>NC_037339.1:11340000-21340000 GCF_002263795.3 Bos taurus
GGACAGGGAAGCCTGGCATGCTGCAGTCTGTGGGGGTCACAAAGAGTCGGACTCGACTTGGTGATTGAACAGCAACCACAGTAAACCATCTTTTCCCATATGACTCATGTTAGAGTCATTGTCCACTCTTTCTCACGACTACCATAAGGCTCACAGAAGATTCCCTCATGCACCTGTGAGAAGGTTAAACACAGACCTTTCCATTTTTGCCTGAACCTACCAACAAAGCCAAACACAGGGTCTCTGTTTCCCAGTCCTTTGTTTAATGATGTCTTAATGATTAACAGATTAGAAGGGCACCACCCATGGTGGGGGGGGGGGGAGGGGAACTCCCTGGTGGTCCAGTTAACCACTGGACTCAGCTCGCTGGGGTATGGGTTTGATCCTTGGTCGGGGAACTAAGATCCCACAAGCCCTGCAGTGCAGCCAAAAAAAAAGTAATGAACCCAAAGTAGCTGGACACCAAGATACACATTTCCTTGTCAGCTGACCAAGACGTCCCCAAGTTATTAAAGCACTTCTAACTAAACCACTCTACCTATAATTTGTCTATATCCTCCCTATAAAAAAAAATCTAAGGCAAACTCACTCCGATTTTGGATCCAAACTGTTCTCCATAATGGCAACAGTCTGAATAAACTCAGTTTCCTTACATGTTTGGCTTTTGTCTTTGACAGATTGGTGCCACTGTGTTAGTCGCTCAGTTGTGTCCAACTCTTTTGTGACTCTGTGGACCATGCCCTGCCAGGCTCCTCTGTCCATGGAATTCTCTAGGCAAATACTGGAGTGGGTAGCCATTCCCTTCTCCAGGGAATCTTCCCAACCCAGAGCCTGAACCCAGGTCTCCTGCGCTGCAGGCAGATTCTTTACCATTTTGTTTGGTTTTTGTCTTTGATGGCACTTTGGTGCCATTACTGGAATGGAACTGGAAATCCATCTCTAGGCCCCCATCTGCTCCACCCAGGTCCTGAGGCTTTCTGAGCCCCAGTGCAGTGTCCCTGAAGTGGTTTATGCTGGAGTCCAGCTCCTGATCCGTGTACTCCAGACAAGTGTCCACAGTAGCATGGGAAGGATTTGAATTTGGTTTGGGGGAGGGGTGTTGCCGTCTCTTGGTTTGATTTTGCTGAAAGCTATTGTTTTATAGCTCTGTGGTGATGTAAGTGAGAAGAAAAACCTAAAAAAGAGTGGGCATACACATAACTGATTCACCTTTCCGAAACTAACACACGCTGTAAAGCAGCTCTGCTCTTGTGCTGCTGCGTCACTCAGTCGTCTCCGACTCTTTTGCCACCCCATGGACTGCAGCCCATCAGGCTCCTGTGTCCATGGGATTCTCCAGGCAAGAATACTGAAGGGTGTTGCCATTTCCTTCTCCAGGGGATCTTCCCAACCCAGGGATCAAATCAGGGTCTCCTTCATTGGCAGGCAGATTCTTTACCACTGAGCCACCAGGGAAGCCACTGTAAAGCAACTATACTCCAATAAAAATTTAAAGAGGAAAAAGGCCCCTTTCCTGAGACCAAAAAACAAGCCTGAGAGTTTCTGGGATTAGGTAGCTATCGCTGAGCCCAATCCCTTGTTTTTGTATGATTGCCTCTCCCTTCTATGCCATAACAGAGAAAACAACACTGATCCACTAAACAGTGGACTCGATTTCCACATCAGTGTTTTGAAATCTAAAAAACTCTATCCTCTTCTCCCACCTCTGGGCCCCTCAGTTACTCATTACCCTTTTCCCTTTCTATACACACAAAAAAGAAGGACCTGTATATCTTTGTTTGGGGGATGGTTAGAAGCTTTTTTTTTTTTTTCTGTAAAGCGACTACTGCCACAACTGTAGCTAAGCTGGTACCAGAAAGAATTTTCCATATATGGGGGCTCCTTTCTTCCTCTCTAGTGACAGAGGAACTCACTTCAACAGTCAGGTCACTCAGGATATTCAACAAGTACTTCCACCACCCTCCATCCTCTAGAAAAATAAAGCAGACCAACTGTGCTCTTAAATTCAAACTAGCCAAACCACCTGAGGCACCCAACCTACCCAAAATCTTGCACTTGGTCCTAGTGATCCTCAAATCCTTCCCCTTCCAGGCAACACTGATTATTCCCTTATGAATAATTGTGTATTATGAAAAAATACTGCAGGTCAATGAAGATTTCTTATCTCTTCTGAAACTTGCTGCTGCTGCTGCTAAGCCGCTTCAGTCATGTCTGATTCTGGGCGACCCCATAGACGGCAGCCCACCGGGCCCCCCCATCCCTGGGACTCTCCAGGCAAGAACACTGGAGTGAGTTGCCATTTCCTTCTCCAATGCAGGAAAGTGAAAAGTGAAAGTGAAGTAGCTCAGTTATGTCTGACTCTTAGCGACCCCATGGACTGCAGCCTACCAGGCTCCTCCGTCCATGGGATTTTCCAGGCAAGAATACTGGAGTGGGTGACCCTAATTTGATCTAATCTAGTATCTATCCTTATATCACTTCACATTCGTCAGAATGACTAGCATCAAAAGTCTACAAACAATAAATGCTGGAGAGGGTGTGCAGAAAAGAGAATCCTCCTACTCTGTTAATGGGAGTATAAATTGGTACAAGCACTATGGAAACAGTATGGAAGTTCCTTTAAAATTAAAAATAGAGTGACCATGTGATCCAGCAATCCCACTCCTGGGTGTATATCCAGAGGAAACCATAATTCAAAAAGATACATGTACCCCAATGTTCACTGCAGCACTATCTTTAAAAGCCAAGACATGGAAGCCACCTAAATGTCCATTGACAACGGATGGATAAAGATGATGTGGTATATCTAGTCAATAAAATATTACTCGGCCATTAAAAAAAATGAAATAGTGCCATTTGCAGCAACACAGATGGATCTGGAAAGTATCATACTAAGTAAGACAAAGACAAATATGATATCATTCATAAGTGGAATCTAATTGTAAAAAATTATACAAATGAACTTATTTACAAAACAGAAACTGACTCACAGATTTTGAAAACAAACTAATGGTTACTAAAGGGGAAAGGTGGGAGGACGGAGGAATGAATTAGAAGCTTAGGATCAATTTATACACAGTACTATCGGTGATGCTAGTGGTGAAGAATCTGACTGCCAATGCAGCAGACACAAGAGACTTGGATTCAGTCTCTGGGTCAGGAAGATTCCCTGGTGTAGGTAATGGCAACCAATCCCGTATTCTTGCCTGGAAAATTTCATCAACAGAGGAGCCTGGCGAGCTACTGTCCACGAGGTCACAAAGGGCCAGACACAACTGAGTGACTAAGCACACACACATATATAAAATAGATAAATAACTAACAGGGACCTATTGTATAGCACAGAGAATGCTATGACAACCTATTTGGAAAATAAGCTACATGGGAAAAGAATCTGAAGTTATATATGTATAACCAAATCACTTTGCTATACATCTGAGACTAACACATTATAAATCAACTATACTCCGATAAAAAAATTTTTAAAAAACTGTCTATCCTTAAATACTGTTTTATTAACTACACTCGTATTTATCATCAACAGGACAGGTTTCCTTTCCCAACATAGCCCCTACATGAACTCCAAATTGGAGATTCAGTCTTCTGGAAAGAAACACAGAGACCAATCTTGAACCCAAATGGAAGAGATCTTACTAACCAATAATACCGCTACAAACCTACACGGAGCACAACATGTACTTTATGTTTCACAGTTTAAAAAACTGCAAAACAGGCACCCTGGGAGGAGGCAGAGGCTTATTCCTTCTGGGGTCGCCTTCACGCGCGCAGCTGGGAGGGTGGAAGCTCAGTATTTTCTCCAGCAACTAAAAAAAGAGTGAGGTATGCTCTCCCAAACCCCCAAACCCTCCCTTCTAGGTTCTGATAGAACGTTCCGAACCGCAAGCAAAAGAAAAATAGGAAAACCATTCCCCTTTCTCAGTTAAGAGCCTAGAAGTCACCACTCTGTCCTAATAACAATTAAAAGGCTGAATGGACTGAAAATCAACAACTCTTCTTGGATCCTGGAGGGAAGGGAGGACACAGGGCATGCTGCCAAGTCTGGAGAGGCGAAAACACAGACTACTGGCTTACCCGAGCACAGAGCCAGGAGTAGGGCCGTGGCAGGAACCGGGGCTGACGTCGGAAGACTCGAAGTACAATTGCTAAATTGCTAGACGCTCAGTGTGCATAACTGTAGACTTAAAAAACGCCAGAGAATCCAGTCAAAGCAGGGGCGCCTCTGACTCCCACAGCTTGAGAGTTTTCACAGTAAACATGGGAGAACAATCCCCTCATACCTCTGAAGGGTGAGGGGAAATGGAACCTGTTCTTAAATACCCCAGGGCTCTCTCTTAATGAGGCCTGCCCTCAGGAGAAATTAGTTAAATCAGACCCTAGTCTGCTGGGGTCTTATAAGAGCCTCACCTAGGGGAGGAGAAATAACCAACTCCACTTAACCATAGCCTTCAAGTGGGAAAAACGAACTACACAACTCCAGCCCACTCAGTCCTATCCATGGCAAAGAAGCGAAAGTCGCTCAGTCGTGTCCTCCTCTGCAACTCCATGGACTATAGCCTGCCAGGCTCCTCTTTCCATTGAATTCTCCAGACGAGAATACTGGAGTTGGGGTGGGGGGTGGCGGGGAGGGCAGCAGGGACTCTACCATCTGAGCCACCAGGGAATATCACCCTAAGGGGAAGGAAGACAGTAAGAAAAAAAAAAAAAAATCAAAACACTTGAGGTTCACAGTTGAGGAGCCTAGGAGACCTAAAAGGCTGAAACCTCATCGTGACCAGTAGGACTTCCCCTGCCCCGCCTGGCCACCACATTACTACAGGCCTATTTAGAGCAGTTCCTTTTACCTAGCACATCAAGTCTGGCTATCGAGGAAAAATTTTAAAGGCCAAACCACATTTTTTTTTGGACCGGGGGAAAAATGTATTTTAATTGTATACTCAATCCATTTGGACTTCCCTTGTGACTCAGCTGGTAAAGAATCCGCCTGCAATGTGGGAGACCTGGGTTAGATCCCTGGGTTGGGAAGATCCCCTGGAGAAGGGAAAGGCTACCCACTCCAGTACTCTGGCCTGGAGAATTCCAAGGACTGTATAGTCCATGGGTTCCAAAGAGTCAGACATGACTGAGCAACTTTCACTTTCACTCAATCCATTTTGTGTATTTCAAAAGGCACAATATTTTCTACATTTATCAGTGAAAAAAGAAAGTAACTTAAAAAATCAGCTAATGGCAAACAAATTTCCTTGAGAGGTACAGACACATATACAGTGCATCCTAGAACAGGGGAGGAGCAAGACAGATTCTCCCCACTTTCATAAGTTTCATTAAACACTGGACCTGCTTAAGGCTCAAGAGAAAAGGCAACTTTCACAGAGTATGTATTAATATATCTTAGTTTCACTGACCGGGGATAGAATCCAGGGCCCACAGCATTGAAAGCACCGAGTCCTAACCACTGGACTGCCAGGGAATTCCCCTAAAGGATTATATTATTAAATGAGGCATTTACTGTACTCCTTTCTGAGAGTACCATGTGGGGAACATGTTTTCTAAACTAAATTTAGGAAGTAGAATGTAGACTCAGTCCGTCCTCCTCCCTTTAAGGACTGTCCAATGGTTAATGAATTAAAAACACAAGACTAAATAAAACCAAATCCTATACACACTTCCTGCACCACAACCCAGGAAAAGGAAAAAAAAAAAAAAAAAAACACCAAGATTCCCAGGTGGCTCTAGTGGTACAGAATCTGCCTACCAATGCAAGAGACACAGGAGATGTGAGTTTGATCCCCGGGTCAGAAGATTCCCTGGAGAAGGGCATGGCAACCCACTCCAGTATTCACACCTGGAGAATTCCATGGACAGAGGAGCCTGGAGGGCTCGAAGAGAGTCGCACGCACAGCCTAGATTGCTCTCCCGAGTGGAACTCAGGAACACCTTCAACCACCCACGTTAGTCTGTTCCAGAGCCATCACAAGCATGCCTTGCTTTTAATCAAAGCAACAGCAACAAATCGTTTTGGAAATAACAAAACAAAAACTAGCACTGATCATTTTTCTGACAACCCACAACTACTCAAAATTCACTGGCATTGAGAGAGGGAAGGAGGCCACATCTATGGGCCTTGTCTCACGTAAGTACACGCAAGTAGGTGCAGTTTTGTTATTATTGCACAAACAAATTTTAATTTGTAACCCTTAGTTTGATTGAAACATTGCTTGTAGGATCATGCGGACACCAGCTATGCAGAAACACTCCTGGAGAGTTGTTGATAGCAGCACACACCTGTGGCTGTTCTTCGGTTCTGGCGTCTCCAGGGCAGCCAAAATTGTTTCGTTAAATACATTCTTTATGCCTTTCTGTGTGAGTACAGAACACGCCACATACTTAGCAAACTTCAGGCCACACAGGCCAGTTTTTCAGCAGTCTCTGCGGTGATGGGATTCTGTTCATTCTTGGCAGGTTTCTCAACAGGAGAGGGGTCATCTCTGAGGTCAGTTTGGGTCCTAACAAGCAAGAAAGGAGTGGTGAGTTAACTTTGACACTCACTGTTTAAAAAACATGTATTAATTTGGCTGTGCCGGGTCTTAATTGCTCCATGCTGGATCTAGTCCCCCAACCAGGGATGGAACCCAGGCCCCAAGCATTGGAAGCACAGAGTCTCAGCCACTGGACCACCAGAGAAGTCCCAGACACCCGTTTTTCTCTCACATTTTTGAATGAGGATGAAGAGCCCAGTGGAAGACAGACTAGAAATATATCTAAGTAGGTAAGTGTTAGTCACTCAGTCGTGTCCGACACTTTGTGACTCCATGGACTGAAGCCAGCCAGGCTCCTCTGCCCATGGGATTCTCCAGGCAAGAATACTGCAGTGGGTGGCCATTCCCTTCTCCAGGGGATCTTCCTGACCCAGGGATGGAACCTGGGTCTTCCACATTGCAGGCAGATTCTTTACCATCTGAGCCACCGTGGAAGTTAGAACTACATTTGTTTGTGGGTACCTCAGATCGTCATCATCCTCTTGCCCTACAGTATCAAAAAGTCCAAGAGTATATGGCTGTCCACTGATCATAACAGTTGACTGTATAGCTGTCAAAAACAGTCGGTACATACTCAGATGGAAATTTGTTTGCTGTGTAGGATATCAGAAGACATGTTTTGCCAACAGTTCCGTCATCCACAGCAACAGAGTTAATTGTCTGCACTGCTGAAACGCTTGTGTGTCTGCTTTAAATATTTCACACTTGATGATGACTTCAGCTCCTCTGCCCACAAAAACCACACTTTGATGAGACATAAGAACCAGATATGAAAGGAATGTTGGAATTTATCAGTCCAGGAATTGAAAACAACTCTAAATATTATGGTAAGGGCTCTAAGGACAAGGTTGACAGCATGCAGGAACTGGGCAACTGATGGGTGAGCAGAGAGAAGCAAATTCTAAGAAAAAACAAAAAAGAAGTGGTAGAGGTTCCAATTCAACACGGTTACATAGGAAAATCCTGACCTCACCTCTTCCCATGGACACACTGAATTGATTTTTATTTCTTTTTAATTTCTTCTTATTTTAATGTTTGGCCGCACTGCATGGCACGGGGGATCTTAACTCCCTGAACAGGGATTGAACCAGTGCCCCCTGCATTGGAAGATGGAGTCTGAAACCACTGGACCAGTGGGGAAATCCCTTTATTATTACCATTTTTTTGAGACGCCAAATTTATGTGGAACAATTTCCTCTGAAAGAAACCTAAAAACCAGCAGAGAAACCCTTCACACCTGGTAAACAAGAAAAGCCACAACGAAGCAGGTGGGAAAGGCAGAGACACAGTCTCACCATAAGCCCCTCACCCCCAGCGCGGGTACCCGCAAAGAGGGGATCTCAACACCTGGAGCTTCTCACTGAGGAGTGAAGGGCTTGTACCCCATATTGGACACCCTGGCCTTTAAGACCTGCTCCTGAAAGACAAGCCCCTACAACATCTGATTTTGAAAACCAGCAGGGCAGACCACACAGGAGACACACGGCTCTAGCAAACTGAGGGCTGGTGCACTGACCCAACGGCGCCAGGGCCCAGCGCAGAAGCAGCCCTTTGAAAAGGGCCCGGGCTTTTTGTGAAAAGGACTTCGCTGCTTTGACCATGTTGGCCTGAGGGGCAGAGGCCTGCTGGGAAACTCCGGGGATGGAGGCTGGCAGGTGCCATCTTCTGCTCTCCCTCTTTTTTCTTTCATTTCTACCACTTTTCTTTCTTTCTTCCTCTTTTCGGGGGATGCCATCTTTGCTTCCCCCCACCCCCGCCACCTTGCTCCTGTGGTAGGTGGATCTCCACCATGCTGCACTCCAGAACACCAGTATCTCCCAAAGGGGGACTTCTACATATGTCCAGAGCCCTTGCTTGTATATGGGTTTCCCAGACGGCGCTAGGGGTAAAGAACCTGCCTGCCAGTGCAGGAGATGGAAGAGATGCAGGTTCAATCCTTGGGTCGGGAAGATCCCCTGGAAGAGGAAATGGCACCCCACTCCAGTATTCTTGCCTGGAGAATCCCATGGACAGAGGAGCCTGGTGGGCTACAGTCGCTGGGGTCGCAAAAAGGTAGACACGACGGAAGCAATTAAGCACACACACCCGCTCGTTTGCATTGTGTTTTTGACCTCTATCATTTCTTTACGTTTCTCTGTTTCATTAAGGTTTTTTCCTGGAGGTTTTATCTTGCTTTGTTTGGAACATGTTTCTGGGTTGCTTCATTTTGCTTGACGTTGTGTTGCTTTCTATGCATTAGGTACCGCAGTCACCTCTCCCTGTCTTGCAGGGTTGGCCTGTGTAGGAGATGAGAGCTTTATTGTTCGAGCTGCGCTAGCTCTTCATTGTTTCTCCATTCCTTTGTGAGTCAAGTGCTATTTTACTTTTAATAGCTCCCAGTGGTTGAGGGTGTGCCAAGACCAGCCAGTGCCAAAGGAGAGGACTTGCATTTTCAGGCCCCACAGGACTGTAACAATCAGTTCTTGGCAGGGAGCCGCAACGGCTTCTCCAGACTTTCTGAGAAAGAGACCTGTTTTCTTTGTTCAGGAGTTTTGGCCTAAAGGATGGGCTTCTGCTTTGACTCACTTATATGGGCCTATGGAGATGCTCTTGGGGAATGGAGACCCATGAATGCAATCTGCCTTCTCCCTCTGTCTTGCTCCAGCTCACCAATATCTTCCAAAAAGGAACCTGTACCTTTGTCTGGTCCCTGACTTTTGCGGCTGCTTCTAGAAGACACCTCTGTCACCTGATTCTGGGGCCAGTGGGGTTTCTGCTCCAGGAGTCCTACAGCAGGAATCCAGGAGAAAGAATTCGTAAACCTCTACCATCCCTGGGGCATGGTCAGAGGCAACAGACCCAGAAGCTTGGTCTTTCTGTGGGAGAGGCCTATCAGTTTATCGTCATAGCTGCTGCCTGAGGGGCAGGCTTCTAATGAAAGGCACATCTAAGGCTGACCTTAAACCTTTGCTGAGGTCTTGGAGGGTGATGCTATCTTCATGATTTACCTCTGCTCAGCTCCAGTGGGCCAGCATCTCTTCGAGAGGAGCTCTTATGCTTATCTGGTGCCCCAGTTTTTGCCTCTGGTCCTCTGGTTTTGGCAGCTTGATTCCTTGGCTCTGGCGGCCAGGGGCCCCTGTATTCCTGCATGGACAAGAATCTAGCAATCCGATAGACAGCTCTTGGCAGGCCACCACCCCCAGGGTACTACGCAGAGAGCAGCCTGAAATACACCCCAGGGCTTTCGGAGAAAGAGGCCAACTTGCTTGTCCTGGAACTTTGATTTAGGAGCAGGCTTGCTGTGTGGCACGCATCTAGAGGCATCGAGGGGGCTTCCCTGGTGGCTCAGAAGAAGCTGCCTACAATGCAGGAGACCTGGATTCAATCCCAGGGTTGGAAAGATCCTCTGGAGAAGAAAATGGCAACCCAACCCATTGGAGATCCAATGGAGATTCAGTCCCATGAACAGAGACACCTGGAGGGCTACAGTCCAGGGGGTCACAAAGAGCGACTAACACACACACAGAGGCATCAAGAGGCTACGGAGGGGCTCAGGGAATGTCAGCCAGGGGACCCCACCTTTTACTCTCCCTTTGCCTGGGCTTCCCTGGTAGCTAAGACAGTCAGGAGCCCACCTCCAATGCAGGAGACCTGAATTTGAATCCTGGGTCAGGAAGATCCCCTGTAGAAAGGAATAGTAACCCACTCCAGTGTTCTTGTCTGGAGAATCCTCATGGACAGAGGAGCCTGGCTGGGGCTATATAGTCCATGGGGTGGCAAAGAGTCGGACATGACTAAGCGACTTTCACTTTCTTTCACTTCCTGCCTGCCCACACCTCACTGGCTTCTCCTAGAAAGGAACTAATGCACTTGTCTGGAGCCCTGATTTTTGTGACTGTCACCCAGAGGACACCTGTGGATCCCTTGGCTCTAGTGGCTGGTGGGGCTTATGCTTGTCACCCCACAGGACTGTATATATTTGCATTCTGTAAAAGCCACTTCCCTGGGGATCTGGCTTCCAATCAGCTTGAACCTAGGTGCGACTAAGATCCTCTCCTTTGGCACTGACTGGTCTTGGCACATCCTCAACCACTGGGAGCTATTAAGTGAAATAGCACTTGACTCACAAGGAAATGGGGAAACAATGAAGAGCTAGCGCAGCTCGAACAATAAAGCTCTCATCTCCTACACAGGCCAACCCTGCAAGACGGAGAGGTGACTGCGGCACCTAATGCATAGAAAGCAGCTCAGAGCGTCGAGCAAGATGAAGCCACCCAGATATGTGTTCCAAACAAAACATGATAAAACTTCAGGAAAAAACCTTAATGAAACAGAGGAAAATAAAGAAATGATAGAGGTCGAAAACACCAATAGAGAAATGCAGAAGGCCTTTATGGGCTTGTTAGGAGACTAGATGCAGCTGAAGGAAGGATCACTGAGTTTGAGGATTTATCAATCCAAACTGAAAACTGAGGGGGCTTCCCTGGTGGTCCAGTGGCTGACCCCACCATTCCAAAGCAGGGGGGCCTGTGTTCAATTCCTGGTCAGGGAAGTAGACCCCACATGTCAACGAAAGATCCCACGTGCTGCAACTAAGACCCTACGACCCAGTGCAGTCAAATAAATAGATATTTTCAAAGAAAAGAAAACGGAAAAGCAAAGAGAATAAAGCCTGGAAAAACAAACTGGACCAGAATCTACAAGGGCTGTGGGACAATTACAAAATGTGCCACACACAGGGGAATAGTAGAAGGAAAAGAGAGAGAAGGGAATAAAGGAAGAAAACAGTAATAACCTAGAACTTCTCCAGCTTACTGTCAGACACTAAACCACAGGTCAGCAAGCTCAGAGACAGTGGGGGATTTAAGGAGATGTTAGTCAAAGGAAACAAACTGCAGTGAAAAGTTTGGTAAATTCTAGAGATCTAATGCACAGCTTTATTATTATAGTTAATAATACCATATTATATACTTCAAATTGGCTACAAAATTCAATCTTAAATGGTCTCACCACAAAAAAAGAAATTATAATCATGGGACATGATGGTGGTGTTAGCATTACGTGGTAACCTGATTGTAATACATACATATCAAAGCAACATGTTGCACACCTTAACCTTACCCAATATGGCATGTCAATTGTATCTCAATTAAAAAAACAAATGTTAAAGAAGTTCTTTAGAGCAAAGGAAAATCATATAGGTCAGAAACTTGCATCTCACAAAGATGAGTGTGAGAGAAGGAATGAATGTAGTTAAAATAATCATTTTTATTATTTTGAATTGATCTAATAGATAAATGTTCACAGGAATGACTGCAACAGGGTATTGTCATATTAACTGTATGAATAGATAAAATGGATAACACCAATGTTCTAACGGAAGAGAGGGAGGAATTGCTAAGGGGTATAAGCATTTAAAAGTGGACTTAAATTTGTTTTAAATGTACATTGCAAACTATAGAAAAAACACTGAAAACACTTTTGAGAAGACTGTTACGCCAGGAGAGGAGAGAAATGGACTTACATAAAATGCAGTTCAGCACTTCTCTGTCAGTAATTGATAGGTCCAGCTGGCAGAAAAGAAGTAAGGATACAGGTGAACGGAAAGGCACCATCAATCAATGGCTCTAATTGATATTTAAAGAATACTTCATCTTCAACAGTAGAATATACATTCCTTTCAAATTCATATGTGAAGATAGGCCACATTCTGAAACAGAAAACATCCCTTAACACATTTGAAAGAATAGAAATCATAAAAAAGAATCCCCTGGTGGGCCAGTGGTTAGGACTCAGTGCTTCCACTCACCAGGCCTGGGCTCAGTCCCTGGTTCGGGGAATGAAGGTCCCGCAGGCCATGAAGTGAAAGTGAAGTCGCTCAGTCGTGTCCGACTCTTTGCGACCCCGTGGACTGTAGCCCGCCAGGCTCCTCTGTCCATGGGATTCTCCAGGCAAGAATACTGGAGTGGGTTGCCATTTCCTTCTCCAGGGGATCTTCCCAACCCAAGGATCGAACCCAGGTCTCCTGCATTGCAGGCAGATGCTTTATCCTCTGCGCCACCAGGGAAGCCCCTAAGCTGCAGGCCATAAAGTATGGCCAAATATATATATCCCCACATCGCTGTGCATATACTAGAAATCAATGATAGAAAAATGGCTGGAAAATCCCCAGATGCATGACAATTAATACACTTCTCTCCCTTCCCCAGCTTTATTTGAGGTATGATTGACAAGTAAAAATTATATATATATATATACTAAGGTTGTGCAATATGATTTTTTAGTCAATTTATTTGTTTTAATTGAGGCTAATTACTTTACAATATTGTGGTGGTTTTTGCCATACATCGACATGAATCAGCCATGGGTGTACATGTGTCCCCCATCCTGAACCTCCCTCCCACTTCCCCTCTCCCTCCCCACCCCATCCCTCTGGATTGTCTCAGAGCACCAGCTTTGAGTGCCCTGCTTCATGCATCGAACTTGCACTGGCCAGCTGTTTTATATACGGTAACATACACCTTTCAATGCTATTCTCTCATACCAACGCACCCTCACCTTCTCCCACAGAGTCCAAAAGTCTGGTCTTTACATCTGTGTCTCTTTTGCTGTCCTGCATATAGGGTTGTCGTTACCATCTTTCTAAAGTCCATATATATGCGATAATATACTGTATTGGTGTTTCTTTCTGGCTTACTTCACTCTGCATAATAGGCTCCAGTTTCATCCACCTCATTAGAACTGACTCAAATGTGTTCTTTTTTATAGCTTAGTAATATTCCACTGTGTATATGTACCACAATTTCCTTATCCATTTGTCTGTCGATGGACATCTAGGTTGCCTCCATGTCCTAGCTAAGGTGTATAACATGATGATTTCATATATTTTGTGTCATTGTTACTACAATCAAGTGAGTAGTAACATCTCAAATGTTTAAAAAATTTTTTGTGGTGAGAACACTTAAGATTTACTCTTAGCAGATTTCAAGTGCACAATACACTGTTATTAACTATAGTCCCCATGCTGTACATTAGATCCTCAGAGCTTATTCATCTTACAACTGAAATTATGTACCATTTCAAATCTCTCCCTATTTTCTTCACCCTCAACCACTGGCAACCAGCATTATACTACTCTTGGGCTTTACGAGTTTGAGAGTTTCATCAATACATTCCACTTATAACTGATATCATAGAGTATTTGTCTTTCTGTGCCTGGCTGATTTCACTTAGCAGAATGTCCTCCAGGTTCGTCCGTGTTTCAGATGGCAAGATGTCCTTCTTTTTCATGGTTGAGTAATATAACGTTCTCTCCCCATATGCCACGTTTTCTTTATTTATTCATCCATCAATGGCCATTTAGTATTTCTGTTTCTTGGCTATTGTGAATAATGCTGCAATGAACATATAAGTACAGGTATTTTTTCATGCTACTGATTTCATTTCCTTTGTTTATGTACCCAGGAGTGGGATTTCTGGATTACATGGAAGCTTTATTTTTAATTTTTAGAAGAACCTTCATACAATTTTCCATATTAGCTGTACCAATTTAAGTTCCAAACAACACTGCTCAAGCATTCTCTTTTTCTCCACATCCTCAGTCAACAGGTTATTTCTCATCTTCTTGATGACATTCCAACAAGCATGAGGTTATATCTAATTGCGGTTTTGATTTCCATTTCCCTGAAGATTAGTGATGTTGAACACCTTTTCATCTACCTGTTGGCCATTTGTATGTCTTCTCTGGAAAACTGTCTATTTAGGTCCTTGCCCATTTTTTAATCAGGTTATCTGAATTTTAGCAAATTTTTTTCTACACTGGTTAAGATGACCATATGATTTTAATTCTTCATTTTGTTAACGCACTGTATCACATTTATTGATTTGTGTATGTTAAGTCAACTTTGCATCTCAGGGATAACTCCCACTTGATTATGGGGTCTGTTTTTCTAGTTTCTGTTTCATTTATTTCTGTTCTATTTTTCTTGTTTCTATTCTAATCTTTCTTATTCCCTTTCTTCTTCTTTTGGTTTAGTTTGTTCTGCTTCTAGTTCCTTGAGGTGTAGTTCAATTTCGGGTTGTTTATTTGAGATTCTTGTTTTTTCTTAAACATTCATCGCTATAAACTTCCCTGTTGAACTGATTGCAGGAGTTCTCTAGTGGTCTGGTGATTAGCACTCAGCACTTTCACTGCTGTCGCCCAGGTTCAAAGCTTGGTTAGGAAACTGAGATTCTACAAGCTGTGCTGGGCCCCCCAAAAAAAGAACTATTTTCATTTCATCCCACAAGTTTTGGTATTTTGTATATTTATTTTTGCTAGTCTTAATTTTTTTTAATTTTCCTTTTGATTTCTTCTTTGATCCATATTTGTTCAGAACACGTTGTTTAATTTCCACATATTTGCGGATTTTCAAATTTATCCCCTGTTATTGATCTTTAGCTTCATAATATCGTGGTCAGACGAGATACTGATTTTTTTTCCGTCATTTCTCTCTCTTCTCTTTCTGGAATTCCCATAAAACCAATGACACGGCCTTTGATGGTATTGCATAAGTCCTGTATGCTTTCGTCACTCTTTCTCCTTTTGTCCTTTGATCTTCGGACTGGAAAACTTCAAAAGACTTATCTTCAAGTTCACCATTTCTTTCATCTGACTGTTGAAACTCTCCTGAATATTTCATTTCATTCATTGCATTCTTGAGTTCTAATCTGATTTTTTTGATGGTTTCTATTTCTTTGCTGGAATTTTGTTTATGTGTTATTCTTCTATTTCATTTAGTTATCTATGTGTGTTTTTTTTGGGGGGGGGCTTCAGTGAATTTCTTTAAGAGTTTATTCTGAATTCTTTATTATACAATTCACGCATGCATACACGCTAAGTCCCTTTAGTCATGTCTGACTCTGTGATCCTATGGGCTGTAGCCGGCAAGGCTCCTCTGTCCACAGGATTCTGCAGGCAAGAATACTGATGTTGGGTTGCCATGCCCTCCTCCAGGGGATCGTCCCAATCCAGGGATCAAACCTGCGTCTCTTATGTCTCTTGCATTGGCAGGCAGGTTCTTTACCACAGGCGCCACCTGGGAAGCCCTATACAATTCATAATTCTACATATTTTAGGGTTTGTGGAGCTTCATTCCTTTCCTTTGACAGTGTCTTGTGTACCTGATTACTTGTGATTCTTGAATCCTTGCCCTGGTATCTGCCTATTTGAGGAAGACGGCTCCTCTTCCAGGGTCTACACATTCACTTTGGCAGAGAAAGCCTTCAGCAGTCCACCCAGTCTGGGGTTCAGTGGGTATTAGCTGGCAGCCCCCACAGGCCAGCAGGGCTTGCTTTGGGGTCTAATAGGGCAGGGCTGTTTCTTGTGCTCTAAGGCGGGGGTGGGGGCAGGGGTGGGTGGGCCTCTGCTCTGCTGTCAGACAAGGTTACCATCTGGGTTCCCTGGTGGGGAGTCTATAGGCTGTGCTCCATGACTGGGCAGGGTTGCCAACCCAGCTTCCTGTCCAGGTGAGGCCCCAGGCTCTGCTCAACAAATGGGCAGGGCCATAGGCCATCATCCATGTGGTGCTGAAGGTGGGGCTTTACAGATGGACAGGGATAACGTGTAGGCTGTTTGCTCAGGCTGCCCTGGGTGCCTGGGGAGAGACACCTTGCTCTGCATTTGGGCAAGGCTGCAAGCTCGACTCTCTGTCCAATTGGGGTGGTAGAATGAGCCCCTTGGCTGGGCTGGACTGCTGGCTGGATACCAAAACTGGACAGAACCACTGACTGTGTTCTCTGGCCAGCCAGGGAGCCCCGGCTCAGATGGAGGGGATGGCATCATTCCTGGGGAGCCCCGGCTCAGATGTGGGGGATGGCATCACTCCCGGGGAGCCCCGGCTCAGATGTGGGGGATGGCATCACTCCCGGGGAGCCCCCGGCTCAGATGTGGGGGGATGGCATCACTCCCGGGGAGCCCCCGGCTCAGGTGTGGGGGATGGCATCACTCCCGGGGAGCCCCGGCTCAGATGTGGGGGATGGCATCACTCCCGGGGAGCCCCCGGCTCAGATGTGGGGGATGGCATCACTCCCGGGGAGCCCCCGGCTCAGATGTGGGGGATGGCATCACTCCCGGGGAGCCCCCGGCTCAGATGGGGGGATGGCATCACTCCCGGGGAGCCCTGGCTCAGATGTGGGGGGATGGCATCACTCCCGGGGAGCTCTGCTCAGTGCATCACCAGCAGGAACACTACGGCGCCACAACGTGATCCCTGCACTGGTTGTCGGGTCCCCTGTTCTCCCGCTTGGTTTCAAGCTGACCCTGTTTAGTGTAGCCCTGCTGATTCCCCCAGTGTTTCCTGGGAGATGAGACATAAGTGTGCCCTCTGGGGAGGCCCTCCAGAATCCTGGCCAAACTGGATGTCAACCTCGGGCTCTCCCCACTGGAGAAACTGTAGACCCAGGCGTACGCTGTCTGTGTGGCGCTGCGCCAGGCTGGGAGAGGGTGGTCAACGGGAAACCACGCTTCACACCCTCCTAATGTGCCTTTGCTCAGTTTTGTTGTTCAAGGGGTTCTTCATCCTCCCTGCTGGGATCTAGAATTTTCACACAGCTATTCTTTTTTTTTTTTTTGCTGCATCACACAGCTTGTGGGATCTAAGTTCCCCCACCAGGTTTGGAACCCAGGTTCACAGCAGTCAAAGGGCTGAGTCCTAACCACTGAACCACCAGGGAAGTCCCCACACAAGTGTTCTTGCCTGCATAGTCGCTTGTTGGTTTTTCTGTGAGGGAGTCTGAAACCTGGGGACCCTTAATCTGCCTTCTTGTTTTTGAAGAGAAAGTAACAACATTGATTGAAAATAAGATGTAATTATCTTTCCACTCAGGAAAAAAAATAAAGAAAAAATAAAAGAAAGCTTTCTTTACAGAAGAATAGCAGCTTGTAAACATAGAGTCAGGCAATAATAGTGGAATGTAAAACCAGGAGCTGAACAGCTTGGGGTAAATGTTCATTGTTGGAAAACAATAACACTTAAGTTGACATCTTTAAAATAAGCAATTTTTATTACCCTATAGTTTCTGCCGCCAGGAAACCTCAGAAAGATTTAGGTGGCTTTTCCTGGCTCCGTGTTTCTCATGAGGTCGTAACGAGCTGTAGGCCAGGGGTGCGGTCATCTCCAAACGGCACTTGCGCTGCAGAGTCTGTTTACGAGCTCTTTCTCAAAATTTTTATTAGGTTTCAGTTTCCTAAATATTGTCGGAATGAGGGCCTTAGATTCTGCCCATTCCATGCTATCCCGGCATGAAAGGAGAGAGAGGGAGACGGAGAGAAAGAGAGATGGAGCCCACGTCACACTTTTCTCCATACCCTGATCTTGGAAGGGAAGTCCCGCTCTCACTGTCATATTCTTTTGTTAGAAGAAGAGATTTATTAAAAGGAATGGATTGAATGAATATAGAGGCTGAGAGATCTCAGGAGCTGCTGTGTATAAAGCTAAAGAGCCAGGAAAGCTAGTGGTGCAGTTCAAGGCAGAGTCCAAAGACTTGAAAAAGAAGCTCTTCATGGCACAGACCCCAGCCAGAAAGCAGGAGCAGACCGATGCCTAAATTCAGTCAGACAGAATGAATTCTCTCTTCCTCTGCCTTTTTCTTCTATTCAGGCCTTTAGTGGATTGGATGATACCTACCCAGGTGGCAGGCTACTCTGGTGGCTCAGCTGGTAAAGAATCTGCCTGCAATGCAGGAGACCTGGGTTCAATCCCTGGGGAAGGAAGATCCCCTACAGAAGGGAATGGCAACCCCCTCCAGTACTCTCAACTGGAGAATCCCGTGGGTGGAGGAGCCTGGTGGGCTACAGTCCTTGGGGTCTCAAAGAGAAATGACTGAGCGACTAACACCTTTTCACCCTGGTGGTGCAGTGGTAAAGAATCCGCTTGCCAATGCAGGAGACACAGGTTCGATCCCTAGGTTGGGAAGATCCCCTAGAGAAGGAAATGGCAATCCACTCCAGTATTCTTGCTGGGAAATTACATGGACAGAAGAGCCTGGCAGGCTACAGTCCACGGGGTGGCAAAGAGTCAGACACAACTGAGCCACACACACTCATCTATATGGGGTGGGCAATATAGGTTACTGTCTACCAATCAAGTGCTAATCTCCTCTAGAAACACCCTCATAGACATATCTGGAAAAAATGTTGAGCCAACTATCCAGGCACCTTGTGATCCACTCAAGTTGACACATAAAATTAAACATACAGTTACAAACACTATGAGGAAACAGCCAGACAAATCCAGAATGTAAAGTGTTCTACAAAACAACTTTGCTGGACTGCTCAAAAAGGCAATGTTCATGCAGAAATACAAATCAAAACTTCAAGGAAGCACCCCCTCACATTGGTCAGAGTGGCTATTACTAAAGAATCTACAAGGACTTACCTGGTGGTCAAGTGGCTAGACTCTTGCTCCCAATGCAGGGGACCTGGTTTCGATCTGGAGAAAAGCATAATCTGAAAACATACATGAACCCCAATGTTCACTGCAGCGCTGTTTACAATAGCCAAGGCATGGAAGCCTCCTAAACACCCATCGACAGAAGAATGGATAGAGGAGATGTGGTATATATACTGCTGCTGCTGCTGCTAAGTCACTTCAGTTGTGTCCGACTCTGTGCAACTCCATAGACGGCAGCCCACCAGGCTCCCCCATCCCTGGGATTCTCCAGGCAAGAACACTGGAGTGGGTTGCCATTTCCTTCTCCAATGCAGGAAAGTGAAAAGTGAAAGTGAAGTCGCTCAGTCGTGCCCGACTCTTAGTGACCCCATGGACTAAGCCTACCAGGCTCCTGCATCCATGGGATTTTCCAGGCAAGAGGACTGGAGTGGGGTGCCATTGCCTTCTCCGGTATATATATACATTCAATGGAATATTACTCAGCCATTAAGAAAGAATGAAATAAAGCCATTTGCAGCAACAGGGATGGGCCTAGAGATTTTCATACTAAGTGAAGTAAGTCAGATACAGAAGGAGAAATACCATATGATATCCCTTATATATGGAATCTAAAAAGAAATGATACTTACAAAACAGAAAGAAACTCACAGACTTAGAGAACAAACTTATAGTGGCCCAGGGGAAGGATGGGAGGAAGGGATAATTAGGGAGTTTGGAATGGATATGTATACACCGCTGTATTTAAAATGGATAACCAACAAGGACCTACTGTAAGCACACGGGACTCAATGCAGCCTGGGTGGAAGGGAAGTTTGGGGGAGGATGGGTACATGTATATGTTTGGCTGAGTCCCTTAGCTGAAACTATCACAACATTGTTAATAAGGCTACACCCCAATACAAAATAAAAAGTTAAAGAAAAATTAAAAAATAAAAAAAGTTGGTGAAAATATTTCTTCTGCTGCTGCTGCTAAGTCGCTTCAGTCGTGTCCGACTCTGTGCTACCCCATAGACGGCAGCCCACCAGGCTCCCCCGTCCCTGAGATTTTCCAGGCAAGAACACTGGACTGAGTTGCCATGTCCTTCTCCAGAAAATATCTCGAGTGCACTTAATTCCACAGGGCTGAAAATATTTCAGCTAGTCTTCTCTGGCACGTATTTCCTCTCTGAGAAATGTTTCAAATAATAAACTTTGCCCTATTCACTCAAAAACATTCCTCAGAACAATTAAGACATATATCATGCCACATTGTTGTATAGTTGACTACTTTCATAGGAACTCAGTTGGAAGCTTCTGAAGGGAAGCACTATATTTTATTGATCACTGACGTTTCCATAAAACGACACAATAGAGTACTTATTAGACTGCATGTTGATGCTTATTCAGTTAAGCTAAAAGAAAAACAAGAATAAAAAGTGAACCAGAGAAGTAGAGCTGGGCTGTTTGTAGCGCCATGGATGGATGGTCATACTGAGTGAAGTAGGTCAGACAGAAAAGGACACGTATGATGTCACTTATAGATGGAATCTTAAAAGATGGTGCAAAAGAACTTATTAAAAAACAGACATAGAATTACAGATGTAGGAAACAATCTTATGATTCCCAGGGGGCAAAGGTGTGTGTAGGGGGGATAAATTGGGAGATTGGTACCAACATATACACACTATTATATACAAAGTATAAATTATTTTATACATAAAATAGATAACTAACAAAGGCCTGCTGTATAGCACAGGGAACTCTGCTCAATATTCTGTAATGGCCTATATGGGAAAAGAATCTAAAGTGAGTGGATATATGTATGTATGTAAGTGATTCGCTTTGCTGTACAGCAGAAAGTAACACAACATTGTAAATCAACTATATTCCAATAAATTTCTTTTTAAAGTAGAGTTTGGGCCAACACTTTAGTTTTTCATTTATTTTTAATTGAAGGATAATTGCTGTACAATACTGTGTGGGTTTCTGCCATGCATGAACATGAATCAGCCACAGGAATACATATGTCCCCTCCCACTTGAATCTCTCTCCCACCTCCCACCCCATGTTGTCACAGAGCCCTGGTTTGAGTTCCCTGAGTCATATAGCAAATCCCCACTGGCTATGTATTTCACACTTGGTAGTGTATACATTTCCATGCTATTCTCTCCAAGGCCAATACTTTAAACATCCCTGTTGGCTCAGCCAGTAAAGAATCTGCCTGCAGTGCAGGAGACCTGGGTTCAATCCCTGGGTCAGGAAGATCCCCTGGAGAAGGGAATGGCAACTCACTCCAGTATTCTTGCCTGGAGAATCCCATGGACAGAGGAGACTGGTGGGCTACAGTCCACGGAGTCACAAAGAGTCAGACATGACTGAGTGACTAACGCTTATAGTTTATACTTTATAGAATTCACTCAAGTGCTAAAGAAACTTATAGTCCGTATCCTGGAGTTGCTCATTGTTCTTGAGTGACTCAAATTCTTCATAATTTGTTAATACTCATTTAAAATAAAAGCAGCAACTCTTCTTCTTGATTTGATCTATAGATTCAAGCAATTCCAACCAACATCTCAGCAAGTTATTTTCTGGACAACAACAAACTGATTCTAAAGTTCATTTGGGGAGTGACATCAGCATTAGAGTGGTGTAAGACATCACTGGTCAGTCCTCCACCCATTGACAAAAGCTCCTGTGTGCCAGCTGAAGGATCCAGCCCCATCTGCCAAGGGACACGGTAGGAATAACTTGCTCACCTGTGCATCTAGTGATAGGCAGACAGCCCTGGGCAGGGGCCGCAGACAAAGCTAGAGCTGGTGAACCTGCCTCCAGGTGGTGCTAGTGGTAAAGAACTCGCTCGCCAATGCAGGCGATCTGAAAGACGCGGGTTCCATCCCTGGGTGTGAAAGATCCCCTGGAGGAGGGCATGGCAGCCCACTTCAGTATTCTTGTCTGGAGAATCCCATGGACAGAGGAGCCTGGCAGGGTATGGTCCAGAGGGTCGCAAAGAATCGGACATGACTGAAAGGGCTTAGCACGCATGCACACAACCCCTCTAGGTTGCAGCTGGTAAAATCTGGAGAGTGCTGACTTGGGCAGAAACCTAGAGATAACAGAGACTTTGTTGAAGTAAACCTTCCCAAGGTGAGATTCCAGCACACTGTTGCAGCAAAATACACACAACACACACACACACACACACACACACACACACACGAGTCTGGACACATAGGAAAGAGATAGGAACTTAGCCACTGCCACCACTTCCCCCAGATAACACTGCGGAACCAGCCATCGGCAACACCTTGCACAGCGGTGAGAGAAAAGCAGTGTTTGCCTGCTTAGCTTCTCCAGCTGTCTAGGAGGCTACTGCTGAAACCCATTTCTTTCCAGCACCCAGAGTACTGAGGTGGGACATGCATAACTGGGGGGAAGGAGATGGGGAAAGATAAAGAATATCAAAGGGCATTAAGGGAACACAGTTTCTGCTGACTGCACCAAGAATTTCTGTAGGAATTTCACCCGAGACCCTCTAGGAGTACTTCACCCTATGACTACTGCACCAGGCTCACTCAAGAACAATGAGCAGTTCCAGGATACAGATTATAAGGTTCTTTAGCTAGTCAAGGTTATTGTTTTTCCTGTGGTCATGTATGGATATGAGAGTTGGACTGTGAAGAAGGCTGAGCACCAAAGAATTGATGCTTTTGAACTGTGGTGTTGGAGAAGACTCTTGAGAGTCCCTTGGACTGCAAGGAGATCCAATCAGTCCATTCTGAAGGAGATCAGTCCTGGATGTTCATTGGAAGGACTGATGCTAAAACTGAAACTCCAGTACTTTGGCCACCTCATGTGAAGAGTTGACTCATTGGAAAAGACTCTGATGCTGGGAGGGATTGGGGGCAGGAGGAGAAGGGGATGACAGAGGATGAATGACTGGATGGCATCACCGACTTGATGGACGTTAGTTTGAGTGAACTCCAGGAGTTGGTGATGGACAAGGAGGCCTGGTGTACTGCAGTTCATGGGGTTGCAAAGAGTCGCACACAACTGAGCGGCTGAACTGAAATGAACAGGACTGAACTAGCAATTGAATGAATTCTATACAATATAAGCTATAAACCTTTAAGTATTGGTACTTTCCTGACAAAGGTCCATCTAGCCAAAGCTATGGTTTTCCAGTAGTCATGTATGGATGTAAGAGTTGGACCATAAGGAAGACTGAGTGCCAAAGAATTGATGCTTTTGAACTGTGGTGCTGGAAAACACTCTTGAGAGTCCCTTGGACTGCAAGGAGATCCTAAGGGAATCTCACTCAATCCTAAGGGAATTTAACCCTGAATATTCATTGGAAGGATTGATGCTGAAGTTGAAGCTCCAATATTTTCACCACCTGCTGTGAAGAACTGACTCATTGGAAAAGACCCTGATGCTGGGAAAGATTGAGAGCAGGAGGAAGAGGGGGTGACAGAGGATGAGATGGTTGGATGGCATCATCGACTCAGTGGATATGAGTTTGAGCAAGCTCCAGGAGATAATGAAGGACAGGGAAGCCTGGTGTGATACAGTCCATGGGGTTGCAAAGAGTTGGATACAACTGAGTGTTTGAACGACAATTAGCTCTACTTTTTTTTTTTTTAATTTTATTGGAGTATAGTTGATTTACAATGCTGTTACCTTCTGCTATCAGTTTAGTTCAGTTCAGTCGCTCAGTCGTGTCCGACTCTTTGCGACTCCATAAATCACAGCATGCCAGGCCTCCCTGTCCATCACCAACTCCCGGAGTTCACCCAAACTCATGTCCATCGAGTCGGTGATGCCATCCAGCCATCTCATCCTCTGTCTTCCCCTTCTCCTCCTGCCCCCAATCCCTCCCAGCATCAGAGTCTTTTCCAACAAGTCAACTCTTCGTATGAGGTGGCCAAAGTACTGGAGTTTCAGCTTTAGCATCAGTCCTTCCAATGAACACCCATGACTGATCTCCT
This sequence comes from Bos taurus, assembly GCF_002263795.3. Classification (NCBI taxonomy): domain Eukaryota; kingdom Metazoa; phylum Chordata; class Mammalia; order Artiodactyla; family Bovidae; genus Bos; species Bos taurus. The sequence continues at coordinate 11,363,932 of NC_037339.1, forward strand.
TTAGAATGGACTGGTTGGATCCCATTGCAGTCCAAGGGACTCTCAAGAGTCTTCTCCAACACCACAGTTCAAAAGCATCACTTCTTTGGCGATCAGCTTTCTTCACAGTCCAACTCTCACATCCATACATGACTACTGGAAAAACCATAGCCTTGACTAGATGGACTTTTGTTGGCAAAGTAATGTCTCTGCTTTTGAATACGCTATCTAGGTTGGTCATAACTTTCCTTCCAAGGAGTAAGTGTCTTTTAATTTCATGGCTGCAGTCACCATCTGCAGTGATTCTGGAGCCCAGAAAAATAAAATCTGACACTGTTTCCCCATCTATTTGCCATGAAGTGATGGAACTGGATGCCATGATCTCAGTTTTCTGAATGTTGAGCTCTAAGCCAACTTTTTTCACTCTCTTCTTTCACTTTCATCAAGAGGCTTTTGAGTTCCTCTTCACTTTCTACCATAAGGGTGGTGTCATCTGTATATCTGAGGTTATTGATATTCCTCTGGGCAATCTTGATTCCAGCTTGTGCTTCTTCCAGCCCAGCGTTTCTCATGATGTATTGTGCATATAAGTTAAATAAGCAGGGTGACAATATACAGCTTTGATGTACTCCTTTTCCTATTTGGAACCAGTCTGTTGTTCCATGTCCAGTTCTAACTGTTGCTTCCTGACCTGCATACAGGTTTCTCAAGAGGCAGGTCAGATGGTCTGGTATTCCCATCTCTTGAAGAATTTTCCACAGTTTATTGTGATCCACACAGTCAAAGGCTTTGGCATAGTCAATAAAGCAGAAATAGATGTTTTTCTGGAACTCTCTTGCTTTTTCGATGATCCAGCAGATGTTGGCAATTTGATCTCTGGTTCCTCTGCCTTTTCTAAAACCAGCTTGAACATCTGGACGTTCACGGTTCATGTATTGCTGAAGCCTGGCTTGGAGAATCTTGAACATTACTTTACTAGCGTGTGAGATGAGTACAATTGTGCAGTAGTTTGAGCATTCTTTGGCATTGCCTATCTTTGGGATTGGAATGAAACGGACCTTTTTCAGTCCTGTGGCCACTGCTGAGTTTTCCAGATTTGCTGGCATATTGAGTGCAGCACTTTCACAGCATCATCTTTCAGGATTTGAAATAGCTCAACTGGAATTCCATCACTTCTACTAGCTTTGTTCACAGTGATGCTTTCTAAGGCCCACTTGACTTCACATTCCAGTATGTCTGGCTCTAGGTCAGTGATCACACCATAGTGATTATCTTGGTTGCGAAGATCTTTTTTGTACAATTCGTTTGTGTATTCTTGCCACTTCTTCTTAATATCTTCTGCTTCTGTTAGGTCAATACCATTTCTGTCCTTTATCAAGCCCATCTTTGCATGAAATGTTCCTTTGTGGTTCAGCTGGTAAAGAATCTGCTTGCAATGCAGGAGACCTGGGTTCGATCCCTGGGTTGGGAAGATCCCCTGGAGAAGGGAAAGGCTACCCACTCCAGTATTCTGGCCTGGAGAATTCCATGGACTGCATAGTCTACCTTCTGCTGTACAGCAAAGTGAATCAGTTGTACATACATACACTCTTTTTTAGATTCTTCTCCCATATAGGCCATGACCATCTCCCGCAGATCTGTGGCTGGCTCCTCATGTGTGCTCCTGAACACAGCAATGAGCATGAGCTCTGTCTGGCAGTGCTGTTCAAAAAGTAAAACAGGTCTATGGACAAAGGAGGAACCCACAAACTTGAGCTGTAACTCCACCTGCTGGAAAATGGAGGAGCAGTTTTCAGCAGCTAGCCTGGTGAGTTATAAAAGCCCGGAGAATGGTGGGCCAGTGGTTAGAACTCAGAGCTTTCACTGCCATGGGCTGGGGTTCAATCCCTGGTCGAGAACGAAGATCCCTCAAGTTGCCTGGTGTGGTCAAAAACAAACAAACAAAAACAGCTGGAGAAGATAAAAAGTGCCTAAGAATGCTGCCTTGAGAGACAGCAAGAAGCGCAAAGCAGGTGTGCCCAGTCAAGGTCAGAGAAAACCTCTGATGTAATAGGACCAGCAAACGATATATCCCAACGCCAGGCAACCCGTAAAGATGTTAAGAGCCCTCTGCTACGTCCAGTTCGAAAGCAGCAAAATGCAAAATGCAATGCAAAACTACAAGGAACACAAGAGAGAAGGAAACACGTCCTGCAAAAAAAAAGATAACGATCCTCCGATAACCAAAATCAGAGGCACATAAAGAATTAAAAACAGCTGTTTTGAGGAGACACAAGTAACTAAAAGAAAACACAAGTAGCCAGTTCAGTGAAATGAGTCAAATAATACATGAACAAAATGAGATATTTAATAGAAATATAAATAATGAAAGGGAATTAAGCAAAAATCCATGGGCTTCCCTTGTAGTTCAGTTGGTAAAGAATCTGCCTGGAACGCAGGAGACCTGGGTTCAATCCCTGGGTTAGGAAGATCCCCTGGAGAAGGAAATGGCAACCCACTCCAGTAGCTTGTCTGGAGAATCCCATGGACAGTGGAGCCTGGCGGGCTACAGTCCATGGGGTCGCAAAGAGTCGGACACGACTCAGTGAGTAAACCACTATCAAATATACAATACAAATATTAGAATAATTAGGCTTCTGGAAGCAGAAGAGTGGGGAAAGTGGTCAAAAAAATTATCTAAAGAATTGAGAAAATAGCACTGACATATACACACTATCATGTATAAATTAGATGGCTAGAGAGAGGCTGGGGAAGGCAATGGCACCCCACTCCAGTACTCTTGCCTGGAAAATCCCATGGACGGAGGACCCTGGAAGGCTGAAGTCCATGGGGTTGCTAAGAGTCAGACACGACTGAACGACTTCGCTTTGACTTTTCACTTTCCTGCATTGGAGAAGGAAATGGCAACCCACTCCAGTGTTCTTGCCTGGAGAATCCCAGGGATGGGGGAGCCTGGTGGGCTGCCGTCTATGGGGTCGCAGAGAGTCGGACACGACTGAAGCGACTTAGCAGCAGCAGCAGCAGCAGACAGAGGCAGCTATTCTAATACAGGGAGGCCAGCCTGTGCTCTGTGATGACCGAGAGGGGTGGGGTGGGGGCAGGCGGGAGGAAGGCTCAAGAGAGAGGGAATGTGTATATGATTATGACTGATTCACATTGCTCTATGGCAGAAACCAACACAACATTGTAAAACAATTATCCTCCAAATGAAAAATAAACTAATAAAAAAATAATAGCCAAGTATGTCCCAATCCTGGGTAGAGAATCAGACATCCAAGTTCATGAGATCACCCTATTTTCTCAATGCAAAACAACCTTCTCCAAGACACATTATACTGAAACTGCCAAAAATCAAAGACAGTGACAGAATCCTAAAAAGAAACCAGAATAAAAAGATTATAATCTACAAATGAGCCCCATTGTATATTGTCACCCTGCTTATTTAACTTATCTGCAGAGTACATCATGAGAAACGCTGGGCTGGATGAAGCACAAGTTGGAATCAAGATTGCCGGGAGGAATATCAACAACCTCAGATATACAGATGACACCATATTTATGGCAGAAAGCGAAGAACTAAACAGCCTCTTGATGAAAGTGAATGAGGAGAACGAAAAAGTTGGCTTAAAACTCAACATTCAGAAAACTAAGATTATGTATCTGCTCCCATCACTTCATGGCAAATAGACGGGGAAACAATGGAAACAGTGACAAACTTTATTTTTTGGGCTCCAAAATCACTGCAGATGGTGACTGCAGCCATGAAATTAAAAGACACTTGCTCCTTGGAAGACAAGTTATGACCAACCTGGACATTAAAAAGCAGAGACATTATTTTGCCAACAAAGATCTGTCTAGTCAAAGCTATGGTTTTTCCAGTGGTCATGTACGGATGTGAGAGTTGGACTATAAAGAAAGCTGAGCATCGAAGAATTGATGCTTTTGAACTGTGGTGTTGAGAGACTCTTGAGAGTCCCTTGGACAGCAAGGAGATCTAATCAGTCCATCCTAAAGGAGCTCAGTCCTGAATATTCATTGGAAGTACTGATGCTGAAGCTGAAACTCCAATACTTTGGCCACCTGATGTGAAGAACTGACTCATTTGAAAAGACCCTGATGCTGGGAAAGATAGAGGGCAGGAGGAGAAGGGGACGACAGAGGATGAGATGGTTGGATGGCATCACCAACTCAATGGACATGAGTTTGAGTAAACTCTGGGAGTTGGTGATGGACAGGGAGGCCTGGCATGCTGCAGTCCATGGGGTTGCCAAGAGTCGGACACGATTGAGCGACTGAACTGAACTGAACTGAACTGATTGAACCCCATTAGTCAGTGAGCAGATTTTCCAGGAACAACTGTTCAGGCCAAGAGAGTGGAATGACATATTCAAAGTATTGATGAAAAAAAATGCCAGCCCAGAATACTCTATCCAGCAAAGTTACAAAGGAGAAGTAAAGACTTTCTGAGATACAACAGCAGAGGGAGTTTACCACCACCAGACCTGTCTTGAAGTAAATGCTGCATAGAGTTCTTAAAGCTGAAAGGAGAAGATGCTAATTAGTGAAATGAAGACATATGAAAGTATCTAACACACTGGTAATGGTGTATATACAGATTTCAGTTCAGTTCAGTCACTCAGTCATGTCCGACTCTTTGCAACCCTGTGGATGGCAGCACGCCAGGCCTCCCTGTTCATCATCAACTCCCGGAATCCACCCAAACCCATGTCCATTGAGTTGGTGATGCCATCCAACCATCTCATCCTCGGTCATCCTCTTCTCCTCCTGCCTTCAATCTTTCCCAGCATCAGGGTCTTTTCCAATGAGTCAGTTCTTCAAATCAGGTGGCCAAAGTATTGGAGCTTCAGCTTCCGCATCAGTCTTTCCAATGAATTAGAAGATGGTGTATTAATCCCTTAACTGTAGTATAAAGGTTAAAGAGGACTTAACCAGTACTACTTTCTCAATTCAGTGGTTGAGAATCTGCCTGCCGATGCAGGGGACAAGGGTTCGATCTGTGGTCCAGGAAGATCCCACATGCCATGGAGCAGCTAAACCCACGTGCCACAACTACTGAGCCCACACACTCTGGAGTCCCTGAGCCGCAGCGAGAAGCCACCAGGATGAGAAGCCCGCACACCGCAACCAAGAGCCCGCTCGCCACAACTAGAGAAAGCCCGAGCGCAGCAACAAAGCCCCACTGCAGCCAAAAATAAATAAGTAATAAAAAAAAAATGGTTAAAGGAACAAAGTAATAAAATAACCATAGGTACTAAATTGATTAATGGATATAGAATTGAAAAAAGAGGTAAATTAAAACATCAAAAATATAAATCAGTTCAGTTCAGTTCAGTTCAGTCGCTCAGTCATGTCCGACTCTTTGCAACCCCATGAATCGCGGCACGCCGGGCCTCCCTGTCCATCACCAACTCCCGGAGTTCACTCAGACTCACATCCATCGAGTCAGTGATGCCATCCAGCCATCTCATCCTCTGTTGTCCCCTTCTCCTCCTGCCCCCAATCCCTCCCAGCATCAGAGTCTTTTCCAATGAGTCAACTCTTCGCATGAGGTGGCCAAAGTACTGGAGTTTCAGCTTTATCATCATTCCGTCCAAAGAAATCCCAGGACTGATCTCCTTCAGAATGGACTGGTTGGATCTCCTTGTAGTCCAAGGGACTGTCAAGAGTCTTCTCCAACACCACAGTTCAAAAGCATCAATTCTTCGGCGCTATAGGTGGGGCAAAAAGGGTGGAGCTTTGGTATGTGATCGAACTTAATGTGCTACCCGCTTATAATCGACTGCTTTATCTATCAGAAATCTTATGGAAGCCTTATAGTAACCACAAAGCAAAAACCTAGAGTGGGATTTCCGTGGTTGTCCAGCGGTTGGGAATCCACCTGCCATTGCAGGGGACACAGGTTTGATCTCTAGTCCAGGAGGATTCCAGACGCCCTGGGGGAACTCAGCCTGCACGCCAAAACTACGGAACCCATGAGCCACAACTGCTGAGCTCCTGCAGCCTGTAACCCATGCCCTGCAACAAGAGAGGCTACCCTGATGAGAAGCCGAGCACCACAACTGGAGGAGCCGCCGCTCACTACAGCTGGAGAAAGCCCGAGTGCAGCAACAAAGAGCCAGTGCGGCCAAAACTTAATCAATTACATAAAGTAAATAAAGAAAGCAAAAAGCCAAAATCCTAGAGCGGGCTCACAAATGATACAGGGGAAACAGAGCATGCCACTTTGGGAAATCTCCAATTTACAAAGGCAAGCAAGAAACAGAGGGAATAGGAAACGACGGAGCTATAAAAGGCCAGAAAGCAATGACTAGGAGGGCATCAGTAAATCCCTAACATCAACAGTTACTCTAAATATAAATGGATTGAGGTCACCAATGAAAAGGATTTTAAAAAACAAGAATCCACTATATGTTCCCTATAAGAGACTCTTCCTATTTAAGGACACACGTAAGGTCAAGAGGAAGAGATAGAGAAGTTACAAATGAGTATTGGGGATGAAGCATGGGAATATGGTCAATAATGTTGTAATAACTTTGATGACAGATAATAACTAGTATTATCATGGTGACCATTTTGTAATTCATACAAATATTGAATCATTATGTAGTGCATCTGGAACTAATAGTGTTGTGGGTCAGTTATCCTTCAATTTAAAAAAAAAAAAAAGAGGAAGAGACAGCAAAAGAGAAAAGATCACGTGAGGACACAGTTAGAAGGCCACCATCTCCAAGCCAAGGAGAGAGACAGCACCAGAAACCAGTCCTGCTGGCATCTTGATCTTGAACTTCCAGCCCCTAAAACTTTGAGAAAATAAATGTTATTTGTGTGTGTGTGTGTGTGTGTGCACACTCAGTCGTGTCCAACTCTTTGCCACCCCATGGACTGTAGCCCACCAGGCTCCTCTGTCCATGGGATTCTCCAGGCAAGAATACTGGAGTGGGTTGCCATTTTCTTCTCCAGGGCATCTTTCCGACCCAGGGACCAAATCCATGTCTCTTGTGTCTCCTGCATTAGCAGGCAGATTCTTTATCACTAGCGCCACCTGGGAAGCCCATTCTGTTATTTACATCACCACCACACCCCTCCTGCCCCACTGCTGCTGCTGCTGCTAAGTCACTTTAGTCGTGTCCAGCTCTGTGCGACCCCATAGACGGCAGCCCACCAGGCTCCCCGGTCCCTGGGATTCTCCAGGCAAGAACACTGGAGTGGGTTGCCATTTCCTTCCCCAATGCATGAAAGTGAAAAGTGAAAGTGAAGTCGCTCAGTCGTGTCCGACCCTCAGCGACCCCATGGACTGCAGCCTTCCAGGCTCCTCTGTCCATGGGATTTTCCAGGCAGGAGTACTGCCCCCACCCCCCACCCCCCCGCCAAAAAAAGGGTTTCCCTGGTGGCTCAGACGGTAATGAATCTTTCTGCAATGTAGGAGATCCAGGTTTGATCCCTGGGTCGGGAAGATCCCCTACAGAAGAGAATGGCAACCCACTCTAGTATTCTTGCCTGGAGAATCCCATGGACAGAGGAGCCTGGCAGGCTACAGTCCATGGGGCCACAAAGAGTCAGACACGACTGAGCAACTAACACTTTCACTTTCTTTCCCTCAAAAAACCTCCAAACCAAAAACCACACACACACACACTCATTTTATACCACTTCCTTCTGCTTTCCCTGGTTTTAAAAGAGAAATTCTCCATTATTCAAATTGATGTTGTCCTACAGGTAATTTGTCATTTTCCTCTGGCTACTTTCAAGGGTTTTTTTCTTCCTTTGCTTTGTGTTTTTTTTTTTGCTTTGGTTTTAAGAAGCTTAATTATGATGTATCTTCGAAGGAATTTCTTTAGGTTTTTATCACGTGGGGCTTGCTCAGATTCTTGAATCCATAGGTTTGTCTTTTAACAAGTTTGGGAAGTTTTCAGCAATTATTTCTTCCAATATTCTTTCAGTTCCATTCTCTTCCTCCCCTGGTGGTACTTGAAATGATACAAATTTTGAACATTTTGCTAGTGTCCCACAGAGCGTAGAGGTCCTGTTCATTTGTTTCCTAGTCTATTTTCCTGTTCTTTAGACTGGGCAGATTCTATGATATGCACTGATACAGACTGAAGGACACACTGATTCTGTCCTCTGTCATCACCACTGTACTGTTTGGCTCATCAAGTAGAGTAGTTATGGTATTTTCTAATTTTATAATTTGAACTTTTAAAAAATAACTTCAAAAAAAAATAAAAAATAACTTCACTTTGTTTACTGAGATTTTCCGGTATTCAGTTATTTCCAGAGAATTTATAGCACCTTATTAGAGCATCTTTAAGATGGATGCTTTAAATCTTTCTGACATAATTCTAGCATCTGACATGCTAAATCAGTTGATTGTCTTTTCTTATTCAAGTTGTGATTTTCTTGTTTTTTGGTCTGACTAATACCTGTTATTTTATGTTGAACGTTTTCTCCATAATATTATGAGGCATTAATATTTTTTATCTACTTTATATTAAACATTTTATCATAGGCTATCATATATTATTTATTTAATGAGACTAAGATATCCAAAGATAAATTTTGCACAAGTTTGTACAATTACTACATTTACACACAAAGAATAAATTTGCTTGACACTTTTGTGCCAAGATTTTGTTTTAGGATTTCCACTTTAAATTCAGCTGAACATAGTAATTAATCTTTCAATATTTATATGTTCCAATCATGGGGAAACAGGATGGATTATGTTTGATATTTCACTAAACTTATATCCAAAATCATATAGTCAATCCATCTCCAAATTTATGAAATTCATCATATACACAATCATAAAAGATGCCCTTCTCTGTCCCCTCTGCATAGTGATATTTCACAAAAGTTAATACCAAGATGACCACATCACTGATACATGGTTAATGACACGCTTGTGATGGGTAAAGACCTAGTGTATGGAGGCCAGAAAAACATGTAGGTCCCCCAACCCCCAAAGACACAAAAAGTTGGAAATATGCGTAGTCACTCACTCAGTTTGTCTGACTCCCTGCGGCTACTCCCTGTAGCCCGCCAAGCTCTTCTGTCCATGGGATTTTCTAGGCAAGAATACTGGTGCTGGTTGCCATTTCCTACTTCGAGGGATTTTCCAAATGCAGGGATCGAACCGGCTCTCCTGCATCTCCTCCATCGGCACGCAGACTCTTTACCACTGAGCCACCTGGGAAGCCCGTTCTGTTACTTACATCCCCTCTCCCACCGACAAAAAAAACCCCAAACCAAAAACCGCACGCATACGCGCGCGCGCGCGCACACACACACACACACACATATTCAGTCCCACTTCCTTCTGCTCTCCTTGGTTTTAGATGACAAATCCTCTGGTATATATACACATGGCCCTCAAAAACTTCAGTTGCAAAGAAAATAATCAGAGAAGATATGTAACCTTAAAGAGGCACAGAGGTCCCACTACACAACTTTACTATGAGTCTGATTTAGAACATAATGTAGCTACAGAAATGATGTGAACATAGAACAGTAAAGTATATGGCAACCAGAGGGGTAAGGGAAGAGTTCCAGTACAGAAGCCTAGGAGAGACTTAACCATGCCATCATGGATATTACAGATCCAGCTCTATCCGAAGAAACTATCCATGTATTGGATTAAAGACATAAATGTTAGGCTGTGTGTTGCTAAGTAGCTTCAGGCATGTCCGACTCTTTGTGACCCTATGGACTATAGCCCACCAGGCTCTTCTGTCCGTGGGATTCTCCATGCAAGATTACCGGAGTGGGTTGCTGTGCCCTCCTCCAGGGGCTCTCCCCAACCCAGCGACTGAACCCATGTCTTGTATGTCTTCTGCACTGGCAGGCAGGTCCTTTACCTCCAGTGCCACTGTTAGGCTAGATACTAATGTTCCTCTTAGAGGAAAACAGAGGCAGGACACCCTTTGACAGAAATTACAAGATCTCTTTCAATCCACCTCCTAAATTAATGAAAATAAAAACAAAAATAAACAAATGGGACCCAGGTAAACTTAAAAGCTTTTGCACGGCAAAGGAAACCATGAACAAAGCGAAAAGACGGCTCACAGAATAGAAAAAAAAAATATTTGCAAACAAAGCAACTGACTAGGGATTAATCTCCGAAGTATACATACAGCTCATGCAGCTCAATATCAAAACAAAACAGAACCCAACCCAATAAAAATTGAGCAAAAGATCTAAGTAGACATTTCTCCAAAGAAAACATACAGATGGTCAAAAAGTATATGAAAAGATGCTCAGCACCACTCATTATTAGAGAAATGCAAATCAAAGCTATAATGATGTATGGCCTCACACAGGTCAGAATGGCCATCATTAAAGTACACAAACAATACAGCCTGGAGAGGGTGTGGGAAAAAGTGAACCCTCTACACTCCTGGTGGGAACGTAAATGGGTGCAAGGCCCTGTGGAGAACAGTAGGGAGGTGCTTAACAAACTAAAATTGGAGCTACCACATGACCCAGCAATCCCACACCCGGGCATATATCTGGAGAAATCATAACTCAAAAAGATCCATGCCCCCTAATGCTCACTGCAGCACTATTTACAGTAGCCAGGACGTGGAAGCAACCAAAATATCCCCTGACAGAGGAAGGGATAAAGAAGATGTGGCACATCCTTACAATGGAATATTATTCAGCTGTAAAAAGGAATGAAATTGTGCCATTTTCAGAGAAGTGGATGGACCTAGAGGCTGTCATACAGTGAAGTAAGTCAGAAAGAGAACAACAAATATATATTATCACATATGTGTGGAATCTAGAAAAATAGTTTGGATGAACTTGTTTACACAGCAGAAATAGAGACACAGATGTAAAGAACAAACATATGGATACCAAAGGGGGACGAGAGGGAGGTATGGGCTGGGAGATTGGGGTTGGCATATATACACTGTTGGGCTCAGTCATGTCCACCTCTCTGAGAGCCCATGGATTGTAGCCCACCTGGCTTCTCCGTCCATGAAATGTTCCTGGCAAGAATACTGCAGTGGGTTGCCACACTTCCTACTGTAGGGAATCTTCCCAACCTAGGGACTGAACCCCTGTCTCTTGTGTCTCCTGTATTGCCAGGCAGATTCTTTATCACTATGCCACATGTAAAGCCATATATACACTGCTGCTGCTGCTGCTAAGTCGCTTCAGTCATGTCTGACTCTGTGCGACCTCATGGACGGCAGCCCACCAGGCTCCCCAGTCCCTGGGATTCTCCAGGCAAGAACACTGGAGTGGGTTGCCATTTCCCTCTCCAATGCATGAAAGTGAAGTGAAAGTGAAGTTGCTCAGTCATGTTGGACCCTCAGCAACCCCGTGGACTGCAGCCTTCCAGGCTCCTCCGTCTATGGGATTTTCCAGGCCAGAGTACTGGAGTGGGGTGCCAGTGCCTCCTCCGATATATACACTACTATGTATAAAATAGATAACTGATGAGAACGGACTGTATAGCGCAGGGAACTCAACGCTCTGCGGTGATCTAAACGGGAGGGAAATCTAAGGAAGAGGGGATTATATGTATACGTGTGGCTGGTTCACTTTGCTGTACAGCAGAAACTGATGAACATTGTAAAGCAATTATACCCTGATAAAAAAAATAAAATAAAATAAAAAACTTCTCAGTGCCTGTCCCTAAAATGTAAAGAGAGAGGGAGAGAGAAATACCTCACCTAGGAACTTTTCAGAGCAAAATTCAGTTTTTGTTAGACTCTTAAGTTACTTCACATGACATTTTTCAAACTCATTTTATTTGTTCTTATGTTTGGCTGTGCTGGGTATTAGCTGCTGCAAGGGCTTTTCTCTAGGTGTGGTGAGCGGGGGCTCCTTCGCAGTTGTGCTGCGTGGGCTTCTCCTTGCGGCGGCTTCTCTCGCTGCGGAGCTCAGGCTCTAGACTCTGGGGCTTCCGTAGTTGCGGCTCCCGGGCTCTAGAGCACACGTTCAACAGTTGTGGGGCACGCACGGGCTTAGCTGCTCCGAGGTATGTGGCATCCTCCCGGATCAAGGACTGAAACTGTGTCTCCTTCATTTGGCAGCAGCTTCTTTACCGCTGAGCCACCAGAGAAGCCCCTTCACAGGACATGTTAAAGCAATACCAACAAGGAGAGAAACAAGAAAATATTTAAGCTGTAGCAGAACTCTTTAGAGTTTGTTTTGTAGTATTTACTTTTCAAAACTTTGATGATAACAGGAAACTAAACAAAATTCATGATGCTTATGGAAAGGTGGAGGACTTGGAGGAAATAGGAAAGGATTAGCAGTAAAGATGTGTCTCATACTGTTTTGTTCTGCTCTTCCTAGCATTTATCAGTATGGACAGGCTTGTTTCCTTTCTAATTCTCTGCCATTTTCAGAAAAGATAAAGTGAAAACCCCAAATGCCCCTTTTAGTATGAGAAATGTGATTTATAATAGCGTCATTATCTCATAATTGAAAATACTGTTGGACTTCTGGGAAAATAAGTGCGTCAGAATTAACTTGTAACTCTGGAGGCCAGTGGGTTGCTATGACAACCAGAAAAAAATGGTGCCATAATAGCGCTCCCTCAAAGATAGATAACTCACTAAATGATGAGATCTATAAATGCAGGTGTTTGTCATATAAATGCAAATAAGCCCCAAACACATTCACTTATTTCTTCTTTCAAGAAGAAATATCGTCTGGCAATATGTTAGGAAATGCTGAAAAAGACAGACATAGTCTCCCTTATAATGGAGTGTACATTCTTGTGGAGGAGACAGATAATAAAGAGTAAAAGTCAATCCACTAAATAATTCCAACATGTGAAAAGGCCATATGTATGCTGTGCTCAGTCACTTCAATCGTGTCTGATTCTTTTCGACCCCATGGACTGTATAGCCCACCAGGCCCCTCTGTCCATGGGATTCTTTAGGCAAGAATACTGGAGTGGGTTGCCAAGTCCTGCTTCAGGGGATCTTCCCTACCCAGGGATCAAACCCATGTCAGGTGGATTCTTTACCCACTGAGCCATCTGGGAAGCCCTAATAAAACCCTGGGCCTTGATACTAGATGAAGCAGAGAATGGCTGCATACAGAGCATGCATGTGTCATAAACCTTAATTTTTAAGGTATATGAGCCTTGAAAGTGTTCGTTGCTCTGTCATGTTCCTCCATGGGCTATAACCCCCCAGGCTCCTCTGTCCATGGGATTTTCCAGGCAAGAATACTGAAGTGGTAAGCCATTTCCTTCTCCAGGGGATCTTCCTGACCCAGGGATCAAACCCAGGTCTCCTGAACTTCAGGCAGATTCTCCACTGTCTGAGCCACGAGAGCTTTAGTAAAGTCAAGAAATAAAGAATGAAGTATTTCAGCCTTTATTAATAAAAATGATTTTTAAAAACACAAGTGCTAACTGATTATTATTATTGCTATTATTTTGGCTTGAAGTCCCCTGAAGTTGGGTGGATTTAATATGAAAATAAGAGTTGTTTGTATATTTAAAATTTTTCATATCAAGCAATATTTCTTTATTCATGATAGCCCAAAACTGGAAGTATCTCTGAAGGTCCTTCAATGGGTGATGTTTGAACAAATTGTGGTGCATATATACTATAAAACACTATTCAGCAATAGAAAGGAAATGAAGTCTTAGAAAAAAAAGTAACAGGGACTTCCCTGGCAGTCTAGTGGTTAAGACTCTGTGCTTCCAATGCAGGGACCTCAGGTTGGATCCCTGATCGGGAAACTAAAACCCCACAGGCCATGTTGTGCTGCCAAATAAAAGTGTGGGGTCCTTCTGCCACTCCACTCTGTGTGGGTCCCACCTGCTGTTACTAGGCAGCTCCCAACCAAGGGCTCAGAGTTTCTGGTGTCTGGATGAGAACCTTGGATGGGAGAGGCGTGTGTCTGCAAAACACTGGTTGAATAAAATCAAGAGTTTAATTTATTTTTTAAAAAATAAAAAAACAACAGCTTTGTTGAGATAAATTAACATACCATGAGTGAAAGTCTTTCTGTCGTGTCTGACTGTGACCCCCAAGGACTATAACCAGCCAGGCTCCTCTGTCCATGGAATTCTCCAGGCAAGAACACTTGAGTGGATTGCCATTGCCTTCTCCAGGCGACCTTCTCAACCCAGGGATTGAAGCTGGATCTCCTGCGTTGCAAGCAGATTCTTTACCATCTGAGCCACCAGGGCAGGAATTTTCCAAGCAAGAATACTGGAGTCGGTAGCCATTCCCTTCTCCAGGGGATCTTCCCAACCCAGGGATCGAACCCCAGTCTCTCGCATCGCAGGCAGATTCTTTTTTTTTTTTTTTTTTAATATATTGAGTCTTTCTACCTAAGAAGATGGTTTATCTCTCTGGATATTGAAATCTTCCTTAGTGTCGCTCAGTAAGTTTATAATCACCTCTGTACAGGTATTTTATAATTTTAATAAAATAATTTAGTAAGATTGCTAGAGAAAAATCAAAATGTGTTGTATTTGTAAACACCAGAAGCAAGCTGATGCAAAACACCATTCACAATAGCAGTAAAAATTATAAAGTTTACAGTTCACTTTTTTATCCTACGGCTGCTGCTGCTGCTAAGTCGCTTCAGTCGTGTCTGACTCTGTGCGACCCCATAGATGGCAGCCCACCAGGCTCCCCCATCCCTGGGATTCTCCAGGCAAGAACACTGGAGTGGATTGCCATTTCCTTCTCCAATACATGGAAGTGAAAAGTGAAAGTGAAGTCGCTCAGTTGTGTCCAACTCTTAGCGACCCCATGGACTGCAGGCTACCAGGCTCCTCCATCCGTGGGATTTTCCAGGCAAGAGTACTGGAGTGGCGTGCCATCGCCACCCTCTGTAAATATCATAGCTTAACAGTAAGTTTCAAAATATGAGACTACTAGATATATTGTTCTTATTTGAAAATGTTCTGGCTATCCTTGACCCTCCGAGTTTCTGAATGAATTTTACAATTAGCTTGTCAATTTCCTCCAAAATAAACCTGGAGTTCCATCAAACTTAAGAATCAATTTGGTGGAACTTCCCTGGTCCAATGGTTAAGATTCCAAGCTCCCAATGCAGGGGCGATGGGTCCTATCTCTAGTTAGGGAACTAAGATCCCACATGCTGCAAACTGAGCGAAAAAAAAAAGAAAAAGAATCAATTTGGGAAGAAATACTAAAGAAATGTTGTATTTTCTACTTCATGAGAGGTAAACATGGACAGAGACTTCAGTTGATTAAAGTCTAATTAATAAGTATCTGTTTACAAAGTTTTATATATTTTATGATGAGAGGTCTTACATATATTTTTCATATTTATTTCTAGATATTTCCTATTTTTGATGCTATTCTAAAGACATCTTTAAAAAGCTCTTTTTATGTTTGTTGCTGGTATATAGAAATGACTTATTTTTATATATTGAAACTGGAAATTATATCCTCATTAAACTCACTTATGCCATTATTTATTTTTGGCATTTAGATATATACATGATTTAGATAGTCGTACAATAAAGGCTAATTCCAAAATATTTTCATCACCCTCCCACAAAGAAAGTCCCTGCATATTACCATCACTATTTCTTTCCTCCTCACTTACCATATGCCCAGCTCTCAAGACCTACGTAACCACTAATCTTTCTGTCTCTATGCATTTACTTATTCTGGATATTTCATACAAATGTAATCACACAGTATGTGCCCTTTTTTATCTTACTTCTTTCACTTATAATGTTTTCAATGTTCATCAAGGCTGTAGCATGAATCAGAACTCTTTTCCTATTTCAGGCCGAATAATATTCTACTGCATTGATATTAACATTTTTAATTCATTTATCAGTGAATGGGCTTTTTTTTCCTACTTTTTGTCAGTTATGAATAATGAGGCTATGAACTTTTGTGTAACAGTTTGGTTTTTTTGGACGTCTGTTTTCAATTCTCTTGGATATACCAAGAAGTGGAATTGTTGAGTCATATGGTAACTCTACGTTTAAGTTTTTGAGAATCAAACTGTTTTCCAAAGACACTGTACTGTTTTACATTCCCACTGGCAGGAAATGGGGGTTTTAGTTTTCCCATATTCTTGCCAACACCTGTTATTTTTCATCTGTTGCTGTTGTATTTTGCTTATGTATGTATGTACATAAAAGATAAAGACGTTGCTCAGTCGTGTTTGACTCTGCGACCCCATGGACTGTAGTCCTCCAGGCTCCTCCATCCATGGGATTCTCCAGGCGAGAACACTGGAGTGGGTTGCGATTTCCTTCTCCAGGGATCTTTTTGACCCAGGGATCAAACCCGGGTCTCCCGCATTGCAGGCAGGCTCTTTATTGTCTGAGCCATCAGGGAATCCCATGTATGTACATATATATTTAACAAATTTCCAGTCTTTTTTTGTTCATATTCACTAGATTTCCAGAACATGTGTCCTTCAAGTTCTCCTTCACTTTTTTATGAGGACTTGTACATTCAAAGACTTAGCTCAGTCTTCAGGGATATAAGAAACTTCCAGGTTGCCTAGGACTTGCCCAGGCCTACACACTTTTGAGCTCTGACTGCAAATTCACCCACCAGGTTTCCTCACCTAAACACAGCCTGGACTCCAGCTAAATGCAAAGTATCCAACAAAGATCACTATTGTGTCTTACGGTTGTTGGCTCTGCCATCAGTATTTGTCACTGTGATAATAATCATAGTTCTTTTTAAAACATTTTTATATTGGCCTACAGCTGATTAACAAACAATGTTGTGATAGTTTTAGGCAAACAGTGAAAGGACTCAGCCATACATATACATGTATCCATTCTCCCCGAAGCTCCCCTTCCATCCAGGCTGCCATATAATATTGGGCAGAGTTCCATGTGCTATACAGTTGGTCCTTGCTGGTTATCCATTTTAAATATAGCAGTGTGTACATGTCCAACAAAAACTCCCTAACTATCCCTTCCACCCAGCAACCATGAATTCATGCATTAAGTCTGTGAGTCTCTTTCTGTTTTGTAAGTAAGTTCATTTGTATCATTTCTTTTTAGATTCCACATATAAAGAATTTCATATGATATTTCTCTTTCTCTCTCTGACTAACTCCTCTCAGTAGGACAATCTCTAGGTCCATCCATATTGCTGAAAATGGCATTATTTCATTCTTTTTAATGGCTGAGTAATATTCCATTGAATATACATACCCTATTCCGCCAAAGAATTGATGCTTTTGAGCTGTAGTGTTGGAGAAGACTCTTGAGAGTCCCTTGGACTGCAAGGAGATCCAATCAGTCCATTCTGAAGGAGATCAGCCCTGGGATTTCTTTGGAAGGAATGATGCTAAAGCTGAAACTCCAGTACTTTGGACACCTCATGCGAAGAGTTGACTCATTGGAAAAGACTCTGATGCTGGGAGGGATTGGGGGCAGGAGGAGAAGAGGAAGACAGAGGATGAGATGGCTGGATGGTATCACTGACTCGATGGATGTGAGTCTGAGTGAACTCCGGGAGTTGGTGATGGACAGGGAGGCCTGGCGTGCTGCAGTCCATGGGGTCGCAAAGAGTCGGACACGACTGAGTGACTGAACTGAACTGAACTGAACTGATACTGTAGTTCTGAACTCTGACGGCCTGAGTTCAACTCTTATCTCCACGGTCACTTTCACCTTTTGTGAAGTGGTGAAGTTACCGAACTCATCTTTGCTCCAATATGCTCATCTTTCTAGGCCCTCACTCTCTTCTCTTCCCATTTTTCAGGGATGCCCTCTGACAGCTACACAGTCACTGCTTGGAAACTGCAATCACGGTGTTGCCTCCTGGAATTTCCTGACCAGGGTGTGACTTTGCTGGGGAGATATGTGGTTAGATCCTCTCTTATGGAGATGCTATTTAAGGTCCTCTTGGAGAAAATCAAAGATTTCTCAACAGGGAGGGAGGAATCTTTGCTCCTTTCTATCAACTGGCACTTCGGTGGGGCCCTTCCTTCCACACTGGCTGGAGCAGGAGCCTTCAGATGGGTGGACGCCCACCCTCACTGGCCCTCGTGGGCTGTGCAACTGTCCCGGCAGGAAGGTGCTGAGGCACCACACCTGTTGGACATGAGTGGCCCACACTGTTTTCTTTTGCTTTGTTTTTGATTATAGCGATCCAAGCCAGTGTGAAGCGGTATGGCACTGTGATTTTGATTTGTTTTTCTCTAACGGCTATTGATGTTTAGCATCTTTTCATTGCTGGTTGACTGTTTGTATATCTTCTCTGGGGGCTTGCCAGGTGGCTCAGTGGTAAAGAATCTGCCTGCAAAGCAGGAGACTCAGGTTCAATACCTGGGTCAGGAAGATCCCCTGGAGAAGGAAATGGCACCCCACTCCAGTACTCTTGCCTGGGAAATCTCATGGACAGAGGAGCTTGGCAGGCTACAGTCCATGGGGTCACAAAAGAGTCAGACACAACTTAGCAACTAAGCAAACAAACAAAACAAAGCGTATCTTTGGAGAAATCACGGTATAAATCCTTTCTCCCTTTCTGATTGGGTTATTTTTATTTTCATTTTTGAATTATGTGAGTTCTGTACATATTCTAGACACAAACCACAAATCATATATATCAGATATATAACTTGCCAATATGCTCTCCTTTCTCATGGGTTGTCTTTTCACTTTACCGATCCCATCATATGAAGCACATGTTTGATTTTGATTAAATCCAATTCATCTATTTTTTCTTTTGTTGTGCCACTGATCTTTTATTTTCCTTTTTGACAAATGCTGTGTATGTCAAGCTGTTTTCACAGAGTGTCCTCTGAAACAGGTCAAATAAAAACAAGTAGTGATGATAGAGCTTTTCTGTGAGCTATCAGACAAGCCAACCAGCGACAGCTCTCTAGAGATGCGCCTTTAGAGAGCTCCAGATCCATTCTGTCCCCTACAGTGGCTGCTAAACTACTGGTTTTCACAGTTACTGTCATTATGAAGCTGTTGACTTCCAGGCCTCCACGGAGCTGGGCAGAGGGGTGTAAACAAAGAGCACTGCCTGCCATTCCTGTTCTACAAGGATCAAGCCATTAGGGACTGTGGTCACACACCAAGTCACCAAGTCACCAATTCACTGTGCCAGGGGAATTTAGGCTGGAGAAAAATTGGAAGCATTTTGTGCTTTGGATACTCGCCCTGTTTAAGATGCATATTTAGGGAATAATTTCAGTGAACTCAGATTCTTGCATCTTCGCATACATAGAACTTTAAAAGCATTAAGTTGACATGTCTGTTCTTCCTGATTAGCAGTAATCTTTTACATTTTGACTACATGGTTTGTTTTTTGTCCCCCGGTGGGGTGGGGGGAATCCTATATATATCCTGGGTCTTCTTGGAGCAGTCTCTCAGAGCTATCTGAGAGGCTATCTTCCGGGCTATAGTCCTCAATGAAATGCCCAAATAAAACTTAACTCACAACTTTTAGGTTGCGAGTTTTTATTCAGTAGATAGTTTTAGCAATCATGAAAGGACTCAGAGTGGACTTTCGTCCTTTGCCTGAACTCTATGAGGATCTGGAACCAGCAGAGGCCCCTGGTGCCCACATGTCTCTGGGTGAGTTCTGATGAATTTGGGAGATCCTGGGTTTGGGATCTCCTGTTATTAGCTGGTGATCCTAAATTTTATTCTGTGGTGGACAAACTCCTTACTGTGAGGAATAGGTTTTCCTTGAACTTGGTTTCTAGAAGAGGTACCTGGGTTACCCCATTTGAAAAACACAGAAGATTTTGCTCAATAAAAAGATACAGGGGGCTGAGCTGTGCTGTGCTTAGTCACTCAGTCATGTCCTGACTGTTTGCGACCCCATGGACTGTAGCCCACCAGGCTCCTCTGTCCATGGGACTCTCCAGGCCAGAATGCTGGAGTGGATAGCCTTTCCCTTTTCGAGGGGATCTTCCTAACCCAGGGATCGAACCCAGGTCTCCTGCATTGCAGGTGGATTCTTAACTGGCTGAGCCACCAGGGAAGCCCATGAATACTGGAGTGGGTAGCCTATCCCTTGTCCAGAGGATCTTCCCGACCCAGGAATTGAACAGGGCTCAATTGCATTGCAGGAGGATTCTTTACCAGCTAAGCTATTAGGGAAGCCCACCCCCATTGAGAGACACTGGCAAAACAAAACCCCAAAAAACAAAAGACCAAAAAAACCCCCCAAAACAAACAAAGACATTGGATGGTTTTACTCAGTTGAAAGACATTGAGTGGGTTTGGACTGAGTGATTAGGGAGGAGACTAGCCTATCAATTTTCCTTGAATTGGTTATTTGAATAGAGTTTGCTGGAATAAATCACAAAATATCACACGAGAGCTTTCAGCTCTGAATAACAAAAGGAACACCTCCACTTGGCCAGCAACGGCAACTGAGAAACGTACAGGAGTGGTGGAGGCAGTCCCACAGGCAAAGCCCTCATTTCATTTAAAAACTTCTTGTCCCAGGCCCATATCTGAGAGCTGGCCATCGGTGTTCCGAGTACCCGCAACAGTTTTAGACCCTACGAGTGAGAAACCCAGACACGTAAAAGAGCTGAGATGACTCTAGGGTGACACCTAGCGGAGCTAAGTTCATAAACAGCACGTTGGTCCAGCACCCAGTCATCACCATCAGCACTTACTGACATCTTGACAAACCAACCCCAGGACGGGAAACAAAGCCGTCAGAACAGAAGAAAAAAGAGCAACAGATTGCCAGCCTCTAACAACACCCCAGCCAAGGTCATGTGCTATATATAAAGAATTTATACTTGCAAATACTTAATTGGGAAAATCATATTAAAAGAGATTTCAACCTAAAATTACCAAATTGAGGTTCTTTTGACATTTCAAAATTAATTTTTTGTGTATGCAAAGCTAGAGGAAGATGGCAATGAGATCAGATAGGCTGAATGGAATGCTTATTCTGATCGGTATTCAGAGGCTTTTAAAAGAGGAAACGATAAAGTAATTTCTTTGCAGGAAACAAGCAAAACATGGATGGAAACGATACTGGAGTTTTAAGAAGTCACTAGCGTTAACCCAGGCTCTCCCTCTGCCCCTGTCTCATACCCTCTTTTATCTGAACCGCCTGACCCAGACACTGTCCCTTTCTCTCTTCTGCCACCTCTGCCAACTGCTGTTTCCTCTCCCCTAGTGAAGGAGGACATAAAATTGGAATTATGGTGAATAACCTATAGTTTGATAAAACATGTTTTGTACAAATGAAGTAATTACAGTCCCGTTTGAGGAAATACTTCTTACAACCCGGGAACCGTCCTTAGTACTTATGTGTACAACCTTGACATGAGCAGAACTTAGAGCTTCGGTTAAGGAATGTCCTGGCCTGAGTTGAGACCCATGGGATTTGCTAAGGAATCTGAGTTACCCAGATTAATTATCAATGATTACAATTAATACAGTTCTCAGTTCAGAAAGTAAGGCAGAGGAATAGATAGAGAAAGCAGAATGGACACACCCCTTAACAGATTCTGAGCTGCATAGTCTAGAGGCTTGAATTGAATGCAAGAAATTAGGCCACAAAATGACTCAGATTTGTCCCACAGCTCTTTTCCAAGACTGTAGATAGGACAAAGATTCAGCAGTATAAACAAAAACCAGATGAATAAATTCTGGATTATTAGGAGGAGTTCAAGAAAACTTTTAAACAATATTCTGGCATGACATCTGAATCATTTTCTCATCACGAAAAAGATCCTTTGCTTAATTCTGCTCTTTCAGAAGGCATAGATGAGAAATTGGCTATTCTAATTAAGAGACACAATTTAGGGACTTCCCCTGGTGCTCCAGTGTCTAAGACATCATTCTGCCAATGCAGGGGGCCTGGGTTCGACCCCTGGTCAGGGAACTAGGTCCCACGTGTGGCAACTAAGAGTTCACATTGTATGACCAAAGATTCCTCATGCCACAGTGAAGAAAACGAAGACTCACTGCACCCAATAAATAAAATAAATACAAATAAATAGTTTTTTAAAAGACATGATTTAAGTTTGTCTGCATTACATATTGGAGAAGGCGATGGCACCCCACTCCAGTACTCTTGCCTGGAAAATCCCACGGGCTGAGGAGCCTGGTGGGCTGCAGTCCATGGGGTCTCGAAGAGTCGGACACGACTGAGCGACTTCACTTTCACTTTTCACTTCCATGCATTGGAGAAGGAAATGGCAACCCACTCCAGTGTTCTTGCCTGGAGAATCCCAGGGACGGGGGAGCCTGGTGGGATGCCGTCTATGGGGTCGCACAGAGTCGGACACGACTGAAGCGACTTAGCAGCAGCAGCAGCATTACATATAAGCACCCTTATCACACTGGCCATCCAAATTTCTGAAACCATTAAAAAGTCGAGGGACTTCCCTGATGGTCTAGTGGTTAAGAATCTGCCTGCCTAGTCCGGGGAGATCCCACATGCTTCAGAGCAACTACTGAGCCTGTGGTCCACAGCAAGAGAAGCCGCGGCAATGAAAAGCCCACGTATTGCACACAAGAGCAGCCCCTGCTCGCTGCAACTAGAGAAGGCCCGCGCACAGCAACAAAGACCCACTGCAGTCAAAAACAAATACAAATTTATTTTAAAAAAAGAGAGAGAGAGAGAAATCCAGCTCTTAAAATAAGGATTATAAATTTTCAATCATCCCAATTAAGAAGTCAAGGTCAGTCACTGGTTAACAAACCCCTGTTCAACCCGTGGCTGACAAAGGAATATAAAACTTGCTTTTACTGTGGAAAATCTGGTCATAAGAGAAGGAGTTGCAAAAAAATTTGGAAAGATTTCAGGGGAAAACAGAACTTCTAACTAGAATTTCAAGCTAAACACAAATGAAAGGCTGCTCCTGGGGAACACTGGTAGTCTTTCCTCTTCTTTTCTCTAAAACTCTGGGGTAAATAGAAGTGAAAATACAAGGGGAAACAATTAAAGCCCTCATAGACAGAGGGTCCACCTTTTCAGTTTTAAACGCTACCAAAATCAAAGGCTCCCTCAAAGAAATATTTCAGTGCACACAGTAGGGGTTTCTAATGCACCTATTCAGGCTCTTGGGCTTCCCAGGCAGCACAGGAGTAAGGAGTCCGCCTGCCAGTGCAGGAGACGCAAGAGACGCAGGTTCGATCCCCGGGTCGGAAAGAGCCCCTGGAGTAGGAATTGGCACCTGCTCCAGTATTCTTGCCTGGAAAATTCCATGGAAAATTCAGGCTACAGTCGATGGGGTCACAAAGAGTCAGACACGAATGAGCACAGCGCACACACATTAAGACTTTTCAATCATCCCCTTTAGAATTTTACTTAGGAGATTTTAAAGGAAGGCACTGCTTTCTCGGAGTAGAAACTGCCACTATTCACCTGGTAGGTGGAGTTTACCAGAAACTTATGAAGCCCATATTGCTTTTACTCCTAAGGGGGCAATATTTTTAGCACTGAAGGATCAGTAAGATTTTCTTCATCATATAATGTCTGTGACGCGTAATGAAGGTGATGCAGAACAAGAAAAACTGCTGGGCTCAGTACCTGGAGGATTACGGGCAATGAATCTTACTGACGTTGGAAAAATACATCCCACATTACCCATTAAATTACTTGCCTGGTGGGGACTTGGGGACTTGCCTGGTGGTCTAGTGGCTAAGACCAGTGGTCCGCATTCCCAACGCAGGGGGTCTACCTGATCCCTGGTTGGGAGCTAGATCCCACACGCCATAACTAAGAGTTTAAATGCCACATTAAATATCCCACATGCCGAACAAAGATCCAAGATCCTGTGTGTCGCAACTAAGTCCCGGCACAAACAAATAAATAAATATATAATATAATACAATTTTTAAAAAAATTACCATGGACCAGAATAAGCCTCTGCCCAATACTGGTACATACCCACTGAGGCAGGAGGCCAGAGAAGGATTAAGATCTTTGATATCAGCTAACATCAAGGAGCTTCCCTGGTGGCTCAGTTGGTAAAGGGACTGCCTGCAATACGGGAGACCTGGGCTCGATCTCTGGGTTTGGGAAGATCCCCTGGAGAAGGAAATGGCAACCTACTCCAGTGTTCTTGCTTGGAGAATTCCATGGACAGAGGAGCCTGGTGGGCTACAGCCCATGGGGTCATAAAGAATCGGGCACGACTGAGTGACTACATTAAGGAAGGGCTTATTGTGCCTTGTGCCAGCCCTCGCAGCACTCCCATCTTCACCGTTAAAACACTTAATGGCAAAGGTTGGCGATTGGTGTAGGATTTGAGCTCTACCAACACTATTATTATTCTGTGCTATTCCGCACTGCCAAAGCTCCATACTTTACTGTCCTGTGTTCCTGAAGATAGTGACTTCTTTTCTGGCATAGATCTCTGAAGTGCATTCATTAGTATTCCTGCACAACCTGATGACCCCTATCTTTCTGCCTTCACTTGGGATGAACTGCAATATACAGGGACTTGTGATGCCACAGGGCTATCTTGAAAGCCCCACTTAACTTTCCCAAATATTAAAAGCAGACTTAGATGATCGGGTTCTTCCACATACATCATTTCTTATACAATATGTAGCTGATTTGTACCTTGTGTTTACTTCAGAAGCTACCGTCAAAGGGACTTTTAATTGCTCTAGATGGAGTGAAAGGCATTTTGGTATTGTTCCCTACTTTGAAGACAAAAAGGCAATAAAGGGGCTTTCAAGGCCTTGAAGAAATTGGATTCCAAATTTTTCCTTAGTGGTTCAACCATTATATGGCTTGCTTAAACAAGACCAACCCGAATCTCTCTACTGTGAAATAGAACATTCTGAAACCACGGAGAACTTCAAAGCCTCCTGGCAAAGGTCTCAGCCCTGGGGCATCCAAATTATGATTTTTTTCTTTTGTTCTTTTGGCTGTGTGGCTTGTGGGATCTTAGTTCCCTGATCAGAACCCTGGTCCTGGGCACTGGAAGTGCTGAGTCCTAACCACTGGACCACCAGGGAATTTCCTACCTCTTTTTCTTTTTAGGAAAAAAAATGAAGAAAAGTGAAAATGAAAGCGTTAGTCACTCAGCCAATGTCTGACTCTTTGCAACCCTGTGGACTGCAGCCCGCCAGACTGCTCTGTCCATGGGATTCTCCAGGCAAGAATACTGGAGTGGGTAGCCATGCCCTACTCCAAGGGATCTTTCTGACCCAGAGATTGAACCTGGGTCTCCTGTGTTGTAGCAGATTCTTTACTGTCTGAGCCAACAGGGAAGCCCCATTTTTTAGACATGAAAACAATGATGTTGCATCAACGTGGCTGGGTATTAACCCAGCAACCCAGCAGTTAGTACCCACCAATTGGATATTACAGCCAACAGCTAGACTAGGTATCTAAGGGCCTTTCTTCTTGTCTCCAGGTTGTCACAGCAACATCTGAGCTGTGTCAGTCCTCAGAAGAAACAGTTATGAGTCACCCTTCTCACTGTCTTTGTTCAGAAGCTTTGTTAAACTCTCAGCACACACAACATTATTCAGCAAGCTCATTAACTTCTCATGAAATCGTTTTGCTCTCATTGAATCTAACTTCTTCACAGGTATAACAAACTTAATCCAGTCACCTTGCTCCCAGAAAAATCAGAGGTCAAGAATGAAAAACATTGGTTAACTGACAATCTTTTATTGCCTGGGATTGGTCTTCAAGAAAGCCCAGTAACTAGTCCTGATTTTATATTTTTTACTGATGGGTCCTGCCTGAGAGGACCTCATGGAAAGTACCAGGCTGACCTTGTCACTGTTTCTCCTGAATCTATCCTTGACAATGCTCCCTTGCCTAATATCTTTGCTACCCAACAGGCTGAGTTAACAGCACTAACAAGAGCCTGCCAGTGGGCAAAAGGAAAATCTGGTAATATTTGCACACATAGCTGTGACCCATTTGGGGTGGCACGTGATTGTGCCAAGCTTCTGAAACAAAAAGGATCTTTGACATCCTCAGGGCCGCCTGTTAAAATTGGGAAACAAGTTGAGAATTATTAGCTGCAAATCTGCGTCTGAGCACACTTGCTATTATTAAGGTATTGGATCATTCAAAGGCTGACATTGCAGAAGAAAAAGGAAACTAGCCGATCATGCTGCCAAGAGAGTGGCTTTACAAAACAAAACAACCAGCTAACAACTGTTTTTCACGTTCAGCCTCAAGGTAACTTTACTGACATAAAGTTTCAGGGAATGGCACCAGAAAGACACCTGGTCACAAAAAGGAGGAAGGCTCAGCTCCAGCAAAGAGTGTTGGACAAACCCAAATGGAAGGCCTATCCTTCCATCTGAAGCTCAGTCTATTGAAGTTAACTCACTGGAACCCAGATAAGGTCATCTTATAGGGTAAACAGTGTTTTTGGAAGCTTTATTTTACAATAGTCCAAATGGTCTATTTAAGATCTACCATTTGTCCAAAATAAAACCCGAGGAAGTCATTACACAGTTCTTAAGGAAATTTTCTGTTGCCTGCAAGTCCCTTTGAAATTTGGCAGGTTGATTTTATACAAATGTTTCCCTAAGGTTATCAGTATGTTCTTGCTTTGATGTGCGTGTTCTGACACTTGCGGCAGAAGGGCCACAAGCACAGTCAGTAGGGAAACTGATTTTAGAAAGAGTGAGTCCTATTTGGGGAACCCCCTCAGAACTGTAGCTATAGAACAACTCACTTTACCTGACAATTTGTTAAAGAAATCTGTAAGATTTGGCTGATTATGTAGCACTTCTGTTACACTTATTGCCACCAATCTTCTGTGTTTACACAGAATAGTTAAAGAACAAATGGGACCATTTAAACCCAACTGGGGACTTCCCTGGTGGTCCAATGGTTAAGAATCTGCCGCCAACGCAGGGGATGCGGGTTCAGTCCCTAGTCTGGGAAGATCCCACAGGCCCCAGAGCAACCAAGCCCACGCACACGACCGCTGAAGCCTGTGCCTAGAGCCAGTGCTCTGCAACGGGCGAGGTCTCAGCGAGGAGAAGCCGCACACCTGCAACTAGAGAGCAGCCCCTGCTCGCCGCGACTGGAGAAAGCCCAAGAGCAGCAACAAAGACCCAGGAAAAACAAAAACCAATTAATTAAAAAAATCCCCAATTGCTTGGGACTTCCCTGGCAGTCGAGTGGTTGAGATCTCACCTGCCAGTGCAGGGGCTGCTGACTGGAGCCCTGGTTGAGGGCTAAGATCCCACATGCCCTGAGGCCAAAACACCTGAAACCTAAGAAGCAATATTGTAACAAATTCAATAAAGACTTTTACAATGGCCCACATCAGAAAAATCTTTAAAAAAAAAACCAACCCAATAGACTAAGATTACAAAACCTATATGCGGGTCAGGAAGCATCAGTTAGAACTGGACATGGAACAATAGACTGGTTCCAAATAGGAAAAGGAGTACGTCAAGGCTGTATATTGTCACCCTGCTTATTTAACTTCTATGCAGAGGACTTCATGAGAAATGCTGGGCTGGATGAAGCACAAGCTGGAATCAAGATTGCTGGGGGAAATATCAATCACCTCAGATATGCAGATGACACCACCCTTATGGCAGAAAGTGAAGAGGAACTCAAAAGCCTCTTGATCTTGATGAAAGTGAAAGTGGAGAGTGAAAAAGTTGGCTTAAAGCTCAACATTCAGAAAACTAAGATCATGGCATCTGGTCCTATCACTTCATGGCAAATAGATGGGGAAACAGTGGAAACAGTGTCAGACTTTATTTTTGGGGGGCTCCAAAATCACTGCAGATGGTGACTGCAGCCATGAAATTAAAAGACGCTTACTCCTTGGAAGGAAAGTTATGACCAACCTAGATAGCATATTGAAAAGCAGAAACATTACTTTGCCAACAAAGGTCCGTCTAGTCAAGGCTATGGTTTTTTCCAGTGGCCATGTATGGATGTGAGAGTTGGACTGTGAAGAAAGCTGAGCACCGAACAATTGATGCTTTTGAACTGTGGTGTTGGAGAAGACTCTTGAGAGTCCCTTGGACTGCAAGGAGATCCAACCAGTCCATTCTAAAGGAGATCAGTCATGGGTGTTCATTGGAAGGACTGATGCTAAAGCTGAAACTCTAGTACTTTGGCCACCTCATGCAAAGAGTTGACTCATTGGAAAAGACTCTGATGCTGGGAGGGATTGGGGTCAGGAGGAAAAGGGGACAACAGAGGATGAGATGGCTGGATGGTATCACCAACTCAATGGATGTGTGTTTGAGTGAACTCCGGGAGTTTGTGATGGACAGGGAGGCCTGGCGTGCTGCGATTCATGGGGTCACAAAGAGTCAGACACGACTGAGACACTAAACTGAACTGAACTGAACTGAACGAATGCTTATTCCTTACCCTGGCCTAGGCCCTTCCACTGGTCCTCAGCTTCAGATCCACTTCTTTTGGCAAATATCATTTATCTCCTTTTGAGATAATCCTGGGGAGACCTATGAGACTGGATGAAGGATTGTATGAACCCATGTTGAAAGGGGATATGTTATATTATTGCGAGAATCTAATTAAATTATTAGCAGGACATTCTAACCTGGTTTCTGAAGCTTATCACAGTAATTTATCTTTAAATGGAGATCTGATACCCTATGACCTGCAACCAGGAGACTCGGTTCAATCCCCGGTCTTGGAGGATCCCACATGCTGCAGAGCCTCTGAGCCCGTGTGCCACAACTATTGAGATTGTGCTCCGGAGCCGGGGAGCCACAGCTACTGAGCCCAGGCACCAAAACCATGGAAGCGGGCACGCCCTAGAGCCCGTGCTCCACAAGACACGCTCACTCACTGCACCTGGATGTAGCCTCCACTCCCTGCAGCCAGAGAAAAGCCATGCAGCAACAGAGACCCAGCACAGACAGAAACAAATGCATAAAATTCTTTTTCAAACGACATTCGAAAAGCAAGAAAGACACCCATGCCAGGACAAGATGAGGGCATCAGAAATAGACAGTTATCCCAAGATGCCAAACCTGACCTATTTGATTATTTATAATATTTTCTTGATTTCTTGGACTTTTGAGCATGAAGCAATTGTTTTTCTGTTGTGGGCACAGTCCGATGCAAATTTTAGAAATCAATCCAGTTGATGGGTTTCTTGTCAATTATCTATGTTCAATATTTCTGGTTTACTTTGGTGAGTTTCTTCTCTCCAAGGCTCTGATTGGATGGACTTTAGAAAATTTGTTTTAGAACAAAGAAGTTATAGCTATGTCTGGGTCACTGTTGATATTACTAAGATGGGACCCCTCACTGGGCCAATCAATCATACTTGCTATGACCCTGGTCAGAAATAAGAATTTTCCTTTAAAGCTACTCAAGCTCCATCAGAACAATGAGCTAAATTTCACTGAAAAAATATAACTTACCAATTATTAGGAAGGCCTATCTCTCAGTTATGGGAAGGATTTATATGGCTAACACGAGACTGTGGTCATTTAAGGGCCTCCCATGTTGGGAACAATTAAATCAAACTACAGATTATCAGCATAATAATGACTAGAAAATAGGTAGGGTGCCTTAAGAAAATGACCATATATCATTTCCTTTAAAGACAGCAATTGGTATGACACAAATTGGATCAGGTGACTAGGAATATATCGAGTAGGACCCAATGGAACTCAGTGGTTTTGCAGGACCAATCTATGGCTCTGACTTCCACCAGGATGGACAGGAAGGGGTATTCCAGAATTCCCTTATGTCAAGGTCATGTATGTGCCAATTTAGATGTGACTATGGAGAAGGCAATGGCACCCCACTCCAGTACCCCTGCCTGGAAAATCCTATGGATGGAGGAGCCTGGTAGGCTGCAGTCCATGGGGTCGCTAGGAGTCGGACACGACTCAGCGACTTCACTTTCACTTTTCACTTTCCTGCATTGGAGAAGGAAATGGCAACCCACTCCAGTGTTCTTGCCTGGAGAATCCCAGGGACGGGGGAGCCTGGTGGGCTGTCGTCTATGGGGTCGCACAGAGTCGGACACGACTGAAGCGACTTAGCAGCAGCAGCATGGCAAATTTACTGTTAATACGAGCCTGATGGACCAAGAGATCTGTATTACAACCATTTAGCAGCTATTTTCGTGACTTCACTAGGATCAGAATATGTAATTGCCTACATGGAAGCCTTAAGAGAATTCACCCTAACGTCCTTACATGACAGTAAACAACTAGCTATATTACTTTGCCCTGCTTCATTCTGTACTCCCAGGCCAAATTTGCCTGTTATTCCAGGTATTTCTTGACTTCCTACTTTTGCATTCCAGTCCCCTATAATGAAAAAGACATATTTTGGGGGTATTAGGTCTAGAAGGTCTTGTAGGCAGGGCAAAAGCTAATAGAGTTTTGCCAAGAGAACGCATTGGTCATAGCAAACACCCTCTTCCAACAACACAAGAGAAGACTCTGAGAGACATGGACATCACCAGATGGTTAATACCAAAATCAGATTGATGATATTCTTTGTAGCCAAAGATGGAGAAGCTCTATACCGTCAGCAAAAACAAGACCAGGAGCTGACTGTGGCTCAGATCACAAACTCCTTATTGCCAAATTCAGACTTAAATTGAAGAAAGTAGGGAAAACCACTAGCCCATTCAGGTATGACCTAAATCAAACCCTTTACAATTATACAGTGGAAGTGAGAAATAGATTCAATGTATTAGGTCTGATAGACAGAGTGCCTGAAGAACTATGGATGGAAGTTCGTGACATTGTACAGGAGGCAGGGATCAAGACCATCCCCAGGGAAAAGAAATGCAAAAAGGCAAAATGATTGTCTGAGGAGGCTTTACAAATAGCTATGAAAAGCAGAGAAGGGAAAGGCAAAAGAGAAAAGGAAAGACATACCCATTTGAATGCAGAGTTCCAAAGAAGAGCAAGGAGAGATAAGAAAGCCTTCCTCAGCGATCAATGCAAAGAAACAGAGGAAAATAATAGAATGGGAAAGACCAGAGATCTCTTAAAGAAAATTAGAGATACCAAAGGAACATTTCATGCAAAGATAGGCATAATAAAGGACAGAAATGGTATGGACCTCACAGAAGCAGAAGATATTAAGAAGAGGTGGCAAGAATACACAGAAGAATTATACAGAAAAGATCTTCACGACCCAGATAATCACGATGGTATGATCACTCATCTAGAGCCAGACATCCTGGAATGCGAAGTCAAGTGGGCCTCACTATGAACAAAACTAGTGGAGGAAACGAATCGCCAGTCCAGGTTCGATGCATGATGCAGGATGCCCAGGGCTGGTGCACTGGGATGACCCAGAGGGATGGTATGGGGAGAGAGATGGGAGGGGGGTTCAGGATGGGGAACCCCTGTACACCTGTGGTGGATTCATGTTGATGTATGGCAAAACCAATACAATATTGTAAAGTAATTAGCCTCCAATTAAAAAAAAAAAAAAAACTAGTGGAGGTGATGGAATTGCAGTTGAGCTATTTAAAATCCTAAAAGATGATGCTGTTAAAGTGTCAATATGCCAGCAAATTTCGAAAACTCAGCAGTGGCCACAGGACTGGAAAAGGTCAGCTTTCATTCCAATCCTAAAGAAAGGCAATGCCAAAGAATGCTCAAACTACCACACAATTGCACTCATCTCACACACTGGTAAAGTAATGCTCAAAATTCTCCAAGCCAGGCTTCAAAAGTACATGAACCATGAACTTCCAGATGTTCAAGCTGGATTTAGAAAAGTCAGAGGAACCAGAGATCAAATTGCAAACATCCGCTGGATCATTGAAAAAGCAAGAGAAAAACATCTACTTCTGTCTTATTGACTATGCCAAAGCCTTTGACTGTGTGATTACAACAAACTGTGGAAAATTCTTCAAGAGATGGGAATAACAGACCACCTGTCCTGCCTCTTGAGAAATCTGTATGCAGTTCAGGAAGCAATAGTTAGAACTGGTCATGGAAAAATAGACTGGTTCCAAACAGGGAAAGGAGTACGTCAAGGCTGTATATTGTCACGTGCTTATTTAACTTATATGCAGAGTACATCATGAGAAATGCTTGGCTGGATGAAGCACAAGCTGGAATCAAAATTGCTGGGAGAAACATCAATAACTTCAGATATGCAGATGACACCACCCTTATGGCAGTAAACAAAGAAGAACTAAAGAGCCTCTTGATGAAAGTGAGAGTGAAAAAGTTGGCTTAAAGCTCAACATTCAGAAAACTAAGATCATGGCATCTGGTCCCATCACTTTATGGGAAACAGATGGGGAAACAGTGGAAACAGCGACAGACTTTAATTTGGGGGGTGGGGCTCTAAAATCACTGCAGATGGTGACTATAGCCATGAAAAGACACTTGCTCCATGGAAGGAAAGTTATGACCAACCTAGACAGCATATTAAAAAGCAGATACGTTACTTTGCCAACAAAGGTCTGCTAGTCAAACCTATGGTTTTTCCAGTAGTCATGTATAGATGTGAGAGTTGGATTATAAAGAAAGCTGAGTGCCAAAGAATTGATGCTTTTGAACTGTGGTGTTGGAGAAGACTCTTGAGAGTCCCTTGGACTGCAAGGAGATCCAACCAGTCCATCCTAAAGAAGATCAGTCCTGAATATTTGTCAGAAGGACTGATGCTGAAGCCGAAACTCCAATACTTTGGCCACCTGATGTGAAGAACTGACTCATTGGAAAAGACCCTGATGCTGGGAAAGATTGAAGGCGGGAGGAGAAGAGGATGACAGAGGATGAGATGGTTGGATGGCATCACCGACTCAATGGACATGAGTTTGAGTAAACTCTGGGAGTTGGTGATAGACAGGGAGACCTGGCGTGGTGCAGTCCATGGGGTTACAAAGAGTCGGACATGACTGAGCAGCTGAACTGAACTGAACTGATATCACTTATATCCTGCCTATAAGACTGCTGTCTCTTGCAGTACTCAATGTGTCACCAGGCCTCTGACAAAATGAATGATGGTTGATTGAGGCCATTTTGGCAACTGATGGCAATTTTGAGGCAATTGATTACTCATTTAACTATATGGAATAATTGTAATAGTGCAAGTGCAGATATGGAGGAAACAAGGGAAATCATTTCTGGGATCATAAGAGACTAGCAACACAGATGATCCAGAGGATTTTAGGTAACCAATAAGGTCTAATCCAAAAACAGCACACTGAGTGCCCTTACAATGAAATCTTCTTGTGATCTAGGAACGAGAGTTCCTAGTGCTATGGGACAAATGGATCATCAAATTCCTCCCAAATTTTGGTCTAATTTATAACCAACAGGGAGCACTGTAAACAAACAAAGAACTGCTTCCAGTTCTACAAGGATCAAGCCATTAGCTACTACAGTCGCCCACTGACCGTGCACTCTGACAGGAGTTCAAGGTAGAAAAGAACACGGAGCATTACTGTGCTTTGGAGACTGGCCCTGGATAGTTAAGATGCATATCTAAGGACTAACTCCAAGGAACCCAGATTCTTGTATATTCCCATACCTGGAAAATCACTAAAATCATTAACTCGAGATATGATTTTTTTTCTGATTATCAGTAATCTTTTGATATGCAGCTACATTTTTTTTTTCCCAGAAAAAAAATCTCATATATATACTGGCTCCTCCCCAGTCTCTTTGGAGCAGTTCCTCAGAGCTATCTGAAACACTGCCTCCCAGGCTAGAGTCCTTAGTAAGACCCCTAATTCATAACTTTGAAGTTGCGCGTTTTTCTTCAGTTGACAGAGGGATGGGTGGAGGGCATGGTAAGAAAATCACAAGGCTCACTGTTCTTACCAATATTCAACTGTTTTTCTTGAACAAACACTTCTCGGAATGTTGCAAGCCTTTAATTTCCAGAGTTCTAGTAAGTTTATTTTGAGAGTTTTTGTTGTGTTCTCATTGCTTTTATGGAGAAACAGATTTTGGGGTCGGGTGGGATTGCTGCTAAACCGTTTGGAATGCAACCCGCTCCAGTATTCTTGCCTGGAAAATTCCATGGACAGAGGAGCCTGGCGGGCTACAGTCCATGGGGTCACAAAGAGTCGGATATGACTGAGTGACTGAGCACACACACACACACACACACACACACTCCCTGAAATGAATCACTGACACACAAGATAACTTGGATAAATCTCAAGAGAATTATGCTGAGTGAAAAAAAATGACCTCAAAAGGTTACATATCATATGATTTCATTTATGTACCATTCTTTAAGTTAAAAAATTAGACAGATGGATTACAGACTCTGGGTGGAAAAGGTCAGAGAAATGAGGAGAGAAAAAGTTGTGGTTATAAAAGCATAGTACAAGGAATATTTGCAATAAAACAGTTTTGTATCTTAATTGCACTTGTAGTCTAATTTCACGAATTAAATAGACACACACACATGCATGCATATAAAAGTAGTGTTAGCTGAAAACTGGGTTCACCTCTTGGTAGGTGTCAAGTCAAAAGACATAACCAAGGACACAAAGATCAGGAGGCGTGAAAGCCAGCAGGACCCTGCGGGGCTCCTGGGCATAAAGCTTTTCTCTGTCCTTGTTTCTTGTTTGTAGGAAATAGGTTTCAGACTCAATAACCTTCCCTGAGTTCCAAAGGGCAGATTCATATAGTTGCCAATCAGAGAAGAGAGGGGATGTAGAGACCAGGGAGGAGCAGTCCAGCAACAACAGCGTGGCCCTGGGACAGGGCCCTCTGCCTCAAGGGATACGCATGGCAATATCTTTGAGCTCTTCTGCAGAACTAAAGCCCCCGATAAATGCAGATGTTAACTACTTGATGAAGCATTCTTCATTCCAGAGAGAACGTTACAGTTTAAGAACCTTGAGAACCACAGAAGCTCATCAGGAGACCACCTGAGGCCCGATTCAAGGACTGCAGGCCCTGCACACACTCTGATCCTTATATCAGCAACCTCCCCCTCACCCGGAACCATTGCTATAAAATTCTCCACTAAATCCTCCTGGATTGGGATACACAGTCTTGAGAGCATGTGTCCCCTTTGCCTGGCAAAGCAGTAAAGATATTCTACTTCACCCAAAACTCTGTCTCTGAGATTTGATTCGGCACCAGTGCACAGAGGTCAAGCTTTTGGCATCAGAAGGAAGAATTCACTATTTGCAGCAAGTAAGGAGAACACTCAACAGAAGGTTGGGGGATTTTTAAGCTAAGTGAAAGTGAAAGCAAAGTCGCTCAGTCGTGTCCTACTCTTTGCGACCCCGTGGACTGTAGCCTACCAGGCTCCTCCGTCTATGGGATTTTCCAGGCAAGAGTACTGGAGTGGGTTGCCATTGCCTTCTCCAGAGGATCTTCCCAACCCAGGGATCGAACCCAGGTCTTCCGCTTTGTAGGCAGACGCTTTACCATTTGAGCCATATGGAAGAGTTTAAGCTAAGGGTATATGCATATTCATGAAGGGGCTTGGGCAGTCAACAGAATAGAGTATTTACTTGATTGAAGTTTAGTTGAGGGTCAGAAAAGACAGACATCATCACCCTTAGGTTCCAGTTATCTGGTGGTTGAGTGCTTTAGGCTGATCTTTACCATTGAAATAGAACTGGGAGTGTTCACTACAGATACATTATTTTAGCTATTGTTACTTCTTTTGCCTCTGCATTCTTTCCTCCCCTTAAGATCATTAATTACTAAGACCTGTTCAAAGTCAAGCCAGGTTTGGATCACAAGATGGCTTAAGCCAAAAACAACCTCTAATCTGTCAAGAAAGCCATGCCTGATTCTCTTTCTCCAGGGAACTCCCGCCCTTAGGCTAAAAGTGATAATATATGAATGTCAATGATTTGTATCAATGTCAGTTTCTTGGTTGTGAAACAGTGCGCCTCAGATTGGGACTTGAACCCAAGCGCTGGGATTTTAAGCCAACCAATACCTTATCTGGGAATGAACCCACAGTCTTTTAATTAGAATCACTCACCTAGTGGTCTTCCCAGTGATAAAGAACCCACCTGCCAATGCAGGAGACGTAAGAGATGCAGGTTCTATCCCTGGGTCAGGAAGATCCCTGGAGAGGGAAATGGCAACCCGCTCCAGTATTCTTGCCTGGAGAATCCCATGGACAGAGGAGCCTGGGGGGCTACAGTCCATGGGGTCACAAAGAGTCGGACACGCCTGAGGCTACTTAGCACACATGGATCTAGTGCCGACTTACTGAGGCTCAGGTTCCTCGTATCTCAGCGCAGAATGAATTCAACGCGAGGCAAAGTGACAGGCAAGTAGCAGCTTCATTAAGATAAGACATTTGTGAGACCGAGAGATGCAAGCAAGCAGGCAAGAGAGCTCTCCCCCGAGAATTAAGTGGGCTACAATTGTATAATCAAAGGAAAGTGGGGGAGGAGGGAAAGACTTTTCTTTGAGTAGAAATCAGGCTTACTAGCCCCTCCTTCATATCAGGTAGGAGAGTATCTGACCCTATGAGGTCAAACTAGGATTAAAATGAAAAACTTAAATTAAATTAAAAGTGTGCTCAGTTGTGTCCGACTCTTTGCGACCCCATGGACTGTAGCCTACCAGGCTCCTCTGTCCATGGGATTTTCCATTACCACGGTGCTTATTCAAATCAGTAGAACAGTAGAAACCCTTTTCTTTCACCTAGCGACCTGGGGCATATCTCATGCTTTTATTTATGGCTTCATAGTTAAGCAAGTATATGAGGAAAATACATTCTTAGAGGAATTTAGAGAAATTACATATTTAGAGGAATTCTGTTTTAGAGATATTAGTATGAGTTCATCAAAAAGATGCTAACAGTTACCTCAGTTATACCTTAAAAAAAAGGCTATGGATTAGTGAATTCCCTAGCAGTCCAGTAGTTAGAATTCTGTGTTTTCATTGCCAAGGGCATGGGTTTGACCTCTGGTTAGGGAACTAAGATTCCATTGGCCACAAGGCAAAGAAAAAAAGAAAAGGAAATGCAGTATTGTTGACTATAGTCACTATAATGCACGTTAGATTTCCCAGAATTTATTCACCTTCTAGTTGTAACTTTATACCCTTTAAGAACATCTGCTGCTGCTAAGTCGCTTCAGTCGTATCGGACTCTGTGCGACCCCATAGACGGCAGCCCACCAGGCTCCCCCGTCCCTGGGATTCTCCAGGCAAGAACACTGGAGTGGGTTGCCATTTCCTTCTCCAATGCAGGAAAGTGAAAAGTGAAAGTGAACTCGCTCAGTCGTGTCCGACTCTTAGCGACCCCATGGACTGCAGCCCGCCAGGCTCCTCCATCCATGGGATTTTCCAGGCAAGAGT
Organism: Bos taurus; assembly: GCF_002263795.3. Taxonomy (NCBI): domain Eukaryota; kingdom Metazoa; phylum Chordata; class Mammalia; order Artiodactyla; family Bovidae; genus Bos; species Bos taurus. Next base: position 11,401,076 of record NC_037339.1, read on the forward strand.
GCTAATTCCCCCATTTTCCATCCACTGGCAGCCACCATTCTATTCTATACCAGTTTGCCTTTTTTAGACTCAACATTAAGTGATGAGTGATACCATACTATATATGATAGGCTCTGTCTGGCTTATCTCACTTAGCATAATGCCCTCAAGGTCCATCCATCTTGTCACAAACAGCGGGATTTCCTTCCCTCCCATGGCTGAATAATATTCCATTGTATAGATATGTATCAATCACATCTTCCTTACCCATTTCTTCACTGAAGGACACTTGGGTTGTTTCCATATGTTGGCTATTGTGAATAATGCTATATAATAAACACAGGATTGTATATACACTTTCAATATCCTATTTTCATTTCCTTTGGATATACACCAAAAAGTGGAATTGCTGGATCTTATGGTAGCTCTATTTTAATTTTTTTTTTTTTTTTTTTGAGGACCATCCATACTGTTTCCCATAGTCTGGAACCAATGTATATTCCCACCAGCAGGGTACAAGGGCTCTCTTTTCCCCACATCCTTGCCAACACTTGTTATATCTTGGCTTCTTGATAATGGCCATTCTGACAGATGTGAAGTGATATCTTATTGTGGTTCTGATTTGCACTTCCCTGGCAATTAGCATCTTTTCTTGTATCTGTTGGCCATTTGCATGTCTTCTTTAGAAAAATATTGATTCAGGTCCTCTGCTTACTTTTAAATCAGGTTGTGTCTTGTTATCGAGTTGTACAAGTTCTTGATATATTTTATATATTAACCCTTTATCCAGTATATGGCTTGCAAACATTTTTCTCCCACTCTGTAGACTGTCTTTTCATGTTGTTGCTTTTTTTGCTGTATAATTTGATTTCTTTTTTCTTTTGCGCTTTTGGTTTCATATTCAAATATATCATTGTCAAGACCAATGTCAAGGAAATTGTTCCCAACGCTTTATTCTAGGAGTTTTACAGTATCAGGTCTTATGGTTAACTCTTTAATCCATTTAATTTTTGTGAGTGTTGTATGCACATTTCCTGATTTCAAACAAGTGAAAGCGAAAGGCGTTCAGTTGTGTCTGACTCTTTGTGACCCCATGAACTGTAGCCTGCCAGGCTCCTCTGCCCATGGAATTCTCCAGAATACTGGAGTGGGTAGCTGTTCCCTTCTCCAGAGATCTTCCCAACCCAGGGATTGAACCCAGATCTCCCACATTGTAAGCTAAATAAGTATTAAGGAGGTAATGTGTGTGTGTATGCTCAGTCGCTTCAATCGTATCCAATGCTTTGCAACCCAGCTGGACTGTAACCCGCCAGGCTCTTCTGTCCATGGAATTTTCCAGGCAAGAATACTGCAGCGGGTTGCCACTTCCTACTCCAGGGGAGCTTCCCTGCATATCTTGCATCTCCTATATTGGCAGGTGACTTCTTTACTGCTGAGCCACCTGGGAAATCAAAACAGCACCAGTGACATTCTAACTGCCAAATCAGATTTCTGCGATGTGACATGGTTGACCATACCCTGAAAGTGACACAGGGAAGATGTGTTACTGGGTTGTTACTGCTGTGGGAGACTGGGGCTGAGTCCAGGAGGGCACCCTCTGAGGATCCACACAGAATGCATTTCCAAATTGTCCCTTTCTTAAAGTTGGGCTACTGAGGCATGTATCTACCGATATCCATCCTTCGCTGAATGAGGACTTCCCTTGAACTCTTGTGTTCTGGTTGCAGAAGCACTGCCTGGAGAATGAGCCTTCAGAGAAAGCCCTAAGGCAGAAAAACAGCGTGTCCTATTACCACTGCCTGAGAGTGCCCATCCTAGTTACAGTGGGTCAGAGGTGCCCAAGGGGCACCGCATCATCCCCTGGTGTCTCCAAATCTTACCTGGCTCCTGTATTCTCAAACTCAGTTCATTCTCTTTTTCCTCTCTTTTGTAATAGTGGGAGTGTTGTATGGATGAGTAAGAGGACTATACTGGTAAGTTCCCAGAGGAGGAAGGGATTGGAAAAGAGCTTAGGCATTTAGGCAGAGGGAACCTAACTCTGGAGGCTTAAGTTCTGTTATTTCTAGGAATACTTGAACTGACATAGGACTTAAGGGTGAGGATGTGACAAGCGTTCGTATGTGCGTGTGTGTTAAAGGCATTCAAGGATGCATTTGTTTGTGAAACAAATTATTTTTGTCATTATTCAGCATTCAGTTCGGTTCAGTCGTTCTGACTCTTTGCGACCCCGTGAACCGCAGCACGCCAGGTCTCCCTGTCCATCACCAATTCCCAGAGTCCACCCAAACCCAAGTCCACTGAGTCGATGATGCCATCCAACCATTTCATCCTCTGTTGTCCCCTTTTCCTCCCACTTAAATCGTTCCCAGCATCAGGGTCTTTTCCAATGAGTCAGCTCTTCGCATCAGGTGGCCAAAGTATTGGAGTTTCAGCTTCAACATCAGTCCTTCCAATGAACACCCAGGACTGATCTCCTTTAGGATGGACTGGTTGGATCTCCCTGCAGTCCAAGGGACTCTCAAGAGTCTTCTCCAACACCACAGTTCAAAACCATCAATTCTTCGGTGCTCAGATTTCTTTATAGTCCAACTCTCACATCTATACATGACCACTGTAAAAACCATAGCCTTGACTAGACGGACCTTTGTTGGCAAAGTAATGTCTCTGCTTTTTAATATGCTGTCTAGGTTGGTCATAACTTTCCTTCCAAGGAGCAAGCATCTTTTAATTTCATGGCTGCAGTCACCATCTGCTGTGATATTGGAGCCCAGAAAAATAAAGTCAGCCACTGTTTCCACATCTATTTGCCATGAAGTAATGGGACTGGATGCCATGATCTCAGTTTTCTGAATGTTGAGCTTTAAGCCAACATTTTCACTCTCCTCTTTCACTTTCATCAAGAGGCTTTTTAGTTTCTCTTCACTTTCTGCCATAAGGGTGGTGTCATCTGCATATCTGAGGTTATTGATATTTCTCCCAGCAATCTTGATTCCAGCTTGTGCTTCCTCCAGCCCAGCGTTTCTCCTGTATTCTGCATATACGTTAAATAAGCAGGGTGACGATATACAGCCTTGACGAACTCCTTTTCCTATTTGGAACCAGTCTGTTGGTCCATGTCCAGTTCTAACTGTTGCTTCCTGACCTGCATACAGATTTCTCAAGAGGCAGGTCAGGTGGTCTGGTATTCCCATCTCTTGAAGAATTTCCCACAGTTTATTGTGATCCACAGAGTCAAAGGATTTAGCATAGTCAATAAAGCAGAAATAGATGTTTTTCTGGAACTCTCTTGCTTTTTCGATGATCCAGCAGATGTTGGCAATTTGATCTCTGGTTCCTCTGCTTTTTCTAAATATTCAGCATTATATGGAATTTAACTTTTGGTTGTGAATTTACTATAGAAGGAGGGTTAGGGAGATTTGAAATGACCATCAGAGTAACAAAGCTCTCATGTTGTGAATTGTCTACACTTGAATACAGAAGCCTGGCACATCTATATAAAAATCTATTCATTTATTCATCTATTTAATAACAGAAACCCTGAGTTTTAGCTGGACATATACTATTCATCTAATGATATTTCTCAGGTAAACATGTGGCTGGATATGGTGATATGATGAAATTCTTCCCCGTGAAAAAATGGCAGAAGTGGTGTAAAAGTGCTTTAAAAAGGAATTTTGCGCTCTCCATTTCCTCTCTTTGCCCATCCCTGCAGGCTGCAACATAGATGTAACCCTGGTGGGTGTGCTTTGTCCATGAGAATGAAGACAACTCACTCATTAGGAGCTGTGGGGACAGTGCTGAGCGAACCCAGGCTCATGAAGAACCTCAGCGGGTCAGAACCACCCTGCCGACACTTCATAGCTCACTTCTGAGTCTCTGCCTTACATCTCAGGGCCTTTTTTGTGTAGGAGTTTGGCCTGTACCCTCACATGAAAGGCAAGCCGGAAGCTTAGGAAATAGCCTGCAGTCCTTCCTTTCTCAGAGTCCTTTCATACTTCCTTTCTCAGCTCCCTCACCTCTAAACATACAAATACAGATCCAGCTCAGTCTCTCGTATGCCTGACCCTTCCTCATCAAGCCCACAATTGCGCTAGGAGACAGTCGCGAGCAGTCCTGAAGAGAGATCTTAGTTCCCTGCCCAGGAATTCAATCTGGGTTGGGTGTGTGTGCTTTGCTCAGCAATTGCAAGGACTGGCTCCACTATCCATGGAATTTTCCAGGCAATAATACTGGAGTAGGTTGCCATTTTCTACTCCAGGGGATCTTCTCAACCCAGGGATCGAACCCTTGTTTCTTGTGTCTCCTGCATTAGCAGGCAGATTCTTCACCACTGCGCCACCTGGGAAGCCTGGATGCAAATGAGGAATCCTAGCCACCAGCTGACTAGAGGCTAGAAGCTAGAAGCAATGTGGCCCTGGCTCTTTACCCCATTTGCAAATAAGAATGTTTCAAGGAGGCAAAAACTGTAATAGGTACAAAGTTTATTATTAGAGACAGCATAACATCTGGGAGAGTACACAGAGAAATAGTTTATTTAAGACAGAAGCTAGGAAGAAATACACACCCAGAGAGAAAAGGTATGGGCATCCTCTCTAACGAGGAGGAGCACAGCAAGCCAGAAAGTAAGGAGAGATATACACCTGGAGAGGAACGCAGGCATCCTGAGTGAGAAGGAACAGAGTCATTCAGAAACCAGGCAGAGATACAAGCCCAGAGAGGAGTGCGGAGTCCTGAACCAAGACTGCAGTAGTCAGAAGGCAACTTCCCTCACTTATATGGGACAGTTCTTCCGGGTCTTTGTTTACATTTGGCCAATTATCTAGTTTCTTTCTCCGTACCTCACTTATCCTTGGACCCTACCCAAGATGCATGAGCAACTGTTTGCTAAGATGGATAGTGGGTACCTGTGCACACTTGTTATGGAGTGGGGCTCTCTCCCTTTTCAACCCCCAAGGAGCCTTTCTGCACATGTGCAGGTAGGGAAGTTTTCCTTGATCTCGGAGTGGGCACTTTCTCTCTCTACTTCAGCAGTGCTCAGCTCTTGCCACTAGCTTTGTCCTTGGAGTGTCTGCGTGAGAATGAAGCTTGACTTTTACTCCACTTGACAAACACCCGCTGTCTGGCCCAGGAGCCCATCCATCTCCTACCTCAGTCTCGCAGTCTGGACTCCATCTGCCTTCCTTTAACTGGTCTCGCCCCTCTGCCTTGCACTGTCAACACCTCCAGGAGAGGATTCTTGACAAAACAGATTCAACTGTCAAGTCTCTACTTAAAAATTCTCAGCCCTCCAATGCAGGGGGCGCAGGTTCAATCACTTTTTGGGGAGCTAAGACCCCACATGCCTTGAGGCCCCAAACCCCAAAATGTCAAACAGAGACAATATTGTGACAAATTCAATAAAGACTTTAAATATGGTCCACATAAAAAAAAATCTTTAAAAACCCTCAAAACTATAGGGTCTCTGTTGAACAAACCATACACAGATCCCTAAAGTATAAAGTGAGAGGAAAACATGGCCCCATGATACCTTCTCTGTACAAGGAAAGCCAAAAGGATACTGAGACTAGATCAGGCTGTGCCTTGAAGTGACAGCCACTGCTATTTGCTAATTTCCCCAGAATTAAGGGACAGTTTGCCACCTCTCCCCACCCCCAGGGTTGTTAAAGAAAACTCTTAAGAGTCCCTTGGACTGCAAGGAGATCAAACCAGTCCATCCTAAAAGAAACCAGTCCTGAATATTCATTGGAAGGACTCATGCTGAAGCTGAAACTCCAGTACTTTGTGGCCACCTGATGGGAAGAACTGACTCACTTGAAAAGACCCTGACGCTGGGAAAGATTGAAGGCAGGAGGAGAAGGGGGTAATAGAGAATGAGATGGTTGGATGGCATCACCGACTCAATGGACACGAGTTTGAGCAAGCTCTGGGAGTTGGTGATGGACAGGGAGGCCTGGCGTTCTGCAGTCCTTGGGGTCTCAAAGAGTCGGACACAACTGAGTGACTGAACTGAAGATATAGTGGTTCTGAGCAGCTAAAATTGCTTTGGAAAATGTAAAAGATTCATTCTGTCATAGAGAGGTGATTGCTCACAGGGTAGAACACTTTCTGAGAAAATATGCCTCAGAAAAGGAGGGGAATGGTCTGCAACAATACTGTTCCCTACACCCTGTGTCTTGGACAGTGTTGAGTTCACAAGGTTAAATAAGTGAGAACAGGAGCTGGTAGAACGGACCTCGGTGACAAAACGGTCCAGGTTAAGGAGGGAGCACACAACAATCCTTTGGCCACCTGATGCGAAGAACTGACTCATTTGAAAAAGACTCTGATGCTGGGAGGGATTGGGGGCAGGAGGAGAAGGGGATGACAGAGGATGAAATGTTGGATGGCATCACCAACTCAATGGACATGAGTTTGGGTAAACCCTGGGAGTTGGTGATGGACAGGGAGGCCTGGCGTGCTGCAGCCCATGGGGTTGCTAAGAGTCGGACCACTGAGGGACTGAACTGAACTGAACTGACACAATGTATTGTCTATCTGGTACTGGAAGACTTGGCAGCTTCTGTGAACACTGTATCTTGTTTCGCTTTGTTAAAATTTTTTGTTTGTATACATTTATCAATCTCTATGGTTCTAAAACAGTTTATCAATAAATGCTCTTAGAATTGCTGCTGCTGCTAAGTCGCTTCAGTCGTGTCCGACTCTGTGCGACCCCATAGACGGCAGCCCACCAGGCTCCGCCGTCCCTGGGATTCTCCAGGCAAGAACCCTGGAGGGGGTTGCCATTTCCTTCTCCAATGCATGAAAGTGAAAAGTGAAAGTGAAGTCGCTCAGTCTTAGCCATATTTTATATAAACAATTTTGTTTCCTACACGTTCCTGCTCTATTCTTTTAATATTATGATGAAAAGATGCTGACACTCTTAAGCACATATTGGAGAGATCAAATGAGAGGACTGAGTAAAGTAGAACAACTAAGAAGCAAGCGATAGATGTTAGGATTTCAAAGACAAGTTAACTTTCAAGTTTAGGGGACTGACATAGAACTGCAAACTTTTTATATTTCCAATTCATGAACATTAAAAAAAAATCAATTAAACACTTTTAGTTTACAACTTACCCATTGTTTGGGCTTTCTTGGTGGCTCAGAGGTTAAAGTATCTGCCCGCAATGCGGGAGACCGGGGTTTGATCCCTGGGTCGGGAAGATCCCCTGGAGAAGGCAATGGCACCCCACTCCAGTATTTTTGCCTGGAGAATCCCATGGACGGAGGAGCCTGGTGGGCTACAGTCCATGGGGCCGCAGAGTCGGACACAACTGAGCGACTTCACTTTGCCCATTGTTTTATCTATTTTCCTCATTTCAGCACAAATTGGTGAAAATGACATCAGGCAAAATACTGGTTTCTAGTTTAATGAGCAGTGAATAGCAAATTTGTATTTTTAAATGATACCTTAAATAAATTCCTTATGGGTAGACGCCCTTTCCAAGCACCTGTTTACCTGGTCATCGTGAGATAAAGAACTCTTGTAATTTAGATACCTAATAAACAGCTGTGATATCAAGTTTGAAATACCTGCAACTTATAATTTACTTTGAAGACTAATATATATGCAGCCTTCCTGGACAATAATCCCTGGACTGCCTTGGTGGCTCAGATGGTAAAGTGTCTGCCTACAATGAGGGAGACTTGGCTTTGATCCCTGGGTTGGGAAGATCCCTTGGAGAAGGAAATGGCAACCCACTGCAGTATTCTTGCCTGGAAAATCCCACAGACGGAGGAGCCTGGTAGGCTACAGTCCATGGGGTCTCAAAGAGACTTCACTTTCTTTCACTTTAGACAATAATCATATCACATGTCAAAGGTTTCATATACATTAGCTCATCTGACCCATTTCTTTAAGCCACTTACATTTAGTTACTTCACTCACTGTTCTCAGGCATAACATCATGAGGAAATTTGAAATTCACCAAGTGTCAATTTTGTCTTTGTTCTGATACTCAGATCCCTTTCAGGTGGAAAATGCATATGATTTCTTTAAGCTCTATTTTAATAATGCCCTTCCCCCCTCACAAACATTTGAGCAATATGTCTCTTGCAAAATGCTAATTCCTTTTTTGTAGAAGTGTTCTTGGGACTGTTACAGTGTTCTTACCCTGGGTGTGCAAATGAACTGCAGAAATGTCTAACACCTTTGAAATTATGAAAACATAAACATGTACATTTTTCTAGGGAATGGGTCAAAAGATTTCATCAGATTATCAGTAAGATCCAGGTATGAAACAGGCTAAAAAAAAAAAAAAGCACACACACACACACACCACTGCTCAACTAGAGGATATAGAAGGAAATTATAATTTAACTGTAATCCTAAACCCAAATTGTTCACTAAATTAGTCCCTTTTTTGTCCTTTTGAAAATACCAATGCTAACCATTTGAATATTTAAATTAGTTGAAATAATTTGGGTTCTCTGAGTTTTTCAGACTACAGGCAGATAGATACAAAAAATAAGTAAGATCATTCTTAAGTTTTACACACAGTAATCCTGCAAATGACATTATATTAAGCATTTGCTAAAATCTGTGTCGATTAATTGTGAAACTGAGACAAAGGAGCTTTCCTGTGATGAAGGGATTTCAACACTGCTCTGCTGCTTGTGTCACTATGTAAGCAAGGGTTTTGTACATTTAGCACAAACTCAATCAAGAGGTCAGAAGGCCTGGGGTTCTAGTGCCAGTTTTATTTGTAACTAACCATGTACAAATCACTTTCTATTAAAAAAAAAAAAAAGTTAACATCTATCCTTAATTCACAAACATATTAAGAAACCAAAATCCTTTCTAAGAAAAGCTCTTTGTAAACCAATATTTTACTACTAATTAGCTTATACCTAACTCAGAGGATGAGAATGACACATGAGAGAATGTCTCTTATCAACTGGTTGCACAGCTTAATTCTGTAGATGGATAACGTGGTTGTGAACAGCTTGTTTCTATTTCAATCTTAGAGAACAAAAAACTATCAACAAGAAGTTACTGGTGAAGAAAAGTGGGCCAAAAAATACAATTAAGATAGAGCTTTCCACGTTAGGAGCAGTGCTTGTTGACGTCCCTCTATGGAACAAAAACTAGCACTGTTTGCTGTTTTGAAGGAACATACGCTGCTGGAGTAAGAATCTTATTTCACTAAATAATATTAGACAGGAACCTCCTGCAGATTCTTCCAGTGGCCCATCGAAATGGCTAAGAAAACATTATTTGTGTGTTTGGCTTTTTTAAACCATTTTCTCTCTCCCTCCCTTTGCTTAGTTTCAAAATTCTGTTCTCCAGAATACACTCCTCAGTACTCTGCCTGGGTAAAAAGAAATGTCAGCACTTGGTCACTAGAGAATAAGTATAGACGAGGAATTAGTATGTTGCTGAACAACGATTCAAGAAGATAAACTAAGTGAGTATAAAAAAATGTATAGACCACAAGCATTTGTACATATACACTATTTATCATGTTTATGTATTGTGACAACCGTATGTATTAACAGACCCTCAAAAAGTAAGTACCCATATGTTCTCGTATTTAACAGTATCAAATTTGTGCAACTTAAGTCTCTATTTCTACATCTTCCCTTATTATGGTGATAAAAAAAAAAAAAAAACCAAAAATCAGACTGGAGCATGGTTCACAGAGAAATATAGGAGAGAAACAAATAAATAAAATAACCAGGTACACCACTGCTTAGGGAAGTATTTTAGAGGAAACATATTCTCACTTTTGGCCCCAAATGTCATCATCCACTTATGTTATTTGTCAACTTTTAATATAAAAATAACTTCAAGCTGATAATCATTTACAGTGACTTACAAAACTGACAGAAAATTTCAATGCTACATAAAACAATTTTATACACAGCTTAAAATTTTAAAGTTCTCTCTGGCACTTGATTTTAGAGTTGATAGACACAATAACTACTACTGATCTCAATAAAATACTGTTTTTAGCTTATACACATCTTCAAAGCCATATCACCTCACAAAAATCACTTCCTGCCAAAGAATTCTCTAAGACAAACACCAAAACTATACAGCCAAAATGTTGTAGGAAAGCATATAAACGTTTTAAGACAAGGCATGACCAATGGATTAAAACTTTACATTACCCAATCACAGTCCAGTGAAAAAACAACTGCTCCTCTGATTCAGTGTAACATGTATCAGGTATAAATGAAAAAATACGGCAAGTTATCTATTGTTTTTGGTTTAGAAGGGTCTAAATAGTGGTACTACTAGAATGGATGCTTTTTAAGACAGAAAAATGGTCACATTTAGCAAGTACACATTTTATATTCCAAAAATAAAAAGGAAAATTTTTTGTAAGACAGGGGAATCCTGATTTTTTTTCCCTTACTTTTTGTGAGTGCTTAAGACCATTCTGTCCATTATCAAAATGAAATCACTCTTTGATAACCTTAATTATATGTCCAATTGTTTTTCTTTGCAGAAGAGAAGAAAACCAAACCAAATTTTAACAAACTATATTAAACTTAGAATACTAAAAACTATGTGAGAATTTGGGAAATCTACTACTTTCATTATTCAGAGGGAAGATATAAATCTTCGAAACCTGCCAACAATTTCTAGTCCAATTTTCTACACAAAAATGAAAAAGCTAACTTCCCCCCACAACACTAAACAGAATTTTAAAATGAACAGAAGACTAAATTAGATAATCAAAATATAAACCATGTAATTAATGAAAACAATTCACTAGTGCAACAAATTCTTGAACACGGAAAAAAACCAGCAAGCATTCTCATCAATTACATGGTTCATTTTTTTTTTGCATATTTTAATCTCCACTTTCAGCACAGTAAATTATTATATAGCTTATTTCATGGACTGTTTACATTTTGTAACATTACATTAGCAATTCAAACATTACCCTTTCTAAACCAAATATGCAATCCTAATCAAAGTTTTCTTTTTTCCCCAGAAAAGGAAAGGACATCTTTTTAAGATATATTCATAGCAATAGAAACATCTTAGTATTTCAAAATATTTACAAAGAACCCTGCTGATCCTGTGCATTTCGCTGAGGGGCTACCTGTACCCAGACTTCATCATCAGAAAAAGAACTTGAACTTCCTGACTCAGAGTCCAGTTCACTGAACCCATCTAAGTCCCATTCAGTACTAGACTCACTCCGTGCATCATCTTCCTCAGTGATGAAACTCTGACCAGGTTCAAGGCAGGAAGGATAAACACGAGCACAGAGGCAAATAAAGCCAGAGTCAAACTGCAGAAGCCCTAACATGGTCCCTATATTAATCCACTGGTCTTCCCTTGTATCATATTCATACACAGTTACCCGGTTTTTTTTCCATTGAGGGGTTGTGGAAGTGATGAGGAGCAACTTTTGGCCATGATTGACAATCTGGTAGTTGTGGGTCTCTGAGTCCAGGGGAATATTACTAATACGCCTCCATTCTCCCCTGGCTGGGTTATACACCTTCATGACTGGGATGTCACAGATGCAATAGATCTCATCATTGAAGACACAGGCTTCCTGAAAGTCACTCCGTTTAAGTGAAGCACAGTTCAGCCACATATTATGGCTAGGATCATAGCAGAGCATGCGCTTACTGTTCACAGCATAAAGATAGTTCTGAACCACTATGAGTTCAAAGGAATAGAAGGAATGTGGTACAGGAGCCACTAAGGCCCACTGGTTCCTCTGAACACTGTAGCACTCCACTTCCTTTAATTTCACTCCAGTAATGGGGTCACGCCCACCCAGGATGTAGATGTAGCCATTGAGATATGCCACATCCATGCCCTCCCGGCAGAGCAGGCGGTCAGCAAGTTGCTGCCAACTATTCTGGGCTGGTTTATACACCCAGAGATCCTTCCTGGGCTGGGCAGCTAGATAGATGTCATGGTCTGGAGAGACACAGACAGCTGAAGAGGTGACAGTCTTAGTGTGGGCCAAACTGGTCAAAGGCGATGGCATTGTGTAAATGTCCCCCGAGTATGGGTCATAGCACAGAAAGGGATCTCTGGGATGGCCAAAGAAGATCACCATCTCCTTGGCACACATACCCAGCCTCTGGGGTGGATTTTCTGCTATGGACACAACAGAGCTACTGCTGCTGCTCTCTGGCTTGGGCACCAGAGACTTGCTCAACATGTCACCATACCGCATCTGCAGGGCCCCTTCAACAAGGTCCAGACAGTACTTCTTCACAATGGGCTTGGTCAGCAGTTCTTCCAGGTAGCCCCGATCTTCGTCAGTGAAGTGGGTCCAGCGGACACACTTGAAGACTTCTGCAGCGCTGGGACCCCGCTCCTTGGGAGCCGCCTCCAACCACTGCACCGCCACGTGACACACAGTCCGCTCACTCTCGATGTCTAGACTGTCCAAGCGCAGGACAGCTAGCAGCTGGGCCAGGGTCAGATCTGCCAGGGACTCTTCCCGAATCGAACCCATGCGGCTGAGCTGCTTGAAGTTGTGGGCTATAAAGGACTGGGCCTGTGATCGCAGCTTGTGATGGTCGAAGGCGTCGGCGAACTTGAGGATGGCCGTGCAGTTGGTCAGGTCAAGGCGGCGGGCTAGGAAGGAGGCACAGGCTTCCCGCACGTACTCCAGCTGCAGCATGTCGGAGGCCGCGTAAAGGCGCTGCACGTTGGCCTCACTTAATGACACGCGACCGGTGTAGCAGTAATCGACCAGCACCTCGAAGGACTCGGCGTCCACGTCGTGCATGGTCACGTTCGTCTGATGGCTCTCGTACATGCCGCCGGTGAACATACTCTTGAAGTAGGGACACGCGGCCGCCAGCACGTTACGGTTGCAGGAAAAAAGGCGGCCCGTGCCGGGCCCGCTGCCGGGGGTGACCACCTCGATGGTCACATCGCAGAGCAGCCGCGCGTCGTAAAAGGACTTGAGCTGGGCCAGCAGGGCTGCAGAATGGCCCGTGTCCTTCAGCTCCTCCGGGCCCGTGAAAAAAGCCGAAACTGAGGGCTTGGAAATCCTCTTGGGACGCCTCCCGCCGCGGGGACTGGCGAGGCGGCGAGAGCGCGGAGCTTCTTCCCGGGACTGCATAGTGGAGAGGGCGGCGGGGAGCGAAGGACGAGAACCAGGCTCTGGCGCCTCCTCGCTCTCTTTTCGCTGACGCCGAGACCGCTGTGTCCCTGAAAAGACTGCCGCGCTGATTTAAGTCAGCCCTGCTCCGCGGTGCCGCCTCCCTTTATCGCGTAGACAGTGCCTGACTCACCCGGTTCCAGTTCCACGCCCTTTCTCCGCCTCAGCTCGCCCTCACAGGACCTACAAACTGGAACCAAGTGATCCGCCACCGCCGCGCTGGCAATACCGGTAGGTGCCCAGGAGAACTACGACTCCCAGGTTGCCTTTCGCGCCTCGAGGCATGCCGGGACCCCGCGGACTCTGCGGCTTAGGCTGCCTCACAGGAGCCGCTGTGCATGTTGGGATCAGTAGTTCCAGTAATATCGCGAGGCTTCTGGGGGTCTACTGGTTTAACTAACAGAATCAGCAAGCGTTTATTCCAGGTTTGATGGTTTAGAGCTGTGGGTTTGAAGTCTAGAGTGGAAGTCCCGTTTTAATATTCATTAGTCGTGCAACTTTTCTGTCAGAACTTTTCCCTGTCTGGAAATTGGGGATAATAGCATTTCATTGGATTCTGGGAGAATGGAATGATCTAAATTTCATAGGACATAGGATGCTTCAATAAATACTTGTTGATTAGATCAATAATTGTTTACACTGTGACTAAAACACAAATATTGAGTAACTGTTGGCTTTTCATTTAGAATTTATGAAAAATGAGGCATCCACTTATTCGAAACCATGAGCAGTTTCTACAAAGAAAACTTGCAGTGTTTACTGTGGCTTCTTTTCCAAGGTTCTGAAGAGTATTACAGTATTTTCAGTACTAAATGATATGTAGGTTGAGCAGGATATCTTAGACAAAGATGAGGTCCTGCTGCTGTCGCTCCAGTCGTGTCCAACTCTGTGCAACTCCATAGACGGCAGCTAGAGAACAGCATTTCTGATGGTCTTACATGGGCAAATCAGGCACATTCACAGATACATTGACCTCTCACCTAATCAACACTTCATCAACTAGGGAGCAAAATTATTTTCATAACTTCTTAATAAGAGGGTTACTCATATTTCTTCTTTTGCATCTTTTCCAAAAATCAATTAAGGATTCTATAATTGTCTTTACTAAGAAGTTACAAAGAAGAGTTCTAAATTAAAATATTTAAACAAACATACCTTGTACTGTACAAAACCCCAAGATCCTCAAAACATGGTATTCATACATGCTTACACATTCCTTGAAATAATATAGTAGTTTATGCTGTACAAAAGTGTTTATATATGACAGATCAACATTTAAATATTCAAAATCAAGTGCTTAGATTTTTTTAAAGTTAAGTTAGGGGTTAAGGTTAGAGAACTTTTATTTAAAAACCAGTCTGCTCCTGCTGCTAGTTTGCCTGCCATGTGTTACCATAACCTAGTGAATTAAATCTTTAGTATTAGTACATGAATCAGTGAATAACACACAAAAGAATAACTCTTAGTCAAACTGTCTTTCTTTTCTGATTAACTGACGAGGGCCTAATGGAAGTACTCCAGGATAGAGACGTTAAACTAAGTGGGGCTCTGGGCCCCAATATCTCTTCTGTACCTTCCTTGTGTGTCTTTCAGGTACACCAGAGAGAACTAAGTTATTAGTAATCATGATTGCTTTCTCTCCTGCACTAACACCAGCTGGGAAAAAAAACAATTAAAAAAAATTTTAATGTCTATAAAACATACTTTACATAAAGGTTACCATTTTAACAATTTTAAAATTTTTAATTGCTTTGGGATTAAGTATATTCACCTTGTTTTGCCACCATCACTACCATCCAACTGTTTATATCTTGCAAAACTGCAACTTTGTACCCATTCATAATGTCTCTGTCTTCCTTCCTAAAATCCCTGGTAACTACCATTCTACTTCAGGTCTCCGAATTTGACTACTCTGTGTGCTCAATAAGTAAAAATAAAATGGTTTTTTTTGGTAAAAACAACAACAACAAGAAGATTACAGCTTTGCCCATCAAAAAGCAGTGAAAAACAAAATAAAAATGCAAGTCAGAGACTAGGAAAAACTATCTGTAATATATATTATATTATATTCAATAAACATATAAAAAGCTGTTCAACCTTCAGTGTTGTTCATCATCAGATGAATGCAAATTAAAGTCAGAATGAGAAAACATTGCACACCCACTAGAATGACTAAACTTAAGATCAATAATATTAAAAATAAGGATCAACAATACTAACCAACAAAAACATTGTATGTAGGGCAATTATCCTTCAATTAAAAATTTTTTTAAAAAGGTCGACAATTTAAATGTTGGTGATAATAGGGAGCCTTTGGAACCCTCATATATTACTACTATGACTATAAATTGATATATCCACTTTTAAAACCTGTTCGGTAGTTTCTTTGAATGTTAAATGCCCAACAATTTCACACCTATGCATCTGCCTAAGAGATATTAAAACACGTCTACAGAGACTTGTGCAGGGGTTCCCTGGTGGCTCAGTGGTAAAGAATCCACCTGCCAGTGTGGGAGACATGAGTTCGATCCCTGCACATGCAGCAAAGCAACTAAGCCCGTGCGCCATAACTACCGAGCCTGTGCTCTAGAGTCCAGGAGCCGCAGCTACTCAAGTCCAAGTGCCCGAGAGCCCGCGCTCTGCAGCAAGAGAAGTCTGAGCACCGCAGCTAGAGAGCGGCTTCCACTTGCTGAAACTAGAAAAGCCCACTCAGCACAAAGACCCAGCACAGCCAAAAAGAAATAAATGAAGTTATTTTTTTTAAAAAAAGACTTGTCCAAGGATGTTCATAGAAGCGTTATCCGTAATAGTCAAAACTTGGAATAATCCAAATATGCATCAATAGAATGAAAGAAATGAATTGTGCTATATTCATACAGTGCAATACTACTCAGAAATAAAAAGAAACAGTCTTTGATGCCTGCAATTGTAAATTGAATATCAAAAATTTTGAACAGAAGAAACTAGATATACAGGGAGTATATGCTCTATGACCATTTATGTGAAGTTCCAGAACAGTGAAAATAAGTTCTGATGAATCAAAATCATGAAAGAGGCAGCCACTGTTGGGGGAGTGGGTGGAGGTAACAGATTGCTCGGTTGACAGGAAAGGAACACAAAGAAGCTTTCAGGGGTGATGGAAATGTTGTCTTCTTGATTGGGTTGGTAGTTACACAGGTGAATGCAACTGTCCAAAAGAACTCAATTGTAAATACAGTTATTACGAAATGAACACAGCCATGTAGCCTTCATTCAGGCCCGGAAATAGAACATCACCAGCAGCCCAGAAGCTCTACCCTTGCCAATGCGTTTCCTAATCACTGTTGCCCCCCAACACTGGAGACAAATGATTTTAAAAACAATTTCTTTGTAGTAGTTTGGTGATCCCAGGTCCCTTGACTCAATTTCAAACTATCTCTAAGGTTTGTTTGTTTATTTAATATTTATTTATCTGTCTGGGCCAGGTCTTAGTTGCAGGATGTGGGATCCAGTTCCTTGTTTGAGTGGGTACACAGTTGCTCAGTCGTGTCCGACTCCTTGCAACCCTACGGACTGCATGCGGCCTGCCAAGTTCTTCTGTCCATGGCAAGAATACTGGAGTGGGTTGCCATTTCCTCCTCCAGGCGGGGTCTTCCCCTCCCAGGAATCGAACCGGTGTCTCCTACATTGGCAGGCAGGGTCTTTACCACTGAGCCACCTGGGAAGCCCCTGTAGTGCCCTGACCAGCGCTCAAACCCCAGCTGCTTGCATTAGGAGTGCAGAGTCTTAGCCACCGAAACAGCAGGGAAGTTCCAAAATGTACTTGTTAAATAAAGTTTGGTACTCCTTGCTATTTTAAAGGTGTTGATTATACGAGGCAATGAACTTTGGCTTTCCAGACTGTTTTACAAGAACCCTGATTTATCTTTGGCTTAAAGGCCCAGCAAGAGATGCAGGAGACACTGGTTCGATCCCTGGGTCAGGAAGATCCCCTGGAGGAGGGCATGGTTAAAGGTCCATTCCTAATATTTTTCTACTTACAATTAAAAATGTCAAGTTTACCTTTCTAGTTTGGGGGACTAAAGGTCTATCTGCATAATGTAGGATTGTGAATTGAACTGAATTGCATTGTCCAAAAATAAAGTATAGAACAACTGAAAGTATTCAGTAACTAACAGATGTCCTAGATCCCTGCTACTCCAAGTGGTGTCTGTGGGCCATCATGATTGTCGGTCATCACCTGGGAGCTTGTTGGAAATGCAGAATCGCAGGCCCCAAACCTACTGAATCAGCATCTTCCTTATGGCAAGTTTCCCAAGTGATTGGTAAAAACACCAAGGTTTGAGAAAACATTAAGGCAGACTAATGAAAAACATTAAGGTAGACTATCTTCATTTTGCCTTCTTTCACATGATGTTTTAATACTTCAGTTCAGTTCAGTTCAGTCGCTCAGTCGTGTCCGACTCTTTGTGACCCCATGAATCGCACCACGCCAGGCCTCCCTGTCCATCACCAACTCCCGGAGTTCACCCAAACTCATGTCCATCGAGTCAGTGATGCCATCCAGCCATCTCATCCTCTGTCATTCCCTTTTCCTCCTGCCCCCAATCCCTCCCAGCATCAGAGTCTTTTCCAATGAGTCAACTCTTCGAATGAGGTAGCCAAAATTGGAGCTTTAGCATCAGTCCTTCCAAAGAACACCAAGGACTGATCTCCTTTAGAATGGACTGGTTGGATCACCTTGCAGTCCAAGGGACTCTCAAGAGTCTTTTCCAACACCACAGTTCAAAAGCATCAATTCTTCGGCACTCAGCTTTCTTCACAGTCCAACTCTCACATCTATACATGACCACTGGAAAAACCGTAGCCTTGACTAGATGGACCTTTGTTGGCAAAGTAATGTCTATGCTTTTGAATATGCTGTCTAGGTTGGTCATAGCTTTCCTTCCAAGGAGTAAGCGTCTTTTAATTTCATGGCTGCAATCACCATCTGCAGTGATTTTGGAGCCCAAAAAAATAAAGTCTGACACTGTTTCCACTGTGTCCCCATCTATTTCCCATGAAGTGATGGGACTGGATGCCATGATCTTAGTTTTCTCAATGTTGAGCTTTAAGCCAACTTTTTACTCTTTCACTTTCACCAAGAGGCTTTTTAGTTCCTCTTCACTTTCTGCCATAAGGGTGGTGTCATCTGCATATCTGAGGTTATTGATATTTACATTTCCTTAAATAAACGTTTCTCTGTTACGTAACATGCCTGAAAACAAAAATCTGTTTCTAGACTTCCCTGATGGTACAGTGGATAAGAATCTGCCTGCTGATGCAGGGGACATGGGTTTGATCCCTAGTCCGAGAAGATCCCACATGCCATAGGGCAACTAAGCCCGTGCACCACATCTACTGAGCCCACAAGCCTAAAACCTGTGCTCTGCAACGAGAAGCCACTGCAATGAGAAGTCTGCACACCACAAGGGAGAGTAGCCCTGCCGTCCCCCGCCCCGTTCCCACTGCAACTAGAGAAAGCCTTTGCTCAGCACCAAAGACCCAGCACAGCCAAATAATACATAAATAAATAATTTTAAAAGAACGTCAGCTAATAAATTTAGAAAGAATGAAAGTCTGAGAACATCACCATTTGGTAACTCCAAATGTAACAGATGTCTCAGGCAAAGCAAGAATCATTCCTTGAGGTTAAATCAATGAGATTAAAGGTCATTGGGTGTATCAGTTACATATTTGGGTTGTAACAAATTACCCCATTAGTGGCTGAAACCAAGAAACCATAATGGACTCTGTGTCTGAGGGTCACGTCCTGGAGTAGGGCTCTCCTGAAATCAGTTAAGACTGTCCACAGTCATTTCAGGACACAACTAGGGGTACACGGTCCACTCCCAAGCCCACTCGTGTGCCAGCTGGCAGGCTGTTGAGGACTGCTGGACCAAGGGACTCAGTTTTGCCAAACAATGAGGCTCATTCCCTAGGGCTGCTAATGACAGCATCTTGCTGCCAGCAGCACGAGTGACCCAAGAGAGAGGCAGAAACAGAGCCAGAAGCGAGGCTTTCTACAACCTCGTATCAGGAGTGACAATCCCACCACTTCCATCGTATTCTACCTGTTAGAAAAGAGTCAATAAACATGGTGCACATTCAAAGGGAGATTACACAAGTGTGTGCAATGCCAGGAACGGGGATCACTGGGGTCATTTCAGAAGCTGCCTTGCACAATGAGAAATCAAATGTTTTTCATGACAAAGTATTACCCTGCAGATTATATACTCATTATTAAAGAAAGCATGGAGAGCTTACTCCATTTCCATTACGATGGAGAGTCTGCCAGCTTCCAAACTTAGCATCACTAACAGCAGGGACTTCCTGATATGATACAGTATCACAATATCATCTATGAAGTAGTCTTACCAAACGTGTTTAATCTGAATTTAGCTCATCTTTAGGAAAAGAAGTACATCAAGGCTGTATATTGTCACCCGGCTTATTTAACTTATATGCAGAGTACATCCAGCTGGGCTGGAAGAAGCACAAGCTGGAATCAAGATTACTGGGAGAAATATCAATAACCTCAGATATGCAGTTGACACCACCCTTATGGCAGAAAGTGAAGAGGAACTAAAAAGCCTCTTGATGAAAGTGAAAGAGGAGAGTGAAAAAGTTGGCTTAAAGCTCAACATTCAGAAAACTAAGATCATGGCATCTGGTCCCATCACTTCATGGGAAATAGATGGGGACACAGTGGAAACAGTGTCAGACTTTATTTTTTTGGGCTCCAAAATCACTGCAGATGGTGACTGCAGCCATGAAATTAAAAGATGCTTACTCCTTGGAAGGAAAGCTATGACCAACCTAGATAGCATATTCAAAAGCAGAGATGTTACTTTGCCAACAAAGGTCCATCTAGTCACGGCTATGGTTTCTCCAGTGGTCATGTATGGATGTGAGCGTTGGACTGTGAAGAAGGCTGAGCGCCGAAGAATTGGGCTACAGTCCGTGGCATCGCAGAGTTGGACATGACTGAGCAACTAACATTTCCAATTTTCAGTGTGATAACAGAGTTATAATTTTGTATGAGAATGCCCTTATTCTTAGGATGTGATAAAATATTTAGTAGTGTTATAAGATTAGACACTAACTTTTAAATAGTCCAGGGATTTCCCTAGTAGTCAACACTCCATGCTGCCGATGCAGGGGGCTTGGGCTTGATCCTGGGTTGAGGAACTGATTCCATATGCTGTGAAGTGCATCCAAAAGATAAAATTGTTTAAAAAAATAACAAACTTTTAAATAGTTCAACAACCGCTGTATGTGTATGAATCAGAGAAAGAGAAAAGACAAATATGACAAGATATTAACAATAGTTGAATCTAGACAATTCATTGAACTGGTTATTTAAAATTATGTGTAAAACTTTTCTGAGTACTTGATTTTCAAAATAAAAGCTTCAGAGAAAATTTTCCTCTCATCTTTATTTCCAAATAATTCAATTGGTCTTAAAACTCTATTTTAACCAGTCTTTTCTGGCATATAGTTCCTTTCTGAGGAACTGTCTACAATAACAACCACTTTCTTTTTTACTCAAAAAGCTTCCCGAGAACGATTACTAAATACAGTGTGCTACTTGGAATTAGGGCTGGTGACATATTTTGGTTCCCTGTTCAGCTGGAAGCTCTCTAAGGTAAGGACTAGGTTTTACATGTCACAGCACAAAACCGGCCCCAGTGAATTACTCACATCACACCACATTTGTGAATGCTTATGAAGTCAGAACAATAAGAAACAGAAGCCAGAGAGTCTGCTTTAAATATTGACTTGTAGTTTGCACAGTACAGAGTTCATTCAGCCCTCACAGAGCTCGACCATCTGTATACTAGTGCTCATCGTTATTGACTCATATTCTTCACAACTTTTATTTATTTTATTTAAAAGTAGTAGTTTAAGTCCTAACACTGACGTGAATAACAGTACGTTGTCTTTAAGGAAGTTTATAAGTTTATATCACTAGATTCTACCATGGGGAAAGTCCTGAAGTAATAGATTTTAAATGTATTTAAATTAATTTATGCTGCCAAGTCACTTCAGTCGTGTCCGACTCTGTGCGACCCCATAGACGGCAGCCCACCAGGCTTCCCCATCCCTGGCATTCTCCAGGCAAGAACACTGGAGTGGGTTGCCATTGCCTTCTCCAATGCATGCAAGTGAAAAGTGAAAGTGAAGTCGCTCAGTCGTGTCCGACTCTAGCGACCCCATGGACTGCAGCCCACCAGGCTCCTCCATCTGTGGGATTTTCCAGGCAAAAGTACTTTATAGATGGTTTTTAAAAAAAAAGGTATATACAGAGAACAAATGATCTGCTCTAAATCACACAGTCAATTCTCAATACTGTCTCTTTCTGAAGAGGCATACTTTGGTTCTACATGAAAAGTTGGACTGTACTTTACAGGAAACCTAAAATAAAACTCTTAGGTCAAGAAACGTGACTTGATTCATTAAAAAAATATTTTTGTGAGTACTGTGTATTTTTAGCTGCACTTTATCAACTTTCAAAAAGACTTCCTTGCTTGGGTCTACTTCTTGATGTAGGCTCATTTCATTTCTACAATAATAAATTATAAATCAGACTTTATTTCACTGATTTAAGGTTTTCATCCAAAAATTCAGTAATGGCTTCTTCATCCGCTGATTGAAGCAGTCTCTGAATTAGCTGATCCAAGCACTTCTCCCCACATAAAAATTCCTGGTAAAAGACAGTTACCATGAAAACTTGATTACTAGATAGAAACACAACAAAGAATTAAGCATTTATATATTTTGTTTCTTTAAAATCATTATTTAATAGCAACAAAGGATTACTAATCTACAATGTAATGAACACAATTGCTAACTTGGGAGGATTCCCTAGTTAATATTGACTTTTTATGTAAAAAGTGAATCTAAAAATTAAGTAAATGGAATTATACTCTTTCTTAAATAGTTTAAATTAGCATTTTTAAATTAGCCAATCTTCCAAATTCAAATTATTTAATCCAGAAGTGCTTTATAATAGTTCTGTTTTTTCTTAAATTAGGAACACATTGGCTTTAAAATCTGGAAGTCCTGTGTATTGAAAAATATTTATGCTGAAATATTTGGGGGACATTGTCTTGAGTCCTACAACTTGCTTTCTAGTGGTTCAGCGGCAACACAAGTGTATACATAGACGAAGTGGAGGCGGAAGAGAAGGCAAGAATAGCAAAGTATTAACAAAGGTTCCATCCAGGTCTAGGAATATATATATGAGCTAATCGTTAAACATGTGTGCTTGAACTGTCAAAATTAAAAGTTGAAGGGAAAAAACCCTCATTTATTAAACCTCCAAATAATTCCACTGGGTGGAAACTGTTTCAGTTAAGACTTCCCAGCAGTCCTCCCTGAAGTAGAAATGAGTAAAATAATGACTTTGAGCACCTTTCTTGTGTTATAAAGTTTCTGTGTAACAGAGTTGTTGGAATTAGTGATTTAGCAGAGTCTCCTCTTCTGGAAATGCTCAAAATCCAGACATTCACTTAACAGAAATATTTTAATACTGACATTTGGAACACAGACCATTTAAAGTTTAGATGTAGGCATGAACTACTCTTATATTTAGTCTTTCCTGAGTAGTCTTGAAGTTCAATTTCAGATTAAGTGTACACATTTATCTCTCAAATTAAACTGTAGGAGGAAAGATATGCCTTACTATCTTTGTATTCTACAAAACACTAGCATAGAGTAAAATGTCGATTAAACTTGATGAAATTTTAAAACTGATTTATATACCATTTTGAACATAATTCGAAAATTGCTTATAAAATTAGTGTGCCCTGTAAGCTCAAATTATTATGATTATTGCCAGTGTGATTTAATCATCTGAAAATTATGTTAAAAGGGTCATTACTCTTATTGATAATCACATCACATTTAGAGTTCAATTGGATTAACCAGAGTGCTAGTTAAGTCTCTGTGTCAAAGTGTCTTTGACTCTTTGCGACCCTGTGGACTGTAGCCCACCAGGCTCCTCTGTCCATGGGATTCTCCAGGCAAGAATACTGGAGTGGGTTGCCATTTCCTTCTCCAGGGGATGTTCCCAACCCAGGGACTGAACCCAGGCCTCCCGCATTGCGGGCACACACTTTAACCTCTGAGCCACCAGGGAAAAGATCAAAGATGAGGGAGCTGTAGTTTCCAGCTTTCAGAAGCTTACAATCTAGTGGGAAAGTTAGGTAACACATAAGCATAATACAGGGTAAGAAATTTTTTAAAAAAAGAAGAACATTTTGAATTAGATCTTAAAAAGAGAATAGTATTTCTCCAAATAGAGACAAACAGAGCACTTCAGTCAAAAGAATGAGTATGAAGAGAGGTATGGAAACAGTGCAATGAACACCCAGGGCAAGAGTAAATTTCCAGTGTAATTGGAATACAGGACAGGAGAGGCTGGTGGAAAGCAATCTGCACAGGGACTTTCAGAAACAGAATAAAAATACAAAATAATATATTACATGATGGTGGTGGTGTTTAGTCGCTAAGTCATGTCCGATTCTTTTCTGACCCCATGGACTGTAGCTCTCCAGGCACCTCCGCCCATGGGATTTCTTAGGCAAGAATACTGGAGTGGGTTGCCATTTCTTGACCCACAGAATCTTCCTTGCCCAGGGATCAAACCCACATCTCTTGTATCTCCTGCTTGCATGGTAATTTACCACTGAGCCCCCAGGGAAGTGGCTCAGATATTACATGGTAATCTGAGCTTACAACTTAGGTAAGTTAAAAAGAAAATTATCTACAAGGGAATTCATAATAAACATATTTCTGGCTGACTTCAGAGAACCCAAGGGCAGGAATGTACAAGGCTACTGCCACCACCCTGGCTTAAAGCTCAACATTCAGAAAACTAAGATCATGGCATCTGGTCCTATCACTTCATGGGAAATAGATGGGGACACAGTGGAAACAGTGTCAGACTTTATTTTTCTGGGCTCCAAAATCACTGCAGATGGTGATTGCAGCCATGAAATTAAAAGACGCTTACTCCTTGGAAGGAAAGTTATGACCAACCTAGATAGCATATTCAAAAGCAGAGACATTACTTTGCCAAGAAAGGTCCATCTAGTCAAGGCTGTGGTTTCTCCAGTGGTCATGTATGGATGTGAGAGTTGGACTGTGAAGAAAGCTGAGCACCGATGAACTGATGCTTTTGAACTGTGGTGTTGGAGAAGACTCTTGAGAGTCCCTTGGACTGCAAGGAGATCCAACCAGTCCATTCTGAAGGAGATCAGTCATGGGTGTTCATTGGAAGGACTGATGCTGAAGCTGTAACTCCAGTATTTTGGCTACCTCACTCGAAGAGTTGACTCATTGGAAAAGACTGATCCTGGGAGGGACTGGGGGCAGGAGGAAAAGGGGACGACAGAGGATGAGATGGCTGGATGGCATCACTGACTCGATGGACGTGAGTCTGAGTGAACTCTGGGAGTTGGTGATGGACAGGGAGGCCTAACGTGCTGCGATTCATGGGGTTGCAAAGAGTCGGACATGACTGAGCGACTGAACTGAACTGAACTGCTACCACCCTGGGAATGAAGCTAAGCCTCAGGTATAAATTACGTGGGAATTCATACTGAGACAGGCCTGGGGGCTGGGACCCTTTGCTGCAGTGCTGCGATGCTGGCTGCACTGGACACACCTCTCAACAGAATACAAAGAAACTGTATGGGCCTAAAAATAACTTGCGTGCATGGGCAGCTGGGGCAAATTCTGGACCCAAAAGATACAAAGAGACCAAAAAACCCAACTGTGATTTTTTGAGGGGCTTGGAGCAAAAAAAAAAAGCTTGGTACTGTGCATAACACCATACCACCACCTAAGGGGTGGGCAAAACACCTAAGCCACCCCTACCCTCACCCCACATAAAAAATAAGCTCATCCCTGCATCCAGAAGAGAGTACTTTTGGGAACCTGTTATTTGTTCCTGCCCCAACTGCGCTGCAGCAGGGGCCTGAATGAAGCCTTACCTGAATTCCTAATCTGGTGGCTACTCAATTTCTATTGATTAGGGAAGGCCAAGAACCCCGATCACTAACAATACCATCAGGGTTCTCTGTATCCCGTTCTCCCAGTTTTGCTCCTTTCACTACATCAGCTGTGGCACGTCCCTGCTGGTCCAGTGGTTAAGAATCCCCGTCCCAAAGCAGGGGACACGGGTTCAATCCCTGCTGGGGGAACTACCATCCCACATGTCCCAGGGCAACTAAACCCATGTGCTCTGGAGCCCACAAGAAGATCCCGTGTGCTGCAACTATGGCTTGACACAGCCAAATAAATAAATGCCTGTTAAAAAAAATAAAATATCAATATATGAGCTTCCAGTGTTCCCTCACTGAAGACTGCTGCTCGCCATGGCTGGAAATACGGCTTCTAACCTCTTGTAAGCTTTACATATTTCAGCTTCATCCACCGAGAGAGAAGGAGCATATTTGTCTCAATTAAAAATCCTGGGAAGAAGCTCATTGGCTGGGGCTTGTCTGGACTTCCTTACCAAACAAACCAATTATTGTCTTGGGTCAAGATCATGATCTTGGAAGAATACAGCCACTCCATGAAGAGCTCTGTGCATGGAGAAGGGAGGAGGCCTGGCTGTAGAATGGCGGAGGAGGGCTGAGCAGAGACCCTCAGGCGCCGACTTTCTTTCCTTTCCACTCAGTCCTACAGCAGCTGCCCTGGGGCTAAGGCCTTTATCACTTTTCCTGCCTCATCTGTTGGGTTGGGCCAGAAGTTCATTTGGGTTTTTCCATAAGATGTTACGGAAAAACTGAACAAACTTTTGGGCAACCAATATAACTCTTCAGTTCCTAAATCATGCAGTCTGACTAGTTTCTTTCTCTGTCCTGTGTACAGATTTTAATTTTTTTTTTTTTCTGAAGGACAGGACCAGTACCATTTTATTTAGTGCTGTAGGAAATTTTAGGTTACTTCTTAAAAACAAAAGCAAAGAAATTCAAAATTCCCAAAGTGACAAGGCAGGAGATAAGAATTCTCTAATCCAAAAACTGCCAGGTGAGTTTCCAATCAGAGGGAGGAAGAGGTCACTTCAGTAGCTCACACAACAGATGCTGAGAGACCACAGGGTTGAGATCGGTGTAGAAACTGGAGGTTAAGCTCTCTGCTCGCCTCAGGCAACAGATCTTTCAGCCTGGAAAGCGACCATTTGTAAGTGAATAGGTCTAACAGAGAAGGGGCTAGGGGAGGGAAGATCCTGCCGAATTTTACGTCAAGTTGCTTCCGGCCTTCAGTCTGGCGGGTGGCTGAGGATCGTGGACCCTCCTCCCTCTGTGCCGCTCTGAGCCCCGCCGGCAGCAGAGCTGGAAGCCACACATGGGTGCCACTCACTGCCCACACAGCCTCCGCTCCGGGTCAGTGGCTGTGCATGTGGCGAAAGGCAGACTTTCCTGCTCCTGCATTTCGCTACCTGGGAAGGCTGACACACAGGAAATACTCTGACTTTCCTGTTTCAAACACACAGCAGGACGTCTGTCAAAGTCCAAGGCCCCCACTCCAGTGTTCTGGCCCAGAGAATTCCATGGACTGTATAGTCCATGGCCTCGCAAAGAACTGGACACAACTGAGTGATTTTCACAGTTGTCTTTATAGGGATGTAAATAAATCTCGTAGTGCTACAAAAATACAAGTCGTCTGAGAGGTTTACAGTGGTCCCCAGGACTGTATGTGGGAGGGTGTAAATAAAACAGCTATCAATAATGAAAAACGAATTAGTGCAATCAAGTTACAGTATCACCTCCAGATTAAAGGGCTCTGATATTAACTGATGTGGCAGCAAACGTGATCCTGAGAAGGAACCCTGCTGCCAGTTATCTTGCCTCTTCGATACCAGAACGAGCACAGAGGGAGTTCTGTTTAGTAACTGCTCTCACCTCAAGACCTGCCCACCCCCTTGGTCTGGGACATTCTCCCGCAGGAGAGATGTCAGGATTTGATGAGCTTCTGTCTCAACTAGGACCAAAAAAAATGAGTAATATGGAAAACATCCTAGTATCAGGTTACCAACACTGAAATTACCTTAAGAGTCTGAGTAGTTTAGTCACTAAGTCATGGACGTAGCGACCCCATGGACTGTAGCCCCACCAGGCTCCTCTGTCCATGGGATTCTCCAGGCAAGAATACTGCAGTGGGTTGCCATTCCCTTCTCCACAGATTTTAATGTTTTACCTCAACAATTTGTTTTCATACCATTTTCAAGCCTTTTCCCTTCACTAATATGGAGCATTTTCTTTCTTTCCCTTTAAGTTGGTTAGTGATTAGTAGAGCATACCAATATGACTGTCCTTGTTCTTTCTGAGGCTGGCATGCTAGTTTAGTAATAACATATTAGTATTTAGGCCAAAGTTATTGGAGAAGGAAATGGCAACCCACTCCAATATTCTTGCCTGGAGAATCCCAGGGACAGAGCAGCCTGGTGGGCTGCCATCTGTGGGGTCGCACAGAGTCGGACACGACTGAAGCGACACAGCAGCAGCAGCAGCAGCATATATTTTATAACTATAAAAACCAGTTAACCTCTGTTTCATGACTGAATGCACTGCTGAACACCTGTGTGCCCTTCTAAAAAATATTACTGGTCACAAAAATGTAGCTGTCTCATGGTAAACCATCACCACTGTAAGAAAAACAACTGAAAAATGATGTTGTAACTAGAACACCATGACCAAACGTGTTTGGGTATTATTACTGTGTGTTTCCTGAGGAAAGGGAAGTTGGTAAATATTTTCTCCTTTTCAACAGGCTATTATGTTCCTATGCAAGACGGCCTGAAATTGCTGAGAAGACAGAGGAAATGGCCTAAGAAACACAGAAATTTCTAAATATGTTAAAACCATAGATATTTCTTCTGTAAAATCAGGACTTTAATTCTGTGTATGAGACAGAATCAAGTGAAAGAAGCCCGAGGTATCACATGGTAGCCAGGACAAGGATCAAAACCTTCTACCTCCTGCCTTTTCCATGTAGTCCTTTATGGGAACCAGTTTATTTTCCCCTTCAGTGGAAGAAAAAAAAATTTTTTCCTGTGCTTTGTTGTTAATGGATTACTGTCAATGATCCTGGTGACATGGGATTTAGTTAGGTTAATGTTCAAATCAAACTGACAGGGTCTTTTTCCTGAAAGCATCATTGAACACCTGAATCTAATGATACACATTGTGGTAAACAGAATTCTAAGATGCCCCTTGGAGTCCACACCTTGGCAAAATCCCCTTCCTTTAGAGCAGGCAGAAGCTGTGATGATGATCACTCCAGTGATCAGATGACTGATTAGTGATGCTTTTCCAGGTGGGGCTGACCTAAACAGCCGATCCCTTAAAAAGGCCATTTCTGCAAGAGTTTCAGTGGGAAAGGGCCCATCGAGGGGACTAGACCGCAAGCAGCTGTGGGCGGCCTTTGGGAGCTGAGAGCGGCACACAGCTGATGACCAGCAAGAAGATGGGGGCTTCAATCCTACAACTCAAGGAAATAGAATGCTGCCAGCAACATGAGCTCAGAAGAGGACTCCAAGCTCTACAAAAGCAGGCCGGCTGGCCAGCACCTTGATTTCAGGTTTGTGAGACCTAGAGCAGAGAACTCAGCTCTGTCATTCCTGGATTTCTGACATACAGTAACTGAGATGATAAATAGGCATTCTTTTAAGGCAATAAATTTGCAGTTACTCATTATACGGCAATAGAAAATTGATAGACATATTGAAAATCCATTAATACACTGTGATTGCATAACAGAATTTTGAATTTAAAAGACAGCTTTTTCATATTGGCACAAAGAGTGTATTTCTTATCAGCAAACTAAGAAAAATGTTTGCAGATTTGGGATACTAACATAAACTCAGTAATATTTTAAAGGTAATATTTCAAAGATTACTCTAGAATTTGACTGTACTTTCTTCAAAAATCAAAGGCAAATGAAACATACTCAGTGTTGTTACCTTAATATTTCGAACTTCATATGCTATCCTGTGGTCAGTGACTCTATCCTGGGTGAAATTATATGTCCGGATTCTCTCTGACTGGGCTCGTGTTCCCACCTGTGCCATAACAAAAAGCAATTCATATTTTAACTTTATCATTATCTTTATCACAATGGAAAAAGGGCTTGCAAATTACTTTTCTATTTTAACAGTTTAATTATTTTCTAAATTCCAAGATACAAAGTGACCAGGAATAAGAATGGGCAGAACTTACTGTTGAAGACTACAGTTTTGTAAAGCTTAGTTATGGGATAAGAATGAATGTTTCTTTGGTACCTCAAACCCCAAATATTTAAAACCAAATTATCTTTCTATATCAGTCAGTTCTTCCTGTGGTTTCTGTAAATGACCCCACAATGTTTCTTTTGACCTAAGTAGGGAACTTGACATCCTATACACTTTGACAGACATTTCATGGGGGCTGACTATCTGGCAGGCTTTGATATAGACACTGAAAGGACCTTCAGCTTATCTCAATTCTCCCCAATTCCCAAGGATTCAAGGGTCTTTTATTATATCCTGCCCTTGCCATTTTTATTATCATTCTAGGGCTCATGACTTTCACTACATTCCTGTAAAAATTAATCTTCCATTTCCCTGTTTACATTGCATTGCCCTGCTTAGTTTTCCTAAAGCACAGTGTTTTGGGTTTTTTGGTCAATTTCCTTCTTTGGCTCCTTGACTACTAAGCACTCACAACTCAACTCAGCATTCAATTGTACTTCATAATGTGGCCAACTTTCCCAAAATTATTTCTGAAAATATGTGAACCTCAAAAATTCCACTTAGTATGCCATTTCATTATTATGTGCAAGTCTGTTAACCCAGCTAAAACATCACCTCAAGGGATGCGCTTCCTAGCACTTTCGTACCATCTTGACTTTCCTGGTCCCAACATGAAAAATATGTTATCTTCCTCCTTCAAAACCCATGCACCTGGAATCTTCTTCACGGCACACCGGTCTACCTTAGGTGGTGGTTATTCATAGTCTCGTCTGCTCACCTGCCCTCCATCCCTCACATACAAGGCGCACAATATCCTGTCTCACTCACTTTCACTTTTGATTTGACAATTTATTGTATTATTTATTTTTTATTGAAGCACAGTTGCTATGCAATATGTTACAACTATATCACTTTCACTTTTTAAGATTAAAAAAAAAAAAAAAGACATTCCTACAACTTACAAAGCAAACAGTATGACACTAAACTCTTAAGTATGGCTGAGTATCTGGGAAATTGTTGAAAGATTCCAAAGCCTAACCTAAGAAATACTAAATTATGGGTAATGTATTTTTAAAACATTCCCCAGGCCATCCATTCTGCAACCAGCCAGGTCTGGAAACCACTATCCCAAAGTATCATATTAGTGCCTAGGATCCCACCAAGATCAGTTATATCAGAATCTCAACATCTGCAAAGCTCTTCAGGTGCCAAGTGGAGCCAGGGTTCAGAACCTGGCACAATGCCTCCCATAGAAAAGCTCCTGTATATACTGGCGGAAGAAAAACTCCTAAGCATTAGAAACATCTGCTAAAAAACTTCACATAGATGGACAAAGGGAGGCAAGAAGGTCTTTTCTGGTCTTTCAAACCAAACTACTGAAGTAGATACAACCCCCCAAATCTGCAAAACAGGCCGATTGCCAATACTTACTCTGAAAATTACTGTGTGATGCCAAAATGTCAAATGGCAAGTAAAACCCAATGTCTGGGACTTCCCTGGTGGTCCAGTGGCTAAGACTCTGCTCTCAACTCAGGGGACTCAGGTTCGATCCTTGGTCAGGGAACTAGTTCCCACGTGCCGGAACTAAGAACCAGTGCGGCCAAATAAATAAATAAATATTTTTTTAAAAACCCTAATGTCTTTCATTAAATGTGGCACAGCTGATAGTGTTTAAGACTGATATATTATTTATTCTGGCACTTTTACTATCTGCAAGTTAGTAAGGGAAATAAATGAAAAGGGCAAAAGTGTGAAAGACTAGGACACCTATGTGAAAAGAATAATTGATGTTTAGTTTTATACAATCTCATTATCCTAACAGGCCACAAAATCTCCCACATTTACTGAAGTATAATTACCTGTAAATAACACAGAAACACAGTTATTTCTGGGTTCCACTGTCTCTTCCAGTTTCTCTCAAAGACAAACTTTATTTTTTCAGAAGTTAAAATCATACAACACTTGGTTTACTTAAAACAATGACATTTATTCATTTTGCTTAAAACTTATCTATGTATATATTTGTATAAATAATATAAATGTATATAGTACAAAATTTTAAAAGTAGAAAAGAGTATAAACAAAAAATAAATCTCTTTTCTAGTCTTTGTTCCCAGACACATCAGAAGCAATCACTATTACCAGTTTTTTGCATGCCATATATTTTTGATTCTACATAAAATTATAATAAAAGCATAGGTTTTTAAATTAAAAACCTGTAAAGTCTCTTAATTTCTAGAGAATTGTCTTTTACACTGATTTCCTCTTAAAGATAACTATGATATAAACACAGAACACAACTGGGAAATAATTTTTAATTTATACGTATCTCCTCTCCTTATTTGCAAACTGGCATGTCTGAGTTTAGCCATAACCAACTGTATTAAATTATTGCTGTTTACAAATGAACATGTTTTCCAGCGCTCCAAGGTACTTCCATTAGATTAAGAATATTTACTCCATTTTCCTATACAAGATGATGGCTTTCTGTACAGAGCCATCAAGTTATTTCACCTAATAAATCTTACCTGCAGTTTTCTTGCACTTCGTTGCTGACACTTGTCTTTCTCAATAATCTGCTGGTAGAGTCTAGCTCTCAACACACGCAGAGCTATTTCTTTGTTTTTTATCTGTGACCGTTCTTGCTGGCATTCCACTACAAGTCCTGAAAAATAACAGGGATCAGAGGTAAAGAGTGCGTGCTCACGTGCTCAGTCGCTCAGATGCGTCTGATTCTTTGTGTGACCCCACGGACTGCAACCCACCCAGCTCCTCCGTCCATGGGATTTCCCAGGCAAGAATGCTGGAGCAGGTTGCCATTTCCTGCTCCAAGAGATCTTCCTGACTCAGGGATTAAACAGGTGTCTCCTGCATTGCTGGCAGATTCTTTACCACTGAGCCACCTGGGAAACCCTGAGGTGTCTATTATATCACAATAAAACTGATAAAGAAGATAGAACTGAGGAACGTTTTAAAGGGGGAAAGGTTAATCAGGAAAAGAATGAAAAACATTTTAGATGAAGTACACAGAAACTATACATGAGTTATGACGGTAATTCTTGTAGATGGCTCTCTAGATTCTGATATCTAAATAAGGTGTTTCAACTTATAATACAAATACACATTTATTGAAAAAAAATCTGCATTTATATAGACCCAGGTGGTTCTAACAAGAAGTGGTCCACTGGAGGAGGGAATGACAACACTCCAGTATTCTTGGCAAAAGGATGTGACACCAGAAGATGAGTCCCCCAGGTCAGAAGGTGTCCAATATGCTACTGGGGGAGAGCAGAGGGCAATTACTATAAGCTCCAGAAACACTGAAGAGACTGAACCAAAGGGGAAACGATGCTCAGTTGTGAATGTGTCTGGTGCTGAAAGTAAAGTCTGATGCTGTAAAGAACAATATTGCATAGGAACCTGGAATGTTAGGTCCATGAATCAAGGTAAGTTGGACATGGCCAAGCAGGAAATGGCAAGAGTGAACGTCGACATCTTAGGAATCAGTGAACTAAAATGGACAGGATGGGCGAATTTAATTCAGATGACCATTATAACTACTACTGTGGGCAAGAATCCCTTAGAAGAAATGGAGTCACCCTCATAGTCAGCAAAACAGTCTGAAATGCAGTACTTGAGTGTAATTAATCTTGAAATGACAATGGTTTCAGTTGATTTCCAAAGCAAATCATTCAATATCACAGTAATCCAAGTCTATAACCCAACCGCTAATGCCAAAGAAACTGAAGTTGAACAGTTCTATGAAGATCAATAAGACTTTATAGAACAACACCAAAAAAGTCTTTTTTATCATAGGGGACTGGAATGCAAAGTATGCAGTCAAGAGATACCTAGAATATAGAAAATTTGGCCTTGGAGGAGTACAAAATGAGGCAGGATCAACGCTAACAGAGTTTTGTAAAGAGAATACACTGGTCATAACAAACACCCTCTTGCAACAACACAAGAGACAACTCTACACACGGACATCACCAGATGGTCAATACCGAAATCAGATCGATTATATTCTTTGCAGCCGAAGATGAAGAAGCCCTATACAGTCAGCAAAAACAAGGACTGGAGCTGACTGTGGCTCAGATCATGAGCTCCTTATTGCCAAATTCAGACTTAAATTGAAGAAAAAGAAAACCACTAGGCCATTCAGGTATGACCTAAATCAAATCCCTTATGATTATGCATGGAGGTGACCAATACATTCAAGGGATTAGATCTGGCCGACAGAGTGCCTGAAGAACTACGGATGGAGGTTCATAACATTCTGCAGGAGGTGGTGATCAAAACTATCCCAAAGAAAAAGAAATACAAGAAGGCAAAGTAGTTGTCTGAG
The DNA here is from genome assembly GCF_002263795.3 of Bos taurus. NCBI lineage: Eukaryota > Metazoa > Chordata > Mammalia > Artiodactyla > Bovidae > Bos > Bos taurus. The sequence goes on from NC_037339.1 coordinate 11,434,800, forward strand.
GAGGCTTTACAAATAGCTGAGAAAAGAATAGAAGTGAAAAGCAAGGGAGAAAGGGAAAGATACACCCAACTGAATGCAGAGTTCCAAAGAATAACAAGGAGAGATAAAAGCCTTCTTAAGCAAACAATGCAAAGAAATACAGGAAAACAATAGAATGGGAAACACTAGGAGAATTCTTCAAGAAAACTGGAGATATCAAAGGAACCTTTCATGCAAGGATCATCACAATAAAGGACAGAAAAGGTGGACCTAAAAGCAGCAGAAGAGATTAGAAAGAAGTGGCAAAAATACACAGAACTATATAAAAGAGATTTTAATGACCTGGAAAACCATGATGGTATGGTCACTCAGAGTCAGACATCCTGGAGTGTGAAGTCAATTGAGCCTTAGGAAACATTAGTATGAACAAAGCTAGTGGAGGAGATGGAATTACAGCTGAACTAGTTCAAATCCTAAAAGATGATGCTGTTAAAGTGCTGCACTCAATATGCCAGCAAAGTTGGAAAACTCAGCAGTGGCCACAGGACTGGAAAAGGTCAGTTTTCATTCTAATCCCAAAGAAGGGCAATGCCAAAGAATGCTCAAAGTACCACACAATTGCATTCATCTCACACGCTAGTAAAGTAATGCTCAAAATTCTCCAAGCCAGGCTTCAGCAATACGTGAACTGTGAACTTCCAGATGTTTAAGCTGGTTTTAGAAAAGGCAGAGGAACCAGGGATCAAATTGCCAACATTCCTTGGATCATAGGGAAAGTAAGGGAATTCCAGGAAAACATCTACTTCTGCTTCACTGACTATACTAAAGCCTTTGACTATGTGGATCACAAGAAACTGTGGAAAATTCTTCAAGAGATGAGAATACTACACCACCTTACCTCTCTTCTGAGAAACCTGTATGCAGGTCAAGAAGCAACAGTTAGAACCGGACATGGAACAACGGGCTGGTTCGAAATTGGGAAAGGAATACGTCAAGCTGTATATTGTCACCCTGCTTATTTAACTTCTATGTGGAGTGCATCATGTGAAATGCTGGACTGGATGAATCACAAGCTGGAATCAAGATTTCTGGGAGAAATATCAACAACCTCAGATATAAAGATGACATCACCCCTATGGCAGAAAGTGAAGAGGAACTAAAGAGCCTCTTGATGAGGGTAAAAGAGGAGAGTGAAAAAGCTGGCTTAAAACTCAACATTCAAAAAACTAAGATCATGGCATCCAACCCCATCATTTCATGGCAAATAGAAGGGGAAAAATTGGAAACAGTGACAGACTTTATTTTCTTGGGCTCCAAAATCACTGCACAGTGACTATAGCCATGAAATTAAAAGACTCTTGCTCCTTGGAAGGAAAGCTATGACAAACCTAGACAGTGTATTAAAAAGCAGAGACATCACTTTGCCAACCAAGGTCTGTAGAGTCAAAGATTATGGTTTTTCCAGTAGTCATGTACAGATGTGAGAGTTGGACAAAAAAGACTGAGCACCGAAGAATTGATGCTTTTGAACTGTGGTGTTGAAAAAGACTCTTGAGAGTCTCATGGACTGCAAGGAGATCAAAGCAGTCTATCCTAAAGGAAATTAGTTCTGAATATTCATTGGAAGGACTGTTGTTGAAGCTGAAGATCCAGTACTTTGGCCACCTGCTGGGAAAAGCTGACTCACTGGAAAAGATCCTGATGCTGGGAAGGATTGAAGGTAGGAGGAGAAGGGGACGACAGAGGATGAGATGGTTGGATGGCATCACTGACACAATGGACATGAGTTTGAGCAAACTCTGGGAGATAGCGAAGGACAGGGAAGCCAGGCGGGCTGCAGTCCATGGGGTTTTAAAGAGTCAGACACTACTTAGTGACTAAACAACAAAATGCAGTTGAAACCCATGTTGTTTAAGGGTCAATTGTATACTCCACATAGGGAAGAATATGCATAATGTAAAAGAATATATATGTACCACGCAGCTTAAATAGAATATTGCTGAAAGTGAAAGTCCCTCAATCGTGTCTGACTCTTTGTGACCCCATGGACTATACAGTCCATGGAATTCTCCAGGCCAGAATACTGGAATGGGTAGCCTTTCCCTTTTCCAGGGGATCTTCCAAACCCAGGACTGAATCTAGGTCTCCCACACTGTAGGCAGATTCTTTACCAGCTGAGCCACAAAGAATATTTCTAAATGCCCTTTAAACCTCCCATTTGCCCCCTTCCAAGCCAGAAGCTATGTCATGCCTCCCAGAAGTAACCACTACCTAAAATTTTAAAATAACTGTTTCCTTGTATTTTTTTATATTTTAAGATATACGTATAGATCCTTAAGACTTTTATGAAGCACTATACTGAGGACTCCCAGAGACTGGGGCTGACCGTTTGGGGACTAGACTCAGAAAGTCTATATAACAACTACATTTTCAAGTCCCCTCCCTCAGTCTGTAAGAGGCAGAAGGTACAGTCTTCAGAGAATTAAATAAGGAAAGTTCCAGACTTGAGTCTTCAAAGGTACAAAGGAAGGCAAGTGTGAGGCACAAGACTGAAAAAAACGATTAAGTGAAAGTTTGCTTACTGAATGGGGAGACCCTGACTTTACTGTCAAGTGTGTCCTGGTAAACCTGCTTAGGAGAAAACTACCCAAGAGAAAAAGTTCTACAAATGCTGACATTTCAGGGGCCCTGATAAAAAAAAGCTGATTCACTCCCCGACTGTCGAAACTTATTACTGGGTAAGTGGCGCCCACGCACTGAGAGTTACTCACTCTTTTAAGAGTTTAAGAGTTACCTCACTCTTATATGTATATACACAGCCAAGGAGGGACTTTGTCCAAACAGAAGGGAATATGAACACACTGGAGACTTTGAACCCAAACGCATGACCCAGTCATGGGTTCAAAGGGGTCACCTTTTTTTTTTTTTTTCTTTCAGAAAATCTTTTATGTATTTATTTATTTAGGTATTTATCTGGCAGCTTTGGGTCTTACTTGCAGCACGAAGGATCTTTCATCATGGCATGCAGTATCTCTCAGTTGTGGCACGTGGGATCTAGTTCCCTGACTAGGGATTGAACTCGGGCCCTCTGCAGTGGGAGTGTGGAGTCTTAGCCACTGGACCACCAGGGAAGTCCCTCCAGTGTCATCTTTAAAGGGTTTGTGCAAGAACACAGACACTAACATAAAACTCTTTCTAAATGCCGAACAGTTTTATAAGATGTAAAAAAAAGAGTTAAAAGTACAAAGGCAAAAGGACTAGCTCACCTGTGGGGATGTGGACAAGTCTGACAGCACTATCGGTTGTATTAACATGCTGCCCTCCTGCGCCTTTGGCTCGAAATGTATCTATTCGCAAGTCCTTAGGGTCCACTTTCACATCGACCTAGAACCAAAAGTACAGCATGAGTAAATTCCATACTCAACAAATACTTAAATATTAAACTGATCCCAAGGTCTTTCAAATAAACTGTACTGTTTTAAATCACAGCCATTTGACTAAGAGGTGAAATAACTTATAACAAAGAAAGAACCATAAACACCCTATTCCAATAGATGGTATTTTAAACACTGATTTATGAGACCGCTGAGTTATGTAATCTTTCAAAAGTTTTATTATCTATCATCCTACAAAGCTATATTAGATACAAAATACATTGTTTTAAAAAGGCAGAAGACATGAATAGACATTTTTCCAAAGAAGACACTCAAGTGGCCAACAGGCATATGAAAAGATGCTCCACATCATTAATCATCAGAGAAATGCAAATCAAAACCACAGTGAGGCATCACCTTGCATCTGTCAGAATGGCTATCATCAGAAAGAAAGGCTATCATCTAACATCAGAACCATATGGAGAAAAGGAAACCCCTGTACACTGTTGGTGGGAATGTAAATTGGTGCATCACTGGGGAAAGTAGCATGGAGGTTTCTCAAAACACTAAACATAGAACTAACATATCCAGCAATTCCACTCCTGGGTATATATCTGAAAATAAAAACCTTAACTCAAAGAGATATATTCACCCAATGTTCACAGCAGTACTGTTTATAACAGCCAAGATATGGAGCAACCATAGTTGCTTCCATAATTATCCATGAATGGATACATAAGCAACCATAAGTATTCATGAATGGATAAAGATGTGACACACACACACACACAAACACACACTGGAATATTGCTCGGCCAGAAAAAATGAAATTTTGCAATTTGCAATAACATAAATGAACTTGGAGGGTACTGTGCTTAATGAAATAAGTCAAACAGAGAAAGACAAATATGTATAGTATCACTTATATAGGGAGTCTAAAAATTAAAACACACTAGTAAATATAACTGGAGAAGGCAATGGCAAGCCACTCCAGTACTCTTGCCTAGAAAATCCCATGGATGGAGGAGCCTGGTGGGCTACAGTCCATGGGGTCGCCACGAGTCGGTTGCGACTGAGCGACTTCACTTTCACTTTTCACTTTTACGCAATGGAGAAGGAAATGGCAACCCACTCCAGTGTTCTTGCCTGGAGAATCCCAGGGACGGCAGCCTGGTGGGCTGCTGTCTATGGGGTTGCACAGAGTCGGACACGACTGAAGCGACTTAGCAGCAGCAGCAGTGAATATAACTGCTTTTGAATCGGCCCTGGGATTTCTTTGGAAGGAATGATGCTAAAGCTCAAACTCCAGTACTTTGGCCACTTCATGTGAAGGGTTGACTCATTGGAAAGGACTCTGATGCTGGGAGGGATTGGGGGCAGGAGGAGAAGGGGACGACAGAGGATGAGATGGCTGGATGGCATCACTGACTCAATGGACGTGAGTCTCACTGAACTCTGGGAGTTGGTGATGGACAGGGAGGCCTGGAGTGCTGCGATTTATGGGGTCGCAAAGAGTCGGACACGACTGAGCGACTGATCTGATCTGATCTGATCTGGGGAAGGCAGTGGCAACCCACTCCAGTACTCATGCCTGGAAAATCCCATGGATGGAGGAGCCTGGTAGGCTGCAGTCCATGGGGTTGCGAAGAGTCAGACACGACTGAGCGACTTCACTTTCACTTTTCACTTTCCTGCATTGGAGAAGGAAATGGCAACCCACTCCAGTGTTCTTGCCTGGAGAATCCCAGGGACGGGGGAGCCTGGTGGGCTGCTGTCTATGGGGTTGCACAGAGTCGGACACGACTGACGTGACTTAGCAGCAGCAGCAGCAGTGAATATAACAAAAAAGAAATGGACTCAAACTAGTGGTTACCAGTGAGGAGAGGAAAAGGGGAAGAGAAGAATAGATGTAGGGGAGTAAGAAGTACAGACTACTATGTATAAAATAAATGAATTATAAGGATATATTGTACAGCACAGGGAAGAAAGCCAATATTTTATGATAACTATAAGTGGCTAACAACCTTTCAAAATAGTGAATCACTTTGTTGTACACCTGAAACATAGTAGTATAAATCAACTACACCTCAATTTTTTCAAAAAGAAAAACAATAGTGATTATATTTTATTGAATTTAAAAAATAAATCTGTAAGTCTATAATGAAGTCACAAACATACAAAATTCAATATATGAGTTTACAATGAGGTAAAATAAAAATGGAAAGAGAAAGAGAAGAAAGGAGGAGAGAAGGTAGTGGGGAGGAAAGTTCTTCACAGTGAAGAATGCCAGTTAATACATGCAGAAGGAATGATGAAATTAGAAAATCATCATTTTGAAACACCAAACTAAATAACTAATTCAGGCAAAGATCACTACTGGATGTTAAAGACCATGGAAGAAAAGTTGTTGGGAATAGGATATATTACTTATATTACTATATTATTATATTATTTGGATTATTCCCTTATTATCAAGGGAGAAATACACTTTCACAATCAGGATTTTTTTTGTGGTCACCAACTTCACTAAATGCTCACAGTGATCCTTGCTAAAAGTGGGGCAATCTGATATTCTATGACTTGTGATGAGACGCAACATGAATATAACAACACCTGCGAAGTATTCTTGCTCTAAATGTATAACCTGAATAGAATGGAATATTTAAATACAACTTTTCATAGAATGCAGGAGATAAAGGAACAAGTTAAAGAGCGTTATAAGGAAACAGACGAATCCAGAATGTGGAACATTCTACAAGACAAAAGGTCTAGACTCTTCAAAATGTCAATGTCATTTAAAAAAAAAAAAGGTTGGAAGACTGTTCCAGGCATAAAGAGTTAGAACAACAAACTGCAATAAGTGAAACTTGATAGCATCCTGGTTTAAGAAAATAGCTATAAAGATACTTTTTGATGACTGAGGAAACTATTAACTGGACTAAGCATTAGTTGTGACATTGTGATTTATGGTAAGAAATATATATTGTTCAGTTCTCAGCAGAGAGCTCCTACAACCCTTGGATATTTTCTCAAGTGATGAGAGTGACAAAGCTGTCCTTTGGTATTCGTAACAAGCCCTCTGAGCCACAGTTGACTTTATGTTAATAAGGTGACCTTTGGAAAACCCCAGATAACCACAGCTTGCGGACTTACGGCCAGAGGAACCAAACACAGGACTAGAGGGCTGGAGCTTTCAGCTCCACCCCAATCTCCAGGGACGGGAGAGGGGCTGGAGGTTGAATTAATCCCCAAAGTCGATTGATTTAACCAATCATGTCTATGTATGGAAGACTCCATAAAAGTCCCCCAAGCACAGAATTCAGAGCACTTCCACGTGATTGCTGCAAGGTAGGGTGGTGAGCCTAGAGAGGGTATGGAAGCGATACACCTCTTTGTGTTCTCTGAGTTTCTTCCATCTGGCCCTTCCTGAGCTATATTTTTGGTAATAAAGCAGTAGTCTAGTAAGTATGAGCTTCCCAGGTGGCTCAGTGGTAAAGAATCCTCTTGCCAATGCAGGAGACTCGAGTTCTATCCCTGGGTTGGGAAGATCCCCTGGAGAAAGGCACGGCAACCCACACCACAGTATTCTTGCCTGGAGAATTCCAAGGACAGAGGTCCGTGGGGTCACAGAGAGTTGGACACAACAGCATGCACGCACTAGTAAGGACACTGTTTTCCTGTGTTTTTGAGCCCCTTTAGTAAATTACTGAGACTAAGGAGGGGGTCACGGGACCCTCCAGATGCAGGAGCACAGGAGACAGCCTGGTCTCACGTCTGGCTCTGATGTGGCTGGGGCGGCTGTCCTATGGGGCTGAGTCCAGCTTGTGGAACTTCCCCAGGGAGACGGTGTCAGACGTGAGCTGAACTGTAGGACAGTCACTTGTCCACAGAGAATGGAGGGACTGCTTCGTGGGGGGAAAGAAGTTCACATGTTTGGGGTGCAGAAGCATTCTGTAAGTAGAATGCACAGGAGCTTTTCGTGGACAGTGAAACTGCGGTGGATCTTCACGGATAATGGAACGGGGTTCCTGCAGGGGGTTACCTCATCTGGGTGGGGGAGGACGATCACCGACATTGTCCCCGTGTGAATACGCTGCATCCGGGATGACAGCCCCACCTCGGGGATTCGCTGAACCCGGTGAATCCCACCTTCGTACTTCAAGTGCTTATAGACGTTATCACCAGAAATTCGGGCCGCTGCGTGATGTAGCCCACCTATGAAAAAAGATGTTCCAGAGTGATAATACATTCTACTTTGGAAGGGACCAGGACCTTAAATGGCCTCCATGAAAGGCCTCTGTGAGCACAGAGCCTGAGATGAGAACAGAAAGTAGATCCCAAAGACACTTCCCAGCCTAAGTATGTGCATATGTAATAGGGAACATGCCAAACGATTGCTTATGGTTATCTCTGGAGAATAGAACAGCAGCATGTTTTTCATCTTAAGTGTTTTTGTTGTAAAGTTTTTATATGATGAACAAATTTCACTTTTATAAAAATAGTATTATAAAAAAAAGAATACTGGGGCATTTTCTGCATTGAATCGATGCAATCTTAGGCTAATTTGGTGCCATATATGAGTGCTCAATAACACAGCAATATGATAATGATGAATAATTCTGTAGGTTCTCCCAAGCTTTCAAAATCTATTGAAATTTAATTCTTGCTTGTCTGTGAAGCGGGAAAATAAGCACAATGCCTAAGCTAGCTTCTTATTGAACATATTGTTTAAAAAAATATTTTTATTGTAAAATAATATACAGACGTAGAAAACCACATGAATCAAATGCATGGTTCAAGATTAAGAAAAAGAACTTTATTAGGCACCTGCAAAGCCCTCCCATAGGCCTGCCTTTCCTACAATCCCTTCCCTTTCTCAGGTAACCAGTATTTTTTATTTCCTTCTCTACTATAATTTTATTACCTAATGTGCTGCCCTAGGCACTACAGTATAGTCTTGTCCATTTAAAAAAGTTGATATGTCTTTCAAGCCTCTAGTCTATAAGTTCATCACCCATCTCAAGTTATCCATTGAGGAATCAGGGCTGTTGACATATAGAAATTTCCCACAGCTTGGTTTTGCTGACTGCATACTCTTGGCATGCTTCAATCTCTTTTCTGCCCTCTGTACTGGCTGCTACTGGGCAGCTGGATCCAGAAACTAGATTGAACTCTGGCAAGACAACAGGAGACAGACAATGTCTGGCTGTCTGTTTTTATGGTGTTGACAATGTTTGATGCTTCATGTACCACAGAGGTTGTAAAAGGGTGATAGTCCAATTCTATGGGCTTCCCTTGTGGCTCAGCTGGTAAAGAATCCACCTGCAGTGCTGGAGACCTGGGCCCGATCCCTGGGTTGGAAAGATCCTCTGGAGAAGGGAAAAGCTACCCACTCCAGTATTCTGGCCTGGAGAATTCCAGGGACTGTATAGTCCATGGGGTCACAAAGAGTTGGACATGACTGAGTGACTTTAAAAAAAAAAAAAAAAGACCTAGATTCAGCCATTTCTCCAAGAACCCCTGGTTCCTTTCGAAGGAAAATAACATTTCAATGTTTTCAATATTTGGGGACTAGGGATATTTACTAATACTGGGTTGGTCATTGTTTCCAAACCTTTTCAATGGACAGAGATAGGAAATACCTCATGAGTTTACAGAGATGTTGAGAAACAATTCCTTATCAAATTCTTGCATTTCTGCACATCTTGTAAACAAGGAACTGCCTGCCCTTTTGTTCCAGAATATATTTTTAAGGGTATTTGTTTAGTGAACAAACAAATAAAAAAGCTTTGGAGACAATGTCTCCCTCTAGAGCTAAGGACAAGTGCCTGCCAATGTAGGAGACGCGGATTCCATCCCTGGTCAGGAAGATCTCACATGCCGTGGGGCAGCTAAGCCTGTGCGCCACAGCTGCTGAGCCTGTGCTCTAGAGCCGGGGAGCCACAACTGCTGAGGCCCACACACCCTAGAGCCCGTGCTCTGCAACAAGAGAAGCCACCGCAACTACAGAGGAGCCCCTGCTCACCTCAACTAGAGGAAAAGCCCACGTGGCCCACCCAGCACAGCCGAGGAAAAGATTCCACCTTCCGATGCAGGGGACATGGGTTTGATCCCTAATCAGGGAACTAAGATCCTACATGCTGCAGGGCAACTAAGCCTGCGTGCATGGCAATGGAGACTCAGCAAAATAAAATACACTTGAGAACCCCAAGCTCAGGATTCTTCTCGTGTTTTTAAACCCACCATGGGGGCAGGTGTCATTGACCTTCTTCCAGTTGCCTTTTGGGATGTGGAGTTCATGAAACCAGCACAAAAATGCTGATATTCTGGTTGCTGCTACTACCATGAGTCATAAACCATCCTTTGTCCCTGACCCAAGAAACTGACTTGCTAAATTTCTGTCTTGCAAATAGGATAAAATCTCAGACAACTTGTTCTTGATAACTGATACTTCTAATATAAATTAAAGATCACAATGTCTTCTCTAACATTCCTGTATCACTTGCTTTCCATACTGAGAATCTTGGTTCCCAAAGACAGAGAGGATACCAGAATCAGAGTATCTCATAACTACTCTTCTATTTTATCCCATATTTCATAAACAACAGTCTCAGAATGCCAGTATTAGTTCTGCCACCAGTATGATTACTAAAAACATTATAAAACTTTTTGCATGTGTTCTTCCCATTCTCCTCCCCGTTTTGCAAATGACTGTACTCTATACTGTCAGATCTAACAGTCCTTATATACTGTACTTTTTCCTCTTAGTCCTCAGTTAGACCTAGTTCTATAGACAATCATGCATTTAATACTCCCCTTTAGGGAAAGTGAAAGTGTTAGTTGCTCAGTCGTGTCTCACTCTTTGCAACTCCATGGAGTGTAGCCTGCCAGGCTCCTCTGTCCATGGGATTCTCCAGGCAAGAATACTGGAGTGGATTGCCATTTTCTACTCCAGGGGATCTTCCCAACCCAGGGATAGAACTCAGGTTTCCTGCATTGCAGGCAGATTCTTACTGTCTGAGCCACCAGGAAAGCCTGGAAGAAAGGCTGGCAGTATATAAATTTCTGGCATGTACCGACTTTCTCAAGAGGACTCACTCTTGCCTGTATTCAAGGGGTTTTAGGTCTACAAATTGGCTCAAGTCTGGGAACTGACTAAGGGGCCATGACTTCTGGTTTTATGACACAGGTTAGACTTTTGTTCATTTGACCTAGAACTTTTCTGCTTATACAGATCAAATAAGAATTTAGCAGGCTTCCATTCTTTACTCCCAGGGACACATGTCAACCAGCCAATGCCCCGTCTGCGTAAGTCAGCCTATTCCGATTGCTCCTTTTACTCTGTTGGCCATTATGGTAACCACACCCATATTGCCTTTGGCCACTAAGTGCCAACACTGCTACCTTGAGATCCATTTACTCCAACTGCCCTTAGGTTTCTCAATTCATCTACTAGAGTTCCCACTGTAAGGTCCTGGCTGCGGGAAAAAGCTACCAGAGAGCTCTTCAGTGACGCCAGGGCTCCCTTCATAAATTTACTTCTCAACAGTTGTGGTGAAAGTATAATATCTGGACACATTAAATTAACCACCACGTTATTTTTATTTAGTTAGTTATTTTTTTATGCCTCGATGTGTGGCCTGCAGGATCTTAGTTCGTCAACCAGAGATGGAACCCATGCCCCCGGCACTGGGAGCACAGCATCTTAACCACTGGACCGCCAGGGAAGTCCCAACCACCACATTACTTTAATGACCTCTCCCTGAATTCAGCTGGTGAGCAGAAAATAACAAAACATAATTATAAACATTAATCGGTTGGGAGGGAAGAGAGAATATAATAAATTTCATTTGTTGTTGTTGTTTAGTCACCAAGTCGTGTCTGACTCTTTTGCGACCCCATGGACTGGTAGCCTGCCAGGCTCCTCTGTCCATGGTGGGACTTTCCAGGCAAGAATACTAGAGTGGGTTGCTATTTCCTTCTCCAGGGATCTTCCCAACCCAGGGATTGAACCTGAGTCTCCTGCATTGGTAAGTGGATTTTTTACCACTGAGTCACTCAGGGAAGCCCCCTTCAATTTGAAAGACATTTTTCTCAACTCCCTAGAACTCAGGAATACAGAATGACAGTGATAGACCTACACTACACGTCAAGAGCCACCACCCTGCAAAGACTAATCTTGTAATCACCTAGTACTGACTACTTGTGTAATGGCTGAGGGTTTTCCCTATCTGTCCCAAGATCACAAAACTAAAACACTTCAAGTCATTTGATACATGAATTTTTACATTTAAGTGTATTTTTTCCCAATCTTAGCTTCTAGTGCTATGTGAATCTCTGTGAGTTCCCTATATTTCAATTAAACATTCAGTTCAGTTCAGTTGCTCAGTCGTGTCCGACTCTTTGCAACCCCATGAATTGCAGCACACCAGGCCTCCTTGTCCATCACCAACTCCCGGAGTTCACCCAAACCCATGTCCATCGAGTAGGTGATGACATCCAGCCATCTCATCCTCTGTCGTCCCCTTCTCCTCCTGTCCCCAATCCCTCCCAAGTATGTACATATACATATACATATATATATATATACATATACATATATATATATATGCTGTGCTAAGTCTCTTTAGTCATGTCCAGCTCTTTGCAACCCTATGGACTGTAGCCAACCAGGCTCCCCTGTCCACGGGATTCTCCTGGCAAGAATATTGGAGTGGGTTGCCATGCTCTCCTCCAGGGGATCTTCCTGACCCAGGGATCAAGCCTGAATCTCTAAAGTCTCCTGTATTGGTAAGCAGGCTCTTTACCACCAGTGCCACCTGGGAAGCCCCATACATATACTTTAACATACATATTTTGTAAGATAGATACTTTTTCCCCGTCTCTATTTTATTCTCTATCCATATCTTTGTCTTCTCCTCATTATAGTAAATAAATTATATTTTATAATTTTAATGGATAAAGGTCTATTCTTAGGTTTTAATTTTAAAGGTATATGAATAGAGTATTAAATTTTTTCCTTTTTTTTTGGTGGCGGGTGAGACATGGATCTTAGTTCCCGCACTAGGGAGCGAACCTAGGCCCACAGCAATGAAAGCAGAGAGTCTTAACCATTGGACTGCCATGGAATTCCCCCAATTGTTTCGTTTTTGATAAAAGGATTTTTACCTTGTTTTTCCCCTTCTATTTTGTATACATTAATCTGTTTCTTTTTTAAAAGACTTATTTATTTTATTCACGGCTGTGCTGGTCTTTGCTGCAGGGCACAGGCCTTCCCCGGCTGTAGGGAGCAGGGGCTTCTCTCTAGTTGTGGTGCTGGGCCTCTCACTGCTGTGGCTTCTCTTCCTGTGGAGATGGGCTCTAGGCATACCGGCTTCAGCAGCTGCGGCTGTGGGCTCAAGAGCACAAGCTCAGTCCTTGAGGTACACGGGTTGCTCCGTGGTACGTGGGATCTTCCCGGACCAGGTATTGAAACCATGTCTTAACCACTGAGCCACCAGGAAAGCTCAACTTTGTACTTTTTAAAATGTCTTTTATTTTATTTTGCTAGGGAGTCAGTGTATCTTAAAAAAAGACTTCCCAACCATTGTTTGTCTGCTCTGCGTCCCTGGAGCAGAAACTCTCCTCCTGATGTCAAGTGCATCTCCCTTTCATTGCTGAAAGTTGAATTCAAAATATGCATCTCAGAGATGACACTCTTTCTTTTCTAATGCTGCTTCTGATTACATTCTCGAAACTCTCTCTCCTGCGTCCACAGTATATACTGTCCCCATTCTTTTTCCTGCTTACCTGACCCCTTTTTTTCTTTTGCCAGCTAGTCTATTTTTCTAAATGTGGCCATTCTCCATGGTTTGGTACCCTCTCTATAGACTCTCCCTCACTTATTCCCTCTCAGCATCAGACATCATCTCTGTTTTGTGCTGTGCTTAGTTGCTCAGTCGTGTCCGACACTTTGTGACCCCACAGACTATAGCCCACCAGGCTCCTCTGTCCATAGGGATTCTCCAGGCAAGAATCCTAGAGTGGGTTGCCACGTCCTCCTCCAGGGGATCTTCCCAACCCAGGAATCGAACCAGGGTCTCCTGCATTGCAGGCGGATTCTTTACCAGCTGAGCAACCAGGGAAGCCCCCATCTCTGTTCTAACAGCTATCAAATATCTCTCCTCAACTCTATTGTCTCACCAAAGCTCTGATTACACAACTTCAGCACTTACTGGATATTTTTAAAGGGATGTTCACTATAACAACACACACAATCATGCAAAAACCACTTTCACTGTTCTTCCCAAGTGAAGTCTGCCTTCCAATTTGTATTTCATTTGGAATGAATGAATATTGCAATCGTCTCAGCTAGAAAGATTAAGTCCCTGTGGCTCATTTCCTTTGTGTCAGAATAAACTAATGGGATGTAGTGTCGACTTAAATCTAACCCCAGGACTGCCATTCCTCATTGTGTGATCTTGGATTAGTTACTTACTCTCTGAGCCTAGATTTTCATCTGTGAAATAGGATTAACAATACCCATCTCACAGGGTTTTAAGGATCAAATAACCCACACTGCATGCCAGACACAGTTGGCAAGCAATAGCTTCTCTCATCAGTTACCAAATTTTGCCCATTCTTCCTCTGAAGGTCTCTCATATGTCTACTCCCAATTCTAACTCTTAGTCACACCTGGTTACTCTAATAACCTCTCAGCCACCTGCCTTAAATCTAGCCTCTTCAATCCATCTTTCACACTGTTGTCAAAATAACCTTAAAACTAATTTTTGGTTACCAAAGTGGAAAGAGAGGAAGAGATTTAGAAGATTTGGATTAACATACATACACTGCTGCTAAGCCCGTTCAGTCGTATCTGACTCTGTGCTACCCCAAGACAACAGCCCACTAGGCTCCTCTGTCCCTGGGATTCTCCAGGCAAGAATACTGGAGTGGGTTGCCATTTCCTTCTCCAATGCATGAAAGTGAAAAGTGAAAGTGAAGTCGCTCAGTCGTGCCCAACTCTTAGCAGCCCCATGGACTGCAGCCTACCAGGCTCCTCCATCCATGGGATTTTCCAGGCAAGAGAACTGGAGTGGGTGCCATTACTATACATAAAATGGGCTTCTCTTGTAGCTCAGCTGGTAAAGAATCTCCCTGCGATGCGGGAAACCTGGGTTTGACCCCTGGGTTGGGAAGACCCTCTGGAGAAGGGAAAGGCTACCCACCCCAGTATTCTGGCCTGGAGAATTCCATGGTCTGTATAGTCCATGAGGTCACAAAGAGTCGGACACATCTGAGTGACTTTCACTTTGTGGACATAAAACAGAAGACCAACAAGGACCTATGGTATAGCACAGAGAATTATATGTGTGTGTGTATGAATCACTGTGATATATATCAAAAATTGAAAAAATATTATAAACCAACTATACTTCAATAAAAAAGAAAAAATAATCTTCTTACAATATATATTTATCAAATGATATTCTTATTAATAAAGTGTTCAATAGCTCCCTAATAATCAAGGCTTGTTCAGCTTTCTTGTCTGCTGAAAATCTACTCTTTCAAACCTATTTCCTCTGACTTCTCATCACAAATATCCCGATTAACTGGCTTCCCCACTTCTACACACACTGCAAGATGTTCCCCACCATCATGCCATTGCTCAGACTACTCCTTCCCTCTGCTCTCCTGGTCTTCCTCTTTCCTGACCACTGGCTGTACTTCAAACCTGTCCTGAGCACACACTTCCTATGCTCGCCACTGGTGTTCATTTCCCTGGATTGTGTCACTTATGTGAACCTTCTTTCCCCACTTTGATCATTTGTGACTTATTACTCATGGGCCCTCTGTCTACCATGGTGTATCTCTGTGTAACCAAGCAGATTAAAAAACTTCCAGATGAATTAAAAGAATGGAACAAAACAGAATTATCAGCTGTTCTAATTTAACATACTCTGAGTATTTAAAACTTTAAAGACTTGCACTAGTTTCTTATTGTTTATGTTGTCTAAGTTTTTATCAGTCCAGCTTGAGTGGGAGCATTTTGAAACTAAAGATAAATGACTAACTTTTTCTGCATTCCCATAAACATCTAACACATTATAAGTACTTTAGAGTAAAAAGTTTAATACATCTTGGCTTTGTATAACAGAACAATGATTTCCCAGGCAAGGCATTTATCAACCCTCCACAGGAAAAGTTTTGCTAATTCATATATTCCTTCCTGAGAGGATGCTTCTCTTTCTCCCATTCTCTTCTTCTATAGCAAGAATTCTACTATAGTAAGCCACTGTAATTCATGAGTCCATGTCACAATATTTAGTAGATACAGACCATATGTTTTAAAAAACAGGACAACATGGTTCTAATCAAAAGCAGAGAAAAAATAATTTTCAGCATCGTCTATGGACAAAATCCTCAAACACACTTACCATAATCAGCTGGTGTATAATTCAGAAGTTCAAATCTCCAGTGTTTGTAGCTTGAATAATTCTGGTACATATCAAATATTTCTCGGGTAAATTGTTGGCAGATATCACCTAAAAGAAAATAAAAAAATATTCAGTCACTATACATTTTCCAAAGAAGACATACAGATGGACAATGGGCACATGAAAAGATGTTCAACATCACTAATTATTAGAGAAACGCAAATCAAAACTACAAAGGAGGTATCAATTCACACTGCTCAGAATGGCCACCATTAAAAATCTATGAATAACAAACGCTGGAGAAGGTGTGGGGAGAAAGGAACCCTCCAGCATTGTTGGTGGGAATGGAAACTGGTAGAGTCACTATGGAAAACAGTATGGAGGTTCCCTAAAAAACTAAAAATAGACTTGCCATATGACTCAGCAATCCTACTCCTGGGCATATACCTGGAGAAAACTCTAATACAAAAAGACACATGCACCTCAGTGTTCACTGCAGCATTATTTACAATAGCCAAGACATGGAAACAACCTAAATGTCCACTGAGAGATGAATGGGTTAAGAAGGTCCGGCATCCATGTGCAATGGAACACTACTCAGCCTTGGAAAAGAACAAAGTAACGCCATCTGCGCGGCAATATGGATGGACCTGGAGATTATCTCACAAAATGAAGTGAGTCAGAAAAGGAAGAAAGACAAGTATCAGATGATATCACTTCTATGTGGAATCTAAACTATGACTCAAATGAACTTACTTATGAAACAGAAACAGACATCAAATTTATGTTTACCAAAGGGGATAGGGGATGCTGCTGCTGCTAAGTTGCTTCAGTTGTGTCCAATTCTGTGTGAGTGCACAGACGGCAGCCCATGGGATTTTCCAGGCAAGAGTACTGGAGTAGGTTGCCATTGCCTTCTCCAACGCATGGAAGTGAAAAGTGAAAGTGAAGTCACTCAGTCGTGTCTAACTCTAGCGACCCCATGGACTGCAGCCTACCAGGCTCCTCCATCCATGGGATTTTCCAGGCAAGAGTACTGGAGTGGGTTGCCGTTTCCTTCTTCAATGCATGGAAGTGAAAAGTGAAAGTGAAGTCGCTCAGTCATGTCCGACTCTTCATGACTCCATGGACTGCAGCCTACCAGGCTCCTCCGTCCATGGGATTTTCCAGGCAAGAGTACTGGAGTGGGTTGCCATTGCCTTCTCCAGGATAGGGAATGAGGAGGGATAAATGAGGAGTCTGGGATTAGCAGATATATAATACTATATACATAAAAGATCAACAACAACGTTCTACTGTATAGCACACTAGAATTGAATATATTCAATATCCTGTAATAAACCAAATTAAAAAAAATATGAAAAAGAATATATATATAGGTGTAACTGAATCACTGTATGCTAGAAACTAAGACAACACTATAAATCAACTATACTTCAATAAAAAAAAAATTTCTGCTTTTTCTAGGAGAAGAAATTCCAGGAAATTTTAGGAAAGTCCTCCTTAAGTATTGATACAAGGCCCCTTAGGAGTTGAGAAGTAACTGCTTCCAAAGGGAAACACATTTAACAAACTTTTAAAGTTATAGTGTGTCAAATCAAGGTAACCTTCAAGTATTTTTTAAGATCATTTACAATAAAATTATTTTATTGGACAAGGAAATGGCAACCCACTCCAGTGTTCTTGCCTGGAGAATCCCAGGGACGGGGGAGCCTGGTGGGCCGCCGTCTCTGGGGTCGCACAGAGTCGGACACGACTGAAGCGACTTAGAAGCAGCAGCAGCAGTAGTACGTATAATACATCTATTGTGTCATTTAGCCACAAACTACCAGGTATCGCTGTTTCCACAGGAGTGGAAACTGAGTGCTGCCCATCTGGGACGTTGTCTTCTGACTCATAACCCGCTGCTTCCTTTCTGAGATGCTGCTAGCTTTCTAGAATCACTGGAGCTAGAACCCATTTGTCATGTTCATCTTTCACTCCGACATCAGTCCCAGGAGACTCTTCAGTGACTCACTAGTTTCTGTCACCAAATAAATCATTCTCTTGGTAAGCTTGCAAAAAAAAAAAAAAATTATTTTATTGACCTCCAGTCGTTCTTCCAGATGTCACTTCTAAAATAACATCATTTTTGTCATATTTCTCCTTTGGCAGTAGACTCTGGAAAAGCTGAAAAGGGAGAAAAATCAGTATTAGTGTGTATAGTTTCCAGGTATGCTGTTATTACTTGAACTTAGACAAGAGATTCGCAAATATTAATAAAATCAGTAATTAATAAAATCATAGATCATCCCAAAAGAGGTCTGGCTTTAATAAGCAGACCTAATTAGGCCTAAGATAAGCAATCAGTTTATGTCAAACAATGAAGTTACTTGTTGGGATAGTTTCTACAATGCTATCAGATTATCTCAATTTTCTAAAATGCAGAAGTTCAGATCAAAGTCCAGTGTTCCACTCAGTTTTCTTCAGATTCTGCTTCTAGTAGTCCTGAACAGTAGCTTCTTTCATGTAATGAAAGAAAGCTTTCAAAGTCTTCATTTGGAGAAAATGAGGACTTTTTATATATGATTACATGTTCTCTCCCGCAATAAATGCCAGTGCCAGGCCATGCCCTGTCTTCTCAGCAGAGTTGCTGTTTAAAGAGTAGATTGAGGACTCCCAAGATAAGGCTCAAATATTTTCTCAGTGTAATAAGAAAAAGAGGGACTTTCTGATAAAGAAAGTAACCAATTTCCCTCTTAGGAAGAAAATGGAAGCAGTTTTCTTTTTATTATTACTAAAAAATTTCAAATCAAACTGAAATTACTCATGTATCATGGACTCTTCCTACTGACAGTTTTTGAAACAGCCCATCTCTGCTAGAAATGATATGCCCTGATGGAGAGAATATTAGACTAGGAGTCAGACGTCTGACTTCTGTTTTTGACTAGCTGTTTACATCAGGGATAAAAAATATTGATACCTCCACCACATCCTCCTCAACCCCTCAAAAAGCCCCTCCAGAGATTATTATCATACGAAGTGAAGTAAGCCAGACAGAGAAAGACAAATATCATACACTGTTGCTTATCTGTGGAATCTTAAAAAAAAAAAAAAAAGGATACAAATGAACTTATTTACAAAACAGAAATAGATGCACAGACATAGAAAACAAACTTAGGGTCATCAAAGGGAAAAGTGGGAGGGATAAATTAAGAGTTTGGGATTAACATATACAAATATATACTGCTATATATAAAATAAACAACAAGGACCTACTGTATAGAACAGGGAATTATACGGAAAATTTTGTAATAACCTATACTGAAAAAGAAGCTGAGAAAGAAGATATATGTGTGTATGTGTATACGTAACAGAATAACTGTACTGTACACCTGAAACGAACACAGCATTGTAAATCAACCGTACTTCAGTTAAAAACAAAAGCCCATCTACTGGGTTCCCAGAGTAGGGAAGACTGAAGGTAGGCGGACGGCAGACATGGCAAAGGGGAACATAAGACAAAGTGCTGGATCTTCCTTTTCTTTTAGACAATCCATCCGCTGAGCCAGAAGGGGCTAAAGACTTACATTAACCCATTGTCTCTACAGTCTTGGATTCATTCCATATTTAACCTAAGCAGCATGAGCCGCTCCCTTTTTCTAAGACTTAAAAACCCTGGACTCCTCCCCTTGTTGAAGTAGATTCAGCTTTGGAATACTTTTGTCTGGAGATAGGGAGCTTGTTCTTTTCTTTGCCATCACAATCTCTTCACCTCAATCTCATTCTGTCGTAAATTACAGCACTAAACCCAACATTATCAATCATTCTAAGAGAAAACTTAATAAAACTGGTGTTTAGAAAGTACTTTAAGCACCAAAACATAATTGAGCAAGAACAGTATTCCTTTATATTCACAGTATTATGTTTAGTTTACCTCTTAAAACATACCTCACTGTATAACATGTTGATTTTCTGAGCAATGGTTTGCCTCTCTTCCAATGCAAGTTCTTGTAGCTGTTTTTCATCTTGTTTATTTAGACCTACAAACCATCAAATAATAGTAAAAATGTTTAAATACTCACCAAGAAACTCTTAAATAGCTACCTAACATCAATCTACTAAATTTTATGTTGTGAAGGCAAGGGATTATAAAAAAGAACTATTACAACAATAGTTAGAGAATATCAATTAAGTATTTGCTGCTGCTGCTGCTAAGTCGCTTCAGTCATGTCCAATTCTGTGCGACCCCATAGACGGCAGTCCACCAGGCTCCCCCGTTCCTGGAATCCTCCAGGCAAGAACACTGGAGTGGGTTGTCATTTCCTTCTCCAATGCCTGAAAGTGAAAAGTGAAAGTGAAGTCGCTCAGTCATGTCCGACCCTTAGCAACCCCATGGACTGCAGCCTACCAGGCTCCTCCGTCCATGGGAGTTTCCAGGCACGAGTACTGGAGTGGGGTGCCATTTCCTTCTCCAAAGTATATGCTACTGCTACTGCTGCTAAGTCGCTTCAGTCGTGTCCAACTCTGTGCAACCCCATAGATGGAAGCCCACCAGGCTCCCCTGTTCCTGAGATTCTCAAGGCAAGAACACTGGAGTGGGTTGCCATTTCCTTCTCCAATGCATGAAAGTGAAAAGTGAAAGTGAAGTCGCTCAGTCGTGTCCAACTCCTAGAGACCCCATGGACTGCAGCCTACCAGGCTCCTCCGTCCATGGGATTTTCCAGGCAAGAGTACTGGAGTGGGGTGCCATTGCCTTATGCTAAGTATGTCCAAAAAACTTGTGTGAAAATAAGTATAATCTTGCTCCAAAGAGCTGGTGATATGAATGTCTATAAGTAAATATAAAAATCAGTGATGACATCTTCCTGACCCAAATAAGCTAAGTTTTAGAGTAAACTGGGGTGACTACTTGTCTAAAGGTGGCAGTCATTGGTTAGCACACTGAGTAATCTAGCACGGCTAGAACCTCCATAAATTTTGAGCACTCTTAAAAATGCTCATCCTTAGTAAACATTTTTTTAAAACAACCACATGGGTCAAAAACCCACATATCTTGGCAACCTCTGCTTTATGGAAAGAGTGGTTCTTTTCACATTTCAAAGCTGAAAATTAAATCCTGGAACTCTCACAAAACAAGCTGTCAATGAGATAGTGGCCGAACAGGGTGAATCCTGTAACCTTTGACCCCATTGCTTTAGATGCCTAGAGACTCCATTTGTCAGTGGTGATGTGTGCTAAATGAGGTAGACATTTTTGATACTAAATAATTAAAAAATTAGAAATGAAGACTCATAAGAGAGAAGGCTCTTTAAAATCCTTCTCTAGCCATGGAAGTCATTGGGGTCTGGTGGAATTCTATGCCTCATTCCGTTTTTCAACATTTAACGCTGGCTCTAGTTGCTGGGGACCCAAGGATGAATAAAACATGGTTCAGGCCTCAAGGGGCTCAGTCTGCTGGCAAAGATGGACACATTCACCTTGTTACAATAGGTAGTAAAAGCAGTGCCACTGAGGCCTAAGGGTAGTCTAACCCAGACTTTGACCCTTAAGGAAGATTCCCAAATAAGGTGCGAATCTCTTCCTTGTGTGTGTGTGTGTGATCTTAGCTCCCTGACCAGGGGTCAGGAGGGTGACGTCTCAACCCCTGGCGCACCAGGGAAGCCCCTGACCTCAATTTCTAACTATAAATGGCCTGCTGCAGAACTGTACTATCACTGCTGGCCTCGCCTTGTGCACGTAAGCCTCAGACGGCAGCCAGGCTGCCGTGACTCAATGTGTTGAGTCATGTGTCGGCTGAGTCAAACACCTCAATGTGTTGGCTGGGTCAAAGGTATACCAGAAACACCTGCTGATTTGCAATCATTCCTTGCTGAACTGTAAAATCCAACCTAATTCAATTTCACCAGATTCAATTCAATGTCAACAGAGTCAAGAGTCTATTATACCCTGTGACTGGTGCTGCAGGAAATAAAAAGAAGACACAGGCCCTGTACTTGAGGCTCAGGGAAAGGGACTGAAGTTAAGACATTTACATAAGAGATTAGAATACAAAACAGAGAAAGGTAATCATACTTATTTTACAGAGGGGAGTGAAGCCAGAGTATGATATTCAAGCCATACTTTGTAAGAGGACTGAATTTCAAGAAGATGAAATTGGTGGGTTAAGAACATGAGCAAAGACATGGGATGGTCTGAGTATATTCAGGAAATGGCAAATTGGTCTATTTTGGTTGGAAGATAGAACATGCAAAGGGAAATAAGACTACACAGAGAGGTGGGGGTCACTCTGCAGGGACTCTTAAATGCCAAGCCAAACAATCTATATTTATAGGCAATGGGATTTACTGAAAATTCACAGTAGGAAAGTAGTATAGTTAAGGCTATACTTAAGCTGGGAACCTCTCATAGCTCAGTTGGGAAAGAATCCGCCTGCGATGCAGGAGACCCCAGTTTGATTCCTGGATCAGGCAGATCCGCTGGAGAAGGGATAGGCTACCCATTCTTGGGCTTCCCTTGTAGCTCAGCTGGTAAAGAATCTGCCTTCAATGTGGGAGACCTGGGTTCAATCCCTGGGTTGGGAAGATCCCCTGGAGAAGGAAAAGGCTACCCACTCCACTATTCTGGCCTGGAGAATTCCATGGACTGCATAGTCCATGGGGTCACTAAGAGTTGGACATGACTGAGCACTCACTCACTAGGCTGGAAAAGCTTGGAGATGAGACTACAAGTTAGGAATTTATTGTAAACATCTTTGATGAGCTATAACGAAGATATAAAGTAGTGGAAAGGATAGAAGACTCATGCAAGATATATTACAGAGGTAGACTGTATATTGGACTTCGAATCCTTGGGCAGTGAATAAGAGAAGCAGCTGTGCAATCTCATTGATTGGGTTCAAATCCCTGCTCCTCTCTGGACCAGGTAAGTGACCTTTGGCACTTTAACCTCTCGGTTTCATCTATAAAGTGGGAATATTAATAAAAATTCCTACCTCATAAGGTCATTGTGAGCATTCAAATGAGATTAATATTTGCAAAATACTTAGCTTAGTGCCTGGCACATAATAAGACTCAGTAAATGTAGCTATTATCACTATTATTATAAAATAGCAGAATTGTAGTAGAAACTTTAGAAGCAATCTACTAATTGAATCTACTAATATTGCATGATACAAACATGGCTGACAGAGTTTGTGTCAGTTTAATTGGAAAACATTTAGTAAGCTTCTATTATGCGAAATAGGGTTCGATCCCTGAGTTGGGAAGATTCCCTGGAGAGGGAATGGCAACCCACTCCAGTATTCTTGCCTGGAAAATTCCATGGACAGAGAAGCCTGGTGGGCTACAGTCCATGGGGTTGCAAAGAGTCCGACATGACTGAGTGACTAACATGTATAATATGTGCAAGCAACTTTCCCAAATAATTACAAATTTGAGAGGAATTATGCAAAAGAGTGAAAAATAATACTCATTAAAAGAGGTGAGAAGGGCTTCCCTGGTGGTCCAGTGGTTAAGAATCCGCCTTGCAATTCAGGGGGCACGGGTTAATCCCTGGTCTGGGAAGATCCCACACGCTTCGGGGCAACTAAGCTTGTGCACAACCACTGAAGCCCGCAAGCCCTAGGGCTTGTGCTCCACAAAAAGAGAAGCCACTGCAATGAGAAGCCCGCGCACCGCAACGAGAGAGTAGTCCCGGAACTAGAGAAAGACTGCACACGGCAAGAAACACCCAGTGCAGCCAACAATACAACAAGTACATAAAAAACGATGATACGCAGAATAAAGCTTGATACACAGATGATACCCAGGATGATACACTGAATAAAGCTTATAAATTAAACTGAAAGCTAATAGCAAAGTACGTGTTAAATCCCAGGTTAATCCATTATACTTCTCAACTTCTATATATTCTGGAAACTGTTTATAAAAGAAAAATGTTAAGACAATAATATTAAGAGATACTAAAATTGAAAATTAACACCTCTCACATTATGTATGTAAAATTAACTCAAATAGATCAATGACCTAAATATAAGGGCTAAAAATATAAAACTCTTGGAATAAAACACATATCTGAATCTTCGTGACTGTGGGTTTCTTAGATATGGCACCAAAACACAAACAAGAGGAAAAAAAAAGATAAACCTCATCAAAATTAAAAATGGTGGTGCTTCAAGGGACAACCCACAAAATGGAAGAAAAATTTTGCAAATAATATTTCTGATACGGAACTTGTATCTGTAACATAAAGAACTCGTACAACTCAATAATAAAAAAGACAACTCAATTTAAAAACCGGGCAAAGGATTTAAACAGTCATTTATCCAAAGGTGACATACAATAGGCACATTCATCAGAGAAATGAAAGTCAAAATCACATTTCACACACTAGGATGGCTAGAATCACAAAGGTGGATCACAAAGGTTGGAGAGGATGTGGAGAAACCAGAACTCTCATACATGGGAGATGGAATGTAAAATGGTGCAGCCTCTTAGGAAAACCTGTCAGGCAGCTCCTCAAAAGATTAAACATGGAGTTACCATACGGCAATATATGTCCACACAAAAACTTACTGTACACAAGTATTCGTAACAGCATTGCTCATAATTACCAAAAAGTGGAAACAACTCAATAACCAACAACTCATGAATGGATATAAATAAAAGGTGAGATATCTATACAATGGGACATAATTCATCAATGAAAAGAAATGAAGCTCAGAAACATGCTACAATGAAATTGAACCTTAAACATATCCTAAGTGAAAGAAGCCAATCTTAGCTTATGAAAGAAGCTAACATATTGGATGATTCCATTTATATAAAATGCCTGAAATAAGTAACTGGGTAGAGACAGAAAGTAAGGCTGGTAGGGATGGCGGGATTGGGATGAGATGGCTAAAGGGTGCAGGGTTTCCTCCGAGGGTGATGAAACAATGCCCGTACTACATGAGCCTTCTGATGGGGTAGAAATTGTATTTTTGTGTCCATGGTATGTAGCATCCAGGACAGTGCTCAACAAAGATCTATCCAATAAATTAAAGCTTCTGAAAAGGTCAGTATTCAGTTTCCCAGACCTTAACAGCATCTTGGCAAGGACTGTGAGGACCTCAGTCTCATAGTAGGAGTTACTCTTTAGAAGCTGTCAGACACCCAGACTTACAGTACAGAGTCCTGTCCTTTCCAATTGTAGGGCTTATTACTCGTCGTTTTTTTAAGAGCTCGAGTTCAATATACCTTTAACTTAGAGAATCAATCCTGTACTTGTACACACACACATCTTTTACCTACTTTTACACATTGATTCTAATTCTTCAATGGCTTGTTCAGCCTCCTGAATTTCTTTGTAAATGACCGCAAGCGGGGCCAGCTCAGCATGCCGTCGAGTCAAGGACCTCCGGTCCCCTTCACTGGCAGAGATGTGATGCAAACAATGATCAAGTGTTTGGTACTCCTTATTCAGGTCCTCCATATATTTTTGTAGTGCTTTATGCTTCCACAGCATGCTGGTATCTTGATGACAGTATCTCCTGGAGCAATTCTTATTTAACAGACGATGGACAGTGTGATTCCTGTTTCGCCTAAAGACCCACAGCCTTGTGTCAAGAGGGATCTGTGTAAGCTGATGAGAATGGCGATGGACATGACACTGGAGGTGACCATTAAGAGACAGATGTCTGAAAAGCCAAGCAAATAGGTGACGACGATTCATTTCAGCGTCTGAAACAAAATAAGCGCAAGTTGAAAAATATCAACTCCACAGAGAGAAAAACTGGGAGGAACCTCGAGCAATCTAGCTCAGTTCACTGCCTCAGCCAGCTCCACACACAGTCCCCAAATTCAATAACCCACAAAGGAAAACGATTCTTCAAATCTCTGAATCAAACAAAATAAATGAAGACAGCACTGTTTTCCACCCACTCACCATATATAATTAACTAAGGCAAATGAGTAAGAGTATAATGAATAAATATATCAATAGAATAGGTTGCATCACCTATTTCTTATAACAGATCCAGAATCTAAAATTGAGTGTGTGAATAAGCACAAGTACAAAATAACCATGCAAGCTTAGGTGTCTCATATGTTAACAGATTTCTAAATTTGAAGGAAATACTATTTCCTTGTCTAATACTTTAATTTTAGGTACCCAGATGCCCAAGAAGTCAGGTAACTTAATCATGATTATTCATTCTACCTGTTTCAGGCAGAGTTGAATGCAAGTTGCCTGTTCAGAGCTCAGCGTTTTTCATTCCCAACTATGCAATCTCCCTTCAAAGATGCTTCCCTTTTAGCTGAGATTTAAAGGATAAAAACTTTACATATTAATAGTAAAAATGTAGAAATTTGGCTTTTAAAAAAAGACAATGAAGCTAATTACACTAAATGAAAAAAGCATACTCAAAAACAATATATTATCAATTAGGTTTTCAAATTTTCTACAGCATATGGAATACATGGATTTATGGGGACATTTACTCACTTTTCACTTTCAAGCATTGGAGAGGGAAATGGCAACCCACTCCAGTATTCTTGCCTGGAGAATCCCAAGGACAGAGGAGCCTGGTGGGCTGCCGTCTATGGGGTTGCACAGAGTCGGACATGACTGAAGCGACTTAGCAGTAGCAGCAGCAGCAGCAACCCCTCATAATTGAGGGCAATTTTTATTTTGAAAAAAGAAAACTAGATAAAAATACACACCAAAATGTTAATACTATGGTCTCTAGTTGTGAGATTATAGATACTTTTTCTTTTTCCCCTACTTTTTAGTGTTTTCTGAATTTCCTATACATACAGCACATAGCATTTTTACAATCAAGGAAAAAATTACTTAAAAAATTTCAAGTTAGGTGAATTTGGCTGTGTCCAATAACTATCCGTTCTCCTTCCCTCTAACAGAGATAACCAAAAGAGCTAACAAATGTACACATTTGTGATTACTGAATAAGAAAGGGAGAAGATAAAGTGTTCTAAGAAAAATACTTTGCCCCTACAATCCTGAGGTTCAAATCTGAAGTAAGGGTCAAAACTGATCAGAATCAACCTTTATTATCTCCAGTGTTCCTACTATGCTGCTGCTGCTGCTGCTAAGTCGCTTCAGTCGTGTCCGACCCTGTGCGACCCCACAGACAGCAGCCCACCAGGCTCCTCTGTCCATGGGATCCTCCAGGCAAGAACACTGGAGTGGGTTGCCATTTCCTCCTCCAATGCATGAAAGTGAAAAGTCAAAGTGAAGTCGCTCAGTCGTGTCTGACTCCTAGCGACCCCATGGACTGCAGCCTACCAGGCTCCTCCATCCATGCGATTTTCCAGGCAAGAGTACTGGAGTGGGGTGCCATTGCCTTCTCCTCCTACTATGCTAGGTGTATTAATATATTAGTTCAGTTGATCATTGCAGGTCAGCTAACTTGGATATCATTATTTTCTAAGAAATAGAATGGTATCTAAAATATTCAAAATTTGCAGGGTTCTGCTAACAAAATGTAACTTAATCACACTCTAAAGAGGGCACCAGGGTCCAGTAGCCACAAATGTTAGTCCTCCAGCAGGAGTTACTACTCCTCTTCACATTGAGACAGGCTGGGGGCTGGGACCTGGGACCCTGTTGGTGCAGGGCTACCATGCTTGCCCCTGGACAAACATCTCCAGGAGCAACACAACACAAAGAAACTACAAGGGACTTAACCGCGTGCATGTGCAGTTGGGGCAAATTCTGGACACCTAGATACAAAGAGACCAAAAAGCCCACCTGCCACCTCCCAAGAGCCTGAAGAGCTGGGAGTACAAGCATGGTCCTCAGCATGACCCCTCAAAGGGAGGGACGAACCACCTAATCTACCCCTCCTTCCGACTCCTGGACACGAACAAGCTTGCCTGTCTCTCCCCACCCCCAGCAAGTGAGCAAGCAAGCAAACTTGTTCTGGCTCACCCCTGCTGTAGCAGGGGCCTCAATAAAGCCTTGTTTCAATATCCCGACTAGCCTCTGAACACTTTCTAGTGATTAAGGAGGCCAAGAACCCTGATGGGTAGCAACATCTAGTCTCCATCACAGGTGTGTCCATTTGAAAAAGGACAGAGTAAAAAACGGCAAAAAAGATTTTTGTTGAAACACTTCTAGCTAGAGTTCCTTTTTAGGAACAGTTAGTAGAAGGGGGAGGACAGAGGATGAAAGGGCTAGATGGCATCATCGACTCAATGGACAGGAGTCTGGGCAAACTCCCAGAGATAGTGAAGGGCAGGGAAGCCTGGTGAAGAGTCGGACACCATTGAGCGGCTGAACAAGTAAAATACCTCTCTAGGTCATGAACTTCAATGTTAAGTAAACCCTAAGACCTTCACCCTCTAGGGTTATCTATACTTGAGAATTTCAAGTCTTCTCCTTCACCCCTCACCCCCTCGCCCCCATACATGCAGTTAACAAGATTAATCTGAAATTCTAGGAACTCTCAGCCTCGGCAAATCAGAAGCGACACTAAGCCCGCACGAGGGTATCACGTGTAAGTTACACTGAGTTACTCGGTATCAAGAATGATCCCACAGGGAGGCACCAGGGGGAAAAAAAGCTAGAGAAAGAAAATAGACTTTTAAGATCAGAAAAGAGACATGAACTGTGAGTACTTAAAAAAAAATTAAGGACACTAGGTTTCCTTACTGAAGTCGGAACCTTCTGGGATCCACTACATTTCAGCCCATCGGTCACCGGATCCCTTTCACCTCCGGGTTCACCCAGTCTGGGTTAGAGCCCGACCCCGCCTCCTCGGGCGTCGCCACTCCTCTGCGGCAGAGGAGTTCTTGAGTGTGCGCAACATGAGCTATCAAAGGAAACAAGAGAGAAAACGGTACAGCAAGAAAACGTTCCCCGAGACGGCCGTGGGCTTGCTCATCTGGAGTCAGAACCCAAAGTGTGGCTTGCCAGGGGAGGGAGAAGGGACGGGCAACGCGGGCTCGGGTGTTGAATGAACCATGACTCCCGGGAGCGCTTGCCCGGGAGTCCTGGGAGTTGTAGTTTATGTCGGACAGGCGCCCCGCCCCCAACCCCCTAGGCCGAAGCTGCAGCTTCGGTTTTCCCAGTTTCAGGCAAGCTCAAAAGGGAAGTTCTCTACAGTTCTGATTAAGAGCTCTTGATATACAAAAATTTCCTTACCTGTGGAGCCACTAGAGCACGGATTCCTGATTTTTTTTTTTTAATAAATGAGGATTCGAAAGTTTACAGGATTCTGAACGTTAATAGCTGTACTTCTCAGCTTTCCTTGCCTGAGAAAATACATAATGGCTAGTTGAGACTGTAAATGTATATCTTTAAAAAATTCATAGCAGTGCTCAGATAGCAAGTTGTGTTCCACTCTTTGTTTACCCCCATGGACTATAGGCCTCCAGACTCCCATGTCCATGGGATTCTCCAGGCAACAATACTGGAGTGGGTTGCCATTTCCTCCTCCAGGAGGTCTTCCCTACCCTGGTGGAGCCCTGGTCTCCCACATTGCAGGCAGATTCTTTACCACTGAAGCCCTAAAAGTCACAAGGAGGATCCAAAATATGGGAGACCATATATAGCCACAAGTTAGTGACTTTATATCTGTTGTATACGCATAAACAGAATTTGGGGGCTCAATTTAGGTTTGTAAACCATCAATTAAGTAAAGCATTAAAAAACATAAATAATAAACAATTCCAGCAAAATGCAAATATATTGCCTTACTTTAAATATTCAAGTAGTATACTTATTTATGTTGCAGATCATATTTACAAGTCATTTGAACTCTGTGCCTCAGTATTTCTTCCTGAAAAGCAGAGGCAACAAGAATTCAATATTACCGACTTCACAGGATATTTTCTTAGGTTATGAACATAAATATAAAAAGGGGAATTAGGCATAAACATAAATATCTAGCATTTATTGCTTATATCAAGGTACCCACTTCTACCAACTACATATTGGATACTATTCTAAATGGCTTAAGCCTTTTAATTAATTTAATCCTTACAACAACCCTAAAATAACCCATTTTGCAGAATAGAAAACTATGGCACAGAGAATTTTAGTAACTTGTCCAAGGAAAAGAACTAGTGAAAAAGCTTACCTGTCTTAATAATCTATGGCTCTTAAGCTCTGATACTAGCTCCCTCCTCCAGAAAAAAAAGAAAGGAAAGCATTCATTCATTCATTCAGTAAATACGGAGCGCTAGTTATGTGCTTCTCACTGTTCTAGACATGAGAATTTAGCAATGAATAGAAAAGACAAAAATCTTTGACCTCACAAATTCCAGAAACTGAAAGTCACTCAATCCTGTCTGACTCTTTGCGACCCCATGGACTTCTCCAGGCAAGAACACTGGAGTGGCTAGCTGTTTGCTTCTCCAGGGGATCTTCCCAACCCAGGGATCGAACTCAGGTCTCCTGCACTGCAAGCAAATTCTTTACCAGCTGAGCCACCAAGGAAGCCCCACAAATTCCAGAGAAACCACGTAAATCATTCTCCTAAATTATTCAACAAAAGCTTTTGACTTTTTATTTTGATATATTATTCAAATATATAACTTAAGTAGTATATATAAGGCTTTCTTCTTAAAAAATAAACCTTAGTACTATGGACTGAATTGTATCCCTTCCAAATTCAATATATTACAGCTAACACTGCTGACAAAGGTCTGTATCGTCAAAGCTACGGTTTCTCCAGCAGTCATGTACAGATGTGAGAGTTGGATCATAAAGAAGGCTGAGCGTGAAAGAATTGATGCTTTTGAACTGTGGTGTTGGAGAAGATTCTTGAGAGTCCCTTGGACAGAAGGGAGACCAAATCAATCCTGAAGGAAATCAACCGTGAATATTCACTGGAAGGACTGATGCTAAAGCTGAAGCTCCAATATTTTGGCTACCTGATGCAGTGAGCTACCTCACTGGAAAAGGCCTTGCTGATGGGAAAGATTGAGGGCAGGAGCAGAAGGGGACAACAGAAGATGAGATGGTTGGATGGCATCACTGACTCAAAGGACATGAATTTGAGTGAACTCCAGGAGATGGTGAAGGACAGGGAAGACTGATGTGCACATTTCATGGGGGTGAAAGGGCTGGACATGACTTAGTGACTAAACAACAACAACAATGCAAATATATAACTTCAGTTCAGTTCAGTCACTCAGTCATGTCTGACTCTTTGCGACCCCATGAATTGCAGCACTCTAGGCCTCCCTGTCCATCACCAACTCCCGGAGTTCACTCAGACTCATGTCCATCGAGTTGGTGATGCCATCCAGCCATTTCATCCTCTGTCGTCCCCTTCTCCTGCCCCCAGTCCCTCCCAGCATCAGAGTCTTTTCGAATGAGTCAACTCTTTGCATGAGGCGGCCAAAGTATTGGAGTTTCAGCTTTAGCATCATTCCTTCCAAAGAACACCCAGGACTGATCTCCTGTAGAATGGACTGGTTGGATCTCCTTGCAGTCCAAGGGACTCTCAAGAGTCTTCTCCAACACCACAGTTCAAAAGCATCAATTCTTCAGCACTCAGCTTTCTTCACAGTCCAACTCTCACATCCATACATGACCACTGGAAAAACCATAGCCTTGACTAGACGAACCTTTGTTGGCAAAGTAATGTCTCTGCTTTTGAATATGCTATCTAGGTTGGTCATAACTTTCCTTCCAAGGAGTAAGCATCTTTTAATTTCATGGCTGCAATCACCATCTGCAATGATTTTGGAGCCCCCCAAAATAAAGTCAGCCTCTGTTTCCCCATCTATTTGCCATGAAGTGATGGGACCAGATGCCATGATCTCAGTTTTCTGAATGTTGAGCTTTAAGCCCACTTTTTCACTCTCCTCTTTCACCTTCATCAAGAGGCTTTTTAGTTCCTCTTCACTTTCTGCCATAAGGGTGGTGTCAACTGCATATCTGAGGTTATTGATATCTCTCCCGGCAATCTTGATTCCAGCTTGTGCTTCCTCCAGCCCAGCGTTTCTCATGATGTACTCTGCATATAAGTTAAATAAGCAGGGTGACAATATACAGCCTTGACACACTCCTTTTTCTATTTGGAACCACTCTGTTGTTCCATGTCCAATTCTGTTGCTTCCTGACCTGCATATAGGCTTCTCAAGAGGCTGGTCAGGTGGTCTGGTATTCCCTTTCTTGAAGAATTTTCCACAGTTTATTGTGATCCACATAGTCAAAGGCTTTGGCATAGTCAATATAGCAGAAATAGATGTTTTTCTGGAACTCTCTTGCTTTTTCCATGATCCAGTGGATGTGGGCAATTTGATCTCTGGTTCCTCTGCCTTTTTTAAAACCAGCTTGAACATCTGGAAGTTCATGGTTCACGTATTGCTGAAGCCTGGCTTGGAGAATTTTGAGCATTACTTTACTGGCATGTGAGATGAGTGCAATTGTGCAGTAGTTTGAGCATTCTCTGGCATTGCTTTTCTTTGGGATTGGAATGAAAACTGACCTTTCCAGTTCTGTGGCCACTGCTGAGTTTTCCAAATTTGCTGGCATATTGAGTGCAGCACTTTCACAGCATCATCTTTCAGGATTTGAAAGAGCTCAACTGGAATTCCATCACCTCCACTAGCTCTGTTCGTAGTGATGCTTTCTAAGGCCCACTTGACTTCACATTCCAGGATGTCTGGCTCTAGGTCAGTGATTACACCCTCATGATTTTCTTGGTCATGAAGATCGTTTTTGTACAGTTCTTCTGTGTATTCTTGCCACCTCTTCTAAATATCTTCTGCTTCTGTTAGGTCCATACCATTTCTGTCCTTTATTGAGCCCATCTTTGCATGAAATGTTCCCTTAGAATCTCTAATTTTCTTGAAGAGATCTCTATAAAGCTTTCTTTTTAAAAAATAAACTTTAGTGCTATGGACTGAATTGTATCCCTCCCAAATTCAATATATTGAAGCTAACTCCCCGTATGACTGTACTAGAGATAAGGCCTTTAAGGTGATTAAATGAAATGAGGTCATATAAGTGGAACCCTAATCTGATAGGATTAGTGCCCTTACAAGAAGACACCAGAGAGTCTGCATAGTCTCTCTTGGTTCCCTTCTCTTTCACAAGGAGTGCAAAGAGGTCACGTGAGCACACAGCAAGATAATAGCCACCTACAAGCCAGGAGAAGAGGCCTCAGAATGAAATCTACCTTGCCAGCACTCTGATCTTGGACTTGCCAGCCTCCAAAACTGTAAGACAATATGTAAAAATTTATTGTGATGTACATAAAACTTTATATACTTTATGAATGTTATTTATCTATTTAAAAAATCACTAAAGAATAAATATTGCTTCCTACTCCATGTTTTTTAAAGAAAGTAATGTTGCTATAATTGTATTTATTAGTATTCAAAGATGTCTACAATACATTTAGTAAAAGAGGATGTTTAAAAAACTTATCAAACTATTCTATTTTATATATATATATATGATGTATATATATTTAAAAGTCTGGTGGAGGGAATTCCCTGGTGGTCCAGTGGTTAGGACTTACGCTTTCACTGCTGTTGCCCCAGGTTCAGCCCCGGTCAGGAAACTAAGATCCTGCAAGTCATGCAGAGAGGCAGGGAAAAAAAAAAGGTCAGTGGAATTATAGGTAAACTGTACTTTCCTTTTTATAATATTACAAATTTACAGAAATTTTGTGATGGGTATTGTAAGTAAGAAAGCTGTTAAAAAAAAAAAGACATTCTTTTATGTTTGATTGAAAAGCCTTATGGAAGTTATTGTTGAATCATTCTATGACGTTAAACAACTTCTATTTCCAAATATTCTGATACATTACAGCAAAAAAGTTTCCAGAAATAGTAATAACAGAGGTTTTCTTCAGTGGGGGAAAAAAATAGCATTTTGATTAAATTAGGAAAGCATATTTCTGAAAATCAAGTCAACTATGAACAGTTTTTTTTGTTGAATGAGTTTGTAATGGGCAATGCAATTTGGTATTTCTTTGTCATAAACAAAATGATCTGCTTCCCCCTACCCCCACCCCATCTTGGAGCACGCTAAGACACCAAAATTCGTGGGGCCATTTTTCAGCTCCATTTAGAGCAAAATCTGCCCCAAGCCCAAAGGAGTAGGGAATGGAGATTTTCACTTGGCTTTCTTTCAGAGACTTCTGGTTTGTTTTAAAGGTTCTGAGGATACTCCCGTGCCTAGAGTACTCACAGGAGGTTTTGGTTTGTTTAAGATTTGTTTACTTATTTAGTTTTGGCTGTGCTGGGTCTTCGTTGCTGCGTGTGGGCTTTCTCTAGTTGCAATGCATGGGTTTCTCATTGCGGCGGCTTCTCTTGTTGCTGAGCACGACTCTAGGCACCTGGGCTTCTGTAGCTGTGGCACAGTGGCTTCGTTGCTCCGTGGCATGCGGAATTTTCCCAGACCAGGAACTGACCCCACGTCCCAGCGTCCCCTGCATTAGCATGCAGATTCCTAACCACCAGGGAAGCCAATAGGAGGTTGATTTGTGCCCTTCTGCAGAAACTTCACATCAATAAAGTGTCTGCTTAGGGCTTTCCAAGAGGCAGAGCAGCAGACTTTCCTTAGCCCTGGATGTTCCTTGGGGAGCTCGACAAGAGTAGGTATAGAGACTGTTCCAGGCTGAGCTGAAACCTTTGGTCCTATGTGGGAAATTTTCAAAAGCACTGGAAGCAACGTTAAATTCCAGCACACAAGCTATAATACATATTTTTCTGGTTCCCTGGAGTTTGGCCTCTTGACCACATATTCAGACATTTCACGATGGAAAGATCAGCAATGGCCTGGGATTTTAATCAGATATATTCTACTAGAGGAAAAGTGAAAGAAGTTATTTAGCAATTTAATACAAAACTCAATCTCTCAATAAGATGGTAAAGTAGAAAAACAAAGATTATTCTTCTTGTATTCTCATAAACAATCTTTCCTGAGAGAAGTGGTTATGAATAATGAAAAACCAGCATTTCTTATTTTCATATATTCATTCAGGTTCTCAAATTTTTTGGAGCTTGAAAAAAAATAAACCTAACAAACACGCCACCTGCTGGTGTTAACTGAGACAGATCACAAATAATGATCACAGTCGAAAGCTAATTAAGAGGTCCTGAAATGTCAACTTATACTGTATTCCTTTTACTCTAGAAAAAAAGGGGGGGGGGGGAGGGGTAGATCCGGGAATTCATCTTTTATCCCATAAACTGGTATTATCCTAGGATGAGGTCAGCTTTGTTAACAGGCTCATTTAGTGTTGTCTCCTACAACTTCTTGACATTTCATCTCTTCTCTTTTCAACCTAAGTATCAGGCTAAGTATTTTTCTTAAATTTTTTACTTCAGGCTTGAATTCTACATTTCAAATTTGCATTTCAATGAATTGTCTTTATATCTTTTTCTACTAACAGTAGTCTTCAAATATCCTCTAGAAGCATTGAAGTACTTTCCAACTGATTTCCAAATCCTCCATTGAGGAACACTCTGTAATCTATACTCTGTGTGTAAATATGTATCTTTTTATTTTTTTCTTTTTATTATGAAAAATTTCAAACAAGCTCAAAAATAGAACAGTAAAACAACCCCCTGTGCATTCATCATGAATTCTCAGTGTTAATCAACTCGATTTTACTTGCCCTCCTCCACCTTTTCATACTAACTGGATTAATTTAAACAAATAAAAAAATGTCATAATTTTCATATGTAAACATTTTTGTATATAGCTGCAGAAGATAAAGATTTTTAAATCATATGATCACTCTTAATAATTAAAAATAACTTCCTAAATATCAAATATTTATAATTTTTTTATTTTATAATTTTTTATATTTCTATTTTATTTTTTATATTTATATTTTATAACATTTTTATTTTATAATTTAAATAAAAATTATTTATTTATAAAATAAAAATAACTTCCTAAATATCAAATATCAAATATCTACTTGTGTGCTCAACTACTCAGTCATGTCCGACTCTTTGTGACCCCATGCACATAAGGTTCCTCTGCCATGGAATTTTCCAGGCAAGAATACTGGGTTACCATTTCCTACTCTGGGGATCTTCCCAGCCCAGGATTGAACCAGCATCTCCTGGGTCTCTTGCATTGGCAGGCAGATACGTCACCACGGCACTACCTGGGAAACCCACAAAGAGCTAGTCAGTGTTAAATTTCTGTGATTGTGTCAGCTTTTTCTTTCTTTTTCTTATTCTTTTCTTCCTTTTTTTTTTTGGCAGTTTCTTTATTCATGTGAAAGTGGAAGTGTCAGTTGCTCAGTCGCCTCTGACTCTTTTCAACCCCCATAGACCTCTGTCCATGGAATTCTCCAGGCCAGAATACTGAGTAGGTAGCCATTCCCTTCTCAGGGGATCTTTCTGACCCAGGGATTGAATCCAGGTCTCTTGCATTGCAGGCAGATTCTTTACTGTCTGAGCCACCAGGGAATCCTGGTGCTTAAAGCACTGATGGAAGAATTAATTCTGCATAGGCTAGTTCAGTTCAGTCACTCAGTCATGTCTGACTATTAGTGACCCCATGGACTGCAGCATGCCAGGCTTCTCTGTCCATCACCAACTCCCAGAGATTGCTCAAACTCTTATCCATCGAGTCGGTGATGCCATCCAACCTCATGCTCTGTTGCTCTGTTGTCCCCTTCTCCTCCTGCCTTCAATCTTTCCCAGTGTCAGGGTCTTTTCCAAAGAGTCAGTTATTTGCATCAGGTGGCCAAAGTATTGGAATTTCAGCTTCAGCATCAGTCCTTCCAATGAAATATTCAGGACTTATTTCCCTTAGGATTGACTGGTTTGATCCCCTTACAGTTCAAGGGACTCTCAAGAGTCTAGAAGTTTAGAAGGTGCCATTTTTGCTGAAAGGGGAAGAAAGAAGTAAACCGATGGGTGCTGAAGGGCTGAAAACAAATGTGGATTGAATGAGTGAATAGATAAGGAGAAAATGTTGTACATGGAAACTGGCAAGTTAGATGCAGTTGAAGAGGAGGTATGCTGAGAATAGAAGGGTGCATGAGCTGGCTTCATGCACCATTCAGTAGACCGTTCACTAGACCATTCAGGTATGACCTAAATCAAACCCTTTACGATTTATACAGTGGAGGTGACAAATAGATTCAATGGATTAGGTCTGATAGACAGAGTGCCCTAGAACTATGAACAGAGGTTTGTGACATTGTACAAGAGGCAGTGACCAGACCGTCCCCAAGAAAAAGAAATGCAAAAAGGCAAAATGGTTGTGCGAAGAGGCCTTACAAATAGCTGAGAAAAGAAAAGACGTGAAAGGCAAAGGAGAAAAGGAAAGACATATCCATTTGAATGCAGAATTCCAAGGAAGAGCAAGGAGAGATAAGAAAGCCTTCCTCAGTGATCAATGCCAAGAAATAGAGGAAAACAATAGAATGGGAAAGACTAGAGGTTCCTTCAAGAAAACTAGAGATACTAGGGAACATTTCATGCAAAGATGGGTACAATAAAGGACAGAAATGGTATGGACCTGACAGAAGCAGAGGATATTAAGAAGAGGTGGCAAGAATACACAGAAGAACTATACAAAAAAGATCTCCACATCCCAGATAACCACAATGATGTGATCATTCACCTAGAGCCAGACATCCTGGAATGTGAAGTCAAGTGGGCCTTATGAAGCATCACTACAAACAAAGTGGAGGTGATGGAATTCCAGTTGGGCTATTTCAAATCCTAAAGATGATGCTGTTCAAGTGCTGCAATATGCTGCACTATGTTCAAGTGCTGTTCAATGTGCCAGCAAATATGGAAACTTAGCAGTGGCCACAGGACTGGAAAAGGTCAGTTTTCATTCCAATCCCAAAGAAAGGAAATGCCAAAGAATGCTCAAACTACCGCACAATTGCACTCATCTCACACGCTAGTAAAGTAATGCTCAAAATTCTCCAAGCCAGGCTTCAACAGTATGTGAACCGTGAACTTCCAGATGGTCAAGCTGGAGTTAGAAAAGGCAAAGGAACCAGAGATCAAATGGCCAACATTCATTGGATCATTGAAAAAGCAAGAGAGTTCCGAAAAAAATATCTGCTTCTGTCTTATTGACTATGCCAAAGGCTTTGACTGTGTGGATCACAACAAACTGTGGAAAATTCTTAAAGAGATGGAAAACCAGGGAATACCACCTGACATGCCTCCTAAGAAATCTGTGTGCAGGTCAAGAAGCAACAGTTAGAACTGGACAGGGAATAACAGGCTGGTTTCAAATCGGGAAAGGAGTATGTCAAGGCTATATATCGTCACCCTGCTTATTTAACTTATATGCAGAGTACATCATGAGAAATGCTGGGCTGGATGAAGCACAAGCTGGAATCAAGATTGCCAGGAGAAATATCAATAACCTCAGATATGCAGATGACACCACTCTTATGGCAGAAAGTGAAGAAGAACTAAAGAGCCTCTTGATGAAAGTGAAAGAGGAGAGTGAAAAAGCTGGCTTAAAATTCAATATTCAGAAAACTAACATCATGGCATCCAGTCCCATCTCTTCATGGCAAGTATATGGGGAAACAATGGAAACAGTGACAGACTATTTTCAGTCAGTTCAGTTCAGTTCAGTCGCTCAGTCGTGTCCGGCTCTTTGCGACCCCATGAATTGCAGCACGCCAGGCCTCCCTGTCCATCACCAACTCCCAGAGTTCACTCAGACTCACGTCCATCGAGTCAGTGATGCCATCCAGCCATCTCATCCTCTGTCGTCCCCTTCTCTTCCTGCCCCAAATCCCTCCCAGCATCAGAGTCTTTTCCAATGAGTCAATTCTTCGCATAAGGTGGCCAAAGTACTGGAGTTTCAGCTTTAGCATCATTCCTTCCAAAGAAATCCCAGGGCTGATCTCCTTCAGAATGGACTGGTTGGATCTCCTTGCAGTCTATTTTGGGGGGCTCTAAAATCACTGCAGATGGTGACTGCAGCCATGAAATTAAAAGACGCTTGCTTCTTGGAAGAAACGTTATGACCAACCTAGACAGCATATTGAAAAGCAGAGACATTACTTTGCCAACAAAGGTCTGTCTAGTCAAGGCTATGGTTTTTCCAGTAGTCATGTATGGGTGTGAGAGTTGGACTATAAAGAAAGCTGAGCACTAAAGAATTGATGCTTTTGAACTGTGGTGTTGGAGAACAGTCTTGAGAGTCCATTGGACTGCAAGGAGATCCAACCAGTCCATCCTAAATGAGATCAGTCCTGAAAATTCATTGAAAGGACTGATATGGAAGCTGAAACTCCAATACTTTAGCCACCTGATGCGAAGAACTCACTCACTGGAAAAGACCCTGATGCTGGGAAAGATTGAAGGTGGGAGGAGAAGGGGATGACAGAGGATGAGATGGTTGGATGGCATCACTGAGTCAATGGATATGAGTCTGAGCAAACTTCAGGAGTTGGTGATGGACAGGGAGGCCTTGTGTGCTGCAATCCATGGGGTTGCAAAGAGCTGGACATGACTGAGTGACTGAACTGAACTGAGCTTGCTTAGATCTCCTGCATCTTGAAAAGTGAATGACTCTTATTAAGGAATCAGCATAGGTTTGCAGAAGGAAAGATATGTAATTGTCATTAGAACGTGGATTGTCTCTCAAAGAATCTGACTGGAGTCACTAGCATCAGAAATCAGTGTTATACACAAAACAGCCCACTGAGTACAACAGCTCTTGACTTCATGCTGGCCGGATGCTGGAGCCTCAAGGTAATGGCAGAAAGACATCTCTCAATGCCGCCCTGATAGGCTACTAATCCTGGAAGCTGGCATCTTGTCTTCAATAACAGGTAGTTGTGCCTGCTGTAACAAGTTTCCTTGGAGTTAAAAGGTTATTGGAAAACGTCTTCTCATTTAAAATAATTTTAAAAATAAGGTAGTAGATTGCTAGAATTTATGATTTAGGAGGTGGGGCAGGTCTTGCTGATTCTAAATTTGGCCATGTGAGTGGGTAGCTAAAATGGGGTAGAAAGTGAAGTTCTTTGGATATGAAACCAAGGAACTGTAAGGCTAGGGATTAAAAAAAAAAAAAGATTTTATTTTTTAGAGCAGTTTTAGGTTCACAAAAAAATTAAGCTGAAGATACATAGATTTCCCTTACAGAAATTCTTACATCTCCCAGGACAGCAAAACATGTGCTACAATTGATGAACCTACACTGACACGTCATTATCACCCAAAGTCCACAGTTTACATTAGGGTTCACTCTTGATGTTGTATGCCCTCTAGGTTTTCAGTGTAGCCAGCACTATAGTGCCATACAGAAGAGTTTCACTGCCCTAAAAACCCTCTTGGCTTCACCTATTCATCCGTCCTTCCCTCTAATCCTTGGCCTTTGACAATCACTGATCTTTTTATTGTCTCCATAAATGTCTTTTCTAGAATGTCATATAGTTGGAATCACATAGTATGTAGCCTTTTCAGATTGGCTTCTTTCACTTAGTAATATATTAATACATGTAATATTCTTCGGTATCTCTTCATGACTTGGTAGCTCATTTCTTTTTAGCATTGAATAATATTCCATTGTCTAGATGTACCACAGTTTATTTATCAAAGGCTAGGGTTTTAAATCCATATAGTTACTGGAATTATAGTAGATGGATACTAGGAGTGAAGCTGAAATGGCAACTATTGTCACTTGGCAGATGAACAAATGAAGGATGGCAACCAACAGGAAAATGAGAAGAGAACAACAGATCTGGTGTAGACTCAAAAATAATGAAGGTGAAGTCTTATGATTGGGGGGGGGGGTGGGGGCGACGGGCAGTGAGATGGGAAAAAAATGTTGATTTCTTCCCTCAGCAGCTCCTACAGTATGTAAGCAGAGGAAGATGCAAAATGAGAGACAGTATCCTTGGTGAAGGGCTGGGTATCAATGAAGGTAAGAAGGAAAAGAATGCTCAGTGAAGGGGTTGAGGATAAAGCACAATGGAAAGGTGTGGC
Source organism: Bos taurus (assembly GCF_002263795.3). NCBI lineage: Eukaryota > Metazoa > Chordata > Mammalia > Artiodactyla > Bovidae > Bos > Bos taurus. The sequence goes on from NC_037339.1 coordinate 11,475,456, forward strand.
ATAGAAAATAGCAACAGGAAGATGAGTTTGGAGAGAAAACAAAGAGCCAAACAAACAAGAACACAACAGAAGTGACAGGACTGGAGGGTGTGAATCTGTTGGTTGGTCTCTTTTTTTTTTAAAAGAGTCTATCTCTCTTTTTTTTAAACATTAAAAAATACATTTATTTATTTTTTGGTTGTGCTGAGTGTGTGTTGCTCTGGGCTTTATCTAGATGTGGTGAGCAGGGGCTACTCTTCGTTGCAGTGTGCAGGCTTCTCACTAGTGGCTTCTCCAGTGGAGCATGGGCTCTAGAGGATGTTTTTGCGCTGACCCAGGGCCTTTGAATAGTACCAATTCTAGGCTGCATTCACTATCTGTGGTTCCATCGGCAATTTGTTGTTTTTGATGAAGGTTCCGACTTGAATCTTGGTGGTGAGGGTTTTTTGTTTATGCATCTCGTGGCATGTTTCAGCTCAGTTCAATCACTCAGTCATGTTCGACTCTTTGCTACCCCATGGACTGCAGCACACCAGGCCTGCCTGTCCATCACCAACTCCTGGAGTTTACCCAAACTCATGTCCATTGAGTTGGTGATGCCATTCATCTCATCCTCTGTTGTCCCCTTCTTCTCCCGCCTTCAATTTTTTCCAGCATCACGGTCTTTTCCGGTGAGTCAGTTCTTCGCATCAGGTGGCCAAAGTATTGGAGTTTCAGCTTCAATATCAGTCCTTTCAATGAATATTCAGGACTGATCTCATTTAGGATGGACTGGTTGGATCTCCTTGCAGTCCAAGGGACTCTCAAGACTCTTCTCCAACACCATAGTTCAAAACCATCAATTTTTCGGTGCTTAGCTTTCTTCACAGTCCAACTTTCACATCCATACACGACCACTGGAAAAACCATAGCCTTGACTAGACGGACCTTTGTTGGCAAAGTAATGTCTCTGCTTTTTAATATGTTGTCTGGGTTGGTCATAGCTTTTCTTCCAAGGAGCAAGTGCCTTTTAATTTCATGGCTGCAGTCACCATCTGCAGTGATTTTGGGCCCCCCAAAATTAAAGTTTGTCACTGTTTCCCCATTTCCCATGAAGTAATGGGACCAGATGCCATGATCTTTGTTTTCTGAATGTTGAGCTTTAAGCCAACTTTTTCACTCTCCTCTTTCATCTTCATCAAGAGGCTCTTTAGCTCTTTTTCACTCTCTACCATAAGGGTGGTGTCATCTGCATATCTGAGGTTATTGATATTTCTCCCAGCAATCTTGATTCCAGCTTGTGCTTCATCCAGCCCGGCATTTCGCATGATGTACTCTGCATATAAGTTAAATAAGCAGGGTGACAATATACAGCCTTGATGTACTCCTTTTCCTATTTGGAACCAGTCTATTGTTCCATGTCCAGTTCTAACTGTTGCTTCCTGACCTGCATACAGATTTCTCAAGAGGCAGGACAGGTGTTCTGGTATTCCCATCTCTTGAAGAATTTTCCACAGTTTGCTATGATCCATACAATCAAAGGCTTTGGCATAGTCAATAAAGAATAGATGTTTTTCTGGAACTCTCTTGCTTTTTTGATGATCCAGCACAGGTTGGCAATTTGATCTCTGATTCCTCTGCCTTTTCTAAAATCAGCTTGAACATCTGAAGTTCACGGTTCACATACTGTTGAAGCCTGGCTTGGAGAATTTTGAGCATTACTTTACTAGCGTGTGAGATGAGTGCAATTGTGTGGTAGTTTGAGCATTCTTTGGCATTTCCTTTCTTTGGGATTGGAATGAAAACTGACCTTTTCCAGTCCTGTGGCCACTGCTGAATTTTCCATATTTGCTGGCACATTGAACAGGACTTGAACATAGTGCAGCATATTGCAGCACTTGAACAGCATCATCTTTAGGATTTGAAATAGCCCAACTGGAATTCCATCACCTCCACTAGCTTTGTTCATAGTGATCCTTCATAAGGCCTACTTGACTTCACATTCCAGGATGTCTGGCTCCAGGTGAGTGATCACACCATCGTGATTATCTGGGTCATGAAGATCTTTTTTGTACAGTTCTTCTGTGTATTCTTGCCACCTCTTAATATCTTCTGCTTCTGTTTGGTGCATACCATTTCTGTCCTTTATTGTGCCCATCTTTGCATGAAATGTTCCCTAGTATCTTTAGTTTTCTTGAAGAGACCTCTAGTCTTTCCCATTCTATTGTTTTCCTCTATTTCTTTACATTGATCACTGAGGAAAGCTTTCTTATCTCTCCTTGCTCTTCCTTCAAACTCTGCATTCAAATGGGTATATCTGTCCTTTTCTCCTTCGCTTGGAGAAAACTTGGCCTTGGAGTACAGAATGAAGCCCGGCAAAGGCTAATATAGTTTTGCCAAGAGAATGTACTGGTCATAGCAAACACCCTCTTCCAACAATAGGAGAAGCCTCTACACATGGACATCATCAGATGGTCAACACTGAAATCAGATTGATTATATTCTTTGCAGCCAAAGATAGAGAAGCTCTATACACTCAGCAAAAACAAGACCGCGAGCTGACTGTGGCTCAAATCATGAACTCCTTATTGCCAAATTCATGCTTAAATTGAGGAAAGTAGGGAAAACCACTAGACCATTCAGGTATGACCCAAATCAAACCACTAACAATTATACAGTGGAACTGAGAAATAGATGTAAGGGACTAGATCTGATAAGACAGAGTGCCTGAAGAACCACAGATGGAGGTTCATGACATTGTACAGGAGATAGGGATCACGACCATCCCAAGAAAAAGAAACGCAAAAAAGCAAAATGGCTCTCTGAGCAGGCCTTACAAATAGCTGTGAAAAGAAGAGAAGTGAAAAGCAAAGGAGAAAAGGAAAGATATATTTCTGTCATTACGGTGCGTTTTATAAATGGCAGAAAAACACCCCAGAGTTGGAAGACCCTGGGTTTGAATCTTGTGTCTTCCATTATCATAGGCATTGTACAAAGAATGAGCTAAGGAGAAAGTCTAGGTAGACCTGGAGAATCAATGGCCTCCATGACACCACCATAATTCTCACTGACAGTGTTAGGTGTTCTATACTGTTGAGAATATTTTTCTTCGACATTTCAAACGTGCTTTCACATCAGCCCATTTCAAGTCCTGTCCAATAACCTCATTTACGTTGTATTTGTTTGGTCTACACAGAAAAGGCTTGTCTTCAAGTCAGTCGAGGGGGAAAAAGACGGAAAACAAGTTCGTCCTACACCAAAATACTTACTGAGTCGAGTGCTGTTTAAATTCCTCACTGGACAGGAAAACACACACACACACACACAAAACACAAACGGACTCTGATATAAGGCCCAAAGCCTCACAGGCAGAGCACAACACAAGCCAGCGGCCTGTGACGCTGCGCCAGCGCGGGACTCCTAAGGCATGCCGTGGGGGCAGGTGCCTGAGGAGACCGCCTCACACAAGCCCCGCTGGTCCTTACCGCGGGCGCATGCGCGCGCCGCCACGCTCGAGGGGGGCGGGCCTCGACTGCCATTTTGCCGTGCGCGGGACTCGCGCCGCGGGTCCCAGGCTTGGGCTTGCGGCCGCGGCTTTCTGTCCAGACCGTCTTCCTCTTTCCTCTGTCAGCCCCGGCCAACGGCCCTACCCGGCCCGCCCAGCCCCAGCTCTCGGCCAATGAGCTGATCCGGGGCTCGCAGCCCGACTCTCAGCCGCGGCTTGCCCTGGTGCCTGTCCCGCAAGGCTGTGCGCGGGGGGCACCCAGCCTGCCCCGCCGGCCGCCATGCCCAACGTGCAGCTGCCACCCAAGGAGAACAACCTCTTCAAACGCATCTTGGTGAGTGGCCGCGGACCGCGCAGCTGGCAGCCCCGGGCTCGACGCGGCGCCCCCCCTCGGGTTCTTTGTTTTTGTGGAATCCCGCACGCCCGCCTCGCCGGGCTGCCTCCCCGCTGTCGTCTCTCTCTCTCTCTGGACAGTCCTTCCCGGAACTTCCCGCTGCAGTCACTCTGGGCCTGAGCGCGGGGCTCGGCCCACGCGTGCTGCGGCGCCTGGCGGCCAGCCTCGCCGCCTCCTCGCCCCTCGTCTTCCGCGGTTACCTTTTGCCGTCACCCAGGTGTGCTGGTTCTCTGCTCGGTGTGGAATCTGTTGCACAGCGCGCGCTGACACCCGTGAAGGAGGGAGCGATTCTCTGGCGGGGTGGAATCTGGTTTATGCCGGTTCCCGGGAGCTAAAACTTCGGACGAAGACCGACCCTCCCTTTGGTAGAGAGGTTTGTCTTCCTTTGGTGCTCAGTGTTTACCCTCTGGGAAGTCAGTGACTGGGGCTGCCATTTTTAAGTTATAAATTCGAGCATAACTGTTGATTGCTTTTAAAAAAAAAAGTGTTATTTTTACTTTTAATTGTAGAATAATTGCTTTATAATGTTGTGTTGGTTTCTCTTATGTAGCAACGTAAATCAGTCATAAATATGCCCCCTCCTTCTTCAACCTCTGCCCGCCGCCCAGTCCCACCACTCTGGGTTGTCACAGGGAACTTGGATTGCGTTTAACTCGTACAGGCCCTGCGATGAGCTAAGTGATGAAAGCTTCTTGGGGTAGGTTGGCGTTGCACTTAAGGGAGCATTCACTTTGTTTCCTAGCAGAAAGAAACCTGGGAAGCAACGTGGAAAATGCGGTGAAAATGTTAAATCTTAATTTTATATGGTGCTTAGTGTTGAGCTGAAACTCCAATACTTTGGCCACCTGATGCGAAGAGCTGACTCATTTGAAAAGACTCTGATGCTGGGAAAGATTGAAGGCAGGAGGAGAAGGGGATGACAGAGGATGAGATGGTTGAATGGCATCACCGACTCTATGGACATGAAGTGAAGTGAAGTCGCTCAGTCGTGTCTGACTCTTTGCGACCTCATGGACTGTAGCCTACCGGGCTCCTCCGTCCATGGGATTTTCCAGGCAAGAGTACTGGAGTGGGGTGCCATTTCCTTCTCCAGGGGAACTTCCCGACCCAGGGATCGAACCCGGGTCTCCCACATTGTAGGCAGACGCTTGAGTTTGAGTAAACTCAGGGAGTTGGTGAGGGACAGGGAGGCCTGGCTTGCTGCAGTCCATGGGGTCACAAAGAGTCAGACACGACTGAGCAGCTGAACTGAATTAGTAGTGTTGAGCAAATAATGCGAAATGAGTGTAAAAACCTAATTGTGGCAGAATGCTTCTTTCGACTTTGCCTTTATTTTATCTTTATTTTACTTTCGTTTTTCTTATATCCTTTTATTTTTCGCAATGTGGATTGGAGAAGGGAATTTTTTGCCCCTTTCGGGTGAGCTGGTTTGTTATTGTTATTTTTTTCGTTTAAGGAAGCTGAAACATGTCAATGAAAAATCATCTATATAAATTGCTAGTTGGGTTTCAGGATATTTGCATTGTACATGAAAGATGACAGAACGCTTTTTTTGTCTATGGATATTTTCAAATTCAAATCACGTTATCAGGAGCATAATGAAAAGCAGCTAATTTATTATATTCTAGTAAAAAAAAGTTAAAACCGTTGCAGAGTTCACTTTATCCCCGCCCCCCCGCCCCCAAATTGGGAAATGCTGAGCATTTTTTCTGAGTATGTAGTTTTTTAATAAGCTTACATGACTTTAGGAACATGCTGCAAAATGAATTATTTTGTCATCTCAAATTGCAGTAAGTGTGGGTAAAACTTGGCTGTGACAAATTCCATAGTTTTCAGAAGCCTATCATAGAATTATTTTTTTAGTTTGATTGTGGACCAGAGTGCTTTGCCACAAACAGTAACTTTTAAATGTTAATTTTCATTATATTTAAACATCCATACAAGTTTACCAGGTTGCTTATCAACATAGTTTGCATGACTTGTTCCTGCCTATCTTATTTCCCCAAACTGGCTGTTAGCATTTTGTTGAATTTTGGAACTACTCCATGCCCTCTTTTACAGAGGAGACAATCAAATCCAGGAATAGTAAATGACAGTCTAAGGTTCTCTGACTGGTTAGTAGCCAAGTTGAAACTACAATCTGTTTTTTCTACTAAGTATATATTCTTTATTGAACTTAGTAAGACTTTCCTATAACCTGAGTACTTGGGTACTGGAGATGACTACCTGGGTTTGAATTGTGGCTCTGACACCAGCTATGTAGACTCAGTAACTATGCCTCAGTTTCCATCTAAATGGAGATTACATGTATCCCATAGTCTTTAAAGAGTAAATGAGAAAAGCACCTGTCACATAGTAAATGCTTCCAGGAAGTGTTAACTATTATTATTCCTGTTGTTGATAGTATGATATTATTACTTCCAGATCACTTGGTAAGGCAGAAAAAAACATTGTATTTCTCTTTTTCCTCTTCCCCAGTGGTTCCTTCTGCTTGTTTTTTTCTTCTTGTCTTTGTCAGATGAACTCCTGTGACTAGATTCAGATTGTTATTTTTTTTAATTTTTATGTTAAAATATTTTTGGAATGGATAATATACTAGCATGATTCAAAATTCAAAGTTTTCCTGTCCTGTCTCCCCAACCACTAAGGTCTCTCCCCCAGAGGCCATCAATAAGCCTCAAAGACTTTTTTTCTATGAATACTTTTCTGTTTCCCCTCCAGATGCCACCCCTGTTGGCAAGAATTAATCTCTTTCTTCTCATTTGCTGGTCCTGCTTTGTTTTGAACTTAGAAGATTGTACACATTGACTGTGTTGAGCAGTGCTTATTTGTCTAGAATCTGAGGATGCAGCCATGTTTAAAACAGGCAGGATCCCTGTTCTCATGGAGCCTACAGTATGATGGGAAAGACAGACACTAAGTAAAAACAAATAATAATGTCAGGAAATGATAGCACTGTGTAGAAAATAGAACAGTACGGTAGAGTGTGTATGTGTGTGTGGAGGGGTACAGTAAGAGGCTGGCGGTGTTTGAGTGGTCGGGTAGATGATGTGGAAAACTCGATCATCAGCCATGGGAAAGTCTGGGGAAGAACAACATTTCAGAGGGTAGAAAGAGCACATGTGCAGAGGCCTTGAAGTGGGGATGAGCTTGGCATGCTGAGTACTAGGGAAAATAACCTATAACCACAAGTGAGAGGTTGAGTTAAAGATAAGGTGTTCTCATGGTTAATGACTGTGGAGGCCAGGCATGGTTACTTAGCCTGGCTGGTGACATTTAGGAATAAAGAGGTTGCTTACATTTGTGTTAGAGTAATTGATGGAAAGACCATGGTCTTTGAAGTCAACCCAGAGTTTGCAACTAGGCTGACCCACTTATAAACAAATTTAATGAACTTTTAAGTTTCTGCATCTGTGAAGTGGAGATGATGACACCTACCTTAAGGAGTTGTCATGAGTCATAACAAGTTTTGTACAGACACACATTAGTTGCTCAATAAATAGCAGGATTTTTTTGTGTATATGCTTTGGTTCCATTCTTGAAGTGGCAAAGGCTTTTAATGCTGTTTCTAGTATTTTTCTTTGTGATCACATGTTTTTGCTTTTGGATTTTGAATAAGAAAGCTATAGCAGTGTATTGATTGACAATAAGGGGTTTTTAAAAAAGTGTCTTTATTTTCAAATATGTATTTATTTGGCTGCACCAGGTTTTAGTTGCAGCGTGCGCACTCTCAGTTGCGGCCTGTGGGCTCAAGTTCCCTGACCAGGGGTTGAACCTGGGCTTCTGCTTTGGGAGTCTTAGCCTCTGGACCACCAGGGAAGTCCCAATTTTTTATTTTCTGTAAAAATGAAAATACTCAGATACCAGTAAGTAACAGAGGTACACTTCATGTTATAAGTGATATAAGTTGGTATAAAACCTTTCCATCACATATGTTTTAAACCTAATTTTGAATCTTGAATTTAGAATTTATATAATGCAATGAAAAGTTATTTCCATGTGTATTCATTTTGTATAATAATTTTTCTTTTCTTTTTCAGAAATGTTATGAACAGAAGCAATACAAAAATGGCCTCAAATTTTGCAAGATGATTCTTTCAAATCCGAAATTTGCTGAACATGGAGGTATCACCTGTGAGAGTCCTTTGAGAAAATCTAATTCCACAATCAGATGGAAAGGATTTCTAACCGTGAAAGAAGAATACTTCCCACTTTGCATGACCTCTTAGAGTCCATACATGTTTAACTTTTTAAATTATGCCTCATATCATTATTATTCTAGATTATTTCCTTCAGTATAATGCTTAGATATATTTATAGACTTTACTTTTATTAATAGATGAGAAATCGTTGATCTGTTGGTAAATAAGAGGCATATACCTCTACTTTTATAGACCTGATTTCATTTGTTGCTTTGAGTAGGACTTATCCTTTGATTTCTTATGTATAAAATTAGGACAATATTTGCAACACCAAAGTAGAATGAAGATACAATCAAATGCATTTTATTTTTTGGTAGATGTATTGTTAATATATCTGCTGATCTTCATATGTAAATAGGATACTACTGATTTACATTTGGATTATCTTGGTTCTTTAGTACTGATATCAGTTAGGTCTGTATTTTCTTGTCTGATCCTTTTTCACTGGTGACCAGTGCTTGGTAAAAGGATGAATCAGGTTGGACATGTAAGTTATGGTCCTATAGCCAAGGAAAGCCCACTGGGTCTCTGAATATTAGACTTGAGTAATTCTCGAGACCATCTTAGCCTGGCCCTACTCAGTTTCTAATAATGCTTAAAGCATTCTTTGAAGAAAGTGGGAAGAAGTCTTTTGTTTCATAGCATTTTAGAAATTAAAGCTTATTTTCAAGCTATTTAGCAATAGAGTAGTGTTAGTCACTCAGTGGTGTCCGACTCTTTGTGAGCCTATGGCCTGGAGCCCGCCGGGCACCTCTGTCCATGGGATTCTCCAGGCCTTTATCCAAATGGGAGCTTCTGGGGAAGTTCATTATGTCAAAACAGATAAAATAAGATGTTTGATCATAGGAGCCTGAACTGCTGGATCACCGTATTCTGAAAACCAGAGTCCATAGAGATCATCTTGAAAACCATTTATCTTTTGTAATTCGGTCTTGTGGATTATTGAGAGAATTATTTCATTCTATATACTCTTCCATTAACTACCTTAAACATATTCTTGGGTTAGTTACCACTCACACAGTCCAGTGTTGTGCTTTTCAACTGCAAACTGATGTTAACTAGCCTAAGTGAGTGGACTTTGTTGGAATAAACTTACAACCAAAAATGAAGTCTGGTCCAGTATTGAGTAGGTGACTTTTAAATTGTGTACATCACTTTAAGGTAGATTGAGTGATTTTGTGGAGTATAAATCAGATTGTTAGATTCTTAGTAGAATTGACTTCAGGTGAAAGGTGAGGTCGGCTGCAGTAGATTTAACTCAACAGGACTCAGGACCCTGCTGTGTTACCTTTTTTCAGCAGAATAATCTTAACTTCCTTTATAGAGTCTTCAGGAAGGCAGAAAGCTTTTTACCAACTCAGTTCCAGCCTAAGGAATTTCAGAAAAGGATAGGGCTAAACTTTAAGCAGATACATAAATATATTTTTACTTTTTATTTGGAGAGAAGTTCTTCTAACTATAGGTTTAAAGAATGGATATTGTACCTGTTGGTAGATCTCATATATTACAATATTGCTAAGAGAATAATTTGAATCTTTCATGGGTAAATACAGGTTGAAAATGTTTTTCAGAGACTTTGGCTATGAAAGGATTAACATTGAACTGTTTAGGAAAAAAAGAAGAAGCATATGAATTCGTTCGTAAAGGACTCCGTAACAATGTGAAGAGTCATGTCTGTATCCTTTTGTAGTAGTTGAGTAGTTTTAATTTTCATTTATTGTTTTCTGTTTACTAGTTTTTCTAACTCAAAAAACTTCTGTGGAAAAATTTTAAGCTGTAAGAAAGAGTGAGTTTAATGAAGTCTGTGTACCTATTGTCCAGCTTCAGTATTATCAGCGTTTTTAATATTAGTTTCATCTGTTCCCTACCCTTTGTTTTTTGTTTATTGGAAGATTTTAAGAGGAATCCCTATGCACTGTATATTTACTGCAGTTGTACTTAGTGTAAGAGAAAAGTAATTTTGATAATTGCATGTGTGTGTGTGTGTGTGTGCGTGCACGTGCGCACTCACTCAGTCATGTGCGCCTCTTTGTGACCCCATGAACTGTAGCCTGCCAGGCTCCTCTGTCCTTGGGGATTTTCCAGGCAAGGATACTGGAGTGGGTTGCCATTTTCTTCTCCAGGGGATATTCCTGAGCCAGGGATCGAACCCGCATCTCCTGTGTCTCCTAAATTGGCAGCCGGATTCTTTAATGCTGCGCCACTTGGGAAGCCAACTTTGATAATTATATGTGACTTAAAACCCATTGTTTTTTTCATATACATCCATAAACAGAGTGATAGTTTCCCCATTCCGAATGACTTACCTGTATAGTAAACTTTGTGTTCCTTAAAAGTTCCTTAAACTTTGCTTTAGAAATCTTAGATGAACATTCAGAAGGAACCTGTAAGATAGATTTTATTTAGTATAACTATCATATTGATTCTTCAACTTGGTTTCTGCTGCACAAGGACTTAGCTGTTACTTCACTGGATACTTACCACTACCCCAGTGTGTAAGAAAACAAAAATATTCTTTAGGGATGATCATTGAAACTATTTTAATTTATGTTTTGCTTGTCTGTATACTTACTCAGAATTCGCGTATTGCCCTTTTATGTTAATGTTTTGCATTTAAATCATCTAGCTCTTGACCAGTATTGAACATCAGTAGTCTTAATGTTGTTTTCTACATATTTAGCTTAGGGTTCTCTCAGAATACTAAATACTTATTTCTTTATCCCAGTGCTTACCCCAGAGTGAAGAGAAAGGGTGTGTAAGTGTGATACATTTTGTAGCTCCAAGATATACTAAGACTTTAATTTATATTAAATAAAAACTTACTTTTTTTTGTGGTCTTTAATCACTGTTGCTGCTGCTGCTGCTAAGTCACTTCAGTTGTGTCCGACTCTGCGACCCCATAGACAGCAGCCCACCAGACTCCCCTGTCCCTGGGATTCTCCAGGCAAGAACACTGGAGTGGGTTGCCATTTCCTTCTCCAATGCATGAAAGTGAAAACTGAAAGGGAAGTCGCTCAGTCGTGTCTGACTCTTAGTGACCCCATGGACTACAGCCTACCAGGCTCCTCCATCTTTAATCACTAGTGAATTAAAACATGTTTTGTAGTTGATTGAATGAATATATACTTGTTTTAAAAGATAATTGCAATTTTTGTGTATATTCTGTTTTAATACACAGTGTTTGATATTAAGAGCATGTTGAGATGCTGGCATAGGAAAGTGAAGGACTTGGGGTAGGGAATGTGAAGAATTCCTACCAGTAATTTCTAAGGTTACTTAAAAAATTCTATGAAAAATTTCAGACATGTCCAAAAATAGACTAGAATAATGAAACCCTATATGCCTATCACCTGGCTTCAGTAATTTAACAACTGTCAATCAGGGCTGATCTGGTTTCATCTTTTATCATCTCACTATCATCCCCCTTTTGGGAGAGGGCAATGGCACCCCACTCCAGTACTCTTGCCTGGAAAATCCCATGGACAGAGGAGCCTGGTAGGCTGCAGTCCATGGGGTCGCTAAGAGTCAGGCACGACTGAGCGACTTCACTTTCACTTTTCACTTTCATGCATTGGAGAAGGAAATGGCAGTCTACTCCAGTGTTCTTGCCTGGAGAATCCCAGGGACGGGAGAACCTGGTGGGCTGCCGTCTATGGGGTCGCACAGAGTCGGGCACGACTGAAGTGACTTAGCAGTAGCAGTATCATCCCCCTCTTACTCAAGTCATTCTAAGGTAAATCCCAAACAAAATACGGTTTTGTTAAGGTAAGCTTTCTGTTAAATATGTAGCATAGTATATTCTAGTATCTGTGAATGTCTGTTTCCTTAACTTAATAGGTTGGCATGTATATGGACTCTTGCAGCGTTCTGATAAGAGATATGATGAAGCTATTAAATGTTACAGAAATGCCCTCAAGTTAGATAAAGATAATCTGCAAATTTTGAGGGATCTCTCTCTGTTGCAGATCCAAATGAGAGACCTTGAAGGTTATCGAGTAAGTATTTTAGTCTTAAGTGTACATGTTTTTGCGATAGCTATAACTTAAAAGCATGTGAATTCAGAATGAGGTAAACTTAACATCATGTAGACTTGATCGTTAATTGCATTCTATAGTAGAAGGGGGAAGTTACTTGGGATCTCCCCTCCAGTGATAGTTGCAGAATTGCATAAATTGATCAAAAAGGGTAACTGGTTTATTCATTTAATGCTTTTTATTATAAAAGCTAGAGTATCTCCTATGTCCTAATATTGTACCATATTCTTTGTGGGCTTGATATTTACAAATTTGGCAAACAGCTTTTATAATAGAAATCTAAATGTAGAGATTGACTAGCTTGCTTTATTATGGGTTAGAAAATACAAGATATCGTGAGAAGGATTGCCATACATGTAGTCCCAGACCATTATTGTCAACTCTACTGGGCATCTACAGGTGCTTACCCCACTTAGTATCCTAATTCAAAATGTTCAAAATGGAATTCTCCCCCTTTCTCATGGGAAGGAGGCTACCGAGACTTAATAGTTCTCTTTAGGTAAGTCTTCTTTCATTATCTTTTTTCCTTTTGCCCTTCTACTGCTCTGTAAGTCCTTCTACCCTATACTTAGACTTTTGCAGAAGTTTCAAGGGTTCTGCTGAACTTAATAATGGCACCAATTAATTCATCAAGGTTATGTGATTTTTTTTTTTTGGTTAGGACTTAGCAGGCTAAGTTTGGTGAGAGTTCAAATCATTTATCTTTAGGAATAAAGAACAGTATTTGCGGGAGACTGGTTGCTAGGAGGGGTTGTGAAATAAATAAAGATAAAAGAGCTGGTGGTTAGAAGTGAAAGACTCCAGGAACTAGAGGTACTGGTGGTATCTAGGAACAAGGGTGGGAAGGTCCCAAGTGAGAGTTTTGATAGCAAAGGAGCTGTAGCCAGAGTGAGATACCTGAATTTATGATTTCTGGGCGGCAGTAAGGTCTAGGGTGTAGTAGTGGGAGTAGGTCCCTGAAACAGGGTGGAGATCATTAAAGAGGAGGAAATCTTGGCTCCAAGAAGAAAAGTTATTGGATGGTTAGTGTTGCATTTGCCCAGGATAATGGCAGGATTTGACAGAGAGATGAAAACTGAGGCAGACTTTAATGAAGTAGGGGGATGACAGAGAAATAACAATGGAAATAAGGGGTGAGATTGTTAAGAGCCTAATGCGGTATTCCTAGAAGGAACGACACTTAGATGTGAATATTGTCTCAATTGTTTTGTCAAAGATACCTCTTTTAAAGAAAGATCTAATCATGGTTCTCCTCATGGCCTATAGCGTAGATGGCCAGCACACGTTCCAGTGGCAGTCATAGAAGCTAAACATTACATTTTTAAAACTCATTGCAGCTAGGGTTTTTCATGAGACCCTGTTCTTCTAGGCAGTTACACTTGCTTAAAACCTGGAGACATATATGAACTACGAGGAAGCTGGAGCTGTGTAGGGAAGTTAGATTTTGTGCTGGTCTGAAGCTTTTGTGCTGGTCTTGATTCTTCCTGGCAACCAGGTGGAATTTCTGGCGTTTTCTTCCTAATGTCATAAATACTGAGCTGTCTTAAGAGTAGCAGCGGTGGTGTTTTCTGCTAGAAAAGTCCAGTCGGGTGTTTGAGTGTTTTCTCTGGTTCTGTCCAGCCTGTCTGTGGGCCTGTTATAACAATGTAAGTAGGTCTTAATTTTATATCATAATTTAATATGCAGAAAACTGTTGTCATTAAAAGCGATCTTATTCTCTCTCTTAAGGTGTTCAGTTACCAGAAAACATTCTTGTTATATACAGTTAATTTTATAAGGCAGCCCAACAGCATTGACTCCAAGGACAGCTTTTCAGTGACAGTCTTTCAGTGAGCGTTATGGAGTATTCTAGAGTTTAAGTTTAGATGAGGAACATAGAAAGTATTGGGTGGGCCAAGAAGTTCAATCTAGGTTTTCTGTACCATCTTCCAGAAAATCCTGGATGAATTTTTTTTGTCCACCTCAGTATTTTTGTTTTATTCTGGAGTTCAGTGATACTTGTTCATTCAGTTCATTAGAAAGGAATTAAAGGTATGTTGTCTTAAAACTGATGGATTATATTTTAGTGAAACTTAAGACAGTGAAGAGAATTTAAAAGATTTTTTTTTTATTTTTAAGGAGACAAGATATCAGCTTCTTCAGTTGCGCCCGACACAACGTGCTTCCTGGATTGGCTATGCCGTGGCACACCATCTACTGAAAGACTATGAGATGGCACTGAAACTGCTCGAAGAATTTAGACAGACTCAGCAAGTAAGACGTTTGTTTCAACATGTCCTTCCTCTACAAGCTAAAATGGTTGACTGCTATATTGCCTCCACCCCTCAAGGATCTTTGGGAAAATTGAAAATTTTTTTAAATAATTGGAGAAAGTTATAATGTAGAATTCTTTTATTTTGGCCATGCCATGCATCATGTGGGGTCCTAGTTCCCTGACCAGGGATTGAACCTATATGCCTTCTGCAATGGAAGTGCAGAGTCCAAACCACTGGACTTCTAGGCATTCCCAATATAAAAATGTTTTTATGCTATAATTTCAATAATATTCAAATGAATAAAGAAAAGAATACATGAAACTGAAAATAGTTTTGTGACTGTGGGAATTTCTTTAATATATATTGCTTTATATTTTATATAAACATGATAATAAATACATTTTACTGTGCATAGTAAAAAATAGAAAAATGAAAAAAATATAAAACAGTAAAATAGTAAAAAAAAATAGTAAAAATGCGAAAAATATAGTGTGTGTCCCAAGAGAAATTAAAAAGATGTTAGCATTTTGCAATAATTGCTCCAGATTTAATTATTTTTTAAAGAACTAAAATGTTCCAGAAAAGCCAGAATCCTCCCATGTCCCTCCCTAGAGGTAGCCACTATTGTGAATTTGGTATAGATCATTTCTAGTCATGTTTACCTTATGTATTAAGTCCATGAAAGTTGCAAACCGTTATTTTGTATATTTAAAATTTTACAGAAATGATACTCAGTTTTTAAAATCCAACATTCCTAGAGGTACATCTGTGTTGATACATGTAGGGCTAGTTTATCCATTTTAAACCACTGTTTGGTGTTCCATAGCTACACTGTTTTGTGTCTATTAAAAATTAGTGCTATGGTGAATATTCTTTTCTGCTGTTTCATTAGCCATATTTGTGAGTTCCTGTTCAATTTATACCTAAAACTGGAATTGCAGAGTTGCAGATCTGTGTCTTCAGTTTTCCCCATTTGAAGTACTTGTACTCATTTATATGCCCACTAGCAAGGTTTGATGGTTATTATTTGCCTGTGTCCTTCCTGGACGGACATACTTACTGTTAGCTTTTCTTAGTCTTCTTGACTAATAGTTTTTCCAGTCTTCTACATGTGAAGAAGTGTATCTCATTGTTCTTTTAATTTGTGTTTCTTTATTAGTGAGGGATACTGGGATAAGAGATATTAAGCCGTACTCTTCTTTTGATGTCTGTGTCTGGCTTCAAGGCATGAGTTGGGAAGTATTTTTTGCAGGATGGTATTAGTTCTTAGGTGAACATCTGGTAATACTCACCTGTGATGGCATCTGGTCCTGGGCTTTCCTTTATGGAAAGATTATTGGTAATTATGATTTACTTTTTATTTGATATTGGTCTGTTCCGATTTTCTGTTTCTTCTTGAGTCAGTTTCAGCAGCTTGTGCTTTTTGAGAGTCAGTCCATTTCATCTAGGTGATCTAATTTGTTGGCATACCACTTTGCCTAACAGTCCCTTATAATCCTTTTTATTTTTGTAGAGTATGTGGTAATGGTCTTCCTTTTATTCTCAATTTTAGTAGCCTTCTTTCTTTCTCGGTCATTCCCACTAAAGACTTGTCGATTTGTTCATCTTGTAGTATTGTTAAATTTCTCTGTGTTGGTGTATGCCTTAGCATCAGCCAGGCAGTTTACCCATGACTTCATGGCAAATAGATGGGGAAACAGTGGAAGCAGTGACAGACTTTATTTTTTTGGGCTCTAAAATCACTGCAGATGTGACTGTAGCCATGAAATTAAGACACTTGCTCCTTGGAAGAAAAGTTATGAGCAACCTAGACAGCATATTAAAAAGCAGAGACATTACTTTGCCAACAAAAGTCCATCTAGTCAAAGCTACGGTTTTTCCAGTAGTCATGTGTGGATGTGACAGTTTAACTATAAAGAAAGCTGAACACCGAAGAATTGATGCTTTTGAGCTGTGGTGTTGGAGAAGACTCTTGAGAGTCCCTTGAACTGCAAGCAGATCCAACTAGTCCATCCTAAAGGAGATCAGTCCTGAATATTCCTTGGAAGGACTGATGCTAAAGCTGAAACTCCAATACTTTGGCTACCTGATGCGAAGAGCTGACTCATTTGAAAAGATCCTGATGCTGGGAAAGATTGAGGGCAGGAGGAGAAGGGGATGACAGAGGATGAGATATTGGGTGGCATCACCAACTCAATGGACATGGGTTTGCATGGACTCCGGGAGTTGGTGATGGGCAGGGAGGCCTGGCGTTCTGTGGGTCATGGGGTCACAAAGAGTTGGACATGACTGAGCAACTGAACTGAAGGCAGTTTACAACTCTGCCTTAACTTTGACCTCTTACTTGTGCAGTCTCAAGGTCAGCAGAACTGTCTCGGGTAATTCTTGAACCTGCGTATAGCTCTGTATGTGTGTGACTTCAGTGCCCCCTATGGACGTCACATTGCCCAGCTATTCCTTTAAGGCTTTTGTGTAGTCTGTTGTCTGCCCTGACTGTTACCCATCTTTCAGGCACTGTAAAAGTAAAACACATGCCTCTAATCGCTTTTCTTTTTTCTTTCTTTTTGGCTGCACTGAGTCTTCATTGCTGTGCCCGGGCATTCTCTGGTTGTGGCGAACGCGGGCGACTCTAGTTGCGGTGTGTGGGATTCTCATTGCAGTGGCTTCTCTTGTGGAGCTTTAGGGTACGTGGGCTCAGGAGTCATAGTTGATGGGCTTAGTTTGCTCTGCGGCTTGTGGAATCTTCTGGACCAAGGGTCAAACCTGTGTCCCCTGTATTGGCAGAGGGGTTCTTAACCACTGGACCACTAGGAAAGGCCCCTTGTGATCAGTTTTGTTGAGCACTTAGGCTCTCTCCCTTTCCCCCTGAGGCTTTTTTTGCTCTGGGCACACTCTGAGTTAGGCTTGTATTTGGAGGCTTGCAGTGAACCAGGAGATAGGTCAGTTAATTACAGTTCTTGGGAAGGAAGCTTTGAAAGAGCCCCAGCTTCATTCTTTTCTCACTGGTGACTGTCAAACTGCTATGGGAATACAAGCTTATTTCTCAAGGCTGCTGTGTAGCTGGAGAGCTTTGGATAGGACTAGTGAAGTGAATGAAGTCACTCAGTCATGTCTGACGCTTTGCGACCCCATGGACTGTAGCCTACCGGGCTCCTCCGTCCTTGGGATTTTCTAGGCAAAAATACTGGAGTGGGTTGCCATTTCCTTCTCCAGGGGATCTCCCCGACCCAGGGATTGAACCCTGGTCTCCCGCATTGTAGTCAGACACTGTCTGAGCCACCAGGGATAGGACTAAGGCAAGTTATAATGACATAAAACTCACTGGTCTTCTTAAGATCTAGCTTTTTTTCTTCAGTAATTGCTCCCCAGATAGCTGTAAGTGATATTCATTCAGTTGTGTCCAACTTTGCAACACCATGGATTGTGCCCCACAAAGCTTCTCTGTCCATGGAATTTTCTAGGCAGGAATACTGAAATGGGTTGCCATTTCCTTCTCCAGGGGATGTTTCTGACCCAGGGATCGCCCTGGGTCTCCTGCGTTGCAAGTGGAGTCTTTGCCGTGTGAGCCCTCAGGGAAGCGTTTGGTTAATTTTCAGAGTTCTGAATAGCGTGATTCTGACAGTTTTTACCTGTTCTTTCCTTTCTCATATGGAGAGGTGAATCTTTAGAGTTCTTTGCCATTTCTCCTGACATCACCCTCTGTATCTTCTTAATGAAAACTTTTTCTTTTGACACATTACCCAAAACATGATGGGTTTGATAGCCAAAGTAATTTTACCTGCTAGAATGGTGGATGTTTTTTCTCTTCTCATTTATCCAGTAATTCTAATTACAGAGTTTTCATGGTAACTGTCCTCTATGCTAACCTTTCTGTCCCTGCCTTGTGGTCCAGAGCCTGGTCCAGAGAAGACATGGAAGAACAGAGCTCTCCATATGTTAACATTAGGGAATATACTTAGACCTCTTTTGGAAACTTCAAATAAAGACAATCATAATGTAGTGTTTCGTCATTAGAGTCTTTTATTTAGAATACTTTTGAGTTCACCGGTGTTAGAGCATGTAGTATTAGTGGTTAATTCCTTTTTAGTGCTATATACTATTTCATTTTGGAGATGCACCACACTTTGTTTATCCATTCAACAATTGATGGACATGTATGTAGTTTTTACTTTTAGCTATGCATAGTGCTGCTGTGAACATTTGTGTATAAGTTTGTGTGTGGACATATATTTTTATTTCTTTTGGGTAGATACTTAGGAATGAAATTACTTGGTTCTATGGTAAGTATATATTTATCTTTTCCATAAACTGTTCAGTTGTTTTTCTAAGTGACTGGACCATTTTACATTCCTACTAGCAATGTGTGAGAATTTCAATTTCTACCCATCCTTATACCTGTTACTGTTCAATTTTTTGATGATAGTCTCCTAGTGGGTATGTAGTAATATTTGTTTTGATTGTATCTGCATTTTTCCAGAAATTAATGATACTGAGTATTTTATCATGTTACTTACTAGTAACATGATAACTAGTAACTACTTACTAGTAACATATCTTACTAGTCACTTATATTTCTTCTTTGATAAGATGTCTGTTCAACTCTTTGCCCATTTTTTAGTTGGGTTATTTGTTAATAATTTCTTTTATATTCTCAGTACAAGCTCCTTATCAGATATATCATTCGAAAATATTTTCTTCTAGTCTGTAATTTGTTTTTTCATGCTATTAATGATGTCTTTTGAAGAGGAAAAGTTTATAATTTTGAAATCCAGTTTACTAACTTTTTTCTTATACAAATAGTCATGAAGACTTTTTTCCTATTCTGAGATTTCTTGTATAGTTTTAGTGCTCACATTTAGGTCCGTGATCCATTTTGAGTTAATTTTTGTATATGGTATGAGATATGTGTCTAAGGTTACTTTTTTGCATATGGATATTTTATTGTTCCACTATCACTGTTGAAAAGACTACCCTGTCTTATTGGCACATCTGTCGAAAATTGATTGACCAGGTTATAAAGGCTTATTTCTGAAGCTTGTATTCTGTTCCATTGATCTTTATGTCTGCCCTTATGCCATTACCAACCACATTGTCTCTATTGATGTAGCTTTATAATATGTTTGAAATTTGAAGTCTTCCTACTTTGTTTTTCTTTTTATGATTCTGCTGGTACATGCAGGGTTCCTTCGGTTTCCATTTGAACCTTTGGGTCAGCTTGTCGGTTTCTGAAACCTTACTAAGAGTTTGATAGGGATTGCATTGCATTTTTAGATCAACGTGGGAGAAAAAATACTGAGTCAAAAAATATTAAGTATTACGATCCATGTACATGGAATGAAATGTCTGTTGATGTATTTAGGTCTTTAATTTCTCTTTGAATGTTTTGTACTCTTTGGTATGAGTCTTGTTTCTTAAATATATTCCTGAATGTTCTTTATAGTGCTGTTGTGAGTGAAATTATTTTAATTTTTTGGGGGCTGGGATTATTTGTTGCTGGTATAGAGAGATATAGTTGATTCTCATATATTGGTCTTGTATTCTGTCACTTTGCTAAAGTGATTTTCTAGTAGGTTTCTTTTTTGGAAGATTCTTTAGGATTTTAATCCCGTTATTTTACTTTTCTTTGGTAATAGGATATGCTGATCTCTTCCTTTTGCAGAAATCCCCATCCCTTCATTTGTTTTAAAGAATATATTAATCTTTGCTGTTGATCACTCTTCTATGTGTAATTGCTTGTAGGTTGCTTTTTAAAGTCTGTGTGAATGACATTCCTGAGAAGTCAGTTAAAGATCTGTAACTGCTTTATGTTATTATATAAATAAGATTATTTGTTTTGTTTTGTTTTTCCAGGTTCCTCCCAGCAAAATAGACTATGAATACAGTGAACTGATACTGTACCAGAATCAAGTGATGAGGGAGGCAGATCTGTTTCAGGAATCTTTGGAACATATAGAAACATATGAGAAACAAATATGTGATAAACTTTTGGTGGAAGAAATTAAAGGTTAGTTGAATTGCTTTTTCTTTTTTTAAAAAATGGTCTCAATTAAAGATGAGAATAGAAGCTGTATTTGGGCTTCCCTGGTGGTTCATACAGTAAAGAATCTGCCTGCAGAGGGTGTGATCCCTGGGTCAGGGAGCATCTCCTGAAGAAGGAGATAACAACCTACTCAAGTATTCTCACAAGTATCCTACAGCCTACTCAAGGATTCTGTGAAATTCCATGGACAGAGGAGCCTGGCAGTTGCAAAGATACAGGACTTACTAACACTTTCACTTTCATGTCCTAACACTTAAGTGAGACTATATATCAGGCAGTGTTCTAAACAGTTCTATTATTAAACCATTATTAATTAATGTAATCCTCATAACAACCTTATGATGTAGTTGTTATATCCATTTTAGAGATCAGGAACTGAGGAACAGAGAGGTTAAGTGACTTGCCCAGAGTCACACAGCCAATTAGGCTTAGTAGTGCAGGATTTGAATGCAGGGATTTTGACACCAGATTCCATTTTCTAAAGTAGTGTGTTATACTGCCTTCATATTCATCTCCTCTCCCAATTCTTACCTTCATATGTAGTAAAATGAGATTAGTAAATGGTGACACTGGGATCATCATGAAAGCAACATTCATTTATTTTCATTATGGGCTAATAAGACAGAATCCTGAGAAATAGTTTGTTAAAAGGGTTATTCAACAAAGTCAAACATTTTCTTTTTTATATTTAACTTTGCTGATCAGTTACCCATTTCCTGAGGAATATTGTATAGACTGTCCATTTAAATTACAAATTAGTTTAAAACTAAAATCTCATATAGTTGCAGGACTTCTAAAGCTTAATAAAAATACTTGCCAAGATTTATTTAGTCTTTCACAGTAGTAATTGCTCAACTGGCTTAATTTCTTGGAATATTTTATCACTTCTAACACGGGTGTTATTTCCCCTTTTTGTATTTGAAGAAACTAGAAGAGGTTAGCCTTTTAGGAGTTAATTTCTAAACATACCTTTCTGATTTCAGAGCCTTTACTTTGTGTGTGTGTTTGCTTTGCTTTAAATAGACTTTATTGTTTAGAGCAGTTCTAGGTGCGTAGACACTGAGTGGAAGACACAAAGGTTTCCCATGCGCCCTCTGTCCTCACACGCGCGCAGACTCCTCCCTGCTGCGGGCCTGTAGTCTGTATTTGGGTTCACTCTTGGTGTTGCACACCTTCTAGGGTTTAAAAAATGTGTAATGACATGTATCTACCATTGTAGTATCATACGGGATAGTTTCACTGCCGTAAAAATCCTGTGTTCTACCTGTTTGTTTCTCCTTGCCTCCAGCCCTTGGCAATCCAAAATCCTTTTCCTGTCTCCTTACTTGTACCTTTTACAGTATGTGTTAGAGATGGAATCATAGTACGTAGCTTTTTTATAATTGGAGAAGGAAATGGCAACCCACTCCAGTGTTCTTGCCTGGAGAATCCCAGGGACAGAGGAGCCTAGTGGGCTGCCATCTGTGGGGTCGCACAGAGTCAGATATGACTGAAGCGACATAGCAGCAGCAGCAGCCGCCTTTTTATATTGGCTTTTTTCACTTAGCAGTATCCTTTTAAGGTTCCTTCGTGCCATTTTTTGAGTCCTTTTAACTGCTCTCCTCTACTCCTGCGGAGGAATGGGGCACAGTCACAGGTTTTTTTTTGTTGTTGTTTTTGTTTTCCTTTTCCTTAAATTGAAGTATAGTTGACATACTATTTATAGTTTTAAGTAGAAGATGCTTATTTGTATTCACTTTGTATCAAGTACTGTGTTGACCATTTTAAGTGCATTATTTCAGTTGATGATCATAAAAATAGACTGATACAGTTGATATTTTGCAAGCAAGGAAATGGGAATTGAAAGTTTTATAAGTTACTCAGGGTTCCAAAGCTAGAAAGTGGTAAAATTCATAATTATACCTGTTAATCTTTTTTTAAATTAGAGGATAGTTACTTTTGTTGTATGTAAGCATAAATTGGTGACTGGTGTACATACGTCCCCTCCCCCCTTGAACCGCTCTCCCACTCCTGTTAGTCTTATTCTAGAGATTGAGTAATATATAATACATGTAAATAGCAAAATAATACGTATAATAACCACTATAATATGATGATGATAAAAGCTGAAATAGTATGTATGACTGAAGACATTTCAAAGGGTTGTTTGAAACAGATTCTTCAGGAAGTGGGAAAGCTTAGTGTTAGAAAGTTGAGGTATATTCTTTTTCGAGATTCTCCCCATTGTCTTGATTAGATTTGCTTTTATCTGAGAAGTTGAGATGCCCTTTCCCATTCCCATTTGCAATTTATATGGCTTAGTTAAAGGAACGGAGTGTTAGAGATGACTCTCAGGTGAACTTGTTTTGTGTAGTTTCTTGCTCTGAAATAATATTTAGTGTTATTGTTTTGTGAGTTAAACTTCTCCGATTTTAGTGACCTGGAAAGGACACTAAGAGAATTAAATGGAGAATTGTTTAGCACAAAAATTGGTAAGGAAAAGTACATTGAAAATCTTGCAGTAGGAAGGTAGAGATATTTCATTGGAATTATTTACCAATCTGTAAATAGGGTGTCTTTAGTTATCTTAAAGGGTGTATAAAAATGTACAAAATAGCAAAAATTTTTACTAATTAATATCATATTTGGGGTGTGGGAGGGAGCCAGAAATGAATGTTAATAGAATATGTAAATGAAGGTTCATTTCTGAAGGCAAACTCTGAATTAATCTTTAGTTATTTAAACTACAATGGCAACAAACCCTGAAGGGAAGCACACAAAATTCTGTCTTTCATAAATATCTACTATACTAATAATGGTTAGTGAAAACCTCTGGGCTCAGAAAGGTATTTAATGTTTAAGTAAAATGAATGTGACATTTAAACTTAATTTTAGGGGAAATGCTGTTGAAAGTGGGGCGATTAAAAGAAGCGAGTGAAGTATTCAAAAACTTGATTGATCGGAATGCAGAAAATTGGTGTTATTATGAAGGCTTGGAAAAAGCTCTGCAACTTAGTATGTAATGATTTTTCTCCTACCTTCTCTTAACTAGTGTTTGAAGTATAGTAAAAAAAGTAGTAAAATATAAAGTTATAGTCATATTTGAGGATGTATATTTTTAACATTAGCATTTATTTTTCCATTTGGGAAAGCTGCAGGTTAAACATGGGAGTGAAAATGAATTCAGATATTTAAAATATTTCAGTGATAAACACTTACAGATAATTTTAGGTTTATTCATCCCAATTGTCAATTACCAATTTAGGTGACTAGAATGGTGGGGAAGAAAATGGGCATTCCCTTTCTGGGAAATGCTATAATTATTAAATATTTTTAAACAATTAGAGGACTGTTACTCTCAATCTCTTAAGCATAAGAATTGGACCAAAGCAAGGTTGTTGAGAGTATGTTGTACACTGCATCAGCATAAAAACTATCGTTTTACTTTCAAACTAGGCTAATTTGTGCCGAATATGAATACATATTTTGAAATTTGATAACCTTGACTTCTTTCAGAATCTAGAATATTATTCTAAACTTTCCCTAGTATTTTCATAATTAAGTATTTTTAGGAGCAGTTAGTACTGCCAAAATTATATTTACTCATGGGTAAGTATTTGGCTGAAATAATTATGAAACTAGTATGAAATAATTATGAAACTCAAAGGTATTGAAATAGCAAAATTTTTAAATCCAAAAAATATGGTAAATAGGTACCTATCCATATTTACAGTAGGAAGAAATTTGAGAAAAAATTTATTTTTAGTTATCCTAATTACCTGTATGCTTAAATCCAAGTTTCGTGTTTGTATTTAAAATGTAATATCACAAATTACTAAAACATTTCCTTACGTAATTGTTTTTGAGAAAATAATGAAAATTAAAATATTGGTTAGATTAGTAATCTCTTTTTAAAAAAAAGGGACAAAGTCGTGTCGGAAGGTTAGAAGTGTGAGATAACTGATTTTTCTTTAAACTACCAGGTACTGACGTTCATTAATAACTGTTTTAGTAAAATGAATGTATTGTGTTCCATTTGCCAGGATCCATGCTCACTATAAAATACATTGATTATGAAACTAATTCCATTATTGTTCTCGGTTCCTTAGAACCTTTTCTCCCCCATGGTAAGTTCTGGAGCTCCAACATGTGACTTCACAAAGGACATTGAAGTGGGTTGGTCTTGATTTAACTACGTTTATAAGACTTGTTTTATCTGAGCTAGTGGGAAATTTGTTTTTGTACTCAGCTTGTTTCATTTCCCAGGATTAGGCATAAATATGAGAACTGCATTTTAGAATTTTGCAATAACCTTCTTGTAAATATTAGTATAAGGATCCTTAATATTTCCTGAAGTTCCCAGATCATTAACAGAGTGTGAGAATAATTTTTCTCATATCCCACTTTCAAAAACTCAACCACTTTGGAGCTCCGAAACATACTATTGGAGGAAGGAAGGAGTCTAAATAAAACCAGACTTGACTTTTTAAAGTTCTGTGTTTATAATCTTGGTACTGAACACTACATTTACTGTGGAGATACCTTGACTGCTTGCACCAACGGTTATTCTTACAATAATTACGTATGTGTGGTCTGAATTAAAATCCACCTAGAACCTTATAGTTTAAAAACGAGTTTGTTTGCTTTTTCTTGATGTTTGCTGTAAATATCTTATCGCTCATATTAAATAGTCTTTCTGTAGATTATGCAGGATAGTATTTTAGAGTAATAAACTAGACCTAGAACCTATTCTTCAGATTGTTACTTTAGTTTACTTATAGATACTGTGTTTGGTACTATAAAATTAGGTTGGTCTCGAGAGGGAAGATACAACTTTCTGTTAGAAGTACATTTTATATCATAATACTTGGGTGAAGTAATTGCCACTTTCAAAAGTCTGTACTTTTTCTTGGGCACCTGGACAGGGACATGAACTGATGGAGTTCTTTATTATACAGTTTCATTGAAGATTTTAAGTGTCAAAGTGACCCTAGAAACTTAATTCTTATCTTTTAAGATATTGCAGTCATAACCCTAAAACTGTTGCTTCTTTAAGCTTATCTCTAGGTGCTATAGACTTCTGTTGGATTTATATGGGTTATATTAGGTTAGAGGATTTATGTAAGGTATGTTCTAAAGGAACATTTTTTTTTTCTGTGGATTGTGCATGCAGGAATGTAAGAGGGGTATGTTGCTTCTGTGAGTGTTGTGTGTATATGATTTGAGTTGGATGTAGAATCTGTTGTGACAGGTTTTGGATTTCTCTGACTTTGAATTTAAAATGATCATTTACTGGTTATATTATTTCACTACCACCGAGTTTTTAATGTGATTCCTACAAAAAGAGAAGTTTTAATATTGATCATGAGATTTTTAATTTATAACATACTTTTTTTAAAGTTTATTAGTTTTTATCCTAGATAAAAGTTTTAAAGTTTTTATCATAGATAATAGTTCTGATGCTTTGAATCTCACACATATTTACTGATAATAGGCACTTTAGAAGAGAGACTTCAAATTTATGAAGACATTAGTAAGCAGCACCCCAGAGCAATTTCACCTAGAAGATTACCTTTGAATCTTGCCCCAGGTAATATTAGGATATCTTTTGTAACACTAATCATTACTTGTTCAAATTACTCAACGCCAATCACATTTTAAAAACTTGTTTCTGGAAGAGAGCACACCAGTCTTAGGGGTGGGAGTCATCAGTTATTAATTTGTTATATATATGTTGTTAAGAGTATTTATGTTGGTTTAGCTTTATGTTGATTTTAAGTGTCAGAAGTTATCTATATAAAATGGTTTTTCTTATGTGACTTTAAAAACTAAAAACCATATTTAGAAGGTAAATTAAATTCCATAGAACTGATGAAAAATTATATGTGAGGTATTGTGATTTAAGTGGTAAAAGTTTTGAAGTTCTAGATTTTCTTTTTTAGGACATAAATTCAGAGAGTTGTGAATTCTTTGTTCCTGCCACAGTGTTTAAGAATGTCATCAATCCTGTGCAGGGCCCTCTCCTCAGAGTTGACCACATTCCTGAATTTAGCTTTTTATCATTTTTGTAGAACCATGTATTTTGTATCCCTAGAAATAAAAACAGAAAACCCCATTTTGTACTTTAGGTAATTTGGAGCACTGTGGTATATACTCTTATGATTTGTTTTTATTGAACAATAGTGTATTCATGACCTAGATCTGAATTGTAGTGTGTAGCTGAATTCATTTGCTATTGAGCTTATAAGAGGTAGAGAGTATATTAGCTCTTGAGATAGTTAATGACTTCATTGATGATTTTATGTGCCTTTTTCTTTTTTTGCTCCAGCTTCCTTTTAAAATTATTGCTAACACAGCATAAATCAAAATCACATTATTTACAGTTTAACACAATACAACATACAGATCTCATTGAACACATCTGTATTCCAGAAAAAAAATTTTTTTTGAAATATTTCCCTCTAGAAGTTGCTTTAGATTATTTCCATCTTTTTTTTTTTTTTTGACGCTTTTTTTTCCAATTAATTTTTTTATTTTAATTGGAAGCTAATTACAGTGTTGTGGTGGTTTTTGCCCTACATTGACATGAGTCAGCCATGGGTACACATGTGTCCCCCCATCTTGAACTTACCTCCCTTCCCAGCCCATCCCTCTGGGTTGTCCCACAGCACCAGCTTTGAGTGTCCTGCTTTATGCATTGAACTTGCCCTAGTCGTCTGTTTGACATATGGTAATATACATGTTTCAATGCTGTTCTCACAAACCATCCCGCCCTTGCCTTTTCCCACATAGTCCAAAAGTCTGTTCTTTACATCTGTGTCTCTTTTGCTGTCTTGCATATAGTTTTTTAAAAAACTTTTGCTGTCTTGCATATGTTTTTTAAAAAACCAAAACTAACCATCACAAATTTAATGTGTTCTTTGGTAATGCAGGCTGTATACATCTGATTTGTCTACACAGTTCTTTAAAGGTGCCAATAAAATAGAAATCCATCCAGTTCTCCTTGCCTGCTTTAAAAACACATAAATCTAAGTTTTAAGTACGAGGAGAGGGTTCATTTCTTACCTCTGTATATAGAGCTGAGTACATATCATATAATAGATGCATGTATGACTGGTTGACTAATACTTGGTTACCAATTTTAATAGAAATACCAACACTGTGCAGGATTTGAGGACCTGAGAGTTTTAGAAGGTATCATGTGCCTTTTTCTGAAAGTCATCTTTTTTTTTTAGTTGCAAGTGCTTTAGATAATGAATTATTTATTGAGACTTCTGGCTTGTCTTTTGAAACAAGTCAGACCTTAGAAAGCTAATGTGACTTAAAAATCTCTATCCTAAGCATAGGTGAGGAGGGAAAGTGTTTTCTTTTTTGTGTGTGATTTGTTTTTTTTTAATTTATTTTTAACTTTTTTACATTAGGGAATGTATTTTCTTAGGCATTTTCTCATTTACAATGGAAATGTTTGTTTAAATAATTGTGTTGTTTTCCTTTTATCAAAAAGTTAATGGAAATTAAGAGCTTTTTAGTAGACTGACTTTAAAAATATATGCAATACCTCTTAGAAATGTATTGGATTAGACAGTAGATACAAGTTTATTTAAAAATAAATAGTGCCTCTCAGTTACATAAATGATGAATAGTATTTCTCTGATTCTGTTTTGTTTTGACTTTGTGAACTAGGCAAATTTGCTAATGTTTTCAAGGGAACATTAAGTCCAAGTGGATATTAATAGGCTTGGTGGGGAGAGTGCCAATGTACTGAGATATTTTTCAGTCAGGTGAATTTGGGAAACTTGGTTAAATGTAGCAGTCAGGTTTCTGCAGGATTTCCTGGAACTTCCAGTAGATACATTGTGAGTTTCCAAGGTGGAATGTACTGAGCTTGGAGGAGCATTTCCCTAGTAAAAAAGTGTTTTCTGGAAAATGCTTGGACTCACATTTCTGTATCTTCTTTAAAAAAAAAAAAAAAAACAACAAAAAACAGTAAAGCAACTTGTCGAAATGTAGCTCACATACCATAAAATTCACTTTTTAAAGTGTGCAGCTCAGTGTTTTAGTATCCCCAGGGAGTTGCACACCCATCATTACTCTCTGGTTTCAGGAAATGGTCATCACTCCAATAAGAAAACTCATACCCATTAGCAGTCACTCCCAGCTCTCGCCCCTGCACCAGGCAGCCGCGGTCTAACTTTCTGTGCCTGTGGACTTGCCTGTTTCGGACATTTTGTGTAATTGGAGTCATACCGTGGGTGGCCTTTTGTGTATAGGGTAGGAAATAGATTTTTACTGAAAGATAGCCTGGAGCCAGCTTTGACTGTAAAATGTGATCTAGGTTAAAATGGAATGATTCTGGACCCTTTAGGATGTTCTGTGTTTGAAATGCTAAAGGGGTCTTTTTACAAGCACGGCCTTAGTTGAGGGCTCTTGAGGGCTTGGGCTTCAGGGTCAGCAACCATCATGTGAGGTTCTAACATAAACATGTGTTTACAAAGCTCTGGGGACCATATATAAAATTATGCAGCTACTTAATTGAACCTGTGCAACAGGTGACTACTTCATGAAGTTTTTTTGCCTGCTTAGAAATATTTTTATGTGTCATAAGAAAGGTATCTCAGCATTACCAAAGGCTACTAG
Source organism: Bos taurus (assembly GCF_002263795.3). NCBI lineage: Eukaryota > Metazoa > Chordata > Mammalia > Artiodactyla > Bovidae > Bos > Bos taurus. The sequence goes on from NC_037339.1 coordinate 11,504,460, forward strand.
TAAGATGTTTTCCTAGAAATGTGATGGGCCTTGAAGATACAAGTTTTGAAAAAGGCTTTCTGGTTTTTAAGTAAAAAGATTTATTACCAACAGATTAGTGAACACAGCCAAAGTCCTGAGGAGATTCTCCAACAGCCTGAAAAGTGTTATGAAAACAGAGCTTTTCAAAATACCTAGTTTAATTCATCGTGATGTATTAGTCTTCACTGGCCAAGGAGGGAGAAAGAGGGAAGGAGATGATCCAGAGTATTAAACAGAGAATGCTCATCACATTTTGCTCCTATTTTATTTTTGTTTCATTGGATTAGTTTTGTTTTTTATTGAGATATAATTGACATATTGTATGTTAAGGTGTATGAGGTATTGATATAATATACATTTATATATTCCAATATTACCACTGTAGTGTTAGCTGATACCTCCATTAGGTCACATGATTATCGTTTCTGTTTTGTAGTGAGAACATGCACCATTATTTAGAATAAATTTCCAGGTTATCAGATACTGTCTGATCTTGCTTTTGTTCACTATTTTAGTGGTGGTTTTGGGGAATATCAATTTTTATGTGAATCTGCTACATCTAATGAAGAATTAGCATAGCGTCTCTGAAGATAGAAAACTTGTTTTACAAGCTGCAGTTCTAAATAGGCACATAATAATTGATAGTTTTTTTTTTCCGCCTCTAAAGGAAAGCCTATGGGAGTCCTAGTAATTAGGAAGAAGGGAAGTTATTTTTGTGAATAAGTTTGTGAATAAGTTTTTCTTAATATAAAAAAATACATTTATGAGATGGGTAAATAGTAATTTGGGGATATAGTGTGTGACTGGGCAGTTGAGTAGCAGTATAGGCTTCTGGTTTAAACACCGTGTTCATATAGTTCCCAATAAAAGGGTCAAAACGGGCTTCAACTGAAAGGCCTTCTGCATGTCTCTGTCTTCTGGCCACCAGGGTTGCTTCCCCAGAGACAGCCATTATGACTAGTAGATGGTGTACTCGTCCAGAAATAAATTGTGCGTATGCAAGCAAAAGTATGTGTGTGAGGGCTTATGTGTAATTTTCCTTTTTCCTCTCCCTTTTGTACAAAAGGAGCATAGGTTGTTCTGTACCTGGTTTTCCTTTTCACTGGACTCTGTCTGGAGTTCAGTCCTGTATCAGTACAGAAGACCTTTTGCACAGTTGGAATAACAATTTAATGGGAGAAGAGGTTTTAGTGGGTACTTGAGAAAGGAATGCCTTGTTTTTTAAATGAGATCTTGCTAGTATCCTCTGAATAGGTTGAGATTTGAAGAGTTTTTAGAGTAGCCTCTGACATGAAGATAAAATGCCTATTGTCTCAGTCGATAATAGTGCATGTGGAAACACTTCTGACTTTAGAAATTCAACAGCTGTTAAATGTCAATGCGTGTGATGATAGACAGCATTTATTGAGTGGTTACTGTGTGCTTACACTCTATACTTTTCATCTCATGTGAGCCTTGAAAGAGTACTCTTGAGGCTGGTGATGGTATCCTCATCTTTGAGTGGATAATGTCACACAGGAAGTAAGCAATAGGGTCTCTGACCGCCTAGCACAATATTGTTAACCTTTGTTTTATATCAGAGCAAGTGCTGGAAAGATTTGATTTCTAAAACTAGTTTTTATTTTTGAGGAAATAATCATGTATATCCAACCCAAAGTGATATTTTCTGTAGTTTTGGCATACTTTGTATATAATCTTTTGAAAATCCCAGGTTATCAGTTCCGTTCAGTCGCTCAGTTGTGTCTGACTCTTTGCGACCCCATGGACTGCAGCACCCCAGGCTTCCCTGTCCATCACCAGCTCTCGGAGCTTGCTCAAACTCATGTCTATCGAGTCGGTGATTCCATCCAGCCATGTCATCCTCTGTCATCCCTTTCTCCTCCTGCCTTCAATCTTTCCCAGCATCAGGGTCTTTTCCAAGGAGTCGGTTCTTCGCATCAGGTGGCCAAAGTATTAGAGTTTCAGCTTCAGCATCAATCCTTCCAAGGAATATTCAGGACTGATCTCCTTTAGGATGAACGGGTTGGATCTCCTTGCAGTCCATGGGATTCTGAAGAGTCTTCTCCAGCACCACAGTTCGAAAGCATCAATTCTTCAGCACTCAGCTTTCTTTATAGTCCAGCTCTCACATCCGTACATGACTACTGGAAAAACCATAGTTTTGACTAGACGGACCTTTGTTGGCAAAGTAATGTCTCTGCTTTTTAATATGCTGTCTAGGTTGGTCATAGCTTTTCTGTGAGCAAGTGTCATGGCTGCAGTCACCATCTGCAGTGATTTTGGAGCCCAAAAAAAAAGGCTGTCACTGTTTCCATTGTTTGCCCATCTATTTGCCATGAAGTGATGGGACCAGATGCCATGATCTTCGTTTTCTGAATGTTGAGTTTTAAGCCAACTTTTTCACTCTCTTCTTTGACTTCCATCAAGAGCTCTTTAGTTCCTCTTCACTTTCTGCCATAAGGGTGGTGTCATCTGCATATCTGAGGTTATTGTTATTTCTCCCGGCAATCTTGATTCCAGCATGTGCTTCATCCAGCCCAGCACTTCAAGGTTATCAAGACTGCACAGGGTTATGAAGATTGCACAAAATTTTACTCTGGGTTAAATATATATCATTACTTCCTTAAAATCAAAAATAGTTTCAGAGATAAATCTTTCCAGTACTTCCTCTGTTACAAAGATTAGAGATCATCTGACAACAGCCTTTATAAGTAACAAATCTTGAACCTGTTTTTATGTTAGATAAATTTGTAATCCAATAAAATTTGAATTTCTCTTAATTTTTATGACATCTGTAATATGTTGAGTATGCATGTTTAGTTCAACAATGTTAGTCACAGCAGATAAAAACCACTTGGGTTGTTGAGTATTTTGGTAAAATGTCATGATTTCATAGAGAAGCATTAGGAAAATTCATTTCAGTAGTCTTACATTAGCTTAAACCATTCATGACCTATATATTTTTTTCTTTTGCATGGCCAGATCCATGCTCTTACAATTGTTAACCCTTACTGTCAAAAAGTTAGAGCCTTCATATTTAAAATTAATTTTGTTTTTCAGTTCTTTCTGCTTTTAAAAAGTGATACTGAAACTTTTTGGTAAGGGTTTAGCAATAATAGGAGATGTATTTACTTAATGTTACAAATGGGGTATTTATTTAATTCTAATGTTAGCATGCCCCAGGACACTGATGTCTTATGTTTGTTATTTTACTTAATTATCCATCTCGCCCACTAGAATGTTAATAAGTTCTATGAGGGCAGAATTAAAAAAATTTTTTTTGTTTTAATCACAGCTATATCTTGGATACTTGAAACAGTGCCTGGCACATAGTAGGTGCTTGATAGATGATTGTGGGACGAATGATGGAGTAAAGCATTAGTTGATCTGGAAGACATTTGTAAATATGTTAGTGTTTAAGAAGGTATTTTGACTACTACTTGCATACGGTGCTGGTCACAGTAGAACCCTTTTCTAAAGTTTGCAGAGTGCCTTCTGAGATGTCAGATAGTAGGGTTGAGCCTGTGCTGGTCAGTGAGATTAGGAAAGGTAGACTCCAGTACTCTTGCCTGGCAAATCCCATGGACGGAGGAGCCTGGTAGGCTACAGTCCATGGGGTCGATAGGAGTCAGACACGACTGAGCGACTTCACTTTCACTTTTCACTTTCATGCATTGGAGGAGGAAATGGCAACCCACTCCAGTGTTCTTGCCTGGAGAGTCATAGGGACGGGGAGCCTGGTGGGATGCCGTCTCTGGGGTCACACAGAGTCGGACATGACGGAAGGGAGTTAGCAGCAGCAGCAGACTGCATAGTAGGTTACTCTTCTTCAAAACTGCCTAGTTATTTTGCTTGCTGGTCTTTTGAGATGTTACTTGAAGATATTTTGAACCTATATCTAGGGGAAATAAACGTGCCAACTGAGATATTTGGTGTTACACTCTTTGGCAGTAACAAACAAGCAATGCTAACTTTTTGGGTTTAAACGTTGGATAGGGGAATTGTTGTTGCTGAAGAAGTTTTATTTTTATTTATAAAATAACTTTGAGAGCTGTTTCCATCAATTGAAGTTTAACAAAGTACACTTTTATTCCTAGGTGAAAAATTTAGAGAACTAATGGATAAGTTCCTGAGGGTTAACTTCAGTAAAGGCTGCCCGCCCTTGTTTACTACTTTGAAATCTCTGTATTACAATACAGAAAAGGTAAAATTTGGTCTTTATTCAGTTTGCTGTAGTCTTTTTACTCACTTTATTATAGAAAGAGATTTTCTCTATTCAAGTAATGGTGTGCACCTTAGCTTAATAATAGATGAACTGAAATTATATGCATGTACTATAAGTAGTGTCAAAGGAAATGTCAGTCTGAAATTTACTGAGTAAGGGGCTTATAAGAACACTAAAAGGTTATTGTTTTTAATGGGTATACTTTTCTAGTGGAATTTTATTAATAAATTTGACATATTGTCACCAAAGGTCTATATTTAACTGTTTCACGATTAGTTATCTATTACTTAATAGTGTGATTGTGGATTTTTAAATTTGTATGCTTGCTTTTAAAGTTAGAGCATGGGTAATTGTTAGTGGAACAATAAAATCTAGGCACTATTTTAACTAACAGGCTACATTTTAATAAAGATAGGTTTAGCTGGTTTTCCCATGAAGAGTCATCCTTCTGCTTTTTAAAATTAGGAAATAGATGTGGTTTTATATTAGAAAGATAATTAGAAAATTAGAAGTTAATAGAAAATAAGTTATACTTCTATTTCCAAGTGTTGCTTCTTATTAAGATCTAAAACTCTTGTGTAAACAGTTTTTGAAAGTTGAATGGATAAGGAAGAGACTTTATTAGAAGAGCTAAATATTTTTAGTTAAACCTCATCACTTTACTTAGCTTTGACCGGTAATTATTTGCAACTTAGCATAATTATGAATAATAAGTTATTCAGAAAGGTCAGTGGTAGGTATACCGATTGACCCTTTCTTCCTTTGGCAGCAGGTTCATAAACTAAAAGGCACGACTCATAATATCTAGAGGGGAGTGGCTGAGGCTGGCTTGCAGAACTTCTGCACTCTCTTCCTGCCGCTGTGTACCCAGTCTCCTTGTCAGCTGGTCACATCCCCACTTCTAGAAAGATACCTATAGTGCCTGATCAGTAAGAAAGTATCATTTGCATTAAAAAAAAAAAAACAAAACCAAAAGACCTTATAGTTCTTTTAATGTCTGTAGTATACTTTATTTGATTGTTATGGTATTGCTGTCGATTTTTCTTCTGTTGTCTTATTTTTTTTGAGTGAGTGATGTGTATGAAAACATGAAGCAGTGCCTAACAGTGGTTTCTGTAGGTTATTTAAATTAGCATTTGCCAAAGTGCTTCTTTTACTCATTTTGGCAAGGTTGACAAAGAAGAAAGAAGAGATGAAGTGTCGGCACTGTTAGTAATAAAGCGCATGTGTGTAACTGTCTTACAGCGAGTACTGAATACAGCAGTCCTTTCAGAATCTGTTCCTCTTAAAGCTGTCAGTGAGCTTTCCCTGGCTTTCTCAGTTTTCATAAGAGGCATAGACTTAAAACAAAAATCCCTTCAGTACTGATCCCAAATTACCATCATAAAGGTATTAAGCATTTGTTGATACTTTATAAATATTAGAAATTGCATTTTTAAAGAAGGCATTGAGGATGCATTGACCTGTACAGGAACCTGTGACATATATCTTTAGTGTTAATTTTTAAGCACACAGCAGGAATGTTTACCATATGTTTTTGATGTTTGAATTACAATGCAGAAATTTGAGTTTAAGTTGTCAGAACTTAGTATATTTTTTTAAAAAGTGTACAAGTATGGGAAATTCTTCTCAAATCATTTTGGCTGCATATATTTGTGATTACTCAAAGGGACATTTTTAAAATTTGCATATTTCTAATCAGCAGTGAGTCCTGATTTTTAGCAAGGGCTGCATTTTTTTTATTTAATAAACTTTTTTTAAAAAGTACTTATTTTTGACTGTGCTGAGTCTTCCTTGCTGCATGGGCTTTTCTCTCACTGTAGGGGGTCGGGGGCTGCTCTCCCTTGCAGTGCTCAGACTCTTCATTGTTGTGGCTTCTTTTGCTGCGGAGCGCAGGCCCTGGGGTGCTCGGGCTTAATGGTTGTGGCTCCCAGGCACAGGCTCAGTAGTCGTCAGTAGTCGTGGCTCTGGGCTTAGTTGCTCCCAGGCCTGTGGGATCTCCCAGATCAGGGATCAAATCTGTGTCCCCTGCATTGGCAGGTGGATTCTTTACCTCTGAGCCACCAGGGAAGCCCCTCCAGGGATGCAGGACTCTTTTTAACTCTTGAAGGATTTCAAAGAGGTTAAGGATGATGAACAATTACAATTGTTTTAATTTGTAAAATTCCAAGAGTAAAAAAATAATCCACGACGGGTACCATGGAAATAAAAGATGAGCCTTTGAAGTTAGCCTTGGATATAATACAGTTGTAGAAAAGTGTTTTAAAATGTCTCCGGCATTTTAAACTGTGAATGCACAATTTAAGAGCAATTTTCATGTAATTCCTTTCCAAATTTTTTTCCCTGTGAATTTATTTGTGATGTATATATGTAGCTATAGTAATTTTGACCATAAAAATTTTGTTTTTCCACCTAGCAATTTCACAGGGACTTCATGTTGTATTGTGTAGTCTTTGATTTCTTCTTTTTCATAACAACATAGTCTTTTATTAAAAGCATACCTCTAGTTATTGAACTTTGCTGTTAAAAAAAAAAGTCTTTGTACGCATAGTTTTTACTTAGGATTTTTCCCCCCATAAATTCTCAGAATAAGTTAATGGGTAAAAGGTATGAACATTCTGTTATTCTTGGTAAACACTGATATACTGATTTCTATAAGGCTGTAAACATCAGTTTGTATTGCTAGTAGCAAAGGTGTGTGAAAGGTTCACTATTTCCTCACCAGCATTAGGCAGTGTTAAATATTTTCTTGTGTTTGCTTTTCTCAGGAGATTTTTTTCTTTTAAATATAAAGAAGCTAAAATTTAATGTAACCAGATTTGTTGATCTTTATTTCTATCGTAGAACTTCACCTGTTGTTTTAAAAAAAGTTTGGAAAGTCCCCTTCGTCTCGAGCACTGCTTCACAAAGTGGGACGGGAGGGAATTAGGCCACCAGGGGGCATTTTGCGGTGTCTGGAGGCTTGATTGTCACTGTGGTGGCGGTGTGCTGCTTGATACTTCTGCAGTTCAGAGGACAGCCCCTATAAGAAAGAACTGCATAATCAGCAATTGGGCTAGATAACCCTTTGTTATTAGGGGCTGTCCAGTGTATGATAGGGTGTTTAACAGTGTCCTCGGAGAAGGCAATGGCACCCCACTCCAGTACTCTTGCCTGGAGAATCCCAGGGACGGGGGAGCCTGGCAGGCTGCAGTCCATGGGGTCGCTAAGGGTTGGACACGACTGAGCGACTTCACTTTCACTTTTCACTTTCATGCATTGGAGAAGGAAATGGCAACCCACTCCAGTGTTCTTGCCTGGAGAATCCCAGGGACGGGGGAGCCTGGTGGGCTGCCCTCTATGGGGTTGCACAGGGTCGGACACAACTGAGCGACTCAGCAGCAGCAGCAGTGTCCTTGGCCTCTGCTGCTCGGATGTCAGTAGCTTACCCCCGTTAACAGCTTTATTGAGATACAGTTCTCATACCATAAAATTGATGTATTTGAAGCTTACAGATTCACTGATTTTTAGTATATTCAGAGTTTTCTAACCATCAACATGATTTTAGAAACCTCCCATTCATATTTGCCCACTCCCACTCTCCCAGTCAGGCAACCACTAGTTTACTTTCTGTTCATGGATTTGCCTATTCTGAATATTTCATACAAACAGAATCAAACTATAGGTGGTTTTTTCTCTCTCTAGTGTCTTACACTTAGCATTAAATATTTTCATCCCGGTGGTAACATGAGCACTTCTCCTCTTACGTCTAAATAATGTCCCATTGTATGGCTGTAGAGCATTTTATCTATCACTTGATGGACATTTTGGTTGTTTGTATCTTTTGATTAGTACCCATATTGCTGTGAACATTTGTGTAAAGTTTTTTGCATGTACACGTTTTCATTTCTCTTGGGTGTATATACTCCAGGAGTGGAATGGCTAAGTCAAATGCTAACTGCATGTTTAAACTTTTTGGAAACTGTCAGGTTCTTTTCCAGTGTGCTGCTACCATTTTACATTCCCACAAGTAGTCTATTAGGATTCTGATTTCTACACATCCTCACCAGCGATCCACCTCTTACTGTATGATGTTTGATTCTAACCTACATCCTAGTGGGTGTGAAGTGGTTTGCATTTCCCTGATGACTGATGATTTTAAGCATTTTTTCAAGTGCTTGTTGGCCATTTGTATATCTTCCTTGGAGAAATGTCAATTCAGGTTCTTTGCCCAGTTTTTAATTGGGTTATTTATTTTTTATTATTAATTTTAAGTTTTTAAATATATACTAGAAACAAGTTTCTTATCTGACATATGATATTTGAAATAATATAAATATTTGAAAATATTTTCTACTCTTCTGTGGATTGTCTTTTTCCTTTCTTGAAAGTGTCTTGATAAACCCCATTTTATCTTTTTTCCCTTGTGTTGCTTGTGCTTTTGTGTTGTATATTAAGAAACCGTGTCCAAATACGGGGTCGTGAAGATGTATACATGTTTACTCCTGAGTTTGTACCTTTGGTTCTTATGTTAAAGTGTGATGCATTCTGTGTTCATTTTTGTGAGGTGGGAGTCCAGCCTCATTCCTTTGCATTGTCTGTCCACTTTCCTACCACCATTTACTTTTTTTTCCCCTGAAAGGCTACATAGCCGTGTTGAAAATGAGTAGACCGTGGATATGAGGGTTCGTCTCTGGGCTCTCTGTGTGTCCACCTTAGGCTGTATCATACTGTCTTGCTTACTACAGCTCTCGGGTAGTTTTTTAAATTAGGAAGTGTGAATATTCCTTGTTCTTTTTTTTAAATCTTCTTTTGGCCATTAAGGGTTTATTTTCATTTGAATTTTAGGATCAGTTTTTCAGCTTCTACAGAGGCCAGCTGGGATTTTATAGGGATTGCTTTGAATCTGTAGATCACTTTGGGAATTTCCATTATGGGAACTCCCATTTTCATCTTAACACAAGTGTTTCCATCTGTGAACATTGGTAGTCTTTCCATTTATTTAGAGTGTCCCTAATTTCTTTGAACAGTGTTTTGTAGTTTTCAGTGTACCTCTTATACATCTTTCGTTAATTCATTCCTAAGTATTTTACTTTTTTATGCTATGCTGGGTAGAATTATTTTCTCTTTATAAGTTTCAGGTGCACATGTTGAAACTTACAGAGCCAGTTATAATTTGATGTCCGTGTACATTGTAATCTGTTCACTACCGCAAGCCTAGTTACCACCCGTCAGCATACAGCTGAGCCCCTTCACTCATTTCACACTCACCCCAACTCCCTTCCCTCACTAGTCTGTTACCTGTATCTATCAGTTTTTGTTTTATTTTGTTCTTTTTTAAAAGTCTGTGTGTGAGCGAAATCATGTGACATTCGTCTCTCTTTGACTTATTTCACTTAGCATAACACTGTCGAGGTCCATCCATGTTGTGGCAAATGGTAAGATGTCATTCTTTTTTATGGCTGAGGAGAGTAATAGTCCATGTATCACACCACATCTTTATCCATTTATCCGTTGATGGACATCTAAGATGTTTCCATATTTTGGTTATTGTAAATAATCCTGCAGTGAACACAGAGGTGCATCTGTCTCTTTGGATTAGTGTTCTTGTATTCTTTGGGTTGAGATTATTTTCTTAATTTAATTTTTCAGTTTTTTTTTTTTTCTTGCTAGTAAGTAGATTTTTTTTTTATATTGTTATATTCTGCAGCCTTGATAAATCTGTTTACTAGTTGTTACAGTTGGTATAATGAATTCCTGTCATGCACAAATAGAAAGTTTTATTTCTTCCTTTACAATTAGTATCCCTTTTATTTATTTTTTGGACTATTTGTTCTGTCTAGAACCCCCAATACATGTTGAATAGAAATGATAAGAATTGACGATTTTGTCTTGTTCTTAGTCTCAATGGGAATGTGTCTAGTCTTTCTCCATTAAATATTGTTTTAACTATGGATATGTTTGTATATGCCATTTATGATGTTGAGGAAGTTCCTTCCTACTTCGGGTTTGTTGAACATTTTTGTTTTGAAAGGGTGTTGAATTTTATCAGATTCTTTTTCTATGTTTATTGAGATGATCATGTGTTATTTTTTATTCTGTGGATAATTATGTCATACAGTAATTGATTTTCAGATGTTAAACAGCTTTGCATTAGTGGGATAAAACCCACTTGGTCATGATGTGTAATTCTTTTTATGTGTTGCTAGGTTCAATTTGAAAGTGAAAGTTGCTCAGTCGTGTCAGACTCTTTGTGACCCTATGGAATCCATGGAATTCTCCAGGCCGGAATACTGGAGTGGGTAGCCTTTCCCTTCTCCAGGAGATCTTCTCAACCCAGGTATCAAACCCTGGTCTCCCACATTGCAGGTGGATTCTTTACCAGCTGAGCCACAGAGGGAGCCCAGGAATAGTGGAGTGGGTAGCCTGTCCCTTTCCAGAGGAACGTCCAGACCCAGGAATCAAACCAGGGTCTCCTGCATTTGGGATTCCCTGGGGGGCTACAGTCCATGGGGTTGCAAAGAGTTGGAGACAACTGAGCGACTTGACTTCAGGTTCAATTTGCTAGAGTTTTATAGCGGATTTTTGTATCTGAATTTCTAACAAATACTGTGTAATGTCTTTGGCTTTGATATATCAGGGTAATAATGACTTTATAATGAGGTGGGAAATTTTCTCTCCTTTTTTCTTTTTTTTGAGAAGTTTGTGAAGATTGGTGTTGGTGTTAAATATTTGGTAAAATTTACCAGTGAAGCTGTCTGGGGCTGTACTTTTCTTTGTGGGTTGTTTTTGATTACTTGTTTCAACTATTTATTATTATTCATTTCTATTTCTTCTTATTTGGTTTCTGAGATTTGTTTTTCTAGAAGTTTGTCCATTTAAATGGTCCAGTATTGGCATATAATTGTTAATCATATTTCTTTATAATCATTTTACTTCTATGAAGTCAGTAATAAGTAGTGCTTTTCTTTGATTTCCAGTTTTAATAACTTGAGTCTTTTTTTCTTGGTCAGTGTAACTAAAGGCAGCCAGTTTTGTCAGTCTTTTCTGAAGGCTAAGTTTTCGATTTGTTGACCCCTCCCTCTGTTTCTATTTCACTAGTCTTCAAATCTGGTCTTTATTATATCCTTACTTCTGCTGGTTTTACATTTAATTTGCTCATCTTTTTGCAATTGCTTTTTAAAAAATTTATTTATTTTTAATTGAAGGATAAATCAAGGTTACAGCATATACTTTAAAAATATTTTGGGGGGCTTTTAAAAGAAACCAAAGTGACCCTGGTAAGAGGTGGAAATTAATTCTGGACTTCCATTTTCACCTATAGGGGAAAGTACTTGGCAGTTTGCTTAGCTGTTCACTGTGTCAGACTCTTGAGTGAACGCAGTGAATCATCACGGTTTGCATGGGTGGTTACAGGTACATTTGATTCCATAGCATCTGGACACCGATGCATAGGTGCGCTGAACATGGGTGAGAACATGGAATCTGAGTGCTTGGTGAGACAGACTGGTGAAGCGCAGCTGTCTCAACAGAAAACGTATGGCTGTCCATACACGGGAAGGGAAGGTAGGCTGCTTCTAAGACAGCCTTTCTTTCTTGTGTTAAATCTGCCCATAACTGTGAAAATATGTCAAGATCCTCATTCAGCTGAAGGACCTGTTGAGGTATTTGTGACCTTTAGAAACCGATGACAGTAGGCCCAAAGAGTTACAGAACACTTGGCCTGTTCACTGCAGAAAGAGAATCATCGTGAACATTGTTGAAATATGTCTGTGGAAAGTACTGAATTGTTTGGCTCTGGTTACTGGGAAACACCTATAGTTTGTTGCTGGAGGTGGAGGTAAATTAAGATGTTGATCCTGGAATATATTGTCTCTAAGTATCTTTGTTTCTTTCTTTTGAATTAACTCAGGTGGGTATAAAATTGAGTTTTGTGTCTATTTACTAACTAACTTTAATTGTGAAGGTAAGTTAGGGGAGAAAATGAAGTTTCAGAGTTCTGTCATCATTATAAAAATGACATCACAGTTAATGGACAAGCAGAATGATTCTAAGAATGCTTTATTTCCTATATACTTCTGGAAAACTAGGTGTTTTAGAAAACTATATATGGGAGTAATTACCAAGGAAAGCAAGAGTTTGATTTGTATTTAAGGGCAGTATAAGGGATTTTTTCTTAGATGCCCCAAATAATAGAAGAACTACATTAAGAATGTTTCTTAGATTCTGCAGACTGAGGAGGAAGAAGAGAAGAAAAACAGAAAGAGGGGAGTTGCTCTGGCGTAGGGGGTGACTTTGTAAAGGCTCATGGCCAGGAGGAGGTCCCTGAGCTTGAGCCTGCTCTCAGCCTGAGACAGCAGACAGCCACTATTCCTAGGGCTCTCCTGGAGAAGAGGCTGGTGTCAGAATAAAACACTGTCCTATCTGCCGTCCTCTTATCCCGCCTCCCCACACCAGGCTCTTTCTAGCTCTGTCCACTCCTCTTATAAAAGCCCTTTTGTCTAACTCTGCAGATCTTATGGACACTGGTTCTTTCTGTGGCAACAGCCAGCTCACAGCACTAAATATAGCCCTTTCCCCCTTTTGCAATAATTATTGCAAATACAGTCTCTCTGAAAAAAGGAAAAAGAAAATTTCTTAGAATCCTGGATTTCTCACTAAAGGAAAAAAATTCTGTTGTTAAAAATTCCAAAAGGCATTATTTGCAGTGGTAACAGTGTCAGAGTTAGTATTTTTCAGATATGCTGATCAACCGTTAATTGTAATGACGTTCATGAATTCATTTCTTGTTTAAAAACAATTAAATTTTGGGAGAGGGAAATAAAAGCAAGTACTTTTCCTACCTGGGAAAGTGTCTTAGTATAGTGTCATGTCAACTTATTCATTAATCCCTTTTACAATTTTTGCCGAATCTATGTAACAACTACAGTGTTATTTATTTAGTATTTTTCACCAAATTTGATTATTTTTTTTGTCTTTCATAAAAGCCAGATGTGTGTTAATACAGTTTCTATAGTCATAAAGTAAAAATCTAATATTAAAATATAACTTTAAAAGTTTCAGTTGGTGAATTAGCTGCGTGGTCACCCTTTGGGAAATATTGGTATAGGGAAAAGAGAATTGCTGTGGAATCAAGCCTGGTTTGGAATCCTGACTCCATCACATATTTGCGTGAGCACTTCCCTGATTCTGTTTCTGGATTATAAAACTGGAGCAATTAATACTGAAAGAGTTGATGTGTGCTTTAATTAAATGATTAAGTTTGTAAATTCCGCTCTCTCACCATCCGCACCCCGTCACAGGTCATCTCTGCAAGAAGTTACTTTCATTTTAGTGTCATAGTTCTTGGACAGTTCAGCTAGCTGCTTGGGGACCAAAATTGTCCCTTATGTTAATTGTATATTTATTAGAAATTAATCCAGTTTTGGTCCTTGTTGATAAACTCTTGTGCTTGGTTTTCTCATTTGGATTAAAAAAATTTGAAAAGACAGTTTCAGTGGCTTTCATGTTTTACAGTAACATTTTAAACTCGATCTGTATTTATATTGTGAAAAATTGTGTGTCGTATATGTGTTGTAGGACTTTGTTTTAACGTTAATAAAGAATTCTTTTAACTCATATATAAGAAAAGCTGGTTAAGGGCAATCAATAATTTAGGGGAATTATCTACAATAGTCACATTTGCCCATGTTAGATTTGGTTAGCAAAAGCAAAGCTTTTTCAATTCTGGTCAAATATAACTGTTAGAAGAAAGTATTTAAATCAGGAGAAGGTGGTTGAACTTTGAAATATTTTCAGTTCATAGAAAATTTTGTATGATTTTAAACTATTTTAAGGCTTGAAGTTTTATTGTGATATTAGATACCTAATGTGAGTAGATTGGACTTCTTGATTTAAATGCCAGTGGAAATACTGTTTTCAAGACTAGCCATTACTTATTAAGTTGTAGAAGAAAGAAGTTGAATATACAGTTATATTGTACAATTGACTATAGTTATATGGTATACAATTATATAATTGAATATATAATTATACAGTATAATTGCAATGTAAATGGTAAGTAAACTTGAAGTAAAATGGATCCTTTATACCTCAGTAAAACTCCTTAGACTAACTTTCATAGATAAGTTTGGAAAATTGAATTTTTTAGTTAATTACTTAGTGAGTGACTATAATAACACATTTTTTAGATTCAATATATATGCCAGGTAAACCAGGAAGGACAGTGATCTTTGCAGTTTTTTATTTAGAACATTTCATGTGAACTTTCCATTACCTTGATTTATTCCCTCAATTAAATCTTGTTTTTGAGTTCTGAAGCTAGAGATTCTATTTTATTCAGTAGTATTTGCACTCTTTTATTAAGAGTGTAACATTATTATGTGTAACTTCAGTATTTTGTTGTACTTTTTAAAATTATTAAAACTAATTTTTAAAATGTATTCCACCCTAGAGATGCAAAAAGGTACACCCTTACTTAAAAGTCTACTCTAGCTGCAGTTTTAGTAACTGCCAGTAGATGGTAGTGGAAGTTCATGAAAAACTTTTTGCTTCTGTAAGTTGAGTGCTGAATTTCCGTAAGTTGAACCTGAAGGTTTTTTTAAAGTTACACATACTCTGAATGAAATTAGTCCTGATGGCTTAAAAATGCCTAATACTTTTTATTTTGCTTAATAGTAATAGTCTTATTGCAGCATTTTAAAAAAATCAGTTCTCAAACCCTAGGGTGTATTAGAATTATTTATAGAGGGTTTGCTGAAAATGTTGCTAGACTCAGTTTCTGATTCTCTAAATGTGGGGTTTGCTCAGAAATTTGCATGCCTACAGATTACCAGGTCATGCTGATGTTAACATTTATGATATTAATGGTCAGAGGATTGTGCTTTTTGAACCACTTTTGTCATTGTTTTATGTGGCGAAATACACTTAACCTAAGGTTTACCATGTTGACCATTTTTAAGTGTATGATTTAACGGTATTAAATACATTCACCTTTTTTTGTAACCATGACCACCATCCATCCCCATAACTCTTTTTATCTTGTGGCACTATTAATAAAACTCTGTACCCATTAAATAGTAACTCTGTTTTTCCCTCCCTCTAGCCCCTAGCAACCACTATTAAACTTTACAGCTTTATGATTTTGACTACTCTGAGCAACTCATAAAGTGGAATCATATGGTATTTGTCTTTTTGTGACTAGATTATTTCCTTTTGCATAATGTTCATCCGTGTTGTAACACATTGCAGAATTCTTTCCATGGCTGAATAATACCTGTCATATGTCTCCCCCACATTTGGGTTGCTTCCGCGTTTTGACAGTTAAGAGCAATGCTGTGTACATGGGTGTACAGATATTTCTTGGAGACCTGCTTTCAGTTTGTTTGGATCTATAGCAGAAGTAGAATTGCTGGGTCGTTTGGTGGTCCTGTTTTTAATTTTTTGAGGCACTGCCGTACTGTTTCCACGGCAGCTGTACCATCTTCCACCAGTAGTGCACAGTTTCCATTTTTTTTTTACATCCTTGTCTGCAGTTGTTATTTTCTGTTTTTTGTTTGTTTTTAGATAGCCATCCTCCTGGGTGTGAGGTGGCATCTCATTGTAGTTTTGACTTGTATTTCCTTAATGACTGGTAATGTTGCAAATCTTTTCATGTGCTTACTGGCTGTTTGTATATCTTTGGACAAATGTTTGTTAAGTATTTTATCAAACATTGAATGGGGTTTTTGTTGTTGAATTTTAGTTCTCTTTGTATTTTGGATACTAAGCTCTTACTAGATACATGATTTGCAAATATTTTCTCCCGTTCTGGGGGTTGCCATTCTGTGGATGGCATCTGGTTGTACACATTTTTCACTTTTCATGAAGTCTAATTCGTCAATTTTTTCTTTTGTTCCCTGGGCCTTTGGTGTTAAATCCAAGAAATTGTCAAACCTGATACTGCGGAGCTTTTGTCCTGTGTTTTCTTCTAAGACTTTCATTATTTTAGGTCTTTGGTCCTTTGGGTTAATTTTTGTATGTGGAATTAGGTTAAGTTCACCTTCATTCTTCTGCAAATGGACATCCAGTTCTCCCAGTCCATTTGTTGAAAAGACTTTTATTTCTCCATTGATTGGTCTTGACACTTGTAAAAAATCACCAATGTGAGCATTGTTTCTGGACTCTAGATTCTATTCCATTAGTCTCTATGTCCATCTTTATGCTAATACCACAATGTATTTTTTTTTTTTAATTACTGTAACTTTGTAGTATGTTTTGAAATCAGAAGTGAGTCTTCTTGGTTTTCTTCTTTTTAAAGATTGTTTTGGCTATTTGGATTCTTTGAGAGTCCAAATGTTAGTTTTAGAACGGGCTTGTCTATTTCTGGGAAAAAACATTGGGATTTTGATGAAGATAGCATTGAGTTTATAGGTCTATTTGGGTAGTATTGATATTTTAATAATATTAAAATTTCTAGTTCATAAATATGGGATGTGTTTCCATTTATTTATGTCATCTTGAATTTTTTTCAGCAGTGTTTTATAGTTTTCATTGTACAAGCCTTTCACTTCCTTGGTTAAGTTTATTTCTAAGCATTTTATTCTTTTTGATGCTATTGTGAAAGAAGTTGATTTAGTAATTTCCTTTTCAGATTTTTTATGTGTGAAAGTGCAGCTGATTTTTGTGTATTAACTTTCTGTGTCTTGCTGTTTTTTTGGGAAATATCTGCAGAGAAAGTTTTACTTCTTCTTTGTGTACAGTTTGGATGCCTTTTATTTCTTTTTCTAGCCTTCCAGCAGGAGGACTTGCAGAACCGTGTTGAGTAGATGTGATGAAAGCAGGCATCCTTGCCTGGTTGTGTATCTTAGTAGTAGAAATACTTTCAGTCTCTCCCCTTTGAGTCTGATTTTCGCTGTGGGTTTTTCATGTTTGTCATCAATTATATTGATATAATTTCCTTCTGTTCATGGTTCAATAACTGTTTTTATAATGAGAGTGGTGAAATTCATCACATACTTTCTGTGCAACAATTAAGATAATTACGTGGGGTTTTGTCCTTCATTTTGTTGATATGGCATGTTATACTAATCAGTTTTTAAGGTAAACTGTCCTTGCATTCCAGGAATAATTCCTCCTGGTCACGGTGTGTGATCCTTTAGCATGCTGCTGAGGCCTATATGCTAGTATTTTGTTGAGGATCTGCATCCGTATTCATCATGAGTGTTGGTCAGTAGTTTTCTTGTGGTGGATTTTGGTATGAGAGTAATGCTGGCATTGCGGAATGATTTTGGAAGTGTTCCCTTCACTTCAGTTTTTTGGGAAAGTTTGGTGTTAGTTTTTAAACTGTTCAGTAGATTTTACCATTGAAGCCATAGGGTCCGGGGCTCTTCTTTGTTGGTAGGTTTTGATTTCTTGTTCAATCTCCTTACTAGATATAGGTCTATTCAGATTTTAATAAACATTCTTTTAAAATGATCTTTGTTTAAATATCTTATTAAAATAATACAGCATTATTGTTACTTTTTTTTAAGACTGTATTCATATTCTACTACCCTAATCCATTTGGTCATATTTTCAGTAATGAGTGTAAATTCTTTCTTTTTTTTGTTTATGTTACGTATTTCCCCCCACTGTTAATATATTGTCCCATGTATTCCTTATTGCCCTTCTATCTGAGAGAATTACACCATATAGTGCAGTATTCTTATCAGAAAGATATATAGGCCTGAGAAGTGTTTTAATTTGGTATTTTGTTTTTTGACTGCTTTCAGTGGGACGGTATTAAAATAATTCTATATTGATCACATACTGTTATAAATTTTAATTGTTTTTCTTCACTTTTGACCTTTGTTTTTCTGAAGTTCATAAATAAGATGGCTATATTTTCTGATGTATTCTGAACAGGTAACATCAACAGACATTTAAAACAAACTGTACACAGAAGCTGCTTTTTTCCTGCGACTTCTAACTCATGTCACTTTTCTTTTGTACTTGCTGGGCATAGCATGTTTGCAGTGTAGCTTATGATCTTTTAGTCCTACCTAAGTATAGCATTGGAATGAAAATTTATTCAAATAATCACTGAAAACAGTTTAAACCTTTAATTACGAGTTTACTTAACTTTTTCCATCAACTCACTGTGTAGTTTAGATTATTTCACTTGACTTTTTTTTTTGTATTGACATTTTAGAAAATCTGAGAATATAATGGCTTACAACTTCACCCTGTGACAGTGGGAAGCAAAAAGCGATAAACTTAATAAATTATACAGATGTGTTCTTTGGCCAAAAAGGAGTATGTGGTAACTAGTGATAATTTGTCCATTAGTTTCATAATTTGAAACTCGATATTGAGATGAGAAATTAATGAGATTCTGTTTTACTATTAATAAAGAGAGCAGTACATTTTCTGTGTTTTTCTCATTTTCCTTCCAACATGGAGGGTGGGAGTGGGGAAAGCAAGCATCTCAATTTATAGTTAATTTATTGTTCTGAAATAAACTGTATATTGTTTCCAAATCTAATCCATAAAAAATAAAATACTATTAAAGATTTTTTAAAACTATGTTTCTTTAACAGATTTCCATAATCCAGGAGCTGGTTACTAATTATGAAACCTCTCTTAAAACGTGTGACTTTTTTAGCCCTTATGGTAAGTTTAAATTAGATTGAGTTGAAATTTGATTATTCATTTCAGTCCATTTTTAATCACTTACGGTAAAATTGTGTTCATTATGTGCTACATGATAGCTGTTCACTAGTTTTTTAATTAGTGAATGAAATGAGAAGAGCACTTGCAACCTAAAGTAATTAAAAATTTCCATAGTCTTGTGATGTGGGAATTAACCTCATTTTAATATGAGTAAACAGAATCCCACGTGGTTGAGTAGCTTGACCAAGATCCAGTAGTTAATGTTAAGATGTGTTTTTCCTGACTTCCTAGTTTTTTGTTCTTTCTACTTTTATGTTTGTGTGCTCAGTCATGTCCGACTCTTTGCGACCCCGTGGACTGTAGCCCGCCAGGCTTCTCTGTCCATGGGATTCTCCAGGCAAAAATATTGGACTGGGTTGCCATGCCCTCCTCCAGGGGATCTTCTGACCCACGGATTGAACCCACATCTCCTGCTTTGCAGGTGGATTCTTTACTGCTGAGCCATGGGGGAAGCCCTAATGTGTCTTCCACAAAATTAACTCTCATACCACATATCTTAACACCTAGTCCACATGCAAATTTTCCTCATTATTTAAAAAAATGTGTAATTGGTTTCTTTGAATCTGGATCCAGCTTAGGTCCACAGTTTACATTTGTTTGTTATGTTTCTGATATTCTTTTAATCTTGGGTGGTACTGTCCTGTCTTTCCTTTCTCCTCTTTTTTTAAAGGCTGTTTGTTGAAAGGTCATTTGTCTCGTGGAACGCACCATGCTTTGAATTTTGCCAATTGTTTTCTCATGGTAGTGTTTAATACATCTTGCTGTCTTCCATATTTCTTACAAACTTCAAGTTAGATTTATAGGCTCTTTTTTTTTTCCTTTCTTGCATGTTGTGCTGTACAACATACAAGATCTTAGTTCCCCGACCAGGGACTGAACCCTTGCCCCTGCAGTGGAAGCACAGAATCCTGAGCACTCTTCCTCTGGGGAAGTCCCCTAGGTTTATAGGCTCGATTAGATTTGGGTTCCATGTGAATACTTCATAGGTGACACTTTGAACTTCCTGTTACAGCACATCTGAAGGCCGAAGGCATTCTCGTTGTCTCTCTTTTTGTGAAACTAAGATTCATCAGAATTTAGATGTTTGTCAGCCTAATCTGGCCATGCAGTCAGTGTTTCTTAGTGGTCACTTACCTGATGATTTTTGCAGCCACTGCAAAAATTGCCTTGATCCCTTATTTCATTCTGATCATCATTCCTTCTGCATTTATTAATACTAGCTGGAGTTCTTGTAAAGAACTTTTCCTCCTCAGATATTTGACCCCCCCCTGAAATACAGTGTATATAAGAGGAGCAAGATAAATGCTTGGCTCTTTGCTCATATTTATTATTTGTGTCTTAATTTATGTTAATTTGTGTGTTTGCATTGTCGTTTCATTCGGTCAGCTAGTCTAGGAGACCTTCTTGTCTTCTGAGGTAACATGAGTAAATTCTCCTTTCTGCTCTTCCTACCTCGTTTTATACCTGTGTGTCTTCCCTTCTGATACCCATTTTGAGAGCTAGGTGTTTCTTATTTATTCTTCTGTAGTTTCAGGGCACAGAATGGGGAGCCAGATAGAGGTCAGATGGTTGGTTGTGACAATCTGGTCAAGAGTGTACCCTCCTGATACCCTTCAACTTTGGGTTTCCCTGGTCTGTGTTGAGGCCTGGACGGTCCACGTAAGCTCTGGCAGTTCTTGCCTCTGTGGAAGTTTTACCGTGGTGGTTAGGGACGTGTTTTCTCCAGGCTGTTTTCCTTGGTTTTTCCTGGACCTGCTGCCTTAATGCTGTCTGCCTGAGAATCCGTAGAGTTAGGTTGATCTGCCTCTTCTCCCAGACTGTTTCCTTGGCATGAGGTGTGGGTAGAAGCTTGGGAAAGCAGCGTCTTTGCTCTGCTCGGCTACTGCTTCCTGAACTTTGTGACTTGAGGTTGTATCTCTTTCTGTTGAAATTGGTCATTTTTACTAGATTTTTATTCTAATAGTAATTGATTTCATTATGCATTGGGAGAAAGAAAGCAAGTGAGTTGCTTCACTTTGCCTCATTCCTTATAATAATTTTGTGTTTGATTGCAGAGAATGGGGAGAAGGAACCCCCAACGACACTACTCTGGGTTCAGTACTTCCTGGCACAGCACTTTGATAAGCTTGGGCAGTATTCTTTGGCTTTGGATTATATTAATGCTGCAATTGCTAGCACTCCAACTCTAATAGAATTATTCTATATGAAAGCAAAAATTTACAAGGTAAAATCTTGGTCATGTTTTTTGAATAGTTAAAGAATTTGGCCATTTTAAGGACCCATGGAGTTCTTTCTGTGTGGAGATAACTTTTAGGGCACCCTGATTATTTATTCTCAATACGCTAATAATCCGAAGGAGTTTTATGTTGCATAGTCATATAATCAGTGTTAATCATTTCATTCAGCTCTTAGTAAATATGAATTTTAATGTATATAAAAATTTCTAGATAGATTTGACAGAAATGTAACATTTCTAATTTGTCTTTAAGAACGTTTTCTGTTGTAGTGTACCCATATTCTCTTAATCATAACAGTGATGTCTTTAATACTTTCATCTCTTAAAGCATATGGGTAATCTCAGAGAAGCTGTCAAGTGGATGGATGAAGCTCAGTCTTTGGATACGGCTGATAGATTCATCAATTCCAAATGCGCAAAGTATATGCTTCGGGCAAATATGATAAAGGAAGCAGAGGAAATGTGCTCCAAGTTCACAAGAGTAAGAAATAGCATGTCATTGTCTGAGTTAGTAAAATTAAACTTAAATTCCCTGGTGATGTGTGAAGTGTGCTGCTATAGTTCCTCGGAATTCACTTTTGTTGTCATTTTTTAAATCTTGTTTAGCGCGTATCCTAAGTGTGATTTCTTACTGTGGTTGATGAGTGTGCATGTGCTTCTGGTGTGTGTGTGCTAAGTCGCTTCAGTCTTGTCTGACTCTGTGCAGTCCTATGCACTGTAGCCTGCTGGGCTCCTCTGTCCATGGGATTTTCCAGGCAAGAATGCTGGAGTGGGTTGTCATTTCCTTCTCCAGGGGATCTTCCTGACCCAGGGATCGAAATCCGTCTCCTGTGTCTCCTGCATTTTCAGGCAGATTCTTTACCACTGAGTCATCTGGGAAGCCCTGTAGAGATGAGAAGTAAAGTACAATTAGAAATGAGGATATTTAAGTTAAATAAGTTCAGTGGTTTAAAAAACAACAACAACAAAACACCCACGCAGCAAACCACAGCCAACTAGGACATGTCTGAAAAGACCCAGGAGAATGGGAAAGAAGGGGAAAGTTCAGCTGTTTGAGGAAAGTAGTTCCCAAAGTCTGGGGCTCAGCTTGCTTGTCATAATCGCCTCCAGCTGTCCACTCTTTAACAGGCTGCTGTGCTGTGTACAGAGCTGGTTAGCTTATCCACACTGCTTCACTGGCCAGGCGTGTCCCTGACGGTGGTGGGCAGCAGTGAGCTGGGGGAGGAGGGCTGCTCGTGACTTCCCTATCAGTTTATATCTGCTTTGTAATACGTAAGTGAAGTGCTCCTATTTCCTTCTTGCAAATTTTTCAGTTTATAATATTTGTAGAGTTGCTGAGGCAGGTTGAATAGTTCTAGTTGGTAAAGTTTTGAAATGAAAAATACGGTAGATTTCTTATAAACATAGGTAGTTATCAAACGATGGAATATCTGTAGCCATGAAGAAGACATAAAATACCACCATAATTTTATTTACCCAGAGATAATTGGTTTTTATACTTTCAATGAGAATTCTGAAAATTAAACTGATAACAACAGTGGGTATGAAAAAGAAATGAAGACTGAACTTACGTAAATATACCCGTATCTTTGCTGTCATTCTTGGGGTCCTGTAACATGCATTTTAAATAACTGTTCTCCATTGTGACAGAGCTCCACGTCCCTGCACTGAGACCAGGCACTCTGTGCTTTGCATTCTCCTGGGATACACACTTAGCCCGAATTAGCGAATATTCTTTTTATTTAAAAATTTTAATGTATTATTGTATAATTCACTACTGCTCATTGTCATAATAATCCTCATAGACATCGTTGTGAAAGGAAGTGACAACTGATGCCTTGATGTGGAGGAAGGAGACTTGCAAAACTGAAAAGCGGGCTTGAAACTACTATGAAGAGATTTGAAAACAATGTTGTAAATAGCAGTGATCCTAAGTCAGCAAGGAAAAGGTTAAATGGCTTTTGCTTAATAGACAAAGATAGGCAGTGCTTCATAGGATCCCTGTCTTAAATAGGTTAAATAAAAGCTCTGGTGTTTAAAACTTAGCTTCAGTAACCTGTAGTCTTTTCTGTGTAGATTGTTGACGGTCTCAAGAGAGCTGGGTAAATAAGACACACAGTTTTAAGTTGGTAGGAGCCTTTTGGAAGCACATCGACGTGTTTATTATATAATTTGTCACTGCTACTTATTGTCGCCGTAATCCTCATAGACATTGTTGTGAAAGAGAAAACGGGGTTTTTAGGCTCTCTTGTGTCGTTTGCTTCCTTTATTTGCGGTTGCTTCCGTTTCAGGAAGGGACGTCTGCCATGGAGAACCTAAATGAGATGCAGTGCATGTGGTTTCAGACAGAGTGCATCTCCGCGTACCAGCGCCTGGGGAGGTACGGGGACGCTTTGAAAAAGTGCCATGAAGTAGAAAGGGTAAGTTAACAAGAGTTTGGGCTTCGTTTTTCTCCTATAAGGTGACCAGAAAAGCAGGTAGATTTATACAAAGTCTCATCTACGTCTTCTCACGACTTTGGAAAACTTCACTGTGAAAAAATTCTCAATCTTTAGCCTTTCAAACATTCAGAAATTGTGAATAAATGATTCCTTTCTTTGGATCCTCAGGTGGTAATGAGGTAGACATGTCTGCATATTTTTGTCTGAAGCAAGAAGAGGAGGATTAGTTAAGTTACTGTTGCTATTACTAACATGTACTCAAAATTTCTCTTTCCTAATTGGGCCATTACTTGATTTCATCCCCAGCCTGGAAAGATGCACAGGCCGAGGGCCACCTCTTTCTGCTCTGTGTCAGGATCTGCTCTGTCGTCAGCCTCTCTCCAGTTTGTCTTGCCAGGGTGTGTGTTCTCACCTTCAGCACGTTCCGTACCCAACATGTGGCTGGCTTGCAGGCTTATGTTACGACTTGCTAGGATCATGTGTGCGATGTGCCTTAGTAAGGGGGACTT
Source organism: Bos taurus (assembly GCF_002263795.3). Classification (NCBI taxonomy): domain Eukaryota; kingdom Metazoa; phylum Chordata; class Mammalia; order Artiodactyla; family Bovidae; genus Bos; species Bos taurus. The sequence continues at coordinate 11,528,562 of NC_037339.1, forward strand.
TTCTTTTCCTTGTGTGTGAATTTTTGTTTTCCTGTTCTTTGTCATCTCTGAAGCACTCTCCTTCCAAGTGGACCACGGGAGGAAGAGAGCCACAATGCACCCCCGAGGCAGGCCTCAGCAGCCTTCAGCCAGGGGTCACTCGGCAGCCCCGTCCTGAGCTGGCGCAGTCAGGTGAGCCTGCGGTCTGCACCCTGGCAGCCACTTTGGCCTTCTTCCCCATGTGAAAGTTGTGAAGTTGCTCAAAGGAAGGCTGGACCTCTTAGGGGGTGGCTTTGGTCGGGAACTGGAACTAAGATTCCATTAGAGCCCTTTCAGAAGTAGTGTAGCTTTTGCTTTGTTCTTTGCTTTTTAAGCCTAAACTTGATGGCTGTTTGCCGGGGGAAACCCTTCTCATCTTCTCGGAAACTGTAAAGCCTTTGGATGATATGTGAAATATTCAGGCAATATCCAGTCATCCTGAGTTTAAGTCAGGCTCTGATTTCTGTGACCAAACCATAGATCACTAGCTTGTTTGACATCCTAGACGATCATCACTTTAAAAGCATTCTGCTCATTACTGAGGAAAGATGCATTTCTGTTACCCAGAACATTCTCAAGGAGCCGTAGCTTGGCACTTATGTATCAGTTGTTCCAGCACGACTGTAATTAGAAGTTAATCAGACTTTCTGTGGAAATCAAATTTCAACACCTTGGGATCATTGGAAATTCTCCATCTCTAGTCCCATTCCTCCTAACAGTGACTTTTTAATGTTTTTTATTAAAAAATTGTTAGACTATGATCACTAGCTGTTCCATTACTAAGTTTCATTTAGATTATGCTTTCTCCTGAGTTTTTAGTGGTTTTGAATAACTACAGTTGACCCTGGAACAAAGTGGGTGTTGGGGTGCCAGCCCTCTGGGAAGTTGAAAGTCTCCCTGTGACTTACAGTTGGTCCTTTGTATACGTGGTTCCTACGTATCCCTGTTTCCGTATCCATGGATGCAACCAACCATGATCACGTGGTCCAGTAGAATTTACTGTTGGAAAAAACTCACATATCAGTGGGCCCACATGGTTATTGTTCAAGGGTCACCTGTATTTCCAGTTTAAGAAATGTGTTTTGACTGGTAGAAAGCATTTTTGAAGGAAAAAAAATTATAGACGATCACTGGTTATCAGAGATGGTAGAAATCATCACCCTCTGGTTATGTTATGTAATTATCATCATTGGAAACTTTACTAAGTATCTTTAGGGTTTGCTGTTAGTACTTAAAAATATAACCAGAGGCAGATACACAAGAAAAGATCCTATTCATATTATGCTTATAAGCTAGTCTTTATAGTGAGTAATTCATGCTAAAAGGAAAAACATTAGTGTAGAGTACAAATAGGGTGATTGAATGTTTGCTGATGAACGCTTCTGAAATAATTAATTTTTCTCTCATTTTGGCTGCACTGGGTCTGTGTCGTGGCACGAAGGAGCTTCTCTGGTTGTAGTGCGAGGGCTTCTCTTGGGAAGCGTGGCTTCAGTGGTTGTGACGCGCGGGCTGTGGTGCACAGGCTTAGTTGTTGCAGCGCGCTGGCTTCTCTCCTTGTCTTGAGCAGGCGTGGTTGCCCTCAGGCCTGTGGGGGTCTTAGTGCCTTTACCAGGGATGGAACCCAGGTCCCCTGCATTGGAAGGCTGATTCTTAATCTCCAGACCCCAGGGAGCTCTCTGAAATTAGTTTCTAATAACATTAATGTCATCTGAAAGAAAATTCTTAATGATAACAATTATAAGGATTTAGGAGTAATTACAGAATTAAAAGATACAACAGATACCTATTTGGGTTACCTTTGTGCCTGGGTTTTAAATAGTTTAGTAAAGACACAGCACCTTATTCAAAAATAAAACTTTGGGGACTTCCCTGGCAGTCCAGTGGTCAAGACTCTGCTTTGCCAGTGCAGTGAGGGCACAGTTTGAATCCCTGTTCAGGGAACTAAGATCCTGCATGCTGTGTGGCAAAAAAAAATAATATATATATATATATAAAATTTTGCAGTTGACCTTCTAAATAGAAGGTTATTGAATAGAGAACTAAGTTCTAAGAAGGACTGAGTCCTTCTGCCTTCAAGAATTCTTTCACTGAAGGCAGTTTCAGCCTAGGACATACTGCTTTGCACTCTTACTAATTGGATTTGAAATGTTAGAATTCTAGAATGGTCCATTGTAGTCCTTTTTCTGCCTTCTTCTTGCCTTCCTTACAGGGTTTAAGATTACATGTAGTGATTATGTAGTCCAACCCAATCTGATGTTTAGAACTTAAGTTCTAACGACCGATTTTCTGTAAAGGAATTAAGATCATTGCCCTGGTTGGTCTAGCTCTTACTTCTTTTACTTGTTTGTTTGTTCATGGCTATGTCAGGCCCCAGTTGTGGCACAGGAGAGCTTTGTTGCGGCATGCACGCTTCTCAAAGTTGTGGCACGTGGACCCAGTAGTTCGGGCTCACAGGCTTAGTTGCCCCTCGGCATGTGGGACTCAGGAATTGAGCCTGTGTCCCCTGCATTGCAGCTGTAGAGACCTACGTATGGTGACGTCACATGGAACTGCTCACGCACATCAAGCCCATCTCAGCTCCTCGGGTTGGCAGTCATCTGCAGGGTGTAGCCTGGTGGGGGTGTTGGCAGTCATCTGCAGGGTGTAGCCTGGTGGGGGTGTTGGCAGTCATCTGCAGGGTGTAGCCTGGTGGGGGTGTTGGCAGTCATCTGCAGGGTGTAGCCTGGTGGGGGTGTTGGCAGTCATCTGCAGGGTGTAGCCTGGTGGGGGTGTTGGCAGTCATCTGCAGGGTGTAACCTGGTGGGGACACTGAGCAAAGAGGACATAGGACATCCCTGTACCACCTTTGTAACTCCTTTGTCCATGCTCATCTCAAAACGAAAAGTTAAGAAAGTCAGCCTAAGATGACATAGTTGCTCTTAAGTAGGAATATGCCAGCCTCAGCAGGTTCCTGAGACACAGAGGTTTGAGCGCAAGAACTGAGAAAGCCTCAGACACACTAGGATAAGTGGGTTGCTTTGTTTCTGGAAGACGGTGACTGGAGAGAGGCAGGCTATGGGCGGCTACTGATACAGAGGCGGATCACACGCTTGTGGTTCCGTGTGGCTCCCTCGAGACCTCACTCAAACCTCATGCTCTAGGAATGTCTCTTGAAACTTGCGTCTGCCTTTTTTTACACATAAAGGTTTCTCACTCTAAGAAAACTGCAACCTCTTTAAGACGTTTTCATCTCGTTATGTGCTCCATGATTTGGGGCACTGCCGTTTTTCCTCAGTTGTATTGAATTTTGAGGTATTATAGTGCTAGGTATAACGGTATTTATATTAACCATGAACAATTATGTAATTCCTTCATAAGTTACTTGATTTGTGTTATTGATGGGAGGAATGAAACTTTAAAATATACCATTAAAGCATGGTTCGTGAAGTAGTAAATATAAACTAATGTAGAATAGTCATTTTTTTCACCATTTCTTTCCCTCACACTGTGTGCGTTTATTTTTTTTATCTTAATATTTTAGAATATAAGGCTCTTAATGTAATTCTGTGTATGATGTATTTCTAATTACCAAGACAACTAAAATTATCGAATGATACGGATAGTTACTAATGTGTTTTCTGCACAGTGAGTTACTAGGCCCCCAGGACAGAGGGAGGTGAAATAGTAGAAGAGTTTGATCTGTGTTTGTGTGATGAATCATTCATTTTTCTGTATATTTTTGGAGAAGCTAAAGTAGGAGAAAAGAAAGAAGATGGAGGTGGAGATGCACATAGGGAAGAAAATAGAAGTATAAATTGTTTTGTTGGGGAGTTAGTCATCTTTTCTTTCATGTAAGGGATTAGTTCTTAATCCTTTGGGGGCCATGGACACTTTGAGAATCGGTTGAAAGCTTCAAGCTCTCTCCTTAGGAAAACATTACTATGCTTGTTTATACACAGACTCCAGATTAAAAACTTTTGCTAAAATGGGATATAGTTAGATAAACAGGAGTTTAATGAGTGAGAGAAAGCCACAACACTCTGTGCTTCTAAAGCAGTTTACTGTTTAGAATGAACTTTAAAATAATTACTTGATCCCCTAACAACCTATGAGATTGGCTGTATATATATTTTTTATTCCTAACTTAGGTTAAATAACTGAGGCTGTAGGAAATTACGAAGTCACATGCCTGAAAAGCAGCTTCTCTCTTGAGTTGGCACATACTATGCTTACTGAATGTCTTCTGTGCTAGGCCCTGTGCCAGGGAGTGGGGATGGATATGACAGGCTCGTCCTTGAAGAGTTCATGGTTGAGTAGAGCCATCTGATGTATAGACATTCACTGTAAACCTGTATATGTTTAGTCTCCATTCAGAGTTCTGTTTAACTCTACCTTGCTGATTTTGAGGGAATACTGAGAAGTATTTATTGAAACAAAAGTATTGGTATATTCTAATTTCCAGGTTTAAAAAATAACCTGGGCATCTGCCTTTCTTTTATTAGGCTGTGCCACATGGCTTGCGGGATCTTAGTTCCCCAGCCAGGGTTGAAAGCACCACGTCCTCACTGCTGGTGCTCAGTTGTGTCCAGCTCTTTGTGACTCCATGGACTCTAGCCCGCCAGGCTCCTCTGTCTGGAGTGGGTTGCCATTTCTTCCTCCAGGCTTAACCACTGGACTAGCAGGAAGTTCCCCTCATCTGACTTATTACATATAAATTGGGTATCATCCTGAAACATGATTTCTAGGGAATGGGGATGGAATGTAAGGAAGAGAAGCTTAAGTTGAATGCAAAGAACAACTTGAGGTCCTTTGTATGTTAAACCCTGGAGAGGGCAACTAAGTGAAATTGTGACTGCTTACATTATCTTACAGGCTTTTTATAATTTTCTTTTAAAAAAGTAGGCGTTATTGACATAAATGTAAGGAATAACTTTGTGGTTTTGTTTTTAAGCACTTCTCTGAGATAACTGACGATCAGTTTGACTTCCATACTTACTGCATGAGAAGGATGACCCTTCGGGCCTACGTTGACCTTTTGAGATTAGAAGATATACTCAGGAGACATGGATTTTATTTCAAGGCTGCTAGATCAGCTATTGAAATATACTTGAAACTGTATGATAATCCCTTGACCAGTGAAAGCAAACAACAAGAGAGAAATTCAGGTAACTAAAGAGACTTGCTTAAAGAGACTTGAAGAGAACACAGAATTTCAGAATGTCATTAACTTCATGATGGAATAGTATATTATCAAATGAGTGTGAAGGCAACATTAGATAATGGATATACCCCCAAAAAAGTAGGGGGAATACTTAGAAAAAGTTGATAGGGTGTTGTCCTGTAACTGATAATGTTTATGGGATGTTTTGTTTTGTTTTTTAAAGTGGTAATTGAAAATAACTGAGCTTTTTAGAGAAAAAAATATATTTGTACAGCTTCTAATACCAACTTGACTGAAAATAGTAGTGCCAATGAGAATATCTGAATACGTTTTACTCACTAACATGTCAGTACCCAAGAATATTTGAGAAATAGTGGCATGAAAGCAGATTTCTGATCAGATCACCTGTGCCTGTGTGCTTTGTCTCACTTCTTGAATTTTTCCAAAAGGATAATCTTCAACTCCACTTTATACAGTTTGGGACTTGAGACTGAGAGAGAGGATTTGCCTAAGCCCATGTATTGTGTGGGAGGAGGACCTAGGCTTGAGTCGGTTAGTTTTAGTTGACGCAGCATTTGCTGTTGCCCTTGGTGTGCCTGTGTAAGTTGATCATTAGGAATACACTCTCTAAAAACTTTCATACAGGTCCTCCCCTCCCCCCACACATACTAGTGACAGTCGCTCAGCAGTGTCTGACTCTCTGCGACCCCATGGACTGTAGTCCATGGGGTTCTCCAGGCCAGAATACTGGAGTGGGTAGCCTTTGCCTTCTCCAGGGGATCTTCCCAACCCAGGGATTGAACCCGGGTCTCCTGCACTGCAGGCGGATTCTTTACCTTCTGAGTCACCGGGGAAGGCCAGATAGACTAATAATATGCATTGAGTAAGAATATGAGGAAATTGAGAGCCTGACTCAGAGTTTTCATTCATTTGAATATTTACAGAAAACCTATCAGCCAAAGAATTGAAGAAAATGCTTAGCAAGCAGAGAAGAGCTGAGAAAAAGGCTAAAGTAGAAGAAGTGAGAAAGCATGTGGAAAGGGAACATCAACCAAAAAATCAAAAGAAAAAACGGGATGAAGAAGAAGAAACCAGTGGTTTCAAAGAAGAACTTCTACCTGAAAAATTAGAAAGGGTGAGATGAATACACTGTGTTTATTTGATAAAATTTGTATTATTTAGTTCTGTGCTGATTATAAATGTGATTTATTTAAATCTGTAAATCAGAAGCCAAATTTGTAGTATTAGCTAAGATCATTATGCTGGTCGTCAGTTACTTTTAGGTGATAATATGTAAGTTTGGGCTAATGCAGATTATAGGTAGAATTGTACTTGTGGTAGGCAGAATAATAGCCCTCCAAATGCATGCATGTTCTAATCCCTGAAAACTGTGAATATGTTACATTACACAGCAGAGAGAATTAAGGTGGCAAATTAAATTTAAGGTTATATTTAAATAAGACAAACTAAGATCCCACATGCCTTAAGTATGGTGAAGCCAAAAAAAAATCTGAAAAATAAAAAACTGGACAGAAAGAGGATTCCTGAACTACCCAGTGAGCCCAGTGTGGTTAATCACAGGGGCCTTAAGGGGAGGAGGGCAGCAGGCGGGGAGCGCTGAGTGATGGGAAAGGACTCTGTCCTCTGTGGCTGCCTGTGAAGGAGAGGGGCGCCAAGCCAGGAGAGGTGGGCATCCTGAAGAGGCCGAGAAAAGGCGTGGAAACACTCTCCCTTAAAACCTCCAAGAGGAAATGCAGCCCTCTTGGAGTGCAGTGAGACCCACGTTGGACTTTTAACCTACAGAACCGTGTCAGATAAATTTGTGGGGTTTTGTTTTGGCTGCAGTATGCAGCATGAGGGAACTTAGTGGCCCACCGGACACTGTTTGGTGTCATTTGAGGGTCTCCAAAGAACTCTAGTACCACAGTCCTGTATGCCTCGGTGCAGAGAGACTTCAGCAAGAGCAAAGTGATCTGTTAGACTGGACTCTTCGGGAGGCTTACAGGTGTGCAGGTGGGGAGTGCCACGTCCGAGAACGTAGTTGGCTGCAGTTCTGTAATCAAAGCACAAGTGAGGAGGAGGAAGAGGACCTGTGTGTCTTCCCGAGCGGACGCTGTGCTTCCATCACCTGCTTCTCCTCCAGGTTGGGTGGGGACTTTTTTCTTGTCCCTACACGGTCAGGCTCGGTTCACACATTACTCTTCCTTGTGTGCGTATGTCCTCGGGATCATTAGTGCACTGAGCTCACTGGGCAGGATGTGGGTCTCGTGCCACCGTTTTTTTTTGTTTTGTTTTGGGGCACGTCCTGTGCTTCTGTTGCGTGGCTTTGCTGCCAAGCAAGGCTGCTTGGTTTTGTGGTTAAGTAAACCTGCTTTCTTTGAGTAATCATTAACTTAAAGAGGTCGTCATATTTTTTCTACTTAAATTGCCTTGTGGGATTAACTTTCATCACCTACTTTGTCCCTTTACGCTGTCCTTATCATAACCAGAGATTGAACGCGTGCCCCGTGCATTGGGAGCACAGAGTCTTAACCATGGTACCGCCAGAGAAATACCTAAATTTGTGTTAATACAGTAAATTTTTGGTAATTTGTTAGAGCAGCAATACAGTGAAATATGGCAGCATTTTATATACTTGGCTAGATAATGTTTTAGCTACAAAGAGAATAGTAGCTTATCTCCACAATTTTTTCAAAATATTAATAGTTATTTAGGAACCAGATTTAGAGAAATATTTAGCTTTCTGGTTTATTCACTGTGAATCTAGTATTTTAAACTTGACTTTTTTTCAAGTTTGTCTCCTTACTTTAGAATGTCAAGGGGCTTGGTATTACATTGGTATTTGTAGTACCACTTCATTAAGTCTACAGAATAATTTTCTGTATTTTATTTTTATAAAATTATTTTGAATTTTCTAATCATGAAAACAATAGAGCTATTTCCATTTTGAATAGTATTAACTATACTTTGTTTATAGTTGATAGTTTAAAATTTTTTTCTTGCTTCTTAGATATATAAAAAGAACTATCTAGATTACTTCAGCTATGCATTAGTATAAGATTTGGGGGGAAATTTGACTTGTGTGCCTGCTTTTTAAATACAATAATTTTTCTTTCTGTTTCAAAATAGATAGAAAATCCATTAGAAGAAGCTATCAAGTTTCTTATACCTCTTAAGAACCTTGTTGCTGATAACATTGACACTCATCTGTTAGCATTTGAAATATATTTTAGAAAAGGTAATAGTTTGGATTCAGATTTTAATTTTTTATTTTATTGGTGACCATATTCAGTATAATGTTTGTGAGTTAGATCCGTTTTTGTTTCTTAGACCTTCATTTCAACCTCCCACAAAGGCTCTTAATCCCTTTTTCCTTTGCTACTCAAAACTTCACTGAGTAATAGATTAGAATATTTTGATCAAATGAATTATTTGAATAGGCATACAGATTGTTTACCTGAAGTAATTCTTGATTTTTCAAGCATTTCTTTAGAAAATAAAAGTCTCTGATAACCAAAATCAACTTTGAATTTTGCTTTTGAAGATTATAGGAAAGATAATACTTTGTGTCTGGATTTTAAGTGAGGCTAAAATAAAGAGAATAACATACTTAAATATTGATTCTGTTACTTGTCTAATTTTTTCTGACACAGGAAAGTTTCTGTTAATGCTGCAGTCTGTTAAACGAGCTTTTGCTATCAACAGGAATAACCCATGGCTACATGAATGTTTAATTAAATTTTCTAAATCTGGTAAGTATAAAAAAGGTAATATTTATGTAAAAGTAATTATGACAGTTTGCCTGTCTTCTATTAAGCTGGACATGAAAGAGATTAGTACAAAGAAAAAAGTTTGCAAAGTACTTAAATGAAGATACTAGCAAAGATATGTTAGAAATTAGTGCATTTTAAGCTGGAATGTATTTGTATTCCAAAGGAGCACTCCTATTTTTATTATGTAAAATGTATCAGGCTTAATAGTAAATATGAATGTATTTCAATTGATTTTGTTTCAAAGGACAGGCCAAACATACTGTAGACTGTAAATGTTCTGTTTTTACAGTGTCTAATCACAGTAATCTTCCAGACATCGTGAGCAAAGTTCTGTCTCAGGAAATGCAGAAAATATTTGTTAACAAGGATTTGGAAAGTTTTAATGAGGATTTTCTCACACATAATGCTACTTCTCTTCAGCATCTACTTTCAGGTTGGTATTTAGCTCCCAGGGTTAAAATGTTTATAGCAAAAAGTTAGAATATGATGGGAAAAAAAAGTTTGGCAAGATGATCAAACTATCAGAGAAAAAGAACATAGTACCATTGTGATCTTTCAAATTAGGAAAGATTATTTTTAAACATAACCGTACAGAATCTATGGGATGCCGCCAAAGCAACTCTTGAGAGAAGTTCATAGCAGTACAAGCCTTCCCCTGAAAATAAGAAAAATCTCTAACCTAACCTACCACCTAAAAGGAAAGGTTATTCATGTTTGAAAAAAGGCTAAAGTATGGGGAAGCTGTAGTGTGTAAGTAGTCTTGTATTTTACTGCTGCAGGTGTGAATTGGCCTGACCAAGTAGAAAGACAACTTGTCGTTCTTATCAAGAACTTTGTCTTTTGCTATAGCTGTACATACTTGTGTAAATAATTTTAAAGAATCCAAAGCAAAGAAAGAGTTTTAAGGTCAAAGGTATTAACTGGAATTCTGTGTGTGAGGATAGGGAAAGGATGGAAGCAAATCTAATGAATGTCCAGTTACAGGGGAAGCAGTGGTCCTGTAGGCTGGACCACCAGGTGGTGATAGAAAGTGATGTCTATACAAAAGATTTACAACAGCAGCAAGCAGTGTAGAGAGAGAATTGACGTATAATACAGTCTCAGCTGTGTAAAAATATCCATAGCATAAAAGCTGAGGAGAAGCATGTATTAAAGTGGTTGACTTTGAATGTTGAGGTTATGTGAGACTTATTTTTTTCTTGTATTTTGATTACTTTCTATATTTTGTGTTTTGAGGACTTACTATATCCTGCCCTGTTACAGGAAGGATTTTAGGCAGTCTATACAAATTCATAAAATGACAAGGTGGCATGACATGCAAACTAGAGGAAGGCTGGAAGTGGAACTGGGGACAAAATTAATGAAGTACATAATGTAATTAACTATGCTCCTACTTTAAGCCACATATTTAAATATTTTAACCTAAGCTTTCTTGTTGTAAAGGTAAACTGCTTGGTTCTGTTATCTATGAAAAAAGTTAATTCCTATGAAAAATTACAGCACTTCTTGGTAGTAAGGGCAGGTAAGAATTTCTCATCAAAAACACAGGATAATGGAAGGAGATATTTATTTATTATAATAATGGGAAATGTCTTTCTAAACATTATGTTCTCAGAAAAAGATAATTTTTACTTCAATAAAAAAGAAGCCATAAAGAAAGTCAAAAGGCCAAGAAGGGAAAATATTCACAGATATGTAATTGAGTAAAGCTAATAATATGTATACTAATCGTATAGATTAATAATAAAAATATAAATTAATAAAAGACCAATAAAAAATGAACATGGACCATGAATTTATAGGGGGAACATAAATTGGGTTTTACTTTAAAATAGGTTTAAAAATTACTTTCTTCATAAATATGCAAAGATTTTCCTGTTGTCCATCTATCACACTACTCTGATAATAGTTTGTTCCTTAGGTGTTTTATTTTAGAGGATCATGTTTCAAAAATGATTTTAGTTAAAATATTGACTGATGCCACAGGGGTAGCCCATATTTACATTTCTGAGGGGTGGAGTTGTTAACCCTGGTCTCAAATGTTTCACAGCCATCTCTTTGTCACAGAAAAAGCCCCAATTTGTAGGGGCCTTTTTGTGTGTGTGTCTAAACGTAATACAAATACTTTTCTTGTGGCCCCAAGCTGTCAGTGGGATATCATGGAATAAGGAGTTAGGGAAAACGGCCACAGTCGTGTGCAGCCCACTGCTGACTGGATACCTGGAGCCGTATTTTAAGTCACTGGTCGGTTCAGATCAAATCTAAGATGTCCACATTTACTGGTTTTGAAATGTCTTGGTATTTCAGGTGCTAAAATGATGTATTTTCTGGACAAGTCAAGGCAAGAGAAAGCAATTGCTATTGCCACTAGACTGGATGAAGCTATAAAAGATAAAAATGTAAAGGTAAGATTTTTCACCAACCGATAGCCACAGATTGTGGATACCGAGTGAGCTAACAAAACATCTCTTTGCAACGTAATTCCTGAGTGGGCCTTCAGAGTTACATCTGGATTTGAATCTCAGCTCTGCTCACTGTGAGCTGATCATGTTAGGCAGTTTACCTCTTTAGTGTCCTTTTCCTCATTTGTAAGTTGAGGATGAAAAGGCGGTCCATCTCAGAGTTAGCATGACAGTTAACTGAAATAGTAAACTGTGAGGTACTTGACATGTAGTAAGCACTCAGTAAATGGGAACTATTGCTGTTAATAAAGGACACATCAATAATTATGGGCTTCCCTGGTGGCTCAGAGGGTAAAGCGTCTGCCTGCAATGTGGGAGACCCAGCTTCAATCCCCGGGTCGGGAAGATCCCTTGGAGAAAGAAATGGCAACCCGCTCCAGTACTCTTGCATGGAAAATCCCATGGACGGAGGAGCCTGGTGGGCTACAGTCCGTGGGGTCTCAGAAAGTCACACACGACTGATTATGGTTTCAGAGATTCACCTTTTTAAAGTATTAGAATTCTGTTGCTTTTTCAAGGCCTCATAGAATTGATTTTTTTAAATGTACCTTTTTGTGGTGATTACTTGTTATGGATAGCAAGAAGGTATCTTAGAGTGAGGCCTTGTTGATTTTCTGTTGCTTAATTAACAAACTGCATCTTTTGATTAAGGTGATTATTAACCAGACTATTTTTTGAATAGTTTTCTTTTTTTCCTTGTTTAATAGACTTTAATAAAGGTTTCTGAGGCTCTGCTCGATGGCAGCTTTGGGAGCTGCAACTCCCAGTATGAGGAGTACAGGATGGCGTGTCACAGGCTGCTTCCCTTCACTTCTGCTTTCCTGCCGGCTCTCAGCGAAGTCGGCAGTCACGGTGCGGCTCGGAACCACACAGCCAACTGTGATGTCTTGGCAAATGAAACTTGAAATCCTCTAGAAAGTTGACTTCTCTTAGACTCAAAGCTGAATTCAGGTTAAGGTTTCTCTTCCATTTTGTACTTTAATATAGATAAGAAATGAAATACCGTTGACCCTTGAACAACTTGGGTTTGAATTGCAAGGATCCACTTAATATGTTGATTCTTTCTATAGTAAATACTACCTTACTCTGTGGTCTGCGGTTGGTTGAATCTGATGCAGAACCCACGTAGGGAGGAACTGTGTGTGCACAGGCGGCAGACTATTAGTGTACGTGTATTTTTGACTACACGGAGGGTCAGAGCACCTAACTGTTGCTTTGCGCAAAGGTCAGCTGTAATGGGTATCATCTGACTTTGCCACTTTACATAAAAATCTGTTAAAATTACCTGTTTGTTCTTGTACAGTTGTCTTAAATTTTTCACTTATCAACATTGTGATGGTTGCTGTCACTTCATATTGTAACGATGATAATTTCCTAATTAACCTAAGTTGAATCCAGCTCCACTGTATTATTTTCTTTAGATTCAGGTTTCATTTCAGAATTTTATGTTTTGATCCCTTCTTGGTTTGTTTTGTTATTGTCTGTTTGCTTTTTAAAGCACATCAATATTCAAGTATTAACTGTATGTCAGAAATGGTATGGAACTCCTTTTGGCAAATACTTACTTAAAGCTTAACTTTAGTGTGATGCTTTGTCCACCTTGTACCATTTTCTTCTTAGTGTCCATGAAAACGCTGTTGTGTGTTGAATAAGGGTACTGCAGCTGTATGTTGATGCTTCAGGGTGTGGGGATCCATTTGCCTCTTACCCATGGAAGTTCAGTAGTGACTTTGTTGCATATCTAGGTCAGTCTTAACCCACAGGCCAGAGCTATGCTTTTTTGACTAAATCGGTTTGTGTGTCCCCAGGGAGTTTAAGTAGTCTATATATGAGTGGTGTGCTTCAGGAGGACGTGACGGGGCAGAAGACAGATTTCATTGAGATAGTCGTACTCTTACAGCTATACATTGACTATTAAATACATTTTAATATCAGCACAGTGAGAATCTAGACATCAACTAGTTTTGGTACCGAGTCCAAGCTCACTCTGCTTGCCACACGACAGGGCAGTGAATCCCAGAGACGAGCTGTTGAGACAAGGAAGAGACTATCTGGAAAGCAGCTGACCGAGAAGACGGCAGGCCAGTGCCTCCAAATAACCATCTGACAGGGTCTGGATGCCAGGTTCTTTTACAGATCAGAGATGGGAGGAGGTGAGGAAGCAAAGTAAAAAGACTGTTAGTCTTGCAAACATCTTTCATAATGGCAAGCTTCAGTCAGGGGATGTGTTAATTTCTCCCTTCTGCCCTCTGCAGGTGGACAGGGTTCTGAAGAAAGGCACTTTAGTTTATAGGCAAGCACAAGGCCAGGGTCCTCCAGCCAAGCCATTAAGTGTGATCATAATAACAGAAGCAAGTCAAAGAAACCATTTCCAACATGGGGTCAGGATTGGCTTCCTCCCTGCAACAGTGTAACTATTAAAACATAGTGTTGTTGAGCAATATTTAGCAGGGGAGGAAATGGCAACCCACTCCAGTGTTCTTGCCTGGAGAATCCCAGGGACGGGGAAGCCTGGTGGGCTGCCGTCTATGGGGTCGCAGAGTCGGACACGACTGAAGCGACTTAGCAGTAGCAGCAGCAGCTTTTGTTCTATCTTGTACAGAAAACAGTAATAGTATCATTGAATGTGTTCTTTTCAGAACCATATAAATATGTCTGTAACATTAATACTTCCTTTTAAAACAAATATAAATTCAAAAGATTTTATTTAGAGAAACTGTTCTAATTAAAATTGTTTTCCTTCACGCTAAGTATATATTTAGATTCATAATTGTTGAGAGAAAAGAATTCACTGTAAAATAATGCCAACCTGTATAATGCTTTAATAAATTATTTTGTACTTGTGTTTGTGTTATTGCTTCACACCACCAAAATTGCTTATTTGTGTTTTTTTTATTGCTTTACACTATCAAAATATTTTTGCAAAATGTTTTTCTTTGACAGAATACAAAATTATCATAGTTTTACAAGTTTATTTAAAAAAAAATAACCACCTACCAATATTAGTGCCACAACAGTTTGGCTTCTTTTTAGTGTTTTAATAATATTAGAAGTAGGCTATCTTTGTCACTAAATAGCCTGGGAAACATGTAGTTTTTCATGTTACTGTCAGTAAGATGCCATTTCTTTAAAAGATGCCAGTTAATCATAATTTATGTGGAAATTGCGCTTTCAACAGCAGTCTTTAAAAAGGATCCCATTGAGATCGTTGGAGCTTCTGAGTTACGTAGGGTGGGTACAGTGGAGACGTGGGAAGTTAGGTTTACGGTGTGGAAGGCAGGAAGAGAGTGACGCTGGGATTAGTGAGACCCAGTGGTGTGTTCCTCTGTGTATAGAGATTGTATCTATTTACTTCCACCCCATTTTGAGTGTAAGCATTGTGAACCTGGAATGTGGGTAGGGATCCTTTTTAGTAAGGGTTTTGTGTCGTGTCTCTCAGTCGCGTCCCTCCGCCCTATCCCAAGTTTGGCAGAGGATCTTTTAGTTTTGGAAAGCTAAAGGAGAATAATGATAAACCTAAAGGAGATGCATCTGAGAGCCAAGTACTTAGTGAGATCTCTAGTCTCAGCGTGAAAAGTCCTTTGAACTTGCCAGGTTTATCAGAACAGATAGGAAAAGGCAAAGATTCGCGTGATTGTGTCATGACTTCAGAATTTGACTTTAGGTTTCTTCCTGTTTTGGCCCTGTCACATGGCTTGTGGGTTTTATTCCCTGACCGGGGGTGGAACCTTTGCCCCTGCAGTGGAAGCACAGAGTATCCTCAACACTGGACTGCGAGGAAATTTCCTGGTTTCTTTCTTGAGGAATGGATTTAGCAGGCAAAGCCTACAGGGTAAAAAGCTATATATAATCCAGTCTGTGTTTTATTGAGCATCTTTTGTGTGTCAGACATCGTTCCAGTAGTGAACAAAAGTGTCCTTATTTTCATGGAGTTTGTGTTTTAGTAGGGGGAGAGCAAACAAATTATTAAATAGTGTCAGGTAGTGATAATTATTGTGAATAAAAATCAGGTTTCTGAAAAGCATTATTGAATGTAAGAAGATGAAAGGCTTTTTAAGGATTGAAGAAAAGTTACTCTGAGCTTAAAATTGTATATCCAAACAAATTAGCATTAGAATATGACAGCATTTAAAAATATCCTTAGTCATTTAAACCTCAGATTCGCCTTAGAAAGGTCCTAGTAGAAAATACTTTTGGAACAATATTAAGAGGTAACAAAATCAGGAAGATGCTTCTAGAGATACAGTGAGAAGAGTGATCAAGTAACTTTGCAGAGTTGACTGTTACCAACCTGTTTTTAATGTAACAAAATTCTAGGCATTACCATCAGGGCTAGAGGTATCAGATCAGATCAATCGCTCAGTCGTGTCCGACTCTTTGCGACCCCATGAATCGCAGCACGCCAGGCCTCCCCGTCCATCACCAACTCCCAGAGTTCACTGAGACTCACGTCCATCGAGTCAGTGATGCCATCCAGCCATCTCATCCTCTGTCGTCCTCTTCTTCTCCTGCCCCCAATCCCTCCCAGCATCAGAGTCTTTTCCAATGAGTCAACTCTTCTCATGAGGTGGCCAAAGTATTGGAGTTTCAGCTTTAGCATCAGTCCTTCCAAAGAACACCCAGGACTGATCCCCTTTAGGATGGACTGGTTGGATCTCCTTGCAGTCCAAGGGACTCTCAAGAGTCTTCTCCAACACCACAGTTCAAAAGCATCAATTCTTTGGCGCTCAGCCTTCTTCAAAGTAAGAGCTGAAGTGCTTTAAGAGGATGTTACAGACATTGAAAAGATTAAGAAATTGATGAATTTTTCACTATACACAAACATGAATATGATTATTAAAAACTAAAAATATAAAAAAATTTATCTAGTGGGAAGCAGAAAAAGAGGAACAGATTACAGTGAATGAAAAATTCTGATGGACCACTGATGACAATAAATGGGTTAAACTCAGATTCTTAGATTGTATTAAAATTGTTTATACACTGGAAATAAAAGCATGGAGATAGAAATACAGCAAGCTAATATAATATGAACCAGTATAAAGATGGAGTAATAGTTTGAATAGAATTTAATGCAGAATACAGCAACAAAGAGGAATTATATATACATTGATAAAAATACAAATTTAACACTATAAATGGTAAAAAATAGAAAAATTTTTAACTGTAGTGATACATGTTAACTGGACTTACTATGATGATCATATAGCAGTGTGTACATACAGTGAATTGTGTTGTACACCTGAAATTGTTACCTTAGTCATCTCAATAAAAATGAGAAGGTATGTCTACTGTTGACTTACATGCACTTACTTATACCTTAGTTTATATCAAGCAAGAATAGAGTGCTGAAGAGAGAAATAGAAATACCAAATTACAATTGCAGATTTTAATACATATTTTTCCCCTCTC
Organism: Bos taurus; assembly: GCF_002263795.3. Lineage (NCBI taxonomy): Eukaryota > Metazoa > Chordata > Mammalia > Artiodactyla > Bovidae > Bos > Bos taurus. Next base: position 11,545,367 of record NC_037339.1, read on the forward strand.
AAAAATTGAAAGATAAGCAGATAAACAGCAGTTAACTGAAGACAGACCATGTAATTAGTTTGAGATAGTGTGTATATATTATTCTTCACTAAGTATGTGATGAACGGTTTACTGTTTTTAAGTACGGTAGGCCAAGAAAGCATTTCTAGTGGGATGACATTTGGACAGCTTTGCTGATCAGATATTAGTGGGAAGAACTTTTCCAGGAGGACTTAACAGGCTCAAGGCCTTGAGGTGAGAATTGTTAGTAGATGACTGAGTGGCTCCAGTTTTTTAATATGTTGTGGAATAAAAATGTTTGGACATTGTAGATTTAAGTAGCTACAAAACTTAACAATTACAATGGATTTCAGTGCCTGGTGACTCCTCTGAGAAGTTAATTGAAGGAGGAAACAGAACAGGCTTCATCTTGAAAGCAGGACTCCATCATGGGCTGGACTATGAACTTTGAGCTATACGCCCAGTATCTGTGGAAAAGACACCAACTGGAAAACCAGGCCCCCCGGATGGAAGAACCCCAGGGCTCATACCTAGACTCTCCATTGCCTAAAAGAACACCCTAATTATCTGTATAGAATCATAAGTTCTATTATGCTTATTGAGGTATGACCACAGGCCTATTGATAATTGTCCACTGTTACCTACCTAGGCTTAAGGCATATGAATCACAGGTTAACTTTGATTGTATCTTTCTCTTCCTTTGTTCAGACTGGTTTCAGGGAATTTTGGGGAGGTGGGTTTGGGCACATACACTTAGGGTATATAAGGTTTTCACAAAAACTGGTCAGGGTCCTTGGCTAAGAGGAGACTCTGCCTTGAACTGCACTTCACCATCTGCATTGTTCTTCTGAGTGAGTTTGTTTCCCGGAACGCGTGGCTACAACATAATGAGGTCTGGTAAGTTTTTAGCTATGAAATAGATTGTATGATCTCATTAATAGCTTTCGTTCTTAACAGTTTGTGAAAATGATTTTAATTACTAATAGCGTACCTACTAGCTCTATCCCCTTCCTTCTGAACGTGTGGGTGCTAGTTCTAAAATTCCCAGGTGGCTCAGTAGTAAAGAATCTGCCTGCCAATGCAGGAGACAGTTTCAATCCCTGGGTCAGGAAGGTCTCTGGAGGAGGAAATGGCAACACACTCCAGTGTTCTTGCCTGAAAAACCCCATGGACAGAGGAGCCTGGCGGGCTACAGTCCATGGGGTCACAAAGAGTTGAACATGGCTGAGCACACACACCATACAAATTGTGATTAAGTGAACTTTATCTTCAAGTTGCTAAAGTCTTTGTATCACCTGAGTTGGATTATGTGTTAGCCTTGGCTCAGGAGCCTCTGAATCTGCAGCCATATCATCAGTTCCCACAGCTGACTTCGGACTGTTTGGAGATTTTCTAATTATCAGAAGCTAAGACTGCCTTTAAAAGGACTCCTGTCTGGACCATTGCTGAATTCTGAAAGCCAGCTCACCCATCCTCACCCTATCCTAATCCACCAAGGATCTGTCGGGACTAATCCTCTTGACCGAGCTGTGGCCCATTTCATAGTGACCACTTAAGACATAACCCCTCTGGCTTGTTCTGAACCAGACTCTCATCCTCATTGTGTTCTCCTTGGGCTTCCCTCTGTGGCTCTTCCTTTTGTTCTATACAACTTTCCCTCTGGGAATATTCCACACCTCGGTTAACCTTTGTTGTTCAGTCGCTAAGTGGGGTCTGACTTTTTGCCATCCCAGGGACTGCAGCACAGCAGGCTTCCCTGTCCTGCACTATCTCCCAGAGTTTGCTCAAACCCGTGTCCATTGAGTCGGTGATGCCATCCAACCATCTCATCCTCTGTCACCCCCTTCTCCTGCCTCAGACTTTCCCAGCATCAGAATCTTTTCCAGTGAGTCAGCTCTTGAGGTGGCCAAGTGTTTTGGAGCTTCAGCTTCTGCATCAGTCCTTCCAATGAATATTCGGGGTTGATTTCTTTTAGGACTGACTTGTTCGATCTCTTGTAGAATCCAAGGGACGCACAAGATTTATCATAGTTACGGTTATCATAGTTATGATAGGTATGTCAAGAGATATGGTTATCATAGTTCAACACATCTTCCGTCTCTGCCCTCAGCATTTCCTTTTCTCTTGACCTTAACTGAGATCTCCACCCATTATGCGGGTCTTTCAAGTGGAGGCTGTTTATTTTCTCATAGAAAATAGGTATCCATACTCCCAGTCACTGCTTTCAGCCCACTATTCCACTATGGTATAAAAACCCATGTTGCTTTGAGATGAAGGTCTATGGGCTGTAGTACCCTAGATCCCTCTTTGTTGCTGTCACTTACATACCCCTCTGACTCACAGACTTAGCTGCAGTGGGACTTAATGAGTTATGTGCAAAGCACTCGCAACGGCCCCCACACAGTACCCTTTGAGTGTCCTCAGGCATTGTTACTATCTTTGTCTCTCATACTGCCTTGCTGGGGACGCCTACGAGGATGTGGGCTTCCGATGGATTCTCCAAGTGTAGGAGGCTTTCCGCTGGGCCTCGAGGAATTTCCTTTTAAACAATAGGAGCTCTGGCCAGCGCTTCTCCTGAGACCTCTGACGCCTGTGTGCTCCATCAGCCCGCAGGAAACAGCGCTGTGTTCTGTGACTCCCCACCAGGTGCCTGTGGCCATCAGGTGGGGAGGCTAAGAAACCAACGCTAGGCCCCTCGCAGAGATTTTTTTTTTTTCCTGTTTAATTATCAGTGAAAGAGGAGAGTGAAAAAGCTGGCTTAAAACTCAACATTCAGAAAACTAAGATCATGGCATCCAGCCCCATCACTTCATGGCAAATAGAAGGGGAAATGTGGAAACAGTGGCAGATTTTCTTTTCCTGGGCTTGAAAATCACTGCAGATGGTATCTGCAGCCATGAAATTAAAAGATGCTCCTTGGAAGAAACGTGATGACAAACCTAGACAGCATATTAAAAAGCAGAGACATCACTTTTGCTGACAAAGGCCTGTATAGTCAAAGCAATTTTTTTTTCCAGTAGTCATGTACAGATGTGAGAGTTGGACCATAATGAAGGCTGAGCACTGAAGAATTTATATTTTTGAACTGTGGTCCTGGGAAAGATTCTTGAGAGTCCCATGGACAACAAGATCAAATCAGTCAATCTTAAATCAACCCTGAATTATTCATTGGAAGCCCTGATGCTGAAGCTGAAGTTCCAATACTTTGGCCCCCTGCTGCAAAGAGCCGATTCATCAGGAAAGACCCTGATGCTGGGGAAGATTGAGGGCAGGAGAAGAAGGGGGCAACAGAGGATGAGATGGTTAGCATCATTGACTCAACAGACATGAATTTGCACAAACTCCAGGAGATGGTGAACAACTGGGAAGCCTGGCATGCTGCAGTCCATGGGGTCACAAAGAGCTGGACATGGCTTAGCAACTCAACAACACAACAACAAATAATAATGATCAAACTATATCCCATAAATTAACTAATGAAAACATAGTAACTAAGTGAAAATACCCCACAGTAAACTGTAGAGTAATATGGTTTAAAAGACAACACTCGGTGATTCAGATCTGATTGCCTGGGACAGAGCTGGGAAATGTAAGAACCTGTGTGGCCCAGGAAGAGGCTATTGTGTGTGAATTGGAGACCATGGTTCCCCTTCCTGCTGCTGCTGCTGCTGCTGCTAAGTCGCTTCAGTCATGTCCGACTCTGTGCGACCCCATAGACGGCAGCCCACCAGGCTCCCCCATCCCTGGGATTCTCCATCCTGGCTGCATGTTAAAATTACTTAAGGAAAGTTTAAAAAATACTGCATTTAGGGCACTCCCTCCACATATTCTGATGCAGTTGATCTGAGTGAGGGCCTGGCCCTAGACATTTTACGTAAGCTCCCTTTTCGGATCTGATTCTGATGTTGACATGCTCTGTCCTGGGAGCTGGTAAGACAGAAACTGGAGAGCTTGCAGAGCATGGGGTGGCTGTGCTGGAGGGAGGGTCACGGGAGACCACCCATTGCTTTCTTTGGGAGCATCTTCCTGGTTCTTCACGAGTCTATTCCCAGTGACCTGAGACCAGGGCATTGAGGAAAGGACACAGGTTTTGGAGGAAGATGGGCATCGCCTTTCAAGCTGGCTGGAGATGCCCCATCTAGTCAAGCTGGGTGACTTGGGGCAAGTCACTCCCCTACTTGCCTCACGGGTGATGCAGTGCAAATGTCGCCTCATTGTAGCCTTGCAGCCACCTGTAAACGGAAGCTGTCCTCTTTAGTAAGTGCTTGAATCTCTTTTTTGTTTCTCTGCAAGGTAGTTGGTTGGAGCCTTCTGAGCCCAAAGAGGCAGTTGCTCCTTCTAAGATCACCCAGCTTGAGTCACAAGCTACAGCCAGTTCCTCCAGCCGTCCACAAGTGCCCTGGGTCAGGACCGTCCCCATACAGAGGCTGTGTTTCCTGACCCAAAGAGCCAGGCTAAACCTACCTCATAAATCATATTAAAAACTGTGAATTGTTATATGAAAAGTTATGAAAAGATGGACATTCAGTGACTTTAGGTAACATTTCATAAGGAAGGACAAATTTAAGGTTTTGATACAATATGTAATAATATAAAATGGGAGCCAGCCTGGAGAATCCAAGTTGGGGGTTCTAATAGGTCATCTTCCTATTTTTCACGGCACCTGGATGTTCAGATAATGAAACAAGAAAGAAAATTCAGAGATCTATGGAGAGAGATGAAGAAGGAAATGGCAACCCACTCCAGTGTTCTTTCCTGGAGAATCCCAGGAACAGAGGAGCCTGGTGAGCTGCCATCTATGGGGTCGCACAGAGTCGGACATGACTTAGCATGCATACATGCATGCGTGGAGAGAGATTATAAATCCCAAGGCTCTGGGTTTCTGGTCTCTTATCTATAGTCTCTATCTAGAATGTAAATAATCTATTGCTAAATAATTCTTTTTTACATTTCTAATATCCTGCTGGTCTTTAGAATAATTATTCAGTTCAGTTCAGTTGCTCAGTCGTGTTTGACTCTTTGGAACATCCCTGGACTGCAGCACACCAGGCTTCCTTGTCCATCACCAACTCCTGGAGTTCACTCAAACTCATGTGCATCGAGTCGGTGATGCCATCCAACCATCTCATCCTCTGTTGTCCCCTTCTCCTCCCGCCTTCAATCTTTCCCAGCATCAGGGTCTTTTCCAATGAGTCAGCTCTTTGCATCAGGTGGCCAAAGTATTGGAGTTTCAGCTTCAACATCAGTCCCTCCAATGAATATTCAGGACTGATCTCTTTTAGGATGGACTGGTTGGATATCCTTGCAGTCCAGGGGACTCTCAAAAGTCTTCTCCAACACCACAGTTCAAAAGCATCAATTCTTTGGTGCTCAGTTTTCTTTATAGTCCAACTCTCACATCCATACATGACTACTGGAAAAACCATAGCCTTGACTAGACGGGCTTTTGTCAGCAAAGTAATGTCTCTGCTTTTTAATTGTTATCACTGCCCAAAATCACCCTTTTCAATGCATATTGTGAAACTCCCCAGGCTAGCTTGTGAGGGTCTTAATCAGTAATAGACCCCATGACAAGTGCTGCTGTCTAGCTTATATGCCACCTTTGTCATCTACTTTAAAAAAATTATATTAAAAAAAAGCCATAGCCTGCCCCGTTTCCACTTCATCTTCTATCTTGTTATTTCTTATTCTTAATATCTGGTTGGAAAAAGTGAAGGGGAAAGATGGGAAGTAAAGAAGGAGAGGTACTTCCCTGGCAGTCCAGTGTTTAAGACTCTGCACTTCCAAAACAGGGATCGTGGGTTCGATCCCTGGTCGGAGAACTAAGATCCCACATGCCACGGGGCAGCTAAGCGCCCCCTGCAGCTAGAGAAGCTCACATGCTCTAGATCCCACGCCTTGCAACAAGAGAAAAGCCCTCACGCCGCAATGAAGACCCAGTGCAGCCAAAAATAAATAAAGAGAGCCAACTACAGTTAGGAGGGTGGGGAGGAGGTGGCTGGGGGGCTGTGGGCGTGCCAGGGGAGTGGGACCTGGTTTGGAACCATGGGCACTGGCACTGGGCTGCATGTTTTACTGTCTGGTCCTGTCACTTGCTGGTTTTGCTTGGCTTTTCTCATGAGCAAATTGTTTACATTAAGAGGTAGTGTAGAGAGAAAATGGGGTAATACATGCAAAAAGCCTGTTTTATCCTGGGAAATGTTTTACAACTGGCTCTGTGGGGTGAGAGGGCAGAAATCTTGATTTGGAGAATGTGCTGGCTTTGTGGTATACGTACTCCAGCTGGTTTCAAGCTGCCAGTTTAGTGTCACGGAACATGGAGTTGGGGAGGGAAGCCACAGCCAGGTCTGAATGAGCCCGTTCCAGCGCCCCACTGGAACGCGTACCCCAAAGAGTTTGAAAACCCACTCTCCTCACATAAGCATATAACAGCAGATCCTCTGAGAACCACAAAAAAGGCACGGCAGGTTCCGTTGTTGCTGAATTTTAGTAGCACACAATAAGAGTTTAACAAGTGGGGGTTCACCGTGGATAGAGTGAATGTGAGACCTCCATTAATTTCCTAAAGGAAAAGGGGTCAGGATGGACAACAGCAGGAAATGCTAATAGAGGCAAACACCCACATTTAGAATGTAACTAGAGCCTGTTGTATAGAAATAGGTCATTGGGGGGGTTGGTGACAGGCTATGGAGCCATTCATCTTGAGGTCAGCGCTTCGCATCTTTCAGGGATGTCAGTAATCCGAAAGGAGGTGGAAAGAAAAGCATCTTGTCTAACTTGACACGGGGATCTGACTTTAGAAGGAAAATCAGAGATGGAATCAGCAAGGGTTGGTACTTTCGAACTGGGCAGGTAAGTGCTCTCTGGAGTTGAGTGACCAGGGCCCCAAAACCAGCCTTTGTTTTAGCAGCAATCTGACCATCCATCCTTCCATCTGTCTATTCATGTATCTATTCATGTGTCCATCCCATCAGGGTCTTCAGTTGAACAAAATAACTTCAACTTGAGATACTTTAGGAGCAACAAATACCTTTTAAGTACATCTTAAATACAATTTGGTACATCTGGTTCCATGATAATCAGACAATTTAAAAATGATTTATTATGGAAATTTTCAAATATACAAAAAAGTAGAGAGAAGAGGATAACAAATGCCCAGGTTCAGTCGAGTGGAATCAGTGGAGGAGGGGTCGGGAGGTGGGGTCCATGTCCGCCAGGGTTGGCCCCACTGGCCGCCTGTCTGATTCCATCTATCCCTCTATCTCCCCCCACCACTTGCTGGGACAGTGTGATTCTAGCCTTCCCGTCTTTGTGCTGGCTTTTCTCCCCTTTGTAACCACCATACCATTAAGTGAAGTAGGTCAGACCAGTATCATATGATATGACTTACTTATGGAATCTAAACAAGGGATATGAATGAACTCATTTACAAAACAAACACATGGACATAGTAAGCAATCTTATGGTTATCAAAGGGAAAAGGGCAGAGGGATAAATTAGGAGTTTGGAATTAAGAGATACACCCTACTATATATACACACACACACATATATATAATGCACACATATATATGGGCTTCCCAGGTGGCACTAGTGGTAAAGAACCCTCCTGCCAATGTAGGAGACATGGAGATACAGGTTCGATCCCCGGGTCGGGACGATCTCCTGGAGAAGGGAATGGCAACCCACTCCAGTATTCTTGCCTGGAGAATCCCCATGGACAGAGAAGCCTGGGGGCCTACAGTCCGTGGAGTCACAAAGAGTCGGACACGACTGAAGCAACTGAGCATGCACGCATGACTAAATCACTTGGCTATATACCTGAAACTAACACAGCATTGTAAATCAACTGTAATTAAAAAAGAAAAAAGCTTATACACCACAGGGGAGAGAACATTAAACTTTAAAAGACCACCTCCTTCCAAGGGGATTTGACAGAGGCAGTCATGTAAGGGTGACTTCGTGGATGTAAACGGCACAGTGGGATGGTTACCAGTGTCCACTTTCTAGGCAAGGCTACAGACAGGGCAGCAGGGAGGAGTTTCTTCTGAGTGTTTTCAAGCCCCACATTTATCTGACCAGTTTTAAATCGCTCTGGTGAGCATTTCATCTACTTCTTGCACCTCCACCAACAGCTTCTGTGGTCTGTCGATAGCTTTCTTTAAAAAAAAAAGTTTATTTTTAATTGGAGGATAATTGCTTTACAGTATTGTGTTGGCTTCTGCCACACATCGACAGGAATCAGCCACAGGTATTCATGTGTCCCTCCCTCCTGAGCCTCCCCCCACCCCCCACGCTGTCACAGTTCCGATCTGAGGTCCCCGAGTCACACGGCAGATTCCCCCTGGCCGTCTATTTCGCACGCGGCAGTGCACATGCTTCAGCGCTACTGTCCCAATTCGTCCCATCCTCTCCCTGCCCCACTGTGTCCACGAGCCCGCTCACCACGCCTGCGTCTCCACAGCTGCACTGCATCTAGGTTCGCCAGTGCCATCTCTCCAGATCCCATACATGTGCATTAGGTAGCTTTCTTAAAAAACAACCCCACCTAGGAGAGCATGTAGGCTCAAGTCCGCTGTCAGGATTCCCATGCTAACCGGAACCGGAAACCCAGGGCCTAACGCAGGGTGGAAGGAGCTGACTGCCTTGAAGAAAGATCGCCAGGTTTCTAACATCCGGCTTCCATTCTGCTTTTCTCCCTCACGGCCACCTCCGACCCCACCATGCACCTTAGCTCTCCAGCCTCTCCACCCACTCTTCTGGACCATGTGTTTTTCTCTCTTTCCCCAGCAAGGCTCCATCCTCCCCTGAACCGAGCCAAGATGTCACAGCTTGGGACCCCTCCTGTGTGGTTCATCTCCCCATCAGGGCAGAGGGCTCCTAGGTAGGGGTTCCTGTATCCTGTCTCACATCGGTACCCCACGGTCCCGGTACTGCACAGTCCCGGGGGAAGGGCTCAGTAACTCCTCCCGGCACGAACGAGCCTGTGGTTTTTCAGAAACTGATTATTCTCAGCTGGGATTTTCAATCCCTCCTTTCTGCAGCCCAGGGGGAGCCTGGGTACCTTGTTTCTGCTTCTTAAGATTCGTCACCGAAGGTTGGGAAGAGGAAGTGAGTGGGACAGACCATGGATGCTGCTACTGCCATTAGGAAGGTTGAACTTTCGGCAGTGTGTTTGGATTCTCCATGTTTTTAGCCGTTTTCTCCTTAGAGTCATGACATCGAATTCCCCGAGCCTTGAGAGGACCTTAGGAATGGTTGTCAGAGGCTGTGTCTTCAGGAATGGAAAATTCACTAAGGCCAGTCTGTCAAAACAGAAGTGATAGAAGCCATAGAGCCCTACGGCATGCAGTGGAGCCACTGAGCTGCAGGCTCCTCTGCGGGGAGATTCTTAGGGCGCTAGCATCCCACATTTTGGAAAACCCTACCTGGGTACTGGATTGTTTTTCTTGAAGTGGTGAGAGGGCACTCACGTTTCTTTATGCTGACCCTTTGTCCGACTGCCTTCCACATAACCCAGTAGTAAATCCTCAGACCACCCTTTAGAAAGAAATTAGCCGCAGCTGAGCAAACAAGGTTCAGCAAAGCTAACTTGCCCAGATTCAGGCGATAAGTGATGCACCTGGGCTCAAACTCCTGGTGGATGCCCCCCTCAGCCCAGGTTCTTCCATTACTCTTGAGGCTAGGGATACAAAGTGTTTCCTGCAGGGCCAACCCTCACTTAAAGTAATTAGCCTCCAATTAAAATAAATAAATTTATATTTTAAAAAAAGGTGCTTAGAGAATTCCCTGTTCATCTATTCATACTCTCAGGGAGGCCCTAATGCACCTCAAGTCACTCAGTGAGACAAATGTTTCTTTTTTATTCTTCTAAATTGAAACATCTCCATTTGGTGCTGGTATATCCTTAATAATGCCCTAATACTCACAGCTTTTCAACTGTGGTTTTGGAGAAGACTCTTGAGAGTCCCTTGGACTGCAAGGAGATCCAACCAGTCCATTCTGAAGGAGATCAGCCCTGGGATTTCTTTGGAAGGAATGATGCTGAAGCTGAAACTCCAGTACTTTGACCACCTCATGCGAAGAGTTGACTCATTGGAAAAGACTCTGATGCTGGGAGGGATTTGGGGCAGGAGGAGAAGGGGACGACAGAGGATGAGATGGCTGGATGGCATCACTGACTCGATGGATGTGAGTCTGAGTGAACTCTGGGAGTTGGTGATGGACAGGGAGGCTTGGCGTGCTGCAATTCATGGGGTCGCAAAGAGTCGGACACGACTGAGTGGCTGAACCGAACTGAACTGAATACTCACAGATTTCCCCTTTTTAACAAAGAAAGGAAGCCTTCAGCAGTCATCTGTATCTCTAGCATTTTATAGCATTGTTTTGTTTTCTTGGTATTTACATGTTCCCCTCTTTTCATGGCAAATCATACTTGCTGTACAGTCACAGTATGCCATGATGTTTTCTTTAAAATAATTTGTTTGCATGAAAAAATGATTTCAGAAATTATTAGGTAATAAAAGCAAAAGTTCAAGTGCTGGCTCAACTAGGAAGACGCATGCAAAAGAATGAAGTTGTATCCCTTCCTCAGAGCACACATAAAAATTAATTCAAAATTACACACATTTATATGAGCTAAAATTATGAAACTCAGAAGAAAATGCAGAAGTAAATGTTGAGACCTTAGATTAGGTAATTTTTGTTTAACTTTTGAAGCCAAAAGCATACGCAACAAAAGGAAAATAAAAAATGGTACCTCATCTAAAGTAAAAAGTTTTGTGCTACAAAATGATGTCAAGAAAATGAAAAGAAAACCCACAGAATAGGAGAAAATATTTGCAAATTATATTTCAAATATACGGACTTGTATTTCAAATATGTAGATAACTCATAAGTTAATAATAAGAAAAAATAACACAATTAACAAATGGGCAAACAATCTGAATAAATATTTCTCCAAGGAATATACAAAAGGCCAGTCAAAAGCATATAAGAAAAGTTTGATATTATCAGTCATCAGGAAAATGGAAATGAGATACTATGTCACACCTATGGGGAGGGCTATAATGAAAAAGATGATAGGTATTAGCAAAGATGTGGAGAAATTGGAACCCTCATACATTGCTGGTGAGACTGTAAAATGGTGCAGCTGCTTAGGAAAACATTTTGACAGTTCCTCAAAATTTCAGACATAGAATTGCCATTTAGTTCAGTAGTTTCAATCCTAGATAAATGAAACCATGTGTCCACACAAAAATTTGTACATGAATCTTTATAGCAACATTGTAATAACTAAAAAATGAAATCACAAATTTTCATCACCTGTTGCATGCATAAATACAATATAGTTGATTTGGTACAGTTACATGGCTGAGCCAGGCATCCAGATATTTGATCAGAGATTACTCTGGATGTTTCTGTGTAGGTATCTTTTGGATGAGATTAACACTAAATTTATAGACTCTGAGTAAAGCAAATGATGCTCCGTAATGAAGGCGGCCCTCACTCAGTCAGCTGAATGTCCAAAGAGGATAAAAAATTGAGCAAGAAGGAATTCTGCCAGTAGACTGCCTTTGGACTTGGATGGCAATTCTTCCATAGGTCTCCAGCCTGTAGCCTACTCCATGAGATTTTTGACTTGTCAAGCTTCCATAATCATATGAGCCAGCTACTTAAAAATAAATATGTCTCAAGGTGTAGAGAAAGGGGAACCCTCCTGCACTGTTGGTGGGAATGTAAACTGGTACAGCCATTGTGGAGAACAGTATGGAGGTTCCTTAGAAAACTAAAATAGAGCTACGATAGGATCCAGCAATCCCACTTCTGGGCTTGTATCTGGAGAAAACCATGGTTCAAAAGGAAGCATGCCCCACAATGATCATTGCAGTGCTGTTTACAGTAACCAAGACATGGATCCAACTGAAATGTCCATTGGCAGATGAATGGATAAAGAAGTTGTGGTACATATATACAATGGAATATTACTCAGCCTGAAAAAGGGATACATTTGAGTCAGTTGAACTGAGGTAGATGAGCCTGTTATACAGAATGAAGTAAGTCAGAAAGAGCAAAGCAAATATGATATATTAATACATATATATATGGAATCTAGAAAAATGATTGATGAACCTATCTCAGGGCAGGATTAGAGATGGAGCCATAGATAATAGACTTGTGACACAGGGGGGGTAGGAGAGAGTGGGACGAATTGAGAGGGTAACACTGAAACATATACATTACCATATGCAAAGTAGGTACCTAGTGGGAAGCTGTTGTGTAACACAGGGAGCTCAAGCTAGTGCTCTGTGATAATCTAGAGGCGTGTGTTGGGAGGGCTGGGAGGGAAGTTCAAGAAGGAGGAGATATGTGTATACTTATGACTGATTCACATTGTTGTATGGCAGAAACCAACACAGCATTGTAATGAAATTATCCCCCAATTAAAATTAAAAAAAAGAAGATATGGTACATATATACAATGGAATATTACTCAGCCATGAAAAAGTGTGAAATAATGCCATTTGCAGCAACATGGATGGACGTGGAGATTATCACAGTAAGTGAAGTAAGAAGAGTAGAGTGGAGAAGAGTATGGAGGTTCCTTAGGAAACTAAAAATAGAGCTACCATATGGTCCAGCAATCCCACTTCTGGGCTTATATCTGGAGAAAACCATGGTTCAAAAGGATTCACGCCCCACAAAGATCATTGCAGTGCTGAAAGACGTATTATATGATACTGCTTAAATTGCTTCAGTTGTGTTCCACTTTTTGAGACCCCATGGACTGTAGCCTGCAGGCTCCACTGTCCATGGAATTCTCCAAGCAAGAATATTGGGCTGGGTTGCCATGCCCTCCTCCAGGGGATCTTCCTGACCCAGGGATTGAATCTGCGTCTCCTTCAGCTCCTGCATTGCTGACAGATTCTTTACTGCTGAACCCTGGGGGATGCCCAGTATTGCTTAAATGTGGGGTATAAAAGAATGATACAAATGAATTTATTTACAAAACAGAAACACACTCACATACTTAGAAAACAAGTTATGGTTACTGAGGGGAAACGTGGAAGGGGAGGGATAAATTGGGGGTTTGGGACTGACATATACACACTACTGTATTTAAAATAGATAACCAACAAAGACCTACTCTGTAGCACAGGGAACTCTGCTCTATATTCTGTAATAACCTAAATGGGAAAAGAATTTGAAAAAGAGCAGGTATATGTATACGTGAATCGCTTTGCTGTACACCTGAAACTAACACAGCATTGTAAGTTAATTATAGTCCAATATAAAATAAAAATTAAAAAAACAAATCTCTGTATACATGCATACTCATCCTGTTGATTCTTTTTTCTCTGGAGAACACTGACTAATACAGAGGTATATCTAGGTATGCTGCTGCTGCTGCTAAGTCGCTTCAGTCGTGTCCGACTCTGTGTGACCCCATAGACGGCAGCCCACAAGGCTGCCCCATCCCTGGGATTCTCCAGGCAAGAACACTGGAGTGGGTTGCCATTTCTGGAATACTATTTGACAAGGAAAAGGATTGAAAACGTTGTATGAGTGGAAAAAGTCAGCTACAAATTGTATGATTTCATATATGTGAAATGTCCAGGCTAGGCAAGTCCATAGAGACCTATAGTAGGCTAATTGTTCCTTAGCACTGGGGAGTGTGTGTGCTGGGGGTGGGGGCTGGGATGTGGAGGGACAGCTAGTGGGTCTGGACTTTGTCCTGTGGGCAATGAAAATGTTCTAAAATTAGATGATGGTGAGTATTGTGGGCTGCCCAGGTGGCGCTAGTGGTAAAGAATCCGCCTGCCAGTGTAGGAGATGCTGGTTTGATCCTTGGGTCCGGAAGATCCCCTGGAGGAGGGCATGGCAACCCACTGGAGTATTCTTGCCTGGAGAATCCCATGGACAGAGGAGCATGGTGAGCTATGGTGCCTGGGGTTGCAAAGAATCAGACACGACTGAGCGACTAAGCACTCAATGCATGATTGTACAGCTCTGTGAGTATACTAAAAAAACTCTGAATTGTACACTAAATGATGAGTTATATCCCAATACAGCTTTTTTTTTTTTTTTTTTTTAAGTGCAAGTAGGAGCAAGTGACGCAGCTAAGTTCATGAAGAGAGTACAGAAGTGTCCAAAGCATGGGGAGACACTGAATTGAAGCCTGCTGTTCCTCAGACGATCTCCTGTGCCTCTCTGGAGACACGCTGTCTGTTCATGTTTCCTTTTTATTCCCCGTGGTGTTATTCATAGTCACAAGCAAATCAATTCAATCTGGTCTAAACCAGTAGCTGTATTACTCAGCCCAATTAAAAATATAAGAGCAAAATATAGGTTGGCTTCTGAAAGAAGAGGTAGAGACACTGACGGATGCTAAAGAAGGAAACTAAAATAGACGTTGGACCACTGCCTGGAAGGAGGAAGGAAACTTACGTCAGGAAGGAGGTTTGTGTGATATTTCATGTGCTGAGTGTTTCCATCCGTGAACAGAGAGCCTGCTTGCTTCTCATCCCTCGTTGGAGGCACACGGAGCTGGTGGCGCCTGGCTGTGTGGTCAGTGTCCTCAATGGTCTCTGAAAATCAGCGCCTACAGATTTTCCGGAGAGTTGGTGCCAACGTGTTTCTGAGTGACCATCGCCTATTCCTGCAGTATACGTATATTCTAAAAATGGATTCAGCATAGAAATCCATTGACCTATAGTAGGCTAATTGTTCCTTAGCACTGGTAACAGTGCTCGCATATTAAGTAAAAACCTTTATTAAGTAGTTAAGCTTTCTTGGGCACCATTCTCTTCTCTGAGGACCATCATGCAAATCCTGCCCAATCCTTCACGGCTCCTACTGAGTGGACAGCAAGTCTTGTGACCTCACCTCCCAGACCACAACTGATTCTACCAGGGATAAGCTATCTGATCAACATTGGACCAATCAGGCCCTCTTTTCTGGGAATCTGCAATTCAGATTTAGAGGCAACCCCCTCCAGTATTCTTTAGCGAAGGGGCTTCCTGGGTAGCTCAAATGGTAAAGAATCTGCCTGCAATGCAGGAGACCTGGGTTTGATCTCCCTGAAGGAGAACATGGCAACCCAGTCCAGTATTCCTGTCTGGAGAATTCCATGGGCAGAGGAGCCTGGAGGGCTGCAGTCCATGGGGTCACAAAGAGTCGGACACGACTGAGTGACTACTACTTTCACTGCCACTTTAATATATTTTCTGAGAGAAGTTTAGAGTGACTTCTAGAAGTTTTTCATTGTAAGCACGTGGAACTGAAAGGATGTTATTTCCTGGGTTCCATAAATACATTTTAAAATAAAATAATTGTATCACTCTTTTATTCATATCCAGTGGTATCCAAATTCGTCCCTTAAATTTATCCATCCATCATCCATTAAAAAAAAAAGAATAAGCCCTATATTAACAGTAAGACATTTCCCATCACTCTCTTCTCTTTAAACCTATGTTTCCATTCCAAATTGCCCATTCGGGGAGGGAGGAGGGAGGAGGGTTCAGGATGGGGAACACGTGTATACCTGTGGTGGATTCATGTTGATATATGGCAAAACCAATACAATATTGTAAAGTTAAAAAATAAATAAATAAAATAAAATTTTTTAAAAAAGGAAAAAAGTAAAAATAAAAAAATTGATCACAGCATCTTCCTTCCCCAGAACAGAATTCTTGTTGTGGTGAGTGGGCTTAGCTGCCCTGTGGCATGTGGAATCTTAGTTCCCAGACCAGGGATGGAACCCACGTCCCCTGTGTTGGATGGAGGATTCTTAACCACTGGGCACCAGGGAAGTCCCAACACCACTATCTCATACTGCCCTTTGTTGGGTGTCTGGAGACTTTTACACAGAATGGTAAACCATCATTGGGAGATTGAGATGAGCGAGAGTTTGATTCTTTTAAGTGGCACCAGCACTACTGGAACACGGAGGAGGAAATAGAACACCGGAATCGATCCCCTGGAGGAGGGCACGGCAGCCCACTCCAGCATTCTTGCCTGGAGAATCCCATGGACAGAGGAGCCCGGCAGGCTGCAGTCCACGGAGTCGCGAGAGTCAGACACGACTTAGCGACGTGATACCTTGGCCACATTGCTTCTCTGGCCGAACAGTTTTAAGAAAGAAGACAAACTGAAGTTGAGGATCTTCTAATGAATTTCCTAGAACTTGCCAAGAGCTCACAAACCAGCCAGTCTTTGCTATCTCCAGTTTGAAGGCTGTTGCTGTCAGGCACTGTGAGGCTGACTTTTCTGGAATTTGCAAGGTGGATTTATCTTTCCCTTCGCTCTTCATCCCTGCCTCAGCCCGGAGAAAAATGACCAGTCCCAATACTTTCACTTCCTGCCTCTCCCTTCATCCCTTTTCTGGCTGCTTCTGAATGGAAGAGTGACTCACTGATGGTCAAGTTCAAGCAGGATTCTTGACAGGGTGGCTGACCAGTCAAGGTCACAGGTACCCCCGTGTGGCAAGAGCAGTTGACGGTCCCCTCCTGGACCTGCCTTTGTTCAGGTGTGTGTGTGTGTTAGGGGGGGTGGGTTTTGTGCTACCAGCCTTGCTGTCATCGGTGCCCTGGAGCAGGGCCACCCAGAGGAGAGGCGCATCCTTGCCACCTTTTCAGCCACAGACCTTGTTGGGATGAGCCCAACAACAAACCAACCTGAGGGAGCAGTGCCACAGAAGAATAAAGAAAAAGAAGACTCAGAAATAAAGTGGGGATCAGGGGCTGATGCCATTTGCCGGCAGAAGCCCAGATCCTAATCCTTGCCTGCTTTTTATTGCTAACATCTACTTCCTCATATGTGCCCTAGAGATATCTGTTCTTTACAATCTCAGATCGGGGATAAAGATATATAACGGCACAGTCCTCAATGTCAAACCTTCAGGCCTTTCATGACTGTTTAGCCCTTCAGCTAGTGATGACCTTCTACAGCAACTCCCTCAAGGCTCTGATTAGGGGACCGGTCACTAATGGTTTTCCATTAGTCACATCAGTACTTGGACATCTTGTTTTCAAGATGTTTTTCCATGATGTACTTTTTACTGCTCCCAGCCCTTCGCCTGGGGGTGATGAAAAAGTCATTCTTATTTTTCAAAGAAGCCCTGCTGATGATAGTTCAGGCTTGTGCACAGCATATTCCCTACAAAACCCGACTGCTCTCGATCAAGTGGGATTGGAGCAGGAGGTCCCACTGTGTCCTCCAGCCCAGCTGTCCTAAGAAGAAAGCTTATGTTTCGGGAGTAGCTGCCAGTCCTGGTTGATTCTTCACTAGCATTTCCTCTCTTCCTCACTATCGCTGCTCTGGAGCTTACTCCGACCTCACCTAGTGAAAGATCTGATACCTTTTATTTGCAGGCATGCTCAGTCGCTCAGTTGTGTCCAACTCTTTGCGACCCTATGAACTGTAGCCCGCCAGGCTCCTCTATCCATGGGATTTTTCAGGCAAGAACACTGGAGTGGGTTGCCGTTTCCTCCTCCAGGGGATCTTCCTGACCCAGGGATCGAACCCACGTCTCCTGCATTGGCAGGCGGATTCTCTACCACTGTACCACCTGGGAATGAAAGATCTGATACCCTCTTTTATCCACATGTGTATTGGTGCACAAAGATTATCTTTTATCTTTGAAAACCATTAATGGAAGTTGCTAAGAGAGACTTCCCTGGCTATCCAGTGGTTAAGACTCTGCACTTCCACGAAAGGGGCTGGGGTTCAATCCCTGGTTGGGGAACTAAGATCCCACATGCTGTGTGGTGTGGTCAAAAATAATAATAAGTAAAAATTTAAAAATAATAAAAAAGAAAGTTGCTAAGAGAGTAGATCTTAAAAGTTGTCATCACAAGAAAAAAAGATTCGTACACTGTATAGTGATGGAATTTAAACAGATTTATTGTGGTAATCATTTTGCAATGTATACAAACGTTGAATCATTATGTTGTACCAGTTATAATGGTATAGACCAATTATATCTCAAGAAAAAATAAAGAAAATCCATATGAATGAATATGGAGAATTATCCATGTCTATATCCAGTCCACATGTTGTGATATAGTCCATCATTTAAAAAAATACTAAAATGGAACCAAAACTTACTATAGGAAAGTCAGCCTCCTTAAATGGCTTAAAGCAATGCTTTTCCAACTTCACTGTGCATACAAATCTCCTAGGGAAATTGCAAAATCTGATTCAGTCGATCTGGTGTGGGGCCTGAGAGTCTGCATTTCTAACAATCTTAGAGATGATGCTGATTCTGCTGGTCCAAGGACAGTAAATATGTTGAGACGACTCGTTGGAAAAGACCTGATGCCGGGAAAGATTTCAGGCAGGAGGAGAAGAGGGCAGCAGAGGATGAGATGGTTAGAGAGCATCACCGACTCAAAGGACATGAATTTGAACAAACTCCGGGAGATGGTGAAGAATAGGGAAGCCTGACATGCTGCAGTCCACGGGGTCGCAAAGAGTCGAACACCACTGAGCGACTGAACGACAACAGCAAGGGGTAGAGAACCTTAATAATTGGAGCTTAGTTCCAGCTGCATATAGCAGAAAACCCAAAATACCAATTATCTTTTAAAAGAGAAGTTTCTTTCCTTCTCATTTCTCATGGTCGCTAGGCCTGGGCTGACCTGGTGGCTTCACAGGACAACAAGGTAACAGGTGTCTCTTTTTCCGCTCCATCAGCCTCAGAACCTGGCTTCCATCTTCAAGATCACCAGCTGGGGTCCTAGCTCTCATGTCATATCTTGGGTCAGCAGCAGTTATATCTCAAGCACCTAGGATAAGCCTATTACATGGCAATAGCCAATAAATATTTGATGACCATGCATGGGAGAGAGAGATCAGCAAATACATATGAAGAACTTCCAAAAAATTATTTGATGCAATCTCCCAACAAGTCATACCTGTGGGAGAAGTAGATGTCATGACAAAGGCAATACTCAGAGACCTCATGAGCCTGGGATAATAAACTCTCCCATCGGCTTGCCTGGGAAGTCCCTGAGAGAGGCTCATTTGTTCCAGGGAGGTGAAGGTTCACAGCATCAGGCTCAGCATATGGTGTAGCTCTCTGAGAGCCAGCCCACGTGGCATCCTCAAAGGGGCAGGCTTGGGAAGCTAATTCACTGTGGTCCAGAGGTCACTTGGAATGGAAATGAGATGCTACAACATGGATGAAACTTGAGGACATTCTGCTAAGTAAAAAAAAAAATGTATAAGAAGAAATACTGTATGATTTTACTTATATGAGGCACTTAAATTAGTCAATTTCAGAAAACAGAAAAGTGAAATAGAGCTTCCTGGGGCTGCGGGAGAGGTGAATGGGGAATTAGTGTTCAATGGGCACAGAGTTTCAGTTCGGGATGATGAAAAGTTCTGTGGATGAATGGTGGGGATGTTTGCACAACAATATGGAGGTACTTAACACCCCTGAATGGTACACTTAATAGTGGTTGGGACTTCCCTGGCAGTCCAGTGACTAAACCTCTGGGCTTCCAGTCCAGAGGACACAGGTTCAACCCCTGCTTGGGGAACTGAGATCCCACATGCTGTGTGGCACGGCATGGTGTGGCCAAAATACATAAATAATAAATAAATTGTGAGGCTTTCCATTAAAAGAAAGGTTAAGAAGGTAAATTCGATGGTATGTGTGTTTTACCACAATAAACAAAAGCAAAGAGCGGTCTAGAGGTTGATAGCAGAACTCCGCGTGGTCAGCACTCCAGGGAGCCCATGGGTTGGGAGGGGTGCAGGAGGGGTTCTGTCAGTTACGTGAGATGAGTGAGGGGTGCGGGAGTGGGAGGTCGTGGGGGGCCTGTGGTCAAAGGGGCCTGGATTTCTCCTCTTACCTACATTTCCCAGCTCTATCCCTCAGTGGAGTTAGAAAAACAGACCGGAAATTATCCACACACTAAAAGTATCAAGCCAAACAAACCTGGCAAGATGGTACTTGGAATACAGCAAGCTTGCGTGTTGCCTAGACTTGAAGGAAAGTTCTAGCAGAGCTCTTTCTCCCCCGGCTCCACATCTGCAGATGTGATGACCGCTCTTGGTGTTGATCGCCGTACGCTGGACCTGATACTGTGAACCTTCACCACAACCCTGAAACCAAGCTGAGTTTGCCAGGCACAGCCTTTAAAACCAGTGGGAGTTCCTGAACTCGCTTCGTCTGGGATTCTTTTGCGCATCTGATGACTAGTATTTCCAAAATAAGTTTTGCTTTTTTTTTAAAATTCATTTATTTATTTTTAGCTACTCCGGGTCTCGGCTGATGCTTGCAGGCTACTCTCTGGTTGCAGTGTGAGAGCTTCTCACTGAAGTGGCTTCTCTCGTTGCAGAGCGCTGGCCTCGAGGTCACGTGGGCTTCAGTAGTTGCAGTGCGCAGGCATAGCTGCCCCGAGGCAAGTGGAATTTTCCCTGATCAGGGATCCAACCCAAGTCCCCCCGCACTGGCAGGTGGATTCTTAACCACTGGACCAGCAGGTAAGTCCTGATAACAAGTTTTAACTTTCTTACCTGAAAAATCCACATATACACATCCACTCATGGATCCAACTAGAAGTTCGCACACCTAGGGTTACACATGCCTGTTCTAGATGCGGAACAATTTTATCTAGATATTTACCTGCTGTGTCAGCAGTTGTCACCAGGTCAATGTTGGTGCCAATTGGACCCTTGCTCATAGGTGCTCCTAGAAGCTCACGGTCTGGTTAAGGGACGTGCACAACACTGGTTGGGATTGCCTAGTTTTAAGTGACAAAAAACTAACCGAACAAGCTTAAGCTAGAAGTCAATATATTGGTTCTTTTAACCGAGATAATGGGTTTCAGGCACTGCTGGATCAGGCTTAAAGTGAATCATCAGGATTCGGTGTCTCCATCTCACAATTCTGCTCTCCTCTGGCTTCTTAGATTTTCTCATGAAGGCAAAGCGTCATCCGTGATATTAGTACTAGCGATTTTAGGAGAAGAGACACATTCTTCTTCTCAGGATCCAAACCAAGCCTCCAAAAAACTTCTGCTTGCATCACAGACTTAACCTCCTCTTCATGCCGGCCTGTGTCCTGTGCTTCTCCATGGGTAGGGGAGGCGGGGCCATGTGTCTGACAGCCTTAGAAGGTGGAGAAAGGAGTTTCTGAGAGGAAAAGAGCCTGGACAGAAGAAAAATGACAGACATCTACCGCACAGGTAGCTCAACTAGTAAAGAATGCACCTGCAAAGCAGGAGATCCCAGTTAGATTCCTGAGTTGGGAAGATCCCCGAGAGAAAGGATAGGCTACCCATTCTGGTGTTCTTGGGCTTCCCTGGTGGCTCAGACAGTAAAGAATCGGCCTGCAGTGCAGGAGACCTAGGTTTGATCCCTGGGCTGGGAAGATCCCCTGGAGGAGGGCATGGCAACCCACTCCAGTATTCTTGCCTGGAGAATTCCATGGACAGAGGAGCCTGGCAGGCTGCAGTCCACAGGATCACAAAGAGTTGGACACGACTGAGCGACTAAGCACAGCACTGCAGATGTCTGTACAAATGATTGCAAGTCAGCACGACGAATACTATTGAATATAAGGAAGCACAGTGAGGTCTAATGGAGATAGATACGGAGCCAACAATTTTCCTGGATATGGGGACTTCTCTGGTGGTCCGGTGTTTAAGAATCTGCCTGCCAATGCAGGGAGCACGGGTTCCACCCCTGGTCTGGGAAGACCCCACGTTCTGCAGAGCAGCCCAGCCCGTGCACCACAACTCCTGAGCTCAAGTCCTAGAGCTTGTGTTCTGCAACGAGAGAAGCCAATGCAACGAGAAGCCTGCACACCAAAACTAGAGAAAGCCTGTGCACAGCAAGGAAAACCCAGTGCAGCTGACCACACAGTAAGTTAATTAACTAATTTAAAAATATGTGTATAAAAATGAAGACCCAGCACAGCCAAAAAAAAAAAAGAAAATTAAATTTTTTTAAAAAATATAAATTTACTTATTTTAATTGGAGGCTAATTACTTTACATTATTGTGGTGGTTTTGCCATACATTGACATGGATCCGCCACGGGTGTACATGTGTTCTCCATCCTGAACCCCCTCCCACCTCCCTCCCCATCCCATCCCTCTGGGTCATCCCAGTGCACCAGCCCTGAAGGCCCTGTATCATGCATCGAACCTGGACTGGCGATCTGTTTCACATATGGTAATATACATGTTTCAATGCTGTTCTCTCAAATCATCCCACCCTCGCCTTCTCCCACAGAGTCCAAAATACTGTTCTTTACATCTGTGTCTCTTTTGCTGTCTCGCATACAGGTTTATCTACTGGATATGTTTCAGGGAAAGACAGCTAAAGTTTCATCAAAGATATCATGCATGATACAGTTTTTACAATAAAAACAGAAATCTATTTATTTTGCTAAATAGCATCTATTGATAGCTCCATGTCTATTGTCTTTCTTGTTCATTGTTTTGTTCTTCCACCAAGCACAATGCTTACATATTTTAGGAATTCAATGAATATTTGTTGAGTTGTCCTTTTACAACAACAATAAGGTAACTTCGGGGCTTCCCAGGTGGCACTAGTGGTAAAGAGCCTGCCTGCCAATGCAGGAGACATAAGAGACTCAGGTTCAGTCCCTGGGTCAGGAAGATCCCCTGGAGGAGGGCATGGCAACCCACTCCAGTATTCTTGCCTGGAGAATTCCCATGGACAGAGGAGCCTGGTGGGCTACAGTCCATGGGGTCACAAAGAGTCGGACACGACTGAGCGACTGATCTGATCTGATCTGAAGGGACTTAGCATGCTTGCACAGGGTAACCTCAGTCTTCCCTGGGGGCTCAGCGGTAAAGAATCTGCCTGCCCATGCAGGAGACACAAGTTAAATCCTGGGTCAGGAAGGAAGATCTGCAGAAGAAGGGAATGGTTACCCATCCCAGTATCCTTGCCTGGGAAATCCATGGACACAGGGGTCCTGGGGGACTACAGTCCATGGGGTTGAGAATAGTTAGGCACGCCTTAGTGACCGAAACAACAATAAGGGCAACCTCCTATTTAGACAAAGATTTAAAGAATTAAAGCACAAAAAGATCACGCTGATTAATTTACCTCTCATTTTCTGTTTTGTCTTTAGTTGGCTCTTATCTACAGAGACAACTTTCAGATAACGCCAGCACGGTTTCATTTGTATTGTTATTTTTCATCACGAACATCTGATAGCCTCGATATTTCTTTTTTAAGTTGACAGGCTCTTTGTCCCATCAAATAAAGCATGTACGTGAGAACACTAAGCAAATATAAAATCCTAGGAAAATGCAAGCTGCTTTTAAGGTTGGAAATGCTGTAGTCTTTAACTTATTCTCATGACATAATGAGAGTCCTCAGAAGAACTGAAGGTTTTCTTAGTCAGCTTGCTTCTCTTTCCACCCAGTCCCTCCCTAGAGAACTTATTTATTTTTTTGCTGTGGTCCAGGCAGAGCTGAAAGGACATGGACTTTAAATTTAAATATGCAGGCTGCATGTGTACTTGTTTAGTTGCTAAGTTGTGTCCGACTCTTTTGGGACCACATGGGCTGTACCCCACCAGGCTCCTCTGTCCATGGGATTTCCCAGGTGAGAATACTGGTGTGGGCTGCCAGTCTCCTTCTCTAGTGAATCTTCCCCACCCAGAGATCAAACCATGTCTCCTGCATTGGCTGGTGGATTCTTTATGCTGAGCCACAAGGGAATCCCTAATACCTAAGCAGGATCTGGTGAAAAAATTAGTACAGTGAGGAGTTTTGATTTAGTATGGCAACCCACTCCAGTGTTCTTGCCTGGAGAATCCCAGGGACGGGGAAGCCTGGTGGGCTGCCGTCTATGGGATCGCACAGAGTTGGACACAACTGAAGTGACTTAGCAGCAGCAACTGTTACAAAAAATAGCTTTTTTTGGACCATGCCATTATATCATGTGGGTTCTTAGTTCCCTGACCAGGGATTGAACCTGGGCGCTCAGCAGTGAAAGGCAGAGTCCTAACTACAGGACAGCCAAGGAATTCCTTCAAATAGCGTTTTGATCTTGGTTTTTGAGTATCATCGCTTCACACTTTAGGGCAATTCAGCTCTGTGCTGATTTGCCCCTCCCACTCTCATCATTGGTCCAAATTAGGCCCTCTTTTATTTTATCTACCTGTGTGTTTATTTGTTAATAATGTAATGAATACCCCTGAACTCACAATCTAGTTAGAGAACTAACACATTGAGAGAAACTTCCACCTTTTGCCTTCCCCTCCCCACCCTGCCCCCTACTGCCTGCCCTCTGCCCACTGTGTGGGCACAATTCTGAATCTTGTATTTTTATTCACTCTTGATTTCAAATATTTGTATCACACGTATATGCATGCAAACAAATTGATGAGTTTTCACTGCTTTTGACTTTTATAAAAAGCATATTATTCTGTATATAGTCTTCTGGGACACTTTCATTTAGTTTTCGATTGCTTGTATTACTAAGAGTTGTGGGCTACTATGATTCATTCATCTTCACTGCTGTATAGCGTTGCATTGTGTGAAATACAGTGTTTATTTATCTGGCCTCCTGGGTCCTGGAGTTCCGGTTTTCACATTTCTCGCTGCAGTGAACATTCTCATAAGGGGTTTACTCCCCCAGTGCACACCTGCTGGAGTTGCCCTCGGTTTATATCTATGAATGGAATGTGGGTCAATTGTAGGTACTGTGCATATTTACCTTTGCAGTATAAACCAGTTTTCCAAGCAGCTGTAACAATTTATATTCTCACCATGCTAATGATCTATCTGCTTCAGCTCTTGGTATTATTAGACCTCAATTTTTTGCCAGCTATATGGATGTAAATTGGTATCTATGGTCTTGATTTGCATTTCCTGGATTATTTATGAGAAATTCAATAAATGAAATAGGAAGAGAATGATTATCCATATGAAAAATAAATCAGATTCCTATCTCACATCAGACATGCAAATCAACTCCAGATGGATTATGGATTCAAATATCAAAAGCAAAACTTTAAAACTCTCAGAAAAAAAAATATGAGTGTATATCTTCAGATCTGGGGCTAGGGAAGGATTTCTTAAACATTGGACCCAAAAAAGCCCATTATCAATTAAATGTGATGGATTTGACTATACTGAAGTTAAAAATTTGTATTAATCAAAAGACATGTTAAAGAAGGTAAAAAGATAAACTACAAACAGAGAAAATGTGTCATATATCACAAAGAATCTACCAGGAATATTTAAAAACTTATACAAGTCAATAAACAAAGGACAATAACCCAATAGAAAGATAGGGAAAGACATAAATTGACACTTCAGAGAAGAGGAGACACATAAAGCCAACATTCATATGGCAAGACACTCAATCTCCTCAGTTTAAAAAGCATCCTTTGAGGAAAATCAGGATACTCTCAAACCTTAGCCACTTCAATCTTCCTCTAGGCTAAGAAAAGAAGAGTCTAGAAAAACAAAATACAAACATACATTCATCCAGTATTTCAGAAAAAGCAACCAAAATGAAAGGAAAGTACAGTATTTTCTGTATTCTCCGATTTTGAGGATTTCTGCTGCCTTACATATTGTTGGCACTCAGCAGTGGTTAACTGATTGATTCACTGTGCCTGATTTTCTGTAAGCCCAACTTTGATTTCTTTCAGACTCAGAACAGATGGGCACATAGTTTTAAGACATTAATAAACATTATAGAACATGATCTTCTTTCTCTGAACCCTGTGCCCTGTTGGCTATGAGAATAAAGCATCCACTTGAAGGAAGAAATCAGATTTAATCTAAAAGGCATGGTATGGCTAAGGAGCAGCAGACCCTGTGGTTGAAAACAAAGTGCTGAGTCGGCATTGCTAGGGTGAATCAGAGCACCAGAGAGGGTGGGAATACCCCCAGGCCCCCTCACAAAGTGATCTCGAAATGAAATAAATGTGTTTTTATAAAACAAGCACTGCATTGTAAGGTGCTCTCAGAGAGCCCTGGTTTAATAAAGGTGACATTCCAGAGGATAGTTACTTCTTTTATATCAGATTATAAAAATGTGAGCTTGTAGTATTTGATTTTTTATTCAGGAAAACAGCTCTAAATATTAATATTTCTAAAGATTGATCTGTAGGGGAGTATCCTAAAGGAAACTGATGTGATAATACTGTCTTGGATATTCTGCAATAAGCTATAACCTTATTGTGTATGGTCTTTATCCAGATAATGTGAAAATACATACTAAAAGACCTAGAATTTTATGTTTCCTTTGACCCAGCAATTCAACATCTATAGCTCAGATGGTAAAGAATCTTCCTGCAAGGTGGAGACCAGGGTTCAATCCCTGGGTTGGGAAGATCCCCTGGAGAAGGAAATGGCAACCCACTCCAGTATTCCTGTCTGGAGAATCCCATGAACAGAGGAGCCTGACGGGCTGCAGCCCATGGGGTCTCAAAGAGTCGGACACTGAATGACTAACGCACTAACTAGTTGATTCCAAGGAAGCAATCGTGGATGAGCCTAAAGATACAGCTACTAGAATTTTCTTCAAAGAATCATCTATAAAAGTGAAAAAGTAAAAGCAAGCTAAATGTTAAAAATGAGGAAATAACTAAATTGCAGTTTACCAACACATCTATTAAAACAATGAGAAAACATATCTGACGTGGAAACTGATCATACAGTTACAGGTTATGAACAGAATATAAGGTATGATCTTATATGAAGTATATACACCAGAATTTCCCTGTAGCTCAAACGGTAAAGAAATTGCCTGGGAGGGTTCAATCCCTGGATTGGGAAGTTCCCCTGGAGAAGGGAATGGCAACCCACTCCAGTATTCTTGCCTGGAGAATTCCATGGACAGAGAAGCCTGGTGGGTTACAGTCCATGGGGTCGCAAAGAGTCGGACGTGACTGAGCGAGTAACACACACGGTACACCAGTGTACGCCTAAAGGAAACGGGCTGGAAAGACAGACACCACGCAGGAGAGGAGACAGTGCAGCGTAAATGATCAGAAGGCCGTGGGCTACAGCTAGAGCAGCAGGTGGAAAGGACTCGAGTGAAAACGAGCACAACCGACAAAGACTCAGGGAAATAATGGATTGAAGGATGAAACATGCAAGCTTGAATCAACTCTCAAAAACTGAAAGTGGGGAAGACTCTGTCTAGAATGAGAAGAATATCAGGTCCAAAGTGGTACAACTGATAACCAAAAGTGAAAGACGTCGCTGCTCTGAAGAGGACGTTCGGTGAGAGTAAGGAACATCAGGAAGGTGAGTGTTAGATCCAGCACTCGAGGTTTCTGAGAGCCTACTACGTGCCAGGAGCTGTCACTTGCCTTGTTTACTTGTTCAGCGTTTTGGCTGTGGCGGGTCTTCATTGCTGTACTCGGGTTTCCCTAGTTGTGGCGAACAGGGGTTACTCTCGGAGCTACACGGGCTTTCACTGCGGTGGCTTCCCTTCTTGCTGGGCATGGGCTCTAGAGCTTGGGTGTCAGTAGCTGTGGATTATGGGCCTGGTTGCTCCAAGCTACGTGGGATCTTCCCGGACCAGGGATCAAACCAGTGTCCTCTGCGTTGTCAGGCAAATTCTTAACCACTGGACCACAGAGAAGCCCAGAAGTGCCTTATGTAATCCTTTCCAGAAACCCTAGGACAGGTAAGAATCAGAAAGATCAGGAGATCTGCTCAAGGTCGCAGGAGTATGACGGGGTGGAGCCAGGATCCTGAGCCAGTATGGCTAGAGCCCTGTGGCAAGAAAGAAATGATTGGTGACCATAACTTTTTATTGATAACTATAATTTTTTTTTTTCTGACCATGCCATGTGGCTTGTGGGATCTTAGTTCCCCTACCAGGGATCAAACTCGTGTTCCCTGCAATGGAAGGTAAGAGTCCAAACCACTGGACTGCCAGGGATTATAATTCCCAGTAATTATAATTTTTAATGATTTTGAACTTAAGCCCCAACAGTGGAGGAAAAGTCCAGCAACTATGGTATATTATAGATGCCTTATCAGAGTCTCAAAAACAACAATATTGTGGGCTACTTCTATAGCTAAAACTGTACATGTGAAATGTCATTAAGTGGAAAAAACAGAACCCAAGATCACCTCCACACAGTGATGAGAGCTCTGCCAAACACATGTGTTCCTATCGACCAAGCCTGGGGGTGAGTTCATATGATATATGTTGATGCATTATTTAATGCGTAACAGGTTTTTCTGCTGTTTTTCTGCTTCCTTCTCTTGTGCCTTATTTAATGTAACAGTGTATTCTTCTTATATCTATTTTGAATGATTTGCTTTCCCTTAATCATTAAAATTTATATTCTTTCAAATATTTATATGACTTCCAAACTAATAAATTAAAATATTGAATTTTGCCAAATTAAATTCCCCCATTCATTTCAACATTGGTTGAAAATTATCATCCAGTTTTTCTGAACATTTAATGAACTCAGCAGTCCAATAGATTAACTCTTATAAATGTTTTAAACATCTAGAGAGTTATTCCACATACAATAACACAAAGACTGTACCATTAAAAAAAATAAAAAGGATCATACCATCGGTACTCTTGTCTAGTCTCTTCGGCTTATAATATTTTTGAGATTCGTCTATGTTGTAGCATATATCAATACTACATTCCTTTTTATTCCTGAGCACTATTTCACAGTATGGATGTGCCACAATTTGCTTATTCATTCACTTATTAATGAACATTTGGTAAACAAAATAGTGTCATTCACAGCAGCATAGATGGATCTAGACACTGTCATACTGAGTGAAGTAAGACACACAAAAACAAGTATGATATCACTTTCACTTATACTTCAGTTTAGTTCAGTCGCTCATTCGGGTCCAACTCTTTGAGACTCCATGGACTCAGTCATGTCCGACTCTTTGCAACCCCATGAATTGCAACACGCCAGGCCTGTCCATCACCAACTCCCGGAGCTTGCTCAAACTCATGTCCATTGAGTCGGTGATGCCATCCAACCATCTCATGCTCTGTTGTCCCCTTCTCCTCTTGCCTTCAATCATTCCCAGCATCACGGTCTTTTCAAATGAGTCAGCTCTTCACATCAGGTGGCCAAAGTATTGGAGTTTCAGCTTCAACATCAGACCTTCCAATGAATATTCAGGACTGATCTCCTTTAGGATGGACTTGCTGTCCAAGGGACTCTCAAGAGTCTTCACCAACGCCAAGGTTCAAAAATATCAATTCTTCAGTGCTCAGTCTTCTTTATAGTCCAACTCTCACATCCATACATAACTACTGGAAAAACCATAGTTTTGACTAGATGGAACTTTTTTGGCAAAGTAATGTCTGTTTTTTAATATGCTCTCTAGGTTGGTCATAACTTTTCTCCCACGGAGCAAGCGTCTTTTAATTTCATGACTGCAATCACCATCTGCAGTGACTTTGGAGCCCCAAAAAATAAAGTCTGTCACTATTTCCACTGTTTCCCCATCTATTTGCCATGAAGTAATGGGACCAGATGCCATGATCCTTGTTTTCTGAATGCTGAGTTTTAAGCCCACTTTTTCACTCTCCTCTTTCACTTTCATCAAGAGGCTCTCTAGTTCCTCTTCACTTTCTGCCATAAGGATGCTGTCATCTGCATATCTGAGGGTATTGATATTTCTCCCAGAAAACTTGATTCCAGCTTGTGCTTCATCCAGCCCAGCATTTCTCATGATGTACTCTGCATATTAAGTTAAATAAGCTGGGTGACAATATACAGCCTTGACATACTCCTTTCCCAATTTGGAACCAGAAAGTGGAGAGTGAAAAAGTTGGTGATTTTACAGTGATTAACTGTAAAAAAAAGATCTTTTTTTGTACAGTTCTTCTGTGTATTCTTGCCACCTCTTCTTAATATCTTCTGCTTCTGTTAGGTCCATACCATTTCTGTCCTTTATCAAGCCCATCGTTGCATGAAATGTTCCCTTGGTATCTCTAATTTTCTTGAAGAGATCTCTAGTCTTTTCCATTCTATTGTTTTCCTCTATTTCTTTGTATTGATCGCTGAGGAAGGGTTTGGTATTCTTTGGAACTCTGAATTCAAATGGGTCTGTCTTTCCTTTTCTCTTTTGCCTTTTGTTTCTCTTATTGTCACAGCTATTTGTAAGTCCTCCTCAGACAACCATTTTGCCTTTTTGCATTTCTTTTTCTTGGAGATGGTCTTGATCACTGCCTTCTGTACAATGTCACGAACCTCTGTCCATAGTTCTTCAGGCACTCTGTCTATTCGATCTAGTTCCTTGAATCTATTTGTCACTTCCACTGTATAATCGTAAGGGATTTGATTTAGGTCATACCTGAATAGTCTAGTGGTTTTCTCCACTTTCTTCAATTTAAGTCTGAATTTAGCAATAAGGAGTTCATGATCTGAGCCACAGTCAGCTCCCAGTCTTGTTTTTGCTGACTGTATATAGCCATCTTTGGCTGCAAAGAATATAATCAATCTGATTTCGGTATTGACCATCTGGTGATGTACATGTGTACAGTCATCTCCTGTGTTGTTGGAAGAGGGTGTTTGCAATGACCAGTGCGTTCTCTTGGCAAAACTTTATTAGCCTTTGCCCTGCTTCATTCTATACTCCGAGGCCAAATTTGCCTGTTACTCCAGGTATTTCTTGACTTCCTACTTTTGCATTCCAGTACCCTAAAATGAAAGGGACATCTTTTTTGGGTGTTAGTTCTAAAAGGTCCTGTAGGTCTTTATAGAACCATTCAACTTCAGCTTCTTCAGCATTACTGGTCGGGGCATAGACTAGGATTACCGTGATATTGAATGGTTAGCCTTGGAAATGAACAGAGATCATTCTGTCGTTTTTGAGACTGCATCCAAGTACTGCATTTCGGACTCTTTTGTTGACTATGAGGGCTACTCCATTTGTTCTAAGGGATTCCTGCCCACAGTGGTGGATATAAGGGTCATCTGATTTAAATTCACCCATTCCAGTCCATTTCAGTTCGCTGATTCCTAGAATGTCGACGTTCACTGTTGCCATCTCCTGTTTGACCACTTCCAATTTGCTTTGATTCATGGACCTGACATTTCAGGTTCCTATGCAATATTGCTCTTTACAGCATTGGACTTTACTTCCATCACCAGTCACATCCACAATTGGGTGTTGTTTTTTATTTGGCTCTGTCTCTTCATTCTTTCTGGAGTGATTTCCCCACTGTTCTCCAGTAGCATGCTGGGCACCAACTGACCTTGTGAGTTCACCTTTCAGTGTCCTATCTTTTTGCCTTTTCATACTGTTCATGGAGTTCTCAAGTCAAGAATAGTCAAGTGGTTTGCCATTCCCTTTTCCAGTGGACCACGTTTTGTCAGAACTCTCCACCATGACCCATCTTGGATGGCCCTACATGGCATGGCTCATAGTTTCATTGAGTTAGACAAGGCTGTGGTCCATGTGATTAGATTGGTTAGTTTTCTGTGATAGTGATTTTCAGTCTGTCTGTCCTCTGATGGAGAAGGATAAGAGGCTTATGGAAGCTTCTTGATGGGAGAGACTGACTGAAGGGGAAACTGGGTCTTGTTCTGATGGGCGGGGCCCTGCTCAGTAAATCTTTAATTCAATTTTCTGTGGATGGTTGAGGCTGTGTTCCCTCCCTGTTGTTTGACCCGGGGCCAAACTATGGTGGAGGTAATGAAGATAATGGCGGCCTCCTTCAAAAGGTCCCATGCAGACATTGCTGCACTCAGTGCCCCCAACCCTGCAGCAGGCCACCACTGACCGATGCCTCTGCCGGAGACTCCTGGAGAGTCATGGGCAAGGCTGGGTCAGTCTCTTGTGGGCTCACTGCTCCTTTCTCCTGGGTCCTGGTGCACACAAGGTTTTGTTTGTCCCCTCCAAGAGACTGTTTCCCCAGTCCTGTGTAAGTTCTGGCAGCTCTGTGGTGGGGTTAATGGCGACCTCCTTCAAGAAGGGTTATGCCACACCCAGGTCTGCTGTCCTTGCAGCAGTCCACTGCTGACCTGTACCTCCTCAGGAGACACTCAAACACAGTCTGTCTCAGTCTCTGTGCTGCTTGCTGCATGCTAAATCACTTCAGTCGTGTCCAGCTCTTTTGCAACCCCATGAACTGTAACCCGCCAGGCTCCTCTGTCCATGGAATTCTTCAGGCAAGAACAGTGGAGTGGGTTGCCATTTCACTTTTATGTGGAATCTAAAAAAAAAAAAAAAAAAGTACAATTAACTTATTTACAGAACAGAAGTGGAGTCAAAGATGCAGTAAACAAACTTAGTGAATAAAGGGGGAGAGGGATAAATTGGGAGATTGAGATTGACATATACAATATTTATTAACACTGCTGCTGCTG
Organism: Bos taurus; assembly: GCF_002263795.3. Lineage (NCBI taxonomy): Eukaryota > Metazoa > Chordata > Mammalia > Artiodactyla > Bovidae > Bos > Bos taurus. Next base: position 11,577,697 of record NC_037339.1, read on the forward strand.
CTGCTGCTAAGTCGCTTCAGTCGTGTCTGACTCTGTGCAACCCCATAGACGGCAGCCCACCAGGCTCCCCCGTCCCTGGGATTCTCTAGGCAAGAACACTGGAGTGGGTTGCCATTTCCTTCTCCAATGCATGAAAGTGAAAGGTGAAAGTGAAGTCGCTGAGTCTTGTCCGACTCTTGGCGACTGCATGGACTGCAGCCCACCAGGCTCCTCCGTCCATGGGATTTTCCAGGCAAGAGTGCTGGAGTGGGGTGCCAATGCCTTCTCTGTTATTGACACTACTACATATAAAATGTACCCCTACCACGTCCGTGGTCAGGGGCGGCAGCCGACAGGAGCTACCCTGTGTCCGAGGTCAGGGGCAGCGGACGAGAGTGCCAGGCAGCAACAGCGCAGGAGCAGCCGAGAGGAACTACCCCCACCCGAGGCCAGGGGCGGCAGCCGAGAGGAGGAACCCCACGTCCAAGGAGCAGTGACTGCGCGGGTGCAGGAGGGCCTAGAGGAGCTATTCTACATTCAAGGTCAGGAGGGGCGGCAGTGAGGAGATACCCCTCATTCAAGGTAAGGAGCAGCAGCTGCGCTTTGCTGAAGCAGCTGTCAAGAGATACCCCATGTCCAAGGTAAGACAAACCCAAGTAAGACGGTAGGTGTTGCAAGAGGGCATCAGAGGGCAGACACACTGAAACCATAACCACAGAAAACTAGTCAATCTAACCACACTAGGACCACAGCCTTGTCTAACTCAATGAAACTAAGCCATGCCCATGGGGCAACCCAAGATGGGTGGGTCATGGTGGAGAGGTCTGACAGAATGTGGTCCACTGGAAAAGGGAATGGCAAACCACTTGACTATTCTTGACTTGAGAACCCCATGAACAGTATGAAAAGGCAAAAATATAGGGACACTGAAGGATGAACTTGCCAGGTCAGTTGGTGCCCAACATGCTACTGGAGAACACTGGGGAAATCACTCCAGAAAGAATGAAGGGATGGAGCCAAAGAAAAAGCAACACCCAGTCGTGGATGTGACTGGTGATAGAAGCAAGGTCCGATGCTGTAAAGAGCAATATTGCATAGGAACCTGGAATGTCAGGTCCATGAATCAAGGCAAATTGGAAGTGGTCAAACAGGAGATGGCAAGAGTGAATGTCGACATTCTAGGAACCAGCGAAGTTAAATGGACTGGAATGGGTGAATTTAACTCAGATGACCTTTATATCTACTACTGTGGGCAGGAATCCCTTAAAGAAATGGAGTAGCCATCATAGTCAACAAAAGAGTCCGAAATGCAGTACTTGGATGCAGTCTCAAAAACGACAGAATGATCTCTGTTCATTTCCAAGGCTAACCATTCAATATCACGGTAATCCTAGTCTATGCCCCGACCAGTAATGCTGAAGAAGCTGAAGTTGAATGGTTCTATAAAGACCTACAGGACCTTTTAGAACTAACACCCAAAAAAGATGTCCCTTTCATTTTAGGGTACTGGAATGCAAAAGTAGGAAGTCAAGAAATACCTGGAGTAACAGGCAAATTTGGCCTTGGAATACGGAATGAAGCAGGGCAAAGACTAATAGAGTTTTGCCAAGAAAATGCACTGGTCATAGCAAACACCCTCTTCCAACAACACAAGAGAAGACTCTACACATGGACATCACCAGATGGTCAACACCAAAATCAAATTGATTATATTCTTTGCAGCCAAAGATGCAGAAGCTCTATACAGTCAGCAAAAACAAGACTGGGAGCTGACTGTGGCTCAGATCATGAACTCCTTAATGCCAAATTCAGACTTAAATTGAAGAAAGTGGGGAAAATCACTAGACCATTCAGGTATGACCTAAATCAAATCCCTTATGATTATACAGTGGGAGCGAGAAACAGATTTAAGGGACTAGATCTGATAGATAGAGTGCCTGATGAACTATGGATGGAGGTTCATGACATTGTACAGGAGACAGGGATCAAGACCATCACCAAGTTAAAGAAATGCAAAAAAGCAAAATGGCTGTCTGGGGGGGCCTTACAAAGAGCTGTGAAAAGAAGAGAAACAAAAGACAAAAGAGAAAAGGAAAGATATAAGCATCTGAATGCAGAGTTCCAAAGAATACCAAAGAGAGAGAAGAAAGCCTTCCTCATCTATCAATGCAAAGAAATAGAGGAAAACAGCAGAATGGGAAAGACTAGAGATCTCAAGAAAATTAGAGATACCAAGGGAACATTTCATGCAAAGATGGGCTCAATAAAGGACAGAAGTGGTATGGACCTGACAGAAGCAGAAGATATTAAGATGAGATGGCAAGAATACACAGAAGAAGTGTACAAAAAAGATCTTCACGAACCAGATAATCACGATAGTGTAATCACTCACTTAGAGCCAGACATCCTGGAATGTGAAGTCAAGTGGGCTTTAGGAAGCATCACTACAAACAAAGCAAGTGGAGGTGATGAAATTCCAGTTGAGCTATTTCAAATCCTGAAAGATGATGCTGTGAAAGTGCTGCACTCAATATGCCAGCAAATTTGGAAAACAGCAGTGGCCACAGGACTAGAAAAGGTCAGTTTTCATTCCAATCCCAAAGAAAGGCAGTGCCAAAGAATGCTCAAACTACCACACAATTGCACTCATTCCACATGCTAGCAAAGTAATGCTCAAAATTCTCCAAGCCAGGCTTCAGCAATACATGAACCGTGAACTTCCAGATGTTCAAGCTGGTTTTAGAAAAGGCAGAAGAACCAGAAATCAAATTGCCAACATCCGCTGGATCATCAAAAAAGTGAGAGAGTTCCAGAAAAATATCTATTTCTGCTTTATTGACTATGCCAAAGCCTTTGACTTAATGGATCATGATAAACTGTGGAAAATTCTGAAAGAGATGGGCATACCAGACCACCTAACCTGCCTCCTGAGAAACCTGTATGCAGGTCAGAAAGCAACAGTTAGAACTGGACATGGAACAACAGACTGGTTCCAAGTCGAGAAAGGAGTTTGTCAAGGCTGTGTATTGTCACCCAGCTTATTTAACTTAATATGCAGAGTACATCATGAGAAATGCTGGGCTGGAGGAAGCACAAGCTGGAATCAAGATTGCTGAGAGAAATATCAATAACCTCAGATATGCAGATGACACCACCCTTATGGCAGAAAGTGAAGAGGAACTAAAGAGCCTCATGATGAAAGTGAAAGAGGAGAGTGAAAAGGTTGGCTTAAAGCTCAACATTTAGAAAACTAAGATCATGGCATCTGGTCCCATTACTTCATGGCAAATAGGTGGGGAAACAGTGGAAACAGTGTCAGACTTTATTTTTTGGGGGCTCCAAAATCACTGCAGATGGTGATTGCAGCCGTGAAATTAAAAGATGCTTACTCCTTGGAAGGAAAGTTATGACCAACATAGATAGCACATTAAAAAGCAGAGATATTACTTTGACAACAAAGGTCCATCTAGTCAAGGCTATGGTTTTTCCAGTAGTCATGTATGGATGTGAGGGTTAGACTATGAAGAAAGCTGAGCACCAAAGAATTGATGCTTTTGAACTGTGGTGTTGGAGAAGACTCTCGAGAGTCCCTTGGACTGCAAGGAGATCTAATCAGTCCATCCTAAAGGAGACCTGTCCAGGGTGTTCATTGGAAGGTCTGATGTTGAAGCTGAAAATCCAATACTTTGGCCACCTGATGTGAAGAGCTGACTCATTGGAAAAGACCCTGATGCTGGGAAAGATTGAAGGTGGGATGAGAAGGGGACGACAGAGGATGAGTGGTTAGATGGCATCACCGACTCAGTGGACATGAGTTTGTGTAACTCCAGGAGTTGGCGATGGACATGGAGGCCTGGTGTGCTGCAGTTCATGGGGTCACAAACAGTGAGACATGACTGAGCCACTGAACTGAACTGAACTAACACATGGAAATGAACTGTCCAATAATACACACATGCTGACAAAGTGACAGACTTTAGCAAGGGGGCCTGGGCAGAGAGCAGTAGTGTAAGGGAGCCCAGGACTGCTCTGCCACGTGGCCCGCAGTCTCGGGTTTTATGGGGCTGGGATTAGCTTCTGGGTGGTCTCTTGCCAAGCACTGTGACTCAGGGTCCTTCCTGGCGACACACTCATTTCAGCCAAAATGGATGCCAGCGAGAAGGATTCTGGAAGGGCAGATGGACTGGCATCTCCTCTCTCCTTTTAACCTTTCCCAGATTCTTTCAGTTGGTGGTAGCTTGTTAGTTCCATGTCCCTGGCTGGGACGTCCTGTTGTAATATAACTCATGCAAATGGCGACCATGGTGCCTGGCCAGGGTGAGTGGTTTCAGTGAGTGTTCCCCCTAATAGTCCACCTGGTTTCATCAGTGGGAATTTCAAGTCTATTCCTTTCTCATAGCTTATGAAACTTGGTGTCTTCCTCGGAAGGGATGTCGGTTTGGGTTCCACACGGCTGAGGTTGCCGAACTTGTTGTCTTGCCATTATGACATATTAACCTTGTTTGATACATTAATTGAAAATATATCACTTCCCTAGGAGTGTGTGTGAACATCTTGTCACAATGATGCATTTAGAGATCTTTTCCCGAGACAACGAGGCACCAAGTTAGTTCTCTTCTTTGGGCCACCTCACTAGTTTACCATCTTTGAACACGAGGATTTGATGAATTATTGTGCTCTAAATGGTGCTGATTGAGGACTGGATTCCTTTCTATAATGCTATTAAGTTCTTCCTGCTTTTGGTACAATTTCTGCTTTTCCTAGAGTTATTTCATTAACTTGTGGATTTCTACTCATTGCTTTCACAGATTTTAAAAAGACTATGCTTTATAAACCAACATGTACTTAAAAGGAAGATACAAACATCCATATATATTAATAAACATAATTTTTGTGTAACTGCCTTTCTGTACATTTTATAATTGACTTTTTTCCTTTTGGGTATTGGAATGATGCTCATAGATGCTCACAGAATCACCCAGTTCAGCTAAGGTAATGTATACCAGTGGTTCTCAAAGTGTGGTCTCTGGACCATCAGCAGCAGCTTCACCTGGGAATCTGTTAGAAATGCAGATTCCTGGGCCGTGTTACAGACAGGCTGGATTGGAAACTCTAGGGTGTGGGCCCAGTGATGTGGGTTTTAACAGCTCCATATGTTTCTGAGACTCTCTCAAGTGTGAGAACCACTGATCTACATTGTCTATGAAGAAGATGATATTAAACTGTCATTACATGGCCAGGGGAGCCCACTCTGAGTTACTCCATGGCAGATGTTTTTGAAAAGCATCTTTGTAAACAGTAAGGCCTTACTGTGTAGCACGGATAACTATACTCATTATCCTATGATAAGCCCCTTGAACAGCAAGGAGATCAAACCAGTCAATCCTAAAGGAAATCAACCCCAATATTCATTGGAAAGACTGATGCTGAAGCTGAATCTCCAATACGTTGGTTACCTGATGCGAAGAACTGACTCACTGGAAAAGATCCTGATGCTAGGAAAGATTGAGGGCAGGAGGAGAAGGGGATGACAGAGGATGAGATGGTTGGATGGCATAACTGACTCAATAGACATGAGTTTGAGCGAACACTGGGAGATGGTGAAGAACAGAGAAGCCTGGAGTACTGTAATCCATGGGGTCACAAAAAGTCAGACACGACTGAAGAACTGAACAACAATAATGATAAACCATAATGGAAAAGAATATTTTAAAAATGTGTATATATATATGTGTGTGTGTATAACCAAATTACCTTGCTTTACAGCAGACATTTTTTTTAAAAAGAAAAAGAAAATTAAAAAGCATTTTTGCTTACTAGAAACAGCAAGATGATCCAGATTCAGAGATTTGTTCCCTTTTCCCTGTTACTCAATAAACTTTTCTCCAAGAAGTCCTTTTTCCATTCAGTGAAGTTAGAGAACAAAATCCTGCTGGTAGTTATGTTTGCATGCTTCAGGAAGGATCCAAAGAACAGCTGCGGACGTCGGGACACATTCAGTGAGAGAGCTTAAATGTTCGATGCTCACACTGATCATTTTTTCCCATTGAACATGTTATGTTACTGGATTCTACTTACAGTATGAGGTTTTATCGAACGCAAAAATTTCCTACTATGTTGACAACATAGAACCTGCTTTCATTGATTCTTTTTCATGCAAGGTTACCCAAACTCTCAATTTTTAAAAAGTTAAACTGCATTTCCTTCTCGAAAAGTCATCTTTTCAAAGTATTTCAAGAGTATGAAAGTATCATCTAGAAAGAGAAGAGGATAGCTTTGTAGCAGATTCGTCTCCAAAGGGTGGGGTCACGAGTAATGTTACTTTTACTGCCCTGGGAACCCTGTAGCTGGTCCCCCTTTTTTTTTTTTTTTAATTGAAAAACCTATCACTGCCTTATTTATATTTCATTGCAATTAGTATGATTATTTTGAGGTTTTCCCTACCAGGGGATTCTGGTAAAATCAAAAGGAAATTTTGTATTCTTCTCTCTATTTTTCTCCACATGTACAATGCTGGTGGTGTGTCTGCTAAATTTGTGTTTATTTATTCATGTCTTTCTTTTGTAAAAATTTACCATCTTAACCATTTAAATTTATTCATTTATTTATTTCGCTGCTTTGGGTCTCTGTTGCCACAAGAGTGATCTTCGTTACCTCATGCAGAGTGTTTCACTGTGGCCTGGAGGCTCTCTAGCTGTGGTGCGTGGGCTCAGTAGCTACGCAGCAAATGGGATCTTAGTTCCTGCACCCTCTGCATTGCAACTGCTAAGTCGTTTTAGTCATGTCCGACTCCTTGCGACCCTATGGACCGTAGCCTGCCAAGCTCCTCTGTCCATGGGATTCTCCATGCAAGAATCCTGCAGTGGGTTGCCATGGCCTCCTGCAGGGGATCTTCCTGACCCAGGGATTGAACCCGAGTCTCTTACATCTCCTGCATTAATAGGTAGGTTCTTTACTATTAGCACCACCTGGGAAGTCCCCAGGGATTCCCTGGTAGCTCAGTTGGTTAAAAATCTGCCTACCAATGGGGAAGTCCCCATTTATTCATTTCTACCCATGTGAGATTTTGTGTTAAAACACAGGAGTCAACTGATCCCGATGGAATGCACAAAACAGTGTGATGGAATGTAGAAGATGGAGAATCCACTGTCCAGACCTCAGAGGGCCATCGTTTGTCACTTCCCATCTACAGTCATGTCCCCTAACCCCAACCCAGATCAAATGTTCATCTAAAATAAACCCTGGGTATTGGGGATGGCCTAGTCACTCAGACATGTCCGACTCTTTGCAACCCCATGGACTGTAGCCCGCAAGGCTCCTCTGTCCATGGGATTCTCCAGGTAAGAAAACTGCAGTGGGTTGCCATTCCCTTCTTTAGGGGATCTTCCTGACCCAGGGATACAATGTAAAAAAGGCCATGTTGTATGACTGTTTTTATTTGCTAATACATTTGTATTACAAAATAAATTTTGTAAAGGTAGACATTTTTAAAAGGGCTTTTGCATGCGTCATCTTATTTAAATGCCCCCAAAGCTAAAGACATCATGTTATTTTCTTATCTTATATTTAAGGAAACTGAAGCTCAGAAAAGTTCCATGTCCTTCTCATAGTACACAGGCAGCTTAACAGCAAGACAAGCACTGGAGTCCAGGCCTTCTGAACCCCTAGTTCATTACTTGCTCCTGCCCTGAACCAACTGCATCTCTGTGTGACTGTGTGGTAGTCATTTGCTCATTCAAATGCAAATGGAATACTTACCAGGCGCCTGATGCTGGAATTAAAAAACACCTCTACAACTTGCCACGCTGGTTTGGGTTTAAAAGAGTGCTAGCTCAATTCCAGCGTTCGAATTTCTTTTTTCCTCTGTGACTTTAAGGTGCTACAAAGCGCTGGAGAGTAGGTTTACGCCCATGTTCTTGCTCCTTCCCATAGAGTTCTGTTTGTGGCTTTAACCATTCAAATCCATCTCTATAATCAAGTTAGAGGCTTTGCAGGTAGCACAGTGGTAAAAAATCCACCTGCCAATGCAGGAGATGCAGACACGTGGGTTCAACTCCTGGGTTGGGAAGATCCCCCTGGAAGAGGAAATGGCAACCCATTTCAGTATTCTTGCCTGGGATATCCCATGGACAGACTTTGCAACCCCGTGGCTATAGTCCACGAGGTCGCAGAGTTGGACAGGACTTAGCACAACTAAGCATGCGTGAGCATAATCAAGTTCGGCAAGTGGCTAATGAATGGGCAGTGGGCTGTGGGTTTGTGGATGGGGGCCACATAGCTAGAGAGATCAGAGAAGGCAGGACAGATCTTGGTCCTGGGAGTGAACTTCTGAGGACAGCTGTCTCCTCTTTGTGCTCCCCAGATGGTGGCAGCAGAAAGTCACAGAATCTGGCACTAGGGAAAGTCCTGTCTTGAGACTGCCTGAGACTCGCTGTGTGTTGTCTTGGTTTAAAATCATATTAAAGTGCTTTTCTTTCTTTAGTAGTTAAAAGTTAAATGCATACCTACCTTATGATCCAGTCTTTTTACTCTGAGGTATTTCTAAGAGAAACAAAACCATCTGCCCATACTTGTGTATCAGCTTTGTTTATAATACTCAAAACTAGAAACAACCAAAATCTCCATCAACTGGTGAAGAGATAAACTGTGGTATATCCATACAGTGGAATATTATTTAGCAATAAAAAATGAGTGAGTGATTGATAAACACCACAACATGGAAAAGGCTCAAAATAATTACAGAAGGAGGGTACATACAAATAAATGTATGATTCCATTTATTTAAAATCCTAGAAAATGGAAACTAATCTAGAGTGACAGAAAGCAGATCAGTTGCCTGGGAATGGGGCTGGAAGGGATGACAACAGGACAGGAGAAAACTCTGGGGGTGGTGGCTACGTTCCCTACCTTGCGAACAGAAGCCAAAACTTACCAGATTGTTCACTCAAAGCTTGTGCAGTTTATTGCATGTTGATTATCCTGCTGCTAAGTCACTTCAGTCGTGTCTGACTTTGTGCGACCCTATAGATGGCAGCCCACCAGGCTCCCCCGTCCTTGGGATTCTCCAGGCAAGAACACCAGAGTGGGTTGCCAGTGCTTTCTCTGTGATTATCCTGAGATAATTGAAAAAAGTCACATGGAGGTAGGTAGTTTTCTTTCTTTGAAAGATCCCTTGTTTCTATGCCATGACTTCATTTACTGTTTTGTTTTTTTAAGTAGACTTTGTTATGAAGAATGATTTAGGTTCACAACAAAATGTGTGGAAGTACAGAGACTTTTTAGTGACCTCCTGCCCGCACACAAGCACAGCCTCCCCCCATCACCCACCTTCCCTTCTGCCATGTGGTCGCGGGGATTAGAGCTGGATGTCTTTGAGGGCTGTTATCCCGCCTGCTGCAGCATCCTTTGGCGAGCACCATATCTCTAAGTTTTGTCCATGTGGTTGAGTGTCTCAGTAGTTTGCTTCTTCTTTGCTGAGCTGTATTCTGGTAAACATACTCAGTTGTGCTTCTATTCTGTTGATGGACATTTGGCTTGTCACCAGTGTTTGGTTATTATGAATAAAAATTCATTCCTACATATATTTTTTCCTTGGACAAAAATGTATGAGAATTGCTAGACCACAGGGTCATTCCATGTTGGACTTCTCATGTGTTTCTTAGTCATTCCTATATCTTTTTTTGTGAGATGTGTGTTCAAATGTTTTGTCCATGTTTTGTTCCCCTAGGTTGTTTATCTTCTTCTTCAGTTCAGTTCAGTTCAGTTGCTCAGTCGTGTCCAACTCTTTTGATCCCATGAATTGCAGCACACCAGGCGTCCCTGTCCATCACCAACTCCTGGAGTTCACTCAAACTCACGTCCATCGAGTCAGTGATGCCATCCAGCCATCTCATCCTCTGTCGTCCCCTTCTCCTCTTGCCCCCAGTCCCTCCCAGCATCAGAGTCTTTTCCAATGAGTCAACTCTTCACATGAGGTGGCCAAAGTACTGGAGTTTCAGCTTTAGCATCAGTCCTTCCAAAGAACACCCAGGACTGATCTCCTTTAGAATGGACTGGTTGGATCTCCTTGCAGTCCAAGGGACTCTCAGGAGTCTTCTCCAACACCAGAGTTCAAAAGCATCAGTTCTTCGGTGCTCAGCTTTCTTCACAGTCCAACTTCTTAGTTTGTATTAATAGATGATCTTCCTATGTTCTAAAAGCAAATCCTGTGAGATGTATAAATTTCAATATTTTCTTTCAGTCTGTGGCTTGCCTTTTTCTTTTTGTAATGGTATCTAATGAACAAAATTTTAAAATTCTGATGGTCTGATTTCTCAATTAAAAAATGATTAGTGTCATTTATATACTGTTTAAAAATCTTCCCCTATATCCAAGCCTTGAGTATACGTGCTTATGTTTTCTTCTAGAAGCTCTGTACATATAGCTTTTATGTTTAGGTCTATGATCTATCTCAAGTTACTTTTTATATAGAGTGTACAGTAAGTTTTATTGTTCATTTTTCTTCTGTACAGATATCTAGTTATTCCAGCACCACTTGTTGAAAAGATTTTTATTTCCTTGTTGAACTGCATTGACACCTTTCTCATAAATCAATTAACCAAATATGCGTGCATTTATTTTTGAACTTTTTTCTGGTATTGGCAATCCTTGCCAATAATACAATTTTAATAACTTTAACTTTAAAGGAAGTCTTAAAATCAGATAGTGTAACTTTAATTTCTTCTGCAAGATGATTTTCACTATTATAGGTCAATTTTTTTACTTATAGCACTGTTGTGAGTTGAATTTAACCCCTTGCTAGCCCCCAACGATATGTTGAAGTCCTCAGCCCTCATACCTGTGAATGGGACCTTGTTTGGCAATAGGCTTTTTATAGATATAATCAGGAGAAGGCAATGGCACCCCACTCCAGTACTCTTGCCTGGAAAATCCCATGGACGGAGGAGCCTGGTAGGCTGCAGACCATGGGGTTGCTAAGAGTCGGACATGACTGAGCGACTTCACTTTCACTTTTCACTTTCATGCATTGGTGAAGGAAGTGGCAACCCACTCCAGTGTTCTTGCCTGGAGAATCCCAGGGACAGGGGAGCCTGGTGGGCTGCCGCCTATGGGGTTGCACAGAGTCGGACACGACTGAAGTGACTTAGCAGCAGCATAGATGTAATCAACGTAAGTCAAGGTAGTACAGAGCTTCCCAGGTAGCACAAGTGTTAAAGAATCTTCCTGCCAATGCAGGAGACACAAGAGACGTGGGTTGGATCTCTGGGTTGAGAAGATTCCCTGGAGTAGGAAATGGCACAAGGCTCCAGTATCCTTGCCTGGAAAATCCCACAGATGGAGGAACCCAGTGGGCTACAGTTCATGGGGGACTGCAGTTGCTACATGACTGAGTGCACACACACACATACTGAATTAGGGTGAACCCTAATCTAATATGACTGTGTCCTTAAGAAGATGAGAAGGGACACAGACAAAGACACACAGGGAAAAGGCCATGTGAAGATGGATCAGGGATCAGAGTGATGCATCTGCAGACCAGGAAACCTCCGGAAGCTTGGGGAGAGGCGTGGGACTGATTCTGCCTCACAGCCTTCAGAAGGAACCAACCCTGCTGACCCCTTGGTTTTGCACTTCTGGCCTCCAGAACTGTGAGATAATATAATTCTTTTGTTGTAACCACCCAGTCTGTGGTATTTGCTTATGGCAGCCCTAGAAAACTAATATAGTCAATGAAACATAATCCAAACCTGCTTAAGCAATAAGGAAATGCCTATCTCTTACTCGTCCAGAGATGATGGACTCCTGGTGAGATTTGTGCGAGGTATTAGGTGTTAGGATGAAGTTCAGCTATAAAGGTCAGAAATCCCCACAGTAGTGGCTTACACAGATGGACACTGTTTTTTGTTTTTCTCTCATGTAGGTGTTGGTATTCTTGGATTTGGTTGGTATGGGGGCGGCAGGAAATAAGGCTCTGGAATTCTTCTATCCTTTCACCACCATCCTCAATATACAGCTTCCACCTCATGGTGTGAAATCCAGCTTCAAGTCTCCATCCGGAGTAGCGAGGACAAGGGTGCCTGTCCCCTTCCCTTGAGGCTACATCTCAAAGATTTGCATAGAGTATCTGCCCAGAACCTGTGGTCCAGAATTAAGTCACATGACCACTCACAACTGCAAGGGCAGTTGAGAAATACAGTCTTTATTTCAGGAATCCATGGGTCTGAAGGGGAGAACCGACATTAGGAAACAAAAGTTTCTTCCATATAACACCCGTAAAGGAATGCTAGGAGTCTTTTGCTGATTGGATTTTAGAGGCTTAAGGGGAAAAAAATCTTGTCTGGAGATAAAACTTTGAAAACTTATAAATGTTAGTTACAATCTTGATAGGGGATGAGATGGCCCAGCCAGAGTATAGGTGAGAAGAAAGAGTTGTAGGGGATTCAGACTTTAATTATGCAGTAGAGACGAAATGGTTCTGAGAAGAAATGGAGAGGTGGTTAGACAGATGTGCAGGAAAAACTTTCAGGAGAGAGTGGTTAACAGTTTGCAAGGGGAAGAGATGCCAATTAAGATAGAGAACTGGTCTTTAAAAATGTAAGAAGTTGTGATTTCCTGTTTCAGAATTATAAGCTACCTCAAGTCTTCCTCAAAGCAGACCTGTGTGACCGAATGACCTCTGGAACTTGAAATATATGTAAACTATAGTGTAAAGTGAGTGTGTTGCCATGCTTAGTCGCTCAGTCGTGTCCAACTCTTTGCAACCCCGTGGACTGTAGCCCACCAGGCTTCTCTGTACATGGAGATTCTCCAGGCAAGAATACTGGAGTGAGTTGCTATGGCCTCCTCCAAGGGATCTTCCCAACCCAGGGATTGAACCCAGATCTCCCAGATTGCAGGCGGATTCTTTACCATCTGAGTCACCAATGAAGCCCTCATACTGCAAAGACTTTATAGCTAATTTGGGTTCAGGGCTCATGAAAGACAAGGCTCCCCAGCCCTCCTCAGTGAGAGACAAGGTCACACCCGAACAATATGGTCACTTACCACCTTCATCACTAAGGTCAGGTAACTGACGACCACAGAGGCCCTGGAATAGAAAACGAAACCTGGCCAGAAGGCTCGAGGGAGAGAGGGTTTAACTTCTGCCTTCTGTATGGTTCTAGGAAAGGACTCACAATGAACGTAGAAGTGGACTCGCATGCTTACACTAAGAGACGGGTAAGAGCAGCTTAGCTAAGGACTGCGAGCGACAGAGAAAGACGGGAAACAACCCTAAGTGCCCATCAACTTGAGAGTGGGTAAATATACTGTTCTGTAGTCATCCAATAGAATTCTATTTGGCAGACTTAGTGAATAAAGTAGATCTGTGTGTATCAACTTATGTAAAAACTGTTGAATGAAAACGAAGCATGTTCAGCGTTAGTTATGTAAATTTAAAAACCACACAAAGCAATACTATTTTTTTTTTAGTGTACATACGATTTAGTTGCACAAACATGGACTGAGAGGGCACTTCCCAAATTCATGGTCATGTTGATCTCTGGGGAGGGAGAGGATGGGACCTGGAAGGACGGAAAAGGAGTTTTCCATTGTACCTGTATTGTTCTACTTCTCTTGCCAAGAAATGTGTGAAGCATATGAAAAGGTGGTCAATTTACTTACTTACTAGGGAAGTATGAATTAAAGTCACAGGAAGAAGAAAAAAGAACCCGCAGTAAGATACTAGTACACAGTTACTGCTATGGCTAAAATGAACAAGAATCATGTATTGACCCAAATATGGAACAACTGGAATTCTTCTCATTGCTGACAGTTCATTCAACTACTTCAGAAAACCCTTTGGCAGTATCTTCAAAAGCAAAACATAAACCCATCATGTGATTCTGAAATTCCCTCCTACGTATCAACCCAAGAGACTTGAGTGTTTATGGGCAGCAAAAGAAATGTACAAGCTGTACATAGCAGCTTATTTATACTAGCCAGTGACTAGAGATCCTCAAGCCATTCTGGTTATTCCCTTTCCAGATGTATATCCCACAGACAATGATTTTGTATACCAGTAGACAGGTGCAAGAATACTTGTTGTTACATTACATTACATTTGCAACAACAACAGCAGCATAACAACTCACATCTCCAACAGGAGGATGGGTTCATACTGCAACAACATGGACGCATCTCATGGTCATAATGTTAAACAAAAGAAGTCAGATATGAAATAATACATACACTACGATTTTAGTTGGCAAAAGTCACTCCTGGTGGCAGAATTCGGAAGAGGAGTTACTGTTCTGAATAGGAGTTACTTTTGAGGAGCTATTGACTGGAAAATGGCATAGAGACCCTTCTGGGATGATGACAAACTACTGTATCTTGATCCGGATAGTAATTACATGGGGGTACACATAGGTTCCCTGGTGGCTCAGATGGTGAAGAATCTGCCTGCAATGCAGGAAACCTAGGTTTGATCCCTGAGGTGGGAAGATCCCCTGGAGAAGGGAAAGGCTACTATTCTTGGGCTTGCCAGGTGGTGCTGAATCCACTTGCCAAAGCAGGAGATGCACGAGACACAGGTTTGATCCCTGGATCGGGAAGATCCCCTGGAGAAGGAAATGGCAACCCATTCCAGTATTCATGCCTGGAAAACCCCATGGACAGAGGAGCCTGGTGGGCTACAGTCCATGGGGTCGCAAAGAGTCAGACACAACCGAGGGGCCGAGCATGGACTGAGCACACATATAGGCAGGAATTTACCAAACTGGGCACTCAAGATTTGCATACTTCATTGTATATAAGTTACACATCAAAAAATCTGAAGCAAAAATGACAGAACGTTAACATGTGTTCATTTTCAGTGGTGGGTACACAGTGCTATTACATTTATAATTAGGAAAGAGAGGGAGCAGTAGTTCTCCAGAACGGAAGTGACACCTTCCTAGAGGAGGTGACACTTTGAGTTGAGACCCCTGCCCATCCATCTCCCCAGAGCTTGGGCGAGGGAGTTCCCTTACAGTAGGGTGCAGAAGACACCAACCAACCAACCAACTTCTCCTGGTAGAGGTAAGGTGATCCTCATTGTCACTGTCTTAGTAAATTGGCATAGCCACTAAAAAGTGTTCTGTGGGCTCGTGGACTGAAAGGAAATCAAACCAGTCAATCCTAAAGGAAATCAACCCTGAATATTGATCGAAAGGACTAATGCTGAAGCTCCAGTACTTTGGCCACCTGATGTGAAGAGCCAACTCATTGGAAAAGATCCTGATGATGGGAAAGATTGATGGCAGAAGAAGGGGGCAGCAGAGGATGAGATGGTTGCATGGCATCACCGACTCAAGGGACGTGAGTTTGAGCAAGCTCCGGGAGATAGTAAAGGACAGGGAAGCCTGGTGTGCTGCAGTCTGTGGGATCACAAAGAGTGGACATGACTGAGCAACTGAATAACAACAAGGTTCTCTGAAGATTAGCTAAACTGTTTCTTCAACCCAGAGGACCTGACTTCCCAACCGTCGTGCAAGAGCTGGGCTGGGATGTCCACTGCTCTGCTTCCCAGCCAAGCCAAAGAAAGAGCGGGCTGCTGCATTTGTAAGGCAGCCCTCTTTGCCTCAGCTCCCAGGTGGGCGACTGCTCCTTTATCCCAGGGCACCCCCCTGTGGGTACCACAGCAAGTCAAAGAGTATGACAGAGGGAAAGAGATTTTTAAAAAGCAACGAAAGTGGCAAAAGGAAGAAAAAAGGATGTGTAGGCTTTGCCTCGTTGCATCAAGAACCTGGGCTAACTGCCCCCTTAACTGGAGCCTCTTCCTCCTGTTTGCTCCATTCTCTACTTTACTAGAAGCCCTGAGCAGCTCTGAAACCAGACAGACCTGCCTTTCCATCACTAGGTGACTAGCATGCTATTTAAGCTCTCTTTGCCTCAGTTTCCTCACGTGTAAACAGAAGCAGTAATTCTACTTCTCAAGGCTGCTGTGGGCCTGAAAAGGGTGCACGCCAAGACCTGCCCAAGGAGGCCTTTGACAACTGGAGTAAGACACCTCCCTTCCCTCCGAGGCTGGTTTGCCGGCAGACACCCTGGCAGCACCGTTCAATAGGACTTTGAGTGAGGATGGCTCTTAAGCACCTGATAGATGTCCCGAGCAACTGGGGTACTGAATTGCTCACCTTATTCTATTCTATTTTAGTTACCTATGGGCTTTCCTGGTGGCTCAGCAATACAGAATCTGCCTGCAATGCAGAAGACATGGCAGGAGCCCTGGGTTGGATCCCTGGATGCCGAAGATCCCCTGCAAGAGGGCATAGCCACCCTCTCCAGTATTCTTGCCTGGAAAATCCCATGGACAAAGGAGCCTGGCAGGCTACATGGGGGTCTCAAAGAGTCAGACACAACTGAGCAAAAAACACAACTCAGTTGCTTTACATTTAAGAAGCCACCTGTGCCAAGGGGCTAAAGCCTCGGGGCAGCGCACCGTGTAGGGCTTTTAGGGTCAGGACTGGTCCCCTGCCAGGCGGCTGGGCGGGGTGGCTCAGTGTGGACCCTGAGAGGCGCCGGCTTAGCGCTGCATCCACGTAGTAATTTCTTCCCTGAACAAAATTCTACCACGAAGACCCAGGACTGTATGTAGTCAGGCCCCGGGCGCCGAGATGGGAACAACTGTAAAACCGTGGACTCTACGACTTCTGCCCCCTTGCCCTCAGCACTCCGTGCACCCGAAGTCCTCACGGGCCTTGGGAGCAATGGCGAGGGAACCCGCGGGAGGGACCCCTGCGGTTCCAACGTGGGTCAGGGTCTCCCACGGCTCCTGGCTGCTTTATTCTTCGCAACAAAGCCGGAGGGCTAGGCATTTCCCTTTCACAGATGAGGAAACGGAGGCTGGAGGAGCTTAAGGGCACCGGCAGGGAGGCACAGCCGCAAAGTCTTGGGGATTCTGGTGGTGTCGCCAAAGCCACGTCCGTGGGGGCCCGTCGTCAGGGCGCGCGGGGGAAGCGGCGGGTAAATATTTGGGGCTGTAACCCGGGCTCGGGCGACTGGGCGTCACCGCGGTTCCCCGGCGCGCGCGTGGCGAGGGCGGTGCCCGGTGCCCGGGGTGGGGACAGAGGCATCCGAGGCGCGGCGGCGGGGACAGACCCGGCGGCCCGGCTCCCGCGGCCCCGCCCCAGCCCGCCCCCGCCCGCGGCTATAAGACTTCGGGGCGCGCGGGCGGAGGAGACCCGGGAAAGGGCGGGCGGGCGCGCGGTGCCGGCAGCGGCGCGGCTGGAGCACTGCCGGACGAGGGAGCAGACTGAGCGGGACGCTGCCCGGAGAGGGGACGGCGCGAGCAGCACGCACGTCTGCACGACCCCAGCGCCCAGACCTCGCAGGATTCCGGCCCCTCAGCGACACGCGCCGGCGGAGCCCCCCATGAAGCCGCCCGCCGCGCAGGGCAGCCCCGCGGCCGCCGCGGCCGCAGGTGAGTGGCGAGGGGTGGGGGTGGGGGGTGGGTCTCCTTAAACCCGGGCATTGGAGAAGGAAATGGTAACCCACTCCAGTATTCTTGCCTGGAGAATCCCATGGACAGAGAAGCCTGGTAGGCTACAGTCCACGGGGTCGCAAAGAGTAGGACACGACTGAGCGACTTCACTTACTTGCAGGGGGCTGGGGGCGAAAGAAGCAGGGTCCCGCGTAGTCTCTCTCCATCCCTCCCCCTGCCTCCCCTCTGCCCCCGCCCGGCTGGGGGACACGTCACGGGCGCATCCTGACTCAGTCCTCCCGCCGCCCCCGGGGCCGCGAGCGTGGGGATCCGTCCACCACCCGAAAGAGCTCGGCCGTGCGGCTTAGCGGCGTGACCTTTGACTTGCAACTCCCCCGGGTGGAGGCTCAGTTTCTTTATCTCTAAAATGGGCGCGATGCTAGCGCGCATTTCAGGGGGCGGTGGAGTCTTGAACGGTAACAGCCAGCGGCCGGCGGCGATCGCGGGCTGCCCCACCCCGCCCGACCCCGGCCGGAAAGCAGTCCACGTGGTCTGGCGACCCTCGGGTACCCCGCGGGCGCCGGCGGGACGCGGGACCCCACCGTGGCCCGGCTCCCGCCCTCACCCGCGCCCTCCGCCTCTGCGCAGCCCCGGCCTTGGACTCTGCCGACGCGGGGGACCTGACGGACGCGCTGTGCGAGTTTGATGCGGTGCTGGCCGACTTCGCGTCGCCCTTCCACGAGCGCCACTTCCGCTACGAGGAGCACCTGGAGCGCATGAAGCGGCGCAGCAGCGCCAGCGTCAGTGACAGCAGCGGCTTCAGCGACTCCGAGAGTGAGTGTGGCGCCGCCGCGGAAGCTGTCGCGCCCCGGGCACTCCGGGCACCCGGCCCGCGGGGGAGCGCCCAGGGCTCGGGGCTCCGCGTGCTCATCGGGAAAACCGCGGGCTGGGGGCCCGGCCGAGCGAGCCCCGAAGCCCAGCGCCGTCTCTAGGACTCTGGGAGTCTCCGGGGCCGCAAGGCCGGCAGGGACCAGACCCCGCAGGGCGGTCTCCGGAAGGCAGGCTGGGCTCCACGCCGCCCGCCGGCAGGTGTCAGGACCCAGGAGGGCCTCCCCAGGGCGCCCTCTCCCTGCTCCTTGCCGCTTTCAGCGGCATCTTCAGAGGATGTGGAGAAAGCGCCACAGGCGTGGGGTCCAGGGCCCCCGAGAGGGCGCAGGATGGACATATTGGTGAAACCAGGAAAGGTTTCTTAAGCTCCCGTTCTTGGGGTGTTTGAAACGCTTCTTGCACTTTCTCCTGGCCCTGAGCCCGCCGAACTTGGTATTACACTGTCCGAAGTTTTGAAAGAATCCTAGCACTGCCAAGTCCAAGTATTTAGAGAGTGTCCCTCATCCTTCAGGCAGGTCCATGACGTGAACTGCTGGCTCAGACTCCCGGCCCCACCCCGGTACCCAGTCTGGGGCTGGGGGTGGGGAGGAAGAGGGGATAGGGTGGGAGAGGGCTGGGGCGGGGGCGGCGGCGTGGGTGGGTGGGTGGGTGGGTGCCGGTAGAGAGCAGATGGACGCAGAGCTGCTTCCTGCTTACTGTTTCATGGTGGAGACCACCCCCCAGGCTGCCCTAAATCACCTTGTTATAAAGAAAGGCCACTTTTTCCAGGACCTCAAATGTCCTGTAGGATCAAACAGCAAACTGGGTGACTTTTCAATCTTCTGTGACTGTCGTTTTTCCCAACCCGCATGACTTACTATTTTTCAAAGTGAATTTTGAACACTACTGGATAATTCTTGAGGTTTCATTCCCTAGATGGGTTACTTGCCAAAATGTCACTCCCTTTGCTGCCCTTTACTCTGGAAGTAAAAACAATGAGCTTTCCTTGTGATTCCCTTCTTTTGCCATCTGAAGCTTCTCCTTGTTACAGGCAAAGATACAGTCTTGGACTTACACATGAGCTGTCCTCCTGAAAAGGAATAAAGAGCACTGGCCATCCAGTTCAGGCCTGGAGTCAGAAACTTAAGAGTTCCAGCTTGACTTGCCTTGGCAGCCCTGCCCAAGGGTTAGATCTAATTGCAGCTTTTGAGGTGAAAGGGAATGGAATCATCTGCTGTTAATTTTCCATTCTGTATGTTTGGACTTTGTTGCTAATGACCAGACCGCTTATTTTCAATTTCAAAGGGAAGTCGAGAAAATTTTGAAATTTGTCTCAATGTATGTAGCCAAACTTAAATGTGTCTCCTTCTACTGGGGCACATTCATCAAGTACAAATTCTCTCCCCCGTGGGAAAGAAAGCTGGCACAGTGTGTTCAGGGTTGCTCTCTTGCAAAGAACAGCTCCATTCTAAACCACAGCTGCACTTGGCTAGAATAGGGCCTGAGCTCACTCATTCATGGGTGATTGCAACTCCCCCTGGGTAGGATTTCAGATCTGGGATCCGTTTTCAGGGGGGCCTCAAAGAAAAGGCACTCGAAACACATTCTTCACAGCTTCAGGGGAGATTGTTTGGAATGGTCTGTAGTTTTTCTTAGGGTGTGTGGACTGTGTTTTCTGCCTTTGTTGTTAACTGCTAAACTAACCCTTGGTTTGGTGGTTAGAGAAGTAAACGGGAGGGTATGAAGAAGGCTTGGATGACATTAGTCTTTCCTATAAATGTGTAGTTTGGCCCTCACGAGGCTGGTTAGAAATAGTCTTGGCAGAAGCGCTGTGTATCTAAATAGTCATTTCTTGAGGATGCATAATACGTGTCTTAATTGCCGCCAAGAGTGGATCACAGACATTTGTTATACTCATCTATCTGTTCAGTGCTTTTCTGTGGAAGAGAGTATTTGAGAGAGGTGGGTCCTACTGAAATGTAGGATCTCCCCAGCAAAAAGGAGACACCCTAGGATGATGGAAGTAAGAGCAGCTCTCTTTTGCCAAGCCTTTTCTGTGATTACTGTTATTATCTATTAGTCCACGATTAGCAAGCTCTTTGCTTAGCCTTAAATGTGCTATCTCCCACGTTCCCTACCACAGTCCAGCAATGCAGGCCCTATTGTCTCCTTTTTTTCTGATTAAATAGTGGAACCACTTGGACAGTCTCTAAGGTTTTGTCTGTCACCGTGGATGGCTGGCTGGTATGGAAACCAGGCCCTCCTGGATAGACTTGGACAGGGATCACGTGCCTGTTTGTCAATCATGGTCATGTTTGAAGGTGTCTCTTCAAGGCCGTGGCCCCCTCGCTGGGTCCATGGAGCCACGGCTGAGCTCTGTTGGGGCCCTGCATGAGGAGTGGGCCTTAGTTTCTCTAGCTGTGAAATGGAAAGGATTCTATTTAATGATGCTGTTAGCCGCCCACTCCAGTATTCTTGGGCTTCCCTTGTGGCTCAGCTGGTAAAGAATCCGCCTGCAATGTGGGAGACTTGGGTTCGATCCCTGGGTTGGGAAGATCCCTTGGAGAATGAAAATGCTACCCACTCCAGAATTCTGGCCTGGAGAGTTCCATGGACTGTATAGTCCATGGAGTCGCAAAGAGTCGACATGACTGAGCGACTTTCACTCACTAGAAACATCCATAAGCTCAGGATTAGAAAGAAAATATTTGCCCTGTTTGATGTTTTTAAGAGAACAATAAAATGCACATGCCATGGTGTGTCACATAGGCCAGATACATTTGGGCCAATGTTTTGCATGAACATGTTATTATGAAGCTCCCACGAAGCTCTGAACCTTTGGGACTTTGGTTTTTCGCTCTGCATTTTACAACTCCATCACTCTGAAGACGTACCCACTGCATTCCTGCTTTTTTGAAGAACCTTTCTTTTTCTCTTAAAAAAATTTAGAGGGAAAGACAAATGTTCTATGATATCACATATATGTGGGATCTAAAAGTATAATACCAAAGAACTTATATACAGAACAGAAACAGACTCTTACGGACATAGGAAACAAGGTTACTGAGGGCGGGGGGAGCAGGGAGAAGGATAAATTAGGAGTATGGGACTAACAGATACATACTACCATATATGAAACAGAGAAACAGCAGGATTTATTGTGTAGCACAGGGAACTATATTCCATATCTTGTAATAACCTATAATGGAAAAGAATAAAAAAAGAGTATATATGTGTATCTGAATCATTTTGCTGTACACTTGAAACTAATACAATATTGTAAATCAACTACATTTCAATTAAAAAATTGGTTGCTAGCATCCAAAGGAGAAAAACTAGACATTCCTTCTTTTAACCAGAGAAGCAAGTTACATCCATTGGAGAGAAGAGCGGATGTTTAATAAGGAAATATGTCTTCCTGTTTCTACTTACAGGGAATCCTCCTAAGACTTGAAGAGGACCACTGTAACAGTGGCGAGGCAACTTCACGTTAGGAGCGATTCAAATCGGGCTTGATGAGAATTGTACTTTTCTTCTAGATTTTGGTTCCAACAGTCAACACCAGGCATTTTCGTGAGAGCAGTTTCAGCTTTAGCAGTGGAAGGCAGCTCGGTTAGGAGCCGGGGCAGTGAAGTTCAAGCCTGATCCTCAGACATGCTGCAGGCATGGTGAACATCTTTGATTTGAACTTAGCTCGAAAACCCTGTTGTTCTTTCAGTATTTTCAGCACTGTATGTATACATCGTGACTTCTCAAATGTGTTCAATAACATTTTAACTCATCATATACTAAATTTTAACCAAAGTGTTAATTTATGATTCCACAGATTGATTTTACAGGAAGTTTCCAATATTAACTGGCACTTTAAAAGGTGATGTGAACTCACATCTTTGATGGATTGGAGGTTCCTTTTTCCTTTGAGGGGGGAAGTTTTTTGCTTCTTAACAGAAAAGGTCCAAGGTCTACTCTGCATGCTGGGGCTTTTATGATTCTGTTGGGCCATTGGAGGGAATGAGGAACTGGCTTCTCTAGCTTGTGCAACAGAGAAGGCGATGGCACCCCACTCCAGGACTCTTGCCTGGAAAATCCCATGGGCGGAGGAGCCTGGTGGGCTGCAGTCCATGGGGTCGAGAAGAGTCGGACACAACTGAGCGACTTTCCTTCCACTTTTCACTTTCATGCTTTGGAGAAGGAAGTGGCAACCCACTCCAGTGTTCTTGCCTGGAGAGTCCCAGGGATGGGGGAGCCTGGTGGGCTGCCGTCTATGGGGTCGCACAGAGTTGGACACGACTGAAGGGACTTAGCAGCAGCAGCAGCTTGTGCAAGACCTAGATCGTCTGTATTTCTTTGCCTTGACTGTTCTAGCTTGACCCTGGGAGAGAGGACCTGGGGGGCACACGTGACAGGTAGCCTACTAGCTGATCTGACGTAAGAGCCACTGAGGCCAGGACTTGAACTTGTTCAACCCGAGAGGGAATGAGGGGTTCGGAGCCCTCAGGGTGTCCTGGTGTGAACAAGTGTCACTGGTAGACGTGTATGCATGTGTGTGCTAAGTCGCTTCAGTCGTGGCTGACTCTTTGTGACCTTATGGACTGTGGCTCGCCAGGCTCCTCTGTCTGTAGGATTCTCCAGGCAAGAATACTGGAGTGAGTTGCTGTGCCCTCCTCCAGGGCATCTTCCCGACCCAGGGATCGGAACCTGGGTCTCCAGAGGCTCCTGCGTTGCAAGCATAATCTTCACCGCTGAGCCACCAGGGAAGCCCCATCACTGGTGGACACCTGAAGGCATATAGAGGGACCGAGCAGCCCCAGAAGAG
Source organism: Bos taurus (assembly GCF_002263795.3). Classification (NCBI taxonomy): domain Eukaryota; kingdom Metazoa; phylum Chordata; class Mammalia; order Artiodactyla; family Bovidae; genus Bos; species Bos taurus. The sequence goes on from NC_037339.1 coordinate 11,600,802, forward strand.
AAGCTGGAACAATAGTGGTGAGATTGAGAAATGCGTTCTTATTCTATCGGTGTAGCTGTTGGGATGTAGCTGTTGAGTGGGAGAGCTGACCCCCTCCCCCACCCCGCACAAACCATTCCCTGTGGCGAAAGGGAAACAGGTCCAAGGCTTTCTTTTTCTCAGTTAATTACTATGGTTTGCTTGCCTGAAACATGTGGGATTGTTCTATATTTACAGGAGCTCCGGGCCACGGTTACTGTCTGTGGTTTTCCTTCCCTCTGGAGTAACACACGCTGGTGCCAACCCCCAAATTACCTTTCTCCCCACCCCCAAATGAAAACAACACGTCTACCTTTTAAACAAGTCTTTGTTTTTATAGCCAGGTTTTCCAAGCTTTGTGGGCGCTCCTATGGTTAAGATGTTCGAATATTTAATATGCTCACATTTCTTTTGATGATGTCTTAGCAAACTTGCTCCCTGAATTTGAGGTTCCTGGCTTCAGGGTGCCAGTTCGACTTGCCAAGGACATTTCTGATGGGACTGCGGAGCTGATGGCGGTAGATGTTGTAAGGCCTTGCAATATCTAGCCTTGCCACCTGCCAGGGGTCCCCAGATCATCACTGCTATATGTCCCTTGAGCCCTTATTAATGGCAGTGACTGATACTGGGCGGGCAATAGTACATTACTATGCTATCAGCCAGCAACACATTGCTGTCACTTGTCAGACTAACTGGCTGTTATTTTGCAAGAAATCGAGTTCTAGGGGAGTGAAAAGAACAGGAAGGCAAGCTTTGCTTCCCTTTTAATTTACACCTAGCATGCAATCTTATTCACTGTGGAATGAAACTTTATTGGATAAAGGGTTGAGAGAGGTTGGATTACTTCTGTGTTGGTGGGATTGTTCTTGGGAGGTTTGTTCTAAGGCGCCTCTGAAGATAAATTTTTTTCTTAAGAGTTTTGCTACTCTCTAAAGAAGAGGAAGAAGCTTGGCCCCAGAATCTGGAGTCTTATTATTCCCTGTGGTGGCCTTTCTTCTGAGCATGCCTTCCTCCAGTTTGTTGAAAAAATAAAGCCTGAAAACCATAGGCAGCACACGGAGCGCCTGGGTTTCTTATCCCCCTTTCTTAAAAGAAACTGAAGCTCCGAGACGAAGTGACTCGCACAGCATCACACGGCCTCGGTGCCACACAGCTCTAGGGGGACAGCAACTAGGATTTTTCCCCCCCCTCCGTCTCATTGTGAGAGTAGCCTGAGCTCATTATCAATTAGAGGCAACTCCTGATTATTTGAAAGGTTGGCTCAGTAGTTTGCAGCTGAATCTGCCAGTCAAGGAGCAGTCAGCTTGTCTATATACATTTCCTGAGGTTGAGGAAAATACTTAAAGGAATTTAAGGAATTTAATAATTAAAGGAATTTAATAAAATAATTTACTAATTATTTAATATTTTAAATAATTATTAAATATTTAATAATTAAAACATTAACATCAATTAATTATAATAATAAATATTATTAATTAATATTATATAATATAAATTACAATATATAATATAAATATTTAATAATTAAAATATTAATTAATATCAATTAATAATAATAAATATTATTATTAAATTTAGTAATTAAATAATTACTTAATAAAATAATTAAAGGAATTTAATACAAAAAGGAATTTAAGCCCCAGGCTCTAAAGGGTGAGCCGTGAGCTGTGGTGATGTCCTGGTGCAGTGTGACTCTGCAGGGTCCCCTAAAGCAACCGAGTTACCTGAGGAGTCGTGAATCCCCACCGGATTCCTGTTCCCTACCATTTTTCGGGGACCATCTCCATGTCTAGTTCATTACTTTCTCCCAAACTCAATAGCACTTGGTCTACTTGGTGTGTGAAGCAAACAAATTGTGTGTGTGTGTGTGTGTTTCCCCGTCCCCAAGGGGTAAGTATACGTCGATGTAAAATTTCTGGGGAGTTGGGGCAGGACAGAAGTGAGGCCCAGAACCAGGGCCCGGGTGCAGGACCGGGTGCAGGAATGCCGGGGAGGCAGGGTGGTGACTGTGGCGGGGCCAACCGCCCCTGAAAGGTGGAGGCCAGGGTGCCGCCTGCGGGGCCCGGGAAGAGGGCGATGCTCGCGGGGCCCTTTGCAGCCAAAGGCACTGTGGCAGAGACCTGCATGCCTTCCTCCTGGCTCCCGGGTCCGGTCTTGAGGCCTGCCCGCCCTGGGCTGTCTGTGGTTTTCCTGCCCCTCAGGCTCGTTTCGCCTTTTCCCCACAAGTCTCTTGGGTTCTATTTATGGCGATTCCCTTGCCTCTTATGAGGTGACAGGTGGTAAGATGACGTGGTGGGTCTGCAGTGAGCATGACTGCTCTCCCGTGTGTCGGGGGGAAAGGCCTTCACTTGAGAAAACCCGCATCGCTCGAGTGGGGCTCAGCTGACAAGCCAGCGCGAGGGCTTCCCACTTTGAGTTCACCGAGTACAAGTGTCCCGGGAGATAATAACAGAGGTGCCACCAAAACAGTGTCCCGTGGGCACGTGAAACCGCCAAATAGGGCTAAGCCGGCTTGTTTATCACAAGACATCTCAGGCACGTCGGAGTTTCATCAGAGGACCCTCCAAGGGGCTCAGTGTGTCTCAGGGTCCAGGGACCATGCAGTTCTTCTCAAAGGACCACTATTCTGGGAAATACATTTTTGCGGAAATGTAAGCCTAACATTCAGAGTTTCAGATCTCAGTAGGTGTTCGTCATCAAAGCCCTGAAAAAGGCTTGTGGTCCTTTTAGGTGGCCTGGACTGGACCTAAGAAGGAAGGATCAACCGCGAGGGTTGTATGTGTTTGGAAAACTGAACGTGATGGGTGTGTTGGCCAGGAAGACAAGATGGCCTGGGACCACCTCCTAGGGGCCATGGGGGACCCGTGAGGTGCCTTCTTTAGGGATGAAGAGGAATTCTCTTCAGGCCAGAACCTTCTGTTTCTGAAAGCTGTCTTTTATTCTGGTTGTCTCTTGTCACTGAGTCCTGTTCCTTTTGAGTTAAGAGGAGCAAAGAAAGATGGTTTTGCCTCCTCCTGAGCTGGAGGCGATTGGATGAAACCAGGTGCATCCCGAGGAGGACAGGGAGCCCGGCCTGGCCATTTTGGTTCAGCTGCCCTCTTGCACCTGAGCAGCCTTCCCAGAGCACGTCTGTGCTACCCTCGTGCCAGGCTTTGTGTTTTGTTTTAACCAGGAAGGCTGTTCATCTGTGACCTCAGAGGCCACATCCTGCTTCCACCGCCGGCTCTGCCTCTGAGTCTTTGAGTTGGTACAGCTCAGCCAGCAGTGAGCGCCCTTTCTGTGTCACCACCATAGGACTGGGCTGGTTGGGGTTGGTTTCCTTTCCCTTGGCAGGACTCAGAAATAGGATCTCAGAACTTCAGAGCTGGAAGGGACTTTAAGGATCATTCAGTCCACCTTCCCATTTTACAGATGGGTAAGCAAAGGCCCATCTGTATAATGGGAAGGTGGACTGAGTCATCCTTCAAGTCCATTCTGTAAGAAAACCCACCCCCCACCCCCAAAAGGAAATGGCAACCCACTCCAGTATTCTTGCCTGAAGAATCCCATGAACAGAGGAGGCTACAGCCCATGGGGTCGCAAAGAGTTGGACTCGACTGAGTGATCAAGCACACACACACACACACAAGCAAGGGCCCAGAGACATTGTCTTGTTCCAGGGCTCCCAAATACTTGGTAGCTGAGATGATTTCCTAGATGCTCAGCTCAGCTTTGCTTCTGGTACCTTGCCTCGCTCTTGTTTTCAGGAGCAGGACAATGGAGCCACCCAGTCACCCAACGTGTTTGTAATCCACAGCCTCCAGGAGAAGAAATCTTTGTCTTTGACCTTCTAGCTTATCCCCAGAATACAGGAGCTCAGGAAAGACCATGCCAAAGACTCTCTGGTGAGCAGACAGGGAGGATTATTAAGTAGTGGGATCCAACCTTAACTTTGTATTTTAGGGGGTTCAGAGAGCTGAAGGGACATTTTTCAGGAAAGATGGTTCCTTATGTCTCACATCCCAAGCCACCCCCGCCCCCCGCCCCTGGCCTCCATCGGCCAAACGTTGGCTTAGCTGTCAGACACCTGGGCAGTGGGCACCCATGTGTTGCAAAGGAGGCTGGTCTGGTCATGATGGTCCTGTTGACCCTTCTTTTTTTAGGGAAGCAAGGACCTTTGGTGTGCCTGATTGGAGACACACACTCACACATACACAGGCATACTCTCCTGTCTCAAATTTAGGAGCATAAATATAAAATGGGCGTGAACTTGGGCAAACTTCAGGAGATAGTGAGGAACAGGAAAGCCTGGCATGCTGCAGTCCATGGGATCACAAAGAGTCGGACATGACTTAGCAACTAAACAACAACAAATATAAAATCTGGAAATCAAATTTTTTTTTTTTTAATAACTTTGCTCCCTTTGGAGAAACACTGTTGGTTATCAATAGACTAGGAGACTGATAAACCATTTCTAATGAGTTATGTTTTCTTTCCTGAAAGGTGCTGAATCGCTTTATAGGAACAGCTTCAGCTTCAGTGATGAAAAATTGAATTCTCCAACAGACAGCACTCCAGCTCTGCTCTGTTCTTCTGCTCCTGCTCGGAAAGGTAAGTCTACTAGTTGGAATGTGAGTTTTTTGGCTTCTTTATTCCCTCTACTCCTCAGCCTCTTCTCTCTTCTGCCTTACCCCTAACCAGTCTTTTCCAAATGTGCAAAACAAATAGAGAAGACTAATATCTTCATACCTGGGGTCGCACAGAGTCGGACACGACTGAAGTGACTTAGCAGCAGCAGCAGCAGTGTCTTTGTACAGTACAGTGTAGAGTAGATTTTGTTATTTCTCAGAATTTTGATCAGCATGAAAGTGAAATCAGGTAACTGGTGGGTGGCAGGGGATGGGTGGCTCAGATGTTACAGAATCCACCCGAAATGCAGGAAGATCCCGTTTCAGTCCCCGGGGTCAGGAAGATCCTCTAGACAAGGGAATGGCTCCCCACTCCAGAATTCTTGCCTGGAGAATCCCATGGACAGGCGAGCCTGGTGGGCTGCAGTCCATGGGGTTGCAAGGAGTCGGACACAACTGAGCCACTAACACTTGCACTTTTTTATTCAGGAAACGATGTAGAGAAACCGTGGGAGAAAGAAAATGTGCAGACTGCAGACGTTGTTTTCTCTTGTGTGTTGTTATCAATTCGGTGCTAAATGATAGTGCTTTCCTAGACTGGCTGGTTCTAGAATGTAAAACTCAGCAGTTAGGATTTGCAGAAAGTTGAGTTCTTTTTTTTTTTTAATTGCATTAACTCTTTAAAGAATGCTCTCAGATGACCAATTTAGCAATTAAATGGGGTCATCATTATGAAACAAGTGATGATCTAACATAATTCAAAATAGCAGCTTCAGCCTGCCTCTACTGCGATATTAATAGACAAAAAAGTTTTTAAAGATGCATGAACAGTTTCTTATATTTTGGAGCTAAGTAAATTGTCTCCAGCCAGAGAGCTGAATGTTCTATTGGGCAAGTGCCCTTTGAAAACAAAAGGAGTTTTTTTTCCCCTTAAGAAATGTTACACTCACTGAAAATAGTTGCAGAATGCAATAAAAATGGAACATAGTTAAAAAGAAATATGAAGATTTCATCATTTTCTCACTCAGGCAGGAAGGCAGAATTTCACCCTTTTTCAAAAGAGACCTTTTAAAGTTCTCCTCCCCACATAGCAAAGCCAGCAGCCCCTGGGAATTCCGCCATTGTCCAGCCCTCCGTCTGTAATGGATCTGTTGAATTGAGAGAGACAGAACAGTCTAGAAAGTGGCTTAAAACAAGCCCAGATTTGCTACCTGATCCTCTAGAGGTAGAAATTAAAGAGGGGGAAAAAAGCCCTAGTGGCAAATTGACTTTAAAAGCTAAAAACAGTGAGTTATTTGTAGCCAGCTTCCTAGGTGGTAAAGAATCCGCCTGCCAAGGCAGGAGACACAAGAGATGTGGGTTTGATCCCTGGGTCAGGAAAATTCCCTGGATTAGGAAATGGCAACCCACCCCAGTATTCTTGCCTGGGAAGTCCTTTGGCTGTAGGAGTCTGGTGGGCTCAGTCCGTGGGATCGCAAAGAATCGGAGGCGACTAAGCTCGAGCATGTGCTACTGAGGGGTCTGATTAATAAAGACGTGCATCCAGAGAAGGCATGAACAATGAGCTCTAGAGGAGAAAGCAAGACACGCAGAAAGAAGGACAAGTCTTAGGATGTGGATGGAACAAGATCACGGTGGGGCCTTGTTACCCTGTGTTGGCACCTGCATGGCACAAGGCCGCCCAGACCCAGGAGCCCCCTGTCGCCTTCCCTGTACCCTTTTGACAAGGAACAGTAGCGCTTAGTGAATTCCATCCTGGGGGCACCACGTGGGCTGAAGTACTGCCCTGGAGTGATAGTGTGAACAAGACTGCGTCAGAGAAGTTGAGCAGGAAGTAGGGACTCTGGGTGTGCATTCCACACACTGCATTGCTTCCCGAATATTTTGGCTGCTAACTCAAATTCTACACAATCAGAGAGTTAAAACTTTCAATCTTCCTTCCCTGTCCCTGTCTCACTGTACCTTCCAACTTGTTTGTTTGCTTCTCGATTTTATTTATTTCTGGCTGTGCTGGGTCTTCGCTGCTGCGCACAGGCTTTCTCTCGGCGTGGTGAGCAGGGGCTCGCTCTCCAATTGTGGTGCAGGGGCTTCTCGTTGTAGGGGCTTCTCCTGTTGTGGAGCAGGGGCTCTAGGGACGCGGGCTCAGTAGTTCTGTTTCATAGGCACCAGAGCCCAGGCTCAGTGGCTGTGGCACACAGGCTTCTTTGCTCCGCGGCACGTGGGATCTTTGTGGACCAGGGATCCACTTGTCCCCTGCAGTGGGAGGCGGATTCTTAACCACTGGACTGCAGGGAAGCCTCCACCTCCCAGCTTTTAAAGTAGCGAAGAGAGATACTTCTTCCAGGCTGCTGGGATATGGGTGGGGGATGGGGGGATGATGAACTACAAAACTCAGAAAGAAACATTTAGGCTAATCTTCAGAAAAAGCTTCTGAGTTGCTTGTAAGTAAACTTTGGAGCAACCACTTAGGGTTTGTACAGGACACTATTTAATAAAATCTCAGAAGACAGAGAGATGAGGGTCATATAATTCTGGAAAAATCAGATTCATCAGCTGTCTTGAATATAGAAACTGAACCTGAACTCTTTGTTTTTCAGCCAAACTTGGAGATACAAAAGAGCTAGAAGACTTTATTGCTGATCTGGACAGAACCTTAGCAAGTGAGTACATGCCTGGTAGTTTAAAAAACAAAACAAAACCAACCAGCACCTCTGATAAAGTGCAGTGATGTTTACCAGCTTGTCTGTGGCAGGAAGTTATATCATAAGGTGTTTTTAGGTTCAGAAACAGGACCCTAGTGGCTCAGAAAGAAATCCTGAGGATAAGCTGGCATTGAAGTTGACTGCCTTTGCAACCAGTGAGAACTTGGCCCCCAACAAACAATGGCATTTTGTTTGAGAAGTGGAGAGTAAAGTAGTAGTTAAAGTGAGGTTGGAGCCTTCCCAGCATGATGGCCTGCCAGGCTTTTTCAGAAAAGAAATCAGCTTATTGACCACCGAGTATTATACTGATTAATAGAGCTGACTCATCGGAAAAGCCCCTGATGCTGGGAAAGATTGAAGGCAAAAGGAGAAGGGAGTGAGACAGTTAGATAGCATTACTGACACAGTGGACATTAATTTGAGCAAACTAAGGGAGAGAGTGGAGGAAAAGGAGCCTGGTGGGCTACAGTCCATGGGGTCTCAAAGAGTCAGACACAACCTCACGACTGAACAGCATTATACTGACAAACCAGAGGGTTCAATCTCAGGGGTCGGAGAAAACTTCACAAGTTAGAGCCAGGGGTTTGATCTGACTTCCAGAGGGTTGGGTTCCCAAAGAGAAAATTGGCTTGGGGAGATCTTATAACCAAAGACCTACACCAGTTACTGAAAGACCTGGATCAGGTATTTGGTACCCCGTTTCCCATTTGTCAGTTACGCTAATGGCACCCCATTCTCTGTGACCAAAATTTTTGAGAACTGAAGGTATCAGATCATAATTGCCATGGGGGTGCCTGGAAGAAAGGACCCCGAGAATCAATCCACACATTCCACTTCCAAAGAACAGGCTCACAAGTGCCAGAAGGGTCAGCTGGAGTTTCCTGGATGACACTTTCCACAACTTACCCTTGGGGGGCCTTGTTCAGTCACAGAGCAGCCCTGGAGAATTTCATCTTAGCCCCTTCCATTTTACAATGAAAGAGTCAGTTTTCCATATCTTATGCTGTGCTATGCTAAATAGCTGGATAGGATCTGAAAAAATAGATCCAAAGCTGGTTACTTAAAAAGAATTCTGTTCTTAAACAAGGTTTCAGACAGACCTACCTACTATTAGGTGGGAAGTTCTTCTGCAATTTCTGTGTACTAGAAGACGTTATCACCCATACCATCCTCCATCAGAAGACCAAGGTCTGTTTTGACAGAGATGATTGTAATTGCAACACATTTTGTGTTAGACCCGTGGAACGTGCTTGTTGGCGTCATGAAAATTGCAGCAGGCTGCCCAGTCATACCAGTTCTTCAGACGTACATTACAGGGGAAGCCTGCCATTAAGTTTGGTGCTTGGATGCCTGTCTGGGAGGTGTGCTCCGGTTAAGCATGTGAGCTAAGTCGCTTCAGTCGTGTCTAACTCTTTTCGATCTTACGGACCGTAGCCCACCAGGCTCCTTTGTCCATGGGATTCTCCAGGCAAGAATACTGGCATGGGTTGCCATGCCCTCCTCCAGGAGACCTTCCCGACCCAGGAATCGAACCTGTATCTCTTGGTCTCCTGCATTGGCAGGCGGGTTCTTTCCCACTTGTGCCGCCTGGGAAGCACATGGTTAAGCATAGGAATTGTCAGCTTTTGCGAGTGGATCACCTTCTCTGTCTCCTATTGACAGGCATGTGAAACAAGAAGTTTTGGGTCCTTCCATCCTAAGGGAGAAGTTTCAGAAAGCTCAGAGGACCTGATGAAATCAGCTACAGAATATGCTGCTGGAGGGGGCAGAGATGTTGCTCACCCACCACCAGGCTCGTCCTAAAAACACCTTTGGGCTCATCTCTGGGCAGGTTAGAGACTGACTTTGTTTACCTGCTTGCAGCGTATTAGAGCAGATGACTCATGCTAATGTTGTATTTCCTCTTAAAACATAGCTTCTCTGTAATTTAAAATGCTTTTATGAAAATATTTGTAATTAATTATATATAGTTGGAAACAGTAATATGCTTTCCCCATTATAATATATTTTTGTATGCAAATAAAGTTTGAACTGGAGTCTGTCTTTTGGAAGCCTTCCTTTTTTCCCCCTCTTGGTTTCTTTCAGTATGTTTCCATCCAGGTGGTGTTCAAGTGGAAATAACATACCTCTTGACTTCTAATGGGGACTCTGGGTGCTGCCACGTTGCACTAGTCAGTGGGATGATTAGTGAGAGAAAGTATTACTTTGAAGCTCATTCTGCACTCTGAAGGGAAATTCTGGCATATGGTTGGTGGGAAATTTTAATTTGAGGATTGTGGGGTTTTTTTTTTAAAGCTTTTTATTTTGTACTGGGGTATAGCCAATTAACAATGTTGTGAGAGTTTCAGGTGAGCAGCCAAGAGACTCAGCCATACATATACATGTATCCATTCTCCTCCAAACTCCCCTGCCATCCAAGCCGCCACGTAACATTGAACAGAGCTCCCTGTGCTACACAGGAGGACCTTGGTGGTCCTGTTTTAAATATAGCAGTGCGTGTATGTCCAGCCCAAACTCCCTGTCTCTGCCCTCCATCCTTTGAGGACTGTGGTTTTGATGGAAGTTGGGTTTCTCTCCTCTGTTCTCCCCATTTCTTAGCACCTGTTTGGTTGCCATGTGTGCTTTCCTTCAATTAAAGGAAATACTAGGTGCACGAAGAATCCAGGGTAGGTTGGGGCAGCTGGAGGACTTGTAAATGGTGGTGCTCTCATAAGACCTGTGTGCTGAGGCAAATTTGATGTGCTGGCCTGGGTGCTAATGTGCAGGAGCCGGGAGCTGGAGGGGTCCCAGTGGAGCTGGGGGCCCACATGCAAGGTCTCCCAGGCAGTAGGCTTGTTTGTAGAAGCCAACAGCCCCACCTCCCGCCCCCACCTGCCTTTTATGGAGGATGGGGTGAGCCGTGAAAACAGGCAAGTCCATAGTTTTCTTGTCTATGCTTTTCTACCCTTAAAACATTTGAAATAACCAGGCATTGCTTTGACATGCAGAATCAAGTTATGTAAAAACTCCAGTCCTTATGTTCCTGTAGAACACAAATCCAAAACATAAGTACTTCTACTTTTACAGAAATCCATAAGGCCTTATGACTTTATTGACACTTTCAAAAGATAACTACTAATGTGGTCTGTTTTTTAGGGCATTGGCAAACTAAATTGCCTTTTCTTTAAAACTTTTCTTTTCCCCAAATTTCTGGGAAACCTTTTGGGTTGAACCCAAATATTTTCTTTAATTCTTTTTTTTTTTAACTTTTCATTTTTTAGAAAATTTTATTTTATACCGGAGTATAGCTGATTATGGAGAAGGCAATGGCACCCCACTCCAGTACTCTTGCCTGGAAAATCCCATGGATGGAGGAGCGTGGTAGGCTGCAGACCACGGGGTCACAAAGAGTCGGACACGACTGAGCGACTTCACTTTCACTTTTCACTTTCACGCATTGGAGAAGGAAATGGCAACCCACTCCAGTGTTCTTGCCTAGAGAATCCCAGGGATGGGGGAGCCTGGTGGGCCGCCGTCTACGGGGTCACAGAGTCAGACACAACTGAAGCGACTTGGCAGCAGCAGCAGCATAGCTGATTAACAATGTTGTGATAGTTTCAGGTGGACAGCAAAGGAACTCAGTCATACATATACATGTATCCACTCTCCCCCAGACTCCCCTCCCATCCAGGTTCTTTATTTCTTTATTGAGATATAATTTATATACCTGAACATTCATCCTTTTAAAGTACAATTCAGTAGGTTTAAATTTTTTAGCCATGCTTTCTGGCTTGAAGGATCTTAGTTTCCAGACCAGGAATTGAACCCATACCCTCAGCAGTGAACCTGCAGAGTCCTAACCGCTGGAGCACCAGAGAAATCCCACTTCAGTGGATTTTAGTACCTACGTTCACAGAGTTGTGCAGCCGTCACTGTCTCACCCTCTGTCTCTGCGGATTTGTCTATTCCGGATATTTCATACAAATGGAATCATAAACATACAGTGTTTTGTTTCTGGGTTCTTCCCTCTGCAAATTGTTTTCAAGGTTCATCCATGTTGTATGCGAATCAGTACTTCATTCCTTTTTATGACTGACTAATAGTCCACCATATGGACATACCATATTTGTTTATCCATTTATTAGTTGAGGGACATTTGGGTTATTTGTACTTTTTGGCTAGTGAATATTGCTCTTATGAATATTCATGTATAAGCTTTTGTGTGGATACATGTTTTAATTTATTTTGGGTATATAACTAGGATCACAATTGCTAGGCCATAAGATAACCCTTGGAGAAGGCAATGGCAACCCACTCCAGTACTCTTGCCTGGAAAATCCCATGGACGGAGGAGCCTGGTGGGCTGCAGTCCATGGGGTCGATAGGAGTCGGACACGACTGAGCGACTTCACTTTCACTTTTCACTTTCATGCATTGGAGAAGGAAATGGCAACCCACTCCAGTGTTCATGCCTGGAGAATCCCAGGGACAGGGGAGCCTGGTGGGCTGCCATCTCTGGGGTCGCACAGAGTCGGACACGACTGAAGCGACTTAGCAGTAGCAGTAAGATAACCCTATGCTTAACTTTTTGAGCAATTAGGACCTTTGCTCAGCTGCTGCACCGTTTTACATTCCCACCACCAACGCTTGCGGGCTGCAACTTCTCTACACCCTTGGCAACCCTTGTTGTTGTTCATCTTTTTGAATGTAGCCAGCCGAGTGGGTGTAAAGTATCTTTTTGTGGTTTTCATTTGCATTTCCCTGATGACTAACGATCTTGAACATCTATTTATGTTTTTATTGGCCATTTGTATTTCTTCTTTGGAGGAATGTCTGTTTACAGCCTTCGCCCATTTTTAAATGTTGTTGTTGTTCAGTCGCTCAGTTGTGTCTGACTCTTTGTGACCCCATGGACTGCAGCACGCCAGGCTTCCCTGTCCATCGCCAGCTCCCGGAGCTTGTTCAAACTCATGTCCACTGAGTCGGTGATGCCATCCAACCATCTCATCCTCTGTCGTCCCCTTTTCCTCCTGCCTTCAACCTTTCCCAGCATCAGGGTCTTTTCTAATGAGTTGGCTCTTCCCATCAGGTGACCAAAGCTTCAGCTTCAACTCCAGTCCTTCCAATGAATATTCAGGACTGATTTCTTTTAGGATTGACTGGTTTGATTTCCTTGAAATCCAAGGGACTCTCAACAGTATTCTTTATTATTGTTGAGCTGTAGGAGTTTTCTATGTATTCTGTATACAAGTCTTTTATCAGACATATGATTTGAAAATACATTCTTCTATTTTGCGTGTTGTCTTTTCACTTTATTAGTGTCCTTTGAAGCACTAATTTTATTCCACTGCTTTTGTTTATTTATTTTAATTTTTATTGGCGTACAGTTGCTTTACAATGTCGTGTTCGTTTCTACTGTACAGCAAAGTGAACCAGCCATTTGTATACATATATCTATCCCCTCTTTTTTGGATTTCCTTCCCATTTAGGTCACCACAGAGCATTGGGTAGAGTTTCCTGAAGCACTAAATTTTGATGAAGTCCATTTTATCTGTTTCTTCTTTTGTCACTTGTCAAAAGTCCACTTTTGGTGTCATATCCAACCATTGCCTAATTAAAGATGACAGTTATTCATATATTTTCTTTTAAGAGTTCCATAAGATTATACAGATCTTACATTTAGGTATTTGGTCAGCTTTGGTTTAATTTTGTATGTGATGTGAGGGAGGTATCCACTCTTTCACATGTAAACATCCAGTTGTCATATCATTATTTATTGAAAAGACTATGTTTTCCCCCTTGAATTGTGTTGATACTCTTGTTAAAAATCAGCTGATCCTACATGTATGGGTTTGTTTCTGGACTCTCAGTTCTGTTCCAGGGATTTCTATGTCTATCTTTATTTCCTGTACCACACAATCTTGATAACTATAGCTTTATACTAAGGTTTTAAATCAGAAAGTGTAAGTCCTTCATCTTTGTTCTCTGCATGATTATATTGGCTGTTCTGAGTTCCGTGCATTTTCAGATAAATTTTAGGTTGAGTTTGTCAACTTCTGTCACAAAGGCAGTTGAGTTTTTCATTGAGATTGTATTGAATCTGTGTGTCAATTTGGGAAGTAGTGCCATCTTAGCAACACCAAGTCTTCCTTCCAATTCACGAACATGAAATGTCCTTCAGTTTATTTATGTCTCTTAATTTCTTTCAACTGTGTTTTGTGGTTTTCAGTGTGTGACTCTTGCACTTCTTTTATTGAATTTCTTTCTTTTTAAAAAAAAAACTTATTTATTTATTTGACTGTACCAGGTCTTAACATCAGCATGTGGGTTCTTCCTTGGGGCATGTGAGATCCTTTTTTTCTCTTGTGACATGTGGGATCTAGTTCCCCGACCAGGGATAGAACCCGGGCTGCTCGCTTTGGGAGTGCAGAGTCTTAGCCACTGGACCACCAGGGAGTCCCTGTCAAATTTACTTCTAAGCATTCCTTTGATGCTGTTGTAAGTGGAATTGTTTTCTTAATTTTGTTTTCAGCTTGTTCCTTGCTAGGATATAAAAATACCCTTGATTTTTGTCTATCGATTTTGCTTTCTATACTTATTAGTTCCAATAATGTTTTGTGTGTGTATGTGTGTGGGGAGTTCTATATACAAAATCATAGCATTTGCAAATGGAGATAGTTTTACTTCTTCCTTTCCAATCTGAATGCCTTATAAATTCTTTCTGTTGCATCACTGCCCTGGCTAGAACTTTCAGTACAATATTGAAAAGAAGTGGTGAGAGGGTACATCCTAGTTTTGTTTCTGATCTTAGAGGAAAAGTTATCAATCTTTCACCACTAAGTATTAAGTAAGCTGTGGGAATATTTTCCTTTTTCATCAAATGAGCCCTTAATATTTTTTTGGTAAACATAATTTTCCCATTACCTGGAACTGTTTCTGTTTCATACTTGGGAATCTTTCTCTGCTTTGGATAAATCTTCTCCCCCCATCCCCACCTCCCCCTGGGACGCCAGTGGTGGCTCATTGTATAGTATAGCTCATAGAATAGTTCATACTATACCTTCTTATTACTAGCCTCTTCGGGATTTGAGACTCTACCTTATTTGGCAGGGCTTTCTTTATGGTCTCCTGGAACCTGGACGCCCAGAGTTAGACATGCAGGATATGCAGCTTTGTGGCCTTTTGAGAGGATAAGGTCAGTGGTTTGGAGACAAGAAGTGGATTCCTTTAAAAAAGTGTTGGAAGAAGGCTTGTTTGCTCTATAACCTCTGTTAGGCGAGTAACTGGGGACAAACAGGCTGTGGGCTGAGTCATAGCTTGGAGTTCTGGAAATGTTGAAAAAAGTGTTTTCCATGTTCCCCAAGATGCATTTCAAGGAGCACGTTCCTAAGCTGTTTTGAAGACTAGGTATTAAGGTCATGTACTTGAAAAGGGCTACATGCACTTCACCTAGAGATTTATTATGCACATAAATTGCTTAGGGTTCAGTTTAAGGTGATGGATCAGAAAGTCCCAAATACAGTGACTTAAACAAGATGAGAGTTTCTTTTTCACTAGCAGCCCAGAGGTGAGCAGTACAAGGCTGGGTGAGTGGCTCTCTGGTTCAAAGTCAGGAGCTCCTGCTCCTGACATCACATTTCATTCCAGCCAGCACAAAGGAGAAAGAGCAAGTCAAGACAGGCTTATTTCTTTCAATGACATGACTAGAGGGGACACAAATTACTTGTGCTCACACTTGCTACTCCAGATCTTAGTCAGATAGTCATTCCCAGCTGCAACAGAGGCAGGGGGAAAAAGTCTCTTGCTGGGCAGATGAGTGTTCAACTAAAATTTGAGGGTTCTGGAGTTCTCTGGCAGTCCATTTAGGACTCCACGCTCTCACTTCTGAGGGCCTGGGTTCAATCCCTGGTCGGGGAACCAAGATCCCACAAGCCAGCCACAAGTCATGGCCTAAAAAATAAAGTTTAAAAAAATAAAATTTGTAGGTTGTGTTATTAAAGAAAGAGAGAATGGGTATTGGAGGATAACTAGTCATTTCTGCCGCAGAAAATCAAAGACTTTGAGAAATCCTGCAGCCAAAAGACTTTTGTGTGTGTGAAAAAGCTACCAACAATCCGCAGCAATAATCCATGAGCGTTCTTTGGAACGAGCCTTGGGCAATGCCACTGTAGGGAATCTTACTCCACCGTGTTCTATTGAACTCCACTTCCTCCAAGACCTGCACGCCTATAGCGTGGCCTTTGCAAACTGCTTGATTGTTCCATGGAGAGTGTCAGCCCGGGGACTTTTCTGGAACAGAATAAGACCAGATTCTGAGGATGCAGAGCTGGTAGAATGTGACTAGTATGTTGTTGGGTTTGGGAATTTCCTGTCCTAACTTCTGGGAGGGATCACTAAAGCAAAACAAAACAAAAAACACGACACACGCCCAAAAGTGAGAGGATCCAGTACCAGCTCACATGTCCACACACCAGCCAGCCTCCGGGGTGGGACGGAGGAGCCAGTGATCCGTCTCCTTGAGGAATTATGGCCCCGGCGGGCTGTGTCGTCACCTCTGCCCCGAGTGTGAGGAAGGACGTCTGAGCTGAGGGGCAGTAGGTGGTGATGGGTGGTCTGTTGACAATCAGTGGAGTGGGGACCCTGAGGATAGAATGTGCAGAAACCTCCTCTGGGATGGGCTGGAGGAAGGGGGAGAAAGTACGGGCTTTCAAACTAGGCCATCTTAAGATCCCACCTTGCCATCCTGTATCCGGCTGATCTCCAGCACAGACGTTTTATTTCCTCACTTATAAAATCAGGATGTGAGTCCTTATTTTCTGGGTCACTGTGAAGAGCAAATAGAGATGATGTAAAGCCTCTTCCTCCTCCTTGTAACACAAGGACACTGGGTTCCTGTACCCAAGTCAAAATTAAGAATCACGGTGGCTCAGATGGTAAAGATGGAGAAGGGAATGGCAACCCACTCCAGTATCCTTGCCTGGAGAAGTCCATGGACAGAGGAGCCTGGCGGGCCCCAATCCATGGGGTCACAAAGAGTCGGACAGACTGACACCATGTCTGGTGAGCCCAGAGGGAGCGAGTGGGGCAGGGAGAGAGCACCAAACGAAGGGCTGGGAGGGGGGCCTAAGCCTCATCCCTTTTGGTGGCAGGCTCTCGGCCCCTCTTTGCAGCTGGCTTCCTCCAGGTTAAACCCAGGCAGGGGACTGACGTTCGTGAGGCTCTTCAGCCCTTATAGTTGAGTGGGCTCTGGTCCCGACCTTAGACTTGCAGCTCTTCTCTGAAAAGCAGATGGGGTATTTTTGGCTTCTCGGTATGTGTTTCTTCCACACCCTTCTCCAAAATGTTTTCCTGTGCTAATTTATTTGGCTAAGGAGGTTTGTGGTGAGAGACACCAAACAGGAAATAGCTGTCATAGCTGCTGTCTGCAACGTTTGTTTTTTTAAGGCTTTCTCCTGTCTAGCTCACCTTCTCTGTGTTGTTCAGTATTGATTGAAGGTCAGGGTAAGTGGAAGGGGAAAGGGAAACACATTTTTAGAAGAGAACATTCTCCTTCTAGTTCAAAGTTTACTGAAGGGTAAGGATTGTTATGCACTATGGCAGGATTAGGTGGCTCCTTTCTGCCACAGGGCCTTTGCACATGCAACTCCCTCTGCCTGGAATGCCTGCTCTTCTGGTTTTTGGTTAGTTCTGCTTCTTTGGGATCAGCTCAGAAGGCCTTCCTGGCCCCTGTGCTCAAAAGGCCTTCCGGGCCCCCAGTCTAGGTCAGCGCTTGGTGCTATTCTCATAGTGCCCTCCTCAAGTCCATTCATCTTGGTTTACAATGACATGTTCACCTGGGTGATTTCTTTTTCATAGGTTTTTTAAGATTCATTTTTTTGGCCGCATCTCTCAGCCAGGTGGGTTCCCTGACCAGGGATCGAACCCATGACCCTGCATTGGAAGCATGGAGTCTTAACCACTGAACTGCCAAGAAAGTGCCTGGGTGATTTTTTTTAGGTTAATTTCTCTCCTCTTTCTTACAAGCGGGCCATAAGCCCCACGCACGCAGGGACGATCCCTAGCTTGGCATGCCATGCACTCCAGTGCACAGCACGGCGCCAGGCACACAGGGAGTGCTCAGACTGCTTCTGTTGACTGAGTGAGTGAAACGTCACCGCTCACAGGCAGGCAGGCAGGCTGGGCATGACACAATGTCTGGGGTGCGTGTTCACCTAGTCCCCTCTGCCTGATCGCTGGGCCACTGTTCTCTTGCAGGTCACTTCTGCCTTCCCTTCTCTAGGGCCTCGCTCTCATCCTCCCAAAGCATCTGAAACATTAACCCAAGGCCAAGACTGGTGCTGGGGGCCCATTAGAATCCTTTCCCCAGCTCCTTATGGTTTATCGGGGGAGAAGAGGTGTCTGAAGACAGAGAACTTTGAGGCAAGAAGGAATGACTCTAACGGGGGAACCTCAGCCACCGTGTTTGGCAGTGAGGGGAAGAGGAGCACTTCCTAGCCACTCCAGGGAGACAGATGTCTGCTGCTAGGCTGACTCTGATCCTGATACAATATTTACCTTTTCCTAGAGCTCGGCTTCTTAAGTCAGAGAAGTTTTCTGAACCCTGTTGCGGCCAGAACGTGGTGTCAGCACACCGTGGGTGTGTGTGAACATATGTAGTTCATGTGAGCTTGTGTGTACGTGCTTTTGGGTTTATGTGTGCATGTGTATGCATATGTGTGTGTGTGTGTGTGTGTGTTTGAATTAAAAGGAAGGTGACAAAGACATAGGCTTCCCAGGTGATGCTAGTGGTAAAGAGCCCGCCTGCCAATGCAGGAGACGCCGGTTCAATCCCTGGGTCAGGAAGATCCCCTGGAGGAGGGCTTGGAAACCCACTCCAGTGTTCTTGCCTGGAAAATCTCCATGGACAGAGGAGCCTGGTGGGCTACAGTCTACGGGCTCTCAAAGAGTCAGACACGACTGAAGTGACTTAGCACAAGCATGCACGCACAAAGACAGGAGTCCTGGTGTGGAAGACCCGGAGGAGGACACAGGACCCTCAGAGGGTCTGAGGTTGAGTTATTAACCGCACGGTCTGTCTCCTGGGCAGGAGTGGCCCTTCCTCTGCTGGGCTTGTCTTTGCTTGTCAACATTTCAAAACAGGATTACCTTTGTAATTGCATTTTCATGAGTCACGTGGAAAGGGCCCATTCCCACATGCTACCAGGAGGCGTGTGACCCTCTGTCCTGGGCTCAGGGCCAGAGCCTGTTCTGGGACCAGAAGCGTCATGGCCTGGCTTCAGAGTCTAAGCCAAAGGAAGCCCCAGCCAGCCAAGAACAGGTCTGGGAGGGCCAGGCCGGAGTGTGACCTCTCGCTTGTCAAGGGCGTCCAGGGGGCAAGGCATGGGGAAGGGAGCGCCCGAGGCACCCAGCCTTGCAGAAGGACTCTGAGTGAGGAGCCTGCCCTTTTTGGGGTGGAGGAGCGTGGAGTATATTCTGGAGGGAGCTGCGGTAGCCAGGGAGGAATTTGGGAAACAGGATAAATTAAGCAGTGAGATTTCTGGTAGGTGAGCAGACTCAAAGGGAACGAAACTTAAAAGGACACATGTAAGCCCATGGCCGATTTGTGTTGGCAAAACCCATCACAATATTGCAAAGTCATCATCCTCCAATTAAAATAATAATAATGAAAAAACATGGAGTTCAGATCATTCTGGAAGGAGGGTTGGCAGCACAGTCTCCTAAACAGGAGAGGGGCTGGCATCTGGCACCCTGACCCTGCTCCTCAGGTTGAAACACAAAACTCACCTTCAGTCAAGTGGCCTTGTTTTAGACCCAAGAAAACTGATCCCGGGGCCAAAGCTTTAAGTGACCAAGCGTTGTATCTCAGACAATAAAATGTCTCAGGAAGGTGAAATCAGAGACGAGAATGTACCGGGATGGGGGTGGGGGGGAACGTGAGCTCCCCAAACCCAAGGTATAATTAACCATTGTAATTTCAAGTGATTGGGGACTGATGGAGAGATTAGCTGTGTCCAGAAGGACATTCACTTATCAATCGCTCGTGCACAAATAAGAGAAGTTGCGTCAGGCCAGCAGGCAAGGGAGCCGGGGAGCCGCGGCGGAGGAAAACATTCGGTCGGGAGGTCACCTTGATCTGAGGAAGCCCATTGTCCTTGGAGCCGGTCCCCAGAGAGGTTATGAAACAGCAGAGGGCCACCGCTCCCTGGGTCCTGGGGCACATGGCAAAATGCAGCTGGATCCTTTAACTTTTTTTTTACCTGAAATATAGTTATTTACAATGCTGGGTTAATTTTTGCTGTACAGCAAAGTGATGCAGTTATATATATATGCATGTGTATATATGTATGTATGCATGTATACAGTCTTTTAAAATATTATTTTCCATTATGGTTTATTACAGAATATTGAATATAGTTTCCTTTGCTATACAGTGTGTGTTTTAATTGCTCAGTCCTGTCCAACTCTTTGCAACCCTATGGACTGTAGCCCACCAGGCTCCTCTGTCCATGGAATTCTCCAGGCAAGAACACTGGATTGGGGAGCCATTCCCTTCTCCAGAGGACCTCCCCGACCCAGGGCTCGAAGCCAGTTCTCCTGCATTGCAGGCACAGTGTTTACCATCTGAGCCCCCAGGGAAGTCACCAGGGAAGCCTTGCATACAGTATGACCTGGTCTATAGTATGCATGTGCGTGCTTAGTCACATTAGTCGTGTCCGACTCTTTGAGACCCTATAGGCTGTAGCCTACTGGGCTCCTCTGTCCATGGGATTTTCCTGGCAAGAGTACAGGAGAGCGTTGTCATGCCCACCTCCAGCGGATCTTTCTGACCCAAGGGTCAAACCTGTGTCTCCCGCGTCTTCTGCCTCGTAAGCAGCTTCTTGACCTCTGAGCCACCAGGGAAGCGCATACAGTACATGCAGTGTGCTCTACGGAAGGACTTGCTGTTTGTCCATCCTCTATGTAATAGTTTGCGTCTGCTAATCCCGAACTCCCGGTTTACGCCTCCTGCACCCCCTTGCCCCTTGACAACCGCATCTGTTCTCTATGTGAGTCTCTTTCTGTTTCATAAAAGTTCATTCGTGTCGTATTTTAGATTCCTCTAATTTTCAATCTCCTTTGAGAAAGGGGAAGAAACGGCTTCTTCTTGGCTGGCGGCTGGCTGGTGTTTTTAGGCTGCACACGACTGCTTGTGATCTGAAAGACCACAGTGGTCAGTTTGCCTTCATGAGAATTCTGTCTTCTCAATCCCACCACACCCGCAAGCCCAGGATTATTTTCAAGGTGTGTTAAGCTCCATTTTTGAAGGCAAAACTATTTCTACCCCTTTCAGGAAGAGACAGAGATGTGCTAACGCATCTGAGAGGCTGGATGAGCACTTCCCCTGTCATTAAGACTCTGCTCGGCAGTCACTACTTCCTCTCTCTTAAGATGACGGGCACCTGGGCTTCTTTGCTCGTAGCTGAGACACCTTTTTCCCTGAGTCTCTTACTGGCCTCACTGTCCAAGAGAGGCAGCTTCCTAGGTGGCTCAGTGGTAAAGAACACGCCCGCCAAGGCAGGAGACACAGGAGATGTGGGTCGGGAAGATCCTCTGGAGAAGGGAATGGCAACCCAGTCCAGTATTCTTGCCTGAGAAACCCCATGAACAGGGGGTTCGGCGGGCTATAGTCCATTGGGTCACAAAGAGTCAGACAAGAATGAGCACACATACACACACACACACACACATCCAAAAGAGACACAGGAAACCTGGGGACGGTCTGAGGGGAGGTGGAGGGGTCGGGAAACACAACAAAGGGCTGGGGTTCCATTGTCCTGCTTCCCCCAAAGACTAAATGGCAATTGAGTGTGGCACCTCTGTCCATATGACCAGGAGATCTGGCTACGCTGAACACAGTAACAGGTGGTGAACGGGCAGGAGGTTTGGAGTCTGCTTTCTCCTGAGGTATTTACACTTTCAAAGGGCAGATTCTCGTTCGTCGGAAGGGTGTAGGGAAGACCCCCTGTGCAGGAGGGGGATGAGTCTGTGACCTCTGAAGGCTGCTCTGACCTGGCCCGTGGCCGGCCCTCCCAGGCCTCTGGTCCCCCCGGCAGCCTCCTGAGCTGGCCTCCATCAGGGCACTAAGGCCGTGCACGGCGGGCCCGGCCCCACCTGCGATCCCCATTACAGCTGCATCTCATCCGTGCCACGGAGTGCGGCGACTGTCACGCGAACTGCACCCTTTCCAGGGACACACAATGGCCTCCGAGGTCACCCTGGGGTTTCTGAAGGCGAAGACATCCTGTTCTGGGATTTAAATAGACAAGTCCTGCATCTAAGGAGTGTGATGTAATCTTCAAAGAGGGGTGTTGATGTGAACCAGATACCGAGTGAATCCCGGCCAGAACGTTTAAAGAGACTCTCTGAAAGGTCTTCTCGTGGTGGGAAGTCAACGCCAGTTAAAACGGCACCATGGGTGAGGCGTCTGACAGAGGTGCTTCAGCACGTTCTCGGGGCAGGTCCGCGATCCAGCGTCATCACTCCCGGCCTGCAGACAGGGGACCGAGGCTTCCGCCCTGGCCGCGGAGAGCAGCCGAGACGGAACAGTTCTAGGCGCACCCGGGTTAAGCGCGTGTTCCTGTCACACCAGCTGGTCCCCGGCAAAGATCTGGGTTTGTTGGCCTCCTGCCCTTCAAGGCTCAGACCGTGGGCTCCTTGGGACTTTGATCGGGAGATTTCAGAGACTTTGCCCCTTGTCAAAGAAACCCCGGGTTTGCCCCGGCCTTCCAGCTGGTGCCTAACAATCTCAGGACCAAGGGCAGTGTTGCCGTGGGAACACATGACTTCCAGAGAAGGAGCTGAGGAGTGAAGTTCCAGCCTCCCCTTGCTTCCCAGTCGAGGCCCAGGGAATATGTGGAAAAGAGAATTACCAGAAGAAAGACATAGAACGAGTTTCTTTCTACAGGAGCCAGCAATGCAGGCAGCCAGCCGGGCAGCTACCCAGCTTGGTTCCCAGAACAGTCAAATATATTTAGGGATGAAATTTGTCATCATTGTGCTCAGTTGCTCAGTCACGTCCAACTCTTTGCTACCCCATGGACTGAAGCCCGCCAGGCTCCTCTGTCCAGGGGACTTTCCAGGCAAGAATACTGGAGTGAGTTGCCATGCCCTTCTCCAGGGGATCTTCCCGACCCAGGGATTGAACCCACATCTCCTAAGGCTCCTGCACTGCAGGCAGATTCTTTACTGCTGAGTCACTGGAGAAGCCCCAGAACATGGCATTAATAGCTCCCAATTTTAAAACTAGCTTGGGATAACAGGAATATACCTGAATTATGAGCTAGGAGGACTGATTCAAATCTTGGCTCTCCTACTTCCTAGTTGGATGATTTTGAGTTATTTAATCCATTCAGGTTTGAGTTTCTGGCATAAAACACGTGCCCTAAATAAAGTGAGGCTTAGTCAGAGAAATAAATGAGATCACATAGATGAAAACACGTGGAGGTTAGGGGAGGGATAAATTAGAGGTTTGGGATTAACAAATACACACTCCTATATATAAAAGAGATAAACAACAAGGAATTACTGTATAGCACAAGGGACTATATTCGATATCTTATAAAAATCTATGACAGAAAAGAATATGAAAAAGAATACACATTATACACACAAAAGAATACACACAATATATATATTATATATATAAGTGAGTCACTTTGCTGTATACCTGAAACTAACGTAGCATGGTGAATCAACTGTGCTGTGCTGTGCTGTGCTAAGTTGCTTCATTCATGTCCGACTCCTTGCGACCCCCTGGATTGTGTAGCCCTCCAGGCTCCTCTGTCCGTGGGATTCTCCAGGCAAGAATACTGGAGTGGGTTGCCACGCCCTCCTCATGAATCGATTATACTTCAATTAAAAAAAGAAAGCACTTATAAATAAGAAATGCATGGTAAATAATTTTGTGCTATTAAAAGTATATATATTGAATAAATCCAGTTATTGCAGCAAAGCTAGGGTTTTGCTTTGCTTTCTGGTACAGTCTTAAAGACACACACACTGTCTCTCCTTCAACCATTATCCAAGTCAAAACATAGAACATTTTCAGCAGCCTAAGAGGCTCTCTCGGGCCCTTCACAGTCCTCAGCCCCCAAAGGCAACTGCAGACTGGACTTCCCTGTTCTCCAGTCTTGGGATGGTGCCTGAAAAGTCTTGCTTGGTCTGCCTTTGTAACCCCATCTCCCTCTCCCCTGCCTTTATTCTGTGTGTTCACTGAGATTTCTCATCCAGGAAGTTACCCCCTGAGCTGAGGCGTGCACAGCCAGACCCAGGGCCCGCAGACTGCGGCGTCCTCCCAGCCTGGAAGTCCCTCTAGAAAGCTCCGGTGGCTTCTTCGCACCCCTCACCCTGGACACAGGGGCATCCCTCACTCAATGCACGTCTGTAAACTCACCTGTCTGCCTCAGAGTCATTCTCTCTCATCAGCCTATGAGCTTCCTAAGAACACAGATGATTTTCCTATTTAGTCCGTATCCCTTGGCCCCTGGAACACAGTAGGTATTTGTGAAACCCAACTGAGTTGTTGAGTTTGGTGTAGGGCAGGCATCAAATTTGGCGGATACTGAGTTTTCCTGGCTGTATCAATTTGGTGCTCACGCAGTTGTGTCCAATTCTTGGTGACCCCATGGACTGTACCCCGCCAGGCTCCTCTGTCCATGGGATTTCTCAGACAGGAATACTGGAGTGGCTTGCCATTTCCTCCTCCAGGGGATCTTCCTGACTCAGGGATCAAACTTGAGTCTCCTGCACTGGCAAGCAGATTCTTAATCACATAGCAACCCACACAGCATCATTCTCTGCTATTCCAAGGATATGTAAGTAGCTTTCCAATTTGTACATAAAACTAATAAGTACTTCAAAAGCAAAATGACCAAGTTTCAACCACAGAGCCAGCAGCCAGCATCACACAGGGCAAATGGTCAGGGATGAGAACTTTGGAAACTTGCTCCATGCTTTGGTGATGAAAAGACGGACAGGCTGGAGATGAATTTCGGGGCCAGCAGCAGGAGCCACCTGAGGGACTTAGCAGCTCCTGAAGTATAAGGAGCAGGGCTAGAAGCTGGTCTGGTGCTTCTCAGGCTCTGGGCGTGTTTGTTTGTTTCTTGGCTGCGGGATTGTAGTTCTCCAACCAGGGATGGGACGCAGGCCCATGGCAGTGAAAGTCCTGAGTCCTAATCACTGAAAGTGAAGTGAAAGTGTAGCTCAGTCGTGTCTGACTCTGTGTGACCCCATGGACTGTCCCGCCAGGCCCCTTTGTCCATGGGATTCTCCAGGCAAGAACACTGGAGTGGGTTGCCATTTCCTTCTCCAGGGGATCTTCCTGACCCAGGGATCGAACCTGGTCTCCTGCATTGGAAGCAGACTCTTTATCACCTGAACCAGGGAATTCCCTCTGTGCATGTTTTGCTGGCATAACATAGAAGATGTGGTTTTACAGGGAAAGCTGCAAAGCTGGTTCTGTGCTTTCTCCATTTTTTTTCTTTTGGTCTTTCGACCCAATGTTGACTCACTTGGGGTGGGTTAATTCCAGGGCCTTAGTTCAGCTACTCGCCTCGTTTCACTGGGAGGACCAGGCTCTACGCTCTGTTCTTCATCCTCTTCCATCCACTGTTGACATAATCACCAGTGTCATTTTTCACCATTTTTCATCATCATCTGCTTAAACCCTTTCATGCTTTCCTTATTGTCTTAAGGGTAGATTTTTAAAAAAATCTATGAGAGGTAGAATCACATACTACAGAGGCCACCCTTTTAAAAAGTATAATTCTGCTTTCTTTAGTATATTCACAGGGGTGTGCAACCCTCCCCACCATCTATTTCCAGAACACTGTCATCTCCCAGCGAAGAAATCCTGTACCCACTAGTCTTCACTCTCTAGTCCCTTTTCCTTCCGGTCTCTGACAACCACTCATCTACATCTGTCTCCTTGGATTTGTTTATTTTGCATATTTCATACAAACGGACGGACACCATGTGTAGTCTTTTGTGTCTGGTTTCTTTCACTTGGCATAATGTTTTCAAGGTTCATTCAAGTTGTAGTACAAATCAGTACTTCTTTTTGTGGCTGAGGACTATTTCACTGTGTTGATCTACCACCCATTCATTTATTGGTAGACATTTTCGTTGTCTCTACTTTTTGGCTGTTATGAACATTTTGTGTGGACATAACTATTTTTTTTCCCCTTTTTCTTCTCTCCCTCTCTCTCTCTCTTTCTCTTTTTGGTGTATGTACCTAGGAGTAGAATTTCTGGGTTGTGTGGTGTGTGTTCTCAGTTGTATCTGACTCTTTTCGACCCCATGGACTGTAGCCCGCCAGGCTCCCTCTCCATGGGATTTCTCAGGCAAGAATACTGGAGTGGGTTGCCATTTCCTACTCCATGGGATCTTCCTAGGAATCGAACCAGGCTCCTACCACACCAGGCCCAGACCACACTCTTCTCTTGCCTGAGTAGGCAAATGCTCTCTGAACGCACCATGCCCTGACATATCCTGCCTTTCACATTCCATCCGCCCTTTGGCATGGCCTTTCTCTGATCTCTGCACCTGGGTGACTCCCCCAAGTTTCACTTTGGGCATCAACACCAGCTGGGGATTCTGCAATGAACCAAAACAAATCCTTGCTCTCACAGTGCTCATGTTGGAGTGGGGGAAATTGACAAGAAAATGAAGCGATGTATGACACACACACACACACACACCTAGCTAGCTTATGCTCAGGGAATTGATGCAGGAAAGAGGATTCCAGGTTCCTGCCTTCCTGGTACCCAGGAGTGGCCACTAGATTAATTCTTACCAGTGGACTGTGAATAGGCGGAATCTGTTGGTTCTGGGAGGGGGCTTCTAAGAAGTGGATGGGTTTTCTCCAGGTGGCCCAGTGGTAAAGAATCTGCCTGCCAATGCAGGAGACACAGGAGATGCAGCTTCGATCCCTGGGTCAGGAAGATCCCCTGCAGAAGGAAATGGCAACCCACTCCAGTATTCTTGTCTGGGAAATCCCATGGACAGAGGAGCCTGGTGGTCTACAGTCCATGGGGTCACAAAAGGGTTGGAGCATGCATGGGTTTTCTCCATGCTCTTTCCCGTCTGTAGTCAGGGTTCAGGACACTTTGAGGCCATTGGGGATGATGGGTCCCCGAGAAGGAAAGAGCCTGGGCACCTGAATTGCCACATGGAAAGAAGCCATAGGTGATCAGGAATGTCACACTAGGCTGAGACAGGATTGACAAATCCACTTCTGTTGTTTTAGGCCCCTGACATGGCCTCCTTTTTCTTACATGAAGCATTTGCTTATCTCATTTCACCCTCTTACTCCCAGTCACACAAATGATCTTTCTCTGAATCCACCCTCAAACAATGTAGAGCAGGAGGTTTATAAACACCCACAAGCTTGTTTCATAGCAAGAACTCAAGCCTACTTTCATTCTTTCTCTGCTTTAAGTACCCACAACATCTGCCAGTGTAATCACTCCACACATCTTTATCGAATTGAATCAAGGGTGCTAGGAAATATTTTAAATTTACTAAAAGGAGGTTCATTTAGAAAATGAAGTTGTGGAGGGATAAATTAGAAGTTTGGGATTAACAGATACACACCAGTGTATATAAAATAGATAAACAACAACGCCCTACTGTATAGCACAGGGAACTCCACTCAATAATTTGTAATAACCTATAATGGAAAAGAATTTGAAAAGCATATATATATATGTATATCAACATATCTCGATAAGAGTATATATATATACCTATATAGATATATATACATACCACTTTGCTGTACATGTGAAAGTGAAAGTCGCTCAGTCGTGTCTGACTCTTTGCGACCCCATGGACTATACAGTCCATGGAATTCTCCAGGCCAGAATATGGAGTGGGTAGCCTTTCTTCTCCAGGGGATCTTCCCAACCCAGGGATTGAACCCAGGTCTCCTGCATTGCGGGTGGATTCTTTACCAGCTGAGACACCAGCGAAGCCCAATAACTTGGAAATCAACTATACTTCAATTTTAAAAAGCCAGCCAAACAAAAAACCTCCACAAAATGAACAAAAGTGAAGTTGTGATGACAAGTAGTGTCTTAACCAGCTGCATGAAAAGTTTGTTGATCTACCCAATGATGCAAGAAGAAACAGCAGGTTTGTGCCACGTGGTGGAAGCCACCAGACACTAGCAGGTGTTCCTGCTTGTTGCTAGGTGACCGTTGTTTCATGTTTAAGTCACTGGCCACAGACACCTGTGTTTTTGCAAGTATGGCTCAGACCACAAAAATTCCCATTAGAACGTTTGAGTACCCAGGAGTGGTTAACTCCAAACTGGCCTGAACACTGTCCTTTTATCTCCATGGTGGGAACCAGTCTTTTAAGTTTTTTAAATACTGTAAACATGAGATTCATGATGTGGGGTTCTGCTCCTTGGAGTTCACCAGGGTTGACTCTCTTCCCACTGGAGGTTTGTGGGTTCCATATCAAGTTGTTACAGCTGCAGTTGACTGAACGCGGACCATGTGGCAGGCACTGTCCTGAGCACTTTCATATCTTATCTCATCAGATCCACAGTAGTCCTAGAGATAGCCATTGTTATCAGCCCATTCTACCCATGAGAAACCTAAAGTGAATCCAAAGTCAGTCAGTCATGTCCAACTCTTTGTGACTCCAAGGACTGTGGCCCGCCAGGCTCCTCTGTCCATGAATTCTCCAGGCAGGAATACTGGAGTGGGTAGCCGTTCCCTTCTCCAGGGGATCTTCCCAACCCAGGGATCAAATCCAGGTCTCTCGCATTGCAGGCGGATTCTGGGAGCCCTGGAGCCTGCGGGGTTAAGCAATTTGCCTAAGGTCATGTGGTAGGTGAGAAGAGGAGACAGGTGTCTGTTCAAGTCTATCTGAACCTAAAGTCGAGTCCTCTCAACAACTGTATTTCAGAGCAGAAGGCAGAACTGCTGACTTTCGTGAACAACTCCAGTATAATGTGGGAATGCAAATTATTACTGTCCTTGCTTGTAGTCTGTTAACAGCCCGTTGACTAAAACAAGTCACACAGCAAGCCCAAAGTCAAGGACAAATAAATTCTTCCCCTCTCGTGGAAGGAACTGCTGAATCACAGAAAAGGGTGTGAATACAGGGACAAAGGAAGAATGAGTCAATGAATCAATCTACTAAAACCAGGAAAGAAAGAAAAGCAGGGAAAATGCAAACAGGAAAGCTGGAAATTATTTACAAAGAGTAAATTTCTTCCATCAAAATCAAATCATGGACAGCTCCTATTCCTAGTTATTAATACTTTCTCAGCACCTCTGTGGAAACCCAACCCCCAAACTCCAGTATTCAGTCCTTGAGAGCTATCTCTGGCCCCAGAGCTCTGGGTTGGACTGATTTGGGCCTTTGCTGGAGATTCAGGTCAGCTTTGGAAGTGGGCTCGAAGGGAAGGAGATAGAGAGGGAGAGGAGAGAAAAGGAGGAAGAGATTTCCGGGCTGTATTAAGCATATTCTAATGGCATTAAGAGGGCTTCCCTGATGGCTCAGTGGTAAAGAATCTGCCTGCCAATGCAGGAGATGTGGCTTCTGGGTGGGGAAGATCCCCTGGAGAAGGAAATAGCAACCCACTTCAGTATTCTTGCCTGAGAAATCCTATGGATGAAGAGCCTGGTGGGCTTCAGTCCATGGGGTCACAGAAGAATCAGACTTGACTCAGCAATTAAACAACAACAATGGCATCAAGATATGTTCCTTTTCCTGATGCAGATAAATGGTGGACCCCTTGCGATAAAAGAATCCCCAAATCTCTCATTTGGAAGGAGCCTCATAGAAAAGAGGCAACCCACATCAGTATTCTTGCCTGGGAAACCCCGTGGACAGAAGGATCTTGATGGTGTCCATGGGGTTGCAAAGAGTCAGACAGGACTGAGCCACTAACACTTTCACTTTCATAGGGAAGACTGAAGCAATGGCCCCTGTACCTGTTTCCTCGTCACCCTGAGGGGCTTTGGTTGCAGGGCAGGCCGGGTGACCTTGAGGCTGGCTTGGAGAGCCTTTCGTGTCTGGTGTTCCTGGGATAGAGAAAAGCCAAGGTGCACATTTGTTCTCTAGAACGAAGCCCATTAACCTGCTGACCCATCTAGACTGTACCTCTGGCTCCTGTCTCTCCCCTGGAAGAGCTGGGGATGAGAAATGCTCAAGGACTGAATACTGGAGCTTCGGGGGTTGTTGGGTTTCCACAGAGGTGTTGAGAAAGTATTAACAACTAGGAATGGGAGCTGTCCGTGATTCGATTTTGATGGAAGAATTCACTGTTTGTAAATTAATTTCCACCTTTCCTGTTTGCACTTTCTCTGTTTCGCTCCCTTTCCTGGCTATAGTAGGTTGGTTTATTGGCTCATTCCCTCCTTGTCCCTGGATTCACACCCTTTCTCTGTGTGGTTCAGCAGTTCCTTCCACAAGAGGAGTAGAATTCATTTGTCCTTGGCTTTGTGCTTGCCAAGTACTTGTTTCAGTCAATGGGCTGTTAACAGACAACAAGCCAGGACTTGATGTGTACTTACTTGTTGGGCATAACTTTTTTATGCATGTGCCATCATGAGAACATGCCAAATTAGCCCACTGGTCCAAGGAGGATAAGCGACAATTAGGGCAATTTTGGTCTCAACTTTCAAACTAGAGCTGTCGGGTCAAGCTTGGCCTGTATCAGATTGGCTCCATCGAATACCCAAGTGCATAAGTGAAATGCCTGCTTATTACTCTTGTGTGCTACTGACCTTCTGGGGTTGTTTGCTATGCAGTGACAGCTGACTGATAAGTGAGGAAAAGTTCCTTTTGAGGTATTTCATGGCTGAGTTAATTAATTAATTTTAAAATTTATTTTTGGTTGCTCTGCACAGCATGCAGGATCTTGGTTTCCCAACCAGGGATCAAATCCGTGCCCCTTTGCAGTGGAAGCGCAGAGTCCTAACCACTGAATGGCCAGGGAATTTCATGAATTTACAAGAAAAAGAGTTTTATTTCTTTTACTTGGGAGACTGATCTAAGAAAATATTGTTGCTGTTCAATGACCAAGTTGTTGTCCAACTCTTTATGACCCCATGGACTGGCTTCCCTGTCCCTCATCATCTCCCAGAGTTTGCCGACATTTATGTCCATTGAATCAGGTAATATTGCTAGCATTTATGTCAGACAAAGTTTGGCCTAGGTTCTCTTTTAGGAGTTTTATGGTATCATATCTTGTATTTATGTCTTTAAATCATTTTGAGTTTATTTTTGTATCTGGTGTGAGGGAGTATTCTAATTGCTATATATAAGACTGCTCCTTGGAAGAGAACTATGACCAACCTAGACAGCACATTAAAAAGCAGAGGGATTACTTTGCCAACAAAGGTCTGTCTAGTCAAGGCTATGGTTTTTCCAGTGGTCATGTATGGATGTGAGAGTTGGACTATAAAGAAGGATGAGCACCGAAGAATTGATGCTTTCTAATTGTGGTGCTGAAGAAGATTCTTGAGGGTCCATTGGACTGCAAGGAGATCCAACCAGTCCATCCTAAAGGAAATCAGTCCTGAATATTCATTGGAAGGACTGATGCTGAAGCTGAAACTCCAATACTTTGGCCACCTGATTTGAAAAACTGACTCATTAGAAAAGAGTCACAAAGATTTGGACACGACTGAGCAACTAAACTGATACATGAGATAGATAAGCAACAAGGATTTGTTGTACAGCACAGGGAGCTGTATTCAATATTTTGTAATAATCTGTAAAGGAAAATAATTTGAAAAAATATATAACAGAATCACTTAGCTGTACCTGTGAAACTAACACAATATTGTAAATCAACTATATTTCAGTTTAAAAAAGAGAGTTTTACAAACCTTACTTAGGATATCTGCTGGAGTCTAAATGTTCCTGAGTCCCAAAGACTGTCTCTAAATTCTGGGAAGGGCTGGTTCAAATCTAGAAAAAGAGAAGTTAGGAGATGCTAATCAATCTAGAATAAGAATACCTTCAATACATACTTCATTGTAAATGAATTACTCTATTTTATCTTCAGGTTAAAGCTTTTGAGGGTTCAACTCTGATGAGGTAAACTGAGGCTGCTTGGGAGGGAATGTTTGGCTGTGCCTCCAATTTGCTCAGTGTGAGATGTGAGACTATGGGGACAAGTAACTAGAGAGAACCCCAATATCTCAAATCCATCCTCCTGGTTTAAGGATGGACTATAATTTTAAGCATAGCATTTTTGTTCTGGTTGATTATGATAAAAATACTCATTTTGAAAACTACAGAAAGCAATAATGAAGAAAATGAAAATCGATATAACTCTACTATTACTCAAAGATAATTACAATGAACATTTTGGAGTTTTCCCAGTGACTTTTAAAAATGCATTTTATCCTGACTATTTTTAGTAGTAGCTATAACTTTATATCTTACAATTTTTTTCATGTTGTTAAAGACTCTTGTGAACGTCTGTTTCAGCGAATGCCACTCTTTCAGAGATGGTTATCCTGTTATTTTCGTGACCCCTCCCCTCATGTTAGTGATTTAATTGTTTCCAATTTTCCCCAAGTGTAAATAGTACTTCCATAAATATCACTGTGTGCATTTTTTGTTCTCTTCTTAGAATAGATTCCTAGAATGTAAAATAAATATTTTTAAGACTCAGGGAATCATTTCTCAAGTGAATTGTACCAATTTACACTCTTACGAGACATGTGGGAGAGTTTCTATTTTACTCTTTCCTGGTATCCTTTGAGGATACTTCAAACATACTTGCTGTTAAAGTGAATTTTTTTGAAGATGGCGTTTCATCTCTATTTGCATTTCTCTGAAGTCGGTGTCGCTCCTCCATGCCTGCTCAGGGTTGCCAAAGGGGCTGCAGAAACACACACTTCCCCGCCGGCTGGTTTCACTTAACGCCATATCTCACGTGGCCCTAGGTTTGCCCAGTAACCTGACTCCATCTTCCTCTCTCCTAAACTGCCTTTTCACACTTTCTCATCTTTCTTCCTCCTTTCTCCCTCCTTTCCCTCTGTCTGCTGATGACCTGGCTCTGGGCTTCACTGGGAAAGTGAATAGAGCTTCCACATGCTCCCTCCACTATCCTGTTTGAATTGGTGCCTGTTTCCTCTGCCCTCCTTGGTGTGATTAGACCAATATCTGGGATCAACCCCTCTGATGTTCTAGATCTAATCTTTTCTGGTCCACCTGAACTTTACACTGACAATTCCTGCATTGTTCCGATCAGCATATGCAAACCCACCCTCATGTCTCCCGTCTCAGAAACAGACACAACCAAACCCCAAACTTCAATTGGCTCCATATTTCACTCCAGCTCCTGCATCTCTTTTTTCCATTCAATCAAAAGTCCTCAAAAGATTTGTCTCACTCTCTGCCTCTGCTTCCTCTTCTCCCATTCTCTTAGAACATGTGTATGTGTTTGTGTGCCCAGTCGTGTCCGACTCTGTATGACCCCATGGACTGTAGCCCTTCAGACTCCTCTGTCCATGGGATTCTCCAGGCAAGAATATTGGGGTGGGTTGATTTCCTTCTCTAGGGGATCTTCCTGTCCCAGGGATCGAACCTGCATCCCTGCTTGGCAGGCAGAGTCTTTACCACTGAGCCGCCTGGGAAGCCCTGGCCACACTTAAACCAGTCTTCACTGCTCTGCCAAAATAGCCATGGTCAAGGTCACCAATGACCCCCATGTTGCCAATGCATACTCTTGACCTTGGCAGCATTTGAAACAGTTGGTCATTCCTGAAGGCTTATTTCATCTTGGCTTCTGGGACCTCATTGGTTCTTCTCCTACGTGTTGTTCTTCTCAGTCTCTGCTGTTTCTCTGTATCTCTCTATCTGAACGTTGGAGGCCCCAAGCTTAGCCCTTGGAGTTCTCTTTATCCACTTTCATTCCCATTTGATCTACTCAGTCACCTGGCTTTAAATGACGTCTACATACTGATGACTATTTCATCTTGGCTTCTGGGACCTCATTGGTTCTTCTCCTACGTGTTGTTCTCAGTCTCTGCTGTTTCTCTCGATCTCTCTATCTGAACGTTGGAGGCCTCAAAGCTTAGCCCTTGGACTTCTGTTTATCCACTTTCATTCCCATTTGATCTACTCAGTCACCTGGCTTTAAATGACGTCTGCATACTGATGACTATTTCATCTTGGCTTTTGGGACGTCATTGGTTCTCCTCCTACTCGTTCTTCTCATCTCT
Source organism: Bos taurus (assembly GCF_002263795.3). Lineage (NCBI taxonomy): Eukaryota > Metazoa > Chordata > Mammalia > Artiodactyla > Bovidae > Bos > Bos taurus. The sequence continues at coordinate 11,634,351 of NC_037339.1, forward strand.
GCTGTTTCTCTGTATCCCTCTATCTGAACGTTGGAGGCCTCGAAGCTTAGCCCTTGGACTTCTCTTTATCCAGTTTCATTCCCATTTGATCTATTCAGTTGCCTGACTTTAAATGACGTCTACATACTGATGACTCTAAGATTTATATCTCTAGGCTGACCCCAGACTCATGGCCCTAACTGCCAGCTTGGCTGCTAATTGGCTAATGTTATGTCTCAATTAACCTGTCCAGATAAACTCCTGATTCCATCTTTATCTCAAATATGCAAACTTCCTGAGGCCAGCTCCCTCCTTCCACTTGTTAAGGCCCCAAACTTTGGAGTCAGCTTTCTTTCTTTCATATTCCTGATCCAGTCCTTCAAGGGTGATATTGACTGCCTCCAAAATAAATCCCATTCACTTCTCACTTCCTCCAGCACTTCCATTCTGGCCCGAGCCATCCTCCTCCTCACCTGGATTATTGCAAAGCCTCCCAGTTAATCTCCTTTCAGCCAGCTAAACATTCAGCCTTTCTCACTTTCCCTTTCCCCTACACCTCTCCTCCACAAAGGGGACTGAGTGATCCTTTCAAAGCTGGAGTCAGATCATGTCTCTTCTGACCACACCCATGGCTTCCCATTCACCCCGCCCAGAGCACAGTCAGAATTTTGGTCTAGGGGGTTTCCCGGATCCAGTCTTCACTGTCCTCCGCCCTCATCTCCTCCCACTGCTCCCCGATCCCTGTGCTCCAGCCAAAGGGCCGCCTCTGTTCCTGGGGTATCCACACTGTGCCCCCATGTCAAGGCCCTTGCCCCCGTTCCCTCCGCCGGGGCGTTCTTCCTGTAGACCAACCAGACGACAGATGCACGTGTTCTCATCAAGGGGACTGTAAGAGAGTCCCCACGCCCGTCTCACATCATGAAGGCAGATTTCAACACCTCATTCCAGAGCCAGCAAAGTCAACTCATAACAGGACCTGATGAGGAAGTTGGCTTCTTCCAGTGCCCCACTTCTCTCTGCTCCGTTTCCCCACCCTCTGACCCAGGAGGGTTTAGAAATGATGGTTAGCAACATGGTGAAGGATGAGTAAAAAGTTGGAAAAATAGATGAAGAAAAGAGAAAAGCAAATTACATCTCCCTCCCGTGCTACAGGTTTTCTGCCTACATAGTGCTGAGCCGAGGGTAAGGATCTCCACTGAATCTTTAAATGAAGTTAGCCTTCGACTGTTATAAGGTTGGAGAAGGCAATGGCACCCCACTCCAGTACTCTTGCCTGGTAAATCCCATGGACAGAGGAGCTTTGGTAGGCTGCAGTCCATGGGGTCGCTAGGAGTCGGATACAACTGAGCAACTTCACTTTCACTTTTCACTTTTATGCACTGGAGAAGGAAATGGCAACCCACTCCAGTGTTCTTGCCTGGAGAATCCCAGGGACGGGGCAGCCTGGTGAGCTGCCGTCTATGGGGTCGCACAGAGTCAGACACGACTGAAGCGACTTAGCAGCAGCATTATAAGGTTCTGGGCATTCTAATTTCTCGCTGGAGGGCCAGAAGAATCCTGAGACCTGCCTGAGTTTTCATCCAGGGCGGGAGAACTAGTCCAACAGGATGGTTGTACGGGCAGGCTGGCTTATGATTTTGTTCCTTGAGGCTTGCTCATTCTATGCATATACCCAAAGCGCCAAGCGCACGGTATACCACCCACAATGCTTATAATCTTTCTTCTCTTTGCTAGGGCTTGATTTTTCAACCCGAGCCAGAATAAGCAGCGGATGTCCTAGTATATTAAAAGCAAAAAATTCCAGCAAGCAAGGTAAAGGTGAGCTTTAATTTTCTTTGCTTTTTGTTTGGGTTTGTGAGGTGAAGTCCAGAGGTGTCTAGCAGCTATGAGCTGGGGTTAAGTATGTCCATTCCCGTGAGGCACAAGGGTTCTCTGAGGACTATGTAGGAGAGAAGGAAGAACCAGGAAAAAAGCAGAGGTGAGGCCAAGGAGGAGCAAAAGGGAGCAGGAGGAAACAGAATAAAAACTGAAAAACCAGAATATAAACTTACAGGGGCCGGTTAATTACTAACAGTGGGCTTCCTAAGTGGCGCAGTGGTAAAAAACCTGCCGGCCAATGCAGGAGATGCGGGAGACATGGGTTAGATCCCTGGGTTGGGAAAATTCCCTGGAGAAGGAAATGGCAATCCACTCCAGTATTCTTGCCTGGGAAATCCTGTGGATAGAGGAGCCTGGCGGGCTACAGTCCATACGATTGCAAAGAGTCAGAGGTGACTGAGCGACTGAGTGAGATTGCTAAGAGTAATTAAGTAGCTGTATTCAGCACTTTCTTTGTAGATTTTTATGTACTCACAATTGAAGATTCAAACGTGCATTTCCATTAAGCTTAAGGAAATTGAAAATGTTGTTGATTTCCCCACTCGTTAGGTGTTGTGAGGTGAGCCACCTTGGGAGTCATTTCACCCTTTTATTCCGTAGACAGCTGCCACGCCAAAGTTGTAGGGGTCTTAGAGTTTAACATTTAATAAAAAACAAACATTAAAAAAAACTTTCCTCCATGTGTTCAGTGATGTTATACTTGCAGGATGGTTATTTGTGTTTAACATTAAATAAGTTATAATTATCTTTGAAAAGAGACTCGCTTGGGAACAAAGAATCACACTTTAAAAAAATGGTTTATGTATTTGTTTTTGGTGCGCTGGGTCTTGGTTGCTGTGTTCGGGTTTTCTTAGTTGCAGCGAGCTGGGCTACTCTAATTGTGGTTCATGGGCTTCTCATTGCGGTGGTTTCTTCTGTTGCAGAGCACAGGCCCTAGGGTGAGCGTCACTGCAGCTCACGGGCTTAGCTGCCCTGAGGCATGTGGGATCTTCCTGGACCAGGGTTCGAAACCATACCCCTGCAGGTGGAAGAGTCGTAAGTTTTGAATGATAATGTTCCCACTGCAAAGCGTCCCAGAGCTGCTGATCTTTCTTGAGGTGTTTATCCTTTTGGGATAGGCTGTGAATAGAATGGGAAAAATCTCCCAATTTTAGTGCAATTCAAAGTGTATGCCAGAGAAAGCTCAGGGCCTTTGCCTGAGACCTCCCTTTGCAAAGTAAACCTGTGGAGCATAACAGTGCTTTGGAGGTTCTAATGCGATTAGTGCCTGCAGCTCACAGATACTAGAGTGTCACCCTGGTCTGTACCCACCAGCTCCCTGAGCCTTGAAATCTACAGGACGAGGTTCTGCCAGGACCCCGAGTTCACAGCTGGGTGGCTTCATGGGATGCCCGGCCTCACCCTGGGTTCTCCCCGCCCTTCCACTCTCCTCGGGGTCCATCACAGGCACCTGGCACTGAAGCAGCCCTTCCCTTTGCACCTCCCCTCTCTCCCCACCTCCCCTCCTTCCCCTTGTGTGGGCTGGGGCTGGGGGAGGGCAGGTGAACTACAGCCGGGGAGCCACATGTGGCCATGGGCGTGGGAATAGGAAGGACAAGGCAGGTGGAAGTTGGCAAAACCATGAAGTTACAGCGAGTCCTGGCCCGTGGACAGAGCGAGGCCGGCAGGATGAGGACGGTGAGCCTGGTGGCGGGTACACAGGCCCGGGACTAGCTCTCTCCTCCCCAAAGGTGATCCTGCATCCCCCTCTTGGCTCCACAGAGGCTGGTGCTTCCTGTGGTGTCCCTTCCAGGGCGAGACTTTCATGCACCACAGGTGATATAGCTTGTCTGGCATTTCCCACCAACCGACTATGGAGATTCTACTTGGCATCCACTGTCTGCTCCTACAGGAGAGGAGAGCCTGGGGTCAAAGAGATGGTGGGTGGAGAGTGAACTTGAGCCACTTCAAAGTGGAGACAGGGGGACTTCCGTAGTGGTCTAGTGGTTAACAATCCATCTTCCAATGGAGTGGACGTGGGTTTGATCCCTGGTCGGGGAACTAAGAGCCCACATGCCAAGGGGCAACTAAGCCCGTGTGCCACAACTACTGAGCCCCGACCTTAACTAGAGAGCCGGCATGCCGCAACTAGAGAAAAGCCCACAGACTGCAATGGAAGATCGCACATGCAGCAACGAAGACCCAATGCAGCCCAGAACTAAAGAAGAAAATAATTGAAACAAACAAACCCATCCCTTCAAAAAAAAAAAAAAAAGAAAGAAAACCCAAATGAAAACAGAGAGGGACCTCGTGTGTCCTCAGCAGCAGGGAAGCTGGAAAAGATGTTGTCCGAGGCCACCAGATGGCTGGAAGGAGGTTCAGATTTTCCTCAGAAGGGCGCTGCTGTGAGGACCCTCATTGACGTCAGAGCCCCCCAGACTCTGAGGAGATGAGGTGCTGGGGGTCTCCCCGGGACTGTGAGCATCAAAGCTGGACTCCAAGACCAAGAGGCTGCCGCTCTGTTCTGCATCCATTCCGGACTCAGCCCTGTTTCTGGTGGGTCAAATTCAGAGGGATGGCAGGCTCAGCTCCCTCGAGGCTTCCAGCCATTTTTCTCCTTTAAGCCCCTTGCTGGGCTTCAGGCTGCTCCAAAGAGCCCCATGTATGAATCCCAAGCGTTTTCTCCACATCACGCCCCAGAACACTTGACCTTCTGCCTTTGCAGAAGGTCTGAAGCAAGGTCCCCTCGACTGCCAAATGAAGAGCTGGGGGCAGTCCCAGAGCCCTACACTTTGACAGGCCTTAGTTTGGGACTGGGAGAGGGAGAGACATTTGTTGAGTCGGAAACAAGAAGGCTAGAGCATTCCATATGGAGAAGGAAATGGCAACCCACTCCAGTGTTCTTGTCTGGAGAATCCCAAGGACTGCGGAGCCTGGTGGGCTGCTGTCTATGGGGTCGCACAGAGTCGGATACGACTGAAGCGACTTAGCAGCAGCAGCAGCAGAGCATTCCAGAACCTCTCGACTCCAGGAGAGGAGGTGAGGGGAGGCCGGGCTGACCACCCCCCACAGCTCAGCTGGGTAGTGTTTTTCCGGCCTCGTGGGTACCTCCAGCATACTCCCGCTCCACAAACCCTACCCTCTGTCTAGCCTCGTTGTTGGCAGCCCTGAGGGTGGGAAGATGTCTCAGCTTTGGTGTAGACCAGTCAGATATCTTCATCAGTCTGCACTGTAGACGTCTTCATCGTCAACTGGTGCGGGCCAGTTCTACCAGGAGAAGCGGATCAGTGGTCCCCGACCTGATGAACTGAACAACACAAGTCTTGTGTGAAGAATAAGCCACTTCTGGGTGCAGCTAAAGATGATCATCCTAAGGGACTTAAGTCAGAAGGAGAAAGACAAATAGCATATGATATCACTTCCATGTGATATCCAAAATATGACACAACTAACCAAACCATGAAACAGAAACAGATTCACAGACATAGAGAACAGACTCGCAGTTGCTGGGGGGCTGAGGGAAGGATGGACTGGAAGTTTGGGGTGCAAAATAGCAAGAATAAGCCACTTCTCTCTCTTTTTTATAAGCCACTTCTCTCTCTTTTTTATAAGCCACTTCTCTTTGAGGACAAAGCTACTCTATCTTTCTCTTGGTCTAGATTTTAGTAATCATAACTTTGCCTTGGTGTGTCCTATGGAACATTGTGCTTCCAAAGAACGCTTCGTTTAATGGCTGAAAGAGGAAGAAGAAATGGAGGAACTGGGAGCTTTTATTCACCAAGGGATAGGCACAGTAGATGATGCCATCAACGGTGATGTGGACAGACAGAATTGGTGTCAGGCGGCCCTGAGTCGGCATAGTTCTGTCACATTGAAAGTCCCTCCCACTCTCTCTATGTCCCACTTTTCTCAGGGAGATTACAAAATCAATGATCAACCTCAAGGGAAATGGCGATATTTCAAAGGGATAAGTCATGTGGCAAAAGAGTTCTTTGGAATAGATGAAAATTGGCCCCAGGAATCTTATGCCAATGGGAGCAGGGCAAGCACAGAGTATACCCTACCATCCGATGCTGGTTGCCCTCAAGTTGCAAAGGCAGTACGAGGCTCCCTCAGAAACCACGCATGCCATTAGTGTGGGGAGCCTTCTGGGAAGGCGTCAGGCTTCTGAGACACAGTCATATGTGAAGGAAAAGACCCGCTGTATGGAGACTCAGTGGACCGAGGAGGCGGCGCCAATGCGTGGTTTTGGCGTTTGTCAGGGTCATGGTTAGAAATCTGTCCTGGCTGGTCTGTTCAGTTGCTTTGGGATCTGTGCCAAGTGAGGCTGGAGAGACCACTGAGGATTCCCTACACCTACAGGGTCTGATTCATCCTGCATCAGCCCAGGGTGATGACAGACATGGTCTGATTTCAGGCAGAGAACGCAAACCAGTGTTAATAAGAGGCAAACCTTCAAGATGCTTCTGAAAGTATTTCAACCTGTGTGCTTCCCTTATCTCTTTTCCCACACTCTATGACAAAGTAGTTAGAAAACCACAGGCTCCGAGGAGTCCCTGGAGAAGCAGCGGTGGTGGGGAGCGCTGGTTTTTTAGAAAGCCAAGATCAAGTGGGGAGCAGGCCCACACATCCAGATTGGGGTATTTTGCTCCAGGGGCAATGAGGTGGCCAAGGTCTTGGGACATTGGAGGTCTTAGGTGGCAGACCTGAGGGGCAGCCTCAGAGGGGGGCCACTGGGAGGCTGTTCTGTCCGCAGTGGCCACTGGCCAGGGACACTGCATACTTGATATACCCTCGAGAGGCGTAATTTGAGCAAGACGGCATAAAGGAATCTCCCCTTTAGCCAAGGAATTGCAAGATCCTTTTTCAGTCAGGGTTCATGACTGAAAGCAAAAGCAACTGACCCTGGCTGATTGCACAGAGGGAGTTTATTAGACACTGGGCAGCTCACAGCACCTCCAAAAACAATGGGGCTGCCAGGTAGAGCACCCTGACTCCTGCCAAAGGACCTGTGTGGTGAAGACGTATTTCCTCTGCTTTAGGGCTCACCGCCAATATCCCAACACTGGGCTCTGAGTTCTGTTCAGAAACAGAACCCCCGTGGCCTGAAGGAACTGGGGTCTCACTGTCTTGATCACCATTGCCCACTTCCAGGATACCTCCTGAGCTCTCCCAACTTTTTTTTTTTTTTTTGAGAATTAAATGACTCTTTATTTACAAAAGGACTGGAATAGAGCCTGGAACATAGTGTTTGTTAGAAATAAATGAAGGAACGAGACAACTTTTCTCCATATTCACAGATTTTCAACCAAAAGAATGTGTATTTTCCTTCTGTTTACCCAATTTACTGAATTACAAGCAATAGAATCATTCGTTTTTCAAGGCAAATGATCAATTTTTCATTCACCAAGCTTAGAACAGGTAAATTTGGCCCCAAGTTGAACCAACACAGTGAAACTTGGGTGTGAAGGTTGCTCTGTCTGTACTTCATCCCAGCTTCTTCTTGTAAGGGACGAGGCCGGGCCAGATATCTGGTCTACCTGCACGGGGGAGCCAGCATCTGACCCTTCGGTTTTCTGTAGGGAGAGGGTCACTCTGCCTCACAAGGCGGGTGCGGGGTACGAGTACAGAAGACATAGATCCTTATTGACCAAACACGGTGACTGTCCTCTGTAAGGCATGAAATGATAGGGACCGACTACAGTAGCTTCTGACGCTGCTCTATGTCTTTACCTTGTATTGACGCTTGGAAACCACTAGCATCTGGCCTCGTTCACTATGATTTCATTGAAACTGTTCTTGATCATGTCTCTCATGAGCTTGATCTTGCTTAATCCAGTGGTCATGTCTTTGTTTACACCTTAGGCAACCTCCTAGCAACAGCTGTCACAGTTAGTCCCTCTGTCTTCTTGAAATACTGTATTCTTGGTTTTCGTGACACCTCACCCCTCTGGTTTCCTGCCACCCACTTCTTCTCTGCTTCTCAATGGGCTCTTCTCTCTCTGTCTGATTCCTGACACCAGTGTTTCCTGGCTGTGGGCCTGGCCATTCTCTTCCCCTTTGACACTGTCTCCTCCAGTGGCTCTTATCTATTTTCATGACTTTAAACACCACCTGTGTCCTGAGGGCTCCTGTATTTGTCTCTAGTCCAATTCTCTCCTTGGAACTCCAGGCTTCTATATTCAATTGCAATTTTTAAAAAATCTTTTTTTTTTATTTGGAGATAATCTCCAAATTTATAAAGTTTTCAAAAAATAGCATCAAAACACTTGTATTCTCTTTACCCAGATTCACTCATGTGAATGTGGGTAATGTGCACATATATCATTTGTATGTATGTACCAGTGTGGGTGTGTAAGAGTGTGTATGTGTCACATGAACACACATACTCTTTTCCTGAATCATTTGATGGAAAGTTACATACGTCATGGCCCTTTCAATGTTTTTAAGGCTGAAGTGTATTTTCTTAAAAACCATAGTACAGTTATCAATCTCAGTAAATTTAACATTGCTACAATACCACCATTCACATTTCAACTTTGTCACTTCATTAAAAAAAATGTTCTTTATAGCATTTTTTTTTTTTTTTTTACCTTCAGTACAGGATCTAGTCTGGGCTTCTCTGGTGGCTCAGCAGTAAAGAATCTGCCTGAAAATGCAGGAAACATGAGTCCTAACCCTGGGTCAGGAAGATCTGCTAGAAAAGGAAATGCATCCCGCTCCAGCATTCTTGCCTGGGAAATCCCATGAACAGAGGAGCCTGGTGGGCTATTGTCCATGGGGTCTCAAGGAGTTGGACACGACTTAGCGACAAAAACGACAACAACAGGATTTAGTCTAAGGCCAAATATTGCATTTGATTGTCAGGTCTCTTTGGCCTCCTTTAATCTAAAACATTTTCACAGCTTTCCTTTGCATTTTAAGACATTGATGTTTTTGAAGAATACAGTCCCTTTATCCTTTTTTTTTTTTTTTTAAGTAGACCATTTCTCAGTTGGGGTTTGTTTGCTGTTTTCTCATGGTTAGATCCAGGTTATTTATACTCTGCCGGAATTTGACCTAGGTTGGGTAGTATCCTGCTCAGAGTATCACATGTGGACGCGCACACTGTCCCTCACTGGTGATGTTAGTGCTGAGCACTTTGTTAAGTTGCAGTCTAATCTCTCCACTGCAGAATGACTGTTTTCTCTTTCCTTTTTATTGTAACTAACACACAATTTGTGGGGAGACACACTAAAACCGTGTAAATATCCTATTCCTTATCAAGATCTCCTTTAATATTCATTGATGATTCTTGCCTCTACCAATCTTTACTAAAGTGTTAGTAGCTCAGTTGTGTCTGACTCTTTGTGACCCCATGGACTGTAGCCCGCGAGGCTCCTCTGTCCGTGGGATTTCCCAGGCAAGAATACTGAAGTGGGTTACCAGGCTCTTCTCCAGGGGATCTTCCTGACCCAGGGATTAAATCCAGATCTCCTGCATTGCAGGTAGATTCTTTACCATTTGAGCCACCAGGGAACCTTTACTAGGATGACTGGAAAATGATGCTTTTTCCATCTCCAGCGCCCCCTCCAGGTTGACCAGCCCACCCTTGACACTCTGCTGTAAGAGCCTTCCTCCACCAGCCATCGCTCCCTTCTCTTCTCTACTTCCTCCCTCCCTCTTCCTTCCTTTGACTTTATTATTTTGAGAACAGTTTCAGGTTCATAGCAAAATTGAAAGGAAGATACAGAATGCCCATATACCTCTTTTTCCCTTGGAAAATGGCTTCTCTGGCAAAATGTCTATTCAGATCCTCTGCCCCAGATGGAATTGCTTGTTTTTCTCCCTACAGAGCTGCGTGAGTTCTACACACTTCAGATATTATCCTCTTATCAGATACAAGATTTGCAAACATTCTCTCCCATTCAGTGAGTCGCTTTTCATTTTATGGATGAGGAATTCCTACTGGCAAAATGATACATGCAAAGCTCAATACAGTCTGCTGTATTTTTCTGGCCGTGGTTATTCATTTCATTATCATGATGAATATAATTTCACTGTATGCATGTGTGCTAAGTCACTTCAGTCGTGTCTGACTCTTTGCGACCCCATGGACTGTAGCCTGCCTTCTCCTCTGTCCGTGGGATTCTCCAGGCAAGAATGCTGGAGGGGGCTGCCTTGCCCTAGGAGGTTCAAAGTGATCAACTCCAGAGTCCAGTACAGCAGGTTTGTTACCGCAGGCGTATTCCCCGTTTTCCCCTCGGGGCCTCCTCACTCTCAAGCTGAAGGGACAGCTGGCAGGTGTGGCTGAGAACACGGCTCAGAGATGACCAGCAGGATGGCTGGTTTCTCCTCAGGCAGCCTTCCATCCAACACAGCTCAGTTCCCCCAAAGCCAGGCTGGTTGATGACTCACAGTCGCCGTGGCCATGCCCACCTGGCCGTGGTGACCCCGCAGTCAATCGGTGATGCTGCCATGCTTGTCTGCTTTTAGTTTCAGACTCATTGCCTTATTGTGGCCATTGGGCTGGTCCTCTCCCACGGTCCAGAGACCAGATGCGTTGGTGGCCTCTCCACGTCCACACGGCTGCCACCAGCGTCTCCCAACCTCAGACAAGCATGAGATGCTGCCCCCTGGGCTGACCATGGGCTGGGTGGCACTGATGTCTTGGCTGCACTCTCTAAGGAGAGTAACAATCCTAAATGATATTTTGACGTGGCCTGGAGTAACTGAGCCAGCCTCATAAAAACTCCAATACCAGATGCCAGATGCGTGGCGCAGGTGGGACGGAGGACGTTCGGCCATGTGCCTTGGCTCCATGTTGGTTCAGTTCTGAGTTACACCTGTGACTTCAGGTGGGTCAGCCCAAGCTCATTATTCCTGTCAAGCTCATTATCCCTCAGGGGCCGCCCACTCCCGGAAAGAGCCCTGCTTTTCTGGAGTGTGATCGCTTTACAATGTTGCACTGGTTCGGCTGTACGCTGAAGCGAATCAGCTATACGTGTACATATGTCGTCTCCCTCGTGGGCCTCCCTCCACCCCGCATTCCCACCCCCTCAGTCGTCCTCACTGGAGCTCTTCACAACGACCCTCAGAGTCAAGGGGATCACATTTGTAGTCTGCTGGCATGATTCAAACTAGCCAGACCTCAGCTGTCATCCCGCTCTGCCTTGCTTTCCCTGTGGAAACCCCAATAAAGGCCACAACCTAAGCTCTTCCTTCACCCTATTTTCTGCCTCCTGACTGCACGGCTGCATCCGATGACCTCCCTCTCTGGGGCTCATGAATACAGTAAACTTTGTTTCCCTGAGCTGCTTCCGCATTCTGTCTTGTGACCACACCTGACTGCCTGTTGCCTGAAGAACACAGAACAGGACTTCCCCAGTGGTCCAGGGGATAAGAATCCATCTGCCAATGAGGGGACACAGGTTTGATACCTGGTCCGGGAAGATCCCACTTGCTGAGGCGCAACTAAGTCCCTGGACCACAGCTACTGGAGCCTCAACTACCGAGTCCATGTGCCTCAACCACTGAGGCCCGAGGACCCAGAGCCTGTGCTCTGCAGCCACAGAAGCCACAAGAAGCGGCCTGCATACCACAGCTAGAGTAGCCCTTGCTCACTGCAACTAGAGAAAGTCCTAGAGCATCCACAAAGACCCAGTGCAGCCAAAAATAAATAAATTAAAAAAACAAAAATACCCCACACAAGGTATATATTAACATTAAAAAAAAGAACCGAGAACAAAGAGGCTGAAGAACATTTCTTCATGGTTGGCCTTGGGCCATACCTCTTCTCCAGAGGGGTCCCTTTCTCTCTCTCTCCCCACCCCACCCAAGGTGCTGGGGGGCCCACCCACGGCCGGTGTACTAATCTAGGCCACGATTCCCACCCTATAGCCCAGGAGGGGGACGGTGGTCACGTCATCACAGTGAAGATGGAGCGGGCCACCGTGTTCTTTCTCCCAGATGTGAATCTTTCTTGGCACAACTTTGGCATAAGAGAATTTTAATGTGTCCCCCTGCCTATCAGAGGCAAGACTTTAGAAGGAAAACTTGAGCAAGGACAGAAAACCCAGCCTGCCCCAGTGTAGTTTTCGCCTGAAAGTGAAGGCCTGTTGAATGAGCACTTGCTTGTCTGTTGGCTGTTAACTGGGTTTCAGGGTGTGTGTGTGTGTGTGCCCATAAGAGAGGGAGAGGGAGGGGAAGAGGGGACACATACACTTTCCACACATATGGCATTGCCGTTAAAGTCAGGCAGTCAGGACCTGCCTGGGTTCTGTTCTACAGAAGGTGGCTCTGATTCCCCTCCAACTGTGCCCTGCCCCATGGGAGGCAAGACTGGAGGGTAAGGAGGCTTGAGCCTTGAAAACCACGCCTGCCCTTCTAGGCCACATTCCAGAGGGTTGGGGCCCTGAGATACCCTGCTGGGTCGGCCTGAGCCTGCTTCCAAAACTTGCCTTGGCCTCCTTCTTGGGCTCTGGTTTTCCTGGGTCAGTTACCTGAGACGGCAGCTCATTATGGTGCCCACCCTGGATGCTTGGAGTGACCGAGGGTGGCTGCTCTGGGGAGCAAGGGGAACGTGTGAGGACAGAACCAGGGAGAGGGCTGAAGAGGCTGAGGGCTGGAGCTCCTCCCGTACCTCCTCGCCAGGCCCTGCAAGGGGTGGAGGGAGACCTGCACGTTTGCCTCCAGCTGGCCCGGGCCTCTCCAGAGCAGCGGGCGACTCGGGGGGAGCCCAGACACTGGGGTATGTTTCCACTGGATTTTCTCACTATTGAGCAATTCCTCCTGCTCACTGAGACCTCGCGTCCCAGCACTTGGATTCTAAGGCGGTTTGTGGGGATGACTCACATGGGGCCTCATCATGGAGAAAGCCATGGTTTATGGTTTGGTTTTGCCTGTCGAGCAAGGCGGGAGATGATGAGAAACAGAGAAAAGTTCCCACCAGCGTCTGGGAAGATGCTCAGCCTTTCTCTGGGCCTCATCTGGAAGTGGGTGAGGGGCAGCGCCCCCAGCCACAGGTTCTCAGGTACCCCCTGACTCTCCCCAGGGATAGGCGGGGTGTCTGGGGGACTGGCCACCCTGGCAGCACCCCCACCCAACCCCTGTCCTGGCCCCTTCCAGCTGTCGACCTCAGATCATATGTTGGACTTTGTTTGGGGGTTCTTTCCCTGGATTACTGATCTTTTGAGATGTTGAGTCTCTGTCACCTAATTTCACTGGTCTAATAAGCACAACCAATTGATGACCTTCTCTGGGGGTTAAACGGGGCTTCTGTTCAATACTCACTCTGCCCCAGCACACCCAAGTCACACTCCTCTCGCAGGTGGGGCAGACGCTCGGGCGGGGACCCATCTGCATCGAACCAGAAGGTCCTCTGACTCAGGCCCCGCCCCTCCTGCCTGGTCCCACCCAGGAGCAGCTCTTGGGTCTCCCAACTCCCAACATTTGATCTGTGACATCAAGTGTCTTAATCATCTTTACCCAGCTGGTGAGAAGGATCCAGAGTCAGGCTGTTTGACTCTGGGTCCAAGCTCTTCCCCCCTTTTCTCTAAACCTGTATGAATGCCACAGTCCTTCCTGCCTGAGTCACTTTTGGAAGCATCTGGTCTTTCTGGTAACCAAAGTCTGACTTTCTGGATCCTTGGGACCCTGCCCGGCAGGATGGGCTGAGAGCAGTGGTCCCCAAACTTTTGGGGAGGAGGGGGATGTTTTGGGGATGATTCAAGCTCATCACATTTATTGTGCACTTTATTTCTATTATTATTCCATCAGCTCCACCTCAGATCATCAGGCATTAGATTCTGGAGTTTGGGGAGGCTTAGAGGACCTTCAGAGAAGGCAATGGCACCCCACTCCAGTACTCTTGCCTGGAAAATCCCATGGGCGGAGGAGCCTGGTAGGCTGCAGTCCATGGGGTCTCGAAGAGTCCGACACGACTGAGCGACTTCCCTTTCACTTTTCACTTTCATGCACTGGAGAAGGCAATGGCAATCCACTCCAGTGTTCTTGCCTGGAGAATCCCAGGAACAGGGGAGCCTGGTGGGCTGCCGTCTATGGGGTCGCACAGAGTCGGACACGACTGAAGCGACTTAGCAGCAGCAGCAGAGGACCTTACTGTGTCTGAGTCAGTGGGGAGAGTAGAAACTGAGTCAGTAGTGTTTGCCTGTCCTGAAGGCCTGACTTAAACTCCTGAGAGGACCAGCCCTTGATCTTGCAGAACAGGCCAGGGCTCTGCAAACAGCCCGACTCCTAGAGTGGCTCCCAAGTCTCCACCATGGGCTCCTGACTGGCTCCTGGGGCCTCTGCAAGCTGAGGGCTGCCTCAGTGGGAGCCGGGTTTGGGCATTTCGGATGCTGTCACTTCAGCTCTACCACTGACCACCTGTGTGGCCTTGGCCAGGTTCCTTAATCCTCTCTGGAAAAGTAGAAATCGGGAGGATTAAGTGAGCTTATGTTTGCCCAGCACATCATGAGTTCTTAATAACTAGTGGTCATCATTGTTGTTGCTAGCACTTGCTCATCCCTTTTTGTTATCTGTTTACTTTCTGTCTTCCTCAGCAGCTCCTAGGCCACATCTGTCCCGTTTTCTTCTCTGACCCCCAGAGACTGGCCATCGATAAGTATTGATGGCCATGAATGAATGCATGACTGACTTCAGTGAATGAATGAACTTGTTGTTATGAAAGTCTTGAAATGCCTTGAATGTTCTGGGAAAAGAGACTCTTCCTAATGAATGAATGCATGACCAATTCAATGAATGAATGGACTTGTTGTCATGAAGATTAGACGAGTAGTCTTGAAAGTTCCACAAACAGAGACTCTTCCTCTAGGGAGGGATGGGACAGCCGTCAGCAGCTTGGGGTGAGGAGGCCCCGGGTGGGCGGAGGCCCTGGTTTGAACCCTGGAGCCCAGTGGGAGGGAGGGCTTAGGCTATGCTGTGGCAAAGCCTCCTGTTCTTTCCAGAACCAGCTGTGACCACTTCGGTGGGCAGCTCGCTCCTGACCTCTGGGTGCTGTTTCTGTGTGGGCCTTCAAGGAGAGCAGGGCCCACTATGCCTCTGGCAACCTTTGAGAGGAGCTGCCCGCCTGGTCTGAGCAGCACATGATGGTCCACAGAGAAAAGACCATCTATTTTCTGTTAATGTGAACTCTCACATTTACGGTTTTGCCAAGCTGAAAATAACAATAACATACTCTGCTCTCCATAGCCCTGTCCCCTCGTGAAGGGAGAGGAGAAAAAGGTCCAGCCGAGCCCAGGAAACAAAGTCTCCTCTGTTGGCAGTGTGGGCTTCTTCTCCAGTCCCCAGGCCCCCCGCCGTGGCACTGGAGTGAGCTGGGCCCAGCAAGCGGGGCTTTGTGGATAGTCTGGGAGAGCCCCCGAGGCCGGACTTGCTTCCCACGTGGGAGTGGGGCGGCCACGGGCCCTGCTGGGGCACCTACCAAGGTGCTGGGGGGCCTTGGAGGTCTGAACATATCCCCCGTGCTCGTGGGTCAGCGCTCCGCATCCCCACCCAGGCGCCCCATGAGCCCCGGTCAAGGGCACACAGAGTTCCGAAGCCCAACGTGTTCCCAGAAGCCCCATCCTTTGAACAGTCTTCCTTTTCACTGCCCTGCTTGAAAACAGAGAAAGTTCAAACCTCCATCTTCTGTCTTAAGGAGATTCCTGCTGTGACTCGGTCTCTGACGTGGGTCTTTTCTTCCCCCTTCCTGGGTGGGGTCTGGGCTGGAGCCTCAGAGCAGAGAGGCGGACATGCTGGGGGCGGGTTGGCCGTGCCGCTGGGAGAAGGCCTTCCTGCCGCCTCCACCCCGCGGGGCTCTGGGGACAGGCCCGGGGTGCTGAGAGAGGCTTGGTCTCAGGCACAGACTGTGAGGCGGGTTGGCCTCCGAGCTGATGGGGATCACCGGCTGGGCCTCCCTGCCTCCCGGCAGCAGCCACAGACACTCACAGCCCCTGTTTTGTTTCTTCCTCAGACCGGTCTGTTCTCAATTACTCTGCGGCCCTGCTCTCTGCTTTCTACAGCTCATTTGTGAAGGAACATTTGCCCTGGAGCTGGGGACACGTGGGCGTCCAACACCTTCACTCTAGAAGGCTCTGTGGCCTCGAAGGTATGAAGGCCACCCCCAACATCCTGGAACCCCCAGCCTGGAACTTCCCGCTCACTCTGGCTTCCTCAGGAAACCAGGACTTTCCCCAGCGGGGCCCTCAGCTCAGATTTTCCTTTCTTTAAGTTTTCAAATTTTTCTTGCCTTAATTTTTTTCAAATTCTTAATTTGAAAAATTAAGGCTTCTCACAGAGGCTTCTACAGAGGCTTCTCACAGGGCCTCTGTAGCACCTGGAGCTTCGTTTTGACAGGAGCCCAGTGTTCTGGAATCGTTGCTGTAAGTGGGTGTGGAAATTACCATGGGGAGCAGCCCCTCAGGGCGTGAGGCGCTGGGCACTGGGCAAATGTGTGCGATGGACCTGCCGGAGGGGTGTTTCTTTTCTTTTTTTTTTTTAAATTAATTTATTTATTTTAATTGGAGGCTAATTACTTTACAATATTGTGGTGGTTTTGCCGTACATTGACATGAATCCGCCTCGGGTGTACATGTGTCCCCGTCCTGAACCCCGTCCCACCTCCCTCCCCATCCCGTCCCTCTGGGTCATCCCAATGCACCAGCCCTGAGCGCCCTGTCTCATGCATCGAACCTGGACTGTGCTTCTACAGTCACTCAGGCTCGCCCGCTTTGGCCTGACCATCGTTAACCCGGGGACTTTCTCTGGGCGCCAGTGTCTGTGGGCTCATGTGAGACATTTGCACTTTCTGATGGTGGATTGGAGTGAAAACATAATCAACTGAAATCAGCAGCAGAAGTGAGACACAAGTAAGACGGGCAACTCCAGGAAGTGCTCAATTTTCACCCAGATATAAATCATCCCACAGCAATGAGAACATCCTGAAGGGTGTTTTGCCTCTTTGAGGAATGAAGAAAAAAAAAGGGGGGAAAGAAAGTGATTGGTATCCCAGTCAAGGCTGTAAAAACTGACCTCAGTTCTCAGAGAGTGCATGGGAAAAATGTCACGACATATTGCTGATATGTAGAATCAAAAAAAAAAAAAAAAGTACTAATGAACTTACTTACAAAACAGAAGTAGAGGCATGGATGTGGAAAACAAACTTATGGTCACCAGGGGGTAAGTGGGGAGAAGAATAAATTGGGAGATTGGGATTGACATATACACACTACTATATATAAAGAATCAATAAATAACTAACAAGAACCTGCTGTATAGTACAGAGAATGCCACTAAATACTCTGTGATGGCCTATATGGGAAAAGGATCTAAAAAGGAAAGAGTAAATATACACGTATGTATGACTGACTGGGGGTTTTCCGTGGCGGTTCAGACAGTAAAGAATCTACCTGCAGAGCAGGAGATCCGGGTTCGATCTCTGGGTGGGGAAGATCCCCTGGAGAAGGAAATGGCAACCCACTACAGTATTCTTGCCTAGAGAATTCCATGGACAGAGGAGCCTGGTGGGCTACAGTCCATGGGGTCCCAAAGAGTTGGACACAACTGAGCGATTAACACACGCACATGATTGATTCACTTTGCTGCATACCTGAAATGAACACACCATTGTAAATCAGCTATACTCCAACAAAATTTTTTTAAAAAACAAAGAAGTGTCATGACATGTAGACTTATTCTTATCCTTAACCCAGAACAAACTCTTATTGTTTAACTGTAAAAATAAAATTTGAGAACTTAAGGAAAAAAATTTACACAGAATCCAATCATTCAACATACCACAGTTATTTGCTTTGATGGCTTAGTTTTTATTTACTTGAGCCACTTCTGGTTTAAATTTGAACTCTTAATAACAATTATGATTGCAAAACTATTGGAAAATTTGATCAAAACCCCAAAATAGACAAACTTGAGGTTTTTGAAGAGAATTTCCCCAATTAGTCCCTTGTTTCTAATTTATACAAGTAATGTCTTTCAGAAGGAATTTAAGACAAATGAGAAAAATAAATAAAGATACTGAGAGTTGAGTATCCACTATTGTATCGATTGTGTGTGCTCACGCAGTAAGTCCTGTCTGACTCTATGTGACCCCATGGACTGAAGCCCGCCAGGCTCCTTTGTTCATGGAATTCTCTAGGCAAGAATATTGGAGTGGGTTGCCATTTCCTTCTCCAGGGGATCGTCCCTACTCAAGGATTGAACCCTCGTCTCCTGCATTGGCAAGTGGATTCCTTACCACTGTGCCATCTTCAGGGGAGGTATAGATCAGGGGCTGTCAACCCCAGAGCAGTTTTGCTTCCCAGGGGATAGTTGCCAATGTTTGCAGATGGTTGCGGTTGTCACAACTTGGAGGAGAAAAGCTTCTGCCAGCACTCAAGGGTGTAGATGTTAGGGGTGCTACTCACTGCCCTACAATTCTTAGACTGACCCCCTCCTCTCTTCCCCCAAAATGAACCAGTTCAAAATTCAATAGAACTGAGGTTGAGCAACTCTGGTATGGAAACGATTAAGTGATACAGAGACGCATAAGGCACAGTTACTGTTTTTTAGAAAGTCACAAGCTAAATAATTTTCAAAATGCCACCTAATGGAAACAGCCCTGGATCTTCCACACCTCTCTTCCCTGATTTGGCTCAGGTTTCAGATTTATGGAAAAGACAGGAGTCCTGCCATGCTCCTGGGCTAGGCCTTCTGGGTGGGGCTGGAGTGGGCAGGACGAGGGTCGTGGGGGCGGAGAGGCTGCGGCCCTCACGCTGGGTGGCTACCTTCTGGAATCTCACGCTGCTCGTGGGTGATGGTGGACAAGTAGATTCACTTTTACCTCAGGTTGTCTACTGCTTTGAGATCACCCAAGACTGCCTGGGCCTCCAAGGTAGAGGGACGTGACATGGGGGAGACTTGGCAAGTCCAGTCAGCTCTGGGAGTCTCTGCGGGTCTCACTGTCCTCTGGCTCCCGTCCCCCTTGGGTCCCATCCCAGCGCCCAGAGCTGAGAGGAACTAACACCCAGGACCACATTCCACAGGTGGGCCTTGCCTGGCATTCTGGGTAGGGCCTGGCCCAGATGAGATGTCTCAAAGCCTACGAACTATGGTTTTGTGGTTACAGGGAATAGTCCTTGCTTCTAGAGATAAATGCTGAAATATTTAGAGATGAAATGCTGTGATGTCTGGAATTCGCTTCAGAGTTTGGAAGGTGGGTGTTGGGTGAGCGGGTGAGGTGACAGAAAACAAGATTTGCAGCGAGTCCCAGGGACGCGTCCCAAGGATGATGTGTGGGCGTTTATTGTACTCATTTTTCCTTAGCTTTACTGAAGTATCACTGACAAATAAAAATAGCATATATTTAAGGTGTACAACATAGTCTTCAGATATACATTGTAAAGGGCTTCCCTGGTGGCTCAGATGGCAAAGAATCTCTCTGCAACGCAGGAGACCTGGGTTCGATCCCTGGGTCAGGAAGATCCCCTGGAGAAGGGAATGGCAACCCACTCCAGTATTCTTGCCTGGAGAATTCTATGGACATAGGAGCCTGACAGGCTACAGTCTATGGGGTCGACATAAATTGTCAAATGCTTACCACAATAGCTTATTCACATATTCATTACCTTACATGATTACCGTTTGTGTGTGTGTGTTGAGAACATTTAGGAACTACTCCTTTTCCACTTATGTTTATGTTTGGAATTTTCCATAAAACATCCATAAGCCACGCTTGGTCCTCAAAGCAGAGCAGGGCATGGTGCAAGTACCAAGTCAAGCATAGGGACCTCCTAGTTCCCTTTTGGGGAGTGTTACTTGATTTCATTTCTGAGTGCAGGCCCAGGTGCAGGATGAGAGTTTTCAGCATCCTCCTGGGTATCTGGAAGTCTGGGGCTCCTGTCAGGTGGGTGGGTAGGGTGAGCTGGTGGGAGGGAACAGGGAGGAGGAGAAGGAGGGTGGGTCCGCCAGGGGCCCGCCCCTTAGAGCTGCCCTGGAGCAGGAGGCTGTGGAGCAGACCGAGGAGGCTGAGTCTGGGATCAGGGCTGGGAGGACCCTGCCCTGACCTGGAGGCTGGCCCTGGGGGGAGAGAAAATGCAGTGCGGGATGAAGGGGAGTGAGGGGCAAGGATGGATGGTGATTCTGAGGGTCTGAGCTGGAGCGGGACTCAGGTGGGTGGATGAGGGCAGAAGGGGAGCAGAAGGTTTGCTAGTTGTTTCCATCTGTCCGCTACAACCACTGTTTCATGGCTCTCTGTCCTAGCCCAGGGGCCTCTGCACTTACTCACCATTTGGCACAGGGAAAGTCTGAGGAGAACTGCAGAAGGGTGTGTACCCAAGGGACTCTGTAGATGGGGTAAGAGAGAAGGTGGGGGGATTTGACTGTGGGGTCTGTCATTTAGGTGGGGCAGCAGGGGGACTTTTGCAGAGTCATCAACCACTGTAGAATAAACCATCCCAGGACTTGACTTAAAACAGCAAGCCTGTGGGTCTGTTTGCCTGGGCTCAGCTGGGCGCTTCCTGTGCTGGTCTCACCTGGGGTCTCTCACGCAGTTGTGATAAGATGATGCCTGGAGGTGGAGTCACCCAGGGTCTCCTGGGGCCTGAGGACAGGTGGCCTCTCCTTGTCACCTCAAGACTCTCACTTCCCACATGGCTTCCCTGCACCATGTCTCCATGTGGACTTGCTGCAGAGAAGCCAGCCTTTCTGCATGAAGACTCAGGGCTGCCCAGAGTGACAGCAGAAGCCTTTCCAGGGCTTAGCAGGAGACTAGCCCAGACTCACTTCTACTGCTTTCTGACAGTTAAGCGGTCGTGGGCCAGCCAAGGGAGGGAAATAAACGTCATGCAACGAAGGAGAGGACAGTTAAGAATTTTGGCCATTAGTCCACCAGAGGGCCCTTATCTGGGGTTAGCTTGGAAGGAGGAGGGAGTTGCAGCCATACTAAGTGACACCCACTTGGTAGCTTGTGGGTGTCAGCTACCAAGAACTAGATCCCAGAACTACCGTCCCTTGCTCCTTCCCCCTCTTTTCACTGACTTGGACAGGCAAAGGGGGTGGTGGTCACACCGTTAGAGGCTTTTCCAGACTTCCCATCAGCTTCTGTGGAATGGCGACATAGGGATCTTTCTGGGACCAGTCCTGGGTCAACCAGTTGACCACCTCACTGTGTTCCATTCTTTAGTCACTCACCTCACCCAACTCTGAAGCCACACCTGTCCCATGTATCCTCTATGGGGTCAGGCTTTGGCCCCATCCTGGCCTATTTTAGTCTCTTTGGGCCCCTATAACAAAGATACCATAGGCTTGGTGGCTTAGACAAAAAACATTTATTTCTCTCAGTTCTGGAGCCTGGGACTCCAAGGTCAAGGAGCCAGCAGATTCAGTGTCTGTTGAGAATCTTCGTCCTGGTTCATCGATGACCGTCTTCTTGTGTCCTCACCTGGAGGAGGGGAAGAGAGTGCTCTGGGGTCTCTTTCATAAAGACACTAACCACCCGATCACTTCCTAAAGGCTCACCACCACGTACCATCACACTGGGGATAGGATTTCAGTATATGAATCTGGCGGGGACACAAACATTCAGACTATAACGTGATCCTTTCACTCTCTTCCTTCTGGACCCACAGAAAGGAGGTCTTGGGGTGTGGGAATGAGAGCCTGACTTGACTGTAAGTGAGTCTATCAAATAACGGGCCCACAGGCAAATGAGGGGAACGTGGCAGGACACTTGAGATAATGGGACATCTTCCAGTGTCAGCTCTGCTCACAGCATCCGCTGGGTCCTTTGGGCCAGGCGGTGAGGAGACAGCATCTCAAGAGAGCTTGTGGAGTCACTGTGGACTCGCGGTCTAGTCGGTTCAAGTCCAGGTCAGCTGATGAGGACCATCTCTCTCCCCACTGGCCCCGCGTCAGTCAGAGGCTCCTGCAGGCAGGCAGGGAGGTGTGTGTAGTGGGAACAGCCGAAGTCCCACCCCTGGACTCGCCAGGGTTTCCTTCCCTTAGTTACAAAGCACCTTTGCTCTGCTGTCCCGGCCAGGCCAGATGTTAGCAATTTTCAAGGCGCAAACGTTTCTCGTTTCATCTTACTTTAATCAAGTTATTTGAGTTCTGTGCACCAAAGGGTCTGGGGAGCTGGATGACCAGGGAAGGGTCCCAGCTGCTGGTAGCCTGGGGCTGGAGGGTGCCAGGGAGGGGTTTCTGTGGGCTGAATGGCTCCTCTGTCTGCTGGCTGGGGAATGGCTGATCCCAGGCTTCACGGGGGAGCAGGTCCCCTGGTTCCTGGGTCTGGAATTGAAATCTGACCGGTTTCCATCAGATTGTTGGCCACCACCCGCTCCGTCCCAGCGCCCAGGTGGGAATGAACACCCCGACACCCCCAGCTCAGCCCTGAGCTCTCCCCTCTCAGCCACATTCCACACACAGGTGGGCTGGGCTCGGAGACATTCCCGGGTAGAGCTTGCCAGATTGCCTTAAGGAAAAAAAAGAAAGAAATACGTTCCCCTTCAGAGCAGGGCTGGCCGTGGAGACCTGGAGCGGGTCTCGGTGAGATCTCCCCGGAGAGATGAATCTGGTTTCAGTTCTGAGCAGAAGGGTGCTTGGGAGCCCATGCCTGGTTCCCCTGGCTTTGCGAGGATGGGGTGTTTTTCTGTGTCCCATGGAACTCAGTGGAGCTGGATCAGTAAACACCAGGAGGCCCTGGAGAAGCCCTTGTTGACCCGAGGTGGCAGCTCTCAACCGTGGCTGGGTGTTGGGATCATTTGGGAAACAAAATCACAGAGGCCACCTTCACTCAGACATTCTGATGAACTAGCCTAGAGTTGGGGCTGGACGAGGACCCCCGCCCCGTCCCCCGCCGCCCCACGTGACTCCATTGTGCAGACAAGGCAGAGCACTGCTGCCCTGGCGCCCTCCCTCCTCTCCCGCCAGTCCTGTGGGGTCTCAGTTTGGGGTCTGCGCACGTGGGCGTCCAGGGTGTTGCTGCTTGTTGGCCACTGGGACCTGGACAAGCTCTGTCAGTTCCCAGCACAATCAGACAAGGTGACTTGAGAAGGGCGTGCCTCCAGTCCACAGCCACACCCATGGAGAGTCCAAGGGTAAAACTTGCAGCTGTTTGTAGATGGCTTAGAAAACCCCTGCAGGAGGGATGTCTCTCCACAGCTGGGTCTTTGGGCTTCGAGGAAGCAGTCCAGCCTTGGAGGGAGAAGGTGGGGGCTCCAGCCTCCCTCCTTCTACTTTATCTGCTTGGCTTCCTTATCTCAGTAAGTGGCAGCTTTCTGCTTTCAGTTTTGCAGGCTCAAAGTCTTGGCATCATCTTAGATTCCTGTCCTGCTCTCACATTCCACGTCTATTCATCAGCAAACCCTGCTGGCTCCACTATCAGAATATATCCAGGTTCTGACCACAACTCACCACCTCCATTGTTCCCCCGGGCCCTGCCACCATCATGCCATGTGTGAATTATTGCCACGGCCTCCTAACTGGTCTCTCTGATTCCACCCTTGACTCTCCACAGTCTGTTTTCAATAAAACAGCCTGAGTGATCCTTTCAAAATGAGATTCGGAGTAGGTTACTCTTCTGCTGAGAAATCTCATTGATTGCCAGGCTTACATCATGTAAAGTTCTTACCATGAACCATCAGATCCCACAGAGTTTGGGGGTCGCTATCTCATGGACCTCATTGTCTGATACTCTCCCCCTTGTTAACTCCCATCCAGCCCCACTGGCCTCCCTGCTGTTGTTCAAGCTTGTGAAGCACATTGCCACCTCAGGGCCTTTGCACCGGCTGTTCCCTCTGGCTACAATGCTCTTCTCTTTGATATTCGCACAGCCCATGACCTTACTTCCTCCAGGTTTCTGCTCAGTTGTTGTCTTACCAGAGAGGCTTCCCTGCGCCTTATTTAAAATACTGCCCCCAACCCCATCCTCACCCTCTCATTTTTATCCTCAGAGCTTATCACTACCTGTGAATTTCCTGCTTACGTTTTTGGTTTCTTGGTTCTTGCCAGTAGAATGTATGTGTTCCATAAGAGCAAGTTCACTGCTGTATCGCCAGCCTTGGAAAGGGCCTGAAACACAGCGGGTGCTCAGTAAATACGTGTGGAATAAATTTATGAGGCAGAGCAGTGCGAGAAGGTTCTCCAGGAATTCTTGTCTCAGAAGATCACGTGGGCTAGGCCCTGAAGGACCAGGGGTGGCAGGTGGGGAAGCGAGTGGGAGGGCGTGTGCAGCAAAGGGGCCTCGGGAGGGGTCAGTCAGAATGCGGGGCGGGGGTGAAGCATCTGGAGAAGGGGCTGGGGGAGCACCACGTCGCCCAGGGGTGACTGACTGACCCTCAGGGCTGCCGGGAGGCTGGGGTGGCTGAGACAAGGGAGGCCTGCAGGCCGTGGGGCTTTATGGCGGTTACTCGGTTTCTCTGCTTGATGCCATAGATCATGCAACTTCTGGATTCAGACTTCTTCGCCTCACCCATAAACCACAGACGTCTTCCTAACCAGGCTGGGCCTGAGATGAGGGCGGAGAGAGAAAGAGAGCAGCGGGTTTTCGTTCTGCCTCTCCCGCGCCACTCGATGGTGGCCTGAAATCGCAGCCGTCAGCCTTGGAGAGCGTCCCTCCGACTTGCAAGCGTAGCGGGGTTCAGAGCCTCAGTCACCTGGACGGCTGGCTTCTGAGTCCTCAGCGCCTCACCACCTCGCGGAGGTCACTGGTGGGAAAGGTGGGCTTTGACAGGCAGCAGGAGTGAACGCAGGGTTTGGTGTATGAGGAGCAGAGTGTGGTGAAGCGCTGAGTGTTTTTGCACTGCTGTGCGATGGTGAGCAAGGCAGGACTTGCTCATCTGCACCTTCACGGCTACTTCCTTCCTCTTCCTCCAGTGACAGAAGTCCTTCTATCAGGCCTTCCTGAGTCCTTACTAGTGCCAAGAGGGTATGTGCTTTATCAAATTATCTTCAGTTAAATTCAGTTCAGTCGCTCAGTCGTGTCCGACTCTTCGCAACCCCATGAACCGCAGCAGGCCAGGCCTCCCTGTCCATCACCATCTCCCGGAGTCCACCCAAACCCATGTCCATGGAGTCGGTGATACCATCATTATCTTAGTTTTTTAAAATTGAATATGTTGTGACCACATCATCTTATTGATCATCTCAAAAAAAAAAAAAGTGGAACGGTAACAAAACATTTTTACAATGAAAGAAATGGAGGTATGAAACGCTTCTTTATGAGGGGTGATGTCAGTAAGACCGGGGGAGTAAGGACTTCGGAAAACCCTCTACTCCGTAGAAGCAATGAGAACGCTGGCAAAAACGGTCAGAATCAACTTTTCAAAACTGGAAATGAACCAAAGACTAAAAAGCATTTGGGAGCATTTACTTAAGAAGAATGGCTGGGATTTAGTAAGAGCAGTGAGCCTTGTGGTGTTTTCACTTCTGTCAGAACTAGTGAACAGGCTCAGGAAGGTTGCCATACAAAAGATCAATATACAAGACTCAATCGTGGGCTTCCCTGGGGGCTCAGCGGTGAGGAATCCGCCTGCTAATGCAGGAGACACGGGTTCAACCCCTGATCAGGGAATATCCCACATGCTGTGGAGCAACTAAACCTGTGAGCCGAGACTACTGAAGGTCGAATGCCCTGAGGCCGTGCTCCACAAGAGAAGCCACTGCAGTGAGAAGCCTGCTCACCGCAACTAGAGAAAAGCCTCACAGCAATGGAGACTCAGCACAGCCAAAAATAAATTAACAAATTAATCAAAAACCCCTCAGGTGTATTTCTGTACATGAGCAATGAATAATCTGAAAATAAAAAACTAAGAAAGTATTTTCACATACAATAGCATCAAACAGAATAAAATACTTAGAAATAAAAAAAGAATTACAAGTCTTATACACTGAGGACTACAAAGCCTTGCCAAAAGAAATGAAGTCGTCAAAAGATAGAAACACATCTTCTGTTCATGAAGACTTAACCTTGTTCAATGGTGGGACTCCTCAAAGTGACCTACAGATTTAATGCAATCCCTACTAAAATCCCAGAATTTTTTTTTTTTCCTCTAGAAATGACAACAAACTGATCATAACATTCAAGTGGAGATGTAAGGGACCTGCTGCTGCTGCTGCTAAGTCGCTTCAGTCGTGTCGGACTCTGTGCGACCCCATAGATGGCAGCCCAGCAAGGCTCCTCCGTCCCTGGGATTCTCCAGGCAAGAACACTGGAGTGGGTTGCCATTTCCTTCTCCAATGCATGCACGCATGTTAAGTCGCTTTAGTCATGTCTGACTGTGCGACCTCATGGACAGCAACCCACCAGGCTCCTCTGTCCACGGAATTCTCTAGGCAAGAATACTGGAGTGGGTTGCCATTTCCTTCTCCGTAAGGGACCTAGAACAGCAAAAATTTTCTAAAAGAGGACAAAGTTGGAGCTCTCATATTTTTCATTTTCAAAAATTACTACAAAGCTATAGTAATTAAAACCAGTAACATAAGGATAATCAGATAGATAATTGGAATAGAACTGATGGTCTGGGAATAAAATCACATTTTCATGGACAATTAATTTTTGACTAAGATTCCAGGCAATTCAATTGAGAAAGAATTCTCTTCAACAAGCAGTTCTGGGAAAACTGAATATCCACATGTAAAGTGTGAAGTTGTATGCCCACCTCACACCATACACAAAATTTAACTCAAAATGGATCAAAGATCTAAGTGTAAGAGCTAAAACTATAAAACTCTTAGAAGACAACATAAGCACAAATCTTCATAAACTTGGTTAAGCAGTTGTTTCTCAGATATGACATCCAAAGCTCAAGTAACCAAAGAAAAAAATAGATAAATCAGACTTCAAGATTTAAAAATAGAGAATTTCATGGTTGGCCAGTGATTAAGACTCTGGGTTCCCAATGCAGGGGACATGGGTTTGATCCCCACTTGGTGAGCTTTCACAAGCCACATGGTATGGCTAAAAAAAATTTTTTTAACTTTTTTGCTTCAAAGGGCACTATCAAGAAAGTGCAGACAACTCAGAGAATGAAGGAAATGATTGCAAATCATAATATTTCTGGTATTAGTCCAATATCCAGAATATTTAAAGAATTCTTACAACTCAACAACAAAAAGTCAGTTAAACAATGGGAAACAGATTTGAACAGATATTTCTCCCAAGAAGATATGCAAATGCCAATAAGCACGTGGAAAAGTCCTCTATATCGTTTGTCACTGTGCCTGTGTACTCAGTCCCGTCTGACTCCTTGGGAGCCCATGGACGAGTGACCTGCCAGGATCCCATGGACTAGTGACTCACCAGGATCCTCTGTCCATGGGAATTTGCAGGCAAGAATACTGGAGCAGGTTGCCATTTCCTTCTCCAAGGGATTTTCCTAAGCTAGGATCAAACCTGAGTCTCCTGTGTCTCTCCCATTGGCAGGCAGATTCTTTACCACTGAGCCGCCTGGGAAGTCACTGGGAAAATGCAAGTCAAAACCGCAGTGAGATACCACTTCACATCCTCTAGGATGGCTATAGTCAAGAGACAGAAAATAGCAAGTGTTGGAAGGGGTGTGGAGAAACTGGAGCCCTCATCTTGCTGGTGAGAATGTAAAATGGTAGGTACAGCTGCTTTGGAAAACAGTTGGACAGTTTCTCAAAAGTAAAAACATAGAGTTACAATATGACCTAGCAATTTCACTCTTAGTTACGTATCTCAGAGAACTCAAAACATATGTCCACACAAAAGCTTGTACAAGAATGTTCACAGCAGTATTATTCATACTGGCCCCCAATGGAACAGTCCAAATGTCCATCAACTGGTGAATGGATAGACAAAATGTTTGTATAATTGAATATCATTTGGGCGTAAAAAGGAGTAGTGATCTATGACACGACATGCATGAATCTTAAAAACACTGGGGTAAGTGAAAGAAACGAAAAAAGGCACCATATCGTTTGAAAGCATGTGTAAGAAATGTCCAGAATAGGAGACTCTGTTGAGAAAGAAAGTATAGATTAGTGATGCCAGGGATGAGGGGGAGGGACAATGGGGAATGATTACTAAGTATGGGATTTTCTTTTGGGATGATGAGAATATTCTTGAATTAGTTAGTGATGATGTTTGCCCTATTGTCTGAATATACTCCAAACCACAGAACTGCTTTAAAAGGTTGAATTTTATGGTATGTGAATTTTACCTGAATAGGAATATATTTTAAAAACTTCCCTGGGACAGAAAACTAGGCTTCCCAAGAGGCACTAGCAGTAAAAAAATTCGCCTGCGGATGCAGGAGACAGGAGAGAAACAGGTTCAATCCCTGGGTTGGGAAGATCTCCTGGAGGAGGAAATGCCACCCCACTCCTATATTCTTTCCTGGAAAATCCTATGGACAGAGGATCCTGGCAGGCTACAGTCCACGGGGTTGCAAAGAGTCAGACATGACCGAGCACAGCACACGGGACAGAAAACTAGTTAGTATAGGAGATGCGATTTCATGAGCTTAAGGACTTTTTTTTTTTTTGCCAAGACATCTGTACCTTGCTAAGCAGCATGTGGTCCCTTGGAAATTCCTCAGGTGCCCAAAGAATTAGTCTCTGTGGTTCTCACCGTGTCTTCTGGGCACAGCGGCCTGAATGTCTGCTTGTCACCAGGGTCTGACCTGGACCCAAGGGCATCCTTGCCCTTCCCACTAGTAAGATTTGGTTTTAGGGTCAAGCTTTGGTATCTGATTTGCTCTTCTCCTGGGATAAAATCCTTTCCAGAAGGTCCCTCATCTCTCCCGTAAGCGGGTTGCAAGTCGGTCTAGGCTGCCACATTTACCAGATGTGACAGAATTCCTGCTTAGGCTGAAGCTGAATCTCTACCTCGGCCACACTGTTATTACTGCGGGTACTAATATGACCCCTGGAAATCTCCTTTCCCTGAGATATTTTAAATAGGGTAGACTTTTCCTGCTTCAACCCATCCACCCCTCACTGCCCACTGAGTTACCCTATTGATGCATTCATTCATCCATCCCACTGACTAATCCATGCTGTGCCAGGCTCTTTGCAGAAGCACGATTTTGTGTGGGTTTGGGAACATGGACCAGACTGATGTTTTTCTAAGCCTTCTAGAGACTGATGAATCTAGAGGTCTTACTGGATTATGCGTAGGGCTGAGATGTTTGGCAGCCACGATAAGCAGCCAGGAGTCCCAGACAGCTTCACAATGACCAGGTCCGTTCCTATCCTCCCTGAGAATTTCTTTCTTTTTTGTTGAAAACGAGCAAGCCATTTTCAACAAAAAGACTTGCAAATGGCAGTGCTCCTCCCTGAGGGCTCCTCGTGCATGGCACAGACCTTTCATCACCAGCCTAACTTGTAATCTTGGGTAGAAGAAGTTTCTCAACTCATTTTCAAGGAGGAATAAACACGCAAAGCAAAACAGAACGGCCACATGAAGTCCCTCCAAGTAAGGAGCTGTGTTCTGTTGAGCTGTCACAGCTCTGGGCCCCTGGCTGGCCTGGGCCACCCCCGGCTTTGCCCATCACCCCCTCCCCCCCGGCCAGTGGGGGCTGGAGCTAGCCCAGAAGGCTACCCTGGAGGCTCCAAGGAGAACGCTGCTTCTCAGGGCCGGACAGAGGAGCCACGCAGAGAGCCACCTCTGGTGCCCCTGGGACCACGCTCACCCCCGGCCCTCCCGACTACCCGGCCTGGAGGGCCAGCCCACGTTCCGCACCCCCGGACCCCCGTGCCCCGCACCCCACTGCTCTTCAAGTTTCCTGACTGCTTTTTTGGGGGCCAGACTGAAGGCGACGGAGACGGGACTCCTGTTCTTACCCACGGCAGGGAAGGCAGACGCGGGGACAGTGGTGACACGGCCTGCTCAGCCCCTGAGACTGCGGTCACCGTGATCTCTGTGCCTGCCGTGTGCACCTCCCCCTCCTTCAGTCTGCAGGCTGGCTTTTCTTTTCTCTTTTAGAGTAGCCAGGCTGTCTTTGCTTCTTTTTTATTAAAAACTTTTCCAAAACTTGTATGATTCTTTGCATCCTATAGTGCTTTACGCTCTTCAAAAGTTTCACAGGCATGATGATGTCATACAATCTGTAATAACCCTTTCTCCCCCTCGCCTGGCCCCTGTGTTGCCTCGCCCACCTTCCCTAGCCCCACTAGCTTGTTTTCTATGAGTCTGCTTCGTTTTTGTTTTATTCACTAGTTTGCTGTATTAAAATAAAAAAAATTTTTTTTTGGAGTATCGTTGATTCATGATGCTGTGTTGTACTTTTTAGATTCCTGGTTGCCTTCGCTTTTGATGTGCAATGGTAATAAGAATAGTAGCTCTCTCATGAAATTGTGAGCATTTAGTAAGTTTATGCAAAGTGCTTAGGAAGTGCCTGGCCCTTGGGAAGATTAAGTTGTTCAGTTAAGTCGTGTTCAACTCTGAGACCCTATGGACTGCAGCACATCAGGCTTCCCTGTCCTTCAGCATCTGGAGTTTGCTCAAACTTGTGTCCATTGAGTTGGTGATACCATCTAACCATTTTATCCTCTGTAACCCCTTCTTCCTCCTGTCCTCAATGTTTCCCAGCATCAAGGTCTTTTCCAATGAGTTGGCTCTTCGAGTCAGGTGTCCAAAGTATTGGAGCTTCAGCTTCAGCATCAGTCCTGCCAGTGAATATTCAGGACTGATTTCCTTTAGGATGGACTGGGTGTGATCTCTTTGCTGTCCAAGGGACTCTCAAGAGTCTTCTCCAGCATCACAGTTTGAAAGTATCACTTCTTTGGTGCTCAGCCTTCTTTACGGTGATCCGGCTCTCACATCCGTACATGACTACTGGAAAAACCATAGTTTTGACCATAGCTTTGACCATACAGACCTTTGTCAGCAAAGCAATGTCTCTGCTTTTTAATATGCTGTCTAGGTTTGTCATAGCTTTTCTTCCAAGGAGCGAGTATCTTTTAATTTCATGGCTGCAGGCACCGTCACGATGTATTTTAGATAAGAGTCGGCTATAATTATTTTGTTTAATAATAATTTTTATTATTTACTCAGTATATTCCAGAACATGGCAGTCTGGAATAAGCCTTCTAAGACTCCTCAGTCACCCCAAAAGGGAGTGACTAAGGGGACCAGTTCCTTCGAGGGACATCTGCACACCTGGCTGAGTCGGGGCTTCTCCCCTGGGTTTGAGGAAGGGGCACAGGTCAGGAAGACATCCCAGACAGACTTTATTACCTTCTTTATTTATTTATTTCAGTCTTTATTTTAAAAACAGTTCTGGTGCTAACAGCCCCCAAAGGGGAGCCTGTGGCTGCCGTGCGAACTACTGGGAAGCCCTACTGAGAAAGGCCGGCTAGCCGCCCCTCAGTCAGAGGCAAGACAAAACTCTGACCAGGAGACGCAGCAGGACTGCAGCCGCTTCTGCGAGTAGGACAGACAGCACGGGCTCTGGGCCGTCCTGGAGGCACGTGGGGTCCCGAGGCTGAGTGGCTGCCCATCGTCTGCTCTGCCCTCTGCCCCTGCCCCCAGCTGCTCCGCCTGCCATTTTCCTTTATTTTGTCCCCACTTCATTCCTCCTGAGGGACAGTCTGCACCTGTTCTGAGGTGTTTGGCTAAGCCTAAGGACATGGAACAACAGACTGGTTCCAAATAGGAAAAGGAGTACATCAAGGCTGTATATTGTCACCCTGCTTATTTAACTTCTATGCAGAGTACATCATGAGAAACGCTGGGCTGGAGGAAGCACAAGCTGGAATCAAGATTGTCGGGAGAAATATCAATAACCTCAGATATGCAGATGACACCACCCTTATGGCAGAAAGTGAAGAGGAACTAAAAAGCCTCTTGATGAAAGTGAAAGAGGAGAGTGAAAAAGTTGGCTTAAAGCTCAACATTCAGAAAACGAAGATCATGGCATCTGGTCCCATCACTTCATGGGAAATAGATGGGGAAACAGTGGAAACAGTGTCAGACTTTGTTTTTGGGCTCCAAGATCACTGCAGATGGTGACTGCAGCCATGAAATTAAAAGATGCTTACTCCTTGGAAGGAAAGTTATGACCAACCTAGATAGCATATTGAAAAGCAGAGACATTACTTTGCCAACAAAGGTCTGTCTAGTCAAGGCTATGGTTTTTCCTGTGGTCATGTACGGATGTGAGAGTTGGACTGGGAAGAAAGCTGAGCACCGAAGAATTGATGCTTTTGAACTGTGGTGTTAGAGAAGACTCCTGAGAGTCCCTTGGACTGCAAGGAGATCCAACCAGTCCATTTTAAAGGAGATTAGCCCTGGGTGTTCTTTGGAAGGAATGATGCTAAAGCTGAGACTCCAGTTCTTTGGCCACCTCATGCGAAGAGTTGACTCACTGGAAAAGACCCTGATGCTGGGAGGGATTAGGGGCAGGAGAAAAAGGGGATGACATAGGATGAGATGGCTGGATGGCATCACCGACTCGATGGGCGTGAGTTTGAGCAAACTCCGGGAGTTGGTGATGAACAGGGAGACCTGGTGTGCTGCAATTCATGGGGTCTCAAAGAGTCAGACATGACTGAGTGACTGAACTCAACTGAACTGACTCAGTCGGTAAAGAATCTAGGAGACCCAGGTTCGATCCCGGGTCAGGAAAGATCCCCTGGAGGAGGAAATGGCAACCCACTCCAATATTCTTGCCTGGAGAATCCCATGGACAGAGGAGCCTGCAGCCAGGGAGTCGGGGGGTGGGGGGGGGGGAGACAGGGCTCGGGGCGCTATAGTCCACAGGGTCGCAGAGTTGGACGTGACTTAGCAACTAAACCACCACCAAGGATGTCCTGGTCCCCAAACGAAATTGGTCAAAGAGACCCTGACCTTCCAAGGGGCCACATCAGTCTCTGGGACTAACACCAAACGTCGGTCGAGCTGGACTCACTTTCTGTTTATGATGTGCTTTCATGACTTCCATCTTCACATGAACCCTGAGATATGGAATTATTACCCTCATCTCAGAGGGGAGAAAAGGGATGCTCAGGGAGACCAGGAAAGTTGCCTAAAGTCACAGAGCTGACAGGAGCAGGTCTAGAAATCCACTGTGGTCCCACGGACACTGAGTGCGCACCACACAGAGCAGAGTGTGGGTTTCTTGGGTGCTGTTCGTGGCTGGGGACGGCTTTGACTATGGAAAACAGGGTGCATGTTCTCATCACAAACATCAGCCTCCCCCTGCCTTTTGTGCTTGTCTGTGGGCTCGTTTGACTCACAGTCTTTCAGGGTACCAGCCACGAGATCTCTTCACGGGATACCTGGGTGGGGCAGGCTGATTTGGTGGTGTCCAAAGGAGAACATCATGGGGAGGAGCTGAAGTGGTTTTAAGAGAGACATTGATGTCTTGGTCTTTATTTATAAGCCCTGGGGGACAGCAGTGATGAAGGGGAGGGAGGTCACTGGCAGAGCGAGGATCAGGAAATGCGTAACTGATTTTCCTTATACATGTATGTGGTGATGGATGTCAACTAGACATTATGGTGATCATTTTGCAATAATACATATATTGAATCATTATGTTGTGCACATGAAAATAATATAATGATATATGTCAATTACATGTAAAAAAAACAAAACAGAACAAAACCTTGATTGTCCTTAGAAGAGTAAAAAGCTGTTTTTAAGAGGCCACTTTCATTTTTCAGAGGCACTTGCTTTTTATAGTACTGAGACAATATTAAGGGCTTTTAGAAACTTACATAACAACTTCTTTCTAAAGACTGAACTATAGATACTTTAGA
Source organism: Bos taurus (assembly GCF_002263795.3). Lineage (NCBI taxonomy): Eukaryota > Metazoa > Chordata > Mammalia > Artiodactyla > Bovidae > Bos > Bos taurus. The sequence continues at coordinate 11,667,888 of NC_037339.1, forward strand.
GAACATCCCAGTAGAAGCATGCTCAGTACTCTCATTGCACAGGAGGAATGTTCTGAGTTGAAGAGTCTCACTCTGATCTTATTTCGGGCCTCAGCAGGATGGAACTCGAGAAGTCCACAGGTCTTTGCACTCGGACTTCCTCCTGGCTTGCTGGGCTGCCCACATGGACCCAGACCAGCTCTGCCTCTGCTGGGAGGGAAGTGGCTTCCAGCAGATCCTGCGGCCTCTCAGGGGTGGGTGTAAGTTCTCTTTTGAAAGTCCCCCAGCCCAGGGGGGTTAGTGGTAAAGGACCCGCCTGCCAATGCAGGAGACATAAGGGACTCAGGTTCTATCCTTGGGTCAGGAAGGTCCCCTGGACAAGGAAATGGCAACCCATTCCAGTATTCTTGCCTGGAGAATCCCATGGACAGAAGAGCCTGGTGGGTACAGTCCACTGGGCCACAGAGTCGGACAGGACTGAAGCAACTTAGCATGCACGCACACACAGCCCAGGGTGAGAGTTCTTCTCTTGGTAAACGGAACAGGGCGTAAAAAGAATCCTATTTGTTCACTTCACCAGAGACATGGTTCAGGGACTGTGGAGTAGGTAGGTTTCCTACTACCCAGGTGAAAGGCCTTGCCTTTGGGTGGAAGACCCTTGACCAGGGCTAGAGAATCCCCGCCTGATCATGTCTGCAGCACCTGCTTCTGTTGAAACCCGGATGTCAGAAAGGCAGTGTTCCCTTAAGACAGGCGAAATACAGGTGGAAAGCTGATGTCTCTACAAAAGCAAGATGCAAGAGAACCAAATCACCACCCACACACATGGTGGACGCATTCAATGGGCAGCAGAAGACCAAATACATACCCTCTCATGTGGCCACATCTTGTGCCCTCATGGGGTGCCCCGTCTCTGCTTGGGTGATGCTCCACGTGGCGAGCGTTCCCCATCCCCTTCTTTGCCTCCCTCCCCCACAATCCTGTCTGAGGACCTTCATCTCTGCCTGTGAGTGAGGGAGTCAAGCCAAGATGAGCGTGATGGACGGCCTCCCAGGGCTATTTGTATTTAAAAAGAGGAGCCCTTCTTGCTGAGAAACCCCTCTCTAAAGACAGACTTCAGACATGAGGGGGCAAGAAGCCAGGCCAGCTGTGCGGAGCTGCACTCCTGCCAAGTGACTGAATGTCTGCTTTCAAGCGGGCCTGTGGAGCTGCGCGTCCCCCACCTCTGCAGAGAGCGCGCTCCTCTCCTCCAGTCTGCAGGAAAGGTCAGAGCGAAAGAGAGACGCCTCAGTTCAGGCGCCACACATTTTTGTACTCCAGCCCGCCATGTATGGACATGCATGTTCTATCCGCCTGGAAAAGAGTTGTTCAGAAGCATCTGGGCCCCAAAGGACGCTTTTCAGATAATAGACGTGTCTTTGTTCACTGTGAAACAAACAGCTCTATTTCCTGGTCTGTGTGTCTATAACTAAGCCTTAGGCCTTCCTGGGTACCCCGTCAACCATCCTTTATGTTGTATGTGCGTGCCACCTGGAGTCTGGGCATCCTGGCCTGGGGCAGAGACCCTGGGATGCCTCAGCAGCTCTGGGGTCTATGGGAACCCGCCATCCCAGGAGGCCAAGCCAACGCTGGTCAACAGGCCACTTCCTCCAGTGTGGACACTTGCTGGGTTGGCCAAAAAGTTCATTCGAAAAACCTAAACTTTTTGGCCAACCCAATATTTCCACTGGTCCATGAATGCTCCTTTCGAGGCCAGCGTTTCAGGGCTGAATCTCACACGGGCCAGAAAATCCTTTGTGAAAGGAAACAGACCACCTAGCTTTGTCGACACTCACTCTATTCCTAGAGTCCGATGATGGATGACTTCTAAGTGATGAGTTCCGAAATGAAGACATGATCAGTCTCACTGAATTAGCATCAGCATTTTATTCTTATAAATACGGTGCATTTGCAAATCGAACTCTAACGTCTTGAGTAAGGACACTTATTTTTCTTCCAGTTTCAATGAATGAGGCTTCAAGTGTGGCATCACGAGACCAATTACACAAAGGACTCTTGACAGGCTCATTACTTTCTCACCACATTCCAGCAGGCATGACAGACACACTAGCTTTGGGATGCTCAGACTGACAATTTCCTCCCATTTCCAGGTCAGGCTCCAGTTACTGTTACGAATGCCTCAGAGCTGCATGTAATTTCAATAAATCTTTATATTCTGGAAGTCCTCTGGGGTCAAATCTACTGTCTTGGGAGTCAGAGTCTGTTGACAAACACTGTGATTGTTCCTACAGGGAGAAGAGCTGACGGCTCCAAAGCCCTTTTGCTGAAGCCCGTGAGAAGAGGGAAGGGTCAGGGTGTCTTTGGTGCCTGTTGGGGGCCAAGGGGGTGGGGGTATGGGGGGTCACCCACGCATGACAGGTCCGCTGAGGAGATTTCTTACTGCAGAACATGACATTCTAGCCACCCTCTGGACCCAAACCACCTTAAAAGAGTGTTATACTTGGTTCTGAGTGGTCAAATACCCCAAGTGCCACTCAATTTTAAAATTACGTAACCCTGGCATTCCAAAGCCCACAGGCATGGCTTGCCAGAAGAGATGAGGTCTCTGTTTAAAGGTGAAAGCCCCAGACAGGGCTTAGTCTCAAAAAAAAAAAAAAAAAAAACCCAACAAACAAACTGTCAAATTGCTCTCATCTTGAGAGTCTACTTGGCAAGCATTTTTTTCTCCTCTGGAGGAGGTTTTTGTTTACAGGATTTAACAATTGAAGAAAAAAAAACCCCCACACACAATTGTGCATTGTTCGCTGCGGCACAAAGGTCGGCTCTCAGCACACAGTGGGTTTCCAATTCCTGATCCTTTTTGATCCCATTGTGTAGATCAGCAGATACAGAATTTTATTTTATGGCTGCAAAATGAAAAGCAAGAGACAATGGGCAGAAATCTTGTGAATCATGATCCTACAGAACTATCTGCCCAGGTGCTGGGCAGAAAAGTCCCTCTTGTCCAATTCTAACGGTGTTTACGTAACTTTTAGAATGCATATTCACTCAGTAACACATTTTTTTTAGGGTGATTGATATAGATGCCCAAATCCTCTGTCTCATAGGGGCTAAAATATGTGTGGGGCTGAGACAATGAGGATGCTGGGAAATGAGGAGGCTCTTGTAGGACGTAGGGGACAAAGTCAATTCACTGTAGGAGATAAAGGAGCATGAGACTGCAGTGCTGCAGATCACTTTGTCCAACCCTTTTTATTCAGAGATGAAGCAACTGAGGCCCACAAGCAACTAGCCCCAGACTGCACAGGCACTGATACTAATAGTTCATGGCCGAACAAAGACTGCACAGGCACTGATACTAATAGTTCATGGCCGAACAGCATCGACAGCTTCCTTCTTACCAGTCTACCCTGTTTGGAAATCCTCCCACTAGAGACCAGGGGGATTATTTTCCATTACTTACAATACTTCTGCCACAGCATATCTTAGAAAAAAACATAAAGGAGAGGCAACAGGTAAGAACTTTACAATATAACCCTGACGAGAAATTGGTAGCGAATTCAACAATTCATTTAAGTATCTGAAAAAGCTATATGTTATTGGTTGGAATACTTCTTTAAAAAGGGACGTTTTTTCCTTACTAAGGTGAAATCATGTGCAATTTATTCAATACAAGTGGCCATGTGGCTGCTCCTGAGATGCAACTCCAGGAAAAAAAAAAATTTATCTAGGCACAGGAGGTGTCAGCTTAGACTTGTCATCTCTCTCATAATGGTGATGGTTGGAAACAAACAGAAATGCAACAAATAATGCTTCTTGGTCCCCCCAAATCTCTTTGCTCTGCTCCCTGAGGAATTTCACTCTGGCCGATCTGACAGGAACAGGAAGAAGCCAGGTGGAGCGGGGGTTTGGAGCCCCCAGAGATGCATTTCAGGAACACTGACCACGCGGTCCAGGGAACACCACTCCTCAGGGGCTTTCAAAGCCCCAGAGTTTGTTTAGAGAAAACCCTGCCGGCATGGATGGATTTCTCCTCCTGACAGTTTGCAGGAGAGAGTGTAAACAATTAAATGATTCATTCCAAACATGTGCTAGACGCAGGGACCCTTGCTCAGACCCTTTTGCTGCGGGTGTGCTTGAGCCGCACATGCGTGATGAGGTCCTCTTGCGGGCGCTCACAAAGGACCCTGGGGGCGGGGTGGGGAGACACATCCTTCACCCTGAGACTCACGGCTTTCATTCCTCCTGGCTGGTCAGGATCACAATGGACCTTCTCAGCGTTATGTGGGCTCCCTGAGGACTGGGTTAGCCGCCTTTCAGTGGAACAAACCCCCCTACCCCCCCACACCGAGGCGCACAATGCGGTTATTATAACGCCCTGGCCCTAAGAAGGGCCTGGGAACAGCTTGGAGTGGCCTATAATTAAGTTCACTTAATAATAAAGACACAACTTCTTAGGTATTTATTGCAAGAAGCGAAAAGCAGCCTGTCATCTTCTCACTCTCTACTCCCCTCCCCCACCCTCTGTCCCTTTTACAAATCAGGAAAGCCAGGGAGTTATACATTTTTTTAAAAATAACTTTTGCAAAGGCTGTCTGGCCAGTGGGGAAAGGGAAATTAAATTACTTGAGAACATTCTTTCCATGTTTAAAAAAAAAAAAAAAGGCTTCTGCTTATTCAGGTAGTTAACTCATGGGGAGGATTGTTAAAAGGCTGTTCCATCAACCACTCTTGGGTTCAACTTCCAAAGGCTTTCAGGGGCTGTGACCCTCCAGCAAAGGGGCATCCCTAGGGATGAAGCTGCCATTTGGAAGGGCACTTCCTCAAGCCGCCGCTGTGCCCAGGAAGGATCCATGGGGAGTGTCCCTCCAGCAGGGCCCCATGTCCTTGGTCCCCACCCCTCCTCCAAGCACTCAATTGTGCAGCTAGTTTCCAAGTAGTGGGGAGAGGAGAGAGCGCCAGGAAATGTGGTCAGTTTGCAAGAATAAAGCATGAGAGGGGGCAGTCCAGGGTCACAGCTCTGCCCCTGTCTGGCTGAGTGTACCTGTTTTCTTGAATTTCCCTAAGGCTCAGTGTCCTTTGTAAAATGAGGATGTTAGTAGTACAAGTGTTAGTGGCTCAGTCGTATCCGACTCTTTGTGACACTATGAACTGTAGCCCGCCAGGCTCCTCTGTCTGTGGAATTCTCCAGGCAAGAATACTGGGGTGGGTATCCATTCCCTTCTCGAGGGGATCTTTCTGACTCCAGGATCGAACCCGAGTCTCCTGCATTGCAGGCAGATTCTTTACTGTCTCAGCCACAGGTACAATGAGTAATGAATAGTCTTAAGTTCTCTGAGCCTCACTTCTTTTATCTGTAAAATGAGGTTAAAAAGTAACCTATTTTACATGCATTGTTGGGATAACTGAAAGGAGTAATGTATGAAATCGCTTAGCATACGTGGTACATAGTGATCAGTAAATGCTAGCTGCCATTCTTATTATTATCGTTATTCCTGTTATTAATGCAACTGTATTTTGAAAGATACTTATTGGATTGAAATCGTTTGCATCATTGGATGAGTCAATACACACAGCAGGCGTCTGTCTCGAGAAACAAGACAAGCCATGCAAACTGGCTGGGCAGTACCGCATGGGAATAGCTGCTGATTGCTGTTATTTCTTTGGTAGGGAGATGGGGTGGTGAAACACATGAGGGTCATCATTTCTTTGCTGTAATTAATTAAATGAAATGAACTGTACAGTTCCCACCATGTAGGGGTGAATAAGATAACATTAATAAGAAGACTAGTCTTTTCAGCTGGTCATAAGAAAGCACACGCATATTGGCGCTCCCAGCATTTTGGACTTTGCCATCAGTGATGAAGAGAAACTTTCATTACATGGTTGAAAAGAGGCTGACTTCTGCTGGAACATTTGATAAAAAAAAACAAACAAACACTGGACATCGAGCCTATTGATAAGTAAAGGTCAGCCCAAGAGAGGGTGGGAATGAGGTACATTTTGGGGAAATAGAAAAGAATGAGGCTTATAAAAAGAAACAAATTTGAGTCAGTTGAGCTGAGATGGATGGACCTGTTACACAGGGTGAAGTAAATCAGAAAGAGAAAAACAAATACCACGTATTAACACATATATATGGAATCTAGAAAAACAGTACCGATGAACCGATTCACAGGGCAGGAATAGAGAACACACGCATGGACAGTGGGGAGAGGGTGGGGCGGGCTGAGAGAGAAGCATTGGCAGAAACACACTGCCATGGGCAGCTAGTGGGGTTCGGACGCATCACTGACCGACGGGCACGAGTCTGGGCAAGCTCCGCGAGACGGCGAAGGACACGGAAGCCCGGCGTGCTGGGACCACAGGGTCTCAAAGAGTCAGACGTGACCGAGTGAGTGAACAGCAAGTTGGAATGTGCTGTGTGACAGGGAGCCCGACCTGGAGCTCGGTGGTGGCCTAGAGGGGTGGGGTGGGGGTGGGGTGGGAGGGAGGCTCACGAAGGAGGGGATATATGATTCTTAATGCTCGTTCACACTGTTGTACGGCAGGAACCAACACAACATCGTAAAGCAATTATCCTCCAGTTAGAAATGAATTTTAAAAAAAGGAACGAGGCTGCTTTTTAAATAGCTAAAGAAATCTCCAGTTACCATTCAGCTCAAACATAGTGCCTTGTTTTCACTTTGTTTTATGTAAAAAAACAATAAGCATTTGGAGGTACTACATTTTGGACACCAAAATGGAGGACTGTGAAACTCTGAGAATCCCTGAAGGAGAAGAGACAGGAAACTCAAGGCAAGACATCCTTTATCCTCCCGATCCCAGCAGCATTTGCTCTTTATTCCTTAAAAAGCCTTTTAAAAGTCACATGGGAAAGGAAGCGCTCCAAGGATCTTTCGATTCCTTTGGTTTTGGCTAAGACAATGAAATTATTGAGAAAACCCAACCTTTTATAGAATACTGCTGTTGAAAGGACTTTTGAGTGGGTTGAATACTATCAAATCATTGTTTCTTGGGCAATACAGAGCGGAGGAAAAAAAATAAAAATAATTACTGAACAGGAGCGGATTCGGTGGGTTTGCATAGAGCTGCATTCCAGTGTCAGAATGTGGCATCAAAGGCTTGGTTTACCACGGTCACTTTTTTTTATCCTAAGTGACCAGGTGATGCATTAAGGCAACAGCAAGGTCCTCTTCATCCCTCAGGGTTTTGGAAACAGACCATGCTCCACCATTCTCAAACCACCTTCCTTTAACCCTGGCCTTTCACATAATGCAGGTCAACCCGCTTCCTCTAGTGATCACAGATCAGCGGTGCGCGGGCCTCACTCTGGCTGCTTCTCTGAATTCTGATTACTTAGCAAGTGCAGGAAGGCTCAGGAATGTCAGAATTACCCGGTCATTGCACGCAGACACTGGATAGACCTCTTCTTTTCTTCAGGATACTCTTTCTTTGTATCTTATTTCAAATCCCAGGGTCATCAGGGTGATAAGGGCACTTCTTAAACACTGGACAGCATGGTGGAGGTGAAAATCTGTTGTAAAATCTGAGGGATGTCCTTGGTGTCCATGGCAACAAAAGACCGGCCTGCTGGTAGAGTTCTCTGAAGCCTGTCAGGATGCATGGGGAAAGAAAATTACCATCGCAAACCAGGGTGCCCCCTTCACCTCCGGCCTCTGCAGACCTCAGCATCCGAATGGTTTCTTGGGAAGGGAACTTCTCACTTTTTAATATCTTGCCCCTGCTTGCAGTGGAACTGGCTGTTGCTAGGCAACAGAGAGCTACAGAGAGAGGCTTGCTGGAAGCACTGAACCGAAAGAAAGGTCTTTTCAGTGAGAAAATTGGGGAATTTGCAAGGAAAAAAATGCTCTCCCTTTTATGATGGTCGTTTCCTGGTATTTTATATTCCCTTGGCAGAACAGAGCCCTCAGGATCAATCTGGGACTAGCTCACCTAGATTCAGAGAACGTGTTGGCCTCACACTGTCCTACTAACTGCCTTCCTGCCTTAGAAAAACAGGCTTCAAGAAAAGCTGCCCAGCCAAACCTCAACTGGTTCTTTCTCTCTTCCTCTTGCGTTCTCTCTCTCCTCTCTCTCCCTTTCTCTTTTCTGCCCCACATCATACAATGTGAAACATAATCTGACTTACGCAATGCCTGCTTTGATGACACTGAGGTTATATGGGCTTATGTTAATTATTTTAAATGCCAAGTTATCATTCGGAACAAAGGGCCATTTTTGGAGGCAGTAAAAGTACAAGACACAGCTCTATCCCAAAGAACGCCTCCTTTCACTATGCCAGCAGAGTTTGGTTTTGGAATGACATTAATACAAGTCCACTCTCCTGTGCAGTATCATGCATTTGGCATGCCTGGTAGACCAGCTAATTCTACAATGTATCTCCTGCCAGTGGATGTTGGATCATTTCCCCAGGAAACCACAAGGGTATTATTGTGCTTTCTTAAGTGTTCAAACAGGATCTGTTCACTAGAAAGACAAAATAGCTATTTCAGCTCAAACAGTATTTGTTGAGCTTGCCGTCTGGATTCATCCTGGGCTGGGCCTGAAGACAGTCTAAGCGGAAAAGGCATGGTCTGCATTTGAGGACATGGAAGTTCTCAAAGAGGCTAACACGCGCAACTGAGAGAGATGTGAAGTCATTTGTAATAACGCGACTGTAGTTATGTGGTATTAAGTCTGTTCTTAGCCGTGCCCTGAAATCCTACAGCAAATCAAAGGGAAGAGAAAAATATGTCAGAACTTTGGACCCTAAAACATTTCCTAGTCTGTCCAGGACTCTGTGGGCTTCCCTGATAGCTCAGTTGGTAAAGAATCTGCCTGCAATGCAGGAGACCCTGGTTCGATTCCTGGGTCAGGAAGATCTGCTGGAGAAGGGATAGGCTACCCACTCCAGTATTCCTGGGCTTCCCTTGGGGCTCAGCTGGTAAAGAATCTGCCCACAATGCAGGAGACCTATGTTCGATCCCTGGGTTGGGAAGATCCCCTGGAGAAGGGAAAGGCTACCCACTCCAGTGTTCTGGCCTGGAGAAGTCCACAGGCTGCATAGTCCATGGGGTTGCAAACAGTCGGACATGACTGAGCAACTTTCACTTCCCAGGACTCTGTACCATAGGGTGAGACAGGTAAAAGAGGTGGAGAAACAAAAGGGCATGTGGGCTCTTGTGATGTAGGCAGGATTTTATTTTCTCTTTTGAGGAAAGATACTTTCAATTGTGTTTTCTGCTCCTTATAAGTACTTTAAGTAGAGAAAAACCATTTCTGTCTGTAATTCAGAAAGATAAATGTTAGTGTGTTTAAGAAACGAAAATGTTTCCAGATCTCTCCTTTCAGATGATCCATGATAGTATTTATTATCTGACCATAAGTCTCTCTACTGAATATTCAGCATATTTAGTGTAGCATCTTACAATAGATACAGACATACATGAAGGAGAAATACAAGAAGGAAGATTATCTGTCTATGTTTTTATATATATATATCGGAGAAGGCAATGGCACCCCACTCCAATACTCTTGCCTGGAAAATCCCATGGACGGAGGAGCCTGGTGGGCTGCTGTCTATGGGGTTGCACAGAGTCGGACATGACTGAAGTGACTTAGCAGCAGTAGTATATATATATATATGTGCCATGGTCAAGTCGCTCAGTCGTGTCCGAGTCTTTGTGACCCCATGGACTGTAGCGTGCCAGGCTCTCCCATCCCCATCTCATCTCCCATCCCCATCCCATCTCCCATCTCCCATCCATGGGATTTTTCAGGCAAGAGTACTGGAGTGGGTGCCATTGCCTTCCCCAGTCTATAGCTATGTAGACACACACATTAGATCTTATTTACGTGTATGTGTGTGTATGTTGGGCTTCCCTGGTGGCTCAGTGGTAAAGAATCTGCCTGCTATGTAGGAGCCACAGGAGATGTGGGTTTGATCCCTGGGTCGGGAAGATCTCCTGGAGAAGGAAATGGCTACCCAGTCCAGTATTCTTGCCTGGAGAAGCCCATGGACAGAGGAGCCTGGAGGGCTACAGTCCACAGGATTGCAAAGAGTCAGACATAATTGAAGTGACTCAGCACGAATGCACACATGTCTAGTATGTCTAAATACAATGTAGAGACACACATCCCTAATCTCTGATGCTACAAAAATAGTAGATGCTTGTTACTTGAATACGATTTGAGCATGAACTGAGCTTGACACCTTGATGTAAAAGGCAAAATGTATAAAATACTGCTTAATTTTATTGGTAGACAAATCAATTTGCTATTTATTTTATTGTTGGTTAAATATAAGCTGAAAAATAAATAAAGTATTGCTGCTCATCTAAATATAAGGTAGAAGATCCCATTCCCTCACCCAGACTGTCAGCTGCTTGAGGCAGCCGCTCTGGCTTCTGTTTCTCCCCCATGCCCCCCACCATCCCCGACAACGGGAAGCCTGTGAACCAGCACGTGTCAGCTACTCAGACCTCTCTACCCTTGCCCTCTGCTGTACCCTAAGGTGACACTTACCGGGCTGCTTGATCGCCTAAAGATCCAATAAAGATGGCGAAAGCGTTTACTTGAGGGCTGCTTGTCAGGATCTGAGCAAACTTGGCGGGGTGTATTCCATAGCGAGACAGGTTGGCATCACTTAAGACAATGACGAAGTACTCATCAGCTTCTTCTTTGACGATTTCCTTGATGGCATGTTCTGTCCCCTCTAAGGTGTGGTCCCCACTCATGCAGAACTGAGCGTGGGCGTGCATCGTCTGGGGGTAAGACATGGCACAAAAGCCACCAATGAGAAGCTTTCTTTAAAGAAAAAAACCCCAAACACGATTTTTCTATTGACAGTGAGAAAGCACAAATGCTCTGAGCGAGTTCCATGTAATCTGCACGTGAGACCCACAACAGTACACAGTGACATCTGGGTGTGGTCAAGTCTTTCATTAAAACAGGAAATGTTCCAAAATGATCCCAGTCGGCACTGATTTTTAAAACTCAAGCTGCCATTTACAGTGAGAATATGTAGGGATTTCCCTGGTGGTCCAGTGGTTAAGAATCTGCCTTCCAGTGCAGGGGACGTGGGTTCCATCCCTGGCTGAGGAACTATGATCCCCCATGCTGGGGGGTAAGGAGGGGACACACAGCTACTACTGAGTCTTCACACTGCAGTGAAGACCCAGCACAGCCAATAAAAGCAAACAAACAAAAATCCAAAAAGCCTTAAAAAAAATGTCAGGAAATGTAAGAAGATATGAAGCTTGGTGTCACATGGGAGAATGGAGATAACACAGGAGAAAAATAAGGAATGGCTTGGGTTTCCAATAAACAAAATTATAATACTAAGCACTGTACTTAATAGGAATGGAGGAAATTTACTCTGATAAACACGATGAGTGTGTTTCTACTGTAGATCTAAGTATGTGAAACTGAATTTATTGTTAGAAAAATACTAAGAAATACATAAAATTGGGGTTAGAGAGTACTCTAGAAGGAGTCCTTCTTTTCCTTCTGAAATATGTAGGAGCTCAGAAGAACTCTATAGAATACAGGCTGTAGATCCTGATACTAACCTGAGTCCCCTAAAAATACATAGGAACAAAGTTTAAATTTTGTATGGTGTAGACCAGGAATTTCGGCATGATAAGTGCTTTCTCATATTAATGCTTAAATTTCTGTGAAACAGAAAGTCTTTTTGCTTCCAGTTAGCTGCTGCTTCTTCAGTGAATCTTTTCAGCGACCAGTAGATACTTTACCTAATCTGGTGGAAGGTTTCTTAATATAGAGGTAATTGAATGCATTTACCTTGAGAATTTCTAGTCTTTGCTTATTGTCCTTGGGGATTTTGTTAATTGGAACTAGACCAATGTTGTATCCATCTCCAGAGTGTCCAGCGACGTCATACTACAGGCAAGAGAATCAGATTTAGAATCCTCTGTCCACTGAAAAATGGTCACTGGGCCTATAAAGCTTCCAACTTTGTTTTGTTATTGCCCAGAACTGCCAAACCTAAGTCTGTGGGTGTTTACCAACAAAGGCAAAAAAAAGTCCATGCTCTCCAGCCGCAGGGAGAGAGTATGAGGAGGGCTTCAGGGGCTATCAAGAATTCCGTTCTTAACTTTCAGGGAGAGAGCTTCACAAAACATACACATATGTACACACACACCCCACAGTGTCAGTAGGCAGAATTCTAAGGTGGCCTCCGAGATTCCTGCCCACCCCCCCCCGGTATATACGACCTGTACAGTCTTCTCCCCTTAGATGTGGGCAGGACCTCATGATTATGTTATGTAAGGAGGCCAAAGGGATTCTGCAGATGTAAGTAAGGTTACGAATCATCTGGCTCCGAGTTGATCAAAACAAAGATTATCTGGATGGGCCTAATTTAATCACATGAGCCCTTAAAAAGTAGAGAGATTTTTTTTCTTGCTGATAGTAGAAGGGAAAGACAGATTTGAGTGTGGGGAAATTTGATATGTGGGAGTTATCTGTGGTCTAGATGGTGGGCACCACAGAGCAGGACCCCAAGAATCACACATCTAGGAATGACCCTGCCTAAAAGCCAGCACTGAAACAGGGACCTCAGTTCTACAACCTCAAGGAACCAAATTCTGCCAGTTTGAATGGGCTTGGAAGCAGATTCTTTACCAGAGCCTTTGAGTAAGAGCCCAGGCTGGCTGACATCCTGATTTCAGCCTTGTAAGATTCTAAGCAGAGAACTCAACTGAGCCTGCCTGGAATTCTCAACTACAGAACTATGACTTTAACAAGCATTGCTTTAAGAAGCTAAGTCTATGGTAATTAGTTACACAGCAGTAGAAAACTAATACACATACCTTTTTTTTTTCCTGAACACAAAAGTGGAATATATTCACTGTAGAAATTACAGAAAAGCACAAAACAGAAAGTGAAGAGAACTAAAGAGCCTCTCAATGAGGGTGAAAGAGGAGAGAGAAAAAGCTGACTTAAAATTCAACATTCAAAGAACTAAGATAATGGCACCTGGTCCCATCACTTCACGGCAAACAGAAGGGGGAAAAGTGGAAGCAGTGACAGACTTTATATTTTTGGGCTCCAAAATCACTGTGGACAGCGATTGTAGCCATGAAATTCAAAGACGCTTGCTCCTTGGAAGAAAAGCTATGACAAACCTAGACAGTGTATTAAAAAGCAGAGATATCAGTTTGCTGACAAAGGTCCTTATAGGCAAAGCTATGGTTTTTCCAGTAGTCAGGTACACATGTGAGAGCTGGACCCTAAAGAAGACTGAGCACTGAAGAAGTGAAGTTTTCGAACTGTGGTGCTGGAGAAGACTCTTGAGAGTCCCTTGGACAGCAAGATCAAACCGGTCCATCCTAAAGAAGATCAACCCTGAATATTCATTGGAAGGACTGAAGGTGAAGCTCCAATACTTTGGCCACCTGATGTGAAGAGCCGACTCATTGGAAAAGACCCCGATGCTGGGAAAGATGGCGGGCGAAGGGAGAAGGGGGTGGCAGAGGATGTGATGGCTGGATGGCATCACTGACTAATGGACAGGAGCTTGAGCAAGCTCTGGGAGCTGGTGGAGGACAGAGGAGCCTGGCATGCTGAAGTCCATGGGGTTGCAAAGAGTTGGATACAAGTTAGGAACTGAACTATAACAACAAAGAAGTAAAAATTATCCATGATCCCATTACTGAAAGGTAACTTCTGTTAATGTTTTCTTATATAAGTTCACACACACACGTCAGCATCAACATGATTTTTAAGTAATGGATAACACTGACCGTGTGATTTTATAATCTGCTTTTCTATTTAATAGTGCATGGCAGAGATTTTTCAGTTTAGCAAATACCTTTTAAATTTGCTCTCTCACAATGCACAAGAGAAAGTCTTGTCTGTTGAGAAAAGGCTGGAATTGAGACAGGGTACTGCATTTTTACAGAATTTGGGAAGAAGTTTGGGATTTGAGGCAACTGTAATTGGAGCAAGGTGGTTCTCTCCAATTGTGGGGTTTGCCCCTAAATTCCCTTTCTCCTCTCATTTTCCTCTAAGAGTTTTTTGTGATACTGATATAAGGATTGGAATAGACCTCAGGGTATTTGAGCAACTGGGGGATCTGAAAAGAAAATTCTGGGTATGGATCTGGGCCAAATATCTTAGGGATTCCTTGGAGTGCTACGGGCTTCCCTGGTGGCTCAGATGGTAAAGCCTGCAATGCAGGAGACCCAGATTCGATCCCTGGGTTGGAAAGATCCTGGAATGCTATGGGTCAAAATACTTAAGAATCACTACTATCTAGTCACCATCAGTCAATAGCTGTCTTTTGAACACCTACCACATGCAAAACACCACTTAAGGTGTTGAAAGTGTTAGTAGCTCAGTCACGTCTGACTCTTTGTGACCCCTTGGACTGTAGCCCACCAGGCTCCTCTGTCCATGAGATTCTCCACGCTAGAATACTGGAGTGGGTTGTCATTTCCTTCTCCAGGGGATCTTTCCGATCCAGGGACCAAACCCGGGTCTCCTGCATTGAGGGAAGTCCTAAGGTGTTGAGGGGAATGCAATGATTTCTTTCATGTCTATTCTTTTATATCCGGTGAGTTTTTTGAGGGCAAGGCTGTATCTTATTCATCTTAACACATTTTATTATCTACGAGTAGGCCTGGTGTATTTATTGTTGAAATGCTTTGAGAGAGTTTGCAATCAAGTTTGGAAATTAAGAAGCTTTCCTTTCCCATGTGCGCTACATTCTTTCACAAATAAATTCTTTAGAAGCTGGAATGCATTTTTTTTCCTCCCAGCACTCATGTGATACATGGTGGTTAACCCAAGCTAGCTGACAAAAACAACCCATAACATAACTGAAATCATGGCATTTAAAATGAAAAGTAGAACATTCTCTGTTGAAATAATTTTTATGCAAAAATAAGGAGTCAGAAGGCAGTCAGGTTACAGGGGGAAGATGAGTTCTATTCTAGACATGCTGGAACTGTGCATTTGGGAGACATCAGAGAAGAAACCTATTTCTTGTCGTCTGCGATGTGGCTGTCACCCTCAGGAGGGGTCAGTGTGACTCTCAAGGGTGACTACACAGAGAGAGAAGAGCAGAGGGCCCCAACCAAGTCTTGGGGGGCACCCTCCTCGTTGAGGTGGAAGAAAGACCCAGGGTGGAGTGAAGAAGATGTGAAAGAGAAGTGGCGGATGCAGAGTACCCAGAATGGCCCTGGAAATCAGTGTGCATGGCTCAGAAGCGGCTGTGCAACTGTGCTGAGTGACATTCACCACGGCCAGCCAGAAGCAGGGTGACTAATGACCCCTGCGCAGAGAATCATTGGAGGCCTTCAGGGGCACAATTTCAGTAAAAGGTTTGTGGTATGAGACAAAAATAGAACAGCATCTAGACAGGTGTTTGGGGAGAGGTGCCTACATTTCATTGGCACCTCATTGGCTATAAAGAGAGGAGACGACTCATTGGAAAAGACCCTGATGCTGGGAAAGATTGAGGGCAGGAGGAGAAGGGGGTGACAGAGGATGAGATGGTTGGATGGCATCACCGACTCGATGGCTGTGAGTTTAAGCATAATGAAGGACAAAGAAGTCTGGCGTGCTGCCGTTCATGTGGTTGCAGAGTCAGACATGATGGAGCGACTGACCAACAACAAGAAAGGAGGCGGTGGGGAGAGATCAGGGTCACGGTCAGAGGGCCAAGTTTGGAGAGAGGGGAAGGACACGTTTTTCCTGAGACTAAAAGCAAGGCAGAGAGGATAAGAGTGGACAGAGACAAGTATACAATTGAAGGGATAAGTGGACAAATGAAGGCCCATATAGGATGTCTATTTAAAAGCTATAAATCATGGTCTCCTGTATCACAGGCAGATTCTTTACCGTCTGAACCACCAGGGAAGCCCATAAATCAGGCTGAAAATTGCTAAATAAAGTATGTTCTTCCTCTACTTTGATAAATAGACATTATAATGACCTGGAAAGCCAGGGTCAAATTCCGAACACTTGGATTCTCAAAGCTCCGTGCTAGAACACGGCGGTGTGGGCAGGACTGGCCCCTGGCTTGCAGCCCACGTCCTTCTCTCTGTAGCTGGCTCTGTCCCCACCTCGAGGGGCTCACAGGCACGTGTGTGGACACCCGGTCCTCGTGTCCACACGCCATCACACTTTTCTGTCCTCACAGTGCTGGCTGTGCACACCGTTGGCCAGTCTGGCCCAGGAAGATGGACCTAAGAAAGACGCCCAAGAAACAGACTTGGGGTCACCGGAGCAAGACAGCTGGGGATCCCAGGAACTGGGAGTAGGTTCTAGACACAGAATCTAAGTGGGCTTGCTCCACTGGCCCCACGGACTCTTCCCTCAATGGAAGGGCATGCTCAGAGGAGGGCCAGGGCGGGACATTAGTCTGTGCCTGATTTTAGAGTGTTTTATTAAAAATACAAAGGATGATATGAAAGAATATTGGGGGAAATTTGCCGATCCACTAAAAAAGCTTGGTAAGGAACGCTTTCCAGGGATATAACAAATTCCATATATGAAAAAAAAAAAAATCTCTGTATCTAGTTTGCTGTCATTGTTGTGAAAAGGTGGCAAAATTTAAAACCTAAAGGCAGCACAGCCCTGGACGATGGAGTGCTGGCTTCAGTATATGCCTGACCACGGTCACCAAGAGCTCAGCACGAGGACTGGCCTAGATGTGGAGAAAACCTGCACAATTCCTCCAGGGACGCAAGCGCCAGGCCCCGTCCAGACTGACTGACGATGGTCACGGCAGCAACTGCTCTAAATGGAGAACAATGGCGACCACAGCAGTACTCTTGCCTGGAACATCCCATGGACAGAGGAGTCTGACCGGCTGCAGTCCATCGGATCACAAGAGTCAGACACAGCTGAGCGACTAAACCACCGCTGGCCAGGCAAACTGCTCTCATCATGGGGCTGTGAAGTAATCTGTTAAAACGGGAATCTTACACGTGACGGGGTAAGATCAGTTCCTCGAAGCAGAAGTAAGTTTCTCTTATTTGGCTCAGATGAGAGGGCTATAAATACATATTTGACTTTTTCTTCTCCTTTTAACTGATGGTTAAATATCTTACTGACCAGATGACGATGGGCGATACTATATAAATAACTATTTGACCATGTGGTCTGCTTACAGGGTTGCCACAACTGGTCACTGGAAGGGAAAAACTTGCTAGTTAATTATTAAACAAATAGTAGTCAGGCTTCCCTGGCGACTCAAGGGTAAAGAATCCGCCTGCTGATGCAGGGGGACACAGGTTGGGTCCCAGGCCCCGGAAGATCCCACGTGCCCTGGAGCAATTAAGCCCCTGTGTCACAACTCCTGAGTCTGTGCTCGGAGACTACAAGCCACAACTACTGACCCCGAGAGCTGCAGCTACTGAGGCCTGAGCGCCCCGGAGCCTGGCTCACAGCAAGGGAGGCCATCATAATGAGAAGTCCTGGGACTGCAACTAGAGCGCAGTCCCTGCTCTTCGCAACGGGAAAAAGCCTGCAGAACAACGAAGACCCAGTGCAGCCAAAAGAAAAACAAACAAAAAAATTTAAAAAACTATAAAAAAAAAATAGTAGTCAAATGAATTGTTGGATGTTTCTTAACAAAAACAGATACTGATTGACTGAACCTCCACAAACATTTAGTCACAAAACAGTCTATCATTTGATAGATCTATCACTTAATTATCTGCCCAGGAGAAAAAAAGCATTCTATACTTTTTCAGGTAAATGAGATAGACAGGTGAGCTGCACACCTTCCTCCCTCCTCCCTCCCTCCCTTTATTCGCAGTAAGGAAAGTGCAGTTTGCAGAAAGGGCTGCCTTTGCCTGTGTCTAGCTGGTATTACAAAGGCTGAGAAGACACGCCTAAAGGACAGGATGAGGCTTTTAAAATAGCTTGCAGGCTCTGGTTCTCATCTTCCAAACGGGCTTGGGGATTCTTCTGGGTCCAAAGTAAATAAAATGCTTGAGAGGAATTCAAAGTACATCCAAATGTGAAGCATTCACTGGCGTTACTGGGGATCATGTTAAGCTTCCATGAAAAACCATCTTTCTATGTCGTAATTATCTGGGATCTGCTCTCCAAGGATCCCAACACACTTTATAGAGAGTAATTTGCTAATCCTCAAAATCGTCTGGGTGAAAGGAAAAAGTATAAGAACTCATCCGTTTCTACCGCCTGATTCTGCCACTTACCCAGTCCGTCGCTCGTCGGGACAGACAGGGTCTCACACCGGCTTCCAGGCAGGACTCATAGACCTCACTAAACAAGGACCTCATTGTTGCTGTCGACCGTCTAACATTTATTTTCTTTCTGTTTTTCTGCCTAACATTTAGACCACAACTTTTTCTAAGTAGTTCAAAATTTTTGTGATCATGATTTCTCCACTTTTCCGAGCCTCCCTTAAATCTCTGCGGAGTCCTGCATTTAACATCCAACATAAACATTAAACCACAGCAGTAAAGAAAAGTCTTAACTAGAGAGGACCGATTTTAATACTTTTTTTGCTTTAGAAACTTGTTTAAATACCCTTTTGCTATATTTTCTTTTGCAAATCTCATTTGTTCAGAGAATGCCAGGAAAAAAATGAAAACAAATGCTGAGTTTCGGTCCAAGACACAAAAATTTATCATCAGATTAGAAGGATGATTTATAATATAATATTTAGATGGCAAAGAAAAGCTTTATTTCCAACAAGGAGCTACTAGCATTTTTATGAATAAGGTTTGTGTTTAAATTTCTTTTGGGAAGGATAATCATTTGCTAACTTTAGGAGAAACTGTGCTTTATTATACCTGTTGGGCTTCCCTGGTGGCTCAGGTGGTAAAGAATCTGCCTGCAATGGGGGAGATCTGGGTTCAATCCCTGGGTTGGGAAGATCCCCTGGAGGAGGGCATGGCAACCGACTCTAGTATTCTTGCTGGAGAATCCCTACACACAGAGGAGCCTATCGGCCTACAGCCCACAGTGTCACAAAGAGTCGGACATGACTAAGTGACTAAGCACATATCTCTATATTTTAAGTAGCAAGAGACAATCATTTGAGGCTATTTTGGAGATCTGATAATATGTGAAATTCTAATCTCCTTCTGGACCTACAAATACACCATTCTCAGGTAGGACTGCTGACAGGCAACCAGCCAAGGATTAGACAATAAATATAATTAAAAAGGTCAAGAGATGTGCCAACAGAACTCTAGGGTGTAGACAATGATCTACAGTATCAGTTACTGCTAAGCTTTTCATAGAGAAGTCAGTGTAAAGAGAATGATGTTCTGGAGGTCACAGACTCTAGCCTTAGCTCCAACTTTAACAAGCTTTGTGATCTTAGGTGAGTCACTTAACCCCTCCAAATCTTATTTCCACATTACAAATAATGCTGGCTTAGATGACCTCTAACCCTGTGTGCCTGTAAACCACTGAGCCTCTCTGACTAGTAGGGATGATCTCTGTTTCACCTAATCTCAGAGGGTCATTGAAAGGCTAGGACAATACATTTAGTGAGTATAATGTCAACATTATGGTTTACAAAGTGCTTCTGTCTATCTCATTTCATTCTGATTTTCTCCACACCTTTGTGATTGGTGTTCTTAATATCATTTCCCAAATTAAAAAAATTGATGCTCAGAGAGATTAACAGGCTTTCTTAAGGTCAGAGATCTAGTGGTGGCGGAGGTGGAATCTGAATCCGGGCACTCTAAGTCCAATGCTTTTACTGAAGAGAAACAACCTTTCCCTAACTACTGCCCCGCCCCTCTAGCCTGTCCCAGTCTTTACCTAGGATTTTTGAACTTTCACATCTATGATTGAGTCCATTCTGAATTCTTGTTTAACTCTGAATGGACTTAGAGAAGTCTGTATACCCTTCTTCACTTTTACTTCCAAGCAGCAGCAAGAATGTATTCAGGAAATTCCCTGGTGGCCCAGTGGTTGGGACTCTGTGCTTCCACTGCCAGGGCTTGATCCCTGGTCACGGAACTAAAATCCCTCAAGCTATGTGGTGTGGACAAAAAAAATAAATAAATAAGAAGAAAAAAAGTCCATTTGGGAATTCTTTGGTGCTCCAGTGGTTAGGACTCAGAGCTTCCACTGCCATGGGCCTGGGTTCAATCTCTGGTTGAGGAGCTAAGATTCTGCAAGCTGCATGGTACAGCCAAAAAAAAAAAAGATTTTATCCAAAGCCTGAGCTGATAAGATGATTGATTTCTCTTTCTAAATGTGTGAAACATGCCTGAGATATTAAAAAAGGAGAGTGATAGATGCTGAACTAAGTTTTTGATAGAAGGAATTTTCCCAGCAGGTGCTGGTTTGAGTCACACCTTTCCACATCTTTCTGACCAAGATATCTTTGAGAAAAGTATGTCTCCTACACCTCCTTTGGGTGATGGAGGAGAAGATAAGAGTGCTTTATGTAAATGGTACATATGCACTAGAGAGGCAAATATCAATGAGCTTATATTTATTCAGTTATTCAGTCATTCATCAAATAGTTTCTAAACGCCTAAGTCTGTTCCAGCTTTGTTATAGGGACTGGAGTTTCACTGAGGAGCAGGGTAGTCATGGAGCTTATATTCCAGTGGAGAAACGAACAAACAAGCAATCATATAAAGCAGGGTGATCTTGTGTGTACCCAGTTATGTTCAACTCTTTGTGATCCCAAGGACTATAGCCTGCCAGGCTCCTCTGTCCATGAAAATTTCCAGGAAAGAATACTCAAGTGAGTTGCCATTTCCTACTCTAAGTGATCTTCAGTTCAGTTCAGTTCAGTCGTGTCCAACTCTTTGCGACCCCATGAATCGCAGCACGCCAGGCCTCCCTGTCCATCACCATCTCCCAGAGTTCACTCAGACTCACGTCCATCAAGTCGGTGATGCCATCCAGCCATCTCATCCTCTGTCATCCCCTTTTCCTCCTGCCCCCAATCCCTCCCAGCATCAGAGTCTTTTCCAATGAGTCAACTCTTCCCATGAGGTGGCCAAAGCACTGGAGTTTCAGCTTGAGCATCATTCCCTCCGATGAACACCCAGGGCTGATCTCCTTCAGAATGGTCTGGTTGGATCTCCTTGCAGTCCAAGGGATTCTCAGGAGTCTTCTCCAACACCACAGTTCAAAGCATCACTTCTTCGGTGCTCAGCTTTCTTCACAGTCTAACTCTCACATGCATACATGACCACTGGAAAAACCATAGCCTTGACTAGACGGACCTTTGTTGGCAAAGTAATGTCTCTGCTTTTTAATATGCTATCTGGGTTGGTCATAACTTTCCTTCCAAGGAGTAAGCATCTTTTAATTTCATTTGCTCCTAAATTACAGCTTTCCAAGTATACCGATTGGGCAGAAATAATATGGCTGCAAGAACAAGGAATAAAACGTGAATGAAGAAAAGGCCATGAAGTGGGAGTCAGACATCCTGGCTGTTTACGGTTTAGCTGTGTGACTTTGGGATGTAGATTTTTATTTTCTCATCTTAAAACAGAGGCTGGTGAAAACAATTTCCAAGATCCTCTCTGCTCCCAAGACCCTGTGAGAATTCTGGGGGCCCACCCAAGAAATGGAACGAGAAAGTCTGCTTCACTTAGTTACAGGGGCACCTGTGCCTGTTTTCTCCTGCCAAGGGAGTGAGTCATCTAAGTCTAGGTGGGGATGACTGTTCATTCCCGAAAAGAATGCCTCCAGAATCTGTAAGAAATAATGATCCAGTGTTGGCTCTAGAATAGTGGTTTTCTAACTCTAAAAAATTTTAAAGCAGTGGAATTCTTTCTCCAAATGAAATACTGCACAAAGCCCAGATTGTGAAACGTCATACAATATCAATACAAGTGGAATTGGTTTGGTGGAATTGGGGATGAAGGGGGAAGGGGTAAAAGGTGCCGTCCACACACCTTCGCCCTCCGACATCCTCAGGGGCTCCTCCTACTCTGTTAGGGAGCCTCCCTGGTGGTCTAGTGATGAGGACTTGGCGCTTTCTCTGCCGTGGCCTGAGTTCAGTCTCTGATCGGGGAACTAAGATCCCACGAGCTGTGCGGCGCAGCCAAAAGAAGAAAGATGAAACCACAGTCTTAGAAGTGATTTATATGTCTCCACGGAAACACTACATTTGAGAGGTTTTTTCCAAGTTCAACTTCTCAATAATTCAGCTTATTTTCTGGTGTCACTATTTGAGTGCTCAGTAGAGAAATACCTAACTTCTGGTGTTACTGAATATTTTGAAGGAAAAAAAAATTAAATTAGGCATTAAGAGCTTTTGCAAAGGTGATCTGCTTTAAGGTTATAGTGAAAATATTCCCAGAGCTTGGAGAAATCATGAGGAACAAACTGGAATGAAGGTAAAGGAAAAAAACGCTTCCTGACTTAAATGAAATGGCTCCCTACTTTTCAGGCCAATGTTTAAGTGCTAGGTGACCATTAAAAATTCTGCTGGTTATAAGATTAGAAGACTTTATGCTGATTATTCGGAGAAGGCAATGGCACCCCACTCCAGTACTCTTGCCTGGAAAATCCTATGGATGGAGGAGCCTGGTGGGCTGCAGTCCATGAAGTCGCTAAGAGTCAGACACGACTGAGCGACTTCACTTTCACTTTTCACTTTCATGCATTGGAGAAGGCAATGGCAACCCACTCCAGTGTTCTTGCCTGGAGAATCCCAGGGGCGGGGGAGCCTGGTGGGCTGACGTCCATGGGGTTGCATAGAGTCAGACATGACTGAAGTGACTTAGTAGTAGCATGCTGATTATTAGCAAATAATGTTGCTCCTGTCTTAAGCCTACTTCAGTGGTTCCTGAGAATAACTGAACTCTGCCACTGAATTACTTTTTCTTTTCAGACATCCTTGCTCAAAGGTCCTTTCCTTCTCAGTAATTCTTACTTATGGATTTTGCTAAGCTGCAATAAAAGTGGAAAGTGAAGTGTTAGTTGCTCAGTCATGTCTGACTTGTCAAGACCCCAAGACTGTATCCCGCCAGGCTCCCCTGTCCATGGGATTCTCCAGGCAAGAATCCTGGAGTGGGTTGCCAGCTCCTCCAGGGGATCTTCCAACCCAGGGATCGAACCTGGGTCTGCTGCATTTCAGGCAGATTCTTTATTGTTTGAGCCCAGCTTCAACTTGGATTTGGACTCTAATGACCCAGAGCCCAGGAGCTGAGCCCAAGACAAAGAAAACACACAGCAGAGGCCAAGAGAGAGGCTGTGGGAAGAGTCCAGATCCCTGAGCCAGGCCAGTGGCTTCCAAAGTTTTTAAAGCAAACACAGACTAGAGAGCCTTACAACGGAGGTATAACTGCAGGAAGACAACATAAAGAACTTTCTGGAACTGGGGAGTAGGGAGGCTCAGCATATGCTGCTGAATTCCTAACATATGACAGCACATGCAATGCCATCCTGGGCTATGGAATATATAATTTTCACTAGGAACTCCTAAAACTGTCATTTGCTCATGCCTCATTTTATATTTGTTAAGTGACACACTTTCATTACTTATTCCTAGTCCTTATGTTTCCTTCAGAGAAGAGAACATCAAAGTACAGAGAGATT
Source organism: Bos taurus (assembly GCF_002263795.3). NCBI lineage: Eukaryota > Metazoa > Chordata > Mammalia > Artiodactyla > Bovidae > Bos > Bos taurus. The sequence continues at coordinate 11,691,402 of NC_037339.1, forward strand.
AAATGAGCTGGATATGATCACATAGTATAAAGATACAGAACATGGACTTCCCTGGCTGTCCAGTGGTTAAGACTATGCCTTCCAATGCAGGGGGTGCAGGTTCAATCCCTGGTTGGGGAGCTAAAATCCCACATGCCTCCTGGCCGAAAAACCAAAACATAAAACAGAACCAACATTGTAACAAATTCAATAAAAACTTTAAAAATGGTCTTCTCAGTTCAGTTCAGTTGCTCAGTCATGTCTGACTCTTTGCCACCCCATGGACTATAGCATGTCAGGCTTCCCTGTCCATCACCAACTCCCAAAGCTCGCTCAAATTCATGTCTATTGAGTCAGTGATGCCATCCAACCATCTCATCCTCTGTCGTTCCCTTCTCCTCCTGCCTTCAATCTTTTCCAGCATCAGGGTCTTTTCCAATGAGTCAGCTCTTCGCATCAGGTGGCCAAAGTATTGGAGTTTCAGCTTCAGCATCAGTCCTTCCAATGAATATTCAGGACTGATTTCCTTTAGGATGGACTGCTTGGATCTCCTTGCAGTCCAAGGGACTCTCAAGAGTCTTCTTCAACACCATAGTTCAAAAGCATCAGTTCTTCGGCACTAAGGTTTCTTTATGGTCCAACTCTCACATCCATATATGACTACTGGAAAACCCATAGCTTTGACTAGATGGACGTTTGTTGGCAAAGTAATGTCTTTGCTTTTTAATATGCTGTCTAGGTTGGTCATAGCTTTTCTTCCAAGGAGCAAGCGTCTTTTAATTTCATGGCTGCAGCCACCATCTGCAGTGATTTTGGAGCCTCCAAAAATAAAGTCTCTTGCTGTTTGCCATTAAGTGATGGGATCAGATGCCATGATCTTAGTTTTCTGAATGTTGAGTTTTAAGCCAACTTTTTCACTCTCCTCTTTCACTTTCATCAAGAGGCTCTTCTTCTCCCCTCAGAAAGATACAGAACCGAGTGAACGGGACTCTGTCACTTGATGTATATGTATCAGATGTCTCTGAGAAGGTACCAAAAAAAAAAAAAAAATCTGCCCACTGTGGCCACTGGCAGGGAGGGTAACTGGGAGCTGAGAGAGGGGAGCAAAGGCTCATTCTTCACCCTGACTTCTTTTGTGCTTTTTACACAGCGTACTATGTGCTCCCATTACTTGTATCTCAACATAGTTCATAATACACGGAGAAAGGTCTTGCAGAATGCATGTAGGCTCCATCCCGCCACCTGCTTGCCTTCTTCAAAGGAGGCCTGGTGAGTGCCAGCAGAGCCTGGGCAGCTGTGGATACTCGCACCCTGGTTATGCTGGCAGGGGTGGTGGGGAGGCTATACACAGTGTCTCCAGTGTACCCACTGTGGGGGGAAGCCTGTCAGGAGTTCTGGAGAATAGAGGCTATTGGGACGAGGTACATGACACCAAGATAAAGTAGCCGACAGATCCAGGATATTCTACCGGACAGATGATCTGGAGTCCCTAGAGAGTGGCCATCACGAAAAGGAAAAGGACAGCGGCAGGAAAGGCAGTGGCCCAGGTTACCAGGGGCTAACAAGACAGGCACGAAAAATGAGGCGGGGACTGCGACTGAATCCCAGATTGAGAAAGATAGTTAGTAACTATTGGGATGGTTTATATTCCATAGCCCAGGAGGGAGGGCAACCATTGGGATAGTTGGGGAAAGTGAACAGGGCTGAATAATTAAAAAATATATACTGGAGTGTAGTAACACTCAGGCGATGGCACCCAACTCCAGTACTTTTGCCTGGAAAATCCCATGGACGGAGGAGCCTAGTGGGCTGCCGTCTATGGGGTCGAACAGAGTTGGACACGACTGAAGCGACTTAGCAGCAGCAGCAGCAGCAGCACTGTGCTAGTTTCTGCTGCACAACAAAGCGGATCAGCCCCATGTTTCCATGTGTCCCCTCTGCTTTGGATTCCTTCTTGTCTAGGCCACCAAGGAACACTGAGTAGAGCTCCCTGTGCTGTCCAGTAGGTTCCTGTTAGTCTCTATTTTATACACAGTATCAATAGTGGATATATATTAATCCTAATCTCCCAACTCATCCCCCCTCCCTCCTCAGTATCCACACACCTGTCCTCTACCTCTGTGTTTACAATAGAATATTACTCAGCCATAAAAAGGAACGAAACTGGGTCATTTGTAGACGAGAATGGACCTAGAGACTCGTCTAGAGTGAAGTAAGTCAGAGAGTGAAAAACAAGTATGATATATTAACCCATACATGTGGAATCTGAAAACACTGGTATAGATGATCTTATTTACAAAGCATAAATAAAGACATGGATTGCATATTATAAGTATGATGAAATTATTGATGATTTTCTTAGAAGTAATAATGATATTGAGATCATATTAGGGAATGTCTTGACTCTTAGCAGAAGTATAGTAAAGTATTTAGAGATAAAGAAGTATGACAGGACTTACTTTCCAATGCATCAGAGAGGATATATTCAGAGAGGAACATAAAGCGGATGAGGGAAAAAGGGATCACTTGGTGAATCTAAGCAAAGGCACACGGGTGGTCATCTTACAGTTCTTTCAACTTTCTTGTAGATGAAACCTTTTTCAAAATAAACAAATTTGGAAATAAAGGGGAAAAGTTTAAAAACAAAACAAAACAGGGAAAACAAAGAGAAGCGTCCTGGGCTAGTCTAGCCTTCCGCCTCTGGGCCAAGCCCGTAAAGTCTCTGAGTCTTGGTTTCCGGTCTGAGGAATGAGGAAACTGGAGGGAGTGAACTGTGAGGTGACCGCAGCTCTAAAGGGCAGGGTCACAGTGAGGAGTCTGCAGGCGCAGGACCGGAAGTCCTCCGCATCCTGACTTCCCTCCCCCTCCCTCCAGACGCCCAGTGAAGGACCACTTCTCCTCAGGGAGCTCATCTTGTGAAATCGTAAGGATTTTCTCCTGTTGTGAAGACTTTAATCCTTCTAGTTTCGTAAGACTTTCTGTGCTCTTAAAAAGACATCTGCAGGAACTAGATGTAGTAAATGTGAGGGGTATAAAAGAAAATGCACAAAATCAAAACCGTTAAAGTACTTCCTGTTAAAAATCAAATAGCATAAAACACGATGAAGCTTCGAGCCCTGAAAGACCTTTATTGTATCTCAGTGTCTTCCTGTAATTTCACCTGGATTTGTCAGTAAATCAAGTATATTTCAATAAAAATGTTTAGAAAGTCAAATATAACTATGTTACCTTCTCAATATTTCTGTAGTTTCACAGATTAAAAAAATGAGGAAATTCTTTACAGTGTTGGGGCAATTGAAGAGACCCTCACAAGTACCGTATATTAACACATATATGTGGAATCTGAAAAGACTGGCATAGGTGATCTTATTTACAGAGCAGAAATAGAGACACGGACGTAGAGAACAAACATAGGGATACCAAAAGGGGAAGTGGGGGAGGAGATGAACTGGCAGATTGGGATTGACGTGTGCGCACTATTGACATGTGTCTGTGCTCATCGTGTCCGACTCTTTGCGACCCCATGGACTACAGAGGAGCCTTCCAGGCAAGAATACTGGGGTAGGTTGTCATTTCTTCCTTCAGGGCATCATCCTGACCCAGGATCCAACTCCTGTGGCTCTTGCATTGAAGGGCAGTTTCTTTTACCACTGAGTCACCTGGGCAGCCCCTACACTATTGATACTCTTGTCAGTAAGGGTGGCTCACTGCAGCTCTGATGCTCAATGGAAGAAGAAAGGGCTCTGTATTTTGAACCACTTCCCACCCTCTGAGTGTTTCCTCCATGCCCAAGCACTAAGAAACCAGTTAGAAGATCCCATACTTTTCTGTTCCTTATCAGTTCCTTATCATACTTTTTTGTTCCAAAGAAAGAGTTCTTTGTTTCCTTATTTATTATCATCTATCTGGGCTTCGGTGGCCCTAGTGGCGAAGAGCCCACCTGCCAATGCAGGAGACATAGGAGATGCGAGTTCCACCCCTGGATCAAGGCGATCACCTGGAGAAGGAAATGGATACCCACTCCAGGATTCTTGCCTGGAGGATTCCATGGAGAAAGGAGCCTGGCATGCGATGGTCCACGGGGTCACAAAGAGTTGAACATGGCTGAAGTGACTTAGCAAGCACACGTGAAATAGATAACTAATGAGAACCCAGCGTATAGCACAGATGCTCTGCTCAGTGCTCTGTGGTGATCTAAATAGGAAGGAAAGCCGAAAGAGGGGATATGTGTATACAGATAGCTGATCACTTTGCTGTACAGTAGAAATGAACACAACATTGTAAAGAAACTATGCCCCAATAAATTTTTTTCAAATAATAAAAAGAAAAAAGGTGGGAAAAGCCCTAAAAAAAAAAAAAGAGAGAGACTGTGAGCAAAATACTACTTTGGGGATGGTTCCCCAAAGGCGGGTGTCTGGAGAGGTGTGCTGTGCTGTGTCTTTATTACTGCATGCCTCTGTGGAGTCATCTATCAGAATTAATTTTTATAGGTCTTCCTTGAAAGGTTACAAGCTCAAGGTTGGCAGGCAACGCTGTACCTGAAAGACCACTGCTCTTAGCAAGTGCTCAATCAGCGCTTGTAATTTTGTTGAATTTAGCTGAAATTCAGCAGGTCATGTGCCAACAATTTGTTTTCTAATTGTCAATCAGAAACAAAACAAAACAAGATCTTGTGAATGCTTGTTTCTTTGATATTATTTCTTTTTTTGTACAACATGTCCAGTTTGGCTAATTGTTCTTCCAGATTACAGACTTTTAACGGTGAGAATTAGACAAACACAAATCTCTCCATATATTCCGCATGTGCGATGCAGTGAAATGTCCAACACGCTCCCTCCCTGTTAGCTTGGTCACTTCCTGCCTTCTGTCTCAACCTTTACCCAGTCCTGGGGAACTCTGTCAGTCCATTTCTTGCTGAACTTCTACTGAATCTTTCTAAAAATCTGCAAGAAGTAGCTTCACATACAGAACAGTTCCATTCTCATAGACATAGAAATCCTCTTTCTAATGGAAAAATTTTTTCTAGGTAACTATGAATATCTAGATAACTCTGGGCTTCCCATGTGGCTCAGTGGCAAAAAGAATCTTCCTGCCAAGACAGGAATTGTCAGCAACCCCAGTTTGATCCTTGGGTCCAGAAGATCCCCTGGAGAAGGAAATGAAAACCCACTCCAGTATTCTTGCTTCTTGCCTGGAAAATCCCACGGACTAGAGGAACCGCGTGGGCTAGTCCACAGGGTCGTAAAGAGTCGGACACGACTGAGCATGCACGCACCACATATATGAATATGCCAGTTTTAACTGTGGAATGTTTGCTGTGGTCTATGAGGGGTTAAAATCTTCATGTAACTCAAAGGGAGCTCAAAGGGAGCTGAGGTACCCTGGGCTTTAAGATCCACAAGGGAAGTGAATGGGCTGATCTAATTATTCACAGAACCCAAGGTTTTAAAACATGGGTGGGATTTATGCTGATACAATGGATGTCTAACCATCTACTTCAACACAGTGGTCCACGTGATTGAAGAATTATGCTCCATCTTATACTAGCAAAGACCTAAATTACTTAAAAATGTTAAACCCATATGACATAAAAAAGTACATACACAGTGGAATATTACTCAGTCATAAAAGAATGAAATAATGCCTTTTGCAACAACATGAATGGACCTAGAAATTATTGTACTAAGTGAAGTAAGCCAGACAAAGACAAATATCATACGAGAACACTTATATGCAGAATCTAAAAAAGAAAAAAAAAACCCAAATGAACTTATTTCCAAAACAGAAAGAGAGTTATACACACAGAATACAAACTTATGAGGGGAAAGGGATGAGGGGAGGAGTACATTAGGAGGATGGGATTAACATACACACACCACTATATATAAAATAGATAAGCAACAAGGACCTACTGTATAAAACAGGGAACTACACTCAGTATCATGTAATAACCTATAACGGAAAAGAATATGAAAAAGAATATATATATATATATATGAATCACTTTGCTGCACACCTGAAACTAACATGATATTTTATTTTATTTTATTTATTTATTTATTTATTTTTTCACTAATATTTTATTTCTTTCCTTGACATAAGAGCACGGCATTGACAAGTCACCTTTTTAACTTAATATAATATCCATCTTTCTATTATAAGAATGCAATATATTACCTATTATTTTTTTTTTCTCTAATTTTATTTTATTTTTTAAACTTTACATAATTGTATTAGTTTTGCCAAATATCAAAATGAATCCGCCACAGGTATACATGTGCTCCCCATCCCGAACCCTCCTCCCTCCTCCCTCCCCATACCATCCCTCTGGGCCGTCCCAGTGCACCAGCCCCCAGCATCCAGCATCATGCATCGAACCTGGACTGGCAACTCGTTTCCTACATGATATTTTACATGTTTCATTGCCATTCTCCCAAATCTTCCCACCCTCTCCCTCTCCCACAGAGTCCATAAGACTGTTCTATACATCAGTGTCTCTTTTGCTGTCTCGTACTCAACTGTACTTCAATAAAACATTTTAAGAAAACACAGAAAAGTAAAAAAAAAATCAAAATGAAGAAAAACTCATTTGAAGGGAGGGAGGGCCAAGGAGAGAAAGCGCTGAACACTCGTCTGGGAGCCATAAGGCAGAACAGGGCCGGCCTGGCCGTGCTCGGATCGTGGCACAGAGACTCCTGGCAACTGAACCCAGGAGGGGTCTGGGGCAGCCCCGTGGTGCTCACTGGTCACCAGGGGCAGTGTGTTCCAGCTCCTCAGGGAGACAGAGCTGCTCCCCATGGCAAGGGCCCACATCCCACTCATGTTTGCAGGACATGGACGCTTATCCCTTCATCGTAAAAGGATTCACACAGAGCTTCACACAAGGGACTCTGGGAGCCTCGCAGCCTCGAAAGGGGACCCAAAGTCAACGAAGCGGCGGGTTTCAGTCTGCTTCTTGCTGTATCCATCACAACACACGGACATGGCTCAGCACAGTAATCCCCAGGTGCAGGCGGAATGTCAAGCTAAGTCACGGGAGATGGGCTGTTTCTGAAGGACGTGTTTGATCCCCAATGCGGTTGAGAATATTTAGGATAGACTGAGTACCCGTGACCCATGGCTGCACATATATTGCTCCTCTCAACTGAACTGCTGATAATAATTACTCAGCACCGTGTTCAGGTTATTTGCTCTGGTCAAAGCCAGGAGTACAGGTGCCCTTCTCAGAGCTCAGGTCTCTGAAGGAGGAGGCAAAGCAAACTCAGCGATGACAAAAGGGATATCACTGAAAGGGGATCATTTCTCCCAAGGCAAGCACCTTCGCCGTCAGCTGTGTGACCCTCCCTGTGAGCCAAGGCAAGGCAACGCTGAGAACCGTGATAGGCGACCTGGTTGGTGATGCAGCAGGCATGGATGGGTGGGTGAGGGGTGCTGGGGTGGGGATGGTGGCCCTGAGAAACCTGGGGAGACGCCTGCCGTGCTTCTATCTGCCTGTTTCTGCCCCTCCCCACCCCACTCCAACGTGCGGCTTCCTGGGTGGCTCAGCGGTAAAGAATCCGCCTGCCGATGCAGGAGACGCAGGTTCCATCCCTCGGTTGGGAAGATCCCCTGGAGAAGGAAATGGCAACCTGCTTCAGTATTCTTGCCTGGGAAATCCCATGGACAGAGGAGCATGGCGGGCTCTAGTCCAGAGGGTGCCAAAAGAATCTGACACGAAACAACAACAACGGCAACACCACAACATCGCACAACTTGTCAAGGGCAGTGCTTTCTTCTGTAGCTACTGGTCTTTAGGTCACGGTCTTATCATTTTCTGATTATTAGAGCAGATGAAACAGAAGGCTCCCTTTCTCGGTGCTGACAGATGGGGTGATGAGAAGATGAAGACCCTGTCTGCTCCAGGTGAGCACCCCCCAGCCAGCCTCATGTCCTGACTCGGGGCGACTTCTGGGCAGATGGGGTCTGGGGTGCCTCTCACCCTCCACAGTTCACGCCATTACCTTAAACTTCTCCTCATAGTTCTCGAAGGCCTCCATGACCATGCACACAGCTTCCATCGAGCGCTCGAGCCGGCCATCCACCCCGTTGAAGCGGTACATGCTGCCCGACACGTCTACTACCAGGCGCAGGCGCTTGGGTTTCTGTTGGGGGCTGCCCATCTGAGGGAGGGATGACAGAAAGGCCTTGAGAACCAGAAACCATCACTGGCTGCTGTTCTGAGGGGTCTCACGCCAGTCCCAGAATGCCAGCGGCCAGGTAGGTAGGTCAGCTGTAGGCTGCGCCCTGCACAAGGCTGTCCTGGCAGGTGGGGAGGCATGGGTTGCTACTGTTGGGAATCGGGTCGCACAGCAGGTGAGTGGCAGGCTCCCCGTCAATCATATTACCTCCCAAGCTCTGCCTTATGTCAGATCAGCGGCGACATGAGATTCTCATAGGAGCACAAACCCTACTGTGAACTGCGCATGTGAGGAATCTAGGCTGCATACTCTTTATGAGAATCTAATGCCTAATAATCTCATTCTGAAGATGAGATGGTTGGACGGTATCACTGACTCAATGGACATGAGCTTAAGCAAACTCCGGGAGATAGTGGAAGACAGGGAAGCCTGGTGTGCTGCAGTCTATGGTGTAGCAGAGAGTCAGACACGACTTAGCGACTCAACAATAACAATTATTTCATCATTTAATCACAATGTAATAATAATAGAAATATCAATAAAGCGCACTATAAACAAAATGTGTTTGAATCATCCCGAGACCATCCCCCCCACCAACCCTGCCTGGTCCGTGGAAAAATTGTCTTCCATGAAACCTGTCCCCGGTGCCCAAAAAGTTGGGGACTGCTGATCTACAGAATTTCAGTAAATGGAGCTTCAGATTTGTGTTGGTAGTTGGGGCCACACGGGGGAGGATTTTCCTTTGGAATATGGTCCTTTGGAGGACCAACCTAGTCCAGTAAGACTTCCTTAATGAGACTGATGCCATCTTAAAAACAATAATCAGGAAAGAATATAAACCCCAATGTGTCATTTTCCCATTAAGCTTTAGAACCAGTTTCTCTAGGAAGATGGAGCTATTCTGGCAGCCCACAGCGATTTTACCTGTTGTGTGGTGACCTGAAAATCACTTCCACATGGTCAGTAAGAAATGTCAGATTCCTAAAATCAGGGATGTGAGGGGCAGGGGCCTCTTGCAAAGAAGTGAAGGAAAAACTCTCTTCCTGTCTTTTGTCTTTAGGAAGCTTTCAGTTTTCTACTCCTTCCAGTGACTGAATTACTGCTTCTTTTTACTTTTCCTGGCATTAAAGGCATGAACGTGGCATCGAACTACAGGTCAGCAAGAACCATCAATTAAAATGTGAAACGCTTAGGAGTTTCAGTTTGGTTTTGGACCCAGGCCTGCCGATGTGCAGAAAGAAAAACAAAAGTATGCTTGTCAGATTTACTTACAAGAGAAAAAGGAGAAAAATTCCAGATTATTCGGTTACCATACACTCGGTGACATGTATGAAAACGAATGAGCAAAGTTAGTCATTTGAAGAAAATGCTGTGGGTTCTGGAGTGTACTGGTTGGAGACAGATTCAGTGTACTTCTGAAAAGCTCGTTGACTCTGCCTGCGTCAGGCACTGCCTACAGTGCCTCGTGCTGCCATGACGACCCACACTTTCAGATGTATTTAAGCACAGTGGTGGCCCACAGTGAGTCCGTGAAGAAAGCGGCCACTGGCTCATACCAGCATGGCCCCCTCCACCCCACCGACCCCCCAGGTCTCAGTGGCTGCTCAGCAATTCCAGTTATTCGAGGATTTTCAAAGTCCAGAGCCCTCTAAGAGACTCACCTACTTGCCATTTTTTGCCTCTTGTATTAGTGCAAATATTTTAATGTTATGACTCTTAAACTTTACACTCTGGGAGAAATCCTTATTTTCTAAAAATTTCTTTGGTCACAGGATAAACACAGATCTTTAAAGGAACAGAAGAGCAGAAAACCACTAAGGTGGCTCTAGTGTTCTCATCTGTGTCACCCTCTGGGATTCAGGGACACGGAGTGACTTGCGTTTCCCCTCTAGGGCACAGCTCTGTGTCCTGGGGGCTCGTCTGCGAGATGGCAGCGGCCTCTCTGGCTTCCAGCGGCTGCTGGCAGGCACTGGCGGGACACCAGAGCCGGGGGTGGCATGTTCATTTCCTCTGCCCCTGTCCCGCGGCCCGAGGGTGGTCCTCCTTCTGCTTACGGCCGCGGCCCTTGGCAGGCAGCCCTCTCCATGACCCACCGTGTCCAGGTTCCAGTAAGTGCCCTCTCCTCCGCCCTTTCACACTAAGGGCAGATCCTTGCTGTTGGAAGACCACACTGTCTCTTTTTGGACTTCCTACACCCCACTCTTACTTGTGTAAACAGTCTTTTTATTAGGTTCCCTCAAATGCTCAATTTGAGTGTGCCTGGTATTTCTTGACTCATGCTGGAATCTTGATTCATATAATAAACAGTGTAATATTTATGTTTTCTTCTAATTAAAAAAATATATATAATGCTTTCCTTGATGGCCATATTCAGGGTTTGTAGTCTTTCGACTAAAACAGCGACTCCAGGAAGCGTCTGCCTGTGAAGAAGGTCAAACTACAGATCGAGGCTCCCAGGGCACCATGCTTACCTGTGGCTCCAGCTCACCCCGGCGTTTGTAGATGGCTTTTTCTCCAGTCAGCCCATCAATGATCTTGGCATCATCTAGCTCCCCAGTAGCCTGGTGTCTTAGCCACTGTCTTTCTTTACCTTTAGCCTACAAAGACACACATGTGAATGCTTACTTTAGTTCTGGAGAGTCCCTGATACATTTTATGCATGAATAACAGGAAACACGGAGCTTCCCTGGTGGCTCAGTGGTAAAGAATCTGCCTGTCAATGCAGGAGACAAGGGTTCGATCCCTGGATTGGGGAGATTCCATGGAGAAGGAAATGGCAACCCACTGCAGTATTCTTGCCTGGAGAATCCCATGGACAGAGGAGCCCATGGGGCTGCCAAAGAGTTGGACGTGACTGAGCAATGAAATAAACTGAACAACAGCAACAGGAAACACATGAGGGATCTTTTCAATACGTGCTGGCTCTGCACGAGCACAGCTTCATAAATGGACTGGTTTCGGCTCTGCTGACAAAGAAATGCCCTTTGTGTAGATTTTGTCCATTACATGTGTTTTAACATATGGAAGGACAAAACGAGCTCACGGCACATATGAACAGGATAGTGGTATGCAAATGAACCTCTGGAGAAGTATGCGATATCTGGAGTGTAATGGTGGTGCATTTCTTCTGGACTTTCTGTCACGGTACTCCTAGAAAATTTATTAGCTAACAAATTAAGCAGCTTGAACCTGTTAACATTGTCCGCAAGCACAGAGAAAACGTAGTCTTCAGGTTCTTAAATGTGATCTTCAGATTCTTCCTTTTCAAGAAGTTGTTGTTCAAGTTCTCTGTGACTTAGAGTACAAATGGGAATAGCTGAGAACCATAGCACACAAACATTTTGTACTGTACTGACATTCTGATCATCTACATTCAAAAATCTCCTAAATTACTTTTCTAAAGATATTTCCACATAATGCTTAAAACTATGCCCAGTGGACTAAGATGACAGTTAAGTGATAAAGAGTCGTAATATCCCAATGAAGGCACAGGTTTATCAAAGCTGATACGTACATTAAGAACCCAGACAATGAAATACTACTCGGTGCTAAAAACAAATCAGCTATCAAGACACGGAACGATATGGAGGTAACTTAACTGCATATTACTAAGTGAAAGAAGTCCATCTGAAAATGCTACAGCATGTATGGTTCCAACAAGACGACATTCTGCAAAAGGGCGAAACTATGGAGAACGTAAAAGAAGTCAGTGGTTGCCAAGGGTTGGTGGAGAGGGAGAGATGAAAAGGCAAGGCACAGAGGATCTTTAGGGCAGTGAAACTTTTAGAGGATACTGTAATGGCAGATACATGTCATTATACATTTATCCAAACCCACAGAATGTACAACACTCAGAGTGATTCCTAATGTAAACTGTGGACTTTGGGTGCGAATGTGTCAGTATAGGTTCATCAGTTGTAGCAAATGTACCGCATCGGTGGTGGATGTTGGTAATAGGGAAGGGCGTGTGTTGGGGCAGGAGGTAGATAGAAATTCTCTGCACTTTCTGCTTAATTTTCTGGGAATCTAAAATTGTTCTAAAAAACTGAAGTCTCTTAAAATATCTAGTTATGAAAATAATGAGGACTCTTTACTATACTGGGCCTATTTTCATTTCAGCAATGCACTTATCAAGACAAAGAGTGGCTCAGGGTAGAAAAAGCATCAGACTTGGATTCAGCATGTGAAAATCTTAGTTTTGTCTCACTTTGGGCAGTTATTGAGATTCTCTGTGTCTTTGCAGCCCCGTCTCCAAACTGAGGGGACACTGTGTCTGTGACCGTCTGTTTGAAGTATTACAGTCTGCATTTGGGCTTTGCTGGTGGCTCAGATGGTAAAGAATCCACCTGCAATGTGGGAGACCTGGGTTCGATCCCTGGGTTGGGAAGATCCCCTGGAGGAGGGGACGGCAACCCACTCCAGTATTCTTGCCTGAAGAATCCAAATGGACAGAGGAGCCTGACAGGCTGCAGTCCATGGGGTCACAGAGTCAGACATGATAAGCAACTAAGCACAGCACAGTCTACGTTTAATTAGAAATGAAAGTCACTAGTATTAAGTGGAGGATTTCCCAATTAGTTTTTTTTACTCTTTGCCTCTTCCTAATTATATCAAAATAATGACAGTAATATTTTCTCAAGTAACTGGGAATTGTCCCTAATTTGTAAGCTTCTAAGCATTAATCACGGAGAAGGCAATAGCACCCCACTCCGGTACTCCTGCCTGGAGAATCCCGTGGATGGAGGAGCCTGCAGGAGGCTGCAGTCCATGGGGTTGATGAGAGTGGGACATGACTGAGCGACTTCACTTTCACTTTTCACTTTCATGCATTGGAGAAGGAAATGGCAACCCACTCCAGTGTTCTTGCCTGGAGAATCCCAGGGACGGGGGAGCCTGGTGGGCTGCCGTCTATGGGGTCGCACAGAGTCGGACACGACTGAAGTGACTTAGCAGTAGCAAGCACTAATAAAAGTCTAAAAAGTGACTTTGAAGCAATGTTTTTTTTTTCCCACTAGCAGATCTATTCTTCAATAATATAAATAGCTGAATTGCCTGTCTGCTAAGTGCAACAAGTTATTGGGAAAATAACTCCTTAGGAAACCAGTTCACTTCATGTCTATTTTGACATTAGCGTCAATGTAGTTATGTTAAGCTGGTTTGCTATTGATAGTAAACATTTCGAGAGACTTGGGTGGATAATTAGTTACATGAAACATACTTTGCTTTCCAAAATTCATTTTTCTGCTGCAACATCAGCACTCTCAGCACTCGAAAGCAGCAGAAAACATCTAGAACCACTTAGCAGATATGTAACTGGATGAAAACCTTCCATTATTTGGAGTTTGGTGGGTGGGTGTGGGGTGGGGTGGTGGTGGTCTACCAAAAATCTCCTAAATAGCTATCTAAGGCTCTCAGCCATTTGGTTGTTCTCTGAGTTGGGACAGAGTCAGATCTAAGAATAAAAGAGACCTGGGTTTAATCCCTGGATTGGGGAGGTCCTCTGGAGAAGGAGATGGCAACCCCACTGGAATATTCTTGCCTGGGAAATCCCATGGACAGAGGATACAGTCCATGGGATTGCAAAAGAATCAGAGACAACTCAGTGACTAAATAACAAAAACAGTCTTCTAGATATATTTATAAAGATCCCACTATAATGAAGCTATCTGGAGTAAGGATGGTTTGTTATTTTAGATATTCCTATATTTGCCTAAAGTATACTAGTACACTTATCATTTACCAGAAGAACTTTGTCTTCAATTTTCCTTAGTAGGCTTGTGAGATAGAAATCTCACTGGCCAGCTAACTATCAAAGTCATTTCATTATGAGGTAGCTCCTTAAGACTATAAAGTACACAAATGTTAACTCTTTACCAGAGATTTGCAAAATCCTGTGTTATTGATATCAATTCCTGATCAGTGGTAGAGCACAGAGGCCGCTGTAACAGACTGAAGGCACAAGAAGGGAATTACAGGTGGTGTGAGTTTGGGGAAAAGGTCTAACTTAAGAGCAAGAGAACCATGATCCAGTGAAGGTGTGTTAAACAACCAGCCCAATAGCACTGCAAAATTCTTCTTTTGGTATCTATGCTAATAACTGGAAAAGACCCTGATGCTGGGAAAGACTGAGGGCAAGGAGAGAAGGGGGCGACAGAGGATGAGGTGGTTGGCTGGCATCACTGACTCAATGGACATGAGTTTGCACAAACTCACGGTGACGGTGAAGGACAGGGAAGCCTGGTGTGCTGTAGTTCATCGGGTTGCAGAGAGTCGGACACAACTTAGCCACTGAACAATGCTAATAATTAGTAAACATTATAATAAAAGGCGGTCCTTTCTAGGGGATCTATTATTGCCCTTAGTAAGGGGGTTATCAAATTACAAAATACTTATTTTTCCCTTATAATATCATGTTTGTCTGCTGTCTCTAGACTGTCCATCATGGAAGAACCTGGAGATCTGGGGTCTTTACTTTCTTATGCTGGTTTGCTTCTTCTCCTGTGTACAGCTATCATCTTTTAACGTCCTCTCTAGTTTGAAGGCTTTGTTCCCATTCTGTATACCAATAAAAGAAAAAGACTTAATAAAATTTGGGGTGAGAGTGAAGGAAGGGATATGCTTTTTCTAGTAAATCTGCCACCCACTTTTTTGGGTCAACTTTTAAAATTCAAGTATAAGATACTCATAATAAAGTGTACAAATCTCAAGTGCAGAGGCAGTGAACTTTAAAAGCAAACACATCTTGTAACCCCCATACCCTTCCGGCCTCCTGGAGTCTCTCTTGGACTTAAGCCAGGCCCTGCCAAGGACCCCTGCCCACCACCTGCCTGACTTCTAGCATCACAGATTAGGTTTGTGTGTTTTTGCATTTCATAAAGTGGGATCGTAAAGTATGTACTCGTCTGTGTCTGGCTTCTTTGGTTCAACATTGTTCCCAGGAGAGGCACTGACACTGTTGTGCCCAGCAGCTCTTGATTCTCTGTCTCCGCCATAACAATGTCCAATCGTGTGACTTCTGACCATATGTCACAACTGATGTCTCATCTGCTGCTGCTGCTGCTAAGTCATGTCCGACTCTGTGTGACCCCATAAACGGCAGCCCACTAGGCTCCCCCGTCCCTGGGATTCTCCAGGCAACAACACTGGAGTGGTTGCCATTTCCTTCTCCAATGCATGAAAGTGAAAAGTGAAAGTGAAGTTGCTCAGTTGTGCCTGACTCTTAGCGACCCCATTGATTGCAGCCCACCAGGCTCCTCCATCCATGGGAGTTTCCAGGCAAAAGTACTGGAGTGGGATGCCATGACTGTGTTATTTCCAGCTTGGGGCTATGATGAGTAATGTCGCCATGACTATCCTTGACCATGTCTTTTGCAGCAGGTACGGGTGTATTTCAGTTGGGTGGATATGCTGGATACACTCAGGTTTAGGAGATGCCATGAAACAGGTTTCCAAAGTGGTTTTTCCAATTTACATTTCCCAGGATCAGTGTATGAGGGCTTCCTTTGTTTATATCCTCACCAAAACTTGATATTGACAGTTTCTTTTTTCTTTTAATTTTAGCCATGTTGGTGGGCATCTATTCTCTTCTTTAAATTTTTATTTGTGGATAAATGAATTATTTTTGATTCTGCCTGTCACAGATATTTTTAGAAACAAGAACCAGTACTTTTTGTTTTTGAGAAGTGAAAGAATGTGCTAGGCTTTTGCTCCAGAACGATGGACACAAAGACATTTTTATATAATAGAACTATTCATTCAAGTATATAGCTTGCAGATAAATATGGACGGATAATTTATTATCTATCATCCAGCCAGCCCACCAGTACTTGGAAACTCAAAACAGGAAGAGGCATGTCAGGATGGGTGTTCTTGAAGCCAATGTGCTGGAGGCGGGGAGGCTCTTCAAAACTCTACTGAGGGCTGGAATAGAAATATTGATTATTTTGGTCTGTGTATTTTATGGGATTTATTAAAATGCTTCTTTAAATAGTAAGTTCCTACTGTATTTAAACATGTAATTTTATTTATAACAAAGAGCCAAGACATGTTCTTTATTGATATTTCTATTGCATGAAGAAAAGTATTCTTGTAAATATGCCCGTTTGTTTTGTATTATGTCATAAATTCATACTAATGAGAATTCATTATATATAAAGATAGGTTTCACTAGTAAAAAGTCTACATTACAGACTTTCTAAAACAGAAATATAGTTTCATTACTTTCATGTAAAGAACAGTTAGAGTGCTCAGAGGATGACGTATTCTGGTTAATTTCATTTTCTGGGAAATAATTTGGTTAACCAGAAAGCACACACAGACTCACACACACACCACACATCTATGGCAGTGAGGACACCAGGAGGAATAAATTTGACAAAAACCAATTATCTTGCGGTTTGTGACACTGGGTCTTGTGACTTCAGCACTGAAAGTATTCTGACTCATCTTAAATCTTCACTTATTTGGGTTATGGTTAAACAAGACTTCTTTTACTTTCTTTGAGAGAGTTGTCGTTATAATTATTTGATTTATTTATTTGTGGCTGGGCTGCGTCTTCACTGTCACACAGGCTTTTCTCTACTTGTGGTGAGCAGAGGCTACCCTCCGCTTGTGGGACTTCTCATTGCAGGGGCTCCTCTTGTTGGGGAGCACCGGCTCTTGAGGTGACGGCTTCAGTGGTGCACAGGCTTCTCGTTGCGGCGGCTCCTCTTGTTGGGGAGCACCGGCTCTTGAGGTGAGGGCTTCAGTGGTGCACAGGCTTCTCGTTGCGGCGGCTCCTCTTGTTGGGGAGCACTGGCTCTGGGGCGATGGCTTCAGTGGTGCACTGGCTTCTCGTTGCGGCGGCTCCTCTTGCTGGGGAGCACCGGTGCTAGGGGCGACGGCTTCAGTAGCTGTGGCTCCCGGGCTCTAGAGCACAGTCTCAGTAGCTGTGGTGCACGGGCTTGGTTGCTCCGTGGTTATGTGGGATCTTCCTGGATCTGGTATGGAACCCATGCCTCCTACACTGGCAGGTGGATTCTTTACCGGTGAGCCAACAGGGAAGCCCAAAGACTTCCTTTATCTATAAACTCTACAAGCAAGTCAATCTTCTACTATTCCTTTAGAATTAATGAAAAGATTAGAAAGGTTTAAGTGGCTTTGTAGAAAGCACATCCATTCTACAGAGTAAAACGTATAGATGACCATCACTAAGTACTTGTTGGGTGAAGAAATAGATATAAATGGATATTGAGGATACCTGGGAGTAGTGATTTTTTTTTATTAAACATTAGCTTCTGTTATTTAAACATTTCTCCATGTTTGACTAACATATACTTTTTTGCTATTGATTTGTACCATTCAAACAAAAAGGATGCTGAATTAAGGTAAACTTTTGTATAGTATTTGTAAAACAACAAATTATAAATCAATGGAAACAATAAAAAATTTTTCTTTACAATTCTTGATATTTTGACATAATATAAATAGCTATTAAATACCTGTTAGGTTGCCAGTTGCTCTAAATGGTGAAATGGTATTGCAAAAAAGAGCAGATACGGACCTCTATTTTAGGGAATTTCCTGTTTCTTGAAGTAACATCTCATTACCAGGCTAAAACAAAACCAAACACTAGTGATTCATGTACTTAACAAAGGTGGTTCTTGTTAGAAGAGTGTGTACTCTCCGATGGTGACAAGGAACTGAACTATTAGCTGGGTGACAACATACTGCCATTTTACAATGAGTTGTTATGAGCAATTTCACGTCTCTCCTTCAAGAATTAAAAATTTTTTACTTTAAAGGAGCAGGGAGCTGCATGTATCCGTGAGCATGTATAACAGGCAGCTTAAACTCAATAGTTCAAAACTGGCCCCAGAGCCCGTCCTCTGCTCTCCTCAAGTTCTCTCGACAAGAGGCAACGGGCAACCCGTTCTTTCGGTTGTTCAGGGCACGTATCTGGGAATCGTCTCTGGCTTCTCTCTCCCTCAAGTCTCACACCTAGACCACTGGCACAGCCTCTCAGCTTCGGTGGCATCTGCCCATTTCGTACCATGCCCACGTCAGCCCTAGGTCAGCGGCCACCTCCGCCCACCTGGAGCACTTCAACAGCATCCTACTCGCTCTCCGCCCCACCCTGGCCCCCTGACAATCCCCTCTCCATAAAATAACCAGGGGTATTCATCAAAACATGAGATTTGCAAGAAATATATCTAAAAAATACCAGCATGATTAAACTCTTAAAAAGCTTGACTTAACTCCAATTTCTCTAATCTAGGAATGAAAGTATTTGTTTCTCTTTGTCACATGCATTATCATACTTTTTGCTTCCTTCTATTTATGCCAACTTCTGGAGTTTTAACTTTTGAGATAATATGGGGATTCAGGCCCTATTTAATATTTTTAAACTATTTTTATATTGTGTACCTTTAGAAAGCATTATTCTTGATATTTAAACTTTCTTTTCAACATATTTCCCCACAATTGTTTAGACCTGATTCTGTGTTCAACTGCTTCTAATGCTCATTGCTGTCCCTTTAATACCACAGAATTCCCATTCTTTTTTTTTTTTTTTTTAAGTATTTATTTATTTGGCTACACCCAGTCTTAGTGCAATATATGGGATCTAGTTGCCTGACCAGGGATCGAACCTGGGCCCCGTGCATTGGGAGCATGGACTCTTAGCCATTGGACCTCTAGGGAAGTCCCAAGTTTCCCATCCTCAAGGAATTTGATTCCTTTCTTAACTGGCTAGAATACTGACATATATAGAAAGGAGTCAAATTATATATATAATGTGTCAGATCAGATCAGATCAGTCACTCAGTCTGTGTGTCCGACTCTTTGCGACCCCATGAATCACAGCACACCAGGCCTCCTTGTCCATACACATTGAATTCAAAATTATTTCTAAAACAGATACTTAAGTGACATATATTTTTAAAGCCTCTGACTATCTGAAAATGTCTTTCTGTCAGTTTTGCACTTTGGCTGAGTAGAGAATTCTTGGGTCACAACTTTTCTCCCCTCAGATCCTGCAGACGTTCTTCACAATCTTCTGGTGTTCAATACAGGTAAGATGAATTTTTCTTTCTTGGATGACAGCTTAGTTTTTCTCCTGTTTGCTTTTACATTTTCTTTGTTTTTGAAGTGTTACATTCCATGAGGCTGTAGTGAGGTGTTTATCTCTTTTCATTAACTTTGCCTGGTACTCAGCAAAGTTCTTTTGATCCATTGACTTAGGCCTGTCTTCAGCTCAGCACATTTTTACTATTACTTGAATTATTGCTTATGTGTGATTTTTGGTGGCCTCCTTGGGAATATTGCTGGCTTATTCAGTATATATTTACTGGGCACTTACCATTAGCTAAGTACTGTTCTCCTTGTTGGGAAGGCTTATGGCTCCATGTGTTAGCACTCTGCTCTGTTTTTATTGACCGGCTTTCTTAGGGTTTCTACCTCTACAGTATGGAACAACAATTCAAGTTTTCCATTCACATTAGTAATTAGACTTCAGACTGGATTGAGTCTGTTCTTCCTCCTTTTAATGTAGATTTCAACCTTGGCATTGCGTTTTTCATTTTCTTCGAGTCCTTCCTTATGGCATTCAATTCCCTTATTATTCCTGCTTGCCTCTTGGCCAGATCCTTTTAAGATGTCTTATTTCACATACTTCAGGTTTCTTTGAATTGTGAGAACACAGAACAGATGTTTTCTAAAAATCTTTGTTTTCTGAAGAAAATATTCTAGCCTGTTGACATCTTCTTCTTCTATAGCTTATTACTTATTATTCTACCTCACTGAAGAATAATTTCATACATCTCATCTTATTTAATTTTTTTTGTGCTCTTATTCTTGGATGATGAGACGGCTGTTCGAAACTGTTGGATAGACTCTCCACTTTGTTATTATTAGAAGTCTCCTTGAAGATTTTAGACTAGTATTAGCAGTCGAAGCAAAGCTTTACCACTAGTTCAAGAGCTCCGCAGGAAAGGAGTTGGAACTGTGGACAGTCACAGCATGAGAGCTTCATCTCCACATCATTTCTTATTTTGTTTGGAAAAACCATTGCTGTGGGGCCATTTAGCCTTTGTTTGATCTCGTCTTCAAGCCAAGGATAAGTTGGGGCTGCTCTGGCCCCTTTCCCAGGGTTATTGCCTTTCCAGCTTTCTGCTTGTCGCTCTCTGCCACCGTGTAAAACCCAGCCCTCCCACCCCCACTGCTCCCAGCGCTGCTGCTGTCAGACACGGCTACTTGTAGTGACAACGTGGAGGTCAAGAGATCGTCCTGACCTTCTAAGAAAATGGAAAATGCAATGCCAAAGTGGAAATCTACATTAAAAGTAGGAAGAACAGACTCAAGCCAGTCTTAAGTCTAATTACTAATGTGAATGGAAAACTTTATTATTCCATACTGTAGAGGTAAAAACCCTAAGGAAGCTGGTCAATAAAAACAGAGCAGAGAGCTAACATACAGAGCCTTCTCACCAGCTCTCGGGGTCTCTCTTCTCCTCCTCCCCATCTCTCCAAGTAAGAGATGTTAATGTGATTTGTGGTCTCAGACTCACTTGCTGGTACTGCTGTTTCTTAGGAGTCTGAATTGTCTTCGGTACTATTTTTCATAGGGGTCACATTACATTAAATTTAGCAAAAACTCTTCAAAGCTTCTCGTATGTCATTAGCACTCTTCCCTATTACATGGGTTTTTCAGTTTACAACCTCTTAGTTTTTTAATCCTTCTAATGGTCACCTGTCAAAGACTGACTTCGATGCCTTTGCTCATAGAGCCTGGAAGTCAGGACTGTATTTCTCAGTGGTGCTCAGTTAAGCTGTCCTCTTATGGCCACGGAGAGGCCACTGCAGCCTGGCGTGCTGCCATCCATGGTGTCACAGAGCCGGACACGACTTGGTGACTGATGCCTCGTGACGATGCCTCGTGTGCTAAGAAGCAGTAGTTAGCATTTTACTGCTCTCTCTGGAAATGCAGATGTTCCTTGACAGGACTGCCTCCACTTCTCCCTGCCGCACTCCCCCCGTCCCCCACCCCGCCAACCCCCACCAGCCCAGCAACTCTTTGCTCTCTGCTGTCACCTTTGTCTACACGTCTTTCCTCTTGGCTTAGGCTGTTCTTCTGCACAGATGACCATAAAAGCACAGAGATATCTGTATAGATATGCAAGCCTGTCTGGTCCTAATCTTGCTGTTGAACTTGAGTCATAACTTAAAATCTTCAAGTATCATGCTTGACGTTTCTCCATGGATGTCCCAGTAGTGCAAAAGCATCAGAACAGCCAGAGCAAACATCTGCTTTCTCCACAAGCCTCTCCTTCTCACGTCTTCCTTGTTTCTGTCCCCAAGGGCTCAAAAACCTCACCATGCCCCTCTCCCCACGTTCCATCAGGAACTCTCTGCGGTCCTACCTCTCTACTGTCCCATCCTTTCCTCTTCATTTCAATTACCCTGGTTTGGGTGCCTATCACTTCCCACCTGAATAACTGAAGTGATGCTATGATCATATCCCTTCATGGGCTTCCCAGGTGGCTCAGTGGTAAAGAATCTACCTGCCAGTGTAGGAGATGCAGGTGATTCGGTTAGATCCCTGGGTTGGGAAGATCCCCTGGAGGAGGAAATGGCAACCCATCCCAGTATTCTTGCCTGGAGAATCCCATGGACAGAGAAGCCTGTTGGGCTACAGTCCATAGGGTCGGTAAGAGTCAGACACGGCTGAGCATGAGCACAGGACTTAAATGATTATAAAACTTCTCTTTTTAGGAAAATATTATTTATTTATTTGGCTGTGCCCTGTCTTAGATGTGACGTATGGAATCTTTAGTTGAGGCTTGTGGGAGCTAGTTCCCCAACCAGGAATCGAACCTGGGTCCCCTGCATTGGGAGCATGGAGTCTTAGCCATCAGACCACCAGGGAAGTCCCTGAAACTACGTACAGAAGATAAAACCACACCACTCCCTTTCTCATTCGCTTCCACAATCCTCACTGACTACAAAAGGTAGTCAGCATGGAATCACCTTCTTTCCAGTTTTCGCTCCACCACCCCCTACACACAGGCCCACCCCAAAGCTCTGAACTCTAGTCATGCTGGAGTTTGCCATTCTCCAAACATCCTTGTGTTAAAGTCTTTGTCTTCTCGTTGGTTCCTCCTATCTTGACCAGAGCTACCCAGACTGCCTTTGCTGTGTGAACATTTGTTACTGGTCTGTGATAAAATAGGTCATGTGAATTGATAGTAATCATTTAGAAATTTATATGACAATTTGACAAAGTAATTTTAGATTTGTTGAACCTAATATTTAGTAATATGGGCTTGGATTTTGTATGCTGGTTTTTTATATCATTTTTTCAGTAATTCATTTCTGTTATATAAAGTATTAATCTGTTAACAGGAAAAGAGGATTGAAGAACAAGGTAGCCTTTGTGAGGAGTTACTGGAAACAATCAACTGGGCTACTGCAGAAATAAGCTTCTTTGCGTGTATTCTAAGTCGCTTCAGTAGTGTCTGACTCGTTGTGACCCCATGGACTGTAGCTTCCTTAGGATCCACTAAACTGGTTACTAGGATGTTAGAGAAACACGAACATAAAGGTATTATTTTCCCAATTAATGTGTGTGAAGGACTGGTCTTAAAAAAAAAAAAAAAAAGTATTCCTTTGTGATCAATTGATTAAAAAACAAAACCTGGCCCCTCTCCACAGAAAGTTTGAGAAGCTCTGGTCAAAACCATCTTTCCAGCAGCATCCTTAGAAGAGTTGCCAGTTGAAACCATACTCATCCTTCACGGTCCAGCTCAAATGACCCTTCCTCTGTGAGTCCTTCCTTAACTGCCCAGCCTAGAAGTTGCTCACACAGCTGTCCCCAGAACCACAGCACTTAGTTAAGAACTTTCTGAACCTTTACCAATTGTGTCTTCTCTTACAGCTACATGCATCTTCTTCACCAGGTTGGCTGTTGAGGGCAAGAACCATTATGCAAAATAGATATTCAGTCCCCTGGGTGAAACACAGCTATTATAGATTAAATAAAGTGAATGGGGAAATGCTTTCCATTCTTTGCCTACCGCAAAGTGGGGGCTCTGAATAAAGTTCCTGACCAGGCAGCCACTCGCCTCCCAGCCTCAAAGCCTTCTGCATGTCACACTGAGTGGTACCCTGCCCGAGGCTGGCCCCCAGCTCACACCTGGGCTCACACAGTATCAGCCCTTTCTCTATGCTGTGCCTTCCCCTGGGCATTGTTTTCACCCTGGTCTGTCTGGTAAATACTCGTCTGTCCTTAAAGACTCGGGTCACGGATACTTTCCTTCAAATCTATCCTGAAGGTGTCCCTCATGGTCCAGTGGTTAAGAAGCCATCTGCCAGTGCAGAGGACCCAGGTTCTATCCCTGGTCTGAGAAGATCCCCCATGCTTCGGGGCAACTAAGCCCGTGTGCCACAACTACTGAGCCCAAGCACCCTAGAGCCCATGCTCCGCAACAAGAGAAGCCACTGCAGTGACAAGCCTGAGCACCAGAACTAAAGTAGCTCCCACTCACCGCAACTAGAGAAAGACCCAGCAGAGCCAAAAATTACATAGAAAAATAAAATATGAAATTTATCCTTGAATCTTCCTCCTCTGGGCATCCACTGCATTGTCTTCCTTGCTCTCCCCAGACACTTACATATTAAACAGAAATGATCTGTGCGGGTGTCTTCCCCACGCCTCCAGGCTAATACCTTTGTTGAGTATGGAGATAATATCTTATGAATCTTTGTGCCCTCAGTGCCAAGCACAGCGCACATCAGTGTTCAAAAACACTATTTATCTGAACAACATGCCCATTTTGAACCACTGAAGGAAAAATAAAGAAGATAACTGTTGGTCCACAGAGATATCATGCCAGACGTAACAAACCAGAGAAAGGCTAATTTAGTTGGGCCTGAGAATGAAATTCGGAGAAGGCAACGGCACCCCACTCCAGTACTCTTGCTTGGAAAATCCCATGGACGGAGGAGCCTGGTGGGCTGCAGTTCATGGGGTTGCTAAGAGTCAGACATGACTGAGCGACTTCACTTTCACTTTTTACTTTCATGCATTGGAGTAGGAAATGGCAACCCACTCCAGTGTTCTTGCCTGGAGAATCCCAGGGACGGGGGAGCCTGATGGGCTGCCGTCTCTGGGGTCACACAGAGTCGGACACTACTGAAGTGACTTAGCAGCAGCAGCAGCAGCCGAGAATGAAATTACAGATGGTTGATTAGGAAAAAAACACTAGAGAGAAGACAGGATTAAACTCAGTGGCTTTTTGTAGAAAAGGATATTTTCTTTTGTTAGGGAAAGCTGGAATCAGAGATTCAGATTCTGAACTGAGTATAACTGGAGTTATTACAGATTCTACTATTCTAACAAGGAAATCTTGCTATTGATTCGTAAAAGGTTCAATCACCAGGACGCTATGATATCCCATGAGGAAGCCAGTCAAGAAGCAAGAGGAGGTCACTGGTGAAAGATGTCCTAATTGAGAAGAGGGACCCATTGTGCAACAGAGGGACATGTGGAAGAGGCATTAACTTGGAGCAAGACATTCCCTTTGCTCAGATATCAGTCCAGCCTCCTGGAATCAATGCGTGGGCTTCAAGCTGTATTTTGTAAGGTTATCCCAAAGGATGATTTGCTAGTTCCTGGCCAGACTTTGTGCTGTTCACCAAGGAAACACCCCTGGTTACTGGGATTCCACAATAACCCCAAGACAGTTGCATGGTATGAGTCAATCAGAACCAGGTGGGACTGGCAGGAGATGCCCCAAAGGGGACCAAACCCAGGTCTCCTTGCTCTGGTTGCAAACTACAGATCCATATGCCACAGCAGGCCCTGTCTATCTTTGGCCAGTAGCTATTTTCAACTGCCCCTAGGGTTCCAAACTGAGGACCAGAAAGCCCATTTAACACCTTGGTGGATTAAAAAAAAAATTCCCTAAGGGAAACACTTAAAAATATTTTAAGAAGTCACCTTAGTGGATCTGACTTTTCTTCCTTTGACTGGTCTTGTAAACATAACATTTATCTTAAAGGACTGATGTGAAATTAAATGCAACAATGTCTGTAAAAGTAGCTATAGCATGGTGCCCAATGAATACCAGTCAACACATGAATCAGAAGGGAATTCTGATTCCTTCAGTTAAAAACATATTCTTGTCTTTCTTCCTAGAACTGTGAATCTCCCAGTGGCCCTTTGGTCCACAGGGTAAAACCCAGTGCTGCCATGCTCTCATGTCATCCAGGGCCAGATCACCATCTGGTCCTCACAACGTGGCCCGCCTGCTCCCTTGCCATCGTCTCCCACCACACACACCGTCTTCTCAGCCACACTGAATTACGTGCTCCTCTCTGAGCTCACTGTGCTCCCCCAGGCCTCAGTGCACTCGTACGTGCCGCGTCCCGTGTCAGAAATGTCCTGACTCCTCAACCAGCTGGAAGAGTCCTCGGGATCTTTCAGGAGTGAACTCAAGCATTTCATCTTCCATAAAGCTGATTCTCACTCACCCCGCCAGAAGCATGCACGTTCTCTACAGAACTTAGGAAACCATTTGCTTGTCTTCTTTAAGTTTCTTCTTTGACAGCAAGGGCTGCATTTTATTTTTCTGTCCCATCAATAACTTAAGAAATGAACGAACGGACGTGACTATACCCCCTCTTTAGTTAGGTGCTAGCACCATTTGGCATCGTCCTCATCTCCCAGGAATCCCTCCTTTTGGCTCTTATTCACCTACTGCCTGGCCCGGGAGCTCAGAGCCCCTCAGAAGCTGCCCTCAATGCCCAGGGAAATGAGCATTTGTTAAGTGGAAGAGAATTCAATCATTCAGTGTTCCATTGTTCTATGAGGTGAGGTGCTCATAGGTCTAGATAAGGGAAATCAGGAAGTCTGATGCTTTTGAAGTCACCAGTCAAACTACTGCTTCCTGGACAGGAGGAAAGCTGAGGTCAAATATTTTTACTAAAATTCAACTAAGACGGCCAGAGAGTGACCCACAGGTTTTATGCAGACATTTTGGCATTAGTTAATTTTTTCTGACCGTCTGGCTAGGATACAGATAAATTTCTCCAGTGGTTCTGGGGTGGGTCTAATTGGGTGACCAGATTATTTTCTTGGTTCGTTCATGTTGATTACCTGTAAATTATCCAGGATAATTCGGAGGGAGTGCACCTGTCGTCGAACAGCCCCTGAAAACCTTTCATAGGTGGCAGCATCATATTCACTCATTTGGATCTCCTTTAGCCTAAAATTGGAGGGTGAAAAAGACAACAGCTGAGAGCAAGTATCCGTGGGTCTTTTACTGACAGTAACCTACTGCTAGAAATAGCCAACTTCTTAGTAACTCAGTTTGCCTTTGAGGAGAAAAAGCAAGAAGTCAGAGAGAACAAATGCATGGACAACAAGGGGGAAGGCGGTGGGATGGGAGAAACTGGGAGGCTGGGACTGATACATGCAGACTACTGCCTGCTGCGGTTGCTTAGTTGCTAAGTCCTGTCTGATTCCCGTGAACTAGAGCCTGCCCACCAGGCTCCTGTCCAAGGGATTTCCCAGGTAAGAATATTGGAGCGGGTTGCCATTTCCTTCTCTTCTCAACCCAGGGATCAAATCCGCATCTCCTGCATTGGCAGGCAGATTCTTTACTGCTGAGCCACCAGGGAAGCCTGTACGCTACTGATGAAAGTAAAAGTGAAAGTCGCTCAGTCGTGTCTGACCCTTTGCAACCCCATGGACTATACAGTCCATGGAATTCTCCAGGCCAGAATACTGGAGTGGGTACCTTTCCCTTCTCCAGGGGATGTTCCCAACCCAGGGATCAAACCCAGGTCTCCCACATTGCAGGCAGATTCTTTACCAGCTGAGCCCCAAGGGAAGCCCAGGAATACTGGAGTGGGTAGCCTATCCCTTCTCCAGCTGATCTTCCTGATCCAAGAATGGAACCAGGGTCTCCTATATTGCATATAGATTCTTTACCAACTGAGCTATCAGGGAATATATAAAATAGACAACTGATAGGAACATACTGTACACCACAGAGAACTCTACTTAATGCACTGTGGTGTCCTAAGTAGGAGGGAAATCCGAAAGGGAGGGGATACATGTATATGTGTATCTGACTGTGTTTGCTGCACAGTAGAAGCTAACATGGATGCGAGAGTTGGACCATAAAGAAGGCTGAGTGCCGAAGAATTGATGCTTTTGGACTGTGGTGTTGGAGAAGACTCTTGCGAGTCCCTTGGACTGCAAGGAGATCCAACCAGTCCATCCTAGAGGAAATCAGTCCTGAATGTTCACTGGAGGGACTGATGTTGAAGCTGAAACTCCAATACTTTGGCCACCTGATGTGAAGAGCTGACTCATTGGAAAAGACCCTGATGTTGGGAGAGATTGAAGGCAGGAGGAGAAGGGGATGACAGAGGATGAGATGGTTTGATGGACATGAGTTTGAGCAAGCTCCGGGAGTTGGTGATGGACAGGAGGCCTGGCGTGCTACAGTCCACAGGGTTGCAAAGAGTCAGACACGACTGAGCAACTGAACTGAACTGAACCGAGAAGCTAACACAACATTGTAAAGCAATCATACTTCAATAAAAATTAATTAATTAAAAATAACAATTAAAGAATACAGAAAACCAGCTAGTTTAAGTAAAAAGAAATAAAGGAAAGGCAAGAAGTGATGTCTCCAGCTAATGTTTCAAAAGAGAGGAATGTGTGTGTAGTGATGCGCTGGAAAATGGTAAACAAGTTGCCCTGAAGGGGAAAAGCAGCCCTGATTTGTAGTGTTTGTTGACGTTTGTGGTAACTGATTTTGAGCTATCAACAGAGAGGGCCCCTGAATTAGAAAGAGCCGGTGTGCGTGGGCTGTGTAGCACACCACTACTGCACCCCAGACGTGTGCCTGTGATGTTGGCAGTGGTAAGTTCCTGCGGCGGGGTCCTAGAGAGATCCCATGGCAGGTGGTAAGTTCCTGCGGCGGGGTCCTAGAGAGATCCCATGGATGCTTTTTAAGACCGAGGACATAGATTTGCTTGACCAAGGTAACAGCTCCTGCCCAGAGACTGTCAATAAAAAGGTTGCTTCGTAAAACAGGAGTTTTCTGAAATCGCTGATTGTGTCCTTTTAATAATTGTGTTCTAATACTATTGTGGTGCTGAAATTCTGGTGCTCCTTTTTATTATTTTTTCATTATTTGCTTCGGCTGCAGCCCTGCCTCTGCACTTGCAGTTTCCTAAACACACCCAGCGCCCTTGCCTCTGAGGCTCTACCTGGTTTCTCTCCCACCCTTCTTTACCTGCTGACTCCCAGAACTCTTCAAATCAGTGGTCGCCTCTTCCAGGAAGCCTGCTCTGATCTCTGGTCTGTGGTCTGGGCTCTAGTATCACTTCATGCTTGTCGCTATACAGTGGTTGCTACCTGTGCTAGAGTCTGCTTCCCGTCTCCCCAGCTGTCTCCTTTATTTTTTCTCATCTTTATCTGCATGGTGGTCAGCAGGATGCCTAGCATAACAGATGCTCAAAACAAACTGAGAGAAATCACTGAAATACAAATAAGACTCCATTGTTTAAAACATGCTAATGCTGCGTGCTCAGTTGTGTCCGACTCTTTGCGACCCGTAGATTGCAGCCCCCAAGCTCTTCTGTCCATGGGATTCTCCAGGCAAGAATACTCGAGTGGGCTGCCATGCCTCCTCCAGGGGATCTTCCCGACCCAGGGACTGAACCCTCATCTCCTGTGTCCCCTGTATTACAGGTGGATTCTATACCAGCTGAGCCATCAGAAAAGCCCTACAGTATCTTAAACTAGTCAGAAGTAGAAGGTTTTGCAGTGTTGTATTCATAATAGGCTAATTCGATGACACAAATTTCTATAAATGTAATTTATAAATAAATTTATAGAAATGTAATTTATAGAAATTTCTACAAATTTCTATAAATGAAAAGGGTACTAATACTAGAATAGAGAAAGATGAATGTATATCAAAAGCCTGACCACAACACGGTTTTCTAAGCTATTGCTACTGTATGTGTGTATGTATGTGTGTACAAGTGTGTGCACGCATGCAATGTTGGAGGTATGGATCCTTGATGTTGAGCTGAAACTCTTATCTGGAGTGTATTCTTATTTCCCTTGGCTGGAGATGAACCCCCTAACGCTCTCACTGAGGATGAATGGTCTCTATTCCTCCCATCAGGCCGTGCTCTGGGAAGACTCCATTCATCAGAGGGCAGAGTGCTGGAGTCTTATTAGAATCACACCATGTTGGGCTCAGACCACCATGAGGGCAGACGGGCAGTTCCTGCCCTACCACCTGGCTGGTTAGCTAACGCCACCTCAAGTGTCCAGATCACGTCCTAGGAAGTCTTGCTTGGTCCCCCCATGATCAGTCTCTTTCACGTATCTTCCATAGATATCTGCTATGGAACCTGTACATTTTATTGCTTTTGCTGCTGAGTCGCTTCAATCGTGTCTGACTCTGTGCGACCCAATAGACGGCAGCCCACCAGGCTCCCCCGTCCCCAGGACTCTCCAGGCAAGAATACTGGAGTGGGTTGCCATTTCCTTCTCCATTATTATTTATTGCTTTTAATACATGTCTATTTTGCTCTATC
The DNA here is from genome assembly GCF_002263795.3 of Bos taurus. Taxonomy (NCBI): domain Eukaryota; kingdom Metazoa; phylum Chordata; class Mammalia; order Artiodactyla; family Bovidae; genus Bos; species Bos taurus. The sequence goes on from NC_037339.1 coordinate 11,721,163, forward strand.
AGAGTGTTTTTCAAACATATTTTCCACAGCAGAAAATGATCTTTACATTGAGATCCAATATACAAAAATGCATGTATACATATGGGTGTGTGTACTTGAGCCAAATATTTAATGAAATTTAATGAACTTTACTACATGTGAGGTGCTCTGATATTTTCTCTTGTAATCTTCTGGGGAAAGGAATGTGCCTTATTTTTTCTCAGCATCTCAGTGCCAGCACAAGCCCTGGTACCCAGTGGCATGCAAGAAATGCTGCCAAGTAGGACTTTGAAAACACTGGTTATCAAACAGTAAATACCCGAAAGGTAAATAACATCTGAATGGTTATTTCCTGAGGTGACACGCGAAGGTGCCCTATAAATCGAATTTCCTCTCTGTTCTGAAGGACAGAAAGGAATATGTGTGCAGGATTTGACCTCTTATGTGTAGTTTTGGCAATCTCTTAAACCTCTCTTAAGTTTTCATCGATGAAGATACGTCTCAAGTGTCAAGCCTGACAGATGCTGGGCATGATGACCACTGCAAGATATTTTACCAACATCCTTCCTACCTGGGAGGCCAGTACACTCTCACTCAAATAAGAGAGGTTAGGGGAAAAAAGTCGGCATAAAGCTTGTCCTTAGCAGGACACACACACACACACACACACACACACACATCAAGGAAGGAACCAGGCAGTTGGTAAGTCGCCCCAGGCAGACTGGTTTTTTGTAGAGACATCTGAACTAACTCTAGTTACAACGATGCCTCTGGCATGAGTGTGTTGCTCCCAAAACACACCACATGCTGTTCTAATTAGGAAGAAGTCTGGAAATCATATTCCAAGCTGTGTTAGCTTTCACGAACATCACCTACAAGGTGTTCAAAGCTGATAACATTCTCAAAGATGAAGGCCGAAGCAGGGAGTGGGGAAAGAAAACAGGACACGCTGGCCTCTGCATCAGACAAGACCCCCAGCGCTAATACTCTCCGGCCCACAGAGCTGGCTGAAAACGTGTCTCTCTGCTGCTTTAACCCTGATCAAAACTGCAGGGCACAGCTGCTTCACATCCTAGTAATCTACGCAGACTGCGCTTTGCTGGCACAGCGTATTCTTAAAGGGTATATTTATTGTTACGTAAGAGTCTGGGAATTTTAGGTCTCATTTTACTTTTTCATATAGGTCACATTTAAATACTGTAATTTTGGATCGTTTATGAGGAAAACAAACATAAGCTAAGATCTACTGGGTAGGGCTGATTAGTCTTGCACATGGTCGTGGGTACAATTTCCACAATTGGCGCCCACCTGAGAGGCTTTTCCAAGCATATAAAAGCACCTCACCACCTATTTCATTCCTGTTTTGTTGGTTTAATGTCTGTCCTGCTTTGTACGTGTCTTATGCTTGTCTACTTCTGTTATTCTTCCTGAGTTAATCAGTTCATGACAAGTAAGAGCCAGTATCTAGCCAAAATCCAGATACAAATGAATGCTAACTAAATGCTCTGCTGATGATGTCAAAACCCACCAGTAGAATTAGGCTCTTCAGGGCAATATGCTGGACCCCTAGGCTGATGGGTCGGGCTGGCCGTCAGTTTGGTTTCAGCCAGTATTTGAATTAAGCACGAAAGGGTGATAGCATTACTTGTTCTCATGTGTGTATTATCCATTCACAAACATGTATGTGCTTGCTATGCACTAGGTTCTTTGTGTAGCTACTGGGGATGTTTTGCTATTCTTTTGTTGCTAAGTGGTAGAGGGCAAAAACACCCTGCCCTCAAGGAACTTGAAGTCAGTGGAGAAGAAATCAACTATTCATACCAGTAACACAATGGGAAATAGTGATAAGAACTATGGAGAGAAGGTTGCTGCTGCTGCTACGTCGCTTCAGTCGTGTCCGACTCTGTGCGACCCCATAGACGGCGGCCCACCAGGCTCCCCTGTCCCTGGGATTCTCCAGGCAAGAACACTGGAGTGGGTTGCCATTTCCATGGAAAGAAGGTATCAGCTGCTATAAAAGCATACGTACAGGGCTTTGACTTCATTCTGCATTTACCTAGACTTACAAAATAGCTTTGAAACTAACTATTGGATGATAGTGAAGAATGATTCTTTTACCGACAAAGGTCCATCTAGTTAAAGCTATGGTTTTTTCAGTAGTCAAGCTAAGCGCTGAAGAATTGATGCTTTTGAACTGTGGTACTGGAGAAGACTCTTGAGAGTCCCTTGGACTGCAAGGAGATCTAACCAGTCCATCCTAAAGGAAATCAGTCCTGAATATTCATTGGAAGGACTGATGCTGAAGCTGAAGCTCCCATACTTTGGCCACCTGATGGGAAGAACTGACTCATTTGAAAAACCCTGATGCTGGGAAAGGTTGAAGGCAGGAGGAGAAGGGGACAACAGAGGATGAGACGGTTGGATGGCATTGCCGACTTGATGGACATGAGTTTGAGCAAACTCTGGGAGTTGATGATGGCCAGGGAAGCCTGGCGTGCTACAGTCCATGGGGCTGCAAAGAGTCAGGCAAGACTGAGTGACTGAACTGAATAGTATTGTGTATTTTTATTTTTTTAAATAAAGTATTCAGAGATAAACTCTGAACTATTTATGATAAAAAAGATAGAAAATCTTGAATTAGCTAAAAACAAAAAACTCAGGGTTGGGAACTAGGAAGGGAGTCAGATTTTCTTCTTGAAGTTGAGAGAATAGGTCCACAGATTCACTACATGTTTCTATTTTTGTTTATGTTTGAAAAGTTTCATAATAAAAAGTTTAAGAAAAACTTTGCTGTTGCTGTTCAGTAGTTAAGTTATGTCTGACTCTTTGTAACCTCATGGACTACATCTTGCCAGGCTCCTCTGTACTTCACTATCTCCTGGAGTTTGCTCAGATGCATGTCCATTGAGTCGGGGTGATGATATCTAAACATCTCATCCTCTGCTGCCCGCTTCTTCTCCTGCCTTCAATCTTTCCCAGCATCAGGGTCTTTTCCAATGAGTTAGTTCTTTGCATCAGGTGGCCAAAGCATTGGAGCTTCAGCTTCAGCATCAGTCCTTCCAGTGATTATTCAGGACTGATTTCCTTTAGGATGGACTGGTTGGATCTCCTTGCTGTCCAAGGGACTCTCAAGAGTCTTCAACACCACAATTGGAAATCATCAGTTCTTTGATGCTCAGTCTTCTTTATGGTCCAACTCTCACATCCATATATGACTACTGGAAAAACCACAGCTTTGACAATATGGACATTTGTCAGCAAAGTAATGCCTCTGCTTTTTAATGTGCTATCTAGGTTTGTCATAGCTTTTCTTCCAAGGAACAAGTGTCCTTTAATTTCAAGGCTGCAGTCACCATCTGCAGTGATTTTGGAGCCCAAGAAATTAAAATCTGTCACTGTTCCCACTTTTCCCCCACATATTTGCCATGAAGTGATGGGACTGGATGCCAGACTTTAGTAGTACTAAACTGAATACTCATCAAATGGGACTATTACTACACAAAAGTAGAAAGCAACATTTTTCTGTGTTTTCTGTCTTTTTCAGGGTCTCCACATGCTTTTATTTCATCCTCTCCTTTCTCATCCCCTTGTCCAGCTCCTCTGTATTTGAAGTACCTTCTGGTACTCTTTCACTTGGATTTGGATTCTTCTCTGCAGCATTTAGTAGAGGTGTATGGTGTCTCAGATGGTAAAGAAGCTGCCTGCGATGCGGGGGACCTGGGTTCGATCCCTGGGTCGGGAAGATTCCCTGGAGAAGGGAATGGCAACCCACTCCAGTATTCTTGCCTGGAGAATCCCATGGACAGAGAAGACTGGCGGGCTACAGTCCAAGGGGTTGCAAAGAGTCAGACACGACGAAGTGAGTAATGCGTTCACGGTTTTCTCAGTTCCCTTCTCCACTTTTTCTCTCTCCTCCCTTATATCCACTAAATTTAGTTGCCTTATTATCACAGATGCTCCCTAATTTCTTTATCCTGTGGGGTAACTGTATTTAACAGAACCAGATTCCTCACTGTCTATCATGGGAATTAGAGAAGGGGTTCTACACTTGCACCCAAGCATGACTTACAATTGGAGAAGTAAATGGTAACCCACTCCAGTATTCTTGCCTAGAGAATTCCAAGGACAGAGGAGACTGGCAGGCTACAGTTCATGGCACTGCAAGAGTCAGACACGACTTAGCGACCAAAGCACCACCACGACTTACAAGTCCTTCTGTGTGAATTGCTCTATTCACTTGCCCACTTACACAAAAACTGAGAAAGGGCTGGTGAGATTCTCAGTGTGGGAACAACAGGAACTCATTGGTTGGGAAGGAGAAGATGATGTGTATCTAATTATTCGGTTCCTTTCCCAAATAAATATTTATTGTTTACATGAAATGTAAAATTAAAACTGTGTCTTAATTCTAACAAGATCTTGCATTATTGGATTGCTCCCACCTTTTTTTTGAGCAATTTAAATTGTTTCCATTCCTAACATCATTTGTCCTTGCAACCTCTGTGAGAGGAAGGGGGAAGGGAGCCACCTATCACCAGAAGAACAGACTGACGCACGGCGAGGAGAAATCAACTGTTGGAGGTCTCCAGGGAAGCCGGCAGAAGGGCTGGGGGTGACACTTGTCAAACCTGCCTGCTGAGTACACGAGGGCCCGAAGCCTCGCAGGCTTTCCTGAGGGTGTGTCCGCAGGGACCTGAGTTTTTGTCCCCATTGTTCTGGACTGTTTACTTGCAGGATGTTTAAGCCCAGCAGATAATGTAATACCAGATGTCCTGCATGGGAGGAATTTCGGAACTCGTGGACGCTGGAGAGCATGGTTTATCTGAACTGTGCCCAGCTCCTTCTGTGGAGCCCAACAGCGTAAATCTGCCTCCCAGACCATGACTCTCACCCTCAATCCCAAAGGAGATCTTCCTGGTTCTTAGGTACTTGTCACTTTGAGCTGAAGAACCCAGGTGGATGTCCAGGGAAAGGGTCATGAGGTTTCTTCTCATGTTCTAGATGATTCCAATCAGAGTGGCCCCACATGGTTCCAGAATGAAAGCTACAGGCTCATGGGCCTGGATCTCAAGGCCTCCACCCACTGACAGTCAACCCCACTTCCCACCGGCCCCAGCTGGTACCCTCTTTCTGGATATGGCTGGCTGTCTCCGCCACAGTCACTCTGCTCATCCTGGCTTGCTCACTTAGCTTTCCCTTCCTGGAAGGTCCAAATGCTGGCTGTGTTCAGGCCTCACCTCTCATCAGCCCAGTGACTTTCCCCTTCTCTGTATCGCTGGAGGGCACAGCCTCTGTATCACGTGACTTCAGCACTTAACCAGGGTGAGTGTGAAAGTATGTGTGTGGGAGTGTGTGTGTGTGTGTGTGTGTGTGTGTGTGTGTGTGTACGCTAGTCCTGTCTCCACATAAATCTACAAGATTCCTGAGGGGCAGGAAGGGACCATGACGGAATGTTATCTCAATTTGCTTTGTGGCCTGGGAATAGATGTGGATGGAATGATCTGACTTTAGTTTTTTCCACAGGGAAATACCTTTGGTTTTACTTTGTTAAAAGATTTATTTATTTATTCTTTTGATGTGGACTGTTTTTTAAAGTTTTCACTGAATTAGTGACAATATTGCTTCTGTTTTCTATGCTTTGGCTTTTTGGCCTTGAGGCATGTGGGATCGTAGCTCCCTAACCAGGGATCAACCAGCACTCCCTGCATTGGAAGGTGAAGCCTTAAGCACTGGACTGCCCAGGGAAGTCCCTGGTTTTACCTTCGAATGTGCTCAGTCCTTCCTCTATACCGTTATATGCAATTAATACATTTAAAAGGGCCTGAGCAGAAAGAGCCAGGGATTGTGTTCACTCAGCTGTCTCTAATGGGGGGTGAGGTGGCAACGGGTTGCAGTTTGTGGTCTAAGTGGCTGCATAAAGTGGAGAATCACAGAACCCTGGGTCTGCCCAGGGTTTGCCGTGACGTTTCCCCGCTCCGGACGCGCTGGGGACCACCCACCTCTGTTGAAACGCTCTCTGGCCCATCTCTCTCGCAGCTCTCTTCACCTCCTCGGGAACAGCGTCTTTCTCGGCCTCAGAGACCTGGTAGACCGTGTGGCCTGCATCCAGCCGGTAAGGACCTCCCTTGCCGCCCAGGCCTGCGGTGTCTCTTCCACCTGGGAGGAAACCATGAAGTCCAGGTGATTAGTCTGATCTAGACCACAAAAGAGCGGGGCTTTAAGGCAAGCCCATGAAATAGATTAATTATACCTGTGTGCTGTGCTAAGTCCCTTAAGTCGTGTCCGACTCTTTGAGACACTATGGATTGTAGTTTGCCAGCCTCCTCTGTCCATGGGATTTCCCAGGCAAGAATATTGGAGTGGGTTGCCATGCCCTTCTCCAGGGGATCTTCCCTGCCCAGGGAACAAAACCATGTCTCCCACGGCTCCTGCAGTGCAGGCACATTCTTTATCGCTGAGCCAGTGGGAAAACTAATAATTATTCAAATGACTTTCTCCTGGAAACACAAGGTGTCCCCTAGTTTAGGATGTTCTTCTTCTCCATCCAACTAATTCCAACCCATATGTCAAGGCTCAGTCCAAAATCTATGACACCTGACTTGATGACAGCCACACAGGGATCAACACTCTTATGCCCTGCTTGTTATTCCTTAAATTTTTTCTTTTTTTTACCATCTATAGGATGAATGGGATTATATATCTTTGTAGCTCTGTACCTGTAAGAATGGCTTAAACACCATAAATACTTGATGTGTGTGCACGTGCAGTCGCTTCAGTCATATCCAACTCTGTGACAGGCTCCTCTGTCCATGGGGATTCTCCAGGCAAGAATACTGGAATGGGTTACCATGCCCTCTCCTCCAGCAGATCTTCCCAACCCAGGCTGAACTTGTGGCTCCTGCCTTGCAGGTAGATTCTCTACCTCTGAGCCACTGGGTAAGCCCCAAATACATCGTATATATATGTTAATTAAATGAACAACACTCTTTCTTCACAGTAATCTGATTTTTCATTAAAATCAAAGAAAGATGGTCAGGGTATGGATATTGCTTCTGGTTTGCAAGTGGTAAAAATAAAGTGCAGAAAGGTTAAGTGACAGACATGTGAACTCATATCAGTGGCTGAGCCAAGATGAGAAGTCAGTTATACTTTGACTTTTAGCTTAGAATAACATGCAACAGATAAATACTGCCAGTTTCAGGACAGTTTTAAAATATAAACCCAAGTTTACATGCTTGTTGGGGAAGGAAATGGCAATCCACTCCAGTATTCTTGCCTGGAGAATCCCTTGGACAGAGGAGCCTGGTGGGCTACAGTCCATGGGGTCGCAAAGAGTTGGTCATGACTGAGCAATTAACCCTTTACATGCTTGTAAATGTGTATTATGTAAAACTGTATGTTGTAGGTATAAATTAAATGCCTAGAAGACTAGGTAGGTAATATTATAAGAAGTGGTGAGAACTTGGCTAACTAGAGAGGACTTGCCTTGTCTAAATATATTCAAATTCAAATCATCTTAAAACACGACTTGGACCGCCAAAATACATATATTGCCTAGATTTGGGTCCTGGGTTACCAGTTTATTACCCCAGCTTTATAATGATTAAAATATTAGCAATTAGTTTCTTTTGTTCCTTTACACATAACTTGGGAACTTAGAAGAGATCCCAATATTGTAGGGGTAGCATAATCTTGTACATTATAGTCAAGTATTGATTAGTATAGTATACTGATAGTATTAATATGAACACTAGCATTATATAGTACAGTATTGTGTAGGTAAGTCAGACTGCCTGAGTTTGAATCCTGGTTCCAACATACTAGTCACGTGTCCTTGAGGGAAGTTCCCCAACCTCTCTGTGTCTCAGTCGCACTCAGCAAGGCACAAAATGAGAGCTCTATAAGGGACTTCTCTCACTATCATTATGTAGACAACTTCCAGTTGCATAGAGTGAGCTCATTTCTAAGTTTCATAAAGTGGAAATTTTGAAAGTGCTTAGGCTTTGGATAAATTATGCTACATTCTCCTTTTCTCCCTTGAAGGCTTAATTGGTAATAAGTTAAAAGCAACAACTCAGCATGCTCTGCTTCCCTTATCAAAGTCCAGGTAGGTCATTTCCTTTTGGGAAATACCATGAGAACAGCCCATTAATTATAGTATTTTTATCCTTTGATTCCAGCACATCTTATTTCTTTTTTATTTAGAAATTGCTGGTGGAAAATTCCACCTTGGATGTGTGTGACTCCTGGTTGTCGCTTATGGATGGTCAATAGGCGGAAAGGACTATGGTCATGAGATTCAGGGGTGGAAATGCTGTCCTGAGACCTGACTCCCTTTCTATCGGAGGTGCTCCTTAGTTATGGGTAGGTCATAAATGAGAACTTAAAACTTCCCAGGTGCTGAGATGAGATTGTTTCTGGTGAAAGGAGGGGATGACCTATAACCGTCTAGAGGCTGGTGTGATGACAATCAGTCCCTTGGCAAAGTCAGATGGGGGTGGAGAAGATGTGAGGGTGGAATTCTTCACAACCTGCACTTCCAAGAAGGCTTTAATGACTCCTGAGTGTGAGCTCAGCTGTGTCCAACTCTTTGCGACCCCATGGACTATAGCCTGGCAGGCTTCTCTGTCTATGGAATTTTTCAGGCAAGAATACTGGAGGGGGTTGGCATGCCCTTCTCCAGGGAATCTTCCCAACCCAGAGATTGAACCCATGTCTCTTGCATCTCCTGCACTGGCAGGCAGGTTCTTTACCACTGGTGCCAAAATGAAAAGGCTTGCCAGAGAGTCTAGATCCCAAGGTATAATATTGAAACTAACCCTGGATATCCTAAATCTGTGAAGATAAGGGGGAGAAAGACAGTGGAGGGGTTTTGATGATGAAAAAGGAATCAAATGATTCATGTAATCAAATGATTACCTTCAGTGCAGAGAATTCTGAGGCAGAGAGGGACAAAGAGAAAAAGAATTTGTAGTGAAAGAGCCTTGACAGATTGACAACCTGGCTGGGAAGTAAAAGCAGGGTCATCAGCCCGGACTATAAGATATACGAGCTGGTAGACATGAGCTGAATAACAAGCGAGCACCTCCGCTCCAGAGTAAGTAGCCCATGGCTGGGAAGCCTGCATCTGGCCAGCGCATCCCACAGTGCATTCCACAGGGATTAAATCCTGCTGGCTTGACACTAACTTCCAGATCAAAGGCCATTTCTAAAAATATCCTTCCTTTCAAGCTGATGCCTGATGCATAAACAGAGCCAGCGAGGGGCCCATGGGCCTGCTAGATACCACATTGTCCCCGCACGGTAGCCCATTTCCTCCCGAGGCTGTCAAGGCCAAGGAGCACAGACTGTCCCCAGTGAAGATGGAGCATGGAGCTCGTGCTGGCACAGCTCACAGCCGCGATAAGATCAGACGGTGTGCACAGTCTGGCCCTATTCCTGCAGCCCCACAGCTGTGTCGCTCCAGCTGCCGCAGAGGAAGGAGGAAGGCCGTGGTCCTGGCTGGGAACAATGCTCTTGACAGGCAGCCAAGAGGAAGGGATGGACCCCAGCCATCGACTCAGACCACAGCCATCTCTCTTATCACAGAACCCTGCAGCCTCGACGTACTCTCTTCTGAGATATGGAAGACAAGGACCATGTCTTTTCAAAGTCAGCTGGTCCAGAAAGAATTTACTGTCGATTTCTGGCATGGTCCCAAGGACAGGAAATTTAAAAGAGGGGATTAACACTTTTAATGAATGCATTTTTCATGCCAGGTCTTGAGCGCAGCGCTTTGCAGTCATAATCTTACTGAATCCTCATCACAATCTTGAGAGGCAGTTCATAGTAGGCCCCTTTGATGAATGAGGACCAGAACAGCCTGAGGTTAGGGGGTTGCTACCTCTGACTGTCTGCTGAGTCTGCAGGGCTCCAAATGCCAGGGCTTTTCCGTGTCTTAAAATCACGCTGCGTCAGAGGGCAGAAGCACACTCCAGCTGACTAATGGGGTTGGAGGAGAAGGCAAACTGATTCCTGAGCCTTCTTGGGGCTGGTGGGCTGTCCACATGGGCTCACGAAGTCTCTGGAAGCCTGACCCAGGAAAGTGCCCATACTACCAACCTGTGCCGCCAGCCCAAGTGTTACCACCCACATGTGGCATGTTGTCTGGGTCCTCCTTCCCGTGTTTGGGGGAACTCACGTCTTCACCGCTCTCTCTTTCGATTGTTATCTAAAAATGAAGAAATTAGACATTATCACTCTTCGTGACCAAGGCCAGGACCTGCAGGACAGAAAGAAGGACCGTTTCTCCCTAAGTCCTTATGGTAGCTCATAACCTGATAGATGCTGTTGATAGATGCTCATGATAGATGCTGTTCGTGTCTGGCAAAATTTCACCAGATTTTACATCCATTGAGCTGGGAAGGAAACAAATATAATTATAAAAAATATTCTTTACAAAAAAAAAGGAGTTAGACTGGATCATGGGGCTTCCCAGGTGGCGCTGGTGGTAAAGAACCCACCAGTCAATGCAAGAGATACAAGAGACAAGGGTTCAATCCCTGAGTTGGGATGATCTCCTGGAGAAGGGAATGGCAATTCACTACAAGACTATTCTTGTCTGGAGAATTCCATGGACAGAGGAGCCTAGTGGACTATAGTCCACCTGGTCCAGCTGAGTCATGGCAGATAAACATTCACCTATTTAATTTTCAAAGAAATCCCATTCCTCAGAAAAAGGCTATTTTATACGAAATATATGATAAAAGAAACCCAGAAAATATACCTTTGTGTGCTTCACTGATATATGTTGTGTGCACAGAGACTAAAAACTGCTTATTTTCTGGGCCCGCTCTCATTTTATTATGGTATTTATAGCTCTCCTAGTTCATCTCTATTTTAAAACTGGACTTACTGTTTCTGCAGATAAAACAGAACAAGCGGCACTTTAGCCTTTCTCTTTGAGAGCCTGTGGCTCATTCATTGGTCCCTGATTTAATTCAGCACAGATTCACCAAAAGTACTGATAACCACACAGGAGTTCCATCCCAGCAGTCAGCTCAGTAGATATTACTCCACAATAAAAAGCATTTGAAGCAGTCACATCCATGTACCCTATGAGCCTGCTCCCAAATACAGTGATTTTCCGGGCAGACCAGATCAACTGTTTTGTTTGTTCAAACAAGCCTTAATGGGAAATGTATTGGCAAGGTATCATCTGAAGTACCGTGAGGCCTACAAAAGCCACGGAGGGTTGGTCACTGCCCTCGAATTGCTCACAGTGGACCAGGGGAGCTTGGAAATGGACCTGGAGCATGACGCCAGGTCAGTCTTGAGAGCTGACCCGTGCCTTCTTAGTGAGTGGACTTTTCATTCTGGATGTTAGGATAAACAAAGGTAGGTAGGTAATTTAAGGCCTTTGCAAATAAAATGGCTATCAAGAATGAATTCAACATAATTTCCATTGTGTTATATCCAGACTAGTTGATTTCAAATGTTATGACATTGTAACAAAATTTCAATTAACTGGACCTTTCTGCCCTTACCAGGGAAGCCCTGGTGGTTCAAATGGTAAAGAATCCGCCTGCAATGCAGGAGATGTGGGTTTGATCCCTGGGTCTGGAAGATCCCCTGGAGGAGGGCATGGCAACCCACTCCAGTATTCTTGCCTGAAGAATCCCATGGACAGAGGAGCCTGGAGGCTACAGTCCAGAGGGTTGTGAAAGAGAGGGACACGAGTGAGTAACACACTTCTGCCTTTAGCTTTGGCAGCACTGACAGAGCTTTTGCCATAACTTCAGCATATTTTAAAATTTAGCAGCCAGGACGTGACAGTTGACATGAATTCCACACAAACCATCATGCTCCAAAAAAATGGGTGAAAATAAATTCTTCTTTTAAAAAATTAAACTGTGCAGAATAGCTAGCAACATTTACAGAACAAATAAACATTTAAAGTACTTTCCCCAAAACTTGCCACCACTTTCTAACTTTTTTAGAGACAGTGTAAGAGATTCGTAGTAAATTAAAATATGTATACTGACTACAACAACTCTAGACCAGCACTAACTAATAAAATTTTCTGTGCTGATAGAAGTATGTATACTTGAGGCATCTAATATGGTAACTTATTACGCAATGTACCTACTGAATACTTGATTTTTTAATTTTATTTAATTAACTAAAATTTAAGTTTGAAATTACCATTTGTAGTCCATGACTATCTCACTGGACAGCACAGAATAAGGACAAGCTTGCCTCAGCCAGGAGATAATGTTTGGTTATCTTAGAAGTATCTTATAGATGTTTTCCATGAGAAATGAGAAAAATAAGAAACATTCCAAAACTGAGATAGAGTTTTATTCTGTGTCAATTTAAGAAATCTACATAAAAGTTATGACTACAGTCTAATGGATTTTTTAAAAAAAATAATGGAACTTACATATGGAAATATATTTATTATAATAAGATGATAAGCTTTTTAATTCATAAAGATACATTTATTATAATAATGGTGTTCAAAACACTTCTGGAGTGCTTTAGGAAGGATCTGCAGAGTCCATGGCAGATTCTATTTTAATATCTTTAATGGTAGAAATTATGTATCCTTTAAAAATAGATTTGATTTTTAATAAATAGCTAAAGGATATTTAGAACTGATGTGTATGAACCAAATAGTTCTGATGTGTGTGAATTATTTGCTAATTTACTCTGTACTCTTAGGAAAGTCAATTAACTTCTCTGGGGCTAAACCTTCTCATCAGAAACTAAAAGGGGTTGAACTAAATAATTTCTCCCGTTCCACTTAACATTGACATGTTCTAACTGATTAAACAATTCAAAATCTGGTAAAAGAGGGGTTTTAGTCAAAATCAGGCACAATTGTAAAACAATGAGACTAGTTTGCTTCATAAGAGTTGTGACACCTCTACAGGTCAATTCTAAAAGAGGAAGCTATAGAAATGGTCTGGGCCATGACAGCATTACTGGAGTAACTGTTCTTAACACCAGCCGTCACTTAGGGTGTGTGTATTATTTATTAAAAATAAATAAAAGAATAGATAAACAACAAAGTCCTACTGTATAGCACAGGGAACAATGGAAAAGAGTAGAGAAATGAATGTGTATATACATACATATATATGTAACTGAGGCACTTTCTGTACAGTAGAAATTAACACAACATTGTAAACCAAGTATACTTCAGTACAAAACGGGCTTCCTTGGTGTCTCAGACAGTGAAGAACCTGCCTGCAATGCGGGAGACCCAGGTGTGATCCCAGGGTCAGCAAGATGCCCTGGAGGAGGGCATGGCAACCCACTCCAGTATTCTTGCCTGGAGAATCCCATGGACAGAGGAGCCTGGCGGGCTACAGTCCATGGGGTCGCAAAGAGTCAGACGCTACTGAGAGACTAACAGTTTCACTTTCTTTCAATACAAAATAAATAAATAAAAGAACTTCAGAAGAGGTATAGAAAACAGAGTCCTAGGTGCCTTAGTAACTTTACTTTCATTAAAAAGCAATCTCCTTTAGACATTTCACTGCAGTTCAGTTATCCTGCTGTAAGAGGATAGCCTTTCAAGAACAAGTATTAAAAATGACGGCACAAGGCAAAAGAAAAGGGCTCTCAAATAGCCCCCTCAGCTACCTGCGAAATCACACTGAAGACACCTACAGTGGGCCATCAGGGAGGAGGAAAATTCGTGTGAACTGTCTGGGCAGAAAGGAACTGCTGTTCTTTGTCACCTGTGTGTCCTGCTGGGAACTGGCACGGCTCACGGTGCCAACAAGGCTGCTCCCTACCAACCCCAAATGGGAGTCTGGAGATGTTTCAAAATTGACAAATTCTTGACAAAAACACTCATCAGCCCAAACACAGTGGATTCCAGAAAAACACATACCATGAATTACCCAGGATACTTACTTAAAAGCAAGCATTTGGGGAGTTTATCTAATTCTGAGTCATGCTATGAATGCCATTGCCGTCACAGGAGTCAATTTCTCTAGTCTATTTCTCTAGCTCCTCTGGGAGGAGCGCATCTGATAAGCAGTTTCCAAAGCCATTTTAGGGCATCCCTTACGTGAATTGACAATGATTCATAAAAGGTACGAGGCAGGAAGTCTAGGACAGTCCAGCCCAGACAGAAACTGCAACAGACACCGAGGAACGCATATCATTCGAGGAAGCTTGCTTCTTGGGGACAGAAAGATGCTCAGAGTTTCTGGTCATTCAGAAAGTTGATAAACTGCTGAACTATTTCAAGTATGTGTTGAGAAAGACTTGGAATGCATTTCCTTTGAGGACTGGTCTCATCTAGAAGGGCTTCCCTGGTGGCTCAGATGGTAAAGAATCCGCCCGCAATGCAGGAGACCTGGGCTTGCTCCCTGAGTTGCGAAGATCCCCTGGAGAAGGGAATGGCAAGCCACTCCAGTATTTCTGCCTGGAGAAATCCATAGACAGAGGAGACTGGTGGGCTACAGTCCATGGGGTTGCAAAGGGTAAGGCAGAACTGAGTGGCTGACACTTTCACTTTTCATCTAGAAAGAGTTCAAACAAGTCAATCCAGTTACTGATATACACCCTACTTAAGTGAAGTGACTTAGCAGCAGTAAGTGTTCACTTACGGCTTTGCAGGAGGCGCTAATGTAAAGAACCTACCTACCAATGCAGGAGACAGGGTCTCCTGGGTCAGGAAGATTCCCTGGAAGAGGGCATGGCAACCCACTCCAGTATTCTTGCCTGGAGAATCCCATGGACAGAGGAGCCTAGTGGGCTACAGTTCATAGGTTTGCAAGAGTCGGACACAACTGAAGTGATTTAGCATGCACTCATGTGTTCACTCACATGGATCAAAATTTTGCCCCAAACACAAAATATCATAGACTCTTACAAGTGTTGATGCAAATTGATGCCCATGATGAGCTCTTTGCTGTGTTGGTCACAGCTGATGCATCCTACATCCTTTTAGATAAGCATGTTATAATCCGAAGTTGTCCTCTTTCATATGAATCAAGATGGAAAAACAAAACAAAGCATAGACCTTGTAAATTATAACTCATAAAAAATGTTCCAGAGTGAAGCAACCCAAACCCAAAGTAGTGGAGGGACATGACTCACGAAAGCCCTGTAATCCTAGGCAAGGCCCTATACTTTAGGCTCCTCTTCACACTCATGATTTTTTTAAAAATGTCAGTAAAACGATATAAATAGCCAGAACACACTCCTGGAAGGAAAGTGCGTTCTTGGAGGAATGACTGGACAACACAGCCGATTCTCATTTTCCAGCTGGAGACGAGGTGTGGCTCGGCAGGCGTTTGCAGCTGCCTCTCCAACATCCATGCCTCTTTCTCCTCTCTACACAGAAGTCAGATGAATCACCGTTAGCTGGGACGAGGCCCAGCTTTCCCATCGCCCTCTGCCAGCGATGTATCCGGGGAAGAAAGTCTGGGAGCCACGATGTAAGACAAATTCTGTTGGGAGGTTTCTGGGAAAGATTTTCCTCTTGGGTACAGAGCTCGCTCGCGGCCCTGCAGGGACTGGCTGCCCCTACCTTGCAGCATACACACGCTCGCTGGCTTGCACACGGAGTGATGACGTGGTGCTTCGAGCTGGGGAGTCCACCTGGTGACCACGGGGCAACGAGGAGGAGGTGGCAGAGGGGAGGACGGGGCAGGTGGTGTCCCTGATGACACCGCTGAGCTGCTCAATCAGCCGCGGAGTCACTTACTTCCAGCTTCTACATCAGCAAATAATGTTATTAGACATATTTTTTTTTTTTTTTTAATATAAAGAACTTTTTATTTATTTATTTATTTTTGGCTATGCTGGGTCTTTGTTGCTGTGGGGGCTCCTCTCTAGTTGCAGCGGCTTCTCTTGTTGCAGAGCACGGGCTCTAGGGCGCCCGGGCTTCAGGAGTTGCAGTGCATGGGCTCCAGAGCTGTGGTTTCCGGACTCTAGAGTACAGGCTCGACAGCTGTGGCACGCAGGCTTAGTTGTTTTGCAGCACGTGGGAACTTCCCGAGGTAGAGACTGCACCCACATCTCCAGCATTAGCAGGTGGATTCTTTACCACTGAGCCACCAGGGAAGCCCTGTCCTTATAGTTTAAGCTACTGTAAGTTGGGTTTTCTGCTACTTGGAGCCCAATGCATGCAAACTAACTTTTGATTCATTAATTAAAAGACAAATGAGAGGCAGTGGGGCAGGAGCCAAGGTCTCAATCTTTGCAGGATGTCCTACTTCCAGAAGACATGCTTTAAATTTTCTGATGTTGAAAACTGCCATGATAATATCAGAAATTCTACTTATTACAGTTGCCTATGATTTGATGCTGAAGAAGCTGAAGTTGAACGGTTCTATGAAGACCTACAAGATCTTTTAGAACTAACACCCAAAAAAGATGTCCTTTTCATTATAGGGGACTGGAATGCAAAAGTAGGAAGTCAAGAAACACCTGGAGTAACAGGCAAATTTGGCCTTGGAACATGGACTGAAGCAGGGCAAAGACTAATAGAGTTTTGCCAAGAAAATGCACTGGTCATAACAAACACCCTCTTCCAACAACACAGGAGAAGACTCTATACATGGACATCACCAGATGGTCAACACCGAAATCAGACTGATTATATTCTTTGCAGCCAAAGATGGAGAAGCTCTATACAGTCAGTAAAAATAAGACCAGGAGCTGACTGTGGCTCAGACCATGAACTCCTTATTGCCAAATTCAGACTTAAATTGAAGAAAGTAGGGAAAACCACTAGACCATTCAGGTATGACCTAAATCAAATCCATTATGATTATACAGTGGAAGTGAGAAATAGATTTAAGGGCCTAGATCTGATAGATAGAGTGCCTGATGAACTATGGAATGAGGTTCGTGACATTGTACAGGAGACAGGGATCAAGACCATCCCCATGCAAAAGAAATGCAAAAAAGCAAAATGGCTGTCTGGGGGAGGCCTTACAAATAGCTGTGAAAAGAAGAGAAGCAAAAAGCAAAGGAGAAAAGGAAAGATATAAACATCTGAATGCAGAGTTCCAAAGAATAGCAAGAAGAGATAAGAAAGCCTTCTTCAGCGATCAATGCAAAGAAATAGAGGAAAACAACAGAATGGGAAAGACTAGGGATCTCTTCAAGAAAATCAGAGATACCAAAGGAACATTTCATGCAAAGATGGGCTCGATAAAGGACAGAAATGGTATGGACCTAACAGAAGCAGAAGATATTAAGAAGAGACGGCAAGAATACACAGAAGAACTGTACAAAAAAGATCTTCATGACCCAGATAATCACGATGGTGTGATCACTCACCTAGACATCCTGGAATGTGAAGTCAAGTGGGCCTTAGAAAGCATCACTATGAACAAAGCTAGTGGAGGTGATGGAATTCCAGTTGAGCTATTCCAAATCCTGAAAGATGATGCTGTGAAAGTGCTGCACTCAATATGTCAGCAAATTTGGAAAACTCAGCAGTGGCCACAGGACTGGAAAAGGTCAGTTTTCATTCCCATCCCAAAGAAAGGCAATGTCAAAGAATGCTCAAACTACCACACAATTGCACTCATCTCACATGCTAGTAAAGTAATGCTCAAAATTCTCCAAGCCAGGCTTCAGCAATATGTGAACTGTGAACTTCCTGATGTTCAAGCTGGTTTTAGAAAGGCAGAGGAACCAGAGATCAAATTGCCAACATCCACTGGATCATGGAAAAAGCAAGAGAGTTCCAGAAAAGCATCTATTTCTGCTTTACTGACTATGCCAAAGCCTTTGACTGTGTGGATCACAATTAACTGTGGAAAATTCTGAAAGAGATGGGAATACCAGACCACCTGATCTGCCTCTTGAGAAATTTGTATGCAGGTCAGGAAGCAATAGTTAGAACTGGACATGGAACAACAGACTGGTTCCAAATAGGAAAAGCAGTTCGTCAAGGCTGTATCTTGTCACCCTGTTTATTTAACTTATACGCAGAGTACATCATGAGAAATGCTGGACTGGAAGAAACACAAGCTGGAATCAAGATTGCCGGGAGAAATATCAATAACCTCAGATATGCAGATGACACCCCCCTTATGGCAGAAAGTGAAGAGGAACTAAAAAGCCTCTTGATGAAAGTGAAAGAGGAGAGTGAAAAAGTTGGCTTAAAGCTCAACATTCAGAAAACGAAGATCATGGCATCTGGTCCCATCACTTCATGGGAAATAGATGGGGAAACAGTGGAAACAGTGTCAGACTTTATTTTTCTGAGCTCCAAAATCACTGCAGATGGTGACTGCAGCCATGAAATTAAAAGACGCTTACTCCTTGGAAGGAAAGTTATGACCAACCTAGATAGCATATTCAAAAACAGAGACATTACTTTGCCAACAAAGGTTCGTCTAGTCAAGGCTATGGTTTTTCCTGTGGTCATGTATGGATGTGAGAGTTGGACTGTGAAGAAGGCTGAGTGCCGAAGAATTGATGCTTTTGAACTGTGGTGTTGGAGAAGACTCTTGAGAGTCCCTTGGACTGCAAGGAGATCCAACCAGTCCATTCTGAAGGGGATCAGCCCTGGGATTTCTTTGGAAGGAATGATGCTGAATCTGAAACTCCAGTACTTTGGCCACCTCATGCAAAGAGTTGACTCACTGGAAAAGACTCTGATGCTGGGAGGGATTGGGGGCAAGAGGAGAAGGGGACGACAGAGGATGAGATGTCTGGATGGCATCACTGACTCGATGGACGTGAGTCTGGGTGAATTCCAGGAGTTGGTGATGGACAGGGAGGCCTGGCGTGCTGCGATTCATGGGGTCGCAAAGAGTCGGACACGACTTAGCGACTGATCTGATCTGATCTGATCTGATGATTTGATGATTAGCAAGCAATTCAATGCACTCGATCATTCATTTTCTTATTCAAACATTTCTGTGTATGTTTATGGTACATTCACTACTCCCTGGAATATGGAGATAACAAGAAACAGGATCTTTGGTTCCAGGAAAATATTTTATAACGTAGAACAAAATCACAGCGCAGGGTAATACAGACCATAATAAGGTACTGAATACATTTGCCTAAAACAGATTCTTGTCTGAGGTTATAAGAAAAATAGGGGCTTCCCAGGTGGTGCTAGTGGTAAAGAACCTGACTGCCAAAGTAAGGACACATAAGAGATGAAGGTTTGATCCCTGGGTCAGGAAGATCTCCTGGAGGAGGGCATGACAACCCATTTCCAGTATTCTTACCTAGAGAATCCCAAGGACAGAGGAGCCTGCTGGGATGCAGTCCATAG
Organism: Bos taurus; assembly: GCF_002263795.3. Lineage (NCBI taxonomy): Eukaryota > Metazoa > Chordata > Mammalia > Artiodactyla > Bovidae > Bos > Bos taurus. Next base: position 11,740,394 of record NC_037339.1, read on the forward strand.
GGTTGCAAAGTTGGACACGACTGAAGCGACTTAGCACGCATGCATATGAAAAATATAAGAAATTTCTATTACAGATACGATGAAAGTCACATTAATATCTTCCTAGGTATGATGGTCTTTCAGATGAAGACAGCTGCTTTAAAAAAAAAGCAACAAGTCCTTACCCGGTTTTCATAAACAACACGCGACTTCTACAACGATAACACATGATAAAACTACTGTTGTCCACAGACAGCTTCTTTGTGTTCCAGCTACAACCTCTGGCAAAGCCATCCAAGTATGTAATTCATCTCCAGTTTCCCCCTGGCTGGTGGCAACGTTTTCTTTCACGTATTCAATGACCTCCTGTCCTCTTTAATCCTCTTAGTTCTTAAAAAGCAGGAGATGATCTAATTTGTGGTGATTAATATTAAAAAATGATCCTGTAGCTGATATTCATTCATACTAAATAATTCTCCCCCAAAGGGCATTCACATGGTAAGTGCTCTTATCACAAAAGTGGGAAATAAAGTCTAGGGACCAGCAAGCAGGCAGAGATAGGGGATGAGGTGGGGGGTTGATGGGGGCATGCTGGGACTGCTCCCTGGCCCTGAAGACAAGGCCTATGAGGTAAGCACCGACAGGCGACAGGCAGGAGGCGGGCCGTGGCTTGTCCCACAGCAACTCTTGTCTCTCTAGTCCTGAAGGAGCGGGCAGCTCTTTCTGCCTTAGGAAGGACTCCGGTCCTTTCTCACAGGCTTCTTCAAGTCCACCATCAGCTGTCCTTCCTGACCCTGCCTGCCCATTTCTTGAAACTCAACCCCACTCTCTCTGCTTGAACACTCCCAGAGACTTACGCATACTTCACTTTCTGGTATAAGTGATGAGGTTGATAAATACTTTAAAATACTTGAGACTGTAACCCCCGAACACCCTCCTTTCTCCACCTGCTGTGACGTTCTGGAATGCATCCCTGTGTGCATCCTATGTTATTTCTTTATCTGTGATCAAAGTTTCTGAAAAAGATCCTCCCCACGGGAACGACTCTTTTCATGAAATCCATTACTCTGCAACAAAAATACCCAGTCTGATTAAGGTGAACAATGTTTTATAGGTTTCACAGACTTGGGCTCACAAGAGGGCAAAAATAGCACTTTATGGATATTTTACCTTACCTTTATCTTTGCTGGCACAGTGACTTACACATACACGTGCTGTGCTGTGCTTAGTCACTTCAGTCACATCTGACTCTCTGTGACCCCATGGACACAGCTCGCCAGGCTCCTCTGTCCATGGGATTCTCCTGGCAAGAATACTGGAGTGGGTTGCCATGCCCTCCTCCAGGGGATCTTTCTAATCCAGGGATTGAACCCAGGTCTCCTGCATTACAGGAGGATTCTTTGCCATCTGAGCCACGAGAGAAGCCCAAGAATACCAGAGTGGGTAGCCTACCCCTTCTCTAGGGGATCTTCCCAACCCAGGAGCTAAACCAGGGTCTCCTGCTTTGCAGGTGGATTCTTTACCTGCTGAGCTACCAGGGAAGCCCAGATGCCTAATAAATATGCATTAAATGCATGTGGGAGAGGCAGATAGGCAACAGAATGTAAGAGTTTCAGCTTCTGCATACAGTGCTCTTCACAATAAGCTGTTGGCAGGAACTCTTCCTGCCAGCCTGTAACTGGCAAACAGCACAGCCGTGCTCAGCCACTGGTCAGCGGACAGCCATTGCCCGACAGGGGCAGGAAGCATGCGGCCCTGCTGGCCCCATGGCGTGGTTCTCAAATCCTGATCCTGCACTCCCCGCAGCCTGACTCTGATCCCTGCCTCGGCCTCAGCTCCAGTTTCTGGAGAGCCACCTGCCTGAGCTGACTCCGTGCCCCCCAGGTGTGTGGGCAGCGGCCTCTCTCCTGCTCTCTGGTCTAGACAGAGCTGTTGGAACGGCTGTCTACAATACAATGCAGAATCTGCCTAAAGCAACCTCAAACTTTACTTAGAGTCCTTACTCATCTCTTTCTTCTGCTTAAATTCAAATAGGAACAAAAGATGCAGAGGACTTTCGGAAAATTTGAGAATACAGAACATAGATAATGGAATCGAGAGGATGGTTCACGGATTAAGACGGTCTACGCACAAACCAATCTTTAAGGGAAACCAAATGTTGTTATCATTGTGTGTAGGTAGGTGACTGTCAAAAAGCCATGTTAGAAAATCACAAAAAATTGGCACGGCAACAGTTCCCTGGCAAGGACAAGCCAGCACAGATACCACCTGCTGCGACTGATCCTGCTGAGCGTTGTAAACCTTCTCACAGAACAGCTGCTGATTCAACTCAGAGAGAGTGGCGTGCGTGCTGAGCCACAGTCGCGTCTGACTCTGCGGCCCCGTGGACTGCAGCCCACCAGGCTCCTCTGTCCATGGGACCCTCCAGGCAGGAATACTGGAGTGGGTTGCCATTTCCTTCTCCAGGGTCTCTTATAGTCTCCTGCATTAGCAGGCTAGTTCCTTACCACTAGCATCACCCGGGAAGCCCTCAGAGAGTGGAGGCAGGGAAAACTGTCAGGTCTTTGTATATCTACCTTCTCTATTTTTGCATCTTTTGTTTTCCAGAGACTTCAAAAGGTTAACATTCAGCATTTGAGTCAATTCAAGCCCGGCCAACAGACATCCACAGCGAGGAAAAGGCTGGCCGCGCAAGGCCATCTCTGCTACGGCAAAGAGTGTGCAAATGCTTTCATTCTGTGATACACACGGTGGCCCTGGCAAGAGACATCTACTGCCATGTGCTTTTATTATTACAGAAGCTAAATGATCTTTCCTGGCATTTCCTGGCCCAGGTGATTTCAGTCTTATACCCAAGCCTTGTGTTCCCTCCGAGAACACAAAATCTGTGTGGCAGTTTTAAAATCTATTGTGCTTTCCCTGTCAACAGGATTCTCTGAGATGTTAAGCTGCTGGGAAAAGGAAGGGTGGGTAGAAAAGCCACCCAACCACTAGGCTGGGGAACAGCAAAGGGGGTTTTAATAAGACCAGGTTCTAAAAATGCTTGGACGCACTGACCAGAACTCCATGCAAACACATGTAGCTCGGGGGAATTCTTTTCTGAAAATAGGAACGCTAACTGAATCAGTGTGGACAGGTTATCATAGCATCCTCCTCGTGGAGATTTCCAGCATCAAACATTTTTGGCAAACGGTTTTCTGTTTCGCTTGTGTTAAAGTCAGGTTATGTCAGCAGCCATCGTTTCTTTCAGCTATTCTTCATACCATTGTTGGTTCATCATCTTAGATTCTAGTCCTGTTTATGAAGTCATTGTCTCCTGATGTTTACCCTGAGTTTCCTCCACCATTTCCTCAAAGCACATGGAGTTCTTGTAAAACCTGTGTTTTCACATCTAGCAAGACAGTCTTCCTCTGCTTCCAAAGGCCCAGCATTCTCTGCACTTTTGGACAACCACGGTGAGTTAAAACCATTAACCAGAAAAGAAAACAATGGCATCGAGAGGCTGTAGAGAAACAAGCTCTATGCACTGCACACACACGGAGCTCAGGAGGACGGCGTGTGTTGCTCGCTGGCTCAGAGTATTTACGGCTCTGTGCTCTGAGGCTCGGTGGCTGAGGGGCCCTTCCAGGCTGCTGCTGCAGCTCACAAACACCACTTGGAATGTGGGCAAAACACACACATGAAATAGCTAGAATGGATGCCTTTATTGTGTGCATATATAACAGGCATTTTTGTCCCTCTTTTAAAAAGTGTTTTTAATTGGAGGATAACTGCTTTACAATATTGTGCTGGTTTCTGCCATACGACAGTGTGAATCAGCTGTAAGTATACACATATCCTCTCTGTCTGGAGCCCACTTCCCCCACAATCCCACCCCTCTAGGTCATCACAGGGCACTGAGCTGAGCTCCCTGTGTTATATACTGCAGCTTCCCACTAGCTATCTATTTTATACATGGTAGTGTTCATGTCTCAAAGCTCCGCCTGCAATGTGGGGGACCTGGTTTGGAAAGGTCTGCTGGAGAAGGGAAAGGCTACCCACTCCAGTATTCTGGCCTGGAGAATTCCATGGACTGTATATTCCATGGGGTCGCAAAAGAGTCGGACACGACTGAGTGACTTTAGGGCTTAGGGCTCCCTCCTCTGCTGTGTCCACAGGTCCATTTTATACATGTGCATCTCCATCCTGGCCCTCAAATAGGTTCATCAGTACTATTTTTCTAGATTCCAATATATGTGTTAATATATGATATTTGTTTTTCTCTTTCTGACTTACTTCACTCTGTATGACAGGCTCTAGATTCATTCTCCTCAGTTCAACAGATTCAAATTTGTTCCTTTTTATGGGTGAGTAATATTCCATTGTGTATATGTGCCACAGCTTCTTTATCCATTCATCTGTTGATGGACATCTAGGTTGCTTCCATGTCCTGGCTATTGTAAATACCGTACACACATTTTTAAAGAAAATATTTCTGGGACTTCTCTGGCGGTCCCAGAGTTAAGAATCCACCCACCAATGCAGGGGAACATGGGTTTGATCCCCAGCCTGCAAAGATTCACATGCCATGGGAAGATACCCATGCACCACAACTCCTGAGTCTGTGCTCTAGAGGCCAAAAGCCAAAAACTACTAACGCCTGTGGACCTAGAGCCTGTGCTCCACAACAAGAGAAATCACGGCAACTAGAGAAAGCCTGCATGCAGCAACAAAGGCTCAGGGAAGCCAGAAACAACAAATCAAGTAAAATAGAGAAAATATTTCTTTAAGTGGTAAATAGCATTGTTGGAATCAGTGCTATAGAGGCAAATATGACCAGATATAGAACCTGGCGTCAGTTCTACACTGTGAACATCCAGAGGCCCTCTCGGTCATATCAGTGTAGCTTCCTGTCTTTGGGTATCACAGATGCTCAGAAAATGTGTAGTAAATACATGAACGGCTGCATGACAGGCATCGCCACTGTGGCCACCCCAAAGCTACACAGTGGCTCTAGTGGGGTACATGCCACCAAGAATATATAGAAGTCTGATAGCTGCTCTCCTGAACTGAAGGAGGCAAGTTAGAAAGCAGGACATTTGGGAGAGAAGAAAAGAATACCACTGAGTTTCGCTTTGCTAGACAGTCAGTCAGTTCAGTCGCTCAGTCATATCCGACTCTTTGCAACCCCATGGACTGCAGCACGCCAGGCCTCCCGGAGTTCACCCAAACTCATGTCCATTGAGTCATTGATGCCATCTAACCATCTCATCCTCTGTCGTCCCTTTCTCCTCCTGCCTTCAATCTTTCCCAACATCAGGATCTTTTCCAATGAATTAGCATCAGTCCTCAGCTTCAGCATCAGTCCTTCCAATGAATACTCAGGACTGACTGATATCTTTTAGGATGGACTGGTTGGATCATGTTGCAGTCCAAGGGACTCTCAAGAGTCTTCTCAGCATCAAAGTTCAAAAGCATCAATTCTTTGGTGCTCAGCTTTCTTTATAGTCCAACTCTCACATCCATACATGACTACTGGAAAAACCATAGCTTTAACTAGACGGACCCTTTGTCAGCAAAGTAATGTCTCTGATTTTTAATATACTGTCTGGGTTTGTCATAGCCTTTTTTCCAACAAGCAACTGTCTTTTAACTTCATGGCTGCAGTCACTATCTGCAGTGATTTTGGAGCCCAAGAAAATAATGTCTGTCACTGTTTTCATTGTTCCCCATCTATTTGCCATGAAGTGATGGGACAGGACGCCACGATTTTATTTTTTTCAATGTTGAGTTTTCAGTCAACTTTTTCACTTTCCTGTTTGAGCCATGAACTTAGAACCTCAAATACCTTAGGGTAAAATAAAGCTTTCTAATGAAATTAAGGGCAGAATTATAAGACACAAATTACATTACATATCAGTGATATAACAGCTACCTGGTAATTGGATACAAACGATTCCTGGAATGACTGTAACTGATTGGGGGTTTATATAATATACACGAGTTGGTCATCTTCTCTGCTGTGTTAGTGCTACAGTTTCTTTAACAGCATTTCTCTGCCCATTTCCTGTTTACACCTGGGAACTCTAACTCCCTTCTGGACAGAGTCCTGGACTCTGTGCCAGCAAGCTCCCTCAGCATTCGTCTCGGGGCTCCCCTCCCTCTCCTTGCACCCCAACTCCACTAAGCTCACTCTGTGCCCCCATTTGAGGACTCCCCCCAGCAGCGCCGTCTTGGGGTTCTGGGAGGCCAAGTGCAGAAGGCAGCGCAAATTTCAGGACGTGCAGCTGTGTATGTGCGGCCATGACCTGGTCACCTGGAGATGAAAGGGGTCATCGAAGGGAACTGGAGAGAACATAGCACAGAGTCCAGAAACCCCAGGTTAATGTGGGGCCCTGGGGCTGAACTGCGGGGAGCTGGGTGGCCGCTATATTTCCTGTGTACTGCCCACGTCTCCTCTGTCTCCTGCGATGTGACTCTAATTCTTTACACCTGGGAATGTTTCTATCCTGTCTCCTTCCACTGACAGCACGTACCCTAGCTGCTAACACAGTGTGGGATTCTGGCTGTGCAGCCAGGCAAGGCAACTTAACACCAGCCTGGTTTTAAGCAACATGCTTTATGGCCCATTTTTGACTTGAAGGCAATGGCAACCCACTCCAGTATTCTTGCCTGGAAAATCTCATGGATGGAGGAGCCTGGTAGGCTTCAGTCCATGGGGTCACTGAGTCGGACATGACTGAGTGACTTCACTTTCACTTTTCACTTTCATGCATTGGAGAAGGAAATGGCAACCCACTCCAGTGTTCTTGCCTGGAGAATCCCAGGGACGGGGGAGCTTGGTGGGCTGCCGTCTATGGGGTCACACAGAGTCGGACACGACTGACGTGACTTAGCAGTAGCAGACCTGTCTTAATGCCATTTGTAGGATGAGTGAGTTTAATGTAGTTAGAGAATGAGGCTGGGCATCTGTAAGGCACAGATTTCAAGTGAAGGAAAGTGCCTGAGGGGATGGAAGCAGTGTCTGAGAGGAGGGAGTGTGCAGCAGAGCGGGGACTGGCCTGAATGCCAAAGCCTCAATTCCAACCCAGTGTGGCCCCTCACTCACGGGGTCATCCTGGGGAAGTCACTCAGCCTTTCTGGGCCTGAGTTTTCTCATTTCAAAATGAAACACCAAAGCAAATTCTTTCTAGTTCTAAGTTTGGGGTTTCTGTTGCTGTCTATCTGCACATCGCGGTGTCTGCATTGCGGGGCCTGGGCTGTCTCCAGCTGCCATGCTCCAGAGCGCGTGGGCTCAGTGGGTGCAGGGCCCGGGAGTCTCCAGCTGCCGTGCTCCAGAGCGCGTGGGCTCAGTGGCTGCAGGGCCCGGGAGTCTCTAGCCGCGGAGCCTGGCCTTAGTTGCCCCGTGGCACATGCCAAGTTAGTTTCCCGACCGGGGATCAAACCCGTGTCCCCTGCAGGGGAAGGTGGATTCCCAACAAGTGGACCACGGGGGAAGTCTCTGCTTCTAAGTTCCTTACAAATAGGATCCTTGTCTACATTTGTTTCAATCCTAAAGTTTAAGAAATATGAGTTGTCATCAGAAATTTATTTGAGTAAAATGAAAGTTGTATAAAGAATACTTTGATATAATCATGTTAAGTTTGTTTTTTTCTTCAAATTGATTCACTGAGACTTAAAAGAATTATTTTTTGAGAGGCAGCTCGATGTCATGGACAAAAAATATTTCAATGGAAATTAGAAGACTGGCTTTTGATCTTGGTTCTGGTGAAATAACTTTGGAGGAAGTTCCTTATCTTCTCTTGGCTTTCCTTAACCAGAAATTGAGGGGGAAGACTGGCAGAAGTGTGATGTAAGTACATCACATGGTTCTTCTGGTTGATAATGTTTTACATACTCATTATAATAACTACATAATTATTGTACTCATTATAACATTGGCTTAAACAAAATTCCAGTACAAACCTATTGAGGGGATGTATGATATAGTGGGTTTGGAAGATATTAACTGTGTATCTTATAGTCGGGATGGGAAACTGAAAGAGAGCTAAATCTTGAATGCACATTGTTGAGGTCAAAAGATAATGCTTAATGTAGAAAAATCAAGAAGAAACTTAAGTACATTATTTAAAGATATGGGGGAAAGAAATGAATCAGCAAAAAGAGGGAAAAGAGTTTGCTTCTGAGCTATTTTTCAGGGCAAGTCTGTACATATATAACTTAGACGAACCTTCAAGTGCCTCTCTTCCTCCTTCCTGTCAGACTGCCTACCTGCCTGTGGTAGCCTTTAATAAAGCCCCAGCTGTGAGCAGGACTTCTGCTTGGTGCTAAGGACATAAAGACACAGGACCCAGCTTTGCACGTCATGGAGCTTCCAGCCAGGTGTGGATCTGTGCTTGTGAATCAGTGCAGAGAGTGGGTGGAGATCCATGCCAGGGTGAGTAAGCAGGACCTGTGAGTAGAATGTACTGGAAAGGCTCCTGAGGCTGGCTGTATCAGGGAAGGCTTCCTGGAAGAGGTAACACCCAAGAAGAATCTTGAAGGAACAGGAAGAGTTGGGAAGTCCAGGAGGCTGGGGATTTCAGGCAGAAAGAACAGCTGGAGGGGTGCTCGGCTGAACGCAGGGGATGAAGTGATCATTGACACAAAGAGCCCTTTGTCTCTGCTGATACAGCTCCTACAGCACAGGGACGATCTACCCGCAGTGCATACTCCCGGAGGTTTATGATGATGAAATGTCTCCTCCTTGGCGCAGACTGCCATGCCTAAGTGGAATAAGCTTATCAGAGCACACTGAGGTTTATGTGAAAACCCCCGGGATCCAAGAAGTTAGAGTCACACGCACTAGAGTAATAGCAAATGAGATTTGCGGGGTCCAGAAAAAACACTAGAGTGTGCTAAACACCAATGGGAAGAACCCAGAAAGGAGAGAGAGTGAAGACACCCGACAAAAAGGAGACAAAGGATGCAGCAAAATCTCTGCTCCCAGATGGGAGGACAGACTGGCCTTGGATGGGGAGGAGGGGGCGCTGGCATAGCTTTGGTGAGTGGGCTTCTATAACTGCACCTGGGGAGCTGGAGGAGCTGCATTCTGGTAGCTTCTGTTTTCTTTGGGAAGCAGGAGACTGAAACATTGTCAGAGAATATGGGAGAGTATAGCTTGAAGTCTGGAGAAAGTAGGGATTGGTGAGAATATTCTCCAGGCAAGAATACTAGAGTTGGTAGCCAACTCTAGTATTTCCTTCTCCAGTGGATCTTCCCAACCCAGGGATCGAGCCCAAGTCTCCTGCGTTGCAGGTGGACTCTTTTCCATCTGAGCCACCAGGGAAACTCCATTATTATGCATTCTAGGCTTAAGAGACTTTTTACAACAGTCAACATAATTTTGAAATTTCCCAACACATTCCTTTAAATGGAAGTTTTGTGGAATACAGTCATCTGTTTGAAGATTACTAAGTACCTATAAGATAGATACACTGGTTGTGGGGGGGGGGGAAAAGAGATAAAGAAGCTAGATGAATAAAATCCAAAACTATAATTTGGACAAATTGCAGGTATCTGGACATGAGGAAAGCAGTCCTGAAAATGACACCTTCTAGAAGTCGTTCCTGAATTTCTCAAACAACAGCTGCTTTCATTCTCCTAGGCTGTCACCATTCAAGCCTCCTCCACAGTGTCTTCTGTGACACAATAGTCTTATTAACCCAGGTGTGGTTTTCCCTCTGCCATCCTCTGGGCACCTTAAAAGCACCAGCCCACAGCCTAAATGTTTGCAACCTTTGAAGTGGCTATGTACATCCAAGAGGGCTTCCCAGGTGGCTCAGATGGTAAAGCATCTGCCTGCAATGCAGGAGACACCGGTTCATCCCTGCGTCAGGAAGATCCCCTGGGGAAGGACATGGCACCCACTCCAGTATCCTTGCCTGGAGAATCCCACAGACACAGGAGCCTGACAGGCTACAGCCCATGCGGTCACAAAGAGCTGGACCTGATTGAGCAACTTAACAACAGCAACATATACATCCAAGAGGAAATGTTATCTGATTTATACAGACTGGCCTTATGCTCATGCAGGTAAACTCTTGGGACATCAAGTGAGCTATCCTAAGAACAGAGGGTTTCAGCAACAGCAACCTCTCAGCTAAGGGCTGGGCTGAGCTGGGAGCAACCGTGCTCCAATTTGGGCCGGGTCTGCACTCTGTTTTACCGTTTCAAGAGGGCTCCTCACAGGCCGGCAAAGAAAATTCAAGGAAATGAAACAACTCCCTCCCCCGCTCCTATTCTTCTTAGATACAAAAGACAGATAATTATCTAAAGTATTTCTCAATCTGAACAAAATGGAAACGTGACCTTTGGGTCTGTCTGCGGCAGAGCCTGCTCACGTCAGTGCTTGGAGCAGAAGTAAAGCAATGTGCAGGCTTGGGGAACGCTCTCGGGGGCCGGATTTTACTCTCCCTCACGTTTCACACACCATAAATAAAGAGAAATAGTTTACCAGGCAGCGGTACCCGAACAGCTCTGAGTCACCCCGAGGGAGTGATAAAATTCTCCTGCTGGTAGACTTACACAAACCAAGATGCAATGAATTCTTCTGGATACTCCCTTTGCTCAATAAAGCTGAAAGTTTTAAACCTGAAAGATGGCTAGACTAAGAGGGAAAATAAATCAATCTGGCAAAAAAGTAATCATTCAAAGTGTGGCGAGATTAACTGAAACAGAGGAGACCCACTTCAGTGATGTAAAAAGCATATGCTTGCTAGTTAAAAACCTCCATTTCTAGCATTTGGCCTATTTTTAAATGCAATGGATGAACTCTGTCTAGTGATCTGACTATTTAATGCTAAATTCAGAGCTTCTGTTTACTATCTGATTTGTTTATACTCAAAATAGCAGGTAGAATACATTTCAAAGTCTGTAGCTTCTTACAGATCTAGCTTTTGCTTGGTGGCAATTATTACTAGATAATGGGGCTTGAGTGGATCATTCTGGTGATGATGAAATGTTAGATTACTTTTGACTTAAAAAAAAAAATGTGGCCATGCTTTAAGGAGTGTGGGATCTTAGTTCCCCAACTGGGGATCGAACCCCCACCAGCTGCATTGGAAGTATGGAGTCTTAACCACTGGACCTTCAGGGACGTTCCTTCTTATTTGTTTTTAAAGTTTATTTTATTAAATTACTTTTGGAAAGGGATATTTCCAATTTATTGAAGCAAAGTATCCAAACAATTAATTGCTTTATTCTCTTTAAAGGAAAAACCCACAAAAACAAAGAGGACAAGATAAAAACAGGTTAGGGAGAAAGAGACAATCAGTCTGAGAAGGTCTCCTGTCCAGTCTTGATCTCTGATAACCACTGGGTTTATCAACACTTGCACAGAACTTTCTGCTTCAAAGAACCCTTCCTTGTTTTTTTCTTCCAAGATATACAAACATATTCTTAAAAAAATCTTCAAGCACCTGCTTGAATGAACACAAAGGACGAAGGAGAAGAGCAAGGGAATGATGCTGTTTCTGGGCAAGATCTGGATACAGGGGTTGGAGGCATTTTCTGGGGGAAGGAATGTACTTAGAATGAATGCCTCGAGTAAGAGTAACAGTTCTTTTAGAAAAAAGGTAATTTGAAATACTAATAAGAAAAAACAAATTATAACTAAAATATGAATTATATGAAGAATAATTAGTTTTCAAAGCATCTAGAGATCACTGGTTTTGAGAAAAACTACAATGCTAGTCAAAGTCAGTGGATAGATTATTTCACTTTGAAACCTCTAGAAATTTAATGTTTGGGGGATGTGCTTAGTTGTCATGCATAGCAGGTCAAGTTCTTTTGGAATTCTAAACCTTCTTAGGTGTCCTGGCTCAGCTTTTTTGTAAGGAGTTCGAATGGCTATCTACTGGGGACGGGATATTCCTGCTGTGGTGTCCATGATTAGCTCTAAGATGGTTGCTATGTTCTTGTTACTTATTAAAAGAAAGCAATTTCCATCAGTCTTGGGAGATTCTGACCGTGGGAATAATGTCTCCTGTGGTGACCCCAGGATCTCAGGTAGCAAGATACTGTGTGGTATTTGAGAATGCATTACGGGTTTATAATGCAAAGAAGACTTTCATTAAGACATGGTAAGTGGGAGGAGTGGGGAACCCTTTTCCTGGTATGCAAATGTTTTGTATGAGGATACATTCTGAACTCATAATTCCAAAATACCAGAGGGATCCTACAAAACCACATTCTACATAAAATAAAACAAACAGAAATAAAATGACTAATAACCAGTTTATCACGTGACCTGCTGGACTGGGGTAGTCCTTATTAACATCTATTGTCCCAAAGTAATTATTAATAGCACCCATCTCCTTCTCACACGTGGAATCACATGGTCGTCCTATAATAACCAAGAATGTGGATAACACCCAGCCTGTTGGAGTTTATTACTCCATCTGCATATTGAATTAAACTTTCTTTCTGGGTAGTAACTGCCACAGGCCATACTGGGTTATATATGTCTCACCATCTGGCAGAAGAGTGCATACATATTTGTCTATATTTGTCTGTAAGGATCTGTTTATTCCAAGCCCACATTAACACCACTTTTCTGAAAGTAGAATGGTTTGAATTTTGAGATAAAAAATTAGTTTTTCAAAATTCACAAATAAAATTTCTAGTATCAGTTTTCTTACAGTGACTCTTTATGAAAACTTACAGCATAATAGATACACTTCAGCTTTTCCAGATACTTCTATACACTCTGAAAGAAAGTGAAAGTGTCAATCACTCAGTGTGTGATCCCAAAGCTCCCCTGTCCATGGGATTGCCATTCCCTTCTCCAGGGGATCTTTCCAACCCAGGAATCGAACCTGCGTCTCCTGCATTGCAGGCAGATTCTTTACTGTCTGAGCCACCAGGAAACAGGTTTCTCTGCCGGCTGTGGCCTTAGCCCCAAATGTCGCTCAGCCTCAAGCCAGCTCCGCTGCGGCCCTGTCTCTCTGCACTCAGTTCTACCTGACCGATTGCCTTTTCCCTTGGGGACAAGTCCCTACCTTGGATCTCTCTGTTAGCAACCAGGTCTCAATTTGACTCCCCATGGCATGAGTCTGTGCACTGGTCCCCTGCTTCATCTTTTCTCTGGAGTTTCAGGGATCCCTTTGCCCGATCCAGAACCCCTTCTTCCTAGACTCCCAGCTGCAGTCAGCCATCACACTCCTGGTTCTCTATTTAGCCTGTGCTCTTTTCAGTAAGGACAGACACTCAGGACTTCTCAACTTGGGACAGCTGGCACCCGGGACAGTGCCTGGTGAGCAGGAGATTTCAACAACCAGTTAAGTGCTGAATGAATGCCGAAGCTACCTTCTCATCACCTGGAGCTGGGGTTCCTTCCAAGTGCCCCTTCCACCTGTCTCTTTCCATGTGAGCAGGAATGAAATTCACACTGGGCTCCCATTGCCAGCACTAGGCTCTGGGGTGGGCAGTCTGGAGAAAGTGACTCTTTTTTCCTGATTTGTCCAGAGATGGCCCTTTGGCAATCCACCCTCCCCTTGTTGTTCAGTTGCTCAGTTGTGTCCGACTCTTTGCGACCCCACGGACTGCAGCATGCCAGGATTCCCTGTCCTCCACCATCTCCCAGAGTTTGTTCAGACTCATGTCCATTGAGTTGGTGATGCCATCCAACCATCTAATCCTCTGTTGTCCCCTTCTCTTCCTGCCTTTGATCTTTCCCAGCATCAGGGTCTTTTCATATCAGGTGGCCCAAGTATTGAGATTCTCAGTTCTTCCAATGAATATTCAGGGTTGATTTCCTTTAGGACTGACTAAGGATTGACTTGTTTGATCTCCTTGCAGTCCGAGGGGCTCTCAAGAGTCTTTTCCAGCATCACAGTTTAAAAGCATCATTTCTTTGGCGCTCAGCCTTCTTTATGGTCCAGCTGTCACATCCATACATGACTACTGCAAAAACCATAGCTTTGACTATACGGACCTTTGTTGGCAAAGTGATGTCTCTGCTTTTTAATATACTGTCTAGGTTTGCTACGGGACTTCCCTGGTAGCTCAGTTGGTAAAGAAGCTGCCTGCAATGCAGGCCACCGGTTCAATTCCTGGGTCGAGAAGATCCCCTGGAGGAGGACATGGCACCCCACTCCAATATTCTTGCCTGGAGAATCCCCACGGACAGAGGAGCCCGGCGGGCTACAGTCCGTGGGGTTGCAAAGAGTCGGACACAACTGAGAGACTAAGCACAGCACTGAGAGATAAACCCAGCACAGTGGTTTATCATAGCTTTTCTTCCAAGGAACAAGTTCGCTAGCTCTGCACAGCGGCCCATATGTGCTGGAAGATCACTCCCACATGGAAATGTTTTAAGTGAGGTTGGATAAGCGCAGCTCTCAAGGAACAAACCCTGGGAGAGTAAATCTGTTATCTCCTTTCTTACTTCTTATCATATTATGTAAAATCCCAAGGATTCTGCTTGAAAGTTCATAAAGACAGACTTCATCAAGGTTTAAAGACAAGAATCTTAGTATGTGAGCTGACTAACGCGGATGCTTTGTATTGTGCTATTATTCAATATATTACAGCATTTTTCTCTCCAGGGAAGTGGAGTGACTACTCTTAGCTACAGGAAAACCCTTGTAAAGCTCTTTCTGAGGATTTCCTCATATCGGCCTTCACGCAATACCTAGACATGTTGCATGTGAAGAAAAACAGCATGTAGGGAGGTGGTCTACCCTGCCCATAGGCACTTTTCTTGGGTGATCAAAAAATATGTATTTTGTTCAGTCTTAGTAGAAGAGACATGTATTCCTGCTACTCAAAATGTCCTCTAACAGTGGTTAAGAGCACAGACAGTGGAACCAATTTCCTTGGATTCAAATCCTGGCTCTTGATACTTGTTAGTTTGGTAAGGTACTTCATTGTTAAATGAGGTTAACAACCTTATAGGGATGTGTCAAGAAGGGTTAATATGCATACTCACTGGGAACAGTGCCTGGCCACATTAAATGTATATGTGTTAATTATTGAAAGTGAAAGTGTTAGTCGATCAATCGTGTCCAATTCTTTGCGACCACATAGACCATAGCCCGCCAGGCTCCTCTGTCATGGGATTTCCCAAGCAAGAACACTGGAGTGGGTTGCCATTCCCTTCTCCAGGGGATCTTCCCGACCCAGGGTTTGAACCTGGGTCTCCTGCATTGCACGCAGATTCTCTGCCATATGAGCCACCAGGGGAGTTCAAGTGTTAACTATTATTACTATTTTATTTTCTGAGTGTGAAATAGACACTGCTTAGTACAAAATACTCATTTTTTTCAGTAGAGATGAGCCAAATATCTATCAGATTAATATCAGCACTGGGAAAAAGTTAACTTAGGATTTTAATCAAGAATATTTTCTGAAATTTAGGCTGAGAATTCTACACTCTTATAATAACACTCCCCTCTCTTATAGTAACTCTTATAATAACACTATATGTCCAGTCTTATACTAACACTCATGATCTGCTGTTCATTCATGACCTCTCACAGGAAGTTCAATGTTGCTGCAAGTATTACAAACACCAAACTGATGTTTCCTAATGCAGTGCACACTCTGCCCAGAACGCGGCAGCCCCTTTATGGCTTTGGCAGCTGGAATGAGAACTTGACGACTTCTGAGCTCCTGAGAACATGTTTGCTCAAAACTGCAAAAGATGGGGCCTGAAGGGGACTCAAAACATTTTCAGCCGTATGGCTGCTCCAAGTAAGACTTGAGAGAAATGGATACCTTAAAAAATGAGAATGGAAGAGGCTGAAGTGCAAGGGAAAAGGCAGGTCTTTGCCTACAAATTTCAAGTTAGGCTTTGCTCTTCAGTTTATTTCACTTGTTCACTAGGATTTCTTTCTCTTAAAATCAGATACCATCAGATGTGCATTTCCCATTTTCTTCATAAGAATATATTCATCTAGAGGAAGAAAGGCATTTCCAAGAATGCAGAGAAGAGAATGTGTGCTATTTTTTTTTCCCTCTCGTTAAAGTTCTGAAAGAATATTCCTGATTGATATGTGCAGAGTTGAACCACGTTGCTGCTGAGAAGAATTCATTCATTCATTCATTCACTCAGTGAACCCTAATGAAGAGGGTCTCCCTGTGCTTGCACCAGGCGTTGGGAAGAGTGTGAACAATACATCCCTGACCCCTGCCCCTGCCCTCCTACTGCTGACAATCCAGGCACTTCACGTACATTACTTTTAATACTCACAATTCTTCATGTTAGGCATGGTTATTTCTACTTTGCAAGCCAGGAATCAAAGACTTAGAGAAGTGAAGTGACTTACCGTCACACAAAATTAAGTGGTGATGCTAGGATTCAAGTTCCAGTCCATCTCATTCCAAAAGCCACGTTTATCAGATTCTTTCTACTATATCACACTATCTTCAAATAATAAGTGTGAGTTTTTTATTCTTACACTTTTTCTTTTTTTTAAACAAGTGTGTTTTCGAGAGTTACAGAATTCAGTGTTTTACAAAGCGTAATATGGTTCAAGAAAGTGAGGAATATTTTTGAAAAACAATCACTTTTTCCTTCTTAATATATATCAGATTTATAAAAAACAATATCGGTTATTTGGACAATAGCTCAATGAGTAAGCATCTCTTCCAGAAGGTTAGTAAAATATAATATTTATACATGGTCTGAATCGGTTTTACACCAGCCCATCTTGAACATGACCAGCAGACTTAATGCCTGCTCTACAGTACAAAGCTGATGGTGTCACTTACTGGCCGTAGGACATAAAGCATATGACACAATGAGATCCTGTTTCTTCATCTGTAAAACGGGGGTATCATTGCCTGTCACATGGAGCTCTACAAAGAGTCAATGGAGGACAGAACAGAAAGCTTAACAGTGATGGGCACGCTTCAGTCCCTTTCCTTTGCCCCACATACGACACACTAGCTTTTCTAACAATGGTAGTAAATCTTACCTCTGTTTAGCATTTACAGACAAAAAATACCTCCACTGGAAATATCCCAGAGCATGAAGATCACTGCCTTCGATGCTCTGCTTGTAGCACAAACTTAGGTTTCCCTGGTGGCTCAGACAGTGAAGAGTCCGCCTGCAGTGCAGGAGACCTGGGTTCGATCCCTGGGTCAGGAAGATCCCCTGGAGAAGGGAATGGCAACCCACTCCAGTATTACTGCCTAGAGAATTTCATGGACAGAAGAGCCTGGTGGGCTACAGTCCATGGGGTCGCAAAGAGTCAGACAGGACTAAGCAACTGACAGACCTATGCTACAACCTAGATGGAAAGAAGCTCCTAGGTACATTTTTCTGGATGACTCAGATTAAGGGTGATTATGAAGGGTCTGAATGGATAATCCCTAAACCTCTAGGATTCTTTCACTTATGCAAATTAGGTCTCAGGGTAAGGGTGATTATAGAGGGGTTTGAATGGCTAATCCCCAAACCCCAAGGATTCTTTCACTTATGCAGATTAGGTAAAGACAGATGTACACACTAGGGCTTCCCCACTGGCTCAGTGGGAAAGAATCTGCCTGCAGTACTGAAGACACAGGAGATGCAGGTTCGATCCCTGGGTCAGGAAGAGCCCCTGCAGAAGGAACTGGCAACCCACTCCAGGATTCTTGCCTGGAGAATGCCATGGACAGAGGAGCTGCAGTCCACAGGGTTGCAAAGGGCTGGAACACAACTGAAGCAACATAAACAGCAGCAGCATACAAACACACCAACACATAGAGTTTATCTACAGAATGATATAATTGAAAAAAGAAGCGAGCACGTGTGTTCATTCAAGACTGTTGCTTGGAATTTTCCTCCTGAAAGCCTAAGCATTTATTTCATTCATCTGAGGAACACATGTTTACTGGGTGTCCAGGAAAGTGCAGGGCACTGTGCCAGCACTGGGCATACGGTGATGAACAAAACAGCGGTGCTTCTCCCTTTCAAAATCAGTTTTGAGGTCACATGTACTTATAAATAAATATTTATTTATTGATAAATAAATATTACTCAGATAATTCAGATAGGAGTGGCGTTAGCCTGAGTTTATCATAAAACTAGTTCTGGATTCCACCAACTAGGGGGAAATGTCACATGATGTATGTCGCAGACAATCTATACAACTAGCAGAGGGGGGCTCTTTACTAACATAGTATAAAAGTACCTCTGGGACGTCCCTGGCGATTCAGAATCAGATGAGTCTGATTGTTGTGACTATGATTCAGGTTGTTAAGAATCTGCCTGCTAATAAGCAGAGTACAGCATGAGAAACGCTGGGCTGGAGGAAGCACAAGTGGAATTAAGATTGCTGGAAGAAATATGAATATCCTCAGATATGCAGATGACACCACCCTTATGGCAGAAAGTGAAGAACTAAAGAGCCTCTTAATGAAAGTGAAAGAGGAGAATGAAAAAGTTGGCTTAAAGCTCAACATTCAGAAAATGAAGATCATGGCATCCGGTTCCATCACTTCATGGCAAATGGATGGGGAAACAGTGGAAACAGTGTCAGACTTTATTATTGGGGGCTCCAAAATCACTGCAGATGGTGACTGTAGCCATGAAATTAAAAGATGCTTACTCCTTGGAAGCAAAGTTATGACCAACCTAGACAGAATATTAAAAAGCAGGGACATTACTTTGTCAACAAAGGTCTGTCTAGTCAAGGCTATGGTTTTTTCAGTAGTCATGTATGGATGTGAGAATTGGACTATAAAGAAAGCTGAGCGCTGAAGAATAGATGCTTTTGAACTGTGGTGTTGGAGAATACTCTTGAGAGTCCCTTGGACTGCAAGGAGATCTAACCAGTCCATCCTAAAGGAAATCAGTCCTGAATATTTATTGGAAGGACTGATGCTGAGGCTGAAACTCCAATATTTTGGCCACCTGATGTGAAGAGCTGACTCATTGGAAAAGACCCTGATGCTGGGAAAGGTTGAAGACAGGAGGAGAAGGGGACGACAGAGGATGAGATGGTTGGATGGCATCACTGACTCAATGGACATGGGTTTGAGTAAACTTCAGGAGTTGGTGATGGACAGGGAGGCCTGGCGTGCTGTGGTTCATGGGGTCGCAAAGAGTCACTCACGACCGAGTGACTGAACTGAACTGAATGCAGGGAATATGGGTCCGACCCCTGGTCTGGAAAGATTTCAGATGCTTTGAGGCAACAAGCCCATGTGCCACAACTATGAGCCTGCTCGCCCACAGCCTGTGCTCCGCGGCGAGAGAGGGCACCGCGCTGAGAACCCTGCGCACCGCAGCTAGGGAGCCGCTCGCTCTCTGCAGCTAGAAAGCCTGAGCATGGCAACGGAGACCCAGCGCAGCCAAAATTAATTAATTAATTTTTATAAAGTACCTCTGGACTCTGTAGCCCCAGGTAGTGTCTCGGGTTTCCTGAGCCTGATCACTGCTTATTATGATGATAAAAAAAAGATTCCCCTTTTTAGCCTTAGATAAAATCCTATCCAAATAATTCTTCTGAAGCTTGAGATTACATTACTTATCTCATTCAGGTTTTAAAAATATTTCTAATTTTTTTCTGCCAGTAACCAAGCCCTTTTCCCTCACGGAGAAAGACCTTGGTTTCTGAAACAGTTCTTCCCTTGACATTTCTTGGTGGGGGTGGGCATTATTTCCCCTGAAAAGTAAACAAGGGGATAAAAACAAGGTGACTCAAAGGATGAGGAAGTCTGTTTTTCTAGAGAACAAAAGGCCTTTTCACAGTATGTCAAAGATTTAACTGTGAACTTTCCTGAACGTAAACACTGTTCAAATGGCAAAAGGAATTTCATCTATGTCTATAAAAGTTCCTGCACAATAGTTCTTGCTTGAAGCTACATTTGGCAGTCAGTAAAATAATCTTTTTCTTCAAATGCTTTGCATACAGACCTACAAAAACGTTTTTATTGTCTCAGAAGTGATACAGTTATAATTACCTTCATAATAGCAATAATACCACAGATCAGAGTACTGCTAAAGGCAAGTCATGTCATGAATTACAAGTGACATCATTTATGCCTAGAGTCTTCATGAATAAAGAAATATTTTATGAGAGAGTTTAAAATATTAGGCTGATGCTTTCCATTTAGCAAAAAAAAAAATTTTAAGTTATAGGGCACTAGAGTTTAAAAGCAGATTTTGTGAAAACTGAGGTACAGCTGATTTGCAATGTTGTGTTAGCTTCCGGCATACTGCACAGCAATTCAGTTATACACACACACATTCTCTTTCACATTCTTTTCCCTTATAGCTTATTACAAATGAGAATAGTTCCCAGTTCTATACTTTAGTAAAGGCAGACTTTGTTATGATCATAGAAGACAACTATTAATGTTTTAAACTGACAGAAATTATGAGATTTCAGTAAGCTAAAACATTTAATTTTCCTACTTTAAAGTTTTATTCTTTACAAGCCTAGTTCTCAATAACTAAAAATTGATGCTGGTAATTATGTTGATAATATTGAATAGAGCTCCACGCCACAACCAAGTTATATAACTATTACGGAAAGGCAGAGATCTTTCCTTACCCATCTGCAGATTTTGCAGACATCCCATGATCACCGTCACTAGCCCAAACCCCACTGCAGCCAGATGCTAGGGTTCTTTCTCTCATCATTAAGGAAGGATTGCACAACTGCTAGAATATGAGGAGGAGTACAACTCAGGGTCAGAGGATGTGGAGATTTCCTTTTGGGTTTTCTATTTCCAAATACTGAGTATGAAACGAGACTCAGATGTCCTCCAGGCCCCAGTGTGGCCGGGCTTAGTGTGCATCCGTGTGGCATCCCCCTCCTCCGTCCCCTTGCACGGATCTGGGCAGCATCCGTTCTTTCCATGGAACGTGTGTCATTCAGGCAGACTGATGAAGGAGCGCGTTGCTTCCTCGGAGTTCCTGGGAGAGCGGAGGACACAGAGGAGCTCTTGAATGACCTATCCCACGTGGAGGAACAGGACTGAGAGAGGGCGATGGCATCTCTGGAGACCCCTGGCTGGAAGGGGTCCAGCGAGTCTCCTGGGGTGGAACATGAGATTCCACATTCCAGGAAGGGACTGAGGTGGGCAGAGGCGCCATAAGGCTCATGCTGTAAAAACAGTAAGAAAGGATGATTCCCCCAATGCCCTCTTCCCCAGTTCCATTTCCTAAGGAAAGGAAGAGTCCTAAAGACACAGAACCGCCTTTTCAGCTGCTGCCATCAAATACATGTACAATCTCAGATAGGTCACTTAATCTTTCCAGGCCTCAGTTTACTCATTGGGGTTGCCTTGTGGTCTCTGAGGTACCTAAAGTTATTAATGATACCAAACATTTGGTTGTTGCTGTTCAGTCACTAAGTCGTGTCCGACTTGTTCTGACCCCATGGACTGTAGCCCGCCAGGCACTTCTGTCTTTGGGATTTTCCAGGCAAGAATACTGGAGTGGGTAACCATTCCCTTCTCCAGGGGATCTTCCTGGACCAGGGATCAAAACCACATCTTCCTGCACTGCAGGCGGATTCTTTCCCACTGAGCCACCAGGGAAGCCCTGCAAATATTTACTGCGTGCTACTATTTGCCATATGCTGAAATATGCATGGGTCATGAATATCAGTACTTGTCATACACTCTACCCATGGGTTATCTCAAGTTTTATCACTCCCATTTAACGTGAAGAGCCTGAGGCTTGGGGAGGCACAGTGAGTTGTTTGCAGTCACACAGCTGGTACGGAGAGGAGCCAGGATGCAGAGGCTGGTCTGTCTGGTTTCAGAGTTGGTCCTTTTATGAGTTATGCCAGATTTCCCCCATTTCATGATTTTCACCATAGTAAACAGGTGTGAGTCATTTGTTTAAAAAAAAAAAGAGGAACCATTAGTTTGTGACCGGAAGAATGGACTGGATATGATCCATAGCTTTGCTCCTTGTAGGAGAGGAAGTTTGGCTCCTTCCTTCGGCTTTTGTCTGCCGTGTCTCTCTTCCTGGCATCTGGCAGGGTGGAACTGCCCATCGACTTGGCAAAGACCAGGCCATCCGCTGGGCTCCACTTTCCACGTGTGCCACCACTGTGCACCAAATGCGTAATAGGCTTCCTGGTGGCTCCCACGCTGGTGAATGAGCTGATTGGTTTATGACTTGTCTCCTTTAGGGAAATCCAGTCAGTCTGTTTCTCTCTGCTCTACCTCTCCTGTGCCTGCACCTGATGGGGGAGGTCAAGCTGAGGCCTCTGCGGGTATGGCTCAGAGTCTAAGGGAAGGAAGCAGGAAGACCCACTTTGGCTGCCAGGCTCAAGTCTTGCTTTCTTTTACTACTCCTGCACTGAGTGTAGATGGGTATGAGGCAGGAGGAAGATGGGCCTCCCAGGGCAAAGCAACTGGAGATTCACTTTCTATTGACAGAAACTCCAAGACAAGAACAGCAGGGCAATTAAGGCGAGGAGGCTGGGCCCTGCCCAGATCACATATTTCTTGCTCTCAAAGTCAGGAGATGGCTCTGCGCAGAAAGGCTCATTGGAGGCCAAAGGGGAGTCATGTCAAGGGATGTTCTACCCAGATGCCTTTTCAGTAAAATCCATCTTGGCTAAGAGATGCATGCAACACACATTGGAGAGTCCTGAGATATACCAATTTGATATACCTGAACCAGACAAATCAAAATGATTGGCCAAAGGAAACCCAGAAGAAATACCCCATAAAAGTAATTCAAACTACCAGAAGGGCCATGACTCAGCAACTCAGGGACTTTCCCTGAGTCTGCCTGTGTGTCTGTCCATAGGTACTGTACTCTTTTTCCTCCGAATACATACTTGACTTGCTCCACTACTTTCCCTCTTTGTGGAAATTCTTTTCTGCAAAGCCGAAGGGCCAGGACCTTTGTCACTGACCACTGGTCTGGTGGCTAGCATCTGGTCCTTTCCCAGCCCAGTCTCTGGCTGGGAACCAAGCCCTGCCCCAAGCCATTGCACCCAAGATCAGGTACTGGTCCATTTACTAATAACCTAGTATATACACATTGGTACTTGGTGTCCCTTTTGGGTAGATTTTTCGTGTTCACAGCTCCCTTGGTTTGGAATCCTGCGGAGGCAAGGCATAAGCGATAGATAAGACATCCCTAAGTCCTAGCCTCATACAATCTAATACCCTTAAGTTCTCAGGTTGCCTATAACAAGTACAGAACCTGAGTTAGTGACTTAAAAACTACCCATGAAGGAAAGTCCAGGCCCAGATGGTTTCACCATCGAATCCTTTCAGATATTTATAGAAGAATTAATAGCAACTCTTTGCAAGAATTGTTACAAATAATACTTTTCAACTGATGCTGTGAAGCCAATATTATCCTGATACCAAATATCAGAAAAAGACATCACAGGAGAGAACACTACAGATCAGTATTTTTCATAAAAATAGATGCAAGAGTTTTCAACAAAATAATAGCGAACTTAAAACCAGCAATACATTAAAAAAGGATTATATGCTATGACCAAGTGGGCTTTATCCCAGGAATGCAAGACTGGTTTCACATGAAATTCAATTAATACAAAACACCATATTAGTAGAATAAAGTGGGGGAAAAAACACACGATCACCTTCACAGCTGCATAAAAAGCATTTGACAAAATTCAACACTCTTTCATGATAAGAACACTCAATAAACTAGGGATGTAAGGGAACTCCCTCAAACTGATAAAGGTTATCTACAAAAAAACCCACAGCTAATACCATGCTTAATGATAAAAGACTGACTGTTCTCTTCCTTGATGAGTAACAAGACAAGGATGCCCACGCTGTACCAATTTAACACTGTACTGAAGAGTCTAGTCAAAATGGAAACAAAAGGCATCAAGATTGGAAAGAAAGAACTAAAGCTACCTCTATGTGCAGATGAAATAGTCTTGTACATGTAGAAAGTCCTAAGGCATCCACTAAAAACCGTCAGAACTAATAAACAAGTTCACCAAATTTGCGGGATACAAGATACAAAGTAAAAGTCAATTGCATTCATATACATTAGCAGTGAAACAATCTGAAAATGAAATTAAGTTCCAATTATAATAGCATCAAAAGGAGTAAAATAGTGCAAAACATATTCTCTAAAAACTATAAAATATTCTTGAAAAAAATTAAAGAACACCTAAACAAATAGGGCATCCATGTTTATGGATCAGAAGACTTATCTTTTAGATTGTTCTATGGCCTGAATGTTTCTATTGCCCCCCACTTACATGTTAAAATCTTAACACCTGATGTGAGGTATTCGGAAGTAGGGCCTTTGGGAGGTGTTTAGGTCAGGAGGGTAGAGCTCTCATGGATGGGATTAGTACTTTTATGAAAGAGGCCCCAGAGAGCTTGACCCTTCCTCTACAGAGCTATGACCCAGGAAGAGGACTGAATACCTGACACCACTCATTGCTGGATTAAGTGGTTTAATTTTTTTTTTTTAATTATTGATAATTTGTTAAACATAATATATACCAGAACTAAGGAAAAACAAGTATGAGGAAAACACAGTCCCTGGCTTCAAATACTTAAACGTGTTGTAAAGGAGAGTAAGATAAGATAATTTCATAAAGAATTCAAGGCAGGTTGTGTAAGTCCCACAGGAAAGGTATAGACCTAGTGGGTGGAGCCAGGAGGAGGAAGAGGCCGCACCCGCCTAGCGGAGGGGCTGGAGAGGTAGCACTTGGCATGGAAGCCTGTGCCCCACAGAAACAGGAAAGAGGGAGTGAGAGAAGTGAAGGGAAAGTCGCTCAGTCGTGTCCGACTCTGCAACCCCATGGACTTGTAGCCTTCCAGGCTCCTCTGTCCATGGAATTCTCCAGGCCAGAATACTGGAGTGGGGACCCATTCCCTTCTCCAGGGGATCTTCCCAACCCAGGGATTGAGTCCAGGTCTCCCACATTGCAGGCGGATTCTTTACCAGATGAGCCACCAGGAAAGACCCCAAAGAGGGAGTGGTGGAAGGGAATGGGCTGTGGACGGCAAGCAAACGCTAGCACAGTGCGGGGGAAGGCAAGAATGGGCTGTGTCTGGGGAGGAGTTTGGCTTGGGTAGAGTGCAAGCTGGGTGTTTGTAGGCTGGGGCGTGCTGCGGGGGCTCTGGGTGCCAAGAAGAGTGGACTGTATTTCACCTTGGCCATGGCACGATTTCTGAAGATTTCTGATCTAGGGTGACATGTTCAGAGTTGACATTTAAGAAAATTTAACTCAGCAGTCTATGTAGAATGGATTAGAGTAGGAAGACTCTGAACCTCAAGCAAACTTCAATTTTTAGGTAGAGATTAGATATTGTAATGTTTAGGGTAACTTTTATCTTCATATACTCAAGAATACTATAAGGAAATGCTAGGTAATCAGCAGGTATACTTGAATTAGAAGAAAAATTTATGAGTTATAGTCAGGCAGATAATCATATTATCTGTATTTCAGGTGGGATACCTTTACTATGTACATGTTTCTTTGTGAATAATTTTGAGTAGAGCAATTTTTTTTGATTGCTATTTTGAGTACTGTTAATTTTTAAAGTACTGTTACTATTTAATTATGAGGTTATTTCTTCTTTCATCCTATCATTCCCAAAGATTTGCTGTTAAAGATGGGGTGCTATTTTTTCTGCTGAAATGCACTTTCAGCTTTGTAATGTCTATTAGTGGTAAAATATAATTTATTCCCAGTTACCAGGCTTATATCAAACCACCGAAATTTAGAGCTGAAGGAAATACAGTACACCAGAATGCATTATGCATGCACTCAGCCTCGTATCTCAGAAGGAAGACATTCTACCATGAGGGGTTTGCTTGCACAAGTTAGAAATAAAATTAGAATCATCCTACAATCATCACACCTCTGCAAAACTGGTTGGGACAGCAAAGAATCTATTCCTTAGACTGTTCATCCTAATCAATGTAAGTTATGATCAAAGAACCAACTCCTCCTCCAATAAAATGAGTTACTATACATACTCAACATGTGTCCCCAAAGTATCAAATTTAATTCAGCAGCTCTTTATGAATTTTAAAGTTAGTTCCCCATGCTCTCTAATTAATTCTCCATTTATTATACAGATTTATGACAGTGAGTAATAACACTTCACATTCATATACTACTTGTCAGTGTGCGGAGCACTTGAACATATGTTATCTCATTTGGTTTTTACAGTTCTGTAAGGCAGCTGCTATGATTAGATTCATTTTACAGATGGAGAGGTGCAGCTTCCAAGGCATTAAATGACTCGCCTACGGTCACTGGATACAACTGGAAATCAAACTCAGTTTTGGCTCCCTGGTTCACAGGTGTTCACTCTGCAACCACAAACCAGCATGTGTAGGAAAACTAGGGAGGGAGAGACTTATTGCCATTCGGTCCTTTGCCAATCTAGGCAACAGTCAGCGAGTAAACTCGCAACAGTAAACTGTTGCCAATCTAGGCAACAGTCAGACCAGTGAACTCACAGAAACAGAAGATCCAGCCTTCTGGAAAACACCAACGGAGTTGGCTGCTTCTATTATCCCTCTGAGGGACCTCACAAAAGCTTTAAATGACCAAATTAATTACACATCCATGTACTGATTCACTGATTTATCAAGAATTTATTGAGCTCTGACCAGGTATCAGATGCCCAAGCAGACGCCTAAATGGGGCATGAATTCTGCTCTGGGGAAGCTTGCCTTTCTGACACACATCAAAGTAAGAGATTGCAGTGTGACCAGGGCCTGGGGACGCCATGGAGGGGTGAATGCTGCTGGGGGTGGGCAGGTTGGTGCCATCTGCTCAGCCTTGAAGGATGACACAGAGGTGGGTGATGCACAGTCCAACCAGACAGGACAACATGAGCATGATGGAAAGTGCGAGGCAAGGAAATGAATGCTGTTGTTTT
Organism: Bos taurus; assembly: GCF_002263795.3. Lineage (NCBI taxonomy): Eukaryota > Metazoa > Chordata > Mammalia > Artiodactyla > Bovidae > Bos > Bos taurus. The sequence goes on from NC_037339.1 coordinate 11,767,196, forward strand.
AAATTTTAACTAATTCATTTATTTCAGGCTGTGCTGGATCTCCGTTGCTGTGAGGGCTTTTCTCTGGCTGTGGTGGCTTCTCTTGTTGCAGAGCACGTGCTCCGGGGTGCGGGCTTCAGTAGTCATGGCCCGTGGACTCAGTAGTTAGGGCCCCCAGGCTCTAGAGCACAGGCTCTGCAGTCGTAGCGCACACAGCTGCCCCAAGCCATGTGGGATCTTTCCAGACCAGGGATCGAACCCATGTCTCCTGCATTGGTAGCAGATTCCTATCCACTGGAACACCAGGAAAGCCTGGAAACGCATGTTTAAGAGCTGTGCGGAGAGCTTCATTCTTCTCATTCTTCTGTGACTGGACAATTTGCTTTGTCACTTGTAAGATGCATAAACAATAAAAAACATTCTGGACCAGATCGGATTTTTTCCTCCAATTATTAATATATTTATGTTGTTTATTATTGTGATGTAAACCTCATATAAACCCCAAAATACATACTTGATATACTCTGACATTTTTCAGTGGACATGCATATAACTTGGGGAGGAAAGATATAATTTTTATCTTTTATACCTAAATAATTTTTTGAGATGCTTGTTTTCCTTCCTTTCTTTTCCTTCTCTCTGATTTAAGCAGATTTCATTTTTAAATAATGATCTCAGGGTAGGTACGTAACAATGCAGAAAGCAGAGGTAGATTGTATCTTTTTGGTTCAGTTCACTTCAGTCACTCAGTCGTGTCCAACTCTTTGCGATCCCATGAACCGCAGCACGCCAGGGCTCCCTGTCCATCACCAACTCCCAGAGTCCACCCAAACCCATGTCCATTGAGTCAGTGATGCCATCCAACCATCTCATCCTCTGTCATCCCCTTCTCCTCTTGCCTGCAATCTTTACCAGGATCAGAGTCTTTTCCAATGAGTCAGCTCTTCGCATCAGGTGGCCAAAGTATTGGAATTTCAGCTTCAACATCAGTCCTTCTAATGAGCACCCAGGACTGATCTCCTTTAGGATGGACTGCATGGAACTCCTTGCAGTCCAAGGGACTCTCAAGAGTCTTCTCCAACACCACAGTTCAAAAGCATCAATTCTTCGGTGCTCAGCTTTCTTTATAGTCAAACTATCAGATCCATACATGACCACTGGAAAAACCATGGCCTTGACTAGATGGACCTTTGTCGGCAAAGTAATGTCCCTGCTTTTGAATATGCTATCTAGGTTGGTCATAACTTTTCTTCCAAGGAGTAAGTGTCTTTTAATTTCATGGCTGCAATCACCATCTGCAGTGATTTTGGAGCCTAGAAAAATAAAGTCAGCCATTGTTTCCACTGTTTCCCCATCTATTTGCCATAAAGTGATGGGACCGGATGCCATGATCTTCGTTTTCTGAATGTTGAGCTTTAAGCCAACTTTTTCACTCTCCTCTTTCACTTTCATCAAGAGGCTCTTTAGTTCTTCTTCACTTTCTGCCATAAGGGTGGTGTCATCTGCATATCTGAGGTTATTGATGTTTCTCCTGGCAATCTTGATTCCAGCTTGTGCTTCCTCCAGCCCAGCATTTCCCTGATGTACTCCACATATAAGTTTAATAAGCAGGGTGACAATATATAGCCTTGACACACTCCTTTTCCTATTTGGAACCAGTCTGTTGGTCTATGTCCAGTTCTAACTGTTGCTTCTTGACCTGCATACAGGTTTCTCAAGAGGCAGGTCAGGTGATCTGGCATTCCCATCTCTTGAAGAATTTTCCACAGTTTCTTGTGATCCACACAGTCAAAGGTTTTGGCATAGTCAATAAAGCAGAAATAGATGTTTTTCTGGAACTCCCTTGCTTTTTTGATGATCCAGCAGATGTTGGCATTTTGATCTCTGGTTCCTCTGCCTTTTCTAAAACCAGCTTGAATATCTGGAAGTTCACTGTTCAAGTATTGCTGAAGTCTGGCTTGGAGAATTTTGAGCATTACTTTACTAGCGTGTGAAATGAGTGCAACTGTGCAGTAGTTTGAGCATTCTTTGACATTGCCTTTCTTTGGGATTGGAATGAAAACTGACCTTTTCCAGTCCTGTGGCCCCTGCTGAGTTTTCCAAATTTGCTGACATATTGAGTGCAGAACTTTCACAGCATCATCTTTCAGGATTTGAAATAGCCCAACTGGAATTCCATCACCTCCACTAGCTTTGTTCGTAGTGATGCTTTCTAAGGCCCACTTGACTTCACATTCCAGGATGTCTAGGTGAGTGATCACACCATCGTGATTATCTGGGTCACGAAAATCTTTTTTGTACAGTTCTTCCGTGTATTCTTGCCACCTCTTCTTAATATCTTCTGCTTCTATTAGGTCCATACCATTTCTGTCCTTTATCGAGCCAATCTTTGCATGAAATGTTCCCTTGGTATCTCTAATTTTCTTGAAGAGATCTCTAGTCTTTCACATTCTGTTGTTTTCCTCTATTTCTTTGCATTGATCGCTGAGGAAGGCTTTCTAATCTCTCCTTGCTATTCTTTGGAATTCTGCATTCAAATGGGTATATCTTTCCTTTTCCCTTTTGCTTTTCACTTCTGGTCTTTTCACAGCTATTTGTAAGGCCTCCTAAGACAGCCATTTGCATTTTTTTTTTCTTGGGGATGGTCTTGATTCCTGTCTTCTGTACAATGTCACAAACCTCTGTCCATAGTTCATCAGGCACTCTGTCTATCAGAGCTAGTCTCTTAAATCTATTTTTCACTTCCATTGTATAGTCATAAGGGATTTGATTTAGGTCATACCTGAATGGTCTAGTGGTTTTCTCCACTTTCTTCAATTTCAGTCTGAATTTGGCAATAAGGAGTTCATGATCTGAGCCACAGTCAGCTCCCGGTCTTGTTTTTGCTGACTGTATAGAGCTTCTCCATCTTTGGGCGCAAAGAATATAATCAGTCTGGTTTCAGTGTCAACCATCTGGTGATGTCCATGTGTAAAGTCTTTTCTTGTGTTGTTGGAAGAGGGTGTTTGCTGTGACCAGTGCATTCTCTTGGCAGAACTCTATTAGCCTTTGCCCTGCTTCATTCTGTACTCCAAGGCCAAATTTGCCTATTACTTTTTGGTTATTGTATTGTAAATCAGGAATTGGCAAATATTTTCTATAAAGAGCCAGATAGTAAATCTTTTAGTCTTTATAGGCTATACGATCTATGTTGCAACTATCCAATTTTGCCCTTGGAGTCAGGAAATGAATGGGGCTGTGTTCCAATAAAACTTTATTCATGGGCATTGAAATTAGAATTTCATATAATTTCCTTGTGTCACATAATTTTCTTCTTCATTTGATTTTTTTCAACCATTAAAAACGTAAAAAATCAGGACTTCCCTGGTGGTCCAGAGGTTAAGAGTCCGCATGCCAATGCATAGGACACGAGTTCGATCCCTGGTCTGGGAAGATTCCACATGCGGCGGGGCAACTATGCCCGTGCGCCACAACTACAGGGCCTTCTACGCTCTGCAACAAGAGAAGCCAACACAGTGAAGCTAGAGTAAGCCCTGCCCGCTGCAACGAGAGAAAGCCCGCTGGCAGCAATGAAGTGGGGTCAAAAAATAAATAAAATAAAATAAATATTTTTAAATTAAAAGAAATTTTTAAAAAAATTAAAAAAAATTTTTTTAAGTAAAAAAAGAAAGTTCCTTTAAAAACGAAAAAGAAATTAAGATCCAGAAACATACAACTGTGTAAAGCCACTGATCAGTGTGGACCCAGGAAGAGGATATGGACCTCTTAGTTCTTGACCTCAGGACATTTCTCCGTACCCCATGATAGAACTAAAAGTTCGGAATTCACTTCATAAAAGCCTTTCATATCATAGTCAAAAGAAGGAAGGAACATTGACTCAGGTCTTCGGGTTAATCCGACTACACTTATAAATTATAACTTCCAAATACGGTGCAGTGAAGACATTCATTGGTTGCTGAAGTTGTCTGTTGTTGAAGTTAGCTGAAATACTCCTCTGCCAAGCTCACAGACACCCTCGTGTGGTCACTGGTAATAATGATTCTAGCCAAACGATCACAAAAAATCTGGAGCTATTTAAAGTTAATGATGAAGTATAGCAAGATTGGTAGATAAAATGACGTAATAATAAAAAGTCACTATAATTATATTCATTTAGGTCCTGGCCAATGGCCAGGGGAAAAACTATCTCAGACCAAATCTTTAAGGAGACTTAAAGGTTAGAATGGATGATTACTTAAGGCTTGTTTATAATACATTTCTCTTTATAATGAAGAAAAATATTCAATGTATGTGGTGGCTGTATCATCTCAGATTTTTGTAGGTTTTCCTCCACTATCAGTGATTGTGAATGACACAGCGTTCTGGGGCTCCATGCAATTGCTATGTGTAGGGAATTGCTATGTGTAAGGTAGATGGAGAAGGGGACGACAGAGGATGAGATGGTTGGGTGTTATCACTGACTCAATGGACATGAGTTTGAGCAAGCTCTGGGAGATGGTGAAGGACAGGGAGGCCTGGTGTGCTGCAGTCCATGGGGTTGCAAAGAGCCAGACACAACTGAGCGACTGAGCAACAACAACAACAAAAGGTAGTTGAACCTGAGGGCTCTGCTGAAATGTCTCCTATGAAACGTAACTACAGCTCAGAGGGAGGAAGAAGAAGGAAGAGAGTATATTACAGAGAAGCTGATGAGCTGCGAATGTTCAGGGTGCTCTCAACACCCACTCGACAACTCATTGGTGATCTGGGTAAACGGGAGTAGGTTAGAATGTGTCTTTTGTATTAACAGGTTGACCTAAATGAATAGGCCGTGCCCCCCCAAACTGCTCAAAGACATAGCATTTGCCCCAGTACACAAAATCAGTGACAAAAGCCCTTGGATTTATTTTTTGTGTCACAAAATAAGGATGTACTAAAAAAATGACTGAGGCATGTCAAAAGGACAAGGAACTGGCTTAAAGGGGTTCGCACTGGCTAGATCTAGAGCAACTTGAACACTAAAATAACTAAGAATGGCAATAGACATAACCTATTAAGTAAGACAGAAATTCACAATATCACACTGATAAAAAAGAGAAGATCGAAGGGATAAGGGAGAGCAGTTCCTGAGCTTAGACTGTCAGCGATAAATGCGGAAGGAATGACAGAACTGGGAAAAATCACTACTTGGCAACCCCAGCAGCAACAACTGATTCAAGCAAGAATCATCAACGGATGATAAAGTTTGGTGAAAAACAAAATATCTGCCTAGCCTCAAAATGGATGCTCAGGAGACACAGCATTCATTACAAAAAGGAAAAACAGCAACTTCACAGTGGAGAATACAGCGGAGATAGTACCTTAACCAAATGTTCAAAGTTAACGTCACCAGTGACGGGACAGATCGACAGCCGGGGTGTCACCTAACGGTACGCTGAGGAAAACACAGAGTCATTTCTGGGAAAATTCAGCCAAAGGTGAACTGAATCTAAGACGAGAAAACATCAGATACACCCAAACCAAAGGATGCGCCACAAGATAATTGGCTTACATGCTTCAAGAATGCCAAGGTCGTGAAAGTCAGAGAAAGATGAGGACCTGTTTGGGATCGAAAGGTAACAGTGATGTTAGCTAAGCTGTAACAAATAATCTGGACCATTTCCTTTTGGTAAAAAGGATGTTACCGGGGACATGTGGAATCTGAGTAAGTTTTAGATGTTAATGTAGTATCCATGTAACTTCCTGATTTTGAGGTCTGTGTTGTGGTTTTGCAGGAGAGTGTTTTCGTTTTGAGGAAATATACACCGAAGCGTTTGGAGGTAACAGGGTATCATGCCTATGACTTACTTTGAAGCGGTTCATGGAACAATATACGTAGACAATGGGCCTTTGGCAGAGTGGGGGAGGAAGTGAGTGGGACGGATGGAGAAGTAGCATCGCCACATGCACACTATTGTGTGTAAAATGGGTAGTTGGTGAGAAGTTGCGTAACACAGGGAGCCCAGTCCAGTGCTCCGTGATGACCTAGGGAGGCGGGACGAGGGAAAGAGAGGGAGGCTCAAGGGGGAGGGGATATACGTATAATTACGGCTGACTCACGATGCTTTATGGCAGAAGCAACACAACATTGTAAAGATTAAAAAACAAAAAATTTTAAAAAGGAAAAAATACATAGAAAGATTAAAATAAGCAAGCAGTTTTAAAAGATGTAATTAGACCTGGTGAAGAAAAACAAAAGGGTAAATTACTTAGGTATACCTGAGAAAAGAAATTATAAATAGAGCTTGGATTTAAGGATCTCAGGGGGAATGCTTTTTCTTTCTGGAATTTTTTTTTAATTGAAGGATAATTGCTTTACAGAATTTTGTTGGTTCATCAGCCACAGGTGTACATATATCCCCTCCCTTTTGAACCTCCCTCCCATCTCCCACCCCATCCCACCCCTCTAGGTTGATACAGAGCCCCTGTTTGAGTTCCCTGAGACATACAGCAAATTCCTGGTGGCTATTTTACATATGGTAATGTAAGTTCCCATGTGACTCTCTCCATACATCTCACCGTCTCCTGTCATTTTTATTATCAGCTACCTTTGGTGAACATATGCTCCTATCTAACTCACCAAAGATGAAAAGATACAGTGAAAAACTCAGAGGTGGCTTTATTTATAAATATGTATAATTTATAACTATAATTTTATATAAATAGATATAAAATTAAAATTAAATATATATTCATTTATAAATACATCTAAATATTTCTTGAACTGGGCTTGGATGAGGAGTTAAATTTGGAATCTTCAGGTCTGCTGCTGTTTAATCTCAAGAGCAGTCAGTAGCTTAGCCTTCCTTAAAGAGATGTCCAGCTGATTTTTATACTTCTAAGAACAATAATTGGGCTTCCTAGGTGGCGCTAGCGGTGAAAAACCCAATGTGGGTTCAGTCCCTCGGTAAGGAAGATCCGCTGGAGGAGGGCATGGCAACCCACTCCAGTATTCTTGCCTGGAGAATCTCATGGACAGAGGAGCCTGGTGGGCTACAGTCCATAGGGTTGCAAAGAGTTGGATACGACTGAAATGCCTCAGCACACACACAAGTACAGTAATTATGAGCTTACAGGATGGGGGAAAAATCACATTTTAGTATTAGAACTAGAGTGACAATAATAGCTATTATTTATTTCTGTGAAATGGAGAAGGATACGGCAACCCACTCCAGTATTCTTGCCTGGAGAATCCCAGGGACAGAGGAGCCTGGTGGGCTGCCGTCTATGAGATCCCACAGGGTTGGACATGACTGAAGCGACTTAGCAGCAGCAGTAGCATTGCTGTGAAATAGCCTTTATATGTTGGGTTGGCCTAAAAGTTCATTCAGATTTTTCTGTAACATCTTATGGAAAAATCCAAATGAACTTTCTGGCCAACCCAATATTTGCTGTGGGTTCTATGAGTTAACTCGAGCCAGACTTAGAGCACATGAATTTGTTTCTGAGATTATGTCAAGGCCTTCTCTCTCTGGGCAATGACTCTTATGTAAATACGATGGCAGAATGGTTGAGGTCATGATGACTCACAATCAAATGCAGCACTTTCCCCTTTGACTAACACAAAACCCATACAAGTTTTAGATTCTCCCAGCAGGGCTCTATAGATGCTGTTCTTTATGGAAAGGATTATTCACTCACACCAAACATAAGGCGTTTAATAGCCTTTAAGACAGACATATCTAAAAGGAAAAAAATAATAAAAATTATCCAGTATTAGTTCTTTTCATTGAAGGGAAAACCCATTGCAATTTCATCAGAGCACTGTCAAGAAAGACTTGACAATTTCATTCGGAACCCCAGCAACTGGAAAGTCCCATGAGAAAATTGTAACTAGAATATTTACTCCTGCCCTACATGTACTTAGAAAACCAAGCACATATTTATGAAGTACTCAGTCCAGGAATTAAACAAAAGGTAAAATTGATGGATGCTATGCTTTTGAACTGTGGTGCTGGAGAAGAGTCTTGAGAGTCCCTTGGACAGCAAGGACATCAAACCAGTCAATCCTAAAGAAAATCAACCCTGAATGTTCATTGGAAGGACTGATGGTGAGGCTAAAGCTCCAACACTTTGGCCACTTGATGTGAAGATTTGACTCATTGGAAAAGACCCTGATGCTGGGAAAGACTGAAGGCAAAAGGAGAAGGGAGCTGGCAGAGGATGAGATAGTTAGATAGCATCATCAATTCGATGGACATGAATTTGAGCAAACTCCAGAGATAGTGGAGGACAGAGGAGTCTGGTGTGCTGCAGTCCATGGGGTTGCAAAGAATCAGACATGACTTAGCAACTGAACGACAATGTATATAATCACTGGCCTAATTATCATCATTTTGCATTTGGTTAGGGCCATGTATCATACATGTTGTGCTGAGTGCAAAAGAAAATAAATGTGACAACAGTCGTGGCCTCCAGAAAGCCCTCACCTGAGAGGTCAGCAGCTGGCACTTGGAAGGTAGCTGTCAAAACTACCAAAAAGGAAAAAAAAAACAACCCCCTGGCTATGTTTTTGCTTATTCAGTACTTCTTCCAGGGTATTTCCCTAATTCCTAACACGTGGTTCAGATGGGACTGATACAGCCCTCTCTCATCTCAAAGCCTAGAAGTGGAGACATGACCGAGATGTGACCACCTACCAGTACCCCAGCACTATGGTCACGGTGACGGGTTCAGAGATGGGCATCTGACCTCAGGGACCCGCCGGAGCACTTCTGAGGACTTCTGCTGGAATTATGGGCAAAGACATGCCCCTTTGATGGGACTGCCAGCTGAGAATCATGCAGTGCCTAGTGCTACAGGGCTGTCTTTGCTACCAGATGGAGAAGGACTGTAAGAGTAAAGCCACCTCAGAAAAAGCACAGCCAGAGGGAGAGGGTCCTGGGTCCCGTGTCAGTCCACAGTGACACCAGGGTCCCGCGGAGCCCATGGTTTGAGCTGAACCTGAGGTCTGGGGCTTCCTGGTTATATGAGCCAATTTCCCCCCTTCTGTAGTTTAAGTTAGTGAGAGGAGAAGTTTTGCCACTTTTAATACCTTTTCTTTTTCCATAAAAAATCTGGAATCACATGAAATAATAGGTCCTCTAGTCAGAGTTTTGGAAAGAACTTATTCTTCTGTCAGCTTAACCCTAGCATCCCAAATACATTCTCTGAAGTCATAAATGCCATGTAACAAGGCTGTGTCGTGAGTCAGAATTAGAATTAGCATAAGGCTCTTTTCCTAAGAGATCTAATATACAGAGTCCATGGCGAACTGAAGCAAAGAAAACCAGGAATATAGAGACTGGGAAATTGCTAAAGTATTAAAAAGATTTTGAACACATTGGGGAACTATTGGGTTAAACAAATTGAAGGGGTTTCTTTATTGTGACTTCTCAAAGCCAGATACTTATTAATTATAAATTCATCTCTAAGCATCTCTTAGGTTATGTTTAACAGCTTGAACATTGATTCTTTAGTTTTTGAAAAGGGTTCTGAGAAAATGCTTTCAGAAACATCTGACTATACGCATTTCTATAAACATAGCTTATCTGTCCTGATCATTTTGCTTGATCTCTCTCCTTTCCTTAGCAGCTAACCATTTTCATGGTTTCAATGAAAACCTCCATGCTAATGATCATTGTGACTCTCGCTAGCTTGGCGTTCCAGTCCAGTTGTTAATATCCAATTACTGACTGTCAATGGAATATCTCACCATTATCTCAAATTCAGCATATGTGAAATGTCTTAACCCTACCTCCTCTCCAACTTTCCTGATTCCTTCAGTGATGTGCCGCTTGGCTGGGCATCCACACTAGAAACACGCAGGATGTCTGTCTTCACGTCCCTGTCTGGCCTTCCGGTGTCGACTCACACCTGGCCATCGCCACGGCATTACCGTTGCCCTGCTGCACTAAGGATTCTTTCCAGATGGCACATCACTGCCAAGTCCACCTTCCTAACACAGCCTTCACGAATCCATGTACTTTCCCATGAGGATCTTCAGCAGCTCTCAGTCACAGGAACCTAAAAACCTCACTGGGCTTCCACACAGCTTGGTTACTCCTGTTTGGGTGACGATTTACACAACTTCCCTCCAAACCCCATATGCTTACCTTTATCTTACAATATGCTGCAGATATGCTTAACACAGACCAAGGGTTACTTTCAACTTCTTTTCAACTTCTTTTCAACTACTTTTAAAAACATCCTGTGTCAATAAGACTGTGCTGAAACAAAAGCATACTCGATCTGAAATCCCCCAGCCTGTGTGTTTCTGGGGGTCCCAGACCCGGCTCGTATTCTCGCCCCTGCTCTGGAGTACTCCCACCCCACCCCCCGGTCTCCTTGGGATAGACGGTGTTGAACCCAGATTTGCGCTCTGGGCTTTGCGCTTGCATCACACTGGCTGTGGGGTTTGTCCACTGCTCCTCTGGTGTCTGTGTCCACATCTCTCCTGGACTTGTGGGGATCCAAGCCCCTCTTATTATGGAAACACAAGGATTGTGTTTGTATCTGTGCCTGTGGTCATTTTGTCTAGATTGCCTGGAATGCCCTTCCCTCTCCTTTTCAACTATCCAAACACATAAATAGTAGGAAAGTTCAACTGAAGCCCCATCTCCTTTGCTTATGAATTTCATCCTCATGGGTGCCTCTCCTCTGAACTACTACAGCACAGGCTTTAAAGCCCACAGTTTAACGCTGAACTACACTGGAAGGACGGATGCTGAAGCTGAAGCTCCAATACACAGGCCACCTGATGTGAAGAACTGACTCATTGGAAAAGACCCTGATGCTGGGAAAGATTGAAGGCAAAAGGAGAAGGATGGGATGGCAGCAAAGGAAGAGACGGTTAGATAGTGTCACTGACTCAATGGACATGAAGTGAAGTGAAGTTGCTCAGTCGTGTCCGACTCTTTGCGACCCCATGGACTGTAGCCTACCAGGCTTCTCCGTCCATGGGATTCTCCAGGCAAGAATACTGGAGTGGGTTGCCATTGCCTTCTCCAGGGGATCTGCCCAACCCAGGGATCCAACCCAGGTCTCCCGCAATGCAAGCAGATGCCTAACCCTCTGAGCCACCAGGAAAGCCCAAATGGACATTCAATGGACATGAATCTGAGAAAATTCCAGGAACAGCGAAGGACAGGGATGCCTGGTATGCTGCAGTTCACGGGGTGAGAGTCAGACACAACTATCGCCTCCAACAACAACAACACATTCTTTTGCACTACCTGTTGCTGTTCCTTGACTATCAGTCTCACCTCCCCAGTTATATACTATAAACTTCCTGAGGGTAAAAACCATGCTTCATATTTCAGTGTTCCACCACCCTCCACAGGGCACATGCTGGTAGCTACAGAGTTGTGCTCCACAGGAACACTCAGGTGGGCTGATTGTCAAGTGCCTCAAATATCTCTTGCTGGTCCAGCCTGGCATGCTGCAGTCCATGGAATCGAAAAGAGCTGGACACGACTTAGCAACTGAACAACAACTAGTTCCTTAATTCAGTACATGACAGCCTGCCAATGCCACAAAGAAACTTTCCAGCTTGGATCACCATCGTCTTTCTAGGAAATTACGGTTTGTTGACTTTCCTAAAGCTGGGCTAGAGTATAAACACTTATCATGTGAGAATCAACTACAAATATGGGGGAAGGATGATAGACACAGAAGACTGGGGCTCGATGCCTGGGTCAGGAAAATCCTCTGGAGAAGGAAATGGCAAACCACTCTAGCATTCTTGCTGGGAAAATCCCATGGCTAGAGGAGCCTGGTGGGCTATGGTCCAGAGGCCTGCAAAGGGTTGGACACGACTGAGCACGTGTGCCTAGCAAGTGAAATGATCACAGATTTACTATAACCTATCTGTCACAAAAGGACTGATGGAGTTTCTCTACTTTTCTCTGTGCTGCCTGACTTCGGCTTTTTTTTTTTTTTTTTTGATGCTTTATCACAAACACTTTAAAATTTTGTTAGCTTTTTACTTTATATAAGTTTTGAAGCTTACTTTCCATTTACAGTTAATACAAAATATTGGCTATGTTCCCCATCATACAATACAACCTTGAGCCTATCTTCTACCCAACAGTTTGTGCCCCCACTCCCCCACCCTGGTATGGACCCCCTCCCCACTGGTAACCACCAGCTTGTCCTCTATATCTCATCACAAACACTTTTTGAAATGATACTGTGGCAGGTAAACGTTTGGGACTCTTGCCTTCCCACAATCCCAGCAGTTCTGTTTTCACTGGTGACTGAGATCACCCTTTTCAAAGTTGAGAGGCTTCAGTTTTCCTCTAAATACTCCACAGTGATTCAGCTACATCCTTGAGGATAAGCATATTTATGTGTGGGTCCTGTCTATCAATGGCCCATTTTAAAAACAGAGATGCAAGATTCCCAGAGTTAATCATTCGAGCTGGAAAAGCAAAGGTGAATATCATTGCTAAGGCAGTTAGTTTAGTGGTGATGATGGATACCCTGTTAGTCCACTCCTCTCCTCACTGAATCAAGCAGCTGTGACTATCTTTACCCCTCTCCCACCAGCAGGCTTGCCCTTTTGGAAACCAAGTTTAGATCCCTCTGTCCTGTTCACTTGAACAACATGGAAATTTTCCAACATTTTAACCTACTTTATTTCTTTATCGAAAGAGTGTCATGGATTTAAGAAATGGTGTAAGGATCACTAAGAATTCTGTTTTCTATCATAAATATGAAGCAACAGCGACTTTCCTGGTGATCAGTGGTTAAGACTCCCCCTTCCAAGGCAGGGCTTCCCTTGTGTCTTTGCTGGTAAAGAATCTGCCTGCAATGCCGGAGACCCCGGTTTGATCCCTGGGTCAGGAATATCCCCTGGAGAAGGGAAAGGCACCCTCTCCAGTATTCTGGCCTGGAGAATCCCATGGACTGTACAGCCCATGGGGTCACAAAGAGTCGGACACGACAGCAACTTTCACTTCACTTCCAATGCAGGGGTGTGGGTTTGATCCCTGGTCAGGGAGATAAGATCCCACACGCCTCAGGGCCAAAAAACCAAAACAGGAAACAGAAAAAATATTGTAATAAATTCAATAAAGACTTTAAAAATGGTCTACATAAAAGAAAAAAAAAAACTTAAAAAAAGAGCCTCCCCAAAGATCCTGGTCTCAGAGCTGTATAATATTGCTTGGTTCCTCAGAAATACTGACTTCCATGGGAACCAATATGATCTGATGGGGTTATACAGAGACAAACACCTAAGTATTTCATTTTTAGGTGGAGGTTTTTTGCGTAGATGGTATATATATTTAAAAATTTTGGTTTTTAGTTATTAATTGCTAGGATATAAAAATGATTAATTTTTGACCTTGCTAAACTCACTTAGTTGAAACAGTTTATTTTGGGTGTTGTTTGGGGGTTTTTTTTTTGGTAGATTCTGTGGGATTTTCTAGATAGGTAATTATATTATCTACAGATAGTGACCGTTTTATGTCATCCTTTCCAATCTGAATACGTCCTCTCATTTTTCTCGCTGTTGCACTGGCTAGGACTTCCAGTCTGATGCTGAACAGGAGTGACGGGTGCACGGCTGTGGTCGTCCCTGTCTTAGTCCCAGTCTTAGAGGGAAAGCACTCAGCCTTTCACCATGAAGTATGGTGCCAGCTGTCAGGCTACAGATGCCTTTTCTCAGGCTGAGGAAGTTCTCTTCCGTTTCTATGAATAGTTTGCTGAGAGTACCCACTTCCATTTTCAGATGGCGTTGAGTCAGGCCCAGGAGATTCTGGGGGGGAAAGGGGAAACACAGCCAATTCAATGGCAGTTCAAACCCTGGTCTTACACAATCCATCTGCTATCACTTCCTTTTCAGAGACCTCGAGTAGCTGCTCATATTTGTCCATATTTTATTGTTAAATTCAGTGAGAGACAGGGTAAGCATGGGCTTACTCCGTCTTATTCAGACCTAGTACTCCTCTTGAGTCATTTTGATGGGAAATAAGGAAAATTTACCAGTTTACTCAGTTTTATTAAAAAATACATATTTCAAGAAGTGTCTAGGATACACAGATGAGTTAAATTAAATCTCTGTTTCATGGCTGCTCTTATTCCTCTTATTTACTTGGTAAATTCCTACTTGTTAATGTCCTAAACCAATCTTAAATTTTTATCAAAATAATAAATATGAACAGTTTAATAAGCCAGATAGCACTACAAGATGTATAACAAAATCAGCAACCTCTGATTTTGACCTCTACCATCTTTGCCCCCAATTCTCACTCCCCACAGGTAGCCAGCCACTTCAACTCTGCTCACCACGTCTCATACTACTAACCTTTATATTTTAAATAATCCTTTTACATTCTCTTTAAAATTGCAGACATTATCTGTTTACTTCCTATGACGAAAGGTGAGGATTATTTCACCTATCTTACCTAGAACATACATCTCATGTTCCCTCCCCTTATTCTCCTAACAAATATTGGTTAAATAAAATTCTTTATGCTCTTACTGTACACTTTATTATTACTATATATGTACAGTAATACATTACTATATGCAGGATGTAAGTTATTAATATATTTCTAATTATAATAATACACACACACATATTATAACACACACACACATACACACACACACAGTTCAGTCAGTTCAGTAACTCAGTTGTGTCCAACTATTTGTGACCCCATAGACCACAGCATGCCAGGCCTCCCTGTCCATCACCAACTCCTGGAGTTTATTCAAACTCATGTCTGTCGAGTTGGTGATGCCATCCAACCATCTCATCCTCTGTCGTCCCGTTCTCCTCCTGTCTTCAATCTTTCCCAGCATCAGGGTCTTTCCCAGTCAGTCAGTTCTTCACATCAAGTGGCCAAAGTATTGGAGTTTCAGCTTTAGCATCAGTCCTTCCAAGGAATATTCAGGACTGACTTCCTTTAGGATGGACTGCTTGGATCTCCTTGCAGTCCAAGGGACTCTCAAGAGTCTTCTCCAACACCACAGCTCAAAAGCATCAATTCTTCGGCATTCAGCTTTCTTTATAGTCCAATAGTCATATCCATACATGACGACTGGAAAAACCATAGCTTTGACTAGATGGACGTTTGTTGGCAAAGTAATGTCTCTGCTTTTGAATATGCTGTCTAGGTTGGTCATAGCTTTTCTTCCAAGGAGCGTCTTTTAATTTCATGGCTGCAGTCACCATCTGCAGTGATTCTGGAGCCTAAAAAATAAAGTCTGCCACTGTTTCCATTGCTTCCCCATTGATTTGCCATGACGTGATAGGACTGGATGCCATGACGTTAGTTTTCTGAATGTTAAGTTTTAAGCCAACATTTTCACTCTCCTCTTTCACTTTCATGAAGAGGCTCTTTAGTCCTTCACTTTCTGCCATAAGGGTGGTATCATCTGCATATTTGATTGTTATTGATATTTCTCCCGGCAATCCTGATTCCAGCTTGTGCTTCATCCAGCCCAGCGTTTCACATGATGTATTCTGCATGTAAGTTAAGTAAGCAGGGTGACAATATACAGCCTTGACGTACTCCTTTTCTGATCTGGAACCAGTCTGTTGTTCCATGTCCAGTTCTAACTGTTGCTTGTTGACCTGTATACAGAGTTCTCAGGAGGAAGGTCAGGTGGTCTGGTATTCCCATCTCTTGAAGAATTTTCCACAGTTTGTTGTGATCCACACAGTCAAAGGCTTTGGCATAGTCAATAAAGCAGATGTTTTTCCGGAACTCTCTTGCTTTTTCAATGATCCAGTGGATGTTGGCAATTTGATCTCTGGCTCCTCTGCCTTTTCCAAATCCAGCTTGAACATCTGGAAGTTCACGGATGACGTACTATTGAAGCCTGGCTTGGAGAATTTTGAGCATTACTTTGCTAGCGTGTGAGATGAGTGCAGTTGTGCGGTAGTTTGTACATTCTTTGGCATTGCCTTTCTTGGGATTGGAATGAAAACTGACCTTCTCTAGTCCTGTGGCCATTTTTGAGTTTTCCAGATTTGCTGGCTTTCCAGATATTGAATGCAGCACTTTCAACAGCATCATCTTTTAGGATTTGAAATAACTCAACTGGAATTCCATCACCTCCACTAGCATTGTTTGAAGTGATGCTTCCTAAGGCCCACTTGACTTCACATTCCAGGATGTCTGGCTCTAGGTGAATGATCACATCATTGTGGTTATCTGGGTCATGAAGATCTTTTTTGTATAGTTCTTCTGAGTATTCTTGCCACCTATTAGTATCTTCTGCTTCTGTTAGGTTCATACTATTTCTGTCCTTTATTGTGCTCATCTTTGCATGAAATGTTCCTTTGGTATCTCTAATTTTCTTGAGATCTCTAGTCTTTCCCATTCTATTGTTTTCCATCACTGAGGAAGGCTTTCTTATCTCTCCTTGCTACTTTTTGGAACTCTGCATTCAAATGCCTGTATCTTTCCTTTTCTCCTTTGTCTTTCACTTCTCTTCTTTTCTCACCTATTTGTAAGGCCTCATCAGACAACCATTTTGCCTTTCTTTTTCTTGGGGATGGTCTTGATCACTATAACACACACACACACACACACACACACACACACACACACACGTATATATGAATTTCCCAGGTGGCTCAAGTGGTAAAGAATCTGCCTATGCATGTAGATGCCAAGAGACACCAGTTTGATCCCTGAGTTGGGAAGATTCCCTGGAGGAGGAAATGGCAACCCACTCCAGTATTCTTGCCTAGAAAATCCCACGGACAGAGGAGCCTGGCAGGCTACAGTCCTTGGGGTCACAAAGAGTTGGGTACAACTTAGTGACTGAGCACACACACACACAATAATGTATATACACTATTACATACTATTATCCTATATAGTTTTCATTTTCTCCACTAACATGTACTCTTTACTAATTCTTATCTTTATTTCTCTTTCACTAACTGTTCACCAAATTCTCCAGCAGAACTGTTAAATTCTCTCAACATTACCAGTTCCCTTTTCCCCCCTTACAATATCTGTTCTTTCTGGAACCCTGTTTTCCCACTTTGAGTTGCAGTGGTGTCTTCAGGCACAGCTGTCATTCCAGAACATCCTTTCATGGTCATGCTGGGAATTACCTTTGCCTCTTCCTTGGCTAAGACCTCTCCACCCTTTCCTCCTCTCTGTTAATTTATTCCCTCCTCTTGTTGAGAGTACATCATGCAGGATAAAGAATGAAAGTTTTCTGAGACTGTATGTTTAATAAGTTGTTAGTCTACCTTCACATTTGATTAGTAACTTGGCTGGGTATAAAATTCTAGGTTGGAAATAATCTCCCCTTTAGTTTCCAGTGCTGCTGTGGAGAAGCCTAATGCCATCAGGATTTATAGTAAATTTTATATAACCTGTTTCCCACTTCCCTCAGCTTAGACGTTTTCAGCTTTGTCTCTTTACTCAAAGGGTTCTAAAGTTTCAGGAGAATATGCTTTGGGGTGTATGCATGAGTGTATGTGTTTTCCACTTATTAAATTGAATGTCTGTCCTTTAGTGAAATTTTCTTAAATTACTTTTTGGGTAATTTCCTGCTCTTTCATTTTCTGTTTCTGGAATTTGTATTAGTCTGATAAGATCTATCATCTCTCTTCTATTTTCAATTTCTTCATCATTTGTGAGAGTTCTCTAATGTCCAATCCTTTTGTTGAATTTATTTCTGCTGCTGCTGCTAAGTCGCTTCAGTCGTGTCCGACTCTGCATGACCCCATAGACGGCAGCCCACCAGGCTCCCCTGTCCCTGGAATTCTCCAGGCAAGAACACTGGAATGGGTTGCCATTTCCTTCTCCAATGCGTGAAAGTGAAGTCACTCAGTCGTGTCTGACTCTTAGCGACCCCATGGACTGCAGCTCACCAGGCTCCTCCATCCAGGATTTCCTAGGCAAGAGTACTGGAGTGGGGTGCCATCGCCTTCTCCTACCACTTTTAATTTCCAAGAACTCTTTCTTATTCTTTGAAGATTACCATCTTAAAATAGCATCAAGTTTTTATTTTATTTTGTCTTATCTCTGAGAATATAAATTTTCACTTTGTGAAATGTTTTTCTGCTTTCTGTATAAGCTTTATTTCTCTGTTCATTTGTTTTGACTTCCATCTTTTATACAAGAGGCTATCCATTAATAGTTAAGAATCAGGTATTAAAAAGTGAATTGAATTTTTTTTTGCATAAAATCAGGGCTTGCCAACAAGTGGGTCTTCTTGTAAGGTTAGCAGGGAGAAATTTCCAAAGGTCAGCATCAGAAAGGCTTTTCTCTAGAGTCATAGATGTAGAAAGAAAACAAAAGTCTACAAATAATAAATGCTGGAGAGGGTGTGGAGAAAAGGGAACCCTCTTACACTGTTGGTGGGAATGCAAACTAGTACAGCCACTATGGAGAACAGTGTGGAGATTCCTTAAAAAACTGGAAATAGAACTGCCTTATGATCCAGCAACCCCACTGCTGGGCATACACACTGAGGAAACCAGAAGGGAAAGAGACACGTGTACCCCAATGTTCATCGCAGCACTGTTTATAATAGCCAAGACATGGAAGCAACCTAGATGTCCATCAGCAGATGAATGGATAAGAAAGCTGTGGTACATATACACAATGGAGTATTACTCAGCCATTAAAAAGAATACATTTGAATCAGTTCTAATGAGGTGGATGAAACTGGAGCCTATTATACAGAGTGAAGTAAGCCAGAAGGAAAAACATAAATACAGTATACTAACGCATATATATGGAATTTAGAAAGATGGTAACAGTAACCCGGTGTACGAGACAGCAAAAGAGACACTGATGTATAGAACAGTCTTATGGACTCTGTGGGAGAGGGAGAGGGTGGGAAGATTTGGGAGAATGGCAATGAAACATGTAAAATATCATGTAGGAAACGAGTTGCCAGTCCAGGTTCGATGCACAATGCTGGATGTTTGGGGCTGGTGCACTGGGACAGCCCAGAGGGATGGTATGGGGAGGGAGGAGGGAGGAGGGTTCGGGATGGGGGACACATGTATACCTGTGGCGGATTCATTTTGATATTTGGCAAAACTAATACAATTATGTAAAGTTTAAAAATAAAATAAAATTAGAAAAAAAAAAAAAGAAAACAAACTTATGGTTATAGGGGGAAAGGGAATTGGATAAATTAGAGGAGATTGGGACTGACATATACAGATTGCTATACATAAAACATATAACTAATACGGACCTATTGTATAGCACAGAGAGCTCTACTCAATACTCGTAATGGCCTACATGGGAAAAGAATCTAAAAGAGTGAATATATATATAACTGATTCGGTTTGCTGCAGACCTGAAACTAACACAGCATTGTAAATCAACTATATTCCAATAAAACATTTTTTCTAAAAAAAAACTATCCTCAATAGGAGACAAATTTGCCTTTTGAATAAGGCTAAACACTAAAGAGGAGAGTGAAAAAGTTGGCTTAAAGCTCAACATTCAGAAAACGAAGATCATGGCATCTGGTTCCATCACTTCATGGCAAATAGATGGGGAAACAGTGGAAACAGTGTCAGACTTTATTTTTGTGGGCTCCAAAATCACTGCAGATGGTGACTACAGCCATGAAATTAAGACGCTTACTCCTTGGAAGACAGTTATGACCAACCTAGATAGTATATTCAAAAGCAGAGATATTACTTTGCCAACAAAGGTCTGTCTAGTCAAGGCTATGGTTTTTCCAGTGGTCATGTATGGATGTGAGAGTTGGACTGTGAAGAAAGATGAGTGCTGAAGAATTGCTGCTTTTGAACTGTGGTGTTAGAGAAAAAAGAGTCCCTTGGACTGCAAGGAGATCCAACCAGTCCATTCTAAAGGAGATCAGTCCCCGGTGTTCAATGGAAGGACTTATGCTAAAGCTGAAACCCTCACGTGAAGAGTTGACTCATTGGAAAAGACTCTGATGCTGGGAGGGATTAGGGGCAGGAGGAGAAGGGGACAACAGAGGATGAGATGGCTGGATGGCATCACCGACTTGATGGACGTGAGTCTGGGTGAACTCCGGGAGTTGGTGATGGACAGGGAGGCCTGGCGTGCTGCGATTCATGGGGTCGCAAAGAGTCGGACACGACTGAGTGACTGGACTGAAACACTAGTTGTCCTAATACTGGTTTCCTGCTTTTCTTGCAGCTGACAAGTTTAGGCAGGCCATTTTTTTTCTATTTCCTTTTTGGGCCTGACAAAACTTTTCCTAAACAGGATTATAAACAAAGCCCACTTTTAACACTAAGATTGATGATGAATTAGGTAATTCATTGGGTCATGATATAATATTAGGTGTCTGGGTAACACGGCTTCCTTTAAATTTGGCTTTGTTTCCAGAGAAGCATTAAAGAATTCTGTAGACCAGTAATACTGATATTCTAAGTTTCTAATTTTTATTTGTTTACTGAGTACTTTGTATCAAGTATAAATTGCATTTCATTCTTACAACAACTTTGCAAGGTACAATGGTACTGTCTTTATATTATGGCTGGAAAGTGGGGATTAGAAAGGATAAGTAATTTGCCGAAGATCACTTAAAAAGTGGTACATGGATTTGAACCTGGGTTTGACCATTTAAAATTTTAGGCTCTTAAATAATAGGCTATACCACTTATGAATAAAATGACAATTTTCTATATAAGAGCAAGGTTTTATTTCTAGTCATTGTGATGTGTTGATTACACATAACTAAATATATAAAATGAGCTCAGAACCACAAAAATTCTAAGTCATTGACCATCAACATATTCATTGCATTTGATACCTCAACTTTTAACTGATATATTACAGAACTGATTTCCTTTCCTTATATTTTAAATGAACATTACTAAGATCACTTCTTTGCTGCTGTTGTTTAGTCACTGAGTCATGTCTGACTCTTTTGCAACCCCCTGGACTATAGCCCACCAGGCTCCTCTGTCCATGGAATTTCCCAGGCAAGAATACTGGAATGGCTTGTGATTTCCTTCTGCAGAGGATCTTCATGACCCAAGGACTGAACCTGAGTCTCTTGTATTAGCAGATGGATTCTTTACCATCGAGTCACCTGGGAAGACCAAATTACTTCCATTCTTGCTGATTATATTCTCAGACAGTACGCACTGGAAATATAGCGCCATATAAAATAAGGATCTTAAATTAAAGTGGTTATGAGAGAAAGGAGTTGAAATATTTCTGTGATTTGAAAAGCAATTTCCTTAGGTTAAGCCTTTTCTAAAATATAAAAGCTAAATAATGTTTCTACTTTTAATATTACTTTAAAACTCTAATATTGATGATTTTCATAATTTATAGAGTTATCTTTTTTGTTGGATATGCATAGAAATTTAATGAAAATTCATGGACTCTCTAAACTCATAAGCTTGTTGATTTGCTTGTCTTGGGAAGCTGACTGCCGATTTAATTTTAGCTCCATTTAGCAGTTACTGACAACTTTATGATCCAATGGAAGCACTACTGGAGGAATGTAAAAATCAACTGGCAAGTTCCTTCTGAAAGTTTATAAGAAAGGAGCCCCTTATGTACGAACCCATGAGTATCATCCCATTTGAGTATAGGCTTCTTTCCAACTCTTTGCTCTAACTGAATTCCCGGTTCAAGAAGACCATTGCCAGTTTGCAGCTGGGACAGGTGCAGGCTTCAACACTTTCAGAGGTGACTTGACTCTATCTTATCTGTTTCCTCAGTAGTACCTCTTCCCCTTTTCTTTTGCCTTTCTCTCTTAGCTGCCTTTCCATTGTCTTATTTCTGAAGGACCTTGTGGTTAGGTAGCTGTCATAATTCTCCTTGGGGAGTTAGTTAAAAGCTTGATTAAGCCAGGGGCATACTGGAGCCAAACTGTACTTGTTTGCAAGAGATGCTTGCTAAATAGTCATGGATTTTGTGAGCAGATGGTTAACCATTGGTAGCTTTAAATCAGTCTTGGAGGAGTATTTACTCCCTGAAAACTGACAAAACAATAAACTGCGCTCCCCTCCCCCTATCGCCCAGAGAGCTGGCCTATCAGCCCTCTCCTGGGTACTACTCTCCCCAGAGGGCCTTGCATTTTCTAAGGTGAGCGGAAATTCTGTTCAAAGTCTAGATTCAAAATGAATTTCTATGGCTGGGATTTCTCTAACAACAATAAACAAAGGAAATATCTTTAGAGGCCTTGCCCAACTGTTACCACATAGTCAATGAGTTAGACCATCTTGATGAAAACAAGTTCTACTGATCCATGACTAGGAGATACGGTGAGGAATTATTTTAAAAAAATTTAAGAAGTATTGCTTTTCTGGGCCAAGGAAGATTCCCAAAGATACGTGTATGTATAACAGTCCTATAAAATGTGTATCATTCTATAACAGTGAGCCATTGAATCAGACTATTTTCAGAATTAGTGACCAAAGTCAAGGGTGGACGATGCTGCTTAAAAACAACAAAGAATTGCAAACTTCCACAGAAGAGCTGGAGGTAATGTAGCTTGCAGAGTGAAAAACTAAACTTGCTAATAGAGTACCTGTTAAATAATCTTGTGGTTTCCAAAACCGGAAGTGGGCCTTAACATTCTTACCAAAATCCTAAAAAATCATAACTGTTGGACTTTTAGTTAAAGCAAAACCCAGGCCTAGTTACAGAAAATGACATTTACTCATACTCTAAGCATATCTTCTTTAAAAGGTTAGAGGTGCTTAATATTAACTAGTTATCCTTCCTATATATTTTTGTCTGTGCCACTATTTTCAAATAATCACTGTATCTATCGTGTGCCACACACTCTCTTAAGCATAAGGATCAATATGTTCCATCCCACACTGTTTCAAAGAGTCTATCAATTTTTAAAGTATATACTTAAGGAAGTATTATTCAAAGGCCTCAAAGATATTCTACTAGTAAGAATGAAGGATTCGTTTCTGATTAGTTTATTGTGCTTGCTTGTGTTTGCACGCTCAGTGTGTGATCCTCTGTCCATGGGATGTCCCAGGCAAGAATACTGGAGTGGGTTGCCATTTCCTTCTCCAGGGGATCTTCCTGACCCGGGGATCGAACCTGTGTCGCCTGGCGGTAAAGGTGGAATCTTTACCACTGTGCCACTTGGGATAGTTCATTGTAACTAGACAATAACATTTGAAAGTTGTAATCTTTTAGCCTTCCTGCTCCCACAAGAATAGTCACCAGGAGCTTTTTTTTAGAGAAGATTATTTGCTTTCTGAGGAAAACTGTGGTATAGTTTTAATAGCCTTCTTGGAAGGATCTGAATGTAACTAAATAAAAATATGGAAACTATGCTTTATAGAGAACACTTTATAACCCAGTCCGAGAACTTTTGCACATAACTAACCTGCGCTTCTGAAAACAGGGTCTAAAAGTAGTGAGTATGGGTCCTTAGTAGCGGCTCTCGAGCTACAGTCGTGGGGACACTTGGAGTTTGCTGTTTCAGTTGTTTACTCTAATACAAACACACCATACTATCAAAGCGCGTAAAATTAGTGAACACACGGTGTATTCAGCTCAAAAAATACTTCCTTTCAAGCTATACTCACAAGAAAACTATCAATGAAGGCATTAAACAAAAACTGAAACTCAAAGCAACAATGACTTTAAAGCTAATACCTCAAGAAGGCTGAAATGTATCAAAGTCATAAAGGGTAGGAATAAAGTATGCAATGGACAGAGTTGATCTAAAAGATAAACAGTTCTTTTGACACCAGGAAAAGGAATCAGGGAAAGATGGGGGTCAATAAGTGGTGAATGGCCTGGCAGGTTGTCTGCCTGACCTTCACTGTTGACCTAACGGAGCATCTTATGACCAATGAGAACTATCTAAAACAGGTATGTACAAACCTCCCCTACCAGCAGATCTGCAGCTTCTTCAAACCCCTAGAGTGTAAACCAGGCCTTTTAATTTCTGTGATGGAAAGTAAGTCCATTTGGCCACTAGATGGAGATCAGGTTACTCTGCTGTTGACAGGCAAGCTGCTGGCAGTCAGTAAATGAGAAGCATGTTACTTAGAACCTAATTCTCTTTTCTCAGTACTTCTATGGAAGGTATTTTCCAAGCACGCAGATCAGGAGCAGATCTGTGTCCAATAAAGGGTCCATAATGAGCAACAGGCGGTGCTAGTGGTAAAGAACCCGCCTGCCAATGCAGAAGACATAAGAGATGCAGGTTCCATCCCCTGAGTCAGGAAGATCCCCTGGAGGAGGGCAGGGCAACCCGCTCCAGTGTTCTTGCCTGGAGAATCCCATGGACAGATGATCCTCGCAGGCTAGAGTCCATGGGGTCGCAAAGAGACACGACTGAGGCAACTTAGCATGCAGCACAATGAGCAAGAGGCTGAAGGATCTATTAAGAAGGTAGCTGTAAAAGACACATTTTTGCTAAAGTATATATTTTCAGTATCAACAAAATGTATCACGGAATATCGGGAGATGGAAAAACACTGGATAACATCTACTCTCATTTTCCAAATGGAACTATCATTCCATTCTAAATTATGTAACTTTATTACTGAATAAACCTTATTTCTATGATAGCTGAACTTTAAACTGGAGACATAATGTTACACATTTCCCAGAAAATGTATAGTCTGTAGAAGGATCAGATACTGCCCTACATACTATAGCAGAGTATTTTGATTATTTTTGAGATATTATATGCTATACTTCTGTGCATTTCTAACTTAGGAACTATACATGAAATTGCTCAGTCGTGTCTGACTCTTTGCAATCCCATGGACTGTAGCCTACCAGGCTCCTCTGTCTGAGTAATTTTCCAGGCAAGAGTACTAGAGTGGGTTGCCATTTCCTTCTCCAGGGGATCTTCCCGACCCAGGGATTGAACCCAGGTCTCTCCTGCATTGCAGGCAGATGCTTTACCATTTGAGCCACCAGGGAAGCCCAGAAACTATATATATGCACTCAATAAATAGTCAGTTACATAAAGACCAACAAAAAATTGAGAGAGTTACAGCTTCAGTTTCGTGTACATGGGTATGAGGAGAAACAAGCATGTTATCTATCATGTACCAATCATCATGCTAGAGCTGGGAACACAAAGGTGCACAGCAGCTTCAGGAAGTCACCGGGAAGAGGAGAGCTACAAGGTTAAAGCACACACAGGGGTTAACTTTTGTAGTGGTGAAGACTAGTTATCCAAATCATGAGTGATACTCCTTTTAAAAATTCTGTTGTGAAGGAAACTTAATTTAGGCCACAAACCTTAGCCATGGGGAAACCATGACCTTTGATCTCTGCAACACATGAGAAATTGAAATATAACCTAAGACATTCAAACACAATAGGGCTTCCCTAGTGGCTCAGCCGGTAAAGAATCTGCCTGCAATGCGGGAGACCTGGGTTCGATCCCTGAGTTTGGAAGATCCACTGGAGAAGGGAAAAGCTACCCGCTCCAATATTCTGGCCTGGAGAATTCCATGGACTGTGTAGTCCATGGGCTTGCAAAGAGTCAGACCCAACTGAGTGACTTTTACTTTTCATCAATTGCTGTAATGAAAAAAGGACCTTAATTCAGACAAAGAAGAAACTAATTTTTAGAATAATAACATAAGCAGAACCATAGTTAATTAATTTTCTAATAACTGTTATGAATAGCAACCAACATCCAGTCTGTTACTGTGATAGATCCATTGCACTTAATGACATGTTTATTTTAGAGTAATGCATTTGTTTCAGCTTAATTGAATTAATATAGTCATACCCTTTCAAAAGACTTTGAGGTTGCTGGCCTGTATTTGTTTATGATTTTCAAAATGCTCCTATAAGCTAAAAAGATGTGTTACTCATTCATGCATACACAATATATGTATGTTTCTTCTCTAAGGGAAGTGATAAAAATAACCACATAAAATAGCAATTAATAATCAGATGTCAAAGTCTCTTATCTTGTTATCGTCTGTATCACTAACTGGTTCTTTACAGAGCAACACAGTTGGCAGGAACCTACCTTTCTTTTTGCTGGATAAGAATGAAATATAAACAAAGGAGTTTTAAAATAAATAAATTACAGATAAAACAAATCCTTTCATAATACGGTTTAGTATTTATGGGCACACAGCCTTCCACACTGTTCACATTAGTTGCAGACAGCAATCAGATTAGGTAGTGACTGAGTTACTTCTGCAGGGGTGGAGTTTTCTCCCTCTTTGGTGACCTGTTCCCATATTTCCTTCTAGTGCAGGTTTGGGTCTACTTATTACGACTGCTAAACTTCCATTCTCTGGAAATAAGAGAGATGGTAAAAACACACCTCTATGGGATGCATAATTCTGCTTATCTTCTCCAGTCTAAAGGTTCTGGCCTTACAATAATGCGCTGCGTTTAGATGCTCGGGGTTTCTGTTTCCTTGGTAGCATGGGGGGATGCTGACGACGTGGCAGAACTGAGAACGGATACAAAGGTGGAGCTGGAAACTGATTAAAGCTTAAGGTTAAAAAATAAAAGTTGATGATTACATCTGCATGTTATGAGGTGAGGAACCTATATATTTAAGCGCTGACAGACAGAAAAGGCACATTTTTACTTTTTCACTATGTCAAATGATAGACTTGTCTTTTCCTGAGTCCCCACATTATTTTAGCTGTTTTAGCAAACTACATTTGAGTCTCTGGGCCAGAAGCTTCTATGACCGTGGCATCTGCAAATAATTGATAACTTAACGTGCCCCCTCAAGAGGTAAGGTCAATTCAAGCAGTACCTGCATGTGTCTGTCACCTTCTCCAATCATGTTTCTCCATTCCATGAGTGACCGCTGCAGGTGCTCAAGGCCGGTTTCCCAAAGCCGGACACGGCCTCCCATATCAACAGTGACAACGCCACCTCTGCCCCACTCGGCCAGCAGTGCGTCTGTGTCCGAGATAGTAGACAGCCATGTGGTATATGGTGAGAGAGAGTCTGACCTGAAAAAGAATCACGGCGTTCAACCGATTGAAGCCCAGGGAATGATGCTAGTTCAGCTCAACTTACGTTCAACTTGCTGTAAAGAATTCTCATAGTTAAGCAACAAGAACCTGCTGTACAGCATAAGGAACTACACTCAATGTCTTATAATAACCTATAATGGAAAAGGATCTGAAAGAGAATATATATATGTATAACATATACATACATGTATATACATATGAGTGAATTTGCTGTACAATTGAAACTAATATAACATTGTAAATTAACCATACTTCAATAAGAAATATAATGTTTAAAAACACATTAAAAGCACATTAAAAACTAAGGGACCAACAGATTCATCTGGAAGGAAAAAATATATAGTTATTTACTGGTTATTTACATATTCGTTTTAAAATTTTTATTTTCTTCTCGCTCTGCGTGGGCCTCCTCTGTTTGCACAAGGGGGCCACTCTCCAGTCGAGGTCTCTGTTTGCACAAGGGGGCCACTCTCCAGTCGAGGTCCGCGGGCTTCTCACTGCGGTGCTTCTCTGGTTGTGGAGCACAGGCTCTTGAGTGTGTGAGCTTAGCTGCCCCTCGGCATGTGGGATCCTCCCGGACTGGGGACAGAACCTGTGTCCCCCGCACTGGCAGGCGGATTCTCAACCAGTGGGCTATCAGGGAAGCCCGATTTACGTGTCTTGCATTTGTAGATCCTGGATGACATTTGCATTCACTGTCAGGAAGAAAGGAACTCTAAACCAACTCATACCTCAGTCTCCTGCAGAGCTGATTCACTTCCCAGGGGTCTAAGGTCTATGCTGAAACTCAAGTCTTGTTTATGTGTTTAACTGCATTTATTTGACATTTTGCCTTTTCTAAGGTAGATTGTTATATGGATTTATAATAAAGAATTTATATATTTCTTATATGTTTCATGCATATACATGTTTCTAATATATACAGTCAATTCAAGGGACGCAACTTTTGCCTGTAAGAGTCAACTGCACACTTCCTTTATCTGAGTATGGCTCTCACTATACAAAAGAAATACAGATTAGAAATTCTAATGACCACTGTTGGCTTTCTAAATATATCTGGTATTTTCTCTATAAAATAAATGGTCTAAAGAGATGGTCTGATCTGATAATTAAAACAATAAAGTATCATGGTAGATTTGCAGAAACCACAAAACTACTACATATTAGGTAAATTTTTATACTGAAGAAATCAAGACTACTTTAATCTTTTTATCAGTCTGCCTCAGTGGATACTAAACACAGAGTGACAAAGCCAGCTACTCTGAGATATGGAAATCTTAGAAAGTGTTTATATAAAGAGAATAACAACAGTAGGATGGACCAAGGGTTTCAGAGCTATAGGGTTGGCCAAAAAGCTTGTTCAGGTTTTTCCATTACATCTTTTTTTTTTTTTCCAGCATTAAATGCAATTGTACTTTTATTTTTCTAAATTGATAACTGAAATATGTGCATTTGTTGCTTTAATTTGCATTTCCATGAATAATACCAAGCTTGAGAATCTTGACCTATGTTTATTCTTAGTTGTTTTAGTTTCTGCTTCTTTTTTAATATAAATTTATTTAATTGGAGGCTAATTACTTTACAATATTGTATTGGTTTTGCCATGCATTGACATGAATCCGCCCCGGGTATACATGTGTTCCCCATCCTGAACTCCCCTCCCACCTCCCTCCCCATCCCATCCCTATGGGTCATCCCAGTGCACCAGTCCTGAGTACCCTGTATCATGCATCGAACCTGGACTGGCGATCGTTTCACATACAATATTATACATGTTTCAATGCCATTCTCCCAAACCATCCCACCCTCGCCCTCTCCCACAGAGTCCAAAAGACTGTTCTATACATCAGTGTCTCTTTTGCTGTCTTGCATACAGGGTTATCGTTACCTTCTTTCTAAATTCCATATATATGCGTTAGTATACTGTGTTGGTGTTTTTCTTTCTGGCTTACTTCACTCTGTATGCTGCTGCTGCTGCTAAGTCGCTTCAGTCGTGTCCAACTCTGTGGGACCCCATAGATGGCAGTCCACCAGGCTCCCCTATCCCTGGGATTCTCCAGGCAAGAATACTACAGTGGGTTGCCATTTCCTTCTCCAATGCATGAAAGTGAGAAGTGAAAGTGAAGTCATTCAGTCGTGTCCGACTCTTAGCAACCCCATGGACTACAGCCTACCAGGCTCCTCCATCCATGGGATTTTCCAGGCAAGAGTACCGGAGTGGGGTGCCATCGCCTTCTCCATCACTCTGTATAATAGGCTCCAGTTTCATACAGCTTATTAGAACTGATTCAAATGTATTCTTTTTAATGGCTGAGTAATACTCCATTGTGTATATGTACCACAGCTTTCTTAGCCATTCATCTGCTGATGGACATCTAGATTGCTTCCATGTCCTGGCTACTGTAAACAGTGCTGTGATGAACACTGGGGTACATGTGTTTCTTTCAATTCTGGTTTCCTCAGTGTGTATGCCCAGCAGTGGAATTGCTAGGTCGAATGGCGGTTCTATTTCCAGTTTTTTAAGGAATCTCCACACTGTTCTCCATAGTGGCTGTACTAGTTTGCATTCCCACCAACAGTGTAAGAGGGTTCCCTTTTCTCCACACCCTCTCCAGCATTTATTATTTGTAGACTTTTGGATAGCAGCCATTCTGACCAGTGCGAGATGGTACCTCATTATGGTTTTGATTTGCATTTCTCTGATAATGAGTGATGTTGAGCATCTTTTCATGTGTTTGTTAGCCATCTGTATGTCTTCTTTGGAGAAATGTCTGTTTAGTTCTTTGGCCCACTTTTTGATAGGCTTGTTTATTTTTCTGGAATTGAGCTGCAGGAGTTGCTTATATATTGTTGAGATTCTTTGTCAGTTGCTTCATTTGCTATTATTTTCTCGCATTCTGAAGGCTGTCTTTTCACCTTGCTTATAGTTTCCACTACATCTTATAAAAAACTCAAATGAACTTTTTGGCCAACCCAATACTTTACAGTACTAGAAGGATTCAAGGCAACTTTTGATATAACAGAGGATTCATCTTATGGTGCTGTCTCAAAAAATACTTGCCTTAGGAAAAAAACTAGGTACAGATGGTGAA
Organism: Bos taurus; assembly: GCF_002263795.3. Classification (NCBI taxonomy): domain Eukaryota; kingdom Metazoa; phylum Chordata; class Mammalia; order Artiodactyla; family Bovidae; genus Bos; species Bos taurus. The sequence goes on from NC_037339.1 coordinate 11,797,175, forward strand.
GTAAAAGCCCATTCAAGAATAATGAAATTTAATCACTTACGATGTGAGTAAATCTGCCACAAATGCTCAAGATGTATGATTCTATTGAGCCCGGCACCTACTGGTTCCACACTTAACTCTCTGGCACGAAACTTTAAATTTACCAGAGCAATCTCTTCAATATGTCAAAAAAATTGCTGAAGAAGTCATATTTACTACAGCTTGCACACTACATCTAGAATCTCTTCTGTACCTTAAAAAAAAAAAAAAAAGCACATTCCTCTTATCTATGATAACAAAGTCTTTAAGGAACACAGAGAATTACAGTAGAGCGAAGTCCAGATTTACATATACCTATATATTAGTGCTAAGTAGTATGGTCTTACAAATGCAACAAAAGTTTCAGGACTAACACTTAACTTGTACTGAGAGCAAAAGTGATATATTCCTTTTGGCTGTACAGTTACATATAGTTTTACTGTTTTCTATTATTTGAAGTTAGCCATCAAATGGAAAATTCCTGCTATCTAACAGAATACTAAATTTAAGCAAACCAGCAACAAAACTGAAACCCAGATGGGCTGTTCCCTTGGATTACACGTACACCAAAAATGGCAGCAGTTAATCTTGAGGGAAACTCAGGATATTCTGACAATGAACAGACTCCAAAACACGTGGCACTTGAAATAAGGCAAGTTCCAATAGAGATGTTCTGTAAATGTAAAATTTATACTGGGTTTCAGAGACTCAGGAGAAAAAAGGAAAGCAAAATATCATTAAAATTTTTATATCAAATACGTGTCAAAATAGTTTATAATGGTAATAAAATACTATTAACAGTAATTTCACCACTTTCTTTGTGCACTCTTTTACTTTGGCCACTAAGAACATAAAATCACATATATGCCTCACGTTCTGTTTCTATTGGACGGCACAGCACTAAATGAATGCAGCATGGTGACCAGCTGGCACTGGCTGCATTTATATATATAGCCGTTCTTCCAGGTATTATTTCTATGGCAGGTATAACATATGGTTCATACTGCAAGTTAACAGAGAAAAACACTAAAATATAAAGCTAAGGCTGGGGAAGAAATGAAGAGGAATACTGAAAAAATAATTATTGTGCTTTAGAAATGTAAAAAAAAAAGTTATTCTTTGATTTTGTTACTTGAACTGATAGTATATTTTAATGAACATGCAATGGAATAAGAAATTTCCCCACGTGACTAAAAGCCATTTATCATTAAATCGACACATTGAGATGCTCCAGAAAGACATTCTTGTACACGTTAGGACAAGTAAATAAATCTATTTCTTTGAAAAATGATTTCATTATTCACATTTCTTGAACCGGCTAAATAAAGGGTCCTAAGAGATGAAACAGTGTTTCTGACTTATTTTGTTCTTTTTTTTTTTTTTTTTTAAATTTTATTTTATTTTTAAACTCCACATAATCGTATCAGTTCTGCCAAACATCAAAACGAATCCACCACAGGTATACATGTGTTCCCCATCCTGAACCCTCCTCCCTCCTCCCTCCCCATACCATCCCTCTGGGTCGTCCCAGTGCACTAGCCCCAAGCATCCAGTATCGTGCATCGAACCTGGACTGGCAACTCGTTTCTTACATGATATTTTACATGTTACAATGTCATTCTCCCAAATCTTCCCACCCTCTCCCTCTCCCACAGAGTCCATAAGACTGTTCTATACATCAGTGTCTCTTTTGCTGTCTCGTACACAGGGTTATTGTTACCATCTTTCTAAATTCCATATATATGCGTTAGAATACTGTATTTATGTTTTTCCTTCTGGCTTACTTCACTCTGTATAATAGGCTCCAGTTTCATCCACCTCATTAGAACTGATTCAAATGTATTCTTTTTAATGGCTGAGTAATACTCCATTGTGTATATGTACCACAGCTTTCTTATCCATTCATCTGCTGATGGACATCTAGGTTGCTTCCATGTCCTGGTTATTATAAACAGTGCTGCGATGAACATTGGGGTACACGTGTCTCTTTCCCTTCTGGTTTCCTCAGTGTGTATGCCCAGCAGTGGGATTGCTGGATCATAAGGCAGTTCTATTTCCAGTTTTTTAAGGAATCTCCACACTGTTCTCCATAGTGGCTGTACTAGTTTGCATTCCCACCAACAGTGTAAGAGGGTTCCCTTTTCTCCACACCCTCTCCAGCATTTATTATTTGTAGACTTTTGGATCGCAGCCATTCTGACTGGTGTGAAATGGTACCTCATAGTGGTTTTGATTTGCATTTCTCTGATAATGAGTGATGTTGAGCATCTTTTCATGTGTTTGTTAGCCATCTGTATGTCTTTTTTGGAGAAATGTCTATTTAGTTCTTTGGCCCATTTTTTGATTGGGTCGTTTATTTTTCTGGAGTTGAGCTGTAGGAGTTGCTTGTATATTTTTGAGATTAGTTGTTTGTCGGTTGCTTCATTTGCTATTATTTTCTCCCATTCTGAAGGCTGTCTTTTCACCTTGCTAATAGTTTCCTTTGATGTGCAGAAGCTTTTAAGTTTAATTAGGTCCCATTTGTTTATTTTTGTTTTTATTTCCAATATTCTGGGCGGTGGGTCATAGAGGATCCTGCTGTGATGTATGTCGGAGAGTGTTTTGCCTATGTTCTCCTCTAGGAGTTTTATAGTTTCTGGTCTTACGTTTAGATCTTTAATCCATTTTGAGTTTATTTTTGTGTATGGTGTTAGAAAGTGGTCCAGTTTCATTCTTTTACAAGTGGTTGACCAGATTTCCCAGCACCACTTGTTAAAGAGATTGTCTTTAATCCATTGTATATTCTTGCCTCCTTTGTCGAAGATAAGGTGTCCATATGTGCGTGGATTTATCTCTGGGCTTTCTATTTTATTCCATTGATCAATATTTCTGTCTTTGTGCCAGTACCATACTGTCTTGATAACTGTGGCTTTGTAGTAGAGCCTGAAGTCAGGTAGGTTGATTCCTCCAGTTCCATTCTTCTTTCTCAAGATCGCTTTGGCTATTCGAGGTTTTTTGTATTTCCATACAAATTGTGAAATTATTTGTTCTAGCTCTGTGAAGAATACTGTTGGTAGCTTGATAGGGATTGCGTTGAATCTATAAATTGCTTTGGGTAGTATACTCATTTTCACTATATTGATTCTTCCAATCCATGAACATGGTATATTTCTCCATCTATTAGTGTCCTCTTTGATTTCTTTCACCAGTGTTTTATAGTTTTCTATATATAGGTCTTTAGTTTCTTTAGGTAGATATATTCCTAAGTATTTTATTCTTTCTGTTGCAATGGTGAATGGAATTGTTTCCTTAATTTCTCTTTCTGTTTTCTCATTATTAGTGTATAGGAATGCAAGGGATTTCTGTGTGTTGATTTTATATCCTGCAACTTTACTGTAGTCATTGATTATTTCTAGTAATTTTCTGGTGGACTCTTTAGGGTTTTCTATGTAGAGGATCATGTCATCTGCAAATAGTGAGAGTTTTACTTCTTCTTTTCCAATTTGGATTCCTTTTATTTCTTTTTCTGCTCTGATTGCTGTGGCCAAAACTTCCAAAACTATGTTGAATAGTAATGGTGAAAGTGGGCACCCTTGTCTTGTTCCTGACTTTAGAGGAAATGCTTTCAATTTTTCACCATTGAGGATAATGTTTGCAGTGGGTTTGTCATATATAGCTTTTATTATGTTGAGGTATGTTCCTTCTATTCCTGCTTTCTGGAGAGTTTTTATCATAAATGGATGTTGAATTTTGTCAAAGGCTTTCTCTGCATCTATTGAGATAATCATATGGTTTTTATTTTTCAATTTGTTAATGTGGTGTATTACATTGATTTGCGGATATTGAAGAATCCTTGCATCCCTGGGATAAAGCCCACTTGATCATGGTGTATGATCTTTTTAATGTGTTGTTGGATTCTGATTGCTAGAATTTTGTTAAGGATTTTTGCATCTATGTTCATCAGTGATATTGGCCTGTAGTTTTCTTTTTTTGTGGGATCTTTGTCAGGTTTTGGTATTAGGGTGATGGTGGCCTCATAGAATGAGTTTGGAAGTTTACCTTCCTCTGCAATTTTCTGGAAGAGTTTGAGCAGGATAGGTGTTAGCTCTTCTCTAAATTTTTGGTAGAATTCGGCTGTGAAGCCGTCTGGACCGGGGCTTTTGTTTGCTGGAAGATTTTTGATTACAGTTTCAATTTCCATGCTTGTGATGGGTCTGTTAAGATTTTCTATTTCTTCCTGGTCCAGTTTTGGAAAGTTGTACTTTTCTAAGAATTTGTCCATTTCTTCCACGTTGTCCATTTTATTGGCATATAATTGTTGATAGTACTCTCTTATGATCCTTTGTATTTCTGTGTTGTCTGTTGTGATCTCTCCATTTTCGTTTCTAATTTTGTTGATTTGATTTTTCTCCCTTTGTTTCTTGATGAGTCTGGCTAATGGTTTGTCAATTTTATTTATCCTTTCAAAGAACTAGCTTTTGGTTTTGTTGATTTTTGCTATGGTCTCTTTTGTTTCTTTTGCATTTATTTCTGCTCTAATTTTTAAGATTTCTTTCCTTCTACTAACCCTGGGGTTCTTCATTTCTTCCTTTTCTAGTTGCTTTAGGTGTAGAGTTAGGTTATTTATTTGACTTTTTTCTTGTTTCTTGAGGTGTGCCTGTATTGCTATGAACTTTCCCCTTAGGACTGCTTTTACTGTGTCCCACAGGTTTTGGGTTGTTGTGTTTTCATTTTCATTCGTTTCTATGCAAATTTTGATTTCTTTTTTGATTTCTTCTGTGATTTGTTGGTTATTCAGCAGCGTGTTGTTCAGCCTCCATATGTTGGAATTTTTAATAGTTTTTCTCCTGTAATTGAGATCTAATCTTACTGCATTGTGGTCAGAAAAAATGCTTGGAATGATTTCTATTTTTTTGAATTTACCAAGGCTAGCTTTATGGCCCAGGATGTGATCTATCCTGGAGAAGGTTCCATGTGCGCTTGAGAAAAAGGTGAAATTCATTGTTTTGGGATGAAATGACCTATAGATATCAATTAGGTCTAACTGGTCTATTGTATCGTTTAAAGTTTGTGTTTCCTTGTTAATTTTCTGTTTAGTTGATCTATCCATAGGTGTAAGTGGGGTATTAAAGTCTCCCACTATTATTGTGTTATTGTTAATTTCTCCTTTCATACTTGTTAGCATTTGTCTTACGTACTGTGGTGCTCCCGTGTTGGGTGCATATATATTTATAATTGTTATATCTTCTTCTTGGATTGATCCTTTGATCATTATGTAGTGACCTTCTTTGTCTCTTTTCACAGCCTTTGTTTTAAAGTCTATTTTATCTGATATGAGTATTGCTACTCCTGCTTTCTTTTGGTCCCTATTTGCATGGAAAATCTTTTTCCAGCCCTTCACTTTCAGTCTGTATGTGTCCCCTGTTTTGAGGTGGGTCTCTTGTAGACAACATATGTAGGGGTCTTGTTTTTGTATCCATTCAGCCAGTCTTTGTCTTTTGGTTGGGGCATTCAACCCATTTACGTTTAAGGTAATTACTGATAAGTATGTTCCCGTTGCCATTTACTTTATTGTTTTGGGTTCGAGTTTATACACCGTTTTTGTGTTTCCTGTCTAGAGAATATCCTTTAGTATTTGTTGGAGAGCTGGTTTGGTGGTGCAGAATTCTCTCAGCTTTTGCTTGTCTGAAAAGCTTTTGATTTCTCCTTCATACTTGAATGAGATCCTTGCTGGGTACAATAATCTGGGCTGTAGGTTATTTTCTTTCATCATTTTAAGTATGTCTTGCCATTCCCTCCTGGCTTGAAGAGTTTCTATTGAAAGATCAGCTGTTATCCTTATGGGAATTCCCTTGTGTGTTATTTGTTGTTTTTCCCTTGCTGCTTTTAATATTTGTTCTTTGTGTTTGATCTTTGTTAATTTGATTAATATGTGTCTTGGGGTGTTTCTCCTTGGGTTTATCCTGTTTGGTACTCTCTGGGTTTCTTGGACTTGGGTGATTATTTCCTTCCCCATTTTAGGGAAGTTTTCCACTATTATCTCCTCAAGTATTTTCTCATGGTCTTTCTTTTTGTCTTCTTCTTCTGGAACCCCTATGATTCGAATGTTGTAGCGTTTAATATTGTCCTGGAGGTCTCTGAGATTGTCCTCATTTCTTTTAATTCGTTTTTCTTTTATCCTTTCTGATTCATTTATTTCTACCATTCTATCTTCTAATTCACTAATCCTGTCTTCTGCCTCTGTTATTCTACTATTTGTTGCCTCCAGAGTGTTTTTAATTTCACTTATTGCATTATTCATTATATATTGACTCTTTTTTATTTCTTCTAGGTCCTTGTTAAACCTTTCTTGCATCTTCTCAATCCTTGTCTCCAGGCTATTTATCTGTGATTCCATTTTAGTTTCAAGATTTTGGATCAATTTCACTATCATTATTCGGAATTCTTTATCGGGTAGATTCCCTATCTCTTCCTCTTTTGTTTGGTTTGGTGGGCATTTATCCTGTTCCTTTATCTGCTGAGTATTCTTCTGTCTCTTCATCTTGTTTAAATTGCTGAGTTTGGGGTGTCCTTTCTGTATTCTGGCAGTTTGTGGAGTTCTCTTTATTGTGGTGTTTCCTCGCTGTGTGTGGGTTTGTACAGGTGGCTTGTCAAGGTTTCCTGGTTAGGGAAGCTTGTGTCGGTGTTCTGGTGGGTGGAGCTGTATTTCTTCTCTCTGGAGTGCAATGAAATGTCCAGTAATGAGTTATGAGATGTCTATAGTTTTGGGGTGACTTTGGGCAGCCTGTATCTTGAAGCTCAGGGCTGTGTTCCTTTGTTGCTGGAGAATTTGCTTGGTATGTCTTGCCCTGGAACTTATTGGCCCTTGTGTGGTGCTTGGTTTCAGTGTCGGTATGGAGGCATTTGATGAGCTCCTGTGAATGAATGTTCCTTGGAGTCAGGAGTTCCCTGGAGTCAGGGTTTGGACTTAAGTCTCCTGCTTCCGATTATCGGTCTTATTTTTACAGTAGTTTCAAAACTTCTCCTTCTATACAGCACCATTGATAAAACATCTACATTAAAGATGATAAGTTTCTCTACAGTGGGGGTCACTCAGAGAGGTTCACAGGGTTACATGGAGAAGAGAAGAGGGAGGAGGGAGTTAGAGGTGACCCAAATGAGATGAGGTGAATCAATAGTGGAGAGAGTGGGCTAGCCAGTAGTCACTTCCTTATGTGCACTCCACAACTGGACCACTCAGAGATGTTCACGGGGTTATACAGAGAAGAGAAGAAGGAGGAAAGTAACAGAGGTGGCCAGAAGGATAAAAGGGGGGAATGAAAAGGAGGGAGACAGATCCAGCCAGTAATCAGTTCCCTAAGTGTTCTCCACCGTCTGAAACACACAGAAATTCACAGAGTTGGGTAGAGTAGAGAGGGGTTAGGGAGGAGACACAGGCGACCTGGTGGAGAAAAAGGAGGGTCCAAAGGGAGAGAGAGCAGTCAAGCCAGTAATCTCACTCCCTAGTGAAAAATGGGTCCTGAAGATTGGGTCCTTAAAGGTACAAAATTGGTAACAAATACATAAAAGCAAAAATTAAAAATCTAGAGTAGAGTTTGGAATTTCAAAAATACGATGTTAAAGAAAAGAAGAAGGAAAAGAAAGAGAGAAAGAACGAACAAACGAAAACAAACAAGGTCGCGAAAATTATAAAGTACAGGTACAAAATTGATAACTAATACCAGAAAGCGAAAATTAAAAATCTAGAGTAGAGTTTGGAATTTCAAAAATACGATGTTAAAGAAAAGAAGAAGGAAAAGAAAGAGAGAAAAAACGAACAAACAAAAACAAACAAGGTCGCGAAAATTGTAAAGAAAGTACAGGTACAAAATTGATAACTAATACCAGAAAGCAAAAATTAAAAATCTAGAGAAGAGTTTGGAATTTCAAAAATATAATGTTAAAAAAAAAAAAGAAGAAGAAAAATAAAGAGAGAAAACAAACAAACAAATATGAACAATGTCACAAAAATTATAAAGAAAATACAGGTACAAAATTGATATCAAATACCAAAAAGCATAAATTAAAAATCTAGAGTAAAGTTTGGAATTTCAGATATACAATGTTATATAAAAGAAGAAGAGAAAGAAACAGAGAAGAAGAAAAAAAAAAAAAAGTCACAGAAATTATATATAAAAAAAAAAACTATAGGTACAAAATTGATAACATATACCAAAAAGTGAAAATTAAAAATCTAGAGTAGAGTTTGGAATTTCAAAAATACAATGTTAAAGAAAAGAAGAAAAAAACAAAAACAAACAAAAAAAACAAGGTCAAAAAATTATAAAATATATATATATGAAGTTTGCTGAAGAAGAAAAAAAATAGGGTCTTTTTTTTTTTTTTGCAAAGTAATAGGTTATAAAAGTGAAAATTAAAGGAACAATAGAGGACTTAAAAATTTTTTTTTTAATTAAAAAAAAAAGAAAGAATGATCGTAAAAATAATAAAAATATATCTCGGACTTTTTTTTTTTTTTTGGGTGTTGTGGGTTCAGTTCATTTTTGGCTAGTTCCTTGGTCAGATTTATATTTCTCAAGATCTATAGGCCCCTTCCTATGTAGTCCGTAGTAACCACAGGGTTTTGATCTATTGCCTGTAGCTTCCAAGGCGTTTCCCTCTGTTATATCTTCTTCTGTTTGCTAGTCTCTTCAGTATCTGGTTTCCGCCCTGACTCAAAGGGCACGGTGGAGGACGCTTTTTTTTTTTTTTTTTTTTTAGGCTTACTTGTTCAGTTGCGCTGTGGGGAGGGAGGGAGGGATGCTGCAAACAAATAACACTGGCGTGGGCTCGCAATGCCTCAGCCACCCTGGGTCTGCCCCTGCTCACGGCGCGTGTAGCCTCCCTGTCCACACTGCTCGGACTCTAGGTTGTTCCGCCGGGAACAATCCGAGGCTGGCCCTGGGCTGCATGCACCTCCCAGGTCCAAGCCGCTCAGGTTCAGGCACTCGGGTAGTCCTCAGAGGCGCAGACTCAGTTGGGCCTGCGTTTTGTGCTCTTCCCAGGTCCGAGCGCCAATTTGCTCTTCCCAGGCGAGCGCCAATGCTGCGACTTATCGCCTCCCCGCCACTCGGTTATCTGGATGTAAAACCGGCGCACCTTCTCAGGCAGATGTTGACCGTCCAGACCCCCAAGAAGTTTTAGTTAGCAAAGAAGCCTGCTTACAATTTTATAGATAATGTCTCTCTGGGGCTGCGATTGCCCCCTTCCGGCTCTGGCTGCCTGTCACCGGAGGGGGAAGGTCTGCAGCCGGCTATCTCTGTTCAGTCCTTTGTTCCGTGCGCGGGCCTGGCGGTCTTAGGTTAGGGCTGGCTTTTCGCGTGGTAGGTATCCCACAGTCTGGTTTGCTAGCCCAAATTATTTCGCTCAGATAGCGCTCAGGGTATTCAGGCCAGATTCTTACTCTCAGTGATGCAGCCCACGCCGCGCCTCCCTGCCCAGCCCCGGTTTGCTAATGGCGGATGCAGGCGTCTGCGCTGCTTCTCTGCTGGGGGAGTTACCGTAGGGCTCACAATCTGCGAGTTTTAAATTGTTTATTTATTTTTCCCCCTGTTATGTTGCCCTCTGTGCTTCCAAAGCTCGGCACAGATTCGGCAGTGAGAAGGTTTCCTGATGTTTGGAAACTTCTCTCTTTTTAAGATTCCCTTCCCGGGACGGAACTCCGTCCCTCCCTCTTTTGTCTCTTTTTTTTTGTTTTTAATATTTTTTCCTACCTCCTTTCGAAGAGTTGGGTTGCTTTTCTGGGTGCCTGATGTCCTCTGCCGGCATTCAGAAGTTGTTTTGTGGAATTTACTCGACGTTTAAATGCTCTTTTGATGAATTTGTGGGGGAGAAAGTGTTCTCCCCGTCCTACTCCTCCGCCATCTTGGCTCCTCCCTGACTTATTTTGTATTGTCATACTGAGCGATGTTCTTGGGAAGCACGGAAGGTGGCTGGGGACAGACACGTGTCGCTGCCCTTGCTCTGAGAGTGGACGGCTCCCCAGGCTCCTCTGCCCGGGACTCCAGTGAGGCTTTAACCACTGTGTTCTGAGGCCGTGGCTGTTTGTAAGGGAGAACATGTGAGGGGCATGTGACATCAATCCATACAGAAGCAGGTGCACACTGAGGTTGAGGAAAAGGGAGAGCAGGCGTGGATGCATCCAGAAAGGGATGGGCTGGAGGTGGGGACACAGGTGTTTTCAAGGAAGAGATGGTATATCATTGGTCCTCTTTTTATATATGCCCTGACTCTAACTAGTTTGAACGCTTTGCTTCCACTGCTGAACAGCAATAAACCACTGGCAATAAATCTATTCCAAATCTCTAGAATCCTTTGACTATTGTATGGCCTTCATGACTGTAGATACACAGTTATATCTATAAAAAAATATATTTAAAAAATGAGATTTAAATTCCTTTGACATATTGAATACATTTACCTCAGAAAATTAATGTATGAAGTCAATAAATATGAAAATTTTTTCAGTGATAAAAATGCTGTTTCAAAAAGTTTTATCATAAGGATAGATTAAAAAAAAAAAGAAATGAACACTTGAAGGCTGTTAAGACTTAAACCTAGGTAACATTTGAACATTTTTCCAATGTTCAAATAAAAATGGCAGAGCAGCAAGATAAAAACAAACTGTAACTATATATATATATATATATATATATATATATATATATATATGAAAGAAAGAAAAAGAGCCTGCTATTTAAGGAAGCAAAAAGCACACATTTATTCAGGGTACTTGGTAAGAATTCACTCTTTTTTTTTTTTTTTTTAATCTGACATAGAAGCTAAGAATGAAAATGAAAATGGATTACCTGGGAATTGGGATGTATCGAAGTCTCTTGGACTGGAGATCGGTAACTTCTATATACCCAGCTGTCTGTGGAGGGGTAACATCTGCAAAGAAGTCAAGACCCAAGCCGAGTGTTAAATTACTGCCTGATATAAAAACAGGACCCAAATAAAGCACAGATGCTGCTTAAAATGGACTGAAATTATCATTCGCCTAGAACAGAACTCTGGGACCCACTTCACAAGGTCCGGGGCTGACCAATTCCAGTCTTGAGGTTAGACGCTCAGTTATGCTTTTGTCAGGAAAACACAGAGACTGTCAGATGGATGTAAGTTACGCTGTGATTCTTTAGCGTCAGAGAATTATCTAAGTTCCTTTCATTTTCTTTGATATTAATAGCTTCCCGAGATGGGTCAGTGTTTTAGCACTTAAGAGTTTATCTGAAAATATTTCATCGCTGGAATTCTTTTTCCCTCCCAGAAACTTACAAGAGTGATGGTATAACACAGTGGAATCAGCACCTACTTGAAACTGGAGTGGCCTGGTAGACAATCCTGGCTTGAAATTTCCTAACTATGATTTACTATGGCCAAGTTAGTTCTCTGAGACCTGCTTTCATCATTTGCCAAATGAGGATAAGAAGAGCATCTGAGAATCATAAACATTATTTGCACACCATTAGTAGTTGCTCCACAGTGGCTGTTATTATTAGGAGCCCTCAAGACAGGAAAAGGCGAGGTGAGGACCGGGGCAGTGGGGCAGGACTCTAGGTCATGAAGAATGTGAAAAGGCGGGGAAGGAGAAGGTAATGTGATATGGGGGCCAGAGTCCCCAGCTCCAATTGTAGTTGTTTCCCCGAAAATTCTGGGAGTTTACTGACTTTCCCCCCAAATCCCCGAGTACCACCATCACCCTCATCATCACCAGTTGGCAGCACTGTGTCAGGAATCCTGCCTGTCTTTTTAGTTTTTCATTAATTGCATGCTATGCTGCTGTGCTCAGGTGCCCAGTCGTGTCTGACTCTCTGCGACCCCGTAGCCTGCCAGGCGCCTCTTCCATGGGATTTTCCAGGCAAGAATACTGGAGTGGGCTGCCATTTCCTACTCCAGGTGATGTTCCTGACCCAGGGATCGAACCCACATCGTGTGCATCTCCTGCTTTGGCAGGTGGATTCTTTACCGCTGCGCCACCTGGGAAGTCCTATTAATCAACTTTTTTTTTTTTTTTTGGCTGCACCACCCAGCACGTGGGATCCCAGTTTCTGACATTGGAAGCTCAGAATCTTAACCATTGGACCGCCAGGGAAGTTCCTGTTTGGGACTTATAGATAGCGTTTTTAATACTGACAACTACAAAGGCCTTGGATTCTTTTTGAGAGATGAGAAAGCGGAGACTTACAGAGGTGGTATAATAATGGACTTGGAGAGTGATAGAAAAAGCCTTCAAAATCGGGCCTTCCTTCTGGCTTTAAAATCTCTGCTCTGCCCACTACTCCACACAGCTTCTACCTGAGCTGATCATAGGGCAACGATTTTAAAATAGCCATATTTTTACAACATCTTGGCCTCCAATGTCTCTTAAAAAAAAAAAAAAACCCACAAACCTACAAAGAAACCATACTCTTAAAGATTTTTGTCTGTTTTCTATCTCCTATTACAATTTCTTTTTTTTTTTCATATTGTAACAAAGTTTTCTCTCTCTACTATGCAAGGTCAGCTATAAGTCCAGCCAACTTTAAAGGTACTTCAAAGATACTTGTTTATGTGTCTACCCTTTTTAAAAAAATTTTAATTTATTTATTTTTAATTGAAGAATAATTGCTTTATAATATTATGTTGGTTTCTGCCATACATCAGTATGAATCAGCCATAGATATACCTATGTCCTCTCCCTATTGAACCCCCCTCCCACCTCCCATTCCCACCCCACCTCCAGGTTGTCACAGAGCCCTGCATTTGGGCTCCCTGTGTCACGCAGCAAATGCTGGGTGACACTGGTCACCTATTTTACATATGGTAATGTACGTTTCAGGGCTACTCTCTCAATTCATCCCACCCTCTCCTTCCCCCACTGTGTCCACAAGTCTTCATGTTTTTGTCTGCATCTCCACTGCCGCTGCTGCTAAGTCACTTCAGTCGTGTCTGACTCTGTGCGACCCCATAGCCGGCAGCCCACCGGGCTCCCCCATCCCTGGGACTCTCCACTGCTGCCCGGCGAACAGGTTCATCAGTACCGTCTTTCTAGATTCCGTATGCATGTGCTAATACACAGTACTTTTCTCTTTCAGACTTACTTCACTCTGTATGACAAGCTTCAGGTTTCACCCACTTCATTAGAATGGACTCAAATGCATCCTTTTTTACAGCTGAGTCATACATATTCCACCGTATATATGTACCACACTTTCTTTACCCATTCATCTGTCAGTGGACATCTAGGTGGCTTCCATGTCCCAGCTACTGTAAGCAGTGCTAAGATGAGCACTGAGCTACATCTGTCTTTTTCAATTATGGTTTCCAGTGTTCTTGCCTGGAGAATCCCAGGGACGGTGGAGCCTGGTGGGCTGCCGTCTATGGGGTCGCACAGAGTCAGACACGACTAAAGCGACTTAGCAGCAGCAGCAGGGAATATGAACAAGAGTGGGATTGTTGGTCACATGGTACTTTTATTCCTAATTTTTTAAGGACTCTCCATACTGTTTTTCATAGTGGCTGAATCAATTTACATTCCCACCAAGAGTGCAATAGGGTTCTCTTCCCCATACCCTCTCCAGGATTTACTGTCTATAGAATTTTTTGATGGTGGCCATTCTGACCAGTGTGAGGTGATACCTCATTGTAGTTTTGATTTGAATTTCTCTAATAATGAGTGATGTTGAGCATCTTTTCATGCGTTTACTAGTCATCTGCATGTCTTCTCTGGAGAACTGTCTGTTTAGGCCTTATGCTCACTTTTTGATGGGGTTATTTTTCTTGTATTGAGCTGCATGGGCTGTTTGTATATTTTGGAGATTGATCCTTTGTCAGTTGTTCCATTTGCTATTATTTTCTCCAATTCTGAGGGTTGTCTTTTCACCTTGTTTACAGTTTCCTACATTGTGCAAAAGCTTTTAAGTTTAATTAGGTCCCATTTGTTGCTTTTTGTTTTTATTTCCATTACTCTAGCAGGTGGGTCATAGAGGATCTTGCTGTGATTTATGTCAAAGAGTGTTCTGTCTATGCTTCCCTCTAGGAGTTTTACATCTAGGTCTTTAATCCATTTTGAGTTTATCTGTGTGTGTGGTGTTTGGAAATGTTCTAATTTCATTCTTTTACATGTAGTTGTCCAGTTTTCCCAGCATCACTTATTGAAGATATTCTCTTTTCTCCATTATCTCATTAACATTTCTGATTAGAATGAGAAACCTAGAATGTCCACATTGAATTTGTCCAATGTAGTTTACAAAAGAATAAGAAGCTTGGCATTTGAATTTCCTGTTCGCAACTGAGGTTTTCAAGACGGCCACCTGACAACCTCAACATCTCTCTTATTTATTCAACAAACATGGGTGAGCATCTCTACATGAAGCACTGAGGAAGAGGGGAAAAAGACGCGTGTGGTTCTTGACTTGTCTGAGGAGCCCACAGCATAAAGAAGAAAGTGCCCTTTTTTCTTTTCTTTGAAAAATAGAGGGGTGGGATGGGGTGGGAGGTGGGAAGGAGGTTCAAGTGGAAGGGGACACATGTATACCTATGGCTGATTCATGTTGATGTATGGCAGAAACCAACACAATATTGTAATGTGATTACCCTCCAATTAAATAAAAGCAAAAAAAAAAAATCATTGTGAGCCTTTAGGAACTTGGGAAGGATTCCAGGATGGGAAGCATAGCCCTGTGGTCCTGTGTGAGCTGCGCATCTAGGCAAGAAGTGGTCCTAGGGGGCATACAGGGGCAGGAGGAAAGGAAGGTAGTGTCCAGGGACAGCAGGGGGTAAAGAAAGCCAGTTACTGTGGTAACCGGACCACCTGGCTGAATTGGCCATCCCCAGATGGCCATTCGTATACAGCCAATATGCTTACCGTAAGTCATGCACTGCTGGGCACTGGAAACGCTGCCTGGGATATAAGGTCAGTCTTGGCCAAAGTTTTGCACCATATATCATTTTTGACAGATCCTCCCTCTAGGACCTAACTGAAGTGGGTTGAATTATTCATAGACCCTGGGTTCTTTGCCAAAAATGACCAGCTACTGAAGTGGTTGGGATGACTAGCTCTGCCTAGCTAATCAGTGCGTTTGGCCTGCCACTTACACGCTCTCTTCCATAAGAAGTAGCAGGAAGCTGCGCCACCACCACCGCTGCCTTTGGGCTTCCCACGAAAACAAAGTAAGCCAACTTATTTTAAATATCGTTTTTCCTACAGCCTTTTTTTTCTTCCCCCACTGTGCAAGTTAATTCCATGGCATAAAGAGGATGAGAAAATCCAATAGTGGCTCTGTCTGTTTCAGTGAGGAGAAAGCAAGAATGTTATTCTTCATGCTAAAAAGTATTTTCATGCATCAGAAAAGGCAATTAGTGGCTGAAAAGGACTTTAAGGGTGGTGGTAGGTTGCTTCCCAGGTAGCACTAGTGGTAAAGAACCTGCCTGCCAATGTAAGAGACATAACAGATGCTGGTTCGCTGGGTCAGAAAGATCCCAATCCCCTGGAGGAGGGCATGGCAACCCACTCCAGTATTCTTGCCTAGACAATCCCAGGGACAGAGGAGCCTGGCAGGTACGGTCCATAGGGTCCCAAAGACTTGGACACGACTGATGTGACTTAGCACAGTGATGGTGGTAATGGTAAGGCTTGAAAAAAAATCAGAAGTGAAGTCTTCGGATTTGAAAATAAATCCATGTAGAATATATGACTGAATTAAGGAAGTAAAAACCATGGCCAGATTTCCCTCCAAACTTAGCCAAATCCTTGTCTATCCATTTTAAATGTTTGAACACTGTAGAGAGGATGGAGGTTAAGTAAATTTCCATTACATTTGTAATCCAGGTGGATTTAGAAGAGAGGTATAAATTACATTTAGGGATTAGTTCCCTAACGATTAAAGGGAAGTCCTTGCCACAGTGTTCAGAGCACAGTTCCCATGAACAGTGGGGACAGCTTGGAGGCACAGCATCAAGGTTCAGAGGGGGTAGAAAAACTGTCAGGCAAAATAACCAAGAGCATTTTCAGAAGGAAGATGAAATTATATAAAAAATTCACTCCTTCGAGCAATGTAATTTGATGTATATGTGCTCCCTACTGTACTAGGTTTCAAGAACTTCTGTGTTCACAGATTCAAAGATTGATGTGTGCCCTGTAATTGGGGTGATACCAAATCTTTGAATTTATTCAAAGTTCAAACAACGGCATGTTGCTTTCAATCAAGAGTCATTACTTTGTGTTTAAAGAGCTGAAGCCTATGATTTAAAGGGGTGGGGGAAGCTAACATATAACTAGAGGAAAAACGATTGGAAGAAAGAACTAAATGCCCCCCCCCAGCCCCCGCCAATCTGCATCAACCACGAGTTACACCCTCTTTGTCAAAGCCACCAGGAGAGTAGCCTTTACAGCTTCTACTGATTTATTTAATAAAAGGCTTATTCACATGTGTTCCTGACTAATCAGGTGCCTGGACTGTATTTACTTGAAAAAATTAGTTTGAATTATCATCAGAGACCTAAAGGCTCACAGATTGAAGAGTCAAACAGGCTGAAAGAAAAAATCATCAGCCCCAATTCACGCCTCTCATACCTCACTTTCTACTACCAGAGATACTTTCAACTTTATAAACCTGTTTCTTTGGTGTTCACCTTTATCCTTCTGGTACTGTCTTGATGTTTTACTTTTAGGCATTATTCATCAACTTCCCATCATGTAGGATGAGAGTTTAACTCTTTTTCACACACCCCTTTCCCCTGCCTGGGCGTCCCTGGTGGCTCAGTGGTAAAGAATCTACTTGCCAGTGTAGGAGACCCAGGTTTGATCCCTGGGTCAGGAAGGTCCCCTGGGGAAGGAAATGGCAACCCACTCCAGTATTCTTGCCTAGAGAATCCCATGGACAGAGGAGCCTGGTGGGCGGGCTACAGTCCATGGGGTCACAAAAGAATCTGACACAACTCACTGACTACACAAAACTTCCCTTGCCTAACACCCCATTTCCTATCCCCCAATGTATTTATGTGATACCTTGATGCCCTTTGAGTCTTCATATATATATGAAGGTCCGTATTGTCAGAGCCATGGTTTTTCCAGTAGTCATGTATGGCTGTGAGAGTTGGACCATAAAGAAGGCTGAGTGCCAATGAACTGATGCTTTTGAACTGTGGTGTTGGAGAAGACTCTTGAGAGTCCCTTGGACAGCAAAGAGATCAAGCCAGTCCATCCTAAAGGTTGTCAACCCTGAATATTCACTGGAAGGACTGATGCTGAAGCTGAAACTCCAATACTTTGGCCACCTGATATGAAGAACCGACTCACTGGAAAAGACCCTGATGCTGGGAAAGATTGAAAGCAGGAAGAGAAGGGGGTGACAGAGTATCAAATGAGTAGATGGCATCATCGATTCAATGAACATGAGTTTGAGCAGATTCCGGGACATAGTGAAGGACAGCCTGGCGTGCTGCAGTTCAGGGGGTCATAAAGAGTCAGACACGAGTGAATGACTAAACAACAACAACAACAACAATCTCTATGGAACTCCCATTCATGTGCATTTTTTCCCCTCTGGTTAACCTGTCTTACATCAATTTAATTATCAGGCCAATCAAAAAACCTGAAGGGAAGAAGGGAAAAATTTCCCACCCCCACACCAAACTCTAGTCAGGCTTTTCTGAATCCTCCTCTCAGTTAGGTACACACTTTTGGCCTTCTATGTTCATCTAAGCATTGTCCAGTTTCAGCAAGAATAAAGTTCAGCTAGCTTAACCAGAAACCTCAACCTGGATATCTGGCAGAGTTCCTGATCCTCTGCTGCTGCTGCTGCTTCTAAGTCGCTTCAGTCGTGTCCGACTCTGTATGACCCCATAGACGGCAGCCCACCAGGCTCCTTCGTCCCTGGGATTCTCCAGGCAAGAACACTGGAGTGGGTTGCCATTTCCTTCTCCAACGCATGAAAGTGAAAAGTGAAAGTGAAGTCGCTCAGTCATGTCCGACTCTTAGCGACCCCACAGACTGCAGCCTACTAGGCTCCTCCGTCCATGGGATTTTCCAGGGAAGAAAAACCCCACTGGAGTGGGGTGCCATTGCCTTCTCCGTCCTGATCCTCTACCACTTCCCAAATAAAGTCTGATCACCCCGGCCTGCTGCAGCAGGGATCCTGTTAGGTTGATTTAGTCAGAATCCTCCATTACCTCTGATTCCCTCTTAGTAATTTTGCATCCACTCATCCCCACCAACAAAACTGAAGGATCTCTACTACCTGCTTTTAAGACAAACTATGAAGTAGTAATCAAGAGAGTATGGTGTTAATGAGGGGACAGACACAAAGATCAATTGAATACAAATGCAAACTCAGAAAGAAACACACATATGTGGTCAGTTGCTTTTCCACAGAGCTCCAAAGATAATTTAATGGAAAAAGGATAGTCTTTTCAGTAAATGATGTTAAACACTTGACTATTTCCATGAAAAACAATGAGCCTTAATCCACACCTTATACCATAAAGAAAATTAACTTGATCATATACTAATGCATATATACAGAATCTAGAAAGACGGTACCAAAGAATTTATCTGCAGGCCAGCAGTGGAGACATAGAGAATAGACTTATGGGCATGGGGAGAGGGGAGGAGAGGGTGAGATGTATGGAGAGAGTAACATGGAAACTTACATTACCATATGTAAAATAGATAGCCAACGGGAATTTGCTGTATGGCTCAGGGAACTCAAACAGGGGCTCTGTATCAACCTAGAGGGGTTGAGAGGGAGGTTCAAGAGGGAGGGGACATATGTACACCTATGGCTGATTCATGTTGAGGTTTGACAGAAAGCAACAAAATTCTGTAGAGCAATTATCTTTCAATTTAAAAATAAATTAATTGAAAACATTAACCTGGAGTATAAATCTAAGTGCAAAATCTAGAAATATGAAATCTCTAAAAGAAAATGGGAAATTTGGGCCTGTCACCAAAATGGGAGAAAATGTTTGGAAAACATGTATCTGATATATTAGACTTGTATCTAGACTACATAAACCCAAGTACTCAAAAAAATCATTAAAAAGAAAGCAAGTAACCCAGTTCAGAAAGTCGGCAAAGGATCTGAAGAGACATTTCCTAAAGAATATAGACATGAAAAGATGCTCAACATCATGTGGGACCAGGGAAAATGCAGATTAAAATCACAATGAGATATTCAGCAATAAAAAGGAGCAAACAACTGGTACATACAATGTAAATTATTTGCAAACATATAATATTAAGTGAAAGAAACCAGACTCGAGGTGCCTCATACTGTGTGATTCCATTTATGTGACATCCTGAAAAACGCAAGTGAATAAGGGCAGAAAAAAGATCAGTGAGGGGTTGGGGGTAGGGCTTGATGGCAGAGTGGCATAGGGGAGGTTTAGGGGAGATGGAACTGTTCACCGTCAGTTATGGTGATGGTTACACAACTGGATGTGTTTGGGAAGCTCACAGCACTATACACCAAAACAGTGAATTTTACTGTTTGTAAACTGGACCTTACATCACCAGATGGTCAATACCAAAATCAGACTGATTATATTCTTCGCAGCCAAAGATGGAGAAGCTCTATGCAGTCAACAAAAACAAGACTAGGAGCTGACTGTGGCTCAGATCATGACCTCATTATTGTTAAATACAGACTTAAATTGAAGAAAGTAGGGAAAACCACTAGATCTTTCAGGTATGACCTAAATCAAATCTGTTATGACTACACAGTAGAAGTGAGAAATAGATTTAAGGGATTAGATCTGATAGACAGAGTGCCTGATGAATTATGGATGGAGGTATGTGACATTGTACAGGAGGCAGTGAATAAGGCCATTCCCATGAAAAAGAAATGCAAAAAGGCAAAATGGTTGTCTGAGGAGGCCTTACCAAAAGCTGAGAAAAGAAGAGAAGCAAAAAGCAAAGGAGGAAAGGAAAGATATAGTCATTTGAATGCAGAGTTCCAAAGAATAGCAAGGAGAGATAAGAAAGCCTTCCTCAGCGATCAATGCAAGAAATAGAGGAAAACAATAGAATGCAAAAGACTAGAGATCTCTTCAAGAAAATTAGAGATACCAAGGGAACATTTCATGCAAAGATGGGCTCGATAAAGGACGGAAATGGTATGGACCTAATAGAAGCAGAAGATATTAAGAAGAGGTGGCAAGAATACACAGAAGAACTATACAAAAAGATCTTCATGACCCAGATAACCACGATGCTGTGATCACTCACCTAGAGCCAGACATCCTGGAATATGAAGTCAAGTGGGCCTTAGGAAGCATCACTACGAACAAAGCTGGTGGAGGTGATGGTATTCCAGTTGAGCTATTTCAAATCCTAAAAGATGATGCTGTGAAAGTGCTTCACTCAATATGCCAGCAAATTTGGAAACCTCAGCAGTGGCCATAGGACTGGAAAAGGTCAGTTTTCATTCCCATCCCAAAGAAAGGCAATGCCAAAGAATGTTCAGTTGCACTCATTGCACATGCTAGCAAAGTCATGCTCAAAATTCTCCAAGCCAGGCCTCAACAGCATGTGATGTTCAAGCTGGTTTTAGAAAAGGCAGAGGAACCAGAGATCAAATTGCCAAAATCTGTTGGATCATCAAAAAAGCAACACAGTTTCAGAAAAACATTTACTTCTGCTTTATTGACTATGCCACAGTTTGATCACAACAAACTGTGGAAAATTCTTCAAGAGATGGAATACCAGACCACCTTACCTGCCTCCTGAGAAATCTGTATTCAGGTCAATAAGCAAGAGTTAGAACTGGACGTGGAACAACAGACTGCTTCCAAATTGGGAGGGGGAGTATAGTATATCAAGGCTGTATATTGTCACCTTGCTTATTTAACTTCTATGCAGAGTACATGATTAGAAACGCTGGGCTGGATGAAGCACAAGCTGGAATCAAGATTGCCGGGAGAAACATCAATAACCTCAGATACGCAGCTGACAACACCCTTATGGCACAGAGCAAAAAAGAACTAAAGAGCCTCTTGATGAAAGTGAAAGAGGAGAGTGAAAAAGTTGGCTTAATACTCAAGATTCAGAAAACTAAGATCATGGCATCTGGTGCCATCACTTCATGGCAGATAGATGGAGAAACAATGGAAAGAGTGAGAGACTTTATTTTCTTGGGCTCCAAAATCACTGCAGATGGTGATTGCAGACATGAAATTAAAAGACGCTTCTTCCTTAGAAGAAAAGCTATGACCAGCCTAGAGAGCATATGGCAGAAAGTGAAGAAGAATTAAACAGCCTCTTGATGAAAGTGAAAGAGAGTGAAAAAGTTGGCTTACAGCTCAACATTCAGAAAACCAAAATCATGGCATCCGGTCCCATCACTTCATGGCAAATAGATGGGGAAACAGTGGAAACAGTGTCAGACTTTATTTTTTCGGGCTTCAAAATCACTGCAGATGGTGACTGCAGCCATGAAATTAAGACACTTATCCTTGGAAGGAAAGTTATTACCAACCTAGACAGCATATTAAAAAGCAGAGACATTACTTTGCCAACAAAGGTCCTTCTAGTCAAGGCTATGGTTTTTCCAGTAGTCATGTATGGATGTGAGAGTTGGACTATAAAGAAAGCTGAGCGCCAAAGAATTGATGCTTTTGAACTGTGGTGTTGGAGAAGACTTTTGAGAGTCCACTGGACAGCCAGGAGGTCAAGCCAGTCCATCCTAAAGGAAATCAACCCTGAATTTTCACTGGAAGGACTGATGCTGAAGCTGAAACTCCAATACTTTGGCCACCTGATGCGAAGAGCTGTCTCACTGGAAAAGACCCTGATGCTGGGAAAGACTGAAGGAAGGAGGAGAAGGGGACGACAGAGGATGAGATGGTTGGATGGCATCACCAACTTGACGGACATAAGTTTGAGCAAGCTCCGGGAGTGGGTGATGGACAGGGAAGCCTGGTGTGCTGCAGTCCATGTGGTCGCAAGGAGTCAGACACGACTGAGCGACTGAACTGACGGAACTGAAACTGGACCTTAATAAGAACAAATGAGAGCAATAAAATACTTTAAAAACAACACTTTGTTTGTTGTGTGGGGAATGGGGGTGGGGCAAGGGAAGAAGGAAGAGGGAATGTGGTCCTCAGGCTACCGCAGTGTTACAGTGCAAAATGGTGGTGATGCTGGGTGTCGGCAACAGAGCTGTAGACGAGGGGGCTGGATGTCAGATCAGCTTACCTGGTGGCTCAGCTGGTAAAGAATCTGTCTGCATCTCCAAAGAAGACATACAGATGGCTAACAAACACATGAAAAGGTGCTCAACATCACTCATTATCAGAGAAATGCAAATCAAAACCACTATGAGATACCATTTCACGCCAGTCAGAATGGCTGCGATCCAAAAGTCTACAAGCAATAAATGCTGGAGAGGGTGTGGAGAAAAGGGAACTCTCTTACACTGTTGGTGGGAATGCAAACTAGTACAGCCACTATGGAGAACAGTGTGGAGATTCATTAAAAAACTGGAAATAGAACTGCCTTATGATCCAGCAATCCCACTGGTGGACATACACACTGAGGAAACCAGAAGGGAAAGAGACACGTGTACCCCAATGTTCATTGCAGCACTGTTTATAATAGCCAGGACATGGAAGCAACCTAGATGCCCATCAGCAGATGAATGGATAAGAAAGCTATGGTACATATACACAATGGAGTATAACTCAGCCATTAAAAATAATACATTTGAATTAGTTCTAATGAGATGGATAAAACTGGAACCTATTATACAGAGTGAAGTAAGCCAGAAAGAAAAACACCAATACAGTATACTAACACATATATATGGAATTTAGAAAGATGGTAACAATAACCCTGTGTACGAGACAGCAAAAGAGACACCGATGTATAGATCAGTCTTATGGACTCTGTGGGAGAGGGAGAGGGTGGGGAGATTTGGGAGAATAGCATTGAAACATGTATAACATCATGTATGAAACGAGTTGCCAGTCCAGGTTCGATGCACGGTACTGGATGCTTGGGGCTGGTGCACTGGGACGACCCAGAGGGAGGGAAGGGGAGGGAGGAGGGAGGAGGGTTCAGGATGGGGAACGCGGGTATACCTGTGGCGGATTCATTTCGATATTTGGCAAAACTAATACAATATTGTAAAGTTTAAAAATAAAATAAAATAAAAAAAAAGAGAAGGAGAATCAACAATAAAAAAAAAAAAAGAATCTGTCTGCAGTGCGGGAGACCTGGGTTCAATCCCTGGTTTGGGGAAATCCTCTGGAGAAGGGAAAGGCTACCCACTCCAGTGTTCTGGCCTGGAGAATTCCATGGACTGTATATAGTCCATGGGGTCGAAAGGGTCAGACATGACTGAGTGACTTTCACTTTCACTTTAAAGGTTGTATCAAAAAGAGATGGCAACTGATGACGGGATAAATATGGAGGATGAGGGAGAAGTATCAGGGCTGATCCCCAGGTTTCTGGGTAGAGGAGCTGCACTGAATTTTGGTATAGAATTTCTTGTCATTCCTGTGGTGCTGTCATGCCTCTGCATTTTCACGTGGACTTCTCTCTTTCAGGAACAACTGCTTCATTGATTCCCTCCCATTCATCTTTCAAGAATCAGTTCAGAATCACAAACTTGGGTTGTAAGCCTCTCCTTTGTGTTTATAGGTCACCTTGTGAATATTCCTATTGCACTGAACAGCAATTGTCAGTGCATTAATAAAAAACATTCTAAGGAAATGGCAATTTATTTGGAAGGAACTAATTATAACATTATCACATAACCAGGACTTTTTGAACCCAGTAATAGATTATCACAGCAGGTTTAGTGTTATATTTATGAAGTCCACACTAATGTAATGAATGTAAACACAGGACAATATTACTGCCACTAGGATGCAAATGAAAGTCAGCGGCTCAAGGATCAACCATATTCATAACTATCCTTTACAGTGAAAGCCAGTGTTGTTCAGTGAGAACGGCTATGGCCTTGGGTCGGAAGACGCTGGCACAAATCTGGGCTCTGCTGTCCACTGATGGGGTGACCTCAGCAAGTTATTTCACCTCTCTGTATCAGTTTCTCTGCATACGAATTTGAGAGTACAGAATGAAACAATGGGACTTTGAAAATTAAATGAATTTCTATGAGGGAAAGTGACCGGTGCAGGAACTGGCACATGTTATGCAGTAAGAAAGGTAGGTTGACTTTGAGAGCACTGGGAAGTGAATAAGACTGGCCTTTAGTCACAGGAGTTTAACACAAAAGTCAGGCCCTATATTCTATGCCTTGTGTGTGCGTGTGCAGTCACTTCAGTCGTGTCTGACTCTTTTCACCCCTATGCTCTGTGGCCCGCCAGGCTCCTCTGTCCATGGGATTCTCCAGGCAAGAATACTGAAGCTGGTTGCCATGCGCTCCTCCAGGGGATCTTCCAGACCCAGGGATCCAACCCATGCCTCTTCTATCTCCTGCAGTGGCAGATGCGTTCTTCACCACTAGCACCATCATTCTACGCCTTATGTTCTAATAACTTTTAAGTCTCTGTGAAAACATGGTCTAAGTAAGGTTACTGCATAGACTGCAGTGCCAATGAGTTCTAACAGCAGAGGGTACAATCATGCGCTGTAACAAGTTTAGTGTAAACGTTCTGAGCACATGTAAGGCTTTTTAGCTACTAAACTGTTAGAATTATTCGTAAGTATAGAAAGATAATGATAAGTTAAATGTTCCTATCAAAACCAACTACCTTTGACTACCATGATAAATTAGGAATTGTTAAATCTCTTACCTTTTGGGTAGATGTCTTGTAGAGGGACTTCTCCTGGGGGCAAAATCCTGACTATCTGATTAGTATCCAAAAGAGTCACACAATTGCTCTGTTTCGCGGTTCCACTTTTCTTCTTTCCTCCATAGAATGTTGTATCAGTGACTCTTGATTTACTCAAAGATGATGGCCTTTTCCAAGAATAAACTTCACTAGGTGACTAAAAGGAAAAAAGAGAGATTCAAGCACTGAAATACTATAAACTACACTCACAACTTTTACAGTGCAGTCCTTTAAGCAGATGCCAGTGGTAAACTTATATTCCACAAACATAAGAAAATCAAATTATTCTTTAACCTTTCTTAATGCAGAAGATAGTTCCTTTATTTATAATCATAATTTTCATACAAGTGTAAAGTATACAATGTATTTTTTTATTTTGAAATGAATTATAACTAAAATGAGGGAATATAAGAGTATAGTTGGGCTTCCCAGGTGGCCTTAGAAAGAAGCTGCCTGCCAGTGCAGGCAACATAAAAGACCTGGATTCTATCCACAGGTCAGGAAGATTACCAGGAAGAGGGCATGACAACCCACCTCAGTATTCTTGCCTGGAGAATCCCATGAACAGAGGAGCCTGGTGGGCTACAGTCCATAAGGTCACAAAGAGTTGGACACGACTGAAGAGACTTAGCACAACAGTATCAGTTCAGTTCAGTTGTTTAGTTGTGTCTGACTCTTTGTGACCCCATGGACTGCAGCAAGCCAGGATTTCCCGTCCATCACCAGCTCCCGGGGTTGCTTCAGTTCATGTTCATCGAGTCAGTGATGCCATCCAACCATCTCATCCTCTGTTGTCCCCTTCTTCTCCTGCCTTCAATCTTTCCCAGCATCAGGAACTTTTCCAGTGAGTCAATTCTTCGCATCAGGTGGCCAAAGTATTGGAGTTTAGCTTCAGCATCAGTCTTTCTCATGAATATTTAGGACTGATTTCCTTTAGGATGGACTGGTTGGATCTCCTTGCAGTCCAAGGGACTCTCAAGAGTCTTCTCCAACACCACAGTTCAACAGCATCAATTCTTCTGTGCTCAGCTTTCTTTATGGCCTAACTCTCACATCCATACATGACCACTGGAAAAACCATAGCCTTGACTAGATAGACCTTTGTTGGCAAAGTAATGTCTCTGCTTTTTAATATGCTGTCTAGGTTGGTCATAACTTTTCTTCCAAGGAGCAAGCGTCTTTTAATTTCATGTCTGCAGTCAACATCTGCAGTGATTTTGGAGCCCAGAAAAATAAAGTCTCTCACTCTTTCCATTGTTTCCCCATCTATTTGTGATGAAGTGATGGGACTGGATGTGATGATCTTAGTTTTTTGAATGTTGAGTGTTGAGCCAGCTTTTTCACTCTCCTCTTTCACTTTCATCAAGAGGCTCTTCACTTTCTACTGTAAGGGTGGTATCATCTGCATATCTGAGGTTATTGATGTTTCTCCTGGCAATCTTGATTCCAGCTTGTGCTTCATCCAGTCTGGCATTCTGCATGATGTACTCTGCATATAAGTTAAATAAGCAGGGTGACAATACACGGCCTTGACGTACTCCTTTCTTAATTTGGAACCAGTCTGTTGTTTCATGTCCAATTCTTACTCTTGTTTCTTGACCTGCATACAGATTTCTCAGGAGGCAGGTAAGGTGGTCTGGTATTCCCATTTCTTTCAGAATTTTCCACAGTTTGTTGTGACCAAACTGTGGCGCAGTCAATAAAGCAGAAGTAGATGTTTTTCTGGAACTCTGTCACTTTTTCGATAAACCAACGGATGCTGGCAATTTGATCTCTGGTTCCTCTGTCTTTTCTAAATCCAGCTTGAACATCTGGAAGTTCATGGTTCACGTACTGTGGAAGCCTGGCTTGGAGAATTTTGAGCATGACTTTGCTAGAGTGTGAGACGAGTGCAACTGCACAGTAATTTGAGCATTCTTTGGCATTGCCTTTCTTTGGGATTGGAATGAAAACTGACCTTCTTCCAGTCCTGTGGCCACTGCTGAGGTTTCCAAATTTGCTGGCATATTGAGTGCAGCACTTTCACAGCGTCATCTTTTAGGATTTGAAATAGTTCACCTGGAATTCCATCATCTCCACTAGCTTTGTTTGTAGTGATGCTTCCTAAGGCCCACTTGACTTCGTATTCCAGGATGTCTGGCTCTAGGTGAGTGATCACACCATCGTGGTTATCTGGGTCCTGAGGCTCTTTTTTGTACAGTTCTTCTATGTATTCTTGCCACCTCTTCTTAATATCTCCTGCTTCTATTAGGTCCCTACCATTTCTGTCCTTTATTGTGCCCATCTTTGCATGAAATGTTCCTTTTGTATCTCTAACTTTCTTGAAGAGATCTCTAGTCTTTCCCATTCTATTGTTTTCCTCTATTTCTTTGCTTTGATCACTCAGGAAGGCTTTCTTATCTCTCCTTGCTATTCTTTGAAACTCTGCATTCAAATGGTATCTCTTTCCTTTTCTCCTTGGTGTTTCGCTTCTCTTCTTTTCTCAGCTTTTTGTAAGGCCTCCTCAGACAACCATTTTGCCTTTTTGCACTTCTTTTTCTTGGGGATGGTCTTGATCACTGCCTCGTGTACAGTGTCCTGAAACTCCATCCATAGTTCTTCAGGCACTCTGTCAGATCTAATGTCTTGAATCTTTTTGTCACTATTTGCCACTTTGGCACAACACTATAGTTAATTTAAATAGCTGCAAGTAACTAAATAACTATTTTAAATGGAAAATGCTGAGTGCATCCACTAACTGGCGTCAGGAACAGTATCACCATTATTTCTCAAGCACCTTGGAGGCCCCCTTCCCAATCATGTCTCTTTCATCTCTCCTAGACATTAACTCTCTTGGAATTTTTTATTATTTTTTTTCTCTTGCTTTACTTAATTTTTTTTCAAAACGTATCTATTTATTTGGCTGTGTCAGGTCTTATTGTCCCACTTGGGATCCTTTGCTGCGGTGAAAGGACTCTCTAGTTGTGCAAAGGCTCAAGAACTCATGGGCTCAATAGCTCCGCGGCAAGTGGGATCTTAACTCCCCGACCAGGGCTCGAACCCTCATCCACTACATTGCAAGGCAGACTCTTAATCACTGGACCACCAGGCAAGTCCCTCTTGCTTTACTTTAAATTTTTTACCATATATATTTATCCTTCTCTACTCTCAAATCAAAGATATTCTCCTATACATTTGCTAAACATTTTGAGGTTTTTCCTCTCACTTTTAATTCCTTAATCCCTAAGGAAATATTTTGTAAGTGGTATGAGGCTATGATCCATGCTCATCCTTTTTTGTCCATGGAGAGTAACTGTCCAAATATCATCAACCTTTGCCCACTGATGAGCACTGGTATGGGAAAGCAGTTCCGTATGCGTATGGATCTATCTGTTTCTAGGCATTGCATTGTTTCACTGTGTATTTTTCTACTCCTGTGGCCTATGCTACATGGTCTTAGTTACTTAGGTTTTATAATAAGCCTTGAAATTTAGAGGGCAAGTACCTCTGCCTTTTATTCTGGTTCTTCTTCAGAAAGGTCTTATTGTTTGCCCTTTCTCTTCCATAAGACTGTGAGAGTTGATTTGCGTTGGATTTGCACTGCATCCTTGTCAGTACTTGGTATGTCCTGGCACTTAGTCCCTCAGTGATGTCTGACTCTTTGCAATCCCATAGACTGTAGCCCACCAGGCTCCTCTGTCCACAGATTCTCCAGGCAAGAATACTGGAGTGGGTTGCTATTTCCTTCTCCAGGGGATCTTCCCGACCCAGGGATCCAACTCGAATTTCCAGCGTATTCTGCATTGGCAGGGGGATTCTTTATCCCTGACTTAGTGGGACTAATTAACCACTGAGTTAGTGGGACTTTCTTATGCATAATACTTGGTACTTGGTATTGTGGGTGTTAATTTTTTTTTAAATTTTAGCTATTCTAATAGGCAGTAGGGTAGTAGTACTATCTCATCGTGGTTTTAATTTGCATTTCCCTAATGACTAATGAACATCTTTTTATATACTCAATTACCATCCTTTTATCCTCTGTAGTAAAGAGGCTGTCCAAGTCTTTTGCCCATTTTTTAAAAAATACATTCACCTCCAATTTTATTTTTATATCTACTTAAATACATTGAAAACCATGAGTCCACTCAGATGCATCCAATTCCTAACCAACCTCTACAGGACTCATTCTAGTTTTCTTTCCTGCTGCATCTGTAACTCCCTTCTCAAACAGAGAGAAACCTAGACTTCATTATCTTTAACACAGTTACTTTTTTGCTGAGTTCCACTGTATATGACTCAGCTCCTATCTCCACCACTAACTTCCTCTTCCAGGCAAATGCCCCCTGCACTCTGCTTGGTCCTTATAGCCTGCACTGAGCTACGTTCATGCATCAGTGAAGTCTTCACCTCACTGGGGCCCCCGCATTCCACACCAGCCTGCCCCTTCATGGTGATGCCATTCATCCTGGCTGGACCTGACTCCCATCACCAGCTGTCCCTCCCTCCCCCACTATGGATATCTTTTTCACCTGCTCAGGCTCTGACCTCTGACACCTCACACAGGTCCTCCCTTTGCTCATTTTTTATACTAGATTATTTGTTTCATCACTCTTGAGTTTTAAGAAATCTTTATGTACTTTGGATACCAGTTCTTTGTTGGATATGTGATTTGCCAATATTTTCTCCCAGTCTGTAGATTGTTTTTTA
Source organism: Bos taurus (assembly GCF_002263795.3). Lineage (NCBI taxonomy): Eukaryota > Metazoa > Chordata > Mammalia > Artiodactyla > Bovidae > Bos > Bos taurus. The sequence continues at coordinate 11,826,674 of NC_037339.1, forward strand.
ATTCTCCTCACAGTGTCTTTTTACAGAGTGGAAGCTTTTGATTTTGATGAAATTCAATTTATTAAAATTTTTAATGGCTCACGTCTAAGATGCTCAGTACAGTGTTTAGTAGAAGTGGTGGTAATGGGTATCCTTGTCTTACTCTTGATATTAAAAGGAATGCTTTTAACATTTCACTTTTGAGGGTTCACTAAGACACTTGCTAAAGATTTTTATGGCCATTTGATAGTAGGATAAGAAAATTATAATAAGTTTACAATAATTCAGGTGCCTCTGATAATGCTGTAAAACGTTAATAAGAGATGACATACCCTTTTGTTGATAGTTTTATGAAGAGTCAAATGAAAATTACATAAAGGCAGAAAGACACTGTGGTATAAAAAGACATGAGTTTGAAGGCCAGTCATTCTTGAGCTCAAATCACAGCTTCCTTACTCAATATCTTTGTGGCCTGGGGGAATAGATCCTCTCTGTTTTTATTGTTTCATCTATAAAACCTTGTGGAATTGTCATAAAAATTAATGATCATGTATGAAAGGGTTTAAAATAGTGCAATGCCTGGCTTGTATTGGGGGTCTCAAAAATATGACTGCTCTCATAAAATGCTGAAAGGTTGTCTAACTGACTCTAATCCTTCATTAAACAAAAATTCATGAACATCTTCTACATGGTGGGTACTAAATACAGGGAATAGAGCTTTTAATTTAACAAGGTCTCTAGCCTATAATCTACAAAGGACTTCTAGAGGGTCAATACTAACATTACCTTATACTCAGCTTTCTTACCTTTTTACAGTGACATTATATTTCTATGTCAATTTCTTCAATCAAAAGACCAATTTTTTAAAACAGCTCCACCTTCAGAAAAGCAGATCCAGTATTTTCTCTACTGACCCCAGCAAGCATTTGTGGCAAGCATATTAAACACAACTCTTCATTTCATCAAGCCTGCTGTATTCCAACAACATGTTTCATTTTCAGTTATATAACCCACAGCAAATGTTTTTTGCTTGATAATTAGGCAGACATATGGCAAAGTCCTAAGCCACATATTATCCACTGGGTTTTGGATTTCAAAAGTCTTAAACCCTGAAGTACTCATCATTCATTAATCACATCAAAATTTTGAGATATGCCAGACTGGTGTACTATTAAGCAGAGCCAATATTTTATCTTTAAGTGATTCTATCACTCCACCTAAAAGCTACAAAGAAAATTATGAAAATTAAATATTTAATCAAAACACACAGAGCTACATCTAAGGTTATTAGATGGCAACTTGGACTGAAATAAACCTATTTTATCTTCTCACATTTCCTTCAGGGGAAGATGGTGCCTGTTTTCTTGAAGTCGATTACAAACAGCCCCTTCTTTATAATAGTAAATAATAGCAGAAGGATCCATTTAAAAGCAAATTAAATTGAGACTACCAGCATTATAGTATAAGCTGGATGCTGCAAAGATATAAGTCAGAGCAAAACTCAGTGGAAAGTGAATTGTATTCATGAGTGTTGAAAAATTTCATCTACAGTAATGAGGTTCAACATATTTCCCCTTAAAAGTTCTAGAAGAAATGTTACCTCGTTAGTCTCAAATTGTCCCTCTTGACAGGATATAAAGTGACTGTCAGTAGGTTACGTATATATCTGCCCCATGAACTCTCATGTATGAAGAATATTAGTTTTCCTTTACTAAATTATATAGTTGCATTACATTTGAAATGTTAATTTTTAAAAAGCAATGAACCCATATAGAATGCATTTTTAAATGACTGGTCTCGAAAATGAATGTTGATCGGAAAGTGAAAGTGAAAGTGAAATCACTCAGTCGTGTTCGACTCTTTGCGACCCCGTGGACTGTAGCCCACCAGGCTCCTCTGTCCATTGGATTTTCCAGGCAAGAATACTGGAGTGGGTTACCATTTCCTTCTCCAGGGCATCTTCCCAACCCAGGGATCAAACAATGTTTACCAAAAAATCATTCCACTTTTAATTACCCTCAAATAGGTTTATAAAGCTTAGGCCAAAGTGAGGGGAAGAAATAGTTACTCAATAATTTAAAAAATTTAAGCTTACCATGAGATCTGGGAAACCAACAACAACTGTAGCATAACTATTCTTATCTGAGAGAATTCGGTTTGGAGAGGAAATCTTTTGTCCCACAGCTGAACTCAGATTTTCAGATGACAGTTGATCACTTGAAATTGTATGAGGTATGCTGCGGTCTGTTTCTGAAAAGTATCAGAGAAACATTAAACACCATATGCCCCTAAATTGCTCCAGGAATTAATTTTTGCAAGATTTCATTCTCACCAACTCAAACAGAAAAGCATAAATTAAAAAAGAGAAAATGCTTTCAATTACACTCATGGCTTTTTGTCTGAGAAGACTCAGTTTTCACATCTTGGTATCTTCTCATTTACGGAATTCAAATTTTTATTAGCAATAAAGATTAATATTGACAGTACTGCAGAAAGAGGTAAAACTGACCTGGTTGGTTAGCAATGGTATATTTTAGATTTTTTTCCTTAAGTACTTTTCACACCACCCCCAAAAACTGTGATGAATAAAGTAGAAATTCTGATGTTCTGTGTTAAAAAGAAATGATGCAATCCTAAAATAGACTTGAAACCTACATATATATAAACATTCTGACTTGTCAAAAATATGCAAAGACAGAACTTAAAAGATGATGGATTCTTCCTTACTGTTTCTAGGGCAGTGACTAAGTTTTCTCTTCTGTATAAAGTTAACATATGTTGATTTAACTGTATTTAAATGATCCTAGAGGAGAGTATGTAATCAAGCGGGCACCTGCACAGCCGCATACATACAGAGCACAGTACTTACCTTGCATGACTCCAAACCCTGGGCTAGGAAGCTCCTCCTGCAACACATACAACTGGCAAACCCCACTGTCCTTAGATTCGATGTGTGCAGGTGTAGTTAAAAGATATTTCCTGTAAACAAACAAAACACCTAAGTGAATGAACAGTCTTTCCTTTTCTCATAACTGTGAGACCAGACTAGGAAAAATCAGAGTTTTTCCCTCCCAGGGCCTCTTTTTCATACTGTGAGTATAATCTGCAGTTTCAGAGTTTTATCGTGAATTTAAAAAATAACTTCTTAACGCTGTATAAAGTTGTTGCTGTTGCTCAGTGGCTAAGTCGTGTCCGACTCTTTGTGACCCCACGGACTGAAGAACGCCAGGTTCCTCTGTCCTCCACTATCTCCTAAAGTTTGCTCAGGTTCATGTCCACTGAGTCGGTGATGCTATCTGACCATCTCATCCTCTGTTGCCCCATTCTCCTTTTGCCATAATAACAATGCAGTCATAAATGTGAACTAAAAACCTAACGCTTCCTATAAGAGGAAAGGCTAGTAAAAAAAAAAGAAAATTAAAAAAGCAACTCGAAAGAGACATTCCATACCATCATGGAGCCTGCTGTTAATATGACTGATCAGCCAGTAAGAGGGAACTCGGCCTCAGATTTGTGACCAGTACCAGCTTCCCTGGTGGCTCAGCAATAACGATCTGCCTGCAATGCAGGAGACGAGGATTTGAGCCCTGGGACAGGAAGATCCCTCGAGAAGGAAATGGCAACCCACTCTAGCACTCTTTCCTGGGAAATCCCATGGACAGAGGAGCCTGGCGAGATACAGTCCTTAGGGTCACAAACTTAGTCGACTAAACAACAACAAGGGACAGAAGCCCTCACTGCTACAATTCCCTTGCTTTACTTATTTGTGTAGTTGCCAAAACAGGGATGTATAAGTAGCTGGGAATCTTTTGCATCAGGACACTTCTGCTTGTCCGCAGAGGAGCAGAAAATCTGCATGGGGCCAGGAAAAGTGACGCACGAGGGAGCAGACCTCAAGACTTACTGTGTACCCTAGTTACGCTAAGCGCACAGAAAGTCCTTTCATCAAGAAGTGCACAGTCCAGTGGAGGGGGCAACACAAAACACAAACATAACCAAGTAAGAGCAGGCAAGAGGAAGCGAAGAAGAAACTTCTCAGGGGTGCAGTCTGTGAAGTTCCAAAAATCAACGGCATTTGGGTGGAGACCATGGCCCTTTGAAGAAAAGATGATCGGAAAATCTATTTTGAAGTACTGGCAAGAATACAGAGAATACAGTGAAATGCTTGGTGTGCTAATAGGAAAAAGCCCAAAGAAAGATGGATAAATATAAAATATTATAAAAGTCATTATGCTTTCACTGTTAATTTCAAGGTCATCATCTGAAACAAACTTTGATAATTTACACTATGAAGCGACATTTCAGTGACATTTAAATTTTCCCCTCCCCTCTTCTTTCACCTGCCAAATACAGAAATGTTAAAAGACAGACACAGGAAGACAGAGCTATAGATAAGGACGCTGGAAAACCGAGCACACTCCATGAGGTACTGTGTAGATCTACTCACTGATTTGTTTTACTCTCCACCAGAAGCCATTTGTCTTCTGCTACGAGAAAAACCGTCTGGAGGTTGATGGGAAGCGAGATGGTGTGAGTTCGCCCTTCTAGAACATCCAGCACAGCGAGGGTGTTCCTGAAAAAAAGAAAAGAAAAAGAAAACTCTGTGAAAGGAAATGGTGAGGATATTGGTTGAGTAACCATAGCATAATCATGATATATTGGGTGTCCCTGGTGGCTCAGATGGTAAAGAATCTGCCTGCAGTGCATAAGACCTGGATCCGATCCCTAGGTTGGGAATCATGATATATTACAAAACCCTAAAAACAATATTTTTAAGACTAGATGATAACATAGAAAAATGTTAGTTGAGAAAATAGAGATATAAAACACTAAACTATGTAAAGGCTTCCATAAGATTTAAAAATGGGAAGTCACAGCCACTATGCTAGTAGTCAGTTTATCTAATTCTGAGCACTGTTTTTTTATGTGTGTTTTTCAATGTTCTGCAATGTGGGATAAGGTACTTTTAGAATAAAATAATACTAATTTGGTTACATTTAGTTTACAGTAAGCCAGAGTAAAGCACCTGGCTACCAATGCAGGAGACATACAGACTCAGGTTCTATCCCTGGGTCAAGAAAATCCCCTGGAGAAAGAAATGGCAACCCACTCCAGTATTCGTTCCTGGGAAATCCCATGGACAGAGGAACCTGGTGGGTTACGGGCCATGAGTCGCACAAGGTCAGACACGACTGAAACAACTTCAGTTCAGTCGCTCAGTTGCGTCCAACTCTTTGCAACCCCATGAATCACAGCATGCCAGGCCTCCCTGTCCATCACCAACTCCCGGAGTACACTCAAACTCATGTCCATTGAGTCGGTGATGCCATCCAGCCATCTCATCCTCTGTCACCCCCTTCTCCTCCTGCCCCCAATCCCTCCCAGCATCAGAGTCTTTTCCAATGAGTCAACTCTTCCCATGAGGTGGCCCAAGTACTGGAGTTTCAGCTTCAGCATTAGTCCTTCCAATGAACACCCAGGACTGATCTCCTTTAGGATGGACTGGTTGGACCTCCTTGCAGTCCAAGGGACTCTCAAGAGTCTTCTCCAACACCATAGTTCAAAAGCATCAATTCTTGAGCGCTCAGCTTTCTTCACAGTCCAACTCTCACATCCGTACATGACCACTGGAAAAACCATAGCCTTGACTACACGGACTTTGTTGGCAAAGTAATGTCTCTGCTTTTGAATATGCTGTCTAGGTTGGTCATAACTTTCCTGCTAAGGAGTAAGCGTCTTTTAATTTCATGGCTGCAATCACCATCTGCAGTGATTTTGGAGCCCCAAAAAATAAAGTCTGTCACTGTTTCCACTGTTTCCCCATCTATTTCCCATGAAGTGATAGGACCAGATGCCATGATCTTTGTTTTCTGAATGTTGAGCTTTAAGCCAACTTTTCCACTCTCCTCTTTCACTTTTCTCAAGAGGCTTTTGAGTTTCTCTTCACTTTCTGCCATAAGGGTGGTGTCATCTGCATATCTGAGGTTATTGATATTTCTCCCAGCAACCTTGATTCCAGCTTGTGCTTCTTCCAGTCCAGCTTTTCTCATGATGTACTCTGCATATAAGTTAAATAAACAGGGTGACAACATATGGCCTTGACGTACTCCTTTTCCTATTTGGAACCAGTCTGTTGTTCCATGTCCAGTTCTAACTGTTGTTTCCTGACCTGCATACACATTTCTCAAGAGGCAGGTCAGGTGGTCTGGTATTGCCATCTCTTGAAGAATTTTCCACAGTTTATTGTGATCCACACAGTCAAAGGCTTTGGCATAGTCAAAAAAGCAGAAAGAGATGTTTTTCTGGAACTCTCTTGCTTTTTCCATGATCCAGCGGATGTTGGCAATTTGATCTCTGGTTCCTCTGCCTTTTCTAAAACCAGCTTGAACATCTCTGAGTTCATGGTTCACATATTGCTGAAGCCTGGCTTAGAGAATTTTGAGCATTACTTTACTAGCATGTGAGATGAGTACAATTGTGCGGTAGTTTGAGCATTCTTTGGCATTGCCTTTCTTTGGGACTGGAATGAAAACTGACCTTTTCCAGTCCTGTGGCCACTGCTGAGGTTTCCAAATTTGCTGGCATATTGAGTGCAGCACTTTCACAGCATCATCTTTCAGGACTTGAAATAGCTCAACTGGAATTCCATCACCTCCACTAGCTTTGTTTGTAGTGATGCTTCCTAAGGCCCACTTGACTTCACATTCCAGGATGTCTGGCTCTAGGTGAGTGATCACACCATCGTGATTATCTGGGTCATGAAGCTCTTTTTTGTACAGTTCTTCTGTGTATTCTTGCCACCTCTTCTTAATATCTTCTGCTTCTGTTAGGTCCATACCATTTCTGTCCTTTATCGAGCCAATCTTTGCATGAAATGTTCCCTTGGTATTTCTAATTTTCTTGAAGAGATCTCTAGTCTTTCACATTCTGTTGTTTTCCTTTATTTCTTTGCATTGATCACTGAGGAAGGCTTTCTTATCTTTCCTTGCTATTCTTTGGAACTCTTAGCACACAGTAAAATTAAAGGAGGAAAGAGAATGGACAGAAGAAAATCACAGTTTAAACCCTCTACAGCAAAAAACTCACCCTTTTTCTTTGTAGAACACTAGCCAGTTTTTGTGTGAAAACTCTTTACACATTTTGTAAGTTTCCTAAAGACAAGAAAAAACAAAATATTCACATTAACTGTGATGGATGCAATCACGTCTCTTCAGCTGCTTTTCCTTAAATAAAGTTCTTCAATGTGTAAAACATATAATTCTCTGAGAAGCTACCCCTCTTCATCCGTTCCAAGACTCTTATGGTAACATGGATTAAAATATATTTTAAAATTCACTGTGAACTATGTACTAAAACATTTTTAGGATAATATTTAAAAAAATAATGCCAAATCTGATTACAAGTAAACATGCTATCTGGTGATTAACTGTGATGTTTGTACCATAGTGTCAATACATAGGAAATATTTTGTTTCTTAGGTTTGGATCTATTTATGACATTTAAAATATCTCTTTTTTTCATGGCATTTTAAGACCTATAAGCATGCTATGTTGTCCAGGGCAGAGGGTAAGTTCTGTTTTATATCCATTACCTTTTTCTGAATGGCAGAATAGACTCCCTGGGGTTGGCCAAAATGTTTAATTACTAGTTTATTAAGCTAAAATATTTATTTATCTTGTAAATACAACCAGATGTTACACTCAAAGGTTCATTACATAAATTCAAAACATTAACACAGACCTGGAAAGCAGGTTAAAGTGCCTGCATGATTAGGGATTTGTCATGAATATCACACACAAATGGCTCATGAAGTCCTATGATTATTAGTTCAAATGTTCCTGCGATGGATACAAAAAGAACACTGATACTTAGTTATACGTCTATCTACGTCTACCTACTTGTATCATATTAAAATTCACAAGTGCCTAATAAGAGAATTCTTTTGTGCATTATAGCAAACAGAAGGTGCCACAAGGGGAGGGCAGGCATGCATTTTTACAGTTAGAAAGCTACAGAAAACCCTTGGCAATTTACTGGGCAGGCTGGGTATTCCTTACAGCTTCCTCCTTGTTCCACCAGGAAGTTTTCTTCATTGTAAATTCTTCTGAAGGTAGGATGAGACGGCGAAGGGCTTGGCTAGCGGGATCCAGCAACAGGATGACATTGCTCTGGAAATAAAGAGAATAGTTTTTTTTTTTTTTTTTTAAAGCAGCAGTCCCTTGGCAGCCTGGAAATAAAGGCTATTTAGTGATAAGTAAACCAAAGGTAAGATGACAATACTGAAATATTTAAACGACTCCATAAAAACACTAAGTGATTTTCCATAGTACAGAATTTAAAGCCTTCCATGGTTTAATGAGGATATTTTTAATTATGTAAGGCAGACTTTCTTCTTTGAAGATTTTATCTTAAAACCATCCCCTTGTAAATATAGGCTAGGTTTAACCATGACTCTGTTTTATTATGTATTAAGGAGGAAATTTAGACATTTGATCATTTTTAAAAGTCTGTTTACTTTTATCAAAATTACACTTAAAGAATGTGCAGTTAAACCAATACAACATTGTAAAGCAATTATCTTTCAATTGAAAAAAATTTTTAAGTGATTTACAAAAAAAAAAAAAAAGCATGTTGAAAAACTCTCCTACACTATGCATTCAATTGTCTGATGATGAGAGGGACTATGCTGTTAGTTGTTTGGCCTGAGGAATCATGGTGCTGGAGAAGACTCTTGAGAGTCCCTTGGACAGCAAGGAGATCAAACTAGTCAATCCTAAAGGAAATCAACCTTGAATATTCTTTGGAAGGACTAATACTGAAGCTGAAGCTCTAATATTTTGGCTACCTGATGCGAAGTCTCATTGGAAAAGACCCTGATGCTGGGAAAGATTGAAGGCAGGAGGAGAAGGGGACAACGGAGGCTGAGATGGCTGGATGGCATCACCAACTCGATGGACATGTGTCTGAGCAAACTCGGGGAGACAGTGAAGGACCGGGAAGCCTGGTGTGCTGCAGTCCACGGCATCACAAAGAGTCAGACACAACTTAGCGACTGAACAACAACACACCGTGCATAACTGAATCTCATTTATTCTTTTCACAAATGCAGGTTCAACTCAGAAAATATGTACATGATATAAAGATGGATTTGCAAGAAAATATCAAGGACCCCAAGAACCAAGCTGGTAATGAGTATTTCTGCATCTTGTCATTCACTGAGCTTGGGAACTTTCACAGCTCGTGCTGTGATAACACAGTGACAAGAGATGGCTCCAGCAGCATTCATCACAGTTATGCAAATGAAGTAATAACCTCCCAGAAATTAGGAGGATTTTTTCAAGAAAAAAAAAAAAAAAACTAAAAAAAAAATTAACCTTAGACATTAAAATAAGTGAATAGAAACACATGAAATAAGAACTTAAAATTTACAAAGCCAGAAAAGATTGAATATTTCAAAGGAATGTAAAGAAGCTGGGTTTTCAGTTAAAATTTAAAGACATTTGAAGGTCAGACTAACAGGTTTACAAAAAGGCACGGACAAATTTTTTCTCAAGCCTCATTGTTATGTAATTGTCTTTTTTTCCTCTCTTATTTTGGTTCATTTTGTTTTGTCTTATTAAAATCTGGGGCTCCTTCAGTTATCCTAACCCTTATGAACTTTTCATTTAAAGAACTTTCTTTGGGGAAAATAAAATCACAAAGCATCCAAAGAATTACTATATATTTTGTAAAATATATACAAAATATGAAAAGTCTGCTCATTTCTTCCATAACATTTATTTGTTGTTGTTGTTCAGTCGCTATGTCTGCCTCTGTGACCCCATGGACTGCAGCACACCAGGCTTTCCTGTCCTCCACTATCTCTGGGAGTTTCCCCAAACTCATGTCCATTGAGTCAGTGATGCCATCCAACTTATATTTAAAGAAGAAAGAAGAATACAAGGATGAATAATCATTACTTTTGCCCTTTATCACATATTCTAATTAGAGAGGAAATAAAAGGAAATGAAAATAGATTAACGATTCACCTGCAAATCTGAGACCTCATAGTGTGGCTTCAATTTATTTTACAAGCGAATTTTACTGAAGTGCTCAAGAATTAAAGTAGTAGTTGCACTGAAGTTTCCTTTATTCCATATATTCCAAATATTGGCTATATTTAAAAAATTCTAAGCAAGTTGACAAAGCTTAAAGTTTTTCTTATAAAGACACTTAGAATGCATCATTCTGTGTAATATGCAATTCTCCATTACAGATGTGTATTACGATGGAACTCTGCTGAACGTTGCGTGGTATCCTGGATGGGAGAGGGGTTTGGGGGAGAAAGGATACATGTGTACGTATGGCTGAGTCCCTTCACTGTTCACCTGAAACCTTCGCAATGTTGTTTGTTAATCAACTATACCCCAGTACAAAATAAAAAGCTTATTTTTTAAAAAATGAATGTGCATTAGTAATATTCTTTTTTAAAATCAACATATCATATAAGAAGCACCATTCCTGGCATTTGAAAGTTTGAATATGATAAAAATCTCAAGGAAAATCCTTAAAGTTTTCCTTAAGAAGTTGTACTAATAAGTTAAAATTTTGTAGTCTCTATTCTAGATTAAATCTTTTTTTGAGTTAGTATTTTTTAAAGAAGAAAATCTCTCTTATGATAAATATGTACAACATTAACACAAATCGCTAGCACTTAAGCAGTTTGGATAATATTAACTTTTATAAGCAACAGAAAGTCCTAAAAATAATGTTTGATCCCAAATGTGATTAAGTAGAAGAATAAGTAGATGATTAAACAGATATGGTTACGCACAAAAATGAGTACAGTTTTGCATTTTTCTTCCTTTTTAGGGTCTAGTACTTCCAAAGTGAACCGAAAAACTGGATCTTTCTAAGTAACAGAAAACATATCTTTATATGTGTGTGTATACATACATGTTTCCAGCCACTGCTGTATTTAGAATTAGTTCTAGAAGCAACTGGCAGTATGAAGGAGTTCTGCTGCTCCATCCTTTTAGATGTTAATGGTTTCCTTCTGTAAATGACTAATGATATATTCTGTCTGAGTTTAAAAATAGAATTTTGCGTCACACATGAGTACATGTAACTGTGGTTTTGGCACTCCTTCCAAGGGGGCAGGGAGGAGAAGCGAGTGAGCAGTTTTATTATGTTTGTATTTGACTGGGAGAAAAGTAACCTCTGGATGACCTCCATGTCCTAAAGTCTGAAATTCTAAACTCTGTACAGATGTAATAAGTAATCTCATGGTGGGGTGGGGTTAGGGGGGAGGGAGGAGGCTTTATTTTTAGGCATGGCGAAGTTTCCCTTTCCTCACTTAAGATTTTATTTTAGCAAGGAATTTTTGAACAACTTCTTAAACCAACCAGTGAAATGCATCCGTTGCCAAGCTCTATAAAGACAAGGGATAGATGAATTAACCGAAGTACTTCTTTACAATATTTCAGCCCCCTTTTCAGCTAGGGCAGAATGGGGGAGAAGGAACTGAAGGCCGCACACTCATTTTTTCATTAGATTAGAATTATTTATCATTTGTTAAATTTTACAGTTATGTGCCGTTCATTTGGAATTAAGGAGGGCTTAATCCTCTAGTGGGGACACAATATAAAACAGAGGACAGGTAGACAGAAATCCTGGTAAGCCATGCAAGTCTGCTCAGGGCATTGAGGTAACATGGAGAATCGCTGAAACTGGTCAACGGGGAAAGTCAGGTAGCATGTAAGAATGCCAGGAGGGGAAGTGTGGGTTTATACAAAAAACACACTGTCTTTGATGAAAGTCATTATACATGAGCAGGGAACTGATCCACGTTGCCAAATAATTGGATCTTATGAGAAGACAAACTGCTTCCTGAGGACCTGAAAATCTCATACTTTTAGAATTGGTATCTGTAAACTTGACAGTTGAAAATTTGGCAAGATTTTTTGAAAAAATACTCCAAAATCAGACTTCTATTTAAATTTGATTGTTTCACTTAATCAAAAATCACCAAGATATCATGTGCTTTTTATGAGAGTTTCCTCTGGCTGTAGAAATCAGTTCAATGGCATTGATATTTTGTCGGAACTCTACAAAGTAAAACCTTTTCCAATAGGATGGACACAAGCTTTTCTAAGCAAGAGCTGGACATTTGTATATTCTGCTTCTAGGAGAAAGTAAAGTGAAAAAAAGTTGTGAAAATCAGAAAAAAACCGATTAACTCAGAATTTATGATAATTGTGGAGTCCTGCCCCGAGGCCACAGGTGCAAGACCTTGCACCATGGCCACAGAAGCCGAGCCCAGAACCAAGGACACCTCCGAAGCTGACCGAGCCCCTTTGCAACTGTTGCTAAAAGCTCCTGTCACCACTGACAAGCTTCCTGACTCCCGATCAGGCAAAGACGCCCACTCCAGTAAGCACCCTATAGCGCCCCAACCAATCACCATGGCCAACGGCCCAGGAGGAATTTTTTTTGTCCCTGAGGCTATAAAAATTGGTTATTAACCCACAAAAACTGACTCTCTCTGGTCTGTCAGGAGGTCGGCCCTCTGCGCTTGCAGTGCCCACGTTATGTCTGCTCGTTGTTCTGAATAAACTCACTCCCTTCTGAAATGCTCTGTGTCTGGAAATTCTTTTCCAACCTGTGCTCGGACTGCCTCAACATAATTACTTAGGCAAAGCCTAAAGTTGAAGTTGACTTACTTAACTCAGTGAAACCCTGATATGTTATTTACGAGATTTAAAAAATTCTTGATTAGAAACAGCCTAAAAGCACTGTTCTGGGTAATGCTTTATTCTTAGAGTACCTTAAAATACTTAACAAGTAAAAACATTGCATTTTTTCAATATTTTCCTATGACGAATAACTTTAAAAAAATTTCAGACTACCTGCCCCCACCTTTCTGCAGTGAGTGGACAAAACTACTTTAATTCTGGTGGTGTCAATCCGATTTGGCTTGAACTTCTGTTCTACCAAGTGTTTACTGGGCAGTTATTTAAACTCCGTGAGCTTCAGTTTCCTCACATGTAAATATTGCTAAAGCTACCCCACTGAGCCTCTGGAAGAATAATGTGGAATAATGTATGCAACCTTTTCCTTGACACGTTGTCAGCATTTAATCATCAATCTTCCTCCTTGAGATAGTCGTCATGTGGCTTCTGAAATGCCACATCCTGGTTTATTCATCTCCACCACTAGATGCTCATCTTCAGTTCCCCTCGGTCGATTCCTCCTTCTTTCCCCGATTTCTTCATATTTCAGTGCTCCAGGGCTTAGAGCTGAGACTTCTCTTTTCTACCCACATTCCATTCCCTTAGTCATCGCTTTCAGTTTCATGATTTAAATAACATTTATACTCCAGTGACTTCCCAATTTATGCTTCCTGTTCTCCATTAAACAGCAGAATCATCTACTTGGCTTTGTTATAGGCATCTCCAATTGAATCACACATCTAATTTTTCCTCCCAAATCAATTCCTTCCTCATCTCAGTTCATGGCAGGTCTACCCTTTTTGTTGCTGAAGCCTTAAATCTTAAAGTTGACCTTAGCTTCTACTCTGTCACTTCATGTATCTGATCTGTTAGGAAATCCTGTTAAGTCGCACCTTCGGAATATATATAGAATCCATCATTACTGATGACTTCCAAACTTGGGTGATCTCTTGCTTGAATCATTGTAAAAAATCTCTTAATTAGTTTCCTTCATTCTGCCTTCATACCTGTAGACTATTCACCACAGAGGAGCTAGAGAAATCCCTAAAATATATGTCGGATCTAGCTGCTCATCTGCTTGAAGCCCCCTAAGACCTTCTTCCCCTCTCCTCACAGGCAGCGCAGAACCGTAGAATGATTCATAAGGCTTTGTACCTCTGTGTCCCCACCCTCCACCATGGTCCTGCCCCAACTCACTGCGGGACCTCTTTGGCCTCGCCTCTTTATACTCTGGCCCTCATTCAATCTTCCCCACCACACTTCTTTAAAGATCCAAAGGCATATTCCAGCCTCTGGGTCTTTGAATTTATAATTCCCTTTCCCTAGGAACTCTCTGCTTCCCAATATCTCTTTTCTCCCTCAACGCTATCAAATCCACTTAAATATCACTTTCTCAGTCACCCGCCCTGCTTTAAATGGCAGTCTTCCTTCTATTTTACTCTCCCTTGTTTCTCATCATCTAATTTAAGTTGTAATTATTTATTTTGCTTATTGTCTATCTTTCTGCACCAGAATACAAGCTTCTCAGAACAAGGACTTTTGTTTTGTTTATGGAAGTATCCCTAAGAGTAAGCACATGATACTTACTTGATGAATGAATAATATGCTTAGTATACTATTTGCAGGGCTTCCCGGGTGGCTCAGTGGTAAAGAATGCCACAGGAGACGTGGGTTCAATCCCTGGGTTGGGAAGATTCCATGGGTTGGGAAGAAGGAAATGGCAACCCATCTGCCTGCATTGCAGGAGACACAGGAGATGTGGGTTCGATCCCTGGGCTGGGAAGATTCTGTGGGTTGGGAAGAAGGAAATGGCAACCCACTCCAGTATACTTGTCTGGAGAATCCCATGGATAAGGAGCCTGGAGGGCTACAGTCCATAGGGTCACAGAGTCAGAAACAACTAAAATGACTGAACACACACACACACACACACACACACACACACACACTATTTAGTAGCTACCAGGTGGGTAACAGGTCTATAAAAACATTGTATCCCTTTCTGTTGGATAGTATAGATTAACTTTGTTGTTGTTTAGTCACTAAGTTGTGTCCTTTTTGACATTTGGAATGCCCTTTTTGACTTTATGAATGGGATTAGTGCCCTTACAAAAGACACATGGATGTGATCCCTGCTACTTCTGCCATGTGAGGTCGCAGGGAAAAGACCGCTATCTAGGAAGGAGGTTTTCACCAGATCCTGAACCTGCAGTCACCTTGATCTTGGACTTGCCAGGCTGCAGAACTGTGAGAAATAAATGCCTGCTGTTTATAAGCTATCTTGTCTATGGTACCTACATTACAGCAGCCCAAACAGACTAAGAGAGCGGTCCCCAACCTTTCTGGCACCAGGTCCAGTTTTGTGGAAGACAATTTTTTCACGGATGGGGGATGGGGCGGATGTCAGGATGATTCGAGCACCTTACATTTATTGTGCACTTTATTTCTATTGCTGTTACATCAGCTCCGCCTCAGATCATCAGGCATTCGATCCTGGAGGCTGGAGACCCCTGGACTAAGACAATTCCATGCAGTAAAGCTACACAGCTGTCTCCACATAAAGAATGCCCTTCGGGTTTCAGATAACGTGTCATCTCCTAAGCGGAGCTATCTGAACACTCTTGAGTACTACTCATTCTTCCAACTCCTCCCACCCTACTCCCATCTTTCCCTAAGACATTTTTTCTTGTTGTTGTTTAGTCGCTAGATTGTGTCTGACTCTCTTGGGATCCCATGAACTGTACGGCAGTCATCACTGCTTGAAACTGGCATATTTATTCGTTGGCGCACTTGCTATCTATCTCCCCACAGAGAATGCAAACTTCATAACAATGAACCGCTGCTGCTGCTGCTCAGTCTCTTCAGTCATGTAGACTCTGCGACCCCATGGACTGCAGTCCACCAGGCTCCTCTGTCCACGGCATTCTCTAGGCAAGAATACTGGAGTGGGTTGCCATGCCCTCCTCCAAGGGGTCTTTCCTACCCAGGGACTGAACCCCCATCTCTTAACGTCTCCTGCGTTGCAGGCGGATTCTTTACTGCTGAGCCACCAAGAAAGCCCCCAACAATGAACTATCCAACCTCGAATGTCATTAGTACCGAGGTTAGGAAACCCTCACTCAACACGTTTCAAAGAATAAAGCCCACGTTGAAATCCCCCAGAGAAGAAGGCGTTAGCCTGCCTTGTGGTACTGATAACACACAACTCCTGACTCCTTCTTGCAGCCCCTCTCCTCAGTCCTTATGAAAGCACACACTTTCAGTGACAGGCTGGGAAACATTCTTGCCTGTCCCTCACGTAATGAGGCCACGTCGTTACCTGCTGCTCGTGGAGAACCACTTGACCCTTTAGGGGGTTTCCCAGCGGTGCCACCGTCACAAATGGGTGCCAGATTCCACTGGCCGTTCTCGGGAAGATGTCGAAAAGGTCCACAAAGTGGCCGCTTTTCCCAGTCATATTCATAAAGTATAAGGACACGGGATTGCATGCAACTACATAGAGAGTATTTTCCTCATTTTCTGAAATGACCAAAAAAAAAAAAAAAAAAACAGAGTTAATTCTATTCTGCAGTACATTTTCTGCCTGGTCCAAAAAGGTCCAGTGAAAACTGAATCATAAGACGGCATACAACCAGAACTCAGCAGATGACCTGCACATGGATTGGTCAAAGAGCACTGGGAGAAGCAATTTCATACCTGCTCTAAGTGTTGGAGAAGGGAATGGCAACCTACTCCAGTATTCTTGCCTGGAGAATCCCATAGACAGAGGAGCCTGGTGGGCTATAGTCCAGGGGATTACAAAGAGTAGGACACAACTGAGCGACTAACACTTTCTTCTTTCTAAACGTATCAATAGATGGGACCATGCCTATACTCCAGGAAGTAAGTATCTATTTGTCCCCCAAAGAATTCCGTAACATCTCACAGTAACACCATTAAATATTTAACACTCCTCAATGTCAGGAAATTCTTCCTTCTATGAAAGTATTTTGTGCTTCAATAAAAGTCTGTTTCCTCTTATTTTATTATTGGCTCAGATGGATAACAGCTGGTCAACATCTTCCGTCTGCTAATCTGGTATTTCCCAGTTTACTAGCTCTTCAGGGTTTTCAAGTAAATAAGTATTTCCATTTTTTGATTCTTTGCTCTATGGATCTTATTTTCCAAATTATTTTTTTTTTCATATTTGTGTATTTTTATTATTACAAAACCTGTCTTTTCAATCAAGTACTTGACTAGGTCCCTTTTCTGAATTCTATTTCAGTGCTTCCTCAACTTTCAAGTGTGTGTGAATCACCTGGAGATCTAATGAAAGTGCAGATTCTGACTCAGGGGCTCTGGGGTGGGGTTTCACTCTGCCTTTCCAATGAGCTCCCAGGAAATGTCACTGCTCTAAGCTTGAGGCAGGGGCTCTGGGGTGGGGTTTCACTCTGCCTTTCCAGTAAGAACCCAGGAAATGTCACTGCTCTAGGCTTGAGGGCGTCCCTTTGAGTAGCCAGGTTCTGGACTGTTAACCATAATCTCTATTTCTGGGCACCCTAAAGCAAGGGATTAAGCTGCTTCTGTATAATAATCACTATTAATATCACTCATCATCCAGGTATCTATTTACAAGTGGTCATATTTTCTGAACCCCAAACTAAGGTATAAGCTATGATAATGAAATATGTGGGACTATGCTGGAAATTTCAGGAAAAAAATATAGTGCTTGTATGTGTGTGTGTGTGTGTATGTGTGTGATGTGCACACATAAAGACCAAATATATATAAAGATAAATTAAACAAATAAGCTGACATTGATAAGAAACACAAGTCAGTAGGAGATCAGAGAAAGGCGTTATTTAGGAGACACTGTGAGCTGTGTAGGAACTACAGTTCCGAACATCAGAACCACATGACTTATAATTTAAGAATGTTTTTAATGTGTCTATCAGCACAAATAAATTCAATTCAACATTTATTGAGCAACTTTGGAAATATAATAAAAGTATTAATAGAAATATACTTCACAAACATCAATTGTCCTCTCTTATTGCAGCATTAAGTACTGTTTGGTCTCTGGCTCAAACATATCTATCTATCTAACTGATTCTAAGAGAACCAAGAAAATATTCTTTTCTCTCCCAAATACAAAATAGGCAAAAAAACTAAAGAGATTAAAAAAACAACACAAAGGTCCAGTTTGCAAATGTGGACAATACTGAAACAGAGGGTTAAATTATGTGAGAGACAGCAAATGAGTTTCATTTTTAAGGACCAGTTCTGACTGGCTGGCCGTGGCTGCCTGGAATGCTGCGTTGAGAAGAACTGTGAGACTGTGACAAGGTTTAACAACCCCTGTCACTGACATGAGGCAGAGGTTCACAGCATACTTATTCACAATCTCTAAAAATGAGACAAGAGCCAAAGTTCAAACTTTATCAGTAAGACCTATACACATTCTCTACTCACATACGTTCTGTGGATGTTTGTTCCTAACTTTAGCTATGTTGAGTAAAAATATGTGCTTCTAAAATGTACAGAGTTTTTGTTGGTTAAATTATGTGAGGGACTAGTGTGGCTATTAAGACATTTTCAGTTCAGTTCAGTTCAGTCGCTCAGTCGTGTCCAACTCTTTGCAACCCCATGGACTGCAGCACGCCAGGCCTCCCTGTTCACCATCAACTCTCGGAGTTTACCCAAACTCATGTCCATCGAGTCGGTGATGCCATCCAACCATCTTCTGTTGTCCCCTTCTCCTCCTGCCCTCAATTGTTCCCAGCATCAGGGTCTTTTCCAATGAGTCAGCTCTTTGCCTCAGGTGGCCAAAGTACTGGAGTTTCAGCTTCAATATCAGTCCTTCCAATGAACACCCAGGACTGATCACCTTTAGGATGGATTGGTTGGATCTCTTTCCAGTCCAAGGGACTCTCAGGAGTCTTCTCCAACACCACAGTTCAAAAGCATCAATTCTTCGGTGCTCAGCTTTCTTTACAGTCCAACTCTCACATCTATACATGACCACTGGAAAAAACCATAGCCTTGACTAGACGGACCTTTGTTGGCAAGGTAATGTCTCTGCTTTTTAATATGCTGTCTAGGTTGGTCATAACTTTCCTTCCAAGGAGTAAGCGTCTTTTAATTTCATGGTTGTAGTCGCCATCTACAGTGATTTTGGAGCCCCCCAAAATAAAGTCTGTCATTGTTTCCACTGTTTCCCCATCTATTTGCCATGGGACCAGATGCCATGATCTTAGTCTTCTGAATGTTGAGTTTTAAGCCAACTTTTTCACTCTCCTCTTTTACTTTCATCAAGAAGCTCTTTAGGTCTTCTTCACTTTCTACATTCATATTATTCCCTACATAATAGGGCTTCCCTGATGGCTCAGCCAGTAAAGAATTCACTTGCAGTGCAGGAGACTGGAGTTCGATCCCTGGGTAGGAAGACCCCCTGGAGAAGGAAATGGCAACCCACTCCAGTATTCTTGTCTAGAGAACTCCATGGACAGAGGAGACTGGCGGGTCACATACGATCATGGGGTCACAAAGAGTCAGACAGGACTAAGTGACCAATAAACCCAACACACAGTGAATGTAAAATATCTTAATAGGAACACCAGACTGTTACCAACAAAACCCCTGTACATTTTAAAAGCACATATTTTTACTCAACATAGCTGATTTTAGGAACAAACATTGATAGAATGTACACAAACAAAAGCTTGCTTCCTAATTTTTGCCTGAATAATCCCCATTGTAGATAAGTTAGTGAGTCTCTCCCTTCCCCCTGTCATCACTTCTGTTGATATCACCTTAGTAACTGCCATCAATTTTTGGCAGGTACTTCTGCCAAAAAGTACCTAGGACATACTGCATGAATCAGTAGGTAATGGCAACAGTCCAGAGATGCAGACGCCAAAAACTCACATCCTTTATTTGCCATTCTTTACAATGAGAGGTTTAATGACTGCAAATCCTCCAACCCTGCTTTCAGAATACATGTAATCACCAAACTGGAATCCCAGCCAAAAAAAATCCAATGTTTTTCCTTTTTCTTTCCCCCTTCTATTTTTAGCATGAGCCCGGGGTGAGTTTAACTTTGTGCTACAATTGTAATGAGAAACAGACGTGCATATGAACTCAGTCATGCTTATGTGGATTCCACAATAGTATTTTGTTAGGTTGTTATAGGAAATTAGATCTAAATTACATATAATTGCTATCCAATCCAAGCATGGCACAGTGACTGAGTCTAGCATAGACTTATTGATGTCTAGAGATTATTTTGATCTGGATTTTTAAAAAAAACCAGTGCAGGAAGGAAAAATCAAAAGAATAAACTGACATACCATGTGCTGTAGCGACATCACAGATTAAGTTCATTTCATCCAATGGTAACCTCCAGGAGCTACATTCTTCGGTAAAGGTTTGGGATCTTCCTTCATGTCTTTCTATTGGATACTCCTGTATGTGTATGAGTGCTGGACCCTATTTTAAAAAAAAGTAGTTATCTGCAATAAGATATTTGGGTAGTTATAAAAATGTAGAAAAGTTAGAGTTCTTCCAAACTAAGATTTTCAATTCAAATACTCACTATCTTGACATACCTCTTCTCATTTTATTGACTGGCATGATACTTATGACAATAATAATACCATATAGTTGCATTTATAAAGGCTTTCACATGTGCTATCATATTTAATTTCTCATTTTCTTTTTATTCAGAAAATATATCAGATATAAAATCCCATAGGAGTTCTCATTACTTTACTCTTTCCTAAGTCAACTGCAAGTTCTGAACTACAAGTATGGGGACCCAGAGCTGTCCAAACCAGGAGAATAATTTTTTTATACAGTTGATTTGCATGCCCTTACAGTCCTTAATTAATCAACACTTTTTGGGTCAGATAGTGACTACTGCAGCAGCCGGGGCTTCCCAGGTGGTGTACTGGTAAAAGAATCCACCTGTCAATACAGGAGATGCAGGAGACTTGGGTTCGATCCCTGGGTTGAGAAGATCCCTCGGAGTAGGAAATGGCAAAACACTCCAGTATTCTTGCCGGGAAAAGTCCATGGACAGAGGAGCCTGGTGGGCTATACAGTCCATGGGATCACAAAGAGTCAGACACGACTGAGTGACTGAGCATGCACACATTCACGGGTGCTATTACCCCTTCTGTCTAAATTGTATCTTAGGAGCTAGACGACGAAATACTTCATTTCTTATACTCCTTTGCAGCAAGCATTCTGGATATGATTTAGCTTCTGCCAATTAAATGCACTTGCATGAGATTTGTAAGGCAGATGAGCAGCAGAAGCTATCCTCCTGCAGTCAGTGTGGACAAGGAGAATCTGACAAATATGAGCAGTCAGAGTCTATGCTCTACTACAAGGGCTAACAAACCGTAGCTCACAGGTCGAGTCTGATCCACTCCCTGATTGTGTCGATAAAATTTTACTAGGACACAGTGTCACTCATTTGTTACCGTATTGCCTGAGGCTGCTTTTGTGCTACCATGGCAAAGCTGAGGAGCTGTGACAGAATCTGTATGGCCACCATGCCTAAAATATTTACTCGTGTGTGTGTGTGTGTGTGTGTGTGTGTGTGTGTGTGCAGTTGCTCAGTCGTGTTCGATTCTTTGCAAGCTTATGGACTGTAGCCAGTCAGGCTCCTCTGTCCTTGGAATTTTCCAGGCAAGAATACTGGAGTGCATTGCCATTTCCTGCTGTAGGGGGTCTTCCTGACGCAGGGATGAAACCCCGGTCTCTAATGTCTTCTGCATTGGTAGGTGGGTTCTTAACCACTGAGCCACCACTATCCAGCCCCTTACAGGAAAAGTTTGCTAGTCCGGTCTTATTGTGCAGAAGCAAAACGCTAATCCTGAAACCAAAAGTCCAGCAGTGGCCCCTTGACTTCTATCCCTCTTGTCCTTTCTATTGATTTTATAAGCAGTTAATTCCCCACAGTCAAACCTAGCAGGATTGCTACTGCAACTAGTGATTGATATTTCTTTGCCTTTTTTCTTGAAAACAAACATAATGGAGTAACTGTCCTGCCTGACTTTCCTAAAATACAGATTAGCTCTTAGGAATTCTACCAATCATTAGCAATTACCTATATCATGACCCTCAGAGGCCAGACTCACTTGAGAATCACAGAAGAAGCTAAATCTATTCTGAAATAACATCAGAATAAGTCATTTCTAAGATTGAATAAATTTTCCTCCAGGGAAGATACTGAAAAACAGATAACATTCAATATTCTAATGAAAAAATAATGATATCAACCTTAACGTCTATATGATGAGTTTCTGCTGGACACAGCAGTTTTTGCATTCCATTTCTTGACTGACCAATTGTCCAGTAGCCCATGAAGGTCTGCTCCGGCAGAGGCAACCTGTCAAAGATTAATTTGAAGAGTAAACATTTCTCCTTGTTTCCAAGTCACAGGAAAAAATAAGAACCGTGCATTGAAAGTGTTTAGTCGCTTAGTCGTGTCCAGCTCTTTGTGACCCTGTGGACTGTAGCCTGCCAGACTCCTCTGTCCATGGAATTCTCCAAGCCAGAGTACTGGGGTGGGTTGCCATGTATTACAGATCATATAAATAAATTTGAAGAATACTTTACTTCAAAGTGAGTTCTACTTCTTTTTATTAAAAGATAGTCTTTACCCCTACATATGTTGTCTACAAGAGACCCACCTCAAAACAGGGGACACATACAGACTGAAAGTGAAGGGCTGGAAAAAGATTTTCCATGCAAATAGGGACCAAAAGAAAGCAGGAGTAGCAATACTCATATCAGATAAAGTAGACTTTAAAACAAAGGCTGTGAAGAGAGACAAAGAAGGTCACTACATAATGATCAAAGGATCAATCCAAGAAGAAGATATAACAATTATAAATATATATGCACCCAACATGGGAGCACCACAATATGTAAGACAAATGCTAACAAGTATGAAAGGAGAAATTAACAATAACACAATAATAGTGGGAGACTTTAATACCCCACTCACACCTATGGATAGATCAACTAAACAGAAAATTAACAAGGAAACACAAACTTTAAATGATACAATAGACCAGTTAGACCTAATTGATATCTATACGACATTTCATCCCAAAACAATGAATTTCACCTTTTTCTCAAGCGCACATGGAACCTTCTCCAGGATAGATCACATCCTGGGCCATAAAGCTAGCCTTGGTAAATTCAAAAAAATAGAAATCATTCCAAGCATCTTTTCTGACCACAATACAGTAAGATTAGATCTCAATTACAGGAGAAAAACGATTAAAAATTCCAACATATGGAGGCTGAACAACACGCTGCTGAATAACCAACAAATCACAGAAGAAATCAAAAAAGAAATCAAAATTTGCATAGAAACGAATGAAAATGAAAACACAACAACCCAAAACCTGTGGGACACGGTAAAAGCAGTCCTAAGGGGAAAGTTCATAGCAATACAGGCACACCTCAAGAAACAAGAAAAAAGTCAAATAAATAACCTAACTCTACACCTAAAGCAACTAGAAAAGGAAGAAATGAAGAACCCCAGGGTTAGTAGAAGGAAAGAAATCTTAAAAATTAGAGCAGAAATAAATGCAAAAGAAACAAAAGAGACCATAGCAAAAATCAACAAAACCAAAAGCTGGTTCTTTGAAAGGATAAATAAAATTGACAAACCATTAGCCAGACTCATCAAGAAACAAAGGGAGAAAAATCAAATCAATAAAATTAGAAATGAAAATGGAGAGATCACAACAGACAACACAGAAATACAAAGGATCATAAGAGACTACTATCAACAATTATATGCCAATAAAATGGACAACGTGGAAGAAATGGACAAATTCTTAGAGAAGTACAACTTTCCAAAACTCGACCAGGAAGAAATAGAAAATCTTAACAGACCCATCACAAGCACGGAAATTGAAACTATAATCAAAAATCTTCCAGCAAACAAAAGCCCAGGTCCAGATGGCTTCACAGCTGAATTCTACCAAAAATTTAGAGAAGAGCTAACACCTATCCTGCTCAAACTCTTCCAGAAAATTGCAGAGGAAGGTAAACTTCCAAACTCGTTCTATGAGGCCACCATCACCCTAATACCAAAACCTGACAAAGATCCCACAAAAAAAGAAAACTACAGGCCAATATCACTGATGAACATAGATGCAAAAATCCTTAACAAAATTCTAGCAACCAGAATCCAGCAACACATTAAAAAGATCATACACCATGACCAAGTGGGCTTTATCCCAGGGATGCAAGGATTCTTCAATATCCGCAAAATCAATCAATGTAATACACCACATTAACAAATTGAAAAATAAAAACCATATGATTATCTCAATAGATGCAGAGAAAGCCTTTGACAAAATTCAACACCCATTTATGATAAAAACTCTCCAGAAAGCAGGAATAGAAGGAACATACCTCAACATAATAAAAGCTATATATGACAAACCCACAGCAAACATTATCCTCAATGGTGAAAAATTGAAAGCATTTCCTCTAAAGTCAGGAACAAGACAAGGGTGCCCACTTTCACCATTACTATTCAACATAGTTTTGGAAGTTTTGGCCACAGCAATCAGAGCAGAAAAAGAAATAAAAGGAATCCAAATTGGAAAAGAAGAAGTAAAACTCTCACTATTTGCAGATGACATGATCCTCTACATAGAAAACCCTAAAGACTCCACCAGAAAATTACTAGAACTAATCAATGACTATAGTAAAATTGCAGGATATAAAATCAACACACAGAAATCCCTTGCATTCCTATACACTAATAATGAGAAAACAGAAAGAGAAATTAAGGAAACAATTCCATTCACCATTGCAACGGAAAGAATAAAATACTTAGGAATATATCTACCTAAAGAAACTAAAGACCTATATATAGAAAACTATAAAACACTGGTGAAAGAAATCAAAGAGGACACTAATAGATGGAGAAATATACCATGTTCATGGATTGGAAGAATCAATATAGTGAAAATGAGTATACTACCCAAAGCAATTTATAGATTCAATGCAATCCCTATCAAGCTACCAACAGTATTCTTCACAGAGCTAGAACAAATAATTTCACAATTTGTATGGAAATACAAAAAACCTCGAATAGCCAAAGCGATCTTGAGAAAGAAGAACGGAACTGGAGGAATCAACCTACCTGACTTCAGGCTCTACTACAAAGCCACAGTTATCAAGACAGTATGGTACTGGCACAAAGACAGAAATATAGATCAATGGAATAAAATAGAAAGCCCAGAGATAAATCCACGCACATATGGACACCTTATCTTTGACAAAGGAGGCAAGAATATACAATGGATTAAAGACAATCTCTTTAACAAGTGGTGCTGGGAAAACTGGTCAACCACTTGTAAAAGAATGAAACTAGACCACTTTCTAACACCATACACAAAAATAAACTCAAAATGGATTAAAGATCTAAACATAAGACCAGAAACTATAAAACTCCTAGAGGAGAACATAGGCAAAACACTCTCTGACATACATCACAGCAGGATCCTCTATGACCCACCTCCCAGAATATCGGAAATAAAAGCAAAAATAAACAAATGGGACCTAATTAACCTTAAAAGCTTCTGCACATCAAAGGAAACTATCAGCAAGGTGAAAAGACAGCCTTCAGAATGGGAGAAAATAATAGCAAATGAAGCAACTGACAAACAACTAATCTCAAAAATATACAAGCAACTCCTCCAGCTCAACTCCAGAAAAATAAACGACCCAATCAAAAAATGGGCCAAAGAACTAAATAGACATTTCTCCAAAGAAGACATACAGATGGCTAACAAACACATGAAAAGATGCTCAACATCACTCATTATCAGAGAAATGCAAATCAAGACCACTATGAGGTACCATTTCACACCAGTCAGAATGGCTGCGATCCAAAAGTCTACAAATAATAAATGTTGGAGAGGGTGTGGAGGAAAGGGAACCCTCTTACACTGTTGGTGGGAATGCAAACTAGTACAGCCACTATGGAGAACAGTGTGGAGATTCCTTAAAAAACTGGAAATAGAACTGCCTTATGATCCAGCAATCCCACTGCTGGGCATACACACTGAGGAAACCAGAAGGGAAAGAGACACGTGTACCCCAATGTTCATTGCAGCACTGTGTATAATAGCCAGGACATGGAAGCAACCTAGATGTCCATCAGCAGATGAATGGATAAGAAAGCTGTGGTACATATACACAATGGAGTATTACTCAGCCATTAAAAAGAATACATTTGAATCAGTTCTAATGAGGTAGATGAAACTGGAGCCTATTATACAGAGTGAAGTAAGCCAGAAAGAAAAACACCAATACAGTATACTAACGCATATATATGGAATTTAGAAAGATGATAACAATAACCCTGTGTACGAGACAGCAAAAGTGACGCTGATGTATGGAACAGTCTTATGGACTCTGTGGGAGAGGGAGAGGGTGGGAAGATTTGGGAGAATGGCATTGAAACATGTAAAATATCATGTATGAAACGAGATGCCAGTCCAGGTTCAATGCACGATACTGGATGCTTGGGGCTAGTGCACTGGGACGACCCAGAGGGATGGTATGGGGAGGGAGGAGGGAGGAGGGTTCAGGATGGGGAGCACATGTATACCTGTGATGGATTCATTTTGATATTTGGCAAAACTAATACAATTATGTAAAGTTTAAAAATAAAATAAAATTAAAAAAAAAATAAAAGATAGTCTTTAATAGGATGTTTAAAATATACTTGAAAAAGAAAAGAATTCACATTTCAGAAACTCAGAAGGTTTCTGAAACTCAGTAGAACGCCCTACTTTGTTTTTACCATAATGACAAATATAATTAACGTTTAAGAACTTTTTCCTGAATTGGTAAATACTTAGTAATTTAACATCTAAATTCCTATTAGAGTAATAGAAAGGACTTAGGGGAAAAATGGAGCAATCCATCAGTTTTTTTCATTCTATTCTCTTAAATTTGAAATCAAATAATAAGTAGTATAGACTACTACTGGGATTCCCAGGTGGCTCAGTGGTAAAGAATCTAGCTGTCAATGTAGGAGATGTGAGTTCGATCCCTGGGTCAGGAAGATTCCCTGGAGAAGGAAATGGCAAACCACTCTAGCACTCTTGCCTGGGAAATCCCATGGACAGAGGAGCCTGGTGGGCCCCAGACCACAGCATCACAAAGAGTCAGACATGACTCAGGGACTAAACACTACCACCAAAATTCTACAGGTCACTTGTTTGTAAGTTGTACAGGGCAAATTTCATAGGATCTACTTTAGCATTTTAATCTTTTTTTTTTTTTTTTACTTTGAACTGACATAAAATACCTACAGAAACATTCACACAAATGTGTCACTTACTCCTGAGCACACCTATGTGTCCAGCACTCAAGCATCACCAACACTCAGAAACTCCCTTGGACTATTTCAGTCATTACCCCTACCATGGGAGCTACTATGCTGACTTCTAATGGAATTATTCTATGTTTAGATTCCATTTTATCTAAAGCTACTTTTAAATACAATAACTTGCAAAAACAAATATGGCAACACTAAAGGACAAAACCACAGATAATTTTTTTCAGGATAAAGCCTTTACTTTTTAATCATACTAAATTTTTTGGAATCTTTACAAAAGAAACCATTGTCATTTAATTCGTTATGAATTTCTTATTCCATGGTAAGTGAAGGCCAAAAATGATTCAGAGTTAAAAGTTCCTCAAAAATAATGCATAATATGACTAAAAATTTAAATGAATGCTTGAAATAAGCTTCATGATCATTAAAAGAGTACATACTGATATTTAGAAAATCACTTTATTTTCAGTAAAAGAGTAAGTCTGACAAAATATCTCCACATACTTAATAAGACCATGGAAGGCTTAGATTTTTTTTGCATAGACTAGTGAAACCAAGTATTCTGGTGGAATATGATTTTTGTCCTTTGAAATGCTAATGTTTAACATCACAGGAAGGAAATCTAAAAGAAATTTACATTGAAATTCTTCTAAATCATAACATAAATTAATCAAAAGACATATATGCTTTGTATCTATCATTTAAAATACATTTTAAGTACATGGACAATTATCCTGACTGGTCATTACTTATTTCCCAGTTTTTTTTTTTGTTTGTTTTGTTTTTTACCACTAATGAGGTGGAAGAGTCACTGAGTTAGGGGATTTACTATAACTGTTCTCTCTTATGGTAATAAAACACATTCCCATGTCAAAAGGAAAGACTTTGTAGACTAGAATCTCTCTCTGCTTGTTTAGGGAATGAACAGTATTCATTGCCTTCAGCAGTTCACCAAAGGGGAATTAGATCTCTAAAAACAGAGCAGAAAACAAAGGAAGGAGATACACCCAATTTCTTTCCAATGCAGATTTAGTGGGTTCTAAGTGCCTGGAGAATCCCAGGGAAGGGGGAGCCTGGCGGGCTGCCGTCTATGGGGTCACACAGAGTCGGACACGACTGAAGCGACTTAGCAGCAGCAGCAGTGCTAATTCTTTTACTAACTAGCTCTGCAGACGTGTGAAAGAAAGCTTAGATAATTTCTCTGAGTGTTAATTTCTTCCTTTGTAAGATGAAGGCAATAATCTGTAAGATTCTGGTTTCTTCTAAGGACTGGGGGAGTCTCCGGTGACCATTTTAGAGAGTGGAGTGAAACATGAGTGACAGATCTTACATAACCTTTGGTTCTGGAGTGAATATAAATAATCAGAATAAAATCACCTACACCTATCAATAGAAGGGGCTTCCCTGGTGGCTCAGCTGCTAAGGAACCCACCTACCAATGCAGGAGACACAACAGACACGGGTTTGATCCCTGGGTTGGGAAGATCCCCTGGAGAAGGAAATGGCAACCCATTCCAGTATTCTTGCCTGGAAAATTTCATGGACAGAGGAGCCTGGTGGGCTACAGTCCATGGGGTCGCAAAGATGTGCCAGGCCACATCAGTAGAACAGGTGCCTGGTAGACAAAATTGCTTTTTTAAAGCTGATAAAAAGGAGCTCTACGTCCACCCCAAATCGCCTCTTTGAAGACAACAGAAACAGTTACACATCTGGGAATCTAATCAGAGGTGGAGCATAGCTTAATAAAAATTATGGTCGGTTGATAGGTTGAAATAAAGCCTAAAAAACTGGTCTAATATATCCTTTAATAATCTCACAAAATATCATACAGATGCTTAAAACAAAATAAAACCAAAACCTTCATCCATTTGGGGAAAAAATAACTTTACTAGACCTCCAATTTTTACTGACAACCCCCAGGGAATATTCATGAAAGCTGCTTTGAACTTGCCAACTCACTCTAAGTAATGGTCATGGAAATTACAGACTGCCTGCTTCCATTTAAAAATAGCACTAGCTGTTTGGTTGGCAGAGTATGGGAAGGACCTTCAGGTACCCCATATAGAATCTGTTTTGAAATCACATAACAAGATGCTATTAGCGTTAACAACTGCAACTGAAAGTCACATATGCAGGGTGTTCTGAAGTTACCCAATCAAACTGATTCTATCTGCCCCTTGGTAATACCGGGAGGTGTTTCTAGACTTCCTGTGGGCTTTAGGGTGGCCAAATGAGGTAAACCAAAGCCCCTCATTTATTTTCCACTACTAAGTTTTCCCAATACATTGTGGGGAAAATTTGACGGTTATTAACTCTCTCCCCTTCAATAAGTTACTGCATGCATGCTAAGTCGCTTCAGTCATGTCTGACTCTTTGTGACCCCATGGACTATAGTCCACCAGGCTCCTCTGTCTATGGAATTCTCCAGGCAAGAATACTGGAGTGGGTAGCCATTTTCTTCTTCAGGGGATCTTCCTGACCCGGGGATGGAAGCCGGGTCTCCCACATTGCGGGCAGATTCTTTACCATCTGAGCCACCAGGGAAGTCCAGTTGGGGGCAAGGGGAATTATAATCGAATGCATGAACAAGCTTTGGAATTTGAAATATATTTAACATTAATTT
The DNA here is from genome assembly GCF_002263795.3 of Bos taurus. Taxonomy (NCBI): domain Eukaryota; kingdom Metazoa; phylum Chordata; class Mammalia; order Artiodactyla; family Bovidae; genus Bos; species Bos taurus. The sequence goes on from NC_037339.1 coordinate 11,856,357, forward strand.
AAGGGTAACTCTAAACTAATAATCAGTTAGCAAATGGCCCTATACCATTACTGAAATCTGTCATCCATCTCCAACCAGACTTAAGTTGTTATATCTGATTTGATTGAAACAACTATAGTATTTTCCATAGTTTTAAGATCCTGTTACTTCTATTGTTTAACTTTGTTAAAGTCCTACCTGGAACGATATCTGGGTTTGATTTTAAGGGAGAAGACAATGAACTTAAGACTCATAAATAGTACTACTTTTTATCTTCAGTGTCATTCATGAATTTATGTTTTTTAAAACACTGAAGCATTTCAACTCATATGTTGTGATGTTTCTTAATCCCTTGTGGAAGTATTAATAAAGATCTGGAAGTAAAAGTTTTAACTAAAAAAGAAAAGGTGACTTTCAAAATTATGACTCAGGTCAAATTGCAGCACTTAGGCAAATTACAGAAAGAAAAAAAAAGTTTTTTAAGCATGCATACATTTCATAACATGATGCATATGGGCACCAAAGTCGAGTTAGAGGGTCTGAATGACATACAAAAGATTTGTCTAAGATTGTTTCCATAAAGAGGTGAGCTGGGGTTTTAACGAGTATGTTCTGGCAAATTTCTGCCTTCTCTGAACATTTGCCAAAACTATTTCTGGAGTATGAAAGAAACACATGAAAAAGATTTAGATCTTTCTAGGGGCATTATGCAATTGGAAGTTGTTGACATACCTATTATCAACAATTCCTAAAACATTTCCTTACCACAAGAACTACTAATTTTCATGGGAATAATGGAACCCTTCAGGGTAGTTCCACCAACTCTCAACAATTCACCAATTATTACCATCTTTGAGAAGAAAAAGAACAACTCCAATTTTAGAGGGCCTAATGTTTTAAATCTAACCTTTGGCAAAAAGTAAGTTGGACTATCCAATTGAGTTTACTGGAACCTTTAACAGAATAACCCTGACAAATATTTCCACCTTTGATTCTGACCCATCCTCTCACTCTTCAGCCAGCATATGCCTTGGTGAAGTGAAGTGAAAGTCACTCAGTTGTGTCCGACTCTTTGAGACCCCATGGACTATATAGTCCATGGAATTCTCCAGGCCAGAATACTGGAGCATATGCCTTAGTTACTGCGATTTGCTACTTGCTGTTCTTCCACATACTCTGCATCTTCATGCGTCCATGAGGTTTTTACTTCAGCCCAGAACTCCTTTCTGCTATTGCCTCTTTGATGAAATCTTTCTCATTCTTAAAGCCCAATCCAAATGTCACTCCCTCTTGCATCCTTCTCCCACATTTCTTTCTGGGCAAAATGAATCTCTTGCTCTTCTGGGTTTCCAAGGAAATTTGTACATATGGAACTCTTAGAAACTCGTAGAATAGAGTTCTGTAGTATCTGCAGTTTTCAAATTTAAGGCCTGATAGAGAGTGTGGTCAGAAGTGAATCTATGAAGTCCCTTGCAAATATTTATCCTCTCTAAAATAAAAAGTCAACACTCTACATAATGAAAACAGAAACTCCACCTTAAATACTTTAAACTACCAGTAATGGGTACTACTGCCCCGGGTGATTCTCCCTTATTTGCAAGAAACTTCTGAATTTCCCTTCCCTCAGTCTTGCATGTTGCTGGGAAATAAATTTTGCTTTGCTGCAAATGATGTGTACATGAGCATGACATGTGTTTTTCCTTTCATTGTCTGGCTCTGCATTTAGACATTATGGTTTTCACTTTACAACTTAGATTTGTTCACCTCTGCCACTGAGATCCTGCTGTGGTCACAGAAATGAGAAGTCATTTGGATGCATGAGATGAAAAGAAGACTTGGGGAAACTTGTCTTTCTTGGCTAACACTTCTCAGACAGCTCCCCCATATCCAGGTTGACACTGTGCAGAGTCAGCGCTGCTGCCCAGGGTCACTCCATGCTAAAGCAGATGTGGTCACCAAGCTCCACACATCTCTTTCTTCCTCTTCACTGAAGTTGTGAGACTACAGGTCTGGGGCTTGGGTTTCCTTTCCCTCAACTCTCTTCAAATTTCACTGCAAAAACTTCTTTTTTTCCTGCCATCTGCTTTACCAACCACATCTTAGTATTTTTGAATCTTAAACTCTTTCCTTGTCTAGTTATTCACATCAACAATGACTGGGGCTGAAACTCTCTCAGTTGGAAATTTCCCCAGAAAACAAACAAAAAACCCCCAAACTACTATTATTTCCCACAAGAAGGACTCATAGGACGAGCAACCCGACTGTGAATGCAGCACTTTGAATATAACATTGCATAATAAGCTTGAGAGTTTACATGTTTTCTCAAGATTGCTAATTCATTGAAAGTAAGGCTTACATCCTACTCGCTTGAATCTCTGCCACTTAGAATTCATCAGTTCTGCTATGGAAACCTCTCATCCCATGCCCCTCTTTTTTTATCCCCAATGCCACAGCGTAAGCTCTCATGGTTCATCACTGGAATCACTGCAGTTGCTTCCCAATACGCAGGTCTTCCTGCTTTCAGTTTCTCTGCCTTTCAGTTTCTTATCTTTAGAAAACTTAGAAGGGTCTTTCTAATTTATGAATCAGACCATGTTACTCTCTGGCTTCAAATTCTTCTACGGTTCCCTCAACTCTCCTCTTTCAGTCTCATCATGCAGCATGCCCTGTAAAACTGTCTCTGCTTGAAGCTCTTTCTTCTCCTTTATTAGCCAGGAGAACACCTATTCATCCTACAAAGATTTAGCCTGGTGACTGTCCTTGAATCTCCCCCTGGGGCAGAAGGCAGCAACCCTACCTCTTTGCTCGCTCTTGTCAGAACACAAGGCACTCTCTACCTGAGTGCTTCCCCGATTATTATGGTCTCCTTGAAAGCAGATTCTGAGCCTTCTTCTTCCTTAGATTTTTGACTCCTCATTTAGTGTTTACCATGTAAATGTTCAATGGGTGTGTTTGTTTAGTCACTCAATTCTGTCTGACTCTTTGGGGCCCATGGACTGTAGCCCGCCAGGCTCCTCCATCCATGGAATTTTCCAGGCAAGAATACTGGAGCAGGTTTGCCATTTCCTATTCCAGGGGATCTTCCTGACTCAGGGATCGCGAACTGGAGTCTCTTGTGTCTCCTGTACTGGCAGTCCATGGGGTTGCAAAGAATTGGACACGACTGAGTGACCAACATTTTCACTTTTCAAATGTTCAATCGTGTTTGCTAAATGAACGAATGCGTGCATGTTGCACGCTAAGTCGCTTTAGTCGGGTCTGGCTTTTTGCCACTCTATGGACTGCAGTCCACCAGTCTCCTCTGTCCATGTGATTCTCCAGGCAAGAATACTGGAGTGGGTGGCCAGGTCCTCCTCCAGGGGGTCTTCCCGATGACATCTCCTTCAGCTCCTCCACTGCAGGTGGATTTGTTACTGCTGAGCCACCAGAGAAGCCCAAATGAATGAATGCTCGGTTACATTACAAGCGCCAACAGCTTCACCTACTTGTTTCTCATCTTGATGGCAAGTTGCAAACTACCACAGCAGATTATCCTCACTGAATCTTGACTACCTAACTCTCAACAAAGAATGAAAGTATGTTTGAAAGAGTTACCAATTGGTTGGGATTCAGGATTTCTACCCAGCCAGGTGACAGAGATCATTTACAAATGCCTAAAGGATCAATTGAGTGAACTCCGGGAGATGGTGATGGACAGGGAGGCCTCGCGTGCTGCGATTCATGAGGTCGCAAAGAGTCAGATACGACTGAGCGACTGACCTGAACTGAACTGAAAGGATCAAGGATAATTCTGTGAGACTGTCAAAGATGAGTATTGAAGAAGATTCATAGATCTTGACAATTCCTATGTAGACTGGTTGTATTTTTAAATTTTTCTGTGCACCCCCATAAAGGAAGTGAAAGCAAGTTTTAATAAAATGACTGTGAAGCTACTTCAAAATATACCAAGAGAATAAGGGCAAGGACTGTGAAACTATAAAACCCAATACCACTCTTCTGCTTATAATAGTTCTGAGATGTCATTGTTTATTCACTTGCTAAGTCATGTTCAATCTTTGTGACCCCTGCAGCAACTGCAGTGCTCCAGGCTTCCCTTATCTCCTGGAGTCTGCTCACACTCCTGTCCACTGAGTCAGTGATGCCATCCAACCATCTCATCTCAGATGTCATTATGTAAATCTTATTGTTTTTGAAAATTAAAGAGCTATTTTACAAAGTGAAAGTAAATCACCACAAAGAGCAGAACTGTTTACCTTAGAACTTCGTGATCAATACAATGAACTCATTTGTAAAAACTAACTCTTTAATAGGACAATTACAGCATATAATAGTTTGGAAAATGGAAAGGGAAGCACAAAACATTGAGCCTTTTAATTTCATGGGATAAATAGTAAACTGATAATCACTCTTACAGTCAAAAATAAACCTAATGAAATTACTCTAGAGAGAACCCTGGTTGGGGATGATGTTCTTTTTGATGTCTCCTGATATTTGGGGCTTCTCTGGTGGCTCAGACAGTAAAGAATCTTCCTGTAATGCAGGAGACTTGGGTTTGATCCTTGGGTCAGGAAGATCCGCTGGAGAAGGGAATGGCAACCCACCCCAGTATTCTTGCCTGGAGAATTCCATGGACGGGGGTCTGGTGGGCTACAGTCCATGGGGCTGCAAAGAGTCAGACAAGACTGAGCGACTAACACTTTCAGTACTTGGAAGACCCCATAGTTAGTCTTGGTCAGAGAAGAAGCAGCCACATTGACATTTCAGTTACACAGGATAAGTCTTTATGTGGAAGAAGACAGATACAGGTGTTAGGTAGTTAGAATAGGAAACAGGAGTCCAGAATGGCGGTGGCTAAAAGACAAGGAAGAGAAAAGCCCGTGGAAATAGAACAAAGGAAGGTCTGAGGACCCGAGTGAGGAGTCAGGTAGAACAAACAACACTCCTGGCTAGCCCAATTTACATAGGGCAGGCCCAGCGGGAGAAAAAGCATATAAAAAGAGGAGTCAAAGGGCTGGGGGTCTCTTTCTCTCCCACGCGCTGGGGCACTCTTCTCTTCGCGTTCTTGGGTCGACATGCCTTCATGCCTCGAAGATGGATTTTCCTGCTAGTTTCTAAATAAAATAGAGCTGTAACACGGAGCTGTAACACTGATTTGTCTAAGAGCTATAACACGGTCCATTCAAGACCTGAGAGCTGTAACACGGTCTGTCCAAGACCTGAGAGCTGTGACGCTCTGAGGGCTTTAATGTCCGTCACTCCAAATCTTTGTTGTGACGAGACAGAACCGAGAAGCATACACTCGTGTGACACAGCTATATGTCTTCATTGAGACAGATACCCTTTTAAAAGACATTCAATATAGATGAAGCTGTTCTGTCTGAAATATGTACACTAGGCACTGCTCTAAAGAGAAAGATCAATACGAAACGTGATCCTGTAACACACACTACAGTGAGATATCAACATCTCTTACAACAAACAGGAAAACAGCCTCAGCTACCTTCATTGGGAGTTCTATGAAAACATGCGGTGAGACTGGCTGATAAAGTAGTGAATGGTTGCTGATATAAGGGAAAAGAGTGACTACTTGCTCAGCTTTCCAATTCAACTAGGGGCAGTGAACCACAGAATCTATGAGCTTGAGGGACATTAAAGGTTATTTAATCCAGTATTTCAAGTTTGGATCCCTTGAGTACCTCCCCAACCAGGTTTGTCCAGATCTGTCTGAGGCCGGTCTACAGAAAGTGCACCCTACCTTTCCCCTGGGTAATCCACTCCACCTGTGAACACAGGAGCTGTTGGCCTGGAGATGGAAGCCAAGTCTCTTTAATTTGTAATGACTTAGAAGTGATGCACATATACAGAGTGATTGATAATTATTTGGCTAAAGCTAACTAGATTATTCGGAGAAGGCAATGGCATCCCACTCCAGTACACTTGCCTGGAAAATCCCATGGACGGAGGAGCCTGGTGGACTGCAGTCCATGGGGTCACTAAGAGTCAGACGTGATTGAGCGACTTCACTTTCACTTTCCACTTTCATCCCTTGGAGAAGGAAATGGCAACCCACTCCAGTGTTCTTGCCTGGAGAATCCCAGGGACCGGGGAGCCTGGTAGGCTGCCCTCTATGGGGTCGCACAGAGTCAGACACGACTGAAGCAACTTAGCAGCAGCAGCAGCAACTAGATTATTAAGTGTGATTTTGAGGATGGTAGTGTTAAGTAAAGGATTCTACATAGAATAAACTTAAGTTGCTTTAGTTGTAATTCTTTGCAATCTCATGAACTGTAACCCTCCAGCCATCTGTCCATGGAGATTCTCCAGGAAAGAATATTGGAGTGGGTTGCCATGCTCTCCTCCAGGGGATCTTCCCGACCCATGGATCAAACCTGAATCTCCTGTGGCTCTGCACTGGCAGGCAGATTCTTTTACTGCTGAGCCTCCAGGGAAGCCCCTACCAATGCATAAACTTACTTATATTATGTTGAGCTGCTATAGACATGCCTGCTTAACTTGGTTTCTCATTTGTCATTGGTAAGGGCGTCACTGTTACACCCTCAGGGCAGGCATTGCAGGGCAGTGTAAGCTCTGCTGTACTGGTGGCCATGGTCCCAAGAAACAGTGATTTCAGAATAAATCTTTAACTTTTTTATTTTATTTAAATAAGAAAACAAATGGGAAAATTCCAGGGCCCAGAGAGTCTGGAGACATTTGAAAAATAAACTATAGGAAGTAATACACGTTAGGACAGAAAGTAAGGCTTTCGTTTTCCTTCCCAGAGCCTCTCTCAAAGGCAGCTACTATCAACAGCTACCACAGTGTTTTTAAATTATTGAAAATGGAACCTATTAAATAAATTTAATAAAAAGTATTGGCTAATATCATCTTAGACTGAGTTAATTCAAATTACCTTATTTCACCTGAAAAAGTGAAGTTTAAAAGTTTTTAATAAAGCATTTGAAAGCAGAGAGAGAACAGAGACATCAACAGGACATCAGAGGAGTGATTTCAAGATTCCAATAGGGCTTCTTTACCAGCCATGGGACACTTTAGAAGTGCAGTCACACATAGCAGTCATTTTTAGATGTGCAGTCTGGCTAGCAACAGCATTTCTATGAGTCTGTAAAGCATAATGACATTTAAACATATGCATAAAGACACAATGTGTTGGTATTAATGTGTTTATTCCTTACTTTTGTTGAAATGCCAGAGAAATGCCTAGCTTAAAGCAACTTATATGCTTTATGAATCTGTTCATTATGTTTAGAATAAATACTTTAAGTCTAAAAACTCAAGGATCAAGATGGAAGGAGAAAAAAAGTGGGATTGTGAGATGAGTGTATACATGCTAGAATCTAATCTACTATAGATATACTTCTTTTCAACAAAGAAGATTGGGAATTAAGTGTTTTTAAAAGGATCTCCTTTCAGGGTCATGTCTCTTTTATTAAGAAGAAAAACTCAGGGGAAAAAAAAACTGTAAAGAAATATTTCTCAGTTGAAATAACACATAGAACCCTAGGAAAAGATCTAGAAGGATTAAATAATAATTGTTTCTGGATGGTGGAATTATTAGTGTTTTAATTTTTCTTTTTGCTAATTTATTTTAAAAATAAATAGGACATCATTCTTCATTTAGTTGGTATACATCATAGAGAAATGCTACATATAAAAGCTTATACAACTGGCTTCAGAAATCAAGCAGCATTTTAAAAAGAAATCAATAGGGTTGGGGGCAAAGAGTGTGGATCAAGAAGAATCAGCATTTAAGTATTTTATAGTTAGGTGTGTCTCCTAGGGAAGACAGGAAGACATTAAACACACCAAGTTAAATTCAGAGGGTGGAGATAATGTCTTTTTATATTTGATTTATGTAAAAATGACTACAATGTTTGAGAAGACTTAGTAAATTCCTTTTGTGTTCCAAATCAAGAAGAATGATGGCTAGTCTGCTTCTTCTGTATGGTAGTCAAATATAAGTTTTCTAGAGTTTTTATTTTTCTGAATGAATTACCTTGTGTTTTACTTCATGATCTTTCATTATTAAGAGAAAAAAAAAAAAAAAAAAAGAGGAAAGCTTAACTGGGGATGAAGAGGTCTTTAAAATGATTTTTGTTGTGCCAAAAGTCTATATCAACTTGCTTTTCAACATTGTGAAATATGGCTAAATCCCCCAAATCTAAGTCTATCACAGCTCTCTGAAGCATATGTATATTACATGTATGACATCATGGTCAATGATTTCCAAGTTGATTATCTAAAGTTCTAAGGTGCTTTTAAACCAAAACTATTGGTGATTTTCAGTATGCAAAAATAATTCTGATTTAGAAACTGCCTACATGTGCATATGGATCGGCTTATATTCATCTTTAAAACTGGAATTAAAATTGTGCATATTACAGTTCTGCTCCTGATCAGATTTCTAACCTTAGGTAGGTGAGGTAACCTCTCTGTTCCTCAAATTCTTTATCTATAAAATGCAATGATAATATTATCCATATTAAGATGAAATATTGTATAAGTCTCTTGAAAATGAATGTACAGAAAAAAAGGACTTTTTCTCCCTTTAAAACAAATGTTTCCTGAGTATGTTATAGTTCACAACTTACTCTGAAACAGCTTTAAATTTGGAAGAGCTAATGTGCTAGCAGTATGTTTATTCTTGAATAATAATAATAATAAAAGCTTATCTGACGGTAAAACAAGCAAACTTTGCTTTGAAATGTAGATATATATCTACTATAGCAGATAATCAATATGCGTTTGGTTGGATGTTTGAATCTAATTATGTGAATTATGTGTGGGGCTTCCCAGGTGGCTCAAGTGGTAAAGAATCTGCCTGCCAATCCCGGAGACACTGGTCTGAACCCTGGTTTGGGAAGATCCCCTGGAGAAGGAAATGACAACCCACTCCAGTATTCTTGCCTGAGAAATCCCATGGACAGAGGAGCCTGGTGGGGTTGAGAAGAGTCAGACACTGACTGAGCATGCACGCATACATATGTATGTATATGTGTGTGTATGTGTATTTTTTCCCCCAATAATGACATCTGAAACTCAAGAGCTGAGATTACTTTTTTAAGAGCTCGGAGTTTAAGCCAAATCCTCCTATTTCTGCCTAAATTACTCCCAGTGTGCTTATTATGGTCGTCACCTCTCTGACATATCCTTTCCCATGTATTAGAAACTTAAAAGGAAACAACAGAAAGACTTCAAGAAGTACTAGTACAAAGGGGCAAATGCAACATAGGGACCTAGGCAGCCAGTCCCGATCCCAATACTGAGATGTGGAATGTGTTTAGATTGGGAAAAGAGCGGCATTATGGCTTAATCAAGCAAGCTGAAATAACTACCCAGTATGACAGCCTACAAGTACCAGTTTACAAGTTTAGTAAATAAGATAAATCATATTCATCTCCTAATATCACACTAGGCCTTTTAAAAATGTACAGAAAAGTATCACAACATTGTAAAGGAATTATACTCCAATGGGAAAAAAAAAAAAAAAAAACTTTTACAGAGACCTATGAATGAGACAGGCACCATATCACTGCACTCTTTAGGAGAATGAAAATGACAAGGTCTCAGGAATTTCACTGAAGAGCATCACTGAACAGCCACAGTATATTCTGATTTCAGTTGAGGAGGAAGGTAGCTGCAGAAGACTGTTTATACAGTATAAACAGTGGACCAGCATCAGCTCTGCCCCACGGGGAAAGTCTCCCTCTTCAACAACATCTGTCTTACATCTCTTTTTACTTACACACTTACACTCATGGTCAGTTATTTTTTCATCACCATCTTGTGTGTGAATGTAACCATCTTACTCTGGGTTCAATGCAATTTTTTTTCCTATTGAATAAAGATTGAATTAGAGAACACGAAAATTAACAGGCTGTAGCAATAATTTTTCATTCAGGGCAAAAGGATATTAATAGCAATTAAAACATTTGGTTCTTCTTCCTTAGGGACAGAAATCTAATGTGAATCTTCTTCACTAATGCAGGATGTCCAGAGATGAACAGGAGCAGCCTCAAAGAACTGATTTAGCAAAAGGTCAAAGAAGTATGGGCTTCCCTGATGGCTCACTGGTAAAGAACCTGCCTGCTGATGCAGGAGACACAGGTTCGATCCCTGGCCCGGGAAGATCCCTTGATGAAGGAAAAGGTAACCCACTCTAGTATTCTTGCCTGGAAAACCCCATGGACAGAGAAGCCTGGCAGGCTACAGTCCATGGGATTGCAAAGAGTTGGACATGACTTAGCGACTGAACAAGAGCAGCAACCAACATCAATTAGTGAAGTATAAAGTTTAGCCAAAAGTCTAGAAAAGTCAAAGCAAATCATAAGACTGCATGGGGACAACTTTGAATTTTCAGAGGTCTGTGATTACTATTATCAGTGTGCTACTTGAGGAGAGAAAGTGTAAGTATTACTTCTTTTTAATTTGTTTTTGTCTTTGCAGATGAGAGAAAATTAAGATTATATTAAAATGCAAAGGGTGTTAGAATAAGAAGAAACCTTATTAACCTTCTAAAGATGAAAATATACTGTGGTCTCACTAGAACAGTCTTATTCCACATCTTTTTTTACAGACTTATTATTAATAGTGCCCTTTCATTCTAAAAAGCATCTTGATTAGGTGATAAGTTATATGGTTACGCTACAGTAAAATGCTCTCATTTTACAAACAGGGTAAAATCTGTTTCCTTCACGTTTAACCCAGACATGCACGTTGAACATGTCACCAACTGCTGAATTCCCAGGACGTTGCTTTGTTCACCCTACCACGCTCCCCTCTCGAAGTACAAGGCTGATAATTCGATAGAAATAAGATGTGTGGAACCTGTGGATTTCACTAATAAAATAGCATCACTACCTTTGAGCTGTTCAAGTCATTGCAATTTACAGGTGATGAAAAGATGCTCTGAATGTGCAAACTGTAGTCCGCTATTATCTCCACTCCAAAGGAAAATTCACACTTCCCCCACATCTGCTATAAGTCTATTTTTAGCTACATGCAGTGGGTGGACAACCAGTTCTCTCCATGCTGGTCTCAGGCATGACCATTTGTTTCCAGGCTCAAATGCACTTTTGCTTCCACTCATAAATAAGAATTTAAAAAAAGAGTTGGAATTAACACACCATGGCAACAATGAACAAGCCATGGCAAGAATTTTTCAGTATAGAACTGGAAACAGTAATGCATAAGCTAAATCACTGTATCTGTCTTCCTTAGAAACTTAAATAGCCAACAGTTTTTCTTTTGATTGATCTTACCAACTAATACACATTTTAAATTTTATTTCAAGTTGTACAGAGTAGAAAAAAAGTTATTTTAAAATCACAAGCCTGGTTTCCATGAAGCTAAAACTGTATATAAATTTGTTAATGGTAAAACAAATTAAAAATCATCTTATTTCCAATTGAAACCCAAGATATAATTTATAAAAAGGATGCAAAAAAACATGAGTACTAACAGAAGTTTGCACATTAAAGACATTTCTTGAACTCTCTAATGTAGGAGATACGTTATACCCATTAAATCACCAAACTAGTTTCAAAATGCCCATAAATATTCTAATCAATCAGTAAAACAGTATTCCACAGAAAAGTGTATATATTAGCAAGGACATAATATCATTCTTATCAAAAAGAAAATTTACTTATTAATAATATAAACCAATTCACTGATAAATTTCTAACATAATTCCATCTAGCTCTTTTACCACTAAAGGGAAATATTTGTTTCTTTTTAAGAAATCTTTGAAGAAATTATTAAAGCCTTAACAATTTATTTTTATTAGCATATATTCTAACAAGTTTTATAATAACTTCAAAGAATAAATACTGATAATGTAAGCACTTAGAATAAATATATGTAGCCGGACTAATCATTATATACAACAGTCTTTTCCTAAGGCAGAGAGTTCCTCCTATATGAGACTGAAGTTAAATAAAAAGCAATTTTTGTCCCTTGGGAATTTATGATAATGGATTTCCCTACAGACAAAGACAACATTAGATGCATTATCAATAAGTTATGCATATTTAAAACTGTTTTCTTGTGAATTTGCACTGACTTAATTATCCTACTAATAAACACTGTCAATTATCTTTCTGGTCAACAATATCATATTTGTTAAGATTCTTTGTTAAGTATATAGCCTATAATTACAAAATAAAGAGCAGGCAAGTAGCCCACATGAAATAAAACCCACTTATTTTCCCTGCCTCTTTCATCTGTCAGGCTAAAGTAAGTAATCCCCAGATTTCAAGTTAATATGATTATAAATTTAGAAAACTATAACAAAAAATATATGGTGACAGAAATAAGAGCATCTTAACTAAATATATATTATCTCTTCATGTAGTTTTCATGTTTGTACAATGATTCGGTACTAGGTTAGGAAAAAATGAGAATCATAGGAATTCAACAAAAGGACAGAGACTGTTAAAGAAACAAATATTTCCCTTTATTTGATTACATTACATCTACTCATGGGACATCTGGAATAACTGAATTTCTCAATTTACAGACCTATAAATAATGCTATTTAACCGAAATCCAGCCAGCAAAGAGCACCATATACTTGAAGAGCTTACTCATGGAAAAGTAATTTCCACACCAGGTCAGTTTAGTAGAGTATAACAGTAGACTCAGAATGATCAGCATTTGAGAATGAGAACAGTTACACTCAAGAGTACTTTATCAAGAGTGATTTGCCTTACTCCTTCGCCAGCTGCACATTGGATGGTTTTGCTCCAACTGGTATTCCGTATTTGTGCAAAGTGTTAGTCAAAATCTCCCTCATGTCGTTGTTGTAGGAATCAAAGTCAAACACGTTCCTAACCACACTGGAGAGACCTTCAGTGGGAAATTTCTGTATTAAAAAAAAAAAATCCCTTATTACCATGTGATAAAATATACAGTATTATAAAGATTTCCCAAATGGACAGAATAATGATCAAATAAACTTCATTAGACCTTTTCTTACTGGCCTTGTCAGATAAACAGATAGGAGGAATGCTTTTCTCTTTTAATGTTTGCCCTGATGACTTAATATTTTTCTTTTTCAATAAATTTCAGAATTTGAGGGGAAACAGTTCTTTCTCTCAAATGTTAAATCGGTACTCAAATCCTGGGGTTTGGTGACTTTCACCACTTTCTGAAATCTCCCGCTTTTAAAATGAGTACTGAGCTTCCCTGGTGGCTCAGTTGTAAAGAATCTGCCTGCAATGTGGGAGACGCAAGTTTGATCCCTGGATCAAGAAGATCCCCTGGAGGAGGAAATGGCAACCCACTCCAGTATTCTTGCCTGGAGAATCCACATGGACAGAGGAGCCTGGCGGGCTACAGGCCATGGGGTCGCAGAAGAGTCGGACACGACTTAGCGACTAAACAACAACTGGATTGACCAAATTAAAAAATGCTACTTAAATAGAGCAGAGTGTTGAATATCTATATGGAAATATTCAGAAAAGTCACAAGTCCAAGAGTAAATGAAAAAAAAAGGTAAAGGAATACGAAAAGAAAGGAAGAAAAAGGTAAAAAGTACAGAGAACAGAGACGCAGGCAAGCGCAGAGGGAAAGAAAACGAGGGTTACAGACAGCTGACTTCACACGGCTGGGGTCCTCTGGGTCATTCATCGCCTCTGTCTTGATTCTCTCTAGGTGCTGGAATCTCAGCTGGACTTGCCATGGTTTTACAGGCAGAACAAAGCTTTCTATTTTCCTGTCTAGGTTTTCAGGGGTCAAGAGTCATTAGGTTATGACTGTTCGCTTGGAAACCATCATTTGTTATAAAAGCAGAATTGACACAGGCTTTTTGTCTTCTTTTACCAAGGTGAAAAGTGAAAGTGAAAGTCGTTCAGTCGTGTCCGACTCACTGTGATCCCATGGACTATCAAGTCCATGGAATTCTCCAGGCCAGAATACCAGAGTGGGTAGCCTTTCCCTTCTCCAGGGGATCTTCTGAACCCAGAGATTGAACCCAGGTCTCCTGCATTGCAGGCGGATTCTTTACCAGCTGAGCCATAAGGGAAGCCCAAGAATACTGGAGTGGGTAGCCTATCCTTTCTCCAGTGGATCTTCCCGACCCAGGAATTGAACCAGGGTCTCCTGCACTGCAGGCAGATTCTTTACCAACTGAGCTATTAGGGAAGCCCTCCAAGGTGACCTATGCATCGTGGATGGCTATAAGGAATTTCATTCTCTTGTCCACTTACTCTATCCAACAAAACCTTCTCACAGTATTTACAGGCATGTAATCAATACTATTAGTTTCCAGTCAGTTTTTTATCTTCAAGTCTTTCATTTTCAAAATGAAAATATTTTCACTCAGAGACTATATATGCTTGTTGTAAAAAGTCAAACAGTAGTAAAGCTTCCCTTCTGTCTCACTCTCCTGTCTTCCCACACCCCTCAGAAAACCCCCACCAAATTTCCTAGTTCCTTGGTAATAGCCATGGCACAGAACCTTGTCAAAGTCAATCCAGAGATTAAACAGCAAATGTTCATTTGGATTACAGACATTTCATACTATATCACCTGAATCAGTATTAAAGAGAAATGGAAAGACTTGGTACAAATTAGGCAAAAAAAAAAAAAAAAAAATCTAAAACAAGACTGATGACTTCTTTTAAACTTTTACGTACAGGCAGGTGCCATACCTGCAAATGCTTGACTATGTTGACAACTTCTCTGGTAGAATAAGGGTAGTTAATAATACCCTGGTCAGCTAAATTCCTCAGCTCTCCAAAGGCAGCGACGAGCTTCTGAAGGATGGGCTCGGGCACATTTGGGCCGTACTGCCTGAGCATCCTGAGTTCCGAGTAGGGTTTGGGATTATCCACTGCATGGCAGCTAAAAATATCACCTATGAGGAATAAAAATAGATTCACACTCAGTATGCAACTAACCCCTTATAAGGACATAGCAAATACGAAATGATCAATTAAAGAGCCATGGGTTGCTCACCAAAGCACTTCTATTTTTAAAAGTGTAAAACTGCGTAGAAAGCCTGTCCAACAATAGGTATACAGAAAAAAGCAAATGACTAAAGCAAAAGGAAATGAGCCTGAGTGATGTGTGGTTTATTCTACATAGATTTATTTCTGTTAAAAATTATACGATACTTGGACATAATCTCACTGGTAGATATTTGAGTACAAAGAACAGAAAGAGAAGTCCCTGTGAGCTTCTGCCAATCCCACTCCTTCCCCCACAGGCACCCAGGGTTAACAGTTCAGTGTATTCATTTTTTCATATTTTTCATGTCAGTATTTAGTATTTATTTATTTTTAATTGATTGATGATTGCTTTATAATATTGGTCCTGCTAGTATTTTTAAATGCATATATATATATATAAATAAATCACTCAGTCATGTCTGACTCTTAATGACCCCATGGACTGTAGACCGCCAGGCTCCTCTGTCCATGTGATTCTCCAGGCAAGAATACTGGAGTGGGTTGCCATGTCCTACTCCATTTTAAATGCATACATACAAACATATATCGTTTTGATAATTTAGTCTTTTTCCATTAATTGGAAAATACTCATGTGGTTCTGAGACTGCATTTTTAACTTTATAACACATGGTAAATATCTTCAGAAATTATATACACATATGCACGACTTTTTATGTATACTAAAAATGGGGAAATTAGTATTATCACTCTCTAAACAATTTACGTCTTGTTCACATTGCTATAATATAGTTTATAAGTTGGTTTCAAAAAAGTAAATGTGCAGAGATAATATCAAAATAAAAATCAAGGAAAAGGAATTGGAAACAAAATATTTCACCCATAATTTAGACAACTGAGAATATATTAGAAAAATACAATCTATGCTCGAGAGAGAGAAATTTCTCAGATAAAAGTTCACATAATTCTGATTTATAATCCAAAGGACAGGGACCAAAGGAAGTTAGAGTAAATAGATTTGCATTATTCACTATGCTCATTTTAGAAAGCAAGGATATTTAGAACTTACTTGGACTCAGAAATGACTCAGATCATTCTTTTATTGTTATCATATATTCATGAAAGCAACTGAATAGAATGCAACCATGATAACTTCAAGCTTGTATCTCATAGGCTAAACTCATTCAAATACAAACATGAAAAACAGCTTTGGCCTTTTTTTGCTGAAAAGCAAATGCAACACTAATATAACGCTATAATTGACCCCTTATTTGTTCATTCATCGAATAATGATTAAATCCTTCTATATGCCAAGTAATACTCTATGTACTTCATAGACCTCAGTGATCAAAAACACACAAACCCCTGTTCTCATGGAGTTCAGATTCTGGCGTATGGAGGAAATAAACAATAATTATCAATGTCAGAAACTGTATGTTTCAAGAAAAAAGAAAAGTGCAGTATAGTACTTGAGAAACGGTGATGGTTGGGGACGCCAGACAGGCCGGCCTCCCTGAGAAGGTGACAACTAGGCAGATGCAGGTGTGTGAGGAAGAGCACGGCAGGTCCAACTACTGCAAAGACTCTGGGGCGAGCATGGCTGGCGTGTTCAGAGATGGGGTAGCAGGGCAGGGAGGCTGGAAGAGGGTAAGTGATGGGAGAGCAGCACAGAGCAGGGCAGAAGCAAGGCCAGTGAGGTTAGAGGATGCAGGAGTCTCACCTGAGGACATTCTATGCATGTCACGCATATTCGTGTGCATGCACCCCTCTTGCCTTTTATCTTCTATTAATTCACCTGGCAGGCTACTGCACAGACTGTTCTTACTGTTTCGCTTAATACATTTCTAGGACTCTTTTTGTCCTTTGGTGTCAGCACCGGTAAACTCATGCTCTGCCTTTTTTTAAGCAATTGCATGGTAATCTACTGAGTGGATATAATAGAACTTCTTCATTTAGTCCCATTGCGGTATACATTTGGGTTGTTTCCTTTTAGTTTTGCAACTATAAACAATGCTAGATTGCCTATCCTTGTACTTAAATTATTGCACAGGGAATTTCCTTGGATAAATTCCTTGATATGGAGTCGCCAGATCAAAAATCCTACTAGGAGACTGAGCCTGCTTCACATTGAATATGGAATGCCCAGTATTCAGAATTAGCTACTTGTCACAGAGAAGAGAAGTTCTTCTTGAAGGTTCCTGATGATTCAGTTTATCCCTGGACCTCTCCAATCAATGTGAATCAGTCTCCCCAGAGCTGGCCTCAAACTTTTCCATAGTTAGGGTGATGTGATGAAAAGCAAACACTAAAAACCCTTTCTGAATTTGTGTTCTACTCTAAGACTATCTATAGTCTTAGATATGAAGCCAAGTTCTAACACTTATTATCTGAATGACCCTAGAAAAATAATCTCTCCGAATATCAGACATTCTTCTCCTCTAAAATGGGGATAAAAATACTCTCATAAAATAGTTGTGATGATGATACCACGTGGGAGCATTTAGTCGGGAGCATTCAGTGACGGCCAATATAGCACTGTTACTAAGATGACATCATTATTGTTATTGTTATTGTTTTGGTTATTACTATAATTATTGTTTTTACCTAAGGTACCGAAGAAATCATTGCCTAGGAAAGGAAATCCAGGTCTGTTGGCCAGAACAATCATTCTAAAATCAGGATGAATCACTACAACATTTTCTCTTCCATTGACTAGTGCAGCATCTGAAAAAAAAATTTCAATTTATTCTTTATTGATACTCAGTAATTCTTAAGAGTATCAAGTTATAGCCTTTAAAATCACACAAGCAGTCATATAGTTTTATGACTATAGGGTTGTAAAACAACTCTAAGAAATCTGGTTGTAATAACTGGGTTGAAGAAAACAAAAACATCTTTGAGAAAGTTTGCTTAGAAGAGAATACTGATAAAATGCATACTAAATTATACAGGAACTTGCATTTTTATGTAAATTAAAGGCACATCTAAAAACCAAACTTGTCTAAATGTTGTCTTATGGTGCTTAAACTTGGCTTGAGATCCTATCATTCATTTAAAATACAAATAAGAATCTATAACAACGGATAAGCCAAAGGATACTCAAAGGATAATCTAAACATCCTTCAGTTTTTTTTTTTTTTAATCAAATCAGCAACTGCATCCCTTTGCATAAAGCCTGCTATTTTGTAGCTAAGGATTAAGTCCTATTTAGATTACCCACCCTGAAAGGATTAACTACATAGGAGAAAGTCTTGAACATCAAGTCAATTCATTAGAGAAAAGTTGATTTATTTCCACTCGAGGGATTCTATCAAAGTTCTTAAAATATGTAATTTCAAGTTGACTGGAGCTGTCTTTGTGCAAATGTTTAAGGTACTAAAGGAAGTAAATATTATATACTACCGGCTGATGTACATTTAAGATTGAACTGCTAGTCCAAAGAAAAATTTAAGGTAGCAAAAACTTTATTATCGGTATTTTAAGACAGAACACCTGTCATTTGGGTTAATTTAAATCTTAGGCTTTAAGGCTGTTCATCTCTAAAAAATGATAGATGTGAAGTAAAGTTCAGTTCAGTCGCTCAGTCATGTCTCTTTGCGACCCCATGAATTGCAGTACGCCAGGCCTCCCTGTCCATGATGCCATCCAACCATCTCATCCTCTGTCGTCCCCTTCTCCTCCCTCCTTCAATCATTCTGAGCATCAGGGTCTTTTCAAATGAGTCAGTTCTTCGCATCAGGTAGCCAAAGTACTGGAGTTTCAGCTTCAACATCAGTCCTTCCAATGAATATTTAGGACTGATTTCCTTTAGGATGGACTGGTTGGATCTTCTTGCAGTCCAAGGGACTCTCAAGAGTCTTCTCCAACACCACAGTTCAAAAGCATCAGTTCTTCGGCGCTCAGCTTTCTTTATAGTCCAACTCTCACATCCATACATGAGTACTGGGAAATCCATAGCTTTGACTAGATGGAACTTTGTTGGCAAAGTAATGTCTTTGCTTTTCAATATGCTGTCTAGGTTGGTAAAAACTTTTCTCCCAAGGAGCAAGCTCCTTTTAATTTCATGGCTGCAGTCACCATCTGCAGTGATTTTCAGTTCAGTTCAGTTCAGTCGCTCAGTCGTGTCCAACTCTTTGAGACCCCATGAATCACAGCACGCCAGGCCTCCCTGTCCATCACCATCTCCTGGAGTTCACCCAAACTCATGTCCATCAAGTCGGTGACACCATCCAGCCATGTCATTCTCTGTCGTCCCCTTCTCCTCTTGCCCCCAATCCCTCCCAGCATCAGAATCTTTTCCAATGAGTCAACTCTTCACATGAGGTGGTCAAAGTACTGGAGTTTCAGCTTTAGCTGAACAAAGAACACCCAGGGCTGATATCCTTCAGAATGGACTGATTGGATCTCCTTGCAGTCCAAGGGACTCTCAAGAGTCTTCTCCAACACCACAGTGCCCCCCAAAATAAAGTTTGTCACTGTCTCCACTGTTTCTCTGTCTATTTGCCATGAAATGATGGGACCAGATGCCATGATGTTAGTTTTCTGAATGTTGAGCTTTAAGCCAACTTTTTCACTCTCCTCTTTTACTTTCATCAAGAGGCTCTTTATTTCTTCTTCGCTTTCTGCCATAAGGGTGGAGTCATCTGCATATCTGAGGTTATTGATATTTCTCCCAGCAATCTTGATGTGCTTCATCCAGACCAGCATTTCTCATGATGTACTCTGCATGTAAGTTAAATAAGCAGGGTGACAATATATAGCTTTGACGTACTCCTTTCCCGATTTGGAACCAGTCTGTTGTTCCATGTCCAGTTCTATGTTGCTTCCATGTTGTTTCATGTTCCATGTTGCTTCTTGACCTGCATACAGATTTCTCAAGAGGCAGGTCAGGTGGTCTGGTATGCCCATCTCTTTCAGAATTTTCCACAGTTTATTGTGATCCATACAGTCAAAGGCTTTGGCATAGTCAATAAAGCAGAAATAGATGTTTTTCTGGAACTCTCTTGGTTTTTCGATGATCCAACAGATATTGGCAATTTGATCTCTGGTTCCTCTGCCTTTTCTAAAACCAGCTTGAACATCTGGAAGTTCATGGTTCACATACTGATGAAGCCTGGCTTGGAAAATTTTGAGCATTACTTTACTAGCGTGTGAGATGAGTGCAATTGTATGGTAGTTTGAGCATTCTTTGGCATTGCCTTTCTTTGGGATTGGAATGAAAACTGACCTTTTCCAGTCCTGTGGCCACTGCTGAGGTTTCCAGATTTGCTGGCATATTGAGTGCAGTACTTTCACAGCATCGTCTTTTAGGATTTGAAATAGCTCAACTGGAATTCCATCACCTCCACTAGCTTTGTTTGTAGTGATGCTTCCTAAGGCCCACTTGACTTCACATTCCAGGATGTCTGGCTCTAGGTGAGTGATCATACCATCGTGATTATCTGGGTCATGAAGATCTTTTCTGTATAGTTCTTCTGTGTATTCTTGCCACCTCTTTTTAATATCTTCTGCTTTTGTTAGGTCCGTACCATTTCTGTCCTTTATTGAGCCCATCTTTGCATGAAAAGTTCCCTTTGTATCTTTAATTTTCTAAAAGAGATCCCTAGTCTTTCCCATTCTGTTGTTTTCCTCTATTTCTTTGCACTGATCACTGAGGAAGGCTTTCCCATCTCTCCTTGCTATTCTCTGGAACTCTGCATTCAAATGGGTACATCTTTCCTTTTCTCCTTTGTGTTTCGCTTCTCTTCTTTTCACAGATGCGAAGTACTTGGAGTTTTATTGAGGTGAGTCTGTAAGAAGTTACGCTCATACTTCTTTCTGAAAACAAAAAGTATCCTTTCAATGTGCCATATATTCATGTACTAATACCACCATTAGTTTTAACATTTGATCTCCATTTATTTTAGTAGTGGTAAATAACAAGGTATGTCATCACATGAAAAATTTAATTAGTTAACTAACATAAAAATGGCAATAAAACACGAAACTTTTAAAAAGTTAAGAAAATGAAAAACATGGGCATGGAAGTGATGCTTTCTGAAACTATGTTCAAAAGAGCTTCAGCTGCTCTTGTGTTTAAAATGTCATCTGCAATCAAATTTGAATTTAAAAATTATGATGATGACTCCTTTGCTTGGAGATTGTCTCTGTTTAAGCACAAGTTTGTTCCAGTAGTTCTTTCTTGCTTTCTATTTCACTGTCCTTATGATGCCTCTAAAAAGGGCAGGCAGCATTCAAATCTTGAGAGTCTGAATGATTTTCTAAAAGATGGTTATCAGGCTGTTTAATTCAAATTCTCAGTTTTTCCTATACTCATTGTGAAACTGCCGTCTCAGAATACTTTTATTAGTGCTAAGTTTCCTAGGTTGAGATGCAGCAGTCTTGCAATGACAATGTCCAAGAAGAAACCTCTGTGGCGACGGACTTGTACATTTTTATAGAGTCTTCTGTACATACCTTTTGAATATTGACGATTTCAGTCATTAGTCTCAATTTGTTTGGCTACCTTGCTATTGACTATATTTCAGTGGCTAGTTAAAGATCTTCAAGTCTTTTCATGACACAAAAATTAAAAACTAGAAAATGTTCTCACATTGCACTAGACAAGTTTTTCCTATGGGTTAAACAGACTTATAAGATTTATCTATCTACCTTTCCCCTAACAACCACAAAAATAAAAAGAAGGTACTCCAAAGAGAGTAACTTCTTTCTGAGGCAAGTGTGTATTGTGTGTGTGTGTGTGTGTGTGTGTAATATATATGTATACACACACACACACACACACACACACATATATATAAAATGATATTAAATGCCCAGCGGTTTTTTTCTAATTATACTGAGCTAATAATAACATTGATTTTAACATTATAAGTAACAAAAACATGGTAGAGCTTTAAAAATTCCACATAATAATGAAAGAAAATAAATTGTACACAAATAATTGAGACATAAGTATCAGATCAGATCAGATCAGTTGCTCAGACATAAGTATAAAAGGGATTATATGTTTGTATTTTCAGAGTAGAAAAAATATGAAGCTGATTTGTCCTAAAGCTACTATTGAAATTTTCAAAGACACTCTCCGGCTACTAGAAAGTGAAACTGACGAAGCTAGATTCAGACATATTGATTTTTATTATTAATTATCAATACAGACAACCTGACTTAGACTGAATTTATGCTTGTTATTTGTAGATAAGCAGCCAGCTAAGTGTGTGATCTGATACAACAGATGTTAAAATTGCACATTGAAAGAAAAGTTGCTTTTTTATACTCACTTGCAACAATGCGTCGTCCATCTGCTAGAATCATTTCTCCATTTTCTACCAGAGTTTTTAAAATACAGGTGACATTTGTTGGAGCCTTGTCTGCCTCATCTACTACCAGAACATGACCCAATTTTACTGCTTTAACCTTTGAAGACAGAACATTTATTGTAAACAAAACAAACAAACAAACAAGAAAAGAAAGCAAACGTTTTAACAATTCCATCACTCATTGCTTTGGATTTGTAAGAGATGGTTTTCTGCAAGCTATAAATATAAAATCACAAAAAATGTCTGTAGCAGAGCTGGAAACAGTATTTATGGATCTCCACTAAAAGCTTCTCATAGTTACTGAATTGCTAACTCTGCAGTAATCACTTTATTTTCTTGCAGCATCCTAATTAGCCCTATGTCGGCAATGTTCACATTTCACACCCTCAGGAAGGGGAGAATTAAAACAAGTATTGACATATCAAATAGAGAAGTTAAAGGGCTGTGGGGGCAAAGAGGAATGACTGTGATCATCAGTACTGGATATCAGAACATTGCACTTGTGGTAGCCTTAAAAGAGTGCACAGTTTTAAGAGATCAGTATGTATACTGGAGAACTGGGTAGTCAAGACAAAGAGAATCAATGGTCAGACTCAAGAAATCTGCACCCTACTGAGGGAAGAGTGAATATGAACAGTCTATCTTGGCTGATGCAGAGGTTAAATGTAAGAAAAGACAGAAAAGGATCTGAAAGTGTAGATCAGGTCTCGACTAATAAAAAGTTGACTGCCAAACCAAAAAATATGTGCTTTGTCTCATTAAATTGCAGGATGAATTAAAGATTTATGAGTTCAGATATGATAACAAGTTTAAAGCTACAAGTCAGTGCCTTTAATCTTGCAGAAATATGCAGAATAGACTGGAGGGGGGAATATCATAACAACTTGGTAAAAAAGTCATGTGAGGATCTGATTTTAGGGAAGAGGGCATGGGTAAAAATGGAAATAAAAAGCATTATATTATCTGAAGAAATATTCAGAGGTATATTCTACAGCCTTGGCAACTAATTAGATGGGAAGAGGTGAAAGGAAAAATAAGAGAGTTCTTGGATGACTGAGTAAATTAGATGACTGGTCACATTATGAAAAGATAGGAAAAAAGCTAGGAAAAATTCTTTAAAACATTTAAAAAGAATGGATAGGAGATACTCAATGAACTTCAATGTAAACCCAGAGATTATTTTTTTAAATAGTAAGAAATAGCTCATAACATAAAATGGAACATATCATAAACTTTTCTCATTACATGGTTTTGGCAAGTAATTTTTAAGAAATTGAGAAATAGGTGATCCTCTCTACCACGAATATCTTATTTCATATTCTAAAAATATGAATAAGAATTTTTCTTTTTAATTTTAAGGTAAAAATAACCTGAATTTTAAAAAAGAGAGAGAAAACATGTAGCTTCTACTCCCAACTCCAGCCTTCACATCTCTGTTCAGAGAAGGTCGAGTCCAGTCTGGAAGAACTCAGACAGGAGGTCCTGAAGACGCCCATCACCGGGTCTAGACCACAGAGTCCTCAGGATGGCTTCTCTGTGCCATTGCTGGAGAGCAGTTATCTACACAGAAACACATGCCTGGCAGAACAGGATTTTTTTTTGGCGGGGGGTGGCTCTTATATGAGAAGCTAAGGAATGATCTTCCCAGCTGTCCAAAATGCTGGGTCAATATTTTACTCATTAAAATCATTTTAAAAAACATTCCAGAAGCATTATCTAATTTCAAAGTCTGCACATCTGAAAACAACAGCAAACTTTTTTCTTTTTTGAAAGTTCTGGAATGGAAAAGTTATCATTAGAGGATTTCTATCATTCCCTAAATCTCTCTCTGGAGAGAGGAATAGAGTAAGAAAACATGTTATTTTCCCAGTAATTTGCATTTAAATATCCACTCTCCAAATGACATATGAACGAGTGTTTTCTAGTTAAGATTGAAACATATTGTCATCAATGGGATATTTCTTCCTCTCAAAGGCTGAAATATAACTATCATTCAAAGAACACAGTTGAGAATATTCATATAATTGCATTACTAACCAAAGGTGAGTCTTCATATACAATAAGTCCATCTTTAACAGAAGGCTGAAGAGTAAGTGTTTGGACTGTGGTGTCCCTAAAGTTAAACCAACAGATTTTATAGTTAGTAAAGAAATAAAAAGACATTTGATCTCGAATAAAACATGAGAACATTTCTCTTTTTCTTCCTTTAGTTCATCATCCAGCTTCTCCTAAGACGAATAAAAAAGCAAATGAAATTCCACTCAGCAACAGTATTTTGTAGATGTCGATATAAGTTATAAAGGTTTGGGAATTACTCCAAGTTTACAAATTATCCAGGCTCTTTACTTCTCCTTTTCCCAGTAATTTCCTGATGACCATTTTACTCTTTAAAATCACCTCCTGAAGGTGAAAAGGAGAAATTAAAAATAAATATTTGCATTACCTATACAATATTTACATTATTTACAAATAATTGATGGTGAGTTTGGTGATGACTGGCATGCTGATGTTCCTGATTAAAGTGAGTCTGTGAATTATACTTCACGGCCCAACCTGCCATCAGGCAAGACCATTTTACCTCACTCCAGCAAACATGGGATTGTGAACATTTCTGCTAGGATTTGGGCAATTCATTTTACTTTCTTAAGTCTACCTACTACTATCTACCTGACTTTCCTTTAGATCAGGATTTTCAAAAGTATTAACAGTGTACTACCTAGATGTTATCCAACTCCACACATGATAAGATATGAAGTTCACATCACCTATGAATCTTCTTGCCCAAAATGTTACAGTTAGTAAAGCAATAAAATGACATTTGATCAGAATAAAACACAAGCGTCATATATCCATTTTTTGTATTCCTGGGCTTACACTTTTTCTATCTTCTGCTAAAAAAAATAAAGTCCATTTTTGGGTTTTAAACAAATAACAGAGTTTAATTAATATCACAAATTCACTGTTCGTATTCTGGCAATACAGAAGGGTGGGTGAGGAAAAGAAAGAGATGTGTTCACACAGATTTTTATAGCAATATAGTGAATTTCTCACCTCAGCTGTCACATATTTAATGGGCAACAACATGACACCTCCCAGCACCGAAATGGAAAAAGGAACTCTTGTATCATTATCAGTAGAAAGGAAATTCAGTCATTACTTTAATAATTATGGTGCTTCATAGCAGATTAAGGACAGGAAATTCAAGGTGAATTACAATTTTAAAAAGGCAAATGAAATTGTTCTATAACACGTTAATTCCGATAGCATACAATTTGGCAAATTAGATTTCTCAAAAGACTTGTGCTAGAAATAAAACACATAGGTTTGAGGGAACAAGCACAGATCAGATGATTCCTAAAAGGGACAAGGAATAAGGATAAACACAAATGGGAAACATGGCTTTCAGTGGAGTAGGCAATGAGAAAGAGCAACTTAAAGGGAAAAAGTGGTTTTGTTCCATTCTTATTGTCAGTCCTTTGTCTTACATGTATGTAAAATGATATTCAATTAAAAAAACAGGTTGGCTTATATGTCAGTCCCTTATTATATAAGAGTAGAAAATAACTCACTAACTTCTGCATAGCACTTATTACAACAACAAAAAAGCTTGAACTTCTCTGGTGGCCCAGTGGATTAGAATCCGCCTGCTAATACAGTGGACACAGGTTTAATCCGTGGTCCGGGAAGATTCCACATGCCGCGGAGCAGCTAGGCTTGGGTGTCATAACTTCTGAGCTCATGCTTTACAACCTGTGAGCTACAGCCACTGAGCCCACACACTGCAATGACTGAAGCCAGTACACCTACAGCCCGTGCTCCGCAACAAGGGAAGCCGCTGCAGTGAGAAGCCCACAGACCGCAACCAAGGGTAGCCCAAGCGCAGCAGAGAAGAACCACTGCAACCAAAAGTGCATAAGTATATATTTTTTAAAAGCTTGTTTTTCAAGGTATCTTACAATATTATAAACTTCAACTCAGTAAATGATGACTACTGTCACAAGTAGCATATAAGTGACAGTGAGAGTTGCTCAGTCGTGTCCAACTCTTTGCGACTGTATAGTCCATGGGATTCTCCAGGCCAGAATACTGGAGTGGGTAGCCTTTCCCTTCTCCAGGGGATTTCCCCAACCCAAGGATCAAACCCAGTCTCCTGCATTGCAGGCGGATTCTTTACCAGCTGAGCTACCAGGGAAGTCATGATAGAATAGCATATAAATTGACTCTTAAAATGATCCTTTTTCAGAAAATATTTGACTAAAATCATTGCTTTGGTTTTAGGAGCATCATAGTAATTCTCTACACAAATAATCAATGACCCTAAGAGAATATTTTATTTGCTACAGTTTCAATTCTATTATGATTTGTTCCTCTCAAGAACAGTTTTGAAATATAAGCTCATAAAAGCTGAAGTAGAGTCAAAATTTCAACAATACTGGGGAAAAGAAAACACATCTTAGTAACAGTTTCTTAGCCTACAGTTTAATAAAGAGACATCTCTCCAGGACATAACAGTTACCAGCAATGCTTGAGGAATTAATTAGAATGTTCACCTAATTGCTGACATTTATGTTAGCACCAATTGTTCTCACTCACTATTTTACAGACTAAAGTTGTCCATCAGTTACAGCCTGTGTTGATAAAGAGGCTACTCAAAGAAACATGGTGCTAAACTCTAGTCTTATTTTAACTCTGTGACTTTAAAATTTTTTTAAGTTGGAGTTATTAATGCTTCAATAGTAATTTTAAATGATTCCAGATGCAATAAAAGTAATTAAATTGAATAAAGACCAAGTTTTTATCAAAATAAGGACAGCAAATTGGCCACTGGAGAGCAAGCACAATCCATTCCTGTGACTTTGCTAATAAAGGTACCTTAAGCTAATAAATTCTAATTTATTGAGGAGCACAAGGTCTCAAAATAGCAATGTCTATTTTGAGGATGATATTTTAGTAAGTTGTATTTAAATTGGCTTATGGTTAGCTGTATTTTAGAAAAATAATAATAGTTAACAAGCATGAAAGAAGAAAAAAGACACATAGGAGTTTCAAATAGCTAATAAAAATCTTATCTAACTTTGCAGTTCATTAAAATAGAGATGGCTAAAGTAATAGTCCACTCATTATTATAAACCCAGCATGAAGAAAGAAAGATAGAATATGATTCACAGGAGGCACTTTACAAATATTTCCTCAATATTTTAAGAAGTGGGATGATTATGAAAATTGAATAAAATGGTAATTTAAAAAATTAGATATAAGCATAAAATTACTGTCTGAGAAGTAAATGCTGTTGATAGATATTTTAAGTGAAGAAGTCATGGCATTATCAAGACTATCATTTCTACAAGGTTTATTTTAAAACAAGTAATGGAATAAAGATAAGAAGTACTAATAATAATTATCATTAATAAAAGAAGAGAGTGGTAACTTAGACAAAGGGGATGCAGACAAATTTGAGAATTAATGTTTACAAACATTCTGGGCTCTCTGCACACTTCCTTCCTGCCTTGCCTACAAAAGACAAATTTATTTTGCTAAGTTGGGAAAGAAACTTCCCTGAGCCCTCAAACAGAAATAATCACAAGCAGTGTTGCCACACAATCCAAAAAAAAAAGAAGATACAAATTAGTTGTGATTATTGCAGGGTTGGTTAAAAACCAGCACTGGTCTATTAATAAATAGTCCTCCTAGTTTTATCAATTACTTCAACTTTCTTGTTTTTAAATCACTTAAACTCTTTTTAAAAAGTACTATTATTTTTTTCATGCACAAGTATATATTTTCTGTTTTAACTTTTTGTGTTGTATTGGAGTATAGCCAATTAACAATGTTGTGATAGTTTCAGGTGGACAGCAAATCAATTAAACTCCTGAAACCCTAAGTTATTCACCTCTACAGAGGGGAATTAAAATAGAACATTTGAGGAAACATAGTAGAGTAAAAAGTTAAAAAGCAAGAGTGAGAAAGAAATATTATTAAATGTGTTTTGAATGCTGTGAGGGAAAAGTCCTTTTCATAAGATAAAAAAAATATTATTTCTGCCAAAGTGACTGAAAAGACTCCAGCTCTTAAAATAGTTGTTTTGGAGGACAAATAATGTATTTAGTCATCAAACACTCATCACTAATACGTCCAGATGCATAAACTCCTAACAAACCAGAAAAGGAGGGAAGACATTGGGGGATAATATTTATGGAAGGGAGTCGACTGTGGTTCAGCACTTTGGTCTCAGAGGTAGGCTTTTCTGGGGACAACAGGTAGAAAACAGCCACTGCAAAACAGTCATTTGATGGAAGCTAAAATTTTCAAAATATTAATAGTTTTCAAACTCTACATACCTTCCTTACCACGTCTCCCAGCAATATATTAACACTTATTTAAAAAGAAATTCCTCCAATATTCAAAGTCATGCTGACAGTCAAACCTTTAACAAAATCTGAATGTTTTGTAAGTTGTCTAGTCTTTTTTAAAATAAATATACTACAAATATTTAAAATGGGATCTTTTGTCTTTACTCTGAAAACGAGCTTACTGGCTTGGGAAATTTTAGGGTACTCAAAATGACCTAGTTTCTTTGTAGGAACTTCATTTTCTCTTTTCTAGAAACAAAAAAAGAAAAGCAGTATGCAGGTTCCTTATTTATCGTTTCCCCTGACATTAAACAATGTATATTCTGATCAGTTTTTTAAAAGGAAAAGAATGAAATGCAGACTAAAATACTGATACAAAACTGAATGAGTAAAAATATTAAAAAATTAAGCGAATACATTTTCATATCAGGACATGAGATAATTGTTCGTTCAATAAATATTTATTGAATATCTACTAATGGGCACTGCTTTAGATAAGAAGGATAAGTCCCTGTGAAAGTACAGATTCTTTACTTTGCTGAGCTTAAATTCCTAATATATTTAAGTGAACTTATTTTTACCATACTAATGGTGTACCACCTTTGGCACAGTATGAACTGGATCCTGCATGAAATTAAATATCAAAACATAATTTACGACAGGCAATTCAAGATAAAGTTAAAATAAATATTTGTGACCACTGAGACAAACAATAAACAGCCTTCAACCATTTAAGTCAGAGAAAGCGTAAGTCCACCAGCTCTCCATAGAACTGGTCAGGCATGCCTCTTTTGGTTAATAAATCAAAATCCATCTTTAGTGTAATGTTTCTTGCCTAAGATTTACTATGTAACCTGCATTTTGTATACATCATAATATTATTTGATATACTATAATCCATGAATTATTTTATCCTAATTTCTGGTTATTAATCAACTTAAAACAATTCCCAATGCCTGGCTCATTCATCACACTTGAACCACTTGAGTTAAAAAGAAAACAGTATGTAAATAAGCATCCTATTTTGAGAAGTCTTTTGCTTACAGGAAATCTATGCTCAAGTTTTCTGTAATGCACTTCTTTTATTAAGTTTTCATGATAGATTTTCTTAAAGGAAGACACTACTGCATCATAGAGTAGGTGCCTGATTCGTGTCCGACTCTTTGTGACCCCATGGACTGTAGCCCACTAGGTTCCTATGTCCATGGAATTTTCCATGCAAGAATACTAGAGTGGGTTTCCACACCCTCCTCCAGGCAATCTTCCTAAATCAGGGATTGAACCTGCGGCTCTTACGTCTCTTGCATTGGGAGGCAGGTTCCTTTACCAGCTGAGGCAGCTGGGAAGTCCACAGCATCATAAGAAAAAGAATATATATTGTTTTTCAGTTCAGTTCAGTCACTCAGTCATGTCCAACTCTTTGCAATTGCATTGACTACAGCATGTCAGGCCTCCCTGTCCACCACCAATTTCTGGAGTTTACTCACACTCATGTCCATCAAGTCGGTGATGCCATCCAACCATCTCATCCTCTGTCTTCCCCTTCTCCTCCTGCCTTCTATCTTTCCCAGAATCAGGGTCTTTTCAAATGAGTCACTTCTTTGCATCAGGTGGCCAAAGTATTGGAGTTTCAGCTTCAGCATCAGTCCTTCAGTGAATATTCAGGACTGATTTCCGTTAGGATAGACTGGCTGGATCTCCTTGCAGTCCAAGGGACTCGCAAGAGTCTTCTCCAGCACCACAGTTCAAAAGCATTAATTCTCTGGCACTCAGATTTCTTTATAGTCCAACTCTCACATCCATACACAACTACTGGAAAAACCACAGCCTTAACTAGATGGACCTTTGTCAGCAAAGTAATGTCTCTGCTTTTTAACATGCTGTCTAGGTTGGTCATAATTTTACTTCCAAGGAGCAAGCACCTTTTAATTTCATGGCTGCAGTCACCATCTGCAGTGATTTTGGAGCGACAAAAAATACAGTCAGTGACGGTTTCCACTGTTTCCCCATCTATTTGCCATGAAGTGATGGGACTGGATTCCATGATCTTTGTTTTCTGAATGTTGAGCTTTAAGCCAACTTTTTCACTTTCCTCTTTCACTTTCATCAAGAGGCTCTTTAGTTCTTCTTCACTTTCTGCCATAAGGGTGGTATCATCTGCATATCTGAGGTTACTGATATTTCTCCCAGCAATCTTGATTACAGCTTGTGCTTCATCCAGCCCAGCATTTCTCATGATGTACTCTGTATAAGTTAAATAAGCTGGGTGACAATATACAGCATTGACATACTTCTTTCCTGATTTGGAACCAGTCTGTTGTTCCACGTACAGTTCTAACTGTTGCTTCCTGACCTGCATACAGATTTCTCAAGAGGCAGGTCAGGTGGTCTGGTATTCCCATCTCTTGAAGAATTTTCCACAGTTTATTGTGATCCATATAGTCAAAGGCTTTGGCATAGCCAATAAAACAAATAGATGTTTTTCCGGAACTCTTTTGCTCTTTCGATGATCCAGCAGATATTGGCAATTTGATCTCTGGTTCCTCTGCTTTTTCTAGATCCAGCTTGAACATCTGCAGGTTCACGGTTCACGTATTTTTGAAACCTCACTTGGAGAATTTTGAGCATTACTTTACTAGCGTGTGAGATGAGTGCAACTGTGTGGTAGTTTGAGCATTCTTTGGCATTGCCTTTCTTTGGGATTGGAATGAAAACTGACTTTTTCCAGTCCTGTGGCCACTGCTGAGTTTTCCAGATTTGCTGGCATATTGAAGAGGAACTCAAAAGCCTCTTGATGAAAGTGAAAGTGGAGAGTGAAAAAGTTGGCTTAAAGCTCAACATTCAGAAAACAAAGATCATGGCATCCGGTCCCACCACTTCATGGGAAATAGATGGGGAAACAGTGGAAACAGTGTCAGACTTTATTTTTCTGGACTCCAAAATCACTACAGATGGTGACTGCAGCCATGAAATTAAAAGACGCTTACTCCTTGGAAAGAAAGTTATGACCAACCTAGACAGCATATTCAAAAGAAGAGACATTACTTTGCCAACAAACGTTCGTCTAGTGAAGGCTACGGTTTTTCCTGTGGTCATGTATGGATGTGAGAGTTGGACTGGGAAGAAAGCTGAGTGCCGAAGAATTGATGCTTTTGAACTGTGGTGTTGGAGAAGACTCTTGAAAGTCCCTTGGACTGCAAGGAGATCCAACCAGTCCATTCTGAAGGAGATCAGCCCTGGGATTTCTTTGGAAGGAATGATGCTAAAGCTGAAACTACAGTACTTTGGCCACCTCATGTGAAGAGTTGACTCATTGGAAAAGACTCTGATGCTGGGAGGGATTGAGGGCAGGAGGAGAAGGGGACGACAGAGGATGAGATGGCTGGATGGCATTGCTGACTCGATGGACGTGAGTCTGAGTGAATTCCGGGAGTTGGTGATGGACAGGGAGGCCTGGCGTGCTGCGATTCATGGGGTCACAAAGAGTCGGACATGACTGAGCGACTGATCTGATCTGATCTGATCTGCATACAGCACTTTCACAGCATCATCTTTTAGGATCTGTAATAGCTCAAGTGGAATTCCATCACCTCCTCTACATTCCAGGATGTCTGGCTCTAGGTGAGTGATCACACCATCATGATTATCTGGGTTGTGAAGATCTTTTTTGTACAGTTCTGTGTATTTTTGCCACCTCTTCTTAATATCTTCTGCTTTTGTTAGGTCCATACCATTTCTGTCCTTTATTGAGCCCATATTTGCATGAAATGTTTCCTTGGTATCTCTAATTTTCTTGAAGAGGTCTTTCCCATTCTATTGTTTTCCTCTATTTCTTTGCACTGATCACTGAGGAAGGCTTTCTTATCTCTCCTTGCTATTCTTTGGAACTCTGCATTAGCAACAAAAACTAAAGAGTCTATTTAACCCCAGCCCATTTTCCAGTGTAATTTTTATGGCAGAGGAAAAGGAATAAACATTAATACCTCTGAGGAATTAGAGAGCACAGGACAGGGCAGTCCTCTAGCATATTTCTTTGTCATTTTAAATTTTTTTCTTAAAATGTGATGGAGATTTTGAATGCTACTCCTTAACATACCCAGTTGTTCTAATACAAACATGTGTATGACACCATTAGGGAAACAGCAAAAAGGAGCTGCTGTCCAGACACCAGGGTGGGTGGAGGACAGCTGACTGTACACAGCCAGCTCAGCCTCTGGCTGCTTTTTCTCTTCCTGTATCTAGCACATTCTTGAACTCCAAATTAAATAAATGAGTGGGCATAAATGGCAACAGTTTTTTTTTCACTGCTTTATGAACTGTGTCAGGATAATCACTGTGGATACTCCCAAGCGATGCTGAGGAGGTAGTATGCACAGCCTTTTCTGACTGGGTACTAGTGGGCATTTCAACCACTGCACCTTTTAAAGATATGAGCGGCTTAAGTCATTTTGGGACTGGTAAGTTCTCCCGTCTCCTGGGCAAAACTATTTTTTCAAGATGAAAGTGAAGGTGTGGTTCATTTGTCCTGTTCTCTCACCTGAGTTTCAGTATTATTGCTATGTATTCAAGGTTTGTCTGAGGAGCTTGAAAATCCCACCAAAAAGAAAAGAAAAAAAAAGTACTTACTACACAGATAAAACTTAAAATATAAAAGGCATGTTTACAGAGGCAAAAGACTGGAAATAGGCTACTATCCCTAAGGGCTACTCCAAAGTCAGCTTCTCAGGACGGCCTTCTCTGGCCTATCTATGAACATGGTAAGCCCCGCTCTGGCCCCCTTTCCTGCCTTATTTTTCCACATGGCACTTATTATCGACAGACTGCATATTTTAAATAAGTATCTTGTTTTCTCACTAGGGAAACCCCTCTCTCTCACTAGTAATGAGAATATAAATATGAAGGCTGCGGCTTTTGGCTCTTTTGTTCCTGATGTAGTCACTCATGCTAGGAAAGTGACCAGCGTCTCTTAGGTGTTCAGCAACATTTGCTGAAGTGGACGCGTTTCAATCAGCTCTGCTAGTCAGGGGCCCTAGGCTGTCCTGAGTTTCTGGTAATCCCTTATGCATTGTGACCAAGTGTGTGCCCTTATTCTGCGAAGTTTTTTGTTCCCTTCTCCCCATTTTGCCAAAGGGGGACAAAGCATCAAGGTCTGTTCCTTAAACGCTCAGCTCAAAAGATCGTCTCCTCTTTGAAGCATTAACTATTTCTCAGTTCTACACTCCCAGTTGAATTACTGTCTCATAGAAAGCACTTTACACTTAAGAAACATTTTATTTGTTCATGTAACCCCAGAATAGGCCCAAATTGACTGTATCCTGTTTCTAACAAGTTACTGAGCTATTTTTCAAAGACAGTAGAACAAAATAGCAAGTCATGCAGGCAAAGCATATGCAGAGGAGAACATTTTGTACTCAAATAATACCTGGAACCAAAATTTCTATCCTCATCTCCCAATACCAGCCATGGAACCAAAGGACCAGGACATGAACAGGACCTGAACACGGGATCCCTTTCAGAGTTGAAGGGTCCATTGTCCAGGAGGACCCAGTGCTGAAGCCCCCTTAGCACGCCTTACCACAAATGGCCATGTTTCGAAGCCCTCCAATCAAAACCTGCCTGCCAGTGCTTCTGTACATCAACCCTCCTCACCTAACTCATGAAAGTATGACCCAACCCCAAATTGGGAAGAGACAGAATTGAGCCCCGTCTCTTCTCTCCCTGCTGACTGACTCTGAAAATAGCTTTTTTCTTTTATCAAATGCCAGTACCATGGTACTGGCTTCTATGTGCATTGGGCAGAGTACTGCAATGAACACTGGGGTACATGTGTAAGAATTTGACTTTCATCTCATGCAAATGGAGGGCCAATCATCTCTCCATTTCAGACAGAGGACTATCTAAATGGATGTCTCAAAGATGAATGGGAAGGAACAGACATTGCATCTATCCATTTGCTTAACAAAAGTTTATCATACACCTACCATATTCCTGAAATCATGCTGGAGGAGGCAGTTCAAAGAAATGCCCCTGCCCTTAGGGAGACAACACTAAGAAGGCAGGCACAGGTGGAAACCCGTGACTGTGGTAAAGAATGACATGTATAACAGCGGAGTCTATTATAGATCAGTGGCTCTCAGTGCACGATGAATAAAAGTTTAGTTTGTTTGTTTTATTGAGAAGATCCACCCTTAAGTATACAAATACAGAAATAACAGCCTAACTAAAGATGAAATATAATACCTTAAAACACTTTATCATGGATCGGAAGAATCAGTATAGTCATGGATCAGAAGAATCAATATAGTGAAAATGAGTATACTACCCAAAGCAATCCATAGATTCAATGCCATCCCTATGAAGCTACCAATGGTATTTTTCACAGATCTAGAACAAATAATTTCACAATTTGTATGGAATACAAGAAAACCTCGAATAGCCAAAGCAATCTTGAGAAAGAAGAATGGAAATGGAGGAATCAACCTGCCTGACTTCAGGCTCTACTACAAAGCCACAGTCATCAAGACAGTATGGTATTTGCACAAAGACAGAAATATAGATCAATGGAACAAAATAGAAAGCCTAGAGATAAATCCACGCACCTATGGAAACCTTATCTTTGACAAAGGAGGCAAGAATACACAATGGAGAAAAGACAATCTCTTTAACAAGTGGTGCTGGGAAAACAGGTCAACCACTTGTAAAAGAATGAAACTAGAACACTTTTTAACACCATACACAAAAATAAACTCAAAATGGATTAAAGATCTAAACGTAAGATCAGAAACTATAAAACTTCTAGAGGAGAACACAGACAAAACACTCTCCGACATAAATCACAGCAGGATCCTCTATGACCCACCTCACAGAATATCGGAAATAAAAGCAAAAAATAAACAAATGGGACCTAATTAAACTTAAAAGCTTCTGCACAACAAAGGAAACTAGAAGCAAGGTGAAAAGACAGCCTTCAGAATGGGAGAAAATAATAGCAAATGAAGCAACTGACAAACAACTAATCTCAAAAATATACAAGCAACTCCTGTAGCTCAATTCCAGAAAAATAAACGACCCAATCAAAAAATGGGCCAAGGAACTAAACTGACATTTCTCCAAAGAAGACATACAGATGGCTAACAAACACATGAAAAGATGCTCAACATCACTCATTATCAGAGAAATGCAAATCAAAGCCACAATGAGGTACCATTTCATGCCAGCCAGAATGGCTGCTATCCAAAAGTCTACAAGCAATAAATGCTGGAGAGGGTGTGGAGAAAAGGGAACCCTCTTACACTGTTGATGGGAATGCAAACTAGTACAGCCACTATGGAGAACAGTGTGGAGATTCCTTAAAAAACTGGAAATAGAACTGCCATACGACCCAGCAATTCCACTGCTGGGCATACACACTGAGGAAACTAGAATTGAAAGAGACATGTGTATCCCAATGTTCATCGCAGCACTGTTTATAATAGCCAGGACAAGGAAGCAACCTAGATGTCAATCAGCAGACGAATGGATAAGAAAGCTGTGGTACATATACACAATGGAGTATTACTCAGCCATTAAAAAGAATACATTTGAATCAGTTCTAATGAGGTGGATGAAACTAGAGCCTATTATAGAGTGAAATAAGCCAGAAAGAAAAACACCAATACAGTATAATAACGCATATATATGGAATTTAGAAAGATGGTAATGATAACCCTGTATGCAAGACAGCAAAAGAGACACAGATGTATAAAGCAGTCTTTTGGACTCTGTGGGAGAGGGAGAGGGTGGGATGATTTGGGAGAATGGCATTGAAACATGTATAATATCATATGTGAAACAAATTGCCAGTCCAGGTTCGATGCATGTGAGAGAGTGCTCAGGGCTGGTGCACTGGGATGACCCAGAGGGATGGGATGGGGAGGGAGGTGGGAGGGGGGTTCAAGATGGAGAACACATGTACACCCGTGGCAGATTCATGTCAATGTATGTCAAAACCAATACAATATTGTAAAGTAATTTGCCTCCAATTAAAATAAATAAATTTCTATTAAAAATAATACTTTAAAATTATATTTGTTAATAATACAAAAAAAACTTTTTGCTCTAATTAAAAATTAACAAAGGATATTTTAGAAAGAATAACGTGATTAATAGCACTTTATTATTTGTGTGATTTAAAGGTCCAGTCTACACTGAGTTTACTTTAACACTTACTATAGCTGACAAAGAGTTCACAAAGACACATAGCTCCAAAGAGAATTGCAACATGGACTGTACTCCCTGGAGCTCAACACACACCTTTTTTTTCTTGTTTTTCAAATTAAGTATTTTTGGCTGTGCTGGGTCTTTATTGTGACACTTGGGATCTTTAGAAGCAGCATGTGGGATCTAGTTCCCTGACAAGGGATCGAACACAGACCCCCTGCATTGGGAGTGTGGAGTTTTAGACACTGGGCCACCAGAGGAGTCCCCAAAACATATATTTTTCAATCTCATCTATCAAAATATACAAAGGTTTTTGTTACAGTTAGGCTTGGGAATTGCTATCTTTCCTAACATCAGTGTTTTTGCAAACTATTTGGACAGTGTCATGTTTTATATTTTGAACGAATAGGTTCAAAAACCATTGAAACTCTTCACTTGTAGGAAACTGTATTTTAAACTGTGTTAGTGTGCAGACATGAGACATTTTAGGAGTCTATTACATTCTATTTCTACTTCTGGCACCAAATGTGTGGGTTTTCCATACTCGACAATTCTCTTGAGATGTAAAGTCATCTTATTAGACTCTCTTATCACTCTGGAGATTCCAAAGGTCTTAGAACTGGAGACGAAGACCAAATATTTTAGGAAAAGATTTCCCTCACACAAGAAACTAAAAGTGTTTTAGAAGGTCTTGTGCCCAGAAAGGGAATGAAGACCAAACATATAATTATTATATCGTAATATCACAGAGTGGCATACATTATTTTCAGCCACAAAAAAACTAATTGAAACAGTTATAAACCTCAAATTCAAAAACATTCTCTCCAGAGAAGCTTTTTTTTTTTAGGACTTATTTTCTACTTTACTGCTAAAGCATGACCTCCAGCTTGAAGGATCAAATTAACTGTTTTTCTAATTTTTAAATTATCTGTTATGTAGCAACTCTCTGACAGCCATTAACACACAAACAGATCAACCAGTTGTGAACTCTCGACTTTGTAAAAGACAAATCTTTTAAATATTTTGCAGTGAGATTAGAAGTGGTGAGACTGTGTAGTATAAAAGATTTTCATGGTCAGTTCCTATCTCATTAAAAAATATTCCAATAGTTTTGGCTTTGATTTAAAGGTCTCATTTTTATATCAAACTAGTGACATCCTGTAGCGCTTTGTGCAAGTTTTCGTTCAATCTTTGTGGCAGTATTGCGTTTTTAATCATTTGGAGTGAATACGTCTCATGTGTGGTGTCCTCTGTAACCTTATTGAAGAGTATGTATTGTTTCTATCCAATCAAATCAGATGCTCCATCAATGGTTATACTTACATAAATTTCTGCCAATTTCATGTTATTTATGTTTACATTATTCATGTTATTTTCAACCCACGTTGTTGCTGGGTTTTTTTCCCCCACAAATCTTTTAAACCACTGTCCATTACATGAGGGCTGGCTTAGTTAACACTAACATAAACCATAAATCTACTAAACTGGGCACAGTAAACTGTTATATTGTCATGCTATACAATCAAATGAATACCTGAGAGCACCACTGTCACCTTCTTATGATAGGAACCCCCCAGTTCTCTCTGGATATGTCCCATTTCCCATACGTGACAAACCGAACAAATGAGGACGCCAGTGTCAATCAGTATACTAAACGTTGGTAATACTTATTTCATATTTTTAAGAGCAAAGGGAATATAAATTCTAACGTTGTCCCACGTTCCAGTGGATGGTCTTGAACCACTGGTGCATCCTCCCCACTTTAAAAAGGGTTTTGTACTATAAAGAAAGCTGAGCGCCAAAGAATCGATGCTTTTGAAAAGTGGTGTTGGAGAAGAGTCTTGAGAGTCAATTGGACTGCAAGGAGATCCAACCAGTCCATCCTAAAGGAAATCAGTCCTGAATACTCATCGGAAGGACTGATGGACTGCAAGGAGATCCAACCAGTCCATCCTAAAGGAAATCAGTCCTGAATACTCATCGGAAGGACTGATGCTGAAGCTGAATCTCCAATACTTTGTCCACCAGATGTGAAGAGCTGACTCATTGGAAAAGACCCTGCTGCTGGGAAAGACTGAAGGCAGGAGAAGAAGGGGATGACAGAGGATGAGATGGCTGGATGGCATCATTGACTCGATGGACATGAGTTTGGGCAAGCTTGATGTTGGTGATGGACAGGGAGGCCTGGCGTGCTGCAGTCTGTGGGGTTGCAAAGAATCAGACACGACTGAGTGACTGAACTGAACTGACTAAAGAGTGAACACTAATGTAAACTGTGGATTTAGTTGTTAACAATGCTTCAGTATTGGTAATCAACAAATGTACCCCACTAATGAAAGATGTAAATAATAGGGTAAAAAAATAAATAAATAAAAAGGGCTTTGTACTAATGTCACAAAGAATGGAAACAACATCTGCTTGTGAAGAAAAAGGAGAAGAAAGGGTCTAAGAAATTTTCCTAGAAGAAGAGACTTTGATTAAGAAAAGGTAAGACTTGATAGAGAAAGGCATTCCAAGCTATAAGAGCTGCAAGTGCCAAGTTACAGAGTCATGAATATGCATGTGATACTTGGGAACCACAAGCTGTTCATATGGCTTAAGCCTAAGTACATGGGAAAGAAAGACTGGAAGTAAGATTAGTAAAACAGACGGGGCTCAAACGAAGGACTATGGACTTGATGTTACTGGCAGTGGGAGTCACTGAAGGGTTCTGAGCAGGAAGAATAAATGATCAACTTTACTGGTTGAAATAGTACGAGGCTTGGGAAAGACAGATTGGAGGCTGAGCTTCGAAGCAGGAGCCTACTGCAAAAGTCCAGGCAAGAGAAGATAGGGAAGGATTTACGGCCCCAGAGGATCGAACTGAAAGGACAGGTCACAATTCTAGAAGAAGCTATCGCAATAGTCCAGGTATGGCAGTGACTGTGAGGAAGGAAAATATTTGGGAGACCTGGGAAAATGTAGACGTGATTTTGTAATAACTGTCTGTCAAGATAAAGGACAGGGAAAGGTAAAAGGTACACAGATTACAGATCAAGTGACTGGATACAGGACTCCATAAGCTGAGAGAGGAAACATCCATTCTTTGCTGTATCAGTCATACAGTCAACACTGCTTTATTGACACCCACTATGACTAGGATATAGAAAAGGGGCTGGAGGATATTTGTAAAGGAAAACTTGGTATGAGGAGATGGACAATTTGGATTAGAATGCTCCAGAGATACCAATGTGGATATTTTAGGAAGAAAAATGCAAATCCAAAGCTAAGAAGAGAGGAAGCGGCAGAAGATTTATGGATAGAAGACAATACAGATTTACAGAGAAGAGATTTCATTTTAACTGAGTCCCTACCTCATACCAAGCACTGCCCTAGACACATGGGACATTTGTCACTTAATCCCTCCAACAATCCTATGATGAAATTTGGGCTCACAGAGGTAACCCAAACTCATGTTTTCTTTTAAAAATTTGAGGCTTCTGTTTTATTTTAGCCCCATTTTATAATAAATAGCTTATACTTTTTGACTCCATGCATTGCTAAAAACTGTATCTTAAAACAGATGAGCACTGCTGAGTATGTAGCACCACTGTCATCTCATCAGTTGCCAACAGAAACCAGTAAATACCTATTAGTAAAAGTGTTCAAGTGATGCAGCAGAATTTAAGTCCTTGGTGGAAAATGGTATTCAATTATATACAGCTTATACCATTACCACTGAGAGTTGGTAAAAAGAAAATCACGTTCAGGATGTGATGTGTGTAACAGCAAAGACACTTTGTTAGTAGATTGCAGAG
Organism: Bos taurus; assembly: GCF_002263795.3. Lineage (NCBI taxonomy): Eukaryota > Metazoa > Chordata > Mammalia > Artiodactyla > Bovidae > Bos > Bos taurus. The sequence continues at coordinate 11,896,931 of NC_037339.1, forward strand.
TTCCTAGTGCTATCCTCGCTTTATTCAGTTTCACTAAGCTACAGGCTCAGCCCTGCTCAGTTCCTGATTTCCTATTCTAAACAGGAAAGGAGATGCGCAACTTATTGATCTTGCTCAGAGAGGTTATAAATCTCCTAAGTCTCATCTATTTCTGCCTCTGTCCCCTCAATTACCTGACTATCACACCAACCTTCCCACTGGTGCTACTTCCCCCTGGGTCAGATTCAAGCTAGGTCTGGTATCTTCTGCTATTGGCTGGAGTCCTATTCCACACTATCATTAGTCCAAGTTCTCAGAAGCCCCGAGTTACTATAATTAGTAATCACTTATGGATCCATCATAGAGTAGGTCAGTTCAACCACTGAATCTCCAAGAGACAAAGCTGCTAAACTGTTATAATGTCTTGCTATAAATTTCAACACAAAAGATAGTTATTGCTTCCAAACTTATCCATTTACTAATTATCACATTACCCTATAGACATTTGTATATCATCTGGAGCAAGGAGATCAAACCAGTCAATCATAAAGGAAATCAGCCCTGAATATGCTTTGGAAGGACTGATGTTGAAGCTGAAGCTCCAATACTTTGGCCACTGATGCAAACAGCTGACTCACTGGAAAAGACCCTGATGCTGGGAAAGATTGAGGGCAAGTGGAGAAGGGGGTGACAGAGGATGAGATGGTTGGATGGCATCATTGTCTCGATGGACACAAATCTGAGCAAACTGTGGGAGACAGTGAAGGAAAGGCTGCTGCAGTTCATGGGGTTGCAGAGTTGGACACGACTTAGCAACTGAACAACAAACACAAGTATCGGTATTTTTCAGTTTATTGAATTATTTGTTTATTGCATATCTTCTCTTTACCACTAGAAGGAAAGCTTCATGAAAACAATGACTTTGACTTGTTCATTACTATATTTCTCAAGCCATAGAATATGACCTCAACATGACCTCAATAAAGGTCTCTGGTAGTAGATGCTGGTAGTGTCCTACCCAGATCTCCTTTGCCACCAAAGGCACTCATCCCACAGCTACCGCAGCATTGACTTCTAAAAGCTCACAGCTGCACCCTTGTCCAAAGAACTGTTTGCCACCAATGGGGAGTTCTTTGTCCAGAACTGCCTGGGTAGCTAGAGGTTCTCCTTCATGCTTCTCCTAAAGGGCTGCCTTTAACTAATGCCTCACAGATATGGGGGCAAAAAAGGCTGGCCCTCTGCTTCCAGGTGGGATAACCAAGTAGTTGCATTCATGCTCCAGAGCTCCCTATAAAGAGGCTGAGATGAGACTTTATCTAAACCCACCTCTTGTCCCCAGCCTTTTTATCCTGACTCCTTTACTTCCCCAAAAGTTTCACTTAAAAGCTCTGCCTCTAAAATTACTTACACAAACACTTTCATCACTGGCTCTTCTTCTAGAGTACCTGAAATCGGTATTTGTTGACTATCTGGATGCATAAATCAATAAAGTCAAAGGAAATAAAGAAATAATTCTTAGATTTTCCAGCAGTGCTCTTATCTCTTCTTGCACAAAACATTACAGATACATCTCCCTGGAGAGAAATAGTTAACGGAGTTGTGAGCTGAGCGATCCCATTAGGACACAAATCTATTGCTTATTTAAGCACCTCACCCCCTCTCCTTCTGCTCACCTTGTCACTGCTGGCATCATCTGAAGAGTCTGGCTACAACAGTATCTGGCTCACTTACAAGGGCCGGCACTTTATAAAGCTCAACAAAAACAACATTTTAGATCTTAACGAATTAAGAGATGGTTGGCAAGTATATGGCACCGCCCAAGATACTTCTTTACTCTGTTGGCTTACCTAAGGATGCTGCTGGGAGAAACCTGCAGGCAAGGCTGACTGGAGAGGTCCAGACAGAGGGAACGGGTGAAAGCGGCTGGGACATGATGTTAAGCATGTTAAGATAATCTGATATTGAAACAATTGTAATATTGTTTATTTTTATTACAAGTAAGGACTACAAGTTTTAAAAAATCACTCCCCCTAGCAGAGCATCACTGATTTTTACAACGGAGGGACTCAGACAGTAAAGAATATGACTACAATACAAAAGATCTGGGTTCGATCCATGGATAGGGAAGATCCCCTGAAGAAGGGAATGTCTACTCACTCCAGTACTCTGGCCTGGAAAATTCCATCGACAGAGGAGCCTGGTGGGCTACAGTCCATGGGGTCACAAAGAGTCAGACACGACTGAGCGACTAATACCTCAGCTTAATATGAATTTGCTTTATAAGTTAAAAACGCACACACACACATACAAAGGACTGGAAGGTTATAAACTAAACTGACAACAGTGATTGACTTGAAGGAGGGGAGATGAGATTAGCATGGTTGTTAAAGGTGGCTTTAGCTATTATTAGTGTTTTCTTTCTGCAAAAAGAAGAGTAGAGTCAAATTGGAGAAATATTCATAGTTGTTAAATATGAGCAACAAGTTTGGCTATGTTACGTGCTATATATTTGTATTTACATTTTTTGATTTTTGAAGTTTTTCTCAGACTAAAAAAAAGTACACAACACTTGAAAAGAATGTAGCTATTCTCTAGTGGCAAGGGATTTAACAAAACTAAGAAAAAATACACACTGCATCAGTGGTTCTCAAACTTATTCAGCTTGTGATTTAGGAAATAAAACTCCTGCTTGTTCCCAGTCTTTTCTTCTAAGACAGTCTAGAGCAGGCTGCTTGCTAGGATCTACAGCTGAGGGCTGGTCTGCAGCTCTGATTCACCCATTTCTATAACCTATTGTAACAACTGTTTGGTGGATGCACCCAGAGAACTGAAGCAGTCTGCCTGGGAGGAGCATCATGTGAAAGATCACAGGCACTGATCTAGTTTGTTTTTATGAGTTACCTGGGTGACAGGAGAGAAAACAGCTGTTAAGTTTACTGATGATACCTCTCAGGGATCATCAATCCTAAAGCAAACAAACCCTGATCCTGGGAAAGATTAAGGGCAAGAGGAGAAGGGAGTGACAGGCTGAGATGCTTGGATGGCATCACAGACTCAATGGACATGAATCACCATTAAAGACTGAGCAACAACCCCTCAGGGAAGATGTGTTAAGAGACAAAGTAAGTTTAATAGTCTGGAGAACAGTGAAGAAAACAGAAAATTAAATTGATAAGGATATTACTATTGGGGAAAAAAGTGGGCAAATATGGAATAACTGGAAAGACTTTGGGATCAGGCTGGGCAAGGATTAGGAACGTGAAGTTAGAATCTTAAAAAATCAAGCTATTATATGTATAATGAAGTAAAAACATGTAAGGACTGCTTGGCCAGCAGTCTAAACACATGGCTAGTACTTTGGTGAGGTACCTACTGATGTGCTACCACCACTAAAGTAATGTTTGATCAGCGAGACAAAGTCAAGAAGCAGCACAGTACAGTGGCCAGAGCATAAGGCTGAAGCCAGATTATATGAAGCCAGCTGTGTGACCTCAGACAAGTGTTTCACCTCTGTGCTTCTGTACGAATCTGCAACAAAGAGGCGGTAATGGTGCTGATCTCAGCCAGTTGTGAGCAAAAACGAGTTACAATTCGAAAACCGTGTAGAACAGAGTAGCTAATATGTATGTGTTTTTTTTTTTATGAAAAAGCAAACATAATATAGGAATTTAGATGGATTTGGAGTTAAAAATTATTACAGATCTAAAGATCTGCATGGAAAAATTAGAGGTACTGGCATACTTCATTCTGTAAAAAAGTGGGGGGCAGTAGAAGACATTCTTAGTGGGAAAACTATTAACTGCTGATAAAAATGGGCCTAAAATAGCCTTTTCCAGTTAGTAATGGGGAAGATGAGACAGAAGGACTATCCTAGAACCTTTGACATCAGACATGCTTCCAGTTCTCCAGTCTTCTTATTAGTGCTAAGAAGGTCTTGATGGCTCAATCATAATTTTTTCCATAAGACTTCAAAAAAGCTTTTTGTTTTTCTATTTCCTCCTGATATATCTACTTTCCCTCTGGGACTTTGTGAATTTTAAAATTTATACTGTCACATTCAGTTTTCTTCAGACTGAGGAAAGCGTGATACGCTGAATTATGCTCTGCTTTTTAAAGCACGTCATCATTCACTCCAGGATATTCGTTGCGGAGAAGGTTGATGTTACAGTTTTACAATTCACTTTATCTCATTTGATTTCATGAAGAAAAAGTATACAAAAATATGAAAGGGGAAAAACAAGAGTTTTAACAACAACCATCTCCAATGTGATGCAGTAGTCCTCTCTTGCCCATTTTTATTTTATCCCCTCAGCCTCCATACAGTTATCAATCAAAAATTAGCCAGTTAAACCTGTTTCAGTAGGTCATTGCCAGTATGTTTGTTTGACCTCAACAATTTGATCTGCATGACTGCAATCACCCCCTCGTGTTCTCTGTGATTAAATCTCATCTATTTCTGATCTACTCACACACTGTGGTCCTAATGACCTTTCTTGCTTTAACTCCATCACATTGCATTCAGGATAAAATCCGACCTCAGCAAGGCCCATGAAGTCCCCACAAAGTCCCATGTCTTCCTCTTGGCATCAGCTCTCTACACACATACGTGCCACGCTACCTAAGCTGCCTCTCACTTCCTATTTTTAGACAGCTTGTTTTCAATATGTGCCATATATATATGGCATATGCCACCAACCATAATGACTTGTTCAGTGTTCTGCACTTAGAAGACTACTACTTATCCCTGAAGACTCAGTTTGAATGTCACCTTCTCCAGACCCCTTCCACCAAATCACACACATATACTCAGAGGATTGGGTACCTCTCTTCTAGGGTCCCACAGAACCTATGTATGTTTCTTTCTTGGCTTGTATACAACACTGTATCTTAAATGCTGCTGTACTGTTGCCCACTGACGGGCAAGCAAGGACATCTAGTCAATATCAATAGCATCATCTATACAGTCAGCCCTCCACACCCATAGGTTCTACATCTGAGGACTCAACTGACTGTGGATTGAAAACATTTGGGAAAAGAAACTCAAAATTCCAGAAAGCAAAAACTTGAATTTGCTGTGATCTACCCACTGTATATATATAGCATTTATATTGCATTTTTAACTATTTATAGAGCATTTACACTGCATTAGGTATTATAAGTAATTGGAGCCTGGTGGGCTGCCATCTATGGGGTTGCACAGAGTCGGACACGACTGAAGCAACTTAGCAGCAGCAGCAGCAGCAGAGATGGTTTCAAGTATATGGGAGGATATGTGTAGGCTATTTGCAAATACTATGCCACATATAAGGTACCTGAGCATCCCTGGATTTGGGTGTCCAAGGGAGTCCTGGAACCGATCCCCTACAGATACTAAGAACGTCTGTACATCATCAGTGCCCTAACAGCCCCTGGGAAACAACAGGAATCTAATAAATAAAAATCAGGTGAAATGAATTAATAAATAATAAATAAACCAGACTCCTGCCTTTAAAAAATTCCCTATTTAGCTAGGGAGACATGACTGGCAGAAAGGAGGAGATGGAAATAAGATACAGAAATTAACTACAATGCCATCTGGAGTGAGAGAAAGTGGGGTACATGGCAAGAAACTATTATTTATGAGTTAGCCTAAGTATTTAGGTGCCTAAAGTGTACAGATATTATGGTTTGTCCTTTTCATACTGCCTTAATTTTCACAACCATCTTGAAGGGTATTATTTTAATTTAGTAGGCAAGCAAATAAGGACTCAAGGAGTTCAAGACCACAAAAAGTTAATGGTAACGACATAATTTGTATTTAAAACCCATGTTCTTTCTACCTCAATGGTACAAATTCAGTCCTATGGAGTTTCAGAGGAGGGAAAAGTTACACCCAGAATGACAGATCAGAAAAGTTCCATGTAGAACTATCAGTGGACCAAATCTTGAAGGATTCTAGGAGAAATAGAGTGCGTTTTAGAGGGAAGAATAAAGACCGGCACAGATACAAGTTCAAAACTGGTCAGTAGGACGGAGAATAGTCAAGTCTGGAATAAGCTGAGCATACACTGGGAAAATCTCACAGAAGAGAAAACTGGGACTTCCCTGGTGGACCTGAGCACGCTATATTTACAATGGACACCAATATTAGAAAAATAAACAAGTACTTAGGTCATGCTAATGATTGGACCTGTGCCATCATCTCCATATATGAAGGGTAGCAGATTAAAAAAAAAAATCTGGTAACATATTTCAAAATTAAGGTAATTCTGATTTTAATTTTAATACAAAAGTGTACTTTTATCCAAGGAGGAAATATAGCTACAGAAATTGCCATATGAAGTTAATTTAATGTCAAATTATCATAACATTGTGAAAAAAGAAGTAAATAAATGCACTTCACAAATGTGAGTCATGTAGTCTCCTCTGAAATATGTACCATAAAAGTCATTACACGCATTAATCTTTAAAGTTATCTAAATCATACTCTTAGGGCAATCTTGATTTTAACAAAAAATATGAATTGCCTAGCTTGCTCATTTTATGAGATCTGATCTTAAAACATAAGATGGCCATCCTCAAAAGTATACTGGTAATAAGTTTTATTCATGCAAGTTTGGTGATGGTTTTACTTATCAAGATCATGTTTTTAATGACTCATAACTAATTTTGTTGGAATGACATCCATAAACTAAATTGAGTGTGACTGATTATTTAGATGGTAATATCACAAATCCATTAAAAGGAACCTAAAATAAACAGAGTTAATGACCTTAAGTAAGTTACTCATAGATCAGAGAAGTTCCGAACATTTTTTTCAACTGCTATTTTTAGGTTTTTTAAAACATATGTTTCTCTAACGACAATTTCATCAGATTAAGTTGTATGGTAAATATAGCCATTAAGTTGTACATAATAAAGAAAAAACTTTTCACAGTGAAAAGTCTTTCAAAACATATATTTTAAACAGAAATGGAGATTTTTTACTTCCAACTTTACATAATAAATTGAATATCAAATACTGACAAACAGAGGTATCCCAGTGCCTATTGAAGTGGATATTATATTTGTAATACTATCATCAATCAATGATATAGCAATGAGGGCTATAGCAAAAATAATAAAAATCTATCTGAAATTTTTACTACATTTTGAATTTAGACTTTTTCTTCATAGACAATGTATCCATATATTTATGTAGCCAAAATCAGAAATACCATGGGATATAATCAACATGCAATTCTTCACTATTATTTGTTATTTCTCAATGAAAGTATCAGAGACATTCTAGGCAGAAAGTAAAGCATGGTACAGTCAGCCCTCTGTATTCACAGTTTCTGCATCAATCAACCTCGAACTGAAAATATCTGGGACAACAAAAAATTCCAGAAGTTCCAAAAAGCAAAACGTGAATTTGTCATGTGGCAACTATTCACACTGCATTTATACTGTATTTACAATTTACATAGCATTTACATTGTATTGGCTTCCCTGGTGGCTCAGATGGTAAAGAGTCTGCCTGCAGAGCGGGAGACAGGGGTTCAATCCCTGGGTTGGGAACATCCCCTGGAGAAGGAAATAGCAACCCACTCCAGTATTCTTGCCTGGAAAATCCCATGGATGGAGGAGCCTGGTGGGCTACAGTTCATGGGGTCACAAAGAGTTGGACACAACTGAGCGATTTCACTCACTTACACTGTATTAGGTATTACAAGTAATCTAAAGATGATTTAAAGTATATGCAGGATGTGCACAAGTTATACGCAAATACTGCACCATTTTATACAAGAGACTTGAGTGAGCATCTGTGGGTTTTAGCACACATGGGGTCCTAAAATCAATCTACTAAAAATAATGGGGGACGACCTTATCTCTAATCTTCTAAACTTTCTACAGCATCGTGAATACTGTCTTCTTCTTTCCTATTTAAAGATACTAGAATACAGATCTGAAAGATGACCCTGCCCTCTTCTATTCAACAGAGATGAGAAAACTGAGACTCAAAAAGAGACTCCAATATAGACAGTTTCAAACACATATATAAAGGTTAAACACCAATTATTTAATCACTCATATAAAAAAGTTTAAAAATAAGCAGCAAATTAAATCCAAAGGAGACAAAAGGAAGGTATAATAAAATCAGATGTTATTGAAATAGAAAAGAAACACACAAAAGAGAGTCCCGACAGTGCCAAACCCTGGCTGCTTAAACAGAAACCCTGATAACTCCCTGGCAAAAGTGACCGTGAAAAACAGACAGAAGGTAAATAACCAACACCAGGAGTAAAAATGATATCATTACTGGGCCGAAGGACATCAAAATATCATAAAGCAACATTATAAACAAGTTTATGCCAATAACTAGATGACAAGGAATAATTCCTAGAAAAATAAGATCTATTAAAACGTCTTACAACTATTTAAGACAATGAATTATAAGCAAAAGGCCTATTTACAATGAATGTGATGGTGACACAGACTCAGGAATAATTACTAAGTATCTTATGTTTCTTTGCATCCTTTTTTGCTTATTGTATTAAGTAAACTTCATAATCCACCATCAGAATTAATTGAGCTAGCTCAGCCTAACATATCTTTCTTTAAAAATATTTTAATGTCCAATATACAGAAATTTAAAAACTGCCCCACCATTCAAAAGGAATCTCACATAAGTGACTTCTGTATTTCTGGGCATATTTTTAAGGGCACCACTAAACAGCCTGGACTAAACACAATACAACCAAAATGAAACAGATAAAACAGCACAAATTCTCCTAAGAATGAATAACTGCAATGCTCACTGTATCATCCTTAAAATGTAAAATACCAGTCTTGCTTTGTGTCCTGTGGCTCAAAAAGTAGAACTATGATATGTTACAAATGAAAGTTATTTAGGCAAAAACTAGCAAACTAGTTCAACATTTTGATTCTTTCATTATTTTCCCCAAACTTGGTCCATGTAGGAAGAAAAAACTGGTGAAAAGGCTTAAAGGTGGGGGAAACAAGGAGCTAATTTTTTAGATTCAGTGCAACATAAAAGATTGAAATAATTACAAATAAGAACAGTATTACAGCTCCTTAAAATAGGACTATGTTTCTTATTTCTTTCTATATCTGGAAAACACCTCGTCTTGTCATCTTGACATAGTAAATTAAAAAAAAAGAATATAAGGCATAATTCATACAAAGAAGAACTATGAAAACATACAAAAGTAGGTAAAAAGTTTTCCGAAGCTACGTTAAGTGAGGTATAAAAGCTTAGGAATTGAGGACCTACCTAGTCATCCCAGTTAAAATTATTAAATTAAAATTTGCTCAAATTTTGTTAAATTTATTCCTAAATGTTTTGTGCCTTATAGTAAGTATTTAAATACTTTAATTTCCCCATTGTCCATTGCTTTTATATAAAAATACAACTGATTCTGAAGATTGATCTTGTATCCTGTGACCTTGCTTAAGTTACTTACTAGTTGTGATAGTTTTTTTGATTTCTTATAATTTTCTATGTACATAATCATGCTGTCTCTAAATAAAGACAATTTAAATTCTTCTACTTAATCATATGTGCCCTTTATTATTTTTTCTTGCCTTACTGCACTGGCGAAGACCTCTAGCACAATGATGAACAATGAATATTCTTGCCTTTTCCCCAATCTTGGGTGGAAAGTATTTAGTTGTTTTTTTTTTTTTAACCGGTAAATACAAGTTAGTTATAGGTTTTTCATTGATGCCTCTTAACAGGTTGAGGAAGTTTCCAGCTATTTGTAATTTGCTGTAACATTTTATCATGAATGAACATTGCATTTTACCAAATTTTTTTTGTTTGTTGGCTTTTTTCCAGGGGGGCAGGGGCAATGACTGAAATGATTATATGGCTTTTCCTTTATGCTGTAAATAGAGTGGTTTACATTATTTGATTTCAAATGTTAAACCAACCTTACATTCCTGGGATTAAAACCCATTTGGTTATGATGCATTATCCTTTTTACATATTGTTGAGTTTGATTTGTTAATATTTGTTAAGAATTTTTCTATCTACACTCACAGAGAATACTGAACTGTAATTCTCTTATATTATACAGGTTTGCTGGTAAAAAAATACTCTGTTTTTATTCATCTAAAATGTCTATATTTCTAACAAATGTTTTGCCAGATATACTAATGTCTATTAACTTTTTATTCTTCTTTTGGCTGTTGAAAAACAACCATTTCACTGAATTGTGGTTACTCATGACAAGTCAGTGGTCATTTTTATGATTTCCCCCCATATGTAATATGCCTTATTTATTTATTTTTGCTGCCAGTTTTAAAGATTTCCTCTTTCAATTTTAAACAATTTGATTACAACATACTTTGCTATGGTTTCTTGCTTATCTTGCTTGAGGTTCATTGAGCTTCCTGGATTGGTGACTTAAAGCTTTTCACAAAATTTGGGAATTTTTCCATCAGTACATCTTCAAACAATATTCTGCCCTGGTACTTTGTCCCCCGTCTTTTCTTTTTTTGAGATTTTAATTGCCCATATGTGTGTGGTGTTGGAGAAGACTCTTGAGAGTCCCTTGGATTGCAAGGAGATCCAACCAGTCCATCCTAAAGGAGATCAGTCCTGGGTGTTCACTGGAAGGACTGATGCTGAAGCTGAAACTCCAATACTTTGGCCACCTCATGCGAAGAGCTGACTCACTGGAAAAGACCCTGATGCTGGAAGGGATTCGGGGCAGGAGGAGAAGGGGACGACAGAGGATGAGATGGCTGGATGGCATCACCAACTCGATGGACATGAGTTTGAGTGAACTCCGGGAGTTGGTGAACTCCGGGAGTTGGTGATGGACAGGGAGGCCTGGCATGCTGCGATTCATGGGTCGCAAAATGTTGGACAGGACTGAGCGACTGAACTGAACTGAGACTGCATTTTTAAGGTTGCTATTTCTATACTGAGAATTCCTAAGTATTCCCTCATTATGTTGATTCCCTCTTTACATGCTTGAACATATTTAAAGCAACTGTTTTACAGTCCTTGTCTGCTAACTCAATCATCTGTCATTTTGGGGTCTATTTCTATTAACCAATTTTCCTGCTTATTTGTATGTCTAATAATAGTCTATCAAATGCTTGATACTGTAAATGCTCTGTTGATAAATGTTTGGATTCTGTAGTCTTCTTTCATTCAATGGTAAGTTTGTTCAGCTAAGCAGCTAATTTACTTCTGAATCAGCTTAATTGTTTCCAACACATTTTCCCCCCAACATCTAACCCTTTCATTTTTAAAATCATTTTGTATGAGGAAAACTTACAAAATAGTGTTAAATAACAAACATCCTTGTTTTTTTTTTTTTTCAAGAGTTATTTTTAAACTTATTAAGGGAGGCATAGAATAGCTTTTACTCTAGGGACAGATTTATCCTACTTCTAAAGCATGGATTTCATAGGATATATCTTTGAATCCCAGGAGTAAGTTTAAGGAAGGCTCTTAGCCATGTGGGAGCTCTGGTAATTGCTCAGCTCACCGGTCTCTAGTGGCTGTTCCTTCACCAGTGCCTGTGAGTCACGTGGCCCTACTGGTAAAGAATCTGCCTGCCAGTGAAGGAGACATAAGAGACTCAGGTTTGACCCTGATTCAGGAAGATCCCCTGGAGGAGGGCATGGCCATCCACTCCATTATTGTTGCCTGCACAGTCCTACGGACAGAGGAGCCTGTTGGGCTACAGTCCATGGAGTCACAAAGACTCAGACCCAACTGAAGTGACTTGGCAGGCACACACGCACTGAGGTAGGACCAATCTGGTACCAGTAACTTCATCACAACCAGAGGGGTAAATGCCAAGAGGGAGTTTTTGACAATCACTCAGCTTTACTCTGGAACTCTTCTCTTTCGTCTTTGGTCCACTAACTTTACCTTCTTTCCTCCTACACTTTTCTCTCAAAAACACATCATTATCTAGTAAAAGGACTCAAAACAAAAATCAATTCTTGTAACTCAATCCAGGATTATTTCCACTACACAATATTTTTGTTAATCTCCTGGGATTAAAACAATAACAATTCAATCTAGTTTTAATTTGTTTATTACTTGGCATACTCCTGAATTTTTTTCTCTCTCCTTTGGTGGATCTGCGGCGTATTTTTTATTTTAGAAAGATTAAGAACAAGTTCATTGATAAAGCTAAAAACAATCCATGTTGAGAAAATCTATCTGATTAAAAGCTATCCCTGGACCAGCAAACCACACAAAACTAAATAATCCATAAAGTGTTTTCCAAGAGGCAAGAGTAATAATTGACTTCTTCATATTTTTGAGTTCCTTATCTCACACCTGAGATTCACACAGTTTACTGTTTCTCCTTGTGAGCTATGTTACTTTCCTGTTAGAGAGTGAGCTTAGTCTCTACATTCTTTTCTTCTAATTTAAGAGTCTTTATGTTAATGAAAACTACTCCCTGAATGCAATGTTCATCACTTTGTCCACAAAATATCTATTAATTCATGTTTATAAAGCATTAGTCACTTTAAAAATAAATTTTGCATGGTTTTATTACCTTTTAAAGAGACGAGAGATAAGGGCAGAAGGAAAAGAAATAAACTGGTATATTAAAAATGGGCCTTAAGAAAGTATTTTTAAATTGTACTAGGAGCAAAATAAATGATTAGAGCAGATCTTAAGAGGCTGTGGGTTTCACCCTCTTACCTGTGCAGCTGGATATACTCTCGGGGTCTGTTGAGCAGGTGAAGGAATCTATCAACAATCTTGTTTTTTCCTACACCCTGTAATTACACAGAAAGCATTAGACAAAAAAGAAACTTGTCTGGAGGTAAAACAAACCAGAATCATCTCCTACTGATAATCTGTCCTAGTTTATTGCTCAGTTCAGTTCAGTTCAGTTCAGTCACTCAGTCATGTCCGACTCTTTGCGACCCCATAAATTGCAGCACACCAGGCCTCCCTGTCCATCACCATCTCCTGGAGTTCACTCAAACTCACATCCATCGAGTCGGTGATGCCATCCAGCCATCTCATCCTCTGTCGTCCCCTTCTCCTCCTGCCCCTAATCCCTCCTAGCATCAGAGTCTTTTCCAATGAGTCAACTCTTCGCATGAGGTGGCCAAAGTGCTGGAGTTTCAGCTTTAGCATCATTCCTTCCAAAGAACACCCAGGGCTGATCTCCTTCAGAATGGACTGGTTGGATATCCTTGCAGTCCAAGGGACTCTCAAGACTATTCTCCAACACCACAGTTCAAAAGCATCAATTTTCTTCGGCGCTCAGCTTTCTTCACAGTCCAACTTTCACATCCATACATGACCACAGGAAAAACCATAGCCTTGACTAGATGGACCTTTGTTGGCAAAGTAATGTCTCTGCTTTTGAATATGCTATCCAGGTTGATCATAACTTTCCTTCCAAGGAGTAAGTGTCTTTTAATTTCATGGCTGCAGTCACCATCTGCAGTGAAGTTTATTGTTAATGTAAAGCAAACTAGTAAACATATACAGCACATCTTTTATGACATAGTTTTTTTTTTAACTGACTTCTAAATACACTAGCTCTAAGTTCTTCTTATTTAAAAGGAAATTCAAAATTATTTTTAAGCTTCTGCAAATTGTTTTTTATTTTCTGCTCTTTAATTTTACACTGAGGTGTAAATATTACAGCCAGAATATTACCTATTTCAGATTTAAAGAATGGCAGCAAAGGAAATCAAGTAAAAGTAAAAACAAAGACTTTTCTAATCCACTCTTTGGAATTGTGGTTTTTAGTTATATAAAGATAAATACAACACTGTACTTCTTTTGCGTTAATTAAACACTAATTTCTTCTCCTTTTATCCTACTTTGGAGTTTTTTAAGATCTTGGAAACCTGAAATTATAATCAGGGTTTAAGCCTCAACTGTATCTTCTCTTCTTAGAAATGCCCTCATTTTCTCTGAGTTTACTGACACCAAGGTTGCTATCCTTTCGTAGAGGACGAGCTGTTAAAAATGGAATCCACTCCCACGCTATTGCTCCATTTCAAAGTTCTCACTTAGAGGTGGACCACTCTATTAATGGGATGTAAAACTTCTAAAAAGTGGGTTGGGTGGGAAGAGTAGAAGTGGTTTTAAAAGCTGCGTTTTGTAACATATGTTGTAGCAATAAAAGTACCTTTATTGATTTCTTACACTGTCCACAGTCAAATATATGGTACAAAGCTATACAGGCTTTAAATGGCATGTTGCAATACACACAAAATTTTAAATAAATAAGTTCAGACAAACAAAATGGGTGTTAATTATATCAGCTCTGTGCAATTCAAGAAACCTAGAGAAAAACAAATATCATAAATGCACTGTACTGTCAGAAACACAAAGGGTTTCTTAAAAGAACAAGCCATGAAAAACCACTGTGGGGAGCTCATGCTCCCTCCCCGCTTCCAAGATCAGATTCCCCCTTGCTCGTTCAAATTCCTCCTGAGCAATCTCAGGAGCTTGTTGTGGTTGTGTTGTATTGGTCGCTCAGTCGTGACTGACTCTTTGTGACCCCAAGGACTGTAGCCTGCCAGGCTCCTCTGTCCATGGGATTTCCCAGGCAAGAATACTGGAGTGGGTTGCCATTACAAGCCCTATAAATGTAGGATGCAATGTGAAGTCCCTGGCTGCCACTAAGAGGCTCCTTTGCTATGTCTTCTTTCAATGTGTTAAAAAGAAAATTCAACTGAGCAAACTTTACAAATCTTATTGACCTTATTCAATGATTCATGAATCTAGAAGATAGAAAGGAGAAGCACAAGGGAAGAGACTTTCATAAGCAAAAGGGAGGACAAAGAAGTTCTACTAGAAAAATCATTACACTAGGTTGTGACATGGAGAAGGCAATGGCACCCACTCCAGTACTCTGCCTGGAAAATCCCATGGACGGAGGAGCCCAGTAGGCTGCAGTTCATGGGGTCGCTAAGAGTCGGACACGACTGAGCGACTTCACTTTCACTTTTCACTTTCATGCATTGGAGGAGGAAATGGCAACCCACTCCAGTATTCTTGCCTGGAGAATCCCAGGGACAGGGGAGCCTGGTGGGCTGCCGTCTATGGGGTCGCACAGAGTCGGACACGACTGAAGCGACTTAGCAGCAGCAGCAGCAGAAGCAGGTTGTGACAAGGTCACTTTCCTCAGGGGTCTCTTGGGCCAGTGACCTCATCAGTGCCGACCAGGTGATCCTCATTTACGGGTTTAAGAGTCCATTTCTGGGAGAGGCTGAAACTATAATCAAGGTAAATCTGGGTTTTGTGATGAGAGTTTAGTGTAAGGGACTCCATTTGGGGCTAGTTACTTTTGGGGGCTGTGTTACTTTTAACACATTTCAGAGTCTTCCGAACTCCAGCCTCATCTGTCTCCTGGCTCCATATACTCTCTCTGGGAATCTCACCTACTCCCTTCACTTCAATCGTCTCATGTAGCTCACATGTCTCTCCCAAGCCCCAGCTGAGATGAGATCTCCTGTTTCGAATTGTCAACTGAGCTTCTGTACCAGACGTTCATACTAAACTCATTATGCTTCCACCAAAACCAACTCTGCTTTCTTTTTAACCCACTCTTAACAGTATGGCCTCATACCCAGTTGGTCAATGAAGGAGTCTCAGAATGTTTTTGACTACTGTATTTTTTCCCTGCTCCATTCAAAACGTCACTAGAATCTCTGTAGTTTCGATTTGCAAAACTTTTCCTTCCTTCCTTTCTCCCTCCCTCCCTCCTCTCCTTCCTTTTTCCCTCCCTCCTTCTCTTTTCTTCCTTTTATTTCCTTACACTCCTTTCTCCTCCACTTCTCTCTTTCCTCCCTCCCTTCCTTCCTTCCATATCACCTTTGTCTAATTTATCAACCTTTTTAGCACCTAATGTTCTAGGTATTGTACTAGCTGAGTGGGATACAATGATACATAACTACAACCCCTGACCACATTCGTAGCTTACAACCCAGTAGGAAACAGACAATGAAACAAACAAAATACAGTAAGCCTCCTACATACAAACTTTCAAGTTGTGAACACTCACAGATGCAAATGTGTTTGCACGTCCACTGACATAAACGAGTCCAGATGTCTGGTGTACACTGCCACATGCATGCATCCTCTGTATGTGGTTGTGATGTTGTGTACTTTACTGTAAAAAGTACAGTATCTTTATGTCAAGCCCAAAAGTATAAAAGCAGCAGTATACAGCTGATTGTGATAGTTGGGTACCAAGGCTAACTTTGCTGTGTGTGCATGCTAAATCCTTTCCATTGTGTCCGACTCTCTGTGACCCTGTGGACTGTAGCCCTCCAGGTTCCTCTGTCCATGGGATTCTCTAGGCAAGAATACTAGAGTGGGTTACTATTCCCTCCTCCAGGGGACCTTCCCAACCCAGGGATAGAACCTGTGTCTCCTGCAACTCCTGCATTGCAGGCAGATTCTTTACCCGAGCCACCAGGGAAGGCCTTAGCTTTGTTGTACTTATAAACAAATTGGACTTATGAATGAGCTCTCTCAGAACAGAACTCATTTGTATGCAGAGAACTTACTGTAGATGTACATGTGATGTGTTCTGCTATGGAACATCCAAAGGTCTTGAAGATTTAACCAAAGGCTCAGGAAGTCCCACTATGCACAGTGATATTTCAGTTGAAATATCAAGGAATTAAAGAGGTTATGGGAAGGAGGAGAAACAGGAGTGTTCCAGGCAGAGAGAACAGTATGTGTAAAGACTTGGGGCACTAGAGAGCTGGAGCACGGACAGGTCCAGGTGAAGCCAAGGAGCAGGAGTGAGGAAGGGAATAATAAGGAACAAGCCTGGAGCAGGAGGCAGGGTCTAGCTCGGGCAGTCCTGGAAGCCAGGTGAGAGTTTGGATTGTTTCCCAACAGCACCAAAAGGCCGCTGAAGTAGAGGGGTAACAGGATCAGATTTTCACTTTAGGAAAATCATTCTGGTGAAATGCCAGGACAGAGAACAAGACTGAAAGCAAAGGAAAGCAATTTGGAAACTTTTTAACAAACTCAGACCAGAGATGGTGGTGGCTTCAAGTAAGGAGCTGAGAGATATGAATGTACTTAAGAGATAGTTAGGGGAAAGGACTAACAAGATCTGAGGATGAACTGGATGTGAGGTGAGAGAAATAAACCTTTCTGTCTTGGGCAACAAGGTGGAACATGATGCTACTTAAAGACACATGAAACTGGGAGTTGAGGTGCCTTTGCTGGGTAGGGAGGGAAGTCTAGTATTAAAAAAAGGCAGTTTAACTTTGGAAAGACTGACTCTGCCCTGCCAGCTTCACACATCTGCTCCTGCCTCTCTGACTCACTGTCACTGCTCCAGGGCAGCCCATCATTGTGCTCAGACTCCTAGAAAGGGTCCTCGTGGGCCTCCCGCCTCTAGATTTACAACTGGCCAGTCCACCATTTGTTTAGTTATTTTTCTTAAACAGAGATCTCATCAGGTCATTTCTGGCTTCATTTTAAAAGCTCCAATAATTCGTTCGAGGAAATGCTAAAAGCATAACCCAGGAAGGAATTTCTGTAAATATCCTGAACAAAATGAGACAGTTACAGCGATCTGTTCTTTCCAACCACAGTTTTCGCCTACAACAAAAAAATCCTGAGGATTACTTTAATTGAATAAATACATAAATAGTATCTTATTTTTCCATTACAAAAGCCACACGGACTCATTTTTCTCAACGAGAAGTTTAGAAAACAAAAAACTACCCAAAGTGCAATTGTCAAAATAAATCTGCTGCCATTTTCATTTTGTTCCTGTGGATATTTATCTTTACTTACTAATCATTATCCTATATACACAATGTGTATCCTTTAATAAAAATTGGCGCAAAATAAATAGCTTTTACATCACACTTGACTCTTTTGGAAGATAATATTTAGTCGGGAAGATCCCCTGGAGGGGAAAATGGCAATCTGTTTTGAGGATTTTTGCCTAGGAAATCCCACTGAAGAAGGAGCCTGGTAGGCTACAGTCCGTGGGGTCCCAAGAGTCAGACACGACTGAGCAACGAACAACAACAACAAAAGGGAATGAAAATTTTCATTTAAAATTTTCTGTGGAATGAGAGATGATAAAAAAACTACAAATTGTCTCAAAAGGATGATGCTTTCTCTTATCATTACTCTTTTGTCTCATCATATTCTTTGTGACAGGTACTAGAAAGAAGGACCTTTACAGAGCTGGGAGTTGGATGGCTCTTTGACTACAGGGTTAGGAGGAGGAATGATTCTGTTAAGCCCCTAAAGACAGGAGGAAAACATACTTTAATTTATTAAATATTTTAAAATAAAATAAATATTTAAAATAAAATTTGAGGAAAGAACAGAAGAAAAGGAAACGGGAGTCGTATAGTTTGCTCTTGCTGAAGGAGGGAGAAACCTCTTCCAGCAACATTCTGCTCCCTTTGGGACAACAAAGAGGAGGAACCTGACGTTTTTCGAGTCTTCTGCTACATGCCTACCAGCCCTTCCAGTGCTTCACCACCCACACCCTCACGCCAGCCATGTCAGTGGGAGGTAACTCTTCTGTCTTGGAGAAAAGCAAACTTAAGTTCAGAGCTTCCCCAGTGGCTCAGTGCTAAAGAATCACCTGCAATGCAGGAGACAAAGGAGACATGGGTTCAATTCTTGTGTCAGGAAGATCCCTGGGAGAAGGGGACGATTACCCACTGCAGTATTCTTGCCTGGGAAATCCAATGGACAGAGGAGCCTGGTGGGCTACAGGCCATGGGGTCGCAAAGAGTTGGACACAACTCTGATGCTCAGTTGTGTCCAACTCTTTGCGACCCCATGGACTGCAGCACACCAGGCTTCCCTGTCCATCACCAACCTTCCCGGATCTTGCTCAGACTCATGTCCATCAAGTCACTGATGCCATCCAACCATCTCATCCTCTGTCATCCACTTCTCCACCTGCCTTCAACCTTTCTCAGCATCAGGGTCTTTTCAAATGAGTGAGTTTCTCATCAGGTGGCCAAAGCACTGGAGC
The DNA here is from genome assembly GCF_002263795.3 of Bos taurus. Lineage (NCBI taxonomy): Eukaryota > Metazoa > Chordata > Mammalia > Artiodactyla > Bovidae > Bos > Bos taurus. The sequence goes on from NC_037339.1 coordinate 11,915,878, forward strand.
TTCAGCTTCAGCATCAGTCCTTCCAATGAATATTTAGGACTGATTTTCTTTAGGATTGATTGGTTTGATCTCCTTGCAGTCCAAGGGACTCTCAAGAGTCTTCTCCAACACCACAGTTCAAAAGCATCAGTTCTTTGGCACTCAGCTTTCCTTATGGTCCAACTCTCACATCCAAACATGACTACTGGAAAAATCATAGCTTTGACTAGATGGATCTTTGTCAGCAAAGTAATGTCTCTGCTTTTCAATATGCTGTCTAGGTTGGTCATAGCTTTTCTTCCAAGAAGCAAGCAAGCATCTTTTAATTTCATGGCTGCAGTACCCATCTACAGTGATTTTGGAGCCCCAAAAACAAAGTCTATCACTGTTTTCATTTTTTCCCCATCTATTTGCCATGAAGTGATGGGACCAGATGCCATGATCTTCATTTTTTGAATGCTGAGTCTCAAGCCAGGTTTTTCACTCTCCTCTTTCACTTTCATCAAGAGGCTCTTTAGTTCCTCTTCACTTTCTGCCATAAGGGTGGTGTTATCTGCATATCTGAGGTTATTGATATTTCTCCTGGCAATCTTGATTCCATCTTGTGCTTCATCCAGCCCAGAATTTTGCATGATGTACTCTGCATATAAGTTAAATAAGTAGGGTGACAACATACGGCCTTGACGTACTCCTTTCCCAATTTGGAACCAGTCTGTTGGTCCATGTCTGGTTCTAGCTGTTGCTTCTTGATGTGCATACAGATATCTCAGGAGGCAGGTCAGGTGGTCTGGTATTCCCATCTCTTGAGGAATTTTTCACAGTTTATTGTGATCCACACAGTCAAAGGCTTTGGCGTAGTCAATAAAGCAGAAATAGATGTTTTTCTGGAACACTGTTGCTTTTTCTATGCTGCAACGGATGTTGGCAATTTGATCTCTGGTTCCTCTGCCTTTTCTAAATCCAGCTTGAACATCTGGATGTTCACGGTTCATGTACTGTTGAAGCCTGGCTTGGAGAATTTTGAGTATTACTTTGCTAGCACGTCAGATGAGTGCAAGTATGTGAACATTCTTTGGCATTGCTTTTCCTAGGGATTAGAATGAAAACTGACCTTCTCTAGTCCTGTGGCCATTGCTGAGTTTTCCAGATTCGCTGGCATATTGAGTGCAGCACTTTTCACAGCATCATCTTTTAGGATTTGAAATAGCTCAGTTGGAATTCCACCGCCTCCACTAGCTTTGTTCATAGGGATGCTTCCTAAGGCCCACTTGACTTCACACTTCAGGACGTCTGGCTCCAGATGAGTGATCACATGATCGTGGCTATCTGGGTCATGAAGATCTTTTTTGTTTAGTTCTTCTGTGTATTCTTATCAACTCTTCTTAATATCTTCTGCTTCTCTTAGGTTCATACCATTTTTGTCCTTTTATTGAGCCCAACTTTGCATTAAATTCCCTTGGTATTTCTAATTTTTTTGAAGAGCTCTATAGTCTTTTCCATTCTATTGTTTTCCTCTATTTCTTTGCATTGATCACTGAGGAAGGCTTTCTTATCTCTCCTTGTTATTCTTTGGAACTCTGAATTCAGATGGGTATGTCTTTCCTTTTCTCCTTTGCCTTTCACTTCTCTTCTTTTCTCAGCTATTTGTAAGGACTTCTCAGACAACCATTTTGCCATTTTGCATTTCTTTCTTGGGGATGGTCTTGATCCCTGCCTCCTGTACAATGTCACGAACCTTTATCCATAGTTCTTCAGGCACTCTGTCTATCATATCTGAGCATGTAAGCACACAAACTTAAGTTCTAAGCAGTTAGGATCCTGCAAACAATGGGATTTTAAAGGCAAATTCACTCTGACTTAAAAGAGGGGGCTGTTCTCTGCTTCACTATATTGCAGAACAGAATGTCAGGAGGTAGTCTCCCTGAATTGCTTTATATGCAAGTTTATTATTCTAATGTTGTGGAGTCATAAATCAGTTACTCAAAGATTATAAAACAGCCTAAAACATGTGTCCAGGAACTCCCTGTGTGCAAGGTCCAGAAGGGAGAAGGTGAGGAAGTCAATTTTTCTTTCTTCTGCAGTAATTTTTAAGATGGTCTCCAAGTGAGTGTTTGCTTGCCTGGCTAGTGTTCAGCTTGCCACGTGCTCTCTGAAGCATCTTAACTTTTGGCCTTCCCTCCAGTTCCTCCTAATTCTTCAATAACTTTCATAGAGTTGGCTCCATTTGTATAAAATTTAAAGCTTTTTTTCATAGGGTCCTAATTTTCCTTAGAAACACTAATTGTATGAATGTCATCGACAAATACCAATTGCAGTCAAATATAACAACTAAAAAGCTAGTATTTCAGTAGCATTAGGAGAAATAAATTGCTTTTTTAAAATAACCATAAAGTTTTCATCAAATGTTGAAACTTTTAATTCTTTGTCTAAAATGCCTGAAAATATACTTATTATACAAGTAGTTGGGAGACTCAATCAATCCTCCTTAATCTGTCTCAGGTAGAGGTTTCTACCACCATCTTCATTCATTTGAATAAAGAGGGCCTAGACAAGCTGATCTCCAAACACGATCTTATTCTAGTAGTTTTTAATACAGTAACACAGTGAGAGGTCCCTGCTTTAGGAATCACTGGAAATTTCTTATCTTCCAAATTCTCTCAGTGAACATACATTATTTATGTATCCAGAAAAAAGAACTAAAGTGCACAGTGAACAGTTCCAAACAGCTGCATAAACAGGTTCCCTGTAACAGATCCAGAAACAGTACCTGAAAGTCAGGCAAAACAACACACCTTTCGATTGCACTACTCGTTTGCATGGCTTTAAAACACACTGATAAAGCTTCCTGGCAAAGTCAAAAGCTCCTTTTCAAACAGGAATAATAAAATCCACATCCCTGAAATTTCCCTTTGAAATCATGTGCTGCTGTAAATGGCAAAGTTAGACTCTTTGGTAGTTTCATCACTTGGTATAACCAAAGCAGCCAAGATAAATACTGTGGGGGGAAAAAATCAATGTGCTTACAAGAGCAATATACAGATTCAGAACAAAGGCAAGAAAAACACTCCTAAAAAACACTGGATGGATAAACTGAAGATCAAAGAGAACACGCGGGCTTCCCTGGTGGCTCAGTGGTAAAGAACCTGCCTGCCAATGCAGAAGACACTGGTTCAGTCCCTCAGTTGGGAAGAGCCACTGGAGGAGGAAATGGTAGCTCACTCCAGTATTCTTGCCTGGGAAATCCCATGGGCAGAGGAGCCTGGCGGGCTACAGTCCATGGTGTCATTAAGGAGTCGGACACGTCTTAGTGACTGAACAGCAGCAAGAGAGAGTGTGCAGCACAGCAAAGAATTTCCATATTGTACTTTAGGCAACTCCATAGCAAGAGGTTTCAGAAGGGACACAAGATAATATGATATCAAATAAAGATATCATTATGCTTGATGAAACCAAATATTGTATAGCCTTGGGACTCCTAAGCACTGTAGCTATGAGAAGCACGGCACACTTTGTTATCAAATTCCCTGCTGCCACTAGCAGCTGGGGACACAGGCGGGGAAGTCTGGACAAGCTGTTCCGTCCGTCTACAGACGTTAGACAATCATTCTGGCGTAGCAACACGGTGTGCTTCTGATGCTACACGGCAACAATCTGCCCCTGCACAGTTCAGACGGTTAGTTAACAAAATCCACACGCTCTTTAATTTTGGCAATAAAATATTCACAGTATCTCAATATTAAATAATTCAACAAACATTTACTAAGCCCATACCAGACAAAAACTAAATCTGTTCGTTATAAGCCTCTAATTAACAGATGGTATGAGATACAAAGGATTATATAGAATTACATAGTAACAATGTGTATAGAGTCCTCCTTAGTCAGTATTAAATATATGCTTACTGATTTTCACAGTGTATAAAAGATTTCAAAATTAAATGCTATGAAAATTCAGGGGGAAATTAACAATTTTTTTAATTGTTGGGAAGTAATTCAGACAGAAATTTCTAGTCTGGAAGAAATGAATATGGTTTCATTGCATTATGTAAATTAATTAAGAAGTGAAATTGGGTTGATGAAATTTACTTTAGAAAATACTTCCTCACTGTAAGTTCATCGATATTGGTATAATTTTGATACAATGTTTATATTCATGAAAGTGGGTCAATATCTCTCAGGATAAAGAGAATAGGAGAATGTATCTTTCAACTTTCAAAGGGACTCAGGAGGTACATCAACTGAAGTGTCCACTCTTGTTTGGCTGCTGATGGAAACAAACCAACTGCAAAGTGACACTGGGGAGAACTGAGGAAAACCGAACGTAGGCTATCAGTGTATATTAAGGGGTATTGTTAATTTGTTAGGTGTAATGATCAGATTGTGGTTATGTAAGAGATAAAAACTAAGATAGTATAAGAAAAATCCATTATGTAAAAGTATGGTCTTTTAAAAGACAACATATAGATAATATGTTCAACACAGATTAAAACAAGATGAACACAATTCTGGTAATTGTTGAAACAAAGTTATGGGGACAAAGGAGTTCATTATATACTCTACTCTTTATAGAATATATTTTATAATTTCATAATAGAAAAATTCAAAATGCCCTGAACTCTGTATGTAAAGCATAGCTCCTGGCCTATTATAAGCACTGAATATAAGTTAGCTATTACATATTATTATTGTTGTTGCTATTGCTGCTGTATTACTAGTATAAGAATTTGTGTGTGTGGGTGCTAAGTCACTTCAGTCGTGTCCAACTCTTTGCAACGCTATGGACTGTAGCTCACCAGGCTCCTCTAACCATGGGATTTTCCAGGCAAGTATACTGGAGTGGACTGCCATTTCCTACTCCAGGGGATCCTCCGGACCCAGGGATCAAACCCACATCTCTTGTGTCTTCTGCATTGGCGGGTATGTTCTTTATCATGAGGGCCACCTGGAAAATCATGGTATGGTGGAAAAAAAGCATGAGCTTGGAAGATGTGAGTCCTAACTCAGCCATTAATTAGCTATGTGATCTGGAGCAGATATTGAAACTTTTTGAGCTTCAGTCTATTTGTCAAGTATGGAAAATAAAAATATTTATTTCAAAGGGTTTCCATAGAACTACATGAAATGATTTTTAAAAGTATATTGGAAATTGTAAAACATACAATTATTACCATTTTTAATCCTTGCTCATAAGAAACTTGTAATTCAATTATAGGTGAAATTTAAAAATCAAAACAACTTTAAGAGAAAAATGAATTAAACACTGATAAAATACTATAAATGTTCCAAGGAAAACAAGATTATTTCTATTTGGGGGAGACTAAGACAAGCTTCACAGGGGGAAAAAAAATCTGAGCTCTTGAAAACTACAGGATTTTCACAGGGAAAGATGAGAGGAAGAAGTTCATATGAAGCAAACAATATGTAAAATGGCTGGGAGAATAGAAAGGCATCATGTACTTGCGTGTGTGCTAAGCGGCTTCAGTCATGTCTGGCTCTGAAACCCTATGCACTGTAGCCTGCCAGGCTCCTCTGGCCACGGGATTCACCAGGCAAGAATACTGGCGTGGGTTGCCATGCCCTCCTCCAGGCAATCTTCCTGACTGAGGGATCAAACCCATGTCTCTTATGTCTCCTGCACTGGCAGGCAGGTTCTTTACCACTAGCACCACCTGGGGAGCTCACCGCGTACTCAGGAAGGGTAAGAAACTCTGACTTGGAAGAACTAGAACTACAAAAGAGGTTTGGAGACAGGTCATAGGTTTTTTTGAGCGTTTCTCTTTGAAAGAGATTTTATCAGATAGGCAAGGGGAGCCATTTCGGCTTTCAGGAGGAAAATAAAATTAAGAGATGCTAAGATAAATCACTGCAGATGGTGACTGCAGCCATGAAATTACAAGATGCTTACTCCTTGGAATAAAAGTTATGACCAACCTAGATAGCATACTGAAAAGCAGACACATTACTTTGCCAACAAAGGTCCATCTAGTCAAGGCTATGGTTTTTCCTGTGGTCATGTATGGATGTGAGAGTTGGACTGGGAAGAAAGCTGAGCGCCGAAGAATTGATGCTTTTGATCTGTGGTGTTGGAGAAGACTCTTGATTGTCTTGGACTGCAAGGAGATCCAACCAGTCCATTCTGAAGGAGATCAGCCCTGGGTGTTCTTTGGATTTGGCCACCTCGTGTGAAGAGTTGACTCATTGGAAAAGACTCTGATGCTGAGAGGGACTGGGGGCAGGAGGAGAAGGGGATGAAAGAGGATGAGATGGCTGGATGGCATCACTGACTCGATGGACGTGAGTCTGAGTGAACTCTGGGAGTTGGTGATGGACAGGGAGGCCTGGCGTGCTGCGATTCATGGGGTCGCAAAGAGTTGGACACGACTGAGCAACTGAACTGAATTGAACTGAAGACTGATCTCAGTGTTGATAGATTAGAAAGTGCCATGGAATTGTAAAGAGTACCCACAGAATCAGTACTCTAAAAACACGAAACACATGAAAGTCAGAGACTGAGAAGGCATCTCCTATGAAAATCAGCCAGAGCTCACTTTTTGTTAAGGATATTAGAATTTTGGTAAAGGTAAAAAATATAGACTCTGGAATACAAGCAGAGCCTAAGTATGAAAATTTCACCAGAGTGCTATTATTTGGTAAAATCATACAGAGGGCCCACTTTAAGTGAAAAACAAAAAAGGAAAAAAAAAAAGTTGACAAATCTAGCACATCATTGGACTATATTCACCTAGAAGCAATTGTGAATTATTAACTGTCTTATTAAATACAAATTAAATTCTGATGATTTGCTTTGCAATTTAACATCACAAATGAGAAAACATTACTATATGCAGATGATTAAACTTTTACTTTGTAAAACAAATACTATATATTTTTAAAACAATTCTTATATAAGGGGGGTACCTATGCATTTTAGAACACTGCATTACTAAACTATTTCTTCCTTCAAATATCTGATAAAATGCAACTACTTCTCCAAATCCAAGTGTCCTTATTTAGAAACAGAAGGTTATTTATTTTGACCATGCCGTGTGGCATGGGGATCTTAGCTCCCCAAGCAGGGATCGACCTCGTGGCCCCTACAGTGGAAGCGCAGTCTTAACCACTGGACCACCAGAGAAGTCCCCAGAAGTTTATTCTTAAGGAGTTTTTAAACAACAAAAAAAATTATGCACCTATCAGCTGAATCTATAACCCAAAAAATTCACCATGAATACTTGGTATTTCAAATACAATAAAGCTCTACAAACCAAAAGAAAGTAATATACGGGGAGGAAGAAAGCGTATTCTTTTTTTTCTCACTGTTTTAATTTATTAATTGAAGGATAATTGCTTTATAGAATGTTGTTTTTTTCTGCCAAACCTCAACATGAATCAGCCATAGGTATACATACATCCCCTCCCTTTTGAGCCTCCCTCCCATCGCCCTTCCCATCCCACCTCTCTAAGTGGATAAAGAGCCCCTGTTTGAGTTCCCTGAGCCATACAGCAAATTCCTGTTGGCTATCTATTTTACATATGGTAATGCAAGTTTCCATGTTACTCTTTTCTTTCTTTTTTTTTTTTCTGTAAAGTTGTTTATTTTTATTTTTTAATTTTATTTTATTTTTAAACTTTACATAATTGTATTAGAGAATGGAACTGGAGGAATCAACCTACCTGACTTCAGGCTCTACTACAAAGCCACAGTCATCAAGACAGTATGGTACTGGCACAAAGACAGAAATATAGATCAATGGAATAAAATAGAAAGCCCCGAGATAAATCCACGCACATATGGACACCTTATCTTTGACAAAGGAGGCAAGAATATACAATGGATTAAAGACAATCTCTTTAACAAGTGGTGCTGGGAAATCTGGTCAACCACTTGTAAAAGAATGAAACTACACCACTTTCTAACACCATACACAAAAATAAACTCAAAATGGATTAAAGATCTAAACGTAAGACCAGAAACTATAAAACTCCTAGAGGAGAACATAGGCAAAACACTCTCTGACATACATCACAGCAGGATCCTCTATGACCCACCTCCCAGAATATTGGAAATAAAATCAAAAATAAACAAATGGGACCTAATTAACCTTAAAAGCTTCTGCACATCAAAGGAAACTATTAGCAAGGTGAAAAGACAGCCTTCAGAATGGGAGAAAATAATAGCAAATGAAGCAACTGACAAACAACTAATCTCAAAAATATACAAGCAACTCCTACAGCTCAACTCCAGAAAAATAAACGACCCAATCAAAAAATGGGCCAAAGAACTAAATAGACATTTCTCCAAAGAAGACATACAGATGGCTAACAAACACATGAAAAGATGCTCAACATCACTCATTATCAGAGAAATGCAAATCAAAACCACTATGAGGTACCATGTTACTCTTTTCGATACATCTCACCCTCTCCTCTCCTCTCCCCATGCGCACAAGTCTATTTTCTATGTAGAAAGCTTATTCCTGAAGAGAGCTGTGATGATAAAAGCATCACTGGCTTGAAAGTAAATAGCCATTTCTCTTTTTTACTGTCAGGAAAGCTGAAATAAATAGAAAGTCATGTTACGATTTTTTAAAAAACCCAGCATGAAACTAATTGCATGAAAGGTACATGTAACGTTATAATTACAGTAAGTAGAAAATAATGCATATAGTGCATGCTAACAAAGTTCTACAATATGCAGCACTGTATACGAAGGGACCGTGAAACATGTAATTTCAGGGTATCCTATCCCTTTTGGCTGACAGGCAGCAATTCTGCTTCTTTTACTGGAAAGTTGATGGACTGTTCCAAAAAAAAAAAAAAAATCCCACACAGAAAAATGAAAAGATAAAATCAATTTTATTTCACCAAAAGAAGATGGGGCCTACTTTATGTTGCTATAAGTGATGTTTATAGACTTGTTTTCAGCTTCCCAACAGTTACGAAAACTCATCTAATGTCATAGATTCTTAGAAAAGATAGTAATACATGGAAAGAAAAGATGGGAACATTGAGATACCTCAAAATCAACATTTATTCCCTTTAATTTCCTCACAATAAAAGTTGCTACAAGTAACAGCGATCTTTCAAAGCAACATTAAATTGACAACTTCAACTATTGAAAAGTTTCTTTCATGAACTTCAGCCAGTCTCTAATTTGCAAAACAGAAGGCTGGGTAGACTGTATCTATGTTTAGACAGCTTGTATTAATAGCATTCATTACATTTTATTGTATTTGTATATCAACCCACTGCTGGCTTCTCTGTCAATATTTAATGCGCAAAGCTTCAATTCTAATTAATTTTTTTTGCTTTTTGAGTAGTCATCACGTAATGTTTCACTCCAGTTCGATTTCTGGGTTGGGAAAATCTCCTGGAGAAGGGATAGGCTACCCACTTCAGTATTCTTGGGCTTCCCTGGTGGCTCAGACAGTACGAAATCTGCCTGCAATGCAAGAGACCTGGGTTCGATCACTGGGTTGGGAAGATCCTCTGGAGAAGGGCATGGCAACCCACTCCAGTATTCTTGCTTAGAGAATCTCCATGGACAGAGGAGACTGGTGGGCTACAGTCCATGGGGTCACAAAGAATCGGACACAACTGAGCGACTAAGCACAGCACAGCATATAATGTTTCAGAAAGATAAAGAGTAAAAAAGGAGCCTGATCAACTACTAAAAATGGTTTACTTAGTTTCAAACTAAATCATGTGATTAAAACAGGCATTTCCCCAGATGGCTGTCACTTTGCATTTGAGTGCAAACACCAGTGACACCGTCCCACGAGAGCTGAGTGTCAGTCATTCTTAACCTACCAGTTGTAGCTCTGCTTGCCTGTCTTTTCCTTTTTTCATTGTTTTGATTCACAAGGTCAGTAAAGGATGCAGGTGAGAAGGTGCATAAGATATTAAGAGAGGTCCAGAAGTACCACTAATAAATAAAGCAGGGCATTTGAAAAGGTACTGACGAAGCACCTGAGTTACTACGGCTGCACGAGTACATATTCCTGAACAAGGAACCTCCCAGACGATCAGGACTCTGAAGAAAGCACGGGGAAAGAGAACACAGAACTCCACACTGGTTCTTAGAAAAGGGCACCTCTGTGGAGTACCTGCTCTACATTTGCCAACAAATACCACAGGTGGCTTTCTTCTCTCCCATACACACCAAATGGAAGCAATTAAGAGTCTTAATAGTAATGAACCTGGTGGGCATTATGCTAAGCAAAGACAAAGACAAACACTGCATGGTATCATTTATATGTGCAACCTTTTTTAAATTAACTAATTTAATTGGAGGCTAACTACTTTACAATATTGTGGTGGTTTTTGCCATACATTGACATGAATCAGCCATGGGTGTACGTGTGTCCCACCATCCTGAACCCCCCTCCAACCTCCCTCCCCACCCCACCCCTCTGGGTTATCCCAGAGCACCAGCTTTGGGAGCCCTGCTTCATGCATCAAATTTGCATTGGTCATCTATCTTACATATGCTAAGATACATGTTTCAATGCTATTCTCTCATATCGTCCCACCTTCACCTTCTCCCTCAAAGTCCAAAAGTCTGTTCTTTACATCTGTGCCTCTTTTGCTGTCTTGCATATAGAGTGGTTGTTACCATCTTTCTAAATTCCATATATATGCGTTATTATACTGTATTGGTGTTTCTCTTTTTGGCTTACTTCATTCTGTATAACAGGCTCCAGTTTCATCTACCTTATTAGAACTGACTCAAATGTGTTCTTTTCTATAGCTGAGTGATATTCCATTGTGTATATGTACCACAACTTCCTTATCCATTCATCTGCTGATGGACATCTAGGTTGCTTCCATGTCCTGGCTATTGTAAACAGTGCTGCGATGAACATTGGGGTACACATGTCTCTTTCAATTCTGGTTTCCTTGGTGTGTATGCCCAGCAGTGGGATTGCTGGGTTTTATGGCAATTCTAGTTCCAGTTTTTAAGAAATCTCCACACTGTTCTCATAGTGGCTGTACTAGTTTGCATTCCCACCAACAGTGTAAGAGGGTTCCCTTTTCTCCACACCCTCTCCAGCATTTGTTTGTAAACTTTTTGACAGCAGCCATTCTGACTGGCATGAGATGGTACCCCATTGTGGTTTTGGTTTGCCTTTCTCTGATAATGAGTGATGTTGAGCGTCTTTTCATGTGTTTTTTAGCCATCTGTATGTCTTTGGAGAAATGTCTGTTTGGTTCTTTGGCCCATTTTTTGATTGGGTCATTTATTTTTCTGGTATTGAGCTGCATCAGCTACTTGTATACTTTTGAGATTAATTCTTTGTCAGTTGCTTCGTTTGCTATTATTTTCTCCCATTCTGAAGCCTGTCTTTTCACCTTGCTTATAGTTTCCTTTGTTGTGCAAAAGCTTTTAAGTTTAATTAAGTCCCATTTGTTTATTTTTGTTTTTATTTCCACTATTCTGGGAGGTGGATCATAGAGGATCTTGCTGTGATTTATGTCAGAGAGTGTTCTATGTTTTCCTCTAAGAGTTTTATACTTTCTGGTCTTATATTTAGATCTTTAATCCATTTTGAGTTTATTTTTGTGTATGGCGTTAGAAAGCGTTCTGGTTTCATTCTTTTACAGGTAACTGACCAGTTTTCCCAGAACTACTTGTTAAAGAGATTGTCTTTTCTCCATTGTATATTTTTGCCTGCTTTGTCAAAGATAAGGTGTCCATACGTGCAAAAGATTGCACTCAAATAGAGTAGAAAAGTGATTGCCAGGGTCTGGGCAGTGGAGGAAATAGGGAAAGGTTGGTAAAAGAGTACAGACTTTCACATAGAAGATGAATAGATTCTGAGGATCTAATGGTGTAACATGGTAACTATAGTTAGAAACATTGTGCTGTATAACTGAAATTTGCTAAGACAGTAAAACTTAAATGTTCTCACCAAATAAATATGTAAATAAAAAGGTAAATACGTGACATAATGAATGTAGTATATAACTCAGCAGGAGAAATTTTTCCACAATGTACCTGTAAGAAACATGTATATTACCATATGTAAAACAGATACCAGTGGAAGTTCGATGCATAAAGCAGGGCTCTCAAAGCCCATACTCTGGGACAACCCAGAGGAATGGGGTGGGAAGGAAGGTGGAAGGGGGGTTCAGGATGGGGGGACACATGTGCACCTGTGGCTGATTCATGCTGATGTATGTATGGCAAAAACCACAATATTGTAGAGTAATTATCCTCCAATTAAAATAAATTAATCAATTTTTTCAAAAAAAAAAGATGTTACGGGAAAACCCAAACGAACTTTTTGGCAAACCCAATATATCAAATCATTATGCTATACACTTTGAATATAATTTTTCTTGTCAGTTGTACTTCAATAAAGGAAAAGATAAAAGTCTAACCATAGAATCGTCCCCGTATCTTAACACAGATGCTACTTTTTGAAAACAAGTTTGAAAGTTACTCAAGTGGACTGAAATATTCAGAAAGCTCCACTGAGCGTTTCGCCAGCTGCCGTGGGAAGTCCAGTTCCCCTGTTGCCCTGGCGAGTGTGCACGTGTGCAGGGCTGCGCCTCAGTTAACCAGTAAATGCTGCGTAGCACTTAATCATTATTCGAAAAAATCAAATGATTAGCGTCTCACTATTCGGTCCTAGCGATAATGCTGCCAAGCTCTGACCTGATCCCATCAGTGTATAATCATACCCAGCTGTATGGGCCACGAAAGCATTTTCTCTCCTAAGTACTTTCTCTTACGCCATAGATTCTATCTTATTCATCATTTCCTTCATCAAACAGGTGCAAGTTTACTGAATAAAAAGTTTAGTCACTTCGTTTTAGAATCTCCTGAAAGTAATCCAAGAAAGCCTAAATTTTAACTTCAGATCACTTCTAAATCATTTTGCCTACTCAGCAGAAATGCATTCTCTGCAGTCCTCTAAAGTATATTTGTTAAATGTCTATTATGCACAAGACATCAGGGAAGACACACACAAAACTGACTCTTCTCAAGGGGCTCTCTCTTTTCAGGAGAGATGACAGGTGGACGCTTAAGTCCAACAGAAGTCAAAAGAAATCTAAATGGCCTGCTGTAATAATTCAGAGAATGGACCCAAACCTTCAGCCTGAAGTGTTCAGGAGGACTTTATTAAAGAAGTATATTACAGAATATTACAGCCAGAGGGACCTTAGAAAACACCCATTTTACAGATAAGAAAAAGAAAAAAATGAAAAAAGACAAAGCCCTTTAAGGAGAGAGAGCAATGAACCCAACAGTACATACAGAGACCAACAGTCTGCAGAGGAAGGCAGACCTCTGGATTCCCAGCTTTCTGCTTTTCCATGATCCCACACTGCCCTCTGAGACTGGGAGGATTTGAATAGGCAAAGATGGGGGAAAGAAGAGAGCAGGCTGGTGAAGATCAAACACTAAAATACAACACTGATAGGGTGCTTGGGCTTCCCGGTGGCTCAGTGGTAAAGAATCCATCTGCCAATGCAGGAGATTAAGAGACACGGGTTCAATCCCTGGGTCGGGATCTCTTGGAGTAGGAAATGGCAAACCACTCCAGTATTCTAGCCTGGAAATCCCAAGGACAGAGGACCCTAACAGGCTACAGTCCATGGGGTCTCAAAGAGTCGGACACGACGAAGCAACTAACAAGAAGGTATTTCGAAAACAGTGTGTTAAAATCTGAGGACATGATTTTCAGGGGAGAAATGAGACAAAAGACGGCAAGTGGAGTGAGATTAGACAATGGAAGACATCAAATGACAGCCTGAGAGACTTCGTTTTTCACTAGATGGTTTCATGGACACAGGTAGCAGAATTTACTTATAAAATCCAACTAGAGTTCCTGCAACATTGGTATCATTATATGACACTGATCACCTTAGAGGTTTATAATGAGAGGATAAAGAACCCTTCTGACATGAGAAAGGACAGTTAAGTATAGCAAATTTCTAATGAATGCAATCTCTGTTTTTCAGTATTTCTCTTTCTCCAAAGTGGAGGGTGACACCCTACCAGTAAAAGAAGGGGAGACACTGTGACCTGCTGACGACAGCGCTAACTGAGAGAGGTTGCTGTGATACCCCGCCTCCTGCTTGGCATCTCCGGGGGGGTTCAGCAGGGTCTTCCCAGAGGTTCCTTTGTCAACTCTTGGCAAGCCTGAAACTCAGTAGGATCTCCATCCTCACTGGATGCTGGGTTCACCCATGCACGTGTAGAGAGGGAGCTGCTCTTCCCTCCACCCAACGCCGAGCCCTTTGTGCATTATTCTTTACCTTGGGACTAGAAATAGGTGGCGCGGTGGTAAAGAATCTGCCTGTCAATTCAGGAGATCCAAGAGATGTGAGTTCAATCCTGGGTTGCGAAGATCCCCTGGAGTAGGAAATGGCAACCCACTCCAGTATTCTGGCCTGGAAAATTCCATGGACAGAGGAGCCTGCCAGGCTACAGTCCATGGGGTCACAAACAGTCAGACATGACTGCATACATTCACACACACACAGAAACAGACTAGAGGCAACATACAGGATCTCACACCAACATTCGCATAGCTCTCTAGAGTGATTTCAAAGTACTTTCATAGTCTCTGTTTCGCTGATCAGAAAGAAGCAGCAATCCTTGGCTCCAACTCTGCCTTCACCCTATACGTGCTGTGTTGTGCTTAGTCACTTAGTCGTGTTCAACTCTTTGCGACCCCATGGCCTGTAGCCCGCCAGGCTCCTCTGTCCATGGGGATTCTCCAGGCAAGAATACTGGAGTGGGTTGCCATGTCCTCCCCCAGGGGATCTTCCCAACCCAGGGATCGAACCCAGGTCTCCCATATTGAAGACAGGTTCTTTACCATCTGAGCCACCAGGGAAGCCCCCTATAGCTCTCCTCAGTCCCCCAGAGAGTAGAATGCTCTCTCTGTCTCTCTGGTTACTGGTTAGCTCTAACTTCAACCTTTCAACTTAGACAACTCTTGTGACGCCCTATCTCTATTATCCAACTTAATTATAAACCCTGCCTTTACCAGGAAACTCTTACTGTATTCTACCCACTAAATCTCAGGACATCAGTATCAGCTGGGATACATCAAAGTTGTTTGAACATCGCAGCTTGATCTCTAGGACCTTCCTTTTGAAAGCCTGCTCCTTAGCAAAAAAATTATTCCTCAACCGCCAGCTCTGTGTATTCTTGGTCTGCAGCTGTTGAGATGCCAGCAGATTGTGTCTAAGGCAATTCAGGTAACCACAGAAGATCAGAAAAGAATGCACTGACAGAGTTTAACAACTTTTGTAAGGTACACTGGGCTATCAAGTCATCATTTTGCAAAGTGAGAGGAGAGTCATGATTGTTCAGAGCCAGATGAGAACTTGAACTCCTGGGCCTCAGTATCAAGTACTGAATGTCGGACGATTAACTGATCCTCATCCTTCCATGCTGGTACACAGGCTCATCAGTACAAAATTATTTTTCACTAAATAAAAGTTGGTAGGACTTTATAAATAGTGAACGAGGAGACTGTGAATATTTTATTGCTCATTGCTTAATTCTTGCTTAGAAAAAAAAAAGAAAAGGAGTATTAAAGTCCTTTTTTTATTTTTTTTTAATTTTTTTTAATTTTATTTTTAAACTTTACATAATTGTATTAGTTTTGCCAAATATCAAAATGAATCTGAAAACACAGTGACCCATAGATTTCATTGTAACTGAGCACCTACCATGAGCCAGGCACAGTGAGAAGTGCTTTCCATGCATTATCTCATGTGATCCTTACATTAGCCTAACAGAGTGCATATGATTTGTATTCCTAGGTTAGATACCAGGAAACTGAGCCTGAGTAAGATTAGCAACGTGCCCAAAGCTACAGCCATCTGTAAAACAGTTGCAATTGGACCTCTAGCCAGCTAACTGCCAAGTCTGTGAACTCAACCAGTAAACCGCCCAACTGGCCCATTTTTATTAAAAAAAACAAAAAACACTCAATTGGCCCGTTTTTATTTTTTTTTAAATCAAGTTTGAGGCACTAATAAAGAATATGCATTGTTTTTATAAGTTAAAAGACAGAAAAAAAGACCAAACTTCTTTTGAAAGCTTGTTATCCTTAATTTTAAACTAACTTAAAAAACCAAAGGTGCCGTTCACTCTGAGTCTGGTAATTCCACTGAAAATTCTCAGAAACCTCTAGATACTAGAATAAATGCCATCCATCCCTCCATAGACACGTATTCAGTATCTACTGCTTGGCAGCAAGCACTGTACCAGGAACAAAGGACACAGATGAGCGAGAAGCGCGGTCCCTGCCCTTGAGGAGCAGACAAGCTGGGAGGACAGTCATTCTACATGTGGACACAGTGACACATGACGACTGTGATGATGGGGAGACGGAAGGAAGTTATGCAGAAGCAGGGGAAGCCTAACTCAGCTGGGACAAGAGGACACCTCCGGAGTTAGGGAAGGGGGGTGTGGGAAGGGGATGGCGAGTGCTCCAGGCAGAGAGAAGAACGTGCTTCGAGGACCAGAGTGGAGCTGAGGACTGAAGGAAGCTCAGAGTGGCTCATTGAGGTTAGTGGTTCAGTCTCGTCAGACTCTCTGCAACCCCATGGACTGTAGCCCACCAGGCTCCTCTGTCCATGGGATTTCTCAGGCAAGAATACTGGAGTGGGTTACCATATCCTCCTCCAGGGGATCTTCCTGATCCTGAGATCGAACCCAGGTCTCCTGCATTGGCAGGCGGATTCTTTAGCCCTGAGCCACCTGGGAAGCCCTCAATGTGGCTCAAGCTAACACCAAATGCAAGAAAGGAGGAAGCCAAACCTTAGGACTGGGTAGGTGGGCAGGGGCTGCTCCTGAAGGACCCTTGAAGCCATACTAAAGACTACACCTTCATGGGAAATAGATGGGGAAACAGTGGAAATAGTGTCAGACTTTATTTTTCTGGGCTCCAAAATCACTACAGATGGTGACTGCAGCCATGAAATTAAAAGACGCTTACTCCTTGGAAGGAAAGTTATGACCAACCTAGATAGCATATTCAAAAGCAGAGACATTACTTTGCCAACAAAGGTTCGTCTAGTCAAGGCTATGGTTTTTCCTGTGGTCATGTATGGATGTGAGAGTTGGACTGTGAAGAAGGCTGAGCGCCGAAGAATTGATGCTTTTGAACTGTGGTGTTGGAGAAGACTCTTGAGAGTCCCTTGGACTGCAAGGAGATCCAACCAGTCCATTCTGAAGGAGATCAGCCCTGGGATTTCTTTGGAAGGAATGATGCTAAAGCTGAAACTCCAGTACTTTGGCCACCTCATGCGAAGAGTTGACTCATTGGAAAAGACTCTGATGCTGGGAGGGATTGGAGGCAGGAGGAGAAGGGGACGACAGAGGATGAGATGGCTGGATGGCATCACTGACTCGATGGACGTAAGTCTGAGTGAACTCCGGGAGTTGGTGATGGACAGGCAGGCCTGGCGTGCTGCGATTCATGGGGTCACAAAGATTCGGACACGACTGAGCGACTGATCTGATCTGATCTGATCTGAAGGGCAATGGGGAACCAACTTGAGCAAAAAAAGACTGATTTTGGTTTCACAAGTATCCATCTGGCTGCAGAGTGGAAAGTGGATCACAGTGGGTGTAAGCTTGGGTCTAAGAACCTTGTATTAGGAAACCACTTCTGTAATCCAAGTGATAGGTGGTGGTGAGCTGGGCTGGGTGACAGGTGTCGGAAAGAAGATATTTATAAGGCAGAATGGATAGGAATTGATGGAAGACTGAATGGGGCTGGTGGGTGGTAGTGATTTAAGCCCTGAGGTAATTCTAAAGTTTAGAAAGTAGAAGACCCTATTGTTTAATTTCAACTAGTCATTTAGCTAGGGGAAAAAAAAATCATCTTTGAAAACTTACTCCATCAAGCAGAAGAAACATACGGCTTTTAAACCGTATTATTATTAGTACCTGGTTTCATTAGTATTCATTAGTACCTGGTTTCAGCCATAACTCACCTGGTTTCCGACCAATAACAGGTGTTCTCCAAGAAGGAAGTCTTTGAGCATATCTTCCATCACTATCATGTGCTAGAGGAAAAACGACTAGAGGTTAATTGTGCTTTGCATAATCAAGGTGAAATAAGAAAGTTGACAGCTATAAAGATATCTTCATGGAAAGAAAAACATCTATTATAATAGACAATACTCAATTTGATTATGCTAAAATATTAAAATGCATGCTGTGGTCAAAAATAAGTTATATAACCAACTGGGTCACTCATATTGAAGACCTGAAATGGTCTACCTTACCAAGACTCAACCACTGACTGACACATATTTCAAAGAGTTTTTTAATAGGACTCAAATATTTTTCAGCTATTGTACTTTGGAGAGTTGGCTTATAATTTAATGTGATATTTAAATTAAAACTTACTAATATAAATATATAAAGGTTTTCTAAAACAATTGGAGATTTCATGGAAAATCTTACATTGACTTCTTAACTATGACTTTCAATGCATACGTGTAGGTTTAGAATTAAAAATGTCAGCAACTATACTCCAAAAAATTATATATTTTTTAAATTTTTTCATATTTTTAAGTTCAAAACATGACACAATATAATAACATTAAAGTTGTTCACAGTAGTCACAGAGGAAATTACATTGCTCTTTTGTATCTTGAAAAATAGGACAATCATAAGTAGGTCAAAAAGGCTCATCCAGGATTAAAGGGAGAACTAAAGCCTGGAACGATTCATATCCCTATTTCCTCTTGGTTTTCTGTATCAAAACAATAAAGGCCTCAAAGTACTAAGGTTATTGAAGTTCTCTATTTGTGAAAAAGGCAACTTAACCTTTTGCATCTTATACATGCTGTAGATATTGTTCTCGTTTGCCAGTCTTTTTTTTAAACTTGGTTTGTGATTTTTTTTTCCCACATCTAAAATATTTTCCTTTTACTTCTCATGTTAAGCAATACCAATATTTTCTTGCAGAGTTTCTAGAAAAACTAAAAAAGTTTTCTCCCTCCTTCAAGAACAGATGAGTTTTCCTTAATGTTTATCTTGGTAATTTTTTAAAAATGCTTTCAGATAAACCATGGAACTGGAGTTTTAATGGGGCTTGAAGTAGGGTGAGCTATTTTGTTCATTCTGGAGTACTTTTTAGAATAAAATGAGATGTTATTAATAATTATGCTGGGACAACAAGTATAAACAGGGACTATTTTGAGTAAACGAGGGTACACAGTTACCCAAGTTAAAAGGGAGACTTACAACATTTGTCTTCTAATTTGAGTTCTAGTGATAATTTGGTCTGCAGAACTCTTCTAACTAAGATGAACAATCAGTGCTGATTTCCAGAAAACATTAAGTTCTTCCAGAAATACCTGGCCTAATCTCCATGAAAAATAGATTGAAAAGTTGGAACAAACACCTAGCTAGCAGGTAAAAAACAATGTGAATACTGAATAATAATCCAAACTATAGCTGTCGTCTTTACTTTTTCTCATGTCTTCCTACTTTTTGCCCTGGTTACACCTAACTAGAATTATTCAAGTCAACAAATGTTAGCTAAGGCTAAGGTCATGCCTACACAGTTCTTCTCTTAACCTCTCGGCCCCCTCGGTACCACAGACAATTTCTTCAAGGTCTCCTCTCCTGATTCCCTTCTACCTCTCTAACGGTTTTTCTCCGTGGTGTTTTGGGTTGTATCTTCTTCTTTTTGCAGCAATTCCTCCTTAAATACTGATTTTCTTCCTTTTTCTGTTCTCTTTCACTCCCTTGTTACCTGCTTTCCTGGGAACCACGGGATTGGGCAGACCAGGTTAAGCCTTCTTGTATGTGGGCACCCATCTGAAGGGGGAAGGAGGGCAACGTGCAGCTCAGTGCTGGAAGAGTCACTGCTGACCCAACTCTCCCTAAATCCACTCATCCATTCCATGGCTTCAACCACTAACTTTACACTGATCTTCAACAGCAAGACCTTTCTTCTTGACTCCAGCCCCACATTTCTGAGCAAATATTGAATTATACTTGGCTGTTTCCCAGTCTACTAGAACTTAATACACCCAAAACGTGGCTCATTCCTTTCTCCACAGCTTCATGCTTTAGCCTGTATTTCTAATCCCAATTAATAGCATCATGTTCTACAACCTGACCCAATCATCACCATCTTCCTGCCCAACTCAGTTGGCCCTTAGCAAAAGCTAAATCTAAGCTATCCAGCCACTTCAAATTTACTGTATCTATTATATTTTTCCCCCATTCCCATAGCTTTCATCCAAGTTTTTTTTTTTTTTTTTTTCCCTTTCTCATCTCTTGCCTAGATTTTTACCCACCAATGTGGCATCTCAAACTTCAGTGTCTCCTTGAGTCAATATGTGCTCCACGGTACTGACAGTCATTTCTCGGTTCACAATCATGTCAGTTTTTCTCTTCCCCAAAACTCTGTGAATAACTAATACCTTTGGAACAAGGATTACTCCTTATCTTTTTGATTTAGTCTCAGGCGCATCCCCTGCACAGTGGAGAATCATTTCCTCTTTACTCTTCTGTGGACCTTCCCAGCAGACCACGTGCTCCGTGAGGGAGGCTCTCTGACTTCCATCCAACAGAAAGCCCCATCGGCTCTCCCTGCCTCCTGTGCGGCTCCGGTGTGCCCTCTCCGCTCTGTCTCTGCTGTCTCTGTCTTCGTTCAGACCCTCCCTAAGTCCACCTGGACCACTGCCACTGCCTCCTAACTAGTCCCTCTCTGTTTTTGTTCCAACTCACAGGTAATAATACAGAATGAATGCAAAGTGAGCAAAAGTAAAAATGTTCCTCGAAGCTTTCAACAGCTTTCTCACTTCTTCTGAATAGTTTCCCAGTTCCTTCATTAGCAAGGCCCATATAATATGACCTTTTAACTCATCAGCCTCACGTCTTGTCATTCTTCCATTTTAAACCTCACCTCTGGCTATGACAATTAATTAGATGTAGCTTCCTGAACGAGCTCCACTCTTATGTAGTCACGTCTCTGCAGATGCTAGTGTCTCTGCCTGAGTCTTTCAACTTCACCTAGTGAACTCACTTTCCAGGATCCTCCAATCCGGGACCATCACCTCATTGATGCTACCACAGTAACCTGTGTGTACTTCAGTCACACTGTACAGTAACCACGTGCACCTGCTTGCTTTTCCCCTTGCGAGATTCAGGCAACTTGAGCCCTGGAACTGTGTATGTATGTACTTTAATCTCTGTGTTATGATATTGGTCAAAAAGTTTGTTTGGGTTTAAAAATCTGAACCAATTTTTTGACCATTCCAATAATATCCTAGACCAAGCATAGATACAAAACAGACATTTAAAAAAAATTTTTTTTTCAGCTCTGAAGTTCATTAGGTTTAAGAGGCTACTCATCGCTCCTCCAATTTCTCCTCTTTACTACTGCAAGTAAAATATTCCTTAAAGAGAGATATAATAAAAATATACTCCTAATTAAGAACATTCAAAATCTTTTTCCTTCTTTCATTAATTCACTCAACACATATTTACTCAACAGTCACTACGTGCCAGGCACTATGCTATGCTCAAGAGATACAAAATTAAAACAACAACACAAGGTTTTATCTTAGTAGTGTGGAAAACGTGTTTTAAAAATCAATTACAACACAGAGTGGCAAGGAGACCACAGGCACAGAACAAGATGGTATAGAAGCACCTGAATATTCAAGAGGCACGGAAGACACTGCTTCATAGGTGAAGTGCGGCAGAAAGGACAATAGTAACACACACAACAAAACTGAATTTAATCAAGTCACCGTTCCGAGAACTGGCACAGCTAGCACTTTTCATTAATGGTTAATTCATAATGCTTTGTGAAGAGAGGGTACGTTTGGAGACAGGCTACAGAAATCCCTCAGGGCCACTGCGTAAAGTTCACAGCAGCACTGCGGTCCTCCACGTCTGGGTCACGAACACCATGGCAACAGATGCCGTGTCCAAGGGCACAATGGCCCTCCCTGCTACCGAATTTCCTCCATTCCTACACGCTGGGAAGTCTTTTCAATCTCTGCTGCCATGGAGTTTTTCAAATTGTCACTTATGACAAAGTTTCCTGATTCTTTTTAATTCATTCCTTTCTACTACATGAACAGAGTGTGGTAGCACAAATGCTTGAAAATATTTTCCTTACAAGCATGTTTTGGTCTTTGACAGCAAGATTCTTTATTCCTTTGTGCCTTATAAGTAACCTTATTTTCTGTTCTTTTGTTCCCTGCTTGTGTAAGAGCATTAATTCTTTGGAAGAAAAATAAAACTGATGTTAGTTAATGGCCCATAGAATGAAAAAAAAAGAAAAAGAAAATCCAGGCTATGCCTTTCACTATGTCATGGGTAATTATAATTTGGACAGACTTCAAAAATATTTAATCAAGACTTTTATGGAGAAAGAAGAATTTGCCTAAATACCTTTTATTGTTAATATAATGTAGGAATATAAATTAGGACAATAATCAGAATTGGGGAATGGCAGATAAAAATAATTTACTTTAATTCTCTAATTCCTTAATATAGAGAAAATGGCAAGAAGTACTTCAAACATAATCTGTAAATATGGGATTATAATATATATGCAAATTGGTGGCCAAATATTAGAGAAATATTTAAGTATGTTTTATATTATAAAATAAATATATGACCACATGACAGAAAATCTGGAAAAGAAAAAATCCTTTTATATTATGAAAAATTTTCTCTGGAAAAATTTCTTATTAAAGTGAACATCTATAATACAGCTTTCTGGGCACACACTTATTTCTGTGTCTTAGTGGAAGCACCATATACAAGTGGAAATTTGTCTACTCTGGTCCACTGAAAAATGATTTTAAAAAGTAAAGAATAGAAAAATACTAGGCATTTCCAGAAAAAGGAAAGAAACGTGAGGAAAAGAATACACAGGACACATCCTTTCAATTACTTGAAATGATTTAACTACAAAAATGCAGGAGAATGAATACGAGTGGTTTCTGTTTTTAATTTAATAATACATTCATTTTACTTAAAGTATAGTTATGTGTGCATATAAAATTTATTACTTTAATCCTTGCAGCAACTCTTTCCATTCCCAAGTAACTTTGGAAAGAATTCATAACTTTACAATACACTAATAAAAGATGTTTCAACACCTCATTCCGCAACATCTGAATGAAACTTCAGTTCAATTCAGTTCAGTACAGTCACTCAGTTGTGTCCGACTCTTTGCGACTTAGCAGATTACAAACATAGACATCAGTTACACTTGAACTGGAGTTAATTACCACAGTGTAAGAGGTGATTTAATTACCCATGATTGCAAAATCCTGATCTTACCTGGATGTTGTCATAGAACAAAACATCAGGCACTTTCATTTTCTCGTGGGCATTATAGATTGGTGCACTAACCGTGCCAATCCTCAGAGATCCAGAAGAGAGTTCACCTAAACATTTCACATAGGACAGAGAATTACTTATAGGCCTGTCCTAAGAGAAGCCAAGTCCAGCCTGAACAGGATACCATATAGCATCTTTAACATTTTGTAGGCTCATCAAGGAATTTTAATCTAACATCTAAAAGAAATAAGCTTGAAGGTAGTAATAAAACATTATAGCTTTGCAAAAAAATCTTAAAAGCTCTACAAAAAGGATGAAGATGTTTCAAAATATCAAAAATTTTATTTAAAACAACATATGGCGCAAGCAACATATAGATAAGATTGAGAATGGAAAAACCCAGAACTCAGGCAAGGCACCTTTATGAGCTGTTTGGTCAGAGACTCTAAAATACATACATTTGAAAATTCCAAAGTACCATGAACATAATCTTTTTTTTTTTTTTTAGAACCCATAGAAGAATCCCCTAGAGCTCTAGTCAAAAATACAGATGAACTGACCCCAGAACTTTCAAACCACTAGTTTTAGGAAAGGCCCAGATCTGTGCCTCCAAAGAAGCGCCACAGGCGTTACAGTCGTTCTGTGGTGATTATACTGTATTGTTCCCTATTTGCTTTAAATAGTTGGTCTAGAATAGAAAATGAGCTCCTTAAAGCCATGAAACTAAGTTATAAATTTCTTCCAGTCAGGGGACACATCTCACATGTGTTCTCTACGGTGAGGAGAGACACATGCTCACTGCACGTCACATCTGAAGGTCCATGATAACAACGTAACAGTTTCAGTTGCTGTGGTCGTACTGACCATCATAGAAGCTATTATTTATTGAGGACCTTCCATGTGCCAGACCTCAGCTTCGGCTCATTGTTTTCTCACATGATTTCATGTAAATCTCTTAACAAGGAGACAAGAATTATGAGGAAGCTAAGAAGAACACGAATTAAATAATTTGCTTAGAATCACCCAGCTAGTATGGGTAGAGCTAAAAACAGAATTTAGTATAGGATGCTGTTCTTTCTGGGCTTCCCAGGTGGCTTAGTGGTAAAGAATCCATGTGCAAAGCAGGGAGACATGGGAACCCTGGGTCAGGAAAACCTCCTGGAGAAGGAAATGGCAACCCACTCCAGTGTTCTTGCCAGGAAGATCCTATGGACAGAAGCCTGGTGGGCTACAGTCCACAGGGTGGCGAAGAGGCAGACATGACTTAGCAACTAAATGACAACAACAACGATGTTCTTTCTGCAGTGTGATCTCCAAATAAATTTCATCCTGTGGATATACCTGAGCAAGCAGGTGGACAATTACAATGTCTTAGGCAACTGTCCCATCTTTTCTCCCTTCTCTTTAAAATTGGCTATTTTTGTGCTAGAGCACTTTGAAAAACAAGGAGAGAAACCAATATTTGCTTCTATGGAGTACCATGACCAATTTTGAGGTTTAAATAATTACACTCCCAGCCTGTTGAATCACCACCGAGTGCTACACATTTGCCAAAACACAGTAGGCCTCTCCCTCCAATAGCTCCTTGCCATTTCCTTTCATTCACAAGTTCTATTAGCAGAGAAAACCATGAGCTGCCACACCAAGAATTTACTATTTATTTACTACTTTCAGGTCTCTGAAAGAAAGTGAAGTTGCTCAGTCGTGTCTGACCCTTTGCGACCCCATGGACAGTAGCCTAACAGGCTCCTCCGTCCATGGGATTTTCCTGGCAAGAGTACTGGAGTGGGTTGCCATTTCTTTCTCCAGGAGATCTTCCTGACCCGGGGATCAAACCCAGGTCTCCCACATTGCAGGCAGACGCTTTACCGTCTGAGCCACCAGGAAGTCCATCAGGTCTCTGAAATAGACCCTATATAAAACTATAAAGGGAAAGACAAGGACTGTGGCAGTGAATTTACTACATACTTGTATGCTGAGATGACACGTTACTTCAGGTTCAAACAGCATTTGATACCATCTATGGTTTTTCCTGTGGTCATGTATGGATGTGAGAGTTGGACTGTGAAGAAGGCTGAGCGCCGAAGAATTGATGCTTTTGAACTGTGGTGTTGGAGAAGACTCTTGAGAGTCCCTTGGACTGCAAGGAGATCCAACCAGTCCATTCTGAAGGAGATCAGCCCTGGGATTTCTTTGGAGGGAATGATGCTAAAGCTGGAACTCTAGTACTTTGGCCACCTCGTGCGAAGAGTTGACTCACTGGAAAAGACTCTGATGCTGGGAGGGATTGGGGGCAGGAGGAGAAGGGGACGACAGAGGATGAGATGGCTGGATGGCATCACTGACTCGATGGACGTGAGTCTGAGTGAACTCTGGGAGTTGGTGATGGACAGGGAGGCCTGGCGTGCTGCGATTCATGGGGTCACAAAGAGTTGGACACGACTGAGCGACTGATCTGATCTGATGGCTTAGTTTGCAATGGCACCCCACTCCAGTGTTCTTGCCTGGAGAATCCCATGGGCGGAGGAGCCTGGTGGGCTGCAGTCCATGGGGTTGCTAAGAGTCGGATACGACTGAGCGACTTCACTTTCACTTTTCACTTTCATGCACTGGAGAAGGAAATGGCAACCCACTCCAGTGTTCTTGCCTGGAGAATCCCAGGGATGGGGGAGCCTGGTGGGCTGCAACCATCTATGGGGTTGCACAGAGTTGGACACGACTGAAGTGACTTAGAGTAGCAGTAGCATGGCTTAGTTTATGAAAGATACCTATTCAGTAGATTTAGGACTTTAAGAAAATTTAAATAACTCAGCTAATGTTTATTGCTAAAATTTCAAGCTAGAAAAGGGAAAGGCACTCAGAGAATGGTGATGATAGTACTTCCCTGGTAGAAAGGTGGCTAGCAGGCTTCTAAGAAATCTCATGGGATGGCATTAACTTGGTAAATTTGTCAAGGTCCTCAGTCTGGTAGGCTCAAAATCTGATTTTATCCTTACAATAGAGAGCACACCCGACTCCCAGGAGAATGTTAAAGACATATATTTTTATCTATACATAAATTGATATATAAAGCCAGAACTGCAATATATTACATTGCAATGAAAATGGAAAATTTCATATAGACTACATGATATATGGTTTCTATATCAGCATTTTAATCAGAAGGAGACTTGCATGGAAAGCTAAATCCTTATCAGAAAGCTGTTTGGTGAACCTCCTCCTCTGAACAGGAGGATAAATTACAGGAATTCTCTATAAGAAAGAAGATATTAAAGATGAATGGGACCAGATAAGTCAAAAGTCTCTTAGTTTCCTTATCTCCTTCCTACACAAGGCTTAGATGGGAACTGCCAGCACTGGCTTATTACTGAGATTAAACAATCTATCATTTGAATGATGCAATCTTTTTTCTTTTTTTTTGGATATGTTGACGGATTCAATCAAGTGCTGTTATGAATCTCCAAGTCCCAGAGTTATTCGGTCTCTGAGTTGTCTCTGCGTTTCTGTAGCCAGATCCATCAGTATGTTGAGTTTATAGTTTTACTGTAAAAAAATCACCTTATCTCCTTAATATAAAGTTCTCGTTCCAGTGTATCAACTATTAAAAACATCTACTGCAAAGAAAGTCACAATAAGTCCCTTTAAGAGAGTGATCACACATTGGATATTTTTATAAGACAGTTAACGACCCTTAAAAAACAGAGAACCTGTCTTTGTGCTCTAAATGAAGAACAGGGTACTTTTACAGAAAGATCTAAACCTCTCCCAAACTCAAATTATACTTATGGCTATCCAAAATAAAAGTAGCACAAAAGACAACCAGGTAGAAATGAAAGGAGTAAGAAGGCATGAAGTGATACTCAGAGTATTATTTCAGTCTACATCAACCTAGACAGTTTCCCAAACGTGTCCTGTAGCACACTGGTGGTCCCCAAAATGTAAATGTGCAAAGAGAACAGAACGCTAGGTCCTATGGTGAAATACCCTTGAAATAAAAGGTAAAACAAAGTTACATGTTTATTTACAGTAGGAATTCTCTGAGCTTTTAATATTCATGTCAATTGTGACCTCTTGGGGGAGAACCTACATCTGGTATGCACTGAAATAAAGGAAACATTTTTTTAAATAAAAGATTCTTCAACACAATATGTGAAACAAAATGGGTGGAGAACAAAAACATTTTTAACTGAAATAATAATAATTTATTACATTATTATTAATATAATAATATGTAGCTCAGATGGTAAAGAATCCACCTGCAATGCAGGATACCTCAGTTCGATTCCTGGGTTGGGAAGATAACCTAGAGACGGCAACAGCAACCCTCTCCAGTATTCTTGCCTGGAGAATTCCATGGAGATTCCATGGAGCCTGGCAGGCTACAGTCCATGGGGATGTAAAGAGTTGGACACAACTGAGCAATTTTCATACACACACACACGTAATAAATAATACAAATGTTTAATAATTCACTTAAAAGAGAAATGATTCAAATACTTACATTTGTAATCCTCCAGTTCAGACTCTGGACTATTATCAGTGGTTATTTCTATTGCAGCATCTGCCAGATTTTTTTCTAATGCTGACCTTGCAAGGCTTGGTAAAAACCTGGTGGGGTGGGAAGGATGGATTGATAAGTCAAAGCTTTCTATGATTCCAAAATATCTTCTGACACTTAGACAGACAGAAGGATGATCCGTCTTGATCTGTAAAAAAACAGCTTGAGAATACTTAAACCTTCTGTTTTCTGAACACAGTATAGTATCCCATTTCCCACAGCAATCTTTTACAACTTTTAATAGAGATTCATACTTTTTTCCATTAAAGCATTATATGCCACTCATTAAATTTATTCTTAGGTTTGCAAAGCTTTCTATTATTATTTTGAATGGTATTATTTTTTTAAAAATTCGACTTCTTTATTGATTTTTACTGGAATATATGGATAGGAATATCACTGACTTGGGTGTATAAGTAATATCACTATATTCCAACTGTTCTAAAATGTAGTTTACATGAAGCTTCTCTTGAATTTTTTTATGTAGCTAATCATATAACTTTTAGCCAGTCTAAAAGTACAAGAGACAACATTCTCGTTTAGTTCCTAACTCCATAAAGCAATATATCCTAAGAATGTTTGCTATAAAATTTTAGGGCCTACCCTTTACCAGATTAAGAACTCCTCTTTGACTCATGGTTAGCTAAGCATATTGTTTGTTTACTTCTGCTTTGGTTTGTTTTCAAGTTTGGCTGCTGAGTTCTATCAAATCCTTTTTAATGATTTCTTAAAATGAAAATTTTTCTCAGTAATATGTTAATATGTAATGTGTTCATAGGCTTTCCCTTGTGGCTCAGACAGTAAAGAGTCTGCCTGCAGCA
The DNA here is from genome assembly GCF_002263795.3 of Bos taurus. Taxonomy (NCBI): domain Eukaryota; kingdom Metazoa; phylum Chordata; class Mammalia; order Artiodactyla; family Bovidae; genus Bos; species Bos taurus. The sequence goes on from NC_037339.1 coordinate 11,944,543, forward strand.
CAGGAGACCCGGGTTCGATCTCTGAGTCGGGAATATCTCCTGGAGAAGGAAATGGCAACTGACTCCAGTATTCTTGCCTGAAAATCCTGTGGACGGAGAGGCTGGCAGGCTACAGTCCATGGGGTTGCAAAGAGTCAGATTTGACTGAGTGACTTCACTCTTACTCACTCATGCTAATATGGTAAATTTAAAAAAAGAATATTGAAATTTCTTCACATTCTTGAGGTAACTCCAGGTTGCTCATAATTTATTTATATGGATAAATTATATATTATATATATCTACACTTGGTTTGTTAGCATTTCATTTAGGATTTCTGTACACATTCCATGAATGCGATTTATAATTTTCCTTTCACATATTATTCTTGTCTGGTTTAGGTATCATGATTATACTAGACTCAAAGTGAACTGGTATGTTTTCACTGTCTACTCACTAGAATGGCCTCTAAAATGCTTTGTATATGATTATTTCATTCATTCCAAAGTATTACTTTCCCTTAGGCTTTGAAACTCTTTGTGTTACTTAGCATTAACTATTTACTTCTATTAAGTATAACTTAGTTTTGACTAAGAAAACACTGGCTAGATAATAAATCTATCTTTCTGTATGTATTTTCTTCAGCTCATGACCCTAAAAAATAGGCAATTGAAGCATTTTTTTTCTAATTTTCATTTAGAAGTTGAATTGTCTACTTAAGAGAATCAACTTTATTATTTCTCATGATTATTAGTTATTCAAAGAATTACTCCAAAGCACTGGAAACAAGCCTCACTTTAGCCTCATTTCACCACAGAACAAACTGAAGTTGCAACACAAGGAAGTTACTTTGACTACAAGAAAACTGTCCACTAAGCTGAAAATGTATAGAGGGCAGTTAAGAGATTTTCCTAAGCTGAATACAGTTTCTCTTTTAATTCCTCTAATGTAAAAGGAATGAATGGACAACAGTTAAAATCACCAGAAAAATAATTAAAAGATCATGTGAAAAGAGTCTAAAAGAAATCTTCAGGTTGATTGGATGGTGTTATTAATCTTTTCTAACTACTCTTTTAAACATGATTCTGTAAGGAAATTCTATGTCAGTGTTTAAAATAATTTCCAAACAAGTATAAAAAACAGTAGTAGTAGAAAAAATAGTAGACTGAAAAGATGCTAGTTTTTTCATACTTGGGCAACAGGACATGTCATACCACCCTGCATGGAAAGCTCCAGTGCAAGTTTAGGAAGTGCCATGTGTAATGCGTAAGACCTCTCTCTCATTAGACAATGAATCAGCATTCAAATGCCAAACCTACTTTTCCTTATTCACTGCTGTCCAATTTGAGTACTTAGCTTTATCACGTATAAAAATCTCTTTCTTATTATGCCTAAGTAAAGGTCCGTCCAGTCAAGGCTATGGTTTTTCCAGTGGTCATGTATGGATGTGAGAGTTGGACTGTGAAGAAAGCTGAGCACCGAAGAATTGATGCTTTTCAACTGTGGTGTTAGAGAAGACTCTTGAGAGTCCCTTGGACTGCAAGGAGATCCAACCAGTACATTCTAAAGGAAATCACTCCTGGGTATTCACTGGAAGGACTGATGCTGAAGCTGAAACTCCAATACTTTGGCCACCTCATGTGAAGAGTTGACTCACTGGAAAATACCCTGATGCTGGGAGGGATTAGGGGCAGGAGGAGAAGAGGACAACAGAGGATGAGACGGCTGGATGGCATCACTGACTCGATGGACGTTGAGTCTGAGTGAACTCCGGGAGTTGGTGATGGACAGGGAGGCCTGGCGTGCTGCAATTCATGGGGTCGCAAAGAGTCGGACACGACTGAGCAACTGAACTGAACTGAACTGAAGATAATAAGGGGAACACTGCATACAAGGCTGAAAAAGCTACATGTTCAGACTGATAACTTTTTCCAGACCTGAGCACAGACTATCAAACTTCTGTGTACTATTTTAGCAAAGACCCAGAAAGTTGGATTCAGTGAGAAAGGAGAATATGGTTACCTGGAAAGACAGGCTTTGGTGACAGCATTGTGAAGGTTCTCATTAGGGTACTGTGACAGCCGACGAGAAATCCTCAACAGCTGTCTGGTAGAAAGGGACGCCGCCAGTGACTGCGCCTACCAAAAGACAAAGACAGGCTGGTGAAGAGTTCTGTTTCAACTTGCGGAAAGTGCCTTTGGATGGGTATCATAGCAGAATTCATTATTCCTGAATGACAAGGCCAAACTTAACTATGTACTTACTGTTAATGAATTACAAACAAACAAAAACCAATTTACACTTAAAACATCCTTAAAGACAGGTTTTTAAAAAAAAATCCATGAAAAGTATTTATTAATTAAATTCAATTAAAGTGCTGTGTATACATGTGTTTTTTGTTTTTTCTTTTTTTCTAAGGTGGGGAAGGAGGTTAAATAGAGGAAAGATGTTACATTGTACAGATTGAACCTGGTTAAGGATAGCCCTTATGTACAACTAACTGAGGCTTCCCCAATGGCTCAGTGGGTAAGGTATCTGCCTGTAAAGCAGGAGACACAGTAGAAGGGGGATTGATCTCTAGGTCTGGAAGATCCCCTGGAGGAGGAAATTACAACCTACTCCAGTTTTCTTGCCTGAAAAGTCCCACAGCAGAGGAACCTGGCTGGCTACAGTTCATGGGGTCACAAAGAGTCAGACAGGACTAAGTGAATGAACACACACACATTCATTTCCACTCCCACCCTGATTATACAAAGCGAAACTGTTAAGATAGCCAGAAAATGCTCTGAGCTTTAAGTAATTATCTGGCTTCCGAAATAGAGAAAAGGAGTTGTGGACAGTTTAGGCTGCTGATCACAGAGGTGTCAACCAGTTATCACCTGGGTGGCAGCTTACAGTTGGGAAACCCTCTCTTACACTGTTAGAATAATTTTACTTTATATTCTTATTCTTCCCCAAATCCCATTAAGAGAGCTGCTAGTAAAGAGCTCAGGACATCATTAAGTACCAGTAAACATTTGTGGACTTGAATTTGAAATTATCTTAGCAGACAGCATAATGCATTGCATAATGCAATGTTTATAAGCTTTTTATAAGCTTTGGAGTCAGACAAATCAGTCTTCCATTTATTAGCTATGTGATTTTTGGCAAGTTACTTAATCTCTTCAGGCCCCAGTTTCCTCATCTTTAAAATGACAATAAGAAAGCCCTCACTTTTAAGTGTTATGAGTATGAGGATTAAATTAGAAAATTATTCTAAAGCACTTAGCAGAGGTCAGACACTTATGGGTGTTCAACAAACAGCAGCAATTATTATTCAAAGTCAGCCTCCTCAAAATGAAAAAAAAAAATCTAATAGGGAACGGGATCTACACGTTAGTAGAAATCTAATGCATCAAATTGTTACTGGCCTCGTTCCTAACATAGATCAGCAGCATTAGAAGATAGTAGTTTTAAATCAAGAGGAGAACTTTTAAAGAAACTGGTCCTCTGGGATGGGAGAGGGGCAGAAGAGGCCAGGGTGAAATGTCACTGAGTCTGACCAGGGCAGTTAAGTGGCCCTGAGCCCCTGAGGAAAGGGAAAGGGGACTCTATCAAATTAACCAAGGATCCAGAACGGATGGTGGGAGGATGCTAAAACTACACTACACATTTGTTCCTTTTAACACTTTGCTTAAGGTCATCTCTGCACCTCCCAAGGAAGCAAAAAAAGAATTTATTGCTCCTTCCTCGTGTATTTCACAGCTCCATGAGATGCAGGTCTGCTGTTATTAGCTTTATATTTCAGCTACAACTTGGATTAAACACTCCTTTGGGGACTAGGTTAGGAGCATGACCACTTTTTATGACATACCCTTTTTTCTATTAAAAAACACATTCTAAGTTTCAGGGACTTCATAAGCAAAACATTTGGTTCAGACTTGTTCAACAAATTTGCATTCTAGACACAGAGACAATATTTAAATATAAAAAAGCATAACGTGCAATTCAAAATAGCATATAATTTAATGCAAAAATAAGTGGAGCACTTGACAACTGCTATAGGGGCTTAAAAATGTTCAAGTGGGTAGGAGAAATGCTATGAACAAAGGGAGGAAAGCAACAAGAACAGAAATACATGCAGAATGTAAGGAAAGCAACCCAGCTTTACTAGAAGATCCTGCTGGAAAGTTTACTCCCAAATATCAAAGATCCATGAATTACGCTTAAAGAGTTGGTATTTCTTCTAAAGGCAACAGGACTGTGCTATGTGCAAAGCAGTAACATGGTTTTAGAAAGACTAACCTGGCAGTAGTAGGCAAAGTAGTTGAAGGACAAAGAACTGAGGCAGGAATCAGAAAGGCACTTCAATTACTTACTATGAAGAGATAAAGTCCTACAGTAAGGTTGCTTGCAAGAAGAAGGAAGTTGTTGTTCAGCCGCTAAGTCATGTCCGACTTTTTTGGTGACCCCATAGACTGTAGCCCGTGAGGCTACTCTGTTCATGGGATTTTCCAGGCAAGAATACTGGAGTGGGTTGCCATTTCCTCCTCCAGGGGATCTGACGGACCCAGGGATGGAATCCATGTCTCCTGCATTGGCAGGAGGATTCTTTCCCACTGAGCCACCTGGGAAGCCCAATAAGAAAGCAGAGAAAGGATTAAACAAATGTTTCAAAGGACTTGGCAACGGATAGATATGAAACAGTAGGAAGAATTAAGGATAAGATTGTTTTAGCTAGTATGACTGAAAGTGTCAGAAGTTAAATATGACCTAGCAATTCCCACTCAATACTTGAGACCGTGAAAAACTCCGATTTTAATCGTGGAAAATGTTTGACAAATGACTCCAACCAGAGGATTCTATGACAAGAGTCCCATTAAACCACATGGTAACTTTCCAGGTTAAAATATTCTACTCTAATTCCAAACATGACACTGAATTTGGACTTCGTATTTCATTCCAGTGATCAAGAAGGACTTCTCATGAGTTTGAAAAATACTGAGTCAGTTAATAATACCAAAATGCTTTACAATAATATCCAGTATTAAATCAGAAAGAAGCTTTAGGTTGAGCCACTTAAGTGTTGAATAAAGGGTTTGGCTGTTTCTGCTCTCACATTATTGCCAATGAAAAATTGAGAATCTAATTTAAAAACCCTAATACACTTAACATTTATCATATCGAACTTCTAACTGCAGTTTTAGGTAAGGATATGAGCATACTGAAGAGCATATCTCAAGGGTTTTTTGGATTAACATGATTAAAATAGCAATTCAGCTTAGAAATATTAGAGGTTTAAGATAAAAAATTATTTAAAAATAAATTCTTTTTTTCCTCTTAAAGAATTATTTTTTATGAAAATGTAATGTTCTCTGGGAGAGAAAACTCTAGGGACAACATATTAATTAATAATTAATTTATTCATGTATTCATCAAACATTTGTTAACTTTTCTACTACGTGCCAGGCACCAGGATGGGAGATAGTTGGTACAAAAAAGATACTTTGACCCTCCTTTGTCTCCCTGAAAGCAGGAACCGCCCATGAAAAAATACCCTCCCTGTACCAGGAGGCTAGAAGGCATCCTTAGCACCAGAAACAGGGAATTTAGGGCTGAGAGGGTTATATTAACAAACCTTGTTTCTTTTTCACAAAATTACCACTCCAAGCCCAAATGTCTTTGTATTGTCAATTCTTCACAATTTTATTGTTTCTTTGTCTAAAAGGTATAAACACTGCCTGCTTTGGTCACTTCTTTAAGTCTCAGATTTTTATGGGGCTCCTGCATCTACAAAATTAAATCTGTTGTTTTGCTCTTGTTAAACAGTCTCATGTCAATTTAATTCTTAGGCCACCGAAAGAACTTAAAGAGAAAGAAGGGAAAAGTTTTCTCCCCTATACCATCCCAAACATAAACAGAATCAGAAATAGAGAATCAACAAGGAAAGAGAAGTTAGAAGCTAGAGATAAAGTTGTTGGCATCCACACAGAGGTGATACTTGAAGCCGTAAGAATACATGAGATTGCTCAGCAGAGGAGAGAGCGGAGTAGAGCCAAAGCTCCAGGAACACCCAGGTACTCCTCTAGAGCTAAAACTTGTTTTCTGTGACACCAGCCAGGAGAAGCTGGAAGAAATGTTAAAATCACTGAAACAGTAACATACACATAGGAGAAAGCATAGCAGAAGGGATAAAAATATCAGCTTAAAAAATAGATTTTAAAGCACTGAACTCTAAGAATATAAAGCAGCAGCCTGTCAACAACAGAAAATTCCATGGAGAAAGCCCAGACTTACTGTTGGATCTTGTGTCTCTCTGAGTTTGTGTGTAAATGACAACAATTTGTCCAAAGCTTCCGGAGGCATATCTGGGACCTATTTTATGAGAGGATTAAGGAAAGAAAGAATAAATTGGGATATATGATCAAGCAACCAGAAATTATGGCTACTTATCAAACAATATTAAAATTATGTTTTTATAAAGTCTCTGATTATAGGTATCATGCTTAACCTGTGGATAAATTTGCTTATTCATCTTCTCAGGAAACACTTTTGCCTCTGCTTTCTCTTTAAGAATCAGGTCAAGAAGATGTGGCACATATATACAATCAAATGCTACTCAGCCATAAAAAAGAATAAAATAATGCCATTTGCAGCAACATGTATGCAACCAGAGAGTACCACACTAAGTGGAGTGAAGTCAGAAAGAGAAAGACAAATACCATATGATATCATTTATATGGGGAATCTAAAATATGACACAAACAAACCTATCTATAAAAATAGAAACAGAATCACATACATAGAGGATAGACTGGAGCGGGGAGGAGGGAAGGGGAGGAGGGGTGGGGAAGGGGGGGAAGGGGTGAACTGGGAGTTCAGGATCAGCAAATGCAAGCTGGTATGTATAGAATGGGTAAACAGCAAGTCCTACTGCACAGCCCAGAGAACTGTATTCAACAGCCTGTGACAAACCAGAATAAAAAAGAGTATGAAAAAGAACGTACATAATACATATAACGGAGTCACTTTTCTGTACAACAGTGATTAATACAACATTGTAAGTCAACTATACGTCAACTTAAAAAAAAAAGAATCAGGTAAAACCAGGCCATTCTTCATTTACAATTCTTTCACAATGATAAAACTGAAAGGAACCTCTAACCAATTAAAAACTGGCATATAGTACACCCATAAGAAACTTCTCATATATCACATCCATCTCTGTTAGCTTCAACTCTAATTCAGGCATTTTTCTTACGAAACCAAACTCCTTCATTTAGCAGCAACCTTACACCTATGTCTACTAAGAGACTTAATATATCCTTGTATAAAGGGAAGATGCTCAAACTGTCCATTTTTTCAAGGACTTTACAACCTGTAATAAACCATAATGGAAAAGAACATGAAAAAGAATGTATACATACATATATATATATATATATGCATATACACACACATACGCATTTCTGAATCACTTTGCTGTATAGCAGAAACTAACACAACATTGTAAATCAACTGTATTTCAGTAAAATAAATACGAAAAAAATCCCCACATACCTGAGGGGCATGATCTACTTATCAATGAAATGTAAAGAACAGTTGCCTGGAAACATACATTGACTGCTTTTAAGTACACTGAGTTTATTATGTATTTGAATTGATAATAAGAAAATTTTACTTAAACAATAATAAAATTAAAATTTTAACTTAAAAAGAGTAGAAGGAGATGTTAGAACAATGATTGGTATAACATGACAATTTCAGAAACAAAATGTTCATGGTTTCTCTGGGCATTTAGGTAATTGGAATTTTCAAAATTCAAAGCTCTATACCATATGTACTCAATCATTCTTTAAATCAACCCTGTGATGTAGTAAGTAGTATCATCCCCATCATCAAACGAAGAAAATATGGTTGAGTAATCTACCCAAGATCCAGCAGCTAATAAGTAGTGGATCTGACATTTAAAGGCAAGTTTTTTGACTTTAAAGTCTACACCCTTATCCATAACCATGCTCATAAAACCTAAAATTAGATAATTCATTCTAATATTTCAAAGGGGATGAGTGCAGTTATTAGTGATCTAGAATAGTACTGTCTAGCAGAACATTCTACAGTGATGGAAATATTCTTTATGCTATTGGCGTGCCATGGCCATTTGAAATAAAACTGAGCAACTGAATTTTTAAATTTGCTTTAATGTGGCTAGTGCTACTACACTGAGCAGTGAAGTCCCAGAATTCCAAAGGTGCTAAACACACTGCATGGTTAAGGCAGATGCCACAATAAGAGATTACAAACCCTACAAGCCACTAGACAGCTAACCAGTTAAGCACACGCTATATTACAATCCCAAGGGGGCCAGAAATACCTAGGATTCTCTACAAAACCTATGGAACTAAAATATATTTGGCCTCCTCTTGTAGTTGGAGAAGGAAATGGCAACCTACTCTAATATTCCTGCCTGGGAAATCCCACGGACAGAGGAGCCTCGTGGGCTTCAGTCAACGGGTTCATTGAAAGTTGGACACGACTTAGCGGCTAAACCACCACCACCACCCCTTTTAGTAGGGGCTTTAAATAGTCACCTTTGGCTGAATCTAAAAGGAAAAAGAATCCCCAAACTGGCTCCACAGGAGGAAAATGGAGAGACAGCCCAAATGCCTGGTTCTTAAGGTGTGGTCCCAGACCAACAGCATCAGCATCACTTGAGTACTTCAGACATGTAAATTCTAATTTCCATCCCAGAATCACTGGCTCGGCAATCTGTAAGTTAACAAGCCCTCCAGATGATCCTGAAAAGTGTTGACATCTGAGAACCATTTTATAAGGAAATTTGGAAATAAACAGTGAGAAAAAGCCAAAAATATCCAACTCTGCTCAAGCAGGTGTCAAAAATGCCTTAAAAAGAGAGTAACTGAAGGCAACAGGCTTGTGCTGGCCTCACTCTTACCATTTCCTTAATCACTTGGATTTCTTCACTTTTGACAAGTGGTTTCATGTAATGGAAAAAGAACATGGTTAAGAATTCTGGCCCCAGCCACTGCTGTGTCGTGCTTCCAATAACAGGGGGTTCTGCCAAGGCGATGATTCTGAAGGAGGGGTGAACAGGAAAAATCGATCTAAAAGGGAAAAAAAAGCTTTTTAAGCATAACTTTTTGTGTCAGAAATTAGGTCACAGTAGCTAAAGCCTAGGCAATAATAAGACTATGGTACAGATAAAGCTATTACCCAAAGAACAAGCTCTGGAAAAACAAAGGTCAGGACATTCTAAAAACCTAAGATTAAAACAAAAGAATTACCAAAGGTTAATATGTGATGTACCATGTCAACTGATGAAACTCCATCGCTGGCATGATTCGCTGTTTTGGAAAACATGAATCCATGTTTTTGGATATGTTGTTATACCTACAATAAATTTACATAGTCCCTTGAAGAAAAAAGTGAAGGTGAAAGTCACTCAGTCGTGTTCGACTCTTTGTGACCCCATGGAAGATACAGTCCATGAAATTCTCCAGACCAGAATACTGGAGTGGGTAGCCTTTCCCTTCTCCAAGGGATCTTCCCAACCCAGGGATTGAACCCAGGTCTCCTGCATTGCAGGCAGATTCTTTACCAGCTGAACCACAAGGGAAGCCCAGTAGTCCCTTGAAACATAACCCCAAACAGTTCATATTCATTACATAGGTCCCCTGTCTTTGTTCAAAATCTCCTGTCTTGCAAGGAACTTCTATGTCAGTCATAGAAAGACCAAGAAACACTACTCAGGATGAAGAGACTTTTTACAATGCAGAAAATTTAAGTAGCATAGGGGATCAGATTAAAATTTAAATTTGGATTGGCAATAAGAATACTTAGGTCTTTAAAGGTGGAGAAAAGTGAACTTCCATGTAATTCACTCTTTTGTCATTTAATAGGAAACAATGTGATTTTTAAAGTGATCTCTTTGATAAGTCCCTGTTAGGGAATCTGAAGATGTAAATATAAGATAAGATTTCCCATGGTTTATGAAATGAACTTGAGTAGTTTCAGAAGGAGCTAGAAACCCTTTATCATGATCTAATCATGAGTAATATCAGTTCTTATCAATTCTCAAAACTGTAGTGCAAATAGACCTTTTGCGGGTTATATCATCCTTGCTGAGAAAGGAGAAATGAAACTCAAACACCCGCCAAGATCTTCAGAAAAATAAAAATAAAGGGACCTAAATGGCATTTCTTCATTGCCACCAACTATTATGATAGAACTCAGGAGTTCTGTGGTTGGGCAGCGAGAATATCAGGAGATAAGAAGTGTGTAGAGAGAATCAGGTAAATACTCGGAAGATTAAATATCAGAAAAAGTCCCCCCAATACAACAGGAAGCTTCACTGAGTCCCTGACAGTATGATTTAGAATTTTAGAGGGCCACAGCATCATTTGTAAGCCAGGGAAAAGCAGTTTATAGGAATGGTCATATGAAACATCTGGGTGAGTTCATAAAAGCTACTAAATACCATTTCATTTCGCTAGGTAGGGTCAGGGGGAGAGACTTATTTATAGATATTCAAGCATAGCATGGCAATGATCTGTCCAAAGGAGTTGTACTAGAAAGAGAAAAGGATAACAACACAGATAATGACTTGAGAGTCCTAAGGATGGCACGATCACTCAGGATTGCTAGAAACTACAGTCACACAACAAAACCTGGACAGAAAAAATTCTATGATCTGAAAAGAGAAGATTATTCCATTTTCCACTTCTGTTAAAGTGGTTTGCCATAATCCAGAAAGTCTGCCTCAGGGCCCAGCAACAGATGTTGGATTCATCTTTGATCCTCTTCTCTCCTAGCTGGGACAAAAGAAGGTGGGAGAGACAGAGCCTGCTTATTTGTGCTTTGCTCAGAATTAAAGCTGCAGATGTAGTTTTCCACTCAAGATGGTGAGGGACACTAAAGTAGGGAAAAAACAAAACCAAAACCCAACAAGCAAGGGGAATTTCAATTGCCATCCTTAAACCAACAGGCAAAGAAGCAAGTGCCCCAGGTAACTGTAGATTCAGGCCTAGGAGTACAACTAACATGAAAGCAAGCAGGCTGGTTTTAACTTAAACATGAAGATGGTCACTGCTTATGAGGTACACTGTGGCTTGCTTTTTGGTATGGACTCCAGCAGACTGGCTTCCCCGGTGGTGCTAGTGGTAAAGAACCTGCCTGCTGACGCAGGAGACATAACAAACGCAGGTTCTGTCCCTGGGTTGGGAAGATCCCCTGCAGGAGGAAATAGCAACAACCCACTCCAGTAATCCTGCCGAGAAACTTCCATGGACAGAGAAGCCTGGTGGGCTACAGACCATGGGGTCACAGAGTCTGACACAGCTGAGCATGCGCACACATACATATATGTACACACACACACACACACACACACACACACTCTAGCAGGGTACCCAAGTGAGCGGGCCAAACTTAAAGGGGGCAGTTTCTGATGATAGCTGATGTGTCAGGAAAATAAGTATTAATATAAGCTGACTATAAAAATAGCCAACTGCTAAATAACAGGAAGAGAAGGACCTGTTTGCTTGTTAAGTTCTCCACAAAGGCTTCCTTACATATAAACAGGTCATATGGAAAGTTGTTTTCTGATGATGTTACATTCTCTGAGTCTGAAAGTTAGAGAGCAGAGCACGCCTGAGGACGGGCCATGTACTTCCAGATGTGATATGACATGCATGCGTGTGTGCTAAGTCTCTTCAGTCATGACCGACTCTGTGCGATCCTGTGGACGGTAGCCCACCAGGCTCCTCTGTCCATGGAATTCTCAGGCAAGAAGACTGGAGTGGATTTCCATGCCCTTCTATAGGGAATGTTCAAACCCAGGGATCAAACCCACATCTCTTACGTCTCCTGAATTGCGAGTGGATTCTTTACCGCTAGTGTTACGTGGGAAGCCCCGTGATCTGACATACTGGTGGGTAACAGAAAGGCTGAAGAAGTAATAAATAATTGAGAATTAGGAAACATGCACTAGGAAAATTTTAAATCAAGGTTATCTTCAATTTTACTAGAATTTAACAACAAATAACAATTGAAACTAAAGATATGGATTAACTTCAGATAAATAGATATCATTTCATAAAGATTAAAAAACTTGAAAGCAGAAAGATCTTTTACAAAGGCTTAAAATATTGGGGCCAATGTTTGTTTGGGGGCATAAGTAAAAGTTTTTAGAAAGTAAAATACTTTCCAATGCTTCTCAACAATAAAAAGGAAATTAATTATTGGTATACAACAACAGGGAATATCTCAAAATAATTATGCTGAGAGGCCAGACCCAAAGAACACATACTGTGCAAATACATTTATATAAAGCTCTAGAAAAACGCATATAGAAAATTTTCTATAAAGAAAGCTGAGCGCCGAAGAATTGATGCTTTTGAACTGTGGTATTGGAGAAGACTCTTGAGAATCCCTTGGACTGCAAGGAGCTCCAACCAGTCCATCCTAAAGGAAATCAGTCCTGAATATTCACTGGAAGGACTGAGACTGAAGCTGAAACTCCAATACTTTGGCCACCTGATGCAAAGAGCTGACTCGTTGGAAAAGATCCTGATGCTGGGAAAGATTGAAGGCAGGAGGAGAAGGGGACGACAGAGGATGAGATGGTTGGATGGCATCACCAACTCAACGGACATGAGTCTGAGTAAACTCTAGGAGTTGGTGATGGACAGGGAGGCCTGCCATCCATGGGGTCACAAAGAGTCAGACACAACGGAGCAACTGAACTGAACTGAGAAAATGCACGTTATATAGACTAACAGGGAGCAGTTTCCTGGGGTGAGAGAGGGTGGTGAGAAGGATTAAAAAGGGGTCAGACAGGACTTTGGAGATCATGGAGGTATTTACTATCGTGATTGTGGTGACAGTTTCATAGGTGTATAAAATGTAAAAAATTATCAAACTGTACACTGTAAATATATATTTGTATATTTGAATTACAAAGCTATTAATAAAACCAAAACTTCAATAAGTTTCTATCTTCTGACAGAAATTATATGCTACATTTCTGTCAAATGTGTATGTTAAAGAACTTGAAACAATAACATAGAAGGTTTTTATAAAGATATTAATCATGAACTGAAAAAGGATTTTGTAACTGGCCTTTCACACTGTAATACTAATGTTCCAACTCAGAACCTGGAGGTTATGCAAGTCTGTACACAGTCCCCATTTCTCCTGCTTTGCAATGTAGCAAAGCAAATTCCTACTTCATCTTTATCCCACACAATGTCTAATGTGACAGATAAGTAAATAGTTAAATAGATAAATGTATTGCTGTTGTTAATAACCATCACTGCAAGAAACTTTTTGAAGACCTTTGTTGGCAAGGACAAAACAAAGATAAGTGATAAGTAAGAATAATGGTTTTTCATTAAGAGCAGAGCAGCTAGTCTAAATCTGGTCTTGAATGAGTTTTTGAGAGAAGGTGCATTCTTGTATCAAATATGTGATACATTTGTGTATAAGAAGACAAAAGTAATACATAGAATAATAAGTAATATGGCTTCCCTGGTGGTTCAATGGTAAAGAATTCACCTGCAATGCAGGAGGCTGCCTGCAATGCATTGGATCCCTGGGTCGGGAAGATCCCCTGGAGAAAGAAGTGGTAACCCACTACAGTATTCTTGCCTGGGAAACCCCATGGACAGAGAAGCCTGGCAGGTTACAGTCCATGGGGTGCAAAGACTTGGACACAACTTCATGACTAAACCACCACTGCACAGACCCTTCATGAGCACAGAGTTTAGAACTTTTACTTGACCATAAAAATGTTTAGGATTATTTTTCAAAATCAGAATTTGCTTACGGCACTTTGTTTTGAGAACCAAACACAGAGACTTGGGCATAAAATCCTGGATCTAACTTGAATTTTGTTAAAAATGTACACAGACTAATTTTCCAGAAAAGAGATCCTGAGGTTTCTAGGGGAAGTGGGAGAGAATGCTCAATCCTAACTACCTTCAAACGTGAGTAAGAGTAAAATCTAACAGATTGAGGATTGTGCCCAATGTCCACTTACAGTCCATAAGTAATTAATAGAAGCTGGAAGATTATCAACTCTCTTCAATGTTTAATCATAATCAATATAAAAAATATTCAATAAAAATACAAAAACATTAGAGCATGTATAATTACAACTGAGACTAGGCCTCTAATCTTTATTGCTTTCCTGGGATAACCAGAAGCCTATTTTTGGTAAAATAAACTATTGGTAATTCACAGAGGTTCTCACCCACCTTCATCTAGGCTCTGACCAGCAGCAGGAAGGGACACATTTAGAAGCCTGTAGTATTTGTACTCCTCCTTTCCCCAAAGAAATTTTTCTCATCAAAGGAAATAGTTCTATTTTGGTCCTTACTTCCTGTAGGAAATGCTGGCATGGTGTCTGGTGAGCACGGCCATCACGTTATTTCTAACCCCAATGTCCACAGGATTCCAGGTGTCCTGCACTAGAAGGGACGGCTCTAGCATTTATTTAGCTATTTCTAAAGGAACTTTAGCTATGTCATTAGCTGCAAAGAATACCTGCAGAGCACTACAGAAACGATTGAGGTATATGGTGAAATTAGAACACAAAGAAGGTCAGCAGAGGAGTCGAATATAATTGTACCGAAACTGGGTTTCATACGATGAAGTTGAAAGGCTTGGTAGCTCACTGCTAGTAGCTGATAATTATGAGGCTCTATGTTATCAGACTTGTCATTAAGAGCAAAGTAGTCTTAATTAGTAGGTTCATAAAAGGAAACACTGCTAGCTCAGAAAGTCATCGAAAACTGGATGAATAGAATCACTTTACCTTGAGTTTTCTAGAAGTTGTTCTGGGTTAAGATTTATTTGTGATTCCAAAACATTTACCAAGTGTTCTACTATGTATCAGATACTGTGACATTTGAAACAAAGGATGAAGTATAGGGCATTAGAGGGTCCGGACTACATTACAGTCCTCGATTCCAGTTTTTTCCTAAGACCCAAGTGCATCCTCTCCCTTTCCTTTGAACACCAAACTCCTTTTTGTGACAATTTAAGGTTGTTCTTTTGTTGCTGTTACTTGTAACTGAAGGATTCCTGCAGAACACAAATATGAAAATTGTTCCTGTCTGAAAGCCAAAATGTATCTAAATTTACCAAACTGGGTCTAGAAGCAAAGTAGCCTAAATCTGACTTCCTTTCACTCTACCTTCGATCATTTTCTCTATCTCAAATGCCCCACAAGGAAACAAAGTATTAATAGCTGAGTTTATTTAAAGATGAAGAGAAATAATAATCACTTTGCTGCACTTCAGTTCCATGCTTAGGTATGAATGAAAGAATAGAAGATTTGAGCCATGAGTTTCTAATTTATAGTTCAGATGCTAATGCCAAGAGTGACATACAAGTAACATGACAACGGGTCACATTACTTACAAGAACCACTCATGAAACAAATTAATTTTCTCCCAGGACACAAATTTCCCACTTTTCATGCTATGCTATTTCCTTTTGGTGGAGCTGCCCACACTCAACCAAATGAAAACATCCTGGACAGATACAGTCAAGTGGCTGAAAGGAAGAATCTAATCTACTATAACCCTAAAGGACAACATATTTATTCTAAGAAAATAGTGTGTTTCTCCGGTTAAAAAAAGGAGGAACACTAATAAGGAAAGGAACCAGGCTGTCAGCTGGCAGAAATACTTTGGATAGAAAGGAGAATTCATTTTGAGACAACTCGCCTCTGAAAAGTTAATAAAGTCCTGATAAATTGATAGAATGTAAGAGAAAGAAAGAGAAGTTCAGCCCAGGAGGCTCAACACCTAACTGATGATATATACAGAAGAGACACCAGCGGAAACAGGAGCGTGAGAGTGGAGAGGGGTGATGTGTACGCTGTGCGTATGGAGAGCAACACGTCCAAATCAGGGCTAGTCAGAACACGCCACGGGAGGAGGAGGAAACGGACAGAAGATGAAACTGACAGGGTTCCTGATGTGCCTGAATGTGCTGAGAGGAGATACAGACAACAGGCAAAGTGCCTCTACAAATCTAAGAGCATAGACATTATATCAAGCGCTTTTTCCAACCACAACAGTATGAAACTAGAATCAATTACATGAAGAGAAACAGGGCCTTCCCTGGAGGCGCAGGGAAGTGCGAGTGGGTAAGAATCTGCCTGCCAATGCAGGGGACACGGGTTCCGCCCCTGGGCTGGGAAGACTGCACCTGCCACGGGGCGACTAAGCCTGCACTCCACAAGAGAAGCCACCTCAATGAGAAGTCTCTGCACTGCCAACCAGAGGGCAGGCCCTGCTCACTGCGACTGGGGAAAGTCCACCCGCAGCGACAAAGGCCCACTGCAGCCATAAACTAACTAACTGAAAAAAGAAATGGGAAAACACAAACACGTGGACACTAACCAACACGCTGCTAAAAAACCCCATGGATCAATGAAGAAACGGAAGACGAAACCAGACAATATCTCAAGACAAACTGATAATAAAAACAGCTTTCCAGCATCTATATGAGGCAGCAAAAGCAGTTCTAAGAGGGAAGTTCATAGCAATACAAACCTACCCCAAGAAACAGGAAAATTCTCAAACCTATGTTACCATCTAACAGAATTAGAAAAAGAACAAAAGCCTGAAGTCAGTAGAAAGAAAGGAAAAAAAAATCAGAGACAGAAAAAGTAGACACCAAAAACTAATTGAAAAGATCAATGAAACTGAGAGTGGTCTTTTTTTTCCCCTTAATGATAAACAAAACGGATAAGCCTTTAGTCAGACTCATCTGAGGGGAAAAAAAAAGAGGACCCGAATAAGCCAAATAAGTAATGAAAGAGAAGTTACAACCAATATCGCAGAGGTTAAAAAAACATAAGAGAGTACTATGAACAGCTACATGCCAACAGATTAGATAATGAGAATAAATGGATAAACTGGATAAATTCCCAGACTGAATCAGGAAGAAATAGACAATCTGAACAGACTGATCACTAGTAGTGAAACTGAATTAGTATTCAAAACACTCCCAAGCAAGTATAGGATCGGATGGCTTCACAGGGAAATTCTATCAAACATATAAAGAAGGGCTAATAACTATTCTTTTCTAACTACCCCAAAAAATTAAAGATAAGGGAACTCAAATGTGTTCTACAAGGCCATCATCACCCTTATACCAAAACCAAACTAAGACAGTACAAAAAAGAATATTAGATGCTAAAATAAATGCAAAAATTGACAAAATAATAACAAACCAAATTCAATACAGAATAATGTGAATATAGATGCAAATTTTTTTGACAAAATAATAACAAACCAAATTCAACAATATATAAACAGGATTATATACCATTATCAAGCAGGATTTATTTCAGGGATGCAAGGATGATTAAATATCCACAAATCAATCAATGTGATATATCACATCAAGAAAAATAAGGTTAGAAATCACATGATCATCTTAATAGATGCAGAAAAAGCATTTGACAAAATTCAACATCCATGTATGATAAAAAAAACTCTCATCAAAATTGGTATAGAGGAGACACATCTCAACATAATAAAGGCCATTTATGACAACCCAGAGCAAACACTAACAAAACAAAAAGGCCACCTATGGAATGGGAGAAGGTATTTGCAAATGATATGTCTGATTAGGGATTAATATCCACAATACACAAACAGTTCATACAGCTTAATACCAAAACCAAGCCAAACCAAACAACCTGACTGAAAAGTGGCAGAAGTTGTGAATAAGTATTTTCCTAAACAAGTTTTACAGATGGCCAAAAGGTACCTGAAAAGAATGCTCAACATGGCTAATCATTAGAGAAATGGAAATCAGAACTACAGTGCCATACCCTCTCACACCTGTCTGACTGCCTATCACCAAAAAGAGCACAAACAACAAGTGTTGGTGAGGATGTGGAGAAGAGGGAACCCTAGCACACTGTTGGTGGAATGTAAATTGGGGTTGCCTCTATGGAAAACCATATGGAGGCTCCTCAAAAAAAAAAAAGCAAACTAAAATGGAACTACCATACGATCCAGCAATTCTACTCCTAAGTGTATAATCCAAGAAAATGAAAACACTGATTTGAAAAGATACATGGACCTCAATGTTCACAGCAACATTAATTACAGTAGACACAATATGGAAACAACCCAAGTGCTCATCAACAGATGAATGGATACAGAAGATGTGGCACATATACACCGGAATACTATTCTGTGTAAAAAGAATGAAATACTGTCATTTGCAGCAATGTGAATGAATCTAGAGAATATTATGCTAGGTGCAATAAGTTAGACAAAGACAAATGCTGTATGTTTTCACTTGTGGAATTAAAACAAACAAACGAAACATGAGAACAAGTGAATACAGCAGACACAGGGAACAAACTAGTGGTTACCAGCCGTGAGAGAAGTGGAGAGGAGCAAGACAGAAACAGAAGATGAAAATGTACAAACTGCTATGTATAAAGTAAGCTACAAAGATACATTGTACAATCTATAGAAACACTGAATCACTATGTTGTAACCTGAAAATAATATTACAAATCAACTATATTTCAATTAATACACACACACACACACACACAAATATTTGTATATAACTGGATACTTACTAGTTGTCTTAAAAATAAAAAGTCAAGCCAAATTGGAAAACTTATTTTTTTGGTGCAAATAAAGTATAAACTTGTATGTGCCAACTTTTTAAAGAAACTCGCCTTCACTAATAAGTTTCTGTGAGGTAAAAGAGATCCAACCAGTCAATCCTAAAGGAAATCAGTCCTGAATATTCATTGGAAGGACTGATGCTGAAGCCGAAACTCCAATACTTTGGCCACTTAATGTGAAGAACTGACTCATTTGAAAAGACCCTGATGCTGTGGAAGATTGAAGGCGGGAGGAGAAGGGGACGACAGAGAATGAGATGGTTGGATGTCATCACCAACTCAATGGACATGAGTTTGAGTAAGCTCCGGGGGTTGGTGATGGACAGGGAAGCCTGGCATCCTGCAGTCCATGGTGTCGCAAAGAGTCGGACATGACTGAGCGACTGAACTGAACGGAACAAGAAAAAAAGACAAGAAGGTAACTTCTTTATCTGTGTTCCCACAGCATTATGTAGAGATCTTTATTGTAATATTTAAAAGCTGCATTTTAATTTTTTATTTATATATTTGCTGCTCTTCATATGTAGGCAATTACTAACTTTAGGAAAAACAGAACATACGTAAAAAGAGAAACATAACTGTAGTCTACTGAATGACTCAGCAGTGTACAGTTCTCGCGCCATTATAATAATGCAAACACTGAATGACATTGTAAACAAAATTATTACCTAATATTTAGGAAGAATGGGAGATAGGAAGTATGCATGTGTAGTGGGAAGGGGGATGGTGGAAGAAATATAAACTATAATTTTCCATAGTAGGAAATCAATGGGCAGTGCCCAACACTGAAAAATAAATCCAGAAATGTCAATAAAAGTATATTATTTAGTGACATGGAAGTAAATATCAAAAGAAACAGCTCAGAGTTGAAAGTGGTCATCTCTGAGAAATAGGCAACAGGAAAGTGTCCCAGGACACATAACAGAGGACCGGTATTTGAAAAACTGTCTGGCTCAAGTTTTATGCATATTTAACAATAATTAAAAAAAAATTTTTTTTAAATAAGTGAAGGAAATAAGCAGCGCTATGATCTGTCTCCACCGGTTTCAGAGTGACTTCTGGAGACAGAACTGAGCCTGGTTTCATTCACGGGAATGATGAAAATCAAGGGTGATGAAGACAGGACGCTTTGGGAAAGAAGCACTACCAATCAGTCCGAGTCAAATCCTGAATGTGAAGCCTGGGGCCACTTCGTTCCTGACAGTGTGTTCATTTGTAAAACTGCTTGTGACCATGAGGAGAACTTGGGCTCCTTCCACAGAAAAGGGCTGCCGTTTCCTGGATGTTTGGTGAGCAGACAATGCCCTTCGAGTCCTGAGGGAAACCAATGGGCAGCCCTGCTGGGAGCTGTTGCCCAGCTGCTCTGATTCATCTCCCTGAAAATGCAAGTGCTCCCTGATAGGTGAGTCACATGCAAATAAGGTACAGTCGTTTAATGTCATAATCCCAAGGTATGATATATGAGAGGGCTCTTTATAAGTTGCCTCCCTCAACACTCAACCAAACTACTTACTGGCTAGAAGAATCTGAGGATAGGCAATAGCCGTGTAATCAAGCAAATTTTTACAGAGATAATAAGATTAAATATTTTCTCTCTACGAAAAAATTCCAAGGATAAAACATAAACACAATAAGAAACACACATAATTAGCATTTGCTGGATTTCATTGTTTTAAATATGGCAGCAAGTCCTTTAGGGGAAGGAGTGGCTTCAATCAAGTAAGATTCAATTAAGTGACTGGGAATTCCCCAAAGTACTAATAATAATCTCTAATTACGTGAAGATATCCATGGAAATGTAATGAGGCAGAAAATTACTTATAATTGCTAGATCTCTTCTAAAGGAAAGCATAGTATGCAGCTGAAAGAAATATTTTCTTCGAAACTTCTTAATTTGAAGATTTTAGGGAGCTAGGCATGAACCCTGGGTATAGCGGGGAGCAGGCTGCCCCTCACGATCAGCAGGGACAGCCAATCTCATCTACAAACAATAAGTGCTGGTAAGGATGTGGACAAAAGAAAACCCTCTACACTGTTGCTGAGAATGTACACTGATACAGCCGTTACGGAGAACGGCATGAAGATTCCTTTAAAAACTGGGAATAAATCTACCATATGACCCAGCAACCCCACGACTGGGCACATACCCTGAGAAAGCCACAATTCTAAAAGACACATGCACCCCAACGTTGACTGCAGCACTATTTACAACAGCCAAGACATGGAAACAACCCTAGATGTCCATCTACAGATGAATGGATAAAGAAGATGTGGTACATACATACAGTGGAATATTACTCAGCTATAAAAAAGAGCAAATTTGAGCCAGTTCTGGTGAGGTGGATGAACCTAGAGCCTATTACACAGATTGAAGTCACAAAGAGAGAAATAAATATCGTGTATTAACACACATACATGAAATTTAGAAAAATGGTATTGATGAACCTATTTGCAGGGAAGGAATGGAGATGCAGATGCAGAGGCGAATCGGTGGGACAAGGAGAGAATGGGATGAATGGAGAAAGTAGCATCAATACATATACTCTCGCATGTGTAAAATAGATAGCTGGTGAGAAGCTGCTGTGTAATACAGGGAGCCCAGTCTGGTGCTCTGTGATGACCTAGATGGGTGGGATGAGGCTTGAGTGGGAGGGAGGCTCAAAAGAGAGGGCATATGTGTAACATTATGGCTGACTCAGACTTCCCTGGTGGCTCACATGGTAAAGCATCAGCCTACAATGCGGAAGACCCGGGTTCAATCCCTGGGTTGGGAAGATCCCCTGGAGAAGGGAATGGCAACCCACTCCAGTACTCTTGCCTGGAAAATCTCGAGTGGAGGAGCGTGGTAGGCTATACAGTCCATGCGGATGCAAAGAGTCGGGCACAACTGAGCGACTTCACTTCACTTCTTCATGGCTGATTGACATTGTTGTACAGCAGAAACCAACACAACATTGTAAAGCAATTTTCCTCCAATTAAAAAGTAAATTTAAAAGAATTTTCAAACCCATAGGAAATTTGAAAGAATAGAATGTGAACACCCAAATATCCTTCACCTACATTTCACCAACTGTTAAGACTTCACCACTTTGTGTTCTTGCTCTCCCTTGCTCTTTGTTTCTATGTGGTACATTTGAATCCATTCATCACATCTTCTTTACCCTGAAACGTTTGGAAGTAACTTGAAGGCATCTTTTTATGTTATCCCTTAGATATTTCAGAATATGGCTCCTAGGAATAGAAATGTTCTCCTTTGTAAAACAATAAACAGAAAACTCAATTAAGAAGTCAGGAAGCCAGAAGGAGGAGCTCTCATGCCCTGTGACAGACAATAGCAGGGTCAACAGGAAGAAGAAAACCTTCCTTTGCTTGCCTGGCAAGAGCTCAGCCAATGGAGATGGTTAGGCTGCCAGGAATAGAATGAAAAGCACCACACTTCCAACCCTCAACTCCACCAATGCACTCTCTGTTCATTATAGCTCTTCCGACTTTCTTTTTCCCTTTTAGATGAGTCCTTCCTCCTCTTCTTGCTGCATAAGGACTTGCATGTAGCTCCCCATGGTTAGAGACCCCTTAAATAAACCCATTTTTGTTGGAGAAACAACTGGAGGTCTATTTGTTTTAGGCTAACACCTTCATAAACACAATACCATTATGAAACCTAAGAAAACTGACATTAATTCAATAACATGTAAACTTTCTCAATTGTCCCAAAATGTCTTTCATAGCTATTTTCATTTGATCTTCTGATCCAGGATCCAATACATTGAATTTGGTGGCCACAGTTCTGGAAGAAATGTTTAAATAAGACACAAAGGGCACTCCTGCATCAGATGACAAACCCCAGAAGTAACTGATCACTTTCTTGGCGGGTAGGCACAGTTAAGCGTGAGACCCTTTTTGTTTTTTCCTAAATGATACAAAATTTGGGGCCAAAATTGAACTGCTCGGACAACAGAAGAGGGATTATCTTCTCAAAGCTAATGCTCTTATAAGATGTTTAAACACTTCCATAAAAGCAGGCTGAAAGTACAGAGTACATGTGTTAGTTGCTAAGTCGTGTCCAACTCTTCGTGGCCCCCCGCCAGGCTCCTCTGCACATGGGATTCTCCAGGCAAGAATACTGGAGTGGGTTGCCATTTCCTTCTCCAGGGGATCTTCCTGACCCAGGGATCAAACCTGGGTCCTCCTGCATTGTAGGCAGATTCTTTACTGTCTGAGCCACCAGGGAAGCCCTACAGAGTACATCTTGGAGAGCAAACTCAAGCCTTAAAAAGTGTGCAAATAAGATCTTGTCTAGGACACCAAATTAGTAAGCCATTCAAAGTGATCTTGGTTTGAGCCTAGGTTTAGAAGAATAATTTTTAAAGACGTGCACTTGACAATAAGAGTAAGAGTAGTATACCCCGTTACCTCTGCTGCAGCTGCTCATCAGACATTTGCAGCTCCTCCTTCAAGCGCAAGTACCTGTCTTCTCTCAGCAGCCTGGAGCCATCATAGAGGCTTAGCTCCCGATCATGGATCAGCCTAATGGACAGGAGAAGGCCAGGAAACAAATGAGTCAGTTTAAATGTTGAAGCTATTAGAGGTATAGTCAGTCAGTTAATATTTTAGCCATTTCTATTATTACTGACAATTGAGTCTGTTTTGTTAAATGCACTTTTTGATATTTTAAGTTGGCTAGTACCATTATATTTGGCAAAAACAGTTGGTTTCTGTACTGGAGGGCAGTAGTCACGGTTACTAGATGTGAACAGGGAGGACAAAGAGGAGGAGAAGGAGCTGGAAAGGGGAAGGAGGAGGGAAATGAAAAGCAACAGCTGAATGAGTGATTCAGCATAACCACAAGGTAGATATTAATGAACGAGGCAATTGGCACATACTCCCTTGAATCTAAGGTAATACTTTAAGACATAGTATTATCAAAATAGTTCTATCTTTGCAATTACAGGATTTAGAATATCTAAAATCTTTACAAGGAAATAACTAGTGATATTCCAGATACCAACTATGATGGAACCTAGCCGTCCACGGCACAAATAGCATTGTCTTCCAGGTGCTGCAGAGCTTACAGAGTGCTGTTCTAGATCCTACAGCAGCCACTAAGGTTTCCTGATGTCCACTGTGCAACTGCCCCGCAGACTTCTGCCCAGTGAACACTGAGGAGAGGGGAGACTGCACACTGCAGAGCTCAGCAGCACGAGCAGTGGAGCCACCCAGGTGTGGATGCGAGCCCCAGCCCTGGACCTTATCCGCTGAATGCCTGGGGAGGGGAGAACTGACCCACCTGCCTAAAATTTTATCTTGTATAAAACTAGGGCAGTAACACCAACCTCACAGTATTGCTGTGAAAATTACATAGCTAATGTAAGGCAGGTGCTGAACATAGCTGTTCTCAATCTTAGCTGCACATTAGAATCTACTGGGAGCAGGTTAAAAATACCAATGTTCAGGACTCACCCTGGATCAATTACATCAGAACTTGAGGAGGTGGAGACCAGGCATCAGTCATTTCTAAGCCTCACTCCCATAAGGAGATTCCACAGCTGAGACTCTGAGAAACCCTGGCTTAGCACAAGGCCTCGCACAGATTAAGAACTCAATGGTAGCTGCTGCTGCTGTTACTACTACTTGGCCACATGGGCAAGAAAGAGCTAATAAAAGGAGGCAGCAGGCACTATTTCATTTGTGTTTGCATTTGTCTGTTTAGAAGAGGGAAAAACTGTAAATACATGGAATGTTTATGATAAATCACTGGAAGGTTGTGGTTATGACTTTTAAACGTTCTCAAGCTGAATCAGGATTAACAGTGTTTTTAGAATCTTTAATTGTACTTGGTACCTGCATCTCATCAAGGACAAAAAAACTGACTACTCAGTTCAGGAACTGGATTATTCCACTTATTTGAAATTTCCCAACAAGTTAAAATTTAGAGTTAAAAGTTCAAAACAAGTGATAGAATCAAGATGTAACAAACAAACAAACAAACAAAAATAGTATCATTAATCTCCCAAAGTGACACAAGATGGGACTATTTTCCGTGAAAGTTACATATGAAGTCTTAACATAAAAGAGAAGTTAACTATGAATGGGTGGAGATTTGCCCTACCTAAGCTGAAATAAGAAACATGGTTGACACAAATGTTGAAGTCTGTAAACACAAAGTGAACTTCAACCTATATAATCAAAGAGCCATTATACATTTTACATAAGGAACTATATTTTCTCGCTCAAAAACAAATTCCAAGAATGTATCAACCAATAACGTAGATCTACGACTGAAAAAGGAGTTTGTAAACAGTGAAGCTTTGACTCTGACATATACAGAAACTTCAATTGTGACTTATTGCATAGATCAATCAACATGCTGGGCATACACACTGAGGAAACCAGAAGGGAAAGAGACACGTGTACCCCAATGTTCATCGCAGCACTGTTTATAATAGCCAAGACATGGAAGCAACCTAGATGTCCATCAGCAGATGAATGGATAAGAAAGCTGTGGTACATATACACAATGGAGTATTACTCAGCCATTAAAAAGAATACATTTGAATCAGTTCTAATGAGGTGGATGAAACTGGAGCCTATTATACAGAGTGAAGTAAGCCAGAAGGAAAAACATAAATACAGTATACTAACGCATATATATGGAATTTAGAAAGATGGTAACAATAACCCGGTGTACGAGACAGCAAAAGAGACACTGATGTATAGAACAGTCTTATGGACTCTGTGGGAGAGGGAGAGGGTGGGAAGATTTGGGAGAATGGCAATGAAACATGTAAAATATCATGTAGGAAACGAGTTGCCAGTCCAGGTTCGATGCACGATGCTGGATGCTTGGGGCTGGTGCACTGGGACGGCCCAGAGGGATGGTATGGGGAGGGAGGAGGGAGGAGGGTTCGGGATGGGGAACACATGTATACCTGTGGTGGATTCATTTTGATATTTGGCAAAACTAATACAATTATGTAAAGTTTAAAAATAAAATAAAATTGGAAGAATAAAAAAAAAAAAAAAAAAGAGAAGTTAACTATGAATGGGTGGAGATTTGCCCTACCTAAGCTGAAATAAGAAACATGGTTGACACAAATGTTGAAGTCTGTAAACACAAAGTGAACTTCAACCTATATAATCAAAGAGCCATTATACATTTTACATAAGGAACTATATTTTCTCGCTCAAAAACAAATTCCAAGAATGTATCAACCAATAACGTAGATCTACGACTGAAAAAGGAGTTTGTAAACAGTGAAGCTTTGACTCTGACATATACAGAAACTTCAATTGTGACTTATTGCATAGATCAATCAACATACATATAAAGTCTCAAAACTACTACTGAAAAATTTGCCTTTTTCAGCTCCTACACAGAGAATTTTGCTATGGCGCTGGCTTTTCCCAAAATGTTCATTACTCCAAGTTCTACTCTACTGTGTTTACAACAATAAACACATCTGCTGTTATACTTGGATATAGAATTAGAAATTCCTTGAGAATTATATAATCCAGTTTAAATTAGAAGATTGAGAAAGCTTTCTGTGACTCATAACTGACCTCTGTAACACAGCAAGTGTCCCGGCATTGACTCTGTGAATGCCATCCAGGAGAACCAGCTTTCCTTCCAGAGCAGCGTTTACAAGGGGCGAGGACCGCCAGGCAGTGTCTCCATTGGGAAGCGTGTACCTCTGCTGTAGCAGATCACGTGCTGTCATATCCTGAAACCGGTCCCAACACCCACCAGAGAAAATACAGAATTAATTTTTAAGACATGGACAATAGCTTATTTAGCCTTAGAGTTACCTCTATCTGAACGTAATATTCCATACAATAACTGGGAAGTCATCTTCTCCAATCCATCAAAGAGAAAGATATTCAGAATCTTTTCTTGGTTATCTGAACTTTTTTCCTATTACTCACCCACATAATATAGTGAGGGCTTTTTTTCCTCTTTTTTATTTAGAATTTTCTTCTTCTTCTGAAATGTTTACTTGGTACCTACGCAGATGATGGCAGTTAACTTCTACAGAACTTCAATGGAATTTTACTCAATCAGCTTTACTTGTGAAAGGGCCAAAATGTATGACTTCCTTTTTAAGAATCAGAGGCCATATAAACTCATTAGGAGGAGATGCTCTATTAATGATGTGCGTTTTTTGGCAGTTGAGTTTTCCTGAAAAGCCATGCTAGGAATCACCTCAGCGACTCACATTTAAAGAGACTTGAAAATGGAGGAAACTGAGAAGAGTCACCAGATGAGGAACAGGACCTGACAGGCAATAGCACAGCGCTTACAAGAAAACACGGTGCTAGTGTTTCAGCAACAACAGTGCGGGCATAAGATATCCACCTACTATACAATGATTGGGGTGTGACAATATGAACATCTTCTCCTCACATGTGTTAACACTGAAGGTAACAGTTTCTTTTCTGTTATGGAGTGTGCACAGTCGTGTCTGACTCTTTGTGACCCCATGGATTGTAGCCCTCCAGGCTCCTCTGTCCAAGGGATTCTCCAGGCAAGAATACTGAAGTGGCCATTCCCTTCTCCAGGGGATCTTTCCAACTCAGGGACTGAATCCAGGTCTCCTGCATTGCTGGCTGATTCTTTACCATCTGAGCCACCACGGGAGCCCTTTCTGTTATTGGCTTCAGATAAATTCTGTGTCACTTACATCAAACAAAGCTAAACATTTACAGTCAATCTTAGCCAAAAATTTAAAAGCTTCTGTAAATTCTTTGATACCCAACTCTAGTTTCAAGATGACAGAAAATGAATGAATTTGTTTATATTCATGACAGCAAAAAATCTGTATTGAAATCAAGATTGAAATGCCTCGACCATCAATTTCCTCATTATCAAAAAAGTACTGACTTAGTATACATTAGCTTATAATGAATCAACAACACTTGAGAAACAATAATATTCAAGCTGATAAAATAAAAATTCACATTTTTTAGGCAAGAAAAGAAAAATTTAAACATAAACGTTCTCTTCCTATTTGGCTCTCCTCCCTCTCCTCTAGTGTGCATTTTTGCAACCACTTTATGCATTAACCAGACTTCCCTCATGGCAGAAAGGCCTATTCAATCATAAAGATCAATTTTCCTTCTTCTGGGACCATCCACGTAACTTCTCAGAAGACAGCATTCCTTTCTAAATCCTGAAAGGGGTTCCAATGACCTACTACTCACCTTGTATGTACAGACATCTCTGGTGTCTTTAGGTACAACTTTAGGTACAAAGCCAAGATATAATTTTCCTTAAAGACAGTGATTGGTGCAAAACAGACTAAGGAGATACTGGGCTACACCTAATAGAAGTTCTTGGCTTAATTAATGTAATGACCGCATTCATGTTACTAGCTATATTTCTTACACTCTATTTTATAAGATTATTGCTTCTTGCATGGCCAAATGTGTGACTAAGCCTCAGATAAAAATTAATGACATTAGGTGCCTTGATACGATCAGTCAAATATATAGTTCTATAAAACCAATGACTGTAATAGTGTGATTCTAGATATGGGAAGAAGCAGCAAAAGAGAACCATTTCCTTTCCAAAGAGTCAGACACAATTGAGAGACTAAGTACAGCACAACATATAAAATGTATAACAAAAGAATATAAATTAAAAGGTGGGATACCTTCTTCACGTTACCTCCTCTCTGAATACTTCTGTGTGCATGCATGCTCAGTCACTTCAGTCTGTCTGACTCTTGTGACCCCACGGACTGTAGCCCTTCATGGTCCTCTGTCCATGGGACTCTCCAGGCAAGAATACTGGAGTGGGTTGCCATGCCCTCCTCCAGGGGCTGTTCACCACCCAGGGACCAAACCTGCTTCTCTTAACATCCCCTGCTCTGGCAGGCAGGTTCTTCACCACTAGAGCCACCTGGGAAGCCCCAGAGAAGGCCGCTTCTTGCCTGCAGAAATGCCTAAAGGAAGTTAAAGAAATGGTTGGGGATTAACCGTGAAAAATCTCAGCTTCATACTGAAAACCGAGGGTATGCTGACCCAACTCCTGAGTCTCTTGCGTGGGCCCAGGAAGAGGAGATGAGGAATGTGACTGTGGCATTAGAGGTTCAGACTCCAGTGGAACTGAGGTGAGCAACTGGTAACATTTTTTATTTTTTTTTAATTTTGACAGAGAAAATTCCTTACTCTCACACCAACCACATCCTTAATCACTGTTTTGTGAAAGATACAAAACAGCACAACTTCATTTTGTAGTCATGAATGATTCATATTTTGTTAATTCATACAATGTCTACAATACGTGCCTCATTCAAACAAGTAAACATTTACTAATAAAGATCATGAGAAAGACAACCAATACGTAGGGCTCCTTTTTTCCAACTTAGCAGCTGTCAGCCTTTTACTGACTGAAGTAAACTGAAATTAATGGCTTGCTGCTACACAACACGGGGAAGGCAATGGCACCCCAGTCCAGTACTCTGGCCTGGAAAATCCCATGGACGGAGGAGCCTGGTGGGCTGCAGTCCATGGGGTCGCTAAGAGTCGGACACGACTGAGCAACTTCACTTTCACTTTTCACTTTCATGCGTTGGAGAAGGAAATGGCAACCCAGTCCAGTGTTCTTGCCTGGAGAATCCCGGGGACGGGGGAGCCTGGTGGGCTGCCGTCTATGGGGTCTCACAGAGTCAGACACGACTGAGGCGACTGAGCAGCAGCAGCAGCTACACAGCAAGCAGTAACAGATCAACAAGAGTTCAAAGTTACTACTGCCAGCCACAACAACAGACCAGAACAGTCTCCCTCCCTTCACTCTTCCGAGGAGCAGAGAACAGAAAACACCTGGCATTTCCGAACACAGCAGCTCAGTCCAGGTTTACCCCTAAGGTCTCCGCAAACTATTATGAGAAAAGGAGCCATTCTTCATTTCAACTGTACCTGTGTACTGAAATTTAAAAAAAACCCTAAGGGGGGAAAGTATTCTCTTTAATAAAAGTAGTTGGTTTTCATAATTAAGATCCTGGAGAAAAAGAGAGAGGATTGAGAGAAAAGACAGAATTCCAGCTTTTTCTTAAAAAGATAATTGCCCCCACTTCCCTTAATATTAGTTATAATAAGAAATTATTTTCAATTGTGAGTTATTTTCCACTGTATGACAGTACAAGCACACCAAAGTAAAACTGAATTTTCACAGAACTGAACCTAATCAAGTTTAATAAACAGAATTTTTTCAGAACAGTCTGAAATGGGTCAGTAACATGATCTCAATATTAAGTTAATTTTTAAAACAGAGTAACAGCTTTTTCAAGTGTTTCTGTCTACAGCATTTGGATTTAGTACCATGAAGCTGTTTTAATATCTTTATTTATTTTAAAACATATGGCAACATGGAATTGTTAGAAAATATGTCATTTTCTTATTCTTCTTGCTTACACACATATCCATAAAGCTTACATATTCTGCTTGCATACATATCCATAAAGCAAGCAAAAACAAAATTTTAAAAAGAAATATGCTTACTCCATATGAGCATTTTGAAAGCACACTAATAAAAACAAAGAACAATGAATGTCCCAATTTTTGCATATATTTTTCTTATTCTTGAAACCTTTGAACTTAAGAGAATAAAAATAGCACTAATGATATCATAAGAGGCCAAACCATTTCCTCTTTCTGTGTTTCCTTAAAAATTTAAAAATAACAGGACATGAAAACTAGTTCCTTTAGAACACTATTGTCTAGCCTTAAACACCTCACCCCTTCATTCAGATCCCTGGAAAACATCTATATATGTCTTAAGATTCTGTGTCATTATGAATTTTGCTCCTGTGACTTGCAATAGAGAAACTCTACTAAAAATAAAAATGTCCTATTACAATGAGAAGCATAGCTGCACAAAATGTACCAGAATGTAGACTTGAACCCTAAAGCAATTATAAATGCTTTTAGGACCTCTGAATGCTATGCATTAATTTTTCTGAGATTCCCTTGAGAAACCTGGATATAGGCAGGTAGTTTGATAAATAACTTCAAAAAAGTGGTTGTGTGATCAGTGACTAGAATAAGACTAGAATTTGTTTTCCAAGGTACAATATCATTCAGAAAAACAAATGAATATAGTAAATTTTTAGTGAATAAAGAAATTTCAGCTACCTCTCTAAATATGAATGTTTTATAAGAAAGTAAAATTTTATATTATAAAGCATATATAATTTTTCTCGCAGAAAATGTCAATGATTATGGCAAAATTATGATATTGAAATATATACAAACTATGACCTCAACTAGATTAAAAAATACACCTTTCTACCATATTTATGAACCCCAAAGAGTTTCAGAAGCAAGCAGGCTTCCAAACATATGTATAATACATTATAAAATTTAAAATAAGTTGTTAAAGAAACCTAAACAAGAGAAGGTGAAACCAAGAAAGGTAAAGATGACCCACAAAACATATAAGAAGAATCTAAAATGTGAATCTAATCTAATTTCTAACACACAAAAACACTGACATTAAAAAAAGTTATATATTAATAAGCTTTAATTCTACAGCATTGACACCAAAAAAGCAGCAGAACTACAGTTCTTGATGATGAGACTAACAGAAATTTGTTTCATGGTCTATCATATAAAGAATAGTGTGAAAACCACTGAGGTACCATTTCACGCCAGTCAGAATGGCTGCAATCCATAAGTCTACAAGCAATAAATGCTGGAGAGGGTGTGGAGAAAAGGGAACCCTCTTACACTGTTGGTGGGAATGCAAACTAGTACAGCCACTATGGAGAACAGTGTGGAGATTCCTTAAAAAACTGGAAATAGAACTGCCTTATGATCCAGCCATCCCACTGCTGGGCATACACACTGAGGAAACCAGAAGGGAAAGAGACACGTGTACCCCAATGTTCATCTCAGCACTGTTTATAATAGCCAGGACATGGAAGCAACCTAGATGCCCATCAGCAGATGAATGGATAAGAAAGCTGTGGTACATATACACAATGGAGTATTACTCAGCCATTAAAAAGAATACATTTGAATCAGTTCTAATGAGGTGGATGAAACTGGAGCCTGTTATACAGAGTGAAGTAAGCCAGAAAGAAAAACATCAATACAGTATACTAACGCATATATATGGAATTTAGAAAGATGGTAACAATAACCCTGTATACGAGACAGCAAAAGAGACACTGATGTATAGAACAGTCTTTTGGACTCTGTGGGAGAGGGAGAGGGTGGGATGATTTGGGAGAATGGCATTGAAATACATATAATATCATATATGGAACGAGTCGCCAGTCCAGGTTCGATGCACGATACCGGATGCTTGGGGCTGGTGCACTGGGACGACCCAGAGGGATGGTATGGGGAGGGAGGAGGGAGGAGGGTTCAGGATGGGGAACACGTGTATACATGTGGTGGATTCATTTTGATATTTGGCAAAACCAATACAATATTGTAAAGTTTAAAAATAAAATAAAAAAAAATAAAGAAAGAATAGTGTGTTAAGGAGTTAAAAATAGAAGTAACAATAATTACAGCAGCTAATACTTATGGAGGGTTTTACTAGGCAAGAAGTAATTCACATAAATTAACTCATGTCCTCCTTATAATCTTAAAGGATAGGTAAAATTATTGCCTTCATTTTACCCAATCAAGGACACACAATTAATAAGCCAAGGAGCCAGGTTGTCCCCAAGAATATTATTACGACAAATACAGCAACAAATTAAAGTAAAAGAAATTCCATAGAGAGAGAGCCAGTCTGGATTAATCAACCCATGTACACAGTGTAGTGCTAATAAGGAAGGTACCACTGCACACCATTCAGGCTACCCTCCACAAATGCTGCCTCAACCAACCTCTTTGGCAAGAATTAGTAACTACTGATGTTACTGCTCCATGAAATGACCCCTAAAGCAGCCAGTCTCTATTGTTGTTTAAAGATATCTTTAAACGTGTATATAAAAGATTGAGATGAAACTGCTTTAGCTATAGTTAAGAGTAATTATATCTCTAGGTGAATATTATTCTTTATTTTCTTATTCCTGAATTAAAAACATAAGCCATTGGCATCTAATTTTTTTTGACTGGGGGAAGTAAGTATTATTAGTTATTATTTTTTTTATAAGAAATTTGCTGGAATTTTGTAGTCTTTCTAGGTCTACTTCAAATAAGTTTTGCTTATCTGAAAAAACTTACCTTACTAGAAAATATCCTGCCAGTAGTATAAATACTAAGAAAATCTGGGATTTAAGGAAATAAGGGAATACAGCAAAACTAACTGATGTAAATCATTAACTTTGCAATAAGGGATTAATTATGTCCATAACAATTAGGGTCAGAATACTGCATAAATACTGCATACACACATAATATTAATAATTTTTAGGTCCCAAAGTAGAAATGAAGCCATTATTTACAGTCTAAGCATACTCAGTGAACAAAATGCAAGGCATGCTGCCAACATTCCTGTGTCATTTATGCTTCATCTCAAACAAAAAGGCCTCTTGTTTTACATATATTGTAAAATTATTTATAAACTCTTTCATGCTTCTCCCTCAGGTTCTTTTAAAGGAACTATTTTTAACCAGTCACCAGTATAATAAATGCTTCCTTTATGGATATAACGATGGCATCACAAGACTGCCATGATTGTTTTCAGTTACTCTATTGATGGAAGAAGCTGATTTTGAATCATTTATAGCTCTTTACTGTAACTAGTGGGATCGACTGCAAGATGATCCACTCTAGTTAAAGATTTATACTATGAACGCAGAACAAAATTCATCTGCTAGGGGCTAACTAGAAGTCAAATCCAGTATCTCACAAGTGACCCACCAAAGGGACATCTTAATAAAGTCACACAATAAAATATACAATCAAGGTCAGAGTAGGTGCAAAAAATGTAATATGGATTTTGTGAGTTTACGCAATCAAATCCTTTCTACTAGCCTTGCTATGGCACAGAGGCTAGAAAAGTAAAAACATCACTTCTTAGATGAGTTCGGTACATGACCCAGGTTCTACCAAGCATTCTCCCATACACGAAACTGGGAATTGAAAAAACTCCTGGTGAGAGTGAAGTGCCAGCCAGCACAAGGAAAGCCCCTCTTCTAGAACGGTTATGGCCCAGTTCTCCCAGCTCTGTCATTCCTAACTGGGTGAAATCTACACACTGCACCCTCTCTCTCCCAGACATTCTGCAAGCTACCTAACACTCTGTAATAAATTGCTCTCAGTTTTAGGCAGCCAGAATGGATCCTGTTGTCCATAAACAACCCAAGTATAATAATTTTTTAAAAGTAAACCAACTTAATGAAAGCTTGTTCAGAAATGTTCACAGACAACTAAGTATATAAGGACTTTCTGGTGGTCCAGTGGTTAACAATCCGCCTGCCAAGGCAAGGGACGTGGGTGTGTTCCAGGAAGACTCCATATGCCTCAGAAACTAAGTCCGTGTGCCGACTACCGAGCCCGTGTGCCGACTACCGAGCCCGTGTGCCGACTACCGAGCCTGCGCTCTACGCCCGTGCTCCACAGCAAGGGAAGCCACTGCAATGAAGAAGCCCGTGCACCACGGTGAGGAGTAGCCCCCACTCGCCACAACTGGAGAAAACCTGCGTGCAGCAAGCCACAAACAAATAAATAAAAACGCTAAAAACCAGATATATGAAAGAGGGTAAAGGACAGTTCCAAAAAGGAAGGCAAAACGCAGAGATATTAAGGAGCAAAATCCCAAGACACACAAACTAAAGAACCACATGTTATCCAAGTGGTACTGCAAACTTTGCTGCGTTTTATCACAAATGTTTGACAGGTGGGACAGTAGCAATCTATTCAAGTTTAAATAATATTGGCCTTATAATAGTAATAAATAAAGTATAAAATCAAAGATGTGGTAAGTGCTAATAACCTGTTCAGTATTCAGGAAAGACCCATGGAGCAGTTAATTGCATTTGGCCTCACTCAACAGCACTCGGATTCCTTCTAGTCAGCCAACCTAGAAAGCAGCACAACAGACAGGATGGGAAGGTATGAGGAAAGCTGTGTTTATCCCAATTCTGTGACTTATGATAAATGGGGGGAGTGAGTAAAACTTCTTCAGAGTTAAACGAGATAATGTCTGGCACCTAGTGGGTATTTAATAAATAACAGCTGAATCTGAATCAGTCAAAGGAACAAAATCCTAATACTTTAAAATTTAAATCTAATAATAAATCTAGGCTAACAGTTCAGGACACTAATAAAAGTATAATAATAGCACTAAATCATACAATCACACTGTGTGGATCACAACAAACTGTGGAAAATTCTTAAAGTAATGGGAATACCAGACCACCTTATCTGCCTCCTGAGGAATCTGTATGCTGGTCAAGAAGCAACAGTTAGAACTGAATATGGAACAACAGACTGGTTCCAAATCAGGAAAGGAGTATGTCAAGGCTGTATACTGTCACCCTGCTTATTTAACTTATATACAGAGTACATCATGAGAAACGCTGGGCTGGAGGAAGCACAAGCAGGAATCAAGATTGCCGGGAGAAATATCAACAACCTCAGATATGCAGATGCCACCCTTATGGCAGAAAGCAAAGAAGAACTAAAGAGCCTCTTCATCAAAGTAAAACAAGAGAGTGAAAAAGTTGGCTTAAAACTCAACATTCAGAAAACAAAGATCATGGCATCCAGTCCCATCACTTCATGGCAAATAGATGGGGAAATGATGGAAACAGTGAGAGATTTTATTTGGGGAGGGGGGCTCCAAAATCACTACAGATGGTGACTGCAGCCATGAAATTAAAAGATGCTTGCTCCTTCAAAGAAAAGTTAGACCCACCTAGACAGCATATTAAAAGGCACAGACATTACTTTGCCAACAAAGGTCCATCTAGTCAAAGCTATGCCTTTTCCAGTAGTCATGAATGGATACGAGAGTTGGACTATAAAGAAAGCTGAGTACCAAAGAATTGATGCTTTTGAACTGTGGTGTTGGAGAAGACTGAGAGTCCCTTTGACTGCAAGGAGATCAAACCAGTCAATCCAAAAGGAAATCAGTCCTGAATATTCTTTGGAAGGACTAATGCTGAAGCTGAAGCTCCAATACTTTGGCCACCTGATGTAAAGAACTGACTCACTGGAAAAGACCCTGATGCTGGGAAAGATTGAAGGTGGGAGAAGGGGATGGCAGAGGATGAGATGGTTGGATGGCATCACTGACTCAATGGACATGAGTTTGAGTAAGCTCCAGGAGTTGGTGATGGACAGGGAGGCCTGGCGTGCTTCAGTCCATGGGGTCACAAAGAGTCGGACACAACTGAGTGACTGAACTGACTGAACTGAATGACTGAAATATGGGCTTCCCAGGCGGTGTTAGTGGTAAAGAACTCACCGGCAAATGCAGGAGACATAAGAGACGTGGGTTCAATCCCTTGATGGGGAAGATCCCCTGGAGGAGGGCATGGCAACCCACTCTAGTATTCTTGCCTGGAGAATCCCATGGACAGAGGAGCCTGGTGGGCTACAGTCCACAGGGTCACAAAGAGTTGGACACAACTGAAGCGACTTAGCATGCACACATGATTGACATATGTACATTACCATGTGTAACACATAGGTAGCTAATGAAAAGTTGCCGTATAGTGCATGGAGCTCAGCCTGGTGCTATGTGACAACCTGAGGGGTGGAATGGGATGGGAGATGGAGGGTTCAGGAGGGCCAGGATATGTATATACCTGTGGCTGATTCATGTTGATGTACGGCAGAAATCAACAGAATATTGTAAAGCAATTATTCTTCAATTAAAAATAAATAAATACAAAAATACTGTATGACAAAAGAAATTCTAATCTTAGAATTTAAAGAAAAAGTAAATATGGAAACAAATAAGAAATTGGTAAAGAAAACTTTGACAAAGGTTTGAGCTGCCCCTTTAAAAACAATGTAAATTTTTCAAAATTTACTTATGCACTCCTTCCTACATTGATTGCCTAGTACACATAAGCCACAGGTCAAGGTGCTGACGAGACAGTAATGAAAAAGACAAACATGGATCTTACATTCCAAGGGGAAAGAACAAAACAGACAAAGGAAAAGGAACGGAGGCTGAGAAAAAAGGAGAGAGGGAGGGAGGAGATGCCAAAAAAAAAAAAACCAAAAAATGTATGTATATGTATCTCACATACTGGTCAGTAGTACACAGAAAATGTTGGGTAATGTGATAAGCAAATAGCTCCATGGGTCACAAATGCTTTCAGTAAGTATACTCAAGTTTCTATTTGAATGATAAAAAGCCAAGTGAAGATCAAGGGAAGAGTTCTCCAGGGTGAGGCAACGTCCTGTGCAAAAGTTCTGAAGCAGAAAGAAGCTAAACGGCGTTAAGGAACTGACAGTAGTCAGCGAGGCCAATATAAACACAACCAGCAGAGGGTCCAGCCTGGAGAGAGGTGGCTGGAGATGCAGGCATGGGTCACATCAGGTAGGGCAGTGTCTTTCAATCCTGCCTCCCTGTTAGAAGCACTGAGTAACTTTTGTAAAAATGCATACATCTGAGTCCCACATCAAACCAATTACTTCATATTCTCTAAAGGTGGGGGCTGGACACTGAAGTTTTTGAAGTTTCTTGGGTGGTTCCAATAGGCAGCTAAGGTTGAAAAGCATTGGTGGACGGGTCATAAACTAAGACTGCTGCTGCTGTTGCTAAGTCGCTTCAGTGGTGTCCAACTCTGTGTGACCCCATAGATGGCAGTCCACCAGGCTCCCCCACCCCTGGGATTCTCCAGGCAAGAACACTGGAATGGGTTGCCATTTCCTTCTCCAATGCATGAAAGCAAAAAGTGAAAGTGAAGTCACTCAGTCGTGTCTGACTCTTTGCGACCCCATGAATTGCAGCACGCCAGGCCTCCCTGTCCATCAACAACTCCCGGAGTTCACTCAGACTCACGTCCATCGAGTCAGTGATGCCATCCAGCCATCTCATCCTCTGTCTTCCCCTTCTCCTCTTGCCCCAAATCCCTCCCAGCATCCGAGTCCTTTCCAGTGAGTCAACTCTTCGCATGAGGTGGCCAAAGTACTGGAGTTTCAGCTTCAGCATCATTCCTTCCAAAGAAATCCCAGGGCTGGTCTCCTGCAGAATGGACTGGTTGGATCTCCCTGCAGTCCAAGAGACTCTCAAGAGTCTTCTCCAACACCACAGTAGCCACATGCAAAAGAATGAAACTGAACGCTATTTATACGAGGCATAAAAATTACTTAAAAATGGATTAAAGACTTGAATGTTTAAGACTTGAAACCATAAAACTCCTAGATGAAAATATAGGTGGTATGCTCCTTGACGTTGGTCTTGGTGATAATTTTTGGATTTGACACCAAAAGCAACAGCAATAAAAGCCAAAATAAACAATTGGGACAACATCAGACTAAAAAGAAAAAGTTTCCGCACAGCAAAGAAACCATGAACGCAATGAAAAGGCAAACTACTGAATGGAAAAAGATATTTGCAAATCATATAACTGATAAAGGTTAATATCTAAATAAGAACTCATATAACTCAATAGCAAAAAAAAAAAAATCTGATTAAAAGATGGGCAGAGGAATTGATCCCATGTTTTTCCAGAGAAGACATAGAAATAGACAACAGATACACGAAAAGGTGTAATCATTACTCATCATCAAGGAAATACAAATCAAAACCCCAGTGAGATATCATCTCATACCTATAAGAATGGCCATTATCAAAAACAAAACAAACAACAAGAAGAGATGACAAATGCTGGTGAGGAGGTGGAGAGAAGGGAACCACTGTGCACTGTTGGTGGGAATGCAGATTTTTGCAGCCTCTATGGAAAACAGTATGCAGGTTCATCAAAAAATAAAAACAGAGCTACCATACGATCTAGCAATCCCACTTCTGGCTATATATCCAAAGAAAATAAAAACAGAATATTGAGATATCTGCACTCCTATGTTCATTACAGCATTATTCACAATAGCCTAGAGTGTTCATTGACAAAACACTGATAAGAAATTATGG
The DNA here is from genome assembly GCF_002263795.3 of Bos taurus. Classification (NCBI taxonomy): domain Eukaryota; kingdom Metazoa; phylum Chordata; class Mammalia; order Artiodactyla; family Bovidae; genus Bos; species Bos taurus. The sequence goes on from NC_037339.1 coordinate 11,983,206, forward strand.
TTCACACACACATACAAGTATTATTCAGCCATAAAAAAGACGGAATTTTTCCCATCTGCAACAACATGGACAGACCTTGAGGGTGTTACCCTACATGAAGTAAGTCAGAAAGACAAAGCCAAATACGTTATGGTACCATTTACAAGTGAATCCCACGTTGACGTTTGGTAGAAACCAATACAATACTCTAAAGCAATTATCCTTAAATTAAAAATAAATAAACAAATAAAAGTCACAGTCATAGAAATGAAAATGGTTGTCAGGGACTGAGCTGCTGCTGCTGCTGCTGCTACTGCTGCTGCTGCTGCTAAGTCGCTGTCTAAGTCACAGACACATGTGCAACACCATAAGACGGCAGCCCACCAGGCTCCCCTGTCCCTGGGATTCTCCAGGCAAGAGCACTGGAGTGGGTTGCCATTTCCTTCTCCAACACATGAAAGTGAAAAATGAAAGTGAAGTCGCTCAATCGTGCCTGACTCTTAGCAACTCCATGGACTGTAGTCTACCAGGCTCCTCCGTCCATGGGATTTTGTAGGCAAGAGTACTGGAGTGGGTTGCCATCGCCTTCTCCGCAGGGACTGAGAGGTGAGGGAAATAAGAATGAATGAGTGAATGAGCGAAAGTTGCTCAGTTGTGTTTGACTCTTTGTGACTGAATAGACTGTAGCCTGCCAGGCTCCTCTGGCCTTGGAATTCTCCAGGCAAGAATATTGGAGTGGTTTACCATTTGCTTACTCCTGGGGATCTTCCTGACCCAGGGATTGAACCTGGGTCTTCTGCATTGTAGGTGGATTCTTTACCATCTGAGCCACCAGGAAAGCCAAGGGAAATAAGAAGAGGTTGGTAAAAGGGTACAGACTTTAAGGTATAAGATGAATTAGGATCTCAGGATATAATATAAAACATGGTGACTATAGTTGATAATCCTGTATTGTATAAGTGAAATCTGCTTTGACTGTAGAATATTAATGTGTGTGAGAGAGAGGAATAAGTATCAATTAACATTCAAACGACATAATTGATGGGTTCTTAAAAACTCTATAAAGTAAAATTTCATATGCCAAATGCATTTTCCAGCAAATTCTAAACACGAGTCCAGGGAGGGTGGGTTAGAGCTACTGATGATGTCCATAGCTAGAGTGGATCTTGTAAAAAGCAAATGATGTTAGACTGGCAATTGGGTGTGGGGTGCGTGGTAGATGAGGACAAAGCTAAACAGTGTTTCATGGCTAAAATACTAAATAACTCTTTTGATTGGTTTAATGTGTCCTTTTTGGAACCGTCTTCACAAAACTAAAACTGATGTCTCTGAATTGCTCCCCCACGGGAGATACTGCAAACACCTGTGACTATGTAGGACTTAGGGAAGACTTAAAAGATTCAGGGAGCATCACTCAGGATAAATGTGGAGTCTCCTGCTTGAAGCAGCACAGAAGAAGGTTTGCTAAGATTAAAGAAGCAGGCTGTGGAAGGCATCAGGGCAGCCCTGTCCACCTTCCTCACTACATGAGGGTATGGTGTGCACTGCTCCTCACCAGCACAGAGGCAGCAGCCAGCAGCTACCTAAATCTGGGGGAGCTCCAGGGAACCACAGGAAATGAACACAAAGCATCCCAGGAGCTGGGCTGGCCGAGGCCCATCTTCAGGTCATTAATCTCTCAACAGTAGTCAACAGACTATAAGACCAGGATTTTCCCAGCTTTTATCAGCTCAGATCCCAAGCTGCCTCAGCTCAGCACCCAGAGGCACTAGTTGAACTCTGTCTGTTAAAACCGCTTTTCTCTTTGCTGTCTCTCTTGTTCTGCCAAATGGTTTTAGTTGAAACACCTCAGAAAGCTGTTGCTTCTATAACTTTGGTTTGCAAACCAGCAATAAAATTCAATATATTTAGAAAGTGGTTGGATCCTGAATAACTGGAGTTTTTTCAATAAGGGGGAAACAGAAAAACAAAGCACTTAGGAATCATAAAAGGCAACTAGATGATAAAGCTGAGAAGTATGTATTTACTTTTTGTTTCCAAAAATAAAAATATGTTTATAAAACATATGCTTTCAAATTGGGGTGCTGGAGAAGACTCTTGAGAGTTTCTTGGACAACAAGGAAATCAAACCAGTCAATCCTAAAGGAAATCAACCCTGAATATTCAATCAAAGGACTGATGATGAAGCTGAAGGTCCAATATTTTGGCCACCTGACATGAAAAGCTGACTCACTGGAAAAGACCCTGATGCTGGGAAAGATTGAGGGCGGAGGAGAAGGGAGTGGCAGAGGATGAGATGGTTAGATATCATCACTGACTTATTGGACATGAGTTTGAGCAAACTCCGGGAGGTAGTAAAGGACAGGGAACACCTGTGTGCTGCAGTCCACGGGGTCTCAGACAATCGGACGTGACCTAGCGACTGAACAACAACAAAGGTACTTACAGAAATTTGTAACTGTCAAAATCAAATCAAAATCCTTCTTTCTTTTCTTTCTTGACATGTTTCCCATAAGAATATAAACATATAACTTCATTATTAATTCTGCTGAAGAAAAGTCGCTCAATTGTGTCTGACTTTTTGTGACCCATGGACTTCTCCAGGCCAGAATACTGGAGTGGGTAGCCTTTCCCTCCTCCAGGGGATCTTCCCAACCCAGGGATCAAACCCAGGTATCCCTCATTTTGGGCAGATTCTTTACCAGCTGAGCCACAAGGGAAGCCCATTAATCCTACTAACTTTTAGCAAATCCTTACTCTTACTAACTGCCGCTGCTGCGTCGCTTCAGTCATGTCCGACTGTGTGTGACCCCATAGACGGTAGCCCACCAGGCTCCCTCATCCCTGGGATTCTCCAGGCAAGAACACTGGAGTGGGTTGCCATGGCCTTCTCCACTCTTACTAACTAACCTTTAGCAAATCCTTACTCTAAACTCTTATTCCTTACTCTGTGGAATAGCTCCAAACTTAAGGACAGTGTGATGAAGTCCCAGTACTGCTGGTAAGAACAAACTGTTATGCTTGACCATCTCTATCAGTTAGGACATTTGTTCTAAATGCACTTTACAGTAATCTTAATTAGGGATCTTAGGGCAATCTTTAATGTTGATTGGGGGTCTTAGGGCAATCTTTAATCCTGAGGACCCTTAAAAGATTGCCCTAAGACTCCTAATCAGGATTAAAGATTGCCCTAAGACCCCTAATCAAGATTACTGTAAAGTAGACTTAGAACAAATGTCCTAACTGATAGAGACAGTCAAGCATAACAGTTTGTTCTTACCAACAGTACTGGGACTTCATCACACTGTGTCCTTAAGTTTGGAGCTATTCCACAGAGAATCCTCAAATTTGAAATTCTTTCCCTCTCAAGTTTATGGATCCTATGTTTTGGGATCACCAAGGATGGTAAATGAAATACCTTTCAGGCTGAAATTCCTTATTTGGTAGGATTCTCTGGTTACTTTTGTTTTCTTCCTTCGGCTAATGGATTTGGTTTTACTGTAATGTTTATTTTTATACACATGGCCAAAGGCCTCTTAGAGTGTTTTTATAAATCTAATAAATACCTCACGATAACTAAATTTGTTAAGACAACACAAAAGATGTTGTTCGTTACTTAAAATGTACACTGTTTCAATTAAATAAGGAGTTCAGTACATACTTTTAAAATTATAAAAGATTTGAATATCATGTTTGGATACTTTTGTTTAAAAAAATGAATGTAAAACTTCCGGCCTTTTAAATGGCAAATGTATGCAAATACAGTAAGATGAACCTTTATTAACATATATTGCACAGTTAAACTTTAAAATAATACACTTTGCTTTTATTTCCAATATTCTGGGAGGTGGGTCATAGATGTATGCTGTGGTGCTGTGATGTATGTCGGAGAGTGTTTTGCCTATGTTCTCCTCTAGGAGTTTTATAGTTTCTGGTCTTACGTTTAGATCTTTAATCCATTTTGAGTTATTTTTGTGTATGGTGTAGAAAGTGGTCTAGTTTCATTCTTTTACAAGTGGTTGACCAGATTTCCCAGCACCACTTGTTAAAGAGATTGTCTTTAATCCATTGTATATTCTTGCCTCCTTTGTCAAAGATAAGGTGTCCATATGTGCGTGGATTTATCTCTGGGCTTTCTATTTTATTCCATTGATCAATATTTCTGTCTTTGTGCCAGTACCATACTGTCTTGATAACTGTGGCTTTGTAGTAGAGCCTGAAGTCAGGTAGGTTGATTCCTCCAGTTCCATTCTTCTTTCTCAAGATCGCTTTGGCTATTCGAGGTTTTTTGTATTTCCATACAAATTGTGAAATTATTTGTTCTAGCTCTATGAAGAATACTGTTGGTAGCTTGATAGGGATTGCATTGAATCTATAAATTGCTTTGGGTAGTATACTCATTTTCACTATATTGATTCTTCCAATCCATGAACATGGTATATTTCTCCATCTATTAGTGTCCTCTTTGATTTCTTTCACCAGTGTTTTATAGTTTTCTATATATAGGTCTTTAGTTTCTTTAGGTAGATATATTCCTAAGTATTTTATTCTTTCCGTTGCAATGGTGAATGGAATTGTTTCCTTAATTTCTCTTTCTGTTTTCTCATTATTAGTGTATAGGAATGCAAGGGACTTCTGTGTGTTGATTTTATATCCTGCAACTTTACTATAGTCATTGATTAGTTCTAGTAATTTTCTGGTGGAATCTTTAGGGTTTTCTATGTAGAGGATCATGTCATCTGCAAATAGTGAGAGTTTTACTTCTTCTTTTCCAATTTGGATTCCTTTTATTTCTTTTTCTGCTCTGATTGCTCATCACAGCACTGTTTATAATAGCCAAGACATGGAAGCAACCTAGATGTCCATCAGCAGATGAATGGATAAGAAAGCTGTGGTACATATACACAATGGAGTATTACTCAGCCATTAAAAAGAATACATTTGAATCAGTTCTAATGAGGTGGATGAAACTGGAGCCTATTATACAGAGTGAAGTAAGCCAGAAGGAAAAACATAAATACAGTATACTAACGCATATATATGGAATTTAGAAAGATGGTAACAATAACCCGGTGTACGAGATAGCAAAAGAGACACTGATGTATAGAAGTCTTATGGACTCTGTGGGAGAGGGAGAGGGTGGGAAGATTTGGGAGAATGGCAATGAAACATGTAAAATATCATGTAGGAAACGAGTTGCCAGTCCAGGTTCGATGCACGATGCTGGATGCTTGGGGCTGGTGCACTGGGACGGCCCAGAGGGATGGTATGGGGAGGGAGGAGGGAGGAGGGTTCGGGATGGGGAACACATGTATACCTGTGGCGGATTCATTTTGATATTTGGCAAAACTAATACAATTATGTAAAGTTTAAAAATAAAATAAAATTAGAAAAAAAAATAATAATACACTTTGTATTTTTAGAATGTATAAGTTTAAAAGGTTATCAAGTTAAGCAAACAGCTTGACTTTTCAATATATAACTTTGTAGTTACGTGCTATCAGATAAACAATCCAATTAGTTCCAGCTGCAAACTTAACATAAATTACTGTAAGTGCCATTACACTCCGTTTTTTAGATGATTTCTCCATCAAAGTGAGAGTCTAAGATATGTTTTACAAAGTTTCAATTATAAAAATAATACACTCTTGAGATGGGCTTCTATTAGTTGAAAACAACCACTGATTTTTGGTAACTCCTCCATTCTATGGTTTTTAAAAAGCCAGAAAGTAGAAAAACAGACCCGTACTGAAAGAGAAACTGATTCACGAGGACACCACCATTCTACAGCAAACCCACCTAACATGAAGGAAAGCATCCCAAATAAAAACAGGTGGTACTCTTAGGGCCGCAACCCAGCGCCCTCCCATCTCAGAGTGAGCCTCACTGTCTGCTACTTTTGTTTTTAAAGATGTACAATCTGGTAGTCAAGAAAATGACTTGAAAATTAATAAGCTAGTTCCCGTTGTATAAGCTTTGCTTGAGGTATAAACTCTGGCACTTAACCTTTCTCATCCTTAATTTTGAAAGTCAGGAAATTCCACTTTACTGGCCTATTTTAGAGTAATTATAAATTTTAGTAAATGAAACGCTTCAAAGAGGTTGCAAAAAGAGATTATTACATTGTCACAAAACGTTATTCTTTAAAAACATAGAAAACATGTGGAAAATTGTAATTCTAGAATGGAAATGGATTTGTCTCAAAATCGCCTCCTGCCTTAAGGTGTAAGAATTAATTAGCTCTCAGAAATCAGAAGCTGATCTAAGTAATTCTATTGCTATTCTGCATTAGAGAACACTATACATGGAGAAGCTCTTAACTGTTTTTGGTGGGGAGAATGACAACAATGTTTGAATAATCACCTCTATCCCTCACATATGTAAAAACAAAAGTCATTCTACTTAAAAATATTTTTAAATTTCCCAAGTTCCTAAAGGAAATCAACCCTGAATATTCATTGGAATGATTGATACTGAAGCTGAAGCGTCAATGCTTTGGCCACCTAATGTGAAGAGCTGAACTGGAAAAGACCCTGATGCTGGGAAAGACTGACAGCAGAAGGAGAAGGGCATGACAGAGGATGAGATGGTTGGATGGCATCACCAACTAAATGAACACGAGTTTGAGCAAACTCCGGGAGATGGTGGAGGACAGGGAAGCCTGGCGTGCTGCAGTCCATAGAGTCGTAAACAGTCAGACACGACTAAGCAACTGAACAAGAACAAGCCTCTAAGACGGTGCATTAGTCGCTTCAGTCGTGTCCGACTCTGTGATCCCGTAGACGGCAGCCCACCAGGCTCCCCCGTCCCTGGGATTCTCCAGGCAAGAACACTGGAGTGGTTTGCCATTTCCTTCTCCAATGCATGAAAGTGAAAAGTGAAAGTGAAGTCGCTCAGTCGTGTCTGACTCTTCGTGACCCCATGGACTGCAGCCCACCAGGCTCCTCCATCCATGGGATTTTCCAGGCAAGAGTACTGGAGTGGGTTGCCATTGCCTTCTCCGAAGATGGTGCATATTCAACTGCATATCTTCATGCCAAGCACTATGCTATGGTCTAACCCACTGGGTTCTCCATCCTGTTAGATCCACTCTATTTTATAAACATCCCCATTTTATAAACAACACTTTGTAATTTTTGCTTTATAGCCTTGAAAAAAACCCATAAGTAATATAATATACCTGTACACATAATTTCAAATAAAAATTCAGGGTAATGCCTACATTTTAGTACAGGGGAAATAACCTGTTAAAAAGTAATACACACTTCAACAAATACATGGGCACTACTACACCAAAGAATATCATGAAGTTGGATGCCTGCAGTACATACTGAATCACTATGAATATGAAAACTATATGGACTGAAAGAGGTACTACATTTGTAACTCAAATACCACCCATGGCAATGTTCTCAGTGGTGTGATCTTCCATTATGGTCACTGTAATAGGCAGAATAACGCCCCCCAAAGATATCTGTGTCCTAATTCCCAGAACCTGTGAGTATGTAACCTTATATGGCAAAAGGAACTATGCAGACAAGATTCACTTAATGACCTTGAGATGGGGAGATTATTATGGGTTACCCCTGTGGGCCCAACTTTATAATCTGACTCCATAAAGTGGGAAGATGTTTCCCAGCTGTGGTCAGAGAGAGAGAGATGGCGGTATGAAAGAGAAAGATCCAGTACTATCCTGCTGCTTCTAAAATATGAACGGTTACGTGCAAGAACTGGAGAGAGGTCAGCCTAGAAGCTGAAAGAGACATGAGTGAATTCCTCCTTAACCTGGGGATAGGGGAAATCCTTATGACTCAAAATCTAGATGCAATAAAATAACAATAAATTTAATTACAAAACATTTAAAATGTACAAGGCAAAGCTAACTTATCCATAAATGAAATCAAAGTATAACTCACAGACTGAGAGAGAAATATATGCAGATAGACCACAGATAAAAAGCAGATATGCCTAATATTAGACACAAAAATAAGGGGAAAAAGATCAAAAACCTAGTAGAAAAATGGGCAAAAGAAATGAACGGATAATTTGCTAAGGAGAGATATAATAATGGCTCTTAAAAATAGGAAAGATTTTCAATTTTTCTCCTAATATAAAAAAATGCAAATTAAAACTACTCATTAGATAGCATTTCTAACTATCAAATTGGCAAAATTTGAAGAGCTTGGCAGCCCTCTCTGTTGGCACTGTTGGTAGGAACACAAAATGGTATATCCTTACAGAGGAAAATTTGGCAATATCTAACAAAACCACCAGCTTCCCAGGTGGTATGAGTGGTAAAGAACCCGCTTGCCAGCACAGGAGACATAAGAGACATGGGTTTGACAGCCGGGCTGGGAAGATCCCCTGGAGGAGGGTGTGGCAACCCACCCCAGTATTCTCGCCTGGATAACGCCATGGACAGTGGAGCCTGGCGGGCCACAGTCCACAGGGTCGTAAAGAGTCGGACACGACTGATGCAATTTAACAAGCACACACACCACAAAACCACACATGTATTTACCTATTGACCTAACAACTTCACTTCTAGGAATTAATCCTGAAGATACACTTCCAACAATATGAAACTACATATGCACAAGGTTATTCATTGCAGCTTAGTTTGTAATTACAAAATACTGGAAACAGCCCAATTGTCCAGATACAGGAGACAGGGTGAGTAAACTCGGGTATTACCACATGATGGAATAACACACAGCTATGAAAAAATGAGGGAGAGCTCTATGAAAAGACAACTACCCTTAGTTTATAATTTCTATTTGAAAATTCAGAGGATGTAGAATTTGTATGATGATATACATTTTTATAATAAATTTTATAATAAAATAAATTTGAAGAATTGAGTTCAAGTAAATTCTTAGCCTTATGAAGGTTATTCTTGAGGGAAAAAGAAAAAATACTCAGGAGACAGAAAGAATGACAGATTGTAGCAAAGTAAATATAGAAAACAAAATGATCTACAGAATCATACAGAAAGCCAGCTCCAAGGTTGAGTATCAACCACTTAAATTAATACAGAGTCTTGGAATCTTCATGAAAAAAGTGCAAATGCCAGACAAAGACAAGAGGCAAGGAAATAAATCCAAGACACAGGGCAGTAAAAACAGATGAGAGAGAATAAAAGTTAAGATATGTCTACTCTGTATTTGGATAAACAGGAAAGAGAGATTGTAAATTAGACTGAAGATGAAGAAAAGGATTTGGTTTGAGTTTAGAATAAAAAGAAAAACTTGAGGGTCAAAAATGATCCTAAGACTTCAATATGTTTTAGACAGTGATTTTAGACAGTTCACTATAAGTCTCCTAAACTTATTTGACCTTAATTTTTGATTGGAGTTGACTTGGCTTTTAATCCAACTAATACTTAAAAAGAAAAATAAGAGATTACAGATCTGGTGCTATTTACATTGGTGTGAAAAGACATCTGGAAGCATGCCCTTATCTGGTTGTGAAAGAAAAGAATAATAACCTGTATTTCTTCAATACTATGAAATCACTGGCTTCAACACTAAAAAAAGAATAACCAGTTAAAAGAATCTGACCTAACACTTGAGCCAAATGATTTAAGATTTTTATAGCCTATTATAAAACTTATTTTATGTACTGCCACAAATCTGTGTTAAAGCTCTGTTTTTCTTTTTCTTCATATGAAATCCAGTTCTAAAAATAGTCAAGTCTAAAAATAAGGCAAAACCTACAGATTAAGCGTAGCTTTATACATGTACAATTAACAGGGAAATCTCTATATCTTCTAGGAAAATGGATGCTGAGTTACTTATTCCCACTAAATTCTCTATGTTGGGTCAAACTTCTGAAAATTTTGCATTAATATGGGCTACATCATTATAAAACCAAAATCTAACCTTGAATTCTATTAAATTAATTCCTCTGTTCCAAATAAATCAATAAACACTACTAATAAATATGAAACTGTAAGCAGAGTCATATTTAATCTCAAGAGCTTGTTTTCTATCATGAGACCAATTGATTAACAGTTTACAAAACTTGCCAGTGTCAATATAGGGCCTGATATATACACTCTGATTCAGTTCATGGAAAGGAGCCATATGGAGAGACAGACATACAAAATCACCTACAGAACATGTTGTCAATATTATATTTCTTCATATCTTTCTAAACCAATTTTTTCTCCCAGTCATTGCTCTAAAGATTAATGAGCAGAAGAGCAAAGTTGGAAAAGGGATTTTCAGAATATATGATGTTTCTTTATCTCGGCACCAGTTTTCCCAATCCTTGCAGGCCATCTACAATGTAGACAGTGTACATGCTGAGGTTGGGCAAAATATTTTTATGGGAATCTTATGTGCCTTTTGAATATCATCACCCCCCTTATTTTTCAGATAGAAGATTAGGCTCAGAGGTTAAAGCGTCTGCCTGCAGTGCAGGAGACCTGGGTTCGATCCCTGGGTTGGGAAGACCCCCTGGAGAAGGAAATGGCAACCCACTCCAGTACTGTTGCCTGGCGAATTCCATGGATGGAGGAGCCTGGTGGGCTATAGTCCACGGGGTCGCAAAGCGTCGGACACGACTGAGCGACTTCACTCACTCACTCACTCACTCAAGATATGACTAAATGACCTTATCTCATGGCAGGAACTAGAAAAGACTGACTTCATATCTCAGAGGAGTATCAGGTAATAGAATGGTCTGCCATCAACGTTAATAGTATAATTTTCTTACCTTTCTTCATCAATCAACAAATTCAACAGGAAAGTTAAAAAAAATTAAAAGAAATCTTTCGTGAACTTACTGGCACTCTCCAAAAATACATAAGAAAATCTGTTCTCGGCCTCTTAAACTAATTCTTTCTCGCATAAGGGTAACTTTCTCAACAGCAAGATTCTTTAGATAGTTTTTCAGTAGTTGAGAGATCTATATTGACAAATACACATGTACTCCCTTGTTTGGTTCTTCTTTTAACAGAGAGTAGGATGGGGTTACTGTGACCTTCACAGTTCAAGCACACGCTCATAGGGTAATCTGTCACTACACTGTACAAATCACCATAAACTGACTATAGAAATCTGATACAGAATCGGTACTGTCCGGAATAAACAGATGAGGCAAAAATTCTTTCCAGCTTTCATTAGAATGGGAGTTTTTACTTTAACGTAAGAAAAAGAATAATGTGTACAATTTTAGCAATAATACTACTAATAAATGGGGGTGAGGTCAAAGAGAAAAGACATATTATCTTCACAAAAGGTCTTTTCTGTATGATGTCAAAGCAATGGCAGCTGGGAAGGTAAATTATGCTTGTATTTATCCTAGACTTATAAATAGAATATAAAATGTTTATAATAAAATTTAACTTGTTTTATAAATATATTGATGATTTAGGCTTTTTTCCTCCCCATCATTTGGTAGAAAAGTATTTTCATTTGAAACTAGGTTGGTGAAAAGTGAAAGTGTTATTTACTCAGTTGTGTCCAACTCTTAGCAGCCCCATGGACTGTAGCCTGCCGGTTTCCTCTGTCCATGGAATTTTCCAGACAAGAATACTGGAGTGGGTTGCCATTCCCTTCTCCAGGGGATCTTGCCAACGCAGGAATCACACTCAGGTCTCCTGCACTGCAGGCAGATTATGATAAAATGCCATTCTCAGATCACTTCTAATGAACTTTCATATTGAGCTAACCATCAAGAGGAGTGATTTTCTAAGAAGGCAAGGTATTCATCTCATCTTCCATGAATTAAGCAAAAAAAAAAAAAAAAAAGTACTCCCCCTCACCATACAGACAGACATATAAACCAGTGGAGTAGAATAGGGAGTCCAGAAATTTACAGCACACATACGGTCACTTGATTTTTTTATAAGAATGACAAGACTATCCTATAGGGGAAAAGACAGTCTTTTCAACAAATCATGCTGGGAAAACTGTATATCCAAGTTACTGTGAACTATACTGAGTGTACACATGCATGTAAAAACAGACCGTGGTATTTCGGGGACATCAGATATCCTAGAATACACTTTCAAAAATTCCAAATAATTATAATTGCATTCCAGTTTGATAGCTGTTTCAGTTATTTATCAACTTCAAAACTAACAGGTCCAACTTAAATAAGGATATCCATAAATTCTACTGATGGTCCGAAAGCATACGTTTACAGTCCAAGTACTAAAAATGAACAGCATACCTGATACAGCATGATAGGTTCTATATTGTATCCCAAGGTGTCTGCAAAGTTCTTAGCGATGACTGTTTTTCCACAACCCTACAAATGGACACAATCATTTAAGGGATAAGTCAAAACAACCCAAAGTCAGGAAACAGAAGTTTGCAGCACGGCTGCCAGTCTTACTTTTCCTCCAATTAAGCATATGTCCTTAACCATGTGAGACTGCATCATTTCAGCAAGTAGTTGTTTATGGCTCAAGGTTTGTATAAAACGGTCCGATGTACAAGGCTGACTTAATGGCCTAGTCCCAGCTGGTACCTACAATTAAAAAGAGGTAAATGTAATATGCATATTTTTCTAAAAATATTAGTAAATGAAAGCATACAACTGCCATTTAAAATTTCAAATAATTTCCTGCTCAATTCAATTATATAGTGTTTTAGATATTTCAGGAGAGTAGCAATTTTCTCAAGCACAGATCTGATGATCATTTTCATCAAACTTCCAAGTCAATAATCCCTCTAAAATTAAAGCCCATGCTGTCAGACATTTTCATGAGAATCAAGTAATTTTCATGCTATTTATAACTCATAATAACAATGCACTGCTTGAGAATGAAGGTTTTTGCTCAAATTTCAGTTATAAGGACAGAATTTAAAATCAGCCAACTGGGATTCTCCAAAATCACCAAAGATCTCCTGATTTCTAAACTATCCACAAATCTTTTCCCATTTTTATTTTTAGTTTACCACTCACAGGCAGCTATTCTTAAAACCTCCTCCCGTCCTTCACACCTACTTGGTTTTATTTCCTATCTCCTCCTTATTAAAGTGTTAGTACACTGCAGGCACTCAGCAGATTCCAAAACAGAGCCCAGCTCATGGTAGACATATTCAATATTTTGTTTGATGACTGAATAAATACAATTACATGAATAAGTATTGGGTTGGCCAAAAAGTTTGCTCAGGTTTTTCTGTACCATCTTATGGAAAAACCTGGATAAACTTTTTGGCCAACCTAATATTATTACTATTACATTAAAACAAACAAAAAAGTCTATCATGAAAATTCACTCTGTCCTAACATAAGAAGGCAAGCGTTTACTCTTTCCTACATTCACTTACAATTTCATTAAGTCAGTATTTTTCAAGCTGTGTATTCTAGTGTCAGCTTCCTATCACCTCTTGGGATTCGCAGGACCCTCAAAGAAAGGGTTAGAAAAAAGCAGGCAGAGAAAGCAGATGGAGCTCTGTGACCAAATACCATTCCCTCCTCTAAAAACTGTTCACCTACAATAGCTCCCCTTTCAACCGCTTCCTATAGCTGACAGATATTTTATTTGAAAAGGGTAATCCTTAGTTCTGGGATTCCCTGTACCTAAGACAGTAAAGAATCCATTTGCAATCCAGGAGACCCGGGTTCGATCCCTAGGTCAGGAAGATCCCCTGGAGAAGGGCATGGCTACCCACTCCAGTATTCTTGCCTGGAGAATTACAGGGACAGAGGAGCCGTGTGGGCTACAGTCCTTGGGGTCTCAATCCTCAGCTGTGAAATCTTTGAAAACATATTTTCAAACTATTTCTTATCAAGGACTTAGAACACAAAATGCTTTCATTAATAAACACTGTATTTGATTTCCCAGAGGCTGACTGGTTTTTGATGAAAAGCTATCCCTATGTTTCTCCTAAATTTTTCCAGTTTACAAATTTTTTTACAGCGTTTACGACTGGATACATAAATACACAGATACAGATATATATATGTGACACTATAGAACCAAAGACTTATGAACAGATTATAAATTCAATTTAGGTTAAAAAAAAATGTCCAGTACTAACCAGAACCTGTGTGGTTAATACAGGCAATCTTAGAAAGTACAAACCTTGATTCATTCATTACCTTGATGGTCACCTCTTTTTCTGCAATCCGGATGGTCACAGAAGCTTGGAAGACATTGTTTTCGGTCGTCCTTTCCACTCTCACAATCTTCTCAGGAAGCACAGATCTTCTTGAATCCTCGAGTGCAAAGCGCTATAAAATGACCAGAAAAACATATAATTTACTTTTTATTTTAGTATTAATGTTGGATATCTGGAAATGTCCATCTTAATTAAAACTAAAAGTCATTCAGTGTTATAAAAATAAAGGCAAAAAAATTAATGAGAATATTTTCCCCCTATTTTTGCAGATACCATTCATTCTACTTAAGCCAATTACTAAAGATGACCTGAAAATAGTCCCTGAGGCTGCTGCTGCTGCTAAGTCACTTCAGTCGTGTCCGACTCTGTGCAACCCCATAGATGACAGCCCACCAGGCTCCCCCGTCCCTGGGATTCTCCAGGCAAGAACACTGGAGTGGGTTGCCATTTCCTTCTCCAATGCATGAAAGTGAAAAGTGAAAGTGAAGTCGCTCAGTCATGTCCGACTCTAGCGACCCCATGGACTGCAGCCTACCAGGCTCCTCCGTCCATGGGATTTTCAGGCAAGAGTACTGGAGTGGGGTGCCACTGCCTTCTCCGGAAAATAGTCCCTAAAATTTACTAAATACCAAGGAATAGAATGATCTGACAGAAGTTTTCAGTCTACAATTCCTGATAATCAAAGGTTCCAGCTTCCTAGAAAAGGATGATTTAACTCTTGAAAACATGCTTAAAGTAAATTATAACAAGGGCTGTATCAGTTGATTTCTTAAATCAACAGAAGTTAACAGCTGCCTGAAATTGAGAAAAATAGAACCTCCTGGACACCATCCTGCTGACTGCCTGTATGGTTAGTTTAACTGGGTATGATAAAGTATAACAATCAATCTTCTATGGTATCTGATATACTGCCTTCCACAACACAGGTTCTCAATCTTGCCAGACTGGACCTAAAACGCCCGGACCACTGATTCTTTTTCCATGTAGGCCAGTGATCAAGGTTCTAACACTAGGTTAAACTCTCTAATCCCAGCTGATTATATAAAAAACGCATACAGAACACAAGTAAGTATATGAAACATGAGGATACTAATTAAGAATTAATTAAATCCTATGCCCATTTAACAGCAGCATGTTCAATATGAAAGGCTTAACTCATTTTTAGCATTAAACAGGCAGAAATTATTCCCCACAAATCCTACAATACTTACAGAACACGATCACTATAGCAAAAGAGTTGAAACCCAATGAAAGAACAGATCACTGCCTATTCAACAGAATGATTCAATTCTAGAAAATAGAGTCTGGGGAAGAAAATTATCTTCAGTTTCAACATTTTAAACACAACAGCCCAGTTCACGTCCTCATTTCAATGTCTTAAGTACCCAAGACAATCATTCCTTTCTCCATCCTAAGAAAAACTGTTTATTTGTGCAACCACAGAAAACATAAGTTTTATACTTTACACAATTTATATATGCAAATTCCCCTGGTGTCACACAGTTTGATAGGAAGAGCTTCCATGTTGTAGACAATTAACAATCATTGACTCCTTAATTTCATCAAAAAGAGAAAAAGAAAAAGTTACATTGTATTTTAAGGAAGTTTAATAGAAAAGGAGTAAAGCCTTAGCCAAGTAATTACATTCATTAGAATCTGGAACTCAGACTCATAAAATTCTAAAACAATACATTTATGAGCTTAAAGCCATGCTTTTATTCCAGCCATAGTAATGACAGTTTTAACTTGACATAGGGTTGATGTCAGAGCATTTATATTCCAGAAAGGAACTAATGCCTTGAACACTTGCTATACTTGTTACATCCTCATAAATAATGCAAACTAAAATATTTCAGTAGAATAAAAATAGTAGGCTAGAATACACTAAAATAGTTCAAGAACTGAAGTTGCAAGGTGCGTTACCATTTGCTGGCATAGGAAATTTAAAGATTGTTGATCAAAAAGGAAATAGAGGAATAAAATAGATATATAATTCTTCACAAAATTAAGGCAAGAAAAGACAATCACTTTTTCTCCTCTTACATAAGTAACAAAATTCCCCTTTTTCCATTTTTTTTTAAATTCTACAATCAGATTTGAAATTATTTCTGTTTGTAATATGGACTCTCAATCAGTATTCTATGTTCCCCTTTAATTATAAAGGTCCAGATAAAGGCCAAACAAAATGAAGCAACACTGACTATCTTCTTTAGAAAACTCAACTCTTTAAAGGCATTGTATAACTTTATAGAATTTGTATGACTAATTCTGAAATTAGAGACCAGAAACACATCAAACTGATACCTTTGTAAAAATGAAGACCTTCGTTCATAACAGACTTATCTAGACACTTATCAATACCCTCTCTTGCTTGTGTCACAAAAGCTTATATTGCTTCATTTTATCAGAACTGATATTTTCTTCTATTCCATGTACCCTTGTTCCCACGGCACTGAACTTTGTGCTGATGTGCAGCTGGGAGCTCACCTGTAAATACAGGCTTTTTTTCTCTTGACGGATGCCAAGGTAGCACAGATGTTAATTAAACCAAAGGTGAGTTCTAGGACTTCTCTGGTGGCCCAGTGGGTAAGAAACTGCCTGCCATTCCAGAGGTCACGGGTTCGGCCCCTGGTCTGGGAAGATTCCACATGCTGCGGAGCAACTAAGCCTGTGCACCACGACTGCTGACGTTCTAGTGCGCTAAGGCTCTCACGCACCCGAGAGCTTGTGCTGGGCAACGAGAGAAGCCGCCACAGTGAGAAGCCCACGCACTGCAACCAGAGAGCAGCCCCTGCTCGCCACAACTAGAGGAGCCTGAGCAGAAACAAGAGGACCCAGCGCAGCCAAAGAGAAAAAAAAAAACTCTCTGAATCTTAGAGTGAACTATACAGTCAAACTGGTAGTTTCCCGACTCCCTGAGCCTATGAATTAATTTCCCCATTTCCAAATGGTTCTCCATTATCTTTTTAACCTCCTTCTATTTCCCCCTCTCTCCCACCCCCACTCCCTCACCCCTTCTCACACACACAGAAAACCCCTTTCTTTCACCAGTGGCTGCTATTTCACACTCTCAGGCCTGCGTCTCTCTCTTCTGTCTCCTCCACTTTCCTTTGTCTCTTTATTGACCATTGTTTTCCCTTGCTTCTTCTTGTTTTTCCTTAAGATTCTGCTAATAACTATACATTCTAGCATTTATGAGGATACAGCTTTTTGTTATTTTTATTTTGCTATTATTATTATTGACATCACCAATCAATGAAAACACTACTTCTTGGACTAGCTGATATACAAAATAAAATCCCACTTAAGTAATTAGAATCTACTGTTCCACTCTTCTGAGCCCCTCTCACTAATACTAGCTGCAGAGAGTACTTCCATATTCCCAAAGACCCTGTGTATGTTCTGGGATAAGGCAGAATAAATACCGTTCAAGTATCTCTTGTTTTTTTGGCCGCACAGTGCAGCATGTGGGTATCTTACTTCCATGCACTGGGGGTGTGAAGCCCTAACCCCTGGACCATTAAGGACGTCCCCAGATACTATTCCATATGTCAAATCCTGGGGCGTGTACACGTGACCACAACTGCCAAGTGTTCACGTTCTACCTGCTTCTTAGAAATCTATATGCCTTGAGTCAAACTGTGTAAGAAAAACAAAAACGTCCTTCATAAAAGGGAATTATTTGGGGTGAGTCAATGACTCTACCAATAATTAGCTTAGAGTGGCCAAGACCTGAGATAATGTTAGTGTGAAAATAAATAATGATAGTAAATTATAACCCACTGAATGAAATAGGGATCCATAAGTCCATACTGATATAAATGAATAAATAAGTATGTCATGGAGAAGAAAAGCTCTTCCTTAGTGTAGAGTGCCTGCTAATAAATGCAGAAGGAATATTTACTCCCCATTACTGTCAAGCCAGCACCTGCACGTCTGGAAAAGAGGAGAAGAAAAGACACAGGAAAGAAAGAAAGAAGGAGACACAAAAGTAGGAAAAAAGGGTAAGAGAGAGATGAGAAGGGAAAAGAAGGCACAGGAAGAGAACACGGGAAAGGTAAGAAAGAAAGTGAAGCAGACACTTACTTTTAAAACCCCTTGCACAGCCATCTTTCCTTCATGGCCCAGTAACACAGTGTACGGGTAAAGCCACTGGAGCGCGTGTTGGATTGACATCATAGGAAAGGAGTCCTATTTGGGAGGGAAAACACATGGGAATGAAGGACATCTACAACCATCACAAAAAGTGTAGCTGAAACATACATGTGACATTGAAATTGCATCATAAACGATAGCCAGCAAGTGTCTCACATTCTCAAGAAGTCCACAAAAGCAAATATCCATAGTTTCCTCTTCTCTCCCTGGCCTGCACCCTTTCCCTGGTAAACTCGCCCACTCTCATCTTTCAGCTACTGACGGTGTGTCTCCATCCCTACTCTTGACAAGTCTCTTCAGCTCTAGATCTAAGCTCCCAACTGTCTGTGAGATGTGACTCTATGGGTGTCCCACAGACTCCCATTCAGCATGTCCAAAGATTATGTGTTTGGCACATTTCTCTACCCCACTCATCCCAAAGTACCTTCTCTTTTCCCCTTACTCCTAACCTTGGTGGACCTCATCCACATACTCCTGGCTTCACTGTTACAACTACAAAGTTACAAAGTGTTCATGCTCAGTCACTTCAGTTGTGTCCAACTCTTTGCAACCACAAGGACTGTAGCCCACCATGTTCCTCTGTCCATGCAATTCTCCAGGCGGAAATACTGGAGTGGGTTTGCCATTCCCTTCTCCGGGGATCTCCCCAACCCAGGGACTGAACCTACGTCTTCTTTGTCTCATCAGCAGACAGGTTCTTTACCACTAGCGCCACCTGGGAAGCCCATATAAGTCACTGTTCTAACTACAAAGTCAGGAAGTGTTTTCATCCTCAAATTCTTCACCCCAAACTGCTTTCCCAAATAGGTTTCAGTTCAGTTCAGTTCACTCTCTCAGTCGTGTCCGACTCTTTGCGACCCCATGAATCGCAGCACGCCAGGCCTCCCTGTCCATCACCAACTCCCGGAGTTCACTCAGACTCACGTCCATCGAGTCAGTGATGCCATCCAGCCATCTCATCCTCTGTTGTCCCCTTCTCCTCCTGCCCCCAATCCCTCCCAGCATCAGAGTCTTTTCCGATGAGTCAACTCCTCTCATGAGGTGGCCAAAGTACTGGAGTTTCAGCTTTAGCATCATGCCTTCCAAAGAAATCCCAGGGCTGGTCTCCTTCAGAATGGACTGGTTGGATCTCCTTGCAGTCCAAGGGACTCTCAAGAGTCTTCTCCAACACCACAGTTCAAAAGCATCAATTCTTCGGTGCTCAGCCTTCTTCCCAGTCCAACTCTCACATCTATACATGACCACAGGAAAAAGCACAGCCTTGACTAGACGGACCCTTGTTGGCAAAGTAATGTCTCTGCTTTTCACTATGCTATCTAGGTTGGTCATAACTTTCCTTCCAAGGAGTAAGTGTCTTTTAATTTCATGGCTGCAGTCACCATCTGCAGTGATTTTGGAGCCCCCCAAAATAAAGTCTGATACTGTTTCCACTGTTTCCCCATCTATTTCCCATGAAGTGGTGGGACCGGATGCCATGATCTTCGTTTTCTGAATGTTGAGCTTTAAGCCAACTTTTTCACTCTCCACTTTGACTTTCATCAAGAGGCTTTTTAGTTCCTCTTCACTTTCTGCCATAAGGGTAGTGTCATCTGCATATCTGAGGTTATTGATATTTCTCCCGGCAATCTTGATTCCAGCTTGTGCTTCTTCCAGACCAGCATTTCTCATGATGTACTCTGCACAGAAGTTAAATAAGCAGGGTGACAATATACAGCCTTGATGTACTCCTTTTCCTATTTGGAACCAAATGGGTTTACCTTACTTTAAAAAGTCTGTTTAATTAGGGCAATGAGAGAAATTTCAATATAAGCTGCCTATTAGATGACATTATGGAACTATTGTTGATATGCAGAGAGGTATGATAGTACGTGTCCTGGTTATGTATTAATAGAAGAATGTTCTAATTCTTAGAACTGCATATTGAAGTAGTTAAGAATACTGACTGCAATTGACTTTCAGAATTGTTTAGGTAAAAAAGAGAAAGTGTAAACAAAAGCAGTAATAATGTTAAAAATTGGTGAATCTACTTAATGGGATTATAGTTTTATGTCTGGCTATTTTTGAACTTTTTTTTTTTTTGGATTTGAGAATTGTCAAAGTAAAAAGTTCCAAGGAAAAAACAGTAAGAATTAAAATTAGAAGACATGAAAAATATGGAGGGAAAATGTTGCTCCAAATGTTGGTACACACGCATGTGCAAAGTCCCTTCAGTCGTGTCTGACTCTTTGCAACCCTATGAACTGTAGCCTGCCAAGCTCCTCTGTGCATGGAATTCTCCAGGCAAGAATACTGGAGTGGGTTGCGTGCCCTCCTCCAGCAGACCTTCCCAGCCAGCTTCTCTTGTGTCTCCTGCACTGGCAGGCAGGTTGTTCTTTTTCACTAGTGCCACGGGGAAGGTGCCCCAGGTGTTTCGAACGGTGTAAATGATTCATGGGAAACCTAACTCACTGACTTTCAGGAAATGAGAAAAATAAGAAGCAACATGAGATTAAAAATAAGTTTCTTGTCTCAGTGTTCCTGTGCATCCCACGCACCCCCACCCCACCTTGCTGCCAACAGAGGTGTCTTCCTCCTACAGATACCTGATTGTCGCACATCCCATCTACTTAATAATGTCTAACAGGCCACTTCTTCCACATCATAAAATCCAGACAACCTCACTCACCATGCAAAACACTTGTGACAACAAGGTCCTCACATTTCTCTTCACCACACGCATTTGCTCTAGTGACACAATTTATTACCATTCTCCAAACACACCAAGCCCTCTGGTGAATCAGCACCTCTGCCTGTGCTGTGCCCTCTGCCTTCCCATCACACCAGACGCCACCGTCATGACCTTCATGAAAGCGCAGTGGAGGACGTCTACGCTCCACCAAAGCCCCCATCCGGTTCCTCCTTCCTGTCTCCCTGCTTGCTCTTCCGGCAGCCAGCTGCTGCAGGTCTTTGAAAGAAGACTGCCCTTGAGTTCCTGGAGCCAGCTTGGCTCCCAGGGTGGGAGAGCAGCTAGTGCCTGGGAACATGTGGCCCCGGGGACAACACTAACCAGGGACCGATGGCGCTGGAGTGTGAAAGCCCTAGCTCGCCTACCTCAGGTGAAGCCAGTCAGAGGCCCGAGGTACTCTGCAGCTGACCTCTATGTGGTCGGGTGGAACACCTCCTTCCCTATGTCCAACTTACACCTGAGCTAGAAGTCTACCTTCCCCCCGGCCCTCCCCAACCTCAAGGCTGTATGCTCTCTAAAAGCTCAGAACACATCACTGGTCTCGGTACAGTTTGCTGGGCTGCACAGCAAATTAAACTCAGGCCTTGAAATATTTATAGAAGAATATGACAAGACAAACAGAAATGATTAATCTCCAAGGATTAACTTTTAAATTTTCCTTGCCACATTTGGATATACCAGTCATTAAATTACTTGATACATACCAGGATTTGAACTGCAGCTGGTAAACTATCTAAAGGAAAATCTGGAAGTCCAAGGGTAGAAGATTCTTGGGAACAGAGAGTGGTGGCAAAGGACAAAAGCTGAGAAACTCTAGGGGAAAAAAAGTGGTATTAAATTTTATTCTAATAGTTTCAGTATATAAAATCTGTTAAAGACAAAATAGCTGGGCCAATTTAATTAATCTAAAAAGCTGACATCTACTATTAAATTCTTAAAGAACAGCAGCTCCACATTACATTTCATTCAGAAGCTTGTTAGGTACAGGTAACTGTACCTAATCTCTTAAATCCATCACAATATGTAAGGTTTTACACAACCTGACCCAAAACTACCCTGTCAGTCTTACCTCCTACCCTTCTCAGTCCAAATCCAAACTTTGGCCACTGGGAGCTTTTCACGTTTTCAAGAATAAAGCACACTCACTCATAACCCACGCCTTTAAAAAATTTCTTAGAATTCCTTAATTCCATTCTCTATCAGTCAAAAGCCTACTCATTCTTTAAGATCTACATCAAATGCCAATGCCTCTGCAAAGACCTTGTACAGTTCCAGCCCCAACACTTTGAAATTATGGCCCTTACCACACTATGTTAAAGAAAAATATTTATACACATATATTTAAACACTACTGGATCTTGAAATTCTTGTCATCAAAGTTCATGTCTTATTAACTCATTAACTTTATCATTAGCACATGTACCACAGCTGCTGAAAAGCTCTTCAAATGGTTGCTGAATGAATGAATCAGTTGATCAATGAATGGGCAAAACAAGTTCAATGTTAAGAATCCAGAATTTATATATACATATAAGCTATTTATACACACAAATATACATATTTATGTGTGTTTATATATAAATTTTATATATAAACATATTATTTTTATGTTTAATATAACATGCTTCATATAGCATATGTTAATGGTATAAATTATTATGTTAATATGTTATAAATATCGATTTATATATAAATAGCTGCTGCTGCTAAGTCGCTTCAGTCGTGTCCGACTCTGTGCGACCCCATTGACGGCAGCCCACCAGGCTCCCCCGTCCATGGGATTTTCCAGGCAAGAGTACTGGAGTGGGGTGCCGTTGCCTTCTCCATATAAATAGCTAGCATATATATATATTCGGAGAAGGCAATGGCACCCCACTCCAGTACTCTTGCCTGGAAAATCCCATGGACGGAGGAGCCTGGTAGGCTGCAGTCCATGGGGTTGCTGAGAGTCGGACACGACTGAGCGACTTCCCTTTCACTTTTCACTTTCATGCATTGGAGAAGGAAACGGCAACCCACTCCAGTGTTCTTGCCTGGAGAATCCCAGGGATGGGGGAGCCTGGTGGGCTGCCGTCTCTGGGGTCGCACAGAGTCGGACACAACTGAAGCGACTTAGCAGCAGCATATATATATATATATATATATATATATACACACACACACACACACACACACACACGTATAGATCTATCTATATGTATATCTGAAATACTTACTTTTCAGTAGGAACATTGGCTCCAACTGAATATAACAGTTTAAGTTGGTCCTAAAATAGCACGGGAACATACCAAATTGATTAATAAGGACTGTAACATATTAAATGCAAATACTTAGAGACATAATTCAACCTTTTAATCAAGCAAACACTAAGCAATCAATAGCAAAAAATCGTTTTCTGATACATGTCATTTTTCTAAAAGAAAAGTAACTTTTTCTTCCTAGTTTTCAGAGATTTTCTTTACCTTTGTATCCATTTCACTTTCCAGTAACTACTGAGGGGGACAACTACAAACATAGTAACATTTTTATAGTAACTGAATTAATTATAAATAGGAGAGACGTTTTAAAAATAAACCACCCTTAAGGAGAGAGGGGAAAGCCAGGGGAGGGGATGAAGAGGTACAAACTACCATGTATAAAACAAATAAGCTACAAGCACAAGGAATATGGGTTCTTTACTGTCTGAGCCACCAGGGAAGTCCAAGAATACTGGAGTAGGTAGCCTATCCCTTCTCCAGGGGATCTTCCTGACCCAGGAATCGAACTGGGGTCTCCTGCATTGCAGGCAGATTCTTTACCAGCTGAGCTATCAGGGACACCCACAAAGAACACAGCCAATATTTTATAATAACTTTAAATGAAGTATAATCTATGAAAATATTGAATCACTAAGATGAACACCTGAAACTAATATAATATTGCAAATAAATTATATTTCAATTAAAATTAAATAAAAATTTAAAAACAAATTATCCCTGTTCCTACTTACCTTGAAGGGAAGATAATAAATATCTCTGGCTTGAAATCGAGACCGGAGTGGGGGATCTAATGGATTCCCAGAGTACCTGGGCACTGGCAAGCCCAAGGCAATGACTCGGAAATTTTCATTAACTCGGACAATCTTCCAAGCATCCAATTCTGTTTTGGTATGATCCTAAAAGAGTAAGAAAGCACAAGTTACTGCATGGCAATACAGACCACACTTGCAGGAGCCGAGCTAAGGGATTTAGCCCCTGACTGCTGAGTAAACTGTACTAGAGAACCCTCCTGAAGCCAAATTGTCAAGGATGGGAGTAAAGTGGAATCAGGAAGAGGGTACCAGGGAAGGCTTGCAAAATGAAGACTGGCATTTGAAAGGAGAAGCAGTGAATGCATTGAGGCACAAAGGCAATGTGGATCAGATCTCTAAGTTCTACTTGGTCAACAGAGAGGAATAATCAGGAGAGCAAGAAAAATAAACTGAGTCCAGCCAGAAGTCAACACGGAGCAGTTCCGCAAGGACAGACCACCAGCAGGGCAAAGGCTGTCCGGGGGCTTTCAACAGATAAACGTGTTTACGGACGTATCTCTACCAAGCTATAGTAACAGTGATAAGGAACATTTTAAAAAAATTTAATACATGGTAAGCACTTTCCATGAATTTTTCTCATTTAATTTTCACCAGAATCCAAACAGACACAATTCCTGACGTTCAAAACAGTTACATAACTTGCCCACATTCCTGCATCCAGGACATGATGGGGCTGAGACTGGAAACAAAAGGAAACACGTGACTTTGGAGTCACAAATGCCGACTCCAGGGCACATTCTAGCTAGGTGACCAAAAGCCTGTTATTATACCCCTGAGTCTCAATTTTCTCATCTGTAAAGAGGAAACAATACCACCGATATTATTACAGCTGTTATGAAAGTTAAATGTGATCACGCCTGTAAAAGTAACTGGCCCTGTTATCTTCCTTCTCTGCCTGACCCTCCCAGGGCTCTTCACTGCTCTTCAGCCTTTGAAGAGCCACCCCCAACCGCACCGCCCCGGTCCCTTGGTGTTGCCCTCTTCATACCTTCTTGTATGGCAACATTTAAAGACTTCATTCCACTTAACTGTTAACAAAGAGTCATTGAGCACCTACCCCGTGCCAGGCGATGTTCTGAAGTTTGAGATAATAACAGTGACAAAATTCCTAACCTACTGAAAGTTATAATCTAGTAGATGGAAGCAGAGGGTAAAGAATCTGCCTGCAGTGCAGAAGACCCAGGTTGGACCCCTGGGTCGGGAAGATCCCCAGGAGAAGGGCATGGCAACCCAGTCCAGTATTCTTGACTGCAGAATCCCACAGACAGAGGAGCCTGGCAGGCTACAGTCCATGGGATTGCACTGAGTTGGACATGACTGAAGTGACTTAACACACACACACACGGAGGGAGGCAGACAATGAACTAAAACCGTAAGTAAGTAAATCAAGTAGGATAATTAGATGACTCTGTGGAAAAAAACAGAGCAGAGTAAGGTAGTATGGGGGCAGAAGGCATGTTGCAATATTTAATGAATGGTGAGGGCAGCCTTCCCTGGAATACAGGCGGAACTCGGAGGTGTTGCAGCTGCAGTTCCAGACTACCACAATAAAGTACATATTGCAATGAAGTGAGACACACAAATCCCCTGGTTCTCCAGTTCATGCAAAAGTTACTTTTACAGTACACTGTAGCCTATTAAGCATGCAATAGCATTACATCTAAAAATGCACATACCTTAACTTAAAAATATTTTATTGCTAACAAACGCTAACCATCCTCTGAGACGTCAGTGAATAGTAGCCTTTTTGCTGGTAGAGGGTCTTGTCTAAACGTTGATGGCTGCTGACTGACTAGGAGAGTGGTTGCTGAAGGCGGGGGTGGCTGTGGCAATTCCCTAAAACCCTTGGCCAACAAAGATATGTCTAGTCAAAGCTAGGTTTTTTCCAGGAGTCACATATGGATGTGAGTGCTGAACCATAAAGAAGGCTTAGCACCAAAGAACTGATGCTTTTGAACTGTGGCGTTGCAGAAGACTCTTGAGAGTCCCCTGGACTGCAAAGAGATCCAACCAGTCCATCCTAAAGGAAATCAACCCTGAATATTCAACGAAAGGACTGATGCTGAAGCTGAAGCTCCAATACTTTGGCCACCTGATGCAAACAGCCGACTCATTAGAAAAGACCCTGATTCTGGGCAAGATTGAAGGCAGGAGGAGAAGGGGACAACAGAGGATGAGATGGTTGGATGGCATCGCCAACTCAATGGACATGAGTTTGAGCAAGCTCCAGGAGATGGTGAAGGACAGGGAAGCCTGGCGAGCTGCAGTCCATGGGGCTGCAGAGTCAGACACAACTAAGCAACTGAGCAACAACAACAAAAGGCCACCATGAAGTCTGCTGCATCAACTGACCCTTTCATGAACAATTTCTCCATAGCATGAGACGCTGTTTGATAGTATTTTACCCACGGTAGAACTTTCCAATTTGGAGTCAGTCCTCTCAAACTCTGCTTTAGCTTTACCAACTAGGTTTATTTTGAAATTCTAAATCCTATGTTATTATAACAACTTTCACGGCATCTTCACCAGGACTCAATTTCATCTCAAGAAACCATTTTCTTTGCTCATCCATAAGAAGCAACTCCTCATCTGTTAAAAGTTTTATCATAAGACTGCAACAATTCAGTCACATCTTTAGGGTCCACTTCTAATTCTGGTTTTCTTGCTCTTTCTATCATGTCTGCAGTTACTTCTTTCCCTGAAGACCTGACCCTCTCAAAGTCATCCATGAGAGTTGGAATTAAGTTGTTGTTTTTTTTTTTTTTTAAATCAAACTATTGGGAGTTTTTCGCTTTCTTCTTCTTTTGAAAAATATTTATGTATCATTCATTCATTCATTCATTTGGCTGCACTGGGTCTTAGCTGCAGCACGTGGGATCTTTTACTTGTGACAGGCAGGATCCCCAGTTATGGCACGTGGGATCCAGTTCCCCGACCAGGGATCAAACCCACCCTCCTTGCCCTGGGAGTGCGAAGCCCCAGCCACTGGACTGTGAGGGAAGGCCCCTTCCAATCTCCTCTTAATCTTGATATTTTGACCTCTTCCTATGAACCATCAGTCAGTTCAGTCACTCAGCTGTGTTCACTATGTCAGGTTCACTATGAACCATAAGTGTCTCCTTAATGTGGCATCTGTAACAGCAAATCCTTTCCAGAAGGTTTTCAATTTACTTTTCCCAGATCTGTCAGAGGAGTTACTGTGGCAGCTAGAGCCTTACAAAATGCATTTCCTAAAAAATAAGACTTGAAAGTCGAAATTACTCCTTGACCCATGGGCTGCCGACCAAATGCTGTGAACATGAATTTCATTGTACATCTCCATCGGAGCTCTTGGACAACCAGGCACATTGTCTATGAACAGTAATATTCTGAAAGCTTTTTTTTTTTCTGAGAAGTAGGTCTCAACAGTGAGCTCAACAATAAACCATGCTGGAAACAGATTTGCTGTCATCCAGGCTTTGCTGTTCCATTTGTGGAGCCCAGGTAGATTAGACGCAGCATAATTCTTAGAGGCCCTACGATTTGCAAACTGGCAAAGGAGCACTAGCTTCCACTTACAGTCACCAGCTGCATCAGCCCCTAACAAGAGAGTCAGCCTGTCCTTTGAAGCTCTAAAGACAGACATCGACTTCTCCTCTCTAGCTACAAAAGTTCTAGATGGCATCTTCTTCCACTAGAAGGCTGTTTCATCTCCATAGCAACTCTGATGCTCAGTGTAGCCACCTTCATTACTGATCTGAGCTAGATCTTACAGATAACTGACGGCAGTTTCTATATCAGCACTTGGGCTTCACCTTGCACTTTTAAGTATGGACACAGCTTTTTTCCTTAAACCTCAGGAATCCACCTCTGCTAACTTCAGCTTCCTCACCTTTCTCTGACTTGAATTGAAGAGTTAGGGCCTTGCTCTGGTTTAGGCATGGACTTAAGGGAATGTTGTGGCTGGTTTCATCTTCTATCCAGACTACTAAAACTTTCTTCAGCAAAATAGGGTGGTTTCTCTTTCTTACCATTTGTGTGTTCACTGGACTAGCATTTTTACTTTCCTGCAAGAACTTTTCCTTTGCATGAAAAACCTGGCTAACAGTTTGGCCTAAGAAGCCTAGTTTTTGGAGTATCTCAGGTTTCAACATGCCTTCCTCAGTAAGCATAATCATTTCTAGCTTGTCACTTAACGTGAGAGACAAATGACTTCTTTCACTTGAACACTTAGAGGCCACTGTGGGATTATTAACTGGAACTGACCTAATTTCAACGCTGTTGTTATGTCTTAGGGAACAGGGAGGCCTGCAAAGAGGGACAGAGATTGGAGATGAGCAGCTGATGTGAGGAGTAGTCAGAACACACACATTTATTGATGAAGTTCACCATCTTATATGGGTTTGGTTTGAGGAACCCCAAAATAACTGCACATCAAAGATCAGTGATCACAAATTACCATAACAAATGCCAATGGAAAGCTTGAAATGTGGTTAGAATTACCAAATGCAACAGAGACACGAAGTGAGCGACCTCTGTTAGAAAAATGGTGCCCATTGGTTTGTTTGATGCAGAGTTGCCCCAACCCTCGATTTGTAAATAACACCATATCTGCGAAGCAACACTAGAGCAAAGCGCAATGTAAAAAGGCATGCCTGGGTTACATTTGAGCAAAGACCTGAAAGAGGTAGAGGAATGAGTCTGGCAGATGTCTGGGAGAAAACTACTCTGGAAGAACAAGGTGCCTGTGCAAAGCACCGATGAGACAGGAGAATGCATTTTGAGTAGTTAATGGTAAAGAGCATGTTGGCAGGTGGAGTGGAATGAAAGGGGAGAAAGAAAGAAGAAGATAAGGTCAAAGGGACAGTGATGGCTCAGATGACCAGATATTCTGTATTCCACTGTAAGGACTTTAGATTTTATTCTGAGTAGAACAGGAAGGCGTTGGAGGTTTACAGCAGAGGAATGACCTGTTCTGCCTTGTGTTTTAAACGCATTACTGACTGCCCTGGGGGAGCCAGGAGGGAAGCAGGGGGTCCAGAGACAAAGCTCTTACAACAGCTCAGGCATGAGATGCCGGTAGCTTGGACCTTCAGGGTATCTTTAAGTATTTCATTCGTTTCTGTCCATATCTACTGGACTTCGAGCTTCTTGAACCAACAAGTGGATTTTATTCAACTCCATCTTCCTGGTGCCTAGCACAGTCTAGAAGCCATTAGGCTTGTTGAGGGAAGGAAGAGAAGGAAAGAGGGAGATAGAAACGGAGGGGAAAGGAAAGAATTAAAAGAAGAAAAAAATAGAAATAAAAATAGTGAGTAGAGAGACAAAGTAAAACTCTGGGTCCTCTCACATGGTCTGCAAACAGAAGAGCCATACAAAACTGCAAACGCGCAACTGGCTTCAGCCAACTGCCCGAGACAGCCGCCCCCGAACAACCGTCCTTATTCTCATACGATCATGCCTTACACCGCAGATGGCACGGCCCGCGGCTCACAGCTCAGACGCAGCGCTGACGTGTTTCTTTTCTTACTTGGAGAAGTTTGTCGTAACGCTCGGCAGACATCAGGAAGCGTCCATCCTCAAGCTGCATCTCCCTGTTCTCCAGCAAGTTGTTCAAAACCGGCAGGACGTTCCTCTCCGCCTTTTCCAAGCCTTCCAGGATGAGTGTTCTACCTTCTGTGGCTGCACGAACTGCACACTATTTCCAAGAGACAAAAGCAACATCAAACACAGTGCAGCGTGGCCTGATTTTACTTGTTCAGTAATGCAGATGAAACTAGGCCTTCTTATTATGGGGACCAGGAGTCCGAAAAGCTGGGTTCCAGATCTTGGTTTTGCTTATTCAACCAATAGGATCTTGACCAAATGAAAGAGGCCTGTTTCCCCATTTGTAAAATGAAGAGATTAGAAGCAGTGGCCCCTAAGGCTCCTTTCAGCTGTAACATTTTAGATATATCCCCAATGAAACAGAAAACTAAGAGCTATTTTTGGATCAGTAATGCAATCAAGGAAGCAGATTCCTTAACTAGAAACAAAAAATGAAGATTACAATCTGCTCTATCAAGATTCTTATGGAGATCAGATAAACTAGGTGAGAACACGCAGAGACTGTAAGGTTTTAAATGAGTCACCATCACAATGGATTCAGATTTAGTGTCGTGTTCCACGCCGACAGCATCACAGATTTACCAAAACAGAAAGAGAGTCAGGTTTTCCACTGGGCTATAGCAGACTGACCATAATCATACTCCTAGTTTTCCAAGTTTAAGAAAATTAGAAATAGAGAAAAAAAGAAAATAAAGTAGACTCCAAATGGAAAGAAACAGGAAAAATATAATTTTAAAAAAAAGTAAAGTACTAAAGATATGGGGGGGCGGAATCCTTCTTTAACTGATAGATGCTGAACAAGATAGAAAAATCTATTTTTTGCTCAAAATCCTTGAAAATCTGGTTTTAAAAAAAAAAGAAAACCTCAATGACATTTCTGCTGTGTACTGAACAATATGATTAGGATTAATGCCATGAAATTTACGTTATCACTCTCTCCTTAAAAGCCTCTATTTTTGATCTTTATATGGCACTATATTTTCTTAAAAAAAAAAAAAAAAACTCTTTTCTGCTTGCCCATCCCATGTAAGTTGCCAGAATTACATCTTTAACCCAAGCTCTTCTTACGCTAGAGGGTCTGGTCTGAGCATCATACTTAATCACATAGTTGCAACCACCACTGGTATGCTAACCATTCTCAACCTCAGGCTCCCCCAAGCTCCATCACACAGTCCTACTATATGAATGCCTCCAACCAGACTCTAGAAGCACCTCAGGCTCTACTGTACAATACTGAACACATCAGATTTTCCTCCAAATATTCTCCTTCTCTTATCTTTCTATTTATGGTGCGAGCACTGTTTTCCCATGACAGGTCCTAGATTCCTATCTCACCTCCTACATCCAATTTATCACTGTGTCCTGATGATATACTTATTTAGTATTTCTGGAATTCATCCCTTCTACCACTCCTCTAGTTCGGGACCTTCTTACCTCTCAGATCTTCTCCTTACTAAGTCCAAGCTCCTTAATGTAGTGTTTATATCTATCACAATACGGCATTTATTGTTCCAATACTTACTCTGATAACAGTTGCCTGACATGTGATATTCTTGCAACACTGAACTGGCTGTAATTTCCCCATGCTTAAACGTACCACACTGCTTAACTAGAAAAATGTGTTCTATACTGATCCCCTTTGCTTAAAATTTAATTTTCCCTATAGTAATTAGCCCTCAACCAATCTGAAAAATTAGCCTCCAAATAATCCTTCAGATGAAGGGAGGAAAAAGACTATCTCTGTTTTTTTTAAGAGACTAAATATCCAAAAAATTTCTCAAATAGCAAAGCACTGACTTCCCAACTTGCAGGGGGTGGGGAGTGGCGGTGGGTGGCGGGGACCCAAAAACAGGCACTGCTTAATCAAGTCTCCTTTTAATAAGTTGCTGAATTTTGCATTGTATTACAGAATTCATTTCAAATGTCTATGTACTATAATAAAAAATTAACTTCTATGAAAACTACAATTAAGACTCATCCTATTTTAAAAGTAAGATCAAATCATGAATAAATCTGACCATCTTGTGGTAGCAGCTTTACTTTTTTAAATGCATGGACAGAAGTGACTTAGTAGCTCCTAAAGAACCGGAAAAAAAAAAAAAAAGAATCTTATTTTTGCTAGTTGATAAAATGGCAAATCCATAGAAATGGCTTCCAAAACATTAAAAATAACACATAAACTACTTCTTATAAAAATTCATGTTTCAGCTAAGGCCTCAATTAAGCTTTCTTTCATAAGAATCTATTTACTCCAAGAAAACACAGCTCCTAATAAAAAGAAACTCAGCTATATCTCAATCTAAAAAAAAGAAAGAAATTAAGATATCACAACTTGTGTCAATATTGTATTTAAGAAGCTAATAAACTTTTTGTCAATCTTAGTTGTAAAACAGACTACTGTATTTAACTTTTAAATACTTCATAGAGATGAAAACACATGTTCTCAGAGACAAAACTAGAAATACGTAAATCAAAATTTAGTGGTTTCCCAACTGCAGGTCAGGGAAGACAGTCTTGACGACATAGGACAACAATAGACACAGCAGATCTGCTTTTATTTACTCCAGGAGACTTTGGTGCACCTTTCCAGAGGAAAGGTGGAATAAGCTACAGACAGATTGGAAGGAAAGCACAAAGGAATCCTTCCATCCACCTAATGGAGGTGTGGACTAGTCACTTTAGTGCTGCCCGACTCTTTGTGGAATAGGTGCTGTGATCGTAACTTAAAAAGTAGTAATGGATGGAAAAAGGCCTCTTGAAAACCTGATAAGTGCTGCACCTCTTCTCTAGAGTAAAATGCATACAGCTATCTGTATATAACAGAGACCTCAAGTTAAGAACCTCTAACTCTGAAAAAATGATACAAACACAAAGTCATGAGTTGGCATACACTGTAGTAATAATTGCTGAAGCCAGAATCATCAATGAATGGTAAAATGAGTGGGTAAGAGTATAATGAAAAACAGGGTATTTGCAAAAACTCAAAACTATTTCCCCTCACAAGGTATTTTTAAGTGACAAAGGGAAAAAATAACACAATAGTGAAGGAACCTGGCAGATACAACCGTAACCAAGTGCTCAGTTAATATGCAGTAACGAGATGCGTCAGGCTCCCCAGGTGGCACCAGCAGTAAAAGGCCTGCCTGCCAACGCAGGAGACGTAAGAGATGAAGGTTCAATCCCTGGGTCAGGAAGATCCCCTAGAGGTGGGCATGGCAACCCACTCCAGTATTCTTGCCTGGAGAATCCCCTCGGACAGAGCAGCCTGGCAGGCTACTACCGAGTTGCAAAGAGTCGGACAGGACGGAAGCGACTTAGCACGCCTGCAATGAGCTGTATCAATTTCAAGCACTAAACGTCTTATATGAAGCTCCCCCAAAGGCCACATCTCTTCTATTGCATTGCTACATTTTTAAAATATGCATGATCTTGATCAAATCATGAGGAAACATCAGACAAAACATACTTAGCAACATTCTACAAAATAATTGGCCATGAAGAAGACAAGGGAGTGATCTGGTACTATAATGGGAGGTGGAGCTTCGGATAGTGCAGCAGAAGTCACCTTTTTTTTAATGATGCAAATACTTGAGCACGTTCATATGATGAGGAGGAGCAGCTTTGTCTTTGACTAAGTGTCACTCCTCCTCCTCTTGCAAGGCTAGCTCTGTACTCTGAGCTTAGTGGCATTCTCTCTTCCTTCCTCTAAAATCTTCCATCAACTCTCTCTCTCTCTCTCAGTTGTGTCTGACTCTTATTGACCCCATGGACTAAGGAGTCCACTAGGCTCCTCTGTCCATGGAATTTTTCAGGCAAGGATATTGGAGTGGGTTGCCATTTCCTCCTCCAGGGGATCTTCCCAACTCAGGGATCAAACCTGCATCTCTTGCATCTCCTGCATTGGCAGGCAGGTTCTCTACCACTAGCGCCACCCAGGAAGCCCTCCATCAACTATACCATATCTTTGCGTTTTTACATTCCTTCTCTTCTACACAAACGTCTGTACTTTAAGAAAATCTACAGTCTTCTGAGCCTCTTAATATACTCTCATTTTCCTCTCCTTTATTTACAAGCTGCTCTTTCGTTTGTTTCCTTTTGGCCGCCCCGGGCAGCTGGTGGGATCTTTGTTCCCTGGCCCTCAGCAGTGAAAAGCACCAAGTCCTAACTCCTGGACTGCCAGGGAGTTTCCTATTTTCAAGCCTCTTGAAAACAGTCCACATACTGACTGCCTCTAATAAGCTTCCATCACCCTCACTTTACTGAAACTGCTCACTTGAAAACACCAAAAATCAAAATGCCACAAATCAAGCTTTTTCTTGATCATCGTGTTCTCCTTCCCTTCAATCTTCTTCCATTGGTTCTCCCTTGTGATTTGAAGGAAAAAAAAAAAGTGAAAAGGCGGCTTCCCTGGTGGATCAAATGGTAAAAAACCTGCCTGCAATGCAGGAGACCCCAATTCAATCCTCTGACCCACTCCTGTGATTTACCATCTATGAATATGTACCAGGTTGGTTATCCCACTCCAGTGGGGAATTCCTATGGACAAAGGAGGCTAGCGGGGTACAGTCCATGGGGTCGCAAAGAGTCGGACACGACTGAGCAACTTCCACTTTCTCATGTACCTGCTTCATCTTCCGAGTAGCATTCTTAGGCCTTTAAGGGGTGAGAACTCTGTTTTTTGTCATATTGGTGCAAAACTGGCTCACAGCAGGCTTTTAGTGTTTATGGGATAAAAATGTAACCATTCAGTTAAAAGATGTTGTTATGTAAGTTTAGAAAGAATTTTTATATGAAGAACAATACTTATCTATGCTTACACTTGATATGAAAACAGAACTGAACAAGTTTAACTGTCAGCATGAGAGATTTAGTCTACATATTTCGAAATTTTTCTATACAGATTTTAAAATAATTGTGGTATAACTTTTCTAATCATTTAAAAAAAATAAAGAAGGGAACAGCATATATATATTTTACATGGAATGAATACTGGTGATCACTCCTCAGTGTAGAAATTAGATCAGGATCACCCATAAGGATCTCTTCCTGCCCTTCAAGCTACTGAATTTCCAGAGACCTAATTTCTCAAATAGAAATCAGAAAAAATGCATAAAGATCCTTCTAGACAAAACCATCCCATATAGCAACTTTAACAACCTAGTACATGGACACAAAGTATTTCAAGATAAAAGCAGCTGCATGACCTAAAATCAAAAACTGTCTAAGCCCTGTTCTACATTTGCTTCTGATTTGATGAACGACCTGAGGCAAACAATTAATCTGGATGTCTGTGTCCTCATTTACTAAATGAGAATATCCTCAAGGGGTGCTGTACGATGTCACTATTTATGAATCAAAGCAGTACTAGAAAAAAATTTAAAGCTGTCAAGCCTATTAAAATATCAATTATCATTAATATAGCCATGATCTAATGAAAATAGATTCTAAAGAGTTTCAGACACTCAAAATGGCTACAGTGTAATGTCACTGAGGAATTCAAAGGGAAAAAAAAATGTCTGTTTCAACTTCTTTATTTAAAATGATCAAAATAGGATTAGACTGATTTTGGGTTGCTCTACCACCTGCTGTGGATAATTAAGGTTACTCACATTCCTCTGTAAGCCTCCATTTCTCTCTAAAGCTATACTAGTAATGGTGCTTATCTCATAGATTATGATAAAGATTAAGGAAGATAACCTCTAACACACAGCAAACCGGAAAAAAAAAAATTATGGGGCTTCCCTGGTGGTCCAGTGGTTAAAAATCCATCTTGCCATGCAAGAGACACCGGTTTGATCCCTGGTCTGGGAAGATCCCACATGCCACAGAGCAACAGAGCCCATGCGCCACAACTACTGAAGCCTGTGCGCCCCAACAAAAGAAGCGACCATAACGAGAAGACCATGTAATTGCAACCAAGAGCAGCCCGTGCTCTCTGAAACTAGAGAAATTGTGCATGCAGCAATGAAAACCCAGCCAAAATAAAAAAATAAATAAACCTTTAAAAAATTTCATGTTACTTTCTTTAAAAAAAAAAAAAACAATTAGCTGTTATTATTACAAATACTATCATCCTGTAGTAGTTGTTGTCATTGTCATTATCGACATCAGCAGCAGCAGCATCTTCATGATCATCACTGCATTTTTAAGAGAAGTAGCATATGAGAGAAAGAAGCTAAACTTAAGAACTGGACAAATCCTGGTTCAAATTCTACCACTGCTTTGTTTATCATACAACTGGTATGACTCTTACTTCACCTATAAGGTGTGGAAGACAACTCCATCCTAAGGATGTTTTGAGGATTAAATGCAGTCATATAAAAAGTGCCTAGCACAACAGCGGGCTCCTCAATGAAAGTTATTTTTATCTCCCTTGATTCTTCTTCAGTTCAGTTCAGTTCAGTCGCTCAGTCATGTCCGACTCCTTTCGACCCCATGAATCGCAGCACGACAGGCCTCCCTGTCCATCACCAACTCCCAGAGTTCACTCAGACTCACGTCCATCGAGTCAGTGATGCCATCCAGCCATCTCATCCTCTGTTGTCCTCTTCTCCTCCTGCCCACAATCCCTCCCCAGCATCAGAGTCTTTTCCAATGAGTCAACTCTTCCCATGAGATGACCAAAGTACTGGAGTTCCAGCTTTAGCATCATTCCTTCCAAAGAAATCCCAGCGCTGATCTCCTTCAGAATGGACTGGTTGGATCTCCTTGCAGTCCAAGGGACTCTCAAGAGTCTTCTCCAACACCACAGTTCAAAAGCATCAATTCTTCAGTGCTCAGCTTTCTTCCCAGTCCAACTCTCACATCCATACATGACCACTGGAAAAACCATAGCCTTGACAAGATGGACCATTGTTGGCAAAGTAATATCTCTGCTTTTCAATATGCTGTCTAGGTTGGTCATAACTTTCCTTCCAAGGAGTAAGCGTCTTTTAATTTCATGGCTGCAGTCACCGTCTGCAGTGATTTTGGAGCCCAAAAAAATAGTCTGACACTGTTTCCACTGTTTCTCTATCTATTTCCCATTAAGTGATGGGACCAGATGCCATGATCTTGGTTTTCTGAATGTTGAGCTTTAAGTCAACTTTTTTTCACTTTCCTCTTTCACTTTCATCAAGAGGCTTTTTAGTTCCTCTTCACTTTCTGCCATAAGGGTGATTTCATCTGCATACACACACAGAAGTCGCTCAGTCGTGTCTGACTCTTGCGACCCCATGGATTGTAGCCCACCAGGCTCCTCGGTCCATGGGATTTTCCAGGCATGAATACTGGAGTGGGTTGCCGTTTCCTTCTCCAATCATCTGCATATCTGAGGTTATTGATATTTCTCCTGGCAGTCTTGATTCCAGCTTGTGCTTCTTCCAGCCCAGTGTTTCTCATGATGTACTCTGCATATAAGTTAAATAAGCAGGGTGACAATATACAGCCTTGACGTACTCCTTTCCTTAAATCTGTCCAACAGTTAACATACACATAGATAAGAGTTGGTCTGAGCAAGATGGCAAAATGATAAGAGGCCAAGGCCTGAGTTCTGACTAATACAGAGGTCAGAGTAAACAGAGACCTTCTTCTCCAACTGTACAAGTGACAATTAGGACATACGGACAGAGAAGCCTGGTGGGCTACAGTCCATGAGGTTGCAAAGAGTCACACATGACTGAGCATGAGATGACACAAGAACAAGACAGCTGCAAAGCATATAGAGCAGGTACCAGAATTCAGTCATTCTCAAAAAGCAAGCCACTGTTTCCCCCTATTTGCTAAAATAAGTAAAAGGTAATTATACAAGATAAAAATCTCATTTTTTGATCAATAGCACTGTTATTCAATATATTACTAGTTACTTTTGGTGACCTGTAATATTTAAGCAGTGTATTAAAGGAGTTAATCCTTACTTTTTCTACTATTAAAAGAGAATCAAGAATTATTCGAAACAGAGGCTGCTGCTGCTAAGTTGCTTCAGTCGTGTCTGACTCTGTGCGACCCCATAGATGGCAGCCCACCAGGCTCCCCCGTCCCTGGGATTCTCCAGGCAAGAACACTGGAGTGGGTTGCCATTTCCTTCTCCAATGCATGAAAGTGAAAAGTGAAAGTGAAGTCGCTCAGTCATGTCCGACTCTTCACGACCCCATGGACTGCAGCCTACCAGGCTCCTCCGTCCATGGGATTTTCCAGGCAAGAGTACTGGAGTGGGGTGCCATTGCCTTCTCTGTCAAAACAGAGGAGAATACATTAAAATATTATGTAATTGTTTAAAGTGCATTTCATATGTAACATTAAATATGTATATTGTATATTAAGGAACTTGACATTATCGTGTCAAAGTAACAAGATTCTAACATGATGAGTTGATGGTTTAGAAAAAGGTAAAAAAAATCATTTGAAGTTCCCCATCCTGTTTCTACTCCCCCAGTTATGGCTATATAGAGTGTCTCCCATCAGCCAGACATAAAAACCTAATCACAAGTTATTCATAATATTTGAGAAATGCAAGCAATGTATAATGACTTAAAAATCTTCCTCTCTAGCTCTTTGGAGTCACAGGACAATAAGCAGAATTCATGATAAGAATGTCAAGTAAAGTAAGAAAAAAAAAGGAGAGTAACAGGTTTTTGAAGGGTTAGAATATCAAAAATATCAGCTTTTTTGGGTTATTTTATCTTCTAAGACAAATGACAGTTAATGTGGTAGTAAAAAATCTTAAACTCTTTATTTCTCCATAAGTGTTATAATATCAGCCATACAAATTTTCATATTTCTGTTCTTTAGCTTAATTTTGTTTTCAAAAAGTTCCTATAATCCGTTCAGCAAAGCATTTGCGTTAAAAATATTTGTTACCTTCACATTGACAAGTCAGTATGTTATAGTATTTACATAAACAAACATGGTGTAAACATCAACATTTTCTTGGCAGATCGTAACTTATTTCATCAGTATCTCTCTCCTTTTCCATATCCACTCACTTTATTGACATCGTACAGAAGCAATAACCAATAAAAATAAAAATGATTTAACCTAGTTAGTACTTCTTAAAACAAATCAACGTCTATTGATTTGGCAAAGTACATACATGGAAATACTCAATACTCACAAGAATGCATGAGACAGTTAGTGCATACGGATGACAGCATGAGTTGGGACACACGCTGAAAGCGATTTTGTGATATATGTATATCAAGACTCTTGAAAACGCCTAGACCCTTGAATTATACTTCCAGCATTCAAGTTTTAAAAAATCATCCCAGATAATAAGATCTAAGTGGAGAGATATTCACCTAGAGTTATTTATAACAGTGAAATTATAACAGTTATATAATAATTATATAATTATAACAGTGAAATTTATAACAGTGAAAACTTAGACAAAACCTGAATGATCAACAATATGGAAATGTAGATAAAATGGGAATGTTAAATAAATAATGTCACATCTATTTGATGAAATACTGTACAGACACTAAAAGTTATATTTTTGTCACAGGAAAATGCTCCTGAAAAAAATCAAGTTTTAAGAAAAGCAACCTGTAAAACTTTATATGCATGGTATACCACCTTTGTGAAAATTACTATACGTGATTAAATAGATATGAACATAGGCATGATGGGCTTCCAGGTGTTACCAGTGTAAAGAATCTGCCTGGCACTAAAGGAGACGTGGGTTCGATCCTGGGTCAGGAAGACTACTGGAAAAGGAAACGGCAACCCACTCCAGTATTCTTGCCTGGGAAATCCCATGGACTGTGGAGCATGGCAGGGTACATACAGTCCATGGGGTCGCAAAGAGTCAGACACAACTTGGCGAGTAAACCATCACAACTGTTTTTAGGTGCCAGAGATAAGCAAAATAGTTACATTCTAGTGGAGAAGACAGACAATGAACATGAAAACAAGGAAATTAATTAGGCAAATTCAGACAGCGATAGGTGCTCTGAAGGTTACCTTATGTATATCACAACAGGGTTCATGCAGAAAGGGTTTAAGTGTGTTGAGTGATTATAGAGTGTTCTGAGAGTTTATCATCAGAATGATGCTGCTGCTGCTAAGTCGCTTCAGTCATGTCTGACTCTGTGCGACCCCACAGACGGCAGTCCACCAGGCTCCCCCGTCCCTGGGATTCTCCAGGCAAGAGTACTGGAGTGGGGTGCCATTGCCTTCTCTGTCAGAATGATGAGGCGGCAGGAATATACAGATCAGGGAGAAGGTCATTCCAAGCAGAGGAAATAACAAGTACAAAGGCTCTGGGGCTGGAAAGAACTTGGTCTATTTTTAAGAGGACAAGGTCACTGTGGCTGGACTCTTGCAAGCAAGGGAAAGAAGAAAGGAGAAGAGGTTGACAAGGTTGGGTCCTGTAGAGTGTGGTGGCCATGTTCACGGGTCTGGATTTTATTCCGGGTGTGACAGGACCAAACTGCTTTAAGCAAGGAACTGATAGGATCTGGTTATGAACAAACGATAAGGAATATTAACTGCCAGGAAGTGAGAGAGAAGAAAAAATATGAAACTCATAAAATCACAATAGACAGTCTGAAGCAACTTAGAGAAAGGACTAATGTCCTTATATCTTCATCACAGACTCTGAAGGTGCCAATGTAGTACAGCATCGTAAACAGCTGATGCTTATCATAATCAGTTGGATTAATAAAAAAGAAAAAACATGAAAGTATAGAGTACTACCATACATATATATAACATTTTAAATATTTTATAAGTGGTAAATAGATATAAATTGAAAATTTGCTTTCTAGAATGGTAGGGAGAATACAATGTCAGAGTTTCATCTGAACAATTTATAGTATGCTTCAAGAAATAAATCTTTAGCTAACCAATAAATTTGGTTACCTAAAGCAACTCAATTTCTGAGATTTCTGTATAGCCAGTTTTAAACTGTCTTTAAAATAATAAGCATACAAAAACATCCTTTTCTGTTCCTTATTATCTGCATTGCAACAATCACCCAAATACAAAATTCACTCAAAAATGTTTTTAAATCCACACTCTATCAAACAAAGTCAGTTCTCTTCTTGTCATTTAAATATGACAGAGAAGAAGCAAGCCTGTTTTTTTTTTTTTCCACTTATAATCAGAAATAAACTGAGTCTTTGGAATTACATAAATAAAGTGGATTTCTTTAAATATACTCATGTGCTTCATCCACAAAGGATTATGTTTTTAATGGCTGGAAATCTAAAATACTCAGATTCCCCCACCACATGATGCTAAGTTTGATTGTTTAAGATAATGACTGACAAATCACTTCACTTTAAGTACAGCTTTCTTTCTGTCTTTCTTTCTGTAACTAGGTGGTGATCTACGTGACAATGTAAATATTTTGGTCTCCAAAAATTCTTTCACTCAGTGCTCCTTACAATTCCACTCTTTTACTTACAAAGTAATAGTGTGTACTCCTGGGAAAGCTTCAAATTTAAAGAACTATGAAGCTTATTCCTTGCCCTACCCCAGATGCCTGATCACACCTCCACAGAGGTAAGCTCTGTTAACTGATTCTTGTGTTTCCTTCTGGAAATTTTCAATGTGTAAACAAACATTTATGTATTTATGTATTTTTTCTTGTTTTTTAAATCACAGTATATTTATTATATATACTGCCCTGCAACTTCATTTTTTTTTCAGTTAATATATTCTGGTCTTCTATCAACTCATAAATATTCATCTCACTTTTTTTTTTTTACTGGTGACAGATAATTCTAGCTACCGTGATTTATTTAATTAGTCTCTTAAACATACATCATTATAGTTTTCACAAAGTTTCATGTGATTTATCAAACAATGCTATAATAAACGGCCTAGTATATATGTTACGTAACTTATATGCAGAGTACATCATGAGAAACGCTGGGCTGGAGGAAGCACAAGCTGGAATCAAGATTGCCGGGAGAAATATCAATAACCTCAGATATGCAGATGACACCACCCTTATGGCAGAAAGTGAAGAACTAAAGATCCTCTTGATGAAAGTAAAAGAAGAGAGTGAAAAAGTTGGCTTAAAGCTGAACATTCAGAAAACTAAGATCATGACATCTGATCCCATCACTTCATGGCAAATAGATGGGGAAACAATGGAAACCACAGCTGACTTTATTTTTCTGGGCTCCAGAATCACTGCAGATGGTGATTGCAGCCATGAAATTAAAAGACCCTTGCTCCTTGGAAGGAAAGGTATGCCCAACCTAGACAGCATATTAAAAAGCAGAGACATTACTTTGCCTACAAAGGTCTGTCTAGTCAAGGCTATGGTTTTTCCAGTAGTCATGTATGGATGTGAGAGTTGGACTGGGAAGAAAGCTGAGCACAGAAGAATTGATGCTTTTGAACTGTGGTGTTGGAGAAGACTCTTGAGAGTCCCTTGGACTGCAAGGAGATCCAACCAGTCCATCCTAAAGGAGATCAGTCCTGGGTGTTCAATGGAGGGACAGATGTTGAAGCTGAAACTCCAGTATTTTGGCCACCTGATGCAGAGAGCTGACTCACTGGAAAAGATCCTGATGCTGCGAAAGATTGAGGGCAGGAGGAGAAGAGAACGACAGAGGATGAGATGGTTGGATGGCATAACTGACTCGATGGACGTGAGTCTCAGTGAACTCTGGGAGTTGGTGATGGACAGGGAGGCCTGGCGTGCTGCGGTTCATGAGGTCGCAAAGAATCGGACATGACTGAGTGACTGAACTGAACTGAAACTAAACTGATATATGTTTTCATGCTTTGTGTGAATAACATTGGAAATAAAAATTGCTAGAAATATTACTTCTGGATCCAAACGTGTTTAACTTTTCCCTTTCAATAGATAGTCACCAAATCTCCCTTCATAATCGCATCAATCCACGGCCCCATTGACAGCAACGCTGACCCCTCATCCCTTCTTCCTCATCAGCAATGAACATCAGCAAATGCTGAGAGCTGGAGGAAAAAAGCAGCTCACTACTGCTTTAATGTGCACGTTTATAAACAAGAAGTTCAAGCACCTTGTCATTAATTTATTGAATGTCTGAATCTTTTCTCTACAAAATGCTTGAAGTCTGACCTTTTTTCTCAGGCATTCCTAACAAAGAACAATGTTCAATATTTTAAGTAAAATATTTGAAGAAATGTACAAGCTAAAGCTTGTAGGGATTTCCAGGGGCTCAGTGGTAAAGAGTCTGTTCAGTGGTTAAGAATCTGCCTGCCAGTGTAGCAGACACAGGAGACATGGGTTTGATCCCTGGATCATGAAGATCCCTGGGAGAGGGAAATGGCAACCCACTTCAA
The DNA here is from genome assembly GCF_002263795.3 of Bos taurus. Classification (NCBI taxonomy): domain Eukaryota; kingdom Metazoa; phylum Chordata; class Mammalia; order Artiodactyla; family Bovidae; genus Bos; species Bos taurus. The sequence goes on from NC_037339.1 coordinate 12,026,065, forward strand.
TTCTTGCCTGGAAAATTTCATGGACAGATGAGCCTGGCCAGCTTCAGTCCATGGGGTCGCAAGGAGTCTAACATGACTGAGTATGCATGCACCCACAAGCTTCAATATAATATTCAAAAAACATTATTTTAATTGATAACCTGCATCTAAGAACTCTCTTCAAAAAGCTATAGTTCCTGGAATTATGAATCTAATTTTACTATGCTTAATATACCTGTATGTACTTCACCTTTAGATTGAGAATATTTTAGTAAATGTGCTAGAGAATTTGCTATATTGAAATCTCAATTCGTTTTTTTTTAAACTCAAATTTTTATAGGCAGTTAATAGGAAGCAACTGGAAATTAAGAAATCAGCATATGAATCTTTAGTTAACATTTTAGAACCACTTATTTCAACTATGGTTTCTTATTTCGTAGTAAACTAACAAGGCATTTCCAAGAAGAGGGAAACCAAAAACCTAAATTAAATCTGTCTAGAGAGGGCATGGTACATCTGTCTTTCGCTAGTACATGAGCTACTCTTTTTCTACTTTAAAAATCAATTTCTTAAAGACCGGGAGTGAAAAGTCACATATTGGAGTGTGATAAGCACTTGCCTGATCGATGTAAAAAGCCGTGCCCGCCCGGATCTCTCGCCGCTGTTTGAGGTCGGTTTCGGTGGTGTCTCTTGACAAGGCAATGTATTCAGCCTCCTTTTTGGTCAGCTCCTGAAGAGAGTGAAATGGTCCCAAGATAAAATCAAGTTCCCAACATATGCTTTGGAGGCAGGTATTCTGACAATGTCACTCTACAGAAGAGCATTTTATTAATAAACGTAATTCTAGGTGAAAGCCTTGTGAGCCTCAGCTTTAAGAAAAAATGTAATAAACTGAACATTAATCAAAACATGTATCTCTTCTCAGAACTTTTACTGTACTCAGTAATCTATAGCTTATTACTGGCTACTTAGGCAATAATAATCAAAATGTGATCTTACAAATCTTAGTATCTCCTGTAAAGTCCTTTTCAAATATCAAGAGTAATAATTTGGCTATTACTTGATTTTCACATAAACGACAGCTATCTCTGTAAATAATGTTCATCTTTTTTTTAAGGGTGCTTTAAATTAATTTACTCTATAAACCAATGATTACCTACCATGTATATGTTAAGCATTTAACAAGTGTGAAAATAAGGTAAATATCAATAACTGGTTCAACAAAAAAGAGTCAATATAGAACTAATCAGGAAGGGAAAAGGAGAGGAAAGTTGAAAAGGCGGAAGGGGGAATGGAGGTTATTATTTTACACAGAAAAAAAAACCATTTGGTTTGAAGAAGAAACCACCCAGAATCCACTTCTCTTAAAATAATTAATCTATCCCTAAATTCCTTTTTCCTTATATGTAACAACAAGGTATAAACAGTTGTTAACATTATCCTTGGTTTTACAATGTTGAATTAAAAACAATGACATTCTCCAATCCAATAAGGTATGTAATATGTTTTTATTAAACAGGAAGAACAAATTAATTTAGTGGAGGAGTACAAAGAAAAAAGTTGAATGAGTATGCCATTAATGGTGAAAGGGGATTTTTTTTTTTAATTAACCTTATCTCCAAGTGATGTTGATAAAAATACATTATCATCGTCATTAGTCTTTTAAAATGTGCCTGTTCCCGTGCACCCATAAGTTTTAGAAAATGTGGAAAGAAGGGGAAAGTTTTAAAAAGAGAAAATGTACACCAAGTAGTAAAGATGTGCTGATACCAAAGGATGTTTCTCTAAATGAACCGCCTGTGAGAGCATAATTCTTGAATCAAGTAGCAGGTTCTCCTTCTGGCTCCTGGAGCACCTCGCAGCACCTTCCTGTCCTGTTTCACTGACGACTGCCTGTGATCTCCCTCACTGGAAATCCCTGACATTCACAGTGGTTGACCAAATGCCGTATGCCTCTTACTATAAACTGTATCACAGTAGCACCCTGAACTGTCACACCAAGGTTGCTCTCCTCAGTCCTGACAGTTTCCTGGGACTTTTCGTCAGCCAAGACGAGACCAAGGTCTCCTCGGCTGTTGCTCCACGGAAGCAGCACCGACAAGCTCACAAATAGCACCTGGAGCAGCAGACTGGGAGGGCGGCAGAGGTCTGCTGACTTATTTTAAACTGTCTACAAAACTCCTACTCTATGAGTGAAATATGAAATAAACACAAGTATTCAGTTATTTCTGCTTAATTTCTCATTGATTCAACAGGCTTGCCCCGAAATTTCTGCCTTTAGAGATGTCATCTACACTGGCTATTGAACCAATCCATTGTTCCATATCCGGTTCCAACTGTTGCTTCTTGCCCTGCATCCAGGTTTTGCAGGAGGCAGGTAAGGTGATCTGGTATTCCCATCTCTCCAATACTTTTCCAGTTTTTTGTGATCCACACAATCAAATGCTTTAGAAAAGACATGCTGGGACAAGAGTGAAGGCAGGAGGAGAAGGGGACAACAGAGGAGGAGATGGTTGGACGGCATCACTGACTCGATGGACAAGAGTTTGAGCGGCTCCAGGAGATGGTGAAGGACAAGGAAGCCTGGCATGCTGCAGTCCATGGGGTTGCAGAGTTGGACACAACTCAGCGACTGAACACCACCACCACTCTGGCTATTACTACACATAGGGTCTTTATATATACTGGCAATAGTACCCACTGCAGTTTGCAAGGCAGCTTAGGCTAGTAAGTTTTCTTACATGTATTTCCAAATCCTAAAGCTGCCTCAGCTCTGGCAATTCAAAGTTTGGTGGTGGTTGTTTTTTTAAGATACAAGGATTATACTTATAAACTTGAATTGCATTTTTTAGCCAACAGGATTCCTATACTCTCCTAGCCTGGCTACTCCACATTTCTAACAAGCTTCAAAGACTTGTCAGAAACAAAATCAAAGTGAGATACTGTTGCCTTTGAAATGAGCCAGGTAGAGTGCACAATTTAAAACTGAAGAGGTTCTAGACCTGGGAATCTTGGTGGCTGACTCTGCGTTCTTAGACAAGACAAATACACTTTTGCATTGTTTATTAATAAAGTGAGGATAATAATACAATGGCACACTATACCTCACAGATTGATTCTAGGGAACAAATAAGGGATATGAAATTTATGAACTAAACAGAGTTAGGTTCTGTTCATGGAATTTTCATCATTACAGCCCTACATAATTTTGAAAGTACCAAGATAAACTCACCACTAAAATAAGAGACTGCATGAAGTATATTTCAATAAATTAGAAATAGATGATTTAATATCAAATAACAAAAGGAAGCTTTAAGTAAGGTTTTTCTCTTCATCCTAAAAATTATCTTTGGAACAGACCAACTTCATCTGAGAGGGTTCATCTTTCAATCATTACAGCAATACCTATTATACTGACAAAGTAGTAGGAAAAAGTCCTGCAATTTTTTTTTTGGTTGAGATTTGAATATTTGAATATTTCAACTCAACTTAGAGAACTGCAAACATTTCAGAGGATATAGTATCAGAAAGGAAAAGCAATATGAGATCTGAAGTCTAGCTCCATCATTGACTTGCTGGATAAAGCCTGAGTGAGTTATCTAATCTCTGTGAACTTATTTTCTCATCTATTTAAAGAAAAAAAAGGAGTGCACGTAACACATAAGAGAGCTTCTGTAATCCTTAGGCTCCCTTTAGAGACCATATAACATCAAAAGTCAGAAGAATTATTTGACTTTTCAAAATGTGGACTAAAGATAAAAGAATGTTTCTTGAGAAAAATAAAACTACACTTTGTTTTCTAATCTCAGAGTTGCTGATCCTGTTTGCAACTACTCATTGCTTGAATTTAGATGGATCTCTTTCCTACTAGAAGTGGAGGGTTTTCTACTTGGAGCAAACATTTGCTAAAGTTATGAAAGGCAAACGTACATTGACTTCCCGAATAATTTATTCCAACTGCTTTATAAACAATAAGGACTAAACCTGAGACTTCTGTAAATTCTTAATTTATCTCACAAAACAGTTTATCAAAGTTAAGACCCTCAGGAATCCGCAAGAATTCATTGCTTACCAAGTACTGCATAGCAATAGAGCGTCGAAGAGGCCCAGGAGGTCCTATTAGAAAGACGTCTTGCCCCAAAAGATCCTTCTGCATTATCCATCTTAGATGTTGAATTACTGATTGAGCCAGAGAGTCTGATACTTTAAAGTGGAAAAAAAGGTAAAATGAAATGCAAATAAGACTACTACATAGAACATAAACCTCTAAGCAACCAATGCAGACAGTATATTAAGTTAAAAATGTATATACAATGTACATGTGTATGTATATATATGCACATCTATACACATATACATACATGCATATATACATACACACATATATACATTCAAACCTACATCTGCTGAATTTTCACACTGTTTTACAAAAAAAAACATTATTATCTAAAATAATAGGGTTTATTACATCACAAAGAGTCACATAATCCCACACTTAAAAGCTAATAAGAAATGGGAATTCCCTGGGGGGTCCAGTGGTTAAGGCTTGGGCTTTCACTGCCATGGACCTGGCTCAGACCACTAGTCGGGAAAATAAGATCCCACAAAGCCACGCAGTAAGGCCAAAAAAATAAGCTTATAAGAATGCTTGTGTTACTAAAGGAACAAAAGTGTTTTTAAGGGTGATATGAACAACTGCTACCATTACTTTGTCACAATGTTACAGCCCAACTCTTTTGTCCTGAAAGGGGATAGGACCAAAGCATCTCAGACAATTCATGAGTATTATAACCTTGAAAAAAACTTTAAACTATGACTTACGTTGGCACTGGATTGTGAGATCTCTCAAACTTCACAGTTAGGATGTCTGATGGTAGATTTAAATGACTCCTTTAAAGTTTACATCTATTCAACACCAACTCTTCTGGGAATAGAAGACTCTTCTGTATAATATCATTCTAAGTCTACTACATATTTATTTATTTATTTAATTTTGGGGCACATGGCATCTGGAGATCTTAGTTCCCCAACCAGGGATTCAACCTGTGCACCCTGCACTGGGAGTGCTGAATCTTAACCACTGGACTGGTAGGGAAGGCCCTAGTAAAAAGTGAAAGTGTTAGTTACTCAGCCATGTCTGACTCTTTGCGACCCCATGGACTACATCTCACCAGGCTCCTCTGTCTACGGGATTCTCAAGGCAAGAATACTGGTATGGGTTGCCATTCCCTTCTCTAGAGAATCTTCCTGACCCAGGAATCGACCCCAGATCTCCTGCATTATAGGTGGATTCCTTACCTTCTGAGCTACAAAGGAAGTCCCTAAGTCTACTATTAAATCATCCATGAACACACTCATTTTTTGACTAAACATTTTTTAAATGTTTGTATTAATACAATTCATTTGTATTTACTCACTTAAATGTCACCCAGTGACTAAACATGTGTTCTCCTAGGAATTCAAGAAAAACTCTACCCCTTACACATCAAGACACGATATAGAATACTCACAGCAGTGTGGCTCAAAATAAAACTGAAGATAGGAGATGGATAAAAAGCACACAGTGGAATGTTATATGACCAAAAAAATAACAAAATGAACCCCCATTACTTCCAACAACATGTTTAACTCTTAAAAGAGAAAAAACTGTCACAAACTAAATCATGCATTAATGATTAATATCACTATCTTGATGAGTGAATGCTAAATCACTTTAGTCATGTCCAACTGTTTTCGACACTATGGACTAGAGCCCTTCAGGCTCCTCTTTTCATGGGATTCTCCAGGCAAGAATACTGGAGTGAGTTGCAATGTCCTCCTCCACGGGATCTTCCTGACCCAGGACTGAACCTGCTTTTCCTGCAGTTTGCACACTGCAGGTGGATTCTTTACCGCTGAGCCACCATGGAAGCCCCACTATCTTGGTAAAGCTCAAAAAACTAGTAAATTGAATTTTTTACAAACACATGCATATGTGATAAAAACAGTGCTTGATAAAGCAAAAAAGCCAGAGAATCACAAATTCAGAATATCTGGAAAGGAATCAGAGAGATTCTTGTGGATAACTTCAAAGATAATCATAATATTCTAGTTCTTAAATGAGATGTGGGTACAGTGTTTGTTTTACTATTACATTGCATTTTGTACATAAACACACAATACACACATGTATACATATATATATCAACACGTGTATGTGTGTATATGTATATGTATAGTGTATGGGCTTCCCAGGTAACACAGCAGTAAAGAATCCACCTGCCAATGCAGGAGGCACAAGAGACGCAGGTTCAATCCCTGGGATGGGAGGATCCCCTGAGGAGGCAATGGCAACCCACCCCAGTATTCTTTGCCTAGGAAATTCCATGGACAGAGAAGCCTATCAGGCTACAGTCCCTGGGGTCACAAAGAGTCAGACACAAATGAGCAATTCAGCACAGTCCAGCATCTGTGTATGTATATAAAAAACATAGTCTTTTGTATGTGTTGAACATTCTTATACTCGTTAAACCTTGTTTAATCATCCAGGAAGGTCATGAAAGAATTCAAAAATCAAACTAAGAACATTTGCCTAGGACTAAAGCTGTGTTTCCCTCCACGCCCCCCTCCAACAGCATAATCTTGCTTGGGTGATTGCCCCTACCCTCTCCCCAAAAGTTAATATTTAATCATTAGAAAAAAATTAACAATAAATTTCTGATTTTCTTAATCATGGTGGGAAGATTAAGGAAAGGTATTGGGCAGACTGCTTGGTGTATCACATACTGAGGCCACACTAAAGTGATTTATAATTTCTACAAAGCAAGTGCTTCTAACGTGTGAAAATCAGGAGATTCATCACCCAAGTGGAGGTGCTTGGCTTCCCTCCTGTCCTCTATGAAGCCTCTACACTATGCATGGGGGTAACACTTGGCTCCTGGAGGAAGACACGGGAACAATTCTTAACTACTGAAAAAAAGCTAATTCAGGTTTTCCGTACCATCTTATGGAAAAACCTGAACCAACTTTTTGGCCAACCCAATACCATAGCCTGTTACCCACTATGGGATGCTCTGCATTAACAGATATTATTACAATATACTTGTGTATTAAAATTTCACAGAACTGGGGAGAGACAATTGGGGGAAAATGTCCTTAAGTGTGCAATAATGAAAAACACATTGAAAAACATTGCCCTAAGACCTGCACCTTTGAGAATCTCAAGAAGCTCTGCGATGCTAGGAAGCAATTCACCTGCATCTTATTCTTAGCTGTCAGATGGACACTATTGTTCTTCCCCACTACAGGCTTAAATCATTATAATATATGGTCTACTCTTTCTTATTGCAAGACAGGTCCATCTGCCTGCTCTGTAAGGATGAAACAAAATAAGAGCCAAGAAGCTCTCGTTTCTCAGTAAAACGACACAAAGTTTTCTATGCTGCAGATCTGCTACCCTTCCTTACTTTGCTGTTAAATATGTAATTAAAAACTTGAACACTTTGGGGTTTTTCTTTACATTTTTCCAAACCTCAGTTTACTCCGGCCTCGGGCCTTCTCCACACTGTTCTTATGGTTTATGCTGCTGCTGTGTATTCACCCTTGGCAATGTGCCTGACCTTCCATTATCTGGACTTGTCTATTTAAAATATGAAATTTCCAAAGTTCTGTAAGGGAAAGCCAAGTTGGTCTCTTCAGCTTCCTCCCACCTTTTATAACTATTTATAACTATTCATAATGACAGAGTCTCAATATCGTTCCACTCTATTTTCAATGCCATGATCTTAGAACTCATATTTATTTTCAAGACTTTTTTTTTAATCGAAGGCTTCATTTCCTAATCCAGTGTGAGGTTTCTCCCCCTCTAAGTTGTCAGTATCAACAAGTACTGAGGTTTAGGAATAATTTATCTTTTTCTTAGCAAACTGAAGAAGAATCAGTTATAACAACAGAGCAGTGTGTACACCAATGTATCTTATTAAGTGGGAAGAGAAAGGCACAGAGATGAAGTTATTTAGAACCAGATCCTAGGAACTGTATAGAGCTTTGAGTAGGTTCAGGGCTTTCTGGTGGCTCAGATGGTAAAGAATCTGCCTGCAACGCAGGAGACGCAGATTCGATCCCTGGGTTGGGAAGATCCCCTGGAGAAGGAAATGGCAACCCACTCCAGTATTCTTGCCTGGAGAATTCCACGGACACAGAAGTCTGGCGGGCTAGAGTCCACGGGGCCACAAAAAGTCGAACATGACTGAGCGACTGACACTTTCCCTTTCACACTCTGAGTATGTTCATGGGAGTGTCTTCCTCTCAGCATGATCCTTGTGTGTTGAGAAGAGTCACTGGCCAGAGGCATACCTGATAGTCCTCAGTCATCCCCTCCTTTGCCCTTAACACTCAAACTGGCTGTCAAGCAGCAGCAGTGCTGCCCCATTTCCACGCGTCCCAGGGTATCTGGAAATGTCTGCCATTTACATTTCAACTCTACAGAGGTTTCTTCATATGAATAAGCACCTTCTGAACCCTCTGGCTGGCCCTGTAGTCTGTGCTATACTGTCACAAAGACCTTTTCCCTTCTTTTGTCTTGCTTTAGTATAGTAAAGAGCTGCTTGATGAGGGTGAAAGAGGAGAGTGAAAAAACTGGCTTGAAGCTCAACACTAAAAAAACTAGGATCATGGCATCCAGTTCCATCACTTCATGGCAAATAGAAGAGGAAGAAGTGTTAGCAGTGACAGATTTTCTTTTCTTGGGCTCCAAAATCACTGTGGATGGTGACTGCAGCCATGAAACTAAAAGATGCTTGCTCCTTGGAAGGAAAGCAATGACAAATCTAGACAGCATGTTAAAAAGTAGAGAATCACTTTGCCAACAAAGGACCATATAGTCAAAGTTATGATTTCTCCAGTAGTCATGTACAGATATCAGAGCTGGACCACAGAGAAGGCTACACACCAAGGAACTGATACTTCCAAATTATGGTGCTGGAGGAGACTCTTGAGAGACCCTTGAACAGCAAGGAGATCAAGCCAGTCAATCTTAAAATCAATCCTGAATATTCACTGGAAAGACTGATTCTGAAGCTACAGTACTTTGGCCACCTGATGCAAAGAGGCAACTCATTGGAAAAGAACGTGATGCTGAGAAAGATTGAGGGCAGGAGGAGAAGGGGACGACAGAGGATGAGATGGTTAGACAGCATCACCAACTCAATGGACATGAATTTGAGCAAATTCCAGGAGAGAGAAGGCCAGGGGAACCTGACATGCTGCAGTCCATGGGGTTGCAAAGTGTCAGACACAACTTAGTGACTGAAAAACAACAACAATAATAGTGATAATGATAGCCATGATTTATTGCATTCCTCTCATGTGCTGGGGAAAAACATGACTGATTTCTCATACTCTCAGTTAGATCACACAACTCTACAAGACAGCAGACTGCCTCCACGTAAGGATAAGGACTAGGCCAAACTGTTAACGTCCAACCTGCTGCTTATAGTGCAATTTTGATCAGTTATTCAAATTCTCTGTGCTGTTTTTACATCTGTATAGTGGATATGAGAAGTGAACTTACTTATAAGGTGGTTATGAGCATTAAATTAGGCACTTAAAGAGTGTCCAGTAGTAGCAGTACATGTATTTATTAAATATTCACTATTCTCATCTTATGAATAAGAAAAGTCAAAGCCCTTACAGTGGTACTATTTGTCTACAGTTGATAAATGCCTAAACCAAGATTTAGAACTAAACTATTTGAGTCCAAACTTGTACTCCAGCCATTATGTCCCACTGCTCCTCCAAAATCTTTTTTTCTTTTGACTTTATTACTGGAATATAATGCTTTACAATGCCGCCTTAGTTTCTGCTGTACAGCAAAGTGAATCTGCTCTGTGTATACACTGTGCACACATATCTCCCCTCCCTCCGGAGCCTCCCTCCCAGCCCCGCATCCCAGCCCTCCAGGTGGTCACAGAGCACTGAGCTGGGCTCCCTGTGCTACGCAGCAGCTTCCCACTAGCTCTCTGTTTGACACAGGCTCTATCTTCAGAACCAAGATTTCCTCTCCAAGTATGAACCTCACCCAGGAGGTACAGCGGAAAAGAACCTGCCTGCCAATGAGGAGATGCAAGAGACTCAGTTTTAACCCCTGGGTCGGGAAGGTCCCCTGAAGGAAGAAGTGGCAACCCACTCCGGGGTTCTTACCTGGGAAACCCCCTAGACAGAGGAGCCTGGCGGGCTACAGCCCCTGGGGCCGCAAACAGTCAGACACAGCTAACACAAGCACATAATCACAGAAATGAACCTCACCAAGGTTCCACCAAAGTTAGTGGACTTGCTTTTATGGACACTAATTCTATTTCTTGGGTTTTGGTAATACCAATGATATCTCCTTTTATTAAAATTTCAAATTCATTTTGTTCTTAACATTTTGTTGTCAGAGAACTCACTTCTCAAAAAAAAAACATTTTCACTTATTCATATTTTAGTATAGCATATTTTGTCAAAGAAAACATTTAATTTTTTAGGAAGTCACATTAAACTACTGAGAGAATGCATTAGGTAGTGCTGTGTGGTATCTGTGGTGTATTTTACATTAATGCTTGAAACTAGCTGTATTTTTAGGATGGCCTCAACAATACATGAGTCATACTTGAAAGTGTTCCAGAAATAGAAACAAGATATGAGATTGTACATTACGAACATCTGCAAAACAAACTGCCATCCATAACCTAACGTAAACACCGCCCAGTACATGAGAGAAATTCCCGAACCCAGGGTTTCCAAGCACAGGACGCCTCCTTCCAAGAGTCCACAGAATGATAAACTGAAGTCAGAGTAATGCCAGAGAGCTTGATTCTATATTCGGTGATTTCTTTATCTATGTAAAATTAAAACGTCTGGTTCCTAACTTTCTCCCTTCAAGGCCTCAAATTTGCCATATATGTAAAGATTAAAATTATAATATCATATATGAAATGAGTCGCCAGTCCAGGTTCGATGCACGATACTGGATGCTTGGGGCTGGTGCACTGACGACCCAGAGGGATGGTATGGGGAGGGAGGGGGGAGGAGGGTTCAGGATGGGGAACACGTGTATACCTGTGGTGGATTCATGTTGATATATGGCAAAACCAGTACAACATTGTAAAGCTAAAAAAAAAAAAATTTCACAAAATTATATCGGAGTTCAAATTCAGTTTTAATAAAACCCTTCACAAATGGTGATGGTTACTGAGTATCCCAAGGGTCAACACACTATAATGGAAAGAAGAAGCCTTTGAAGCCACACAGAGCTCCTGGGGATTTCTCAAGCTGTCCTTTCTCAGCGTCCCTGGATCTCCTGGGCCTACATTTCCTTATTGTCAAAAGGGGGACAGTAACACTTCCTAAGCATAGTGATCATGAGGATTATGGGGAAAGCGCCTTGTCCAGCCCCTCAGCCAGGGAGAACCAGGTGTGAGAGGATATTAAAGGCCCGTTCTCACCTGCACGGTCCTCTACCTGGCGTGTGTCCTAGATAGCAGCCCGCATGGTATGGACTGGGGGTTCATGTATAAGCTTCTGCATTTACACTCAAATTTACCTTCTGAACGTACAGAGCCCACGCTGACACATAGCTGGTGCAGCTTGTGTGAGTTACTTTCCCAAAGCATTTCATATTGCTCAGGAAGAATCTGAACCCAGGCTTACCACACACCCCTATATGCATTCAGTTCAGTTCAGTTCAGTCGCTCAGTCGTGTCCAACTCTTTGCAACTCCATGAATTGCAGCACACCAGGCCTCCCTGTCCATCACCAACTCCCGGAGTTCACTCAAACTCACGTCCATCGAGTCGGTGATGCCATCCAGCCATCTCATCCTCTGTCGTCCCCTTCTCCTCCTGCCCCCAATCCCTCCCAGCATCAGTCTTTTCCAATGAGTCAACTCTTCGCATGAGGTGGCCAAAGTACTGGAGTTTCAGCTTTAGCATCATGCCTTCCAAAGAACACCCAGGACTGATCTCCTTTAGAATGGACTGGTTGGATCTCCTTGCAGTCCAAGGGACTCTCAAGAGTCTTCTCCAACACCACAGTTCAAAAGCATCAATTCTTCAGTGCTCAGCTTTCTTCCCAGTCCAACTCTCACATCCATACATGACCACTGGAAAACTCATAGTCTTGACTAGACGGACCTTTGTTGGTAAAGTAATATCTCTGCTTTTGAATATGCTATCTAGGTTGGTCATAACTTTTCTTCCAAGGAGTAAGCATCTTTTAATTTCATGGCTGCAGTCACCATCTGCAGTGATTTTGGAGCCCAGAAAAATAAAGTCTGATACTGTTTCCACTGTTTCTCCATCTATTTCCCATGAAGTGATGGGGCCAGATGCCATGATCTTCATTTTCTGAATGTTGAGCTTTAAGCCAACTTATTCACTCTCCTCCTTCACTTTCATCAAGAGGGTCTTTAGTTCCTCTTCACTTTCTGCCATAAGGGTGGTGTCATCTGCATATCTGAGGTTATTGATATTTCTCCTGGCAATCTTGATTCCAGCTTGTGCTTCTTCCAGACCAGCGTTTCTCATGATGTACTCTGCATATAAGTTAAATAAGCAGGGTGACAATATACAGCCTTGACGCACTCCTTTTCCTGTTTGGAACCAGTCTGTTGTTCCATGTCCAGTTCTAACTGTTGCTTCCTGACCTGCATATAGGTTTCTCAAGAGGCAGGTCAGGTGGTCTGGGATTCCCATCTCTTTCAGAATTTTCCACAGTTTATTGTGATCCACACAGTCAAAGGCTTTGGCATAGTCAATAAAGCAGAAATACCATTACCATGCATGCATGCACGGTGGTGCACGCATTATCACCTCACAACAAGAGAAGTCAAAAGAACCAAGGGCATGTTCATTTACTAAACTGTGACATTTCTACTGTGTATCACTCTGTACTAGGATATAGTGGACACCAAGGGTGAAAAAGGGGAGGCAAGGGACATACATAATACAACGTGTTTAGAACCAAAGTCTTCATTATTTACCCTATGAGCTACATCATAGGGTAAAAGTTAGTTATGAAGGATCTTCTATATACTTAGCACCAAGACACAAATATAAATACAGTAAGATCCTTCTAAGGCATCAAAAGAAACAAAGGCATATATAGAGAGCCTCAGTTCATATAAGGCACTCATCTACAAAGTGGGCTGAAGGCTCTGACCCAATAAAGACAGCTGTAATCCAAATTAAATGAGAAGTGTAATACCATCCAGTGTACCACTGAGCACAGAGAAGGGGTTCAGTTTTTCTTAAAATTGGAAAAATATATCAATACACATCAAATAAATCAGAGCATATACATATATAATAAGTATTGAGCTGCACTTTCTTTAAGATTTGTTTATATGGACCATATTTAAAGTTTCTATTGAATTTGTTACAATATTGCTTCTTTTTTTTTGATGTTTTGGGTTTTCTGCTCTACAAGGCACTTTGACTCTCAGCTCCCCCTGACCAGGGATCAAACGTAGACCCCCTGCACCAGAGGCAAAATTTTAACCATGGGATCGCTAGGTAAGTCCCTCAAACTGTACAAATTTGTGTGTAAAGGTGTTAGAGTAAGACTAATTATGCATATTTTCTTGTATTTGCATAGAGACACACAAGAAGAGGAGGAAACACTTCCCAACTCATTCCATGAGACTAGCATTACCCGAATACCAAAATCTGACAAAGACCTATTGATAAAATCCACCACAGTTATGGACTGAATATTTGTGTGCCTCCGAAATTCATATGTTGGAATCTTAACTGCCAGTTAAGGCAATGGCATCCCACTCCAGTACTCCTGCCTGGAAAATCCCACGGACACAGGAGCCTGGCAGGCTGAAGTCCATAGGGTCGCTAAGAGTCGGACACGACTGATCAACTTCACTTTCATTTTTCACTTTCAAGCATTGGAGATGGAAATGGCAACCCACTCCAGTGTTCTTGCCTGGAGAATCCCAGGGACGGGGGAGCCTGGTGGGCTGCCGTCTATGGGGTCACACAGAGTCAGACACGACTGAAGTGACTTAGCAGCAGTAGCAGCAGCATGAAATCTTAACAGGGAAATTTGGCCTTGGAGTACAAAATGAAGCAGGCCAAAGGCCAACAGAGTTTGCCAAGAGAATGCACTGGTCATGGCAAACACCCTTTTCCAACAGCACAAGAGAAGACTCTACACATGGACATCACCAGATGATCAATACCGAAACCAGACTGATTGTATTCTTTGCAGCCAAAGATGGAGAAGCTCTATACAGTCAGCAAAAACAAGACTAGGAGCTGAATGGGGCTCAGATCATGAATTCCTTATTGCCAAATTCAAATTTGAATTGAAAAAAGTAGGGAAAACCACTAGACCATTCAGTTCAGTTCAGTTCAGTCGCTCAGTAGTGTCTGACTCTTTGTGACCCCATGAATCGCAGCACGTCAGGCCTCCCTGTCCATCACCATCTCCCGGAGTTCACTCAAACTCACGTCCATCGAGTTGGTGTTCCCATCCAACCTAGACAGCATATTGAAAAGCAGAGACATTACTTTGCCAACAAAGGTCTGTCTAGTCAACACTATGGTTTTTCCAGTGGTCATGTATGGATGTGAGAGTTGGACTGTGAAGAAAGCTGAGCGCCGAAGAATTGATGCTTTTCAACTGTGGTGTTGGAGAAGACTCTTGAGAGTGCCTTGGACTGCAAGGAGATCCAACCAGTCCATTCTAGAGATCAGCCCTGAGTGTTCTTTGGAAGGTGTTCTTTGGAATGATGCTGAAGCTGAAACTCCAGTACTTTGGCCACCTCATGCGAAGAGTTGACTCATTGGAAAAGACCTTGATGCTGGGAGGGATTGGGGGCAGGAGGAGAAGGGGACGACAGAGGATGAGACCATTCAGGTATGACCTAAATCAAATCCCTTATGATTATACAGTGGAAGTGACAAATAGATTTAAGGGATTAGATCTGATAGAGTGCCTGAAGAACTATGGATGGAGGTTTGTGACACTGTACAGGAGGCAGTGATCAAGATAATCCCCAAGAAAAAGAAATGCAAAAAAGCAAAATGGCTGTCTGATACATGGCTTACAAATAGCTGAGAAGAGAAGCTAAAGGCAAAGAAGAAAAGCAACGATATACCCATTTGAATGGGGAGTTACAAAGAATAGTAGGGAGATAAGAAAGGCCTCCTCAGTGATCAGTGCAAAGAAATAGAGGAAAACAAAAGAATGGGAAAGACTAGAGATCTCTTCAAGTAAATCAAGGGAATATTTCATGCATAGATGGGCTCAATAAAGGACAGAAATGGTATGGACCTAACAGAAGCAGAAGATATTAAGAAGAGGTGGCAAGAATACACAGAAGAGCTATATAAAAAAGATCTTCATGACCCAGATAACCACGATGGTGTAATCACCCACCTAGAGCCAGACATCCTGGAATGCGAAGTCAGGTGGGCCTTAGGAAGCATCACTACGAACAAAGTTAGTGGAGGTGATGGAATTCCAGTTATTTCTTTCTTTTTTTTTTTTTTAATTAATTTTAGGGAGCCCACCACTGCCTCCGGCTCATTCTCCGCCGGGGCCTCGGCCTGGAGAAGCCGCTGCCCGGCAGCCGGGGCCCCGGCCCCACAGGGTTCCAGTTCCAGCTCCATCGTGGCGGCTCCCGAGCAGCGGTCTCGCTACCCCTCGGCTTCTCAGCGGAGCCTCGGGAACTCGGCACCCTGCCCGGGCCTCGTGCCTCCAGAGCCTGCGGTCCCGGCTGGCGCCACCTCCCCTGGGGTGGCCCTAGTCCGGGCGGAGGAGTCGAACTTTGGGACGCGCCGGCCGTCGCAGGCTGCGGCCGCACGGCCTCCCTCACGCAGGCCCCAGTTATTTCAAATCCTAAAAAATGATGCTGTGAAAGTGCTGTACTCAATATGTCAGCAAATTTGGAAAACTCAGCAGTGGCCACAGGGCTGGAAAAGGTCAGTTTTCACTCCAATCCCTAAGAAAGGCAATGCCAAAGAATGTTCAAACTACCACACAATTACACTCATCTCACATGCTAGCAAAGTAATGCTCAAAATGCTTCAAGCCAGGCTTCAACAGTACACGAACCGCGAACTTCCAGATGTTCAAGCTGGAATTAGAAAAGGCAGAGGAACCAGAGATCAAATTGCTAACATCTGCTGAATCATCGAAAAAGCAAGAGAGTTCCAGAAAAACATCTACTTCTGCTTCATTAACTACACCAAAGCCTTTGTCTGTGTGGATCACAACAAACTGTGGAAAATTCTTAAAGAGATGGGAATACCAGACCACTTTACCTGCCTCCTGAGAAATCTGTACGCAGGTCAAGAAGCAACAGTTAGAACTAGACATGGAAAAACAGACTGGTTCCAAATCGTGAAAGGAGTATGTAAAAGCTGTATACTGTCACCTTGCTTATTTAACTTATAAACAGAGTACATCATGCAAAATTCTGGGCTGGATGAAGCACAAGCTGGAATCACGATTGCCCGGATAAATATCAATAACATCAGATACAGAAAGTGAAGAGGAACTAAAGACCCTCTTGATGAAAGTGAAAGAGGAGAGTGAAAAAGTCGGCTTAAAACTCAACATTAAAAAAACGAAGATCATAGTATCTGTTCCTATCACTTCACAGCAAATAAATGGGGAAACAATGGAAAGAGTGACAGACTTTATTTTGGGGGGTCTCCAAAATCACTGCATATGGTGACTGTAGCCATGAAATTAAAAGACGCTTGCTTGCTCCTTGGAAGAAAAGCTATGACCAACCTAGTCAGCATAGTAAAAAGCAGAGATATTACTTTACCAACAAAGGTCTATCTAGTCAAAGCTATGGTTTTTACAGTAGTCATGTATGGATGTGAGAATTGGACTCTAAAGAAAGCTGAACACCGAAGAATTGATGCTTTTGAACTGTCGTGTTGGAGAAGACTCGTGAGAGTCCCTTGGACTGCAAGGAGATCGAACCAGTCCATCCTAAAGGAAATCAGTCCTGAATATTCATTGGAAGGACTGATGCTGAAGCTGAAACTCCAATACTGTGGCCACCTTATGCGAAGAACTGACTCATTTGAAAAGACCCTGATGCTGGGAAGGATTGAGAGCAGGAGGAGAAGGGGATGGCAGAGGATGAGATGGTTGGATGGCATCACTGATTATCAATGGACATGAGTTTGAGCAAACTCCGGGAGTTGGTGATGGACAGGGAGGCCTGGCATGGTGCAGTCCATGGAGTCACAAAGAGTTAGACACAACTGAGTGACTGATCTGAACTGAACTGAACTAACTGCCAGTATGAGAGTATTAGAGGTGGGGACTTTGGCAGGCCATTTGGTCATGAAGGTGGAGCCCTCATAAATGTGATTAGTCTTCTTCTAAAAAAAGATGTAAGAGCCTGCTCTGTATCTCCACTCTCTCTGCCATGTCAAGAAGTCAGTAGGAGGGATCCTCATAGAACCTAACCATACTGGCACCCTGACCTCAGACTTTCAGCCTCCAGTTAGAATTTCATTCCCAGGTATTTGCCCCAGGAAAAAGAAAACATTATGTTCACACAGAGTTGTTGTTGTTCAGTCGCTCAGTTGTGTCCGACTCTTTGCGACCCCATGGACTGCAGCAAGCCAGGCTTCCCTGTCCTTCGTCATCTCCCGGAGCTTGCTCAAACTCACGTCCATTGAGCTGGTGATGCCTCCCAACCATTGTGTCCTCTGTCGTCCCCTTCTCCCCCTGCCTTCAATCTTTCCCAACATAAATGTTCATAGCAGCTTTATTTTAAGAGCCTCAGAATGGTAACAATGACATGATATCCATCAACAGATGAATGGATAAACAAATTGTAATTATTTCATATAATGGAATACTACTTGGCAATAAAAAGGAACAGACTAACATGGAAGAATCTCAAAATAATTATGCTGAGTGGTAGAAGCTAGACAAAACCAGAATATACGCTGTATTATTACATTTATATAAAATTCTAAAATATCAAACTAAATCTACAGAGTTGATGAGAAATTCCCAGAAAATGGAGGAACCAGGGGACATTATATGTTCATGCTAAGTTGCTTCAGTTGTGTCTGACTCTTTGCAACCTATGGCCCTGCCAGGCTCCTCTGCCCATAGGATTCTCCATGTAAGAGAACTAGAGTGGGTTACCATGCCCTCCTCTATGGGATCTTCCTGACCTAGCTATGAACCCACATCCCTGACATCTCCTGCATTGCCAGGTGGGTTCTTTACCACTAGCACCACCAACAGTATTTATAATTAGGCTTATGGATGATTTGAATTTTTTTTTTTTTTAGTGTTTTCCAAGTTTTGTGTATTGATGTTTTATTTTTGTAATAGGAACAAAAAATTATATTTCTTTTGAAAAACCATACTGCAAACTAATCAGAGCCATACTGAAGAAGAGAACTATGATAGACAAGAGGAAGCAGCAATAGGATGGCCAACATACATTAGAATATTCTGACTAATCAACAGGTCACAATTTAATACCTTAAATTCAATTTGCAATTCAACCTCTTGAAACGCTTATCTATAAGGCGTTGTTAAATTGTGATAATTTACAAAGGACATCTTTGGTCTTAATGTAACTAGTCATATTCAAAACAAGACAACCACCAAAAGCATAAAATGAGATTAAGGAATGACCATTGGTTATGAACGCGACTCCGAAGAACCAAGAATTTTTAGGTCCTGTCAAATGAGTCAAATTCTTTAAACGTAAAGCATAAAGTTTATATTTTTATGAGTCAGATCACAGAAAAAGCAGCTATGATAGATGTATTCTCCAACTTAATAAAGCTTCACTTTAAACATGAGGGTTTATTAGCTTTTTAAAAATAAAATCTAATATATGCTTATTGTAACAAAGAAAAAAAATCTAAAAATGTAAAAGAAATATTAAATGACACCTTCCATTTCCACCCCACTCCCAACCCAATGCCACAGGAAAAAAAAATCAAAGAGCCTGGACTGTGGCCTTCCACACTTTTCTTTTTACACAGGAAAACATGTAATACACCTGAAAAGAGTATTTCAAGTTTTTTTTTTAAATACTTGAACAAAAATTGTATTAAACTTTATGTACTATTCTGAAGGCTTCCATTTTTGCTGAACAGTATCACATGGATACCCTCTAGGTTCCCAAAAATAAATCTAATTTATTCTTTTTTAATAGCTGTGAAAACTTCCATAAAATATCTATATAATAATTTATCAATCATTCCTCTATTGATATAGTCAGATTGCTTTCAGTTTTGTCACTATCAAAAACAATAAAACGCTGCTATGTATGTTGTGTACAAACATCCTTTTTATGTGCTGATTTTTCCCTTGGTGAATAGAACCTAATAGAGAAACTGTTACATGAAGAAGACATTTTATTTTAATAGCAACTACCATATTACATTCCAAAGAAGTCAAATGAACTCACACTTCCATAGCGATATATGAAATGCCATTTCCCTGCAACCCTGTAGGTACCGGACATTATAATACTTTTCAGTTTGGGCCCAAATGATGCGTGAATATTACTATCTTATTGTATAATTTACATCTCTCTAACTATTAAGCAGCACTAGAACATATGTACATACACACTTACTGGCCATCTGAATTTCCTGTCCGATAGTGAGCTGCTTTAAATCCTTTGACTATTTTCTATGGGATCATATGATGTGTCTCATCATTATATATTTATATATTAAGGGTATTAAGCTTCTATCTATCATATATAATATATTTACATTAAAAACATAATCTTTAAGTTAGGTATTTACTACTTGAATTCATTTAAACAATGTCATTAATGGCAACTAAACTGCCATGTAGATCCAAAGAAGCCTATTTAACATATTACCCAGCTCTTGTACATCTGCAATGAGAGCTGCAGAAAGCAAAAAAAACCGTCATTAGCTAGAAAATAAAAAACAATAAAACACATCAAAAAAAGTTAAGTCATCATCAGTATGGTACTTGGGACAAAGAAGATTAGAGAAAAATTCAGTTCAGTTCAGTCGCTCAGTCGTGTCCGACTCTTTGCGATCCCATGAATCGCAGCACGCCAGGCCTCCCTGTCCATCACCAACTCCCGGAGTTCACTCAGACTCACGTCCATCAAGTCAGTGATGCCATCCAGCCATCTCATCCTCAGTCGTTCCCTTCTCCTCCTGCCCCCAATCCCTCCCAGCATCAGAGTCTTTTCTAATGAGTCAACTCTTTGCATGAGGTGGCCAAAGTACTGGAGTTTCAGCTTTAGCATCATTCATTCCAAAGAAATCCCAGGGCTGATCTCCTTCAGAATGGACTGGTTGGATCTCCTTGCAGTCCAAGGGACTCTCAAGAGTCTTCTCCAACACCACAGTTCAAAAGCATCAATTCTTGAGCGCTCAGAGACTCTACAGGAGACTTCAGGGCATGTTTAAGAGCTTTAAAAGTTGAGGGGGCTCATCCTTTTGAGAGTGCTATTCTTAAAAATGTATCTAAAGAAATCTCAAACGAAATCCTTTTCCCAAAGTAAATTCTCATATAATGAGAAGCAATTAGGACAATAGTAAAAATAAGGCAAATCATAAGGATTGGAGGCTTAGGTTCTCAGACTGTTTCTCAAGCACTGATTACTAAGTCAGGGAATCTTAGGTAACACTTCCCTGGAGGCTTTCGTGTAACCTCTGTCACTAAGTCATTAAAACTGACAAGTAGCTGCAATTTAGTGCACTATCTATCCTGACACAAAGGTGACATAGGTTCCCCATGCTATTCTGTAACACTGGTGAATCTCTCAAACCGCTTAAAATTACTTGCAAACTAAAGACAAAGGTTTCCCCACATAGACACTAAAAAATCTTATCCTGTTAATGAGGCCCAAACTCACCATTTTAAAAGCACAATATTGTAATTCTTGCAGTAAATCTTTATGGGCCTAATTGCTTAGATAAGAGTTCAGTGTGTCCAGTAAACCTCAACTGACCTCACATATAATTGGTTCACTGACTGCAACAAGATTATGTAAGGAAGCAGAAATATAACTGAGGTCAAGTTTAAAGTTATCTATTGAAAACCTGCTACCCTGGAGCACTACTTCATAAGTCAAATCCTGGAAGAAATACTAGCTTTGATACAATATAGTTTAACTTCAAGCACAAATACATGAAGAAACCCCTTTTCAGCAGTGGCCAATTTCAGCTAAGCCTTGAGATTTGGTTTTTATACAGAAAGGCCAGAAAGGCTTCAATTATCCACTTTAACACTTGCAGGTGAGAGACTAGGGACTAAGATGACAAGTGGAAGTTATAATGGTCAAGGCAGGAGGTGACAAGACCTAGATAATAAAAAAAACTAAAGAACAGTCCAACTGTTGTCTATTATGTGCCAGGCACTGGGCCAGATATTGGAGCTAAAAAGATGTATTGCTGTGTCCAGTGCTATGAAAGCAGACAACAGTTCAGATGAGAAGCTGACAATGACTACAAAATATTAAGCACTCATTACCTCAATCAAATGGTCAACGAATTAAGAAATTTCATTTTGACAATATTGCTTTTGTGTGGTTTTTAACTGAATTTTAGACTTCTACTTAAGAATATCTCCAGACTATAGTTTCTGCCAATTAGCAGTATTTCTACCATTCCATTAAATAGATGTTAAATAATAATATCAGGGATCATAGTTCAATACTGTGACTTTTATTTCTTCATTACTGGAATACAACAGTGATTTTCAATGCTCTGAAAAATAATGTTAAGATAGTTGATACCATGCTTCAACTATTTCAATATTTTTCAACAATCCTTCACACTTCTAAATTCCAAAAGAGTTTTCTAGCATCCCAGGACTTACTCTAAAGAAAGCAGCCAGAGACACCGTGGCAGACTAAAAGGAAAATCAAACGGAAGTATGGAAATCTGGGTTTTGCTACTAATTAATTAGTCTTCTTACCTCTTCCAGGTCCTACTTTCCTGGCTGTGAAATGAGTTCCAGAGAGGACAATAATTGCTAAAGTTCCTCTCCTGAACAAAAGTCTATCATTTTATGTTTCATTTCAAAATACTGAATATCCAAAAGGCAAAAAGCTAAAATGAAGCATAGATACAAGAAGGAAAGGGACACTTTTTGGTACCTTTAGTACCTTTTGGTACTTCAGTGAAGCACCAAACCTCATCAAAACATCCTCTCCAAAGTACTTTAACATATTTTTAAAAATAAGTCCAGAGGAGAAAAAAAATCCATCAAAGTCCTCTCATAATCAAAACCCATAATGACTTATCAGTCATGTTATAGCAAGAATGAAGCCAAAGAACTATAATTTTCCCATTCTGGAAATAGTCCTTGAGAGAGGAAGAAAAACTTCAAAGAATACAATATGTGAACACAATACAGTAAATAGATGCATAAAAACAGGTTATATTATATAATACAATATATCTATCTAAATATGTAGCAACCACAAAATGCCTATGTGAATGCATGAGAGTGTGGTCAAATTAGCTTGGCCACTTTTCCTATTTCAAGACAGCCAAACTCCCAACCATCTTTTTTGTATAAATGGCACAGTTTCTCATAAGACTAATAGAGCGATGTAGCAATTTACTACCGGCTAAAACATATGCTTGATATATGGTCAGCTTGATATATGGGAGAAACAATGATGAATGGGTAGCAGGCACAGACCACCCGATTGCTTACAGTATAAACTCTCCTCTGATAAATTTCAAAGGGTAAGCTACTAGTAACAAAACATAAAAGAAATGAAAACTTTTGATTACATAAGAGATGCATACAAACAATAATAAAAATTGAAAGTATGTAAGCCAGAAAATGTGGAGGGCTTTTCTTTGTTTTTCTGGGGGATTTTGGTGACAATTTATGGGAGTTTTGCTATATTTAGAAACAGATACCTTTTACACTTTGGGACTTGGTCTCAGCCAGCCCTTCAGTTATTTGTAAAATATGAGAATACTTTCAAAGAATAGGCTTCTAAGTTTTAAAAACTGATATTATTGCTAGGATCCCTTGAGTTCCTGAAGCTGATACAGATGACCTTATTAATTCTCTCAAATAAGAAGATCCTCAAAATGGATAAGTACTTTGATTACAACAGAGTATGTCAGCAGACCCCAGCCAGGGGACTGTGGCATCTTAGTTGTTAAAAGAAGAAAAGGCGGAACTTCCCTGGGGGTACAATGGATAAGAATCCACCTGTCAACACAGGGGACACAGGTTCAACCCCTGGTCCGGGAAGATCCCGCTGCCGCGGAGCAACTGAGCCCGGGCGCCACAGTCACTACTGAGTCCGTGCTCGAGAGCCTGCCAGCCGTAGCTACCGAGCCCACGTGCTGCAACGACCGAAGCCTGCGCGCCTACAGCCGATGCTCCGCAACAAGAGAAGCCACTGCAACGAGAAGCCTGTGCAAAGGGACTTCCCTAGTGGTCCAGGGGTTAAGAATTTGCCTTTCAATGCAGAGGACGCGATTCAAACCCTGGTCGGGAACTAAGATCCCACTTGCTGCGGGGCTACTAAGTCCAAGAGCCGCAGCTAGAGAGAAGCCCACGTGGCACAACTAACACCCAACACAGCCAAGTAAATAAATAAATGTTTTTTTAATTGTGCAGCAAGACTTTTAACATACAAAGATATAATTTGTATGACAATAACAATACAAAAGAAGTAGAAGGGAACAGCTATATTGGAGCAAAGTTTTTATATACTATTGAAATTAAGTTAGTATTAATCTGAACAGGTTTGTTTTAAGTTAAACTGCTAATTTTAATCCCTAGAGTTACCACTAGGGTACTATTTTTTGAGGAAAATAACTCAAAAAAAAAATATATATATATAGTAAAGGAAAAGCACAACAGAGTGGAGGGGACGGAGCGCAGAGCCTTTTAGGAGGCAGAGTCAAGGGAACTGTGTATTGGATGAAAGTGAGATCTTCTCCCTTAAGAAGCACATGGTCTACTGAAAGAATCTGAAGAGTGAACAAAAAATTATATTGTGCCCGATGACTGGAACATAGACTAGGGGAAGGACAGTCACAGGAAATAAGGCTAAAACTGGATCATAAAACGTAAAGGCCTTTGTTCCTAAGGAGTCCGTTTAAGGGATTTTGAGAAGAGAATTGACATGATTTTGAGCAAAGAAATGATGGTAGGTCATTAGAGACATGCAAATCAAAACAATAATAAAATACCATTTCATACTCATGAAAATGGCTACCCTAAAAAAGACAATAACAAGTACTGGTGAAGATACGAAGAAACTAGAATCCTCATACATTGCTGGTGGGAAGGTAAAATGGTACCACCTCTTTGGAAAAAGTTTGATAATTCCTGAAAATGTTAAACATAGAGTTATCGTATCACCTAGTAATTCTACTCCTAGGTATACACCCGGAGAAGGCAATGGCACCCCACTCCAGTACTCTTGCCTGGAAAATCCCATGGACGGAGGAGCCTGGTAGGCTGCAGTCCATGGGGTCGCAGAGTCGGACACGACTGAGCGACTTCACTTTCACTTTCATGCACTGGAGAAGGAAATGGCAACCCACTCCAGTGTTCTCGCCTGGAGAATCCCAGGGACGGGGGAGCCTGGTGGGCTGCTGTCTATGGGGTCACACAGAGTCGGACACGACTGAAGAGACTTAGCAGCAGCAGCAGCAGGAGCAGGTATACACCCAAGAAAACTGAAAACATACGTCCATACAAAACTTGTATATGAACATTCATAGCAGTATTATTCATAATATTCCCAAGCTGATGAATGAATAAAACACAGAGTGATATATCCATACAATGAAACATTATCTAGCCGTAAAAAGGAATGAAGCACTGATACATGCTACAACACGGATGCACCCTGAAAACACGAGAAGTGAAATAAGCCAAACACAAAGAATACATGTCAGATGATCCCATCTATATGAAATGTCAGAACAAGCAAATCCACAGAAACAGAAAGTGTATTAATGACTGCCAAAGGCTAGAGGGGCAGCGAGGGGAAGTGGAGGAGGAGGAAACAGCGGGTAACCATGAATGGATGTGAGGTTTCTTGTTGACTTAAAAAATGTTCTCAACTTACATAGGGGCATGGTCGCACAATTTTGGAAATATTCTAAAACCACTGAGTGGCACACTTTAAAAAGGTAAATTTTGTGGTTTATTAACTACATTTCAATAAAGCTGTTATAAAACAAAAACCATGATGAGTTACCATTTCATACCTAGTAGAATGAGTAAAACCAAAAAGACTAGAAATACCAGTGTTGGCAAGGATGGGGAACATTGCTGTTGGTCAAAGGGTAAAACAGTCCAACTGCTTTGGAGAACTGTATGGCAGTGCTGAGTACAGTTAAACAGGTATCTACCCTATGACACATCAACTCCTAGTTATTTGTTTAAGATAAGTGAAAACTTGTGACCACAAGCCCTGTACAGAAATGTTCACAGTACCTCATTCATAAGAGTCCAAAAATGGAAACCATCCAAATGTCCATCAACAGAACAAATAAATTATGATATATAATTATACAATGGAAAATTACTCAGCAATGAAAGGCAAGCTGATAGGTACAGGAATATGGATGAATCTCACAAGTATTATCTTGACGGAAAGAAACCAAACACACAGAGAAACACACAGACACAAAAACTATACCTTAACTATAGGATTCTATTTATAGAAAGCTGAAGAATAGGCAAAACTAATCTGCCACAGCAGAAGCGAGAGCAATGGCTTCCAGAGCCGGGTAGAGGGAAGGGGCACAAGAGACCGTTCAGGGTGAGGAGAGCAATGTTGGTGCCCACACACATTTACAAAACTGTCAAACTAATCAAAACGAACGCCTAAGATCTGTGAATCTTATTAAGTCTAAATTTTATCCCAATTCAAACAGAAATAGCAAGATGTAGACAAAGATTCTACTAAAACATTCATGGATGAAGTGATACAAAGTGAAAAATTCATAAATAAATGATTATTTCTTACTGTAGTTTTGTGGCACAAGTTCTGGGTTCTTAGGATTTTTCAACTTGTAGGATACATCTCCAATATTAACTGTATCACCTAAAAAGAGAATACAGAAACACAATCATCATAAGAAACAAGTTAAGAAAGCAACACCCTATGCCTTTTGCAATCCTGATGCTCCTGACTACAGACAGGGATGGGTGTATCACAGATATGAGTGTCAGGCGACCACAGCCTCACCTGTCCACGTCAGGCCCTGTGATGTGAAACTGGCATCTACAGTATAAGTTACACATGCATGCGTGCTAAGTCGCTTCAGTCGTGTCCAACTCTTTGTGACCCCATGGACTGTAGCCTGCCAGGCTCTTCTGTCCATGGGATTTCCAAGCAAGAATACTAGAGTGGGTTGCCATTTCCTTCTCCAGGGGATCTTCCTGAATCAAGGATCAAACTTATTTCTCCTGAATTGGCAGGCAGATTCTTTATCACTGAGCCACAAGGAAAGCCAAAATACTGTTAAAGACTCATGTATTTACACTATTTCATTTAATCTTGACTCTTAAGTCACCCAAGGCATCTGTGAGCTATTTCATAGAATTGCTGTAACAGAAATGCCATCTCAAACTAGCTCAGTACAAGGACATTGGGGGTTTTGTTACTGCAGTTCTGTGAAGTAGCTCACAGGAACCAAAAACACAACACCATGAAGAGACCTAGGCTCTGAACTAGCCCACAGTATGCCAGGAAAGGCCACAGGATGTGCAGTCCAAGACACATCCCAGGAGCAACTCACTGAGAGACCAGCCCCAGCACCACCAGCTTCACTGTGGAACACCATGGGCAGGGGACAACTTTCTCCCCTTTTATTTTGATATGTCTCAAACCTGTAGGAGAGTTTAAAAAACACTATCTTAAGAAGCAAAAGTCATGACTCTTCATCTTTCAAGTCTTCATAGGCATCTTCTAATAAAAAGCACACTGTCCTAAGTAAACTGTTCTTGCAGTTTTCCTAACTCCGTCATGACTCAACCTCACAGGCAGGAAAACTGAATCGACCCAGCCTACGTCATTAGTCAGAGTCTGACTGCCTGTGTACACAGAGCTGGAAGCTCGAACCACCGACTTCCAGGGTCAAGCTGGGACCCTGCCTGCAAGCATGCTGGCCAGGCAGGGACACCCTCCCCACCCCAGCATGGACAGCCTCCCCCAACCACCAGCCCCCACCCCCGTAACGCCCCCCAACTGCCGCTTCTCTCTCTCTTTCCCTCTCCCCTCTCCCTCCTCCTTGCCCCCTCACCTCCTTGCTCCTCCTCCTACCTCATTATGACTCAAGCTTTCTTTGCCTTTCCTTCTTCTGCTCTTCAACTTCTTATTGGGTGTGGAGGCCCCATTCTGGCCTCTTTTCTGTCTATAATCGCTTCTTGATGAGCTCACCTGGTCTTGTGCCTTTAAGCGCAATATATTGCTTGCTCCCAAATTTATACCTGTGATCTAGACCACAGAACTCAAAGCATGGGCAACAACAGTCTCTGAGATGCCTAACAGTCACCTGCCAGTTGGCATATGCAAAACTGAACTTCTGATCTGTGCGTGCTCCACCCACAGTATCCCCCAATTCAGCTAATGGCAACTTAATGCTTCCAGTTTCTCAGACCAGAAATCTTACAGCCCGTCTTAACTGCTCTCTCCCACACCCACCAGAAAACAGTACTGACTCTGTCAGTACATGTAGTATTGGGCTTCCCTGGTGATCTAGTGGTTAAGAATCCACATGCCAATGCAGGGGACAGGGGTTCGATCCCTGGTCTCAGAAGGTGCCACACACCTCAGGGGAAATTAAGCTTAAGCACCACAGCTACTGAGCCTATGCTCTAGAGCATGAGCTCTGCCACAAGAGAAGCCACCTCAATGAGAAGCCCACTCGCCAAAACCAGAGTAGCCCACTCTCACCACAACTAGAGAAAGCCCACGCACAGCAATGAGAACCCAGGCAGCCAAAACTTAATTAATTAATTAAAAAAAAATATATATATATATATGTAGTACTGCCCACTTCTCCCGCCATCCTCCACCACCACAGTGCCTACCCAAGCCAGTTAGGGGTTTACGACTTCAATCCAGTTTCTCCTTTAAACAGCGTTCTCTCACCTCCTTACACATCTCCAGTCTCAATGCTCGCACTCTACAGTTAATGCTCAACAGAGCACCCACAGTGATCACAAGAACACAGGAATGCAGTGATGCCAGTCCTCTGCTCAACCCCCATCTCTGCAATGGCCTAAAAGGCTATTTCTGATCCGGCTCCCCACTTCCCTTCTCCAGTCATCTCCTACTAGCGTCCTCCTCTCTCCTACTCAGCGCAAGGTCTCTCACTGTTCCTTCAGCATGTCAGACATGTATGCATTTTAGGCTTTTGAGCTGGATTTTCCTACTGACTGAAGTGCTTTTCCTAAATACATCCATTATCAATCACGGCCCCAGCAAGAAACTGATAGTTCATTCAAACTGAGGAGAGAATAATTAAGGAAGCATTTATGAAGGTGTGGGCAGAGTCTGGGAAAACCAACAAAGATGGAGCAGTGCCCTGGGACTAGCAAGAACAGAAAGGCATTACCGCCACCGGGCCTGCAGGCGCAAGGGCGAGCGCACGGAGGCGGGGGCGAGCGCACGGAGAGGGCGAGCGCACGGAGGCGGGGGCGAGCGCACGGAGGGGGCGAGCGCAGTCAGACGACAAACACGGCAAATCTAAGGTGGTGCCCGGCAAGGGGCGACCAGGGAGTAAACACGAAGCAAAATGACAGGTCTGAAAGGTGACAGGAGACAGCTTTAAAATCATATCTTAATACGTCTCTCTCACAAGTGATGGAAGAGGAGGGGAAAAAAAGAAGAATATAGAAGTAGAGATGATCCCTTCCTGACCTTTTGGCTAAGACCAAGTGTAGAAGCAAAGACCTGAAAACATTATAAACCACTTACCCTAAATCACCCTTATAGAACAGTACACCCAACAATGGCAGAATTCTCTGTAAATACACACGCCAACAGTCACCAAACTAGATCTCTGGCTGCACCATAATGCAAGTCTTAATAAATTTCAAAGGACTGAAATCATACAAAGTATACTTTCTGATCAAAATGGAATTAAACTAGAACCTCATAACAAAAAGATAACATTTGGGAATCAAGTAACAGGCTTCCAAAAACCCCAAAGAAGAATTCACAATGGAAACTGGACTCATTAAGAAACAGTGTAGTGGGCTTCCCTGGTTGGCTCAAAGGTAAAGAATCCACCTGCCAATGAAGGAGAAACAGGTTTGCTCTCCGGTCCAGGAAGACCCCACATACCATGGCGCAACTACGCCCATGTACCACGACTACTGAGCCTGTGCTCTGGAGCCTGGGAACCGCAACTCCCAAAGCCCAAGCACCCTACAGCTTGTGCTCCGCAAGAAGTGGGTCCACTGCAATGGGAAGCCCGCGCACCACAACTAGAGAGGGGCCCCTGCTCACCACAACTGGAGAAAAGCTCTCATAGCGGCAAAAACGCAGCCAGCCCAACAACTAATAATGATTATTATTAACTAATAAACAGGGCAGTGATCAATTAGCATGCCTGCTGCGGCAAAGAGGAAAACGACACTCACGGGGTGGGGGCATTTGTCCTTCCTGCCTCAAATGCCAATGTTCTTGGCTAACTGCTGTTACCATGCTACACTTTGCTGAATCATCTAATTCATACCAATGGCCCCCCTTTGACCTCTGTACAATTAAAGTCTTATGTGTCTACTTTGGCTGAGATCTCTCTCCTGAGTTCCACACCTCTCAGTAGCCTTTTGGACACTTCAAAATTCCAGACACACCTCAAATTTAACATGAGAAGAACAGAACTCTATGTTCTCTGTATGTGTTGTCCAGCCATCTACAACCAGCTCTACCAGATCTACCTGAGAAAAT
The DNA here is from genome assembly GCF_002263795.3 of Bos taurus. NCBI lineage: Eukaryota > Metazoa > Chordata > Mammalia > Artiodactyla > Bovidae > Bos > Bos taurus. The sequence continues at coordinate 12,055,970 of NC_037339.1, forward strand.
GATGCTTTTCATCTCAGAGACGTTACTTTACTGACAAAGGTCCATCTAGTCAAAGCTATGGTTTTTCCAGTAGTCATGTATGGATGTGAGAGCTGGACAATATAAAAGGTTGAGCACCGAAGAACTAATGCCTTCGAACTGTGATGCTGAAGAAGACTCTTGAGAGTCCCTTGGACTGCAAGGAGATCCAACCAGTCCATCCTAAAGGAAATCAGTCCTGAATATTCATTGGAAGGACTGATGCTGAAGCTGAAACTCCAATCCTTTGGCCACCTGATGTGAAGAACTGACTCATTGGCTAAGACCTTGATGCTGGGAAAGATTGAAGGCGGGAATCTCCTTCAACAGAAGATGAGATGGTTGGATGGCATCACCTACTCAATGGACACGAGTTTGAGCAAGCTCCGGGAGTTGGTGACGGACAGGGAAGCCTGGTGTGCTGCAGTCCATGGGATCGCAAAGAGTCGGACATGACTGAGCAACTAAACTGAACTGGACTGATCCATAGAAAAGCATTAAATTCCTTAACTTGGGTTATCTGTTTTTTGGTTTGTTTTTTTTTTTTTCTTTCATTAACAGTGATCTTTTGATGTGTTCTGAGTAGCTGATCTTTACTGCAAAATCTCCTACATACTCTGACTCCCCCTCATTGCCTCTTTGGAGCAGTCTCTTGAGATGCTATGTCCTGGGTTCGAAGTCCTCAGAAAGTCTGCCAAATAAGACGTAACTCTCAACTTCTAGGCTGTGCACTTTTTTTAGACAACAGTTTTGTCAACCAAGCAGGGCATACTTCTCTCCTTTGCCTAAACTCTCTGGGGATCCAGAACGCTGACAGAACAGAGGCCTCGTGCCCGTCCACCTCCACAGAGTCCAGATGAATCTGGGTCTCTCCTGGCTCCAGGATCTCCTGTTAATGGCTGATGACTCTGAGTTTCATTTGGCAGCATCTAACAGGTACCCGCCTCTCCAGTTTAAAGATATTAGGGAGTGACCCCCCCCTAATCTAAAGGTATTAGGGGAGCCCTGTTGAAAAACACTGAGACATCCCTAACTGGAAGATAGGGGAGTCTGGAATTAGCTCAGTAAAAGAAATCCAGAGGTCTGAGTTGAGAGCTTGGGGAGGAGAATGACTTGAAATATTTAAAGGAGAATTGGAAACCAGCCTCCAACTAATACTCCAGCCAGATCACACTTGAAGTACCTAAATTATACTAAAAAAAGATCTTAACCTTACATGACCAAACTGGGGTGTGTGTGTGTGTGTGTGTGTGTGTGCATGCAGCTAAGTTAAAAATTTGGCTTGATAAAAAATATCTTTTCAGAATTCTGACCTTAAACAAAATCTTTGTAGAGGGGACTTGCATTTCTCTTCCTGTGTCTTTGAGATGTATCAATAAATGTTCTGCCTGATCTTCTTAGGGAGTTTTGTTTGTGTATGTGTGTGTATTTTGAAAACTTGACCTCTGTCATACTATTTGGGGAAGTAAACTTTAAGAATTTTATTTAGGTGACATCCTCCCCGTTCTCTTACAGGGAAGCCTCTTACATCTTATTAGTTGGAATCACTGTTAGTATATATCTCATTAATAGCCAAATGATGAATCCTTTAGAGAAGCTTCTAAATTAGTAAGTTTTTACAGAGCTGTCATTATAAACGGCTGTTTTACTGTTATCTATAAAAATTAAATTAAAGATGGGAAAAAGGAAATATATGTAATGGCTATCCTCAGAACTTCCTTAGTTTAAAACAAGTAAGAAAAAAACAGTTTGAGAAGTTTTATTTGTGGTCTTTGCTTCCCCTCAATGGGTCTTACAGATGCTAATAAAAACATTAGAATAATTAATGTTAACAGGAAAAAAAACTGTAAGGAAAGTCTGGATACTTTTTCCAACCAGGTAGAAATCTTAAAAAGACTTATTCCAAATAGTTAAAGAAATCTTTAAATGGTTATTCAAAATGCAATAAATAAAATGGACACTTATGGGATTAAAACACAAGGTTTTGATATTACACTACCTAAGGTTAAGTGGACCGGAAGGGACCCCCATGTGGTCCCCAACATTAAAAGCCAAACAAGTCCACTCTATTTACTCCAGATTTTTTAAGTTTATGTTTAAGGGGCTGGAAAAAAAATTCCACTGAGATACCTGACCAACAATTACCTGGGCAACAATTAGGCCAGTTAATCAACATTAACAAAAGGGCCTGAGTTTCATGGCTCAACCCCCTCTATGGGGATCCCAGAGCCTTTAAAAACAAAATAGATTAAATAGACAGGGAATAAAAAGAAAAACTTCTAGAACTCCTTCTGTAAGATCAAAACTTGCTGATTGGATTCTAGTGAAAGCTAAAGATATAAAAGATAGAACTGAGATAAAGTATATAAGAATTGATATATTTTCATTGGTTTTATATAAGATGGCTACATCTGTTTTCTTTAATTCTGAGACAGACATGTTTCACTGAGGAATATTTCCCTGTGTGGTATTATAAGACAAAACATATAGATTTGCTCGTCAAGAAATACTAATTAAATATATTAAAGGAAATCAATAGGGTTACCTGAACCATACAATGGAGAAAAAAGTGGGAACTAATATTCAAGGACTAATAAAAATAAAAACAGTGATTTTGCTCTGGGTTTAACTTATGAACTTAGAAAGAGGCTCTTTGTTGAATGCTTTATATGAGTTTTTGAAGGCATGATAGACTAAACTCTAAAATTCTAGAACATAGAACTCTTAAATTTTAGTTAGAAATCTCTGATACAGAAAAGCAACTTTCAAATATTATATATATAATTATATAATAAAATACATATAAATATATATATATATATAGGGGCAAATCAATCTTTTAACATCACTGAGGTGACAAACTGGAGAAGGCGAGGGCACCCCACTCCAGTGCTCTTGCCTGGAAAATCCCATGGACGGAGGAACCTGATGGGCTGAAGTCCATGGGGTCGCTAAGAGTCGGACATGACTGAGCGACTTCACTTTCACTTTTCACTTTCATGCATTGGAAAAGGAAATGGCAACCCACTCCAGTGTTCTTGCCTGGAGAATCCCAGGGACAGGGGAGCCTGGTGGGTTCCCGTCTAAGGGGTCACACAGAGTCAGACACGACTGAAGAGACTTCGCAGCAGCAGAGGTGACAGTTCTTTGGGTAATTAAAAACAACTGTCTTTGTCCTGCAAATCTCTGCAAATTAGAAACATAAATACAGCCCACAGTGACCTGAGATTGAGTCTAATTAGCTCAGCCAGGCAAAATCTGAAGCCAAGGGAAAAAAATTACAAAGGTGGTAATTTTAAATTCAAACCACTGGAAAGCCTCCCTCAACTGAAAATCTAATTCATAGACTTCTTAGAATCTTTATCAAAGACAAACACAAATCTTTAAACCTCTTTTCCACAAATAGTAAAGTCTCAGTCATCTAAGCAACCCAATTTAATTCATCTCAAGTGTTATTTACAAACTGGTAAGTTTATACTGTAATACCTGATTCATTTCTAAGTTTAAGTGAAGCCATGAGCTCTCTAGTTTTGTCTATTCATATATCTCTGTACACATTATATATATGAGATATCTCTATCTCTAGAAAATATCAAAATTAAATTTATAAGAGCTCTATTTAATTGACTCAAAAGTAAATGCTTACAAACTAAATATTTCTACACAGAAAGAAACTGATCAAAATGACTTTCAGGTTCATGTTAATTGAAAATATTTAATATTAAGTTAATATCTGGTCTTAAGGTTAGTTTAAGTTTGTTGAGCTAATTAATATAGACATGTCTTTAGAGTGACCAACATTAGGTACAATACTTATTGTACCAAGGTGAATGGAAGTTAAATAAAACTTGTTAATATCTATTCCAGGCAAGAGTACTGGAGTGGGCTGCCATTGCCTTCTCCGAGTATGAAAAATAACTTGGTATAATTAAATATTTATAAGTGAATTCAATGCAAATTAGATAGTTTTTGGAAGAACTTTTAAGGAATAATTATATTTAAGGAATGTCTACTTAAGAATAATCTCTCCAGATATTTGGCAACTTGAATTTAGAGCTATGCTAAATTAAGTGACGGAAGTTTATTAAATAACTAAGTCATTCTCAAATAAAATAAGATTTATCAATTACTTAACAGAGAAACTAAAGTTATTTAGGACTACTAATGAATATGTTTGGTGCCACCCTGAGATGTTCTCTATAAAAAAGGAAAGGTTTTTAGAAATTATCCCTAGTATTTATGTTCACCCATCTACAGAAAGCTAACTAAAAGACAGTTCATAATTGCTTACTTCTTAGTTTTCACTAGAAATTAAGGTTTTTAAGAGTTGAGGATTCTAATTTAAACATGTAATTAAAGCTAACAGAAATAATAAAGGAAACATTTCAGTATATAGTAGGAAAGTGGAATGTGTGTTTTTCAGAAAACAAGGTATTAAAAATGGAACTGCATGATATTAAGAGAAAAGAAAGTAAGTTTATCTTGGAGCTGGTTGTTTCTGGATGGAAAGACTAAGGGACAAACTAGACAAAGACAGATACAGACAGTGATGGAAGGTTTGTGGATGGTCAGGATTGGCTAGATTTAGATTAAAGTTAATTAAGTGAATCTCGTTGTTAAAAGTAAGCTGGTAAAAGACTAGATTTAATTTTCTCTGTCTTTTAAGAAAGCAGTTTTCTTTGCCTTTGATCAGAAAGCACAGGATACTGGCCCCAGTTATCTGAGATGCATATCAAAGCAATGAGCTCAATGAGCCCAGACTCTGCATCTCCCCATACATGTATGTCTGCCTTTCATAACAGACTGTGTGAGTTCCCGCGCCCTTAAGTGATCTGTATTTGTTTTCTGAAATCATTTGTGACTTTGGTTAAATAAATATCAATTCATATGACCTATGATACTATTGTGTTTGTTCTTGTTTTTAAACTGGAGTATAATTGCTTTATAATATTACGTTAGTTTCTGCTGTACAACATGAACCAGCTATATGTATACATATCCCCTCCCTCCCTGTTGTGTTTTAAAACCTTTTTGATATTGTTAACAAACTTCCCAAATATGAAAATCTAACAAGTTCTTTTAGCTTCCAGCTAACTCTTCAAATGAAGAAGGCAATGGCAACCCACTCCAGTATTCTTGCCTAGGAAATCTCACAGACAAAGTCTGAGCCTGGTGGGCTAAAATCCATGGGGTCACGAAGAGTTGGACATGACTTACAACTGAGCACTGAAAACAACTCTTCAAAGGAACACTGCGACACCTCAAAGAGGACTGTTAAACTAATTAGGCTTATTTAGTATGTTGAATTACTTGAGAAACATTGTCAAGTGACTGGAGATGAACTTTAGGTTATAATGTATAGGTGAATTTCATTAATATAGATATTCCAAAATTTATATGGAATTCCTAAAATCTGATATATGCCCTGATATAATGTTATCAGTCATAATTCTGTGTGTGTGCTAAGTCACTTCAGTTGTGTCCAACTGTGTGCGACTCTATGGGCTGTAGCCCATGAGGCTCCTTGGTCCATGGGATTCTCCAGGCAAGAGAACTGGAGCGGGTTGCCATGCCCTCCTCCAGGGGACCTTCCCAGCCCAGGGATCAAGCCCCGGTCTCTTAAGTCTCTTGCACTGGCAGGCAGGTAATACTAGCACCACGTGGTTCTCTTAAAATGCTTCATGTCACAGAAATATCCGTTTCTTGCCAACTGCATTGTACTCAAATCTCTAACCATGCCAGTCTAACTTTTGTCCTTTATAGACAATCATTAGTTCACACTGATAGTTCAACAAAAGGAGTCAAGAAGACTCATAAAAAGGACTTTTTAACAAATACAAGTTTCTGATAGTCTTTAGATAAATATGATTTATAACTTTATGACTTTCTCAGAAACATATTGGCTTTTAATATTTGTTTCCCAGAAAAAAAAACTTACCTCTCATGCTATGGCCTACAAGAAACTGATGAACGATACCTTTGTAAACAAAGATACAACATTTTTTCTCTCTACCTGATCCTTCCAGAATTTGGCTTCTCTGGCTAGCTTTCTGTGGACTTGATGGTTTATTGCAACCTATTATAACTAGTTATACTAATAACAAGTCATACTAATCATTATTTTAATTTGTTCTCTGTTTCCATTTTCTTCATTCTTTGTGTCTCCCTGCTACATTTGCCAATGTTATTAGCTGTATTACTTATATCCTACCTATTTTATAAGATTCTTATCTCTTACATTACCCAATGTGTAACCAGGCAAAAAAATTGATAATGGCTAAACATCTTGAGGTATTAGATCACATTTATAATTCTACATACTAACAATTTTCAAAATAAATAGGATAATTGTAACAGTGTAATTCTACATATGGGAAAAAGCAACAAGAGAAAACATTTTCTGGATCATAATAGACTAGTAAATCAGAGGATCCAGAGGATTTTAAATTATCAATGGGGTCTAATCCAGAAATTAGCACCTGGAGTGGTATATCAAGAAGAACCTTTGCCTGACCTAGGAATAACCATTCCTAGCAATGTGGGACAAAAATTGGTTGTGAAGTGTCTCTCAAACATTGGTCATATTTTGGACTGGAGAGACCATGAACTAAAATACTGCCTGCCATATTAGTACACAAAGAATGCTGCAGCCATCAATCCACACGTTACACCCACCCAAAAGTGAGCCCTGAGGGGACTCAGGACGCAAGCAAGCTGCCCACCGCTGCAGCCACCCTTGAAAGTGCACTCTAAGGGGACGTGAGGTGAGAAGGCACAGGGTACCGGCCCCAGCTGTCGGAAGCGTGGTTCAAAGGAGCGAGCCCTGACTTTGCGCCCTCCCATACACAGAAAAGCACTACATTCCTTAACTGCAGATACCTGGTCTTCCTTCATTAACAGTATTCTTTTGATGTTCTAACTACCTGGTCTTCATTGCAAAATCTCCTACATATGCTGGCTCCCCAGCTTGACTCTTTGGAGCAGTCTCTCAAAGTCATCTTCGATGCAGTGTCCTGGCCTTGAAGTCCTCAGAAAATCCACCAAATAAAACTCTCAGCTTTTAGGTTGTGCTTTCTTTCTTTCAGACTACACATTTTAAAAATACATTTTAAAGAGTGTTGTAACAATTTTTGGTTTTAAATGTCAATATTTACAATACAATGGAGACAACATGCTCTTCAACTATTTATACTTATCAGGCAAATTTCTAGATATCAACCTAAAAATGTACATGCTGCTAAGTCGCTTCAGTCATGTCCAACTCTGTGCGACCCCATAGACGGCAGCCCACCAGGCTCCCCCGTCCCTGGGATTCTCCAGGCAAGAACACTGGAGTGGGTTGCCATTTCCTTCTCCAATGCATGAAAGTGAAAAGTGAAAGGGAAATTGCTCAGTCGTGTCCGACTCTAGCAACCCCATGGACTGCAGCCTACCAGGCTCCTCTGTCCATGGGATTTTCCAGGCAAGAGTACTGGAGTGGGGTGCCATTGCCCTCTCCGAAAAATGTACATAGGGATATATATTTGTAAAATCTAAGAACTAAGTGAGAAGAACATTTGAAGATCACTGTTCAGTCTATAAGACTATAGCATTTTATCAGCAAAGTCTATGTTTTAATTATTTTGTATCCCCAGTGCCAAAAATAATACCTCAAACCAAGCAGGTATTCAATAAATGAATATGTAAATGAATGATTATATTGGGTTGGACCAGAAGTTCCTTCAGGTTATTCCATAATGTCTTATGGAAAAACTCAAATGGACTTATGGCCAACCCAATAGTTTTTAGTCAAATACTGTTTTTCTTAATTAGGTATTGTTTCAAGCCCCCTGTTTTCTGCATTCTTTGAGAATAGCCCATTTTCTATCGTGCTCAGAAATCAAGTAATTAAAAATATAATAAACTGAGCAAAAAATGTAAAAAAAAAATCAAGTCATTTATTTGTAAAGGATCCATACACGCGAAGTACTATAAGTATTAATCTAAAAGAGATTGATGATACTTACACAACAGGTAATACAACATAAGCAAAAGACACCAATGCATGCCTCTCTTCAAACAAACCACAAAAACATTTTGGTTAAGTGCAATTATTTGTTAATAAAGATTTGAGTTAATAAAATACTCATAATGGAAATTGTTAAAATAACTAAGAATGAGTTAACAGAAAATACAAATTGTTATAGAATACGCTGCTTAACATTTATTACATTTGTTATTACAAATAATGCAAAAATGTAAGCACTGAGCTTTCAGTGAGAACTGACTCATTGGAAAAGACCCAGATGCTGGGAAAGACTCAAGACAGGAGGAGAAGGGAACGACAGAAGATGAGATAGTTGGATGGCATCACTGACTAGATGGGCATGAGTTTGAGTAAGCTCGGGAGTTGGTGATGGACAGGGAAGCCTGGAGTGTAACAGTCCATGGGGTCGCAAAGAGTCAGACACGACCGAGCAACCGAACTGTACTGTAACTATAAGCACGCATAACTCATAACAGATTAACCTAAATCTCCATACAGTACACAAACTGTCACATAACTACTGCTACCAATAAATTAAGTTATATATTTTATTTAAACATGGAAAAAACATGGACTGAAAATTAAAAACTCTGAAAACAATCTCATAGTTAAAATCTTCCAAACTAAATCAAATTTAAGGCCATTTTTAAAGTAACAAGGCCTGATTGTATCACTTGTAATGATCCTAATGTAAAGGGATTTCCCAAAAGTTTACAGGAAAATAATTTCTATATTCACAAAAACAATTAATAGTATCTTTTACATTACACTTGTGCTGAGTCACTTCAGTCGTGTCCGACTCTTTGCAACCCCATGGACTGTAGCCCGCCAGGCTCCTCTGTCCATGGGGTTCTCCAGGCAAGAACCCTGGAGTGGGTTGCCGTTTCCTTCTCCATTACACTTACTCTTGGACAAATATGTTTGGACATTACTCACTCAACTTTGAGTGGACAGCTGTTTTGTTTTACATGCCCAATATTCTTCCCTCTTTTGACAACAGACTCCCTCTCTCCAGTGGAGAATAAGCCCCATTTGTTTCGGGTAGAGTTCAGCCCAACCTTTACCCCTGCACCCAAATGCCCAGAAATGAGCACCCTGCCTAATCCCTGTCAGAACATGCCACTCTCTGACCACAGTGGTTGTTTTACCGGTGGGCCTATGATCCAAGGCTGGCCTGTGAAAGTTCTCACCAGGACTTTTGTTGGAGCTCACAAGAAAAGGTGTCCTCTCTTCTTCTCACAAGCCTTTGACTGTGTGGATCACAATAAACTGTGGATAATTCTGAAAGAGATAGGAATACCAGACCACCTGACCTGCCTCTTGAGAAACCTAAATGCAGGTCAGGAAGTAACAGTTAGAACCGGACATGGAACAACAGACTGGTTCCAAATAGAAAAAGGAGTATGTCAAGGCTGTATATTGTCACCCTGCTTATTTAACTTATATGCAGAGTACATCATGAGAAACGCTGGGCTGGAAGGAGCACAAGCTGAAATTAAGATTGTCAGGAGAAATATCAATAACCTCAGATATGCAGATGACACCACCCTTATGGCACAAATTGAAGAGGAACTAAAGACCCTCTTGATGAAAGTGAAAGAAGAGAGTGAAAAAGTTGGCTTAAAGCTCAACATTCAGAAAACGAAGATCATGGCATCCGGTCCCATCACTTCATGGGAAATAGATGGGGAAACAGTGGAAACGGTGTCAGACTTTACGTTTTGGGGCTCCAAAATCACTGCAGATGGTGACTGCAGCCATGAAATTAAAAGACGCTTACTCCTTGGAAGGAAAGTTATGACCAACCTAGATAGCATAGTGAAAAGCAGAGACATTACTTTGCCAACAAAGGTCCATCTAGTCAAGGCTATGGTTTTCCTGTGGTCATGCATGGATGTGAGAGTTGGACTGTGAAGAAGGCTGAGTGCCGAAGAATTGATGTTTTTGAACTGTGGTGTTGGAGAAGACTCTTGAGAGTCCCTTGGACTGCAAGGAGATCCAACCAGTCCATTCTAAAGGAGATCAGTCCTGGGTGTTCTTTGGAAGGGCCGATGCTGAAGCTGAAACTCCAGTACTTTGGCCACCTCATGCGAAGAGTTGACTCATTGGAAAAGACTCTGATGCTGGGAGGGATTGGGGGCAGGAGAAGAAGGGAACGGCAGAGGATGAGATGACTGGATGGCATCACCGACTCGATGGACATGAGTTTGAGTGAACTCCGGGAGTTGGTGATGGACAGAGAGGCCTGGTGTGCTGTGATTCATGAACTGAACTTCTCACATTGTGAGCTGTAAGGACAGTCAAAATCTAGGCCTGTCAGTAAGGCTATCACTGCTACCACCTTAGGAAAGCCTGCCAGACACTGAAACCAATACAGCAAAAAATCAGATCCAGCAAAGGAAGAGTAGAGAGTGGCGGAACCAAGGGGAAAGGCAGAGAGCCCAAGCCCTAAAGATATTCTGACATCCTGCATCTAGCCAAGGCTGAAGTCACTGGACTGCTCATCTGTGTGAACCAATGACACATTTTTCTGTACATATTTCTGTCACTGAAAACCTCATGACTGCTAACTAATGCAACCAATGTTATATAGTAAAGGCAGGTGGGGCAAGTGTCACTATTCCTACTTCACAAAGAAGATACACACTCAGAGAGGGATACAGGGCATTCTGACCCTGAGGATATTCTGAGAACAAACATTCCAATCAAAATAATACTAACAGTCATAAATTTTCATCAAGTGACTAGCTTGATAAAATTAAGCAAAAAGGACTTCTTGATCAAGTTTTATAGAGCATTTTTAAATTTTTTTATTTAAAGTACTATTTTATAGTAAAGATTTGATTTGTCAATTACTCTTTTGTCCATAGAGAATTTCACCAATTATATCCTCTATCCTCTGTCCTCTGTTTTCCTTTGTGGCTATCAGTGTGGACTGAATATTGAAAAGATTTTGCTCTTTCTTCAATTTTTAATCAACAAACGTTGTAGTATATAGCTTTGCCAGAAGTTTATTTGATAGTTTCTAGTAAGTCTTTACATTTTTTGTATGACTGATAGTTTTTATTTAATTTTCGGCCAACCCAGGAGAATTGAGGGTATTGTCTTCAGATATTTCAAAGCTGTTCTAGTGCCAAGATCTTTATCTATCTCAAAAATGCTTTTCTTAGTTACATATTTCAGGCACATCCATGGGCAGCCCTTCTTCTAAAATGGGAGATGCAATGCTTCTTGCCTGCCAAATTGTAGACTATGAATCAAGTTAATTAATATACACACCTTAGGACATTCAACTCTGACACAGACTCACAATTCAATGACCTGCAACTTTGAACTAAACCAACCAAAGAAGTTGGCTTAGTTCTAGGTTTCTCAACAGCAAGGTTTCTCAACAGACTGATTTATTGGGCCAGATGATTCTTTATTGTGAGGGGATGTCCTGTAGAATGGTAGAATGTTTAGCAGATTCAAGGGCTTCTACCCATTAGATACAAGTAGCACTCCCTTTCTCTTGGTGAGGACAACTAAAAAATGCATTCAGGCATTGCCGAATGCCCCCTCGGGAAGGGGAATTACCTCAGTTAAGAACCATGTAAGTGTCATCATTTTTTTTTTTTTAATACAAAACTTAGACCCAAGAGAAAACCAAATTTATCAGCAGTTTCCAGGTTAGTCTCTGTGTTCCAAATAAATTGCTTTCCTAGCAACTTATTAGCTTACAATTGTCCTGAGATTTTATTGCTAAATTCTTTAATACATAAAATTCACTGTCCTCAGGTGCAAAGTGGTTAATAATTTCTCCAAAGTTCAATGCCTAGTAAATAGAGAGCTAAGACTTGCACACACACATATAGGTTTTTCCCTTTACACTATATTTCTGAATTGAAGCAGGGGTTCTACACTTCCCTTCCCCAAAGTCATTAATTCTATTATAAACTAAGCATATAATCTTAAAATCACAAAGATATATACGGATGGATGTTTATTACACCATTTATATATTTAAAAATAGATAACCTGAATGTCTAAGAATGGGAAACTGGTAAAATTATATGGATAAATACATGAATTTAATACTTATTTAAAATAACCATATAGAGCAAAATTTATCACCATATTAATGTTAACAATAATAGCTGAGAATAAATTATAAAACATATGTGATTCAATTTTTTAAAAAGAAATTTGTATTCATATACATAATAATATACATATTATTTTACAAAACCTGGGCTTCCCTGGTAGCTCAGATGGTAAAGCATCTGCCTACAATGCAGGAGACCAGGGTTCAATCCCTGGGTCAGGAAGATCCCCTGGAGAAGGAAATGGCAACCCACTCCAGTATTCATGGAGAATTCCATGGACTGAGGAGCCTGGTAGACTACAGTCCATGGGGTCGCAAAGAGTCAGACACGACTGAGTGACTTCACTTCACTTTACAAAACCTGATAACATTAACACAAAAAAAGACAATCATGAATCTGCATGGAAAGAGTCCATTTTAGAGGACTTATCTGTATTTTACTTACAACGAACATAGATTTCTTATACAGAATTTTTAAATACTTCTATTAAAAAACTTATACACAAAAGTCATAAAGTAGTGAAACCCTTTAATAATAATGGTATAAAAGGACGGTGCTCAACATGTCAAAGTGGATTTACAGAGTTATGTTTCCATATTATCACTTGATCCATGATAGACCTGTGCCTGTTTGACATGAGAGTCCTACTGAACTAATCTGTCTCCTCCTGAGGAAACACTACAATAATCTTTATTGAAAATTCTTAGGGAATTCTGCAGGGAATTCCCTGGCAGTCCAGTGGTTAAGACTCTGTTCTCTCACTCCCGAGGGCCCGAGTTCAACCACAGCTCAGGGAACTAAGATACCACAAGCAACTTAGCTGGCCAAAACAACAACAACAAAAGAACTCTGCAGCAGCTAACCTCCTTGTTAACCTTTGTTCTAAAACCAAGAGACAATGCAACTAACTGAAGTGTAAAGAGATATGCAGAATTTACAAATTATGGATGTTTAGACAAAGGATAAAAAGCGGTGGGTTTGGGATTTTTTTTTTTTTTTAAACAAAATGACCCTCTCTTCCCTCTGCTTCTCAGGCTTTATAAAGCTCCTATCTTAAAGGCCAACACAGCAAATTCCAGTCACTCCTGCTCCCTCTCTGTATGAACTGGAACATAATAAGACACTGAATGCTTATTAGGTACAACAAGTTGACAGGCACAAAAAGGAATACAAAAATAAATAAGACATACATACAGCCTAGGAGAGATAAAAATAGTATATAATTTATATCTATTGTTTATGTACCGTGTTGTTCTTTTTCCAAACTACTAGGAAGCAATGTCAATTACTGGCAGAGAGATGAGTTACCAGTCACATGGCTGAGTGCAGATGAGCACATCTTCCCAATCTAAACTGTAATTCATTACGGCACACTGCTATTTGTGGTTTACAGTTGTCCATGTGTGACGTCTGGTTCAAAAGGGGACACTTCAACCTTGATGGCCAGTGTTACATCCTAGGGAAGCCCAGAGCTTGCTGCCTGTTTTTACTTGAGTCCAGATCTCTGGTGAGTCTCCAGGTACATTTATCCTCAGTCCTCATATCTTCAACCTTAAGAGTCTTTGTGGTAGCAAGGCAAGTGGGGTTAACATAACTTACTCTTTGTGTCATGATGCTAAGTGACTGAGTCTAAGTAGTGAGTATGTCATGAGTAATGTGTACATGAGTCTCACATTTGCAGCAAAGCTTGTACTCTGATTTGCTCAACATAATACACATTTTGAGGACATGTCTAAATGTTTTTATAATCAACATGAATTATTCATATACAAAGAACAATTATTTTTTAAAGTTCACATGATTTAACCCTGCTAAGGTCCCCCTGGAGGACGAAATGGGAACCCACTCCAGTATTCTTGCCTGGAAAATCCCATGGACAGAGGAGCCTGCTGGGCTACAGTCCATGGGCCAAAAAGAGTCAGACACGACTTAGCAATTCAGCACACACACAGGCAACAGCCTACCTAGATAGTTCTCACAGTTTAAACCTAAAAGCAACTGTTTTCACTTCTTCTAAAGCCAAGAAAACAGAATAAATCTCACATAGCTGAAAATATGCTAAAAATAATAAAGAAGCCAACTTTGAACATTAATATATGTCAGGGATCCTAATAACTAATTAAATCCTCACAACAACCCTATCTAATATACTTTCCTTATCCTCATTTTACAGTTAAGAAAACTGGGACACAAAATTAGGAAACCTACTCTCAAATCCCCATACACACACACACACACACACAGCGCAGAAATGGGCCCCAACCCAGGCTGATTCATTTTAAAGCTTGAGTTATAGATTATGCTATACTTGTACCTTGACCTCTGCTAAGGCAAAGGCCTGGAGCGCTGTGATTCATGGGGTCACAAAGAGTCCGACACGACTGAGCAACTGAACTGAACTGAACTGAAGGCAAAGGAGAAGCAAACAGCTCAAAGAATGAAAAAAAAAAAAAAACCACCCTAGAAACATAATAATTGATAAAGGGGCAAAATCTGAAATAAAACTCTGTACAGGAAAAAGGAAAAAAAAAAAGCATTTGTTCAATGAAATGAATGAAATGGATAGGTCTTAATCTCCCTCATTTCTGACAAGGAAAATTATTGCTGGGTGGGGGGAGTAGCGTGCAAGAGAAACAGAAACCAGCAATTTCATAGAGAAAATCTCCCTTATTCTTAGCAACGACGCTGAATATCTTGCCTAGAATCACTCTGTCATTCAAGTGAAGCAACAACATACATCCCTTTCCTTAACCAGCACAAAGGCTCTAACTCCAGCACAAACACAGAGTCCCTAAAACCAGCCCCGGCAGAGCCAGGAAATACTTTGCTTAGAAATCTGAGCAGGGAATTCGCTGGTGGTCCAGTGATTAGGACTCGCGCTTTTCACTGCTAAGGGTTAGCTGTGTGATCTGCGGGAAGTCACTTTTCCTTTCTAGGTCTCCATGACCTCAGGGGTTTAAACTAAATCAAGTTGGGGTTTGGGTTCTAGGACATCGTGAACTGGGACAAAAGAAAACTTCCAAGCAGAACTTCGACAGAAAGGCTCACGGATAAGTTTAAAACAGAACGAAGGGGATCCCTGGCGAGAACGTACACTTGTCAGCGGCCGCCAGCCCTGGCTGGAACGTGGCACGGACTGACTTCCATCCAGGTCCTGGGGACTTGGAGAGCAAGGTCAGGTCCAGCTTTCCGCAGCCTCTGAGGGCAGCTGCATGAACCCCTGCGTGTACAGTATTCTAAGTCAGAATCCCGGGGTGGGATGGTGAAGGAACCACTGGGGTCAGGAAAAAGCATCATTTCAGACCATCAGGAACCTAAAGCCAGGCCCCTCACATCACAGAAGGAGGCTCAGAGACTGCAAACGCCTGGCCCCGCGCTACCCAGCAGAAAGCGGCGGAGACTAGAGCTCCCGGCGCCGCGCTCCTTCCCAAGGAAGCCGCGGGGAGTGAGGGGGCGCGGAGGCGCGGAGGGCACGCGTGGGGCGAGCGCGGCCGCGGGGCGCCCCGGGGTTACCTGAGCCGGCCCCCGCCCCGGCGTGCACAAGCCTGGCATCCGAGTGCGGCGGCTGGCGCCGCACCACCTGCCGCAGGAGCAGCCGCAGGCGCCGCGCGGCCGGAGGGCCGCCAGGCGGCCCGAGAAGCAGGAGCCGCGACTGCATGGGGGTCGTAGCCGAGCGCCACGACGGGGGATCCGGGACGGGCGGCGTGAGGCGGCGCGACGAGGGGGACAGGAAGCGGCGGCGCGCGGAGTCCGCCGGAAACTCCTTCCCCCGGCGCGCCCGGCTCGGCCGGCTCGGGCGGCCCGGGCGGCCCTGGGCCCGCTGGGCTGCAGGTCCTCGCCGCCTGGAGCCGTGCCCGGGGCCGGCGGGGAGGAGCGCGTGCCGGCAGTGACCCCGGGGCGCGCCTCGCACTCACCTGCGGCGCGTCCCCGAACTCCCCGTACAGGCCTCCGGCGGCTCCATACGGTCCCGTCAGTGCTCGGGGACTTCAGGAGATGCTGAAGGGTGTGAGGAGCCTTTGATGGTGTCACCCTTTCTTGGTTAATGGCCCGGTCTTCGTGTATTTCGTTTTCCCTGTGACCCCATGGACTGCAGCACGCCAGGCCTCCCTGTCCTTCACCGTCTCCAGGAGCTTGCTCAGACTTACGTCCATTGAGTCAGTCGGTGATGCCATCCAACCATCTCGTTCTCTGTCGTCCCCTCTCCTCCTGGCCTCAATCTTTCCTAGCATCGGGGTCTTTTCTCATGAGCCTGCTCTTCGCATCAGGTGGCCAAAGTATTGGAGCTTCAGCTTCAGCGTCAGTCCTTTCAATGAATATTCAGGGTTGATTTCGTTTAGGATTAACTGGTCGGATCTCTTTGCAGTCCAGGGGACCCTCAAGTGTCTTCAGCTCTTCAGCACCGCCTTCAAAAGCATCAATTCTTCAGCCTTCTTTATGGTCCAACTGTCACATCCATACATAACTACTGGCAAAACCATAGCTTTCCAGTACACTGCTTCAAAACCTTTCCAGAATTGCGTAGGTCTTCTGGAGATTGTGGGTACACCTATCTGGATTTGTTGTAACCATACCTGTGTATTCAATCAGTACCTGAAAGCCTAATCCTCCCCCCACCCCGCATGTTTTATTAGTGTTAGTTGCTCAGTCTTGCGCGACTCTTTGTGACCCCATGGACTGCAGCCCACCAGGCTCCTCTGTCCATGGGATTTTCCAGACAAGGATACTGGAGTGGGCATGTTTTATTACCACACCTTAATAAATTGTAAACAGAAAACTCACATCTTGGCGATACACTGGCCAAAATGTCAGTAAGGACCCAAATCAAACACTTTTTGGGTTGTTCTCCCATGCAAGAGTTCAGTTCAGTTCAGTTCAGTTGCTCAGTCATGTCCAACTCTTTGCAACCCCACGGACTGCAGCACACTAGGCCTCCCTGTCCATCACCAACTTCTGGAGTTTACTCAAACTCATATTCATTGAGTCGGTGATGCCATCCAACCATCTCATCCTCTGTCGTTCCCTTCTCCTCTCACCTTCAATCTTTCCCAGCATCAGGATCTTTTCAAACGAGTCAGCTCTTTGCATCAAGTGGCCAAAGTATTGGAGTTTCAGCTTCAACATCAGTCCTTCCAATGAACATTCAGGACTGATTTCTTTTAGGATGGACTGGTGCAAGAGTTACATAAGCATAATCTATGTCTTTAGTAAGAGAAGAAAGTATGACACTGGCTAAGGCTGCCTCTCTGTCATACGTGCCAAAAGGGGATGTGGTACTACCACAAAACAAACTCAGGCTAATATAACTAATATACCACATCTCCAAAACATCAGGAGTGCATTGAGCAAGGCAAAACATTTACATTGTCACACCGAACAAACAGCAGACAAAAAGAATGCAGAAGACTTCACTTTGAGCTAAAGGCCTTGCTAATTTGAGAGCTGTTACCATCTTTAAATTATACTGAACACCTACCTTATGTGTGATACTGTGATGGGTGCTGAGAAGAAAGTGGGTAGGAGACTTAACAAGAAAAAAGCTGAGGGAACTTCCCTAGGGGTCCAGTGGCTAAGAGTCTGAGCTCCCAATGCTGGGGGCCTGAATTTGGTCCCTGGTCAGCGAACTGGATTCTCTTTGCCACATCTAAGAGTTTGCATGCCCCAGCTAAAGATTCCCCATGCCACAGTGAAGACCAAAGATCCGGCATGCTACAGTGAAGACCAGGTTCAGCTAAATGAATATTTTTTAATGAAAAAGGAAACAAGTTGAGCTGGGTGAGACTGTGCACCTTGCTGAGGACTGGACTTAACATGTTCAGGCTGAAACAGGCTTCCAACGTAGCTGGGGAGACAGTGAAAAGAAAGTAATTATGTTTGCATAGTGCATTACAACGTGGTTACACATATATGTTCTCATACCAACTTCATACCAACGACAACCCTTCAGACTGCTAGGGGAGAATGACATAGATGTAGAATGTAACAGTTTATGAAATACTTCTCCCACTTTGAGTGCATCCTATATGTCAGGCATTGTGCTAAATATTTTAATGCATTATCTCATTTCATACAGTAACACTTTATTATTATTATTATCCCCCATTTTACAGATGAAGAAACTGAGGCTAGAAAAATTAAGTACCTTGGTCGGGGCATTTCTGTTTAATCTTGCTGGAATCCAAAACATGCTTCAAACCACTTGAAGAATAATCTAAGGTAATTTAGCAATTTGATTGGTATAAGCAGAAAGAGTTCTTAAAGTTATCACACTGGGGAAATCAATACAGGTTACAGTGTTCATTCATTCAGCAACATTTACTGAGCAACTATTGCATAAACAGTATCCTGCCAGGTTCTGTGTAGCAATGGGCTTACATCAAGTATAGAAGACAAACGTACAAATAAAGAATTACAACACAACGTTTAGGATATTTAGACTCAAAGTACTCTGGGGCAAAGTGCTTCCCCTGGCAGAGGTCAGGGAGATTTCAGAGAAGATATTGTTGGAAGTGCTTCTTAAAGGATATGCAAGAATCTTTCCAGCTGAGAAAAGGGCAGGTCATCGGGTCATATCTGGCAGAAGGAAGAACAGGTACAAAGGTACAGAAAGCTAAAAATAACGTGGCATGACTGAGAATCAGAAAGTGAGTCACTGTGTCTAGGGATCAAGTGCATAAAGTAGTTTGTAGATATGAGACCAGAAAGAGAGAACTGGGGCTATGTTGTATGCGAGGGCAAAGACTTTGCACACTAACCTCTGAGAAACCGAAAAAGGGTAAAGACTTTTTGGAGTGACAGATCTGCAATCTGAGAAGGAGATAACTGAACCGGAGAAAAGGTGGCATCTGAGTTTCAATTTGAAGTTTAGTTTAGATTTGGGTAAACAAAGAAGAGTAGTAGACAGCATGAGTAGAAGCTTAGAGTCCTGACCAGCGTGATTCATTGATGCAGACAATGAGACCAGCCAGGTGAGAGAGTCACACATGTCTTTGAAGAGTGGGAAGGTATTGTCAGAGAGAAACATTGTAGAGTGAAGAACCTTGAATGGCTAGATAATCTTAAATGAAGAAGTTGGACTTCACCTTATAGGCAAATTGAGTCAACACTCAATGACCCAACTGATCCTATTTGATCATATTTTAAGCAGTGACATGGACCGTGAATTGAATAAGACAAGAACCATGAAGTTCCAGCTATGTAGCAGTGAAAGGATAAAATCTCTACTTGAAACGAGGAACCCCTACTGGTGGCTGTGAAGCTGAATGGGAGAGCAGAGACCTTGGAAATGTTTAATATATAAGAGATGAACCAGAGCTGTTTCATTTTAAGAGATGTCCATCATAACCTCTAGGTAACTTCTCTCTAAAATAACTGGTACTCTTGATAAAACACACTGCCAACATCTGATATTTCCTGTTAAACATGTTCCAGAGTCTGGGAGGAATATTTCTTGCCTGCCACATTACTGTAATTGGGCGGACAGTGCAAATTAATAATACATCCATGCTGTGTCCAATTAGAAAAAGGTCACTTTATCTCTTCTTACTGCATACCTGACTGAGAAATCAAGGGACGAGACCAACATCTGGTCTAGGAATCAGGGCTTCCCAGATGTTGGTGTGCCTCTCGATCAGGTGGACAGTTTGTTCAAATGTCCACTCTCAAGCTTCACTCCCCACCTCTACCCTGAGGCTCTGACCTAGCAGATCTGCAGGGGCTCAAGAAGATGCATATTCAGTCATAACTACAGGAGATCACCTACATGCCGCATATTTCAGCTATAAAGCTGGACAGCAGTTCTTTCTGTTGCTCTTTTGCTACCACCTCTTTATCCTTGTCAACACTTCGTAGAACAATTTGTGAGTGCTCTCCCTTCATCTGCAAGCAACTAGAATAAAAACTAAAATAAATAGAATAAAAGCTGAGCAGGGAATTAGAGCAAAGAAGGAAAAAGAGAACAGAGCACGGCCCTTTTACAATCATAAAATGTTTTCAGACTGGGACATTGGCAGGAAAAGAGAGGCGGGGGAAGAGATGATTAAAGTAAGAAAGATACACTAGCAGAAACTCGCCCGGCACAGGGAATTCCCTGGCGGTCCAATGGTTAGGACTCAGTGGTTTCACTGCCAGGGCCCGGGTTTGTTCCCTGGTTGGGATCCCCAAACCAAGTGTGACCAAAAAAACAAAAAAACAAAACAAACAAAAAAAAACTCCCACTACAAAACACCGAATAATGCTGGATAAAATAAAATTTCACTTAATGTGAATTTGCAAGTTTATGTAAAAGTAGGAGAAGTTCTCTTAAAATTTTGGGTATCAGCAAAGAACAGGAAGGAGAACTAGAAGAAGTCTGAGCTGGAAGAAGAGACTGAGAGGGTATGGACTCAGTGAAGGGGCTAGATGCTCTGGGGATATTTACTATTCTTGGTGTGCATAGCTATAGGGGCGTCAACAGGGCAGGAAGTAGATTGAAGACTCCATCATAAAGCCAGGACTGGCAAAACAGTTAGCTAGATGGCAGACTATGAAAAAAATTGCAAAGGGAGACAGGAAATCACAGCTGTCATCTTGGATTCTAGGTAGAACTATTTTTTTTCCGTTTAAGAATGGTGACTTCTACTTGAAACTCGGTTGGGTTTAAGGCATGATACAGTGTTTTATTGTTATAAAGAAAAAATTTAAGCCAATAATTTAAAAGTGAACTCAATAAATGTATAGAATATTTGAGCAGCACAATTAACAAATTTTATGAATATACAAAAAAATAAAAAAGCATCAGTTGGAGAATGCATGTTATTCACAAGAGCAAGTGCAACATCAGAAATGGGGGTTATTAAAAGCCACAAAGAGATGAGAGGAAGGCTCAAGAGGGAGAGGATATATGTATACTTATGACTGATTCACATTATTGTACAGCAGAAACAAACACAGCATTGTTAAGCAATTATCCTCCAATTAATTTTTTTTTAAGCCACAAAGTTAGTGTCAACAAAAATCAAAATATAGAGGACGTTATTTTGATATTAATGCAATCAAGTAAGAAATTGATTTTAGGACAATTAAAATTACAGATATCCTTCTATATACTCATGAGTCAAAGAAAAGAAACAAAATTAGAAAACACTTGGAACTGAACATTAATGAAAATGCCTGCTAATAAATAGTGCAAAGTGGACCTAAAGGCAAACTATGCAGAGAGTCTAAAAAGTAATAGGCTAGGACTTTCCTGGTGGTCCAGTGGTTAACAATCTGCCTTCCAATGCAGAGGACATTGGTTTCATACTTGGTCTGGGAAGATTCTTCATGCCACAGGGCAACTAAGCCCATGCACCACAGCTACTGAGTCCACGAGCCCTAGAACCTCTGCTCCAAAACAAGAGAAGCCACAGCAGTGAGAAGCCCATGTACTACAACAAAGATTAGCCCTTGAACATCAAGAAAGCCCTTGCACAGCAGCAAAGTCCTAGCATAGCCATAAATAAATGAAATTCCTTTTAAAAAATTAATAGGCTAATTTGTCAGCTTAAGTTTTAAAAAATAATAGATTAAATCCAAAGGAGGTTGAAAAACAGAAAAATAAAGACATAAACAAAAACTTATGAAGTGAAAAACAAAGAAGAAAATGACAGAAAGTTGGTCATGTGTAAACACTAATTTTTATGGCAGAAATAAAGTGAAGTCAATGGAAAGTTTAGCAGATAAAGTTAGAGTAAATTTTCCAGAAAAAAGGAACAAAAAGACTAGGAAATATTTCAAAGTTAGAGATTAGTCCTGGAGGTCCACGTTCCAGTGTTCAGGAATTCCTGAAGGTGAAAACAGAATTAATGGGGAAGGAAATAATTCAATCATCAAAATTCAAGAACATGTCTCAGAAATGAAGGAAACAAGTGTCCAGATTAAAAAGATCCAGACCAAAGTACCTGGTTGTGAAATATCATTAAGTTGGGGACAAAAAAAAACAAGCTTTTTAGCTTTCAGAAAGAAAATCAGACTTTATGTACAGAATAAAGAATCAGAATAATATTAGACTTCCAAATTCATACCTAAAAGACAGGAAGGTAATATAACCCAAGGTGCCTTCTTAATAGGACATAATAAGATGCTAATGAGATAATTTTTTATTTTACTTTTGCATTGTTAAACAGTATTTTACATGTATTGACTATTGAATGCATAAATGATATTTATTGAATACTGAATGCATAGATGGTGTTTTTGCTGTGTATTTTTTTATTTATGAGTACATTATAGCAAAAAGTATATTTGCTATAGAGTATATTTCCCCCAGGGAGAAATTTGCCCTCATAGCAGCAGTGGAAGCCAGAAGACAATGAAGCTGTACCTTCAAAATTCTGAAAGATAATTTTTGCCAAGAATTATATACCCAGCCAAACTATCAATTTAGAGTGAAGACAGAAGAGACATTTTCAGACATGCAAGATCTCAAAAACGACTTATTTCCTATGCACCTTTTCACTGGAGAAGAGGGAGTAAGGCAAGAAAGGAAAGAGAGCTCGGGGAAAGGACATGGTGACACACAATAGGAAAAGAGAATTGCTGAATAAAGGTGAAGCGAAACCAAAGGAGGAAGCTGTGCAGATCAAAAGACTACGTTCTCCATGAGATGAGGTCAGGGTTCAAGCAGACTTCTTCAAGAAGATCAGAGTCACTAGATATTCTTATGAAAATGGAAAAGATTACTAGTAGGCTCGAATGCAGTGAGTTAATGATGAATATGTGAAAAGCTAAAAGAACAAAATATTAATTTCAAGGAAAGTAGAATATGCTAGAAAGGTTTAGTAGAGTATGTGGCTCAACTGTAACTGACATTTCCATAGTCATAGTGATGTAAACATTGAATATTAAGCTAGCCAAAATTATGACATGACTGCATTAGCATGATATTCTGAAAAAAAAAAGAGGTAGCAATACAAGCATACAATTAGAGATATTAAGACAAATATGAAGAATCACCTAAAATATTTGAAAACAGTCCTGAGAAATGGGAAGGTGGGCTTGGGGGATTGCTGGTTTCTCATAATAATCTTAAAAAGCTAAATTTGGGGAAAATAAAAGAATTGTTTACTCCCATTCATTTGTACAAGAGTCTTAGCTTCCATGATCCCTTGCCTATATAGGGTATCATAAAGAAAAGAAGGAAGGGAGGGTGGGAAGGAGGGATAAAAGAAAATGAAAGGAAATCATCGGCTATTTGGTACCCTAAAACCAACATCTCATTGCTATTTTGATTTTTATCTTTTGATAATAAGTAAGGATGAACATTTATTCATAACTTTTAAGTAGTAGTAGTGCTCAGTTTGGAGAAGGAAATGGCAACCCACTCCAGTGTTCTTGCCTGGAGAATCCCAGGGACGGGGGAGCCTGGTGGGCTGCCGTCTATGGGGTCGCACAGAGTTGGACACAACTGAAGCGACTTAGCAGCAGCAGCAGCACCAGGAGTGCTCAGTTGCTAAGTTGTGCCAGACTCTTTGTGACCCCATGGACTGTAGCCAGCCAGGCTCCTCTGATCAAGGGATTTTCTAGGCAAGAACACTGGAGAGAGTTGCCAGTTCCTCCTCCAGGGGATCTTCCCAACCCAGAGATCGAACATGTGTTTCTTACGTCTCCTGCATTGGCAGGCAGATTCATTACCACTAGCACCATCCAGGAAGCCCTCATAACTTTTAAAGTCCACTGTATTTCTGTTACAAGAGTAGAATTATCTAATTCTCCTTCATATATTTTTTTGAAATACTGTTCTAATCTTAAGAATTTTAACATCAAGAATATTAACACTTTTTCAGTGGGTTGTCAACACACTTGCTTTTTCTCTCCTGTACACTTCTGCAGTTCAAATCCTCAAACACTTGTGAGCAAATAAGTTGAACCAAGGAAGTAATACGAAATAGGACGAGTTGGTTTTGGAACTCAGTGAATCTAGTCTGCAATCACACTTCATTACTCCTAGTCGTGTGTCACTGGGCAAATTACTCAGCCTTTCAGGCCCTCAATAGCCTTGTTTTAAATGGAAATAATAGTGCTCAATAAGGTGCTGTGAGGACTGAATAATACATATAAACTGTCTAGCAGATCACGCCATAGGTTTTCAGGAAATGTTAACAACTTGAGTTAACCAATCTTCAGAAATTAGGCAACTTGATAATGTAAAGGATTTTAAATGGATATTAAGTATAAATTCAGTATTTGAAAGAGAGTCTAGAAGTCTTGATTACTAAGTGTATGCATGCATGCTCAGTTGCTTCAGTCATGGCCAACTCTTTGCGACCCTATGGACCATAGCCCACTAGGCTCCTCTGTCCATAGGATTCTCCAGGCAAGAATACTGGAGTGGATTGCCATGCCCTCCTCCAGGGGATCTCATGACCCAGGGATCGAACCTGCATCTCCTGCATTGCAAGCAGATTCTTTACCACTGAGCCAGCTTTGGTCATATTTGAAAACTTATTAAAGGGCACAACATTCTTTTATCCCTTTTCCTCCAAAGCAGCAATATCTAAGTTTCTCTCTAAATTAGAGAAACTCTGTCAGAGTTCCCTTTCCACTTTCTATAATGGAAGCAACCCCTTTTCCATTCAGTACCTGCATCTCACTGACCTGGTGAGACTGTCAATAACCTAGTCCCACCTCACCAGGCATGAGGGTTGGGTGTCTGACTCAGACTCACAGCTTGATTTGGCTCCAGAGAACTTTACCAGAGTTGGCTATGGATGCAGGGACTCTTCCTTACTAACATGGTGGGTGTTCACAGCTGCACGCAGTCAGCCACTCTTAGAGCCATGTTTGCTGTAATTCACGGAGAACTTGCCTGAACCAGAGAAAAGCAAAACAAATGATTAAGACAAAAGAAACAAAGTGTCCTGGCAATATTCTTTGAACTCTACACCAGCCGACTTTGAACCATCCCTTTGAATATCTGTGAGTAAAGACATATTTGCTTAATGAAGTTTGGCTTAGCTTTCTATCACTCATAATTTCAAGAGTTCTGACTGATGCCATCTCTTATCCCTGGAGTCTTTTCAGAGATGCTTTACTGAAAGATATGGTGTCCTTGGTATTCACCAAAGGTCCATCTAGTCGAGGCTATGGTTTTTCCAGTAGTCATGTATGGATGTGAAAGTTGGACTATAAAGAAAGCTGAGTGCCGAAGAATTGATGCTTTTGAACCTTGGTGTTAGAGAAGCCTCTTCAGAGTCCCTTGGACTGCAAGGAGATCCAACCAGTCCATTCTAGAGGAAATCAGTCCTGAATGTTCGTTGGAAGGACTGATGTTGAAGCTGAAACACCAATACTTTGGCCACCTGATGCAAAGAGCTGACTCATTTGAAAAGACACTGATGCTGGGAAAGATTGAAGGCAGGAGGAGAAGGGAACAACAGAGGATGAGATGGTTGGATGGCATCACTGACTCAGTGGACATGAACTGAATAAACTCTGGGAGTTGGTGAAGGACAGGGAGGCCTGGCGTGCTGCAGTCCATGGGGTCGCAAAGAGTCAGACATGACTGAGTGACTGAACTGAACTGATAGTTCCTCTAGATGTGAAAATGTGGTGGGTTGTAGATTATAAACTATGTTAAGCTCCTAACTTACTAGCAAAGGAGAAAAAAATCTTGGAGGAAGCAAGATGGCCACAAATGGTGTTTCCCTTGGCCCTCAAAGTTGCTAAGTGGGGGAACAGCCTTCCAGCACAATGTCCATTTGATGTCAGGTTTGTCAACTGTGGAAAGCTCAACCCTTGCAGCACCAGGATTTCCATCACACTGAAGACCTATTCAGGAAAAACTTAATCAACCTCTCTGCTGCTGCTGCTCCTGCTAAGTCGCTTCAGTCATGCCCGACTCTGTGCAATCCCAGAGACGGCAGCCCACCAGCCTCCCCCGTCCCTGGGATTCTCCAGGCAAGAACACTGGAGTGGGGTGCCATTTCCTTCTCCAATACATGAAAGTGAATAGTAAAATTGAAGTCACCCAGTTGTGTCCGACTCTTAGCAACCCCACGGACTACAGCCTACCAGGCTCCTCCGTCCATGGGATTTTCCAGGCAAGAGTGCTGGAGTGGGGTGCCCTTGCCTTCTCCATCAACCTCTCTACTTACAAGTAAAGAAGTATTGATGTCAGGCTCTTTTGGGCCTTGACTTCACTCTTACATCATCACAGGCCAGCAAGGGAAAGCAGAGTGAGCCCAGGTGTCCCTGCTCTACACTTTCCAGGATTCTAGAAACCCATTCTGCCAGACACTGTTTGATTTAACACCTATTATATCAGTTGTTCTAATACTGAGTTTGGTCTAAGGACCACAGTTGCAAATCTGTTTCACCATATATGAGTTTGCATGCATGCTTAGTCACTCAGTCTGACTCTTTGTGACCCTTTGGACTGTAGCCCGCCAGGCTCCTGTGTCCATGGAATTTTTCAGGCAAGAATACTGGAGTGGAGTGCCATTATCAGGAAGTTAAATTAGAGGCCAATTTTCTCTATTTAAAAAGATTATCTATTTCTTAAAAATGATCAGCTTATAGTGAATATAATTAATTGATAAAAATCAACAAATGGTCAAAGTTTTAATAACTATTCCATTTATTTTAGGGATTTTTAAATTTTTGTAAAAGAAAAAATTATCCTCAAAATATTCCTTTAAAAGAATCAAGTTCTCACAGAATATCCATCACCCTCTTAGAGCCAAAACATCTCCTCTTCTATTTAATTACTCTGTAAGTTTATGGAAATTGCCTTCATTCAGCACCATTTAAACAAGCAACTGCATGTAAATATCACTTTTCTTAAGTAGTTCAGGTATTATTACCCATTATTCTTGCTGTCCCCTCTTCCTGTAATGCTCTTCCTCTTCTATTTCCATGACCATTTCTTTCTTAGTTTCAGTTCTCAGCTTAATATTCTACTTCTCAGAGAGGCTTCCCCATTCACTTTATCAAACTATTTCCCTTTTTTCTATTTTTTATTTTCTGTCTCATTTCTCTTATCACAATATATAAGTACTATTTGCCTTTTATTGCCTCTCTCCTTCACTCCTCCTAAGCTTCAGGAGGGCTGTCTGGTTGAGCATTTTCTCCCAAGTGCGTAGCACATGACCTGGCAGCTGCTCATTAAGTATGCCTTGAGTAAGTGTTAATGTACTTTTTTCTACCTTTTAACAAGTCTCAAGAAATTAGCAAAGGCTGGAGATGACTGCCATTCCTCCCATCAATACCAGATTTCGTAACATAAACCGTGGAAAATAAGGTTGGTAAATAACACGACAGTTACACAATCACATTTGGTTACTGTCATCATAGTTAACTTTAGCGTGTTTAAATAAATAAGACTGTTATTCAAGATTTTTTAATTAAAAATATTTGTTGTTGTTCAGTTGCTAAGTTGTGTCCAACTCTCTGTGATCCCATGAACTACAGCACGCCAGGCTTCCCTGTCCTTCCCTATCTCCCTGAATTTGCTCTAACTCATGTCCATTGAATCAGTAATGCAATCCAGCCATCTCATCCTCTGTTGCCCCCTTCTCCTCTTGCCCTCAATCTTTCCCAGCACCAGGGTCTTTTCCAATGAATCGGCTTTTTGCATCAGGTGGCCAAAGTAGAGGCAAAATGCATATAATGTAAAATTTACCACCTTAACCATTTTTAAGTATCCAATTCAGGGGAATCAAGTACTTCACATCACTATGCTACCATCACCACCATTCATCCACAGAACTCTTCTTCATCTTACAAAACTGAAACTCTGTACTTGTTGAACAATAACTCCCCATTCTCCCTGCTCTTAGCATCTGCCAACCACCATTCTACTTTCTGTCTCTATGAATTTGACCACTGTTGGTACCGCATATGTAATAGTCAGGGCTCTCTAGCAGAACAGAACTAACAGGCTGTGAACATATAACTATAGACATAAAGATAGAGACACAGAGAGGAATTGGCTTACACAATTATGGAGGCTGAGAAGTCTGAAGATCTTCAGTTGGCAAGCTGGAGACTTAAGAGAGTTGATGATGTAGTTTCAGTATGAAAGCCAGAAGGCTTGCAACCCAAGAAAAGCTGGTGCTTCAGTTGGAATCCAAAAGCAGGAAAATAGTGATGTCCCAGCTCAAGGAGTCAAATGGGAAGAATTCTCTCTTAATCACAGGAGAGTCTGCCTTTTTGTTCTGTTCAAACCCTCAACTAATGATTGGAGGAGAGCCACCCGCATTAGGGAGGAGAGTGTTTTATTCAGTCTGCCAAGTCAAATATTAATCTCATCTAAAAACACCCTCACAGACACACCCAGAATGTTTGAACAAGTAACTGGACATCCCATGGCACAGTCAAGTTGACACATAAAATTAACCATCATATATGTCAACTTACACACGCACACACACAACATAAAAGCTGTGAGATGAGCTTATTCAGTGTCTTACTAAGGACTGCAGTCTGGGAGGCTGCCTCTCAGATGTCTCTGAGAAATTGCTCCGAGGAAGTAAAGGAGGAGCCAGTGAATTTTTTTCATTGGGAAAAAAATAATGTAGTCGGATACCAAGAGAGCACAGAGAATAGACATCTCAAGTTAAAGACATGAGGACTTTTCTCTGTATGGAGAGATGCAAAAATCCGGGGTCTCTGGGACTTTTCCTTAGATATGTATCTTAACTAGGGACTGGTGTCCAAAGCTCAGACTACTTCCTGTTTTTCTCTATTCTGAATTCCCCTCAGGTGCACTGTCAGTGGGTAACTGTGGTGGCTAATGGCTTGATCCTTGTAAAACAGGAAAGCAACACTTTTTTTTCTTTAGACACCATATAAGTGAAATCATGCAGTTTGCTCTTTGGCAACTCTCTTAATTCACTTAGCATAATTTCCTCAAGGTTTGTCTGTGTCGTAGCCTGTGTCAGAATTTCCTTTCTTTTTGAGGATGAAAAATATCCCTGTGTGTGTATACACCAGGCGTCCCAGGGGCTCAGTGGTAAAGGATTCACATGCCAAGTAGGACGCGTGGGTTCCGTCCCTGGGTTGGGCAGATCCCTTGGACAAGGAAACGGCAACCCACTGCAGTGTTCTTGCCTGGGGAATTCCATGGACAGAGGAGACTGGCGGGCTGCCATCCATGGGGTCCCAGAGAACTGGACACGACTTAGCGCCTACACAGCAGCAGCATGTATACGCCACATTTATTTTCACCCGTTCTTCCACTGATACATCCTTGGGTTGCTTTCACCTTTTGCCTCCTGTGAATAATACTGCTATGAACATGAACGTATCTTTCCTGGTTTCTGCTTCCTGTTCCTTTGTGTATACACTCAGAAGTGAAATTTCGGAATCACATGATAGTTCTAGTTCTAATTTTTTGAGGAGCCACCAAGATGTTTTCCACAGCAGCTTCACCACTTTATATTCCTACCACCAGTGTTCAAAAGTTGCAGTTTCTACACCTAACCCACACCTGTTATTTTGTTTTTTGACAGAAGCTTTCCTAAGGGATGTGAGGTAGATACTGCTTTCTTTTATACTTAAATTTTCATCACTTTCTGTCTACTTTACTATATTCTTTGGCAATACCTCTATAAGACTGCAGGCCGAGGTCTCAGAGACAAAGTAAATGACAAATGGCACTATCTGTGGTAAATTTCAAAAGACAATAGGGTAAACAGAGGCAAGAGAATAAAGAGGAAGGGCTTAGGTTAGGGCAAAACCATTAAAATGAGTAGCAAAGAGGAAATAGGCATGAATGTGGGCAGTAGGTTATGGAAAAATCTTTTTCTCAGAACCAAATGGTTATAACAGTCATTTTTATTTTTAGGTGGAGTGGGAGGCAAGAGGGAGGAAAAGAGAGTCTAGTTCCTCATCATCCAGAATGACTTCACGCTGAGCACACTGACCATCACTGGAGTGAGAAGCCTGTTAGCAAGTATTGTTGTTCAGTTGCCAAGTCATCTCTGACTCTTTGTGACCCCATGGACTGCAGCATGCCAGACTTCATGCCAGGCTTCACTGTCTCCCCAGGTTTGGTCAAGTTCATGTCCTTTGAGTCAATAATGCTATCTAACCATCTAATCAAAAAACATCTTTTATTAAAAAAAAGGTCTTCATGACCCAGATAACCACAATGGTGTGATCACTCACCTAGAGCCAGACATCCTGGAATGTGAAGTCAAGTGGGCCTTAGGAAGCATCACTATGTAAAAAGCTCATGGAGATGATGGAATTCCAGTTGAGCATTTCAAATCCTAAAAGATGATGCTGTGAATGTGCTACACTCAATGTGCCAGCAAATTTGGAAAACTCAGCAGTGGCCAAAGGACTACAAAAGGTCAGTTTTCACTCCAATCCCAAAGAAAGGCAATGCCAAAGAATGCTCAAACTACCACACAATTACACTCATCTCACATCCTATCAAAGTAATGCTCGAAATTCTCCAATCGAGGCTTCAACAGTACATGAACCGTAAACTTCCAGATGTTCAAGCTGGAATTAGAAAAGGCAGAGGAACCAGAGATCAAATTGCTAACATCTGCTGAATCATTGAAAAAGCAAGAGTTCCAGAAAACCATCTATTTCTGCTTCACTGACTATGCCAAAGCCTTTGCCTGTGTGGATCACAACAAACTTGAATTCTTAAAGAGATGGGAATATCAGACCACCTGACCTTCCTCCTGAGAAATCTGTATGCAGGTCAAGAAGCCACAGTTAGAAGCAAACAAGGAAAAACAGACTGTTTCCAAATAGGGAAAGGAGTACATCAAGGCTGTGTATTGTCACCCTGCTTATTTAACTTATACACAGAGTACATCATGCAAAATGCTGGACTGGATGAAGCACTGGAATCAAGATTGCTGGAAGAAACATCAATAACCTCAGATACGCAGGTGATACAACCTTTATGGCAGAAAGTGAAGAGGAACTAAAGAGCCTCTTGATGAAAGTGAAAGAGGAGAGTGAAAAAGTTGGCTTAAAGCTCAACATTCAGAAAATGAAGATCATGTCATCCAGTCCCATCACTTCACAGCAAATAGATGGGGAAACAATGGAAACAGTGACAGATCTTATTTTGGGGCTCCAAAATCACTGCAGATGGTGACTGAAGCCATGAAATTAAAAGAGACTTGCTCCTTGGAAAAGCTATGACCAACCTAGACAGCATATTAAAGAGCAGAGACATTACTTTACCACCAAAGGTCCATCTAGTCAGGGCTATGGTTTTTCCAGTAGTCATGTATGGATGTGAGAGTTGGACTATAAAGAAAGCTGAGCGCCAAAGAATTGATGCTTTTGAACTTTAGTTTTGGAGAAGACTCTTGAGAGTCCCTCGAAATGCAAGGAGATCCAACCTGTCAATCCTAAAGGAAACCAGTCCTGAATATTCATTGGAAGGACTGATGTTGAAGCTGAAACTCCAATACTTTGGCCACCTGATTCAAAGAACCGACTCATTAGAAAAGACCATGATGCAGGGAAAGATTGAAGGTGGGAGGAGAAGGGGACAACAGGATGTGATGGTTGAATGGCATCACTGATGCAATGGACATGAGTTTGAGTAGGCTCTGGGAGTTGGTGATGGACAGGGAGGCCTGGTGTGCTGCAGTCCATGGGGTCTCAAAGTGTCAGACACGACTGAGCAACTGAACTGAACTGAACTGAACCGAACCATCTAATCATTAGCAGATGTACCTAGTAATAAAATGTAAATTTACTAACAGCTTCAAAAACTGTAGTTTAGTTTAAAAAAGGTGGTTTCCAGAGCCTGGGGCAGAGGGGGATAGGAAGAGGTGGGTAAAAGGATATAAACTTTCATTATAAGACAAATAAGGTCTTAAGTGAAGTGAAGTGAAAGTCGCTCAGTCATGTCCGACTCTTTGCGACCCCATGGACTATACAGTCTATGGAATTCTCCAGGTCAGAATACTGGAGTGGGTAGCCTTTTCCTTCTCCAGGGGATCTTCCCAACCCAGGGATTGAACCCAGGTCTCCCGCATTCTTTACCAGCTGAGCCACAAGGGAAGCCCTTAAATAAGGTCTGAGGATCTAACATATATGGTAAGTACAGTTGATAACACTGTACCTTTTGCAGTTATTGTATAAGTGCAATCTGTTAAGAGAGTGGAACTTAAATGTTCTTATCAGAAAAAAAAAAGGTGAGGTAATGAATGTGTTAATTAATTAGAAGGGAGGAATCTTTGCACAATGTATATATGTTACAGGAGTGGGCTCTTGTCTAACACTCAGAAAGGAACTGTTTGAGGAGACACACGTACTGACAAAGCAAGAGACCTTATTATGCAGGGGTTCCCCAGGGAAAGAGCGGTAGGATGGGCAACCCAGACTGCCTGCCCCGTGGCTCACAGTCTTGGGTTTGATGTTGATGGGATTAATTTCCGGGTTTCCCTGGGTGACTCAGGATCCTTCCTGGTGGTTCACCCATGGCTCAGCCAAAGTGGATGCCAGTGGGGAGGATTCCAGGAGGTTAGTAGGACATGAGGCATCTCCTTTTGACCTTTCCCTAGTTTTTCTGGTTGTGCTTGTATGCTTAGTCACTAAGTCGCATCCAACTCTTTGCGATTCCATGAACTGCTGCCAGGCTCCTCTGTCCATGTGATTCTCCAGGCAAGAATACTGGAGCAGGTTGCCATTTCCTTCTCCAGGAGATCTTCCCAACCCAGGGATCAAACCCAAGTCTCCTGCATTGCAGGCAGATTCTTTACCATCTGAGCCACCACAGAAGCCCTGACATGAGGCATCTCCTTTTGACTCTTCCTGAGTTCTTCCAGTTGGTGGTGGCTTATTAGTTTCATGTTCCTTACCAGGATTTCCTGTCTTAAAACAAGTCATGCAAATGGTTACTGTGGTGCCTGGCCAGGGTGAACAGTTTCAGTGTTTCCCCTGCTGCTAAGTCGCTTCAGTCGTGTCCAGCTCTGTGCGACCCCAGAGACGGCAGCCCACCAGGCTCCCCCGTCCCTGGGATTCTCCAGGCAAGAACACTGGAGTGGGTTGCCATTTCCTTCTCCAAAGTATGAAAGTGAAAAGTGAAAGTGAAGTCCCTCAGTCGTGTCCGACTCTTAGCGACCCCATGGACTGCAGCCCACCAGGCTCCTCCGTCCATGGGATTTTCCAGGCAAGAGTACTGGAGTGGGGTGCCATTGCCTTCTCCGGTTTCCCCTAACTTATGTATATCAAATCATCATGATGTGTACATTAACTATCTTACAATTTTGTCAATCATACCTCAATAGAGCTGCAGGGAAAAAAAAATACTATCTCTTAGAATACTTTCGGAGAAGGCAATGGCACCCCACTCCAGTACTCTTGCCTGGAAAATCCTATGGATGGAGGAGCCGGACTCAGGCGACTTAGCAGCAGCAGCAGCAGCAGAAGAATACTTTACCCTTTTTTCTAAACCACTGATTCACACACCCTAACTTTTTATAGCCTTTTCTCAATTAAACAAGACACACCAAAATTTCATCTTAAATGATTTTCTAAAACTGCCATTGTGAAATATTTGTGTTATGGCCAAATCGTATATGACATCTGTTTTCTGTTAAACTCCATTGCCATTTGAAGTAAATCATTCTTTGAGCCTCCAGCATTTGGATTGCTCAGAAAGGAGGATTATCACATTTATCATGCCCTCAGAGTATGCAGTGGCCTCTAGTATCCAGCAGCTTACCCACTAGATGTCAGGAGGGAAATACATACTGGTGTTTGAAGTAACCAGGAAAAAAAAGTCCTAAGACAATGTATGACTAAGTTTAAGGAAACCCTTCCATACACTGTGTGCTCGGTCCAGTTCAGTTCAGTCACTCAGTGTTGTTCGACCCTTTGCAGCCCCATGGACTGCAGCACACCAGGCTTCCCTGTCCATCACCAACAACCCCTGGAACTTGCTCAAACTCATGTCTGTCAAGTTGGTGATGCCATCCAACCATCTCATCCTCTGCTGTCCCTTTCTCCTCCTGCCCTCAATCTTTCTCAGCTTCAGGGTCTTTTCCAATGAGTCAGTTCTTCACATCAGGTGGCCAAAGTATTGGAGCTTCAGCTTCAGCATCAGTCCTTCCAATGAATATTCAGAACTGATTTCCTTTAGGATGGACTGGTTGGATCTCCTTGCAGTCCAAGGGACTCTCAAGAGTCTTCTCCAACCCCACAGTTCAAAAGCATCAACTTTTCGGCGCTCAGCTTTCTTTATGGTCCAATTCTCACATCTATACGTGACTACTGGAAAAACCGTAGCTTTGACTGGAAGGACAATTGTTGGCAAAGTAATGTCTCTGCTTTTTAATATACTGTGTAGGTTTGTCATAAACACTGTATGTTAGGCACTGCTGTGTTCATAGGGGAATCCACATTGCAGTCGGATTCTTAACCATCTGAGCCACCAGGGAAGGCCTCATAAGGAAACAGCAGTGAATAAGCCAGATCCTTCCTCGCATGGAATTTATCATCTATTTAGGCTGTAATGTATTTAAAAGCTTAGAGTTTGTTGGGTAGGTCAATGGTTTTCACATGGTGCTTTGGAAACTCATATACTGCATTTGATCTTTGTCTCAGATCTGGGCACAGATGGAAGTGTCTTTGTTATTCTTGAGCCCCTTGAACCACCTTGAGTTTATGCTAATGAGGTGACAGGGTGAGATAGGCTGGTGGGGGCTAGTCATGCTGGAAAAGCCACCCTGATTAGAGGGTTGTAGCCTTGAATCATGTGATATCAACCCAACTTCCAGACTTCCAGGGACAAAAGGGATGCTAGAGATTGGGCTTAGTCACATGGCCAAAACTCTGATAAAAAGTTCTGTATACAAAATCAGGGGAGCTTCCTGGTAGGTTAACACATGGATGTGCTAGGAGGGTGATGCATTCTAATTCCATGGGGAGAGGGCATGAAATCTTTGTGTTTGGAACCCTTGCAGACCTCACCCTATGTATCTCTTCATTTGTTGTTCCTGATTTGTATCCTTTATGTTAATAATAAAATTGTGGTCATAAGTTTCCCATTTTCCTGATTTTCAGTAATTCGTTCTAGTGTATTATCGCACATGATGGGTGCATGGGAACCCCCAGATTTGTAAGCAGTTCATCTGAAGTGAGGGGAGGCATGCTGTAGACTGCGCCCTTTAGTCTGTGGGGTCTGCATTCACGCCAGGGGTCAGCGCCAGAAGTGGATTACATTACATCAGTTGGTGTCTGAATAGAGTCCCCCAGGACCTACTAGGGAAGGGCATGGAAGTGGCATTCCCTACTAGCTGCAAACTATGTTTTCCTCGTGGCATCCTGGGTCATCGTTATTGAGTGCTTATTAAGTAGCGGTCACTGTTATTTCTGTTTCACAAATGGAAAACCTAGGCTTAGAGCAGATAAAGAACTTACCTGTATACAAATGTGAAGTGTCAAGGGAGTTGACCGTTATGAAAAGAGGGTTAAATTCAAGAGCCATTGTAGGAGAAAACTTACATGTGAAGAATTATCTGTGAAAATCAAAAGAGAAAGAAGCCAAAGCCAGTCGAGGTGGTGACATGATGCAAAGGAAACCAGAGTTTGGGGATATTAAGGACGACCAAAGAAGAGGGATGTCACTTTGAGAAAAGATGGTTTCTTTGCATAAAAGAGAAATAAAGACAGTTGAAGTTCAAAATGTGAGTGAAACGGGGGGGTGTAGGGAAAGAAGAATGTCTCAAGAAAGATACTTTACTCTTTTTTTTAAAGTTTTTTTTTATTATAATGTGGACCATTTTTAAAAAGTCTCTATTGGTTGTTCCAATATTGTCCCTGTTCTATGTTTTGGTTTTTTTGGCCTCTGAGGCAGGTGGGATCCTATTCCCCAAAAGGACTGAGGGCCTGGGGTGGGAGGCAGACAAGCATTTCACCATATGCATTGTCCTGCTTGGACTTTTGTATCCTGTGCATCTATTGATCTCTTAATGAAAAACTGTACCTTTTTTTTTTTTTTTAAGATCTCATCCCCTTACTGTCTATTTTTTAAAGGGAGGAGGAATTAGTTAACCTAGGTACACTGACTTGACATGATGTATTCAGTTAACCAAGTAAGCTGCATAAAAGTAATAATAATGGCATAACAACAACAGCAGTAATACTAGGCATGAGAATGAAAGGAAAAGAGGGGACAAGTTTCCCGCAAGCGCGTGTTGGTGCATGTTGTACAAAGAGAGGGGTGGAAGGCCACATTCCAGCCTGTGAACATGATTACCTCAGAGGGGTGGATAATGGGGCAAGGGAAAAACCTTTGATTTTCTTCGGAATTATCTTAAATTACAAAAACAACACAGGCTTGTTGTAACAAATGCAGGTTCAAACAAGCATGTGTTGTTTTTGTAATTTGAGAAAGGAAGGAAGGAAGGGAAGGGAGAGAAAGAGGAAGAGAAGAAAGAATATCTTACACCACCACACCCCCGTCGCAAAGCCAACACACCAGCCAACAAAACAAGCCTGAGCTCTGGGCCCTGGGTTTGCTTGGCCGCAGAGGCAGCTCCTTTCGTCCCTCCCTCTGTTCTGACACCTTGGTTCTGGAGGTGTCAGGGGTAGATAGTTAACTCACAGGTGGGCCTGGTTCTCCCTCCCTCAGGCCCAGCTCAGTGTCTCGGGACAGCGGGTCTTCTCTTAACCCCTCAAGACTTGTAGGACCCCACAGGGTCGAAGAAACTTATCATCACGTCTGTAAGTAAAACAAAGGAAACCCAAATGTAAATACATTCCGGTGGTTAAGAAATCTAGTCTTACCAAAGTCTATGAAATCCTTTAGAGAGCAAAATGTGAGAGGGAAAAGAAGCATAAAGGCACTGGATGCCCCTAAAGCAGGGGAGGCAGCTGAGAATACAGGAGTGTGAGGCTGCAAACCCATGTCACAGCCCTTCCCTTGGTGACCCAGCCTGCACGCCGCAAGAATCAGATCACACTGGACGCTTTTCCTCTCCACTGTAACAGTGGGCACTGGACCCCTTAGAAACAACTCATAACACAAATCTGGGGGCTTCCCAGCTGGCACTAGTGGTAAAGAATCCACTTGCCAATACAGGAGATGAAAGATACCCGGGTTCAATCCCTGGGCCATAGAGATCCCTTGAGGGAGGGCACGGCAACTCACTCCAGTATTCTTGCCTGGAAAATCCATGGACAGAGGAGCCTGGCGGTCTACAGTCCATGGGGTCAAAAAGAGTCAAAGACGGCTGAAGCGACTTAGCATGACATAAGGTAAATCTTATGGCCGATCATGAGGCGAAAATTAAAAAAAAAAAAACAAAAAAAAACAACTTATGCACATAGACAGGCAAAGAGTTTTTATAAGTCTTGAAAATAAAGTTACAAATGGAGTAAGGGGCTTACCTTACACATCAGGTGGGTGTTAACGTGTGCAGTTATCCTGGGATACAGTGCAATATGCATCAGGGGCCTGGAGACACTTTACACCCCACTAGGACTCCGGCTTGAGGAAATGCAGAGGTGGTATCATAGGTTTGGTCCAAAGCTGTTTTGTTCAGCTTTCCTTATAATATTGAAACCAAATTGCTCAGTAGGAATGGCTAACTACATTGTACTAGAGTCATAAAATCTTCACAATAATGTTTGAAAGGCTAGAAAACAAAACTATATATCCAACATGATTTCAATCTTTAAAAAGCATATAGTAAGGACATAAAATCTAGGCTGTATCTGAGCAGTCAGTTCATGAACATGTATGTTTATCCTTTTTATATTTGGAAGCTTTTCTATTGTAAACATATTATCATTCTATTATTGGAGAAAGTAATAAAATGAAGGAGAAAATGCCGGCTATATTCTCCTTGGCATATATAAATCCAAGAATTTAGGACAACCCTATTATCTGACCAGTGTCAGCTAATTGAACGGTCTGTTCTTGAATTCATAGATTTCCCTAAGGTCCTAAAAGATCTGTCTACTTAGTTACTAAGGAGCCATTATTCCCAGGAGAAAAGAGTCCCAAAATAAAAATTTTTCTTTCTCATTTCCCCCTTTTTCTCGACAGAAACCTCTCTATACAGACAAGAATTAGACAACGCTGTGTGCTCCTTATGCATTTTAAAGAACTGACACCTTGAGTGGGCTTTTTGAATAGAATTTGTACAGATAGGACATAAATATCATCCTGAATTTCACTGGGCCCTCATCCTGTCCAGCCAATCTGGAAATGTCTAGTAAGCTGTTTATTGCATGAGTCTAGAGTTTCGGAGAAGGCAATGGCAACCCACTCCAGTACTCTTGCCTGGAAAATCCCATGGACGGAGGAGCCTGGTAGGCTGCAATCCATGGGGTCACTAAGAGTCGGACACGACTGAGTGACTTCACTTTCATTTTTTACTTTCATGCATTGGAGAAGGAAATGGCAACCCACTCCAGTGTTCTTGCCTGGAGAATCCCAGGGAAGAGGGAACCTGGTGGGCTGCCGTGTATGGGGTCGCACAGAGTCGGACACAACTGAAGTGACTTAGCAGTAGCAGCAGAGTTTAGAAGGTGGGGGCTGAAATGCAAATGTGAATATGTTGGCATGTGCGGGGCAGTTGAAAGCCTGGGAACAATTTCCATCTAAACCTGTGATTCTTCACAGGGAGTGACTTTGTCCCTCAGGGATCATTTCACAATGTCTGGAACCATTTTTGATTCTCAGAACCAGGGACAGGGTGGTACTAACATCTAGTGGGTCAGGCCGAGGATGCTGCTAGACACACTACAAGGACAACCACTTACAACCAAGAATTATCATCCTAAAATGTCAACAGTGCCAGTAGTCTTAATTAAAGGAGAAGAGGGTGTCAGAGGACGAGACTGTTAGGCTGACTCATATGGACGTGAGTTTGGGCAAACTCCAGGAGATGGTGATGGACAGGGAAGCCTGACATGCTGCAGTCCATGGGGTCGCAGAGTCAGACATGACAGGGTGACTGAACAGCAGCAACAACGGACTCACGGGTGTCCTAGACTCGACACTGACCCCATCCTTTCTCCTCAGCCTCGATCCTAGTCAATGAGAACCCAGTTTAATCTGTTAACCAATTTAGAAACCTCAGGTCCTCCTTACACCTTTACATTTTATACCCAAATGATAACCAAGTGCTGTCAGATTTACCACTTCCATGGTCATCTATTCTCTCTCTTCCTCTCCCTGTCATTGCCCTGCTCCCGATCTCAATCATAACTTTCTGGTTTGCTGCAGAAATCTCCTGCTTTTCTCTCACCAATCTTGTCCCCCTCTCAATCTCTTCTCCACATCATTTTTCAGGATGATCCTTCTAAAATGAAAATCTAATTATGTCACTTCATTGCATGATATCTTTTTTGCATCATCGTTATTATTAATTAATCTGACTGTGCCAAGTCTTAGCTGTGGCATTTGGGATCTTCACTCTTCACTGCGGCCTTAAGGACACTTACTTAGAGCATGCGAATGCTTAGCTGCGGCATGCAGTATCTAACTCCTTGACCCGGGGTTGAATCCAGGTCCCCTGCATTGGGAATGTGAAGTCTTAGCCACTGGACCACCAGGGAAGTCCCTGTAGGATATCTTTGACTGATTTCCCTTTACCCTCAAGAATAATTCAAAATTCCTTATCAATTACATAAGCCCCTTCCTGATCCAACCCTGTCTCTCTCTACTATTTCACAAAGAAGCTTCTATCAATATTCTGTTTCCAGCAATAGACTGAGGGCATCCTGAGGGCAGGATCAGTATCTTTTATCTTTTCAGTCTACTGGTCTCCCAGTTGCTGTTACTGTTCAGTCACTCAGTCCTGTCTGACTCTTTGCAACCCCATGAACTGCAACAGGCCAGATGTCCTCGTCCTTTACTATCTCCTGGAGCTCACTCAAACTCATATCCATTGAGTTGGTGATGCCATCCAACCATCTCATCCTCTGTCATCCCCTTCTCCTCCTGCCTTCAGTCTTTCCCAGCATCAGGGTCTTTTCCAACGAGTCAGCACTTTGCATCAGGTGGCCAAAGTACTGGAGCTTCAACTTCAGCATCAGTCCTTCCAGTGAATATTCAGGACTGATTTCCTTTAGGATTGACTGGTTGGATCTCCTTGCAGTCCAAGGGACTCTCAAGAGTCTTCTCCAACACTAAGCAACACTGATGCTTAGTTCAAAAGCATCAGTTCTTTGGCTCTCAGCCTTTTTATGATCTAACTCTCACATCCATACATGACTACTGGAAAAGCCATAGCTTTGACTAGACGGACCTTTGTTGGCAAAGTAACATCTCTGCTTTTTTGTCTAGGTTGGTCATAGCTTTCCTTCCAAGAAGCAAGAGTCTTTTAATTTCATGGATGCAGTCACCATCTACAGTGATTTTTGGAGCTGAAGAAAAGAAAATCTGTCACTGTTTCCATTGTTTCCCCATCTTTTTGCCATGAAGTGATGAGACCAGATGCCATGATCTTAGTTTTCTGAATGTTGAGCTTTAAGCCAACTTTTTCCACTCTCCTCTTTCACTTTCATCAAGAAGCTCTTTAGTTCCTCTTTGCTTTCTGCCCTAAGGGTGGTGTCATCTGCATATCTGCGGTTATTGATATTTCTCCCAGCAATCTTGATTCCAGCTTGTGCTTCATCCAGTGTGGCATTTCGCATGATGTATTCTGCATATAAGTTAAATAAGCAGGGTGACAATATACAGCCTTGTGGTGCTCCTTTCCCAATTCGGGTCTATGTTTTTCCATGTTTGGTTCTAACTGTTGCTTCTTGACCTACATACAGATTTCTCAGGAGGCAGGTCAGGTGGTTTGGTATTCCCATTGCTTTAAGAATTTTCCACAGTTTGTTGTAATCCACACAGAAAAAGGCTTTAGCATAGTCACTAAAACAGAAGTATATATTTTTCTGGAATTCTGGATGTGAGAGTTGCACCATAAGGAAGGCTAAGGGCCAAAGAATCGATGCTTTTGAACTGTGGTGTTGGAGAAGACTCTTGAGAGTCCCTTGGACTGCAAGGAGATCAAAACAGTCAATCCTATAGGAAACCAACCCTGAATATTCATTGGAAGGACTGATGCTGAAGCTCTAATACTTTGGTCACCTGATGTGAAGAGCTGAGTCATTGGAAAAGATCCTCACGCTGGAAAAGACTGAGGGCAGAAGGAGAAGAGGGTGACAGAGCATAAGATGGTTGGCTGCATCATCAACTTAATGGACATGAGTCTGAGCAAACTCCAGGCGATATTGAAGGACTGGTAATCCTTGCGTGCTGCAGTCCAGGGAGTCACAAAGAGCTGGACATGACTTAGTGACTGAACAACAACAAAGAGGCCTAATTTGTTGGAAGAAAATGGTGAGGTCCCAGGGAGACCTAGGTTATACTTTTAAGGAAACAGTATGATTTCTACATGTGTGTCTCTTCTAAAATGAGACTATACTGTGCTACATTTCATTGAAATAGCTTTATCTTTAGAAGAGAGTTACAGAAAATGTGATTTGGAGACCACCTGGATCAGAAATCAGGGGAGACTTGTTAAAAGATGCAGATTCTAGGACCCCAACTCATACTAAAACTCTGGGACTTGAGAATCTGCATGTTTACTAAGCTTTTAAAATAAATATTTCCAGACTGTTGAATGGGCATGGTATTTCTTAGTGGGTGATGAAAATCTCCTGCAGTTAGACAGTGGCGATGATTGCTCAACAGTGTGACTATATTAAAAACACTGAACATTAAAATGGGTGAAACGGTCCACTGTAAGTTATGAATTTTGTCTCAGTTTTTGAGAAAAACTATACAAGCAGAAATCACATCAGTGGTTGCCCCGTGGGTAGGGAGAAGGAATGGACTGCAGAGAATCACCAGGTAATTTGGGGGAATGATAGATATTTTCCTTATCGTAATTGTGGTGGTTCCCACAGTGCCCCAAAGTC
Source organism: Bos taurus (assembly GCF_002263795.3). NCBI lineage: Eukaryota > Metazoa > Chordata > Mammalia > Artiodactyla > Bovidae > Bos > Bos taurus. Next base: position 12,097,970 of record NC_037339.1, read on the forward strand.
ATAGAACTATATACCTAAAAGATGGATTTTACAAGAAGCAAATTATTCCTCAATAAGTCTGCCTTTGAATAAATAATGTCCGAGAAATTCTCGGATACTCTGAAGTTTGAGAACTACTTCTCTGAAGCAGCAGTCTCCACAGTAGGGATATCCATTCCCGGGGTTTTGGAAGACAAACCCCCGGGGTATGGGGGGAAAATAATACAACCTTATTTATGTATTTTTAAAGCTAAATGTAAATAAGAAATTATGCTTTCCTAATATTTTGAAGTCCACTTTCAAGGCTTTACTAACATCAATATAGAAAATGGAGTTGCCTCCGCCACATTTGTGTCCTGTCGAGTCCACAAGACGTCCTGGGGGCGGCGGGCATGGCAATAAATCTTGCCCTTGTTGATCTCATCCATTCACTGACTTTCAGCGTAGTGCCACCCACTGCAGTTTACATGGATTGATGGATTATAAGGGCTAGTTTTAAACAAACTAACCTTCAAAACATGAGCGAATCATTTTAATAATCATTGCAAAGAAGCTAGGACATGAAGACGGTCTTGTGAGCCCAGGGTACAGGAAACGGCAGAACTGACCTTTTAGTAAGTGCTCTTCCGTCAGCCACATTAGGAAACATCAATTGTCTAACCAGATCTGAAATGAAGTCAGCTGAAGAGTGAGAAATTAATTACTTTTCAAAAAATAACTTGTATTACAGAGAGGAGCATTTTGAAAACAGAAATTTGGCAACGTTTTCATCCTAAAGTTATTGTGTTGCTTAATCAATGCAAACACAACACCTGCTAAAGCTTTCATATCTACACACCTGAAAAACTTGGAAACACAATTTTCTAGCCAATTAAAAACCCTACCAAATGAAGAGTTTCAGTGGGTTTCCAACCTATTTGTTAGAAATTTTAAAATACAGCACTTTGCAATTAATGTGCAAGAACAACCAACTGATGTGGGGGAAGATAGAAATTGATGATGTGGACTTCAATAAAAACTTTTGCATAATTAATGTACAGAATAGAAGAACAAGTATCATTTTTTTTGTAAGTGCCACCAGTGATGCACTCCTTCCCTTTGATCTTGTGTATCTTCGTGAGATACTTTACCATTAAAAGAAAATAACCATAAGTCAAATTATAAATATGCATTTAGATCAATATATCACAAAATGTCAAGCCAAAATATCACAAAACAGTGCTGTATATGTATAAAATTATCACATTACTTTTGCTTTAAACATTTATTGCAAAGAAAACTCACAGAATGGGAGAAAATATTTGCAGGCAAAGCAATGGATAAGGGATTCATCTCCAGAATATACAAACAGCTCATGCAGCTCAATAATAATAAAAAAAAGCAACCCAATCAAAAAATGGGTGGAAGATCTAAATAGATGTTTCTCCAAAGAAGACATACAGATAGTTAAAAGGCACAGGAAAATATGCTCAACGTTACTAATTATTAGAGAAATGCAAATCAAAACTACAAAGAGTCATCACCGTATACCGGTCAGAATGGCCATTATCAAAAAAAATCTACAAACATCATGTCAATGTATGGCAAAAACCACTACAATATTGTAAAGTAATTAGCCTCCAATTAAAATTAATTAATTAATTTTAAAAATCTACAAACAGTAAATGCTGGAGAGGGTTTGGATAAAAGGGAATCTGGCTACACTATTAGTGGAATTGTAAACTGGTACAGCCACTATGGAGAACAGTATGGAGGTTCCTTAAGAAACTAAAAATAGAGCTACGATATGACCCAGAACCCCATTCCTGGGCATCTATCTGGAGAAAATTAGAATTCAAAAGGATACATAAATCCCAATGTTCATTGCAGCACTATTTACAATAGTCAGGACATGGAAGCAACCTTAATGTCCATTGATGGAGAAATGGATAAAGAAGTTTGGTACAAATATACAATGGAATATTACTACTAGGCACTTCAGTCGTGTCCGACTCTGTGTGACCCCATAGATGACAGCCCACCAGGCTCCCCCGTCCCTGGGATTCTCCAGGCAAGAACACTGGAGTGGGTTGCCATTTCCTTCTCCAATGCATGAAAGTGAAAAGTGAAAGTGAAGTCGCTCAGTCGTGTCCAACCCTCAGCGACCCCATGGACTGCAGCCTTCCAGGCTCCTCCGTCCATGGGATTTTACAGGCAAGTGTACTGGAGTGGGGTGCCATTGCCTTCTCCACAATGGAATATTACTCAGCCATACAAAGCAATGGATTTGAGTCAGTTGAACTGAGGTGGCTAAACCCAGAGCATGTTACACAGAGTAAAGTCACAAAAAGAAAAACAAATATTGTATATTATTGCCTGTATGTGTGTGTGTTTATAAATATATATATATATGGAATCCAGGAAAATGGTACCTATGAGCCTATCAGCAGGGCAGGAATCGAGACATAGACATAGAAAACAGACTTGTGGACACAGCAGGGGAAGGAGAAGGTGGGACAAATTGAGAAAGTAACATTGAAACATACACGTTACCATATGTAAAACAGAAAGCTAGTGGGAAGTTGATACATAGTACAGAAAGCTCAGGCTGGTGCTCCTGACAGCCTAGAGGGGAGGGGCAAAGGGGTGGAAGGAGGTTCAGGAGAGAGGGGATGTATGGATACTTCTGATTGATGCACATTGTAGGGCAGAAACCAGCACAACATTGTGAAACAATTTGTCCTCCAGTAAAAATAAATTCAAAAGAAAGAAAGAAAACATGGTACATATATACAATGGAATATACTCAACCATGAAAAAGAATGGAATAACCCTATTTGCAGCAACATGGAAGAACCTAGAGATTGTCATACTAAGTGAAGCAAGTCAGGCAGAGAAAGACCTCCAACTGTTTCCCATATTAGCTGCCCCAGTTCACATTTCTACTGGCAATGCACAAGGCCTTCCCTTTCCTCCATATCCTCACCAACACTTGGTATCGCTCGTCTTTTCGATAATAGCCATTCTAGGGGGTAGGAAGTGGCATCTCACTGTGATTTTGATCTGCACTTCCCTGATGACTGGAAACGCTGCGCACATTTTCATGGACCTGTTGGCCATCTGGATGTTTTCTCTGAATTCATTCTTTTACATTCACTTCTGCACTTTTTTCTTTATTCTCCACCTAGCACTTCCTTTCACGCTCACGATTTTAGTTGCTATCTCTAAACAGATGAATTCAAAATGTAAGTCCCCACTCTAAGTCTTGTATTTCCAATTCTTTAATTAGAACCTCCACCTGGTTTGTCTACAGGTCTTTCAAACAAAGTACTGAGCTCAGGATTCCTCCTTTCCCTGCATCATTCCTCCTTTAGTTCCTCATCTGGGTTAGTAGTACCACCCTCTACTTAGGTTTGAAATCTTTGTGTCCTTTTCAACATCTTCTCTTCTCACACCTCATTTTCAGTCAACCACCAAAGCTTTATCCTTCTATCTTTCTGACTTTGCTTCTGGTCTTTCCATTTGTATACTCAGTTCTCTCTGGCTCTCTAAGTCTTTCCCTCTCATTTAATTTCCAATTCTGTTTCCTTCTTCATTCTTCCTCATTCTCTGCTTTCCCCATTACCCACAGAAAGAACAAGAGGTTTTTCTTTTTTCTCTGTACATATGAAATATTGATGGTACTAAAATATGAAATGGAACACTTGCTATTCTCTTTCTAAAACCTGTATTAAATTACATATTTATGCAGACCTTGATTGATTTTTTATTGTTGTTGTTGTTTCTATGGGTCAGCAGATTTGGATAGAAAAAAGAAAAATAATTTCTACTGCAGAATTAATGAAGTGGTGTTTCCCTTATGGGCTACATAGTTAATAAATGGCTTCTTCCAACTCCTAAGAATTTAAAATTCTAAGGCAAATGTTTGTGTTACCAGAAATCCAGGGATAGTTTTTTTTGCTCTTGTTAAAAGTGTTTTTTTTTTAGGACAAGATTTGCCTGAGAGGAAAAGGCTTTGCAAAATGAAGGAGAATCTCACAACGCAAAAGGGAGTCCTAACTCATATTCCTTATTGAACACCATTCAGTAGGGTTTGTTTCAGAATGCATTAGATAGATAGACAGGTCAGGTGGCTAGATATATGTAGGTATTTCTTTCCTTTGTTTTAGAAAAATATTACAGGATTTTTTTTCACAAGAATTATTGCATCTCAAGGAATTTTTAGTATCCATTTTTAACAGAGCATGTAAGACTTAAGCATTGGTGCTGTGATACTAACTTTTAATATTTGCTTTTGTTATGATGTGATATGGAGAAGGGAATGGCAACCACTTCAGTATACTCGCCTTGAGAACCCCATGAACAGTATGAAAAGGTAAAAAGATATGACACTGAAAGATGAACTCCCTACGTGGATAAGTGCCCAGTATGCTACTGGAGAAGAGCAGAGAAATAGCTCCAGGAGGAATGAAGAGGCTGAGCCAAAGCAAAAACATTGCCCAATTGTGGATGTGACTGGTGATGGAAGTAAAGTCCGATGCTGTAAAGAGCAATATTGCATAGGAACCTGGAATGTTAGGTCCATGAATCAAGGTAAACTGGAATTGGTCAAACAGGAGATGGCAAGAGTGAACATTGACATTGTGGGCAAGAATCTCATAAGAAATGGAGTAGCCCTCATAGTCAACAAGAGTCCGAAAGGCAGTACTTGGGTACATTCTCAAAAACAACAGGATGATCTCTCTTCACTTCCAAGGCAAACTATTCAATATCACAGTAATCCAAGTCTATGCCCCAAGCAGTAATGCTGAAGAAGCTGAAGTTGAATGGTTCTGTGAAGACCTACAAGAAGTTCTAGAACTAACACCAAAGAAAGATGTCCTTTTCATTGTAGGGGACTGGAATGCAAAAGAAGGAAGTCAAGAGATACCTGGAGTAACAGACAAGTTTGGCCTTGGAGTACAAATTGAAGCAGGGCAAACGCTAAAAGAGTTTTGCCAAGAGAACGCACTGGTCATAGCAACACCCGTCTCCAACAACACAAGAGATGACTCTACACATGGACATCACCAGATGGTCAACACTGAAATCAGATTAATTATATTCTTTGCAGCCAAAGATGGAGAAGCTCTAAACAGTCAGCAAAAACAAGACCAGGAGTTGACTGTGGCTCAGATCATGAACTCCTTATTTCAAAATTCAGACTTAAATTGAGAAAAGTAGGGAAAATCACTAGACCATTCAGGTATGACCTAAATCAAATCCCTTATGTTTATACAGTGGAAGTGACAAACAGATTCAAGGGATTAGATCTGATAGACAGAGTGCCTGAAGAATTATGGATGGAGGTTCATAACATTGTACAGAAGGCAGTGATCAAAACCATCCCCAAGAAAAAGAAATGGAAAGAGGCAAAATGGTTGTCTGAGGAGGCCTTACAAATAGCTGAGAAAAGAAGAGAAGCGAAACACAAAGGAGAAAAGGAAAGACATATCCATCTGAACGCAGAGTTTACAGAGATAAGATAGCCTTCCTAAGTGATCAATGCAAAGAAATAGAGGAAAACAATAGAATGGGAAAGACTATAGATCTCTTCAAGAAAATTAGAAATACCAAGGGAATATTTCACGCAACAATGGGCACAATAAAGGACCCAAATAGCATGGACCTAACAGAAGCAGAAGATGTTAAGAGGTTTCAAGAATATACAGAAAAACTATACAAAAAAGATCTTCATGACCCAGATAACCACGATGGTGTCATCACTCACCTAGAGCCCAGACATCCTGGAGTATGAAGTCAAGTGAGTCTTAGGAAGCATTACTATGTAAAAAGCTAGTGGAGGTGACGGAATTCCAGTTGAGCTATTTCAAATCCTAAAAGATGATGCTGTGAAAGTGCTGCACTCAATATGCCAGCAAATTTAGAAAACTCAGCAGTGGCCACAGGACTGGAAAACATCAGTTTTCATTCCAATCCCAAAGGAAAGGCAATGCCAAAGATGTTCAAACTACCTCACAATTGCACTCATCTCACATGCTAGCAAAGTAATGCTCAAAATTCTCCAAGCCAGGATTCAACAGTACGTGAACCGATAGATTCCAGATGTTCAAGCTGGATTTAGAAAAGGCAGAGGAACCAGAAATCAAGTTGCCAACATTATTGGATCTTAGAAAATGCAAGAGAATTCCAGAAAAACATCTGTTTATGTTTCATTGACTATGCTAAAACCTCCGACTCTTTGTGACCACATGGATTATACAGCCCATGGAATTCTCCAGGCCAGAATACTGGAGTGGGTAGGAATCTTCCCGAACCAGAAATCAAACTAAGGTCTCTTGCATTGCAGGCGGATTCTTTACCAACTGAGCTATGAGGGAAGACTTTGAAACTAACTGTGGAAAATTCTTCAAGAGATGGGAATACCAGACCACCTTATCTGCCTCTTGAGAAATCTGTATGCATGTCAAGAAGCAACAGTTAGAACTAGACATGGAACAGTGAACTGGTCCCAAATTGGGAAAGGAGAATGTCAAGACTGTATATTGTCACTCTGCTTATTTAACTTATATGCAGAGTATATCATGTGAAATGCAGGGCTGGATGAAGCACAAGCTGGAATCAAGATTGCTGGGAGAAATATCAGTCACCTCAGATATGCAGATGACACCACCCTTACGGCAGAAATTGAAGAACTAAAGAGCCTCTTGATGGAAGTGAAAGAGGAGAATGAAAAGGTTGGCTTAAAACTCATCATTCAAAAAGGTAAGACTATGGCTTCTGGTCCCATCACTTCATGGCAAATAGAAGGGGAAACAATGGAAACAGTGACAGACTTCATTTACTTGGACTCCAAAATCACTGTAGATGGTGACTGCAGCCATGAAATTAAAAGATGCTTGCTCCTTAGAAGGAAAGCTATGACAAATCTAGAAAGTATATTAAAAACCAGAGATATTACTTTGCCGACAAAGGTCCGTCTAGTCAAAGCTATGGTTTTTCAGTAGTCATGTATGGATGTGAGAGTTGGAGCATAAAGAAGGCTGACCACTAAAGTATTAATGCTTTTGAACTAAGCATCAGTGTTGCTTAGTGTTGGAGAAGACTCTTGAGGGTCCCTTGGACTGCAAGGAGATCCAACCAGTCCATCCTAAAGGCAATCAGTCCTGAATATTCATTGGAAGGACTGATGCTGAAACTGAAGCTCCAATACTCTGGCCACCTGGTGCAAAATGCTGACTTTTTGGAAAAGACCCTGATGCTGAGAAAGATTGAAGGCAGGAGGAAATGGGGACGACAAAGGATGAGATGATTGGATGGCATCACTGACTCAGTGGACATGAGTTTGAGCAAGCTCTAGAAGTTGGTGATGGACAGGGAAGCCTGGAGTGCTGCAGTCCATGGGGTTATAAAGAGTTGGAATTGGACTGAGCGACTGAACTGAACTGATGATGTGATATGGGGCTTCCCAGGTGGCGCTAGTGGTAAAGAACCCCCCTGCCAGTGCAAGAGACATAAGAGACTTGTGTTCAATCCCTGAGTCAGGAAGAATCCCAGGAGGAGAGTATGGCAACCCTTCCAGTTTTCTTGCCTGGAGAATCCCATGGACAGAGGAGCCTGGTGAGATATAGTCCGTGGGGTCACAAAGAGTCAGACAATACTGAGCAACTGAGCATACACATGTGATGTGATATATTACACCGGTGGTCCAGTGGCTAAGAGTCTGCACTCCCAATGCCGTGGGCACAGGTTTGATCCTTGGTCAGGGAACCAACCCCATGTGTCACAACTAAAGATCATTCGTGCAGCAACTGAGACCCAGCACAGGCAAATACATAAATAATGTTTTGTTTTTTTTTTTTTAAAGAATACAGAAAGTTCCTGGCTTACTTGTGCCCAGTTAGCCCCAGTTCTTTGCCTGTGCTGCTGCTGTGAAAGTGGTCCTCTCTCGTATCAGCTGCTGAAAATGTCCCTCTTTCACTGGGGATCCCTTTCCTCTTAGGCTAATACAGACCCTCTGCCACCAGAATGACACGTCTCAAGCGCGCTGCTATTCCTTAGACCTTGCCACTTCTCCTCACTTCTCAACTTTTTCTTCAGGGCCTCACTGTGCCCCAAACTGGGAGTGGAGCAGGCTTAATTCTGCAACCCTCTATGGCAGGTAGAGGATGTAGTGTCTACCCTTAAGATGCTCACAGTTTCACAGGAGAAACAGAAGGATGCAACTAGAAATGCTAAGTGGGAAGAGTACACTGAGGTATGGGGAGGAGCCCTGTCCAGCCCTGCTGGAGGGTCCAGAAAGGAATGATCAGGTGAAATGGATGCAGGAGTAGCAAGCAGATGACAGGAGGTAGACAGGAGCCAGGGAGGAGTTTATGTGATCCTGAGGGTACCTGAAGGATCCTATCCTTCAGCAGGAGAGCTGGTGGTGAAACGTGTCTGCCTACGGGATGTGGATGGCCAGGAGAAGAGTTGAGGCAGTGAGAATCTTGTGAATCACAGAGGAGAGAGGGTGAGAGCTTAAGCCAGGCAAAAGCTGAGGGTGCAAAAACAGATGAGTAAGAGGCGAGTTGGAAGGTGGAAAAAGTACATTGTAAGGAAGGATGGGGCATGTGGCTCTGGGAAGAAGAACAGCGAAGGCTTTTGAGAGGAGAGGAGAGAGAAAACAGAGGAGAAGGAGGAGAGAGAAATGGAGATGAGGGATGGTGCTGGGCAAAGAGAGAACAGGGCAGAGAGAAAGGGCGGAACATGTCCATTACCACCCTTCCCACCCTGCTAGAAGCACGGGGTTGTGTCTTCAAGGAAGATGAGAAAGACTGGAGAAATTAAGAAATGGTGAGAGCCCAGATGAATCAAAATTGGGTAAGAGGAGGGGGATTTGTCTAGCTTTGCTTCTCACATTCACCCTGCAAGTCCCTTGACCCCTCCTCCTTTTTAAGCTTCTGTTCCCGTTTTTCTTTCTTTTCTTTTTATTGATGGCTTTTAATACCATTTAGTCACATAATTTGCAGTGACATAGGTTCATAAAAGGTGTTTATGACTGGTTGGTAACTTAGTCTCATCTTGGGGTTTCTTTTAAAATTGAGACTAGGGGAACTAGGTACCAGTTTGGGGGCTTCCCTTGTAACTCAGACAGTAAAGAATCTGCCTGCAAGGCAGGAGATGCCGGTTCAATCCCTGGATCGGGAAGATGCCCTGGAGAAGGGAATGGGGCTACCCCCTCCAGAATTCTTGCCTGGAGAATCCGATGGACTGATGAGACTGGTATGGGCTACAGTCCACCGGGATCCCAAAGAGTCTGACCCGACTGAGCGACTAACACTTTCACTTTCTTTCACTTAAAGGGTATTTTAGGATACATTTACTATGAACTCAAAAGGTACACTGATATCAGTTGTGTAAATAGCAAATGTGAATGTCATTTACTTAAGCCTATTGATTCACATTTTTCAAAAAGCACCCTCATTTGTCTGCATGCATGTGTGCTTGCTCAGTCATGTCTGACTCTTTATGATCCCACGGACTGTAGCCCGGCAGGCTCCTCTGTCCATGGAATTTTCCGGGCAAGAATACTGGAGCCCGTTACCATTTCCTTCTCCATCTTTCTTTTATTTTTAAAATTCTTTCTTTATGTATTTGACTGCTCTGGGTCCGAGTTGCAGCGGGATCTTTCAGTTGCAGTGTGTCTGCGTGTGTGTGTGTCTGTGTGGGTGTGCTCACACATGCACTCAGGTGTCGATCTCTTAATTGAGGCGTATAGGACCTAGTTCCCTGACCATGGATGTATCCTCAGCCCCCTGCGCTGGGAGCACGGAATCTAGCCACTGGAGCATGAGGGCATTCCCTTTGCTCCCATTTTTCAAGTTTTCTTTATCCCGTGAGTAGCCACTTGAATTGTATTGTAAAGCAAGTGAATAATCTGTCTGCTTAAAAAATCTTTCTCAGTGGGCTTTCCCTGGTGGTCTTGTGGGAATCCACCTAGCAATACAGGGTATGCAGGTTCAATTCCTGGTCTGGGAAGATCCCACGTGCTATAGAGCTATGAAGCCCATGCGCCTCCACTAGAGAAGGCCCCAAGCTGCTTCACTATGATGCAACTAAGACCTGGTGAAGTCAAATAAATAAGTAAAGGAGGATTTTTTTTTTAAACTCTTGAAGTATATTTTATAATAAAAGAAAAACTAAGTCTTTACAGTTCCAGATACTCTTGCTTTTGTGGGATCACCCAGGAAAGGAAACACATTGTTTCAATGGGCAGTAAGTTTCCAGTTCCAACCACATGTCTTGTAATCAAGTCTTGGGAAAAAAATTCTGTATTTGAGTTCAAAATTCACCATATTCAGTATATACTATGAAGAGGAAAATTAGAAAATGCTTTAAATGCTCTCCTCTTAAACTTTGGCTTGTTTCTGCTGATTACTCACTATCTGAAAGTGCATGATAGTTATATTTAGAAGGAAAGTGAGAAATTCAGTCAAGAATGTTTTCATACATCCATAAATATTTGGCATTATATAGATAATTTCTTGCATTTGCATACAAAACAAGTTTCTAAGCACTTTTGCATAATAGTGTTCTTTTAATAAGGTGCCCCTGATGGCCTCTGAATTACTAGAACAGGACACCCTGAAAGAGAGAAGACTGATAAAGGATCTTTACTGAGGTTGGCACAGTGCCATTTGGATTTGCTCTTGACATGGCACTTTTCAAAATAGAATAACCCATATTTGGGGAATACACTAATATTAGACTTTGGTGTGTTTATCTTATTAGGGCCATAGGCCAGGCCACAGTCTTGTGGGCGGCAGAAGGGTTTCCTATGAGTGCCATGGACCTTCCCACCGTCACTCCTGCGGGAGGGAGGTACGCCCTGGGGTAGCACCTGAGGATGTGGAAATGAAGCCTCAAGTATTCTCTCTTGGGGTTGGTGGTCAGTTTAGCTAGAACAGGAGGCAAAGCGATGCTGAGACATGTTCAGATGATTTGTGGTGGTGATCTGGAGGTGCTGAGTTTTGTGGCAGACACAAGAATGTGGGCTTCTCAGAGAATCCTTCAAGAAAAACTCGTTGCCCAGCTGTGAGGAGCAGGGTCAGGGATGGCCTCCAGCTGTTAACTCTTTTAGGTCCAGCTTCACAAACATACGCTCTGCTCTGGGGCTCCCGGAAACTTCCTCAGATCTGTGTCTTGTCTGATAGCTCATGTACCCAATCCCAGGGCCCCCCTTTGCTTCCCGCAGGTCTTATTCCCTACTAAACTGTCTGCACACACCACCCCACACTCCCATTTGCTTCCACAAGAGCCTAACAGACAGAAGATCTCCTTTAAAAGTCACAGACTGGTATTCACCATGTTTCGGGCTCGGGGTGGAAGGAAGCCGTCCACCTCTTGGGAGGGTAGAAGGAGAGCCTCCAGGCAGCACGCTGATGCTTGTGGCAGAAGAGTGACAGCCTGACAAAGAGGAATCGGGACCAGAGAAGCTGTTTCTAAGCTCACCTAGGAGACCCTCGGAGCCCCTCAGAATCAGCTAGGGATGCCCTGAGGACCCTGGCTCCCGGTAACACGTCCAGGGGCTACTTACACCATCAGTGGTAGGTTGTAGTCCACTGAATCTGTACCACGAGAGCCCAAAAGACAGATAGATTTTGTTGTCCCCATTTTACAGATGGAAAAACTGAGTGACCATTCTAGGAGTTAATTCTAGAATGTTTTTTCTAGAAAGTTAATTCTAGGAGTTGACTAGGTTTTCTTTTCTGTATTCCACAACAGCCCCAGGCTCACCACCTTTTCAAGGCACTGCAGCTATTGGGTCACTGTGAGTGAGTGGAAGTTGCTCAGTCGTGTTCAACTCTTTGTGACCTCATGGACTCTACAGTCCATGGAATTCTCCAGGCCAGAATAATGGAGTGGGTAGCCTTTCCCTTCTCCAGGGGATCTTCCCAACCAAGGGATCGAACCCAGGTCTCCCTTAATGCAGGGGGATTTTTTACAGCTGAGCTACCACTGTTTCCTATTAAATAACCAAGTCTGTTGTAGAAAGGCATTTCATGGGCCTGGAATAATTCAGTGCTTTAGGTCTGGGAGTCAGACCTCCAAAGAGCAGCGTGGCGGTACTTTTTCACCATGAGAGGCCTTTTAGTGTTACCAGGAAGCACATTTGTTTGTTTAAACAAAACTACACTGTTTTAGAGGGAACATGAGAGTCTGCATTAGTCAAAAAAAAAAAAAGTATACATTTTCCCGTAGCTTTCATTTCTGACTCTCATCCATTGTATGACAGGGCTTTTTGCTGAAAAATGTCCATGAGCAAGTATTTTCTAATATCTTAATTATTCAGAAGAAATTTAAGGTTAAAATCAAGAAATTTTAAGGTTAAAATTTTCTAAACTTTCTGTGTGTGCTCCTCCTGCCGTGTGGGCTTCCCTCTTGGAATCAGTATTTCCTTCAACAAATATTTCCTTACATATAGATAATCCTTTATCTTTTTCCCTCTGATGAATTTGTTCCCAGTGCTTTTGACGCATTTTGAATTGCTTTTGCATCACAACGCTTACTTTTCTCGGTAACTTCTTTGTCTTACCCATCCCTATTTTTGTTACTGTTGTTGCAGCTTAACATTTATGGTGAATCTCCTTTGGTTAAGCCCTGAAAATGGTCTGTACTCCTGGAGCTCATGCTCTGTTTTTGGTTTTTATTTTATTGTTTCTGGTGTTTTTTTGTTTTAATGATTTTTTGTGTGAGTTTTTTTTTTTTGACCATGCTTGTAGGATCTTCGTTCCCCAACCAGGGATGAACCCATGCCCCCAGGAGTGAAAGCGCAGAGTCCCTAACTCCCGGGCCACCAAGGAATTCCTGTTTATTAAAAGAATTTATTTATATATTTATGCCTTCGTTCATTCACTGTTGGCTGTGCCGGGTCCTTGTCGCTGCACTCGGGCTTCCTCCTGCTGCGGAGCACGGGCGTCTCGTGGTGGTGCCTCCTCCTGCTGCGGAGCGCACGCTCCAGTCCCACAGGCTTCGGGAGTTGCAGCACCTTGGCTCAGGAGTCGTTGCTCTCAGGCTTCAGAGCACAGGCTCAGTACTTGTGGTGCAGGGGCTTAGTGGTCCCGAGCCATGTGGAATCTTCAAGGACCAGGGATCAAACCCAGATCATGCCTCTCAACTGGCAGGCAGATTCTTAACCACCGGACCACAAGGCAAGTCCAGAATTCCTGTTTTTTAAAAAGTTGTATCTTGCTTTCCTACATCCCTCTGGGATTTTTACTTTTCCTGCCCCTGCATCTTACACAAAAAATGAAAATAAATTTAAAAGATTTGATTCTGTTTTGACCAGTCAACCCTTCCCATAAGAGAAATCTAGTAAAAATTATTAATCCTTCATCTGGTACACATTCTCAGCTGCCTCGGGCAAGTTCTGAGTGGTTATTGCTAAACCTGCTTTACAGCAGTTAAAATAATTATCCTTGTATTTCTTTTTCATGCTCAATTTTCTCCTGGACTTTATTTCTGAGCTTTGTAACTTTTCCAAGGAAAATGAACAATGATTTTACTGAACTTTCTTGTGCTTCAAGCTCTTTATACTAAGCTCTGTGTCTAAAGGAATTTTTTCTTTTATTCTCAGTACCACGGGCCAGGAAATATTTTAACCACTGGTTTCTAGAACTTTATTCTCTGGCCATTATGCTCTATGAACAATCTAGCAATTTTCTTCTACCTGTCATGACCACAGAGGGAAAGTAGAGTAATATTAATCTATGAAAATATTTAGATCTGACCTATACAACTGAGAGGAAAAAAATGAACTTAAATGGGCAAGAATCGTGTTTGTTTTTGTCCAAGTTATTTATTAACACATGACAGGAACTACCATCAGTTCAGTTCAGTTCAGTCGCTCAGTCGTGTCCGACTCTTTGTGACCCCATGAATCGAAGCACGCCAGGCCTCCCTGTCCATCACCAACTCCCAGAGTTCACTCAGATTCATGTCCATCGAGTCACTGATGCCATCCAGCCATCTCATCCTCTGTCGTCCCCTTCTCCTCCTGCCCCCAATCCCTCCCAGCATCAGAGTCTTTTCCAATGAGTCAACTCTTCCCATGAGGTGGCCCAAGTACTGGAGTTTCAGCTTCAGCATTAGTCCTTCCAAAGAACACCCAGGACTGATCTCCTTTAGGATGGACTGGTTGGATCTCCTTGCAGTCCAAGGGACTCTCAAGAGTCTTCTCCAACACCACAGTTCAAAAGCATCAATTCTTCGGTGCTCAGCTTTCTTTATAGTCCAACTCTCACATCCATACATGACCACTGGAAAAACCATAGCCTTGACTAGATGGACCTTTGTTGGCAAAGTAATGTCTCTGCTTTTGAATATGCTATCTAGGTTGGTCATAACTTTCCTTCCAAGGAGTAAGCATCTTTTAATTTCATGGCTGCAGTCACCATCTGCAGTGATTTTTAGAGCCCCCCAAAATAAAATCTGACACTGTTTCCACTGTTTCCCCATCTATTTCCCATGAAGTGATGGGACCAGATGCCGTGATCTTCGTTTTCTGAATGTTGAGCTTTAAGCCAACTTTTTCACTCTCCACTTTCACTTTCATCAAGAGGCTCTTTAGTTCCTTTTCACTTTCTGCCATAAGGGTGGTGTCATCTGCATATCTGAGGTTATTGATATTTCTCCCGACAATCTTGATTCCAGCTTGTGTTTCTTCCAGCCCAGCATTTCTCATGATGTACTCTGCATATAAGTTAAATAAGCAGTGCGACAATATACAGCCTTGACGTCCTCCTTTTCCTATTTGGAACCAGTCTGTTGTTCCATGTCCAGTTCTAACTGTTGCTTTCTGACCTGCATACAGATTTCTCAAGAGGCAGGTCAAGAACTACCATACTATGAAATAATTCTCTGTTAATTATAAAACATTGCTTTTCCAGGATGCTAAAACCTCTAAACTTTTAAAGGTTTTAACTGTATTTCTAGAATCATTTTTACGAATGACTTTTTTTTTTCTAATGGCTGCTTTTTAATATAACTTTTTATAAATATAAAGTTTTCAAAATTCTCACACATCTTAAGTGAAAAAAGGAACTTTCATGTTAACTAATATAATCTTTTATAATTTGAAAATGCTTACCTCAATAGAATCACAGAATTTACACTGGAAGAAAAACCAAGAGATTATCTAGTGTAACTTTCCATAGAATGCTGAATTCTCTCCAACCACGTTGTTGAGATGCGCTCATTCAGGTTTTGCATGAATGCTTCCATTGCAAAGAGCTCCCGTGAAAGCTCATTTTAGGTAAATACCTCTCAGATTAAAGAAGTCATTTGATTTGGATCTCAGTCTGCTCTATTCCTTCCATCTTTGGTACCAGTTTTCCCTTTTGGAATAATGCCTATCAGGTCTGCTTTTCATTCTACATGGTAGCTCTTTATATATTTAAAAATTGAGACCAACATCGCCTTCTCATTCCCTTTTCCAGGTTAAATGCTGACATCTTCTTCAGTTGTACTTGGTGTTCAATTCTTTCTCCCCCTTACCTAATTCTTGAATGATACTCTTGTAAGTGATATGCAAAGTTATACTCAATACTTTTTCTATTTAAAAAAATTTATTTTTACTAAGATATAACTGACATACATTAGTTTCCCTTGTAGCTCAGTTGGTAAAGAATCCGCCTGCATTATGGGAGACCTGGGTTCGATCCCTGGGTTGGGAAGATCCCCTGGAGAAGGAAATGGCAACTCACTCCAGTATCCTTGCCTGGAAAATCTCATGGACAGAGGAGTCTGGTGGGCTGCAGTCCATGGGGTCGCAAAGACTCGGCACGACTGAGCAACTAATATTTACACTTATCTTAGTTTCAGGTGTACATTATGATTCAGTTTATGTATATGCTGCACACTGATCACCACAATCTGTCTAATTAGCATCCATCACCACACGTAGTTACGAATTGTTTTCTTATGATAATCACTTTTGTAATCTACTTTCTTAACAACTTTCGAATATTCTGTACAGTATTATTAACTATAGATGCCATGTTGGGCTTTACGCCCCCACGACTCACTTACTTCATAATGGAAAGTTTGTACCTTTGACCACCTTCACACATTTTGCCCACCCACCTTCCCTCCCTCTGCTGCTGCTAAGTTGCTTCAGTCGTGTCCGACTCTGTGCAACCCCATAGTCGTCAGCCCACCAGGCTCCCCCATCCCTGGGATTCTCCAGAGAAGAACACTGGAGTGGGTTGCCATCTCCTTCCCCAATGCATGAAAGGGAAAAGTGAAAGTGAAGTCGCTCAGTCGTGTCCGACTCTTCGAGACCCCATGGACTGCAGCCTTCCAGGCTCCTCCATCCATGGGGTTTTCCAGGCAAGAGTACTGGAGTGGGGTGCCATTGCCTTCTCCGTCCCTCCCTCTAGCAACCACCAGCTTGTTCTCTGTATCTAGGAGTCCAGTTTTGTTTTGTTTTCAGCTTCCACATGTAAGTGAGAACATATGATATTTGTCTTTCTCTGTCTGACATTTCTCTTAGCCTCATGTCCTCAAGATCCGTTAATGTTATCTGTACAAAATTTCATTCTTTTTATGGTAGAATAATATTCCGTCATGTGTGTATGCATATACATATAAATATATAGATACATACTTTTTCATTATTCATCTCAGTGTATACTTGGGTTGTCTCAGGGTCTTAACTCTTATAAATAATACTGCAATGGACATGGGGCTGTATGTATCTTTTCAAGTCAGTGTTTTTGTTTCCTTCAGATAAATACCCAGAAGTGGAATTGCTGGATCATATCATAGCTCTATTTTTAGTTCTTTGAGGAGCTCCCATACTGTTTTCCATAGTGGCTGCACCAATTTACATTCCTACCAACAGTGCACAAGAGTTCCCTCTCTCCACATCCTTACCAACACTTCTTATTTCTTGTCCTTTTGATAATAGCCATTCTAAAAGGTATGAAGCCATATCTCATTGGTTTTATTTGCATTTTCCTGGTGGTTAATGATGTTGAGCACCTTTTCATACACCTGTAGGCAATCTGTATATCTTCTTTGGAAAAATGTCTATTCAGATCCTCTACTCATTTTTAAAACAGTTTTTGCTGTTGAGTTTTATGAATTCTTTATGTGTTTTGGATATTGATCTCTTATCAAATATATGATTTTCGAATATTTTCTCCCATTCTGCACATTGCTTCTTCATTTTGTTGATGGTTTCTTTTGCTTTTATATGCAATTCTTGTTTTAAAGGATATCTTCCACAAAGTGAAAAGACAACCCACAGAAAAGGAGAATATGTTTGCAAATTGTATATCTGACATGAGACTTGTTCCCAGAACATAGGAAGAATCTTTAGAACTTAATGATAAAAACCAAATGAATAATCCAATTTAAAAATAGGCAAAGGAGTTGAATGGGCTTCCCTAGTAGCTCAGACGGTAAAGCATCTGCCTCCAATGCAGGAGACCCAGGTTTGATCCCTGGGTTGGGAAATCCCCTGGGGAAGGAAATGGCAACCCACCCCAGTATCCTTGTCTGGAAAATTCCCTGGACAGAGGAGCCTGGCAGGCTACAGGCCATGGAGTCACAAAGAGTCAGACACGAGTGAGTGACTAACACACACACACACAAAGGAATTGAATAGACATTTCTCCAGAGAAGACATGTTAAAGTACAGTAAAGATATTCACTAATATGAATAATTAGTCATTAGGGAAATGTTAATCAAAATCAGAAGGAGATACCGCTTCACACATGAATGGCTATAATAAAAAAGATAGCCGTTAACAAGTTGCAGCAAAGATATGATACAATTAAAACTTTCTTGCATTGCTGATAGAGATGTAAAATGGTACAACCACTTTGGAAAACAGTTTGGCTGTGCCTCAAAAGTTAGACAGGCCACCCTGAGCTGCTCCCAGGAGAGTGTGGAGAGAAGTGTGGTTCTTCTCATTCTTTTTATTTAGCAAGTCAAGTTCATCGTCCAAAACCTGGGATCATATGTGAGTTCTAGAGATAGAAGTCAGCTAAAAGAAAAAGAAAGCTTGTCTTTAGTGAACCAGAAGCAAGTCAAAAAGCCAGGTTTCATTTTTATTTTGAGGGGAGGAATAAAAAAATACTAAATTAGTTTCCATTTCCCAGGCCACCTGCAATGCAGGAGACCCCAGTTTGATTCCTGAGTTGGGAAGATCCCCTGGAGAAGGGATAGACTATCCACTCCAGTATTCTTGGGCTTCCCTTGTGGCCCAGCTGGTAAAGAGTCGGCCTGCTATGCGGGAGACTGGGTTTGATCCCTGGGTTGGGAAAATCCACTGGAGAAGGGAAAGGCTACCCACTCCAGTATTCTGGCCTGGAGAATTCCATGAAGTTTCAAAGAGCTGGACATGACTGAGTGACTTTCACTTCCCATTCTAAGTTCTCCATATTAGCCCCAGTTTTGCTCCTGTAGCAGAAAAACACTATAGGTGTTTTCAGAGAAATTAAAATCAAACAGTGGAACCTACACTCCTGGCCAGGCTGCTGTCTTAGTAGAGTTGGGAAACAATGTCAAATGTATAAGCATATGTGTCAAAGAACAGAAACCAAGGCCGGAAGCCTCATGATGACTGAGTTCCTTTCTTTTTTCCCTCCTTCACTTCCTTCCTTCCACAAGGTGGTTAACATTGCCCAGCATACAACAGGGCTTCCCAGGTGGCTCAGTGGTAAAGCATCTGCCTGCCAACACAGGAGATGCAGAAGACAGCTTCGATCCCTAGGTGGCAAAGATTCCCTGAAGAAGAATATGGCAACCCACTCCAGTATTCTTGCCTGGGAAACCCCATGGACATAGGAACCTGGTAGTCCATGGGCCTGCAAAAGAGGCGGACATGACTTAGCAACTAAACAGCAAAGTACAATGGCACCATCAATTCAATGGACATGAGTCTGAGCAAACTTCGGGAGACAGTGGAGTACAGGGAAGCCTGTTGGGCTTCAGTCCACGGGGTTGCAAAAGAGTTGGACACGACTTTTCAACTGAACAGAACAGGAACACACAAGACCAGAAGAAATGCCCTCCTTGCTTAGGAGTGAATCTCTGATTATCCTGACTCCCAGCCCAATCCTCAACCATCCTCTACTTTCCATTTCCTTCTCCAAAAGCCTCTTAAAAAGTCTGCTCGCACGTCTGCGGTGAGAATAAAGCTGTGTATTTTCAACTCTCCCTGTTCATCTGGGGTGAGACTGAACCCGAGAGCCTTGTGTGCTCACACCTAGCACACGAGTCTGGACAGGGCCTCCTGTTCACTACCACTGCCTCCACGAGTGGACCTTGGGGGGCAGGATCGGGCAGTATTCCCATTTTACAGATAAATGCCTTCACACGGCTAGCCTTTCACGTATCACTGCCTTTTAGTGGCAAAGCCGCTTGTGTAACTCAATGAAGCCCCAAGCCGTGTGGTGCAGGGCCACCCAAGACAGATAGGTCATAGTGGAGAGTTCTGGCAAAACGCGATCCACTGGAGGAAGGAGTGGCAAACCACCTCAGTATAATTGCCAAGAGAACCCCATGAACAGAAGCCTGGCGCAGTCCACGGGGTCACGCAGAGTCGGACACGGCTTGGCGATAGAACAGCAGCAGCAACATAGCTGTTGGTGAAAAAGCCTGTTTTCAACTCCAGTGTGTGTTTCTGCACAGCCTTGGCTTGACATTAGCATGCTGTTTCAGCTCTTCTGTGTTATAACGCTTTGAAATTTGGAAGACTGAACCAATATCTTTTGTTGTGGTTGAAATATGCATAACCTAAAATTTACCATTTTATTCATTGTTAAGTGCACAATTCAGTGTCATTAATTATACTCACAGTGTTATGCAAACATCATTACTATCCAGTTGCAGAACGTTTTCATCTTCCCAAACAGGAAGTCTGTACCCATTAAACAATAACTTTTCATTCCCTGTCTCCCTAGCCCCTGGTAACCCCTGTTCTACTTTCTGTCTCTGTGGATTTGCCGCTTCTATGTACCTTGTACAAGTGGAATCATACAGTATTTCTCCTTCTGTTGGACCCATACAATTTTGGGAGTGAAAGAGTAAATGATTCCAGCCAAGTGAAGACCTTTGAAATATGTCTGGGCATTCCCACCGTGTGGTCAGTGTTTAGCTTTCCCGATTCTCACTAGCCACATGATCCTTACACTCGTGTGTATTTCAGTGGCCTTTGTGATCAGGATACCTGTTCAAATCTCCCTGCAGCCCTCCAAGTTCTGGCTTCTCACACTCTGTTCAAGTGGCACCGTATTCTGTACGCCCGACACAGATAAGGAAGGAACAACCACATAGTACTTCATTTTTCACAAAGTGCTTTATGAGACGTGCCTTTTATTTTCCTCACGACACCCATATGAGGTAGATGGTCTAGAATTCAAGACAGGATGTGACTTACCTACAATGTGATGGCTAACAAGTGCAAAGCCACGAATCTAGTCTGTGGGCTTCTCTCAGTCTCTCCTCGCCCTTCTCCCAAATTCTGTCCCCTCTCTCTTTTTAAAAAATATTTGTTTGGCTGAGCTGGATCTTAGTTGTGGCATTCAGTGTCTTCATTTCTTCGCTTTGGCACATGGGACTTCTCTCTAGTTATGGCTCCTGGGCTTAGTTGGCCCTTGGCACGTGGGAGCTTCCTCCCCAACCAGAGATGGAATCCATGCTCTCTTTATTGGAAGGCAGATTCTTAATCACTGAACCACCAGGGAAGTCCCTGTCCACTCCCTCTTTTTAAAGAAGTTCAACCACTGAGTAGGACAGAGGAATATTCAGGGATGCCCCGTGCGTGCGTGTGTGTGTGTGTGTGTGTGTGTCTGTGTTTGTGGGTCTGTCTGTGTGTCTGTGTGTCTGTGTGTATACACGCTCACTGGGAAGGAGGCAGAAACAAAACCATTTCAGCGTTGCGCTCATTTAGTCTCCAAGTATGTATTATTGAGTTTCTTCACTTACGAATCTTTCACTGCCTATAGCTGTGCTATGATCTATAAGAAATACAGCACAGAGAATTATTCCAGCCACATGCACACTCTGTGCATCTTCGTCTGTTTTCCTGCCCTGTTGACTAGCTAGAGAACACAGACACTGTAAAGTTCAGTGTGTCTTCTTCCTAAGCCTGTGGCCACCACTAAGCAGCCGACTTCTTTTTTTTTCCAATTAATTAATTTATTTTAATTGGAGGCTAATTACTTTACAATATTGTAGTGGTTTTGCCATACATTGACATGAGTCAGCCACGGGTGTACATGTGTTCCCCATCCTGAACCCCCCTCCCACCTCCCTCCCCATCCCATTCCTCTGGGTCATCCCAGTGCACCAGCTCCGAGCACCCTGTCTCATGCATCGAACCTGGACTGGTCATCTGTTTCACATATGATAATATACATGTTTAAGTGCTATTCTTTCAAATCATCCCACCCTCGCCTTCTCTCACAGAGTCCAAAAGTTTGTTCTTTATATCTGTATCTCTTTTGTTGTCTCGCATATACAGTCATTGTTACCATCTCTAAATTCCATATATATATATGTTAATATACTGTATTGGTGTTTTTCTTTCTGACTTACTTCACTCTGTATAATAGGTTCCAGTTTCATCCACCTCTGTAGAACTGATTCAAATATATTCTGTTTAATAGCTGGGTAATACTCCATTGTGTATATGTACCACAGCTTTCTTATCCATTCATCTGCTGATGGACATCTAGGTTGCTTCCATGTTCTGGCTATTATAAATAGTGCTAAGCAGCCAACTTCTACATTCTACTCTCTTTGGCCTTACCTGGTTTCCTCATAAAAGGCCAGAATCAAAGATGTGGCCTAAGATAACACACACAGCCCAAGCCTGCTTCTGCGAGGGAGACAGCATAGAGAAAGGAGACGGGATGATGGGTGTGTAATCCTGGCATTCCTCCAGCTAAGTGTTGTGGAGCTCGGCCCTGAGGAAGCCCTCCCCAAGGGGCTGAAAGTATGTGGCTTAAAACTTCTGCACCTGCCATAATGTAAATTGCCTTAAGCTTCATGGCCTGTGGGTCTAATAGATAGGATTATGTTATTAATGCTAGCATTAACCTTTGAGTGAATGGACTTTTGTCCCATCCAGCTCGCCCAGAGGAAGAGTCCCCCAGCACACGGGCTCAGTAGTTGCGACCCCCAGGCTCTAGAGAACAGGCTCAGTAGCTGTGGCCCACGGGCTTAGTTGTTCTTCAGCATGTGGGATCTTCCCGGATCAGGGATCAAAACTGTGTCTCCTGCAACGGCAGGCAGAGTCTTCACCACTGAGCCACCAGGGAAGCCCTCCAGACAATATCTTATATGTCCTCACAAACACATTTTCTGTCTTCACTGGGTACCACCACCAAAGCACATCTGGGCAATCACCTGCTTGCTGAAGCATCAATACCTCCCGAAGCAGCTGATAATGCATCAGAGCTTTTAAGGCATCGGAGCATCTCAGTGTTGTGTTCCAAAGCAGAGGAGAATGTCTCTGATGTGATATACCCTTAAAGAGGTGGGGAACCAAGCTTGTACTGTGCAGTTATTGTTCGGTGGCCAAGTTGTGTCCAGCTTTTTGCAACCCTGTGGACTAGGTGAGATCCCTCACCATCTCCCACAGTTCACCCAAATTCATGTCCATTGAATCAGTGATGCAACCCAACCATCTCATTCTCTGTCACCCTCTTCTCCTGCCCTCAATCTTTCCCAGCATCAGGGTCTTTTCCAATGAGTGGGCTCTTCGCATCAGGTGGCCAAAGTATTGGAGGTTACATGCAAGTAAGAATCTCCTTTAGATTTTCTTTTATGGACACCCTCCTCCTAATCACCTAATATAAGTCCAGTGAGTTCTGGGTCAGGAAATGAATTGAAACATCAGTGTTTGATATTTAAGGTTGATAACTGAATATCAGTGCTGCTTATAATACTCCCTGCTCCTCCAACAACCAAGGCTTTCTTACCGAGTCAGTCTTTTACAACATCTAGCATCTACTTTCTACAGAGGAACTACAGATGAGTTCCTCCCAAGAGACCATTAGGAGCTCAGGAGACTGTGCTTCCAGAAGGCTCGTCCCACTGTCTTGTCAGATCTGCTCAGCCTCACCTGACCTTCAGTTCACCTCTCTCCAGATGTATTATTGCCCCAGAGGTCCTTTCTCAGACAAGGAAGAATACTGGTTCCATTACGACGGTGTCCCAGCTGCAGATGACATGCAGCCTGACTCACGGTAGCTTAAACAAGTGGGATTTCATTTGTGTCTCGAGACAAAACACTCAGGCCTGGCAGTCCAGGGCCTGGGCAGTGGCTCTAGGAGGCTCCCAGGAAGCCATGCTATCTCTCTGCCTTCTTGTCCTGCCATTCTTTGGGCACCAGCTTTTATTCTCAGTTTCCCTCACAAAATGGAGAAGGAAATGGCAACCCCCCTCAGTCTTCGTGCCTGGAAAATCCCATGGACAGAGGAGCCTGGTGGGCTATAGTCCATGGGGTCACAAAGAGTCAGACACGCCTGAGCTAACCAATAAAACACCCCCAGAACACCTTTGGTCGCTGTACTTCTCAGCCACAGGTCTGCAGTGTGTGAGGAGGAAGGGGGAAGAAGGCAGAGCTGCAGACTTGCCCTGAGCTCCCTTCCACCAGCGCTTCCTGCCTTTGCTGGTGTGTGTGTGTCTGCATGTGCATGTCTGTGCCTATGGTGGTTAGGTGGGAGGGTGGGGGAGGTGGTTTAAACTTTCCATTTGGTCCAAAGTGAAAAAACAGCTTTCCCATCAGAAATAACAAGGACACCTACGGTGTGGGGTGGATAGACATGCTCCTGGCAGCAGCTGCTCCAGCAGACTGAGGTCTGTTCATGTCATGTCCCAGCCCCTACATGTGCCGCACACTCCTGCCTCACCCGTCTTTGTGTAAATAATAACATGGGTCTGTCTCGTGACGCCTTTCGATCTGCTCAGGGTGGAACTCCTGGAAAGAGTTGAGTGGAGCCGCTTTTTCCTTGTTCCGGTATGCTCCTGGAGACCTCCAGACTTAAAAGATAGCCTTGCCAGTTATTGACAACCCTCTTCCTCTGAAGCGCGAGAATGACTTGAGGGGTAAAGTATTTCTGCTCAATTCCAGTCTGAAGTTACGAGGTCTGAGAAAGAACAAAGCACGCGTAATGGGACCCAATCTTGGAGGATTTCAAAAATGGTATTTTCTTATACAGTGTGTGTGCTTAGCCGCTCAGTCATATCCAACTCTTTGCGACCCCATGGGCTGCAGCCCACCAGGCTCCTCTGTCCATGGAACTCTCGAGGCAACAATACTGGAGTGGGTATATCAAAGGTTATGGTGTGTACTTAAAAGTTACATGATAAATAAGCTTGCTTAACTTTATTTATGCCACTGCTTCCCCTCTTTTTTGGATTAAAGAACCTTTTGAAACATAACAGCTATGAAGATGTTATGGAACCAGAGTTCTATGGAAGACTCTTTGAGAAATGCTAATTTATTCTATTTCTTGTGCTAAACTCTAGCTATAGTATCTAACCAAGCCTATCAGATTGAGTTAAGTGTGAGATGTAAACAATATAATGCTGTGTTAGCAGTTAGGTGAGCTTCTAAGTAATTCCTTTCACCTTTTCTCTTTTAAATTTATTTATATGAACCCTTTTCATTTTAATAAGAAGACTATAATGTAATTTTTATTCATATATAGTATAATTAAGAAAAACAATGCTTTAGTTTTAATACTCCACAAGGTGCGTTCAGTTGTGTCTGACTCTTTGTGACCCCACGGACTGTAGCCCACCAGGCTCCTCTGTTCTTGGGATTTTCTTGGCAAGAATACTAGAGTGGGTTGCCATGCCCTCCTCCAGGGGATCTTCCTGACTCAGAGATCAAACTCCTGTCTCCCGTATCTCTTGCATTGCAGACAGATTCTTTACCTCTGAGCCACTAGGGAAGCCCTCAATACATGGGAGAGCTTTTGAAATAAAGAACAGTTTGGTTTCTTAAAAAAAAAAAAAAAAAGTAATACAAATGTGTACATATTTAAGGAAAGGAAATAATATAATGAAAAAAGTTAAATTTAGTAGTATATATTGAATAGACTATATTAAAGAAAGAATATTTTAAAAAGCATGTCATGACCAAATCAGAAGAAGAAAAAAAAAACTAGACTATGATATTGTGGCCACCAATGTGAACTGAGATCAGTAGTTTAGGCCTATAGCCAAGGGGGAAAAAAAAAAGAAAAAACGATTGACTTGTATTTGCTGATGGTTTTCCACAAATGTAAACAATTTTAAGGAGTCAAATAATTGAACAGAACCCAAGTTCAGATTATATGCTTCGTTAAAACTTGCGGTCAGTGAACAGAACATTCTCAAGCGCCTCAAGCCTAGACTAATGTTGTATCGTATACACACATTCTCATGCAGAGTCATAGTGATGAAACACCCAATAGAGATAAGAGCCAAATATGGCTAGCCTCTCGATAACTCTGGACGAGTGCTGGAGACTCGGCCTCAAAAGCCGCAGCATGGCCCCGTGGGTGTTGACAGATTGGGCACAAAACAGGGATGCCTTCTGTAGAGCTGTAAGCATTTCGCAATCAACTGCTTATCGTACTTAACTCCTAGGAGCCAGTTTCTCTGACTTAAGGGTGGAGAATCAGTAGCTTCGACAGCAGAGTTAGAGCATTAGCCTAAATGATTAATTAGAAAACAGGCGCGTGCTCAGTCATTCAATCGCGCCCAACTCTTGGCTACCCTTTGGACTGTAGACAGTCAGGCTCCTCTGTCCATAGGATTGCTTTAGGCAAGAATACTGTAGTGTGTTGCCATTTCCTTCTTGATTATTAGAAAATACATGACTCTGAATCTCTGCCTCAGAAAGAAACAAATGAGTGTTGAGCATTATCATTATTTATACAATACTTTTATGTAATTATTATGTATACATATATATATAATTTTATATAAACTTTTAATTGACTTTTAAAAAAAGTATTTATTTGGCTACACCAGGTCTCAGTTGCGGCATGAGAACTCTTAGTTGTGGCATGTGGGTTCCAGCTCCTTGATCAGGGATTGAACCCGGGCCCCCCAGGATTAGGAGCACAGTCTTAGCCACAGGACCACCAGGGAAGTTCCCTTAACTGGCTTTTAATGGGGAGTCTGGGCTTCCCTTGTGGCTCAGCGGGTAAAAGAATCCGCCTGCAATGTGGGAGACCTGGGTTCGATCCCTGAGTTGGGAAGATCCCCTGGAGAAGGGAAAAGCTACCTGCTCCAGTATTCTGGCCTGGAGAATTCCATGGACTGTATAGTCTATGAGGTTGCAAAGAGTTGGAGATGACTGAGCAACTGACTTTTTAATGGAGAGTTTACATATAAGTCTCCAGGGAAGAGTACCAAATTTTCCTTATTTTCATTTTCAGATCTGTTCATTAGTTGCAACAAAATGCTGGTGCTGTTTTATTACTATTATAACAGACAGAGGTTGTTATAGAAAATATGTAACCCAACGAGATAGAGGACTTTACTTCAAAGCATTTCTGAGTGTTAAAAAGATCAGCATGGGAAACAGGCTGAGCGGAATTTCAGGTTGTGCGGTTATGTAATGACATTTTCAATGGAACCTCAAATGCTATGCTAATGCCTAACTTAAAAACTGCTTCACGGGTAGAAAATTTTAACTCTAATATTATATTGAAAATTTAAGAAAAAAGATTTTGGTAAAAGAAAGAGATTCATCTACAGTTTAGAAATAGACCATAAAATAGGAACTTTCCTAGAAGTGGAAAGATAATAGTTAACATTATAGGTTCAATAGCATTTATTTCTAGACAAGTGTTAATCATTCAGGTCTTGCCTGATCGGTATTTAGAACAAGGCGTATTTGATACCTAGACATGAATAGGGAGGTAGGTGGAATTCAGAACTCTGATATATATTTTAGAGGAAGAAGAAGTCCTATTATAGTAATAGATTGTCACTCTGTGAAGACTTGCCTATTGAAAAAAAGTCCTGGGGTTTGTGTTTTCTTTCTATATCACAGTTAAGTCAAGTGGTTGTTTAACAATGTGTACCCGCCAAATAAAACAAATTTGCTAAAATAGTCCATATTCAAAGAACCATGCTCCTTTCCAGTATGCAGCCAGCATATGGCTAAAGTTCAGCCTTCTTAAAAATCATTAAATTGAGTTGAGAAAAAATTTTCCATGAAAATGCTTTTGTTCTGTGAAGATGCAGTAGGAATCTCCAGGGAAAGGTACTTACTAAGAAACTCTCACACATTTTTATTGATACAATCTCCCTTAAAAAAAAAAAAGTCTCAGCCTTTAAAAAGAATACATTTGAATCAGTTCTAATGAGGTGGATGAAACTGGAGCCGATTATACAGAGTGAAGTAAGCCAGAAAGAAAAACACCAATACGGTATACTAACATATATATATGGAATTTAGAGAGACGGTAACGATAACCCTGTAAGCGAGACAACAAAAGAGACACAGATGTATAGAACAGTCTTCTGGACTCTGTGGGAGAGGGAGAGGGTGGGATGATTTGGGAGAATGGCATTCAAACATGTATAATATCATATAAGAAAAGAATTGCCAGTCCAGGTTCGATGCAGGATACAGGATGCTTGGGGCTGGTGCATTGGGATGACCCAGAGGGATGGGATGGGGAGGGAGGTGGGAGGGGGGTTCAGGATGGGGAATACATGTACACCCATGGCGGATTCATGTTGATGTATGGCAAAACCAATACAATATTGTAAAGTAATTAGCTTCCAATTAAAATTAAAAAACAAACAAACAAAAAAATGTCTTTAACACTGTGGTAAAACATGCATAGCATAAAACTTTCCATTTTAGCCATGTGTACAGTTCAGGGGCATTAAGTACATTCACATTATTGTGCAACCGCAGTGGCACCCCACTCCAGTACTCTTGCCTGGAAAATCCCACTGATGGAGGAGCCTGGTAGGCTGCAGTCCATGGGGTCGCGAAGAGTCAGACACGACTGAGTGAATTCACTTTCACTTTTTACTTTCATGCATTGGAGAAGGAAATGGCAACCCACTCCAGTGTTCTTGCCTGGAGAATCCCAGGGACGGGGGAGCCTGGTGGGCTGCCGTCTATGGGGTCGCACAGAGTGGGACACGACTGAAGCGACTTAGCAGCAGCAGCACCACCACCACCACCATTTATCCACGGAACACTTCATCTTGTAAAACTAAGGTGAAAGTGAAGTCACTCAGTCGTGTCCGACTCTTTGTGACCCCGTGGATTGTAGCCCACCAGGCTCCTCCGTCCATGGGATTCTCCAGGTAAGAATACTGGAGTGGGTTGCCATTTCCTTCTCCAGGGGATCTTCCCTGACCCAGGGATTGAACCCAGGTCTCCCGCCGTGCAGGCAGATGCTTTAACCTCTGAGCCACCAGGGAAGCCCCTGTGTAAAACTAAAACTGTAGCCATTAACCAACAAATTCCCATTCCCCCCTTCCCAGCCCCTGCAATCACCATTTTTGCTTTCTGTCTCTATGAATTTGATGACTCTAGCTACCTCCTATAAGTCAAGTCATGCTGTATTTGTCTTTTTGTGACTGGCTTATTTCACTTAGCAAACTGTCTTCAAGGTTTACTCATATTGGAACAAGTGTCTACAATCTCCCATTTTAGTAGCTGAAAAAACAAGGCAGCCATAGTCATTTATTATTTTTATGTGTATGTGTGCCTGTGTTAGTCGCTCAGTCATGTCCTACTCTCTGTGACCCCATTGTAGCTCACCAGGCTCCTCTGTCCTGGGGATTGTACTCTCTGTGACCCCATGGACTGTATGTAGCCCACCAGGCACCTCTGTCCATGGGATTCTCCAGGCATGAGTACTGGAGTGGGTTGCCATGCCTTCCTCCAAGGGATCTTCCCAACCTAGGGATTGAACCCAGGTCTCCTGCATTGCAGGCAGATTCTTTACCATCTGAACTACCAGGGAAGCCCCAGTTCTTTTTATATCTATATAGTATTTCATATCAATTTCTTTCAAAGAGACTTCAGAAAGTTTGCCTGGGGTATTGTTTGAGTTCCCCTTTATGAGAAAACCAAAGGAACAAGCAGTGTTAGTGGGGATGGTGGGCTAAGTGTACAATAAACAGGAATAGGCATGTGAAAAGGAGGCAGTTTTCACTCTGGGTAAAAGATAATCTGCTCTGCCCTTAAATTTTCTGAATCCACAGATTTGGATGAAGTCCCAGAGTCAATATTTTTAAAAAGCCTTAAAAAAAAAAAAAAAAAAAAAAAACCAAGAATGCAGAGAAGACAAGTTCTTCTTTGTATTCTTTGTATTCTTTGCACTAGCTCTCCCTGGATCTTCAATCCAGTGTCAGTTGCTGCATAGATATATTTAAGCCATCCTCTTTGACAGCGTTTCAAAATTTGACTTGATCTCCTCCTTCTGAGGCAAAACACCTCAGCTTTGCTGAAGTAAGAGACTTCATTTTATGAGGTTTTCTAGTGCTTTAATATCCAGTTTGCTTTCCTTTAGATGTCCATTGCGTGGTCAATATCCATTCAGACTGAAGTATCCAGGACTTCCCTGGTGGTACAGTGGATGAAAATCTGCCTGCTAATACAGATGACATGAGTTCATACCTAGTCCCGGAAGATCCCACATGCCAAGGAGCATCCGAGCCCATGTGCCACTACTCCTAAGCCTGAACCCCAGAGCCCACGACCTTCAGCTTCT
Organism: Bos taurus; assembly: GCF_002263795.3. Lineage (NCBI taxonomy): Eukaryota > Metazoa > Chordata > Mammalia > Artiodactyla > Bovidae > Bos > Bos taurus. The sequence goes on from NC_037339.1 coordinate 12,127,676, forward strand.
GAATCTCATACCTAGACCCTGTGCTCTGCAGCAAGAGAAGCCTGTGCATTGCAATGAAGAGCAGCCCTGCTCGCTGCTGCTGCTGCTGCTGCTGCTAAGTCACTTCAGTCGTGTCTGACTCTGTGTGACCCCATAGATGGCAGCCCACCAGGCTCCCCCGTCCCTGGGATTCTCCAGGCAAGAACACTGGAGTGGGTTGCCATTTCCTCCTCCAATGCATGAAAGTGAAAAGTGAAAGGGAAGTCGCTCAGTCGTGTCCGATTCTTCGAGACCCCATGGACTGCAGCGCACCAGGCTCCTCCGTCCATGGGACTTTCCAAGCAAGTGTACTGGCGCTGCAACTAGCAAAAGCCAGCATGCAGCAACGAAGGCCCAGCACAATCAAAAATAAATAATGAAGAAATAATTTTAAAAAAACATCCAGAACTGTGGCTTGTTCAACGTCGTTTCCCAAAATTCTGCCTGTGTTAGAATTCTAAGATGGCAGTTGAAATTAAGGTTACTAATCAGTTGAAAGTAAGATTATCCAGGTTAGCCTAACCTAATCACCTAAGTCCTTTAAGAGCAATGAGTTTTTTCCTCCTAGTTGCAGAAGTATTCAAGGCAAGGGAGGGATCCACAGTGAGGGAGGTGGGGTGGGGGTCCCTGTTGCTGAAATGGAGGGGACCACGTGATTAGGACCAGGGAGTAGCCTCTAGGAGCTGAGAATGGTCCCCAGCCAAGAGCCAGCAAGAAAGCAGGGAGCTTATCCTACAACCTATAGTCAAACAGATGCCAATAACCTGAAGGAACACGGAAACAGGTCTTTCTCTGGCCAAGCCTCCAAGTGACATTACAGCCAGCTAACATCCTGATTTTAGTCTCAGGAGATCCCAAGTAGAGGACTTACTTGAAACATGACAGACTCCTGAAAAATAGATACTGTGAGATGATACACGGGTGTTACTTGAAGCCACTAAGCTTGGGGTAGTTTGTTACAAAGTAGTAGATGTCTAATACACTGCCCCTTCTATTTTATGTTCCAAAAACATGTTTCTGCTTGCAAGTTCCTGAAACCAGCTTGCTCTCTTAGGCTTACATGCTTCTGTCTGTAACGTTTCCTTGCCTGAGGATCTCCTCTTATCTGGTCAGAATGGACAAACTACTCTCTACGCTCAAGACACATCTCAGTCACAACTGCCGCTAGAAAATGCAACTACCTTCCCCAGGTAGACGTACTGTGTGTGAGGCCCTTCTGACTATAAGAATTAGAGAGAGCGCTGGGAAACCCCACTGGCTCCAGTTAAAAATTTCAAGATTTTGGGAAGAAAGGACTGTGAGGGCTGAATTTGATAATAAATGTTTAAAAACCTCATAAATATTTTTTATATTCCCTAAAATAACACAAGCAGTTCACCACATCTAATAATACCCGTGATATTCTGCACATCGTATTACCAATAATTGGTATTATTGGTATATCTTCTTTTTGTATTTATCACCCTTGGCCAAGGAGGAACTTTTTTTTTTTTTTTAACAAGAATTTTATTTTATTTTTTTTAATATAAATTTATTTATTTTAATTGGAGGATGTCTTCCCTCAGCGAAGGCAGGAGCATTTTGGAGATTAACAGTCCTGGCTAAAGTCCTGCTTGAGAATCTGGTTTTGAAGAGGAGTACTTTCTGTCTCTGGCTGAAGACACCCAGGATCTCTCAAGGGGTATACTTAGAAAAGACTTAGGGGACCCCAGACCAGTGCTAATCTGTAGTAAAGAGCAAGCATGGTGGCTCAGACAGTAACGAATCTGCCTGCAACGTAGGAGATCCAGGTTCAATCCCTGGGTCGGGAAGATCCCCTACAGAAGGCAATGGCAACCCACTCCAGTATTCTTGCCTGGAGAATTCCATGGACAGAGAGCCTGGTGGGCTGCAGTCCATGGGGTCACCAGGGGTTGGACACAGCTGAGCAACTAAAACTTTTACTTCACTTCAATGAGAGTGTGACAGGAAATTTGACCTCATGACTATATTTAAAAGATTTATTGTTTTTATTACTTGATTATAAAGGCTTGTTGTGGAAAAATGTGAAAAACTCCAAAGATAAAAAGTAGCTATAGGGCTAGCACATAGAGACTGCTACTTTTACATTTTTGGGGTTTCTTTATCTTTTTTCTATGCATGTATATTTTTATTTTCTTATAGAATTGCATCTGTTGTAGAATACAACTTCTAAAAATAAAAAAAAAAAAGAGAGAATTTCCTCTCTCTACAAGTTTTAGTGAGATGCTTGTAAATTCCTCCTATTTTTTGTTCCACAGGTTGTGTGTGTGTGTGTGTGTGTGTGTGTGTGTGTGGTCAGTCTCACCTACATAGTCCTTGGTTTTTATAACTTTTAACTTTGATTTTTTTTTCTATTCTTCCTGCCTCCTCAATTCTGCAGATAATTTTAGTCTAGACAAAAGCAACGCAGAGTCTTGGTTCTTTAGGGATTGGGGTTCTGGTAAAATAAAGACAAAACTCCCACATGGAAAATCAAATCTGTGACCCAATTACCAGAAGTAGGCCACAGGCAGTGGTTAGGTCTTGAATACATTTTTTAAAATTGGAGTGTCAGAAATTCCATGTTCTAGCCATCAACTTGTGTGAGTGTGCAAATATATATATGCCAGGTTGTTAACGGCAGCACTGTTGATAATAGTGAAACCTTAAAGGCAACCAAATGCTCACCAGTTGTGGCTTGATTAGAGAAAAGGCGGTATTACGGCCAACTAAGGGGAAATGTTGCAGCTCCTAAAATCAAGGAGGTATCTAGCTCATCTGAGCTGATGTGGAAAGATTTCCAAAATGCATTATTAATTGAAAAAATTACAGGGCAATATGAACAGTTTGATATTACCAGGGCAAATAAAAGGATATTTCTCCAACACACACACAGACATACACCTGTGTATATACATTAGTGAGGGTCTATCGGGGAGAAGAAAACACTTATATTTCAGCCAGAGGAAATTTAATACAGCTATTGGTTAAAAATTGTTGTAGAGTCAAAAGAAAAAGATGAAGTTACCCAAAGGTGAGCAACTTTTATTGTTGCTAAGTTGTGTCTGACTGTGCAACCCCATGGACTGTAGCCCACCAGGTTCCTCTGTCTGTGGGATTTCCCAGGCAAGAATACTGGAGTGGGTTGCTATTTCCTTCTCCAGGGGATCTTCCTGACAAAGGGATGGAACCTGCATCTGCTGCTTGGCAAGCAAATTCTTTACCACTGAGCCACCCACCAGAGTTTGGGAAGCCACAAACCCCTGATGGAAGAAAATGAACTTACTTAATTGAGTTCCTAACTGCTGTGGTGCTGAGGCTGCTGGATAATCTGTCTAGGAAAAATTCTGAATCTCAACATCTCAACCATCACATCCTCTTCATGGGCTTTCTTTTTTCATCAGGGCTTCCACTAGGCTGAGAGATTATCTTAAAATGACAGTCTATTATTATTATACATTTTATGGACTTAGTACATTGTGGAAAGGGAAGGGATCTCACATCAATCCTTTGATTTGTTGGTTTATTTTTAGATTTAGCTTAGACTTGGCTTCCTCTAGGAAGCCTCCTTTTCCTCCCCCACCCCAGGATCAAACTAAGAGCCCCCTGATCCTCCCTGTAGCAAGTGCTTGTGAAGCTCTGTGCACATCCTACTGGCCCGCCTTGGGACAGTTTTGTGTGCTTTGCCCACTCCCCACTTCAAGTGCTGTCGGGAATGTCTCTGCACTGGGCTGCCTTGGAGCTTTCTCTGAATCAATGAGAAACTGCTCAGCTAATTGCAGAAACAGTGAGGAAGTGTGGCAGAAGCTAGGACCCTCCAGATTGTTGCTGTTTAGTTGCTCAGTCATGTCTGACTCTTTTGCAACTGTAGGTATTGTAGCTGCCAGGGTCCTCTGTCCATGGGATTTCCCAGGCAAGAATCCAGGAGTGGGGTACCATTTCCTTCTCCAGGGGATCTTCCCAACCCAGGGATCGAACCTGTGTCTCCTGTATTGGCAGGAGTGTTCTTTACCACCGAGCCACCAGGGAAGCCCAGCAACCTCAGAAACAACTCCCAGTTAGTACAAGAGTAGTGGATCATCCTGGAGAAGGCAATGGCACCCCATTCTAGTACTCTTGCCTGGAAAATCCCATGGATGGAGAAGCCTGGTAGGCTGCAGTCCATGGGGTCGCTGAGGGTCGGACACGACTGAGCAACTTCATTTTCATTTTTCACTTTCATGCATTGGAGAAGGAAATGGCAGCCCACTCCAGTGTTCTTGCCTGGAGAATCCCAGGGACGGGGGAGCCTGGTGGGCTGCCGTCTATGGGGTCTCACAGAGTCGGACACGACTGAAGTGACTTAGCAGCAGCAGCAGCAGTAGTGGATCATTCAATGCAGTGATTTTCTACACAGATTTCAACACAGTTCCTTAGAGAGTCTCCAGTGGGACTATGCCCTAAAGAACATCATTGCTAATGGAAGACATCCTTTAGCTTTTCTCCTACTTTTCTCTCATTCACCCACCTACTCACCTCTGCTTCCTTGCATGGCCACTCAGATAAACTACCAGTACCCAAATATTCTTCTTAGGCTCTGATTTAGGTGAATGAGGTTACCCAAACTAAGACAAGCTCTAGTGTTATCCAGTCTAAACTGCAGTCACAGCATTTATTACACGACATTAGCATCAGTGGTGAAGAATCTCCCTGCCTATACAGGAGACACGAGTTTAATCCTTGGGCTAGGATGATCCCCTGGAGGTGGAAATGGCAACCCACTCCTGTATTCTTGCCTGGAGAATCCCACGGACAGAGGAATCTGGTGGCCACAGTCCGTGGGGTCGCAGAGAATTGGACACAACTAAGCACGCACATGTATATACTTCACTGAAGCTTTGCCTTTTTCAACTCTGCCTCTTTGAAATGTCAGTGTCTTGACACTGGGGTTTAAAATAGATGTTATGTAATATATAAAAGCATGTAGGAGAGAGAGAAGGAGAGAGAGAGATTAAGAGAGAATGAAGAGAACTATGGAAAGAAGGAAGACAAATCTGTGGCCAATAACACTTGCTGCCTGAGTGTGTGTGAAAGTTGCTCAGTCGTGTCTGACTCTTCGCGACCCATGGGCTACTGTACACTTGCTGAGTGCCGCCATTTCCTACTGTGATACCTTTCTCTTTGTGGAGGTAAGAAATTTGAATAACGCATTGCAAAGGTAGAATATTTTCTGAGTCATCTGGAAAGCGGAATGCAGACACAGGGTGGGCTTTGAATTTGTTTTCCTGTTGATGATCAACTGATTACGAAACTCAGCCCCTCCCGGAAGTGTAATACTGACTCAGACCAGCTGTGAACAAAACCGGAACCATAGTGCTTTGGGGGACGTGGCTAGAACAAAGCAGCTGTGAGACGGTGGTCAAGACGCAATTCGCCAAGGCACTGCCAGCGAACCGGTTTCAACTTCCGCAGGAAGTTGTAAGCAAAATGGAAAATGGGAGATGGCGGCCAATGAGACTAGGCTCAGAGGGGATTGAAAAGGCTGATGAGCCCGTTACTGGAATTTCAGAAACGATTTCTTCAAAACAGCTCTAAAGAGAGTGAGCTTCACGAGTGAATAATGTGATGCCCAAGCATATAATTATTTATGAGGTTCTCATCACAGCAGCACCTAAATACTTCAGAGACATTTGATGCATGGCCTGGATGCGTCCAGAGCTTTATTAGACTAAAGGTGCATTTGCAAATGGAATAAAGGCAGATGTCTAATGGATTCACTTTGATAGAACAAAACAGAACAAAACCCACTGCCAAGGCACTTGCAAATATTCAGTTGTTTCATACTACCCGAATACCAGTCTCGGAAGAAAGAACTGGAATAGAACATAAATAAGTGGGCTAGAAGCTCCTGGCCTCTGAAGGGGATTAGTGCTGGGAAAGAAAATAGTAATTTAGGAGAAGTCAGAATTCGTCATAACACACATTTATAGCTCTCTTTGGATTTATTTTTTTTCCTCTTAAATTTACTTTTAATTACCCTAAAATTAAAATTAAGTTAAATCCATTTTGATTTGTAATCATTTTAATTTAATTTTCTTTTCTTTCATTTTAATTTTACTTATTCCGCTATTCTTTCCTTAGAAGTGCTTCTGTTCACGTTTAGAAAATCTGGATAGCCGAGGGAATCCGTAGCATTAATCATTTCCTTTTAAAGAGGTATATAAAGTTAACAGAAATTCTGTTCCTAGCCTGTTCCACTAAGGCAGAGACTATGTCAGAGAAAGATTTTCACACAAAATGAACGTCTTAAAAACTTAAAATACAGCTATATTTGGACCTGGGAGCTATAAACAGCAGGAAACCTACAAAGCTCTAAGACCTGCTATTTCCCCTCTTATTGTCTCTATTTTACAAAGCTTTCTGTGTTCCATCTCCAGAAGCTATCTCAAACCCTCCAGTTCAAGAAAATGTACCTTTTGACAATGTGCAGCCTTTGGGTTTTTCTGACTTTCCCCATAGATGTCACCCAGAAATGATGCAAACCACTCAGTTCAATTTGCATCGTTATACAAAAGGGACTCTCCTTGGAAACCTTTTATGTGCTTCTAAAACATAATAGCGTTTCAAAGAAATGTGCTCTTTTTAAGATAATAACTGCTCTTAACTCCCCCACCAGATCTTGCTGAAGGATTTGACAATTAACTCAGCTTACCACTGGCTTGAAATGATTTGACAGAGATTTAACTCTTTGGAGAAATGTTTTTCTTTAACTAAGCAATTTTTTTTTCCTTTCAATGTATTTTAGTGCATTTCAATTTAATCTCTATTCTTCCTCTACACTTATTCCCTGGGGTAGGAATCCATTTTTGGTTATGCATGTTTGTGGTTCTTAAAAACACATGCAATCATCGTGTTGTAAGCTGAATTTGTCTCTCCCAAATTCACATGTCAAAGACCTAACCCCCGGGACTTCAAAATGCGACTGTATTTGGAGATGGGGCCTTCAAGAGGTGATAAAGTTAAAATGAGTTTGTTGGAATGTGCCTAATCCAATCTGACGGGTGTCCTTATAAGAAGAGGAAATTTGGATACACAGAGAGACATGAAGAATGTACACTCACAGAGAAAAGGTCATGCGAGGACATGGCAAGCAAGACCCGTGGAGAGACCTCAGAGGAAAGCAGATCTGCCAACACCTTGATCATGACCTTCTAGACGCCAGGACCGTGAGAAGACACGCTTCTAGAGTTTAAGCCCCTCAGTCTGGGGTGTGCTGCTGCGGCAGTCCTAGGAAACTGACACAGAGAATCCAAGCGGTCCTCCAGCTTTAACTTGAGGCTGCTCAGAGTCAGGGAACGGGCTGCTCCTCACTACCTGTTCTATTTAGGGAAGCCCCTTTGGGAAAATACTTCCTTCTGTTCTGAGTAACTGCGATTTCCTGTAGTCATTCCACTGCCCGAATAGACATCACGATGTACAAAGGGCCATTCCCTAGTCCCTGCAGAAATCCTGTGCTTTCAAAATAAAATGACAATAAATTAAAAAGGGGCTTGGGAATTCCCTGGTGGGGCTTCCCAGGTGGCTCAGTGGTAAAGAATTTTTCTGCCAATGAAGGAGACATGGGTTTGATCCCTGGGTTGGGAAGATCCCCTGCAGAAGGAAATGGCAACCCACTCCAGTATTCTTGCCTGGAAAATTCTATGGACAGAGGAGTCTGGCGGGATCCCATCCGTGGGATCGCCAAAGAGTCAGACATAACTGAGCACACACACACCCGTGGTTAGGACTCAGTGCATTCACTGCAAGGCTCGGGTTCAATTCCTGGCTGGGAGCTAAGAGTCTGCAGCTTACATGGCACAGCCAAAAAATAGCCCTAAAATTTTCAATATCCACTGCTTCTGAACTCCTTTAATTCCTCCATCTTTGGGCTCCTCTGTCTCCACCGCATCATCACTGTCTGATTTCTTCCTGATTCTTTCATTCTTGGCTCCCTTGACTAACATCTTGCTGGTCTTCTTGCCTACAGTTTTGTAATTCCTACCCAGAAGAGATGATTTTATGAACATTGGAGGGGGGAAATGACTGTAGACCAATCACCCCCCACCCTCACCATTATTACATGGTGAGATTAAATTATAGTGAACCATGTAAAAAAAAAGTAAAGTGAAAGTTGCCCAGTTGTGCCTGACTCTTTGCAACCCCATGGACTATACAGTCCATGGAATTCTCCAGGTCAGAATACTGGAGTGGGGACCCATTCCCTTCTCCAGGGGATCTTCTCAACCCAGGGATCAAACCCAGGTCTCTCACGTTGCAGGCAGATTCTTTAGGAGCTGAACCACCAAGAAAGAGGCCTGCTTTAAAGAGAGAAATGAGACACCTGGGGGGAGTTCAGGAGCACCAGATGGGCAAGATAGACCCTTTGTCTTGCACAGAAATGTGCATGTTGCACTAACCTCTAGTGAAGCTCTGTTTCTGCCCGGGACGGTCACAGCAACCCAATGACGACATTCAGTTCTAAGTGTATTTGCACGACCTTCACTTTGCTGGGCTTCCATGCACTCAGGGTAAAACTGGTGTCCTCACGGTGTACCTGTGAACCTTCAGACCTGCATAACCTCCTGCTGCCATCAAATGCCTCAGGCTCCACACTGTGGCTTTTGCTCTTGTTATCCCCTCAACTTGGAATTCATTTCCCCCAGATATCTGTCTAACCTTTGCTCGAATGACACTTTTCACTTTTTCACCCTCCCCCAGATGAACCGATAAGAGTATTGATGATAATAACAATAGGAATAGAGATAAAAATGTAGTTTTTCCTGCCATGTTTAAAGTTTAACAAGTGGTCCCTCCGCTCAGCACTCTGGGAAGAGGCACAATTTAAACCATGTAGTTAAGGACACATATGTTCTTTTTTTTACCCATTGAAGTATTGCTTATTTATAATGTTGCATTAATTTCTGCTCTACAGCAAAGTGATTCAGTGGTACATATATGTTCTGTTCTGTGTTCTTTCCCATCATCATGGCTTATCACAGGATATTTAATGTAGTTCCCTATGCTATTCAGTAGGGCCTTGCTGTTCACCTGTTCTACATACAGCAGTTTGTATCCGCTAATCGCAAGCTTCCAATCCATCCCCCACTCCCCCTTGGCAGCCTCATCTGTCCTCTATGCCTGTGAGTCGTTTTCTCTTTCGTAGGTAAGTTCATTTGACACAAATGTTCTTTACTTTGTCACGTATACCACCCTTGGAAATTCACATGGTGAAAAATATTTCAAGGATACTGATCAATTTCGGGGGGCACTTATTTGTTCCAATCAGACATTTTTTTTTTACATTGGATGAAAATATTCTGTATGAAACTATAATGATTTGTTGTTCAGTCGCTAAGTCGTGTACCACTCTTTAGTGACCCTGTGGACTGTAGCCCGCCAGCCTCCTCTATCTATGGGGTTTCCCCCTCAAGAGTACTGGAGTGGGTTGCCATTTCCTTCTCCAGGGGATCTTCGTGACCCAGGGATCAAACCCGCGTCTCTTGCTTTGGCAGGCAGATAATGATTGATGAATGTCAATTGTGCATTTGTCCAAACCCATAGCATATCCAACAGCAAGAGTAAACTCTAGGTGCACTTCAGACTTGGGGTGGTTACGATGCATCGGTGTAGGCTGATCAGTTGTAACAAAGGTACTGCTCTTCCGGGGGATGTTGACAATGGAGGAAGTCACGCATGTGTGGGGGCAGAGGGTATACGGAAATCTCTTACCTTCCCCTCAAGCTTTCTATGAACCTAAAACCACTCTAAAATTTGTCTTTTAAAAAAGAATTTCATAAGGATTAGTATCAAGAAGAGAATGAATTAATTCTTTTCTTTCCAGATCTAGGTCAAAAATTTAATTCTTAACTTATTGTCTCCTCAACTGATGGGGTCTTCAGGGGGTATCTGAAAATAAACCTGATGGAAGGGCTCTCAGAGAACACTGCACCAGCGGTCTTGGGGTCTTGAAAGAGTCTTCTAAACCCTTGGACAGACACCTCTAAGACCTCTAAAAAGCACCTGTCCTGCCTCATTTGCGATTCTGTGGACATTGAAAATGGAGCCTATGTGGGCTCTGGGTAAGTCGCTTCAGTCGAATCCGGCTCTTTGTGACCCCACGGACTGTAGCCCGCCAGGCTCCTCTGTCCATGGGGTTCTCCAGGCAAGAGGACTGGAGTGGGTTGCCGACCCAGGGATGAAACCTGCTTCTCTTGCATTGTCGGGTGGGTTCTTTACCCCTAGTGCCACCTGGGAAGCTCGTATCACCCTCTGCTACAACCGTTTTTTATCTGTCCAGTTGACTCCGTGTACTCTGATCCTTTAAGGACAGGCTCTTTAAGAAAGGTTATAAAATGAATACATGCTCAGAAATCCAATCTGTGTGGAGGCGAAAAGTCCCTACTGTCCTCATCTCCACTTTTACTCCCCAGAGATTTCCCTCGTTAAATTTATGAAATACCTTCCCTGAGCTTCTCTATTTATAAACAAGCATATATCTATACATAGCAGGCATGATTATATTCAGGGCACTCCATTCAGAAGTGCAAAAATGTAATTTTTTAAAAATAACATCTTCAGCTTTGAGCACCAGTTCCTTCAAGTGGCAGAAAATGTTTGTCAATTCAAAGGAAATGCAGGCATTTGGGGCTTTTCTCAGTCAATTGAGGCGCTTCCTCTCTGCTCCTCTGCCCTGCATGGTTGCTGTTCTACATTCCAGGGGGCTCGCTCGCTCTGAGGCCTGGTGGAGGTGGTGGCCCGCCGCGCATCAGATCTACACATGCAGGCGTCCACCCTGGTGCCCACCGCCACCTCTGGCTCTGGGCCGCTGCCCACCAGCTCTCCACATTGGCTTCTGTACAGGCCAGGTGGTCGAAGCCACTTCTGCTGAGGGTGTAGCCTCATGCTGGCCCAGAGGTGTCAACTGACTGTTGATTCTTTATTAAGAATCTTGAGACTGGTCTCCGGGGCCCCAGATAACAAAGCTGCCTTGGAGGTGTCTCTCCTCTATTCTGCTGCCAAGACAGCGAAAGGAACCCCATGGGGCTCCTAGACAGGAAACTGGGCACATCCCCTCCTTCTCTGGGACCCCCGGATGCTGTGGTCCAGCCCGAGGCAGGGAGTATGCTGATCCTCCCACCATCTCTGCTCTCTCTGCTTCTCCTTTCTCTCCAGGAATATTTTTGTCTGGTGTAAAGCAGGAAAACCAGCTCTTCTATCAGCACTCACTCGTTCAAAGCTATTGTTTTGACCCGTTGTCTCTGCCAGGAGTTTCAAAATTCTATTTTGAAACTAAAAAGCTGAGAGTTGAAGTCTTTTGTTCCCTGTTCGATTGTGGCTCAGCCCGCCCCAAGTCGTGAGCTGCCCTAGCTGTGGGGAGTGGAAGGCAGTGACCCGAGGAGGCGATGGCAGCAGAAAGAGGACATATCAGTAAAAACTTCAAAGGATCATTCCATCACATTTATAAATATCCTTTGTTTTTTTTTTCACCCACAAGTATAATCCCTCCATTCCCACAGTTCTATAGATTGCCTTTTTCATTCAGTGAAATATTACGGATGTGTTTCCAAATCAGTACAAGTGCGTCTACCTCACACCACTTCACAGTTGCATAATGTCATTGTCTGGATATATACTATTATTTATTTGATGTCCACTGTGGATGGATGTTTAGGTAGTTCCAGCTTTTGGCTTTTCAAAAAAAAATGCAACAATGAGTATACATCTAAACACATATTTGATTGTTCCAAATGTTTCTATACCATTTATTGAATATCATATCTTTTCCTATCATATACTCTCAGGCACAAGTACTACATTTAGTCATAGAAATCAGTCAGTAAGTTTTGGATTATCCAGGTCAGGGTCTTCTTTTCCTTCTCTTTCCCCAATGTTTTTGATCATTATTTCCAGAACACAGGCAGGGGTACATGGTTGCCTTTATGTGGGTCTGGTAAAGAGAGGAGAGCAAGGCAAATGACATGCTTGTGTTTCCCTTCTTCCAGGAGAGAGATGCTCCTGTGAATGAGCACAGATGGATGCTCCCCAGAGAGGTCGTGCTTGTTAAAGCTCACAATTGCTACTAGCAGTGTAAGGCTCCTTGTTGAAGTCTAAGTTTTACCAGTGACTCAGCAGACCCTTCTATTGTAATGTCGTGACTTCCATGGTGACGTAGCAAGTCCTAGCTAAAATAGCTACTCTGAGAAAGCAGAAAACCTGTCCCTTTGAGAGACTGGGTTCTGAACCTAGTGCACCTTCCTTTCCTCTTGGCTGATATTTTGTGAGCAGAGTAAGCGGGTGGTTACACCTTATCGTCTCTTTTTCAAGAGTGAGAGGGAACCCCAGATTCAGCTTACGTTCCAGTCCAGTAAACACTAAACCCACAATTTAACAAGAAAGTAAACGTTATGTGGAATGTTTGAAGATGAGAAGTGCTATGGAAAACCACAGAGTAGTGTAAAGTATGTGGGAGACCCAGAGGGTCCAGGGAGGGCTGGCCAGGTTGCAGGTCTCAACAGAGTAGTCAGAGTTGGCCCATGGAGAAGGTGACAGCTGAGCAAAGGCTTGTAAGAGGTGAGGTCGTGAATCACGTGGGGAGTCGAGTAAAGAACGTTGCAGGTAGAAGGCCCTCAGGTAGGATATGCCTGGGCACTTAAGTACAGCAAGGAAAAGTAGCGTGAGTGAGGGGGAAGCAGAAGGGGGAAAAGCTGGAAAGCTAGGGAATGGGGCTGGGAACATATCACGCGGGGTCTCGAAGGGCTACATTCAAACTACTGAGCATCACACCTTGTTTTTATTGTCTCTTTTCCCCACAGTCCAAAGACTACATCTTACGAGCCAATTTATGGAGCCCTGAAATAATTCACTTAATCAGTTTATGGAAAGTCAATCAAATTAGCAATTAATGTTTTCCAACGAAGAGTAGGCTGGATATTTACAGTAAAATAATCCAATGTTATAAGCTAAGCAAGCTAAATATATTCAGATGAGTAAGTTTATTGTATTACAAATGAACTTATGTGAATATAATTCAATAAAAATTCAAACAAATTATTTTGTTATATTATAAACTCACTAACTTAAATCTATTTGAGTGAAAACTACTTTTCAAAAACTCAAAAAATATTATTAGGGGTGGAGGAGAGAAGAAAATGGACAAGATAGAAATATGCATGTTGTATATGGCTTTTTACTAACTTCTTCCTCACAGAACAAACAGACAAATGAGTAAATTAAAGCTGAAACAATGAAATGACAAGAGACAATGCCTGCTGGCCTTCTGTCACTTTCCTGGGAATTTTCATTTGCTTATTATTTGAAAAGGTATTATTGTCTGGGGCCAGAGCTAAAACCACGTGTCAGACATGTATAAATGCCACTGGATCCTTGATTTTAACTCATTTAATAGCATTAAGTGTGTGGCTTCACTTCGAGGCTTGAATTTTTTTCTTCGGAAATACAAAAATTGAATTAACTCTCTGTGACAATGTGCTTAAGTGCTGATAGCCTAGAAATTTTTTAGTGAAAGATTTTTTTTTTAATTTAAAAAAGTTGCTGATGTCGTATTATGAGTCTTTCTGATTATCAGTGTGAATGTATTGAGCAAACATTTTAACCCGTAAAGAAGTAGATGGAAGTGGAAGACCTTGTGAAGAGCCCAAGAGAGTGTGGTTAGACAAGGAGGAGGCGGGGGCATGGAGAAGAATCAGAGAAGTTAAGCTAAGAGAAAGTTTTAGGAGGAAGCACGTGTCCAGCAGCTTTAAATATTACAAAGGAATCACGTGTGTTAATACCGTAAACTATCCAGTGGATTTGGCATTTAGGAATTCATTGGGGACTTTATTAATAATAGTTTCCATTATATGTGGTGTTTATAAAGCACTCTCACATGCATTTTTTAAATTAATTTTTATTAGAGTGTGGCTGCTTTACAATGATGCATCAGTTTCTATGGCACAGCAAAGCGAGTCGGCTATACGTGTATACACATATCCCCTCTTGCTTGGATGTCCTTCCCATTGAGGTCACCACAGAGCACCGAGTTCCCTGAGCTATACAGTAGGTTCTCTTTAGTTACTATATTAATGTTATATCAATATTTATTTATGCATAGTATCAATAGTGTATATATGTTAGTCCCAATCTCCCAAATCATCCACCCTCCCTTCCCTTCTTGGTGTCCATACGGGGTTGCTCTCTACCTCTGTGTCTCTATTTTTTTGCAAATAAGATCATCCTTTTATCATTATATTAAATTCCATCTGTTAAAATACCTAATTGGGTCCTCAGGAACACACAGGGCATATCAACAAGGTTCAAGGATGAAGTCCGAATTCACTCGGTAGGTGGAGTTACCTACTATTCCTGTCCACTTCTGCTTGCATCACTGACTTACATGAAAGCCAAGAGACCCCTGGGGAGAAATAAAATCTGGCTTCTACCTAAGTTGTGGACATAGATGTAGACGTAAGGAGAACTAATGTGTGAGAACGGGTGAGTTCTTAAGGGTAAGAGCTGCGTGGAGAGGTGACACATTACTAGAAGGCTATGGCCCCTGCGGCAGAACCCCCCGTAAAAGAAGGAGTCAGGCAAATCGGGGAAGAGAGTCTGAGAATCAAAAGGGAGTGGTGGCCACAATATATGAACGAGTCTCAACCAAGACAGCTTAGCTTGTGCCCTGGCAGGAAAAAGTCTGTGTGTAAACCAAAAGAGAGACCTTAATAAACTCTGGAACACCTCTGCACCCCATCAGTCTTACTGGGGGAGCCTGGAGGATATCACTCAGGTGGAAGAGAGCTGCCGTTCACCTGACAATGCTAATGTGTCTTTCCACGAGGTTTCTGCACCTTAGAAGGTCAGGGACAAGGTCATCAGTAGAACCGGGCAACAGGCATAGAAGGCAGCAGCTTGGACTGATCACAGCTTCCTTGAAGTACCTTCTGGGAACGTCCCCCTGAATTTTGGGAGAGCCTAGCATTGCTTTGTAAAAAGCCTGTTTCTGACTAATTGGACAGAGGCCAGAACGAATGGAATTCAGGTTACAAAGACAAGACAATGAAATTGACTGTATCTCAGACTTCTAGGGAGGGAACAATTTCCAAGCTTTGAAAGAACTGAAGAATTCTCACATTTTGTTTTCTATTTCATACCACGTCATATCATATTACGCCTGTTTCATATTATCTTTGAAATTCACACTTAAGTGTTAAAATTTTACAAGTTGTTTATGACAGTCCCTAATCACCTTTTCATTTTATTTATTATAGATCTTTTCTTATTTTAGAGTTTGAAATTTGGTTTCTCTCCCTTTTGGCTCAGTTAAGCCAGTGGTTGAGCAATTTGGTAACACACAAAAAAACACAATTTTTTCTTCAGTTCATCAATAAAATTGCTTTTTAATTTTGTAATATGTTTATGTCTTTACTTTTTATAAAACCTAACTTTTTAAATCATCTCTCTTTTGTTTCTTCGTGTTTTTACAGATTCTTTTGGTGTAGGGAAGGAAGAAAGTTAACATTTACTGAGCTTTCTACTGTGTACCAAGTTTTATTATAGATTTTGTTTATACTTTAGCATCATTTTCATACTACAAATTTAGTTCAGAAACGTTTTTCTCACTTTTTGTGTTCTCTTTTCGTATTTTAGATTTCATATCAGTAACACTTTACTTAAGTTACTTAACTATCTTTGCTTAACTTTATTGTCCCTCTTGCTCCAGTCTTGTAGTTTATTTTGTAGATGCAGATTATGTTAAAATATTCCTTCAGGTTCTGTGTTTGCAAAAAACTCTCTTCTGCCCTAAACATAAACAACAGCAACAAAAAATAACCAATATCACCCCCCAAAAAACATCCCCCCAAACTGTTGCCATTCAGGCATTCTGATGAATCTGCAGGGAGAATCAAGCATTTTTAGGAGATATATGATAATTTTATTCTTAGGAATTGCTTATGTCTTCTCTATTGTATAAGTTTAAAAATCTTCTACTCTTTGAATCTGTAACTGATAGCTCCCTCGCCTCTTTATGTGTTTCCATTAAATACCGTATGCCTCTGTAGCTCAAGAATCTGACAAGTACACAACCAGAAATAGTCCTCCATATACTCAAGAGAGACTTCTTGTTCTTTCTTAACTGAGGACAAGTTATTTTCAATGATCTCTTTCAGTATGCTTTCTATAATTTTCTTCTCTTTTTCTCTGGCAACACTGTCCATGGACTGAATTGGAGAGATCGTGTTTTGGGTCTATAGTTTTCCCTTGAATTGCTTTGATTTTGAAACCATCTCTCTTAGGATTTGATTTTCTATTACTGTTGAACTTTTAAAGATCTCTGCTGTCCTCTTAGTGGGCTTAGGATGACGGAGACACCTTGTATTCATGTCCTCTTTTCAGGTTAATTTAGTGGAGCTCCAAATGACCAGTTAATTGCTTCAGTCCTCAACTCAATAGAAGAAACGTTGTAGGCATTGAAGGAAACATTACTTCCTTGAGAACTGTGACCTTAAACCATCAGAGCCTAAAGTTGCAGGCATAGGAAGGAAATATTTGTGAGTGGGTTCTTAACATGTGTAAGTGATAATAATGACTTCCACTCCCATACCTTGATTCCTGGACCTGGCATTCTAGCTCTGGGACAAACACCAACAAAAACATTTATTGTTCACTGGTTCAACAGTACACTAACCATATACCATTTCAGCATTCTCTAAGGGGCCTCCAGACGATGGTGACTTGGTAAGAGCAGTGAATTACATGGACATGAGCCCATTGCTCCACTATTTTCCTGTAAAATTATTTCCTTGAAAGTGAAAGTGAAGTTGCTCAGTCATGTCTGACTCTTTGCCACCCCATGGACTGTAGCCTACTAGGCTCCTCCGTCCATGGGATTTTAAGGCAAGAGTACTGGAGTGCGTTGCCATTTCCTCCTCCAAAATTAGTTCCTTGGTGAGAAGAAATTCCAAAAATTAATTATTTTCATTCAACTCCCTAATTTACTAGGTTTCATTTTGATAAATAGTGTGAACTTTGATTCTAAAAGCTCATTTAGTATGGAAAAAACCACCACAATATTGTAAAGTAATTCAGTTCAGTTCAGTTCAGTCGCTCAGCCATGTCCAACTCTTTGCAACTCCATGGACTGCAGCACACCAGGCCTCCCTGTCCATCACCAACTCCCAGAGCCTACACAAACTCAGGTCCATCAGGTGATGCCATCCAACCATCTCATCCTCTGCCATTCCCTTCTCCTCCCACCTTCAATCTTTCCCAGCATCAAGGTCTTTTCCAATCAGTCAGTTCTTTGCACCAGGTGGCCAAAGTATTGGAGTTTCAGCTTCAGCATCCGTCCTTCCAATGAATATTCGGGACTGATTTCCTTTAGGATGGACTGGTTGGATCTCCTTGCAGTCCAAGGGACTCTCAAGAGTCTTCTCCAACACCACAGTTTAAAAGCATCAATTCTTCGGCGCTCAGCTTTCTCTACAGTCCAACTCTCACATTGATACATGACTACTGGAAAAACCATAGTTTTGACTAGACAAATCTTTGTTGGTAAAGTAATGTCTTTGCTGTAAAGTAACCTCCAATTAAAATAAATTAATTAATAAAAAAATAAAAGCTTACCAAAGAAAAATTACCTTATTTATACTGTCTGTATTTCCTCTTTGTCATCATGTCAAATAAAACAAAACCAAAAAGGTAAGGAGATGACAAAGAAATATGAAATGCTCTGTTATTTTTATTATTACGAGAGTACTGGCCGTTTTTCCATTAATAGTTTAAAATCTATCTGTTTACCTAAAATATGTTAAATAAGTTAGTTTAATAATTCTCAGGAGATGCAAATGTAGAAATCTTAAAAAATTCTTCAAAGGAGGTTCAACTTTTCTATATATTATAAAATGAATATTTAACAAATATAGTTTTTTGATACATGATTAATTAGGTAAATTGATATTTGGGTATTTGATTGTTTATAAGGGTATATCATATACCCTGGCTATCTAATTACAGATGTATAGATTTGGTTATATTATTGATTGTATTGATGTAGATATTTAAGATTTTTTTCAATTAATAAAACATTCTTGGTAGTTTATTCCCAAACTTTTCGTGTACATCCATATGTGGCCACACACAAGTTTTCTGTTGTTTGTTTTAAATATGGCCTCATACTGTATTGATACATATTGCCCCATAAGTTGCTTTTAAATATATTAGAGACATCTTTGCATATTAATGTCTATGGATGGATGTAAGCATTGGGGTTTAGGATTTGCATTGATTTTGTGGATCGATTTGGGGAAAATCAACCTTTTAAATAATGCATATAATATATATTAAATATTTATATATATATTATATTTATATCATATTTAAATCTTTTAATGCAGGACTAAGATATATTGGCATCTTCTGAAATACCCTTTCGCTAAGTTTTATAATTTTCTTCAAATAAACCTTACATATTTCTATTTATCCTAGATATGTGTTATCTTTTGTTTTTATTATGAACAGGATTGTTAAATTTTATTTTTTATTGAGGTATAGTTGCGTTATAAAGTTGTGTTAATTACTGCTGTATAGCAAAGCAATTCAGTTATACACACACACACATATATATATATACATTCCTTTTCATATTCTTTTCCATTGTGGTTTATCCTATAGTTCCCTGTGTTCTACTCTGTTCTTTTTCCATTCTGTATATATTAGTTTGCATCTGCTAACCCCAAGCTCCCAGCCCAACCCTCTCCCACTCGCCACCCCACCCCCCCCAGGTAGCCATCAGCCTGTTCTGTGTCCCTGATTCTGCTTCTCTTCCATAGTAGGCTCCATTGTATAATATTTTAGATTACACCTGTGAGTGATATCATATAGTATTTGTCTTTCTCTTTTTGACTTACCTCACTTAGTATGGTCATTGCTAGCTGCATCCTTGTTTCTGCAAACGGCATTATTTCGTTCTTTTTTATGGCGAGTATGAATTCATCGTATGCATTTATGCCACTTCTTTATCCGTTCATCTGTTGATGGACATGTAGGTTGTGTCCATGTTCTAGCTATTGTGAACAGTGCTGCTATGAACACAAGGGATGAACAAGATTTTTAAAGTACAATCGATTATTGCTGTTGGTGTTGTAAGAGAAATCCGCACTAGCAATACTGGGTATTTTTGTGTTTCTCTCTCTTGGTTTTAGTGGATGAATATTAAGTGTGATATTTATTATTGTTTCTGACTGATACTCTTACAGGTTGGGGAAATTTCCCTCTTTTCATAGTATACGCAGAGTGTTAAATGGGAATGGATGTGGAATTTTATCAAGTGGTTTTTGAGGGCATTTATTTTGAGACGGGTTTTAATATTTGAATGATTCAAATATTCATTTCAAGAAATTTGACTACGAAAATCCAATACCAGATTCAGTCATTATCTTTGGATCTTCATATTAATGGTATGCAGTTGCCAGGTATTGAAAAATGTGCTTGTTGAAGATCTTTAAAATCACTTTGATTAATTTTAAGATTAGAGATGGTTTTGTATTAATAACACCTGATTGGTAAACTGTGCCTGTTATTGGAATTAATTCTACTGAATTTAGGTATAGGAGTCAATTCTTATAGAAGTCAAATGGAGAATTTAAAAACACAGTAATATGGAATTAAGACTGATTGTTTTTATGTTTCTTCCAACAAATGGTAAAGCCATTATATATTCATGCAGAAACTAAGAACAGCTTTATGATCTTTACAGAGCATCTGCCAAAGTAAATTATAAATACTCCAGTTAAACTTTGAAATTATATTGGAAAATACGATAGTTATGTGCTATGGCTGACAAAGAGAAAAAATGTATTATAAGTGTTTAAATACTTCTAAGTGAAAGTGAAAGTAAAGTCGTTCAGTCGTGCCTGACTCTTTGTGACCCCATGGATAGTAGCCTGCACCAAGCTCCTCTGTCCATGGAATTTTCAAGGCAAGAGTACTGGAGTGGGTTGCCATTTCCTTCTCCAGGGAATCTTCCCATCCCAGGGATCGAACCCAGGTCTCTCACATTGTAGACAGACGCTTTACCGTCTGAGCCAATACTTCTAAACTAGATACAAATAAAGCACAAGCTCTTATAGCTCTAACACCCGAGGAGAAGGGAGCAAAAAGGAACACGTATGAAAAATGGTTAGAAGGGTTAAGCAAGGTGGTCTCCAAATACTTGTCCATAGGCTAAAGCCAGTTAGTTCATCCCCAATGTCCTCTGGCCCACAGCAGCCCTTTGAGATGGATTTCGTCCCTGATGGCTCAGCAGGTAAAGAATCTGCCTTCAATGCGTGGGACATAGGAGATGTGAGTTCCATACCTGGGTCGGAAAGATCCCCTGGAGCAGGAAATGGCAACCCAGTCCAGTTTTCTTGCCTGGAGAATTCCATGGACAGAGGAGCCTGGGCGTTACAGTTCAGAGGATTGCAAAGAGTCAGACACGACTGAGCATGCATGCATGCGGGGCCTTAGAGACCAGAACTGTGCAGCCCCAGGCAGAGGTCTTTCTTGCAGCCTGGCCGGCCGGACATTTGACCTGGTGCTCTGCGGGTGAGATGGCCACCACAGCTAAACCTGCGGGAACTGTCGTTCCTTAGCCTTTTTTAGTTTGCCCAGAATATTTCTGGATTGTGTGAGAATAAGGCATCCATTGCTAACATCCATGGTGAACTGTTAAAAACCACACTCTTAGCACAAGTTGGATATCTGAGCTTTCCTTCCTTACTGCAGTGTCTAATAAAGACACCAAAGTCAACAAACTTGTATAAAAAACAATTACATAAAATGTGTATTTTAAACAATTACATAAAATGTGTATTTTAAATTATGGTATGATTTTTCTACATTTGGAAACATTTGCCATCGTCTTAAAGGTTTTCTTTTTTTAGAAAAGAATTGTCTTTATTTATTTATTCTTGACTGCGCCTGGTCTTCACTGCTGTGCTCAGACTTTCTCTAGTTGCAGCAAGCAGGGGCTACTTTTCGTTGTGATGCGCAGGCTTCTCATTGCGGTGGCATCTCTTGTGCTGGAAAACGAGCTCTAGGCCCACGGGCTTCAGCAGTTGCCACACACAGGCTCAGCAGCGTGGCTCGCGGTCTCTAGAGCTTGGGCTTAGGAGTTGTGGCACGCAGGCTTTTTGCCCCTCGACATATGGAGTCTTCCTGGACCAGGGGTGGAACTTGTATCCCCCGCCCTGGCAGGCAGAGTCTTATCCACTGTGCCACCTAGGAAGCTCTCCATCTTCTAAAAATAAAGTTGTCTCTTATAAACATTTTTATATTAAAAGATCTTTCTATTATGAAATGATGGTGATAGTACATAGATTCTTTCTGCATGATTATTTGCTTACAGTACTGATCAGTACTAAAACAAAGACGTATAAGGTGCCAGGTCAGCATATATAAAAAGAAGTCAACTCAAATCCAGGATTCCGGGAAGGTGTTTTCAAGAAAGTGGCATAGCCACTGGCTTCATTTAGGCGGAATCTGCTAAAGCAGTCTATTTACCAACTAAATGATGGTTATTAGAATTAAGTGGGATGGCATCAGGGAAACCCTGTCAACACAGCCCTGCTTGCAGTATTTCTTCATGCTAATTTCCCTCCCCAGCTGCTGAACCATGGGTCCAATCACCTGGAAGCTGGAGGCAAACATGAAAATACAAGGTAGCTATGCAAAGTTTCCCAGGTGGCTCAGTGCTAAAAAAAAATCTGCCTGCCAATGCAGGAGACCCAGGTTCGATCCCTGGGTCTGGAAGATCCCCTGGAGAAGGAAATGGCAAACCACTTCAGCATTCAGGCCTGGGAAATCCCATGGACAGAAGAGCCTGGTGGGTTACAGGCCATGGGATCGCAAAGAGGTGGACGTGACTTAGGGACTAAACAATAACATCATGCAAAGAGAAAGAGAAACTTAGTTTAGGTTGTTCCCTAGCTTTGAGATATATTATTTTCTCCTCTTTCCCAATGTTTTTCCTCTCCCTAATCCTATGGTTATGCCTTCTCCTTATGATCTCTCTGCCTCTTTCTTCTTTTTCTTTTTTTCCCATTCAACATAAGACAATGATCTAAAGAAAAAGACATCAAAAGAAAATAAATTTCCAAACCATCAAGGATAATGCATTTAAAATATTGTAACAATAAACTACTGTTGCTCAAGTCCTTTCTGAACAATTATTTACTTATAGTACTGATCAGTTCTAAAATGAAGACATACAAGGTGCTGTTATTAAGTCACTAACATGAAGTCGCTCAGTCGTGTCCAACTCTTTGCAACCCCATGGACTGTAGCCTACTAAGCTCCTCTGTCCATGGGATTTTCCAGGCAATAGTACTAAAGTGGATTGCCATTTCCTTCTCCAAGGGATTTTCCCAACCCAGGGATCGAACCCGGGTCTCCCGCACTGTAGACAGACGCTTTACCATCTGAGCCACCAGGGAAGTCCATTAAGTCACTAAGTCACGTCCAGCTGTTTGCAACCCTGTGGACTACAGCACACTAAGCCTTCCTGTCCTGTAGCAATTGAACAGATTATGTGGCTACTTGGTGATGATGAATTGTCTTCACAGTGGAGATTTTTTTCTACAGGATCTCAGCTACAGAAGTCAGGCTGGGTATTATTCAGAGGTCAGTAGAAGGAAAAGATAGAGGAAGTGAGATAACTTTGTTGTTTGCCTTTATTAAGCCTGTCTAGCAGAACCTAAGATGCTCTCTGGTGCCATGTTTATCAGCTCCACATAGGTTGCTGTGGGATTGTGCCTCCCTTCATTGCATCCTCTAACTTACGTAATGCCAATTACCCCACATCCCTACACCCCCAACATATACATAGAGAACAAAAGTCTTAAGCAGACATGAATCTCTGATGCCAACTGACTGGAAAGGAAATTTTTTGTTTTAAAAATGATTTCATTTGTCAAACTAAAATAATAGTTACTTCTTGGATAGCGTTTTTGGGTGCAAACCAACAAAAATCCACTCTAACTCATTTTCATATAAAAGAATTTCTTAAGATATAAAGATAGCTTGTCCCAAAGGCTAAAGAATGGAATTCCAGGCAGGAATCCCAGAACCAAGTTGCAGAACTGGCTTCCCAAATGAATAGTAGCTTCTATTAGGATCAGGACCTTGCCCAGTCAGAAGCCCTCACCACTGACGTGAAGAGAAGTTTTAATAAAAGAGAACCTGTAACTTCGTTTTGGAAATGCTTTCCCACTGAATAAGGGCTTTTCCCCCTTTGCAACCTCTTGGACTGTATCCTGCCAGGCCCCTCTCTCCTTAGACTTTTCCAGGCAAGAATACTGGAGTGGGTTGCCATTTTCTCTCCCAGGGGATCTTCCCGACCCAGGAATCAAACTCATGTCACCTTTATCTCCAACAGATTCTTTAACCGCTGAGCCATCTCGGAAGCACACACAATAAGCAACTTGAACTCGATTCAGTAGGTGACAGTGTGTCATTGAGGGAGCCGAAGAATATCACTGGAATACACATTTATGCCTAGAACCCTTCCCCAGTGAGGATGGGATGGGAAATAATGTTATGCCTTTCAGTGGATGGAGTTAAAGTTCTGTCCTCTCATCAGTTTTCTCCTTTACCTAGTTTTACCCACCTGGCTTGTACATGACCTACTGTTGTTCATCTGCAATAGTGGTGAAATTCCACGTGGTCACTGTGGGCCACCTTCAGGTAAAGTGTCTTTTTTTTTCGGCTGCACTGGGTCTTTGTTGTTTGTACCAGCTTCTTTAGTGGCAACTTATGGCCTCATTTAACTTATATGCAGAGTACATTATGAGAAACACTGGGCTGGAAGAAGCACAAGCTGGAATCAAGGTTGCCGGGAGAAATATCAATAACCTCAGATATGCAGATGACACCACCCTTATGGCAGAAAGTGAAGAGGAACTCAAAAGCCTCTTGATGAAAGTGAAAGAGGAGAGTGAAAAAGTTGGCTTAAAGCTCAACACTCAGAAAACGAAGATCATTTCATCCGGTCCCATCACTTCATGGGAACTAGATGGGGAAACTGTCAGACTTGATGTTTTTGGGCTCCAAAATCACTGCAGATGGTGACTGCAGCCATGAAATTAAAAGACACTTACTCCTTGGAAGGAAAGTTATGACCAACCTAGATAGCATATTCAAAAGCAGAGACATTACTTTGCCAACTAAGGTCCGTCTAGTCAAGGCTATGATTTTTCCTGTGGTCATGTATGGATGTGAGAGTTGGACGGTGAAGAAGGCTGAGTGCTGAAGAATTGATGCTTTTGAACTGTGGTGTTGGAGAAGACTCTTGAGAGTCCCTTGGACTGCAGGGAGATCCAACCAGTCCATTCTGAAGGAGATCAGCCCTGGGATTTCTTTGGAAGGAATGATGCTAAAGCTGAAACTCCAGTACTTTGGCCACCTCATGCGAAGAGTTGACTCATTGGAAAAGACTCTGATTGGGGGCAGGAGGAGAAGGGGACGACAGAGGATGAGATGGCTGAATGGCATCGCTGACTCTATGGATGTGAGTCTGGGTGAACTCCGGGGATTGGTGATGGACAGGGAGGCCTGGCGTGCTGCGATTCACGGGGTCGCAAAGAGTTGGACACGACTGAGTGACTGAACTGAACTGAATGGCCTTAATTGCCCTGCTGCATGCGGGATCTTAGTTCTCCGACCAGGAATCAAATCTGTGTGCCCTGCATTAGAAGGCGAATTCTTAATCCCTGAAACACCAGGGAAACCCTACCAGTGTCTTGATATGTGAAAATTTTCACTTTTTAATTGTGAATTGCATGTACTTCTAGGTTGGTTGCCCCAGGTCTTGCTCCTTTTTCTAACTGCTTCTTGCTGTTTGCCAATCCAGGATCAAGGAAGAAGCCAGGGTAGTGTTCAACTCTAAAAATGCCGTCGGCTTATCAGCAGCCTCTCTGAACTTGCTACTGCAAGCTCACAGGCCCGTTCTAGTTACAGATCTCTGTCCTCTGTAATCAGATGAGGAGATAGTCGGAGAAGTGAGCAACAAAGCCTGTTTTGGAGATCTTTGTGGTTTGAGAGCAGGACTCAGGGAGGTCTGTCCCAGTGAATCTTAGGTTAACCTAGATTGTGGCTAAGGATCTCAGGGTGCCAGAGTGGTGAAATCCATCAGTGATCAAATACAAAGGAGTAGACAGACTTGCCACATAATAAAAGCAATTTCTTCCTGGACAGTGGCAAGACTAAATTAAATGGTCAAAAATCTTAACACTGACCTTATTTAAACAAACAAACAAAAAAAGAAAACACTGTATTTGATAGCCTGGGCTAAGACGAGTCTGACTGGTACAGAAACAGTGGGACATCTTAGGTGGTCTGGAAGAACAGCAGAAAGTGAAAGTGTTGGTAGCTTAGTCCTGTTCAACTCTTTGTGGACTGTAGCCCCCCAGGCTCTTCTGGGAAGTTCCCAGAACTCCCGTGGGAGTTCCCACGAAAGAATACTGAAGTGGGTAGCCACTCCTTTCTCCAGGGGATATTTCCAACCGAGGGATCAAATCTGTGTCTCCTGCATTGGCAGGCGGGTTCTTTACTGTCTGAACCACCAGGGAAGCAGGGGATGTTACCATTTCACAGACAGCTGTCACGCAGGAAGCAGTCTTAGCTTTAGACTAGACTTAGCTGAAGAACAAAAGGATCCAGAGAGGTGGTGGCCTTGAGATCTTAGTGGTCAGGGTGACCCTGTGAAAGGTTGAAAGAGTGTGGACCTGGGTCCAATGGCTTTGCCAAATTTGATTTTTCTGTTGTCAGGACTGGTGACTGGACTCAACATTATTTATTGAGGCAGAGGGACAATCACAGAGAGAAAGCTAGAATCCGTGCTGAAGAGGGGTTTCGGGCCTGGGAAGGGTGAAAGGTACCCTCTAAGAACCATGGCTAGAGAGACGTAGCATAATCACCTAGGAAGTATGAGCCGCTGAGTCCCCGTCTCAGGGGTCTGGGGTCCTGGAGAAATAACTCATGGGTAACAGCAACCTCTAAGAGGTACAGGCAGGGCTCTTCACTGCTGCACAGCTCTCCTCCCCTGACTGGCCATTGTTGTGGCTGGCCAGAATCAAGCCAATGTTAGCCCTGGTTCTCATTGCCCTCTCTGCACTGAGGTGGGGCTGGTGGGGGTAGACACACACTCACACACACTCAGGATGTGACTTGAGAGCACGGGCGGTTGAAGCCTGCAACTATGACCAATGAGCCACCAGGTCTAAGCCCAGGGAGATGTTCCCTCTTGACACAGTGCCCAGCTCCTCGTGGTCTCCCGTAAGTTTCCCTCTTTCTCAGGGATGTTAGGGTTGACAGGCTGGAGGGTCCTTCTCTGACCTGGGAAGGCCTCAGTTGGGCAAGCTAAGACAAGCAGTGTCGTTCAGTATCAAAGAGCATAGACTTTAGGTGAAAGCCCAGCTCCCCCCCCTCAAGTGTGTCTCAGCCCTGCCTTCTTCTCGTATGTAAAGTGCAGAAATCTGGTACCTGGCTCCAGCAGTGCTATGGGGTTAAAATGAAAGCATATGTGTAAAATCTTTATAAAAGTTTCTGGCTCCTAGCATGTATTATACAAATGTCAGCTTTAAGACAATGAGATAATATATTCATCCAACAATTTGCTGAGTATCTACTAGGTATCAGGGTGGAGGTGGGGGCTCCCTAGGTGGTGCAGTGGTAAAGAACCTGCCTGCCAATGCAGGAGACCCGAGAGCCGTGGGTTCAATCCCTGGGTCGGGAAGATCCCCTGGAGGAGAGCATGGCAATCCACTCTGCGGCGGGATACGTACGGCCCAAAAAGTTGGACACAACCGAGTGACTAACACTGGGAAGTAGAGAAGTGGAATCACTGACTTTTGTTCTTTTTTGACTGCTCTTTGCTCACCATTAGAGTAGTGAGAAAAGAAGGCAAGGAGAAGCTGGTGTGTTTTTCTTGGTTTCCCCTTTAGGTAGCTAAGTTTTGGCTGCTCCGGGTCTTCGTGGCTGTGTGCGGGCTGCTCTCTAGCTGCCGTGTGCGGCTTTCACGTGGGGTGGCCTTTCTGGTTGACGTGCACGGGCTTAGTTGCCCCGTGGCATGTGGGATTTTCCCAGACCAGAGATCAAACTCGTGTCCCCTGACTTAGCAGGTGGATTCTTAACCACTGGATCACCAGGGAAGCCCCCAGTTTGTTTTTCAAGGAAGAAAGGGCAAGAGAGACCTGCTTTGGTTCTCGACTGAAGGCCTACCTCGGCTCAACAAGGGACTGTGTCATGGCTTGGGACGACAAAGCCTCACAGTAATTAGAGGCACACTGTCCTTTTTTGCACTTTACTAGGAACCCTTGGGGAGGCCTGGCCATGAGGGGGCAGGGTCCTAGGTTTCTGTCACAGTCTGTTCCTCTCTCAATTCACCAAGAATGCTAACTTACATTATCTTTCATACTGAGAAGAAATGATTAGCCTATTCAGTTCATAAATCACAACCTCATTTTAAGGCATCAAGGTGTTCACGTCTAATGACCCTAATTCTAGCTTTTGGAAAAGCCTTTAATCTTGTTAATGATATGCTGAAACAAATTAAACAAAGTGACTAATTCTGTGGCCTGGCTACTGACTGATTCCAACAGGAAATTTCTCCTTAGGAAAGAAAGTTCGCTCTGTCGGTCCACTCATCTGATGTCTCGCCATAGATAGGGTGTTTTTAAGACTGCGAAGCAAGGATATCATATTCTAATAATAGGCCCGGTGAACCTGCAGTTGTTTGCTCGCTTTTATTTCTGTATTCAAAGCAGTGCTTCAAAAACTACGTTGTAAGAACTTGTGTTTAAAATGTTTCCAACCTCATCCCCCACCCCAAAGGGTAAAGCCTGTTCCATCTTGTGCTGGCACTCCACCCTGGAGGAAACTGTTAATTTCTAGATCTTTAGATGCCAGACTGGTTAGTCAGAGGATTTCTAAGCTTGTTTAAAATACCTCCCTCCCTACTTCAATCGTCAGTCTTCTGATTCCAATACTCTCTTCAGATCAGATCAGATCAGATCAGTCGCTCAGTCACCTCCTTAAAAAACAAAAACAAACAAAAAAAAAACTATTAGAAAAGAGAAGTAGATCTTTGAAAATGGTATCCGTGCTCTCTACTTTTGAAGACATAATATCAGGGTATTAAAGATGGAAGATAATGAGTCATTATAATCAAACCTAACTTGCCTTCTAGGAGTTCTAAGGATTAATTAATCAATCAAAGGATGTGCTCACTGCTCGCTATTATTGTTATGCTAAAGATGTGAACACAGAGTGTCTTTGCTGCTGTATTAAGCCCTTCATGATCCATTATCCGTTCATTTCTTCAGCCTCAGCTCTAATTCACCTTTTCATACTATGGTTAACGATCATATGACAATTCTTCTCAGAATGTGAAAGAACCAGCAGAGCTCTCCTTTGACTCTTAGCTCTTCTAGAGAATCAGTTCTTTCCTTAGGCCTGCTTTCCTTCCACCCACCCCTCCGTACCCAACTAGGTCCAGTATATATACATACTGCAAGGAGATCCAACCAGTCCATTGTGAAGGAGATCAGCCCTGGGATTACCTTGGAAGGAATGATGCTAAAGCTGAAACTCCAGTACTTTGGCCACCTTATGCGAAGAGTTGACTCATTGGAAAAGACTCTGATGCTGGGGGGGATTGGAGGCAGGAGGAGAAGGGGATGACAGAGGATGAGATGGCTGAATGGCATCACCGACTCGATGGACGTGAGTCTCAGTGAACTCCAAGTTGGTGATGGACAGGGAGGCCTGGCGTGCTGCGATTCATGGGGTTGCAGAGTCGGACACAACTGAGCGACTGATCTGATCTGATCTGATGTATATAGGTGGCTCAGAGGTTAAAGCGTCCGCCTGGAATGTGGGAGACCTGGGTTCAATCCCTGGGTCGGGAAGATTCCCTGGAGAAGGAAATGGCAACACACTCCAGTACTCTTGCCTGGAGAATCCCATGGAGGGAGGAGCCTGGTAGGCTATAGTCCATGGGGTCGCAAAGAGTCGGACACGACTGAGCGACTTCACTTCAAAGTGAGATTTAGGTCTCACTTTATTTTACTTTAAAAAAATATTTATTTACTTATTTGGCTGCACCGGGTCTTAGCAGTCGCATATGGGATCTAGTTCCCTGACCAAGGATGGAACCCCAGGCCCCTTGCATTGGGAACGTGACATTCTAGCTCCTGGACCATCAAGGAAGTCCCAGGTCTCACCTTACTTATTTTTATTTTTTTAACACCAAAACCATTTTGTGTTGGGGTGTAGCTGATTAACAGTGTTGTGGTAGTTTCAGGTGAACAGCGAGGGGACTCAGCCGTACACACACAGGCATCCATTCTCCCCCAGACCACTTCCCATCCAGGCTGGCACAGAGGATTGAGCAGAGTTCCATGTGTCATACAGTAGGTTTTTGTTGGTTATCCATTTTAAATATAGCAGCGGGTACAGCCCAACGTCCCTAACTATCCTTTCCCAGGTCTCACTATAGATGTCCCTTCCTCCAGGAAGCCTCCCTCAACTCTCCAAGACTGCTTTAGACATCCCTTCCACGTGCTCAGGTAGCTCCCTGGGAAAGGCCTAGACGTCTCCCTGCCTCAGATAAAGTAAGTGCTCAGTACATATTTATTGAATGAATAAACCAAATAACTACGGTTTGGTAAATAATAAGTTTTAAAAATATTTTCCTTTAACACATTCCAAAATATTACGATAATAAATGATCATTTAATGAATTACTAGTTTAACTTCACCATTACCACTTGTCAAGTTCTAAAAATTCCATACCTTGTGACCCAAGACACTTAGCTAATGGGAACGTTTAACAACCTTTCTGGACAAGCCAACGTTAATGATTTGCACCAAGTCGGTATTCAATGAATTCTTATTGGTAAAGAAATGAAAACATCAAGTTGTGAGGTATTTTCCTGGTGAGACAAAAAGCAGAGGTATCATGAAATGATTTTCATGTCCCAGTTAGGGCCCCACGTGACTTGCTGCCATGCCCTCCTCCCGCCCAGGATGAAGTGCAAATAGCCCCACTCTTTCAGCGCCCCAGTTTCCACCCTTCTCCCATCTTTTCAGCCTCCACCCTTGGGATCCCCACCTGCTGCTGTCCTCACAGGAGATCCACAGGGCCCGGGCTGCATAAAGGGGAGCAGCAGGACTGGACAGACAGAATGACGCCCGCTTTGTTCTGGGCTCAGGGACCGCTGGAATCCACCAGCGGGATCAGGCAGAGCCCCTAAGGTCCCTTTCCATCACCTACTTGTGGTCCCTCAGGCCCTTACCTGGGGTTAAAAAATCTGGAGAAGGGATGAGAGGAAAGGGCACCTAAGGAAGGCTGGCTGGATCCCTCGGTGGGTGGAAGGTTGGTGGTGTAGAAAGCAGAGGGGAGGGAAAGCCAGCCAAGGGAAGTGCCTATGAAGGGGTGTCATGGGTTGGAGACTGGTGAAAGGGAGGGACAGACTGGACCGGGTCCGTCCTAGACCTTTGTACTGAGGGCAGTTGTCATCTCCTGGGGCAACGGGAAAGAAAACACAGGTCCTAGGTCCTAACAACAGTTAATGTTTATGGTACATGTCTCTTCCCTCACTCCTCTGTTCTCGTCTCCGAAGAAATAGAATTCTATAAGGCTTGTTCCTGCACCTGGGCATCAGCCCTTCTTCTAGGAGTCAGTCCCTCTCTGGCATTTGGTCATTTTTCTCTCTGCAGGCACCTTCCCACCTGCCTAGAAACAGGACTGCTTCCCTAGGTGACAAACCAGTGCCAGCCTCTGCCCCCCAACAAAATTCTTGAAGAGGATGTAGTCCACTCTGCTTGCTGTTCCTGCCTTTGTACCTCTATTCCTTTTTTTTTTTTAAGATTTTTTTTGATGTGGACTGTTTTTAAGGTCTTTAACGAATTTGTTACGATATTGCTTTGGTTTGATGTTTTGGTTTTTTGAGGCATATGGCATCTTATCTCCCCATCTAGGGATCGAAACCGCACCCCCTGGATTGCCAGGGAAGTCTCATGTACCTCTATTCCCAATTCTTCTAGCTCCTTGATGAGGCTCCTACATGCTAAAAACTCAACATGCTGCCTCTGTTTCTTACAAGTTCTGGGACCTCAAGCAAACTGCTTAGTCCCTAAAATGTAATCTCCTCAATCTGTAAAAGGAAAAGAATGAGAATTACCCCAGATGGTTGTTCCAATGATTAAAACCAAAGTGTCATTTACTTAAAAGGGAGCTTTAAAAATATCTGTTCTGTGTAAACTTTTGTAAAATCTATTTTTCCAGGAGCTGCTAATTTCAGAGTCTATCACTTCCCTCAGGAGGGAGTGAGGGGCAATGTTCCCCATCTGATTTATGTGACATAAAAGTCATATTCCTGCCACTTCCTTTCCTTTTCAGCTGGAGCTTTTTTATTTCATAAGGAACACCTATATTATATCAGACATTTTTAGTACAGTATTTCATTTAGCCCTCAGGAAAACTGAGAAACTGGTTTGGTTGTGCTCATTTTACAATGGATGCTTCCTGGTGGCTCAGTGCTAAAGAATCCACCTGCCAATACAGGTGACCTGGGTTCAGTCCTTGGGATCACAAGATCCCCTGCAGAAGGACACGGCAACCCACTCCAGTATTCTTGCCTAGAGAATTTCATGGGCAAAAGGATCCTAGCGGGCTATAGTCCATGGGGTCTCGAAAGAGTCGGACAGGACTTAGTGACTAAACAACAGCAAATGCTCATTTTACAGTGAGGAAACAACTTGCTCAAGGTCTCAAGGTTAATCAGTAGAAGAACAGGAATTCAGGCACAGTGCTCTTTAATAGCAAATCCCACGCACGGTCCTCTCAATGTTAATATACCTCAAATGACAAAGAGCCAAACCTCATACTTCTTTCCTTTATTTCTTCCTTGTGTAGTTTTCCAAAAGAAAATACTCCAAACGCGCTCTGAGAAAACCACTGCATAAACATCAGGGGGGAATTAAAAAATATGTGCTAGCAATACATAGTTTATAAGAGAGGCACTTGAGAGTTGAAGTGTTTATTTTTGCCTGTTTAGAATTATCTTTAAAGGAAGGGGATGAAGATACTGACTAATCTTTGATGTTATGCCTATATGTTAATTTTAAGGGTGACCACGAAAGAACTGAAATGAGCATGTGCTCAGTTGCTCAGTGGTGTCTGTCTCTTTGCAACCCTATGGACTGTAGCCTTCGAAGCTCCTCCATCTGTGGACTTCCAGGCAAGAATACTGGATCGGGTTGCCATTTCCTACTCCAGGGGAGCTTCCTGACCCAGGGATCGAACCTGCATCTCTTGGATCTCCTGCATTGGCAGGCAGAGCCTTCACCACTGGGCCACCTGGGAAGCCCCAAAGAATTGAAATAGAATAGGTATAAATTCCGAATCATTAGAAGTGTTTGGGAAAAAAAGAGTATGTTAAAGAAAATTAAATGAAAAGGAGATGAGATAGGAGGGGGAAAAACCAAAGAAAAAGGAAGTTAAATAAGTAGGAAGTGAGAGGGTGGTAATAAATTCAAGCATAAGGATCACAGTGTGACAAAGTGTGCTAGTGTTCACCAAAAACCTGTTCTCTTTCATGGTTATAGAATTGTGGTTGGGGCATGGCTACCCAGCTAGCGGTCTCATCGTCCTGCTCCTTTGCTGCTGGGTGTAACCTCGGAACTAAGTTTTATCTGGTGGGTGATGACAGATAAGTCTGTCTAGGTCTTTCTGGGTCTAGGTCTTTGCACTTGTGTTTCACTCTTCATTCTTCCTTGAGTTGGAACTACCTTATTTCCTTCTTCTGTGTAAATAAGAGCGACACCTTAGAGGATGGAATAGTCATATGTGGCAAAGGAGCCACACAACAGCTGGGACTCATCCCAATACTCTTTCATGGGGAAGCTGTAGACGTTGTGTTTGGTGGGTGGCAGGGAGGAAGGAGCTCTTTCTTACAGCAACCTTTTACCCTAATTAACATACATAATACAATGAAAACTCATTACCATAGGCTATTGCCAATGCTGGACATGAAAGAGATGCAGGTTCAATCCCTGGGTGGGGAAGACCCCCTGGAGGAGGAAATGGCCACCCACTCCAGTGTTCTTGCCCGGAAAATTCCAGGGATGGAGGAACCTGGTGGGCGACAGTCCACTGAGTCACAAAGACTGCATGCATGCAGGCATGTCACTAAAAGGCAGACTTTCAGAATTCAGCTGTTGCCATGCACATTTGCAGGGCGGCAGTGGAGATGCAGACACAGAGAACAGACCTGCGGACACAGTGGGGAAGGAGGGGGGAACGAGCTGACAGAGCAGCGTGGAAACATAAAAGATCGTATGTAAAATAGACGGCCAATGGAAATGAGCTGTATGACTCACTGAGCTCAAATCAGGTGCTCTGTGACAACCTAGAGGGGTGGGATGGGGAGGGAGGTGGGAGGGAGGTTCAAGAGGGAGGGGACAGGTATATCTGTGACTGATTCGTGTTGATCTATGGCAGAAATCAACACAATATTGTAAAGCAATTATCCTCCAATTAAAAATTTTTAAAAGTCAAGTGTTATTTACAAAAACACACTTAAAAATAATGACTCAGGATGGTTGAAAATGAAGAGATGAAAAGACATATACTAGGTAATCACTAACAAAAAGAAAAATAATTGTATCATACGACATAGAATTTAAGGTGGAAAAACAATGGACAGATAAGCACCTAGCGAACTTAACTAGGCAAACGGGATTAGAGTCCTGACTTTGACATTTATACTGTAGAACCCTGGGCAAATTGCTTTATTCTTTTCTAATGTCAGTTTCTTTCTCTATAAAAGATGATAATAACATATTATTTGCAGAATTGGGAGATAATACATGGGGAACATTCTCTATAGATATAAAAATATAGTAACTCAAATTGGATCATATAATTCACTCATCTGGCATTTACTGAACACTTCTGATACATCAGAACTAGGAAGAGGGAGTCAGTCATATTACTTGTCATCAGAGAGAGTATGTGTAAAAATGAGTTTAATAAAATATTCTACAGCATTATGGGGGGGCATGCATTTTGTCTAGAGAGAGGGGCCAACAGAGTCAAAAATAATTTCATAAGAAAGGTGATTCTGTGGTTGATTGGTATTTGCACAGGCTGAGTAAGAGGAAGGGTGTTCCATGAGAAGGCACAGCATAAAAATAAGTGACCTGGAGCTTCCCTGGTGGCTCAGTGATAAAGAATCTTCCTGCTGATGCAGTAGACATGGGTTCGATTCCTGATCCAAGAAGATCCCACATGCCAGGGAGCAATGAGACCCGTGTGCCACAACTATTGAACCTGTGCTCTAGAGCCCAGGAGCCGCAATACTGAAACACGTGGGTCCTAGAGCTGATGCTCCGCAACAAGAGAGGCCACTGCAATGAGAAGCCTGTGCACTGCGACGGAGATAAAAGCCTGAGCAGCAACGAAGACCCGGCAGAGCTAAAAACAAATAAATACAATTTTATGTATATATAAAAAGGAATCAATCCAAGAAGACGATATAACAACAACAGAAAAATAAGTGGCCTGATAGGGAACTGCATTCATGGAACTCAGAAAGTTTGATGAGACTGGAGAAACAGATGTTGGCTAAGATATTGGAACTTCATCCTACACACAACGGAGAGGCATTTGAAGTGTTCCTCCAGGAAATGACTTGCTCAGTTTTGTATTTTAGACAGCTTATTTTAGCCACAAGGTGAGAGATGGCAGGGGTAGAGGTGTGAGCAGCTTAGCAGCAGTGAGACTAATGAGGAAAGCAATGCAATGTTTCAAGGGCTCGAAAGAAAGGACCCCAAACTCAGCAACAGCAGTGAAATGGATGGAAGGTGGTGGACAGGAATGTCTGGTCTCCCAAGGAGGCGATGGGGGAAGAGAAGGGGAGCCTGGGACAATTTCAGATTTCTCCTTTGGTCGACAAGGTAGACTATGGAGACATTTACTAGGAATGAGACCAGGGAGAAGGGGCAACTGGCAGGAAAGTTAACTTCCGTTTTAGTCAAGCTGAGCTGAGGGCCAGTGGGACGTCTGGGTAGACATTTCTGATAAGAAATTGGCTTTACAGACTGGAGATCTGGGATAGGCTGGACAGGTTATGAGTTACTAGCACATGGTTGAAGTCATGGATGGGTCTGGATAGACCAGATAACATTACAAACAGACCAAAAAAACAGACTATTTTAGCATTCCAACACGTCAAAGGTGAAAAGGGGCCAAGTTCAAGTAAGACGTTTAGAGGACAGGAAACTGAAGTATCAAGTCTGGCCTCCAGTGACAAATATTGCAGATACATTAAATAAGAAGCGAATGGTGGTGGGGGGCAGGGAAACGACCCAATGGTTCAGGGAAGTTTGAAAGCACAGGTGACCTTTGTCAGGGTCGCCTTGGAAGAAGAGTGGGCACGGAGATCGGTTGCAGGAAAGAATGAGTGGTAGATGAAGAAAGGGTTGTAAGAATCATAAAAAACAGGCATTTATCTCCCAAAGAGCTTGACAGTGAGGAGGTGGGGACTGGAGGATCCAGACTGGATCAAGGAAGCGTTTTGAAAATTTCAGTTTGTTTTTAAAATGTGCGTATATGTTTTACATGATGAAGGGCCTGGGAAGATGCTGATAGAAGGAGACTACAAGTCCAGGAGAGGGAATACCTGAAAAGCCATCCCGACTCATTGGAAAAGACCCTGATGGTGGGAAAGGCTGAAGGCAAAAAGAGAAGGGAGCGCGGAGGATGAGATGGTTAGTTAGCAACTCGGACTCAATGGACGTGAATCTGAGCAAACTCCAAGAGATGATGGTGGAGGACAGAGGAACCTGACGTCCTGCAGTCCATGGGGGTCGCAAAGAGTCAGACACGACTCAGGGACTGAACAACAACAGAGCCATTCTCGGGTTGGAAATAGACTGAAACCGTCTCCGATGCCCATAAGAGGATCAGAAACGCTGTTTGAAACGTTGTATTCAAAGGTTGGGACCAGGCGACATGTCATTTATTGAGCGCTCACTGCGAGCCAGTCCCTTTCCATAATTTGAAGGCAGCGCTCTAACTGGAAGGCAGACCCACTCCGGAGCCGGGTTTGTTTCCATGAAACCGTTAATCACTAAAAAGGCATTAAAAAAACAAACAAAAAAAGTACTCCCTGAAGCTGAACCCCTCTCACAGATGCTAACCCATCTGCAAGGCTTTTTAATGTCACAAAGCATAAACCATCCCTGGCGCAGCTGGTTCAAGAGCGGCTCTGGAATGCAATGATCTCCCTCGCTCTGTCGAAGTCGGTTACCGTCCAGCGCGATTCAGTTCAAGCCCCAGCGCCCGGAGGAGGGGAGGTGCCCGCGCGCAGGCCGCCGGCGTGGGGAGGGAGGCGGGCGCGGGCTGCGGGCACCGGGAGAGGGAGACGCGGGGACAGGGGGGCTGGAGGCGGCTCCGGGGACGCGCGGTCGCTGCTGCTCCCGTCGCCAGCGCATCGGCCGGCCGCGCCGGGCTTTCCCCACCGCTCCCTGCTCTCCCCGCGCGCGCGCGCGGCGGCAGCTCGGCGCCCGGTCCCGGGGGGGAGGCCGCTCGCGTCCCCGCGGCCGCCCGGCGCCCCTCACCAACCGGCGGCCGCTTTCGGTTCCGCGCCTTATAAGGCCGGCCCGGGGGGTCACGTGCGCCCCGGGCCGCCCGCCGGGAGGAGGGGGCGGTGGGGAGGAGGCGGGGCGGGGAGCGGGGAGGAAAAGGGGAGGGAGCCGGGGGCGGAGGAAGGCGCGGGAGGCGGCGGCGGCGGGGAGCGGATCGCGCGGCGCTGGACCGCGGAGGAGGAGGAGGGGGAGGTGGACGGAGGGCCCGGCGCGGGGGCGGGAGAGCTCAGCGCGGCGGAAGCCGGAGACGGCGGGAGGGCCGGTGGCTGGGAGCCGGGCGGCGGCGGCCGCGAGCACCGCGGCGAGGGAGGCGCATCCAGCGGCCCCGGCGGCGGCGGGGGGCCCGGGTCCGCACTCCGCGGGCGGCCGGCGGGCGCGGGCCGGCGCGATGGAGCCGCGGCACGTGCGCCCCTCGCCGGGCGCCCGCAGCCCGACCTGGGAGGAACCGGTGGGTACCGCGCCCGCGCCCGCCCCCTCCCGCTTCTTCTCTGTCGCGTCCCCCCCCTCCCGCCCGGGCCGGGTTCCGTTCAGGAAATGGCCCGGGATGAGGTCCCCAGCTGCTTCCCAGCCGGGGCCGCGCTTCCTCCGCCGCCCCGGCTCCTCCTCGCGCGCAGCCCGGAGCCCCTTTGTCCGGCCCGCCGGGGCTTTCCCCGAGGGGGGCCGCCGGCGACCCGCGCGGACCACGGCCCTCAGAGCACTGTTTGATTTCCGTGCTTCATCCACTTCTCAACTTTTTTTTTTTTTTGGACTTGATTTTAGAGCGAAGAGGGTGGGTAGGGAGGAGGAAAGGAGAAATCCAGACCGTGGGTCGACCGGCAGGGCTCGGAGGAGATCCGCGTTCCCCCCGCCCGAGACCGCGCCCTGGCCCATCACCTGGGCGCGCAGGTTCCCGGGGACCCGCGCTGGCCGGGCGCATCGCGGCTTGAAGCCCGGAACCACGCCTCCGACTCTGGCTCGCCGCTAAAGCCCCGGGCTTTTCTAGAGGGTCAAGGGGGCTTTCCAGGGGTGAAGCGGGAAGCTGACCTTGATTTCGCCTAGGTTTTTCGCCGCCCATAAAACGCGGAGGTTGGGTGATTTTAGGGACCCGAGTAGCCAGTACATGTGCCTGGTATGTGCGACGGTAACGAGTAGGAGCCCGGGGGGAGAGGGGGTATTCGCATCCGTTCTCTCAAACTCTTTCAACTTATTTCTTGCAACTCAGACAGTCAGAACCACCTCACCGCCCTCCAGTGTTTCTCCCCCTAAATTCCCGTCTCACTCAGAGCTCTGTAATCCTGTGTGGGCTGCCTTTTCCCCTGGCATCGAATTTTAGCTCTCTGCGCCTGCCTCGATATTTGGTACTTCGTCCTGGTTGATATTCTTGAGCCTCTTTGAAAAGCCTCACCGGTGTTCTGTTTACCGTGTTCCCAGGGACTCCCGCATTATCTGCTCAGGCTGGCCCCCTGCCTGTTGAGAGCTTCTAGGTCAGGTGCCGGGTTTGGTTTTTTTTCTTTTCCAATGTGTACCCTACCGGCTCCTTTGCCCAAGTTTCTCTGCCTTCTGTTTCCCGACCTTTCGGCAGTGTCCTTCAACCCTGATCAGTCTGTATCTGCAGCTGTCTTTGCTTTCATAAAGTTGAACATGTTATTAGCTTGCCCGTCTGCTCATATTTCTTCTGTTGTGTGTATTGTGTGTATTACTGAGGATTAAAATATCCTTGAAATTCAAAATACAGTTCGGTTTTGGAGTTTAAGTCAAAGATCCCTGAAAACTAAATTTAGTGACCTGTTTTTGTAACTTCTTTACTTTTAAACTTTCCTACCTGGGAAGTCCTTTATGAACTTGCAGACCTGGAGTCAACACCAATCACAATGAAAAATGCCTGGTTGTATCTATTTTACTGTAGGATGCTGATGCCACAGCTACTTTGGCAGGAAAACTTTTATTTTTGCTTTACTTTAAGTGACAAAAATGAAAATGTTTATTTATTAGCCTTTAAAACTAGAGCCCAAACAGAAATATGTGAGTGAATTGTGACACTTTGTCCAGTCTGCAGAACTCTCCTTTAAAAAATGAGGTTTATTTTCTTTAAACGCTGCAGGCCTTTTTATTTACTCAACAGGTCTTTTATCCAGCACCTACTATGTTCCAGGACTGTTGAATGTAGCAGTTGACTGCACAGGCACAAATCCTTAAATCATCACAGAGCCTTTATTCTTACGTAGACAAAATGTCTTGTTTCATACATTTTACTATTTTAGAGTAAAAAGAAAAGAGTTCAAAGAAGAAA
This sequence comes from Bos taurus, assembly GCF_002263795.3. NCBI lineage: Eukaryota > Metazoa > Chordata > Mammalia > Artiodactyla > Bovidae > Bos > Bos taurus. The sequence goes on from NC_037339.1 coordinate 12,166,668, forward strand.
ATCATCAGAGATCTCGTGTATGTGGCATAAAGTGATCCTGTGGACAAAGTGGTTTTATTTGAAACCCTGTGGCTGTCCATGTCTGACATGAAGTCTAAGAACTAATAAAGGGGACTCTCATTTAACTTCTTAAAAAAGATAAGTTATCCAAATTACTGAAAAGTGTGGACAAGAAAAATGACAGGGGAAATAATGCATGTAAATGTCAGTTATTTCAGACGTGGGGCGCTAACTGGGGAAATGTCAGCTTAATCTATGTTGAAGGACAGATTTCCCTACAAAAACTTTTTTCAGATCAGTGATCCCTTACGAATCTAATCAAAGCTATGTACTGTCTTCCTCCCCAAGATGTAGCCATGCAACATACATATAAAAATTTAATAAAATTTCAAGGGAATCAGAGTTCCCATAGCCCATTCTGTTGACCTTCAAAGACCTTGGGTTAAAAGATCTGCTTTGACCTGGATTCCATTTTGCTGTCATTTAAAATCTCTTTTTTTCCTTAATTCCAATACAGGCTACTTTAATACTTCTTTACCATAAAAGTATACTCAGTTACATTTATGAAAAAGGAATATTCAGGAACGAACAGGCAATATTCCCAGCACACAGATCATGCTGCATTGTTTCTTACTGTAAATAACGGCATATGTGTAAGGATATAGTTTCTCTGGTCTTTTTTGCCATGTCCCAAAACGTGATATGATTCCACATGGAACCATTCAGACAGAAGAGTTAACATAATGTCGGGAATAGATGCTGAGTAATAGTAAAGAGAATAGCCCGTCTAGCTTGAAATGTACTCGTGCTTGGAGCAGCGAGGCAGCTGCTGGCCATCAGGATGGTCTTTGTACTTGGAGATGAAATGAAGTTATTTAATTAAGGGAGGGTACTTAAATAAACTGTTAACCTTATCATTACCCCATTGAGGGCACTGGGCCTGCAAGAAGATAAATGTTAGCATTCAGGTGTCTGTGTATTTCCTTTAATGCTAGCTTTAGAATGTAATCAAATCATGGAAACAGAGGCATTACCTAAATTTCCAATTAATTAAAAAATATTTCGGTGGTGGGAATAGGTGGGTTCAGGAAGATATTTAGCCAAGTAGTCCTTGTAGATAATAGCCTGTGAGAAAGTAAATAGAATTCTTGCCAGAACTTAGCAGAGTATGAGGGTATTTACAGAGTAATGCTTGAACAGTACTGGGATGCTAGAGTACCCTTTACTTATTAAAATTTATTTTTATTTCCGAATGATTGTTACCTAGTTGGCTCTGATGAAGCTATTCAGACCACTGAAAAATTAGGGAGAGAAGAGTTTCAAAGGAAAAATGGCCAACACATAAATGAGAGTTTATATTTATGTATGAAGTCTAGATGACCGAAGTTGTGTGCCTTAGGTGCAGGGATGGGCATCCGTACATGGAGTTGATATCATGATTACTGTCATTTCAAAATCCTCTTCATTGAGATAACAAGGGAATTTTAATGAAGCTTTCAGTGTTACATTCTAAACATGGAATCAGTTCAGTTCAGTCGCCCAGTCGTGTCTGACTCTTTGCGACCCCATGAACCGCAGCACGCCAAGCCTCCCTGTCCATCACCAACTCCCAGAGTCCATCCAAACCCACGTCCATCGAGTCGGTGATGCCATCCAACCATCTCATCCTGTGTTCCCTTCTCCTCCTGCCCTCAATCTTGCCCAGCATCAGGGTCTTTTCCAATGAGTCAGCTTTTCGCATCAGGTGGCCAAAGTATTGGAGTTTCAGCTTCATCATCAGTCCTTCCAATGAATATTCAGGACTGATCTCCTTTAGGATGGACTGGTTGGATTTCCTTGAAGTCCAAGGGACTCTCAAGAGTCTTTTCCAACACCACAGTTCAAAAGCATCAATTCTTCAGCTCTCAGCTTTCTTTATAGTCCAACTCTCACATCCATACATGACCACTGGAAAAACCATAGGAATAGGTAGTGTATTATGGAAGCTGTTTTAAAGTTGGCATGAAAGCAAGTCTGTACCTGTTCAACCTGCAGTGTTCTTTGCATGGCTCCAGTTGACTAGGAACATGAGTCTTAGAACGTGTTTTTAAAGTGCCTATGTACTTAGGTTCTTCAGAATCTAATGTAGACTTCATGTTTATGACATAATATTTAATGTAAAACCATAGAGCATATGGGATTTAATCAATAAAAGCTACAAATGGATATTAAATCTCTTGTTATAAGTATGATTAATAAGAATATAATTCAAAATATCTCTATAGGTAATATTTATAAGGTTGGTATCAGAATGAGAATTGGCTGTAACTTATCTTTAGTATAATAGTTTTTTTTTTTTTTTAATGGGGTGGAAAGCCCTTTTAAGTAGACACCTAAAAGTAATTTAGTGGTGGCTTCTATTTCCACTTCTTTCTGAATGCAGTGTCTATGTGGCTTATGTCCGAGCTTATAATAGTTTGTTTGTGATACATTATGTTCAAAACAAAGATTTCAAAGTAATAATAATAAGATAAATATGTAAGATGCATCTAAGAAATTATTTGAATATCTGAAAACACCAACAATTTTGGTGAACAGTTTGGAGAACAGTTCAAGGAAATCTTATAAAGAAATAATGTAATATGCCACATATTTGAAATTTGTTTTAGTTGCTATTTTGAGCTACATTAAAATGGTTGTACATATTGAGCTCTCGACATTGCTATTATATTTTTAGGGGAAGTGAAGTGCATTGCAGGTATACAGTGTACAGACTGAATATCCCTTCTGGCAATTTCTAATTTACAGATAAGACCTGAGAAGATGCCAGTGGGTCAGCTACTTGAAGTTAGGGATTATAGTTCCTCAGAAGAGATGACTGGAGAAAAGAGCATCTTTCATGAGCTACCTTTTGTGGGAAATGATGCGACATTCCTTCACTTGCTTACACAGCAGTTCACTCTAAGTATGTGCTAGGGAAAATGCAGACCAGGGATCATTTAGTTAACATTGGCGGGTGAAGACTGGCTGTACGTTCAGAGTCACAACCAAATTTTAGAACTTTTTACAAGAGTCTTTGAAGAGCAGGGGTAACTGTGAGGTTAATTTTTCATGAAGTAATGAATACCTTTACTTTGAGGTATTAATAGCCCAGCTTTTGCACGTGAAGCTATATATATATATATATATATATATATATACTTTTTAATATTTGTAAGTGATCAATGTTTGAATGAGAGTGAGAAGTGTATTCAGTCCTCTTAAGATCACAGAATAGGCATGGACATAAAACAATGGACCTTGCCCTTCTGTTTCACTCTCTGCCTGGATTTTGGAAAACATTGCTTATATAAAACTTTAAACCTAAATGTGAATAGAAACATGATAACGGACAAACCAACTTTTGTTGTGTGATGTGGTAATGTGAATAGAACATTAGAATAAGACACATGATTTTGACTTTGGTCCTGCTTGTGACTTTGGGCCTTGGGTTCTTTACATTAAAAGAGAAGGTCTGAACTAGGTTTATTCTTTCAAAAGGCCACTGACTTAGGTGCTCTTTGGATTTGTGAGATCACTGGATTTGTCAGTGACCAAACAGTTGGGTTAGAATAAAGGCCATTCTTTTGATTTTTTTTTTTTCCTATTAAAAGAATTCCCTTCTCAGAGGTATGTTCTCTGTAGATACAGACTTGCATTTTTATGGAGGCTTAAGTGTTCTTAAAGTTTATTCTGCCCAATTACTTTCCCTTTCTAAAGAAGACAACAGAGCCCAAAGAAGTAGCCTTTATCAGTTAGTAATACCTGGCCGCAAACTCCTGTCTTTGCACATTTGAACTAACCGTCACATTTCACATTTCAATCAATTTAATCTACCTAGTGGCTAGACAGTGGTACGGGGATTGTAGATTGTTTCTGAAAATCTCTTGGAACTGTTAGTTCTTCCACAGCATCAAATTATTGACAGTAAGATTTAAACTAAAAAAAAAACAAAAAACAAACAAAAAAAAACACACCACCCAAAGCAAAACACCCCCTCCCTTAGTCTGGAGGACCCTTAAAGGTCATGTCAACTGAAAAAAATTCGAATGAGTTTGAAGGGCGCGAACACGCTAAAGAGACTGGATGCTTTCCTGAACTGTGAAGAGACTCCATGGTGTGGCAGGGACTTTTTGCCCTACTTAAACACACAGCTTAACAGGAGCCTGGAATTCTCTGTGGATGACAAGAGAAACCTGTCACTTGAGTCTCTTCTCCCCGAAGCCCTCCCACAGCAGGCGTGCACATGGCAATGCAAGGCTGCCGTTTCCCAAGCGTCCGCTCCGCCAGCTCGCAGGGGACGAGCTGAGAGCGGTGGCTGCCGCCTGTTGATCCCATTTCCTCCCGCTCTGGTCCGGGTTAGGGAGTGGCTCTCTCCCAGGACCTTCCAGTGTTTTCGTGCTCGGGCTCCGGCGTTCGCACGGCTCCGGCGCATTGTTTTCTTCTAGGCAGCCCCCCCGGTTCGCGCTTGAGCTCAGAGCTTTCTCTTGCCCGCCGTCGTCTCGGGCTGCGTGTAACTCGCTGGTTTCTGCGCGCTCTCCACGCCCTTGCCAGTTTCCTGTTAGCCCAAGGGATCGCTCTTTCCGAACGAAAAAGTTCTCCGAGCCGAGTGGAGCCTCCCGGAAAATGCTCTTCTCTTCCGTGTGCGCCGGATGGGGGTGGGGGTGGGCCAGAAACTAAAGGCCACGGTCAGGAGAGCCGACGGGACCCGGACCTCCGGGCGGAGGCGGGAGAGGTACGCTTCATCACGGAGGGGCTGGGGGATCCGGAGACCCACCAAGGGGCAGCGCCCGTCCATCGCGGGGCCGCAGGGGACTTGTACTTGCGGGGACCGTGCGGCGAGGCCCGAGTGTCTCTGCAGAGATCCTGGGTTCGGGAGGGTGGCGGGAGCACCCAGGGGAGCCGGGAGGAAGCCAGGTTCCCTTTCTGCTCCTGGGGCCGTTCTTGCCACGGTTGCCCGGGAACCGAGGGAGGGAGGAAGCATCGCCGCCGGCCGGGCCTGCGGGAATAGGGGTGCGGAGATTTCGCGCCTCGCTCGCCCTCCGCGGCCCACCCTGGGGACCCCAGACCCTCGGGGACGTGGGACATGGGACGTAGTTCCGACCCGTCCGTCGCTCCCATCACCGCTACCCGCGCCGGTGGTATTCCGGGCCGGGCGCCCTGGGGTCCCAGGCGGGCCTGGGTCCGCGCCCCCGGCGCCCCGCCGCGGCCGCTGCTCTTGCCGGAGCCGGGCGCGGGGTCCCGGAGGCTCTCGACCGGGCGCGGGGTCCAGGGGGCTCCCGGGCGACCCCTCCCCGGCGCGGGCGGCTGGGGGGGGGTGAAGATGGCGGCGGCGGCGCGGGGCTCCGGGCCCCGTTCGAGCAGAGCGCCCCTGACCGCCGCCCCCGCCGGGCGGGGCTGTGTTCCCGCAGGAGTCGGACAGGATGGCCGGGGCCGGCAGCCAACACCACCACCCGGGCGCGGCGGGAGGAGCGGCAGGCGCTGCGGTCACCCCCGCCACTGTCCCGGCGGGGCCCGGAGACGACTCGTCAGACAGCGAAGCGGAGCAGGAGGGACCCCAGAAGCTGATCCGCAAAGTGTCCACCTCGGGGCAGATCCGCACCAAGGTAAGGCGGGCCGAGAGCAACCGGGGAAGACGGGAGGAGGCAGCTGGGGAAGGGGACCGAGGGCGCCCGGGCGCGGGGAGCGCGCCGGCGGATCCCCGGAGCGTGAGGAGGTGAGGGCGGGGCCTGGGCCGGGGGGCGGGGCCTGGGCCCGGGAGCGTGGGGAGCCGATGTGAGGGTGGGGCCTGGGCCTGGGGGCGGGGCCTGAGCCGGGGAGCGTGGGGAGCAGAGGTGAGGGCGGGGCCTGAGCCCGGGAGCGGGGCCTGGGCCTGGGAGGGTGGGGAGCAGAGGTGAGAGTTGGGGCGGGGTCCGAGAACGGGGCCTGGGCTCGGGGGCGGGGAGCAGAGGTGAGAGTGGGGCCTAAGCCCGGGGGCGGGGCCTGAGCTCGGGGCGGGGCCTGAACCCGGGGGCGGGGAGCGCGCCGACGGATCTTGGGAGCTTGGGGCTCAGAGGTGAGGGCAGAGCCTGGGCCGGGGGCGGGACCCACTGGAGCTGTTCCCGGTCCCGACGCTGGGGCCTTCAGGGTGGGCTCCTGGGGAGCCAGGGTGGAGACGGGGAACCAAGCAGCGTGGGAAAATGCCGAAACGCTGTTTAGAGTTACCACTCAGGGATCCAAAAAGGAGTGTTTTATTATTTTTGGTCCTACCTGCCGAGCAGTGGTTGCTGACACTTTGCACAGGGAGAGAAGTGCAGGCAGGCCAGCCAGAGCTGCTGTGACCTTCGCCACCTTCTCTTCCCGAGGGCAGCAGCCTGTCGCTCCCTGACCCTCCCAGAGGGGTAGGATGGGGAGGTGACTCCTGCCTGCCCCTTTGCTGTGCTTTGGTAAATGATGCTCGCACTCTGCGCAGCACAAACCACAAACCTCGAGTCCCAGGTTTCCACTAAGTGCTGTATTCAGATCTTATCAACGCACGCATGGTTATTTTTAATACTGAAAAGTAACTGTTTTGTCGTATATGGAGATATGCAAGCTGTGTTATTCTTTCTGTAACAAGTGTTACTGACCTGTGAGGGCTCAAGTTGAGCGTTTTAATTTGATTTTATATAATATATATATTTCAAGTGCTGGCAACTTAAACATTACTTATATATTCTAAATTTGGGTCATATTTTAGAAATTATGACGTTGAGAGTCTGTTATCACTGGGCGACTTTAACGAGGAATTAGAAAAGGGAACCAATAAAATCGTTAGATTTGTGTGGTCTTTAAAAATAAATGTGCAGAAGTTAATTCATTCTATACCTATTTTTACGAGAACTTGTTTTCTAAGGTTAATGGAGCCACATATGAAAATAGAACTTTTATTATATGCCTGTGGATTCATGTTTGCACTTGCCTGGCTCCTTACTTTCTAAAATAAATATGTGTAAGCACACACACAACTGTTAACAAGCTTCACTGAGTGAAGAGTCAAAGACTGCTTCATTTTTAAGTGCAGGTCTTGTAACTGCTTTTAATAGTGACATTTCTAATTTAATAAACTTTGTGATAAATTAAGGGTATGGCATTTAATGTATTTTTAGAAGATTAAGGCTAAATAAAATAGGGTCTTTCCTAACAGAGAGTGCCTTTAACATTTGAAATCTTAATTTAAAAAGTTCACAAAACGGTGTTGATAATCAGCAAAATGACAGGTAAAGTGGTGTTTTTACATATTCACCTGAAATGGCTAAAATTCCATGTATGCTTACGTCAAAATTGACCAGTAAATTTATACTGTTTGGAAGAAAATTTACAGAGATCTCTAATTTGAACTGAGTGAAATAAAAAACAAATTTGTTGGGAGTACCACTAAAATTTGAAAGATACTTGAACTGATGTTGATAGCTACAGTTATACTGTTTAAATTTGATATTTTCTGTGGTTTGGGGAAAAGCATATATATCAAGACTGAGAGTCAATTCAAGAAGCATATTTATTGTTGGTTTCCCATTTAACTTTTTAACAAAAATATTTAACACTGATGTTTTGGCATAATTAGGAATAATTAATGATCATTAAATGAAATGTTCCTATGTACTGAATTTCAGAAGTTGTGTTTTTTGTACTAGCTTAATGCAAGTGCACACAGGTTCATCATCATTATCATACATGGACACAAGCGATCAGGGCCTAAATTGGCTGAAACTGCTGATCCTTGGCCTCCTTACCCGCCCCATCCCCCAGTCCAGACTGTTCATATCTGCCACAAATTTCAGCAGTTACATCTCTGATTCTCAGGGATGAAGGCAGAGCAGTGGGGGGAAGGAGCACCGCTAAATTCAACTGTTGGTTTCCAGTCTTCAGTTATGATCCAGATAAAAGTTGAGGGAAAAGATCTTGAGCACAGGACGGATACACCATTGATCCCTTGCACAGGTTTGTGAGATGGGAGAGCCTGGAGGAGGAGGCCCTGGGACTAGCCCACAGCTTGGTCATTTTTTAGACAGTAGGAGCTCATACATCCTGAAGATAAACCAAGGGATCACTAGGTCTGACACGTTGTGGTTACTAATAGCGTCTTCAATTATGGTGTATAGCAGTCTGGAATGGTATATGTGGCACACGAACACATAATTTGCATGCCTATATCCACATGCTTACGTATGTTTGTGTATGTTAATATATGCTGTCTCTTTGGAAAGCACTTGTGCACATACAGAGAGGGCCTACAGCAGAGTGAGTTGAAAAGATGAGTTGAATATTATTTCTTGAATGATTATGTGTATACATTACATGTGCTCACGTAATGCTTCATATATATGGGTATTACCATTAAAACACACTACTTCTTTTAGTTTCCTTTAAGATCCTTAGGCTCATAAAGCCGATTGGTGTTTAGCTTTGGAGTGAAAAATAACCACTAATTTAAGTCATTACCTTATTTTAAGTGTTTTTTTTGTGGTAAATGTTGGTTAATGTTTTAAATAATTTGAGTGTTAGTGAAGAACCTTAATTGTGGCATTTGGAAAGTGTCCAGACTTTTCTTAATTGAAAAAATAAGGTGTGCATATAGTAAGACATTCAGACAGTGTGAGAGGATATTTGGTGAGGGAACGGTATCCAGTGAAAAGTCATCTCCCTCCCACACTAGACTTCATAGTCTCTGTTTCAAAGGCAACTGTTGACAGTTTCTTTGTTGTGTGTTTCTAGAAAATTTCTATGTACATAAAAGAATATATATATGTATACATAGATGGGCTTCCCTGGTGTCTCAGATGGTAAAGAATCCACCTGCAATGCAGGAGACTTGGGTTTGATCCTGAGTTGGAAAGATCCCTTGGAGAAGGGAATGGCAACCCATTCCAGTATTCTTGTCTGGAGAATCCTATGGACAGAGGAGCCTGGCAGGCCACAGTCCACGGGGTCACAAAGAGTCAGACAGGACTGAGCAACTAACACACACACACACGTGTGTGTGTGTATATATATATATATATATATACACACACACACCACACTTAAATATGTAGTATTTTGCAAATACTGATGAGAACATTCTGTACATGTTCTGCATCTTGTTTGTTTGGGGATATAATATGGAGATCATTTCTCTAATGTTTGTCTACAGATACTTTGTTCTTTCTGATGATGGCAAAGTATTCCTTTATATCAGATTGAGCTCAGTGAAACTGCACTGTCGTCAGGTCAAAATGGTAGAGAGTAAGGCTGGGAGGTGGGGAAAACGGGGAGAAGTACACGCTTTCAACTCTAAGAGGAATATCTTCTGGGCATTTAATGTACAGCATTGTGACTGTGGCTACTAAAATTGTATCGTGTATTTGAAATTTGCTAAGAGAATAGCAAGATATTCTCACCACACACACAGGTACACACATGGTAGCTGTGAGGTAATGGATATATTAATTAACTTAATTGTGGTGATTGTTCCACAATATATATGTCTATCAAATAATCATCACATTAAGTACTTTAAGTATTTATACAATTTTACTTGTCAATTAGACCTCAATAAAGCTGGAAAAAAATGATCCCATATGGGAAATCTCATATGGTTTAATCTAGCATGTTATGTCTTCACTTAATTAACCAGCTCTCTATGAAAGGAAATATGGGCTATTTTAAGACAGCACCAATCTCAGCTTTTTTGCAGTGGATACTATGCACTTTTTAGGTAAGGAATAAATAGACTGGCATGCTTTTTGAATTAGTATGGTCTAATAAAATCCACATGTACGTTTTAGTATCCTCCTCAATCCCATACTGTGTACTCTGTTCCTGTTTTCATTTCCCATTTTTTCCTTCTGTTTCTTTGTCCTTGCTATCTCTCTCCTACTTTTCTCATTCTCTGTTTTTCACCTTTTTTCTTTCTATGGTGTCTCAGATGGTAAAGAATCTGCCTGCAGTGCAGGAGACCTGGGTTCAATCCCTGGGTCGGGAAGATACCGTGAAGAAGGGAATGGCTACCCACTCCATTATTCTTGCCTGGAGAATCCCATGGACAGAGGAGCCTGGTGGGCTACAGTCCGTGGGGTTGCAAAGAGTTGGACACGACTGAGTGGCTAACACATACACACAGTGATTCTCAAACTATCAGCTAAGTAGAATTTCAGGTAGGCTTATCTAGCTACCCAGGTGCTAAACACTAGATAATTTTATGGCTGCCTCAATCTCCTCAAAGGAAATAAATCACTTGCATACAGAAGTTTAAGTACTACTGATTGGGGAAACTAAAGGGAGCTGTAACTCATCAGATCTCTTCCTTTCTCTTTACCTAGGACTATTATCCCTAAATTCTTCATCTTGCCTCAAGGAGAATTCTGCATTTAGATTGATTCTGCATTTAGATGTACTGTTGTAGAGAATTTCACAGGTGTTTACTGGGCGTGAGGCGTTCTGGAACAGCACTAATACAAACTCAGAACAGCTTAATTATGAACATGAGTGTGAAGGTCGCTTGGTTTGCTTTTTGTTGGCCCATCAATACTGTAGTCTTTCATCTTGCAGTGAATGGCTAGAGGAACCTTGGTCAGGATTATAGACTAGAATTGTTCAACTATCATAAGCCAAATGGTAAAAACAGATAGGAACCAACTCAAAGACTTTTTGACTCATCTTGGCTAAGGTCATGAAGCTTCATGTGTCAAAAATGCTTCCTAATTTGCTTTATTATGCTCCCACTTATTTTTTCCACATTTATGTCTTACAGTTAATTTTAATGTCCATAAATGAGTTTCTAAATTTAGCTAAAACACACCTGAGCACTGAAAAGATATTCAGAACTTTGCAACATGATACCTGTATTAGGACATGTTTTTCTGCCCATTAAAAGAATAACCACCACATTCTTCAGTTAAAACCTGGTTTTACTTTAACTTGAAGGATGTATAAATAAACTCGTGTCTTTATGGTAAGGCATGATCAATATGGAAATATTGATTTGTATTTTTCACTGCTTTATGAGATGCAATATGTGCAATTAAACATTATCTTTCACCATAAACCTTCTGTAGAGTAGATTAGGGAGGACTTGCTTAGTGTTTTGCAAATTGTAGATGGCAGCCGGTTAGTAGGTTCTGCTGGTTCATATCCAGTATTTGAAACAGAAACAGAATAAATTAGAAAATACTATTTAAGTATTTTCTACATGGAAACATTGTTTCCATGTAGTTCTACATGGAAACATTGAATTGGGTGATGATCCAAATAGTATGGGAAACAGAAACAAGGCCAGCAGATTGGTAATAAATAAAGTAATATTAACAAGTTTATTGTTCAGAAACTCACTATGATGTGAAAGGCAAGTAGGAATATTTACATTTTGATAGGTGATAAGCAGGAAGATATCTTGAATTATAAGAGTAATTAACATTCGTCTAGGCAGAAGTCAATGGCACCCCACTCCAGTACTCTTGCCTGGAAAATCCCATGGACGGAGGAGCCTGGTAGGCTGCAGTCCATGGGGTCGCTAAGAGTCGGACATAACTGAACGTCTTCACTTTCACTTTTCACTTTCATGCATTGGAGAAGGAAATGGCAACCCACTCCAGAGTTCTTGCCTGGAGAATCCCAGGGATGGGGGAGCCTGGTGGGCTGCCATCTATGGGGTCGCAGAATCCAACACGACTGAAGTGACTTAGCAGCAGCAGCAGGCAGAAGTCAGCTAACTTTTTCTATAAAGGGTCAGGTAGTAAATATTCAAAGCTTTGTGGGCCATAGACTGTCAGAATTACTCAACTCTACTGCTGTAGTGCAAAAGCATCTATAAGCAGTACTTGAATATACCTCTAAGTGGCTGTCATGTGATATATGTCTCTCTATGTGTTGTTGCTCAGTCACTAAATTGTGTCCAACTCTTTGCACACCGTGGCTTGCAGCATGCCACATTCCGTGGTCCTCCACCATCTTCTGTAGTTTGCTAAGTTTCATGCCCGTTGAATAGGTGATGCTATCTAACCATCTCTTCCAATAAAAGTTTAAGGATGTTAACATTTGAGTTCATAACATTTTCACGTGTTAACAAATATTTTTTCATTTGAGTTCATAACATTTTCATGTGTTAACAAATATATATATATGTATTTTAAAGCCATTTAAACACGTAAAAACCTTCTTAACTTGTGGGCTGTGTACAATCAGGTGCTAGAAGTATACGGCCCATGGATCTTCTTGGTGGGCTTTAGTTTCTGATTACTTTTCTAGGTAATGGAAAATGGTTTGCATAGCATTGCAAAGTTAAGGTGCTGCGAAATGCAATCAGTGTTGAAGGGACCAAATAAAGCTAGATCTCAATCCATTTAAAAATCTCATCTTTGTAGAACATTTTATTTTTAGCTTGGTTTGCGTCTTTGCTTCCATTTTAATGTGAACTAAATATAGATTGGAAACTCTGAGTCTTGGTACAGTAATATATGGTATAACAACTTTCTTTCCATTTTGATTGCAAGTTAAACATGATATCCCATTATTAAAGATGAGACTTAATAAATAATTTATTCAACCTTCACATACAACTTAAGATGCATTATTTGAAGGTATCTAAATTTAGAAAGCTTTCACTTTAAGGCTGCATGTTTGCTGTTGTGGTGGGAGTGATGAAAGGTTATATGAAACTTTTATTGTAGATGACTCGGGGCTCCTTTCTGTTTCCAGGGTACAGGGTTTCACTCATATTGGATTTGTTAGGCTTTACTTGCTCAGGAAATATGTTTATAGGCAAAGGTTTTAATTAAAGAGAGTTTGGTTTATGTCTAAAAATAGACCCTTGAAAAAGACCCATAACATGTTACTCCATTATGTTTTCCCTTGACAAATTAATTTGATTTTGTTGGGTATGGAGTGGTTTTTTTCTGTAACTATTTAGTTATTTGAAACACGTTTGTATTTTTGATTTGGTTAAGTGGCTTAAAAGGTCAATATCCATTGTTGATAATAACCCTAATTTAAGATGCAGTATACATTGTTTCTATTTTGTCAATAGATTGTCACTTATTTTTTTCAAAGTAACATAAATGACAATATTCCCCCCTCCCTGCTTTTTATTAGAAGGATATTTGGAAGACTTGTTAGCCTCTTGGGGTTTATTTATTTATTTATATTGGAATATAAAAAAATGCAGCAAAATGAATCAGTTATACATATACATAGATCCACTCTTTTTATGATTCTTTTCCATGTAGATCACTGAGAGTACTGAGTAGAGTTTCCTGTGCTATATGGTAGGCCCTTATTAGTTACCTAAGCCTCTTGTTTCATTCCAAGGAAGTATGATTAACTTTATCATGTGTGGAGCAGGCATCCCTAACCTTCTCACTGTGCAGGTTGAATACCAGGACTTTGTCCAAACACCAGATTGTGATTTAATGTTTGTTGTTCAGTCACAAAGTCGTGTCTAGCTCTTAAGCTTGGGACATTCATGTCAGAAATGTAAAGATCCCTTTCTCCTTAGTGTTTGTTTATAGAGCAGTTTTATAATATATACATGATCTCATCAAACAGTTGTGTAAAACTATCTGAATTTTACAAATGAAAAAACTGAGAGCAGCAGGTTGGAATATCTTCTAAGTAAATTGCAGGACTGCAACTCAAAAGCAGGACTTGGAAATAGTGGATGGCTTCCAAGTGTCTTCTTTTAAGTCCAGTAAGCTTCTTGGATTTGAAACTTGACTTCTATAGTATACAAGTATGGGTGTATTGGATTGGCCAAGAAGTTCGTTAGGGTTTTTCTGTACAGTGTTATGGAAAAACCCTAACGAACTTCTTGCCAACCCAATATGTGGGTGTCTGCTCACCTCTCCTGCTTCCCTTCCCCTGTGTTACCCTCTCCCTTCCTGCCCTGCCCTTTATTCATCTGTTTAATCTGAATGTATCTCTGACCAATGTTTTAGGTTTCCTAATGCCTTTTTGCGGAGAAGGCAATGGCACCCCACTCCAGTACTTTTGCCTAGAAAATCCCTCGGACGGAGGAGCCTGGTAGGCTGCAGTCCGTGGGGTCGATAGAGTCGGACACGACTGAGCGACTTCACTTTCACTTTTCACTTTCATGCATTGGAGAAGGAAATGGCAATCCACTCCAGTGTTCTTGCCTGGAGAATCCCAGGGACGGAAAGCCTGGTGGGCTGCTGTCTATGGGTCGCACAGAATTGGACACGACTGAAGTGACCTAGCAGCAGCAGCAATGCCTTTTTGCATTCAAAACTTATGTTTTTAGTGAGATGTTGAACAGTATATGTTTGAAAAGTCACTTTAAAAATAAAATATTTCAGCTGAAATTTCTATTAATTTTAATTACCATTAGCCAAATCATGGAATCACTTTGAAAATGGCTTTAGAAGGACTCATTTATAAGAAATGCTTATAGGTATCTAACGCTTCAAATAGATTTTCAAAGAAAACTGTTAGTTTCACTTTTGTAAGATGAGATGCTGGTTTTAAAAGGTCATGATATAGTGCTAATATGAATTATATAAAGTGCTTTTCCATTTGGCCTCTTGAGGAAAATACATGAATAAAATTTATTTTTAACTAGCTAAGGAATGAACATGACATTTCTAGGGTACAGTTTTCTCCATCTGACTCTTCCATTTAGGTAAGAAATAGTTCCAGGACGTGTACATGAGCAGGCACACCATTTTGAGTGGGGTTATTTGTACAGAGTCATATAGTACTTTTTATAAACTCATGTAGTACTTTCAAAACTCATGTTTTTAGTGAGGCTTTATGCTAAAGACTTTGACTGTGTGGATCACAACAAACTGTGGAAAATTCTTAAAGAGATGGGAATACCCAACCACCTGACCTGCCTCCTGAGAAATCTGTATGCAGGTCAAGAAGCAATGGTTAGAACCTGATGTGGAACAAGACTGGTTCCAAATTGGGAAAGGAGTATGTCAAGGCTGTATATTATCACCCTGCTTATTTAACTTATACGCAGAGTACATCATGTGAAATGCCAGGCTGGATGAAGCACAAGCTGGAATCAAGATTGCCGGTAGAAATATCAATAACCCCAGATATGCAGATGACACCACCTTTATGGCAGAAAGTGAAGAGGAACTAAAGAGCCTTTTGTTGAAGGTGAAGAAGCTGGCTTAAAACTCAACATTCAAAAAACGAAGATCATGGTATCCAGTCCCATCACTTCATGGCAAATAGATGGGGAAACAATGGAAACAGTGAGAGACTTTATTTTCTTGGGCTCCAAAATTATTGCAGATGGTGACTGCAGCCATGAAATTAAAAGATGCTTGCTCCTTGGAAGAAAAGCTATGACAAACCTAGACAGCATATTGAAAAGCAGAGGCATTACTTTGCCAACAAAGATCCATCTAGTCAAAACTGTGGTTTTTCCAGCAGTCATATATGGATGTGAGAGTTGGACTATAAAGAAAGCTGAGCGCTGAAGAATTGATGCTTTTGAACTGTGATGTTGAAGACTCTTAAGAGTCCCTTGGACTGCAAGGACGTCAAACTAGTCAATCCTAAAGGAAATCAGTCCTGAATATTCATTGGAAGGACTGATGCTGAAGCTGAAGCTCCAATACTTTGACCACCTGATGCGAACTGACTCATTAGAAAAGACCCTGATGCTGGGACAGATTGAAGGCAGGAGGAGAAGGAGATGACAGAGGATGAGATGGTTGGATGGCGTCACTGACTCAATGGACGTGAGTTTGAGTAAACTCCAGGAGTTGGTGATGGACAGGGAGGCCTGGCGTGCTGCAGTTCTTAGGGTTGCAAAGAGTTGGAGATGACTGAGCAACTGAACTGAATATAGTACTTTAAAATCATATTATTTTATATATATAAATATATATATGAATATATACTGTCTCCGGTTTGTGGAGCACTGTGGTAAAATAAACCCCTATGAACTAGAAAGAGAACATTTTCAGCAGCAGCCATCTAAGCTGCTATCTAAGTGTGCCCCTTCTCTTTTTCACTCTTTTGTTGTCCCTCAGTTCATTCAAAAAGGGACTTCCTTAGTGGTCTAGTGGTTAAGAATCCGCCTTCCAAGGCAGGGGATGAGGGTTCTATCCCTGCTCTGAGAACTAAGACCCTGCGTGCCATGGGGCAACTGAGCCTACATGCCTCAACTAGAGAGAAGCCCGTACATAGCAACTAAGGCTGGACACAGCCAAAAGTAAATAAATAAATGTTAGAAAGTAATTTATTCCAGAGATGCATATGGTGTCCAAGCACTGTCATAGATGCCAGTGATAGAGCAGTAATCAGAACCAAGATAGACAAAGATCTCTGCCCTCGTGGAGCTCACATTTTAATCCTGGGAGAACTTAGAAACTTATAAGTATGTAAAATGCATAACATATTAGAAGGTGAGAAGTGCTAAAGAGGGGAAAAAAAACACGAATGGGAGTGTGGGTAGGGTAGGAAGAGGAAGGTCTTCCTGAGAAGGTGACATTGGAATGGTGACCTTGAGGGAATGAGCCTTCCTCTGGGGGGAAGGCAGCCTAGGCAGAAGGAACAGGGGTACAATGACCAAGAGACAGAAGCTACAACAAGGAGGGGGTCAGCAGGGTGGGGCTGAAGTGGGGTGGGGGGATGGCAAGAAAGCCAGACGTTAACAGTAAAGTAGTGGGGAGTCCTTTGCCTTGGGCTCATGCATCCCATAGGGTGGCATTGAAGTGAGTGAAGTGAGATCGCTCAGTCGTGGCCAACTCTTTGCGACCCTGTGGACTGTAGCCTACCAGGCTTCTCCATCCATGGGATAGGGTGGCGTTAGTGGCGAAGAATCTGCCTGTCAGTGCAGGAGATGCAAGAGATGCAGGTTCAGTCAGTCCCTAGGTCGGGAAGATCCCCTGAAGTAGGAAATGACGACTCTTTCCAGTGTTCTTGCCTGGAGAAGCCTATGGACAGAAGAGCCTGGCAGGCTACAGCCCGTGGGATCTCAGAGTCTGACACGACTGAATGTGCACACAGAGCACACATGCGCTCTGTAGTCTGGATGGGCTTCAGGGGGCTCCCCGAATTTTGTGTTCATGTGTATGCCCCTCAGAAGACTAAAACCATCGATTTGTAAAAGGGAATTGTAGGACAGACAGTAAAAGATAGGTGAAAAAAAAAAAAAGAAACACATACTGTAATCATCCGTTATCATAGTTATTTGGAGAAATGCTAAAATTAGTGATGGATTAATGAAATGAAAGGAAAAGCCCCATTGGACAGCAAGGTTCCTTGGGACCCTTAAGTAGTGTCGGGTTTGTGTCTCAACTCTTCCATATACTATTTTTTTTTAAAAATGTGGACCGTTTTTAAAGTCGTTAGTGAATTAGCTGCAATATTGCTTCTGTGTTATGCTTTGGTTTTTTTGGCTGCAAGGTATGTGGGATCCTAGTTCCCCAATCGGGGGTCGAACCCGCAGCCCCTGCATTGGAAGGTGAACTCTTAACAACTGGGCCTCCACAAGAGTCCCTTCAGTGTTACTGTGGCAGAGAATGCTGTGCTCTTCAGTCTCTGGGCTTCCCCGCCTTTCCTGGCCAGCTGTGAGGCTTCATTTTGTGTGCAGAAAGGTGGGGCTGTGTCACCGAGTTTCAGCTGGTGGAACATGAGTGGGAGTGATGCTTGTCACTGTGGCCTCTAAAGCAGTCTGTGGGCCTCTCCTTGCGTTGTTCCTTGCAGATGTAGATTATGCAGCGGAAAGAGCTTGGATCCCTGACTCAGAGAGCAGAGCCTCTGTTCCTGCCCCCAAGCTCACATTGGATTGTGACTCAGAAGGGCTGTGGACCTTTACTGTGTTGAGCCCCTAAGATCTAGGTATTATCCGCTGCAGCAGTTAGCATACCATGACCGACACACTTCATCTCTCTGAACTTTGGATTTCTCATCTGCCAAATGGGGCTAGTGCTTCCTACCTCTCAGGGTCATGATGAGGATTAAGGAAATACACAGGATGCTTTTGTATCCCTGACTAGTATAATTATTTTTAAAAACTGGTATAAAATCCTCATACTGCAGTTATTCCTGATACATGTGCTTTTAAATATTTTAAGCAGCTTCTTACTCAGTAGGCTATATAGACCATGGTCCTTTGTTGGCTCTTTAAAAGGCTTGATAAAAGTATTATATTTTTACAGACCATTATTTTGTAATATCCAGAACTATCTTTGCCACCACAAAGGGCCCTTTGGATATCTGAAAACTCATACTGCAGGAGCCATGTCGATGGGCTCACTGCATGACATTCATGAGGACTAACCTTGCTTCTAGAGTAAGATATGTTACAAATGTCATAGGGAAAATATACTTTATTAAAAACAAGTGACCTCTCGCAGCTGGTAGTGGAGATACGTGGCCAGGTAGGCTTTTAGGTGCATCCACAGCCCGATCTGCTTTATCCTGAACCAATTTCTCTGCACGTTCCCCGTCGTCCCCTTTCTCAACTCCTCCTCTGTCCCCATAATCTGACTTTTGCCCAAACCACTTCATGAAAACCTCTTTTGCAAAGGTGATCTAATTGCTAACCTCCAGCAGTCTCTTTACTTTTCACTCAACTGTATTTCTTGCAATTTTGACACTGTTGACCATTTTTCCCTCCTCACATCTTCCCCATTTGCTTTCAAGGTTTAATTCCTGTTCTCTTTCTTACTAGCTTTTGACTGCCTCTCAATCTCTGTCCCTGTGTGCGTTTTCCCAGGATTCTAACTCTCTTTGCCCTTCCTTTGTTGATCTCCTCTATTAGGTTGGGCTTTGGCGTCCAGGCCTGTCTTGCTCCAGCCTGTGCTTTGCTGTGCGATCTGGACCACAGTTCCTTTGCCTACTAGACACTTACTGTGGTGGGTCCTGTAACCATCTCAGCCTCAGTATTTTCGTAAATAGATTAAATAGTTTCTCCCCACTCCCTGGGCAAATTTAGCTTCATTGTTTTTATAGGAAGAATTTGCTTTGTAGTTAACTGATTGATTATTATTTTTTTGTCTTGCTGATCATCTTCATTAATTCATTTGCTTTTAGCGGATATGCATTCAGTGCCTCCTTTGGCTAGGGTGAGTGTTCGGGCCTAGGAAACACTAGTGTATAAAGCAGACACAGCCCCTTTCCTCATGGAGCCCAGTTAGCAGTCACTATGTTTGGTCAATTGTGTATTTGCATAGGTTGTTTCACTTAATCCCCATAATAAAACTAAGTAGGTAGATACCAATATTATCCCCGTTTTAGAAACAAGGAAACCAAGGATTATATAAGTAATTTACACAAGATCACTCAAGCCTTCAAGCGACCTGTTTCATGCCTGATTTAACTATTACAATATTTATATAGAGCCTTCACTAAGTCGTGTCCAACTTTTGCGATCCAATGAACCATACCGGGCTTCCCTATCAGTGGGATTTCCCAGGCAAGAACACTGGAGTGGGTTGCCGTTTCCTTCTCCAGGGGATCTTCCTGACCCAGGGATCAAACTGGGGTCTTCTGCATTGCAGGTGATTCTTAGGTGGATTCTTTACTGACTGAGACACCAGGGAAGTCCATTATGATACATACTACTGTCTTTTTCTCTCCTGCTTGTGTCTGTCAGGAGTTCTTTCGTTCCTTCCCACTTCT
Source organism: Bos taurus (assembly GCF_002263795.3). Taxonomy (NCBI): domain Eukaryota; kingdom Metazoa; phylum Chordata; class Mammalia; order Artiodactyla; family Bovidae; genus Bos; species Bos taurus. The sequence continues at coordinate 12,186,288 of NC_037339.1, forward strand.
GTTGCTGTTTTTTCCTAACCTTCACTTAACCTTTAGGATTTAGCATTTGGATTTTTTTGTCATGGATTTCCTATCTGGTCCATTCTCTACTACTCCTCTGCCAAAGCTATCGTTATAAAAGAGAAGTTTGATTATAATAAAATTTTGTATAATCTCTTACTTACCTAGTACCCATAATGGTAAATTTCTTATGGCTTAGTAGGTCTTTCTCAATTTAGCGGTAAACCACCTTTCTGGTCATTTATTCAGTATTTATCGAGTACTGTTGTAGTTGCCAGAATGGCAAAATCGCATAAAAAACCCTGCTTGCTAGAGCTTCTAGTCTATTGAGGGAGAAGTTAATAAACATATAAGCAAATACATATCAGATGTTCATAAGCACTGCTGCTAAGTCACTTCAGTTGTGTCCGACTCTGTGTGACCCCATAGACGGCAGCCCACCCCGTCCCTGGGATTCTCCAGGCAAGAACGGATTGGGTTGCGATTTCCTTCTCCAGTGAATGAAAGTGAAAAGTGAAAGTGAAGTTGCTCAGTCGTGTCCGACTCTTAGCAACGCCATGGACTGCAGCCCACCACGCTCCTCCATCCATGGGATTTTCCAGGCAAGAGTACTGGAGTGGGGTGCCATTGCCTTCTCCGTCATAAGCACAATGAAGGGAAATAAAATAGGATAAAGGGAGAGGAAGTAGTTAGAGCAGCGTGTGTGTGTGTGTACATGCATGTGTGTGAGTGTAAAGTGTTTTGGGTGAATTGGTCCAGGAAGGACTCTCCTGGGTGCGGTACTATTTGAACAGAGATCTGAATGAACTGGCATGAGCCATGCAGATATCTGGTGTCAGGGCGTGCCAGGCAGAGTCAACACTGAGGTCTCCAGTCTGCCTCTGCCACCCTGGGGGCAGTCAGGCCAGACCCTCTTCTGTTCCCAGAGTAAGGCAGGTGCGGTCTCATTTCCAAGTCTTTGCACTCATTATTCTGTCTACATGGAAAGCCTCCTCTTTTCTGTTTCTCTGCCTGATCCATTTTCTACTCTTATTTTCCCACATCTCTGAAACAGTGAAGTGGCTTACATCCAGTACTGTGTATCAAGCTTCAGTAAAATGTAGCTCTGACTGTGGGACCAAGAGGGAGGTTAGTGGGTTAGTCTATAGAGCAGAGACTCCGCTCTCTCTCTCTTTATATATGTATTATATAACATTATATACCACATGAAACTGAAAGTGTTAGTTGCTCAGTCCTGTCTGACTCTTTGCAACTCTATGGAGTGTAGCCCGCCAGGCTCCTCTCTCCATGGAATTCTCCAGCCAAGAATACTGGAGTGGGTTGCCATTCCCTTCTCCACGGGATCTTCCCAACCCAGGAATCAAACTGGAGTCTTCTGCATTGCAGGCGGATTCTTTAACCAGCTGAGCTACCAGGGAAGCTGGTGTAATAGATATGACAATGCTTTATATTATATGTTACATATCAGATAATATGTACAGTATATGTAATAATTTTATAACACTAATAATATATACTATATTATATATAATGTTACATATAAATGTATGCTTTATATTTATATTTTATAATGTATAATACATACTTTATTAACAAAAGGAAGGTGAGTTGTAAATTTGGCCCCACACTTCCTGGCAGCCACAGCAGCAAAATCACTTACAAAATTATATGGTCAGGAGTGAAAAAGCCCTCTGGATTTTAGCAGGAAAACAAGTTTTTCTAGGTCCCCAGGGCTGTGTGGTGTTCTGCCAGTATCCGCGTGGCTGTCACTGAGGGCTGAGGTAGACACTCACCTACATCACGACGCAAGTGTGGGCATGTCCCTGCAATGTTGCTCCTTTTCAGGGCTGGACATGCTCCAAACTGAACCTTCATGCCAGCAGTTTGGGAGGGGATTTAAGTAAGGCAGCTTTAGTTATGACTAAATCCAGGCATAAAATCCAAAATATTTTTGAAGATTGAATAAATGGCATGACCTTCAGACCATCCGCCTGTTAAACTGGGCGTCTGCCGAAGTACTTTGGAAGTATCCTAGCGTCTCACGTTCTTTGCTGCTGTTATTTATTCAGGTGTGACTGACAAGAGGGGATTGAAGGGTATGTTCTCAGCCGGTACAGAAAGAAAAATCTGATGTTTCTTGGTAGCTCTCAACTCAGTATTAAATGTTTCTGAGAGTAGTTTTTTTAAGAATACGTTTGCAGTGTTTTATGAGTGCAGTGCAGAATGTTAAAAACATGTATGCGTTTCAGGAAAATTACGAGAAGAGTGTTGACCTCATGGACCCCTGGAAAGGTCTTGAGGACAGTTTGACAACTGCTGTGTCTGCACAATGTAATTGGGGCCGATGTTATTTTATTTTATTTTGAGAGAGAGAGCTGGGAGGATGTCTGGAGGAAGAACAGAACAATCAGAGAGAAAAGCCAGTGCAAAGGCCCTGAGGTAGAAGGACTCTTGACACAGCCCAGGAATGTGAGGGGGCAAAGGATGCCTAGGGCGAAGTGAGGGCGGTGGGAGCGAGTAGCAGGAAGGACCCCAAGAGAGGTTGGGGGACAGCAGACATGTTTGAGGATTTCTGTGAGGTAATATACATATTTGGCATGGTAGCTCATACACAGTCGACACTTCAGAGATACTGCTTATCATAGTAATGGGCTTCCCAGGTGATGCATTGGTAAAGACCCCACCTGCCAATGCAGGAGACGTAAGAGATGGCCAGTTCCATCCCTGGGTCGGGAAGATCCCCTGGAGGCAGAAATGGAAACCCACTCCAGTATTCTTGCCTGGGAAATCCCATGGACAGAGGAGCCTGGTGGGCTACCGTTCAGGGAGTTGCAAAGAGTCGGACATGACTAAAGTGACCTAGCACAGCACGCAGCATGTCATGGTAATAGTAAAGTAATACAGTTACAAATTTGACCTTTAAAAACAGTGTCTAAAACAGACTCTAGAACTAGGAGAGACATGAAGCTGTAGCTGGAGAGATCAAGTGAGGATCTCTTGATCTCTTGATCTTTTGAGGATCTCTCGATCTCTAGGATCAAGTGAGGTTTTTTTTTTTTTTTTCCTTTCTCTTGATCTCTTGAGGATCTCTTGATCTCTAGGATCAAGTGAGGTTTTTTCTTTCTCTTGATCTCTTGAGGATCTCTTGATCTCTAGGATCAAGTGAGGTTTTTTCTTTCTCTTGATCTCTTGAGGATCTCTTGATCTCTAGGATCAAGTGAGGTTTTTTTCTTTCTCTTGATCTCTTGAGGATCTCTTGATCTCTAGGATCAAGTGAGGTTTTTTTTTTTTTTCTCTTGATCTGTTGAGGATCTCTTGATCTCTAGGATCAAGTGAGGGTGTTTTTTTTTTTAAGGAGAAAGAAGGGAGTATTGGTGGTCTGAGTAGAATAGTGGAGAGGGAGGATTAGACGATGCAGAAAAGAGAGAGCATTGTTGCTAGAGCAGTGTTCCTGAATATATGAGGCAGGATGGGATCTTGTGAGTAGCTGGTCTTTGCTGGGAACAGGGCAGTTTCTCTCTAGTTTGGGTAGACCCAACGGCAGTTCTTTTCTGGAAGTTCTTTTCTGATTCTTTCAGTTTTCTTAGTGGAATAAGAATTGAGGCCAACAGCTGAGAATCAATATGGCGGGGAAGATATTATTGATCTGAAGAGAGGAGATGTGAAATACTTGAAGGGGAGAGTGGAAAGTGAGTGGGGTAGAGAAATAGAGTGGGAATCAGCTGTGCTGTGTTCAGCTGCTCAGTCGTGTCCGACTCTTCGAGACGCCCTGGACTGTAGCCCACCAGGCTCCTCTGTCCATGGAATTTTCCAGACAAGAATGTGGGAGTGGGTTGCCGTTTCCTACTCCAGGAGATTTTCCCAGCCCAGGGATTGAACCCTCATTACTTGTGTCTCTTGCATTGGCAGGCAGATTCTTTACCACTGTGCCACTTGGGAAGATAGTGGGAATATCAAGTGGCATTTAGGGTACTCCTGAAGTGAGGGGCTGTGAGTTTAAGGTCAGCACTGCCAGCCTTTTGTGGGACCACGTTTGGCTGCATGAGTATAAGCACGGAATAAGTGGAGAATTGGATTAAGCCAGGATTGAGGTTTGTCTAAGAAAGTATGGCAAAGCTGGAGGGGATGGGGAGATTGAGAGTGGATACAAAAGAGAGGTTATCATGACAAGCTCTGAGATCTGTGTTAGGTATCCAGTGGGTGCTTGAAAGAGGTCCTAAGGAGTAGGGTTGGCACCCAACACCTAAGGGAGGGTGGAAGAGAACATTATTGCAGAGGGTTAAACTGTAGTCATTTAAATTAAAAAAGGAAGAAAAGAGATGAAAGAAAGACCACCAGAAGAAGCTTTAATTATTTTAAATGTGCTTTGCAGATGCATTAATAATAGGTTTTCCTCGGGAAATCTTTAGATCATGTATGTACAGCTGGTATCCCTCCATCGGTAAGTACAAAGAATATTTTACTTAGATCATGAAACAGTTTCTCAAAGAAATAAGTACACCTGGTTTGGATTTTTTTTTTTAACTATGCAATGACAGTCTAACGTGCATTAAGTAACTCAAGTGTTCCCGTGCCAGCTCTTATTGGTTAACTTACAGGACCTCTCTCAGCCTTCGCTTCCTTGTATGTAAACCATCTTGAGGGCTTTCCCGGTGGCTCAGTGGTAAAGAATCCACCTGTAATGCAGGAGACGTGGGTTCCATCCCTGGGTCAGGAAGCCCCACTGGAGAAGGAAATGGCAATCCACTCCAGTATTGTTACCTGAAAAATCCCACGGACAAAGGAGCCTAGTGGACTGTAGTCCATGGCATCACAAAAGTGTCAAACGTGAAGTATCAACGTTAACAACAAACCATCTTAAAACTTTTGTGGGGACCAAAGAGATAAAGTCTTTAACTCAATGCCTGGTACACAGTTAATGATAATAAATGTTCATTTATATTATTCAGGAATCTTTTTCAAGAGGATACCTCTGTGCTTACAAGTATATGAGTGAGTGAGGTGCTAGGAAAGTCTTCAGTCACAGTGAAAAATTCCCAGGCTAATTCTGCCTTTGGCATGCAGAGCTCAGAGCTGTTTGACTGTAAACCTTTTCTAAGTTGGGAAGTTTACAGAGATCTTATCATAAATCTGGTTAAGATTCCACAGTAAAGGGAGGAATGTTGAAGGAGGAGATTCAACTTTCCCCCATAACGCTTCTGCCTTATCATCACCCATACTTGTCATAACAGTTCTAATTTACTACCATTTGAGGATTCATGGTCTTTCTCCTCCTCCTCTTAAAGAAAAACCCGCTCTAATTCGTTGAATCAGCTTCTTCATTCTCCTTGGTTATGGAGGAGGAGAACAGATATGATAAATCGACAGGAGAAAATTCCCTCAGGGGCCTTAGTACCTTAAGGGGCTAATGGTGTAATTGAGAGGCTGGAATGAATGAGCAGGAAGCCACATACACTTGGCTTTCTTGTTAAAGCAAACTGCGAGCATGTGTGAGACATTTCTGAGGAAATATATGGGCAGAGGAGGCCGACTGGGCCCCTACGTGAACAAGTAAGAGAAGCAGCCAGTCCAGGATGGGGCATTGCCACTGTTGCGATTGCGTGTGTATCTGCAGGCTGATGACGCCTGGGACTCGACGTACACTTTATTCTCCATCACGGCATACGATGAGCATGCGATACATAAAATACTTAGATTACAAAGCCACATACACCCATGTTCATGGCAGCATTATTCACATGAGCCAAAAGAAATGGAAGCAACTCAAGTGTCCATTGGTGGATGAATGGGTAAACGAAGTGTGGTCTATATAGACAGCAGGATCTTAGCCTAAAAAAGGAAAGATATTCTGACATGTGCTATCACATGGCTAAACCGTGAAGACATTATGCGAAGTGAAATAAACTGAAAGGACCGTGAAAGGACAGGTGCTGTATAATTCTACTTACATGAAGCCTCTAGAGAAGTCAAATTCAGAGAAACAGAAAATAGAATGGTGGGTTCCAGGGACTGGAGGAACAGGGAGTTAGTGTTTAATGGGTACTGGGGTTCAGTTTGGAAGGTGAAAGAGTTCTGTGGATGGACGGTGGTTGAACAACAGTATGAATGTACATAACACCCCTGAACTGTGCACTTAAACATGGTTAAGAAGAATTGACATATATATACTATTACATATAAAATAGATAACTAATAAGAACCTGTATAGCAACTGTATTGTATAGCACCGGGAGCTCTACTCAGTACTCTGTAATGACCCATGTGGGAAAAGAATCTAAAAGAGAGTGGATATATGTATATGTGTAACTGATTCACTTTGCTCTACTCCTGAAATTAACACATTATAAACCAACTATATTCCATAAAAATTCATTTTAAAAAGATGGTGAATTTTATGTTTTGTGTATTTTATAATTAAAGCAAATTATAATGTAAACTTCATAGAAATGGCCCACTATAAACTAAAATATTGAGAATTTTTTAGTGAGACAAAAGTGAAAAATAAACTCAAGAGATATGAAAAGCATCAAGAACATTAAGAAAACAGAAAACTATGAAACTTTGCTTAAGGACAAAAAGAATTTGAATGAATGCTCTTAAGTTTTACCTAATTTTATCTGTAAATTTTACACAATTACAAATACATTTGCTATTGGAATTTTGGCTTACTGAAATGATCTGAAAGTCCATAAAATCGTATCTAGTTACATATTGAAATGAAAGAGTACTGAAGAGAATCTTAGCTAATCAGGTATAATAAAACTTAGCCTAAAACTACACAAAAGTCAATGTGGCTTTGATATGGGAATAAACTGAGAGATCAAAGGTGCAACATAAAAAATCCAGAAACGTGCCCATAAATATATAAGAATATATTTTACAGTACATATAATATTTCAGGTCAGTGGTGAAAAAAATGTATTACTCAATATTCCTCTTGTGGCAACTAGCTCACCATTCAGTCAAAAAATTTGAAGCCCAAACTCTACCTCACACTATGGACTACGTGGTTTCCAGATGGATTAAAGATCAAACTTATAATAAATGAATCATAAAAGTACTAGAATTCATAAAGATAAGTAATTGCATTGTCATAGGGTTGGAGGTAATTTTAAAATGTGACACTAAGGAAGAAAACAGAGAGTAAAAGCTTCCTGAATCCTGACATATTGAAACTCAATCATGAACCAATTTGCAAGGCAAACAACTTCCCAAATTAGTGTTTATCTAGAAAAATTCTCATTATATGGTTATGACATAAATGTCCAATAATAAAATATTGGTTAAATGAATTATGCTGTGCTCATATCAAATAAATCACTGTTCCATCAGATGTACAGTGCCTGGCAGTTGTTATTAGGGAAGTACCTAAATGAACAAATAAATTAATTTACATCATGTTGACCTGGAAGAGATTCACAATATAGTAGAAAAAGGAGATTATAATGCCATGTGTAGCCATGTGTAACCCCTAAAACCCCTACAAGGTGTGATCCATACTTATAAATATGATTGCTGTAAAAACGTTACTGAGGTGTTAGAGGCTGGACCTGCATAGCCAAAAAAAAAAAAATCATGGATGGATATTTGTTTCTGTACTTTGACCATTGTAAGCAGTGCTGCGGTGAACATGGGGGTGCATATATCTTTCTGAGTTAATGTTTTTATTTTCTTTGGAAAAATACCCAGAAGTGGAATGTTGACTCATACGGTAGTTCTATTTTTAGTTTTTTGAGGAAACTCCATGCTGTTTGCCATAGGGGAGGCACCAGTTCACATACAACATTGCACAAGGGTTCCCTTTTCTCCATGTTCTTACTAACACTTGCGGTTTTGTATCTTTTTGTTAATAACCATTCTAACACAGATGATATCTCACTGTGGTTTTCATTTGCATTTTCCTGATGATTAATGATGTTGAGCACATTTTCATGTGTTAATACCTGTTGGCCATCTGTATGTCTTCTTTACAAAAATGTCTGGAGAAGCCAGATCTGCCTGGAGAAGGCAATGGCACCCCACTCCAGTACTCTTGCCTGGACAATCCCATGGATGGAGGAGCCTGGTAGGCTGCAGTCCATGGGGTTGTGAAGAGTTGTACACATCTGAGTGACTTCACTTTCACTTTTCACTTTCATGCACTGGAGAAGGAAATGGCAGCCCACTCCAGTGTTCTTGCCTGGAGAATCCCAGGGACACGGGAGCCTGGTGGGCTGCCATCTGTGGGGTTGCACAGAGTCTGACATGACTGAAGTGACTCAGCAGCCTACGAAATCTGCCTATTTTTTTAATGAGATTTTTTTTTTTTTTTGCTATTGAGTTGTATGAATTCTTTATATATTTTGCATATTAACTCCTTATTAGATATATGATTTGCAGATGTTTTCTGTCATTCTGTCGGTTGCCTTTTCATTTTGTTGATGGTTTCTTTTACTGTGTGGAAGCCTTTTAGTTTGATGTAGCCCAACTTGTTTATTTTATTTATTTATTTTTTTAATTTAATTTTATTTTTAAACTTTACAATATTGTATTGGTTTTGCCAAATATCAAAATGAATCTTTGCTTTTAGTGTCAGTTCCAAAAAATCATTGCCACTACTGATGTCTTGACACATATTTCACACATATGTTTCAGTTCAGTTCAGTTCAGTTGCTCAGTCATGTCCGACTCTTTGCGACCCCATGAATCGCAGCACACCAGGCCTCCTTGTCCATCACCAACTCCTGGAATTCACTCAGACTCACGTTCATCGAGTCAGTGATGCCATCCAGCCATCTCATCCTCTGTTGTCCCCTTCTCCTCCTGCCCGCATTCCCTCCCAGCATCAGAGTCTTTTCCAATGAGTCAACTCTTTACATGAGGTGGCCAAAGTACTGGAATTTCAGCTTTAGCATCATTCCTTCCAAAGAAATCCCAGGGCTGATCTCCTTCAGAATGGACTGGTTGGATCTCCTTGCAGTCCAAGGGACCCTCAAGAGTCTTCTCCAACACCACAGTTCAAAAGCATCAATTCTTTGGCACTCAGCCTTCTTCACAGTCCAACTCTCACATCCATACACGACTACTAGAAAAACCATAGCCTTGACTAGACGGACCTTAGTTGGCAAAGTAACGTCTCTGCTTTTCAATATGCTATCTAGGTTGGTCATAACTTTTCTTCCAAGGAGTAAGTGTTACCACCTATGTTTCCTTCTTGGAGTTTTGTGTTTCAGGTTACGTTTAAGTTTTAAATCATTTTAAATTGGTTTTTGTGTATAGTGTGAGAAGTGTAAGATAGTGGTCCAATTTCCTTCTTTTGCATGTGGCTGTCCAATTTCCCCAATACCATTTACTAAAGAGACTGTTCCTTTCCCCAGTGTATATTCTTGGTTCCTTTGTTGTAAATTAATTGACCATTTATGCATAGGTTTATTTCTGGACTCTCTCTTTTGCGTGTTCATTATTGATCTATGTGTCTGTTTTAATGCTAGGAAAATACTCTTTTGATTATCGTAACTTTGTAATATAGTTTGAAATCAGGAAGCATGATGTCTCCAGCTTTGTCCTTTCTCAAGATTTCTTTGGCTATTTGGGGCTTTTGTTGTTTCCTCAGTGGCTTTATGGAGCTTTACCACTGTAAGTCAGAGAAGGCAATGGCAACCCACTCTAGTACTCTTGCCTGGAAAATCCCATGGACGGAGGAGCCTGGTAGACTGCAGTCCATGGGGTCACGAAGAGTCAGACACAACTGAATGACTTCACTTTCACTTTTCACTTTCATGTGTTGGAGAAGGAAATGGCAACCCACTCCAGTGTCCTTGCCTGGAGAATCCCAGGGACGGGGGAGCCTGGTGGGCTGCTGTCTCTGGGGTCGCACAGAGTCGGACACGACTGAAGTGACTTAGCAGCAGCAGCAGCAGCAGCAACCACTGTAAGTAATGAGAATTAACTGTATATTAAACTACTTTAAAGGAAAAATGTCACCAATAACTCTTCTTTTCAAGGAAAATGAAAATGTTTGTGGAATCCAGTTTAGGTAATGATTCTTTAAAAAAGCATTTATTAAAAACCTTAGTTCTGTTGAGTTCATTTTTGTTCTTCAGGAGAAAAGAATTATCAGAGATTTTTAAAGTATTTTTTATTATCATGAAAGCAAAGCCAGTATTTGAGCTGAAACTCATCACTGCAGAACCAATCAAATCAGAATAGTATACCAAAAAATCTGTTCTGTCCAAAGAGAATCAAGTCTGTTGTTTCCATTTTCAACACACTTAAAAGAAGAATTTTAAAGATAGAGCACAATTACTCACTTCATTAAGAGGACTCATTTTTCTCTATACCAAGCACATATTTGACTTTGAGATAATCTGTTTCATGTCATAGAAAACTGGCCTTAATCCCAGAAAGAACATAGAAGCTTGAAATAACAAGTAGATATTGTGTGTGTTGACCCTAACACTTTACATTAGTTCTTAATCTTTGGGCTTAATTATTAATTTTTGCTACTGTTGATTTAGCAATCAACAATACATTTCTCACTCCTCTGTTGGTTTAATTTAAAAGGAACAACTCTGAGACTAGAGATATTCTTAGAGACAGAAGGATGCAGTTTACTTTTGTTTTTATCAGTTGCATTTTATTTCCTTTTCCCTATCAGAATGACCCTTCTGGGATCCCTACTCACTGTGTTTATGTAATAGATTCCTGAAGGGGTCTTTAAAAATAGGGGCTGTATTCTGCTGCTTGGAGCTCATATTACTTCATGTCTGAATTACAAGAAAAATTTTTGTTATAAAATCTTTCTGTAGTAAGTTTATGTTTGGACAGTTAATCAGCAGGTATGTTGAAATGCTATATATTAATAACATAACTGCTCCTTTGAAGCAGTAGAGTGTGGTCGTCAAGGACACTGTGCTTTATGAGAAAGGCCTGGTCTTGAATCCGAGTTGTCCAGCTTACTATCTACGTGACTTTGGGAGAGTCACTCTCGCAACCAGTTTCATTAAATTTGATATACTAAGAGCACCTACCTCATAGAGTTGTTGTGAGGATTTAAATGAGATAATAGGAGAATTTAGAACCGTGGCTGGAGCGTAACTGGTAATTAATAATGCTCAGTTCTATGTTAATATTAAAGAAATACAGCTAATGGACCATGACAAGTTTGGTGTTTAAAATAAAGCCAGCATCCAAAACACACTTTACTCTCTGTGATGATGATCAAGAAAAAAGAATGTTTACTTCACAAAGAAACATAGATCTGCCCATTGTCATCAGACAATGGCATCCCATTAGTTCTGTTGTAAATAGTTTCTATTAATAAATTTACTGCATTGTGAAATCTCATTATGAAAGCCGAGACAGGGCATTGTCTATTGCAGTTTTGTTTATTATCAACAACTTATAGGACATAATGTTTTTAACCAATGGGTTTTTTTTTGGCAGCACCAGATCTTTGTGGCTTTGCTTGGGCTTGCTCTGGCTGCGGTGGAGGGGAGGGCGGGCGGCTGCTCTTCACCGGAGCTCATGGACTTCTCATTGCGGTGGCTTCTCTTGTTGCGGAGCAGTCTCTCGGGCGTGCGGGCTTCAGCACAGCAGCATGTGGGTCAGTACTTGTGGCGTGCGGGTTCCAGGGCACACGGGCTTCACTGGCTGTGGTGCGTGTGCTCAGGGGCTCCGCAGCTTGTGGAATCTTTTCGGACCAGGGATTGAACCCGTGTCCCCTGCATTGGCAGGTGGATTCTTACCCACTGAGCCAACAACAAAGTTCCCAATGAGTTTTAAACGAAGGGAAAAAATACCTAAATCCTTTCCTCCCCTCAAACATCACCTCCTTAGTGAGACCTGCTCCGGCCGTGCCCTGGAAGTTGCAAACCGCACTCAGTCTGGGTGCTCCAACACCCTTTCCTTCTCTGCTGTTTCCCTTAGCGTGGATTAGTGTCTGATACCTGCCTTATACGTTTATTTATTTTCTCCACGGTTTATCTCCTAACTCTAGAATATAAACTGCACGGGGGCAGGGATATTTGTCTGTTTTGTTTTCTGCTCTATCTCTTGTCTTGAACAATGTGTGCGTGCGTCTGCTCCTTTGTGTCAACTCTCTGCGACCCCATGGACTGTAGCCCACTGGGCTCCTCTGGCCATGGGATTTCCCAGGCAAGAATGCTGGAGTGGGTTGCCATTTCTTTCTCCAGGGGATCTTCCCAACCCAGGGATCAAACCCACGTCTCCTACGTTGCGGGCAGATGCTTTACCACTGAGCCATCTGAAAGCCCGCCTATTAGATAGTAGTTGCCTAGAAAGTTTGTTGAATGAATAAGGATATAATTCTAGTTTTGAGAAATTCTTCTATGTATTTTAAATGTTGTGGTAATATTCATCCTTCTCTTTGATATCAGTTTAATTAAGAGTAACTCAGTTTTAAATTAGGATCCTTCCTGATAGACACTCTCAATATTTTATAGCAGAGTATGCAACATATTATGTAATTCCCAGATGGTGCTAGTGGTAAAGAATCCTCCTGCCAATGCAGGAGACATAAGAGATGTGGGTTTGATCCCTGGGTTGGGAAGGTCCCCTGGAGAGGGCATGGTAACCCACTCTAGTATTCTTGCCTGGAGAATCCCATGAACAGAGGAGCCTGGTGGGCTACAGTCCGTAGGGTCGTAAAACGCTGGACACAACTAAAGCGACTTAGCATGCGTACAACGTATTAATGGTATGTAGCTATCAATACTTTATTTCTTTGCCACTTATTAAGGATTTATTCTGTGCTGGGGATATAAAATTAGTAGAACACAGTCCTCTTTTAGCAGAAGTGATAGCCATGTGTACAAATATATAATATATGGCAGAGTTCCCAACCTCTGGGATCTAATGTCTGATCATCTGAGGTGGAGCTGATATAATAAAAATAGAAATAGAGTGCACAATAAGTGTAATGAGCTTGAATCATCCCGAAACCATCCCCTCAACCCCAGTCTGTGGGAAAATTGTCTCCCGTGAAACCGTCCCTAGTGTCAGAAAGGCTAGAGACTGCTGCTATGGTGACCGATGGATGCTGTAACAGAGGCAGACATAGAGGGCGCTCTTGGGCAGATACAGAAGCCTTCCAGGAGAGTCACACTGAAGTGGACCTTGACCGGTGAGTAACAGGAGGCAGGGACGAGGGAAGCAGGAAGCGCACCAAGGAAGCAGGGCATTCTAGCCAGATGTTCCTGCATCCTGGCTCTTTTCTTCAGGTGCTCTGCTATAACGACTGTGTTATCCTTTCCCTAAAACACTGTTTTTTAGCGTTCACTGAATTCATGGAACTTTTTTCAGGGGTTCTCATGGAAATTGCCTATGGTGTTTTTCTTAGACTGTGTATAACAGGAAAGAGTAATTAGAAAAATTGCTAATTAGAAAAATTGCTAATTAATTTGTTCTAATATAAATAATATAAATTATGTTCGTTATGCTCCAGTATGTGTTCTTGAATTAAAGATTTTTCTTTTCATTGTAGTCCCTGTGGTTCTAAGATACACAGTAGAAAACTCTTAACAGTTGAAGAACGCCAGTTTATTTCCATTTCTGTGTTTTGAACATAGAGAATTATTACAGAGGTTACATGTGTTTTTTAAAGAGAAACTTAGGCATATTAAGGAATTCTTCAAAACATGATTTTGCCCTTTTTAAACTCTTTGTGTACTTTCCTATCTTCTATAAGGTTGCTACATTTACTAAAATCTACATTCTGAGGACGATGAAACTTCAGGCATCTCACTCAAAATCAGTTGTGAAAAGCAGCAAATTTCATCGTCCTTTTCACCTTTGAATAAATTGTAAACAAAGGAAATATTTGTAAACTTTTGTCTGTGGCATATTAAAATAACTATTAAGATGACACTTGAATCACCCTAAGGAGATACATATTACATATATATATATATATATCTTTTACATATATATATATATGTAAAGCTGATTCACTTTGCTGTAAAGTAGAACCTAACCCAACATTGTAAAGCAACTGTACTGCAGTAGAAATTCTTCTTTTTAAAAGAGAAAAAAGGATGACACGTGTAACAGTCTATACCGTGGAAGAGGAACAGTGGCTTCCTTGCCGAACCTTGGCTTACGGGCTGCAGCATATCTGTGTATCTCCCGACCCAGATAATGTTTCAAGACAGGCTGTGCTCCAGCATCCATCCATCCACTCACCTGCTAACAACTTGAACTTGGGAGCTGTTTATGTGCTGAAATTACAATAATGAATGAAACACATCCCCTGCATCTTAGCTGTTCATTGTCTGATATGGCTTTCTCATGTTGAATAATACCTCAAAACTTACTTCTAATAAATGCATAGTTTGATTTAACAAAACAATTTTTGGAAAATGGAATTGAATATTTGAAAATACATGTCACTCTTGAAATAAATAGTACCTGCTACTTTGTTCCACACCCAGTATTATTGAAGCAATGCTTGGGAATGGATAGTGTTGAGTGTCTTAAGGACCTATAAACCATTCTGCCACTTAGAATTAATTGTGTGATAGTAGGTGAGTTAGTTAACATTTTCAAACCTCAGTTTCCTGATTTTAAAATTGAGATAATTCCATTCACCTTTTGGGGTTGTTATGAAGATTAAATGAGATGAAATGTGGAAAAGTGAGCTTCAGTTTGTTTTCTGTCTCTTTTGTACTTTTTCCTGCTTTAGGTCATATTTCTGCAACTTGTTAAATAAGTTCAGGTTTGAGTTTACTACGAGTTGTTTGAAAGTGTAGGAGTCCTCTAATTTGGCAATACATTTAGGATATTACTTTTCAGACTGGCAGCTTTGTGTTGGCTCTGCTGCTGCATTATGTCTCGCTGTTCTAAAGTGAAAGAACCTTTAAAATATTCACTTGATCATGAAAACGTATCTCCTGGGACTGAGGGCATCAATGAATAAGACATCAAAGTCTAAAAGTGCAATACATACTTGGCTCGACATTCACCATCATTATTTTTGCATCCCTGTTAATCTATAAATAAAATACTGTTGTTCTCTTACCTTAGCTTGCAAATCTTTCAGAAGTCTCCCTTTTTTAAAACTAGTTTTTTTTTTTTTTTGGCTGCACCATGGGGCATGTGGGATCCTAGTTTCTGACCAGGGATCAAACCTACTCCCCCTGCATTGAGAGTGTGAAGTCTCGACTATTGGATGGACAGGCAAGTCCTTCAGAAGTCCCTTTGAAATTTAGCCTTCAGTAGATTTTTCAGCTGGTCCTCATCACTCCTGCCCACTTCTTTAGACTACTTGTTGTTGAGTTGCTAAGTCTTCTCTGACTCTTTCTGACCCCTTGGACTGCAGCACGCCAGGCTCTTCTGTCCTCCACCATCTCCTGGAGTTTGCTCGAATACATGTCCATTGAGTCAGTAATGCCACCCAACCATCTTATCCTCTGTCACCCACTTCTCCTTTTGCCTTCAATCTTTCTCAGCATCCTAGCTGACTCTTTTCCAGTGAGTCCACTCTTTGCATCAGGTGGCCCAAGTATTGGAGCTTCAACTTCAGCATCAGTCCTTCCAATGAAGATTCAGGACTGATTTCCTTTAGGATGAACTGGTTGGATGTCCTTGTAGTCCAAGGGACTCTCAAGAGGCTTCTCCAGCACCATAGTTTGAAAGCATCAGTTCTTCAGTGCTCAGCTTTCTTTATGGTCCAACTGTCACACCATACACAACTACTGGAAAAACCACAGCTTTTACTATATGGACATTTGTCGGCAAAATGATGTCTCTGCTTTTTAATATGCTGTCTAGGTTTGTCATAGCGTTCCTTCCAAACAGCAAGTGTCTTTTTAATTTCATGGCTGCAGTCATCATCTGCAGTGATTTTGGAGCCCAAGAAAAGAAAATCTGTACTGATTCCACTTTTTCCCCATCTATTAGCCATGAAGTTATGGGATCGATGCCATTATCTTAGTTTTTTAATGTTGAGTTTCAAGCCAGTTTTTTCACTTCCTCTTTCACCATCATCAAGAGGTTCTTTAGTCCCTCTTCACTTTCTGCCATTAGAGTGGTATAATCTGCATATCTGAGGTTGTTGATATTTCTCCTGGAAATCTTGATTCTAGTTTGTGATTCATCCAGCCCAGCTTTTTGCATGGTATACTCTGTATAGAAGTTAAATAAACAGGGTAACAATATACAGCCTTGTCATACTCCTTTCCCAATTTGGAACCAGTCCATTGTTCCATGTCGGTTCTAGCTGTTGCTTCTTGATCCACATACAGGTTTCCCAGGAGGCAGGTAAGGTGGTCTGGTATTCCCATCTCTTTAAGAGTTTTCCACAGTTTGCTGTGATCCACACAGCCAAAAGCTTTAGTGTAGTCAGTGAAGCAGAAGTAGATGTTTTTCTGGAATTCCCTTGCTTTCTCCACGATTCAATGAATGTTGGCAATTTGATCTATGGTTTCCCTACCTTTTCTAAATCCAGCTTGTGCATCTGGAACTTCTCAGTTCATGTACTGCTGAAGCCTAGCTTGAAGGATTTTGAACATATCCTTGTTAGCCTGTGAAATGCCTGCAGCTGTACAGTAGTTTGAACATTCTTTAATTACCTTTCTTTGGGATTGGAATGAAAACTGACCTTCCTGTGGCCACCGCTGAGTTTTCCAAATTTGCTGACATATTGAGTGCAGCACTTTAGCAACATATTCTTTTAGGATTTGAAATAGCTCAGCTGGAATTCCATCACCTCCACTAGCTTTGTTCATAGTAATGCTACCTAAGGCCAAACTTGACTTAAAATTCTAGGATGTCAGGCTCTAGGTGAGTGATAACACCATCATGGTTTTCTGGATCATTAAGACATTTTTTGGTATAGTTCTTCTGTGTATTCTTGCCACCTCTTCTTAATATCTTCTGCTTCTGTTAGGTCCTTACCATTTCTTTCCTTATTATGCTCACGCTTGTGTATCTTTAATTTTCTTGAAGCGATCTCTAGTCTTTCCCATTCTGTTGTTTTCCTCCTTTTGTTTGCATTGTTCATTGAAAAAGGCCTTCTTATCTCTCCTGTTCTCTGGAACTTTGCATCCAGTTGGGTATATTTTCCCTTTCTCCCTTGCCTTTCCCTTCTCACTTTTCCTCAGCTATTTGTAAAGCCTCCTCAGACAACCACTTTGCCTTCTGGCATTTCTTTTTCTTGGGGATGGGTTTGGTCACTGTCTCCTATACAATGTTACGAACCTCCGTCCATAGTTCTTCAGACACTGCCTACAAGATCTAATCCCTTGAATCTGTTCGTCACCTCCCCTGTATAAACAAAAGGGGTTTGATTTAGATCATACCTGAATGGCCTAGTGGTTTTCCCTACTTTCTTCAATTTAAGCCTGAATTTTACAATAAGAAGCTGATGATCTGAGCCACAGCCAGCTCCAGGTCTTGTTTTTGCTGACCCTGTAGAGCTTCTCCATCTTCATCTGCAAAGAAAAGAATCAATCTGATTTTGGTATTGACCATCTGGTCATGTCTATGTGTAGAGCTGGGTTGGAAAAGGGTGTTTGATATGACCTGCATGTTATTTATTAATGTCTTCAGGTTGTTGGAGCCACCAGCTGGAGTTAAAGGAGCGTGAAGGGGACTCTTTTAGGTCTGATTCTATCCTGGCTGTTCATCTGTTACCCTAGTTATCACAGCAGCACTTGCTGGCACCTGTCTCAGCAGCCCCCTCCTGCTCTTTCTGTTCTCAGGCTGCTCTCTACATTTTACAAACTCATTGTCAACTCAGTTCCACCTGTGTTAGCTATTGTCATCCTTGATTTCTGTGCTCCTAATTGAACCTTCCTGGTTTTATTTTTGAAGGCCCTAAATTTCCTGAGTGATTTTAAACAATGTAGTACATATTAAGCTTTAAATCTCAATAATAGCTTTTTCCTTTTAACATCAGCCCACTTTCAATGTAATTCCACCTTCCAATCATTGTATATAATCCTCTTAAAACCTTTTTTTTTTGTAATTGCAGATGGTGTTTGTAAATATTGTACTAATGGTTTATATCAATAAACTTCCCAAAATTTAGTCTATGATTTGGAGAAGGAAATGGCAACCCCCTGCAGTTTTCTTGCCTGGAGAATCCCACGGATGGAGGAGCCTGGTAGGCTACAGTCCGTGGGGTCGCAAAGAGTCGGACACGACTGAGTGACTTCACTTTCACTTTTGAAAAAAAAAAACATACAGGACTCTTGCCTCCTTAAAATAAGCTGAAAAAATTACTTGGCTAGTAAAAATTGTTAATCATGTTGTTATTAGGCTGGGTCACAGACTTCTGTGTTTCAAAGGAAACAGCTCAGTTCTTTATTGGCCTAGAGAATAAAAGTGGTACTGCTGAAAGTTTGTGTCCCTACAGAATTCCTGTGTTGAAAGCTAATCCTCAGTGGGGATATTTGGAGGTGGGACTGAGGGAAGTGACTAGGTTGTGAGCGTGAAGCTCTTACAAATGGAATTAATGCCTCTATGGTACGACCCCAGAGAGCACCTTTGCCCCTTCTGCTGCATAAGGACACTGGAAAGCCAGCTGTCCATGAACCAGGACATGGGCCTTCCCCAGACACTGAATCTACTGGCTCCTTGATCTTGGGCTTCCCAGCCTCTGGAAGTCTGAGAGATAAATTAGTATTGTTTATAAGCCACTTAGTCTATGGTATTTTGTTATAACAGTCCATATGGACTAAGGCAATTATTATATGTCAAAAGTAATTCAATGTTTGGTAGAGTTGGATGTATAATCTGTGCTAACATAGTTATTTATTTTCTATTATCTATAATGGAAAACTTTCTGCACTGGATTTTTGGACAATGACCAGCTGAAGAAAGAAGAGAAAAATCAACTTCCAGCATAGAGCTGGAAGGCGAAAGGCAAAATATTTATCTCAGTTGAGTGTTTTTCAAGAAAACACTATAATCTTTTTTATTGCCCATTTTCTAGAAATTTTACTGCTGTTCAGGCTAACCATGTTTTCTCTACAGTTGACTATTTTAATTTTATTTCTGTTTTCTGTGACTGTAGGGTTTTGACATATAATGTTGTGGATTTGATTGTTTTATCATAAGTAATGCATGGCTCTTTTTCTAAGAATACATAAGCAACAGAATATTGGTTTAAGACCTGTGTTATTCAGATGTGACAGTACGCTTCATCCAAGAGAAGCAACCAAGACCTGCTGGTTAAAATAATTAGATACAGCTCCAAATTCCATAGCACTGAGAAAGAAGTTAGTAGAATGTTATATATTTTTAAAATATGTGTATGTGTGTTTTTTTCTTTTGGTGGTTTGTAACTAAGACTTTTATCCTGTTACAACAAAAGTCCCCAAGGGTATTAAATATAATTATGCACCACTTTCTCTTTCTCCATAATGTGTATTCACACTCTTTTTGCAGTATGGTTCAGACATTCTTGGTGCTTTTAGGGTGCTTATATTTGTAATAATCCCTCCACTTAACCATTTAATAAAACTTTAACATGCCCCTTGAGAAATTATAGACTAGAAGACTAGAAGAGGGACTTCCCTGGAGGTCCAGTGGTTAAGACTCTGTGCTTCCACTGTAAGGGGCTTGGGTTTGATCCCCGGCCAGGAAACTAAGATCCTGCATGCTGCATGACACAGCCAAAAAAAAAAAAAAAAGACTAGAAAATGTTCATTAATCTGCCCATATTGTGAATGTAGCACTTTTTTTCTGATGTGATTTAGATCACCACTTTATTAATACTTGAAAGGATGATGTTACAAACTTCAGAATAGAAATACATAATTCATGAAATTCTGTTGTTAGAGCTTTTGAAAGCTTGCATGGCACTTTATTGTTGATTATTACTGATGGCACTTGGCTTAATGGTGCAAGACTAAAAAATAGTAAAGTCATTTAGCCAAGAAATTAAAAAAGGATTAGTTAATATGTTCAGATAAGGAATGACTGATACAAATTTCTGAATGCTGTTTCTCTGCATCAGAGCTGAAATTGGAAAGTAATTTTTATCATCCTTGGCACAGTCCTTGAACTTTTATCTGTTTAATGGAAATGTTAGGGTGAATAAGGTCAGCCTATTTAGAAACATCTCAAGCTAATTTGGCTTTTGGTTCAAGGCAGTCTACTGCTTTTCTGGCTAAAGAAAATAAAAGAGGCTTCTGACCATCAAGATTTAAATGTTACCTACTTCTATTTCCACCAAATAGATTTTGTATGAAAATGTCTAGCTGTAAGTGTTCCTGCAAGGGCAGTTCAAGATGTTGCATCAGCATGGTCAGTGGTTTTCCAATTCCAGCCTTATTTTGCCTCTAAAACTCTCTCTACAAGTGAGTCCATGTTTTTCAGACCAAATGTAAGAGTATTAGAGAAGGCATTTAACTTTCCAGTTCTAGATCTAGTCTGTACCTTACAAGGTGCTGTTTTCTGCCATTCCCAACTTGAGTACTTGTTGAATGGGTTGGGTTTCTGTCCTCTTGGATAAAAGATTGGACTAGGTGACCAGTGGGCTTCCCAGGGGGCGCTAGTGGTGAAGAACCTGCCTGCCAATGCAGGAGCCATAAGAGATGCAGGTTTGTTCCCTGGGTCAGGAAGATCCCCTGGAGGAGGGCATGGCAACCCACTCCAGTGTTCTTGCCTGGAGAATCCTGTGGACAGGGGAGCCGGGCAGGCTACAGTCCATAACGTCGCAGAGTCGTACATGACTGAAGCGACTTAGGCACGCACGCACGATCAGTGACCCTTCCCGCTCTGATATTCCTCAATCAGTATTTTGTGACTTCCAGTATCGGCCTGTAACTAGGCAATATTATGGGGAAATCCTTTGCTAATTATGCTTGTTGTAATGAAAACGAATGAACTGTTTCCAGTTCTTGATAATCTTTTTAAAAACTAGGTTCTAAATTAACTCACTTCTTAAAAGTCTTTCTCTAAGAGTTTCAGATTCTAAGAAGGCTGCTGAATTGACGATTATAAATGTCAAGTCGGCAATATTGTTAAAACAGAAGCCTTTATGACTTTTTCTCTTGCCCTACGTATTTTTCTTGACGTCTGAAAACTTGAGATTTCTGAGCATTTTTCATTAAGTTTACCCTTTTTAAAGTTTTTTTTTTAATATGTGGGTCATTTTTTTTGTTTTTTTTTTTGGGGGTGGGGTTTCTATTGAATTTGTTACAGTATTGCTTCTGTTGTTTATGTTCTGGTTTTTTTGGCCATGAGACATGTGGGATCTTAGTTCCCTGACCAGGGATTGAGCCTGTACTTCCTGCCTTGGGAGGTGAAGTGGTTCACTGGAACGCCAGGGAAGTCCCAAGTATACCCATTTTAGTTATTATTTAAATTCTTCTCAGAAAATTTTATCCCCATACTGCTGCTACTGCTGCTGCTAAGTCGCTTCAGTTGTGTCCGACTCTGTGCGACCCCATAGACGGCAGCCCACCAGGCTCCCCCATCCCTGGGATTCTCCAGGCAAGAACACTGGAGTGGGTTGCCATTTCCTTCTCCAATGCATGAAAGTGAAAAGTGAAAGTGAAGTGGCTCAGTCATGTCCGACCCTCAGTGACCCCATGGACTGCAGCCCACCAGGCTCCTCCATCCATGGGATTTTCCAGGCAAAAGTACTGGAGTGGGGTGCCATTGCCTTCTCCAAACTACTTACCTGAATATTATAGATTGTAGCTTCCATATAAAATTTTACTTTGGAGGGGAAAAAGTATTTCTTAACTAATAATTTAGAACCATGAATCGAGTTTATATGTCTTTATATGTGAGGAAAATTTAAGAATCAGAAATAACTAAGTATTAATTCGTTGGCAGTAAGTCACAGAGCCAGATTCCTAATTTTTTTCAGCCACCCAGTCCTGGAAAACAAAAACTCAGATCATTCTTCATTCCACACTTACCATCTTATATCCCTATTTTAAAATGCTGTAGCATTTTGGGAACAATTACTATGGTATTTGCCAAATGGGTTGTTTTTAATTACATCATTTTCTACATTTGTGAGTTGCTCTTTTACTAAGGAGATGTTTTGGCTTCTGTTTATTTAAATGAATTCATTTTTCGCTGTGCTGAGTCTTCATTGCCGGGCAAAGGTTTCCTCTAGTTGCGGTGCGTGGGCTTATTACTGCAGGGACTTCTGTTGAGGAGCGCAGGCTCTCGGCGCTTGGACTCGGCTGTAGCTGCGGCTCGTGGCTTCTAGAGCTTGCAGGTCAGGAGTTGTGGTCACAGGCTCAGTTACCTTGCAGCATGTGAAATCTTCCCGGACCAGGGATCCAAACCCGTGTCCCCTGCATTGGCAGGCGGATTCTTACCCACTGCAGCAACCAGGAAGTCCTCTCCATTTATTTTTAAGTTTTGTTTTTGCCTATGTCTGTATGGGCTTGTGACTTTCTATTTTACTCAGTGGGTTATAAGCCACTGATGCTCCCCACAGGGCTCTGGGGAGACAGACCTTCATTACCCTGGTTGGCCTCCAGCACTCCATGCTTACCTGCCTTGCTCAGCCCCACCTAATGGGCTTCTGAACTGAATTAGTCAAGAAGGAAAGGAAAACATTTGTTATTGGCAGCAATAATAATGCAAAGTGAAACTACCTTTTGAAATTTTTTTCTAGACCTTCCAACTGTACTTTTAGTGACCTTTTTGTTCTTAGGGTTTTCATATTCCTTAATATGTTTTTCCTGTATTGTTTGCCTTATTATCTCAAATTATATTTACCCATCAGTTTCTGTTTTATTATTATAGAGTTTCCCCTGCAATGTTAATACATGTCAGAGGCAGAGGCCTGTATTTTTAAACTTTAGTTTATAGCAGTGTTTTTGTTCGATGCCATGCATCATTGGATCTCATTGCTTGTCCTGTGGTAGAACTAATGTGTATAAAATTATGCTAGCTTTTTCCGAGTAGTCACACTGATATTTTCAAATCGTCATTTTTACCAGGTGCTAGAATGCTCTTTGTTTAATTTATTAAGAGAAGGGCACTCCATGTTGATATCTTCTGGAGGAGGTTAGATGCCCCTCCTGTAGGCACTGATAACATTCCATATTCCTCTTTACTCTACAGATTGTACTGCCAGTCTATATTTGTTTCCCCACTAGAGTCTCCAGCCTTTGCCCTTGGGCCCAGCGTAGGGCTTATTGAAAGTCTTTTGAAATGAATTGAAGAGGGTGAAAATGAGTAGTCGGTTTTAGAACTTTGGGATACTGGGGAGTTGATAGGGTTTATGCCAGAGGCTCTGACTGCCCAGACTCTCTTCCTATTTTTGGTCTAGGAGAATAGCCTAGAAATTTCTGCTTTAGCTAGCCTAATACTAGCTAAGATCATGAGAATTTATTAAAAAAATTATTGGAATATAGTTGTTTTATAGTGTTGTGTTTCTTCTGTACAGCAAAGTGAATCACCTATGCATATATATATATGAAAGCAATGAGATCCAATTTATATATATCTCCTCTTTTTTGGATTTCCTTCCCATTTCGGTCACCACAGAGCATTGAGTATAGTTCCCTATGCTATACAGTAGGTTCTTATTAGTTACCTATTTTATACATAGTGGTATACATAAGATCTGGAGAAGGCAATGGCACCCCACTCCAGTACTTTTGCCTGGAAAATCCCATGGACGGAGGAGCCTGGTAGGCTGTAGTCCATGGGGTCGCTAAGAGTCGGACATGACTGAAGCGACTTAGCAGCATACATAAGATCATGAGAATTTTTTAAAGATAATAAATTTAAGAATCTTTAAAGATGGCACTCTTAGTAAGTATGCTGCCAGTTGTCAGCATTTTAAAATGTTTGAGAAGCGAAAAAAAAAAAAAAAGATTTAGTTTTTCCTTGAGGAACTTGCGCCTTGAATGGAGAGCTATATCAAAGGGTCAGTGATACCAGTATATAGTGGTGGTGACACTTGTGAGGTCATTGAAATTATTCTTTCATTTGTAAAGTAATGATTGCCATCCTCTCTTCCTGTTTTATTCAACTGTGAGATTCAAATAGAGACACGCCAAAAGCTGTAAGAGTTATGCAAATTCAAGATTCTGTAATTTCACTACTCAGAATGCAGGGAATACAGTCATCTCTCAGTCTCCAGGGAACTGGTTCCAGGGCCCTCAGACTGAAATCCATGGATGTTCACGTCTCGTATATAAACGGGCTTAGGGATCTCCTTGGTTGTCCAGCGGTTAAGACTCGGAGCTCCCAATGTAAAGGGCCCAGGTTTGATCCCTTGTCTTAGGTGAGGCCTGCGGGAACTAGTTCCCAGAAACTACAGGCACTTCCCTGAAGTGGTGGTCCTGTGGTTAAGACTCTGCGCTCCCAATGCAGTGAGCCTGGGGTCAGTCTCTGGTCAGGGAACTAGGACCTGGTGCAGTCAAATAAACACGTAACATAAACGAAGACCCACCCCAGTGGGTAAGACTCCACCTTTCAGTGCAGCGGGCGAGGGTTCAATCCCTGGTCTGGGAACTCAGGTCCCACATGCTGCAGGGTGTGGCCAAAAATTAAAAAATACTGAAAATGAAATAAGCCCTGCCAAATAAATCAATAAATAAATAACCCAGAAGCCAACACGTTTTCTCCAATCAATCAATGAATAGAAAAAGAAAAAATACCCCAGAAACCAGCATATTTTCTCAAGGGTTATACAGAATAAGAAAGACAAGTGGACTTGGTGTTATACCCAGTTTTAAGTGCAGTAGTCCCAGGAAGAGGGGCAGCTGGCTTTACAAATAGAAGCTGTGACCGTAGCAGAGGATGAAACATGAGAGCAGATTAAGGCAAATAGTAGAATAATAGAAACTGGTGATCGAATTTTAGTAACAATCTCTACATAGTGATGTAGGAACTCCTAGTTGTGGATATGTATGTAAAAATACTAAGCATTTAATATAAAGAACTGGAGAAGGAAATGGCAACCCACTCCAGTATTCTTGCCTGGAGAATTCCATGGACAGAGGAGCCTGGTGGGCTACAGTCCATGGGGTCTCAAAGAGTCGGACATGACTGAGCAACTACCATACACACAGTATAAAGACCATTGGACTTACCTGGTGGCTCAATGGTAAAGAATCCGCCTGCCAATGCAGGAGACCTGGGTTCAATCCCTGGGTTGGGAAGATCCCCTGGAATAGGAAATGCCAACCTACTCCAGTTTTCTTGCTGGGAAATTCCATGGGCAGAGAAGCCTGGTGGGCTGCAGTCCATGGGGTCGCAGAGTCGGACATGACTGCAGCGACTTAGCACGTACTTATGCAAAGTGATTGAAGACAAAATTTTTTTGAATTGTTTATTCCCAGGTATCTCTTGGAAGTTCTTTGCTGTTCTTCTTATTGCTTTCCAAACAGAAATAGTACAATCTGTTCTTTTTTTCTTTGCTGCTACATTGTAGGAAATGATTCCATCTGCTATTCAGTGTTGTATATAAGAGCGCTTGTGTGTTTTTAGTTTAGGTGTAAATATTTAAAACTACCAGGAATTTTTTTTTCAGGAAGCTATTCACAATAGCCTCATTCATCTTAAAGAGCTTTACTATTACAAAAAATGGCTAGTGATGTTAACTTTATATAAACGTAATAAAGTATGGATTATTTTAATGTTAATATATTTATTAAGCTTCACATTGAAACATGTATCTTACCATATGTAAAATAGATGACCTGTGCAAGTTTGATGCATGAAGCGGGACACTCAAAGCCAGTGCTCTGGGACAACCCAGAGGAGTGGGGTGGGGACGAAGGTGGGAGGGCCATTCAGGATGGTGAGACACATGTGCACCTGTGGGTGATTCACGTTGATTTATGGCAAAAACCACCACAATATTGTAAAGAAATTATCCTCTAATTAAAATAAATTAATTAAAAAAATATATATGTTTATTAAGCTTTAGCTGAGTGGAGCACTGCCTATATTCTTTTCATTCTGAACTAATATTAAAATAACCTTTGTGGGTATGTTTGATGCAACCAATACAGGCTTAGAGTGCAATCTTAACACTTAATAGTACTCTTGTAGGTTGTAGAGGGGAAGCTAAGGATTAGATTTTTTTTTTCTAGATTAGTAGCTTAAACATACTAGATTTAAGTTTCAATATATTTATAATACTTATAATATTTAGTGTTGTCATTGTTCTGGCAAAATTACTAGGACTTTATAGCTGCCTTTGTTCTGAGTGTAACGGAGAAGTATAGCAAATTTGGCAAAAGCAGATGGTAATGGTCAGGTGAATCCCGCTTTATTAACTCAGTGGAAATTTTCACAATGGACATTCTCTGTTAGTATAAAATAACCTGTAATCCCATAAATGGATATTGTGTATGCACCCTGGATTTCTGTTTACTATTTTTTTCATGGTACTTTATGTTGCTATTTTTATCCCTGCTTTGAAATAGCCAGCAGTCTATTGATCTCCTTTATGAGTTGAGGATATGATGCAATATTTTTAAAATGCAAATATAGGTTATATTAACATAAAATGATAGAAATGTACACTGAGACAGGCTGGATCATCAACTGAATACTAGCTGTGGTGTACTGACCAACACTTAAGTTGGCAGGGCATAGGGAACCTTCGATAATATAATAACTGTTTGTAAATTGTAATATTACATTTCATGTATGTAAACTATGTATGAACAAAATAGTGGCACGGATCCCCCTCCCATCCCTCCCTTTCCCTTGCCCCTGCAAAATAATGGCAATCCTGCCTCCAGAAGGGCTTCCCTGGTGGCTCAGA
The DNA here is from genome assembly GCF_002263795.3 of Bos taurus. Lineage (NCBI taxonomy): Eukaryota > Metazoa > Chordata > Mammalia > Artiodactyla > Bovidae > Bos > Bos taurus. The sequence goes on from NC_037339.1 coordinate 12,212,995, forward strand.
TGGTAAAGAATCTGTCTGCAATTCAGGAGACCTGAGTTCAGTCAAGGGTTGGAAGATTCCTTGGAGAAGGGAATGGCTACCTACTCCAGCATTCTTGCCTGGAAATCCCTTGGACAGAGGAGCCTGGTGGGCTACGGTCCATGGGGTCACAAAGAGTCGTACACAGCGGAGCAACTAACACTTTCACTTTTGCCTCCTGAAACTGCCCAGGATGGTCATGGCCCCACGGGATACAATTTGAAATACATTGATGTAAGGGGAAAAGTATGGGCTTCCCTGGTGGCTGAGCGGTAAGGAGTCCGCCTGCCATTGCAGGAGATGCGGGTTCATTCCCTGGGTCTGGAAGATCCCTGCAGGAGGAAATGGCAGCCCACTCCAGTATTCTTGCTTGGAAAATTCCATGGACGGAGGAACCTGGAAGGCTGCAGTCCACGGGGTCTGGAAGAGTTGGGACACGACTGAGTGACTGATCACACAAGAAGAAAAGTACACTGATGGGCAGTTTGTTTCTGTAGGTGGTTTGAAAGCTCTGATAGTTCTTGAAATATAAGCAATAAGGCTGCTATGATGCAGCAGCCATATTTCTTGAAATGTTAAATGATGGAGAATGGGTAGTTCTTCAGCAGAACTTGCCTTTACATGGATGATGTGGATTGTTTGGGGAAGAACATAAAGTAGAATAAAGAAAAAATAATACTAGGATTTAAGACTCTGAGACATAGCTCTATGCCTTTTTTTGAAGCTAGTGTAGGCAGAGTTTCTAAATTGAAATAATGAGTTTTTAAAAAATACTTCAACTCTTGGAAGATCCAGGTATCTTTAAAGTTCATCATCTGAGTCCTCTCTTTCCTCTGTGAATATCTGTAGCACTTAAGAAGTATCTTTCCAAAGGTATTTACAACATAGTGATGTATTTGTGGGATGTCTGTATTTTTAATCTCACTTATTATAAGACTTCAGTTTTCTTAAAAGAGCAATAAGAGCAGGGATCTTTAAAAAAATCAAAATCAGGATCTCAAAAAGTTATGTGTACACTCATGATGTCCATAGCAGTGTTTTTCGCATTAGCTGAGCGATGGAAACATTCCAGATGTTAATCAACTGACAAATGTATAAACAAAATGTGTTAAATATTATGAATATTTATTATGGAATATTATTCCGTCATAATAAGGAAGGAAATCCTGACACATGTTAAAACATGGATACATCTTGAGGACGTTATGCCAGGTGAACTAAGCTAGCCACACACAAAAAATTCTGTATGATTCCATTTATGTGATCCACCTATAGTCATTAATCATGGAGACAGAAGGTAGAGTGCTGTTTGCCAGGGACTTGGGGGTGTGGAACAATGGAGAGTTTAATGGATATGAAGTGTATGTTTCTCATACAGAGTTCTGGAGGCTGGTTGTACAGCAATGTGAGAACAGCCAACATTACTGAATTGTACACTTAAAGGTGGTTATGATGGTCAGATTTGGGTCATGTGCATTGTATCCCAACTTCTAAGGAAAGCCTGCAGAAACTATTAATATATAAAGGTGACTGTTAAAATAGTGCTCAGCAACAATTGATCGAATCTGGTTATACGTCTAGATTTTAAGACGCAAACTTTGATTCAAATTTTGTAATGTGATATCAGTGGTAAAGAATCCGCCTGCCAATACAGGAGACAGAGATTTGATCCCTGGGTCAGGAAGATCCCCTGGAGAAGGAAATGGCAACCCACTCCAGTATTCTTGCCTGGAGAATCCCATGGACAGAGGAGCCTGGCGGGCTACAGTCCGTGGGGTCGCAAAAGAGACGTGACCAAGCGACTAAACACATTCATCTTTAAATATACATTGTTTTCAATCATAAATTAGGAAACAGAATTTAGTGTGGGTCTGTAAAAAGCACCACAGAGTTCACAGAGATTTGTCCAGCTATCTCTGTAGTAATGCTTTATTTGAATTTTCATGCCTCATAAAGGTTTATATTTTTCCTATTTCTCACATACCTACATCTGTGTATGAAATGACTCTTACCATTGGGCAGAGTTAAGAGACAAGTGTGCAACAGTGTGCCATTTAAGAATTTTATTTTAAAAAATTATGCAATTAGATTTATTAAGACTTCCCTTGTGGCTCAGCTGGTAAAGAATGCGCTTGCAATGCGAGAGACCTAGATTCGATCCCTGGGTTGGGAAGATCCCCTGGAGAAGGGAATGGCTACTCACTCCAGTATTCTGGCCTGCAGAATTCCATGGACTGTATAGAATAAAGAATTTTATTAAAAAAAAGATGTAATTAGATTTGTTTAGAAATTGTATGATGTATATGTTTTGTTATTTTCTTTAGAGTTGAAACTTTTTTTTAGTTGAAACTTTATTTTGAGAATAATTCCAGGTTAACTTATGTCAGTTCAACAGTGTCGGGTTGTGACAAGTAATTTTTGAGAGCCGTCAAATTCACTTCAGATCCCTTTATCGTGGTAAGCGTTCCACAGTCATTCCAGACGTCTTGATTTTGTGGCACCCATGAATTTCAATAATGTAATGCATTGTATATTCTTCTATGCTTAGTGGAACTGGCAGAATGGTTAAAGTTGCTGCTCCACTGGGAGAGAAGGTTCTGGTCACGTGACCGAGGTCTCTTTCCAGGGGGAGGTCTTCTCTGAGGTGGGGTGCGGGAACCACGGGAGAAAGGAGAGTGTGTAAGGATTATGCAGAGTCTGATGATGGGTGTGAGCACGCGGGAGGAGGTCCTTGGCAGGTGGGTTTCTGTGTCTGAAGGTAGGTCTGCTTTTTGATCACCCTGGATTGATGGCTTGGCTGGTTTAGAATTCTTGTTTGGAAGTGATTTTTTTTTTCCCCCGTCAGAACACTGAAAGCATTGCTCCACTATTACCAGTTTCCAGAATACAGAAATTCTTTTACATTCTGGACCTTTGAGGCTTTTGTATATAGCTTTTCCTCCATTTTTTTTGGAAGCTTGCAGACTCTTCTCTTTTCCTCAGGAGTCTGAAACTTCAGAGCAGTACTCTTGAGTAGGTTTATTTTCATCCACTCTGTGGCTTTTTACGCCCTTTTGGTCTTCAGTTCTGGGAAACTGGCTTGAATGATCTCTTCTGCTCTGTTGTCTGCGCTCTTTTGTTTGAAATCATTACTATTTGGGTGTCGTCCCTTCCCCACGCATCATCTTATTTTCCTCTTCCCCCTCCCTCCCCCATTTTCCATCTTTTTGGTTTTCTTGTTCTGTTTTCCGGATGATGTTCTCAACTTTATTTTTCTAACTCTTTTATTGCATTTTCCATGTCTTTATCTAGGTAGACACACATGTGCTAAGTCGCTTCAGTCGTGTCCGACTCTTTGCGACCCCATGGACCATAGCCCGCCAGGCTCCTGTGTGCATGGGATTCTCCAGGCAAGAATGCTGGAATGGGGTGCCATGCCCTCCTCCAGGGCATCTTCCTGACTCAGGGATTGAATCCGCATCTCTTATGTCTCCTGCACTGGCAGGGCGGGTTCTTTACCACTAGTGCCAGCTAGGCACATACACCTGTGTAAATGTATGTACTGTGTGTGTGTATTTTATGTGGAAAAGGTGGCTTGGCAGGGTGGTGGAGCTTGAGAGGAAGAGAGGAAGAGAAGGGACAAACAGGAGCACCCTCAGAGCTGTATGGACTCGGTGCATGTGCGTGGGCTGGGGGCTTGTTGCTGTGTAATTGGGTCAGCCGTTCTGTCTATAGCCTCTGCCATCACTGTCTTTATGGCTTTTCTCTTCACTTTGTCCATGGCCCAGAGAAGACTCTTCCAATGGAAAGTTGTAGTCCTGGTACCAGCATCTATTGAGGAGAGACTCTGTGGAGCTCTCAATATCCAGCGTGTAAAATTTTGTGTAATTTTCCTGTTTTTTAATATTATGTCCCCACTTTCAGTTATGCCTGGGCTTCTATTTCCAGCATTCTCTGTGTGACCCTCTGCAGAATAAACCTCCAGTTTTATTCCAGGGTTGAAGAGGGCAGTTGCTGGGCTGAAGTTGAAGAAATAGAGGATGGAGGTGTTGAGGGAATGTAGGGAGTAAAGAGGGGACTGAGTGATTTTCAAATAGGTTTTCTTTTATTTATGTATTTTTTTATGGGAGGATAATTGCTTTACAGTGTTGTGATGGTCTCTGTCATACATCAGTGCAAATCAGTCATAATTTTATGTAGCCCCTTCCTCTTGAGCCTCCCTTCCCCGTTAAATAGAACCACTTCCTTTTCAGTTCAATTCAGTTCAGTCGCTCAGCCGTGTCCGCCTCTTTGCAACCCCATGGGCTGCAGCACGCCAGGCCTCCCTGCTGCTGCTGCTGCTGCTGCTAAGTAGCTTCAGTCGTGTCCGACTCTGTGAGACCCCAGAGATGGCAGCCCATCAGGCTCCCCCGTCCCTGGGATTCTCCAGGCAAGAACACTGGAGCGGGTTGCCATTTCCTCCTCCACCAGGCCTCCCTGTCCATCACCAACTCCTGGAGTTCACTCAAACTCATGTCCACTGAGTCAGTTATGCCATCCAACCATCTCATCCTCTGTCATCCCCTTCTCCTCCTGCCTTCAATCTTTCCCAGAATCAGGATCTTTTTTTTTTTTTACATTAAAAACTTTATTGTTAAGTACCACGCATGTCTAAATTTGCATCAGTTTGAAACACTTCTGCTGGCTTTGCAGAACACAATAGCTGCAACTTTCTTTAAATCTTAACAGTCGTCTGCTTTAGGTCTTTCCAGGCTCGTCTGCTCCGGCCTCCCCCTCCTCCCCGTGGTGGGGTCAATCTACTCTGCCCCGACGCTGAAATCGGGTCACCCCTGGGCCAGTGGGAATCTGCTTCTAGAGGGGTTGGCCCTGCAGCTAGGGTGGCCTGTACTCCTCGAGGAAGCCCTCTCTTCTTGTTGTTTTCTCTTTGCCCCATTTTTACGCCCAGTCAGCTCTTCGCATCAGGTGGCCAGAGTATTGGAGTTTCAGCTTCAGCATCAGTCCTTCCAATGAACACCCAGAACTGATCTCCTTTAGGATGGACTGGTTGGATCTCCTTGCAGTCCAAGGGACTCTCAAGTCTTCTCCAACACCGCAGTTCAAAAGCATCAATTCTTCAGTGCTCAGCTTTCTTTATAGTCCAACTCTCACATCCATACATGGCTACTGGAACAGCCAAAGCTTTGACTAGACAGACCTTTGTTGGCAAAGTAATGTCTCTGCTTTTGAACATGCTATCTAGGTTGGTCATAACTTTCCTTCCAAGGAGTAAGCGTCTTTTAATTTCATGGCTGCGGTCACCATCTGCAGTGACTTTTTAGCTTCACCTTTATCTGGCATCCAGCAACACCTGGTGCTGCCAGTTCTTAAGCCCTTTGGGGATGGTTTGTTCAAGGGGGTGGTTTTCACCTTTTCCTCATTGCTGTCCTAGGTTGTGCTAAGTCCATCCGTCCTCATCCATTTATTTTACATGTTACAGAATTTTACATCTCATTTCATTTATCCTTGTGGTTTTATGCCTTTTTGGAAATCCCTTTATTGAGATTTTGAAGTATTGAGAATGAGTAGAGCTAAAAGCATGTGTTCAATCATCTATTTTAAATTGGGAATTTGGGAACTTAAAACTTGATCAAGGTGATATAAGAATGGGTATCTTTATTTATTTACAATAAATAAATTTGTTTTATTTGAATAAATAAATTTTTTAAATTATTAAATTTAATAAACTTATTTTAAAATTATAGTTGATTTGCAGTGTTGTGTTCGTTTCTGGTGTACAGCAAAGGGATTCAATTGTGTGTGTATATATATACACACACACACACACATATACATATATATATATGCTTCAGGTTCTTTCCCATTATAGTTTATTACGAGATATTGAATATAGTTCCCTGTGCTATGCAGTAGGACCTTGCTGTGTGTCTGTTTTTATCTACAGTAGTTTGATCTGCTAATACCAAACTCCTGATTTGTTTCTCCTCCCCATCCCCGTTCCCTTTTGCTAACCATGAGTTTGTTTTCCATGTCTGTGAGACTGCTTCTGCCTTGTAAATAAGCTCGTTTGTATCATTTTGTTAGATTCCACACCTAAGTGGTGTCATATGACATTTGTCTTTCTCCGTCTGACTTACTTCACTTAGTATGATGATCTCCAGGTTTATCCATGTTGTTGTAAATGGCAATACTTCAAGGAATGAATGTTTTAATGTCAAAATTAATACTTAAAAATCTGTTAGTGTGTAGTGGCAGTTGGAGCATAGTGTAAGAGTGAAGCTTTTGGATGATCACCCCAAAATAGATCAGAAGAGGCTTATGTATATGATCCCTCATGTGTTCATGTTCGTTAGATTTGTAGTGTAATGCCACTTTCTTTGTGATCTAAATATGTGATGAATACTTCAGAAGTATAAATAATTTACTTTTCACTCTTTTAGTAGCACATGTTTCTAAAATGAGTTATATTAAAAATCCGATAATTGCATAAATATTTGAAGGCATATATGTGCTAGTGCTGTATGAGCTATTCTGAAGCCCAAGGCAGTGCTTCAGAGCTACTGTTCACTGAGAAAAGTAATGTTGAATATTTAAGGACACATCCCAGGAGGATACTAAAGTGCGTAAGTATTTAATGAAGACTTGTCTTGTTGGAAGAATTACAGACTCACAGGGAACATGATTAAATGCTAAATTTTATATTAGGCCTGACTCTGCTGTATATACAGACTTGGGTTTGATCCCTGAAGATCCCTTGGAGAAGGGAATGGCGAGGCAGTCCAGTATTCTTGCCTGGAGAATCCCATGGACAGAGGAGCCTACCGGGCCATAATCCATGGGCTCCAAAGTGTTTGACTGACCGAGTGACTGTCACATACACACACACATTCACACACACACACACACACACACACCCCCGAGTCTTTAGTTGGAGCACACAGGGTCTTTAGGTGGGGCATGCAGACTCTTAGCTATGACATGTGAGATCTAGTTCCCTGACCAGGGATCAAACCAGGCCCCTTGCATTGGGAGCACAGAGTCTTAGCTTCACCAGCTCCACCACCAGGGAAGTCTCTGAGGCTGTTTTCACTGCAGGTGAGACACCACTGGTAAGCTCGGGCGAAGGCTCGAAAGATACTGAATTCATTCATTCAGCAAATATTTATTGAGTGTCACAGTTGGTTTCATTCAATTGTGAAACCAGGCAACTGTTTCACAATTGGATGTAGCAGTGAACAGACATATAAAAATCATATATACATATGTCATACATAGAAAGCTTAAGTATAATAAATAGATTGTGCAGTATGTTGCTGCTGCTAAGTCGCTTCAGTCGTGTCCGACTCTGTGTGACCCCATAGATGGCAGCCCACCAGGCTCCCCCGTCCCTGGGATTCTCCAGGCAAGAACACTGGAGTGGGTTGCCATTTCCTTCTCCAACGCATGAAAGTGGAAAGTGAAAGGGAAGTCGCTCGGTCGTGTCTGACTCTTAGCGACCCCATGGACTACAGCCCACCAGGCCCCTCCGTCCATGGGATTTTCCAGGCAAGAGTACTGGAGTGGGGTGCCATTGCCTTCTCCGGTGCAGTATGTTAGAAGGTGATAATTGCAAGGGAAACTATAAAGCAGAGGGATGGAGAAGGGAGAATTTGGGCCCTACCTTGCGGCTGAATGGTTTTCATACTGTATTTTCCAGAATGCTGGGGGTAGCCATGGTGGTTCAGAGGATCAGTAACCATGTTTTCTGAATTTTATTTTTTTTTAATATGTTTGAAAACATTTCAAAAATAGTAATGAGCAATAGCATGTGCAGACAAATATGTTACGTATGAAGTTTTACACATTAGATACCACCAATGCATTGACTGGTGCCAACGCAATAGTCATGTTTGGGAAGAGGCCTGGGTTTTGACACAGTTATGTTCTTACTATAATATACAATTTTTGTTAATATCATAATATGTAGTTTTACCCACTTAAACCTAAAGATGATTTTGCTTTAATAGAACATCGAACTTACATACACATTGAGAATGCACTGCTAAAAGTTTTTGAAACTTTATAGAATTTAATTTGCCTTCCCCTTGGTTTACCAGAGTTGTCTTCAGCACCTTCAGACTTTTCTCCTTTCTAATCTCTCTTGCATACCATTGATAGAGTTAATTTTCTTAAAACGCTGAAGTTTATAATTAAATGCTTAAAACTCAAACCCTATTGTATGGGAAAGTAAGACCCTAAGCAAATCTTAGTTTCCTCATCTGTAGGTATCTTCTGTGCTCTAAACTTTTACTTCTGTGATTTTTTTCTCCCAGCTGTGTCAGTGGTTCTTGATCCATCTCTAGCTTACCCACCCGGTGCCCCTCTCCCTCCAAATAATCCCTGCCCTTTGAAGATGCTCTAGTTGCTCTTTTTCACTCCTGTCTCCTCCCTTCTCCAACGCACACACCACTTGCTGATTAATTACTCTTTGTTTATATTTATGTTGTTCTTCCAGATTGGGCTCTTTCTTTAGGCCATTGATTTAAATTATGCACATTGTTTTAAAATAGTCTCCTAGAACTCATGGTTAAAGAAAAGTTCCTGGAAAGTGTTGGCAATACCAAATTATACAGCATTTAAGTAGATTGGAAACTGGGAACAAGCCCCTTGTTTTGTCAAGACGGTGCTGTCCAGCACAGTAGCCACCAGCCATGTGTGGCTATTTAAATTAAAATCAGTTAAAATTAAGTACAATTAAAAATTCAGTTTTTGAATCTCGGGGTTTCCCTAGTGGCTCAGATGGTAAAGAATCTGCTTGCAGTGTGAGAGACCTACCTGGGTTTGACCCTGGGTCAGGAAGATCCCCTGGAGAAGGAAATGGCAACCCACTCCAGTGTTCTTGCCTGAAGAATCCCGTGGACAGAGGAGCCCGATGGACTACAGTCCATGGAGTTGCAAAGGGTAGGACACAACTGAGCAAGTAACACTTTGACTTTTCAGTCTCAACTGTACATTTCAAGTGTTCAGTAACCACGTGTGGCCAGTGGCTAGTAAGAAGTGCAGATAGAGAACATGTGCGTCATTGCAGGACGTTCAGTTGGACATCACGTGTCTAAAAGGTCACAGGTGACTTTGGAGTTCTGTTTCAGGAACTTCTGGGGGAGGAGTAGATTGGCAGATGGTCAGAGGAAATGCCTGTTGAAAAATGGAAGTGATGAGTTTAGATAGTTGTTCCTAGAGGTTTGAAAGTGACAAGAGGAAAAGGAGGAAAAGTAATAACCAAGTAAAATGAGGTGTGTAGGGAGAAAAGGTCATGAAAACAGGACTGAGTCTGTTCTATACATCGGAGGGAGAGTAAGGAGGAAAGGCTAGACATATTGGATTTGGGGATAAACAAGAAACAGGATGTTGGCATGGGTTTCACTTTGTTTCAGTTTTGAGTGAGGTCCAAAAGGTGTCACACAGTAAATGGCAATGACATCCGTGTTCCTAAGTAAGGTTTGCATCCCTGAGCCCAGCACCTTGAAGGTGTGGTCAAGCTGGACGAGACCAAGGCAGGGGCTGAGAGGGTGGGAGGGAAACAGATGCGTCCATCTCACCTGAGTGAGGGGGTTGGCAAGAGACCACTTGGCTCCTTTTCTTTTCTTTTTTTGGTTGTGCTGGGTCTTTGCTGCGGGGCACGGACTCTCTCTAGTTGCAGTGCGTGCAGGCGTCTCGTTGAGGCACAGAGAAGCCTCTGCTGAGCTTCTGCTCTGCTTGTGGGCTCAGCAGTTGTGGCTCTCAGGCTCTCTGGTTGCCCTGCAGCATATGGGATATCTGTTCCCCAACCAGGAATCAAACCTCCTTCCCCTGCATTGAAAGGTGGATTCATAACCACTGGACCACCGGGGAAGTTCCCCTTTACTCTCTTGACATGATCTGTGTGGTCACTGAACCTGGACTAGACAAGGTTAGAGGGCAGATGCTATAGCTCCATCTCCCTGCCTGGCTTCAGAACGAGGAGAGGAGGTTGTGCTTTCACTAATAATAAGGCAGCATGTCCAGTGACAGGGGAATTGATAAAGAAGATATGGTCCGTATACACAATGGAATATTGCAGCTGCTAAGTCGCTTCAGTCGTGTCCGACTCTGTGCGACCCCATGGACTGCAGCCTACCAGGCTCCTCCGTCCATGGGACTTGCCAGGCAAGAGTACTGGAATGGGGTGCCACTGCCTTCTCTGAATGGAATATTACTCAACTATAAAAAAGAAAGACATGATGCGATTTGCAGCAACATGGAGGGACTTAGAGATTTATCACATTAAGCGAGACAAAAGACGAACATCATGATATCACTTATATGTGGAGTCTAACAAAATGGTACAAACGAACTTATATACAAAGCAGAAATAGACCTGCAAACATACATAACAAATTTATGGTTACCGAAAAGGAAAAGTGTGTACGTAAATTAGGAGTAAATTAGGAGTTGGGGATTAACAGATTCACTATTATTATATATGAACTAGATAACCAACAAGAATGTGCTGTATCACTCAGGAAACTGTAATAATTTTGTAATAATAACCTATAAGGGAAAAGAAGAAAAAATAGATATGTATATATATGTGAATCACTTTGCTGTCCACTTGAAACTAAAGCAATGGTGTAAATCAGCTATCCTTCAGTTGAAAAAAACGCAAAGCAGCAGGGTTTGTTTTCCATGAACCAGGACAGGGCCTGGTGGGTGGTCTTTCAAAGAGTGACCCCACGCAGGAGCCTTTCCTGCTGGGGACAGCACGGCCTCCTTGGTACAGGCTGGAGGTGTGCCCATCAGATACGGAGGCTGGAGGCTGACGACCACCTGGAGGGTGACCACCTTTTGTTGTTGTCGTTGTTCAGTCGCTCAGTCATGTCCGACTCTTTGCAACCCCATGGACTGCAGCATGGCAGGCTTCCCTGTCCATCACCATCTCACCATCTCCCCGAGCTTGCGCAAACTCATGTCCATTGAGTCGGTGATGCCATCCAACCATCTCATCCTCTGTCGTCCCCTTCTCCTCCTGCCTTCAGTTTTTCCCAGCATCAGAGTCTTTTTCAGGGAGTCAGCTCTTCACATTAGTTGGCCAAAGTATTGGAGCCTCACATTCTGCATCAGTCCTTCCAGTGTGTGAGCCCAGAATACAAGGAGATGCCCAAGGATGTTTCCAGAAGGAAAATCTCTGCAGAACTCGTGAAGAGGCCCCTTTGAGGAGCCAGATGCTGTGGATAGTAAATGAAAGGAAGGAGCTGACAGATTCCAAGGGAAGAAGCCTTTTCACACTTGAAACAGTCTGGACTGGGGAGGGGAGAAATTTGAACAATGAATGAAGTTTGGAGTTTGGGCTGGACACTTAACCTAGTGAAATATGAATATAATGGTTTTTGTGACTAACGGTGGCCAGAGAACTTTTAATTTTTATGAATGACTGGAAGAGCTTTGGGACAGATTCCATCCTCGATAGGGAATGAATAAAGGCACAGTAGGCAGAGACCACCATTTTTGCTGCCTGCTCTCTAGGGAGTCTTATCCATTTGGGCTAGAGGCTGTACTGATTTGGAGTTTGATGAGAGTATAGAATGTTTAGAAGAGCTATTAAGAGATCATGTTAAGGAGCTTCCCTGGTGCCTCAGTGGCAAAGAATCCACCTGCCAGAGCTACTTTATGCAGATTCTAAAGGCAGGAGATTCACATTCATTTCCTGATCTGGGAGGATCCTACATGCTGAGGAGCAGCTGAGCCCGTGTGCCACAACTACTGAGCCTGTGCTCCAGAGCCCGGGAGCCGCATCTACTGAGCACACATCCCTAGAGCCTGTACTCCACACAGGAGGAGCCACTGCAATGAGAATCCTGTGCCCCCCTTCTCGTTGCAGCTAGAGAAACGCCCATGCAGCAGTCAAGACCTAGCATAGCCAAATAATAATAATAATAAAACTTAAAAAAGAGATTATGTTGAGAATTAATAAGAAGTAAGTAAAAGGTACATCATGAGAAATGCTGGGCTGGAGGAAGCATAAGCTGGAATCAAGATCGCCAGGAAGAAATATCAATAACCTCAGATATGCAGATGACACCACCCTTACGGCAGAAAACGAAGAAGAACTAAAGAGCCTCTTGATGAAAGTGAAAGAGGAGAGTGAAAAAGTTGGCTTAAAGCTCAATATTCAGAAAACTAAGATCATGGCATCTGGTGCTGTCACTTCATGGGAAATAGATGGGGAAAAAGTGGAAACAGTGTCAGACTTTATTTTTTGGGGCTCCAAAATCACTGCAGATGGTGATTGCAGCCATGAAATTAAAAGGCACTCCTTGGAAGAAAAGCTATGACCAACCTAGACAGCATATTAAAAAGCAGAGACGTTACTTTGCCAACAAAGTCCATCTAGTCAAAGCTATGGTTTTTCCAGTAGTCATGTATGGATGTGAGAGTTGGACTATAAAAGAAAGCTGAGTGTAGAAGAATTGATGCTTTTGAACTGTGGTGTTGGAGAAGGCTCTTGAGAGTCCCTTGGACTGCAAGGAGATCCACCCAATCCATCCTAAAGGAAATTAGTCCTGAATATTCATTGGAAGGACTGATGATGAAGCTGAAACTCCAATACTTTGGCCACCTGATGTGAAGAGCTGACTCATTTGAAAAGACCCTGGTGCTGGGAAAGATTGAAGGCTTGAGGAGAAGGGGATGACAGAGGATGAGATGGCTGGATGGCATCATCGATTTGATGGACATGAGTTTGAGTAAACTCCAGGAGTTGGTGATAGACAGGGAAGCCTGGCATGCTGTGATTCATGGAGCCGCAAAGAGTCGGACATGACTGAGCAACTGAACTGAACTGAACTGAAACAAAAGGAAGGAAATCAAACCAGTCAGTCTTAAAGGAAATCAACCCTGAATACTCTGAAAGGACTGATGCTGAAGCTGAAGCTCTGACACTGACCACCTGATGTGAACAGCTGACTCATTGGAAAAGACCCTGATGCTGGGAAAGATTGAGGGCAGCAGGAGAAGGGGTCGACAGAAGATGAGATGGTTGGATAGCATCACTGGTTCAATAGACATGAACTTGGGCAAACTCTAGCAGACCGTGTGGGACAGGGAAGCCTGGTGTGCTGCAGTCCATGGGGTTGCAAACTTGACGACTGAGCAACAACAAAAAAGCAAAAAGGATAATAACCTCCAGTGCGGCCGGTTGAAGAGAAACAATAGGAATTAATGGATTCAGCAGATGGGATTTTTGCCACTCATTGGGGGAGCATTCTCTAGTCTGGGATAAGGAGGAGACATATATTTACTTGGTTTTTATAGTTTCGGAATTTTTAAGCCTCACGGTTTTGTGGATTGTCATTTTGAAGTAAGAGTAAAAGGAAGAGGAGGACGCTATATAACACAGTCGCTTTTCTTCTGTCGGTGGTTCTAATGCCATTGATGCTATGGGAAAAGTGAAAGTGAAGTCGCTCAGTCGTGTCCGACTCTTTGCGACCCCATGGACTGTAGCCCACCAGGCTCCTCTGTCCATGGGATTCTCCAGGCAAGAATACTGGAGTGGGGATAGTTATTAAATATATTTCTTTCAGTTCATGATTGGGCTGGGGTAGTGTATTATTTATATTTTATTATTAGGCTTGACTTACTTATTATGTATGTTCTATGGGGGACTTCCCTGGTGGCTCAGCTATAAAGAATGTGCCTGCAACGCAGGAGATGCGTGTTTGAACCCTGGATAGGGAAGATCCCCTGGAGGAGGGCACAGCAACCCCGTCCAGTATTCTTTCCTGGAGAATCCCATGAACAGAGGAGCCTGGAGGGGCTACGGTCCATGCGGTTGCAAAGAGTCAGACATGACTGAAGGGCCTGAGCATTCGTGCATGTTCTATGGGGACTCCTGTTATACTTTATGAGTTAGAATGCCATAAGCTATAGGTGACCCAGAAAAACACCCGTAAATCATACTGCCTTAAGCACCTGGATGCAGGGCTGGCTCTGACTTCTCTGTGTGATTCTCAAGGTTGTACCCTCCTTTCTGTGTAAGCTGTATCCTCAGCTAACATCAGTCAGTTCCAGGTGTCGCGTCCCGACAGCACACAGAGAACAGGCTCTTTCTTCCAATGGACCCAGAGCAGTCCCTCACACCCCCACCCCCGACCTCCACTCAGACTTCATGGGCTGGGATTGGGTCTCATCCTGCTTCCAGACTAATTCCTCATAGGAGCGGGGAAGGAATCCTCATAGCAACTTACTAAACCAACTTGCTAGAACTAGGAATAGAGTCGGCATCCCCCCAGCATAGGGCTTGCAGGGAGAGAAAGTGGGTGTTTAAACCAAATTGGGGTTCTGTGAGGAAGGAGAAAAAATGTTGGAAAAAGCCTTGTAGATATTCCTAGAATTATATATAGCAGCTTATTACAGATTAGATGGTAGGACCATAGTATGCATTGACTAACTTGTTGCAAAACACCATAATATAGTGGGTTTAATTATACAAAAGTTTATGTCTTTTTTTTTGATGTGAATCATTTTTAAAGTCTTACAGAAGCTATACTGTTAACAATTTATTGAATTGTTAACAGTATAGCTTCTGTTTTACGTCTTGGCTTTTTGGCTGACCAACCAGGGATTGACCATGTACCTCCTGCACTGGAAGGTGAAGTCTTAATCATTGGACCACCAGGGAAGTCTGTTGCAAACTTTACTTCTTTCTCACCAAAAACAGTTCAGAAGCATGTGGCCCAGAGCTGGTGGGAGAGCTCTAACATAGCTTGAATATTAAGAGTTGCCAAGTTGTAATAATAACGAACCTCCCCCAGATTCAGAGACTGAGAGAACAAGGAAGTTTCTGTTTTACGTAACAGTCCTAGGAAAGCTTCTGAGGTGAGTGGGTATCTCTGCTACGTCGGGCTGCTCAGAGACCGTGGTTCCTTCCGTGTTCTTTCTTTGCCATCTGGACATGAATTTGAGCAAACTCCTGGAAATAGTGAAGGCAGGGGAGCCTGGTGTGCTGCAGTCCACGGGGCTGCAAAGAGTTGGACGTGACTTAGCGACTGAATGCCAACAGCAAACAGCATGGGATTGACTGTCCTTAACCAGGGGGTCCAGTCTGTTACCGTTTCCAGGCTCCAGCCAGGAAGTGGAGAAAGAAAACATGCAGGAGGGAAGCCCATGTATCAAGGGCCAGGCCAGAGGGCACTCGTTCCTTCTGCTCCCATTCCTTGTGCAGGATCTTAGCCACAAGGCTCATCCAACTGTGAAAAGCCTGAGGTTGTTCTCTGTTTCTGCTGCTGTAAGAAAATACTGAAGGCTGGCTGGCCTATAGACAAAAAGCATTTATTCTCACAGTTGTGAAGGTAGGAAGTCCAAGGTCAGGGTGGCAGCAGATTCAGTATCTGGTGGGAGCCTGCTTCCACATTCATAGGTGATCATCTTCTAGCTGAGTCCGCCCATGACAGAGGGGTGAGGGAGCTCTCTGGGGTCTCTCTTATAAGAGCACTAATCGCATTCTTGAGAGTAGAGACCTACTGATGTCCCAAAGGCCTCACTTTCTAATATCATCACACTGGAGAGTAGAGGTCAATGTATGAACTTTGCAGGGACATAGATAGTCAGCACTTGGGAAAGGGAGTGTCACTTGGCAGATTCCAAGTTTGCTCCAGTCGTAACCATCACCAGCCAGCAGAAGGTGGGGAAGAGGCCAAGAGTCTTAAAGGGGATTGCACTTCAGATGTACTCATCTCATCTACTCACTCCCCATTGGCCTAAACTTAGTCCCGTGGCTGCATACAAGGGAGGCTAGGAAATGCAGTTTGTAGTGGAAGGCCAAGTACCGGGGGAAGGGAAGAATGGATTATGATAGCTGTTTCTCTCATATAAAGGTTTCTATCTTGGGACTTATTATTAGACACATTTTTATTAATGCCTAAAGGCTAATATCTCATCATACCGAAGGCATCATCATCATAACACTTTTGATTTGAGTTACTTGCTATCATATCACTATAGGAAAAACTGATATTAGTAGTAAAGTAGTGTTAGTAGAATCATTATGAAAAAGTTTTTTCTAAAGGCATTTTTTATAAAAGAATATACATGATCTTGGCCTTGTAAGACAGTGTGTGTATTTGCATGTGTGTGTATGTTTGAACTTTTATAACCTAAGGTTATATGTTTGATAAAAGAAAACAGGCATCTCTTTGGAAGTGGATGGTGAAATTTCTTCCTATAGCCCATTTGGATTTTGATTCTGCTACTCGGAGGTGGTTGCTTACTTTCTCATGTAGAAAACTATTTTTGAGTGGTAGGATGTTGTCCTAAACTTTTAAAAATCATTTTTATTGAAATGTAGTTGATTTGCAATGTTGTGTTAGTTTCAGATGTGTAGCAAAGTGAATCAGCTATAGCGATACATCTATCCTCTCTGTTTTTCTTTTTAAGGTTCTTTTCCCATATCGGCCACTATAGAGTATTAAGTAGACTTCCCTGTCCCATACAGCAGGTTATTAGTTATCTATTCTCTATGTAGTAGTGAGTATACGTCAACCCCAGGCTTCCCAGGTGGCACTAGTGGTAAAGAATCCGCATGTCAATGCAGGAGACGAAAGAGATGCAGGTTCGATCTCTGGGTTGGAAAGATCCCCTGGTGGAGGGCTTGGCAACCTTCCCCAGTATTCTTGTCTGGAGAATCCCATGGAGAGAAGAGCCTGGTGGGCTACAGTCTATGGGGTCACAAAGAGTGGGACACAACTGAGTGATTAAACAACAACAACAAAAACAGGTATGTGATGCCGCCTAAGATAGGCATCAAGGTGTAGGTATATGTGAACTGAAGAGAGGGAAGGAAATGTTCCATTCCAGCCAGACAACAAAAGCATCCATTTTTCTCAACACGGTTTTTCTCAAGTGGATTGAGTCTGAATGGGTTGAGTAAGAAATAAAATAATTTGGACACTAGAATGACTTTGTGGGCTTAAGGAGATAGGGTTAAACTGTTGTCTGTGCCTACTGACTGAGTGGGTAGCTTGACCTGTTTTATGCTTTATTTTCTTCTCAAACTGTAATGTATTTTTCAGAATTCACATCCACTGATAATATTGAAAATGAGAGAGATAATAAGCTTTTTAGAGTAAACATAATCTTAGCACATTGCTCTCCTCTAGGAATGCATTACCTTTTACAAATGGGGCTCCGTGAGGACTCAGCACATGGAACTGCGAATGAGTGAGCTCTGCCTGGGTAATGCATTTGGACAGGAGGATACTTAAGTTCAACAATTAAAGGAGAGCCAATGAGAAGGGAAGATCCTGAAGAAAAGCACTCCTCTAAAAACACGTAAATGTAGGTCCCAGCACAGGAGAGTCTGCCCTCGTTCAGCCCTTGGCAGGTAGACCAGTACACCGGGAGCATGAGCTACAGGACCAGTGAGGCTGGACACTGCTGTGGAGAGTGAACTGCCAAGGCAGTGAAGGTGTTGACAGCCCAGGGCCTCAAATGCAGGGTTTTTGTTTTACTCTGTGGTTTATGAGCAACCGACCAGGATTTTGAACAGGGAAGTGACAGGATTGAAACTGTATCTTAAGGAAACAATTCTGGAGGGAAGGAGTATGGAGAACTAGCAAGGACGAGATTTCCATTTATGAACAGGAGGGAAGGTTTGTTGGATGGTGGTGTTCAGTTGAAGCCTGTGCCATGAGCCAGCATCCCTGTGAGTAGAGAGCAATGGTGAGGACAGGGTCTAGACAGGCGGATAGGAGGGTTCTGCTTCTTGGTGTTTGTTCGGAGACTTTGCAGTGTTTTGGTGGTCAGGAAACCCCTGGTGTGTACCTGCTGGGGGAGCCAAGACACAAAGGTCTGGGTCCCTCTTGGACTCACAGGCCCAGAGGACAAGAGGTCTTCTCTTCATACCTCCTGTCTGGGTCTTCTCCGTGTCTCGTCTGTTTATTTCTGCCAGTCTTTAGGGAAGACTCGTTTGAGTGTTCTGTCTTGCCTTCACTTTAGTGCGAGCTAGTAAGACTGAAATTGTTTTCCACACTCAGGCCAGACTTCAAGGGGAAGCAGTCACTTCCAGATGAAGGATGGTGCTGGAGACAGCAGCCTAGCAGGAAATTCTTCCTCCAGGGCCGGTTCTACTTCTCCATAGTAGGTCACAGCTGACATCTAGGTGAGAAGTGGGCTTCCCTGATGGCTCAGACGGTAAAGCTTCTGCCTACCGATGCGGGAGAGCCAGGTTTGATCCCTGGGTTGGGAAGATCCTTTGGAAAAGGAAATGACAACCTACTCCAGTATTCTTTCCTGGGAAATTCCACGGACAGAAATTCCACTGGCGGGATCCAGTCCATGGGATCGCAAACGGTCGGACACAGCTGAGCGGCTAACACTTCACCTTAGGTGAAAAGTAACAGAATGACCAGAACTGGTGCACTGGCAGTAGGAACAGAAAGAAAGACTGGATTTCCAAATCGTTTTGATGGCAAACTAAGGAATTCAGGGCAAGAGCGAATTAAAGATAGTTCAGAAGTCTGGGGGTTGTGTGCTTCGGAAAACGCTGCTGCTGCCGTTGACAGATGGGGTCACAGGAAGAGGAGCAAAGCTGCCGTGGGAAGGTGCTGAGAGCGTTTCGAATTTCAGATGGGTGACTTTTACCCAGCGTTGTGTAGTTACTTCCCGGAAGTTTCAGAATTAGAATCTAGGTTTCCTGGACCAGACAAACGTGTTTTTAAAAAACTGTACCAAGACACATTCTGTGAAGTAAAATGTGCTTGTCGAGTTTCAGACGGTGATGGCATCTCCATGGAGCTGGAATAAAAACCAAGAGTAAGTGGAGACATTGGTTTTAGGAGGTCTGTATATATTTAGAGGACATAATTGAAGAATCAGCTCACAGGGAAAGATTGGGCAGATAGGATATATTTGGAAATAGCCAAGGGGCAGTTGTCTTGAACAAGGAGCGAAAGCTGGGCAGTAAAGGAAAAGGAAAGAGGCAAGAATACTCTATATTTGCAGGGGAGAAAAAGAAGTTTAGAGGAAGTTTAAGTGAGAGGGAGGGCATAGATTGTAACCTGGGACATAATTAAGAGGTGAGACAAGTTTTTGCCTTTTAAGTGCAGACTTGCCAGGGGGAAAGAATGGGTAGGGAAGGAAGGATTAGAGATGGGAGGCAGAGGGAAGAATTCAGTTCAGTTTAACACAAAAATTATAAGTACCACTGAGGTGATGAGCGTGTTGCTGGGGACCAGGGATACAGAGATGGAGTAAACACAGTCCTGCCTCTGGGGCATTTTCTGCGTCATAAAGGACGGGACCAAGAATAAGATAAGGGGGACTTCGCTGGTGGTCCAGTGGGTAAGACTCTGCATTCCCAGTGCAGGGGGCCTGGGTTCGACCCCCCGTCAGGGATCTAGACCCTGCGTACATGCCACAGCTCAGAAGCTGCAACTAAGACTCAGTGCAACCAAAATAAATAATAAAGAAATAAATATTTTTAAAAATAAT
The DNA here is from genome assembly GCF_002263795.3 of Bos taurus. NCBI lineage: Eukaryota > Metazoa > Chordata > Mammalia > Artiodactyla > Bovidae > Bos > Bos taurus. The sequence continues at coordinate 12,232,471 of NC_037339.1, forward strand.
TATTAAAGAATAACGTAAGAACAACTAATATCTGCTAAGACTTATGTGTTGGGAACTGTTGTAAATATGTCACATAAATAAACAGCAAAGTCCTACTGTATAGCACAGAGAACTATATTTAGCGTATGTGTGTGTGAGTTGCTCAGCTGTGTCTGACTTTTTGTGACCCCATGGACTGTAGCCCGCCAGGATCCTCTGTCCATGGGATTCTTCAGGCAAGAATACTGGAGTGGGTTGCCATTCCCTTCTCCAGGGGAGCTTTTGGACCCAGGGATAGAACCCAGGTCTCCTGCATTGCAGGCGGATTCTTTACCATGTGAGCCACCATAAGTTAACAACAAGGTTCTACTGCATAGCACAGAGATCTATGTTTAGTACCCTGTGATAAACCATAATGTGTGTGTGTGTGCGCGTGCGTGCACGCTCAGTAATGTCTGACTCTGTGACCCCAGGGACTGTACCCTGCTAGGCTCCTCTGTCCATAGGATTTTCCAGGTACGAATACTGGAGTGGGTTGCCATTTCCTCCTCCAGGCGACCATCCTGACCCAGGGATCAAACCCTCATCTCTTGTATCTCCATGTTGGCAGACAGATTCTTTGCCACTGCACCACCTGGGAAGCTCCAAACCATAATGGAAGATAATTTTTTTTAAAAAGAATGTATATGTGTGTATAACTGAGTCACTTTGCTGTACAGCAGTAATTGATGCCACACTGTGGATCAACGATCAGATCAGATCAGATCAGGTTAGTCGCTCAGTCGTGTCCGACTCTTTGCGACCCCATGAATCGCAGCACGCCAGGCCTCCCTGTCCATCACCAACTATACTTATGTAGTTATATAAAAAACACTCATAAAGTTAAATTGAAAAAAAAGATAAAGTTAAATTGAAAGATAAAAAAGGTTAAGTTGAAAAACAAAAAAGCTTTACATAAATTCACTGGCTCATTTAGTCCGTAACCGTCCCATACATGCTGGTTATCATCGTTAGTAGCCACAGTTCAAAGGACGAGAAATTCAGGCACAGAAAGATTAAATCATTTGCTCAAGGTCTTTATCAAGCTGTCGGCTCTGGAGCCATGATTTGCACCCAGACTGTAGCTCTGTCCCCCGGGGGCCATGTGAACAGAACGCACCGAAGTGAGGGAGGAGTTGTTTTTCTGGCAGTGAGTGGGATAGAGTAGGGCAGGAAATCTCAGAGCAGGAGTGAGTGGAGGACAGAAGGTCCTAATAAAGGAACACGTGGTCCCAAGCCCTGTAGGAACCCATGTTGGTCGTGTGTGTGTGTTACTGTTTTACCTAGTAATTTCACAGCTCTCATCTCTGACCTTTGCTCCGTTCCATTCTAATCACAGAGGACAGTCACATTTGATTTTATTCTTTTTTTTGAACAATTAAGATGCTCTTAAAATATCTCCTGGGGAGGTGGGAGGGGGCTTCAGGATGGTGGGACACATGTATACACATGGCTGATTCATGTCAATGTATGGCAAAAACCACCACTATATTGCAAAGTAATTAGCCCCCAATTAAAATTAATTAATTTTAAAAAAAGAAAGAAAACTCAAACAAGGAAAAAAAGTCGCCTGGAACCAAGTTATCCTTTTAGGAGTATCAGTCCTGCAGATTGAAACCATCATTAGAGTGGAGTTTATGATTTTAAAAATAATAAAATTTCTTTCCTTCTTTCCACCTACCTCCTGACCTGTCCATCTATTCACCTCCTCACCTATCAGTGAAATCAGAGCAGACAGCTAAGAATTTCCTATGCAGTTGAGACCCAGATAATCTCTGAGAAAGAACCAGTGAACTTGAAGAGTACTATTGAAGATCACAACTGAAATTCCTGAAACTAAACAGATACTTTGCACAGAATGGTGAAAGCCCTTTCTGATATAAATGTGTGATATATATGTAGAACTCCTGGTTAGATGTGGCCAGATCCTGGGCATCACCCCATTTCCCCGTCCCATTGCTGACCATCTGGATCCTCTGACCACTGACCCCCCGGTGGAACTGCCGTCTGAACTGCGGACACAGGGAGTAGTGTTGTGACACTTGGGCATGGCGTGAAGTTGTTTGTTATGCACATTACTTACTAGCTCAAAAAATAAGCACGATGTTTGGTGGTTTGTGTTAACCACATCAAAATAGTTGTGTCATTGTGGCCGAGTGGGAAAGTAGTTACATCACTCCAGTATTCTTGCCTGAAAAATCCCATGGAGAGAGGAACCTAGCAGAGGCTACCGTCCAAAGGATCACAAAGTCAGATATGACTGAATACCAAGAACACACACACATTAAAGAATAAGTAAATTCTGCCTTTGTGACAACGTGGGTGGATCTGGAGGGCATTTAATTGCTAAGTGAAACACATCAGTCACAGAAGGACACACGGAGTATAATTCTTGTATAAGGCATCTAAAATAATCAAACACGTAGAAAGAGTGGGATGATGGTGGTCGAAGGCTGGGGGGAGAGGGGGAAATGAGGAAGTCCTATCCCAAATGTATAGAGTTTCGGTTACATAAGACGAGTAAGTTCCAGAGATCTGCTACACTGCATCGTGCCTGTGGTTAGCAATACTGAATTGTGTGCTCAGACATTTGTTAAGGGTGTAGCTTTCATGTTCAGTGTACTCACCTCAATAATGATGAGAAAGAAAAGGGCAGGAGAAGTCTTTTGGAGGTGTGACGGATATGTTTATTACCTTGATTGTGATGACAGTGTCATAGGTCAAAACTCATCAAAGGGTACACAGTCCTTTAAGTGTATGCAGCTTTTTTTGCGTATCAATTACATCTCACTAAAACTATTAAGATTGATCTTTCTACAGAGGGAAAAAAATGTCATGTATAGGCAAAGGGGTTACTCTTCAAAGTAAGCAGAGATGTTTAACAAAAGAAGCGAATTCAGGATTAAGAGGGGAGGGTTTTTTACTCCTTTACAACAAAGTTATTTTATGCCACTCACGAGTCTAGGCAAAGATTGGTCTAACTCTGACAAAAGGCCCATCTTTGTTCCTGGCTCAGAAAAAACAGCCAGGCGTTGGGTATAACACCACCACCACCCTGTGGTAATACGTTGTAATTCAGGGTATTTCATGAAAAACAGGACAGCTGATGTGTTTACAGTATGAGCGTTTTGTTCCTTCTTCTTTGTATAACAGTATAATAGCACTTTATAAAATCATATATTTTTATCCCTTTAATATTAATTAGAAAAACGTTTAGGAACTTCTAAAGGAGGAACACATTAAAAATAACTTCATAAAATAACCACAGTCTCAGGAACGTGATCCTCCCTACAGCTTTTCTCAAGACAATTACAAAGCAGTGTAGGGGACAAAATACTTTCATAATCATTAGATGGCTTAATGACATAGAGGTTAATTAGAATATGTTGAAATTTAATATAGTGCTTATTATATTGCTTTAGAATGTTTTAATTTATAAATACGGTGAATTCTGAACTATTACATTTCATTGTTCAGTCGCTAAATTGTGTCCGACTGTTTGAGACCCTGTGGACTGCAGCATGCTGGGCTCCTGTGTTCTACAGAATGGATAAAGAACAAGGTCTTGCTGTATAGCACAAGGAACTATATTCAATATCCTGAGATAAACCATATGGAAAAGAATATAAAAAATGTATGTATATGTATAACTGAATCACTCTGTTGTGCAGCAGAAATTAACGCAGCCTTGTAAATCAGCTATGCTTCGATTGAAAATATTGTGCATTCTAAATATGTGTCCCCAAGTTAGAGTTGATAGTATTTCAGATGAAATAATGAAGTTGAGCTTCTGGGGTGGTCCAGTGGTTAAGAATCCACCTTGCAATGCAGGGGACACAGGTTCGATCCCTGGTCAAGAAAGATCCCACAAGCCACGGAGCAACTAAGCCCATGAGCCATGACTTCCGAGGCTGCGCTCTAGAGCCCTCCAGCCGCAGCCAGCGAAGCCCGTGTGCCCAGAGCCTGTGCTCCACAAACAGGAGAAGCCACCGCAGCGAGGAGCCCTCACACGGCAACTTGAGAGTACCCCCGCTCGCCACAGCCAGAGAAAAGCCTGAGCACAGCAACCAAGGCCCAACACAGCCAAGAATAATTATAAATAAATAATAATGAGGATGTTTTTAATATATCCAGACATTTCAGAGCCCTTCTCTAGGCGTGGGGAAACTGTGGTTTCTTCATTATGTTTCCCTGGGCATGTATGGTCTCCTGATTTTTTAGGGGGCAGACCTGATCACTTTCCAGGGTTTGTACTTATTGCAGTATAACAAACTTTTATTTGACAGATTACATTTTTTCCTTTTGGGACAGGGAAGATGTCAGGAGTTGTAGTGGAAAGCCTCTTCTATCACTGTGTTGAACACGGCAGGATGAAAAACTGCAAAGCCATGTACAGGGCCATTTTAGAGTTTTCTGCTTCACTTGACTTAACAACCTCTTATGTGCACAGTACTAGTACGTATACACCAGGAATACACTGATGTATGATGGATGGCCAGACTACATTTTTCTCTCAACATATACAGCCCAGACAACCTCCAACCTGAGGGTGTGAGTGTGTGTGTGCATGTGCGCATGCTAGAGGATTATGTGCATATGTGTGTTACATGGAAAGGTCAACAGTTACTTCTGGAAAATTTCTTTTTTTTTTAATTACTCATTTACATTTTATTTTCTTTCCAGTTTTTTTGCGATACATGGCATAGAACATTGTAGAAGTTTAAAGCACCCAACACAATAATTGGATATATGTCTATATAGTGAAATGATTGCAGTAAGTTTGGTTACCATCCATCACCTCTTTACCGTTTGTTCTCCTTGCTCTACACCTATGTAGCAAAGTTCGCTGCATCACCTAACGTTTTTCGGTAAGATGCTTTTCACTTTCAGCTTTGTTTTGCAGGTAAAATTCTTGATTATTTATTCCTCTGCCAACGATCCTTTAAGATATGAACTTACCAAAGAGCTATCTTGGCAGACACAATAATTTCTTCCTTCAGGATTACCTCCACTTTTGTTACCAGAATTCTTTTTGAACGTTGCTTATCTATCCAGATTAGATCTCTTGATTATACTGTGAGTTTTTCTTTCTTTTTTTTTTTTTTTGCCCCAAGAAATTTTCTTTTTTTTTAAAATATAAATTTATGTATTTTAATTGGAAGCTAATTACTTTACAATATTGTATTGGTTTTGCCATACATTGACATGAATCCGCCATGGGTGTACATGTATTCCCCATCCTGAACCCCCCTCCCACCTCCCTCCTCATCCCATCCCTCTGGGTCATCCCAGTGCACCAACCCCGAGCACCCTGTATCATGCATTGAACCTGGACTGGCGATCTGTTTCACATGTGATAATATACATGTTTCAGTGCCATTCTCTCAAATCATCCCACCCTTGCCCTCTCCCACAGAATCCAAAAGATTGTTCTATACATCTGTGTCTCTTTTGCCATCTCGCATACAGAGTTATCATTACCATCTTTCTAAATTCCATATATATGCGTTAGTATACTGTATTGGTGTTTCTCTTTCTGGCTTACTTATCTCTGTATAATAGGCTCCAGTTTCATCCACCTCATTAGAACTGATTCAAATGTATTCTTTTTAATGGCTGAGTAATACTCCATTGTGTATATGTACCATAGCTTTCTTATCCATTTGTCTGCTGGTGGACATCTAGGTTGCTTCCATGTCCTGGCTATTATAAACAGTGCTGTGATGAACATTGGGGTACACGTGTCTCTTTCAATTCTGGTTTCCTCGGTGTGTATGCCCAGCGGTGGGATTGCTGGGTAGTATGGCAGTTCTATTTCCGGTTTTTTAAGGAATCTCCACACTGTTCTCCACAGTGGCTGTACTAGTTTGCATTCCCACCAACAGTGTAAGAGGGTTCCCTTTTCTCCACACCCTCTCCAGCATTTATTGCGTGTAGACTTTTGGATAGCAGCCATTCTGACTGGCATGAAATGGTACCTCATTGTGGTTTTGATTTGCATTTCTCTGATAAAGAGTGATGTTGAGCATCTTTTCATGTGTTTGTTAGCCATCTGTATGTCTTCTTTGGAGAAATGTCAGTTTAGTTCCTTGGCCCATTTTTTGATTGGGTCATTTATTTTTCTGGAATTGAGCTACAGGAGTTGCTTGTATATTTTTGAGATTAGTTCTTTGTCAGTTGCTTCATTTGCTATTATTTTCTCCCATTCTGAAGGCTGTCTTTTCACCTTGCTTCTTGTTTCCTTTGTTGTGCAGAAGCTTTTAAGTTTAATTAGGTCCCATTTATTTATTTTTGCTTTTATTTCTGATATTCTGGAAGGTGTGTCATAGAGGATCCTGCTGTGATTTATGTCGGAGAGTGTTTTGCAGGAGTTTTATAGTTTCTGGTCTTATATTTAGATCTTTAATCCATTTTGAATTTATTTTTGTGTATGGTGTTAGAAAGTGTTCTAGTTTCATTCTTTTACAAGTGGTTGACCAGTTTTCTCAGCACCACTTGTTAAAGAGATTGTCTTTTCTCCATTGTATATTCTTGCCTCCTTGTGTCCATAGGTGCGTGGATTTATCTCTGGGCTTTCTATTTTATTCCATTTATCTATATTTCTGTCTTTGTGCCAGTACCATACTGTCTTGATGACTGTGGCTTTGTAGTAGAGCCTAAAGTCAGGTAGGTTGATTCCTCCAGTTCCGTTCTTCTTTCTCAAGATTGCTTTGGCTATTCGAGTTTTTTTTGTATTTCCATACAAATTTTGAAATTATTTGTTCTAGCTCTGTGAAAAATACCATTGGTAGCTTGATAGGGATTGCATTGAATCTATAGATTGCTTTGGGTAGTATACTCATTTTCACTATATTGATTCTTCCAATCCATGAACACGGTATATTTCTCCATCTATTAGTGTCCTCTTTGATTTCTTTCACCAGTGTTTTATAGTTTTCTATATATAGGTCTTTTGTTTCTTTAGGTAGATATATTCCTAAGTATTTTATTCTTTTCGTTGCAATGGTGAATGGAATTGTTTCCTTAATTTCTCTATTTTCTCATTATTAGTGTATAGAAATGCAAGGGATTTCTGTGTGTTGATTTTATATCCTACAACTTTAAAAACAAAACAGTAGCTTGTTTTTTTTCTAAAGATAAAAGCAAAATGATTTCACAAACTTCTAGAATAATAAATGCCAAGATTTTGTTGTATGACTATAAATATCATTATGTTAAATGGATCTCATCATTGTCTCATAGTTTTGAGCTGTTTTTTATGCAGCTGTAGAATTCTTCTGAGTAGCCCAGAATGTGGCAGTTGAGCTGGTTAGGTTCTGGAATACCTATTCAAAGTGCCTGGTCATACACAGAGAACAGACTCGTGGTTGACAAGGAAGGGGAGCAGGGAGGGGTGGATTGGGAGTTTGGGATTAGCAGATGGAAACTATTATATGAATAAATAGCAGGGCTCTACTCCGTCTGCCTCCCGGTGCAGGAGACACGGGTTCAGTCCCTGGGTTGGGAAGATCCCCTGGAGGAGAGCATGGCAATACCCACTCCAGTATTCTTGCCTGGAGAATCCCATGGACAGAGGAGCCTGGCGGGCTACAGTCCATGGGGTTGCAGAGCTGGACATGACTGAGCAGACCCTATAGCACAGGGAACTATATTCAATATCCTATGATATTGGAATAGGATATTCCAATGGAAAAGAATATGAAAAAATATATATGTATAACTGAGTCACTTCACTGTACAGCAAAAAAGAACACAAACATTGTAAATTATACTTCAATAAATTTAAAAAAATAAAATAAAAACTAAGTTTATGGTCATATATTCTGACAAAACTGCTTGAGGACCACTGCTTCAAGTGATAGTTTATAAAAAGGAAATGTTTCGTAACTTTGTAATTTGTAAATAGAGCACCTGCATCACCTTTTTAAAGTGAAAGTGAAAGTCGCTCTGTCATGTTCAACTCTTTAAGACCCCATGGACTATACAGTCCATGGAATTCTCCAGGCCGGAATACTGGAGTGGGTAGCTTTTCCCTTCTCCAGGGGATCTTCCCAGTCCAGGGATCAAACCCAGGTCTCCCGAATTGCAGGTGGATTCTTTACAGCTGAGCCACAAGGGAAGCCCAAGAATACTGGAGTGGGTAACCTGTCCCTTCTCCAGCAGATTTTCCTGACCCAGGAATTGAACTGGGGTCTCCTGAGTTGCAGGTGGATTCTCTAACAACTGAGCGATGAGGGGAGACCTATCACCTTATTGGGTTATTCTTAAATACTAATTCTGGGAACACACGCTGTCTCCATTCTTCTATAAGCTGAGGTTCTCCTCCCTTGCTACATTATCCTCTGGCAGTAAGAGCACAGAGTCCTAACAACCGGACCACAGGGGAATTCCCAACGTGCTCGGTTATTAAAGCCAAATGACTCCTCCCACCTTTGCTGGAGCAGAACAAGCAGGGGTGGAAAGAGGTCAGAAGTGGTGCACCAATGGGCTCCACATACAGAGGAAAGGCCTTCCTAGTGGCAAAGAACCTGCCTGCCAGTGCAGGAGACAGAAGAGACGTGGGTATGATCCCTGGGTCAGGAAGTTCCCCTGGAGAAGGGCTTGGCTACTCACTACAGTATTCTTGCCTGGACAGTCCCATGGACAGAGGAGCCTGGGGGCTACAGTCCAGAGGGTCACAAAGAGTCGGACACGACTCAATCGAATTAGCACTCATGCATGCATGCATACAGAGGAAAGGATCGCTTGAATGTAGAGATGCAGTACTTCCTATAACTGTATTTTAGGAAGACTCTGGCCCCCAGTTTTTAAAATGTTTGAAGTTAAGTAAGAGTAAATGATTAGACTGAATGGAATCAATTAAAGTACTAAGATATCTTTCAAGGTTTTATATAAATTTTTATACTTAAATATTTATGAGAGTTTATTAAACCTGACTGATAATTGTAATCACAAAAAGAAATTTTCCTTTTAAAAAAAATTAATTTAAAAATTTTAATGGATATATTTTAATTAATTGAATTAATTGAAATTTTAATTAATATAAAAATTAATTTTTATATTGCTTTACAATATAGTGATGGTTTCTGCCATGTATCAACATGAATCAGCCACAAGCATACACATGGCTCCTCCCTCTTAAACCCACCTCCCACCTCCCTCTGATCCTACTCCTCTAGGTTGAAAGATAATACTGATGATCCTATTGGTGAGGCAGCAAAGAAGGCACAGACATAAAGAACAGATTTTTGGTCAAAGTGGGAGAAGGAGATGGTGGGAAGACTTGAGAGAGTAGTACTGAAACATATACATTACCAAATGTAAAATGGATAGCCAGTGGGAATTTGCTGTATGACACAGGGAACCCAAAGCCGAGGCTCTGTGACAGCAGGAGTAATTTTAGTATGTGCAGGTTCCTGTGTCCTACTCCAAATCTGTTGAAGCAGAACATCCCAGATGAAACGTAAGTTGGTGCGGTCTCTATAGAAAACAGCATGGAGGTAACTTAAAAAACTAAAAACAGAGCTTCCATGTGATTCCAGCAATCCCACTCCTGGGTATATATCCAGAAAAGACAAGAACTCTATAACGTGAATAGTTTTGTGCACTGCAGTGTTCATAGCTGCACTGTTTACAATAGTTGAGACACGGAAGCAACCTAAATGTCCCTTGGTAGATGATTCATTTAATATGTGGTGTATATACACAATGGAATATTCAGTTCAGTTCAGTTCAGTCGCTTAGTTGTGTCCAACTCTTTGCGACCCCATGAATTGCAGCACGCCAGGCCTCCCTGTCCATCACCAACTCCCAGAGTTCACTCAGACTCATGTCCATCGAGTTGGTGATGCCATCCAGCCATCTCATCCTCTGTCATCCCCTTCTCCTCCTGCCATCAATCCCTCCCAGCATCAGAGTCTTTTCCGATGAGTCAACTCTTTGCATGAGGTGACCAAAGTATTGGAGTTTCAGCTTCAGCATCAGTCCTTCCAATGAACACCCAGGACTGACCCCCTTAGGGTGGACTGGTTGGATCTCCTTGCAGTCTAAGGGACTCTCAAGAGTCTTCTCCAACACCACAGTTCAAAAGCATATTACTGAGCCTTAAAAAAGGGTGAAATTTCACCATTTATAACAACATGAGTATACTCAGATGACATTACCTTAAGTGAAATAAGTCAGAGAAAGACAAATACCGTGTGATATCACTTGTGAAATCTAAAGCATAATAAAAGCAAATCTGTATTCAAAACAGAAGCAGACTCACAGACATAAAACACAAACTTATAGATATGAAGTTGAACAAACTCTGAGACAGTGTGAAGGATAGGGAAGCCTGGCGTGCTGCAGTCCATGGGGTTGCAAAGAGTCAAGACATGACTTAGTGACTGAATATGCACATGGTAACCAAAGGGGAAAAGGAAGTGGGAGGGACAAATTAGGAATATGGGGTCAGCAGATACAAACTACATGAAATAGATAAGCAATGAGGATTTACTGTATAGCACAGGGAACTATATTCAATATCTTATGATAATCTATAATAGAAAATAATCTGAAAAAAGTATAACTGAATCACTTTGCTGTACACCTGAAACCAACACAATATTGTAGATCAACTATTGTTAAGTAGCTCAGTCGTGTCCTACTCTTTGGGACCCCATGATCTACAGCATGCCAGACTTCCCTGTCCTTGACCGTCTCCTGAAGTTTGCTCAAAGTCCTATCCACTGAGTCGCTGATGCCATCCAACCATCTCATCCTCTGTCGTCCCCTTCTCCTCCTGCCTTCAATCTTTCTCAGCATCAGGGTCTTTTCCCATGAGATCAACTATACTTCAGTTTAAAAAAGTCCCAGATGAACTGAGACTGTTCATGTCTATAAAGTTCTCCATGTGATTCAGATGATAAGCCAGATTTTAGAAGAATAACTGGTGTATCTGATAGGGCTTAATGTATATCTACTTTAACAGATATTTCCTACAGAATTCAGAAGGGGAAAGAGGAATATAAGGCACAAAACCAAAGGGTCTGGAATTAAGAGGAACTGAGGGAAATTTGGAGGCTGATAGAAAAACCAGGCATTAAGCAATTGAATATGCAGCTGATAAAAGAGATTGACAGACTGAATCAGAATGACAGTAGTTGGCCAACCTTCCAAAGTCTTAAGACGATGGGCAGTAACCATTCAGCATAAGCTTGGGCATGTTTGTGGAGAAAAATAGTTCTTATTTTATAATCAGGCAAAAACTAGAAGAGCTAATAAAAGAAAAAAGTGATGCTGTCATAGAAGGCACATACATTAATGTGCAATCTTGTGATGAAGATGGACTTTTAGTTTTAGAGATGGACAGCAGAATTTGGACCTGTGTGGTTCCATTCGACCTTTCAAGCCAAATTTTGTCAGTTTAACTGTTGGATAAAATAGGGAATGATAGAAAGTTCATTGCAGATAATCACTGATACATACATTTTATGGATATATGCCTAGATACCATTCAAATACAAAATTAATTATGATGCAGTAGGTGGTCTCCCTGGTGTAAAGGCTTCCCTCATGGCTCCGGTGGTAAAGTAAAGGCTTCCCTGGTGGTTCAGGTGGTAAGGAATGTGCCTGCAATGCAGGAGACCCGGATTCGATCCCTGGGTCGGGGGAGATCCCCTGGAGAAGGGAATGGAAACCCACTTCAGTATTCTTGCCTGGGACATCCCAGGGGACAGAGGAGCCTGGTGGGCTACAGTCCACGGGGTCGCAAAGAGTCGGACATAACTGAGCGACTAATACTAGTGGAGTGAATGGCAGTGAATAAAAGCAGACTGGCTTTCAATTTGGGGGAAAGCAAACCCCAAGAGAATAGTCAGCGACTAAGTGCTTAAATTTGCTGCAAGGACATTTGCAAATGAGAAGGAGATGGCTGCAAAATAAAGCCCTCTGGATCTGGTTCTCAGAATGCTGTCAAGTGTCCTGCCCAGGCTCTGCCTTAAAAGCTCTTAGTGTACAGTTCATGTTTCCTCTCAAAGACATTTCAGCTGCTTTATTTGAATATCCGTCTTCACTTCATTTATTCATTTGTGCAATTAAGAACTGTTCTCTGTGCTGGGAACCATGATGAAGTGCTGGCACTGCAGCGGTGAATAAGGTGGGCCTGGCCTTGCTCTAACTAATAGGGAGATTGGTTTGAGGCTAATTGAATTTTGAAGAGCCCCTGGCACCAGAGTGGAGCTATCCAACAGCAGCGGTCATCATTTTATAATTCTTACTGGTAAATAAGACTGATATTCTAAGAAGTAAAATAATAATACTATATAAGAGCTATAAAGTCTGCTCCATTATTAAATATAATTTCATGATTGATTTATTTTAATGTTTAGAAAACTAGTATGCATTTTGGGACTGTATACTTTATGTAATTAAGCCTGATCTTTTGGGGATAATTTCTTTAAATGTAAGCATCAAGCCATTGTTCAGAAATGGTGTATCTTTTTATTTAACTGTGCCAGTCCCACTTAAAATACTTTTCCCAAAAGTATGGCCTGTTAAAAAAGTACCTTGCTTATGAAACTTTGTATGGCATTTGGAAGTTTATGAAAGATGTTTATGCTATATTTTGTTTTGTCCTAGCAACTCTGAGGCACGCAGAGCAGGTGATATTTATCCTTACCTTGCAGATAGGAAAACTTAGGGTCATAGATGTTGTCACTCATATGCAGCCACAAATACAGTAAACGGAGCCAGAGATGGAACTCTATCCAGGGTTCTTCTTTTATTTTTTAATATTTTTAATTTATTTGGATGCACCGGGTCTTAATTGTGGCACGTGGGATCTGTTACGGTTATCTGACCAGAAATCAAACCTGGGTCCCCGGCTTTGGGAGCACGGAGTCTTAGCCACAGGAGTGCCAGGGACGTCCCAGGGCTCTCGTTTAGGAGGCAGGTCTATTTCTTTTGCACTTTCTGACACTACATTGACTAGCTGGAAAGAAAATTTGAAAACTCTTTCTCTGTTGAATTCCTCAAGGTCTTTTAGAGAAATATGTTTTAATCCTTTAAATTTCTTACTTTTTGTTTCTTAATTATTGAATAAATCTGTTAACATACTCATTGTTTTCTTAGTGTCAAGTACATGGTTATGTGTGTAGAATGGAAAAATAAATAAGATACAGAGGAGCGAGACAAGAATTTTTTATTTCACATGGTTAGTGCTATGTGTGTGTGTGTGTGTGTGTGTGTGTTGTGTTGCACTGGGTGCTCCCAGGGTATGATAGTGACCTGAGCCTTGGAGGATGGTAGGATGGAATGGGAGGTTTCTAGGAAGAAGCAGAGGAAAGTATTATGAGCAGAAGGAAACGCTTGAGTGACAGCTTGGACGCAGGGATTCATGGAGGATTTGGGCATTCACAGGTACTTCTCTTCTCTACTGTGGATGAATTTAGGAGGACTGCTGAAGATGAAGCTGTTAAAGAAGGTGGGCATTTATGGAAGGAAGAGTCTCTGCCTAGCTCACAACTCTGGATTTACACTGTGGGTCATAGGAAACCACTGAAAGTATTAAACCAGAGTTTTGCAGGGTCAAAAATTTTTTTCCCCCATGGGTAATTCTGTCCCCAGTGGGAAGAATGGACTAGTGGTGGGAAAAATTGCTAGTATGGAGATCACGTAGGGTACTGTTGAGTTCAAAGGAGTGAGAGAAGCTTGAACTAAGGCAAAGGCAGGAGTGGAAAGAGATGGAATGAAAGATAAGATCTGTTCTGTAATAAATAATGCTTATCATGGGGCCTAAGGTGACTGATGATGATATCTTGTCATACCACCTTTTTAAAGAATTAAATATCTTTTCCTATCCATTGTTTCACATATCACAATAGCACATAAAGATATACAGATATTATTTCCACTTTAGAAATTAAAATCTGTAAAACTAAAGAGGCTTACCGTTTAAGGAAGTCTTATAGACTCATTGATGTTATAGGTTCTGGACAGGTACCTGTACACAGACAGCCTTCCTGGATCTTATATAACAAACTGGATATGGCAGCAAAAGGTATAAGACAAAGAATAATTCTCTGTTTGGGAGAATGAAGTAGACAGAGAATTAGAAGGAGATCCTAGTTCTATTCCTGGGTCGGAAAGATACACTGGAGAAGACTGTGTACCCACTCCAGTATTCTTTTTTTTTTTAATATATCACTCCAGTATTCTTGGGCTTCCCTTGTGGCTCAGCTGGTAAAGAATCCACCTGCAATGCGGGAGACCTGGGTTCGATCCCTGGGTTGGGAAGATCCCCTTTAGAAGGGAAAGGCTACCCACTCCAGTATTCTGGCCTGGAGAGTTCCATGGACTGTATAATCAATGGGGTCTCAAAGAGTCAGACATGACTGAGCGACTTTCAGAGGAAAGAAGTGATTACATACAAAATATACAGTGGTAAAAATTCTCTTGACCTATGTCTTCGTCTGTTCAGGCTGCTATAACAGAAATGCTACAGACTGCCAAAATAAACAATAAATACTTATTTCTCACAGTTCTGTAGCCTGGGAAGTCTAAGGTCAGTGTCCCAGTAGAGAGAGCCATCTTCTGGCTGTGCTCTTACATGGTGGAAGGGGCAGGAGGGGCTCTGGGTTTTTTTTTTTTCTTGACACACGCATTCATGCTAAGTTGCTTCAGTCGTGTCTGACTCTGTGATGCTATGGACTCTGTAGCCTGCCAGGCTCCTCTGTCCATGGGATTCTCCAGGCAAGAATACTGGAGTGGGTTGCCATGCCCTCCTCCCGGGGATCTTCCCAACCCAGGCTTTGAACCTGCATCTTTTTAAGTCTCTTGCTTTGGCAGGCGGGCTCTTTACCACTAGTGCCACCTGGGAAGCCCCTCTTGACACGGTCTCCTCCCAAAGGCTCTACCTCCTAGTACCATCAAACTGGGAGTTAGGATTGCTCTCCAACATTTAGTCCATAACAGCCCACATCTCCTATCACAACAAATTTTATTCCCATTCCCTAGGAGAGAAGTTAAGGGGTCATGTTGGGACAAGATGAGGAGAAGCTCAAGATGCTTCTGGAATTTTTGAAGGCATCTGTAAAACATGAGTCATGACTGACATTTCCCCTTTTCCACATCAGACTCTTCACCACGCCTGTGTGGTGTTTCCCCCAAAGCCAACCTATGAAAATGTACATGTATCAGATAAATCACTCAGGAACAGATTTTTCAGAGATTCTTAGCTTTATAAAAAGGCTCACTGAATGGCTGTTTATAAAGCTGCACTCTCCTCAGGACATCGATGTAGTAAGTCCCCAAAGCAGCTTCAACTTTTGACGCAGTGCTGTTTCTGAAATATTAGGTGAAATCCTGGAGCACTCATGTGTGTATAATTTAAAAGAGAAATTACTTGTGTTTGCTTTTAGAAAGGGGTGTGAAATGAGTAATTCCACAGCTTGAAGACGTTGGACTGCAGAAAGCCAGATAGAAAAGAGATCTTAAAACTTTTAAAGCTTGTTTTTTTGAAACATTTTTTGCAAAGCCAATTCATTTGACTTTTTGGTTTTAATATTTGGAAACTGGGTTATTGGATTACTATTGGGGGGCTCTGTGGCTTTCTTGATTTTTCATGAGGGTCAAATAATACTAAATTAATATCTGCTAGATTATGTGACGAAAAGTGAAAGTCATTCAGTCAGTCATGTCCGACCCTTTGCGACAGTCCATGGAATTCTACAGGCCAGAATACTGGAGTGGGTAGCCTTTCCCTTCTTCAGGGGATCTTCCCAACCAGGGATCAAACCCAGGTCTCCCACATTGCAGCCGTATTCTTTATCAACTGAGCTATCAATTTATGTGACCAATGGCCATTAAATGCAAATGTTTCTAAGCCCTTTTTTGAGGGAGGGGAGAGTTTATCCCTTATCCTGGAAATTGCAAACAACATAAAATTCTAATATGTATTTTTAATAGATTTTAATAATAGCTCTCTGGTCATAACTATTTCTTATTTCTGTTACCAAATTCAGTTTGTCATTCTAGGTGAACAGTAATATTGAATATATTAAATATTGTGACTTTTAAAAACCTTCTTGTTTCTTGATCTATTTTACTCATTATTTTGAGATTTTTCGAACCACATCGTTTTTCCCTGAACCACACTTTACTTATTTGATTATATTGGCTGGGGCTGTTGCAGATTAATCATTTTTGTTATGCGCCTTCTTTCATGAGAAGTGTTTGTTTCACTCTCCATATATAAACAGAAGTTTATTTTGAGGATTAACCGTCATGTGAAAAACCGCCTCCCAGTTAAATCCTTTTAATCACATCTCTAGGAAAGTGAGCTAACTTCAGATGTTTTTTTTTTTTTTCCTTGCTTTTTTTCTTTCTTCAAGAATTTAAAATTGACTGTTTGTATATTATAACATAGAGAAGTTTATAAATGCATGAAAATAAGGACTATATGTTACAAATCTCTGTATTCTCCTCAGCCTTACACATTGCAAATAAATCCATGCTTGTGCAGGATTGAAAAAATGTATAAAGCCAAATGGGACAACACATATAAATTTGCTTTGAAAGTGACTGTGTAAAGAGCATCTGTAAATTAGCAATAGTCTTAAAATCAGGATAGACAGATATTTTCCTGTCCCTCTGACTGTCTCTCCCCAGCCCTTCACACAGGGATGGCACTGATGTTTTTGGGGCTTCCCTGGTGGCTCACATGGTAAAGAATCCACTTGTAATGTGGGAGACCTGGCTTCGATCCCTGGGTGGGGAAGATCTCCTGGAGGAGGGCATGGCAACCCACTCCAGTATTCTTGCCTGGAGAATCCCATGGACAGAGGAGCCTGGCGGGCTGCAGTCCATGGGGTTGCAGAGTCAGACAGGACTGTCGACTGAGCACTACTATTTTTATACACAGTAAAAAGAAGCAGGCTCAGATGTGCTGAATGCCAGGAGCCATGAAGTCATTTATAGTCACTCTTTTCCATTTTCTACTGTTTTCTTTAAAAGACAAACTTATATACTTTAAAAGTTATTTGGGGATCTCCCTGGTAGTCCAGTGGTTAAGACTTCGCACTTCCAATGCAGTTCCATTCCTGATTGGGGAATGAAGATCGCATATACCGCCTGGCACGGCCAAGAAATAAATAAAATAAAAATGGTTTCGGTTTAACACTTATGAAGGTCTTAAACTGTCAGTGAAGAGAAAGTTGCTCAGTTGTGTCTGACTCTTTGTGACCCCATGGACCACACAGTCCAAAATTCTCCAGGCCAGAATACTGGAGTGGGTACCCTTTCCCTTCTCCAGGGGATCTTCCCAACCCAGGGATCGAACCCAGGTCTCCCACATTGCGGGCAGATTCTTTACCAGCTGAGCCACAAGGGAAGCCCCTTAAAGTGCCAACGAATGTGTTAATTGGTGACGTTGTTAAAATACGGAGAACACAGTCTTTGCTCTGTGAATGTCACAGCCTGGTGGGACCACAAACAGGCCACTCGGTTGTCAGAGGTGCCGTTAAACAGGTAGGAGGAGGATGCATTCAACAGGCAAAGGTGGAGGTGTTCGCTTTTTCCTAGCGGGTGGGGAAGCCTTCCGGGGGCCGTGGCACTGAGTCGGAGTGCAAGCGATTAGGAGCTTTCAAGACAGGTGATTGTGGGGACTTCCCTGGGGGTCCAGTGGTTGAGAAGTCCACCTTCCAGTTTAGGGGATGCGGTTTGATGCCTTGTGGGGGGTTAAGATCCCACATGCCATGGGGCAGCTTAGTCCTCCTGCTACAACTACTAAGCCCTCGCCCCTCGACGAAGATCCTGCCTGCTGCAGCTGAGAACTGACACAGCCAAATAAAAGGATATAATATATATATATATATATATATATATATATATAATTTTTTTTTTTTTAAGACAGGTGATTGAGGAAAGGACATTTAGGACAGAGGGAGGAGCCTGCAAACCGGCAAGTGGGGAGTTTGGAGAGCATCACACAGGTGTCTTTTCTGACACATATAGAAGTTTGGACTTTATATTGAAGGCAAAAAAAAAGATACAGATGAACTGATTTACAAAATAGTAAAAGTACCATAGACATAAAAAACAAATGTATGGTTACCAAAGGGGAAAGAGGGGGGAGGGATAAATTAGGAGTGTGGGATTAAAATATACACACTTCTGTGTACAAAACAGATAACCAGCAAGGAGCTACCATATAGCACAGGGAACTCCACACCGTGTTTTGTAATACCCTATAAGGGAAAAGAATCTGAAAAGGAATTGGTATATGTATAACTGAATCACTTTGGTGTATATCTGAAACTAAGACAATATTGTAAGTCAGCTACACTTCTATTTCTGCTTTATTGACTATGCCAAAGCCTTTGTGTGGATCACAATAAACTGTGGAAAATTCTGAAAGAGATGGGAATACCAGACCACCTGATCTGCCTCTTGAGACACCTTTATGCAGATCAGGAAGCAGCAGTTAGAACTGGACATGGAACAACAGACTGGTTCCAAATAGGAAAAGGATTACATCAAGGCTGTATATTTTCACCCTGCTTATTTAACTTACATGCAGGGTACATCATGAGAAATGGAAGAAGCACAAGCTGGAATCAAGATTGCTGGGAGAAATATCAATAACCTCAGATATGCAGATGACACCACCCTTATGGCAGAAAGTGAAGAGAAACTAAAAAGCCTCTTGATGAAAGTGAAAGTGGAGAGTGAAAAAGTTGGCTTAAAGCTCAACATTCAGAAAACTAATTCATGGGAAATAGATGGGGAAACAATGGAAACAGTGTCAGAGTTTATTTTTGTGGGCTCCAAAATCACTTCAGATGGTGACTGCAGCCATGAAATTAAAAGACGCTTACTCCTTGGAAGGAAAGTTATGACCAACCTAGATAGCATGTTCAAAAGCAGGGACATTACTTTGCCAACAAAGGTCCATCTAGTCAAGGCTATGGTTTTTCCAGTGGTCATGTATGGATGTGAGTGTTGGACTGTAAAGAAAGCTGAGCGCAGAAGAATTGATGCTTTTGAACTGTGGCGTTGGAGAAGACTCCTGAGAATCCCCTGGACTGCAAGGAGATCCAACCAATCCATCCTAAAGAAAATCAGTCCTGGGTGTTCATTGGAAGGCCTGATGCTAAAGCTGAAACTCCAGTACTTTGGCCACCTCACGCGAAGAGTTGACTCATTGGAAAAAACTGATGCTGGAAGGGACTGGGGGCAGGAGGAAAAGGGGATGACAGAGGATGAGATGGCTAGATGGCATCACTGACTTGATGGATGTGAGTCTCAGTGAACTCCGGGAGTTGGTGATGGACAGGGAGGCCTGGCGTGCTGTGATTCATGGGGTCGCAGAGTTGGACACGACTGAGCAACTGAACTGAACTGAGCTGAACACTTAAAAAGAAAACTGGAAGGACTCTAAGCAGCGGCATATTGTTACAGGGTTTTCATTTTAGAAAATTGCTTTAATAAACACGTGGAGAAGAAATATTAGGTTACTTATGCTTTAAAAAAAAACAGCCTTATAGAACATAAGTAGACTAAACGTTAATTTTTCTTCCTCATTGCCTTAAGCAACTTCACAAAAATCTGAAAACACCCACGTTTTAGCCTTTGAATTGCCAAGAGGTTTGTTCCCTGAGTGAGTTATCTCTCTTTAGCATTTCAAGAGTTTGTGTTTGGGTTTAAGAATGTAGACTTTCTACCCTGGGCTACAGCAGCATGGCTTATTCCTACCCTCTCTCTCTCAATCTTTTTTTTTTCAACATTAAATTATTTTTTTAATACCGAAAACATTTTGTATTGGGGTTAGCCAATTAACAGTGTTGTGGGAGTTTCGGGTGAACAGAGAAGGGACTCAGCCATGTGCACATGTAGCCATTCTCCCCCAAGCCCCCCTCCATCCAGGGTGACACCTAACACTGAGCAGATTTCCATGTGCTCGGGACTTTGGAATGGTCATGTACACACTGCTGTATTTAAAATGAATAACCGACAAAGACCTGTTGTATAGCACACGGAACTCTAGCAATCTTTTGCATCTAGTTGCCCAAGGCAAGTGCTTACACTTTCTCTTGGTTCCTTTCTGTCTCTTGCCCTTCATGTCAAGAAGGTAAGGCTGGTAAGGTAAGTAAGAAGGTAAGGCCGGCAAGGCCAGTAGATTTTGCCTCCAAACTAACAGCTCAACTTTCGCTACTTCTGTCTGTCTCAGTGATGCTACAGTCCTAGTTCCATCTTCCCTGGTCTGTCCCTGGGACTCCTGCAGTCACCTCCTAATTGGTTCTCCCCTTGCTTCCTCACCCATTTCTCCGTCTCTTGCTTCAGACAGCTCACTAGCTTTTTGCACTGAGAATAAAAAGCAAACTCCCCTTGTGGCCAGCATCTCCTGGCTCTTGGCTCCCTTCACTTCATCTCTGGATACTCTGCTTCCATTCCAGCTGTTATTTGCTCTCACAGCAGCCTGCAAACACTTACTCACTTCTTCCGAAAAGCTCTTTTAATTTGGTGCCTGGCAAATACTCCCTGAACTTAATAGCATCATGATATCATAGTAACACTTGCTGCCATTTATTAAATATTTTCTGTAATCCAGATGGTGTGCTAAGTGCTCTTGAGCCATTATCTTATCATTAAATTAGATGCAATCAGCTTGTGAAGTTGGCATTATTATGCCTGGATTTTAGGGGAGGAAATGGGGGCACAGAGAACTGAAGTAACTTGCCCAGATTTATACCGTAGTGTGTAGTGGAGCCTGGCTTGAAGGCTGTCTGTCTGATTCTAAGTCGGGCTCTTTGGTACTGAAGATACAAAAATGTTTTGTTATCATTAAACTTTAATGCTCTCACAATTCCTGGAGGACCATCTGAGAGCAAGCTCTAGAGGGAATCTTCTAATTATATTGAAAGTAAACATTAGTATGACCTAACTACCCTATTAGAGGAAATAAACTTTTCTCAATATTTTATGTCTTGTTGATAATAAAAGGCAATAATAATAAAAGTGTAAAAGTTGGAAATAAACTCTGGAGTCAAACAAACATGAGTTTAATCTCAGCATCTTCTGTTCATTCATACAGACTTCTATATCATGAAAATGAACTGCAAGTGAAAGTTGCTCAGTTGTGTCTGACTCTTTGTGACTCCATGAACTGTAGAGTCCATGGAATTCTCCAGACCAGAATACTGGAGTGGATAGCCTTTCCCTTCTCCAGGGGATCTTCCCAACCCAGGGATCGAACCCAAGTCTCCCTCATTGCAGGAGGATTCTTTACCATCTGAGCCACAAGGGAAGCCCAAAAATACTGGAATGGATGAACACAATAAATATAATAAGTTACATTACATAATGGACTTCCCGGGTGGCACAGCAGTAAAGAATCCATCTGTCAATGCAGGGGACACAGGAGACCAGGGTTCGATCCTTGAGTCGGGAAGATTCCCTGGAGTACGAAATTGCAACTCACTCCTGTATTCTTGTCTGGAAAATTCCACGGACAGAAGAGCCTGGCAGATTACAGTTCATGGGGTCGCAAAGAGTCGGACACCACTGAAAACTCACTCACACACATTGCATTATATGTTACAAGATGGGAAGTACTTTGTGTGGGGAAAGTAAGATCAGGATGGAGGGAAATGTGAAGAGTATGTTAAGTAGGTCAGTGAGGTGGGTCTCATCGAGAAGATCAGAGACTTGAAAGAAATGAGGGAGTTCATCAGATGGATATTTGAGGGCAGAACCGTCTAGGAGGAAAGAAGAGGTGGTGTTCAGTCCTGAGGGTCGTGCATGTATGCCTACTTAAGAGAGATGCGCTGTTGTGAGGGAGGGAAGGTGACCAGGTGAAGGAGAGGTACTAGATGAAGTCAGAGGGGTTCCAAGGATGTTGTTGGTGGCAATAAAATGAACTGATATACACATAAAGCAGCCAGCGCAAGGTGTAGCCAAGAACCATAGAGGCCCTGCCCACCTCTTCCAGCCACATCTCTTGTTGCTCCCTGTTGAGAGCCCTACCTGTGTTTATAACCAAAAATTCTATGAAGATTCCCCAAATATCTGGGCTGATTTAAAGTTTTCTACTTTTACACACACCTAAAATACGCTTGGAAAACTCAGCAGTGACCACAGGACTGGAACAGGTCAGTTTTCATTCCAATCCCAAAGAAGAGCAATGCAAAAGAATGTTCAAACAGTTGTGCTCATTTCACATGCTGGCAAGGTTATGCTCAAAATCCTTCAAGCTAGGCTTCAGCAGTACATAAGAACTGGAGAGCTTCCAGATGTAGAAGCTGGATTAGAAAAGGCAGAGGAACCAGAGATCAAATTGCCAACATCCATTCGATCATGGGATAAGCAAGAGAGTTCAAAAAAGCATCTACTTCTCCTTCGTTGACTATGCTAAAGCCTTTGACATAAGGATCACAGCAAAATGTGGAAAATTCTTAAAAAGATGGGAATACTAGACCACTTCACCTGTCTCGTAAGAAACCTGTATGCAGCTCAAGAAGCAACAGTTAGAACTGGACATGGAATAATGGACTGGTTCAAAATTGAGAAGGGAATATGACAAGGCTGTATATTGTCACTCTCCTTATTTAACTTTATCTAGAATACATCATATGAAATGTTGTGCTGGATGAAGCACAAGTTGGAATCAAGATTGCTGGGAGAAATATCAACAACCTCAGTTAAGCAGATGATACCACTCTAATGGCAGGAAGTGAAGAGGAACTAAAGAGCCTCTTCATGAGGGTGAAAGAAAAGAGTGAAATCCAACATTCAGAAAACTAAGATCATGGCATCTGGTCCCATCACTTCATGGCAAATAGAAAGGGAGGAAGTTTAGCAGTAACAGATTTTATTTTCCTGGGCTCCAAAATCACTATGGACAGTGACTGCAGCCATGAAATTAAAAGACTCTTGCTCCTTGGAAGAAGCACTATGACAAACCTAGACAGTTTATTAAAAAGCAGAGACATTACTTTGCCAACAAAGGTCCATCTAGTCAAAGCTATGGTTTTTCCGTTAGTCATGTATGGATGTGAGAGTTGGACTGTAAAGAAGAGCACCAAAGAATTGATGCTTTTGAACTGTGGTGTTGGAGAAGACTCTTGAGAGTCCCTTGGACTGCAAGGAGATCAAACCGGTCAATCCTAAAAGAAATCAACCCTGAATATTCATTGGAAGGACTGATGCTGAAACTCCAATACTTTGGTCACCTGATGCGAAGAGCTGACTCACTGGAAAAGACCCTGATGCTAGGAAAGATTAAGGGCAAAAGGAGAAGGCGGCGACAGAGGATGAGATGGTTAGATAGCCACTAACTCAATGGACATAAATTTGAGCAAACTTGGGGAAACAGTGAAGGACAGGGGAACCTGGCGTGCTACAGTCCATGGGGTCATAAAGATTGAACAGGACTTAGTAACTGAACAACGACAACAAACCCTTCCTTATCTTCTGATAAACTCCTTGGAGACCCACCTAAGGCTGTCCTCTGGGAGGATGACGCCTTTGACTCCCTCTGAGGCAGAGCTTTCTTTTTTGAACCACCATGCACCATGCTTTGTGTTTGTGTGTGTTACAGTAACACATAGTTGATGATAATTGACATTTAATGAGCACTTCCTATGTGCCATGCAGTGAATCCTTTACGTGTTTTAAAGGCTTATTCTTGACAACAACAGCCCGGAAAGGTATATCTTGTTGTCATCTTCGTTTTACAGATGAACAGTTAAAGGCAGAAGATGTTTATTGATTTGCTTAAGATCATCCAGCTACTCAGTGGTGTCACCAAGAGTTGATCACAGTGTTTCTGGTTCCAGAGCTCATGCCTGCTTAACCATTGCATTTACTGTACATCTACCCTTCCATCACTTATTAAGTCTTTTCTATATATAAGTACGCATTTGAATAGGTACGTGTATTCATCACTGTGTTGAAAGCACTAGCTTTGTGGATGTGTCTTCCATACTATTTGTGACTGCTTTGAGGGCATGTCAGATTCGCCTTGGCTACTTGGAGCTTCGCATATGTGTTTCCGTGCGAGTAAAGTGCGAGTAAAGTATTTTCTCCCGTAATTTGCAAAACATGAGAAATAATATTCAAAATGTCAGCGGTAGTGTGTCATGAATTTTGAGTGTTAATTGGCTTTGAATTTCATTTTAATCATGTTGTGCTTCTGCTTCTGCTTCTCCCTAGACCAGTATTAAAGAGGGACAGCTGCTGAAGCAAACCAGTTCCTTCCAAAGGTGGAAAAAGCGATACTTCAAACTTCGAGGTCGTACACTTTATTATGCAAAGGACTCAAAGGTAATTTGAGAGAATGCTAGTTGCAAGCATTTGAGGGCTGCAGATGGTTCTGTAAACTGTCTTTGTCTTGGGGCTTTGTATAGCATTACTGGTCTAATTCAATATAAATAGGCTTCATCTTGGACCAGATCACAAGGGGGTCTATTTGAGACAATTTCATGTGATGTCCCCTAAGGACATTCTTATGGCAAGGTTCTAGTGTAGTTTTCTTTCTTTTTTCCTTCCAATTGAGATGAAAATTTAAATGTAACTTTATTAGATATAATAAAGTCTAGACTTGAATTCCCCCCTTTCTTGCTAATTTTTACCTTATAAATCTTTTCCTGAACATGAGAGAGGATTTGCTATAGTTGCTAAGAATTCATACTCTGATTTCAGACAAGAGTTCATATTCCAGTGGAGTGGCAGTGAGCAGCATATTGTTGAGAGGACCCTTAAATAATGAAAATGAAGTGCTCATGTAATACCAAGCTCAAAGCAATCATTCAGTTAGTCTAGCAATTAGAAATAAAAATCATAGTGAAATAAAATCAAGGCTTAAATAATTTTTATAAAATAATTGAATGAAATAAGAATGATGTAGCTTTGGAAGAAAAAATGATATTGATGAGCTTCCACTTAAAACTGATACTTTACTATTCCTTCAAAAATAAAATTAAGATGGGTGCCCTCAGTAGACACTGGAGCCCCACCAAAGTGGCCCCCTGCCCTGTCAGGCCTGGCAGACACCTTTGGCCATCACTCATGTTGCCTCAAAGTGTCTCCTGCCCCAGGGTCATCCACACACATCAAAGCATCCATCACGTTGCAGTTGGGCCTTTCAGTCAGCCACACTGGCGTCCAGTCCTGCATGCGAGCACATCCTCAGAAAGTGCTGCCAAGCTGCATCAGGAAAACAGATGCCGCCCACCGAGGGGACGCTCCTTGAGCATCTGACCCTAGTAACCAAAGGAGACCACGTTACGGGGCACTCCCTGAGCATCTGACCCTAGTAACCAAAGGAGACCACGTTACGGGGCACTCCCTGAGCATCTGACCCTAGTAACCAAAGGAGACCACGTTACGGGGCACTCCCTGAACATCTGACCCTAGTAACCAAAGGAGACCACGTTACGGGGACCAGCCATGCTACACAAAGCCACTCTCTCAAGACCAGGAGGCGTAGCTGGTCTACCCAATATGTAGGAAAAAACACAAAGTTAGACAAAGTGAAGAAACAGAGGAGTATGTTCCAAACAAAATAAGAAGACAAACACTCAGAAATAGATTGAATGAAATGGAGATAAGCAACCTTCCAGATAAGTTGTTCAAAGTAATGGTCATAAAGACAACTCACTGAACTCAGTGGAATAGAAAAGTGAGAATTTCAACAGAGATAGAAAATATTTTTAAAAAAATCAGAACTGAAGAATACAATAATGGAAATGAAAAATACACTAGAGGAAACCAGCAGCATATTAGATAATTCAGAAGAAAAGACCAGTGATCTAGAAGATAAGTTAGTGGAATTCACCCAGTTGGAACAGCAAAAAGAAAAAAGAAAAAACTAGCTTAAGGGACCTCTTGGGCAACATCAAGTGTGCTAAGATTCACATTACTGGAGTCCCAGAGGGGAAGAGAGTGAAAAGGACAGAAAACCCATTTGAAGAAATAATGGCTGAAAAACTTGCCTAACCTAAGGCCTAGCACCACCAGGGAAGCCCCAACCTAAGGCCAGCGGTTTTCCTTATTGGTTTTCTGTCTGAATGACCTATCTACTGATGTAGAGGGGTGTTAAAGTTGCCTGCTATTACTGTATGACTGGCAGGTTTCTCGCATTATGTCTGTTAATATTTGCCTTATGGATCCAGGTGCTCCTATGTTGGGTATATATGTATTAACTAGTGTCACATTTTCTTGTTGGATTGATCCCTTTACCATTAGGTAATGCCTTTCTTTTTCTCCTGTTGCAGTCTTTGTTTTAAAACCATTTTATCTGGTATAAGTGTTGCTATCCCATATTTCTTTTCATCTATGCTTGTATGGAATAGCTTTTCCATTTGCTCACTTCTGGTCCGTGTGTGATTTTAGATCTAAAGTGAGTCTCTTGCAGACAGCATAAGTATGGGTCTTGTGTTTGTATCTGTTCAGCTACCCTGTGTCTTCTGATTGGAGCATTCAGTCCATTTACTTTTGAAGTGATGATTGATAGGTATGTGCTTCCTGCCGTTCTGTTAACTGTTTGCTGGTTATCTTTGTTCTCGGCTCCTTTTTTTTTGCTTTTTCTTCCCTTGTGATTCCATGACTTTCTCTAGTATTATGTTTATATTCCTTTCTTTTTATTATTTGTGTATCGTTTTCTCTAACATCCTGTAGAAAAACCCAAAAGAACTTTTTGACCAACCCCATATTATCACAGTTTTTGGTTTGTGGTTACTGCTTATATCACAACCTCTGTATATTACAGTCTATTTTAAGTTGATAGTTGCTTAAGTTTGAACATGTTCTAAAAGCACTACATTTTTACTGCACTCAGCATTTTATGTTTTTGATGTTATTTTACTTTGTGTATTCCTTAATTATTGTAGATATATATGATTTTACTGGTTTTGTCTTTTAATTCACATGTGGCCTGCATTGGCAGGTGGGTTTTTTTTTTTTAACACTAGTGCCCCCTGGAAAGCACTCATACCTTCGATCTATTACTTTTACTACATTTTTGCCTTTACTGGCGAGATATTTTCTTTCATAATTTTCATATTTCTAGTTATAATTTTTCTTTTCTGTTTAAATTCCTTTAACATTTCTTGTGAGACTGGTTTAGTGGTGATGAACCACAGTGCAGACAAGCTGTTGCTTGCTTGGGAAACTCTGTCTGTCAATTCTGATTTATGATTTTGCTGGGTACAGTATTCTTGGTCAAGTTCCCTCCTTTCAATGCTTTGACTATATCATGCCACTCCCTTCTGTAAAGTTTTGCTGAAATGTCAGCTGACAGTGTTATGGAGCTTCCATGTATGTAACTAGTTGTTTTTCTCTTGTTGCTTTTAATATTCTCTTTAGTTTAACATTTTAGCATTTTAGTTATAATGTGTCTTGGTGTGGGTCTCACTGGGTTCCCTTTGTTTGAGTCTCTCTGTACTTCCTGGCCCTGGATACCTGTATCCTTCACCAGGTTAGGAAAGTTTTCAGCCATGCAAATAGAAATGAAAAGAAATACGGGATAACAATCTTGCCATTTGCAAAAACATGGATGAATATAGAAGGTATTATGCTAAAAGTGAAATAAATTAGACAGAGAAAGACAAATACCATATAATTTCAATTATATGTGGAATCTGTAAATTATGTGTGGAATCTAAAAAACAAATGAACAAAAAAACCCAAACAGAGCCTTACAGATACGGAGGACACATGGGTGCTGCCAGAGGGGAGGGGATGTGAGGTTGGGTGAAGCAGGTGAAGAGGATTGAGAGATCCAGACTTTCAGTTATAAAAGTAAATGTCATGTGAATTTAATATACAGGAAAAGGAATATAATTAATAATATTGTAATAATTTTATATGATGACAAATGGTTACTTAGGCCATCGCTTGATGATGTATTTGATTGTCAAATTACTATGTTGTACTCTTGAAACTAACATAATAGTGTATGTCAACTATACTTCAATTTAAAAATAGTAAGATTTATTGTTACTGCACCAGTAAGATAATTGATAATTTTTATATTAAAAATATGTTTGTGATATAATACTTAGTATAGTTATACACCAGGAGGTAAAAAATAAATAAACAAACCTAATTCTTAGCTTATGCAGCTATGGAAATAATAGCAAAATGAAATAATCTTATTTTAAAGGCCATTATGTTCACAGTTAAACCCTGATCTGGCTCCATCCTGACCCCGCATATTTATTTCCAGGCAACACGGACCATTTGATCGCCTACAGCCCAGCCCCATATTTTCCATCTCCAGGATGATTTTCCCTCTGTCTCCACTTGAAGAAATTCCCTGTTTTCTTTAAGATCCCTCTAAAGTTGTCTTTATTCCAGTATGCACAAGAGAAAGTGTTTGTTTTCTGCTGGAAAAATTATCTATGACCTTCCATAGTATTTTGCGTATCTCCTCTTCCACATTTAATAGTTCACCTTACTTAAAACTAGTTGTGTCTCTTCAGTTCCCATGCTAGATTATAAATTCTTTCTAGTTAGGGAACAAGTCTGATTGTCAGATTGGTTGGCTTGAAGTAGAGTTGCATTACACCCTGGAGATCTTGGGGAGTGGTGGAAACTTAAATTAGATAAGGGAGCCCTTTTTTCTGTAGTTCTAGAGGAGCAGTGTTATACCGACATCGCTGGAAGTACACCGAAGGACTGTGGATGAGGACCAGTTGACTGAAAGTAGGAAGGATACACATACTGACTAGAATTTCCTAATCTCTCAGTGGTCCATTTTTAAAGATTTTAATTCTATGGAGTTTTTAACCACTGAAACTTTTTTGATTAAAATGCTTTTCAGCCTAAAAAAAAGTGTTTGAACCTGGCCCCCCCAAAAAAGAAAAGAATATAAATAAAACTTTTAAGAGTATATAAAGAAAGTCATCTTATGTTTGCAGAGCATACGCACCGTCTCATTAGAACACATTTATAGATGAGGACAGCAACATTCAGAAGGTTCGGTAACTGGCCGTGACCTGAGCCAGGACTAGTTCTTCTCATGGTGGGGTATGTGAGTAGGTGTGCATATCACACACTTAATAGGTTCCCCATAAACGATGCTTCTGGAGACCACAGGGCGTTTTGCAATGAGACTATGTACCAGGGGGCTTCTCTAAAGTCCTATACAGTTTGAAATTTATGTGTTTGGTTTTACTCAAAAAGTATCACTAACTTAAGTTTTTCATCATTTTTTTTTATTTCGAATTCCTGATATAGCTTCATGGTCATGACCTGATGGTTAAAAAAAAAAAAATTACTGAGGAGCACTGAGTTAGGTTTTCAAATAATATGTTTGTGTTCTTTTTCATTAACAGTCTCTGATATTTGATGAAGTTGACCTCTCAGATGCCAGTGTAGCTGAAGCAAGCACGAAAAACGCTAACAACAGCTTCACGGTATGCTTCTATTCTGCTGACTCCCTCCTCGAACGTTATAGAAAAACCTTTGCAAAGCTTGTACTGAATGCCCTCCTTAGTTGCCAGCTGCGCGTCATGTGTGCTGGAGTTCCCACCAAGACAATAAACCTGATTAGTACCTTGTAGATTCTAATACCCCAAACCATTCGTGATTGTTTGGGTCAAAAAACCAATCCATTAAATGTATATTTTAAATATATATATATATTTTGGATGTCTTAATTTTAGTGCTTTAAATATTTCACCTCCTTAAATATAGTAGTTCAACTGATTCCACTGTTCTTGAATATTCACAACGTCTGTTTTTTTCCCTTCGGTCTTAAAAACAGTATTTTCTCTTTTTCTTCTACTGTTACTCCAGTTGCTAAGGTTTACACCTTCATTTCTTCTCATTTAAGTAATTCATTTGGCAGCTATTTCAAGAAGAGTCCTCAGTTCTAGTTATTTTTTTTTTCAATTGCAAATCATGTTGCTTCAAAGGCCTCATAGGCTCAGGTTGCATTTGTAACTCCATTATGCTGCTGCTAAGCCGCTTCAGTCGTGTCCGACTCTGTGCGACCCCATAGACGGCAGCCCACCAGGCTCCGCTGTCCCTGGGATTCTCCAGGCAAGAACACTGGAGTGGGTTGCCATTTCCTTCTCCAGTGCATGAAAGTGAAAAGTGAAAGGGAAGTCTCTCAGTCGTGTCCGACTCTTAGCGACCCCATGGACTGCAGCCTACCAGGCTCCTCTGTCCATGGGATTTTCCAGGCAAGAGGACTGGAGTGGGGTGCCATTGCCTTCTCCAGTAACTACATTATAAAGCCCTATAAACTCCTACCACTGCATTCTAGTGTTGCTGATAATTGCTTGTCCGTATGCGCTCCCACCCATACAGCATTGCTTTCTGAGCCGAATGCTTTTTCTGCTTCCTCTGACTTAAACGATGCCTCCTGCATCTGTAGCTGTGGAAAGTCTACCGACGCTTCAAAGATTATGTCAGATATCCCATTCTTTTTGTACTTCTTTGATTACAAAAATACAAATTAAATATGAATTGAGGATCCACCATGTGCCAGGAACTAATAAACATAATAAATGAGATTCAGAGATGAAAATACATATATATATACCACTCTGCTGAAGATATGCACAGTATAACTGAGTGAAGTTCATCTGGGATACTTTGTGTAGCTGCATCCTTAGGTCTGCTCAGGTGCTCTTTCTGGGTCCTGTCGCCATCCAGGCTCCCAGCCCCTCTTCTGGGAAGCCACCAGCATAGACAGCAGGGCGTTGTGTTCATGCCCTAGGCACGCAGGTCAGGGAGGACAGACAGGTGCAGGGCAGTACCATGATGGAGGTGAGCTCCAGAAAGTAGGGCTGGGGGTGGAGAGGAAGCAAGAGTTCAGATTTAGTCTGATTGATTTATGGACGTGAGAGATAATTCATGCTGCGTGCATCCCTCCCCCTCCCACCTCCCCAGGGACCATTGAGTTTGAGAAGCGAGAGGACAGCCAAGAATAGAATCCTGGGAAAAGCTTCACAACATAAGGTTTGGCCACTAAAGACTGAGAGAGAGCACTCTGAAGTATAGAAGGAACGGCAGGAGGCAGTGATGTTATGAAAAGCCAGGGGAAGGGAGTATTAAGGCGGAAGTTGTCACACATCAAATGCTGTAGAGAGGTCAAGCCCAAGAAGAAAGGAAGAGCGTCTGTTGAATGTGGAATCAGGGCAGGTCATCCGGTCACACTGGTGGGAGCAGTGGCAGTGGAGGGTCATGTGCACGAGGCACATGGAGATGCCAAGTGGGAAGGCAGAGAGAAGCAGCATGGATTCCTGATCCCAAAGCCTGGCTGTTAAAATAAGGAGCTGGGACACAGCACCAAGAACTTTCAGGTTCGAAGAGGCAGCTCTGGTTCCGTTGTTGTAGTAATAGATCTTTTGCTTTGGTTTTTAAAACTGGTTTTTGAGCGTGTCTATACCACCAGAGGACAGAAGTGTTAGATCAAAAGTTTGAAGCTTCAGGAGAGAGAGGGTGTAACTGATGGAGAGTATTTGCCAAGTAAACGACAGGGGGTGGGACCCAGAACACAGGTTAAGAGGTTAGCCTTTAAAATGGATAGCTGGAACCTACGATATAGGGGAACAGTGAAAGTGTTAGTTGCTCAGTCATGTCTGACTCTCTGTGACCCCATAGACGGTAGCCCACCAGGCTCCTCTGTCCATCAATTCTCTAGCAAGAATACTGAACCTGCTCTACAGCATAGAGTTCAGTCTGGTGTTCTGTGGTGAGCTATGGTGGGGTTTGGGAGGAAGGGGCATGGAGGAGGGGATATATGGATGCATATAGCTGATTCACTTTGTTATGCAACGTTTTAGAGCAGTTATACCCCAATTAAAAAAAAAAAGAAAGAAAGATAACCCTGAACAAGACACAGAAAGTTTATGGAAGTAAAGATGTGGGCAGGAAGATCATATATTTCAAAACCAAACACTACTGTTTTCTCAGTGAAATTAAAGATAAGGATATATACTATGAGTAGGAGTTCAGGAGGGTTTGCAAGAGCTACTGTAGAAAATGAGAATTATCACTGAACAGAGTCTAGTAGAAGATTACTAGGTAGTAGAGAGTGTCTGCCAAAGATTGGAGATTAAGTTTAGAAATGTTCTTCATTCCTAGGCCAACAGAGTTCTCTATAAGATGAGTAAAGAAAAACAGCTAAGTTGGCCCAGGATT
Source organism: Bos taurus (assembly GCF_002263795.3). Classification (NCBI taxonomy): domain Eukaryota; kingdom Metazoa; phylum Chordata; class Mammalia; order Artiodactyla; family Bovidae; genus Bos; species Bos taurus. The sequence continues at coordinate 12,264,625 of NC_037339.1, forward strand.
GATGACTTCTAGGGTACATTGGAGGGCTTCCCAGGCGATGCTAGTGGTAATGAACCCACCTGCTGATGCAGGAAACAGCGAGACCTGGGTTCGATCCCTGGGTTGAGAAGACCCCCTGGAGGAGGGCATGGCAACCCACTCCAGCATTCTTGCCTGGAGAATCCCATGGACAGAGGAGCCTAGCAGGCTACAGTCCATGGAGTCACAGAGTCAGACATGACTGAACGACTTAGCCCGCAGGCAGGGCATATTGGAAAGAAAGAAACAGATTGTTGGATTTCAGGGATCAGTAACTCATCCATCTTCCCCCTCTGTGTTCTCAGTTTTTGAGAATAGAGTATAAGGAATAAGGGTTGACTTTATTAATGGCTGAACAGGATCCAGTAACCAGTAAATACAGAGCTTCTGATAAGTTGTTGGAGGCTCAAGGGCAAAATGTTGCTTTTTATTCCTTCCTCTGAAGTGAGGGTGGGGTTGGGTAATTAAGCTATCAGATTAACCACTTGCCTTCCCTGGGGAGTGAACAAGACAAGCATCTTTTCCCCTCCATGGAGACTCAAAGTGATGGTTGCAGATAAGAGTTTCTCCCTGACCAGGATCCAGAGTTTAATATGAAAAAGGGTTCCAAAATTTAAGATTTGAAAGATGGAGTAACTTCAGGTGAAGACAAGACCTAGGGTGTTGGACTACGTAAAGGGACTTGGACAGCCTGGGTTTGGGAGAGGTTATTCACATAGTTTGTACAACTCTTTCTTGGACCTTCAACTGCATGCGGTGTCTCCTGTTGTGTCTTTTCCTAGAATTTACTATTTTCTGCCTTTTTTAGTTAAGTACTTGTGTTTTCATAACCTCCTTGAGAATAGGGACTCTGTCACACATTTAAGGGCATAGCTCCTTATCCATAAGTATTTGTTGATTTTAACGAATAAAATGAAAGTTTATTTGGGGTATGAGAAGACTTTTTTGTTGAATTATTTTTAGGAAATTTCTTGACTCATCCCAATGTTGTGTCTCAAGTTTGTTGAACTAGAAATGCAGAGACTAAAATGTTGGGTGGATTGCTTAGAATTTTATAGCAAGTCAATTCAATAGAACTTTGCAGGGTATAAAATGGAATAAGAGATATGTTTCCAAGCATGTTTCCAAGGACTGTTTAAAGACAGTCCTCCCTGTCTTTAAATATTTAAATATTCCACCTTCCTGGGTCACAGTGACTGCTGGCTGATGATGTTATTTTGACCAGTTTGTGTCAGAGGTTAATGGTGTAGTTTGGTGAATCCAGCAAATGGTCAAATTCTGCTTCCCTTCAGTCACTCCTCCTTGCCTTGAAGTCCCTAAGGATGATATATCGACAAGGGACACACAGTAAATGGAAAATCTATAATTAGCAAACGGGAAGTGGAAACGCTGTGCTTCACCCCAAAACCCAGTTGTCAAGCTCTCGTAAAATGGGTTCTAGAGGGAGTGTTCTAACTCATTCTGTGGTTATGAGCGGGCATCGAGGCTGGCTGGGGCTCAGTAGGGGGATGCTGCAGGGAGTGGGGGGACACAGACCTCCCAAGGATGGTGTTAAGGGATCTGCAGGCATCGTGAAGACCTACCTGCATGAGGACTGCTTTTAAATAGTCGTGTGCTTTAATCCCCAGAGTGAATAATTGTTTTGCTTTGGAGGTTGTTTAAATTGCCTCAGGTATTGTATTAGTTTTCTTTTGCTTCCTAACAAATTGCCACAAATTTAGTGACTTAAAACAATGCTTATTTATAATCTTACAGTTTCTGTCGGTCTCGTAAAATAGCTGGATTCTTCTTCTTCAGGTCTCACGATGTTGAAATACATAGATATGGTAAATTAAATACACACACACACACACACACACACTCTTTAATTACCTTGTGTACTTAGTCACTCAGTTGTGTCCAACTCTCTGCGACCCCATGGACTGTAGCCCTCCAGGCTCCTCTGTCCATGGAATTTTCCAGGCAAGAATACGGAAGTGGGCTGCCATTTCCTCCTCCAGGGGACCTTCCCGACCCAGGGATCAAACCCACACCTCTTGCGTCTCCTGCATTGGCAGGTGGATTCTTTACCACTAGTGACACGACTTTGCACTAATTTTTTTTTAAGATTTTTAAAAAATGTGAACTGTTTTTAAAATCTTTATTGAGTTCGTCACAGTATTGCTTCTTTTTTTGTGTTTTGGTTTTTTTGGCCTTGAGGCGTGTGGGATCTTAGCTCTCTGACCAGGGATTGAACCCGCATACCCTGTGTTGAAAGACAGCGTCTCAACCACTGGACCACCAGGGAAGTCCCACATTGGCCTAATTCTGACCTGTGTTTGAATTTCTGGTTTTGCAAGTGTCTTCTGCTTTAGGCAGCAGCAACAACAAAATCTACTAATGCTGAACAGTTGTCAGTGATGTGATTGGGGAACAGAAAAGACCAATTCCTGACAGCCTTATTGGCATTTTATGAGTCCTTATGCTTTTGAACTGTGGTGTTGGAGAAGACTCTTGAGAGTCCCTTGGACTGCAAGGAGATCCAACCAGTCCATTCTGAAGGAGATCAGCCCTGGGATTTCTTTGGAGGGAATGATGCTAAAGCTGAAACTCCAGTACTTTGGCCGCTTCATGTGAAGAGTTGACTCTTTGGAAAAGACTCTGATGCTGGGAGGGATTGGGGGCAGGAGGAGAAGGGGACGACAGAGGATGAGATGGCTGGATGGCATCACTGACTATGGACGTGAGTCTGTGTGAACTCCGGGAGTTGGTGATGGACAGGGAGGCCTGGTGTGCTACGATTCATGGGATCGCAAAGAGTCGGACACGACTGAGCGACTGAACTGAACTGAACTGAGGTTAACATTCACAATTAATTTGCAGTTTAAGTTCTACCATGGCATTTTCTCTGACTATGGGATCAATAAAACTTTCTTAATTTTTTGGTCTATTTTTAATCGTTCATTTTCTTTATTTTATTGACATTTGCATAGTGTTCTGGGGTTTTATTTTCACTTTAACCTTTTTATCCCTAACACTTCTGTGCTATGTGTGATTGTGCTCTTCTGATACTAGACTGGAGAGCACTCATTTCCCTTTGGTCCCACTGGGCCCCCCAGGAAGGGGCTGCAGTTCCCCTGATAGCTATCCCAGAGTGCTTTCCTGCCGGGTGGGCTTCTTTCCGGCTGGTCAGTCTTTGCCTCTGTTCTGTCTCTTCTCACATCCGCTGCTCTCTTCATCTCTTTCTCACTAATCATGGCATTTACAGACCCAGCTTCTGTTGATTTACTATTGAACCATAATTGCTTTACAAGGTTACATTAGTTTCTGCTATACAACTAAGTGAATCAGCTGTAAGTGTACATATACCAGGGCTTCCTGGGTGCCGCTAGTGGTAAAGAACCCACCTGTCAATGCAGGAGACCTGAGAGACACAGGTTCGATCCCTGCATGGGGAAGATCCCCCAGAAGAGGAAATGGCAACCCACTCCAGTATTCTTGCCTGGAATCACATGGACAGAGGAGCTTGGCAGGCTACGGTTCCTGGGGTCTCAAAGAGTCGGACACGACTGAAGCGACTAAGCACATACATATATCCCCTAGGTATAAATATATCCCTTCCCTCTTGAGCTTCCCTCCTATGCTCCCACCCCTTTAGGTCATCAAAGCACTGAGCTGAGTTCCTTGTGCTATATAGAAACATCCCACTAGCTATCTATTTCACACATGGTATTGAATGTAAGTCAACGCTACTCTTCCGATTCATCCCTCCCTCCCTGTCCCCCTCTGTGTCCACACATCCATTCTCTACATCTGCAGCTCTTTCTGGAACTAGGTGATTTTTCCAGGTGCAGTGCTTAGACTCCAAAGTCAAACAGTCAGGGTTTGGGTCGGGGCTCGGCCATGTCTAGTTAGGTGACCTCGGACTAATTAGTTAACTGCTCTAAATCCTTAACTGCTCAGTGTCCTTACCTCTGAAAGTGAAAAGTAAACGTATTAGTCTCTCAGCTGTGTCTGACTCTTTTTGACCCCACTGACTGTAGGCTGCCAGGCTCCTCCATCCATGGAATCCTCCAGGCAAGAATCTGGAGTGGGTAACCATTCCCTTCTCCAGGGGATGGTCCTGGCCCAGGGAACGAACTCTGGTCTCCAGCATTGCAGGCAGATTCTTTACTGTCTGAACCACCAGGGAAGCCCTACATATTGGGGACTACTGTTTAGCATTCCCTTGAACTTAATTATCCCTTGATTCCCTTCACAAGTGTCAGTATTGCCAACTTTTAAAAGTTTGGGGATTTTGAAAGAGAATATGGACAGACTTTATCTTGAGAAAACATTCCATCCTTCCTGTCTCTCAGAGATGTTGTGAAGATTTATTTCCACTCTTATCTCATATTATATTATTAGGCAAAGGGACCATTTTGTAATGAATGAAAATACAGTTGTTCCTTGTTGGTTAAATGTTCTTTGCTAAAGAAAAGCTTTTTAATGATTTGAAAGCCATCACAGTGGTGTGGTATACATCAGGCTTTCAAAGTGTACTGTTCAAATGACTGTTTTCTTTAAATTTTAATGAAGTTTAGGCTAAACCTTCAACAAAGAAGTCATCATTTTTAAAGAAATGATTGTATTGACGTTGGTGAAATTTTTTATGGAAGTTTGTAAAGAAAGCTTTTTTTTTTTTAAACAAGAAAGAGGTACAAAGGTAATTTATTTAACTACCCTTGGCATTTTTAGTGAGTGATTTCCAAGTGTGTTTCAGATCCCCTGGCTATTTTACATCCCTGCCGGCTCACTCAGTTGTATGGAAACAGATGCCATGTGGCAACACTTGTTTTTAGAACTAAATGAGCACTGGAACAAAGAGTCCTTTTAGGTCTGGGTCACTTGCCATGGTCATGTAAACATGACCAAAAGTTGATTAGCATTAGACTATGATTCTTCTGATGAGGTTCTTAAAAGGAGACATGAAAGCAAACCAATAGAGGGAATACTCATAACGGTACGTAAAGTCCTGAAAATGGTGCTCTCACAGTACGGTCAAAATAAGCAGGCTGAGTTTTAATGGAAGGGAAGATGTTTTTAAGAACTTATTTCTTTCACGTTTACTTTCTGTTTATCCTGTTTTCCCCTTAGCTTTCTCTCTGTTGATGTAACTCACTTCATCTTCTCTCTTAAGAGAGAGGTCACATCCTTTGAACCTAAGGAAGTGTCAGTTTACTTTTGTCTATTAACAACGCAATCTTTAGTTAGGTGGAAATAGCAAAAAGCTGTTTTCTTTCTGTCAGTTTTGAATGCCCATCACAAAACAGGTATTCGGGTAAACAAGTTGATGTACAATCACTTAGAAAAGTAAGTTGCCTGCTTTATTAGATAATATTTAGTTTGCTGCATGGGGCTTCCCTGGTGGCTCAGATGGCAAAGAGTCTGCCTGCAGTGAAGGAGACTCGGGTTCGATCCTGGAGATGGGAAGATCCCCTGGAGAAGGGAAGGACTACCCAGTCCAGTATTCTGACCTGGAAAATCCCATGGACAGAGAAGCCTGGCGGGCTACAGTCCAAGGAGTCACAAAGAGTCAGACACGACTGAGCGAGTAACACTTTCTCTCTTTGCAGTCTGCTGTGTACCTCTTATAACTGTTTTATAAGATCACTGATCTCATCACTCATTCAATTTTGTACACCAGTCCTGTAATGTAGGTTCTAGTATGCTTCCCATTTTACAGTGAGAAATCTGAGACAGAGAAGTTAACATCTAACGTATCTGGGTTCTAAGGCCTTGATTTGTGCTTCTTTTTCGGCCGTGCTGCCTCTCTGTTGCATGGGCAGGCTGCTCTAACTGCGGTGGGCAGACTTAGTTGGCCCTTGGCGTGTGGGTCGCCTGACACACCCTTCTCCTTCCCAGCCTGGGAAGGTGGATTCTTATCCACTGAACCCCCAGGGAAGTCCCTTGATCTGTACTCTTGATACTCTGCTCTTCTGTCTCTCTCTCATAGATTTTTAAACGAGTATGATTCAGATAGTATTCCTGTTATTGGTTTTTACTTGTTCAATTGTGTTTTCTTTGCCAAGTCAATCACAGAGTCTTAGTGTTACTCGACGTGCAGTAGGTGCTTGGTGGTGGTACCACAGATTTAGAGCACTACATTTTATTGTGAAGGCAGCACTTTAAATAGAAAGATTCATAACAAAGCAGGTAACTAATAGTATAAAAAGCTAATATTAAAAAAAAAAGGTCTGGGAATCATGGGATTAATTGACATTAAAGGGCACTTTTTATTTTAAAGACTTGGGAAAATGTGACATCTGTTTAGTATTTGAAGGATTATTATGTATAAGAGGGCTTTCCAGGTGGCTCAGTGGGAAAGAATCCGTCTGCCAATGCAGGTGATGTGGGTTTGATCCCTGGGTTGGGAACATCCCCTGGAGCTGGATGAACGGCAGCCCACTCCAGTATTTTTGCCTGGGAAATCCCGTGGACAGAGGAACCTGGCGGGCTACACAGTCCATAGGGTCACAAAGAGTTGGACAGGACTGAGCATCTGAGCACGCGTTTATGTATAAGAAACAGTTGGCAGGTTTGGTGTACAGGACAAAGATCCTGTATTCATGGAGGGACAATCTCAGCTCTACACAAGGAGAGAACTTGCTGTGTCATCTGATAGAACAAGCCTCTTGTGAGGTAACGGCTCTGCCCATTATTAGAAATCTCCAGTCATTTGCTTCCATGTGATCTGGAAGGGGCCTTCAAGAAGAGAGCGCTCAGGGCAGACTCAGGTTCAGAGAGCTGAAGTGACTTTCTCAAGGTTGGATGACTGATAGCTGTGCACAGCTGGTTTAGAATTCAGGGCTCTCCACCCTCAGGGTTCGTTGGGAGTAAGCAGGGGGCGAGGGCTATAGAGATGGCTGGACTTCGTGCTGGACAGTGTGCATCCTCTGTCTCATCGCACACAGCAAGAGCTAAGGGACCTTCCTCAAGACTGCTGTTGAAGAGACTATTTCGTGGTGTGTGTATGTGGGTAGGGGCTAAGGAGATGGTGGAGCCTGAGATTTCCTTAGGCGCAAAGACTGTCTTCTTCCACCACTGAATCCCCAAGGCTAACACGGGGCCAGACACAGAAGGGAAAGACAGTAAATATTTGTCAAATGAATGAATGGATAGGTCTTATTGAAGGAGTGAGTGATATTTGTAGACTCTAGTTTTTAGAAAGGTGTTATTTCAAGTTTTAGCCTAGAGAGCACAATTTCCTAATTTCCCCCCATGGTGTTGGATTATAATATACCCATAAATATGTATATCCTTCTTTGACATCTATACATTATGACTCAGACTATTTTTATACCAACAATAAGCCTTACAAACATGATCCTCACTTATGTTGATCATTGCAGTATTTCCACATAATTACTAGATGTCTGAAAGTAATGTCAATGAAACTATTTTAATGTCTATGTTGATGAAAATATTTTCTTGTACTCTAAAGTGATACCACAGGCTTCCTTTGTAGCTCAGTTGGGAAAGAATCTGCCTGTAATGCAGGAGGCCTGGGTTCGATTCCTGGGTCGGGAAGATCCCCTGGAGAAGGAAACGGCAACCCACTCCAGTATTCTTGCCTGGAAAATCTCATGGACAGAGGAGCCTGGCAGGCTACAGTCCATAGGGTCACAAGAGTAGGACACGACTGAGCGACTACACCACCACCACCACCACCAAAGTGATACCACATTAATGCAATTGGAGTGGCTATTGTTTTGCTTTTAAAATCGATTCATATACAGTTTAGGTTAGACTTTATATTATGATTCTGATGATTTTTACATTTTTTGAAATTTGTATTTGTTTTTCTATAAAAGACACCAGGCCTTTAGAAATGAAATAGCATTGTTTCTGTGGGTGTATCATGTTAATCTTTTCATTGAGTGATACACATCTTTTTCAAGAGTACAACAAAATACTTTTTCACATTTTCATAAGCCACAGTCCTAGGAGGTAAGAAAACATTGGTCCTTTTGTAGCTAGACTGAAATGTTTGGAAATGCGGTGCGGGTGGGAGAACTCTACCTTTGTCTCCACCTTCCTTAGTACCCTTCCATGAACCTATCAGATAGGTTTACTGAGATCTCCACCTTCACTAGTAACCTTCCATACATCTTTTAAATGGACTTTCTCAAGTAAACCATTGAGCATGTCCTTGAGTATCCTGGCAGCTCAGGAGCTCTGGGAACCCGAGCTTGGTTGCATAATCAGACCATAGGTGTCCAGATCCGTTTCACAAGAGAGCCTGTTATTGTGTGACTAGACACCACTAAAAGGCCGGGAAGGTTCTCTTGTCGTTGAGGGAGCTGTGTGCCTGGAGGTCCAGGCAGGGTACCGTGTTCAGTTGCTGTGCCTGGCATTACCACCTGCCCCTTGCCCAGCGCTGATCCATGACTCAGGAGGAACATGGTGCTCGGGACCAGAAACCTGCAACCTGTACCGCAGGCCACACTCCCCCCGATTCTCCATTTTCAGAACTGCCCTTAGACATTCATTGATTCATTTAGCAAATAGTTACCCAAAGCTTAGGGGCTTCCCTGGTGGCTGAGACGGTAAAGCATCTGCCTGCAGTGCAGGAGAGCTGGGTTAGATCCCCAGGTCAGGAAGATCCCCTGGAGAAGGGAATGGCAACCCACTCCATTCTCCATGCCTGGAGAATTCCATGGACAGAGGAGCCTGGCGGACTACAGTCCATGGGGTTGCAAAGAGTCAGACACGACTGAGCGACTGACCCTATCAAAAAAGCTTACTGTATGTATCAGGCACTGCTAGATTCTGGATATTTATAGTGGCGAGTAAAAGGAACTGGTCACTGATACTATATTTTGAAAGAGTTTAAGAGCCTCCAGGAACAGGTCCCTATCTTTGAAGTATGTGGCCTTGGAATAGGGTTCTTGAGATATGAAAAACAATGAATTGCCTCCCAGCTAGGTCCAGAAACTATGCCATCACAAGAGCTCAAGTGATCGGAAAGAGAAGGTTTAACAAACTCTTAAGGGGCCAGGCCATTCAGGATTCCACAGACAGAAATCCTCTGGCATGGCTTCCACTGCTTTTCTGTACAAACGTGCACCCTGTACCAGTATTCCTGTGACCACAATATGGTGACCAGGTAGAACTGCTTACTCCTGCCCCTAAACACCAGTGTTGCAAGAAGCCTGTTCCCTGGGAAGACTTCGCCTCAGGGACCACGGCGATGGCAGCGGAAGACGTCCATCCTAACGGGAGGCCCGGCCTGCGTCCTGGACGGTTGATCTTCACGGCGCCCCCGCTGCACTGAAGTTGCCAGTGAATGGCCGCAGTGCTACACAGCCTCCCGTTCTTGGGCTTGTTGTAAATCTGCATTTCAGTGATACGTTCCACATACGAGGTCTTTCCCAGGTTCTAGCTAGCTGGTGGTGAGCTAGCTGATGCTGTCTCTCTGTGATCTTGGGAGCAGCTGCTATAGCTGCATGGACTTGAACTTCTAGATCGCATCTTCTCTCTGGAGAGATGCTGCGTGAAGACTGGCGAGGGTTGCCCAAGGTTTGAAAGAGCCGCCCCAGGCCCACCGGCCATCCAGCTCCACAGAGGCTTCGAAGGTGTGCAGACCACACAGGAGACACATTCACACCGCCAGCCTGGCCGCTCCACCGAGGCCCTTTTTGGAGAAGGGCTGTGGGGTTTATTTGGACTTCAGTGGACTTGACGTGGCTGAAGGCTCTTTAGTTCCATGCTCATTTAGATTAGCCCTGTCTTCTGATCTCCATTTGTCGGGCAGAATGGAGCCTTGAACCCTGTAAGAGACCAGATCCTATCTCACAGAGGTACTGAAATAGAGGCCTAATATGGGAAAATAAATTACCAGCAATAAAAATGTTAAAAAAAAAAAGACCCAAGCCATCATCAGTGTCTGAATCAAGCTTGCTCCTTGGGAAGAAAAGCTATGACAAACTTGGACAGCATATTAAAAAGCAGAGACATCACTTTGCCAACAAAGGTCCCTCTAGTCAAAGCTATGGTTTCTCTAGTAGTCATGTACAAATGTGAGAGTTGAGCCATAAAGAAGGCTGAGTGCCAAATAATTGATGCTTTCGAATTGTGGTGTTAGAGTTCCTTGGACAGCGAGGAGCTCCAACCAGTCATTCCTAAAGGAAATCAATCCTGAATATTCATTGGAAGGACTGATGCTGAAGCTGAAGCTCTAGTACTTTGGCCACCTGATGTGAAGAGCTGTCTCACTGGAAAAGACCCTGATGGTTGGGAAAGATTGAGGGCAGGAGGAGAAGGGGGGGATGACAGAGGATGAGATGATTGGATGGCATCACTGACTCGATGGACATGAGTTTGAGCAAGCTCCAGGAGATGGTGAAGGACAGGGAAGCCTGGCGTGCTGCAGTCCATGGGGTCTCAAAGAGTGGACACGACTTAGCGATTGAACGATGACAACAATCAGCTAAAGATATCCCGTTATCCTGTGGTCTTCTGACTGAAGCAGTAAAATTGTGAAGGGTTCAGTGTCTTGGAAGTTCTGTCCTTGCCAGCCGAGCAGAGTCTTTCTAAGGAGTTTGATGTTCCATATCTCCTAGGAAGTCAGAATCTTTGGCACCCTTTTAAGAAATTAGAAATAGTTAAAAGCCATGGTGCTCAAACATTCCAGAAAATTCTAGAAATGTTTGCCGTCCTATTCCCTATGAGTGATCCAAGCCTCCTACAGCCTTAAATCACTCTGACAAAGCCCAAGTGATGTGCACACAAAAAGGGGTGCTTTGTCCACGACTCCTGGCCTTGTTGATGACTCTGGAATCTCGCCTTGCATTCAGCCTGAAATGCTCTAAAAATTAAACATATCATTATGCTTTTCAGATTTTGGCTCCATTAGACAATTTAAAATATCAACTGCTTATTTTTTTTAAATATTAAACTAATTTTAAGTTTACCTTGAACATTAATGAAATATTAAAACTTCCAGGTGGCTCTAGTGGTAAAGAACCTGCCTGCCAATGCAGGAGATGGAAGAGACACAGATTTGATCCCTGAGTCTGGAAGATCCCCTGGAGAAGGAAATGGCAACCCGCTCCAGTATTCTTGCCTGGAGAGTCCCATGGACAGAGGGGCCTGATATGGGCTACAGTCCATAGGATTGCAAAGAATCAGACGTGACTGAGTACTGAGCACACACAGGAAAGCCTATTTGTTATTCTACAAGTTTAAAAAATTTAAGCTGTTTATAATATAGGTAAACAAAATAAATGATTATTCATTTCTAAAACTTCTTTGGTCTGTCTGGTAACCCACAATAAGGAGTCATGAGCACTCAGCAAGTACTTTTTAGTTTATAACTTGCTTCATTATCTCATTTAACCCAGGAAGTAGTTCTTCCCGTTAGTGCATGAAAAGGTGAAGTTCAGAGAACTTAATTTTGTAAATTTATATAGTTAATGGGTAGGATAATTAATATTTAAAGTCTGGGATTTTTCCATGAGGATGAATAGCATATTACAATTTTATGAGTGCAAGTGCAGTAATCAACATTTTAAATAGGATTTAGTTCAATCCAGACATTCTTAGTGAATCCTCATTACCTTACAAGTGGAGAGAAGGATATGTAGACCCGTGTACCAGCTATCAATGATTAGAGTGCTTGCTCATTGTCAATTTTTGTGTAGTCATTAGGTTAATTATCTTTAATGGAAGAAAGAGGATTTTGCAATTTTGATTGCCCTCCACATTGTGACAGGTCTCCAGTAACAATTTAATTTCCAACAAAAACATTGTTAAAAAAGAGATTTTTCAGTTCAGTCGTTTATGCCTTAAATATTCTGTGGTCTCTGGACCCAGTGCTTTTAAACTTTGCATGCAGGCAAAGATGGGTTTATACTTATGGAAGACGAATTACAGTCTAGTCAGCAACACATCAGAAGAAAGACTCCTATGGACAACAGGCAGATGGAGTGCTAGGCAGTCGGAGATTATTTCCCTGTTTGGTTTTGCTTATTGTTACAGAGACTAGCTGAGAGGAGATCTGAAGGCTTGTGGATGGTCCTGGCATTTAGGCTGTGTTTGCTGATCAGGGTTTATGAAGGATCAGACAGCTGTATAGGATAGTTTCAGAAGTTTCTTGTAAGCTGCCTCCACTATGGGATTCAAGGCAGAAGATGGTGTTTAAATCTTGGAGAGAAGCAGATTATCATCAAGAAGTTGTTAAACAGAGCTGGCATCTTAGAGTGGAAGGTGTGGCCATTAGATAACTCGGCCCTTGACATCAGAGCTTGATTAGACGTCCTTCCAGCAAGAGTGAGTGATACCTTCCAGTGACCTGGACCCTGGACATGACCTAATGATGCCGTCTGTCTGGATCAGTTGGTAGGCTGTCTAGTCTCTGCGATGGGGGTGCTTTTGGACATTTCACTAATGCTTTGTGATAATCTGCGTGTGTGTGTGCATGCTAAGTGGCTTCCGTCACATCTGAGTCTTTGCAGCCCTAATGGACTAAAGCCTGCCAGGATCCTCTGCCCATGGGATTCTCCAAGCAAGAATACTGGAATGGGTTGCCATATCCTTCTCCAGGGGGTCTTCCTGAGCCAGGGATTGAACTGGTGTCTCTTACATCTCCTGCATTGCCAGGCACCACCTCGGAAGCCCTTGTAATAATCTAGCACAACCCTGTTTGGTATGAGTGTCTGAAGTGAGTAGTTAATGCGATAGTAAGCAGAAGTCATATAGACCTGCTGCTAGTATTTCAAGTGGAAAGAGTCACAGTATAGCATGTGTTATCTGTATGTATGTTCTATGTAGCTCATGTTTATGACAGTTGAGTATTTGGCCTCTGTGGTCTGGCTTCTGCACAAACCTTGGCCATTTTCTCTCTCAGAATCCCAACATTAATTTTTCATAGTTGCTCAACAGTAGTGTTAGAACTTCCCTGTTTGTTAACCTCCTAAAGTGAGAAAGGCTGATGGACAAAGCGGCAAATCCTTCTCCCTTTGCAGACCTTTATAAGAATCCAGGGTGTTGTGTTTTGTTTTTGTACAGATGAGGCATTGTTCCTATGACTCTGTTCTAGGGTTGGGTGGAAGCATGCCCACCAGCAAAGATTGACATGGCTACTCAAAACAATTACTGAGGAGCTTATAAAAAATTTTGACCCCAGGGTTAACACCATATGATCAAGATACATACTTTCTGGGATAGTTTGTAAAGAATATTTTTTCAGGCTTTTAGATTCATCAATGCCTTTACTTCTCACAGCGTCTAGAATTAGCAGAGGCAGTGAAATGTACTGTGTATGTGTGCAAAGACATATGTACAAGGATATTTATTGCACACTGAAATAAGGAAAGATGGGAAACAACCCAAATGTGCAAATTAGAGGCTGAAATGAATGGTGAAACTTGTCACACAGTAGAATGTTACACAATAATGAAAAAGAGCGATTCAATGAGCTCTCTCTGTAACAGTGTACACCAGGGTATCCTTGATGGTCCAGTGGTTGGGACTCTGCCTTTCCAATGTCGGGGACACAGGTTCAATTCCTAGGTGCAGAATGGGGATCCCATATGCCACGTGGCACAGCCAAAAAAAAAAAATTGAATTAAAAAATACTAAACTCCCAAGTTTTATTCAGTGGGAAAAGCCAGCTGTGGAAAAGCATGTGTGTATAAAATGCCACAGTCTACATATGTGCACACGCGCATACATTTAAGCCTCAAAAGACTACATATTTGTTGTGTATGCAGAGAAGGTCTCTGAAGAGGTACACAGAAGCCTACAAATATTTCCATCAGGAAGGAAACTTACAAATTACTTATTTAAAAAATTTACATGCTATATGGAAGCCCTTTCTGATAGCTTCATATCAGATGCATTTGACAAGAGTGATGGGCTTAGTGTGTGCACGCTCAGTCACTCAGTTGGGTCTGACTCTAGGACCCCATGGACTGTAACCCGCTAGGCCCCTCTGTCTATGGGATTTCCCAGGCAAGAATACTGGAGAGGGTGGCCATTCCCTTCTCCAGAGGATCTTCCCAACCCAGGGATCAAACCCGAGGCTCTTGCCTCTCCTGAATTGGCAGGAGGGTTCTTTACCATTGCGCCAGATGGGTTTAGTAGGAAGCCCAAGTTGGACACCGCTAGAGTGCTAAGGAAACCATCATAGGGTGCATATCAGACCGTCTGTAGCAGGAGGGAAGCAAGGGATGGATGAGAGATGATGTGGGGGAAACCAGACAACAGTGGCCAAAGGGAGAGGAGGAAATGGACTTAGAACTGTTGAATTTGGGAGGACTGGTATATAAATGATGCTTTTATTGAAGGATAGAAAATAAGAAGACAGGCAGGTTTATGGGGAGTGAAAAGGAGACAGTGTAAATTGGACATTGTGAATTTGAAATAATGGTAAGGTATCCTGGTGATTCTTAGGAGGCTATTGAGAGAGATGCTTTAAAAAACTGTTAAAATAACATGAAGTACTTTTGGGGGGCTATCATTTTCATGGCTCTTTTTCTAGCATATTCAGATATCTTCTGTATTCCTTACGTATGATTGTGGTGTAATGGAAATTTTAGATTTCAGAAACGTTTCAGTTTTGTGGTGACCAGTACAAATAAGATAATTACTTTGTTTTGACAGTTTCCATTGCCTGTGTGTTCTGTACAAAGCAATTTATGGTTACAAACCAAAAGAGCGTGTGCCCAGGGAATGAGGCTAATGCATTGTTCCAATCCCTAGTACAGTCTAAAAATATTAAATGAAGGGTAAAACTTTTAATGTGTCCATTAACTAATGCTCGCTGCTAATTTTCAGTGGAAGTGTATGTGACGGCCTACAGAAATAATTTCTGAAATCACTGTGATCCTTGTTATTGCCATTAATACTGAGATTAATGGTCTGTTTATAAACAAAAAACCTTTCAGTTTCCTATGGACAGTGTAATACCTCAAGCACAGTGCTCCGCATGACTGTCTTTGTTGCTGTTGTTCAGTCGCTATGTTGTGTCTGACTCTGCAGCTCCGTGGACTGCAGCACGCCAGGCTCCCCTGTCCTGCACTGTCTCCGGGAGTTTGCTCAGATTCATGTCCGCTGAGTTGGTGGACATAAATCTTATCTATCTAACCATCTCATCCTCTGATACCCCCTTCTCCTTTTACCTTCAGTCTTTCCCAGCACCAGGGTCTTTTCCAGTGAGTTGGTTCTTTGAATCCGGTGGCCAAAGTATTGGAGCTTCAACTTCAACATCAGTCCTTCCAATGACTATTCAGGGTTGATTTCCTTTACGATTTCCTTGTTCTTGTCACTCTCTTGCTCTCCAAAGATATCTGGTTTGCAGAGATCTGTCTATGTTAGTAAATGAAGTTATTATTTTACCAGCACCTTTCCGTGCTCATCTTTAAAGAATGTACAAATATATACAGGATTGAGATATAAATGAAATATCCCTGATTATTTTTTAAGGGGAGAAAAAGGTAGCAGTTTGTACAGCCTTTTCTGTCATTTCTTCTAGGATAATGCCAGTAAATTGTTTGATGTTCCTTCAGTCTCTAGGAGATGGCTAGGAAAGCAGACCAAATTTAGTTTCAAATCCTGCATGTGCATTGTGACCTTGGGCAGATTGCAAACCTCTTTGGGTCTTAGGTTCCTCAAGTGTAAAATGGTTTGCTCCCTTTGAGCTCTGTGGATGAAATTGATACAATATGATATGTGATGTAATATTATATATGCTGGGTGCCCCAGGTGGCACAGTGGGAAAGAATCTGCCTGCCAGTGCGGGAGATAAGGGTTCGATCCCTGGGTCAGGAAGATCCCCTCGAGAAAGAAATGGTAACCCACTCGAGTATTCTTGCCTGGAGAGTCCCGAGGACAGAGGCGCTTGGTGGGCTACAGTCCATGGGGTCACAAAGAGCTGGACATGACTGAGCTCACACACATGGTATACACTGTATGACAGATGAAATGATATATGATGAGATATTTCTTAGTACACGTGTGTGCTGGCCTGTTATAACCGCTCCGTAAATGGTAATTCTTAGCATTTTGGACTTTAAACTGATTTTCATTCCAAGTGTGAAAGCCGGAGTCATCTGAACTGCTCTCTCATTATCACTCTCACAGCCGGTCGCCACGTCCCATTAATGCCCCTGGAAAGCTGTTAAACCCTTCACCATCTCTGTTGTCTGTTCTGGACTCCTCCTTCCATAGCAGCCCACCGCCACCCTGAGCTCAGACCCTGGCTTGTCTTGCCTACAGTTTCAGAAGAGTCTTCTCCCCTGTCTCCTGCCCACCCGGCTGACCCGCTACATTGCTGCCAGAGTTCTCTTTCTAAAATAAAGGGTTTGCTCCCTTCCTTGCTTACAGCCCTTTGGTAGCGCTCTGTCACTCTGGGGATCAAAGCCAGATTCCTGAGCATGGCTGAAAGCTTTTCATAACTACCTTTGGCTTCTCTTTGTTCTTCCACCTATGGTTGGCTTATCACACTACTTACAATACTGGTTCTCACCTTGACCTTTCTTCAGCTGTGTGGTTTGTGTGTCCCTTTATTGGCAATAACCCTCCCTCTCCATAGAAATGCACTCAACATCTTAACTTGAAAAAAAAAGTCACTTAATGGGACAATTGGGGAAATTTTGGCCATTGACTGATTATAAAATGATAGTAAGGGATTATTACATTTTTTAGGTGTGAAAAAAATCTTATTTTCATCCTTAAATGCTTGAATATTGGCTCCCTGATGCATCAGTCTTGGTTAGCTGCCAAAGTTTCACTGTATTCCAGTTGCACCCTGGGTGCTGAGAGCATAGATAAGGGTCCAGATCTTGAAGGATCTTGAAGTCGGGTCATGTGGTCTAGAAGATGGCAGGAACTAACTGTACTGAAATCATGTTTACTTACCTCATGTTCCTCATTATTCTATGAGCTCCTTGAGAATGGAGTATTTCATTTCTTTGCCTCCAGGGCTGCAATATTGCTTGGCATAAAATAGACACTCTTTATATTTTCTAGTGATTGAGTGAGTAATTTGATTGATGGATTCAAATAGGGTAAGTTTTTAAACGATCACAATAGATAGCCTTTAGCACTTTCCTCATAATGTTATAGCTCATCTAATCCGTTATCTTTGCCCATTGTTTAAGACATTAATACACTCTGTGCTACACTTGCTTTTGATCTTTATTTTTTATTATTTATTTATGTTGTGTGTGTGTGTGTGTGTTTGACTTTTAGAATGCACTTGTACAACAGACATGAAGTGGGTGGAGTCAGGAAACAGTCAAATGTTTCTCTCTGAGTGGAGAAAAGTGCCGTAAAGGTAGAGAGTGAAAGTGGAAACCTTAGATAAGGTTATCAGGGAAGTCCAGTTCAGTTCAGTTCAATAGCTCAGTTGTGTCTCACTCTTTGTGACTCCATGGACTGTAGCACGCCAGGCTTCCCTGTCCATCACCAACTCCTGGATCTTGCTTAAACTCATGTCCATCAAGTCGGTGATGCCATCCAACTATCTCATCTTCTGTCGTTCCCTTCTCCTTCTGCCTTTAATCTTTCCCAGCATCAGGGTCTTTTCCAATGAGTCCATTCTACACATCAGGTGGCCAGAGTATTGAAGTTTCAGCTTCAGCATCTGTCCTTCCAATGAATATTCAGGACTGATTTCCCTTAGGATGGACTGGTTGGATTTCCTTACAGTCCAAGGGACTCTAAAGGGTCTTCTCCTTTACCACAGTTCAAAAGCATCAATCCTTTGGTGCTCATCTTTCTTTGTAGTCCAAGTTTCACATCCATACATGACTACTGGATGTAGCTTTGACTAGAGGGACCTTTGTTGGCAAAGTAATGTCTCTGCTTTTTAACATGCTATCTAGGTTTGTCATAGCTTTCCTTCCAAGGAGCAAGCGTCTTTCAATTGTATGGCTGCAGTCCCCATCTGCAGTGATTTTGGAGCCCCCCAAAATAAAGTCTGTCACTGTTTCCATTGTTTTCCCATCTATTTGCCATGAAGTGATTGGACTGGGTGCCATGATCTTCATTTTTTGAATGTTGAGTTTTAAGCCAGCTTTTTCACTCTCCTCTTTCACTTTCATCAAGAGGCTCTTTAGTTTTTCTTCTCTTTCTGCCATAAGGGTGGTGTCATCTGCATATCTGAGGTTATTGATATTTCTCCTGGTAGTCTTGATTCTATCTTGTGCTTCATCCAGCCTGGCATTTCACATGATGTACTCTACATATAAGTTAAATAAGCAGTGTGACAATATACAGCCTTGATGTACTCCTATCCCAATTTGGAACCCGTCTGGTATTCCATGTCCGGTTCTGACTGTTGCTTCTTGACCTGCATACAGATTTCTCAGGTGGCAGGTTAGGTGGTCTGGTATTCCCACCTCTTTCAGAATTTTCCACAGCTTGTTGTAATCTACACAGTCAGAGGCTTTGGGATAGTCAATAAAGCAGAAGTAGATGTTTTTCTGGAACTCTCTTACTTTTTTGATGATCCAACGGACGTTGGCAATTTGATCTCTGGTTCCTCTGCCTTTTCTAAATTCAGCTTGAATATCTGGAAGTTCACTGTTCACGTACTGTTGAAGCCTGACTTGGAGAATTTTGAGCATTACTTTGCTAGAGTGCGAGATGAGTGCAATTTGCGGTAGTTTGAGCATTCTTTGGCATTGGCTTTCTTTGGCATTGGAAAGTAAACTGACCTTTTCCAGTACTGTGGCCGCTGCTGAGTTTTCCAAATTTGCTGGCATATTGAGTGCAGCACTTTCACAGCATCATCTTTTAGGATTTGAAATAGCTCAACTGGAATTCCATCACCTCCACTAGCTTTGTTCATAGTGATGCTTCCTAAGGCCCACTTGACTTCACATTCCAGGATGTCTGGCTCCAGGTGAACCCAGGCACCTAGAAGCCAGGTGAACTCAGGAAGTTACTCAACTCTGTTTTTCAGACGCTTGGGTGTTGGACGCGTGGGGAACCTGCACGCACTAAGCAAACTACATAGAACACTACACAGCTGATGGGTGTGGCCTGCCTTTCGGTTCTGAATTCTTTTAATTCCCTTTGGTAGTTGTGAAATAGGTTTGCTTTGTACTGGCAGTGTAAATATTAATTGACTTTGGTGTCCTTTTAGAATGATGATCAGTGATTTTTAGATTTTTTAGAAACCAATTTTGGTGAACCAAGTATATTTTAGGTACTATTATTTAGTTAAGTTATAGCTTAATTATTTTGATATTTTTTATAGGAAATTTTTTTTGTTATTGCTAATCTGAAACTTTCTTCACCTTAAGCTTTTTGTTTTCTGTTGACATAATTATTTTGTCAACAGTTGGTTTCTTAGAGTTGATAGCTCAGTTTATAGCACAAGAGATTTCACTTTCAGCAGCTGAGAAACAGGCTCTACTTGTTTGGCTTAACAAGAAAAAGAGGTTGTGGTATGAAGCTGGACATTCTAACTGTACACTCTGGCTCTCCTATTTAACAAGTTTAAATAGGAGATTTTAAACAAGTTAAATTTATTTTTGCCTGTCATGTCGGCCAGCTAAATAGCTGGATGATTGCATGAGATAATGTATGTGACCTTATTGACGGTAAGGCACTCTGAAAATGTAAGATGCTGCAGGAGGAATCATTCTGTCTGTTAACATGGAAGTGAGTGTTATCTGACTCTTTGTGACCCCATGGGCTGTAGCCCTCCAGGCTTCTCTGTCCATGGGATTTCCCAGGCAAGAATACTGGAGTGGGTTACCATTCCCTTTTCCAGGGGATCTTCCCAATCCAGGGATCAAACCTGGTCCGAGCCACCAGGGAAATCCCATTTAGAACATAAGAGCCTCCTATTTTTAAAAACCTTTGCATTTTGTATTGGTGTAGAGCCAGTTAACAATGTTGTGATAGTTTCAGGTGAATAGTGGAGGGACTCAGCCATACACGCACGTGTTTCCATTACCCTGTGAATTCCCCTCCCGTCCAGGCTGCCACATAACGCTGGGGAGAGTTTCCATGTGAAGAGCCTCCTATTTTTAAGGAACTTAATTATTAATCCCTTTGAAAAGAAGTTGTTTACATCCATGGATATTAGTTAAAATTATGAATATAATAAAATATACTAGGGGTGTCATTAATTTATCAGTTCATTATTACAGTATCAAAAGTTACAACTATATATTTATTTTGTGGGTGTGGTAAGCTAAATAATGAACCCTGAAGATGTTTACACCCTAATTCCTGTGACCTGTGAACATCACTTTCTATGGCAAAAGAGACTTGCTAGATGAGGTTATCCTGGATTATTGGAGTGGGCCCAGTTATCACCTGGGTCCCTGTAAGAGGAAGGCAGGAGGAATCAGAGAAGAAAACAGGTGAAATGATATGATACAAGGAAGGCACCGTGAGCCAAGGAATGCAGGCAGCCTCTAGAAACTGAAACAAAACAGAAAGTAGATTCTTTCTACAGCCTCCAGAAGAAATGTAGCCCTCCAACACCTTTGATTTCAAACTCCTATCACAACTGTATGGGAATCCTTTGTTATAGCAGCAATAGGAAACTAATACAGTAGGGATTGCCTGACATTAATAACTGTACTTCCCAGGTGGCTCACTGGTAAAGAACCTGTCTGCCAATGCAGGAGATGCAGGAGACATGGGTTCAATTCCTGGGTCAGAAAGATTCCTTAGAGAAGGAAATGGCAACTGGATCCGGTATTCATGCCAGGAAAAACCCCATGGACAGAGGAGCCTGGCGGGCTACAGTCCAGGGGGTCGCAAAAGAATTGAATGTGACTTGATAACTAAACAGCAGCATAGAGACTGTTAATACTAACTTGGATACAAACTTCCTTTGTCTTCAAAGAAACAGTGGTTTGTCATTACACAACTAATTTATGTATGTAAATGATATGGTAGGAAATCCCAGAAAGGAACACTTTTATAGCTTTCCTTAATAGCCTCCATGAAGCCTTTGCCTCGTCTTGTTTTCCAGGGATAGCAGGTCAGGGAAGCACAGCTTCAGAGGTACTGACTTTACAGCTTCACTGTGTCCCCTCTTTGACTCTCTAGTGAACCAAATGCTTCTAGGAAGTGACAGAACGATTGCCCTGAAGCAAAGCCTTAAAGACACGACATTCCCATAAAGACATTAAATGCACTGCTTTCTTTTACAGTTTTTGTATGGATTCTAAGACTGTGTGAATTATGTAATGTCGAGTTCGTTGCTCCTTTGAAAAATATTTAGATTCTGGCAGCTAACAAGTCTCTATTTTGTAGTGTTAATATGTTATTTTTCAAGAAAATTTTGATTTTTGAGTATTTTAGATTTTTTAATTTAAGTGAAGGGAAACTTGCCTTAGAAGGCAAGGCATCAGAGTTTATGTAGGATTTGCAAACTCGGATGCCTCTAGGGACCAACAGGGTATGGAGTGGTCAGCTGAAGAAAATAGGTTTAAGCTGCTTGTATTGTGATGAGCAAGGAACCTGTCTAATATGATAGATATTAACTTGTTTCATAACACAGCGCTTCAGTGGTCAACAGAGGGCCAAACGAAAACCTCGGAGCCCACCATTTGGTAACTAATGTTGTATCACGTGGGTGCTAAAGGTGGTGGGCTGTTACATACGAGTGAGTGGGTAATCGTCACTCAGTCGTGTCCGACTCTTTGCAAGCCCATGGATGGTAGCCTGCCAGGCAAGAATACTGCAGTGGGTTGCCATTTCCTTCTCCATGTTACATATGGGTCCCACACAAGGAAATACTGCTAGGGGCAGAGCTCTGGAAACTTGGGAGCACAGGGGTATGGGGAAAGGGGTATGACTCTTTCCCCATAAAGAGCCATAAAGCTTAAGATCATTTTCTGTACATTATTTAGACCAGATCCTTCCTTGACGAATGGGAAAATTGGTTGCTTCTGTTATCCTTCATGGTTGACTAATGGAGGTGCACCAGAATTACCTGTATAGCTTTGTCAATATGCAGTAATATCTGAAATTATTCATGCCCCCCCAATAAGATTTTGATTCACCAAGTCTGATTTGGAGCGTGTTTTGAAAAAACTCTCGGCTTGATTCAAGTATGGACACATCATTGAAGACCTGTCTGTGCCTTTGGATGTAGCGGTCCCTGTTTACTCGCTGAAGTATGGGAGTATCTCTGCTCTCAAAATACCCACGTAGGATGCTTAGCTGTGTTGGCACATTTAAATTGTCAAAGTGAATTATTTCATTCCATAAAAGGAGAATGGAACAAAAGAGAACATACATAATTTAAGAGATGGATGTAGATTTTACGAGGAAGGATGGTAGAGGGATATTAAGATTGAGCTTTTGGCCACTTCGTGTATAGCAGACCTAGTGTTAGAAAGACATATCTCTATACCTGGTTTGGCTTTCACAAAGTCAAAGTGTAGTCCCTGCTGCTGCTGCTGCTAAGTCGCATCAGTCGTGTCCGACTCTGTGTGACCCCATAGACGGCAGCCCACCAGGCTCCCCTGTCCCTGGGATTCTCCAGGCAAGAACACTGGAGTGGGTTGCTGTTTCCTTCTCCAATGCATGAAAGTGAAAAGTGAAAATGAAGTTGCTCAGTCGTGTGCGACTCCTAGCAACCCTGTGGACTGCAGCCCACCAGGCCCCTCCATCCATGGGATTCTCCAGGCAAGAGTACTGGAGTGGGTTGCGATTTCCTTCTCCAATGCATGAAAGTGAAAAGTGAAAGTGAGGTCACTCAGTCGTGTCCGACTCTTAGCAACCCCATGGACTGCAGCCTAAATACAGGCAACAAACATCGTCATAGAGCAACTAGACTTTCTGTTTGTCCTGCTTTCCGAGAAGGGCTTCTCACTGCATTCGAATTTTTATTTCAATCAAGGCAATTCAGGATTAATCACTGAAGACATAACAGTAAGTACTTGCCAGAGGGCAGACATAGCTATGTAGTAGACCTTTAGATTAGAAATAAGAATTTTCTAACAGAAGAAGTTGTTGGACACTTAAAGTTACCAGAGAAGGTTCAGAATTTCCATCATTGCAGAATCAGAAATATTAATTAAAAGGAGGAACCCTCTACGTTTTTTTCCCTGCAACACACCACACACTCACACACACATACACACACACACACGGTCTATCTTACACATATCCACCTGACGTGTATTATACATATATATATGTGTATATATATGTGTGTGTATGTATATACGTATGTATGTTTATATATGTATGTATATATATATATACACACACATATATACACTGGAGAAGTAAATGGCAACCCACTCCAGTACTCTTGCCTGGAAAATTCCATGGACAGAGGAGCCTGGTAGGCTATAGTCCATGGGGTTGCAAAGAGTCAGACACGACTGAGTGACTTCACTTGCTTTCTTTCTATAGTTCCTTTTGGAGAAGGAAATGGCAACCAACTCCAGTATTCTTGCCTGGAGAATCCCATGGACAGAGGGGCCTGGTGAGCTGCAGTCTATGGGGTTGAAAAGAGTCGGACATGACTAAGCAACTAACACACACACACCACCACCTCAACCTCATTCCCTCTCTCTCTCACATACATGCTCCCTCTCTCTCTCTCTCTCTCTCTCTCTCTCTCACACACACACACACACACACACTTTCTCTCACTCTCTCCTCTGCACCTCCCCCATCCCTGCAGAAGGAACCTTCTATCTTAATTAGTTGAGACATGATACCTACCAGAGCCAGCATTCTGAACTCTTTCACTGCTGTCCTGGGATCTCATGCTCTTTGGTAAGCCTTTCACCATTATAATACTGCTTTGGGTAAGGTTAGACACAGTGCTGGAGAAGGCAACAGCACCCCACTCCAGTACTCTTGCCTGGAAAATCCCATGGATGGAGGAGCCTGGTAGGCTGCAGTCCATGGGGTCGCTAAGAGTTGGACACGACTGAGAGACTTCCCTTTCACTTTCCACTTTCATGCATTGGAGAAGGCAATGGAAACCCACTCCAGTGTTCTTGCCTGGAGAATCCCAGGGACAGCGGAGCCTGGTGGGCTGCCGTCTATGGGGTCACACAGAGTCTGACACAACTGACGTGACTTAGCAGCAGCAGCAGACACAATGCAATTAAAGGAAGGGACCATTGTTTCCTGATTTATTTGTTGATATTTCCTAATGTCTTCTAAGGAATAGGTCATTATCTTTAACTCTATTTGGGTGGCTTCCTACTCAGTGACTATTTTCTTGGCAAAATGCCTCCATTTTTTTGACCCAAGTTCCTATTACTTTTGTCTATGACCACACTTACACAGTGCTAGTGGTAAAGAACGTGCTAGTTATTGGAGAAGACATAAGAGATGAGGGTTTGACCCTTGGATCGGGAAGATCTCCTGGAGAAGGGGATGGCAACGCACTCCTGTATTCTTGCCTGGAGACTCCCATGGACAGAGGAGCCCAGCAGGCTACAGTCTACGGGGTCACAAAGAGTTGGACATGACTGAAGTGACTTAACACGCAATGTATATTGTCACAAGAAATATGTATATTATAGAAGAAAGCCATGAATATGTACCTCATCTCATCTCTGGCTTCCTAACAGACACTGTGCTGAGGGCTTTGCTTGGATTGTCTCCCTAATGCACACCACACTCTGCAGAGCTGTGAGGAGCTGCTCCAGCCTCTCTTTGCAGATGCGAAACTGAGGCTCAGAGAGCCAGGAGGCGTTCCTAGCCACACATCTAAGGAAGGATGCTGTTGGTATTCATTCTAAGTCTGACTTCAGGGTTTAGACGCTGAATCACTCTGTTGTTACATTCTTGGTTTCCAGTTGGGAATTTACAGTAAAATATCTTTAGAAATGGCAACCCACTCCTGTATTCTTGCCTGGGAAATCCCATGGACAGAAGAGCCTGGCAGGCTATAGTCCATGAAGTCGCAAAGAGTTGAACACGACTGAGCGCTGGAGTGACTGAGCACGCACGCATCTTTAGAATGTTGGTTCTCAAACTTGGCTGCACTTTGGAATCACTTGGGAGTTTAAAAAAATTACCACTGGTAGCTGGATCCCACCCTCTTATGTTCCGAGTTCATCAGTGTGGAGCATGGCCTTGACACTGGAATTTTTTAAAGTCTCCAGGTGATTTTAAAGTACGGCCAAGTTTGAAAACTCCTGCTTTGAAACAGTGCAAAGTTTTAAGTTCCTGTTCTAATGTTAGTAAAAAAAAAATTAAAGAATGTTTTTATGACTGAAATACTACATATTTGCTTTAGAAACCACAGGCAAACCAAAACAAAATATTTAAATTGTCTACAGTTCTTTCACTGAAAGATGACCAATACAGTTATTTGTTTTTTCCTGTTCATGTATTTAAAGTCTTAATGTTTCTCTTTGATATAATTTTATATATTAATGCCAGATTGTTTTATATCTGTTTTTTTATATTTATATGCTTTACTGGACTGAGAAATTATTGATCCTTTTACAACATAATCATGTTGTTGGATTAACCCTTATAGGCCAGTAACCATCAAAGTGAAAGAGTATCTCTGTTTCTGCAGTTTGTCTTTAATTCGAGGTAGCACTTAAAAAACTAATTTAGATATCTTTCCTTTTTAAAAAAATTGTATTGGATTGTAGTTGCTTTATGGTGTAGTTGCTTTTTTTAGTTCAGGTATACAGCAAAGTTATTGCTGAATTATAACAGATTCAGTTATATCTATCTCTCTCTATATATATATATTCATTTTTTTTCATATTCTTTTCACACATAGGTTATCATAGAATTTTGAGAAGGGCTCCCTGTGCTGTACAGTAGGTATTTGTTGGTTATGTATCTTATACATAGTAGTGTTAGATATCTTTCCTTTGTACTCCAGGGATCGAACCCATGTCTCCTCATTGGCAGGTGAGTTCTTTACTGGTGAGCCACGGGGAAAGCTGGGGATGCCTTAGAATAGGTAAAGCACAAATCCCGCAATAAAGGGAAAAAGTCCTCTACTTCCAGAAACATCCCAGCTTTGTCCCCCAGCAGGGCTTCCCTGATGACTTAGTGGGTAAAGAATCCGCCTTCCAAAACAGGAGACACAGGTTCGATTCCTGGGTCAGAAAGATCCCCTGGAGAGGGAAATGGCAACCCACACCAGTATTCTTGCCTGGGAAGTCCCATGGACGGGAGGAGCCTGGTGGGCTGCAGTCCCTGGGGTCACAAAGAGTCAGACGAGACTGAGTGAGCACCCACAAATATAGTCTTCCCTGGGAATGGCCTCGCCTCTGTCCTTCGATCTCCCTACCCTACTCCCTTGTCTGTTGTAATAAAAAGGCTTTCAGAGTAGAACTAAGTAATTCTCAGAGTTTGCTGCTTCTCAGGTATTTTCCTAATAAAGATTTGGATGAGGGACTACTGTAGTTTAATGGGGTTTGGTGACGATGCAGCCAGAGCCCATCAGTTAGCGGCTGTGACTGTCACATCACATTCTTTTGCTCCTCTTCTCGGTGATGAGGAAGAATTTACATTAAAGGTGGGGAGAAGACTCTTTGCTTTGGCGAATGGATGAGCGATTAACCCACAGGGGAAAGGGGCAGTCTGGGAGGTGTTACCGGTTTGCCTGGTGAACCAGTCTTGTCTTCTGTTCAGCCCAGCCAGTTCTGGGTATTTTTGGTCCTGCAGCCACAAAACGAGATCTCTCTGCATTTCACGATTTATGGAGGATTTACTTTTTCTGGATCAACATCTTAACTTGATAATCAGTAGATTTCTTAATCACAAGGCTTGTAAATCCTGATTATTTATAATTTCTGTATGGCTTTAAAAAGTCTTGTATTTTAAGAATATATTATCTTTACTGGCTTATTATTGCCCATTTTAAAACGCATTTTTTTTTAAAAGGAGAATTTGAAAGTGTAAACATTTTACTTTGTGAATGCATGAAGTACATGCATGATTTATGTTGCTGAAATCGTTCAGCATTGAGGCATTTATATAGTTCCAAAAACTACAAGAAAAATTAGAAGCTATTTCTCCATCTTTCTTTACCCTCTTTATATAGAATTCACAATGGCTGTTAAAGCCATTAAAGATAGTTAAAACCATCAGACATCCTGCTTTACTAAGAAATTAACATCAACAAAAACAAAATGAAAGAATAAGATAGCAAGCCTGGTTTATTTACCTGTATAATATGCATCTCACTCACTCTAAGGCCATAATGAAAGAGAAGGAATCCTTAAAGTGACATCATATCATATAGCAGAAAAATTAAGTAAAGCATACAGAAGATGATACTTATTTAAATACCAGATTTACTCAGTCAGTCCCATTGACATGCAGATATTTCTGGAGTGTTGTGCCAGTCACTGGAGCCAGGGGTGTTTTATCATTTAATGGTACCTCTCTGCTGCACTCGATGAGCTGTCCTGGAAAAACATTTTGAAGCAATAAAGCATCCATTTGGCTTGTAAGTAATGAGGGAGGCATTGCTCTTTGCATTAACTATTTATTGAGGAAGAGGAGTGACCAATTGCTAATAAGCTTCATCCAGAGAGCCTAGTGGAAAACAGAAGAAAAGTGAGGTTCTGTTCAATTTCATGTGCAATTAACAAATACTCAGTGCTGAGTGGTTCGTGCTCCCCATCCACGTGACTTCTGGCCAGCTGTATTTAAGCACGAGTGCCTGTGCAGTGTACTGAAGTCCCCTTGGTCTGCGGAAGGATTGTTAGCCTTAACTAACGACGGTTGACAGGAGGCAATAGGCAATGACCGGTGAGTAGCTACAACTGTGCTGAACTCTAGCTTTGAATAAAGGACTTATTTCCTAAGATGAGCTGTAGTGATTGAGGCTTGCCAGTTTACTCTTTTGGAGAAGTGCTCCGTGTTTGTTTGTTTTTAATATAATTATTACTTTTCCATAACTTGGGAAATCTGCTCTCTAATGCAATATGTAGATTATCACTCAATCAAATGGCTTTTAACCTGGGAAAATTTCTTGTTTGCTCTATAAATAAATATATAATTTATTACTCGGAATTAGTTTCCAGGTAGTAATGTGACATTTTGTTTTTCTTTCACAAATAAATAAATGGTCCCTTCTGTCCGTAAATGCTTTGGGGCTAGCAACTTCAAGATTACAACCTGAGTATTGTATTCACAGGTAAATAGTGGCTGCTTTCAAGTCATTTCAGAATCTTACCTTGAAGAATCTTACTTTTGGTACTATAACAGCATGAAATTTTTATTCCTCTTGCTTTAAGATTCTTGGTGTAGTGAATTTGCCTTCTTTAGTAACATGAGAAAAAAGATGAAAGTCACAATTATTTTCTTCTCTTAAAGCCAGCTAAAGGACTTGCATGCTAATTCCTCTTCCCTGCTCTCACTAAAAGGTAGTACAGTGGAGTTCTACACAACAGGAAGAAAAGTTCATCACATAAATCATATTACAATAGGCCATGGGAAGGATGTGTAAACCCAACATTACTTAGAATAGTCTTGAAACTGTAATGAACCCGTTATGAAATCATATAATATTACTTTCCTTTGATTTTTGAATTTAAAAAATTTCCATATTGGAAAATGTATTAATTCTAAGCTTACTGTGAATTATTTTGAAGTATATTTTAAGTTAATTTTCAAGATATATTCCATGAAATAAGAATACTCTGCTCATTTGAGTTCATAGACTTGGGTAAAGGGCTGAAAAGCCTGATAAGTGAATAGCAATGAGATAAAAAACTAGAAAAGATTTGTCAGAATGTGTCTTTCCTAGAAACATTCTGTACCACAGTGAGAACTAAATCCATTTACATTATAGGGCATCATACTTTCTTCATCAAGGAAGTAAGGACTCAAAGGTTAGAAATAGAATCACCTTGCAAGATGTTAGGTCTTATAATCACCTCTCTTTGTTGCCTGTTAGCAGTCATTATGTTGAATTATCCCTTTCAGATAATCACTCCATTTAGAAGACTAATGCTGTGCGCTGAGAACAGGAAAGAGATGGAGGATTGGATCAGCTCGCTGAAGTCTGTACAGACCAGAGAACCTTACGAGGTGAAGTAGCATCTCTCTTGTCCTCTTGCCCTCTTAGAGAATAAATGTGATCCATAATGCTACAGCTATATTCTGTGGGGGGAAAAAGTATATGTAGATTCATTCAGCAACCTGTTTAAACCTGATATAGGTTTTTTTTTTTTTTTTTTAGCTAAAGCAAAGTGTTTTAGTTTTAAAAATAATGGATTTGAAATTTCGGTCATCATTATGTAGCTTCTGCATGTAGTCCTGTTCTCTTGTTTGGCAAACCTACCCTGACGTCTCGTTTCCAGGTGGCCCAGTTTAACGTGGAACATTTCTCAGGGATGCATAACTGGTACGCGTGCTCCCACGCCCGCCCCACTTTCTGTAACGTGTGCCGAGAGAGTCTTTCTGGAGTCACCTCCCACGGCCTGTCCTGCGAAGGTACAGTAGCATCCAGGGCGTGTCCTCCTTCAACGCTGTCCTTCCTGTAAACATGCCGCCACCGGCACCTCTGCAAACAGAGAAACAGCACCGCAGCAAGGCATTGCCCTTGGGTGGAAGCAGTGAGTGGGAGCCTCTCGGGGGACCAGAGTGTTGTCCTTAAACTGTGGCTTCAGGAGGAGCTCTGCCCAGATACGAATGACTTAGAAAATAGTTTAGCTTAGGAAAAGATAACATGAAATCATCTGAAGGAGGAAATGTCAACCCACTCCAGCAGCAGCAGCCAGTATTCTTGCCTGAAAAATCCCATGGACAGAGCAGCTTGGTGGGCTCTGGTCCAAATAGCCGCAAAGAGTAGGACACGACTGAGTGAGTGAGCATACACGCATAAATCAAAGTATGGCATTTCCCTCCTCAGGAACTAGCATCTACTGGTAAAGAAAACTCTGTAGACTGTGTATTTCATTCTCATTTTCCAGCATTCTTTTTCTGTTCTGTTTGATTATAGAGGACAAAACTTTCTGGTGGATAGTATATACTCTTTTGGCAGAATTTCCGATGGTTACTTATACTACATCATTTTAAATGTTTTATTTCATTTGTGTTTAATGTAAATGGGGCTTCCCTGGTGGCTCAGATGCTAAAGAATCTGCTTGCAATGGAGGAGACTTGGGTTTGATCCCTGGATCAGGAAGATCCTCTGGAGAAGGGAATGGCAACCCACTCCAGTATTCTTGCCTGGAGAATCCCACGGACAGAGAAGTTGGCTGTCTACAGTCCATGGGGTTGCAAAGAGTCGGACATGAATGAGCGACTAACACTCACACACATCCTTTTAAATTTCTTTAAAGTTCTCTAAAAATAAGGTCTATGCTGTTGTTCTCATCACAGGATTTGTGGATTATTTTTAAATTTAAGAGAAGTGACCACTTAACATCACTAGGAGAAAACTCATACCTTCTTTTGATTTATTTAATAGCTCAGTGGTTCCATCACTGTGTACCTCTTTTTAAACCACATATAATACTATTATTAGCTTTTCTCTCTTAATACAAAAAATTCTTAGATAATTTTGTAATATAACTATTACAATTAAATAATAAATAAGAAATAGAGTCACAGTTTTAACTCATTTTGAATTATAAAACCCAGGATACATCAGTATTTCAGCTATTTAACATGACAGGCTTAGTGTGTAAGAATAAAGTTCTGTAGTTAAACTCTGTGGGTTCAGATTCCAGTTTCAACACTACAGACTATGACCAGGATTAGTCTAACCCTTTTAGACTTTGGCTGCCTCCTCTCTAAAATGGGGATAATAGTCATTTATATCTCACAGAATACTATAAAAATGAAATAAGAGAATGCATACAATGATGCTGTTTTTCTAGTCAGATAAATTGTAGACATTTGTAGGTGAGTTGTATAAGAAATTCATCAAGCAAACAATTAGAGATTGTATCATGGCCTGATGCATTAAAATTCATGAAAATGAGAATTTGGAGGAGACGTAAACATTTTTTTTAGATTTAACAAATGATTGAAAACAAAGACATAATTAGTCTTTCTGACTTTAGTGATTATATGGAGTTATTCTGAAGGTCTTTGTACAATTACCTTGGTGGTGGTTTAGTCTCTAAGTCATGTCCGATTCTTGTGACCCCATGGACTATAGCCTGCCAGTCTCCTTTGTCCATGGGATTCTCCAGGCAAGAATACTGGAGTGGGTTGCCATTTCCTTCTCCAGAGAATCTTCCCAACCCAGGAATTGAACCCAGGTCTCCTGCACTGCAGGCAGATCTTTACCAACTGAGTCATAAGGGAAGCCCCCCTACAGTTACCTTATAGTCTGTTATTCCTCAAACTGCTAAAAAAAAAAATCAAATCTATTAGTATCTTAGATACTGTTAGAACTGATCTGTGGTACCCTTCTGATCTGAGAGTTATGCATTATTAAATATATTTAATGGTAAAGGAGTTGAACTTAACAGTGGGATGACTGAATATTTTTCTAAACATTTTAAAAGAAAAATGAAAATTACATTAGCTGGTGGGGATAAAAAGCTTCCAAGTCTTTAAAAAGATGTGTTACATTATTCTATTGATAATTAAGTTTCTGATTTTTAAAGTCTCAATTATAGCATTTTTAAAATACCTTTTAGAGGAATATATGTTAGTATTCAATTTTTTTTTGTTGATAAAAATTTTAAATCTTGCCATTAGTATATTTAGAACTGTAGCAGATTTTAGAAATCCCAAAGGTTTTATGAATACCCAAAAAGATTGCCTTTTATTTTGTGTTGTTTTATTGTTTAGTTGCTAAGTCATGTCTGACTCTTTTGTGACCCCATGAACTGTAGCCCGCCAGGCTCCTCTGTCCATGGGATTTCCCAGGCAGGAATACTGGACTGGGTAGCCATTCCCTTCTCCAGGGAATCTTCCTGATTCAAGGATTAAACCCACATCTCCTGCATTTTCAGGGGGATTCTCTACAAACCACCAGGGAAGCCTTTTTATTCTCTGAGACTGTAGTTATTTAGGATATGTTTATTGTAAACAAAGTTAAATTTTAGAAATCCCCTTGAAATCTGCATAAACTGCTTGTTTAGCAAAACCGAAGGCTTACAACACAAAAAAATTTTAAAGTTATAACAGAGGTGCAAATTCAGGAAAAATTCATTCAATAATGACAATGAATAAAGTATTATAATAGAATCCATCTTCCAGGGTGCAACACCAATACTATATTTACTTAGTCTTTCTTCCCCTTTTTCACAGTAAAAGGAGTCTGTACTGATTTGTCTTCTAGGCTTGTGTTAAACAATAACTGAATTATTTTAAAACCTTGCGTATATAAAATATATGAATGAAAAACAGAAGGCAGAAAATGCATTTCACAGATAATTCCCTAAATCAATTGAGGATGCTAATTATAATTTCAGAGCATAATTGTGATTCTCAAGGATTTAAACAGCACTCTAAGAATAAAAAGTTAGATGGTAATTCTTTTTAATCAACAGCTTAAAATATCTCTACACGGGTATTTATGAATTTTTGTCTTAACCACTGTTGAACACTTAAAACTTGTTAAAGACTATATTGCAATAAAGAATCATAATTTTATTACAAGCCAGTGTATTTTTTAAGTTCTGTGGTTTAAAATAATGGCTATATTACAGGTCAGGAAAAAATGCTTTATTTCAGAATCACTTGTGTGGAGAAAATTGTCACCTGCCAAATTAAGGTGCCTATTCCTCATGTCCATTCCTTAGTGACCATAATTTCATTCGTTTGTTTTATTTTAATCGTTATATATTATATTAAACACCTTTGTGATTCTCAATGCTCATTGCATGAAGAACTTTATTATTACAAAAGTGATTTTTATTCTTCATGAACCATTTAATTTTTAATGGCAAAATCTTCAAAAAGCCATGAAATTAGACCCTGTTGCCCTCTTTATATTACTTCCTTCTTTGTCTCTTAGAAAAGTTATTGACTATCAACACTTATTTGTACTTAGAAAACAGCTTGCTTTTTTAAAACTAAAACCATTCTTTTGAGAAATAAAATAACAGATTGAGCCATTTAAATAATTTAAAATAGTAACTAATGTAAAAGTCACTTGCCTTATAGCAAAAGGGAGCAGATATCATGCTGAAGTAACTGTTCAAACAAAGCTTACCTTCTGCGATGCTGTTTCTTTACTTTGCTGTTTCTCAGCAATAAAGTTAAGTGGAAAATTTGTTTTCTGTATGAGGTCTGTGCTTGAGTCACAAAGTCATTTATAGCAAAAATATTATGATTTCCAGGAAAGAATTTGTCAGTGTACACAAAAAGAGCAGGTAAATGAAACATTGCCAGTATCTATGTACTCATATTGTTTTTAAGGAAAAACGGCTCAATTTAAATGGCCATTTATATACTGGCTACTTATGATACCTGAAGCATTCTGAACATTTGGCTATATAGGCATCTCATTTATTTTACTTGACCTGTTTGTTTTCATGTTATATTAAATTAAGACAATTTAAAGAGAAGAGCTTATAACCTGTTATTTCAAATTTGTTAATGGTTTACTGGCAGAAATTCAAAAACCATGCAAAAAGGAGCCACCTTTTCATTTTGAATTTGCAACAGGTACCTTCTTATGTTTCTACCAAAATGATCTCTACTTTTAAATATTTCTCTGAAAAGTCAGAAACTCTTTATAATGTCAATATTCATTAGCAGTTGGCTAAATGTATGTTAATGCATGTTCTTGGTGGGTTTCCCTGGTGGCTCAATGGTAAAGAATACACCTGCAGTGCAGGAGACACGGGTTCAATCCCTGGATCAGGAAGATCCCCTGGAGGAGGGCATGGCAACCCACTCCAGTATTCTTGCCTGGAGAATCCCATGGACACAGGAGCCTGGTGGGCTACAGTCCATGGGGTCGCAAAGAGTCAGACACGACTGAGCGAGTAAACAACTGCGTGTGTCCTTACAGGGATGGATAAGCATAGTTGTAGTCAAGTTCTGATTTTCATAAGCAAGGTTTAATTTTTCAAATAATCTGTGGTTTATTTGTTTTGTTCATGTACGCACTGCTTCTATCTTGCTGTTTCCTCATATTTCTCTTTTGTAGGTATCTTTCTGGTGATATGGCTGGGGAGCTTTAGCGATGCCTGTAGTGGGAGTGTCACTTCATTATTCCTTTCTTCTGCATTATCATGTAGTCATCCCAACAGGATACTTTTTAAATCTATTTTTAAAAAACATTGTTTGTTTTTAATCAAAGGATATATCCCTAGGACTTCCCTGTAGCTCAAACGGTAAAGAATTTGCCTATGATGCAGAAGACCAGGTTCAATCCCTGGGTTGGGAAGTTCCTCTGGAGAAGGGAATGGCAACCCACTCCAGTATTCTTGCCTGGAAAATCCCATGGACAGAGGAGCCTGGCGGGCTACAGTCCATAGGGTTGCGAAGAGTGGGACACGACTGAGTGACTTAACACACACGCAGTTGCTTTACAGTGTTATCTTGGTTTCTGCCAGACACCAGCATGAATCAGCCGTAGATTTACCTAAATTACCTCCCTCCAACCTCCTCCCGCCTCCCTCCCCATCCCACCCCTCTCAGCTGTTACTGAGTTCTGGTTTGAGTTCGCTGAGTCACAGGGCAAGTTCCCAAAGGCTGTCTCTTTTACACATGGTAATGTGTGTTTCCATATTACTGTCTCTTTGCATCCCACCCTCTCCTCCCTTACCCCCTGCCTCCCCTGCCCAGTGTACACAAGTCTGTTCTCTATGTCTGTGATTATTTCATCAGCACCATCTTTCTAGATTCCATACATTTGCGTTAGTATGCGATGTTTGTTTTTCTCTTTTTTACTTACTCACTTCCAACAAGATACTTTTAAAAAATATTTATTTGGCTGTACTGGGTGTTAGTTGTGACATGTGGGATCTAGTTCCTTGATCCGGGATCGAACCTGGGGACCCTGCATTGGGAGCACAGAGTCTTGGCCACTGGACCATCAGGAAGTCCCAACAGGACACTTTTAAAAGACAGTGCCGTCTTTGTGACCCTCATCAATGCATTTCCCATGATGTCTGGATATTTTCTTGACGTACTTGGACTTTCAAATTCCCCTGAATTATCTTGTTCTTTATCTCTCTGATATTTTCAAACTTTTTATTTAAGTGTAATATACGAACAGAAAAAAGAAAACATCAGAAGGGTACACAGTTTGTTGAATTTTCACAAATTAAATGCTTTTATGTAATCAGCACCCAGACTTAGAAATTGGATATTACCAGAACTCCTGTCAGTCTGTCAGTACAGTCACTCAGTCGTGTCCGACTCTTTGCGACCCCATGAATCGCAGCACGCCAGGCCTCCCTGTCCATCACCAGCTCCCAGAGTCCATCCAAACCCATGTCCATTGAGTCAGTGATGCCATCCAGCCATCTCATCCTCTGTCGTCCCCTTCTCCTCCTGCCCCCAATCCCTCCCAGCATCAGAGTCTTTTCCAATGAGTCAACTCTTTGCATGAGGTGGCCAAAGTATTGGAGCTTCAGCTTCAACATCAGTCCTTCCAATGAACATTCAGGACTGATTTCCTTTGGGATGGACTGGTTGGATCCCCTTGCAGTCCAAAGGACTCTGAAGAGTCTTCTCCAACACCACAGTTCAAAAGCATCAATTCTTTGGTGCTCAGCTTTCTTCACAGTCCAACTCTCACATCCATACATGACCACTGGAAAACCTGTATTACTGAATTTTATCTTCTTTGTGTATGTGTGTTGTCTCCTTTCTCAAGAATTAATTCTTTTAGTATTTATTTCCTTTCTTCTTTTAGGAGTAAATGAAATCTCTTTAGCAATCTGTAGCTTGATCAGAATGCTTCATAAGCACATAATCATATTTGCTTTTTAGAATATCGACGGTTATTGAAGAGTAATAGAAACTTTAAAAAATATTGTCTTTCTTCTACTCACCCTCCCCAGCCCTTTGAAATTTCATGCTGTGATTTCCTTTCATCGTTGGTCCAAAAGTATATGTTCACTTAGCAATGGTTGGCTTTTTTTTAGTGTGTAAATTCAAGGCTCACAAACGCTGTGCAGTGAGGGCAATGAACAACTGCAAGTGGACGACCCTGGCCTCCATCGGGAAGGACATCATCGAGAACGAGGACGGGGTAGGCTCCCTTCCTCTCCCCTCTCTCCCAGACACCCCCACTCCTTCGTTCTCTGCTCCCGTGGAAGTTCAGTGGGAGCCATCTAATTAGTTAAATTACAATAGGAAGTTAAGAGGAAGTGTTGATTATTAGGATTAGATGGAAAGTTTGGGTAGATTGGGACTTTTTATTTTCAATTCAATCCTTCGTAGCTTCTTTCAGCTCTTAAATTTTAAGACGATTGGTGTGTAAGGGCTTAGGAGGGGTTGTTGGGCTGGGCTGATGCTGCAGACCCTTATCTGGCCGACTAAGGTACTCTGTAAGGCTCAGCTCAGCTGTATACCCAGACATTCACTCCTCGGACTTTGGAGCCTGCTCCCCCACCTTCAAAACCTTATCTCCTTTGCATGCAAATCTCTGATACCCCTTCCTGGTCAGTTTATGATAATCCCTCTCTGTGCTCAGCGAGAATACACATCCTGCAGGGTAGGGGTTTAGTTTTATTTTTGTATCCCTATCGTGCTTGGGCATAATAGATGCTCATTAAAAGTGGGGGAAATGCACGCATGCCAGGAATGATACATGCTGCTGATTCCATAGAGTAAGAAATCATTGTCTCTCTTCCGTGGGCTAAGAACAGTGTCCTCCATGGTCTTAACTCGACTGCCCTTTCTTCCTGCTGTGTAGGTGGCTATGCCTCACCAGTGGCTCGAGGGTAACTTGCCCGTGAGCGCCAAGTGTGCCGTCTGCGACAAAACGTGCGGCAGTGTTCTCCGTCTTCAAGATTGGAGATGCCTTTGGTGTAGAACGATGGTGAGAGGTTTATAAATATTCTCCATTAAAAGAAATGACTCTTCCTGTATCTTTTCATCTATGTGATTTAGAGACAAAGCTAAGAATTTATGGCGGAGCACAGCCGATAGTACAGGTACCCGTTTTGGTGGTGGTGGTTTAGTCGCTTAGTTGTGTCTGACTCTTGTGACCCCGTGGACTGTAGCCCGCCAGGCTCCTCTGTCCATGGGAGTTCCCAGGCAAGAATACTAGAGTGGGTTGCCATTTCCTCCTCCGGGAGATCTTCCTGACCCAGGGATGGAACCCACGTGCCCTACGTTGCAGGCGTTCTCTTGCATTGCAGGCGTTCTCCTGCATTTCTTTACCAGCTGAGCTACCAGGGAAGCCCATTTTAAGATGCACCTTTTTCAAAGTGTATTCCTTCCACTCTGGCTACTTCTGCACGCTTCCTGTTTGTGACACCTGTTCTTGTTATATATTTCTTTTATCTGAAGACCTCTTTCTCACAGTCTTACTGTTTTTCATCAAGCTTTAGCCGCATCTAGTGGTTTGCTATTTTCAGCCCATTTTAACACCTGTTGCTGACAGAAAGCCACCAGATTTTGACTGACAAGCAAGGTGTGGGTTTGCTACAACCCCATGCATGTTCTCTTGACAGAAAGAAGCCGAATTCAATAGGCCGTGCACTGATACATTTTAAAGTGTATGCCTTTATGTTTTAGAAATGAGTAGATATTTAAAATCTTCTTTGCACATGTAAGCAAGTGGTGGGAAGCAGGTACAGCACAGCATGGAGCCCGCGGCAAGGAATGGTCCCACCTCTGACAGTCTGCGTGAGGACTGGGCCTCCATGCTGCAGGGTGACGTGGGGCTAAAAGACAGCAGGGCAAGGAGGCAGTGTGCGCCCACCTGAGCACTGGGCGATGCTGTCCAGCTAGGGTGCCGATTGCCTTGCGTTGAGGCTGAGTTGTTTGGTCAAGTTTTGAGTCTTGGAAGTCACCCCCTCCCCCCAACAAAAAAGATGGGAAACCATTGCTCTCAGTAACTACGTTGAAGGGACTTCCGTGGTGGTTCAGTGGTTAAGAGTCTGTATTTCCACTGCAGAGGTGTGAGTTCAATCCCTGGTCCAGGAACTAAAATCTTCTCATGATGTGGCCAAAAAATTAAAATAAAAATAAAAAATAGTGTTAATAAAAATTTTAAAAATACTGTTGATTTGAAGATCAGTGAATGCAAGAGGTCTGCATATGATGTTTTGATTTTGTAATCCATGAAATTGATTCCATGAGCCATGGAGGAAAAATAAGTCCTATGACTTTTTAGTCAGGACTGATAGGTTATCTTGTGTTTCTTTTTCATCTTTGAATCAAACATAATTCTCCTGATTGCCATGATTTTTATTGCCATAGGTGTTACTTTTTAAATCCCATTTAATATAATATACAGACTATATTGGATAATCTCTCTCCTTTTGGAGTTTTCGTGCAACCCTAACCCTGAAAACACTCTTGTGCCATTCAAACCAGATTTTAAGTCAAGATTCCGTTCCACCTAAGATTTCTTTTTTTGGGGGGGTAACTGCTGACAAATGTCTCTACCACTGCTTTTATTAGTCTGCATTTACTGAAGTCTATTTCTCTCCTTCTGAAACTGCAGCTGCTCTTTTCATAACTTTTTGAAAAGAAAGGAGATCATCTGTGTGATGATTCATTTTAGAAAGATTTTATAAAAGTTGTCTTTACCTGCAATATATAGCTCTCTACTTATCTTTAGTCAGCTATTATTTTTTTTTAACTGAAGTATGCTTGATGTACAGCGGTGTGTTCGTTTCAGGTGTACTGCACAGTGATTCATTTATACATAAGTAAACATAAGTGTGTATATATATTCATTTTCAGATTCCTTTCCCTTATAGCTACACAAAATATTAAGTAGAGTTCCCTGTACTGTACAGCAGGTTCTTGTTGGTTATCTATTTTATATACAGTAGTGTGTGTACATTAATCCCAAACTCCTAATTTATCCTGCAGACATAGGAGATAAACTTACAGTAACCAAAAAGGAAAGCTTGCTGTTATTCAGTCGCTCAGTCGTGTCTGAGTCGGTGATGCCATCCAGCCATCTCATCCTCTGTTGCCACCTTTTCCATCCCTCTTAATCTTGTACCTCATATACACTATCATTTATCTGTTATGATATTATTTTACCTTTAGACTATGAGTTTCTAACAGCAGAATCTCTAGTGTCTAAACATGGTCACTTGGTTCAAAACCAAACCAAGCCGTATTTCCACAACCGTAATGAATCACCTCCTAAGTTTTCCAGCTGTTGCCCAGTTTTTGGATATAGTTTTACCTTTTTTATAAAAATAGTGAAGATACAATTTTATCTCTGCTTTTTTCATTTAACACTGTTATAAATATTTTTCTGTTTTGTTTCATGACTCTCAAACTTTTTTCTTTTAAAACTGTGCATTTTCATTTTTCTAAAATCCTGATGGATTAATTATTATAAATCATAATAGGAAACTGTCCCAAATCAGGTCATCAGCAGAATAAGAATCACTATCAAATTTCAATTACTTTCCTAAAAGTTTTATAAATATATTTAACTGATATGCCAGTTTTCTAAAGGACTAATGAAATAAAACCACATTAAATAAGTGCTTTATGAAGTGCCTGCTTTTACTGATGAAGCATTTAAAAGCTCTCTAGGTAGATACATAAATTATTCTAAATTGCCTAGGTCCTGCTACTGCTGCTAAGTCACTTCAGTCGTGTCCGACTCTGTGTGACCCCATAGACGGCAGCCCACCAGGCTCCCCTGTCCCTGGGATTCTCCAGGCAAGAATACTGGAGTGGGTTGCCATTTCCTTCTCCAATGCATGAAAGTGAAAAGTGAAAGTGAAGTCGCTGAGTCGTGTCTGACTCCTATCGACCCCACGGACTGCAGCCTGCCAGGCTCCTCCATCCATGGGATTTTCCAGGCAGGAGTGCTGGAGTGGGGTGCCATTGCCTTCTCCAACTCCTGCCTAGGTCCTACATTATATGTTTCCAAAGCTTGAGTGACCTTGAAACTTTTTTTCCTACGGAATTAAGACATCTGCTGAGTGCTGGCGATGTGGATCACTTCTCAAGATGAGTGGGCGATAATAAGACCTTTCTCTTTTTGTTGCCGAGAGGGCAGTCTAGCTGAGACAGTAGGCACAGATGTCCTTATAACTGTACTAGCATGACAGTGTTATAAAAAAGGTGTGAATGGAAAGTTGCAGGATCCCTGCAGACACCTTGCAGACTGTTTTTATTTTCATTATATTATGTAAGAATTTTGTACGGTTAGTGTCATCAGTTTTTCTTATGGACAGTGATGCTGGACGCATACCAGTTTGCTTCCCTTCTTCATCCCTTCTTCCCTCCCTTCCTCTCTCCCCTTCTTCCTTCCTCTGTCCTCCTTCCTCTGTCTCTTCCTCTCTCCTTGCTCTCACCAGGCATTTACTGACTACATACTACTTGCCTGAGTCACCCACGAAAACAGACTGCACAAACCAAATCAAATTCCCATCTCTAAAATGATTAGTCCATTCCTTAGAAATAGAAACACTGTGCCATTAAAATACTTTATGAATTCCTGGACATTTGAAGATGCACTTAGTCTTAATTTTTCAGTTCCTTAGACATAGTTTGTACCATAACAAAACATGGATGTGTGTTTAGTGATTCCTGAAGGCTTCTTTCTTTGCTACTAGGTACACACTGCCTGTAAAGATTTATATCATCCTGTATGTCCACTTGGCCAATGTAAAGTATCTGTCATACCTCCAATTGCACTCAACAGCACTGATTCTGATGGTAAGTATCGGTAGTAGAAGTATGTATATTCCTGGTTCATCAAATGTTGATATGTACACTATTTCCCTAGTATAAATAACACTGTGGTTGGTTATTCTGGTCAGTTTATATATAATAATTCCATTTCAATTGCAGAACAGTACATTTAATTTATACAAGAACATTTTAAAATTAAGGTTTAACATAACTATTAACACAGTGGTGAAATTACAGTGTATAAGATTTATAGATTTTACATTTCAGCAAATCAAATAAAATCATTATTCTGTAAGAAAATGCAACCTGAACAAATTAATTTTTTATAAGCATTTTTTCCCCTCTGTAGTTGAAACTGCCCATTAGCAAAGCTCTTTTTGAAACCCATTTTTCTATCGTTTCATTGTAAGAATTTATATTCCCATACATTCATTCACTTTTTTTAGTGTTTCTATTTTATGACTTAATTGTACATATGGAAGAACCCATTTACAACACTGGTTTGGGGATAGCATACTTACCACTTCTTTGTAAACAAACCGTATTACATAAGGCTTTTACCATAAACTATTATTAATGTTTTGCATCAATAAAGTGCTTTATCTTTTCAAACTTTTTATAGAAATATGCCAGTAGATATCATAGCTACTAGAAGCTGCAGAAGATATGATTTTTTTAACCTGTGCTGTTAACAGCCTCCCCCTAAGCCCCAATATATCAAAGTTCTGTTACTTATTATAAAATTTAAAAATACTTTCTGAGACCTTAAGGAGGAGGTGTTAAATATTGTATAATACTGGAAATTAGCATGAATCCTTTAACAACTGTGAATTTGTACACTATGATTGGTTTCTCTTAATAATTAAGTGTTGCTAGGGCAAGTGGTAGATCTCAAATTATCTGTGCTTAATACTTTCACCATCTTTTGTATGATTTTTCATTATAGCTCATATTTTAGAAGGTAAGTTCTGTGTTCTTAATATGTGAGTAATAAACCTGTCTGCATATGGGGGCTCTGAAGTATGAACTTAACTGTTTTTCTTCTAAAGTTTTGTTAAGAGAAAGCGGTGCATATTGATCTTACGTTGTGTTTTTGTTTTTTTTCCCCACAGGTTTCTGTAGAGCAACATTTTCATTCTGTGTTAGTCCTTTATTGGTTTTTGTCAATTCTAAGAGTGGAGATAATCAGGGAGTAAAGTTTCTTCGTCGATTTAAACAGTTACTAAATCCAGCTCAGGTGTTTGATTTGATGAATGGCGGTCCTCATTTGGGGTAATTGATTACTGACAAATCTTCCTTGAATGAAATATAGCACTAAGTGTGAAGTACATTTGATTTTTCAGTTCATGAAAACTGTAGATTCATCTAGACGCCTCTGGGTTGATCTTCTCACACGTCCCTTTTTTTAACGTTCTAATTATAAATTTTAACACAACCGTTTTGATATTTATATAACTTCCTGTGTGCCCAAAGCTCTAAAATTTGTTTAGAAAATGTTTTCGAATATATCCTACATCAAACAATTCTGTTTGCTTAGCTCTATAGAAGTAGACCAACTTATGTAAATGGAGAAATACAAAAAAATAACTTCAGAAAATGATTTGCATTGGGAGGCTAGTATTGAACTATATACAATACAAATAATCAGTTATTTAACTGAAACACAGATACTCTTGTGGATCTCAGAAACAAGTTGTCAAGGATTTAAGACTTGGTTCCCATAAATGACAGAAAGTACTTTTGTTAACTGTCCACTTCAGACTTTCTGGAATGTCATGTAACTTAAAATCTGGGGGAAAAAATTAATGTTTCAGTGTTGGAAAATATGCCTTGAGGCACTTTGAATACATTTTTAGTGTATATATTTATGATTTTCGTTGAAGAGGTGGTATTGAGTCGTCTGAACCAGGGGCATACACTCTCTTTCCGATTTGCTCACGCCAGCTTGGCTTTTCTCTTGAGTCCACTGTAACGCCGAAGTAGAAATGAAGACTTTAGATCCCAGTTCCTGAAAAGGCCTGTTGAGCTCCAGCACTCTCCTGTCTTCTCTGTTTCTCTTCTCAGTCTCTCTTTGTGCCCCTTTCACTTTTGTCCCTTCGGGGCCTTCCTTCTTGTTCCCATTGCCTTTTTCTTGCTATCTCAGGCCCTTCTGGTTCCCTGGGTATCGCTCTTCATTTGAACCCGAGTCCTGCCTTATGTGCTGTACCTCCCTTCCTTCCCCCTGCATGGGTCCTGGCACTTCCCCATCTAGCTTCTCTCATCACCTCTGTCTCTCCCATTGCTGATTAGCTTTGTCTCCCCTTCTAGCATATCTGTTTTATAACCCTTCATGGCTCCAATATCTTATTTTTTCTACTCATCCTCTAAAATTCCAAGGAACTC
This sequence comes from Bos taurus, assembly GCF_002263795.3. Classification (NCBI taxonomy): domain Eukaryota; kingdom Metazoa; phylum Chordata; class Mammalia; order Artiodactyla; family Bovidae; genus Bos; species Bos taurus. The sequence continues at coordinate 12,307,693 of NC_037339.1, forward strand.
CCTTTGTGAAACTTCTTGAGATTGTCTCCATATTTTTTCAATTTTCCACAATACTTGAGGTATACAAAGGTACATTCAGAGGGTGAGATGTGTCAAAATTTGAGATGAAGGAAGGCAGAAGTAGAAAGATTGACCTGAGAAAAGGAAAAGAGGAAGTTAAAAAACTGCTGGCAGTGTGGTGGGGGTACATTAGTGATGTTTGGTGGATCTCTTTAGGAATCGCCCCCATGCCACTCAAGAGCATCAGTGCCCTGGATTCTCCACCCTGGTCTTAATATGCTACTCATGGAAATAATATATCCTTGTGATAGAAAGAAAAAAAATCACTATTTTTACCATTGCCTATCACTTAACCTTCAATAATCTTTCCTGGGTTCTGCTTCTTTTTTGTTTTTGCATTTCTCACTCCCCTTTCTTCCTAATTTTGTCTCCATTTCTGCATATAATCCTCTTTCCTCTTTATGATTAAGACATTTTTGTGAGTTCCACATTGCACTCAAATTAATTTTTATAGTATGATTCACCTGTAAGAGTTCTTATATTTAATCTGAACATGAGTACCAATATGTAACAATAGAATGACAAAAGAATTGGGGAGAGTGATTTTTATTCACTTATCCTAAAATCAAATACTTCTTACTTTCAGTTTAAGATTATTCCAGAAGTTTGACAATTTCCGGATTCTTGTTTGTGGAGGAGATGGAAGTGTAGGTTGGGTTTTGTCAGAAATTGATAAGCTCAACTTGAACAAACAGGCAAGTGGTCATCATTCTTTTCGTTGCTAGTTAACATGAATGTATCCTAACCTGCTGACCAGTGAAGTGCAGAAGTGTCAGAGTCCCCCTCTCTCGACTTGTCTGAGGTCTCCGGTGGGGCTGTTTTTTTTTTCAGTGTCAGCTGGGAGTACTGCCTCTGGGGACAGGAAACGACCTTGCCCGGGTTCTCGGCTGGGGAGGCTCGTACGATGACGACACCCAACTTCCTCAGATACTTGAGAAGCTGGAACGAGCCAGTACCAAAATGTTGGACAGGTAATAACAAATTCTCTTCTAAAACTAGATTGAAAGCAGCATACTGATATCCTCTTTTTGATCATTAGGACTGTACTGACAGTAAGCCCATGAAGGGGTTCCACCCTTGTGGTCTAGAACAGAGCCTGACACAGAACAGACACTCTGTAAATATGTTTTTTGAGTGAATGAATGAATTTTTTTAATGAGAAGACTAGTTTAATGAACCCATTATTTTAAAGATAGATGGCTACATTAATGCTTACTGCTGTTTAGTCGCTCAGTCACGTTACTGTTTGTGGCCCCATGGACTGTAGCCCACTAGTCTCCTCTGTCGGTGAGATTTTCCAGGGAAGAATAATGAAGTAGGTTTGCATTTCCTTCTCCAGGGGATCTTCCCAGCCCAGGGATTGAAACCACGTCTCCTGCCTTGGCAGGCAGATTCTTCACCACTGAACCATTTGGAAAGCTCATGTTGATACTAATTACTTTTAACTGCTGTTTGGGTCAGAAAGCTTAAATAGTTAATTTGTGGGGGGTCTTTTGATGAATATACAAGGTATGGCCCTTTCCTCTTCTGGTTTCATGAAAACCAAAGAAAACATACAAACTTTAGACAGTATATCTTCTTAATTATACATGTTAATAAGAAATTGAGCCAACAAAATACCAAAAAATATAATCCTTTCCCAGGGACAGGAAAATGCTAGGAAAACAGCTTCACATGGAGGAGCCATCACAGTTTTTATGGTATTCTGGATTGCACCTCTTAACTGCTCTCTCTCTAAATACCTCACATGTAAAAAGAAAAAAAAAACAGTCTGTGTGACCTGAGTATTATGGAGGAGGTGTTTAGAATTGACATATAGGGAGCAACCGGGCTTCCCTAGTGGCTCAGTGATAAAGAATCCATCTGCCAGTGTAGGAGATGTGGGTTTGATTACTCCATCAAAAAGCTCCCCTGGAGAAGGAAATGGCTACCCACTCCAGTATTCTTGCCTAGAGAATGCCATGGACAGAGGAGCCTGGTAGGCTAGTCTATGGGGTTGCAAAGAGTCAGACACGACTGCGCTCAGGCACATAAGGAGCAACCAGGACTCAGTAAGCAGTAACCGCCATCATCACTGGAACACAAATGTCAAAATCTCATTATAAACTCTAGCTAGCATGAATCAAAACAACTCTGATAGGATTAGCCATCTGTGGAACTCTTCCCGAAAATAACAAAATCTCATCAGGGAGCCACCAATCCAAAATGTAATTACTCTAAAATAAGCTGTAATCTAATTAATGGTAACCTTTCCTGCCATAAGGTAATGTTGCAATGGCTGATTCTTCTGCAGACAGGATATTTAAAAAGAAAGCTAGGTTGGTGAGCATTTATCTGAGTTAATCCCAAACCAGTCATGAGGGGGATCCCCATGTAGTTTGGGAGCATAAAGTGGACTCAGTCTCCAGTCTTTAAAAGAGTCTGGAGGTGGTTTCCCAGAAGACTGCCCAATTTAGCACTTACCAAACCTCACAAGGTATTTTAAATGGCTTTTTCTTGTAAATTTAAATACCACTCTCCCCACAACCTAGGAAATACTGTGAGGCATTTCCTCTGCACTGGGTGTGTGCTTTTCCCTCGTATGTTATAAAAATTAATGTCTCCAGGTGGTTAGCAGAGAAACAACACCCCTGTGGTAAAACTCCTTAATACAGACCTGCAAAAAAAAAAGTGAAAGTGAGTCACTCAGTCATGTCCGACTCTGCGACCCCATGGGCTATACAGTCCATGGAATTCTCCAGGCCAGAATACTGGAGTGAAGCCTTCCCCTTCTCCAGGGGATCTTCCCACAGGGATCGAACCCAGGTCTCCCTCATTGCAGGTGGATTCTTTACCAGCTGAGCCACAAGGGAAGCCCCCAAAGCCACCCCACCCCCCCAAAAAATAAAGGGGATTTAAAAAGCTAGGACTATTGTTAGAAACATAAGACAATTTTGTTCTTGTGCTTTCTTTACTAATTTAAGAATTGTTGTTGTTGTTCAGTCACTAAGTCATGTCCAACCCCATGGACTGCAGCACACCAGGCTTCCTCTCCTTCACTATCTCCTAGAGTTTGCTCAAACTCATGTTCATTGAGCTGGTGATACCATCCAACCATCCCATCCTCTGTCACCCACTTCAGTCAGTCAGAAGGCCACAGGATAACAGGATATCTTTAGCTGATCGTTGTTGTCATTCAGTTGTTAAGTTGTGTCCAATTCTTTGCCACCCATGGACTATAGCAGGCCAAGGCTTCCCTTTCCTTCACCGTCTCTCAGAAGTTTGCTCAAAGTCATGTCTATCGAGTTAATGATGCCATCCATCTATCTCATCCTTTGTCACCCCTTTCTCCTCCTGCCTTCGATCTGTCTCAGCATCAGGGTCTTTTCCAGTGAGTCGGCTCTTTGAATCAGGTGGCCAGAGTATTAGAGCTTCAGCTTCAGCATCAGTCCCTCCAGTGAATATTCAGGGGTGATTTCCTTTAGGGTTGACTGGTTTGATCTTGCAGTTCAAGGGACTCCTCAAGAGTCTTCCAGCACCACAGTTTGAAAGCATCAATTCTTTAGCACTCAGCCTTCTTTATGGTTCAACTCTCACATCCGTACATGACTACTGGAAAAACCATAGCTTTGACTATGGACGTTTGTCAGTACAAGTGGAAAATTGATGTTTAAAAATATTCCACATTATATATGCTTTTTCATATATATTAACTTATATGGGCTTCCCTCAGACGGCAAAGCATCTGTCTACAATGCGGGAGACCTGGGTTCGATCCCTGGGTCAGGAAGATCCCCTGGAGAAGGAAATGGCACCCCGCTCCAGTACCGTTGCCTGGAAAATCCCATAGACAGAGGAGCCTGGTAGGCTACAGTTCATGGGGTCGCAAAGAGTCGGACACGACTGAGTGACTTCACTTTAACTTATTTAGTCCTCAAAACAGCACTGGCTAAGAAAAGCATTATTATGACTATTTCACAAAGATGAATGTTGAGTTTTCTAGAGACAGTGGGAGTAAGAATGATTAATATTTTTGGCTGCCTAGCACATCTAGTTGCTTTTCTTAATAGAATATCATCTCATTTAATCCTCACTATACATTTAGAGATGGTTAATACTATTCTATCTTACAGAGTAAAAGGCTCAGTAGATTTCTTTTGTTTTCAAGGTCAAATTGCTAATAAGCGGTTGAACCAATTGTCTACACCAAAATACAGACTGTTTCCAAGGGCCTTTGTTCAACACTGCACTCACTCTTAATGCACATGCGTGCATGCTAAGTCGCTTTAGTCGTGTCTGACTCTTTGCGACCCCATGGTCTGCAGCCCACCAGGCTCCTATGTCCATGGGATTCTCCAGGCAAGAATACTGGAGTGGGTTGCCATGCCCTCCTCCAGGGGATCTTCCCAACCCAAGGATTGAACTTTGGGAAGCCCTTAATGCACATAATCACCACCAAACTGGTTCCCTACTTCCTGCCTCCAGCTCTACCTAGTCGGTACCAATGAGCATCCCTTCCTGGCTTGTGCTGAGACTTTCTCCTGTTTCTTCAGCTCCAGTCATTTGCCAATAAAAGGAAGAGGTATAGGTGGAAGGTCAAGGACACTTGGGTGGATTTCTTTCCCAATTCTGTAACCGTCCTTTGACCAGAGAAGTATTTCCAGGTATACAGAACTTGACTTCCTGGTTTTCAGTTGTGATTTTTCCCTTTATGAAGTTTTACAAAGTTTTATTATTTTATTCATTGCTTTTATTACATCTGTTTTCGGCACCAAAATATAAGCTTTATTAGAGAGGTCATATTCACTTTTCTATTACCAGACCCTTGAATACTGTCAGTGTGAGATGTTCAGTACATACCTGTTGCATAGATGCATGAAGGAAAGAATGACTTTTTATGCTCAAATATGTATATTTATAATGAGGGTTTCCATGCAGGCTCAGCAGTAAAGAATCTGCCTGCAATACAGGAGATGGCGGTTTGATTTCTGGGTCAAGAAGGAAATGGCAGCCCACTCCAGTATTCTTTCTGGGAAAATCCCATGGACAGAGGAGCCTGGCAGGCTGCAGTCCATGGGGTCTGAAACTTAGATACAACTTAGTGACTAAACCAGCAACAGGCATATATTTATAATATATTCATATCAAGAGTTGAATAGTAGTTATACACATCTATTTAGTTTACACACCCTAACAGATAACCTATGTCTTTCTGGGAATTCTCTCAGAATTTGAATTTTTGTGCAGACTTATTAGTCTGATTGATATACTAGGTTCTGTTTACATACTGGTGCTAATCTTGGGATTTCCCTCTACGTTCTGTCACTGTGATATGCTTTTCTTAAAGTTTCGTAATTTGTAATACTGCTCTCATTATGCTTTGCGTCTTTTAAAAGTCTTTATTTCACATCTTGTTACTGACAATAATAATGTCTATACCCAATTGTTCTTCTCACGTATTGAAATTATTTTAGATAAATGACTGGATTTATCTGGAGTTGATTGCTTATGTCTAACACCAAATGATTCAGTGTTTGGTTTGAAATTAATGTTTACAGCTAATTGAAATGAATTTGCTTCAGTCAAGCATTATTTCTATTAATATTTTCCTCTCAATTCCACACTTATTTTCTTAATTTAAGAGGGACTATTTAGCTAATTTCCATTTCATATCTGTATAAGCTGACTTGGTAAGAGTGATTGTTACCTGCAGAATGATTTATTTTTCATAGGTGCATTTATTTAATCTTGAACATTATTTTAGAATTTGGGGTTGTGACCCATTAGTAACTTTTATAATCTAGTTAGAAATTGCAGTGAGCATTATTTAAAAAGTAAAACAGAAAAGAACAGAAAAGTCATAATGCTTTGCACTTAGTAAAGAGGGGCGGTCTTGTTACATATGTACATTTCTTACTGTGGGCCATGGCCTTCAAATGTCTGAAAGTCTCCAATCAGAGATTTGGTAAGATAGGGAAATCATAAATTATGAATTCAGCATTTTATGAGATTATGATAAAGTCCATCTCTTCCCATACTTGGTTATTTCAGATTTGGTAAGATAGGGAAATCATAAATTATGAATTCAGCATTTTATGAGATTATGATAAGTCCATCTCTTCCCATACTTGGTAAACATGTTCATGAATGTATGTGCATGTGTATGTGAGGGGCTTCCCTGGTGACTCAGATAGTAAAGAATCTACCTGCAATGCAGGAGACCCAGGTTCCATCCCTGGGTCAGGAAGATCCCCTGGAGGAGGAAATGGCAACCCACTCTAGTACTCTTGCCCGGAGAATCCCATGGACAGAGGAGCCTGTTGGGCTACAGTCCATGGAGTTGCAAAAGAGTCAGACATGACTGAAGTGACTTAGCACGAGCATGTGTGGATGTGAGGTGAGAACAAAATCCATTAAATTTTAAAGCAATTTTAGACCAGATATTCTTCTCCCTTCAGGTGGAGTATTATGACCTATGAACTCAAATTGCCGCCAAAAGCTTCTCTACTTCCCGAACCTCCAGAGGCGTCTGAAGAATTTTATGTAAGACTAACTCTTTACCTGTTTATCATTTGAAAACAGAGTATCTTGAACAACAACAACAAAAAAACATGTATAAGATCTAGTAGCATCTTCACTTAATTGTAATTGTTCCCATTTGGGGTTTGGTCTCTGACTGCCTCTAGTCCTCCCCTCTGGAGGAAAGAATCCTTACCATCCCGGTTAGGGTCCTTCCCTGACATCCTCCTTGGCTGTGTGAATTCAGCCGCATCACTCGCCTTCGTGGGTCTCGTCTTCATGGATCTCATCTGTTGAGGAGGCGCCTTGTTGGGAGGATTGAAGGAAGTGATGAGGTGTGGAAAGCACCGCATATCCAGACCCCCTTAATCCCACCCCAAGAGAATTCTCCCTGAATAGTCTTCCTGCCCGTTTACTCTTTCCAGCAGGGCTCTAGGGAAGCCAGCTGATGCCAGGCTCCGGTCAGCTTTCACTTATCTCCTGCGTCAGCCATGAGCACCTGTTTGATTCTTAGGTGTTCACCCAGCTCCCTTAAATAACCTCCAAGCACACCAATACTTGTTGCCAGAATATTGTAGAATTTCTCTCTTCCTGCTTTGCCTACTGTGTTGAGGGCGTATCAGAATAACCTCCCTAGGTTAAGGTTCTCTAGATTAAGCCTGTTGATCAAGATAAAACAAAGGAAGACAGGGCCCTTCATTCCATCCCTGCTCCAGACCGTTAATAGCTGCAGTGTTTAGATGTTCTTAAAGACTCTACATTCTGATTAAACCTCAAAGCACTGGAGATTTTAAAAAGAACATAATTTTCAAAGGATTATTCTCTGACTTACTAAGACCGTTTGATCTATGACAGCTTATTTTTCCCTCTAGGAAAATTCATCTGTTTATTTTACAGTGGAAATCTTTGTTTTGTCATTAAGAAAATTATGATCTTGTCAAAACTAAGGAAGGGAATAATATCTAGAAACACGGGCTTTATTTCTTAAAGAAACTAATTGTATTTAATTTTTTTCCCTGGTATAGAAATAGCAAAAACTGCTTCTAAAAAATTTGGAAAATACAAAAACATTTAACAAAGAAAAGAAAAATTTTATTTATAGTCCCGCCACCCAGAGGTGCATGTGTGCTGAATCACTTCAGTCACATCCGACTCCTTGTGACCCCATGGACTGTAGCCCGGTAGGCTCCTCCGTCCATGGGATTCTCCAGGCAAGAATACTGGAGTGGGTTGCCATGCCCTCCTCCAGGGGATCATCCCAACCCAGGGATCAAATCTGTGTCTCTTATGTCTCCTGCATTGGCAGGCAGGTTCTTTATCACTAGTTCCACCCGAGAAGCCCTAATTACTAATATTTAATAATTACTGTTAAAGATGGATATATTTTCTACTTTATTTCCAGCAGCATTTTTGTTTTTGTTTATAAGAATATTTTATCCAACTGTAAACATAAAGGTTTTATAGGAACCAATCTTTTTTCTTCATAGAATTTTTAATGTTATCAATTTTCTCTCCAAAGGGACAAAAGGAAGAGATTGTTTTGCTTTTCTTACTTCAGAGATGTCTATCTCCTAGCATATAAAATAAAGCTAGACAATTTACTTTTATCACATGTGTAGTCACTAAATATAAGGTACAACTGTAACTACATGGAAGAAGGCTATTTTTAGTGTGAAAGATTTTGAATGAAACGTCCTACAAAATTTTAAATGGATTTTCTGGGTTTCTCTGAGAATATGAATTAAGGAATCCAGAAACTAAAAATCTTTCAGAGAAAGGAAATACTTATCTGTTTTGTATAATGACTCTCATAAATGTATTTATTTCATTAAAGTCATTTATATTTCATTATAGCCATTGCCGTGTGTCACATGCGTCAAGATGATGCCATTTTTGAAGCACTATAACAGAGTTGTATGAATGCCAGCAACAGTAATACAGGGTAGGTTTTTTTTTTATTTTTTTCAGATGACAATTTATGAAGACTCAGTTGCAGCTCATCTTACAAAAATCCTCAATTCTGATGAACATGCAGTGGTCATATCTTCTACCAAGTGAGTTGTGGCGTTCAAGTCATGAAATAGTTATACAGCGAAAATGCGAGGAAAGCATTTTATCTTTCTTATTAAACAAACATTTATGATTAATTATGACGTGGAAAACACAGTTTACTATAATTCATTATTTCCATAAACACTACTATTTAGGGATCGTTCACATCAGAAAAAGGAAAGGAAAATAACAGGGAGATTTTTCAAAATAGCATTTCTCAGCGTGGTTAAATTTTGTAATTATATTTTAATTCAAAGTGATCAGATTTTAATTGTTGATTCCATACATGGACCCCCAAACTATTTTATTGTTCCAAATGTTGCCTGGGTAGAACTTAGGATTTTGGTTTGAAGCATCCTCTACTGCCATCATGAGAAATGGAAAAATCAGCTGGAGGAAGGGGTGAAACTCACTCAAATTTTCAACTAATAAGTGAAAGTAAAAACATGCTTTAGGAGTCTGGTTTAGCAAGGAAATATTACTGATGCACAGAAAGAAGTGAGAAAGAGGAAGTAAAGAAAGGGGACGGGAAAGTGGTGGAGGAAAAAAAGACATAAAATTTAGTATGTTATATACTTAATTAGCAAATAAATCAAGGAAAGACAAGATAAATCATTATAAATAAATTTGCTTGTGACAAAAGTACAAATGTAGTGACAGTCGCTTTTGATGCTACAACCCCCAGGAGGGGAGATATGACCGAGCAGTAGGAAAAGAGTTGAGCAGTGTAAGTCAAGGGAACACACTGGTTGTCCAGATTGCTGGGCTCCAGAGCTCCTTGATGGACAGTGCTGCTACTGGGTTTTTGGGTTTGATGCCTCGGTTGGGTGTTTTCTAATTAGTTGTATTGCTTTATGGTGAAATGTACAAATCTCAACTTTATCCCAGGCCTTAACACCTCCTATGGCCTTTTTCATCTTGGGCCAAATCCATAGACTAAAGTTACTTCCTTAGGTATTTCTTAAGTTACTTCTACAAGGAAGCTATTTGCATTTGCACTCTGGCCCTACGAGTCAAATGCTTCTTTACACGACATTTTAAAGGATATTGTTAGAAAACATGAAAAGTTGAAATGGGACCTTTTTAAAGGGAATTGCAGAATTATTCTTCAATATAGTTAAGTAAATATTATCTTTGCCCACCTCTCTTAGTTTGGATGTTAGCAGAGCTTTAATATTGAACTTTGTGTATTTGATGTGTTTGGTTACTGCCTCCTCTACATTTTATATATTTTTTTATTTTATTTCTTTAAGAGTATATATCTTTAAGACTTATAACATTTTAAAAAAACTTATAACAATTTAAAAAATATTTTATGCAGAATCTCAATATTTAAAAACTAAAATTCTATTTTGTTGACATTAATACACTGGATAGGATTAAGTTTTTGGTTATTTATGAGAAAAAATAAGCAATAAGGTTACAGGTGACAGTTTTAGTTTATATTCAATGCAGTTTCCAGTTACCTGTATTTTATGTTGGTTATGTAATTGTAAGGATGCCATTTTTATTTATTAATTGAGGACAACTTCCTTACAATTATGTAACCAACATAAAATACAGAAATAGCTGGAAACTGCATTGAATATAGTCCAAGACTTGCCCAAAAAGTAGTGAATTCAAAATTAAAAGCTAACATAGTATTGTTCTCTTACATGCTTAATGATTTGAGCACATTTTAAAAATTATAGTCTATATTTCTAAATGAAATTTTAATCTAGCCTTGGTAGAATCCTTGAAATATTTCTGAAAAGTAGCTTGAAAACCACTGACGTAAGTCGCAGTGCTGCGCCGTGTCAGTCTGAGGTCCTACATGAGATTCAGCCATTTGCTGGCTTTGTGACCCATGTCTGTTTTATCAAGTGTAAGAATGGAAAGAATGCCTGTCCTTCCTCCCTCGTGGAACTGTTAGGGGAATTAACTTGAGGAACGAAATAAATATAGAACTTATGAAGTACAGAGTGCTGTATTAAACTATGGTGTCGTCACCTCATGTTTTACCCAACTGCATTTCACATTTTTTCTTTGACCTTGACCTGGCTCCTTGTCTAGCCTCTATTAGCTTAGCTTTGGATTTCTCTCTGACTGACTGACTTGCCTTTAAGCAGACTCTGTTCCTGTCTTGGTCCCCTCTTTCTTGTCACTCGTCCAGGTGCCCAGACCTACCCAGATGCCCGACCTTTGCAACTGCAGATTAAAATTCAAGGGGATTTGCCATAATGAGGTTCAAGAGAGAAAAGATGGGACTATATGCAATAACTTTGTACCAGTAATATAGTAATAGTACCAGTATAGTATGTTTTTACTATGCCAGTAATATAGTACTAATATAGTATATTTTTATACCAGTATAGTATATTTTTGAGTTTTTTTTTTTTTTTCCTTTTGGCCTCACCAAGTGGCATGCAGAATCTGAGTTCCCCAACCAGGGATCAGACCTGTGCCTGCTGCAATGGAAGTGCAGAGTCTTAGCTGCTGGACTGCCAGGGAAGATCCCTACTTTGATTTTTGTTACAGACTTTTTACAGACATACAAAAAAATTGAGAAATTAGTATAATGATTTTCTACCATACCTATCACTCAGCTTCAGTATTTTGTCAATAGTTTGTTATCTACTCCCCACTTTCTCTTGCTGGTATATCTAAGTAAATCCTGGAAATCATTTTATTCTACTTTCAGTTTGTATATCCAATAATTTTTTTAAAGTCTAATAAAATTAATAATAATTACTCAACTTATATTCCATTTCTTTAATTTTCTTCAAGGTCTTTTTTTTTTAAACAGTTGATTCATTCAAATCAAAATCCTAACAAGCTACATATTGCCTTTAGGTTTTATGTCTCTAAAACATGGAAAATCTATAATATTTCTCCCTGCTTTTAAAAAATTGTGTTATTGAGGCATGATACATACACAATAAAGTGCTCAAACCATAAAGGTACAACTCATGCTTAGAGAAAAATAACACACATTCACACTCACATTCTTCTGACCACCACCCAGATAAAATAAAGCATTTCCTCCTCTTGTTAGTGCCATTTAATTATTGAATGATCCAATATTGAGGCAGAACATTTTTTAAATAAGCCTCCTGTTTTTTATGTTTATATTTGTTTCGTAAGATAGTAATTCTCAGTAGCTTAAGCTATTTTTAACTATTTTTAAATGTTGAAAATGCTGATGAAAAAGCTGTATTTCATCAGCATAGCTAATAAGTAGGTTAACTAATGTAGTTCATCAACACAACATCAATATTTCTTTGACTTTGAAATTTTGTCAGTCCAGTAAGACAACATGAGTTATCTTCTGAGACTCAGACGCACTAATTAGTCATTATAGATGTCATTTATTAATAAAAATGAAAAGCAGGTTATTAAGTAAATGCAATTTGCTCTGTAGACAAAACTTCTCAGAAAACGGGATCACTAGCAGGAAACAAAACAATAAAATTGGAATCCTTGTCTTAGAACCATAGAATTTTAGATTTGGGGACTATTTTAGAGATAACTTAGGCAGCCTGCCTCACTGAACAGATGAGGGATGATACATAGTCGTTAGACTCTTCTTCAGAGCACATAGGTAGCTAAGGGATTTTAATATATTATGCATTGATACTTGTAAATCACCTTTAATTTTTGATTGGAACTTCTTAATATCAGATTAAAAATGAAATTTTCGGGTTCTGATCGTTATGATCCCTGCCTACCAACATGTGATCCTGTTTGGGCACCATTGCCATATTTTTCTTACTGTAGCATTTGCATGTTTTATTGTCATTTATCTTTCATAAAAAATCAGTGAAAACTGATAAATGACGGTACTGCTGCTGATAAGTATGGATCTCGTAATTGAGATGATGGTGGGAACCATCAGGCATGCTAACTGTGGGCTTTTGTTAGGTTCAACTGAATATTCAATGCACGTGTTTGTTCAGCTTGAAGAGAGAGGGCAAAACTAAAGAAATACAGTGTTGGAAATGCTTCATTAAAATAATAACTAACATTAATCAAATATGTAATTAGGAATTTTAAATATTTTTAGCTCCGTTTGAAGGTGCACGTGCCGCTTTCATTCATTTGATTTTTGTGCGTGTTTTCTGGCAGTCTTTATGTATTAAGGGGGAAATTGTATCAGCTGGAGAATGTTTTTTGTGTTACTATGGTAAGTACATCTTAAACCTGTTTTTCCCCAATTTTGCAAGTTCCTGGTTGGTGTGACTTTGAAATCATACTGCTTTTAAGTATATATTTTATTTCTATTTAAAAACTCTACCCATTTAGGTGTAACAAGAAGTGAATTCATTCCTCTGGATTATAATAAATATCCTCTATCTTCTGGAATATGGAACTTAATGAACCATGAGATTCCTCCAGCTAAGTGGCCAGTGTTCTAACACAGAATCCTAAAGTCCATAGAAGAAATCTCATAGTAGCCTGTCTTAATATTTCAAGAAATTCTATAGAAGTATTATACATAAAACAAAGAAGACCAAATGACATGAAACACATGAATGAATCTCTGATAAACTAGAGTCTCTGTAGAAATTTGAGTTTAAAAGGGTGATCAAAAAGGTGGAAGGTTAGGATATTACCTTTTGTCCAAGTGACACGTAGAAATTGTTGCCAAAGGACAAAACAAAAATTGTTTGGAGTAATTTATTTATTTCTTAGATGATAAATGTGAAGGTTTGGAGTATGTGTGTGTCCCCTATATCTATTGAATGGCTTGATTTCATAGTTATTTAAGTATCTGAAAACTTTATGTTGCTCACATACCAGAGAAAATTGTCAATATAATAGAAAAAAATATCTGGTGGAATCTTCTTTTTCTTAAAATTCCTCAACTTCTATCAGTGTTAAAGAGAAATACTGTTTTTTAAATAGTCTGATTTTGTTTTCAAAAATTACTTTATAAGCTCTTGCTTCAGAAAGCTGCTCATACCATTCTGTTGGTTGTAGTTTTTAATCCAACACCAGTTCTAGACTTTTGACAAATTTTGTTTTTATTTCAGATGATTTTTTTTTCTTTTTAGTCTATTTCATTGCAAAGAAACCAAATGTAATTAAAAGACACAAACAGATAAACCGTGTATTGCTGACACTAACAAGACCTAAATTCAATTAGTCTGCATGGTATTGCATTAGTTATCTTAAGGGAGGTGGGGAGGAGATTGGATTTACAGAGAATATAAGTCAGTTCAAGTGGCAGGTTGGTTTCCAGCATAATGTACAACCTCTTTTCTCTTCAGAAAAGATATACTTCCAAGTTACACATATAATGAATAGAAGAGCAACAGGGACATCATCAGTGACAAATTTTTTTGTTTGTTCAACACTGCAAATTCTATTATAAGAATACGTAAGACGCAGAAGATAATGATTTATATTTTAAATACGATCTAAAACTACTCTTCTCAAGAATTTAAAGCATTTAAATATTTGAGAAAAACTTGATATAACCTTAAAACGACTTATTTCAATTATGTAGAGCAAGGCTTATTCGTATATCCATTTATCACTTTGAATGTCCTGAACTAATCTAGAGCGCACCACACAACAGATTCAAGTTTGGGTTTATAAAGCAATGTTCCTGATATTTTAACAGTTTACTCAATTGTGCTTATTTTTAAATATGTTTGTAAATCAAAGCAAAGCCGCTTTCTGAGTTTCCTGAATTGCACAATTTCTTTTGCTCAAAGGATACTCTGTGAGACTGTAAAGGACTTCGTGGCCAAAGTAGAAAAAGCACACGAGAAAACGCTGGAAAAAGCTGTTGCAGCTGATGCTGTGGCCAATAAAGTAAGCGGGACACGTTCAGGGCGGGAAGGTCTTTTACAATGTGAACATCAAACTGTTTTACAGCTAAATTGATGAAGTGGCTTTCCTGCCAAGGCATCTCAAGGCAAGAGAAAATTGCTTTTGTATCAGATACGAGGATTTAAAACATACGCTATTTTTTTCTTTTTTTGGGGGGAGTATAATTGCTTTATAATGTTGTGTTAGTTTCTGCTTTACAATGAAGTGAACCAGTTAGAGGTTTACAAATATCCCTCTTGGACCTCCCTCCCATTGGTACCTACGAAAACTGCATTGCTGAAGACCAACAATCCGAATTTGATAACTCACCTCCTTTTCCCCACTGGTTGACATTCTGAAGGAGAAGTGCACAGTAGTTGGGTCATATGGGGGAAATTGCTAGGCAGCTGGTGCTTCAGTGGGGAGAGGAATGGTTTTCCATTTCCAGGCAAACCTTGACCACCCAAGTTCCCTGCCAGAATGGTTGTTCGAATTCCCCGGATGTTATGGTCCTTGGCATCTTTCAGGTTTCTGTCTCTTTCTTTGCCTTTTTTCTTGATAGGTACCTTTCTTCCCTTTGTGAGCTGTCTTAGGCTAAAATAGGAACAGTTTACTGAACCCTGAAAGCCACTGCCTTTGCTTTCATTTGCTAACAACAGGGCATCCTTACAGAAGGTTTGGCTCTCTGGGGCTTTGCAAAGGCATGATCTTCCCCAGCTGTGGATGGTGGTTGGATTGAGTGGAAGGGAAAGAAAATAGAAACAATACATCTGAAGTTTTCGGCCTCTTTCTCGTATTTTTCTACTCTGTGGAGAGCTTCAGAAAACAGAGACCCTGCGTCATTATACGCTTTTCTCCTGACTATTTCCGCTGTGACTTTGTCTTGGCCTGTGATCAAAAAAAGGCAGAGAGGACTGGAAATTTGTGTGGAGATACCAGGTACATTAGGGAGCAGCATCAGTAGCTTTGGGCTTCCCAGGTGAAGCTAGTGGTAAAGAACTTGCCTGCCAGTAGGAGACATAAGAGACATGGGTTCAATCCCGGAGTCAGGAAGATCCCTGGAGAAGGAAATGGCACGCCACTCCTGTATTTTTGCCTGGAGAATGCCATGGACAGAGGAGCCTGGCGGGCTGTGGTCTTTAGGTTCTCACAGAGTCAGGCACGACTGAAGCAACTAAGCAGCATGAGCCACACCTTCAGTCCTAAGTCTTTCTTTACCCTGAGGAATTCAAGGAAAGCAGAAGGAAACAAGGGCCCTGCACTTGTTTTCCTTTCTGCATCGTGATTTCCTATCCTGGGCACATTCTTTTTCTTTCTTTGAGCCAATAATCCCTTAAGTACTCACACTCCTTTGCAAAACCACAGCTTTGAAGGTGTGTTTGCAAGACTCAGCCAGACTTGGCAATTTGTGATGCTCCAAACAGTGCCATAAGTTGATCACTTAAAAAATGTTTATTCAGTGTTTTGCTGTGAATGCGTGTGTGCCAAGCCTCTTCATTCGTGTCCAACCCTTTGTGACCCCATGGCCTGCAGTCTGCCAGGCTCCCCTGTCCATGGGATTCTCCAGGTAAGAATACTGGAGTGGGTTCTATGCCCTCCTCCAGGGGATCTTCCCAACCCAGGGGCTGAACCCTTATGTCTCCTGCTTTGGCAAGCAGGTATTTTTTTTTTTTTTTTTTACTATTCACACCACCTGGGAAGTCCATGTTTTGTCTAATGTATAGCAAATTTTGTATAATGTGTAAATTGTTTATGTAATGTGTCACTTTATCATGAAACATTCTTTGTTTTCTTTTACGGAAAAATAACTTTAGGAGGAATGTAAAGATTTTTCACTCATGCAATGGAGTTTAAATAGTTCTGGAAGTATAAATCAGTAAATTTACAAAATAATTGTGCAGTTTTTAAAAAAATTTATTTAGTCCATAGTTATCTAAAGTATAATTTATAATAGATAGCCAATTAATGATAACGGCTTCCCAGGTGGCTCAGTGATAAAGAATCCACCTGCCAGTGAAGGAGACTCAGGTTCAATCCCTGGATCAGGAAAATCTCCTGGAGAAGGAAATGGCAACCCACTCCAGTATTCTTGCCTGGGAAATCCCATGGACAGAGGACCTGGTGGGCTACAGTCCATGGGGTCACAAAGAGTCGGACATGGCTTAGGGACTAAACAGCAACAATATTAATGAAAAACATCAATGTAGGCATCTTTCCTCTAAAAAATTGAAAACCATCATTTAAACTGTCACTTTCCATCTCCACTCAATGAAGACTCATCACTCTGTTTTTGTTTTCTTAGTGTTCCATCCTAAATGAGAAGCTTGAACAACTGCTCCAGGCTTTGCACATAGAGTCCCAGGCAGGTCCAGTTCTCCCAGGCGTCAGCCCTCTCAGGGTAGAAGATGCTGTGGAATCTTCCAGCGAAGAATCCTTGTGTGAGAGCAAGGAACATCTCTTGGATGACACTACGAAACCCTCTTCCCAGAAAGCTGTCAAACCAAGGGAAATAATGCTGCGGGCAAACAGTTTAAAGAAAGCAGTGAGGCAAGTCATTGAGGAGGCCAGAAAAGGTACACGTTAACAGAAGCAGCTTCTGGAGTTGGCAACATTCTTATTGCAAGCACAAGAGAATTTTCCTACTGGTCAGACTGTGCGCGCTCAGTCATGTCTGACTCTTTACAGCCCCATGGGCTATAGCCCACCAGGCTTCTCTGCCCATGGACTTTTCCAGGCAAGAATATTGGAGTGGGGTGCCATTTCCTACTCCACGGGATCTTGCCCCCCACCCTCTGCCAGGGATTGAACCCACAACTCTTGAGTCTCCTGCATTGGCAGGCGGATTCTTTACCACTAGCTCCAACTGGGAAGCCCGTTGGTCAGACTAGACACATGTTAAAAGAATTTCAGAGATAAAGTACACTGAAAATGTTAAAATAAAATTACAAATTACTTTTAAACCATATTTCTGAAATTAAAATTTTTAACTGGAATCTGTTAAATTCTTAAAAGAAAATCAAGCCTATAAGCTACTTTGAAAATATTTTCTTAACATTTATCTCTTAAATGTTTATGTTGTTTTTTTTAAGGGTTTTTATAAAAGTTCCACCTCTATTTTAGTTTTTCTGTATTCCTGTAATATGTGTACTTAGAATTTGAGGTAGTCGACTAAAACTTAACTTTGAATAATATTCAGAAACCTTTATGAATTGTAACTTGTGGTTGGACTTGTCTTTCATCCTCGAAGTTCTTAGATTAAATTTTTCTCTTCTGCTAAAAATATAGTTTTGAGATTTTAAAATATTTCCTTTTATAGTCTCTAGTATTAATACTTAACAGATATCACATGACCCCAGAGTTCACTGCCAATCAGTGCTTATTGGTGAATGGGAAATTTCTTTGAGTTTATATTTCAATTTTCCAAGAATACGTTAATATTTATGGATCTTATTTTTGCTGATTCAAACATATTTCTCCTCTTGCTACTTAAAGTGATGGATGACCAGCCAGTTCACTCCTCTGAACTAGTTAATCAGTCATTCGATTATGATAGCACAGAAACAGATGATTCCAAAGATGAGTTAAAAGAAGATGATGCGAAAGAGTCATTAACTGGTAAGAAAACTGTGATAAGATTATTTTGGGATTAGATAAAATATAACTCTGCTTTCTGTTTTCGAACGGCTTATTAGTATGAAATAAACTATTTGCATTTTTATTTTTTAACAAGGTTTTTCAGAAATTAAAGCTTAGGTATTCATGAATGCTGAAGTAATGAAGGTAACATTGTTTAGACTATTGGCAAGTACTCTCACATCCCTTTTTATCATTTAATCTGAAAATCATCATCATAAACTAAGAATTTGGGGACCAAACATGGCTAAATATCTTAATTTTCCTCTAGGAAGAGTAACTACAAAAACTGAAGATTTTAACTTGTTTTAGCTTTCAGATTTCTTTGAGAATAATATGGAAGCTGCAGGCCTCACAAGCATAAAACGTTGCATTTAAATAATTCATTGGTCCCTTGAGTTCTATTGATCAGCCTAGATGGTTGATAATCCTTATTGCTAAATTAAGTTTTTAAATCATAGGACATCTAGTTACAACCCTATCTCTACTGAAATTATTATTATTTTTTTTCTACTGAAATTATTTTTGCCAGGGAATTAATATGTAGTTGCTTGAAGAGTATTAACTATTTCTCTACTTTTCCAGCTTTAACTGAAGGTGAATTTATACTTTTAATTTTTCATGTTGAATAAGGGAAAAGGTATTAATTTACTAGGATATAAAACAAGCCGAATTATTAATGAAGGCGAGAAGATAATACGGAAATAATTAACATAGTACAAATGAAAATCAATACTATTCTATCACAACTGTTCGCAATCATTACATTTTTGCTTTTACTTTCATTACATGTAAACCTGGGTAGATTACTTAAGTTCTCTGCGGTGTCCTCATTTGTAAAATGGGGGTAATAACGTACCTACTTTTTTGTGGTGTTTAAATAAGTTAACACCCATTAAGTGCTTAGAATAGCTCTGGATACATTGTGCTGAAAAGGAATGTTTGCGGTCAGTGTCACGATTATGATTATTGCTACTGCTTCTGCTGTTGTTGCTACTAACTACACTAACTTTGAAAGACTAGTTCTTAATTGTATTTAAAACTCCTAGAAACTTTGAAACTGGACCATATTATAGACCTCATGTGTCTGACCTATAACCAGTTCTTTCATATTTTACAGCGTCTTTTTGGACCTTATTTTAGACCTGTTTAGACCTTTTCCTGGAGAAGGAAATGGCAACCCACTCCAGTGTTCTTGCCTGGAGAATCCCAGGGACGGCGGAGCCTGGTGGGCACATCTGCACAGAGTTGGACACGACTGAAGTGACTTAGCAGACCTTTTCCAGCACATAACCCAGTTATATTAATTTAACCTTTGACCTTTTTGACCTTAAATGGCCCCATTGCAGAATATAATCCAGTGCAGGCATATTTTACACCCTTGACCAATGGTCATGAGCCTTGTATTACTCACTGTCGCTACAACCCATGCTCATTGTTGTTGTTCAGTCTCTAAGTCGTGCCTGACTCTTTGCAACCCCATAAACTGCAGCACGCCATGCTTCCCTGTCCTTCACTTTCTCCCAGAGTTTGCTCAAACTCACATCCATTGATTCAGTGATGGCTTCCAACCAGCTCATCTTCTATTGTCCCTTCTCCTGCCTTCATTCTTTCCCAGCATTAGGGTCTTTTCCAGTAAGTCAACTCTTCGCATCACGTGGCCAAAGTATTAGAGCTTCAGCTTAAGCATCAGTCCTTCCAATGAATATTTAGGGGTGATTTCCTTTAGGATGGACTGGTTTGATCTCCTTGCTGTCCAAGGGACTCTCAAGAGTCTTCTCCAGCACCACAATTTAAAAACATCAGTTCTTTGGCAGTCAGCCTTCTTTATAGTCCAACTCTCACATTCGTACATGACTACTGGAAAAACCATAGCTTTGACCATACAGTCCTTTGTTGGCAAAGTGATGTCTTGACTTTTCAATACACTGTCTAGGTTTGTCATAGCTTTTCTTCCAAGGAGCAAGCATCTTTTAATTTCATGGCTGCATTGACCATCTGCAGTGATTTTGGAGCCTGCTCTCATGATCAGCTCTAATTGTTAGAAAGTTTTTCTTCTGTCAATGTATTGAGCTCTATATTTTCTTCCTTAAATTTCTACCCGTGGTTACGTTATTATTAAAAAACATTTTGTAAGATCATGTTAAGAGAAACAACTACTGACATCTGCTTCATGGTTCAGTTTTACACGCATCATTTCATGATATTGCAGATTGCTCTTCCAGGGGACAGCCCTTACTGAAAACAGCTTTCAGGGCATCATATCCTCTTTCCACACATTGCATATTCTTTTTCCAGGTTCTGTCTAGTAAATTATTTTACCAATCTAACGTGATCATTTTAAACCTTTTGTTTTTCTCATTAATGGTCAATATGATGCCCCATTAAAATGTGATGCCCCATTTTGAACAGCATCTTCCAGGTATTTCTGTAATGTAATAGCACATCAATACTCATACACTCCTCCTTCTGGACACAGTGAATGGCTCTTTGGAGGATTGGATTTTCAGCGCTCATTGGTTTTGGTTTTCCAACCACCTCCCATCCCATCTTACTATACTGTCATGAATTTGATGCTTCTGTTGTAGTCTGCAAAGAAAACCAAAAAGTAGAGATAGAATGACGTAGATGTTGTTATTGAAATAAGCATAGATTATGCAAGTCTTTATGGTACAGCATTTGTTCTTAATTTTTGCCTAGTATTCCAGTTTATTGGGCATCAGTATCTGGAGGAGTGTTTTCTAAGTTAAATCATTAACTTTCTGAAGCACATTCATTATATTATCATTGAATAAGTTGATTATTTGTATGTCTGAGATGTGCAAAATACACATTAATATGATCAATGATATGTTTAAGAAGAGCCATGAAACATTAATTTAGTTACCTGTAGTGAAACATCAATCTTGGTCATCAGAATACTCCCTGGTTTTTTTAATCAGAGATGAATATCAAAAGGTTATTTTTATAAGAAATTAGTTCCAGGGCTCCCATCTGTCTAAAAAAAAAAAGAGCTCTGTTCTGTTCCTTTTCCTTAGTGCGACTGGACAGTTTTTGAACGAGAGATGAGAGTGTAAGATTAATATAGTTAGTTTGTAATTAGTCTTAGGCAAAGTAAAGATAATAAGGTTTTAGAGTATTTTTAAATTGAATTTGAGGATTACTGTTTCTTTTAAACACCTGCCAACTGCTCCTAAATCAGTTAGAGATACTATTTGATCTCCATTAAATTGTGCCAGTTTAGGTAGAATTAAATCTCTTTTTATTGTTTACTTTGAGAATAATTCTGTTTTGGAATAATTTTTTTAATGAGCTTTTATAAGAATATGGTAGAACTGTTTTGAGTAATGGTTAATTGAGACATAAAAGTATATTGATTTCATTTGAAAAAATAATATTTTTCCTCTGAGAATTACATTAATTACCTTTGATTATTTACTCAACATTTTTGAGAAAAGGATTACATTGGTAATATACACTACAATATATATGTTCCATTTTCAAAGATTGTAAGGTGTCAAAATTTCCTTTCTTTAAATATGGATTGCTCACTTTCAGATTAGGAGTATCATTGACCTTTCAGTTCAATCAGTTCAATCAGTTCGCTCAGTCGTGTCCGACTGTTTGTGACCCCATGAATTGCAGCACGCCAGGCCTCCCTGTCCAGCACCAACTCCCGGAGTTCACTCAGACTCACGTCCATCAAGTCAGTGATGCCATCCAGCCATCTCATCCTCTGTCGTCCCCTTCTCCTCCTGCCCCCAATGCCTCCCAGCATTAGAGTCTTTTCCAATGAGTCAACTCTTTGCATCAGGTGGCCAAAGTACTGGAGTTTCAGCTTTAGCATCATTCCTTCCGAAGAAATCCCAGGGCTGATCTCCTTGAGAATGGACTGGTTGGATCTCCTTGCAGTCCAAGGGACTCTCAAGAGTCTTCTCCAACACCACAGTTCAAAAGCATCAATTCTTCGGTGCTCAGCTTTCTTAACAGTCCAACTCTCACACCCATGCATGACCACAGGAAAAACCATAGCCTTGACTAGACCGACCTTTGTTGGCAAAGTAATGTTTCTGCTTTTGAATATGCTATCTAGGTTGGTCATAACTTTCCTTCCAAGGAGTAAGCGTCTTTTAATTTCATGGCTGCAGTCACCATCTGCAGTGGTTTTGGAGCCCCAAAACATAAAGTCTGACACTGTTTCCACTGTTTCCCCATCTATTTCCCATGAAGTGATGGGACTGTATGCAATGATTTTCGTTTTCTGAATGTTGAGCTTTAAGCCAACTTTTTCACTCTCCTCTTTCACTTTCATCAAGAGACTTTTTAGTTCCTCTTCACTTTCTGCCATACGGGTGGTGTCATCTGCATATCTGAGGTTATTGATATTTCTCCCGGCAATCTTGATTGCAGCTTGTGCTTCTTCCAGTCCAGCGTTTCTCATGATGTACTCTGCATATAAGTTAAATAAGCAGGGTGACAATATACAGCCTTGACCTACTCCTTTTCCTATTTGGAAGCAGTCTGTTCCATGTCCAGTTCTAACTGTTGCTTCCTGACCTGCATACAGATTTCTCAAGAGGCAGGTCAGGTGGTCTGGTATTCCCATCTCTTGAAGAATTTTCCACAGTTTATTGTGATCCACACAGTCAAAGGCTTTAGCATAGTCAATAAAGCAGAAATAGATGTTTTTCTGGAACTCTCTTGCTTTTTCCATGATGCAGCGGATGTTGGCAATTTGATCTCTGGTTCCTCTGCCTTTTCTAAAATCAGCTTGAACATCAGGAAGTTCATGGTTCACATATTGCTGAAGCCTTGCTTGGAGAATTTTGAGCATTACTTTACTAGCGTGTGAGATGAGTGCAACTGTGCGATAGTTTGAGCATTCTTTGGCATTGCCTTTCTTTGGGATTGGAATGAAAACTGACCTTTTCCAGTCCTGTGGCCACTGCTGAGTTTTCCAAATTTGCTGGCATATTGAGTGCAGCACTTTCACAGCATCATCTTTTAGGATCTGTAATAGCTCAAGTGGAATTCCATCACCTCCTCTACATTCCAGGATGTCTGGCTCTAGGTGAGTGATCATGCCATCATGATTATCTGGGTCATGAAGATCTCTTTTGTACAGTTCTTCTGTGTATTCTTGCCATCTCTTCTTAATATCTTCTGCTTCTGTTAGGTCCATACCATTTCTGTCCTTTATCGAGCCCATCTTTGCATGAAATGTTCCCTTGGTATCTCTGATTTTCTTGAAGAGATCTCTAGTCTTTCCCATTCTGTTGTTTTCCTCTATTTCTTTGCATTGATCGCTGAGGAAGGCTTTCTTATCTCTTCTTGCTATTCTTTGGAACTCTGCATTCAGATGCTTACATCTTTCCTTTTCTCCTTTGCTTTTTGCTTCTCTTCTTTCCACAACTATTTGTAAGGCCTCCCCAGACAGCCATTTTGCTCTTTTGCATTTCTTTTCCATGGGGATGGTCTTGATCCCTGTCTCCTGTACAATGTCACGAACCTCATTCCATAGTTCATCAGGCACTCTATCTATCAGATCTAGGCCCTTAAATCTATTTCTCACTTCCACTGTATAATCATAAGGGATTTGATTTAGGTCATACCTGAATGGTCTAGTGGTTTTCCCTACTGTCTTCAATTTAAGTCTGAATTTGGTAATAAGGAGTTCATGATCTGAGCTACAGTCAGCTCCCGGTCTTGTTTTTATTGACTGTATAGAGCTTCTCCATCTTTGGCTGCAAAGAACATAATCAATCTGAAATCGGTGTTGACCATCTGGTGATGTCCATGTGTAGAGTCTTCTCTTGTGTTGTTGGAAGAGTGTGTTTGCTATGACCAGTGCATTTTCTTGGCAAAACTCTATTAGTCTTTGCCCTGCTTCATTCCATATTCCAAGGCCAAATTTGCCTGTTACTTCAGGTATTTCTTGACTTCCTACTTTTGCATTCCAGTCCCCTATAATGAAAAGGACATCTTTTTTGAGTGTTAGGTCTAAAAGGTCTTGTAGGTCTTCATAGAACCGTTCAACTTCAGCTTCTTCAGCATTACTGGTTGGGGCATAGACTTGGATTACTGTGATATTGAATGGTTTGCCTTGGAAATGAACAGAGATCATTCTGTTGTTTTTGAGATTGCATCCAAGTACTGCATTTTGGACTCTCTTGTTGACCATGATGGCTACTCCATTTCTTCTGAGGGATTCCTCCCTGCAGTAGTAGATACAATGGTCACCTGATTTAAATTCACCCATTCCAGTCCATTTTAGCTCGCTGATTCCTAGAATGTTGACATTCACTCTTGCCATCTCTTGTTTGACCACTTCCAATTTGCCTTAATTCATAGACCTGACATTCCAGGTTCCTATGAAATATTGCTCTTTACAGTGTCGGACCTTGCTTCTATCACCAGTCACATCCACAGCTGGGTACTGTTTTTGCTTTGGTATTGTTTTTCCATCCCTTCATTCTTTCTGGAGTTATTTCTCCACTGATCTCCAGTAGCATATTGGGCACTTACTGACCTGGGGAGTTCCTCTTTCAGTATCTTATCATTTTGCCTTTTCATTCTGTTCATGGGGTTCTCAAGGCAAGAATACTGAAGTGGTTTGCCATTCCCTTCTGTGGTGGGCCACATTCTGTCAGATCTCTCCATCATGATCCCGCCCGTCTTGGGTTGTCCCTCGGGCATGGCTTAGTTTCATTGAGTTAGACAAGGCTGTGGTCCTAGTGTGATTAGATTGACTAGTTTTCTGTGAGTATGGTTTCAGTGTGTCTGCCCTCTGATGCCCTCTTGCAACACCTACCATCTTACTTGGGTTTCTCTTACCTTGGGCGTGGGGTATCTCTTCACGGCTGCTCCAGCAAAGTGCAGCTGCTGCTCCTTACCTTGGACGAGGGGTATCTCCTCACCACCACCCTTCCTGACCTTCAATGTGGGATAGACCTTTAATTATGGTGAAAAGTAAAAATGTTAGTTGCCCAGTCGTGTCCGACTCTTTGTGACCCCCATGGATTCTAGTCCACCAGGCTCCTCTGTCCATGGGGATTCTCCAGGCAAGAGTACTGGAGTGAGTTGCCATGCCCTCCCCCAGGGAATCGTCCTGACCCAGGGATCAAGCCCTGGTCCTGCATTGTAGGCAGATAGTTTACCGTCTGATCCTATTGATCATCATCTATTTCAAATGAGAGATCAATACAGCTACCTGTGACACATTCCTTCCACATGGTAAATCCCAAGAAAATGAATAGAAAATGGTAAAAAAAAAAAAAAAAGTAAACACAAGGTAATATTTTCAGTTCGACTGATTAAACATGTATGAAATTATTTTATGTCATCAAGTGTATAGAGACTTGCTTGTTTTTTAAAACAGCTTTATCAGCATCTCTTTTTAATCTGGACTTTTTGCCCACAGTTAAAGGTGCACCTCGGTCTCCGGATGGCCGGGCTGGTCGTTCCCAAACTGACTCTGGCCCTGGTGCCCCTGTGGCAGCCAGCAAGGAAAACCTCCCTGTGCTCAATACCAGAATAATTTGCCCAGGTAGTACTGACTCTGAAACATGGTGTATTTTTAAGTGTTTCTGTGAAAATGTATAAGTACTCATCTTCCTGAACTTTATAGAAATGTGCTCATAAATGTGTTCCTTTAAGAAAGTGTTCTTAGTACTTTCATTATTCAAAGTCCAGATCCTTAGACTGTGGTGTGTTTAAGAATTGTCTGTAACTCTTAGAAAGCATATTCCTGGCCCCTGACCTGAGAAATTTTGATTGAGTAGCTCTAGAATGGAACCCAGGAATCTGAATTTAAGTCCTAAGGTAAATTTGATCTTGTATTTAACCAACTTTAAAGTATCCTTACAGCCTTCCTCTTAGTTTTAAGCACAAGTATCTACAGTTATTTTTAGACTGATAATACTGCATCGTTTTGGAATGTCCGAGGCATCTGTTTCAGCCCTGATAAGGGCTTGGGATTTAGGATAAGTGTCTCA
The DNA here is from genome assembly GCF_002263795.3 of Bos taurus. Lineage (NCBI taxonomy): Eukaryota > Metazoa > Chordata > Mammalia > Artiodactyla > Bovidae > Bos > Bos taurus. Next base: position 12,333,726 of record NC_037339.1, read on the forward strand.
GAGATCTCCTTAAGTACCATTTGTTTGCCTTAGTGAAAACTTTCCAAATTCATTCCAGAGTACTTTGGAACCTAGATTACACTCTAAAAATCAATCTCTTCTACAAATGATTTTTTAAAGGTGTATCACAATTCAAGAGTAATATTTGGAGACTTTATTATTGTTTGTAATAGTCATATATTGTTTATAATAGAGCTTCTTGTGGCTCAGAGGGTAAAGCGTCTGCCTGCAATGCAGGAGACCTGGGTTCGATCCCTGGGTCAGGAAGATCCCCTGGAGAAGGAAATGGCAACCCACTCTAGTACTCTTGCCTGGAAAATCCCATGGACAGAGAAGCCTGGTAGACTACAGTCCATGGGATCACAAAGTCGGACACGACTGAGCGACTTCATCGTACTATAATAGTCAAAAAGTGGAAACAACCCAATATTCATCAGTTGATGAGTGGAGAAACAAAATACGCTGTGACCATACAATGGAATATTAGTGATTAAAAATGATGAACCACTGATATATGCTATAACATAATTACCCTTGAAAACATTATGCCAAGCGAAAGAAGCTCAACACAGAAAGGCACATATTATATGATTCCATTTACATGACATCTCCAGAAGAGTCTAGTCTATAGAGAAAGAGAACTTTCGTGGCTTAGTGGTTTCCAGGATCTGAGACCTGGGGGCCCTGGAAGGAATGGAAAATAACTGCAAACCCATATGGGGTTTCTTTCAGTGGTAATAAAAAGTTCTGAATCAGGTAGTAATGATCATTGAACAACTTTGTGTATGTAAAACTTAGTTACATACTTTAAAGGGGTGAATTTTATGGTATGTGAATTATATCTTAGTGAAAATATTAAAGTATAAATGATAAATCCAGGACACATTTGGTTCCGGAAAGGATTCTGTGTCTAGAAGTCCTATCTCTCTTCAAACCTGGACCCTTCTGGATGGAAGCTGTACATATGGCTAACCTTAAAACATTTTAGAAAATACTGTGCTTTTCTTTGGGGCATCTGAAATATGACTCTTCATCTTTTCAAGCCGTTATTCTCTCACCAGCATGGTTGTTTTGTTCATTTATTTATTTATTTAGACGTAAAGGGAACTGGCATAACCGTTGTATATTCGAAACTATGAGAGTAAATGACAGAATACAGTTAATCTTGATTATTTGATAATCAGCTAACCTTTGTAACTAAAATAATGAATATTTCTAAGAGGAGCGCTTTGTTGAAGAAAGGAATGTTAGCTAAAGAAAGGACTTTGTTTCCTAATTTCCTAGTGTTTCTTGATTGCAAAACCTATTTTTCTTCACTATTCTTTCCTTTTTGTCTGTCTCTTCCCTGGGGTCCTTATTCCTTAGTGCTTCTGGCCTTAACATTTGGTTTGGTAAATCATAAAACTCATTAGCTTTGAATACTATAACTAGTTAGTAGAAAGCTAACTAGTTGTTGAAATGAATTTGAAGTTTTGCATATTTAGAGGTAAGATGCTTCATTTTTATGTTCAAGGCTGTATTCTTCTAAAATCCATAAATACCTGGGTTTAATATTTTACTACTTATTCTTGACACCAACACTGAGCTTTCACCCTTGGACGTCAGCATTTTCACTTGAGTATTATTATCTGTGCATCAAGAGTGTGAAAATGTTAACTTTGTGACATTCTGGATAATTCGGCCTTTATTGTAAATTCCTTACAGACTGCCTTCCCTGCCTTCTTTGCTAATGAAAAGGAAGCAGCGGTTACTTGTTGAAATTACAGAATCATTGATGGTCAATGAGAAACTGTCACGAAGAGACTCCTATTTAGGTCCTTACCTCTTTCACTTTTTATGACAACAGATCATAAAAAGGAGCATCAGAAACCTTGTATTTACCAATATCATAATTCTTAGTTTTGATTAATGAGAACAAACACTGAAAAGCATAGAGACATTTTGCTCCATGCTTTGGGAGCAAGATGTTTCTGATGAAAACTAAAAACAATGTATCGGCTGTTTCTGTCTTCTCTTAACGTGTCCTCCTGTATTTTTTTCCTGGCCAGGTTTAAGAGCAGGACTAGCTGCCTCAATTGCTGGAAGTTCTATTATCAACAAAATGTTGCTAGCAAATATTGACCCTTTTGGTGCCACGCCATTTATTGACCCAGATCCAGATTCAGTGTAAGAATATACTTTTGCATATATTTTGTTTTGGCTTTCCTTGTTTCTGTTTTATTTGAATGGTAACATTTTAAATACATTACAATAAAAATAGTCCCCCAAAAATTCCAAAAAAAGAATCATCAGAAAATTTCAAAAGTTGATGGTGATGAATACATTAACATATGTGAAATACAGTGGTTTTCATGATCTAAGGTAGGTCCCTTCCAGCCTGTAGTCTCGGATACCAACCCGGTGGCAAAGTGAGTCGCAGCTGTATACACTTTTCCCTGGAATGTTTTATTCATCACTGCCTTCATAATTGTAATTTTGCTATTCCTTTCACCTCATTTTTTCTCAGCCTTGCCAATTCTTCCATCTTTCAACGTCAAGGTTTACTTATTCCAGGGAGTTTCTGGCTCATACTGATCCCTTCCCTTCTTAAAATTCCTTTAAAACATCAGTTGTTCAATATGTACTGATACTTTGTTTTACTTCCATATTTAACTTTGCTTTTTTATGTCTCATTTCTCTAATGACACTCCTGAAGGAGTGTGCCACACTCCTTTGTACTTTTTTAAAGCACCTATAAGAAGGGACTAATTTAGTTGTTTTCTGCTCAATAAATACTCAATAAAAGTACCAGTGTGGAGGAGACTTTCTGACCAAAAAAAGAGTATTAGCATCTGACTGTGAGGCCCTCTAATTTGTGTATGTAGTGAGGGGCTTACATAGGAAGTAGAAGAACTAAGATTTTGTTACAATTAATAGAAAAAGCATTACCACTACTGTCTCCACTTCCCCTGCCCGCAGTCCCTTTAGGTCACTTGTTCTGAAATTTAAGACACACTGGGACATGCGCATGGCACATAAATAGGAAATGATTCCTGGTAAACTTTCCCCTTTTCATAGGAAATGTAAGCTTAAATGGTGTCAAGTGTTATTTTGTGTGCAAATTGTAATTGTTGTTATGAACCTGAAATTGACTTTCACATACTTTTCCTTATTGTAGAGATGGCTATTCAGAAAAATGTGTCATGAACAATTACTTTGGGATTGGATTAGATGCAAAAATTTCATTAGAATTTAATAATAAGAGAGAGGAGCACCCTGAAAAATGCAGGTAATTTGGATAATAGAGATAATGTAATTACACAAAGGCAATTTTACTTTAATTTCATTTATTACCTCTTTGGCTCACTCTGCGTTTAAAGCGTAAATAAATAATAGTTACAGAAATTCTCCGCCTATGTTTATTTTCAGGAGCCGAACTAAAAACTTGATGTGGTATGGAGTCCTTGGAACTCGGGAATTATTACAAAGATCATACAAGAATTTGGAACAGAGGGTTCAACTCGAAGTAAGTTCATCTTGATAGTAAAGAAATTTCAGATTATCTTGCAAGGTTTATTTGTGGAGCTGATTTGGCCTTAACTGCTCTCTTGAATGGGCTCCCCTGGTAGCTCAGATGGTAAAGAATCTGCCTGCACTGCAGGAGATTCCAGTTTGAACCTTGGGTTGGGACGATCCCCTGGAAAAGGGCATGGCTACCCACTCCAGTGTTCTTGCCTAGAAGAATTCCATGGACAGACCAAGGGGTCGCAAAGAGTTGGACATGACTAAGTGACTAACACTTAGGACATTTAGGGCACACTTTATTCTCTTGAATAGTGCTTAAACACTGGAGGAAAAAAAAATTAATGTGGTTTTCTACTTTATGCCAAAGGAGGTATTAGACACTGGATATGAGTGATATGCTTAATTACCATTATCATTAGATCCTGAAATTTAGATGTTTCTATGAAATTGAGGTTCCCCGTGAAAAGGCCAGACCATGGAAGTGTGTACATACACAGGATAACATTTTTACAATTTATTTATTTTTAATTAGAGGATAATTGCTTTACATTGTTGTGTTGGTTTCTGCCATACATCACCATTAATCAGCCATAGGGTATACATATGCCCCCTCCCTCTGGAACCTCCCTCCCAGAAAAGCATTTTTATCAGATTTTTTTTTCATTTAAGTTTCTAAATTCTGACTTGATTCTATAATGCCTGAAGTTTCACAAATCTCTGAAAATACCATTCACAATAAATAGTTTTTAAGTTAAATGTATACTTTGTTCCAGTTAATTCTAACAACAAGTTAATAAAATCAAAAGAGATTCTGAGCATTTACATTTTCTAGTTTTTTTTTTTTTTTTTCTAATTTAAATAGGATGATAAGGACAGCAAAAGTTCTTTAATCTGGTAACAGGAAAAAGAAGATAGAGGACATGGCTCTGAGAAGTCTGCTGTGTATGTGTGTGCTTAGCCGCTCAGTCCTGTCTGACTTTTTGCAAACCCATGGACTGTAGCCCACCAGGCTCCTCTGTCCATGGGGATTCTCCAGGCAAGAATACTGGAGTGGGTTGCCATCTCCTCCTCCAGGGGATCTTCCCAACCCAGGATCCAGCATTGAAGGCAGATTCTTTACCGACTAAGACACCAGGGAAGCCCGAGAAGTGTACTTATTTTTAGAGTACTATTTTCCTTCACCTTTGTTCCAGAGCTCACTGTTTATGATGATAGGCTTGTCTTTCCTATCTTGGATCTTTTTATAACCAGATATTTTAAGTTGAGGTATAGACTACATACGGTGAAAGGGAAATTGGTAGTTGCTCAGTTTTCTCCAACTCTTTGCGACCCCATGGACTGTAGCCTGCCACACTCCTCAGTCCATGGGATTCTCAAGGCGAGAATACTAGATTGGGTTGCTATTTTCTTCTCCAAGAGATCTTCCCAACCCAGAGATCGAACCCCAGGTCTCCTGCATTACAGGCAGACTCCTTACTGTCTGAGCCACCAGGACAAATCTTAAGTTGACAGCTCAATGAATTAAACAGAATGTTTTTTATTTTAGTTGTTATCTTAGTAATGAAATATGGACTAGAGACGTGTCTGGCTCATTCATTATCAACTAAATGTCCTAGCAAAAATAAACCTGTTTTACCTGCCACTCTAGAGGACAGCTACATCATCCACTGGTTTGATTTATCATTGCTTATGAAATGAAGATAGATGTTACTGGCTGAAAAGGTACAAAATCAGGAAGGCTCATACTCTGTAAATGCTATTGTTGGCCACCCCATCCATTGCTTAACTAGGGTTCTTGCCTATGGATTGCCTGTATAATCATTTTCCTTATTCATGTCCCCTAGTCAGCTACACTCTGCTTAAGGATGGGTAAGAAGTTTTTGTTAGCCCCATAAGCTTGCACAGGTCCTGGCCCTGACTTGAGAGGGAAACAGACAGGCAAATGATCATTTACATAATTTGTTAAGTGTTGTGTGGTCAAGACCCATAGCTGGCCATCTTTAGGATTTGGGGAACTATCCAGAATGAGAATGACTGGATTGCTTTATTTCTAGGAGAGCCTTCAGGTCTTCAGAAGTTCTGTTTCTGTCCTTTTTGATTGATGGTCCAAATTCTGAACAATATCCTGCGCAGCTGCTTTGTAATCTCCATTAAGCAGAGGTTCTTAACACTTTTTGATCTGTGAACCCTTTGGCATGCTATTAAAAACTATGGACCCCTTCTCGGAATATTGTTTTTAAAGCACTCTTTAAATATATATAGACACAAAATAAAATAATATTGAAATAAATTAACAAAATATTTTTAAAGCATTGTAGAGTGATATATTTGTTTCTTTATTGCTACATCAAATGACAAAAATCTAATGGTATATATAATAGTAAGTGTGGGCTTCCCTGGTGGCTCAGATAGTAAGAATCTTCCTGCAATATAGAAGAGGTTCAATCCTTGGGTCAGGAAAATCCCCTGGACAAGGGAATGGCAACCCACTCCGGTATTCTTGCCTGGAGAATTCCATGAACAGATGAACCTGGTGGGCTACAGTCTATGGGTCGCAATGAGTCAGACACAACTAAGCGACTAACACTTCACACTTTTACCTTACTTTTGAAGTAATGATGAACATAAATGATACTAAAAGATATCCGAAACGTCTGTAATATAATACAGAATATTGGTTTCTACTGTGATGAAGTCACAAGTACTGTATTGCCAATGTGTGGTTTGTTGTCTACATTTATAATTGAGTGCATTGCTAGATTTCAGAGATTGCTGACTATAAGAGATATGTTTTTACCATTGTAGTTAACAGACAGTGAATCTAACCGTGGACCCTTGGTTTTTGAACCTCAGATTCAGAACTTGATATAATTCTGACCTGATACAGAAGTTTATATTCAGTGATTAAAAGGAAAGTAAATTTAGGAAAACAAGATAGGTGAAAGCATCTTGATAATATGCACAAAAGGTAAAGTAGAAAAATTAAGAGAATTTTTTGCTATAGTTAAAAATAAACAAACAAAACGCCTGCTACTCCTGAGGACCATGGAAGGTCCATTGTTGAAAAATTAATTTCCTTGATGTTGGATCACTTAGGATAAAGGTAGAGAAGAGAGACGCAGGGCTTAGGGAATTTTTCTCAGAAAGATCCCTTTTCATCAAGTGCCAGTCACTGGCCAAAAAACCTCAGCTTTTTGCTCAGGAGTCTGCCTTCCCCTGTTGTGTTGTATAGAAGTCATGTGTTGACTTTGAGTTTGCACAAAGCAAAGACCTTGGCCTTGGCTTTTCCAGTGGCAAAATGAATAAAATAATGCTTATGTGCAGAATTATAATTCATTGATATGAGAAATCACAGTTTAAACTGTAAAGAATTATGCAAATATAAACCCTGTTTCTCAAGCCATATACCCTGTGAATCTGATAGGTACTGAAGATTTAGAACCTTTGAATGACATTTATAATCCTCTCTACAATCATGGGAATGCCAGAAACGTAGAATAATGTAATATCAAATTTTGCAATTTGTAGAGCAGAAATACCTTTGACCTATGAATGAAAAATGTCATTAAGATTCAAATTTTTTCCTAAAGATGACTTTTTTGTCCAGATATACCTAATTTACATGCATCAAGCAGCTTGTTCTAGATTTTAAGTAAAGTAATGATCAAATACTGTTTTGAGTCCTTTAAATACCAAGATACATGAAGGAGAAAAACAATGTTCACCTGTAATCCTTAATAAAATATAACAAAGAGTTGTTTAATTCACATTTTTTGTAATTTCACATATTTCCATAGTCTCACAACAGTTGTTTCCATAATTTGTTAAAATTGGCTTATAGTAATTTCTATCTTTATTTAGTTCATTCAATAATAATGACTATAGCTACATTTTAAGTCATGTTGTATAATAATTGAGGGCTTCCCTGGTGGCTCAGTAATAAAGAATCTGCCTGCCAAAGCAGGAGACGCAGGTTCAATCCCTGGGTTGGGAAGATCCCCTGGAGCAGGAAATGGCAACCCACTCTAGGATTCTTGCCTGGAGAACCCGTGGACAGAGGGGCCTGGCGGGCTACAGTCCGTGGGGTCAGAAGAGAGTCAGACACAACTGAGTGACTAAACAGCAGCAAAAATAATAATTGAAGCTTCCTGAATGCTTTCTACATATTATGTTTAATATTTAAACTTTATGAGAGTTATTATTCTTTATGAGGCAAGTATTATTTCATTTTAAGTCACTTACCTAACTAAGATCAAGCAGTTGGTACCTGGAGATGCCAAAACTTCAACTCCAGTTTTTTTCCCTGTAAAACATTAATTTGTAATATAACTGAAAAAAGACATCTACTGACTCCCCACTAGATGTTGTAGATGTTTTCTCATCCCGTACCTTGTTGGCCGCACTGTGGACGAAGTATTATTAGCCCATTTTCCCAATGAGCAAAATGAATCTCTGAAAGTCTAAGGCATTTGACCAAATAAGTGACAGGATTCCAAACAGGCCCCCTGTCTTCCCATAGTTCCTAATGAAAGGAGCTGAAAAGCAAACACTGATCAGAAAAAAAGTGTGACTGCAGTTTTAAAGCATTTTGCAGCATCATGAACAAGTGGAAATATGAGATTAGAGAAGATTATACAAAAAATATAACACTCCTGAATTTACTGCTGAATCTGAAAGAAACAGTTGAATCAGGTGACCTTAATTTATTGAATCTGTACTGCTCATACTTTCCCTGAGACTATATGAAATGGACATTAAGCTCTTAACCCTGGTGTTTTCCTAATGCATGTTTGTTAAATTCAGCAAAGCTTATGGAGCTTTTGACATTTTCGTCTTATTCCGTATTATGCTTGCAAATAGTATGTTCATTGATAAAATCTTTAAGGACTGCTCTGAATTTTTTTAGTATTCCTTTTATATTTATGAAGATATCATTTTTCCATTTCCTTTGTGACTCATATGACTTTTTTCTAAAGCACACAAAAATATTTGTTCAGTTGAGTTCAGAAAAGGTTTATTGTTCAACTAAATACTTTCTGTTCATTCATTTATCAAACACTCACTGAGCACCTGCTGTGTGCCGAGAACTGCCCTAGGCGCCCAGATACAGTGTGAGCCTTTGACTATATTGTCCTGCAAAGGAAAGGAAAGGTTGAAAACACCTCGTGGAGGTTAGTGTTAGGAAGTATTCGCACTTACTTAAAATTTTTGAAAAGTGGGTTCAGACCAGATTCTCATTTGTTCTAAAGGTTGAAGATCATTTTCATTGGGCATTAAAATGGAATTTTAACAAACTTATGTTAATTATTTTTTAATTTTTAATTAGTTTAATTTGAGAATTAGTGAAAATACAGCACCTGTTTTAAGTATGACATCTGCAGACTCCTTGCTTTCAAAACAAAGGCTAAAACCTTCTCTTCAGCAAGAACTTACTCATGTGTGACTCAGTAGTAAAGAATCCGCCTGCTAGTACAGGAGACACGGGTTTCGATCCCTGGGTCGGGAAGAGCCCCTCGAAACGGAAATGGCAACCTACTCCAGCCTGGAGAATCCCATGGACAGAGGAGCCTGGTGGGATAAAGTCCATAGGGTCACAAAGAGTCAGACACAACTGAGCAACTAAGCATAGCACAGCATATTTTATATATATGTGATATATATATATGTATATATATGTATATATATCACATTTTTAATCCATTTATCCATCAGTGAACACTGAGGTTGGTTTATAAAACACTTTTTTTCAATTTGTTTTTCTGTAACAACTTCTGTAAATAAATAATTATTTACTCTGTAAAATTTTTTAAATTAAAGAATAAGATAATGTGTAGGAACATATTTACAGGAAAGCTGACGTCACCACCACTTTCCTCCATTGTCCTTTGCCTTTGGTCTTCTGCTGTCTTCCAAACTTGTGGTTTTGCTCTTTTGATCTGACCTCTCAGCTTTTGACTTTACAGTGTGACGGGCAGTATATTCCTCTCCCCAGTCTGCAAGGAATAGCAGTGCTGAACATCCCCAGCTATGCCGGAGGCACTAACTTTTGGGGTGGAACTAAAGAAGATGATGTAAGTATTCCCTTGCTCTGTCTAGAAGTTGCCCACATTCCTTGGCATGAGGTCCCTCCCTCCATCCCCATAGCTGATGGAGGCGGTTGAGTCCTTGTCACGTTGCATCACTCTGATCTCTTCTGCTTCCTGCTTCCACTTATAATGACTTCCGTGATTACACTGGGTCCACCCCAGTCATCCAGGATAATCTCCCCATCTCCCTAATTTAATCACATCTGCAAAGGCTCTTTTGCCGTGTAAGGTGACATTCCCGGGTTCCAGGAATGAGGACATGGGCATTTTGGAAGGCAGGGAAGGGAATATTATTCTGCCTACCAAAATACTTTTCTGTACCTTTACTTTTCTAAATTTGTATTTTATTACTGTTTTAATTTTTAGAAATGTCAAAGGGCTCACTTGGCCATTGAGGAATATGGTTATTTTTGTTTTTATACTCTCCTTTATTAAAAAAGAAAAAATACAACCTAAGAAATGCAGTTGTGCTAAAGATGAGACTTGACACACTTATTAACGCATATATAACAATAAAACTGGAAAGTTTACCATGGTCTTTGAAGAGTCATATACACCGAATGATAGGCCCTGTGATTTGAGGCTTATGATGTAGTGGCTCTCACTGAACCAATTTCTCAGAGCGCTTAGATGTGCAGGCAGGGATTAAGGTATAAAATAAATTGGAAAATATTTGTAATTTTCATAATATGAATATATTCCAATCCTATTGGAGTATAGAAATTTAAATTAGCAACCAGTTATTTGTCAGCCCATCATCACTCTTAAATATTTCAAGAAGAAATCAGTGAGATTGCGATAAATAAAGCTAATGTTTCTTGAACCCCTACTAGGTAGGCAGACAGTTTTCTGAGAGTTTCACATTCATAACTTAATAACCCACATTTAAAAAATAAATGTATTTATTTTTTATTTGAAGGATAATTGCTTTACAGAATTTTATTGTTTTCTGTCAAACAGCAATATGAATCAACCATAGGTGTACATATGTCTCCTCCCTCTTGAACCTCCTCCCAAGCTCCTCCTGATCACTCCTCTAGGTTGATACAGAGCCCCTGTTTGAGTTCCCTGAGTCATACGGCAAAATCCCATTGGCTATCTAGTTTACATATGGTGATGTAAGTTTCCATGTTGCTGTCTTCATACATTCACCCTTTCTTTCCCTCTCCCCATGTCTCTTCTCTGTCTCTGTTCCTCCATTGCTGCCTTGCAAATAAATTCATCAGTACCATCTCTCTAGATTTCATATATTTGTATTAGTATATGATATTTATCTTTCTCTTTCTGACTTACTTCACTTTGTATAATAGGCTCTAGGTTCATCCACCTCATTAGAACTGACTCAAAGGTGTTCTTTTTTTATGGCTGAGTAATATTCCATTTCGTGTATGTAAAACAGCTTCTTTATCCATTTATCTGTTGATAAACATCTACAGAACATCTGCTTCCATGTTCTAGCTATTGTAAATAGTGCTGCAATGAACATAGGGATACATGTGTTTTTTTCAATTTTGGTTTCCTCACGTATATGTCTTTGGTATATGTCTAGAAATGGGATTGCTGGGTTGTATGGTGGTTTTATTCCTAGTTTTTAAAGGAATCTCCATACTGTCTTCCATAGTGGCTGCACCAATTTACACTCCTACCAACAGTGCAAGAGGGTTCCCTCTTCTCCACACCATCTCTAGCATTTATTGTATGTAGACTTTCTGATGATGGCCATTCTGACTGGTGTGAGCTGATATATTGTAATTTTGATTTGCATTTCTCTAATAAGGAGCGATGTTGAGCATCTTTTCATGTGTTTGTTAGCCATCTGTTTCTCTTCTTTGGTGAAATGTCTGTTTAAATCTTTTTCTCACTTTTTGATTAGATTGTTTATTTTTCTGGCATTGAGTTGTATGAGCTGCTTGTATATTTTGGAAATTAATCCTTTGTCAATTGTTTCATTTGCTATTATTTTCTCCCATTCTAAGGTTTGTCTTTTCACCTTGTTTATAGTTGCCTTTCCTGTGCAAAAGCTTTTAAGTTTAATTAGGTCCCACTTGTTTACTTTTGTTTGTATTTCCAGTACTCTAGGAGGTGGGTCATAGAAGATCTTGCTTTGATTTATGTCATCAAGTGTTCTGCCTATGTTTTCCTCTAAGAGTTTTATAGTTTCTGGTCTTACATTTAGGTCTTTAATCCATTTTGACTTTATCTTTGTGTATGGTGTTAGGAAGTGTTCTAATTTCATTCTTTTACATGTAGCTGTCCAGTTTCCCCAGCACTGCTTATTGAAGAGGCTGTTTTTTCTCCGTTGTATATTCTTGCCTCCTTTGTCAAAAGTAAGGTACCCATAGGTGTATGGGCTTATTTCTGGGCTTTCTATCTTGTTCCAGTGGTCTATATTTCTGTTGTTATGCCAGTTCCATACTGTCTTGATGACTGTAGCTTTGTAGTGTAATCTGAAGTCAGGAAGGTTGATTCCTCCAGCTCTATTCTTCCTCAAGACTGCTTTGGCTATTTGGGGTCTTTTGTGTTTCATATGAATTGTGAAATTTTTTGTTCTAGTTCTGTGAAAAATGCCATTGGTAATTTGATAGGGATCGCACTGAATCTGTAGATTGCGTTTGGTAGTATAGTCGTTGTCACAATATTGATCCTTCCTACCCAGGAACATGGAATATCCCTCCATCTGTTTATGTCATCTTTGATTTCTTTCATCAGTGTTTTACAGTTTTATGTACACAGTTCTTTTGTCTCCTTAGGTAGGTTTATTCCTAGACATTTTATTCTTTTTGTTGCAATGGTGAATGGGATTGACTCCTCAGTTTTTCTTTCTGATTTTTCACTGTTAGTATATAGGAATGCAAATGATTTCTGTGTATTGATTTTGTATCTTGCGACTTTGCTAAATTTACTGATTAGCTCTAGCAATTTTCTGATAATATCTTCAGGGTTTTCTATGTATAGTATCATGTCATCTTCAAACAGTGAGAGCTTTACTTCTTCTTTTACAATCTGGATTCCTTTTATTTCTTTTACTTCTCTGATTCCTATAGCTAGGATTTCCAAAACTATGTTGAATAATAGTGGCAAGAATGGACATCCTTGTCTTATTCCTGATCTTAGGGGAAATGCTTTCAGTTTTTCACCATTGAGAATAATGTTTACTGTGGGCTTATCATATATGGCTTTACTAGGTTCCTTCTGTGCCCATTTTTTAAAGAGTTTTAATCATAAATGGGTGCTGAATTTTGTAAAAGGCTTTTTCTGCATCTATTGAGATTATCATATGAATAGCCACAATTTTTATCTAAATTTTATCAATGAAGAAACTGACACAAGTTTACACAATTCATAAGTGGGGGAGACAGAGTTTAAAACCAGGCAGTCTGATAACAAAAAGTTCCCAAATTTGTGTCCTGAGATTTTCAGTAAAAGTTTTAATTATGGTACTACTTTACATTGAATATTTTTTCAGAGGCATAATTATGTATGATACAGTAAAAAGAGGGAGTAAAAGGAACAAAGTAATAGAGCTGAAATTTAAAGTTTTTAGGTTAATTTTGTGAAAATACATTTAACATCAAAGCAAAGTAAGCCCACGTGTTTTCATCTTCTGAGATTTCTTTTCATGTTCTTAAATGCCCTAAAAAGTTGTAGTAAGGTATATAATAAAGCACATACAGACACCGCTTGTAACACCTTGAAAAATTTCCCTTAAAATATACCAAGTGAACCCGATTGCAATTTCCATGTTCATTACCTTTAATTTTATGAAATCTGCATCACTTTTTGAAATTTTGAAGTTTCCTGAAATTACATGCATCACTTTATTGAGATACCTGAGTTATGTATGAACAGATATTTAATACATCTTATACCAAGACGGGGCTTTCCAGGTGGCGCAGTGGTGGGCATTATCTTTACTTTTCTGAAATCTGCATCACATTCTGAACTTTTAAAGTTTCCTAAAGTTACATGCATCATTTAATTGAGATACCTGAGTTATGTATGAACAGATATTTAGTACATCTCATGCCAAGATGGGGCTTTCCGGGTGGTGCAGTGGTAAAGAATCCTCTTGCCAACGCAGGAGAAACAAGAGACGCAGATTTCATCCCTGGGTCAGGAAGATTCCCTAAGTAGGAAGTGATAATGCGCTCTAGTATTCTTGCCTGGAAAATTCCATGGACAGAGCAACCTGACGGGTTACAGTCCATGGGGTTGCAAAGAGTCAGACACGACTGAGCACAGTACACACACACACACACACACAGACACACACACACACAGACACACACACAGACACACACACACACAGACACACACACACAGACACACACACCAAGATGAATCATTTGGAAATATATTAGTTTACTCCTGTCAAGATTGCTTTATAAGAGGGGCATGAGTATTATATCCATGGGTTTTCAAACCTTTATTAAGTTTATTTTAAGCTCTCTTCAGTGATTAATTTTGTCCTTGAAGTATCATTTGCTGATAATATTTGCTTACTTTTCTGCTTCCTATTTTTATATATTTTAAAAAATATATATGTTGCAGGGTTTACATTGCTTGGTGGGCCACTTCATTTAAACCTTAACTGTATTAGTGAAAGTGTAATGTGGTTTTTCTTTCAGATATTTGCTGCACCATCATTTGATGACAAGATCCTAGAAGTCGTTGCAATATTTGACAGCGTGCAAATGGCCGTTTCAAGGGTCATTAAACTGCAGCACCATCGAATCGCCCAGGTTGGTTTCCCTACCCAAACCTGACTTCACTACTTGTGTGCATGTGCGTGCTAAGGCGATTCAGTTGTGTCTGACTCTGTGCAACACTATGGACTGTAGCCCGCCAGCCTCCTTTCTCCATGGAATTCTCCAGGCCCAAATACTGGAGTGGGTTGCCATGCCCTCCTCCAGGGGATCTTCCCGACCCAGGGATCAGACCTGTGTCTCATAAATCTCCTGCATTGGCAGACAGGTTCTTTACCACTAATGCCAGCTGAGAAGCCCTCAACTCTTGGGCTGTTGAGAAGCTATTCCAATGACTCGTACGCTGTATATTCATCTATAAAATAATGGGCTTTCTTGTTATTCCAGTTGTTACTGTGTCATCCTATGTGGAAAAGCATAACATCCCATTCCACAGAATGGACTAAGAGTCAACTTTGAATACAACAAGATTGAGTGTCAGATGAGTTGTACTCTCAAATAACTCGCTTTGTTTCAGTGCCGTACAGTAAAGATCACTATCTTTGGTGACGAGGGAGTCCCAGTGCAGGTGGACGGAGAAGCATGGGTTCAGCCTCCAGGGATTATCAAGATCGTGCACAAGAACAGAGCTCAGATGCTCACCAGGGACAGGGTACGTAACCGAAAATAAGTTCTTCTAGAGTCTGTTCAACCTGTAAAAAGTAAATTGTCATGAAAAACAGAAGCCCAGGGAAAAGATTTAAATTGTCTTTTAAGTCTGACATGTAGATCATTCTAGTTTAAAAACATGAAAAAAATATTTAGTTCTGAAAATGGTTTCTTTTTTTAGGTTTAGAGAAAAATTGAGCAGAAGCTGTAGAGGATTCTGCTTCTGGTCCCACATATGTCCTCACCTCCCTGACAAGCACATGAATTCCCCTATTGTATTTCCCTATTCTGTTCCCCTTAATATCTTGGTTTAGTGTGGTACATTATTACAGCTGATGAACCACTATTGATCCATTATTATTCACTGAAGTAATAGTTTGTGTTCTCCATTCTATAGGTTTGACAAGTGTATAATCATTTGTGTCCACCGTTACCGATACATGCCCAGTAGTCTCACTGCCCTAAATATTCCTGTCCTCCTCCTCACATCCCTCCCTCCCTTATTCCAACCCCTGGCACCCCCATCTTTTTCTGTCTTGACAGTTTTGCCTTACCAGAATATGTATTCTTAATTAAGGTCACACCCATAACAAATAAGACTACAACATCCATCCGGTTTGTTATTCATACAGTAGTAAATATTGAAGCATAAGTTGAAGCTTTTTAAAAACTTTCTGATATAATGATCATCAATTACATTACTTTTTATTTGTTGTAATATATGAGAAAACTTTAAGATATCTTCTTCGTCCTTGCAATATATTTCATGAAGTGTTAGGATTAGGAAAAACTACTAGTAGTTTTAAAGCCATTTAAAGCCATTTAAAGCCAATTTAAAGCCATTTAAAGCCAATTTAAAGCCATTTAAAGCCATGTGTACTATCTACATACACATTTATTTGTGTGCGTTTAGCTCTAAGCGCACAGTTCATTACGTATTGACTTTAAATAGGCCTTTGAAAGCACCCTGAAGTCTTGGGAAGATAAGCAGAAATGTGATTCGGGTAAGCCAGTTCTCCGAACGCACTTGTACATCCAGCACGCGGCGGACCTGGCCACGGAGGAAGTGTCTCAGATGCAGCTGTGCTCGCAGGCGGCCGAGGAGCTCATCACCAGGTAGGTATCGGAGCCCCGCGAGCCTTGTGGCTGCGAGGACACCGGGCGTGGCCCGTTCTGCTTTCCGTAGTTTGAATCCGTCTCTGCGGTGGTTCTGGGTCTCTGGAAGGGACGCCTCTGTTCTCCTCCATTTGCTACTTCCCTTGTGCCTCAGAAATCCCCGTTTGCCTTCATCAGTCCACTCCGACACCACGACAGGCCGGGTCTCGGACTTCCTGAAACACAAGGCAGAGCTTGCCTAATGTACACTCTTGTTATTTTGTATATTTTGTGTTTTATATATGTGTTCAGTCGCTTCCATTGTATCCAACTCTTTGCGACCCCATGGACTGTAGGCCTCCAGGCTCCTCAGGCCGTGGGGTTCTTCTGGCAAGAATACTGGAGTGGGTTGCCATTTTCTTCTCCAGGGGATCTGCCCCACCCAGAGATCGAACCCCAGTCTCCTGCATCTCCTGCATGGCAGTTGGATTCTTGACCACTGAGCCACCTGGGAAGCCCTATTTTATAGACGGTGCTAGTGGTAAAGAACCCACATGCCAAGGCAGGAGATGTAAAAGATGTGGGTTTGATTCCTGGGTCGGGAAGATCCCCTGGAGAAGGGAATGGCAACCCACTGCAGTATTCTTGCCTGGAGAACCCGTGGACAGAGGAGCCTGGCAGGCTACAGTCCATGGGGTTGCAAGAGTCAGACACAACTGAAGCAACTTAACACATATAAAGCATATATGTATGTATTATGTATATATATTATATATATAACCCTTTTGTTATTATTTCCCCACTTTACATACAGTCTCTACTGTGCGTGTGTGCCTAGTCGCTCAGTCGTGTCTGACTCTTTGTGACCCCCAGTGGACTGTAGCCCACCAGGCTTCTCTGTTCATGAAATTCTCCAGGCAGGAGTACTGGAGTGGGTTGCCATGCCCTCCTCCAGGGGATCTGTCCCACCCAGGGATTGAACCCAGGTCTCTTGTGTCTCCTGTACCCCTGAGCCACCCAGGAAGCCCTCTTTATACTACATTACTCACTTATATGGTGCTTTGTATTTATTAAATGTTTATAGGATATAGAAGGAAATATAAACATTAACCCTGCTCCCAAGAAGAGTCAGGGGGTGGGAATGGGTGGGAACTGTCCAAAAATCTGTTTCCAATAGATACATCATGGACTTTGCCAGACCACAGAAATTAATTTTAGGAGACAGAAAGAGAAGATTTAAAAAAGAGAAAAAGTTCTGTGAACATAAAGCAGATAAAAATCACTATGACCAGGATTAAACTTCAAAGATGAGGCGGGACCACAGGCATGCGTCTTCTCGCCTCTTCACCCAAATGGCATCTACCCAACGTGGGTAAGAGCTGCCTGACCAGGTCACTGTGAAGGTTAAGTGAGACCCGCCATGGGAAGTGCCCTTGGCACAGCAGGTCTGGCATATTCGGTGTTCTGGGCATGATTGCTGTTAAGGCTTCCCACACCTTCACCTGGTCACTGATCAAAACGCTGAAATAGAAAAGAAGGAAAGCAAAGCTTAGGAGTCCGAGGAGCTAACTTGCTTCCTTTCCCCTCCCCACCCTCTCCGTCTGCTCTCTCTCACTCATTCCTTCTTTTCCTCTTTAAATATGTGTTAGATGCCCAGACTGTGCTAGATGTTAGAGATATGAAAAAAGATACACACTCCCTACTGCTGGAGACCAGTATTTAACATTTTAGAATAAAGGATGATAACTGTAAGATAGTGAGTAGCTTAGGAAAAAGATAAGGGAAAATTAATATTTAGCCAGCTAAATCCACGTAACTGCATTATTGTGCATCTCAGCTTCTTATCCACAGACATAGTAGTTTTAAGGTAAATACATCTTAGATACTGTGAACATGTTCTGTTGACTTCAATTTACAGAATTTTTTGTGTTTTTTTTTTCTTGGCTTTAGTGAGATACAATGGACAAATAAAAATTCTATACTGTATATTTAAAGTATGCAGTGTGATGGTTTGATATACATATATATTGTAAAATAATTAATACAATCCAGCTAATATATACATTATGGAAAGCAGTATGGAGGTTCCTTGGTTTTCTTGAAACTAAAGCATGCTCCCTTGAAACCGCAATGTTCTTCCTATATTATCATCCTGTCAATCAACCAAATATCCTTATCCAAAAAAAAAAAAAAAGAGGGGACATGATTCCCCATCAGCCAGTAAATCAGGCTCACTCATCAATTTTCAGAATGTGTATTCATTTGAAAAAGCAGAAAAGTGAAAGTTGGTCTCATAGTCGGGTCCAGTTCTCTGTGACCCCAGGACTGCAGCCTCTCCTGCTCCTCTGTCCTTGGAATTCTCCAGGTAAGAATACTGGAGTGGGTGGCCATTCCCTTCTCCAGAGGATCTTCCTGACTCAGGGATCGAACCCTGGTCTCCTGAATTGCAGCAGATTCTTTACCATCTGAGCCACCAGGGAAGCTTGCACCTAGTAGGAAATTCATTTAGCAGTTGGAAGGGTTCCCTTGATGTTGAATACTTTCTTTTGCCTTGAAAATTAGAATAACATTTTCTCATCTCTGTTCTTCCTCTTCCTCATGATTTCAAGGTTATTGATAAGGATGCTTAGGTGATGTTTGAAAGTTCCTTTGTGTCTTGGATATCAATCATATTATCCTTAAGAATTAAATTCTTCTCCTTTGCTCATGATTCAGCCATGGAGGACTCCTGTCTCTTCCTTTGTTCTTCCGTTTCTGGATTGAAGATCATTCTGCTTGAAGATGTCAGAAGCAAAAGGATTAGAATAGACGTACCTTCTTGCTTATTGCACACCTTGCTCATTTTCTAGCAGTCAGTAGAATTTCTCCTTTTTCTCTTTGACCTTTTTGCCCTGCCTTTCTAGATCCTGTCTTTCTAGGACTGTTCTTGAAGGTCTAGATTCCAAAGGACTGCGGCACAACAGGCTTTGGCGTTGGATAGAAATAGACTAAAATCCAGGCTCTATCACTGATTAGCTTTGTGTACATACTAACGCTCTCTGAGCCTCATATGTCGTCATCTGCAAAGTGGAGAAAAACCACAACTACCTGTTAGGTTGTGAACATTAAATTAGATAGTGCATATAAAGCACTTAGCATGATGATATATGTGGTAATGTTTTCCACTAACTCCAATACTTTGGCCACCTAGTGCAAAGAGCTGACTCATTTGAAAAGACCCGGATGCTGGGAAAGATTGAAGGTGGGAGGAGAAGGGGACAACAGAGGATGAGATGGTTGGATGGCATCACCGACTCAATGGACATGAGTTTGGGTAAACTCCCGGAGTTGGTGATGGACGGGGAGACCTGGCGTGCTGCAGTCCATGGGGTTGCAAAGAGTCGGACACAACTGAGTGACTGAACTGAACTGACTGAATCTGTTGTAACTGTGCCTGGTTAAACTTCCAGTGAATAAAAGATGTGTCTACACTCTACATTTGGGACCCCTCTCAACTTTCCAGCGATAATGCAAAATGAAGTGTTACTGTATCTTGTGCTTCCAAGTAGCACCTCAGTATGCGTATCTCTGATGCTAGGCCTAACGTCTTTTTCAATTTAATTAATTTATTTTTGGCTGCACTGGGTGTTCGTTGCTGCCCACGGACTCTCCAGTTGCAGTGAGCAGGGGCTCCTCTTTGTTGCAGCGTACAGGCGTCTCGTTGCGGCGGCTTCTCTCATGGAGCGCAGGCTTTAGGGTGCGCGGGCTTCAGTAGTTGTGGCACTTGGGCTTGATTGACTGCCCCAAGGCATGAGGAATCTCCCCAGACCAGGGATCAAACCTGTGTTTGATATGCATTGGCAGGCAGATTCTTAACCACCTGGAGAGTCCATAGGCCTAACTTTTTATATAAAAGATTTGGGGGTTGGTATTTTTTGTTTCCTGGTGGCTCGGATGGTAAAGAATCTGCCTGCAATGTGGGCTACCCGGGTTCGATCCCTGCATCGAATCCGGGATCCCCTGGAGGAGGGCATGGCACCCCACTCCAGTATTCTTGCCTGGGAAATCCCATGGACAGAGAGCCTAGCGGCCTCAGTCCATGGGGTCACAAAGAGTCAGAAATGATTGAGCGCCTAACACATACACACATTTTTTGTTGCAGTAGAGTTTGAATTTTGTAAATCTACCCTGTGCCATTTATAATTGAGCAGTTATTAAAAAAAATTTTCCCTTTCGTGATATTTTTTTTTTTTTTACTTGTTTTATTCTACCATTTCTACACTTCAGAAAACTCAAGTAGTGCTCAGAAGAGTGGTGTGTTCATGGGTCTTGTTTCTGCCTCCAGGATCTGCGATGCGGCCACCATCCACTGTCTATTGGAGCAGGAGCTGGCCCACGCGGTGAACGCCTGCTCCCACGCCCTGAACAAAGCCAACCCACGCTTCCCAGAGGTGAGGAGCTAATGGTAAATGCCCATTCCGCACATTTTTTGGTGTTACGTACAGAGGTTGATACTTTAAACATGCCGCATGTTTTGAAAGAAAACAGTATATGAGTCTCTACTGAAAGCTTACCCTTCACTTATGACCAGAGTTTTCTTGATTTTCCTTTCCTGCCACCGTTTTCCCACTCCTGCTCTTAAGTTCACATCACTTTTTTTCTGTTTCGCTTTGACTCACTTGGCACCCTACCATCTTCCTTGTACTCCTTGTCCTTTTAAGTACCCACCATTCCTCTTTTTTACCTTCCCCCCTGCACCTTTCATACAGGGCACACCTAGGTATCATGCGTTTAACTAGAACTGATCACTTGGTGTTGAAGCTGTCCACTGAAATAATTCATCGTTTTGTTTTACTGCATCAGTAAA
This sequence comes from Bos taurus, assembly GCF_002263795.3. Classification (NCBI taxonomy): domain Eukaryota; kingdom Metazoa; phylum Chordata; class Mammalia; order Artiodactyla; family Bovidae; genus Bos; species Bos taurus. Next base: position 12,354,611 of record NC_037339.1, read on the forward strand.
TTTGGTCAGTTTTCTAATATAGAAGTTACAACAGGTGGATAGAATCTGACTCTTGAAGTCATATTCACTTGCCAAGTGATACATGGCATTGTTTTTATCCTTTCAATTATTTAGTTGAAGTTGCCTAAGTGAGTGTAAAAAGAAGTGTTCATCCTCAAGATGAAAGTCTAAAAATCAGTCTGGTTGGTTGGAACTAATGAAAGTGAAATTCAATGGATAGAGCTAATATGATCAGATAATGCCCCTTTTAAGACATAAGTTTCTTTGACTTAATTTTTGTGGGAACATGTGTCTTCTGTCACCAGCATATACGGGCTTGTGTGCCCGAGATGTGTTTCTATGTGTTTACTATAGTCAGCGTATTCTTTTGGTTCTGTGCTGTAAGACGTAGAAGAGGTAATCCTGCTAACAAATGTGAGTGTGAAATTTTGCAGTTACAAGAGCATTTTGGCAGATTTTTTAAAAGATTTGCAATGTGAATTTAAATCAGAAAGATAAAATGTACTCTGATGACTGAATCCCAGTTTAATACAGAACTACTTGTCTTTGATGTCTCTGTTTGTTTGTTTTTTTCTCCTAGAGTCTTACAAGAGACACTGCCACTGAAATAGCCATCAATGTGAAGGCCCTATATAACGAAACAGAATCTTTACTAGTGGGCAGGGTTCCTTTGGTAAGGAAAAGAAATGATGGATAACATCAGAATGATGATAAATGTATGGTTCTTGCCTTCATTTGGGAGCATGCATTCATCAGATTCTAATGCACAGGCAGGCTCTGGCCCCTATCTCTAGAGCTTCCTTTTCACCTCGCTTTTGCTTTCAAGAAACTATACGGCTGTGCCTGGGAGTACACTTCAGGCTAACAGGAGTAGAGGGCTTCCCTCATAGCTCAGTCAGGAAATAACCTGCCTGCAATGCAGGAAACCCAGGTTTGATCCTTGGGTGGAGAACATCCCCTGGAGAAGGAAATGGCAACCCACTCCAGTATTTTTGCCTGGAGAATCCCATGGACAGAGGAGCCTGATGGATTATAGTCCGTGGGGTCACAAGAGTCAGAGACGACCTTGAAACTAAACCACAGCAGGAGTAGAGCTTCCCTGTCATCATGTCTTTATATAATCCTGCTCTCCCCAGTCAGCTTTGAGAATCTTGGGCTTTACAGACAGTGAGACCTTCTTCAAGGACTTGTTCACCCATGAATGCAGAAAAGTAGAGGAGGTCTTGTGTCTCCGAAATTAACCTTTGAAATACAATTGTTACTGTTTTCTAGATGGGCTTAGATGATGCTTTCTAGACTTGGTGTGTCCAGAACTAAATTTCAGGAACTAGACCTAGCCCTGGATTAACTCAAGATTTGTGCTGGAAATCGAGTTGAGGCCAAGTGTGAATCAGACCACAGTCCTTGGACCTCAAGCATAAGTGCTAGGATTCTGTAAATGTTTCTGTCTGGTTTGCCAAGAATCCTTCCCTTGCTAGCTTTTCTCCCTCACCCTGGAAATGTTCTAGCATTGGGTCTTTTCGCCACCTAGTGTTCAATTTTAGGTTATTCACACATGCTGTTGTAAATGTAGAAAGCCTAATATATTAGCTATTTTTAAATTCCTTGTAACAGTTTTCATTAATTGATAGATGAGGTGATAATCTTAAAACATTTCTGTTTACTATAATTTTATCTCTTGCTGGGGAAAATGTATACATCTAAATAAAAGTGAGAATAAAAATCATAGTATCTGGCATAGTGGAAGAATGAGAGAGGTGATTGGAGGTGATTGGCTGCTGTCCAGAAGAATATTGCCATTGAAGCATCCTTTGCTCTGAGAAGAGAATCTTAAAGGCTGCATGAATCAATTGGTTTTACCCATTTCCAAGGGAAACTCAAGAGTGACTTCCTTGGGGCAAGAGGTGGCTGCCTCTGCTATGGTCGTGAATAGAAACTTTTAGGAAGAAATATTGGCTATATCTTTTGATAAAACCAATAGGAAAATCATCTTGGTTATTCTTGACACTTATATTTTTAACCAAAATCTTCTTGTTGCTCTTCTAAAATTAGTCCTATAGGAAATCCAGCAAGTCATGACCTCAGTACCAATTACTGGATGAAGGACATGTATTTTTTTTATGTTATTTGAAATATACTTAAGATAATTGCTGATCGAGATGAACTAGAAGCATAACTTATTTTATATTTTAGCTCTCTATACTGAAAGTACCCATTGAGTATTACTTGGTTAATATTAATCAATTATATTTTGTTAATATAGGATTCTTATGCACTTTTCATTCTTCTGTCATAGTCAAACATGGATGTTTGGCTTGAAAATGTACATCAGTGAAATTTTTATTTTTTGACTGTACTGCACCGCTTGTGAAATCTTAGTTCCCTGACTGTGGATCAAACCTTGGTCCACGGCAGTGAAAGGATACGTCCTAACCACTGGACCATCAGGGAATTCCCCTTTACCAGTGGATGATTTTTAAATGTTTGGCAATATTGATATCAAAATAAAAAACCAATCATATTTGAGAGCAGCTAAGTTACACTCTTTATTTTGCTTATAGAATGAATATAGCCAATGCAGAAGACATAAGAGAAATAGGTTCAATCGCTGGGTCAGGAAGATCCCTTGGAGGAGGGCATGGCAACCCACTCCAGTATTCTTGCCTGCAGAATCCCATGGATAGAGGAGCCTAGCGGGCTGCAGTCCACAGGGTCACAAAGAGTCGGATGCAACTGAAGCCACTTATTAGCACATAGCACACACAATGACTATTTTATCAGTTTTATAAGACATACATACTTAGACTAAAATAAAAGTGATAACTTTATATGATATGGTGGAGAATTTCTGTATTTTTATTAGCTTCTAGAAATACTAGAATTTGAATAACAGAGGGGAATTGAGAGCATTTGAAGAACAGAGGGGAAAAAATAATGTCCATAAAAAAAATAATAATATTCTCTCTAAACTTTCAGTTTAAAATCTTGTCAACCAGAACTTTATTGGTGTTCCAGTGGTTAAGACTACACTTCCCCTGCAGCGGGTGTGAGTTCCATCCCTGTTTGGGGAACTAAGATCTTGCATGCCTTGCAGTGTGACCAAAATAAATAAATTCAATCCCCGTGAACCTATATATAGGTACTGTACAATTTTGACATCATTTATCAAAATTCGATTTGCCAGAAGAGATCCTCGAAATTGTGTAGTCATGTTCTACTATTTACCAGCTGGGCCACAAGGGAAGCCCAAGAATACTGGAGTGGGTAGTCTGTCCCTTCTCCAGCGGATTTTCCCGAGCCAGGAATTGAACCAGGGTCTTCTGCATTGCAGGCAGATTCTTTATCAACTGAGCTATCAGGGAAGCCCAAGAAGGAAACTAAGACTCCTCAAATCAATTCATCATCCCTTGGGGGCATAGTTAGTAACAAGGCCAAGGCTAGAATTCAGCGCCTCCCAATTCTGCTTATAGCAGTGCTGATTTCACCTTTATTTATTTATTGAATTTGTGACTTTTAATAACTGCTTTACGGACTTCCCTGGTGGTCCAGTGGTTAAGATTCCAAGCTCCTAATGCAGTGGGCTGGGGTTTGATCCCTGGTCAAGGAACTGTTCCCCATGCTGCCACGTGTAGCCAAAAAATTTTAAAAAATAGTGATGATAAGTGCTTTAAATGAATGAGCAAGAGGTGACCAGTTAAATTCTCTTTAAAGTTTCCAAATCTTCTTCCAGTTTACAAGCCATTTAGCTTTTCCTGATTTGTACAACAGCTTTTTTATCACCAATTTTTCTGAGATCCATAGGCTTTTTTCCTCCTAAAGTTATTATTTTAGTTATTATTTTATTAATCTTTACCCAAAAGATTTTTGTGGCAGGTGATTCTTCTTATGTGACATGTTTTTGACCAATTTGAAATATCATTATTTGTTTACACCATAGCCTATGTAAATAAAAATGATTTTTTGCTACAAATAAGTTAAAATGATAAGATTATTCACTATGGCAAGGCAGATGGGATGCAAGGATAAGAAGGAAGAAGAGATTTGCATAGGAAAAAACCACCAATAGCAATAGTGTTTGCTGTGAAATTATTAAAGTCACACTAGTTGCTTATACTACCTTTCGGAAGTGAGGATAAATCTATGCAAATTTGCTTAAGTGAAGTCAGTATAAAATAATTTGTTCTTTTTTCTCTATTCCTTTGTGTTAAAATCAACAACACTCTGTCTCGTCTCACAAGAGGTGAGGATGTTCAGTGTCAGTGAAATAGTTTATTCTGTTTGAGGGTTTGAGGTTGGTCTCTAAGGCTTGTTTTATCTCGGTTTTAATCTGCTGTTAAATAGCAATTGGAATCTCCACATGAAGAGCGAGTATCCAATGCCTTACATTCCGTGGAAGTGGAGCTACAGAAGTTAACAGAGATTCCATGGCTTTATTATATCTTACACCCGAATGAGGATGAGGTATGTAACATTCAACCTGTTTATAAATGTGTGCGCTTTGTGACAATAGAATTTGAACACACCTTTTGAAAAAAGAAATGTTCAGGAGGAAATACATTTTAAATATCGCCATCCTCCCCTATCTGCAGGAAATACATTCTAAGACTCCCACGGGACCCCTGGAACCTCAGGACCAAACCCTACATGTACTATGCTCTTCCTCACACACACATACCTAGGATAAAGTTGAGTTTATAAATTAGGCACAGCAAGACATGAACAACAGCAATAATAAAATAGAGCAATTATAACGATCAATGCACTGTAACAAAAGTTACGTGAGTGTGGTCCGTCTCTCAAAATATCTTCCTGTACAGGTGTCATGCGTCTTCCAAATTGGCTGAGCATGTCTCACGCACTGTGGCCATAACCTTTGCAATCTAAGATGTAACAGCAAAACTAGCGTGAATTTTTTCTTCCTTCTTCACAGTTTCACAGACTGAAGATACATTCTTACCGTAGATCTTAGCCAGCTCAGCATACAATTTTTTTTTCCTTATTAAGAACTCTCGTCTTTTCATTAAAGGAAGCGTTTTACAGCTCCTCTTTAGCATATGTGAGTTGCCAGCATCACTACTTTTGTTCTCTGGCACCATTATTAAGTAAAATAAGGTGACTTGAACACAAGCACCGTGATACCACAACACCTGGTCAGATAACTCAGATTGGTTACGAAGGGACTCAGACGGGATGGATGAGGATGGCTCAAGACTTCATCATGCTGCTCAGAGAAGGGTACAACTTAAAACTTGTACGGATTGTTTATTTCTGGAATTTTCATGTAGTATTTTCAGAATGAGGTTGACGGCTGGTAACAGAAACCATGGAAAGGGGAACCACACTACTGTCCTGGTCGGGGAGACTACTGTCCTCCTTTCGAATGCACTTTTCTTGAGCAAATGAGAAAAAGCTTTTATGTGAACAAAGTCATCTTGCAGGAATCAGTACATTTTCAGGAGTATACAACACCATGAACTCCTGGGGAGGGAGTTATCACTCCAACAATGTTCTGTGTGTATAACCTCTTCCTCTGTTATCTCTGCTGTCAGAGTGGGTTTTTCTTCTCTTAATATCCTGAGAAAATTCTTTCCTTGATCGACTCAAACAGGAGCCCCCCATGGATTGCACCAAGAGAAATAGCAGAAGCACGGTATTTCGTATTGTGCCCAAATTCAAAAAGGAGAAGGTTCAGAAGCAGAAGACAAGTTCACAGCCTGGTAGGTGATCCACACGGAAAGGGAAAGTATAATGTTATGAAAAAAATAACGGATTAATGTGATATCATTGAGGGGATGAGAATGAGCTGAGATTAGAGAGTGATAATCATTGTACCACATTATGGATGTACTCATAAATAGCTTTTATGGATGTACTTATAAATAGCATTTATGCTATTGAATCATACACTGTAAAATGGTTTAAATAGTGAATTTCATTTTATGTTCACTTTACCATCATAGCACACCTAAAATAAGTCCCGTTGTGAGTAGGAGTCTGTAGTCATGAAGCACACAGGACTACGAAATGGTTGCTGATTTGCTTCTGCTTCATTGTGTGAACGTCAGCACCTCTGTTTGCTGGCTCTTCATCTTGCTCAACAGCAGTTCAACGCCTATAATTTGTTTTCCTTCTTTAGCATGCACAATCTACCTCATTTTGACAAACGGAACATAGAAACTTTCGCTTAATCCTTTAACTTGCCACGTGTATTTCCCACCTCAAGTTATATATTCTGTTCCTCCTCGTTTAAGGACTTAGAACGCTGTTTCAGCTCATTAATAACAATTCACTGTGACGCTTGTATTCTCAAGCAAAGATTAAACTCTTTCTTGGATATTCTTTCAAACTGCCTTTTCACCTTTCCCTAGAGATCAAATTTAGTCCTGTAATACTGCTGAAGACCTTCAAGTTCTATGTATATGATGGTAGATGTCTTAATTTATCAAATAATTTTATAACTCTTCTGAGTTAGCCATCTCATATTAAAAAGTGATATATAACCTTATTTTTGATAATGCACAGAGCAGCTGTTGAAGAGCATTTTAAAACCAAATGTGGCAAACAGGGAAACTTTTTATTAAGCTAATCAATGTTGGGTAAAACGTATGAAAGAGAATACATACAGTAAAATAACCCAATTAATCTTGGAAAGCAGTGTTGACAGTTTTTAGACAATGTTAAGTTGATTTAACAAGACACTTATTGCATAATTGTACTTCCCAGGTAGCGCTGCTGCTGCTAAGTCGCTTCAGTCGTGTCCGACTCTGTGCGACCCCATAGACGGCAGCCCGCCAGGCTCCGCTGTCCCTGGGATTCTCCAGGCAAGCACACTGGAGTGGGTTGCCACTTCCTTTTCCAATGCATGAAAGCGAAAAGTGAAAGTGAAGTCGCTCAGGTGGCGCTAGTGGTTAAGAACCCACCTTCCAATGCAGGAGACATAAGAGACATGGGTTCGATCCCTGGGTCGGGAAGATCTTCTAGAGGGGAACACAACAACCCACTCCAGTGTTTTTGCCTGGAGGATCCCATGGACAGAGGACCCTGGCGGGCTACAGTCCATGGGATCGCAAAGAGTCGGACACGACTAAAGCGATTAGCATGCACGCAAGCCTTGCATAATTATTAGCACGCAAGCATTGCGTGATTGTCTGTAATGGGTATCATCAATAGAATAGAACCAATAAAGGCATCTGAGAACCAATGAAGGTCTTGAAGTTGGCAAGACCTGAAGCGGAAGTTTGTGTAAAATTATATCCTGTGTCAGATTTGAAATTTTTATTAGCATTGGTAGCTCAACTATAATAAGTTTCGTATATGATCTTAAGGAAATCGTCAGAGTTTATTTAGACCTTGTACTGCTGATCCCAATTATGAGGAACACATTTTTATATACATTGTGTAGTTTGCATGGCTTTAAGGAGGAAATTGAGCTAAAGCGAAAGGCTCAAGTGCACAGCAGTGAATGTCTTTGTAGAGTCAGAACCTCAAGTTGATTGGCAGTCTGAAACTTGCATGGGAAAAAGCGGAGTTGTAGTTTTGTTGAGACAGTACCTTGAACCTTTCCCTTTGCTGGCACTGCCGCTGTACTCTGTTTTGCATCTTCTTTGGCCAACCTGTGCTTTGTAATGCATTGAGCATGTAGAAATTAAGGGGGTTTTGCTCTTAACTTTGGTAGTTCAGAAATGGGGCACAGAGGAAGTTGCTGCTTGGCTGGATCTGCTCAATTTGGGAGAGTACAAAGAAATCTTCATCCGCCATGACATCAGAGGGGCTGAACTTTTGCATCTGGAAAGGCGAGATCTTAAGGTATTTCCTTTGTGCTACTCTTCTGTTCTTAAATTTTTTTCTTGCAAAACAGACTCCTTTCTGCTGCACCCTTCAGTTCTGCGCTTGCAGCTTGGCTCATGGTATGCGTATGTAATCTATATAATATGCATTGTTCTGTGGCCTGGGTTCCTTATGTGCTTTTGAAAAGAGAAAGTCAGTAATATTTTTCTGTCAGAATCATTGTCGGACAGTTATAGCTAAAGCTTAGCATGAACTTAGTAATTTTTCTCTGTGTCCATTGGCATGGCTGTGCTAGTATTTCCAAATGGATCACGTTTCCATCAGTTCATTTTCTTGAATCAACATGAAAGGTGATATTTGTTGCTTAAAATGACTGAAAATATCTACTAAAAAGTTCAAACAACTAAAATTCATTCAAAATACCAACAACAAGGCCTTCCTGATACAGGGAACTAGACGAGAGACTTATAGCAGTGGCTACTTAGAATTCTATGATTTGGTTGTGTTTCTGAATTGACCTTTCAGAGGTCACATGAACAACTACATAAATTCAAGTTTCCTTTCCATGGCTTTATTATTGAAATTGTATTCTTCCCCCAAATAAACGTATTTTCCTTTTTAGTGAATGAAGTAAAAATTATGCCTTGTTTTTGCTAGAGAGGTTCTCAAAACTTATTTGTCTTTTATGACAGGGAAGAAAAATTATGAATTCATGGTCTGCAGCAATTCCCTTTTCCTCTTTGAGTGGACACTCAACCACAGAAATGGCCAAAGTAGCATATTCTGTCCCAGGGTTAAAAGTAGCATTCTGTCATATTATATTTTCTTGCCACATACTGCCATTTAAAAATTCCAAGAGTGATTCATTAAGCCAGTGATAAAGCCTTCAACATTTGATGGATTGATTTCTTTCCTAATCACCTGGTTCTAAAATGCGTAAAATTATGAGACAGTAAATTCCTAATAAATTCATGAACAGCTGTGCCTTTATCTAAAAATATGTTAGTAGAGACTTTTAAACCCAAATGGGTAATATAAAGTATATTATACCTAAACATTGGCACTTCCCCGGGTGGTACTAGCGGTAAAGAACCCACTTGCCAATGCAGGAGATGTAAGAGACGTGGGTTCGATCTGTGGGTCAGAAGATGCCCTGGAGGAGGGCATGGTGACTCACTCCAGTGTTCTTGCCTGGAGAATCCCATGAACAGAGGAGCCTGGTGGGTTATAGTCCATAAGGTCAGAAAAATTCAGACAGGATTGAAGTGGTTTAGCATGCACACACGCACACATAACTAAACATTATACCTAAAGACATATACCTAGACATTTTTAGCCAGAAGAATAATAAAATAATAGATTAACTAATTACCTTAGTTGAAAGTCCCAAATCTGGAACATAGCAAAATATATAGAATATATAGTATTAGAGTAAAAATTGACTTCAGCACTTGGAATGAATACACCAAAAAGTAAATGTAGAAGACCATTACATGTAACATATTTGTGTAGCTTCTGATATCCTCAACAGGCAGCAATATTTATTGAATAGCTAGTGATGAATGGGCTTCCCTGGTGGCTCAGAGGGTAAAGAATCTGCCTGCAAAGCAGAAGACCCAGGTTTGATCCCTGGGTTGGGAAGATCCCCTGGAGAAGGAAATGGCAATGCACTCTAGTATTCTTGCCTGGAGAATCCCATGGAGAGAGGAGCCTGGCGGGCTACAGCTCATAGGGTTGCCAAGAGTCAGGCACAACTGAGCGACTAACACATACATATGTACATACTGATGAATATATTATTTTCTTCTCTAGGTAGCATCTGCCCTCTAGAAGCTTGCATTTCACTTGCCATGAATAAGCATACATTGAAGGAAAAAACTTTGTCTATATATAATATATGTATTATAAACATACACAAACATACATAAACATAACACATGCCCACAATGAGTGATAATATTTGCAGAACAAAAAAACAAAGCTCACATATAAAAGTTAAAGTTAGACTGATAGAACCCGGCTGGGAAAATCAATAAGAGTACAAAGGAGATGATGAAGAATTATGTTAGTAAAATTTTTATTTAGCATGAGACTTTTTTGTTTTTATTTTTAGGGCAAATGACATTCCTTCCCTTAAAACTTTGCTTTCAGAAATTTGTATTGACATAGTCAGTTTTAACTCTTTTGGTTCTAAAACAGAGTATAGGGCAATGGGAAGGGTAGTAATTTTACAGTCTTCAGTGGAACAAAACCAAGCCAGAAATGAGCTCACCTCGTTCTCTGTCATTGGAGCTTTAAGAGGGAGCAGACCCTTTAGAGGAAAGTCTCTGAATGTTGGTGAAGGGTTATCTACTCCCTAGGTAACCGTATCCATTTCCATGACTTCAGATACTGTGCATGGATATATTATTGGTTCACACAGTTCTACTTCTAGCCCTGACCTCATTTGTAAAGTCTAGGATCGTATCACCAAGTCTGCTTGCCACTAGGCCACAACACAGACTATCAGTCTTAAAGTGTCCACAACCAAACTTTTGCAGTCCTGTCCTCCTCCTATTCTGCCCCTTCTCCTGTGGTCTGTTATCTTAGCAACTCAGGGACCTGAGCCAGAGAAACCCAGGGTCACATTTAGCACCTTCCTCTTCCTTATCCTTCCCCCGTGCCTCATTAGACCATCACAAAGTAGTTTGATTTTAATCTCCCTTTAGTTTTCTTTCTCCTTTCCACAACCCTTCCTCTTGCCTCTGTAAGGTCAGTAGCTTCCTCACTGGCCCACCCACTGTCACTCTTGCCCTCTCATCTATTATCATTGCAACTAGAGTGATGCTTTGTGTGTGTGTGTGTGTTAGTCGCTCAGTCTTGTCTGCCTCTTTGTAACCCCATGGACTGTAGCCCACCAGGCTCCTCTGTCTGTGGGATTCTCCAGGCAAGAATACTGGAGTGGGCTGCCATTCCTTTCTCCATCAGCTCTTTCCAACCCAGGGATTGAACTCAGGTCTCCCACACTGCAGGCGGATTCTTTACCATCTGAGCCACCAGGGAAGCCCAGAGTGATGCTTTAACAACATCAGGTATATCACTCATCTGCTTAAAACCTTTTGGTGGCTTCCCATTTCAATCCCAATAAAGACTCAGCATCTATGGGACACCCACAAAGTTCTGCCTATGTATTTAACCTGCTGTGGGGCCACTGACCCTTTGGGGATATACTCTTCCAATCTGGCCGTGCTTCATTGATTTAAAAATATGAAACTCTCACATCAGGGGTATAACCTCTGAAGGTGTGCTTCTTACCTACCTGCCACTTGGCTAGCTGTTGCTCAGATCTTGGCTCAACTGGAGGTAGCAATGTGACAGTCTAAAGGTGGGAAAGGGAAGATATTTCTAATGTGCTGTAACAGACAAACCGATTGCAGCAGTTTCTCTCCTGGAAGCCAGCAGAAAGCAGTGAGGGATACCAAAGAAAGTAGGGCTTCTCGGGTGGCACAGTGGTGAAGCATCCGCCTGCCAGGGCAGGAGACATGAGAGACTCGGGTTCCACCCCTGGATTGGGACGATCCCCTGAAACAGGAAATGACAACCCGCTCCAGTATTCTTTTCTGAAAAAATCCCATGGACAGAGGAGCCTGGTGGGCTGCAGTCCAGCAGGTCTCAAGAGTCAGACATGACTGAGCGACTGAGTGCACACACACACACACACACCCCAAAGAAAGTGGTGAAGACACGGGGGGATTGTTTGGCTGGTGTTTTGTTTTCTCCATTTGGAAAGTTGTTTATGAGTGGGCCAAACGATAACAGTAGCTACAAAGCATGCCTCTGCAAAGTTAAAGCTCTTCTTCCAAAGAAAGAAAAAGTCAACACTAATGAACATGATCTCATGGCATAACTTTATCACAGCCTGATTCCTAGAAGACATGAATGTGTTGAACTCAAACTAAAGAAAATATAGCTAAGAAGTTAGTGTAACTCTAGGGAAAACATTCATCTCATGACTCCAAAAATAATTATGAGTAGAGTCTGCTTTTCTCAACGAAGCTTTTACTCTTGAGAATATAGTATGCCTATGGCCTAAGATAAAATATTTGATATTAAATATCTTTCTTAATCAGATAACTACATTATCACAAAATATAAAGAATACCTACCTATTCCACTCAAATCAAATGCATCTGCATTTCTATCTTCCTTTAAGGTTTGGCCTTGTTTTAAGTTTGCTGTTTTAGCACACACTCAGGAGTTGGATAGTTGATGTAAGACTAGTCTTGGATGACCTGGTGTCACATGAGCAGATTTTTTTCAGGATCAATCAGGATCAATATTGTTAAAAACATTACCCTGAAGTTATCTCAGGCTCAAAAAGAGCACTCACTTTGGAAAGATTATTTTCCGGAAAGATGCTGAATCCTCAGTAACATTGGTGCTATAGAATTCAGAGAGTTCATAAAGTATTTGGGGGAGATTGAGAGAACGTGTGTGTGTGTGTGTGTCTTCTCAGACAAATAATCTTGTGATACCTTATAATCCTACTTTTGAGACTGCTTTGAAAGTCATCTTTTACTTATTTTCAGATATTCCACACTCTGTTTTGTGAAGAAATTGACTTCACATACTGGCAAATACACTATGGCCATTAAGCTTTAAGAAGCGGTCGGGAGTAGAGATCTTCACCATCTGTTTTAGTTTTTCAGACAGTAACTATTATGTCTATCTTGAATGCATCTCCTTTATCCATGCAACAAGCATTCGTTTGCCAAGTGCCTGCTCTATGCTGCACACTCAGCAGTCACTATTCATTTCTGAAAACTGTTAGGTTGGCCGAAAAGATCATTTGGGTTTTTCCTATAACATTGATGGAAACATCCATACGATGTTATGGAAAAACCCAAATGAACTTTTTGGCCAACCCAATAAATCTTGGCTTCTTGGTTCTTTTCAGGAAGATGGGTCTTTAAAAAAAACAAGAATAGCCCCTCTGGGGCTGCACGGAAAAAAAAATAAATTAAAAAAACAAGAAGAGTTCTGAGGGAAAGGAGTCAAAAGTGTTTTGAGGAAAAACATCAACTCACATATACCTATGCTTATGTGATTTTTTTTTACACTTATAAAACATAAAAATTATTTAAATATTTCATTCACATCAAAGACTCTAAATGCAAGTACAAAAGGATTTACATTCCACATGTAGGTCATAGGTACTGGAGTCTTCCTTGAGGAGCAGGACTTATTTGTAAGTTTAATATTTTAGCAAGGAAATGTGTAGTTGTTTTAAGACTACAAAATTTATTTGAGTAAATTTTGTGGGTACCCTGGTGTCACATGTCACTTCTCTCAGAGATTCCAATAGGACCTGTGTTTTTGTAAATCAAAAAAGAAAGAGGAGAAAGTAATTTTGACAGTTGAAAAATTGACCTTGCGTGTAACCTGAGAATGTTACATTTAAGAGTGTGTAAGATGTGGGCTTTTTAATGGTTGGTAATTTTTTAATTTCAGGATTTTGGTTTTATAAACTTACTTTCCTGACTTTTCTTTGTAAATCATTGAATCTCAACTAAGATGAATGAGCTGAATGCTAACTACATTTTATTAGCTGGCTAAATATTTAACCATCAGTTTTCTCATATCAGTTAACTTCTTTCTTTCTTTTTACCTTTTTTTTTTTTTTTAGGACCTGGGGATACCGAAAGTGGGTCATGTGAAGCGAATTCTCCAGGGAATTAAAGAGCTTGAAAGGAGCACCCTCCAGCCTGAGGTGTAATCATACTGGTGCTATTCCTTGGAAGGAAGGTCCTCGCTACTTAATACAAAGTCCTTGGGAGCCACTGGCTGTTCTTGTACTTTTCTGCCTAGATGAGTAAGCACCACTAAGACACCTCTATGGCTTAATATTTGGCTACGGGTGAAAATTTTGATTTGAGGTATTAGAAAATATTTTTGTGCCAAAAAAATACATTCCACGAAGCCATTTTCTTATTGTGCAAACCTGACATGTTCAAATATGCTCATATTAGTAAAAAGGCAGGAGGAATCTGAGACAACGGCATTGTCCAAAAGGTGGAACTGTAGAATGTTTACTTTCCTTTAATCTGGTCAGATGAGGTTTTCTTATCGCACAACCACATAAAAATATGTGGCTGAAACTTACTGGGTTTCATTGTTAGAGGCATTGGCTTCTTCCCTCAAATCACTGGCTAGAAGACTAAGATGTCAGTTAAGTGATGTTTTGAATTGGTATCATTTCAGATTTCTAGCTCTCAGTGGTCAAAGGATATGGTTAAAATCCCTCAAACACTATGAATGAATGCAGATCTTAATGCACGATGTTGCTGCCTGAATTGTTTTTCTGTTTCTTGCATGTCACATTTAATATGTAACACTTAGCTTTAACGTCAGTTTTAATGGAATTTAATTTATTATTACCTAACGGAGGAGCCTGGTGGGCCGCAGTCCATGGGGTCGCGAAGAGTCGGACAGGACTGAGCGACTTCACTTTCACTTTTCACTTTCATGCATTGGAGAAGGACATGGCAACCCACTCCAGTGTTCTTGCCTGGAGAATCCCAGGGACGGGGGAGCCTGGTGGGCTGCCGTCTATGGGGTCGCACAGAGTCGGACACGACTGAAGCGACTCAGCAGCAGTAGCAGCAGCAAGTACCTTTTGGTTGGCTAAAGGCGCTTTTCTGTTCTTTGATGTGGAATTTTGCATATTATATATCTAAGAATCTGTGAACATGTGTCAGGGCCCCAATCAACAAATGATATATATCTTATGCAAGCCAATTTTATATCAGTCTGTCGTAAACAGCAGGCGTGCACATTAAGAAAATTCTCTGTATATTTTCATAAAATTATATGTTCTGTTGTCTTAAGAAAACTTAGTATAGCTCTCCAAACCAAAATTCCCATGCTGTTTTTCATTTCAATTTAATATTTATTTAATACTGTGTTTGCATCTATAATATAACAGACTGTTGACAACCAGGAATTTCCCCAGTGTCTCAAACTAGGATCAGTATACTGACTGGCCACCAGAGTCATCCATTTGCTAAAGAGACAATTGACAGAAACTTCCCAATGAAAGAGATTTAAATTTTCTCTTAAGGGCTTTCCATTATTATTATCTCACTTAATTCTTATATCCTGTTAGGCAGATATTATTTTACTTTTTATAAACCACTCTACTTCAATATAGTGCATGAGAAGTTAACATTTCTGTAATCAAAATCTTTGAAAGCCAAAGGCATACCTATCACAAAGTCAGAAAAATGTCCTCAAATAAATTTACTTTAGACATTATATACTAAAAAATTCATTATAGTATTTAAAAATCTTCTATATAAGAGAATTAAACAAGATACTGACCCAGTGGTGACAGTTCTCATAAAGTAGCCTTCTAGGTAGGTGCCCAAAAGATATACATATTCACATAAATATATAGACGCACATATATGTACACATACACGTGTACATTTATATGTATGTTCCTACTTGCATACGTGTAATCTAAAATATACTTTCATTGATATTTTCTAGACTTTTTTGCCAAATGCTTAAAGAGAAATATTGATGGGAAAACATTTAAAATGAGCTATTGTCAGACATATAATTTAATTGTATCAAAAGGGTTTACATATTTGACACTTTATTTATGATTTGAGTATTTACTAGTAAAAGTCACAGTTTGGATATCTTAAAAATAAATGAACTCAGGCTCCTGACCGAATGTGTCTGACTATATATTTTACCTAAGTTGTGAATAAATGGGAAAATTTCCAGATTGTATCAGGTAGCTTAAAAGAGCCAAGAGCTACTCACTTAGTAATTTTAACATTATCCACACTTATGAAATCAAAAGTCATTTCCAGTTCCTTTTAGAGTCATCCACACTGGAAAGTGTCCTCAGTCACTTCCCTGTGAAATCAGGCAGTCCAGATTCTCTGAACTCTGCTTAGATCAGAGATCCTTGTCCACACACAAAAAAAGGAAAGGTAGAGAAAAGGAGGCAAGAAATCCTAGAAAAGAATGAATTAGTATAAAAAACCTTTATTGATTTTTCACTCTCCTCAAATTCTTCTTTGCCAATTGAAAAGATTCTCAAGTTATCACTTGTTCAGTTTAAGAGTAAGATGTTAATGACCGAATTTTTAATTTGATGTTGCTCTTTCACCCTCACCCTGGGGAAGGGAATGGCAGCCCACTCCAGTGTCCTTGCCTGGAGCATTCCATGGACCAAGGAGCCTGGTGGGGCTGTGGTCCATGGGGTCGCAAAAAAGTCAGACACGACTGAGTGACTAACACTTTTCAGTCTTGAGTAACATCTCTTATGTATGCCGAACCTCACTAAACAGAACCGTTAGCTAGAATTTTCCTGCACATGGCTTTTGGATGAGGGAAATTCTTTAAAAATGACAAGATTGATCTTTGGGGTTAAATAAGAGCACTTTTCACTATATGAGTCATCCGTGCATGGCTCTGTAGGACCCAGAGGACTTCACCCACACCTGCTTGTCAGGACAGTGCCCTCAGAGCCTCCGGAGGCCACGGTCCAGCCTCACAGAGGAACCAGCTTCTGTCGTAGAGGGGGTTACAGCAGGGATAGGAGGAGCTTTCCATGAGAGCTGATCAGAGCTCTGGGGAGTGCAGAGGGGCTCCGTGCCTGAGTCCACATATAAGCTGAGGTGAGAAGCTCAAGTCGGAGCCTGGCTTGGGGACTGTAATTGCAGACTTTCCTCCCCTCCAGACTCTCCTACACATGGGTAATCTCAGAGCACTGGAGGAGACTCACAGCCGACCTCCCAACACCCACTTCCTTTCATGTTCCCTCACTTTGCTCATTTTCCTGAGGAACAACTGACTTTTTAAGAAAGACAGGGACATGGTCAGGCCTGGATAAAATTTCCAAGTACTCATTTTCTCTCTTCCATTCGTCCTTCTACGTCACTTTCTGAGTTTCATTCTTACTGCCTGGCTTCCCATCTTTCAGGACTTCCCTGGTGGCTCAGATGGTAAAAGCATCTGCCTGCAATGCAGGAGACCCGGCTTCCATCCCTGGGTTGGAAAGATCCCCTGGAGAAGGAGACGGCAACCCACTCCAGTACTCTTGCCTGGAAAATCCCAGGACGGAGGAGCTTGGTGGGCTACAGTCCATGTGTTCACAAAGAGTCAGACACGACTGAGCAACTTCACTTTCACTTTCCCATCTTTCCACAGGCCCAGTCAGAGATGGTTACTCACATTCTCACTACCATGTACTACTCTTTCCTCTGCAATTATCCCACTGCAAAAGGGCTCCTTTTGTCTCACCCCACTTTTGCCCCTAGGCTTCCCTGGTGGTTCAGTTGTAAAGAATCTGCCTGCCAATGCAGAAATGCGTGCTAAGTCACTGCAGTCACGCCTGACTCTTCTCGACCCCATGTACTGGAGCCCACCAGGCTCCTCTGTCTATGGGATTCTCCAGGCAAGAACACTGGAGTGGGTTGCCATGCCCTCCTCCAGGGGATCTTCCCCACCCAGAGATCAAGCCCATATCTCTTGTGGCTCCTGCATTGCAGGCGGATTCTTTACCGCTAAACCACTGGGGACGTGGGTTCAATCCCTGGGTTGGGAAGATCCCCTGGAGGAGGAAATGGCAACCCTCCAGTATTCTTGCCTGGAGAATCTCACAGGCAGCAGAATCTGACAGGCTACGCAGTCCACGGGGTTGCAAAGAGTCAGATACCACTGAGTAACTGAGCATGAGCACCTTTGCCCCCTCATTGTGGGTCATCTAGCCAAGTGTTATTAGGAAGAAAACAATTTAAATTTAAATTTTATAGTTTGCATTTAATGGAAGGGAACTTACTCATCTAAATGAATTGATGGATTAGAGCATTTGGGGACCATGATGTAAATTCTCTGGTGAGAAGAGGTCCGTAAATGTCCAAGATCTATGCTGTCCTACATAGTAGCCACTAGCGCTATGTGGCTATTTAAAGTTAATTTAAGTAGAAATTTACTTTCTTAACTGTCCTAACCACATTTCAAGTGCTCGGTAACGAGAGTAGACAATTTAGATGTTGAATACTTCCGTCATTGCAAAAATTTTACTGGGTAACGTTGCGCTACAATCATTGCCACTCAAAATGTGGTCCATGGACCAGCGGCATCCTGTCACCTGGGAGCTTAGAGGAGTGCAGAATCTCAGTCCACTCCGTCCCTACTGAGTCAAAATCTTCCTAAGATTTGTGAGGTGATTAGTACTGGCCTAACTGGTTTTATCTCTTCTAGATGAGTGGGATCTGAGGTCTTCAGAGGTGCTTAGAATAGCTGACTCTCCAACCCACTCTTTCCTATCCCTTCTCCAGCTAATCTCAGAAATGAGCTGAAACTCATTCATCACCCATCACCAGTTTCCCTCTCAGTCCTTATTCCTAATTCAGGTTCTGGATGAGCCCTGCCTACCCAGTATATATTTTGGTAGCTAAGGTGGCACACAGATCCTGGCCAACACAGCTGACCTCACTCTAGGCCCTCACCCCACGTCTAAGTCACTAACAGTCTGCATTTGCTCATGTGACATTCTCATTTGTTCACAACTTAAACCACAGGGAACGTTTCAGAAGAATATGTACTGAGATAAGGAAAGACTGGGTCAGTCTCCAGCAACTTGTACTTTTCGCTTTCTCTTATCAGCAGACTATCCTATTGACATTGTTCATGCTTGAGGACACACAGCAGCACACACACATTAAATGAATCATTAGGCATGCAAAAAAAAAGGGGTGGGGGAGAGAGACCCAAAATGATTGCAAGTAAAGTGAATATGTCATTAAAGCCCTCGAGGCATATTTTGCTAGACTAAAATCTGGCTTTCTTATTATGCTACCTTATCTTGATTTTCAGGTAGTTAATAATTCTTTAAAATAGTGCCTGGAAAATAATAGATTCTTGACCCTCAAAATACAAATTATGTAATTCTATAATAAGATCTTTCCCAGTGACGTACAGTCAGTAAGCCTTTACTATTTACGTAATGATATAATTGACCAAAACATTACTGCCTAGAGATTCTTCAGCTAACTTTGAAGAATGATGAGATCACTGCTTGAGTCTCCATAGAAGTTATTTGTAACAGGAATGGAGGAAGGAAATACTCATGCAAAGCTATGACTTAAAAAATTAGAGCAGAAACTTCTCTACGCCAAGTCTAAAGTAAATGACCCGTTTGCCCAACAGAGTTGACAACATAGTGGACTTTTAATGTTGTACAGATGTGAATTCTTTAATGATACTGCTTCTCATTAAGCTCTAAAAACATTACATCTCTCAACCTTGACATCTACGGTCCCTCCTGCCGCCCCCTTCCAAAATGAACTTATCTTGAATGTTTCACATGCAGCTTGGACTGATGACCAAAGTGACAGTTCTTTAAGTCAGCTGAAAGAATGGGAAGTGCAGAGTCCTCAGTACTCATGTTGGTCAGTGGGATGGCTTCCCAAGTGTTTTCCAGAGCTTGGCTGCCACGTCTGTCCCCTCAGTGCCCCTCGCCCGATGCCAGGGGGCCCGGGGCTTGTTTCTGTCTGCTCCGGCATCTCCCCAGTGACTCCTGTATAGCAGTTTCTGTCTTAGATGGATAATATGTTGACTTTGCAATGGGATGCCTTCCTGAAGAAACAAGCAAAACTTTAGAAAGACAATGGTTGATTTTTATAATATGCAGAGCACTAATTTATATCTTTCTTATTGTTTTCTCTTTTATTTTCTCCAAGTTCTGTTGAGAGATATTTCCGGTAGAATGGAAAAAGCTATAAAGGTTTGTCATTACAGAGAACAGAGAGAGAAATGACAGCTGGGCTGTACCTATTTGTGTATTTCTTTCTGTTATTTTCAGGAGAAGCTTATCACAGTAACCAAGGCTGCGTTAAACTCAGTAACGATAGGGACTTCACCAAAGGTCCAGTGGTTAAGACTTGTGCTTCCAGTGCAGGGGGCACGGGTTCAATCCTTGGCCAGGGAACTAGGATCCTGCATGCTGCACAATGCAGCCAAAAGAAAAAAAAAAAAAAAAACTCAGTAATGGTGTTTAGTAAAAACCCATATTACTAACATAGGTGAACAAGTTAATTCTTTTATGTAATTAAGATTCTATTTACATATATTTATATCTTCTCTCTTAATTTTGTATGCACTTCCAAGTTTTAGTTGGAAAAGTAGAAACCAAGCCACTACTTAAAAGTCATTTTAAAAAGCTCCACATAAAATATTTCATTTTAGCTACGAGTTACTCATTGTATAGGAATTTATGAATAGTCTGGATATTTCATAGAACTGCACTTCAAGAATAAATTAACCTAACCTAAAGGAACATATGGCAACTTTTTAAATGGAATAAAATGTTTCATACTCAGTTGATAAGGCTATTGAAGTAGGTTAATGAGGTTAGTTATACAAGCTAAAAAGGAAAACAAATATATTTTGTGGTCCTTACTGTTTGATTGCACTATTGTTTACCGCGGCTTAGCCATCTATTTCTCTATTCTAAGTATTAAGCTGATATGTAGCTATGAGATTTCTTACAGTTCTGGTAACTGGTAGCTAGTGCTGTGAAAGGTTTTGGTGTTGTGATATTCCCAGTTTTGTGAGTTATATATTGTGTATTGAAGATGACTAATAAATTGGAGTAATATATTTATCTAGAGCTGGGAAAATATTTTCAAACCTTCAAGTAAGTTGTATCAAATTTTTTCTTTCTCTGAAGTGAGATAAAAGTCTCACTTTTATGTTAAAATGTCTATTTATACAACAGGTCTCTCCTTTTACTGGTTTTATTAATTTTCATATTAAAATTTTTCTTATCTTTTTATACCAAAATAATGATCACGCTGGTGATTCAGACTTCCAAGATGTATTTTAGTTTGCAGGGCTTTTGGCAGACAAAATATTTAATAACAAAGCAGCTTTGTACATTTTGTGGCTTTGGGGGCAAGAATTTTGTCTTTGAAACTCTATGTGAGGCAGTGCTGATATCAGCAAAGTCAGTGATAGACAGTATTATTCATAATCATCAGCAGAAGGTTTTACAAGTTGTGTAAATCAGAGTGCACTTATTTATTATACCATGAAATTTAATCTTTATACCAAATGCATATTCTAGCTCTTTTCCTTGTTACTGCTGTTGCTTAGAGTGTAATAGCTCTGTTCCTGATTGACTTATGTACTTGAAGTACTCATTTCTGCCAAACAGATGCCCAGTTTTTTTTTCCTTGTAAAAAATGGTATTATTTACCTTCCTAGACAATGGAAAAGTCATAGGGACTTTGTTTAAAAAAAATCATTTTCATGTTTAAAATAAATAAGGCATAAATCAAAAAATGAAATCATCAAGGTTAAGAATTTAATATAGCAAAGGGATTCGTCATGCTGTATTTGCCCAATATACATTTTATCTTCAAGTCAGAACATCTTTTCTGTAGTTAATCTTCAACTTTTGTTGTAAAAGAGAGCTCAGTGATTATACTGCCAGTATAACATTTGAGGGCTTCCCCAGTGGCTCAGTGGTAAAGAATCCACCTGCAATGCAGGAGATGCGGGAGATGCAGGTTCGATCCCTGGGTCAGGAAGATCCCCTGGAGGAGGGCATGGCACCCCACTCCAGTATTCTTGCCCGGAGCATCCCACGGACAGAGGAGCCTGGCAGGCTACAGTCCATGTCCGTGGAGTCACAAAGAGTCGGACACGACTGAAGTGACTGAGCGCACAGACACGAGTGCCATTTGAATGAACATTCAGAATCTTGAACCCTCCAAATTTCACACACTTCCAGCTCTTGGTTTCAAAGTGTATGTTTTTAACGGGTTTGCATTTGACTCTGGGCTGCTTCGGTCAGAGTACCCCTAAGCGATTATGGTTTGCTAGTTTGTTTCTGTCAATTAAGTCAGTGAGATTCTAACTGAGTCTTGAACTATTTCTGTTTTTGAAATATTCTCTATTCAACTTTTTAAAAACCAAAAATCTGAAACATAGTAGCACAACAGCATACTACACAGAATAAAAATCACATTTTCAAGGAAAAATGTCACATATTAAAGCCCTAAACTCAATTGCCATATTGCTTTACAGTATAAGCAGTAGATGAATTGTAAACTGTTTAAGAAATGTAGAAAATTAAGAATTAATTTAATTCAAAAGAGTTTTATTATACTGTTGCCCAATCAATTATTGATGGCAGGAAAGAAGAAAACATATCAGAAACATTCTATGAAAATTAAAGGATAAAGGAGCTTGGTAATTTGGGAGAGTTTTGGAAATGAAGAGTGTGAATGTAGATCTCTTTCAGCTTATTTTATAGAAATGCAAAGCAGGTGTGAGATATATGGTGGGCACAAAACAAGAACATAAAAATGTCACACTGGTGAAGTTTGGATTGTATCTTTACTCTTTTCAAAATAACCAGTGAGTTTAAGGAGCCCATTCTACTGTTGAAGCTTGGAAGTTGGTTAAACAGATACTGGTTGGCCAGAAAGCTCATTTGGGTTTTTCCATAACATTTTATAGCTACGATATGGTTTGGATGACCTGATCATTTGTGTGCATTACATGAGGCAAGATAAACCATAATATATATACAGACTTCCTAGACAATAATCCCTGGACTTCCCTGGTGACTCAGACAGTAAAGCGTCTGCTATAATGAGGGAGACCGGGGTTCGATCCCTGGGTTGGGAAGATCCCCTGGAGAAGGAAATGGCAGTCCACTCCAGTACTCTTGCCTGGAAACTCCCATGGACAGAGGAGCCTGGTAGGCTACAGTCCATGGGGTCTCAAAGAGTCGGACACGACTGAGCGACTTCACTTTTTTCACGTTCGTGAATGATAGAGAACTGGTCAGTAGGGCTTAGCAACTTCCCAAAGAAGAGCTCTGGTAAAGGTAGATCAGACCAGACCACACGGAGTAAAGAGGTGTTTATGAACCTTCCCAGCCTTGAAATTTGTTAGAAGGATGGATTTTTCTTTCGTTTGAAACAGCAACAAAGTATTCAAATTTACAGTATTCCTAGTAGCTGAATCCTGTGAGTCTAGAGGTGGGAATAGGGTTGGGTTCATTGGATTCCGCAACTGACTTTGGCCCTGGCTCCCTTTGTCCTTTCTACGAGCTCTATGTTTCGGTCCTTTGGTTTCCCTAGTTAGAAATGGCCCACGATATTATCAGGGAACTATGTAAGTGTGAGTTGTACTTAAACATACCTCTTTTCCCGCTGTCGTTTAGATATAAAGGATCCCAGACTATAGCATGAAAATTAAAAGTCCGAGTTAGTATCCTTCAGTGTTTATTTTAAAAATGAGAGTGAAGTCACATTAGCACTATCTTGCTCAGAGTAGGTTATAGGTATTTTCATCTATGTAGTATAGATTTATCTTTTCATCTTAGGATAGGCTAAAAACTTCTAAAATCTTCAGAAATTTAGAGTAATTTTTTTACACTCACCCCAGACAAACATTTTATAAATATATACATAATGTATATTATATAATATAGCTGAGTTCTGTGATTCTGTTATATATATATAACTAAGAACTACACATCTTTTCATAGCTTAAATCCCCAAAGAGGAAATGTCTCTTTAAATCAGCATTGAAAAAAAGGAACACCGGATGTTTAACTCTGTGATGTCATTTACCCAGTGAATTCTGAATGGTTTCCTTGCTATTTATTAAATTTTTAATATAAATTTATTTTAATTGGAGGCTAATTACTTTACAATATTGTATTGGTTTTGGCATACATCAACATGAATCCACCATGGGTGTATACATGTTCCCCATCCTGAACCCCCTACCCACTTCCCTCCCCATACCATCCCTCTGGGTCATCCCAGTGCACCAGCCCTGAACATCCTGTATCATCTGAAGCATGCATCACTGTCTTCTCTAGCTATGGAGTGGTACTCTCTCTTGCAAAGTACCTTTAAAACTTCCGGTAAAGAAATTAAGCTAGAGATTGTCTTACTCATTACCATAATTAAAACCTGAGTACAATTAAAGAAATTAGAATAACCCAGTTAAAATTATCAAATGTAGATGAGGGTAAATGAATATTGACTTTATTTTCCCCTGACCCTTGAATTCAGTCACTATCTGACCACTTGACTCAAAAAGTTCTTTGCTAAATCTGCTATTTATAACAGTATAATATGATACATTGGCACTCCTGTGGCATCCCTTTCCCCTAAAAATGTTGGGATTTTAAGAGGCTGTAAGCTGCATGACATCAAGGAAAAGACTGAATCAGAACTCATTTACCTGTGTTTTGATCTGTCTTAATGGCTTCTCTGGCGGCTCAGTGGTGAAGAACCCACCTGCCATTGTAGGAGATGCAGATTCAATCCCTGGGTCAGGAAGATCCCCTGGAGAAGGAAATGGCAACCCACTCTAGTATTCTTGCCTGGGAAATACCATGAACAGAGGAGCCTTGTGGGCTACAGTCCATGGGGTCACAAAGAGTTGGACACAACTTAGAGACTCAACAACAACAATGGGACAACTTAGCTTTCGTAATAACAGATCTCTAAATGATGATTCCAGAACGGTTTGGTACAGTGATGGGAATAAGTTATTTTTCTGGGAATTTGCTTCCCACAGTGACCTGATATACAGTTGATCTTAGTATAACTTAATTATAATTTTAATTAGAACCTTCCCTGTTTACAGATTTCTGTTGTGCAGCTATTTTTTTATATACATAATGATGAGGATGAAAGCATTGCAAACTCGAGCAGGTCTTTTGTTTCCTCGCCTCCTTTTACTTGAAAAGATTTTAGAAAGCTTTTGAGAGGTGACACAGTTCTCATAGCAACATTATGTGATCATGTTTTTCTGCCAAGAAACTCCTAAGCTAAAATGTGGAACAAAACACAAGCTTAACCTAATCTTGGTTTTGAATTGTGTAAGCCAAAGCATTTTCTATATCAAAAAAAATTTTTTTTAGTACTTATACAGTTGCATATTTCATTTTTTGTCCATCTCAAAAACTGAATTGGCATTTTGTGTTCTATTTCTAATTAGTTGCAGTAAAGCAAAGTGACAATTCCATTCAGGCCTTTATCAGAACAAACCTTCATTATTCTTCTATGGTTTTGCTATGGTTTTTCAGTAACCAGTTTTCCCGCCTCATTCTCCCCTACCACTCATCCATCTTCCACATGACTGACAGAGTGGTCTTTTTAAAACACAAATTTCTTTTGTCATGATTCAGCTGAAAAAAATCTTAACTAGACTCTCCTTCTTTACAGCACAGCACCCCAACTCCTTAGTGTGATGGATAAGGATCTCCATGACCTCGTCCCACCTTTTTTAGCATCCTCACCTACTGTTTCCACTAGAGACCTTTTGTAACCCAGGAATTTGGAGCTACTCACAGTTCAGTGCTTTGGCATAATCACTTGCTGGAGATTAACTCATTTGAGATTCAGTTCAGATTTTACCTTCTGGGACACTCTGCCTAACTACCCAGAAGGTTAAGTATTTCATCCATGCTCCATAGTCTCTTGAAATTTATTCTATAAAATCATTTCAATAATTATTGAATATGTATGAATATATGAAAGAAAAGTGAAAGTGTTAGTCACTCATTCGTGTCCGACTGTTTGCGAGCCCATGGATTGTAGCCCATGAGGCTCCTCTGTCTGTGGAATTCTCCAGGCAAGAATACTGGAGTGGGTAGCCATGTTCTTCTCCAGGGGCTCTTTCCAACCCAGGGATTGAACTTGGGTCTCCCACATTGAAGGCAGATTCTTTACTGTCTGAGCCATCCGGGATGCCCCCATATGTAAGATATATATATATATATATCTCACATTTCAGCAATTCAATGTATATATCTGCTTGTCAACAACTGGATTTCTCTATCTTCGTAGTTTCAGTATCTAGCGAGCCCATGGTAGGATTTTAGTAAATGTTTTTGAAATGGTGAAGATATTATAGAGCCCAGACTTCTCTGTATTTTTGCACTTCCATAAATGAACGTATAAACTTTCCTGACAGTCCACAAGAGGTGGGTGTGTGTTCAGAAGCATGCAGGAATTTGGGGGAAAAAATTTAAAAAAAAAAAAGGAATTTTGGGAGAATCAACAGAAGAGAAACAGCAGGAAAGAACAGTTGATTAATGAAGAATAATCGTTAGCTACTCATGAGAAATATTTACCAAATTTGAATTCTTGTTTCTAAAGTTGAGGCTTAGAAAATTTTCTTGTAATTGCAGAATTCTTATTTGTAATTCGTAAATATGCCTTAAAGATGATCTTCCTCATTGGCAGATGTTCTGTATTCAGTGTATACAGTCTACATAGATACGTACACTAATGACCTACACAAAATAATGACACTTGAGAAAGAATAGAAAAAAATGAAGGTAAAATTTTCTGAAAAATAGATTTCAACCAGAGATGGAGAATGATTTGTGCAGTTTCAGGTCATTTTTCAGGTCATTTATAGTTAATGATTATTTCATTTTTTATTATGTAAATGTAAGAAGGCTTCTTTGCCACTGTTGGTGACTCAGATGGTAAAGAATCTGCCTGCAGTGTGGGAGGCCTGGGTTTGATCCCGGGATCCAGAAGATTCCCCTGGAGAAGGTAATGGCTACCCACTCCAGTATTCTTGCCTGGAGAATTCCATGGACCGAGGAGCCTGGCGGGCTACAGTCCATGGGGTTGCAAAGAGTCAGACATGACTGAGCGACTGACACACACAGATAGACCATAAAGACTAAAAACTATTACCTAAGGGACTGTTTTTATTTTGTGATTCTATAAAGCCTTTCTACCATGTCTCCAAATTATGATAAAGATTGACACAAAAAGTCCTTTAAAGTCAATTTTTAAAATGAAACAAGTCCCCAATTTGCATATAATTAAATTAAATCACCTGTTACTTCACTCAGTAGGATTTTTTCTACCTGCTCTACATTTGACCTTTGATTAATGCTGGGGATGCAAATAAAATAAGACCGCTCTTATCTAATAGAGTTCAAGTTCATGGTCATGATTATTTTTCTAGTCTGTTTAAGAAATTGGGAGGACATGTTTTTAAGGCAAATACTACTTCTCAGGGTTTTCCAGAAAAGTCATCACCTTCCACCCAAAAAACTAACAAGTTCTGTGTCATAAAGGACTAATCTCATTTTATGTCCACAATTCTTGTATTTTCAGGTCAACTGCAAATAATTTTTGACCATCAGTCGTCAAGTACATCTTTCACCAATTCTATAAAACCCCATTTCCACAACCATAGGTGCTATACATGATTCAAATGACTAATGAGTTTATAGAACACAAATTCAACTTTAAGTCTATTTTAGGAAGGCATATATCCTTATTAATGACAGTTACTCCAAAATATATGAAATATCCATTGGGAATTCACAGTAAAAGGAAAAAGTTATAAAACAATGCTTTGCAATGTACTTCAAAGGCTCCATTTGTAGTTATGGGTTGATGTTTCCACCACTTTTATTTTTAATGGGGAGAAAGGAGTCATAATATTAACAGCTAGCATACTTATCTAAGCATATGGTAAATCCACTATTAGTATTTATGTGCCGCAATGCACTGATACATAGATGAACTATTTGAGTTGCAAAAAATTAACTTCTCTGAATATTTATTAATGGTTAGACAATTGGATTCCTTTATAAGAAGGAAAAGATATTGTAAGTATGGAAAAAACCTTACTTGAATGTATACTTACATTTTGATAGGCATATTTTGAAGTCACCACTTCCCATCAGTATAAAATATCAACCATTTCTATGTTCTCTAGCAAAAAGAAATTCATAGTTGGATAGAACTTTGCTCTGTTCCGTGTTGTGAAAGACCCACAAACAAAGGAGGCTCAGAAGACTGGACGCTTGACCGTTACGCTCAGTAGCATCATTCTACCTTTCAATAAAGAGAATTAGCAATGATTTGCCTCTTATTTATCATCACAGTGAATATCTAACAGCATAGTTCCTTTTGTCCCTTGCATTGCAGAAGATAGTTGTACTCTAGCCTTTGCCATATTACTTATAGCTAATAATTTACTACATTTTTGTAGTCTGTTTTGAAACTTTGATCTGAAAGATGGAGATCCTATCTATTTATTATACAGTGGGCTCTGTTTGCTGCAGAAAAGAGTGAAACTTTAAACTGCTTAGCACACTTGCCAGTGAAATATACCTGAGAGAGCAGAGGTCATAACTTTAGCTCTAATAACTTTTAATAATGGTAAGAAAACGTGAGTTTTGTTTGTTTACATGCTGTTTACAATGGCATAATTTTTAAAATATATACAACAATTGAGATATTTATTGCATACTATTTTAAAGATGTTTTATGTGTTTTCACCTTTGGAATATATTGTTACAGTTCCTTATACTGATAATTTGGGTGGCTTTGTTAATGTAGCTAGTAATTTTTATGACTACTAAGTGACCAGGTTTCTGTGCCTTTTATTGTGGGATGCATGATTATGTATTTATTGTATGGAAGTCACTGATGCGTGTATTTTTGTACCTTGCCGAGAGTAATGGTTGATCTTGATGTATCTGATGATGAGAGATGCCTTTCCCAAAGGGCACTGCCTTGAGATTGTCCTTCTCAAATAAAAAGATTGCATTTGGACAGTGTGTGAAGTCTCCATTTTTTTTCTGGTTGGAATCTTTTTTTTTTTTTAATTAAATATTTTCTGTTGAGATAATTGTGGAGTCTAATATAGTCATAAGAAAATAACAGAGAGAGAGATCCTGTGTACCCTCTGCACATTTCCCCCTGGTGATGACATCTTGCAAACATATATCACAACCAGGATATTGACACTGACATAGTCAAGACAGAAATGTTCTCTCATCACAAGGACCCACAACAAAGATCCCCTTGTTTTGCCACATCTATTTCCCTCCCACCTCCACCCCATCCTTAATCCTGAGAAACCATTAATCTACTTCTACTTTTATAATCTTAGCATTTCAAGAGCATTATATTAGTGGAGTCATATAGTATGTGACTTCCTTTTTTAACTCAGTCTGGTTTTCTGAGATTCATCCAGTTGTTGCATATATCAATAGTCATCAGTAGTCTGTTTCTTTTTATTGCTGAGTAATACTCCATTCAGTGGGGGGATTCATGGTAAACGTTTATTTGGTTTATCCTTATAGTAAAGAGTCATTGCAGTTTACTGATAAACACTTGTTAAGAACCAAGTAGCTGTTTCCAGTGGGAACAATCTATGAATAGTCCTGTCTAGTGAGAAAGAAAGGCTATTGTAGCACAGACTGTTATGTGCAGTCATAAAAGTCTGCAACCATGTACAGCAAGTCCCCTGCAAAAGGAATGAGTTCCATTCCAAGAACACCGTAAGTTAGCCTAGGTACCTAATGAACACGATTGGCTGTCTAGAACTGTACTGTAATAGCTTTATAATACTTTTCACCCGAATAATACATGAAAGCAAGCAAAACATTTTATCATAGTACCAGCGCCAGCTACGTCACTGCTGCTTTTACGCTTACTTCCGGACATCTTGGGTTTGAAATAAAGATACTGTACTCTCTACAATGCTGTACAGCAAAGTACACAAACGCACAACCACTTGTAGAGGGTCCACCCACGTGATAATGTGAGTTAGACACGACCTAACTCATGTGACTGGACATATGAACACGTGTTCACATCTTTGAAGTTTGCATCTTGAAGGGCCGTATGTAGGGGACTTACTGTATGTGGGGAGCACAGAGGGACAGAGGATGAGAGGAGGTTTAGGGGTGCCTTCCTGGATCAGTGACCTTGAGTCTTCAAGCAGTTAGCCAGGCAAAGTACGGGTGTGTGATGTAGGGCTGACAGTGCAGCCTGGTGCTGCAGAAGCGTAAACGGAGTACAGCGGAGACGGAAACTGAGCTGGTGACGGCCGGACCACGTGATCAGATCTGACCACGTGATCAGGTCTGACCTCCGTGGGTGGAGTAGACCTGCAGAGGACTAAAGACAGGACGATTAGCTAGAGATTGAAGCAATGGATGATGAGGGACTTCTTTAGGGCAGTTTTAGTGGAAATGGAAAGGAGGGAACAGATCTGAGAAATACTGAGATGAAAACGGCTTGCGCTTGGAGACTGGCAGTGGATAAGCAAGGAGAAGAGAAGACTCGGATTTCTACCAACTGAAAAGGAAAGTACCTAGGTCAACTTCTTACTCGGGCATCACAGGGTAAGACGACCATAGGATTTCCATAAGGTACATGACAGTGTCCGGGAGAGAGATGGGAAGGAAATACAGATCTGGGAGCCTCATGAGGTGGGTTGAAGCCATTAGAAAGATGAAGTCCTGAAAGATCCCCAAGGACTCAGAAGAGGCGTCCACAGAGCTAGGACTCCGAGGAAGTTGGAGTTCTTCCTCCAACTTTGAGGAAGACCTCCGAGGAAGGGGTGCTGTACAGATGGTGCCTCTGGGAGATGGGTGTGATGAAGCCGATTCCGGGCTGGAGAACGGGACCAACTACACTTCGGAGGTGAGAACTGGTCCCAGGCCATGCTGGCAACAAGGGTGAAGAAAGGAGGAAGAGTAAGCCTCTTTGCCTCCTACTTGCCTTCCTGTGCCCCACATTGGCAGAGTGGGCAGGAAACCAGCTGGCAAGGGAGCAGAGCATTCGTATTGCGAGAGCCTCAACCCCAGCATCACAGCAGACAATGTGTATATGGGAGCTGAGAGGTCAGTGGCTTCTTAGTCGCACACAGCACTTTTCTTTAAGAACAGTGGAAAGTGGGGCAAGATGTTGCCCCCAGAGAAACAGCTGAGGGACCAGAGGATTCTTAGTTTGAAAAAGAGAAAATTTCGGGTTGAGGAAATGGGGTAGAGGTGGGAGGAGATGAAGTTGGACCTAAAGTTGATTAAGATATTTGAGAGACAATCACAGGGAGTTTGGCTTGCATTAATTCTTAATATTTTATTAAATTATTTATCTTTTATTTATCCATCTTTAATAAATTATTAAATCATTAATTTAAAATTTTTCATATCTTTATACAATGTTAAAGGTTATATTCCATTTACAGTTATTTCAAAATATTGTCTATATCCCCATGTTGTACAATACATCCCCGTAGCCTGTCTTCTAACCAATAGTTTGTACCTCCTACTGCCCCACCCCTATATTGCCTCCTCTCTCTCCCCATTGGTAACCACTGGGTCACTCTCTATATCTGTGAGTCTTCTTCTTTTTTGTTATGTTCACTATTTTGTTGTATTTTTTTAGATTTCACATGTAAGTGATGTTAAACAGTATTGTCTTTCTCTGTCTGGCTTAGCATAATACCCTTCAAGTCCCATCCATATTGCTGCAAATGGCAACATTTTCATTCTTTTTTTTATGGCTGAATAGTATTTCATTATATATATATATATATATATATATATATATATATAAAACATCTCCTCTATCCATTCATCTATTGATGGACACTTCTAAATGAGATAAACAAGTGAAATTGACAGGAAAAACTATGATGTCCAAAGATGCACTGGACTGTCTCATTGAATGAGTTCCCCTTTAAGAAAAGGGTTTAGAGACTGAGAGGATGTGAACCCACGGGGGAAGAAAATTTTTAACCACTGTATCCCAGTGTATGGACCAGTGCTTGGCACATGGTATGCACATGATCTATTTGATGACTAAGTAAGAATTAATTCGAGCATCAGATCACAGGAGCAGAACATCTTGAGGGGCCCTTTAACCTTGCATTTGGCTATATATAAAGGGAAAATACGCAGAATCCTAACCAAGTTAGGAAAAAAAAAAAGAACCAGAGTTTAAACTCCAAAAAAAAAAGCTTGTTATCCAGCATCCTTTTAAAAACAAGTCACTAGTGACCGAAACATTTACTCATTTCCATGGTGACCCTGAGATACTGTCTGAAGGACTTTCTGAATCATCATATTAAATTATTTTTACTTTAAAATGCAAATTATATTCTATAAAAATTCTTTAAAGCAGTAACTTGTTTATATAGTCATAATTCTTCCTTAATCAGAAGGTCAGTTTCCTAATCTTGGCAGCAAACAGTGTAGAGTCTGTCTTTGACCTTTCGGGCTACTATAACAAAATACCATAAACTGGATAGATTTTAAACAACAGAAATTTATAGATTATAGTTCTGGAGGCTGTGAAGTCCAAGATCAAGGTCCTAGGAAATTCTGTGTCTGACGAGAGCCCATTTTCTGGTTCACAGAGGACCACCTTCTTCCTCTGTCTTCATATGCTGGAAGAAGCCAGGAAGCTCTCTGGAGTCTCTGTGTGTGTGCTCAGTCACTCAATCGTGTCTGACTCTTTGTGACCCCATGGATTGTAGGCCACCGGGCTCCTCTGTCCATGGGATTTTCCGGGCAAGAATACTGGGCTGGTTGCATTTCCTTCTCCAGGAGTTTCTTTTATAAGGGCACTAATCCCACTCATGAGGGCACAGTCCTCGTGACCTACTCACCTCCAAGAGGCCCGGCCTCCTAATATCATCTCCTTGAGGGTTAGGATTTCAACAAACATTCAGATCGTGGTGTAGTGCTAGCACAATAATTTTTTACCGGGAAACCTAAATACAGTGAATTTCTCTGCATTATTATTATTTTAGAGACAAGAATTTTCCCAATAGTCCAAGGATCTGAACCTTATCTTTCCTCCCCTATCTCTAGCCTTGATGTTTGTCTTCCCCAGTCCTTGTGCCATCGTGGTGCCTTCACAAAATGTGACAATTAGTGCTATGGTTGGTAACATCCTGGAACTTGCCTCTGATTGGGGTGTAGATTCCAGCCACAAGAATGAGAGGCTACAGATGAGAAATTGTAGCGTCCTAGAATTGAATAGCACTTCTTAGTTTGAGGCACTATATGTACATTTAATGGAGTACGAAATGGCAACCCACTCCAGTATCCATGCCTGGAGAATTCCATGGACAAAGGATCCTAGCACGCTACAGTCCATGGGGTCGGACACGACTGAAGAGGCTTAGCACACATGCACACATGTACACTTAATCTTCATCATAACCCTGTAAGTTTAGCATTAGTCCCATGAGAAATGTTCTCACACCTCCACACAACTCAGGTTGGTTCTACTTTTGGCCATGATATTTTGGATCAATATGGGCATTGTGCATTACCCTTCCTTAAAGGAGAGACACTGACTCACCAAGTAGGAAGAAGCCCCAGAAGCATGGTATCAGTAAAGCACATTCTTTGAATACCTCCTTTCCTACCCACACTTCCTTCCCACCCCAATCCACACTGCCATAGCACCCTACCATAGCACCCTACCAACTGGGAGAAAGTCCACGAAGGGAAGGGACCAAAGATTATCCAGTAGGTTTTTTTTAAAGCATTCTACTCATTTTTTCCAAAAAATACATTTTTTCCAGTATATATAAATACTGCAAGGAGATCAAACCAGTCAATCCTAAAGGAAATCAATACTGAATATTCACTGGGAGGACTGATGCGGAGGCTGAAGTTCCAATACTTTGGCCACCTGATGTGAAGAGCCAACTCACTGGAAAAGACCCTGATGCTGGGAAAGATTGAGGGCAGAAGGAGAAGGGGACGACAGAGGATGAGATGGTTGGATGGCATCACCAACTTGATGGATATGAGTGTGAGCAAGCTCTGGGAGATGGTGAAGGACAGAGAAGCCTGGTGTGCTGCAGTCACAAAGAGTCGGACATGACTGAGCAACTGAACAACACAAATATATACATATGTGTGTATGCATACATATGTATGCTGCTGCTAAGTCACTTAAGTCGTGTCTGACTTTGTGTGACCCCATAGACGGCAGCCCACCAGGCTCCCCCATCCTCGGGATTCTCCAGGCATTTGCCATTTCCTTCTCCAATGCATGAAAGTGAAAAGTGAAAGGGAAGTCGCTCAGTCGCGTCTGACTCTTCACGACCCCACCAGGCTCCTCCGTCCATGGGATTTTCCAGGGAAGAGCACTGGAGTGGGGTGCCATCGCCTTCTCCAATACATATGTATACACATGCTTATATGTTAACAAGTTTAACTGAACAGCTCTTATGCACGTGCAATCTGCTTTAATATTTTCTATTTTTTTGTAGACCATTTTTTAAAAAGTCTTTTATTGAATTTGGTACAATATTGCTTTCTGTTTTTAAGTTTTGGATTTTTGGCAGTGAGGTATGTGGAATCTTAGCTGTCTCCAACCAGGGATCGAACCTATCTTAGCTCTCTCCAACCAGGGATCGAACCTGCACCCTTTGCACTGGAAGGCAAAGTCTTAACCACTGGACTGCCAGGGAAGCACCTCTATTTTCTTTTTTAAAATACTGATTGCAACCTATCAAAATGATTTTATAACTCACTAGTGAAAGAATCGGCAAACTTTTTCTGTAAAGGGTTTAGTGAATATTTTGGACTTTGTGGGCCATGTGGGACTCTTAAGTCTACTCAACACTGCTGTGTCAGCAGAAAAGCAGTCACAGACAAGATGTGAATAATGGGCATCATTGTGTTCCAACAGAACGCTCTTTACAAAAACAGATGACAAGGGGACTTCCCTGGTGGTCCAGTGGTTAAGAATCACCTTGCAATGCAGGTGACATGGGTTCAATCCCTTGTCTGGGAACTAAGACCCACATGTCTCTGGGCAACTAAGCCCATGGACCATAACTAGAGAACGTGTGAGCCGCGACTACTGAGCCTTCACACTACAACTAGAGAATCCATGCACTGCAATAAAGGATCACGCATGACACAGCAGAGATCCTGCATGCTGCAAGTAAGACTCAACCCAGCCAAATAAATAAATACTAAAACAAAACAGAAGGCAGCCTGACCCCTGCACTAATAGGTCATTGTCCACAGTTCTACAGTTTTAAAAATGCAGCCCTAGTTCAAAAGTTTCCAGTGCTCCACTGACTTCCCAAGAATCATCTGGAAAGCAAGTTAAAAAATGTCCAGGACCTATGGAACTAGAATCTTTGGGGAAGGGATCAGTGTGCCATTCTGATCACCCTCCCTGCATAATTCTTACCTTGACCAGGCTTAGGAATCACTGATCTGATCCAACCTCTCTACTCACCTTAGCCCCTAGTTTACAGAAAATAAACTAGAGCTTGAAAAGGTAAGTTCTGGGCTTCAAGAAATTGTCAACAAGTTTAAAGAACCCAACTCATACAAACTAGAGACTCTTAACCATAGTGCAGTTAAGTTGAAAATTAATAACAAGAAATCTGCAACAGAGCATAAAACTTACCTCTCATAACTTGTTCAAAATATATCCCCACAGTAAATCAGCAAAACTGATAACCAGTTAAAGCTCAGAAGCCAATAACCGTTAGACTGACAATAAGAATATTAAACATCTCAAGACTATGATAAAAGTTTGTTCAGCTCAATGGCATGAATGTCTAAAAGCTCATTATTCGATGATGACAATTTTTTGACCATCAAGAAACACTGATATATAACACTCTGATTAGCTTAATAATGATTTGATGAAATATGCAATTTCAACTGGAAATCAAATTATTAAAGAGCACTTCAGCTTATTTGAAAATGATTATAGAATCCTTGGAAATATGTTTTACTGTTTTTGGCCAGAAGTAATTTCTAAATTTAAAAGTAAAATCCAGTCTCTATTTTCGTCAAGATAGAAATTATCTTAATGTAATTTCTATCTATCTTAATATAGGGACTTCAATAACAATAAAATGAATAAAAATAAACACAAGCAAAAATTGGAAGTCAAACTAACTTTAGTGAATCAATTCATTGTAAACTCTGTGAACTTAAATGTTAATTTATATTCATGTTATACTGACTCATTCTCTGATATTCTGCATTCTCTGATAACTTTAATTACAGAGTAGTTTAGGTATTAACTAAAATCACTTAGGGCTTCCCTGGTAGCTCAGCTGGTAAAGAATCTGCCTGCAACGCAGGAGACTCTGGTTCGATTTATGGATTGGGAAGATCCCGTGGAGAAAGGGATAGGTTACCCACTCCAATACTCTTGGGTTTCCCTGATGGCTCAGACAGTAAAGAATCTGCCTGCAACACTGGAGACCTGGGTTAGATCCCTGGGTCGGAAAGATCCACTGGAGGAGGAAATGGCAACCCACTCCAGTATTCTTACCTGGAGAATCCCCATGGACAGAGGTACCTGGAGGGCTACAATCCATAGGGTCACAAACAGTTGGACATGGCTGAGCGATTAAGCACAGCACAAAGTCACTTATCTCCCTTGTACATTGAGTCTGCATGAAAGGAAAGCTTTCAAGCCTACCTCTGAATTGGTGTTTTTTTCTCATCCTTTACATCATTTCCTCTGCCCTCCACATATAACATATACCACACACACACACAGACACACACACACACAGTACCCTAAATTACCTCCTACCCTCCTCCTTGGCTCCACCACCAACACCACCTCTTCTCTACCTGTCAAACTTCCATAGAGGCACAGCTCAGGGGATCTCCCAATGTGACCTTCTTAAGGCAAACTTAGACATTCTGTTCCCATTACACTTCATTTTTGACTAGAGCAATTATGTTACAGCATAATTATTAATGCATCTCTCTTCCCACTAAATTCACTGTTTCTTAAGAACAAAGAGCATATATTATTCATCTTGTCCCCATCACATTGAACGAAGCTTGGCTCCTAGCTGATCTTCAAAAAATGTCTATTGAATGAGTGAAGAAGATACCTTATGTGCAATATTTTAAAATTCTTACATCTATGTTCAAAAGTGACACTGCCCTTGCTTAGTTTGAGAGTCAAGGTTACAGTAACTCATTAAATGAGTTGAAAGCATACCTTCTTTTTTATCCTGTGACAGAGTTTGCATAAGAACAGAATTGTCCGTTCTTTGAACATACAGTGGAGTTACCAGTAGAACTATTTAGTCATGACTTTATTTCCTCTTAGTTTCTTAGTTAGTTGTTAGGTTCTTAGTTTCTTAGAAACTCTCAGTTAGTTCTCTTTTTAGTTCTCTACTTTTTGGGTTGGATGTTTAGTATATACTTTTTATTAATTAATAAAAGGATACAAATCATCAATTTTCCTTTAAGTACTACTTTAGCTGCATCCCACAGGATTTTTCTTTTTCTATTTTTAGAGGCCATGTTTGGGTCCAAGATGGGGTTTCTCACTTGGCTCAGTAGTAAAGAATCAGCCTGCCAATGCAGGAGATGCAGGAAATGTGGGTTCAGTCCCTGGGTCGGGAAGATCCTCTGGAGGAGGAAATGGCAGTCCACTCCAGTATTCTTGCCTGGGGAATCTCATGGATGGAGGAGCCTGGCAGGCTACAGTCAGTGGGGTCACAAAGAGTCAGACGCAAGGTACCACACAAGCATGGTAGGTCCAAGATGGTCATCTGTCTGTTTGGGACTTCCTGGACAAGTTCAGTCACTTAAGAGAGGTCTGTGGGTTAGACTTAGGACAAGTCTCTAACCTCAGTTAGGAAACTCAGGCCAAACCCCAATCAGACAACCAACCCAGCATGGTAGAAGCAGGAGAGAGCTGGAGTTCAGTGGAAAGATTCTGTGGATGTCCAGGTTTGAGAGCAAGTCCTCCGGCCACCAGACCTGCAATTTCACACCAACGCTGTGTGAGAAGCCCTCCAACAGACAGAGGCCCATGCCCTGCTCAGGACTGACATAGCAAGGCTGAGCCTGATGCGGGGAAGGTATTGCGTATCCCCCAACTTTTAACATTCAGCCTCATTACCCAATTTCAAACATATAATAATTTACTTCATGATTTTTCTCTTTGATTCACAAGATTTTAATACGTGTGTTAATGGCAGCTTTCCATTCTGGAGACGGTCCAGTCATAGTCCATGGGATGGATGAATTTCTGACTCACCTGAATGAGGCTGAGGGGGCAGCCTTTTTGTGTTTTAGGGAGGGGGAATGGGACACAAAAGAGACGGATATGAATGAGCTACTAAACAACAGTGACAAGGGTTTCCTGTTAGACTCCTCACCTAGGGTGGCTCCTGATTAGACAGTCTTTCTCCTGAGATCCTGGAAGCCATGAAAATAGCCGTTCATTCAGCCATTTTGGCAAACGCCCTCAGATAAAATCTGATTCAGTAGTAAACTTAACTCTCTAGAATTTTGTCTTCATTCAGATTTTATCCAACAGTTATAGCTATTTACAGGGAAAGTGTTAGTCGATCAGTCGTGTCTGACTCTGCGACCCCATGGACTGTAGCCCACCAGGCTCCTCTTACCTGGGATTCTCCAGGTAAGAGCCCTGGAGTGGGTCGCCATGCCCTTCTCTAGAGGATCTTCCAGATCCAGGGATCAAACCTGGTCTTCCACATTGTGAGCAGATTGTTTACCGTCTGAGCCTCAATATGCACTATCCAATATGGTAGCCACTGGCTACATGTGGCTATTAAACACTTGAAATGAGGTTAGTCTGAATTCAGATATACACATCAAATTTTGCTACTTAGGATGAAAAAAAGAATGTAAAATGCCTCAATAATAATTCTTATATTAGCTAAATGTTGCAATGATACTATTCTTAATAT
Organism: Bos taurus; assembly: GCF_002263795.3. NCBI lineage: Eukaryota > Metazoa > Chordata > Mammalia > Artiodactyla > Bovidae > Bos > Bos taurus. The sequence goes on from NC_037339.1 coordinate 12,392,957, forward strand.
ATTGGGCTAAATAAAATATATCATGGAATTAGTTTTTCATATTTCTCTTTACCTTTTTAATATGGCTACTAGAAAAAAAGTTAATTCCATGCATGGCTTGCATTAGATTTCTTTCAGACTGTACTGGTTTAAATAATTCAGTCTGTAGGATTATTTAGGAAATGTACCTGTTTTTAATCACAGCATTATATTAGTTTTTTATACTTTATGGGTGCTAATATATATTACAAGGGTGTTTATGAGCACAAATGGAGATTTTAATTTTTTAATTAAATAAAAAATTTTTAAAAAGCTAATAAATTCTAGTTATTTTCTAGAATTTTTATTCTAAAAGGGAGTATTTAATAAACACTTGATTTGCTGTCAATGTCATCTCTCAAAAGTGACAAGATTTTGGGCTTGTGGAATGCCATGCTATTTGAGGGACAAAATATAAATGTAGAAAAAGCAGTGTCAGGCATGTTTCTTAGACTCGAAGAATGAAAATTGATACTTAAAATTAAGAGGGAAGTAAAAAGCTGTTCAGTCAATAGTGCTGGAATTATTAGACATCTACAAGGAAAAAGAAAAAAATTAGATCCCTTCCTTTACATCATATTCAAAATTAATTCTAATAAATAAAATGCATAAATGTAAAAAGCCAACCTTCAGACTTCTTAAAAGAAAATATAAGAAAATATTCTGTGTTGTTGGGCTAGGGAAGGATTATTTTAAATAAGGTGTAAAAAGCATAGACCATTTTTTAAAAAGGATTCAAAATTTGACTAAACAAAATTATTAAGGTTCTGTTCAATAATAAACAACATATAAAAATTAAAAGATAGACCACAGACTGGAAAAATACTTTCAAACATAAAAACTATTGTACCATGAATTAGTATCTATGATATACATATGGGTTTTCCTGGTAGCTCAGCTGGTAAAGAATCTGCCTGCAATGCAGGAGACCCTGGTTCAATTTCTGGATTGGGAAGTTCCCCTGGAGAAGGGATAGACTACCCACTCCAATGTTCTTGGGCTTCCCTGGTGGCTCAGATGGTAAAGAATCTGCCTGCAGTGTGGGAGACCTGGGTTAGATCCCTGGATTGGGAAGATCCTCTAGAGGAGGACATGGCAACCCACTCCAGTATTCTTGCCTGGAGAATTCCCATGGAGAGAGGAGCCTGGCGGGCTACAGTCCACAGGGTCGCAGAGAGTCCAACACAATCAAGTGACTGAGCCCGATGAATGGGTAAGTTCTAGTAGGTTAGCTTATCTCATTATAGTTTTACTCTGCATTTATTTAGTGACTAGTCATATTGAGCATCTTTTCATATGATTCTTTGCCATCTGTATAAATTCATATCAAATAATTTCAGAAAGCAAATAATCCATTAGAAAAATGGGCAATTTGAATGAAAAAGCAACTTCTATCAAAGGAATTTAAATAATCAATGTTGACAAAATCGAAAAATATGCTCAGTGGTACTGTAGTCAGAGAAATGCAGGCAAATGAGAGATCATTTTAGATCCCTCAGCTTGGCAAAACTGTATGATAACAGAGGTTTTGGCAAGGGCAAAAGAAAATAGGAATTCATACGCACTGCAAATGGGAATGTAAATCAGTATAACCACTTGGAGCCCTATTTGGTAATACCTTATTGGTTGAAGATACCTCTGGTCTATGACCCAGTGATTCCACTCCTAGGTATATACATACGGGCACAAAGAGATATGTATAACAGGGTGTATTTCAAGATTGTCTTAATGAAAACTAGAGATGTTTAATAATGTGTGTGATAGCCACTCAGTCGCTTAGTCTGACTCTTTGCGACCCCATGGACTATAGCCTGCCAGGCTCCTCTGTCCATGGAATTCTCCAGACAAGAATACTAGAGTGGGTAGCCTATCCCTTCTACAGGGGATCATCCCAACCCAGAGATCGAATCCAGGTCTCTCGCATTGCAGGTGGATTCTTTACCATCTGAGCCACCAGAGAAGCTCAAGGAGAATGCGTAAATAAACTTGTCTGTTAATACAACGGAATGAATCATAGAAACATGCATCCATCAGTATATTAGACTTTTTAGTGTTGAATCAAAGAATAAGTGGGCTGCCAAATATATACACACCATGTGACCATGTGACACCATTTATGTAAAAATTTTAACACTCAAATAGCATATATTGTTTATGAATTCATATACTAAAAATATAAAAACATTTGTGGTAAAGCTATTCATCAACTTCAGGATGGCGGTTTCCTATGAAGAGAAAAGGAGAAGAAAGCATAGTGAGAATAAAGCTTTAACTGTACCTGGAACATTTTACTTCTTTTAAAAAAATCTGTTATATTACTTGCAGTTTCTTGTAAATTTTCTTAATTTAAAACTATACCTAGTTCCCATCATCTGCCTCCATCTTGTCCCTGCAGAACAAGCTGAGCCAGGTTCTAGAATTTATCCTTACTGCAAAACTTCTTTAAGGTATACAAAACATCCTAGTATTTTGTTTAATTAACTAGTTTATGTATTTGGCTGTGCCAGGTATTAGTTATGGCCTCTGGGATCTAGTTCCCTGACTAGGGATCGAACCTGGACCCCCTGTATTAGGAGTGCAGAGTCTTAGCCACTGAACCACCAGGGAAGTCCCCCAAATATCTTAGTGTTGGCCCTGATCTTACATCTCAATTTAGTAACTTGATTGCTGATTCACACAATTGATTTTTCTCTTTTCATTGAACCTGAGCTCCTGGGTACCTAAGGAATTGATCTAGGAACAGGAGTTCCCTTGTTTGGGCCATGTCTTGTCCAAAACTGATGTCCCACTTCTGCACCCATTTGGAGAGACATTCTTTTATTTGTTGATACACATCCTGCCAGCTGTCAGCCTGGATTCCTAAATATCTCTGGAGCCTAGGTTCCCTGAGCCTGGATTTGTCTGCCTTTTGAATCACCTCTTAGACTTGTTGTTAGATCTTTTGACACCTGCTGCATTCATGAACTATTTCAGGATATGGAACTCTGAGTTCCAGACTGGATTTCCACCCAGCTCAGTTGTCTGAAACCTCTTTCAGTCCAGTGAATGAGTGTAATAGATAGCTCAGCTAAGAGTGATGAAAATTTACAGCTCTCTGCACTTGCTTTCAGACTTCCTTCCTAACCTGTGTCAGACTGATCAAATTAAACACTCTTGAGATCCAGGCCTTCAGAATAGAAACTCATTTATTAGGACACAACTGTCTCTCTTAACCTTCTCTTTCTCCTCAGACCTAAAGCGCCTCTTAGAAATATAACCCTCTGTCTTAGAGAAGACTCGGGTATCATGAGTCCTTTAAGCACATACCCAGGATGGCATGCTTCCAGGCTACTTGTGTTGTGAAATACAACATCTGTCAGCAACACTTTGCCCAAGGTCTCCTGAATAGTTCTGCATTGAACAGTGTGGTCTTTCTGCTCTCTGAACATTTCTCTCTGGCTCTACTAGCTTGTCTTCTTGCTTCTTCTAAGACTCCTCTGTTTATTGCCCTTTTAGAGATGACTACAGCTCAGGCCTGATTTAGATCCGTTAGCAACCGGATCACACCCAAACTGAAGCCCCACTATCTTCAAGGCTACGAACTCTGATCCCAGAGCTCCACTGCTTTAAAAAAATTTTTTTAATTTTATATTAGAATATAGTTGACTTATAATTCACAATATATTTTAAAAAATCTTATAGAGCTTAATAGAAAAGCAAACAAACATCCCAATATTTGGCAAAACTAATACAATTATGTAAAGTTTAAAAATAAAATAAAATTTAAAAAAATAAAATAATGAAAAAGAAAGAAAAATAGGGAGAGGCTCAGAAGAGACATTTTCCCAAAGAAGACACAATAATGGCCAACAAGTACAGGAAAAGGAGTTCAACATCATCAGCAATCAGGCAAATGCAAATCAACACTACAATAAAATAGCACCTCACACCTGCAAGAATGGCCATTTACCAAAAAGACAAGAAACAACAAGTGTTGGCGAGGATGTGGACTAAAGGGAACCCCTATGCGCTGCTGGAGGGAATGTGAACTGGTGCAACCACCATGGAAAACAGCACGGAGAGTCCCCCCAAAACCAAAACTACCATATAACCCAGCAGTTCCACCTCTTGATATTTATCCAAGGGAAACAAAATCATGCCTTGAAAACATATCAGCACCCCAGTGTTAAGTGCAGCACCATTTATAATAGCCAAGAGACGGAAACAACAAGAGATCATCAAGAGTTTTTAAATGTGGCATATATACAATCGCATGTCATTCAGTTATAAAAAGAAGGAAATCCTGCCATTTGCCACAACATGGATGGATCTAGAAGGCATTATATTAAGTGAAGAGAATGAAAATGAGTAAAAGTGTTAGTGGCTCAGCTGTGTTGGACTCTTTGTGACCCCATAGACTGTAGTTCACCAGGTTCTTCTGTCCACAGAATTCTCCAGGCAAGAACACTGGCATGGGGGAGCCATGCCCTTCTCCAGAGGATCTTCCTGACCCAGGGATTGAACCTGAGTCTCCTGCATTGCAGGCGGATTCTTTACCATCTGAGTGACCAGGGAAGCCCCATTGTAAGTGAAGTCAGACAGAGAAAGGCAAATACCAATACATGTGTGACCTCTCTGAGTTTTTTCTGATAAAGGAACCCTGAGGACTGATCAGCTCTTGCAGGTCTAAAACCAAGGCCCGTGGATCAATAACATTCAGGGGTGTGGCCATAGAGTTCTTTCAGCATGAGTGGGAATTTCTCCACCCTGTTCCAAAGAAGGTGTACCACGATATGATGATGGAGAACTATAGTGACTTGGTCTCATTGGGTCATTCCATTTCCAGGCCTGATATAACTGTGTTATTGAGGGAAGAAAAAGAACCTTGGATGGTTGTGAGAGAAAAAACAAGAAGCTAGAGTACAGATTTTTATTCAATTTGTGAAATAACCAGCAGTAGAAAAACATTTATATATAGAAAACATACATCTCTTTTTCCAGTGCTTTTTGCTCCCATTCGTCAGGCCAAGCCTCAAGGCCAGCATATGGAAAAGAGAGAGCTACAGGATATAGTGAAGCAGCAGGGATGAGTCTGCTGCCTAAATGATGCTCATTGCCCAGCTCTTTGTCGCTGTTTAGTTGCTCAGTTGTATCTGACTCTTTTGCGACTCCATGACCTATAGACCACCAGGCTCCCTTGTCCATGGGATTTTTTTTCCAGGCAAGAATACTGGAGTGGGGTGCCATTTCCTCCTCCAGGGGACCTTCCCGACCCAGGGATTGAACCTGTGTCTCCTGCATCTCCTGCATTGGCAGGCAATGCACTTTATCACTGCACCACTATGGAAGCTCCTTGCCTAATTTTGTGACTTGGGGAAAGTCAACGATAAACAACATACAGTCCCTGCCTGCCTTCAAGTGGCACAGCTGTCAAACAGGTTGCAATGAAGCAAAAATAATGGGTGAAGAGGGCAGGATCAGAGTGGAGACAAATTTATCCCGTGGAGGCTTCCTGCCAAATGAGTTTTCAGAAATTCTTAGGGGGAGTTAGACCCTTGGGGATAGGTAGTGATGTCATTTTCTCTAAGTGGACTAGATAGTTTTCTAGGGCCCAGGGGGCAATAGACACTTTAGAATTATGGGCCTCTGCATCATTTGCATAGGCTAATGGCCTAGGACTGCAAATGGCAAGCAGAGATGAGAAGGCAGGCTCCCAGCTCTGGTCTTCTGCTTGTATTCCATTTATCAAAGTACTGGAATTTTTTCCAGGACATCCAAAAAATCTGGTATGACATGAACTACATATTCCCAAATACCCTTTATTAGTGGGAACAGTGGGGATTGTGCTTGGCAGGATGAAGGAGAGGCTGCTAGATTTGAGAGCTGTAGAATTTGAGAGCACTTAAGAGCTGTAGTTGTAGGTCAAACCAATATGGCAGGCTTAATGTTGAGAAGATGAGACAGGTGTCAGGCAGCTTTGCAAAAGGTTTTAAAGAGAGAAATTACCAGGATGCTACTGAGATTAGAAACACGCTGGTAGGGTTGTCCCTGGGTACCTCTATTGACATATCACTTGAAGGTCACTTTGGCTTCCTTGAGAAAGCTTGTCAATTATCCTTTGTGACTTAGAATTCCTCACCATATTTTACAGCTACAAACGCTGACAAAGAGAATTAAGTCCAGGAAGTACCCTAGTTAGAAAATGTGGTTCATGCACTTTTGATATTCTGAGGTAAGGATGGATGACATTTCAATTTAGATGGTGGGAAGGAGAAACGACCGTTAGATTTCTTGGTAGGGGGAAGAGTAGAACTGAAGATTGTAACTTTAGGATTTGGCTGGTTATTTCTCTCTGGCAAGTATCCCAGGACAGGTCCATTTTGACATGGCAGGAAAAAAAAGGTCTGTCTAGCAGGACATACATACAATGTCATTATAATTTATTTTACAAACTGAGATTTTTTTTTTTTAAGAAAGAAAAGAGGTACTGATCATAGGCAAGGACCATGATTGTATCAGGATGGTATATGATTGTACCAGGTGAAAAGAGGATGTAAAGTGATCCTGAATATAAATATAGGGGCTGGGGTGAGAGCGTGGTCCTGAGACTACAGTGCTTTTGTTGATGCCTTTATGGAGGTCAAAGATGACCGATATGAACATCCCAGCGGCTCCTGGAATAGGTGGAAGTGAACCACCTGTTACTGGAACAGCCGTGAAGTTGCTGTTACATCACTGAGAAGGAGGGAGCCTAGTGAGGAAATCCATCATGAAGGTGGACAGGGAGACTAATTTCTTGGCAGGGGACACAGAAAGCCTTTGGCTTCTCCCTGCAGGTGTTTGTGCTTGTGTATACTTGTGCATCTTTATGTTTCATTACTTTCACCTTTTGACCTGCAGGTATCAGAAGCCACGAGTCATGAAAAGTAGAACCCAAGTTGGCCAAAGTTAACAAGTGAACAGAGGTCAGGATTCATGGCAATTCATGGCAATCTTCTCTGACTTGTAGGTAATGTGAGAGAGACTTCTGATTGAGGGAAGGCAGAAAATTTGCTGGGTCTCTTCATATATTATGGGCTTCAGATGGTAAAGAATCTGCCTGCAATGCAGGAGACCCGGGTTTGATTCCTGGGTCAGAATGATACCATAGAGAAGGGAATGGCAACCCAGTCCAGTATTCTTGCCTAGGGAATTCCATGGACAGAGGCATCTGGTGGGCTATAGTCCATGGGGTCGCAAAGAGTCAGACATGACTGATCAACTAAGACTTTTCGTAAATTATTGTCATTTCAGGATGAGGGACAGGAGTGGAATACAGGCTGGATCAGAGGATTGAACATTTTGGTGTCACAAAACCCTGTCTCCAGGGGAAGTGGTGAATCAGATCGTTAAAAACAAGAAGAGGAAGCATTTGCTGTGTCCTGGCAGAAGGATGTGCCATGTCCTGCATACCATGCCCTACAGATTCCACATGGCGTCTAAGAATCAATTACTTCTTCAGAAAGAGCTTTTCACTGTCCATTTCTGTTTTAATGAAGGATGCTGTAGCAAGAAGGCTGCACTGACCTTTTTGGTAGAGACCAGGTAGAACTGCAGGCACTTTGGAGCATGCCAAAGTGAGGAGGTAATAATGATTCAGAATCGAATAAGATAGCATACATTTCAGCAGACATCCACCAAGGGCTTTAGTTCCTCCTGGAATTTAGCTGAATTCTTGGCATTACATAAAGAGTACAGTGAGCAAGAAATGTTCATAATAATTAAGAATAGTTATAAAAAATTCAGACTAATATTAAAGTTGGCAGGGCACAGGATTTGACACTAAAGTCCAAGAAGTACCTAGTATTGGGTTGATGAAAAAGTGATTGTGGTTTCAAACTGTGACTTTTAAATCATTATAACTAGGCTCAAACACAACTTTATTTATCAAAATAGGAACCATTACAGTCAATACATTTTTTGCCAATGAGAAATTAGTTTGTTTATTCTTGTAGTGCAAAAATCCATACGTTGGGATTTGATGAACTCTTGGAAGGCATCTTCTGCCTCCTGCTGGTCGTGAAAGCATTTTCCCTGCAAAAACTCATGGAGGCACTTGAAGAAGTGGTAGCTGGTTGGTGAGAGTAGTCCAACACATTTAACTTTTGAAGCGCTGGTTGTGCGACCTGCCGTGTGGTCACGCGTTGTCATGGAAAAGAATTGGGTCCTTTCTGTTGAGCAATGCCGGCTGCAGGCATGGCAGGTTTTGGTGCGTCTCATCGATTTGCTGAGCATACTTCTCAGATGTAATGGTTTCTCCGGGATTCAGAAAGCTGTAGTGGATCAGGCCAGCAGACCACCGAACAGTGACCATGATGTTTTTTTGGTGCCAGTTTGGCCTTGGGAAGTGCTTTGGAGCTTCTTCTTGGTCCAGCCACTGAGCTAGTTGTCTCTGGTTGGTGTACACAGTCCACTTCTTGTTTCACATCACTGTCCAATGATACTTCAAAACAACAATTTTTTTTTTATTTGTGGTCAGCTCATGAGGCGCCCACTTATCAAGCTTTTTCAGCTTTCCAATTTGCTTCAAATACCAAATGACCATAGAATGGTTGACTTTGAGTTCTTTGGCAACTTCTCACGTAGTTTAGGAGGATTAGCCTCGATGACGGCTCTCATTTGATTGTTGTCAAGTTCCTATGGCCGGCCACTATGCTCCTCATCTTCAAGGCTCTCGTCTCCTTTCCAAAACTTCTTGAACCACCACTGCATTGTACATTCATTAGCAGTTCCTGGGCCAAACACGTTGCTGATCTCGTGAGTTGTCTCCACTGCTTTACAACCCATTTTGAACTTGAAAAAAAATCACTCAAATTTGCTTTTTGTCTAACATCATTTCTATAGTCTAAAATAAACAGCAAGTAATAAGTCATTAGCAAAAAAACATAAAGCAAGAAACATGCATCAAAATGATGTATAACATAACCACATTCATTTAAGACTGTATTCCAATGTCAAAGTGCAACAGTGTAAAACCATAATTACTTTTGCACCAACCTAGTAAAGTCTTGACTTGTATTTTCCATAAAAGAATGACATTTCCACAACCCATATACAAAAGGTAGTGTGGTATCCTATTGGTTTTATTTTACTATACATCTTGTTTTCATCAGATGTTTATATAGGAACTTCAGAATAGCTACTGACCAGCCCAGGTGGTGTCAATGGTAAAAAGCCTGCCCGCCAATGCAGGAGATGAGGGTTTGATTCCTGGGTCAGGAAGGTCCCTGGGAGGAGGGCAGGGCAACCCACTCCACTATTCTTGCCTGGGAAAGCCCAAGGACAGAGGAGCCTGGCGGGCTACAGTCTATGGGGTCACAAAGAATTAGACACGACAGTGACTAAATAACAACAACAAAACTGAAGCGGCTAGGCTCGCATGCATGCACCTGAAAAAGAGAGTTACAGGCTATTCAAGTGTGAAACAGGAGCTCAGCAAGAATCATGTTACACCCATTACACCTTGCCTTTAATCATGATGTTTCAAGATAACAAGATCCTTGTAAGAATCTTATTACAGCAACTGATAAGGATAGCAACCTGGTCAATCAAATGTGAGATATGGACAGGCTTTCAAAAAGCAGTGCTTTCCTGGCAGCTCAGATGGTAAAGAATCTGCCTGCAATGCAGGAGACCTAGGTTCCATCCCTGCCTGGGTCAGGAAGATCCTCTGGAGAAGGGAATGGCTACCCACTCCAGAAAAGCTCCAGGAAAAGGCCAGAGTTCATTCCAATACCAAAGAAGGGCAAGGCCAAAGAATGTTTAAAACTACCGCACAATTGCACTCATCTCAGATGCTAGCAAGGTCATGCTCAAAATCCTCCAAGCCAGGCTTCTACAGTACATGAACCGAGAACTTCCAGATGTTCAAGCTGGATTTAGAAAAAGCAGAGGAACCAGAGATCAAATTACCAACATCCACTGGATCACAGAGCTGTGCCGTGCAGGCTTTTCTCTTGTTGCTGCCGGAGGGGGCTACGCTCTAGCTGCCATGCTCCGGCTTCTCGTTGCAGAAGCTTCTTTTTTTGTGGAGCATGGGCTCTAGAGGATAGGTGCTTCAATAGTTGTGGCACATGGGCTCAGTAGTTGTGATTCCCCGGCCCTAGAGAACAGGCTCAATAGTTTGGCGCATGAGTTCAGCTGATTCTTGGCAAGTGGGTTCTTCCTGGATCAGGGATTGAACCTGTGTCTCCTGCACTGACAGGTGGATTCTTTACCATCAAGCCACCAGGGAAGTCGCTGTAGTAAAAATTTATTTTATAAAGTGTTGCTCTTCTATTTTATGATTAACTCTTTGTGCTTGTGCTCAGTCATGTCCAACTCTTTTGTGACCCCATGGACTGTAACCCATCAGGATCCTCTGTCCATTGGGATTCTCCAGGCAAGAATACTGGAGTGAGTTGCCATTTCTTCCTCCAGGGGATCTTCCCAACCCAGGCTTCGAACACGTGTCTCTTGTGTCTCCTGCACTGGCAGGCAGATTCTTTATGACTGCACCACTTGGAAAGCCCACAGTTAACTCTATACCAACCACACAAAATAAGAAGGGCACTGCTATTTTAAAAGTTGTCTTATGAAGCAGTTATATTTAGACATTGTTTTTGAACTTCATACAGTCATACATTATGTTTTCTTAAAAGACGGTATACCTGTATTTTACATATTGGAAGTTAAGTTAGTCATTTAGCTATGCGGGCTGCCTTCTATGGGGTCACACAGAGTCGGACACGACTGAAGCGACTTAGCAGCAGCAGCAGCATAATGTTTTAAATCAGAATAATTATTATATATGAGTATGATATATAACAGCACTCAAATATATTTTTCCAATTCAATATGTCTTTAATTTGGAGTGGCACTTATGAATTATCTTCTGTACTGTTTACTAATACTTATAGTCAGGATTTTAGCAGTCATGGAGCATTTAATAAACACCTACTATACATAAAATCATTACTGGGATTAACCATAATGGAAAAGAATATTAAAGAATGTATATATGTCTATGAGTCATTTTGCTGTATAGCCGAGACTGACACATCATTGTAAATTAACTATACTGCAGTAAAAACAAACAAACAACAAAAAATGTTACTAGGTGTCATTTTATACAAAAGGTTAAGATGAACTTTTGTCCTTCAGGAGACTCATTACAAACGAGTAAGGTAAGTGTTATAAATGACACAACAGATTGTGATGTAATATGCACACTAGTGAAACTAAGTCAGGGCTTCCCAGGTGACTCAGTGGTAAAGGATCTGCCTGCCAATGCAGGAGATGCAGATTCAATCCCTGGGTCAGGAAGATCCCCTGGAGTAGGAAATGGCAACCCACGCCAGTATTCTGGTGGTTGCTTTACATACATTACCGTTTCTCTGATGGCTTAAACAGTCGGACATGACTGAGTAATCACTCACGCAAAACAAAGTCATGAATGAGATACTTCATCTTTTAAATTTAAAAAGTATTTTTATGTTTTTAACTGGCTGATGAAATTATAACTTTCATATTTTCCCACCTTCCAAAGTTGGTTTATTAAATATTACTAAATAATGTATGTAAAGTGAAAACATTAGTTGCTCAGTCATGTCCGACTCTTTGCCACCCCATGGACTGTAGCCCACCAGGCTCCTCTGTCTGTGGGATTCTCCAGGCAAGAATATCGGAGTGGGTTGCCATTTCCTCCTCCAGGAGATCTTGCCGACCCAGGGACTGAACCAGCATCTCCTGCATTGCCCGCAGATTCTTTACAGTCTAAGCCATCAGGGAAACGGTAATGTATGTAAAGCAACCACTAGAAAGGGAATCAGCTCTATTCTCTTTTCCTGTATGTTCCATTATTCTACATAACGTGTATTGATTTGTTATTACTAAAACCTCCCAAATCCCCAAACAGCAGCGTGACAAAGAAGGACTGACATCTCTCTGTCACAAGTGAACAGCCAGCTGGCACCATCACTCAGGCAGGAAACAGGAATTCAGCAAGTGGGCCAAAGGGAGACTCAAGTTTTCAAACAGGAAGCGACATGGAATCTACTCCTGGCTGTCAGAGGTTGCTGGTGTAAAGCTCCAGAGATCCGGAGGAAAGATGATGCCTGCTTTGTCGTCAAAAGGTCATTAGGAGGATTACATGGACAGCTAGCTTTGTTCGCATGCCTAGTTCCATGGAAAGGCAGAACCAGACTGAACGAGCTGACTTGAGTCAGAACCACGACACTTAGTGGGCTTCCCAGGTGGCTCAGTGATAAAGAATCCACCTGCCAACGCAGAAGATGCAGGTTTGATCCTTGGGTTAGGAAGATCCCCTGGAGAAGCAAATGGCAACCCACTCTGTATTCTTGCCTGGAAAATCCCATAGACAGAGAAGCCTGGGGGGCTACAGTCGGGAGGGTTACAAAAGAGTTGTACCTGACTCACTGAACAACAGCCTCAACAACATGATGCTTAATGCCCCAGGTGATCAGAACAAATCATTCATCTGGGCTGGGCCAGGATTCTTTCATGCGCCTATAACTCAAATGTCTTGGCTCCATTAGGCTATGCAAACAAATGGAAGTAACATTTTCATTAAGTGGCAAAACTACTTTGGAGGAGATCCACCAGCCACTAACTTGACTGCTGGGAATCAGTCCACTAAAATGTGTCCTGGGCACTTGGGGGACCACTGAGGCTTTCCTTGGTATATGTTAGGTAAAGTAGACACAGCCTGTGTTCTCTGACTTGTCATACTGAGGCCTCATCTTCACTGTACACCAATGCCTTTCCCTCCGCACATCGCCCTCTCTGTAAGAAGCACCGGGCAGCGGATATGTGCCTCCCTTGCTACACCATCTCAAGCATGGGCCAGGCTTTCTATTCATTTCCTTTACCACAGCACAGATAGGCCTTAAAACATTTATCAGGACCTTGCTTCAGGACTTGCTGAAGACCAGGACTTCCTGGTATTAAAAAAATGCTCAAAGTAAACAATTTAGGTGATACAAATGAGCTAACTCTTCATGAAGTAGACAGCCTCCATTCCAAGAATTGCAAAATGGAATGAAAGGCAGGAAGCTTTTACAGGCTAAAAAACAGGGAAAAACAAAAACAGAAAATATCTGAGTGCCTGGGGCCACACTGCCGACCTTGCTTGGGGTGAGAAGGAACAAGGAAATAAACTCGGCGTTGCCTTGGCATTTGGGGATTTGTTGCTGTTTAGTCGCTCAATCATGTCTGACTCTTTGCCATCCATGGACTATAGCCCACCAGGCTTCTCTGTCCATGGGATTCCCCAGGCAAGAACAGGGGGGTTTGTCTGACTGAATAGACTGTGTTTCTGGTCTAGTGGCGGAATTACAGGAACATAAAAGTTCTCTAAGTTTTGGTTTGCTGAGGTAGTACTGTGGGCCCAAGAGCCTCCATGGTGGGCTTATAATTTAGTTCAAGTCTAGAAAAACAGGGAAAAATAGAACCCCCCTTTCCTTCTCTTCCTTCCTTCTTTCCTTTCTTTCTCCTCCCACTCTCCCCTCCTTCTCCTCCCTCTCTTTCTCTTCCTCCCTCCTTTCCTTCTTATTTTTCTCTTCTTCCTCTTCCTTTTCCTCCCCGTCCCCCTCCCCACCCCCTCCTTCTCCTTCTTTCTCTTTCTTCTTCCCTCCTTCCTTCCCTCCTCCTCTCCCTTCCTCCCTTACTTCCTCTGAATAGTTACTGAAGAACTACTAACACCTGCTGTGTGCCAGGCATGTTTAAGTAAAAACAGATGTGGTTCCTGCTCAGGGATCTTGCAGTCTAGCAGGGGAAAGAGACAGACAGTAACCAATTACTCAAAGAGAAATCATTTTAAGTTGATGAATGCTTTGAAGAAAAAGTAGAGAGTCCTAGATAAGGAGGGGCTTAGTCTGGGGAGTTAGGAAGAGTTCTTGACGAACTGAGAGCAGAGCAGGATGCTGGCAGATTCACGGGCATTCATTCAGAGGCTAAGGGGAATGGGGAGAGAAAGAACATTTACTAAGGAACAGCTTGTGGGAAGGCTCTGAAGCAAGGAGGGTCTGGCCCTACGTCCAGGAACTGAAACGAAGACTATCTGAGAAAGAGAATGACATCAGAGTGGGGAAGAAAGTTAGGAAGATCATGGGTAGACCAATCACAAGCCTTTTAAAAGGTTTTAAACAGGGCAGTGATATGGCCAGATGTGAAATACCCAAATAGAAATGCCAGCCTTCCGGGGATGAGTGCAGATTTCAAACAGCAGGCAAAAAAGACAAAGCTAGGGGGCTTCCCTGGTGGCCCAGTGGGAAAGAATCCACCTGCCAAGGTAGGAGACACAGGTTCAATTCCTGGGTCTGGGAAGATCCCCTGGACAAGGGCATGGCAACCTACTGCAATATTCTTGCCTGGAGAATCCCATGGACAGAGGAGCCTGGCAGCCTAGAGTCCACAAGGTCTCGAAGAGTCAGACATGACTCAGTGACTAAATAACAACAAGGAGCAAAGTAATTCTGCTAGGAGAAAAACATATGGACTTGTAAACTGGATATATATATTATTTTTTAAAGTATTAAAAAAGAATAAGCAACATCCACACAAACAGCCCCAAAGTGGAAACAAAACAAATGTCTATTAATTGATAAGTTGATAAATAAAATGTGCTATATCCATACAATGGAATCATTATTGGGCAATAAAAAAATGAACTACTGATACATGCTACATGATACATGGATGGCCCTTGAAAACATGAAATGACTGGAGTGAGACAAATGACCACATATTGGATAAATTTGTTAATACAAAATTTCCAGAATAGGAAAGTCTATAAAAGAATTTTTATATATAAAAAGAAAAAAGCTGTAGTGTAGGGCTGGGGACAGGGTGGAGGATTGACTGCTAACAGATAAGGGGTTTCTTTTGGGGGAAAAAAATTGTTCCAAAGTTAGATTTTGCTAATGATTGGGCAACTCTGGGAGTATACCCAAACCACTGAATTGTACATTTGAACACTGTATGATCAGTGGATTATATATCAATCAAGCTGTTAAAAAAGAAAATAAAAAATTATCTAGAACTAGGGACACCTGTAGAAATGGATTTCAATCCTGATTTCTTCTCATTTTATATTTGTTGGCCTAGAAATAATTGTAGACCGCAAGAGACAACAGTGACTGTCTTGCTAGCTTGAGTTGGGAGGGTTTATTGCTGTATTAGTTTAGGTTAGAATGGGAGAGTTGAGCCCATTGTGCATTAAATTAGCAGTATGGAGCAGCTGTTTCAGTTAATCATTATAAGGACTGCAAACAGCATTCAAAGAGTACTTGATTCTTTCAGCATTTTAAATGAATGCTCTTAATATGTTAAAATAATACTTTTTCTCATTCAGTGTTTTTCCTTTCAAAAAAATAACCCTATAGTGTTGAAATCTTATTTTCATTAAAATCGAGGTGTTGGCTTAACTTTAAAATATTGCTCCATATCTTTTAAACATTTCTAGTTCTTAAATTTTGATTAGGGATATGTGAATCATTATTACACACTACACAGGTTCAAAATAGCTACAGAGAAAGGGAATATGAGGTTGAGCAGGTGGAATGTTTCCATTTTCACACTCTGAGAAGGCCAAGGTTTCTTAGGGAAGCATTCCTGGTATCTGTATTAATCAGTTTGATAGTTTCTCAGCTGCTGTGTGTGCGTGCGCGCGTACGAGCTTCCAATTTCATTTGACTTGTGCTGCTGACTCTGTTAGGTTTTTATAGAAATTCATTTCATTTCCCTTTCCAGCTTCCCTCCTGTGGGTGTGTGCATGCCAAAATATAATTCAGGCTTAACCACTTTGCGTGCAGGCTACTTCATTGTCTTGTTTTATGCATGAGGAAGCTGAGACTTACGGATGATAAGGTACCTTGCTTGATTTGGCTGAGTCACCAGTTAATGAGTTCTTCTAGTTGGAACCCAGTTCTCCTGATCTCTGTTTCTTGTTAGTGAAACATCTCCATTTTCTAGCCTTAGACCTCTATCTTTTCAAATCTTATACTCAGGAATAAATATCTGCATTGAACATCATTTTATGTTGGCTATTCTTAGAACTGACCTTTGGACAGAAGAGGTGGTTATCTGTGAGTTGTAAATGGAGGGGAAAAAAATCAAAGGTAATGATTTTTTGGGGGCCATTTGTTTTCCCGTGTAATAAAATTTCCCATTTATTTCTCCAATTGTAATTAAACAGCAGTAACTGAAGAATATCTAGATTTTTTTTTTTTTAACAAAATATGGCAAACAGAACCAGGACTCTGACCTAACAGATTTTAGAACAGGAATGTCAATGTCATCGGAAATTAAAAATTTCGGGGCTCCTTCTTACATAGATTATAATCCTTTAATCTCCCTTCTTCCTTTGTGGCCTTCTTAAGATCCGTGCTCTGCAGCAAAGAGCTTAAAATTATTAAAACATAGGTGTCTCTTCCCTATTTAAAACTCTCCAGGGCTTTCCACTGCATTCAGAATAAACTAATTCCTATATTGGCTTACAAAACCCTACAGGATGTAACCTGTGCTTGTTTACGTCTCCAAGAGTGTTTCCAAGCTTACTTTCCTTTTACTTTCTCATACCTTCCCCCTCAAACCCAATTTAGGGCCTTAGAATTAGCAGTTTCCTTCGCCCCAAATTCTTCTCTGATATTTGCATGCCTGTTACGCAAACCGCTTCTTAAATGTTTCCTCCTCAAAAGGGCCACTCCATTGCAATAGTCATCAATCACATCATTCCCTGCATTTCTTCTGCGTGGAGCTTAACACCAAGATATTTTTCCTCCCCTGCTCATAAGCTCCCTAGAACTTAGATTTACATGTTTTTGAGGATGCTCAATCGAGAGTTTGAATAGTCCCTAACATAGAAGCTCAACAAAAAATTGTTAAGAAATAAACATATGAATATACCCTTTGTTCCTTGCCCTCCTCTCTCCCAGCCTGGGCAAAACTTATAATGAAGATATACTTAAAAATGTCGTTCTCATCTATCAGGTATCTCCACTCTTGAGGAATAGATGTCTTCGAGGAGACTGCAACTTCACTGGACTAGCCCTTCCGATTCTACTTTCTTTTTTTTTTTTTTTCTACCTTGATTCTAAACATACTAGCTTTTCATCTCTGTTTTGGTTTCTCCGTGATCAAGGCTTTACTTCCCGATTCTGACATCGCCTCACGACGGAAAGGTGAGCATTAGGGCCTGGAGATCCCTTGATACCATTTGTCCAGGTCTGCATGGGGCCGTGGGCCTGGCGCGCTGTGAATGGTCCTCTGGGAAATGCTGGGGGGAAAGGGCGGAGCTGTGTCAGAGGATGAGCCCTTCTAGAGCCGTCGGATCTCGAGGGGCTGCCGCTATGGGAAGGGGACCCCGGAATCAGAAGCAAGCACAAGCTAATCTGGGGCGAAGAAGGAGCCCAGCTGACCTCCGGCGGTAAAACCTAGGGGACGAAGGAAAGGAGGCAGGGCCTTACACCCGAACCGCAGAGCAAGCCAAGATTTGGATATTTTGCCAGAGGAAAGGGTTAAACGGTTCCCCAGGTAACGGACCAGGAAGCGCGCAAGACGTCTGCAGGAGGTTCGTAGGTCAGCCTCGAGTTTAAAGCTCCCGTGGGCCAAACGGACTCTGACCAATGGGAATGCCGCTGGGCGTGGTCACGTGACGCGCGCGGCCATCCGGCTGGCAGCCCCGGAGCACGTGGGAAGGCTTTTTCCTGTTCCTTCTCTCCCGTTTAAAAGCCCACCCACTTTTTGCGCGGGCTTGGTCGCGGAGTTCTTCTCGCGAGAGGCGGGGTGTCCTCTCGCGATAGCCAGTGGGAGGCGTGAGGACTCTCGGAGGTGTTGCGGGCTGGAGCTGCGGTGGCGGAAGCCGGGGGCGGGTGGGCCGGCCGCGGGGCGGGGAGGGGGGAGGGCTGGGGGCCGCTGCGGGAGGGGGGCGCCCGCCTCCTCGGCCGCTCCCGCCGCTGGTCGTTGCGGGCGGGTGTCATGCTTGTGAGCTGCGGAGGCTGCGGCCCCCCAGGTGAGCCTTGGCGCGGGTCCGCCCGCTGAGGTGAGCGGCGCCCGTTGGCTGGGGCGGCGGCGGGGCGTGGGGCCTCGCTGGATGGAGCGACCGGGAGCGGCCAGCAGCCCCGGCTCTGACTTCGGGGCTGCCCGGAGCTGCGCCTTCGCACGGCGGAGGGAGGAGCGGGGCGGGGAGAGGAGAGGAAGCTTGAGGCCCTGGGCCTGAGGGGACGGGGACGAGCGTCCTCGGGCTCCGGAAGGGTCTTCCCGGGGTCTGAGGGCGGCGGCGGGGCGGCAGCTCTTTGGGTGACAGGCCTAGTTTCCGTCCCCTAAGGTGGTCTTCACAGCCGGGCCCCCGCCGTGCGTGCTGCTGCGTGTGCCTCGTTGGGGTGCGTGCTGCACGCACAGAAACCTTTGCGGGAGGAATAGGAGGATGCATTTTGTCCCCCGAACCAACAGCCATCCTCTGTCAGATCCCTTTGAGCCCTGGAATCGGGCACAGCCCAAATACTGTGACAGAAACGGAAAGCGTCAAGCAGCTCCTCGGGGTGCTACTTGGATTTATCTGCTCTCAGATTTCCTTCAGCGCTGTTAAACAGCTCAAATGCAGGCCACCACCCCTCATCTGAATGGACTGGGTAGACTTATTCTTTTATTCCAGGCACTTAAACTGCCTAATTAAAAAAAATACGTGGGTGTGACCAAAGTGTTAAAAACGTTGGCAGAATAACAATGGCAGTAGAATCTGAACCACAGTGTATGACGTGGGGACAGTCTTTCTGATTTCCTTCCACTGAAACCCCTGTTAAACTGGAGGTGGTTTAGCTTAAGATGCTAAGGAAATTTCAGGGTGAGAAATACTGCTGAGACATATATCTAATGGCCTTTTTGCAGCCTGGCGTTAAACATTCTGGTTCGCTTTTCAGCTTTGTAATTCCTTAGTCCCTTGCAAAACTCATAAGCTTTCCTTAGCTGTTTTCCACCTTGTTAGGGATGATATATTGATTGATACTGACTTTGGTATGTCTGGAAATAGGAAATGTACTCAGAAAATTTAGGGTTCTCAGCAGTTATTTTCATGTCTTATTATTGTCCTATTTATGGTTTTAGAGGAAATGGCATCCCAGTGCCCAGCACAATCACTGTCAGTTTAGGTAGTACCATTTTAATGAAGCTCTTAAAATACACAGTTGTATTTTTCTTTATGGCCCTGTGGCAGAACTGACCCAAAGGTTGACCGTGAATTTCACTCTTGGCTGTAACAGAAGTTTATGAGAAATCTGAGAATGTAAAGGGCAGTCAGAACAAATTCCCAAAATTGAACTGGTACCTAGGGATGAATATCTGTACCCACATAGCTGCTCTGTTAATAAGGGCCTAGTGGTTTACCTCCAGGAGAAGGCAGTGGCACCCCACTCCAGTACTCTTGCCTGGAAAATCCCATGGACGGAGGAGCCTGGTGGGCTGCAGTCCATGAGGTCGCTGAGAGTCGGACACGACTGAGTGATTTTACTTTGACTTTTCACTTTCATGCATTGGAGAAGGAAATGGCAACCCACTCCAGTGTTCCTGCCTGGAGAATCCCATGACGGGGAAGCCTGGTGGACTGCCGTCTATGGGGTTGCACAGAGTCGGACACGACTGAAGTGACTTAGCAGTAGCAGCAATGATATTTCCCAGTTATTGAGGATATGGGACCTGCCAGAGACCCTGAACCACAGTGAGAAGTTCTCTAGCTTTACAACTCTTCGGAGAACTCTAGAAGCTGAAGAAGTTTTCCTTTGCCTTTCAAGGATGGAAGAAGGATAGTACATTTGTTTTTCTTTTTTTTTTAATGAAACATTCCAGGAACTTAACTGTCTGGAAAAGTAAATCAAACCAAATCAGATGATACATTTTAGGTTGTTCTTAGGGAAATTTCCAGTAATGAGTAGGCTATGCTGTTGTTTGTACTTGGAGAAAACATGAAAAACTTCAGCAGTGTCTTTTTGAGAATGGGCAAAAGAGATTGTATAGATTTAAGAAGTTCTCTGTCATTTCATCTTGGGAAGCTGATTTTCAGGGATAGAAAAACAGTTTTATGCTGGTTTTTTAATCACTTTGGCAATATTTTCAGGTTTAGGATGTAGATACTTGTAAATGAAGTCACTTTGGGTAGGATGATTAGGTAAGCTAAACTGTTCTTTTTCTGGCCTGCATTTTTAGTCAAATCAATGATTTGGAGGAAATGAGGAATGGGGCAGGTCAGGAAAAGATCTAAGCTGGCCTGGGCTTGAGTTAAGGGTTAGTGTATAAAGTGGTAAAGTAAGGAAAGAAAAATACTTCATCAATTTAGAAACAAATCATACAGCTCCTAGTGGCTTTATTCTGGCACTCATCTTCATTATTAAAGTTTATTATAAAATACTAGCATAAAGGCATTTGAAATATATAGGTTAGAGACTGGACAGGAGAAAAGAAAACATTTTTGGACTAATCAGAGAATGTTTCATGGGAAAAAACAGATAAATGGCATTGAGGATTGGAACAGATTAGATGTTACTTGAGTGAAAAAGAGGTACAGTGTAAAAGAAAAAAGTAGAAAGAAAAGAGTTTGTGTTTGGGAGTCCAGCAGATCTGTCCATTGATACTACAAAGCCTCTTTTTCTTCATCCCCGACAGGAAAGTTTTTAAAACCTTAGTTACAGTGAAGCACATAGTAACTGCTTACCCACTGTTTTTTCTTTGACCTCTTTTAATGTCTTGAGGATTATTTGGCTGCAAGAAACAGAAACCATTTGAATTAACTTACTTAAAAAGGGCATTTGTCAGACAGAAGGCGTCTGAAGTCCAGCTCAGCGTTCTGGAAACCAGAAGATCTTCAGGCAGTTAACCAGCCAGTTTTTCTCTGGGAAGCCATGACACGGGTCTTGTGTCTCTGTTACTCTGTAATGTCTGTTTCGACTTCTTCAGACTGTTTCTTTCAAGTTCTTGGTTTCTGCTTCCCCATACCTTTGGTTTGCACGAGACTTTGGTTTGCTTTAGTGCCGACACAAGATGTTTTGATTTTGCAGTGTGGTTCTCTTGAGATATCTCTATGTCTTAATTCCGAATTTCTGGAGATATAGATGGTCCAGTTGATCAGGTACCTACTTGTAGTCCTGTTGGCTGAGGGTGGGGAAAGATGGGGGAGAAGATGTAGGTGTGCTCTACACAAAAGTCCCAAAAAAGTCCCACAGTTTGTATTTTTTCAGGCTGGGTACTGCAATTTCTCTAGTAAAGGGGGTGTGAACAGCAGGAAAAGGTGGGTACTTCCGGTGTACTCTGACCTCCTACAGTTAGAATTTTCCCCTTCGTACTCCTCTGAACTTGCTCTCACCAATGATCTCCTTCAGGACAGGTTCTAGGTGTATGAGGGAGAAATGTGTATGTAAATCAGGTGTCCCCAACCTCCAGGATCTAATGCCTGATCTGAGGTGGAACTGATGTAATAATAATAGAAATAAAGTGCACAATAAATATAATGTGCTTGAATCATCCCGAAAACATCCCCCCCTCCGCAGCCCTGCCAGTCCGAGGAAAAATTGTCTTCCGCAAGACTGGACCCTGGTGCCAGAAAGGTTGGAGGACCACTGAAGTAAATGTTTTGTATCTCAGTTTTCTTATGTAAAAATGGGTATAAAACAGCAACTTCTGTTGTGAAAAATATAAATTCTGTTCATCAGCAATTCAGCAGTGCCTGCCTGGCAGAGTGTAAGGGATGTGGTGTGACTGACTGAGGGCTGTGGGTATTGTGTGTGGGTATTGTGGTGTGGCTCCTGCAGCATTTGAAGAAGAAACACTCATTCCTAGCTAAGTCTAGTACTGACCACTGCATACTTAAAACTGTTTCTTGACTTCAGTGACACCTGCTGCTGCTGCTCCTGCTGCTAAGTCACTTCAGTCGTGTCCGATTCTGTGCGACTCCATAGACTGCAGCCCACCAGGCTCCCCCGTCCCTGGGATTCTCCAGGCAAGAACACTCGAGTGGGTTGCCATTTCCTTCTCCAATGCATGAAAGTGAAAAGTGAAAGTGAAGTCGCTCAGTCCTGTCCGACTCTTCCTGACCCCATGGACTGCAGCCTACCAGGCTCCTCCATCCATGGGATTTTCCAGGCAAGAGTACTGGAGTGGGGTGTCATCGCCTTCTCCTCAGTGACACCTAAATTCTCCTAAATTGCTGCCTCACTTGCTTTGACTGCCACTGATTTGTGGTTCTTCGTTTACCTGCCTGGGGACTGTTCGTCATGATTGTCTTCTGTCTTGTCAGAGTCTCTAGGGTCAGTCAGCTTTGAAGCTCTCTGTATGCAGATAATTCCTAGAGTAGTGTCTCTAGCTCTGACTACCACAGCTAAATTTATTTTTTTAGGTGCTCTTTGGATATTATCTTGACATAAAATAATGCTATCTTCCACTTACCCTCTAGTTGGCTTCACTTACAGCTCCCCAAGCTTGAAACCTTAAAATTACCTTTCACACTCTTTTTTTTTTTTTAAACAACTGTTCATTTTTTTATTTGGCTCCACCTGGGTCTTAGTTGCAGCTTGCAGGCTCTGTCGTTGTGGTATGTGGGATCTAGTTCCCTGAGTAGGGATCGAACCCAGGCCCCCCTGCATTTGGAACACAGAGTCTTAGTTACTGGACCACCAGGTAATCCCCACACTTTTTTTTTTATGCTTCATGTATTCTGTTGGTTAATAGGTTCTGCACAGAATTTTAGAATGCTACATATGTGCCAAGCACTGGGCCCATCTGCAAAGGAGATCTGTTCACTCATTCCTGCTGCTGGCAGTTTGGGGTAGAACCTTATTATTATTTGCACGAGCTGCTTAAGTGCCTTTTCAGCAATATATTCTTAGAGCTGTGAAATCACAGATGCCACTGACATGGAGAAATGTGTTCCTGAATTAAAATTTTGAGCATACTTTTTTGTTAAAAATAATCTTGTAGGTGGGGATTGTGCAGAAGGTTAAGAATATTATTACCCTACCTTCTAGGAAGCGTATTCACATTAAGTGCACAGCCTCAGTACTTTAGGGTATTTTTTTAAGTTGTGTTTGTTGTTCATATACAGGACATTTATAGAGAAGCAGATATCTTAGTAGATAATCAGATTACATTCACACTTCTTTTTGCATGAATGATTATTGTGTTGAAAGACAAAGTAGTAACTGATAGCTGTGATATTTTTAGATTTCATAAATCTAAGGAAGAAGCTAACATTTTTCAGTTCTTTCTACATCAAGTATTGTTTTTAAATGTATTAATTGTATTCTTATAACCATCCTGTGAAGATGAAGCCTTGGGTTCCTTACCTGCAAAAAGAGGATAGCACCTCTTCACACCACTTTGCTTTGTATTTGATGGTTGCTCTGGGGTTAACAAGATAACTTATCAATATCACTTTTTGTATAGTGTAGAACAGTATTTTTTTTAGTTCTTAACTGTGTGTAATTTTGTTACACATCTTACTTATATGTATGTTGTAAACCCCATAATTCATTGTTATTTTCAGTTTAAAGTTATTTTTTAAGGAATTAAAAAAGCAGAAAATATTTTTTATATTACCCTTATATTGACCCTTTGAGATATTATGCTTAGTTTAGATCCAAATTTGCATGTGATAGTGTTTTTCTTTTGCCTGTAGAAAAAAAAATTTTTTAACACTGATTATAGTGATGGTTGGTTGGTGATGAATTCTCATAGCTTTTTTTTAGTTCAAATAAATTTATTTTCTCTTAATTTTTGAAAGATATTTGGGAATGCGTATCTGGGTTGACACTCTTTAGATGTTTCCCCATTGTTTTATGGTTTGGCATAGTTTCTAATAAGAAATTTGTTGCCTTTGTTCCTCTGTATGTAGTGAGTAGTTTTCTCTCTGGTTGCTTTCAAGAGGTTTCTCTTTATCACACATTTTCAGAAATTTGGTTGCAGTGTGTATTGGTGAAGTCCTCCTCATGTTTGTTTTCCTTAGGGTTTGTTAATCTTCCTTACATCTGTCAGTTTATGGTTTTCATCAACTTTGGGACATTCTGAGCCATTTTGTCTTCATATGTTGCTCCTTGTTCTCACACTTTTTGGGATTCCAGTTATTCATCTTTTACAGTGAGTCATTTGTTTGTTTTTAAGTTTCTCTGTGCAGCATTTTGGGTAGTTTCTATTGCTATGTCTTTAAATTAACTGAGCTTCTCTCTTGCAGTGTCTAATCTGCTGTTAATTGCATCTAGGATGTACTTTATTTTTATCTCCAGAAATTCAATTTGAATCTCTTGCATCTTCTGTTCTCTCCTTATCATAATCATGTTTTCTTTCCCTTCTTGACTGTATGGAACACATTTGTAATATAGTTTTAATATCTGTTCTGTGCATTCCATTATCTCCGTCATTTCTGGATCTGCACTTAGTGACTTTTATCCTCCTGCTTATGGGTCTTATTTTTCTCCTCTGTATATCTGATAATTTCAGACTGTGTGCCAGCTATTAAATTTTATGCTGTTACTTGCTCAGTTTTGTTGTATTCCTTTAAGTGTTGGAGTTAGTTGGAGTATACAGCTAGATTATTTGTAGTCTGTTGGGTGTTTTGAGGCTGGACTTTTATCTTTGTTAGGGTAAGTCCAGAGCAGACTTTAGTGCTGACTTAGTTCCTCAGCTGAGGCAAATTTCCTTCTGAGGAGTCCATCCATTTCCTGGTATGTTACAGAGTTTTCCCACTCTGGTTGGTGGGACTTATTCCAAAAGTCCTGTGTGGCTCAAGGTACTATTTGGCCTACTGCTCTCTGGAAATTATTTCCCCATCCTCAGCTACTCAGCACATATAAGGACCCTAGGAAGCCCACCTTGCAGGTCTGTAAAGTTCTGACTCTTTCTGAGCTCTTTCTCCAGTACCTGCCCTGCAAATTCTAAGCAACTTGGCCTTCCCAAACTCTGGTCCCTGTTTCTTCAATTCGGTGAGACTGCCAGACTGCTTGGCATGTGTCTCTTTGTGTTGTGACCTGGAAGTATTTCTCTTGGATGATAGTCTTGCATAGATCAACTCTTGTGTTGTCTCTTGTCTGGTAGTGTCTGAAACTAATGTTTCACATATTTTGTCCTATTTAGTTGTATTTATATTCAATAGAATATTTATTTTTAACACTGGATATTTGGGATTTGGCCAAAATATGTATTTGGTGTATTTATTATAAATACGTTCCCAAATATTATACAATTAGAAATTATTGGAGACTTATATTTTCAGAAATAATTATTTAAATGTAGAGGTATCCATTTCAACATTTAAAGATCTACTTTGTACTTTAAAAATAATTTTTTATTTTTTTCAGCAGATGTTTGAATGCTTACTGTGCTTGAATACAAATACAATAAAACACTTTTGTTTTCAGAACTCAAAAAGAGGGAAACATGCAGTGTCAGTTTTGTATGTATATAATTTTTAAAAAAATCACCGAGAGCACACTATTTATGTTGTTCTGTAGCTTTCTTTTTTCCTTAATATATTGTGAACACGCTGGACTATCGTCAGTATGTATTGCTTTCTTTCCAACACAGTCATATGAATTTATTATAATTTATTTGACTTGTTGGGCTTCTAGGTTATTTTTAGTTTTCATCCTTTTTTGTCTTAGTGAATATTCTTTCACATATATCCTCGTGAATTTTGTGCAAGTATGTATATAGGATAAATTTTAAGAAGTGAAATCGCAGGATCAAGGATAGGTACAGTTTATTCAAAGTGTCTGATACCTGTTTTCTGTGCTCTTTATAATTTTTCTAGTTTTCATTTGTTTTCTTTTACATTCTGTGGTATTTATTTTTCTTTTGTGATATTTCTTAAAACTTTCTTGGTTGTTTGTGTTTCAGCAAACAACTGTTCTGCTTTTTTGCTGCTTCTCAGAAGATTTCATTTGTTTCATGGTGCTTTATATCCTGTGGCTTTCCTGAGCTCTGACAGCTTACTCTTGAGTTGTTTGCCTTGTCCATCTGTACTTTATTTTCTTAGAGCTGTTTAGTAAAACATTATCCAGGTTCACTCTAATATTTGACTTTAGAGAAAAACCCTTAGTGATTTCCTGTTTAGGACTCTTGTTTATTCACCCAGAATGGAACACAAAACAAAAAAGCATTAAGGGAAAAGTTTATTATCCTAACATAAAGATGTTCCAGGGAAAAATACTGTATTTTTGCACCTTTTGTAAAATCTGTTTAAAAGTACATATTCTGTAATTATGAAAGAATGAGGAACCCTACTCTGTTACTCTTTCTCCCTCTATCTGCCTTTGTGTCTTTTCTAAAGAGATTTTTGTTTCTTTGCTTTATCAGAAGTATGAGTCATACCATCTCATGCTGGATTCACTGTTACGGACTGTTTCATAGATATTCTTTGATAGATTTCTTTTCTCTGCAAGGTTAATATTTTGCTTATGTTTTAAGTGAAACACAGAAGTAATGGAGTAGGATTCAGTAAGTATTTTTCTTCAGTGAGTGAAGCAGAGTGTAAACGTGGGATTAAAACTAGTTTCTTAAATTCTAAAAATAGATAATGTGAGTTTTGGGTGGCATGAGTATGTTGGGAGTTTGTTTTTTTTTCCTTTCTTCAGTGTATATTTGTGTGTGTGTGTGTTTTAATGATTCTTTGTAGGTTCATACTGGATTGTTCAGTTCTCAGCTTTGAAAAGGGTGTCCTGTTTAGGTCTGCCATTCAGGAATATTTCAGGTAGTGAGCTGCGGTAGTACACGGTGTCAGATACGGATGTTGTATCAGAGGCCCTGGCCTTCCCCGAAGGCCTTGTGACTGCTTCTTTCCTTGGGGGCTTGGCCTGTTGCAGAGTCCACCTTCTGGTGAGGTAATGGGTCAGTTTCAGGTTTGGTGACGCCACCATTGAGTTCAAGTTTAATCTTTGCTCGTGTTGCCTTTATTCTGCAGCTGCAAAGTTAATTGCTTTTAGCAATTACCATCTCTTAGCAACTCCATCTCTTGGGGAAGATTAGGGGTCAGAGAAAGTACAGATGCTTTGCATGCTGGTTGTCTGTCCGTGCGCATTGTGTACTGTGGCCGACATCATGTCGTGGTGGGAAGGCACTCTCGGGCATTCAGTCTTTCTGTTTCTGACATCTGGGGTGGTCCTTATTGCTATTACAAAGTGCGATGAACAGCTTTTCAGGCCTCTGTACACTGTAGAGAGGAGGATAAGCGCCTGGGGGCTAGAGTTCAAAGATCTGGATTTGCGTCTCAGCCCTCTGCTGCTAACTGTGGGGGCCTGGTGAGTGGTTAACTTTGCTCACCTCTGTTTTTCTCACTGTAGAACTGGATTCTGCCAGTCCTAAGGATTGAACGATACGTGCAAGGAAGTCTTTTAGCACAGCTATTGGTGTGTCTTAAGCTCTCCTGAGAACCCTGGCTGCTCCAGGGGCATTCTTTCCTTTGATGAATTCCCAGAAGTGGAGTGGCTGTGTCAGAGTGTAGGGGTGTTTTCAGGGTTTTGGCATGCATTACAAAATTGCGCTCCAGAAAGGTGATGCCAGTTTACTCAGGAGCTGAGTTAGAGTTTCACTGTTGTTGCATCCTTGTGTTGGCCTCTTAATTTTATATGTTTTATGTGAAGTTTGAGGCAAGTCCACTCGTCTCTGAGGGTTTTTGGTAGGTGTAGAAAAATCGGGGCGGGGAAGAGGGGAATGGAGAGTGTCTTGGACTGGGACAAAGAAAAAGATTATTTCTTTGCTTTGGTTACATAAACCTTTATACCTTGTTTTGAGAAGTTTGGTCCTCTTAATCATTTTGGTCTGTAAGTAAATCTTTTACCTATGTTTATAGTTTTTGAAGTGCCTCTTATAAATTTCTATTTGATTCTTACAATAAACTTGTCCAGTAAGTAGGGTAGTATACATTGAGGTTAACATACATCATATACACCCAGATATATACATAGAGGAAACAGATCCAGAGATAATGCAGTTTGCCTAGAGGGAACAGAGCTAGTGAGAGTCACAAGGGGGATACAAATGCTACTGTTCTGTATCCCAGTGTATCGCTCTTTATCTTGTGCTATCTGGACATTCCTTGTCTTTCTGACAACTCTGCTTCAATTCCAGTCACTAATCACGTTTTATTGTTAAAGAGACCAGAATAGAAGTTTATTTTAGTTCAGAATAGAAATTCTTTGTCTGAAACAATTAAATTCTGGGACTTCCCTGGCAGTCCGATGGTTAAGATTGCGCTACTCCTGCAGAGGGCACAGGTTTGATCCCTATTTGGGGAGCTGATAGCCTCCCCAAGTGTGTGGCCCCCCCAATAAGTAAAAAATATAATTCTTTGGGAAAAATTAGAATCTAGGAATCCCTAAAGTGAGGTGCATTTGTGTGCAGGCGCTGATACTTCAGTTTTATCTTTGTAGCAAAAGAATATAAAATTAGAGCTCCACTATAATTTAGGTTTTCTTTTTTTTTTTTTTGCAGTTCTGTGGGGGACTAGTTTGAAGTTTGGTTTTGTGTATAAATCTCTTCATAGTATAAATTAATATCAACCAAATGTCTTGAAAACTTCAACTAGGTAATTCTTGAGAAGACCAATTTGACTGAAACTGATTAGGCATGTCTTCAATCTCCATTCAGATTTTTTTTAGTATTAAGGATTTAGTTATTTATTTATTTTTTAGTATTTTTTTTTTTTTTAGTATTAAGGATTTAGAATTCAGTTCTCACTCCTGCCCTTTACAGTAATAAAGGATTTTCCTTGTAAGGCTCTGACCCAGAAGGGCTGTATATGCCCCGTTCTATACCTGTATCCATAGCATCTGGTGCCCATAGATTATGAACGAAGGGACAAGTTACTGTGGTCAAATGTGGGTATTGAGTGGTTAATACTCAAGTTGATTTAAGCTCTCAAAGGTGTTTCATTAAAGCATTGATAAAAAGTGACATAGCTAGCGTTTTCTACCAAGGAGGGTGTGTGTGTGTGTTTTAAATACTATGGTGTTATCATTTGAATTGGATGTTTTTGAATTCTTGCCATTGGTATGCTCTTAAGAGTCCTGTAGAAGGGATTTGTTTTTATCTGATTTTATCTGATATGTACAGATTTCATATTTTCGTTTGTATATTATTAAACCTTTCTCCCCAAGAAATAAGAATGTCTAGAGCATTCATGGTTGCTGTAGTAATAGAGTCACTTTTAGGAGACAAGAACGTTGAGGTTCTTTCTGTGATACTCTGTTTTAGGTTTTTTAAAAGTTTTTGAAATATTTCTTACTAAGGCTTTCAGATATTATTTGTAATAAAAAGGGCTAAGACTGACTAGATATGGGTAATTTTGAATATATAATAATTTTGAACCTAAAAATAACATTTTGTAATAGTTTGATCTTACTAAGTTACCAGTATTCATAGTTTTCATGAATATTCAAATATTCATGTTAGACTGTTGAGTACATTTTTATGTCTGAGAATTTTTGTTTATGTTTTCATTTTTCTAAGTGAATTTGAAGAAGTTATTTTAGGACAAAATGCTTGCCTGAATTACTCAGATCAATAAATTAGTTTCTTTTACTATTTTTTCTTTAGGTCTTTAGTGGATTAACTCTTCATTGATTACATACAACAGCAGAATAGTCATGGCGACCTTCCAGTCTTTCAGGAACAATCACATGAAAACTAGAGCATCTGTCAGAAAAGTAAGTTCACTATATTAGATTTCTTTTAGTGATTGTTTTAATAAAAATGTTGATCCTTTTTCTGAAGTCAGAGTCTTTTTAAGCAGCTGTGTTATATTACTGTTTTTACACTTGATCTTAGCCAAAAGGCCAAGAAGGAATTGATATTACTGTTTTTAAATGCATTTTAATTATTGAAATCAATAATGATAAAATGCAGAGATTGGGATATATGTAAATAGTGATATGAAATCATGGAGACAATAAACATTATTTCCCAAAGATCAAAATCTCTCCCTATTTCTTCTCAGTAGTTTTCTTTCTTCTTCTTCACAATATAAGCATCAGGTGTGACTTTTCTTACATAGCTTTAGCTTTACCTCAAAATATTACTGTTCACTGATTCACTCAGCAGATATAAACTTGAGTGCTGCTAGTATGCCTGGCCCTAGGCTAGGTAGCAGGTGGAAAATAAAGAGCGAGCAAATGAAATGCGATTTCTGATGCTTCCGGGTTTCTAGTCTGAGGAAGAACCCTCTCTCTTTTCCTCTCGTGATGATTTTGTTACCCTTTCATTCTTGACATTTTTCCTGACTAACACTGTGGGGGTGTCACTTGATGAAAGGGAGAATGAACACTGGAGGACGGTTAGCAGTCTTTGTCAAACCTTTTTTTAGCTTCATCTCTTACATTATATGACACTGTTGACAAGTCCTTGCTTGATAAATGGTCTTTGACTTCTTGCATTGTAGCTTTTTCTCGCTCCTCTCTTATAGTAGCTCTTGTCTCTCTGCAGATCTTCTTTCCAGCTTCTCATTGTTAGTGTTCTTAAAGCTGCTAGGCCTGCTTTTTCATTTAGCTATTCATTTCTTCAGAGATCTAAGAAATGTTTGGGTTTGACTGCTAACTGGAATAGAGTGGTTGTCGAAAAAGGTGCCTGTAAAGTTGGAAAACAGAAAGTAAACTTATTTATTTTATATTTTTTATTGGAAGATAATTGCTTTATAATATTGTGCTAGTTTCTGTAGTAATTATATTTTTAAGTAATATGCCCCTTGTGTTTTCAGGGACCTTTAAACTTAGTAGGTCCCCTTTTTAATTTGAAAAAAGAAACCTGGGTTCTATCCCTGAGTCAGGAAGATCCCCTGGAGAAGGAAATGGCAACCCACTCCAGTACTCTTGCCTGGAAAACTCCATGGATGTAGGAGGCTGCTGGGCTATAGTCCATGGGGTTGCAAAGAGTTGGACACGACTGAGCAACTTCACTTCATAGTAAAAACTATTTTCTGTGTGTTTTTACTTTTTGTAAACTATAGGTATATTATAGTTTTTTCAGATTAGCCATTGGATCCATAGCTTTAAATTAGTAATTAAATTGTACTGATTGCTTTAAATTAATATTAGAACTAAGAAATGCACATATACAGAAAATATGGTAGTGAGTGACCATGTACTCCAAGCATTGTACTACCTATCTATTTAATTTGAATTCACCAGTGTATTCAGCCACAGCCGAAACTTCATACTGTTAATTTAATATTGTTATTTAGCAACCCACTCCAGTACTCTTGCCTGAAAATCCCATGGACGGAGGAGCCTGGTAGGCTGCAGTCCATGGGGTCGTGAAGAGTCGGACTTGACTGAGCGACTTCACTTTCACTTTTCACTTTCATGCATTGGAGAAGGAAATGGCAACCCACTCCAGTGTTCTTGCCTGGAGAATCCCAGGGACGGCGGAGCCTGGTGGGCTGCCATCTATGGGGTCGTACAGAATCGGACACGACTGAAGTGACGCAGCAGCAGCAGCAGCAGCAGCCCATTGTTTATATTAGACACATGATAAAATTCTGGTTTGAATTCTCTTGAATATTTGGAAACCCTTTTAGATAGAAGTATATGAATCTAAATCTTATATACTTTGTATGTGTGTTCTGTATGCACAGTACAACTTTTGACATTTTTTATTTCAAAAGGTCTGTGTGTGTGTGTGTGTGTGTATTATATGTATAATATATATATAATATATATATATTAGCTGAAAAAAACTTCCCTGTTGGCTAATGTGGAAATTGGAAACATATACTCAGATTTTCTAGATTTCACCTTACTTTGCATTAAAGGTAAAGAGATACTTTGAATATTTATTGGGAATCAGGGACTATGAGAACCAGAAAGAACTGCACTTTATATTCCATTAATTTTTTTCTAACATTTTATTATGAAAATTTCAAGCATATAGAGAAACTATAGTACACCCATATGTAAACCTACATACCAACCACCCCTATTCAGCAGTTAATATTTTTGTTTTATTTCTGTGTGTATTTAATTTTTGGCAGAACCATTTGAAAATTAATGGTCTTTATTTTTTTTAAAACTACAATTGATTTACAATATTGTGTTAATTTGAGGTGTAGAGCTTCAGATTCTTTTCCATTATAGGTTATCACAAGATGTTGAATATAGTTCCCTGTGCTATACAGTAAATCCTTGTAAAAGTTAACATTCTTGATGTTTCATCACTCCAAACATGATCACATTCAAGAAAATTAAATATAATCCCCTATATCTAATACCCAGCCATACTCAGATTTCCTTTATTACTCTGAAAATGTTTTTTATAGGCCATCACCCACCCCACTTCCATTTTGGGTTCAATGTAGGCTCCTATTGCATTTGAGCTAATTGCATTTGATGGTTATGACTCATGTTTTTGAGGAGTGGTTCTGAAAGAGCTTCTCTTCTTTTTCTCTGTTTTTAAATTCAAGACTGACTGGTTGAATGGGCCAGGCCAGTTTCTTGTACAGTGTTCCACATTCTGCATTTGTCTCGTGGTTTTCTCACAGTGCTATTTAACTTACTCTTCTCCCCTCTCTATATATTTCATATAAACTAGAAGTTAGGTGTAAAGGCTTAACTTAGATTCAAGTTAAAAATTTTTAGCCAGGATACTAAAGGGTAGTGAGAAGACAAAATTGCAGGTTTTCCTAATGATTAGTGATGCTAGAATCGATCAGTTGATTAAGGTAGTAACTGTTGTCCATTTTAAAAGTGTTTCTGTTTTTTAGTTAGCAGATAATCTATGGGATGATACTTGGTGGTGTGCAAGCATCTTGTTTTTTCAACTTTCATTAACACTTTTGGCATCCCTTGATGGTCCTTTCCTGCAGCTAGTTCCTGAAAGTTGCAACATGGTGATTATCAATTTTCAGATGAATGATTTGGTGGAATAGTCACCTTACATGGATGCTAGTAGTTTAAATTTATTTGTGTTGCTCTGGAAGCATTAATTTTAAAATAACTATGTTTTCTTATCTTTTATTTATTTGCAATCATTTATTTATTCACTCGTTTATTTAAGTTGCTCAGATTGCCCCAGACTTGGTCCCTATAAGCCCCTTCAGGCAATGCCAAAGTCCTTTTGTCTCAGGCTTATAATTCTTTAATTGCTTCCTTGCTTTCTAGTATAAGACTGACCCTGTTTCTGCTTTACCTTCCTCAGACCTGGAATGGGCTCTTTCTCCACAGAACCTTTTGATTTTAGAAATCAAGATCTGGGTACTAACTGTGACTGTTGTTCTTTTACTGTCAGGAGTTTATGTTGATTGCTTATGTTCAGATTTCACATTTCATATTTTTTCCTTTTTTAAGTTCATGTTCATAATTTAGCCTGAAAATTTCCACTCATTAGTGAAAGAAGAATCATTTAAAATTTTGAATATTCAAATATTGGGGGGAAAAGCAGTACAATGAACACCACATCTACTCTTCACTTAGATTCACCCTGTTAACATTTTACCAAACCCATTCTATCTGCATGTGTATATATGTACATACACACTTCCCTTTTGAAACCAAATAAGAGTAGGCTACAGACATTATTTTACTTCTCGTTTTCCTCTGCTAGCATGCTTCTCTTAAGAACATCAGCATTATTACTGTCCTTCAGAAAATCATTAATTCAGTAGCACAGTCTTAACGTGCAATCCATGCATAAATTTCCCCAGTTGTCTCAGTATCCTTGTGATTTTCCCCTTGCCTCTCATCTAGGAGTCAAGTAAGGTTGACATTCTCTACTTAGGTATTGTATCTTTTTGATCTCCCCACCCCCGTCAGCTCCATCTCTGGTCTAAATTCTTTTCTCATGATGGCAGATCTTTGGAAGAGTTTGTAGCGCTTATCTTGTAGAACATCTTCATATTCTGAGTTCACTTGTTTTTTCCTTGTGGTTAGGTTCAGTAGGAACACCTCACGGATCATGTCATGGTCATTCTAGTGTTTCAGATCAGAAGGTGCATCTTTTTAAGGCCAGGCTTGACCAGATAGTTAGTTACCCTTAACTGCCTTAACTCTGATAAACCACCAGTTATCTGCAGCATAAAGACACATAATCCCTTTGTAATTAATACTGTTAATAAGTAATCTATAGGGTGATGTGGCAAAACACTATCTTGTTCCCCAGTAGCTTTTAATCTGGTAGATTAGGATACATTGATAGTCCTTTCCTGAATCAGTAGTTATATTGGGAGTTACAAATGGAATTTTTAAATTTTGTCATTCTGTTCATATTTGTTAGCCAGCCTTCTAAGGTAAGGTAGCACAGTCCTCCAACCCCTACCCTTTTATCTGTCTCTCTTAATGGGCTTGTAGTTTCTTTGAAAACTCAGCTGTCGTACTCCATTACCATCTGTATTCTTTTGATGCTTAGATTATCCCATATTTGGCCAATTGGAAATTCCTTCAAGTGTTCTTCAAGCTTCTGTGTTCTTTTGAGACACTTTCTTCCATTGTGTCACAGTAAGACGTTCAGCTGCACTTCATAAGTTTCCGCCTCAGACCTGGAATTCCTTCACTCAGAGAACTTCTAGTTCTTTTCATTGGTGAATGGTATTTAATTGGTGAATGGTAAATACCATTCCAGGAGTTTGTGTGCTGGATTTGCTCATTGCTCTTAAGGGTCATTGATTCTATGATCTATCAATGGAAAAAATGCAGTACAAACGTTTAAAGAGCCCTGAGTTCATATTGAAAGTTCAGATTTAACATTACATTTTTTTTGTTAATTGCTTTGATTTCATATTTGCATCTTTTCTCTTTGTTTGAGTTCATACTGTATGTGAGGTACTGAAATCTGGGATAATAGATTGAGTAAAGGACAATTACTTCAGTAATTTGGATTAACAGGTAGGAAAGACATACATACAAAAGCAGTAATTATAATACATTGTGGTATAGATTAA
The DNA here is from genome assembly GCF_002263795.3 of Bos taurus. Lineage (NCBI taxonomy): Eukaryota > Metazoa > Chordata > Mammalia > Artiodactyla > Bovidae > Bos > Bos taurus. The sequence continues at coordinate 12,427,887 of NC_037339.1, forward strand.
ATGATCTTAATGTGCAAACAATACAGTAGGAAGTTTGGGAGAGCTTTATTACGACTAAGGGGTGGGAAATCTTCACAGGTCTTGGAATACATAGGATTTCTACAGGGGAACATTAGGGAATAAGGACATTTTTGCCAAAATAGCAGATCAACAAATCAGAAGGGGAATAAGGTAGAGAGAAATTAATGTTCTCTTTATATCCAACTATAATATTCATTTATGAAATTTTCCTCCTCCTCTGTTTCTTTGCACTTATGACATCCTTTTCTTTCAAATCTGGAATGCCTTCCCTCTTTCATCATACTGCTGCTTTAAGAACCCTGAAAAGCCTTATTTTGGGTTCTTACCTCTTTGATTTTTCCATCCCCAACTTCGCTATGAAATTAATCACATTGTTAGCATACCTTACTGTAAGCCCCCCCATCATCATCTTATGAATTGTTGCTTCTGTTCTTCCAGTGACTTGGAAATCAGGTGTGCGATCTGCTAGGTGTCAGTGCAGGGTGGAAGGGAGAGGGCCTGGCTGAGGGCCTCACGTCTCTCTAGGTTGAGAGCCTGGGGCTGTTGTGTGTTGAGCATGTGGAGTTCTGCTTCAGCCTTTTGTTCTTTCTTTCTCTCAGTTGAGTTGAGTTCTGTTACATCAAAAGGTGCCCACTGAATATTCTCTGGAAAGTTACGGACTCTCCATTTAATCCATCACCAGGTTCTTTTACATTGTCTTAGAATTAAGTAAATTAAGAGTATCTTTTGTTTTCAGAGCTTCAATGAAGATGTGTTCCAGTCTGTGAAGTCTTTATTGCAGAGCGAGAAGGAACTATGCAGTGTATCAGCCGAGGACTGTTTGAAGCAGGATGAACGTGCCAATTTGACTGAGGTTTGACGGATTACGCACTATACCCTTTTCTAATACAGCACAGTGTATTTTCATGTATCTTTGTAGGACTACGTGGTCTGTTTTTAAATGCCTAAAATCTCTGCACATTAATTCATGTGTGAGAAGTACCTGTTTTAAGTACCTGCTATGGTGGCACTAGTGGTAAAGAACCTGCCTGCCAGTTCAAGAGACATAAGAGATGTGAGTTCAGTCCCTGGGTCAGGAAGATCTCTGGAAGAGGGCTTGGCAACCCACTCCAGTATTCTTGCCTGGAAAATCCCACAGACAGAGGAGCCTGGCAGGCTACAGTCCATGGGATCGCAAAGAATCCCACACACCTGAAGCAATTTAGCACGCACACACAGCATAGTCATCTTAGTGTATTATAATGCACACATTTAATTCAGTGCACAGACATTACTGACCACTCAGACACACAGCTGTGTATTAAATGATTTCTACTATGTTCAGTAATTGGGACTTACATTCTGAAATTTTCTACTCTGAAACAAAATATATACTTACATTTATTGGTTGTTTAAATTCAGTGCTTTGATTCAAAAATGAAATAGTGATATATTTATTTTGAAGTAAGATATTTGCCACTTAAGGATATGATATACTACTTGCTCACCTTTTTCTCTGTTGCGTCAATGTTTCCAATCTTTGTTTGAATTTATTACTATTAAAAGGGGTAAAGTTTTTTTCTACAATATATAACCATAGTCCATCTATACATTTATTTACCAAAGAAGAGAGACAGGATATTGGGGTCATTGAAGCTCAAAACTGATAAATATGTTGATTAAAGATTCTTTTTTGAAATCAGGGTTCTAATAAAAATATTGGTTATTATTTTGGGTATGGTTTTCTTTCATATTCCTTGAGAAACTGTTTGAAGTAGCTGCACAGGATGGCGAGCACAGCTTTCAGGCCTGCAGTGGTTCTGACCCGAGCCTCTTCTTTTTGTGTGAGCTCGGTTCTCTGGCTCTTGGCTGTTCTCCTGTTTGTTATCCTTTATTGTTTTATTTTAGTCGAGCCAAGCCTCTCCTGATCTCCTCAGCTGTTGCCAGGCATGACAAGTCTTCTGTGTCCTCTGCCCTCAACCGGGGTCCCAGCCGCCTCTCTCCAGTGGTTTACTCAGTGCCCTCTGAGCCCACATTCCTTAAGCACTGCGAAATGCAGTGCTCTGCTGGCACCTTCAGACCTCCATGCCAGCTCATTTTCTCTCTTGCATTCAGTTAAAGGAAGCTTAAAAGAATAGAAGGAATTTCTGTCTCATGTTAGGGCATATATATTTCCGAAGTATCTTTGTTGAAGAAAGGAAGCTTGTTACTTGAGTGTCTCTTTGTTGTTGAGTGCCTGCGATATGCTGGGCACTTTCCTCCACATTCTCTTATTAGCCCTCACAACCATGGGAGAGGAGTTGTGTTGCCTTAAGATTTATACGTAAGGAGACAGGTTCCTACAGGTTAATGACTTTACCTGGACACCTGGAAGTTAACTGTAACATTTCTGTGAAGGCAGTACTCATAATCAATGAGAATAAAGATTCTGCAACAATCTTAAGATTCTGACTTGCTTTTGAGTCAACAGAAAGATGTCAAAAGTATATTGAGTGTTGCTTTGTATTTTAACTATGCTGTTTTCCATTAATTCTTGAGAATTGATTATTTATATTGTTGCCACTTATTTCATATTTTTAGTCATAGAACTTACTTGGTAGACAGTTACTAGTCTAGCTTCAAGCAGTCAAAATTTCTTCTTATGATGTCAAAGACAAAGAAATATAAATTTTTAAAGTAATGATACTCAGGTTACAAAACTGTACATATTCCATATAGAAAAATAAGAAATACTGAAAGTATTAAAAAAAAATGTCATTAATTCTGTAAGTGAGGAAAGAAAAAACCATAGGGGGGCAAAAGTAGAGAAAAATAAGATCACTTACAATTCCATCATTAAAAGTTAATCCCTCCTTATAATTTGGTATATTAACTTCCAGAATTATTTTCCTGGTGTATATTTTTAAAAATAAGGTTGAAATTATGTGTATAGTCTATATCATTTTTCTATAATTTGTCCTTTTTGCTTAATAATGTGACATTTCTTCAGACCATTAGATTGTCTTTAAAAATTTAATTTCTATAAACTTTTGTAGAGAAATCTCCATGTAAAGGTATTGAAGGAAATAAATGTGATATCACAGAGAGTCAGTCAGGAGGTACCTTGGGAGGTTCCCAGGGAAAGCCTCTCTGTGGAGGTGATGTTTAGGTTGGAACTAGAAGAACAAGAAGCAGCTAGACAGGTAAACATCCAAGGAATAGGGGTCTGGGTTGAAGGCACCACTCTGAAGCCCTTAGGCAGGAACAATCAGGCGTGTCCTGGACCCAGCGAGGGGGCCCATGTGTTTGAATGAAGGTGAGGGAAAGTTGAAGCCACCAGCTAAGCCAGAGCCTTGGGACCTCCATTAGGACTCTGCATTGAGAAGCTTGGAAAGGTTTTGACAGGGAAATGACAGGATGGTTCCTGAGGCAGGTAGGAGAGGACTGGGGTCATGCCGGGGAGAAGTGGCCACAGAGGCTGTGGAGAGAAGAGACATGTGCTTTATGTTTGAGGGTGAGGATTGAATTTGCTAATGAGTGGGTGTGGGAGAGGTTTGGGAACCCCAGTTGGAGCCAGACCTTTGGTGAAAAACCTTTGTGATCATCTTTGAAAAAATTAATCATCTTGCAGCAGCATTTTAATGCATTGTGTGCTTTGCTTTCTGTTTCTCAGCTCTGTCAACAATCTAATTGAGACAAGACTTAAAAATTTTAATGGACCTTTATTCCTTTTTTATTCAGGTCACATTTCTAGGTTTTAATGAAGAAACAGATGCTGCTCATATACAGGTACGGTCGATTTATTGAACTGGAAAGGGACATGAGAGATTATTTGAAACAAATTTTGAGAGCCTGGAAAATTTGCTCATTAGCCTTAAAGTTACGTTAAACTCTTCTGTTATCATTCCTATTTAAAGTTAAAAGATGACATTTTGAGGTCACCTTTTGAGTGTGTCCTCGACATTTTCACTTTTAGTGTTTTCACTGAGTGTTTCTGTTACGGAAAGCAGTTTTAGGTCAGGGGACCACAAAAGTCATTTATCTGAGAAGGTTGCAAACCACAGGCTAACTTTTTCTGCATCTGTCATAATGTAGAATGGAAGATTTATTTTTTATTTCGATGGTTTTTATAATCTAACTTCAACAGTCATATTCTTATGTTTTTAATTGAGAAAAGAGTTAAATTTGTTAAAGTAAGAGTAAATTTGTAAAAAATAATGAAGAACCAGTGTAAAAATTGTAGCCTGTTTGATTTAGGCAGGTGTTTATAGAGGCACTGACAGTTGAGATTAGGATCAGCAAAGCAAAGCTGCACACTTAGGTGAAGAGGAGTGGAAGCTCGGGTAGATGTGATAGGGGTACTTTCTTTTTCACCTTGTACTGCTTCTTAAAACTTGTGCTTGTCGTGTTTCCTTTTGTGTCAGTAAAACATCTGGCAGAAGCAGCAGCACTAGCACTGCATTGTTTGCAAAGGTAATGCGTATCTGGTGATGAGAAAAGAAACCTTTGCTGTGTGTCTTGATTGTGCCCTTACCTGAAGGAAATAGTTTAGACAGAGGGCACAAGAGAAGATATAGTTGCGAGAGCGTAAGGCTTAAAAGATGAATCCAAAGTTATTTCTTTCATACTCCACTTCCTCTTTAAGAATGACTGATAAAACCATGTTTATGAAGGAAAGTACTATATGAATGGTCAGAGATGGTAATAATTCTTGCACTGGGCAAAACAGTTACATAAAAGGGGCAAATGGAAAGAAAAACAGGCGTTTTTCATTACATCTTCATAAAATTTTCACTAAAGGGAAGAAAGGCAGAAAAATAGACTTGAATTATACAAATATGTAACTTAACCGCCAAAGAACTGTAAAAGCAAGAATCCCATTTGAGACATTTCATGGTTAAACTTGAGGACTCCAGATTTGACATTTGCTGCTGAAAACTATTAAATGCCTCGTTGTTGTTGATGTGTGAGGTACCATGTGAAATCTTGTTACAGTTTGGTATCATTATGTTTAAAGTGCTAAAAAAATTGTCAATTTTAAAATATTTTAGTACATTTTATTTTTGAGTTTCTAAACAATCGATGGTGGTCAATAAACTGCAAGTGTTAGCTATTATGAACTGGAAAGTTTACTAACTAGTAGGCTTTAGCGTGCTGCAGTCCACGGGGCTGCAAAGGGTTGGACATGGTTGAGCAACTAAACAACAATAACAAGTAGACTTTATGATTTTAGTTCAGGGCCACAATATAAGGGATTTAAAGTGTTATGCTACAGTGTTATTTATTGTGTTATTGCTTTACATTAGGATTTGGCTGCAGTTTCTTTGGAACTCCCAGATCTTCTGAACTCACTGCACTTCTGCAGTCTAAATGAAAATGAAATTATTTGTATGAAGGATATAAATAAATCATCAGATATAAACAGTGATCCTCTAAACCAGGTAACTTTTATATATTATTTCTAATGAGTTTTTGTTGGCACATTTTATAAATGACTTTTAATTTAGCATTGTAGTTCACTCGCTCAGTCCTGTCCGAATCTTTGCAACCCCATGGGTTGTAGCATGTCAGACTCTTCTGTCCTCCATGATCTCCTGGAGTTTGCTCATATTCATGTCCATTGAGTTGGTGATGCCATCTAACCACCCAGTCCTCTGCCTCCCGCTTCTCCTTTTGCCTTAAGTCTTTCCCAGCATCAGGGTCTTTTCCAGTGAGTCAGCTCTTTATATCACATGGCCAGAGTATTAGAGCTTCAGCTTTAGCCATCAGTCCTTGCAGTGAATATTCAGGGTTGATTTCCTTTAGGACTGACTGGTTTGATCTCCTTGCTGTCTGAGAGACTCTCAAGAGTCTTCTCCAGCACCAAATTAGAAAGCATCAGTTCTTCAGTGCTCAGCTTTCTTTATGGTCCAACTCTCACACCTGTATATGACTACTGGAAAAACCATAGCTTTAACTATATAATATAGGCCTTTGCAGCCAAGTACTATCTCTGCTTTTTAATATGATGTTTAGGTTGGTCATTGCTTTCCTTCCAAGGAGCAAGCATCTTTTAATTTGATGCCTGCAGTCACCATCTGCAGTGATTTTGGACCCAAGAAAATAAAATCTGTCACTGCTTCCACCTTTTCGCTTTCTATCTGCCATCAAGTGATGGACCGGATGCCATGAGTTTTTTTTTCTATTGTTGAGTTTTAAGCCAGCTTTTTCACTCTCTACTTTGACCATCTTTTGGGTTTGCCAGGTGGTGATAGTGGTGAAGAACCCGCTTGTCAATGCAGGAGACAAGAGACTGGTTCAGTCCCGCATGGGAAGCTCCCATGGAGGAGGGCATGGCAGTCCACTCCAATGATCTTGCCTGGAGACTTCCATGGACAGAGGAGCCTGGTGGGCTACAGTCCATAGTTGCAAAGAGTCAGACACAACTGAGACTTAGCACCCACGCAAGAGACTCTTTTCTTTAGTTGCTTTTCATTTTCTGCCATTAAAGTGGTATTATCTGCACATGGAGGTTGTTGATATTTCTCCTAACAATCTTAATTCCAGCTTGTGATTCATCCAGCCTGGAATTTGGCATAATGTACTATGCATATAAGTTAAATAAGCAGGGTGTCAATATGCAGCCTTGACGTATTCCTTTGACAGTTTTGCACCAATCACTTATTCTTTGTCTGGTTCTTTTGCTTCTTGACCTGCATACAGGTTTCTCAGGAGACAAGTAAGGTAGTCTGGTACTCCCATCTCTTTAAGAATTTTCCACAGTTTGTTGTGATCCACACAGTCAAAGGCTTTAGTGTAGTCAGTGAAGCAGAAGTAGATATTTTTCTGGAATTTCCTTAGTTTCTCCATGATCCAACGAATGTTGGCAGTTTGATCTCATGTTCCTCTGCCTTTTCTAAATCCAGCTTGTACATCTTGAAATTCTCAGTTCATGTGTTGCTGAGGCCTAGATTGAAGGATTTTGAGCATAACCTTACTAGCATGTGAAATGAGTGCAATTATCTGGTGTTTGAACATTCTTTGGCATTGCCCTTCTTCGGAATTAGAATGAAAACTGACCTTTTCCAGTCTTATGGCCACTGCTGCATTTTCCAAATTTGCTGGCATATTGAGTATAGCACTTCCATAGCATCATCTTTCAGATTTGAAACAGTTCAGCTGGAATTCCATCACCTCCACCAGCTTTATTCATAGAAATGCTACCTAAGGCCCACTTGACTTCACACTCCAGGATGTCTGACTCTAGGTGAGTGATCACACCATTGTGGTTATCTGGGTCATTAAGATCTCTTCTGTATAGTTCTTCTGTGTGTTCTTGCCACCTCTTCTTAATATCTTCTGCTGCTATTAAGTCCATACCATTTCTGTCCTTTTCTGTGCCCTTTCTTGAAATGTTTGCTTAGTATCTTCAATTTTCTCAAAGAGATCTTTAGTCTTTCCAGTTCTGTTGTTTTCCTCCGTTTCTTTGCATTGTTCATTTAAGGCCTTCTTATCTCTCCTTGCTATGCTCTGGAACTGTGCTTTCAGTTGGGTATGTATTTCCCTTTCTTCTTTGCTTTTTGCTTCTCTTTCTTGCTCAACTATTTGTAAAGCCTTCTCAGACAACCACTGTGCCTTCTTGCATTTCTTTTTCTTTGGGATAGTTTTTGTTACTGCCTCCTGTACAGTGTTAAAAATCTCCTTCTGTAGTTCTTCAGGCACTTTCTCTACCAGATCTAATCCCTTGAATCTATTGATCACCTCCACTGTTTAATCATAAGGGATTTGGTTCACTGAATCAAATCAAAATGGTTTTGATTTGAACCACTGAATGGTCTAGTGCTTTTCCCTACATTCTTCAGTTTAAGCCTGAATTTTTCAATAGGGAGCTGATGATCTGAGCCATAGTCAGCTCCATGTTTTGCTTTTGCTGACTATAGAGCTTCTCCATCTTTGGCTGCAGAGAACATAAGCAATCTGATTTTGGTATTGACCATTTGGTGATGTCCATGTGTAGAGTTGTCTCTTGGGTTGTTGGAAAAGGGTGCAGCATGTTCTCTTGACAGAGCTCTGTTAGACTTTGCCCTGCTTTGTTTTGTACTCCCAAGGCCAAACTTGCCTGTTACTCTACTCTGGGTATCTCTTGACTTCCTACTTTTGTATTCCAATCCCCTATGATGGAAAGGACATCTTTTTTTGGTGACAGTTCTAGAAGGTCTTGTAGGTCTTCTTAGAACCAGTGAATTTCAGCTTCTTTGGCATTAATGGTTGGGGCGTAGACTTGGTTTACTGTGATGTTGAATGGTGTGCCTTGGAAGCGAACCAAAGTCATTCGGTCATCTTTGAGGTTGCATCCAGTTACTGCATTTCGAACTCTTTCATTGACTATGAGGGTTACTCCATTTCTTCTAAGGAATTCTTTCCCATGTAGTAGATACAATGGTCATCTGAATTAAATTCGCCAATTCCTGTCTACTTTAGTTGACTGATTCCTAAGATGTTGATGTTCAATCTTGCCATCTCCTATTTGACCACATCCAATTTACCTTGATTGATGCACCTACATTTCAGGTTCCTATGTAGTATTGTTCTCTATATATCTGACTTCACTTTCACCACTAGACACATCCAAAACTGAGCACGTTTCCACTTTGGCCCCTGGTCTTCATTCTTTCTGGAGCTATTTGTAGTTGCCCTCTCCTGTACCCCAGTAACATATTGGACACCTTCCGACCTGGGCAGGCTCATCTTCTGGTGTCATAACTTTTTCCTTTTTTATAGTGTTGCTGGGTTCTCCAGGCAAGATTATTGGAGTAGGTTGCCATTCCCTCCTCCAGTGGACCACATTTTGTCAGAACTTTCAACTATGACCTGTCTGCCTTGGGTGGCCCAGCATGGCATGGCTCATAGCTTCATTGAGTTACGTAAGCCACTTTGCCACAACAGGCTGCAGTCCATGAAGGGGTTAATTTAGAGCATTAAATTTTAAAATGCTTGGGTGAAGTTTCTTTTTGTTTAATACCATCTGAAGGAAATATAATTCATAAGAAATCGAACTCATGAATCTTTGAAATCACTGAAGGGTAAAATAATTTTGGTCATAGCTTTAAATTAGATTTTCCATGTATGAAGCTCCATAAGTGGTATGTAAGACATATTAATTTTTTTCTGAAAATTGATTATTTCTGGATTCTTGAATTTTTACCTGTGTGTAAGTCATATAAAATTTTCCCTCTTCTTTCCAACTCCAAATTTATGTAAATATTGAGCTGTATCTTTTAAAGAATATACTTTAACTCATTTTCTGGTTTAAAAAATTTCATGTTAAATCAGTACCTGAAGATGTGTTCTTTATTTATTTATAAGCAAAAATGTCACCTTTCAGTGAGGTCACTAGTATCATAATATTGAACATTTAGTTCTTTACTAAGTGTTAATTTATTGATAATGCACCAAACAAAAATACATTGCATATTTTCCCTCCTAAAAATTGAATCAGTAGGTTTAAATTTAGGTTACTTATTCCTTCAAGTGTTATAGACTACTGTGTTTTTTATGAGATTTACAGATAAAAGTAGAACTGTGCTCATTTCCTTCATTAGATTCTTCATTTATATTTACTTTGTTTTATTTACGAGAAGAGGTGATCAGCTATTTTATCTCATTTCTAGCCTTTTGAACAAGTCATTTGTCAACATTTGTCTTTTAATATGTATGGGAAAGTTCAGTTGACTATTTTTAATCAAAGCTATAAACCTTGGAAATTGAAATACTAGGGGAATTTAGGAGAAAGGAAGGGACAGTTCTTTTATGATAGAAGAGAATGTATTATCATGCTGAAAGCTGCAGGAAAATGGGATACGGGAAGACTAAGACCTAGTTCCTGTCCTTAAGCAGTTAATAATATAGTTAGTGAACCAGGTGAATGATTAAGAAAAAGCACAGGGCTGTATAGTAACAGGAAAGCATCGTTGTCACAGAAATGGATGGCAAGTTCTTTTGACATTTAAAGAGACATAATAGGTAGAATTTGAATACCTGGATAAGAGAAAGGTGGGAGAAGACACTGGAAAGTGAGAAGTGTTGTGGAGAAAGAATGAAGAAAATAATTAAACATTACAAAATCAGGCAGCCTTTTAGGATGCATGTGTTTCTTTTTTTTTTTCTTTTAAAACGGTATCGTGTTATTTCTGGGCTTTATTTCCAGGTAATATGTCTTGTAAGTATAGTATATTTTGAAATTAAAATTGTTACCATCTTTTATCTTTTCCCAGAGTCAACATCCTGGAATGCTTTGTGTCATGAGAGTGTCACCTACATTACCAAGACTTAAAATTGATTTTATTTTTAGTCTCCTAAGTAAATACGCTACTGGCATAAGGTACACCGTGGACACATATTTGCATCACAAGCACCAACTTGAGGCCACCAATGAGGACGACGATGATACTAACCAGTCTGTATCTTCCATCGAAGATGACTTTGTCACTGCTTTTGAGCACTTAGAGGAGGAAGAGACTTCAAAGCCATATAATGATGGTTTGTTCTTCACTAGATTTTTTTTCTTGAAATAGAGAATTAAGGTTTAAAGTTCAGTTTTAAAAGTTTTAAGACAGACTTGTTCAGTTGACATTTATTTTGAAATTTGTTCAAATTAAAGCATTGATACCTATTTTTTGTCTGATAGAGGAATTAACTTTCTTGTGTCTTTTAAGGTCATTGTTACCTGGTTTTTAGTTTTGCTCTTTTATTAGGTTGTACTGTTCAGACACTGTTTCCCTTAAAAATGCCTAAGTTCAGACTTGAGTTAGCTGTCAGGGTCACCTAAATATTAGTGTTTCTAACATGTGGCAACGTGCTAGATATTCCTTAGACCAGGTATTCCTAGATGTGGTGTAGAATGAGAATATTTTAGTAATGGGTAAACTCCAGTACTTTGGCCATCTGATGCAAAGAGTTGACTCATTGGAAACGACCCTGATGCTGGGAAAGATTAGGGGCAGGAGGAGAAGGGGACACCAGAGGATGGATGAGATGGTTGGATGGCATCACTGACGCAGTGGACATGGGTTTGGGTGGACTCCGGGAGTTGGTGATGGACAGGGAGTCCTGGCGTGCTATGGTTCATTGGGTCGCAAAGAGTTGGACACGACTGAGCAAATGAACTGAATACTTGCTCTTAAGTACAACTTGAGATGAATCTGTTAATTCAGTGGTCCCCAACCTTTTTGACACCAGGACTGGTTTCATGAAAGATAATTTTCCCATGGAACTAGGGCAGGAAGGGGATGGTTTCAGGATGATTCAAGTGCATTACATTAATTGTACATGTTATTTCTAGTATTATTACATCAGTTCCACCTCAGATCATCAGGCATCACATCTTGGAGGTTGGGGATCCCTGTGTTAAAATAGTATAGAAGATACTTATAATATAAATGAGTATTTCATGGTTCACGTCTACTTATTCCCATCGATTTAAATCAGTTAAATTCTTTTCAAGAATAATCATTTTATTCTTTTCCTCTAGGATTAAACATAATTGCACTAAGGAGCCAGTGTGATGCTACTTCACAGACTATTTCTGGTCACCATTTGGATACCCATGATTTCAGGGTTCTGGTTGGCTCTGAGCAGCAGAAGTCATTGGCTAAACCTTCAGCTTCTTTAATAAACATTCTGGGACATAAAAAACTGCCTCCAGTGAGAACTTCAGTCACGACATCAGTCTCTGAACCATGGGTCCAAAGGAGTTTCTATAGTTCCTTTGCTGCTTCAGAGAAAGGTAGTGATGCCCAGAAACCATTGTTCTCGTCTTCTCCTGCCTACTCGTCTGAATCAGAGTGCTCAAGTCCAAGTCCTGTTATCTTCTTGGATGAAGAAGGTTATCAAAAAAGTTTGAAAGCAAAACTTGAGTTACCTAAAATTCCTGTGATGAAAGATGATATTGAGGATTCAGACTCAGAAGTGAGTGAGTTTTTTGATAGTTTTGATCAGTTTGATGAACTAGAACAAACGTTAGAGACTGCTTGTCCGTTTCTGAAAGATCTTGCTGTAGGGAAGCCATCGCAAAAGAAAGGGCACAAACATGAAAAATTGTGCTCTGTAACCACTACTATGAATCCTCAAAAATTCAAGTTTGATCGGCCAGCTCTCCCAGCTAACGTTAGGAAGCCAACACCTCGTAAACCAGAATCCCCTTATAGTAACCTGTGTGATGCCCCAGATTCTCCCCGCCCCGTGAAGGCCTCAGGGGAAGACAGTGGTTTGTTTAGTCCTATTCGATCCTCTGCTTTCAGTCCTCTTGGAGGCTGTACTCCAGCTGAATGCTTTTGCCAAACAGATATTGGTGAAGATAGGGGTCATGAAAATCCTGATTCTCTTTATTATACCTTTGAAGATTATGCAAATAGCCTTTCCTATGAAGTTCTGGGTTCAGTTCTTCATAGCCAACATACTAATGCAACATCCAACACTAATAATATTAAAAAGGGAGAAAATAAAATGGTAGCTCTTCAGCATGGAAGCCTTGATCAAAAAAGTAAATCTAAAAATAAACCCATAATGATTGATAGCATTCAGAAGTTTGCAGCAGATCTCGTGGAAAAAAGTTTTGGCAGTGCATTTAAAGACTTACAGAAAGGGGTCTCTTCATGTACCAATGCCTTATGCCAGTTAGCCATCAAATTGACGTCATCCATTTTTCAAATGGCATTTAACGAACTGAGAAGGCAGTGTGCTTTTTCACTGAAAGAACGAGCCATTAGTGGCCTGGCTAGTTTTTTGGTGAGTGAGGCATTCTCAGATGCTTTACAAGATCTACAGTATGTAAAGAAACAGATCTTCACTAACACCGTCACTAGATTTGCTGCAGATCTTGCTGAAGAGCTTGTTTTTGAAGGCATCATGGAAGTGTGTCAGTTCTCATATCCTCTAACACCTGCATCTCTGCAGGGTCGGTCATTTCACTGTGAAGACAGAGTGGTGAAGTCCTATGCAAGAGATCTGTCTGAATCTGTAATACAGGAAGCATTCATTGAGCTGTCTCAAGTTGATGTTACCTTTACCACAAAGGCAGCAGTTAGTGTTTCCCCAGAAAACATCAAGTTTGTGAGCACAGAAGATGTAGTGCCAGCAACACAGACTTCTGTGTGTTCCCCTACTTCTAACAGTCAAACAGTTACGGTGACAAAACCAGTGCAGGAGTATAAAAAGGAATACACGGTGCAGCAGGCCTTGCTCTGTACTTCAGGAATTGTTACTTCAATACCAGTGCCCTTGGCAGGGAGTGCCCTTCACCCATACCGTATTTCTTCTAATACGTATCAGACAAAGTCTCATCCATCATGTGATGATAGTCATTTGAATGGTGGTCCTACCCCAGCAAGTGTTGCCACAAAAAACAAAGAAGAGGAGCTAGCTTGTCTCAGGAATATTTGTTTACCTTCAGACCACAACCCCGGTAGCCAGAATGAGGTGAAACCAACTAGTGATGTTGTTGAAACAAAAAGCTCTTCAAAGTTAACAAATGATCCTGTCATTATTGGCGATTTTTCTGCCGCAATGGTGCATACGATAGTAAATGAAACTATAGATTCAGTGACATCTTCCAAAGTTGCAAAAACAGAAGAACACACAGATTGTTTAACTCAAACAGGAAAGGGAAAAACCCCTTCTTTCTACTGGGATCAAGCAACAGTGCCACAGAGTGAGGCTAGCAAGAAGGACATGTTCGCCGATCGGTTATCTAAATCTATTATCAAACATTCCATAGATGAAAGCAAGTCAGTGATCGTAAATGTAGATAAAAATGTCCTCCCCAAGAAAGACTTGCCTGTTCCTGGAGATGAGTCACAGTTGACCTTGGAAGAGTTCCCCAAGTTTCTTGAAGCTCAAGATCATTTAACTCACTGTTCACTTTCAGAAGTAAAGGATTGTGTTCCAGAAGGTAAAGGTTCTGTGGCTCCTGGATTTTCTTTGGAGACACTACCACCTTGTCTAGCAGCGGCAGGCCAGAAAGCTGATCTGAAGGAAATTGCTAAGGACAAATCTGTGAAAAAGCAGAATTTGCATAATTCAGCCCTCGAGCCCTTGGCTTTTGGGCAGGAAAACTCGTTTCCCCATTCACATGCTTTCTCATCCACAGTGCTCACCTGTGTAGATGGTTTGCACGTGGAAGATAAACAGAAAATGAGAGATGGGAATGTAATACCTGACACCCCTCCATCAACTCCTCTGGTTCCATCCCAGGCTCCTTCTGATTGGGATATCAAGAAGTTAACCAAAAAGCTTAAGGGGGAGTTAGCAAAAGAGTTTGCACCGGCCACACCACCATCCACACCTCACAACTCGTCTGTAAGCAGTTTGTCTGAAAATGAACAAAATGCAATAGAAAAAGAAGAGTTCATGTTGAAGCTCATGCGGTCTCTCTCAGAAGAAGTTGAAAGTAGTGACGGCGAAGAGCAGCAAGAGGTGGACGTGAAGTTGGAGCCAGCAGGGAAAAAAGTTCAGTTTGCAGACGCATTAGCGACACACATCGTTTCTCTTGCAACAGAAATGGCAGCTTCCCATTTGAATAATAAAGTGATTCAAGAAGCCAGGGTGAAAAGCCCTTGCTTAAATGTGCAGAGTCAAAGAAGCCTATCACCTGCTTTTTTTAATTGCTCAGATGAAAGTTTACAGGCATTATGCAGTTTTGCAGGTGATATGGCAGCAGAAGTCATTACGGAAGCTGAAAAAATAGCAAAAGTTAGGAGCTGTATGTTTTTCAGGAGGAAGAGGAACAGTTGTGTTGATGGTGACCAAGATCATAGATCCGAAGAGAAGTTGGATGTAGAGGCTGTAGCACACCCGGGAGGAGTAGATCCGTTTGTTCTTCCTTTACCACCAAGTTCTTGTCTGTCAGGTCTAACGTACAAGTATCCCAGCTGTGAAAGTGTGACAGATGAGTATGCAGGTCACATTATCCAAATACTAAAACAGGAAGGTGGCAACAGTGAGTTAATAATGGACCAGTACGCCAACAGACTTGCCTATCGGTCTGTTAAGTCAGGATTGCAAGAAGCAGCTAAAACAGCCAAAGTGAAGTGCAGCTCCAAAATATTCCCTGTGCAGAGCTCACAGGTGAAAACCAACGATGAACTGTTACTGTTTTTAAATAAAGAACACCAGCAAGAAGCAGATACAAAAAGACAAAGCAGAAGTGCTGGAAGTTACCTTCATAAAAACCAGACTTGTGAGTGGACACGGGACACGTGCAGAAACGAGTGCTCGGAACTACGTAGTTTTTCAACCTGTCTTGCTCACAGCATCACAAGAGATGTTAAAAAAGAGCTGATGGCATCGACAGGTGGCTTGCCAAAATCCTTAACAGATTCTTGCCTTTATGAAAAAAACGTATGTGACAAAGATACTGAGACTCATGTCGGGCCAGAGTTTCCCAAGTCTCTTCAGCCTTCTTCACAGAATCACAGATTTTCTCAGAGTACAGGCAGCTTGAGTGGGTGTGGCTATGGAGAGACTGTCGTTCAAGCTATAGAGCAGTATGCTAACAAAGTTGTGGGCGACACTTTAGAGCTGGGTTTAGGATCTGCCACCTTCCACGTGTCTGAAGCCACAAAAGCAGTTGATAGGATTACTTACGCAGAAAAGCTGTCACCTCTGGTGGGTCAGGCTTGCCGATACTGTGACCGTAAAGAGCTCCATGACTGCACTGGAAATTCGTCTCCTCGCTTTCCCAGACCGGATTCGCTTGCTGGTAGTAAGCCAGTTTCTCATTCACAGCTTAGCAGCTTCTATCAGAAATCTAGGATTTTTCATCTCGATGTTCCTCAAATTCACGTTGATCTCGATAAGAAGACAGTGCTTGCTGAGAAGATAGTTGCTGAAGCAATTGAAAAGGCAGAGAGAGAGCTGAGCAGTACCAGCCAGGCAGCCGACAGTGGGATCGGACAGGAAGGTGTCAGCTTTGCCGAGAGCCTCAGCACAGAGATACTGGCGTCAGCAGTGGTCAGTGCTGGACAGGCCATCAGCAGGTAAGCTCCTAATTTCTTTTGGGTTTTGCAGTAAAGAGTTAACTTGATTATTTATGTCTTAGAAAGATGTTCAGAAAGATGTGATTCTTTTTAATCCTAAATGAACAAAAAGAAATACTCCCTATTACATTTGCATATCGTTGATATCCTACCTGTTACTTTTCATAGACACTGTCTCATTATCCCCCAGCAGCCCTTTGGGGGAAGGAAGATATGAGCCATTTCCTCAATTGGAAGGTGAGGCTTAGAGTAGAAAGTCACTTTGCCCAAGTTTACACAGCTGTAGAGTAGGTAGGGTTGAATCAAGGAAACAGCTGGAGAAGTTCATACAGCAAGTACTGAGTTGCACCATATTAATGTACCACTCTGAGATTATGTTTTTATTTCTGTTCACAAAGGTAAGTTTTCTTACAAAGAGTATAAATAACGTGCCAGGCGTCTCTGTCCATGGGATGTCCCAGGCAAAAATACTGAAGTGGGTTGCCATTTCCTTCTCCAGAGGGTCTTACCCACCCAGGGTTCTGTGTTGCCAGTAGATTCTTGACCAGTTGAGCCACCAGGGAAGCCCCATGAAGAAAGCAAGTGTTCTCTACATAGTTCCCTCCTGCCACCACTCCTCTTGATAAGCCGCCGTCTAAGGGGCAGTTCTCTGTGATAGTCCTACGGTGTTTTGTGTTTCAGAGACTGTGCCTTGTGCTTAGTGGTCCTAACAGCTTAGTTCAGATGTTTACTTTTAGCCTTCTCTCTCCCTGGGAAAACATCAGGACTGACTTGTGTTATTAGTTTGTAGGATTATTTTTGTTAGTCTTATGGAAAGAGAAAATTTCTTGAGTTGAGAAGGAATTCCATTGAGCCACATGGTAACCCAGGATATTTTAGTAGCTTTTGTCAATGCCGTGACAAGCACTGCCTCTTTTCTTGGCCAGAGGGAGATGCAGGGAGCTAGTGCTGGGGGTGGCGGTGGGCAGCAGCAGGCAGGGGTGGCATGCAGTTTTGAAGAGGTAGCAGGAAGCAGCTCGGACAAAGTGACATTTGAGCAGCGAGCCAAAGGTGAAGAGACAGTAAGCTAAGTGGGAATCAGGGAAATGGGCTTCCCAGCCAAGGTTAGTGGGACTGCGTTTTGGGGAAACAGCAGAGAGGCTTGTGTGGCTAAGGTGGTTGAGCCAGGGAGAGCAGGAGCCCAGGGAAGGTCATGAGAGGTTATCATACCAGATGCATGTTAAAAGGGTTTGGACTCTTTATTTTGATTGATGAGAAGCCACTGGAAGGTTTTGATCAGAAGACTAACACTTCCCCTCTTCATGTTTGAAAATACGGGGCAAGATTGGGGTATAGGGTTAAGAGGCACAAACTACTATGTGCAAAATAAGCAACAAAGATAAATTCTATAGCATTGGGAAATAAATATAAGCCATTATTTTGTAATAACTTTAAATGGAATATAATCCTCAGACATACCGAATCACTGTGTTGTACACCTGAAACTAATAAAATAATGTAAATCAACTGTACTTCAACAAAAAGTTAAAACATCACTTTAAACTGTTCAGTTCAGTTCAGTCGCTCAGTCATGTCCGACTCTTTGCAACCCCATGAATCGCAGCACGCCAGGCCTCCCTGTCCATCACCAACTCCCGGAGTTCACTCAGACTCACGTCCATCGAGTCAGTGATGCCATCCAGCCATCTCATCCTCTCTTGTCCCCTTCTCCTCCTGCCCCCAATCCCTCCCAGCATCAGGGTCTTCTCCAATGAGTCAACTTTTCACATGAGGTGGCCAAAGTATTGGAGTTTCAGCTTTAGCATCATTCCTTCCAAAGAAATCCCAGGGCTGATCTCCTTCAGAATGAGCTGGTTGGATCTCCTTGCAGTCCAAGGGACTCTCAAGAGTCTTCTCCAACACCACAGTTCAAAAGCATCAATTCTTCGGTACTCAGCCTTCTTCACAGTCCAACTCTCACATCCATATGTGACGACTGTAAAAACCATAGCCTTGACTAGATGGACCTTTGTTGGCAAAGTAATGTCTCTGCTTTTCATTATGCTATCTAGGTTGGTCATAACTTTTCTGCCAAAGAGTAAGCGTCTTTTATTTCATGGCTGCAGTCACTATCTGCAGTGATTTTGGAGCCCGAAAAAATAAAGTCTGACAGTGTTTCCACTGTTTCCCCATCTATTTCCCATGAAGTGATGGGACCAGATGCCATGATCTTCGTTTTCTGAATGTTGAGTTTTAAGCCAACTTTTTCACTCTCCTCTTTCATCTTCATCAAGAGGCTTTTTAGTTCCTCTTCGCTTTCTGCCATAAGGGTGGTGTCATCTGCATATCTGA
Organism: Bos taurus; assembly: GCF_002263795.3. NCBI lineage: Eukaryota > Metazoa > Chordata > Mammalia > Artiodactyla > Bovidae > Bos > Bos taurus. The sequence continues at coordinate 12,446,210 of NC_037339.1, forward strand.
GGTTATTGATATTTCTCCCAGCAATCTTTATTCCAGCTTGTGCTTCTTCCAGCCCAGCGTTTCTCATGATGTACTCTGCATAGAAGTTACATAAGCAGGGTGACAATATACAGCCTTGACGTACTCCTTTTCCTATTTGGAACCAGTCTGTTGTTCCATGTCAAGTTCTAACTGTCGCTTCCTGACCTGCATACACATTTCTCAAGAGGCAGGTCAGGTGGTCTGGTATTCCCATCTCTTTCAGAATTTCCACAGTTTATTGTGATCCACACAGTCAAAGGCTTTGGCATAGTCAATAAAGCAGAAATAGATGTTTTTCTGGAACTCTCTTGCTTTTTCTATGATCCAGCAGATGTTGGCAATTTGGTCTCTGGTTCCTCTGCCTTTTCTAAAACCAGCTTGAACATCTGGAAGTTCACGGTTCACGTATTGCTGAAGCCTGGCTTGGAGAATTTTTAAGCATTACTTTACTAGCGTGTGAGATGAGTGCAATTGTGTGGTAGTTTGAGCATTCTTTGACATTGCCTTTCTTTGGAATTGGAATGAAAACTGACCTTTTCCAGTCCTGTGGCCACTGCTGAGTTTTGCAAATTTGCTGGCATATTGAGTGCAGCACTTTGAGAGCATCATCTTTCAGGATTTGAAATAGCTCAACTGGAATTCCATCACCTCCACTAGCTTTGTTCGTAGTGATGTTTTCTAAGGCCCACTTAACTTCACATTCCAGGATATCTGGCTCTAGGTGAGTGATCACACCATCGTGATTACCTGGGTCGTGAAGATATTTTTTGTATAGTTCTTCTGTGTGTTCTTGCCACCTCTTCTTAATATCTTCTGCTTCTGTTAGGTCCATACCATTTCTGTCCTTTATCGAGCCCATCTTTGCATGAAATGTTCCCTTGGTACCTCTAATTTTCTTGAAGAGATCTCTAGTCTTTCCCATTCTGTTGTTTTCCTCTATTTCTTTGCATTGATCGCTGAGGAAGGCTTCCTTATCTCTTCTTGTTATTCTTTGGAACTCTGCATTCAGATGCTTATATCTTTCCTTTGCTCCTTTGCTTTTCGCTTCTCTTCTTTTCACATCTATTTGTAAGGCCTCCCCAGACAGCCATTTTGCTTTTTTGCATTTCTTTTGCGTGGGGATGGTCTTGATTCCTGTCTCCTGTACAATGTCACGAACCTCATTCCATAGTTCATCAGGCACTCTCTCTATCAGATCTAGGCCCTTAAATGTATTTCTCACTTCCACTGTATAATCATAAGGGATTTGAGTTAGGTCATACCTGAATGGTCTAGTGGTTTTCCCTACTTTCTTCAGTTTCAATCTGAATTTGGCAATAAGGAGTTCACGATCTGAGCCACAGTCAGCTCCTGGTCTTGTTTTAGCTGACTGTATAGAGCTTCTCCATCTTTGGCTGCAAAGAATATAATTAGTCTGATTTCGGTGTTGACCATCTGGTGATGTCCATGTGTAGAGTCTTCTCTTGTGTTGCTGGAAGAGGGTGTTTGCTATGACCAGTGCATTTTCTTGGCAAAACTCTATTAGTCTTTGCCCTGCTTCATTCTGTATTCCAAGGCCAAATTTACCTGTTACTCCAGGTGTTTCTTGACTTCCTACTTTTGAATGCCAGTCCCGTATCATGAAAAGGACATCTTTTTTGGGTGTTAGTTCTAAAAGGTCTTGTAGGTCTTCATAGAACTGTTCAACTTCAGCTTCTTCAGCGTTACTGGTTGGGGCATAGTCTGTTAGTCAAGAATAAAATGTAGAAGGGGCATACACAGTAATTGAACAACAAATGGAATTTCTTGTGAAGATAGAATAAAACTATAAATGTTTTTTCCTCAATGAATAAAACTATAAATGTTTTTTCGTTGAGGAAAAAAATGAGAGGGATTATGATCCATGCTCAGAATGTTGAAGAGATTTGGCTAGTCTGACTGTACCCTCGATTGGCAGTGTAGAATTCCTTGAACTACTTTTTTTGTTGTTCTTAAAGCCAGAAAAGGGGTAATTTTTGGTACAAATAAAAATACTGTTTTACAAAGCAGATGTGGCAGACTTAGGAACTTGTGGTCCTTCATAGTGTCCCTATTGAAAATATGAACTGCTTTGAAGAGAATTTAAATAAATGATGTGCTTGGGATGAACCCATAATGAACAGAGTAGGTTAGGGATATCAGTGGGTATCTCAGTTAATTTTGAAATTAATAAGCTGTCCTGCCAAGTCTCTTTATTAGCAGATCCAAACAAAGGGTTAGATCGACCACTGGTCTAATTCTGAAGGTCCCATTTCTTGTTTTTGTCATCGGTATCATCAAATGGATATTCCTGTTAATAATACAAATCATAACCTGATGCTTTTGGACTTATTTTCTTTCTTTCTTTTTTCTAGTCCAAAAGAAACAGAAGAGATTCAGTCAGCTGAGTCTCTTGGTAGCCAGCAGATGCATCTCAGTATTGGTGAGGACAGTACTGGGAGCTGGTCCAACTTAAGTTTTGAAGATGAACACCAGGATGAAAGCAGTAGTTTTCACCATCTAAGTGAAAGGTAACTCTGATTTTGCATGTAATTGCATAGTTTAGGTACTCAGACTCCTCAGAAATAAGTCCCAAATTATACTGAATTTAATTTTAAAATTCTTAATTTGTAAACCTAACCATTATTATCAAAGTGTATTTTGTTCCAACATTATTTCTAATGGTTTGACATTTATTAAATATAGTAATTAGCTGGACTAATTTTCTTTGTGCCAATAATTGAAAAATATGTCATACATTTGATTTTATATGCTTCATGCTATACTTGGCCTTCTCATGAACTTTTGAGAAAAAATTTTCTTTCTCACTTTAAAGGACAGGAAAAAGAATAATTATCTGTAAAAGGCATCAAAATGGTCCTGTAATTTTTTTAATATTATAGTAGTATTTTTCTAGGGGAAGGATTCCTTATTTGTCCATTCAGGAACACTGTAACTTGAGCAGTTATACCTGAATGACTGAAAATACGTAAACTCATTACAAAAATACAGTATAATATAACAGAAGGCACTTCATGTATCATTCTCTCAGTTAACCTTGTTCCTAAAACCAGTTTTAGAATATTTTATTAATTAGAATTATTTCCTTTATTCGTAATGCTGTACAGACCTTCCTGAGTAACCTATAAAATGTTACAAAATCTTTATTCACATTAAGTGATACTTGGAAATAGTAAACACTGACCCTAGCTGAGCCTAGGGAGAGGAGGGGGTTTTGGGCACTTGTAGAAAGGACCCTGTGAAGCTTCTGCAGAACAGGCCCTTGGAATGGACTTACCAGGAGGAGGAGGAAAGAGGGGATGAGGAAGCAGAAGGAAAGGAAATGGTTTTTCAGCTGTTAGAACACATCATCTCGGAGTACTTGGTTTGATGCTTGGATTAACCAGTGAGTGTTAATATTTTTATATTTTTATTGTCATAGTTTTTAAAATGTGACACAAGCCACCAACATTTTACAAAATTTAAATCCAAAAAAGGCAGTCTTTAAAATTAGTAGTAGGAAGTGGGGTAATATCACAGATTATCATTTGGCCCTCTCCATAGCTTTAGAATGTTTACACTTAAATTCTTCTCTCACTTTGAGAAACAGGCTTCTAGAATTTCAGTGGAGTTGACATTGTTGCTTATGAAATCCTGGTGTTAAAGTGGGAGAACTTAAAGGCTAGTGGCCATAAAAGGACTGTAGCTGGTTGAACGACTCAATATGGAATGCTCTCCAATATGATGAAAAGAAGGAAGTACCTACCAGGGTCAGCCCTTGGTTCTTCCTCTTTAGCATTATTTTATCAGTGGTGTAGAACACTCATTATTTGTGAGTGACTCAAAACAGAGATGAAAAGGTTAATCCTGTTAATAGAACCAGAGTTCAGAAAGACCAAATCAGGCTGAGGCTAAACCAGTTGTGTTTAACATGAGTAAATATCTTTAGGTTCAGAAAATTAATTACTTGAATGGGAAAAACCTGACCTGATAGCATTTTGTCCAGGGGAAAAAAAAACCTGTGGTTTAATTGACCATAGAATTAATAAGAACTAACAATACTGTGTGAATTTAAGGTTCCGGCACAAAGAAAAACTTAGTGGGGCTCATCCAGGGTTGGTGGTGTGCTTGTCTCCTAGAGATTAAGGTTCACTGGGTCATTGGCAGTCCCAAGATTCTGCATGCTTGATAAGTGCCTCAGATGATTTTAAAGCAGGTGTTTCAGAGACCTCACTTAAGATACATCCACTTTAGTGTAGAAATGGGTAAAAATTTTAATTTTGTAATTTTTTTCTGTGCGTAATCATTCTATTAATGGAAGTAAATATGGTGTTTGAGATCATTGATTTTCTCTCTCTTTGGCTCACAGCTGTCTAACCATTCTGTATTTCCATATTTTCTCGATTTTGGTTTGTCTGTCACCAGACTATGTAGGCAAAACTGGTTGGTTTCATGGTTTTACACTAGAGCTGTATTTGTTTGAATGTAATGTTGAAAAGACACTGATCAGTTTTAATTTTTATTCTGTAATGCATTACGGTTTGTGACAGTTGGATAGTGCTAATACGTACATGTTAATTATTGAGATAGCCTGGAAACTCTTTAGAACTTTTAAGTAATCAGCCCCTTTTTGGGAACCGTATCAACATTTACTGATGGATAAAAGGTGATTTTATGTTAACTAATTTTTAGAACCCAAATTTTATATTGTGTAAATATTTTTATAATTGTCTAGCCTACTATGGGAAAATACAGCTGCTTATCACTGCAAACTAATGTGCTTACTAATTATTTTAATGATAAGAATTTTTAAAAATTGCATGTTTAGATTTTAATCTGAAAAGCTGAATTTAGTTTTGTTTCCGAACACAGTTGCTTTTTGTGTTGTGTCGCTTTGCCGCACTTGTAGAATGTAGCTGCTTTCTTCTTTTGATTAGGCAGTGAAAGAAGGTATTGGTGGGGTGTTAGTGACTGGCTGATCTGTCAAGTGTGACACGTGATTAGACCTTGCAGTATTCTGAAGAAACTGTATATTATTTAACCTGCTGAATTATACATAATGTGTGAAATGAAGGTAATTGACATAATAACAAGTATCTTAAAGTGAGAAGATGTCTTTTCTCCCCGTAGTTAGACGAGGTCTTTTGGGAATGTTTCAGTGTCTTCCTTCTCATCCTTTTCCCATCCTCCTTCCCCGCCCTGGCCATCACTGTGTGCACTCTCTGAAGACTCAGGGGAAAAAAAAGACTCGAGAGAATGTTAACCTGTGTAAACTTTATCCAAACTGAAGAGCATTGGCTTTTTACAAATTATGTCCTAAGTTTTGCCATAGACGTTAATTTCATTGTGAAACTTTTTCCTTCTTCCATTCATTTACTGTCCTAAAAGTCACTGTCTGAATCTGTAAAATAAATATAAATTTAGAATAATTTTCATGAACTGCTGAGGACAAGTAAGTAAACTCCCTAATCTCTGAAGCTGTCAAACACCTCGTGTAGTAGCAACGATGGTCTTCACGTAACTCCATGGATGCTGCGCCCACCGAGGCAGCTTCAGAACATCCTCAGTTATCAGTGATGGATGCCGTTCCAAGGAAAACCAGGGTTGTTTTTACCATTCATTTTCTAGTTCAGCTCTGTTCTTTTCTTCCTCTGGCAGTAATGGTAACAGCAGTAGCTGGAGCAGTCTTGGTTTAGAAGGAGATTTGTATGAGGACAATTTATCCTTTCCAACATCAGACAGGTTGGTCCAGTCCAGAAATCTAAACACTGATGAGTCTTTCACCACTAATGCATGATATCATATTCTTAAAAGAATGTGGGTTAGAGTGCCAACATGTATCAACCTGCTTTTCTTCTATATTTGATTCTGCTTGATAAATTTACATCTAATGAAAAAATTCAACTCTACTAAGATACGACTGACACCTAATTGCAAAATGTGTTACTTTTATGCATGTGTTGCACTGCTTGCTATTTTTCATTCTACCAATTACTGTTTCATTAAAAAGAGCTTGCTTCCTACAGGATTTCTGTTGTTTTGTTTTATTTTGTTTTGTTTCTGTATATAGTTTCATTTCATTTATAAGAAAAGTATAGGAAAAAATGTGTTTTTAACTGTTAAAAATATACAAATGGCATCAACCGAAGCACTAATAAATAATTACTCATGGCATTCTGTGATATTCAAATGCTGTGTTATCTAAAACCAAATTAGCATATTTTTGCTTTAAATTATTTTAAATTTTATTATGTGATTACTTGACACTCTGTATGTTGTGGTCAGGTAGAAATTCTATTACTGATAACTTCCCTTTAGGCATCATTGGCACTTGAGATTTTAACATGAAATGGTGTGAGAAGCAAAGCTTCCTTTTTATTGTCATTTCTCCCCTTTTTAAATGTCATATGTCATATTGTAACATTCATTTTTTGGTCACATTTTAAGAATTGACTTTAATACCATTATTAATTAAAGCTCTTTTTTTTTTTTTTTAACTGCTTTTGCTTCATTTGGTAAGTGATGGGCCAGATAATGATGAAGAGGAGCATCAGACTGATGTAGAAGGTAACTGGCTGTTTGTTTTTTAAAGTGTTTGCCTGTTTTTTGTATAAGGTATAAAGTTCTTTATGAAAGTCTTTAATTGTGCATTTTCATCAAATAGGCACTGTATTATTGTTGAGTTATCAGGGTTTTTACATTGCAAAACAAATTCTTTTTTGTTTAAATTCATTAATTTATTTGCCATTTTACTAGACTTGGAACATTCAAACAACACAAACATACCAAAAAAAAGACGTTTATTATAAGAATGTATATGGAGCCCTATCAGATGGGAAATACTAACTGAAGACTGTTAATAATAACAGAAAAAATCATTTTATAATTCCATAATGTTTTTTTTCCCCCTTCCCTTTTGGTTATTAATGTCTTTTGAGATCCCTTCAACACAATATTACTCATTTAAACTATTCAGTGTAACTTGAAATTATTTATTAGGACAAACATTGATTTATTTTTAAATTGTTTTCCATTAAAATTACAGAAGTTTGCAATTGGAGTAGACCCAGGAGAAGTTCTTGTCTACATTTCTTATTACACAGATAATAAAGGAATTGAAAGATGAAGAAATATTCCAAATCAGGGTATTCTTGAACTAATCTATCCAGTGTCAGATCTTTTGCTGAGCACCTTGTGTTATTTGCTAAACTAAAAGGAGGGGTACTCATCAGTATAAAGATGAACTACTTTAAAAGAAGTATTCAGTTATTTGAGGGAGAAATTTATAATAGTCTCTTCATATAATTTTGTTTAAAATATAAAATTCTTATATAATGAGATATAATTATTATAATTATCACATGTCAATTTGTTTTCCTTTTAAACTAGTTATTTCTAGAATTACTGTTTGATGTCAATCTTATAAAAATCAGTAAATAAAAGATATTTTTAAACCAGTTCTCCCTTCCATTAATTGCAGTCTTACACTCGCACATATATTTGAAGAAAATACTCATTTCTTCCTTTAATGATCATGGTTCCAAATGTGTAAATACTACAGTTCTGGAATGTGATTTGTAATTCTTAGTTAAATATATTAGAATGTCTTAAGCAAATATCAAAAACTTCTCATGTTGAAACTGAGTTTTCATTATATTTAGATGGGTGTTGAGTTTTTTTCCAAAAATCTGATTTTCCTTTATTTCTGAAAATACCAATGTAAGAATATTCATGTTTAGACATTAGTTTTTGAACCAGTGATTCTTTAATCATCTCTTTAGAAATAGGCAAACAGAAAATTGTAGGAACAAATTACTTAAAATGTACTTTCCACCTGGGTTTCCAGTTAGTTTTATTACCAATTGTATTTTTTTAATTTAGAAAGGTCATGTATCAGTTTTGAGTCCAAATCCTCAGACCTAAGATTATTATTATTTTAGTTCTAAAACCACTCCTAAGTAGCCATTTTTTATATAGGGTTTCTGGAAGTAAGTTTTTTTCCTCATCAGATACAAAGTAGGGGTGAAAAGGGAAAGTAAAAGTGAAAGTCACTCAGTCCGTGTCCGACTGTTTGAGACCACATGGACTATACAGTCCATGGAATTCTCCAGGCTCTAATACTGAAGTGGGTAGCCTTTCTTCTCCAGGGGGATCAGGCAGTATTTTTAGAGTTTTTGTTAGACTGTTTATACTTAGTTGCTCAGTCGTGTCCAACTCTTTGCGACCCCATGAACTGTTGCCCACTAGGCTCCTCTGTCCATGGGATTCTCCAGGCAACAATAGTGAAGTGGGTTCCATGCCCTCCTCTGGGGATCTTCTCAACCCAGGGATCGAACCCAGGTTTCCCGCATTGCAGGCAGATTCTTTACCATCTGAGCCAGCCAGGGAAGAATATTTGCTTTATTTTTTGCTGACTAAAAACAATTCAGAATTATGGAAATCCTAAGGCAACAAGCTTTATTTATTTATTTATTTTTGTTTGTAGTTGTAGGATATCAGTTCTTTCTCTTTTCACTAGAGTTGAATGACCTCTCTTAGAGATCACTCTTAGGCAACCAGACATCCTGAACTGAAAAATCAAGTGATACAGAGAACCTTTCAACTCCATGACCTCTGCAGAATTTATAGAATGGCCCAAAGACTATGGGACTGTTGTGTGCCAGACCCATTTTTGATTGAGAATCAGAGTGTGGAAAGGAAGGAAATGATAATACATTTATTTTAAGAGAATAGCATGAACCAATTTTTTTAAATGAAAAATCTTACAGGTCAGTAGGAACCCTAAAAATTAGTAGTGGTCTAAAATGCCCTCCCAACTGTAAAAAAAAATTAGGGACATTCACCAGCAAATGTCCATTACTTGTGCAAATTGGTGTGGTGTCTGCCTACATCCCCGCTTCCTGCTGCTTGTGGGGGAGGCCCGGGCCTCAGCACTGCTGGTTGCTCAGCCACCACTAAGCAGTGGTATTCAACACAGGATATTGGTTTAGTTTTATAGTCAACAGAGATTCACCTTTTGTTATGTTGAAAACATAATTTTATTAAAAAACAAAACAAAACAAAACTTGAGAACAGTGTCTTATAAGACTGTATCAGAAAAGTCCGTGGTTTGGTTTTGTGGATGTAAGTGTTGCATATGACTTCCCCCCCACCCCACCCCCCCCACCCCCCCCCCCCCGCCATATTTTGCCTGAAAAGTGAAGTGATTAAGAGCATGGAGCCAGATTGCCAATGTTAATATCCTGACTCAACTGTGTCCCACCTGTGAGACTCTTGGTCTGTCTCTACCCCTGATCCCTCACCTGTAAAATGAGATGATGGCAGTTCCCTCCTCCTAGGGTGCTTGTGAGGGGTGAGGGCGTTAGTGTGTATAAAGAGCTTAGAACAGCACTTAGGCTGTAATGTGTGTGATCCGAGTATTCACTCCTGCTGCTGTTTCTCTTAGTTCAGAAAGCTTTCTGAAAGTCCATTTAATATATTTGTGTTTTGATTGTAATTGTAGCATTTTAGTTTTATTTGCTATACTTGTGGATTATATTTTGACATAAATTATGGCATTTGTGAATTGCCAGTTGAATTCAGTGCCTCAGAATAGAGTTTTGCATTGTGCTGTCACAGATGATCAAACTGTTTCTTTATTTTAGCATTATTTTGCCCTTTCGAAGTAATGCTTTAGTTGGTGTTACGGTGCAGTTACGAAAAGATTATTTTTTGGAAAATTCCTTGGAATCTTAAGAAATGGAAAATGTTTATATATCCTTAGAAACCAGAGAACTGACAGTTGAATTGATGGATTTCACTACATATTGCTTAAAAATTTAAATTTTAGGTTTGGAGCAAGATGGAAAGACTCTGCTAATTACAAATATTGACATGGAGCCATGCACAGTAGACCCCCAGCTAAGGATTATTCTTCAGTGGCTCGTTGCTTCTGAGGCAGAAGTTGCAGAACTTTATTTTCATGACTCTACAAAGAAGGAGTTTATGCAAGTAAGTACCTACCTTGTAGGGTGGGTATGAGGGCACAGTGTATGCTGCTCTGTGTCACACAGTTGATCTGATAAGATGCCCACTGATAGCAAATGGGCAGATGCCCAGGCATTAGAGTCCAGTGCTTGGGCTCAGATACCAGCTCTGCCGTAGTCGCAGTGTGACCTTGGGCGGTTCACTAGTCGCAGTCTTTTTATCTGGACTGTGGAAATGAGCATAGAATTTACCTGGCAGAGGTTTGTGAGGATTAAATATAGCACTGTTAAAAGGTGCTTAATCCAGTGCCTGGCACATCCTAAATTCTCAAAGCTGGGTGTCTTTAATAAGCATTTCATGTGCTCATATGAAAAGATTGAGTTATTCTTTGTACTTAATTGATGCATAATTATGCCTAGTAATGAGTATGTCTCTTCTGTTAATCCAGTGTCATTAGTATGAGAAGCTAGCATAAGCAAAAGCCCATAAAAGTTTATAAACATTTAATAAGGGATAATAGTTCACTTTGAGCATTTAGTAGGGTTCTAATAATAAAACATTCAGATTAGGTGCATTAAGAGAATATTTTTATTGATAATTTACTGTGTACCAGTTACATTATTAGCCAAAATTTTTCGTTTGCAGCCTTAAGGTTTTTGTCCAGGACTTTTCTTTATCAGAACTTTAATTTAATCTTATTATATAATGTAGAATAGTTCAAAGAATAACCAATATAAAATGATTAATAGTAACAAAAAAGGAATTGTCAAGTTACTCTTGATTTCCAGTTCAGAATTTTCAAAAATATTATTGAAAGAAGTATGTGAAAAAGATATATTAAAAAATTGTTTTTTGTATTTTGTTGTTTTTATTTAGACTTCTTGAATTTTTCCAGCATAGATTTCTGTTCAGAGGCAGAGGGAGAAAATAAGACAGAAAATAAGTTCAGGAAATGAATTGTCAAGGGGAAAAAATGGGTAGGGAAAGTATTAGAACTGACTATATGGAAGCAAGCATTTTCAAGTCGTTTAGTCTTAGATAAATTGAGGACTAAGGAAGGCCTTAGGCAGAGCTGAGTGTAATGGTGCTGAGGTAAGGGAACCGCATCCCCACATAACCTAAGAAAACATTCTTGCAGTTCCTCAAAAAGTCAAACACAGCATTATTATATAACCCAGAAATTCTCCACCTAGGTCTGTACCCAAGAGGAATGAAAACATATGTCCAAGGTGGTGTTATTTGTAATAGACCAAAAGTGGAAACATCGTAAATGTCCATTAACTGATGAATAAAATGTGGTCTGTCCATGCAGTGGAATATTGTCAGTAAAAAGGAATGAAGTAGAGACATGCTACACCCTGGAGGTGGAGGACCCTTGAAGTCATTATGCTAAGTGAAAGGAGCCACGTCACAGAAGGCCATATATTTTGTGATTCCATTAAAATGAAATGGCCAAAATAGGCAAATCTATAAACTGAAAGTAGATTAGTGATTGCCTCGAGTTGACGGGGTTGGGCGGAATGGGCAGTGATTATTAACAGGTAGGACTTTTTTTGGTATAAAGATATCCTAATGTTTGTGGTGATGTTGCATTCAACTCTGTGAATACACTAAAAACCATTGGCTGGTCTATTTTAAATGGGTGAATTGTGTGGTATGTGAATTATATCACAGTAAAACTATTTTTGAAAGGTTAAGCATATTTATATTACAAACAATTCGTTTTTATAGAACTAAATAGGAAAAAAATCTGAGTTGAAGACATATTTAGATTGGTGATGATAGTTTAAACCTGTATTTTTATACTTAAAAAAATGAGGTATAATTGATATATAACACCATATTAGTTTCAGGTGAACAACATAATGATATTTGTTCATACTACAAAATGACTGCCATAGTATTTAATTTTTATTTACTTTTTTTCTGAAACATGAACATTTCTTACGTGTTTCTTTTGAGCCTGGAGTGCGTATTCCAGGGGAGAAAGCCACACTGTACGTTGTGGAAGGAAGATCCACATCCTTTTATTAAGCTTGACATTGTCTTTATTATTTTATGTTCCCAGTTGAGGGTGTGGCAGATGTATTTAGTTCAGTTCAGAGTTTCCTGTAGAGATGGAGCCTCTCCACGCCCACACAGACACTGTGCTGGGTGAGGTTTGTGGGGTTCTGGCTCCCGCAATCCCAAAGTGTCACTCTGTGGAGGAGAGTATTTATAAAACCCAGGAAGGAAAAATGTTTAATTTGTGTAAAGAGTGGTGGTTTAGGGGAGAATACCTTGTTATAACTGGGAAACAGTATTTTGCTGCAAACAGCAGTTTGATCCAGTGTTATAAATAAAAATGAAAACTTTATTGTTAAAAAATTGCTTTTGGTTAATGTTTGGCTTATCTTCCTTTTTTACTAGCTTACAAAACGGCTACAGGAAAAAGGGTGGAAGGTGGGAGACCTCCTGCAGGCTGTGCTTAAATACTATGAGGTGGTGGAGAAGACATCCAGTGAGGAGAGATGCAAGTCCCTGTTTGATTGGCTCTTGGAAAATGCATAGAACAAACTCCAAACCAGTAAATTTTATTATTTGTTTTGGGAGAGGAAGAAAAGACACATAGGGTAAAATTTGAGTAGTGAATATTAACATTTAAAGTGAATTGGGAGGAAAGTAAATAGCTATTAAGTGTGTTGTGTCATCATATGGTGTATATAGTTCATACTTTCGTAATCTGTCAGATATTATCTTCATTTATTCTTCTGTACACATGTGCAGTGTGTTAAGTAAGACCCTAAGAACATGTATTTGAAGGAAGGTCTGACTGTGAGGCTTTCAGGAACATTGACTGATGACGGCGTTCTTTTCGCATCCAAATAGTGCTGCTAGAAATTGCACTGAGGTGGCTGAAGGTGGGTTCCAGGGATAAAGAGTTATAATTTTGCTCCTTTACAAGCAAATGGTTTCCTGTTAATAACAAATCTGACATCAAAAAAAACAGCATTGAGGCTAATTTATTTTTCTGACATCTTTTTCTATTTTTAAGGGTCAGTTTTATTTTCATGGTTCAGCTATTGGTATTTTTTTGAATCCCCCAAGTTATTTAATTTCTTATAAACTGTAGTTTAGGTTTCTATAAATACTATAAATGATAGTTTCCCCAGCCTTTCATTAAATGATCTTATTTGCTAATGTTTCCAGTTGTTCTGGCATGAAAGTGAGTGAGTGAGTGTGTGTGTGTGTGTGTATTTGTGTGTATGTAAAGGAGAACTTAAACCTTGCTAGTGGTGGGTACCCTCTTTTATTTTACTCTTTTCTGGTCACAAACCCGCTGTTAACATTAAAAAGGTGCTTTAAAATAAAATGTCTATAAAGATTGTGCAGTAAGAATTTTTCTTTTTTGACTATTTTGAGTCCCCACCTTATTCTTTAAATGAAAATAAAGGTGCAAAACATATTGAAATTTTAAAACTTAATGTTCATTTGGAAATGCATTTAGAGAAGCCCAATAATTGTTTTCTCTGTTGGGATTTTGAAAACCTTTAGCAAGGATTTTTAAATTAAAACTCCACTTTAGCAGGGATAAGCTTTTTCTAGGAAAAACGGGACCTTCCCACCAACCCCTTCCCCAGTAAAATGTATCTGTACTGTTTTGTAAAGTCCTCTGATACAGTCTTTCTGGGCTCTGCATTTTGTTCCACTCGTCTTTAGTAACTGCGAGTTGACTTGAATAGAGGACCAGGATTGTGTTTTGTATGAGGGTATGTGCATGTGAATTTTTGATTCTTCCATTAGCAGATTTTTAATTGAGAGGAAATCATTTTTGTTGAAGGCTTTTGGTTTTGCTCTCACTTTTTCTTTTTTTCCTGAGAACTGACTCTTCTGGAAGCTGCACAAAGTATCGAGGACAGTAGCACCTGCAGGGGACAAGGAACAGGGCACTTGCATTGATTTGAATTACAGTTATGGCAGGAAATCATTGCTTCTTAAGAAAAATGCCAAAATCTATTTAAATGTTTTGAGGTTACACTTACAGAAGCTTCTATTTTTCTCAATTTAAGATGAAGAAATAGAGCAGGCCTTAAAAATAAATTTTGCTAAAGTTTCTTCGGGCATTTTTTAAGGTTGGAGAAATGTAGGAAATGTATGTAAGCAGAATTGATTCTGTCTTTAGCTTCTTAGAATTTGATCTGCAGCAGCACTGGACTAGGTTCTTAATTGTTAGGAAGCAGGTTGTTATAACATAGATTAATTGATTATTAAGCTTAGGTTGAATTTTTACAAGTGTATAGCTATCAAATTGTGTTTGGTATTTTCAGTGTATGTACGGGTGTTATTAACAGCAAAACTGAGTTCTGAATTTCTTTTAAGCTAAAGTGACAATATGTTAGTTCTGTAAAACTCTCTACTTGAAAACGTTGATTTCCTGTATGGTAAGGTTTTCCTCCTGTCTTTGTTTTTGTTCGTTTTCTGGAGCTGTGCTGGATTCCGAGTTCCCTGTTCAGCCACTGTGGCCCAACAGACCAGTCCTTGGACCCTGGTGTGTATAGTACTGATGACAGTGGAGCTCCACACATAGCGGTTCAGTGCAGGGATGTAGAGAAAAACGTTAAACGTTGGCAAACGTGAAAGGAAGCGGGAGTTAAGCTTCCTTATATAGAGAGAGAACATTGGAGTTTAGAACAGTATCTTTTAATCAAGAACAGTCTAAACTTACTTTGTTTAAAGGCACTTTGTGATTTTTCCAAAGATGTAGATCTATTTGGTTGCTTAGCCTTCAGAACAGATCTGTTTGTCGAGGACAACTCTTATTTTGTTAAAAATCTATTTGATGTAATTTTATTATGATACTGTAATATTGCCATTCTGCATACTTTGGCCCTTATGAATATCATGTCTTACAGAACTGTTAAAGTTGTGATGTGCTTTGGGTTGAATTTTCTGTTGTATCAGTTTCAGAACCATTGGAGAACTGTGAAAAAAAAGTGAAGGAAGCCTTGGATGGGGTTTTTAGAACATTGTTTCAGATGGAACTTCTTTTTCCAAGCCAAGTTTAAAATTCCATTTATATTTGGGGTATTAACTCATTTTGATTTTGATTTATTTCCTGATTTTCACAAAAGGAATGATTCATTTATAAATCACAGAAGAACATTACAGTATCTCTGGGATGGTTTAACACAGTTTAATAGTTTAATGGAGTTTTAAAATCTTTGAGAACATTTACTCAGTGAATATATGTGATAACATCTTCATAGTTTGACAACCATTCCATTTACCCTTTTAGATATTTGATAGGAATTAATTCAACTCATAATACTTCCATTTTGCTTAAATAAAGGTTTTATTTTGCTGGTAGGAGAAGTTAGTTATTAAATGCACCAGGTATAAAGTAAAAGATGGTTTACCCACGTGGTTTTGATATCACGCACATTCCCCAGATGCAGTGTTTAACCTTGACTCATCACCAGGGTCTAGACTCAGATTAGTAAATATTCCTCTCTCACAATTAAAATGATCAATTTCCCATCAGTCTGTTGCTTTAAATTTTATTTCTTCAAGAGAAACTTTCCACAGAATTAAGAAAAATAATAATGCATCCATATTCAGGGTGTAGGGAAAATTCTTTCCATTTCAAGCTCTGTCCACCCGTCACCAGCACAAGAGAAGTAGAGCTTCCCTGGGAATTACGAAGCTGTGCTCAAGTGAAATGCTTTTTTCCTCACTCTCGTTTGAGGCCCTGCATACATTGACTAACTCACCGTATTCCTGCTCTGGAGATGCAGACGCAGTGTTGGTCACACTTGTCACTTTATATATTTATTTTTTTTCTACCATCCATGTACATTCCTTTCACAGGGGTAGAATCATAGGTCTAGAAGTTCATTGTCTTGTTTTTTGTTGTAATGTTTGAACACTATTTAATATCAGGTTTTAATATTGCTGGATTTGCTACCTTTTGTTACTTGTGCAGTGTTAATAGTAATAATTCACATTCTTGTTTAATATACCAGCTATAGAGCAAAAGCAGCTTTGAATAATTATAGCTGTTTATTTGACTGTGCTGAATTATTCCGTTAAGATCTTGTATAACAGTAACTTTTTTCTTTTGCTTTTTCAGTAATTTAATATGTTCATTTACCAAAATATGAACTTCAGGATGCACTAAAATTTTGTTTTTGCAGTGGCTCAAAAATAAACATTTCAGAAATTACTTTTGTAATAATTTGCGATCAATTGTTCTTTTATTTTTTCCAATTGTTTAAGTCTGTGATGTTTCTCTCCCAATTAAGAATTTCCCAATAAACTTAAGAGATGCCTGACTTTGGTTTTCAATCTGTAGTATCTTGTTAACACACTCAATACTGGACTAAAACAAAAGCATAGAAGGCACATCAAACAGCCTCTACGTTTCTAACATTATTTTAAAGAAGAACGGAAGCTAGAGTATTTGTAATTGGACACTGAATCCTAAGTTTTTATTTGAGTGCCTCTGAATGCTGACAGGATGACTTGACAGGCTGTTTGCCTTTTGGATTTTAGTGCAAAGTAGAATATTGTGATTGCCTTGAATATAAGTGTGTTAGGGAATTCTCCAGTCTGGACCGAGCACTTCTTCCATAGGATATAGAGATCAGACCTTTGTCATGCTGTATAGTATCAGGTACTTCAAAGCTAGGTGCTTGATTATTTATTACTAATGGAATTTGACTTTAAGTGTCTTCAGCCTTGGAATTAGTGATCTTCTAGCTTTTCATGAATGTTTCAAAATGTTAGGAAATAATGATCACATATAATGGCTTGGGTATGAGTACATCTCAGGAACCAAGAAAACAAAATGCTCTCAAGCTATAAGATTCTTTTGACTGTAATTCCAAAGAGGAAAAACATTTCAAAAGGAATGGGACCTTGTGACAAATGACATTTGAATACCTTTGCAGCAGCATTTATTTACAGCAGAAACAGTAAAGAGTTTAGGAAGTTGCATTTTGGGAGGCAGTGGTGGTTGCATTTTTCCCTCTTATTTGAGATCTGTGTTTCAGCTGGGATAAGGAGGGAGGATGAGAGACAAGCCTTGAAGAAGTACCTCACATTTAAAGTATGAAAGATGGAAGAGCCACATACCCCAGGATGAATATACTCTTGGTGCTTTTTTGCAAAGAGGGTAGGAGTAAAAACCTCAGAGCCTTTAGCAGCAGCATTTACAACAGAAACAAGAGTTCAGGAAGGCTGCCCCTTGGGAGTGGAGTGGTGATGGTTTTCTTCTCTGTCCTTAGTAGTTTTGTAATCACCTCACCTTCATTTTACTGTTGTGCTCTGGAGCAAGAAGGGTAATATTTTAGGTTGGAAAGAGATGAAAAGAGACATCGCAAGAGGATTGAAGCTTCAAATTTGACATTTTAGGTCTTTCCCTCCCTGCCTTTCCCCATCCTGCACCCCATGTTATCTTTTAAACAGACACTTCGATTTTTTAGTTTAGAGCAAGGGATTAAAACCGGGCTCCTTGGTCCAACGTGAGATCTGATTTTTAAAATAATTGCCAACACTTAAAAATAAGGAGATTTCACATTTAAATAGGTTTTGTATTTCAGCATCTCTTGAAGCATTGGATGCCATGGAGTACTGATTGGGGGCTTCCCAGGTGGTGCTAGTGGTAAAGAAACCCGCCTGCCAATGCACAAGACATGAGAAACACTGGTTTGATCCCTGGGTCAGGAAGGTCCCCTGGAGGAGAGCTTGGCAACCTGCTCCAGTATTCCTGCCTGGAGAACCGCATGGACAGAGGAATCTGGTGGGTTGCAGTCCATTGGCTCGCACAGAGCTGGAACAGTCAACTGAAGCAGCTTTGCATGCACGCACGCACTTGACTGGACTCCCGTGTGGCAGCAGTTTGACAGGAGCTGCATAATGGTTGCTCCTGTAGTCCAGCCTTGTGTTTTTCTTGGCCAGTGGCCTGACATGCTTCACTTTACTCACTTGTGTTGTCTGCTGGGGCCCTATAGGAGTTTGAGATGCAAACTGACTTAAAGCAGATGAGTTACTTGATGTGTTTAGAAAATCTGAATGATTCTCTAACAGCTCTTTGCTTCTCTAGGATTGTGCAGAGATGGGAAGGAGAGTCTAGAAATTACAGACTTGGTGAGTTTATTGCTCTTGAACAGGGAACAGATCCTAATTATTAAGAGCACGTAGAGACGAAAGAAGGGAAAGCCAGCCTGGCTCTGCCAAGAGCAGATTCAGTTTACATTTCCTTTTTCAACAGAACTACCCTGCGGGCATGATGGAATACCAGAGATATAGTATCTATTTTAATGAGGCATTTTATACGGATAAAGGAATGACAAATTGTGTCTTCCTGACTTTTTGAGAAGGCACAACAGTTCGATTAGCAGTCTGCTCAACAGTGCGTTGAAAGAGAATAGCTTCAAGTGCTGGTTAACCATCAAATCTAGAAATTCATATTTTTCTAAGCTATTTTTCAAGAGTGATCATAAAAATTAAGGTAATTTCCAGTTGACTGAAACAGTTTATGTTTACCTCTGTTGAGAAGAAAAACTACTGAAGTGGATACTATTTTTCTAAGAAGGAAATTGAACTCTAAAGAAACAGGGTTAGCAGCATTTAAAAAAAATAAGAAAACGAAAGCCACCCAAAAGCAACACTTATTCACATAATCCTGTTTACCATTATGGCAAGCATTCCATGTCATTGAATCCAGACATCAATCTTATTGTTATGATTCCTATTTTTCCTGTGAGAAAACTCAGGCTCAGGTTGAAATTTTTTACAGCAGGGATAGTTGTGATGCCCTGATCTCCCAGGCTCCAGAGCCTGAGTTCTGCTCGTCACACTACATTGTTTCACCATAATTAAAAACCAAAATACAAAAACATGATGGAACCACCTGTAAGAATACATGTTGCTAAATTGTCTCTGACTCCTTTGTGACCTCATAGACTGTAGCTCACCAGGCTCCTCTGTCCATGGGGTGGGTTTACATCTGTCTAGTTCCAGAAAAACATCTTTCTGCTTTATTGACTATACCAAAGCCTTTGACTGTGTGGATCACAAGAAACTTTGGAAAATTCTGAAAGAGATGGGAATACCAGACCACCTGACCTGCTTCTTGAGAAACCTATATGCAGGTCAGGAAGCAACAGTTAGAACTGGACATGGAACAACAGACTGGTTCCAAATAGGAAAAGGAGTACGTCAAGGCTGTATATTGTCACCCTGCTTATTTAACTTCTATGCAGAGTACATCATGAGAAACGCTGGGCTGGATGAAGCATAAGCTGGAATCAAGATTGCCGGGAGAAATATCAATAACCTCAGATATGCAGATGACACCACCCTTATGGCAGAAAGTGAAGAAGAACTAAAGAGCCTCTTGATGAAGGTGAAAGAGGAGAATGAAAAAGTTGGCTTAAAGCTCAACATTCAGAAAACAAAGATCATGGCATCTGGTCCCATCACTTCATGGGAAATAGATGGGTGTCAGACATGGGAAATAGAAACAGTGTCAGACATTATTTTTTCGGGCTCCAAAATGACTGCAGATGGTGACTGCAGCCATGAAATTAAAAGACGCTTACTCCTTGGAAGGAAAGTTATGACCAACCTAGATAACATATTCAAAAGCAGAGACATTACTTTGCCAACAAAGGTCCGTCTAGTCAAGGCTATGGTTTTTCCTGTGGTCATGTATGGATGTGAGAGTTGGACTGTGAAGAAAGCTGAGTGCTGAAGAATTGATGCTGTTGAACTGTGGTGTTGGAGAAGACTCTTGAGAGTCCCTTGGACTGCAAGGAGATCAAACCAGTCCATCCTAAAGGAAATCAGTCCTGGGTGTTCATTGGAAGGACTGATGCTGAAGCTGAAACTCCAATACTTTGGCCACCTGATGCAAAGTGTTGACTCATTGGAAAAGACTCTGATGCTGGGAGGGATTGGGGGCAGGAGGAAAAGGGGACATCAGAGGATGAGATGGCTGGATGGCATCACTGACTTGATGGACATAAGTTTTGGATGAACTCTGGGAGTTGGTGATGGACAGGGAGGCCTGACGTACTGCGATTCATGGGATCGCAGAGTTGGACACGACTGAGCAACTGAACTGATATTATCTATTGATATCTATTGATAACGTGTCTATTTATATCCATATTTATTTATACCTATTTATCTTCTATTGAGAAAGATTTATTTTAAAGCATTAATTCACATGATTGTGAAGGCTGGTAAGTCCAAAATCTAAGTGGGCAGCAGCAGGCTGGAGACCCAGGGAAGAGTTGATGTTGTAGCTCTAGTCCAGAGGCAGCCTGCTGGAAGAATTCCCTCTTTTAGGGGGAGGGGACTTCAGTCTGTTTTCTCGTAAGATCTTCAACTGGCTGGATGAGGCCCACCCACACAATGGAGTGTCATCTGCTTTACTCAGAATCTACTGATTGGAATGTTCATCCCATTAAAAAGAATTCCTTTTCAGGTAAATATATCTGCACTCCAGACATGTGTGACCAAGTATCTGGCCCTGTGGCCTAGCCAAACTGAAGCATTTTTCCTTAACCATCACACCAAACTTTTGGGCATGACCAGAGTGAAGACCTCAGATGACTACACCCACAGTATCAAAGTGAAGTTGGGGTTGGGGGAACAGCTTTCCCACTCTGGGGCTTGGAAGAAAACTTCTCTAGAACTTTGGCAGTGACTCAAGTTAAAAATCTTTCGTGAGACTTGATAGGCTAACACTCATGTGAGCAGTTTCTCAAAAAGTCAAAGTTATATAATTCAACAATTCTATTCCTAAGGAGATTCTCAAGGGAAATAAAAACACAGATTTCTACAAAAACTTGTGCATGAATATTTATAGAACTATTCATAACAGTCCCAAAGTAGAAACAACTGTCAGTTGATGAATAGATAAACAAAATGTTTATCCATAAAATATTCAGTCATTAAAAGGAATGAAGTAGTGATACACATTACAACATGGATGAACCTTAAAAATGCTATGCTAAGTATAAGAAGGCAGACAC
Organism: Bos taurus; assembly: GCF_002263795.3. NCBI lineage: Eukaryota > Metazoa > Chordata > Mammalia > Artiodactyla > Bovidae > Bos > Bos taurus. Next base: position 12,467,218 of record NC_037339.1, read on the forward strand.
AAGTGGTCACATGTTATGTGATGCAATTTATGTATAATGTCCAGAATAAGCAAATCCAAAGTGACACTTAATTGTTTCCAGGGTCTGGAGAAAGAAGGGAACGTAGAATGACTGTTAGTGGGTTTCCTTTGGGTGATGGAAATGTTCTGGAATTATATAGATTGAGAAGGCAATGGCAACCCACTCCAGTACTTGCCTGGAAAATCCCACGGGCAGAGGAGCCTGGTAGGCTGCAGTCCATGGGGTCGCGAAGAGTCAGACATGACTGAGTGACTTCACTTTCACTTTTCACTTTCATGCATTGGAGAAGGAAATGGTGACCCACTCCAGTGTTCTTGCCTGGAGAATCCCAGGGACGGGGGAGCCTGGTGGGCTGCCATCTATGGTGTTGCACAGAATTGGACACGACTGAAGTGACTTAGCAGCAGCAGCAGTGGTTGAAGAAATCAACCATCAATATTCATTGGAAGGACTGATGTTGAAGCTGAAGGTCCAATACTTTGGACTCCTGATGTGAAGAGCCGACTCATTTGAAAAGACTGTGATGCTGGGAAAGATTGAAGGTAGGAAGAGAAGGGGACAGTGGAGGATGAGATGGTTGGATAGCATTACCAACTCAATGGACATGAGTTCACGAAAACTGCGGGAGATAGTGAAGGACAGGGAAGCCTGGTGTGCTGCAGTCCATGGGGTTGCAAAGGGTTGGACTTTTGAGACTTAGCGACTGAAAGTCCGACATGTCTTAGCAACTGAAAAACCATAACAAGTGGTTGTACAACTCTGAATAAAGATGACTGAATTTTATATTTAAAAGGATGAATTTTGTGTGATAAAAGTTATAAGGAAATAGTTTTAAAAAACAAGTAAAAACTTCTAAAATTAAAAAAATAATGGAGCCAAAAAACTCAAGAGTTTAATAGCAGATTAGTCATGGCTTAGAATATTGAAAAAAAATGTCCAGAATGCAATGTAGAAAGACAAAGATGTGATATATTAAAGTTTAAGTGACCAGGAGGGAAAGGACAACTAATAAAAGGAGAATAGGGCATGAACAGGATCAATAGCTGAAAAGATGATTGTTGGGAATTTCCTAGAAATGATGAATGAACCACTCAGTTTCAAAAAACCTAACAATTCTTAAGTAAAAACAATATACATATTAGATTTCCCAGGTAAACCTATACACATACTTGTCTACTTTTCTGGATTATTCAATAAGCAAGCTAAAATAAATTTCTAGGATTGCCAGTAAAAGAATATACAATTTATATATATTTAAAACTAGTGGAGAAAAAAGATTAGAAGCCAAGAAAAAATAGAAAAACAACTGGGGCAAAAAGTGAAAAGCACAAAGTAAGATGGCAGATCTAAATCTCACTTCCTTCATCCCTCACAGGTGTTCCTGAGAGCACCCCCTCCCAGTAAACTTCCTTCCAGGAACATCCTGGTCTGTTTGCAGGGCAACCTCATCTGTGAAATGAGGACAACTGCTTTGGAAAAGGATGATTACTTAGTTAAGGTGGACGTGTGTGTGCCCTGTGACATGTCTACCCTTATATGGAAGCTTTAGAGAAAATCTTGCTTATGAAGACCAGGAGATGTGTACAAGTGTTTATCAATAGTGTAAGTTATGGTATGTTCATCCAGTGGAATAGTCCACAGTGGTAAAGAAGGATGACAGATACATGCTTCAACATAGACACGCTGCAAAAAACAGCAAAAGAAGCAAGTCACAGAAGAATATAAAAGAGTGAGTCCATCTACATAAGGTTCAAAAACAGGCAAAACTATGTTCAGTTGACCCTCTATATCTGTGGGTTACGTGCCCCTGGATTCCAACCAACTGTAGATTGAAAATACCTTTTTAAAAGCCCCAAAATTTCCAAAAAGCAAAATTTAAATTTGCTGCATGTCTACAACAGTTTACATAGCATTTACATTGTGTTTACAGCAATTTGCTTTGTATTTACATTGTATTAGGTCTTACAAGTGATCTAGAGTTGATTTAAAGTATACAGGAAGATGTGCATAGGTTAAATGCAAATATTAGGCTACACTACTTTATAGAAGGGGTGTCAGCATCTGTACATTTTGGCATACAAGGGACTTGTGGAATAATCCTCTGATGATTGAATTATGTTGTAATATATACATCTACACATACATGTATGGGCTTCCCCGGTGGCTCAGTGGTAAGGAACCCACCAGCCAGTGCAGGAGATGCAGGACATGCACGTTCAATCCGTGGGTTGGGAAGATCCCCTGGAGGAGGAAATGGCAACCCACTCTGGTATTTTTGCGTGGGAAATCCCATGAACAGAGGAGCCTGTCACAAAGAGTCTGACATGGCAACTGAGCATGCGTGCACACATATATGTATATATACCATACATTCATTAAAAATTTTATTGTATTTTCGGCTGTGCTGGGTCTTCGTCGCTGCATGCAGGCTTTCTCTGTTTGTGGTGAGTAGAGGCTACTCTCTTGTTGAAGTGCATGAGCTCACTGCGGCGGCTTCTCTCGTTGAGCATGGTTCTCGGGCTCTTGGACTCAGTAGTTGTGCAAGGGCTTAGTTGCTTCACGTGTGCAATCTTCCAGACCAGGGACTGAACCCGTGTTCACTACATTAGCAGGCAGATTCTTAACCGCTGGACTACCAGGGAAGTCCCATACAACCACTTAATAATCAAGTATGGCAGCGGAACCAGATATCAAATTGCCAACATCCGCTGGATCATGGAAAAAGCAAGAGAGTTCCAGAAAAACATCTATTTCTGCTTTATTGACTGCCAAAGCCTTTGACTGTGTGGATCACAATAAACTATGGAAAATTCTGAGAGAGATGGGAATACCAGACCACCAGATCTGCCTCTTGAGAAATTTGTATGCAGGTCAGGAAGCAACAGTTAGAACTGGACATGAAACAACAGACTGGTTGCAAATAGGAAAAGGAGTATATCAAGGCTGTATATTGCCACCCTGTTTATTTAACTTATATGCAGAGTACATTATGAGAAACACTGGACGGGAAGAAACACAAGCTGGAATCAAGATTGCCAGGAGAAATATCAGTAACCTCAGATATGCAGATGACACCACCCTTATGGCAGAAAGTGAAGAGGAACTAAAAAGCCTCTTGATGAAAGTGAAAGAGGGCAGTGAAAAAGTTGGCTAAAAGCTCAACACTCAGAAAATGAAGGTCATGATATCTGGTCCCATCACTTCATGGGAAACAGATGGGGAAACAGTGGAAACAGTGTCAGACTTTATTTTTGGGGGCTCCAAAATCACTGCAGATGGTGACTGCAGCCATGAAATTAAAAGACACTTACTCCTTGGAAGGAAAGTTATGACCAACCTAGATAGCATATTCAAAAGCAGAGACATCCCTTTGCCAACAAAAGTTCGCCTAGTCAAGGCTATGGTTTTTCCAGTGGTCATGTATGGATGTGAGACTTGGACTGTGAAGAAGACTGAGCGCTGAAGAATTGATGCTTTTGAACTGTGGTGTTGGAGAAGACTCTTGAGAGTCCCTTGGACTGCAAGGAGATCCAACTGGTCCATTCTGAAGGAGATCAGCCCTGGAATTTCTTTGGAAGAAATGATACTAAAGCTGAAACTCCAGTACTTTGGCCACCTCATGTGAAGAGTTGACTCATTGGAAAAGACTCTGATGCTGGGAGGGATTGGGGGCAGGAGGAGAAGGGGACGAGAGAGGATGAGATGTCTGGATGGCATCACTGACTCGATGGACGTGAGTCTGAGTGAACTCCAGGAGTTGGTGATGGACAGGGAGGCCTGGCATGCTGCGATTCATGGGGTCGCAAAGAGTCGGACACGACTGAGCAACTGAACTGAACTGAACTGAAGGTACCAGTGATGTTCTGTTTATGAGAGGTAGATCCCTGGATGTTCACTTTATAATTTTTCTTCAAATTATACACATTCTTTTATAACACTTAAAATTTCACACCCAAAATATTCATTCAAAACAGATTACTCAACAGAATTTGTTCAAAGAGGTTGCGGGGCATGTTAATTAGGTGTTTTCTCAAATGTTTCTAAAAACAACTTTGAAGAAAAATTCAGTTTTTAAGCACAACTGAAGATTAAAGGGGAAAAGCTGAAAACTTCTCTGTTTCCCAAATTGTGCCCTGAAAAGGTACGCATTACCAAGGCTTTCTGCTTGTCAGCCTCTTGGAGTTGGGGCGGGTGGCAGTGAGGGAGGAGGGGAGAGAAGCCGCGGCTGCCTTCTCTCTATGTCTGTCCTGCATTTCCTGGTCTGTATTCCCACATCTGGACTCCACCCCAGCTCCTGACACAAGCTGGGTTTATCCACTCTTGTTGTTTAGCCACTAAGTTGTGTCCGACTCTTTTACTACCTCGTAGCCACCTGCTGGGCAGGAGAGGCAGAAGACGTGGGTTCCATCCCTGGGTCAGGAAGATCCCCTGGAGGAGGCAATGGCAACCCAGTCCAGTATTCTTGGGCTACAGTCTATGGAGTCACAAATAGCTGGACGTCTGAGGGACTGGGCAGGGACTGTAGCCCACCAGGCTCCTCTGTCCATGGGATTCCCCGAGCAAGAATACTGGAGTGGGTTGCCATTGCCTCCTCCAGGGGATCTTCCTGACCCAGGGATCAAACCTGTGTCTCCTGCACTGGCAGGTGGATTCTTCATCACTGCGCCTCCCGGGAAGCCCTATCCACTCTTCCTCTGAGGTTGTATCAAGAAGTGCCTGTGGCCCTGCAAAGGGACTGGATCTGAGGCAGGGGATGGAGGGCGATGGGGTCGGGCAGGGAAGGACACGGGGAGGCTTGAAGCAGAGCTAGCACCATCAACAGGCGGCAGTGCTGGATGAAAGGACACCATCTAGCCAGGAGATGAAGAAGGGCGCAGCGCCCCGGCCAAGAGTGGGGAAATGCTGAACCCCAATCCCCGCCCCCCCCCACCCCCTACCCAGGGAAGCTGCCTTGTGATCCAGCCTGCAGAAACAGGAACCTGAGATGCCTGAGCTCCGGGCTGAGGCGATCATTTTGGCAGCGTGCTCTCCACAGTGGTACTCTGCATGCCCCAGCCAGGCTGGACCCGTCACAGAACAGGCTGGCTGGAGGCCCTGCCCCTCTGCAGCTATCTTGCAGCCTCTCCCACGGGGTTCACAGCAGGGAAACCCCATAGCCAGCCCCGGGGCATAGGGCACTTTATTAGGACAAGAGACAGCCTTTGGGAAGGGGCCACAGAAACCCAGCTGAAACATCGGAGAGGCGGCTGTCCTAAAGCTGCAGTCTCACTTTGAGCCGCTAGGTGGTACAGCAGCCCAGCCTACGGCTTAACAAAAACCAGAAGAATTAATACAGCTTTGCACGATGCTTTGTTCTTGTTCAGGCACTAAGTCATGTCCAACTCTTTGCGACCCCTGAGATGCTATGGCACAATTCCTACCCACCCCACCCTGATGCTTAAACCATATCTCAGGCACTTGCGGGCATTCTTTATTTCAAAGAACCTGCCTCCTACTCCAGCCCGGATTTTAGGGTCTTTTCTTGCTGACTTCTTCTCTTCTATCCCTGGTCCAAATCTGGTTCATCTTCTCAGTGTTTCAGGCTTCTGTTCAGGTTCACCCGTCAGTTTCAGGGGGCTGAGCTGCCGCCCTGTGACCATGGCCCATCTTCATGCCCCCCCCCACTGCCCCGCCCCAGACAGTGCCAGGCACCCAGGACAGGTAAGTGCCATTCCTTGTGCAGTCACGGGGAAGCTCTGGTGAGCAGCCTGCCACCACTAGCATTCCTCGGGTGTCCAAGCCACCTTCTTATCTTACCTGCCTCCCCTCCACACGCATCCTCAGTCACTCCTCAGGCGCTTTGCTAAAATTTTTCTGGAATTTTCTATTAGCGTTTCATTATGTCCCTGCCATTCATGATCAGCTTTTATTCTGAGTGTACTGTAAATTGTAATTCAAATTTATTCTCTGCTCAGTGTCACCTTACGAGTATGGTTGTCCCTGAGCTTGCATGGGAAATAGCAGCCACCTTCTAACACTCTATTCCCTTGTTGTTTAGTTGCCAAGTCATGTCCAACTCTTTTGTGACCCTCTGGACTCTAGCCCACTGGGCTCCTCTGTTGGTGGGGTTTCTCGGGCAAGAATACTGGAGTGCATTACCATTTCCTGCTCCAGGGGATCTTCCTGACCCAGGGATCAAACCTGTGTCTCCTGCATTGGCAGGCACATTCTTTACCACAGAGCCACCAGGGAGGCCCCTCTTTATCCCCTTAGGTTGCTTTATTTTCCTTCTTAGCCTCTTTTCCGCCTGAGATAAGTATGTATTGGTACTCTCTTCATTCCCTAGAGTGGAAGCTCCCTGAGCACTGGAACTTGGCTGGTTTTGTTCTCTCTTGTGGCCTCAGTGCTAGAACAGTGTCTGGCATGTGGTGGGCACTCAGCAAATGTTTCTTGAATGAAAGGGTAGATGGATGGATGGAAGGATGAATGAATAGTTGGAGGGATGGATGCATGCATGGATGCATGGGTGGATGAGTAGAAGGATGAATGAGTAGAGGGAGGGATGGGTGGATGGATGGATAGATCTGCCTCTCCCCAGTAGGCCATGGGGAAAAGCAGTGTCCTGGGGGTTTGGAGTCTAAGGTTTTTGGCTCCAGTTGAGCCACTACTGGACTTTGAGCAAGTAACTAAATCTCCCAGTGTGGCCTGTTTCCTATTTTGTAAAATGAGTGGGCTGCACTTTGTGATCTGGTGTTTGTTCCTGCCCTGACCAGTTTTGGTTTTATAATTATTCCCAAAGGTGCTGAGGTCATTAGCTAGGTAACAGACAACATGCTTTTTTGGCAGAAAGCTGTTGCAAGTAATAACTTAGAATCAAAAGATGCATTTATATATGTGGATAAAGACATAATTGCTTCACAATATTGTCCTATGAAAATATTGGATGCGTTGGTCTTTGCTTATATTTCCACCTTGACCTCTGACTTCATGTATTAATGATTCTGATTATTCTGACAGATTTTTAAAAAATATATTGTTCTTCATTTGGAATTTTCCTTGGTTATTTCTTTTCATTAGTAATTTATGATTATTTAAAGAGTTGAAAATATTCTATAGGAGACACACCTACAGGTTTTGGAAAATTAGTAACATTATTTTCAAAAAGATATCATGTTTCTAGTGCACTTCCACTATTGTAAGCAGATTTTAAAATAAAATACTATTAATAATATAAAAATTCTTAATGTTGAAGAAGAATGATCACCCAATGTCATGATTTTCCTTTTGCTACTTGGTTGTAATTATTTTGTAGGATTGGCTTGTGTCTGGTATCTGGAAAACCTTCAGATGTTTTTGAGTGAATGGCCAGTGGCCTGTGAGAGAAAAGACTCATCCTAAGATATAGGTAGAACTTCATGAAAGTAGTTCTCTCTTTCTTTTCCAAGAGCAGAAATCTAAATGAACTTAGGAATAAAAGGAAGGACTCTCTCCTAAATCCTCAATTCTATTTAATCAGTTAATTAATTTTGAATCAAGGCTGTCTTTTTATTTTTTTTGAAATAAACTATATTTATTAAAAATTTTTTTAATGTGGGCCATTTTTAAAAGCCTTTATTGAATTTGTTACAATATTGCTTCTGTTTTATGTTTGGGGTTTTTTTTTTTTTTTTTTTTTTTGCCACATGTGGGATCTTATGTTCCCCACCAGGGATAGAACTCACAACCTTTGCTTTGGAAGGCAAAGTCTTAATGACTGGACTACCAGGGGAAGTCCCAGTCCTCAATTTTAAATGTTTACTCTTCTCTGTAATAAGGGGTAACAAAACTTGATACCTGTGGTTAAATAGAGTAGTGGCCCCTCAAGTCCAAGTCCTTCTCCCCAGGAACTGTGACTATGTCACCTCATCTGGCCAAAGGGACTTTGCAGATGTGGTGAAGTTGAGATGGAGACTTATCTTGGAATATTCGAGTAGGCCAATTTAACCTTCTTGAATTGGAAGACTCTTTCTCAGCTGCTGTTGGGGGAAGATGTGGTTAGAGAGGAGGAGTGAGAGGCGGGGCATGGCTGGCTTTGAAGATGAAGGAAGATGTCAAGGGCCAGCGGGTGCAGGCTGTCTCCAGAAGCTGGAAAAGGCAGAGAAGTGGGCTCCCCCTCAGAGCTTCTAAAAGAAACGCATCCCTGATGACGCTTTGATTTCAGCCTTGTGAAACCCAAGTCAGACTTCTGATCTACAGACCTGTGACAGGGTGCAACTTGTGCTAAGCCACTGAATTTATGGTCATTTGTTACAGCAGCGACAGGAGACTGATTCATTACCTTTTCTTCTTTTTAACTTAATTTTTATTGGCGTACAGTGTTTAGTTGCTTTACAAAGTTGTGTTAGTTTCTACTGTGCAGCAAAGTGAATCAGACATACGTATACACATATCCGCTCCCTTTTGGATTTCCATCCCATTCAGGTCACCACAGAGCACTGAGTGGAGGTCCTGAGCTATACAATATGTTCTCATTAGCTGTCTGTTTTATACAGAGTATCAATAGTAACAATATATTGTACGTCAGTCCCCATCACCCAATTTCTCCCACTCTCCCTGTCCCCCTTGGTATCCATCTATTTGCTCTCTCTGTCTGTGTCTGTGTTTCTGCTCTGTAAATATGATCATCTATACCATGTTTCTGGCTTCCCTGGTGGCTCAGATGGTAAAGAATACGCCTGCAACACAGGAGACGTGGGTTTGATCCCTGGGTCGGGAAGATCCCCTGGAGTGGGGAATGGCAACCCACTCTAGTATTCTTGCCTGGAGAATTCCATGGACAGAGGAGGCTGGTGGGCTACAGTCCGTGGGATTGCCAAGGGTTGGTCACGAGTGAGCGACTAACATACACACACATATATACCTTTTTTCTAGATTCCACATATATGTGTGAATATATGACATTTGTTTTTCTGGCTGACTTTGTATGACGGACGCTAGGTCCATCCATGTCTCTACATGCATTACCTTCTTATTTGAACAAATGCTTTGAGCTCCCCAGAGTGAAAGAGAGAGGCCAGGCAGAGAGCTAGAGCTGGGCTAAGCAACATGGTAGCCACTGGAAAGGCAGCTGGTCTAAATTCAGTCCTATGAGAGGAATATACATAGATTTCAAAGAGTCAGTATGAAGAGAAACTTAACGACTCATTTATTTTTATTGATCAGATGTTGAAACGATACTGCTTTCAGACATACTGATTTAAATTAAAAAATTATTCAAAAGCATTTCACCTTTTTTTAAAAATAGCTTTTAAAAACTGTGACTGTTAGAAAATTTAAACCACACACATGGCTTGCATTTGTGCTTCTGAGTCAACTCTTCCGCTGTCCTCTGAAGGATAAGAGGTAATCATTCCCAGGGCAGACAGTTCTCCGGCTAGGCCGTGATCTGGGACATGCAGGTATAGGTTTTCAAGAGGATGGGTCAGACTTTCCCTGTATCTTCCTGTACTAGACTTCCTGGAAGAGAAAAGTGTCTCGTGGGTCTTTATATCCTCAGCACCTAATACAGTGGCCAGCTTATGTGGAGACTGTTTGCAGAGCACACACAGACGCCGCTGACCCTAGAAGGTGCTTTGACAAGGCACAACAAGGTGATAAATTTGTCTCTAGCAATTGTTCCAACAGACCTAGACACTGTGGTCTAACAGAAAGCAGGATCCAACGGCTGAGCCTTTTCCCCTTTTAGCCAGTATTTGCTCCCCTATCTTTCCCATCCCGGAGAAGGTCTGTTAGCATTTCCAGGAAAGAGAGATGTCAAAAAGAGAAATCAAGAGGCAGCCTCAGATGTCTGCGAGCCTAAATACCAAGAACCATTCTATATAGTGATTTCTGCTCGGCCTGTTTCTTGTCTCTGTGGCAACTTCTCAGTAACGCTGAGAAAAGGGGCTTGAGCTGAGAACCGAGAGACAAACTCTTCATTTGAAATTTTGGTTCTCTCACTGATGTGCCCCATGCTGAATTTACCTCGCTGTAGTTCCCCTCATCATGCCTGCATAAAGATGCCAATGTTTACATTGACCAGCACCGAGCGCCCTGAGGATTAATTAGTGACTGTGATTAGAAGCATTCTTTAAATATCAGGAATAATTTGTGTCCTGGGAACAGGATTGGGGATCTGATTGGTTGCTTAGCTGCAACCCTGAATTTGGCATTTGCAGAATATTTTGGGATTCAAAGCTGAAGCTATGAAAGTCAGGACTGCCTGTATGTACAGATGTATGCTGTCCATGCGCAAGACAGTGAGCTTTCTTTGGGATCCTGGAAGAATAGAAAGCACGCCCCAAAACCATCTGTCATTGTTTAGTTGCTTAGTCATGTCCGACTCTTTGCCACCCCATGGACTGTAGCCCACCAGGCTCCTCTGTCCATGGAATTTTGGAGGTTCAAAAGTTATTAGAGGTCCAAAATGCCATATTGGAAAGTGTCTACCATGGTTACATGCAGCTAAATGTTGCTGTTGCCCCCACCCCCGCCCCACCGTATGGTATCATTTGCTTAACTCAAATGAACTTTGTGCCATTAAAAATGGGGAAATGCAATTGATTTCAATGCCATTTGAGTCTGTTTTGAGGTCTTGTGGACGGAAATATCCTGGTTACTTGGTTCCGATGATTCATGTCATAAACTTTATCTTTTCTTTATTTTTGTTTTCTATATGGAAACTCATCATTTGAGGTTGGCAATGTGGATGTGGACTGAAGTTCTTCAATGAATTTTTTTCCGTGGCTCTCTGTTTCAGACCCCAAATCTCCAATTCTAGGCTGTTTTCCAAAAGCAAACATAATCATGGGCCCTCTGAAAGACGGCTGGCCTTTCGGATATTACAGTTAGCCCTCCTCTGAGGTTGGTTAGGCTCAGAATTTATTGCCTTTTAGTCAAAAAGAGAGAGTGTTACAATTCATTCCCAGGAGGGAGGAAGCAAATTAGTCATGAAAACGTTGTCTGGGAGACTGTTGCTGGTACACAGGACAAGTTCATTAGTGTGATCACCTTACTGGGACAGGGGCCGCTGACCAGGAAGAAAGTGCTGATGACCAGGTGATCGAAGACAGCGTATGTTCATATTCATTGCCCTGTCTTCAGCAAGCGACATGGCTGTTTTGGTTAAACACACACACACACACACACAGAGTTATGTCTTTCCTGATGCTTCAGCAAAGTCTGTAAGTTAAGGCAAATGATACGGGCTGGGAGTAACTAACCATCCTGTCAGTATGGAAGTGTCGTATTTGCAGGAAGTGAATAATTTGCCCAGTAAGAAAACAAACTATATGAAGAAAGAGGTCAAGGCATTACCTATCCACAGAGGGATAACAGACAGATACTCCAACCATTCCAAGATTTCTAATAGCCATGTATATTTATCCTCTTTAACTTCTTCAGTCACTAAGTTGTATCCGACTCTTTGCGCCCCTGTGGACTGCAGTCCTCCCTGTCCTTCACCATCTGACTAAACAAATGTAATAGTCTCAAGGCTCCTATTTAAAATTGAAGACCACTCCTTAGATAAATCTGTATTTCTCTGAATTGACCACATGTAGAGTAAATATCCTGGGGCTTTGAAGTATACCATGAGACCATGTACAACTCAGCCCTGGTGGATCAAGCTTTGAGGACATACACAGCACAACCCTGTCCCTGCTCCCCACCTCGTGAACGCATAACTGTGTCCATGTGATGTTGTGTTTAGTTTGAGGGGTGCTGGAAGCAATGTCTTTTATTTCCGCTTTTATTTTCTTTGTCTTGCTAGCTCGCAGGGCTGGAGGCCACAGGGCAGTGTGTTATCACCATCGCAGTTTAAGGTTTAACACGCTGAATGTGATCATACTTGGGGATTGTCAAAACCTGAGGAAATGTGTCCTTTGTTGAATGGCCCTGGGGTAATAGGACAACATTTTCAGGGTGGCCGGGCACTTGGAATGCTACTCGTGGGCCAGGCAGGCATGAATCCATCATTCTCAACCTTGGAGCCTCTGGTACTCAAGTGTGGGGGAAGGTAGACATTTTGTTGGCCATTTGTTTGTCTCCTTATGGGGGCTTCCCTGGTGGCTCAGATGGTAAAGAATCTGCCTGCAATGCTGGAGACCTGGGTTCAGTCCCTGAGTCGGGAAGATCCCCTAGAGGAAGGAATGGCTACCCACTCTGGTATTCTTGCCTGGAGAATCCTGTGGACAGAGGAACCTGGCAGGCTACAGTCCTCGGGGTCGCAAAGAGTCAGACATGACTGAGTGACTAACACTAACACACTTTCAAGCAAATATATCTGGATGGTAGCCTTTAAAAGATGGCACAGATGCCTGCTGTGGCATCACCTGGCTCCCTCCCTCTACCTGTCCATGGGTGAGCCTTGCACCAGACCTCCTGAACTGCAACCTCTGGGGATAGGGTCCCCAGAAATCCTAATTTCTTGAAACTTTTAATTTTAGAACAGTTTTAGGTTAACAGAGAAGTTGCAAAGATAGCACAGAAAGGTCCTATTTATACTATACCCAGTTCTTTATTAAACTCAAATTTTAATGAACCAATATTGATGTGTGATTATTAACTAACATCCACATTTTGTTCACATTATGCCGTTTTTCCATGACAGGACCCTGTCTGAGATAACCACATTACGTTTGATTGTCAGATAAATGTCTCCTTTGGCTTCTCTTGGCTGTGATGGTTTCTCAGACTTTCCTTATTTCTGATGACCTTTCAGAGTTTTGAAGAGTCCTGGAGACAGTTTTGTAGACTGTCTCTCGATTGGGATCTGTTTGATGTTTTGCTCATGGCGAGACTGGGGTTATGGGTTTGGGGAAGGAAGACCACAGAGGTAAAGTGCCCTTCCCATCACATCCCATCAGGGGTTCGTAGCATCAACATGACTCATGCTTGATGTTCACCTTGATCATCCGGCTGAGCCGGTTTTGACGAGCTTCTCCACTATAAAGTTTTCTTTTTCCCCACCTTTTCATACTGTATTTTTTGAAAGGAAGTCATTGTGGGTAGCCCACACTGAGAGAGTGGGGAGTTATATATAGTCCACCTCCTCGTGGGGGGAGTAGCATTGGGATTCTTCTGCTTAGGGGATTTGTCTATTCTCCCCCATTGATTTGTTCAATCATTTTATTATATCAGTATGGACTCATAGATGTTGGGTTATAATCCAATAGTAGTTTGTTGATCAAATTCCTCCTGCTTTGCATATTGGGGATTTAAGTTGGCTCCTTTCAACATAGCCCCATTATTGTGGTTTAGTGGATGCACCTCTGGGACTTTCAGCCACCAGAGGCAGCTCCAGGAATCCACATTTTAAAATATATTTCATTTTATTTGTGTGTATATATACACACACATTTATATATGAATCTACATTAAAAACAATGTCCACATTAAAAATATCCATATTAAAAATAGGCTCCAACACAGTCTAAAATTCAAGATTTATCATTTCCAGCCATGGAAAGCAGACATTTCCAAATGGCCTGCTTATAGATCAATGTGACACCAAGTGGTTAAAAAGAAGTTACAGAATAATTTGTATCTTCAAAGTCTCTCTGAGTTTATTTTGTAACATACAAAGCCAAGGCATGTATGGAGAGGCAGGTATTCACATCCAATTACAAGACTAGGGACCCCCCGAGACGTCATCAGGGAAGCATCTTGCTGAGCCTGGCAGGGCTTCTGGGTGACAGGCAAGTCCGAGGGAGAGCAGAAGCTGCTCTGAGCTGTCTCAGTCACTAGCCATGAGGAGCCAGAGCCATCTCAGCTGCTTCCTAGGGACTTCCTGGTGACTTCTCTGAGAGAGGGTCAGAGAAGACCCCTGGACAGCAAAGCTGAGGGCTGGCAGGGTTGGGCTAGGTGTCCCTCTGGTGGAATTGTACAGAGAAGACCAGGACTGTAGGCACGGGGAGGAAGTGACTGTATTTGCACAGGGTTCTGAGTGTGTGCTGCTCTGTGTGTGTCCATGCAGACTTGCAGAGGGGTGAACACTTCTTCCATCTTCCTTAGTTACGGCCATCTACACTTTATAACTGGATTAGACCGAGAGCCTGTTATTTTGTTGTTTGTTTTTTGCCAAACCTCGAGGCATGCAGGATCTTAATTCCCAAACCAGGATTGGAGCCCATGCCTCCTGCATTGGAGGGTGGAGTCTTCCTTCCACGTGCCGGGCGAGTCCCTAGACCAAGAACTTGTTCCCGAAGCCATGGATGCTGTCAATACACCAACTGCACAGAGACACACCTAGTGCCATTCCTGACTCTTGCTGGACAGTGCACGGTGATGCTGCAAATGCAGCCACCGCTCCCAGAACCATCCCAGCAGGAAGGCGACCGGCTCCCGCTCTTCTCGGCTCTTCCTTGCTTTCCAGATTTGCTTTGGCTCCTCCACCATCTCTGAACATCTGTTTACCTTTACAGAATGCATCTGGTAGCGTTTCTAATTAGTGATCACAACAAATTATGTGTACTCCTAGACCTCACGGCATGTTTAAGCTGCTGCATGTCTAGTCTCATGGCCAGGAATCACTAGTTATTATTAGGTGTAGCCCCACATTATCCTTTTTGTGATTCTTCTTCCTCTCTACACCATGTCACTCTCCCTGCCCCCATCCTCCCCACCCCCAGCACACATATCCTCTCTCAGTTCTGCCAAAGATGTGGAAGAACCTCCTCCAGGTAACCTTCCCCTGCAGGCTAGCGTGTCAGCAGCAGCTGTCCCCAGTATGATTCCTGGCACCCTGTAGCAAAAAAAAGGAGGAAGAACTTTTTTTTTTTTCAGTGCTTCAGCCTTATTGATCATTTTTTCTTATTGGGGATTAGGGGTGTTGTGTTTTGTCTCATGGGACTTTTATTCCATCTGTTGCTGGGCTGGAGTTTATGGCAGAGATTCATTTGAAATGGGCTTGGTGTCTTTTTTTTTTTTTTCCGTTTGAGGCAAGAGTGCAGATGGGCTGTACTTTTAATTCTCTTGCTGCCACCTGGGAGGAATTTGTCATTTCATTCCTAAAGTAAAGAAGGAAAAAAAAACCCACATCTGAAATTATCTGATGCCAGCGTGTGCCAACCAATCCAACAACTGCACCACAGCAATTCTAACAACTTGCGTGATTATCTATGTCTAGAAAGATCTGTCCGTGGGAAGACTTCTTCTGAGTTTCCACTCAAGTCTGTAATAATGATGATAAAAGTAATGTTAACAGCGGCAATAAAGTAACTTCTGTTCGGTGAAATCTGTCTAATTGGATTAAAACCCCTTTTACCTAGTTTGGCTTTCACAATAACTTTATGAGTTAGACAAATCACCTCCATTTTATGGCTGAGAAAACTGATGCTGAAGAGTTTATTTTTTCTCCTTTAAACTCATCAAACTCCTAAAAGTGTGTAAGGATAATTTGACTGGAGGATCTAAGTAAATAAGCCAGGCAACCAAATTATCAGAGGGCTGGTGTTGGGACTTCCTGGGTGGCTCAGTGGTATAGAATCTGCCCGCCAGTGCAGGAGACATAGGTTTGATCCCTGATCCAGGAAGATCCTACATGCTGAGGAGCAGCTAAACCCGTGCGCCACAGCTGTTGAACCTGTGCTGTAGAACGGGGGGGTCCGCAACTACTGAAGCCCGCATGCTCTAGAGCCCGTGCTCCACAACAAGAGAAGTCAGCACAGTGAGGCGGCGTCGCACCACCGCGAGAGAGTAGCCCTCACTCACTGCAACTAGAAACAATCTGCACTACAGTGAAGACCCTACACAGCCAAGATAAATAAAATTATACTAAAAAAAGAGGGCTGGTGTCAAAGGACGGATCCAGAAATAGGGAAGAAAGATCCTTGCTTATCTTCCTGGATTGAACAAAGCATCTTGCCCCTAGGATGCCGGTCCAGGGTTCCTGCACAGGGTTTGCCTCTTTGTTTCTCCTGGGGCTTCCGTCTCTTCTGGCCCCAGCTACTCTGCACGTCTGGCCAGTTCCTCTCCAGATCTAACCCCAACTGAGGAGGTACTTTCCTGTCTATCCCCCAAGGATGCTCCTCTGGGCTTCCAGCCACCCAGCATTGACCTTGCAGTCACCTCCTTCATTCTCTTCCTCTGAGGGGGTCTCAGTGGGATTCCATGCTAACCCTTCACCCATTTCTTCTCCCCAGACCGGCCGAAAGCAGCTAGAATACTATTAAGCATTAAATGCTGAGACCTGGCTCTTGGATCCTATCCTGCAGTGGTTGCCAAGGCTCACAGGCGGGCTTGATTGATCATCACAGCGTCTATTCTCCCCCATGACCAGTTAGGAGCACTGCCAGGAGCAGAGCGTGGCACATGTGTTTCTTGTGGAGATATCTTCTCGAGTTTTCTTTGGACAAGGGAAGCTGACCTTGTACAGGCTTCAAGAAGCCCCCTTTCGTCTTGCCTTTTTTCGTTTGTTTGGCTGTGCTGGGTCTTCATTACTTTGTGCAGGCTTTCTCTGTTAGCGGTGAGCTACTCTTCATTGCAGTGTATGGGCCTCTCTTGTGCAGCGCGGACTCTAGGGCACACAGGCCGCCGCACACAGGCTCAACAGTTGCGAGCCCCGGGCTCTAGAGCACGGGTCAGTAGTTGTGGCTCAGGGGCACGGTTGCTCCATGGCATTGGAATCTTCACAGACCAGGAACAGAATCTGTGTCCATCCACTGGGCCACCAGGGAAGCTCCCCTCTTGGCTTTTTGCCCCCTTGCTCTTTCTGCATCTCTCCTCCAGGGTTCTGCTTCATCCTGCAGCGAGGGGAGCATCTCTTCGTGTTTAGATGTGGGCCGACTCTGTTAACTCTGGATCCTTAATGTACTTCAGAGCCAAGTACCCCTTAAAGCTAAAACAACAGCAACCACCAACACTCTTGCTAATATCAAGTAGATATGTATTCTGCCAAGCCCTTCCCATCCTGAACACACACCACACAAAACCAGCGGTGAGGCTGAGAGAGTAAGGGTGAACAGAAGCTCATTTTGTGCCATTAGCAATTCTCCAGGTCTATTTAGAATTGAGGAATTCTCAATTTAATTCTCAAAATTGAGAATTAAAAAAAAAATTGAGAATTTAATTTTGGAAAAGAAAAGGGAAGTGAAGTTGCCCAGTCATGTCTGACCCTTTGTGACCTTGTGGACTGTAGCATACCAGGTTCTCTGTCCATGGGATTTTCCAGGAAAGGGTCCTGGAATGGGTTTCCATTTTCTTCTCCAGAGGATCTTCCCAACCCAGGGATTGAACCTGGGTCTCCTACATTGCAGGCAGATGCTTTACCGTCTGAGCCACCAGGGAAGCCAGCGTTATATCAGTCGCCCTAAAGCAGGATGAAGGGGCTTCCCAGGTGGCGCTAGTGGTAAAGAATCTGCCTGCCAATGCAAGAGATGCAAGAGATGCGAGTTCGATCCCTGGGTGGGGAAGATCCCTTGGAGGAGGGCATGGCAACCCACTCCAGTATTCTTGCCTGGGAAATCCCATGGATAGAGGAGCCTGGCAGGCTACAGTCCACAGGACCACGAAGAGTTGGACAGAACTGAACATACACAAAGCAGGATGCTGCCTCTCTTTCTTTCCAAATGTGCACTTCCTTGGACAGCAAGTCCCTGCTTCTCACGTGAGGGACCCCTCCATCTCAGAGTCAAGCAAAGATGACTAACGTCCCAGAGCCCATGGGCGACTGCTCATACTTCCCACAGTTCCATCGACTTCAGGTTTTCTTAATGACTCATGCCATTCCCTGTATGCCATTCCTTGCAAACCTTCATTGAATTGCTGTTCAAATATTGTGCCAGACAGGGTGAGGGGGGTAGTGCAATCAAGGGAAATGTTTTATTCTTGCTCTTCTGAGACCCGCAGTGCAAGGCAGAGGGGGGCCACTGGATAGGCATTTTCATAATCTACATTTCCTCCGAGTCACGGATTGTGTTTGCATGTCTAGTAAACTGAGAGACCTCCAGAGGAGGGAAGGGGGAGCCTTAATGCAGACAGTCAGGAACGTTTCCTGTGGGAGGTGGCATGTGGTCGTGACCTTGAAGGACGTCTAGGCCTGTGACCGGCAGGAAGACACCACTGAAAGAGTGATTCACGCACAGCGGAGCTCAGGAGTGGGCCCTGCAGGGCTTGTCCTCAGGACCCCGTGTAGATCCAGATGACTGCTTCTGTGACCAGCATGGCACCTGTGAAGAGACATGGGAAAAGGACTGGGAAGGCACAGAGGAGTGCCGCTGTTGCGGGATTTCACAAATGAGTGTTTTCCTCGTTATTCAAGTGATAACAATAGAGAAAGTACTTCACATATACATTTCTGTCCACCCTCGGTCACTCAATTGTGTCTGACTCTTTGCGATCCCGTGGACTGTAGCCCGCCAGGCTCCTCCATCCATGGTATTCTCTAGGTGAGAATACTGGAGTGGTTCGCCGTTTCCTTCTCCAGAGGATCTTCCTGACCCAGGGATCGAACCTGGGTCTCTTGCGTCTCCTGCACTGGCAGGTGGATTCTTTACCACTGAGCTGCCTGGGAAACTCCCTGTATATACATTAGACGTTATATAAATATTCAACATCATTTCAGGGTGAAGGCGGCTGTCACTCACCACTCTGCTGTCACTTCTGGTTTTGAACTTTATGGAAGATATGGAAAAAAATATGCACCAGTATCCTTGTGCTTGCATGGAAATTTTTGTCCCTGAAAATAATTTATTTAACTCTGTTTTGACTTTATAAATGGTTTTATGCCTTTTATTTTTGTTCTGTGCTTGTAGCCTGTGTGTTTTGGGTTTAAGAATGCAGGCTTGGGGGTCAGTCTGCCTGGGTTTAGATCTGTTGCATTCCAGAGGTGTGATGAAGATCAGATTACCTGGCTCCTGGGTTTCTTACTTTCTTTAACTGTAGAATGGAAATAATAATAGTACGTACCTTTCAGGGTTATTGTGAGGATTAAATAAAATTATGCATGTAAAAGCCCTTACTGCCTGGCACAGGGTAAAAGATAAATTTCCACTGTCATTATGATGCTTTTGAAAACAAAATGAATTATTCATGTTGGTGTCAAAAGAACTGAAAGAGTAATATGTACCCAGGATAAAGCAACAACCAGAACACTCTGTAAGTACCAGAGGGTAACTAGTCAATGAAACTCCAACCCTGAACCTCCTGATGCCCACCCCCCTGCCCCCAGCAAGTCTGAGACAGTGCCTGGTACATTTCTCAGTATCCTTGCAGAACCAGCCTGAGTTTCTGGAGCACATATATGTATATGCTCCCCTCTCTCTGAATCTGAAGTAAACGTATGTATGTGTATGTGTGTGTGGATGTACACACACAAAGATCCCGTATATACATATATGTATTGTTTTGCACTTTATATTTTCAGAATATAGCACATCTTAGTGATCACTCTGTATCTGCAATATGGACCTACATAACTCTTTTAATGATAGCACAATATTTCATATGTATTTATAGATCCGATCCCTTATAAATGGAGTAATAAGATTGCCTCTAATCTTTGTGTTGCAAACAACTTTTCAAAGGTCATCTTAAAAAACAATTTTACTTCTTTTGGCTGTGCTGGGTCTTAATTAAAAATTTCCTCAATCTTTCAAGTTTTATGGAGTGAACGTGCTATTTCACAATGGAAAAGGGGAATAATAAGACTTTTAAAAAATAACAAAAATAACAGTCCAGTAGACTGCTGGAGAAAGGCACACAGATTGTATGAAAAAAGGACAAACCGTGGAAAGGCCACAGAGAATTAAAAAAGCATAGCAGTTGGGTCTACAGCTAAAGCCCTGGAAACTCCAGGCAACCCTGGGGATAAGTGGTACCACTATCACAATAAATATTAATATTTGGGAATGTTAAGTCATTGAAAAAAAATGCTTAGCGAAAGCCTAATGAGTTGGCTCAAGTGAGCTAGTGAGGAAGTTTGTAGTACATGTTAAAATAATCTTCCTCAAGATAATTTTTGAAGTGTTGTCATTTAAAGGGGAAACCAGCTGCTATTTGGAAAATGCACTTGTATAGACAGTCTCATTGTTTAACAACACTGGATAAACGGCCTTACTGTACCTAGTCTTCTTAAAAGTCTGCTTTTAAAAATGCTATCTTCAGACAGATCTGTGTGCTCCTTACTTGGTTAACTGTCTTTGATTATACTATTCCCTCCTTGTTCAAATTGTTTTAAGAAAGCGTCACAGAAAGAATCAGAAAAATGACCCACAGGTCTAATTCCTTTCCATAGAATTCAAGGGACTTTCCAATAGTTTATTTGAATTCCACTTGGAATTGCAGTTCAGAAAGTGGTTGATAGAAGCTTGTTTTTATAATCTATAAAGATAGGATTTACAGAGTGTATGACTTAGGTTTTACTTTCAGGAAGCTAATTTCATTTTTTTTTTTTTAGTTGGAGGAAAATTGCTCTACAATGTTGGGTTGGTTTCTGCTGTATGACAATGCAAGTCAGTCATATTTATATATTTTTTATATATATACATATTTATATATATATACATATATATATTATACATATATACATATATATACATATTTATATATATATATTATATATATATGTAAAATCCCCTCCCTTTTAGGCCTCCCTCCCTCCCCTATCCCACCCCTCTAGGTCATCACAGAGCACCAGGCTCTGCTCCCTGTGTACACAGCAGCTTCCTGCTAGCTCTCTATTTTACGCCTGATAGTGTGTGTGCTGCTTTCTCCTTCCCCACTGTGTCCACAATATACAGTGGATTAGTTCAATTCAGTTCAGTTGCTCAGTCGTGTCCAACTCTTTGCGACCCCATGAACCGCAGCATGCCAGGCCTCCCTGTCCATCACCAACTCCCGGAGTCCACCCAAACCCATATCCATCGAGTCGGTGATGCCACCCAACCATCTCATCTTCTGTCGTCCCCTTTTCCTCCTGCCCCCAATCCCTCCCAGCGTCAGGGTCTTTTCCAATGAGTCAGCTCTTCGCATCAGGTGGCCAAAGTATTGGAGTTTCTGCTTCAACATCAGTCCTTCCAATGAACACCCAGGACTGATCTCTTTTAGGATGGACTGGTTGGATCTCCTTGCAGTCCAAGGGACTCTCAAGAGTCTTCTCCAACACCACAGTTCAAAAGCATCGATTCTTCAGCACTCAGCTTTCTTCACAGTCCAACTCTCACATCCATACATGACCACTGGAAAAACCATAGCCTTGACTAGATGGACCTTTGTTGGCAAAGTAATGTCTCTGCTTTTCAATATGCTGTCTAGGTTGGTCATAACTTTCCTTCCAAGGAGTAAGCGTCTTTTAATTTCATGGCTGCAGTCACCATCAGCAGTCATTTTGGAGCCCCCCAAAATAAAGTCAGCCACTGTTTCCACTGTTTCCCCATCTATTTGCCATGAAGTGATGGGACTGGATGCCATGATCTATGTTTTCTGAATGTTGAGCTTTAAGCCAACTTTTTCACTCTCCTCTTTCACTTTCATCAAGAGGCTCTTTAGTCCTTAACTTTCTGCCATAAGGGTGGTGTCATCTGCATACCTGAGGTTATTGATATTTCTCCCAGAAATCTTGATTGCAGCTTGTGCTTCTTCCAGCCCAGCGTTTCTCATGACGTACTCTGTATAGAAGTTAAATAAACAGGGTGACAATATACAGCCTTGATGTACTCCTTTTCCTATTTGGAACCAGTCTGTTGTTCCATGTCCAGTTCTAACTGTTGCTTCCTGACCTGCATGTAGGTTTCTCAAGAGACAGGTCAGGTGGTCTGGTATTCCCATTTCTTTCAGAATTTTCCACAGTTTATTGTGATCCACACAGTCAGAGGCTTTGGCATAGTCAATAAAGCAGAAATAGATGTTTTTCTGGAACTCTCTTGCTTTTTTGATGATCCAGCGGATGTTGGCAATTTGATCTCTGATTCCTCTGCCTTTTCTAAAACCAGCTTGAACATTTGGAAGTTCACCATTCATGTATTGCTGAAGCCTGGCTTGGAGAATTTTAAGCATTACTTTACTAGCATGTGAGATGAGTGCATTTCTCATCTCACTCATCTTTGAGCATTCTTTGGCATTGCCTCTCTTTGGGATTAGAATGAAAACTGACCTTTTCCAGTCCTGTGGCCACTGCTGAGTTTTCCAAATTTGCTGACATATTGAGTGCAGCACTTTCACAGCATCATCTTTCAGGATTTGGAATAGCTCAACTGGAATTCCATCACCTCCACTAGCTTTGTTCGTAGTGATGCTTCCTAAGGCCCACTTGACTTCACATTCCAAGATGTCTGGCTCTAGGTGAGTGCTCACACCATCGTGATTATCTGGGTCATGGAAATCTTTTTTATACAGTTTTTCTGTGTATTTTTGTCACCTCTACTTAATATCTTCTGCTTCTGTTAGGTCCCTACCATTTCTGCCCTTTATTGAGCCCATCATTGCATGAAATGTTCCCTTGGTGTCTCTAATTTTTTGGAAGAGATCTCTAGTCTTTCCCATTGTATTGTTTTCCTCTGTTTCTTTGCATTTATCGCTGAGGAAGGCTTTCTTATCTCTCCTTGCTATTCTTTGGAACTCTGCCTTCAAATGGCTATACCTTTCCTTTTCCCTTTTGCTTTTCGCTTCCCTTGTTTTCACAGCTATTTGTAAGGCCTCCTCAGACAGCCATTTTGCTTTTTTGCATTTATTTTTCTTGGGGATGGTCTTGATTCCTGTCTCTTGTATACTGTCACGAACCTCCATCCATAGTTCATCAGGCACTCTGTCTATCAGATCTAATCCCTTGAATCTATTTGTCACTTGCACTGTATAGTCATAAGGGATTTGATTTAGGTCATACCTGAATGGTCTGGTGGTTTTCTCCACTTTCTTCAATTTCAGTCTGAATTTGGCAATAAAGAGTTCTTGATCCGAGCCACAGTCAGTCCCGGTCTTGTTTTTGCTGACTGTATAGAGCTTCTCCATCTTTGGCTGCAAAGAATATAATCAATCTGATTTTGGTGTCGAGCATCTGGTGATGTCCATGTGTAGAGTCTTCTCTTGTGTTGTTGAAATAGGATTCATACTCATCCATAAAAGGAACGAATTCGAGTCAGTTGTAGTGAGGTGGGTGAACCTAGAACCTACTATACAGAGTGAAGTAAGTCAGACAGAGAAAAGCACATATTGTATATTAATGCATACATATGGAGTCTGGAAGGGTGGTACTGATGGTCTTCTTTGCAGGGCAGGAATGGAGACGTGGACATAGGGGATGGAAGCTGGCTTCTTAGGGGCCATCAAGTTTGTTCCAGGCGCGTGTTCACAAGCAAATAGTATGCAGTCTGACATCACTGATCTGCACAATCTTCCTGTTAACTTCCAAGGGCTCTATCTGACAGCAATCTGTTCTCTGCTTGAAATGACAGATTTTATTTTTGGAGAGTCAAATTTTTCTTCCTAACCCTCTGTCATTCTTTAAATGGGTCTGGATTATTGAAGTTAATATTTTATTTCACTTAACTAATACCTTGTACCATTTCAATAATTACTGTATTGAGTCTTGAAATTATGGAGCTTGCATTTCGATTTTTTTTTTTAATGTGGAGATTTGGTTGCCATGGTTCCTACTTTGATCTAGACACCTTGAGTAGCCATTTCTCCTTATTTGCAACCTGTTATTATCCCCAGTGTTAATGAAAGTTCTGGTGGATTTCCCCCACCCTGCTGTTTCCCCCTGTTTTTCTATTATAGGATATACAGTTATTTAAAAGGAGAAACCACTGTTGTTCTCGCATAGACAAAAGATGGTATCTTTCTTACAATTTTCCAGTGAATGCCCAGCAATGCCCCCAGACTCAGGCCCTCATGATTCCAGTGGCCCCTTTCAGATGAGGGCAACCGACACATCGGCCCATCTGAGCACCTAGCAGAGCCTTCTGTGTTAGATGACCGCATTGCTGACATAAAGGACTTTGCGCTGGACCTGGGACTCCAGGATTTTTTATCCACCTCTTGAGCTTGGCATGTTACTCTCTCGTCGTCAATGCTGCCATCTTTGGTATACAAAGATGTTGATTTTAAAAGGTCTTTTTTGGCTCTCAAATCCCATGATTCTAGTGAAAGCGAAAGAAAACCACAGTTTAATTTCAGATGTATTATTAAATGATTGATCGATTGAGCTTTTGGCTGCTCTGGGTCTTTGTTGTTGCAGGAGGGCTTTCTCTAGTTGCAGAGAGCAGGGCCTCCTCTCTAGTTGCGGTGCACGGGCTTCTCACTGCAGCAGCTTCTCTTGTTGCGGAACCTGGGCTCTAGAGCTCCAGTAGTTGCGGTTCTTGGGCTTAGTTGCCCTGAGGCATGTGGAATATTCCCGAACCAGGGGTCAACACCTGTCCCCGGCATTGGCATGTGGATTCTTCACTACTGGACCACCAGGGAAGCCCAGGGATGTATTTTTAAGCCTGATCCTCACCTGCTGAGACCTTCCAGGTCTCTTTCCTCTTCCTATGTTCCAGACCTCCCCATTCCTCCCACTGTGTCCCCACAGTGCCTTGTCCTTAAAGGCTCCACATTGGACAGTTTATCATGTGATTTTTATAATTATCTGTTTATAGTATCTGTCTCATCTATGGTACCGTGATTCCCTAGAGGGCAGGAGCTGTATCTCTGTCACCTTTATATCTCCAGCTTCACACTCAGAATCCATCATATCAGGCCCCTGAAATGAGTGCTGAACGGTCATCCATCTCTAGGAATAAAAAGCAACAACTCTGAGATCCTGAGTCTTTTTTCTTATGAGAGCACCTGACTGGCAGTCAAGAGACTCTGGTTCAGCAACTAACCAGCTCTGGGCCCTGGATGCCTTGCTTAACCTATAGTTTGCCGAAAATCACTGGGTTGTGCTAGGGTCAGATGGGCTTCCTAGGTGGCATCAGTGGTAAAGAACCCACCTGCCAATGCAGGAGACATAAGAGACGCAGTTTCGATCCCTGACTCGGGAATATCCCCTGGAGGAGGGCGTGGCAACCCACTCCAGTAGTCTTGTCTGGAGAATTCCAAGGACAGAGGAGTCTGGTGAGCTGCAGTCCATAGGGTCACAAAGAGTTGGACACGCCTGAAATGATTTAGCACATGCACAAAGGTCAAATAATATAACACACCAGAAAATACCTTGAGAAATAAAGTGGTATTACTAAACTCACCATTACCATCCCCATTTTATGGGTGAGGAAACCAAGACTCAGAGATAACTGCTTTGATACACAACAGTTAGCAGGTGGATGGACTGGGATTCAAAGCTCTTTCCACTCTACCACACACACTGCCTCCGACTTTGCGGTGCGTATTTGTTAAAGTAATACATTAACATTTAGTGAATACATGCCATGTGCAAGGTTGTATATGTGTGTATGTTATTGGTGGTGAGGAGAGGTTGTAAAAATATAGTACTTAGATGCTGCAGTCACACCCAGTGGGTAGATTTAGTCCTCATCCTATTTAACCTCTCACCAATATTTGACCCTGTTGGCCACTTTCTCCTTGAAATACACTCTTCCCTTGGCCTTTGTAATACAGTCCTCTCTCTGTGACTATTCCTTTTCAGGTTTTTTTTTTTTTTATATTTTTTGATGTGGGTCACTTTTAAAGTCTTTATTGAATTAGTTACAGTATTGCATCTATTTTACGTTTTGGCTTTTCGGTCACGAGGCCAGGGACCTCAGCTCCCTGACCAGGAATCAAACCTGCACCCCCTTCATGGAGGGTTTCGTCTTAACCTCTGGACCACCAGGGAGGCTCCCCTTTTCAATATTTTAAAAAGACTTTCCCCTTTCTACGTAGCCATCAAATGTTGGTATTTCTAGACACTCTCCTCTTTTCATTCCTTCTTTCTTCCAGTACATTACCATATGAAACAAAGGCTTCCAGGGCTATTTCTATACTGATGAGTTTTAAATTCATATCTCTGGGCCCCAGGCCAGTATGCCTACTAGCCATCTCCAGGGCACTACAAATATAGGTCCAAAGCTAAATTCAGTCTGTCTGCCTTTCTCCCAGTACCCCTTCCTGATCTTCCAGTTTTTCTGAATGACATCATCGATGAAAGCCAAAAATTCGGGATTCATCCTTTGGACTGCTCTCTCCTTCCCTCTTCCTCTGGGTGCAGCTCATTGCCAGTTCCTATCAATGTCTCCACTAATTAGTTCTCAGCTCTGTCTCACTTCTCCATTTCCACTGTCCCGCTGCAGTCCAAGCCAGCCCCACCTCTCAGCAAGACTGCTGCATTAGCATCCTGACTTGGTCTTCCCCCATCCTCGCGGGCCCTCCTCCTCAAGTCCCTTTTCTACACACAGAGTGATGTTATTATTATTTTTTTTATTTTATTGACTTTATCTTATTTAATATTTATTTTCATTTATTTGGCTGTACCGGGTCTTAGCTGTAGCATGGGGGAATCTCAGCTGTGGCACGTGAGGTCTAGTTCCCCAGCTAGGGATTGAACCCATGTCCTCTGTAGTAGAAGTACAGCATCTTAACTGCAGGGCCACCAGGGAAGTCCCAGAGTGATGCTTTTAAAAAAACACAAATATACTCCTTTTCCTCACCCTTAATGGATTTACATTTATCTTAGGAAAAAGACAGGATCTTTCTCACGGCATGGGTTCTCAATGGTCTGGTTCTTGCCCACTCTTCTGGCGTCATCTCATTCACCCTTCCTCTCTCTTTACACTTCAGTATCACTGGTCTTGCACTTCTAAGGACTTACTCTCTCCAATCCACAAGTGGGTCCTGGTAGAGGCTGTTTCTTCTGTTTGAAATGCTCATCCTACCTCTATCTACCCTGTGGCAAGCTGAATATTTGCCCCCAAAGATATTTCAGGTTCAAATCTCTGAAATCCACGAATGCTACCTTATATGGTATTAGGGGCTTTGCAAATATGGTTAAAGACTCTGAAATTTGGAGATTATCCAAAATGAGCCCTACATGGAATCGCTAGAATGAGACAGAAAGAGATTTGACATAGAAGGCAGAAGGCAATGTGATGACGGAAGCAGGGAAGCAGGAAGGGATCTGAAGAGGTTGTGATCGGGCCTTGAAGACAGAGGGAGATGTCTTGGCCAAAGAATATAGCAAGCTGGAAAAGGCAAAACAACGAATTCTTCTCTACCGCCTCCTGAGGAAGCACGGGCCGTGCGCACCTTAGTTTCTGCCCAGTGAGACACCTTTTGGACTCAGGCCTCCAGAACTGTAATCTGAGATGCTTCTAAGAAGGTACTGAGTTTATAGTAATTTTTACAGCGGCAGTAAACTAGTCAACTAGTACAATAGCTTCCTGTTCAAACAAATGCTTTGAAGCAGTGGAGCCACAGACATAGAGACAGACTGAGGGAAGGAGAGGGTGGGATGAGTTGAGAGAGTAGCAGGGAAACTTACACAGTACCATATATAAAATTAGATAGCCAGTGGAAACTGACTGTTGGATGCAGGGAGCTCAAATCTAGTGTGCTGTAATAACCTAAAGGGGTGGGATGGGGTGAGAAGTGGGAAAGAGGTTCAAGAGGGAGGGAACATATGTATGCCTATGGCTGATTCATGTTGATATGTGGTGGGAACCACGATATTGTAAAGCAATCATCCTCCAATTAAAAATAAATAAATACATTTTAAAAAAAGAAAGAGGAAAAAAAAGTGGTTTGAACTCTCCAAAGGAGAGAGGCCAGGCCAGGGGGTTGGAGCTGTGCTGTCCAATATGGAAGCCAGAGCTCCAGGTGGTTAATGAGCACTTGAAAGTTACACTTGAGTTAGTGTAGCTGAGGAGGAACGAGGAAAGATTTAGGTCATTTTCCTAAAAGCACTGCAAATCCAAAGGAGGTGAAGGAGAGGAATGCATTTGAATTTGATGGAACTGCCAACTAAACTTAACCTTCCCTTGCCCCTGTCTACAGTAATGGGCACATGACCCAGGCCTGGCCAATTGTAGTAGACTCTCCCCAAGGCCGTGGTAGCTGGCCTGATGGTCTCATACCCAGGCCAGAGCAATCAGGAGTGCCTCCAGGGATTTTATATGAATGCAGAGAGGGCAAGCTCTCTTTTCCCCTCAGAGCTGCAGAGCTGGGATTATGTAAAACTGGAACTATCTCTGACCCCAAGCTCCCCTTCTCCCTCTGCTTGGGGAAGTGCTGATAGGAGGGATAATAAAGTTGACATATAGAGAGAAGCAGAGTTCAGATTGGCGGGGGTGGGGGTACAGAGAGGACGATCTGATTACATTTCTGGAGTCCCTGGGTCCTTAAGGTCACTGTGGTCCCTGCAATTACAAGGGAAAGGGTCACACAAATCTGGGATCGTAGGAGGCCACCTTTGCCACTGTGTGGAGGGAGCTTGCCAAAAATGAAGCCAAGAGGGAAGGAGGCAGAGATGAGACATCATGGAAAAGAGTAGGCGTCCTGAAGAAGAGCTTATGAACTTCTGGGATCCAATGAGTCTGATGCTAGCATGACCTCTTAGCTGTCCCCATCATGTGAGCAAATAAGTTCCCCTTTTTTTCCTAAGTATTTTGAGTTAGGGTTCTTTCGCTTGACCAATCCAGTTTTATTCATATGGCTAGCCAAGTGACTGTGCATTATTTGAAATAAGATGTTTAAATATTTACATTTGCACCATGCAAAGAAAAACTATTCAGAGATTCTCATAAGAAGATTAGGCAATAGAAGCAATAACCTATTATACAACAGCCTTTTAAACAGTGGCGATAAATTCAGGTCCCAGTCAATCAGTGGCCTCCCTGCTGAGTTCCATTCCATTCCACGCACTCTCCCCCTCACCAGTCCTAGGGTGAGCTGTGATGCCAAAGGAGACATAGGGTCTGTGATCTCAATGCTTTTATTATCCTCTGTCTCTATCCTGGTGATGATGGTTTCAAAAGTATTAAAGTGTAAGGTCTGCAAGGTAAGGGGTTTTGATCTTTTTTGGTCCCTGTTGTATCTTCAGTACCTAGAATAGTGCCAGGCTGATAATAAGTGCTCAAAAAATGGTTTTGAATTGAATGAATGAATGTCAGCAACAGCTACTTTGCACCCATTGTGTTAGGATGCAGATCAGGAGATGCAAGAGAACTGAAAAAGTCAGGAATGGTTCTCGGCCCTTGCAGAGGGTACAGATTAATTTTGACTCTAATTTTTCTTTATTATTATTATTTTTTTCTCATTGCCCTGCTCCCACCCTGCCCTGTGCCCCCCGATTCTTTCTTTCTCAATCTATTTTAAGCCATAGCCTGAAAATCATTGAGTTTGTTCCCTTATAATTTTCAAAATGCTCTTCCAAAGAGCACCCATGTTCTGAGAAATTCTCACGTCATGTCATCTAGTTCAGATATTTCCTTAGATGCTAAAGTGGGTGTGGATCAAATGCTTAGGAATTACAGACTCCCTGGAAGCCCCTAGGAGATACAATCGTTTGTTTTTAAGCTTAGAAAATAAACACGGCCGGGTAGGATGATTTAATTCCACATATGGGGTGAAAAGATGGCAGCACATTCTGTGTTACTCATGGAGCAAACATAACCCATTCAAGTAAGCCACTGGAAATTGTGAATAAAATTACCATAGTGACTTCGCGATGGTGGTTTTCTGAATGCCACCAGTCAGTCCACAACGGGAGGTCTGCCAGTGTCCCCTCCGCTTCTGAACTGGGCTTGAGTCATGGCCAACCTACTGTCACTCCCTGACCTGAATGCATTGTTTTTGGTAATCCACGTGGACCTTGGAGGCTGGGCTGCGGGTACCCAGTGCGCATGCGCAGATCAAAAGCTGGGTTCCCAGCATCAGCAAGTCGGGCACAGGGAATTCTGCCTATAAGGTCAGGGCAGGGTTACAGCAGATGCTTGCTCCACCCTGACACAGTGTCCGAAGGTAGCAATCTATAAACCCATAGAGGCTGTCAGCCTCCCAGCGTCCTCCCACCAAGAGAGTGTGCACAGGGCTTTTAGCACCAGGAGCTGGGCGCCATACACTTCTGTTTGCTTAAGTAGTCATTATCAGCCAGAAAGGAATTATGACGTCAGTCTGGTCTTTGTGGATTTCCTGATTCATTGTTTAAGAAGGAGAAATACTCCTAATGAGCCTTTGCTCAGATATCTGGTGAGGTATCTGGTTCAATCTATATCACAGGACCATCATTTTTCATTTTCCACGCCCGGAAGAGAGGAACGAGGGACTTGTTTTCCATCTTTCTTCCCTTCTAGCTATAGGGCGGGGCTGCAAACAATGAAAGGCAGAAGACAGCTGGGAGGATCCTGATGATTTTCAGATTCTGTCTTTCATAAAAAGCTGCAGTTTAGGCACCCTCTGCCATCCATCAGGTCCTGGTGTCCCTGAGTCGGGGGTGTTTCCGAGGCTGAACGCCCTTCAGCTCTCTGAACCACCCGCACGGGAGATCTGAGATCTGCGTGGCTCGTTTACTCAGCTGCGAAGCGAGGATCTGAGGGCTGAGCCCCTGTCTGCGTTCAAGGAGCAGGAATAGTGTCTGTGAGGCTCTTGGGCCTTTCAAGGCAGGTGCTGTAAGAACTTGAGATAAAAGTTTCCAGAGATGAAACGCTGGTCAGGAGGCCCTTTGAGGGCTGATAACAGCACTGTGCAATTGCTTCCCACCCGGCGCCTCCAGACTCCCTCTGTTGTCAAGCCCTTGGCATTCGGTTGGCTGTAATGTAAGGACTTGAGGCGGGTAAGGTCCTGCATTGTAACGCCTCTTCCCTGGCTCCCCCTTTAGGGAAAGGGGCGAGAAGAAAGGAGGGGAGTCCGGAGGCTGGAGGGAGCGGTGAGGGAGGGTTCTGATGCCGATCTCTTCCCAACAGCGCTGGAGGAGGGCAGAGCCGCTGAGATGGCCCCACGTGCCTCATGCTCACTCTTTCCAGGATGTCTGGGGCCTCTGTAACTGCGATTCCCTCTTATCTCCTCCCCGGCTGGGAAGGAGGTGAGGCTTCCACTGAGATTAGCGGCTGGTGGCCAGCCAGACCCCCCTGGAACTTGGTGATGGCCCTGCTCCAGAACGTGGTGGTGTTCTCCGCCATTCATTATGTGTGTCTCCCAATAGATGGAGCTCCTTCTGAGGACAGGAGCTGGGCTTCCTCCACGTTTCCCCCACTTCTCTGATTCTGAATTCCAAGAAAATCTGCTGGCACAGAACCTGCTCGATAACAAGAATTGAAATGAAAGGGACTTTGACAAACTAGGGCTTCAACTCTTCTCCAAAACATACACATATGTATATATGTGCGTGTACTCAGTCGCTTCAGTCATGTCTGACTCTTTGGGACCCTATGGGCTGTAGCCCGCCAGGCTCCTCTGTCCATGAGGATTCTCCAGGCAAGAATACTGGAATGGGTTGCCATGACCTCCTCCAGGGGATCTTCCCAACCCAGGGATCAAACCTGTGTCTCTTATGTTTCCTGCATTGGCAGTCAGGTTCTTTACCACTAGCACCAATTGGAAAGCCCATTTATATATAACTGAATCACTTTTCTGTACACCTGAAACTAACACAATATTGTAAATCAACTATCTTTACATTAAAAAAAAAAAAAAGACTGATACTACAAGAAGTGCAAGTCCAGGGGAGTGGTGATACTCCAAAACCTGAAGGTCCTAGCACAGCCATGCCACTGGGATGGAGTTGAAAGATGACAAATTTGAACCTTTGTTGTTGTTCAGTCACTAATTCGTGTCTGACTCTTTGCAACATGCCAGGCCTCTCTGTCCTTCACCATCTCCCAGAGCTTGCTCAAACTCATGTCCCTTGAGTCGGTGATGCCATCCAACCACCTCATGCTCTGTTGTTCCCCTTCTCCTCCTGCCCTCAGTCTTTACCAGCATCAGGGTCTTTTCCAATGAGTCAGCTCTTCGAATCAGGTGGCCAAAGTATAGGAGCTTTTGAACCTTGAAGCTGGTTAATTTCACAAACAGCCCACATCCTGTTAATCTACACATTTGTTTTCTAAATGTTATCTGTATGATGCTTTTCTTTATAGGGAGAGATCTCATCTCATTTTTATTTATAAGCTCTGTGCTTCCAAACACCCCTACTAATGCAATACTCTGCACAAAGGAGGTGTTTGTATGACCTTAGATTCCTCATCCTACTTCTATGATATGGTTGTGGTCAGAAGAATAATGACTCCTAAATAAGTTCACATCCTAATTGCTGAAATCTCTGTTACTTTTATATGGCAATGGAACTTTCCAGATGTGATTGAGTTAAGGATCTCCAGAGGAAGAGCTTATCCTGGATTATCTGGGAGGCTGGTACATAGGAGGGACACAGGAGGAATTGGAGGAATCAGAGGAGAGGACCCTGAGACCTTGGAAGCAGGGGTCAGAGTGATGCACTTTGAAGACAGATAAAAAGGTCACACATCAAGGAATTCAGGTGGCCATAAGAAGCTGAAAAAGGCAAAGAAGTGGATTATCCCCTGGGTCTTTCAGAAGGAGCCAGCCCTGCCAACATCTTGACCTCAGCCTTGTGAATCTCATTTTGGATTTCTGACCTCCAGACATAGAAGACAATGCATTTCTGTTGTTTTATGCCACAAAGTTTGTGGGAATTTGTTACAGCATCAATAGGGAACTCTGCAGTGGCAGGGCTGGTACCAGGGGTCTGGGTGACCACAGGGCAGGGTGAGAGTCCTGCTGGATGGAGGGGGCAAGAAACAGGTGTAGACAACCTGCTGATGTCCAGCCCTCTCCCTACAGGTCTTGGGCTGGGGAGGTGATGTCGTTCAAGCTTTGTCCATCCCTAGGGATTTAAATGCAAAATTCTGGCTATGGTGGTTGCTTGGTGATGGAGCAGCAAATGGGAGCAAGCAACAATGCTTCTATGATGCCTAGGGCTCCCTACATGAAGCTTGTCCTCACCCCTGAAAATCACCCACAGTGACACAAGCTAGGGCTTAGACTCTACTCCAAAACACACGCCCAGAAAAAGAATCTAATGGTCCCAGAGGAAATGAACCTGAAATTTACTGCTTAAAAGATGAGTCAGATGCCATTGGCCATATAGTGACAGAGACCCAACTGACCCAAGCACATAGCACATCATATATATATTGGGTATGCTCAGTTGCTCAATCATGTCCAACTCTTTGCAACCCCATGGACTGTAGCCTGCCAGGCTCCTCTATCCATGTGATTTCCCAGACAAGCATACTGGAGAGGGTTGCCATTTCCTACCCCAGGGGATCTTCCCGACCCAGGGATCAAACCCTCATCTTGTGCATTGGCAGGCAGATTTTTTACCACTAGTGCCACCTGGGAAGCCATATATATATATGATAAGGGACAGTATTAGAACTATAAGATAAGACCAACTGAGAAGTAAAAAAAAAAAATTAGAAGTATGTAAGAAAAATTTAATAGTTGAATCAGTAACATGGAGAAGGGATAAATTCTTGGAAGAGTACATCTGAGACCAAGCTTGTGAGTTAGGATATAAGATTGAGGGACTTTGCCAGAAGGAAATTGGAGAGGAAATTTAAGAGAAAAGCCAAATCCAAGGGCACTGGAGACTGAAGTAGAAATGCCATTATTCATCTGATAGGAACCACCAGAAAGAGAAAAATATGAAAACAGAAATGTATGGAGAAATCATGGAGACTAACTTCCTAGAATTACAGATAAAAGATTAAAAGACCCATTAGCAAGATAAAGAGAACCTCACACATAGACACATTAAAAGAGGGACATAGGCAGAGACTGAGAAAGAAAATGGAACATTTATTAAGCCATAAAGGAAGTTGCCATAAGAACCAAAGGATTAGTATCATGTAGACTACATTCTAAAACTATAAAACAATATGGGCCCATTTCGCTGTTGAATGTAGATGTGTAATTCTTAAAATGTTAGCTAGCTGAATCCAACAATGGTTTTAGAAATAAATCATGATCAAGTGAGGTAGATCTATAAACACAAACATAATGTTAGATGGAGCATCATAGATGTATCTTAAAGGTACAAGATGAGCAAAGTGAGAAACAGAGTGAGATGCACATGAAATGCCTTTAACATGAAATAAAAGCAGCGCGTGCACACAAGACATGGCTCATGAATCTTGGGAACGGGCTTCCCCGGTGGGACAGTGGTAAAGAGTCCACCTGCCAATGCAGGTGATGCAGGAGACACAGGTTTGATCCCTGGGCCAGGAAGATCCCCTGGAGTTGGAATGGCAACCCACTCAAGTATTCTTGCCTGGAGAAATCCACGGATAGAGGAGCCTGGTGGGTTACAGTCCATGGAGTTGCAAAGAGTCGGACACGACTGAGCACGCACACACATACAAAGGAAAGATGCACAATGAACAAATCAGAAGGGTTGCCATTGGGTAGGGGAGAGAAACTGGAATGGGGGTTGAGCATAAAAAGATAAGTACTGATAAAAAGAGGAAAATCTGAGTTCAACATGGTAGAGCTCAGTTATTCCTTCTGTTTCCTTCTAAGGTTGGTTTTCAAAATGGCCATGGTAATTTGCTCCTCTTCTTTAAAAAAAATTAATTAATTAATTTTAATTGGAGGTTAATTACCTTACAATATTGTAGTGGTTTTTGCCATACATCAACATGAATCTGCCACGGGTGTACACATGTTCCCCATCCTGAACCCCCCTCCCACCTTCCCCCCCATCCCATCCCTCTGGGTCATCCCAGTGCACCAGCCCCGAGCACCCTGTCTCATGCATGGAACCTGGACTGGCGATCTGTTTCATATATGGTAATATACATGTTTCAATGCTATTCTTTCAGATCATCCCACCTTCACCTTCTCTCACAGAGTCCAAAAGACTGTTCTTTACATCTGTGTCTTTTGCTGTCTGACATACAGGGTGATTGTTACCATCTTTCTAAATTCCATATATATGTATTAGTATACTGTATTGGTGTTTTTCTTTCTGGCTTACTTCACTCTGTATAATAGGCTCCAGTTTCATCCACCTCATTAGAACTGATTCAAATGTATTCTTTTTAATGGCTGAGTAATACTCCATTGTGTATATGTACCACAGCTTTCTTATCCATTCATCTGCTAATGGACATCTAGATTGCTTCCATGTCCTGGCTATTGTAAACAGTGCTGTGATGAACATTGGGGTACATGTGTCTCTTTCAATTCTGGTTTCCTTGGTGTGTATGCCCAGCAGTGGGATTGCTGGGTCGAACGTCAGTTCTATTTCCAGTTTTTTAAGGAATCTCCACACTGTTCTCCATAGTGGCTGTAATACTTTGCATTCCCACCAACAGTGTAAGAGGGTTCCCTTTTCTCCACACCCTCTCCAGCATTTATTGCTTGTAGACATTTTGATAGCAGCCATTCTGACTGGCATGAGATGGTACCTCATTGCGGTTTTGATTTGCATTTCTCTGATAATGAGAATTTGCACCTTTTTTTATTTTTAACTTCTTGCTGTTGGCCACACACTGCAGTGTGTGGGGGTCTCAGTTCTCTGACCAGGGATTGAACCTGGGCCATGGCAGTAAAAGTCCAGAATCCTAACCACTAGGCAACCTGAGAAGTTCCCACAACTCTTCTTATTCAGAGATGAACTCTACTTCCCCATCCTTTGTATTTCTTCTTTGATCAAATTTCTTAGAGGAAGTTTTGACTGTATGTCTCAAGAGACCATGGAGCTCCCACTGTTCCTGCTGGGGACCCTGAAAACACAATGCAGTCCTCCCGGGCAGCTGTGGGAGAAGAACCACAGGGAGAGATGCCCCAGTGGTCCCCCACTGGCCTAACAAGGCTAGCACCAACCAGCCAGCCTCCATCAACTCACCAGCTTATGTTCTAAGAGGGTCACTCTGGCTGCTGAGTTGGGCAAAATTGCTGGGGTGCAAAGGTTTGTGACCACTCGACCCTGAACTTTTCCTGTAGTCATTTATCAGACCACCTTTGATCCCTATGCCCTGGAATTTTCTTTATCACTTTGCCCAAACCTCTCGCTTTTGTTTCTCCCAAGTCCGTGATGAATAAATGTTGAGTTAATGAATGAATGAAGGGCTGATCTCCCTCTTGGGACCTGACCTTGCACTTCACAGTGGAGATGAGCCCCATGTCATAAAAGAAGGGATGGGTGACATTTTACCTGGAGAAGCACAGAGAGGGACACTGGCTTTATGACTGTGTTAGCTGCTGGGGAGTCAAAGAGATGCAATCATTGGCATTGAGCAACTCATCACCTACTAGAGGGACAGATAGGTATACTCATTAGTACCAGGTGGAGACTGCTATAAACAGGGACATGGAGGGAGTTCCTTGGTGGTCCAGTTGTTAAAAGTCTGTGCTTTCACTGCAGTGGACATGGGTTGGATCCCTGTGCAGGTTAAGATCCTGCATGCCGTGTGGCCAACATGTGTTCAGAACCTCTCTAACAGGCAGGTTGATAGGGAGGTTTTCTGGAATTTGAAGGAGACCCTGTATTCCTCAGATATCTGTCTATACTGGACCATACACATGCTGTCATGTCAGATAATGTGCCCTGAATGCTTGTTACTCTTTATTTTCTGGTGTGTTAGATTTCTATATCTGACTGCATGCTGCCTAGGCACTGCATGCTACTCGTGCAATTGTGTCCAACTCTGCCCCCTTATGGACTGCAGCATGCCAGGCTTCCCTATCCATCACCAACTTCCAGAGCTTACTCAAACTCATGTCCATCCAGTCGGTGATGCCATCCAACCATCTTATCCCCTGTCGTCCCCTTCTCCTCCCACATTCAGTCTTTCCCAGCATCAGGATCTTTTCCAATGACTCAGTTCTTTGCATCAGGTGGCCAAGTATTGGAGTTTCAGCTTCAGCATCAGTCCTTCCAATGGATATTCAGGACTGATTTCTTTTAGGATTGACTGGTTGGATCTCCTTGCAGTCCAAGGGACTCTCAAGAGTCTTCTCCAGCACCACAGTTCAAAGCATCAATTCTTCTGTGCTCAGCTTTCTTTATAGTTCAACTCTCACATCCATACATGACTATTGGAAAAATTATAGCTTTGACTAGATGGACCTTTGTTGGCAAAGTAATGTCTCTGCTTTTTAATATGCTGTCTAGGTTGGTCATAACTTCTCTTCCAAGGAGCAAGCGTCTTTTAATTTCATGGCTGAAGTCACCATCTGCAGTGATTTTGGAGCCCAAGAATATAAAATCTCTCACTGTTTTCATTGTTTCCCCATCCATTTGCCATGAAGTGATGGGACTAGATGCCATGATCTTCGTTTTCTGAATGTTGAGTTTTAAGCCAACTTTTTCACTTTCCTCTTTTACTTTCATCAAGAGGCTCTTTAGTTCCTCTTCACTTTCTGCCATAAGGGTGGTGTCATCCTCATATCTAAGGTTATTGATACTTCTCCCAGCAATCTTGATTCCAGCTTGTGCTTCTTCCAGCCCAGCATTTCTCATGATGTACTCTGCATATAAGTTAAATAAGCAGGGTGACAATATACAGCCTTGATATACTCCTTTCCTGATGTGGAACTAGTCTGTTGTTCCATGTCCAGTTCTAACTGTTGCTTCTTGACCTGCATACAGATTTCTCAGGAGGCAGGTCAGGTGGTCTCGTATTTGCTGTTAGCAAGTGTTTATTCTTTGAATTCAAAGCCTTGCCTGGCTTATGTGTTGGCACATAGTAAATGTTTGAGGAGTTGAATTGAAAATTATAATTTATGTGGGAATAAAACTAGAAGACAGGATGGAAGTAACTTTAGGCCTACAGTTTCCTGCATTATCAGAAAGGTTTAGTGTAAGCAGTCAGTAGCCCACCCAATTATTGTCCAAAGATGAGAACCAGCAGGTGGACACAGAGTAAAAATATCTCAGGCTATGAAAATGCAGAAACATGGTGGAAAATTGGAACATACTCTAAAAGATTTGTTGACAAAAATGTTTCTTTTTAAAAGTGATTTGGTTAGTAAATCAACACTGAATAAAAATAAAGCATATCCATGTTAAGTAGTGGCTTTGAAAAATAACATGAATTTACTATTCTGGCACCTTAGAGCTGGAAGAGTCTTAAACATCTTAACTCCTCAGATCTCTGTTTCCTTATTGACAAAAAAAAAAAAAAAAAGGAAGGTGGGGGGGGGGTGCGGCGTTGAAGTGGCTTCTCTAAAGTCATATGACCTCTTGTGCCAAAATTAGATCCCATGTCAGTGCTTGGTCCAGCAGGGTCAGCTGCTCTCATGGTAATTAATTGTGATAATTATCAAACCAAACATGTTACATTCTGATGCCTGTCAAGCCTGCTCCTCCTTCTGCTATGATGGCATTGCCCTCCTCCCAACTATCTTCAGTTGGTTAGTACTGATCAGAATGGCAATCTGTCATATTGTGGGAGGACATGTTAGAATGTGTTAAGTCAGTGAGTCAGGAAAACATACACAGATTAGCTGATGAACGGAGAAAAGCAGATGTGATAGCAAATATTAGGCCCCAGATAATTTACATTCTTTAGTCAAAAGAGTGAGATAAACCAA
Organism: Bos taurus; assembly: GCF_002263795.3. Classification (NCBI taxonomy): domain Eukaryota; kingdom Metazoa; phylum Chordata; class Mammalia; order Artiodactyla; family Bovidae; genus Bos; species Bos taurus. The sequence goes on from NC_037339.1 coordinate 12,505,699, forward strand.
GAAAATATTTTGTTTTTTTTAAAAATCTGTTAAGTAGGCTATAAAAGACTGGACAAAAATTGAACTTCAAAAATACTCTTCCCATGTCCCTTCAATTATGGTTATTTAGTTCATTGTAATATTCTGATGTGCACTTTACTTAACTCTATTCAGTTTTATTCCTTCCAAGGATATAAAGCACATTGCTGTGTACACAGGGGAAAATAATAAGTAATATGCTGAAGTAAAGTGCATTGCAGTTTTACAGTCCAGCCCTATTAAAAATCAAAGAATTTGTTTCTCTCTATGTCCTTTTCACTCAAATTAGTTTGTACACATTGGATGATTCATACAAGTGAAATTAAATAATTAGACTGGGGGCAAGCACATATTTTGATTTGTCCCAGTCTTTGGAACTTTTTAGACCATCTCAGCTTTGTGACCTCAAGATGTGTTTTTCTACTTCTCTGATCCTCATATTTCTCTTCTGTAAAGCAAGGATAAAAATACAGTCTCACAAGAGTGTTGCATGTATATCTCTTGAGTGTCTGAAAACACCAGCAAAACATCTCATACATAGAAAATGCTCCAAATATTTTGTTTCCACAGACATTTCATCTTCTCCACTCCTCTTTCGTCTCTTCAAGAATATCAAATCATCCTTGAAGTATAAATTTAGGTTATTGAGAGGTTTCCCATCTAATATACAGGGAAGTAGCTAGCACTGGTTAATAATTCTCCCTTCGTCTGATCTTACCCATATTTTTTGATGGGGGGGGTCATTTTTATTTTTAATTGAAATATAGTTGATTTACAATGTTGTAAATCAGATTAGTTTCAGGTATATAGCAAAGTGATTATATATATATATGTGTATATATATATATTCATCTATCTATATTCTTTTTCAGATTCTTTTCCCTTACTGATTATTACAAAATATTGAGTATAGTTCCCTGTACTATACATTAGGTCCTTGTTAGTTATGTATTTTCTGTATAATAGCAGATATATGTTAATCCCAGACTTCTAATTTATCCCTTCCCCGTCCTTTCCCCTTTGATATTAAAAGCTCGTTTTCTTTCTTTCTTCTTTTGGCAGCGTTAAGTCTTTATTGCTGCACGAGGGTTTTTTCTAGTTGCAGTGAGCAAGGGCTACTCTTCCTGCGGTGTGTGGGCTTCTCATTGCGATGGCTGCACAAGGGCCCCAGAGCTCAGGAGTGGTGGCCCACAGGCTTAGTGCTTTGCAGCATGTGGGATCTTCCCACACTAGGGATCAAACCCGTGTCCTCTGCATTGGCGGGTGGATTCTTAACTGCTGGACCATCAGGGAAGTCTCCATAAATTTGTTTTCTATGTCTGTGCGTCTATTTCTGTTTTGTATATAAGTTTATATGTGTTTTTCTTTAGATTACTCATATAAGGGATATCATATGATATTCGTCTTTCCCTGTCTGGCTTATTTCACTTAGTATGACAGTCTCTGGGTTCATCCATGTCGCTGCCAATGGCATTATCTCATTCTTTTTTAACAACTGAGTGATCTTCCATTGTATACATACGTACCACGTTTTCTTTACTCATTCATCTGTCAGACATTTAGTTAGCTTCCGTGTCTTGGCAATCGTAAATAGTGCTGCTACACTGGGGTCCATGCATGTTTTCTAAGTGTTTATGGAAACAGAAAGGAACCTTTCCATGGTTGGTTCTTTCATCCTCCAAATAAGATATAATGACTCTATAAGTGGAACATGTCCCAGTCACTGAAGCACTTTGAGTATAGGTACCACCTCCTACGTGTGACAAGAGATCCAGACCCTGGACGAAGCTTCAAAAGACGTAGTTAGGTTACATATCAGGAAATTTATTTCTGCAGCATTTTCCACCCAGAAGTGGGTCTGGCAGGGTAGCTGTCCAGTAGCCTCCGCTACATAAACAAAAGCAAGGGCTTCTAGAAAGAGGTTATTGAACTGGTTGATAGGATTTCCTGGATTCATTTCTCAAATTTCATAATAGAAAACATGGAAAGACATGACTGGGAGAGAGAAGGGGAAACAGTGCAATGAGATATTGAGCCACTGAATGGAAGTGGTGCTTGTCAATGTTCTTGGTGGTTTTCTCCAACCAACGTCTGTTACGAGTATTGTGTGTGTATGCTTGGTCGTGTCTGACTCTCTGCAACCCCATGCACTGTAGCCCACCAGGCTCCTCGGTTCATGTGGTTCTCCAGGCAAGAATCCTGCAGTGCGTTGCCATTTCCCTCTCCAAGGGATCTTCCTGACCCAGGGATCAAACCCATGTGTCCCGTGTCTTCTGCATTGCAGGCAGATTCTTTACCTGCTGAGCCATCAGGGAAGAAATCCATTACAAAGATAATCAGAAGTTAAAAAGTGATTTGCAAAAAAAGCTCATTCAAGGAAGAAATTTGGAGGAAGATATCCTGCTTCTTGAGGCAGAATCAAGTTTGACTATGATGGCCAATGACGTCTCCAGTGACCAGGAGAGAAGCAGTTCTGGAGTGGGATTATTGCGGAGCTTAAAGAAATCTTTGTTTGAAAAAACTCCTACACTAAACAAATTATTTTAGATTATACATGCTTAATATAAACATTTAATTAATTCAGAAAACAGGAAGAAAGAACCTCATTTCCAAATCTTTTCAGATAACAAATCCATACACATTTATCCAGACACATTTCTATGAATTTATATAATTTGAGTATATGTATGCAACTTTCCTGGAATGTGAAGTTAAGTGGGCCTTAGAAAGCATCACTACAAACAAAGCTAGTGGAGGTGATGGAATTCCAGTGGAGCTATTTCAAATCCTGAAAGATGATGCTGTGAAAGTGTTGCACTCAATATGCCAGCAAATTTGGAAAACTCAGCAGTGGCCACAGGACTGGAAAAGGTCAGTTTTCATTCCAATCCCAAAGAGAGGCAATGCCAAAGAATGCTCAAACTACCGCACAATTGCACTCATCTCACAAGCTAGTAAAGTAATGCTCAAAATTCTCCAAGCCAGGCTTCAGCAGTACGTGAACCATGAACTTCCAAATGTTCAAGCTGGTTTTAGAAAAGGCAGAGGAACCAGAGATCAAATTGCCAACATCTGCTGGATCATCAAAAAAGCAAGAGAGTTCCAGAAAAACATCTGTTTCTGCTTTATTGACTATGCCAAGCCTTTGACTGTGTGGATCACAATAAACTGTGGAAAATTCTGAAAGAGATGGGAATACCAGACCACCTGACTTGTCCCTTGAGAAACCTGTATGCAGGTCAGGAAGCAACAGTTAGAACTGGACATGCAACAACAGACTGGTTCCAAATAGGAAAAGGAGTACGTCAAGGCTGTATTTAACTTAACTTTAGCAGCAAGTACCCTGCTTATTTAACTTCTATGCAGAGTACATCAGGAGAAACACCGGGCTGGAAGAAGCACAAGCTGGAATCAAGATTGCCAGGAAAAATATCAATAACCTCAGATATGAGGATGACACCACCCTTATGGCAGAAAATGAAGAGGAACTAAAGAGCCTCTTGATGAAAGTGAAAGAGGAGAATGAAAAAGTTGGCTTAAAGCTCAACATTCATAAAACTAAGATCATGGCATCTGGTCCCATCACTTCATGGGAAATAGATGGGGAAACAGTGGAAACAGTGTCAGACTTTATTTTTCTGGGCTTCAAAATCACTGCAGATGGTGACTTCAGCCATGAAATTAAAAGATGCTTACTCCTTGGAAGGAAAGTTATGACCAAACTAGACAGCATATTAAAAAGCAGAGACATTACTTTGCCAACAAAGGTCTGTCTAGTCAAGGCTATGGTTTTTCCTGTGGTCATGTATGGATGTGAGAGTTGGACTGTGAAGAAAGCTGAGCACCGAAGAATTGATGCTTTTGAACTGTGGTGTTGAAGAAGACTCTTGCGAGTCCCTTGGACTGCAAGGAGATCCAACCAGTCCATTCTAAAGGAGATTAATCCTGGGTGTTCTTTGGAAGGACTGATGCTAAAGCTGAAACTCCAGTACTTTGGCCACCTCATGCGAAGAATTGGCTCACTGGGAACGACTCTGATGCTGGGAGGGATTAGGGGCAGAAGGAGAAGGGGACGACAGAGGATGAGATGGCTGGATGGCATCACCGACTCGATGGACGTGAGTTGAGTGAACTCCGGGAGTTGCTGATGGACAGGGAGGCCTGGCGTGCTGGGGTTCACGGGGTCGCAAAGAGTCAGACACGACTGAGCGACAGAACTGAACTGAAGTGAACTGATGCAACTTTACCTAAATGGCATTAGGCAGCTTGCATTTTTGCCCAACAATATATATCTATATATATCTATCTATATATATATCTTAGATTTCTATTGGAGAAAAACAGAAGTCTTTATCATCATTGTTAATGGCTATATAATATTTCGTTATGTTGGAATTTACTCATGAGACTCCATTTGATTGGCTCTAATAAGCAATGTCTTCCTGAAATGTGGGAGACCTGGGTTTGATCCCTGGATTGAGAAGATCCCCTGGAGTAGGAAATGGCAACCCACTCCAGTACTCTTGCCTGGAAAATTCCATGGATGGAGGATCCTGGTAGGCTACAGTCCATAGGGTCTCAAAGAGTTGGATACAACTGAGCAACTTCACATAATAGACATTGATTTGAGAATCCAACTCTTCTCTACTAAATCAGACATTAAAGAACTATGCAAAAATGTGAAACAGCAACACTTTTCTGTAAGAAAAGTGTTTTCTCACTTTTTTTTTTGGTTTGAAAAGTAGTTGTTTTTCCTAAGACCGTATTATTTCTATTAATGTGCAATAATGTCACTTTTGTTATTTTTAACTGAACTACTACATATTAAGGGTTTTAAATTTTAACATGGTAATTGTTGATAGATACAAATAAAGCTTTTTGAGTTTCTCAATAATTTTGAAGACTGTAAAGGTGTCCTAAGAACAAAACATTAGAAAACCAGGAGAAACAAGGCCATATACACCATTAACTTTTGAATTAATTGCCTTGGATTATTGGTAATCTCTTCTTTGTAGAATCTCATTGGTTTTCTAGTCTTTCTCACAGCTCCCAAAGTAGTGCTGGACTTAGTAGCTGCTCAGTAAATACACACAGAATCAATGTGAGCCTCACCGTTAAGCTGCTAAACTGCTTTCCTGTAGTTGGGGTCTTTGAGGCAACACTGGGCCTTGAATACACAGGCAGAGTTCACACTTCAGTACCTGCATTTTTGAAATACTGGGTATGACTGAAAATGTCAGGCGTCTTTTTGCCTTGTTGGTACTTATCACTTCAAACCATCTTCAGTTTGCTTATCAAGTGATGTGATGATTGACGTGTTTACTTTGGTTTCTCTTTCTTCTTATCAAAGGTAATGACCAAACATCCCACATGAACATGAAGCTTCGTAGTCACTACTGGGAAAAAAAGATATAAAATCTTTCCCTTCAAGGAATGTACACGTTAAGGTGATTATTCTTTTAAGAAAGATTTGTGGGAATTTATTGGGGTTGTGATGTGGTGGATTCAATATGATGTCTTATAAGACAGAAACCGTACCCTCCAAAACCTCCCTATGTGGGTGGGAGATGTTAAGATGATGACAAAAGCATGTTGAAGCATAAATGTTTAGAGTTAGAGTCTGAAGCACTATTATTAATATTTGATTAACCCTTATAATCATGAGCTTCTGTAGAAGGGAGATGAAATTGTAACAGCTGTCTCAACAACTGAAAACTATGGATTAAAAAAAATTTTTTTTAAGACAAAGACATTGAGTGGTATGATTCAAGTAAATACAATTACTAATACTAATAATTACAATAATAATACTGGGCAAGTTTATTTTAAATTTAGTTATAGCCCAAGTAATTAATATTAGTATAATTTGTGAATGTCCATAATCTTCCACTAGTCATGTGGCATGAATTTCTAGAAACTTTTGAAGCATAGTTTATAGACAGAAGTTTACATTGTATTTTTCTTATTTTTATTGGAGTATAATTGCTTTTCAGTGGAGAAGGAAACAGCAACCCACTCCAGTATTCTTGCCTGGAGTTTCAATGCTGTGTTAATTTTTGCTGTAAGGGAATCAGTTATGTGTGTGCATATTTGCCCTCCCTCTTGAGCCTCCCTCCCACTCTCATCCTACCCCACTAGGTCATTACAGAGCACCGAAATGATCTCTCTGTGCTCTGCAGTAGCTTCCCACTAGCTATCTGTTTTACACGTGTATATGAGCTACCCTGGTAGATCAGCTGGTAAAGAATCTGCCTTCAATGTAGGAGACCCTGGTTCGATTGCTGGATTGGGAAGATCCCCTGCAGAAGGGATAGGCTACCCACTCCAGTATTCATGGGCTTCCCTGGTGGCTCAGATGGTAAAGAATCTGCCTGCAATGCCTGGGTTAGATCCCTGGGTTGGGAAGATCCCCTGGAGGAGGGCATGGCAACTACACCAGTGTTCTTGCCTGGAGAATTCCCATGGACAGAGGTGCCTGGTGGGCTACAGTCCATAGGGTCGCAAAAAGTCAGACATGCCTGAGCGACTGTGAGCGACTAAGCACAGCACAGCACACTGTATATATGTTAATGCTACTTTCTCAATTTGTCCCACCTTTCCTTTCCTCCCGTGTCCACAGGTTTGTTCTACATCTGCTTCCTGCCCCGCAAACAGGTTCATCAGTACCATTGTTTTAGATTCCATATATATGTATTGATACATAGTACGCATTTTTCTCTTTCTGACTTAGTTCACTCTGTATGACAGACTCTAGATTCATCCACATCATGACAAATGCCCCAATTTTGTTCCTTTTTATGGTTGAGTAATATTCCACTGTATATATACATACCACATCCAGAAGTTTACATTCTAGGTGAGTTGGATGCAAGCTGTTGCAATAAAAACAATTTGAAGCCAAGAGCATTCTTATTTCTATCTATATGACGAAAGGCAGTCAGAACAGAGGACTCTGCCATTTAACCTTTCTGGGTACCATCATCTGTTTCATCAACCAGCCAGAACTCTTGGTTAAATTTACTTGTCATAAATCCATTGTTTAAAATCAAGGAAGACTCCTAAGTCACCTGCCTAGTCAATTCACTTTTACTTTTCTCCCCCCTTAAAGCCAATCACAGCTATTTACTGAGCATTATGGAGGACACACAACACACAACACGAAAGGCACTCTGTTAAGCACTGCTGCTGCTGCTGCTAAGTCGCTTCAGTCGTGTCCGACTCTGTGTGACCCCATAGATGGCAGCCCACCAGGCTCCCCCATCCCTGGGATTCTCCAGGCAAGAACACTGGAGTGGGTTGCCATTTCCTTCTCCAATGCATGAAAGTGAAAAAATAAAGTGAAGTCGCCCAGTCGTGTCCAACTCCTAGCGACCCCGTGGACTGCAGCCCACCAGGCCCCTCCGTTCATGGGATTTTCCAGGCAAGAGTACTAGAAAGGATTAAAAAGCAATATGGAATCTCTCTCCCTTGGTTCATACTGGCTTCCTTTCAATGTCTCCGTTTCGAGTGCTTGAGGATGTGGGGTGTATCATTCAGATCGGCATTACATTTATCTGCTTCAGACAAATTTGTGGATTCGAAGGAGAGCACAGCTGCTGGCGGCCACAGTTCCAGCCCAGCATTTCTGCAGCCGGCCTGGCCCTCGGCCACTTCAAGCACGTGTGACTGGTGACAGGAGAAGGCAGGCGCTCCAGGGTTCAGGTTTACTTTAGAATCCCGGGCCACTGCCGGACTTGTTAGGTTGCTCAAACCTGCACTATCTGAAGCCACTTGAGTGGCTGCATACAGCAGGAGGAAACCTGTGTGATGAATCTGGCGTTTGACTCTGGCAACAGAAGTCTCATTTTGCAAGGCATCATATGCCTCACACACGCCATGGATTCCAATCGAGCTTCACTGCTTGGGGGACACAGTCTGGCACAGGGATAGCACCATGCCAGCTATAATGTCCACCGCTACAACTTCCGGGTAAGCTTAGGCAAGTATTCTCTGGGCCTAAAATGAGAGTTGGAGGAGGAGATGGCAGCCCACTCCAGTATTCTTGCCTGGGAAATCCCATGGACAGAGGAGCCTGGCGGACTACAGTCCATGGGGTCGCCAAGAGGCAGACACGACTGAGCAACTAAGCACACAATGAGAATAATGCCCATTGTATTTACCTCGCAATTTCGCTGTGATGCTGGAGAAGACTCTTGAGAGTCCCTTGGACTGCAAGGAGATCAAAGCAGTCCATCCTAAAGGAGATCAGTCCTGAGTATTCATTGGAAGGACTGATGCTGAAGCTGAAGCTCCAATACTTTGGCCACTTGATGCAAAGAGCTGACTTATTGGAAAAGACCCTGAACTGGGAAAGATTGAAGGCAAAATTAGAAGGGGGCGGCAGAGCATGAGATGTTTAGATGGCATCCTCGACTCAATGGACGTGAATCTGAGCAAACTCCGAGAGATAGTGGAGGACAGAAGAGTCCGTGGGGTCACAAAGAGGTGAACACACTTAGCGACTGAACAACAACAAAATCATTGTGAAAATTATAAGAAAGATTACATAAATAGTAATTAGCATAGTGGCCAATAATAGTAGAATAAAGAAATTATAGCTGTTGTGATTATTGATGTTGTTATTGTTACTGTTATTCCTGCTATTAAGGCTGGAAGGATGTCTACTTCTGCTCAGCCAATACATCATGGCAATGGATTATAGAAATGCTGCTCTTAGGCACTGATATTTTCTAAACGGATAAACATCATATTCACTGCTGTTTTGATCATTTAGAATCAACATTATCATATATTTGTTTTGTAGGAGCACCATAAAAATCTCTTCATTAACACACTGATAGCATCTTGTATTTTCCTACACTCAATCAGAAGTGTTTTTCTGCCAACAATTAGTCATGTTTCATCAAAGCAACAACTACCTAAAGGAATATGAATGTTCTACAGAACTTCATCCTTCTTACATTTTCATGGGAAATTAAGATCCGATCCCAGTCACAGCCGATAGCACAGGAAATATGTGATTCAGAGAATAGCACTGGCTTGCTTTCTTGTTGTTGCCAGATAACACTGAACCATAGACTGCAGAATTGCTTTGGGCTGAAAAGATTCTTTCTCCACAGATATCTTCCTTTTACGATTGCCAGAGTCATTGAAAGTAAATTTCAGATCTAGCTAAAGGAAAATATCAAAGGCACTATGCGGTGACAGCTTCCTGTGTTTGACAGAAAATTTTATACTTCTGATTCAGGTCCTTTGGGAAAAAAATGGAAGGATACTTACAACAAATAAGGGATACTGCTGCAAGAAACCTTTGCTTTGTTGATAGTTTGCAAATCGTGTTCTAATACAAATACTAGTATTGTATTTTCATTGGATAAAAGTTTTGTATTCTCATTTGATTAAAGGATATTTTATTCTCATTTGATAAAAGATGTCAGAGAAGATTCCTGAGAGTCCCTTGGACTACAAGTCAATCCTAAAAGAAAGCAACCCTGAATATACATTGGAAAGACTAAAGCTGAAGCTGAAGCACCAATACTTTGGTCACCCGATGTGAAGAGCAGACTCATTGGAAAAGACTTTGATGCTGGGAAAGATTGAGGGCAGGAGGAGAAGGGGATGACAGAGAATGAGATGGTTGGATGGCATCACCGACTTGATGGACATGAGTTTGATCAAACTCAGGTAGACAGTGAAGGAGAGGGAAGCTTGGCGTACTGAAGTTCATGGGGTCACAAAGAGTTGGACATGACTTAGTGACTGAATAACATTCTCATTTGATAAAAGATGTTGGTAAATAACCCCGCTCATAAGTTTCATTAAGATTTTGATATTGTGGCATGATCTCCTGTTGTATTCACTTTTCATTTTATCCTTTTAGTAATATGATCTTCCAAGTTTTAGTTGGGCACACAGGCTCCATTTCCTAGGCTCCTGAAGCTAGGTATGTGATTACATTCTGGTCCGTGGGCTGTGAGCTCCCTTTAAAAAATAAGCTGGCTGTCTTTCATCCTTTCTGTGGGGTGGAGTGGAAAAGAGGTGCTGTAGATGAGGATAACATCCTGGGGAACAGTGGAGCCCCAAAGTAGAAGGGTACATTTAAAATTGGGGGCTTCCCTGACAGTCCAGCAGTTGGAACTTTGCCTCCCAATGCAAGGGATACAAGTTCGATCCCTGGTCAGGTAGCTAAGATCCAACATGCCTCTTGGCAAAAAAAAAAAAAAAAAAACATAAAACAGAAGCAATATTGTAACAAATTCAATAAAGTCTTCAAAAAAGGTCCACACCCCCCCCCAAAAAAATATCTAAGAAAATAAAAAGAGTAAATTGGACCCTATATAGATTAAAACTTAATGAAGAAAATATGAAAGAGAGCCTGCATTCTTGGAGGACCTCATGGAACAAAGTTAGTTTCTTGTTCTGACTTGCCCCAAACCCCTGCACTCCTCCAATAAAAGGAAATACATGTCCATTCTGTTTGAGGTGCTGTGTTTTGAGGTTGCCATGCTACGACAGCTTGGGCTGTATCCTAAATTTTCTACACTTGCTATTTTCCTGTTGGATCAGGTGCTCATGGGACACAGTATATGTTGAAAGGAAAAACAAAAATGACTTCTCTGACACTCTCTTCCAAGATGGGGGACGAAGCCCCACTTCACATCATGGGCCCTTTTAGCTTACTATGTGTCTTTAGCGTCTGTATCAGTTTCGGTGCCTTTCCATTTTTTCTTATTTGTTAAATGAAATGAACAGTAACCATGCACAGCTATTACAACCCACTACAAAAGTAGTAACGCTGTTCTAGTAAGTCAAGGGGCCATTATTGTCTTTGTCTAGAAAAGCAGGACCTCAGCGGGCAATTCAACATGTCATGGAAAATGGTACAAAGACAAAGGAAACTGTGTTAACATGAATAAGGGGTGGTTTGTATCGAGCATTAGGGTTGATGGCAGCTAACCTTAGCCCTCCCTAAAGCCATGCAAGAAGTCCCTTGCCTTTATTAAGTCCCCAAGCTGCATCCTATAAGCAGAACTCTATGCATCATGCTGTTTTGCTAAAAGGAAATAGGGAAGCTGTGGGGCCCCTGTGAAACCCCCCTTGACATATTTAGCCTGTGGCCTGTGAGTATTCACTCCAGCTCCAGATGTGTGGGTGCCCTTTAGTCAAATCGGACTCAGTTTTGCATCTGTCTCCCAGGGCAGAGATGAGAGACAGGGAGCAGGTGTGACGGTCTGCAGTAAGAACACAGCACAGACTTCCTTTGAAGTCTGAGTGTGGGTACGTTTTGTTTCACTGGTACCCTTGGTACATCTGGGATGGTAAATGGCATGGTGAGTCATTCAGAAAGTGGAAACGGAAAGTGTTGATGGGTCTGATATTGGGTTTTGCAGCAACAAGTGTACATCTAGAGAAACTTGGAGAGTGCCGGGTTTCCTTCTCCTTGGGGAGCTTTTAATTGTCTCTGTTACAGTTATTTAAATGTATGTATGGCTGGGAATCCTTGTAGCACAAGATTTTAGGGATTTGGGGCTTCCCTGGTGGTCCAGTGGTTAAGGTTTCATGCTTCCAATGCAGGGGGCACAGGTTCAATCCCTGGTCTGGGAAGTACGATCCTATATGCTGTGCAGTACGGCCAAATTAAAAAAAAAAAAAATTTTTTTTTAAAGGATTACAAGAATTTAAGTCACCAGTGTCTTAAATATGGTTCCCTCAGAAATATCAGAGAAAAAGACTTCTCAACATGGGAATTTTGACGAGTCCAGAAATAATCCAAATTCCTGACTGTTGGTATGAGAAGCCCCTTCCTAGTCTGTCTTATTTCCCGCCTCTGCTTCTGCCTCCTGGGGGTATGATCTCAAATTGTAGAGGCATTGGAACCAGCAGACTGGATTGCAGTTTTTGGCCACATGGTACGATCCATCATTCTTTCAGTGTCTTGGTGGAAAAGACCGGCCGGGTTACCTTCCTCGCATCTTCATTGGATTTTTTTCTATGCCTGAGACGCTCTCATTGATGGGGTCCAGAGGATCATCCCGAGATGGTTCTCCAAGAAGGAGGTGGTTTAGGGAGTAAGAGGCCGTGCTATCTGCTGAACCCCAGCCTCAGCCCCTGTGTGCCCGGCCAGCCTCGGAGGGAAGACCGCAGTGCTGGGGCGCCGGCCCTTTCAGCTGCCGCCTTCTTTCCTAAGGTCCTTAACGAGCATGCTAATTAGTGGCAATTTCCCTGGTGGTTTGTGTGATGTGGAGACTCCTCCACTAAGAAATGGCCCAGAACCGCAAACTCATTTAAAATAGTCAATCCTACTGGAGATAGAAATAACTCCTTGTCTGTGTTGATCCTAGCTAGTGACCAGTGAGCAGGAGGTTAAGTCTTGGGAAGAGAAGGCTGGGCTCTGACTCAGCAGAAACCACTGTCTGACATTTTTAGCCTCTTCTTTGGTCCTACTGGAGGGACTCTTCTTCCTACAGCCAAATTGGACAGAGTATCTCTACCAGCTCGCCTTCTGCTGCACCAGCTGCCCTCCTGCCAATCAACTTGGACTTATCTTGTTACCCTTCTGATGCTTGAGATTCATAGCACTCATCTCCGAGCATGATATCCAAGAAGAGGAGACAAAACTAGCATCCCCAGAGATCAGTAGTGCTCAGCCAGGAGTGTCTTGGATTCCTGGGGACATTTCAGAATGTCTGGGGACCTTTTTGGTCATCACAACATGGGGAGAGCAGGGCTTTGGTGCTACTGGGATGGCTGCTAAAGACCCACAAGGCCAGAGCAGCCCCCATGACTAAGCATTCTCCAGTCTCCAATGTCAATAATGCTGGTCTTGAGAAGCCCTGGGATAAATGAAGGCAAAGAAATGTCTTCATATATTCTGCAGTGTAAGAAATGAGAAAATTTCACTGAGCATCTATTGTGCATGTAAATGATATGTTTTATGAGAGAGTCTATAAGAAATGAGTCATATTCACTAACATCAGGAAGTTTCTAATTTATTTGGACATAGTACATATGCACTGAAAAGTTGTGTTATTTGCTACAGCAATAACTCACTTGCAAGGGAGATTGGTATTTATATTAGTTTGCTAGGGCTGCGATAAGAGAGTACCACAGTCTGTGTGACTTAACAGAGATTTATTTTCTCACAGGTTTTGGAGACTAGAAGTCCCAGATCAAAGTGTCAGCAGGGTTGATTTCTTCTGAGGCCTCTCTCCTTGGCTCTATAGAGCTGACTTCTCCCGGGGTCTTGAGATGGTCTTCCCTCAGCAGCTGTGTCCTAATCGCCTCTTCTTTTAAGGACACCAGTCGTCTAACCAACAAGGGCCACTGTGGAGCACATGGACCTCTGCTCCATGTTATGGGGCAGCCTGGTGGGAGGGGAGTTGGGGAGAATGGATACATGTGTATGTATGACTGAGTCCCTTTGCTGTCCACCTGAAACTATCACAACAATGCTATTCAGCTGTACTCCAATATAAAATTAAAAAATTAACATACATGTTAAACGGATAAAAAAATTGAGTAAAGGGCACCAGTGCTATGGATTGTGCTTAGTCGCTCAGTCGTGTCTGACTCTTTGCGACCTACTGGACTATAGCCTGCCAGCTCCTCGGTCCATGGGGATTTTCCAAGCAAGAATACTGGAGTGGGTTGCCATGCCCTCTTCCTATTGGATTAAGGCCTATCTAATGATTAATTTTAATGTAATGACCTCTTAAAAGACCTTATCTCTGAATACAGTCATATGCTGATTTATGCTAGGGCTTAGGGCCTCAACACACGGGAGGAGACACCATTTCAGTCCATATCAGAATTATTTTGTTATAACTTGATAACCAGGGGTAGCAATATAAGAAGCATAGGAATGTGTTCCAAAGTATTAGAAAAGTACTGGTGTGCTTTAAGAAAAGGAAAATGGGCCTAACACAAATTTAAAAAAATTTTTGAGTCTTCAAGTAGGAAATGCTGTTGATCTGAAGAGGGATGGTATTTGAGGAAATTCTCTGGGATGAAGGCCAGATTACTTCCTACCCCAGCTCATTCGTTCAGTATATTAATAGCTGCATTGAGCTCATGTTAGGTAGTACCTGGATTATATATGTTACTCTCCTAGTTAAATAAAGATTCTTGCCTTCGGGATGCTCACAGGCACATTTGCATGTATTTGTGGGTGTCAGTGCAGTGGGGAGAGTGGGTGGAGGATAAGGCAAGAAGACATACAGAACAGACTTTAAATACTTTAATATTTGTGTGGTCCCATGGGCGAGGTGATGACCTCCGACTAGGGTGGTGACAGGGTAGAAATAAAGCTTGGAACTTGGGAAACTGGTGGCTGACAGCTGGTGTCCATTATGATTGCCCAGCTGGCTGCTCAGTACTTTGAATGTCATCCCCAGGTTGTTGAGGAAGGTGGCAGAGGAGGAAGAGTGTGGGCTGGATCTTGTGAATCAGTAGGACTTTGCCTTGCTGGGGAGCGGGCTGTGGAGTTGTAGGAAGGCTGAGGATCATGAATAGAGGGAACAGAATGCAGTCAGTCTGGAAAAGACCAGACTGTGGGCAACAGGAAGTCAAGGAGAACATCTGTCTCGCTAACCATTCTGTTCTCAGGGCTACCATCTGACGCATAATAGGTTTTCAATAAATACTGACTGAATGAATACATGAACGAAAGAGCACAGCACATTTGGAAAAGGGTAAACAGTGGAGAAAGCAGGGTTTGGAGAGAAAGTTTGACCATGTGTCAGGGCTTCCCAGGTCATGGGGAAAAAATCAAAGACACAGACTCCAGCACGCCAGAGAATTTTCAGGGGGGAGGTGAGAGAGGACATATCTGGGGATTGGATGGGAAGGAGAGACCGTGTGTTGCCTTACTCATGAATCACTCCTGAAGTGTCCTTTTAGGATGCTTTAATGGCTCTGAGTTCTCATTCCATTCAGTTCAGTTCAGTTCAGTCTCTCAGTCGTGTGCGACTCTTTGCGATCCCACGGACTGCAGCACACCAGGCCTCCCTGTCCATCACCAACTCCCAGTGTTTACTCAAACTCGTGTCCATTGAGTCGGTGATGCCATCCAACCATCTCATCCTCTGTTATCCCCTTCTCCTCCCCTCAATCTTTCCCAGAATCAGGGTCTTTTCATTAGTCACACACAAACTGTGGCTGTATAGTCATGGTCATTGTAATGACCTGAGTCTTCTAATTTTCTAAGTCTCGGTTTTCTCATCTGTAAAATTGAAATAACAATCATCTCATCAATGGAGGATTAAATTACTTAAAACCTATGAAGCATCACAGTAATGGCACATTGTAAGTGTTCAATGGAATAATTATTATTTTTAGATCAGAATATCTTTCAAAGGAGTAGATCATTTTTAAGATATTCTTCAAATTAATTCATTTTCTACTGGTGTTTGAAATTTCATAAAGGAGAAGAAACCTACTGCTCTACAAGTAGAGTTAAACAACTTCAAATACAAATATAAATACAAGTAACAATGGCTTCAAATATAAACATCCAGCTGAGGTGCCCCTGGAGGCGTGAATAAACTTCAGGAAAGGTGCCAACTGGACAATCCACAAGTGTGATTGACTGGTTACAGGATCTTGCTGGTCTGGTAGGGAGATGGTGAAAGAAGTAAAAGGTTTCTGGGTACTTACCTCACCAGGAAGGTAAGTGAGAAGATACGGAGGTCTGGGAAGGGGACAGGAAAGAAGCTGGGGACCAGAGCCAAGTCGCTGATTTCATATCTTTCACTTGGAGCCTTAGGGTCTTACAGAACACAGATTTTTTTTTCTCATGTAGCTGAAGTTGCTGTGGCCTCAAGGATTCATGAAGACTTCAACAGAGATGGTGTGGGCCATCGAGATGTGGGTCCCAATGATTCAATGAGCTTTCTGAGGAAGGAGAAAGCCCAGGGGCGGGAATATTTAGGGAAACCTTCCTAAAGGCATGCATCGGAGCTGGGCCTGGGGGACTAGAGGAGTTTGAATGGGAGGAGAGTGTTAGAAGAGATAATGAGATTTGGGTCCTAACTGATGGTCTTGCTCAAAGGATCCAGAGTCATGAATCTTGTCTGGATGCCAAACTCTTTCTTCTGATGAGAGTCCTGATGGAACTTTGCTTAAGGAAAGATAGCAAATAGGAAACTGAAAAATTAAAATGTATTGAGTGTAAACCATGTATCAGATCATGGCATCCAGTCCCATCAGTTCATGGGAAATAGATGGGGAAACAGTGGAAACAGTGTCAGACTTTATTTTTTTGGGCTCCAAAATCACTGCAGATTATGATTGCAGCCATGAAATTAAAAGACACTTACTCCTTGGAAGGAAAGTTATGACCAACCTAGACAGCATATTAAAAAGCAGAGACATTACTTTGCCAACAAAGATCCATCTAGTCAAGGCTATGGTTTTTCCAGTGGTCATGTATGGATGTGAGAATTGGACTGTGAAGAAAGCTGAGTGCCAAAGAATTGATGTTTTTGAACTGTGGTGTTGGAGAAGACTCTTGAGAGTCCCTTGGACTGCAAGGAGATCCAACCAGTCCATCCTAAAGGAGATCAGTCCTGCGTGTTCATTGGAACGACTGATGCTGAAGCTGAAGCTCCAATGCTTTGGCCACCTGATGCGAAGAGCTGACTCATTGGAAGAGACCCTGATGCTGGGAGGGATTGGAGGCAGGAGGAGAAGGGGACGACAGAGGATGAGATGGTTGGATGGCATCACCGAGTTGATGGACATGTGTTTGGGTGGACTCTGGGAGTTGGTGATGGACAGGGAGGCCTGGTGTGCATGGGATCGCAAAGAGTTGTACACGACTGAGCGACTGAACTGAACTGAACTGAACTGATGTGTCAGATACTTTTCTAAGCAAGTTTTATACGTGTCATGTACTACTATTACCATCACAGACAAGTTATTACAGGCAAGAAGCTGGTGTGGAGCGAGGTTAAGCACTTTTTTGCCAGAAATCATAGCAAGACAGCGATGAAGCTACTTTCCCACTCACATCTTTTTCTCAATTAATTGACTAGAATTCAACTATAGGGAAAAGAAAACAGAGAGAGAGAAAGCATGTAGAACTTCTGCTGAATGTGATGGGGTCCAGGGCATCAAGTCTGAGACAACTGAGAGTTTCTATAAAATCCAAGAAAAATGTATATTTTAAAAATGCAAATAACTGAAATATAATACTGTATAGAAAAGGGCACCAATCACAAGTATTCAGCTTGATGAGTTATGACAGAGTGAACATAGAGTGCCAACACCACCCAGGTCAAGAAATAGGACATTGTGAGACCCCAGAGGTGCCTCTGTACACCCTCCCCCATCACACCCCGTTTTCTCTTCTCTCTCTCATAAGCAATTTTTAATGATTTTCCAACCCCCAACTGCGAAGGAAAGCACTCTACTCAGGAGGCCTCCCTGAAGGTGATGACAGACGGCTTACTACCCTCAAGGAATAGATCGACAAATCCTTGGAAGGTCATAAAGAAGCCCTGAAAAAATGAGAACAGGGAAAATGGACACAGGATTGTGTGCACATAGTTTTTCCCTTTGGACCTCAATGAGCAGTGAGTTGAGTTCGTCATACTCTTCTGTTTAAAACTGCTGTCATCATTGGTTCTTGTAGGGTTCTCCCTTGTTTCATTAATTCATTGCTTGCTTACTCATTCCCCAACCCCAGCCTTATTGAGACATATTTAACAAATACCACTGTGTAAGCTTAAGGTGTGCCACCTGATGATTTTATATATGTATATATTGTGAAATGATGGCCACGATAAGGGTAGTTAACACATCCATCATTTCACAGAGTTACTTTTTATTTTTGCAGTGAGAACATTTAAGAGTTACTCTCTTAACAACTTCCACGTGTACAACAGTAGTGTAAGCTATAGTCACTATTCTGTACATTAGATTCTCAGAACTTATTTATCTTGTAACTGGAAATTTGTACTTTGACTAACATCTCCACTTTTTCCCCACCCCCAGGCTTTGGTAATAACCATCTACTCTCTGTTTCTCTGAGTGTAGCTTTTTTTCTTTTTTTGGCCATGCTGCATGGCATGTAGGATCTTCGTTTCCTGATCAGGGATTGAACCTGAGCCCTCTGCCGTGGCAGTGTGGGATCTTAACCATTGGGCCACCAGGGAAGTCTCAAATCTAGCTTTTTTAGGTTTCATATATAAGTGACGGATCATAACAATCTGTGGAAAGCTCTTAAAGAGATGAGAATATCAGGTCATCTCTCCCATCTCCTGAGAAACCTGTATGTGGGTTAAGAAGCAACAATTAGAACCCTTCATGGAACAACTGATTGGTTCAAGATTGAGAAAAGTGTTGACAGAGCTATCTGCTGTCACCCTGTTTGTTAAACTTATATGCTGAGCACATCATGAGAAATGCCAGGCTGGATGAGTTACAAGGTAGAATCAAGATAAGCAGGAGAAACATCAACAACCTCAGATATGCAGATAATACCACTCTAATGGCAGAAACCAAAGAGGAACTAAAGAGCCTCTTGATGAGGGTGAAGGAGGAGAGTGAAAGAACCGGCTTAAAACTAAATATTAAAAAAAATTAAGATCATGGCATTTGACCCCCATTAAGGCATGGCAAACGGAAGGGGAAAAGGTGGCCGTAGTGACAGATTTCCTATTCTTGGGCTCTAAAATCACTGCAGATGGTGACTGCAGTCATGAAATCAGAAGATAATTGCTTCTTGGCAGGAAAGCGATGACAAACCTAGACAGTGTTGAAAATCAGAGACGTTACTCTACTGACAAAGGTCCACATAGTCAAGTCTATGGTCTTCCCAGTGGTCACGTATGGTTGTGGGAGCTGGACCCTAAAGAAGGCAGAACACCAAAGAATTGATGCCTTCGAACTGTGGTGCTGGAGAGGACTTGTGAAAGTCCCTTAGACAGCAAGGAGATCAAAGCAGCCAACCCTAAGGAAATCAATCCTGAATACCCAGTGAAAGGACTGATGCTGAAGCTGAAGCTCCAGTATTTTGGTCATTTGATGCAAAGGGCCGACTCATTGGAAAAGTCCCTGACGCTGGAAAAGATTGAGGGCAGAAGGAGAAGAGGGTGTCAGAGGATGAGATGGCTGGATGGCATCATCGATGCAATGGACTTGAACTTGAGCAAACCTCTAGAGATGGTGAGGGACAGGGAGGCCTGGTGTGCTGCAGTCCATGGGCTTACAAAGAGTTGGACACGACTGGGTGACTGAACAACAACGTATAATGATATCATAAGATACTCGTTTCTCCCTGTCTGATCTGTTTTGCTTTGCATAATAACCCTGAAGACTCAGTCATGTTGTCACAAATGATAGGATTTTCTTCCTTCCTATGGCTGAATATTATTCCATCATATACATATATATCTATCTTGCATCATTTTTATCCATTCCTCAATCAGTAGACTCATAGATTGTTTCCATACCTTGGCTGCAGTGAACATGGGGATGCAGATTTCTCTTCAAGATTCTGATTTTGTTTCCTTCAAATATATACCCAGGAGTGGGATTGCTTTACTCAGCTTTTTTTGTCTGCATTCTCTGATCTCCTTTCTTTCTCCATATGAAACTATTCTAATGTTTCTATCTTTTTGTTTATAAGTGTTCTTGCAACATATTTATTGTTTTCTTGTCAACTTGTAATTTATATAACCTTTTATTATTGGGGATTTTGAACATACCCCCAAAGAAATAAAAGAGTAAATGAACTTCCTGTACCCATTATTCAGCCTCAACTACCATTAGCCTGTGGCCAAGCCCATCCCATCTACAGCCCACCCACTTCCTTCCTTTCAGACACTGGATCATCTCATCCAGAAATATTTCAGTGTGTGGCTGTACAAGATAACATAACCACAATATCCTTATCAATAGCTTTAAAAGGAAATATGTCCTGAATGTCATTAAATAGTGCTCAAATTTCCAATCCTCTCATAAATGTCATTTCTTTCCATAATTTGTTTACATGAATCAGAACTCAGCTAAGGCTCATACATGGTGACTGACTGATATTTCTTTAAGTCTCTTTTAAGCAATAAATTTCCCATTGAATCTGTGTTTATTTTTTCCTCCCTTTCAATTTATTGTCTAAAGAACACAAGCTGTTTGTCCCATAAGATTTACCACAGTGTGATTCATCTCTGTGCTTCTTTTAAGTAGGTAGCTAAATGTAGACACTTGATCAGACGCATATATAATTTTTTTTTTTTGACAAGACCGTTTCACAGTTTGTGTTGTGATTTTCCCATCAGCATCTCAGATTTGGTTTTCTCTTTTGTGTGTGTGTAATATTAGCAGCCCCTGGTAACCAAAACCTAGGATCTCATTAGTTTATTAGTGTATTCATTGTCTTTTGGCTTGTAACACCATTGTCACAAACTTAGTGGCTTGCCAAAAAAAAAAAAAAAAATGCAACCCACATTAATTATCTCACGGTGATGGGTCAGACGTCCTGGCACAAGTTAGCTGAGACCTTGACTTCAGGGTCTCTCAGAAGGCTACAAAAAAGGTGTTGACCAGGGCTAGAGTGTGGTCTGAGGCCTGACTGGAGGAGAATCTGCTGCTGAGCCTAGTGGCTGCTGGCAGGGTTCAAGCCTTTGCGTGAGTCTGACAGAGAGTCTCAGTTCCTTGCTAGTTGTGGTCAGAAGGCTGCCACTGGGCCTTTTTAGATAGCAGCTTACCTCCTCTAAGCCAGCCAAAAGAGACAGTCTGTAAAGAGACTGTGCTGGAAAGGTGGAAGGACAGTCATACGTAATGTAATCATGGAAGAGACACCCCATCACCTTAACCATATTCTATCGATCAGGCGCAAGTCACAGGTTTAAGGGACTGAGGTGACACGAGGGCATGAATACCGGTGATAAACGGGGGTCATCTAAGAGTCTGCCACAATTTGGTGTTATAAGATGGTGATCTTCTAATTCTAGCATTCTTTGTTTATTAGCTGGAGCACTTCTATAACAAAAGTTCCAGTGATAAATTATTTGGTTATTCACAGTATAACTCATAGAGGAAGGCCAGGATAAATTCTTGATTCCTTCTTTTTGTTTATGAGGTTTATGTATCAGTTATATATATACTGTAGTGTACATTTACTTCTTAGCCTCTGCTTGTTGAATATTATTCCAGAGTATGATTTACCCATTTTATGTTTATATATATTTTAAACCAAATGGTTGGTTGTTTTTTTTTTTTAAGATTTTTGATGTGGAACATTTTAAAAATATTTATTGAATTTGTTGCAATATTGCTTCTCTTTCACGTTTTAGTTTTTTTGGCACATGGGATCTTAGCGGCCTGACCAGGGGTTGAACTCGCACCTCCTGAATTGGAAGGCGAAGTCTCAACCATGGAACAGCCAGGGAAGTCTGTATGCATTTTATCAATCTGTTCACTCAGTGGACACCAGGACTGCTTCCAAGTCTTTGGCATGGTGGCCATTCTCACACAGCTCTCCTTAGGATCCTTGTACCTCAGTGGAACTGCCAGATAGCAGGGTGTCAGGAAGGAGTGTTTGCTTAAGTAGTGCCAGCTGTTCTCCAGAGTGGCTACACAAAGCTGTCTCTCAGGGAAATAATTTATTAACATACATAGGCAGCTTAATGCGGGGAGGAAACACCCTAATCTCCTTATGGATTTTGTGCTCTTCACAAAACAGAACTAGGGCTTCCCAGCTGGTGCTAGTGGTAAAGAACCCGCCTGCCAACGCAGGAGACATGAGAGACTCGGGCTGGATCCCTGGGTCAGGAAGAGCCCCTGGAGGAAGGCATGGCAACCAGCTCCAGCATTCTAACCCGCTCCAGTATTCTTGCCTAGAGAATCCTACGGACGGAGGAGCCTGGTGGGCTATAGTCCATAGAGTCGGAAATAATCAGACATGACTGAAGCAAGTTAGCACGCATGCCTGCAAGCTGGGCCGTCTTGAGGAGGTTCTCAAGAACCACTTCTATCAGAAGCATCTGAGTTAGCCCACATCTCCAGAGCCAAAGCTGTGCCAGGCTGTGGGAGCTGAGAGCCAGAATCTTACACAAGCATTTTCCAGCCTAGACTATTGTCGTCTGGTAAACGATCCAAATTCTGTTCCAGACCTCAGAAATGAGGGAGGGGAGGAAGAAAGAAGGGGCGAGAAAAGGGCTGGAGAAGAGGTAGGAGAAGTGACTTTGCTTATTCAGGAAGGGGCATTAGGAGGAATCTTGACTTATTCACTCACTCAGCATCTGGTTTACAGACATGAAAACTGAGACCACAGGGGATCACTTTGAGTTTCATTTTGGGCATGTAAAACTGTGAGGCTAGTCGGCTGGTCCACAGGTGAGATCTGGGAGGGAGGCGGGGGAGCCTCAGAGGTGGCTGACGACCGAAGCAGCTTGGGTTAAGTTAATGTTGAGGAGCTGACACAGGAGGTAACATGTGAAGTGGGGAGTGTCCACCTACTGAGATCTCACAGCAACTGTGGACCTTTCTAAACACTCTAAGAGGAGTTGATTTTGTCTTCACCATACTTCCTCTGAAGTGGGAGTTACCATTCTTCTTTTAGAGGTGTGAGACAAGGCTTGGAGGTTTTAAACAACTTCCCCAATGTCTTGCAATTAGAAAGTGTCAGACAGCCATTCAAATTTAGGTCTGTGGATGCCACGATCTTTGCTCTTAATATACATACAGACACAGAGCCAAAGAGAGGGTCTCAAGGAGAGTGCAGTTAATAGGGCCTAATGCTGAAGCGAGGTCAAGGAGAGTGAGGAGAGGAAGTGGTTTCAGAAATTGTGGTCTTAGGTGGAAAAAGTCATTCACCAGTTTCCTTAAGCTGTTACTGCTTAAGGTGGGGAGGGGGAGATGAAAGGTCATCTCTGCTGATTTGGGGAGCCTTGAAGAAAAGTTGAAATACTGAAATCATTTGGAACCACAGGTAAGTAGAAATACATAGTGGGATCTTGAAGCCTTAAATTAGATGCAGTTTTAAACAGAATTTTTCCTCGCTTAATTGCGATTAAGGAAACCATAAGTGACCAATAGGAAAATGGTTTTCGCTCAAGTCCATAAAAATCCAGAGATGATAAAACTGAGACTATTTAAAGAATGCTCAAACTACCACACAATTGCACTCATCTCACAAGCTAGTAAAGTAATGCTCAAAATTCTCCAAGCCAGGCTTCAGCAGTACGTGAACCGTGAACTTCCAGATGTTCAAGCTGGTTTTAGAAAAGGCAGAGGAACTAGAGATCAAATTGCCAACATCCGCTGGATCATCAAAAAAGCAAGAGAGTTCCAGAAAAACATCTATTTCTGCTTTATTGACTATGCCAAAGCTTTTGACTGTGTGGATCACAATAAACTGTGGAAAATTCTGAAAGAGATGGGAATACCAGACCACCTGACCTGCCTCTTGAGAAACCTGTATGCAGGTCAGGAAGCAACAGTTAGAACTGGACATGGAACAACAGACTGGTTCCAAATAGGAAAAGGAGTATATTGTCACCCTGCTTGTTTAACTTCTATGCAGAGCACATCATGAGAAATGCTGGGCTGAAAGAAGCACAAGCTGGAATCAAGATTGCCGGGAGAAATATCAATAACCTCAGATATGGAGATGACACCACCCTTATGGCAGAAAGTGAAGAAGAACTAAAGAGCCTCTTGATGAAAGTGAAAGAGGAGAGTGAAAAAGTTGGCTTAAAGCTCAACATTCAGAAAACGTAGATCATGGCATCCGGTCCCATCACTTCATGGGAAATAGATGGGGAAACAGTGTCAGACTTTATTTTTTGGGGCTCCAAAATCACTACAGATGGTGACTGCAGCCATGAAATTAAAAGACGCTTACTCCTTGGAAGGAAAGTTATGACCAACCTGGACAGCATATTAAAAAGCAGAGACATTACTTTGCCAACAAAGGTCCACCTAGTCAAAGCTATGGTTTTTCCAGTGGTCATGTATGGATGTGAGAGTTGGACTGTGAAGAAAGCTGAGCACTGAAGAATTGATACTTTTGAACTGTGGTGTTGGAGAAGACTCTTGCGACTCCCTTGGACTGCAAGGAGATCCAACCAGTCCATTCTAAAGGAGATCAGTCCTGGGTGTTCATTGGAAGGCCTGATGCTAAAACTGAAACTCCAATACTTTGGCCACCTCATGTGAAGAGTTGAAAAGACCTTGATGCTGGGAGGGATTGGGGGCAGGAGGAGAAGGGGACGACAGAGGATGAGATGGCTGGATGGCATCACCGACTCAATGGACATGAGTTTGCGTGAACTCTGGGAGTTAGTGCTGGACAGGGAGGCCTGGCGTGCTGTGATTCATGGGGTTGCAAAGAGTTGGACACGACTGAGCGACTGAACTGAACTGAATGATAACTTTATCACAAAGGTAAGAAAGCCATAAATGACTGGACTGAAAATGGCTTTTGCCCAAGTCCAGACAATAAAGTGGAGAATATTTAAATGGTATAGGATAGAGCTGCTAGGCCAGAGTATGTAGAAGGGTCATTAAAGCATCATCCCTGAGTGCCTGTGTCAGCGGAATGTAAGAGGGTCGAAGGAGCATTCGGTCTAACTTGAAAGTCCACTGAATAATTAATGTGTCAGAGACCAAGATGGGGGTGGGGGGAGGTAGGAAATGAATGATCAGTGTGCTTTTCTACCTGTATCTTCTTCTTTGGAAAAAGGCATTTCAATTTGGGCATCTTAAATAGCAGACCGTTTTTTCTCAAACATCATTTTAATAAGCAGAATGTAATTAAATCTACTGCTTCCAAAACATACAGAGTTTGTAGTTCAAGGGGCAGAGTGCCAGACAAGTTGCCTTTTGGGTCTTAAAAAGCCCAGCATTTTGTGACTGTTGTTAAGACTGAGGCAGGGTTTGCAAGAGGGGCTCTTTTTGAAGCCGGGAGTGAGCTGCCTCCTCTTCTGGTGGGGAGGCATGTTGGATCCTGGGGAGAATTTCCTGTGCTGGTTGTGCATTTCTGGCCCAGTCCTTGGTGCCCCAGAGTCTTCTGCATCTCCACCATCTCTTGTTTCATTTTCTCCCTTCCTCCTCCTCCTCCTTTTCCTCTTATGCTTTTCCACCTGCTATGGACTACTTGTTGGTGTCCCTTCAACAGATTCGTGTGTTGAAGCCCTTCTCCCCAGGCAGTGGTGTTTGGAGGTGGGGTTTGGGGAGGTAATTGGATTTGGGTGAAGTCCTGGGAATGGAGCCCCAGTGGTGGCACTGGGGCCCGTACACAGCGATGAAGAAGCCAGAACTCTTTCTTGGTCTTGTGAGGATACGGTGAGAAGGCGGCTGTCCATAAGCCAGGAAGTGAGTCCTCATTAGAGCCCAACCACACTGGCACCTTGCCTCGGACTTTTAGCCTCCAGGACTGTGAGGAATAAACCTTGTTGTTTAAGCCTGGTAGTCTAGCCTGAAAAGGCTAGACATTTCCCTTCCCAAGTCTACTTCTGTGAGCAAATTCTGCTTACCACACTCTACCCAGCATGTTTAAAAAATTGTTCCTAACTTCAGCTTTGGGCTTGTGGTAATGGACCAACAGGATGCTAGCTATGTTCAACTTGGCTGCAGCAGAACGTCTTTGACCCAAGAACGAGCATTCCTCAAAGAGGCAGTGTCTGTACGCTTGGGCTGCAGAGTTTCTTCTTCTGCAAAACGGGATGATGGTGCCTGCCTCAACACAGGCTCGTAGAGAGTAAACTCAGTATGCTTTAATCTATCTGCCACGTCTCATTTTCCTGTTCATGTCTTCTATTCTTTTATCTCCTGTGCTGTATTCTAGGTGAATTCCCCAGGACTGCCCTCCAATTTCTAATCTTATCACTTGTGTTCAGTATTTATCCAGTCTATGAGGTTTTAATTTTAAGGGATGTGTTTTTAATTTTTAGGATTTGTAACTGATTATTTTTCAGAACCATGTGTTCTTCACTCACGTGTGTAGTTTGCATGTGCTCAGTCATGTCCAACTCTTTGTGACCCGTGGACTGTAGCCTGTCAGGCTTCTCTGTCCATGGAGCTTTCCAGGCAAGAATACTGGGTGGGTTGCCATATCCTTCTCCAGGGGAACTTCCCAACCCAGAGATGGAAACTGCATCTCTAGGGTCTCCTGCATTCGCAGGCAGATTCTTTACCATTGTGCCACCTGGGAGACCTCCTAAAATAAAGCCACAGCAGAGGCTTTAGCAGAATTAAGGAGAAAGTTTCTAATGACATAATTTAAGCACTTAGATCCAGCCATACCTGAATCCATATCCCTTGGAATTTTCAGTTAAGTGTGCCAATAAAGTCTCCTTTTTTGTTTTTAGCTACTTCGATTAGAGTTTCTGTCATTTGAAAGTGGAACAGTCCTAATAAATTGTTTTGGGCTTTTTTTGTGTGTATGTGTTTTTAAGAACTTTTGTTAACTTTTGACTTGAAACTGGCAGTTTCCCAATATCTCCTCTGAAAGGGAAGCTTATTTCCCCTTTTCACATGTCCTGATTATTTATCAGAATTTTAAGCTTAGTTCTTAAAGCCTTATTTAAGAACAACATTTTATATTAATTACACACAGAAGAAAAGCCTTTCACTTTTGTTCTTCGTGCATTCAATCGCTTTATCTCTTTGAAAGTTTCAAGCACACTTATTTAAGATAATTTTTGAGATTGCTCAGGTATTTCCATTTTTGAGAGAATATCTTTCTGGTTTTTCAGATTGTTAGTTGACTTCCTTATGTTAGATTTCCTATAAAATTTAGGTTTGTGTGCTCATCTTGACTGGCTTATCCTTCCCTCTAGCTTTGGGTTATTTTCTTCCCTGTTTAGTGATTTTAATGTTCCTCTACCTAGCTCCCAGAGGCCCTGTTCCAGAACCAGGTTGACTATTCATGGCTGGACTTCCTCCCTGCCCATGTACTGGGAATGCATACAAGCAGCCATCAAGCAGGGTGGTGGCTTCACTCAGAATGGGGCTCCAGGGAGGCTGTGGAGAATGTGAATTGGTAGAGCCACTGTGGAAAACATCCAGGAAATGAGTCTAGAACCTGACCATGCTGGCACCTGGTCTTGGATTTCCAGCCTCCTGGACTACAAGAAATAAAACTCTTATTTAAGCCTTGCAGTCTGTGGTATTTTGTTACAGCAGCCTGAGCAGTCTGGACACAGTATGGAGGTTCTTTAAAACCTAAAAATAGAGTTATACCATATGATCCAGCAACTCCACTCCTTGGCATATATATATTCAGAGAAAACTAATTCAAAAAGATACATGCACACCAATGTTCATAGCAGCACTATTTACAATAGCTAAACCATGAAGCAAGTTAACTTTCCTTCAACAGATGAATGGATAAATAAGATGTGGTATATTTATACGATGGAGTAGGGATTTGAACCCTGGTCTGCATTGCTCTTCTCTGGTGGCTCAGTCAGTAAAGAGTCTGTTCACTCTGCAGGAGACCTGGGCTCTATCCCTGGGTCGGAAGATCCCCAGGAGAAGGAAATGGCAACCCATCCAGTATTCTTGCCTGGAGAATCCCATGGACAGAGTGGGCTACATACAGTCCATGGGATCACAAAGAGTAGGACATGACTGAGTGACTACCTTTGATTTCATAGCTCTTCATGCTAGCTAAACTCTAAATAATAATAAAATGTCCTACTGAAGGATTCATTTTCATGTTTCTCCTCCTGCATTGCAGGCAGATTCTTTACCATCTGAGCCACCAGGGAAGCCCTATAATTTTACAGTGGAATACTATTCAGCCATAAAAAAGAATGAAGTAATTCCACTTGGAACAACATGCATGGACCTAGAGATTATCAAGGAGCTCCCCAGGTGGTGCTAGTAGTAAAGAACCCACGTGCCAATGCAGGAGATGTGAGAGATGTGGGTTTGATCCCTGGGTTGGGAAGATCCCCTGGAGGAGGGCATGGCAACCCACTCCCACATTCTTGCCTGGAGAATCCCATGGACAGAGGAGCCTGGGGTGGGGGGTGGCCTACAGTCTATATAAGGGTCGCAAAGAGTCTGACACAACTGAAGCGACTTAGCACACACACATGCAGAGGTTATCATAGTAAATGAAGAAAGCCAAACAGAGAAAGACAAATATCATATGATATCATTTATATGTGGAATCTAAAATAAATACATAGATGAAATTACTTACAAAACAGAAATAGTCTCACAGACATAGAAAACAAACTTATGGTTACCAAAGGGGGAAGGGGAGGGGAGGGATAAATTAGGGGCTGGAGATTAATGTCTACATACCGCTATATATAAATGGATAACCACCAAGGACCTACTGTGTAGCACAGGGAAGTACACTCAATATCTTTAGCAGTCCATGGGGCTGCAAAGAAGTAGACATGGCTGAACGACTAAGCACGCCACGGAAAAGAATCTGTAAAAATAATATATATATATAATTTAATTGTATAGGTATAATTGAATCATTGTGCTGTATACCAGAAACTAACACAACATTGTAAACCAACTCTACATCAATTAAAACAGAATGGGGTTCCGTGCTGTCTCTGTTTCTTTTCATCACTGGAGCTTCCTGGATTTTATAAAAAGGCCGGTGGTTTAGGGCAGCGGCTATGGTTTTCCTGCTTCTTTTTATAGCTGAGGAAGAGCAGCACCTGTGGCTTCAGGCTCCATCCTATTCAGGCCCTGTGCTGAGCCCGGAAGGCTTTACTCCCTATCAGCCCAGGGGAATATCAGCCCAGAGGAGTCAAACTTTGCCCCTCTCTGCCTTCTTAACTGGGAAACCTTGAAGCTCATGGCTTTGACCTGTTTATATAATGGTGTGTTTCTCTTCCATGGAAAATATTTATTTAATATTGCAGTGTGCTTTTATTTTGAAAAGTGTTTCCTATATCCTTGCTGTGTCTGGAGTTGGAGAGCTTGGAGCTTGAGCTCACAATGGCGTCTCGCCTAGAGGTGCCTCTTCCAGTTCATCTTTGTGTTCTCACGCTTGTCACATGGCAAGTCCTCTATGAGTTTTGATAGCTTGTTGTTACTGGGACATGGATCTGTTAGGCAGAGGCTTGAGGGTGAGAAAAATTAACTTACCACAAAGTCAGGGAGAGTTCTTCCAGTTGAGTTGGGTTTTACATACTCCATAGGGTATCTGAGACCTTCTCCTCTGACTATAAAGCCTACCTACCTCAGAAGTCCCTACTTACGGGCAGAGGGTGTTAAGAGTGTCCTTAGTGCTAGAGACAGTCCTGATCTTCTTATTGCAGGAAAAACATCATCACCCACTTAAGGTCTTCAGTATCAGTGTTTAATGAAAGAGTGTTGTCTTTTAAGTTGATCTGTGGCTCATCAGGGGGTTTCCCATATGGCACTAGTGGTAAAAAAACAAAACAAAATCTACCTGCCAATGCAGGAGACTCAAGAGACACTGATTCCATCCCTGGGCCGGGAAGATCCCCTGGAGGGGATATGTCAACCCAGTCCAGTATTCTTGCCTGGAGAACCCTATCGACAGAGGAGCCTGCAGGGCTACAGTCAATAGCATCTCAAAGAGTCAGACATGACTGCACGTGACTCATTAGGTGATTTGGTGGTTTCACATTTGTGTTCTTGGGTCAGGGAGTCAGAGTTGAGCTTCAGCAGGCTGACTCAGTGGTAAAGGCAAGAGCTGTGTGGATTGCTGACAGGATGCCAAATTGGGTGAAAAGCTGATCTTAGATAAATCCATAGATAATCTGCTTTAGGGTAATCAAGTACCCTCCATGGAGAAAAATAAGTCAGTAATGTGCTCTCGGTGGGAAACTTGATTCAGGGGTATGATTACGATCTGACGTCAGTGTAACTTTGACCTTTTTGTGTATTTTTCTCATTCATCCCATGAGTCATAGAAACATTTTGACAATTGCAGCAAAATCTATGGCTATTTGTATTTAACTTCACCAAGCTGGAAGAGCCTTATCCAACTATAGAAAACAGTAGAGTGCCATGGTTCAACCCTGAATTCCCACTGGAAGGACCAGTACTGAAGCTGAAGCTCCAACACTCTGGCCACCTGATGTGAAGAACCAACTCATTGGAAAGACCCTGATTCTGGGGAAAATTGAGGGCAGGAGGAGAAGGGGGTGACCAAGGATAAGAGGGTTGGATGGCATCACCAACTCAATGGACATGAGTTTGAGCAAACTCTGGGAGATAGGGAAGAACAGGGAAGCCTGGTGTGCTGCAGTCCATGGGGTCACAAAGAGCTGGACACAACCTAGCGAAAGAGTCAAGTAGCACCAGCAGTGTCATGCTTCACGTTGCTAAAGCACGAGCTCAATTCTTTCTTCAGATTTAATTGGAAGCATATCAGATTTAGAAGACTGGATCCTGGGTGCATGGGGCAGCCCAGTTTGCTGTGGGTTTCTGTAGTTTTGGCTCCTCACTAGCTCAGGGTGGCTAAGAGACATTGGATGTCTTTGCCTGTCCAGCACTGATTGTCATCCTTCTAGGGAGTGAATGCTTTTCTCATGTGGTGAACGCGTTCCCCTCCCTGAGCCACGAGGCCGTGTGCTCTTCAGGAATGGGCCCAGGACCTGAGCAGAGTCTCCCTGGGACGTTTCTGCTAAGTGTTAGTCGGTCAGTTGTGTCCAACTCTGGGCGACCCCATGGCCTGTAGCCCATCGGGCTCCTCTGTACGTTGGAATTCTCCAGGCAAGAATAACTATCACCAAATACTTTCCTTTTACTGGGCCTCTGAGCTGCCAACCATCTTCCAGCCTTCTTCTGGAGAGCACCTGTCCAGCAGGGGGAGACAGAGGCAGAGGTCTTAAGACATTTGAAATTTTGTGATAAAAAATGGTATATATTTGAGTTGTATAACATGATGGTTTGACTATATACAGTGAAATGATTACTACTGTTAAGCTAGTTAACATACACATCTCCTCACGTAGTTACCCTTTACGTGTGTGTGTCTGTGCTAAGAGTACCTGAAATCTACTTCCTTAGCAATTTTCCAGTATTCAGTATTGTTTCTTGTTGTTTAGTCACTAAGTCATGTCCACCTGTTTTTGTGACCCCTCCATGGACTGTAAGTCAGCCAGGCTCCTCTGTCCATGGGATTCTCCAGGCGAGAATACTGGAGTGGGTAGCTATTCCCTTCTCCAGGGGATCTTCCTGACCCAGGCATCAAACCCAGGTCTCTTGCATTTCATCCAGATTCTTCACTGTCTGAGCCACCAGGGAAGCCCCATATCCAGCTTTGCCTGAGGTCAAACATGCAAGGTATGTAAGCCCATGGGTTTCTTTCTTGGCTTTCACTAATTTTGAATTGCTGGCACTTGAGATTGAAAGCGTGTTGACTTTTTATGTATAGGAGTGGAGAGTGAGGTCATTCATCAAAATTCTTGATACCAAACTCTATGTATGTTTCATCCATCCCAGGCCCAAGCTATTTAAAAATGTATGCCCAGGGGCTTCCCTAGCTGTCCAGTGGTTAACACTTTGTCTTCCATTGCAGGGGGTGCGAGTTTGATCTCTGGTAGGGAAGCTAAGATCCCATGTTTTGTGGTCAGAAAACCAAAACACACAACAGAAGCAATATTATGTAAAAAAAAAAAAATTCAATAAAGACTTTTAAATGGTCCATATCAAAAACATCTTAAAGACATAAATAAAAATAAAATGGATGCCCAGCCCTTGGGTACACCTCAGGCAGCTATTCACTGAACTTATTGGGCAAGCACTAACTTTTTGGGTGTCTAAGGTTTGAGCTTCTTTGATCACCTGATGCTGAAGAAACCAAAGAGTCAAAATTGGTGAAAGGGAGAGTAGGAATAGGACCACGCAGACGGCACCTACTCATGCTAGTTGCTATGGAAACGAATGGAAACAATCACGTGCTTTACTTTCAGGAAGGGCCAGCCATGGAGGATGCCCTTCTCTGAACAGCTGAATCACTTTTTATTTACTTACCCAAGGCTGCTGAAGTATCAGTTTACCCAGAGAGTCAAAGTAATTTTCCCCTAGCGACACAGTAAGTCCGATTCAGATCTTTCCGTTTCCATGCCAAGTTAGGCATTCATCAGACCACACTACTTTCCTGCCTTGGAGAAGAGAAATAAGCAGAAGTTAGAAAACAGAAGCAGCCACAGTATTCTACAAACTGTCTATGTCTCCTAGATAAAAGATACCATGTGTGTGGTCTATATGGCTGGGAACCTCTGCAGAGCAGGTGGGCTTTTGAGAAATTCAAAGGAAGGAGCACAGGGCAGGAAACCTCTGAGTTTAGCTTCTGACTCAGGGTGTGCAACTGTTGTGAGGCTGCGTGGGGTGGGTGGGAAGGATTGCAGGCGAAGAAGACACAGAAACGAGTGCATAAGGCAAAGCAGATGTGAGGACGAGGACTGACTCATGATGAGAACCTTGTTCTTTCCTCCTGTCCATCATATCAGAAAGGGACCCATAAATCTTAGTAGAGATTGGAATAGAAACATTGAAACTGTCAGTGATGGGCAAAGCATGGGGAGGGGGCGGCATTCACCAAGATGGGATGACAGATAAAGTGCTTTGCTAGAAAGATAAAGGAGAGGTGGGTGAAGACTTTCTTAGCTAGAAGCTGCCTTCAAGATGTGTAAGGAAGGCCAGGAATATGGGGCCTCAAAGTTCCCCTGGAGAAGAGATAGGCTACCCACTCCAGTATTCTTGGGCTTCCCTGGTGGCTCAGATGGTAAAGAATCTGCCTGCAACATGGGAGACCTGGGTTTGATCCCTGGGTTGGGAAGATCCCCTGGAGGAGGGCATGGCAACCCACTTCAATATTCTTGCCCAGAGAATCCACATGGACAGAGGAGCCTGGCGGGCTACAGTCCATGGGGTTGCAAAGAGTTAGACATGACTGAGCAACTAAGCACAGCATACAGGGAGACCCCCAAACCTTATATCCTGACCTGGGTAGAACACAGAAGGCTGGGTTCAGAAGAAACCTGCTGAGAAGTGTGGGATCTCCAACCCCAAGGAGTCCTCCCTGTACTGACCCATCCCAGCCATGGCTGACAATTAAACAGGAAAGATGCACAGAGAACATGGGAACATGGACTACCCTCTATGTCCAGACACCTATGGTCGGGGAGGGGGGTACCCTCTGTCTCCATATAGCATACAGTCTCCCCTCAACCATCTCCATCCTCCAGTCCCCAAACTCAGCAACGTGTCACTGGTTCAGCACCTACATGCTACATGCCAGCTCAGTGCCAAGACACAACAGTCCAGGGATGGACGTGGCCTCAGCCCTCATCTTTCTGAGTCCTCTGTGTCCTCTAACCCCTCTGTCAGACTCTGTCTTGCAGGGGCTGATGACTGAGGTGTGTGCACAGTTTGGGTTCCTAACCCAGAAAAATCCCAAGCCCTGCCTGCGGTGCGTCAGCATCCTCCACATCTCCTGTTCCCAGCCTTGGCCTTGGCCCTGGCCCTTGCCCCGACGCGGTTCCTCTGGCTGAGCCTGGGCAGGAAGCCTCTGCTCGCCTCCACAAGTTCAAGGTCTTCCCTCCACTCCCCCAGCCCCACTCCTGAAAAGGGAGGGTCTTTGGAGGTCAGTCATCAATCCTTCATTTATTGAGCATGTAAAAAGAGAGGGAGGTGCTGCTCTATGATAGAGTTTTGTAAGGCATTTGAGATTCTGGCAGTGGTGTCAGAGATGGGAATAAATGGACAATGACACCTGTATATTATTTCTGTTTCATCCATCCCATTTGAAGAGTGGGTACGTTTGTGTGAAGCTCTAAGCTCAGAAATATAGAATCAAAACACCAGCCTTGGTAGCCCACGAGTTCCCTCTCCATCACAGATATGATCACAGACCATTATGAGGATTAAAACTGCAGGGAGACTTCCCTGGTGGTCCAGTGGTTAATACTCTGTGCTTCAACTGCAAGGAGCTTTGGTTCGATCCCTGGTTGAGGAACTAAGATTCCCACATGCCCTGCAGTGCAGCCAAAACAAAACAAACAACAACAACAACAAAAACAAAACTATATGAAGAAAAGCCAGTCGATGCAGTTGCTATTGTTTTTGTTCAGTCACTCAGTCTTGTCTGACTCTTTGCGACCCCATGGACTGCAGCATGCCAGGCTTCCCTGTCCTTCACTATCTCCTGGAGTTTGCTCAAACTCATGTCCATTGAGTCAGTGATGCCATCCAACCATCTCATCCTCTGTCACCCCCTTTTCCTCCTGCCTTCTATCTTTCCCGGCATCAGAGTCTTTTCCAATGACTCATTTCTTCACATCAGGTGGCCAAGGTATTGGAGCTTCAGCTTCAGCCCCGGTCCTTCCAATGCACATTCAGGGTTGATTTCCTTTGGGATGGACTGGTTGGATCTCTGCAGTCCAAGGGACTCTCAAGAGTCTTCTCCAGCACCACCACAGTTGCTATAGAGAGATCCTGAGACTCAAGCTCTACCCTTCGGAAGTTCTCTAAAGACCTGTTGACGTTCAATAGAAGCTTAGGTGTGGCTTCATCATGGGTTCCTGCTGGGTACATGAAGTGTATTAATGCAGGGGACCCCAGCTGGACTCAGCTGGAGGGATAAAGGCTATCCTGGAGGGATGCATGCTTTGCTAGTTGCTTCATTTGGTGTCAGAGAAAGGCTGGGCAGCTCCTCCTCATAGTAGCCTCTCCCAGAACTCCGGTGTCCTGTCAGCAGCTCTCCCCACTCCTCGCGTGGTGCCATCTTGCTTGGCCTGGCCACAGAGAGACTTCCTTTTGGGTACCTGGGGCAGACATGACCACAACCACAGGAGTCCTGAGCTGAGTCCTTCCTGTGGTGGGCAGCCAGGCCGGCTGACACGGTGGAGTCAGTGCGCCAGGACAATGCTGGCTGACCAAGCTGGTAGGCCGAAAAATTCCTTAAAATACCCCAAGGGCATGTTTTTATTTTGTATTGTTTTTAAAAAGGATAAATATTCCAAAACTCTGATGTCAGGAAAAAAAAATGCTCTATAACTTTTACAAAACTGGCCATGCTGCAAGTTAAAAAAATTAGTTAAAAGACTAGAAATTATGGTTACAAAAATATCTCTACTAATAGTTTACTGTCTGGCTTGAGTGAGTTTAACTTTAAGGTGTGGTAGCTCTGGAAATTTCTCGTGAGTCACTACATAATAACTGGCTGCACTATCAGACATCAGCCCACACACCATTTTCCAGCCCTGAACTTTGAATGTTTCACACAAAATGAAAATAATACCATCTTATGTTTTATTCTAGGGGTAAGGTGGTTGGCAGCACTTTAGGCTTTGCTGAAGAGCTGTGAATTTGATGTTTCCTACCAAATTCAAATGCTTTGAGGCAGGGTCTTGTTTCTAGTTGGCAAACACAAATCTCCTTTAAGAGAAAAGCCCGGTCCATGCAATCCACGGTCTGTAGGTTGTTTTCCTCATTTGTGGGTTATTTGCTTGACCTGCATCATCGTCTCTCCAAATGGCCAACTCAGCCCTTGGCAGGGTAATTACACATTGGAAGGAAGACTAAACCAGCAGACACAGATGCTCATCCCTCTTCATGCTTTAGTTTCTCTTGTCTTTTTCTTGCCTTCAGTTCTCTTTCTGAGATTGGAAAACCATGTGTTACTCGCTCAATCGTGTCCAACTCTTTGAGACCCCATGGACTGTAGCCCGCCAGGCTCTTCTGTCCATGGAATTCTCTGGGCAAGAATTTTGGAGTGGATTGCCATTCCCTTCTCCAGGGGATCTTCCCGACCCAGGGATCAAACCCGGGTCTCCTGCATTGCAGGTACATTTTTCACTGTCTGAGCCGCAAACCATAGTTCCTGTACTACATCTAAGACAGCCTCATGGAGGAGGCAGTAAGTAGATGCCCTTCTTTCTTTTATACACTAGAATTGAGCTTGAGTTTTCATAATATTTCAAGGGCAATTGGGCCCTTGAAAGATCAAGTTTGATGGTGGAAATTCATGGGACGCTAACATTTTTTGAAAGCCTTTCTTTCTGGGGGACGGATGTCTTCTGGGCTTATCAAAGTCCTCCTCACCCTTCGAGGTTCTGCTAACGCCTCTCCTTCCTTGACTCTCCCATCTTGGTCTTGCTCCTTCTCTGAGATTCCCGTGGTGCATACAGAGTGCATTTATTTTGGATGCCTGTTTGCTGCTTTTAAATTTGTTATGGCCCTGCTTACATAATCTCCTCAACTAGGCTCTAAGTTCTATGAGGGTAAAAGAAAATACTTGGTCCTTTTCTGTCATCTTCATTGTGTGCGTGCTCAGTCACTTCCGTCATGTCCGACTCTGCCACCCTGTGGACGATAACCCACCAGGCTCCTCTGTCCATGGGATTTTCCAGGCAAGAATACTGCCATGGATTGCCGTTTCCTACTCCAGGGACCTTCCTGACCCAGCGATCGAACCTGCATCTCCTGAGCCTACTGTACTGCAGACAAATTCTTTACTGCTGAGCCACAGGGGAAGCCTTGAGCACACACGCAGGTTCCCTGGAAGTGCTTCTTGGTTGATTCATTAAGGTAGTTTGTGGGGCTATTTATTTTCATTTGTGACAAATCATGGGATAGGCGCCATGTAGGTAATCATTTTCACCTCCACTGTCTTATTGAGTCTTCCCCAGGACCCCAGGAGATGAATATTATTTTAATTTCTCAGGTGATGGAACCAAGCCATGGAGAGCTTCCCTGAGGTCCCCCAGTCCAAAAGATGGCAGGAACAAAGTCAGTATGACCTCCCAATCTAATACTTCTGCTGTCATGCCTTCTTGACAATGAGAAGTAGGATTGTGAAGGCCAATAGGGAAGAATGCTCCTCTGGGAGGGAAGCCAGCTTGAGAAGTCAGCTGGAGGAGTCCTGGGATCTTGTTGGAGGTGCCCTTGGGAGTGACCATGGAGGCAGCTTGTGAGCTCCCACCAGCTGGTCTGGACCTGCCGCCCCGGCTGAGGCTGGAGATTTGCCATGAAAGTGTCTCTCTAAGCTCTCTACTCAGTCCTTCTGATTACATCCTTGCAATGCTGGGAGTCATCACAGGGTCCTGATGGCTGCGGGCAGGGAGAATGTCTCTGACAGCCCTGCCTTTTACTTCCATGAGGCTGGGGATTTTTTTTTTCCCCACTTGATGGACTGGTGTGCTTTGTACAGTCATGCCCGCCAGCTTTCTTGGAGACAGAAGTGGCCACAGGCAGAAAGGAGGACATCTCCCCAGAGGATATGAAGGTTGCTGTGCAGGAACTGATCAAGGCTATGAAGTCTTTGGAGCCCACAATGGGCGAGAAAGTGTTAGCTGCTCAGTCGTGTCTGACTTGTGGAGATCCCACGGACTATAGCCTGCCAGGCTCCTTTGTCTGTAGAATTTTCCAGGCCAGAACACTGGAGTGCACTGCCATTCCCCTCTGCAGGAGATCTTTCTGACCCAGGGATCAAACCCGGTCTCCTGCATTGCAGGTAGGGGTCTCTGCAAATCCGTACTTTCGAGCTCAAGAAGCATCACCTTGAGCCCATTGGGCTGCTGGGCTGCCAAGGTCACCCGGGCCGTGAACTTGAATGGGCTTGCCTGGAAGGGAATCCGCGTGCCTGTAACCATGAGAAATCTTGATGCCCAGCACAAAGAGCATTACGACAAAAGAGAAGACTTGGCTAACGTACTCCAGCGGTTTTAGATAATTTTCCTTTGTTAGTCAACAAACCAGTCTGGGGGGAGGGGAGGGGTTGAGGATGTGAAAAGTTTCACCCCGTACACGGCAGTTTCTCAGTGTCAAATGTCTGTCACAAATTTTGCTTGCGGTCACCTCCAGAGCCTACAATTTAAAACACACACACACACACACACAAAACGCAGCAATTATCTCAACCAAAGTGCAATTGAGTGCACTTTCCAGTGGTTGGTCCTCAGGCTCCTTTCCCAACAATGTTTTCCCCCGTGCAGACAGCCCAGAGGAGCGTGTGCGTGGCTCTCGAAGACCAAGAAGTCAACTCCGCGGAAAATTTGCATGCCGTAATTGAGTTGCCGGGAACATTCAAGACATCATGCTTCAGGCGTGCGAGGATAATGATTCCCTGCAGCCCTCCAGGCTGGCAGTGGAAATGACAGCCAGGCTCCTCCGTTCTCCTGTGACCCATGCTGACTGAGGCTTCATCATCCAACTCACCTCCCCTGCTTTTCAGGAAGTTGTAACCTGCCAACTCTTCGCCTTCTCTTCCCCTAAACTCCTACGGTGTGTTTGCTTTTGCAACTTATTTACCCAGTACGGTATTGTATTGACTTTCCAGATGACTCGGTAAGGACTATGAACATGCAGGAGACCCAGGTTCAATCCCTGGGTTGAGAAGATCCTCTGGAGGAGGAAATGGCAATCTACTCTAGTATTCTTGCTTGGGAAATCCCATGGACAGAGGAGCTGGCAGGCTACAGTCCACGGGGTGGCAAAGAGTCGGACATGACTGAACGTGCATCCATCGTTGTATTGAACGACTGGTAGAGATGTAATCTTGTGACTATTCCCTCCAGGATAAGCACTTGGAGGGAAAGCTCTTGGAAGGAAAGCTCTTGGCAGATGCTGAGTAATTCTGAATGAATGCACAAAGAGATGGATATAGCATTCTTTGGAATGTCTTGAGTGCGCACCTCTGATGGGGTGATGTGTACACACATGATGTGGAGTGAAGTGGGGGCAGACACCCCTATAGAATCCTTGAGAGTATTTTCAAGAATATTATCTGGCCAATCATCCCAGGTTGATAGGTTGGGTTTAATGTGGGAATCATCAATCTACAGAAGTTCCTTGTTTGTCCTGATGCTTAAGACACAATTTGAAATATGAATATGTGTATGTGAGTGTGTGTGGGGTAGGCGCATGGGTGGTGGGGTGCTAAGTTGGATACTGTTTCAGTGAAGCAGTGCACAGCTGACTTGAAGGAGCTCTCTTCACTCTTATCATTCCACTATGCCATGCCCTGGGATACATTCTTGTGTATTAGGGCACCCATTTCTCTGATTCTTTTTTTAAAAACCATAAAATGCTTTCACAGTGGAATCTTTGGATGTCTAGGTTTCAGGTATGCTCAGACAGTAAACTTGGAAGTGTGGATAGGGAAGACTCTTCGAGGGGAAGTTCTTTGGTATAATCTAGACTGAAGGCAGGTGAAAACATTGTTCTGGAGATTTGGGGTTGGCTGTCTCCATGGTGCTGAATTCCTGCGGTCAATCAGGTTCTCAGATGCTCAGTCATGTCTGACTCCTTGCAGACCCCATAGACTGTAGACTGCCAGGCTCCTCTGTCCATGAGATTCTCCTGGCAAGAATACTGGAGTGGGGTGTCATTTTCTCCTCCAGGGGATCTTCCCGACCCAGGGATCGAACCAACATCTCTTACATCTCCAGCCTTGGCAGGTGGGTTCTTTACCACCAGTGCCACCTGGTGAGCCCAAGGGTCAATCAGAGGAAACTGCAAAAGGGAAACTTACCTCTGGAGTTGTCTCACTCCCCTTCCTACCTACTGGCTGTGCTTCCCCAAGGTAATGGTGTCTTTCCAAAAGGCAGTGGGTTTGCACACCACAGAGCACATGCCCTCCTTTCCAGCCTCCTATCAAAATTTGTGTCCAGGTTGCTACTACTCGGGACAGTTGAGGTGACCCCAGGTTCAGCTGGAGCCATTGCTGAGGCATCGTTTCATGTTAGAGTGTACTCTCCTTGGAAGGGAAGGCAGACAAAAGAAGTGGCAGGGTGTTTTCTTTTCTGGTCAGATCACACCTGGCTGGTTCTGAGGGTCACTCTTGACGAAGGACATTGGCGAATGGGAGCACGTCCAAATGAGGTGAGAACACAGGAAGATGGTTTAGGGGAATGACAGAAGACTGGGCACCTGCAGTCTGACAAAGGGGCTTCCCAGGTGGTGTCAGTGGTGAAGAACCTGAGACGTAGGAGACATAGTTCAATCCCTGGGCCAGGAAGATTCCCTGGAGTAGGAAATGGCAACCTACTCCAGTATTTCTGCCTAGAACATTCCATGGACAAGGAGCCTGGCAGTGGGTTATGACCCATGGGATCACAAAGAGCTGGGCATGACTGAGCACAAACACACATGCAGTCTGACTGAAGAGGCCAGGGTGACCCTAGAAACTGAAGGTTAGGAGTAGAGGTGATCTCGTTTAAACACCTCTTGGGTATTTCCATTTGTCTCCTACACATCTCCTCCAGACAATCAATTAACCTCATTCTGAACATTTCTTGTGACAGAAAACTCACTACCCAGAACTCCAGAGCATGGAAACCTCCTTTAAATATTTCAAGTGAGATGATATAAAAGCTTCCGGAAGGCAGACCATCTGTCACTGGGGAGGAATGAAAAGAAGGCATTTTTTTGCTTCGATATGGTCAGATAATTCTTATAAGAAATATTGTGAGGACATAGGAGTTGGCTTTGGTGCCAGGTGTGAGTTCCCCACCAATGTCAAGATCTGATACGTTGATCCTTTGGTGACAAGGAATTAAAACAAAACAAAAACCCATGAGATAAGCTCAAATAGCTTCCCTGGCGGCTCAGCTGGTAAAGAATTCACCTGCAATGCAGGAGACCTGGGTTCATTCCCTGGGTTGGGAAGATGCCCTGGAGAAGGGAAAGGCTACCCACTCCAGTATTCTGGCCTGGAGAAGTCCATTGACTGTATAGTCCATGGGGTCCCAAAGGGTCAGACACAACTGAGCGACTTTCACTTTCAAGCTCAAATAAAAAAGATGTAGAAGAAGAATGCAGTAGTCCATCTCACTGACCCTCAAGAACCAGAAACAAAGTATAAGCAGATTACTGAAGCTGAATCCACAAATTCCAGAGCGAGAATTATCAGGGCACATGGTCTTTTCCTCTGCTTGTCTCTATTGGTCTCCTCTTTCTTCAGATCGACTTTCCTTCCCTACTCATATATCTCCCCCATAGTTTTTGGCTGGCCATGTCACCATCTCTAATCCTGGCTCTAGTCAAATTTAGCAATCAACTCTCTACTAAAGAATGATCTGCTCCATGCTTCTTAGCCCTAAGTCTAGAGAAGAAGCATCAGCTTGGCTCAACCCAGCCTTTGCACCAACTCTCTCTGGGTTATGTGGATTGCCCTCATCCAGGCAGCTACAGCTTAGGGGGCACAGGTCACGTGAATAGGTGAGGATAGATTCTCTACACAAAGAAAGACACAGATTAGAATGTCTACCACTGGCGTATAGCTCCAAGCCAAAGAAAGGATTATCTAGTTGTAGAATTTTAGTCTTTTCAAAAGGCAAGGATCCTTCAAATCGTACCTACCTGCTCTACTTAATTTTCCTCTGGAATCATTTTCTTCTTTGTGGGAAT
Organism: Bos taurus; assembly: GCF_002263795.3. Lineage (NCBI taxonomy): Eukaryota > Metazoa > Chordata > Mammalia > Artiodactyla > Bovidae > Bos > Bos taurus. Next base: position 12,547,030 of record NC_037339.1, read on the forward strand.
GAAATGGAACAGGACCCTATTGTCCTTGACCTTCCATGTCTTCTGCCTGCCTTCTGTCTGTGAAAAACTTCAGCCAAAGAATAAGTTTAATCAGATAAATGAGAAAATGCAGAAACAGAAAAACAGTCAAAGGAGACCAAATAATAATAATGTAGACATTAAGCATAGTCAGGGACCTTTAGTTTCTTCTCAAGAGCTATAGATAATATTCTGAGCCATATCCTGTGATCTGTCTTATAGATACTGAAACTCCCACCAGGTAGAAGAAGTTGTCTACAAGATGATCAGTCTGTAGCCATGACATAAGCTGCTATAATTCTAATTATGGAATTGACCTCAAAGAGAGGGGAACAAACTGACCAGAGAACTGAAGATTAACTGTACGTAAAATGATCAAAATGACACTGGTCAGATCACCGATGACCGATTTCAAGATGACTGTCAGAGCTGACTGTACTCTTTCTGCATGTAGCCCTCTCCTTCAGCCGGTAAAAGCACTTGCCCACTGATTGTCAGCACAGAGGTACGGGTAGGGTGGGGAGTTGGCTTTTGGACAGGAGTCCACACTCCCCCATGGTTGCTGGCCTCCAAAATAAAACAAACTTTCCTTTCCACCAAGCTGGCCTCTTTATTGGCTTTTGAGTGGCAGGCAGTCGGACCCCACTTTTGGTTATGGTAACACAGAACCTTTCTAAAAATATATAATTTTGCTCATCCCCACTTTTCTTTGTTTGAATAAACCTGTATTTCTTTTGTCCACAGTTTAGCCATTGTCTTTCTTCTCTATTTGTTTATTCTCAGAATTTGAGTTAAGTTCAGTTCAGTAGCTCAGTCGTGTTCCACTCTTTGTGACCCCATGAACTGCAGCATGCCAAGCCTCCCTGTCCATTACCAACTCCCAGAGTCCACCCAGACCAATGTCAATCGAGTCGGTGATGCCATCCAATCATCTCATCCTCTCTTGTCCCCTTCTCCTCCTGTCCCCAATCCCTCCCAGAATCAGGGTCTTTTCAAATGAGTCAGTTCTTCGCATCAGGTGGCCAAAGTATTGGAGTTTCAGCTTCAACATCAGTCCTTCCAATGAACACCCAGGATTGATCTCCTTTAGGATGGACTGGTTGGATCTCCTTGCAGTCCAAGGGACTCTCAAGAGTCTTCTCCAGCATCACAGTTCAAAAGCATCAATTCTTTGGCACTCAGCTTTCTTTATAGTTCAACTCTCACATCCATACATGACCACTGGAAAAACCATAGCCTTGACTAGACAGAGCTTTGTTGGCAAAGTAACATCTCTGCTTTTTAATATGCTGTTTAGGTTGGCCATAACTTTCCTTCCAAGGAGTAAACGTCTTTTAATTTCATGGCTGCAATCACTATCTGCAGTGATTTTGGAGCCCAGAAAAATAAAGTCTGACACTGTTTCCACTGTTTCCCCATCTATTTGCCACAAAGTGATGAGACTGGATGCCATGATCTTAGTTTTCTGAATGTTGAGCTTTAAGCCAACTTTTTCACTCTCCTCTTTCACTTTCATCAAGAGGCTCTTTAGTTCTTCTTCACTTTCTGCCATAAGGGTGGTGTCATCTCCATATCTGAGGTTATTGATATTTCTCCTGGCAGTCTTGATTCCAGCTTGTGCTTCTTCCAGTCCAGCGTTTCTCATGATGTACTCTGCATAGAAGTTAAATAAGCAGGGTGACAATATACAGCCTTGACGAACTCCTTTTCCTATTTGGAACTGGTCTGTTGTTCCATGTCCAGTTCTAACTGTTGCTTCCTGACCTGCATACAGGTTTCTCAAGAGGCAGGTCAGGTGGTCTGGTATTCCCATCTCTTTCAGAATTTTCCATAGTTTATTGTGATCCACACAGTCAAAGGCTCAGAACTTTGAGTAGGAATTTTAAAAAACAGCCCCCAATAGACTCTGTCTTCTGCAATATATATACATATATGCTCTTTAAACAGAAAATTCAGAATTAGTTTCTGGTGTCAAGTCCTATCTTGCAGGATGCATCTTCCCTCCAACCGAGTGCAGCGCATGATGACAAATGAGAAACAATCACTTCACACATCCTGGTAAAATAAAAATGCATTGTTGGAACAACGGGTGATTAGATCTTCATTTTGATATATGCCACAGTGTCTTCAGAAATGAACTCATAAGACTTGATTTCGGAGAGAATGCAAATTTCCAGCCAAGGAATACATTGAGAAGACTGTTTGTAAAGCAGGGTAGAGGTGAACCCGCTTGGGGCAGGTGGTCTCACATGGTGAATTCTGTTAGCTCAGACCTACAGCTAGACACACAGTGTAGGTAACGGGTGTGGGGGAAGTGCTTGGTACCTAGTTGAATATTCATTTCTACCACCTGTGGTATCATTACTAGCTGTGAAGTTTGTTACTAATATGCCTGAGCCATCTCCCAGGTGGAGTCATGGTTTGATTCCTATAAATTATTAATATTAATCTTGGGGAAGAAAAGCTTGATTCAAAATTAATTTGAGTGAACTGTGCTTATTTACAGAGTAACTTATGTAAGTGGGAACATCAAGTTATCATCTGATGTGAATAAGAATTAATGTAAATTGCCTGGTCTGCCCTTTGTGGTTCTCAGTGCTCTTTACTGGGAGAAGAGGCAGAACATGGTTGGGCTTAAGAGTGTGATGCCTGGAGCAGGTGGCTTCTGGTTCATTTATTTTTTATAATTTTTAGTTATTTGGCTGCACCAGGTCTTAATTGTTACACAAATGATCTTCAGTCGCAGCATGTGGGATCTACTGTACCTCCTGTACTGTACTGTGGGGTCCACTGTACTTCCTGTGGCTTCTGGTTTGATTTCAGCTCTGCCATTCCCTGGTGGCTCAGATGGTAAAGCGTCTGTCTGCAATACAGGAGACCCGGTTTCGATCCCTGGGTTGGGAAGATCCCCTGGAGAAGGAAATGGAAGCCCACTCCAGTATTCTTGCCTGGAAAATCCCACAGATGGCGGAGCCTGGTAGGCTACCGTCCATGGGGTCGCAAAGAGTTGGACACAACTTCACTTTCACTTTCAGGTGGTAAAGAGTCTGGTGGCAATGCGGGAGACTTGAGTTCTGCTGGGTCTGGAAGATCCCCTGGAGAAGGAAATGCCAACCCACTCCAGTATTCTTGCCTGGAAAATCCCATGGACGGAAGAGTCTGGCAGGCTACAGCCCATAGGGTTGCAAAGAGTTGGACATGACTGAGTGACTTCACTCACTCACTCACTCACTCACTCACTGCCATTTACCAGCAGTGTGATTTGGGGCAAAGTACTTAATCACTCCTGTCTTGTCCATGATGATAATAATACCTAATGTGGAGGAGTGCTACTGGGCATAAATACATTTTTATTTTTGTGAATGAGAAAACCAAGGCTCAGAGAATCAAGGGAAGAGACTCTTTCCCAAGTTCACAGGGCTGGTGGATGGAGGGGTCAGTATTCAAATTCAAGACTAATAGCCTTCCATTAATGCCCTTCTTCACAGGCTGTGCTTCCCAAACTCATCTGTCATGAGAATTACCTGGGGGTGCTTGTTAAAAACACAGATTCCCAATCTTTGGAGAGGGATGGGGCATTGTGATATTAACAAGTGTCCCAAGTGGTAGGATTTGGTGGTGCATCCCCAGTTTCCATAGTCCCCCTGAGCTTTTGCAGCTGGATGGATTTGTACACAGACCTGCTTGTCCCCCTCTTCCCACTCAACCCTCCTTAATCAGCCTTATCCTTCCTCACAACCCTCCCTGTGTCCACCCCTGTGCCTTTGAGAGTTTGGTCACTTAATCATCTCTTTAATCATCTCCAAGATTCCCTAGGTCCTCGTGTGGTTGGTCACTTTGTAAGGTTTCGTCCTGATGACCCAGCTTTAACCCCTGAACCATTTTTTGTCTTCCTCTAGCTGACCCTGTATTCTGCATTCACTGCGTTTACTCCCCACCCCTTCCTTTCCTTGAGGTTTCTCACGACCATTGAGATGACCAAGCATGGCATAATTGCATGCAGTATTGTAGTGAACCCTGAACTGTGGTATACATTTTTTCCAGTGCGTGTCATAATAAAGTTTGCTATTACTTAAGCTGGAGAATTGATGCTTTCAAATTGTGGTGCTGGAGAAGACACTTGAGAATCCCTTGAACATCGAGGAGATCAAACTAGTCAATCCTACGGGAAATAAACCTTGAATATTCATTGGAAGAAGTGATGCTGAAGCTGAAACTCCAATACTTTGGCCACAGGATGGGAAGAGTGGACTCACTGGAAAAGGCCCTGATGCTGGGAAGGATTGAGTGCAGAAGGAGAAGGCAGTGACAGGGGATGAAATGGTTGGATGGCATCATCAACGCAATGGACACGAGTTTGAGCAAACTTCAGGAGATAGTGACAGGCAGAGGATCCTGGCATGCTGCAGTCCATGGGGTCACAAAGAGTTGGACGTTTAGTGACGAAACAACAGTAACATTAAGTGCATACAGATTTATTTCAGATAAAGTGATGACTGCCATGTATTTGATTGAAAGTGATTATATTTTAATCTAAAGGGCCAAATTGAGTACAGTGAGTTTCATTAGTAGCTGGCCAGCCCTGTGTAATTTGCAGAGCATCACCTCATTGACATGCTTCAGGGACTGCCTTGGCTACTTCGGGCAATGCCTGGATTTGGAACTCTGAGTCAGAGAGTAACTCCAGTTTCCAGTCAATTTCCCGCAAGGCCAAATGATGTTTCAAGAAACAATACCTTGTTGAAAAAACTTGATTTCTAAAATTGTGTAGGTCACAGTCAAATGCACTCACATCTGATGTGATGACAAATTGATTCAAGGACTTTGGCCCACAGGCAGCCACTGGAGGAACCAAGCCTGAATTAGATGCAAAAATGAGCAGTTGTATGTGTGATTGTGGTCCAAATAAATGATGCTTAGAAACACCAAATTGATTGCATACTCAGGAAAGGACAAATAATTGGGTGAGTGAAATTTGTAGCTGCTTATTTACACACCAATATGGATTTTCAACTGAGAGGCATATGATTATTCCAGGTCCAGGGGAGGGTTTCTTTGAGGAAAGGATTTATACACATTTGTAAAATCATATTGGGTTCTTTCATTCCATGATTGTTAAACTTTCCTTGCATTTATCATAATTCACAAAAAATAACATGAGCAAACCTTGTAAAGCAAACTGTTCTACTCAGGCATGTATAAATTTTTGGCATTTTAAGATTGTATTAATTCAAATTTTTTTTATGGGTCCTAGATTGGAGGAAAGATCCAACTCAAAATATTGTTAGGGGGGACTTTCTTGATGGTCCGGTGGCTAAGACTTTGTGCTTTCAATGCAGGGACCCAGGTTCATTCCCTGGTCAGGGAACTAGATCTCACATGCTGCAACTAAGACCCAGCTCAGCCAGATAAATAAATACAAAAAATTTGGTTAGAATGCTTTACAGGGCACAAGCAAAGATGGAGGTCAAGTATTGTTAACCAAATACGTGACCTTGAGCAACTAACTCCATTCATCTCTCTGAGCCTCACATTTCTCACGTATAAAATGGAATACTGCTTTCTCAATGACTGTTGAGATAATGATGTATCCCGGTATAGGCAAGAGTGCCTGGGACAGCCCAGAAGCAATAGACTGACATGGTTTTAAGCTTGGTGGAAAGGAGCAGCTTATGTGGAATTCTGCAGACTGGACCTGCAATGGGAGGCAAAGGGTGTCTTTCAGGACTTGGGAAATTTTGATGTGATTGAATTGTGAGGTGAAGTTAGAATACGTAGCCTGGCCCATATCACAGAGTGATGATGGATGCCCTTGATGGCTAGGTTAGCATGTCCAAGCTAGAATGGTCTCCTCGGGCTTCAACCACTCCACTCAGCAATGGCTCAAAGCCTAATCCTTCCTAAACGATTTGCTAGGTATTTCAGTCCTTTAAAAACACAGTTCTATGGTCCAGCAAGTTTGGGAAATGGTCCAGCATTATATCCCTCTTAGGCTAACCTTGTTAACGCGAACAGTATCAGCTCTACATGGGTTAGTAGCCCCATGTGGCTATTTAACTAGAAATGAATATTTATGAATATTTAATCAAATTAAAAAGAGTTCCTGGGACTTTCCTGGTGGTCCAGTGGTTACGACTTCACATTCCAATGCAGGGGGGTGTGAGTTCAATCCCTGGTTGAAGAGCTAAGATCAAACACGCCTTACGGTCAAAAAACCAAAACATTAGACAGAAACAATATTTTAACAAACTTTATGAAGACTTTAAAAATAGTCCACAGTAAAAAAAATAAACCTTTAAAAAATAAACAAAGCAAAAACAAAAACCAGTTCTTCAGTGGCTCCAGCTACATTTCCAGTGCTGAAGACCACGTGTGGCTGGTGGCCACAATATTGGAAAGCGTACATATAGAGCGTTTCCATCACTGCAGGAACGTTCTATGGGACAAGGGCTTCCTTGGTTGCTCAGATGGTAAAGAATCTGCCTGCCAGTGATGGAGACAAAGGTTCCATCCCTGGGTCGGGAAGATCCCCTGGAGAAGGGAATGACAATTCACTCCAGTATTCTTGCCTGGAGAATCCCATGGACCGAGAAGCCTGGCGGGCTACAGTCCCTGGGGTTGCAAGAGTCAGGCATGACTAAATGACTAACACTTTCACACTTTTTTTCTATTGGATAGTGCAGGAAAGGCTCTGAGGCCTCTGGTAATAAAATATCTTATTTCATTTTAAATAACCAGACTTTTAAATAACCAGCAGGGCTTCTCTTCCCTGAGATGCTGTTTAGAAAATAATTTGGCATTCTTGGAGAGGTGGATACACTGGATCTGGTATTCCAGGACCAGCTTAGCAGCTCCGATATCCTTACAATGCTTTAATCTGTTCTTGTTGCTACATATTTATCTGAGTTCCAGTCTTTGTCAAAAGATTAATTATTTTGATACTCTAAGATCCACCTCACCATGCTTAATGTCTCGGGTAAACTTGTCAGTAGCCAAAGGTCCCTGTTATAGAGGCAGAAATTCAGAGATGAAAGGGACCTTAGAGATTATGTAAATTAACTTCCTTATTTTATTTATGAGTAAACTGAAGCCCAGAAATATTGTGTGACTTTCCCAAGGTCACTAAATTAATAGCAATTTTTCCTGCTCCTGATACCTACTTCTTACTATTGCTACTGGTTAATCTTCTGTTCACAAATCGAAGGGGAAAAATCAATTATTATTTAATTAGGGTTATATCAATGATAATATTGGTCTTATCCCTAGTTTGAGATCTTGCCTGTCTTTGTGAGAGTGGTCTCTGAGTAAATTTATTCTGTATTTCTTAGCCCAACTTGTTTTTACAAGCTCTGACTGGATAGGGCTTATCAGTGAAGAAATCACCCATCACTCAATTTCTTCCTTCTACTTTATGGTTTTCCCTGGTGGTTCAGTGGTAAAGAGTCCATCTGCAGTGCAGGAGATGCAGGAGACGCGGGTTTGATCCCTGGGTCAGGAAGATCCCCTGGAGGAGGGCGTGACAACCCATTCCAGTAGTTTTGCTGGGAAAAACCCATAGACAGAGGATTCTGGTGGGCTCTGGTCCATGGGGTCGCAAAGAGTTGGATTCGACTGAAGTGACTGAGTACGCATACACTTTATACAAAAGTCTTTGATGATTTTTCTGCAATCGACCGATACCAATCAGCCAATAATGACTTCACAAGTTTTCATTTGCTTTCATACCCACTTGGTGCTCCTTTGATTGCAATCTTAGCTAGATCCCAGCTGCTTTTCACATTTTTTTTTTTTTTTTTTTTTTTGGCCATTGGATAGGATATAAAAGCGAGTGAAAATTGCAGGCTGCTAGTGGAAGAAAAACGACTTCTACCTAGTTTATAGCAAGGTCGGCATTTGCTGGGAAGGATTTAGTTCTGAGATGCAGGCCAGATATGCATTTCTGTGCCCCCCAGACTGGGGAGGAAGGCTACTCAGGTGGGTGGCATGTAGGTTGTAAAAGGAAGCCAGGTCATCCGTCAGAGTAATGTCTTGGGAGGAACTGCTCTATGAAGGCTGTGATCTGGAACGAATATATTTTTGGCACCTTTGCTAGGATGTCAGTGGGAAAGCCCCATTAGTCATCTCTGCCAGATGGGGGCTTCTGGAAACCTCTGTGCCTCTGTATATGTCTCTATTGATGAAAACGCTGAAGCCACAAGGGTTGTGACCGCAAATGTCTCATCCTACAGATCCTAGGGCCCTGCAAGGATCACACAGAGGGCATGAGCCAAGGAACCTGATCTTTGAAAGCTTTGAGTTTTGAAATGTGGGAAATGTTATGTTCACTGTGTCTCCTGAAATAAATTTTCAGAGAATTTTGAATTTCAGAGGCTGAGCCCACTTAGGCTATACCAGAATCTTTGAAGGAGGGACCCTCTCAGGGTCTTTTTTGAGCTCTCTGGTCCTTGAGAATCACTGTTTTTGAGAAAAAAAAATTGTTTTTTCAGGGTGTCATCAGCTGCAAGAGGAGTACTGTAACTCCTTTTTTTTTTTTTTTGCCTTTTTATACTTTTCGTGGGGTTCTCAAGTCAAGAATACTGCAATGGTTTGCCATTCTCTTCTTCAGTGAACCATGTTTTGTCTGACTCAATGGACATGAGTTTGAGCAAACTCCAGGAGATGATGAAAGACAGAGAAACCTGACGTGTTGCAATAAGAAGTTGGACACAGCTTAGCGACTAAACAGCAGCAATGAGGACAACTTTATTATTAAAGAGAAAGATGTTGGTTTGTTTCGACTTAACTGAATTCAAATTTTGCTCATCTACATGAGTTTGAGCCAGCTCCGGGAAATGGTGAAGGACAGGGAAGCCGGGCATGCTACAGCCCACGCTGTCACAAGGAGTCAGGCATGACTGAGTGACTGAACAACAACAGCAGCATATAAAATCTGGAAGGAGTTTCCTGTTTATAGACCCAATATCACAGCAGAGAAGCTTGTTCTGTTTTAGTTCGACCTGCTTGCAGTATCTCTTCCCATCTTATTACATGTAGCAACAGTTACAGAAAACCCTGGCTCAAGTTGTGACCCAGAGGTTCAAGTCATCTGCATTTTTTCTTTTGTGGAGAGCTCTACACACAATGTCCAGTTGTTAGAGCAAGACCTGGAGTGCCTACCCTTTGCTGTTCTCTGTAGCTCTCTTCTGCTCCGTGGAGTGAGGTGGCTGTGTTAGCAGAGCTCATTCTAATGAATGGATTTTTTTTTTAATTCAAGTATATCTGATTTACAATGTCATGTGAGTTTCAGATGGACAGCACAGGGATTCAATTATTCATATATGGGTGCACTTATTAAGTCGCTTCCGTTGTGTCCAACTCTTTCTGTGACCCCATGGGCCATAACCCACCAGGCTCCTCTGTCCATGGGATTCTTCAGCTGGAGAATACCGGAGTGGGTTGCTGTGCCCTCCACCATGAGATTTTCCCCACCTGGGAATTGAACCCGAGTCTATTATGTCTCCTGCATTGGCAAGCGGCTTCTTTACCACTAGTGCCACCTGGGAAGCCCCTTACACATACATACATGTATATATTCTTTTCAGACTCTTCTCCGTTATAAAATATTACAGAATATTGAGTGTAGTTCCCTGTGCTATACTGTAGGTCCATACTGACTGTTTATTTGATATATAGAAGTATGTATATGTTATTCCCAACCTCCTAATTTAATTCTCTGCCACTCCTTTCCCCTGTGGTAACCATAAGTTTGTTTTCTGTCTTTGAGTCTTTTTATGTTTTGTGAATACATTCATTTGTGTCTTTTTTTTTAGAGTCCACATACAAATGATATCATATGACATTTGTCTTTCTCTATCTGGCCTCCTTCACTTATTATGCCAATCTCTAGGTTTATCCATGTTGCTGCAAATGCCATTATTTCATTCTTTTTAATGGCTGAGTAGTATTCCATATCTTCTTTATCCATTAATCTGTCAATAGACATTTAGGTGGCTTCCATATCTTGAATATTGTAATTAATGCTGCTATGAACAGAGGGGTGCATGTCTCTTTTTGAATTAGAGTTTTTCTCTGGATATATGCCCAGGAGTAAGATTGCTGGATCATATAGTAACTACGTTTAGCTTTTTAAGGCATCTCCATACTGTTTTCCATAGTGACTGCACCGATTTACATTCCCACCAATAACATAGGAGGTTCCTTTTCCTCCAAATCCTCTCCAGTATTTGTTATTTACAGACTTTTAGATGATGGCCATTCTGACCAGAGTGAAGTGATAGCTCATGATAGATTTGATTTGCATTTCTCTGATAATCATGGATGTATTTGAGCCTCTCTGAGGTCTCTGAGGTCCATGAGGCTCAGATCATGAACTCCTTATTACCAAATTCAGACTTAAATTGAAGAAAGTAGGGAAAACCACTAGACCATTCAGGTATGACCTAAATCAAATCCCTTATGATTATACAGTGGAAGTGAGAAATAGATTTAAGGGCCTAGATCTGATAGATAGAGTGCCTGATAAACTATGGAATGAGGTTCGTGACATTGTACAGGAGACAGGGATCAAGACCATCCCCATGGAAAAGAAGTGCAAAAAAGCAAAATGGCTGTCTGGGGAGGCCTTACAAATAGCTGTGAAAAGAAGAAAAGCGAAAAGCAAAGGAGAAAAGGAAAGATATAAGCATCAAAATGCAGAATTCAAAAGAATAGCAAGAAGAGATAAGAAAGCCTTCTTCAGCGATCAATGCAAAGAAATAGAGGAAAACAACAGAATGGGAAAGACTAGAGATCTCTTCAAGAAAATCAGAGATACCAAAGGAACATTTCATGCAAAGATGGGCTCAACAGAAATGGTATGGACCTAACAGAAGCAGAAGATGTTAAGAAGAGGTGGCAAGAATACACAGAAGAACTGTACAAAAAAGATCTTCACGACCAAGATAATCACGATGGTGTGATCACTGACCTAGAGCCAGACATCCTGGAATGTGAAGTCAAGTGGGCCTTAGGAAGCATCACTACAAACAAAGCTAGTGGAGGTGATGGAATTCCAGTTGAGCTATTTCAAATCCTGAAAGATGATGCTGTGAAAGTGCTGCACTCAATATGCCAGCAAATTTGGAAAACTCAGCAGTGGCCACAGGACTGGAAAAGTCAGTTTTCATTCCAATCACATAGAAAGGCAATGCCAAAGAATGCTCAAACTACCGCACAATTGCACTCATCTCACATGCTAGTAAAGTAATGCTTAAAATTATCCAAGCCAGGCTTCAGCAATATGTGAACCATGAATTTCCTGATGTTCAAGCTGGTTTTAGAAAAGGCAGAGGAACCAGAGATCAAATTGCCAACATCCTATGGATCATGGAAAAAGCAAGAGAGTTCCAGAAAAACATCTATTTCTGCTTTATTGACTATGCCAAAGCCTTTGACTGTATGGATCACAATAAACTGCGGAAAATTCTGAAAGAGATGGGAATACCAGACCACCTGACCTGCCTCTTGAGAAATCTGTATGCAGGTCAGGAAGCAACAATTAGAACTGGACATGGACCAACAGACTGGTTCCAAATAGGAAAAGGAGGACGTCAAGGCTGTATATTGTCACCCTGCTTATTTAACTTATATGCAGAGTACATCATGAGAAACGCTGGACTGGAAGAAGCACAAGCTGGAATCAAGATTGCGGGTAGAAATACCAATAACCTCAGATATGCAGATGACACCACCCTTATGGCAGAAAGTGAAGAAGAACTAAAGAGCCTCTTGATGAAGTGAAAGAGGAGAGTGAAAAAGTTGGCTTAAAGCTCAACATTCAGAAAACGAAGATCATGGCATCTGGTCCCATCACTTCATGGAAAATAGATGGGGGAACAGTGGAAACAGTGTCAGACTTTATTTTGGGGGCTCCAAAATCACTGCAGATGGTGACTGTAGCCATGAAATTAAAAGACGCATACTCCTTGGAAGGAAAGTTATGACCAACCTGGATAGCATATTCAAAAGCAGAGACATTACTTTGCCAACAAAGGTCCGTCTAGTCAAGGCTATGGTTTTTCCAGTGGTCATGTATGGATGTGAGAGTTGGACTGTGAAGAAGGCTGAGTGCCGAAGAATTGATGCTTTTGAACTGTGATGTTGGAGAAGACTCTTGCAACTCCCTTGGACTGCAAGGAGATCCAACCAGTCCATTCTGAAGGAGATCAGCCCTGGGTGTTCATTGGAAGGCCTGATGCTAAAGCTGAAACTCCAATACTTTGGCCACCTCATGCGAAGAGTTGACTCATTGGAAAAGACTCTGATGCTGGGAGGGATTGGGGGCAGGAGGAGAAGGGGATGACAGAGGATGAGATGGCTGGATGGCATCACTGACTTGATGGACATGAGTCTGAGTGAACTCTGGGTGTTGGTGTTGGACAGGGAGGCTTGGCGTGCTGTGATTCATGGGGTCACGGAGTTGGACATGACTGAGCGACTGAACTGAACTGAACTGAACTGAGGTCCCTGGTGGCTCAGATGGTAAACAATCTTCCTGCAGTGCAGGAGACCTGGGTTCGATCCCTGGGTTGGGAAGAACCCCTGGAGAAGGGAGTGGCTATCCACCCCAGTATTCTGACCTGGAAAATTCCATGGACTGTATAGTCTAAGGGGTCACAAAGAGTCAGACACGACTGAGTGACTTTCACTTCACTGAGGTTGCTTGAATCCAGAGGTTTTTCGGCAGTGGGCATAATCTCTCTTTGAGAGGAAAACCTCAGTGTAGAAGAAATAGCCCAGGACAAGAGTGACTAGACAAGCGTCCTGCTTTTGCTTACCCACCAGCCAACTTTTGGCCTTGGGCATGTCTGTTCTTGTTTCTTTCTTTAGCTGTAAAATGAGGTGATAATGCTGGGAATGAAACTAGATTCACTAAATTTAGCAGCCCTTTGATCTAAAAGGATCAACTGTCACATTTGGTATTACTGGCCAGTTCCTCCCTAAAAATGTCTACCTTTTAGGCTCTTGAGCCACCTTTTTCATTACTGGGTTAAGCAAAACCCTGGTAACTCAGACTAGAAAGAAGACAGCTTTGTCGTCGAGGAGCTCCAAAAATATGTAAACATCATCTAACAAGTTTTTCTCTGTCTGAATGCTCCTTCTTATTTCTATCCAATTCTTCAATTTTGTTTTTGTTCTGCTACCAATTCGCTTCAAGTTGTCCATATAGTCACCTTGGAAGAGTTCTCAACCCCCTGGTTTCAACTACCATTTAAATGCTACTGATTAAAAATTATGTATCTTTCACCATGAACCCCCAGTGCTTGAGTTTATAAATTTATACTCACAGGTACATCCTCGTCACCTCTACCTGGCTATCCCTCAAGAGCTTCAAACTCAGAAAAGTTTGGAACTAAACTCATTTTACTCTTAACCTACTTCTTCCCTTCTGCTGTAAAATCTACTCCTTCTCTTGAATTTCTTATTTCTGTTAAGGGCATGCCACCCAGTTACTCAGATTAGAACTGAAGAGTCATCTGCCTTCCTCTCTCCCAATATCTAATTGACCACATAGGCTTTAGAATCCACCCATGAAATGTCACTGGTCTCTGCCTTCTCTTTCGTCTCACTCCTGTTTCTGCCCCTTAAGGCATGGGTTAGCTTTCACTAGGAATTTATCAATTTTAAGATGCCCATCAACCCCAGTCGTGTTTGACTCTTGTGACCCATGAATTGCAGCACACCAGGTTCCTCTGTCCTTCACGATCTCCTGGAGTTTGCTCAAACTCATGTCCTTTGAGTCAATGATGCTACTTCCAAATTGTTAACGTTTCCCAAGTCAGGACGCATCTTTGAGTTTGTGTTGGCTGAGCAGTAGTCATGAGGTAGATACCACAGCCTGTCATCTGCACCTAAACTTGCAGAATGGGCCTCAGTTGCTTGGACACCCCAGAGACAATACTGCTGCTGCTGCTAAGTCGCTTCAGTCGTGTCCGACTCCGTGCGACCCCGTACATGGCAGCTCACCAGGCTCCCCCGTCCCTGGGATTATCCAGGCAAGAACACTGGAGTGGGTTGTCATTTCCTTTTCCAATGCATGCATGCATGCTAAGTCGCCTCAGTCATGTCTGACTCTGTGTGACCCTATGGACAACAGCTCACCAGGTTCCTGCATCCACAGGATTCTCCAGGCAAGAATACTGGAGTGGGCTGCCATTTCTTTCTCCAAGAGACAATACTGGAGCACTTTTAAAGAGTTTTTTGATGTGGACCGTTTTTAAAGTATTTATTGAATTTGTTAGAATATTGTTTCTGTTTTATGGTTTGGGTTTTATGGCCATGAGTCATGTGGGATCTTCAGCTCCTTGACCTGGGATCAAACCCCCACTCCCTGCTTTGGAAGGTGAAGTCTTAACCAAAGAAGTCCACCAAAGAAGACCACCAAAGTCCCCAATAGTGGCATATTTATAAAAGAAATTAAGCACCATTAAAACTCCAGATGGCTCTTGAGTGGAAAAATATTCCAGAAGGGTCAGACATCGTGAAAAAGTGCTAGGAACACCTTAAATAAATTATTTTGCTTTTATTTTCCTTCCCATGTATGCCCATGGGTGATGTACAGTAAAAATCTGTCAGGATAAATCTAAGAGAACCCTATCAATAAATATAAAACAAAAATTCCAAATGATAAGAGACATTGTGTTAACATTAAATTGGCAGACATTTTCTTTCTAGAGATAAATAAAATAATGGTGTGACTAATAATTGATTATATCTTAGACTTGCTAAAACATAGATAAAATACAAAACTCCCTAATGAACCAATACTTGCACTATTCTTTCCCAGGCCTCCACACCTTCAGTTTCTTCCCCTCTTGTCCATTTTCCACATCATCACCAGCATACTCAGATCTGATTATATCATCCCCTATGGCAGTGGTTCTCACACTCAGGGAGCATCAGAGTTCCCTGGTGGGGGGTTTGTTAAAACACAGGTAACTATGCCCCAGCCCTTGAGTTTCTTATTCAGTAGGTCTGGCTTAGGGCTGGAGAAGTTTCATTTTTTTTTTTTTTAATTATTTATTTACTTTTTACAATATGCCCTTGTTGGTTATCTCTTTTAAATACAGCAGTGTGTACATGTCAATCCCAAACTCCAAGTATCCTTGCTCCTGACCCTTCCCCCCGGTAATCATAAGTTCATTCTCTAAGACTGCCTCTGAGTCTGCCGCTGTTTTATAAATAAGTTCATTTGTATCGTTTTCTTCTTCTCGGATTCCATACATAAGCACTATCGTATGATATTTGTCTTTGTCTGGCTTGCTTCACTCAGTTTGATAATCCATCCATGTTGTTGCAAACAGCACTATTTCATTCTTTTTAATGGCTGAGTTATACTCTGTTGTGTATGCTTTCCTGGTGGCTCAGGTGGTAAAGAATCTGCCTGCAATGCTGGAGACCTGGGTTCTAACCTTGGGTCAGGAAGTTCCCCTGGAGAAGGGAATGGCAACCCAATCTGGTATTCTTGCCTGGAAAATTCCATGGACAGAGAAGCCTGGCAGGCTACAGTCCAAAGGGTTGCAAAGAGTTGGACACAACTGAGCAACTAACACACGTATGCACAATACTCCATTGTACGTATACACCACACCTTCTTTATTCATTCATCTGTGTATGGACATTTAGATTGCATCATGTCTTGATTGGAGAAGGAAATGGCAACCCATTCCAGTACTCTTGCCTGGAAAATCCCATGGACACAGGAGCCTGGTGGGCTACAGTCCATGGGGCCGCAAAGAGTCAGACATGACTGGCCGACTTCACTTCACTCACTTCACTTCGTACTTTATCACTGGAGAAGGAAATGGCAACCCACTCCAGTGTTCTTTCCTGGAGAATCCCACGGACAGAGGAGCCTAGAGGGCTACAGTCCATGGGGTTGCAGAGAGTCGGACATGACTGAAGTGACTGAGCACACGTCTTGACTATTGTAAATAGTGCAGCAATGAACACTGGGGTATATGTACCCTTTTGAAACATGTTAGACCATACGGTAGCTTTGTTTTTAGTTTTTTAAGCAACCTCCATACTGTTCTCAGTAGTGGCTGTACCAATTTACATTCCTGCCAACAGTGTAGGAAGATTCCCTTTTCTCCACACCCTCTCCAGCATTTATTACTTGTAGATATTTTGATGGCTATTTTGACAAGTGTGAGGTGATAGCTCATAGAATGTAAATTGGTACAGCCACTACTGAGAAGAGCATGAAGGCTGCTTAAAAAACTAAAAACAGAGCTACCATATGATCTAGCGATTCTACTCCTGGACATACAGCCACAGAAAAGCATGTTTCAAAAGGGTACATACACCCCAGTGTTCATTGATTTGCATTTCTCTAATAATTAGTGATGTTGAGCATCTTTTCAACATCTTTAGTGATACTGTGTCTCTTGGCCATCTGTATGTAGAAGTTGCATTTTTTTTTTCTTCAGTTCAGTTCAGTTTAATCGCTCAGTCATGTCCAACTCTTTGCGACCCCATGAATCGCAGCACGCCAGGCCTCCCTGTCCATCACCAACTCCTGGAGTTCACTCAAACTCATGTCCATTGGGTTGGTGATGCCATCCAACCATCTCATCCTCTGTCGTCCCCTTCTCCTCCTGCCCCCAATCCCTCCCAGCATCAAAGTCTTTTCCAATGAGTCAACTCTTCGCATCAGGTGGCCAAAGTATTGGAGTTTCAGCTTTACCATCAGTCCTTCCAATGAACACCCAGGACTGATTTTCTTTAGGATGCACTGGTTGGATCTCCTTGCAGTCCAAGGGACTCTCAAGAGTCTTCTCCAACACCACAGTTCAAAAGCATCAATTCTTCGGTGCTCAGCTTTCTTCACAGTCCAGCTCTCACATCCTTACATGACTACTGGAAAAACCATAGCCTTGACTAGATGGACCTTTGTTGGCAAAGTAATACCTCTTGCTTTTTAATATGCTATCTAGGTTGGTCGTAACTTTCCTTCCAAGGAGTAAGTGTTTTTAATTTCATGGCTGCAATCACCATCTGCAGTGATTTTGAAGACCGAAAAAATAAAGTCTGACACTGTTTCCACTGTTTCCCCATCTATTTCCCATGAAGTGATGGGATCAGATGCTATGATCTTAGTTTTCTGAATGTTGAGCTTTAAGCCAACTTTTTCACTCTCCTCTCTCAATTTCATCAAGAGGCTTTTTAGTTCCTCTTCACTTTCTGCCATAAGGGTGGTGTCATCTCCATATCTGAGGTTATTGATATTTCTCCCAGCAGTCTTGATTCCAGCTTGTGCTTCCTCCAGCCCAGCGTTTCTCATGATGTATTCTGCATAGAAGTTAAATAAGCAGGGTGACAATATACAGCCTTGACGTACTCCTTTCCCTATTTGGAACCAGTCTGTTGTTCCATGTCCAGTTCTAACTGTTGCTTCCTGACCTGCATGCAGGTTTCTCAAGAGGCAGGTCAGGTGGTCTGGTATTCCCATCTCTTTCAGAATTTTCCACAGTTTTTTGTGATCCACACAGCCAAGGCTTTGGCATAGTCAATAAAGCAGAAATAGACATTTTTCTGGAACTCTCTTGCTTTTTTTCTTACCTTTCTTAAAAACCCCTTTTTTAATTGAAGTGCAGTTGCTTTTACTGACTGCTGTGTCAGTTTCTGCTGTGCAGCTAAGTGAATCACTCGTATGTATATATGTAAGAAGTTGCATTTTTTAAGTTCCCAGGTGATAGTAATGCCACTGGTCCAGGGACCACACTGGAGAGCCGTTACCCTTTGGCATTAAATCCAAGCTTCTTCTATAGCAGTAAAGGCTTGTTCTTGAGCACTATGATTGCACATGTGCAGCATCATTTCCTGGTGTTCTTACTCACTGTTTCTCCATCCTTGTCTGGAACCCCATTCTCAAGCATGGTGGGCACTTCATGTTTCTGTGATTTTTTTTTAAATACACTTCCTGAGAACTATTTGGCTTTTAAGAAACAGTTCAATGAACACAGTCTTCAGTGGAAAATATTTCTTTCACTTATCTTTTCCAAAGAGGTAAATTTTGGGATGTTTATCTTTTCAGATCAACTTCCAAGACAGCTAAATTCAGTGCTCAGGCTCTTCCAGTAATTAGAAAGATACTCTTTTGGGACCAACAGGTCATGAAGTTTGACGGGGTTTTCCAATTTTCTAGATTATCAATTTGGCAATCGTCCCTACACAAAATACAGAACTTATTGTGAGTCAGCAGAGCCATTATTGTGATAATTCTAAATATTTATAAGATGTTGTAAATATATAGTACTGAAAAGCCACTTAAATTGTACCAACTGACGAAATCTTCCATGTTTCAAAGTATTTATAGTTCAGGCTCATAAATAATAGAACAAGATACAAACTGTGGGAAGTGGGAGCTCAGGCATAAAAGGAACACAGGAAGGTGATTTTAAGATGTGCTGTGAGGCAGAAAAACCATGGGTTATTGTTTGAAGACTTGTGGCCTTTGACAAATGGACCTAAGTTTGAAGTCATATAAGGATTTAGGCTGTATTTTGTAGGAATAGTTATTACTTTGTTGATCTATTTAAGTTATGGACTATTTCCTGAGTAGGAGCTTGACCAGATTTATATGTTTTCCATGTATGTTCACATACACACATACATGCACACACAGATAAACAGATACACACATTGATTCCTACAGTGGAAGAGCTTCAGAAATGTAGAATTAGTGAAGCTGTGAGATGGGCAGTGTTCCTGGGTCTGCTCAAGTCTCATGAATAGAACTTTCATCCTTCAATAACTTATTCAATGAACACTGGAGTGTACAGTGCATGCAAACTGTATCATAACTCTGGAAATGCAACAAGGAATGGGTTTATACCATTGCATTGCACAATAATGAATGAATGAATGAATGAAAGCCTTTATAAAGTCTTAAATAAAAAGACAAGGCAGAATATAAATAATGTAATAGTTTCTACGTTTTTAGCATTTCTGGAACCCTTTCCAGGCTCACACTGGTGTTCCCATGCACTTATCAGCTGACACAACTGCCTAGAGTAAGTACAATTATTATTCCTGAGCAAATGGATGCTTAGAGATTCCAGTCTAAGAACCTCATCCAACTATTACACAGCCAACAAGTTGTAGAGTTAGGACTACAGTGAGTTTATCCTTACGTTCTGTGTGTAGTTTCTAGTCTGCGATGCTGTTGTCTAATCAGGGAGATCATTTAATAAACAATTACAGTACAATGTGATATGAAAGGGGAAATTCGGGGCAGGAGGTGCAACTAGGAACACATCAAAGGAGCAAGGAAAGGTTTTCCAGGGGAAATGAAGTCTAGCAGTTAGCCAGATTTGGGGGAAAGGTATCTGCAAAGACCTGGGGGTGTGGGCGAGGTTGGCTGTGTGAGGGACTGGAGGAAGGTCAGCAAAGCTGGAGTGTGAACATCCTCCCAGAGAAGATCAGTAGTGTCCTGCGTGACTGCATCAGTGGTGTCCTGTGTGACTTCAGTTACCAACTAGACATTAATGGTTCCCAACATACTATCTCTTGGAGTTTAGTTGTAGCTTGGTTTGAATTTCAACATAAATATTTCAGCCTCAACAGGGTTGCAAGCATCTTGTGCACTGGGTGTATGTCTCATAATATGTGTATTATTCAGTGTAGTACAGTTCTATTTCTGGGAGCCATTAATGAAATTTGTAGGAAAAAAGCCTTCCATTAAATGGCATGGGAGATTGAGTACTCTTACAATATGGTGGATTAGTGATTCTCTCTACTCCTCCAAGCAGGATAAAGGAAGAATGTGACCTGGTTGCTCCTAGTCCCTGGCACAGCTCAGCAGTTCCACCTGGTCTCTCTAAGGCAGGGGTGATCTTTGTAAAGAGCTGACTGCCTGTCTGCACAGACTTGGGTTACAACCCACCAGAAGTAGGCCTCATGTAGAGCACGTGAGTGGCTAGAGTGCACTCATGAAGAAAAACAGAGGGAAGAAAATACCTTGAAGGAGAAGAGGCTTCTCCCATCTCTTTCTTCTGTTGGGAAGTTGAGTGCCTGATTTTCTAAGGTTCTTTCATACCAGTCTTAGGAGATGGCCAGGTATTTTTTCGTATGTCAAATATTTAGTTTTCAAACATTGTTATCAGAACACAAAGGTCATGTAACAGGCAGAGCCAGTCCCCAGGAACCCAGCCTGGCACAAAATTTCTCAGGGCATTAGTCATGGCTTCAATCCTTCCCACCCTTGTCCGATTCTTTCCAATGAGAAAAACACAAGTATAAATGTTGTACATGCTCTACCTGTAGACTTATGACTGGTTTGAGGTTGAAGACCAAGCCTCACCTGTATCATCACCTTCCCTCCCAGTTGCCACTGTTTTTCATATTCATGAAATACACACATACACACATATACCCTACACCCTAAATTAAAATGGCATTTTTTAGACTCTTGACTCCATGAAATAAAAGTGATCATAGAATATTAACATTAAAAGTCAGGTCTTTTCTCTCCTATTTTGGCAGTAACTTATACAACATTTTGGTTTTCTTCAAATCAGGCTAAATAGCCACACTGAATAACCATCTGAATGATTTGATGTGTCCTAGATAGTTTTTTAAAAATGTGACTGCATATGTTTCATATTAGTGAAAGACACAGGCACACATATGATTGGAAGTCTTTGAATAACAATGCATGTATGACCTAGAAACTCCCCAGTGAATCAATACTTTCACTATGAATCAATTACAAAGAAATTTAGGATTAGTTCTGAGATCTGCTCGTTTGCTAAAAAAAACCAAACAAACAAGAACCCAACTTATTTTGTACTAATACAAAGAAATAAATATGCGCTAGGCAAGTTTGATGATGATTTGTGACTCTGTCAGCACCATAGGTCTTTCAGGATGGTGTCCAAGGCAGTTCCCCTGGAGTCCACTATAGTGGTTGAATTTCATGAAAGTATCCGTGGATTTTTAGTTATAATCACTCTAGGCTATAACAGTGTCAGATTTTTCATTGCATTTTTCTACTTTTGAAAGCCATGTAATGTGACAGGCTTCCCAGGTGACACAAGCGGTAAAGAACCTGCCTGCCAATGCAGGAGACACAAGAGAGGGAGATGCAATCCCCGGGTCAGGAAGATCCCCTGCAGGAGGGCACGGCAACCCACTCCAGTATTCTCGCCTGGGGAATCCCATGCACAGAGGAGCCTGGGGGGCTACAGTCCTCAGGGTCACAAAGAGTCGGACCCTACTGAAGCGACTTAGCACGCACACACGAAAGATAAGAAGACTGCAATAGCAAAAATCTACCTAAAATCATAGAATAAGAAGGCAGTCTTTATTTCTTGGATCTGGGATATACACAATATATAATTATATATATATATATATATATTTTTAATCATCTTCTATAAAAGAAAACATTAACATATTGATGCTACAGTGGTGGGATGGGGAATAAACTGTCAACTTTGACAGATGAACAAAGTGTTTTATTTGCTTGGTTCTCAACAGAGCAGATATCTGAAAAACTTTAAGAAAGCCTTTCTTCTGCTTGTCGTTGGATTTCATGAGCCATAATAAGCACCCTTGGGGATTTCTGAGTAGTGTGTGATATTCTGGCAATACTTCTGGAGCAGGCCTCAGTGAACTGGACACGTTCCCAGTCTGTGATCATTGAAGAAGAGGCTCTTTTCTTGTATCAGATTTCTGTGACTTGCTTTGAGTTTATTTTTAAGGATTGGAAGCAGTCTTCTAGCTCTTGGATCAGTAGAGCTAACAAAAGCAGGACTCTGTGGATGATAGCTGGGTTCTTCCCTTGGAGACCAGCTTTTGGAACTCCATCTAGAGGTCAGGGGCTCTTTGCCCACATGTCTCTCCAAGCCAGATGATGGTAACCCAACAGACCACAGCATGAACTCTGCAGTGAGTCCTACTAAGCCCTCAAGAGCTCACTGCCAGAATGGACTCCAGCTTGGCCTGCATGGTTCCAACTCTTTGGTTCTTTTCCATCAGCTTGGGTTACCTGTCTAAAGACCACTCTGTTCCAAACACTGAAGCCCTGCTCCCAGCCCCAGGACCTTTGCTGTAAAGCAAGGTGATCTAGAGTTGTGGTTGAGAGTGTGACTTTCACCATTTAGGTTCAAATTCCAGTTTGGCTACTTACTCACTTGGCAAATCACATTTCTGTCATGCAGTCCTGCATCAGGAAATGGAGAGAGAATACTAACTACTTTGTAAGATGCTAGAAGGTTAAACGACTAATACGTGCTAAGTATTGGGTTGGCCAAAAACTTTGATTGGGTTTTTCCATAAGATATTATGGAAAACCCAAACAAAATTTTTGGGCAGTGCAATGCTTAGACCACTGCTTGGCATGCAGGTTCTTAATAAATTCTAGCTGTTCTCATCATTGTATCACCCACTCTCTCTCTTTCATGGCCATATGTTGAAGCAGAGGTGATGGGAAGATTGCTTTCACACACAGAGTGTACGCCATGAGGCAGTGTACACTTCCTACCCTCTTGGGTTCTTCAAGCTCCTGCAGGATGAGCTGGTCCTGACTCGATTCTGATCCAGAATGAGGCTTCTCCAGTGGCTGAGCCACAGTCTCCGCCTGGGGGCACAGCACTGGTCAGGTGAAATTGGACTTCTGGCTGCTGTTTCTGTAGATTCCGTGTGCAACGGGAGTGTGGGAATACATAAACCTCAACTAGGTTTTTTAGGATAATGTCATAGATTCATCATTCTTAAAAAAAAAAAACCATCAGTTATGTCCATTGACAGATGAATAGATAAATAAGCTGTGTATATATATATATGTATATGTACACATATAAAATAAAACATTTCTCAGCCATAAAACAATGTATTTGAGTCAGTTCTAATGGCATTCATCTCACACGCTGGCAAAGTGGTGCTCAAAATTCTCCACACCAGGCTTCAACAGTGCGTGAACTGTGAACTTCCAGACGTTCAAGTTGGATTTAGAAAAGGCAGAGGAACCAGAGATCAAATTGCCAACATCCGTTGGATCATCAAGAAAGCAAGAGAGTTCCAGAAAAACATCTACTTCTGCTTTATTGACTATGCCAAAGCCTTTGACTGTGTGGACCACAACAAACTCTGGAAAATTCTTCAAAAGATGGGACTACCAGACTACCTGACCTGCCTCTTGAGAAATCTGTATGCAGGTCAGGAAGAGACAGTTAGAACTGGACATGGAACAACAGACTGGTCCCAAATAGGGAAAGGAGTACGTCAAGGCTGTATATTGTCACCCTGCTTATTTGACTTATATGCAGAGTACATCATGAGAAACGCTGGGCTGGAGGAAGCACAAGCTGGAATCCAGATTGCAGGAAGAAACATCAGTAACCTCAGATATGCAGATGACACCACCCTTATGGCAGAAAGTGAAGAGGAACTAAAAAGCCTCTTGGTGAAAGTGAGAGAGGAGAGTGAAAAAGTTGGCTTAAAACTCAACATTCAGAAAATGAAGATCATGGCATCCGGTCCCATCACTTCATGGGAAATAGAAGGGGAAACAATGGAAACTACGACAGACTATATTTTTGGTCCAAAATCACTGCAGATGGTGACTGCAGCCATGATATTAAAAGATGCTTGCTCCTTGGAATAAAAGTTATGACCAACCTAGACAGCACATTAAAAAGCAGAGACATTACTTTGCCAACAAAGTTCTGTCTAGTCAAAGCTATGGTTTTTCCAGTAGTCATGTATGGATGTGAGAGCTGGACTATAAGAAAGCTGAGCACTGAAGAATTGATGCTTTTGAACTGTGGTGTTGGAGAAGACTCTTGAGAGTCCCTTGGACTGCAAGGAGATCCAACCAGTCCATCCTAAAGGAAATCAGTCCTGAATATTCATTGGAAGGATTGATGCTGAAACTGAAACTCCAATATTTTGGCCACCTGATGCCAGGAGCTGACTCATTTGAAAAGATCCTGATGCTGGGAAAGATTGAGGGCAGGAGGAGAAGGGAACAATAGAGGATGAGATGGTTGGATGGCATCACTGACTTGATGGGCATGAGTCTGAGTGAACTCCAGGAGTTGGTGATGGACAGGGAGGCCTGGCGTGCGGCAGTCGATGGGGTCGCAAGGAGTCGGACACGACTGAGCGACTGAACTGAATGGTAAATGAACTGAGGTAATTGAACCTAGAGCCTATTATTCAGAGTGAAGTTTAAGTCAGAAAGAGAAAAACAAATATTGTATATTAATGCATATATATGGAATCTAGCCCTGAAGGAGAGCATGGCAACCCATTCCAGTATTCTTGCCTGGAGAATCCCATGGACTGAGCAGCCTAGTGGGCTACAGTCCATGGGGTCACAGAGAGTCAGACAGGACTGAGTAACTAACACATACATAAACATACGAAATCTAGAAAGATGATACTGATGAACCTATTTGCAGGGCAGCAATGGAGATGCAGATGTAGAGAACAGACTTATGGACAAGGGCTGGGCAGAGGAAGGAGAGGTTGAGATGAATGAAGAGAGCAGCATGGACGCCTATACAGTACTGTATATAAAATAGACAGCCAATGGGAATTCACTGTATGACTCATGGACCTCAAACCAGGGATCCATAACAATCTAGAGGGGTGGGAAAGGGTCAGAGGTGGGAGGGAGGCTCAAGGGGGAGGGACATATGTACGCCTATGGCTAATTCATGCTGATGTATAACAGATATCAAACCAATATTGTAAAGCCATCATCAATCAATTAAAAATAAATAAATATTTAAAAGAATATAAAATCAAACCAGCTCCCAAGAACAAACCCAGTTTTTCCTGTTTAAAATAAAATTTAAAAAACCCAAACAAAAAAAGTCATCAGTGGTTAAAAAATATCTCTTTGATGTTCGTTTGGGCATAGCATCTTTAAAAAAAGAATCTCTTTGTGTGCCCTTCTTGGAGTACAGCCATGCAGAAGCGTGGTTTATCTCTCTTTAAATCCATATTTTTGAAAATGTTTGGTCAGTAACTCTCATGTGTTTTGACTCCTTGTTCCAGTAGCCAAAACATTATTGCAGTTTCAAGGTGAATATAATGTGTGAATGCGTTCAGCTTTTGAATATCTACCATCAAAATGCTGGTGGGGATGTTTCTCTCACTTCAGGGTGCTATAGCTCTTCTGCCTGGCTGCAGCCAGGATAAAAAATGATAAAAACCAGACTCTGCATTCAAAATGAAAGATAAAAAAAAAAAAAATTCCCTTACTGTAGGGCTGTTCTCTGGTTCCTAGATGTCTTGATGCTCTGACTTTACTGGAAGCCCTTAGAGAATCCTATTTTTATCTTTCTTTGCATTTCCATTGTGCCGAGCACATACAAAGTGCCCGGTAAGAACCTCTGTGCTTGGGGAATGCATGAACATAAGCAGGAATCGTTTGGCACCTTTTCCTGCTTGAG
This sequence comes from Bos taurus, assembly GCF_002263795.3. Classification (NCBI taxonomy): domain Eukaryota; kingdom Metazoa; phylum Chordata; class Mammalia; order Artiodactyla; family Bovidae; genus Bos; species Bos taurus. Next base: position 12,572,496 of record NC_037339.1, read on the forward strand.
CAGCTGTGAGACAGCTTGTCTCCGCTCCGCTCTTCTTTCTCTTATCTAAGCTCAGGCTTGGGCTCCCCACGTGGCTCAGTGGTTAAGAATCCACCTGCCAGTGTAGGAGACACGGGTTCGATCCCTGTGTCGGCAAGATCCCGCGGAGAATGACACGGCAACCCACTCCAGTATTCTTGCCCGGGAAACCCCACGGACAGAGGAGCTTGGCGGGCTACATTCCATGAGGTTGCAAAGAGTTGGACACAACTGAGTGACTGAGCACACACACACACACAAATGCAGGTTCAGCTCTAGGCTGGCTGGATGTTCACAACTGTATAACCCAGCTTTTGGTTTCACAGAGAGTAAAACTTAGAACAACAGCAACAACACACACACTTCCAAAAAAAAAAAAAAAACCACTGGGGACTAATGTGTGTGTGTGTGTGTGTGTGTGTGTGTTAGTCGCTCAGTTGTGTCTGATTCTTTGAGACCCCCCTGGACTGCAACCCGCCAGGCTCCACTGTCCATGGGATTCTCCAGGCAAAAGTACTGGAATGGGTTGACATTCCCTTCTCCCGGGTATCTTCCTGACCCAGGATTCAAACACGGGTCTCCCTCACTGTAGGCAAACTCTTTATCGTCTGAGCGTAAGGTTTCTAAGTTGTCATTATGGCAACAAAGTCCAGTAAAAACAACCAGACACGTATTAGGGTGAGTGGTCCCTCCTCCGACTCTCCAAGAGACATCCATGGCCTTGTCCTTAGAACCTGTGAATATATTACCCGTACATGATGAAAGGAACTTTGCAGGTATGATTAAGAATTGAGATAGGGACTTCCCTGGTGGTCGAGTGGTTTAGGAATTCACCTGCTAGAAGAGGCGACACGGGTTTAACCCCTGGTCTGGGAAGATCCCACAGGCCTCGGGGCAAATAAACCCATGCCCACAACTTCTAAAGCCTGCTCACCTAGAGCCTGTGCCCTTAGACAAAAGAAGTGACTGCAGTGAGAAGCCCGCCCGCCACTATGAAGCCTAGCCCCCACTCACTCCAACTAGAGTGAAAAAAGCCTGCATACAGCAACGAAGAGCCAGCACAGCCAAAAATAGTAAAATAAAATAAAAATTTCAAAGAAAAAGAATCTTGAGATGGGAAGATTATCCCGGATTATTCAGGTGGGACTGATGTAATCCCAAGAATCCTTATAAAAGAGGGCAGGAGGGTGAACGTCAAGCTGTTGACTTTGAACATGGAGTCAGGGGCCCTGAACCAAGGCATGCAGGCAGCCTATCTCAGACAGGAAAGACAAGGGAACAAGTTCTCCTCAGAGCCTCCAGTAGGAACCCAGTTCTGCCTATCCACTTTTGGATTTCTGAACTCCAGGGGTGTAAAAAAGTAAATCTGACACACCCACAACCATGGCTGATTCGTGTCAATGTAGGGCAAAAACCACTACAAGATTGTAAAGTAATTAGCCTCCAATTAAAATAAATTAATTCGTTAACAAAAAGAGTAAATCTGTGTATTTTAAGCTATTCTAGTTTTGGTAATTTGTTACAGCAGCAGTAAAAAACTAATACAAGTGTGTATACATTCTATTGGGTTTCCTGGTGGCTCAGTTAGTAAAGAATATCTGCCTACAATGCAGGAGAGTGCCTGCAGTGCAGGAGACCCAGGTTCTATCCCTTAGAGGAGGAAATGGCAACCCACTTCAATATTCTTGCCTGGGAAATCCCATGGACAGAAGAACCTGGTAGGCTCCTTGGGTCTCAAAGAGTCCAACATGACTTAGCTACTAAAACCACCATACGTTTCATCATTTCATAAAAGTTAATACTTTTCTTTGGACTGCAAGGAGATCCAACCAGTCCATTCTAAAGGAGATGAGTCCTGGGTGTTCTTTGGAAGGAATGATGCTGAAGCTGAAACTCCAGTACTGCGGCCACTTCATGTGAAGAGTTGACTCATTGGAAAAGATTCTGATGCTGGGAGGGATTGGGGGCAGGAGGAAAAGGGTACGACAGAGGATGAGATGGCTGGATGGCATCACTGACTTGATGGACGTGAGTATGAGTGAACTCCGGGAGTTGGTGATGGACAGGGAGACCTGGCGTGCTGCAATTCATGGGGTTGCAAAGAGTCGGACATGACTGAGCGACTGAACTGAACTGAATGGCAAAAATGTAGGGAAGATTGAATCCCAAGAGCACAACAGTAACTTTCCATGATATACAGACAGGGACATGTATATATACGTGTTCGCAAGAGCAGGATTCGTTCATGATGACCGGTTTTGAAGACAACAGGAAAAACCTAGTCTGGCTGGGTAAAGCCCAGAGCCTTGCCCCTTTGTTACCAAATGAATACCAAGCAAAATGAAGAGCCAGTCAACCTTCTACAGAATGAGAATCCCTGGAGTAAAGCCACCCCTGGCCTCCCAGCCCAAGAGGGCAAGAGCTGGCCTCCTCTCCACACTCTTCACTGGCTTCCAGTGAAACCTGCTCAGTTCCCTGTCTGGAGCATCTGACTTGATCTGTCAAAGTGAAATTGATCTAGATAAGTCCAGTAAGTTTAAGTCTAAGTGAAATCGATTAAGCGTGTATAGATGTTATTCCAATACCTTTTAGAGTCCACAAAAGATAGTGTTAAGTCGTGTCCGACTCTTGCGATCCCCATGAACTGTAGCCCACCAGGTTCCTATGTCCGTGGGATTCTCCAGGCAAATACTGGAGTGGGTTGCCATTTCCTTTTCTGTTAGCGTCCACAAGCAAGAAGTAAATGTCTAGACTAGCTTTGTAGGAACCCACAACTTTCAGCATCTTTTTGAATTCTTTCTTTAAAGATCTGTATTTCTCGCTTCATGAATCTTTTTAAAAAGGGAATTAATAACAGGGCCTGACTTCTTTTGCTATATTCATTGTGCAATAGCTCCATTCCTAACTGTGTCCTCAAATTGTAAGGCAGTAGGAGTCTGATCAACTTAATGAGCCCAATTATCCCTGGTAGTTCTACTTGGAGAAGAGAGAGGGAGGCTATTTTTCAGGGTGAGAATGACAGAAGGCTCATTCTTGTGGCCAGAAATAACCTCCTCTCAACCCAGCGTTGCCGGAGGCAGCTCTATACTGATTTCCTCAGGATGGTAGTAAGGACAGGAGCCGTGATCTGAATGCAAAGTGATGGAGACAGCATTGTGATCTTAAGCTTTGAACCCAGACAGACCTGGGTTCAAATCCTGACTCTTTAGCAGCTGTATGTTATGGGATAAATCACTTCACCCTTCTAAACATTCATTTATTTGGGGTTACATTAAGCAGTACCTGCCTCATTGTGAGAGTTAAATGGGTTAATGAATAAAACACACTTCACGTAGAGCTTTATCACAGTACTTAATAATTATTCAATAGAAGTTGCTGTAATATATTCTAGGTATCATTTACAGGAAATTTTAGAGTTTGTTGGATGATTAATATCCTCTGCTAAAACATCTTCCCTCCTTTGATTCCATTAGGATGAAGTTTTAATGCAAAAGATTTCCCTCCTAATGGATGCTCTCTGATAAGTGGAGTCTCTCTGGAATTGAACCTTAGATAAAAAGGATGATGGACGCTTCGCTGATTGTTCAACCTTTGCCTTAGAATCCATGGGCTATTTCTGTGGAAATTCCCTTTCTGCCTGTGAAACCTCCACATATCAAAACATATTTCCTTCTACATTCTTTCCTGTTTCTCCTCCTATCCTTCTGACCCCTCTAGGGGACAGGAGCCTCGTTATCTCTTTTCTCAAGCTCACTCGGGGGGCTTTTGTCTTTGCCAAGCTTGAAGCCTGGACCATCTAGAGCTTTGGAAAATGAAGGACAAGCCCACAATGAAGTCATTGATTCCTCCCCAAACCCATGATTTTTCTGCATCAGTTGATACGGTCATGCGGTTTTTATCCTTCATTCTGTTATTGTGGTGCAATATATATTTTTTTCTTTTTTTACTGGGGGATAATTGCTTTACCATATTGTGTTGGTTTCTGCCATACATCAACATGAATCAGTCACAAGTTTACATATATCCCCTCCCTCCTGAACGCCCCACCCCCCATCTCCTACCCCATCCTGCCCCTCTAGCTTGTCACGGAGCACTGGGTTGAGCTCCCTGTGTCACACAGCAAATTTGCACTTGGTATCTATTTTACATCTGATAATGGATATGTTTCTATGCTACTCTCTCAATTCGTCCCACCCTGTCTTTGTTCTACTGTGTCCACAAATCTGTCCATGTCTGTGCTCCATTGCTGCCCCACAAATAGATTCATCAATGCCCTCTTTCTAAATTCCATATGCATGTGCTAATATACAATATTTGTCCCCCTCTTTCTGACCTACTTCACCTTGTATAATAAACTCTAGGTTCACCTACCTCATTAGGAGTGACTCAGATGTGTTGTATATGTTGAAGCATTCTTGAATTCCAGGAATAAGTTATATCAAGATGTAAGTCTTTGGACAGGCTGTTGAATTCTGTTTACTGGAGTTTTTTAAGGATTATTGCATCATGAATATTGATTTGTTGTTTTCTTGTAGTGTCTTTGCCTGGTTTGGATAGCAGGGTATCCTGGCCTCGTAGACTGAGCTTGGAGGGGCTCCTTCGTCTTCAATTTATGGGAAGACTTTGAGCAGGATTGGTGTTAATTCTTTGAATGTTTGTTAATATTCTCTAGAGAAACAATCTGGTCCTGGCCTTTCTTATTTTGACGACTGATTCAATCTTTTATTAGTTATTAGTTTGTTAAGATTTTATATTTCTTCATGATTCAGTCTTGATAGGTTATGTGTTTCTAGAAATTTAAACATTTCTTCTAGGTTATCCAATTTGTTGCATACATTTTTTCATAGTAATGTCTTATAATCCTTTTTATTTCAATGGCATTAGCTGGAAGGTTCTCACTATAATTTTTAATTTTAGTTGAGTCTTTTCTCTTTTCTAAAATAGTTAATCTAAGGATTTGTCTTTTTTTGTTGATTAAAAAAAACACAGTTTCTTTTGCTTTATTTTTGTTGTCCTATTGTTTTTTCTATTCTCTATTTCATTGTCTCTGCTCTGTGCTATGCTGTGCGCTAAGTCACTCTAGTGGTGTCCAGCTCTTTGTGACCCCATGAACTGTAGTCCGCCAGGCTCCTCTGTCCACGGGATTCTCCAGTCAACTATACTGGAGTGAGTTGCCATGCCCTCTTCCAGGGAATTTTCCTGACCCAGGAATCGAAGGGGCGACTCATCCGTCTCCTGCTTTGATGGGCGGGTACTTTACCACTAGCGCCACCTGGGAATGTCTCTGCTCTAATCTTTATTATTTCCTTTCTTCTGCTCACTTTAGATTTAGTTAGTTCTTTTTCTAGTTTGTTGAGGTATACAATTAGTTTGTTAATTTAAGATAGATTTTTCTCCTTTTTTATTGTGTGCCTTTACAGCTATAAAATTCCCTCTTCACACTGCTTTTGCTGCGTTTCACAGGTTCGTTTTCATCTGGGGCTTCCCAGCGGGCTCAGTGGTAGAGAATCTGCCTGCCAGTGCAGGAAACATAATTAGACACGAGTTTGATCCCTGGGTCGGAAAGATCTCCTGGAGGAGGAGATGGCAACTCACTCCAATACTCTTGCCTGGGAAATCCCATGGACAGAGGAGACTGGTGGGCTACAATCCATAGGGTTGCACAAGAGTAGGACACGACTGAGCTGTAAAAGCACAATTTTCATTTGTCTTAAGGTATTTTCTAATTTTCCTTATGACTTCTTGATATCCATTGGTTGTTTGAGTGTGTTATTCAATTCCTCTTATTGTGAATTTTTCAGCTTTCCTTCTATTTATTTCCAGCTTTATTCCATCGTGACTGGAAAACATACTTTGTAATAATGTCAATCTTTGAAAAAATTTGTGGAGACTTATTTTGTGGCTGTAATTATTTTTAAATAAAGGCAACTGAATTACTTTTAGGTGCTACATATGAAAATTCAAGTTATAGTTAAGTGATATTTCACAGAAAGTTTTTTTTTTTTTTGCATCTCTAAATGGTGAATCTGGTATTATGTACGCATGAATCACAAACACAAATCCCAAGTTAAGTCATCTATTTTACAACTTTGTACTCAATGAGATCATGTATAGGGCCCGTACTCACGGTCTCCTAAAGCCATGCATTGGTCATGCTGGCCTCAGTGGTCATTTACTGTGGCCTCTTACATTGCAGGTGAAAAAGCAGAGAGTTCTGCCTATTCCAAAGGAGTGATTCCCAAAGGAACATATTCGGTCATAGGCTATAGGTCGCGTTACCCCACACTGGTGATGTTTTTGAGGCCATCCACTAATGTTTTCACTTGTGATACACCAAGCTAAGTCTTTCTGAAGGTACCATCGGATATTTAGAACGTTTACATAGCCAAGAGTTCAGAACTTAAGCACACTGATTTTTTTAGAGCAATTTTAGGTTTACAGAAAAATTGATCAGAAAGTATAGAGAGTTCCCATAACCCCCTACCAGTCCCCCAGCCCTCTGCCCCCGCCAACTATCAACATTCCCCATCAGAGCATTACATTTGTTAGAGTAAATGAGCCTATATTGACACATGGCTTGTTTTTTTTTTTTTGCTTTTGCGTGCTCAGTCGTGTCGTACTCTTTGTAATGCCATGAACTATAGCCCACCAGGTCCCTCTGTGGAATTTTCCAGGCAGGAATACTAGAGTGGGGTGCCATTTCCTACTCCAGAGGATCTTGCCGACAAAGGGATCAAAACTGGGTCTTTTGCATCTCCTGCATTGGCAGGCAGATTCTTACCACTCATGCACCTCATCATCACTGAAATCATATGATTCATATTAGAATTAACTCTGGTATTGTACATTCTATTCCTTTTTTAAAAACTGTAGTAAAAAACATGTGACATAAACTTTACCAGCAACCGGGGATTCAACCTGAAGAGATGACGGTGTTGGCGATGAGGCAGCCTCTCAGTTTTCTATGGATTGCCTCTTTGTTCCAAGTTTAAGATTCTCTTTTACACTTTTACAAAAACATTAGGCCAGAGGTTTGACATTTTCAGTTCCCCCTCTCCCAGATTTATGATCTCCATAAATCACTGTTGCTCTTCAGAGTTCCTGCTTCAGTGATTCTCTGGGAATCAGCCTTATCATCTATGATCTACCTCTTCTAATGTGTCCTTAGTTAACTTGTGATTACATTGTAACTCGTGCTCAGTTTACTACTCAGTTTACATTCCTCAGTTTACTACTTATCTTCCTAAATCCTGTTTGCCCCTAACATCCTGAGCTCACTATCTCTTAAAAAGGCTTCTAGCTATAGTGTCTCTAAAAATTCCTAACTTCTATCAGATCAGACCAGTCGCTCAGTCGTGTCCGACTCTGCGACCCCATGAATCGCAGCACGCCAGGCCTCCCTGTCCATCACCAACTCCTGGAGTTCACTCAGACTCACGTCCATCGAGTCAGTGATGCCATCCAGCCATCTCATCCTCTGTCGTCCCCTTCTCCTCCTGCCCCCAATCCCTCCCAGCATCAGAGTCTTTTCCAATGAGTCAACTCTTCGCACGAGGTGGCCAAAGTACTGGAGTTTCAGCTTTAGTATCATTCCTTCCAAAGAAATCCCAGGGCTGATCTCCTTCAGAATGGACTGGTTGGATCTCCTTGCAGTCCAAGGGACTCTCAAGAGTCTTCTCCAACACCACAGTTCAAAAGCATCAATTCTTTGGCACTCAGCCTTCTTCACAGTCCAACTGTAACATCCATACATGACCACAGGAAAAACCATAGCCTTGACTAGACGAACCTTTGTTGGCAAAGTAATATCTCTGCTTTTGAATATGCTATTGGTTGGTCATAACTTTCCTTCCAAGGAGTAAGCGTCTTTTAATTTCATGGCTGCAGTCACCATCTGTAGTGATTTTGGAGCCCAGAAAATGAAGTCTGACACTGTTTCCACTGTTTCCCCATCTATTTCCCATGAAGTAGTGGGACCGGATGATCTTTGTTTTCTGAATGTTGAGCTTTAAGCCAACTTTTTCACTCTCCACTTTCACTTTCATCAAGAGGCCTAACTTCTATAAGCTATAGTAAAATATGCTAACTTTACAACATTCCTTAAATCTTTAACTTCTAACTGTTTTAATTATTTCTAAGCCCTAAATTCAGTAAACTCCTTTGCCATAAACATTCTCCTCACAAATAGGCTTCAGATATCAATCCCTCCCATGGCCTCAAGCTACGGCCTATGTGCTCATCCTGGAGCACTCTTTTGTAAAAGTCCTTGAACAAATGTCAATGATTAACTTTATGAATTATTTTTTGAACACAACTGCAGAAGGCTTTGTGCCTTCTCATGCTCCTCTTAAGAACAATAAGCACCTTAATGTTCCTTTTCAGTCAACTCAGCCGAGGAGAGGAAAAGACAAGTCAGAATTACAAGGCCTAACTCCATTCAGGGATCCATGCCTGCGGAATGAGGAGAAGGGGCTGGGGTACGTGCCTCCATTTTGTTTGTAATGCCTAACGTGGCTCCCGACAACCATCTTAATCATTTTAAATGTACAGTTCAGTAGTATTTAGTATATTCATATTGCTATGATGTAGATATTCAGAACTTTGTTAGTTTCTGTATCTAGCATAACAGAAACTCTATAGCCGTTAAACAACTCTCCTTTGTCCTCTTTCCCTAGCCCCTGGTACTTTAAATATCACATTAAATGGAATCATCAAGTATTTGTCCTTTTCGTGACTGGTTTATTTCACGGAACACAGCATCCTCAAGGTTGCATGCTGTAGCACATGTCAGGATTCCCTTCTTTTTTAAGGTTGAATATTACCCCATTATCTGTATATACCACCTTTTGTTTATATCACTGCCAATCAATGGACATTTGAATTGCTTTCATACCTTGGCTATTGCGAATAGCACTGTTCCAGAGGTGGGTGTGTCAATATCTCTTTTGAGATCCTGCTTTCAATTCTTTTGGATATTTACCTAGAAATGGAATTGCTGGATTATATGGTAGTTTCATTTGCTTTGAGGCTCCTCTTTAATGTTTCCCACAGCAGTTGTACCATTTCACAATCTTCTTAATAGTGCACAAAGGTTCCAATTTCTCTATATCCTTCCTCTCACTTGTTATTTTCTGTTCTTAGTCTTTTTATGTATAGCAGCCACCCTAACAGCTGTAAGGTCTGCAGTTCAGATCTTTTGATTCTATCACAAACTTCTTTCTTGTGGTTGAACTTTCACGTATTTTGACAGTCCACTGTGTTCAGGTTAACTTCCTATTTAGGGTTGGAGCAAAAATTCTGCAAGATATTGGGAAAAAACAGATAGGCTACCTAAACAAGAGAAAGATATTTGGGACATATTATCCATCAATGTATTATCCTGAAAAGCCAAAATGAAACTGGGTTTGTATGAAAATGAATATTCAATGCAAAATGTAAAATTTAAGAATTGTTGATGTTTCATTTCAGATTATTATTAAAATGAGGAATGAATTAACTTTATAGAAAATTCTGCATAATGCAAAGTTTCAGAACCACACCTATTTCAAACAACAAAATCGAATAGAAAGAATAATTCTTTTATACATAGAATTGTATCTTATGATAGCATAGAGGGAATTAGAAAAGATATAAAATAAAAACAAGGAAATGCTTTTAAATAAGAAGTCTATGGTAACTAAGATTTATTGAGGACTTATCAGATCCAAGGCCACATAGAGTTTATATGCATTTTGTGATTAACAAAATCTCTATGAGGTGTCGGGGCAGGGGGCGGTGCTTCTTAGTTGGTGCTAGTGGTAAAGAACCTGCCTGCTAATGCAGAAGATGTAAGGGACATGGGTTCAATCTGTGGGTTGGAAAGATCCCCTGGAGGAGGGCATGGCAACCCACTCCAGTATTCTTGCCTGGAGAATTCATGGTCAGAGGAGCCTGGTGGGATACAGTCCATGGGGTCACAAAGAGTCAGACGTGACTTAGCACACATGCTATGAGACGGGAACTGATATACTTTCCATATTACAAATGAGTCTCGGAAAAGTTAAGCAAGTCTTCTGGGATTCAGGAGCACTGAAGCGGAGGACCAGCATTCAGATTCAGGTAGTCCAACACCTCTGAGGCACCATGCCTAACCACAGTCAGATGCCAGATTTCTGTGAAGAAATATTAAATGCGTGTGTTCCTTCATCAGGGGTGAAGACTAAAGGATGACTGGAAAATAACTGTCTATAAAGACATGAAGAGGAATGATTTTCTTAAGAGGACAAATTATATTGAAGTGGGAGGAACTCACATATAAACTTATTATTTTTGGAGAAGCGTTCTACATGTAAGCAGTCCAAGACTTGGGCTTTTCCTTAACACGCTCACCTCTATAACCCACCACAGAGATGTTAGGTATTATCTTAATCCTCTGTACTGAAGCTGAGCCCCACACATGGACATGCCAACGTGCACGCATATCTCAGAGGAAATACTGCTGTGTAATGGAGAAAGCTGAAATACTTTCCAAATTCCTCCCTTCCTGAGCAGAACTCAGTGGTTTAAAATTATTACTTATTTTTAAAGAGACTGGAGGGTAGTGTAGCAGCCGTGAAGCCAGACTGCCTGGGTTTGAGTCCAAATCTTCAATGCCCAACTGTACAACCTTGGCAAGCTCTGTACCTCTATATGCCTTAGAGTCCTTGTCTGTGAAACCAGGATAATTAATTGCAGTGTACTTCATACAGTAGTTGGAGAATTAAATAAGTCAATATATATAAAGCTTATAGCACAGTGCCTGGAATATAATTAGTGCTATTTCAATTTGCCTAGTGACTCAGAAGGCAGAACTGAAAGCCACAGAGAATTATTTCCAGGCATCGAACTCTAATAGAGTTTGTCTGGCTCCATATTAATACTGCTTTGGACTGGTGACTTCTCTTTATCTGCTCCCCTCTCTTTTTTTTGAATAGGAATGTCTGTGTTATCCTGTGTCTGTCCTATCTTTGTATGCTAGATAGCAGATAATTTGTTTCTTGAGTTTCGTAGCTGCACAGGTGGAGGAAAAACTGTGCCCCCCAAACTGTACTTAGTGGAATATACCCAGAGCCTAATTTAGATGATTTAGATGAGATTTGGGACTTCTGGACTGATGAGATTTAGGTGGATTTTGTGCTATAGTGGGATGAAACTTCTGGAGACCTTGGGATGAGGTGAAGGTATTCTGTGTGTGATACGAATCCTGGGAGCTGGGAGTGGACTCAAATAGATAGAATTTTGGCCCCCTGGGATCTCTGACCCTGGTATTAGTACTGTGGTTATGTTGTTATGTGGCAGAAGGGACTCTGCAGATGTTACTAAGGTTACTAATCAGCTGACCTTAAAGTAGGGCAATAATCCTGGATTACCAGGTGGACCAATGTAATCACATGAACCCTTGAAAGCAGAAGAGGAAGTCAGAGAGATTCAAAGTATAAGAAGGGCTCAAACCCACCATTACTGGCTTGAAGATAGAAGGGGCCACATGGGAACCATGAGTAAGAAAGAAACTGCTCAAAGCCCAAACGAGTTGGAGGCAGATTCTCTAGGTAAGAGAGCCCAAGCCAAGACTTTGACCTCGGGAGACCCTAAGCAGAGTACCTAGCCAAGCCAACTGGACTTCCGCCCTGCAAAACTGTGTCATAGTGAATGAATGCTGTTTTAAACTGCTAAGTTCATGGCAGTTTTCACAGTAGCAATAGAAAACCAATACACCAGATATGAATTAATTGTGTTGATATATGGCAGAAACCAATGCGTTATTCTAAAGCACTCCTTCAATTAAAAATAAATAATTTTTTTAAAAAGCAGTAGAACATGTTCTTCATATGAAATATTTGGATCACTGCAGATCTCCACTGTACATTCCTCCTGGGCAGCCCCTAAAGGCACGTGCACACAGATTCAGAAGCAGACATCCCGCCACTTATTACGATTCACCTGTGTGCTCTGTCTTAGGCCTCCAGCATTCCCCGTGGGTTCAAAGAAGGCAGGAACTATTTCTTCTTGATTTTTTTGCTCCCCCAGAGCACAACCCAGTGTTGGCACAAGGTAAGCACTTTTCAAGGACTTTTTGGATGTGAACCATTTTTAAGTCTTTATTAAGTTAGTTACAATCGTGCTCCTGTTTCCTGTTTTGGTTTTTTGGCCGAGAGGTATGTGGGATTTTAGCTTCCTGACCAGGGACCGAACCTGCATCCTCTGCATTGGAAGGCAAAATCTTAACTACTGGACCACCAGGGAAGTCCCAACAAGTATTTGTTTGATGGAAAGCTAAGTGTGTTTGACAACTAATGTCTCTAGAGAACAACACTGGATGTGGATGGAGGCAGAGCCAGGGGCAGGAGACACGGTAGGAGACAAATTGGGGAAAGAAACAATTTGCAAGGACAAAGGAATGTAGCGTTTAATACTTGTATAATTATTGTTGGTTTAGAAAAATTTCCTTGATATATCTTTCCTACCCGCACGGCCAGCAGGATAAGTTTCGGGAAGTAGGCTGGCCATTGCATAAGTGGCTTGTGAAACAGCACTTAGTAGCTCACATTCCCAACGAGTTGAATAAATATGTTTGTGTGTAGTTTACCCCCCAAGGATGCTTCTGCTGGCTCCCCCGCAGCTGGACCAGAATTGGTGTTTAGTAATCGCCTGGCAACAGGCTCCCTCTGGGATTGGAATGCGCCATCCCTAATGCTCTCCCTGAGGAGACAGACTGCAAAACAAACTGGGGTGCAGCCTGATGGAGTGCGGGTCCCTCAGACAGTGCAGGAAGCTCGGTGCAAACTCCCAGAACCTCGAGGTGCCTTGGGAGGCTCTGGCAGAAGGCTTGTAGCTAGTTGCACCCCCAAAGCAGGTCAGAGGCATGGGATTTGAAGACATTTTCTAGGAAAGCAAGTCCCAGGGGGCATAAAGAAACGGGGAGAAATCATTAAAAAAACAAACAAACAAATTTTTATGAAGACTCACTCTGTCTTGGAAACCAATTAAATGCCAACCCAGTCTCTATTCCCAGAGCAGTAGTTGCTATTCGGGTGAGTATAATTGAAAGTAAAAATAATCACTTCCAGGCTTTGAAAAACAGCCACCAGCTACTCTATTTTAAATGATGTAAAAAAGCAGGAGGCGAATGTGAAAACTGACCTTCTAAGGATGGCAACGTGCTCCATCCCCTTTCACCAGTGGTTCCAAGCCGTCTGTGATTTTTTTTTTTTTTAAACAAGTAACTTTTAATTAGACTAATCTTCCTCCTTTGGTTTAAAATAGTCTTTTTTTTAAAATTTAATTTTATTTTTTAACTTTACAATATTGTATTGGTTTTGCCATATATCAAAATGAATCCGCCACAGATACACATGTGTTTCCCATCCTGAACCCTCCTCCCTCCTCCCTCCCCGTACCATCCCTCTGGGTCGTCCCAGTGCACCAGCCCCAAGCATCCACTATCGTGCATCAAACCTGGACCGGCGACTCGTTCCATATATGATATTATACATGTTACAATGCCATTCTCCCAAATCATCCCACCCTCTCCCTCTCCCACAGAGTCCAAAAGACTGTTCTATACATCAGTGTCTCTTTTGCTGTCTTGTATGCAGGGTTATTGTTACCATCTTTCTAAATTCCATATATATGCATTAGTATACTGTATTGGTGTTTTTCTTTCTGGCTTACTTCACTCTGTATAATAGGCTCTAGTTTCATCCACCCCATTAGAACTGATTCAATTGTTTTCAGGGGTTTCGGTCCCCCCATTACTAGGGCTGAGAACAGTACCCTATTATCGAATGGATTTTATGACTTCAGTTCAGGTTATAAGTTTGGATTGGTCATTGTGCTGTTCAAGGTCTCAGCTTCTTGCTCTAAAAAAGCAGAACAAGTTGAATGGGAGATAAGAAGTGGGGGAAGTTGGAAGCGGTTGCTTTTTAAACAAGCTTCTAGACTTACTTGATCCCTTGGTGATTTTATCTGCTCTTCACAACTCTGATCAGTGGATTTGGCAAGAAATATGCCCTCTGTACAACACAAATTGAGATCTTGTGAAGTTTGAGCTTTAAATGATCTTGAGTGTCCTCTTTAAGAAAAGAAACACAAAAATATCTATTTTGGCAAATTTTACAAAAAGATGTGATCATGTGAACACAGAACCCCATCCCAAGCCCCAAAAAGGGCCCTGTAGAGGTAAGTGGCCTCAAATCTAAAGCTTCAGTTTATGGACTGTAGCCCCCCAGGCTCCTCTGTCCATGGGATTCTCCAGGCAAGAATACTGGAGTGGGTTGCCATTTCCTTCTCCAGGGAATCTTTCCAAACCAAGGATTGAACCCGGGTCTCCTGCACTGCAGGCAGATTCTTTATCATTTAAGCCACCAGGGAAACCCACAAAGCTTCATTAATTCCTGATAAATCCACATATGCATCTATGAAAGGTTAGAGTCACATTGCTTCTCTGAGGACAAAGGAAAGTAGCAGGCACCACAGAATGTGGGGCTCCAAAGGGGCCTTTTAAGATTAATCAAGATATTTTACAGATAAATAGCTGGGGAAACAAAGGCTCAGAGAATCTAAGCACTGCTGAGTATTTGCACAGATAACCCGCATTTGAATCTGCTTCTCCTCATTTTTCAGACTGGAGTGTCTGTACTATTTCTCAGGATACCTTGTGAACGCAGAGAAAATAACAGGGGTAAACGTGATGAGGTCTGTCTTATCCTTGCAGAGGCGTGCAGACTGCCAACAAGGGACGTGTAACCAGGTGACCGCATGGCCCACCAGGGTCTCAGAGAGGGGATGCTGGGGGAGCCTACGTGATGTCATCACACCCCCTCCCTCGGGCCTATTTGCAGAGGATGACAAGGTGTGACTGCATGCCTCTGTGTTTTTTTTTTTTAATTCAAATACAAAAGGACATTCATATCCAAATAAATGTTGTTCTCTTGTCACTTTCCAAGTAGGCTCTTATCCCAAATTGGTGACACTGCTGAAGCCACTTTTACAAAGTCCTTCTTAGACTAACCTTTTATCAGCTCAGTCACCCATGAAAGTTAGTAGCTCAGGCATTTTTCTGTCTTCCTCTTTCTTTCCCAATCCTTCATCCCCTTCCATCCTTTCTGTTTTCCTTCCATCTGTATTTTTTAACAAACCAAGAATTATCATCCATCTATCAGATTTTGTGCTGAATGATTTTTTAATGTTCCTTCGAATCAAAACCATGATTAAAGGTTTAAGAAACATGAAAATATTAAAATAATTTGATACTGCTTCTGAAGAGGACTCTAGTTTTTGCCTAAACCCTACGGGAGGAAGTTAAACAACTAGTCATGGCTTCCCTGGTGGCTCAGACGATAAAAGCATCTGCCTATAATGTGGGAGACCCGGATTCGATCCCTGGATGGTGAAGATCCTGGAGAAGGAAATGGCCACTCACTCCAGTACTCTTGTCTGGAAAACCCCATGGACTGAGGAGCCTGGTAGGCTGCAGTCCATGGGGTCACAAAGAGTCGGACATAACTGAGCGACTTCACTTTACTTCACTTCATAATTTAATGGCCAAAGTAGGGAGAAGGAAATGGCAACCAACTCCAGTGTTCTTGATTGGAGAATCCCACGGACGGCGGAGCCTGGTGGGCTGCCATCTATGGGGTCCCACAGAGTCGGACACGACTGAAGTGACTTAGCAGCAGCAGCAGGGAGAATTGCTATCATCTTATTAAAATGCACTACTCAGATGAAAGGCTTCCCATGAGGCATTAGTGGTAAGAAGTCCGCCTGATAATGCAGGAGATGTGAGAGATTCTGGTTTGATCCTTGGGTCAGGAAGATTCCCCTGGAGGATGTGGCAACCCACTTCAGTATTCTTGCCTGGAGAATTCCATGGACAGGGAATTCCACCTCCCCCAGAGGGGCCTGGCAAGCTATAGTCCATGGGGTCGCAAAGAGTCTGACATGAATAAGCAATAAGCACACAGATGAAGGAACAAAAATGTCCCTGTGCCAGGCATTATGTGAGGTACATGATCACATTTACTCCTCCAACCTTAGGATTTTGGCATAATGGGCTCATATTACAATTAGGTAAACTGAGGCACTGCAGAGTTCAGCTTTCAATGTTAGAGCTGAGATTGGAACTAAATCTGCTGGCCCCCAGATCCATGCTCTTTTACCTAGTCACCACCCTTAACCCTATGCGGCCATCCCCATACATGTCTGTGTTGAATTTATGGATTCAACATCGATACCTATGTGCTCCCAGCCTGGGCTACAAAGTGGGTGGGGGATCAGGGAAATGAGGTCATGAATTCAACACCAGGAAGTACAGGCCAAGGCCACCGGTCATCTTCAGGGAAACCTATGGAGAAAAAGATAAACCCTTGTTGGTGTTTTCTCCTGTGATGGAATTGTTGGAAGCCTGTTTATGTCCCTGATTGTTTCTCCCTCTCTTCTCCAACTTCCTCTCAAGTTTTTTCTTTCCTCAATTGTCTGCCTCACTCCCGTTCACACCAACCTCATCCTCAGAATAATTTTGTATCGATGCCCCTAGATGCTGCTTTTCATTCAACACTTGTTCATATCTCATTTCTACCTTCTTCTCTCCTACTGTTCTTAATTCATCAGAATAAACAACATGAGCAATTTACCTGTAGCAACTATATTCAGAGCCTTCCTTCAACAACTGAGTCCTTCCTCCTCCTACCCTGAAATGTGGTGATAATGAAATTGAGAAAAAGACATTTGGGAATCAGCATAAAATTACTCACATAAATGAGGCCCCAGATATTAATTCAGTTTATTTTTTCTTTAAGGATGGGCCACTGTGCTTTCTGTACATATTTTTTGATTTTCACCCACATCATTTATCTTGAAATTACTCACTTACTTCCACAAGGTCTTTGGGAGGAAGGCATCTTTAGCTTCTGCCTAGGGTCACCAGGAGGGAGCACATGGGCTATATCTCAAGTAGACTTGGTTTTGAAGAAGCTGGGTCCACTTCTGACTGGCTCTAAGACACTGAGCAAGTCATTTAACTTCTCTGATCTCAGTTTCTTTATCTGAAAAATGGGACCTGTTGGTTTTCTTAAGAGCACAAAGTTTGGAATTACATCAAACTTTGATTTCTACTCGGCCCCTGACTAGTTGTGTGGTACTAAGTTGACTACCCAACTCTTACTTCCCAGCAGGTAAAATGGGAGATAATAATACTTACATAGTATTTTAGGATACTATAAGAGTATTTATATGATTACTAGGAGGATTCCACTAAGCACTATATTTCGAACTCTTGATCCAGGATATGATACAGAGCAAGCACTTACTTAGCTATTCTTCGGATGAATGAGATGAAATATGAAGTTCTTGGGACAATGGCTAGCCCATAGTTGAATTTCAATAAATGTTCATTCCCTTTCTCTCTTCCAAGGCAAAAGCAGTAAATGAGATACCTACTGATTATCTTCCCCTTTGGCTTAATGTGCATGCGATTAAGTGTCTCCAGTTTCCTCCACTTTGCATCTGGTGAACACTTCCCACCCTTGTAAGGATGGGCTTGCCCTTAGGAAGAATAAAGAGCTGCTTGCCTCCTATAATTTCAGAGGTGCTGAAAGTTTTATTTGTCTCAAACACCTGTCCTCCAGCAGTCTTCTTGGAGTTATAAAATTGCTCCTTTGAAAGTTTCCCTTTGGGTTACAACATTAGCTCCAGAAAGCTTTTGTTAAGATGCAGTTCTCTTCACTGGGTAGAATAATTGCTCCCTTTTCATTCACATATTAGCACAGATTGGTCAGGTCAAGGCTGCAGGATGGGAACAGTAAATTCCAAGAAGGGAGAACTGTAACATCTTGAGGCAGACCCAGAGGAGCAATGATGGGCTTAAGCAGCCTGGAGGCGCCCCAGTGGGCCCAGGATCGACTTTGTCTGTTTCCCAGTTTGCTCTGGGACCTCCCCCAGTCAGCTTCTTCCCGGGGGCCGCTAAGTACCCAGTGGGCAGTGAATTCCTGCAGTGTGGACGCCACTCACCTGGCCCACAGCGGGAGCAGACGCGGTAGCGCCACGTCTTGTCTAATCAGATGCGAAGTGGAGATTTGTGTGAAGTCAACCTAAGAAAGAACAAACAGCGTGATAGAAACAAGAGGGAACTCAGGTAAGATCAAGTGCTTAAGTAACAGATAACCTGTCAAGACTGGAGTCCGAATGGGGTGACTGAAAAAACTGTGATAGCCCGTAAATCCCAAGTGGATGGAGAGTTGGAATGTCTTGAGGATGCGTTGATAGCAAATAAACAAGAAATGGGAATATGAATAGTTTTTGTTTTTATTTTTTAACTTAGACACAGCGTTGGAAGACTAGCAAACTAGGCAAACAGGCTTTTTTTTTTTTTTGTATTTAAACAGTGGCGTTTAAATATTGCAGTGGCAAAAACAGCGCTATGTTTGTGAGTGAGGTACCCACACTACAGTACTTCTTCTGAAGGCTCTTTACTCACTGGAGCTTAATTACTGTTATCTCAATCTTTTCAAAGTTGTTGTGTAGACAGGGATATGGCGAATCATTTGTAATGCCCAGGTCACAAATGGGATAATGAAGGCACAGCTAGACTGCAACTTTAAATTAAATGAACGCACTCCTTGTATGTCTATAAGTCTGAAACCCAGTTTACTCTTCAGATGTGTAAGTCCAACATGCATATCGTTATGATTAACCTTCCACAGCAAAGACCTGGTGAGGCTGCAGAAAGTTCGCTTTTCAGCTATAATGACAGCCTCTGGGAAGGCAAATTGTGATACGTGAAACATACATATAGAACAACTGACATATACAAAACAGAGAAGTTGGGGGTCTTTTAGGAGCTACACAGCATAGAAAGTGATCCTTTCTTGCCAAAATCTAGGAGAGCCTTTAAAACTCTTTCTCCTAACACAGTGAGACATTTTAAAGCCATTATTTTTTGGATTCTGTCTTTACAGCATTTGTATGCATAATACTAACCAATAACAGAGTGACCACTGTGTGCCACACTGAGTGTTTGACATAGCTTATCTCACTATGTAATTGCAACCTATAAAGTAGCGAATGAAAACAGACATGGTTAGAACCAACGAAAATAGTGTGGTTCAAACCAAGGAAGTAGCAAATAAAAATAGACATGGTTAGAATCAAGGAAATAAAGATTCTGTGCTTAAAAAAAAATCAACTTTGAGTAATTGCATAAAGGCTAGGAATTCTCTGAAATTTGTAGATAAGTCCTGATATCATCTGATGATGCTCATTGTGGTCTGTAGTCACAGATGGAGTACAATAGGGACCAGCAGATGACCTTAAAAATAGGTCAACAAAGAGCCAGAACCAGGACAGAGATCCAACTCTTGGCCACATCTTTTAAAGGGGGAGATATTGCCAGTGAAGAAGAGAGTTGCATCTTTATTAAATGAGTTTTCCAGTTGTGGGCTGTTTAATGTAAATTCATACTTAAGTTCATCCGATAAAAAGCTGTATTTAATTCATGATATAATTCGACAGATTGTATGAAAATTCATGGATTGTATGAAATCCCAATGTAAAAGAACTTTGAGAACTGCTAGCTAGGGAATGCAGCTATGGATGAGGTTCCAGATTTGGGCTCAAGGTCATAGCTCATGTTCATGAACTCAGAAATATTTACAGCACATTGTGAGTGACTTAAACAGTATATAAAATACCATGTGTGATAGGATTCCATTTTGTAAAACTAAAGGACAAAACCCTAACCTGTTATTTATTAGTATTGAAAAATGGAAAACAAATATCTTACCATGAGGCACTAGTTATACGCATTTAGGCATAAAAATCTGCATGTGTTGCCACTAAAAATAAGGCTATAGGAAAATACTTCTCAACACTATGTTCATGGTTTATTAAAAACAATAAAACATAATTGAAAATAGTTTAATATCACTTTTTATGAAAGGAAATTTATACATAAGCAAAACATTTGTAAATATAGATGTTAATATGCTAACATCTTTATTCTGGGTGGTGAAATTACAACTCATTTCTTTTTTTACAAAATATTAATTAGACTTCATTTTTAGAACAGTTTTCAATTTGCAGAAAATTAAGATAGTATAGAGTTCCTTTAAACCCCACATCCAGTTTCTTCGATTATTACCATCTTACATGAGTCTACATGAGCTATTATTACCTATTACATTTAGTATAGTTAATGAACAAATATTTAAATATTAACTCTAGTCCATATTTAGTTCGGGTTTCTTATTTTTCTGTTCTAGGATCCTACCCAGGAGACTGTATTATATTTAGTCAGGATGTCTTTTTATTTTCCTATTGGCTGTGACAGTCTCTCAAGACATTTATAGTTTACATTGACTTTTGACAGTTTTGAGGAGTCCTGGCAGATATTTTGAGGAATTGTTCCTTGTTGGAGTTTCTCATAATTAGACTGCAATTATGGTTTTTAGGAGGAACAGTTGAATTTTACGCTCTTAATTTATTGATATCTGTGTCTTTCAAGTTTTCTGAAATAAGCATGTATTATTTTTGTACCAAAACAGTTATAATAAAAATTATATGCACATAAGTGTATGTAGACTTCCCAAGTAGCTCAGAAGTAAAGAATCTGCCTGCCAGCGCAGGAGATGCAAGAGATGTGGGTTTGATCCCTGGGTCAGAAATATCCCCTGGAGGAGGAAATGGCGACCTACTCCAGTATTCTTGCCTGGGAAACCCCATGGACCAAGGAGCATGGCAAACTACAGTCCACTGGGTCGCAACGGGTCCGAGATGACTTGGTGACTAACAAGAGTGTATGTATCCACTGTTGCCAGCGTCAGATTCAAAGATGGCTGCCCTAGTCGGCGCTCTGTGGACTTGTGGTTGGCAGTTTCTCTTTTGTGTGTTTCAACTTCTCTTTTCAGCACCCTCTCACTCACTCCATTTCAAAGCCTCAGACACTTGGTAAAGGTTTAAGGTTCTCTAATGGTGGAATTGCAGGGCCCCGGTAGGGATGTTTGGAGTGGGTACAGGAGGCACCATGCTCCCCATTTCTATGCTAATTCTGCACAGCGGTTATTCTCTGGATGAGATACTCAAAGACTTATCAGAGATATGTAACTTATAACTTGTCAAGATAATAAAATCAGTTGTTTCCCAGAAATTGAATTACTACCTAAGAATAGTTGTCCTCTGGACCCTGGAATCTGTTGTTTCTGTCTTCAAAATGTCCTCCTCCCTTAGGTGCTGCTGCTGCTGCTGCTGCTAAGTCGCTTCAGTCGTGTCCAACTCTGTGCGACCCCATAGATGGCAGCCCACCAGGCTCCCCCGTCCCTGGGATTCTCCAGGCAATAACACTGGAGTGGGTTGCCATTTCCTTCTCCAATGCATCAAAGTGAAAAGTGAAAGTGAAGTCGCTCAGTCACATCTGACTCTTAGCGACCCCATGGACTGCAGCCTACCAGGCTCCTCCGTCCATGGGATTTTCCAGGCAAGGGTACTGGAGTCGGTTGCTACTGCCTTCTCCGCCTCCCTTAGGTGATAGTAGCCCAGTTTTCCTTTCCTTCTCCCACTATTCCGGAAGTGGCTATCTGACCACACCCAGAATCAGACAACTCCCTCCTCTCCTACAGTGATTGGTGGATCACTTAGACATGTGACTCTAAGTGAGCCAATGGGAGCCTGTCTTGAGATTTTTACAGATGTGTTCAGAAGAACTTTCTTTCTGTTATGGCTATTAAACTGATGGGACATAAGCTCAGAGTAGTGAGGAACCATGTGGACTACTACAGAGAAACAACCTGTCTGAAAAGGAAGTCATCACAAAGGGAAGCACACCTAGGAAGTGAGGGGAAATGTTCCTGGGGATAATGCATGAACATCCTGATTTTGACAAGCCAGATTTACCTCCTCAACTTTTCAGTTACAGTTACCAGTAAACTGGTAAAGCCATTTTTTTTTTAAACTTGTCAGTTCAGCTTTTATTTTTGTTACTGAAACTAGAAGACTCTTGA
The DNA here is from genome assembly GCF_002263795.3 of Bos taurus. Lineage (NCBI taxonomy): Eukaryota > Metazoa > Chordata > Mammalia > Artiodactyla > Bovidae > Bos > Bos taurus. Next base: position 12,594,521 of record NC_037339.1, read on the forward strand.
TTAAAATGCTCTTTTAAGATCTTATTCAACATCTTATTTCCCTAAATAAATCTTTAGACCCAAGTGAGGGCTTCCCAGGTGGCACTAGTGGTAAAGAACACGCCTGCCAATGAGGGAGACATAAGAGATGCAGGTTTAATTTGTGGGTTAGAAAGATGCCCCGGAGAAGGGCATGGCTACTTCCTCCAGTGTTCTTGCCTGGAGAATCCCATGAACAGAGGAGCCTGGTGGGTTACATCCATGGGGCTGCAAAAAGCTGGACATGACTAAAGTGACTTAGCATACATGCAGACCCCAGAAGTGAACATCAGCATCCTCTCTCTACATGTTAATGTTATTTAATATATCTCTGGACTCTTCTAACTTGTTTCTCATCCAAAAAGTAAAGACCACCAGTTAAAAATTTAGTCACACTGATTATTTAGTTTCATGCTGCCTATACAGTTTATCTCCAGCAGTAATTAATCAAATTCAAAATACATTAAAACATCAAACATATTGAAAATAGTTTCTGTGACTAGGATGTAGCTTCAGCTTTGTGACTTTAAAATATCTTACTTCATCTTAAGCAAGCTTGCTAACCTTTGGGGACCTCTTTCTCGTCCCAGCAGTTTCTTAACTATCAGGAAATTCTCCGGGTCAGTTGCCATGGCAGCAGCACCAACTCGACTTTCCCGATTTAAAAGTGTCATCTGTCAAATGAGCAACTGGCCTCTTTTCTACCGCATCCCAATCTCTGGGCCAAAGTGAGACAAATTAAAGAGAGTAACATGGTATTTTTTGTACCAGAAGACATGCGAGGGCAATTAAAGTGCTACCCAGAGGTCACATAGGGTTGGGGTGGAATGTTTGGACATCTCACAGCCACTTAAAAATGAGTCTCAATCCCCAGCTCTGCCATATACTTACTGTCAGGTTGTAGAATGCTTATTAAAACCTGTGACTCCATCATTTGTGAACAGAGACTAATAATCAAATAATACAATATAACATAGAATGCAATAATATACAAAATACTTGGGCTGATGTGAGGGTTGCAGATCTGGTCTGCAAAGCGCTGAATGTAATGGCTGACATAGAGGAAGCACTCAGTCAACACCAGCTAGCTATTGAGTTGTGCAGTGGTGATGACAGCTGGAACTCACTGCATACTTCACAATGAAAATACCTTACAGAAAGCCTATGGATTAGACGCATCTCAAAGTGGGAAGAATGAAGTGTGAAGCTGATCGGTCTTTATTTATTTTTACTTAAAAAAAAAATCCACATTTTCTTTTACTCAAAAGTATATTGTAAAGGTTTTTCCATATCTGTTCTTTTGCATTAAAAAATTATTCATTTTTAATTGAAGGATAATTGCTTTACAATATTGTGTTGGTTTCTGCCACATATCAACATGAATCAGCCATAGCTATACATATGTCCGCTCCCTCTTAAACCTCCCTCCCACCCCATCCCACCCCTCTTGGCGGTCACAGAGCCCCAGTTTGAGTTCCCTGAGTCATATACCAAATCGCCATTGGCTATCTATTTTACATATGATAGTGTGTAGGTTTCCATGTTACTTTCTCCATTCTTTTTAATTGGAGGATAACTGCTTTACAATGTTGGGTTGGCTTCCGCCATACAAAAACCTGAATCAGCCATAAATGTACATATACTCTCTTTCTCTTGAGCCTCCCTTCCACCACCACCCCCATCCCGCCCTTCTAGGTCATCACAAAACAGTAGGCTTAGGTCCCTGTTTTTTGAGAATAATAGATGTGTGGAGAAAATGCAATAAAGGACTAATCTGGATAAATTACTGGCTGTCTTACTTACTATGGCATCATGTCTAGAAGTGTTAATAAAAGAATAAAACGATACGTGACCCTCAGCAGGACTGTTATAAACTTTTGACCTCTACCACCATCTCTGTTGAAATGACTCACTGAACACTCTTGAGTGTTGCACCATGCATGGCCATTCATTTTTCTATTGTACTTGAGTTAAAATTTGGGGGCTTCCCTTGTGGCTCAGATGATAAACAATCTGCCTGCAATGCAGGAGAACCAGGTTTGATCCCTGTGTTAGGCAGGTCCCCTGGAGAGGGGAATGGCTACCCATTCTAGTATTCTTGCCTGGAGAATTCCATGGACAGAGGAGCCTGGTGGGCTACAGTCCACAGGGCCGAAAAGAGTCAGACACAATTGAGCAACTAACACTTTCACTTTGAGTTAAAGTTTAGGACAGATAGTAGCAAAATCATTTTTCCTTTTGAATCTGTATCAGAAAATCATTATTGAAACAAATGCTACTGCATGTGACTTTTTAAAAATATGCATTAGACTTTTATTTTGGTTGTGCTGAGTTTTCACATGATAACCATGGAGCACGGTTATTGTGGAACATGGTCTCTAGAGAACTTGGGCTCAGTAGCTATGGCGCGCAGGCTTAGTTGCCCAGTGGCCTGTGGGATCTTAGTTTCCCAGCCAGGGATCAAGCTCAAGTCCCCTGCATTGGAAGGCAGACTCTCAACTACTGGACGAGCAGGGAAGTTCCTGTGTGACTTTTCTGAACATAGGTCGGTAGCAGTCTAATCAGCATTAGAACTATGGTAAGCAGAAGCAGCAGCAGCGTTTCTCATACTTTTTCTGAAAAGACAACAAATGATTTCAAGATGGTGCATGGTCAGAAAGTATGTAAGACTTCAGATGTTAAATCAAGTGGACCCTCTAAGGACTGTGTCCCTCTGGGTGATGGGGGTGGTAACATGAAGGGATGTGTGTGTGTGTGTGCTCAGTCGTGTCCGACTCTTTGTTACACAATGGACTGTAGTCCGCCAGGCTCCTCTGTCCATGGGATCCTCCAGGCAAGAATGCTGGAGTGGGTTGCCATGCCCTCCTCCAGGGGATCTTCCCGACCCAGGTAACAAACTGGCATCTCTTGCCTTGACAGGCAGATTCTTTGCCATTAGGGAAGCCCAGTACAAAGGGAACTGGGCCTTTAAAGCTTGAAGCTGTTAAACCTTCTGATTTACTTCTTTTAAATAGGAATGTAAGACTAATGATACTTGAGGATAAATGCTGATTATGGTTCATTAGCAGCAAAAGTGGTATGGTAAAGCCACAAGTTGTGACCGTAGTTCCTTTACAAACTACTGAACTGGCTAGATTGCTGAGTAACTTTCTCCGAGTTCAAATACTACACCAGGGAAGAGACTATTTACAAATAGTGTTTCTTGTACAGCTGGGTAGCATTTAGGTTCATTCATTTATGTTCAGCATTTCCAAAGGTTAGCAATGTGAATCATGCAATGGAGCCCGGCATCACATGGCTTCAGAGTGTCACCACATCAAACACCCAGCTGGCGTCAGGGGAGGAGGCCTTGATGTCACAGTATGTTTGCCCTATATGTTTTCTTAACCCCAAGAGCTAGCTTCCTGTGAAACTTACTAGCTCTGAGAGGAAGGTCTCTGTCAACTGTGGATTTTTCAGGATACTTCTACCATCTTAGTGATGCTAGTGAGACGCATACAGCTGGATACTTACTAGGAAAATGAATTCTGAAATATACAGATGAAAGAACAAGGGGAGAGACTTCTCTGGCAGTCCACTGGCTACAGTTTCCAATGCAGGCCAGGGTTTGATCCCTGGTCAGAGAACTAAGAGTTCTCAGGCCGCAACTAAAGATCCCATGTGCTGCAACTAAGACCCAATGTAGCCAAATAAATAAATAATCTTTTAAAAGAAAACACAAGGGAAAAAGATGTATTGAATGCATAATAGAGGGATCATGTTGGGAACAGTTAGAATAAAAGTTCTGTATACCAAGTTAAATCCCATCTGAGGTTTCTAGCACAATGACAAAGTCCCTGAGGGCTTTACCGGCAGGAACAACTTTACGAGCTACAGCCTGCCTCAGGCTTATGATCAAGATTTGGCTCCCTATGTCAGGGTTCTATTTGCATATGCTATTCTTCCTTGGAGGGGATTTATAATGTTTAATTACCCAATGAGTAACACCCTGCTATTGTTATGATGGCTAGCCCTTTTAATCTTTAGGAATTTCTAGCCAGACTTAAGGTGAGTGACTCAAAATAGAAAAAATAGCTAAAGATACCTGTGATTTAGATGAACGTTTCCACTGAGTTCCCTGAGGCAAGTGCTGGGTTTCCTTGAAAGCTCCTGTGGTCGTGGGGTCTGCCTTACCACTTTGTAAAAAGTTTTGTTGTTGGACTATATCGCTTTACAGCGTTATGCTGATTTCTGCTGTACAGCAAAGTGAATCAGCCATAGGTATGCATAGATCCTCTTCCTTTTGAGCCTCCCTCCCACCCTCTTCCATCCCACCCCTCTAGCTCATCACAGAGCACCGAGCTGAGCTCCCTGTGCTAGGCAGCGGTCCCACTCGCTATCTATCTTACACATGGTAAAATACTGCGTGTACATCAATGCTACAGCTTCTATACCTTCCTCACATTCAGAGCTCACCGATTTGATGGCTGAAGATCTCCTGCTAGACTCAAGTTTTCTAAGGGAAACTGCTGTCTTTTGTTCAGCATAATAGATCTGGTGCCCAGCATGGGGTCTGCTATGCACTGAATGCTTGCCTCTCCCCTAAATTCACATGTTGAAACCTGATTCCCAGCGATCTCGCTGGTATTCGGAGGCGGGGCTTCGAAAGGTGCTGAGGTCGTGAGGGTGGAGCCCTCGTGGATGGGATTAGTGCTCTTATAAAAAGAGACCACAGAGAGCTCCCGTGCCCCCTGTGCCATCTGAGGACACAACCAGGGGACGGCCGTCTATGAACCAGGAAGTGGGTTCCCACCAGACATCAAATGTGCTGGCGCCTTAATCTTGGACTTCCCAACCTCTGGAACTGTGGGAAATGAATTTCTGTAGTTCATAAACCGCCCAGTCTGTGGTCTTTCGCTACAGCAGTCCAAACAGACTTAGACAGTACCCCATATATTTTGAAAATAAGTTGGTCATATTGCTTTTATCCTTCAAATGATCACATTCTTTCCCCAGATCAGAATCCAGGCAAGGGCATCATGAGAAAGAGGAATAAGTTCTGATTTGAAAAAAATAAAACAGTGCACCAAATGGCAAAGTGGCTTGGGTGGTCAGGGGTGACGAATGTAATTCTGATCTTTAGGGTCCTGCCAGGAAGGTGAGCGAGTTGGCCTTCGCTGACACGTGCTCTGTCTGACTTTGCTCTGATACAACGGAGGAGAGTGACTAACTCAGCAGAAAGAGCAAGGCCACTCTGTGTGAGTGTCAGGATACTGGAGGAGATGACCTTTATGGACGCTTGTGTCCCTGAAATGTTCTAAGTCTGTAAAAACCAACCAAAGCAAACAAAATAGAAAACTGCTGCTCTCAGAATCAGGATTTTCTATGAAAAAAGACAATTCGTCAAGCTGTTTGTTACTTGGTGTCTTGTTGAAAAGGTAACATTAAAAAAAAATTATGACGGACTTTTCATTTACTTTCCCACCAGTGGCTTGACTGTCATCTAGATGTGATTCCAACCTGGCATTTTGCATATTACCATGAGTCAGGAGGGTCTGTGCTTCTGCCCCCAGCTCTTGTCCGCTGGCAGATGCTGATGGTGAGGCTTTTGCATCTGCTTCCGTGTTGGCTGACCTCTGGGCTCAGGTCCTGAAGCTTGCAGTGTCCCTCACGGGGACAGGGCACATCCTGGAAATGGCCTGGCAGTCGGCTCCCCTGGCTTTCTCTGCGGGTGAACTCAGGCAACCAACAACTCGGTGACTCTGACAGATGTTTTTGTCTCTAGCCCTCGGGCACCTTGCCCTGCTGTCTCACACACAGAGGGTGATGCCTGGCAACCTGCCTGATGCCACCAGGAACCAGCCCGGCCCAAGGGAGTACTGCCAAGTTGTGCTGGCCAGCCGCTCTCTGGGAGCCCAGTGGCTACCAGATACACGCGCTGGTCTGCGGGCTCAGAATGCTGCCGGGGGCACATACTCGCTTCAGCATCTCCCTGCTTTCCGGGCTGTCACCGCTACAGCTACGTTCTGTGTTTTGAGCCATTTTGTTTACACGTTGCATTTGCTTCGTTGTGCAACTGCGGTAACTGGAAGGGTTCGTTGGACAGAAGCCATAGGTTTTATGGCTGTGTCTGCAGCGAAATATTGGTGGGCAAACTTGTGGCTCCCAGGGTACTCTGGTGCAACCCTTAAGATTGAAGTCACCTAAACAATAAACAAGAAATAAATCTCTGCCAGTCAGCACAGATGACATAGATCCACTTTGGGTAAGGAGACTGGCTCGGTGGAAAACACAGAGTTTGCAGTCAGAAAGCCTGGTTGCAGCTCCTGGGCCACTTCTTATAAGCTGAGTCCTTTACATGTTTTCAATTTAGTTTTAATTCTCTCTTGCTCCTATTCAGCAGATTTAATTTGTATGAAAGTATTTCTCAAATTAAAAGGAAAATATGAGTCAACATGTGTATAGCTTAACTAAGTTAGCTGATTTCTGAGTCTTGATTTCCTCATCTGTATAATTGAGTTCACTTAAATAATGCCATTTGTAGCAGGACAGATGGACCTAGAGATTGTCATACTAGGCAAAGTAAGTCAGACAGAGAAGGAGAAATATCATATGACATTCCTTATATGGGGAATCTAAAATGAAATTATACAAAGGAACTTATTTACAAAATGGAAACAGACTCCCAGACTTAGAGAACAAACTTATGGTTGCCAGGGGGGATGGATCAGCGTGAGGGATAGTTAGAGAGCTTGGGATGGACGTGTCCAACAAGGATCTGCTGTAGAGCACAGGGAACTCTTCTCAATGTTATGTGGCAGCCTGGATTGGAGGGGAGTTTAGGGGAGAATGGATACATGTTCATGTATGGCTGAGCCCCTTTGCTCTCCCCATGAAACTATCACAACACTGTTAATCAGCTATACCCCAATACAAATAAAAAGTGAAAAATAAAGAATTTATTGAGCCATTTTTTAACATTTAAAAATTAATACATTTAAAGAATTCTGGAAGTTACAACCAGGTTTTCAAAAAAAAAATTAAAAAGCTGTGTTTATTAACAGTGGAAAAAAAAAGTTTAAAAAATAATTGAGTTCATTTCTTCATTCAGTTCAGTCATTTCAGTTCCGTCGTATCTGACTGTTTGCAACCCTATGGACTGCAGCATGCCACGCCTCCCTGTCTATCGCCAACTTCTGAGTTCACTCAATCTCATGTCCATAGAGTTGGTGATGCCGTCCAACCATCTCATCCTCTGTCGTCCCCTTCTCCTCCCACCTTCAATCTTTCCCAGCATCAGGGTCTTTTCTAATGAGTCAGCTCTTCACATCAGGTAGCCAAAGTATTGGAGTTTCAGCTTCAACATCAGTCCTTCCAATGAACACCCAGGACTGATTTTCTTTAGGATGGACTGGTTGGATCTCCTTGCAGTCCAAGGGACTCTCAAGAGTCTTCTCCAACGCCACAGTTCAAAAGCATCAATTCTTCGGCGCTCAGCTTTCTTCACAGTCCAACTCTCACATCCATACATGACCACTGGAAAAACCATAGCCTTGACTAGATGGACCTTTGTTGGCAAAGAAATGTCTCTGGTTTTTAATATGCTGTCTAGGTTGGTCATAACTTTTATTCCAAGGAGCAAGCGTCTTTTAATTTCATGGCTGCAATCACCATCTGCAGTGATCTTGGGGCCCCCCCAAAATAAAATCTGCCACTGTTTTCACTTTTCCCCCATCTATTTCCCATGAAGTGATGGGACCAGATGCCATGATCTTAGTTTTCTAAATGTTGAGTTTTAAGCCAGCTTTTTCATTCTACTCTTTCACTTCCATCAAGAGACTCTTTAGTTCTTCTTCACTTTCTGCCATAAGGGTGGTGTCATCTCCATATCTGAGGTTATTGATATTTCTCCCGGCAATCTTGATTCCAGCTTGTGCTTCATCCAGCCCAGCATTTCTCATGATGTACTCTGCATATAAGTTAAATAAGCAGGGTGACAATATACAGCCTTGATGTACTCCTTTTCCTATTTGGAACCAGTCTGTTCCATGTCCAGTTCTAACTGTTGCTTCCTGACCTGCATACAGATTTCTCAGGAGGCAGGTCAGGTTATCTGGTACTTGCATCTCTAAGAATTTTCCAGAGTTTGTTGTGGTCCATACAGTCAAAGGCTTTGGCGTAGTTAATAAAGCAGAAGTAGATATTTTTGTGGAACTCTCTTGGTTTTTTGATGATCCAGTGGTTGTTGACAATTTGATCTCTGGTTCCTCTGCCTTTTCTAAAACCAGCTTGAACATCTGGAAGTTCACAGTTCACCTACTGTTGAAACCTGGCTTGGAGAATTTTGAGCATTACTTGCTAGTGTGTGAGATGAGTGCAATTGTGTGGTAGTTTGAGCATTCTTTGGCATTTCCTTTCTTTGGGATTGGAATGAAAACTGACCTTTTCCAGTCCTGTGGCCACTGCTGAGTTTTCCAAATTTGCTGGCATATTGAGTGCAGCACTTTCACAGCATCATCTTTCAGGGTTTGAAATAGCTCAACTGGAATTCCATCACCTCCATTAGTTTTGTTTATAGTGATGCTTCCTAAGGCCCACTTGACTTCACATTCCAGGATGTCTGGCTCTAGGTTGGTGATCACACCATAGTGATTATCTGGGTCGTGAAGATCTTTTTTGTACAGTTCTCTGTGTATTCTTGCCACCTCTTATTAATATTTTCTGCTTCTGTTATGTCCATACGTTTCTGTCCTTTATTGAGCCCATCTTTGCATGAAATGTTCCCTTGGTATCTCTAATTTTCTTGAAGAGATCTCTAGACTTTCCCATTCTGTTGTTTCCCTCTATTTCTTTGCATTGATCGCTGAGGAAGGCTTTCTTATTTCTCCTTGCTGTTCTTTGGAACTCTGCATTCAAAATGGGTATATCTTTCCTTTTCTCCTTTGCCTTTTGCTTCTCTTCTATTCACAACTATTTGTAAGGCCTCAGACAGCCATTTTGCCTTTTTGCATTTCTTTTCCTTGGGGATGGTCTTGATCCTTGTCTCCTGTACAATGTCACAAACCTCTGTCCGCAGTTCTCCAGGCACTCTGCCTATCAGATCTAATATCTTGAATCTTATTTCCACTGCATAATCATAAGGGATTTGATTTAGGTCATATCTGAATGGTCTAGTGGGTTTCCCTACTTTCTTCAATTTAAGTCTGAATTTGGCAATAATTTGTTCAACAAATTCATTCAACAAATGTTAATTGCCTATTGTCCCTCTGCTGGACATTGGTCTGGATCCTGGGGTGCAATGAGAAAGAAGACAGAGTCCTGCTGTAGTGGGAGCTCCTGGTCCATTGGACAAGAGTGATTGTTTAGCGATAAATCCCAAAGCAAAGTGTTAAGTACACTAATTTAGATAACAACCCAAAGCTGTGGGAATACAGAGGCCGGAGAAACATTCCACTCCATCTAAAAGTGATGTTTTGAGTTGAGTCGGAAAAGATGGTCTGGGATTGTGTCAGGCAAGGATGAGGCTTGGGGCAGGGACAGTGGGAATACATTCTGAACAGAGGGGAGTTGAAAGGTTTGGGGCACAAAAGGGCAATGAAAGAGCATCTGGAAACAGAGACCCTGCTTCTGGAGGAAAATAGTGAATTTTAAAAACTCTGTTCAGTTCACTTCAGTTCCTCAGTCGTGTCCAACTCTTTGTGACCCCATGAATTGCAGCACGCCAAGCCTCCCTGTCCATCACCAACTCCCAGAGTTCACCCAAACCCATGTCCATCAAGTCGGTGATGTCATCCAGCCATCTCATCCTTTGTTGTTCCCTTTTCCTCCTGCCCCCAATCCCTCCCAGCATCAGGGTCTTTTCCAATGAGTCAACTCTTTGCATGAGGTGGCCAAAGTACTGGAGTTTCAGCTTTAGCATCATTCCTTCCAAAGAAATCCCAGGGCTGATCTCCTTCAGGATGGACTGGTTGGATCTCCTTGCAGTCCAAGGGACTCTCAAGAGTCTTCTCCAACACCACAGTTCAAAAGCATCAATTCTTCAGTACTCAGCTTTCTTTATAGTCCAACTCTCACATCCATACATGACCACTGGAAAAACCATAGCCTTGACTAGATGGACCTTTGTTGGCAAAGTAATGTCTCTGCTTTTTAATATGCTGTCTAAGTTGGTCATAACTTTCCTTCCAAGGAGTAAGTGTCTTTTAATTTCACAGCTGCAGTCACCATCTGCAGTGATTTTGGAGCCCCCAAAAATAAAGTCTGACACTGTTTCCACTGTTCCCCCATCTATTTTCCATGAAGTGATGGGACCAGATGCCATGATCTTCGTTTTCTGAATGTTGAGCTTTAAGCCAACTTTTTCACTCTCCACTTTCACTTTCATCAAGAGGCTTTTTAGTTCCTCTTCACTTTCTGCCATAAGGATGGTGTCATCTGCATATCTGAGGTTATTGATATTTCTCCAGGCAATCTTGATTCCAGCCTGTGCTTCTTCCAGCCCAGCATTTCTCATGATGTACTCTGCATATAAGTTAAATAAGCAGGTTGACAGTATACAGCTTGAAGTAGTCCTTTTCCTATTTGGAACCAGTCTGTTGTTCCATGTCCAGTTCTAACTGTTGCTTCCTGACCTGCATATGTAGTATCTGCTAAATTTATCTTTGCATGGGTTAAAACAAATTCTCTTTCCAGCTGTGGGAGGAGGAAACTGTCCTCTCTATTCTCACCGGTGGTGTGTCATCAGGCATGGGATTCTTTTTTTCTTCGCTGCCCCAGGTCTTAGTTGCAGCATGAGGGATCTTCGATCTTTGCTATGACACATGGGATCTTTTGGTTGTGGTTTGCAAGATCCAGTTCCCTGAGCAGGGATCAAACCTGTGGCCCCTGCATTGGGAGCACAGAGTCTTAGCCACTGGACCACCAGGGAAGTCCCCAGACATGGAGGACTCTAAGTGAAAGCTGGTATTTCTGTATAGTTTTAATTCCTTTTTTTTTCCCATGGAGGGAAGAAACACATGTTTCTCAGTTTATAAGGCATTCGTATTTCCTTACTCTTTTTTGTATATTTTGCCTAGTTTTATACTACATTGAATATATTGCTCAGTTTAAACTAAACCCTTTCTATGGTCTATAAGGGCCCTACGATCTTGTACTCAGGAATGAGAGAATTTAACATAGACTAAGGCACGGCAACCCACTCCAGTACTCTGGCCTGGAAAATCCCATGGACGGAGGAGCCTGGTGGGCTACAGTCCATGGGGTCACTAAGAGCCGGACATGACTGAGCAACTTCACTTTCACTTTTCACTTTCATGCACTGAAGAAGGAAAGGGCAACCCACTCCACTGTTATTGCCTGGAGAATCCCAGGGATGGGGGAGCCTGGTGGGCTGCCGTCTATGGGGTCGCACGGAGTCGGACACAACTGAAGCGACTTAGCAGCAGCAGCACAAGGGGGATTTTATGAAATAAAGAGGTGACAATAATGGGACCATGATACCAAAGCATTCCAGGTACTGTGGACAGCCACTGCCTTTTCCTTCGAAGGCTTCCACCTGTTGGGAATACCTCCTTGGGAAATTATTTTGATTGGGACATTGGGAAAAAGTATTTACATTATGAAAACTTGCATGCCATCTTCCACTTTTATAGATATTGACATGTTTTCCTCCACAAAGGAATACAAATTGTCTTATGGACTCATACTAGCAAAGTGAATGGAGCACTGAAGCAATTTTCTGAATTTCTCTGGCTACAAACTAACAACCCCATCTGATACATGCACATGGTCAAGTTAACAATTATTTTTAGAGTTTAAAATAACTAAAGCAGTTACAGCATCTTAGCCTGTATCCTGCCAAGTGCAATGTAATTAGCTTTCCCCAAACCTATGGCTTAAAACAACAATCATTCATTAGCTCAGATTACTGTGGTTTGTCCATTTGGGGCTGGGAAGTCCTTAGCGAGTTTGCCTGGGTTCACTCACATGACCACAGGTGGGTTCTGCAGGGGACAACTGACCTTGATGGCCGTGTTCATGTGACTGGTGGTTGGCTGGGATAATCGGTGTAGCTGGGCCACGGGACTCTAACAGTTAGCAGAAAGTCCAGACTTCTTTGCATGATTCCTGGGATTCCAGAAGCAGAAAGAGATAGCAAGCTGCAGTGAGCATTCACTTTTCATACTTCTTGGGTCATCATGGATAATATCGAATTGGAAGAAGCAGACCACATGGTCAAATCCAAAATAAATGAGAGAGAGGACTGACCAAGACAGTCTGTTTTCAGCAGGATTTGTCAACAACGCTCATGGCACTGGGTTCTGGATAGTTCTTTGTGGTGGGGGTTACACTGTGCATTGCAGGATGTTCCAGCAGTCTTGGCTCATACCTACCACATCAGCAGCAAGTCGTGACAACCTTTCCATTCCCTCCAAGTCATGACAACCAAACAAGTCTAGAGATGTTGCCAATGACCTCTGGATGACAAAACTGCCTTTGGTTGAGAATCACTGATTTACAGGTGTATATGTGTGTGTGTGTGTGTGTGTGAGTCACTTTAGTCGCATTTGACCCTGTGTGACCTTATGGAATGTAACCTGCCAGGCTCCTCTGTCCATGGGATTCTCCAGGAAAAAATACTGGTGTGGGGTGTCATGCCCTCCTCCAGGGGATCTTCCTGACCCAGGGGTCAAACCCACTTCTTTTATTTCTCCTGCACTGGCAGGCATGTTCTTTACCACTAGTGCCACCTGGGAAGCCCCATAGGGATATATGAACCTGGCGTAAATCTTTGAGGGTTGTTAATGCAACAGTTTCCACATACAACAACTGATACCATACTTCAGTTTGTTTTTCTCTGCTGCATTGCTAACCTTAAATTCTGAGGCTGTGTTGATTATCTAGGCTGACATATGTGTTTTTGAAAAGCTGTCTTTCGGTTCAGGGATTCAGCCCTTCTTTTCAGAGTTTGATATTCAATTGCAATTTTGACTTTTAAACTTAGACTTTGGTAGCATAAAATGGACCTTATTTGTTAGAAAGTATTGTGTTGTGATAGATTGGGTTATTGGACCCAAATCTTTGTTTTCTCCCTGAAATAGTATATTTTTGCCATAATCGTGTGACTTCCCACGCCTCATGAAAGTGAAAGTGAAGTGAAAGTCGTTCAGTCGTGTCTGACTCTTTGTGACCTCATGGACAGTCAATGGAATTCTCCAGGCCAGAATACTGGAGTGGGTAGCCATTCCCTTCTCCAGGGGATCTTCCCAACCAGAGGTCAAACCCAGGTCTTCCGCATTGTAGTGGGTACTTTACCAGCTGAGCCACAAGGGAAGCCCAAGAATACTGGAGTGGGTAACCTATCCCTTCTCCAGGGGATCTTTCCAACCCAGGAATCGAACCAGGGTCTCCTGCACTGCAGGAGGATTCTTCACCAACTGAACTATCGGGGAAGCCCTGATGTATCAGGGAAGCTCCCACGTCACATAGGAGGCCGATACACTTGCTTGCTCCATGACTTTGGGCTTGACCATATGACTTGCTCTGGCCACAGAAGGTGGGCAGAGGGGCAGTGTGAATCCTGGGCAGGGGTTTTAAAGGGCGTTGCATGTTTCTGCTGGCCCCTCTTGGGCTTCTGCCTTCTGCCGTGAGAACAGCATATCCAGGTAGGAACTAATCCTTCTGCTGGGCTCCCTGTAGGAGGCAGGACCTGAACTTAACCTAGAGTCTAGAACACAGCTCCCATAGCCAACCTACTGAGACTGAGTGAGAAGTGAAGGCCTTACTGTTGTAATACTTTGACATTTTGAAATTGATTGAAGCACTGTCAGCCCCAAAGCCAACGAAAACAATTTCCAATTTTAAAAATCCCATCAAGTCATTTTTATTAAAAAAAAAAAGTACATAACCATTGTAGAAAAATTAGAAAATTAAGAAAGGAAAAATCACCCATAATCCCTCTCTTTACAGAAAATATCATTGTTAACATTTTGATATATAGATTCCAGACTTTTTTCTGAGCATATTCATTGTTGCTGTTGTTTAGTCCCTAAGTCGTGTCCGACTCTTTTGCGACCCCATGGACTGGAGCCCGCTCCTCTGTCCATCAGAAATTCTTTCATTCAACAGTTCAGCAGCTTTTCAACTGTTTACTATAAACCTAGATGCAGTTAGATACAGCATCACAGATACACATCAGATGGACACAATCCCTTCCCTCCAGCAGATTATGTTCAAGTGGAGAGACAAAATCAGTAAGTAAGCAAGTAAACATTCATTTGCTATGAAAGAAAAGTGCAGGATGCTGCAAGAGTGTTTAACAAGAGGCAGTGATGGAGTCTGAGGCCCAGAAAGGCATTACCAGAGAAATAATATGTTGGGACTTCACTGGCGGGCCAGTGGTTAAGACACCATGCTTCCATCGCAGTGTCCTGAGTTTGATTCCCTGGTTGAGGAACTAGATCCTCCATGCCACTATTAACATCTGGTGACGCCAAATAAATTTTTCAAAAATGAGCCCACACCCTTGCATCTTCCCATACGTAGACACTAAAATCATTAACCTGAGACGTATGTTCTTGTGATTAGCAAAGAAATAATGTTAGACAGCAAAGAATAATACATCAGACAGTAAAGAATCTGCCTGTAATGCAGGAGACCCCGGTTTGATCCCTGAATCAAGAAGACCCCCTGGAGAAGGGAATGGCTACCCACTCCAGTATTCTTGCCTGGAGAATCCCAAGGACAGAGGAGCCTGGCAGGCTACAGTCCATAGGGTCACAGAGTCAGACATGACTGAGTGACTAACACATATATGTTATAATGTATTTCATACATTATAAAATGTAATGTCTGCTACTTTATAAATACATACATAATTCCCTATATTGCAACCATAATGCTATTTCTCTTATACATGTTATAGTATAAATTATTGCTTAATGCGTTCTCTTCAGTAGACAATATGAAATGAACATCTTTCCACATTAATAGACTTTTTTTTGGCTGCATCATATCCCACTGGTACGTACACACATCGTGTTTATTCAACCAGTCCCCTGGTGTTGGGCATTCAGGTTGCTTTTCATTCTTAGTTACTCTAAGCAATCTTGTAAAAAACATTCTGGCAAGGACTCTAATTTGTTTTGAAGAGAAATAATTGTGGTGAAAATTAGAAAATTATATGCTGTGAAGCAAAATTGTATAACATATCCTGACCTCATGTATCCCCTAAGGAAGTATAATGGAAATATTTATTTTTGAAGTAAAATTTCTCATGTATTGTCAACCACACCCAGTTAGTCATTCCTGAAGGCCCTTAGGGAAAACTTTGAACTATCTTTCTTGGATGAAGATTTCTTGGTGGTAGGTAGAGGCAGAATGGCAAGGGAAATGATATTGTATATACAAAGGAAAAAAAATAAAAGGCCACAGTACCACCTCTGCTTTTTCAAATCAAGAGGCAATCTGTTGTCATAATACTGTATTGCTGGTTTAACTTTATTTTGTCAGTGCGGTTATTGTTACTTCATCTGTGGCCTGTTTCCAAAAACAATGAGTGAACCTCTGCAAGATAATCACTATAGTATCTGATCCTTTTGTGAGTAAGAGGCCAGGAGAACATAGTAAGAAACAGTTCATTATGGTTTTCTCAGGGTATATGCCCAGTAGTGGGATTGCTGGGTCATATGGTAGTTTTATTCCAAGTTTTTAAAGGAATCTCCATACTATTCTCCATAGTGGCTGTATCAATTTACATTCCCGCCAACAGCCCAGGAGGGTTCTCTTTTCTCCACATCCTCTCCAGCATTTATTGTTTGTAGATTTTTTTTGATGATGGCCATTCTGACCCGTGAGAAGGCAATGGCACCCCACTCCAGTACTCTTGCCTGGAAAATCCCATGGACAGAGGAGTCTGGTAGGCTGCAGTCCATGGGGGTCACTAAGAGTCAGACTCGACTGAGTGACTTCACTTTCACTTTTCACTTTCATGCATTGGAGAAGGAAATGGCAACCCACTCCAGTGTTCTTGCCTGGAGAATCCCAGGGACGGGGGAGCCTGGTGAGCCGCCATCTATGGGTTTGCACAGAGTCGGACACGACTGAAGCGACTTAGCAGCAGCAGCAGCAACATTCTGACCGGTAGTTTTGATTTGCATTTCTCTAATAATGAGCACCGTTGAACATCTTTTCATGTGTTTATCAACCATCTGTATATCTCCTTTGGAGAAACGTCTGCTTAGGTCTTCCACTCATTTTTTGATTGGATTGTTTGCTTCTCTGATATCGAGCTGCATGAGCTGCTTGTATATTTTGGAGATTAATCCTATGTCAGTTGTTTCATTTGCATTATTTTCCCCCATTCTGAGGGTTGTCTTTTAATCTTGTTTATAGTTTTGTTCATTGCAGCACTATTTGTAGTAGCCAGAACATGGAAGCAACCTAGATGTCCTTGGACAGATGAATGGGTAAAGTTGTGTGTGTGTATAGATAGATAGATAGATAGATAGATGCACACACACACACACACAATGGAATATTACTCAGCCGTGAAAGGAATGAATTTGAGTCAGTTGAACTGAGGTGGACAAACCTAGAGCCTGTTATACAGAGTGAAGTAAGTCAGAAAGAGAAAAACAAATATTGTATATTAATGCATATATCTTGAACCTAGAAAACTGGTGATGATGAACCTATTTGCAGGCAGGAATAGAGACACAGACGTCGAGGACTGACTTGTGGACACAGCAGGGGAAGGAGAGGGTGGGGCGGACTGAGAGAGCAGCACTGACATATATACATTACTATGTAGAGAACAGACAGCAGGTGGGAAGCCGCTGTATAACACAGGGAGCTCAGCCCGGTGCTCTGCAATGACCAGAGGAGTAAGATGGAGCATGGGGTGGGCAGGAGGCTCAAGAAGGAGGGGACATACATGCACACTTACAGCTGATACATGTTGTATGGCAGAAACCAATACAATATTGTAAAGCTGTTATCTTCCAATTAAAAAAAAAATTTAGCCTGAATGTGTCACAGGAAAGTGAAACTGAATCAAAACAAAATCTGATAAAATAATAGAATTCACACAATTTGTCTCAGGATGAACAAGTCTGCTGTTCTTATTTGCATAAGAAGTAGTGATTTAGGATCGTACATTAAGGAAGGGTATAAAATGTAATATGGGCAAGTTTAATGGTGTAAAGTTACAACACAGCATTTGGGGTTTTTAGTATGGGCAAATCCATTTACCTTGTGGTTGACTGAGGTAACCGTGCAAGTATGTGTCCACGTTAAACTCATTGACTATGAGCAAATACTTTCGGATTGTGAACCCAAAGGAAGAAAGTGGTGAAAAGGCCTCACAAATATCAGTTTACTTGAATAACATAAACGTGGCAGAGTCACACTTGTAATTTGGGCAGCACTGACCTAAGTGGCTCAGTTCAATTCAGTCGCTCAGTCGTGTCCGACTCTTTGCGACCCTATGAATCACAGCACGCCAGGCCTCCCTGTCCATCACTAACTCCCAGAGTTCACTCAAACTGACGTCCATTGAGTCCGTGATGCCATCCAGCCATCTCATCCTCTGTCGTCCCCTTCTCCTCCTGCCCCCAATTCCTCCCAGCATCAGAGTCTTTTCCAATGAGTCAACTCTTCGCATGAGGTGGCCAAAGTACTGGAGTTTCAGCTTTAGCATCATTCCTTCCAAAGAACACCCAGGACTGATATCCTTTAGAATAGACTGGTTGGATCAACTTGTAGTCCAAGGGACTCTCAAGAGTCTTCTCCAACACCACAATTCAAAAGCATCAATTCTTCAGTGCTCAGCCTTCTTCACAGTCCAACTCTCACATCCATACATGACCACTGGAAAAACTATAGTCTTGACTAGATGGACCTTTTTTGGCAAAGTAATGTCTCTGCTTTTGAATATGCTATCTAGGTTGGTCATAACTTTCCTTCCAAGGAGTAAGCGTCTTTTAATTTCATGGCTGCAGTCACCATCTGCAGTGATTTTGGAGCCCCCAAAAATACAGTCTGACACTGTTTCCACTGTTTCCCCATCTATTTCCCATGAAGTGATGGGACCAGATGGCGTGATCTTTGTTTTCTGAATGTTGAGCTTTAAGCCAACTTTTTCACTCTCCACTTTCACTTTCATCAAGAGGCTTTTTAGATCCTCTTCATTTTCTGCCATAAGTGTGGTGTCATCTGCATATCTGAGGTTATTGATATTTCTCCCGGCAATCTTGATTCTAGCTTGTGCTTCTTTCAGCTCAGTGTTTCTCATGATGTACTCTGCATATAAGTTAAATAAGCAGGGTGACAATATACAGCCTTGACGTACTCCTTTCCCTATTTGGAACCAGTCTGTTGTTCCATGTCCAGTTCTAACTGTTGCTTCCTGACCTGCATATAGGTTTCTCAAGAGGCAGGTCAGGTGGTCTGGTATTCCCATCTCTTTCAAAAATTTCCACAGTTTATTGTCAAAGGCTTTGGCAAGTCAATAAAGCAGAAATAGATGTTTTTCTGGAACTCCCTTGCTTTTTCGATGATCCAGTGGATGTTGCCAATTTGATCTCTGATTCCTCTGCCTTTTCTAAAACCAGCTTGAACATCTGGAAGTTCACGGTTCATGTATTGCTGAAGCCTGGCTTGGAGAATTTTAAGCATTACTTTACTAGCATGTGAGATGAGTGCAATTGTGCGGTAGTTTGAGCATTCTTTGGCATTGCCTTTCTATGTGATTGGAATGAAAACTGACTTTTCCAGTCCTGTAGCCACTGCTGAGTTTTCCAAATTTGCTGGCATATTGAGTGCAGCACTTTCACAGCATCATCTTTCAGGATTTGAAATAGCTCAACTGGAATTCCATCACCTCCACTAGCTTTGTTTGTAGTGATGCTTCCTAAGGCTCACTTGACTTCACATTCCAGGATGTCTGGCTCTAGGTCAGTGATCATACCATCGTGATTATCTTGGTTGTGAAGATCTTTTTTGTACAGTTCTCTGTGTATTCTTGCCACCTCTTCTTAATATCTTCTCCTTTTGTTAGGTCCATACCATTTCTGTCCTTTATCGAGCCCATCTTTGCATGAAATGTTTCCTTGGTATCTCTGATTTTCTTGAAGAGATCTCTAGTCTTTCCCATTCTGTTGTGTTCCTCTATTTCTTTGCATTGATCGCTGAGGAAGGCTTTCTTATCTCTTCTTGCTATTCTTTGGAACTCTGCATTCAGATGTTTATTTCTTTCCTTTTCTCCTTTGCTTTTCGCTTCTCTTCTTTTCACAGCTATTTGTAAGGCCTCCCCAGACAGCCATTTTGCTTGTTTGCATTTCTTTTCCACGGGGATGGTCTTGATCCCTGTCTCCTGTACACTGTCACGAACCTCATTCCATAGTTCATCAGGCACTCTATCTATCAGATCTAGGCCCTTAAATCTATTTCTCACTTCCACTGTATAATCATAAGGGATTTGATTTAGGTCATACCTGAATGGTCTAGTTGTTTTCCCTACTTTCCTCAATTTAAGTCTGAATTTGGCAATAAGGTGTTCATGGTCTGAGCCACAGTCAGCTCCCGGTCTTGTTTTTGCTGTCTGTATAGAGCTTTTCCATCTTTGGCTGCAAAGAATATAATCAATCTGATTTCGGTGTTGACCATCTGGTGATGTCCGTGTGTAGAGTCTTCTCTTGTGTTGTTGGAAGAGGGTGTTTGCTGTGACCAGTGCGTTCTCTTGGCAGAACTCTATTAACATTTGTCCTGCTTCATTCTGTATTCCAAGGCCAAATTTGCCTGTTACTCCAGGTGTTTCTTGACTTCCTACTTTTGCAGTCCAGTCCCCTATAATGAAAAGGACATCTTTTTTGGGTGTTAGTTCTAAAAGGTCTTGCAGATCTTCATAGAACCGTTCAACTTCAGCTTCTTCAGCGTTACTCAAAAATGGGATGGTTTGGGAAGCAGTCCCTCCTCTTTTTGGTTAAACCTGGATTGACTCACATTTTAATACATTTTTAAAGCATTGGAATCTAACAGCTCTCTAAGTCAATGACTTTTAATCAGTGAGTAGAATGCATAAGTTTAATAAAGGGCAGGCCAGTTATTAACAGGAAATAATTTCTTTCACTTTCTAAGATATCAGATTCTTGCTTTCAGTTGACACAAGAAGGTAAATTTCTCTTTTTTAAAAATATAGTTGATTTACAATATTGCAGTAATTTCTGCTGTACAGCAAATTGATTGTTACATATATATGTACATATATTCAATTTTATATATTTTTTATAAACTCTAGTTTATCACAGCACATTGAATATGGCTCCCTGTGCTATATGGTAGGGCCTTGTTGTTTATGCTTTCTCCATACACTAGACTGCATTTGCTGCCCCAAACTCCCACTCATCTCACCCCCACCCCCTCCCTCTTGGCCAGTCTGTTCTCTATGTCTGTGAGTCTGTTGCTGTTTAATGGATAAGTTTGTTTATGTTATTTTTTAGATCCCATATATAAGTGATGTCATATAGTATTTTTCTTTCTCCTTCTGACCTACTTCACTTCACATGATAATCTCTATTTGGTCCATCCATTTGTTGCAAATGACATTACTTCATTCTTTTTTATGGCTGAGTAGTATTCCATTGTTTCTATATACACCACGTCGTCTTTATCCATCTGTCAGTGGACACTTCGATTGTTTACATGTCATGGCTATGGTGAATACTGTGGCTATGAATATTGGAGTGCATGTATCTTTTGAATTATAGTTTTATCTGGATATATGTCCCAAGTGTGGGACTGCTGGATTATATGGTAGCTATATTTTTAGGTGTTTTCTTGAGGAACCTCCATAATGTTTTCTTGAGGAACCTCCATAATGTTTTCTTGAGGAACCTCCATAATGTTTCCATAGCGGCGGCACCAGCTTATATTCCCACTAACAGTGTAGGAGTGATCCCTTTTCTCCACACCCTCTCCCACATTTGTTATTTGAAGATTTTTTGCTGATAGCTCTTCTGACTGGTGTGAGGTGATATTTCATTGCAGTTCTGATTTACATTCCTTTAATAATTAGTGACATTCAGCATCTTGTCATGTGCCTGTTTCAGGGTCCTCAGAAATTCTGTTTGGTTTTAACAGTGAAATTATAGTTACTATACTTTATTCCACATTTGGTGGTTTAGTCACTAAGTCATGTCTGACTCTTGCGACCTCATAGACTGTAGCCCACTGGGCTCCTCTGTCCATAGGGCCTTCCAGACAAGTATACTGAAGTGGGTTGCCATATCCTTCTCCAGGGATCTTCCTGACCCAGGGATTGAACCCTGGTCTCCTCAGCTGCAGGCAGATTCTTTACTGACTGTTTAGTGCAAGTTTATAATAACCTTCTATATGGTAATTCAAACCTACAGCAATGTCCATGACTCAGAAAAGTAACTGACCACTTTGTCCTCTAAAAAAGAGCCCTTGTTACTTAGCTCTACTGTCCTCTCAGAAAGTTATCAACTAATCTCAGTTTATTCTTTCGAGAATGTATACTGAGTGCCTCCCCCTATGTAATGTCTTCTATCTACTTTTGGTAGCTCAAGGTCTGGTGCAGGAGATCAACAAAATGATGAGATAAGGTAAATCTATAATATGAATGCACTAAAGCAGAGTATAGAGGTGGAGACTGGTGGGTAGGGGAAAAACAGGATCAGTTTAGAGTGGGAACAAAGAAAGGCCTCTCAGCTAAAAAGCCAGGAGGGAGTCAGTATGAGTGTGTTAACTGCTGTATCTCCAGTGCCTGTAACAGAGCCCAACACATAATAGAACTTCAACACATACAGGATGAACAAATGGATGGATACGTGAGTAAAAAACACTTGGGGAAGAGGGACCAGCCCGGGGAGCAAACAGAAATCTATGTGACTGGAGCATCATGGATGAGGAGAGGATGTTGAGAGGTGAAGCTGAGGATCCTCTTGGTAAGGAGCTTGGATTTTACACATCATGGGAAATCATGTGAAGATTTCAAGATGGAAGTAATCTGAATTTTTGTTTTAAACTTTGCCTGCTATTACCCCATATAGCTAAAATAATTTTGAAAAAGAAGAACAAAGCTGGAGTTCTCATATTTATTGAGTTCAAAACTTACTACAAAGCTACCATAAACAAAATACCATAGTCCAAAATCACTGCAGATGGTGACTGCAGCCATGAAATTAAAAGACACTTGCTCCTTGGAAGAAAAGCTATGACCAACTTAGCATATTAAAAAGCAGAGATATTACCTTGCTGACAAAGGTCCATTTAGTCAAAGCTATGGTTTTTCCAGTAGTCATGTACGGACGTGAGAGTTGGACTATAAGAAAGCTGAGCACCGAAGCATTGATGCTTTTGAACTGTGGTGTTGGAGAAGACTCTTGAGAGTCCATTGGACTGCAAGGAGATCAACCAGTCCATTGTATAGGAGATCAGTCCTGAATATTCATTGGAAGGACTGATGCTGAAGCTGAAACTCCAATACTCTGGCCACCTGATGCCAAGAGCTGACTTGTTGGAAAAGACCCTAATGCTGGGAAAGATTGAAGGCAGGAGCAGAAGGGGATGAGAGAGGAAGAGATGGTTGGATGGCATCACTGACTCGATGGGCATGAGTGTGAGTAAGCTCCGGGAGTTGGTGATGGACAGGGAGGCCTGGCGTGCTGCAGTCCATGGGGCCACAAAGAGTCAGACACAACTGAGGGACTGAACTGACCATAAACAAAGCAGTGTGATCCTGGCATACTATATTGTAATCCAACGCTGTAGATAGAAAGCCCAGAAATAAGCCCTGGCATATATAGTCAAGAATTGTTGATATGGATACCAAGAACGTTCTAAGGGGGAAAGGACAATCTTTTCAACAAATGGTGTTGAAAAAACTGGATATCCACATGCAAAAGAGTGAAGTTGGACCCCTAACTTTACACGATATGCAAAAATTAACATGATGTGGATGAACAACGTAAATGTAAGACCCAAAAATATAAAATTCTTAGAAGAAATTGCAAGGGAAAGCTTCTTATATTTGGCAATGATTTCTTGGGGGTGACATCAGAAGTACAGGCAACAAAAGTAAAAATAGGTAAATCTGACTGCATAAAAATGTAAAGCTTCTGTGTTTCAAAGGACCCAATCAACAGAGCAGAAAGACAATTTAACAATAGGCAAAAAATGTTTGTAAAACATATGTTTGAAAAAACATTAATATCCAGAATATATAAAGAACTCCTGAAACTCAGCAACAAAAGAAATCAAGCAAAACAGCTAAGAAAATAGACAAAGGACTTGAATAGACATTTCTCCAAAGAGAAAATACAAATGGCCAAAAAGTATATGAAAATGTCTTTATGACATTTTGAGTTATGACATAATGAGCTAGTGACATTATTAGCTTAATGTCACTAATTATTCAGATCAGATCAGATCAGTCGCTCAGTCATGTCCGACTCTTTGCGACCCCATGAATCACAGCACGCCAGGCCTCCTTGTCTGTCACCAACTCCTGGAGTTCACTGAGACGTCCATCGAGTCAGTGATGCCATCCAGCCATCTCATCCTTTGTCGTTCCCTTCTCCTCTTGCCCCCAATCCCTTCCAGCCTCAGAGTCTTTTCCAATGAGTCAACTCTTCGCATGAAGTGGCCAAAGTACTGGAGTTTCAGCTTCAGCATCATTCCTTCCAAAGAAATCCCAGGGCTGATCTCCTTCAGAATGGACTGGTTGGATCTCCTTACAGTCCAAGGGAGTCGCAAGAGTCTTCTCCAACACCACACAGTTCAAAAGCATCAATTCTTCGGTGCTCAGCCTTCTTCATGGTCCAACTCTCACATCCATACATGACCACTGGAAAAACCATAGCCTTGATTAGACGAACCTTTGTTGGCAAAGTAATGTCTCTGCTTGTGAATATGCTATCTAGGTTGGTCATAACTTTCCTTCCAAGGAGTAAGTGTTTTTTAATTTCATGGCTGCAGTCACCATCTGCAGTGATTTTGGAGCCCCCAAAAATAAAGTCTGACACTGTTTCCACTGTTTCCCCATCTATTTGCCATGAAGTGATGGGACCGGATGCCATGATCTTCGTTTTCTGAATGTTGAGCTTTAAGCCAACTTTTTCACTCTCCTCTTTCACTTTCATCAAGAGGCTTTTTAGTTCCTCTTCACTTTCTGCCATAAGGGTGGTGTCATCTGCATATCTGAGGTGATTGATATTTCTCCCGGCAATCTTGATTCCAGCTTGTGTTTCTTCCAGTGTTCAAATCAAAACCACAATGATATGTCACCTTATGTTCACTAGGTGGCTACTATCAAAAATCCAGAAAAAAACAAATATTGGCAAGGAAGTGGAGAAACTAAAGCCCTTGTGCACTGTTGGTGGGAAAACCTTGTTCCATGAGAACGAAATCTGTGTATGCTCAAATTCTATACTAAAATGGCATATTATTTACATGTAACCTATTTTCATCCCCCCACATACTCTTAAAATCTATTGATCTTTATCTTTGGCTGGCCTGGGTCTTTGTTGCTGTGCATGGGTTTTCTCTAGTCATGGCGAGGAGGGGCTCCCCTCACTGTGGTGCACGGGCTTCTCATTGCGGTGGCTTCCTTTGTTCTTGAGCACAGGCTCTAGGTAGATGGGCTTCAGCAGTTGGAGCATGTGGACTTTGTCGTTTCAGCTCCTGAGCTCTAAAGCACAGGCTCAGCAGCTGTGGTGCATGGGCTTCCTTTGTTCCGGAACACAGGCTCTAGGTGGATGGGCTTCAGTATTTGGAGCATGTGGACTTCGTCGTTTCAGCTCTTGAGCTCTAAAGCACAGGCTCAGCAGCTGCGGTGCATGGGCTTACTTGCTCAGCGTTATGTGAGCTCTTCCCAGACCAGGGATCAAACCTGTGTCCCTTGCATTGGCAGGCAGATTCTTATCCACTGTACCACCAGCGAAGTCCCCTCCCACACACTGTAAATCATCTCCAGATTGCTTAAATCCCTGATGCAATGAAAATGCTATGTAAATAGTTGGAGGCGTATGCTCAGTTGTGTCGACTCTTTGCAACCTCATGGACTGTAGCCTGCCAGGCTCCTCTGTCCATGGAATTCTCCAGGCAAGAATACCGGAGTGGGTTGCCATTGCCTCCTCCAGGGGGTCTTCCCAACCCAGAGATCAAACCCAGGTCTCCTGCATTGTAGGCAGATTCTTTATCATCTGAGCCACCAGGAAGCCCCATCTTGGTATAGCATTGCTAATTCAAACAGTTCACAGATGGGAATTGGAGGCTTGGAGTTGGGAGAGAGGAAGCGGAGAGGGGGATAAGGAAAATGGGGGAAAATATAGAGAAATGGAAAATATATTCTATGAGCCTCTAAACCAGTGTTTCTCAAACTTGCATGATTGTCAGAATCTCAAGGAGTCTTGTTACCACACAGATGCTGGGCCCACTCTGAGCTTCAGATTCAGGTCTGTCTGGGGTGGGGTCCAAGAACCTGCGTTCCTGAACTGTTCTCAGGAGATGCTGCTGCTGCTGGTCAAGGACCTCATTTTGAGGACCACTGCTTTCTACTGCAGCAGTGGGTCTGAATAATGGCTGAACAATAGTTCATCTGAGAAGCTTTAAAAAGTCCTGCCTTCCAGACCACACTCTGGAGCAGTAAAATCAGCCTCTGAAGACAAAACCCAGGCTAGAGTATTTTTCAGCTTCACAAGTGTTTCCAGCAGAGCAGCCAAGGTTGAGCACCTCAGTTTTGCTGCTCAAATGGAGCTGAGAAGACCAGCACCACCTTGGAGCCTGTTAGAAATGTGTACTCAGGACCTCCCTGGTGGTCCAGTGGTTAAGACTCCAAGCTTCCAATGCTAGGGGCACTAGTTTGATCCCTGGTCAGGGAACTAAGATCCCACATGCTCTGAGGTGAGACTAAAACATTAGAAAATTTAAAGAAAAAGAAATGTAGACTCTCAAGCCCTATCTCAGACTGCTGAGCTAGAGTCTGCATCTGACAAGCCAACTACTCGGACTCTGATGTGCTCAGGAACATCTGTACAGAAGTCAGGCACTGCGAGACTGGTTCAGCCAGAAGAGACGGTATAGTGCTGGCCACAGGGTGAGACGCAAATATCTGCAGAAACAGGACACTTGCTCCTGGTGCTGTCATGCTAGACAGAGTATAAAGGAAGGACTTTACTAAGGACTAAATCCTCTGACAGGCATTGCTTTCTAATACACCCAAACATAGTTGCTTGCAAAGAGCCTTTCACTTAAAAAAATTGAGAAAAGTAGATTAAATATTTTTTCTCTCTTTTTACAGAAAATTTATTGAAGTATAGTTGATTTACAATGTTGTGTTAATTTCTGCTATACAGCAAAGTAACTCAATTATACACACACACATATATATATATATATTCTTTTTCATATTCTTGTCCATTATGGTTTATCAAAGGATATTGAATATAGTTCTCTGGGCTCTGCTGTAGGACCTTGTTAGTTATCCTAGAATAAACATTTTTAATCTTTAGATGGACATATTCCATAGTGTATGAAAACAGTCACTTCTAGATTGATTGTGTTTAGAACACCAATAGCTACAATCAGTGGGCTTCCCTGGTAGATCAGCTGGTAAAGAATCTGCCTGCAATTGCAGGAGACCCCAGTTCAATTCCTGGGTCAGGAAGATTCCCTGGCGAAGGGATAGGGTACCCAATCCAGTATTCTTGGGCTTTCCTGATAGCTCAGCTGGTAAGGTCTGCCTGCAATACAGGAGACCTAGGTTCAATCCCTGGGCTGGGAAGATCCCCTGGAGGAGGGCATGGCAACCCACTCCAGTGTTCTTGACTGCAGAATTCCATGGACAGAGGAGCCTGGTGGGCTACTGTCCATGAGGTCGCAGAGTCGGACATGACTGAGTGACTAAGCACAGCACAGTAAGTATCTAGCAGCATGGAGAATATCTGCCGCCTTCTTATGAGGAAAGAGACGAGTGATTCCATCTGTGTGGCCCTCCACTTGGTTATCTTATGGTCAGTGGTCTCACTGGCTAACCACATCATCATCAGAGTGGGTTTGGTCACCCATTTTTCAGATGCCGTTTGGTGAACTTGAAGGGTGATTCAGGAGTGCCAGATAGGAAATTCTGATCTTCCCAAAGAAAACAGAGGCAGCTCACACAGTGGAAAGCTACCCCAAGGGGCACAGAACATGGCAAAGAAAGGTGATTAAAAGCACAGGCTCTGGATCCCGGCTACTTGGGTTTGAATCCTGTGCCTCCTACTAACTCACCATGTGTCCTTCACAAGTAAAGTGACTCTTATTCATTCCCCATCATATCCCATGGGGATAATGGTGGTGATGACAGTCCCTGCCTCATAGGCTGTTGAGAGGATAAAATGAGTTAGTATCTGTCCAGCTCTTGGGTCTGGCCAATCGCAGCATAGTTGCTACATAATGATTGCTGAATACCCAGGAGAGGAAACACAAGAATATATGTCCTTTTGTGTAGTTCAACTCCAGGAAACACCTAAAAGATAATATCTTAATGTATAGAAAAATATCCTCTATGTCTGTGGAACTAAGTCATTTAAATTGCTCCCATTAAGGGGATGGCTCATGGAGAGAAATTCTTTGGGTCTCGATACTGGGATTGCATCAGTTTGGTGAATAAATTTCTCCTTAATGGGATGGGCCATCATTTTCAACTGTGTAGCCAAATAACCCAAAATAAGTAATACATCATTTATAATAAAAATGATAAAAAGATGAAGAGGAAGAAATATTTTCAGAAGAAGATAAAATCACACATAATAGACCATAAGCACCTTAGAAAATCCCCTTCTCTGAAGAAGAGTTGAATACAGTGAATTCAGAAGAAAAGGCTCTTGTGAACCATTTATATCTCATGGGTTTCAGATTCACAAGTGATTGGGAAATTATTTCTTTGTAAATTTATTTTGCAAAATATAATTAAAAAATTTTTAAATTTATTTAAAAAAACCCATTTTCTATAATTTTGTCTTAACTGACAAAATGTAAAGCAAAATGCTTTCCCCTCTGTTAGATGGAAGGAGACACGCCTGTAGCCTTACCCAGAGGGCTTCCCTGGTCATGAGGTTCTATCTCTTGGGTCATGTGAGTCCACCCAGCCACATAATCCAAATATGCTAAAATACACACACACACAAATATAATCTAGGCTGCTTTCCCCACCCCCACAGCCTCCATGAAACCACCAGGAGCCAAACACAAGGATCACATCACATCACCCCAATCACACATCTCAAATTGGAAAGACAGCCTAGCCAACAGTCCCTGTCCTGCCGGTGGGGAAGCCTCTCCGTCTTGCTTTGCAGGAAGTTGCCTCAGTGGTCAGGCCTCCAGCTCTTCTGTCAGTCCCTTCTCCTCCTGGCCACCTGAAAAGCTGAAGTGCCCCATCTGTGACTCTCTGCAGCCTCCCTCCTTCAGGAATCTCCAGTGCAGCCTCTCTCTGAACTCCAGGCTGATTGCTCAAGGTCTACACTTCCCCCAGCATGTCTCACAACCATCTCAAACCTGTCATATCCCAAACTGAGCTTCTGATCTTCCCCCAAACCTGCTCCTTCCAAATATGAGCTGATGGCAACTTCAGTCTTCTAACTGTCCAGGACAAAAACCTTGTAGCCATTTCCCAGTCTTCTCCAATCCATCAAGAAATCCTAATCCAGAAATTATGCAGAATTTCTCTATAGTGGCCTATTGGGGAAAGAATCTAAAAAAGAGTGGATATACGTATGACTGACTGACTTTGCTGTACACCTGTAACTAACACAACATTTAAACCAGCTAGACTCCAAAAAAAAATTTTTTTAAGCAAATTATGCAGAATTTGATCTCTTCTCATCATCTCTGCTGCCACCACTCTGGTCTGAGCTGCCTTGGCATCTTACCTGGATTAGTGCAACAGCCTTTTAATCTTTCTAAAAAGTTAGATTATATCACTCCTCTGTTCAAAAGCCTGCACGGCCCCACATGTCACCCAATGAAAATTAAAGTCCTTACAGCCTTCTGTGGTCTGGTCAGCTGCCCCGTTACCTCTGTGACATCACCTCCTGCTGCTAGCTCCTTTGCTTTCTGTCCTCCTCTGAGCTCCCTCTGCCTCAAGATCTTTGCACTGGTGGTTCTGGCCACTCTCTTGCCTCAGGTGACTGCCTGGCCTATTCCCTCACTTCTTAAAGTCTTTTCTCAAAGATCATCTTCACAATGAGACTTACCCTGATCACTGTATTTAGAACCTTAGACTTCCCGCTACACTCCCAACCCCCTTCTCCCTGCATTCCGTTTTCATTTCCCTTATCACTTAAAAAAATAATTTATTTTAGTTTTGGCTGTGCTGGGTCTTCGTTGCTGTGTGGGGGCCTTCTCTAGTTGCAGTGAGCGGGGGCCACTCTTTGTTGGGCGGCTTCTCTTGTTGGGGAGCGCAAGCTCCAAGCACACAGGCTTAGGCACTCTGCAGTACACAGGCTCGCTAGCTGTGACGCACAGGCTTGGGCACTCTGCCGCATGTGGGATCCGCCCAGGCCAGGGATGGAGCTTGTGATCCCTGAATCGGCAGGTGGACTCTTACCCACTGTGCTACCAGGGAAATCCTCCCTTAGCACTTTTAATCTCTAAGATACTAAATGATTTACTTATTATCTATCTCCCCTTGCTAGAATGTAAGCACCGTGGTCATGGAAATTTGACATCTTTTGTTCTTATAGCAGGTACTCGATAACTAATTGTTAAAGGAGTGAGTTCCTGATTGGCTTGACTATGACTTCAGTATTCATCAGTGCTGCTGGGGCAAGGAGCCCCAGTAATTTAGGCCATCAGAAGGGCGTGCCATGTCTGAGAGGCTGGAAAAGCGGCCTCTGCAGTGAGCACTCAGTAAGGAGTGCGGAGTGTTGTCTGTGTCCAGGCCCACGCCTTGTCCCTGCTGTCTTCTTCCCTCTGACCTCCGAGGGCTACTTGTCCTGCCAAGGACATGCTGTTCTGATGCTAGTTCTCTCCAGTCTCAACCTAGTATTAGTCTGCTTGGGCTTCTGGCACTTTCTGCCACCCAATGCAACACCAATGTATATAATCACCAGTGACACCAACTGCCCTTGTAGGCTGTGGCCAGTCCCTGGTCAGTGCCAGGCTATGGTAAATAGAGGTGTGTTTGTAGGTCTGAGGTCCTTAGCTTAGTATATTGTGTAATTGCACTTCCCCACTGCTGCCCGGAACCAAAAGGAAGGGCCGGGGTACCAAAACACCTAGCCTAGCTCTTTGGAGGAGCTGCCGTCTTACAGCCCTCCCGTCTTCAGAATCATAAGATGTGTATCCCTGAAAAAAAAAAAAAAAGATACGTATCCCTCAAAGCCTTAAGGTTTGGTTGACAAAGCCATAGACAGATTTTAGAAGGAATAGGATAAGCCCCCACAGATTACCAGAAAAGCTATCACTCCCAGTCATCTCAGAGGTGTTAGTCATCCTTCCATCTTTCTGTCTCAATTAATGTTTCTTCTTTGATTTAAAGAAAAGCTACAGGGGAAAGAAAAGGAAAGGATCAAATCTATCAGGCTGAACAGTGAACATAGAGTAAGGAAGCATATGCCTGTTGGAAATATAACAGGAACTAATTTTTTTCTTTCAGTATGCTTGTTGTTTGTTTGTTGTTAGTCACTCAGTCGTGTCTGACTCTTTGAGACCGCGTGGACTATAGCCCACCAGGCTCCTCTGTCTGTGGGATTCTCCAGGCAAGAATACTGGAGTGACATTATTAGAGAAATGCAAATCAAAACCACAATGAGGTATCATCTTACACCGGTCAGAATGTGCCATCATAAGTCTACAAACAATAAAAGCTGGAGGTGGTGTGCAGAAAAGGGAACCCTCTTACATTCCTAGTGGGAATGCAAACTGGTACAGCCACTATGGAGAACAATACAGAGATTCCTGAAAAAACTGGAAATAGAACTGCCATATGACCCAGCGATACGCACTGAGGAAACCAGAATTGAAAGACACACATGTACCCCAGTGTTCATTACAGCACTGTTTACAATAGCTGGGATCTGGAAGCAACCTAGATGTCTATCAGCAGATGAATGGATAAGGAAGTTGTACATATACACAATGGAATATTACTCAGCTATAAAAAGAATGCATTTGAGTCAGTCCCAATGAGGTGGATGAAACTGAAGCCTATTATACAGAGTGAAGTAAGTCCGAAAGAAAACCTCAATACAGTATGTTATTGCATATATATGGAATTTAGAAAGATGGTAATGATGATCCTATATGCAAGGCAGCAAAAGAGACACAGATGGAAAGAACAGACTCTTGGACTCTCCGGAAAAAGGCGAGGGTGGGATGATATGAGAGGATAGCATTGGAGCATGTATATTACCATATGTAAAACAGATGACCAGTGCACGTTCAGTGCAGGAAGCAGCCCCCTCAAAGCCGGTGCTCTGGGACAACCCAGAGGGATGGGGTGGAGAGGCAGGTGGGAGGAGGTTTCAGGACGGGGAGACACATGTGCACCCACGGGTGATTCATGATGATGTGTGGCAATAACCAGCAGAATATTTGTAAAGAAATTGTCCTCCATTTAAGATACATTAGTTAATTAAAAAAAATACTGGAGTGGTAGCCATTCCTTTCCCCGGGGGATCATCTCAACCTAGGGATTGAACCCAGGTTTCCCACGTTGCAAGCAGATTCTTTACCACCTGAGCCACCAGGGAAGCCCAATATGGCAACGTTAAATAGCAAATGGAATCACATACATGGCAAGAAAATACATATCTTCTGAATAAAGTTAAAGGCAATATCATTCATTTCATTAATACGTTTGGCTATTTGGGGGCAGGAGATGGAAGAGAGTGTTTTATGGAGCAGGACTTCTACATATAATGATTTAACATGTTATTTTTTTTTCTATGAAAGAATGATAATAAATCATGTTTAAAAAGTAAAATGATGATTGTCCTTGAGGTTTCCCAAGGGAAGCTACCAGTTCCCTGGGAGGGAGAAGCTGACAAGTAATTATAGGAGCAACATTACTTTTAAGAATCTGCACTGTGCCAGCCACTTTTTTTTTCATTTATTTTTTATGGAACTATAGATGACTTACACGGAGAAGGCAATGGCACCCCACTCCAGTACTCTTGCCTGGAAAATCCCATGGACAGAGGAGCCTGGTAGGCTGTAGACCATGGGGTCACTAAGAGTTGGACACGACTGAGCGACTTCACTTTCACTTTTCACTTTCATGCATTGGAGAAGGAAATGGCTACCCACTCCAGTGTTCTTGCCTGGAGAATCCCAGGGATGGCGGAGCCTGGTGGGCTGCTGTCTATGGGGTCGCACAGAGTCAGACACGACTGAAGCGACTTAGCAGCAGCAGCAGCAGCAGATGACTTACAATATTATATTAATTTTGGGTGTATAACATAGTAATTCAGTCTTTTTGTAGCTTCAGCTCCATACAAAGTTACTATCAAATATTGACTATTACATATCTCCTGTGCTGAACACTGCATCCTTGTAACTTATTTTATACCTAGTAGCTGTGTCTCTTAGTCCCCTTCACCGGTTTAGCACTTCACCCCACCTCTCTTGCTTCTGGTGATCACTAGTTTGTTCTCTATATTTGTGAGTTTCTTTCTGTTTTGTTACATTTGTTCATTTATTTTGGTGTGTATGCCAGCCACCTTAATATATATATATATATATACACACACACACATATATAAACTTGCTAGATTCTTCCTGTGAAAATAAGTTTTTATGTCTTTTTTACATTAATAGGTAAGGAAATGAAGACTCAGAGGGCTAATGTAACTTGCTCAAGGTCACGCAGGAAGTGGCAGAATCAGGTTCTGAATGGAGGATGGGTGGTTGCAAGGCTAAGTGCCTGGATCAAACCATACCTTTTCCCAACTTTGACCGTGGGCTACTGCTATGGGAGGGATATTTCAGACTTTGAGGTGGAGCACGTACAGTCTCTAGAACAGTTTCTGGTATGTAATGCAGGCTCAACACATGTTGTTTCTCCCATGTTCCCTTAAAATGATCTCTGATGGCACCCGAAGTAATGAAACAGATACTACATGTGACCTTAGACAGAAAAAGTGCAGGATGATCATAACAATAGCAGATGGTTACATAGTACCCTCTCTTTGCCAGTGTGCTATTCTGTCATTTATGTGAAGGTTTTTGGTTACTTTTAGCTTTTAATCGTTTTAATTTTTCTATTGGGGTGTAGTTGCTCTATAGGTGTCCTGCTAGTTTCCGCTGCACAACAAGAGTGAATCAGCTCTACGTGTACTTGTGTCCCCTCCATCCTGAGCCTCCCTCCCACCCTCACCGCATCCCACCTTTTTAGTCATCCCAGAGCACCGAACGGAGCTCTCTGTGCTACACAGCTTCCCACTAGCTATTTATTCACACACAGCAGTGTGTACATACCTCAACCCCCGTCTTCCAATTCCTTCCACCCCCTCGTCTCCTGCCAGGACCACAGTCTGCTCTCTATGTCTGCGTCTCTAGTTCTGACCTGCAAGTAGTTTCATCTGTACCATTTTTCTAGATTCCACATGTGTGTGTTAGGACAATATTTGTGCTTCTCTTTCTGACTTCCTTCACTCTGTTTAACAGTCCCTTGGTCTATCCACATCTCTACAGATAAACCCAAATTTATTCCTTTTTTTATGACTGAGTAATATTCCATTGTATTTATGCACCACATCTTCTTGTGTTTTAATTCATTTAACCATTTCAGCTGCCCTATGAAATATACTCTGTTGTCACCCCATTTAACAGACTTGCCAAGGCTTTACATATACAACTAATAAGTGAGAGAAGTGGAACTTGAACTTGGGCAGTTCAGCTCCAGAGTCCAAGCACCTAACCACTATGATATTCTGTCTGCTAGATCGTAGGCCTCCTTTGGTGTAGGTACTGTGTGTATGATGTGCATATGTGTCCTCCACACGTCATGACTGCTGTGAATTGCACTGATATGATCTTGTGGCTCCATCTGACATTGCATTAGTGTGAGTCCATGATTTGAGATTTTCCTTCATCCTATAGCAATGACTCAATCAGAGATTTGCCATAAACTGGCGGAGATGCCTTCAACACACCCAGGGGGAGTGGGCTAAAGCTTAAGGGATCAACCCAGGACCCCACCACCCTTAAGCTTTGGGCACCATGCTCCAAAGACGCAGTGAAAAGGGAAATTGACACTGTAATTTGGTAAATTGCAGACTGTACCGATGGCACAGTTACAGCGAATACTGTGCCTTTCTCAAATCATTACACAGGGTTAGACATGTGAGGATTGTCTTATAAGCTGGTAGCAGGCAAAAGTCGATTTTCATAGCAGAAATTTGTTCTGGAATTCACTGCCTTTTGAGACTGGAGCTAGTTAATTCTGCCTCCTAGGTATGGGCAGACCACCCATGGTCTCCACCTTCTTTGTAAATCTATGAATAAAACTCTTTGTAATGAGGTCCCTTTTTGTGCAACAATAAAATGTTTCTGAGAAGGATGTTAGAGCCACAGACTTTCTTTAAATAGTGGTATCTTGTGTTGTTTACTTTTAAAATAATCTCTAGTGCAAGAGGGGACTGTGTCCTTGAAGAACTGCCCCAGAGAGCTCGTGAACAGGAACAATGGTCTGTACCACTGCTTTCTGGAAAGCAGATGGGCTTTTCATGTGAACCCAGCAAGGGGTCAGACCACACTGACATATATTTTCTGGTTTCTAGTCTTACTTCCACTGCCATTGTGGACTGTGTTACACAACCCTTTGACCCAAGGCCCAGCCATGTGAGCTTTTTATCAGCTCATAGAATGGTTTCCGCACAGCCTGGCGCCCTCCAGGGCTTAGGGGCCAGTGGGCGACCAGACCTCAGGATCTGGGCACCAACACCCAGATCCCAAGTTCAACTCTGAAATAGAAGCATGATGTCACCATGGGCCAATCACATTGCTCGTCTGAGTTCAGTCCTGGATGCCCTGGGACGGTGATTCCAGAAGAGTGGTCTGTGATACTCTCCAGTAGCTCGAATAATGTGTGTGTGTGTATGTGTGTGTGTGCGCGTGCTTAGTCGTTCAGTCATGTCCTACTCTTTGCGATGCCGTGAACTGCAGCCCACCAGGCTCCTGTGTCCGTGGGATTTTCCAGGCAAAATTACTGGAGTGGGTTGCCATGACCTTCTACAGGGGGATCTTCCCAACCCAGGGACTGAACCCTCGTCTCTTGTATCTCCTGCATTGGCAGGTAGATTCTTTACCACCAGCATCACTCAGTAGCTTAAATAATATGAGAATGCTAATTGACTGAAAAATAATTCTTTCATCCTATCTCTTTAGTGTATTTCTTTTTTTGTCAGCACAAGAGTTAGTTGGGGAAAGGGGATTCATTTTTCTTTTTCTAGGTTAGCGGAGCATAAGCTAAGAAGAAAACGTCTCAATAATTGACGCTCATCACCCACTCAATTGTTTAATCCATAATTTTAACTAGGAGTCATTTATACGTTCTGTCTTTCATCACAGCCACTATCCAAACCAGTGGGTCGTATCCTCTCT
Source organism: Bos taurus (assembly GCF_002263795.3). Taxonomy (NCBI): domain Eukaryota; kingdom Metazoa; phylum Chordata; class Mammalia; order Artiodactyla; family Bovidae; genus Bos; species Bos taurus. Next base: position 12,630,125 of record NC_037339.1, read on the forward strand.
ACTTCCAAGACAGTTCTTGAATTTGACCATTTCCTTCATACCCACTGCTAGGACTTTCATCAAAGCCATGATCACCCCTCACTCGGACCAACGCAACAGTCCCCAAAGTGGTTTCTGCTCCCCTTCTTGCCTCTCTAGACTCTATACAGCAGCCAGAGGGGTCTTTCTTTATGAAATTATATACCTATCATGCTTAAAGCTCTCCAGTGCTTCCCCTTTGCAACCAGATTAAAATCCAGACTCCTTACCATGGCTTGTGAGATTCTGCACAGTGCCAACTCCCAGCCCTTTTCTTCACCATCTGTCTCCAGGCACCACCCCACCCACAGTGCCTCACATACGGCCGTGTTCTTGGTTCAAGACTCCTGCACTGACTTTCACTGCACCTGGAATGCTCGCCTAGATCTTCCACTGCTGCCCCCTCCTTATCTTCAGTCTAACTCAAACATTATCCTCTCAAGAAGGAAGAGCAATGGCCTTCATCCCGACTTGCAGCCTTGCTGGATTCTAGCCCCGCACCCTGAGTGTAGAGTCCACGAGGTCAGGGACTGTGTCAGTACTGCCGGATACTTCATCTGCAGTGCGCAGCGCTGGCTGTTGCACCTAAGAGCTGCTGAGCAAATGAATGAATTCCTGCATCCCAGCTGGTTTGGACACTTATTGCTGATAGAGTTCTTGCACCTACTATGCAATGAGCACATCGAAGCCATCTTGCACCCAGCCACAAGATGACAATAAAAAACCACTGATTTTTAGTTGGTTGTATTACTGTCCAATACTTTGCCCACCTGATCTGAAGAGCCGACTCATTGCAAAAGACCCCAGTGCTAGGAAAAATTGAGGACAGGAGGAGAGGGGAGCAACAGAGAATGAGATGGTTGGATGACATCATTGATTCAATGGACATGAGTTTGAACAAACTCCGGGAGATGGTGAAGAACAGGGAAGTCTGGCATGCTGCAGTCCATGGGGTCACAAAAAGTGGGACATGACTGAGTGACTGAACAGCCACAGACTGTTTTAAAATTTGCTCCATACAATTCACTCCTTTATTGCTATACCTAGGATAGACTATTCCCAGAGCCCTGCTTTTGGCACAGTTCCGAAATAGAAATAAACCTCTTCATACCACTGATGGTAGAAGACAGAGTTAGCAGATTCAGAAAACATACATTGTTCAGAATACAGGGAGTCACAAAGCAAGATCATTAAAACCAGTGAAGATAAATCACTCCTAGTTTGTAAGTAAATAGGGGTAGAAATTTTGCAAAGCATTTTTGGAAGAAGCAGGTAGGATAAGTAAAGTTATGCTGCAGTAACAAACAACACAAAAATTTCCGTGGCTGAACACAAACAAAAGTGATTTTTTTGCATCCATCATCCATCGTCAATGTGAGGTGGTAAGACCTCATTCTACTCATTTTAGCTACTCCAGGATGCAAGTTCTATCTCAAAATGTGAGTCTGTGTTTGTTGAGGCAGGAAAAGAGAACATGGTGAAGTATGCACAAGCTCTTAAAGACTCTGCTTGAAAATGATGCTCATTGCTTTTACCAAAGAAAGTTATTAATATATGGCACATCTAACTTTAAGAAATCATGGAAGTATAATCCCTACCAACCTACTGGAAGGAGAGCTGAACAATTTGGGGAATCATCCTAGTAATACAATTGATTCAAAATTTGTACTTAGAGAATTTTGAGCAACCATAAATGTATAAATAAATGCAGTGGATATGTACACAGTATGGGTCATACTGTTATGGCCAACAGCAGATGAAAGCTGAGACAATAGAAGAAGAACAACAGGATTGGGCATTAAAAGAAGAAATATGGATTTAAGTCAGATCAGATTTGTCACTGAAAGTCGCTCAGTCATGTCCAACTCTTTGTAACCTTATAGACTATACAGTCCATGGGATTCTCCAACCCAGGGATCGAACCCAGGTCTCCCACATTGCAGGCAGATTCTTTACCAGCTGAGCCACCAGGGAAGCCCAAGAATACTGGAGTAGGTAGCCTATCCCTTCTCCGGCGGATCTTCCTGACCCAGGAATCAAACTGGAGTCTCCTGCATTGCAGGTGGATTCTTTACCAGCTGAGCTACCAGGGAAGCCCTTCTCAACTGGGGTTTTGTGAGAGATTTAATCCTGAAAGTTCTATGCACCAACAATAGCACTAGGGTATTAGCTGTATTCCCTCAAGACAATTGAAAAAATAGTCTCTCAAATAACATTCTGTGGAGTTTACTCCTGTCATGGAACCCTGGCTGAAGCAAGGCTCTTTGTCATACATGTATAAATGCTTTCACCATCTTTAAGTAGAGGGGCCTGGGAAGCACTGGGGAACCAAAAAATTCATATGACCTGTTTTTTTTTGTAATATTTGCTTTATTACAGTGGTCTGAAACAGAATCCACAGCATTTCTGAGGTATATCTATAATGAATATATGTACATTTGTGGCTGATTCATGTTGATGTATAGCAGAAACCATGACAATATTGTAAAGCAAATATCTTGCAAGAGAAAAAAAAAAAAAACCACATAATTGGACCAGAAATCCCTTCCTCCAGGTAAAATAAACTCGGAGAGTTGAAGCTTCTTTGTTAAAATTCAACAGGGACTTCCCTGGCGGTCCAGTGGTTAACACTCCACGCTTCCAATGCAGGAGGTGCGGGGTCCATCACTGGTCAGGGAACTAAGATCCTACTTGCCGCTGACATTTTTTAAAAAAGAAAAATTAAACAGGAAAGTCCAACTAAAATTGAATCTGCTGGGTTGGGACCAAAAATACATGATGGATTATGAAAAAGAACTTTGTAACAAGCTGACGCTTTGGCCTTGGAGACACCTTCAGAGAGGTGCCTTTTGGGGGGATTGGTTAATGTAGACTCTGCCCAGCTGGGATGACTTGGTTGGTGCAGATCCATCCCAAATATCCAGTCTCTCTTTTCCTGGTACCAGCGGGCTAGTCTGCATGGTGTTCTCAAGGTGATGGGAGAAGTACAAGGAACCCTAGGAAAAATACATAAGGCCTCTTGAGGCTCTGGCTCTGGATGGGTACAGTATGACGTTGGCCTTATTGGCAAAAACAAGTCACAGGTCCAAACCCCAAACCAAGAATCAGAGAAGTACATCCTGCCCAAATCGAGTGTACATTGCAGTTAGGTGGAAAGAAGTGAAGATTCAAGGAGAGGTAAAACAACAACCCCCCCACACCCAAAACTGCAAAGAGCTAATAAGACTTTTGATCACAAATTCAAGTAAATAAACAGACTTCTAATAAATAATAATTTGTACATTACATGTTTACTGAAGGAAGGTTATTTGCCTTCTCAGCAAGATTCTGACCCTATTCTTTCAACCAAAATCTATCTTTAAAAATGTGATGAGGAGTATTGTTTGTTTTTCTCATCTACCCGGAGTTTTGCGGCAGTGTAAGGTCTGGCTAATTTCTTTGCTGTCTGGCAAGAGCACGGCTTCCCTCTGAATGGTTTTGATTCAGTCTACCTCTGAGAAAGGGCAGGGCACGTAACAGCAACATGTGCAGGGTTGAGTGGAGGGGATTAAAAACATCTTTTTGCCACTGGGAGGAAAACAAAACAAAACTGTGTTTAGATTTTAACTTCCTTGTGGGCAGACATGTCTTACCCTTCTTTGGATTCCTGCCCGTGATAAAAACTGGGGGCAGAGGGCTGCGGTAGAACAGACACTGGCCTAGGAGTCGGAAGCCTAGATTCTCAGCTCAGCAGGTCACTACCGCTCGTAAACTTAAACCAGTTGTTTTAGCTCTCCGGCCCTCAATTTCCTGTTCTATGAATGGGAACTGATAGTAAGGCGACCTACTTATCTCCAAAGGTGTGTGAAGAACAAATAACACAGCAAATAGAGAAGATGTGCTCCCATATACGTGCAGTCCGTCTAAATTCTGTTCTTGTTAGGACATGAGCTTAAGGAGACCAAGGCTATGGATTTAAGCTCCTTAGGTTTCAGACTCAGGAAAAAGCTGCTCCAACACCTACATGTTACTTCTTTCCCTGCTGATGAAATCAGGACTTAGGAGGAGCAGAACAACCTCGATGCTTCTGGAAAGAGTGGTTCTGGGAAGCCCTGTCCCTAAGCAATTTGTTTTAACATGTTTTTTGATGTCATGGACTACATTAAGTATCTAAAGAAAGCTATGGCTCCTCTCTCCGGGGCAAAAAACGTGCACCTAAGTCTTATGAGGTTCCATGGTGACTCAGTGGTAAAGAATCTGCCTGCCTGAATCTGTAAAGAGTGCAGAAGACGCAGGAGATGTAGGTTCGATCTCTGGGTGGAGAAGGAAATGGCAACCTGCTCCAGCATTCTTGCCTGGAAAATCCCATGGACAGATGAGTTTGGTGACCACATACAGCCCATGGGGTCACATGCAGTCAGACATGACTGAGTGACCAAAGAACCACCAGCACAAGTCTCTGAGCACACACTCCTCTTAGAACCCTTGCTTTAGAGAAATAATTGCCCTGAGCATAGTCCAGCGCTCAGCCCGGCACTCCTGGGAGCCCTGTCTATATTTCCTCATGTCCCTTCCGCAAGACGACTCCACCAGAGCTCCACCGACAGAACTAAGCCCTCACCGGGCTTCTTTCTCTCGTTTTCTGCTTCTCCTCTCCACAGAGAGAGAGATTTAGCTCCAAGATGTTAGTGTATATTGGCCCAGGATGTTCTTCGAAGGCTGTTTTGCAAAAGGATTTTCCTTCAGCCATCCTCCTCTCTGCCCCTCCTCCGTCTCCCACTCCTCTTTTTCTTCTTCCAGTTCTTCTCTTCTTCTTCCTCCTCCTCTTTCTTTTCTTCCTTAGAAACAGCTCTTTTCTATTATTTTACGGAGGCATACCATGGTGATGCACCTGTAGCGGTCCCCAACGTTTTTGGCACAGGGACTGGTTTCGCGGAAGACAGTTTTTCCACGGCCTGAAACGGGTGAGGGGTGAGGGGTGGTTTCAGGATAATTCAAACCCATTACATTTATCATGCACTTTATTTCTAATCTAATGTCCTTGCTGATCTGACAGGAGATACTAATCCACATTCAGAGGTTGGGGACCCCTGCCTCAACAGACATCGTAAAAAGGCACATCATTAGTTAGTATAAGCTCTGAAATTGTTTACTTTGGTCTGATAGCTCAGTTGGTAACGAATCCACCTCCAATGCAGGAGACCCTGGTTTGACTCCTGGGTCGGGAAGATCCTCTACAGAAGGAAGAGGCTACTCACTCCAGTATTCTTGGGCTTCCCTGGTGGCTTAGATGGTAAAGAATCCACCTGCAATGTGGGAGACCTGGGTTCGATCGCTGGGTTGGGAAGATCCCCTGGAGAAGGGAAAGGCTACCCACTCCAGTATTCTGGTCTAGAGAATTCCATGGACTGTATAATCCATAGGGTCACAAAGAGTCAGACACAACCGAGCTTCTTAAAAACAAAAGTAGGGAAAGAATCCAAGGCATTCGTTTACATCCTTTGTTGCTCAGTTGCTCAGCTGTGTCTGACTCTGTGGCATCCTAGACACCAGACTACCCTGTCCTTCACTGTCTCCTGGAGTTTGCTCAAACATCCCTGGAGGTGAGTAAATCATAGCACCTTAAATAAACAAGCAACTAGTCCCTTCCCTCCAGCATTTCCTTTTGCGACAGAACTGCTAGTTTAGCTCTCCAGTATAGGTTACCAGTTAAAAGTACACATAAACTCGGTTATCATCCATAGCATCCCACCTTGGAGGACATTTAGGCTTATAACCACTGAAGGATGAGGATCACTGGAAAAAATGAGCAAGGCATATAAGGACTAAGTGCGGGAAAAGAAATTATGACTCCGAAAATTCACAGACCATGACAATTGGAAAAAAGATGATATCAGCAAATGTGGTGATTTTTCTACAGCACTCAAATTCCTGTCTTGTATGTCAACTGAAAAGAACTTTGTCCCAGGGATATCACACCATAATTCACACACATGCTGAGGTTTTGAAATTTTTTAAAATAATAATTGCAAAAATTTTTAAATAGTCTTCTACTCCAGTTCGTGCGTTACCTTTCTTGGTGATATTTTCTGATGGTTGGACAAGTGATCATTTTATTCTATTGATATTATTTTACATCCATATCATTTTTATACTTACTGTACATCACATTGCTCAGATTTAATTTATGAGCAATTAAACAGAGGCGCTGCCCTTTTAAAATATATTTCTACGTGTTTAACAGTTGCCCAGGGAAAGAACAGCAAAAGGAGGACACTGCTGAGCCATGGATCTAACGATTCTTCTGTGGTCATGGACTTCATCGAATATCTAAGGAAAGTGATGGCTCCTCACCCCACTGCCCACCCTGGGGAGGGGCACACGTATACAAGTGAGTGTGTGCCAAGTCGATTCAGTCGTATCTGAGTCTTTGCAACCTCATGGACTGTAGCCTGCCAGGCTCCTCTGTCCATGGGATTCTCCAGGCAAGATGATGGGATTGGGTTGTCATGCCTTCCTCTAAGGGGTCTTCCTGACCCAGGAATTGAACCCACAGAACCTGAGTTTCTTAAGTCTTCTGCATTGGTAGGTGGTTTATTTACCACTAACATCGCCTGGGAAGTCCCGCACCTATGCATGTGGACACACAATTTCAGGGTTTAGGTGGAGTTTTGCTCCTCCTAGAACTTCTGCTTTAAAGAATTAATTTACTTCCCATGCACTGGTGGGAAGATTGTAGTTTCTCTAGTTCATGCTTGCAATGATTGTTTTCTCCTTCTTCAGGCAATAGCCTATTGGAAATAAACCTTAAATAAACAAACCAGGTGAACTCTAATAAAAAATAACCAAACTACTTAAAAGAAAATGAAGGTGAGCAACCACGCCTTTCTGTGTGTTTTTATCTGGCTTTTATGAAAATGTTTTGGGTGTGGGAATTCAGCGTTTACAGCTGTGAGATTCTCTCATCCTTTGAACCCCGTTATATGTATAGCAGCTGCAGAAAGAGGTGAAGGTCACAGATAAAGATTTAATCATCCATGCAAACTACTTCACTGCATATTTTGCATAGCATTTCAAAGTGTTTCAAATAAGTGCCCACCTATTTGAGATGGCTGGTAAACATGAAAGAGAACTAGAAGACTGCATGGACCGTGATTTCCATACCATTTGCATGACTGTTAAAAGACATTGCTATTAGCAATGGTTGCTCAGAACTGGTCTGAAAGAGGCATGGGTTTGGAAGAGGTATTGTTTACTCTGAAGGAAATATTGTTTTCTTTGTTCTATGGGTAAATATCTCATCTAATTGCTCTCACTAGATTTTCTCTGAAGACGCTGGCACTGATCAATATTTCTCTGGAGAAACTATTGAGTGATAGATCATCTATGTTTTTTTTTTCTTTTATTTGTAAAGATTAAATCAATAAGCCCACTGATACTACAGTAAAATGATTTAAAAATAAAATAAATACTAGTCAGATGTCCATAATCTAGACTTTTATTCCTTCTTCCGATTCCCTTTTCTTTTCTGCCCTTACGGAAATTAACTTTGAATAAAAATCTTCACCAAAGAGTGACCCAGAACCTGGGGAAAAAAGAGTAAATCTCAGCTACTGAGCTCTAAGGTTAAGAAAATCTAAAGGCAATAATTTGGAAGGAGATGCTTCTTGTAGAAGCCACTACCACCGTAATCATCACCACCCGACCATCACCAGCAACATCGACACCAGCAGCACCACCTCCACGTCTCTTACCCCCAGCATCACCACCTCCATCGCCATCGTTATCATCACCATTACTGCCTCTATCATCAACATTGTTAATATTATTAACCATTGCTATGTGCCAGGAACTGTGCTGGGAACTTCCCTTGCAGTGTTTTAATAACCCTCGTCTTTCACATGAAGCGGGGCATTTGCACACGCTAGTCCCATTGCTCCAAGGCTCTTCCCTGCCCCTCTCTGATCAGCACTGATGACTGAGCGACTAAGCACAGCACAGCATCCTTCAGAGAACACTTCAGACAACACTTACCTGGTGAAGAACCCCGTCCCCGATTCTATGTCCTTCTGTGCCCTTTACTCTTCTCCATTACTAAACTGTAAGCTCTAGGAAAATGGGGACCGCATCACTTCCTACACACCAGGCAGCATGTCACGTACAGCACACCACCGAGGACTTGAAACTGTAATCATTCAATACACGCTGCGTTGGGCCATGTGTGCAGCCACAGAGCATGGAATTCAGGATGCCACTCCAGTACTTTCCAACATTAGAGACTAACCCGTTGTTGCTACACCTTCCCCCCTTCCTCCTCTGCCTTCCTTCTTCTCTTCCTCCTCAGCGCAGCAGTATAGTGTATTAGTAAAAGGGATGGTTTCATATTTAGACATCTGAGTTTAAATTCAGGTAGTACTGCAAAGCACTAAGTGCTCAATATTTACTATTACTTTGATTACTGTCCTTTCCACTTCCGATCTGTGGATGGGGTGTGTCAAATCAGATGTATGATCGTGTCATTTGAATTAGCCAGGGCACCTGCCAATGAAACAGATAATTTAAGACTGACAATATTGGGGCTTCCCTGGCTACCCAGCGGTTGTGACCTTGAGCCTCCCCTGCAGGGGCATGGGCTTGATCCTTGGTCAGGTAACTAGGATCCAGCATGTCATTCAGTGTGGCCAGAAAAAAAAATGGCAATATTGGTTCAGAGAGGCATATGACACAGAGAATTAGATGAAATTTACTTAATTAATAGCTTGCTATGACTATAGAAAAGGAAAAAGATTAGAGACTAGTTACGTAGATAATGGTGATGGAAGGAGGATTTTAGTTAGAGGGGGATTCAACCAATCAGGAAAATTTGGGAACTGTTTGAGTGGTTTTAAGTCAAGGTATAGTGAAACCTTGAAGACCTTGCCCTAAGAACCAGGAAGGGCAGAGAGTAGAGGATGAGAGAAATGAAGGGTACCTACAAAAATTTCCAGAAATAGTTGATGGATATTAGCAAGGATATGAAAAGTGATGGGAATTTACTGCAAATACAGAGATTGACCCAAATACTAGGTGGCAAAGGTAATTATTAGCTAAAATGGTGGTGAATTAAGATAAATTTTAAGGTAAAGCATGGATTTGCTTCATTCTTTCTTTCTTGTTCCTTTCTTTCTTTCATTTTTTCCCTCTTCTTTCTTCCATTTGTGTTTTCAAGGATTTGTTGTTGTTGTTCAGTCGCTGTCATGTCCAATTCTTTGCAACCCCATGCCCTGCAGCATGCCAGGCTTCCCTGTCTTTCACTATCTCCCAGAGTTTGCTCAAACTCATGTCCATTGAGTTGGTGATGCCAGTTTGTGCTAATACACTGAGTATGTTATCACCTTCACATTAAAAATCAACTAACAAGGAAGGCTATAAAGCAGTATCAAAAACTCTCTTAAATTTAGTAAAATCATTATGGCATGACAAACTGGATTTACAGGGTCAATGTGTGAGAAATAAATGAGAAAATTTTATATATCTGTGTGCATGTTGCAAAATAGAGAAAAATCAACATATCCTAGAAATTGGTGCTATAATTGCAGGTTTAATTTTACCAGTGGTTCTATTTCTCATAGTTTCCTGTGTTGGAGTTGATGGCATGGGAATGAATGACCACAGAATTAGTAATTATCCCATAATTTAAAAAGTGTGGTCAAATTTGTTTCTGTTAGCACTAAGTTTTCCACTTGCCTAAAAACTTACTAAACAAAATATTTGGGGGAAATGGACCAACCTTAGATTCCCTACACTAGAAGCTAGTGAAGATAACGATATCATTAAACTCACCATCTTTTTGAGAAAATGAAAAATGATGGTTGATATTTATCTCTATATAGCTACATTCATTAAATCCCACTGTCTTGAGATGTGGACAGAATACAAAAAAGTATTTTTGAATTTTAATTTGCACAATAAAATTGATTAAGATTATTCTGGCCATTCTACTTATTTATAGGACAAGAGTGACTTAAAACAAAAGTTGGAAATTCTCTGTGTAATGTTTCACCTACAGTAAGCTCACACTCTCATATTGTATAAATTTCCCTTGATTCTAATTTCTCAAGACAGAAAAATTGCTGTAATTTCTTTATACCTACAGCTTTACCAGATGTAGAGAGGATACCCAATGAGAACTGATTGATGAAGATAGATACATCTATGGTGTTGAGATTAAAGTTCTGTAACTCTAACTTAGTGGCTAATGGCCTGGGAAAGAATGTAGGTAGGGAGACCTGGATTCACCAACAAATTACAGAAAAGTCACAGAAATAGTCCTTTCCTTAAATGAAGGTGGAAGTGTGGAGTGTTAGAGAAGAAGGAGAACTGGATGCTTTTCTAGAATTCATCTGTTTGGTCTTCAGGTTACTTGTCTTGAACACACTAGTCCACATCACCTTTCGATGATGGTGATGGGCCCTCATCCTTTATTTTTATTTTATTTTTTATCACTTAATTAATTTTATTTTTCGTTGGGCTGGGTCTTCATGCCGTGCTGGGGCTTTCTCTCGTTGCGGCGACCGGGGGTTGCTCTCTAGCTGCAGCACTCAGGCTTCTCACTGCGGTGGCTTCTCTTGCTGTGGGGCATGGACTCCAGGCACGTGGCCTCAGTAGGCACGGTTCGTGCGCTCTAGAGCATGGGCTCAGTAGTTTTGGCCCACAGGCTTCATTCCAACTTGGCATGTGGAACCTTCCTGGATCAGGGATCAAACCTGTGTCCCCTGCATTGTCAGGCGAATTCTTATCCACTATACCACCAGGGAAATCCTGCCCTCATCCTTGAAGAGAAACTCTGAGGTAGATGGTCAGAAACTCTGCCTAGATGGAGCAGCTGGATGCAGATTATATGCCTTCTTCCTGTCTGCTCAGCCCAAGAAGAATATGGAGAGGCTCTCGGAGGGGCAAGTTGTCCCCCAGCCAGAGATGGCTGAGAAGCTTTGGCTTCTCTCTTCGCTTTCTCTTCTCACTTCAAGACAAAGAACCTGGTTAGACGTTCGCTGACTCCAGCTACGAGGGAGGCAGAGAACCCCACTTCTTTCATATATAACTGGAAGACCCAGCCCCTCAAAGGACTTAAAACCATTATGAACACAACTAGTTCTTAAGGTATTGGAGTTATCAGCATGTTTGAACTTGAAAGTAACAATGATTCCTTTTTCCTGATTCTAAATGCAATGCACAGTGATTGCAAACATTTTGTAGAATACAGAAAAATATAAAGAAGATAAACATTGGACTTCCCTGGTGGGGCAGCGGGTAAGAGTCTGCCTGCAGGAGACACAGCTTCGATCCCTGGTCTGGGAAGGTTTCACAAGCCGCAGAGGAACCAAGTCCATGCTCCATAACTACTGAAGCCCTCGTGCTCTAGGGCCTGCGAGTTACAACCACCAAGCCTGTGTGTTGCAATCCAAGGATAAATAATTTTTTAAAAGAGTTTGAAATCCTTTTTTTTAAGGTAAAAATCACTTGGGATCATCCAGAAATTATAACATTTAACCTTTTAGAATTTGTCCTTCTTTTGTCCATAAAATAAATGAATAAATATGTAAAAGCAAATATGATCATAATGTATATAGTGTTTATAGCCTTATTTTTTTCCTTAATATACTATGATCACTATCCCATATCCTTACATGATTTTTAAAAAATTTTTATTGAAATATAGTTGATTTACAATGTTGTATTAGTTTCAGATGTAGCCTTAAATGGTTTTTAATGACTGCAGAGCATATCTATATTTATCTAAACTCTTTTGGCCATGTAGGTTGCTTACAGTTTTAGAATTAAAAAGAATGCATCCCCGAAATAGTAGGAATAATCCTCCCACTCATTAGCCTATGAAATCACCCAGCCCATAAAAGCTAGCCACGCTATATTTGGGGCCACTCTCGCCTTCTGAGATGGCCCACACTCTCTCTGTGAAGTGTGTTTCTCTCTAAATAAATCCACTTCTTACCTATCAAAAAAAATAATGTGATGATGAATCCCCTTGTCAATAAATCTGTACACTTTTCTAAGATATCCGTATGGTCTGTTTCTCTCCAGTAATCATGGTTTTTCTTAATTTAGAATCAGATAAAAACACCTTTAAAAGATATTTTTTTTTAATGCCATTGACCACATACCCATATACAGATGCACACGAGAAAAGGCTTAATCAATTTAAGAACACCTCAGGATTGTCTCAAAAGCATTAGTGGCAGAATCTTCCACTCTTAACCTTTCCACACAGTCACCAATAAATTGTGACTAGGTAAGTCTGAGAAAGCACACCTCATTTAAAAAGCGTCATCTGGGGTAAGGTTACCTTGGAGAGTGATGGATTCGTGATATACTGAGAATAATGAAGTGAAGTCCAATTTGATAAAACCTCTCATCCCTTACTTCACGTTTTTTTTTTTTTGGCCTTAGGGGATGAAGGAGAAAGACAATTTTCAGAGCTGAATTACTGAGATTTTCTACAGGCTGGCATTATGCTCCATGCCCTTCAACCTGCCACGATGGGAGCCCTTCATTTTTAATTTCCTGGTCCCTGTCTTTCACTCCAGATGGAAAAAAGAATCTCAAAATCTGTCCTTGTATTGCCTCTAAAAAGGTTTTTGCAGGTTTGAAGTGAAATGTTCAGCAAATCACCAGGTATTAAATATCACCTGTGTCATTACTCACATGCATCATTGACACAGCCTTTAAAACTAGAAGTGAGGAAGTGGATTTTATTTCCATAACCTGTAAATCCACCACAAGCCTTGACCAAGCTCCATAGGGAGAGCCTGTGTCATATGACTTCCTTCCAAGCCACCTTGATGTGACCTTGCTGGCTCAGCAGCCTGACGGCCTAGCGTAATGGCAAGACAGGACTGATTGTGCAGAGGCTGAAAACCATGAACACTTGGGAAGAATCTCAGTGCTGGGAGGCATTCAGTTCAGTCGCTCAGTTATGTCCAATTCTTTGCAACCCCATGAATCAAAGCATGCCAGGCCTCCCTGTCCATCACCAACTCCTGGAGTTCACTCAAACCCATGTCCATAGAGTCGGTGATGCCATCCAGCCATCTCATCCTCTGCCATCCCCTTCTCCTCCTGCCCCCAATCCCTCCCAGCATCAGTGAGTTCCTTGTCTCACTGTGCTCCACTAAATATCAGGTCTGCCCCTAAAGCCAACATGGGGTGAAACCAAGATGGTGGTGATGTTGGTAAAATGTCGAATCCTGGCTCTTCAGCTGTTTTCTACCTTGATCCTACTTGGGTTGCCTTATTTTACTCACATGCTTAATTTTTTTTTTTTTTTTTTAATATCTCAGCATTAATTAGATTGGGGCTTCCCAGCTGGTGCTAGTGGTAAAGAACCTGCCTGCCAATGCAGGAGATGAAAAAGACGTGGGTTTTATCCCTGGGTCGAGAGAATCCCATGGAGGAGGGAATGGCAACCCATTCCGGTATCCTTGCCTGGAAAATCCCACAGACAGAGGAGCCTGGCTGGCTACAGTCCGCAGGGTTGCACAGAGTTGGACACGACTGAAGTGACTTAGTGTGCACGTTAACAAGATTCTCTCTCCAGAAAGACTCTGATAGGAGGTTTATTACCCCTACCCCTCAACTTTAGCAGAAAGCAGGGTTTGGCAAGTTGGTAGGGAAGGTGAGGGTACCTTGTTGCCCCAAATTTTACCAGTCGTAGAGGGCTCCCCGAGAGTAATTTGACTCTTTTTATTTTTACCATCTGTGGAGAATGTGTATTAGTGAAAATGGATTAGAGTTATAGGTGACTATTCAAGAAAGAAAGCATGATACTTAAAAAAAATAAGACTCTCGCTCAACATAGTATATTATTTGTTTGAAGTCAAGGATAAGGGTCATATAATAACAAAGATCCCAGTTGGTCAGCAGATACAATTACTCTCTCTTTGCTCTCTTCTTCTGGGTGTCCTTGAACTCTGATTCTTTGGACAGTGTTGCTGACTCGTTTGGAATGGTGCAGACACCCACCTTGGAACCGACATTCAACTGCTGCTCTTTGCTTCTTTGCTTCTCAATCCCGCTCCTGCTTGAGTTATTCAAAGTCACCACTAGAGTCTTTCTACAATGCTAATGGCAGGCACCCTCTATTAACTAAAAAGCAATGTCCTTGAAGCATACATTAATTCATGGGGAATAGAGCTGTATATTAAAGTTATTTTCTAATCAGTTTCTCTGGTGTTACAGTGAACTGCAACTCAATAAGCAAGGAAGTTAGTAAATCATAACTGGTGAGGAGAACTCATTTTCTAAACATCTTAAACATTCCAGGTTGGCTGCAAGCATACTGGGAAGAAAAGCTCGGGAAGGGAGGAAGCCAGATGTTGAGCATGAAGCAATGCTCGCGAAGCTGCTGGGCACCTGTGTGTCTGTGCAGGCATGTTTTGGCCCATTTGCAGGGGCTCAGTGGGATGACTTTGTATAACTCAGTGTCATGAAGACAGGATGGCCAGATTGGAACCTGGAAGCAAGAATCCCAACAGGCTGGCCTTTCTGATGCGTTTTAGTACCATGTCCAAGAAAGCTGTACTTTCTCATATTCAAGGTTTCAAATAGTTTTTCTCCGTGACTATCAGGAAATGAAAAGAATTAACCAAAATCTCTGTGGACAGTGACTGCAGCCATGAAATTAAAAGACTCTTCTCCTTGGGAGAAAAGCTATGACAAACCTAGGCAGCATATTAAAAAGCAGACACATCACTTTGCTGACAAAGGTTTGTAGAGTCAAATCTATGGTTTTTCCAGTTGTCATGTACAGATGTAAGAGTTGGACTATAAAGAAGGCTAAGTCCCAAAGAATTGATGCTTTAGAACTGTGGTGTTGGATAAGACTCTTGAGAGTCCCTTGGACTGCAAGGAGATCCAACCAGTCAATCCTAAAGGAAATCAAGGAGGTTAGTAAATCATAACTAGTGTTATGGAAGGACTGATGTTGAAGCCGAAGCTCCAATACTTTGGCCACCTGATATGAAGAGCTGACTCACTGGAAAAGACCCTGATGCTGGGAAAGATTGAGGGCAGGAAGAGAAGTGTATGACAGAGAATGAGATGGTTGGATGGCATTGCTGATTCAATGGCCGTGAGTTTGAGCAAACTCTGGGAGATAGCAAAGGACAGGGAAGCCTGGCATGCTCCATGGGGTAGCAACTGAATAACAACAGCAATGAGGAAATGATAAGAATTAACCACGAGATAAGGACTAGTCTTCGAGTTACTGCTTTGAATTTTCTGGCCATGTGGGAGCAGTTTGTTTCTCTGGTCTCTTATGACCTGGTGTTAGCTGGATAGGAGCTAGTGCTGATACCATTGGCCAGGTATGTCTTGTCTGTCTGGATATCAAAAAGTCTCACCGTTCATCTCTATCGATCACCCATAGTGAAAGAAATTATTTCTGAAACTCTGAAGTCAGGATTTGTTGTGGATTCAACTGAGACCCACCTTGACTTGTCCAAAAATGGGAGGATTACTTTTTCTACAGACTGGAGAGTGATCTTCAAAAACACTGGTCAGGAGTAGACTCTTTTGGCCAAACACAATTTTATGCAGCATGTCAGCATGAAAAATAAATAAAAGCGTGTCTTCTCTGGTATCCCTGGCATTCAACCATGAAACTCTACAGCACGAAGTCGTCTCTGGATGACCTATACTAACCAAAGTGGAAAATTCCTCTCCAAATTTGTATGGAAGCAGAACCTGCTTGCGCTAAGCGGTAGCCCATGGAAAGAACCTGGCAACATTGACGGATGTCCTAGAAGCAACTCCATGCAACTCATTTTGTGTTTACAGTAGGGATGTTGTTAAGGATGTGGTTGATGACATCCCACAGTGTTTCCTTTATGAAGATCTGCTGAAGACATTTTTCTCTTCCCTCAGGGCCGTGATTAACCACATTTCTCCTGAGCAGCTGGGTATAGTTACATATTGTAGCTACTGTATGTTGAGGCACATCCCTACCGATAGCCTGGGGCTCTATCACAAACCTGTAGCACAGGATTCTCCAACCTTGCTGCACACTAGGACCATCTGGGGAGCTTTGTAAGTGCGAGTGGCAGGGCTGACCCCAGACCAATTGCATCAGAATCTCAAGAGGGACATTGGCATTTTTTAAAGTTTTTTGGTTGATTCTGACATGCAGCCAAGGTTTAGAACCACTGCTCTGGGGCCTTCTTGCACATACTATGGGCCCCACTTTTTTCTATCCAGTTGTCCAGTTTGTTCATTCTGTACATGTCTTCATTAGCCTTGTAAATCTTTCTTTGAAAGTGAGTGGATGTGCATTGTTGTTCTGTCGCCAAGTCATGTCCAACTCTACGCCCCCATGGACTGCAGCACACCAGGCTTCTCTGTCCCTCACCTTCTCCCAGAGTTTGCCCAAGTTCATATACAGTGGATGTGCACACATACATATATACACATCTTGTTGATGATGATTAATGAATGAGTTAAGAATGGTCACTTTTGGGTGGGGGAGGGGGGGAAATCAAAGTTTTCCAACCAGGGCTTGAACCTGTGCCCTCCGCATTGGCAGCACAGAGTCCTAACCACTGGACCACCAGCGAATTCCCAGTCACTGTTTTTAGATTAAATTCAATAATTCTTACCACCTTGTCCAATAGTACATATGTTGGTCTCCAGGAAGCAGATGCCCAATCTCAATTAGAATATCAGCTGCTGGAGGGCAAGGAAGCCATACAGAGCAAGCGTGAGGAATGTGGGCATCAGGATCCCACCCACCTGGGCTGAATGCTGGTTCTGCCCCTCACTCTATGACCTTGGTCTGTTCATTCATCTGAGGAGGTCTTTTTTATCTGTAAGAGGGAGTGCTCAGATCAGATCAGTCGCTCAGTCGTGTCTGACTCTTTGCGACCCCGTGAATCGCAGCATGCCAGGCCTCCCTGTCCATCACCAACTCCCGGAGTTCACCCGGACTCACGTCCATCGAGTCAGTGATGACATCCAAACATCTCATCCTCTGTCGTCCCCTTCTCCTCTTGCCCCCAATCCCTCCCAGCATCAGAGTCTTTTCCAATGAGTCAACTCTTCGCATGAGGTGGCCAAAGTACTGGAGTTTCAGCTTTAGCATCATTCCTTCCAAAGAAATCCCAGGGCTGATCTCCTTCAGAATGGACTGGTTGGATCTCCTTGCAGTCCAAGGGACTCTCAAGAGTCTTCTCCAACACCACAGTTCAAAAGCATCAATTCTTCGGCACTCAGCCTTCTTCACAGTCCAACTCTCACATCCATACATGACCACAGGAAAAACCATAGCCTTGACTAGACAAACCTTTGTTGGCAAAGTAATGTCTCTGCTTGTGAATATGCTATCTAAGTTGGTCATAACTTTCCTTCCAAGGAGTAAGAGTCTTTTAATTTCATGGCTGCAGTCACCATCTGCAGTGATTTTGGAGCCCAGAAAAATAAAGTCTGACACTGTTTCCACTGTTTCCCCATCTATTTCCCATGAAGTGATGGGACCGGATGCCATGATCTTCGTTTTCTGAATGTTGAGCTTTAAGCCAACTTTTTCACTCTCCACTTTCACTTTCATCAAGAGGCTTTTGAGTTCCTCTTCACTTTCTGCCATAAGGGTGGTGTCATCTCCATATCTGAGGTTATTGATATTTCTCCCGGCAATCTTGATTCCAGCTTGTGTTTCTTCCAGTCCAGCGTTTCTCATGATGTACTCTGCATATAAGTTAAATAAACAGGGTGACAATATACAGCCTTGAAGTACACCTTTTCCTATTTGGAACCAGTCTGTTGTTCCATGTCCAGTTCTAACTGTTGCTTCCTGACCTGCATACAAATTTCTCAAGAGGCAGATAAGGTGGTCTGGTATTCCCATCTCTTTCAGAATTTTCCACAGTTTATTGTGATCCACACAGTCAAAGGCTTTGGCGTAGTCAATAAAGCAGAAATAGATGCTTTTCTGGAACTCTCTTGCTTTTTCCATGATCCAGCGGATGTTGGCAATTTGATCTCTGGTTCCTCTGCTTTTTCTAAAACCAGCTTGAACATCTGGAAATTCACGGTTCACATATTGCTGAAGCCTGGCTTGGAGAATTTTGTGCATTACTTGACTAGCGTGTGAGATGAGTGCAATTGTGCAATAGTTTGAGCATTCTTTGGCATTGCCTTTCTTTGGGATTGGAATGAAAACTGATCTTTTCCAGTCCTGTGGCCACTGCTGAGTTTTCCAAATTTGCTGGCATATTGAGTGCAGCACTTTCACAGCGTCATCTTTCAGGATTTGGAATAGCTCAACTGGAATTCCATCACCTCCACTAGCTTTGTTCGTAGTGATGCTTTCTAAGGCCCACTTGACCTTAGAGGGAGTGCTACTGCTCTACAAAGTTTAAGGATTTGATGCAACTGCATGTAAAACATTTAGTAGCTCACTTACCTCAAGCATTCAAAAGTGGTCATTTTAGCCATTTAAAAATGTTTTTCGGTCACTTGCCCATAGAATGTCTAGTACGTTAAACTTGCCCAAGTTGACTGGCTAAATTAGGGCTTCATCGAATGTTTATTTAATAAACTCAGATGTTCTTCTTAAAACAAAAAGAGGAAGAAGATGAAGCAGGCGCCATGATGGGATGTATGTGCAAAAAAACTTGCCTGCAGAAACAACTGGGAGGGAAATGAAGGAGGAGCTGAGACGGGCTTGGAGAACCAACAATGCATCTGACCTTAGGGAAGGAAGAAAAAAAAAAGAATAAAGCCTAGGTGATCCAGGTGGTACAGGGACAAAGTACCTGCCTGCAGTGCGATCCCTGGGTGGGGAAGAT
The DNA here is from genome assembly GCF_002263795.3 of Bos taurus. Classification (NCBI taxonomy): domain Eukaryota; kingdom Metazoa; phylum Chordata; class Mammalia; order Artiodactyla; family Bovidae; genus Bos; species Bos taurus. The sequence continues at coordinate 12,648,955 of NC_037339.1, forward strand.
CCCCTGGAAGAGGAAATAGCAATCCACTCCAGTATTCTTGCCTGGGAAATCACATGGACAAAGAAGCCTGGCAGGCTATGGTCCATGGGGTTGCAAAGAGTCAGACACCACTGTGTGACTAAACACACACACACAAACAGTGGGTGTTGCGGCTTTAGGTAAGTTTGGCAAGGCCGATAGGGAGCTGTAGAGCCCAAGTCACCAGTAAGAGGAGCTTAAGGCCCCCAGGGGCAGGCTAGATTTAGCGCCCCCCCCCATGCTCAAGCCTTGGCTGGGAGCCCCCAAGGGAAGCGTAGCCTCCTGCTAACAGGTTGGTAGATTTCAGACCATCGCACAGGACCTGTAGGTCAATCATGCTCCCTGCAGCTGGATAGCTGAGAGGCACATTTCTATGGCAGCCTCCGTACATCACCTGAATTCCTTTCCCATGCTGACTCTTGCTATTATTTGTGTTTAGAAATAGCCAAGGATTATGAGGGATGAGGATATATGACAGGAGGATGAAAGAAAACAGCAGAGCCACGAAAATGACAAATGTGGGTGCCTGGACGTGGCTGCAGGGGGCAGACAGGGCAGCACCTGGAGCATTAATTCTGGTTCAGCCACAGAATGAAGACAGAGAAGTGGGGCGGGGGCAGAATGACAAGGGAGAGAAGAGTGATGCTTCCAGAATAAAGCATTTGAATGGGAGTGGGTGAGTGAAAAGGCCTGTGCTGGTTAGCCCTTGCCAGGAACCACTGGATCAGTGTGGATGTCACTGGCACCTAGGAAATGGCATATTTCAGCCGCCTCACCTCCATTGTTTCTGTAAAACGCATTTTGGGCTTTAATAGTAACAAACACGCTTTGGATCTTTAGCGTCATGGTTTTCCATCCTGGTTCCATGTGGCAATCATTTGGGGAGCTTCAGTGTACTGATGCCTGTGACTCTACCTGGATAATTAAATCAGAATTTTTAAGGGCAAGCATGGATATCAGTATTTTAAAAAAATTTTTAATTGGAGGCTAATTACTTTACAATATTGTGGTGGTTTTTACCATACATTGACATGAATCAGCCATAGGTATGCATGTGTCCCCCATCCTGAACCCCCCTCCCACCTCCCTCCCCATCCCATCCCTCAGGGTCATCCCAGTGCACCGGCCCTGAGCGCCCTGTCTCATGCATCGAACCTGGACTGGTGATCTATTTCACGCATGATAATATACATGTTTCAATGCTATGCTCTCAAATCATCCCACCCTCGCCTTCTTCCACTGAGTCCAAAAGTCTATTCTTTACATCTGTGTCTCTTTTGCTGTCTCGCATACAGGGTCATCGTTACCATCTTTCTAAATTCCATATATATGCTTTAATAGGACATCAGTATTTTAAAAAAGCACTTCAGGTTGTGGTAATGAGCCTTCTAGGTTTAGCTGCTTCAGCAAATGGTTCCAAAAAACTATTAGCAGAGCTTGTGAAAGGCCCATGAATAAAATATACATTTATTCACATAAATATCCGAGAACAATCTGAGGGTATGAGCATTGTATAAGGAAGGTGCTTCAGAGTGCTGAGATTTAACATTTAAATAACCCATGAAAATTTTATTTTCAGCCTGGCTCTTTCTGTTTGCATCAAAGACCATCACACACATATCATCTGCTCTGCCACACCAAAATTAGAGGGAAAAAAATCCTTTCTCTCTGCCTTCTCATATTCTCCTGGAAGCAGGGTGAAAAATGGGTTTCCGTTTCTTAACAGGCCAAAGCATGTTGGGTCCACTGTGTGGGTCCACTGCATGGACTGCAGAAGCAAATACACTACTGAGGTTCATTTCAACAATTACTGATTCATTATTTACCCTGTGCCCGATGCTGGGCAGGGCACTGGCACAGAGGGGTCACAGAACAAGATGAGTGGTACTTCTAGGATGCCCAGACCCAGCCCTGCTTGAGAATGGAGGGCCCGAATGTGTAGCTGTAAAAATGGCTATATATTCCTACATACTGGAAAGGAGAATGCTGTTCGAATAAAGACGAACCACCCAAGAGGCAGTCCAACATTGACTGTAGTAGTATTTTATGGTAACTTTATTTTCAGTACAAATCATCAATCATTAATTAATTAAGAATATCTTATGGGGACTTCCCTGGCAGTGCCAGTGGTTGATACTTTGCCTTGCAAAGCAGGGGATGAGGGCTTGATCCCAGGTTGCGGAAATAAGATCCCACGTGCCTTGAAGCCAAAAAACCAAAATACAAACAGAAGCAATATTGTAACAAATTCAATAAAGACTTTAAAAATATGGTCCAATTCTGTATAGCAAATAGCTGTCAATTAAAAAAAATAAGGTGGCAAAAAAAAAAAAAAAAGGTCCATATCGAAAAATAAAAAAAAAGAAGAGAAAAGTAGCACTGTATAGGATACTTCACTGATTTCAAAAAGGAAGCCCTGGGAATTTGTCTCATGTTTTTTGGCGGGGGCTGGTGGGGGGTTTCCCATGCAGAGCATTAAGTCTCCTTTCCACCAAAAAGTCCCTGTCATAGCTGAGCAATGGTCCACAACCCCCGACCCCAAGGATGTCCTAATCCCCACACCTGTGACTATGTTGTGTTCCATGGCAAAAGGAACTCTGCAAATGGGAATAAGTTAAGGACTCTGAAATGAGAGAGGATTATGTGGGTAGGTACAATTTAATCAATTTGATCACATGTATCATTAAAAGAGGAAAACCTTTCCCAGCTCTAGTCAGGGAGCTGTGACGATGGAAGGCAGGTCACAGAGACGGCCACGTGACCTGAGAGTGCGGGCTCTGAAATGGAGGAAGCGACTGTGAGCCGAGGAGTGCAGGCATCCCCGGAAGCTGAAAAAGGCAAAGAAAAGGGTTCATCACTAGAGCTTTTTGGAAGGAAAGCAGTCCTACTAACATCTATTTTAGTCCAGTGAGACTCACACGGAATTCTGACCTACGGAACTATAAGGTAACAAGTTGGTGTTGTTATATAAACCGTTTGATTTCTGATAATTTGCTGCTGCAGCAATAGGAAACTGACAGCTTCCCCAGTGGGGAAGAATCTGCCTGCTGTACAGGAGATGAGGGTTCGATCCCCTGGTTGAGAAAACCCCTGGAGGAGGAAACGGCAATGCCCTCCCATAATCTTGCCTGGAGAATCCCATGGACGGAGGAGCCTGGCGGGCTACAGTCTATAGGGTCTCAAAAGAGCTGGACAGGACTCAGCAACTCAACAACTACAGTCCCAGAGGATACCAAATCCACTTATAGAAAGATGACGCATGAGACTTAAATGCTTTTGGATTTTATTTTTTAAACTTTTTGGAATAATTTTAGACTTATGGAAGAGTTTCCAAATACTCTCTACTCAGGCTTCCATAATGTTAACATCACACAGAATAATAGTGACGTGATCGGTGTTAAGAAGTTAATACTGGTACAATACTATAAACTACAGATTTTATTCAGATATTACCAATTTCTCCACCAAAGTCCTTTTTTTCCCCTTCTGATCCAAGGTTTCTGTTTGCATTTAGTCATCGTGTCTTATCGGTCTCCTCCAGTCCGTGACAGTTTCTCAGACTTTCCTTGCCTTTCACGATCTCTGGTGTCTTCAGTTTGGGTTTGTGTAATGATTTCTCATGAGGACAGTGTGACTGTATTATTGAGAAGAACACCACAGAGAGGAGATTTTTCTCAGGGCATCGTATCAAGGATTCATGATGTGGAGTTGTTACTAGTGATGTTAACCTTGACCATTTAGCTACAGGTTTTTCGACTGTAAATTACCATCTTTCACTTTAAAACTAGTACATATAGTTTTGGGAAGAGATATTTTGAAGCTACACAAAAATCCTGTTTCTCCCTAAACATTGGCCCCACTAAATGCCATCTTTTACCCATGAATCTTACCTGCAACAATTACCACTGGAGTATGGTCATGGAGACTTTCTAGTTTCTTTAGTCCTTCTACATTTGTTAGTAGGAGATCTATAGAGAGAGTTGTTCCTTCTCCTAGTTGTACTTATTTATTCAGTTATTTATTTACATGGACGTAAGGATATTTGCTCTATCCTTTGGGTTATGACCCAGATCCATTATTCTGTTGCTTAAACTGTTTCAGTTGGCCACTGGGGGCTCTTTCAAGTAGATGTCCGTGCCTTTCAATATGCCTCAGTCCATTTTTTTTCTTTCTTTCTCTCTCTCAAGAAACTTTGTTTGTTTGTTTGTTTTTGTGCATTGCTCATCTTCTATTTACCCTGCCCCACCCCTGGGATCATCTACCACTCCAAAGAGGACCCTGATTTCTTTTATTGAAGAACAGTATTTGGAAGCCAAAGTTTGGATGCTAGGAGGGCTCATTGCTACTCAGGTGTCATGCTTCTAGTCTCTCACAGCATACAAAGCTAGAGATATGTGTATATGTACTAATTCATACACACACACAGTTATATATATATTTTCATATCTCTCATTTATATATATTTTAAAAATCAGTTCACACTGATTTCTCCAACTCCAATCTAACACCATAGGGTTCTTTCTTACCCCAACCCTTTCTTTTTAGAATCTGTTTCTCCAATTATGAGAAACCTGGATCTCATTATCTACAATTTACTTATCTTTTTTTATTTTTTGAAGATGAGTATATTTTATCCGCAACTCTCCCAGCTCCAGCAATCATACCACTGACCAGTCCAGGCTGGCAGTTGCTGGTTGGGTTCTGGGTGGAACGTTGGGGGTTTCTCCTGGTTCTGTTGTGGCTGGTGGACCCACGGTTACCAGGCAGAACCCTGTGGTAGGCCTAGTGTAATGCAGTGGCTGTGATCCTCTGTGCAGCCTGGCTTTGGGCTGGCCCTTTGGAAGGTGAGTGAGGTGGTAGTGAAGCCATTGCTCAATGACCTGAGTCCACAAGTCACTTTCTGCAGCATTCAAAGGGAGGCAGGGATGTGTCTGCTTGCCATCACCTTATTGGTGGGTCTCCTATTTACATTAAGACTTGTTCAGTCTGTTAGAAGCCGACTTTACCTAAGACGTGAAAGACAGCTCTCAGAAACACTGGCTGCATGGATTAATGAGAAATGCCAACTGCTCTGACAAGTTTAGGGTGGCTGAAAAGGAGTATGCAGAAACTGAATTGGTTCTAGAGAGTGCCAGGCTAGAAAAAGAGTCTTTAAACATAAGCCAACTTACAAATGCTTACAAGAAGGTGAAGAGGACCAACTTGATGTTGATGGAAAAATTAACTTCCTTGGTTAAAGAGCTGAAAAAGAAACCCAAACACTCGATACAGAAAGAAGAGATAGAGGAAATGCTAATGATGCTTGAAGTCATAGAGGAGATCACGAGACTTAGCATCTCACAAAGAGTTTCTCCAACCCTGCCAGGAGGCCAAGAGTCAAGCCCAGGTGGTCGCTTCTGCAGGAGGGGTCCTAGGATTTAAAACAATGCTGTGTTCCGCCCTGCCCCCCTCCCCGGAACCCCACCCAAGCCTCCTGAGCTGCCACACGGTATTCATCCACCTTGGCCTCCACCCGCGGGGTCATCGAGGCCAGTGGATCCAGAGGAACACCCCATCAGATGGAGTTCCTCCACCTTCACATGCTGGATTCAGCAATGAACTCCTTTATGGTCCATTCCTTCCTCCAAATCTAAAGAATCATGGACTTCCAAGAGCAAACCAAGAAATGCGGGACTTCCTCTTGACATAAAGTTTGTGGATTCTCTCTCATTAGCAGTGAAAAAATAGGTTGTACTTAAGAGACTAATCTTTTACTCAAGCTGAATCCTCATCAAACTGCATTTCTCAAGATAATGTTAATATCACTTATGTATGATATCTTATAAGCGAACTCTTTATATTTTATTCTGTATATAAATATAATTTGAAAGTACATTTGGTTTAACAATAAAGGCTTAGTTGTTGACAGTAATACTTTTTGAGTTGCATTATAAAATATGTTTACTTATTAGCTCAACCCTATAAAGCATATCAAATAGTTTCAGAATTGTGAACACATATCCTTGTGTGGAACAATTCACCAACTACAGTATTTATGTGTTCAGTTCAGTTCAGTCACTCAGTCATGTCCGACTCTTTGCAGCCCTATGGACTGCATCACGGCAGGCCTCCCTGTCCATCTCCAACTCCCGGAGTTTGCTCAAACTCATGTCCATCGAGTCGGTGATGCCATCCAACCATCTCATCCTCTGTCGTCCCCTTCTCCTCCCACCTTCAATCTTTGGCAACATCAGAGTCTTTTCCAATGAGTCAATTATTCGCAACAGGTGGCCAAAGTATTGGAGTTTCAGCTTCCACATCAGTCCTTCCAATGAATATTCAGGACTGATTTCCTTTAGGATGGACTGATTAGATCTCCTTGCAGTCCAAGGGACTCTCAAGAGTCTTCTCCAACACCACAGTTCAAAAGCATCAATTCTTTGGCGCTCAGCTTTCTTTATAGTCCAACTCTCACATCCATGAGAGCTTCCCTCGCGGCTCAGACAGTAAAGCATCTGCCTACAATGTGGGAGACCTGGGTTCAATTCCTGGGTCAGGAAGATCTCCTGGAGAAGGAAATGGCAACAACTCATTCCAGTATTCTTGCCTGAAAAATCCCATGGATGGAGGAACCTGGTAGGCTACAGTCCATGGCTTGCAAAGAGTCAGACACAACTGAAACTTCACTTTCTTTTCTTTCGCACATCCATACATGACCACTGGAAAAACCATAGCTTTGACTAGATGGACCTTTGTTGGTGAAGTAATGTCTCTGCTTTTTAATATGCTCTCTAGGTTGGTCATTGCTTTTCTTCCAAGGAGCAAGCATATTTTAATTTCATGACTGCAGTCACCATCTGCAGTGATTTTGGAGCCCAAGAAAATAAAGTCTATCACTGTTTCCACTGTTTCCCATCTATTTACCATGAAGTGATGGGACCAGATGTCATGATCTTAGTTTTTTGAATGTTGAATTTTAAGCCAACTTTTTCAGTCTCTTCTTTCATTTTCATCAAGAGGCTCTTTAGATCTTCTTCGCTTTCTGCCATGAGGGTGGTGTCATCTGCATATCTGAGGTTATTGATATTTCTCTGGGCAATCTTGATTCCAGCTTGTGCTTCTTCCAGCCCAGAGTTTCTCATGATGTACTCTGCATATAAGTTAAATTAGCAGGGTGACAATATACAGCCTTGATGTACTCCTTTTCCTGTTTGGAACTAGTCTGTTGTTCCATGTCCAGTTCTAACTGTTGCTTCTTGAAGTGCATACAAATTTCTCAAGAGGCAGGTCAGGTGGTCTGGTATTTCCATCTCTTGGAGAATTTTCCACAATTTGCTGTGATCCACACAGTAAAAGGCTTTGGTGTAGTCTATAAAGCAGAGATAGATTTTTTTTCTGGAACTCTTGCTTTTTTTATGATCCAATGGATGTTGGCAATTTGATCTCTGGCTCCTCTGCCTTTTCTAAATCCAGCTTGAACATCTGGAAGTTCATGCTTCACATACTGTTGAAGCCTGGCTTGGAGAATTTTGAGCATTACTTTACTAGTGTGTGAAATGAGTACAATTGTGCGGTAGTTTGAGCATTCTTTGGCATTGCCTTTCTTTGGGATTGGAATGAAAACTGACCTTTTCCAGTCCTGTGGCCACTGCTGAGTTTTTCAAATTTGCTGGCATACTGAGTGCAGCATTTTAAAGCATCATCTTTTAGGATTTGAAATAGCTCAACTGGAATTCCATCACCTTCACTAGCTTTGTTTGTAGTGATGCTTCCTAAGGCCCACTTGACTTCACATTCCAGGATGTCTGGCTCTTGGTGCGTGATCACACCATTGTGATTATCTGAGTCATGAAGATCCAGATATTTGTGTGTAGTCTTCTTATGTTTAGCCTTATAGGATCCAGTCAAAACACTGCCTTCCAAAGATACTTAGGTCCGCTGCTCTCTTCCCCACTGCTTAAGTGCTTAACCATTTTTACAACTTGTCTATTATTTCAAAATATAAGATGACACACAATTCACTCACTTTCATGTTCTCACCTTGAAAACATCCCTTTGGCCACAGGAATAGTGCTTTTGTACCTGTTCCAACTTTGTCTCTGAGACTGGACTTGGAAATCTTAGGCTCTAATACTTTGGCACTCAACTCCTTTAGTCCTGAGAAGCCACCAGTTCTGTAAAATAAATTCAACAGTCACTCTAAAGCACTCATCAATCCTGGGTAGCTTGGACAGTTCCAGCAGTAATTGTCAGTTTCTAGCCTTACATGGTTGTCTGCCATCTATGCATCTCACTCTTCTGTTTCAAGCTCCCTGAAGGTATTCATTCCATCTTTACATCCTTTTAACAGTCCACCTTGGCCACAAGAGATGCTCCATATTAATAGTTTTTCCATCTTTATCTATGATGAGTTGAAGTACGAGATTATAGACACTAAGTGTGATGGATTTTGTGCCACCAAAAAAGAGGCAATAGCTTCTTTTACCTTGAACCCTCTTACCTGCATCCTTTTCTGTCCTCCTCTTGTTTGGCTAAAACTTCTGCTAGGTGTACACTCAGTTAAAGCATTCTTGGACTTCCTTTTCCCCTCTATTGCCTGTGGGGAGCCCAAATTCTCTTCTTTCAAACATTGTGTGCAGACCTCGTGGGTAAAACTTATGACACTGAAACATAATTGTTGATTTTCTTACCCACTTTCCTCACAAGGTATTGAGGCTTTATGAGTGCTGGCCTTGGGTCTTCTTCATCTTAGTATCCCCACCACATGGCTTCAGGGGATAGATGCTCAGCAGGGGTTCACCGAACAGAAGAATAACACTAGTGGTTAAGGAGTGATGTTACAGATGCGTTAACATGTGTTGGCATCTGGTCTTGGGGGCAGGACAGTCTGACCTTTGGTGACAAGTGGGCACTTGCAAACAAAACCCAAATGTGAAGCTGTCTAATGTGTGGACAAATGAATGACTGGGACCAGAAAATAATTGGGAAGATAAATGATTATTAAGCACCTAGTAAGTGCCAAGAATGACCAGATCCTTTGCATGTTTTATGTCATTTTAACCTTCAACAACTGAAGTCAAATGACTTTCTGTCTTTGTGCAGAAGAGAAGCATCCTGCACTGAAAGGTAGGTGGTTAATAACTTGTCTGGATCAATACACTTCCTACTCTACCGTGATGTCTGAAGGGAGAGAAACGCATTACATTCATTTGCAAAATTACTTGAAACATAAGTCAAAGAGCTTTGTTTTGTAAAAATGTTGTTTTTTAGCCACTAAGTCATGTTCAACTCTTTGCGACCCCATAGATTGTAGCCCGCCAAACTCCTCTGTCCATGGGATTTCCCAGGCAATATTACTGGAGTGGATTGCTATTTCCTTCTCCAGGGGGATCTTCCTCACCCAGGCACTGAACCCGTGTTTCCTGCACTGCAGGGGGATTTTTTTTTTTTTTTTTTTTTTTTTTACCACTGAGCCACCAGGGAAGCCATTTTGTAAAAATAAGTGAAAACGAATAAAAGTCCTTAAATTGATGTCAAGCTGCACTTTGTTAGCAAAGTAGTCAGATGCAAAATCTTCTAACATTGTCGATGGTACCCCTGACCAATCTACTACACAGTAACTGAGAGACTTGAGTGATTTTGTTCATGTCTAATACAGGCTTACAGGTTAAAATTTGGCAGGCACTTAGATAACCAATATGCCCATAAGAAGTGGTAGCTGTTATTATTGTCTAGAATACATGGCTGTCATTTTCTTTCCCCCAGAAGATTCAAACAGCCAAAGGGTCATGGTATCACTGATTTTGGTATAAGAATCCAGCTGAGTAAAGGCTTTCCTTTGATTTCTGTGGTCTCACTCATTGGATTGTAACAGCTGGATATCATTAGAATGTCATACAACTTTTATTGGGTCTAAACTTGGCTCCATGAGACTAGACAGGGAGTGATTAGTAGCTATTTTTAATACCCAACTCTTTTCAGATGGATTCCTCCTAGACCACAGTTTCTGTTCGGCAAATTATTATGATTTTAGAAAGGGGGAAATTTGTTCCACTTCAAAAATCTCTCCAAATACTGTGTGTTGCAACTGATTTTGCTTTCGAGCCAATTTTCTGTGCTTGGCAAGCAAGGTATCAGCAAGAGTGTCTTCCAATGAAACACCAGCTTTCACTTCCCCATGGGTGACCACTCTTCCACTTCAGAAGACACTCATTGCCCCACAGGTTAGACATGCAAGAGGTCAGGCCAATTCTTTCCAAGCACAGGGTCCCACTGCTCAAGGCATAATTCGCCTGTTTCATCCAGTTGATTAAAATGTTTTATTACATCCTGTGACAAACAGCTTTCTCAACTCAGAGCAAAGAATGGTGAATGAGGAAGTAGACAATGATTTCAATCATTTACTGGAGGAGGACTATAAACAAAAAAAATTAGACAAAAAAAGTGTTGAGCATGTATTTACAAACCTTCTCTATTTCAGCGAAGTTAGTTGAAGAATCACGTCTGAGGTGATCAATTCAACACTTTTCCTTAAAGGCTTAGGGAAAAAAAAAAAAACAAACACAAACCTCAACTTCCTTCTCCTTTACTCATGATTGTATGGAAGCATTTTAGATGATTGACTAAATGAAAGACAGACGGACAATCTACAAAATAATCTAAATTTAGAAGAAAATTATAGGGCTACCTTTTTGTGAAAGACCTGCTCAAGAAAAATCAAAATTTACCTTTTGAGCTAAGTCATTATAATAGCCTGCTGAAAAGAAAGCCTTACAGCTGTGCTTGCTAAGCTTTTTTTCTATTCTTTTTTTCTTTTTCTCTCATGCAAATGAAACCAAGAAAAACATACAGCCATGCAAACCCCACCTCAGGCAAGTCTGAGAATATATTATTTCTTAGAGCTCAGTTAGATTTATGGTCTATCTAATGTGGACTCTGCTCTCAGAAGATAAATATAGGAAATCAGTTCAAAAGGATAACACTTTTGCTTAAAACAAACACAGTTTTCTGGCTTCTCCTGAGCATGCCTCTAGCTCTAGGCTTTATTATCTTCAACCCTAATTCTCTTTTTTTTCCCCTGTACTTCAGCTCTGGGCCTTAAGAGGGTGCTGGGTACATGAGATGTACTTAGGAAATTTTATGAGGTGAATTCATGAGTTTTTTAGGGGGATAAAAGCCTTCTTGTTGAATACAGGCAAAAAGTTGCTTTGTCATTATTCAGATTTTCTCTCAGCATTAGCCAGACCACCACTGGAAACCACTAGCTCTATTCGAGCCACCAGTGTATCACTGCAGTGATGCTGGGCTGCGCACTCGGGACCATAATGGATACAGTGAGGGCAAGTCAAAGCAGGTCCCACCACCACAGACTCAGACTCAAGTCAAAGCGGGTCCCACCACCACAAACTCAGACTCAAGTCAAAGCGGGTCCCACCACCACAAACTCAGACTCAAGTCAAAGCGGGTCCCACCACCACAAACTCAGACTCAAGTCAAAGCGGGTCCCACCACCACAAACTCAGACTCAAGTCAAAGCGGGTCCCACCACCACAAACTCAGACTCAAGTCAAAGCGGGTCCCACCACCACAGACTCAGACTCATGTCAAAGCAGGTCCCACCACCACAGACTCAGACTCAAGTCAAATCGGGTCCCACCACCACAAACTCAGACTCAAGTCAAAGCGGGTCCCACCACCACAGACTCAGACTCAAGTCAAAGCAGGTCCCACCACCACAAACTCAGACTCCAGTCAAATCGGGTCCCACCACCACAAACTCAGACTTCCTCTGTCTCCTCATTAAAGGGGTCAGGAGACTCCACTGACAGGTTTAAAACTAATTACAGGGAGCACTTTGTCTCCAAGCCCTCTTCCCATATGCCAATACACGTCACACACACACGTACCTGTACCCCAGATCCTATGTGAATGTCAATCGATTACATATACGCCATGGCATCATACAGGAACCCTCTCTCACTCTCAGAAATCATCTCTCTCTCACTCTCAGAAAATGCTTTTTGTGTGGCTCACCACACTCCCCCTATCCAGGGAAGGACAAACCATCAGCATCCTCATCGTTGTTATGGGAATAAGCAAAGAATCTAGTTTATTTGATGTGTAGGATGGACCAGATTTGTTCTAAGCACTTTACACCTATTAGCACTTTGCACCTATTAGCTTTTTTGATTTCCTACAAGGTTGAACTATTCTCTCCATTTTACAAATGAAGAAAACAATGATTTAAAGAGCATATAACTGATATAAAGAGGAAGTGAGATTTAACTCCTGGCCATTTAGTTTTGGGGGCTTCCTTAATGACTCAGTGGGTAAAGAATCCACCTGCAATGCAGGAGATACAGGAGACCTAGGTTAGATATCTGGGTCGAGAAGATTCCCTGGAGAGCGAAGTGGCAACCCACTCCGGTATTCTTGCCTGAAAAATCCCATGGGCAGAGGAGCCTGGTTACAGTCCATGGGGTCACAAAGAGTTGAACAAAACTGAGTGACCAACACTTTCATTTTTTTTTTCTGTTTAGTTTTGGAGCCCCGTACTTAATATATATATATATATATATATATTTATTTATTTATTTATTTTGGCTGTGCTGGATCTTCACTGCTGCACGTAGGCTTTCTCTAGTCTCGTGAGCCGGGGTTACTCGGTCGCAGTGCACAGACTTCTCATTGCAGTGGCTTCTCTTGCTGTGGGGCACAGGTTCAAGGGCACATGGGCTCAGCAGTTGCAGCTCCCGGGCCCTAGAGCACAAGTTCAGTAGTTGTGGTACACGGGCTTTGTTGCATGTGGCATGTGGGATCTTCCCAGACCAGGGATCAAACCTGTGTCTTCTGCATTGGCAGATGGATTCTTTACCACTGAGCTACCAGGGAAGCCCAGAGCACTGTGCTTTTAATCAAATGTTAAAATGCCTTAGGCCAGGCCAGTTACAGTATTTCTTATTCTTGACCAATGGCAACTGGTTGACATGTGGGCGTGTGACTCAGTCTTGGCTAATGAGAACCTTCTCTGGGACTTAGGCTGGAGATACCAGGAAAGAGATACTTTTTTTTTTTTTTTTTTACTGGAGTGCTAAGTTGGTTTGATATGCGTCTGGAGCTACTTGTGACTGCCTTTCCCCTACTGGGAAGAGTGTGTCTGACAATGATGTCAACACAGTTGATAGCAGAGCTTACATTTAGAGAGAAAGATATTCGGGAAGACCTCACTTAAGCTTTTTAAATGAATTAGTATGAATTGGTTTTCTTCTTTTCAGCTAGAATTTTAACTGATACACACCAGAATCTTACCTTACACTATGCACTTTTTCTCTACATAACAGTCAGGTCCAAGAATAGCACTTGACCTAAATTAGGTCAATCAGAACAAAGGTAATGAATTCTGAAATGACTAAGTGGTTGAGAAAGTGGACTCAATATTTCTGGTTGGGCCTAAACCCCCAGAAGATGTAAGCACTGAATTTGCTGCCAGTATTTTAATACCATTTGTACCAAGGCCTGGAGTGCTGTGATTCATGGGGTTGCAAAGAGTCGGACACGACTGAGCGACTGATCTGATCTGATCTGACCGTGTATTTAAAGTCAACATGCTGCTGCTAAGTCACTTTAGTCGTGTCCAACTCTGTGTGACCCCATAGCCGGCAGCCCACCAGGCTCCCCTGTCCCTGGGATTCTCCAGGCAAGAATACTGGAGTGGGTTGCCATTTCCTTCTCCAGTGCATGAAAGTGAAAAGTGAAAGTGAAGTCGTTCAGTCGTGTCTGACTCCTAGCGACCCCATGGACTGCAGCCTACCAGTCTCCTCTGCCCATGGGATTTCCCAGGCAAGAATACTGGAGTGGGGTGCCATCGCCTTCTCCAAAGTCAACATAGAAGAAGACAACGTTGTGAAATTGCAGGAAAAAGAAAAACTAAATCCTAATGACGTTGTTTGGGCCCTGACTCCTGCTGAACCTGGAGCCATTAAGCTCTATCGTTGGACTCCTCTGTTATGCAGGTCAGTGAATCCCATTTTTGTTTAAGCTAGTTGGTGTTGGGTCTTCTATCGTTTGCAATGGGATGGATCATTTGTTGATAAAGAATTCCACAGTCTGTCTCATTTGGCAAATTCTCTATCCATGCACAGCTTTTAGCCAGGGTAGCTCAGACACCATATAAATGCCATTGATGATGGTGAAAGTCTCTCAGTCATGTTTCACTCTTTGCAACCCTGTGGCAAAGGGCTACAAAGGACTGTAGCCCACCAGGCACCCCTGTCCATGGAATTCTCCAGGCAAGAATACTGGAGTGGGTAGCCATTCCCTTCTGTAGGGATCGCCCTGACCCAGGGATCAAACCCAGGTCTCCTGCATGGCAGGCAGACTCTTTACCGTCTAAGACACCAGGGAAGCTGATATAAATGTAATTACTATACATTTTTTTTCTCAGGTACATAAAGGTCATGCTCTCTGGATGGGAGCACAGGGAGACGGCGTGGGTCAACCTAGGACTAGGCTGATGGCGTGATAATGAGGATGGTGGGCAGAATCGTCAAAAGCTAAACACTTCTTAGAGATGGTCTGAAAGATGCTTTCAAATGGACAGCTCTGGTGTAGGTGGGCCCAGCAGTCCTGAAGGATGGCTCAGCATTCAAACTTGGAGTTGAGACCATAGGATGTCCAAGCACATGGTGAGACTCCTGGACACTGGATCCCAAGGACTATGAAGGAAAAGGGGGTTGGTTGAAGCCTGGAAGAAACCATTGGTTACCAGTGGTCACTGGAAGCTTCTGAGACTACTGTGTCCCAAGTATCCTTCAGGCTATTGCAATTATCACCACGTGACTGAATTTTTCTTGCTGAGGATGTGTGTGTGGTTTGTGAGGTATACCTCAATGAAGTCTTCTGGACTTTCCAGATTGTCTCATAACCTCGGCTTTAGTGTTTCTGACCTGGTTTTTCCTGCAGTTGCTGGTTCAGAGCATTTGAGGATGTAACCCATGGGCAACTCTGTCCAGTTAGCTGACTCATAGGAAGGCTCACTCCGTATGGAGGAAAAAGATGCCTTGTCTACAGCTCCATGGACACTTCTAGCTGTGCCAAGAAATGAGCTGAGCATTGCCGTGTCCTATTGCATCTGACTCGGGCACTTGTAGAAAGGAAGCTGAGACTTTTCTGGACCTGGGACTATGCCACCTTGGTCTGATGGTCCTGAAGGTGCTGACCATGCAGTATTAGATGATGTACCTGGCCTGTGTCCCTGGTCTTCTGCCCCATGTCACAGACAGTGTGGGCACTGCCATTCCACCATGAAGGGGTGGGATAAAGGCAGTGTTTTAGCTGTGGTGTCAGTAGGTCGAGGCACTCTGGGCTGGAGCAGAGATAAGGCAGGATGTTGGCCATCACTGGGAAGTGGAAGTTAGAAGTGAAAGTGGAGTGAAGGCTTGGTGTGAGATGGAGGCCACTGACAGGATGTGGAGGCAGGGCTCTATAGACATTGGAGGCTGGGTTCTACTCAAGTCAAGGCCAGGGCATGGACAGTATAGACCAGTCTTGGTCACAGAGAGAAATCTGGGCTGGGGAGGCAGCAGAAACAGAAGCACGATCTGAAGCAAAACCAGGGACCAACTCCAACGAGTAGACGTGTTGCTTTGCTGGGACCCTGTAGCCAGCTGCAGATTTTTATCTTCCCTTATTCCCCTTCTGGAATTGTTCTGGGCCTTAGAAGTGTAAGCTTCTACCTTTCTGCATCATTTTTCTTCAAGAATCTTGTGTGCTATTTAGTGTTCTCATAACTGGACCCCTAGAGGTTGGATATGGGAAGTTTGGCTCCTCTGCATATCACAGGTGAGAATGATCTGGTCCTTCTGAAGCCTGAAATCTCCAGCAGACTATTCCTATCTCCACCCACTTAACCTTGGAACGTGATTTCTTGAAATATTGGTGTGTGTTTGAGCCTCAGCTGTTTCTGTCAGAGAAATCACTTTGAAAGCTTCATTTTCTGGGATAATAGGACTTCAGAAATATGAAATTTCTCACTGTCCATAGTTACTGGATTATTTTAAGCAACAAAATCATGTATAAAATGTTACAAATTGTTTAGGGTTTATATCTTTCTTACTGACAAGCAGGGCTTGGCATAATCTGAAAAATAAGCATTCATAAACTGAGTCTACTGAAATGGAAAAAGAGAATTACACACTAAGAAGAAGGAGAAAGCCAAATGGGTTAGCTTATCTGATACATCTAAGTAAACCAGTTCCTTGGGAGATACAATCATTTCCTGGTACTAAAAGGAACATGTTGTGTCTGTATATGTTCTAACATGCGGAACACAAAGCCACTTACTGAACGACATCTTCGAGTGCAGTTTTGGAGACAACAGAATGAGCCCAGGTCTGACAATGGATTGTGTGTGCTCAGTTGCTACCCTAGGAGGGTAGGGTGTGTCCTACCCTCCTAGACTGCACAGGTTCAAATCCCAGCTCTGCTGACTGCCACCTGTGTGACTCTGGGTAAGTGGCTTAGCCGCTCTAGGTCTGTTTTCTTATTTGTAAAATGAGGACAACAATAGGGCCATTTTCATCTCATTGTCGAGGAGATTAAATGAATTAACAAATAAAGAAACTAGGATAGAATCTGACTCATGGTGAACACCAATGTCTTCCTCTTCTTGCTACTTCTCATACTAATACTAAATACAGACTCAGTTTAGTTCAGTTTGGTCACTCAGTCGTGTCTGACTCTTTGCGACCCCATGGACTGCAGCATGCCAGGCCTCCCTGTCCATCACCAACTCCCGGAGTCCACCCAAACTCATGTCCATTGAGTCGGTGATGCCATCCAACCATCTCATCCTCTGTCCTCCCCTTCTCCTCCCACCTTCAATCTTTCCCAGCATCAGGGTCTCTTCCACTGAGTCAGTTCTTTGCATCAGGTGGCCAAAATATTGGAGTTTCAGCTTCAATATCAGTCCTTCCAATGAACACCCAGGACTAATCTCTTTTAGGATGGACTGGTTGGATCTCCTTGCAGTCCAAGGGACTCGCAAGAGTCTTCTCCAACACCACAGTTCAAAAGCATCAATTCTTCAGCACTCAGCTTTCTTTATAGTCCAACTTTCACATCCATATATGACCACTGGAAAAACCATAGCCTTGACTAGACGGACCTTTGTTGGCAAAGTAGTGTCTCTGGTTTTTAATATGCTGTCTAGGTTGGTCATAACTTTTCTTGCAAGGAGTAAGCGTCTTTTAATTTCATGGCTGCAGTCACCATCTGCAGTGATTTTGGAGCCCCCAAAAATAAAGTCTGACACTGTTTCCAAGTACCACAAGCACTAGCTCAAGAGTGGTCCAAGGGCTTCTACAGATGAGCTTTCTAAAGCTCTAGGCTAATTCTGTCTGAGATTATTTCCGTAGTCATCCTCCATCTTCTGGGAAAACTTTCTTTCCAATGCCCGCCTTCCCCTTCCCCTCGGCCAGATCCCATACCCTGTGTCCCCACTGTCATCACCCTGGCCTTGGGCTCCCCTCTGCAGTGTCTGACTTATGCCCCTTGTTGTTGGGTATTCCTGTCCTGTTGTTCTTTTTTCCTCTTCTCTTTTACTAGCCTTCTCCAAGTACTGGCCCCCCAGGAAACTGGCAAATAAATGTGATGGACTAATCCAAGCTAGTAATGGTTAATTTTATGTCAATTTGGCTATGATACGGTGCCCAGCTGTCCCATCAAACACTAGTCTAGATGTTGCTGTGAAGGTATTTTTTAAGATATGTGTGTGCATGCTCAGTCTCTCATTTGTGTCTGATTCTTTGTGACCCTATGAGCTGTAGTCTGCCAGGCTCCTCTGTCCATGGCATTCTCCAGGCAAGAATAGTGGAGTGGGTTGCCATTTCCTTCTCCGGGGGATCTTGCCAACCCATGGAACTCATGTCTCCTGCACTGCAGGCAGGTTTTTACCACTGAGCCACCTGGGAAGCCTTCTTAAAATATGATTAACATTAAATCAGTAGACTTTGAGAAAAAGCAGATTACTGTCTATAATGGGGGTGGGCCTCATCCAATCAGTCAAAGGCCTTAAGAGAAAAGACTGAGATCTTCTTAAGAAGGAAGGAATTCTGCCTCCAGATTGCTTTTGGACTCAAGATGACAACATTGACTCCTGCCGGAGTTCCCAGACTGCTGGCCTGTTCTGTAAATTTCAGACCTGTCAACCTCCACAATTACATGAGTCAATTCCCTAAAATAAATCTCTCTCTCTCTCTCTCTATACATATATATATATATATATATACACACACACACACCTCCTATTGGTTCTATTTCTCTAAAGAACCCCAACCAATACAATTATTGATGTGTGTAATGGCTAAATGTCTCTGCTTCTTCATTAACATTTGCATTTTAACAAGGGCTCAGATTTAAAAAGTGAGAAATTATGAACATTGCTAAGTACTGTTGGAGAGCAAGTAGAGGGTACAGAGGTCCTTCCCAGTGACTTTGAAATCACTTCATACAGGTGGCAGCCTATTCTTGAGATGCGCCTGGGCTAGTCCATAAATGGATTTATTTCCTTCTCCTCTGAAGCTATGCATGGACTATGTAGAAATGACTTTAGCTATAGACACATACCACACACATTTATTTTAGTCTGGGTTAATATTTGGAAATCATCTATAAATAAAAAGTCTTCCTATTGCTTTGTGCATCTGCTGTGAACGTCGGTGTAATTTCCCTATTTATCATAATCATAACAGCAAGGTAAACATGAATCACTGTCTCCTTAAGGGTGGAAAAGAAACAAATATTTCTCTGAAATTTCTTAGAGGAAAGTCAATCTTCTACCCATTACATTAAGGCAGAAAAATCAATCAGCGCCAAATCCAAGTCCTTTTCTTTTTTAGTTTTTCATGTGGAAGACCCATCGATAAATCTTCCAGAGGCGTCATTGTTCTTACAAAGGTAATATCATGCACTTTCAGAAATGGCAGAACAATGATAATGTAAGGGCAAGGTGGGCTTTGGAAAAGAAACGAACCTGCGATGTGATAAAATATCAAACGCTTCTGGTTTCTACAATGCAGACCATTATTATGGCGATGATGCTTCCTCAGCATGAAAATGTAGAAAATTGGTATTCACTGATGGAATGTAGTGACCGTATTTCTTTTTTATGGTTGGTGTTTTGACAATCACTTATCCTCACCCATTCTTGCCCGCTTGCCTGCTCTCTCCTCCAGTTTCTGGTCTGCCTTGTGAGATCATGGATCTCTCATTCTCTAAGAAGCCAACGTGGTGAATCTTATCTCAAAACAAGTAAAGCAGGCAACCTTCTCTATGAGAATGAGAAAGTCTGCAAAAAAGGAACAAGGGGTAGAGAAATATTAAGGAAGGTTTACTGCCTTGGGACTGTGACTCAAGTCACCCTTACCCTAAAGGTGCTTAAGAGTTAACTTTTTGGAGAAGCTAACTTTTTTTGAGAAGGCTTGACTAACCCTAGAGCTGACTGGGAGGTAACTTGTCTGGAAGCCACTGGGAGAAGGTGAATGTTGGTGAGGGAGAGGTGAAGTAGGAGCAAAAGGGAAAAGTGTAAAAGGAATGGGGGTCTGGTCCTCAACCTGATTCTAGGGGGAAGTGTAGGGTACCACCAAGTGCCATGGGGCCCACGAAGAAAGAGTAACTGTTGTTTGATTAGAAATAATATGAAAGGTGAACCATTGATTCGAAATAATACATTGGGATAATTATGCAAAGGACTGATTAGTAAGTTTCTCCCGTATTTCTGCACTTCAAAAATCCCTTAGCGTATCTCCTGAATGCTCCCCAAGCCTGAAGACAGAGTCATTCATGGGCCGCCCACGGGGGCAGCAGATACGAGTCTATACACACTGGGCAGAAGCTAAAAAGAGACGCGTGTTTGGAAGCCAAGGGCAGGACGAGTCTCCCCAGCTCTCACAGACTTCGGGACAGATGCCTGCAGTCAGGAAGGGGAGAAGAAGGGAAGAGAGGGAGGGAGGGGAAGATGGGAGGATGGTGCAGCTCGCCCTCACCCGCAAAAAGGAGCTTCCTTTGAGCCCACTGGGAGCTCGCTGGATGCTGCATGGCCCCTGAGTGGTCCTTCCTGCTGCTCTCCGATGGACGATGCTCTTGTCGTGACTCAGTTATCCTCAGGGTGATGTGAAGGTGGGGATGGTCTACCTTCAGTGGGACTGAGAAGGGACAAGGCAAATCTGGCCGAGGCTTTCTAAATTTGCAGTTCAGTTCAGTTCAGTTCGGTTCAGTCACTCAACTCTGTCCGTCTCTTCGCAACCCCACTGACCACAGCACACCAGGCCTGCCTGTCCATCACCAACTCCTGGAGTCTACTCAAACTCATCTCCATTGAGTCAGTGATGCCATCCAGCCATCTCATCCTCTATCATCCCCTTCTCCTCCTGCCTTCAATCTTTCCCAGCATCAGGGTCTTTTCCAATGAGTCAACTTCGCATGAGGTGGCCAAAGTACTGGAGTTTCAGCTTCAACATCAGTCCTTCCAATGAACGCTCAGGACTGATCTCCTTCAGAATGGACTGGTTGGATCTCCTTGCAGTCCAAGGGGCTCTCAAGAGTCTTCTCCAACACCACAGTTCAAAAGCATCAATTCTTCGGCTCTCAGCTTTATTTATAGTCCAACTCTCACATCCATACATGACCACTGGAAAAACCATAGCTTTGACTAGATGGACCTTTGTTGGCAAAGTAATGTCTCTGGTTTTTAATATGCTGTCTAGGTTGGTCATAACTTTCCTTTTAGGTTTTGGTATTACTCAAATTTGGGTTGAATAAATTTTTGTTGTAACATTGTTCTATGCACTGTAGGATATTTAGCAATGCTTCAGAACTCTACCCACTAGATGCCAGTTGCACCCCCAATTTCAGGTGAAATAACCTTACATATCGCTAGAAATTGCCCAGTGTTCATTGAAGGGCATCAGTGGCTGTCAGCTGAGAACCCTGATCGCCACTGAACCAGTCTGAAATCTCTCTCTGAGCCACCATGGTATATATCTATTTTTTAAGTATAAGGTTCTTTTTTAGAAAACTGGAGGTTAATGGCTTTACAACGTTGCGTTCATCTCTGCTGTACAATGACATGAATCAGCTTTGTGTAAACATGCATCCCCTCCCTCTTGGAGCTCCCTTCACGCTCCCCAGCCCACACCTCTAGGTCAGCACAGCGCACAGAGCTGAGCTCCCTGTGCTGCACAGCAGCTTCCCACTGGCTCTCTGCTTTACACACGGTGGTGTATTCATGTCGAACCTCATCTCCCAAGTTCATGCCACCCTGCCCTTTCCCCCTGTGTCCACACGCCTGTTCTCTAGGCCTGCATCTCTATTCCTGCCCCAGAACTAAGTTCATCTGGACCATTTTTCTAGATTCTACCTACATGCACTAATATACGATATCAAACTCTTTCTCTTCATTCTCCCTCTCTTTTTCTTTCTTGGTCTCTGTCTCTTTCTCTCCTCCTGACCTCCTCTCCCCACCTTCTATCTCTACTACCTTAGTCTAAGATGCATTCTCGTTAAGCCTGCACAGCTGCTATAGCTTCCATCCTAACTGGTTTTCTGCATCCCCTTCACTCTCCAAAAATCAGTGTCCACCCTGAAGCCATGGTGATTAAAAAAAAAAAAACCCTGTCCTGTGCTTAAAACCCTGTGGGCCTCCAGTCCCCTTAGGTTCCTTAGGATGAGGACCAAACCCTTTGCCATTTCACCTGAGTCTATGCGGTCAGGATGCTCTGCAGACTCCTCACTCCATCGTCATCTGGGCTTCAACAACCCTGCTCTTCACTTTGCAGGTGGACCGTGATTCATTCACCCACGGGCCTTTGCACACCCTGCCCTCTGCCTGAGACCCTCTGCCTCAGTGCAGCCTCCTGATTAGCAGGCAGTGTTCCTCTATCAGCTCAAGCATCGCTTCCTTGGAGAAGCCTCTGTGAATGCTCAGAAGGAATCGGGCTCCTTCTGCCAAACGTCCTCGTATCGGTATGGAAAGCTGCTCTGTAGGAGTTGTCACAGTTGTGGTTTTACACTAGCGGGCTGTAACCTCGTTAACCCTATCTCCTCCTCTGAGCTATAAGATGTAGGAGACTAGTGCTGACTGACTTCCTTCCTGCCTCCCTCTCACCTTCTTTCCTTCTTTGCATCTCCCTTCATGTTTTGTGGACACAAGTCCATGTGGGTCTACTGAGCTCCAGTCTGTAGCCCCACACTGAACTCTCTAGAATACTACATCTGTTCTTTTATTATTTATGTTTTGACCAATTTCTAGCAACCTACCATCAACTCTCTGCCTTTTTTGTGGGCTAAGTTTTTTGAAGGAATATTAAGGTGCTGAAAAGATGCCACTCAAGCTGTCTTTGTGGGTCCCCTCCAAGGCGCCCCCCAGTCTTTTGTTTAAAGCAAAAGGAATCCTGAGCCTTCCAGTCATGTCTCAGCCATAGTGCTGCCCAAGCCTCTAGCCTATGTGGCTGATAATAAAAATGTTTTCTTAAAAATCAGAGACATGTATACCTATGGCGGATTCATTTTGATATTTGGCAAAACTAATACAATTTGTAAAGTTTAAAAATAAAATAAAATTAAAAAGGAAAAAAAAAATCAGAGACAGGCAGAAAAAGGACTCACTGCATTTGTCAGGCGAACTCTGCTTTAGCCGGCCTTTGGACAGTAGGCGAGAGAAAGCACAGTTAATGGCAATGAGCGATAGCAGTATTGTGATGGGTCGTGTACTTGTCTGGCTCCTCTGTTTCTGGTTTGTGGTTCTATCCCAAGTCTGTAATGACATATAAAATAATAGACTGCTTATCCTCATCCTTCTCCTTAGTGGCAAGTCACATTCTGAAGACAGTACATGGAATTTCCAGGATGTCAACTTGTCACTAAGCATGTGCATCATTCAATAGGTTGTTACCGAATCAGGACATCACACCTCATGTTTAATTTAAACCTATTTCCTCCACGTGGTTCTGCTCGAAGCAAGCTTTCCTTGCTTCCCTTTCACCTTTCCTAGGTCTCTTTAGGTTGTTGAAATTCACTATTTCCGGAAGAAAAGGGCATTACTCTTTAGAGTAATGAGGCTGTGACCTCTTCCAGTCTTAACAGGACAGTGCTGGATATCTAGTAATCATAAGGCAGGGATATCAGTTGGGATTGTTACAGGTCTCAACAGAGGGGGGGCGCTTTTCACGTCCATTATTGCATTGCAATGGTACTGGCGGGATCCTAAGAGAAAACTCAAGGCCCCAGGCAGAGATGGGAGACTTGTTCACCTCAGTTGGAAACTCCGTCTTACTGGGATTTCTACGTAAACACCTGGGTCCACAGTCACGTTTGCTTCACAAACTCCAGGAGAAATGCTCACTGAGAACATTCACAGAAGAGCTAGAGGGAAGAACTGGGCTGCTGTCCTGGTAATTGGTTTAAGCTCCAGAATTGCAGCGACTGTCTGTTTTCTTCAACATCACATCCCTAGAGCCTAGCAGAGTTAATGTTTCCAGCAAATACCTGTCGATCTTCTGTGTCTGTAACACAACAGGGAGATGGGTGGGAAGCTTCCGATGTTTATCAGAAGTAGGGAAGGAGAAAATGTGGAGAAAGAGGGAAAATGACAGCAAATAAGCCTATATTTGTGTAAGCTTTATTTTCTTTAAAAATATTTCTTCTACTGTTATATTTTCCTGAGAACGTCTTTCAGATGCCTTCTTATATGATGGTTAGTATTTCCATCTTTTTTTTTTTTATAGCCTAAGAAGGAAAAACAGAAAGTTTAGATTCCCTTGGGTCATGTGGTGAATCTATTTAATTCTTTTTCTGTTTTAAAATATGCTTGTTTCCTGGTTGATCTTAAGTAGGTTCATGTCTGTCTAAAATTATTTGTGTTGTGAGACAGGGACAAAAACCATGCTACTGAAAAGTTTAGTCTAGTTCATGTACCACAAGGTTACTTAGATTTAAGAAGAGTTAAGAGTTATTTGCATTGAAGAAGCAGCTATGATTACAGGAGTGGTCGTTTCTCAACTCGTGTGAACAAGTTAAAATTCTCTTTTTGACTTTCCGTGACATCAGAGGCCCTCATTCTGCTGGAAGAATTTTCCTGAAGTTTGGGGATGAAAGTTCATCCACCTTTTGTTTTCCTTTCCCCCCAGCATATGGTAGACATCATAACAGGAATATGTTGTAAGGTGTTTCTTAAGAAAGGAGGTGAGGGGCTTTCCTGGTCACTTAGAGAAGAGTCCACCTGCCATTGCAGGAGACATGGGTTTGATCCCGGGTCCAAGAAGGTCTCACATGCTGTGGACCATCAACGGCCGTGTGCCACAACCATTGAGCCTGTGCTCTGGAGCCCACGTGGCGCGACTACTGAAGCCCACATGCCTTAGCGCCTGTGCTCACAGCAAAAGAACCCGCCTCAATGAGAAGCCCCCGTATTGCAAGGAAGAGGAGCCCCCACTCACGGTAACTTGAAAAAGCCCATGTGCAGCACCAAAGACCCAGCACAGCCAAAAAGAAACAAAATTATTTAAAAAAAGAAAGGAGGTGAGACAAAGACAGATATGATAGGATATCACTTGTATGTGGAATCTAATGATACAAAGGAGCTTATTTACAAAACAGAAATAGACTCAGACAAGAAAATAAACTGAGGGTCCCCAAAGGGGAAGGTGGGGAGCTAAATTCGAAGTTTGCAATTATACTCACTACTATATATAAACAAGGACTTACTATATAACACCCAGAACTACACTCGATATCTTACACTAACCTATAAGGCAAAAGAGTCTGAAATAGATACATGTGTGTGTGTGTGCGTGTGTGTAACCGAATCATGCTCCTGTGCACCCAAAATGAACACAACATTGTAAATCAACTATCAGTTCAGTTCAGTCGCTCAGTCGTGTCCGACTCTGCGACCCCATGAATCGCAGCACGCCAGGCCTCGCTGTCCATCACCAACTCCCGGAGTTCACCCAAACTCATGTCCATCAAGTCAGTGATGCCACCCAGCCATCTCATCCTCTGTCATCCCCTTCTCCTCCTGCCCTCAATCCCCCCCAACATCAGGGTCTTTCCCAATGAGTCAACTCTTCACATGAGGTGGCCAAAGTATTGGAGTTTCAGCTTCAGCATCAGTCCTTCCAATGAACACCCAGGACTGATCTCCTTTAGGATGGATGGGTTGGATCTCCTTACAGTCCAAGGGACTCTCAAGAGTTTTCTCCAACACCACAGTTCAAAAGCATCAACTATAGTTTAATGGAAAAAAAAGAGAAGGAAGGTGTTTGAAAAAAAAAAGAAGGAAGCAACTAACTGGATGCCCAGGATATAAAGAATTGTAAACGTATGGTTCCATTGTGGAGCTGAAGTGTGGACATGAAGTTAAGTATCTAGTTGGGAACAGGATATTTGCATGATAACAATGTTGAGGACTGTACTTCCTGCCTACTCCGAGTCTTGCTGATGGTCTCTGCCACTTAAGCTTCTTATTTCTGTCACTTACGTTGCTTCAGCTTCCTTCTCTTTTCCAGTTCCCAGTCTACATCATGGCACTGAAGATACAAACTCCCCCTCACACAAGAAATTCCATGGCTATTCTTTTAAGATCTTACAATTTTTATTGCATGACCTAGCAGTAGTTATTACACTATTTTTGAGTCCGAATCACACATTGTGAATTTGCAGGGTGATATCATTTAGATCATTAATCTCTCTGTGTCCATTTTTTTACATTTGCACCTTGAGAATGTTATTATTTACCCCATAGTATGTGTCTAGAAGGCTTCCCTGCTGGCTCAGATGGTAAAGAATCTGCCTGCCGTGCAGGAGACCAGGGTTTGATTCCGGAGTTTGGAAGATCTCCTGGATAATGGCTACCCACTCCAGTATTCTTGCTTGCAGAATCCCATTGACAGAGGAGCCTGTGGGCTACAGTCCATAGAGTCACAAAGGGTCGGACAGGACTGAACAGCTAGGCACACACATGTAGGTCTAGAGGAAGAAAAACAAGGAGATATAAAGAGGATGAAGCAAGTCTGAAGCAAGTCATGTTTCTATTCCCAAAGGAAATCCAAATAACTTTCCAATCGCAACCACATTTCTTTGAATCTGCCTCCCTTAATTTTTAGCTGAGCAGTATTTCTGTATCACTAAGAAAAAACAGGGTTTCCCTGGTAGCTCAGCTGGTAAAGAATTCACCTGCAATGCAGGAGACCCCAATTCGATGCCTGCGGGAAGATCCTCTGGAGAAGGGATAGGCTACCCACTCCAGTATTCTTGGGCTTCCCTGGTGGATCAGATGGTAAAGAATCTGCCTGCAATACGGGAGACCTGGATTAGATTCCTGGGTTGGGAAGATACCCTGGAGGAGTGCATGGCAACCCACTCAGTATTCTTACCTGAAGAAGCCCATGGACAGAGGAGCCTGGTGGGCTACAGTCTCGGGGTCACAAAAGTCAGACACTACTGAGCAACTAAGCACAGCACAGAAAGAAAGAGCAAGAAATGTTGTCAACTGAACTGTGACACATGTTTTCTTAAAACGTCAGTTTTAAGATATGTATCAATGTTGGAGATGTTAAAGCGTGAAAAAATCGACAAAACATGCATGTTCAGCTTATATCATTAGAGCCAGTGGTATGCCATGACCAACCCAAGCTACATTTCAAAAATTATAAGGCAGGCATAATCGACTACGTGTGTTTTTATTTTAGAAGCCTTTTTTTTACTACAATTATTGTCATGTGAATCCTGAAAGAACTGAAAGCACAGAGCTTCTGAGAGCTGTTTTCATGGGCAGTGGATGGACACCGTCTAATGCTCAGTATTGGACTTACATTACAGTTTTATTCAGCTTCTATGACCATTTATTTATTTTAAATCCAACATTCTTTCTCTGAGAATTTCTTTTAAAATAATAGCCACTCTTTGGTGCCTCCCACAAATAACCATCCTTGCACGCTTGCTGCTGACTCGGCACTGGCAGTTAAACACAGTCTGTTTCCCAGGGCTATGTTGGCTCTCCCATCCAGCAGGGGGACGCTGAGGCAGCCTGGGCCACAGCGCTGAGACTCCGATTGGCCTTGGCTGTACAAGCTCATCAATCAGACTGTTGCATGGAAAAAGTATTGGGAGGTTTATACTTTCCAAGAGAAAAATCTAAATGTGTTGCCTCATCCTTTTTTCATTTTATAATACCAATCTTTGCTCAGTGAAGAATATACACATTCAAAGCTGCGAAAGGTGACTTAGGAGCCACTGTGACCATCTTCATAGTGAACTGTAATACAATTTGGATGGTCTGCTTACACGGCAGTCAGTCCAATGTTTCTTTGAAAGCAAGGCAAGAGTAATCAAGACAGATGGGAGGGGTTAGAGAACATTCTATATTCCTGTGTTAATATGCAACACTAGCTATGATTTTCTAAGTACTTACTATGTGCCAAGCACTGCTGAAAGGAAATTAATAAGCTCTGGTGACTTTTTTCTTGTAACATGTGTAAGAGGTAGGTGATACTATCAGGGACATCTCACAAAGAAAGAAACTGAATGTTGTATATCGATTTGCATCCCTTCAAAATTCATATGTTGAAGTCTAAACCCATGGCATGACCATATTTAGAGACAGTCTTTAAAGAGGTACAGTACAGTGCATGCATCCCACCCCCAAATTCCAACCCCAAAGAAAGGCAAGGCCAAAAAATGTTCAAACTACCGCACAATTGCACTCATCTCACACGCTAGGAAAGTAATGCTCAAAATTCTCCAAGCCAGGCTTCAACAGTATGTGAACCGTGAACTTCCAGATGTTCAAGCTGGATTTAGAAAAGACAGAGGAACCAGGGATCAAATTGCCAACATCTGCTAGGTCATCAAAAAAGCAAGAGAGTTCCAGAAAAAAATCTACTTCTGCTCTATAGACTATGCCAAAGCCTTTGACTGTGTGGATCACAAGAAACTGTGGAAAATTCTGAAAGAGATGGGAATACCAGACCACCTGACCTGCCTCTTGAGAAACCTGCATGCAGGTCAGGAAGCAACAGTTAGAACTGGACATGGAACAACAGACTGGTTCCAAACAGGAAAAGGGGTATGTCAAGGCTGTATATTGTCACTGTGCTTATTTAACTTATATGCAGAGTACATCATAGAAATGCTGGGCTGGAGGAAGCACAAGCTGGAATCAAGATTGCTGGGAGAAATATCAATAACCTCAGCTATGCAGATGACACTACCTTTATGGCAGAAAGTGAAGAAGACCCAAAGAGCCTCTTGATGAAAGTGAAAGTGGAGAGTGAAAAAGTTGGCTTAAAACTCAACATTCAGAAAACTAAGATCATGGCATCTGGTCCCATCACTTCATGGCAAATAGATGGGGAAACAGTGTCAGACTTTATTTTTCTGGGCTCCAAAATCACTGCAGATGGTGACTGCAGCCATGAAATTAAAAGACGCTTACTCCTTGGAAGGAAAGTTATGACCAACCTAGACAGCATATTGAAAAGCAGAGACATTACTTTGTCAACAAAGGTCCATCTGGTCAAGGCTATGGTTTTTCCAGTGGTCATGTATGGATGTGAGAGTTGGACTATAAAGAAAGCTGAGCACCAAAGAATTGATGCTTTTGAACTGTGGTGTTGGAGAAGACTCTTGAGAGTCCCTTGGACTGCAAGGAGGTCCAACCAGTCCATCCTAAAGGAGATCAGTCCTGGATGTTCATTGGAAGGACTGATGCTGAAGCTGAAACTCCGAAGAATTGACTCATTGGAAAAACCCTGATGATGGGAAAGATTGAAGGTGGGAGAAGAGGATGACAGAGAATGAGATGGATGGATGGCATCACTGACTTGATGGACATGAGTTTGAGCAAGCTCTGGGAGTTGGTGATAGACAGGGAAGCCTGGTGCGCTGCAGTCTATGGGGTCGAAAAGAGTCGGATACGACTGAGTGACTCAACTGAACTGAACACAACAGTGCGTGCATGTCCAACTTTTCAACCCCGGGGGCTGTAGCCTGCCAGGTTCTTCTGTCCGTTGGATTTCCCAAGCAAGAATAATGGAGTGGGTTGCCATTTCCTTCTCCAGGGGATTTTCCCAACCCAGGGATGAAACCCATGTCTCCTGTATTGCAGGCGGATTCTTGACCAACTGTGTCATCTGGGAAGAGGTAATCAAGTTAAAATGGGACCTCTAAGTGTGGTGCCTAGTCCAATAAACTGGTGTCCTCATGAGAAAGGAAATTTGGACTCAGAGACAGGCATGAAGGGAGAGCCCCAACATGAAGACAGCCATCTACAAGCCAAGGACAGAGGCCTGAAATAGACCCTTCCCTCACAACCCTCAGAAGGAACCAACCCTGCAGACACCTTGATTCCAGAGTTTCAGCCTTCCAAACCATGAAACAATAAATTTCTGTTGTATAAGCCACATTCATGGTACTTTTTTAAGGCAGCCCTAGCAAACTAGTCAAACCAAACTAATGGAGGTAATGCAATTTGCCAAAGATGGCCCAGAGAATGGGGTCTGTAGCTCACACTTGCATTTCTGTGCCTGAGTCCTAGGCTCCCCATAACACCACTCCCTACAGCCTCTACTGAGGAGAGTGGACTCTCTTCCCTGGGCTTCATGCTGTGCAAAAATGGATGAGCCCATCAGTGAGAGGCTGGTGGTTCCTGTAAAACTTTTAATGTCACACAGCCATTATTGACCTGCCATGCCATACTACTGGTGAAATACTGGTTACATTATTACTCCCCAGGGAAAAATGAGAGCCAAACTGATCCCATCCATCTGTCCTACAGTCTGACAGTGGGGTCAGACACAGTCTTCAGGGACACTCTTGTCCAAGTCATCTCCTGAGTCTGATCGTTAGGGTCTGCAACTCAGGGACACTGCCTGAAGATATATCAAATCTCAAAGTCCTGATCCGGTCATTCAACTGGATGAAACCCAGATGGCCATCTACTGCCAGGATGTGTGGAATAAAGTTGCTAATTTCCAGCTCATATAGGCATTACCCTGGCCTATGTTTCCAGACCTCAGTAGAGCACTGACCCCTTTCCTCCCCACACGTAGGCATGTACAGGTGTGGGTACACACACAGAGACACGTCTGGGCCCACAGTCACGTTGGCCCACCCCCTTCATCCAGGACTCTCCATGCAGTCTCTCACACCTGCGCCCTCAATTCAGGTACCTCCTTGATCTGAAATTTCCTTTTTATCCTTTATTCATCTGTTGACACTCTGCTCATGACTTGCAAAGTCCAGTTCAAACCTCACATTTGCCAAAGACATTTCTTCTATCCCTTCAAACAGAATTATTTCCCCTCTAATTCAAAGTCCCAGGCCTATTTCCCAGTCTGTCTTCAAATGGGGATAATTATGAGTCTGTAATCCCATGAAATCTTAGGGGAGAGAGACTTTGTTGTTTATTTTCTGTGTCCACAATACCTAGAAAGGACGTCTTTACACAGTAGGTTTTCAATTAGTTTTTGCTGGATTTACTGTAGTCTCTTAGGTTATCTCCATAAGACTTCTAACTAGTTTCAAAAACTTCACCAACCTTCAGGAACAAAAAGCAAAACCCTGGAGCCTTGCCCTTGGCTTTCATTTTAAACAGAGCCAGCTCATAAGGGCAGAGAAACTCTTTCTCATGTTTTTCCTGGAAGACAAAGTATGGGCCTGTGATCACTAAGTATGCTTTGTGGTCTCAAGTTCATTGTCTACCAACTCACAACATTTTATTTTGTTCCTAGACTTAACTACTTCGAACTCCAGGAGTTGGTAGGACAATGCACCCAACAATTCTTTCCATTTAGGTTAGGTGACAATGACAACTCAGGTAACATGGTGGCCCCAAACAGAAATGACATGCTGTGTCAGAGTGGGAGCTGCATATGGTCAAATTCTATGTCATTTCTCTAGGTTGCTTTCTTCTTAAGAAATGTGAAGAGAGCACAAAATAAATCTGTTTCCCAGCTCACAGGCCTCATTGAGGCTGGCTGTCCAGTTCAAAATCACACCAACTACAACTGCAACAACTTCACGAGAAGCATGACCAAAAACTTAAGTCTCTTTTTCCTGCAATATGTTGCTTCTGAACTTGACGGCAAGTATTCAGTTCTCAATGGTGCTTGTGCGTATTCAGTTGCTCAGTAGTGTCTGACTCTTGGTGACCCCATTGACTGTAGCCCACCAGGCTCCTCTGTCCATAGGGATTCTCCAGGCAAGAATACCGAAGTGGGTTGCCATGCCCTCCTCCAGGGGATCTTCTCGACCCAGGGATCGAACCTACATCTCCTGTGTCTTCTGCTTCGGCAGGCAGATTCTTCACCACTGCCCCACCTGGGAAGCTCTCAGCGGTAGCTGGGTATATTTATTAGTTGCAGGGGACCTGTAACCATCTGCTTCCAAAGAAATCCTGGCGGTAGCACTAACTAAATCTTAGGGATCTTTGACTTTCTGGGCCTCAGTTTCATTATCTGTAAAATGGAGGCAGAGGACTGTTTTAAAGGAAAGTATGATGGCCTATTAACTGAGTCAATAAAGGGTGAGTCAATAAAGAGACAGTACTCTGACTAGTAGCCAGAACATAGTCAGTGTTGGGTTTAATGGTCGCTGTTATGATTTCAAAATGTTCCCTTCACCAGAGACAGGAAGCAGCAGAGAATATTATTGGCTTCTGTTATGGATGCCATCTCAAAGTTCTTTCCTTCTGCTTTTTTTTTTCCTTTCCAGAATACGTTGGAAATTATAAGCAAATATGCAAGTGATGCGTGTATATTTAGTTTCACATAAAACCTCATTGTTACTTCCTGGCGCGCTTCCAAGGTATCTTACAAGTTATCAATCTCACCAGGACAGAGTGTGTTTTCTGACCACTTCCCCTTTGCAATTAAGGACTCTGACCACTCGCTTACGCAGACTGAGACCAGCATCCGTAACCCCAAAGGAGGTCAGAAACCCCCAGCTCTTGCCGCCGAGGGGGCCAGCTGAGAACCCAACACTGTGTTTCAGGGCTGTGGCCACGACCGTGACCATAGGAACTGGGAACACCCACCAACACCCTGCTTCCCCCAGCCCCACTTCCTTCGCTCCAGTGCCATCAAGTATGGTTGCAGTGCCTTCGTGAATGTTTTGAGTGGAGTTAGGTTTCTGGTGTTTATTATTGAATTGCTAAAGATTTGGAGAGAAGACAAACAGACAGACGAACCAGCAAAGCAAGAGACAGAAGACACCCTTGACGGACGCGCACTAAGTGCATAGCTGGGGTCCGTGACGGTCTGGGCTCTCCCCAGAGCCCAGGGTTTTGTCAGTGGCTCTGCAAATAAAACCTGCCCTAGACACACACAGAGGAGGCTGTATTTGCCTAGGAAACCTGCCACTCTGGCCCTGCAGATAGCAGGCCATAGTCAGGGGGGTGGTGAGTTTTCCTGTTTACCTTCCACCTTCACAGAAGTATTGCATGCAGGGCCTGGGGAGGGTCTGGGAGGGTCAGCTCCTCTCCTCTTCTCCAGACAGACTGGGGTTTCGATTAAATCCCAGCCATTGCCTCTTTGCTCTCTGTATTGCCTCTCCTCAACAGCATGGTGAACACAGAGAAGTTAAATTCACAGTGACTTCCCTTCTGAGGATGTGGGAGGGCTTGAGGGTCGGGCTGGTCAGGCTGGCAGCTGAAAGGCCAGGCTGCACTGCGTCGTCCACAGGCTCTCCCAGCTGAGCAGGAAGGCTTCCCCATCTGACTTCTTGGCGCCTCTTACACAAACTCCCTCAGCCACAGAAACTAAATCCACGTAGGTGGAGGCTGTGTCTATGTTCTTTGCCATTTGCAATCCCAACATCTACCACATGTGTGCCCGATGCATATCAGATTCTTTGTGCATGCTTGTTGAATAATAAATGTCTATTTTTAAACTTTTTATTTCATATTGGAATAGAGTTGATTGACAATGTGGTGATAGTTTCAGGTGTTCAGCAAAGGGATTCAGTTATACATGCACATGTATCTATTCTTTTTCAAAATCTTTTCCTATTTAGGTTGTCACATAATATCGAGCCGAGTTCACTGAGTCCTTGTTGGTTATCCACTTTAAATATAGCAGTGTGTACATGCCAATCCCAAACTCCCTAACTGTCCCTTCCCCTCTGGTAAACAGAAGTTCTTCTCTAATCCTGTGAGTCTCTTTCTGTAAGTTCATTTGTATCATTTATTTTTAGATTCTACTTAAAAGTGATATTGATAGCAATATCATGCAATATTTCTCTCTGTCTGACTTACTTCACTCAGTATGATGATCTCAAGGTCATTCATGTTGAATAAATGTCTACTAATAGACACATTTTGGCCATCTGCTGCAAAGAATTGACTCATTGGAAAAGACCCTCATGCTGGGAAAGATTGAAGGCAGGAGGAGAAGGGGACGACAGAGGATGAGATGGTTGGATGGTATCACCAACTCAGTGGACATGAGTTTGAGTGAACTCTGGGAGTTGGTGATGGACAGGGAGGCCAGGCGTGCTGCAGTCCATGGGGTTGCAAAGAGTTGGACACGACTGAGCGACTGAACTGAAGTGAACTGAATAGACACATACACAACAGTTGATATAGTCTGGACTTAAAATATCCAGTCCCACTGTCTTCATATGTACATTTATATACAATCATGCTAGATTTTTGGTTTAGTCAGTATAGTCACTGTGTCTGTTTTCTCTTTTTTATTGTTGAAATGGGGATGGCAACTTTCCAAGGGCTGGGGAGAGAATACGTTTGAGAGCATCTCATGATTTCCTGGGAGAATGGACTCCAAAGGCTTTCCAATATGGTTGAACAGTCTTGAAGTGTGCAGGCTTCTGTGTCTAAGATAGACTATATATTCCTTGGGAGTCTAGAATCTTATCACTCCTTTGAGAGGGGATTAATGTTTAAAGAAACTGAAGTCAGTGGATCTGGTGGGGGAAAACTGAATGGCACAATTTAAGATTATGAAAGATCATGTTCTTTGAAAATGATGTTGGCTGCAAGAGTATAAATTATAGCTTAAAGGGCCTTAAAATTTTATCTTTTCATCTAAGAATTCTTCTAGGAATATAGCCTAAAGATATAATATGGAAATCAGCAAAAGATGCATAGCCAGTAAAGTTCATGACATCATGACATATGACAGCCAAAAGCTGGAAACAATTTTAAAGTCCAGCAAGGGGCAATGGCTATGTAAATTATGGGGTGTAATCATTAAAGTGGATGATAGAGCACTTCTTTGTGGCCATGGATATTTTCTGTCCCTAAAGAACAAACTACTCAATTCATAATTTAAAAAAAAAAAAAAAGTGATGTACTTAACACGTATTCCATCTCTGGAACACTACTTCTTCCTACTCTGATCCTAACCCCAGGACTTTTGGGATTAGGTGGATTTTAGAGATAGGACGAGTCTATGTGATACACAAATAATCCGTAATTTAAAATCAAAAGCTTAAGGATTTATTTTTAGTGTCACCAAATAGCTGTGGATGTTAAATGTGACAGCCAAAAAAAAAAAATAGGGTTCAACTTTTACTTATCAGGGTAATATTTATTTATGAAGAGTATTTATTCATTTGGGCTTCCCAAGTATCCCAAGGGCTTCCCTGGTAGCTCAGATAGTAAAGAATCGGACTGAAATGCCAGAGACCTGGGTTTGATCCCTGGATTGGGAAGATCCCCTGGGGAAGGAAATGGCAACTCATTCCAGTATTCTTGTCTGGAAAATTCCTTGGACGGAGGAACCTGGAGGGCTACAGTTCATGGAGTCTCAAAGAGTGGGACACAACTTAGAGACTAACACTTTCACTTGCAAGAGGCTCAGTGGTAAAGAATCTGCCTGCCAATACAGGAGACACAGAAGACATGGGTTCAATCCCTGGATTAGGAAGGTCCGCTGGAGAAGGAAATGGCAACACACTCCAGTGTTCTTGCTTGGGAAATCCCATGGACAGAGGAGCCTGGTGGGTTACAATCAGTCCATGGGGTTGCAGAGTTGGATATGACTGAGCAATCAAGCATGCGTGTATTTATTTGTGAAAAGGAATACTTAAAATAATATCAAGAAAAAACAAGACACACATATGCACATACAATGCAATCTAAATAATATAAACATATTGATATGAATATACAGATAGTCACATGCCAAATTATTTATATGAATTTCACCAGTGAGATATGATGAGTGGTTACTTTCTTCTTAATATTTTAATATATTTTTTCATATAGGGGCATATAGCTTTTTAAATTAAAAATTTATAATAAAAGTATTAAAATGACTGTGGGCTGGATTGGGTTAACCACCAAGGAGAACATATTGATGGAAAACGCTTTTAAATACTTGAAATGAGATCCTTGGGTAAAATGTGTGGCTACTTGCTCCCAAGAGTTATGGAAAAAGGATGCCCACTTTTCTCCCTGAAAGTTTACTGAATCTGAGGTGTGGGCCATCCAGGTCACTGGTACCTCTTATGTTCTAAATACCTGTTAAATTACGGAGACAGAGCAAGGATAGTTTAGCGTTGCAGCATGCAATGCTCATGTTTTTTTCTCTTGACCATGGTTTTTCTGGAAAGTGCTTTACTACTGACATGGCTTGAAAATTTACCCCAAGGACATAGCTCTGTTGGTAAGTTCTCTATTGTTTACTACTTTACTACACTCAAGTCCCCTTTCAGTATAAGCCCCTGTTAGCCAAAGAATTGATGCTTTTGAACTGTGGTGTTGGAGAAGACTCTTGAGAGTCCCTTGGACTGCAAGGAGATCCAACCAGTCCATTCTAAAGGAGATCAGTCCTGGGTGTTCTTTGGGAGGACTGCTGCTAAAGCTGAAACTCCAGTACTTTGGCCACCTCATGTGAAGAGTTGACTCATTGGAAAAGACTCTGATGCTGGGAGGGATTGGGGGCAGGAGGAAAAGGGGACGACAGAGGATGAGATGGCTGGATGGCATCACTGACTCGATGGACGTGAGTCTGAGTGAACTCCGGGAGTTGGTGATGGACAGGGAGGCCTGGCGTGCTGCGATTCATGGGGTCGCAGAGTCGGACACGACTGAGTGACTGTACTGAACTGAACTGAACTGAAATGATAGACGGTGGAACCCTTGAGGGCTGAGTTCATCTACTTCTCACAAGGCTTCCTATGCATTGTGCAGTGAGATGTGCTAATGGATTAGATGACAGCTTTAGATAACAAAGCCAGAAGCAGCTTAAGCTGAACGGTTTTTTTTACCTTGCAATTGGCTGTGACCTCTACTCTCAAACCCTGAGGTCCAGCTTTCTCAGGGATATAGACCCAGACTAGGATAGGTAGGCATCAGAAGAGGACAGGAGACTCTCCTAAGGTTTTCAGTTGCCTTTGAGGTTCTCAAAATATGGCCAGCTCTCTTTGTGACCCTGTGGACTGTAACCCACCAAGCTCCTCTGTCCATGGGATTCTCCAGGCAAGAATACTGGAGTGGGTAGCCATTCCCTCCTCCAGGGGGTTTTCCCAGCCCAAGGATGGAACCTGGGTCTCCCACACTGCAGGCAGATTCTTTACCATCTGAACCACCAGGGAAGCTCAATATGGCAACACTAAATAACGAATGAAATCACATACTTGGGCAAGAAAATACATATCTCTGGAATAAAGTTAAAGGCAATATCATTCATTTCATTAATAATTTCAATTATTTGGAGGCAGGACATGGAAGAGGGTGTGTTATGGAGCAGGAATTTTATTTATTTATTTATTTTTTTTTAAGGAGTCCGACCGTCCTCGGCCTGCGTTGGCGGCTTGACGGGGACCGGAGCTGCTCCTCGGACCTTGCTCCGTCTCCGCCTCCCCTCGCTCTTCGCTCTCGGGGCCGGGCTAGCCTGGAGCAGGAATTTTATTCCCATGGATCCTGACGAAATACCACTTGGACCAGAAGCAGCCCGTATCAGTCTTCGTTTTCCTAAAGCCAACTTTGGGAGAATTGGCCTGGATGCCGGGGACCCCTTAGAGCTTCCCTGGCCTCTCCGGGGACAGTCTGGATCCTGAAGATGCTTCCTAATTTATTCTGGGCAATGGGAAAAGAGGGAGCCAGGGGAGAGAAGTAGCAAATGAATTGTTGTAACTGATTTGCGACATTTTGGGTAAAGGTTTCCAGGGGAGGAAAAACAGCTCCCATCTTGGGCAGAGGAGCGCCTTGGTGTTTTTTCTGGCTGTGTGTTCATGGTAGTAAAAAGAAGACGGCGGTAAAGAGGTCATATCCCTCCCAAGAAGTCTATGGCCCTATACAGAGATGGAGCTGGAAGAGGTCTGTGATCATTTACTGGAGATGCCGTAGCAAGGTTCCATGGACTAGGGGCTTAAACAACAGAAATCCATTTTCTCACAGTTATAGAGGCCAGAAGTCTGAGATCAAGGTGTCAGGAGGGGCGGTTCCTCCTGAGGGCAGTGCGGGAAGGATGTGTTTCAGGCCTCC
Source organism: Bos taurus (assembly GCF_002263795.3). Classification (NCBI taxonomy): domain Eukaryota; kingdom Metazoa; phylum Chordata; class Mammalia; order Artiodactyla; family Bovidae; genus Bos; species Bos taurus. The sequence goes on from NC_037339.1 coordinate 12,686,456, forward strand.
GCTTTAGCTTCACACCATCTGCCCTTTGCATGAATTTGTATCCAAATTGCTTCTTCTTATAAGGACCCCAGTTACATTAGATTAGGGCCCACCCTAATAATTTCATTTTATCTTAATTACCTCTCGTCAGACCTGATCTCTAAATATGATCACATTTTGACGTACTGGGGGTTAGAGCTTCAAAAAATACAAATTTTGATTTGATTTCTGTGGCATTCTTTTCCATTCTAAGTAAGGTGCTTTTATGTATAAGAGAATCATTGGAAAATACCCTGATTCTGGGAAAGATTGAGGGCAGGAGGAGAAAGGGGCGACAGAGGATGAGATGGTTGGATGGCATCACCGACTCAACGGACATGAGTTTGAACAAACTCCAAGAGGTGGTGAAGGACAGGGAAATCTAGTATGTTACAATCTATGGGGTCGCAAAGAGTGGGACACGACTCAGCGACCAAACAACAACTTGTAAATATGCTAGAGTAGATGCACAGTGCCTTAGAAATACTGTTGTTGGGTTTTTTTTTTAATGAAAACATCTTTATTCTTCCCTAGACATAAGAGTTTTCCAAATTGAATCAAATTAGTGCTCTAATCTCAAAAAGATATAAATTTGGGAGGATATACAATTTGATCCATAACAAAGCTCATTCATTTCTGGCTGTGGTAGACTCTGGCAGAGGAGTATTTCTCAGTCTTCAGAGTCTATAGGTCTGGGGTTCTCCACTCTTTATCCTAGTGGGAGAGGGGTGGAGAAAACCAATCAGCAAACACATTGCATGCAAAACTTCAGTCTTACAACAGGGCACTGCGTGAACCACCCACTCAACCCCAGCCTAGACTGGGGACCTGCTCTCCTTCTAAATGGAGCAGTTGCAGAAAAAGCAAAGTTCTATGGTGAATCCAAAATAGTCCGAAACTATGAAGCTGGGCAGTTTGGCTGTGTGGTGGAGCCCATTAATTATAGTGTGCCCTGATCCTGTTTATTTGTCTAAACTCTTCTCAGTGTGGCAGAACCGCCCCGCTTAGGCATTAAGCAACAAGAAAACGAGAGCCCGTGTAGTGATGGTCGTCTGCCTGCGGCTGCAGGTCTTGGTAGGGAGGAGTGGGAAGGCAGGCCGCATCTCACTGGGCTGGGGCCCTGGGTGACAGAAGTTCAAGGGTCCCCTGGAGAGAGACGTTCCTGAGGGCCGTGGTGGGTTGCCCGGAGTGGTCGCCAAGACCAGCTGCCATCTTGTTTATCATCAGTCAAATGCTTTGTGAGCAAAAGCGATGGGTTGTGAGCCAGGGGGTTGGGTGACGAGGTGAAAGGAACACAAATCCTTTCCTAAAATGCCTTTTGTCCCTGTCCCAGACTGCGGTAAAAGAGAGCAAGGACCAGCTGGCCAGACTTGTTTGTTTAAGCTGTTGACTAATCTCTGAGTTCATGGGCTGAGTTGGTTCATGAAGTTCTTGAACTTTTATTATCCTTGGACTTTTGGTGCAGTAAAAATGAAATAAGAAACTGGTGCTTTTCTTTAAAAGAAACGTATGGGATGGAGTGAATGAGATGTTTGAATTCAGAGACTCAAGGGATTCAAAGAAAATTTGCGTGGTGTTTTTTGACAGATACCCTGTGTCAGGCACTGTGCTAGGATATGGAACTGGAGTCAAGCTGAATTTTCTTCTCAGGTCCATCAAGAACTGTATTCACGTGGGCTGGCTCTAGAGTTATTGGGTCACAGTGATCCCGAGTTTCTGTGAAATGATGTTTTAAATGCAAAATACTAAGAAGCATTTCTAAATCAGTGTTAAAGAAAAGTGAATATAGATCTGTACTTTCCAATATGGTAGCCACCTATCTCGGTGGCTGATGAGGGCTGAGGAAACTAATTTCCTCAGTTGAACTAGCCACACTTCAAACGCTCTCTAGCTATGCTTGCCTAATGGCTACCATATTGGATGACACAAATCAAGAACATTTCATCATGGTAGAATGCTCTGTTGGGCAGCACTGGTGTAGACAATGAACAAAGAAATACAGATTCATATGGAATATTTATCACTTCAAAACATTTTGCCAACTGCAGCCTATGACATCTGGAAAGGCCAGGTAAGATTTTACATTTATATCTCAGGACTGGAAACATCTTTAAAGATGACCTAGATCACCTACCTAGCTGATGATTAATCCACTCTGCAACAATTCTCTGTCTATTTGGGGCTTGAAAATTCTGAGAATAGACAGTTGCTTTACAAGGCATTGGATTTTGTTCTGTGAATTCCCCCTAGTCCAAAATGGCTGATCTAATTCAGTACAAGGCCCTTAGCAATGTTACTTTTCTTCTTTGAAAATATTAAAGAAGTCCATATTCTTATTAATACCTTTTATAGATGCCTCACACAATTTCATTACAATAGTGTATAGGAAGAATAAATGTCAAATGCAAATACAAATGTCAATAATAAAATGAGATTTTGTGTCAACAAGGACCTACTGTATAGCACATGGAAATCTGTTCAATGTCATGTAGCAGCCTGGATGGGAGGGGAGTCTGGGGGAGAGTGGATACATGTGTATGGATGGCTGATCCTTTCCCTGTTCACCTGACACTATGACAACATTGCTAATTGGCTATTCTCCTACACAAAATAAAAAGTTTATTTTTAAAAGAGCTGAGGTTATGCAATTGTCTGCTCTGTGTCCTATGGTATGCTTACAACAACTTAAAATTAGGTCTGGGCATACTAACATGAATGACCAAACAGATGACTTACTACTAATACTGATCTTACACATTTCTCAATGATTTTCTTTCTCAAAAATATTTCACCATTGAAAAATGAAGGAATTTTCCAGATAAAAAGTTAATAAGTTTTCTTTTTCACACTCCCACATCATCAGAATGGAAAATTCAAGCTTGATGGAAATATTTCCATAGAATGTCTAAGCTTAATTAAGCAGGGCATACTGACACAGCCAACTTTCTATGAGGGTCTTGCCCTCAGCCCTGGAGTACTGACCCCGGTCATCACACCCCCGAGGCTCACTAGCTGTGGAGCTCTGCAGCCACTCTGCTGTGCGATCCTTACTTGTTCAGTCATTCTTCCAACTCTTCCTCTGCTCTCACCAATCATTTCTAACTGCAGTTGGCCATCCTGTACTACAAGGGAGATTTTCCTGTTTCAACGCTTCTGTTTCTTTTCACATGTACAGAATTTATGTTTGAAGATAAGAGCCTGAAACAACGATTCTTCTAAGATTCTTAATTACCGCCGCTAAATACAGGACATAGGCTTTGGCACAGCTCTTTTCCTTCGTGCCTGTCCTCCTACTTTTAGTCCTGACTGATGATGACAGACAATCTCCCCGGCTGACAAATGATGCTGCATAGTACTCACAGGAATAACATCAAAAAGAGGAGGGGGAGGGCAGGAGGAAAGAAGAAGAATGAGAAAAACAGCAACATGCATGGCACCACTGACTTGCAGGAGGCAGAAACCTGTGGGTATCTTTGACTTGGTCCCTGTGCCTCACTGTCCACAGCCAGCCAGTCACCAAATCCAATGCATTCCATTTCCTAAATGGCTCGGGAACCCATCGCTTCTCTCTACTGCTCTTGCCATCACCTGTGTACCCAGGTGGGCGATCAGAGAGGAGACCATCTGAAGATGGTATTAAATGGACTCCATCCACGCAGATATAGAGAACACACTTATGGACAAGGGTGGGGGAGAGGAGAGAAAGGGTGAGATAAATGGAGAGAGCAGCATGGATGCATCTACACCACCATATGTAAACAGACAGCCAATGGGAATTTGCTGTATGACTCAGGGAACTCACACTGGAACTCTAATAACCTAGAGGGGTGGGAATGAATGGGAGGGGGGAGGGAGACTCAAGACGGAGAGGACATATGTACACCTATGGTTAATTCATGTTGATGCATGACAGAAATCAAACTGATATTATAAACCCATCATCAATCAATTAAAAATACATAAACATCTTTTAAAAGTAAAGTAAAAAAAATAGCATTAAAAAATTAAATAAATAAAAGGACTCCATCTGAAAAAGGGCTTTCAGCCAGAGACAGACTGTGGTCAGAAGACAATGGGATACACTTATTAGTTGTAGAAACTGAGGGGGAGAATTATAAATATTTACCCAGAGGAGGGGGAACAACAGAGGCAGTGAAGGAGGGATAATGCACTTTTTTTTTTCTTTTTGCATTTATTAGGTTTCTGTTCTTTCAATGTAACTGTGACATCTGTCTTAGAATGTAAGCCCTACGGGGACAACATCATACCTCCTATGCCTACCACAGTGCCAGACTCATCGCCGGTGTTCAGTAAGTGCTTGTTGCATGAATAATTATCAGCATGAACAAAAAATGCAGGGGTTTGAAATAAATAGCACAGTGCATAGGGAAATTATAACTTATCCTTTATGTTCTAAAACTAGAACTTTAAGTACAAGGCAGTGAGTGATGGGCGATGAGACTAAAGGTACAAGTGGGAAAAAAAATTAAGAAGGCATTTGTAAAGAGCTCGGATTTTATCTGAAGTGATCATAGGCCACTGACCAGTTTCAGATGGGAGAATGACACAGGCAGCTGCTCATGATGATTAGATTCTTCTGGAAACAGGCAGTAGCAGAAGGTTGGCAAAAGGACAGCAGGGAAGCCACTTTAGTATGAGAGGCAAGAAATGACGAAAGGCCGATTCAGATACAGATAGCGGGGAACAATAATTTTGGGAAGATGGCAGCATCAGCAAATGTCTTTGTCACCCTCTGACTCTCAATAAAACAGATAAAATGCAGGAGGTTTACCTGAAATTTCACATCCTGAGGACTCAGCAGAGAAGCTGAAAAGCATTGGCTAATTTCTGGATGAAATTACTTATGGCAATGTGTAGATCTAAGAATTAATAGATTCCATAAAATCTTAAAAAATAATCCCATAGCTTACTGAGAGACTCTGGCCAGGTGATACCCGTGCATCCTGAAACACACTGGGAATTATTTGAATCCCATCAGACGTTCCTAAGTCAGCCTCCTGGTGAGAAAACACCTTAAAAAAAAATTGGACTATAATTGCTTGACAATGTTGTGTTGGTTTCTGCTGTACAACAAAGGGAATCAGCCGTATGTATACAGATATCCCCTCACCCTTGAACCTCCCTTCCGACCTGGCCTGTTTCACCACTCCAGGTCAGCACAGAGCACCGAGCTGAGCTCCCTGCGCTATACAGCTGCCCTTTCATCCCCACTTCCCGTGTGTCCATCACTGCCTAAGACGCCTCCAGTAACCGATACACACAGGTCAAAACATCACTGAAAGGACCTCAGAAACTTGATAGAGGAGCCAGCCCAAGTAAGCAAAAGAACTGCCTTGCAGAGTAGAGATGAATGTAAAAATGGTTGTAAGGAGAATTCTTAAAGAGACACAAGAAAGCATTGCAAAAGATCAATCAGAGAGGGAAAAAAAGATTTCTTAAAATAAAATTTAATTCTGAATTTAAAAATCCAACAGATGACTTGAAGAATAGAATTGAAACTTCTGAAAAATGAAAACAAAGACCTAGAAGATCAAATGAAAGTGCACATTCATGATGAAAAGTAAAAATAAAACAAAAGAATATTACAAGTTAAGTGATCATGAGATCATTACAAGCGATCATGAGAGATACACCTGAGAGACCCAATATAGTGAAAATAGGATTTCCAAAGGGGAGGAAAGGAGAAATAATAATTACTTTCTGAGCAAAACTGAAGAGGGGAAAGATTCAGATAACATTTAGGAGATACATACAGTAAGGTTCTTCACTATCATCAATTCCATTTGATGATGTTTTCAGAAACAGCTACAATCCCTTTGATTAATTCCTGTATTTCCCAAAACTTTAGTTAAGAAGTCTAATACTTCAGATGATTTCATCTGTCAGTTCAGTTCAGTCGCTCAGTCGAGTCTGACTCTTCGTGACCCCATGAATTGCAGCACGTCAGGCCTCCCTGTCCATCACCAACTCCCGGAGTTCACCCAGACTCACCTCCATCGAGTCAGTGATGCCATCCAGCCATCTCATCCTCTGTCATCCCCTTCTCCTCCTGCCCCCAATCCCTCCCAGCATCAGAGTCTTTTCCAATGAGTCAACTCTTCGCAGGAGGTGGCCAAAGTACTGGAGTTTCAGCTTCAGCATCATTCCCTCCAAAGAAATCCCAGGGCTGATCTCCTTCAGAATGGACTGGTTGGATCTCCTTACAGTCCAAGGGACTCTCAAGAGTCTTCTCCAACACCACAGTTCAAAAGTATCAATTCTTTGGCGCTCAGCTTTCTTCACAGTCCAACTCTCACATCCATACATGACCACAGGAAAAACCATAGCCTTGACTAGACAGACCTTTGTTGGCAAAGTAATGTCTCTGCTTTTGAATATGCTATCTAGGTTGGTCATAACTTTCCTTCCAAGGAGTAAGCGTCTTTTAATTTCATGGCTGCAGTCACCATCTGCAGTGATTTTGGAGCCCAGAAAAATAAAGTCTGACACTGTTTCCACTGTTTCCCCATCTATTCGCCATGAAGTGATGGGACCGGATGCCATGATCTTCGTTTTCTGAATGTTGAGCTTTAAGCCAACTTTTTCACTCTCCACTTTCACTTTCATCAAGAGGCTTTTGAGTTCCTCTTCACTTTCTGCCATAAGGGTGGTGTCATCTGCATATCTGAGGTTATTGATATTTCTCCAAGAATAAGTCTGAGATGATGTTAATTAGTTAAAAACCTATGAAACACAAACAACAAGTTCCCACTGCACAGCACAGGGAAATGTATTCAATATCCTGTGAGAAATCTTAATGGAAAAGAATATGAAAAAGAACATATACATAGATAGACAGATAGATAGATAGATTTCAGGCACTTTGTTATAGAGAATAAATTAACACATTATAAATAGAGTATACTTCAATAAAAACTTGTTTTAAAAAGCCCTATCAAACACTGTTGCTTCCTAAAAAGCTGGAGGTAAAATGACTTCAGATAGTTCCAGCATTGTGCACAGAGGAGCCACACCACTGCAGGCAGGTTACTTCCTTCCTACGTGATCAAGATTTCTTTTCACCTCCACTTTACCATTCAAGATTCCCTGGAGTCTCATAATTTACCATTAGAAATGCACTCCTGGACTTTCCTGGTGGCGCAGCAGATGGGAATCCACCTGCCAATGCAGGGGACACGGGTTTGATCCCTGGTCCGGGAAGAGTCCACCTGCCGAGGGAAAACTAAGCCAGTCAGCCACCAGCTACTGAACGCTGCACACTCGAGAGCCCGTGCTCTGCAACGAGAAGCCACTGCAGTGAGAAGCCCGTGCACCGCAAGCAGAGAGCAGGGCCGCTCTTCGCAATTAGAGAAAGCCCACGCACAGCAACGATAGACCCAGTGCAGCCAAAAAAATAATAAATAAAATTAAAAAAAAATAAATGCACTCCTTTAGGGATATAGCAGTAAATTTCACAACTGAATGCAAACATAAAAGCTTAATTCAACCGCCTTTCGACACAAATCAATGTTAACTTGTTACAGTTTATTAGTTCATTTGTTATCACAAGGGAATGTGATGAGAACAGATTGCTTATAAAGGGTAATGGAAATGATAGGTTAGATTTTTAGGGAGGTCAGACCCAGATAGGGGATTTCAATGGGTCCTCAGAGAACGATTGAAACAGCTTGGACCTTAGATCAGAAGAGGCAGGGATGCTCAGGGGAGAAAGAAGAGTGTGTCCAAAATAAAACTCACCACATCTTTTTGCCCCAATCTACCTAACACCTAATTTTTCTCTTGTGTTCTCTTTCTTTAAGATTCACAATGACTCGGGAGTTCCCTGGTGGCCCAGCAGTTAGGATTCTGGACTTTTACTGCCTTGGCCCAGGTTCAATCCCTGGTCCACACAATACAACAAAAAAAAAAAAAAAAAAAGAGAGAAGAGATTCACAATGTCTGACTTCATCACTAAAACGTTTTATATTCTTTATATTCTGGGTTTAAGGCACATCCACCCTGCTACCCTAGCCAATACTCCTGCAAGCCACCTTCCATGTTCACTCATCAAGTTCTATTTTTTCTCTTACATATTTAAAAATGTCTCCAAGACCTTTGGATCAAGTGTTTGCTGTATCTAACAGAACTAAGCTGTACTGTGTACAAAGTGCCAAGATGTGCCTCCATCTAACAGATTACTGCTACTGCTAAGTCACTTCAGTTGTGTCCGACTCTGTGCAACCCCATAGACGGCAGCCCACCAGGCTCCTCTGTCCATGGGATTTTCCAGGCAAGAGTACTGGAGTGGGGTGGCATTGCCTTTAGTGGTTCTCTAAATGTGGTCCTCAGACCTCTGAGGTCTCCGAGACCTTTTCAAGGGCTCCTCAAGATCTAAGCTATCTTTATGGTATTACTAAGATCATAATTTGCTTTTCTACTCTGTAGCCATTTGCACTGATGGGTAAGATGATGGAGCCATAGCATAAATCAGTACAGTTGATGTGAAAGTGAGTTAGCAGTCATGTGCTCATCACTGCTACACACTTCAGAGTTGGTTTTTTTTTTTTTTGACAGCTTCACTTAAGAATATCCTTGATGGAGTAAAAACTATTATTTTTCCTGTCTTAATACTTGAATACACATCCTTTTTATATTACATGGAACAAAATGGGATGTATGCCGTTAAGCACTTCTGCTACATAACTAAGTATGACTGTCATGAGAAAAAGCACTCAAGTGATTGGTTCGAGTTGCCAGATGAATTAATGGCAAACATTATGCTTTTCAGACTTGGGTATCTGGCAGATATGGTCTGAAAAATGAACAAAGTGAGCCTGTCAATCTAAGAAAAGCAATTGGCAGTATTTTTTTGCCAAGACGATGCAAGCTTTCAAGGACCAATTAGAATTTCAAAAAGCTCCTATTTGCCTCTCTGAACTTAACAGCTTCCCAATACTAAAGACTTTTCTGATAAAATCCGTGGTGATATTAGTGAATGCAGGTTTTTGATATTGTATAATGAAATAGGTCAATACTTAGAAAATCTGTGGAACTCAGTAAATGAGTATTTTCCAAATGACCAATGCCTGATGTTACAAAATCATTCCTGGGTAAAAGATTTATTCAAATAAAAATAGAGATAAAGATAGCCTTGAAACAGAGGAGGAAAATTTCACCGAAGGTTTTAGATTCCACAGTACAGATAATGGCTAAGAAGTGACCAGTTGTTGAGTTTGGCGGTAGTATGGCACCCCACTCCAGTACTCTTGCCTGGAAAGTCCCATGGATGGAGGAGCCTGGTAGGCTGCAGTCCATGGGGTCGCTAAGAGTCGGACACAACTGAGCGACTTCAGTTTCACTTTTCACTTTCCTGCATTGGAGAAGGAAATGGCAACCCACTCCAGTGTTCTTGCCTGGAGAATCCCAGGGACGGGGGAGCCTGGTGGGCTGCTGTCTATGGGGTTGCACAGAGTCGGACACGACTGAAGCAACTTAGCAGCAGCAGAAAAGGAAAACACCCTGTATAATTGTATCAGGAAAAGCAACTAAAATATTCCTATTTTTTTCAAACTATATGTTTGTGTGAGGCTGTATTTTCTTCATATACGTTGAGGAAAAACATGTGCCACATCAGAGTGTAGAAGCACTTAAGAAAATACAGATGTCTTCTATTAAAGAGATTTGCAAGCATAAACAATCCTATTCACTTTTATTTTTATTTTGAAAGTGATACATATTTCATAAATGATGTTATATATTGTTACCACAAATGAGTAGACACTTCTGTGAATTTTTAATATGGTAAATATTGACAGCTACAGGCCACATTAACAAAAAATGCTTTGGGAAGTTTCCATTGTAAGAAAGTAAACAAATTCTGAGGCCAAAAAGTTTGAAAGCTGCTACAGTGTAGATAATTACATAAAACTGAAAGTCACCCAAGTTCAAATTTTCTGAAGTTCTACAAGCTTGATATTAATTTTACAAAATTGGCATTAAAATTTCTATATGTGTGCCTCCTTATTGTCCAGGTATGATAGGCCCTTACGTTTGCTGTGCTTCCCCAGTTAAATTGGGTTATTGGTATAGAGAGTGATGTTATTTGGGCAGTTTCCTATTTGACACTTAGTATTCTCCCTAGGTCAGCCCTCTGTTATCGGAATGTCAGAAACACATTATGTTCTATTACTTATTCATTCATTCCACAAACCATCATGAAGCACTGTGGGAAGGCGGAAGGAATACAAAGCTCATGACTTCCCTCAGGCAGCCTGCAGTCTAGTGGGTGAGACAGAGACAGAGAAGAAAACGAAAGATCATAAAAACAAGTTTCACAACTACAATAAACATATTCACATTGCGTCATAAAGGATCAGAAGTAGCGCTCAGCCTGGGGGTGGGGGGCTAGCAGGAAAAGCTTCATGGGGACAAAGGACCTTAGCTGAATGCTTGAAAATAAGGCAATGATCAAGTGAAAACGTCAGGGCAGATCACTCCTGGCAGATGACATCGAATGAGTGCAAGATATAAAGGCATGAGGGGCTGTCCACGTGGCTCAGGGGTACAGAATTCGCCTGCCAATGCAGGAGATGCAGGTTCGATCCCTGGGTCGGGAAGATCCCCTGGAGGAAGAAATGGCAACTCACTCAGTATTCTTGCCTGCAGAATCCCAAGGACAGAGGAGTCTGGCCGGCTACAGTTGCTGGGGGTCATAGAGTCAGGTTGACTGAGTGCCTGTGCGCACATAAAGGCAAGAACATGCGAGGGTGAAAGCTGTCCCATGTTGCTGGGGCATAAAATGTGAGGCTGGAGGGGAAAACATGCAGCAGGAAGGAAGCAGGAGCCAGAGATGATCTAAGACGCGGTAACCAGCTTGAGAGTTCACTGATGGGCCAGTGGGGTTTAGGGCACTCCAAGAGGCCCTGGCAAGAACAGAAAACTGCAGGTCTGTGGTGATAACTTGGACAGCCAACATGATGCTTTAAGAAAGATTTGTACTGTACATCGCAAAGAACTCTGCTTGATACTCTTCAATACCCTAAGTGGGAAAAGAATTTGAAAAAGAACAGAGACATGTGGATGTATAACTGAATCATTTTGCTGTACACCAGAAACTAACACAACCTTGTCAATCAACTATATTCCAATATAGAATTAATAAAAATAAATGGATCTGAATGCTTTTCTCCAGTTTGGCACAATCTTTAGTATCCTCGGTGGTCTTGTTCAGATCCCTCCTGCTCTTTCAGTCCCTCTCAGTTCCCCCTCTACTGACTATTTTACTGACACTCAGGCCATTTTTGTTTCACTGTCCATTCGTGTCCTATAGATGCTTCTCATCTGTTTTTTTTGGGTTTTTTTACCCAACTTTGTTTCTTAAACCCTTGGTATGTGAAGCCTCCCTCCCCCTGGAAAAAAGATGAGAACTCTTTGGAAAACAGAGAATTCCAAATCCCTTTATTGGAGATTTACAAAATACATGTGTACATTAATGTCACCGATAAGATCTGTGTTAAACAAAAAGCAACTACTGTAATTTTGTTTAATGCAGAATTTTCCAAAGGAAGCCGACCATGGGACCACCCCATTTATTAGGCAAATGTTGAATAATTAGGGAGTGGAATGTTGCCAAATGAACAAAAAAATTAATAGGTCAGAAAATTTCGTTACCATTGAAGAAGCAACACGTGGACTGACATTGGGGTCTCCAGTCCAGCCTGTGGATGTGGGAACACCGTGGGATGGCATCTTTGGGATAAGAAAGGAAAATAACTGCCGTGCAGGTAAGAGTGTCACATGAAGAATTCCATAGGAGTGTAATTTATGGGCCTATGCATGAAGCTACTGGGTCAAGCATTTGTTGTGGTTGCTGATTAGTCACTCAATCATGTCCAGCTCTTTTGTGACCCCATGGACTGTAGCCCACCAGACTCCTCTCTCCGTGGGATTTCCCAGGCAAGATTACCGGAGTGGGTTGCCATTTCCTCCTCCAGGGGACCTTGCCAACCCAGGGATTGAACCTGAGTCTCCTGCATTGGTAGGCAAATTCCTTACTGCTGAGCCACCAGGGAAGTTTGGGCCAAACGCGATTCAGAGAGTTGAGGGAACTCCTTGTAATCTGAAGAGCAAGATGCCAAGGAATAAAAGACTTGTATAAAGCATTGGAAAATGGGACTTCCCTGGTGCTCCAGTGGTTAAGAATCTGCCTTCCACTGCAGGGGACGCAGGTTCTGTCCCTGGCCCGGAACCTAAGATCCCACATGCCCAGGGCATCTAAGCCTGCACACCGTAACTACTGAGCCAGCATGGCAATGAAAAATCTCACATGCCCCAACTGACAAACCTGAGGCAGCCAAAAAGAAACTAAGAAATATTTTAAAAAACACTGAAAAAGAATGGATAGGGCTATACATGAAAATCACTGTGGGTTTAGTAGTTATCACACATTTTAAAAATCTTTGAACTCAATAAAGATTTGTAAAAAGGATGAAATATAGAATTGTTTCCCCAAAGAAGAAAAATAATGAAGAGGAAGAGAGGGAAAACAACCCTGATTTCCCAAAGTGAATAAACAAAAAGTAGGAAGAAACCTAGGACCTCGCGAAGTAGACACGTTTGCTGTTTCTCTACTGGAGTTTGAAAGCTGTTCTCCCGTTTCCCCCATCAAACCTGAGATGCATACACGTATACATGCTAAACACAATTTTTAAAGTTTACTTATTTTTAATTGGCGGAGAAGGCAATGGCACTCCACTCCAGTATTCCTGCCTGGAAAATCCCATGGACGGAGGAGCCTGGTAGGCTGCAGTCCATGGGGTCGCTGAGGGTCTGACACGACTGAGCGACTTCACTTTCACTTTTCACTTTCATGCACTGGGGAAGGAAATGGCAACCCACTCCAGTGTTCTTGCCTGGAGAATCCCAGGGACGGGGGAGCCTGGTGGGCTGCTGTCTATGGGGTCACACAGAGTCGGACACGACTGAAATGACTTAGCAGTAGCAGTAGCAGTATTTTTAATTGGAGGACAATTACTTTACAATGTTGTGTTGGCCTCTGCTATACATCAACATGAATCAGCCATGGGTATACATACTTCCCCTCCCTCTTGAACCTCCCTCCCACCTCCCACCCCATCCCACCCCTCTAGGTTGTCACAGAGCCCTGGGTTTGATCTGAATAGGAACAAATCATTTCATTTGTTTGGGTCCTTTTTTTTTTTTTTTTTTTTAACCCATCCCAGTTGCTCTTCTTCAAAGCATGATGAGTTCTAAGTGTTCAACCGAGAACACAAACTTTGGTGACTCAGAGATGTGCCATTGTGAAAAATCTCCCCTCTTGGAAGTGTCCTTTCGAGAACTATGCAAAAAGGGGACACAAACTGAAAACATACGGACACAAACTGAAAACATCCGAACTTTTTAACTGTGTTTACCTTGGCCAGCACCTCCATTCTCTCCTACTGAAAAAGTTTCAAAATCTGTGAGCAATGTTCATATTTTCATTTTCTCGCCAAGGGGTACAATTCTGAAGAGAGACTTTTGAAAAGCCCTAGAAAGTTTTCCTTAGCAAGGAAACCCAACATTTAAGGCCAGCTCAGCTTTGGGTAACATTCTCCTTTCCTGATTGGCAGCAGGATGGGCCCTCCTGGGTGGCCCACCTCCAAGTGTATACTCTTATTTTTAGGACATTGAAGGAAAATAACTGCCAAGCGGTAGGAATGGCATATGACCCAAATCTCTTAACATCTATGGTCCTATATGTGACCTTACTGGATCCTCTCTCTGTACCATTTCTTTCTTTCTTCTTCTTCTTTTTTTTTAAGTCTGACTTGGTTCCTATAAGCTTCCTGCTGCCACATTCAAAATCTGCCTCATTTAAAGCCACTTTGAGGGTGCAGAAACCAGGGTTTGGGGGAGAGGGTTCTGGTTTCCTAAGCTTGCCAAAATACATAATCAGAATCTATATTTGGAACCTATATGCTAGAGGCTGCACCCTCAGTGCTCCTGAGGATGCTTCCTGCAGAAAAAAAAATGGCGGGGGGGGGGTGGGGGTCGTGGGAGGAAAGAGGAGGTGAGACAGGCAGGAAGGGCCTTCAGACATCACTAAGTCCGACTTTTTAAATCCTGTAGGGGAAACTGAGGCTCAGGGATGCAGACTGACTCAGGAACGTCTGTAACGTCACCTTCATCCTTGACCAAGGCATTGCCTCGCCTCTCCCCCTACCCAGCTCTTGGACTTTCAGAAAGCCCATCTCCTCGAGCTTCAGACGGCGGGCAAGTGGTGTCTGGGAACCGCTGGACCAACCCACAGCCTCCACCCCCGAGGGCCCCGACGGGGAGGGAGGAGGCCTTTGAGTGAGAGAGGCAGGGAGGGAGGGCGAAAGGAAGGAAGGGGAGCCCGGGGTGGGAGTGGAAGAGGCAGCTTCGCCCGGGGCGGGTTGGCTCGCGGGGCCAGCCCTCCCGAGGCGGTTTATAAGAGTTGGGGCGGCCGGGAGCCCTCCCCGCCGGTCCGCGCGCCCCCGGAGCAGCGCCGGGTTCTGAGCGCCCCGCGTCGAGGCCCGCCTGGCCGCGCGCCGGCTCGCGCCGCCTTCGGACTTGAGCGCGCGGCAGCCCAGCCCGGGAGGGAGGCGAGCGCCGGAGCGAGGGGGCCGAGCGCCATGCGCCGCGCCAGCAGAGACTACACCAAGTACCTGCGCGGCTCCGAGGAGATGGGCGGCGCGGGCGCCCCGCACGAGGGCCCGCTGCACGCCCCGCCGCCGCCCGCAACCCCCGCGGCCGCCGCCGCCTCTCGGTCCACGTTCGTGGCCCTCCTGGGGCTGGGGCTGGGCCAGGTCGTGTGCAGCGTCGCCCTGTTCCTCTACTTCCGAGCGCAGGTGAGTGCTCGCCCCACAGGGCGCGCGGGTGGGGCGCGCCCACCTCGACCCGCCAGCACTTGGCAGGAGGTGGAGTTTGGTTCCCCCCCCGACCCCGGCCGGGCTTCCCCGGATCTTGCATATTCCGGAGGGGAAAGGGACTCTTAAATAAAAGAGAACGTGTGACTGCGGCGCAGCCGGGCGCGGGGCCCGGAGCGCTGGCCTCGGTCCCCGCGGGCGCAGCCCGGCCAGGCTGTTTCGCTGAGGCTGGGCTCGCCCGGCGTGGTGCGTTTGAATTTCCCCCGTCGAGACCGCATTGGTCGCTCACCTCTTTTGGAAACGATTACGCGCTTTTCTCCCCTTCTGTATCCTTCTTGGAGCAAAGAATGAACTTATTGATGTTCACTTAGGAACAAAATGGAGCGTCTCCAGTCAGGCGTCACCGACCTTTTCCCTTCCCACCCACCCCCCAGAGATTGCGGGGTCCTGGGGCCGGTTGCTTTGCACCGTGCCGGGGTGCGCGCGGAGCCGAAGGTCGCAATGTGTGCGCTGCCCGCAGCCTCTGGAGCATCGGGTGGAGATGCCCAAGGCATACAGATGGACCAAAAGACACAGAGCGGCCAGGGACGCCTAGTCTTAGGAACCGGGCTCCTCTCGCTCTGGGTGAAAGAAGAGAGAAGGGCCCACGTGCCTTCCCACGAAGGTGGGCGGAGGAAGGAAGCGAGACGTGTGTGGAGGTGGTGAAGTTCTCTGCCCTGGCACAGCCTGGCGACAATCTAGCAAATAACCAAGCTTTTCAAAGATGGGGAAACCGGCTAGGGACTGGGGAGAGATAGTAGAAAGGAAGGGGTAAATTTGTAACATTATGCTTTCTGGTGGTTTCTGCTCTTGTGTTTTCTTGGAAATTGCTGTGCAGTTGCTTGGATTCATTCAAATATTCTTGTCTGGTGCTGTGAACTCTTTCTCAAAGGAAGTGGGGGGCTGACTGTGCATTTTTTTTTATGGGAAAAGAGAGTTGGGTTTGGACTTCATTGGTTTTCAGATTCAAAGGTGATTACTAAACCAAATTGGATGCATGAGACATGGCATTGCCTGGATTGTACAGGTTTTTGACATGTGCCAGAGTCCTGAGCTTGTCATCATAGACTTTTTGCTAAGTATTCAGTATCCACTAATTTGCATTTTGTAGAACTAGTTTATGAACTGAGACAGAAGTAGACATACTATGCACAGTATTTTAGAAAATTTGTATTTGTATGTTAATAAACATATTTTCCTGTTGAGAAAGTTTTTCTAAAACCACAACTTTCAAGTAGTTTTCTTGCAACGTTGTCATTCAGTCGCTCAGTCCTGTCCCACTCTTTGCGACCCCATGGACTGCAGCAGGCTTCCCTGTCCTTCACTGTCTCCCTCCCGGAGCTTGTTCAAACTCATGTCCATCGAGTCGGTGATGTCATCCAACCCATCCTTTGTCGCCCCCCCTTCTCCTCGTGCCCTCAATCTTTCCCAGCATCAGGGTCTCTTAGATTACACAAATCTATATGAAAGTGATGAAACATTTTTCTTTCATTGGACTGCACTGCAGCCAAAAATGGCTGATTTATCCATTTTCTCATCCGGTATATGGTCCTGCCCCCTCCCCCGTTTAATTCTTACATACTGAGTGCCTGCGCTGCACTTGGCACTATTCAGTGGTGCGGAATACGAGTTAAGAATCATTTAGTCAACATACAGTGCCCATCTGCTGTGTTGCATGCATGATGCCAGGTAATGATGGGGACTATAACAAAAGACTTTAGATTCCTAGTCAAATAAGAGAGAAGCATTGAGGAAAGAGACAGAAGATGCAGTCGTTCCCTCTTTTTAAATTTAATTAATTAATTAATTTTTATTTCTTGGTCCTGGGGCATGTGTGTTCTTAGTTGCCACCAGGGATCAAACCCAACTCCCCTGCATTGGAAGGGCAGTGTCTTAACCACTAGACCACCGGGGAAGCCCCAGTACTTCTCCGTCTTTTATCTCTTCTAACACCTTAGCGTTACGGCATTTTCATAGCAGGAATTGTGAAGTGAGTATTCAGCACTGAAAGAGCTAGGGGATGAATGGATTGTAGGGACCAGGAACAGCTTAGATTGACAGGAACCATGGAAATGTGACCATTTCAAAAAGAATGACTTGCTGGGCTGTTGAAGAAATTGTTTGACCTCTTTGTACGGAGTCCCAGTATTAATGGTCTGGCGGGCTGAGAAGTCTAGCCTTCTCGTGATCGTTTAGCAGTCTTGACGTCACATGGATAACAGTGAAAACTTCCAACAATTTTTTTCAAAGTCCACATGTAAGTTAATAAGCCTGGCTAGAAAAATTTCATTTGGAGAATTTAATGTCATCGAATTTCTGGGTACAGTTTTCCTAGATGTCATGAAGATTGGGATTCTCCAATATTTATATAAAATGTATTAGCCATTATGCTGAACCCAGCTTTGGGCTGCATTTTTAAAAAGTGGCTTTCTTCAGTAAAGAGTAATATTTGGAACAATGTTTTCATAGGAATATCCCACTAGATGTGGTTAGGTTTTGCTGAGGATGATATCTAAAGAAGTCCTAGACATTTAGAGATACATTCAGAAGAAGGTACAAATGAAATAGAATGTTTGGAATTTGTTTCAAAATAATAACATGTTTGCTTATAGATCCACTGGTAACTGTTGAAACTCTATGGTCAGTACCTGTAGGTTGAGTCTACAGTTCTTTACACTTTTACATTTGCTGGAAGCCTTCTTTGAAAGTTCTAGCTGAGAGAATAGACCCAGTTTGACCTGACACTGGTTGAATGTTTTCACTTACATCAGTTCCTTTGGATGAGAACTTGGTACCAAATGAGAGATAGATTTTTGATTTCCACTCAGTTTGTGGGTCACTTACTTGGGATTCCTGAGTGCATTTGAGTTAGAATGAAATCATCTAATATCAGGTAGCATGTTTGCAGTTTATAGTAAAAAAGAAAAGAAAATGGAGCCAGTTTTATTGTTTTTGTTTAAAAGTGAGAGAGGGAAGTCCTGAAAATCCTCAAGAATCACAACATTGTTAGTTGGCTATACCCCATTAAAAAAGTTCAAAGAAAAAACAGTTCAATTTAGTTTTAAATGCATTCAGAAAAATATCCCCAAATAATGTAAAAAAAAAAAATTATAGTGACTTAAAACAAGTTTCCCTTTCTCAACTCATGTTTGAATAGTTAAAAGTGAATGTGCCTCCCGAATGTTTGCAGATTGCTTGTGCCTAGATTAAGGAAAAAAAAAAAAAAAAGTACTAGATCCAGTGTAGATTGGCTTTTCCCCCACCAACCTTGCCAAAGAAAAAATAGCGTGTGGTTTGTGCTATATATTTACCACATAGTATTCATACTTCGGTTTACAAAGAAAAAAATCCCTTCCAAAAAGTTGCTTTTAAATATTGATGTGTATTTAAACACACACACATATACACACAACATCCATATAACCATATTCAAAGTTTAGAACTTAGCTATAAGATAAGTTTTTCAGAAAACTCAATCTCTCTTCCCTTTTAACTCTTTCCCCAAACCCTCAGCATGCACACCAACCTCCCTGGGCTGTTCTTTACCCAAGAAGGAGAGCCGTCACTACCAAAAGTCTGATGTGGAGGTGTGTGGGCTGGCGGCTTAAAAAACCAGAAAACGCAGCAGCACAGATGGCAAGCATCCTGCCTCATTTAACCCTACAAGCGATGAAGTTTCAAGGAAGCTTTCAGACTGAGTTACTTGCATGTGAACCACACCATCTGATACATGTATTTTTGAAGTCCAGTTTAAATCAGATATTCAAGATTCACTTAATATTTTCAGTCATTTCTAGTACAGTGAATTCATTTGTAAGTCAGTTTACTGTGATTTGGGGATTCCCTGGTGGCTCAGACAGTGAAGAATCTGCCGGCCGTGCAGGAGACCTCAGTTCGATCCCTGGGTGGGCAAGACCCCCTGGAGAAGGGCATGGCAACTCACTCCAGTATACTTGCATAGAGAATGCTATGGACAGGGGAGCCTGGTGGACCACAGTCCATGGGGTGCAGACAGTCAGACCCGACTGAAGCAACTTAGCATGCACGCACATGGCTGGCCCTGCACCCCTGCACCTCTGCTCCGCCCTTTCTCCTGGTCTCTATTTGCATGCACGGAGAGTTGCAAGGGCAGCAGACTAACATAGACATTTGGTTGTAGATGAAAAATAAGTTCCTAAGACACTTGCACCACTGTGTCACAGTGGCATGTTCACATTAGCCGAGACATGAGGACAGATGTCCACTGACAGATGACTAGATTAAGACAATATGGCACATATAGACAATGGAATATTACTCAGCCATAAAGAGAGTGAAACAATGGCATTTACAGCAACATGGATGGATCATTCTTACTGAAGTAAATCAGATAAAGACAAATACCATATGATATCACGTATATGTGGAATCTAAAATAGGACACAAAGGAACTTACTATGAAACAGATATAGACTCAGACATAGAGAACAGACTTCTGGTTGCCAAGACAGAAGGTGTAGGAGGGACAGATTGGGAGTTTGGGATTAGCAGATGCAAACTGCTATATATATATACACACACACACACACACACACACACACACACACACACACATATATATGTAAAAAACTCAATCACTTTGCTCTACATTAGAAAATAATACAACATTGCAAATTAATTCAATAAAATAAAATTTAAAAATAAATTTCTAATGTATGACCCTTAAGTAAACAAAATAAGTGAGTATAATATCAAACTGAATGATGTCACACTTTCATTTCGGAAAATAATTGGTAACATTTATATATGTTTAGCTCTAAATGTGCTTCCCTGATGACTCTGGTAAAGAATCCACCTGCCAATCCAGGAGACGCAGGTTTGATCCCTGGGTTGGGAAGATCCCCTGGAGAAGAAAAGGGCAACCCACTCCAGCATTCTTGCCTGGAGAATCCCATGGACAGTAGATGGTGGGCTACAGTCCATGGGGTTGCAAAGAGTCAGATATGACTTAGCAACTAAACAACAAACAAGCCCTACATGACCATCTGAAACAGTGGTTCTCACTTACACATTAGATACACTCGGGGAGAGAGATTCAGTTGACCTCAACTCTTAGGGATATTGAATAAATTGGCCCAGGGTGGGACCTGGGCAGGGCTATTTTTTAAGAGAGAAAAGACTAAAATCTTTGCATCATATTTCTCTTCATTAAACCTTTAGCCATTATTGACCATATCAGTATTTTTGTGCTAGCTGATATTACTTGTGAAAAAATTTTAAAAGTGGGTATCCAAGGAAATTTGGAGACATTTTAATAGTAGACAATTGATATTTGTACCTTTGGTATTTGAAAGCATCCCTTCTCAAACCTTAACGTGCAAGAGAATCACCTCGAATCAGAGTTAGAATGCAGATCCACAGGCACTGCCCAGGGTGGGACCTGGGCACCTGCATTTCTAACAAAATCTGGCTGATCTTGTAACCCTGAAGATGACAGGACTATACTTCCCACAGCAAGAGTCATGGGGGCTACTGTTTCTGTTGATGGCGCTCAGCTTGTCAGCGGGGTTGGAGCTTAACCAATGTTAGGGTCCCCAGGCGTTTCCCCACTAATACCACACTGTCTCTCTAGCTCAGCGGCTTTCTGGTGGTGAGCCAACTGAGGCCTTCGCAGGAAACTTCTTTCTTGAGGTCTAAACCCAGTGACCCTTCATATCAGTTGCCCAAGCCTCTCTGGTTTTGTGGGAAACTTACTGGTGTAAGTGGGCTTTTAAGCAGAACTATGGAATGGAAAGCTTGCCTTATATGAAATCTCAGATATTATGATTCGTACTCATTATCTTAGAGACATAAAAGACAAATATGGGTGGCAAGTAGTTTTGAGTCCTGAGTGACACCTCTCCCGTGATTTTAGACGTTACCAATCCTTTAATGTACAAGAGTGGAATGATAAAATTTGCATTGGTGGGTGCACATTTGTGGAAAGGCTATCATTTTGTTTTGAGAGTTTTGGATATGGGTAGGGTACTTAGTTTACTTCTGACAGCTGGTTCATAAATCTGCACATCTTCCACTGACTTTTAGAAAGATAATTAAACCAGGGATTGAGAGAGCTGGTATTAACTGACTGTGCTTTGGTTATGGCAGACTTAGGTAATTCCCTCCCCCCTCCTTTTTTTTTTTTAAAATCTAGCCTGTACCTAAAAAGCAAGTGCACATGAAGTACCTTGAAGTTTTTGAAAGGAGAGAATGATAAATTAAGCCACTATTATTAAAACAATTAGGTAGCTAATTACCTCTCCTCTTTACTTGACAGTTGAAACCACTACAAAGGCTCGTCAGAGCCCCAGGAGGAGCTGGCAGACAATTTAAAAAGTAATATATAAAGAAATGCTTGTGCTGGTACCTGTTGTAACTAGGCGACCAGCTATAACTCTGTGGGGATATTTTGGGTGGGACTATCCCACGCACTTCAAGAATTTTAGCATTCCCTCAGCATGAATATGTATAGGTTGCTCATGAGCCCCCTTCACCCCAGCTGATCCCAAGCATCACCAAACATGTTTTCAGTCACCTTCTGAAAGATGTAGCTCTCCCATCTAAGAAAACTGGTGAGAGGTTCAACAAAAAGGGAAACTGCTTCTGGCTGCAGGTTTTCTTTGGGGCTAGGAAATGGATTTCTTCGGCTGATTAAAACACACATTGATTAAGGGAAAAGGCTAGGCAAACATGGCAGCTGAACATGATGTTAATTTCACCTGATTTATGTAGGTTTCATGCTTTGAATATCCAAGTGGGCTTCATAATCCCACATAGCGTGCTCCTTAGGACTTAAAAGGCTTGCTCTTCCTGTACTGAACACCGGTAGTTTCGTTGATGCCCTTCCCCTCAGTGAGGACTTGAATAACGTCAGACAATTTTGATAATTTCCCCTTGAATTAATGTGTACACATGTGTTGTGGATGATAGTCAGATACTCATAAAAGCAAATTAGAAGTCAATGTTTGCACCAACTGGAGGGTAATTGTATTAACTGTTAGCTATTGGGAACCTGCATTCATTCTTCCAAGAATGAATTCTGTTGTCTTAGTCACACTTGACTCAACAGCAGAGTGATCAATGATAACCACTCTTACGTTCTCACACTTTTTTCCCCTTCTCAGATGGATCCTAACAGAATATCAGAAGATGACACTCACTGCATTAATAGAATTTTCAAGCTCCATGAAAACACGGATTTGCAAGACACAACTCTGGAGAGTCAAGACTCAAAATTAATACCTGATTCGTGTAAGAGAATTAAACAGGCTTTTCAAGCAGCTGTGCAGAAGGTGAGTCCACATTGAGATGATAAGTCAAGAGCCCTCACTGACTCTACTAATGCTGAAAATTAAAATTGGCTAAGTGCTGTTGACTTTGTTCTTTTTTATTTTAATAATTTGTAAGAGAGCTAAAGAGAATTTTTTTTTGAGGGATTAGCAGAATCCTGTTGAAGTTGGTAGTGGTTAATTGGGCTTCCCTGGTGGCTCAGATGGTAAAGAATCTGCCTGTAATGCAGGAGACCTGGGTTCCATCCCTGGGTCAGGCAGATCCTCTGGAGAAGGAAATGGCAACCCATTCCAGTATTCTTGCCTGGAGGATCCCACGGACAGAAGTGCCTGGAGGGCTACAGTCCATGGGATTGCAAAGAGTCAGACATGACTGCATGGTTAATTATAGTGACCATCGGTGTTCATGCAAATATTCTTTCCTTTCTTTCTTTCTCTCCCCTTCCTCTCTCTCTCTCTTTCTCTTATTTTGGAGGAAGCATTTAAATTCACTCTTGAAAGGAGGACAGGGATGGTCTGTGGTAGTCAGGGAGCCAGTGTGCTGGTTTGAAATCCCTGCCTTAGAAACCATTCTCTCTGCTCAAGGATTCTCTACTGGCTACTTCCTTTATGTTGGGTCTTGAAATGGGAAGACCCCCTATTCCCCATCTGTGTGTGGATCCAGGGTTCTGTGGAGAATAAGTATTAGCTGGTCCTCTGTTGTCATCTGACTTGTGAGGGGAAGTGAAGTAGAGCAGGAGTTGATGTTGGGGGAGGGGAAATTCTCTGGACCTTTTCTGATTTTCCAGGAGAGCTGAGTGAGAAGGGAGGGGATGGGGATACAGAAGACAAATGACTTGTCTACAGTGACAGCCTCAGTGGAGAAATGCTGGAATAACTGCCTGTTTTGTTTTCCTGGATACAGTCCCCTGAGAATTCTGCAGCCTTGGCATTATTTTACTTACTGACTCCAGCAAGAACTGGGTAGAGCCCCCCGACTCCAGGGTGTGCGCATGCGTCCACATTGATGCCTCGCATAACACATCTGATGGGTTCTTGCGTCTGCTTGGACATCCCAACCTCTAGTTTGCAGCTCCCCGGGCTAACTCTGATAATCTCACAGTAAATTCTAAATTTCTCAAATGCCTCAAACCTAAGTTGAAATTCGAGTTTCTTTTTAAAAAATTCACAAGTACTAATCACATTTTTTAAAAAGAGGATATTATTGGATATAGAGGTAGGGAGAGATAAAACTGTTTTGTATAACCCTTCAGGCTGGTATTTGCTATATTTCAACAAATTTAAGAAACCACAAATTTTCAACTTACTTTATTATTTCATGCATCACAAAGAGAGAAAAAAATTTGACAAAAGAATTAAACATAATCATTATAGATTCTAGTTGCATCCAGTTCAGAGATTCTGAAATATAAAAATATATTTATCATAGAATCAAAGAAGTATATATCGTTCTAATATCTATAAGAATGTTGTTTAAAAAGATTGTGTTTTCATTATATTTAGTGTGTAGATGCTTAGCTTTATGCAGTAGATGCCTATTTTATTTATTTTTGATGCCTATTTTAAAATGTAGGTTTAAGTTGGATCTTTTGATCATCTATTATAATTTTTGAGCTATACAGCAACAGTAATTCCATTAGTCTAATTCATTTTTAAATGTTCTATAGCGTTTTCTTTTTCTGCTTTTGCAAAAAATTAAACTGCTAAAAACAAGAGAAAAATGAATAACTTCTGATTTTTCACTATTGGAAGCAATTGGAAATTGAATGACTGCTATGCTGTATTTACCTCATCTTAGGTTAGGTGGCGGAAAAGGCAATGGCACCCCACTCCAGTACTCTTGCCTGGAAAATCCCATGGATGGAGGAGCCTGGCAGGCTGCAGTCCATGGGGTCGCTAGGAGTCAGACACTACTGAGCAACTTCACTTTCACTTTTCACTTTCCTGCATTGGAGAAGGAAATGGCAACCCACTCCAGTGTTCTTGCCTGGAGAATCCCAGGGACAGGGGAGCCTGGTGGGCTGCCGTCTATGGGGTTGCATAGAGTCGGACATGACTGAAGTGACTTAGCAGTAGTAGCAGTAGGTTAGGTGGCACAGCAGTAAAGAATCTGCCTGCCAATGCAGGAGACATGGTTCAATCCATGGGATGGGAAGATCCCCTGGAGAAGGAAATGGCTACCTACTCCGGTATTCTTGCCTGGAGAATTTCATGGACAGAGGAGCCTGGAGGGCTACAGTCCATGGGTTCACAAGAGTCAGACATGACTGAGCAACCAACATTTCACTCTCACTTTCAAGTCTTTCCAAGTAGTGCTAGTGGTAAAGAACCCGCCTGCCAATGCAGGAAATGTGAGAGATGTAGGTTCAATACCTGGGTCAGAAAGATTCCCCCGGACGAGGGCATGGCAACCCACTCCAGCATTCTTGCCTGGAGAATCCCATGGACAGAGGAGCCTGGCGGGCTACAGTCCGTAAGGTTGCAAAGTGTCAAACACGACTGAAGCGACTTAGCACGCTTTCTTATCATTTTAATCATGTATATTTTGTGGGAGAAATTGTAGCATGTGAAGTCAGACTTATGTTTGAATAAATGTGATCTTGGGAGAGTACTTGATATTTCTTCACTCTGGCTTCCTCATCTTTAAAAACTAGAGTTCACAATCCCTCTGTAATAGGATTGTGGTTGATTTGAATAAAAGATGTAAAGGACCTAAGCACAGTCCTGGAAATAGAGTATGCACTCATTAAATGTTTATATATTACTTTACCACCATTATTACTAATTCATTGTTATTGTTGATGATTTAATCAAAGACATATTTTTAAAGTTTAGATAGAACATGTTTGATCATTTTTCTAAAATTGCATTAAAACAATGCAAACAGTGAAACAGGTTGCAGAAAAGCACTGGGATGTTTTTATTACGAGCAACAGTAAATGTGTTAAGTACATATTATCCTTAGGAAACTTCCAGGTCTATTTAAGACTTAGACTTGATTTAAATAATGCAGTGATTCAGAATATAGAGAGCCTGTTCTTGAGACATTTATAAGCTGTGTTGTGAAGGACAGTATACTAGGGGAGGAAAGACATAACATTTGCAAGACCCTTAATTTAAAATTATCTTCAAAAATTCTGATCCACAGTGGGAAAGGGGACTTACTGCGCTGTACACTGTGAAATCTAACACTCAATTAGCTGTGCAGTTGATTTAGAATATGATGTTAGTTTTGGATATACAGTGATGTGATTCAGTTATTTTTCCCACATTGTAGTCCATTATAGATTATTACAAGATGTTCAGTATAATTCCCTGTGCTATTGTATGGATAGTAGTTCGTATTTGTTCATCCAGGACTCCTAACTTGCCCCTCCTTTCTTTGATCCCTTTGGTAACTATAAGTTTATTTTCCGTCTGTGAGTTTATTTCTGTTTGTTTATAGATTTATTTGTATTATTTTCTAGATTCCATGTATAAGTGATATAATATTAAGAGAGAAATGAAATACTGCCATTAGTAGCAACATGGATGGGCCTAGAGAATATATATAGTGAAATAAGTCAGAGAAAGACAAATTCCAATTCATTTTTATTATTTTGTTCTATGTTTCATTTTTGTTCACTTTTAATCCTGCCTCTGAGATATTGAGTAACCTATCTGTAAACAACAATTACAGGTACTAGAGGTCGTGTATTAGTTCAAAACTGAACCCCTAATTAAGGTAATTCTGGTTATGTAAATGATTGCTTCCTAATTTTCTATTTAGATCAACATATATTGAATCTCCTTACAATGGAAAGAAGACAAACTTTTAATTTCATTGGTACCCTGGTTCTTAAAAATTATGCTTTGGGTTTCTTCTGGAAAAATGAGTATGCAAAATCAGCCAAGATAATTTAGAAAATAAGTAATATTAAGAACATATACCATTAATGTTTACTTATGGGAATGCAAGGATGATTCATTTTAACAGGTCAAAGAAGAAAACGTTATCATTTGCTAGATAACTGAGAAGTGAGTGACACAATTTTGCACGTATTTCTGCTGTTTAAAATCCATTAGAAAGTAGAACTAGTTGGATTCTTGATGTTATCCTAAATAGCTCAAACTAAAAGTTAGCTAATGATGAAAAATAGGAGCATTTCTCTCACTATCAGGAACACAACAAAGATATCCACCGTCCCCATGTTATTTAACATTGTTCAGAATGTGCTAGCAAACACAATTACATATAGGAATGAAATAAAATATATAGAAGGTGGAGTTTGAATGTGATGTGCTTGTATACTTGGGAAAATTCAAAGGAACTGAGAGGCTACAAGAAAAATAAATCAGTTTACAAAAGTAATAGGTAATAATCACTAGCTGTCCCCATTTCAAACAATAATTAGAAAACATGAATGAAAGATTTCATTCATAATTTTTAAAAAGCCCAAAAAATTCATTTAACAAGGAGTATACAAAGCTTAAGAATCGGACACGACTGAGTGACTGAACTGAACTGAACTGATACAAAGCTTATGAAAATAAAACCAGAGAACTCTACAGAGACTTTTAAAATAGGATTGGATAATGTAAAGATGGAACTGTGCAAAGTCATAATCCATAAAAGAGAACAAACACCTTAATGTAGACCTCATTGTGTGTGTGAATATGATTGTGTGTATATATATAATTTAATATAATATAAATTATTTTGTATAAGTGGGTATAGTTTGGGTTATTAAAAAATGGAATTAGGACAGTTTGCTATTTTTAAAAAGTGATAGTGTTACCTCATGTCTTGCGTGCGTGCTAAGTCACTTCAGTCGTGTTCAACTCTTTGCCACCCCGTGGACTGTAACCCACCAGGCTTCTCTGTTCATGGGATTCTCCAGGCAAGAATACTGGAGTGGGTTGCCATTCCCTTCTCCAGGGGATCTTCCCAACTCAGTGCTCAAACCCAGGTCTCCTGCACTGCAGGTGGATTCTTTACCATTTGAGCCACCAGGGAAGCCCGCAGGATGAGTAGAACTTTTTATTAATTTCACATTTATTTTTGTTGTGCTATAGTATTTTACATGTTATTCATGGGTAATAATGTTACACACAGGTAATCCTTTTTAAAGAATAAGAAACTGTCATAATATACCATTGTGTGTTTGAAAGTAGAAGATGCCATTTTTTCCCCAACAAGAGACTCTTTAGGTCAAAGCTGCATGCTGTTCATATCTTATCATTAGAGTCAAGCAATGTTCATGAAGGGTGCTACTGTGCTAGGCACTTTGCTATAACTTCTCCAATAACCAAGGATTTACCTTTCCCTTGAAGTGAAGTGGAAGTTGCTCAGTCGTGCCCGACTCTTTGCGACCCCATGGACTCTACAGTCCATGGAATTTTCCAGGCCAGAATACTGGAGTGGGTAGCCTTTCCCTTCTCCAGGGGATCTTCCCAACCCAGGGATGGAACCCAGATCCCCTGCATTGCAGGCAGATTCTTTACCAGCTGAGCCACATTACCTTGGCCAAACAGTGATTTGCCACATGTGTTATCCTATGATAAGGATTATTGGTTAATGTGACAGCCTACGCATCTTGCCAGAATAATCAGACTTCTCATTGCTCTTGTTGATGCTAAAAATAGAACAGCAGGCGTGCACAGGTAGGTGTGACTCTGAGTTTTAGTTCTAATGCAGATATTGGGTGAACCCGTGAAACAAAATGACATTGGCGGCTGCAGTCATTACTGAGAGCTCGCCCCATCCAGTGGTAACAAATGCCAGACATAAGCACAGTATCACATTCTGTGTGTGCAAAAACTGCTGTTTACCCAGCCCGTCTTTGGTCAGACTAGTAATGCTGTTTTTCTCCCTTTTTTTGTTTGCGGCTGGGTTGTCTTGGCTTTTTTTCCCCTTTAGCACAGAACTCTGAAAGCCTCTTAGTGATCTAGCTCTGCCAACCACAATTTACGAAGTCTGTCATAACAGTCTATGACAATAAAGAAAACACTAGCACAAATAGGGTGTCCAATTTATAAAGCAGTTCTTGTTCCGGCTTTGGTGGCCTCTCTGGCCTCTGCTAGGCTGAAGAGCGATGTGGGCGCTCAGGCCTGAGCAGGGGTGCGTGGCCCTCAGACCTCCCGGCCAGGCTCAGTTTCTACACTGTTTATATATCCTGAGACCTGGGAGGTAACTCTACTTGATGTTGCTGTTAAGTTTAAGTGTTCGTCGCTCAGTCGTGTCTGACTCTTTTCGACCCAATGGACCGTAGCCCCCCAGGCTCCTCTGTCCGTGGGATTCTCCAGGCAGGAATACTGGGCTGGGTTGCCATGCCCTCCTCCAGGGGGTCTTCCTGACCCAGGGACTGAACCCATGTCTGTTACGTCTCCTACATTTTCCGGCTGGTTCTTTACCATAGTGCCACCTGGGAAGCTCTGATGTTTCTATGCTTGCTTGCTAATGTCACGTTGGGTACCTGTTTGTGAAAAACTTCCGGAAACTTATTTTGAAATGTATCTGAAAGGGTGATACGGAGCAGAGAATCCATAGACAAATCAGTCACCTTGTTCTCCAGTGTGAAGGGCTCAGTGCATTCAAGGTGACCCTCTAGGATGTGGGAAGGAAGGATGGTGACTTACATGTATGCGTGCGTGCATGCTAAGTGGCCTCGGTGGTGTCCCACTCTTTGTGACCCTATGAACTATAGCCCGCCAGGCTCCTCTGTCCATGGGATTCTCTAGGCAAGAATACTGCAGTGGGTTGCCATCCCCTTCTCCAGGGGATCTTCCCGACCCAGGAATCGAACCGGCATCTCTTACATCTGCCCGCATTGGTAGCTGGGTCCTTTACCACTCGCGCCACCTGGGAAGCTCTTACATGTATATGTATTTTTTAATGTTAGCTTTAGAATATTTTATAATGTATCTAATATTCAACAATGTTTTAATACTTAAGTAAAAAACTATGTAAGTTTGGGAGCATTGAATTTTTTCCTTCTCTCAAGAAACTGCATAATCAGAAATGTTTAGAGGTCTTGGAACAAAACTGCAACTCCATCAGGACAAGAGCTATAGCCTTTTTGCTCACGTTTGAATATATCACATCTGACTTAGACTCGAGATGGAAGGAAAAAAAGGACTGATGACTTCTTAAATTCCGTAAACTAATTTTTTAATTAAGCACAGGTCTTTGATCAGTTCATAAAGCCATTCATAAAGTTGTAAGCCTGATTTTCATGCATTGGTTGTCTTACCAATGGTATAGTTGATAATTGTTACTATTATAGCCTGAAGCAACAGTACCTCCATTGTTGCTGTTGTTTAGGTGCTAAATCGTCTTTAGCTCTTTGTGGCCCCATGAACTGCAGCGCACCAGGCTTCCCTGTCCTCCACTATCTCCCGGACTGTGCTCAGATACATGTCCATTGAGTTGATGATGCTATCTAACCGTCTCATCTTCTGCCGCCCTCTTCTCCTGTTGCCTCTATGCAGTCATATTTTGTTGAAGGTTATCTTTAGGTGAACTTCTTGCTTTAATCATGTTTTTGGCCCCTTCATGGCTTGTAACCTATATAGAGGCAGGGCCATAATGGGAACTGGAAACATGGCTCTGGCTTCTTACATGCTCTTACAAAACTCTCTATTTCACCCCAGAATATAAAAGCCAATGGCAATGACTACCAATAAACTATGTTGTTAGCACATTCCTAACTAACCATTTCATGGAGTCAGTAGGTCACTGAGCCTCAAAACATTTACCAAAAATGGGGAGTCAGACCAGAGTCATAATCATCGAACAATTGATTCTTACCTGGAATTCTTATTTTCTTCCTCAGGAATCAGCACATTAGTTGATCTCCTTCAGGGTTCACAGTATATGTGAAACTATCTCCTGATACTGAGAATGATGTAGCCAGAGATTTGCAGTCCTTTGATCCTTGGTCATGCGTTCACTGTTCTTTAGTACAGTCTGTGCTGCTGTAACAAAGAGACCCATCACTCAGTGGAAGAAATAAGATAGAAGTCTTTTCTCTCATGTGCAAAAATCTAAAGGTAGAAGTTCAGGGCTGGCAGGAAGGCACCTCCATCCTCATCAGGTGCTTTCATCTCTGGATCCAAGTTGTCTTCTCCAGACGTTGTCACTCCCAGAAAGTGGAAAGGGAGAAAGAAAGGGTCAAGGCAGTACTTGGAAGTGGAGACATTATCATCTCTAGTAGTGTCTTGTTGTCTGGAACTTGCTCGTAAGCAGACACTTGGATGCAAGGCGGGCTGCACATTGTCGTTTCTGGTTTAGCAGCTGTTGGCACCAAAGCTGGAGCAAAGAGGGTTGCCTATCACTAGTTGCAAAGAGGAAAGGATGGATTCTAGGAGGACAATGACTGGTCTCCGATACTCACTAAATCCTGTTTAGGCAGGAAAGTGGGCTCACTGTGTGAGCAAGAGTTAACTCTAAGTACATACAAGTATACAAAAAATTGAAACAGTCAAGATTTCATTTTCTAAAACTTAAAGTACTTTAGGATTATTTAGATTCCAAAAGAGAGGAAATTTGAAAGTAGATTTAACAGCATGCATCTTCCTGAGGAACTTCCAAAGGTTTGTTTAATCCATGTATCTGAGATCTTTGAATAAATTTTGATTATCACTTTCCCAGTTTTTGGTAGGTTTTGTGGGTTCAAGAACATAAATTTAAAACCAGAAAGTTCATCAGACTGAGTGGTTGTTTTTTCCATCTGTCAAACTGATTCCTTAGAATTCCAGTGTCAATTATTACAGGAAACATATTTCCACTTTTAAAACCAAAGTCTATAAAAAAGCATGTAAAACTGAGTAGATCTTAACAACTTATGAAATTATAAGCACTGCAGTTGTTATATAGACATTATTTTTATTTGCTTTTTAGTTAAATTCACATGACAAAAACAAGAGGAAAAATTAAACCCCGTTCATTATCTCTTTGCCTTTGTATATAAGAGTATGTGTCCCAAGAAAGTTTCTTGTAAACCCACAAGGCAGCTTGGGGTTTGGGGGCACTGACGTTCCCAAGTCAAGATGTTAGTCATGTAGTGGTTTTCCAATGGGATTTCATCCCTGCCATAACAGTTTTGGGAACTGCAATTCAATCAACCCCAATCATATCTAGCATTTATAAAAGCTGCCTTTATGGGAAAGCCAAAGCACGACCCACAGAATTTTCCTACAAAACCAAGCCATCTACTGGTTTTTGTCCAACAATGACCCATTAGCTGTGATGGGCTCAGTCACAGGGGAGACCCAGGGCAGAAGGTAGGAGGGTTTCCAAAAGGGAAATAACCAGTGAGTGGTGTTGTAGGAGTTGGGCTTATCTTCATGCCAGAAGTACTCCAGGGTAGAAGAAAAGATATTCTGGCTTGACATTAAAAAAGAAAACAGAAGACCAAGGGCATGCCTAAAAGAGGAGCATCTCATTATGTGACATAGGCTCTTGGGCTGCAATTCCAGAAGTCAGTAAGACTGCGGGTCCTCAGTTGGAGGGAACCTGGTGAAGGATGCTTGGATTGCTCCACCAGAAGCGGCTCCTCCTAGGAGAGGGCCAGCCTGCGGAGCTGGAAGAGAATGATGTGCCCTTGAGCAGCATTTCCCAAACCTGACTTGATCTTAAAAATCACTTGGGGAACTTGTTTAAAACAGAAACGAAAGGCTCCAAGATCTGTTACAAAGATTCTGATTTGGTAGTTCAGGAGTAGACTCTATGATTTGGGAAATCTTTCTTAGAAGGGCTGGTCTGTCTTCGGGAAGGTTTCAGGGTAAATACTGACCAAAGAGGTGTTCTAAGCATCTTATGGAGAAGGACATGGCAACCCACTCCAGTATTCTTGCCTGGAGAATCCCATGGAGAGGAGCCTGGCGGGCTGCAGTCCATGGGGTTTCAAGAGTTGGGCACGACTTAGTGACTAAACCACCACCAAGCATCTTAGGAAGAGGTGAGAGCCACTGGGGGACAGGGAAGCCACTGGTGAATGACATGACTATATTTGAGAAGCAGGATTCAGCCTGTGTGTTACGGAGAAGACGGGTCTTGGAAGTCGCACAGAACACTCTATGTCTGAGATGTGTGCTGTGCTGTGCTCAGTCGCTCAGTCCTGTCCGACTCTTTGCGACCCCATGGACTGTAGCCCGCCAGGCTCCTCTGTCTACAGGATTTTTCAGGGTTCTCATAACCTCTTCCGATGATCTTCCCGACCCAGGGATCAAACCCAGGTCTCCTGTGGCTCCTGCATTGGCAGGTAGATTCTTGACCACTGCGCTACCTGGGAATCCCATATCTGAGATGACCAGGCAGCAAATATTTGCTTGAACTTTTCAAGATTCAAGGTCTGAGAGGTCCATCCTCACATAGCTTCCTTATCACTAGGGTGCTCCCTCAGTTCTCGGGTTTTTCTCTTTGAGAGCGCTGGGTGGTGATGGTGGTGGTGATGGTGGTGATGGTGATGCGTGGTGGTAGGGGTGATGGTGGTGATGGTGGTGGTGATGGTGGTGATGGTGATGGTGATTGTAGGGGTGATGGTGGTGATGGTGGTGGTATTGGTGATGGTGGTGATGGTGGTGGTGATGGTGGTGATGGTGATGGTGATGGTAGGGGTGATGGTGGTGATGGTGGTGGTATTGGTGATGGTGGTGATGGTGGTGGTGATGGTGGTATTGGTGATGGTGATGGTAGGGGTGATGATGGTGATGGTGGTGGTGATGGTGATGGTAGGGGTGATGGTGGTGATGGTGGTGATGATGGTGGTGATGGTGGTGATGATGGTGGTATTGGTGATGGTAAGGATGATGGTGGTGATGGTGGTATTGGTGATGGTAAGGATGATGGTGGTGATGGTGGTGATGGTGGTTTGTGATGGTAGGGGTGATTGTAGGAGTGGTGATGGTGATGGTATTGGTGATGGCAGGGGTGATGGTGGTGGTATTGGTGGTGGTATTGGTGATGGTATTGGTGATTGTAGGGGTGATGGTGGTGGTATTGTAGCAGAAGCAGCAGTAAAAATAATGATAATTATAAACCGTAACACTCATATTCATCAGAAACTTGATGAACTCAGAACCTTTTCTCCTCCATGCGTATAAATGCTTCTCATCCGATCAACCCTTTTGTGGTGAAGGACAGAGCCGTCATCTCCATCACCCCAAACCAGAAGCCAGAAGATGGTCTTACAGGCTTCCTCTAACTTTCTTACCTCACCCTCACCTGTGGGTTCTACCTCCTTCCTAAACTTTCAAGCACTTCTCTCTGCACCGTGTCACGACCGTTGGCCCCTCAGTACAGGCGTCACCGTCCCCATCATCACTGTTCACCTGGACCACTGCCAGGCGGCCGCCCTGCCCTATCACACTGCCTCTAGCCCACCCTCTCTACAACTCAGCGATTTCTCAGATGCCAGTTGAAACGTGTCTCTTGCTTTCCTGCTCACGAAAATCCTTCAGTGGACCCTTGTAGTCCTCAGGATAAAGTCTGAGCTGCTGAAGATGGAACACCAAGTCTTTTGTGTTCTGGGACCCTCCTTCCAAGCTCCGCCTCTCCAGCCTCATTATCCTGTGGCTCCATCTCCTCACGCTCCTCGGCTGTGCTCAGCAGCCCCACCTCAGTAAAGGGTTAGAAGTTCCCTAACCTGGCTGTGCCCGTCGCCACCCTCCACTTCCTGCCTCCTTCCCGTGACTGTAAGCACAGTGAGGGCAGAGAGGCTGTTTGTCCTAGATGCACAGCGTCTTGGCCTCCCGCAGGACACCCTGCCCTTGCAGCCATCCGTGACCTCTGCGGAATGGACGGCTGGGTGGATGGATGAAGTATAGGTCTCTGCGCGTGTTCTGTGTGTGCCATTCCAGGCTTCTCTTTGTGTACAGTTTTTATTTGTCTTTCAAAATTTAGCTCAACCATTTCTTCACACACACAGAGGTGAAAGTGTTCATCACTCAGTCGTGTCCGACTCTTTGTGACCCCATGGACTGTAACCCACCAGGCTCCTCTGTCCATGGGATTCTCCAGACAAGAATACTGGAATGGGCTGCCATTTCCTTCTCCGGGGGATCTTCCCCATCCAGGAATTGAACCTGGGTCTCCTGCATTGAAAGGCAGATTGTTTACCACCTGAGCCACCAGGGAAGCCCCCAGTGATGCCTACCTGCCCACCTTTGGGGTAGGAACCCCTGTGGTGCACACTTGGGGCTTCTTGTATTCACCCCAGCATAGCATTGACGCCAGGGGCCTGGTGCTGGCCTGGTACACCCAAATGCAAGCTTTCCAAGGGCAGAGACTCTCTGATGTTTTGTTTCTCTACCCAGTGGCAGGTATGTAGTTGGTGCTCAAGGAATGTTTAAAGAACCAGCTTAATGAATTTATGAGTGATCTGTGCTCAGCCTTGCTCTTGATGTCATCAAGCAGATGATGGTTTAATATTGCAAGAAGCTGGCCACATTATCAGTGCCCGGAAGATTCTCCTTAACGGCTGGAGGGCGTTCCCAAGCGTGGCTTTTTAAGGCATGAACGTGACAGGGACTGTGAGGCTGGAGAACCCTCACGGCCAACCTCTCCCCTCCCTCCCTGGCCTCACTGGTCCACAGTGGCTGCCCTGGTACCTCTGTCCCGCTTCAAGCTCCATTCCTAGCAGTCAGAGATACTGTGGGGAGAGACTATGCAAATAACCTTCGGTTGGGGGGCGGGGAGGGGGATGAGGCTTTGTGGATGTCAGAAACTCTGCCAGTGTGCGGTGGCATGATTATGTTGAAAAGTGGCAAAAGAGGACTTCTCTGGCAGTCCGGTGCTTGAGAATCCACCTGCCGATGCAAGGGACACAGGTTCGATCCCTGGTCCTGGTAGATGCCGCATGCCATGGGGCAACTGAGCCATGCACCACAACTATTGAACCTGTGCTCTAGAACCCAGGAGGCACGGCTACTGGAGCCTGTGTGCAATAGAGCTCATGCTCTGCAACAAGAGAAGCCACCGCAGTGCGAAGCCCTCCCACCGCAATGAAGAGTAGCCCCTGCTCGCCGCAGCTGGAGAAAAGTCTGTGCACAGCAACAAAGACCCAGGATGGCCAGAAGTAAAGAATGAATTAATTAATCAAAAAATAAAAGTGGAAAAGAGAGCAGAGATGCAGTAAATAGCACAGTTAGCCCAAGATGCTCCACTGCATTCAGTCGGCTAAGCCCTTAGATGAAACTTTGTAACAAGTACCCTAGCGCAAGACATTTTAAAATTGAGCTCTTTATGAAGACTAATATTGCTGTCATAAGGCCACTTTATGAAAACTCGAGGGGACCTTTAACTGTAGCAGAAACTTCCTCATTTAAACCATGAAGGTTAAACAATAAAAACTAATTTTCTATTCCCAGTATAGCCATCGCCCGGCCAGGAAGGCATCACTCTGCTTTAGGAAAACAAGGGCATTGTATTCTTCAGCCCTTCGGTGGGTAGAGTCCATTATCTGTGTGCAAAGACATGTCTTTTCCAATCAGCAGCCTCTTCTGGGAGAAATGAGCCCCTGCTCACCACCTGTACTTAGTGGGAGAGGAGGAAACTGGTCCACATCCTGGTAAAGCTCTTCCCTGAGAATTTCCAGGGATGGTCATGGCTGGGGTGGGTGATTCAGTGAGGAGACAGAGATGAGGAGATTCAGAATGGGCTGTGTGAGGGTGGAGAGGCAGAACCCCTATTTGGCTTTGAGGGATTTTTTTTTTTATTGGAGGATAGTTGCCTTATAGTTGGAAGGTTTGATTCTGAGGCTGTAACTCCAGTATTTTGGTCATCTTATGTCAACAGACAACTCATTGGAAAAGCCCCTGATGCTAGGAAAGATTGAGGGCAGAAGAAGAGGGTGTCAGAGGATGAGATGGCTGGATGGCATCGCTGATGCAATGGACATGAACTTGGGCAAGCTTCAGGAGATGGTGAGGGCCGGGGGGCCGGGAGTGCTGCAGTCCGTGGGGTCTCGAGTTGGACACGACTGGGCAACTGAACAACAGCAATTGCTTTATGATGTCATGTTAGTTTCTGCTGTACTGCGAAGTGAATCAGTCATATGTGTACGTAACACCCCTTCCCTGTTGAGCCTCCCTCCCACCCCCCCTACCCCAATTGTCTAGGAGAGAGAATTTTTTAAAGCAATAGGGTTTGGTTAAAAATAACAAATTTTAGGGAACAAAGGGTCAAATTACAAATTCAGGTCTGAGATGGCTCTTACCTTCAGGGTTAGTGGGGCATCTGTCGTATCTCCCCCCGCCCCGACCCAGACACTCTCGGAGCCCTGGACCTCACCCCTCACCCCCACCCCAGGGGGATGGGTGGAGCTGCCCCGCCCCCTTCCTAGTGCTCCTGCCCTGGTCCTGGCAGCCGGTACCCCCAGGGGCTCTGGGCCTGGGAGCACAGGCTCCACTCTGCCTGAATAACAGACGTTTAGGTGGTGGTGTGCAGTTGCCCAAGTCGTGTCTGGCTCTTTGCGACCCCATGGAGGGTAGCACGCCAGGCCTCGCGGTCCTTCACCATCTCCCAGAGTTTGTTCAAATTCATGTCCGTTGAGTCAGGGATGCCATCCAACCATCGCATCCTCTGCCGCCCACTTTTTTTGCCTTCAATCTTTTCCGGCATCAGGGAACCCCTTAATGGCTCCTGTCCTTAAAGTTCTTTGCCTTGAGGTGTTTTCAGAGTCTTAACCATTGACTCTTCACAACAAGCCAGGAGGTCTCCGGCTCCATCCAGGTGCATACAAAGTGTCCCCCGACATCCTGTGGATTAGAAATTCCAAAGCGAGCATTAGCGGAGGGACAAAGAGGGGCTGCGACATCGATTGTAAATCAACCCTAACCTTGTCTCTTGGACTTCCCTGGCAGTGGTCCAGTGTCAGTGTAGGGGGCGTGGGTTCAACCCCTCATCAGGGAACTAGAGCCCACGTGCCAGGTAGCTCGGCCTAAAAAAAACCAATCCTGTCTCTTTTGTTGTTCCATAGCATCTGGTGGTTATTCTTTCTGTGCTTTGTGAGCCAAGAATGCCATGGAAATAAAATCTTTGCAACTAAAGATGAGCTCTCGATAAGACAGTAAGATCTCTCTCCAGGGGAGGAGCTGTGTGCCAAGTCTGCATGGATGGAAGCGCAGGAGACCTGCAGGAGATGACTCTGAAGTGGTGCCATGTGGCTTGAACACCCAGAGTGTTCTCAAGGGTGATGGGCTTTGAGGATGCAGGGGAGGAGTGGCAGGAGAGCCTGGGGTGGTAACCAGCCCAGTCATGCATGGCCCAGGTTAGGAATTAGACTTGTTGCTCAAGTCTGCCCGCAGCCCCTGGAGGGTTTTCAGAAGAGAAGGGACTTCATCAATAGAGGAACGGATGAAGATGTGGTACATATACACAGCAGAATACTACTTTGGCCATAAATATTAATATTTATATTAATTGCCCATATATATATTTGTATATAATTGGGCAATATATATAATTTGGCCATAATATTACTTGGCCATAAAAAGAATGAAATAATGCCATTTGCAGCAACATGGATAGATAGACCCAGAGATTATCATACTAAATGAAATGTCAGACAGAGGAAGACAAATACCATATGATATTGCTTATATGTGGAATCTAAAGAAAAGATACAAATGAATTTATTTGCAAAACAGAAATAGACTCATAGACATAGGAAACTAACTTATGGTTACTGTCGTGGTCTGGGCGCGGGTTGGAAAAGAATTTCCAGGCATGAGGCAGAATGAGAGGGAAATAAAGTTTATTAGAATAGGAGACACTGTTAGAACAGCGGGCTGGCTCAAGGGAGAGCCGACGTTGAACAAGGCTCCTTAGTCCACTTTTATACCCGGGATACAAGGAGTGGGGTAGGGGTCTTGTGGGTCATTTGCTATTGGATGAGGCATATATACTGAGTTGGGGGAAGAGTAAGGCAAATGGGTAAGAGGGGAGACAGGTTATACCACTCAGGAGACTGAAATCCATTAATAGTTACAACACGGGGGAGGGAAGGATGATAAGGGTCCAGTTTATCCGTTCCTGCATTCCAGGACCCTCCTTAGTTTTATCTGCTCTTTTATCCTTGGGTCCCACAGTTACCAACCGGGAAAGACAGGGGAGGGATAAGTTAGGAGTTTGAGATTAACATATACACACTACTATATATAAAACAGATGACCAGCAAGGACCTACTGTGTAGGATAGGGAATGTTACTCAGTATCTTGTAGTAACCTATAAGAGAAAAGAATCTGAAAATGTTTATCCACACCTGATGCTAGGAGCCAACTCATTGGAAAAGACCCTGATGCTGGGAAAGGTTGAAGGCAAGAGGAGAAGGGGGCAGCTGAGGATGAGATGGTTGGATGGCATCACTGACTCAATGGACATGAGTTTGAGCAAACTCCGGGAGATAGTGGAGGACAGGGAAACCTGGGGTCACAAAGGGTAGGATAGGACTTAGCGACTAAACACACACATATATATCTATGTATAGATATATAGTATCCGAATCATTTTGCTGCACACCTGAAACTAACACAACATTGTAAGTAAACTGTATTTCAATAAAATTTTTTTAAAAAAATTTTTAAGAAAATAGAAGATAACGGCCTTGCTCCCTTTCAGACTTTCTGACACTCACTCTAGCAGCATTGGGCTGGTTTGAGGAAAGCAGGAGCCCAGAAGAGGGGGTAGGAGGCTATTATAGTAACTTTGGAGAAGGCAATGGCACCCCGATTTAGTACTTTTGCCTGGAAAATCCCATGGACGGAGGAGCCTGGTGGGCTGCAGTCCATGGGGTCTCGAAGAGTTGGACACGACTGACCGACTTCACTTTCCCTTTTCACTTTCATGCACTGGAGAAGGAAATGGCAACCCACTCCAGTGTTCCTGCCTGGAGAACCCCAGGGATGGGGGAGCCTGGTGGGCTGCAGTCTATGGGGTCACACAGAGTCGGACACGACTGATGCGTCTTAGCAGCAGCAGCAGCAATGAGAAATGATGACGGCTTGAAGGAAGGCAGTGGTCCTCTGGCTGGAGGCATGAGGATGGATTTCTGAGCTCTTTGCAAGGTGCAAGTCTGCAGGATTTC
Source organism: Bos taurus (assembly GCF_002263795.3). Lineage (NCBI taxonomy): Eukaryota > Metazoa > Chordata > Mammalia > Artiodactyla > Bovidae > Bos > Bos taurus. Next base: position 12,725,778 of record NC_037339.1, read on the forward strand.
TCTGCAGGAATAGGAAACTGGCTATTCATTTTCAGAAACAACCCTCGTGTGGCATTCATGTGCTAACTCGGCTGATGAATACACTATTCTCGTAACTAGGTTGGAGAAGAATTACAGGAAGGGTATCATTAAGATGTTAAAATGAATGCATTACATATGTTAACAAGTGTATGAACCCTGTATTATATCTGGCAAACGGGGTGTTAAATCCTTGTTCAACCAGCCAGATGTCCCTGCAGCTGCCTTTGGGATTGCAGAGGGAGGCAGCCACCTGAGACCCCAGCTAGGAGCTGGTGCCAGTGGCTTCCAGAAGCATCTGGCTAGACAAATTGCTCCTCCTGTGCTCTGACTGACAGGTACCGCATGGATGGCGCAAGTCACATCGCAGTGCTCAGGTGGGCTCTTTAGTCTGATGAGACCAGACTCCAGCGACTTGACTTTTCTCAGGGTTATCTTTACAGTTGGGAGTATCCTCAGTGAAGATTTGTATCTGTTTATCCATATGATTTTATAAGACCAAATTAATAACGTTCACTTTTGAATTGGAAGGCTCAAAGTCTTGTTGGGGGCGGTTATCCAGCTGAGTTTGCAGAGGCTGGGTTGAGCGTTTGCTGTCAATGTTTAAATAACCTGGAGCAAAATTCCCATGACTGCTCAAAAGGAGCTGAAAATGCTGACAGGTGTTTATATTTATTCTTATGGAGTGCGATCTCTCCTAAGTGGCTCTGATATATTAAGATTGAGCCAGTTCTGGGATGTCTCTCCCCTACTTCTCTTTGGCAAAATGATCCGAAAATAATATAAGATGTTCAGGGGCGCCTGGCACAACAGTCTCCCCATCACACTCCCGGGAATCGTACTTAGATGTTGAATTAAGGCGGAAGTTGAAGAGAAGCCATCCTAGAGACCACAGTTACACAATCCTATTGATCTTTTGTGTACTCTCTTTCTTGAAGGAGAAATTGTGAAATCCCAACATTTTTCTCTGAGTGAAATAAAAAGTGGAAATTAAAGAAAAAGGAAATATCATACCGGTTGTTTTCTTGTCCAAATGTACTGTGACGGCAAAGATGAAAAAGTCAGTGCAGTCTAAATAGGAAAATACCACAAGGAGATTTTCAAAATGTTTGGTAATTTCCTCATCATCTATTGTTTTTAGAACTTTGTGGAGTTGGGGCAGAAGGCAGTTTGAAACCTGCAGTCTGGCTTGTCAATGTTAGACAGTGTCCACTAGGTGGCAGCATGTCAGAGGATTTCTTTTATCCTTGAATTGGCAGTGATTTCTTTGGCTGTCTACCAGTAGTTCGGTTTTTCTTTTTTGTCCCGTTTTGAAGGGTTAAATGAAGCTCTCACAATTTAGACGCAAATTATGCTTATTTAAAAATGCATAAATTAGCTGAAAAGCCTTCTTGTTATAGTGTGACCATAAATATAAGTTCATTCATGCATGGGATTTTCCTAGGAACTTACAGGTAAGATCCTACCAGTCCTGAGTAGGTTTTGGAAGCCAGCGGGTAGGTCTCTTTGTCCTTGAATGTGACAGACGCTAAACATGCTCTCTTCTGAGAAGGCAGATCGCCGATGTTCCTGGGGAACAGGACGCTGGTTTTTCTTTAGGAGTTCTCAGCCAACAGAAGATAGGGCGGTCTGCCCAGCTTTCTCACCCTGGAGACTGTTTCTGGCTTCTGCTGGAGGCTGTTCGCTGGGAGGCGTGTCAAACCTCTCTATACTTCTTTATGCATAGCTGTGGGCATTCTGGATGACAGGAGGGAGACAACCTATGATTGTACTGTGTGTGTCAACTTAAAAACGATTCCCAACCTAGAAGTGGAGAGTTACGTTTTATTCAGTGGGAATTTTTAGGACCTCAAGCCTGGAGACAGCATCTCACATGACCGCGAGAGAACTGCCCTGAGGAGGCGAAGGGAGGAGCCAGGTTATACAGAAGTTTTGCGACAAAGGGCCGGGAGTCTGAACGTCAAACAATTAATGCTAATTAAAGGAGACGGATAACTGAAGTTAAGGCATTTAGCGCTTTCCTGTGTGTGAGAAGATGCAAGAGTCTGGGCTCACTCAAATCATTCCCTTGATATGCCCCTCAGCTCTGGGGCTTCCCTGGTGGCTCAGCAGCTAAGGAATCTGCCTGCAGTGCAGGAGACTCAGGTTCAACCCCTAGGTCCGGAAGATCCCCTGGGGAAGAGAATGGTACCCGCTGCAGGATTCTTGCCTGGAGAATTCCGTGGACAGAGGAGCCTGGTGGGCCACCGTCCACGGGGTCTCAAAGAGTGAGAGGCTCCCGCTTTCGCTTTTCACCCTGTCATCTGGGGCCGCGCTCCCATTTTCCTGCCCTGAGTGTCTCGCCACAGGGTGTGGCTGCTTTTCCCGCCCTGAGTTTCTCACCACGGGGCGCGGCTGCCGCCTGGTGTTCTTTGCTTTCTGAGCTCCCTCGGGGCTCATCCACTCATCAGCCGGAGTGGCTGCGATCGTCTGGGACTATGAACATCCTTGTTTACTGATCCAGCAGGAAATATTCCATTTCTCAATGTGTGTCCAGGGAGTTAACTAAAAAAAAAAAAAATTACAGCTGGGTTTAAAATAAGATAAAACCCATAAAACATTCCTTAAAAGATCTCTTTTATGTGAATAATTTGTTCAGAGGAAAGGAGTTTGGATGTTCTTTGTAGTGTCTTCCCCAAATTAGACAGATCAGATCTTTCTGAATTCAAAGAAACCAGAAGCAGTGTCGGAATGATAAGATTTAGGACTAAAGAACTCTTCGAATTTTAAAACACTCTAATTAATGTGACAAAAGGAGAGGACGGCTGTGGATGAAAATAAATGTAAATGCAAAGCTTGGGAGATAAATAGAATTGTACTCCTTCAGAAGAGTCTCCTATAATCTTGAAAATTAAGAATATTAGGAGGCCATTCAAGAGAGAACTGCATGGTATGTACATAGTCAAGTATCTGAGCTTTGAGAAAAGGGACCAGGGTGGCCCTGCTCTGTGGCGGGACCTTGATGGAGTCACTACTGGAGATGTGAGGCCCTCACGCCCAGGGCCTGCCTGGCTGAGTCTGGAGGCTCCTCCACCCGACAGGCAAGCTCTGAACTCCTCCAGCAGGTTCTGAGCCTGCTGTTCTCTGAAGACTCCCTCCCTCCATCCCAGGAATTCTGAGACCGTATTTCCTGATGTTGAGGTTCCTTTTTGTCAGATCCCCTGGTCCAGGTGGGCGAGAGGGGGAAAAAAAAGACTCTTTCCCCCTCTCCCCACTTAGGTTCACTAGTGGGGGTCCTATAAATTAGACTGACAAAAGACAAGTTAATAAGAGAAGCCATCCCAGTTTATTTAATGTAGGTTTTATGTGACACAGGAGCCTTCATAAGGAAATGAAGACCCACGGGAATAGTTAAGCTGAGTCGGTTTTATACTCAGTTTGATGAAGAGTGGAAAGGTGTAGGGAAAAAATGGGACAGGACAGGGTCTCAGTGAAGGGTGGTACACTGGGGGAAACTCAGCAAGGCCCGTTCCTTCATTTTTTTTTTTTTCATATTTAAGCTGGATCTTGCAGCAATCACTTTTTCTCCCAAATAGGAAAAAAATAGGATAATGTTTTTGTTAATTAACCTCAGACACAGCTCTGTAATATGATTTTTTCAGTATTTGTTATCCACATAGTCTTTGTTCCTTTATATGAAAATTGCATAAACTTTTTTTTTTTTTGAACTTTTTATTTTATATTGGCATATAGTTGTTGATTAATGAGGAAGGCATGGCAACCCACTCCAGTGTTATTGCCTGTAGAATCCCCTGGACAAAGGAGCCTGGTGGGCTACAGAAAGGGGTTGCAGAAAGTCAGACCTGACCAAAGCAACTTAGCAGGCACGCACACATAGCCGATTGACAATGTTGTGATGGTTTCAGATCGACAGCAAAGTGACTCAACTATACATACACGTGTCCATTCTCCTTCAGTTTCCTCTGGGTGTTGTCCCATCTTAAGAGATGAAGAGGCTCCCTTCTTCCAGATGGGGAAGGTACCTCTCACCTGAGGGTCTATGACCTGCTTCAGGGAGAAGAGGGAGGCCAAGAGGTTCTTCCTGCATCCACCATTTCTCAAAATCATATAAATCACTATATTTGGGGGCAGCATGTCCAGAACTCCATCACAGGCCACTGATACTTTCCTGCCAGTCTCCTAGAGTATAGTCTTCTAAAGAGGAGCATGTGCGTGCTCAGTCATGTCTGACTCTTTGTGACTCCATGGACTGTAGCCCAGCAGGCTCCTCTGTCTGTGGGATTTCCCAGATAAATTGTGAGAATATAATCAATGACTAAATAGAGCTCTCACCAAACCACCATTCATGGAAATGCTCAAATAGTAATGTTTCTCTATGCCTGCTACATATTAGAATCACCTGGGGAGATTACTGTAAAAAAAAAAAAAAAAGAAAATCCAGCAAGTCAATATCAGACTAACTGAGTTAGACTGGCTGGAGTTGGGCCAGGGCACCCCCAAACTGTAGTCTCCTTGTTATGTTCATGGTTAATGTGTACACATAAATAAGAATGATCTTAGAGTTCAAAAGATTGGAGGTGGGGTAAGAATATAAGAACAGACATTGAGTCTACATTTTTTGTACTTTGTTTTTCATGTGGATGGTTTTTGAGAAACCTGTATGGCTTTTGAGAAGAAACTGCAATTCTTGGATACCCAAAATTGTATAACATGAAAGCAGCATTACCTCATGGGTCTTTTGCTTGAGTTTTAATTCATCCTGGGTCATGACACTTTTTTTTTTTTTAAAGCAAACATTGAAAGTGCTTCAGAATGGCTCTGGTTATTGCATTTTCTTGTAATAAAGAGATTCTATGACAGCACTGACCTAGCAGCTGCTGATTAAATGGACAGAAGTTCATTCCCGGGTGGGAGAGAACAAACTTTCCCTGCCCACTTAATCAGTGACTTTTGTCTGCTGCGTCTCTGGCCTGGTCTCAAGCTTTGAGAAACTCTCAGAGGTGCACATCTCTGAAGTCTTTGGGGATGGGAGTGGGGTTGCTCTTCTCAAATGGAGGCCCCAGGTCAGCCACGCCAGCTCACCTGCGAGAAATGCGCATTCTCAGACTCCACCCCTGGGAAGTCAGGCTTCACATTCAAGGCTGAGAACCTTCGAGCTAGCACAATGGTTCTCTCCTTGTCTTTCTCAAGAATAAATGTGTTCTGCTATTCTGATTTCCTGATATATCTCCATGTATAACACTTTCCAATTAAAGGAATCATACAGCTGTTCAAAAAAAAAAAAAGAATAAATGTGTTCTTCTCAATAGGAAAGCTCCCAGCAGGCAGGCGTTCGCAGGCCTGTGTCACACCGGGTGCTGCTCCCTTCTTCCATCCCCAACCTCCTTTTCAACGTGATTCTGGGGCTCGGGCAGGAGATGAGTACGCGTCTTTCTACTTCGCTGTCTTGAACCCCGTTCCCCCCTCTTCCTTCTGATGATGAGGTCCATCAGGGCTAGAGGGAGAATGAGAGGTAGCTTGAAGTCTCTGAACTCCTGTCATCCAGGTTCCGACTCCTATTCCGTCTTCTCAGAGGTAGTAATCAGATGAAGATACGTTATAGACACCTATAGAAATAGATAAGGAGATGCACAATGTATAAAGATATATTTAATCATAAATATGTAAAGCTATATACACTGTATAGTAAACATTTCATATATTGGGTTGGCCAAAAGTTTCATCCATAAGATGGTACAGAAAAATCTGAACAAACTTTTTGGCCCACCCAATATGTATCTTCACTTTATATGTATAAATATATATAATGAATAAAGATACATTATGTATGCAATATATTACACATTTGTAACAGATGTATACAATGTATCATTGTGTATATATAAATGCATAAATACACACACACTGTAAAATAGGTAGGTTGTGCATGTATAAATCTTTGTTGAGATTGCAGGGAAGGCTAGGAAATTCCAGAAATCAGGATCCCATTGGGAACCCAGAGATCATGAGAAGAGAGTCAAGGGATGGGCAGTCAGCAGGGGAGAGAAATACATCTTGGATGGAGTGGGAGAAGGAAAGGGCCTGGTGAGGACCACTGGACAGCCCCAAAGGACCAGCCACCATTTGCCCCAGAACTGTGCAGGGCAGTGCCCTGAGCAATAAGGGTAGCAGGTAGTCCTGGATGAGGCTGAAAAGTTTCCACCAAAAGTCAGAAAACAGATCTATGGATACCAAAGGGGAAAGGGGAGGATGGGAGGAAGTGGGAGGCTGGGACTGACTTACATACACTATCAATATTGTGAATAAAGTAACTAATGAGAACCCACTGTACAGTGCAGGGGATCTACTGAATGCTCTGCGGTGACCCGAAGAGGAAGGACGTCCACAAGGGACGGGATTTATGGATATGTGTTCATTTTGCAGTACAGGAGAAATTAACACAGCAGCGTCAAGCAGCTATACACCAATAAAATTTTTTTAAAAAGATCCCAATGCGCAAAAAAAAAGAAAGTCACACTGCGTGTAACTTCTTTAGGCCGTTAGAACAGGTAATTGAAGACAGCGCTGCTGTGTCCTCCAAGGGCCTTTAAAAATAAGATTCTCCATGTCTGCATCTCCATTGCTGCCCTGCAAACAGATTTATCAGTACCGTCTTTCTAGATTCCGCATGCATGAATTAATATGTGATATTTGTCTTTCTCTCAGGGGAAGAAGGGAGTGGGACGGATGGAGAGAATAGCACAGAAACAGATACATGACCATATGTAAAACAGATCGCAAGTGGGAACGTGCTGGGTGACACAGGGAGCTCCACCCAGATACACGCTCTGCGATGACCTAGAGGGGCGTGGTGGGGAGGGAGGTGGGAGGGGTGTTCAGGAGGGAGGGGACCTGTGTATGCCTGTGGCTGATTCATGTTAATGTGTGGCAGAGGCCAACACACTATTGTAAAGCAGTTATCCTCCAGTTAAAAAATAAAAGTAGCTTAAATGCTCTTCTCTCTTGGGGATCCTGAAGGCAAACAGAAGAATCAGTGTAATTTTATCACTTCTGTTAGCAGTTGGAAAACTGTGTTTCTGCCTCTATCTACCCACCCATCATCTGTCTCAAAGCCCTTGTCTCCAGACACTCAAAGAACTTGAGCTATCTGGCCCATCTTTTAAACATTGTGGAGGGTGGGGTAGTTATCATGGATCATCACCCCAATAACACAGAAATTCGGATTCTCTCCAGAGTGTTTCTAGTGTTAATATTACTAATAATTTATTTTTAAAATATCTATGTATCTGTTTATGTGTCTGCATCGGGTCTTAGTCATCGTGCCATGTGGGATCTTTCCTTGTGGCAACAGGCTGCATAGTTGTGGCACCACTTAGGGCTTAGGGCTTAGTTGCCTCTCCACATGTGGGATCTTACTTCCCCGACTAGGGGTCGAGCCCGTGTCCCCTGCATTGCAAGGCGGATTCTTAACCACCCAACCACCAGGCAAGTCCCTCTAGTAGTATTTACATGTATGGCTTTACCAGACCCTTTGCTAAGTGCCTACGTGTATGAGCTCATTGAATCTTCACAACCACCTATGACAGAGGCCCCCTGTGGTCGGGGTGTTGTTAATATGTATGTTAGTACATCCAGGGGCCTGGGAAGGGACTTGACCTGAAGTCAAAGCCTGAAGTTTCATCTGCATCACTTTACTATTTAATAGGAGCTAAGGTCTTGATTCGGAGAAGGCAATGGCACCCCACTCCAGTACTCTTGCCTGGAAAATCCCATGGATGGAGGAGCCTGGTAGGCTGCAGTCCATGGGGTCGCTAAGAGTCAGACACGACTGAGCGACTTCACTTTCACTTTTCACTTTCATGCACTGGAGAAGGAAATGGCAACCCACTCCAGTGTTCTTGCCTGGAGAATCCCAAGGACAGGGGAGCCTGGTGGGCTGCCGTCTATGGGGTCGCACAGAGTCGGACACGACTGAAGCGACTTAGCAGCAGCAGCAGCAGCAGCAGCAGCAGTTACCTACTGGACCCTTCACTGTCAGGGCTCAAATAGAGACAGGCAGTTACCTATACTCTTTGTGTGGGGTTTCCCCAGTAGCCAGAGGTAAAGAATCTGCCTGCCAGTGTTGGACACATGAGTTCGATCCCTGGGTCGGGAAGAGCCCCTGGAGAAGGGAATGGCAACCCACTCTGTATTCTTGTCTGAGAAATCCCATGGACAGAGGAGCCTGTGGGCTACAGTCCATGACATTGCCAAGAGTCAGACACGACTTAGCGACTGAACAACGACAATGCTTTTTATGTACTTGAGCTCTTTTTGTTTCTGCCTTGAGCTTCTACACCTCTATTTGTGGCAATATTTTAAGTTAATTACTGGTGATCTAAAAGCTCTTGGACATCCATGTAGTACTTTAAATACACTGTGACTTTTTAAAATAAAAAATTAACCACTGGGAGCCAGGCATCTTTCTCTTTCTTATGGGGTGAGCTTCAACGTTATAACAGGAATTCACTAATGAAATAGACATAAAAAGAGCCTCCCTAAAGATTTAAGAGGGTCATACATTCTGTGGTAATTGTTATTTTCCTAGTTAACTTCATCTTCGTTTGTGTACCTGCTACAAATGTTTCATTATGTTTGGTGATTCCATATTTTATAATTTACACTGTCTTTTATTTCCTCTTACTGTCCGAAGTATTTTGTTGAATAGTATGTGTGTAATCTACTTTTTAAGCACATCAGATAATTCTTTGGAGATGAACTTCCCCTGATGGCTACTTAGAACATCAAGAAATTTTACTACCTATGTATTTTTGGCATATTTTGAGGGAAAGAGGATTAATTTATTGTATGTCTAGCAGTCTTGAATTCTTAACTGCCTTATCAAAAGAGTGAGTGTATAAATAAGATTTTTTTTTCTTTTTATTGCAGGAAATGCAACATATTGTTAAATCACAGCACATTAGAGCAGAAAAAGGTAAGCGTGGACCTGTACAAATATTTGAAAACCCCTAGGGTGACTCCTCCTTGGGCTAATGTGGCTTCTCTTATCCCCAGCCATGGTGGAAGGTTCGTGGTTAGATCTGGCCAGAAGGAACAAACCTGAGATTCAGCCCTTTGCCCATCTCACGATTAACGCCACTGACATCCCATCAGGTAAGTTCCGTTTGCATCCAGCCTGAACAATATTTCAAGAGTCATTTGTCACCCCAACTGAATACTCAGACCTATTCTTAGCCTGTTACCAAAATTTTGAGAGCCCGTAACTTCTAGACCAGAAGAAAAGTCATCTGGTCTTCAGTTTGTCATCCACACCATGGAAACAGTGATTCTCAATCATGCAGGAATCCACATCATCACTATATTCATTTTCAGACCATCAGAGTGACTTTATGTTAAACAACTGCCAGGTGAGGTGGTATAGCTGAGAAGAATGGTCTCTTGGTATACTCATCTCTGTTTATCCAGGCCAAGGTTGACAAATCCCCATGATTGGCCTGTGAGGTGCGTGAATTCCTCCAGGTAGTCATATACTCTGGGCTTCCCAGGTGGCTCAGTGGGTAAAGAATCCACCTGTAATGCAGGAGAAGTAGGAGATGTGAGTTTGATCCCTGGGCTGGGAAGATCCTCTAGAGCAGAGCATGGCAACCCACCCCAGTGTTCTTGCCTGGAGAATCCCATGACAGAGGAGCCTGGCAGGCTGCAGTCCACAGGGTCGCAGAGAGTCGAACACGACTGAAGTGACTGAGCACACACACAGTCATACTCAGCCGTCTCCTGCGGAGTGCCAGGTAGAAGCTTAGCAGAGTGATATTTCAGAGGCAGGGGCCCTCTAGAAAATGAGACACACTCTTTCTCCAGGGGTTATCACTATTTTTCAGGCTAGATATTTAGCTCAGTGGACTGGAGACCTGATTTTCTTTTGGAAAGAGAAGACTCAGAGCTCTGCATCTACATCTACCCAATGTAGTCCATCATACAATCCCCAACGGTTACTTCACATGAGGCTAGGTGAACTTAAAAAAGATTACAAAGAACCTTACAACAGTGTTGACTCCATATTGGCGCTTGCCATCTGCCTCTACAAGGATTAGATCACCTGCTGTTATAGCTATTGGCCTTCAATACCCCCTGAAGGGAGTTCAGGGTGGAGATCAGGAATGAGACGCTCTGTGCTCTGGGAAAACTGGCAGAACAGGTCTTTAGATAGATATTTTCAGGATCTGATTTTATGAGCTAGATACGTGTATCTTTTCATATCTAGGAACGCACTAAATCCCTTCATGGTGACCTCAGCTCCTCGTGACTAACAGAAAACTTTTGCAAAGATACGTGCTTGATTGCACTGAACTCCCCCTTCTCCAAAATCATATATATTGACCTTCCCGCTACCTCTTTGGAGCAGTTTTTCAGAGCTGTCTGAGGCGCTGTCTCCCAGGCTGCAGTCCTCATTTTGCCCCAAATAAAGCTTAGCTCGCATAAAACTTAACTTGCAAATCTCACAATTGTGAAATTTTTTTAAGTCAACAGTAGAGTTAACATGGAACATTACTATCGTTATACTATTTATTGGATACACACTATGTGTCAAGCATTTTGCTTTGTGTTCATTATCTTTACTTCTAACTATCTCTAATTCTACAACCCAGCAAAATAGCGATTATTGTTCAGATTTTGCAAATAGGGAAACCAAGATGCACAGAGTGTAAGCTACCTGATCCAGGCTACAACAGGGCAGGCTTAGAAACTGAATTCCACTCTAGCTGATTCCCAAGTCTGTGCTTTTTACTCTGTGGATTATCACATAAGTACCTTGTGGCCAGTTGGCTTTGTCGGAGGGAAATACTTTCAGTGTCCTTATGTTCCTCCCTTCCTGTAAGAAGTAGATGAATGCAGTTGTATAGCAGGTGTCTCGGGTCTGACTGCCTGGGTCTGAGGCCCCACCGCACTCCTTCCTGATTGGGTGACCGTGTGTGTACTATCGAAATCCTTTGTGTGTTAGCTTCTTCAAGGGGATGGTAATAGTATCTACTTCCTGCAGCAGCTGTGAAGATTTAACCAGCTCACGTACTAACATGCTTATGTGGAAATGAGCATAGAGTAAGCACTCAGTGAATGCAATTTGTTATTTAGAGTTTAATTAAATAATTATACATATTCTTTTTTTCCAAAAAATTATTCAGGGCAAATTTTTCTTGTGCTGTGCTGTGCTCAGTCACTTCAATCGAGTCTGACTCTTTGCGACCCCATGGATTGTAGCCCGCCAGGCTCCTCTGTCCGTGGGATTCTCCAGGCAAGAATACTGGAGTGGGTTGCCATTCCCTTCTCCAGGGCATCTTCCCAACCCAGGGATTAAACCTGAGTCTCCTGCATTGCAGGCAGATTCTTCACCCACTGAGCCACCTGGGAAGCCCAAAATGTTACCACTCCCACACCAGGAGTTGAACCTGGGCCGCCTGGATGAAAACCAGGAATCAAGACCATATGGGAAGTGCTAAATCTTAAAAAAATCCAAGTTTTAATAAACAGTTTTGAAGCCACTATTATATTTAATAGTATGGAGCACAAAGGAATTTTGCCTGACTGCAGACACAGAAAGTGAGCAACCACCTCTGTGATTTTCAGAAGATTTTCCTCAACTCTCTCTCCTGTCCCAGATATTTGCTTCAAAAACAAATTTACTCTTTCTCTGTCTCTCTCTGTGTATGTGCCTTATGGAACTGTTCTAATTTTCTGAGTGGAAAACTGTTTTGCATGTTCGCAGAGGCAATCAAATTAATACTGATCCATCATCTGTGTGTGCTGTGAATGCACTCTGCATTTATCTTTTTGGTTCATTTTAAATGGCATATGATAAACATTGCGTTAGACTGTGTGCCAAGGTCTATTTGGCAATGACAAGCATGTTTTAGTTATAAAGCTCTCCCTCCAGGCACCTAGCATCAAATCATTGCCAAAAACAAGGCAAAACTCCTGGACATTTTCTGATGGTTATTGAGCTTGAGATGGAGTGAAATGAACTAGTGTATGCTTCTGTTTAAGAAAATAGAATTTGATCTTCTGGCTCCTGGACTCATTTGAGTTCAGTGACTCCTTGAGTTCATTTATCTCCTATTTGGACCAGGATTGGATACTTTGGAGAAAGATGGCTTTATGTTTGCATGTTCACTTGGGGTCTCTTTTTCATACTTAGTTGTTCAGTCATGTCCTACTCTTTGCAACCCCACAGACTGTAGCCCGCCAGGGTCCTCTGTCCATGGGGATTCTCCAGCAAGAATTCTGTAGTGGGTTGCCATTTCCTCTTCAAGCGGATCTTCCCAACCCAGAGATCAAGTCCTGGTTTCCTGCACTGCAGGTGGATTCTTTACCATCTGAGCCATGGGCTCCCCTGGTGGCTTAGATGGTAAAGAATCTGCCTGTAATGCAGGAGGCCTGGAAAATTCTGTGGCTAGAGGAGCTGTTTCATACTTATTTGTACTTATCTACATATATGAAACGAATCAGAATCTGCCTTATACTGATACATTTCAAAGCTTCTTGATTTTTCATTGGGGAGTATTTCATGAGGTCGGGATTCATGGCTTTCTTAAGGGGAGCTCAGGCTAAATATCTGGAGAGGCTTCTCTAATAGCTAATAGCAGTGACTCGGGGTTGGGGAGGCTGGGAAGGCTGAAGGTCCTCTAGTGAGAGAAACTCAGGCTTGCGTATGAGGTCCTCCAACCTGAAGGGGGCGCTCTTCTTGTCTTTTCTCCCCCTGGCATCTATTCATGAGCCCTCCAGTTGACACTGATGGCTTTTCTCCTCTCTCCTCTGCATACTGTGTGCATTTCATTCTTTGCTTGAACAGTTTCTCTCGCTCACAGTACTCTGCCTTTTCTCAGCCCATCCACATTTGATCCAAGTGCTCCCTGTTCTCTGTCACTGGGCTGAACTCACCTGATCACCATTAATTTCTGCAGCTTCCACTTGCAAGTTGCTTTAACTGAAGTTCAACCATGTGTTATGTGACATGCAGAGATGAAAATGTTACATTTCTCATTTTGCGTGCCCATTTCTTATTTTCTTCCCTTCTAAGTCATAAGCGCCTTGTGGGTACTCTGCTTGATATAATTCTTAATTATGGGTAGAATGAATGTCCATAGGAAGCACCAGTCAAATATTTACTGAATGACTGAATCGATCAGGGAATGGATAAGAGTAAGTCTGTAGAGCAGGAAATTAGGATACTCCTTCCACTTGAGGTAACAATGAGAGTGGCAGGCGGTCAAGGTTTCTACATTCTTCCCTGCCTTCCCAGACCTATCTCCCAGCCCTTGGTCTAAGGCTAGCTGATCCATCCCATTGAGAGGATAGACCCCACCTTAGGCATTCCTTTGCTCTCTGTTAAGGACCACCATGGAAGGAAGATGAAGTATAAGGCCAATAATTGATTGGATAAAAGATTGAATACACAAGTAGGGGAAGAAGGAGGTAACCATCTGTTGATCTGAGATAGGAAACACCTTGAGTTTTATTAGCTTGTCATTGGACTAGGTGGCTGTTTACGAGCCCGGAGAAATAACTTTGCTAGTCTTTATGAATCGGAGAAGGCAATGGCACCCCACTCCAGTACTTTTGCCTAGAAAATCCCATGGACGGAGGAGCCTGTAGGTTGCAGACCATGGGGTCGCTAGAGTCGGACACGACTGAGCGACTTCACTTTCACTTTTCACTTTCATGCATTGGAGAAGGAAATGGCAACCCACTCCAGTGTTCTTGCCTGGAGAATCCCAGGGATGGGGGAGCCTGGTGGGCTGCCCCATCAGGGTAGCCCACAGAGTCTATGGGGTCTCACAGAGTCGAACACGACTAAAGTGATGCAGCAGCAGCAGTGTTTATGAGGATGTGATGAGTAGAGTCTGAGAGTCTCATTTCTGACTCAGTTGGGACCATGGAATGATACTTATATTTGGGGTGCATTCATCTGGGATGGTCTGAAGTAGGACCTTGGATGAAAAAGTGTGAGTGTCCTGCTGGTTCTGGAGGCCACGGTGCTTGGGATGGCTTCTCAGACTTGCTGTATCGCCCTCCTGTGGAAAAGATGTGCAGTTCAGGAAATCTGTCCTATTTCTGAACAGAGGGATGGGAAGCATTGACTTCTTTGCCTTTGAGGCCTAAGGATGAGTGGCCCTACTGCAGCTTGGATCCTCCTGCACTTTTTTTTTTTCTTCCTGGTGGAGGAAGAGCCTGGTGTTGAGGTCCCCAGACCATATTCCAGCTGCCCAGTGGCCCTCTGGAGGTGTTCTAGAAAAAGATGATGTGAACACCTTGATTTCCTGAGGATTCAGGCCAGTCTTGAAAGGTAGCTAGTGTGGATTTCTGATTCTACAGGGTTCACCCAAGGACCCACTCTAACCAAAGGGTTGTCAGCTCTGATGGATCCATGGAATTTACTTTAAGTGTAAGTTCCATGGACTGATTTCTCTTGGCTGACAGGCAGCAAAGAACTTCTCCCTGGCTGCAGAAACTTCTCCTAACCCCATTCTGAGACTCCTCGGCTCTGTTTTGCCTTGTTGGAATTCTAGCAGATGACAACCTTGATTTATCACAAGTATTTACAAAATCCTCTGGTGGAAAACTTTGGATTTTCCACAGTATAACAGCTTTTTTCTCCACTAGATGAGACCTTTTCCAGTTGGATAATGGGTATCCACATAAATATAAATATTTGATTAATGGGGTTTATCGTGGATTTATCATGTCACAATTTTTAAAGAAGGGCTTCCCTGGTGGCTCAGTGGCAAAAAAATCAGCCTGCCAATGCAGAAGACATAGGTTTGATCCCTGAGTTGGGAAGATCCGTGGAGAAGAAAATGTCAACCTACTCTAGTATTCTTGCCTGGGAAATCTCGTGGACAGGAACTGGGTGGGCTACAGTCCATGGGGCCATAAAACAGTTGAACATGACTTAGCAACTAAACAGCAACAACAACAATTTCTAAAGACCTAGTAAAATACAATAAAAGACCTGAAATATTCAAAGCATTGGACACATTTAGGAGACTTCTAGAAACTTCCACTACTCCAAAAACAGGGGCATGAAGATCAGTTGTCACATTTCAAGTGTGAGAAGGGGCTAAAGGAGAATTCTGGTTTCTCAGAAGACATTTTAACCATTCTTTGGTCTTTACAAAAGACTGCATGAAGTTGTGAACCTGGGGAGGGCCATGCCAAGGATGTTTTCTCTGTGAACTTCTCTAGGGGAAGCTTTTCATTCATGTGAAATTGGGAGGCATTTAGGCTGTTGGAGGAGGAGAGAATCAATGGTGATGAGAATAGAGTTTAAGAGTTTGATTTTTTAGTCAAAGTTGCTGTGACCCAAATTTTCAGCTCCTTCTATATACCTCTCTCTGTGAATTAAAAGAGAAGGTGGGGCTATGTGAAATCTGGATATTCTCTTCCTATACTTGTTTTTTGCTTTCTTGATTCAGCTGCCTTTGGCTGATTCTCTTCCTTCGACCTTTATGCTCTGTAGGCTGAATCCTATTACTTCTTTAGGTTATTAGGCTCAGTAGCTGGTGGCTCAATGGTAAAGAATCTGTCTGCAATGTAGAAGGCTCAGGTTTGATCTGTGGGTTGGGAAGATCCCCCAAAGAAGGGAAGGGCAACCCACTGCAGTATTCTTGCCAGGAAAGTCCCATGGACAGAGGAGCCTGGAGGGCTACAGTCCTGGGTTGCAAAAAAGTCGAGTCCTGGACTCGACTGAAGTGACTGAGCACACAAGCCCAACAAAATCATTCTTGATCCTTCTGGAAGGAAGTAATCTCTTTCCTTTGAATTCCCTTTGCAGCATCCGCACCTTTCTTATCAGGGCCCGTGCCTTGCTTCCTGTCTGAACATATATCATGCTTACCCTTTGTGTGCTGTAGGCTCCTTGAAAAAGTGAGATTGTGTCTTTGTCCCCTCTCAGGTGCCCAGCAGACAACACAGGGACATATTAATGTACTTGTACTTTCCTTTTAGAAAATAAATCTTGAGAGGTCGTTCTCCCACTGGAACAATGACCGTCTCAGTATGTCTTTCTGCAACCTCTCAGAATTGTGAAGATTTGCTTCTCGTTGCAGGAGTAAGTTTCAAATTACTTGCTTCTCCTTTGCTTAGGTTCCCACAAAGTGACTCTGTCCTGCTGGTACCATGACCGAGGTTGGGCCAAGATCTCCAACATGACCTTCAGCAATGGGAAACTGATAGTTAACCAAGACGGCTTCTATTACCTGTACGCCAACATCTGCTTTCGACATCATGAGACTTCGGGAAACCTCAGTGCGAATTATCTTCAGCTGATGGTATATGTCACCAAAACCAGCATCAAAATCCCCAGTTCTCACACTCTGATGAAAGGAGGAAGCACCAAGTACTGGTTGGGGAATTCTGAATTCCATTTTTACTCCATAAACGTGGGAGGATTTTTTAAGCTACGGTCTGGCGAGAAAATAAGCATTGAGGTCTCCAACCCTTCACTACTGGATCCAGATCAAGATGCAACATACTTTGGGGCTTTTAAAGTTCGAGATATAGATTGAGCCCCATGTCGGGGAGAGTTTTCCCGTGTTTCCTAGGATGTATAGAAAACTCCCAAAGCAAGTCAAGAAAGATGTATATAGGTATGTGAAACTACTCAGAGCTATGACCCAAAGGGTACAAGAAGACCCTACCCATGCCTTTGACTCTGTAAGGAGCAAATATATTTACAGCCAATGGGAGATGTTGGACTCAAGGTGTATAAAAATCTAAGGGTTTTCTTACATAATGGTTCATAAATTTTGTAATGAGTTCCTAGAATTAAAGCAGATTGGAGGAGTTATGGCTGTCTTTGAGAAAAACTGCCTTTGGGCAATGGGA
Organism: Bos taurus; assembly: GCF_002263795.3. Classification (NCBI taxonomy): domain Eukaryota; kingdom Metazoa; phylum Chordata; class Mammalia; order Artiodactyla; family Bovidae; genus Bos; species Bos taurus. The sequence continues at coordinate 12,742,674 of NC_037339.1, forward strand.
GGGGTTAATTCTCTGGCTCTATAATCTGTTGGTTATATACCACCATGCAGTTGAAGTGGAGAGGGTGTCTTTTAATTGCAAAATGATGACCATCTGAAGGGTTAAATTCTTTTGAATTGTTACATCTTGCTGGAACCTGCAAATAAATACTTTTTCTAATGAGGAGAGAAGAATATATGTATTTTTATATAATATCTAAAGTTATATTTCAGATGTAATGTTTCCTGTGCAAAGTATTGTAAATTATATTTGTGCTATAGTATTTGATTCAAAATATTTAAAACTGTCTTGCTGTTGACATATTTAATGTTTTAAATGTACAGACATATTTAACTGGTGCACTTTGTAAATCCCCTGGGGGAGAACTTGTGGCTAAGGGGAAGAAATGTTGTTTGTTAATATCAACTGTATTATATTTCTCCATTCTTTTTAACTTAATAGATTTTTCAGACTTGTCAAGTCTGTGCAAAAAAATTAAAGTGGATGCCTTGAATAATAAGCAGAATGTTGGCCACCAGGTGCCTTTCAAATTTAGGAGCTAATTGACTTTAGAAAGCTGACATTGCCAAAAAAGACACATAATGGGCTACTGGGCTGTCAAGAGTATTTATATAATTATTAAACAGGTGTTTTTTTCCTACAAGTGCTGCAAATTGTAAATTTTTTTAATGAAAAAGTTATCAGTGGCTTATGGCAAAGAAATTCCATTTTTAATTTAGTGGAAGTTATTTTATACTATACAATAAAAACATTGCCTTTGAATGTTATTTTTTTGGTATGAAAATAAATTTATAGGAAAACCTGCCTTGTCAGTTTGTGCTTATCTTTTATGTCTGTCTTGCTCTGTGATCCTTTCTCTTCAATATGGTAATGTGGCTTCTATCTTTCCAAAAGTTATTTCTCCCAGTAGGGGGAAATGCAGATTTAATTAAAATTAGGAACAGATTCAGTTAAATTAATGAACCTCAGAATTTGAAAAATAATTTACGAGGGATTTGTATGCAAGACTGTAGCCAGAACATAGAGACTTTACCACTCAGAAAAGAAAAAAAAAATTGTTATGCTTATACTGTGAGAAAAAAATAGTGCTTTGCACAAGTTCATAAGGCCCCATAGAACAATCATTTGACCTGGAGGAACCCCTGAACATTGTATCCTTCAGCAGGAAGGATACACTAACAGGGATGTGTAGAAGAAGCACTAACCGTGCTTGTTAACACTGTGAACAGGACAGGATGTTAACTAACAGGACAGATGCTTGTCCTCGTGGAAATTTATGTGAGGGAGCCATCAATCCCGTGTTGGTTACTCCACATGAGACAGAAGAAAATGAACGCTTGGGAAGACAAGGGAAGCTATAATTCAAGGCACTTGCCATTTGTGGATAAATGTGTCTTGATGGTTGTAACAGGATAGAAGGAGAAAAGAAGTATTAATAGCAGAGGTTACAAAGAAAAAAATTGTAATTTTTTTGATGGTGGGACATTGATAGCAGGACTTAACCATTGACCAAAATACACCTATTGTTTTCCAACTGTCAGTAAGTCTGAGGTAGATTGGTACAGTCCCTTGGCCTGCAAGGAGATCAGTCAGTCCTAAAGGAAATCAATTCCTGAATATTCATTGGAAGGACTGATGCTGAAGCTGAAGCTCCACCACCTGCTGGAGCTTGGCCACCTGATGCAAAGAGTTGACTCACTAGAAAAGACCCTGATGCTGGGAAAGATTGAAGGCAGGAGGAGAAGGGGATGACAGAGAATGAGATGGTTGCATGGCATCACCAACTCAATGGACATGAGTTTGAGCAAGCTCCAGGAGATGGTGAAGGACAGGGAAGCCTGGCGTGCTGCAGTCCATGGGGTCGCAAAGAGTTGGACACAACAGAACAACAAGACTGGTACAAAATGCCACTTCAGTGTTACATATCCCAATTGCTGGTCCTAATTATTCTTCATTTAATAAAATATTAACTTTGAGGGGCAGTTGGAGAATTTCTTTTTTCTCCACTGACACACAATCTTGTCATGTAGAGAGCTTTATTAGCTTCTTGGCTTGTAGAATATGATTCTATTTTTCCAAAGATGAGTAACATTCATTCAATCATTTGCAGCACCAACTATGTGCTAGGAATTTTACCAAGCACTGCGGGTACCATGGGCTTCCCAGGTGGCACTAGTGGTAAAGAACCTGCCTGCCAATGCAGGAGATGTAGGAGACACAGGTTCTATCCCTGGATTGGGAAGATCCCCTGGAGAAGGGCATGGCAATCCACTCCAGTATTCTTCCATGGAGAATCACATGGACAGAGGAGCCTGGTGGGCTACAGTCCATAGGGTTGCACAGAGTTGGACATGACGGAAGTGACTTAGCATGCATGCATGCATGATCTTGGATATTATTCTTGCCCTGAAGGAATCTTCATTTCACTGGAGAGCCACCCTAGTAAGAGTGTGGTGAGTTCCAGGGCTTGGACATCTACAGAATGCTGTAGGAATAGCAAGGAGCCCATTGGACCCAATCTTAGGGATCACAGAAGTTCTGGAAAGGAAATCAAACTGGATGGGAGGGGGGCTGCACAACTCCAAAAGTGGATATAGGCTACCCATCCCCACTTTTAACTTAGAGGTAAGTAACTTGCAGTCTCTCAAAGGTGAATCTAGTAAGAAGACAGATGGTGGCACCTGCCAGACTGGAGAACTAACGTGGTGGATGATGTGCAATGCTGAGAGAGATCGAGAGATCCTCTGGAGGAGACCTTGGAAATTGAGCCGGACCGTAATGTGAATTTCATGTATGTTGACAACCCGATAGGTAAGAGACTTTTAGAGCTTCACTGGAATAAATCTGTGACAATGTAATGTTGGCTTATGCCTTGAAGGTGGCAACTGATATGCTGGAAGCAAGTGGATATGCTAGGAGGTCCGGAAAAGGCTTGTTCTCTTCTCTAGTGATGCTCAAGGCTTTCCAGGATCTGAATGTGAAGTGAAAAGTGAAGGTTAGTCTCGGTCGTGTCTGACTCTTTCTGACCCCAAGGACTGTAGCCCACCAGGCTCCTCTGTCCATGGAATACTCCAGGCCAGAATATTGGAGTGGGTTGCCATTCCCTTCTCCAGGGGATCTTCCCGATCCAGGGATCGAACCCAGGTCTCCTACATTGCAGGCAGATTCTTTACCATCTGAGCCACCAGGGAAGCCCCAGTTTTCCCGCTCACATGCTACTTTTTACTCCTCCTGCCTTTTCTTCTCATTGCACCCCCTTTTCCTTTTCCACTCTTAGCGTGTTAATCCTTTCCTTTCTTCTTTCCCCCTGATCCCTGGCTCTGGGCCTCAGTTCAGTTCAGTCACTCAGTCGTGTCCAACTCTTTGCAACCACATGAATCACAGCACGCCAGGCCTCCCGGAGTTCACTCAGACTCACATCCATCGAGTCAGTGATGCCATCCAGCCATCTCATCCTCTGTCGTCCCCTTCTCCTCCTGCCCCAAATCCCTCCCAGCATCAGAGTCTTTTCCAATGAGTCAACTCTTCGCATGAGGTGGTCAAAGTACTGGAGTTTCAGCTTCAGCATCATTCCTTCCAAAGAAATCCCAGGGCTGATCTCCTTCAGAATGGACTGGTTGGATCTCCTTGCAGTCCAAGGGACTCTCCAGAGTCTTCTCCAACACCACAGTTCAAAAGCATCAATTCGGGAAGGCGCCAAGATGGCGGAGGAGTAGGACGGGGAAAACACTTTCTCCCCCACAAATTCATCAAAAGAGCATTTAAACATTGAGTAAATTCCATAAAACAACTTCTGAATGCCGGCAGAGGACATCAGGCACCCAGAAAAGCAACCCAACTCTTCGAAAGGAGGTAGGAAAAAATATTAAAGACAATAAAAGAGACAAAAGAGGGAGGGACGGAGTTCCGTCCCGGGAAGGGAGTCTTAGAAGTTTCCAAACACCAGGAAACCTTCTCACTGCTGAATCCGTGCCGAGCTTTGGAAGCACAGAGGGTAACATAACAGGGAGAAAAAATAAATAAACAATTAAAAACTCGCAGATTGCGAGCCCTACGGTAACTCCCCCAGCGGAGAAACAGTGCAGATGCCTGCATCCGCCATTAGCAAGCAGGGGCTGGGCAGGGAGGCGCGGCGCAGGCTGCATCGCTGAGAGTAAGAATCTGGCCTGAATACCCTGAGCACTATCTGAGCGAAATAATTTGGGCTAGCAAACCAGACTGTGGGATATCTACCATGCGAAAAGCCAGCCCTAACCTAAGACACCGCCAGCCTGCGCACGGAACAAAGGACTAAACAGAGATAGCCGGCTGCAGACCTTCCCCCTCCGGTGACAGGCAGCCAGAGCCGGAAGGGGGCAATCGCAGCTCCAGAGAGACATTATCTATAAAACTGGCTTCTTTGCTAACTAAAACTTATTGGGGGTCTGGACAGTCAACATCTGCCTGAGAAGGTGCGCCGGTTTTACACCCAGATAACCAAGTGGCGGGGAGGCGATAAGTCGCAGCATTGGCGCTCGCCAAACACCTCATCACCTGAGCTGCTCGGACCTGGGAAGAGCACAAAACGCAGGCCCAACTGAGTCTGCGCCTCTGAGGACTACCTGAGTGCCTGAACCTGAGCAGCTTGGACCTGGGAGGTGCATGCAACCCAGGCCCAGCCTCGGATTGTTCCCGGCGGAACAACCTAGAGCCCGAGCAGTGTGGGCAGGGAGGCTACACGCGCCGTGAGCGGGGGCAGACCCAGTGTGGCTGAGGCACTGCGAGCGCATGCCAGTGTCATTTGTTTGCAGCATCCCTCCCTCCCTCCCCACAGCGCGACTGAACAAAGAGAAGAAATACAGCTCCACCCACCAGAACACCGACACAAGCTTCCCTAACCAGGAAACCTTGACAAGCCACCTGTACAAACCCACACACAGCGAGGAAACGCCACAATAAAGAGAACTCCACAAACTGCCAGAATACAGAAAGGACTCCCAAACTCAGCAATTTAAACAAGATGAAGAGACAGAGGAATACTCAGCAGATAAAGGAACAGGATAAATGCCCACCAAACCAAACAAAAGAGGAAGAGATAGGCAATCTACCTGATAAAGAATTCCAAATAATGATAGTGAAATTGATCCAAAATCTTGAAATTAAAATGGAATCACAGATAAATAGCCTGGAGACAAGGATTGAGAAGATGCAAGAAAGGTTTAACAAGGACCTAGAAGAAATAAAAAAGAGTCAATATATAATGAATAATGCAATAAATGAAATTAAAAACACTCTGGAGGCAACAAATAGTAGAATAACAGAGGCAGAAGATAGGATTAGTGAATTAGAAGATAGAATGGTAGAAATAAATGAATCAGAGAGGATAAAAGAAAAACGAATTAAAAGAAATGAGGACAATCTCAGAGACCTCCAGGACAATATTAAACGCTACAACATTCGAATCATAGGGGTTCCAGAAGAAGAAGACAAAAAGAAAGACCACGAGAAAATACTTGAGGAGATAATAGTTGAAAACTTCCCTAAAATGGGGAAGGAAATAATCACCCAAGTCCAAGAAACCCAGAGAGTCCCAAACAGGATAAACCCAAGGAGAAACACCCCAAGACACATATTAATCAAATTAACAAAGATCAAACACAAAGAACAAATATTAAAAGCAGCAAGGGAAAAACAACAAATAACACACAAGGGAATTCCCATAAGGATAACAGCTGATCTTTCAATAGAAACTCTCCAAGCCAGGAGGGAATGGCAAGACATACTTAAAATGATGAAAGAAAATAACCTACAGCCCAGATTATTGTACCCAGCAAGGATCTCATTTAAGTATGAAGGAGAAATCAAAAGCTTTTCAGACAAGCAAAAGCTGAGAGAATTCTGCACCACCAAACCAGCTCTCCAACAAATACTAAAGGATATTCTCTAGACAGGAAACACAAAAATGGTGTATAAACTCGAACCCAAAACAATAAAGTAAATGGCAACAGGATCATACTTATCAGTAATTACCTTAAACGTAAATGGGTTGAATGCCCCAACCAAAAGACAAAGACTGGCTGAATGGATACAAAAACAAGACCCCTACATATGTTGTCTACAAGAGACCCACCTCAAAACAGGGGACACATACAGACTGAAAGTGAAGGGCTGGAAAAAGATTTTCCATGCAAATAGGGACCAAAAGAAAGCAGGAGTAGCAATACTTATATCAGATAAAATAGACTTTAAAACAAAGGCTGTGAAAAGAGACAAAGATGGTCACTACATAATGATCAAAGGATCAATCCAAGAAGAAGATATAACAATTATAAATATATATGCACCCAACATGGGAGCACCGCAGTATGTAAGACAAATGCTAATAAGTATGAAAGGAGAAATTAACGATAACACAATAAAAGTGGGAGACTTTAATACCCCACTCACACCTATGGATAGATCAACTAAACAGAAAATTAACAAGGAAACACAAACTTTAAACGATACAATAGACCAGTTAGACCTAATTGATAGCTATAGGACATTTCATCCCAAAACAATGAATTTCACCTTTTTCTCAAGCGCACATGGAAAAAAAAAAAAAAAAAAACAGCTTACTTGAAAAAAAAAAAGCATTTCAATGAAATAGCAATAAATAGAAATTATGATTCCTCTTTCTATGAAATGTCAAACATTAGAAAAAAAAATAAAATAAAATTGTATGTGTGAAAGCAAAAAAAAAAAAAAACAAAAGCATCAATTCTTCAGGGCTCAGCTTTCTTCACAGTCCAACTCTCACATCCATACATGACCACTGGAAAAAACATAGCCTTGACTAAAAGGACCTTTGTTGGCAAAGTAATGTCTCTGCTTTTGAATATGCTATCTAGGTTGGTCATAACTTTCCTTCCAAGGAGTAAGCCTCTTTTAATTTCATGGCTGCAGTCACCATCTGCAGTGATTTTGGAGCCCAAAAAAATTAAATCTGACACTGTTTCCACTGTTTCCCCATCTATTTCCCATGAAGTGATGGGACTGGATGCCATGATCTTCGTTTTCTGAATGTTGAGTTTTAACATTAACTCTTAAATTAAATGGCCTCAGAGGGCCATTTAATTCTCCCAGGGCCCTTGGGGAACTGAAGGCTGCTGCACTTATTTGCGATGGACCATGTGGGCACTCAGCACAGCACGGTGAATGTTGAGGAGTGACTCAGTATGTCAGGAAAGCAACACATAGTGGATGCTATGGAACCATTTGCTCATTTTAACTACTGCATTTCAATTTTCTTCCCAACACCTGCCAAATGTGAAGCAAGGGAAGCATGCCAAATTTGAAGTTATTTGTCTTCCTGAGTCAGTTTTCACAGCTATCCCAGGTCCATGCATCCTTGTGTCTTCCCTGAAACACTGTATGTGCAGCCATTCTTGTCTAGCCAATTTTCTTTCCTCCTGCTTCGTTTTGTCTCATTCATCTCCATCAGGCCATGCTAGAGAACTTTCCAGGGAAGATCCATTTCCCCAGTGACTTGGGGGGAACCTAAGCACCTCATGCTCCATCTTCTCTGTGTGTTTAATTATTGATGTGACTAGAGATGGTGCATACGTGCTCAGTCATGTCTGACTCTTTGCACCCTATGGGCTGTAGCCCACCAGGCTCCTCTGTCCGTGGGATTTCCCAGGCAAGAATACTGGAGTGTGTTGCCATTTCCTCCTCCAGGGGATCTTTCCTGACCCAGGGATCGAACCTGAGTATCCTGCATTGGCAGGCAGATTCTTTACCACTGAGCCACCTGGGAAGCCAGGCTGGAGATAGTGGCCTGGGGTTATACATACGCATTTCAGGGACTCAACTTTGACTCAACCTGCAGTTCCGTGTTTGCCTGTGGAGTCACTGGGGGCTCTCCAAGAATGTTCTGATTTCCTATTTGGCTTTGTTGATAGATCCTCTAGCTTCCTTGCAATGAAATTGAAATATGTTCCCTAGTAGTTGCATTTATAAATGCTAATTAGTTATTGATTCACATTATGATGATTTAACCCTGTGTCACTTTGTATAATAAAAAATTTCTACACAGTGAGTGTTAGGTGTTAACTATAAAACAGAAATCTATCCTTTTGATGAATAATACTTTTATGATACTGCTGCTCTCCAAGTCTTATAATTTAAAAATTCTATTTCCTAATCATCTACCCTCACCTTCCTTCACCTTTGTTGATCAATTTTTTTTCCTGTTCTCACTGCACCTTGACCAGCGCTCTGGCTACTTGCAGTGACAAGCACTTTGATATGATCAGATGTGGACCATTCACATCATTATTCACGTGCTACTGGCTTTCCATATCTATAGAAAAATCCTATAGAATCTTCTGTTTTGAAACTTCAAAGAGGTCTCCCTTGCTGCTGGCAAAGGAACAAGCTAGAAGTTACTTACTCCACTGGTAGCATCCAGAGCTAAGATATTGGGGATCATGACCGATTTCAGACCTCATGCGAAGAGTTGACTCATTGGAAAAGACTCTGATGCTGGGAGGGATTGGGGGCAGGAGGAGAAGGGGACGACAGAGGATGAGATGGCTGGATGGCATCACTGACTCGATGGACGTGAGTCTGGGTCAACTCCGGGAGTTGGTGATGGACAGGGAGGCCTGGCGTGCTGCAATTCATGGGGTCGCAAAGAGTCGGACACGACTGAGCGACTGAACTGAACTGAAGTTCTCCTGATATAAAATAATAGATATTTCAGTCTCCCTTCTCAGGGTCTTAAAATCATGAAATGTCATTCTGTTGGGCAAAATCCATTTTCTTCCTTTTCCTGTGGATTCTGAAGAAGCTTCATTTCCTCAAAAGACTGATCTCAACAATCCCAGGTTGGAATGAAAGCACCTCCCAAGACATGAAGATATTTTGGAAGAAGAATCGCAGATGTGGGCATCAGCCAGACTCAAGTTTGGAATCTGAGCTCTGTTGCCTAGTAGCTAGCTCTGAAAAGGCTAGCCACAAGTTGAATTTCAGTTTCCCTCCTTGTAAAGCAGGAATCTCCCTGTGTTGAAGAGTTGTCAGGATTAGCAATGTATGCTGTGTGCTCAGTCACTTAGTCATGTCTGACTCTTTGTGACCCCACTGTCAACCACCAGGCTCCTCTAGCCATGGAATTTTCCAGATAAGAATACTGGAGTGGGCTGCCATTTCCTACTCTAGGAGCAATGGAGGAGCTCAAGTAGTAGCCACCACTTTTATCCTCTCATCCCACTTACTATATCTTGAGTCGCAGGTCAGGACACAGTCTTAGTTCTCTCTAGCTGCCCAGGCACAGCCTGTCTTGAGCAGAGCACTGTGCTCTGCATCGTGGGAGACAGCAGTGGAGAGATGGTGTTAATCTCCAGGGCAGCAGGGTGGTCACGTGGCTGATGGCAGGAAGGGCAGAAGGGGTGAGAGCTCAGAACCATACCCTATGGTCACCCTTTGGTAAGTTACCTGTGAATCTTTGGTAAGTTTCTAGCATCCTCATGAGTTCCGTTTTATTGCATTTCCAGTAGGAACCAGTGTAAGGACAGCGTTTGCCTGAACACTGTGAGATACAGAACAGAGCAGCCTGCAGAAGCAGGAGAGGAGGGAAATGCAGGCCACAGCTGGAACCTCAGGGTGGAAGTGCTGGTACTTTGAGGCAGGGTCCTTGAACCTTCTCTGGGTGGGGAAACCTGTCCTGAGGACATCTGATCAGGTTGAAGAAAGAGTATTCAGATTTAGAAGGAAAGCATCCTGACGCTAATAAGTAAAAGGAGAAAAGTTCACACACAACTCTAGAGGAAGCACAAATACTAAATAAATGCGTCTTACCAAAAATGTCCAAATGAGGAAGTACATCATGAAATAGGCAAGGGACATCTAGAGGGGTTTATTCAAGTCCCAGGGCTTCCCAGGGGGTGCAGTGGTAAAGAATCCGCCTGCCAATGCAGGAGAAGCAGGAGACGTGAGCTTGATCCCTGGGTCAGGAAGACCCCCTGGAGGAGGAAATGGCAACCCACTCCAGTATTCTTGTCTGGGAAATCCCATGGACAGAGGAGCCTGGCGGGCTACAGTCCAGTGGGTCACAAAGAGTCCGACAAGCACTGAGCATGAACATATTCAACCTACCAAATATTTCAAATCCCAAATCCCAACCATTAACTGGACCAGATGCTCTGGTATCCTCCTTTCAAGGGCAATGGCGTCCGGGGCGGGACTGGGAAGAGGCTGGGACTGGGGAAACTGTAACTATAGGAGTGACCCAAATTTCCCAGATCTGTGACTTGCATGGAGGCAGATCCCCGAGGGGACAGACAAATATGAGACTGTTGCTGTGTTATGAAGATGGGGTTATGGATGTTTTCTTCTTTTCAAAACTTCCCTGACTGTTCTTACACTACCACTGAACTCGATAATAAAGAGCATTAAAGCTGATCTTTTCAATAGAGAAACAGCACTGAAGCTTTCGGCACTAAATGAGTCTAGAGCCCCATGACGCAGGCCTGTGTGCTTTTTTGTTTTTTTTTAATTGAAGAACAGTTAATTTGCAATGTTGTGTTAATTTCAAGTGTACAGCAAAGTACCTCCATTCCTTTTCAGCTTCTTTTCTGTTATAGGTCATTACAAGATATTGAGTATATACAGTAGGTATACTGTTCTATACAGTAGGCCCTTATTGTTTACCTGTTTTATATATAACAGTGTGTATATGTTAATCCCAAACTCTTAATTTATACCGCCCTCACCCTGCTATCTCCTTTGGAAACTGTAAGTGTGTTTGCTATGTCTGTGAGTATATTTCTTTTTGTAAATAAGTTCATTTGTATCACTTTTTAAGATTTTCCATATAAGTGATATTATATGATACTTACCTGTTTCTGCCTGATTTAGTTCACTTCATATGATCATCTCTAGGTCCCTGGGGTATGATTTTGAAATGGAGTACCCTAGAAACTTGGGGAACTGGTTTAGAATGAGAAGAAGGGACTTCTTCATAGTGTGTTTTCTCTGTTTACAGCCTTCCACTCAGGCTGTGTTTGAAATTAGGGGCCAACATGCCCTGCAGGAGCCAGGCTGAGCATCCAACATTCATTCCCTCCTGACACTCGCCTTTTTACCATCGTTCTGATTTTAGAAGGCAAGATGAGGGAGCAGGACAGTTTAAGGAAGAGTCTTTTCCTAAATGTGTTAAACCCAAGAGGCTTGAGTTAATTTTTTAAAGATGACTTGACAACTCGTTCATCTTGTTTTCTGCCCTCAACAAGGGACTATGCTTGACAGACAGGGACAAGTTAATTGTAATGTTCCCTTAGCAGGCAAGCTCCTTGGGGAAAGACGGAAAGATGACATCCTTGTGGCATGGCTGTTTAATAAACTGTGTGGGTTTTGTTTTTGTTTTTTTAAACTAGATTGTTAAGAGGAACTGAACAAGTCAGCTGAACACTTTTGTTCGTGATATAATAAGAATTGGTGATAAAGGCTTTTGTTATAACAGAAACTTCAGGGACTTCCCCAGCAGTCCAGGGGTAAGACTCTGTGTTCCCAATGCTGCTGCTAAGTCGCTTCAGTCATGTCCGACTCTGTGTGACCCCATAGACAGCAGCCCACCAGGCTCCCCCATCCCTGGGATTCTCCAGACAAGAACACTGGAGTGGATTGCCATTTCCTTCTCCAATGCCTGAAAGTGAAAAGTGAAAGTGAAGTCGCTCAGTCGTGTCTAACTCTTAGCGACACCATGGACTTCAGCCCACCAGACTCCTCTGTCCATGGGATTTTCTAGGCAACAGTACTGGAGTGGGGTGCCATTGCCTTCTCCATGTTCCCAATGCAGGGGGCACAAATTTGATTCCTGGCCACAGAAGTGTGATCCCGCATGCTGCATGGCACGGCATGGCCAAACAAACAAAGGAACACCAGAAACTTCAATGTTTTAAAATCTAGGAATTTTTATTTAAATCTGAAAAATTGGCCACAGAAGTCCAACCTGGCGAGCTGTAGCGTCTGTAGAACATCTACTGGCCTGAGAAGAGGGTTAACCTCCTGACTCAAGCACAGTGAATGAGTGAATGAATGTCTTTAGTTGTGTCTAACTCTTTGCGACCCCATGGACGGCAGCCTTTCGTCTCCTGTGTCCATGGAATTCTCCAGGCAAGAATACTGGGGTGGGTTGCATTCCCTTCTCCAGGAGATCTTCCCAATCCCTGGATCAAACCCAGATCTCCTGTATTGCAGGCAGATTCTTTACCATCTGAGCCACCAGCAAAACCCTCTGACCCAAAACCATTGCAAATTTTCTGCTTTTTCTATCAGTAAAAGCTGGCTAAAGGGAGGAAAACAGGCATACAAGGTAGAAAATCTTTCTTATTTGTGCTTTATCGGGCTTCCTTGGTAGCTCAGATGGTAAAGAATCCACCTGTAGTGCAGGAGACCTGGGATTCAATCCCTGGGTTGAAAAGTTCCCCTGGAAAAGGGAATGGCTACCATCTCTAGTATTTTGCCTGGAGAATTCCATGGACAAAGGAGCCTAGCAGGTTATAGTCCATGGGGTCACAAAGAGACATGAATGAGGAACTCTTTAGGTTTTGGAGAGCCTCCTACATATTGAACATTCAGTTCAGTTCAGTCGCTAAGTCGTACCCAACTATTTTCGACCCCATGAACCACAGCACACCAGGCCTCCCTGTCCATCACCAACTCCCGGAATCCACCCAAATCCATGTCCATCGAGTCAGTGATGCCATCCAACCATCTCATCCTCTCTCATCCTTCTTCTCCTGCCCTCAATCTTTCCTAGCATCAGGGTCTTCTCAAATGAGTCAGGTCTTCGCATCAGGTGGCCAAAGGATTGGAGTCTCAGCTTCAACATCAGTCCTTCCAATGAACACCCAGGACTGATCTCCTTTAGAATGGACTGGTTGGATCTCCCTGCAGTGCAAGGGACTCTCAAGAGTCTTCTCCAACACCACAGTTCAAAAGCATCAATTCTTTGGTCCTCAGCTTTCTTCAGAGTCCAACTCTCACATCCATACATGACCACTGGAAAAACCATAGCCTTGACTACACTGACCTTTGTTGGCAAAGTAATGTCTCTGCTTTTGAATATGCTATCTAGGTTGGTCATAACTTTCCTTCCAAGGAGTAAGCGTCTTTTAATTTCATGCCTGCAATAAACATCTGCAGTGATTTTGGAGCCCCCCAAAAATAAAGTCAGCCACTGTTTCCACTGTTTCCCCATCTATCTGCCATGAAGTGATGGGACCGGAGGCCTGATCTTGGTTTTCTGAATGTTGAGATTTAAGCCAACTTTGTCACTCTCCTCCTTCACTTTCATCAAGAGGCTCTTTAGTTTTTCCTTCACTTTCTGCCATAAATGTGGTGTCATCTGCATATCTGAGGTTATTGATATTTCTCCTGGCAATCTTGATTCCAGCTTGTGCTTCTTCCAGCCCAGAGTTTCTCATGATGTGCTCTGTATATAAGTTAAATAAGCAGGATGACAATATATAGCCTTGATGTACTCCTTTTCCTATTTGGAACCAGTCTGTTGTTCCATGTCCAGTTCTAACTGTTGCTTCCTAACCTGCGTATAGGTTTTTCAAGAGGCAGGTCAGGTGGTCTGGTATTCCCATCTCTTTCAGAATTTTCCACAGTTTCTTGTGATCCACACAGTCAAAGGGTTTGGCATAGTCAATAAAGCAGAAATAGATGTTTTTCTGGAACTCTCTTGCTTTTTCAATGATCCAGCAGATGTTGGCAATTTGATCTCTGGTTCCTTGTGCCTTTCCTAAATTCATCTTGAACATCTGGAATTTCACGGTTCATGTATTGTTGAAGCCTGGCTTGGAGAATTTTGAGCATTACTTTACTAGCGTGTGAGATGAGTGCAATTGTGCAGTTTGAGCATTCTTTGGCACTGCCTTTCTTTGGGATTGGAATGAAAACTGACCTTTTCCAGTCCTGTGGCCACTGCTGAGTTTTCCAAATGTGCTGGCATATTGAGTGCAGCACTTTCACATCATCATCTTTTAGGACTTGAAATAGCTCAGCTGGAATTCCATCACCTCCACTAGCTTTATTCGTAGTGATGCTTTCTAAGGCCCACTTGACTTTGCATTCCAGGATGTCTGGCTCTAGGTGAGTGATCATACCATCGTGATTATCTGGGTCATGAAGATATTTTTTGTATAGTTCTTCTGTGTATTCTTGCCACCTCTTCTTAATATCTTCTGCTTTTGTTAGGTCCATACCATTTCTATCCTTTTTTGAGCCCATCTTTGCATGAAATGTTCCCTTGGTATCTGATTTTCTAGAAGAGATCTCTAGTCTTTCCTGTTCTGTTGTTTTCCTCTATTTCTTTGCATTGATCGCTGAGGAACGCTTTCTTATCTCTCCTTGATATTCTTTGGAACTCTGCATTCAAATGGGAATATCTTTCCTTTTCTCCTTTGCTTTTCACTTCTCTTCTTTTCACAGCTATTGTAAGGCCTCATCAGATAGCCATTTTGTTTTTCTGCATTTCTTTTCCATGTTTTCCTCTATTTCTTTGCATTAGGGCTAGGGCTATTTTTACATAATCTATTTTAATCCTCACTGCAATTCTATGTAGTGACTTTTATGATCCCAATTTAGAGACTCATAAATAATAAATGATATATGTGTGTGTGTGTGTGTGTCTGCCTGTCTGTGTGTGTGATTGGGATTTGAGTACAACAATGTACCAGGCTCTCTTCAGCACTCCTGCAGTCATGGACACTGATGTCAGTCTTCTACCTGAAATGCCCCCTCCCCTTTTCCCTGGCCACATTTTCACCACCCTTCAGATTGTTGTGTGAGCCTCACCGCCTGCATGGACCCACTAGTCATCTTTTCCTTGTGAATTGAATTTCCATTGTTTGCTGTTATTGTGTTTGTGTGTGTGCGTGTGTGTGTGTGTCTATCCTAGTGATTCCTCTTCTCTCCTTTAACCTTGACTGATATATACTGTCCAAATCAACTAATGTGAGTATTCAGTCTAATAATTCATTCATTTAGCCAAGAATTATTTAGCACTGCTCTTTTTGTGTTTTAACCAAATCTAAGCATCAGGTATCTCTTGTCTCCCATCAGCTTTAAAATGCATATGTATTGGCTGCCCTGGGTCTCTGTTGTTTGGGGCAGGCTTTCTCTGGTTGCAGAGAGTGGAGGCTACTCTGCAGTTGTGCCGTGGCTCTAGTACACATGGGCTCAGTAGCTGATCCAGGCACGTGGAATCTTCCCAGATGAAGGACTGAACCCGTGTCCTCTGCTTTGGCAGGCAGATTCCTAACCAGTGGACCACCAGGGAAGTCCTCTTATGACCTCTTGATTGTCTCCTATGTTTTGGTCTTGCCTTGCAAAAGGGCTGTGAGCTGCTTCACTACAGGAAGAGTCATTCTCTATGCCTCCCGTGTATTCCCAAACATGTGGAGCAGAAAATGGGGGAAGGGTGAAAAGAATTCCATACGGGATTGTTGAGTAAATGATTTATGATGTCACTTGGGTCCTCAGTTAATCGTGAGCAGCCACAGCCCAATTTGTGCGTGTGGTTCTTAAAAGCTCTCTGAATTTTGGCCCCAACTTCTTGCTGGGGCTTCCCAGGGCTGGGTGAGTGGTGGGAAGAGGAATGAAACCAATGGGGCCATGTCCACATTAGGAGTTCATCCAGGTGTGCTGCCTTCACTTCAAATCCCACGGCAGGGTAGGTAGGGCCGAACGGAAAGGAGAACAAATGTGATGTTTCGAGATCAGAGAGACAGTCTTGTCTCTGCAGTAACTGTCTCAAACTTTGGATCAGCCACTTAACCTTTCTGTAGCTCCACTACTCTATTCACAGAGTTAAAATAGTAATCACGACTTCACTTCCCTTGTGTGTTTGAGAGTTCAAGGCAAATGAATGCACAAACCTGTCAGAGGGAATAAATTGGACTATGGTGTGAAATGTGTCACAATTTTTGAGGGCAGTTAGACCAGCTACACAAGTGGATCTGATGGGCATCTAGCAGCTGTCTGAAGTCCAGCTCATTCTCACCCTCTTTAGCACCATCTCCCGACTAGGAATCATTTCCAGGGGAGATTTTAGGGGTTCGTGTGATCGGTTCCTGTGTTGGTCTCTATGTTGACTCAAGTCTTCAAAGGAGTTCTACCTCAGTTTGATATTTGAAGTGGTTTTTCTCTTGTTGAGTTCTGGTTTCATATCTCAGAGGTTGAGCTCATCTCTTCCCAACTTTCCCTTTTTAAAGTGGAAGAGAAAAGAGGCAAGGCAGAAAAAGAGTGTATTTTCACCACAGTGGCAATGGATTACTTTCTTTATCCTGCAGGCAAAGTAAAAATGTCCTCGAGGTAGCAATGAATTAGTCTCAGGACCAAATCCATCTTCTCCCCTCCCACCAAGCCCTTCTCTACTTCCTTCTCTCAGCCTGGGGGAGCTGATCAGCCTTCTGGTAAAAATGAGGGGAGTCCATGGAGATGGCAGCCGAGATAATTCTTCATTTAAAAAAAAAAAAGTGTTTTTAAAAACCATCCCCATCTAAAATCCTCATAAGCTTATAGTGTCTAGCATTTCATAAGGACTCAATAAAATATTGAACAAAATTTAAAACAATTTTTAGAAAAATAAAAAGTCTTAGGATTCCTGGAGATATGTGTATTACAGTAGAAAGAAAATTCCCCAATAAAAAGAATAGCTTATAAAGAGAAGCATTTCAGAAAGCAAAAGTTGGTTAGAAAAAAAGTATTTTGTGTTGTGTTGCTGTTATTTGGGAGGTATAACTCAGGATGCTTATATCTGCAAGTAACAGAAGACCCCCAACTCAAAGACCCCCTCAATGTGACTTGAACATTGAAGGGACTAGGAAATTCCCTTTTTTTGCATTGTAAGAAATCCAACAGATGATCAGGCTACAGGCACAGTACGCCAAGGCTCCGGATTTGCTTCTTACTGTTCCCTCTGATCCGCTCTCCTTCCTATGTTGGCGTCACCCTCTAGGTATCAGAAGATAGTCACAGCCATTCTGGGAATCCAATCCAGATACAACAATGTTCAGAGGAAAAATAATAAGCAGGACTGGCCCACGTTCGGCCAGTGCCCATGAGGGGCCCCCACTGTGAAGGGAGTAAGTTTTGCAGGTCCTACAAGTGGGCTTCTACTCAGAAGCCAGATGAGAGCAGAGGGAGCTCTATGCCTCGTTTCTGGAAAACCATATTTATAAGGGTTTTTTGTGCCACTGTTGTGCAGAGAAGGCAAACTGGAAGATTTCTCTGCAGCAAAGCCCTGTGGAGCACTCATCCACCCACAGCTGTGTGACCTTCACCTGAACCTTTCCCTCCCTGCTTACTTGGCTTAAAAGTAATGCTTTGGGGCTGGATTTGCAGCCTGCACACATTTTTCTGAAATCTGAAATTCTCCTTCAATTTTCCACTCTAGCCAATACATTTGAGGCTCTGGTACAAAAACTTCCTGTTCTTTGAATAGGCACCCTTGCTGGCTTGCCAGAGGCTTGTTCTTCCAAACCTGTTTGGCTGCTCAGAATGCGAAACCAGTAGTCATTTCAATGCTGAGATGACTTAGCAATTGCTTTGGATCAACTGCGCGACTAGCCCAAAGGACTGCAAAAATCGGTCGTTGAGATAATGGAGGAGAAACATGCTTCAGCTGACTACCAGTCGGGTTCGTGTCGGCAAGTTGATATGGCCAAATCCCCATCTGTTCTTCCCTTCCCAGCCCCCACCTCTGCCGGCTTCCAACCCCCTTCACATCCTCACGCGACAGGAGAATTTTCTAAAACATGATCACAGTCATGTCACTCAGTGGAGCCATACATCATTTCTCAGTGACAGCGGATGAAGTGCAAAACAGCTCCCGGCGTCAACCTCTTCTCCTGCAAGCCTTTCTCCTGAACTCTGTGTCCCCTGGCCTGTACAGGCTATGCTCCCATCACACTCGTGGGGAATTCCCTGAAAGTTCAGTGGTTAGAACTCTGCATCCTGGCCGGGGAACTAAAATCCCATAAGCCATGCTTCGTGGCCGAAAAAAAAACAAACAAACAAACAACCACATTCACGCTTTTACAACTGTGCCTGCTACCCTGGGGGAACTTCCCCTTCACCATCTCGTATATGCCCCTCATCCTCAGAGGTGCAGATCCAACATCACCTTCTGCATGAAGCTTTCTTTATTCTCATGACCAGCGGCCAGTTGGTCCCTCCTATGGGCCCCTGGGGCACGTTGCTTTAGTGCTCAGAAGTTAAACTGTATTCCTGTTTGTTCTCGCTAGAGCAAGGACTGTTTTTTATCCACCTTTGTGGCCATGGTACCCAGCCTGGTGACCAGCAGCTAGGGGCTGTCCAAGGAATATTTAATGAGAGAGGGAAGGAAGGAAGATGGAAGGAAGCAGGAATGAAGGAAGCTGGTCAACTGCTGCTGCTGAGTCGCTTCAGTCGTGTCCGACTCTGTGCGACCCCATAGACAGCAGCCCACCAGGCTCCCCCGTCCCTGGGATTCTCCAGGCAAGAACACTGGAGTGGGTTGCCATTTCCTTCTCTAGTCCTAAATGCCAATACTCCTCATCTCCGTCTCGAGTCTTATCTCTAGCCAAGAGTATAATGAAGACTGCGGGTAATGCAAAGATCTGAACGGTAGCATCTGGAGGGTGTCTACCTGCCCCAGGCAGCTCTTTAATAGCCAGCCTAAACAGCCCATGCCACAGCCTTCTCTCTGTAGAACAGATGCTTCTCACTTGCAAATGTTACACCGAGAATCTTTTCTGTGCTAGGCATGTGCCGAGTGCCATTAGGAAAAAAAAAAAGAATTAGACATGGCCTTTGGTGGCCTGTTTCAATTTAGTTAGCTCAGGCTTCTCTTCTGGATACTTCAGATTCCGTCCGCTTTTCTCACGTCATATACTTTCCCTTCTCTTTACTTCTGTGTCATTTCTGAACCCAGGATGTCACAGCACAGAGTCCAGAAAAATGCCCCTATTTTCACATCTCACTGAGCCTGAATGCACAAGTCTGAGGGTTAGGCTCTTCTTTTGTTTCTCTCGGCTCTCCTTCCCAAATCGCCTTTTCACAGTATGCTCTCTCTCCTCTGTTCGTCGGACTCCAGTTACGCGTACATTAGGCCGTTTACTATTTCCATCCCCCACTCCCTTCTGCATTTTCCATCATTGTTGATCTCTGTGCTCCAGTCTGGGTATTTTCTACTGATCTGTTTTCCAGCTGTCTCATCCCAGCTGGTGCTGTGTCTTATTGCTGCTAACCTCTGTTGAGGAGTAAATTTCAGTTATGGTGCTTTTGAGTTCTAGAATTTCAATTTGATTTTTTTCATAAATAGTTTTCTGCTGAGCTTCTCTCCCTTGTCATCTATTTTTGAACTGATTAATCTGTGTTTCATATGTTCAATACCTTCAATATTTGTGTCACAGCTCTTATTATTATTGCTACACACACATGCAACCCACCCCAAACTTCACTGTGTAAAGCAACCATTTAGCTGGAATCATTTAGAGATGTCTTCACTCATGGCTGGCCATTGATGCTATAGGCTTGAGGGGCTTTCTGATAGCACGGCTGCCTCAAGGTGGCTGAATTTCCTACATGGTGTCACTTGGGAAGCTAAATAGAGATTATGGGGATCGGAGGGTGGGAAAGTAAGTGTGTGGGGAGAACAGTCAGATGGTTCTGGCTGCAGGGTCAGATTTTAGCACCCAAAATACTGATGTTCAAACAGTAAGTAGTAAGGGCACATGAGCACATGTCTCATCCCACACCCCCACGCTATGCCAAGCTGCAAGAAAGTGAGAGATTGCATTGTAACAATAATTTATATACTATTACATAAAGATAATTAACATTTATCAAGTGACTACCAGGTACCATCAAGCATAACATCCTTGAAAAATAATTGCTATTATTATCGTCACTTTAAAGATTTGGAAGCTGAGGCAAGAGAGTCAGAAACTTGGCTAAGGGCACACAGTAAGCGGCAGAGCCTGATTTCAAATCCAGGCAGTTGTAGTCCAGAGGTCACTAGGCAACACAGTATTAGACACAATAGGATGGGCCAGGAACACCCTGTCTTCCATTTTCTATCCACATTCTGTCTAACACCAGGCAGCAGGAGTTACTGGGAGCCAAATGCAGGCATTACCTTTAGGCGGGAGAGGTCAGACTTCACCATCCCTTATGGTTACCTAATCAAGGCCCCCAGTGACTCCCAGTGGGGGAAGGCTGGATTTGGAATCTGGATTTAGTCACAAGATCTGGCTCAAGTCTGTGCTCTGGCATTTGCTAGTTCTGTGACCCCGAAGAAGCCATGTAAAATGAAGATACTAATCCTGTAAATGGTAACTGGGGCTTCCCAGGTGGCGCTAGTGGTAAAGAACCCACCTGCCAATGCAGGAGATGCAAGAGGCACAGGTTTGATCCCTGGGTTGGGAAGATCCCCTGGAGGAGGGCATGGCAACCCACTCCAGTATTCTTGCCTGGAGGATCCCACGGACAGAGGAGCCTGGCAGGATATAATCCACGGGGTCACAAAGGGTTGGACACACAAGCGACTTAGCACGCATGCATCTTCGTGACTATGGAATTGTAGGAGAGAGAAAGAGTGAACAGGCTTGCCACTCCCCCCGCCCCCCACCATGGCTGGGACAAGCAGGGAGAGGGGCAGCCACCAGCCAGAGGAGGACAGCATTCAGACAGAGATCCCTCTGACCACACAGCCGTGAAGCAGTAAATGATGCAGTGAAGTGTGTAAGAAGACAGTGCATAAGCGGACAGGAAGTTCTTGCACAAAATGAAAATGAGCAAGTTGAAATCTTCTCTCTCCCCTGACTATGCCTGCTGGGGGCAGAGGTCAAGGGCCGAGGGTGGGCTTCTCCTCCCTCCCAATCCCCCCACAACCCCGTCACCATCAGGGTGTGTATGTGGCGGCAGGGAGGAGGTGTACAGTGTCTCCCGGGAGGATGGGACAGGGATGGGGGAGGCAGCAGCAGGTGGGACGACGGGTGAGCTGACACTCCAAGCTCCCAGCTCACGTTCCACTGTCCTATCAAATATTAGTTGTAAAGCAAAGCAATCCAAAGATAAAATTACTAGGAAGGGTAAACCAGTGGCCGCAGAGCCTTAAAACCCTCAGTGGCAGGACTGCACAGACCTGACCTGGCTCAGGCTCTGGGCAGCTGTGGTTGGGTGGGAGACTGCAGCAAAGCCTGGCGGGCTTGGCGGAGGACATGGGGCTGCATATCTGTCTGGAAGTCTTCCAAAGCAACATTATAGATTGAAAACACAAAGGATTGTTTTATTAGGTTCCCTGCCTTGGATCTACAGGTTCAGCCACCTCTGCCCTCTCCTGACCAAGAATGGTCTTTGTATTAGCTTTTGCTGACCACCCTCTGTTGGGAAGGGGACTTCCCTGGTGCCTCAGTGGTAAGGAATTTGCCTGCCAGCACAGGATCCGCGGGTTCAATTCCTCATCCAGGAAGATCCCCTAGAGAAAGAAATGGCAACCCGCTCCAGTATGCTTGCCTGGAGAATCCCATAGACAGAGGAGCCTGGCAGGCTATAGTCATGGGGTCGCAAAGAGTCAGACACGACTGAGCGACTAAATAACAGCCACCTATTTTGAGGAGGGTTTGGACACTGATGTTCTAGCACTGAAGTGGTTATGCTAAGTGAAAATAAACATTAATAAATCCTGCCTTCCACACCCGGGTCACAGGCTGGCTTTAGGGAGCCATTTACACCCGTCTGCATTTTTCACCGAGGCTTACGGTGGAGAAGTAACACTGGTCACACGTCACCGTTTGACATGCATGTTATTAGACGAAGGGCCGCTGAAAAATGCCACCCTCTGGTCAGTTTTAACTCTTCTGTTGCCATACAGTTGCTGTTAGTGTCACCTTCAGGGAGTGCCTTGTTTAGACAGGGCCACTTTTTGTTTTTTTTTGGATCTGATTCATTTTTTAAAAATGGCTCCTCAAAATAAATTGCTATAGAAATGGGTTCCAGATATATTCCAGATATAAGGATCAACTTTAATCTGACTATAAGATGCAGTCAATGATATATAATATAAAAACACAGATATATTGGATCTGGCATAAAATCCCATGGCTGTCTGTAATACAGTATTCCTCAGACAGTTTAAATTTTATAAACATTGCCTAAGAATGCCTTCCTTATGAATTGTATATGTTACCTAAAATTGTAATATTGGCTCTGGGACATGTTAAATTCTTAATTAATTATTAGAATTTGAGGGGGCTGAATTTCATTTTTTTCAGCTTTACTGAGATAGTGACATAACATATATAAGCCCAAAATATACAAGATGATGATTTCATACCTGTATACATTGCAAAATTATTACTAGAATTTTAAAAATAAATATTATTCTTTGGATGATTCATATTTCTTAAAAAATGTGCAGTCAGAATGTATCAAGTTCCCTAAAAAGTCAGCATCTTTCAACAGAGAAAATTCTATCATAGAAGAACCAGTATGAGAGAGAAACATACGTAAAAATGTTTATCAAAGATGTTTATCAAAGAATCATTAGTTACAACTGCAAAATACAGAAAAGTACTTAGTTATCCAACAAAAAGTTGGGTTTCAAACTCAGACAAATCCAGTCAACTTTGGCTGCCTCCAAAGTTCATCCTTAATCTTGAGACTATACTGTTTTCCTAATACCATCACTTATGTAATTATTCCTTTGTTGGATAACTAAGTACTTTTCTGTCGGAAGATATGTAAGGATCTTCCTACTCTGCTATCTTGATCATGCCCCTCTGGGGGAAGTTTTTTAAATACAAAAATATTAAGTATTGGAGACTGATTATATGGGAAGGCAGATTTACATACTTAAACTGAAATTACAACCCACTACACTCTTTCCATAAGGCAAGTAGTCAATTCTTTAAAATGTTTGTATGTGGCATTCTCTTTCCAAGTATACCTCTCTTAAGTAAGTCAGCCAGAGATGTACATAAAAACTGTTCAATAAAGAAGATCAGTAAAGTATTACCTATTACAGCCCGCATTGGGAAGCAACGATTCATTGGTGTGGAAGAGCTCTATTTGCAAGCCTGTATACATCTTGCATTGAGTATCAGACCCCCACCCCCACCAAGTTTTAACAAGACACAGTGGTCTCCCACTAGCCTCACAATGGAGTAGTGAGTAGGAATGATGTCAGTGACTTGAGAGTCACATCCATAAAAGGAAAGGAATCACTTCCCTCCACCAGCTCCGAGCTGGGGTGCAGGTATGGTGCTCACTCATGAGCAAGCAGACCATTTGTCCACAGCAGGAATCTAGCAGGTAAAGGAACAAAAACCAGAAGATACCTGGGTCCCTGGATGATGTCATGAACAGAGACACTTTCATGTCCCAGAGTCTGTATTTTATGAGAGAAAATTTCAATCTATTTTGCAATATTGTATTTTGGGGTCTTCTGTAACAGCAGCTTAGTCTTGAATCATTAAAAAATATATATTGGGATCAGAAATACTACCCTGCAGGGGTTAAAAAAAAAAAAAAGCACACTATATCACTTTAACAATTGTGTGATCCTTTAACAATTGTGTTAAGACGGGTCCTTTAACAATTGTGGGACAGGCAGTGAGGAGATGATATCGCAGGCAGAAAGGCTGATGACCTTTGGCAAACCGTAGGGAAACACTGGTCAGACTGGTTCCTGTGATGACCTGGAAGATAGGTTACATGCTTACCAGTTCTGCTGCTCTGGGGTAAACAGTGAGATAAAACTAGAATACTGGTTTCTGGTGGCTGATTCTTGCTGCTTTTACCAGAGGGCGACACAGTTTGGCAAGAATTTGTCAGTTTCCAGCTGAGACAGGAGGAAATACAACCCCGGTAGGGATGTCCCCTGTGCTTGGGGCTGACATCTGAATTGACTAGAAGTCTTGTAATTTAGGCCTCATGGAGCTGGAAAATTGATCTGCTTCAGAACCATAAACAGAAAGAGATAAACTGTGTCTCGGAGCCTTTCTCCAGGGCCTGTTGTTAATGGAACCAGAGGAGCCAATACGATGGCAAATATAGAATTAAGCATGTTGTTGTCTCACCCTAGCCTGTTATTTTCAATGACCTCAAAGTTGCTACTGAATTAGAGAGAGAATGGTCCAAGTTTAGAGATGAGTAAACAATTGCATTCATAAACCTAAGGCCGATGCAGACGAGATCGTGGGCTATCCTTACATGTTCATGGAAATGACTGGGAGCAGACAGTCTAGGAAACTGCTAAGAACTTTGAAAGAATTATGGGATCAAAGAAACCGCAAACCTGGCCTGCCGAAGCTGTAATTTTCTGGTCCCTAAAGCAACCCCCAAGAGAGTTGTGTGTCCCCAAGTAAGGCAGGCTCCCCCACACTCACTGTAGCTGTGGCCACAGAAGTTAGTGGACAAGCAGAGTCTCTGAGAGGTCAGTGGACAGAGGGCTGTCTCCCAGAGAAGAGAGGCAGTGTCTACAGACCAAGGAATTTTCTTCCTTGGCCGTGGTGGAGACTTGTCGTAGCTCCTTCCCAGTAAGATTTCATCACTCTTAAGGACCATAATGATTTCTTTTTTCTCCCATTTACCCTTTTTCCATTTGGTTTTGTTTTTAAGTTGCAGCTATCTTGCTTGACTCCCCTGTTGAACACTTAAGTATGGGGAAGATGCCAGAAAACATGTCCATGAATTTAAAATTTCCCAGATCTGGGCACCTCCAGCACTGATGGAGAGGACTTAAAGCCACCCAGAAATCTTGAACTATGAGTTGGATACAGTAGTTAAATGGTTTTTGAGGCTGTCCCCTTGGTGAAGGAGTGAGTCTGTTCTACGTGTGGTTAGCGGGACACAGACGAGCGATTGGAGACTTGAGAGCCGGGCTGGCAATGGCTCCCAGTATCCATTTTCTCCTTATATTTAGTAACAAGCTATGCCATACTGTGGCCAAAGTACTGGAGTTTCAGCTTTAGCATCATTCCTTCCAAAGAAATCCCAGGGCTGATCTCCTTCAGAATGGACTGGTTGGATCTCCTTGCAGTCCAAGGGACTCTCAAGAGTCTTCTCCAATACCACAGTTTAAAAGCATCAATTCTTTGGCACTCAGCCTTCTTCACAGTCCAACTCTCACATCCATACATGACCACAGGAAAAACCATAGCCTTGACTAGACGAACGGGATTGGGGGCAGGAGGAGAAGGGGACGACAGAGGATGAGATGGCTGGATGGCATCACTGACTTGATGGACGTGATTCTGGGTGAACTCCAGGAGTTGGTGATGGACAGGGAAGCCTGGCGTGCTGCGATTCATGGGGTCGCAAAGAGTCGGACACGACTGAGCGACTGATCTGATCTGATCTGATGCCATACTGGGGTTTTACAAGATACATGGTGGGGCAATGGGGAGCTAGCTTTTCCCAGCCTCCCTTAGAACTAAATGTAGTTGTGGGGTTGAATTTTGGCAAATGGCAAGTGGGCAGAATTAAGAAAAGAACAAAATCACTACCAAAGCACATCCTTAAAAGAGGAAGCTGCTTGCTTTCCTCTTCTGTATCTCTTTCCTTTTGGTTGCAACACGATGTGATGCTGTTGGGTCTGCTTCAGCCATGTGGACCAGAGCAATGCCTCAGGGATGTGGGTGCGGACCTGGGTCCCTGGGCAACCACAGGCACAGAGCTGCCTAAGCCCCCTGGAAACCCTGTCCACCACACATCTATCTATGAAAAACAAAAAGACAGGTATCATGATGGAACAACTGCACTTGGGGGTTTCGTGGTAATAGTAGTCTAGCTACCCTAAAATCTCAGGATACAAAAGAAATCCCAAACCCAAATGTGACTGATGACCTCACATTAAATATATACACTATCATGTGTAAAACAGACAGCTGGTGAGCAGTTGCTGCATAACACAGGGAGTCAAGTCTGGTGCTCTACAATGACCTAGAAGGCAGGGATGGGGGAAGGGGAGGGAGGCTCAAGAGAGAGGAGATGTATGTACAGTTATGGCTGATTCGCATTGTTGTTGTATGCCAGAAGCCGACATAACATGCAAAGCAATTTTCCTCCAATTAAAAAATAAATTTTAAAAAATGTATGCGGGCATAGAAAGAACCTGAAAAGTTAAGTGTCAAAACATTTATTTCTGGATAGTGATAGTATGAATAATTATAGTTTCTTCTTTGTATTTTTCCATATTTTCCTGTTTTTACTTTGCATAAATATTATTTTTATAATCAAACAGGCACCTATTGGCTATTTTTTTCAAGATATGTAACCACAATCACACGTTTCTCTCCCTCACTCTTCAGTACTCATATTTTCTCCAATGGCCAATGCTTTTTCAAAGCTGGAAGCATTAGACCAAAAAAATGCCCCGAGGAAACTCTAAGTGCTTTCCCTTATCTTTTAATGCCATAAGACCTGCTCAACGCTTGGCTGACATCTATCAGAAGACTTCAAATTTCATAGGAAAACTAGAAGAATAACCACCAGCCGATTGCCACAGCTTAAAAACAGCCCTCAGACAGCTGCTAAGGCACCTCAGACTAACAAAGCAGGCAGTTACAGGGAAGACAAATGACCTATTGAAAATTTGCCCACATTTTCTTTCTCTCCAGAGCCTATTTGGCAAACATGCCTCTCATGCTTTATGCATGGCTGTCATGATTGTTTTCAGAAAGTATTTTCATTATCTGCTAAAATCCTTTCTCTCTTCATACACCCAGTCATTCACTAGAAGGACTGCGGTTAAATCACCTCTTTATCCCACCCACTTTCTGTGTCCTGACCATAGGTATTTCCTGTCAATGACTCCAGCAATGACTAGCCTCCCTGCTTCCTGTCTCACCTCTTTTTAGTGCAGTCTCTACACCAAAATCAGAGCTGTCCTTTTAAAAGACATATCTGATTCTGTCACTGCTCCACTTAATGGTTTCTATTGCTTTTAAGGTCAAGTCTAGTGATTCACAGATCCTTCATGATCCAAGCTGCACCTACATCTACAGTCTCCTCTCCAAACACAATTCCTTAATCCCTTTGCCCCAGCAAACATACCCTAATATTCAATGATTGTGATAATAATTCTATATCGTTTATAATATATTGTGCATGCTCATTTGCTAAATTGTATCTGACTCTTTTGTGACCCCATGGACTGTAGCCCACCAGGCTCCTCTGTGCATGGGATTCCCCAGGCAAGAACACTGGAGTGGGTTGCCATGCCCTCCTCCAGGGGATCTTCCAGAGCCAGGGATTGAACCCGTGTCTCTTGCATAATGGTGACAGTTTGGATATGCCAAAGAGAAGCCATAAAGTGCTTCCTTTAAGTAAAAAGATGAAAGTTTTCGACTTAATAAAGAAAGAAAGAAAACTATGCTGAGATTACTAAGATCTATGGTAAGAATGGATCCTCTATTCATGAAATTGTAAAGAAGGAAAAGGATACTTATACTAGTTTTCCTGTTGCACCTCGAACTGCAAAAGATACGGCCACAGGGCATAATAAGGGTTTAGTTAAGATGAAAAAGACATTAGATTTGCGCAATAAGATATGTGGAGAGAGACCACATTCACATAACTTTACCAGAGTCTATTGTTACAATTGGTCTATTATTTTTATTGTTAATCCCTTACTGTGCCTATTTTATAAATTAAACTTTATCACAGGTATGTATGTGTAGGATGAGGAAATACTCTTGTATTCTTGCCTGGGAAATCCCATGGGTAGAGGAGCCTGGTGGGCTACAGTCCATGGGGTCACAAACAGTCGGACACGACTTAGTGAATAAATAACAATGCGTAGGAAACAACAATGCGTAGGAAAAAAAACCAAAAAACAAAACCATGGTATATACGGGGTATAGAACTATCCGTGGCTTCAGGCATCCACGGGGGGAATTAGATCGTATCACTCATGGAAAAGGCAGGGGCAGCTATAATCCATTCTGCCCAGATACATCCCTGGAGAGCCAGGGAAACAACGCGGGACTTTATTTCTAAAAGAAGGAAAGAAAAATCCTGAGGTTTTCAGCGATGTACTTGAACTCACCTAGTTGGAAGAAATGGTAACAGTGAACAGCCTAACGTGCAAGAGTCTTGCCTGGTATAACCCATCACCCTGCGTACCCTCCGTCACTTGCTTAGAAATCAGTAGCTTTGGAGAACTATGCCACTGACATTCATCACTCTAGACTCCAGCTCTCGAACCATCCTACCAGACATTATTTCCTCTTTTCTTTAAAATGATAATTGCAAACCTAGAGGCATTAAATAACTTTAATGTCACAAAACCACCAGGCTGGAAGTATTCCAAGGTCCTGTAATTTAAAGGGCTGTACAGGCATAGCCAGGTGATGTTGCCGACTCAGTTTCAAACCACTGCAATACAGCGCACATTGCAATAAGGTGAGTCACATGAATTTGTTGGTTCCCAGTACAGATACACATACATGTATACATAGTTAGGTCTACACTGTGCTATAGTCTATTAAGTGTGCAATAGCATTATGCTTATAAAAACAATGCACACACCTTAATTTTAAAAATGTTTTATTGCTCAAAAATGGTAACCATCATCTCTGCCTTCAGTGAGCTGTCATCTTTTTGCAATAGTAGCATTAACGACTGTTGATCACAGATCACCATAACAACTATAATAATAACGAAAAAGGGTGAAACATTGTGAGAATTAGCAAAATGTAACTTTGACACAGAGACCTGAAGTGAGCAAATGGGGTCAGAAAAATGGCACTCTTAGACTTGCTCAATGCAGGGTTGCCTCAGATCTTCAGTTTGTAAAAATGCAGTATCTGTGAAGCACATTAAGCAATGTGCAATACAACGAAGTAGCCTGCCTTGTCTTTAAACCCTCACCATCCCGCTGTGCTTTGCTGCCTTAAAAGACCATATGCAGTCTTCAGCAACACAGTGAAACCCGTAGGGATCACTGAATTCTAAACCATAGCCTAGATGAGAGGTACAAGAAGAATGTCAAATATATGACCTCTCTTACATCTCCATGAGTTGACAAGATGATTTTATAGATAGACGTGACATGTGAAAAAAACACTGGGATACATGTCAGCATGGTGTATGAATAGCGTGACCATAGCCACCTATACCTATGTGTGAGCTCATCTATACATGGAGAGGGGATATAAATCATACATAAATATGCCTCTGCTCTCCCCTAAGCAAATTCAGATACTGACCTTGTGTTCTGCACTTCTTTGGGTCAGACCATTGCATTGATGAGGGCCATGCTTATATGAGAGAAGTCGGGCATTTCACCGAAGGAATAGGGTTCAGATCTTCCATTTCTAATCAGACCAGTGGTTCTTATTTGTCTGCAGTGGCAAACTAAAAAATTCTTCAGTAGTCTGCCAAATTCCATCAATGCATAAGACTCATTGTGTTCTAATTAAAAATATGTCCTGTTGGACTCCCTGGTGGTCCAGTGGTCAAGAACCCACCTGCCAACGCAGGGAACATGGGTTTGATTGCCAGTTCAGAAAGATCCCACATGCCGAGGGGCAGCTAAGCCTGTGCGTCACAGCCACTACCCACACCCTAGAGCCTGCCAGACTCGACTACCAAGCCTGTGAGCTCAGAGCCCATGCTCGGCCACAAGAGGAGCCACGGCAATGAGAAGCCTGGCACCACTACTAGAGGAAACCCACATAGAGCTGTGAAGACCCAGCGCAGGCCCAAATAAAATAATAAATAAACAAACGGTAACAAGTATATTGGAGAAGGCAATGGCACCCCACTCCAGTACTTCTGCCTGGAAAATCCCATGGACGGAGGAGCCTGGTAGGCTGCAGTCCATGGGGTCGCTAAGAGTCAGACACGACTGATCGACTTCACTTTCATTTTTCACTTTCATGCATTGGAGGAGGAAATGGCAACCCACTCCAGTGTTCTTGCCTAGAGAACCCCAGGGACTGCGGGGTCTGGTGGGCTGCCATCTATGGGGTCACACAGAGTCTGACACAACTGAAACAACTTAGCAGCAGCAGCAGCAACAAGTATATATGTATCCTGTAGCAACGACTATCCGTAGGAACGTTGTGCTGTAACAGCACAGCTATGTGCTGTGCAGGGCAGCATTCCTCTTAAGTCAGAGATACCCGGTACAGAAGAACAACAAAGCGACATCAAGTAAGTCCCAATGCTTCTAGGAATGTAGGTGAATTTCTTCCCTTGGTTTGGGCAACAACAGTTCTGTTTGAACAGAGACCCAAGGCCCAAGGGATACCAGGGAATAGGATGGACACTGTGGATAGTCTTATTGGAATCTATGACACAGTGAGACGATCTAGTATTGATAACACCTAAACGAGTGCTGACCTCACGAGGGCCATTTTGTTCTGTTCTTAATTAATATTTATTGGAGTATAGCTGATTTACAATGTTGTGTTAGTTTCTGTTGTACAGAAAAGTGAATCGGCTACACATACTCATATTTCCACTCCTTTTAAAGTCCTTTTCCCATAGAGGCCATTACAGAGTACTGAGTTCCCTGTGCTGTACGGTAGGTCTTTATTAGTTATCTATTTTATATATGGCACCCCACTCCAGTACTCTTGCCTGGAAAATCCATGGACGGAGGAGCCTGGTAGGCTGCAGTCCATGGGGTCATGAAGAGTCGGACACGACTAAGCGACTTCACTTTCACTTTTCACTTTCCTGCATTGGAGAAGGAAATGGCAACCCACTCCAGTACTCTTGCCTGGAAAATCCCATGGTCGGAGGAGCCTGGTAGGCTGCAGTCCATGGGGTCGCAAAGAGTCGGACCCGACTGCGCGACTTCACTTTTCACTTTTCACTTTCATGCACTGGAGAAGGAAATGGCAACCCACTCCAGTGTTCTTGCCTGGAGAATCCCAGGGACGGGAGCCTGGTGGGCTGCCGTCTATGGGGTCGCACAGAGCCGGACATGACTGAAGTGACTTAGCAGCAGCAGCAGCAGCAGTGTATATATGTCAATCCCAATCTCCCAGTTTCTCTCTCCCTCTTCTTTCTCCTTGGTAAACATACGTTTGTTTTCTACGTCTGTGACTCTATTTCTGTTTTGTGAATAAGTTTATTTGTACCATTGTTTTGGATTCCACATATAAGTGATCTCATACGATATTTGTCTTTCTCTGCCTGACTTAGCTTTACTCAGTAGGACAAACTCTAGGTCCAACCACGTCATTGCAAATGGCATTATAATAGATTTTGCGTCTTAAAATTCCTTGAAGTCATCTCAAAACCTCTTGTTATTTGAGAAAATATCTCACCAATACAGAAGAAGCTGAAAATTACCATTTCAGTCTGACTAAAAGTCAATCTTTATGCTGGTTTGGAGTGAGTATTTTGGAGTCAAGTTGCTCATTTTACACTGAGAGTTGATTTTTACCTCACTTCACCCCTTTATGTTGTTGTGAGGATTAAATGATACAATGTGTAGAAAGCATTTGGTACCACATCTGGACACATAGTGAATGGTAGATCTCAAAAAGTGTTGATTACTGAGCAAGCCCGGGTGAGGGGATAATATGGATGGGATTATGCCAAAGCTCAGACTTACTGGGAAGTTCTCTTTAGGCCTTGAAAACTCTGTGGTCTAGTTTGTTACCATCTCTTCCTAACTAGGCAAGTTCAAGTGAATTGCTGAAAACTTTAGGATTTTTCTTTTCTACATTTTGACAAGGACCATGTCATTTCTGTGGCTCCCCAGGAATCTTCACAAGTGGGGTAACTTACTATCACCATATACAGGGTTCACGTGAAGGTGCCTTACAGCAACGAAAATGTCTACAAGATTTCCTTGTAGGGTCAGGAAAGAAAAACTGAAAATTCTTCATACTGCACTCCCCATGGCTTCCCAGAGTAGATTGTATTTTAGAATAGAGAAAACCGCAGGGTGTAAATGTTCTCTGGGGATCACTTGCACGCACGTCTAGAAAGCACACCAAAAGAATAAACTTCTTATACGCGGTCTTCAGTCCTTTCATCAATAATTTTAGCTTCAGCCCTGTCAGACTCAATTGGTCTGGCTGTAAGTATAGCTTTGCAGGCAAGCTAGTTCTGGTTCAGGCAGCAATAAATCACTGATAAGCACAAGAGAACTCGGTTTTCTTCCCAGAACCTAGTCTCAAATCATCTCTTAACACATGCCCTGAAACTGGCATATTTTAGCTGACTGCCAAAAAAAGAAGAATATATCAGCAAGCCAACTGGCCTCTGACCTACACCTAGTGATGAAATCTCTGCCTCTAATGACTTTCATTTGAAGCTTGGAGAAAAACACAAATGTGAACAGAAAATGCAGTAACATAAAGATTGGCCATGCGAGAGAAGTCCTTCTCAACTGTCTTCAATAGTCCAGTTATCCTTGGACGCAAGCCCACTGTTGAGAGCAGGAAGACCATAGAGTGCAACTTCTTCAGGTCCAGTGTTTCGGGCTTCTTACCTCCTGTTTACTGGGGCAGAAGGGAACTTAGGAGACTGAGCAGCCGTGTCTGTTAGACAAAGGCTTATACAGACTCTATCAATGTCCTGCATGTCTATACAGACTAGATCAGGATCCTGCATGTTGTGGGTTATCACTGGCAGATTCCAAACCCCAGAAAGTCCTCCTCCCGCTCTTCACCTGCCCCCTTTCTTCCCTTTAACAGTAACAACCTTAAAGAAAAAAAGAGACTGCTTCTAATATAACTAAATTACATTAGAAAAATATGCCTTTGAGACAAATGTGCTAAAATCGTAAGACAGTTCAAATTGTAGGCAAGATCCAGGTGGCAATTATCTCTCCTAATAACCTCATTTCCATGATTAGTCGTCACTGTGATTGACAGCCAGCCGTGAAACGCCTGTGTAAGTCAGAAATCTGGGGAAATGCTGAGGCAAGACGTCTGTGAGCTGGCTTGGGACAGTAGAAGAACATCCCTCGGATGGCAGTCTCTCACATCACAAGAACCGTCACTTTCAGGACATGATAACTGTGTGTAGAACAGAGGCTGCTTGTCTGACAAGCCTGCTGCCCACTCCTGCTAATCCTAGCCCCCTGCCAGTCAGATCATGACCCTGTCTTAAATATAAGCCCCACATCTGTCCACTGAATCCTCTGACCTAGAGGTTGACTAAAGCATAAATAACTCTTACTGTGGTGTTAAACTGGGATTTGGGTCTGGTTTCTGTTACTCACTATCTGGGTGACCTAAAGTAATCTAGTCTGTGAGATGGGGACAGAATGGGGATAGTCTTCGCTCCGCCCAGTTTATGAGGTTGCGAGAGGCAAGTGAGCACACGGCTTTTATGTGTTTTGTGGATGAGAAGAGACGTAGGATGGAAGAGGTGATGGGGATGCTGAGGTACAGAGTGTTTGCGTCAACAGTTTTCGGTACAAGTCAGACCGTGGGTGTGGGACACTGTTGTGCCCCTGTCTGTTCATCTCAACAATACGGAAGGATTAGTCTTTCATCGGTACTGGCTTCCCTTGTGACTCAGGTGGAAAAGAATCTGCCTGTAGTGCAGGAGACCCGGGTTTGGTCCCTGAGTCAGAAAGTTCCCCTGGAGAAGGAAATGGCAACCCACGCCAGTGTTCTTGCCTGGAGAATTCCACGGACAGAGGAGCCCGGCAGGCTACAGTCCTTGGGGTCACAAAGAACCAGACACGACTGAGCAACTAACACTCAGTCTTTCATTAGATTGATTTCCTTTCTCTCCTAGGTGCACAGCTAGACTGAATTTCCCATCCTCCTTTCCTCTTCGATATAGCTACCTAGTAAATTCCTGCCAGCGGAACGTGATGGAATAACCACAGTCACTACTGGGATGTGTATGTCATTTGGGCACTGCATAACTTAAACCTGGGGAATCTGATTGGACACAGCCACTCTCATTTCCTGTTGTGCGTTAATTTCCACATGGAAACTGCTTTTTCTAGCAACAGTGGCTGAAAACCTAGCTTCAGAAAGACACAGCATTATCAGTGATACCAGCATCACACTGATGTAAGGTGTTCCTCTTTTTATCCTCTCTTTCTGATAGCAAAATAGACATCCATTCATGAACAAAAGCACCTTTGTGGGTTTTGTGGGATCTAGCGTCATGAGCCCCAGGACCTGAGAGGAATCCTGCCCACCCGTGCACCCAGTAATAGGCAGACAGACCTTGATATGGGCTGTGGAATGAGGAAAGCCAGAAAACCTGCCCTAACCCCTCTTGCTACGATGAGAAAATAAAAAATATATATATATAAATTTTTTTTCAGAAAAGTGCTGACTCAGCAGATACACAAGCCAGAGACAGATTTGCAGAGGCTCAACCACCTGGGAAGGAGATTCCAGCAAAACACTGGAGCAAAAAATATATATATATGTGTGTGTATATATATATATACTCATGTATGGATGTGAGAGTTGGACCATAAAGAAGGCTGAGCACCAAAGAATTGATGCTTTTGAATTGTGGTGTTGAAGAAGACTCTTGAGAGTCCCTTGGACTTCAAGAAGATCAAACCAGTCAATTCAAAAGGAAATCAATTCTTAATA
The DNA here is from genome assembly GCF_002263795.3 of Bos taurus. NCBI lineage: Eukaryota > Metazoa > Chordata > Mammalia > Artiodactyla > Bovidae > Bos > Bos taurus. Next base: position 12,777,233 of record NC_037339.1, read on the forward strand.
TTCACTGGAAGGACTGATGCTGGAGCTGAAGCTCCAATACTTTCGCCACCTGATGTAAAGTGCCAACTAACTGATGCTGGGAAAGATAGGAGGCAGGAGGAGAAAGAGGCAACAGAGGATGAGATGGTTGGATGGCATCACCAACTCAATGGACATGAGTTTGAGCAAGCTCTGGGAGATGGTGAAGGACAGGGAAGCCTGGCATGCTCCAGTCCATCGGTCTCAAAGAGTTGGACACGACTGAATGACTGAACAACAACCACAAATATATATATATATATATATATATATATATATATATATATATGCATCCATGCTAAGTCACTTGGTCTGGGACCCTGTGGGACCCCATGGATTGTAGCCCACCAGACTCATCTGCCCATGGGATTCTCTAGGCAAGAACCCTGGAGTGGGTTGCCATACCCTTTTCCATGGGATCTTCCTGACCCAGGGATCAGAACCATGTCTATTATATCTTCTGCATTGGCTAGTGGGTTCTTTACCACTAGTGCCACCTGGGAAGCCATATATATATATGACTTTATCATAGTGGAGGTGGTGGCAAAATAAACTTTCCCAGACACTTCTACCAAGGAACACTGCACAGAGTTTGATCCATATGGTGGTGGCAACCTCTCCCTCAGGAGAAAAGGATAGCAGTGAGTGAGTGCCTGGCAACCCCAGCTGTGGAGAAACCCATTTCTCTCCAGCAGAACCCAGAGTGCTGAGTCAGAAACTCCATGACTATGGGGCAGGGGAGATTGGGAAAGAGGCAGAAAAGGGAAAAGGTTCCTACTGACTGTGGTTGTCAGGAAGTCCACCCAGGACCCTCTGGGATACCATGCTCAGGAATCTCCCCAGGCCTGTGGGCACCCCCAGTAACCAAGTTCTAAACCTGTGCCTCCTCCAGTTCCGTGGCTGACTCCTTGCACATGCAGCCATGTGTGGTAATGAGAGCTCTGGTAGGCAGGGAGCATGCTCAGAAAAGAGGGTATAGGCTGTGGGCAAGAGAGAAACCACATACTTGAGCCATAGCACCACCTTCTGGAAAACAAAAAGAAGACTCCAGTAGCCAGCTTGGGTGACTTGAAAGAACCAGAGAAAATGTGAAAGCTTAAGAATCCAGCCACAAGAGGGAACAAGAAGAAGGGAACAAGAACCCATACAAAGACAGATAAACCCGCAGATAATGCCACCAAACATAATACCCGTTCTGAAAGTGTTAGTCACTCAGTTGTGTCTGACTCTTTATGACCCCATGGACTGTAGCCAGCCAAGCTCCTCTGTCCATGGAATTCTCCAGGCAAGAATACAGGAGTGGGTTGCCATTTCCTTCTCCAGAGGATCTTCCTGACCCAGGGACTGAACCTGGGTCTCCTGCATTGCAGGCAGATTCTTTACCATCTGAGCCACCAGGGAAGCCCACCCATTCTGAAGGCAACAAGCAAAGAGGAGTTGGGCTTCCCAGGTGGCACTAGTGGTAAAGAAACCACCTGCCAGTGCAGCCAATGCAAGAGATGCAGGTTCAATCCCTGGGTCGGGAAGATCCCCTGGAGGAGGGCATGGCAATCCACTCCAGTATTCTTGCTAGAGAATTCCATGGACAGAGCATGGCGGGCTACAGTCCACTGGGTGACAAAGAATCGGAATGCACGCACTGTTTCTTCAAATGCAAAAGCAGCAATGCAAAGCTACAAGGGATTCGAAAGATCAAGAAAACATGCCATTGCAAAAAGAAAAATAATGATTCTTCAATTATCATATCATTATTATCATAACTGAGCTAAAAGGTTAGGTGATGTGGTGATAAAGAATTCAAAATATATGTTTTGAAGAAACTCAATAAGCTACAAAAAATGGAGAAAGATAATTCAATGAAATTTCAAGAAAAAAATACATGATCAAAATGAGATTTTTTTCCCAAACATATAGATATTATTAAAAAAAAAAAAAAGAGGTCTGGAGCTGAAGAACATGAAGAATGAAATTTTTTTAAAAGTGCAATAAAGACCATCTGCAGTACAGTAGAGTGAATAGAAGACAGAATTAGAGGATTAGAGGAGAGAAAATTTGAAATAGCCCGGTTAGAGGAGAACAAAGGGCAAAGAATGAAGAATGCCTACATGATCTATGGGATTCCATCAAAAAACAAGTAGCTGAATATTCAGTATTACAGAAGGAGAAGAGAGCAAATCATGTATTTAAAGAAATAGTAGCTGAGAACTGTCCAAATCTAAAAAGAGAATCGGACATCAAATTTCACAAAGCTAATAGATCACCCTATTGTATCAAAGATCTTCTCCAAGACACATTATGATTGTTGCTCAGTTGCTCAGTCGTGACTCTTTGTGACTCTATGGACTGCAGCACGCCAGCTTCCCTGTCCTTCACCATCTACCGGAGCTTGCTGAAACTCATGTCCATTGAGTTGGTGATGCCATCCAATCATCTCATCCTCTTTTGTCCCCTTCTCCTGCCCTCAGTCTTTTCCAGAATCAGGGTCTTTTCCAATGAGTCAGTTCTTCACATCAGGTGGCCAAAGTATTGGAGCTTCAGCATCAGTCCATCCAGTGAATATTTAGTGTTGATTTCCTTTAGGATTGACTGGCTTGATCAATTATAATATAATTGTCAAAAATTTAGGGTAAAGAAAGAATTCTAAATGCAGTCAGAGGGAAAGAAAGACATTACAACCTACAAAGGAACTTCCATTAGCCCATCTATAGATTTTTAGCAGAAATCCTACAGACCAGGAGAAAGTAAAATGACATAATCAAAGTGTTGAAAGAAAAAACTGCCAGTCAAGGACACTCTATCCAGGAAAGTTATCGTTCAGATGTGAAAAGACAAAAAAAAAAGAAAAGATTTTCCTAAAAAAAAGAAAAGCTGAGGCATTTTACCATACTATTCCAATTTTGCAAGAAATGCTGAAAGGAGGTCTCAAGCTGAAATGAAAAGACATGAAAACATACAAAAGTATACCATACACTGGCAAAGGTAACTATAAATCAGATGTAGAAAACTTAAAACCTCCAAGAGGATAATGTGTTAACCACTGAACTATAGTATAAATATCAAAGAAAAAGACTATTAAAAATTACAGCTAGTGTACTGGGTAAAAGAATACACAATATAAAAAAGTAAATAATGAAATAAAACTATTAAAGGAGCAGAGTGAAAAGAAAAGATTTTGTAGGTGATTGAACGAAATGTGCTATCAGCTTAAAACAGACTCTTTTATCTACGAGATGTCTTCTGTAAGCCTCGTGGCAAAGTGTAAAACATAAAATACTTAGGAATAAATTTAACCAAGAAAGTGATAGCCTTTTCCCATCAAAGGAGCCAGGATGCTCTTCAGTTCAGAGACTGAACCAATATAGGAAAAAATCCTAAAATCTGTGTGAAATCATAGATGACTCCTAACAGCCAAAGTATTCATGAGAAAAAATAAAGCTGGAGGCATTGCACTTTCAGATTTCAAGGAAAACTATAGTAATTTTAATAAAATAGAATGGTACAAGTAAATAGATATACACACTAGTGATACAGAATTGAGAGCGAAGAAATAAACTCCTGCATATGTGGTCTAATTTGACGAGCAAACCAAGTCTCCTGCATTGTCAGACAGGTTCTTTACCACTAGCACCACCAGGGAAGCCCTTGGCAAGGAAACCAAGAACATTCAACAAGGAAAGGATAGTCTCTTCAGTAAGCTGTATTGAGAAATTTAGATAGCCACATAAGGAAAAATAAAATTTAATCCTTATGTTATACCACTCATAAAAATTAACTGGAAGTGGATTAAAGACTTAAACATAAGACTTGATACTCCTAGAAGAAAATATAGAAAAGAAACTCCTTGACATTAATTTCTTAAGCATGATAACAAAAGCAAAAGTAACCAGTGCAAAAGTCAGTAAGTGGAATTATATAACACTTCTGCAGAGCCAAAGAAATGAACACGAAAAGGCAACCTACAGGATGAGAAATAAAATATTTGCAAGCCATATATCAGATAAAGGGTTAATATAATTATATAATACCTCATATAATTCAATGAGGAAATACAAAACAATACAATTTAAAAATGGGCAGAGAAATTAAATGGAGCTTTTTCCAAAGGAGACATTTAAATGACCAATAAGTACATGAAAAGATGGTAAACATCACTAATTATTAGGAAATGCAAATCAAAACCATGAGATGTCACCTCACACGTGTCAGAATGGTTATCACCAAGAAGACAAGAGGTAACAAGTGTTGGTAAGGATGTGGAGATAAAGGAATCCTTGTACACTGTTGGCAGGAACATAAATTGGTGTAGCAACTATGGAAAACAGCATGAAGTTTTTCTAAAAGATTAAAAATAGAACCATCATATGGTTCAGCAATTCCAATCCTGGGTATATATCCAAAGGAAATGAAAACAGGAGTTCAAAGAGATATAAGTATTGCCATGTTTACTGCAGCATTATTCACAATAGGCAAGCTATGGAAAGAATGTAAGTAACCATCAATGAATACATGGATAAAGAAATGTAAGCCTCATACACACACACACACACACACACACACACACACACACACACACACAGAGGAATACTATTCAGCCACAAGAAAGAAGGAAATCCTGCCATTTGTGACAACATGGATAAACTTTGAGGGCATTATGCTAAGTGAGATAAGTCAGATAAAAGAAGTACTATATGATATCACTTATATGTAGAAGCTAAAAAAGCTGAACTTGTAGAAAAAGAGAGTAGAATGATGGTTACCGACAGCTGGGTTGAGGGTGTGTAGGGGAAGTTCCGGAGAAGGCAATGGCACCCCACTCCAGTACTCTTGCCTGGAAAATCCCATGGATGGAGGAGCCTGGTGGGCTGCAGTCCATGGGGTCGCTGGGAGTCAGACACGACTGAGTGACTTCACTTTCACTTTTCACTTTCATGCATTGGAGAAGGAAATGGCAACCCACTCCAGTGTTCTTGCCTGGAGAATCCCAGGGACAGGGGAGCCTGGTGGGCTGCCGTCCATGGGGTTGCACAGAGTCGGACACGACTAAAGCGACTTAGCAGCAGCAGTAGCAGGGGCAGTTTGAAAATGTGGTTTAAGAATATAAACTAGGAACTAGTAGATAAATAATTCCTGGAGAGCTAATGCACAGCATAGTGATGACAGTCAACAATACTGGATTATAAACTTCTAAGTTCCTAAGAGACTAGATCTTAAAAAACACACAAAAAATGATGTGATAGAGGTGTTAGCTAATGTTATAGTGGTAATTTATACTGTAATATAAATATGTGGCATGTCAGTACATCATATAAATTAACCTTACACAATGTTATATGTCAATTGTATTTCAATAAAAATAATAGAGGACTTTAGAAATGAGAAACGGTTTAATGACAAAACTGCAATTACCTTAAGCTAGCAGTTTTTGCAGTGTTTAACAAAGGGATTGTATAGCTGTGTTTCCTTAAAATGTTTTACATAGCTTGTGGCACCCCTGTGAATTCACTGCAGCACACAGCAAGGCGTGCACACTTTGGAAACCATGACTCTCTTGTTTTTCTCCAACTACCAGTTGGATGGAAAGAATTTGAGGGCTTAGAGACTGGAACAACAAGATGGAGACTGGACCCTGTGTCTTCATGGAGGGAGAGGCATTCCAGAAAAACACTTAAGAAAGGAACTCCTGCTTCAGCCTGGAACAAGAATGAGATATAATTGGTTTTGACATGCTGCTGCTGTTTGAGGGTTGTTTGTAACAGCAGTTGCAAATGCTGACTCTTAAAATTTCCAAATTGATGAAACATCTGTAGGCCCAGTTTTGTAAATCCAAGCTTTGCTTCACACTGGATGATTCATTCCTGCAGGGAATGAATGTTAGATTACTTAGTCTCCAGCCTTGGTGACTTGGTTTATCTATAATGTCTTGGGAAAGCACCTACAATACATTGAGGAAGAGGGTCTTTCTCTAGAGACAGGTGTTCTCTGAGTCAGCATAGTATTTGCAAAGTAAGCAAGAGTGTTCCTCAGTGACCACATTAGCAAGCAAAATGCAAATATTCTTGGGGGCTTTGGGGTTGCTTGTTTTCCGAAAGAAGAAAGTATTGTTAAAAAAAAAAAAAAATTCAAGCAGGAGAGTTGGTCTGGCCTTCAACCGTGAGCAAGGACATGCGCTCTGGCTGATGAGATGTAAAACACACCATCACAGGAAGTGACGCTGGAGCAAATTGACAGTCTAGCTCACTCATATAGCATCAGCATTGGGAGTTGGTGTTCACGGCTCAGTGCTGGGGACTTAGGGGCTCTTTCCTCTGAAGTAGGTCACGTTTTCAATTTAGGTCTTGTTTCCTGACCTACCTAGAGAAGACTGTAGTTCAAAAGCAGGTAAATGTTTCTGGGAGAGTTTCCATTTGATTTTAACCTTATTAGTTACAGCTCTGAGATTCCCTCCCAATTATCCTGGAGAAGCACAGAGCTAAAAGGATGACATTCTTCACATTCTTGTAAATAATTAAATGTCACTATGCTTCTAGAAACCTCATGGCATACATACAACATCTTGATGGTTTTAAGCAAAATACTGAGGCTCTTTGATTTCACAAGTTTAGCCCAGATCTTCTCCCTTTTCACCTGTTTATTGACTTACTTCTTGCCCAGACTTCTGAACAGAGGTCATTCACTGCTGGCTGTGGATGGAAAAATCTGGAATGGACCTCCTTGGCCCCATGAATTTTAGGAAATATTACAGAGAACTTGTGGTTCTTTGCAGGTGTTTTCATGAAGATGATGAGAGTTTTCATGAGAGTCTGTTTGCCACAGACCCATTCACACCACTGAAACCTGCTTCCATGGTGTCTCCCAGAAGAGAAAATAGTATTGTACCTTTTGATTGCTTTCATCTTTATTAAGGTATAATTGACAAATAAATTTGTAATATATTTAAAGTCTACATCATGGTAGTTTTGATGTCTGCTTTTTTAATGTTGTAAAATAAAATTTAAAAATAGCTGAATTAAAAAATTTTTTTTATGGATGAGTATTTAATGGCACCCCACTCCATTACTCTTGCCTAGAAAATCCCATGGACGGAGGAGCCTGGTGGGCTGCAGTTCATGGGGTCACAAAGAGTCGGACACGACTGAGTGACTTCACTTTCACTTTTCACTTTCATGCATTGGAGAAGGCAGTGGTACCCCACTCCAGTACTCTTGCCCGGAAAATCCCATGGACGGAGGAGCCTGGTGGGCTGAGGTCTATGGGGTCACATAGAATCGGACACGACTGAAGCGACTTAGCAGCAGCAGCAGCAGCAGCATCTTATTGTTTATCTGTGGCTAATTCCATTCTATTAGTTATCTATTTTGGCATGATAAGTTACCAGAAAATTTAGCTTAAAATCACACCTCTGTGAAACAGATGCAGACTCACAGACTTAGAGAATGGTTGCTGGTGGGGAAGGGTAGGGGAAAAGGATAGTTAGAGAATTTGGGATGGACATGTACACACTACTATATTTTAGATGGATAACCAACAAGGACCTACTGTATAGCACATGGAACTCTGCTCAATGTTATGTGCCAGCCTGGATGGGAGGAGAATCTGGGGGAGAGTGGATACATGACATGTATATGTATGGCTGAATCCCTTTGCTGTCCACCTGAAACTGCCACAACTAGTTCATCGGCTATATTCCAGTATAAAATTAAAAGCTTTTTTTTCCAGACTCACATCTCTGTGTTCTGAGCTGTGCTCAGGTTTTCAGGAATCTGGTACAGCTGGAGCGGGGAGGGGGGATACAGGGAAGAGGTGGGGAGGAGGGCAGAGACTGCTGGACATTGTTGAGAGCCTGGTAACTGGGGGTGGAGCTTGAGGTAGGGGAACATATTACTTGGACTTTGGTCGGCATTGCCTGGGGTTGAGCCTCCCCAGACCAGCATCACATGCCTTGGGTTCTGGCTCACATCTGTCCACTGTTACAGTGATTCCAGCAAGGCTGGGGGAGCCACCTTCCCCAACAGAAGCCACAGGGTAGGAAGCTTCTGGGGAGACACAGTGGACAAAGAGATGCTTCTCTCCCCAGTCTTCTGCACCAGCCTCTCCATCATGTACCCAAAGTGCCATGGTGGTCTCTACAGCAAGCACTGAATTTTTTTTTAATATTTTCTGAGTTTTATTTCTCTTGCCATTGAGTCAAATTAAAAGATGGCAGGTCAGAAAGCAGGAGGCTGATGCTGAGGCTGGAAATTTGACTGAGTAGGATCTAGAGTGCTTGGTATGGAGCTCACTCATCTATCAGAACTGAATAAAGAACATGGGTTATTGTGGCTCTGTTCCTGGACATTTAGATGACCATGGTTACTTCTCACCATTTTCCGTTTCTCCATTTGTAATAGATTAAGTGGAAGAACTCACACTGTAATTCCACAGGGCACACATCATGTGCTCAGCAGACTTTTTGTCTCCCTGACTTTTACCATCTGGTGTTCTATGCTTGAATGTGCTCTGTTATGTGGCAAAAGGGACTATGCAGATGTAATTAAGTTACTAATCAACTGACTTTAAGGCAGAAAATGACCCTGAGTTACCTAGTTAACTCTGATACAATCACATGAGCCCTTGAAAGCAGAGCTTTCTCCCAGCTCTGGGCAAAAGAATTCAGAGTTGAAGCACAAGGATTTGATGTGCTGTTGTTGGCTTGAAGATGGAGGGGCGCAAATGGAAAGTGTGAGAAGGGACTGAATTCTGCCATCAACCAGTGGCCTTGGAAAAGGACCCTGAGCCCCAGATATGGACTGCAGCCCCAGCAAACACCTTGATTTCAGCCTGGTGAGACCACGAGCAGAGAACTTCTGACCTACAGACACAGAGGTAAAACATTTGTGTAGTTTTAAAGCACTAAGTGTGGGGTAATTTGTTACATCAGCAAGAGGAAGCTAATACACATCATGAAGTTCTTTTGGATCAGAGATTACAACCATGTGTTAAAGGGGAGGGTTGCCTCTCAGCTTGTTGAGGACCTTCATGAATGTAGAGATGGGCAGAGGTAAAAACAAATAGATTCTTTCTGCTTTTCTGCCTCGCCTCTAAGTTCCATTTGTCATTTATTTTTCACTTGTTATGTACCTTACACCAAATGCTTCCCATGCTTTCTTTTGTTTAATAGTCATGATTACCTTGTAAATAATAATTTACCTTTTACTTAAGAAATGGAGATTCTGAGGATCTAGATAATCTGTTCAAGTTTCCACCTGTAGCATTTGTGAAATTTGAGCCCAGATAGCATTACCGTACTGAGCTAATTTCCTGAATCTGTGGGGTTGACCTAAATATTAGTTGACAATCAAGAAGATAAATAGAAATTTGCAAAAAAGGAACTATGGATCCTTATGTTAGTTAAAACTATGGACTTTATGTTAAAGTCCATCTTTATGGACTATGGTAAATGCACCAGATCAAAAACTTTGAGATTCTTCAGCATGTTTGAATATTTGGCCCTTTGTTAGCTGCCAGAAGCTGACGATAATCCAGAATTCTTATTTCTTAGTTGCTGGCTTCCAACAGTTATTTCCATGGGAACGTATCAGAGCTGCAAAAGCAAGTTAAGTGCCTTAATATCATCACTACCTAATGGCTAGAACTTCCCATGTTTCAGTCTGCTGCTGCTGCTAAGTCACTTCAGTCGTGTTCGACTCTGTGCGACCCCATAGGCGGCAGCCCACCCGGCTCCCCCGTCCCTGGGATTCTCCAGGCAAGAACACTGGAGTGGGTTGCCATTTCCTTCTCCAATGCATGTAAGTGAAAAATGAAAGCAAGTCGCTCAGTCATGTCCGACTCTTCGAGACCCCGCGGACTGCAGCCTACCAGGCTCCTCCATCCACAGGATTTTCCAGGCAAGAGTTCTGGAGTGGGTTGCCATTGCCTTCTCCGATGTTTCAGTCTAGCTAGTATCTATTTCTAAGGGGAAAAGGGAGGAGAAATGGAATCATGGACTTTAAAGGAAATGAACTTATTTCATCTCTGTGGTCTCTTGCTGGCCAAGAATAGAATCTTTGCTTTCTAATAGGCATTTGTGTGCATGCACAGTCACAGTCGTGTCTGACTCTTTGCCATCCCATAGAATGTAACCCACAAGTCTCTTCTGTCCATGGGATTCTCCAGGCAAGAATACTGGAGTAGGTCGCCATTTCCTCATCCAAGGGATCTTCCCCACTCTGGGATTGAACCTGCATCTCCTATGGCTTCTGCACTGGCAAGTGAATTTTTTACCACTGAGCCACCTGGAAAACCCTCTAATTGCCATTTTAGGTAAAGAATAAGAAGAAAAGATGTCTGTGAACTCTGCCTCAGGGGATAGTTATCAGGAAAGTTCTACTTCTTTGTATCATCAGTCATTGTTACTGGCTGACACTATTTGTTTATTGCTATGTTGATGAAACTAAAAAGCCTCTTGATGAAAGTGAAAGAGGAGAGTGAAAAAGTTGGCTTAAAGCTCAACATTCAGAAAACGAAGATCATGGCATCCAGTCCCATCACTTCATGGGAAATAGATGGGGAAACAGTGGAAACAGTGTCAGACTTTATTTTTTTGGGCTCCAAAATCACTGCAGATGGTGACTGCAGCCATGAAATTAAAAGACGCTTACTCCTTGGAAGGAAAGTTATGACCAACCTAGATAGCATATTCAAAAGCAGAGACATTACTTTGCCAACAAAGGTCCGTCTAGTCAAGGCTATGGTTTATCCTGTGGTCATGTATGTGAGAGTTGGACTGTGAAGGCTGAGCGCCAAAGAATTGATGCTTTTGAACTGTGGTGTTGGAGAAGACTCTTGAGAGTCCCTTGGACTGCAAGGAGATCTAACCAGTCCATTCTGAAGGAGATCAGCCCTGGGATTTCTTTGGAAGGAATGATGCTAAAGCTGAAATTCCAGTACTTTGGCCACCTGATGCGAAGAGTTGACTCATTGGAAAAGACTCTGATGCTGGGAGGGATTGGGGGCAGGAGGAGAAGGGGACGACAGAGGATGAGATGGCTGGATGGCATCACTGACTCGATGGACCTGAGTCTGGCTGAACTCTGGGAGTTGGTGATGGACAGGGAGGCCTGGCGTGCTTCGATTCATGGGGTCGCAAAGAGTTGGACACGACTGAGCGACTGAACTGAACTGAACTGAATGTTGATGAAAAATTAATCAGCTGATCTAAGAAAAATGGAAAACTTTACCAGAGCCAAATTTTAACATTATAAGCTGGGAATAGCATCTCAGAAAGCTCTGAGAACTGTTCTGCCCCTTCTAAGTCAAGGCAGTTATATAAGGTTCTGGAGACAGAGGGCTGTAGACAGTTTATACAATCTAGATCTAGGAATCATCATGGCCTCTTCTGAGATCAAGAGGGAATGTTATGTTTTAAGGATTTGTCTTGTTTATCCTAAGAAAATGTTGCTTGTTGTCTTTGAGCAGGTATTTCTGCCCATGGGAGAGGTTTGGGTGTTACATAATGCAGATACACAACGCACACTAAGGAAGAGAGGGGAGTCAAAGGGCAGAAAATAATTTTATTTTTAAATTTTTCTTGTCATGCCACAAAATATGAATTTTATTTCTCAGCTATAAATGTCAAAGATCAATTTATGCAAAGATCAAATTAATGCAGGCATTAGACACTATAAAATTATCTTAAAAATAGAATGATTACCATTGGTCAATGTGAGTGAAGAAGGCTTCCAGGAGAAAGGGAATCAGAGGTTTCTCTGTAATAGTCTTATGGATGTCACGAAAGACATATATAAAGGAGGCTCCATATCCTTTGTCGTTGCTCCTTTTCTATAGAGGGTTAAATCCCTCTCAAGCCACTGTAGGAGGGTTAATCAGACAATAAGTCTCAAAAGCTTTAGATGCTCACAAATTGACTTTCTCTTAAGAAGGCTTGTAAACAAATACTGTGTCATTATAAGACCATTACAACATCTTGGGTGGGCTTTGGCTTTCTGCCCAGAGTTTGGAAGAAGAGATAATCAGCAAGTGTGATCAAACCACTCTGTGGCCTGTGGGTTCCTGAGGCTGTTGAAGCTCTCATTACATCCATCAGCTGGTGACAACTCTGGGGCGCCCACTGTGTTCTGAGCACTCAGCGCTATGGGAAGCATTCGAGCAGAGAGAAGATAGTTCTTCTGCTCTAGAAGAGTTTTGACTTTTCCGGGGCAGTCAGGAGCACACACATGAAAATAAGTAAGAAGATAAAAGAGAAACAACCATTTTGCCACACCAAAAAACTCCAAACCACATTTTCCTGACATAGTTATCTGTCATTAGCTTGATTCAAGTGATTGCGTGGTCAGAGTTAGATGGAGTTAAAATGGGAGATACATGGAAATGTGGAGATTTGGGCAGGGTACAGGGAAGAAGGAAGAGAAGAAGCAGCAGCATCATTCATAGGAGTAGAGGTTAGTGTAGGGTCTCAGAGGTAAGAATGAGAGGTGAGAGTGGAGGAGGTTAACGAAAGTTGCTTGGGCTTCACTGGTGGCTCAGTGGTAAAGAAACCGCTGGCCAATGCAGGAGATGCGGGTTTGATTCCTGGGTCGAGAAGATCCCCTGGAGAAGGAAATGGCAACCCATTCTAGTATTCTTGCCTGGGAAATCCCATGGACAGACGGGCCTGGTGGGATACATTCCATGGGTCACAAGAGTCAGACACGACTTAGCAATTAACCAACCAGCAAAGGTTGCTTAGATTAGTACCATGAAATCAACACTGGGAGTGAGGACAGCTCAACGTCATGGGGACAGTCAGTTACAGAACCCAACATCTTGAAGTTCAAGATCAAGAATTTTCTTTTGCTTTGAGGAAATAAGGTATTTCTACAGGTTTCTGAGAAAGAGCCAGACTTCACTGAACAGAGCCAAGAATGGAAGCAGAACAAGAAGAGATGCCATCTTCTGGATCACCCAGTGGATACCATTTGGGTCCCAGTTCTTCTGTAAAGCTTGTCATGCCTCATCTTTTCTCTGAACATTTATCATGTTTAGAGGTTATACTACATAATCTATCACTTGATCATTCTCTTATTTAGCTTGTTCATATAACATGAAATCAATGTTAGGGCCATGGCTGACACAAATGTTATGCAATTAAATAATTGTTACCATCAAGGAAGTGTTTTCTATAGGAAATAAAGGGCTATGCAATGATTTTTGAGGTTAGGCTTGCTTGTGGGTGAGCACAATTTGCTTCTGATTACAGTGTGAACTTCGGACCTCCTAGGGAGCGCCAGTGGTAAAAAACCTGCCTGCAATGCAGGAGACAGAAGAGACGTGGGTTTGATCCCTGGGTCAGGAAGATCCCCTGGAGGAGGGCATGGCAACCTACTCCAATATTCTTGCCGGGAGAATCACATGGACAGCGGAGCCTGGCAGGGCTACAGTCCATAGGGGTCACACAGAGTGGGACACGACTGAAGCAATTTAGCATGCACGCACAGAATATAAATGTCACAGGACTGAGGCCATTCATTAACTTGCATACTGGAGCAAAATGACGCTATTGGTATTTTGTCATTTATTTTGCTTGTCATTGACATTTTAAACATTAGCTATGACTCCCACTGTCTTCTACTCTTGCTCTCAACTGCCATGCTACCTGAGAAGAGTGAGGGGCCTGGACCCGGGTTCCTTTGTCCTGTCAACTTGAGGCTCTCTTACGACGATGATTGTCAATTTAACCAGAAGAAGACCTTGGTTAAAACAAATTATCGTAGGGAAGGGAGTGGTACTCTGTAAGCCTGGATCAGACCCTGGGGAGAAAGGGAAGGATGGAGGAGAGCAGGGGTTGGGGGGCAGGGTAGCTGGGCTGATGGTAACACTCAGAAGATCTGTGGGACAGCCTAAGATCTCAGCTCCCTCCTTCTGTAGGTAGAATAGGACTCCAAGCGCTTTGGTTTGAAATACAAATAATCCATGCAAATGTGGAACAGAGCTTAACCACACCAAGGACACAGTGCTTATTTAATTTCCAATAAGTGGATTGGAAGAATCAATATAGTGAAAATGAGTATACTACCCAAAGCAATCTATAGATTCAATGCAATCCCTATCAAGCTACCAATGGTATTCTTCACAGAGCTAGAACAAATAATTTCACAATTTATATGGAAATATAAAAAACCTTGAATAGCCAAAGCAATCTTGAGAAAGAAGAATGGAACTGGAGGAATCAACCTGACTGACTTCAGGCTCTACTACAAATCCACAGTCATCAAGACAGTATGGTACTGGCACAAAGACAGAAACATAGATCAATGGAACAAAATAGAAAGCCCAGAGATAAATCCATGCACCTATGGACACCTTATCTTTGACAAAGGAGGCAAGAATATACAATGGAGAAAAGACAATCTCTTTAACAAGTGGTGCTGGGAAAATTGGTCAACCACTTGTAAAAGAATGAAATTAGAACACTTTCTAACACCATACACAAAAATAAACTCAAAATGAATTAAAGATCTAAACGTAAGACCAGAAACTATAAAACTCCTAGAGGAGAACATAGGCAAAACACTCTCCGACATACATCACAGCAGGATCCTCTATGACCCACCTCCAAGAATATTGGAAATAAAAGCAAAAATAAACAAATGGGACCTAATTAAACTTAAAAGCTTCAGCACAACAGAAGAAACTATAAGCAAGGTGAAAAGACAGCCTTCAGAATGGGAGAAAATAATAGCAAATGAAGCAACTGACAAACAACTAATCTCAAAAATATACAAGCAACTCCTACAGCTCAATTCCAGAAAAATAAATGACCCAATCAAAAAATGGGCCAAAGAACTAAATAGACATTTTTCCAAAGAAAACATACAGATGGCTAACAAACACATGAAAAGATGCTCAACATCACTCATTATCAGAGAAATGCAAATCAAAACCACTATGAGGTACCATTTCACGCCAGTCAGAACGGCTGCGATCCAAAAGTCTACAAGCAATAAATGCTGGAGAGGGTGTGGAGAAAAGGGAACCCTCTTACACTGTTGGTGGGAATGCAAACTAGTACAGCCACTATGGAGAACAGTGTGGAGAGTCCTTAAAAAACTGGAAATAGAACTGCCTTATGATCTAGCAATCCCACTGCTGGGCATACACACTGAGGAAACCAGAAGGGAAAGAGACACGTGTACCCCAATGTTCATCGCAGCACTGTTTATAATAGCCAGGACATGGAAGCAACCTAGATGTCCATCAGCAGATGAATGGATAAGAAAGCGGTGGTACATATACAAAATGGAGTATTACTCAGCCATTAAAAAGAATACATTTGAATCAGTTCTAATGAGGTGGATGAAACTGGAGCCTATTATACAGAGTGAAGTAAGCCAGAAAGAAAAACACCAATACAGTATACTAATGCATATATATGGAATTTAGAAAGATGGTAACAATAACCCTGTATGCGAGACAGCAAAAGAGACACTGATGTATAGAACAGTCTTTTGGACTCTGTGGGAGAGGGAGAGGGTGGGATCATTTGGGAGAATGGCATTGAAACATGTATAATATCATGTATGAAACTAGTCACCAGTCCAGGTTCGATGCATGATACTGGATGCTTGGGGCTGGTGCACTGGGACAACCCAGAGGGATGGAGGGAGGAGGGAGGAGGGTTCAGGATGAGGAACACGTGTATACCTGTGGCGGATTCATGTTGATATATGGCAAAACCAATACAATATTGTAAAGTTAAAAAATAAAATAAAAACATTGGGATATTTTTGAAAGGTTTTTGAATGGGAGGGATTTGGTGAGAACACTTTCTAAATGACAGCACCTTTGGTTTGATTTGAAATTTTAACTCAGTGATGAACTCTCTAGGTACAGCTTGCAATCCAGATTTCTAACATGTTACAAACATTATCAATATATATTTCTGTACTGATACCACTCTAATGGCAGAAAGTTAACTAAAGAGCATCTTGATGAAGGTGAAAGAGGAGACTGAAAAAGCTGGCTTAAAACTCAACATTCAAAAAATGAAGATGATGGCATCTGGTCCCATGATTTCATGGCAAATAGATGGGGAAACAATGGAAACAATGACAGATTTTACTTTCTCAGACTCCAAAATCACTGTGGATGGTGGCTGGAGCCAGGAACTTAAAAATACTTGCTCCTTGGAAGAAAAGCTATGGCAAACCTAGACAGTCTATTAAAAAGCAGAGACATCACTTTGTGACAAAGGTCCATATAGTCAAAGCTATGGTTTTTTCAGTAGTCATATATGGATGCGAGAGTTGACCATAAAGAAGGCTCAGTGCTGAAGAATTGATGCTTTTGAATTGTGGTGCTGAAGAAGACTCTTGAGAGTCTTTTGGACTGTAAAGAGATCAAACCAGTCAATCCTAAAGGAGATCAACCCTGAATATTCATTGGAAGGACTGATGCTAGAGCTGAAGCTCCAATACCTTGGTCACCTAATGTGAAGATCTGACTCATTGGAAAAGACCCTGATGCTTGGAAAGAAGATTGAGGGCAGGAGGAGAAGGGGTAGCAGAGGATGAGATGGTTAGACAGCATCACTGGCTCAACGGACATGAGTCTGAGCAAACTCCAGGAGAGAGCGAAGGACAGGAAATCCTGTCATGCAACAGTCCACGGGATTGCAAAGATTTGGGCAGGACTTAGCAGCTGAACAATAACAACAACTGAAAAATGGCACGAAAGACCAGCATACCAAAATCTGATCACAATGACTGCTTCTGCAGATTCAGCTGAAGTCAAGCACACCCAATTCATGTTCCTACTGTCCATGATAAAAACAGCCAACACTCATCCTGTGCCAAATACTATACCATGTCTTAACAGGTTATTGTCTCATTTGGTTTTCATCATGATCCTGCAATGTGGGTTCTTTTACTTTGTCTCTTTTCCCAGAGGAGGAAAGCAAAAATTTAGAGAAATTAAAGATGAACCATATGAAATTGCTAATATTCAGCTGGTTTGGAACTTCAGATATTCAGTCTCATATGGTTCAATCTGATTAATGTGTCCAAGGTCGCATGATAGACAAGTGGTGAAAATTAGCCAGAGCATCTCACTCTCAAGCCCAGGGGCCTTATCCACTAGACAATACTGACTGTATGTAGCTGAAAGATGAAGGTGAGTGAGCCAGGGGTCAAGATTCTAAGATAAGCCTTTGAAGGCAAATCAGTTCAGAGCAGTTCAGAAAAAAACTTTGTGTAAAGTCTAGGGAAGCAACATGAGTCAGTTTGTGTTAGCAACAGGGTTGGAGTAAGCAGAATTCTGACCACTCAGCTTTGTATTTGCCACCAAATTGCTGGAAGTGACTTCTTATTTAAATCTCATATTGTTCTGTTAATGGATATGATACCAGTGGTCCTCTTGAGGGATGCTTTCAAAGGGGTACCTAAGCTGAATGGACCAGGAGACAGGAGCCACTCAACATTTCCAGCAAAGAAAGTTCAAGCCCTAAGGATGCTTCCCAAGAGGTCGGCCTCACTGAGTGGGAGGGAGCCCTGGGCCAGGCTTCTCTTAATATTCGGTAGGATGGATGAGCAACCATTTTCCCTTTCTAGATTGTTCGCTCCTTCAGAGCTGGAAATCGACAATGATTCAAGAGTTGTGACTCATTTTGACGAGCCTGCTTGTCATTAACACAAATCAGAAGAAGTTGAAAGCCCATCTCAACATCACGAGGTCAAACACAGGCTGCTGTCACTGGAAAAACTCCCCAGGCACTTGCTTTCACAAGCATTGTTATGAGGAAGAGATTCAAAGAAACGTTAGGCAGAAGAAGGTTTGTACTTCCCACGGTGTATGCAGCCAGGCTGCAGATGAAAATGATAGCAATTTATTTTGAAATTTGCTCTTTAATTCTGATGGATTTTCTAAGCAAATGATTTTGAATCCAACAGCTGCTGGGTGAGCAGAATGTGCTAGAATAAATCAATCTTCTGCTACCTCCAGAGTGGTGAATAATATGTCTTGGTTAGTGCAGTAAAGATTCCTACATTCAAAATACAGAGCACCAGGCACAACTTGCCTGTGATTGCAAATATTCAAATGACATGTACGGATCCTGCAAAGACTGAGTAATAAATCGTAGAGCAGCCAAACGCCTTCCCATTTGCATGGATTTCTATTGACTTGAAAGAAAAAAGAAACAAATGAGGACAAGCATAATCAAAAGCCAACTCTGGGTGTCTATTATTGTTTTTGACCTGGCCTGGTCTTACAAACGTGGGACCTAGCCTAGTCTTAGAAAAATTTAAATACAGGGTAACGTGGTCTCTGCCAGGGGAACAGCTTATTGAGAAGCAGGTCCTAGAACACTCCCAAACCTACTCTTACCAGGGTTCATCCTACAGGTTCTGGGCAAGGAGAACATGCCCCTAACGCATCTCCAAATGGAAAGGGATATGATGTCCTGCTCTCCTCCAAAATAGAATCTTGGAGTGAAGGGAGTGATGGGGGTGGGGTGGGGGGGGGGAATGTGCTCAATGTAAGGAGGAGAAAATAAACAATGGTCAATGGGAAAAGAGGAAAAATCAAGGAACCAGGACAAGGAGGTGGATTTTTAACAGTAAGATATCCAAGTTTTCACAATGCAAATGCTCATAAGACTAAATAAAGCATGACAGAAAAAAGCACTTATTTATTTACCTTCAAAATCCCTCTAGATTTAATATGTATAGGATTTTATTTGTTTATTCATTTGGCTGTGTTGGGTCTCAGTTGCAGTATGTGGGATCTTTGCTCCGTCATACGAAGTCTTTCAAGGCCCTGCACAGACTCTCTAGTTGTGGCTCAGGGGCTCAATTGCTCTGCACCATGTTGGATCTTAGTTCCCCAACCAGGCATCCATCCAACCTGCATCCTTTGCTTCAAAAGGTGGATTCTTTACCCCCGGGCCACCAGGGAAGTCACAATATTTAGGATTTTAAAATACTATATCTAGCTATGCCTTGAAGACCCACTGCCTAGGAATAAAAGAATATTGTTTTTTAGAAAGTCAGATGCCTTTACCCTTCCTCTGCCTGATCCCCTGTTATTTATCAGAAATCAGAAGGATGCGTTGAAGAATCCAGGGATCTGTGTTTCAAATCTAAAGATTTTGATGCAAAAGGAAAAAAAAAAGTGTAGGACTATGGAAAATAAATGACAAAAGGAATCATTGTGTGTATTTTGAGGCCTTGGATATCTCTACAAGATTAATCCAGGTGGTTGTAAACTTGCAAAATACAGAATATGTCTGTGTATAAAAACCAAGCATGACACCTTTCTTTTGGAAACCTATTATTCCAGGACCTGGGTGTTTAAAGTGCTCCACGCAGTTTGGGTAAATTGCTTTCCAGGCTCCTTCTTCTCAGTGACTGGGCAATCGTGAATGCATCCTCGTATGGGAGGTAAGGCAGTTTTGTTGTGGCATCAATGGAAAGACTTGAAAAGGCTTCTACATATAACCAGAAACCATAATTCCTCATCTTACATTTCATGTCACTTCAATCAGTTTGCTTTAGGCCTCCAGGTTCAAAAGTTAGATTGAGCAGCTGGTGTTCCTTCTCCATTCATCATAAATATAGAATCAAAACACAGATCCATCACATCTGTTAACAGATAAATAATGTAAAACACACCCTGAGTAATCGGAAAGTTAGTGCCACCTTTGTCCATTCAACTGTCAGACTGTGCTCAGGACCTGGTTTTGCTAAAGAATATTCAAGCATATCTGTACCCATGAAGAGATTGTGATGGAAAATCGTAGATACCATGTATTGATACCATCTATAGAGTTGGCAAAAATGTTTCCTTCAGTTCTTAAGGAAAAATAAAAGACACATTTTTCATTTTCACAAAGAACTTTATTGAACAATGTATTCACAGTTTTGTTCCACTGCTGCTGCTGCTGCTAAGTTGCGTCAGTTGTGTCCGACTCTGTGCGACCCCATAGACAGAAGCCCACCAGGCTCCCCTGTCCCTGGGATTCTCCAGGCAAGAACACTGGAGTAGGTTGCCATTTCCTTCTCCAATGCATGAAAGTGAAAAGGGAAAGTGAAGTCGCTCAGTTGTGTCCGACTCTTAGCGACCCCATGGACTGTAACCTACCAGGCTCCTCTGTCCATGGGATTTCTCAGGCAAGAATACTAGAGTGGGGTGCCATTGCCTTCTCCGTTCTGCAATTTTTTTCAGGCAACTTCATAATTCCATCTCCCCAAAACTTTTTATTTTTTATGCAAAGAACTGTTCTTGGTGCTTGTACAGTCTTCCAGGGAATTGATTTTTTTCCATTAAAAGAATCTTGCAAAGACTAAACCAAATCGAAATTCTGAAGGTGCAATGTCTGGTCAATACGGTGGATGAATCAGAACCTTCCAGCCAAGCTGTAACAGTTTTTGCCTGATCATCAAAGAAACATGCAGTATTACATTATCCTGATGGAAGATAATGCATTTTCTGTTGACTAATTCAGGATACTTTTCATCAAGTGCTGTTTCAGTTGGTCTAATTGGGAGCAGTACTTGCTGGAATTAATCATTTGGTTTTCTGGAAGGAGCTCATAATAGAGGACTCCCTTCCAATCCCACCATGTACTCAACATCACCTTCTTCGGATGAAGACCGGTCTTTGGTGTGGGTAGGGGTGGTTCACTACATTTGCCCCCTAGTCTCTTCCATTCACATCATTATACAGTATCTGTTTTTCATCACCTATCACAATTGGTTTTAAAAAACAGAATATTTTCATTGTGTTTCAGTAGAGAATCACATGAAGAAATATGGTCAAGTTGTTTTTTGCTTAACTTATATGCAACCCAAACGACAAAGTGATTAACATAACTAAGCTGGTGCAAATGATTTTCAATGCTTGACTTGGATATTTTGAGTATGTTGTCTATCTCCTGTGTGGTGTAACACTGATTGTTTTCAATTAATGTCTCAATTTGACCTCTATCAACTTCAACTGGTCTACTCAACTGTGGATCATTGTTCAGTGAGAAATCTCCAGCATGAAACTTTGCAAACCACTTTTAATGTGTTTGATCAGTCACAGCACCTGCTCCATACATTACACAAATCTTTTTGTGTTTCAGTTGTGTTTTAACTTTTTTTGAAATAATAAAGCATAATATGCCGAAAATGTTGCTTTTTCTCCTTCCATCTTCAGTATTAAAGTGGCTACACAAAAATTCACTAATTTTGATAAGTATTTCTTAAATGCATGCTGATATGACAGCTGTCACAACACAATCTAACAAAATTGTTTCAAATAAAGTTAAAGACAGCTAAATGTTACTACAGCCATCTTATGGAAAACACCAAACTTTTTTGCTAACCCAAAAGATTTGGTCTAAATTTGCATGCTGCTAGCTCACCCAGAGATTCCAGCTGTAATTCTGCTGGATGTTTTAGCTTCTAAGTCTTACTACTTATAGCCTTGGGGAAATCACTCACTGAGTCTTAGTTCCCACGTGTATAAAAGAAAAAGCTTGGATTTCCAGACTTTAGACCTCATGCTAATGAGTCAGATGGTGCAGTGGCAAAGAATTTGCCTGCTAATGCAGGAGATGCAAGAGATGTGAGTTCAATCCCTGGGTTGGGAAGATCCCCTGGAGAAGAAAATGGCAACCCACTCCAGTATTCTTACCTGGAAAATTCTGTGGACAGAGGAGTCTGGCGGATTACAGTCTATGGAACTGCAAAGAGTCAAACCCAACTACACAACTGAGCACAACAATGAGTTCATAGATACAGATTCAAAGTTCTTTGGCTAATTGGGATTACTGTTGGGAAATGGTAACCTCACAATGACCCTGTCTGCTGTCTGGTCGAAGTATAATCCATAGGAAATGCTCACAAATCCTTTGCTCCTAAAACTCCTGGTAGTGTAGACCCAGGGCAGTGCAGTCATCACTCTCCACCACTGTCATGGGCAACTGGAACTTTCCCAGAAGGGTGTCAGCACTGGTCTTCAGGGTGTATACTTTCTAAGCAGTTTCCAGAAAGTCTTCTTCATTAGGCTTGAGGTGAGAGGACTAGCAACCTTCCTCTTGGAGGAATTGGAAGGGAGGAGTGTTGGAGAATTAGCATAGCAATAGTTATCAAATGAAATTGCTTCAAAAGGTTCTCTCGCTCTTATATCCTTTCAGACTCGAAGGGGCTTCCAAGAATATTGAAATACTACAAGTGGGGAGGCTCTGCCTCATACTTTGGTATCTGAACTAGGAAGAAACTGATTTAAACCTTCTGAAAAATACGTAAATCATTTCAGTTTACATTGAAATCACTTCTTCAACTACTCAAAGCGATGCTCATCTACACTCAAAATATCTCCTTAGCAAAAAGCCTTCTGCTACCAGGCTCCAGGAGACTGGGGGTGGCAGAGGGTGAGATGGTTGGATAGCATCACCGACTCAATGGACACGAATTTGAGCAAACTCCAGGAGATAGTAGGGCATAGAGCAGCCTAGCTGCTACAGTCCATGGGGTTGGGACATGAGTTAGTGACTGAACAACAACCAGTCTCAAGATATCTATTATAATTTTTTTTCAAAGACTTCCAAAAACATAACCGATTCAACTAAGAACCATGCTTTCATTCGCATTTAAAATAACACCCATCAATTCAGAAAGCAGGCAGACTATCCACAATCAAGACTATCCACATTCAGAAAGGTCTCATGTACTTCTGTATTTGTGCAAGGATGTATATTTTGTGCGTGTGCTTAGTATTTCTTAACTGGTCTTGCTGTCATTCCTCAAGTTCTCTAAAAGTGTGACGTTCAGCCATTTAGAGGGGTACAGAAAAAGGCACAAGATCAATGTGAATGATGCTGGTGATTATTGCAGAGACGTGAACTGAGGACAAAGCCTCCTTACCCTGTATTCAAATTAAACAATCTTCACAAGAGGAAGAGAGTGTAATTCCTTCCGGCAGAGGGATGCAATGAAATAAACTGATGTGACAGATGGCCACACCATAATCCACCCTAATTACCATTCACTAGGATACCAAGTTACATCTTGATCAGGACTGAACACAAAGTGTGTGAAGAAACAGCATTTCCATTAACCCCATCCAGAATAGATGCACTTCTTCACCTTGGTGGGGGAACTTGGTAGGAAAACGAAGCCATGATGATCCATGCTGAATCCAGTTCCAAGAGCAGACAGGGTTTCAAGTTCAGGCTGAGCCCACCCAGGGAAGGGCAACTGTTTTCAAAGAGAAACTGAGGCTGTGTAGGACATAGAATGGTGAACCTTAGGGGGCCTGAAGACCCTTATATGGGACAAGGTTTAGAAGGGGAGAGTATTGCTTTCATCTCTGTACTTGAAGAAAGGCCATTTCCTGATAAGAGGACAAATCTCCTTGCTTGTGTATCATTTCAGTGCATCCATGCTGTCTCTGCTGTTAGTGTGAAAAGCCTTTTAGCTTGAGTTGAAAAGAAACCAGTGGAGAGAGAGAGAGAGAAAAATAGAAGGAAAATGAGTGTACACGGCCACCTGCTTTCCTGGGTAGATAGAAAGCGTCAAAAGAAAATACATGTGAGGTGCTTGGGGGCATAATAAATATATGGCATTCTTTTTTAGTACTGTCCTTCAGGATGTTGTTGAAAAAAACGTTTTCATCTCCTAGGGCTGTGTGATCATCAATTTAAGGGAAATTGCTTCCACCAGCTGATGACGCCCAAATCCATATCTCTAATTTCAGACCCCTCTTTAGAGCTTGGTGCCCATATATCTAGGGTTTTATAGGACACTCATTCATATAGGCATCCAACAAGCATTTCGTAGGGTGTGCCATGTGGCAGGAAGGGTGTAGTGAGGAATCCACATGGTTCATCACTTAGTGTGGGAGACAAAGTAAAAAAAAAAATTAAAACTTATAAAGCTGGGGAGCAGAGACAACAGGAGCAATGAGCAGGAGCCTGACCTGCCTGGGGTCGTGGAAACCATGGAGGTAATGACACTAAAGCCAAGACCTGAGATCTGAGGAGGGATTACTCAGGGAAAGCTCAGGAAGCAGAGGCCACAAAGATGGAGGAACAGGGAGGGGACACAGTCTTTGCAAATGCCTGGAAGGAACAGAGACTGTGGGATATTGGGGAAACAAATAACAGGGCAGTTTGGTGTAGCAGGGACATCAATCATGCTTCAGGTCTGGCCCTCCTTTCATATCTCTCTTCTTGTGAATGACATGACCATCTTCCCAGTCACCCAGGGCATCTTCCTGTTTGCCTCCTGCAAGTCCAATAAATCATCACCTTTCTTCTGAGAGCCTTGCAGATGGGCTTCCTCCTCCCTGAGCCCACCATCTCTCCCTGAGCTGGCGGCGACCGTCCCTATGCTCACCCTCCTGTTGTTATCTTGTCTTTCTTTCGGCGGTGACTTACATCACTGACGCAGGGCTCGCTCTAGAAGGTGGATGGCACCATCTCTTTACCCACCAACGAATACTCATGGCCCTCCAGATTAACCCCTGCTCCATCGTGGGCCAGATGGAGGTCTGGTGTGATTTGCCTTCTGCACAACCTTTCAGATCCCACTCTATGGAGCTGTTTCAAAAGTGTGAAAGTGTTAGTTGCTCAGTTGTGTCCAACTCTTTGCAACCCCATGGACTGTAGCCAGCCAGGCTCCTCAGACAAGAACACTGGAGTGGACAGCCTTTCCCTTCTCCAGGGCATCTCTCTGACCCACGGATCGAGCCTGAGTCTCTAGCATTGCAGACAGATCCCTTACTGTCTGAGTTGCCAGGGAAGCCCTGACCAAGGAGCTGCTTCATGTGAGGGTTGATTTGATGTGTTAACATGAGCAGATCACAGGTGAGCCTAGATATTAAGCTATGTATTATTTCTGGCATTTCTGTGAGGGCACTAGGATGAAATTTGCATGAAAATCAGTGGACTCAGTAAAGGTGTGCCCTCTCCAAGGTGCGTGGAACTTGTCCAATCCATTGAGGCCCTGAATAGAACACGAAGGCAGAGGGAGGAAGAATTCCAGCCCTTCCTGCCTCACTGGGGGATCAATTCTCCTGCATTCTCATTTCTCAGGCCTTCAGACTAGGACTGAATGATACCACTGTCTTTCCTGGGTCCCCAGCTTCCAGATGGCAGACAACAGTGCTTCTCAGCCTCTGCAAGTACAGAGCTGATTCCTTAGTTTCTATCTACTTAAATAAATAGACTAGGTCTGACTCTTTGTGGCCCCGTGGAATGTAGCCCACCAGGCTCCTTTGTCCATGGGATTTCCCAGGCAAGAATCCTGGAGTGGGCAGCCATTCCCTTCCCCAGGGAATCTTCCCAACCCAGGGATCAAACCCAGGTCTCCTGCATTGCAGGCAGATTCTTTACCGTCTGAGTCACCAACAAAGCCCTAGATACCCTGGGAAATAATAAGCATGAAATATGAAACTTGAGAGTCTGGCAAGACCTGGTAACTGAAATGTATTAGTCAAGGTTTTCTAGAGAAACAGAACGAATATTTTATATACATAGCTCTCAAGTTTCATGCGTCCTGCTTTTTCTTTCCAAGATGTCCCCACATTTCCTGTCTAGCTAACTCTATTTATTCTGCAATTCTCAGTAAAAAATATTGCCATCTCTGAACAGCCCACTTTGGTACATCCATTCCCAGCCTGAGTGGGGGGCCCTGTGTCCTTCTGGGCAGTCTGTGCTTGCTTCTCCACAGCATAAGTCACAGCATATCTCTTTACTGAGTCTGTCTGTCTTTCTCACTGGGTTCCAAGTGCTTTGGGGGTAGGTATGCTATGGTTTTTCCTGTGGTCATGTATGGATGTGAGAGTTGGACTGTGAAGAAGGCTGAGTGCCGAAGAGTTGATGCTTTTGAACTGTGGTGTTGGAGAAGACTCCTGAGAGTCCCTTGGACTGTAAGGAGATCCAACCAGTCCATTCTGAAGGAGATCAGCCCTGGGATTTCTTTGGAAGGAATGATGCTAAAGCTGAAACTCCAGTACTTTGGCCACCTGATGCGAAGAGTTGACTCATTGGAAAAGACTCTGATGTTGGGAGGGATTGGGGGCAGGAGGAGAAGGGGACGACAGAGGATGAGATGGCTGGATGGCATCACTGACTTGATGGACGTGAGTCTGAGTGAACTCCGGGAGTTGGTGATGGACAGAGGGGCCTGGCGTGCTGCAATTCATGGGGTCGCAAAGAGTCGGACAGGACTGAGCGACTGATCGGATCTGATACATTATTTAATATCATATTAACTTGAGCACAGCATGGTGTCCCCAGGCATTCTCTAGTTCTATCCTGCTTCCTGGTTGTCACAAGAAACGTTTCTATGTATTATCTGCTCCACTATGACGCAGGCTTTGTGACTCCAGGGAGTTTGTCTGTTTTGTTTAATCTTCAGCTTTCACAATATACCTGGCACAGAATAGATGTCCAAATCGTTGTGGATTTATTGAATGAAAGAATGAAGTTAACATTCAAGCCCATATCTTGGCTTTGGCTCATTATTTTTTCAACATGGCAAACACTTTTTTCCCCTAGTTTTCTTTGACATGAGATTTTCTAGTAACTGACTGTGTAACTTAGGACAATCCTT
Organism: Bos taurus; assembly: GCF_002263795.3. Lineage (NCBI taxonomy): Eukaryota > Metazoa > Chordata > Mammalia > Artiodactyla > Bovidae > Bos > Bos taurus. Next base: position 12,803,827 of record NC_037339.1, read on the forward strand.
TCTCTGGTTCAGTATTCCCATCTGTGTCATCATGATTTTTTTAAATTAAAGTTTCATTTGTCTGTCTTACAGGGGTGGGGATGTGTTTCCCATCTTTGCATCCCTAGCCATGATGCTTGATAAATATTTATTGAGTGAATGAATGAATGATGGAGGTGTGGCGTCATGCTTATAAAACAACCTCCTTCATTAAATTTTCATGAGGAGTAAATGAATTTATAGATGTACAACATTTAAACAGTGTCTGGCACATGGTAAATAGTTGATAAGTGTTAGCTATCCTCTTCCTCATCAAAATTATTTCCATTCTCACTTTATATTCCCTAATCCTTTCAAATCACACCTCTTAAAGATTTCTCCTATCACAAGGACTTCAAATAACACCTATCTCAGGAATTTTAGGGCCCATAGGACTGCCTCGCGCATAGTTCCCAGCACAATGCTTTGTTGCTGTTCGGTCGCCCAGTCCTGTCTGACTCTTGGCGACCCATGGACTGCAGCATGCCAGGCTTCCCTGTGCCCCACCATCTCCCAGAGCTTGCCCAAGTTCATGTCCAGTGCTAGGTTGTTTTAAATGCTTCATCAGAACAACAGTTTGGAATCCCCCTTTTAAAATACTTGCATCTTCACGATACTGGATGCTTGGGGCTGGTGCACTGGGACGACCCAGAGGGAGGGTATGGGGAGGGGGGAGGGAGGAGGGTTCAGGATGGGGAACACAGGTATACCTGTGGCGGATTCATTTTGATATTTGGCAAAACTAATACAATATTGTAAAGTTTAAAAATAAAATAAAATTTAAAAAAATACTTGCATCTTTATACACAGGTCATCTTTTCAGATTGGCCACTACTGAACCGATTTGCGCTTTTCAGTAGAAAGCGAGTTTTTTGTGTCTGTTCCTCACACTTTCGTTATGAATAACAGTTATGAGCAGGATAACAACAGCATTTCTATTTTTATACATGACATTCATCCATCTGCTTTTCCAAACCTGGCACCTGAGCAAGATACATTTCACCCTAGATTTAGAAAGGAGCTGAAATTATAAAAGAAAAAAAAAAACCATCCTCAGGTGCTCCAAGAAGCAAATAAACACCAGGCTGGACTGTAGCAGCCATTTCCATAGAGATGTTAAAAGGCCAATCTGAGTGTGCAATTCCAGGTACATTGGAGAGAGGCAAGTCACACTATTTTTAGAGCTGGTGGCTTGCAATCCTATGGTGCTAATAAAAGTTTTCATACCCTGGAAATTTACTACTAATAAAATGAGGTCTTTCTGGTGTCTGTGATGAATACTGGTGAGTACTGAGTAGGTTGTCTGATGCTGGTTTGCGTGACTGTCTATACGCATAAAGTTTAAGCATCGTCCAAAAGATGGCACTGTTTATTCGTTTTTTTATCATACTTAATTACAAATGTTGTATCGTGCAGGCACATTAATGAACTAAATGAAGATGGAACAGAGATATCATCCGCCACACAAATCAAACTGTCATTTTACTATAGGTCTTTTCTAACTCTTCATCTTGTTCCTCGGCAAATGAATATGCCCAAGCTATTAAATGTAGTAACTGCAATGTCAGCAAATCTTTTACTTATTAAGTACTTTTTTTTTTTCTGTCTAAAGGGAATTCTGGAATCCACTTTTGAAATCATTACAGATGCATTATAGAAGAGGGGTAATCAAGACATATTTAACATTTTAATCCTGAAAAGCTTGATTTTCAAACATGAGTTCTCTAGTGATCACAGGGAAACCAGAACTGGTAGTTGTGGGTCACGGGCTATTAGAAAGCATTGTTCTCGTTTTTTCCTAGATTCCAAATATATGCTTTAACATACTGTATTTGTTTTTCTCTTTCTGACTTACTTCACTCTGTATGACAGACTCTAGGTTCATCCACATCACTAAAAATGACCCAATTTCCTTCCTTTCACAGGTACTGATGAACCTATTTATGCAAGGCAAGAACGGAGACGCAATTGTAGAGAACGGACTTGCGGGCACAGGGTGAGAAGGAGTGACGGAATGCATTGCGAGAGTCGCACTGACATTTATACACCACTGTGTGTAAAACAGATGGCTAGCGGGAAGCTGCTGTGCAGCACAGGCGCTCAGCGCGGACCGCGAGGGGCGGGATGGGCGGCGTGGCGAGAGGGAGCCCCAGGAGAGAGAGGGAGATGTACACTTATGGCCAATGCACTTTGTTTTACAGCAGAAACTAACGCAATATTGCAAAGCGACTATAGTCCAATTTTTAAAAAATAAAAAGAAAGCATTGTTCTTTGAAATTCAGTTCAGTTCAGTTCAGTCGCTCAGTCGTGTCCAACTCTTTGCGACCCCATGAATTGCAGCAGGCCACGCCTCCCTGTCCATCACCAACTCCTGGAGTCCACCCAAACCCATGTCCATCGAGTAGGTGATGCCATCCAGCCATCTCATCCTCTGTCATCCCCTTCTCCTTCTGCCTCCAATCTCTCCCAGCATCAGAGTCTTTTTCCAATGAGTCAACTCTTTGCATGAGGTGGCCAAAGTACTGGAGTTTCAGCTTTAGCATCATTCCTTCCAAAGAACACCCAGGGCTGATCTCCTTTAGGATGGACTGGTTGGATCTCCTTGCAGTCCAAGGGACTCTCAAGAGTCTTCTCCAACACCACAGTTCAAAAGCATCAATTCTTCGGCGCTCAGCTTTCTTCACAGTCCAACTCTCACATCCACACATGACCACTGGAAAAACCATAGCCTTGACTAGACGAACCTTTGTTGGCAAAGTAATGTCTCTGCTTTTGAATATGCTATCTAGGTTGGTCATAACTTTCCTTACAAGGAGTAAGCATCTTTTAATTTCATGGCTGCAGTCACCTTTGTGAACAAAAGGTAAAAACTTCAAAATAACTTTTTAGAACAAATAGGTGATTAGGCATGATGACATTGGTTAAATCCCAAGATATACTGGGGGATAGTTCCTTGTAGGAGTGTGGCACATGGTTTTTTAGGAGCATTTCTGACATTATGACATATATATATATATATATATATATATACACACACACATATATATGTAAATAAATAAATATATACATATATATTTATTTTTCTGGCTCAGCATTTCTTTAGAAAATCACCTTCCCCATTCCTGAGTTACTTCTATTTATTTTCAGTTTATTGGTTAAGGCAAGTCAAATGACAACCTTACATTTAGTGGGGCAGACAGAGTCAGAGCGGCTGTGTCCCCAAGGGGAGGAAAACCAAATATTTTGATAATGTGTACTATTAACTAAAATTTGAAGGGGATCTTCACAAGGCTTGGAAGCAGAAGCCAGTGAGTGGTTTCACTAAGCTGGTGGGCGGGGAGTTCAGGGGGGAATGAATCATCATGTGTGGAAATGAATAAAATTCCTGATAAAAACTTTTTTTTGAATGAGCACAGAATCATAGCGGGAAAGTACATTGAGTGTTCATTAATGCACATAATAGGGTGGGTAGGAATGGTTTTTACTCCAATGCCTTCAAAGCCACTTGTCACTAGGGCTAGATCAGAGCTTTATAGAGTAGAAAACATGTCCCCTGTACACAAAAGAAAACATTCAGGAAACTAGTCTCCTTTCTGATACTAGCAGAAAGCAAACAGCATTCATATGTATTTATTATGGTAGGTAGTACTTGAAATACATCAATTATTCCCAGAACTGCAAGAGAACAGGCAGGTGGTAAACTGCAGGGATGGGTAGCAATTAAGAATTTCCAAGAACCAACAAAGATTTCTCTTATGTACACTTATTAACAGCTGAAATTTTATAGGAGGAAGTGCCAGAAATTTTAATTGTCTGTTTTTCTTTATCTTTTACTTCCTATTGCATCCTTCCATATTTGTAATACTGCATAATATGTTCTCAGTGGTTTCCATATAATAACATGTGTGTGTGCTTAGTCGCTCAGTTGTGTCCGACTCTGCAACCCCATGGACTGTAGCCCCCCAGGCTCCTCTGTCCATGGGGATTCTCCAGGCAGGAATACTGGAGCGGGTTGCTACGCCCTCCTCCAGGAGATCTTCCCAACCCAAGGATCGAATCCAGGTCTCCCACACTGCAGGCAGTTTCTTTATCATCTGAGCCACCAGGGAAGCCTAAGAATACTGGAGTGGATACCCATTCCCTTCTCCAGGGGATCTTCCTGACCCAGCAACCAAAGCAGGGTCTCCTGCATTGCAGGCAGATTCTTTACCAGATGAGCTACCAGGGAAGCCCATAATAACAGGTACTGAAGTTATCTAAAGAGCTAAAGATAGGACTCAGTGACATAGGGAAACTGCTTAGATGCAGATGAAGCACTGAAAAAAAAAATACCTAAGAGACTAATTGGGACAGGTTTGTTTTCTGTTTCTAGGCATATATGCAATAATGTTGTTGAGCATTTGGTTTCCCTTGATAGTACACATCAAATGAGAACTGTTTGATACCTTTTATAATATACTTTAGGTGAGCATCAAAAAGTGAATTTGGTCATAAGGTTCACCTGCCTCCAGCTACCCAACGAATATGCCTGTGTGCTCAGTCATATCCAACTCTTTGTGACCCCATGGACCTGGGCCCACTAGGACCCTCTACCTATGGACTTCTCCAGGCAAGAATACTGGAGTGGGTTGCCATGCCCTCCTCCAGGGAATCTTCCCGACCAAGGGAGGGAACCCGCATCTCCTGTGTCTCCTGCACTGGTAGGCATATTCCTTACCACTGAGTCATGTGGGAAGCCCACAACGAATAGAGGTGCATAATAAATCTTACTGTGAGAATTAAATAATAGGATTTATGTAAAGAACTTGGCATAACATCAAGTTAAAATTTTTTCTAAAATTTTACGTACTTTATCTCCTTAAACCTCATGATAAGTAAGCAGAAGAAATACTATAGGCCTCACCTAAGAAAATAGAGGTTCAGAAAGTTTGAAGTATACTTAGGGAGGAGGTACAAAGCCTAGGTCTACTGGTGTCCAGCTCAATGAAATTTCCCTGGCCATCCCTGTGCACATGACTGAGAAGGACTCCTATTTTTATCAAGTGGTAAGGTTAACTTTAAAAAAAAAGCATTTTATTCACTTAATTATTTTAACACCAAAAACATTTGGTATTGGGGTATAGTCATTTAGCAATGTTGTGGTAGTTTCAGATAAACAGCAGAGACCCAGTCATATGTATACATGTATCCATTCTCCCCCAAATACCCCTCCCACCCAGGCTGGCATAGAGCATTGAGCAGAGTTCCCTGTGCTATATGTAGGTCTTTGTTGGTTATCCATTTTAAGTATAGCAGTGCGTACATGATCTTCCCAAAGTCCCTAACTATCCCTTAAGAAGGACTCCTGTTTATATGTATTTGATGGTGAGCTTCATATATATAAATAGCTAGGGTTTGTATAGAGCCTACTTTTTAAATCAAACATGAATTTAGGTATTGTAGTGAAGGTATTTTGTAGATGTGGTTAGCATCTAAAGTTGATTGAATTTGAGGAAAGGAAATAGCCCTTATTAATGTGGTGGGCTTTGTTTAATCAGTTGAAGGTCTTAAAAGCAAAACTGAGGTTTCCTGAAGAAGAAATTCTACTTCCAGATTGTAGCATTAAGCTCTGTCTGACAGGAACAGCGATTCAGATGTAGAGAATGGACTCGGGCACAGCAGGGGAAGGAGAGGGTGAAACCAAGAGAGAGAGCAGCGCTGATACACATACACACACTCCCAGCTGTGAAGTAGGTAGCTGGTGGGAAGCTGTTGTGTAATTCAGGGAGCTCAGCTTGGGGCTCTGTGGTGACCTCTAGTGGTGGGATGGGGAGGTGGGAGGGAGCTTCAAGGGGGAGGAGATAAATGCATACGTAAAGCTGATGGATGTACAGCAGAAACCACACAACGCGGAAAAGCAATTATCCTCCAATTAAAAAAACATGCAAACAAAAAAAGACCTGCCTGAGTTTCCAGCCTGCTGGCCTGCCTTAAAAATCTTGACCTTGCCAATTCCCACAATCACATGCTAATTCCTTAAAGTAAATCTCTCTCTGAAACATGAGTTTTAATCTCAAGTCATTTCTAGGTAGTGTAGTCAGGGTTCGCCATAGAAACAGAACCAACAGAATACAAATGATGAATGTATATACATATATAATATAAATATATGTTTTTATATATACGTATTTATCCTGTGTATAAATATTGGGGCTTCTAGGTGGCGCTGGTAGTAAACAACCTGCCTGCCAAATGCAGGAGACCTAAGAGACTTGGGTTCGCTCCCTGGGTTGGGAAGATCCCCTGGAGGAGGGCACGGCAACCCACTCCAGTATTCCCGCCTGGAGAATCCCACGGACAGAGGAGCCTGGTGGGCTACTTTCTCACTTTGCCTCTTCCAGTCAGCTGCACTGCCTCAGACTGCTGTGGAGTTAGGATTTTTGCATTGCTACTTCGGAAGTGTGGCCCATGATGTTAGATGGGTGGACTCTGGCAAGTGAGAATACTTAAACGACAACACAGACCCACAGATACGTACATCCCCTGACGTCTCACATGCGGAAGCGCTTCTTGACTTTGGATATAAAGCTCTCCTGGGAAGATGATCTCCACAACTCCGAGCCACATGGCGCTCTTCTCGATCCCATCTCCTGCAGTTGTACGATAAAGGCTCAGGAAATGAAAACTCTTGCTTTGTCGTTTTCTTCCAAGCCGAGAGGTGTAGACATGCCTCTTCCTTCCCCCTTAGGCAAGCTCTTATGATTGTGCCCATGAATTTACCTCATGGCATGGATTCCCAGGACAACACTTGGATCTGGCATTTCACTCCTTCCTGCCCATTCAGGAACCTCCTTCTGTAACCACCCCTCCTTCCTCGACAAACTTTACTCATAATGATAAGGGAAAGCGAAAGCATTAGTCAGCCCTCAGTCACGTGTGACTCTTTGGGACCCCGTGGACTGTAGCCCGCCAGGCTCCTCTGTCCATGGGATTCTCTGGGCAAGAATACTGGAGTGGGTTGCCATTTCCTTCAGAGATCAAACCCGGGTCTCCTGCATTGCAGGCAGACTCTTTACCATCTGAGCCACCAGGGAAGAGATAAGGATGGTGGTAATAATAACCTCCATATAGAAACCATGGCACTGAATCAAGTTGCAAGTCTGTGAAGACACTGTAACCTTTTCATTGTATAAACGCGGCAACTGCAGCTTAGAGAAGTGGCATATGTGCCCACGGCTCCGTATGCATTTCTTTCCTAGAAAAAAATCTGCAGTTCAAAATCAAGTCTGTTTGAATCCAAGAGTATGAAACCATTGAATCCAATAGTAATCGTAGCACAAAAGGCATGGTGTCTTGGTTTCTTCAGCCTATTTTTGTTATAAAGCTCAGCCTCACAAAAGTACAATTTACAAAGTGTTACCACAGGGTCAGGCACATCCTCATGAGTCCCTGGGTCCTGCCTCATCAGGTCTTCAGCCCACGAATCTCTTAGTGTAAGCTGGCACAGTTATGGGAGGAGGTGTCCTCTCCCGTGACAACTTCCTCCTCTTTAAAAGCCGAAGGCAGGTATTATGTGATCTCACTTATATGTGGAAGCTAAAAAGGAATGATGCAAATGAACCTATTTATAAAACGGAAATGAACCCAGATCTAGAAAACAAACTTACGGTTCCCAAAGGGGACAGCAGGTGGGGAGGGGGAGATAAATCAGGAGTCTGGGATTAACAGATACACACTACTAAAAATAAAACGGATAAACAACAAGGACCTACTGTATAGCACAGGGAACTATACCCAATATCTTGTAATAAACCATAATGCAAACACATCTGAAAAAGAATATATATATATATATATATATATATAACTGAATCACTTTGCTGTATACTTGAAACTAACACAACATTGTAAATTAACTCACTTCATTTTTTTTAAGTCAAAAAAGCAGCTATACTCCAATAAAAATTAATTTTAAAAAAGAAAAAAAATCTATTTTATAAGTATATTTTTAAAGCATTTTGCTAAACTTTTTAACATTCTAAGGAAAGTTTAAAATTTGTTTTAATAAAGAATACAGAGATAAATATTTAAAAGAATCAATGGTCGACTCTTGCCTATAGAGTAGAAAACTCATGCTTGGAAGTGGCTCTGCTTGCAACCTGGGTTTTCCTGGGCTTTGTAGTTATGATACTGAGGAACACCTGCTATGCGGATGGCAGCCTCCACATTTCTCCACAGTCGTTTCCCATCACAGACTCCTCCCATCCCTGCCATAGGTTTGTGCTGTCTAATGCTTGGGACGTTCATGAATGGTGAACCTTAAAAGACCCAAACTGAAAGTGAAAAGCACAGGCATTAGAGCCAGACAAACTTGAGATGGAATCCCTGCTTCCCATCTGCTCAGTGCATGAGCGGCGACGAGCTGCTTAACCCGCCTGTGCTCTGTTCTCCCGCGGGAAATGCAGCTCCCCACTGCCCCATGGGTTGGTGTAAGGAACGTAGTGCATTATGCACGTAGAGAAGTGTGCAGAGCTCAGCGCGTGGCAAGTGGTAAACCCTCGCTACAGGTACTGATTTTCATTCCTGTTGGATCCAGATGTTTGCACCCACTTTCTGTAAATTACCTCCCCCCTGTATATAGTCTTATATTTCTGTTTATTGTCGCATGGGCCAAACTGCATGCTCCTTACAATCGGGAGAGTGACGTTCACCTTCAGGGTTGACCATACAGTTGCTCCATAAATACTTATCATGTTGACTGACTGAACTCCTACTGTATGTGGTACATAAAATTAAGCAGTGGACCCCAGATGTACCTATCTTGGAGGAATTTGTGGTTTAACAAATAATTTTTAAAGAGGTAGTCTTTTTTTTCTCTCTCTTCTGCAGTTCAAATTTACTCGCTGCTAGAAATGAACTATGACTGGAAAGTTAAGCACATGTGTGCTTCTGTTTCTTTGGTTAACATGGACAGGCCTAGTAAATAGTAGAGCCATGACCTGAAATGAAGTCTGGAGAACCTATTTTCTGTCCTATGAGTGACTGTCTCCCTGGCTGCCCCTCTGAATCTGGGTACCAATGAGATGATGAGGTAGATTAGGTAGATCTACCAATGTGGTCAATGTCATCTGTTAAGTACTGGGGTGTGCTACCCACTTTGAGCCTCACAATTCTCTCACCTGTAAAATGGGGTGATCATCCTGCCCATGTGAGGATGAAATTAGGCTGTGTTAAAGCGTCTGGCAAGTGACATCTATTAGGCACTCAGTGGGTAGCAGCTAACATTCTTTAGCTTCAGCTCGCAGCTCAGTCACAGGATCCTTGATGGATGGAGCTGCCCTCCTCCACGGATTGACTTCTTGGCTCCCTCTCCTCTCCTTGGCAGGGGCTTCCCTGGTGGTTCAGTGGTAAAGAATCTACCTGCAATGCAGAAGACAACCCAGGATCGATCCCAGGGATGGGAAGAGGCCCTGGAGAAGGCAATGGCGCTCCACTCCAGTATTTTGGCCTGGGAAATCCCATGGACAGAGGAGCCTGGTGGGCTACAGTCCATGGGGTTGCAAACACAACTTAGTGACTAAATAACAACTCCCGTTGGTAGGGATGGCTCCTGTCTTGCTCACTGCTGTCTCTCCAGCACCTTCTGGTGAGTGGCACGTGAATGGAGCTTTATATTTCAGTGTTTGACAAATGAAGATTCTATTATAGATGCAGGAACCACATGGCTTCTTCCTATAGGAATTTTCTCCATTCACGATATGGAAGGTGCCCAGCCTGCCACAAAAGGGCTTCTATAAAACACCTATGAGATTTTCTACTCTTTAAATATATTTATATCTATAATTTTGTTCCTCAAAAATTTAAATATAAAATTATCATATGATCCTACAATTCCAGTTCTGGGTACATTTCTAAAAGAATGGAATTAAACAGGGGAATTAAACAGATATTTACACTTCCATGTTCATAGCAACATTATTCACAATATCCAAAGGGTGGAAATGACCTAAATGTCAGTTTGGGATAAGCAAAATGTGGTATATATACACACAACAAAATATCATTCAGCTTAAAAAAAAAAGGGTGGGGCGGGGAACACAAAGGAACTCCCTGATGGTCCAGTGTTTGGGAGTCCATGTTTTCACTGCATGGGGCCTGGGTTCGATCCCTGGTCAGGGAACTAAGATTCTGCATGCCACACAGACCAGCCAAAATGAAAAACAAAAAGTAAATATCATGTCAGTATGCTTTCTTAACAACAAAAAAGGAACACAATTCCAGTACCTGCTGTATAGTATGGATGAACCTTGAAAGCATTATGTTACGTGAAATGTCAGACACAAAAAGACAAATGCTGTGATTCCTTTCACGTGAAGTATCTAGAATAAGGAAATTCCTAGAGACAGGAAGGAGAGCAGAGGTTACCAGGAAGGGAAGGCAGAAGGGAGAGTTATTCTACAATGGAGAGTCGTTTGAGATGGAAAATGGGTGGAGATGAATGGGAATAGTGGATTACACAACAGTGGGAGTCTACTTAATGCCTCTGAATTGCCCTTACAAATGGCTAAAACGGGAAGCTTCATGTTATGTATATTTGCCACAATACAAACAACCTTACGTAGGATAGTTGAGGCCAGTAGGAGAGTCTGCTCTGCTCAGTGGGAGCAGGGGCAGGGAGGAGGCCACCCCGTGGAAACTCCAGCTCGGTCAACGCTCCCAGGGCTGCCGGGCGTTCTAATTACCACTGGCGCTCGACTGTTCCTCACAGTCTCAGCTGGGGGCCATGTCACTTGGCCCCTGTCGGATCCTGATTGCCCCGTAGAGCTGCCTTCCCCGCTGTAATTGTCTTTTCACATCACCACGGTAGAAGGACAGCAATCATTTGCTCGAACCTGATTGCATCCTCAACATGACACCGGCTGCTGGGCGTAACAGCATGCACGGAATTCAACTGATTTGAAATGTTTCCTCCAACTGGCTTTGTCCCCACACCACGCCCCAAGCCTATCTTCTCCACTTCTTTGGCTTAACTGTGTCTTCCACTCTTCTCAATATGGTCCAGCTGTCAGGGTAGACATGGTGTCTATGCCCCTCTGAATATCCTATTGATATCAGATATCCATATCAGAATAAGCCTATTTATACTGCATATCAGAAATGATTTTTTATTTCTTCCTTAGCTGCCAGAACTGTTCCCATCACTGAGAATCAAATCTATTCCACAAGCTCATATATCATCATTACCTACAATACAGATTCTGAAATCCAAGCAGACCTGGCAATTTTATTGATGCTCAGAGCAGAACAGAGCCCAGGTCACCCTGAATCCGTTGCGCTGGCTTTGCCTTACTGACAACAACATGTCACTGACAAAATTACCGGAGAAAAGATGACTTGGTAAGTTCAGCACAGAACGTAACTTGTCAGTGACAGGGGTGGGATATTTTTATCCTTCTAACTCAATGCTAATGAAGTTGGTGGGAATAACTCCTGCCTGAAAAGGTGTACCTCAGGGAACAGGGAGAAGCAGAAAAGCACTAGAGTCGGCTTGTTCTCAGAGTCATTTTTCTCGATAGAGCTACAATTTAATCAGGGGATCTTACAAAGAGCCGAGAAGTTGGGGACCCAGAGCAATAACCAATAAGGCCAGATTTGTCACTCATAAGCATGGCCCCTGGATCAGCGCTGGGAGGCTGAGCTAATCCGTCACACCTGGGTCTCAATTTTCTCACTTGTGCAGTGGAAGTTGTACTGTATGGCCCTTTGCTCTTTTGAGGATTACATGCTGTTTATTAAGTGACTAGAGATCCAAGATGAGAAAGACCACACGATCATTTTAACAAGGGTTGAAGTGGGGAAAGAAAAATGCTCGCTCCATCATGACAGGTTACTGTCTGGCTCTATAAGGGGATGCGAAGGGGGAAGGGAGGGAGGGCAATCAGAAAGGGGAAAGATGTCAGTTGACTGGAGGAAGATGAAGGAAAGAAGAAAGAATAAAGACATCTGTCAGGAGTCCCCAAACTTATCCTCAGGTGTGATGATTCACTGAAAGGATTCACAGGACCCTGAAAACATGCTATACCCATGGTTATGTCTGTTATGGAAAAAGGATGCAGATTAAAGTCAGCAAAGGAAAAAGGTGCTGCGGAGACCAAGCACAAGGCTCCCAGCTGTCTTCTCTCAGTGGAGTTTAGTAGACAGCACTCAATTCTCCCAGAAGTGATGTGTGACAACACATTAATTAAGTACTGCCAGTCTTGGTGTGCAGAGTTTTCTTGGAGATCAGTCAGTCGCATAGTCGTGGAGCACCCATATAAGTGACCTTGACTACTCAGTCTCCAGCCTCCTTTGGAAGTCAAAGTTTCAGGAATACAAAAATACATAAGCATAATATTAGCATAAATGATCTATTGTGGCTTAAGGTCCAGGTACACAATGACATGGCTATCAGGTAGGACATTTTATGGGCCCAGAGGTGACGTCTCAGAAGCCACTTAAGGACCAGTCCTTTCTTGGATGTGCTCTATGTTCAGGCACCCCTGTCTGTCAAGTTAAGCCTTTACTGCACAGACATGGAAAGAAATAGAGCCTGAATCCCTACTACTCACCCATCTTAAGGGCTGTTCTTGTTAAGTTGCTCAGTTGTGTCAGACTCTTTGGATCTCATGGACTGTAGCCTGCCAGGCTCTTCTGTCCATGGGATTTTCCAGGCAAGAATACTGGAGTGGGTTGCCATTTTCTTCTCCACGGGATCTTCCCAACCCAGGGATTGAATCCGTGTCTCCTGCATTGGCAGGTGGATTCTTTACTGCTGAACCACCAGGGAAGCCCATCTTAAGAGTAGGTCCCTGCTAAGTGAGCTTAACTTATGCACATATGCACTAGCACACGACTAACATTACAGTTACCGCAAACACACAATTCATCCATTACCACTTCTTTCTTTCAAGTGTTTCTCAACTGACTTTATTTTCAGGTTAGGAGAACGTTTTACCTTCTCTTGCTACCTTCTCGTGTGTTTCTTTTAAAAGTCAAAGACAGCATAACCCAGCATCTTTCGCTTTTCCTTGACTGCCTCTATGTTCAGGGTTAAGTTTCGTGCTCATTGTAGCGACTTTCCTCAGCCTGTTTTCTGACATAATTGCTGTCTTCTCTTCCCCTTTTCAGTATGACAGAGTAGAAAAATCAGGACTTTGGAACAAAGGTATGGACTCAAATACTGGCTACTCAACATGCTGGCTGTGCGACTTTAGATAAGCACTTAGCCCATTCAAACATGCTCTCATTGGTAAAAGGACTTTTCAAAGTTGTTGTAAGGATTACAGATAAGGATATAAAATGCCTCCTGTTTGATGGGTGCTAAATAAAGGGTGAAAGTGAAGTGAAAGTCATTCAGTCATGTCTGACTCTTTGCGACCCCATGGACTGTAGAGTTCATGGAATTCTCCAGGCCAGAATACTAGAGTGGGTTCAGTTCAATTCAGTCACTCAGTAGTGTCCGACTCTTTGCGACCCCATGTACTGCAGCACAGCAGACCTCTCTGTCCATCACCAACTCCAGGAGTTTACTCAAGCTCATGCCCATTGGGTCAGTGATGCCATCCAACCATCTCATCCTCTGTTGCCCCCTTCTCCTCCCACTTTCAATCTTTCCCAACATCACGGTCTTTTCCAATGAGTCAGCTCTTTGCATCAGGTGGCCAAAGATTTGGAGTTTCAGCTTTAACATCAGTCCTTCCAATGAATATTCAGGACTGATTTCCTTTAGGATGGACTGGTTGGATTTCCTTGCAGTCCAAGGGACTCTCAAGAGTCTTCTCCAACACCACAGTTCAAAAGCATCAATTCTTTGGCGCTCAGCCTTCTTCACAGTCCAACTCTCACATCCATACATGACTACTGGAAAAACCATAGCCTTGACTAGATGGACCTTTGTTGGCAAAGTAATGTCTTTGCTTTTGAATATGTTATCTAGGTTGGTCGTAACTTTCCTTCCAAAGAGTAAGCGTCTTTTAATTTCATGGCTGCAGTCACCATCTGCAGTGATTTTGGAGCCCCCAAAAATAAAGTCTGACACTGTTTCCACTGTTTCCCCATCTATTTGCCATGAAGTGATGAGACCAGATGCCATGATTTTAGTTTTGTAAATGCTGAACTTTAAGCCAACTTTTTCACTCTCCTCTTTCACTTTCATCAAGAGGCTCTTTAGTTCTTCACTTTCTGTCATAAAGGTGGTGTCATCTGCATATTTGAGGTTATTGATATTTCTCCCGCAATCTTGATTCCAGCTTGTGCTTCCTCCAGCCCAGCGTTTCTCATGATGTACTCTGCATATATGTTAAATAAGTGCAGTGACAATATACAGCCTTGACGAACTCCTTTTCCTGTGTGGAACCAGTCTGTTGTTCCATGTCCAGTTCTAACTGTTGCTTTCTGACCTGCATATGGATTTCTCAAGAGGCAGGTCACATGGTCTCTGGTATTCCCATCTCTTTCAGAATTTTCCACAGTTTGTGGTGACCAAACACTCTAAGGCTTTGGCATAGTCAGTAAAACAAAAATAGATGTTTTTCTTGAACTCTTGCTTTTTCAATGATCCAACGGATGTTGGCAATTTGATCTCTGCTTCCTCTGCCTTTTCTATTCTAAATCCAACTTGAACATCTGGAAGTTCATGGTTCACGTATTGTTGAAGCCTGGCTTGGAGAATTTTGAGCATTACTTTACTAGTGTGTGAGATGAGTGCAATTGTGCCTTAGTTTTGAGCATTCTTTGGCATTGCCTTTCTTTGGGACTGGAATGAAAACTGACCTTTTCCAGTCCTGTGGCCACTGCTGAGTTTTCCAAATTTGCTGGCATATTGAGTGCAGCACTTTCACAGCATCTTCTTTTAGGACATGAAATACCTCACCTGGAATTCCATCACCTCCACTAGCTTTGTTCATAGTGAGTGGGTAACCTTTCTCTTCTCCAGGGGATCTTCCCTACCCAGGGGTCGAACTCAGGTATCCCACATTGCAGGCAGATTCTTTACCAGCTGAGCCACCAGGGAAACCCCCAAAAGGGTAGCTATTCTTATTACCCTTTCTTTCCCCCTGTATTAGTGGATTATTTTTACCTCTCTGCCTGAAGGTTTTGGGGGAGTTAAATTTCCTTAAATCTCAATTGGTAGTTGACAGGATATGAACATATAAACAGCTTGTGAGAGTCTGGGTTAGTCACTTTATATCATGGACGCAAGAATTGGCCTCCCAAGTCTCTGGTTGCAGGGAGTATACTCTACTGATGGCCCTCTGCTTTTCTGTACCTGAGCTGAGGCCACCTTCTTATGGGCTGCTCCCTGATAAATGTCACAGGAATAGTAAGGCAGCCCATTCTCAGCAAATGTCATATCCGTCTGACAAACAACTTTGCCCCAGTGGCCTTCCTGAACTTTCCTTAGAACTAACTGCACTGCACCACCCTTATGGCAGAAAGTAAAGAGGGACTAAAAAGCCTCTTGATGAAAGTGAAAGAGGAGAGTGAAACAGTTGGCTTAAAGCTCAACATTCGGAAAATGAAGATCATGGTATCTAGTCCCATCACTTCATGGGAAATAGATGGGGAAACAGTGGAAACAGTGTCAGACTTTATTTTTTTGGGCTCCAAAATCACTGCAGATCGTGACTGCAGCCATGAAATTAAAAGATGCTTACTCCTTGGAAGGAAAGTTATGACCAACCTAGATAGCATATTCAAAAGCAGAGACATTACTTTGCCAACAAAGGTCCATCTAGTCAAGGCTATGGTTTTTCCAGTAGTCATGTATGGATGTGAGAGTTGGAGTGTGAAGAAAGCTGAGCGCCAAAGAATTGATGCTTTTGAACTGTGGTGTTGGAGAAGACTCTTGTGAGTCCCTTGGACTGCAAGGAGATCCAACCAGTCCATTCTGAAGATCAGCCCTGGGATTTCTTTGGAAGGAATGATGCTAAAGCTGAAACTCCAGTACTTTGGCCACCTCATGTGAAGAGTTGACTCATTGGAAAAGACTGATGCTGGGAGAGATTGGGGGCAGGAGGAGAAGGGGACGACAGAGGATGAGATGGCTGGATGGCATCACTGACTCGATGGACGTGAGTCTGAGTGACCTCTGAGGGTTGGTGATGGACAGGGAGGCCTGGCGTGCTGTGATTCATGGGGTCACAAAGAGTTGGACACGACTGAGCAACTGAACTGAACTGCACTGCATCCAAGATATTCCCAGTGGACCACCAGTCCTTCCCCCATCCTGTCTCTTTCACTCAAGTCAGAGCTGTATATGGGGTGATGTCTCTTTCAGCTTTTCCTGGAGCCCCTGTTATTTTTCTCTCACAGATGTTTTCCATCATAAGTTTCTTGCATATTTAATCTCATCCTGACATCTGCTTCGTGGAGGCTCCATTCTTGCCCTAGACTGTTGACTTAGAGCATGGTGTTGACAGAATGGGCTGCTCCTTATAGGAATAAGCTTTACCTGTCACAGACGCAATATGGTACCAGTGGTTTTCTTACACTGTACTGACTCAAGTACTGGTTCTGCAAAAATTTACAAGTGCAATAACCAGAGATACTCCCTTGGGTTATTTGGTTGCACTTTGAAAGGAAAGGATGATTCACACAGCTTCCCTCTGGGTCATGAGACTGTCCCAGACAAAAGCTAACATCAGAAAGAGCACACCTGGTCCTCAGGGGGTGGATTGGGCTGCTTGAAAGTTCTGATCTGCGTGTTTTTAGGCAGCATTTCCCTTCCTTAAGCTAAACACCTCCCACCCAGGAGTATTCATTCCTCCTCAACTGACTAAATTACACGTGAGCACAGATTCTCGGCTGTTTACCTTCTCACCTCAATCAATAAGGATGTGACAGCAAATAGCTTGACATCTATTAGTTGAAGCAGCACGTTGTTGAGGTTGTTATTGCGCTCCAAGTCTCTTCAGGGAACTGAAATCAATTGAAACTACTCCAAGAGTCTGAATTTTGGACAATTTGGATGCTGCCTAGTCTCTGCCGGGCATTTCTTCTTTTGAATATGTCTGTATTGCTGGAACATTCCTTGCCATGTATTTGCACTCAGCTGGCACAGTTTACCTGTTTCTAGACACAAGCCTCAGTCACAACCATGGCCCCGATGAGGAAAGCCTCTGCTAGCACTGAAGCCCAGAGGCCTGACCAAGGGGAGAGTGGTTGGAGAGAGTATGTCAAGGATGGTCCCTGTAGCCAGGGGCAAGCAGTTGACAACAGGCGTGCTATTGGCCAAGATCTCCACCTGCAGATGGAAGCTTTGGATGGCGGAGGGGATGTCAGGTAGCTGGAAATAGGCAGAACTCCAAGCACAGTGGTGGTCAAACCCAGGAAGATTTGTCAGGAGGGGATGTGGTTCCATTCCCTGAGAAGGAAGAATCCTGGGAAGGAAAGCATACAGCCTCTGTATGCTGAGGCTGAGGCAGAAAAATCAGGAAGCCAGTTATTAGCAGGAGACTGGTGGGAAAAATAATGCAGGAGCCCATGCTGGAATGCATGGCCAGAGTGGGGACTGTGACAAGGCCGACAGTGCTCCATGGAAAAGCTACTTGGGATTATCATGACCAAGGGGAAGATTTTGTCTGATTATGGTCTGGGAGGAGGATGAGTTTCCTATAGGTCTATGGGGAGGGGCTGGGGAGACAGGAAAGGAACAAGAAAGAAAGGAATTAAGTTAAGAAAGTTCCAATCAGAATTGAAAGAGACATGTGTACCCCAATGTTCATCTCAGCACTGTTTACAATAGTCAGGACATGGAAGCAACCCAGATGTCGATCAGCAGATGAATGGATAAGAAAGCTGTGGTACATATACACAATGGAATATTAGCCATTAAGAAGAGTGCATTTGAATCAGTTCTAATGAGGTGGATGAAACTAGAGCCTATTATACAGAGTGAAGTAAGTCAGAAAGAAAAACACCAATACAGTATACTAACACATAACCCTTATGGCAGAAAGTAAAGAAGAACTAAAGAGCCTCTTGATGAAAGTGAAAGAGGAGAGTGAAAAAGTTGGCTTAAAGCTCAACATTCAGAAAACAAAGATCATGGCATCCAGTCCCATCACTTCATGGCAGATAGACGGGGAAACAGTGGCTGACTTTATTTTTCTGGGCTCCCAAATCACTGCAGATGGTGACTGCAGCCATGAAATTAAAGGACACTTACTCCTTGGAAGGAAAGTTATGACCAACCCAGACAGCATATTAAAAAGCAGAGACATTACTTTGCCAACAAAGGTCCATCTAGTCAAGGCTATGGTTTTTCCAGTGGTCATGTATGGATGTGAGAGTTGGACTATAAAGAAAGCTGAGCACCGAAGAATTGATGCTTTTGAACTGTGGTGTTGGAGAAGACTCTTGAGAGTCCCTTGGACTGCAAGGAAATCCAATTAGTCCATCCTAAAGGAAATCAGTCCTGAATATTCATTGGAAGGACTGATGCTGAGGCTGAAACTCCAATACTTTGGCCACCTGATGCGAAGAGCTGACTCATTGGAAAAGACCCTGATGCTGGGAAATATTGAGGGCAAGATGAGAAGGGGACGACAGAGGATGAGATGGTTGGATGGCATTATCGACTTGATGGACATGGGTTTGGGTGAACTCCAGGAGTTGGTGATGGACAGGGAGGCCTGGTGTGCTGCAGTTCGTGGGGTCGCAAAGAGTCGAACCTGACTGAGCAACTGAACTGAACTGATATATATGGAATTTAGAAAGATGGTAATGATGACCCTATATGCGAAACAGCAAGGGACACAGATGTAAAGAAGTCTTTTGGATTCTGTGGGAGAGGGCGAGGGTGGGATTATTTGGGAGAATAGCACTGAAACATGTATATTACCATATGTGAAACAGATTGCCAGCCCAGGTTCGATGCATGAGACAGGGTGCTCAGGGGCTGGTGCACTGGGATGACCCTGAGGAATGGGATGAGGAGGGAGGTGGGAGGGGGGGTTCAGGATGGGGTCACATGTATACCCATGGCTGATTCATGTCAATGTATGGCAAAAACCACTACAATATTGTAAAGTAATTAGCCTCCAATTAAATAAATTAATTTTTTTTTAAAGTTAAGAAAGTTCCAGAGATTGGGATACAAGCAAAAGAGTACAGCAAGAAGCACCAAAGATCAAGATCTAGGTAGAAGGACCCTCCCTGCCTCTATGGTCTGGCTAACACTTCATCGTCAAAAATGTCACAAAAGGTATAGGTTTCCTTGCTCTCTGAGCCTGTGCAGGCATGGTTCCTATGTGGGGTAGGTGCCTTCTTGGCTAATTCAGCTCTAGAAGTCTTGGTAACTTGGCCCTCCTTTTAGCTGGGCTGCACTAGACCCTCTTGTGCTACCTCCCCAGCAGCCAACATAGAGACTGGAGCTTCCCCAGGTGCCTCAGCCAACTTTGTTCAAGGGAACGCCAATCTTAGGGGATTCGTGAATGGAGGCATCATTGTAGCCGTGCCACTTTGGCTCCTTTTCCTTTCAGAGGGTGTCCAAGACTATCTGTGCATCCTTCTTCTCCTTAATAAGGAAATCAGAGGCATTTTTTGTCGGCCATCAGCAGCTCCTAAAACTATGAGCCACCATAAAGCCATTAGCCTTCCTGGTTTTCCATGCTCTCACCCAAAGCCCATTCACTCTGTGACTTGGGCCTTTAGCCTTTGTTCCTTTGACACCGTATTGCCGTATCTCTGTTAACTTTTCCTCCTTCCTGGGAACTTCCATTTTAGCTGCTCATTTGCTTCAGTTCAGTTCAGTTCAGTTGCTCAGTCGTGTCCAACTCTTTGTGACCCCATGAATTGCAGCACGCCAGGCCTGCCTGTCCATCACCAACTTCTGGAGTTCACTCAAACTCACGTCCATCGAGTCAGCGATGCCATCCAGCCATCTCATCTTGTCATCCCCTTCTCCTCCTGCCCCCAATCCCTCCCAGCATCAGAGTCTTTTCCAATGAGTCAGTTCTTCACATGAGGTGGCCAAAGTACTGGAGTTTCAGCTTCAGCATCATTCCTTCCAAAGAACACCCAGGACTGATCTCCTTTAGAATGGACTGGTTGGATCTCCTTGCAGTCCAAGGGACTCTCAAGAGTCTTCTCCAACATCACAGTTCAAAAGCATCAATTCTTCGGCACTCAGCTTTCTTCACAGTCCAGCTCTCGCATCCATACGTGACCACTGGAAAAACCATAGCCTTGACTAGACGGATCTTTGTTGGCAAAGTAATGTCTCTGCTTTTGAATATGCTATCTAGGTTGGTCATAACTTTCCTTCCAAGGAGTAAGCGTCTTTTGATTTCATGGCTTAATTTACCTCTATTGCTGATACTTACAAAAAGACTGAAGATGTAACAGGTGGTGCCTTGGGATGGATGGATGTTATGGATGTAGAACTGTCCACACACCTATCTCAGTCCCATTTTAACTTTCACATTGTGTTCCCCGATGGATTGTTGACAGTGGGCTAAGCTGATGTGTGCTGCCAGCACCTGTATTCACATCAAGTTTAGCCATTCTTTTTTTCCTCCTGTTCTTCCTCTCTCACTCTGCCCTCACTATATTTGGCTTCTCAGTGCTTTCATAACGATCTCTATAGCATCTTTAAAAACTATTCCACCTCATTTAAAATGTGGCATAAATGATGGGGGTTTTGATAAATTAAATAATAATAAGAAACCATTTCCAATATTCTGTATTTTTCCATTAAGTTCCCCCAAAATAGTGATTATAGCAGTAACATTCTCTCTCCACAGTTAATGATGTGCTAGCCCTGGTTTCATTAAAAATCTCATTATTCAAAGATTTATAACTCTGCCCAAGAAATCTCCCATGAAGTTGGAAAAAGACCCAATCTCAGTAAGAAACTTACTTTTAAAGTATTTGAGTGAGGACTGAGTATACAGTGAAGAGACTGGTTAATAAATAGACATCTCAGGATGTTTAAATGATCAGGAAAAAAAGAAATCAACAACATGAAACTTAACATATGTTATTGTTGAGTACTATATGCAGGTTTAAAAGTTGTAAAATAGAAAGAATGGATATTTGTGAGTTAGAAGATCTGACTTTACTCCTGATTCTGTTCCCTAATCACTGTTTAAGAAATTTTCTGGAACTTTCTGGTTTAAAGTGACTTTATCCATCCAAAGAATGACCATGTGCTCTAATATACATTTATACTCTTAAAACATCAACTGATTATAATGTAGATATTTAATTTCCTCATTAAAAGGAACAAGGACTACTCCGCAGAAGTGGCTGATTTCAGGGTTGGAATAGTGTGGCTGAGTCTGGAATGTCTTGCTTTGCCAGAAATTAAGGAACTGCTTAAAGAAGCGCTGGGAACATGATAAAAGGAAGCAAGTGCCCCCTTGAAGTGCTCTCACTGGCCAAATATGGGACTATTGGAGCACTAACATATTTAAATATGACAATAAATTATGAGAGACAGAACTAGAGAGATTCAGTTCAGTTCAGTTGTTTGGTTGCTCAGTCGTGTCTGACTCTTTGTGTTCCCATGAATCACAGCACACCAGGCCTCCCTGTCCATCACCAACTCCCAGAGTTCACTCAGACTCACGTCCATCGAGTCAGTGATGCCATCCAGCCATCTCATCCTCTGTCGTCCCCTTCTCCTCCTGCCCTCAATCCCTCCCAGCATCAGGGTCTTTTCCAATAAGTCAACTCTTCGCATGAGGTGGCCAAAGCACTGGAGTTTCAGCTTTAGCATCATTAAGAGCAAATAATAAAGCAAATGGAGCAAAATGTTACAAAAATACATTTTTTTCTAATTTCTTTAGGAGGAAAGTTAGGTCATTTATGTGAGATTTTTCCTGTTTCTTGAGGCAGGCCTATATCACTGTAAATTCCTTTCTTAAGACTGCTTTTGCTTTGTCCCATAGATTTTGGAAAGTCGTGTTTCTATTTTTCTTTCGTCTCAAGGTATTCTTTGATATCTTTTCTGATTTCTTCGACTCATTGGTTGTTTAGTAGCATCTTGTTTAGTCTCTACGTGTGTGTGGTTTTTTTCTTCCTGAAATTGATTTCTAGTTTCATGCCGTTGTGGTTGGAAAAGATGTTTGATACGATTCCAATCTTCTTAAATTCATTGAGACTTGTTTTGTGGCCTAGCACATGATCTATCCTAGAGAGAGGTCCATGTGCACTTAAAAAGTCTGTGTATCCTGTTGCTTTGGGGTAGAATGTTCTCTCTATATATATTAAGATATTTGGTCTAATATATCATTTAAGGTCATTGCTTCATTATTGATTTTTTTCTCTGGCTGATCTATCCATTGATATAAGTGGGGTATTAAAGTTTCCTGCTATTATTGTACTGCTGTTAATTTCTTTCTTTGTTTCTGTTAATATCTGTTTATATACTTAGGTGCTCCCATGTTAACTGCACATATATTCTCCTCTTGTAGTGACCCCTTTATTATTATATAACACTCTGCTTTATCTTTTGTTATAGACTTTGTTCTAAAAGTTGATATGAATATTGCCACCTCAACTTTTTTGTTATTTCCATTTGCATGGAAACCCTTTAATATTCCCTCACTTTGTGTGTGATTATAGCTCTGAAGTGAGTCTCTTACAGGTAGCACATAGATGGAGCTTCATTTTTTAATCCATTCAGCTACCCTATGTCTTTTGATTGAAACGTTTAGTTGAATTATATTTAAAGTGATTATTTATGGGTATGTATTAATTGCCATTTCATTACTTGTTTTTCTGCTTGTTTTTGTAGTTCTTATCTGTTGTTTCCTTCTTCTTCTAGTCTTTACCTTTGTGGCTTGATGTAAATTTTTTAGCATCATATTTAGGTTCTTTTCTTTTTGTTTTTTGGTGTATTCACTGTAATTTTTTGTTTTGTTTTATTTCATTTTGTCTTGTTTGTGGTTGTTGTAAGGATCCTTTATACCAGCAGACACGTTATCTATTTGTTTTAAACTGGTGATCATTTAAATTAAAATACACTCTAAAAGATTTACATTTTAATCTACCCCCACATTTTATATTTACTGTCATGTTTTACATCTTTATCTGTATCCCTTAACTGTTTTTTATAGTTTATTTTACTGATGTTTACCCTTTGTAATACTAACTTTTAAGTGCTTGATCCACTGCTTAAACTATATATTTACCTTTACCAAGGGGATTTATTTCCTTCATGTATTTTCCTCCTATTTCTTATTATAAACCTTTTTTTTCTTAAAGAAAGTCTTTAATGATTTGTGCAAAATCAGTTTAGTGGTGATGATCTCTTCATTTTTTGAGAAATTCTACCTCTCCTTATATTCTGAATGATATTCTTGTCAAGTAGAGTATACTTAGTTGTAGAGTTTTTCCTTTCAGATCTTTAACTATATCATCCCACACCTTTCTGGCCTTCAAGTTTCTGCTGAAAAGTTCCCTTGTATATGACTGTTTTTCTCTCCTTGATATGAAATTTAACTTTTGCCATTTTAATTATGATATGTCTTAGTGTGGGTCTCTCTGGGTTCAGGTTTCCCTGATAGCTTAGATGGTAAAGAATCCACTTGCAGTACAGGGACCGTGGTTTGCTTTCTAGGAAGGGAAGATCTGCTGGAGACGGGATAGGATACCCACTCCAGTATTCTTGGGCTTCCCTTCTGACTCAACTGGTAAAGAATCTGCCTGCAATGTGGGAGACCTGGGTTTGATCCCTGGGTTGGGAAGATTTCCTGGAGAAGGGAAAGGCTACCCACTCCAGTATCCTGGCCTGGAGAATTCCGTGAACTGTATAGTTCATGGGGTTCGCAAAGAGTCAGACGTGACTGAACAACTTTCACTTCACTTCACTTCTTTGGGTTCATCTTGTTTGGAACTCTGTGCTTCCTGGACCTGGATATGTTTCTTTCCTCAGGTTAGGGATGTTTTCAGCCATTATTCTATCAAATAAATTTTCTGCCTCTCTCTTCTCATTCTGGGGCAAATATTAGTCCTCTTGACATTGTCTCAGTTCGGTTCAGTTCAGTCACTCAGTCATGTCCGACTCTCTGCGACCCCATGAACCGCAGCATGCCAGGCCTCTCTGTCCATCACCAACCCCCGGAGTCTACCAAAACCCATGTCCATTGAGTCAGTGATGCCATCCAATCATCTCATCCTCTGTCGTCCCCTTCTCCTCCTGCCCTCAATCTTTCTCACTATCAGGGTCTTTTAAAATGAGTCAGCTCTTTGTATCAGTATTGGAGTTTCAGCTTCAACATCAGCCCTTCCAATGAATATTCAGGACTGATTTCCTTTAGGATGGACTTGTTGGATCTCCTTGCAATCCAAGGGACTCACAAGAATCTTCTCCAACACCACAATTCAAAAGAATCAATTCTTCGGTGCTCAGCTTTCTTCACAGTCCAACTCTCACATCCATACGACTACTGGAAAAACCATAGCCTTTACTAGATGGACCTTTGTTGACAAAGTAATCTCTCTGCTTTTTAATATGCAGTCTAGGTTGCATATTAGGTTGCATATGCTTTCCTTCCAAGGAGTAAGCGTCTTTCAATTTCATGGCTGCAATCACCATCTGCAGTGATTTTGGAGCCCAGAAAAATAAAGTCAGCCACTGTTTCCACTGTTTCCCCATCTGTTTGCCATGAAGTGATGGGACCAGATGCCATGATCTTAGTTTTCTGAATGTGGAGCTTTAAGTGAACTTTTTCACTCTCCTCTTTCACTTTCATCAAGAGGCTCTTTAGTTCCTCTTTACTTTCTGTCATAATGGTGGTGTCATATGCATATCTGAGGTTATTGATGTATCTCCCAGCAATCTTGATTCCAGCTTGTGCTTCTTCCAGTCCAGTGTTTCTCATGATGTACTCTGCATAGAAGTTACATAAGCAAGGTGAAAATATACAGCCTTGATGTACTCTTTTTCCTATTTGGAACCAGTCTGTTGTTCCATGTCCAGTTCTAACTGTTGCTTCCTGACCTGCATATAGGTTTCTCAAGAGGCAGGTCAGGTAGTCTGGTATTCCCATCTCTTTCAGAATTTTCAACAGTTTCTTGTGATCCACACAGTCAAAGGCTTTGGCATAGTCAATAAAGCAGAAATAGATGTTTTTCTGGAACTCTCTCGCTTTTTTGATATCCAACGGATGTTGGCAATTTGATCTCTGGTTCCTCTGCCTTTTCTAAAACCAGCTTGAACATCTGGAAGTTCATGGTTCACATATTGTTGAAGCCTGGCTTGGAGAATTTTGAGCATTACTTTACTAGTGTGTGAGATGAATGCAATTGAGTGGTGGTTTGAGCATACTTTGGCATTGCTTTTCTTTGGGATTGGAATGAAAACTGACCTTTTGCAGTCCTGTGGCCACTGCTGAGTTTTCCAAATTTGCTGGCATATTGAGTGCAAGCACTTTCACAGCATTAAGAATTTGAAATACCTCACCTGGAATTCCATCACCTCCACTTGCTTTGTTTGTAGTGATGCTTCCTAAGGCCCGGTTAACTTCGCATTCCAGGATGTCTGGCTCTAGTGAGTGATCCATCACACCATCGTGATTATCTGGGTCATGAAGATCTTTTTTGTATAGTTCCTCTGTGTATTCTTGCCACCTCGTCTTAATATCTTCTGCTTCTGTTAGGTCCATACCATTTCTGTCCTTTATTGAGCCTATCTTTGCATGAAATACTCCCTTGGCATCTCTAATTTTCTTGAAGAGATCTCTAGTCTTTCCCATTCTATTGTTCTCCTCTATTTCTTTGCATTGATCGCCGAGGAAGGCTTTCTTATCTCTCCTTGCTATTCTTTGGAACTCTGCATTCAAATCCCATTAATCATTAATCATTTTTTTCTGTTCTGATTGGGTGATTTCCACCATTCTGGCTTTAATGTTGCTTGTGTGTTCTTCTGTATCATCTAATCTGTTGTTAATCCCTACAGTGTAGTTTTCATTTCAGTCATTATATTTTTATCTTTGATTGGTTCCTTTTTTATATTTTTTAGGTCTTTGTTGAAATTCTCACTGTGTTCCTCTATTCTTTTTCCAAGTTCAGTAAGCATTATTAAAACCATGCTTGGAATTCTTTATTAGGTAAATTACTTATCTCCATTTCATTAGAGTTTGTTTGTTGTTGTTGTTTCTCTGGGATTTTATCTTGTTCTTTTGTTTGGAACATGTTCCTGTATCTTCTTATTTTGTTTGACTTTCACTGTTTGTCTCTATGAAATCAGGTAAAGCAGGCATCTATTTTGGTCTTGAATGTGTGTCCCTGTGTGGGAGCATCCCTACACTGTGTGTGCCCAGTGGCTTCGGTGGGAGAGCTAGGTCTGAAGCAACATGGTCTGAAGCTTCTGCCAGAATTTTCCAGGGCTATTACCTTTGCAGGAGTGGACTGAAGCCAGGTGAGGGTGAGGGAAGTGGGTTTGAGCTGGAGCTGGGTGCAGGTCAGTGGAGACTGCCTCTTTGGCAAGGGCTAGAGCTTGGTGGTGAGAAGGCACTGGCACCCCACTCCAGTACTCTTGCTTGGAAAATCCCATGGACAGAGGAGCCTGGTAGGCTGCAGTCCATGGGGTTGCTAAGAGTTGGACAAGACTGAGCGACTTCACTTTTACCTTTCACTTTCATGCATTAGAGAAGGAAATGGCAACCCACTCCGGTGTTCTTGCCTGGAGAATCCCAGGGACGGGGGACCCTGGTGGGCTGCTGTCTATGGGGTCGCACAGAGTCGGACATGACTGAAGCGACTTAGCAGCAGCAGCAGCAGAGCTTGGTGGCAGCCATGAATTCTCCCACTGTATGTTGGTGGCTGCCACCTAGGCAGTTGGTTGATGGGCAGCTGGAGGGCTTGCTAGGATGGTCTTGGAAGGCCAGCTACAGCATCAGGCACTTTCTCTGTGCTGGAACTGGCAGCAAGCAAATCTGTGTGTGTGCCCTTAGAGGGCAGATATTGGTTTTCTGCAGCCCTCTGGCAAGTCCCTGGAGAAGGAAATGGCAACCCACTCCAGTATTCTTGCCTGGAGAATCCCAGGGACAGAGGAGCCTAGTGGGATGCGGTCTATGGAGGCGCACAGAGTCTGACATGACTGAAGCGACTTAGCAGCAGCAGCTGGCAAGTCCCACTGGTTTTCAAAACCAGCCAAGAGAGCTTATCTTCCCAGTGCCAGACCCCTGCACTATACAAGTGCCCAACGTTGACTTGAATCTCTCAATTGTTAGGGAGGATCTTCAAGCTTGTAATATGCCCCTCCTCTTCTGGGTCACCCACTAGGGTATGGGACCCCACAAGACCTCTTCTCTTCCCTTTCTACCAATCTTGGTGGTTTTTTTTTTTTTCTATCCTTGCTTATAGGAGAGCCATTCTACTAGTCTTCAGGTCATTCTCAGAGTTCCTCTATGTGCATTTGTATTTTTGGTGTGTTTGTGAGAGGAGGTAAGCTTAGGAGCTTCCTACTCTGCCATCTTGACTCTGTCTCCTTTTTTTATTTTTCTTTTTTAATGTGCAAATTTTGAGTTACCTGACTTAAAGTTCAGGTAGGAAAAATCAAGACCTAAGAGATAAACGTGCAATGTGAGCCAAAAGTGCAATATGAGGTAAAATATCTGACCTTAGTACTTGTTCTACAGCAAACCTACATGTTCAGTAGATCATGTTAGAACACATCTAAAGTGCTGGGGTTAGTGCCTGCTGAGTTTTTCTCATTAAATGAGATTCTGAAAAACTTAGGTATATTTTCAGAAGGGTGACTAGAATGGTGAAAGGAACAAGCTATAAAAAGAAATTCAAGGAACTAGTTAAAGGCAACTGAAGTCAGCATGGGTGAGATGATAATTATTATCTGATATTTGAAGAACTGGAATGCTCCAGAGAATAAAATATATTCACTTTAGCTCTACAGGGCAGGACCATAGGTAGATTTGGTTGCACATGAAGAAGTAACCTTTTTCTATTAAATTTTGCCATGAATGAAATAGTTACCATGAAGTAATGAATTATCCTTACCATTTTAGCCTTTACAGTAATTGATCAGAAGCACTTCCCAAAGAATTGTTACTGTGAGGGGATGGTTGATCTAAACTGGTGCTTCTCAATCCATTGGCTAGATAACTTTGGAAATTCTTGGAATTATTTTAAGTGAAGTGAAGTCACTCAGTCGTGTCCGACTCTTTGCAACCCCATGGACTGTAGCCTATCAGGCTCCTCCACCCATGGGATTTTCCAGGCAAGAGTGCTGGAGTGGATTGCCATTTCCTTCTCCAAGGGATCTTCCCGACCCAGGAATCAAACCCGGGTCTCCCGCATTGCAGGTAGACGCTTTACCATCTGAGCCACCAGGGAAGCCAAACTTTGGAAATTCTTGGAAATTATTTTAAGAGATATTCAAATCAGTATGCAACCCGAGTATCTCTAGATCCAATAAATAAACTCTTTCACTTGTATTTGATACTGTTTTCCAAATGTATGTGGATGTTATTTGATTATTAAATAGTTTCATTTCGAAAGCTTGTAGAATTGACACTCCCGCATGATATTACATTTTGTTTCAGTATCCATTTAAAAGAATAACTATAATCATCTGTGAAATCTATGCCTTTTCTTTCTTTTGTTCTCCTATAGAAGAAAACTTAAAGAAACAGAAGTGAACTCTATCCTTCAATATTATAAAGATATTAATATTCCAAGTTGTTAATAAATTTAATGGAATTCTAATTAAAATTTTGACTAGTTTTGTGGTAGAGAGATGTAGGAAGATTTGGCTAATTGTTTCTAAAATTTATTTGCAAGGATTAATGTTCAAGAAGGCCCTTTCCTCCCCTAAAAGTACTCACAAGAGGATTCATGTCCTACCAAATAGAAAACTCAAAACTACTACAGTGAAGCTGATGGAAAGTTTAAATGAATGGAAGACGAGAAAGAATCTCAAGCCAGGCTCACATATATGAGAATTCAGCATGTGATCAAGATGTAACAGCTGTGATTTGTAAAATAAAAGGCACTTAAGGTATTTTAAAAAATAAAAACATATAAATCAGATATGTACTTACAGGTCTGATGTCTAAAAAATCTAGACATCTGTCAAAAATCTTGACATCTAGACAAAAATCTGATGTCTAAAAAAGAGGTACTTTCAGGACAGGGTCTCTGGAATGACCCAGAATACTTCAGCCTGCCTGCCAGAAGCGCTACTATATCAGCCCCTATTAGGAAGGGAGAGGATTAGGCCACCACTGGAATTACAGGGCTTCAGTTCAGTTCAATGACTCAGTCATGTCCAACTCTTTGTGACCCCATGAATTGCAGCATGCCAGGCCTCCCTGTCCATCACCATCTCCTGGAGTTCACTCAAACTCACGTCCATTGAGTTGGTAATGCCATTGAGCCATCTCATCCTCTATTGTCCCCTTTTCCTCCTGCCCCCAATCCCTCCCAGCATCAGGGTCTTTTCCAATGAGTCAACTCTTCGCATGAGGTGGCCAAAGTATTGGAGTTTCAGCTTTAGCATCATTCCTTCCAAAGAAATCCCAGGGCTGATCTCCTTTAGAATGGACTGGTTGGATCTCCTTGCAGTCCAAGGGACTCTCAAGGGTCTTCTCCAACACCACAGTTCAAAAGCATCAATTCTTCGGCACTCAGCTTTCTTCACAGTCCAACTCTCACATCCATACATGACCACTGGAAAAACCATAGCCTTGACTAGACGGACCTTTGTTGGCAAAGTAATGTCTCTGCTTTTGAATATGCTATCTAGGTTGGTCATAACTTTTCTTCCAAGGAGCAAGCGTCTTTTAATTTCATGGCTGCGGTCACCATCTGCAGTGATTTTGGAGCCCCCAAAAATAAAGTCTGACACTGTTTCCACTGTTTCCCCATCTATTTGCCATGAAGTGATGGGACCAGATACCATGATCTTCATTTTCTGAATGTTGAGCTTTACAGGGCTTACTGAAGCTATGACCCAGGAAGCAGGAAGCCGTTCTCTTCACCATCTTAATTTCTACCTGAAGAGAGAAGACTGAACTATTGCTGCATAAATGTCCCGTGTTTCCAAGACCTTCAAAAACCTTCATGAGTGCCCCTTTCCAGAAGCATCCAATATGTACTGAGAATTCTTGTTGCAAAATCAGTGCTTGGTTATAAGGGAAGATTAGGTTAGGAAAGAAGGTTGATGGTAGAGAGTCTACAATGTGTGTTAGCAGGAAAAACATATTGCCAGGGAAAACAACAATTATTTAGTTATTTCCACTTTGAAAAAAGGGCCAGGGCCACTCATATCTAAATGAGAAATAATAATAATAGTAACAACTATCATGATGAACACAATATTAACTGAGAACAACTGGTCTAGATCAGAGGTTAGTAAACTTTTTCTATAAAAAACAATTTTTTTTGACTTTGTGAGTTATATTGTCTCGGTCATAACTACTCAATTCTCCCACAGTAATGGGTAAGCAAATAGACAGTAGATGAATGAATGAGTGTGGCTGTGTTCCAATAAATCTTTATTTACAAAAACAGGTGGTGGGTCAGATTTAGCCTGCAGGCTGTAATTTGCCAGCCCTTGGTCTGGGAGATAATCACTGAAGCCCCTTCTTACATTAAGATTCTATATCACTGAAAACTGTGCTGATGTGGTTATTGATAAGTGCTTACCTATTGAAATCGGTTTTGTTTTGTAATCACTTAGCTTGGAAGTATCATTTGTAGCAGTTTCACTTGTAAACAGAATAATCTGTTTTTTTGTGTTGTCTTTTTTTAAAAAAGGAAAGAAATTGGTAAAATGTCAAGCGATTCAACTTTAGAGTCTTTGAGCCTGAGCAGTTCATCAATTCAGACATCTTGGCGGATACGTGTGACACGTCATTGGGCACCTTGCTTATGTCTCTGCCCTGAAAGAGGAAAGGTGTAATCCAAAGTTGGTAAGTGAGAACAAAATCATGACTTGTTGTGAAACTGTCACGTCCTATCAACATTGCCAAAGAACCTGAAAAGAGAGGCGAGCTCTACTTGTTCTGCAAATGCTTACACCAATATTCTCATCTTCCTCCCAATCACATGCACAATTACCCACAGCAGCACACACGCCTGCATGTGCTCACACATGTATACACTCATGTACACTGCCATTTTTGATGGCTCTAGTTTTTTGGAGACAGTCAACTTCATATAATCAGTTCGTTGATCTCATAATCATATTACTATCCCACAATCTAAAGATTTCTAGTTTAGAACTACTGAGAGTCCTTGGGCTAAGAAGGGGTTGATGCTTCCACTGGTGTTAGCTGATCTTAACTAACCATTTATCTGACTGGGAACTTTACAGCAAAACAAAAATTCTAACAGCAGATGTTTTTTGAGCTTGGACAGACTATTGAGATGATCAGGACCAGTGCCCCCCCCCCCCCCCCCCCGCCTCTTCTTTTATAGAATAAGAAACAGGTCTAGAGAGATGAATTTACACAAGTTGTTACTAGAGCTCAATTATGGAATACCTGCCTTTTGACAATTAAATTTTCTGATAAAGAAAGGTTTTTAGGCAATAAATCACTTCAGAAATGTTTAAAAAATACAAAGGACTGAGGAAAAATCTCACCCACATTTGTTTGTTTGGAAGACTTAACTTTATATGAACCAGTTTTCAATATAAGCTATTCATGCTTCTTCTGTAAATGTCATATCAGCATTTTAATTTCCGTAGGTTAAAGTAGATTTCTCATACAATTTTTTTGAAATATTTTCACTGCTTTGAGGTCTTAGTCATAAATTAACAAGGAGTTTGTATAATTAATGGGCGTCAAAAAAAATCATACTTCAATCATAAAGCCAAAGTAAAAAAATATAATATCAAGAATAACATTTCCAGATTTTATATGCTGCTGCTGCTGCTAAGTCACTTCAGTCATGTCCGATTCTGTGCGACCCCATAGACAGCAACCCACCAGGCTCCCCCGCCCCTGGGATTCTCCAGGCAAGAACACTGGAGTGGGTTGCCATTTCCTTCTCCAATGCATGAAAGTGAAAAGTGAAAGTGAAGTCGCTCAGTCGTGTCCGACTCTTAGCGACCCCGTGGACTGCAGCCTACCAGGCTCCTCTGTCCATGGGATTTTCCAAGCAAGAGTACTGGAGTGGGTTGCCATTGCCTTCTCCATTTTATATGCTACATAGACAAAATATAATTCTATTTATGTAGGAAAAATATGCCAATCTCTTACTTAACCTCTGATCATGTTCCTTAGATGTGTGGGTATGCTCTGACTCATGCATGCCTATCCAGATAGGGATTACAATAATTCATGTTCTGAAGATTAGGAAGGCTGATCTTTAGCCTCACTGTCTTCTTCTTCTGAGTTTTGCCACCTCTTTGGTCTGAATATTTGGGGGAAAAAAAGATCTTGTCAGCAAATCTTAGAACTAGATATCTTGGTGAATAATGGGAACATCTTGTCTCAGTAGAGGAGATTAATGTTACCTCTGTGGAGCAGACTCTGATATCTGGAGGAAATTTAATACCAGAGGCCAAAGTTTCAGTAATGCACTTGAAAATCTGTACTGCCCAAACATGTGACATAAGATAGAAAAATCATCTTTTATCGCAGTTTATAAAAAGGTCTAGCTTCTCAGTTATAATAAAAAAATTACTAATTTTTATAAAAGTGAGACAAATTACACTTGTGTGGTTTAATTTGGCAAGTAGAGGATAATGTAACAGAAGTACTAGAAATAATTTAAATAAAGATATTGAGAAAAGAACACTAAGTAAATATTCTCAGGAAAAGCTGGGGAGTAAAATTCTTAAATTCCTAAACACACATGGGATTCAAGATTATTTATTACCTTACAGTGGAAAATAATGATATTACAGGCCTTTTTGGGATAATTTTTTAAGAATTGAGTGTTTTGAAAGTCATGTGTATATTAACTCAGGGCTCCTCAAAGTCCATTTGAATCCAAGAGCTCAGGACTATCTACACAATCAACTAATTCATCACTTATATTTATCAAACGGATTCAAATTGTAAGAATGGAATATAAAAGTAGAACGGGAGAAGGCTTAACTTAAACCTATACATTTCAAAAAAATTTAGGAACTGAACTTTGAATGAGGAAGGCAGACTAAGCATAAGTTGTTTTTTTTTTAATATCTCCCTTCCCCCAAATAACAATGAGGTTAGTAAATACAATAAAACAGTTCAGCAAATCAGAAATATCATTGAATTTATGGAAGATACAATGCAGATAGGAACTCCATGGTACCTGTATAATATGTATTTGTAGAGCTTAGCCATAATATCACATCTATATGATGGCAAAATAAGGTATTTTCCTACAATTAAGGGTTTTTCAAGTATTCTTCCCATAACTTTTATGAAAAAAATTATTTGAGGATATAGTCCAGCAAAACAAAAAAGGGAACCAAAAAATGACAGGCGATATGGGTTCATAGAGACAGAGGAGTTAATCAGAAATAAATTAAAAAGAAATTCCCATAAGAAATCTGTACAGCAGATACAGAAGGAAAAGAATCCAAGTTAAAACAAGAAGTAGCTCTATGATGAATGTCAAGAAGAAAATGGAGACCATCGCATAAAACATGGACTGTAGCCCGCCAGGCTCCTCTGTCCTTGGGATTCTGCAGGCAAGAAAACTGGAGTGGGTTGCCATTCTCTCCCTACTCCAGGGGATCTTCCCAACCCAGGCATCAAACCCAGGTCTCCTACACTGCAGGCAGATTCTTTACCATCTGAGTCACTAGGGAAGCCCTTTTAAAGAATTAAGAAAGGCGTATGCTTCTTGTTAGGGTTTCCCAGGTGGCAATAGTGGTAAAGAACATATCTGCCAAAGCAGGAGACATAAAAGACATGGGTTCCTTCCCTGGGTTGGGAAGCTCCCCTGGAGGAGGGCATGGCAACCCATTCCAGTATTCTTGCCCGGAGAATCCCATGGACAGAGGAGCCTGGAGAGCTATAGTTCACAGGACCACAAAGCGTAGGACACGACTGAAGTGACTTAGCACGCACATACTTTTTGTTAACAAAGAGAAGGGGACAACATTTTCAGGGTGAAAAAAAAAAAGGACTAAATGAAAAGGTCAAGATCTACATACAAAGACACTGAAATATAGCATTATTTGAGGATCTATCAAGTATAAGAAAAGAGATTTAACATTTGATCATTTGAATGGTCTCTTTGGTAAAGTTTAGGTGTAGTGACCTAGGATTGTATTTCCTTTTTATGAAACAAAGTATTTTCCAGCAAGTAAGAATTCCTTTTATTCTAAAACATCTTGTTCACTGTCTTCTCCCTACTGGCCGAGCTGGCATTTGGGATGCCAAAGATACTCAAGAACTATATATAGACCAACTGACTGTGGCAAACAGTACTGATTGCTTATAAAATACCTGCTTCAGGTTGGAAACAGGTTCTACGTGTTTCCTACTCTAGATTGTTTTTAAAACTGGAATCACAGCCTACTTTTTAAGCCACTGATTTAGCCAACTGTGGAAGATTTTTACTTTTTGCTGCATGAGGCAATGAATCCCTTTGGTTAATCCTTTCTTGAGTATTTTTAAAACTTCAATGGATGATCTCCTAACTAACATAGAATTTGTTACCATAAGTAGACTGTTGGAAGTAACAGATATGAAAAATATGAAATTTGTTGAGGACAGAAATCATTAAGATATAGGACAGAGAGAACCCATTTTCTAGGCTGGGCAGTTGATGGTCTTGTTATGTGACAGGGAAATATTTTATCAGACTATGAATTTGGTACCTTGAACTCAAACAGTTTGCTGAATGGAGTTATAATTTTTTTTTAATGATGGGAAAAATTAGGGTATTTCTTGAGGCTTTTAGATATGTCTTATGATTTCAAAAAAGGGAAATGTAGTCTGAAGATAGACTACCCTAAAAATAGGGCAGAAAGACAGGATAGCTTTGCTAAGACAAGCATTTTCTGTTTGTGGCTTGTAATATAAGTTAATGGAGAATAATATTAGAAAAGTTGAATGATATCTGCTGAAGTAGAGGGACCTCATCCAAAGTTAGGGTTGAATGTCAAGACTGATGATGCTGTACACACACCAATAGGGCATATAACAATTTGTGACTTACATAATGGAAGTCTCTGGGCAGGCCTCTCCCGAAGCTCCAAAATGGATTGAGAGAGCAAAGAAAGGTGACTGGCCCGGGTTTTTACTGTAGTTAGCAGGTGACACTGGGTGAGAGTTTGTGCATGGAATGGGCTTTGCATTGTTTGAATTTCCCGCTGTTCCCAAAGGAAAGCCTGGACTTTCATATCTGCTTGTCCAGATATGGGGCAAAAGTGGAAGGGGGAAGGGCGAGGTAGAAACACTGCTAGCAAAAAAGCATTGTAAAGTGGAATGAGATTCCCCATTACAAAAGCCAGTACTTTTTGTTATACTTCCACATAAAATAAAACAAGCAAAAGTAGGAAAATAAGAGATTTAGCAGAAGAGCAGAAGATAAGGCTTCCCTGATAGCTCAGTTG
This sequence comes from Bos taurus, assembly GCF_002263795.3. Taxonomy (NCBI): domain Eukaryota; kingdom Metazoa; phylum Chordata; class Mammalia; order Artiodactyla; family Bovidae; genus Bos; species Bos taurus. The sequence goes on from NC_037339.1 coordinate 12,839,339, forward strand.
GTAAAGAACCCCCAGCAATGCAGGAGACCCCAGTTCAATTCCTGGGTCAGGAAGATCCACTGGAGAAGGGATAGGCTACCCACTCCAGTATTCTTGGGCTTCCCTGGTGGCTCAGCTGGTAAAGAATCCGCCTGCAATGCAGGAGACCTGAGTTCAATCTCTGGGTTGGGAAGATCCTCTGGAGAAGGGACAGGCTACCCACTCCAGTATTCTGGCCTGGAAAATTCAATGGACTGCATAGTCCATGGGGTCGCAAAGAGTCGGGCACAACTGAATGACTTTTACTTCCCTTCCAAGCGCAGTAAGACTGGGTCCTTAAGTCTCTCCTAAGAAATCTCTGCTTCTTGAAAGGGAAATATCTGGCAGCACTGACCAGACTGAGGGTGGGTGGTCTTTCCTCTTCTAAGTATCTTTCTTCTCTCTGCCTTGATGGAGGATCATAAAGAAAAGGCAGATGATAGGAGACAGGAGTTTTCAAAGGTCATGTCTAGACAATAGTCTTCCCATTGATTATTTTATGGAGTTGCCTAGAAACAGATACACTAATACACCTTCTCAGTTATCAAGAGAGCTGTATTGCCAAAGAAAATTCAAGCATAGTGGCATCAGCTGGTGATTGTTCATCTTGAAAGGAAATACCAGGACCCTGGAAATTACCTGTGACAAAGTAGGCTACTAAATCTGTAGTTTCTAAAACTCTCTAATGACCATCTGAATTGTAGCTTAGAGTATAATGAGGAAGCATGATTTCTGAAGAGGGAATAATCAGAACATGAAGGACAGTGGTCAGGGAAATCCTTCCAGAGTGTGTGTGTGTGTGCAATTGTGTAATTTCAAAATCTTTACCTATCTCAACAGCAAACTAGAAATGCTTAACAGGTTAAAAGCAGAAAACTATAACATCTGAGTTGGGGAGAGATGATAAAATAGAATTTATTTACTTAGATAAAAGTAGATAGATTGTTTACTTAGTATCAGACACTTTTGTACGTTAATCCCTATGACAGTCCTGCAGAACAGGGAGTGTTTTAGTCTCATTTTTAGTGAATTTCAGAGATGCCAGATTGCTTATCAGTATTACTCATGTTACAGGCATCTCTCTCTCTCAGTCGTGTCTGACTCTGCAACCCCATGGACTCTAGCCCACCAGGCTCCTCTGTCTATCGGATTTCCCAGGCAAGAATACTGGTGGGTTGGCATTTCCTTCTCCAGGGGATCTTCCCAATCAGGGATTGAACCCGCGTCTCCTGTGTCTCCAGCATTGCAGGTGGATTCTTTACCTGCTGAGCCATCAGGGACGCAAGTGGGGTTTAAACTCAGTTCCCGTGGATTGAGTTCCTTTCCTTAACTCTCGGATACTCTGATTGTTCCGTGGAAAGCATTCAAGGGACTATGTACCTTTTTCCTTCTCAGAGACTCGGCATCATGTCTTTCAAGTTCTTATCTTATAAAACAGTACTTATCTACCTATCTTAAGACTGGCTTTTGTGAAGGGCAATTTAGCAAGAGGCTTTGTTTATGAAAGAAAAAAATCCAATCATGTTATAAAGATGTTCATCCTTGAGAACAAAAGAAGATGAGTAGTAGACTGGATGTTAATTGAGGCAGGTGCCTGTGAGAATAATTTGAAGTAATCTGTGAACAAGAAAATGAAGTTAGCATTTTTTGCTGTGTTAGTCGTGCTCTTCAAGTATTGTCCACCTAATACATTCTCTTGTAGTAGCCAGGGGAGCAAAACCTCATAATGGAACTTTTTCAAGTTGTTTGAAAAGAGAGTCCTTCAAATCAGCCAAACTCTTCAAAGTTCTCAACTCTCACATGCTACAGTGATATATAACATAATTACTTTACTTCATTGTCATTAAATTTTTATTGGAGAAGGAAATGGCAACCCACTCCAGTATTCTTGCCTAAAGAATCCCATGGATGGAGGAGCCTGGTGGGCTCCAGTCCATGGGGTCGCAAAGAGTAGGACATGACTGAGCGACCACAAATTTTTATAGCATGTATCAAATATCCACAGTATTCATGGATTAGGAGCCAGGAGTGAATACACATCTAATGTGAAAGAAGATAAAAAAATGTAAATTATATGTATATATATATCTGTGTGCAGCAATGACTAGAAACAATAATTTGCATAAGTAGCATGCTGAAATGAATTCAGAAAAAAGAAATACGTTGGAACATTACAGTTTCTCTATTATCTTTTCCCTTCCATTCTAAATCATCTCCCATTATAGTACATTAATTATTAATTACATTTTCACTCTGTTTCCCTCTTTTGAAACATTGGGGTAGTCTAATTTTGACATCAGAGAATTTTCTCTATTTTTATCTTGTGTTTTAAATGCAAAATAATTATTTTCATTTTTTTCCTTGTTAAGAGTAAATGTTGGACTACTGCCTTGCATTGAAAACTCATAAAGTTTAAGTACCAAGATTTGGGAAGTTTATATTGATTTAATTTATTAACTGATGCTAATGAGCTAGTGAGTTTCAAACAATTCTTCCTTTACTGACTCAATTGGCTTTTATATTATCTCAAATTAGAATTTTTAACTAGTAAGTTACTTATCTGTTTCTAAATAATAACAATATTTGAAAAAAGATTGTCTCAATAGCAAGTCTTATGCCATATCAAGCAAGGTATTTCAGCTCTACCTTTTGTTTCATTTGGTTATTGTTCTCTACAAAGACAAGAAATTTTAAGAACACAATCTGCTTCTAGTAAAGCTGTAGCAGATTGTATTTTTCAAAGATAACTGCACATATGCTTTTCTCCTCCCTCTAAGAGCTGGAACTGTGTCTCCCTTCCTAGAATTTGAGCAGAGCTTTGTAACTCTTCCGACCAACAAACTAGTATAACAGAATCGATGCCGTTTGTCTTCTGAGTCTAGGTAATGGGAGCTGCACAGCTTCTGTTTTGCTCTCAGACACTTACCCTTGAAATAGCTTGAAAATCAGCCATTTTGCTGTAAGGAAGCCCAAACTAACCCTCCTGAAGAGGCTACATGTAGAAGCAACGAGGCCTCCAGCCAACAGCCGGTATCAATCACCAGGTGCGTGAGTGAAGAAGCCTCCAGTTGCCTCCACTAGCCTTTGAGCTGCCCAGCCCTGTACCAAGTGGGTAGAAATAAGCTGTTCTCATTGACCTCTGGCTAGAGGGCAGGTTCACAAGTAAAACGAATATTATGATTGTTTTAAGGTAACTTTTGTTGTGGTTTGTTGCACAGCCATAGTAACTGTAAAGTAGTATTGCTCATTGGATAATATTTAGTGAGGTGGTAGCTTAGTCATTCAGTCATGTCCGACTCTTGCAATGCCATGGACTGTAGCCCACCAGGCTCCTCTGTCCATGGGATTCTCCAGGCAAGAATACTGGAGTGGGTTGCATTTCCTTCTCCAGGGGATCTTCCCAATCCAGGGATCAAACCTAGGTCTCCTGCATTGCAGGCAGATTCTTTATCAACTAAGCCACCAAGAAAGCCGACTGGCTAACATGCAGCTTCTTTAAATTAACTGGATAACAATTCACTTTTTTCCTAAACACAAAGAAACCAAAATCTGATGTGTCCCCACCTCCCATCAGAATTTTTAAGCAAACAGGAATTACTGCTTGGAATCAGCATCCTAAGATGATCCAGCTCGGCACTGTTTTCCAACAGTGATAAGACATAGTTTGTAAGAAGAAGTAAGATATTTTTTCTTTTCAAACATCTTGAAACTTTTGGTTTAAAATCTTTTCATTTCCCTGCCAGCTTCGTCTACTTTTAAGACTATTATTTTTAGAGCAGTTTAAAGTTCACAGCCAATTTGAGAGGAAGTTTCAAAGAATACCCATTTACCCTCTGACCCTACAGTGATAATCTTCCTCGCTATTGTCAATATGGGCTTCCCTGCTGGCTCAGGTGGTAAAGAATCTGCCTGCCATGCAGAAGACCTGGGTTCAGTCTCTGGCTTGGGAAAATCCCCTGGAGAAGGGAATGGCAACCCACTCCAGTATTCTTGCCTGGAAAATCCCATGACAGAGGAGCCTGATGCTACAGTCCACGGGGTCACAAAGAGTGGGACACGACTGAATGACTAAAACACACATTATCAATATGTACATTTGTCACTAATGATACACCTACACTGACATATCAAATTCATCCAGAGTTCACAGTTGGTGTTGTACGTTCACTGAGTTTGGACAAACGTATGACACGTGTTATCATTTTAGTATCACACAGAATACTTTTACCACCTTAAAAATCTTCTGTACTCTGCTAATTCATCCCTAACCTCCCCCTGGCCCCGGCCTGGCAACCACTGATCTTTTAACCTTCTCTGCAGTTTTGTTTTCTCCATGCGATTGGAATCATATAGAATGTCATCACTTGAGATTCAGTTCTTTCACTTAGTAATATGCATTTAAGTTTCCTCCATCTCTTTGTGCCTTGATAGCTCATTTCGTTTTAGTGATGCATAATATTTTGTTGTCTCGACGTGCTACAGTTTATGAATCCATTCATCCCACTGAAGGACATCTTGGTTGCTTCCAAGTTTTGGTGATTGTGAATAAAGCTGTTATAAACATCTGTGCTTAGGTATTAGCGTGGACACAGTTTTCAGCGTCTTTGGGTAAAGACCAAGGACTGCAATTACTGGATCATATGGTAAGAGTATGTTTAGTTTTGTAAGAAGCCACCAGACTGTCTTCCAAACTGGCTGTTCTGCGTTCCCACCAGCAATGAATGGGTTCTTGTTGGCTCTATATGCTTGGCATCATTTGGTGCTGGCTGTGTTCCAGATTTTGGCCACTGGAATACGTGTGTAAGAGTATATTATTGTTTTCACTTGTATTTTTCTGATTACTTTTGATAGGGGCCATATTTTTATATGACCATGTGCTGTCAGCATATTTCATGAGGTGTCTGTTCAGGTCTTTGGCACATTTTTTAGCTACTTATTTTCTAACTATTTTAACTATTTTTATTTTCTTATTGTTAAGAGTTATTTTCTTATCGTTAACACTTATCTGAGTGTTAAGAGTTCCTTGTATAGTTTGGATAACAATGCTTTCTCTGATGTGTCTTTTGAAAATATTTTCTCTCAGCCTGTGATTTATCTCTGCATTCTCTTGGCATGGCTTTTCACAGAGCAGAAGTCTTAATTATAATGAAGGTCAGCTTATCAACTCCTTCTTGCATACATCATAACTTTGATGTTGTGTCTAAAAAGTCATCACCCTACACGAGGTCATCTAGGTTTTTTCCCTATGTTATCTTCTGGGAGTTTCATAGCTTTGAGTTTTACATTTAGGTCTGTGATCCTTTTTGGGTTAATTTTTGCGAAGAGTATAAGATGCGCATCTAGATTCATTTTTTGGGTAAATACCAAGGACTGTATCCACTACATGTGGATGTCCAGTTGTTTCAGCAGAATTTATTGAAAAGACTATCTTTATTTCATTGTGTTGTGTTTGCTCCTTTTATCACATATCAGTTGGTTATATTTATGTAGGTATATTTCTGGGTTCTCTATTCTGTCCCACCGATCTGTATATCATTTTATGAGTACCAAAGACTTGATTACTATGGCTTTATAGTAAACCTTAAGGTTGGATCATGTCAGTCTTCCAGTTTTATTCTTCTCCTCAACATTGTGTTGGCTACTCTAGCATACGAATAACTTTAGGACTAATTTATACAATGAAACAGAACATGAAAGGGTTCTGATACTACCTTTCAACTTTCCATATCTACAAGTTGGAGCCCACACGTGTTTCATAGATTCTTCTCTTCTTTGGTTTTGCTGGGTTTCTCTTCTTCTTGAGTCAATCATGTTCTAGTAATCCTTGTCTACTTAATGTGTTGCAGCTTTTTCAAGATTGATATAGTCACAAAGTAATTTTTTCAACAGAACTTTTGAATAAGAATTTTTCCCAATATGACATGTAAAAGGGTTTGCATCTTCCAACACATTCTACAAATAACCCTCGCTAGTCACTTATCAACCAGCCCAGAAACGTTGCAGCCCTGCTCTCCATCCTGTGTGGCTCTGTGGGGTCAGTCTTGGGCCCCCTTTGTGTACTAAGTTGTGATGGAATTTTGAAGGCTTTTATCTGCTTTCTAGCATGTAAAATATTTCTGTCATTGAGTTTCCAAACTAAAATTAGATTTTCCTTTTAAGCAGAGGCATGAATGTCATTATGCCTTCTGGTTAATTCTATTAAGGATGCTCAACTCGTTTACACCCACTTTAACGTGACTTGCATTTTAAGGTTTAGTGTGTTGTGGGAAATGTCCCTTGAGATGTTTACTGAAAAACAAGTCCAGCGTGAGGTAGGTTGGACAGCATTGTATCATACACCTCTCCCTTGGAAATTCTTACAGCATCTCAGGGATTTCTAGTCTCTGGGAAGTCCTACGGTAAAGACTTTTGTCTTTAAGATAAAATTTTCCCGACTTAGTTTGAGCTGACAGCTTGATGTATTTGTTTTTTGCAAGATATCTATTAACTTCTTTGAGGACTTATGGGGCACATGGAGAATGCTTATTCCGGGTTTTAAGGTAAAAAGCACGCTTGTAATGGCTCTCATATAAACATCACAACATTTCTGAAATGTATTCAGAGAAAAGAATCACATTTTATGAAAGCAGAAGCTAATTCTTCTAGTTGTTGGTGTTCAGTAGCTACATTGTGTCCAACTCTTTGCAACCTCAAAGACTGCAGCAAGCCAGGCTTCCCTGTACTTCATTCACTATCTCCCGGAGTTTGCTCAAACTCATGTCCATTGAGTCGATGATGCCATCTTGCCATCTCATCCTCTGTCGCCCTCTTCTCTTCCTGCCCTCAATCTTTCCCAGAATCAGAGTCTTTTCCGATGAGTCAGCTCTTTCCATCAGGTGGCCAAAGTACTGGAGCTTCAGCTTTAGCATCAGTCCTTCTGATGAATATTTAGGGTTGATTTCCTTTAGGATTTACAGGTTTGATCTCCTTCTAGTAAGTAAGTGAAAAACAGAGACAGCTTTCATGTGCCTGGCATTCAGATGACTACTCCACAGGCTGAAAGAAGTGCTACTATGATAACCATGTAATAAACATGATACATGTAAGAAACATGAATTTGATTTGCTCAAAAAGAAAAAACTAATCTCTCTGTGTGTGTGCTTATTTCTGAGTGCATAGGCTTGAGCTATATGCACACAAATAATATTCTGAAAAGATAGCAATGGTTGAACTCAAAGCATGGTTCAGTGTTGACCTGGCTGAGTTCATAAATCCAAGCCTTGGGACCTGTGGTCTCAGGACCTCCAACGTCACAGAAGTCATCATGATTTGTGGCCTGAAAAGTAGGAGGTCTGCTGGTTTGAGCACAAGCCCAGAAACACAGACCCTCTTGGTACTAATCCAGTACCCACAGTACTTAGGAAACTTAAGGATAGAACCCCTCTCAGGAGTTTGGATGCCAATCAGAGAACACAAGCCATTGGCTTCTATTTCATTTTCCTTTGCTGCAGGAGAACTATGATGCCACATTGAATCCTACGTCCCTTACAGAGGCAGCCCAGTTGGAGGATACAATCTTACCAGACATCCTTGGCAGAATTTCTCTTTTTGAAAAGTAACCACCAAAGGCATATGTAGTTTTAAAGGTTTTTCCATGGCAGTCAACAGCCAAGATGCCTGACTTCCAGTTGTAGCTTATTAATAAGCCAAAATCTTGTTACGTTCGAAATTTCCTCTACATAGGCTTTCTAGAACTTTTGCTGATGGAACTTTAGCAATTCACTTATTTTTTATGGCTTTAAGTGATCTTTTAACAAAGCTTCATTGCTTTAATAGCCAAAAGCTGTTTGTAATGAAGCTATTTCACCCAAACCCAAGTCTGAAGAATATGCTTATGTACCTATTATATAGGGATTTTAACAGGGAGGATCATGTTTTCATTATTTCTAAACTCATTTAGAGTCACAGAAATTAAAGGCTGAAGATTTCTGTGGTATTTGTTATTCTTCACTAAGTGATGTGCGCATTTATAGATCTGAAGGATTTGGTTGAGAATTCAACTGAACTTCATAAAAGTGAAAGTGAAAAGTGTTAGTCACTCAGTCATGTTTGAGCTCTTTGCAACCCCAGGGACTGTAGATCACCAGGCTCTTCTGTCCATGGAATTCTCTAGGCAAAAATATTGGAATAGGTTGCCATTCTCTTGTCCAGGGGATTGTCCAGACCCAGGGATCAAACCTGCGTCTCCTGCATTGCAGGCAGATTTTTTTTTACTGTCTGAGCCACCAAGAACTTTATAAAACATCAGGCTAAGAAAAATATAAATATCCTATACTGACACATGTATATGGAATCTAAAAAGGTGGCACTTATGAATTAATTTTCAGGGCAGCAATGGAGAGACAGACATAGAAAACAGACCTATAGACACGGCGGTGGCAGGGAGGGGAGGGTTGGTGAGGAGGGAGGTGGGTGAGATGTATGGGGAAAGTAACATGGAAATGTACATCACCATATGTAAAATAAATAGCCAATGGGAATTTGCTGTATGACTCAGGGAACTCAAACAGGGGCTCTGTGACAACCTAGAGGGGTGGGATGGGGTGGGAGATGGGAAGGAGGTTCAGGAGGGAGGGGACATGGGTGTATCTATGGCTGATTCTTGTTGATGTATGACAGGAAAAGACAAAATTCTGTAAAGCAGCTATCCTTCACTGAAAAAATAAAGTGGCAAAAAAAATAATCTTGATTTAGTTTGACACTGTGTCCTGTTATCTAATGTGGAGAAATGGACTGGATGGTTAGGCAGCCCAGGGTATTCTTACATCAAAACATTTGGCCAAATGAGAAGATCCAGCCGATATTTTTAAAACAGAGATTGTATTTTGATCAGGATGCTGACAAAGCCTGCATGTTAATGCTGAAATGGATCTGAGCCTATGTGCTTGGTTACTATCTTCCATTCCACTCACTGCTGCTCATGTTTAACAAATCCCTCCTTTCCTTTCCACTTAAGACTGACCTTTCGGTTCATATAATTTAGATTTAAAATGTGCTACTTTGTTTGGTACTGTGTGGAAAGAGAGTCTTACCAAGGAAATTGGCTTGTCTAAGTCAAAGCTCTTTAGGGAGCAGAGCTAAAATAAAATCTCTTAATTCTCAGTTCAGTGTTTTTTCAACCCCACCATCCTTCCTTCCTGTGTTGATAAAACCCAGGAGAGAGAAGGATAGTGGTTGAGATGAAGAAAGATGTATATAGCAGAAGGATTGCTGTGTAGTTTGGAAAACATGTTGAGGATGAAGAATTGCAGGAACTATATGGTCTCTAGACTACACATGCAAACACGTTAGTTTAACTGTAAGTGTAAGTTAAACTAATTAAGTTGCTTATGTTAAGTTGGACAGAATGGTCCACACTTCCTTATCCATAAAATTGTAATTGAAAAAGCTCTAAAAATGAAGAAGATTCTTGGATCTCACTTCAAAGATTTGCAATAAAGTTTTATGCACATCTTTGGGCATTAAATATAATTATGGAGAAGTTTAAAGGCTGTGTGATTTCTTTTACAATTGTTTAAAAATAATTTTAGTTTTCCATGGTGATCCCCCTGGGATTTTTTCTTTATTGTTGAAATTCACTGACTTGTCAAAGGTTTGAGACAGTCTTTAAAAATATTTTGGAATAATATATGGAATCTAAGTGTCATTTAGAAATATCAATCAATGTTTGAATTCCTTTGTCTTCAATATCTATCTCTATTTCTAATCACTTTTCTTAGTTTTTCCAATATTCTGTGTGATTTTCTTTTGCTTTCCAGCCATATTGCTGTTTTAAGTTGTATTTTTCTACTAGTCTTCAGACCTGCAACAGTTTTTATCCTTCTTTTCTACCTCCTTCCTGTGTTCCGCTAGCTCACTTTTCATCTTTTGGTGTTTTATTATTCTTTCCTTAAGTTCTTACTTTTCCTTGAGCTGTCTTTTATGGGGAAAAAAAAAAAGCGTGGTGTATTAAGTTCCTTTTAATCAAGTAATTTGTCCCGAATTTATGCATTTTTGCCTTGATGAAGTGTAGGCTATTCCCAGGGCAGCCAGCTGTCTCTGCCGCCCCGTGTCTTACTGTAGACTTCACCAGACTGGACTAACAGTTGTACTTGTGCCCGTGCCAACTTCTGGGCACACAAGACAAACTGTCTCAGTGACCAGACCTTGAGGTGCCTCTCTCTTAGTTGGAGATGAGAGATGCAGACCCCTCTCTCAGACCACTGCAGAGTGAGGATAAGAACGTGAATGTTCAGATTAGGGAGAGAAAAATTCCATAGGCACCATCATATGTCCCAGAGGTATTCTTCATCTCATTTCATTTCAACCGTTTACCCCTCTGAAAGGAGTGTAGAGTGGATGAAGAGAAATTCAATTTTCAGCCACATCCTTTTTAAGTTCTGTATTGGTCATCTAGCACCTCGCTTTAAGAATAATGAAGGACTTAACTGCTTGAGGTCTCTCCTAAAATTGAGTCACAGAGTTTTCCATTTTGATATTACATTATACATACTTTTCAAAAAATCCCTTTCATGTCTGCCTAGAGTCTGACGAAGTTTGTTTCAACTCTCAGTATCCTTCCTAATTTTGGTGCAAATTTCATTATATTTGGATCTTCCCAACCCAGGGATCAAACCCGGGTCTCCTGCATTGTAGGCAGACGCTTTACCATCTGAGCCACCACAGAAGTCCTATTATATTTGACAGACAGTCCTTATGATTTGGCTTTGGTTTTCTAACCACTTTTGTCTCAAAGAAGTGGCAGTTTCTAGTGGGAAGCTGCTTTATAGCACAGGGAGCTCAGCCTGGCGCTCTGTGATGACCTGGAGGGGTGGGAGGGAGGTTGAAGAGGGAGAGGATATGTGTATACCTATGGCTGAGTTCATGTTGTTGTATGGAAGGAACCAACACAACATTGTGAAGCAATTATCTTCCAATTAAAATAAACCTTTTAAACGAAAAATAAAGCTACCATAAGATCCAGTAATCCTATTCCTAAGCATATATCCAGAGAAAACCATAATGCAAAAGGATGCTGCTGCTGCTAAATCACTTCAGTCATGTCCGACTCTGTGCAACCCCGTGGACTGCAGCCTTCCAGGCTCCTCCGTCCATGGGATTTTCCAGACAAGAGTACTGGAATGGGGTGCCATTGCCTTCTCCGTGCAAAAGGATACATGCAGCCTAATGTTCATTGCAGCATTATTCACAATAGCCAGAATATGGAAGCAGTCTAAATGTCCCCTGACAGAGGAATGAATAAAGAAGATGTGGTACATATATACAATGGAGTATTACTCAGCCATAAAAAAGAATGAAATAATGCAACAATATGAATGGACCTAAGGATTGTCTTACTGAGTGAAGTCAGTCAGACAGAGATAAATATCATATAGTATCACTTACATGTGGAATCTAAAGAAATGGCACAAGTGAGCCTATGTACAAAACAGAGGTTAAGCCACAGGTGTAGAAAATGAATGTGTGGTTACCAGAGGGGACAGGGGCAGTGGGAGGGTGAATTGGGAGACTGAGACTGAGACATACACACTCCTATACACAGAGCAGATAATTACCTCAGTTCAGTTCAGTCGCTCAGTCGTGTCTGACTCCTTTCGACCCCATGAATCGCAGCACGCCAGGCCTGCCTGTCCATCACCAACTCCTAGAGTTCACTCAGACTCACGTCCATCGAGTCAGTGATGCCATCCGGCCATCTCATCCTCTGTCATCCTCTTCTCCTCTTGCCCCCAATCCCTCCCAGCATCAGAGTCTTTTCCAATGAGTCAACTCTTCACATGAGGTGGCCAAAGTACTGGAGTTTCAGCTTTAGCATCATTCCTTCCAAAGAAATCCCAGGGCTGATCTCCTTTAGGATGGACTGGTTGGATCTCCTTGCAGTCCAAGGGACTCTCAAGAGTCTTTTCCAACACCACAGTTCAAAAGCATCAATTCTTCAGCACTCAGCCTTCTTCACAGTCCAACTCTCACATCCATACATGACCACTGGAAAAACCATAGCCTTGACTAGACCGACCTAGAACCTACTAAATAGCACAGGAAACTCTATTTCAATACTCTGAAGTGACTTACAGAGGAATAAAACCTAAAAAAAAAAAAAAAAAAAGTGAAATTAAGAAAAAAAAGAAGTGGTAGTTTGACTATTATTTCATTCTTTTTGTTGTTTTTGATGGATTTGCAGGCAAGGGAGAGGAAAAATGCTCCATAATTTTTAACCAGAAGTCTGTAAGTATATTTCATGGTGGTCTTATTGAACACAGCCCTTGAAGTGTCTCAGTGGAAGAAAATCCTAGTATTGCATTAAAATATGATCAATGATGCTGTTTTACGAAAGAATTCTTCTTGCTTCAGGCCATAACACTATGGGCAGAGTATTTAATTCTCGTCTCCAGTTCTCCCTGTGTCCCATCCTCCAAATGGCTCCCATTGATTGGCAGCAGAAAGGGAGAAAGAGCTTCATACACTAAATATAAGTAGAATGTTATAACTTTGTACTCAAGTTGTTTGTTGACAATGATTCAGAAACTTATTTAAGTAATCTATTAAAGTTGGCTCCTTGTTAAACCTACAATTCCTTTTTATTATCTGGGACCCACACAACCGTATAATTTACCTTCTTCTTTGGGATTTAGCAAATAGTTTAAAAATTGTATGACTGGATTAGGTACAGGGATGTTTTAATAAAATCTGTCCAAAACTGGACTCCAAATAACGTCCCTAAACTTCATTTTTTTCTGTCACTCTAGAATCTTGATCTGTTGTTTTACTACTCTTCCTATGACTACACTCATTGATCCATCAGCAATTTCTGTTGGCTTTATCTTCATGAGTATTTTCACTTCCTAGAGCTGTCATAACAAAGTTTCACATATCAGATGGTGAAAAGCAACAAAAATTTATTCTCTAATGATATTGGAAGCCAGAAGTCTGAAATCAAGGTGTGGGCAGGGCCACACTCTCTCTGAAGGCTCTGGGAGAGTAACCTTCCTTGCTCATCCTAGCTGCTGGTGGTCGTTGGCAATATTCGGTGTTTCTTGGCTTGCAGACGTGTCACTCCAGTCTCTGCCTTTGTCTTCACACGGCTTCTCCCTGTCTTCATATAATTTCTTATAAATGCAACAGTCATTGGTTTTACTACCCATCCTAATCCCGTATGGCCTTATTTTAACTAATTACATCTGCAAAGACCCTATTTCTAAATAAGGTCTTACTCTGAGGCTCCAGGAGGAATTTTTAGGGAACACCGTTCAATAAAAAACAATGCTATATTTAAGATTAAAACCCTTTTCAAAGTGGTGGTAGTGGTAAAAAAAAAAAAAACAAAAAACCTGCCTGGCAGTGCAGGAGACATAAGAGATGCAGATTCAGTCCCTGAGTTGGGAAGATTCCCTGGAGAACAGTATGGCAACCCACTCCAGTATTCTTGCCTGGAGAATCCCATGGACAGAAGAGCCTGATGGACTACAGTCCATTGAGTCACAGAGAGTTGGACATGACTGCAGTGACTCAGCACTCATGCACATCTCTCCTTCAATTAAGAAGGTCAATGTTTTGGCTTCCCAGGTGGCACCAGTGGTAAAGAACCTGCCTGCTAATGCAGGAGACATAAGAGATGCAGGTTTGACCCCTGGGACGGGAAGATCCCCTGGAGAAGGAAATGGCAACCTGCTCCAGGATTCTTGCCTGGGAAATCCCATGGACAGAAGAGTCTGGTGGGCTACAGTTCATAGGGGTACAAACAGCTGGACGTGACTGAGCACACAAACCCTTTTCACCATCCCCACTGTCACTACGCTGAAAGAGCATCCTGATAATCAAAGGATACTTCAGATCATGGGTATATTTGCTCATAGCTCCCATGGGTTTCTCATTCTTTCATAGTAAAAGCCACAATTTTTAATATGCTTTGTTTGCATGTGGCTGTACATTATCCAGTCACCTCTCTGACTCCATCCCTTACTATTTCCTCTTTCATTCAGTCCATTCCAGCAACACTGACTTTTCCCACTTCTCCTTGAAAATGCCAGGTGAGTTCCTGCTTCATGGCTTTTGCATTTTCTGTTTGCATTTTCAAGTGCCCATCCCTAGGTATTCCCAAGTCAGTCAGGTGGAATTTTCTCAATGAGACTATGCTAGACACTATACTAGATTATGATTCTCTGCCCCAATACTTCCATTCTTTCCTACTTTAGTTTTCTTCATAATACTAGTTACTATCTAAGTCATACACTATATATAGATATATGCAATATACATAGGCTGCCCAGGTGGCTCAGTGGTAAAGAATCCACCTACCAATGCAGGGGACACAGGAAATGCGGGTTCCATCCCTGGGTTGGGAAGATCGCTTGGAGAAGGAAATGGCAACCTGCTCCAGTATTCTTGCCTGGAGAATTATATGGACAGAGGAGCTTGGCAGGCTACAGTCCATGGGGTCACAAAGAGTCAGACACAACCGAGTGACTGAGCATATGCACAATATACACATATATGTTACATAGTTATATAAATTATACATAGTACACACAAGTTGATTTTATATACAATTTGCATATATATGTTTTACAAGACATAACTTATTTATTTCTTTACAGATTTAAATATATATAGTACAATGTGTATTCTCTTCTTTATCACCTGTCTGTACCACTGGAATGTAAACTCCCGGAGGAGGATGAATTATTGCCTATTTGTTCACTGTTGTACTACTAATCTCTTGAAGAGTGCCTGGTAAATAGTAAATGCTGAATGGATACATCCAGAATGAATGAGTGACTATGCCATATATATGTGTCATCAAGCATACGTTGTGTCAATAGAAGAGTGACCGAAAACCGTTTCTCCATCACATTTAGTGAGGAGAGGGATGGATAATGGTTTACTGCCAAGACCCCTTTGAAACTGCCAATCAGCTGGTGTGCTTGCTCGTGGTTACCCCCTTACTCTTCTCTCGAAATGAGGATTCCCTATCAGATTCTGTGGGGGATATGAAAGTGAATTAAGGGGTAAGTCACTTTTTGCCCATAATAGTAAAAGATCATTTATTGGAAAAAAAGGGAAGTGATTGTAATACAGGAATTCTTTCTTTCCTCCATGATCAGTTCAGTTCAGTTGCTCAGTTGTGTCCAACTCTCTGTGACCCCATGAATCGCAGCATGCCAGGCCTCCCTGTCCATCACCAACTCCTGGAGTTTAACCAAACTCATGTCCATCGAGTTGGTGATGCCATCCAGCCATCTCATCCTCTGTCGTCCCCTTCTCCTCCTGCCCCCAATCCCTCCCAGCATCAGGGTCTTTTCCAATGAGTCAACTCTTCGCATGAGGTGACCAGAGTATTGGAGTTTCAGCCTCAACATCACTCCTTCAAATGAGCACCCAGGACTGACCTCCTTTAGGATGGACTGGTTGGATCTCCTTGCAGTCCAAGGGACTCTCAAGAGTCTTCTCCAACACCACATTTCAAAAGCATCAATTCTTCGGTGCTCAGCTTTCTTCACAGTCCAACTCTCACATCCATACATGACCACAGGAAAAACCATAGCCTTGACTAGACGGACCTTTGTTGGCAAAGTATGTTTCTGCTTTTGAATATGCTATCTAGGTTGGTCATAACTTTCCTTCCAAAGAGTAAGCGTCTTTTAATTTCATGGCTGCAATCACCATCTGTGGTGATTTTGGAGCCCAGAAAAATAAAGTCTGACACTGTTTCCATTGTTTCCCCATCTACTTGCCATGAAGTGATGGGGCCAGATGCCATGATCTTAGTTTTCTGAATGTTGAGCTTTAAGCCAACTTTTTCACTCTTCTCTTTCACTTTCATCAAGAGGGTCTTTAGTTCTTCTTCACTTTCTGCCATAAGGGTGGTGTCATCTGCATATCTGAGGTTATTGATGTTTCTCCCGGCAATCTTGATTCCAGCTTGTGCTTCATCCAGCCCAGTGTTTCTCATGATATACTCTGCAAAGAAGTTAAATAAGCAGGGTGACAATATACAGCCTTGATGTACTCCTTTTCCCATTTGGAACCAGTCTGTTGTTCCATGTCCAGTTCCAACTGTTGCTTCCTGGCCTGCATGATAGCTAAGTGCATTTTAAGAAGGGATTCTCAGCTTGGAGCTAGCCTCCCAAAATAAATATGGTCACTCTCATAATAATACAGTTCGTCACACCTTAAGGTATCAAGAGAACCTATGATTGCAGTAGATACAGTTTAAAAATGCCCGATAAGTCAAGGGAAAGAAGTTGCTATGGTTACACGTCATTTACTTCTGGATATCTCAAGGGCAGGGTGAAGGAGGAGAAAACAAGATCAATTAGATAAGCAGAGGGTTGAATTAGCCATTTAATCAAGTACCTAAGCCACAAAGCACACAGTTCTTAGAGACACCATTATCTTTAATGGAGTTCTTTAGAGCATCTTCCATTTTTCTAATGAAGACAGAAAGCCCCATCTTTAGTAAAGTGCTTCCCTTCACTTGTTTGACCACAGGATTATCTATTCCATTTAATCCCCTGGGGAACTGATACTCCCCCACCTTTGTCCCTCATAGAATTACATCGAGAGGGAATCTGTCCAAATTATTTAATCAAATTATTCTTGCTCTGGCCAATATAAGTGCTTAAATAGCCACACTTAATACTTCTCCTAATGACATTCACTTATCTAAAATTACCCCTTAATTGATAAGATATACAAGCAAAAACACTCTTAGGCAAAATGTTAAATGAACTCAAACCATTTAGAATGTTTTCATGTCAACCCCTAAATTTACTTAATCTCCAGTGAGCAGTCTAAAAATCCTCACTATGACTAGCCTGTAACAGCAAAAGGAAAAATGTTGAAGAAGAGGTGGCATACAAGGAAAGAAAAACATTTGGTCTTCAATGTCTTTACTACACAAAATCCTGTGATTTTTATTATGGCTCCTGCATTTCTCAGTTTTGATGAAGAGAAACATCTCAACGTATTTGGAAATACTGGTACTATGCATTTCGTACAAGTGGCTAAAACAGTGCTGAAGACGTTGACATTGTGAAAAGTGAGGAAAGCGTTAGTCTTTCGGTCACGTGCAACTCTTTGCGACCCCATGGACTGTAGCCCACCGGGCTTCTCCATCTATGGGATTTCCCAGACAAGAATACTGGAGTGGGTTGCCGTTTCCTTCTCTAGGGGATCTTCCCAACTCAGGGAACAGACCCACGTCTCCTGCTTGGCAGGTGGATTCTTAAGCACTGAACCACCTGAGAAGCCCTACTGAAACAATTGGAAAGATTTGTTACTCATGTGCTGAGGATTTCTAGGGATAGTAGGACAGGCATAAAAGCAGATCCAAAACTTGCTTGAGAGAGCAAGGAGCTGAGACTGGCGTGGGGCTTACAAGTTATAGAGTGGCGGCAGTGAGGGTCCCCACATCCATAGCCTGGGGACTGCATGGTCCAAAATTCTATCTGTGCCAAAGGAGGAGCACCTGGGCTTCCTGATCAGCCTAACAGAATATAGAAAGCAGGAGAGGGCGCTGAAAACTGTCAGCAGCCAGACACCAGAAACAGTCAGACTCCTGGTTACATACGACCTTTATCAGTTATGAAAAGCACATTTTTAATATCAAAGGAAACAACTCAGTAACTTTTACTATAGAAAGTGTATCAATTATCCTTGGTTCTTAAATACACTTCAAAATGTTATGAAAACATTATCACCTAGAAATATGTTACTTGGGTCTTTTCTAAAGAAAATGTCTTTTTCTAAATGGACCAGGCTCATGTGCTATGAAAAAAGGGCTGTGAATATAGGTAACAAAACATGGATAACTAGGAGAATCATGAATGAAGTCTCTTCTCCTTAATGTGAGAGATAACAGAATCCTATCCAACTGACCACTCAGTCAAATCACATCACCCAGTTTTTTGCTGATGTGCACAGCAGGGTGGTCTGAGACGTCCAGCTTCTGTATTTTACTGAAGATCTGAGATCTGATTGGCTGAATGACTGGCTGTAAAGCAGTGGGTCACACGGGCAGAATTTCTGAAGTATGGTTATAATTCAGTTGCAAAAGCATTACGCACATTGCCACCATTTGGCAGAGATGAATCAGATGCCCGCTGTGTACCAGGCACCTGCTAGGATCTGCAAATTAAAAGTTAAGTAAAATAAAATTGTGACTGTCAAGCAATGCAATGTTTATCGAAGATGAAATGCTTGAGTCAAGTCATTGTTGGAAGGGCTTGAGATGGATTTTGAAAAGAGTACAAACAAATGAATAGATTGGCCAATCATCCTTACAACTTTACTCCAAACTGAACAATTTTTATTGGGAAATGTAACGGAATATTTTCGGACCTTTTTCTCAGAAATAGCATGGCATTTGGGAATGTTATTTTCAATGGAGATGACTAACCAGTATAATCGGAGAAGGCAATGGCACCCCACACCAGTACTCTTGCCTGGAAAATCCCACGGGCAGAGGAGCCTGGTAGGCTGCAGTCCATGGGGTCGCTAGGAGTCAAACATGACTGAGTGACTTCACTTTCACTTTCCACTTTCATGCACTGGAGAAGGAAATGGCAACCCACTCCAGTGTTCTTGCCTGGAGAATCCCAGGGACAGAGGAGCCTAGTGGGCTGCCATCTATGGGGTCGAACAGAGTCGGACATGACTGAAACGACTTAGCAGCAGCAGCAGCAGCAACCAATATAATGAAGGATGTTCTATATACTGGTGAAATTCAATCCTTGAAACAGGATACAGTGTGTTTTTATATCTCCCAATATTGCTACAATATAAAAGTAATATTTTTCTCAAATGTTTTCTTATATTTGTTCCTGAATCCCTTTTCTTTTTTCCTGGGGTGATACAAAGGAAACCATTTTATAATCAACACCACAGGGAAAATACAGGTGAGACGATGAAGACAGAGAAGTAGTGGCTTTGTTATTTATTAGTTTGTAGTTACGGCTGCATCAAGGCAAGCAAGGGCCCTGTGCAAGTTAATCATTAGAGACACCAAACATGCTAATAACATGACATACCTCAAACTGATTGTCTTTAAAGTTTTCCCAATATTTATTTTTATTTTTTTGTATTATTTTTAAAAATTTATTTACTTTAATTAGAGGCTAATTACTTTACAATATTGTATTGGTTTTGCCATACATCAACACGAACAGTTCCTGGTGGTCTAGTGGCTAGGATTCGGCGCTTTCACTGCCAATGTTGATTTTTAGATGGAGGAAGGAGCTGGAAAGTAGGACTATGGTGACAGCAATTAGCATCTTAGCTCTATGGTTTAGGGCAATGATTTTCAAAGTGTGGTCCCCAAGTTCAGCAACATCAGCCTCACCTGAGAACTTGCTAGAAATTCAGATTCTTGAGTCTCACTCCATACCCATTGAGTCAACAACTCTGAGTGAGGCCTGACAATATGTTTTAATGAGCCCTTCAAGCATTCTGATATATGCTAAAGTCTGTGGGTTTCCCAGGTTGTACAATTGGTGAAGAATCCTCCTGCCAGCATAGGAGATGCAAGGAACACGGGTTCAATCCCTGGGTCAAGAAGATCCCCTGGAGGAGGAAATGGCAGCCCACTCCAGTATTCTTGGCTGGGATATCCCATGGACAGAGGAGCCTGGCGAGCTACAGTCCATGGGGTCATGAAGAATTGGACATGACTGAGCTCACCGGAGAACTGCTGGTCTGAGACAATTCAGCACTGATCACAAACTCCCATTTTTTATTCAGAAAAAGCAAAGTTTTACCTACCTACAAATCTTAGAAGATGACGTAGCAAACTTCTCTTGTTATCAAGCGTGCACTTTGTGGCCCATCCTTTAACTGCTGCCCATGTTATGACCATCACCATCCCATCTGAACACATATTGCTCACTCTCCCTGAGAGGAATTTTGCTACATACAAAAGCTTTCTATTTTGTTACATTTCCAGGGACATTTTAATGTTCCCAGTGCATGGGTATCCTGACTTTTCTGGCCCTTTGTGGTTCCAAGTGACAAAGGGTTAACTCTACCAGGTTATTCAGAAATTCCTGGGAGTGGGGGTGGGTGGTGGGGAGGATAGGGAGAACCATTTTCTACTAATACAACTGTGGTCTGTTGTTTTCTTTTTAAATCCTATTTTCCCCTAAAAATATTATAACTGTGAGTTCTGTAGTGGAATTATTGCTGTTGGATCTAAGGAGGAAAATTAGAGACTTGAATCACAGAGGTAGTAAGATTAATAGGTTAAGTTTCTTGTAGATAATAATTTTTCATTTTAGTTTGTGCCAAAGCAAAGATATTGTGTTGACAGATCATGTAACTATTCATCTGGGAGAAGACAAAGAAGGAGGACAGATGCAAGGAAAGAGAAGAAAAAATATGTATATAATGTTAATTTCAGACAGAGTAGACTTTAAACCAAGGTAAGCTATCAGGGATAAAGAAGGACAGTGTGTGTGTGTGTGTGTGTGTGTGTGTGTGTGTGTGTGTGTACATATGCACTCAGTTGTGTCTGACTCTTTGCAACCCCCATGGACTGTAGCCCACCAGGCTTCTCTGTCCACGGGATTTTTCAGGCAAGAATACTGGAGTGGGTTGCCATTTCTTCTTCCAGGGGATCTTCCCGACCAGGGATTGAATCTGCATCTCCTACACTGGCAGGCAGATTCTTTACCACTGAGCCACCTTGGAAGCCCAAAGAAGACCATTTATTACATAATGACAAAGAGGTCAATTCTTCAAAAACACGTAACAATCCTTAAAATGTATAAGCCTAGCAACAGAGCATCAAAGTACATATGGCAAAAACTAATAGAATTGCAAACAGAAACAGATAAATCTACTATTATAGTTGCAGACTTCAACATCCCTCTATCAGAAATGGACAGGTCCAGGAGGCAGAAAATCAGTAAGGATATAGTTGAACTCAATAGGACCATCAATCAACTGGATATAATTGATATCTATGGACTGCTTCATCCAACAAGGGCAGAATACACATTTTTCTCAAGAGCACATGAAACAACTCACCAAGACAGACCACATTCCCAGCCAGAAAACACACTTTTACAATTTTAAAGAATAGAAATCATATAATGTCTACTTTCAGACAACAATGGAATGAAACTAGAAATCAATAATCAAAGATAACTGGAAAATTTCCAAATGTGTGGAGACTTAACACACATCTAATTAACACAGAAATCAAAGAAGAATTCTGAAGAGAAATTAAATAATCTTTGGAACTAAATGAAAATGAAAAGTATAATATATTAAATTGTGTCTTCTTCAATTTATTTCATCAGTGTCTTGTCATTTCCAGCATATAGGTCTTTCACCACCTTAGGTAAATTTTTTCTGTGTTTAAGTATCAATACTATTAAAATGCCCATATTGGGACTTCTCTGGCAGTCCAGTGGTTAAGCCTCCATGCTTCCAATGCAGAGGATGTGGGTTTGATCCCTGGTTGGGGAACTGAGATCTCACATGCTGTACAGCATGGCCAAATGAAACAAAATGCCCAAAGCAACCTTAGAGTCAATAAAACTCCTATCAAGATTCCAATGGTATATGTCACAGAACTAGAACAGATAATAAAACTAAGATCATGGCATCTGGTCCCATCGTGGGTTTGTGCTAAGTCGCATCAGTTGTGTCCAACTCTCTGCAACCCCATGGACTGTAGACCACCAGGCTCCCCTGTCCATGAGATTCTTTAGGCAAGAATACTGGAGTGGGTTGCCATGCCCTCCTCCAGGGGACCTTCCCAACCCAGGGATTATACCTGTATCATCACTTCATGAGAAATAGAAAGGGAAAAAGTGAAAACAGTGGCAGACTTTCTTTTCTTGGGCTAAGAAAATAACTGTGGATGGTGACTTCAGCCATGAAATTTAAAGATGCTTGCTCCTTGAAAGGAAAGCTATGACAAACTTAGACAGCATATTAAAAAGCAGAGACATCACTTTACCGACAAAGATCTGTGTAGTCAAAGCTATGGTTTTTCCAGTAGTCGTGTATGGATGTGAGAGTTGGACTATAAAGAAGGCTGAGTGCTGAAGAATTGATGCTTTTGAATTGTGGTGCTAGAGAAGACTCTTGAGAGTCCTTTGGACTGCAAGGAGATCAAACTAGTCAATCCTAAAGGAAATCAACCCTGAATATTCATTGGAAGGACTGATGCTGAAGATGAAGTTCCAGTACTTTGGCCACCTGATGCAAAGAGCCGAATCATTGGAAAAGACCCTGATGCTGGGAAAGACTGAAGGCAAAAGAAGAAGCGGGCAGGGCAGGAGAGGATGAGATGGTTGGATAGCATCACTGACTCACTGGACATGAATTTGAGCAAACTCTGGTAGACAGGGAAGGGCAGGGAAGCCTGGCGTGATGCAGTCCATGGTTTTGCAAAGAGTCAGACGTGACATAGTGACTGAACAACAACAGTGACAACAGAACAGAGAATTCTAAAGAACTGTATGGAATGACCAAAAAAATCCTGAATTGACCAAAAAAGCCTTGAGAAAGAACAAAGCTGGAAGTATCATATTCCCTGATTCCAAACTATGTCACAAATGTATAGTAATCAAAGCAGATTGATACTGGCACAAAAATAGATACACGGATCAATGGAACAGAAATACACCCACACATAAATGGGTAATTAATTTATGATAAAGGAGCAAAAAAACATATACAACTGGGAAAAGGACAGTCTCTTCCATAAATAGTGTTGGGAAAATGGGACATTCAAATGCAAAAGAAAAAAACTAGACCACTATCTGACATCATACACGATATTAACTCAAAAGGAATAAATACTTGAATACATGAGACCTGAAACCATAAAATTCTTGGAAGAGAGCATAGACATAGAAGAATGTCATTGACATGGTGCTTAGTGATGTTTCCTGTAAATCCAACCAAAGGCAAGGGAAACAAAAGCAAACGAAAACAACTGGGACTACATCAAACTCAAAAGCTTCTGCACAAGGATAACATCAGAATGCCAGGGAAGCCTCCTGAATGGGCGCATACGTTTGCAAGTCATATACCTCACAAGAGGTTAATACCCCAAATACAAAGCATTCATACAGCTCAGAATGAATTTTTTTGCATTCACTCCAATTAAAAGCAAACACTGCAATTGAAAAGTGGACAGAGAATCTGAATAGACAGTTTTCCAAAGAGAATATACAGATGGCCAACAGGCACATGGATAGATGTTCAGCATCACTAATTATTAGGGAAATTAAAACCAAACCACAATCAGATATCACCTCATACCTGTTAGAGTGCCATTATTGAAAAGACAAGAAATGTTGGTGAGGATATGGAGAAAAGGGGACCTTCACATACTGTCAGTAGGACTATAAGGTGGTGCAGTCACTATGGAAAACAGTACAACAATTCCTCAAGAATGGACTACCATATGATCCAGCTATTTCACTTCTTGGTATTTATCTGAAAAACATGAAAGCAAAATCCAAAAAGATATATGCATCTCTATGTTTATCACAGTGGTATTTATAATAGTCAAAATATGGAAAATTTAAGTGATGAATGAATGGATTAAGAAGATGTGGTATATATACATGATGGAGTACTACTAAGCCATAAAAATAGATGAAACTCTGCCATTTGCAACAACATGGATAAAGCTAACTCAGATAAGCCACTTAGAGAAAGACAAAAATTGTAGGATTTCACTCATTTGTGGAGTCTAAAAAAATAAAACAAAACCAATCTCATAGACACATAAATCAGACTTAGAAATATGCATTTAAATTTCTTCTATACCTTTTTGTGGCTTGATAAATCATTTATTTTTAGCACTGGATACTATTCCACTGTCTGGAGGTGCTATAGTTTATTTAGCCATTCACTTACCACTAAAGGACATCTTGGGTCTTCCCTGGTGGCTCAGGGGTAAAGGAGCTGCCTGCCAATGCAGGAGATGTGGGTTCAATCCCTGGGTCAGGAAGATCCCCTGGAGAAGGAAATGGTAGCCCACTCCAGTATTCTTGCCTGGAGAATCCCATGAACAGAGGAGCCTGGCAGGCTACAGTTCATAGGGTCACAAAAGACTCAGACACAGTGACTAAACTACAATAAAAACAACAAAAGGACACCTTGATTGCTTTCCAGTTTGGGCAGTTATGAATAAAGCTGCCGCTGCTTGGTTGTTCAGTGTGTCTAAGTCTTTTTGACCCCATGGACTGTAGCCCACCAGGCTCCTCTGTCCATGGCATTCTCCAGGCAAGAATACTGGAGGAGGTTGCCATTTCCTTCTCCAAAATAAAGCTGCTATATACATCCCTTTGCATTTTTGTGTGCACATCAATGTTCAGCTCCTTTGGTAGAATACCAAGCAGCACTTTTGCAGAATCGTATATTAAAAGTGTATTTATTTCTTTAAGAAAGCACCAGATTGGCTTCCATAGTGCTGTTCCATTTTGCATTGCCACAAGCAATGACTGAAAGACGACAATTTAAGTAACGGTGTGTTCTCCACTGTGCCTATAACATGAGGAGTATGACAGAGTGATGGGTGAGTTATAAGACAGTAATAATTTGTTGGGATCAGCTAGTAGGGAGATTTGAATGCATTATAAGGAGTTTATAGTCCAAATTGTGATAATGGTAGAGAGAATGATGAGGAGTGAGGAAGTTAAGAGAGAAAATTGGTCTGGCTTAGTGATCATTTGGTATACAGGAGGGGTGTCTCACTTAAGCAACTGAGCCTGATGCTGTCATGCAGGTTAAGGAACAAAGGAGATATACATTCGGGAGCAGAAAGAGCTGATGCATGCAGTTTAAATATATCAAGGGTAGGTGCCTGTGGAAATATCCAGGTGGAAATGTCTGGGTGGAAATACAGTCTGAGATTTAGAAACCTGCTTAAATCAGGAAGTATAAATTTAAAAACTCATCAACAGATCAATTTAAAATGGGCCAAATGCAACAGGAAATGATGCTAGCACCTGGGGAGATGTTAGACCAAGTAGAAAGAAGAGTCACGTGGAAACTGACTAAATGCGGGAAACAAAGAGAAACCAGCAGAGAAGGCCATGAAATAGTGGTCAGACAGGAAGAAAGAAAATACAGACAGTAGACTGGAAGTCGAGTCAGGGAGGAGTTTTCCAAAAGTTCTCCACCATATCCGTGACAACCTGGATTCACAGAACCTCAGTGAGCATATATTTATGGCACTGCTGTCCAGGCATGCATCTGCAGCCAAAGAACCCCTGACTAGTCCCTGTAAAATCTGGAAATCTTTACTCTACCTATATAGTTACTCTTCATCAGCGAGATGCTGCTGCTGCTGCTGCTAAGTCGCTTTAGTCATGTCCAACTCTGTGCGACCCTAGAGACGGCAGCCCACCAGGCTCCCCCGTCCCTGGGATTCTCCAGGCAAGAACACTGGAGTGGGTTGCCATTTCCTTCTCCAATGCATGAAAGTGAAAAGTGAAAGGGAAGTCGCTCAGTCGTGTCCAACTCCTAGCGACCCCATGGACTGCAGCCTACCAGGCTCCTCCGTCCATGGAATTTTCCAGGCAAGAGTACTGGAGTGGGGTGCCATTGCCTTCTCCGAAAGAAATAATGTAGAGCTACAAATCAGTAATTATAACACATTAGTTGTAATCTAGAAAACAAATAACTTCATTAATTTAAAGCAACTTGGTAGTGAGATGCTTTAATTATGTAATATTTTAAATTCAATTCTAGTCTACAGTACAATGACAAAAATCTGTGGTTAATGAAGGCTTATTAAGTGAGACTTGCTAAAGTTGCCTTGGAGAAAAAGAGAACAGGAAATCTCTTTGCTTTTGTAAATAGACACTACTAAAAGACATAAGGGCTTCCCTGATAGCTCAGCAGTAAAGAATCTACCTGCCAATGCAGGAAAAGCGGGTTCCACCCCTGGGTTGAGAAGATCCTCTGGAGAAGGAAATGACACCCACTCCAGTATTCTTGTCTGGGAAATGCCATGGACAGAGGAGCCTGGCGAGCTACAGTCCATGGTGCAGCCAAAGAGTCGGACATGATTTTTTTGTTTTGTTTTGTTTTAATTTAATTTTATTTTTAAACTTTACATAATTGTATTAGTTTTGCCAAATATCAAAATGAATCCATCACAGGTATACATGTGCTCCCCATCCTGAACCCTCCTCCCTCCTCCCTCCCCATACCATCCCTCTGGGTCGTCCCAGTGCACTAGCCCCAAGCATCCAGTATCGTGCATTGAACCTGGACTGGCATCTCATTTCATACATGATATTTTACATGTTTCAATGTCATTCTCCCAAATCTTCCCACCCTCTCCCTCTCCCACAGAGTCCATAAGACTGTTCCATACATCAGTGTCTCTTTTGCGTCTCATACACAGGGTTATTGTTATCATCTTTCTAAATTCCATATATATGCGTTAGTATACTGTATTGGTGTTTTTCCTTCTGGCTTACTTCACTCTGTATAATAGGCTCCAGTTTCATCCACCTCATTAGAACTGATTCAAATGTATTCTTTTTAATGGCTGAGTAATACTCCATTGTGTATATGTACCACCACTTTCTTATCCATTCATCTGCTGATGGACATCTAGGTTGCTTCCATGTCCTGGCTATTATAAACAGTGCTGCGATGAACATTGGGGTACACGTGTCTCTTTCCCTTCTGGTTTCCTCAGTGTGTATGCCCAGCAGTGGGATTGCTGGATCATAAGGCAGTTCTATTTCCAGTTTTTTAAGGAATCTCCACACTGTTCTCCATAGTGGCTGTACTAGTTTGCATTCCCACCAACAGTGTAAGAGGGTTCCCTTTTCTCCACACCCTCTCCTACATTTATTATTTGTAGACTTTTGGATCGCAGCCATTCTGACTAGTGTGAAATGGTACCTGATAGTGGTTTTGATTTGCATTTCTCTGATAATGAGTGATGTTGAGCATCTTTTCATGTGTTTGTTAGCCCTCTGTATGTCTTCTTTGGAGAAATGTCTATTTAGTTCTTTGGCCCATTTTTTGATTGGGTCATTTATTTTTCTGGAATTGAGCTGCAGGAGTTGCTTGTATATTTTTGAGATTAGTTGTTTGTCAGTTGCTTCATTTGCTATTATTTTCTCCCATTCTGAAGGCTGTCTTTTCACCTTGCTAATAGTTTCCTTTGATGTGCAGAAGCTTTTAAGGTTAATTAGGTCCCATTTGTTTATTTTTGCTTTTATTTCTGATATTCTGGGAGGTGGGTCATAGAGGATCCTGCTGTGATGTATGTCGGAGAGTGTTTTGCCTACGTTCTCCTCTAGGAGTTTTATAGTTTCTGGTCTTATGTTTAGATCTTTAATCCATTTTGAATTTATTTTTGTGTATGGTGTTAGAAAGTGTTCTAGTTTCATTCTTTTACAAGTGGTTGACCAGTTTTCCCAGCACCACTTGTTAAAGAGATTGTCTTTAATCCATTGTATCTTCTTACCTCCTTTGTCAAAGATAAGGTGTCCATATGTGCGTGGATTTATCTCTGGGCTTTCTATTTTGTTCCACTGATCAATATTTCTGTCTTTGTGCCAGTACCATACTGTCTTGATAACTGTGGCTTTGTAGTAGAGCCTGAAGTCAGGCAGGTTGGACATGATTTAGAGACTAAAGAACAACCACAAAAGATGTAAAGAAGATGTAGATTAACTAGCCTCTTTGTGATGTTGCTTACAGTTTCTCTATACTTAGGAAATCCTTTTCCAAGGATACTTCAAAGACTATAGCCTCATTTGAGAAATGCAATACTTTTATAGTTTATTTTACTTATCCCAAATTAATGAGATTTTATTGCATGTGGAATTTTCTGTTCCATTGTGTCTGTTTCCCTTTTCCTCCTCCACACCTCCACCTTGCATCACCTCCGCTCCAGTTCCTTCCTGCCACGCTCTCAGATTTTGACAGACCGTCTCTTCACTTCTGATGGCAAACATTTCCCATTAAATAACTACACACTCAAGCCTTGCCCCACACACGTCTGGGTGATTGGCAGATACTTGTTTTCAGAATTGGAAACAGCTGAAAGTGACATTCAAGGATTCCGAAACAACTTGGTTGGGAAATAAATCTTTGGCTGGGGAAAAATGACTCTCTCTTTGCCAGGCAATAGCCTTATAATTTATCATTTATTGGAAAAGAAGAATGCATTTTGAGGATAGCATCAGACTAAAACTGATTACAGATATTAAGCAATGTCTCTGTGGGCCATTACTCATGCTGTATGTGCGAACTGAGTGCCTCTGGAAGGCGGCAGCTGATGAGTATGCTGTATTGCATTGTCGTAATTGTTAGTATCATAAACAACGGTATATGACGGGGTTAGAGCAGATTAGAGAGAATGAAGTGTTTTGTGTAGTATCCTCTAGAAAGAGGAAACAGGCATTATTTCACTGTGACGTTAACTATTGATTTGGGTTTTTGTTTGCTCATGGTTCCTAATGGTGATGATAACTCCAGAGAAATATTTATGGCTTATTCATTTCAAAAGCCACCATAAGTGATAGCTTAACCTGTTCCAACTTTATGCTGCTGTATCTGAAATAAAAAGAAGGTTTTATTTTCAGTGTTAGAAAAACAGAAGAGATTCAAGAGAGCTGAACCAAGTGTTTTGTAACCAGGACCCCAAAGACCTTAGACACTGGATAAAAAATATAATGAGAACCAAGAGGGACAGGATAGCTCTGAGCAGGGAACTCACAGAGCACTTATCCATATTCCCTTTTGACATTTGTCACCTTCTATTCGTGTCATATTTACTTCAAATACCATTTTAGTTACCACACTGGACTATACATATCTGAGATTGTAGCTTATACAACTCTGCTACCTCCTTTGAACCTAACTTGGTAACAGGTTAGATGCCAAAGAAAAACATTAGTTTCTTGATAGATGAATTACTTGTTACAACTGTATTGCATGAGTTACTTGTTACAACTCATCTCCATCTCCTCGATTCTATAAAAACATAAAATCTAGATTAGGCAATACTGCATAACAGTAAACGAGAATGGTCTATAGACTGAGGACACGTCATGGTTCATGTTTCTTTCCACCAGTCTTTAATTTTTAGTTAAAGCAATACTGGTACTTAATAATATGTACCTGTTATTCGGGGAGAGTTCCACTTTTGAGGAAAAGTGTAGCCTCTGGAGAAAACATTGCCATGTCGTGTCTTTTAAGTCCCCACAACTTGCTGTTCAGAAAAGTGAACGTGAAGTCATGTCTGACTCTTTGTGACCCCATGGACTGTAGCCTATCAGGGTCCTCTGTCCATGGGATTCTCCAGGCAAGAATACTGGAGTGGGTTGCCATTTCCTTCTCCAGGGGATCTTCCCAACCCAGGGATCAAACCCGGGTCTCCTCCATTGGGGGCGGACGCTTTACCATCTGAGCCACCAGGGAAGCCCCCAGTGGGGTAGTAATTAGCACTACAGTCCTCTCTAGGCAGCTAATAGATGTAGATATTTACTAAGGGAAAAAAAAGAGTCTGTGAATATAAACCCTACAAATGCAAATACATGAAGGATCAGAAAAGTAACCCTAGTGCATTCTGTTAGCAAACCCTTCTACAAGCAGCACAGCTAGGCTTCAAAGGACACTGTGGAACAGAACAGACAACATTTTGAACATCCTCTATCCTCGTGTTCCTGGACACATTCCTTCACCCCACAGACAATGCTTATGTCAGAAAAAGAAAAACCAGAAAATGAATGAGCTAAGTGTTCATATCCAGAAGTTACATGAAAAAAGGATAAAACCAAAGAAAGTAGGATAAAATGTATTTTAAAAATAGGACTAAAAATTGATTTTTTAAAATACAGAAGATCAGCAAAGCAAAATATTTCTCTCGGAAAATTAAAATAATAGACAATTTCCAGTATGACTGATCAAGAAAAAATATCAGAGACATGAATAAAAAGTATAACTATTAGGAATGGGACAGGTAGTATACGATACTGATGAAGGTTAAAGCAATGAATCTACAACATTGAATTTGGAGAATTAATGATAGACCACTGGGACCCTAAAGGGAAGACTTCTTTCTGGCTAGAAATAAGCTAAATATCATTACATTACAATGACTACAGCTGAGGGGTGCATTTGTGTGTGCTAAGCTGCACCAGTCGTGTCTGACACTTTGCGACCCTATGGACTGTAGCAGGCTCCTCTGTCCATAGGCTTCTCCAGAGAAGAATACTGGAGTGGGTTGCCGTGCCCTCCTCCAGGAGATCTTCCTGTCCTAGGAAGCAAACTCGGGTCTTCTAGGTCTCCTACATTGGCAGGCAAGTTCTTTACCACTAGCGCCACCTGGGAAGCCCAAAGCTGAGGGTCTGTAGGGTTAACGCTCCAAATAAAGTTTATAAAGAAAAACTGCATGTTAATAAATAATTAGCAAACATGAAACATCTAAATATGAAACACCAGGCCATCAAAAGATTTTGTTCCAAAGGTCTTTCAAAATCCTAGCTATGGTTCAAAGTCCTTTTCAAAGGCCACCTACTTCACCTCGCTCCCTGTGATATTCTTCTATTAGATATGACCTTTTTCTCCTGTGAACACTCATAGTATCTGGTTGGTTATATGAGTCATAAGTAATGTTTTTACCTTCATGCTTACGGTAGCATAAGGCTCTTCAGAGGATGATCAGGAGCTTACTCATCATCTAGGCTGATTCACCCCCTAACAATCAGTAGTCAAGAGCTTTCATAGGTGGAGGGAGGAAGTTACATGTAGAAACAGGAAATTGGTCATCGGTAGTCTGATTGGAGTCATCTTGATAGTGGTAAGTGCAGTTAATCTTCGGTTCCAGGGTCGGTTTGTTCCCATTTCCTTGAGGCCAATTCTCAGCACTGTGGCAGCTTAAGCCATGGTTACAGTCTGGTCATCATGTAGTTAACTTCTTCCAGCTGGTGGGGGTTTCAGTATCTATAAGACAGCTCACAGGATATGCCTCAGAATATCACTATAGCTCATGAGAAGAAACTAAAGGCCCTCAACTATGTTTAATGACTAAATACCACTATTATGTATTCTTGTGGGACTGTTTTCCTTCGTTCCTGCATTTTCCCACTTCTCTGGTTAAGCTTATTCTTTGGCTAAAGTTTTTCCAGAGACAAAAGGCAAGCTGAGGACATGGTGGGCGGGAGCAGAGACCAGAGGGTCCTGCTCCGTTTCCCTGCTGGTGTTAGACTATCACTGTCTATCCTCAGTCATGATTCAGCTTTCAGAACACATACTACCATGAAGAATAAAATGCAAGTCTTCTCAGCATAGTTGATGCATCATTGACTCAGTAAATATGAGGTTGAGCAATCTCCAGGAGAGAGTGAAGGACAGGGAAGCCTAGCGTGCTGTAGTCCATGGGGTCGCAAAGAGTCAGACATGACCAACGACTGAACAACAACAAGAGGTCCTCCAAATTCATTTATTCCGTTAATCAAAGAATCTTTCTGAGTGGTCACTTTGTCCCAGGGAGAGTGCTAAGTGTTGGAAATACAAAGTTAATGATATGGAATGTAGCCCAACCCTCAGAATGTATAGCCTAGGGGTACAGACACACAAGTCATTCATAATGCAATTACAATAGGATGCAGTAAGCAGAAATTGATACATGGCAGGACATGGCAGGACATTGAAGCCAGGTTCTGGTACAGAAAGCTTTTCAGAGGCAGCGGCACTTGAATAGGGTTTTGAAGGAAAGGTGAGAGCTAAATAAAGAAGTCAGGGAGGGGCAGTCTGAGGACAGAGTGCAACGTGTGTGGAGACCCTGGAGAGTTTAGTTTTGAAGCAGTTGTTCTCTGTCCTTTAAGCTTTCTGTTGCCAGGTTCTGAATGTCCCGATTCTTCAGCTAGGTGGCTTAAAACAACAGAAATGTGTTCTTTTTCTCCCTTTATCAAAAACACATTCTAAATGTGTTCTTTCACAGTTCTGGAGGCTAGAAGTCAGAAGTCAAAGTGGCAGCAAAGCCACCCTCACTCCGGAGGCTCTGGAGAATCCTTTCTCGCCTCTTCCAGCTCTAGGGACTGCTTCCCTTGGCTTGCGGCTACCTCACTCCCGTCTCCACCTCTGTCTTCCCTGTTCTCTCTGTATCTCTGCTCTGTGCGTGTCTTACAAGGAAACTTGTCATTGGACTTCGGACCCACTCCGATGATCCAGGATGACCTGCTCACCTTTAGATCCTTAACTTAATCACATCTGCAAAGATCCTTTTTTTTCCCCCTCAAAAAAGGGCCACTTTTGCTGTTCACCTGAAATTTCCACAACATTGTTAATCAGTTATACCCTGATACAAAATAAAAAGTTTGAAGTTTGAATAAAAATAAAATAGGGATTATGGGAAAAAATGAAAATAAGTTTATAAATTAAAAAATAATTAGGAAGGCTAACAGGGTATCTGTTATAAGCATTATTTTAAAACTATTTTTGAAACTTAGGCTTCATACCTTTAGAGTGAAACAGAAATAGGATGTTTACAACCTTATCTTTTAATCTGTCTCCAAAGATTAAATGGTCATTATTTTATACAATGTGTGTACACACAAAAATCCCAAGGAAATAAATTGAAAAACTTTTCACTAAAAACAGGGTCACATTTACAGGTTCAGGGGATTAGGACATGGACATATATTTTCAGGGACAACCATTCAACCAACTACCGTTGCGACTGTAAGCTTGAATTCCAAATAGCACCCATTTCCACTAGCCTGTCAATAGGGAAGTGCTCAGTAGTCCTGAACATCTTTTTATAAGTTCAAGATTTAAACAGTGCTTGTCAAACTTTCATCTTCTTAGAATCTTCCAGTGCTCTTTAAGATTTTATTTTTGGCCATGAATTTAGCAATATAATTTGGCTTTAAATTTCTGAGGAAAGTAATGAAAAATGTTTGGGGATATAAGTTATATTTATATCTGAAAACAAGTTTTTTTAGAGTTCTGATGTTCAATATAATATTTCTAATAGCATTGACACAAGAGCCTACAAAGATAGGTGATTTCCTTTTGAAAAGTTAGTATATTGTGTTCTGAGCACTTTTGAGACATCACCCTATTTTGATGAAATAATTCAATTCTGAATGCTGTCACCAAAAATGAAGAATTTTCTTCATCTTTTTTTTTTCTAAGGAAATCAGTGCCTTGGACATGATGTTTTACTTCCCAAGAGGGAACAATATCTCTGGTTAGGTGGAAATGGTTTTTTTTTTGTTTTTTTTTTTTTCAGTGAAGAAACTGCTACTACAAATTTTTAGAAACCAAAATAATATTTTATTTCAACTTCAGTGTTAAAAGCCTGTGTAGGAAAAACTTTTAGTGTCATTGATAATCTATGGATTAATGACTACAATAAGCTATAGGTGGATTCTGTAAGATGAGCTTTATTTTAAAAAAAATAAAAATATTTTCCTTGTTTAGAAGCAAAAGATGAGCCTGGGAGAAATTTTGAAATGGTGAAAAGCTGTAAAACTCAATGTAATATATGAGATTTTATTATAGTGATTAGTAAATTCCCATATCATTTTGTGTACATGTTTGGCCAACCAATTTTTACTAATAAATACATCTTTATTGAAACTGTCTGTAACTCTTAGTATATGTGAGTGTTGTTGTCGTTTAGTCACTAAGTCATGTCCGACTCTTGCAACCCTATGGACTGTAGCCCAACAGGCTCTTCCATCCATGGGATTCTCCAGTATCTCCATGGGATTCTCCAGTATCTCCATGGGATACTGGAATGGGTTGCCATTTCCTTCTCCAGGGCATCTTCCTGATCCAGCAATCAAACCATTTCCTGCGTTGGCAAGTGGATTCTTTACTACTGACCACAAGGGAAGCCCTTATGTGAGTGTGCTGTGCTGTGCTTAGTCACTCAGTTGTGTCCGACTCTTTGTGACCCCATGAACGGTGGCCCTCCAGGCTCCTCTGTCCGTGGGGATCCTTCAGGCAAAGAATACTGGAGTGGGTTGCCATGCCCTTCTCCAGGGGGTCGACCCAACCCAGGGATCAAACCCAGGTCTCCTGCATTGCAGGTGGATTCTTTACCATCTGAGCCATCAGGGAAGCCCATGAATACTGGAGTGGGTAACCTATCCTTTCTCCAAGAGATCTTCCTGACCCAGGAACTGAACCAGGGTCTCCTGCATTGCAGGCAGATTCTTACACAGTTGGCTACCAGAGAAGCCCATGTGAGTGTGTAGGTATGCTCAGAAACGTGTGTCTGAGGTGAATTCACGCCTTGGCCTTAGTGGTGCATTTTTGAGAGTTATAAACCTACTCATGCTGTCTTAATGTGTTCTGCAGCCTGCTGACAATCTGATTAATTGCCAATTGAATTGAGTACTTGAATACTGAGGTCATTCTGCAGCATGTGAAAAAATAGTAACAAAAACTCAATTTGCATTTTTTTCTGGAGTGTTCACTTCTTTACTGTAGGGAGTCAATGTCCAGGAGCTGTTTCCTCAGTTCAGGTCTAGTTCATGTTTGGGTGAAGAGTCCAGTCCAAGTATCTGAAGTATCCTGTCAAACCGGTTTAGGCTCGTCTCTGTCTTTGTCAAAATTCTGAAGTCATAGATTTGGGGATTGAAGAACTTTTAAGAAGACATCCTATACCTGCAGATCTCACTGACCACAGATACCTGAGGTCACTGCATCCTCTTTTCTGAATGCTTCCTTTCATATCTGAGGTCACTCCATCCTCTTTTCTGAATGCTTCCTTTCATATCTGAGGTCACTCCATCCTCTTTTCTGAATGCTTCCTTTCATATAGGTCACCATGTTGGTATTGTATGTCGCTGTTACTTTGGCCACGGTAGACTGGACCAAGGATAAGGTCTCTGTCATCTGGGAGCTGGCCGGGAGCCCTAGGTACCTAGCACAAGAGTTTACCAAAACAAGGACCTACTATATGGACAAGCATGTACAGCCTTGGATAGATTCTCTTTGGGGGGAGGTTGAATGAGAGATCTCCCAAGTCAGTAGTATACAGAGTGATCCAGGCATGCAGAGACAGACCATGAAGGCAGTGAGCAGGAGCTGTGAAGCACCAGAGCCAGGAGCAAGCAGAAGACATGAATAAGTAGAATGCATGAAAAGCAGAGGGAAGAAATAAGTTGATATCAAAATAGCAAAAAGAAGAAGCTGATGGGAAAAACAGATGCAGAGACTGAAACAGAAACTTGACCTAGAAATAAAATTTCTGTTCTTGCCCTCAAGCTACTGTCACACTATCAGAGTTGATGTTGTATGCTGCAGGCGCTGAATGACACCTAGCATCACTGAGACCCTGGATGTGTGCTTTTGAAAGGGCACTCAGTTTTCCATACTTCTCCATGTACTTCATTAAAGAAGATAACGTGAGGCTATTTCTGTTCTTTGTATTTGCAAGAACCTAAACAAACAATAAACTGTGGAAAATTCTGAAAGAGATGGGAATACCAGACCACCTGATCTGCCTCTTGAGAAATTTGTATGCAGGTCAGGAAACAACAGTTAGAACTGGACATGGAACAACAGACTGGTTCCAAATAGGAAAAGGAGTACATCAACGCTGTATATTGTCACCCTGCTTATTTAACTTATATGCAGAGTACATCATGAGAAACGCTGGACTGGAAGAAACACAAGCTGAAATCAAGATTGCTGGGAGAAATATCAATAACTTTAGATATGCAGATGACACCACCCTTATGGCAGAAAGTGAAGAGGAACAAAAGCCTCTTGATGAAAGTGAAAGTGGAGAGTGAAAAAGTTGGCTTAAAGCTCAACATTCAGAAAACGAAGATCATGGCATCCAGTCCCATCACTTCATGGCAAATAGATGGGGAAACAGTGGAAACGGTGTCAGACTTTATTTTTCTGGGCTCCAAAATCACTACAGATGGTGACTGCAGCCATGAAATTAAAAGATGCTTACTCCTTGGAAGAAAAGTTATGACCAACCTAGATAGCATATTCAAAAGCAGAGACATTACTTTGCCAACAAAGGTTCATCTAGTCAAGGCTATGGTTTTTCCTGTGGTCATGTATGGATATGAGAGTTGGACTGTGAAGAAGGCTGAGCGCCGAAGAATTGATGCTTTTGAACTGTGGTGTTGGAGAAGACTCTTGAGAGTGCCTTGGACTGCAAGGAGATCCAACCAGTCCATTCTGAAGGAGATCAGCCCTGGGATTTCTTTGGAAGGAATGATGCTAAAGCTGAAACTCCAGTACTTTGGCCACCTCATGCGAAGAGCTGACTCACTGGAAAAGACTCGGATGCTGGGAGGGATTGGGGGCAAGAGGAGAAGGGGACGACAGAGGATGAGATGGCTGGATGGCATCACTGACTCAATGGATGTGAGTCTCAGTGAACTCTGGGAGTTGGTGATGGACAGGGAGGCCTGGCGTGCTGCGATTCGTGGGGTCGAAAAGAGTCAGACATGACTGAGCGACTGATCTGATCTGATCTGGTCTGATCACTGGAGGAGGAAACGGCAACCCACTCCAGTGTTCTTGCCTGGAGAATCCCATGGACAGAGGAGCCTGGCGGGCTACAGTTCAGGGGATCATAAGAGTCAGACACGACTTAGCACTCTCTTCTTTTCAAACAAACACTAGGGCTTCCCAGGTGGCTCAGTGGTAAAGAATCTGCCTGCCAATGCAGAAGGTGCAGGAGATGTGGGTTTGATCCCTGGGTCAGGAAGATCCCCTGGAGGAGGGCATGGCAACCCACTCTAGTCTTCTTGCCTGGAGAATCCCATGGACAGAGGAGCCTGGTGGGTACAGCCCATGGAGTTGCAAAAGAGTGGGACATGACTTACCGACTAAACAACAACAAACAAACACTATGTCCTCAAAATGAGGCAAAGGATAGAGTTAGATAAGCAACATTAAAATGTGAATTCATAATTTTGACAGTAAAATATAATCATTTAACAATATTTTCACTGAAGCACCGTATGCCAGGCAATGTGCTTTGTTGCTTCAAATACGGACAAAAGACATACTTTATAAATAAGGCAGCTCTGAAAGCCAGAAAGCTGTTAATTCTGGATTTGAGATACAAGTAACTGCTCTTGAGACTGGACTATCCAGAAGGTAAGTAGGTTGTTTGTCCAGGAACCGTTGGGATAAACAGAATTTTCACCTTTAGAAGTGAAATCAATGGGGGAGGGTTGCCTCAGCAACCTCAGTCTGTGTCCTAATGGAGATCTTTCCATTCTGCGTCGTAAAATTTCATCACTTTGCCCTGCTGAGCAGTCAAGAGCAATTTGTGCATTATTGTCAGTCTGATATCTGATGATAAGCATTTCTCATTAATTCAAATGTGATGGAGAAGAGAAAATAGTTGTGTTGGTTTCCTAATATGCTAAAGTTTCCTCTCTTCTGAATCCAACGTATGACATTTCTATTATCTGAACAATGTAAGTGCCTGGCTTTTATTCCACTTTAAATCTTTGTTGTCTCTGAATCAGGCTCACTTCTTCACAGACTTAAAAAAAAAAAAAACAAAAAACCTTGCTTCATTGTCTTGCTTATTATGAGTCCTCCTGAAGAGCTGAAGGACATCTATTTGCATTTATTAATTAAATTTGGGACAAATTTCATCCTTCTGTGGCAATAAAAGGCTTACTGATTCCTAGTGGGGCAGAATGTCTTCTTTATTAGAATTCATTCCATTTTTGTGAGCCTCATTAAGTTTGGGGGTCCAATAACTATACTGTTTACAAAGGTGAGTAGCACAGAGAAAGTATTGATCCATGGAAGTTATCATATAAACCAAAGCTAGAGAATGCTGCTAACAATCACAAATATTTACTTGTGATTTAACTATTTCAATGACAATTTCTAGTAAAAGAGATTGCAGTTTTTAAAAAAGGAGCTTAGGATGTGGACTAAGACAGAGCCTCAACTTCTGGCTTCAGGATTTCCCAGAAATGTGGTCTCTACAGTCCCTGAACAGCTTGGTTTCTGCCTTGACAAGGAGTTAGCAAAACCTGCATTATCTTGTAGGCAGGGCAGTGGTGAAGCTCAAAGGAGAGACTCTTGTGGAAAGTGCTATGCCAACAAAAATTCCTCTTCAAAGGCAAGGTGATAAGATGGTGAATGCTGTGATGCAAAGGCAGGCTTCTGGTCTTTGTTGCTTTTAATGATTATTATACGGAAGTGGGCTAGGGGTGTGCAGACAAAATGAGAAGTGTCAGAATAAAACATTCAAAACGCCCCGAAAACACAATGACAGATATCAGCTCCTTCAGAACGCTACATTTACATAAATATTTTTCTTTATGAAATTTCCATGTTGAATTGGAAGGTGACAATGCAGATTTCTTTTTTCATTCCCTCCACATCCCTACAGTATTGACAGAAATGAGCTGAACTTAACGAAATGAAATAATAGCAATTTAGCTTAAGACTTGAAGACAAAGACAAGATGACAAATAAGATTCATTTTTTCCCTCCCGCTTCCTTTTCTGGTTTTTCTCTCATTCATGTGAATAATTCATACACTTTACATCTTGAAAGGAATAATTACAGTAATCAGAAGCTGATGTTTTATGAGCTATAAATTTTGAGAAGCAGGTTTTTTCCTCCTGGCATCAATGTGATTTTAACTAATAAGTATCTTTAATCTACTAATTAGATAGCATGTAGCTAATGACACGGAGCAACGCTATCCTGTGTTGTTAACGTTATCAATGCTAAATACACAGGAATTGATAATATGAACTCTACCCCTGGTCCGAATGAGTTATATATTAAAAGGCCTAGGAAAGAATGAATTTTAAAAGTGTACCCTTTGAAATGAACAAAGCAAAGCGGAAGTGGACTTCCCTGGTGGTACAATGGATGGGAGTCCGCCTACCAGTGCAGGGGACACGGGGTCAGTCCCTGGTCTGGGAGGATCCCACGTGCCAGAGCAGCTGAGACTGAGCACCGGCACAACTCCTGAGCCTGCGCTTTAGAGCCCGTGCGCCACAACAAGAGAAGCTGCAGAGACGCGCAGCCCACGTGCCACAGTGGGAAGGAGCCCCCACTCTGCAATGAGAGAAAGCCCGGGGCAACCCACTCCAGTATTCTTGCCTGGAGAAGCCCATGGACACAGGAGCCTGACAGGTCCACGAGATTGTAAGAGTCAGACATGACTTAGCAACTAAACCGCCACCAGTGCAGCAAGGAGCTCCCAGCGCAGCTGGAAATGGATAAATTAATGATTTAAACGTGAAAAAAGTGCAAATGGGATGTTTCGTTTTGAGGGGACCCTTTGCTCTTTCCAAGCTTGTAAGGGTTTGGGTGGGACTGGTGGCTCTGTTTAGGACACAGAGGATGCTAGAATGCTGACCCAGCAAAGATATTACAAAGAGTGAGGACTGCAGTGGAGACGGGGAACCCATCAGCCTCTAGTTTTGTGAAACACAAAAGCTTCCCACCCTTCCAGTCACAGAAGTATATGGACATTTGGATCCTATTTCCCACCTACGAAGCTATTTTTCCATCTTATTTCATATCATTTATTTGAAATAACATTTACTTTAAATCTCATTTTAAATGTCCCATCCCTTTAGTAGAAAACAATTTTAGAACATGTACTAATGATTTAAAAAGATGCTAGTTTGGCCAAAAAGTCCCTTTGGTTTTCCAGTAAAAATAAAAGACAGTTTTCATTTTCACCAGGAACTTTATTGAACAAGCTTTGTTCCACTAACTTCAGCCATTTTTCAGGATACTTCATAATTTCATCTTCCCAAAACTTTTTATCTTTTTGAGCAAAGAACTCTTTCAGGTGCCTTTTACAGTCTTCTAAGGAATTAAAATATTTTCCATTAAGAGAATTATGTAAAGACCTAATGAAGTTGCAGAATCTGGTGAATACAATGGAGGAATCAGTACTTCCCAGCCAACCTATAATAGATTTTTCCTGGTCAGCAAAGAAACATGTAGTCTTACATTATCATGATGGAAGATTATGCATTTTCTCTTGACTAATTATGGACACTTTTTATTAAGAACTGCTTTCAGTTGGTCTAATTGAGAGCAGTGTTCATTGGAATTAATTGTTTTCTTTTTCAGACGGAGCTCATAATAGAGGACTCCCTTCCAATCCCACCATATACACAACATCACCTACTTTGGATGAAGACCGACTAGCCTTTTGTGTGGATGGTGGGTGGTTCATTTCACTTGCCCCATAGTCTCTTCCATTTCACATTATTATACAGTATCTACTTTTCATCGCCTGTCACAAATTTGTTTTAAACATGGAATCAGTTCAGTTCAGTTCAGTCGCTCAGTCATGTCCAACTCTTTGTGACCCCATGAACTGCAGCACGCCAGGCCTCCTTGTCCATCACTAACTCTCAGAGTCTGCCCAAACCCATGTCCATTGAGTCGATGATGCCATCCAACCATCTCATCCTCTGTCATCCCCTTCTCCTCCTGCCTTCAATCTTTCCCACCATCAGGGTTTCTTCCAATGAGTAAGCTCTTCACATCAGGTGGCGGAAGTATTGGAGTTTCAGCTTCAGCATCAGTCCTTCCAATGAACACCCAGGACTAATCTCCTTTAGGTTGGACTGGTTGGATCTCCTTGCAGTCAAGGGACTCTCAAGAGTCTTCTCCAACACCACAGTTCAAAAGCATCAATTCTTTGGTGCTCAGCTTTCTTTATACTCCAACTCTCACATCCATACATGACCACTGGAAAAACCATAGCCTTGACTAGATGGACCTTTGTTGGCAAAGTAATGTCTCTGCTTTTTAATATGCTGTCTAGGTTGGTCACACCTTTTCTTTCAAGGACTAAGCATCTTTTAATTCCATGGCTGCAATCACCATCTACAGTGATTTTGGAGCCCTCTAAAATAAAATCATCCACTGTTTCCACTGTTTCCCCATCTATTTGCCATGAAGTGATGGGACCAGATGCCATATTCTTAGTTTTCTGAATGTTGAGCTTTAAGCCAAATACAGAATAATTTTAAGTAAAGAATTGCATGTGAAAATATGGTCAAGAAGATTTTCTTTGCTTAATTTATGTGGAACCCCAACATCAAAGAGAGTAACAGGACAAGCTGGTGCAAATGATTTTTAATGCTTGATTTGGATATTTTGAGTATGTTGACTATCTCCCAAGTGGTATAATGTTAATTGTTTGCAATTAATGTCTCAAAACAGAAGCAGAAGATATTAAGAAGAGGTGGCAAGAATACACAGAAGAACTGTACAAAAAAGATCTTCACAACCCAGATAATCACAATGGTGTGATCACTGACCTAGAGCCAGACATCCTGGAATGTGAAGTCAAGTGGGCCTTAGAAAGCATCACTACAAACAAAGCTAGTGGAAGTGATGGAATTCCAGTTGGGCTATTTCAAATCCTGAAAGATGACGCTGTGAAAGTGCTACACTCAATATGCCAGCAAATATGGAAAACTCAGCAGTGGCCACAGGTCTGGAAAAGGTCAGTTTTCATGCCAACCCAAAAGAAAGGCAATGCCAAAGAATGCTCAAACTATGGCACAATTGTACTCATCTCACAGACTAGTAAAGTAATGCTCAAAATTCTCTAAGCCAGGCTTCAGCAATATGTGAACCATGAATTTCCAGATGTTCAAGCTGGTTTTAGGAAAGGCAGAGGAACCAGAGATCAAATTGCCAACAACTGATTGATCATCGAAAAAGCAAGAGAGTTCCAGAAAAAAAAAAAATCTATTTCTGCTTTATTGACTATGCCAAAGCCTTTGACTGTGTGGATCACAATAAACTGTGGAAAATTCTTCAATAGATGGGAATACCAGACCACCTGATCTGCCTCTTGAGAAACCTGTATGCAGGTCAGGAATCAACAGTTGGAACTGGACATGGAACAACAGACTGGTTCCAAATAGGAAAAGGAGTACGTAAAGGCTGTATATTGTCACCCTGCTTATTTAACTTATATGCAGAGTACATCATGAGAAACGCTGGGCTGGAGGAAGCACAAGCTGGAATCAAGATTGCCAGGAGAAATATCAATAACCTCAGATATGCAGATGACACCACCCTTATGGCAGAAAGTGAAGAGGAACTCAAAAGCCTCTTGATGAAAGTGAAAGTGGAGACTGAAAAAGTTGGCTTAAAGCTCAGCATTCAGAAAATGAAGATCATGGCATCTGGTCCTATCACTTTATGGGAAATAGATGGAGAAACAGTGGAAACAGTGTCAGACTTTATTTTTCTGGGCTCCAAAATCACTACAGATGGTGATTGCAGCCATGAAATTAAAAGATGCTTACTCTTTGGAAGGAAAGTTATGACCAACCTAGATAGCATATTAAAAGCAGAGCTATTACTTTGCCAACAAAGGTCCATCTAGTCAAGGCTATGGTTTTTCCTGTGGTCATGTATGGATGTGAGCGTTGGACTGTGAAGAAAGCTGAGCGCCAAAGAATTGATGCTTTTGAACTGTGGTGTTGGAGAAGACTCTTGAGA
Organism: Bos taurus; assembly: GCF_002263795.3. Lineage (NCBI taxonomy): Eukaryota > Metazoa > Chordata > Mammalia > Artiodactyla > Bovidae > Bos > Bos taurus. The sequence goes on from NC_037339.1 coordinate 12,881,855, forward strand.
GTCCCATGGACTGCAAGGAGGTCCAACCAGTCCATCCTAAAGGAGATCAGTCCTGGGGTGTTCATTGGAAGGACTGATGCTGAAGCTGAAACTCCAATACTTTGGCCACCTCATGTGAAGGGTTGACTCATTGGGAAAAGACCCTGATGCTGGGAGGGATTGGGGGCAGGAGGAGAAGGGGACATCAGAGGATGAGATGGCTGGATGGCATCACCGACTTGATGGACATGAGTTTAAGTGAACTCTGGGAGTTGGTGATGGACAGGGAGGCCTGTCGTGCTGTGATTCATGGGGTTGCAAAGAGTCGGACACGACTGAGTGACTGCACTGAACTGAACTGAAAGACAACTAAGGGGCTTCCCTGGTGGTTCAGACCCTTTAGAGTCAGTCTGCAATGCGGGAGACCCAAGTTCGATCACTGTGTTAGGAAGATCCCCTACAGAAGGAAATGGCAACCCACTCCAGTATTTTCGCCTGGCGAATCCCCTGGAGGGAGCATTACTAGAGCCATTCTAAAGACAAAAAAAAAAAACTAACAACTCTTTTGGTCTATCCAATATTACCCTGATATACAATTTTCCTGTGTATTTTAATTCTGATTATTCACAAATAAAAAGGGAAACATCTCTGGGTAGCACAGAATGAGAAGGAAGGATGAGGGAATGTAGAAAGGAGTTTCTTTACAGCAAGGCAGACTCCACAGAACTTAAGGCACCTGAGCAAAGTGGCTTAACATTTCTTTCAATGCCAAGAAGGCAGTCTCAGACAGATTTTCTTTAAAATCCAAGTCTTGAGTCATACCTAAAGTCCCTTCTAGTTTTAAATTCCCAGAATTCTAATGTTCCTGAATTTTCACCTTGACTTTATTTAGCCCTTGCTTGTGTGAGTTTGAATGTTGTTGGTGTTCAGTTGCTAAGTCACGTCTGACTCTTTGTGACTCATTGGACTGCAGCATGCCAGGCTCCCCATCCTTCACTATTTCCCAGAGTTTGTTCAGACTCATGTCCATTGAGTCAGTGATGCCACCCGACCATCTCATCCCTTGTCGTCCTCTTCTTATCCTGCTCTCAACCTTTCCCAGCATCGGGGTCTTTTCTAATAAGTCAACTCTTCACATCAGGTGGCCAAAGTATTGGTGCTTCAGCTTCAGCATCAGTCCTTCCAGTGAATATTCGGAGTTTGAATGATCCACCTGATTTGTCTCCAGCTTCTCTACCTTTTGTCTTCCTCTGAAACAGAAGTATGATCAGTCAACTCTAGCTGACTGTCAGAAAAAAATGGTCAAATACTTAGAAGTGGGCAAAAGAAATAGTTGGGTGTCCACCCTTGGTATGTGGGGCATTATCTGGCTGATCTCTGGGGGATTACTGGATTCTTGGCCTTCCCTGGTGGCTTAGATGGTAAAGAATCTGCTTGCAGTGGGGGAGACCTGGGTTCGATCCCTGGGTTGGGAAGATCCTTTGGAGAAGGGAACAGCTATCCACTCCAGTATTCTGGCCTCAAGAATTCCATGGACAGAGGAGCCTGGCAGGCTACAGTCCATGGGGTTACAGAGTCGGACACGACTGAGTGACTTTCACTCACTCACTGGATTCTAGCAAAGTTTCTCCTTTGGATAGTTTCTATTGACTAGGCTATTTTGGAACTCTATAGTGGGAGAATGAAGTTGTTGAAAATTGAGACTAACGCATGTGATTCTTGTCCACAACAATGTAAATAAATTTTATCTTTTAAGTACACACATGATTTTGGACCCATAGAAAAGGTTATATCCCAATTTACATTCTATTGCCTTGCAGGATCTCAACCCTCTATTCATCTATTCATTTCCACATTCCTGATTGCCTGATCTTCAAATTCTCCAGTAACATCTTAATGATTCCCCCTTTAAGTATAGAGACAAATAAAACATTTGAGTTCTGTTCAATTTATGTGAAAGTTATGATTTTATCATCATGAAGATTATACTTGAGCAGCAATTTAGCTAATGAGGTATGTGTGTATATGTGTGTGTGTATGAGAGAGAGAGAGAGAGAATTACTAAAGCCCTCCTTGCTCATTTTGGTAACATTTATAACCATAAGTAATCAATTGCCCCCACTGGGCTTTAGTTGTATCCACATTAAATTAGTATATTGTGTCTAATTTAGAAAGTTCATCATCACCTAGGTGAATTGCTTTGCAGTTCTACAGGGTTCAAGAAAGATCACGGAAGCTGGCATTTAATGTAATTATAGAGTAATTATTACCATCGGTAAAAAAAAAAAAAATCTGCGCATAAAGCAGCTAGGATGAAACATTGTCTTCAAACTACAGGGAGGTTGTGAAATGGCTAATTGGTTCAATCATCATTTCCTCCCACACGAGATGTTCAGTCCTTGAATCTTTCCCTGGCTCAGATGAAGAGCTAGTTCAGCATGCATCCCCTCAGTGGAAGAAGAAACGGTGAGAGATACTGATATGAAATAGTTCATGTAATGTGAATTTGACAACTCCGAAAGAATTGTTCCGTGTGGAAATCTTGTGTTCCTAAGTAAACAATATAATTCCAATTCGATCTTAGTCTTTTAGGATCTGCAAAAAGCATTAACCTCTGTTTTGGCTGCAGGCTTTCCAATAAATGGGTATGAGATAATTACTGTTCATATTTTGGAATCAAAGACATTACTGCTTCAGCTAATCTAACAGAAATCTAGTCAGAGGGTTCATACTCAATCCTGAAGAGAGACAGGCATAGAACCCTTCTTAATTCAATCCAATCTACATTTCTCCTTAAAATGTATTAATACTGAATGCAGCCTGTATAATCTTAATCGTACCTTCCTGAATTATCTGAGGATAGGCATGGATTACAAATTAACCCCCCACCGCTTTCTTCTCTCTGCTAATAGGTTTTAGATTCACATATTAGATATTAAAAGTCAATTCTTACTGAAATGAAAACCTCATAAAACTATTTTCCCATGTGGAAAGGGTGATAAAGCAAGAAGGTAGGCAAGAGATAGAGTCTATTGTTCTTTGCTGTAATTACAGTAGGATATATAAATTATTGTTTGCAAAATCCATAATAAATGGAATTTGTGGAATCAAAAATTTTTATTGTGTAGAGATACTTTTTCTTTTGGTTTTCCCAGGTGGTTAGGTGGTAAAGAATCTGCCTGCCAATGCAGGAGAGGCAGGTTAGATCCCTGAGTCGAGAAGATCCTTGGAGAAGGAAATGGCCACCCACTTCAGTATCCTTGCCTGGGAAGTGCCGTGGACAGAGAAGCCTGGTGGGGTGCAAAAGAGTTGAACACAGCTTAGTGACTAAGCGACAACAATATTTTCTTTTACATCTCATTTTCAAAATCTTAGAATATGGTATTTATTATATTTGTCCATTTTTTCCTTGAATGAAATAGAAAATAGACCTTGTTCTTTTTAAATTATTGAGATCTTGCAATGTTATCCTGAACATTCTTGGTTTTTAAACAGTGATCAGTAGGAAGGCAAAAGGATAGGAGACTGAGAAGAATCCAGGATCACCATAGGACAGTGAGTCCTTTCGAGTTGTGCAGCATGTAACCTATGCAACTGTATCTTTCACTCCTGAATATTGTTGAGCCTAACAGTGAGGACTGGACTTCAGGCAAAATGACAGGGGGTGCCTACTGTGGATGATCAGATCTCAGAGATGCCTGGATTGCTTACTTCAACCCAATCTGCATCCTTCATTCAGCAATGTGAATGACTGGCTCATACTTGCTCCCAGCTTGAAGAAAAAGAGATGGAAGTATCCCTAAGAGCTAAATGCATTCCTACTCTAATACAGCTGAAGAGCAATTTGCTGTTGATACAGATGAGTGACAATTGGCTCTGGATAGCACTGCTACTTTCCTCTCTCACAGCTGTCAAGAAATGCCATGGAGGAGTAATGACGCCCCCAAGGCCAGCCTGGTCAACCTGGGAAGGCCCAGCATTGGGCTGGAAGTGATAGTCACGCAGGTACGTCTTACTCTTTGCCACCCAGGGACTGTAGCCCACCAGGCTCCTCTGTCCATGGAATTCTCCAGGCAAGAAAACTGGAGCAGGTAGCCATTCCCTTCTCCAGGGGATCTTCCTAACCAAGGGATCGAACCCAGATCTCTTGCATTGCAGTCAGATTCTTTCCCGTCTGAGCCATCAGTGAATCCTCATGGTCTGGAAGAGCCTGACCAAATCACCAGCCCCTTGGGGTGGAGTCCTTGGTTGTATCTCTGGGTGTAGGGAATATAGGGGACAGGGGATAGGGTTGAGGGCCAGGTAGGGAAGGAAGCTGCAGCTCCAACCACGAGATCACTGCAGGTCTCCTGCTCTGTGCAGCAAGCTCCTTACAGCTCAGTTCCTGCTTGCTGGTCTCATTTAAGGAAAGCAATCTGCATTCCTTGCCTGTGTCTGTTGGCAGCTTCCTGTCAGTCACTCTCCCCCTGAGACAGCCCCCCACCGGCAATGCCTGGAATTCAAATCAACATCAACAGCATCATCTACATTCCTGATAGGAAGTTTCGTTGTCATTTGTTTCTTTGTTCTAAAAATACAGAGTAGAAAATGGAGGGAGGGGGAAACAGAGGAAAAGAGCCTTGCTATTTGACTGCTATAATTAGTTACTCCTGTTAATGGAGGTTTTACATACTTTTTTTCTTTCTTTTTTTTCGCTGCAAGATTGAGTCTGGCTGTTGCAGCTCATAATTATGGGCCTGTCCTTAGTGATATAAGCTATTGATTTGCCTCCTTTTAGCAGTAAATTCTTAATGACAGGAATGATCTCTCATTGATTTCTTTGGTTTGATGCCCAGGATATGGCTGAGACACATAAAGAATTTTGGATATACATTTTGATTATGAGATGATTCAGAACACAGTTTTTAACTTTGGGGGGCTTCCCTGAATCCACCTGCCAATGCAGGAGATATGGGTCTGATCCCTGGGTTGGGAAGATTCCCTGGAGAATGAAATGGTAACCCACTCCAGTATTCTTGCCTGGGAAGCCCCATGGACAGAGGACCCTGGTGGGTTACAGTCCATAGGGTCGCAAAAGAGTCAGACACAACTTAGCGACTAAACAACATTTAACTTTTCAGTTTTGCTGTCTATGAAAAAGAAATTGTAAATAATTGTGAATAAAATGTTTTAAGAAATGTACTCACATTATAGGGTTACTGGTTGTATTGATTTATACAGGCTGCTAACAAAGGGCCTGGTAGACAGCAGATGACCAAGAAAGGGTCATTGTGATTATTAGTATTATGATTAACATAAATTGAAAATGCAAAGATTAACCTTCAGAGCTTATAACTAGGTATGATGCCATGTACTGATCTAAGGACGAGGAGACCCTTAGAGGGGAAAGTCTTGCTCTCCTCCAGGTCTGGACCTACTCTGGAGGAGAAAAGAGCAGCTAGAGGTGGAATAATAATCACAACCAACAGCTTCAACTTCTCAGGTATCTAATATATGTCCTTTATCCTCATTTCATTTAGTGTTTGTAATAATTCTGCAAAGTAGTTATTTTCCCTTTTTAAGATGATTTTTTTTAGAGCAGCTTTAGACTTACGACAGAATTGGGAGGAAAGTACATAGGTTTCCCATACACCCTCTGCCTCTACACATGCATAGCCTCCCCCAGTTTCGCAATTTTTAGTAAGGAAGCTGAAGACCAACAACTTGTCTGTATTCCACAGCTAACAGATGATGGAGCTGGTCAAAGAAATCTAGACCTCTTCACTCTAGAACCCTCTCCGTAGAAATGTACATGACTGCAATCGACACATGATTTACAAATAACAAGCTCAATTCGAATACAAGAATATGTATAATTTAATTTATATTTTAAAATTTTAATAAATTATCTTTGATCAATAAACAGTCCTTGTTGGTGTTTCTCTATAGCTTCCAACCAATCAGAGCCTTAGAAGATACTACAGTAGAAATCAAGTTCATTAGGATTGAAGTCCAAGCTTCAGGTCACTGAAATTCACACATAGGATATGTTCATTAAAAAGGCAGGACCCCAGAATACAAAAGTCAGTTCTATCTGGAAGAACAAAGCAGTCCAAAGAGTGGGAAGGGCTTTGTGGTTCGTTCCAAGCATTAAGAAATCTGGTCAGTTCTTCCCCATGTGCTTCATGGAGTAAAGACATAAAGGGCAAACCAAAGAAACCACAGTGATTAAGGACTGTTTTTCTTCAGGGGTAACTAGAAGGCTGACATATAAATGATACATAATCCAGTGTGATTGACTTTAATTTACTTAGTATTAAAAAGAGACATAATATAGCTATGACTCATCTTGATGTAATCAATTTCTGGTTTCTAAACAAACAAACAAACAAATACAAACGTGTTGTTGTTTGGTCTGTAACACTCAAAGAAGGAGACTGCAGACACTTCTGTTCCCAAGAGCCTCTTGAATCGATTTTTTGTCTTTGCTGGTTCTCCCTCCTTCATTCTTCCTCAAACAATGAATACATTTGAACTCCAGGGCTTTCCTGTGCATGTGTATGTGTGAGCGTGTGTGTATGTGTGTGTGCGTGTGTGTGTGTGTGTGGTATGTAGGGATGGTGACAAAAAGATAAGCCACTCCTTTCTGGATTTCATTTAAATGAATACAAATTCCGCTGCTTATTTAGGTAACTGGATGAAGGGAAAGGCAGAAAGAAAGTACAATTTCAGCTCACATTTAACGAGTATCTGTGCCCTTGCTCCCACAGTTGTGTAAGTGTGTGTGCAAAAATCTGATCCCTAGGTCCCTGAATTCTGACCTCATGCTCCCGTAGCACATGCACTTGCCAACCTTCTTCTCTTCAGAAGGACTGGGATTCTGTGTCCTTTGAGTAAATGAGTTGCCTACAAAGAAATCATTCCACTTCCTCACTTTCCCAAGTGAAAAAAAACACACAACTCATCTTCTTTGTAACCTTCCTGAATTAATTTCCTCTTGCTGTTATAATGAACTGCCACAAAGTCTTAGTGACTTAATACAACACAAATGTGTTCCTTGAAGTTCTGGAGGCCGGAAGTCCAAAGTGAATCTGATAGATCTAAAATCAAGGTGTTGCGAGGCTGCTACCTTCTGAAGGCTCCAGGGGAGAGCCTGTTCCTGGGCTCAACCAGCTTCTAGCCATCTGCCAGCATTCAGTGGCATGTGCCACATCTCTCTAGCTTCCCAGGCAGCATGAGTGGTAAAGAACCCACCTGCCAATGCAGGAGACTTAAGAGACGCAGGTTGGACCCCTAGATCAGGAAGATTCCCTGGAGCAGGGCACAGCAACCCACTCCAGTGTTCTTGCCTGGATAAACCCATGGACGGAGGAGCCTAGTGGGCTACAGTCCATGGGGCTGCAAAAGAGTTGAACACGACAAGAGACTTAGCACACACATACACATATCTCTCCAACCTCTACTCCTGTGGTCACACTGCCTTATCCTCTTCTGTGGTTACATCATCCCTGCCTCATTCTCATGAGGACACTTGTGATGGCATTTAGGCCTCATCGTAATAACCTAAGAAAATCTCCCTGCCTCAATATCTTTAATCACTTTGGCAAAGTCCCTTTTGCCATATAAGGTTCACAGGGCACTGGGCCATGAGCGCCACTGGGCTTTTGGACGCCATCATTCATTCCCCCATACCATCTTTTTTATCCTGACTACTCTAAGAATATAAATTCAGTGGTATGAAAGAGCAACCACCTATCTCTATAGAAAGTATTTTAAGTTTTGAACTTCCATGTCCACTGAGGGTGAAAAACCAAATATTGCTTTGTTATTCTCTAGGTTCAGTTCAGTTTAGTCGCTCACTTGTGTCCAACTCTTTGCAGCCCCATGGACTGCAGCACTCCAGGCCTCCCTGTCCATCACCAACTCCCAGAGCTTGCTCAGACTCCTGTCCATCGAGTTGGTGATGCCATCCAACCATCTCATCCTCTGTCATCCCCTTCTCCTCCTGCCTTCAATCTTTCCCAGCATCAGGGTCTTTTCAAATGAGTCAGCTCTTCACATCAGGCGGCCAAAGTACTGGAGCTTCAGCTTTAGCATCAGTCCTTCCAATGAATATTCAGGACTGATGTCCTTTAGGATGGACTGGTTGGATTTCCTTGCAGTCAAAGGGACTCTCAAGAGTCTTTTCCAACACCACAGTTCAAAAGCATCAAGTCTTTAGTGCTCAGCTTTCTTTTTAGTCCAACTCTCATATCCATACATTACTCCTGGAAAAGCCATAGGCTTGACTAGACGGACCTCTGTTGTCAAAGTAATGTCTCTGCTTTTTAATATGCTGTCTAGGTGTGTCATAGATTTTCTTCCAAGGAGCTAATGTCTTTTAATTTCATGGCTGCAGTCACCATCTGCAGTGACTTTGGAGCCCAAGAATATAGTCTGTCACTGTTTCCATTGTTTCCCCATCTATTTCCCATCAAGTAATGGGATCAGATGCCATGATCTTAGTTTTCTGAATGTTGAGCTTTAAGCCAGCTTTTTGACTCTCCTCTTTCACTTTCATCAAGAGGCTCTTCAGTTCCTCTTCACTTTCTGCCATAAGGGTGGTGCCATCTGCATATCTGAGGTTATTGATATTTCTCCCGGAAATCTTAATTCCAGCTTGTGCTTCATCCAGCCCGGCATTTCGCATGATGTACTCTGCATATAAGTTAAATAAGGGTGACAATATACAGCCTTGATGTACTCCTTTCCCTATTTGGAACCAGTCTGTTGTTCCATGTCCAGTTCTAACTTGCTTCTTGACCTGATACAGGTTTCTCTATCTCTAAATGTATGCCTTCAGCAACTGAAATTTCATGAAATTGAACCTTTGATTCCTATCCCATTTCTCCAGGCCCAAACCTAATTCTCTCCCAGTGTTCCCATCTCAAAATTATCAATTATCCAGTTGTATAGTCAAAATTTTTGGTATTATCTTTGATCTTTCTCTTATCCCCTATATCTAACTCATCGGCAAATGCTACTGGCTTTACCTTCAAAATACATCCACAATTCGACCTTTCCTCACCTCCTGCATGAACACACTTAGGAAAAGCCTAAGAAAGTTGGAAAGGCAATTTTAGGGCAGTGAGTGGAGCATGAACTCAGATCCCAACTTTGCTGTGTATGTTCCACCTTCACACACTTCAGTCTCCTCATCCTGGGATTATCATAGTAAAGTCCTCATAGAGTTTTGTTGGGGTTAAAGGAAGTTAATATTTGTGAAACATTTAAAACAGTATCTAGTATTCCATCTGTTATCATCATCATCACCATCATCATCATCAATATAATGATGATAATAATAATCATTATTATCTAATAATCATTATTCCTAATAATACCTAATAATCATTATTTCTGCTTCCACTTAAGACTTCCTTACTCCCTGTACTTCATATATCAAATCAAAGGGATCCTTTTAAAGCATAACCATGTCATTAACACTCAAGCCCCTGAATGGCCCTCAAACACACTTGGAAAGAAATCTAAAGTCTTTATCCAGTAAAGCTACACCCTGTCCACCTCTCTGACAGCATATTGGAGTACTCTTCCCTTTGCACGCTATGCCTTGTTCATTTCAAATCCAGCAGACATTCTGATACGTCAGAGCTTTAGCACTTGATATTCCCTCACTTGGAATGATTTTCCCCAAATATTTGTGTGACCACTTCCAAACATTACTTATCCTTCCAGATATTACCTTTTTAAAAGGCTCATTCAAGCCTCATCTCTTTCATGAAAGCTTTCTCAATGAAAGTTAGAACAAAATCTACAACTTCTGAACACATATTAATTATATATGTCCTATATATATACTTGACTGCACAACAATATAAATTCTTAATTTTTGCATTTACTAGTTTTGTGCAGTGTTAACTACATATTAATTAACTATACCTTCAGGGTTAACTGTTTCATATGTCTTTGACTTGAAACTCTTCCAGAGAGGGTTCTGAGTTCTTCCTCTGCAAAAACTCTCCTAAACATCCCACATAAGAACAAATAAAATAAAAAAGTACCCTAGTGATCTGAATGATAAATTTTCAACAAACAAGTTCCCAGTTTTAGATATAATTCAAGCTTCAAAGAAGACATTACTAAAATTAAGACATCTTCTCTACCTGATAATTTCTTTCATTTTTCATGACCCAAGTCACACATCACATCCTTCATCCACTCATTTATATGGTAATGTTAGTTATCATTTTTCTGTACTCTCCTCACACTGTTCTCTTTTAGAGATGAAGAAACTGGGTCTCAGAGGGGTTAAGCTCATATTCTAAAGGAGTAATACAAATATAAACAAATAATTACAAAACAGTGTAATTACTGAATAGATAAATTTATGGGCTGCTTTAAGGACAGTGAGGGTAAGGCACCCAACTCTGCCCATCATAAAAGAAAGTGATGTGATCAGAAGGGATTCACAGATAAAGGTGATCTCAACTGCACTTTGATGAATAAATGGAAATTACCTAGACAGGCGAAGAAGCCAAGGAAGTAACACATACAGATGTTCAATGGCAGGACATTAGAGAGAACAATTTCCGTGTAGTAATGAGAGCTAATCCTTCTCACTGCTGCTGTGGATCTTGGTAAATGCTTCTATCAAAAACATACCATATCCTTTTTTAAATTTTATTATTTAACTTTACAATATTGCATTGGTTTTGCCATATATCAACATGAATCCACCACAGTTATACACGTGTTCCCCATCCTGAACGCTCCTCCCTCCTCCCTCCCCGTACCATCCTTCTGGGTTGTCCCAGTGCACCAGCCCCAAGCATCCAGTATCATGCATCGAACCTGGACTGGCGACTCATTTCATATATGATATTATACATGTTTCAAAAAAAAAACATACCATATCCTAACTGTGAGTTCACGAGCCGAGTTTCCATTACTGGATACTGTTCTTTTCATTTATATAACTGCCATTGTGCCCAGCACTGTCCCTGACACTGAGGCCACTCTTCCTTATTTTCGAGCTGCTTAGGTGGCTACAAGACTGCTGGCTGGAGAGATAAATGGAGATGCCACTTCTGGCTTGGCCCTTTTTAGGGAAAGTCCCTGTAAGTAGACCTCTCTCAGTGGAAGCCACAGGGTGATTTGGACAGGAAGGGAGACACCATCAGACATGCAGTAAAACGGAGCCAGTTCTGAGTCACAGGAAAAATCACAGCCAGTTAGCAGGTCCTAAAGGATGTTCTGCCCTTGACAAACTTCATCCATAATAGTTGCCTCATCCATGCCTCTCTGTCTTGCAACATAATAATCATCAAAATAATAGTAACAATTAGATTGAGAAATAACAAGATGTGATTAGGAAATCACTTCAAAATATCTGAATTGGAAGATGTCACGCAGGATAAAATACTCCTATTCTATGAAAAGTAAAGAATCCAACATGCCCTGATTCACTAATTAAAGAATCTATTTTCTAATTCCTTTCCTTTCTAACTGCAGGGGTAACTGCTGGCAAGATCTGCCCTCCACTGCCAGCTTCCGAACAAAGTCAAGATATCAACATTATAATCATGCATTGTTTCCATAGCAAGCAATCCTGCAGCTCAGAGCAAAAACAACACTTTCTTGATCCTGCCAGAGTGTATGTGGCAAAGAAAGATTAATTAGCCTCTCACTAATTGACAGTATTTCCCTTCACATCTGCTCGGGCCTGATGTGAGTTTAAATGTCTCTATTTATGTGCCGGAGGCTGACTGAACATGTATAAAATTTAAAGTCTCTTTCCAAGTATCAGAGATGCCTATGACCTGGGTTCCCTTTTCTTAAATAGTAGAGCTGTCAGGGAAAGGCTTAAGGTGGTGGTGAATCCTTGGGAAGCAACAGTGGGGTAAGAAGTTAGGGACAGGCAGGAGACTAACAGACCAGAGGCAGAGTTCCAGTTCTTTAAGAACCAGTCGCGTGGCTGGCAAACTATGCCCCACCTCTTTGGACTCCTCTTGTTCAAGTGTTAGCTTAGATCAGTGGTTTTCTATCTTGTTTCCAGAGGCCTAGAAGTTGCAGAGTCCCCTTGTTGTTTTTAAGTCACTAAGTTATATCTGACTCTTTCATGGCCCCAGGGACTGTAGCCCTCCAGGCTCCTCTGTCCATGGGATTCTCCAGGCAAGAATACTGGAGTAGGTTGTTATTTCCTTCCCCAGGGGATCTTCCTGACCCAGGGACTGAACTTGTGTCTCCTGTATTGGCAGGCGGATTGTTTACCGCTGAGCCACCAGAGAAGCCCATTTAGGGACGTCCTAAATTCTATAGCAGCTCTGTTCAATAGAAACTTCTGCTCTAATGGAAATGTTCTACATCCACATGGCCTAACAGGTTGCCACTTGCCACCAGAGGTTGTTGAGTGCTTGACATGTAGCCAGTGTGACTAAGAAACCGAATTTTACATTTTATTTCATTTACTTAATTTAAACTTAAATAGTCCCACATGGTGCACAGCTTTATGTATTCTGGAGGGTTTGAGTTGGGGTCTGAAAGGACAGGGTCCAGGATTTGCCCCACTCCTGTCAATCACAACATATCGACCTTTCTCTGTGTCCAGTAATATGCTTCTATGAAGATTACCCTGAATAAAGGGCTTTGAACCTAAAGAGCATTTGAAAACCACTAGAGTGAATGCTCTTCAATTTTGAAAGTTTCTAATTTTAGACTATAGCCTACCAGGTTCCTCTGTCCATGGGATTTTCTAGGCAAGAACACTGGAGTGGGTTGCCATGCTTCTCCAGGGGAACTTCCCGACCCTGGGACGGAACCCATGTCTCCTGTATTGCAGGCAGATTCTTTATAGACTGAGCCACCTGGGAAGCCCTGCCTGACTTGGAGGAAGACGCTAATGCAGCCTGATGGGGCCTCTGAAATGAAAAGCGTCCTGGCTCCTCTGATGGATGCTCTCAGTTGCTCCACCAATTGCTCCCCAAGGGCTGCTCAGGCATAGCTCTTTGTGGCTTTTGTTGGTCCTACCGACTCAGACCATGGAGAGAAAAAGGATCCAGAGGCCAGAAAAAAAAAAAAAAAAAAAGACGGAATAAAGTTCATTTTCTCAGCCTATTGAGTCTGTATTCTCCCACAGCTGGGAAGAAGGGGTGGAGAGTTTCCCAAGTGAAAGATACCCAGAACCCTGTCCAATCCATCTCAGGATGCCAACCTCCAGAAATACTTCCTATGGTGATTGTGGCTCCTAGGGTTGGGACTGGGTGGTGGTGAGTGTTGTGGGCACCTGCCAGGGGAGGATGGTCTAAGCTAAGGCTGTGAGTTGCACTTGGTGAGGTCTGGGGTGACCCTGTCAGGCTGTGAGCCCTGAGACTGGCACCCGAAGAAGTCACTGTGTATGAGATAGGAATTTCACCCCAGTATTTTTGGGAGAAGACCAAAAAACAAGGTTTAGAGCATTTTGCACCCCAGAACTGCCTACAACACCTGTTGTTGTTGGTAAGTTGCTCAGTCATGTCCAACTGTTTGTGACCCCATGGACTACAGCACGCCAGACTTCCCTGTCCTTCAGTATCTCCCAGAATTTGCTCAAATTCATGCCCATTGAGTCAGTGATGCCGTTCAACCATCTCATCCCCTGTTGTCTTTTTCTTGCATGTGTAACCCACACAAAATAAGCTTGTCTCCTAGAAGGTGCCAGTGTCTCTGGCTGTGGCTCTTGAAGGGAAAGGAGGGAAGGATTACATAATTCCTAGTGGTCATGTGGTGAGGGTTGTAGGAAAGGAATGTGGAGCTCCCTCACGGAGCCAAAAGCTCACACAGCTCCTTCAAACTCATGTCCCCAGACTCTCTTCGAAGCTTCCCCCCAGACAAAGGTAAGCATTACCAGTAACCTTCCAGAAACCTTTTGTAAGAGGAAATGGCTGTGATTTTCCATCTTTCTCAACCACACTTAAAACAAACAGTGGTGTCTGTTAAAGTTTAAGTCAATATTTTAACCGAAGAAAACAACTGAGGGAACCATGGTTGAACATTTTTTCCAACCCCACGTTCTCATTTAGAGCAGAAATGGCTGACGGGAGTCTAGTCTTCTGCCATGAGTTGGGATGAGGACTTTGTAGACACACACAGATTGTGGGGTTTTGAGGAATACGTGCCTCAAGAGTGTCATTTCTTGGCTTTATCACATTTCTGGTTTTCTCTTCTTATGTTAAATCCCTCCCACGAATAAAATAGGCTTATTTTATATATGGAGCCCCATCTCTGCTTTCAGCAGCTCCATGCTTATTCTTTAAGGGCTGGATAAATGCTGCTTCCTGTCAGTAAGGAGATGACTGGAAAAATCAGGGTCTCTCCACAGTGAGAACACTGTGGGCTCCTTTGCTCAGTAGCTGGGCTGGCTGCTTTACAGGCATTCCTGCTGGTGGCTCAGTCTCTAGGGGCCTGTTCTCTGCCAGAGATATAAAAACGTAGGATGTTGGTCTCCATCAGCTTCTAGCTATGCCGCCCTATAGAAGCTAGACTTCAACATGTCCAGCTCGGGCCTGTTTGAAATCCCACCTGCGGAATAAAGGCCAGGGTATCTGCCTTGCTTCTGGGCTCCCTATTCCTAAAAGACGTTGGACAATTGTCTGGTCTACCAAGAGAAGATTCTAGACTGGTTATAAGTCAAAATCTCTCACAGAGCTTTCAAACATTTGTGGTAATAAGTACAGGTCAAGTCTGGAGTTACCCTTTAGAGACTTTTTGTAGTGTGAATATCTCTTTATTATGGGCTGTAGCCAAAGGGTCATAATTAGGTAAAAGCAATCCAGAACTGAAGGGTCCACAAGGCTTATTACCTTTCCTGAGCCACAGATTTCTGGTTTAATAAATCCAACCCACCGGGAAGGAATTACTTCTGAGAACATTCTGTGCCTGTGGTAGACTGGGAACACCTTTTTATGTCCCTTCCACATTGAAGTACTCTTTATCTCTTCTAACTATACAATAAACTCCTTGGAATCATTTCCCAGGATGTACTGAAATGATAAAAGTGGAAGTTATTGAGATTCTATAATGAAAGGGGAAATCTTAGGTTTGAAAAATGGAAAACTTATTTTTTTTTCCAGCTCTGTTAAATTACCTATATTCTCACAGGGCTCAACAGAAGATCTTCCTTGATACCTGCCTGGAGTCACATGAAATTTATTCTCCCAATTGTTCCCAAGGAAGTGATTAACGATGATGAGTCAGTAAAGTCTCCACGCAGGAAGTCTATTCTTTATGACTTCGACCTACTTTTCTGAAAATGGACTCAGGGGAGAGAGTGTCATTCAAAATGCCTGGAAGAAACAGCAACTTAACCTGATTATTGTTCTGCTAGGTGGCTCAAGACAGTAAAGAATCTGCCTGTAATACAGGAGACCCAGGTTCCGCCCCTGGGTCAGGAAGATCCCCTAAAGAAGGAAATGGCAATACACATCAGCATTCTTGCCTGGAGAATTCTATGGACAGAGGAGCCTGGTGGGCTACAGTCCATGGGGTCACAAAGAGTTGGACACGACTGAGTGGGTAACACTTTCACTTCAACCTGATTATTGCATCCCCAAGGACTTGGGAGAGGAAGACTTCCTGACCAGAAGCAAAAATAGGAGTTTGGGTGAATGAGAAGAGAAGTAATTAAGTGGTGGAACATACAAATAAGGTCCCAAAACAAAATCCAGCAAGCAAATGGAAGTCTGGCCAAACTTGTCCAGATACCTGGACAATATGGCGGTGCCTGGGTGATGATGTAAACACAGGCCGAACAGCCTCCTTGCCACAAGTCTGTGAGACAATTAGAATAGAGGCTCACTTCGAAAAACAAGAGCTATAGCAACTTGTAATTAAGAAAACGCCTATTGCTTGGGAGGCAGCACCAGACGATGGTTTGCCATTTTGATACTCGCCGCCACAATAGCGTATGTGTTTCTACTTTGCAGAATCCCACCCCATTAATAAGATGGACACTGTTTATTTTCAAAGGTGTCTATGTCAGCCTTTTCCATGGATGCAGTATTTCCTTTGATGATTACTTAGCTGCTTTGCATATGTGCAGTGGAGAAGGAAACAGCAACCCACTCCAGTATTCTTGCCTGGAGAATCCCATGGACAGAGGAGGCTGGCGGGCTACAGTCCATGGGGTCGCAGAGTCAGACACGGCGGAAGCGACTTAGCAGGCATGCCTCCTTTCTGCCAATGTTTGTCTCTGAGTATGGATTTTTCCAGTGGTGAGCAGCCAGACCTGATTTGGTAGCACTACTTGCTAGCTTGGGTGAGGACTGATTTCCTCTTTGCAGTTCAATTGCCCCTTATGTGAATTTGGATAATAATAACATCTACTATGCAATAATGAGGATTAAAGGAGTTAATTATGAAGGCGCTTAAAACAAGATGTGACAGGTGGCACCCAATTGTCAGCCTTAGGAAAAGGGCATTACTGCTTGATGCTGGCAGGTATCACAGAGCCAGATACATCTCCAACTGCAATCAATTTGCTCCACTTAACTGGGTGACCTTGAGCAAGTCACTTACCTCTCTATTCCTCTATTGCGTTATCTCTTGTGTCAAGTGCCCGCGAACATGGCGCCTGCTAATGAGACAATTGTCCCGATCATGCTTCCAACCCATCAAGGTTTCTCCCACTCACTGGAACACAGTCACTGGGTAGGAACCCACTCCTTTGCTCAGACTGAGCTGCTCTCTGAACTCTGCTGGAGGGCGATTTCCAAGCTCCATGTGAAGAAGCCTGACTATAATGAAACCTGTGTTCTGTTCCTGATCTTTTCCCAGAGAGGGATTCTGTTCAGATTCTCAAGCAGAAAAGGAAGCTCGCTAATGTAACACCTTTCTGCTTTCCTCCAAAAACAACAGCAATAAAATCCTCAGTTTTGCCAGAAGCAAGAAGCCCTGCAATGTTCCGCCCCTTTTAATAGTGCTAAAGAAAAGCAGGGTTCCATCTGCTTGCCATTTACCTCCGGAGCCTGGAAGCCCCGCAATTCTCCGAGGAGCGGCAGAGATGGAGGAAGCTGTGTGATGGCCGCGAGGGCGTGTGCCCGCGCGCAGCGTGGGAAAATAAACACAGCCAGTACTAAGGTGTCTGTGCCTTCCGCTGCCGGGGGGGGGCGGGGGGAGGCAAGGGGAGACAGGAACGGTGTGGGCGGTCCAGAGAGCAGCAGGGCGCCGTGTTTTGCTTTGTTTTTTTCTTTTTAAAATTAGAAGACTCTAATGCTCGCTACCTTCCCAGCCCACTGTTCCCCGGGAACGTGCTCTGTCTCCCAGTTCTGCCAAGATACATATTTCTCCTCCTCTGGACCACCCTGAAGGTGTGATTTGGGAATGGCCCTAGACAAACAACCCCGATGCCAGCCCCATGGTGAGTGCCCGGCCCCAGAGAAAGCTCCAGGGGGGAGGGGCTGGAGGGATGTGGTCTGGTCAAAGAGCATCTATCTCTGCTTAGGACTCTGGAGACGCCATTTCTACTCCACACTTCTGGCTTATTTGGAGCTCAGATTGGTGTGGGGTGGGGGAGGGGGTCATTTACCACCGACTAGACTGCCAGTCTTGGAATGGAGTAGCTTGAATCCACCCCCTTTAAGGCTGACCTGAGGCTGTGCCCATTCTCCTGATTGGGGAAGTAAGGCCCTAGCTGGAGAGGCACATATAGACCTCTTCTTAGTGAGACCCCATGTCCCAAATCATTTACTCAAGACATGGCCATAGGAAAGATCAATGCCCTGGAGAGAGGGCAAGATCATGCGAGGGCATCAGAAAGAAAAGATTGCTGAATCGAAGATGGATGCTTTCACAAAATGTGTCCTAAGCAAGAGCAAAGCAGAGATGGTCTATAGCAGAGGTTTACGAACTAAAGCTTGTGGACCATACTCAGCCCACAGCCTGCTTTTGGGCAGCCCTCAAGCTATGAATAACTTTTATGTTCTTAAGAGGCTGAAAAAAAAATCAAGAGAATAACAGTATTTTATAATATATGAAATTCAAATATTAGTACCCATCAGTAACATTTTATTAGAACAAAACTGCATTCATTCATTCATATATTATCTGTGGCTGCTTCCATGTTGCTTCCCTGGTGGCTCAGTTGACAAAAAATCCACTTGCAATGCGGGAGACCTGGGTTCAATCCCTGGGTTGGAAAGATCCCCTGGAGAAGGGAAAGGCTACCCACTCCAGTATTCTGGCCTGAAGAATTCCATGGGCTATATAGTCCATGGGGTCACAAAGAGTGAAAGTGTTAGTCACTCAGTTGTATCTGACTCTTTGAGACCTCATGGACTGCAGCCCTCCAGGCTCCTCTGTTCATGGGATTTCCCAGGTAAGAATACTGGAGTGGGTTGCCATGCCCTTCTCCAGGGGACTTTCCTGACCCAGGGATAGAACCTACATTGGCAGGCAGATTCTTTCCTGTCTGCGCCACCAGGGAAGCCCACAACAGAGGCCATCTGGCTCCCAAAGCCTAAAATATTTACTATCTGGCCCTTCATGGAAATCGTTTGCTGACCTGTCTTCTAGGGCAGTGGTTTTCAAATTTCAGTGTACATTAGAAATCACTTGGAGGACTTCGCAAAATAGATTGCAAGCCCTGTCTCCAGATTGCTGCTTCAGTAGGTCTGCAGTGGAGGCAGAAACTTGCATTTCTAGTAAATTCTCAGGTGATGATGTTGCCTGGGGTCCACATTTCGAAAACCAGTAAACTCACAGGCATTGTGATGGTTCACAGGACACAGGGGCTTAAAAGAAAACGAGAGAAGATGCCAAAGAGAACAGGTTCTGTGGGAATATTAAAACTGGAGAGGCAGGGAAAGGAATTTCAAGTATACTTCTCAGAAAGCATGCACAGGAAAACTGCAGACAGAAAATTAAAGATCTACAGCTTTGATGGAAAGAGACATTGATTTCATTAAAATGCGTGGATTGAAGGAAACAAATTTCCTTTAAGCGCATTGCTTCACTTGGTTTGTAACAGTTTCAGCATCTCTACCTGTGATGAGAAAGGCTGATTATAAAAGGACTATCTGGAATTATGAAGACCAATGGCACCCCACTCCAGTACTCTTGCCTGGAGAATCCCATGGACAGAGGAGCCTGGTAGGCTGCAGTCCATGGGGTCGAGAAGAGTCGGACACGACTGAGCGACTTCACTTTCACTTTTCACTTTCATGCATTGGAGAAGGAAATGGCAACCCACTCCAGTGTTCTTGCCTGGAGAATCCCAGGGACGGGGGAGCCTGGTGGGCTGCAGTCCATGGGGTCGCGAAGAGTCGGACACGACTGAGTGACTTCACTTTAGCTCTTAACATTTTGAGGTTGTTGTTGCTGTTTAGTTGCTAAGTCGTGTCTGACTCTTTTGCAAGGTAAGGTTATTTAAATTCCTTTGAAATTTCTTATACCTCTCTCCCAGGAGAAAGACGCAGTTACCTGTTTTAGTGCCCTATTGCTGCCTAGCAAGCCATACCCAAACGTTGTGGTTTAAAACAGAGCAACCCAGTTTTTCTCAGGACCCAGTAACTAGGCTGGGTTCAGCAGGGAGCAGGGTAGCCAGATTTCTCACACAGTAATTTAGGGCCTGAGATCACAAAAGTGATGCTGCCAGGCTGTTTTCAGGACTAAGCACAGAACCAGCTTGGTGGCTCAGATGGTAAAGAAGCCGCCTATAATGCAGGAGCTCAGTTCAGTTCAGTTCAGTTCATTCGCACATTCGTGTCCAACTCTTTGTGACCCCATGGACTGCAGCACTCCAGGCCTCCCTGTCCATCACCGACTCCCAGAGTCCACCCAACCCCATGTCCATTGAGTCAGTGATGCCATCCAACCGTCTCATCCTCTGTCATCCCCTTCTCCTCCTGCCCTCAATCTTTCCCAGCATCAGGGTCTTTTCAAATGAGTCAGCTCTTTGCATTGGGTGGCCAAAGTACTGGAGTTTCAGCTTTAGCATCAGTCCTTCCAATGAACACCCAGGGCTGATCTCCTTTGGGATGGACTGGTTGGACCTCCTTGCAGTCCAAGGGACTCTCAAGAGTCTTCTCCAACACCACAATGCAAAAGCATCAATTCTGTGCTCAGCTTTCTTTATAGTCCAACTCTCACATCCATACATGACCACAGGAAAAACCATAGCCTTGACTAGATGGACCTTTGTTGGCAACGTAATGTCTCTGCTTTTTAATATGCTATCTAGGTGGGTCATAACTTTCCTTCCAAGGAGTAAGTGTCTTTTAATTTCATGGCTGCAGTCACCATCTGCAGTGATTTTGGAGCCCCCAGAAAATAAAGTCAGCCACTGTTTCTACTGTTTCCCCATCTATTTGCCATGAAGTGATGGGACTGGATGCCATGATCTTCGTTTTCTGAATGTTGAGTTTTAAGCCAACTTTTTCACTTTCCAAATCTTTCACTTTCATCAAGAGGCTCTTTGGGTCTTCTTCACTTTCTGCCATAAGGGTGGTGTCATCTGCATATCTGAGGTTATTGATATTTCTCCCGGCAATCTTGATTCCAGCTTGTGCTTCTTCCAGCCCAGCGTTTCTCATAATGTACTCTGCATAGAAGTTAAATAAGCAGGGTGACAATATAAAGCCTTGACATACTCCTTTTCCTGTTTGGAACCAGTCTGTTGTTCCATATCCAGTTCTAACTGTTGATTCCTGACCTGCATACAGGTTTCTCAAGAGGCAGGTCAGGTTGTCTGGTATTCCCATCTCTTGAAGAATTTTCCATAGTTTCTTGTGATCCACACAGTCAAAGGCTTTGGCATAGTCAATAAAGCAGAAACAGATGTTTTTCTGGAAAAAGAGTTCTGGAACTCTTTTTCTGGAAAGAGAGTTCTGGAACTCTCTTGCTTTTTTGATGATGCAGTGGATGCTGGCAATTTGATTTCTGGTTCCTCTACCTTTTCTAAAACCAGCTTGAACATCTGGAAGTTCACGGTTCACGTATTGCTGAAGCCTGGCTTAGAGAATTTTAATGTGGGAGACCCAGGTTCAATCCCTGGTTTGGGAAGATTCCCTGGAGAAGGGCATGGCAACCCACTCCAGTATTCTTGCCTGATGAATCCCCATGGACAAGAGGAGCCTGGTGGGCTATAGTCCATGGGGTCACAAAGAGTCAGACATGACTGAAGTGACTAAGACTTTCATAGGGACAAAATTATAATTATAGGGAGGTGGAATCCTAGGACTGAAAGCACTGGAAGTTCTTCAAGAGCATCACAGATGTTTTCATGTTTTATTTTTTAATTGCACCCACACAAGTTCTAGAACAGCCTACTTTCTACTTTGACTTAATTCACATAGTCCAGTTCAGTTCAGTGAGTTCAGTCACTCAGTTGTGTCCGACTCTTTGCGACCCCGTGGACTCTAGCACGCCAGGCCTCCCTGTCCATCACCAACTCCCTGAGTCCACCCAAACCCAAGTCCATTGAGTTGGTGATGCCATCCAACCATCTCATCCTCTGTCGTCCCCTTCTCCTCCTGCCCCCAATGTTTCCCAGCATCAGGGTCTTTTCAAATGAGTCAGCTCTTTGCATCAGGTGGCTCAAGTATTTATGTATTCATGGAAAACTCAGTAAAGAGGTGAAATAAGATTACCTTTTTGCTACAGGGCTTTTTAGGCTTTTTAAAAAATAGAAGCGCACTAGCACATCCCACCTCCCTGTTTTAACTGAAGCATAGTTGATTCACAGTGTTGTGTTAGTGTTAGTTATGCAGCAAAGTGATTCAGTCAAACATACATATACATATATATGTATTCTTTTTCACATTCTCTCCCTTTATAGGTTATTAAGAGATATTGAATACAGTTCTCTGTGCCATAAAATAAATCCTTATTGACTATCTATTTTATATATAGTTGGGTATATCTATTAGTCCCAAACTCCCAATTTATCCCTCCCCTTTCCCCTTTGGTAACCATAAGTTTATCTTCTATGTCTGTGAGTCTGTTCTGCTTTGTATCGTTTTTTAGATTCCACATATAAGTGACATCATAGGTTTGTCTTTGTCTGACTTACTTCACTTTGTATAATAATCTCTAGGACTACCCATGTCACTGCAAATGGCATTATTTCATTCTTTTTTAAGGACTGAGTAGTATTCCATTGTGTATATGTACCACATCTTCTTCATCCACTCAGCTGTCGATGGACATTTAGGCTGGCACATCTCTTTTTGAATGTCCTAAAGGCATATGCATATTGGAGCTTGTATTTGGGGAGAAAGGAAGGACTTGAAGCAATTACTTTCCTCCTAGTGTTCCTTCATTTTTCTTCATATTTATCTATGGATTTATTTTTAATTTACAGAAAGTATTCAATACACATTTTACGGTACCTCATTATTTTCATTTAACAATTCTGTCCATATGAGCATATACAACTCCATGTTATTCTTTTTGATGGTTATAGAGTTGTTTACTTATTATGTAGCTAATCACCAGTTGTTAGACCTGAGAGAACTAAAAAGATACGTTCATACAAAAACTCATACATGAATATTCATAGCGGCATTTTCATAATAGCCAAAAAGTGGAAACCACACTAATGGCCATCAACTGACAAATGCATAAACAAGATGTATAATATCTGTACAATACAAAATCATCTGCCACAAAAATAAAAAAAGGACAGAGTACCAGTATATCCTACAACACAGAAGAACCTTGAAAACTTCATGCTAACTGAAGGAACTCAGACACAAAGACCACATATTTTAATGATTTCAAATTTACATGAGAGGCAAATCTGTAGTGACAGAAAAGAGATTAGCCTGCCTCACTCTTCACCCTGGCGGCTCAGGTAGTGAAGAATTTGCCCACAGTGCGGGAGGCCAGGGTTCGATCCCTGGGTTGGAAAGATCCCCTGAAGAAGGGAATGGCAACCCCCTCCAGTATTCTTGCCTGGAGAATTCCATGGACAGAGGAGCCTGGTGGGCTAGAGTCCACGGGCTTTGGAAGAGTCAGACACAGCCGAGCGACTAACACTTTCACTTCACTTTTCACCCTTAGAAGGCCCACCTTTCTCAGCTTCCACAATACCACTCTCTTCTGGATCTCCTTGCTACCTCTCCCACTGACTGGTTTCAGGAATGTCCGCCACTGCTAGCTCCTTATGCACTATGGTCCTCGGTGACCCTTGCATTCTCTCAATATGCTCTCTTGCACAGAGCTCAGAACTTCTGCTACAAGTTTGCTGACACTGTGACTTCCAGATTTATTCCTCCTGCCTTTTCCTCCTCCCAAACTCTAGACCCTCTTGCCATCCGCCTACTAAGCACTTCTCCTTAGATGGTCCTCAGGTTCAAAATTCATCAGTTCCCAAACTGTGTCTTTACAGTTTTGCATATGTTGCCTCCTCCACCAGAAACACCCTTCCCATGTGAACTCCTACTTATTTTTCAAGATTTAGCTTCAGCTTCAATTTTACTTCCTCCTGAAAGCCTTCGTGGGTTACTTGGTTTTGAAAATTGGCTACCTTCTGGGTCCCAAGCACTTTACACATGACTTTTTTGCACAGTTACCACATTGTGTTTAATTATTTTGTCCGATTGACCCCCCAACAGCTACCATTTTGTTTTCTTTTTGTATCTAGCAGTTAGCACAGTTGCATGCGAGAAAATAATGACCATCACAGCTGACACTTCTATTGTGGTTACTAGACACCAGACACCAACTTCAGTAATTTTATTCATATTAATTCACTTAAGCTCCCCATTTGCCCTTTGAAGCAGGCATGTTTCTATACCCATTTCTCATATGGATAAACTGAATTATGAGTTTAACGAATTTTCCAAGGTTGCACAGATACCAAATAGCAGACCTGTGGTTACACCCCAGACACTCTTGCAACAAAGCCTATGTTCTCAACCGTTGTTGTAAATTGATAGGGAGAAGAGACTTGGGTATTTCCTTCTCCTCTCCCAAGTCCTCAAAAATTTCCAAATTGCTGAGATCTTTCTCTTTCACTTTATCTACAGAAAATGACTTTCTTCAAGGTTGTTGTAAATCGTTTATTGTTTATGCAAATTGACTATACTGCCTAAACCTGACCTTTTACACAGGTAAGTATTACTGTCATGTGAATTCACTCACAAATGTCAGTTGAGTTCCTACTCTGTCTCTGTGCCAGGCAGTCTTAGGCATTGAAGATAGATTGGCGAGTCACACAGTCACCCTGTCTTCTTTAGGCAGAACTTGGGAACAAGGACTTGTCTACTTTCTGTCTAATAGTTACCTTCTGGTTAAAGGCGAGTTGAGAGAAGTCTGAGAATGCTGCTTCTCTTAGGCAGGGTTCTCCAGAAAGAGAGAACCAGTAAGACAATAGGATATGTGTTTGGGGTAGGGGGGTCAGGAGGATAGAGACAGATTTATTTAAAGGAACAGGTTCACCCAACTATGGGCACCAGCAGTTCTGAAATTGATGGGGCAGGCTCAGCAGGCTAGAAATTTGGTGAGGAGTTGTTGTATTCTTGAGTCCAAAATCCACAGGGCAGGCTGTGCTGTGCTGTGCTTAGTTGCTCAGTTGTGTCCAACCCTTTGCCACCCCATGGACTGCAGCCTGCCAGGCTCCTCTGTCCCTGGGGATTCTCCAGGCAAGAACTAGCAGGCTGGAAACTCAAGCAGAGTTTCTATTTCACAGTCCTAACGCAAACTCCCTTTTATGGGAAAGGTCAGCCTCTGCTCTTAAGACCTTCTCCCAGTTGGAAGAGACCGCCCCGAAATCATGGAGGATAATGTGCTTTTCTTTAAGTCTACTGATTGTAAATGTTAATCACTTCAGAAAAATACTTCAGTATGAAAAACACTCTCATAGCAACATCTAGAGTAGTGTTTGACCAAACAGCTGGGCACCGGAGCCAAGTTTGAGATTAACCATCACACTGACTGCAGCCATGGGGTCCAAGGTTGAGACGCCTCAGAGACTGAATATACAAGCCACCTCCAGCTGAGGAATGCTTTCAACTTAGGGGCCACGTTGTATGCCATGGTCTAAATTTACTGAGAACATGCTTAAAACTGCCTTGAGCGCATGCGTACTCGGTCATGTCCATCTTTCTGCAATCCTTTGATCTGTAGCCTGCCAGGCTCCTCTGTCCATGGGATTCTCCAGGCAAGAATACTGGAGTGGGTTGCCATGCCCTCCTCCAGGGATCTTCCCGACCCAGGAATTGGACCCAAGTCTCCTGGGTTGGCAGGAGGATTTTTTTTTACCACTGAGCCACCTGAGACACCCACTTTTCTTCCATAGAGGGTCACAATAGATTCTGATTCGTCTGAGAAAGTCTTGGTGTGTGTCTGTTTTCCCAGAGTAATGATTAATAGAAACCTTATCACTGTTAAGAATTCCCCAGTTGGGACCGTAAATTATATGCTCACCCATTTTTTAAGTTTCTTTTGCTCAACGTCTATGCTTACAGAATATAGAATGCATTTGATTTCCACCATTTGCATATTTCAAACCAAGGGGAAAAAGTCGTGTCCCAGAAGGCTTTCCTGCACCGTACATCAGAATTCCATGATTTATGAATTTGTTTTTCTTCCTTACGACACAACAGGCACTTGGCAAGGGCCTTTGGGTCCAGCCCTCCCACAATGTGGGACCCTGGGAAAAACTGCTTGCTGTTTGTTTTGTGGTGACCGGCAGCAACTCACTTGGATGATTAAAAGCTGAATGGAAAAATACCTCATGGATAATTTTCCCACTTCCTATTCTCACAGAATCAGTGTCTGAATATACAGTTCCCAAGTTCAGGGGCAGCTCCTGGAGTGAACTTGTGAGCCTAACTATAACCAAATGCGTTTCTGAAGACACTGCAGGAGGAGGGTGATGGTCCCAAACTACAGATCCACCACCTGCTGTTCATCTAGTCTGCTTGCAGCTCCCCTCAAAAAACTACATTCCTGGAGGCTTCAAAATCAGCCATTAGTTACCACCTTTATTATGGAGAAGGAAATGGCAGCCCACTCCAGTACTCTTGCCTGGAGAATCCCATGGACGGAGGAGCTTGGTGGGCAACAGTCCACGGGTCACAAAGAGTCGGACACGACTGAGCGACTTCACTTCACTTTCACTTTCTATTATGAGTTAGTGGCCTTTGTTCCTTTATTGAGTCTTTAAATGGATATTTGTTGAGTGCCTACTATGTGGCAAGACAGGATTATTTGGTAGCTGAAATTAATTAGTCTGTAGATCTTAGTCCCTTTATTGAGTCTTTAAATGGA
Organism: Bos taurus; assembly: GCF_002263795.3. Lineage (NCBI taxonomy): Eukaryota > Metazoa > Chordata > Mammalia > Artiodactyla > Bovidae > Bos > Bos taurus. The sequence goes on from NC_037339.1 coordinate 12,908,060, forward strand.
TATTTGTTGAGTGCCTACTATGTGGCAAGACAGGATTATTTGGTAGCTGAAATTAATTAGTCTGTAGATCTTAGTCCCTGACTTAAAAAAAGGGGAGGTGTTAATGGAAATTGGAGGGATAAAATGTTGGGGTTTTTTGTTTTTTGTTTTTTTTACAATTGATTCAGAACATAACATCCTGTGTCTACAAAAGGGAAAAAGAGACAGGGAATAAGCATGAACCACTAAAGGTCAGCTCACTGCACACCTCTTTCAAGTCTTTGCTTGAAGGATGTTTGCTCACTGAGTTTTCTTGGCCACTCTATTTAGAACTGCAACTCACCCTCTCACCCAGAACTCTAAATCTCTGTTCTCCTTTATTTTTTCCACTACACTTATCTTATAATATATGATACAATTCACCTGGCTATGCTGTTTATTGTCTTTCTTCCTCCATTAGACTGTGTGCCTGATAAATTTGTTGAATAAATGGCCCAAGCCTGAAGAATGATGTCAGACAGGCAAAATTCTAGAATGAGCTGAAACGTAAAAATGTCAGAACCACAGAAAGGGATTTTTAAACCGTGAGAGGCAAGAAGAGTAAGAATCAGATAAGCACACAGACAGCTGGGAAATGCTGAGTACAATTTAGCAGATGACAGAGAATAAAATTATTCAACTCTTATTTTGCTTCTGTCTTGTCCAATAAATAAAAGAAAATGGTAACTTAAAAAAGGTAGGACAGAATTGCAATTCAGAAAAAAAAAAATCAGAAACATTCAGATAAAAGGGAGGAATTGCAATTCAGAGCATGTAATTGTATGTGTTCCTATCTCCAGACCCAGACGACTGGCGTTCCAGGCACTAAAGGCACATTTGATCAACATCAGGACCACTACTGGCACTCTTGAACAGGAGACGAGAAAGATGAAAAAAGCATCCTAATTTTCAAACGGTGCTAAGAGTGGACTACTTACCAGGCACGCATAACATGGTGCAAAATTTTGACACAAAAGTTGAACAAGACAGCTTCACCCAATACGGAGCTGTCATCTTCCTCTATAGAGACATCACCTAGGTTGACCTAAAGTCTTTTTCATCAGCAGTTTTTGGATACAGATATTCATTGAACTATGAATTCCCCTAAGACATACTGTCCTGCAGATCCTACTTCACTTCTTTATTCACAGCAATATCATCAGAGCTTTTGTCAAGTACCCTGAAGAAATCAGAACACAATTTGTATATGGCTTTTCTCTGAGTCCACGACTCTCTGAAAGGAAATGAGGTTAGCATGGAATGATCTGGTCCTGGTGGGCTCATGCTGGCTGTGAACGATCACTTCTTTTTTTTTTTCCTCTGTTTTTCTTTAGTTGGCACTCCAAACTTCTTTCATTCTGACCAAGAAGGGGAGTTTGGGGTACATCCTTGGATATTAATGATTGCTATTTATGTTTGCTACAACTTATAATAGTTGTAGCTTTTTTGGGGGATGGTTAACACACTCTAGGCAAGATGCCCAGGACTTTATACATATTATCTAACTTAGTCCTCACATAATTCTTATGTCCATTTTATAGATAAGGGCACTCAGGTTTAGAAAGCTGAAGCGAGTGACGTAGGGATGGAAGAGGTCCTCCAACTGAAATCTGTGTGATGGCCTAAACCCACTTTAAAAATAAAAAATTGAGGTGTCACTGGCATATAACATTATATTAGTTTCATGTATACAACATATTGATTCAATACTGGTGTATATTGCTAAGTGATAAACACCATAAATCTTGCTAATATCTGTCATTATATACAGTAACAAAATTTTTTTTCTTGTGATGAGAACTTTTAAGATATACTCACTTAGAAACTTTGGAATATACAATACAGTATTATTAACTATAGTTACCATGCTATACATTACATCCCATCACTTTTTTACTTTATAAACTAGAAGCTTTGTTCCTTTTGGTCTCTTTAACCCATCTTCTCTTTTAAGATGCTAATGAACTAGTTATGTGCCATGAAAGTCTAAATTTTTGCTTAGAACCTATACCACACACATAAGAATGTCAGATACTGTAAACATTTGAAACTGCAATCGCACCTCACTCCAGTACTCTTGCCTGGAAAATCCCATGGAGGGAAGAGCCTGGAAGGCTGCAGTCCATGGGGTCGCTAGGAGTCGGACACGACTGAAGCGACTTAGCAGCAGCAGCAGCAATATAAAATATAATCCATAATCAATTATTTTGACAGAGTTGAAAGCAAGTGTAAAATTAATAAGAAGATTCATCAGGGTTGAGAGTAGCCTATGTCGCTCAGTGGTGAAGAATTCACCTGCCAGTGCAGCAGACATGGGTTTGATTCCTGAGTTGCAAAGATCCCCTGGAGAAGGAAATAGCAGCCCACTCCAGTATTCTTGGCTGGGAAATTTCATGGACAGAGGAGCCTGGGGCTATAGTCCATAGGGTCACAAAAGAGTTGGACATGACTTAGCCATTGAACAACAGTTCAGTTCAGTTCAGTCGCTCAGTCGTGTCCAACTCTTTGAGACCCCATGAATCGCAGCACGCCAGGCCTCCCTGTCCATCACCAACTCCCGGAGTTCACTCAGACTCACGTCCATCGAGTTGGTGATGCCATCAAGCCATCTCATCCTCTATTGTCCCCTTCTCCTCCTGCCCCCAATCCCTCCCAGCATCAGGGTCTCTTCCAATGAGTCAACTCTTCGCTTCAGGTGGACATAATATTGGAGTTTCAGCCTCAGCATCAGTCCTTCCAATGAACACCCAGGACTGATCTCTTTCAGGATGGACTGGTTGGATCTCCTTGCAGTCCAAGGGACTCTCAAGAGTCTTCTCCAACACCACAGTTCAAAAGCATCAATGCTTCGGTGCTCAGCTTTCTTCACAGTCCAACTCTCACATCCATACATGACAACTGGAAAAACCATAGCCTTGACTAGACAGACCTTTGTTGGCAAAGTAATATCTCTGCTTTTTAATATGCTGTCTAGGTTGCATATTAGGTTGCATATGCTTTCCTTCCAAGGAGTAAGCGTCTTTTAATTTCATGGCTGCAGTCACCATCCGCAGTGATTTTGGAGCCCTCAAAAATAAAGCCTGACACTGTTTCCACTGTTTCCCCATCTGTTTGCCATGAAGTGATGGGACCGGATGCCATGATATTCATTTTCTGAATGTTGAGCTTTAAGCCAACTTTTTCACTCTCGTCTTTCACTTTCATCAAGAGGCTTTTTAGTTCCTCTTCACTTTTTGCCATAAGGGTGGTGTCATCTGCATATCTGAGGTTATTGATATTTCTCCTGGCAATCTTGATTCCAGCTTGTGTTTCTTCCAGTCCAGTGTTTCTCATGATGTACTCTGCATAGAAGTTAAATAAGCAGGGTGACAATATACAGCCTTGACGAACTCCTTTTCCTATTTGGAACCAGTCTGTTGTTCCATGTCCAGTTCTAACTGTTGCTTCCTGACCTGCACACAGGTTTCTCAAGAGGCAGGTCAGATGGTCTGGCATTCCCATCTCTTTCAGAGTTTTCCACAGTTTCTTGTGATCCACACAGTAAAAGGCTTTGGCATAGTCAATAAAGCAGAAATAGATGTTTTTCTGGAACTCTCTTGCTTTTTCCATGATCCAGCGGATGTTGGCAATTTGATCTCTGGTTCCTCTGCCTTTTCTAAAACCAGCTTGAACATCTGGAAGTTCACAGTTCACGTATTGCTGAAGCCTGGCTTAGAGAATTTTGAGCATTACTTTGCTGGTGTGTGAGATGAGTGCAATTGTGTGGTAGTTTGAGCATTCTTTGGCATTGCCTTTCTTTGGGATTGGAATGAAAACTGACCTTTTGCAGTCCTGTGGCCACTGCTGAGTTTTCCAAATTTGCTGGCATACTGAGTGCAGCGCTTTCACAGCATCATCTTTCAGGATTTGAAAGAGCTCAACTGGAATTCCATCACCTCCACTAGCTTTGTTCATAGTGATGCTTTCTAAGGCCCACTTGACTTCACATTCCAGGATGTCTGGCTCTAGGTCAGTGATCACACCATTGTGATTATCCTGGTCATGAAGATCTTTTTTGTATAGTTCTTCTGTATATTCTTGCCATCTCTTCTTAATATCTTCTGCTTCTGTTAGGTCCATATCATTTCTGTCCTTTATCGAGCCCATCTTTGCATGAAATGTTGCCTTGGTATCTCTAATTTTGTTGAAGAGATCTCTAGTCTTTCCCATTCTGTTGTTTTCCTCTATTTCTTTGCAATGATCGTTGAGGAAGGCTTTCTTATCTCTCCTTGCTATTCTTTGCAACTCTGCATTCAAATGAGAATATCTTTCCTTTTCTCCTTTGCTTTTCATGTGTCTTGTTTTCACAGCTATTTGTAAGGCCTCCTCAGACAGCCATTTTGCTTTTTTGCATTTCTTTTCAGTGGGGATGATCTTGATCCCTGTCTCCTGTACAATGTCATGAACCTCTGTCCATAGTTCATCAGGCACTCTGTCTATCAGATCGAATCCCTTAAATCTATTTCTCCCTTTCACTGTATAATCATAAGGGATTTGATTTAGGTCATACCTGAATGGTCTAGTGGTTTTCCCTACTTTTGCCAGGTGCTAAAGCTAAATTAGAGGCATGGAGTGACAGAGGAAGTTCCTAGCAAGGTAGAGATGAAGGAGGGAGCAGGGCATCACAAGCAAGGCAGAGGGAAGAGGATGGAAATTTATCTTCTGTGCAGGAAAGGAGAAAGCGGAGCGCATGCTGGTGACAAAAGAAAGCAGGATGAATTCATGCAGAGACGGGAGTGTCAGTCTTTTTCCAGGTTCGTCTCTCAAGGTTATGCACTAACACCCACGGTCAGAGTTAGTCATGGAGAGTCAGCATAGCATAGCAGTCATCAGGACCAACTCTGGAGTCAGCCGGCCCGAGTTTAAATCCTGGGATGATTACTAATAACCACATAACTTTGAGCTGTTAGGCCTCTGGTGCCTCTGTTAAACCTCATCTGTTCAGTGGGACTATAGCACTTAGCCCGTGGGGTTGATGCGAGGATGAAATAGGATGACACATGTAAGGTTCGTAGACTCGTGTTTGACAGCTGAAGCACTATGCAGGTTGGTCATAGATCAGATACTTGCTGTATCTCAAGCTGCTTTATCTCATTTAATGGTCAGAAGAACCCGAGTACACAGAATCTATTGAAACAGATTACAAATGCAGAAGCTAAAACTTTGAAAGGTTAGGGAACCTGTCCAAAGTGACACAGGTAGAATACTGTGGAACCATCCTGCCAACACAGTTTTTCCTGACTCAGGTATCAGAGATGTTAATCTCTGGGCTTAAATTGATCTCAGAATAACTAGGGAGCCCAGAACACACCTGGACAAACCACCAAACTAGAGAAGGCGGTACTGCCTGTGGGCTTTGGAGGAGCTGAAGATGATGCCCAGTAGGTCTAATCTCCAACATCAGAAGGAGTGGGAGGCCACAGTTTTGATGATCCTGTGGGCAGTTAAGGATCAGAGTGCTAGGGAGATGACAGAGGAACAACTATGAGGGGCAACATCATAAAAGATTTCCAGGACAGCTTCACCAAGTTGAGCTGTTTAGACAGAACTGGATCACTAGATCCACATGCAGCAATGGAGGGGTGGGCATGTGAGTGTGAAAAGCTCTTCCTTGTTACCTGCAAGAGTAAAGATAATAAAGCTGTGTCTCATGAAGCTACCCTTCTTTGGGGTGCATATTGCGTAACTGACAAAGGGTTAAGAGATCAAACCAAAGGAGAGAAAAGCAGGAGAGTCTCTTGATGAAAGTGAAAGAGGAGAGTGAAAAAGTTGGCTTAAAACTCAACATTCAAAAAACTAAGATCATGGCATCTGGTCCCATCACTTCATGGCAAATAGATGGGGAAACAATGGAAACTGTGACAGACTATTATCTTGGGCTCCAAACACTGGAGACGGTGACTGTAGCCATGAAATTAAAACACACTTTCTCCTTGGAAGGAAAGTTATGACCAACCTAGACAGCATATTAAAAAGCAGAGACATTACTTTGCCAACAAAGGTCCATCTAGTCAAAGCTATGGTTTTTCCAGTAGTCATGTATGGATGTGAGAGTTGGACCATAAAGAAAGATGAGCACAGAAGAATTGATGCTTTTGAACTGTGGTGTTGGAGAAGACTCTTGAGAGTTCCTTGGATTGCAAGGAGATCCAACCAGTCCATCCTCAAGGAAATCAGTCCTGAATATTCATTGGAAGGACTGATGCTGAGGCTGAAACTCCAATAATTTGGCCACCTGATGCAAAGAACTGACTCACTGGAAAAGACTGGGAAGCTGGGAAAGACTGAAGGCAGGAGGAGAAGGGGTCAACAGAGGATGAGATGGTTGGATGGCATCACCAACTCTATGGACATGAGTCTGAGCAAGCTCTGGGGGTTGGTGATGGACAGGGAGGCCTGGCATGCTGCAGTCCATGGGGTCGCAAAGAGTCAGACACAAATGAGTGACTGAACTGAACTGTGCTGCTAAAGTGAGAAAGAATGAAAATAAGCAACAGACTTGATGGGACATTCAATGGTAAAATAAGATTTCTGTCTACTACATCTGCAACTTGGGCTGCAAGGAACTTCCCTTAGGCCTTTGTTAGCAATTCCAATAAACATATTTTAATGGGAGTTCTCTGAACTAGTTTTATTTTTGTGGGATCTCCTGACTAACAAATGGTGTCCTCAGTTCTACTGTATACTTCTCAAGTCTGTTGAGTATTGCATTTGTTAATTGCGATCGCATTGCATGCTTTTATGAAGTATTACAGATATTGATTTTACAACAACTAAGTAGAATGCTTAGAAAGCATTAATAAATGAGCCACCAAAAAAAAAAAAAATGTGCTGCCTGGTTAGATATGGGTAAGACAAGGGGCAATGTTAAAAAAAAAAAGTAGGAGGATTCTGTATCCCATATTCTTCACAAATGTCTTCTAAGAACTCCCTCAAGTTTAAAGAAACAAGATTGGAAATCATAGATAATTTATTAGGAGCTTGCTTTATTTGAGTTAACATACAAGTCCATCAGCTAAATGACCCAAATCTTCTCAATAGGAGTCTTACTGACATCTTAGGTAAGATGTTGTCTTTTGCAGGATTACACAGCATGAGACATTCAGCATCTCTGATCCACATCCACTAGCAGTCCCCAACCTTTTTGGTGTGAGGGACCAGTTTTGTAGAAGATAAATTCTCCACAGACCTGGGGGTGGGAGGATGGTTTCAGGATGATTTAAGTGCATTACATTTTGTGTGCATTTAATTTCTATTATTATTGCATCACCTCAGATAATCAGGCAAGAGATCCCGGCAATTTCGGACCTCTGCACTGAATGCTATGGTAGCCCTCAGTCATTGTGACCATTGAAGAGCCCTCCTTGCACAGTTTCGAACGCTCCTTATAATAAACATAAGAGTTTTAGTGCCCCCACCAAGAATTGCTGCTTGTATTAAAATAAAGGGCCTTGGCTCTACCACAGAAAGTTATAATGTGGACTTATATATTTTAAATTTAAGAATATATACGTTTAGGGCTTCCCTGGTGGCTCAGCAGTAAAGAATCTGCCTGCAATGCAGGAGGCATGGGTTCAATTCCAGGGTCAGGAAGATCCCCTGGAGGAAGGCATGGCAACCCACTCCAGTATTCTTGCCTGGAGCACCCCATGGACTGAGGAGCCTGGCGGGCTACAGTCCATAGTGTCGCAAAGAGTCAGACAGGGCTAACTGAGCACAGCATACAGCGTATATATGTTTAAGACATGTATCATTTTTAGATGATTGTTTTATTTCAATTGCCTTCCTGTGATTAGCCAGGCAGCCCTGAGTCCTGACTGTTTTGGTTAAGAGTTTTTCTTCCACCTCTGACTGCCTAGGGGCCTTCTGAAAAATGGGACTATTACAGGGCTTACACATATAATAAAAGGAATTATTGAAGGAACTATTTTTTAACCTGGAGAGGCAATGACTTTAGAGAGACAGAATTATTGATTTTACACATATAAAGAACTATCTTGTTTGAGGATAATTAAGTTTCCTCTATGAGATGCCACACAGAATATTCTAGAGATAGCTCTAAACAAATTGAACAAAATGTAGAAAAGACAACACACTATAATAGAAAAACTTTATAGCCTTAGTGCCAGACAAATCTGGGCATAAATCCTCACTCCCCCTTGCATGATATATATAAATTGTCAAGTTACTTCTCAAAGCTTCATTTTTTTCCTCCATAAACTATGTAAATAATATTTATCTCAAAGCATTAGGAAGAATAAATAAAATAGTCTATCTTAAATTCCTAGCACTGTTTTTGGTGTATATTAGACATGTAATAAATGAGTTTCCTTCCTCATCTTCTTCCCCATCCCTGGAAGTGTGAAGCAGAAAAAGACAATTATCTGTTTAAACACTACCTCTGAATACTTTGATAGTTTAAATTATGGATAGAACTATAAAAATTCCTTCTGTATCAAAGCCTCTCTTTTGTGGCAGACACAGTTGACATGGTTTCTTACCTATCTATTGATAAAAACCACTTACATTTTTTCTTTCTGGATAGCAGCCCTCCATACATACTGAAGATTGGATATATATCTTTCAGCTTCCGGGAAGGTAATCTCAGCCCATGGTCTAGGAGTTTGCCTAAATCCAGACATTTTGTGGCAGATCACATAACCTTTCATCAAATATTCACTCCTGCTCCATGACCTCCAAGAAAAGTATCCTTTCCTGACTCAGTGATATTGGACTTGGAACGCGGCAGAAGAAAGAATGCGCCAATTCCAAGCCAAGGCTTGCCTCTCAGGAGCGTCTGCCATGGAGGGATATGTCATGGATAGCCTGAGCCTCACAAGGGAGATTCATAGAACAGCTGCCCTGGTTGATGAGAGAGCAGTAAGTGTGTGTTACTGTGTGTCACTGAGATGATATTTGGTTGTTCAGCAGTAATTGAAGCAGCTGACTGATAGATAACACCTGACTTATGTGGTATCAGGCAAGATTAGCAGAGAAGCTTCTGAGAAGGAGTTTTCTTCTCTGATAAGAAAAAGGTGCAGGAAGATCAACCTTCTCCTCAGTGCCACATCTCGACTCTGATTGAAGTAGGCAGCTTATGGCCACAAGGGGAAGACCCAGAGACCACAGACACCAGCCTAGAATTCCTAAACCAGTACCACCAGCCATCTTGATTCACTTCTCCCAAAGTAACAAGAATAAATCCTTGTTTGTTTATACTATGATTTATTGGGCATCTCTGTTACCTGCAGTTGAATGTATCCTGAGTGATACTTAACTCTAAGACTTCTAGCTTTTGTAACATAAGCTAACATATTTGACAGTTCCCAGAATGATTCCTGGTTTGTGAATGGATGTCATGCATTATGTTGCTATTTGTGAGTTTGGTGGCTCAGTGGTAAAGAATCCGTCTGCCAATGCAGGAAACACAAGAGAAACGGGTTCAATCCCTAGGTAAAAGATCCCCTGGAGGAGGAAATGGCAACCCGCTCCAGCATTCATGTCTGAGAGGAGCCTGGTGGGTTACAGTCTGTGGGGTCACAAAGAATTGGACATGACTGAGCACACACTGGTACGGATTGTGAGTTGGGTAGCTCATACAGCCAGCGTTACCAGCTAATTCATCTGATACCCAAGCATTTAGGACGCCCCCCCCTAGAGAACCATATTCCCTATAACCACACTGATGGGTACAACGCTTCATTTTCCTCAGAGAAACTTCCTTCATGTTCAGCATATACCTACTCTCCACAGTGAAATATTCCACGTGTAGTAGAAGTTACTTTCTGATTCGGCCATCTTCCAAGGGCGATCATGATCTCCTTTCTCCTTAGCAGCCACAATGGAAAGCGGTATGGAGGGCCTTCAAAAATTAAAAATAGAGCTACCGTATGATCCAGCAGTTCCACTTCTGGGTATTAATCCAAAGGAAACAAAAATGCTAACTTAAAAAGCTATCTGCACTCCCATGGTCACTGAAGCATTATATATAATAGCCAAGACATGAACACAATCCACGCGTTCATTGGCAGAATAGATAAAGAAGTTGCGGTATATATATATATATGGCGTGTATATTTATATATATACACACACACACATATATGCAATGGAATATTATTCAGCCATAAAAATACAAGGAAACTGCCATTTGAGACAAAATGAATGGACTTCAACAGTATTACGTTCAGTGAAATCAGTCAGATAGAGAAAGACAAATACTGTATATAACCTCACTTATATGTGGAATCTGAAAACAAAGCAAAAACACAGTAACAGAAAATACCAACCAAATGCATAGAAAAAGAGATCAGATTTGTGTACTAGAGGCTGGGGGTGTGGGTCGGGGGACTGGAGAAAGGTGGTCCCAAGGTACCAACTTCCTGTTACAAGGTAAAGAAATACTAGAGACGTACAGCGTGATGACTACTGGTAACACTGCTCTATGGTACATGTGAAAGGTGATAAGAGAATAAACCCTAAAATATCTCAACACAAGAAAATTTTTTCTTTTTTTTTTTGCTTTCTCTTTTTATTATATTTATGTGAGATGACGATGCTAACAAAACTTACTGCAGAACTGTTTCCTAATATACCTAAATCAAACCATTTTTACAGATGTATGTCAATTATACCTCAATAAAACCAGATTTTTTTTACATGTGAGCCCTTCAAATATTTTATGAGGCTTTATTGATGGAGCCCACAATCTCCCTAGCAGCCTCATTCTGCAATACTTTCCTACGCTTAAACTGCTACTAAACTCCAAATTTCACTCCTGTATTCTTCCAACTAGAAATGAAACTGATGCAGAATATAACTTTCATTGTTATTCCATTTCATCATCTTAAAGTCAATCCACACATTAACTTGTCAAGATCTTTTTGTGTCCCGATTCTGCCATCCACTATGTTCTTCATCCCACCGCGATTTCTGTCATTTGAAAACTAAATCTTTGTCATCTGAAAACTTAATAAGCTTGCCTACTATGTCTCCATACAAGACCTTGGTAAAACTGGAACAGATCAGAGCATGCCGCCAAAATCCTATCCAGGTTGTCACTGACCCTTTAATTGGCACCTCTAGCATTAATGTTTAACCAGTTTCAAGTTTTGTACTTATCTGCCCATGAGAATTTTACAAGGCACCTTGTCAATTTCAGAAATACCAGGTCTACAACATCTAAAAGCCCCAGAACTCTATCCCTACTAACAACAGAAAAAGAAATGACTGTTCAGGACATAGCTGTCAGTATTGATCTTTTAAATGTTTATAAATATTTACAAGGATGGATATTAACTAGACTTATTGTTGTGATTATTTTCCAAAATATACAAATACTGAATCTAAATTATGTCAGTTATATCTCAATAAATAAGTTGCTCCACTAAGTCACTGTCAAGTGGTAGATGGTATTTTTATTCAGTTCACTTAAAAAAAAAAATCAGAATACATGCAGAGAGTGTTTTCATGGGTAAGGACCTAAGCTTTACACCCACAGTTTCTGTGAATTGGGAAATGCCTGGGAAATTTATGGACTGATGGGAATGGCCTCTTAGACACTTGCTTGCACAAAGCCTTCCCAGGAGCCTTGTCAGAAGGTCAGTGACTTGGTATAATAAGAGCCATCTACTCCAGAATTATGACCATGAGTCTTTGTGAAACTAAAGCCTCCCTTGCTCAACTAAGCAGTATTCTGGATGGAAATGAAACATACCCCAGTGACAGAAATCATCAAGATGCATGAATTTTGTGTGCATATAATGGCTCCATAAGAGGGGTAATTTTCTATTACAGCAACGGTCTGTTGCTTAAATTCCCTTTTAGTTCCAGAGTCTAAGGGGAGAAATCATAGACTTCAGGTAACCATGGGTTTGAGTCCTGGCTCTAGAATTAGTTATACCATAGGATCTGTTTTCAGAGGACTAGAGCTAATCTCCAGTGAAAAAGACTTTTTTTGTAAATTTTTACAGTTTTAAAAAGTAATCTGCCCTTGAATCTAGAATTACTTGCAAGTACCCAGGGCACCTGTTCTATTGCCTTCTGACATCGCCCCTTTTTATTAAATAGAGTTATTTGAGGTTATAGAGTCAAAGTTAAATCTCTGGGCATTTGAGTTATATTCCATTTTAGATTATTTTCTGAACTTCAGGAACCTGTTTTCCAAAGTCCTTGGCACATATATGACATACTGAGCTTTTCCTTTGCTGCTAATCACTCCTTTTAAGTGCATTAAGTAGGATTAAAACTGGGATTCTTAGATTTCTCACTTTTGAGACCAGTGATCCTTAAGGGTATGTGATATGATATGTGTAAGAACTTTTGTTTGGGGAATCTTGAAGAAACAGGAATTTTCTGTGAAGAGATATGAGAGGAAAAAAAAAAAGAAGATAACAGAGGAATAATTAGACTCCTGGCCAAACCCTACCAAACAGGATAGAGCCTGATGGACTCAACAGCTCTTTGTGAAAGTCCATCAAAGACTGTGAAGGCTCTGGGACTTCCCTGGTGGTACTGTAGATAGCAGTCTGCTTGCCAATGCAGGGGACATGGGTTCAATCCCTGGTCCAGGAAAATTCCACGTGTCTCCAAGCAACTTAGCTCATGTACCAGAACTACCAAGCCCACGCTCTAGAGTCCGAGAGTGGCAATTACTGAGTCTGCGTGCTGCCACTACTGAAGTCCCTGCGCCTAAAGCCTGTGCTCCACCACAGCAAGAGAATGCAGTTATCCCCATGGAAAGCTCCTCAGCTAAGAGGATCCTAGAGCAGGAGGATTGTTGTTGCTGTTCAGTCACTCAGTCGTCTCTGACTCTTTTCAATCCCACGGATTGCAGCATGCCAGGCTTCCCTGTCCTTCACCAACTTCCAGAGTTTGCTCAAATTCAAGCAGAAAGATATGAGTGCATAACTTCTTCCTGGGCTCACAGTTTTCTGGTACTTATCTCTATGATATACAATGAGACTCTGCTTCTTGTTCTAGCAGACTGTATCTTTAAATTACAGTTTAATCTCATTGTGGATTCCAATCATGGGGTGCTTTTTCTCATTTGGTAATGCTCATGAGGTCATGTATACCCTTCTGAGCATGGAATTTAAACATACCAATGTCTTAAGCATTGGGCCCCATTGATGTATCGACATTTCATCTATGAAATAGTCTGCATCTTCATCAATAGTCAAAATGATATTTTCTACAGTAATTAGATGAGGAGTGTTTCTACTCCTTTTTTTTTTTTTGTAGTTAATTTAATAAATTCTCTTTGAAAAGCCTAGCTGTCATCGGGGAAACATTTTCTTTGTCCAAAAGTGATACCGTACATTTTTATCATTCGTAATTCTTATTGTCCCAAAATGTATCTCTCATTCTTTAATACCATCTACTGTTGCTGTTTTAGTCACTAAGTTGTGTCTGAATCTTTTGTGACCCCATGGACTGTGGCCCACCAAGCTCCTCCGTCCATGGGATTTCCCAGACAAAAATACTGGAGTGGGTTGCCATTTCTCTCTCCAGGGGATCTTCCCAACCCAGGGATCGAATCCGAGTCTCCTGCTTTGCAAGTGGATTCTTTACTGCTGAGTCACCAGGGAAGCCCCGATACCATCAATGGAGATAGGTGATTATCTTTTATTGCCTTTTCTTACAAAATTCCAAACTTTAGTGGTATTAGGCAGACACCGGCTGTATGTCTAAGTCCTTCAGCCTTCTCCAGACTTCACAGATCCCCGAGGCACCTCTTAAATTTTTGTTGATGGCATTCTCACATGCAGGGGTGTCTTTTATCTCTCAGCTTCATGCTTACCCTTCTGCACGTTTACCCTTCCTCTTTACTACAGTGAAAGTGAAAATGTTAGTTACTCAGTCGTGTCCGACTCTTTGCGATTCCCTGGACTGTAGCCTGCCAGGCTCCTCTGTCCATGGGATTCTGCAGGCAAGAATACTGGAGTGGGTTGTCATGCCCTCCTCCAGGGGATCTTCCCATCTCAGAAATTGAACCCAGGTCTTCTGCACTGTAGGCAGGTTCCTTACCATCTGAGATACCAGGGAAGCCCTTGACACAGTAGTGAGAAGACTGCAAAATACATCTTGGAATTCCTCACCGGTTGGCATCCACTGGGATGCAGGAGATGGAAATCTGGGGGAGAGGAGAAGGGGAATGACTGCTGCTTGCGCTTGTAACAGCGGCAGCATCAGCGACCATGTTAGCAATGGCAGCAGCCAGGCCAGCGACAGCGGTAACAGCAGCAGTAATAAGGTGTCAGAAAGAACATAGAAGCGAGACTAGCGGGTGAGTACCAGGTCCTGGGGTGCTGTTTCGGCAGCAGTGGCCCAACAGAAGCCGCCTCTGTGGCCCAGTGTTCATGGGCTCTGGCTGAAATCATTTCTCCCTTTGACCGCCAGCTCTAGGTACAGTAGCAATTTAGTGCAATTGCCAATCTTTGGATTAGCTAGCCTTTCTTATTCTGCTCCCATGCAGGCCATTCCCAAACTTTTCTATTTCTTATCTTCAGCTCCCTCTCAGTGAAACGCCTAGATCTGTCTCTGTTTTCCCTACCTGGCAGGGAGTGATGCATGTTGGTATGAATCTGCGTGTGTGTGTAACTGTCAGCAGATGTGGTGAGGCCTAGAAGGCATTTCATCACTTCCTAGAAAAACATTCAAGGGAGACTCAACAGACAGTGTCAACTCTGCAGACAACTGATCTCTCTCTCTCAGTCGAGAATCACCTCTCTGACCTGAATCTGAGAGGTTTGGGGGTATTCACTGGCATTTATAGACTCTTGCTTGTATCATGTTTATTCCCCAGAAGGTCTGCACTTAAATTATTGTGGGAAAATGCAAACTGTTTTTGTTGAGCCTTTTCTCTTTTAAGCTACACAATTCATCACTTTTATCTCTCTATATTTTTCTTCCCTTTAGCCTCTGAAGAGTCTTGAATTCGTGGTTTTCTTTTTTGCTATTTCCTCTTCCATTTTCCCTTGGAACTCTTCATTTTTGCAGACAATCTGAAAAAAAGTAGTCTGTAGTCATAACGCTAGCCCAGAGGAAGTGATAAGATTGCTCTCATGAGTCAGGTTACAATGGGAGGCTCACGCTGATGACGTCCATGTGGGCAAGAATCTTGTGCCATAAGTTCTTCATCACGCGCCCTCAAGTCAAGATCAAACATGGAGAATAGCACACTACTCCAAAAACTGAGAACAGAACATTATCTTAACATATGGGACCACTCCATAGATCACCACAAGTTTATGCCTGTAATCTGTATTTAGGAATTATTCCCTCATCCTTCTGAGCAACAGGGATGGGGATTACTGATTCTAAGTCTGAGAAATACACATATAATGGGCTGTTGCTCTGATGGATCTCTTGACCTTTAATATTCAGTCTCTCTGTCTCCATGTACTTTTCTCCCTGGTGTCTGCACTGAATGCAGATATGGTAGATTAGAAGTGGACACTTAATTAGATATAAAATTTGGGGGGAAAAAAAGATAAAAGATTAAAGTGTGCAGCTGCATGTTGCCTAGAAGCAGGGAAAGGCGAGCAGCCAAATCTCCCAGCTCTTTGTTTCATCACATGATGTCGCTTGGATATCAGCTTATCAACAAACAGGATTGTACCGCCACCACCCCATGAAGAAAGAGACCTTGCGGGAAAACTACACTGAGGGGAGATTACAATACAGGGTAAGTTTCTTTTAAGCAAATCTGTCTTTTGGTTTCAGATATAATTTTTTTGGTAGATATTTCCTCCCTGAGCTCTGCAAGCATTTTAATCAAACTTTATCAAGCACAGACCACTTGATTCAGTAAGATGGATTTCCTTAGCAACAGCCCAAGGAAAGCACACATGAAATGCTGCCCTAAGAAAGATTGTCAGTCATTTCCTGATGCTATTTGAGAAAAGAAAAAAAATCTTTCCAGCTTTGAAGAATATTTATGTTCTGCTCTACAGACCTGGAAAATGGGAGGAGGGATATGGAGATGATTTGATTACAGGGTAGAGTGTAGGCGTCTATCACCATCAATATTAAAAGAGTGTATCTTGGTTGGGATGGTTTCTGGAGAGCACATGGAAGGAAAGCAATATTGAATAAAATAGTTTAAATTATAAGTTTATACTGAGGAAACAAGACACACAAAGATGCCGACTGACATTCCCCTAATCAATTTCTCTTCTGGAAAATCTGAGCCTTAGCTCTGTAAACTTGGAACCAGAGATTTCTCCCATGTTAAAATTCTTAAGTGCGTGTCCTGTGGTGCTCCTGCATGCACATGTGCGTGAGCATACAATGGGGTAGAGGAGAGAGGAAGAACTGGCCTAAAGTGAGAGCATTCTATTTTCAGATCTCAGCTAATCATATTATATATAGAATGGATAAACCACAAGGTCCTACTCTATAGCACAGGGAATTATACCCACCACTCTGTAATAAACCATAATGGAAAAGTATGTGAAAAGCAATGTATATATACGTACAACTGAATCACTCTGCTGTATAGCCAAAATCAACACAACACTGTAAATCAACTATACTTCAGTTAAGTGAACTTTTTAAAAATTTCAGGTAATCAAGTAAACCGATGAGGTAGACATCGTTGGCAAGGGCAGAGGAGGGAAGAGAGGAGAAATGCTGGGATTTCCACTCTGCCATGTCAACCCTGCTCCAATATGTTTATTCTTTCTTGATGGCTAATTTTTAAATTATTCTACACACCTCAGATTCTAAATCCTGAATTGTGTGGAAAGGAAATGAGACTTAATCATAGCAGCTGTGGCTCCTTCATTCTGTATCTTTGTCAGGTTAGAAACATGGCCAGATTTAACAGCTTCTTTAATAGTACAAGGCTGGAAAAACAGCAAATCTGAATGTGCAAGAAATGGAAAATGATGTAAAGATATATATACTGCCATGATAAATCACATTTTCAAAGGTTATTAAATGTGCTGGGGAGGTGCGTAACAGAGAGAGGATGATCTCCCTGTTCTAATATCACAGTGGATGTACACGGGGAAAAAAATAGTAAAATGAAATCAATCAAGTGACAACAATAGTTATGCACTGTTAAATTATGGATGATCGTATTTCCTCTTCTATTTTTAAATTTTCAAAAATGATATATATTACTTGCAGAATCAGATAAAGTAATAACTATTATTTAGAGTTATCAAGAAATAACTGTTAAGACCTGATGTGGTTTTACAACCCACCTGTCCCAAATGCAGAGTAAGCAGAAAGACAAAGGACTCTGATTTATTCCCTTGGGTTGGGTCCCATGACTTCATGGCAAATAGACGGGAAAAAGTGGAATCAGTGACAGATTTTATTTTCTTGGGCTCCAAAATGACTGCAGTGGTGACTGCAGCACAAAATTAAAAGACGCTTGCTCCTTGGAAGAAAAGCTATGATAAACCTAGACGACATATTAAAAAGCAGCGACATCGCTTTGCTGACAAAGGTCTGTATAGTCAAAGCTATGGTTTTTCCGATAGTCACGTAAAGATGAGAGAACTGGACCATAAAGAAGGCCGAGCACCGAAGAAGTGATGCTTTCAAACTGTAACGCTGGAGAAGGCTCATGAGAGTCCCTTGGATAGCCAGGAGATTAAACTAGTCAATCCTAAAGGAAATCAATCCTGAATATTTACTGGAAGGACTGATACTGAAGCTGAAGCTCCAATACTTTGGCCACCTAATGTGAAGAGCCAACTCATTGGAAAAGACCCTGATGCTGGGAAAGATTGAGGGCAGAAGGGGGCGACAAGGGAAGAGATGTTTGTATGTCATCATCGACTCAGTGGACATGAGTCTGAGCAAACTCCGGGAGATACTGAAGGACCAGAACCCTAGCGTGCTGTTGTCCCTGGCTACAGCAAAGAGTCAGACACTGCTTGGTGATGGAACAACAAGTAAGGGATGAGAATTGGGGAAACGTGCAGAATTAAGAAGTCTGGTGAGGTCCAATTCCATGAAATCATTTGAGAAAATGTCTTTTCCCTTGAAATAAATAACATCTATCTGTTTACTTGTTTACTTGATTGCTTACTTACTTAGGTACATCCCCCCAAATTGTTTGAACAACATGAAAATTTATGCTGTGCTTTGGCTTTGTTATTCCTTCCAGATACAGAATAAAGATGGGAGAGAAATGGAAAAGACAACAAAAGCTGTGCAATGTGCCACATATTCCTCGCATTCGAGTCCCTCGCTCTGCCTCTGACACGCCATTGTTGAAGGTACAGCATGTTATTCGCAGGTGGAGGGGCCTTCTCTGGCTCTTCTGCAGGGGGTGAGGGTTTACCTGGCATTAGGGAGAACACAGGGCTCGACGCACACCCTCACTGTGTGTCGACAGTGTGTCTGAGAGAATGAAGGAGCACTCGGATGATCTAATCCTACATCCGTCCCCCTTTAGGAACGCTTCCCCTCAAGGAAAGCTAAGCAATAGGGTGACAACATCAAAAATGTCATCTGCTATCTCACGGACTTAGAGAATGAACTTATGGTTGCCAGGGGGCAGGATGAGGGGAGGGGATGGGTAGGGGGTTTGAGATGGACAGGTACACGCTGCTGTATTTCAAATGGGTAACCAACAAGGATCACTATAGAGCACAGGGAACTCTGTTCAACGTAATGTGGCAGCCTGGATGGGAGGGGAGCTTGGGGGAGAATGGATACATGTATATGTATGGCTGAGTCCCTTCCCTGTTCAACTGAAACTATCACAACATTCTTAATGGGCTATCAGATCAGATCATATCAGATCAGTCGCTCAGTCGTGTCCGACTCTTTGTGACCCCATGAATCGCAGCACTCCAGGCCTCCCTGTCTATCACCAACTCCCGGAGTTCACTCAGACTCACGTCCATCGAGTCAGTGATGCCATCCAGCCATCTCATCCTCTGTCATCCCCTTCTCCTCTTGCCCCCAATCCCTCCCAGCATCAGAGTCTTTTAAAATGAGTCAGCTCTTCGCATGAGGTGGCCAAAGTACTGGAGTTTCAGCTTTAGCATCATTCCTTCCAAAGAAATCCCAGGGCTGATCTCCTTCAGAATGGACTGGTTGGATCTCCTTGCAGTCCAAGGGACTCTCAAGAGTCTTCTCCAACACCACAGTTCAAAAGCATCAATTCTTCGGCCCTCAGCCTTCTTCACAGTCCAACTCTCACATCCATACATGACCGCAGGAAAACCCATAGCCTTGACTAGACAGACCTTTATTGGCAAAGTAATGTCTCTGCTTTTCAATATGCTATCTAGGTTGGTCATAACTTTCCTTCCAAGGAGTAAGTGTATTTAAAAAAAAAAAAAAAAGCTTTTTTTAAAGCCCACACCTCTGTGTTCTGAGCTGTGTTGGCTATACCCCAATACAAAATAAAAAGTTTAAAATAAAATAAAATCAGAAAAAAAAGCATTATCTATTACTTCTCATTTAGGAAGATGGTATTCTCCTAAGGAAAAGAACTATGCTTTTTTTTTTCCCCCTTGTAAAATAAAACTATAATTTTTAAGGTTCTATCTTATATAATGGAAACTCCCATTGCACTTTGGAGCTTTGCTCTTGAAATGGCTTGCAATTTTCATGTTATATTGTTCTCAATCATTTGAAAAGGCTTAATTAGGGATCTATTCTCTTCTTCAAATATATTATCTTTTAAAACATCTAATTCGGAAACTGTAAAACTGAAATAATATCTTAAGTGTGAAGTACTTGGCTCAGCTACTTGCTCTCTGAATATATTTTTATTATCAAGTTTAAGGTCTCTAGATCTTAAAAAAAACTGACAGATTTCAACACCACACAAAATGTTTTAACAGATAAAATTCACTTAGCTTATACGTAATTATCTTAAGTTTACTTTTTACTACATGGTTATCAACTGGTTTTGAAATTCTGTCATTGCTTTGAATGTTTTAGCCTAAGGTGAAATTATTTGGGGTTTCCCAGGTGGCATTAGTGGTAAAAAACCTGCCTGCCAATGCAGAAGACATAAGAGACATGGGTTCGATCCCTGGGTCGGGAAGATCCCCTGGAGAAGGAAATGGCAACTCACTCCACTATTCTTGCCTGGAGAATCCCATGGACAGAAGAGCCTGGCAGGCCACAGTCTGTGGGGTCACAGAGTTGGACACGACTGAGCAGCTTAGCATGCACACACACACGAACTTATTTCACCTTGATTTTTCTAAAGCGTTGCTGCCACTTCCTCTGTTTCCTCATCTCTATATATGCGGCAGGTATATAACAACAATTGCGGTGCAGCCCTTCCTGTTCCTCCCTGCAGTAGGTGGTGGCTTTCCAAATGCTCTCCTTACCAGCAGTCTGTCTTCCCTCAAGGCCATTCTGCCTGCAGGTCCAGGGTGGTCTTTCTAAAATGCAGATCCAGCCAGCTCACAGAATGGCATTTGGGCCTGGGTACTTCTTGTCTGGGGGCACTGGGAGGCTGTCTCGTGCTCTGTAGTATGTTCAGCATCCCTGGCCTCTAACCCCTGAATGCCAGCGGCAACCATCTTCCTTCCCACCATCTCTGACAACCAAGAATTTCTTCAGACACTGCCAAATGTCCCTTGAGGGTCAAAATCACTCCTGTTGAGAACCACTGCCTTAAAGAAAGACCAGTGGTTCTTCATAGTAAAGCTAATCTTTAACCTCTTAGTGTAGCATAAAAGGCTTCCGTGATCTTCCGCTGTCCACTCTAGAGGCTTTTCCAGCTCAGACTCTATATCCTGGTTAAAATAATTTTTTTGTAATTGCAGTGAAAGTGTTAGTCGCTCAGTTGTGTCCTACTCTTTGTGACCCTATGGACTGTAGCCTGCCAGGCTCCTCTGTTCATGGAATTCTCCAGACAAGAATAGTCGAGTGGCTTGCCATTTCCTCCTCCAGGGGATCTTCCCAACCCAAGGCTCGAATCCGAGTCTCCTGCACTGCAGGCAGATTCTTTACCGTCTGAGCCGCCAGGTTAAAGTTTAAAAAAAAAATGCCAAAAGTCTGATTCCCAATATATTCAGATATTTTGTACCCCAGAAGAAAATCTGTACCACTTTCTCTTTCTAATCAGCCTTTCTTTTTCTTCTAGCCTGGTGGTTCCCAAATTTTATGGCAGAGTGTCAAAAACCACCCAGACGTCACCAGAGTCCTGGGTCCACCCCTCCCCATGTCTGATTCTGTAGGTCTGGTGAGGCCTGGGAATCTGCATTTCTCACAGATTCCTAAGCGATGCCAATGCCCTTTGAGAATTCATATTCTAGCCCCTTTAGGGAATCTCTCCTGACAAGGCAGACTCAGACGTGTTGGTCTTCTCTTTCAGGAAGCTTCCTTGACTCCTTAACATGAGCTTCTATTCCTTCTCTGTTTTCATAGCACTTTTTCACTAATGACCTTGAATGCTTATCACATTACCCATCCACTCATCTATCTTCTCTGCTTAAGCTGAGAGCTCTGAATGGAAAGTTCTTTTACTCTCCAGAGGCCTGGCACACTTCAGGCCCTGGGCAGATTCTCAGTCTACCTTCCTCAACAAGGATTATAACAGATCAGTACAGGTTGTTATCATTGTTCAGTCGCTAAGTCTGACTCTCTGTGACCTCATGGACTGCACCACACCAGGCTTCCCTGTCCTTCACCATCTCCCGGAGTTCCTTCAAACTCATGTCCACCAAGTCGGTGATGCCATCCAGCCATCTCATCCTCTGTCATCCCCTTCTCCTCCTGCCTTCAATCTTTCCCAGCATCAGGGTCTTTTCCAATGAGTCAGCTCTTTGCATCAGGTGGCCAAAGGATTGGAGCTTCAGCTTCAGAATCAGATATTGAAAATCCTTGGATCTCCCTCAGCCTAATACTGTGACCTACCTATCTAGAATCTTTTTTTTTTAACTCATTTTCACCATTACAGATGCCAGTGGAAGACAGTTTAAGTAAACTAAGGGAGGTGAAAGGAAACTCACTGAGAGAGGGACAAGGGGAGGGAAACAGTGGGAGAAGCATCTTATTTCTGTGCAAGTCAGCTCTGAATACATCACACTCTGATCCTCAAGTCCAGCAACTCACCAGAGTCCCCCGCTGTGCTCTGGCAGGACCTAACCCAGGGGCAGCAGCGCTACTTTTACAGCATCATGAGGATTTACAGCCCCAGGCCCCAGTGGGAGGCCCTGCAGGCCCGCTACCTTCACAGCCTTCAGCACCAGCAGCTGCTTGGTGAGTTTAACTACCTGACCGGAACCAGGTGCCTCAGGAAGGAGGACTCCGATGCTACAGCTGGAAGTCGGGTTTCCAGATAAATAATTCAAGAAGAATGGCCTCCTGTCAGCCTGCTGTTTTATCAACACGGTTGGCAGGTCAATTTAAAGACGATTTTCTCTGACAATAAAAAGCAAGGCTTTATGGGGAAATTAAGAGGGCTTAAAGAAATTGGAGTAGGGTTTGTTATCAAATGTCAACAACTCTCTGAGATTTACGAGCACTTGATCTAGTAGAAGCGGCAATGGGCTTGGGCAGAGATGATCTAGGCTAACCCACTGCTCAGCCCATCGCTGGTTGTGCAGACTCACTGGCTTATTTGAGTCACAGCAATAATGCTTATGTTTATTAAGTATCTACCGTGTTTCCAACACTGTGCTATGAGCTCTACACGGAATATCTCATTTTCATCCCCACTTTACTTCTGTGGGAAACTGTAGCTCAGACAGGTTACAGGACTTGATCAAGATCACATAGAGAATAAACATCAGTGAGGAGCATCACACCAAAGATCACGCATCTTCACCCCAAGGTCTGCCATCTCTCTTCTTCCACCAACCACATGGGACTTTATGAACCAAAAAGAATGGTTGTGGAAAGCCTTCGTAGATTGTAAGCAACAGTCTATGGAAAGGTAGTTATTAAAATCCCTTTCTTCTAGGAGATGTTCTCAATCTCTGCCTCCTACTTATTACGCTCTTCTAACTCCAACAGAGCCTTTCTTCTGTAAACACTCACGTGTCTTAGCACATCTATCTTATTAGTGTTGTTCCTGTATTTGCACAAAAGGAAAGCGCGGTTTTTGCAAATGATTTAAAATCAAGAAAAATCAACAATAGCATTTTCCTTTTGTGCAAATACAGGAACAACACTAATAAGGTGGAAGTGCTAAAGACAAGTGAGTGTTTACAGGAGATCTCTATTAGCTGCCCAAATAGCTTGGTCAGTAGAGCATGAGACTCTTAATCTCAGGGTTGTGGGTTCATGCCCCTGTTGGGCAAGGTTCTGTTTCCCAGCTGGTGCTAGTGGTGGAGAATCCACCTGCCAATGCAGGAGATATAAGAGATGCGGGTTTAACCCCTGGTTCGGGAAGATCCCCTGGAGAAGGAATTGGCAACTTGCTCCAGTATTCTTGCCTGGGAAATTCCATAGACAGAGGAGCCTGGTGGGCTAGAGTCCATAGGATCTCAAAGAGTTGGACACATGAGTAAGTTAAACAACTTGACCAGGGTCATGGAACTAGTAAATGGCAGAACCAGAATTTAGCTGGATCCCCATGCCTGACAGAAAGCATGAGGATTATCATCTGGTAGCCTTATTTGTAGAGTAAAACTGCACAGAAGCCAATGAAACCAGAAACAGAGATATGCAATATTTAGTGCACATAAGACACTTGTCTATGTTATTAAAATACAGTCTTCCAGGGATTTCCCTGGTGGTCCACTGGTTAAGACTTTGAGCTTCCAATGGAGGGGCATGGGTTCGATCCCTAGTCTAGAAATGAAGATCATACATACCATGCAGTGGGACCAAAAAAAAAAAAAATACAGACTTTCAAGCTTAACCTTCTGTGTTTCTGACTCAGAAGTTCTTTGAAATAGAGTCGGAAACACGCATTTTTAAAGAGCGTTATTAGTATGGCCTGAACCAAACGATTCTTTTGTGCAGGGTCTGCAGACTGTACTTTAAAAACACTGAGACTGAATGTATCTGTTTCTATCTGAAGCAAGTTTGCTATTAAAGATAAGCAATTCATGTGAAGATTTCTCATGGCTCAAGTCCCTCTCCAAATATTTGTCTATTTGGCAATAACTACAGACTATTATTCATTTAATTAATTTATTAACTTATTCAATGAGAAATGTACCAGAAGAAAAACATACCTCATAACCTGAAAAACTGTACAATCTGAGAATGCTAAAATAATTGTTTCTACCATACAAAGTAGAAGGAATTTTGTGCCTATGTGGATATTTGCAGAGTTGTTTGCTTTGTAAAGCTGTTGACTTTGAAGTTTATCTCCTTTCTTCCCTCCAGGCTATATTACTCAACGGGAGGCCTCGGCCTGTGCGGCTGTACTAAGAGATTCAACCAAAAGGGCCTCAGCCAAGGCAGGTCCTCATAGAACCGTCCCCCAGAGAGCCGCGGGCAGGACAAGAACACAGCCCTCAGCAAGACCTGTGTGTGTGATTCCACTCAGGGCCCGAAGCACAAGGCTCCCATCCCTCAGGTCCAGGGCTGTGCACAAGCTCTGAACAAGTGGGCGCCCATGTTCCCCTAGCATCTAGTGAGCATTGAGTGCTTATCTGTTGAATAGGAGTCAATAAAAGAATAACGTCTAATACAAACCCCACACCTGGAAATAATCTCTCCCATTCACATGCATTTTACCAGCGAGAACAAGTAGAGAGGTTTAAGAGCAATGGAGCTAAGACTAAGCAGGCCTACAGTGGGAGAAGGAAAGGGTGCGATGAATGGAGAAAGTAGCATCATCGCATACACACCTACCGTGTGCAAAACAGACAGCTGGTGAGAAGTTGCTGTGTCACACAGGGAGCCCGGCCTGGCGTTCTGTGATGACCCAGATGGGAGGGACGGCGGGGAAGCTCAACAAGGAGGGGATATATGTACAGTTATGGCTGATCTGCATTGTTGTACGGCAGAAACAAACACAACATTGTAAAGCAAGTTTCCTCCAATTACAATTTTTTAAAGAGTAAGCAAGGCATGTAAACCCATGGCTGATTCATGTCAATGTATGGCAAAAACCACTACAATGTTGTAAAGTAATTAGCCTCCAATTAAAATAAATTAAAAAAAAAGAGTAAGCAAGGCTTTCATTCCAACTGTAATCTGTAGAATAAAATGACTTTCGAAGCTTTTGGAGTAAAAGCTTCCTTTGAATTAGAACATTCCTGAGAAATCCCAAGAACACTGGAAGAGGACAAGGGACCAGAGGGTTCAGGTCCTCTGCCACTGGGTGGACAATTTTGCAAGCCCCCTGCTGTGCATACTGAAAATAAGCAGACCTTCACAGAGGGGACACTGGGCATGCAGGGCTTCTGGACCACACCATCTCAGCAGTTGCTGGACTGTGCCTTTCCATGAGCTCCTTCCCCTCAACTTCCCCATCAAACATTCCCCATCAAGCATTCAACTTGGACCCAAATCCTCTGGTTCTTGCCTAACTCAGTCACTTTGTAGCCTCTTGAAACTTATCAACCTGCTGCAGCTGGGTTCCTTCTACACAGCTGTAATTGACCTTGGCACAGGGAAGAGGATTCATGCACATATCTTCCCCTGGCAGCTGAAGATAGTCTCAGCAGCAAAAGAAATAACCCCAAAGAATGGACCTCAAGTCAAACCTTTTTACGGCCTTAGTGGTGTTAAAATTACTGTTGTTGTTCAGTCACTAAGTCATGTCTGACTCTTTGCGACCCCGTGGACTGCAGCCTGCCCGGCTTCCCTGTCCTTCACTATCTCCAAGAGTTTGCCCAAGTTCATGTCCACTGAGGAGAAGGAAATGGCAACCCACTTCAATATTCCAGCCTGGAGAATCCCATGGACAGAGGAGCCTGGCAGGCTATAGTCCATGGGGTCACAAAGAGCTGGACATGACTGAAGTGACTTAGCATGCATGCATGTCCATTGAGTAGGTGATGCTATCCAACTAGTTAAGTCTACACAAATAAGCAAAAAGCGAGATAACAATGAGTCAGATCACCATACAAATGGCAGAGTATTTTGTTAGTGACATTTAATAGTTATATCACTAGTGATTTTTTGTGGTGTTAAAAGTAAGTCAGCAGTGCTCACAGAAAGGCAAAATGTAAAAATGCCTTTCTTCATCTAATTTCTAAATGTTCAACCTGTTTCTCTCATTCAAATCATTCAATGACATTGTCAAGCCTATAAAAAGGAGTTGGTTGAGATGGAGTATTAACTTGCTTGACAAGGAATATGCTAACATTGATCTGAAAAGAAGATGCTGCAATCTCAATAGAAAAAACTCATTGACGATCATCATCTTCATCCTACAACTATTAACAGAGAAGATGTAAAAGTTCTTGTGAGATTCTGAAGACTCCCAGTACTGGTTCTGAGATCGGATCTACTTTTCTTTGGGAGGGACTAGAGTGCGTGGTTGGAAGTCTTGGGGAAGCCAGTGCTGACTGTGCTGGGTTCCTACAGTTAATCACAAAGAAGCTTCTTCATCTCTGTAAATCCAGGCCCCAATTCATGTATTCTAAGGAACTCTATGTTTCTAGGTTAAGAATTGTTGTGAAAGTGAAAGTTACTCAGTTGTGTCTGACTCTTTGCAACCCCATGGACAGTAGGTCCCAGCCTCTTTTGTCCATGGAATTCTCCAGGCAAGAATACTTGAGAAAGTTGCCATTTCCTTCTCCAGGGGATCTTCCCAACCCAGGGATCAAACCCAGGTCTCCTGCATTGCAGGCAGATTCCTTACTGCCTGAACCACCAGGGAAGCCCTTTGCTGCTAAGTCACTTCAGTCGTGTCCGACTCTGTGTGACCCCATAGACGGCAACCCACCAGGCTCCCCCATCCCTGGGATTCTCCAGGCAAGAACACCGGAGTGGACTGCCATTCCTTCTCCAATGCATGAAAGTGAAAAGTGAAAGGGAAGTTGCTTAGTCCTTTGGGTGGGCTTAAAAGGAGAAAAAAGAAAAATCAAATGGAACTGGGGTGGGCTATATAGGGTAGCCCTCTTAAGGCACAGAGGTTTGTGGTTGACCTAACTTGGCCTGTATTAACCATCAAAGGAACATTTATCCTTCTGAAACTCCTTGAAAGTTCAGCTTAGACCTTTTCTGATGGACACAGATATTTGCTATGAAAACCTTAGCTAGTGATGCAGAATATCAAGAAGGCCACTTATAATTCTGAGCAGCATTCCTATATCAAACACTTCAGAAGGGCAGCAGTGGAGAAACAGACATAGAGAACAGACTTATGGACATGGGGAGACAGGAGGAGAGCGTGAGATGCATGGAGGGAGTAACTGGGAAACTTACATTACCATATGCAAAACAGATAGCCAACGGGAATTCCCTGTATGTCTCAGGAAACTCAGGAGCCCCTGGTGGCTCAGACGGTAAAGAGTCTGCCTGCAGTGTGGGAGGCCTGGGTTCAACCCCTGGGTCAGGAAGATCCCCTGGAGAAGGAAATGGCAACCCACTCCAGTATTCTTGCCTGGAGAATCCCATGGACAGAGGAGCATGACAGGCTACCATCCATGGGGTAGCAAAGGGTCAGACACAACTAAATGACTTAACTTTCATTTTCTCAGAAAACTCAAACAGGGACTCTGTATCAACCTAGAGGGTTAGGATGGGGAGGGAGGTGGGAGGGAGGTTCAAGAGAGAGGGGATATACGTATACCTGTGGCTGATTCATGTGGAGGTTTGACAGAAAACAACAAAATTCTGTAAAGCAATTATCCTTCAATTAAAAATAAATTAATTAAAAAAAAAACTTCAGAAGCACCTTGTTTCCAATAGAGAATTGTGAAAGCTAATTATCAAGTGGATGGTACAAGACACAAAAGAACAAATAAATCGAAGTTGGTGCAGAAGGTCCCACTTGTTGGATCTCTCTTCTGAGAGGATAATGTCACACCTATTGAACCCCACACCCAAAGCGTATGAGGAATATGATTGGTTGTGATACTGGAAAAAGGTGATTACCTGGGGGGTTTCTGAGAAAGATGGTCGAGAGAAAACTAAGGATGAACTGTAACTTCTAGGAAGGTCTACAGTGCTGACCTATTGGAGACTCTATTGCTTGTCCCTACAGTGTCAATAGACATGATCAGAATTTAAAGCCCTTGTGACTACTGACATTTTCAGTGATGTGACTAGCACCACAGACCAGGGCTGGTACCCAGAACTAGCGCCTGGTCTGTGGTAGGCAATCAATAATACTTGTCAATAATTATAAAACATTGAAAGACTTGGCAAATCAGACTGGCCTATGAATTTGTGCTATTATTTCTGGGGTTCCAGGAGACCACAAGTACTTTCTGTTTGTGAAGAACAGTGCATAGGAGCAGTTCATCCAGATGCCAGCGATAGGGCTGCATTGTCTGGGAAGGATTTTAAGACAATAATAAAGCGGATTAAATGTTGGTCTGCGTTCTGTCATCACTATAAGCCAGCAATTCTAAACCATATGAATGACAAAATATTTCTTTACCAAAAATCTTTTTGTTGGCCTAAGGTCTAAACAATTGCTGAGCTTACTGTTGAGTTTTAATAGTACATATGTAAGCTCGAAAGCAACACATTTTTATTGCTTTTCCTTTAATAATCATTTGATTCGGACAGAAAGTAATTCCGAGAATTCCAAAACCATATCCGTTCACATATCTCCAACCACTCTGGCGCTATGTATTCTCACATTTAAACGAAAGGTTTTGAATGAACAATGACCAATTATTACACCGTGATCATAAAGACAAAAGAAAAAAGAACTTGAATTACTTCTTTACATGGCCACTTAGCCTTTTTGTTCTTTTAAACACTTTTATTCACGTATAATTTATACGCAGTAAATGTACTCAAAGTTCAATGAGTCTTGACAAATGAATACAGTCATGAAACCACCACCACAATCATGATAGAGGACAGTCGGTTACCCTAAAGGTTTCCTTGTGTACTTCCATAAACAATCTCCTCCCTCAAAGTCTGGCCCATGATAATCACTGACCTGCTTTCTATCCCCATAGTTTTGCCTTTTCTAGAATTCTCATAATTAGAATCAGGGTAGACAGTTTTTTGATTCCAACTCCTCTCACTTAGCGTGATGCCTGTGGGTCGCCGTGAGGCCTGTGTAGCATTCCATTGTATGGATACACCACAGCTGCTTTTCCGTTCACTTGTTGATGAACATCTGGATTGTTTCTAGGTTTGGACCATTACAAATAAAGCTTCTATAAATGATTTAGTGTAAACTTTTACGTGAACATAAGTTTTTATTTCTCCTGTTTTTCCGTTGTCTGGTCATCTCCAACTCTTTTCTACCCCATGGACTGCAGCATGTCAGGCCTCCCTGTCCCTCACCACCTCCCGGAGTTTGCCTAAGTTCATGTCCACTGCATAAGTTCATCCAGCCATCTCATCCTCTGATGCCCTCTTCTCCTTCTGCCCTCAATCTTTTCCAGCATCAGGGACTTTTCCAACGAGTTGGCTGTTCGTATCAGGTGACCAAAATACTGGAGCTCCAGCTTCAGCATCAGCCCTTCCAATGAGTATTTATTTATTCCTCTTGAGTAGATACTTAAAAATATGGCCCCTGGGTCACACGGTAGATTTGGGTTTCACTTTATAAGATAGTGCCATAGTGTTTCCCAAAGTGGTGACACCGTTTTGCCTTCCCACTAGCAAGGTATGAGCTCTAGTTGCGCTACACCCTTGCAATGTCAGACATTCTAACTTTTGTATTTTAGTGACTGTTGCTGCTGGGCAGAAGAGAACTTGGGTAAGTGGAAGGTGTTGTCACTATCGGTTACAGTCACAATCTTACTGGAAGCCATGGCAAATTTCAGGGAAAGAAGTCATGATAAACATGAGGGTGGTGATGGCAAGAGTCATGAAGATTCAACAGGAGAAATTTCAAAGTTTAAGAGTCAATCCTGATAAGGCAATTCTCCAGATGAGTTTTAGAGAAGGAAGGGTTTGGAGGAGACAAGGAAGAAGTAAAAGAAGTAACCCCTGTAGAAAAGACCACCCCTGGGCGAAACTATGATGTGCTTCAGTGTGTCCTGAGTACGTTTTCATTTTCCTTATTTGCACTGTTCTTCAGGTTCGGCAACAACACCACCCCCACCCCCACCACTGCCCAAATCTTTAAGGGCTGTATTAGTTACCTATTCCTGCAGAGAACATACTCCAAAACTTAGTGGCTTAAAACAATGATATTTACTGTCTCAGTTTCCATCGTCAGGAATCTAGGAATGGCTTAGCTGGGTCTTCTGGCTCAGTGTCTCTAATAGATTGCAATCAGGGTGTCAGCTGAGGCTGTGGTCTCATCTGAAGATTCAACTGGAAAAGTATGCTTGGAAGAGCTCAGCTTCTTGGGTGCTGTTGGACTCAGAGCTTCAGGTACTTGTTGGAGGTTACCTGGAGGCCACCCTCAGTTTTCTGCTCCATAGGCCCCTCAATAGGGGTAGAAATATCAGTGCATCTCAATAAGCCACAAATGGCAACTTGTTTCATCTGAATTAGAAAACAAAAGAGAGCAAGAAAGAATGCGGGGTAAGGTGGAAGTCAGTCCTTTATAACCTGATCTTGCAAATGACCTG
Source organism: Bos taurus (assembly GCF_002263795.3). Classification (NCBI taxonomy): domain Eukaryota; kingdom Metazoa; phylum Chordata; class Mammalia; order Artiodactyla; family Bovidae; genus Bos; species Bos taurus. The sequence continues at coordinate 12,938,677 of NC_037339.1, forward strand.
CCAACATCTTTGCTATGTTCTACTACTTCCAAATAAGTAACCAGGTCTGGGCCACACACAAGCGTAGGGGATTACACAAGGGCATGCATAGCAGAACTGGGCCGGGTGTGGGGGGGAATCACTGGGGACCATTGAAGAAGTTATCTACCAAAGCCAAAACTAGGGTAAGTTGAGTAAAGTGCCTGGGGTCCAAAACGGAAATAAACACTCATTTTTGCACAATTCCAAGTGTGACTCTTAGGTAGTCCCTCCTAGGCACCTCACTGAGGCTCTGCTGCCTCCCACATGCACCCTCTACGATGACCCTGATCACCCGCTCAGGGCTCTTTTGCACAGACATCCAGTCTGAGCCTGTCTTCTCAGATGACTGTCCCATCCTATAGACAATCTTTAGCTGCCTGTATGCTGCTCACAAACCTGTAACTCCAGACCAGTTGAACCCAGAAGACTGATGGTATTGACCCTTGATTACCTCACCACCAACCAGTCAGAACAATGTCTATGCCACAACTCCCCTTCCTCACCCTGTCTTTAAAAACCTTTCTCTGAAAACCATCAGGGAATTCAGGTCTTTTGAGCACTAGCTGCCTGGACTCCTCACTTGAAATCCTGTAATAAATGCTGCACCTTCCTTCACTGCTATCTGGTGTCAGTAAATTGAATTTACCGCATGTTGGCAAGTGGACCTAAGTTTGGTTCAGTGACAAAACTCGACTGTTTTGTGTTCAAATCCTGAAACATGCTGTTGAGGAAAAAGGAATTTCAGATAAGCCTAAGAGATTCAATAATTAATACTAGTTGATATATAATCTATACATTTGGAGCAGTATTAATCAAAATACAATCCATATAACCAGACTCACTGAGGATGCTTAAGGTCAAATTCTTAGGTCCTGAAAGGTTGTTGCTGAACCACGAAAGATGCTGGATTGTTGGCCTCCGGAGAAGAATTCAATCTGGGGCCAGAGATGAGGCTTGATTGCTCAGAGCTTTTGTGTAATAAAGTTTTATTAAAGTATAAAAGAGAGAAAGCTTCTGACATAGACATCAGAGGGGGACAGAAAGAGTTCCCCCTTCGCTAGTGTTAGCAAGGGAGTTATATACTTTTTAATTAGTTATTACAATGAATCAAAAGAATGTCTGGAGGTTGTAAAGGTCTTACTAGACTCACTCCCATACTTTACATTATAAGATAACAGGATTAGCCAGAAGGTTTTGAGGAAGGAGAAACTATCCTCAAGCAGGATACATTGTTGTTATATAATCCTTAGTGAAAAGTGAAGTGGCTCAGTCGTGTCGGACTCTTTGCAACCCCATGGACTGTAGCCTATCAGGCTCCTCCATCCATGGGATTTTCCAGGCAAGAGTGCTGGAGTGGATTGCCATTTCCTTCTCCAGGGGATCTTCCCGACCCAGGAATCGAACCCGGGTCTCCCGCATTGCGGGCAGATGCTTTACCGTCTGAGCCACCAGGGAAGCCCTAGAATAGTCCTTAGTACAGAGTTTAAACTGAATTGTTTGTTGTGTAATCATCAGTTTGAGGCTTAAAGATAAAAACATTTTATGTGACTAAAGAATGTAGAGGAAAAAACAAAGTTTGTCATTTCCTCCTCTTTGAGAATTCCAGACCCCTCTCTCCTTGGGGACCCCTGGACTTCTTATCAACCTGCCTAGGCACTGACTCTCTCAGTCCCATCCTAGACCCAGTGAATCAGAATCTGAACAACAGCATCCCAGGTGATACTTGTGATTGCTAACATATAGGGACTTCCCTGGTGGTCAAGTGGCTAAGATCAAACAGAGTTCAATCCCGGTCAGGGAACTAGATTCCACACACTGCAGAGTTCAAACACTACAAAAAGATCCTGCAAGCCAGAACTAAGACTCAGGCAGCCAAATAAAAAAGTCAATATCTTTAAAATATATGTATATAACTGCCCCTTGCATTTGCTGAATGACTTCAGTAGACATTATGGGCTCAGTCGCTCAGTCGTGTCACCTCCTTTGCAACCCCATGGACTTCAGCTCACCAGGCTCCTCTGTCCACAGGATTTTCCAGGCAAGAATACTGGAGTTGGTTATCATTTCCTACTCGACAGGATTTTCCTGAACCAGGGATCAAACCTAAGTCTTTTGCATCTCCTGCATTGGCAGGTGGGTTCTTAACCACAAGCACCACCTGGGTGCTTTAACCTTAATAAACGGAATTTTTGTTTGTCAAGTTCAGCAAAAATTTAGAGGCAAGGCTCCATGATGAGAGAGGTTTTCAGGGAAGGGGAAGCATCTCCGTAGGAGTCTTCAGTAATTCATGTAAAATAAACTGCTTATTTTTCTTACTCAGAGTCAGGTCAAATCAATGGTATGTTATAACGGGTACTTGCATCAAGTTAGATGATTTATTCTTACTATACTTGGCATTACTATATATGGATTAAAATTCCAACAAAATGAATCCTGACTTGGTTTTATCTCCCATTTCCTATTTTGTGACAGAGGCTATGGGAACCTGGCCAAGAGTCGTACACCTTCTCAATTAAAATGAGTTGCTAATTATATCAATGCTGTAGAAGAAACCATTATACCAGCCTGCAGACCTTTATAGTCCATTGCCTGAAATGTAATCAATCCCTATGTTAGAAATCAATCCTTTGCCTCTCCAGAGAACTGTCCTTCATTTGTTTCCACATTAGGGTTTTCATACTGTGCAAGTTACACGATGGATTCCATCAGGTCAGAAGTAGGGGAAACTTGTTGCTTTGAAAATCACAGGTGTCAGAGGCAATTCCCCAACTGGAACTGAGCCAAACACTGAGATGTGACATGGTGTGAGCTCCCAAGCATCCTCCTGGCTCACGGAGCAGCACAGACCCAAGGGGAAATGAGTACCTGTTTATAAACAGGAGGGTCTAGGGAAAGAAATGTCCTACTTTAAAAATAATCAAATGAGTCCAGAAGAATGATCAAATTGACCTGACAAGGTATTATAGACAGTCAGTGATGTTTGGGAAGCCCAGTTTTGTATAAGGGGGGAAAAAAAACACGCCACTGTAAATAGATTCCTTATTTAAATTCAATCAGCTATTATAGCATGTGTTGCATTATGTAAATAAGGAAAGACCAGAGGGTAAAGCTCCATAAGTCAGGGGATCTGTTTGAAGCACACCTAAGACTGGGTTGGGCCAGGAGGAGTGAAGCTGGGGAGGCCAGACTGTGTGTAGAAGTCAGGGACGAGGTGTGAAATGTGGCTCCACTTCCTAACTGAGGGGTCTAAGAGCTGAACAAGCTGAGAAGTACGTCAAACGGGTTATGACCAAAATGATGGAAGGATTATGAAGCCAGATAAGAAGTTAATTAATACCAAAAGAATATATGCATGATCTAGGGAGGGCGTCCCTGGTGGCTCAGTGGTAAGGAATCTGCCTGCCACTGCAGGAGATACAAGGCTTGACCCCTGGGTCAGGGAAGATACCCTGGACAAGGAAATGGCAAGCCACTCCACTATTCTTGCCCCGGAAATCCCACGGACAGAGAAGCCTGGCGGGCTACAGTCCGTGGGGTCACAACGTGTCAGACATGACTTAGTGACTGAGGACGCGCTCGCGCATACACACACACGATCTATGGAAGTTAAGTGACCTTTCATTTTGGGAGAGAAAGTCAGGTGTTACCGTTCAAGTTGTCAGGCACTTTTCCAAAAGAAGGAAAAGGGTATTCCAATTCAGTTTCCAGTTCCAATGTGTGGGATTTCCCCCCAAACCAAGCAATTCTCAGACACCAGCTGGAATTTGTCCCACACATTCAGCTCTGAGTCTACCTACCTGGTAGGTAAGCATCACATTCCACAGGTTGAGGACTCAGTGCTACAAGACTGCCCACACTTCGGATGCCAACTCCAAGGCGTCTGGGTTGTTAGCTGCTCATTTCACCAACTGGCTGTAAATCAGAGGTTCTCATGAACCCCCTCACTGGGTTCAATTAATTTGCTAAAGCAGCTCACAGAACTCAGGAAAGTATTTACATAACTAGATTGCTGGTTTATTATAAAACGATATAATCCAGGAAGGGCTATACAGAAGAGATACACAGAGCAGGAAGGGGCTTGGAGCTCCCGTGTCCTCTCCAGGTGCCTCTGTTCCTGCCTCTCCACCTGTTCACCAACTGCAAGCTCTCTGAATCCTGTCCATTGAGGTTTCTATAAGAATTTCATTAAGTAGGCATAACTGATTAAATCATGGGCCCCTGGTGACTGAATTCAATCCTCAGCCACTCTCCCTTCCCTTCCTGGAGGATGGGCGGGTGGAACTGGAAGGTTGGCTCCAAAGGTTCCTTGGGTACTTTCCAAAAATCACCTCTTTAACATAATCAAAGATACCTTTATTGCTCTCATCACAGGAAATTCCAAGGGCATTAGGAACTCTGTGCCAGAAATAGGATGAGGACCAAATGTGCGTTTCTTATTATAAAGCACAACATTACAGGCATACATGAAAAAAGAAAGTCATTTTAGACTTGAACATAATTCTTAAGATAACCTACATAATTGAAACAAGAATTAAAATAAACCTTACATATTATTTCAAAATTTAAATGTTATGATTAATATCTCATGGTGAGATGAGCTACATAAAGCAGTTCTTACATGCTATTTAGTCATTCACCTATTTGCAGTGCCTGAGAGTGAGTGGAAATAACATCTATTAACGATTACAAGCAATTAGGTGTGGCTGAAGTGCACATACACACAAGTAGTGGGAAATAAGCCCAGGAAGAAATTACAGCCCAGTCGTAGATAAATTTTAATTAGCAGACAACAGGGAATCACTGCAGTTGTTTTTATAAGGACACCTGTTGCATTCTGCACGTGTGCTCAAATGCTTAGTCATGTCCGACTCTTTGGGACCCGATGGACTGTAGCCCACCAGGCTCCTCTGTCTATGGAATTTTCTAGGCAAGAATAGTGGAGTGGGTTGCCATTTCCTCCTCCAGGGGATCTCCCTCACCCAGGGATCAAACCTGTGTCTCCTGTGGATTCTTTACCACTGAGCCACCTGGGAAGCCCGAGAAAGTATTAGGACGACCAACTTTCCATACTGAGTAGGATGAGTCAGAGACGAAGAGGAAGGAATCAGAGCAACAATTCAGGAGTCTGTCCCAATATTCTAGGAGCAGAAACGAGGAGGGCTACGCTCAGGAATGAAACACAGGGAAGGAAAACAAAAGACGCAGCGACAGAAGAATCAGTGACGTGGCCGGGTGTGACAGAAGAGACTGGGGCTATCACAGGGGAAATCCAAGTGTCCCCCGAGGGCAAGTAGCCCTCAGAAGAAGAGCTGATTTGAGGGACGAGGAAATATTACCTGGCTGTGGGCAAGTTTGAGGTCTCCGCCTTTCCAGGACATTGGCATGGAGTGAGAGGTCAGCTCTGGGGGTGGTTAAGAGGAGAGAAGAGAGGGAATGCCCAGGGATGGAGGGCAGAGGTGCAACAAGAGAGCCAGGGGCAGACCCCACTGGTGGGACAGGTGTGAGCATCGTCTGCCCTAGAGGACGGCAGTGGCTGGAAGAGGATCCTTCAGAAAGAGATCCAGAGAAGAGGCAAACTGCAAAAGGAAGAGCTGATGCCTGCATGGGGAAGATGAAAACCAAGACAGAGCCACTGGGGTGGCTAGGTAGGAGCCTGCGGTGACCTTACCCAAGGCAGTGTCATTCAGGCGTCAGGGGGGCAGCCGGACTGGTATTTGGAAAGTACAAAGAGCCGCAAAATGAATTCAGATTTTTAAACACTGTCCAAAAAATGCTTGGTCAGCATCCATTCAAGTGTCTGCCCTTTTTCATTCTAGTCAGCCCTCCTAGAAATTCCTATTTGAATCCCATTTTCTCCATTCACTTACACAGAGTATTTCCCTTCCACCACAATGGAAAGCATTTTCAAAAGCTGATACCAGCTGAATGTGTTAATGGAGCCTCATGATGAAATTCTATCAGGCAGAGCACAATGTTATTGCAATATATTTTATGACTCTATTAGTACATGTTATAAAATATGTACTTATGAACAATTACTACCACAATTTGATATACCCAATCCGTTGATGTAGGAATTTGGAGCAACAGTGTCATTTTTAGTGAAGAAATTGAGATGAATAAAAAGGTGAAATTCAAGATTCTATAGCATGTGTGAAATGAAATGATCCATTTTAAAGACTGGATATAACTACACTACCATAGATATACTTCCATTTAGGACAAACTATTCCACTTATAACTGTTAGGAATACATTAAAACTAGAGAATTAAAGTCAGACAAAAATCTCTTAACAAAATGTCAACTGTTTCATCCACAAAGAACAGCATGAAGCTTTTTTTTAAGCCTCTTCTTTTTTGACTAATGGTTTAAAACCCATGCTAATTTTCAATAAATGCAAGGGATGATTGCAGTCAGCAGTTTAAAAATGAGAAAATGAATGATTTAGGAGGCAGACTGTATTAAAAAAACATCTAGTCCCTGTTGAAATTATCAAAGCCAACACAGATATGGGCGGGGGAGGGAATGAAAAGGACAATAAAAGTTGGTGCAGAACAGACATACTGGGAAAATTTTATAGGGAGAAAAAGATAAATCAATTAAAGCAGGAACCACACTGTTTATTGTGATAAATCATATTAATAGAATTCTTCTGAACAAGATATTCAATTGAAGGAAATTTTATTTATTTATATAAATAAATCAGGGTTTTAATTGACTGCCTTTGCTTCTGGATGCAAAAAGACAATGCTGCACATTCATGGCTGGGTCTGTATCACCGCAGACACACGCTTTGGCAGGGAACTGTGTGTGCAACCAGAGCCCTGTTTATGAACATGCCCACAGCAGGTTCCGAAGAATACAACATTTCCAAAGAGGAGGGAAGCATGGAAATCACAGCTTTGCTCAGAATGACATTCTAATTACTCTCAATTAACATAAAGAGGGTGCAGCTTTATAAAGACTAGTGAAAGCAGCTCCATATTTTCTTGAGTGCCAGTGAGGGAGTGGGTCCTGGGGAAGGCACTAAAGACCGTGGATGGAATAAAGTGCTTCTGCTTAGATTGTCTTTGCTGTTTACCTTCCGGCTTTGCGGCTCCCACTCTCTGACTAAGGGCTGTGACCAAGTCAGACCTTCTCCACAGGTGAGGGGGGGGCCGGCTGTAGATAGACGGCAGCTGTAGGCGAAGATGGCAGCTTTGGCTTGTGTGAGCGCTCAGTGAGGGCATCTTCTGAGCCACCCTACCTGTGCAGGCCTCAGTCCAGCATGAGAACAAAGGGAAGATCCAATCACCCTGCAGAGAAGCCCAGCTACAAGTCCTTTCTCTGCCTTAACACAGTTATGGTGGCTGTATAGTTAGGTTTGCTTCTGATCAGAGCTAGGTATCATATGATCTTGCAAACGTAATTAAGAAACAGACTCCTTAATCAGAAGTCTGTTTTACCTTTTCTCTCCATGTTTGTTTTTAGTTAAGGTATGTATGCTAGTTGCTCAGTCGTGTCCGACTCTTTGTGATCCCATGGACTATAGCCCTCCAGACTCCTCTGTCCATGGAATTCTCCAGGCAAGAATACTGGAGTGGGTAGCCATCCCCTTCACCAACAGAATCTTCCTGACCCAGGGATCGAACCCAGGTCTCCTGCACTGCAGTCGGATTCTTTACTATCTGAGCCATATCAAGAACACAACTAAGGAGTCTGCTCATCTGGGCTGAATTCTACTGACATCTCTTACCAGCTGTGTAACCACAGGTGAAGGATTGCACCTCTGTGCCTCAGTCTTCTCTGCAAAATGGTGAGAGTAACAGCCCCTACTTTGTAGAGCTTTGGACCAATTAGCACTCAATCCTCGACATTATATGCATTTATTCATGTTAGTTAACTAATTACCTTGGTTTTAAAAGTATAATAATTCTGGCAACAGGACAACTAATACTCAATATTTTTAATGGTTTACCATTTATGTGGCACCTTTATATGAATCACGCTTTAAAAGGTGAAGTGAAAGTTAAAGTGTTAGTTGCTCAGTCCTGTTTGACCATTTGCAACCCCATGGACTGTATCCCGCCAGGCTCCTCTGTCCATGGGATTCTCCAGGCAAGAATACTGGAGTGGGTAGCCATTCCCTTCTCCAAAGGATCTTCCCAACCCAGCAATTGAACCCAGGTCTCCTACATTGCCGGCAGATTCTTTACCACTGAGCTACCACGGAAGCCCCAGTTAAAAGGTAAGGTTAGTTAAACGAGTTTATTGTTTGTAAAAGTTGTAAAAAACCGATTTCAGAAAAACCTTGTAATGGCTGTCAGTAGGCAAACTCTCATCGTCTCCTCTTTCAAATACTGTTATATTTTAGAAAATACATTACAAAGGAACAGTAAAGGGGTAGCTGGAGAAATAGGGTGTGGGGAAGCTCCAGACTGGAAAAAACTCAACCGTCCTTCAATTACAGAACAGATAATGGGGGTTCATTCAGACTGTAGAATATTGCACAGCAGTGAAAATGAATGAAATATAGCACACATATATTTATATATGGTGAATTATAAAAACATAACACCGGGTCAAAGAAATCAGACACAAAAAATACACATGATATGACATAGATACGACGTGATTTCATTCATAGAAGTTTTCAGAAGTTAGTATTTAGGGTTGCATGATGACTACCCTACAAGCGAAGGACAGGACCTGTTCTCTTGGGCTCAGTCATTACTATCGATAGTAATGCTGTTGGCTAGAGCTGCCTGAATACTTGCCTGGGTCTTACAACTTGTGGGAATTCCCAGTGACAAGTCCCGAATCAGAGCCAATACGGCAACTGGAACAGTCCTTGTGGTTCTTATTATGATTGCAAAACATACCTCAGCAAAAAAAAAAAAAAAAATCAGAGAACTTTGAAGAACAAGATTTATTACTTATAGTTCCTAAAGGGTATACAGCATGCCCAAAGGCCACACGGAGAGATTATGGGGGTTGAGAGATGGGGAGGAGTGAGGACCTGGAGCTCTGCCTTTATTGGGATCCAAGGGATGGGTACTCTGTTTTTTTCCCTAATTATGTGTGCCCAATTATCAATGCATCTTTTTAACATTTTTAAAAGTCTTTATTGAATTTGTTACCACATTGCTTCTGTTATTTATGTTCTGATTTTCTGGCTATGAGGCTTGTGGGATCTTATCTCCCTGACCAAGGATCCAACCCTCATCCCCTGCTTTGGAAGGCAAAGTCTTAACCACTGGACCACCAGGGAATTCCCATCACTGGTTCACTCTTTATCAGCAAATTCAAAGCATAGGAGGGACCATTAGGACACAGGATTAAAAAAAAAGTGGAGTCATTCAAGTGGTCAATTATCTAGGTTGCCCAGAACTTTCTAAACGAGAACTTCATGAGTAGGGCGGCCTGGCTCTGCGTCTAGTTCTGTAGCTGGCAATATGCTTATTCAAGATGGAAATCTTTGAGATGGATGCTTTGGCAATCAAGAAGCTCAATGTCAGGCACTTAGATTCCGTGACTACCACAGGATGAAAGAGAGTTGGTGATGGGAAGGGGCATGTGGGTATGCAAAGGTTGTTTCTGGAATTTTGTCAGTATCTTATTTCTTGGTCTGTGTGGTGGCTGCTGCGTAAGTATTTGCTCATAACAATGTGTAATACTATGTATTTATGCTTTGAAACTTTTTCTATGTACCACAGTTTACCAAAAATGGCTGCAAAATCCAGATGTAAGTTTGGAAATTTTAATAAATGGAAATAAAAATGTTACCAGGAAAGACATTAGGAACCTAAGCTGGACATGAGTGAAGTAAATCTCTTTGTTACATGCATATGCCCCACTCTTAGCATCATTTTCTGTATGTATTTCTCTAAATCTTTTGTTCCCTTCACCAATTCAATTCCCAGCATCTCCAATCATAAAAGATTGAAGGATAAGTATAAATAATCCAGCCTACTGCAGTGCCTAAGGATATTCTCACAGCATGCATAAGGGATCTGATTCTTAGATGTAGTGAAAGAAAATTCATATTTCGTGGCAAGATGAGAAAAATTTAAACATAAAATTGTTCTTTGCCTGTTTGGGCCTCCTCCCTCCCCTTTGTGTGTGTTGCATATCTACATTAACCAGACCTCCTCAGAAGATAACTTTCCTTCTTAATCTCATCAAGGGTCACAACTCCTTAGGAGATAACCTTCCTTCTTAATCCTATAAGGGGCCTTGATGACCCCTGACCCACTGCTCGCTTTGTTCATGTAGATCTGGATTGTGTAAACCATCAATAACATGTCATTTAATGTACAGCCCTCTGTCTCAAAAACTTATAAACCTATAAGGGAGAAGAGTTTGAAAAAGAACAGATAGATAGATGTATAACTGAATTACTCTGCTGTATACCTGAAACTAACACCTCATGGTCAATCAAATACATGTCATTAAGCACAGAATGAGGGAGGTGGGAGGGAGATTCAAGAGGGAGGGGATACAGGTACACTTATGGCTGATTCATGTTGATATTTGGCAGAAAACAACACAGTATTGTAAAGCAATTATCCTTAAATTAAAAACAAGTTTTAAAAAAGAAATACTTAGAGATAAATGGAAAAAACAACAACAAAATACAACTGTGCTCTGACCTCTAACAGGTACAACAATTCTCAGAGCTGTCTGAGAAGCTATTCATATGTTATAATCCTCAATTTGGCTCAAGTAAAATTTTCCATTCCTTCCTAGATCAACTGATTAATATTTTCATGGACAGATAAAAAGAATAAAATCTGGATTTCAAGATGAAATGTACTCTTGAGAGATGCTTTTTTGGGGGAAGAAAACTGACAAATGCAGGTTCTGATTTGGACAATCTTCTCCTCTCCTGTTTCAGACTCTAAGTATACTTAGCTCACCTTTTTACAGAGACAGGAATAAGTCCTGGATAACCCCTTGAGGGTTCAGGGCCAGTTCATTCTGCTGATCTGTCTGTAACATTTTGAAAAACAAAAGATTTTCTGGCCTAAACCAAGTGGCACTGAAAATGCCTGCGCTATAATGTTGCCCTAATTCAGAAACCTTAAATACATACATCAAGAAGAATGACGTTGATAGAGTCCATAGAACAAGAGAAGAAAACTGTCACTTTAAACACACGGTCAGTAAGGTCATTGTTTACTTGATCAGCCTACTCTAGGAAGCAGAATGACATAGAGGTTCTACCTGGTTCAGAATTTCTCTGTCACAGCCCTTGGAAGAGTTACTGATCTAGGGACTTTATGAAGATGACAGATGAGCTGAGGATGATTGACCCATATAAAACTACTCTGGCACAGCTTTGCTTTCACATGACCCTTCCAAGAGCCAAAGAAGAAACAGCTTAGTGAAAGGCATTTTATTTGCTATGGGGATATGCTGGGAGAAACTGCTCACAACATAACATGGGAAACTCAAATTTCAGGACCAAAACAAATTGGTTTCCCCTAAATACTTAATAAATTCTATGGACTCAAGTCACTACCTCACTCTTTGTATGGATCCTGAGGAATTTCAGTGCAAATCTTGAAGTCTACTGTTAGTGTAGGCAGTCTTTGGTTTGATTTTATATCTCAGATTCACATTTGAATTTCCCTTGATTTCTGTATTTGCCTGTTTTGGTCTTGTAACTTGTTGTGGTCTTGTAACCTAGGATGTAACAGAGGGTAAAAGTTAAAGTGTTAGTCACTCAGTTGTGTCTGACTCTTTGTCACCCCCACGGAGAAGGCAATGGCACCCCACTCCAGCACTCTTGCCTGGAAAATCCATGGATGGAGGAGCCTGGTAGGCTGCAGTCCATGGGGTCTCTAGGAGTCGGACACGACTGAGCGACTTCACTTTCACTTTTCACTTTCATGCATTGGAGAAGGAAATGGCAACCCACTCCAGTGTTCCTGCCTGGAGAATCCCAGGGACAGGGGAGCCTGGTGGTCTGCTGTCTCTGGGGTCGCACAGAGTCAGACACGACTGAAGCGACTTAGCAGCAGCAGCAGCAGTAGCATGGACAGTAGTGTGCTAAGCTCCTCTGTCCATGGAATTCGCCAGGCAAGAATACTGGAGTGGGTACCCATTCCCTTCTCCAGGGGTTCTTCCTGACTCAGGGATTGAATCTGGGTCTTCTGCATTGCAGGTAAATTCTTTACCATGAGTCACCAGCGAAGCTGCAACAGAATGTAAATATCTCCCCCAAACTGAAGCATCTTAATCAAATAGGTCTGTAGTTCTAGTCCAGATTATCTCCCAGGCAACAAACATAAACATCCATCTGCATTATGGACTTCTCTTGGATTTTCCGAGTCAAATGCATATCCAGTTCCCCAAACCTAATCCTTCTACGTTCCATAATCTGTCTTGATAAGTGCCTCATGTACTTGGCAACCCAAGTCAGAATCCTGAGCACCATACTGGATTCTTCTTTCTTCCTACACAATTTGCTTTCAGTTGACCTCCAGTTCTTATTATCTTGACTTCCAAAGATCTCTTGAGTCTATTCCTTTTTTTATTTCCCCACACTGGTAACTAATTCAGGCCCTCCATCTCCCTTGCCTAAATATATGGTAATCCTTAACAGCTTCCCAGCTCTCTCCTCTCACTCCCCTCCAGTCAACGGCACACGCTCCTGCAGGAGGGATCTCTCTCAACACTCAAATCTGATCATGTCCCTGCCTGGCTCATTTTTTTCTCAAAGGCTCTCCTGTTGAGATAAAACCAAATTCTTTAGAATGACTTGTAAATGGCCTTTTATAATCTGAACTTTTAAGCCATGACCTCTCTGCTCCTTAAGCACTTGTGTGTTCCAAACATGCCGAACTCTCTTATTCACATTTCTACGCACTGGGCTTCCCAGTGGCTCAGCAGTTAAAAAATCTGCCTGCAATGCAGGAGATGCGGCTGGAGCCACAGATTCGATCCCTGGGTCAGGAAGATCCCCTGGGGAAGAAAATGGCAACTCACTCCAGTATTCTTACCTGGGAAATCCCATGGACAGAGGAGCCTGGCGGCCTACAGTCCATGGGGTCACAAAGAGTCAGACACAACTTAGCAACTAAACATATATCTATGCACACTGTTTCCTTAAATTTCCCTTAAATACCCTTCCCTCAATGCTGAGCCAGGGATTCTTCTGTTCATCCTAGGTCCCAGCATAAGCCTTGCTTTTGAGAAACCTTCTCTTGGCATTCTTTCCCGTGTGTTTCTACAGAATCTGTTAAATATATCTATTATCATGCCGCTTTAGAAATTACTTCCTTATATATAATATCTCCTCAAGACAATGACTTCCCTATATGTTCAATCACTATGGCTCACTTTCCTTTGTATCCCATTACCTAGCATAGAACACACTCAGTTAAATAAATTTATTTGTGAAAAGTCAAAGTATTAAGTTGCTCAGTCAGGTGGACTCGTGGACTCTTTGTGACCCCATGGACAGTAGTGCCCGCCAGGCTCCTCTGTCTATGGAATTCTCTAGGCAAGAATACTGGAGTGGGTTGCCATTCCCTTCTCCAGAGGATCTTCCTAACCCAGGGATCAAACCTGGGTCTCCTGCACTGCAGGCAGATTGTTTACCATCTGAGCCACCAGGGTAGACTCTGTATCAGAGAAAGGTAGATAGAATTGTTATGATTAATGAGATCAGATGCTAACTTCAGAAGACTGTACTTTTAAAACCACAGACTAGAGCAGGGATCAGTAAACTATGGCCAAGGTCAAATCTGACCCATAGCCGGTTTTAAAAAACAATGTTTCATTGAGAAACAATGACACCTGTTTGCTTATATACTGTTTAGGCTGCTTTCATGCTCCAACATCAGAGTTGAGTAGATTGGCAGAGATTGTATGACCCTCAAAGGCTAAAATATTTACTATCTGTCCATGTACGGAAAATGTTTGCTCATCTCTGAACTAGAGACACACTTACGGTCCAGATTCAGGGACCCTGGAGCGTGTCCTGCTGTACTTCAAGGCCAACAGTACTCCACATACAATGTTCCTTTCCTATTCCAACATACCTGACTTCTACCATCTGAATTCAGATTATCCCTCGAATTCTGCATAACCTATTCAAGCTCACTTATTGAAGATCTTCTGCCCATCTGACTATGGTATCTAACAAAAAGTGCAGAGACTGACTGTTCCTCAGTTTACAGTCCTCTCTTCTTCCTGTTAGTAACATACTCCCCTAAGCTTTGGCTGGGCACAGGACCACCTGCTTAAAGACAATGGTGCCCAGCCTCCCTTGCAACTGGTATGGCCAACTGATGGTGCGCTGGAAAATGGAGTGTGAGCAGAGTGTGACACTGTTTCCCGTTTCCCCATCTATTTCCCATGAAGTGACGGGACCAGATGCCATGATCTTAGTTTTCTGAATGTAGTGATCTTAAAACTCAGTGATCTTACTTCCTCTATCCACGCTCCATTGGGTAGGAATATGGATGTAGAGGAGATGGGCCAACTTGGATCACACAGACAAGGACAATGTGTGTGGGAGCAAAAATACAGAGGGAACCTGGGCCACATTTTCAACCTCATAAAGCACCCCTCTCCTGGTGGACTGCTCTCAGCTCAGACGTTTTTATGAAGGAAGTAAACCCTCCGTATTTTTCACACTACTCTTATTTGGGTCACTGTTAAAGCAGTCGGCCCAACACCAGCACAATTAAGCTCAGCTTCTCTCCGTGTCTTGCTTTTCCTGAATCCTCAGCTTAGGTTTCCTCTCCCAGAATCTGCCCTCAGCCCATCTCTATTCATCTCCAACCACTTTCTCTAAACTCTAAGTCCTACTTTGAAACCGCATTCTTTTTAAAGAACTTCATCTTTCTACTCTCTCCCCGCTTCTTTCCATCTCTGTTTTTTCTTCTTTTCCACAAAAGAAAAACACTTTTCCAGCCCTTCCGATGCATTCCTTTTTCTCCATTTTCTAATTTTCTTTCTGTGTTGGCCCAATAAGGAACTAAGCTATCGAGGACACAGTATTTCTCAGGGGGCAGAAGAAGGTGAGAAGCAGACTTTAAAAGACTTATTTCTCTTTAGTGTGAAAGTGGGTGAGTCCATAAATACAACTATTAATGTTTAACAGTTTCACAATTGCAGGAGTTAAGAATCTGAAATATGATGTATCTAATACATAAACGTGCAATTAGTTCACTGTGAGGGCCACTGAGCACTAAGTGGTGAGTTTAGGGGAAGTATTCGGGATGTAGAAAATGACTGAATTGCATGGTTTTGACTCAAAGTCAGGAGACCAGCTGTTATTGTTTAGTTACTAAGTTGTGTCTGACCCTTTGCGACCTCATGGATTGTAGCCCAGCGGGATCTTCTGTACGTGGCATTTCCCAGACAAGAATATTGGAGCAGGTTGCCATTTCCTTCTCCAGGGGACCTTCCCAACCCAGGGATCGAACCTGCATCTCCTGCATTCGCAGGTGAATTCTTTGCCACTGAGCCAACAGAGAGTCCAGGAGACCAGTCAGAAGGTGAGAAATCCCCAGTCTAGGGTGATAGTGAAAATAAAAACTAAGGGAGCGTATTCACCAATGTTTTTCTTAATACATATTTTTAAATTTTAATACAATTTTTTAAAGATTATTTTCCATTTACAGTTACTATAAGATATTGGCTCTAATTCCCATGTTGTACAATATATCCTCAAGCCTCCAGCAGATATTTAAAGGAAGAAAAGTTTTGATGGCAGATTGGATATAGAAGCTCCAGAGTTGTCAATGTTTTCCTCAATATTTGGTCAGCAACATTACCAAAGGACTGTAGAGGGGGAAAGAAATTTAAGAGAAGAGAGAATAGAAATAAGTAAATATATTCCCAGAGTGCAGCACAGTAAAATATATGCAAATGAAATCACAAGTATGCAAATAAGTGAACCTGGATGAAATGTCACAGCTTATATAAAATGGTTAACACAGTTTCCAAAGGGCACGTCAGGTACATGCTGATGAATCAAATTCTGTTCTAGCATGAACAGCTTCAGATATGGGGCACTTCAGTGAATAGGTTAAGTTTAGCCTGCTTTTAGTTTCTGCAATCCTCTCTAAGTCCTTCTCCATGACACCAGGCCCTCAATGATTATTAAATCAATCTAATGAAATAAAAGCCTTTCCTCATCTAGCTAATATTGTGTGAACCATCCCTAACCTTTTGTCTCCTGAAAGCTTTCTTCATGATCCAGCATAGTTGAAACCAGAATCCTCACAATTTAAAAAGAAAATAAATTTGTTTTACTCTATTTCTGCAAACACATGTTCAATCCCTGGGTTGGGAAGATTCCCTGGAGTAGAAAATGGCAACCCATTCTAATATTCTTGCCTGGAAAATTTCATGGACAGAGGAGCCTGGCAGGCTACAGTACATGCGATCGCACACAACTGAGCGACTAACACTTTCTGCACACTGACAGTCTTACTCATAAACAAAAGCAATGTGGATTGGTGGATAGGATGCTGGCCCTGCATCAGAAGACCTGAGCGTAAGTCTGGTCCCACCATCTGCCAGCCATATGTAATCCAAATATTACCAGGTCCCATGTGCTCAGGGCTGCAGAAAAGCCAAAACACTGCACACAATTCCAGTCTTCACTCAATCTCTTCAGAAAAATTTTAAAGTCTTAATATATTCTTAAGATAAATTTAAACATCACCGTCCTTTCCAGACATCTCTCTGCTGTTGGCGTGGAGAATAACAAAAAGTCTCTGCTTCTTCACATCGGTGCCTCTTACCCATGCCTTCTCCCGGAAGTGGAGCTCAGCCCTTCCACGAGTGGCCCCTCTCATTGCTATCCTAGAGAATCTGCCCTCAAACTCCACTCCACACACCAGATGGAATTCAAACCCCGGTCCTTGCTCTCCAAAGCCAGGCTGCCTCCACTGTCTCTTCAGACTTCCTGAGTTTAAATCTTGGCCTTGTCATTTACTCGCTGAGCTCAAATCCCCCGTTATGCAAGCTCTCTAACATCCGTTTCTTCATCAGTGAAATGAGGATAACAGCACAGAACTTTGAGTTGTTGTGAGGATGTGATTACAAAATGCTTGTAAACAACTCAGCAGAGTAGCTAGTACACAGTAAGCCTCAATAAACATTACCATCGCTTTTTAAACAGTATCTATTTACTTGTCTACCTCGGGTCTTCGTTGCAACACGTGGTATCTTTCCTCACAGCGCGTGGACTCTCTAGTTGAGGAACGCGGGCTCAGAAGTTGCCACACAGAGGCTTAGTTGACCCATGGCATGTGGGATCTGTTTCCCAACCAGGGACCAAACCCGTGCCCTCTGCATTGCAAGGTAGATTCTTAACCCCCAGGCCACCAGGGAAGTCCCACTCCTACTGTTTTTTATTAACATGTTCAGTACTGCGGTCTGTCTTGTCTGTCTATGCACCCACTCCCTGGGCAGGCTCACCTACACGTTGTTTCCATGAGCATCTACACGTGAAAAAGCCCCTGTCTCTACACCCATCTAGATGTCTCACCAAGTGCTTGACCAGCCATTGGCTGGACTTCCTCTGTGTGATAACCCACGTAACACCTCCCATGCAATAAACTCATAGCACATTTCCTCATCCTCCTCCCTGAAACCAGCTTCTTCTCTGCATCCCTGAGGATGCATCATGACAGTGCTACACGAGCCATGAACCTGGGCTTTGTCCTTGACTCTCCTGCCACACTCTTGTGTCTCGCCAGTCATGTAATTCTTTTTCCTAAACTGCTTTTTGCCTCATTCAGCCTTACCTGGATGTTTTCTGCGTCACTGCCAATTCTGTCTTTAAAGTTTGATATCTTGTTCATCAAGGATTTTTTGCACTAATTTTGATTTTTTTTTTAATACTCCATTAAAATAATATTGAGCTTGATTACTGGAGGCTTTGGTGCCCCTTACATTTTACATCCAAGATAAGTGGCTATCGCGCCGTCCTCTGCTCCCGAGTCTTCCTCCAGGGCAGCCTCCCACAGTGCCCCACCAGAATGATATTGACAAAACACACGTCTGCTCACGGCACACTCCTGCTTAAAGGCCTTCAGTGGTGGCCAAGCCTTCCAGTTCCACACGCCCTCCACTCTCGCTCCCGCGGACCCTGTGCTTGACCAAGAGGACTCCATTTCCTTTCCCTACTTGCACATCTGTGTGCCTTTGGAAATGTGGCTCGTGACCTTTCTGGCAATGCTTTAGTTAACCTAGGATGGTTAGGAACTTCTTATACTTGCAAATAGCTGGATATTTATGCATTCATGGATAAAGCTTAAATTTCAAGTATATTTTATTAAAATCCTTCTAAAATTTATTGTACTTGTCTGCAGTCTAGCATATAATATATTCATAATTTAAGATATTCTCAATGGCTCAGCCTCATCATTCTAAGCACCAGTTGTGGTACTGTGCTATAATCCAGTGATGCCAACCTCAGGAGTCATTGAAATGTATATGTCATCTTGCCCTGAAACTCATTGCTCATATATAATTCATTCTTTTCCTTATTTTGTTGCAGTCTTCAATTTGGAGTGCCTTCTTGCTCCTCCCCATCTTTGCTGTCTGCTGTCAGTGGTTCCGCTTCTTGCGATTCATTCCTAATTCTTAGCCTATTTCCATTTCCCGTGCCCCCTCCCCCACCTTAACCTTGCTCTCTGCCACTGTCCCCACTAATTCTGCTTTCCCATCACTTCTTGGACTTGGCACTCATGGAGCCTGATAATTATAACATTTGCCATCCTATGACTATACTCTTTTCTTCTGCTCTGCTAACTGACTCACCCATTTTATTATTCAGTCTTTTAATCTTTACCTCTTTTTATGTCCTTTTACTCCTGAGTAAGTCATTATTCTGGTTAAGAGGTGCTGAATACATATCTGATGGGGGCTATGCAATTCATGGGTTAACTCTCAAGATATTTCTGCTGTGGCATTTCTCCACAGAGAGGATCACGGGCAGAGGTTAAGAAAGAATTCTGATCCTGAGCATCTGCAGGACTTGACATCCTCTGTCCTAGCCCTTTGTCTCGTGCTCATCAGAGAACTCCAATGCTGAATTTTTTAGGTGCCGTGGGATGAAAAGACATGGAACTAACATGTGCAACCAAAGTGTGTGACTACTGAAGGGAATATTGAATCAATGGATCTTATGCATGTTTGAATAAATTCAGTCTAAATTCTTCTGGTTCCTTGCTAAAACAGGAGCAGGCAGGGGATTACTCAGAACACCAATGACCCTCTAACTGGGGGTGTATTAAAGGGTTCCAGTGCTTCACTGGTGGCTCAGTGGTAAAGAATCTGCCTGCCAATGTGGGAAACATGGATTTGAGCCTTGGTTCAGGAAGATCCTCTTGAGAAGGGAATGGCAACGCGCTCCAGTATTCTTGGCTGGAGAATCCCATGGACAGGGGAGCCTGACAGGATGCAGTACATGGGACTGCAAAGAGCCAGACATGACTTAGCAACTACACAACAACAAAGTTAATTTTAATTACTGAGTTAATTAAAGTTAATTTTAATTACTGAGTTCACTTGTAATAATGAAATTATAAAACACAGAAAATAGCCATACTAATGAACAAACGGTAGAAACACTGAGCTCCTCAACAATCTGTACTGAGACAGAAACTAGTCAGAACAAGATTTTTAAATAAATCCTTTCCTAGTGACAGAGATGTTGAAGAAAAACAGGCGTAGAGCCGAACCTGAAAGATACTGATTGCTCATTCTCCTGGTCATTATCTTCTTTAAAAAATAAAGCTGGGGCCATCGCAGAAGGTACGGGACTTCTTGGATACTGAACACAAATCAGTCTTTTTTGTCTGTTTCTACAGTATTCCCCACCCCTACTCTCTATGTCTTTGTAAAGAAATGTGGCATAATGGAAATAACAAGAGCTTAGGAGGCAGAAAGATCCCGTGTGACCTCAGCCTCATCGTTTATTCTCCGGGTGGCTTGAGGCACGTCACTTTAACACAGCAAGCCAACCAAGGGGTCCTAAAGGGCACAACAGAGGATGACTTTGGGGACTGAAGGAGAGAACGTGCTTGGGACCTTTAGCTCAGTGCTTGGCACATGATGGAAACTCAGAGAACATCGGTTCCCCTCACAACTTCCTCCTCTTCACTTTCACATGGCCTGTGTCAGGGGCCAGAGCCCGGTGTCGAGGCAGTTACCTCCATCCTGTACTAACACTTGCCCTCGAGGATGGAACTAAGGGATGTTCCGTGTTTCTTCACGACATCAAAATAATGGCCCAGTGAAACAAAGCAACTTCTAAGATCTCAATGGTATGGGATGACTATCAGGCCTAGATACTTGGGGTAGCTTCTTTTGAAAACTTTATTTATTAAAATGAACAGTCCCCCCCCGCCTCCCTTAGTGTTAGTTTCAGAAGAAAATAGGACTGGGATGTTTGGGGGAGCAGTGAGGCATTTAGCTGGCACAGACTTACTCATGGGGACATAAAGAGATGTCAGACTGAGATGAGAAGGAGGCCATTTGAGGAAGACTTGAAACTAAGCAGAGACATTTGTTACATTTTGGTAGAAGAGGAGGAAGCACCCACGTGTGTAAGCGGGAGAGGGTGAGTTTGGAGCTGTACTGCAATGCCGTTTCTCTCACTGTGATGTGTGTATAATAATGAGGAGCTTTTGCCAACCTTGGCCTAAATGTTTCTGAAAGCAAGGAGCAGGAACCGACCAACCAGGCTTGTGGCTGTCTGGATGCTGTGCTGTGCTGCGCTTCTTCGCTCAGTTGTGCCCAACTCTTTGCAACCCCGTGGACTGTAGCCTGCCAGGCTCGTCTGTCCGTGGGGCTTCTCCAGGCGAGAATACTGGAGTGGGTTGCCAGGCCCTCCTCCAGGGGATCTTCCCAACCCAAAATCAAACCAGGGTCTCCTGCTTCACAGGCGGATTGTTTACCAGCTGAGCCACCAGGGAAGCCCCAGCTGCCTGGATGCAGAAGTGTACATCAAGGGCAGTTTACACATAAAAAATAACCTGGGACTTTGAAACCTTCCAGTGCTCCAAGTCACCCTCTTCACCCCAGGATGGACTCACCATTGTGCAGAGCCCAGCTCTCTTCTTCCTGGCACGAAGTCCAAGATCCAGCGTGTCTGGGAGGGTGCCCGTTGCCTGGAGGCATTCGTGGTGTTCATTCATCTACTCCTGGATCAGGATCTAGATCCAGAGACTTCCCTCCTCTTAAAATTGTGTAAGGGAAAAACTGGAAGGAAGGAGCATGTTTACCACACATGGCAAACATGTGTGTGGTTAAACCCTCTCTGAAGAAACCACACAGCAAGGCTCTGTGCTCTGAACATACCTGCAGTGTTCTTCAAAGGCAGGCCAGTCAGGCATAAATAATGGTCTATGCCCTTGTCCCACGGATGGGGTGGAGGGGGTCTCAGCGCCCTGTGTGGTGGCTTCCTCAGCAAGAGCCCGGGCAAGCTCGCTGTTACCCTACGTGACTGGCCCACTTCTGTAAGGCAGCCCCATGCACGTTTTATTATCCTTCTTTGAATCTCTTCCAATACTTTGATGTCCTTGAAGTTAAAAACCTAAAAACTGCACACAGTGCAGCATGCACACAAAATACCTTTAGAAATTTCTAGTTTCCAAGGAACGTGGGCAAAGCCAAATCTCGCCACATGATTCTGACTGTGTTCCTCTCATACGATTTGTCCTGGGCATGTTATTGGACAAACAACTACTATCATCATCATCTCCTCAGTTTTAAGAAGTATAATAGCTAGAAAGTGAGCTTATCGTTTTTTGAGACAAGAAGTTTTGCTATCTAAAATAAATTGTGAAAACCAATCAGCTTATTAAAAGTACAAGCATAGGCAATACGTAGTACTAAACCATTTACTCAATGGGTTTTGTTTTTTTTTTTTTTTTGGATGTATTTTTTTGAGCCAGGATCCTTTTTGAGCATCCACTGATTCTACAGGGCATCCTTGACAAGCAGACACCGTGGTCCCTCCCCTAGGATTGCTATGACAGCCCTCTACACGCTGTGGTGGCGGGCAGCTGAAAAATTGGACAGGGTGGCTGAGTCTCTGAAAGGTGGAACGGTCAAGCTTTTTAATTTAGTAAGTCACTGTGATTTAGGTCCCCACTGAGTACAGCTTGTTCTATAATGGGAAGAAGCTCTGGAATTTCTTGCCTCCGCTCTGCCACTACTTTGGGGGGTTTACTACAGGTATTAGTGAGATAAACCAAAGTCAGATCCTTCAAACTGGGACATAAAGAATGTGCTGGAGGGTGTCACAGACAGTTCCTTGGGGGCAGGGTTCATCTCTACAGTAATGCTAACTTTACTTTTTAAAATGGCTTCCTTAAAAACATGTCTAAAGGATACCAAAACAACAAGCATGTGTTATGCACCGAAATACCCAACACGTTTGGAGGTAAATTTATATACTTACATGCACACACACGATTCTGCTCTCATAATCGCACTCCCAGCTGCTCTGCTGTCACTCATGGACAGACACTTCCAGGGAGAACATCTGGCAGCCTCCCTCGAGTGATCTTTTTCTCCACAAGACTCCTCGCACCTTTGTTCTCGCGATGATTAAATTTTCAGTTACCGGAGAGGTCATGCTCTTTTTCCATCCCAAACTTGCCTCAAATGGCCTGCACTATCTGAAATGCCTGCCCTACCCCGACTGCTCCTTAACCTCGCTAGCTCTCCCCATCTACTGCTGAGAGCCCCGGTGACTTCTTCCAGGAAGTCTGCTCCCTCCCCCAGCTCTCTCTCTCACACACACATACACACAGCATTTATGTGCTCAGCTAGCGCCTCGATGCTTACTTCTCCTGCAGCACTGATTACCCTTTATTGATTGATCTGGTTACTGATCTGTCCCCCATCACCACTGGAATCAATCAGACCCCTATGGGGCCTTCCAAGGACAGATCCCCACCCCACCCCCCATGTCCTCTGCCTGCCTCTTGTCTATAGAAAAATTTCAGCCTACTAGGCCTTCCCAGAGTGCCAAAGAATAAGTTTAATCAGAGGAGTGAGAACATGCAGAAACAAAGGAAAACAGTCAAGTAAGACAAAATAACAATAGTTTTAGCCATTAAAATCAAGGACTTTGAGTACCTCCTCAAGGGCTAGAGATAGTATTCTGAGCCATGTCCTTTAAGCTGTTTTGTAGATACTGCAACCCCCACTGGGTGGAAGACGTGAACTATATGCTGACCACAGGCACAGAGACCCCAAACTGCTTGGAACCAGAAGGTTGTTGATGTGGGCTCTTGGTTCCCTCAGAGGAATGTACACGAGTCGATCATGCACACCACAGTCCTCTTCTTCACCTTGTCTTCAAACAGCGCATTCAGGTTTCTGAGCACTAGATGCCCAGACTCCTTGCTTGGCACCAGCAATAAACGCTGTACTTTCCTTCACTACAGCCCGATATTAGTGCGTTGCTTTTGCTACAGGTGGGCAAGCAGACCCAAGTTTGTTTGGAAACACCTACCACCTCAGGGTATCAGCTCCACCAGGACAAAGCTGGCATCCTTTTCACTGAGTGCTCCCATTCTTAACATGGTGCCTGAAAGATGGGTAAGTAAATATTGAGTAAATGAGTGAATGAACACAATGAATGAGGGAATGAATTCTTGCTCTGACCATTTGGTGAACAGTTACCTCATATACCACCTTCTAATCCCACTCCCACCCTGAAATATGGAACCGAAGGCTGGTGGGTGGAGAATTCGGTCTCCGTATTCCCAGGGCAACATGCCATCCACAGTCCACCTAGATGAGAAAAAGCACTTCGGTGAGTAGTTTTTCTTTTCCTAGAGGCTTTCATCACAGTTTGTGGCTCATTTTATCAAGTCTAGACACATTTTTTTTTTTTTTTCGTGTGCTGTGGCGTCTCAGTCCCTATGACACAAACCTCTTTAATCATTAGTCTTTCTGGTGGAATTTGATAGGGGTCATATAAAATCCTTCTCCTCATCTGCTAATAGTAATTTATGGACACTTACTTTGAGCAATACACATTGCAAAAGACTAGAAAACTCACTCTCCGGTTATGATTCAGCACTGTAACGCAATAGCTGGGAAACTAGACTGATAGTTTAATCAGTGGTATGTGATCCTTATTTGTGGTTGGCTGCCTCATCAATTTTCATTTGGGAGTTGAAATGGACTCTGAGGCAGATATGGCATTAATTACGAGGGAAATTGGTTGCAATATGCCTCGAGGTAAAACCCTTCTGATGGGAATCTGAGATTGAAAGAAAGCCAAATTATAAAAGGATGATTTACTGGAAAAGGCAAATGTATGCATTACCATCACTGCTTAGCAAAGAAAAAGGAGCTGATAAACCAGAAACATTGTGGAATGACTGAAAAGTGGAAAAAAAAAAAAAAAAAAATCCCTGGGTCTAACTCACTCAAAAAAAAGATTTATTCTTTTGCTGAATGCATTATATTTCCCCAGATACATACGGCATTTTCCAAGAGTGCACTTCAATTAAAAAGCAAGTGAACATTAATAACAGTTGGCAGGGACCCTATTTTCTTCTAGATTGAAGTATATTTTACCAAGAACTGGATAGGGAGCATACAGGGACACCAAAGTTAAAATTCATTTTACCACTTATAGTATCTGCTGTGCATCAATTTTCTTCTTATAATATCACACAGTTTTTTTTTTTTCCTGAAGATTCCAAACACCTTCTTAGATAATGCCTCTTTTCTCATATCACCAAATATTGATGAAGTAAAACACAGAGGCAAAATCACAGTTGAAGGACTATCCCCAATTTAATATGAGAAAACTTAAGATATGAGGACCTTAAGTTAATGCAGTTTTCAAAGCAACATACTGTTTTTCACTAGGTATGTAACAGTGGGTTAGAAAGAAAAATTTTGAGAATTAATATTTCTTCCCTCACTGTCTACAGGCTTCCATGAGTGGCTCAGTGGAAAGAACCTGCCTGCCAATGCAGGAGACTGGGTTCGATCCCAGGGTCAGGAAGAATAGATCCCTGGAGAAGGAAATGGCAACCCACTCCAGTATTCATAAACCTGGGAAATCCCATGGACAGAGGAGTCTGGCAGGCTACAGTCCATGGGGCTGCGAAAGAGTTGGACACAACTTAGCAATTAGACAACAATAATAACCTTCACTGTACCCCAGAAAAGAAGAGCGGCACTTTATTTTTTAAAGCTGGGATATGCTTACTTATACCTAGGGGTGAGCAGAAGTGAGGAGCCTCCGTGTCACAGACCAAGAGCAACACAGCAGAGCAGGCAGGGGCAGGGACTGAAGCCAGGCCATCCACACCCAAATTCTGCCTCTGCTGCTTACCAGCCTTGAGCCCTGGCCTCTATGCCTCTGTTTCCTCAGCTGTATGACGGGATAGCACAAAACAGTTTATTATTCTAAGAATTAAGCTGGGCCCCTCTTTAAATGGAGGAGTTGCAGGAACCACTTGAATTGGACAACACAGAAGTTTCTGGACCCTGAGAGAAGTGTAAGAGTTCTGAGACCACGCGTAGGGGTAGGGTTTCACAGGTTTCCGCTGGAGCAGGGGAACCAGGTAGTGCCCAGGTGGCAGACCGAAGGACACCGAATCCGAAGCTCAGCACCTTGGCCAGGAGACCAGGGACCAGGGATTCCGTGGGCAAGTCTGCGGCCCTGGTGGGTGTCTCTAAGTCAGTCTGGACTTGAGTGCCCACCAACACATTCGCAGCTAAAGGGAGTTTTATTCTGTTTCCTTTCTTCATTCAGTGCCTGGAAGATAGGTAAATTAAGTACAGAGTGACATGGGCTGCTCCTCTAAGTAGGGTGCTTGAAAACAGAACCAAAGAATCTTTGTTTGTTTTTAGAATGTAGCACAGCAAGAAAAGGAGACAGAAGTAGGGAAGAAACAGGGCATCAGAGACAAGGAGGGCAGATTGAAAAAATGTCTACAACATATTTAATTGGCATTTCAAAAGAAGCAGAAATGAATGTTAAAGAAGCAATAGTTGAAGAAATAATGAATGGGAACTTTCTAGAATTAATGAAATATATAGATTCTTAAATTCAAGAAATATTACTAATCCCATACAGAACAGAAAAAAAAAAAAAAGAAATCTACACTTAGACTAATCAGAGTTAAAAACTGCTAATTGTCAGAGACAAAGGAAACAATTTTAAAAGTAGTCAAAGAGAAGAAAATCATCTACATAAGCACAATTAACCTGACAGCTGACTTCTCAACAAGAACGGAAATCAGAAGACAATTAATAATACCATCAAAGTACCAAAAACAAAAAATCTGTCAGCTAAATATGATACCTAACTAAGAACACACATTCTTTAAATCAAAATAAATCATTTCCAGCTCCCCAAAAAACCTGAGAGAGAGAGAGAACTTACTACCAATAAACATTCAATAAAGGACATTCTGAAGATTATACTTAGGAAGAAAGAATATGGTCCTGGGGTGAGGTCTCCTATGCAAAAGAAATGCTGGCAAAATAAGTGTATGAATGAATCTTAACAATTATTAATTATGCAAAATAATAAGGAAGTGGCTAACAGGATTAAAATTTGAAATTAAATATTGGACAGCAACAACTTTTACGTAGGGAAACACCAGCTTGACTCTCTGATGATTCCCTCTTCTACGGCATTGGACTTGCACTATTCATACATGTAGCTTGGCAACTACCAACTTCTTTATGACACATCATTTTCCTCTCTGAGGATACTGCATACCTTTTGAGTTGTTCAAGTCACCGTTTTTATGTCCCTCAAGGGTCTTACAAAGTTTTCTTTGTATGGAAATTACATACTTCTTCTTGAGTTCATTCTTGGAAATTTATATTGCTTTATAAATGAGATCTTCCATTATTATTTAATTGGTTTTTGTCTGTAGCTATCAAAGTTAATTATTTAAGTATATAACTCTGTAGCAGTCGTCTTCCTGAATTATCTTGTTGTTTGCAGTCATTTTTCCATTGATCACTGGTTTCAGAGGTTTACAAATCACATTGTATGCAAAGACTTTACTTCCTCTTTTTTCCACGTGTATTTCCCTTGCCTATTTGCATTATCTATTACATCAGTCTGCTGCTGCTAAGTCACTTCAGTCGTGTCCGACTCTGTGTGACCCCACAGAAGGCAGCCCACCAGGCTCCCCCATCTCTGGGATTCTCTAGGCAAGAACACTGGAGTGGGTTGCCATTTCCTTCTCTAATGCATGAAAGTGAAAAGTGAAAGTGAAGCTGCTCAGTCATGTCCGACTCTTAGCGACCCCATGGACTGCAGCCTACCAGGCTCCTCTCTGCCCATGGGATTTTCCAGGCAAGAGTACTGGAGTGGGTTGCCATTGCCTTCTCCCTACTAAACAGTGTTAAACAATAGTGGTGTTTGTGGACATTCTCTCATTTCTGACTTTAATGGAAATGTTATTTCTAGTGTTTATCCACTAAGTATGATGCTATTTTGTGGATTGAGATGGGCATTTTTTTACCATATTAAAGAAAAATCTATACATTCCTATTTAATTAATTTTAATAGATCTCAAACTTTGTCAAATGCCTTTTTAGTATTCATAAAAATTATCATAGTATTTTTCCTGCGTACAACTATTAGTATGATGAAATCCATTATGACATATTTTTCTACCATGTGTCCATGCATGCTCAGTCGTGTCCAACTCTTTGTGACCCCATGGACTGTAGCCCACCAGGCTCTGGGATTTCCCAGGCAAGAATAGCGAAGTGGACTGCTGTTTCCTTCTCCAGGGGATCTTTCTGACCCAGGGATGAAATCCGCATCTCCTGCATTGGGAGGCAGGTTCTTTTCCACTCTGCCAACTGGGAAGTGCATTTTTATATCAAATCAACTATTTAGCTTCCAAATACATTTGCAGGGATGGTGTATTATCTTCTAAGGTGCTACTGGATTCTGTGTAAGTTTCATTTTATTTAGGGTACTTGTCTCACTATTAAAATAAAAATCTGTGACTCTGTTTTAGTGCAATTTTTTCAGTATTTGGTGACAATCTTTTATTTGCTTCATTAAAAAAAAATTCCTTTGGAGAATTTCTTTTCTATGTCCTATAAAGTTGAAAATGCATAGCAATTATCCTCAATGCCAGATAACATCTTTTTTAATGAAGAAAGAACTTTCCTATCCCTTATTTCTTTTTTCTGCCAACTACAATTCTGGAGGAGAATAAGTGGGGTAGAGTGGAGTGGGTGTGTGCAGATTAAGCACAAATGGAAAATATAAAAGTTGATATTCTCTCTTCTCCTCTCCTTAGCTTCCAATTCCAAATCAGCAGCAGTAAGTTGGGAGAGGGGGAAATCTCAAACTTTAAATGAAGTTCAGAGTTTTTATTATTAAATTGGGCTGCACCTTTAAATTGCTGAACTGAAATTTTTCTTATGACTTGCAGTGATTGAGAACTTTTGATAGTCTAAGAGTTACCAGAAAAATCTAGGAGACTTAAGCAAGCACAGTGAGTTAGTCTGAGAGCCACAGGAGAAAACAAAGTTATTTTATGACCATACCCCATTAAGTCCATCTTTTTCTATGTGACAGTTACACCTGCCTAGGACACTATAAAGAATGATGAATAAAAGCAGCTCAGGCTGTCTAAAGGAGTACAAAAATGAAAAAACAAAACAAAACAAAACAAAACTTGATTTCCTCCCAGTGACTATCCAACACGGAGTTCTTTCCTTTCCTTTCCATTAAAAGTTTTTAAACTCTACCTAGAAGAGACTCTTCTATTTCAACAAGATTTTTTGGCTAATGGAACATTGTCTCGGTCAAAACAGACAGCCATCCAGGCTCCCAAGAGTTGGAAAGAAATGGCTGACGGAGATAACACACTGGTCAAAGTGGTGTTCCCATGCAATCTAGGAGTGGAGACATCCCTCCAAGACTGGCTTACTGTAAAAGCGAAACAACTTGGCTCTTTCTTCTCTTGCTCTTTGATATTTATAATTCAGCTGCATCTCCCAAGGAACAACCAGAACCACAAAGCAATAATTCTCTGATTGCTGCAATTACTAAGGAGGAGAGATTTGATAATTCAATATCTACAAGTATCCAGGAGAGTTAGTGTACAACATTGACAAAGCTCATGCTTTTACCTCCTTCAGGAGTTTGCTCGAATGTTACTTTTTCAAAAAAGCTTCATCAGAACACCCTAAAATTCTCAGCCCCCGATAGTTCATATCTCTTTTCACTGCTTTTTTATTTATCTGTAATATTGTATACTTTACCTATTTATCTTGTCTATTTTCTGCAGTAGACTCCACAAGGGTAGGAATTTTTGTCTAGTTTGTTCACTGTTGAATCCCGAGTACCTAGACCAGTGTGTGGTAGATGGTAGGCATTCAAAAAATATATATATATACTTGCTCAATGAATAAATGAATGAACTGAAGAACTGAAAACATAGTAAGAGTCTATTAATGGTGTATGCAGAGTACATCATGAGAAACGCTGGACTGGAAGAAGCACAAGCTGGAATCAAGATTGCTGGGAGAAATATCAATAACCTCAGATATGTAGATGACACCACCCTTATGGCAGAAAGTGAAGAGGAACTAAAAAGCCTCTTGATGAAAGTGGAAGAGGAGAGTGAAAAAGTTGGCTTAAAGCTCAACATTCAGAAAATGAAGATCATGGCATCTGGTCCCATCACTTCATGGGAAATAGATGGGGAAACAGTGGAAACAGTATCAGACTTTATTTTTGGGGGCTCCAAAATCACTGCAGATGGTGACTGCAGCCATGGAATTAAAAGACACTTAATCTTTGGAAGGAAAGTTATGACCAACCTAGACAGCATATTCAAAAGCAGAGACATTACTTTGCTAACAAAGGTCTGTCTAGTCAAGGCTATGGTTGGACTGTGAAGAAACCTGAGTGCTGAACAATTGATGCTTTTGAACTGTGGTGTTGGAGAAGACTCTTGAGAGTCCCTTGGACTGCAAGGAGATCCAACCAGTCCAGTCTAAAGGAGATCAGTCCTGGGTGTTCTTTGGAAGGACTGATGCTAAAGCTGAAACTCCAATACTTTGGCCACCTCATTCGAAGAGTTGACTCATTGGAAAAGACTCTGATGCTGGGAGGGATTGGGGGCAGGAGGAGAAGGGGACGACAGAGGATCAGATGGCTGGATGGCATCACCAACTCGATGGACATGAGTTTGAGTGAACTCCAGGAGTTGATGATGGACAGGGAGGCCTGGTGTGCTGCAATTCATGGGGTCGCAAAGAGTCGGACATGACTGAGCAACTGAACTGAACTGAACTGAATGGTGATTTTTTTTTCCAAAATGAATTATGGTAGGTCCATAAGAGGGCAGTATAGACCAAGGACTCTAAAATCAGATTACCTCAGGACTTCCCTGAGGTCGGAGAAGGCAATGGCACCCCACTCCAGTGCTCTCGCCTGGAAAATCCCATGGATGGAGGAGCCTGGTAGGCCGCAGTCCATGCGGTCGCTAAGAGTCAGACACGACTGAACGACTTCCCTTTCACTTTTCACTTTCATGCATTGGAGAAGGAAATGGCAACCCACTCCAGTGTTATTGCCTGGAGAATCCCAGGGACGGGTGAGCCTGGTAGGCTACTCTCTATGGTGTCACAGAGTCAGACATGACTGAAGCGACTTAGCATAGCATAGCATAGCATAGCATCCCTGAGGCAGTCTGGTGGTTAAGACTCCAAGGTCCCAATGTTGGGGGCATGGGTTTGACCCCTGGTTGGGGAACCAAGAGCCCAGATGCCATACCACCCACCAAAAATAATAATAATAATAATAAGATTACCAGGAATAAAATCTTGTTTCTGACACTTGTTATCTTTGTGTTATTGAGAAATTTACTTAATCTCTTAATGCCCCAGTTTTCTCATCTCCAAAATGGGGATTATAAATGTACCTACCCTTAGGAGTGGCATAAGTATTAAGAAAATCATATTAAGATATTTAGCACAGTTCTTGACATACAGCAAATACTTATATAATGTTAACTATTATTACAGTGGAATACCATGCAAACTGTTAAAAGCATGAGACTGATTTACATATATGGACATGGTAAGATTATAGATATTAAAGAAGAAAAGATACCCCAAAACAAATACGTATAGTATAATCTTAACTTATGTCATTGTTTTTTTTTTTGGAACTTTATTGATTTATTTTTTACTTTTTGGCTTTGCCTTGAGGCATGGGATCTTAGTTCCCCGACCAGGGATTGAACCAGTGCCCCGGCAGTGGAAGCACAGAGTCCCAACCACTGGACCATCAGGGAAGTCCCACACTTACCTTTATTTTTAAAATCCCTCTATGTGTTATGTGCATAGATTAAAATATATGAAAGAAATAAAACCCGACTTCTATCAGTGGCTGCCTATAATGAAAATGATATGGATGTCTGTGAAGGGGACTTTAACTTTCTGCTCTATGGGGCCAACATTTCTGCACTGTGTGAATTGTGTGACCAAATTATTTACAACAGGCACAGATTTACTCAGGGTTTCTGGTATATAAAACTTTAAAAATGGGGTGAAAGATTCCTTCCTGGCCTGTCTGCTGAACCTGCCTCTGAAACAATTGCCCAGATCTGTGAGGTACGGTTTTAAGGGTGTTACAAAAGACTTCGGGCTAAACTTTTTACCCAAGTGTACTAATCTTTTAACATTTGTTCCCCAGTTGATATGCAAATATTTAAGTTTCTTTTGATGAGTTGTATCTTTCCCAAGCATAAAACCAGATTTGTGTGACAGTGAAGAATTTTAGATTTTTTCAAACTATACTCACATTCTCCTCCTCTCCAAGCTTCTGAGTCATTCTCTTAGATGCCATGGGCCTTGGTTTCTCTTCCTAACATGTAACCTAGTTACAATCAATGCAACTGATTAACGGACTTAGACCAGCCCCAGGTTTTCTCATTTTCACCTCAATGTCACAAAAGCCTGATCAATGAGAGCAGAACATTTTCTTGAAGGAACAGCTCTGCTGTGACCACCTCTTTTCCTGTTCATAACGAATAACTGTCCTCTGTTCTGAGAACCCAAACTTTTTCTGATTCTTCTTTCTTCTCCTTTCTCACGTTCGATCCATCTTTAATCATCAGTAAGTCAACAAACATTTGTTGAAAACTTACCGCGTGCCCAGCACAGGCCTTGGGGCTGTAGACACAACAGTAAACGGCTGTTGTCTTTGGTGTGCTGACAGTCTAGAGGGAAATAGCATGTGTGTACTCAGTCGCTTCAGTCGTGGCCGACTCTTTGTGACCCCATGGACTGTAGCCCACCAGGCCCCTCTGTCCAGGGGATTCTCCAGGCAAGAATACTGGAGTGTTTTGCCAGGCCCTCTTCCAGGGGATCCTCCTGACCCAGGGATCGAACCCGTGTCTCTTATGTCTCCTGCGCTGGCTGGGGGGTTCTTTACCTCTAGCACCACCTGGGAAGCCCAGGGGAATAGAACTGAAAGGAAACAACACCTTCCTGTTGTTGTTGATCCACCACTCTGTCCTGATAACATCGCTTGTATGCATTCCTTCTGCTGCCTCGCTTATCAAAGCCCTTCACCAGCAACATTCCCTAACTCATCTCTCTATTTTCAGTATCTCCCATTCTAACCCATGCTATGCAAGGCAGTTCAAGGAATCTTCTCAGATCACCATTTTTAGTTTAGTCTATGATTTTACATGTTCTTACTTTACTCCAAAGCTCAAAAATCGTCTTCATTTCTCATTACCAACATGGCAACACACAAAATACATTACTTACTTCAGGGTCTCAATAAGTAGCTGATGCGTCCTCTCAATAGGCAGCTGACGAATGAATACATGCTGAATGAGTGAATCTGGACTGAAACTCCTATTCAGACATTTATTGTACCATTGTATGGCTCTAATCATACTACTTTATCCACATGGATATAAATCCTGTTCCCAAAGGCACATCAGCACATTTTTGCCTCTGTCCCTTGCTAGTCCCACTTTTTCTGGGTTTCTGGGAAGCACTTTCCAAGGCCCTCCTATCTGCCAGCACTCTCAAGCTCAGCTCTGGACTCACCTCTTCCCCAAACACCACTCTCTTCCAAAACTTGTCTGAGTTACTCATTTGCTGCTTTGGAAGATGCTACTGGGAATTGTTATCTTTTGATAAATATGCCCTGTCTCTCCAAATGGGATCCCCATAATTTATCAGCATCTCTAAAACTGGAACTACAACCGTTAGCTCTCATATAATAATTACTTAGAGGGCTGCAAGAATACACTTGGAAGAGAAAACACCATTTATTCCCAGTAGATGCGAATGACACATTCCTGTGTCTACCGCGATTGCAGACTGAACAAGGGATCTGACAGGAAATCACGAGGCAGCGGTCTGCGTGAGCATGATAATGAACTCGGAACGTGCTGATCAACATCTTCTTTCCCATCAACACGACAGAATTACACTTCTATTTCCAGGGACAGCTCCATCAAATCCACCAGCTGTCGCTGGACATTTCATCATTTATTTGGTTTGATTATTAAAGATTCAGCCGTGTTTAAATTGGGAAGTAGGAGAAAAGGAAAAAGAGCCCTCCTGGGCTCTGTGCTAAATTGAAAAGCATCGCCCATATACAACTCTCTGTGACCTTCACACTTTGGAAAAGAATCAAGCAGAAAAATCCACATTTGTATCTCATTCCACAACATCGTCATCTATTCCACTCCAAAATTCAGGAGCCACCGGGCATAGAAATGGCCTATTTAATGTGTAACTGCCAAGCAACTGAGAGGGGTCGGACCCACAGGCAAATTGAGTTTTCCC
Organism: Bos taurus; assembly: GCF_002263795.3. Taxonomy (NCBI): domain Eukaryota; kingdom Metazoa; phylum Chordata; class Mammalia; order Artiodactyla; family Bovidae; genus Bos; species Bos taurus. The sequence goes on from NC_037339.1 coordinate 12,972,509, forward strand.
AACACCTCCACCCATGCAGATGCGAAGCCCTCCCTGGCCAACTCCATGTCCACTCTGCACCACAGCACTCTGGGCTCTTCGTAGCAGGACCCCTAACACAATGGGCTCATACTGTATACATCTGTGCACCCCAAATGGAACAGTTCAGGCATGGAATCCCTCAAGATCCAGGCTTTATCTTTGTAATCTCAGTCCTCAGAAGAGTATCCAGCACAGAGCAGGCTTGTAATGTCTGATCTGAACAAAAACTAGTGGCTTCTTATGATTTCCACTTCCAACTGTCCTAACCCCGTCTCAGAAAACACAGGCTGCTAGCTGCATCTTCCCACAGGAGAGCAGGATGCATGCTGCAGCTCTCCTAGTCTAAATGGGATTCTGAAGATCTCTCTTGTCAATTATCATATAACACACTGAATTAATCCTCACCATAATCTGCGAGTTAGGTACCATTATTTCCATTTTACAAGTGAAATGACTGGGACTAATATTCATTGGAAGGACTGAAGCTGAAGCTGAAGCTCCAATATTCTGGCCACCTGAAGCAAAGAGCTGACTCACTGGAAAAGACCCTGATGCTAGGAAAGATTGAGGGCAAGGAGAGAAGGGGGCGACAGAGGATGAGATGGTTGGACAGCATCACTGACTTGGTGGACATGAGTCTGAACAGACTGTGGGAGATGCTGAAGGACAGGGAAGCCTGGTGTGCTGCAGTTCACGGGGCTGCAAAGAGTCAGACACAACCGAGCAACTGAACAACAAGAGAAGTCTGGTAGGCAGAAAAATAACCTTCCAAAGATATCAATTCCTCATCCCTGGAACCTGTAAATGTTACCTTTTAAGGACAAAGGATCTTTGCAGATACCATTAAATTAAGGATTGTGAGATGGAGAGATTATCCTGGGTTTTCCAGTAGCCCCTAAATGTAATCAGAAGGGTCCTCATAAGACAGAAGCAGAGGGTGATTACACATACACACACACACACACACACACAAACATACACACACACACTCACACACACATATGCATACACACACACTCACACACACACACACACACACACACACACAATGTTCAATCTCCTTCCCACATCAACTTTCCCCCTCCCCAGAATTTCTTCTAAGCTTCCACCAGGTGTCTCTTCTGACTCAAGCAAGGCACTATGAATCACCTTAGGAGTATTAAGGGGCTTCCCAGGAGGCTCAGAGGTTAAGAATCTGCCTGCAGTGCTGGAGAGGCAGGAGACATCGGTTTGATCCCTGGGTCAGGAAGATCCCCTGGAGAGGGAATGGCAACCCACTCCAGTGTTCTTCCCTGGAGAATCCCATGGACAGAGGAGCCTGGTGGGCTACAGTCCATAGGTTGGCAAAGAGTCAGACACGACTGAGCAACTGAGCACGACACATGCAGGAGTATTAAAGAAGAGGAGAGAGAGTGAAGTCAAGTATTTTTCTCCTGTTGGACAAGCTGAAGTACAGGTACCAGCTGATACAAACTAGGAAGAAGAGAGGATCTTTGGTCCTTATGTCATCGGTCCAGTAAATGATTTCCTGGCTGGGGAGGAGAAAGGCAAGACCTCATGGATGGGAATGGGCCACTGAGAGGCTGCCCAGCTCTGACCCCCAGGAGCTTCGTGATGGCCGAGCCAGCACTCAGGTCGAAGCAGTCTGGGTGCTCCCCCTCCACTGACGAGCAGCAGTTAATATGACCTCTTCTCCATCCCCTTAAAGCCATCTCATGTGGACAGTCACCTCCCCTCCCCTCCCCTTCCATTAAGAATTGGGTCACTCACACAAGTAACCGTAACCCCCTGGAGAGGAGGACGGGGTGCCGACATTCAGAGGGAGAGGGCGATGGGACAGGGAGAGCTCCGAGGACTGAACCCAGGTGTCTGGTGGTCTCCCCTAGAATCCCTGACTCCTCTCACCCCAGCCCCTCCACCATGGCAATCAGCAACCAACCCATTGAACAAAGAAGGCGTCCAGTGGACTCATCGCTCGCCACGAGCTGCGGAGGAACCTGACCTAATGGGAGTCCTCTGTGGGGAATATGTCACAGAAGGTGATGCTGCTTTGTGGCCAGTGTCTTCTATTTCTCTAAGGAACCCAGAGATTCTGACATCCGGTCTGTTACACACAGTACTGTGAGGCTCGTAGGGTCATGCTGCAGCTGTCTCTCCTCCCTTTCATTCCTGATGAAAGGGAACCATGATGACAAATGATTCATCAGCAAACCAATCACAGCATGGACTAATGCACGCTTTCAGCTGCCCTTCTGTTTACTCCACCAATGACACAGGTCCTTTCCACTTAGCCCAGTGCCAGGCCTTGCAACAATCTCAGAGCTGGAAAGGGCAAAATACCAATTACAGTACGTACGGCCTGGGCTGCTGGGTGAGGAGGAAATAGCAAGTTTGACCTTTTAGATTTATGCTAACATGTAGGTCTCCAGGGTCCACTTAGTCAAAGACCTTTTCTGAACCATCTCAAATTAATATTGCCTACCATAAGCAAACGCCAATCTGTTTTTCAGTCTACAAAACCAGACTCAAAGAATTTATATATTTATTTCTAAAATGTTAAAAAAATTGTATTTAATGGAGAAATTTGAGAGACTCCAAAAAAAGGTAAATGGCATAATATTCTACAAGAGGAAAACATGGAGCAACTAAGATACCTATTGATCAGTTGACCGATTGATCAGTTGACTGATTGACAGATATTTACACACACACACACACACACACACACACATATATATATGTGTGTGTGTGTGTATATATCCAGCTTCCCAGGTGGCCCTAACAGTAAAGAACCCATCTGCCAAAGCAGGAGACATAAGAGACGTGGGTTTGATCCCTGGATCAGGAAGATCCCCTAGAGAAGGGCACAGCAACCCACTCCAGTATTCTTGCCTGGAAAATCTCATGGATTGAGGAGTCTGGCAGCGGGCTATGGTCCATGGGATTGAAAGGAGTCGGCCATGACTGAAGCGACTTAGCATCCAAAGCATATGTATATACTATATATATATTATATATATATATATATATATATATATATATATATATATATATAACCAAACCCCCAATTTGGTTAGTGTGGCATGGTGTTTACAACATATTCTTTTATTTACCACCACCTCACAAATATCTTGACCAATTTTCTATTGTATATGTTCAGCCCCAGACCAAGTACCAAGGAGAATATAATTTGTGTCACTGACTTTCTAGTAGCAACTGGCTCTCATTCTAATGCCCACCCAAGGGGCATTTGCTCTGCCAGAGTCGCTCACATCTTCTGTTTAGATATTCCTGGAGCATTGGATCATTCCAGCTCTCAGACAAAACTCCTAAAATGCTCCATTTCTGCCCTTTGGGATGGCACAGCTTAAAGCCCATGGGAATCACTGAAGTTTCTCAAGGAATATTGAGAAGAAACCATGAGCAACAAACAGCAGAGTCAGCCTTCACAGTACTCCTCTCCTGCTCCCACCATGAGAATGCTCTCCTTCCTCTTTAAAACCCTCCCAGCTGGCTTTCAAAAAGCCCCTCCTACAGTCCTTTGGGTGAATCGCTCTAGTAGTTCTTATCATTATTTAATATTTACTAAGTGTCCATACTATATGAGGTTATGAAGTTGCTTGACATGTATTAATATATATTTGGCAGAGATAGGCCAAGTGTATTTAGTCATTGCCAATGTTCTTTCTGAGTTGGAAATACCGAAGAGGAAATATGTACTTGACCTGAACTCTCCAGTGTCGATTCTTTTAAGTAAGTGTAAACGGAGCAGAAATCCTCCATCAGAGAAGCATTTGCAAAAGGGGAATAAGAAAGAACACAAGCAGCAGATGGGGCTTGAGAGCCATGAATGAGAAGCCCAGGATGCGTCCAAAGTCTGTAAATCATTATTGACTGAGCTCCGTGCCGTCTTAATGACTTTTACTACCTCTTGGTTCCAATTCGAAGTGCATATTAAAGCAAGCAACGCTGCAAGGACCAGAGGGGCTAGAACAGTAAACTACGCGTAGCTTAGTAATTGTTATGCATTAATTATTCAGGAGTTGGAGCCACTCTTTGCAAACGTTAAAACCAGTGACAGCAAAGAAATATGTCTTCCGTTGGGAGGATAGAAAAGAGTACTGCTATTTGGGGTTGATGCTGGCACGATATTTAGCAGAGCATGACAGGTTTAGTAGATAAATAACGTGATGTAGTATCATGCAAACTGTTAGCAATGTATTGGAAGGCCCAAGTATTCCCTGTAGAGCATTTACATCGGATTTGCTATGATTGCAATATCTGCACAGTGATGCATTACGTGTTTTATTCTCTTTATTATATGTTTTCATTACTTTGTGTGTTAGAATGCAATAAAGAAAGCTGAAGCAATAAAGGTTGATTGATAATAATAATTCTGCAAGGATGCAACTTCCTTTCTAAAGCAGTTCCAGAGTCAGAAGAACCAATCGCATCCAGTCATCTGTTGCTTTGTGAAGATTTTATCCTCCTTGCTGATGAAGGAATGGTAATTGCTTTGGAAGCAGCTCTTGGTGACAGCTGGCCCTGTGTGGTAACGGGGGAGGAAGGTAGGGAAGACTGTGTTCCATTTAGATGCTGAATCCCGCATGCGCTTCAGTTCTCTGCTTCTCTCTTTTCTTTCATATTCTTCAACTTAAATCTTAGATGTCGTCCTTGAAAGAAAAAAACTGTAATTTTTCAGTAATCTATGCTTTTGCCTTCTTTCACTCTGACAGCTTATTCTACCTTCCAAAGTTTGTTTCAACCTCTTCTCAAGGATCTCTCTGTAGTAGCTCTAAAACTGGGATCACTGGAGTCAGGAACTTAACAGATGTGTGTGTTGGGTAGGGGAAGAGTCTCCACCTAAGTTTATATTTCTTTCTTTATATATAATTTTATTTATTTTTGGCTGTGCTGGGTCTTTGTTGCTGCCAGGCTCTTCCCCAGTTGCAGCGAGTGGGGATTGCTCTCTAGTTGCGGTGCGCAGGCTTTTCACTGTGGTTGCTTCTCCTGTTGCAGAGCACAGGCTCCAGGGCATGCAGGCTTCAGCAACTGTGGCACACGGGCTCAGTAGTTACAGCTCCCAGGCTTAGTTGCTCCGTGGCCTGTGGGATCTTCCCAGATCAGGGATCGAACCCGTGTCTCCTGCATCAGCAGATGGACTCTTTACCACTGAGCCCCCAGGGAAGCTCCCCACCTAAGTATAAAATGAGCTTCAGAGATTCAGATATAGCTGAGCATGTGTGATGACCTGGTGAATGGGTCTAAGGAGTAGATTTTTCACAATGCTTTTGTTGGGGAATGTAGTTTATTTGTAGGCATCCAACGAAGCGATCGAGGAGGGCATGGCATCCCACTCCAGTACTCCTGCCTGGAGAATCCCATGGACAGAGGAGACTGGTGGGCTACAGTCCATGGGGTCACAGAGAGTCAGACACGACTAAAGGGATTTGGCATGCATGCACAAGGAAGTGATCAGATTGGGAAAAAAATACAGTGTTTGGGACGCTGGAGAGAGGAGCTACTCACAGAGACTGAATGAAAAGGGCTTTGGAGACTCTGGAGAATAACTGTGTTGCTTGGATGGAAAAACTACAACAAAGGCAGAGCAAACAGCATCCTCTTACCTCTATACCGAGCACAGAATGGCTCCGACCTGGTCAGCATGCCTGAGAACACAGCTCCACCCCTGGCTCCTCAAGCGTGTGTGGCTCTGAAAGTACAGAGAGAGAGCACGTAGTCCTGGTCAACACCTGCAGGGAGGCCACCAGCCTTGGATTCGTGCAGACGCAGAGCCTAAATGACTCCGAAAGCAACACACCTCAACCAGCAGAAGGCGCAGAGAAGCAGGGTTGACGGCACCTGGGAGGCTCCTCCCCACACCTCCCAGAAACACTCAAGGAAAATTCTGCAGGAAATTAAGTCTTGTATTATGTCAGTATGGGCATGAGTCAGTGAAATTTGGGTTATAAACATTAAGTGGCTTTATTTGTACCCACAAACAGATGAGGCTTTGAGGAAATCTAGGTTATATACAAAGTAAAGGGAAAATTATATTTGTGATTGCAAAGGGCAGGCAGTCACTCTCAGGATTTTCTGAAAGGCCCGAGCAATACAAACAACCTGGGCTTCCCTGGTGGCTCAGCAGTAAAGAATCCGCCTGCTGATGCAAGAGACACGGGTTCAGTCCCTGGGTCAGGAAGATCGTTTGGAGAAGGAAATGGCAATCTACTCCAGTACTCTTGCCTGGAAAATCCCATGGACAGAGGAGCCTGGAGGGCTGCAGTTCATGGGATCTCAAAGAGTCGGACACTAGCGACTAAACAACAAGAATATAAATAATCCACCGTCAACCACACTCATGGAACAGAGTCAGGTCAGGCCAGGGAGCCCTCACAGGTAGAGGAGTCACTGCAGAGGACATCAGAGAGGATGGGCATGCCTGGGATCACATCCAACCTAGAACAGTATCTACAAAATGTTGGTCAGAAAAAAATCAAAGAGAAAGTCTGTTAAAACGCAGATTGCAGGGCCCCACTCCCCAGAGGTCCTGGCTCAGTCAACTCAGATATTTCACAATCTTCCCTCCCAAGGTCATCCTGACAGAAGTGGTCTTCAAACCACTCTTGGATAAACGACATGCCAGGAGTGTCTGTAAAGGCCGCACAGTCTGCATTGCAAACTTAGAGGTACCACTGTGAACACCATCACCAAGACTGTACCCAGAAGGGATAGAACTCTGTGTAAGGAAGAGAGTAAAGTGAAGCAGAGAGCACGGAATGCTGTAGCCAGGCACAGGGCCAGAAAACAGGAAGCCAAGAGAAGCAGAGAGAAGACTGGAGGGAGGGACAAGGCCACGGACGGAGCGCTGCAGGTTACAGCTTTTACATGGTGCCCCCAGCTCAACGTCAGACGGCCTCATGTTGGGCTGGATGGTGGCAGATAACTATACACTCCAATGGCAATATGCGTATAAAACTGTACAGAATAAGAATAGAGGTGAGGAGACAGTTAAAAGCCTACTCCAATATCCTTTAACCATTGATACAGCTCGTGGACTCTTTCTCCACTAATACAAAAGTAGAGGTGATTTTACAAGGGAAGAAAAGGAACATCAAAACTCAGCATCCTGCTGTAGTAACTCAGATGACCAGTGAACCACAGTGAAACTCAGCCTTTGGTTATGCAGAAACTCCATTTAAGATCCAGAACTGTACTATACATGCTACTGTATAGAAAATGGATAACCGATAAGGACCTTCTGTATAGCACAAGGAACTACACTCTATATTTTATAATAACCTATGAGGGAAAATAATTTGGAAAAATAGATACATACGTATGCAACTGAAATGCTTTGCTATACACCTGAAACTAACACAACACTGTAAATCAGCTAGACTTCAATTAAATAAGTAAATCTTTTTTTAAAAAGATCTAGAACTGCAGATTCAGATCATTTAGGAGGTATTTAACTTTTAAAATACCTATATTGCATTTGAAACAGATTTTTCAGCTTATTTTATCAAAGACGTTAGTCACTAGAACTACAAAACCAGGATTCTGAAGCTAGCTTCAAAGTGATTCTCACCATATGTTCAAGCTCTTATCAAAAGCTTTGCATCACCATCAAGGGGTTACAATTTAGACAAAGGGACATAGCACTGGCTCTACAAAAGCTGCTGCTGTAACCTAAGAAATGATTACCTTGAAATTTCATAGAATCCATTAACAAAATCAGATTGTTTACATTTATAGATTCTTCAATCCCCCCAATCCCCCACCAGGGCTTCCCTGATGGCTCAGATGGTAAAGAATCTGCCTGCAATGCAGGAGATGTGGGTTTGATCCCTGGGTCAGAAAGATCCCCTGGAGAAGGAAATGGCAACCCATTCCAGTATGCTTGCCTGGAGAATTCCACAGACAGAGGAGCCTGGTGGGCTACAGTCCATGGGGTCATAAAGAGTTGGACACAACTGAGTGACTAACACTTTCAACCCCCCAAAATAGTTGCAGTTGTCTTCCTGGCCCTTAATCACACAGTCTCTGTACTTTTAGACAATTAGTGGTCAAATTTTCATTCAATCAAATCATTACTTGCCTTTAAATCCTAAATTTATTACCAAAATTAGCTTCAGTGACCTTGAGAAAAATTCTCAAGAAATCCTTTCCAAGTGAATATTTAACAATAAAACAGAATACTTTAAACAGAGAGAAATTCTACTTTGATCTCTTTTGTGGATCACTGAAATGGACCTGGGCTCAGGTCTTCTCATTGTCAGGCTCTACTTACCAAGAAAACTGACCAAACTACCATCCATTTCTATTCCAAAGTATAGTTTTATGAAACTTTCATTTCATCATGAGGGAAATACCATGACTAATCAAAAAATGACTCTGTGATGAAACGATGCTTATACTGTAGCAAACTTTTATCACTTTCTGATGAGTAAATTTCATCAAAGACACAAGAACAAAGCAAAAAGTTGTTTACTTTCAAAACTCGAATCAATTCTTTTTTAAAGACAATAAAAGCTCTGACCTCAGCATTCTTTACTGGTTTTTCCTGAAGTCTTTTTCTTCCTTTGATCTTCTTTGTTACTTTCAGCACCACCACAGATGCTAAAAATCTCTCCTGAAAACAAGATCTATATGTCTGTTAGTTGCTCAGTCATGTCCGACTCTTTATGACCCCATGAACTGTAGACTGACAGGCTTCTCTGTCCATGGAATTCTCCAGGCCAGAATACTGGAGTGGATTGCCATTCCCTTCTCCAGAGGATCTTCCCAATCCAGGGATCGAACCCTGGTCTCCTGCATTGCAGGCAGATTCTTTACCGTTTGAGCTACAGAGAAGCAGGGAAAACAAGATGGAAGTGTGAAAAGATAATGGACTTGGACTCAGTTCCAAAAGATCTTGGTTCAAATATAATCTTTGCCACACAGCAAAATTTGAGGGACTGCAGTTAGGTTTCTATAGCAGCTTTATTCAGAGCTGCCAAAACTTGAAAGTAACGAAGATATTCTTCAGTAGGTAAATTGGTAAATAAACTTTGGTATATACAGACAGTAAAACATTCTTCAGCACTAAAGAAAAATGAGCTATCAATTCATTAATAGACAATGAGAAGTCTTACATCAGGATCTTATAGTTTTCAGAGTACAGGTCTTTTGTCTCCTTAAATAGGTTTATTCCTAGAGTTTTTTTTTTTTTTTTGATGGGATGGTGAATGGAATAGCTTCTTGAATTTCTCTTTCTGATCTTTCATTGTTAGTATATAGAAATGCAACTGATTTCTGTGTATTAATTTTGTAACCTGAAACTTTACCAAATTCATTGATGAATCCTGATAATTTCATAGATGCAAAAATACTCAACAAAATATTAGCAATACATATCCAACAATACAGCATAAAGATCATACACCATGATCAAGTGCAATTCACCCCAGGGATGCAAGGGTTTTTCATCATCCACAAGTCAATCAATGTTATACACCACATCAATAAAATAAAGATCATCTCAATAGATGCAGAAAAAGCTTCTGACAAAATTCAGCACCCATTTATGATAAAAACTCTCTAGAAAGTGGGCATAAAGGGCAGATATCTCAACATAATGCAGGGCATACATGACAAGCCTACACCTAGCATCATCCTCAATGGTAGGAAGCTGTAAGCATTCCCTCTAAGATCAGGAACAGGACAAGGATGTCCACTCTCGCCACTTTTATTCAACATAGTTTTGGAAGTCCTAGCTACATAAGTAAAGGGAATCCAAATTGGAAAAGAAGCTAAACTGTCACTGTCTTCAGATGACACGATACTATACATGGAAGATCCTCGACACGGAGGCATCTAAATGCGTATTACTAAGTGCCCTAGAGGAGAAAACGGCAACACACTCCGGTATTCTTGCCTGGAGAATCCCGTGGACAGAGGGATCTGGTGGGTCACAAAGAGTCAGACATGGCTGAGCACGCAGGCACACAAAACTGGATACAGCCAATCTGAAAAGGCTCTATAACATGTGGTTCCAGTCACACGACATTCTGACAAAGGCAAAATGATGGAGACAGTACAAAGATCAGTCGTTGCCAGGGGCTGCAGAGAGGGCAATGTGAAGAGATGCATAAGAGATTACAAGGATGTTTAGGGCTGTGAAAATGCTATATATGCTACCATAATAATGGGCACATATTATTAGACATTTGTCCAAACCCACAGAATGCACAAAACCAAGAGTGAACCCGACTGTAAACTATGGACTCTGAAGGATAATGACGTGTCCATGTAGGTTTATCAATTGTAACAGATACATCAGTCTGGAGGGGGAAGTTGACAATGTGCGAGGGTTGGGAATGTTGACAGTATGTGAGGGCTGGGAGGCAGGTATTCATAACACACAGGAAATCTCTGTATCTTTTTCTCAATTTTTCTGTACACTTAAAAGCAATCTAGAAAAATTAAGTGTTTTTTTTTTTTTAAGTCATAGATACTAATCAGACCATGAGACCGAATTTTTCTTACAGAAGGGAAAGCTGTCTCTCTTATCAAAATGAAGATATGTGGCAAGAAGAGTCAGTTGTACGCACTTGGATAAGCCACTTATTCTCTCTCTAATCTTTGTTTCCTACGATTTAAAATGAGGGTAATAAGTCACAAGAATTAATTATGTTCAAAATCTCTTGTATTTTTTTCTTCGTAGGAACCTAATAAAGTCAGCTGAATCCAATTAAACAAAGGCGAGGTTGGCTCCAGCATATAGAATACCAGAGTCATTCTAGCTGTCTTGTTGCTGTGTTAAGTCACTTAGTCATATCCAACTCTGCAATCCCATGGACTGCAGCCTGCCAGGTTCCTCTGTCCATGGGGATTCTCCAGGCAAGAATACAGGAGTGGGTTGTCACGCCCTTCTCCGGGGGATCTTCCCAACCCAGGGGTCAAACCCAGGTCCCCCAGGCAGGCAGATTCTGTACACCACCTGTGCCACCAGGGAAGCCCAAGAATCCTGGAGTGGCTAGCCTATCCCTTCTCCAGGGGATCATCCAGACTCAGGAATCAAACCAGGGTGTCCTGCATTGCAGGCAGATTCTTTACCAGCTGAGCTACCAGGGAAACCCAGCTATCATGTTAGGTTAGTCCTATAGGTACAGGGTCATAAGGAAAGTCTCCTGTACTCTGGGACATGCTGTACACAGATGCCGCTGGCTAGATTTCCTCTATGTCAAGATCAACCACTGTCAAATGCTTCCAAATGTTCAGAAAAGCTAGAATTTTTCAGAGCCTTGTAGCCCAGTCAGTGAAATCTGTCCGCCCCCAGTGCAGAGTGCAAACGCTCCCTCTATACCACCACCTCTTTGGGGCCAGCTCACAACTGGAGCACCCAGACCACAGAAGGATCTAGCTTAATTGCTGAACATTTCCAAGACAGAGAGTCTTAGTAACCATATATAAACAAAGGCCAACAACAACAAAAGGGGGAAACAGAATTGAAAAGAAAATACATGAGATACTGATTTGCACACACAGAGAAATTTTTCAAGCCTTTGGGGTTTGATCACCATCTCGGCTACAAAAGCTGTTTCTAAATTGAGCACTTCCTCCAATGTTGATTAGAGGCAGATAGCATGTCTCCTCTTCTGCATATGCCAAGGGCAATGTCAGTACTCAAAACCAAGAACAAAAAATGATGATGAAAACATGAGGCTAAAATCCCATGCAACCCTTGGCTGGCTCCTGCTTTTGAAATTCTAAATTACAGGCTGGCCCATATGGTTCCACATACCTGGCTAGTGGCTTCTCTCTTGGGAAATGACTCAATCATGCGTTTGTCTTTCTGGGGATGGCTGAGTTTTCTTAACACGCTTTGTCCTCATAAGCCTACACACTTTTTGTTGATGGGAAATCTTGTGAAAAGCAGAACATTCAAGAGTCATTAATAGTCATACTCAGAAGCTTTCATACTTATCCCACAAAACCCTCCGAGCAGGCCTCCCTGTGGTTACTAAATTTTTCCTCTTGCTGAGATTTCCCAGCATGCTCTGGGATTATCAAGTAAAGCCAAATATTAAGAGGGAAATCTTGAAAGTCCTTCAGTGCCTGGGGTGGAATCAAATCAGACATGCCCTCCACTCTGGCACCAGCCAGCTGAGCTACAAACACCGACTCAGCCCACGCTGAGAAGACTCATCGTGAGTGGAAACCCATAATGTTGCTAGGATACGTTGTCGTTTCTCAAAAGCGGGGGAAATGAAGTATATAAAACAGTGAGAAAGTTTGCAGAAATAACAGTTAATATTTACTTCAGGCATTCATCTGGACACGGCAACGTTGAAATGTTTTTCCTTCAGCATTTCTTTCTGCCCTCAAGGCCTTATATTGGATAAGATTCTGAATTCCTTAATCATAGTAGCTATGCACCATGTCTCAATTTGCAACTAAATGCAGTTTTTGCCAAAGTGAGTACTGGACTCAGAGAACAGTTAACATTAAAAATGGAGAAAAAAAAAAAAAAGCTGATCTGGAGACAAAAACATGGAAGCTCATATTCCTGGTCAAATGAATTTTATTATGCTGCATTTTAGTGTCTTCCTTCATGTATTCTACTTGGTTGCTCAGATTGTGAAAATTACAAAATAAAAATTAAGTGGCTGTGTAATACCTGCCTTGTCAGTTTTTCCACCTAGCATTTCTTTCTCTTGCTGCATTAACTCTGTCTCAAGGAGAGGACACATGAAATATGAAAAGCCACCTGTCTCATTTAGTGAAATGGGAAGGATAGTGGGCTGGAAGCAAGAGGGCCTGATTCCTACCTAATCCTCGTCTGCTGCTTTACGCTTTGTGTCCTGCAGCAAATCCTTGGAACTCCCTGGGCTCTACCTGTGTTCAAGCTTTTACAGGAAATATCATTCTCAGTCAAGAAAAAAGAATCTCTTAAGATTGTTGTCTTTAAATGAAAATCTCTGGGCATGTCTGCTAAATACTCCAGTCTGAATAATCTGAATAACCAGTCTGTCTTGTCAAATTTTGAAAAACGGCGTTCATGAAAAAAAGCTGCTAGTTCAGCTCAAAAGTCAAGCACAAAATGCCTTTGTTTGTTCTTCTCTATGTAATAGGAAGACTTTATTTGTACTCCCCATATCAGCACATAGGCTGTAAAGACATGCACATCCAAGGATTGTGATTTAATAAAATTAATAGTAGTGCTGCTTCATCAACGTCATTCCTGAGTGAAACTCTTTGTTTTGCTTTCTGCCAGTGCATGCCGATGAAGAATACATGTCTACCAGTGCAGCTGGTGGTGCTGTCTTGATTTGTGCTGAGATGTCAGCAGTTTATCTACCTTTATTTCTGTACTATCACTGAAAATGTCAACAGAGTGAAAAAAGCAAAACTGGGAACAGATTTGACCTCACAGACTCCCTGGAAGTGTCTCAGGATCACTAAGCAGCCAAAGACAATGCTTGGATAATCGCTGTGTTCACAGTAATATAAAGACGTGATGGTAACACGTGTGGCTACTGGAGAGAGGAGAGACACAGAGAACAAAGGAGGATTCATTTCATAAAATAACTCATCAGACATGAAATAATCAGAATCTGGTTCTATAGTATGGATAGCATGCAATTTTCTTTGGTATTATCATCAACTCTGTTTAAAATTAGAATGTGTGTTAGTTGGCCAGTCGTGTCCAACTCTCTGTAGCCCACCAGGATCCTTTGTCCATGAAATTCTCTAGGCAAGAATACTGGAGTGGTAGCCATTCCCTTCTCCAGGGGATCTTCCCAACCCAGGGATCAAACTCAGGTCTCCTGCTTTGCAGGCAGATTCTTTACCATCTGAGCCACCAGGGAAGCCCCAAATAGAGTATACTAGCTAATAAAGGGCTTTCTGAGTGATTCAGTGGATAAAGAATCCGCATGCAATGCAGAAGATGAAGGATATGCGGGTTCGATTCCTGGGTGGGGAATATCCCCTGGAGGAGGGCATAGCAACCCACTCCAGTATTCTTGCCTGGAGAATGCCATGAACAGAGGAGTCTGGCAGGCTACAGTCCATGGGTTCGCAAGAGAGTCAGACACAGACTCAGCGACTAAAAGCAAGAGCACTTAAAATACCTAATACAACGTAAATGCCATGTAAATAGTTGTTGCCAAAGCATCACAAATTCGGGTTTTGGTGTTTGGTACTTTCTGGAATTTTTTTTCTTTTTCCCAACATTTTTGATCCACTGTTGGTTCAATCTGCTGATACAGAACATACAGATATGGAGGACTGACTGTGTGCCCAGGAAACTATCATCATAATCAAGTAAATATATCCATCACCCCCCAAATTTTCCATGTGCTCCTTTCTAATAAGGCAGAGCATACTGCTATGACCATAAATCCCCCTTCTATGTGTAGAACCAACAGAAACTAACACATATGTTCAGTGAAGGCATTGTATTAGAAGGCTGATAGCAATATTGTTTTAATAGCCCCAAGTTGGAAATTATCCAAACACTCATAAACAGAAGATGGATACATGAATTGTAGCAGAGGCACACAGCAGAAACTCATATGACAATTAGAAAGAACAATCTCCAATTACACATATTCATATGGCTGAATCTCATAAAAGATGAGAGAAACAAGTCAGATGCAAAAGAGTATATACTATACTATTTCATTTATACAAGTCCAAAGCCGGGTAAAAGTAATCTGTGCTTTTAAAAGAATCAGGATAATAGCTGTCCTCGGAGGTAGAAGGGGAGCTACTGAAAGCAACATAACAAGGCTTTAGGGGTACTTATAATGAACTATTTATTTACTGATCCAAACAGTGTCTATATGAATGTGTTCAATTTGTAGAAATTTATCAAGCTATTCCTTATGTGTAATTTTCCGCAATGTACTCCCATAATTTTCTTTTTGTAAAGTTGATAAGCTTTATCAAAAGTTTTAAGAGTGTTACCAAGATCTTTCTCTTTTATGTAGATACCGAGAAGACGGCCAGTTGGCAGCGTTAGTACAGTGCGGTGAATTCACAATAAACTAGAAAGCCAGGGTTATATAGCATGGTGCATCTGGGGAACGTTGTAACCAGCCAGGAATGGTTATTGCTAGTCACAGAGCTGAAAGCTCTCAATAAATTTTGTTTCCTCCATTGCACACTGTCTGATGATTGGCAAAGAAATAAAATATAGAATCAAGAAAGCCAGAATGCCCTCTGCAAGAATAAAATGTACTGCCAGTATGGCACACAGCTGTACCTCCCACCAAAGTTGTATGGAGCTGATGAGAGGTCCAAGCTGCTTCATGACTTGGAGAGCTTGTGTGCATCCCTTTGCCAGAAGCACAGTTAGAAAAAGCAAACAGAAAGTATGTTTCTGCTGAGATCCCTGAGGGAAGGAAGGAAAATTCCTCTCCAACCAAGAGAGGAAAGGAGAAGAGAGTATCAACTTCTTGTCTTTTTAATGATGAACTCTAGGAAGCAAAGGAGAAATTCTTTATCTACCTGAACAAGTGTTATTTTCCTTTAGTCCTCACATAATGCCCAAGAACTACTTGGTTATCAGAGTTTATATTAAAAATTTCAACTCTTCTTGTATTGGTTTTCAATTTTACAATTTCTGTTAATGACGCAAGGACCATAGCAAGCTTCTTATACAGTTTTCTTGTAACTTCTATGTGGCTTTGTAATTGAAAGACAAAACCCGACAAAACTAGGGGAAAAGTGAATGCCAAAAATGAACAATGGTTAAACACGTCATGGCATGTCACGGAGTATCACAAAGCCATTTAAAAAGTCAATCAATTTACTTCTAGAACCAAGATGGTGGTCTCTAAATAGCATTTTCTAATAAAAGGGAGCATTCTTCCTTGGAGAAATGACTCAATCCAGATTTGGTGTAGAAATATACTAAGTCTAGTATACCTTATTGTGCCAGAAAGCATGGAAAACATCATGAATTACTGGGGTTTTATTAAAAGAAAACAAAAGGAGAAAATCTGAGGGGTTCCCACTGGCCAAGGATCAAACCATTTGGACATCCAACAAATAATAGCTGCAAGTAAAAGATATAGATACGAAAATCTATGAGTCCAAAGATGTAACTGACCATCACTACGGGTTGTTAAAAGACCAACTCAGTTTTTTAAAAATTGACAAGCAAAATAAAGCCTTTATTCTGCCTTTCCTAATACCTTGGGGGATTACCAATGATTGACAAAGGAGAGGTCCTCACAGAAGAATCCCAGAAAATAAAAGCAGAAACATACCGATAGATTCAGAAAATCATGCTTCAACTCTGAGTGAAATAATACATATAACTAGTGTTCACTTCTGAATGCTAAAACCATTCAGTTCAGTCACTTCGTCGTGCCCGACTCTTGCAACCCCATGGATTGCAGCATTCCAGGCTTCCATGTCCATCACCAACCCCCAGAAATTGCTCAACCTCATGTCCATCAAGTTGGTGATGCCATCTAACCATCTCATCCTTTGTCGTCCCCTTCTCCTCCTGCCTTCAATCATTCCCAGCATCAGGCTCTTTTCCAATGAGTCAGTTCTTTGCATCAGGTGGCCAAAGTTTGGAGTTTCAGCTTCAGCTTCAGTATCAGTGCTTCCAATGAATATTCAGGACTGATTTCTTTGAGGATGGACTGGTTAGATCTCCTTGCAGTCCACAGGACTCTCAAGAGTCTTCTCCAACACCACAGTTCAAAAGCATCAATCCTTTGGTGCTCAGCTACCTTTATAGTCCAACTCTCACACCCATACATGACCACTAGAAAAACTGTAGCTTTGACTAGATGGACCTTTTTGGCAAAATAATGTCTCTGTTTTTAACATGCTGTCTAGGTTGGTCATAGCTTTTCTTCCAAGAAGCAAGGGTCTTTTAATTTCATGGCTGCAGTCACAATCTGTTGTGATTTTGGAGCCCAAGAAAATAGTCTGTCACTGTTTCCACTATTTCCCCATCTATTTGCCAGGAAGTGCTGGGACCAGATGCCATGACCTTAGTTTTTATTCAAACAACTAAGTTGAGTTTTAAGCCAACTTTTTCCCTCTCCTCTTTTACTTTCATCAAGAGGCTCTTTAGTTCTTCTTCACTTTCTGCCATAAGGGTGGTGTCATCTGCATATCTGAGGTTATTGATAGTTCTTCCGGCAATCGTGATTCCAGCTTGTGCTTCATCCAGCCGGCATTTCGCATGATGTACTCTGCATATAAGTAAATAAGCAGGGTGACAATATAAAGCCTTGATATACTCCTTTCCCAATTTGGAACCAGTCTGTTGTTCCATGTCCAGTTCTAATTGTTGCTTCCTCACCTGCAAGAGGCAGGTCAGGTGGTCTGGTATTCCCATCTCTTGAAGAATTTTCCATAGTTTGTTGTGATCCACACAAAAGCTTTGGCATATTCAATAAAGCAGAAATAGATGTTTTCCTGGAACTCTCTTGCTTTTTCCATGATCCAACGGATGTTGGCAATTTGATCTCTGGTTCCTCTGCCTTTTCTAAAACCAGCTTGAACATCTGGAAGTTCACGGTTCACATACTGTTGAAGCCTGGCTTGGAGAATTCTGAGCATTACTTTACTAGCATGTGAGATGAGTGCAATTGTGCGGTAGTTTGAGCATTCCTTGGCTTTGCCTTTCTTTGGGATTGGAATGAAAACTGACCTTTTCCAGTCCTGTGGCCACTGCTGAGTTTTCCAAATTTGCTGACATATTAAGTGCAGCACTTTCACAGCATCATCTTTTAGGATTGGAAATAACTCAACTAGAATTCCATCACCTCCACTAGCTTTGTTCATAGTGATGCTTCCTAAGGCTCACTTGACTTCACATTCCAGGATGTCTGGCTTTAGGTGAGTGATCACACCATCATGATTATCTGGGTCGTGAAGATCTTTTTTGTACAGTTCTTCTGTGTATTCTTGCCACCGCTTCTTAATATCTTCTGCTTCTGTTAGGTCCATACCATTTCTGTCCTTTATTGAGCCCATCTTTGCATGAAATGTTCCCTTGGTATCTCTAATTTTCTTGAAGAGATCTCCAGTCTTTCCCATTCTATTGTTTTTCTCTATTTCTTTGCACTGATCACTGAGGAAGGCTTTCTTATCTCTCCTTGCCATTCTTTGGAACTCTGCATTCAGATGGGTATATCTTTTCTTTTCTCCTTTGCCTTTCACTTCTCTTCTAGTCACAGCTATTTGTAAGGCCTCCTCAGACAACCATTTTGCCTTTTTGCATTTCCTTTTCTTGGGGATGGTCTTGATCCCTGCCTCCTGTACAATGTCATGAACCTCTGTCCATAGTTCATCAGGCACTCTATCTATCAGATCTAGTCCCTTAAATCTATTTCTCACTTCCACTGTATAATCATAAGGGATTTGATTTAGGTCATACCTGAATGGTCTAGTGGTTTTCCCTACTTTCTTCAATTTAAGTCTGAATTTGGCAATAAGGAGTTCATAGTCTGAGCCACAGTGAGCTCCTAGTCTTGGTTTTGCTGACTGTATAGAGCTTCTCCATCTTTGGCTGCAAAGAATATAATCAATTTGATTTGGTATTGACTGTCTGGTGATGTCCACGTGTAGAGTCTTCTCTCGTGTTGCTGGAAGAGGGCGTCTGCTATGACCAGTGCGTTCTCTTGGCAAAATACTTAGTCTTTGCCCTGCTTCATTCCGTATCCCAAGGCCAAATTTTCCTGTTACTCCAGGTGTTTCTTGACATTCTACTTTTGCATTCCAGTCCCCTGTAATGAAGAGGACATCTTTTTTGGGTGTTAGTTCTAGAAGGTCTTACAGGTCTTCATAGAACCGATCACCTTCAGCTTCTTCAGCATTATTGGTCGGAGCATAGATTTGGATTACTGTGATATTGAATGGTTTGCCTTGGAAACAAACAAAGATCATTCTGTTTTTGAGACTGTACCCAAGCACTGCATTTCAGACACTTTTGTTGACTATGAGGGCTACTCCATTTCTTCTAAGGGATTCTTGCTCACGGTAGTAGATATAATGATCATCTGAGTTAAATTCACCCATTCCAGTCCATTTTAGTTCACTGATTCCTAAAATGTCAATGTTCATCCTTGCCATCTCCTGTTTGACCACTTCCAATTTACCTTGATTCATGAACCTAACATTCCAGGTTCCTATGCAGTATTGTTCTTTATAGCATCAGACTTTACTTCCATCACCAGTCACATCAGCAGCTGGGCGTTATTTTTGCTTTGTCTCCATGTCTTCATTTTTTCTTGAGTTATTTCTCCACTGATCTCCAGTAGTATACTGGGTACTTACCAACCTGGGGAGTTCATCTTTCAGTGTCCTATCTTTTTGCCTTTTCATACTGTTCATGGGGTTCTCAAGGCAACAATACTGAAGTGGTTTGCCATTCCTTTCTCCAGTGGACCACATTTGTCAGAACTCTCCACCATGACCCATCTGTCCTGGGTGGCCCTACACTGTATGTCTCAGAGTTTCACTGAGTTAGACAAGGCTGTGGTCCATGTGATCAGTTTGATTAGTTTTCTGTGATTGCGGTTTTCAGTCTGTCTGCCTTCTGATGCATAGGAATAAGAGGCTTATGGAAGCTTCTTGATGGGAGAGACTGACTGAGGGGGAACTGGGTCTTGTTCTGATGGGTGGGGCCATGCTCAGTAAATTTTTAATCCAATTTTCTGTTATGGGCGGGGCTGTGTTCCCTCCCTGTTGTTTGACCTGAAGCCAAACTATGGTGGAGGTAATGAAGCAAAAGGCGACCTCCTTCAAAAGGTTCTGTGCACGCACTGCTGCACTCAGTGGCCCGACCCTGCAGCAGGCCTCGGCTGGAGACTCTGGTGGAGGGGGGGTGGAGTTTGTGCCAGAGGGACCCTCACCCGGTGAGTCACAGAGAGCAAGGGCCGCCAAAACCATTAGGAAAGGTTAATAAGGAAGTTTATATTGGCAAAAGGAAGCTGACCACACTTGAACCCACTGATCAATTTTGATGTCACTTAAAGAGGGCCAGCCAACATTCTGTTCTTTCTGATGCTGATGAAAGAGGAAGCTCGGTGTCACCAGCTATTAAGTATTCTTGCCAAAGAAACTAAACCTGAATCTCATCAATCCTCTATATTCAATTAAGGAAAGACACAGTAGATGAATGTAAGTGACATCACAGGATAAAATAAGCCCAATCTAGAAAACGGGAAGTTCTATGAGGAAAATAACCTGGTTTCTTCAATAATTGGGGCATTAAAGGGGGAGAGAAATGGAAAACTGTCATAAGTTTAAAAAATATTCATAAGACATATCAGGAAAATGCAGTGTTTGGCATTTGAATCCTCATTCAAACAAATCAACTATTAAAGAAAGGCTTTTTTGAGGTAATCAAAGGGATTTGAACATGAACTGGATATAAGATGCTTTTAAAGGCTATTATAAATTTTAAGTGAGTGTAGTATTATGGTTATTTTTTTAAAAAGCATCTATGTTAGTGAAACATACACAAGTGTTTACTGGACAAAAATAACCAAGTCTAGGTTTGTGCAAAAAGATTTCAGCAAAAAATAAATGAAAACATTTTAAAGCCAAGCGGAATAGATGAAATAAGACTGTCAAAATGCCAAGAGTTGTTGAAGCCAGCTGATAGGCAATAAGAATTCATCATGTGGTTTTCCCCATCTTTATATGTGTCTTAAATTTTCCATTTTGAATTTTAAAATAATGAAAGAATTTCCAGAGCTCTGACAGTAGTCCTGGAGCATTTTTCATGATCTTCTGTTGAAATAAAGAAGCCAGATGGCCCCACTGGGCCAAATCAAGAAAGGAAAAACTGAAGCCAGAGTTCCCATCAAACCTTGCCCTTAAACTGATCACAGAGAGTAGGAAGGATCCTTGTTCTCTCACAACAAGATTTGAAGAGCAGTTCCAATGATCTCCAGGTCACTGAGTATGGATTTCTTTAGCAAGAAATGATGCAAGTCCAGCTACTCAGTCTCTCAGGCCTGCAAGCTTCCAGTTCCCCAGGGACTCTACACTCAGGCAATATTCTTAGTGAAGATAAGCAGGAAACTCAGACAGCTACTGCAATGCTTCCAATGCAGTGATGTTGTTAGATGTGTATTCATGCTACACAAAGGTCTGAAATACAATTTGTAAAACAGTCACATAAAGGGGGATTTTAATTGTATAATAATGGTGGGAAAGCAATCTGACAATGGATGTTGAAGTCTTTAAAATGATCATACCTTTTACTTAAATAGCTCAACTTTTAGGACTCAAATCTACATAAATAATCTGAAACAACAGAAATAAGCTTCAATTACAAAGATCTTAATCACAGCCTTATTTATAATAGTAAACACCAACAAAATCCTAAATGTCTGAAAATAGGAAAACAGTAAGAAAGTCAGAGTGAAAAATAACCAAGTAAATAATGTAATATTATGGAGCCATAATCAATTATGTTTCAAATCAGCCCAATTCAACAAACAATTATTGCTGCTTCAAATTTCTAGCACCATTCCAGCAGTTCATAGTCTAGTGGACAAACAAATACAAAAGAATACTTGAAACAGACTGTGGTTAAGTGCCACAGAAGCACGGAGAAGCCTCAAATATCTCAGGAGAGGAGAGTGAGGGCTGAAGAGGCAAAAAGGAAAATCAGGGATGCCTTAACTTGGTCATTTCGTGTGATTTGGCAGTTTATTATGGGGAACTTTGATATGCATAGAAGAGGCTTCTAATCAACTCCTAGAAGAACGATGAAGATGAAACATAAGTGATGAGTAGGAGTTAGCAACAGAACAGGAGCAAGTAAGGAAAAATGTGTTCTAGGCAGCAGGACTGGCCTGTGCAGAGGCCCAGAGCAGGAAGAGGGAATGAGGCGTCTGGGCAGCATAGGGTTTGTGGGTGGCACAGAAGCAGAGATGACAAGAGAAGCAACCCTTTCAAGAGTTTATCTGGAAGAAGGGTGAGAGCTAAGGCAGCAACTGCAAAGACTGTGCTTTCAGTGGGATGCTTTTATTTTATTTTTACTATACATAGGAAGAGGCTAGTATTTAATGATTGGATGCTGATTAGAGATTAAAGAGTTAAGGATAAAAATATGAGAAAGATAAAATCAGCAGGGGCTACAGAAACTTAGACTGGAGAAAGGAGACTTTTTTGTTGGACATTTATTCCAAAAAGGAAGAGATGGGGTGGATGTAGGACAGTTAGTGGGTTTGAAATTTGGGAGTTGGGGTATGTCTGTTTTCAATTAGGGGGAGGGGTGAGGCACCTGCCAAGGGTGGAAAGAGGAGGTGAGGAGAGAGGTTCAAAAAAAGAAAGAAAAAAGCAAGATAATGCACAAATAAGAAAATAATATGAACCCATTTTTTGTAAAATAATGACATGTTTTGTAAAACATATATATATAAATATACATATACATGTATGTATGTTTACATGTGACTTTACAAGCCGAGCACTGAGAATGATTTTGAAGGGCATGTGCTAGATTATACACATGGGCTAGCCAGGGGTGGAAGCTGACACAGGTCAGGAAAGGGTAGGTAAGGGCAAATAAAGAAAATATTTAGCTTAAAAAAAGGTATTATGATATGACCCAATGTATAGATTTTATGAAATGATTCAAATGCTTGTATTTCTGCATGTATAAAGAAAAATGTTTTTAGTCTTAAAAATCAGCAAAAGCGGCTCACATTTCTGAAACTCGACTGTTTTCCTGCCACTGGAGTCCTGGTAGCTGCAGGAAAGCTCTGCAAGGCTGCCTGTACACTGAACAGGAGCAAACCAGGACTCTTAGGAACAACATACGTGAGCTGAGGTGAGGCAAATAGAAATGGGAGTGTGGTAGGGTCTTGGAGATGGGGGGCTGGCTGAAAACCAATACGTCCGAAATGCACTGAACACCATGGTGTAGTCAAGGATGGCAAAGAAACAGAACGAAATGTCAGCTGAGCATGAGAATAGGTATCTTTTTCAGATCCCAGGTGTCAGGCAAACTGTACACAAGCCCCAGGCAGTCACGGGGCAGAGGAAAAGCGCTGATCCAGAATCAGAGGTCTGTGTACCAACCTCGGCCACCCACCAACTGTATGCACGACCTTGGAAAAGAAACATGATCTCTTGGCCTCGGTTTCTACACATGTAAAAAGGACCAGAGAAAAATAACATCCCACTTATGATGATCAGGTGAGTAATACACATCTATTTTACCATGTGCTTTAAAAAGCACTTTATTTTATAAATGCTGCACATATGAAAATGCCAAAAAATCACTGACTGCCCCACACACATACATGCACACCTTACCATTCACATATACATTCATACATGGAAATATATACCATTAACATATAGAAATGCTGTATATATGCAAGTATACAACTCTTCTCCCAAATTATAGATGAGAAAACCAAGCCTTAAGGATCTTAAAAAGCTAATCCACACTGTAATCCATTATAATTATTTTGAGATCCAGCAAAGACAGGTATTTTTAAACTCTTATTCATAGCTGATAAATAGTATTTCTGATCTGGAGAGGGATTTGTAATCCCTGACCTGGAAAATTTCTAAACCCAGGTGCTGTGGCTGAATTATGTCCCACTAGAATTCATATGTTGAAGCCCTAACCTGTAATGTGATGGTATCTGGAGATACAGCGTTTGGAAGGTAATTAGGTTTAGATGAGGTCATGAGGAGGGGGCCTTCATGATGGGATTCGTGCCCTTAAAAGAAGCTGCACTGGAGCGACTGCCCTTTTTCTCCTATGTAAGGACGCAAGAAGGCAGCCGTCTACAAGTCAGAGAAGAAAGCTCTCACCAGAAACTGAACTCTGGCAAAGCTTGATCTTAGACTTTCCAGCTTTTCCAGAACTTTGAGAAAATAAATCTCTGTTGTTTAACAACCACCCGCCAACCTATGCTGTTTTGTTATGGGAGCCTGAACAGACTAAGACATCAGGTCAGAAGCCTTTATATCATATCTTCACAATATCCTAAACTCCCTATATCTTGGACTTCCTGGTGGCTCAGTGGTAAAGAATTCACCTGCCAATGCAGGAGACGTAAATTTGATCCCTGGATCAGGAAGATTCCCTGGAGAAGGAAATGGCAACCCATTCCAGAATTCTTGCCTGGGAAATCCCAGGGACAGAGAAGCCTGGCAAGCTAGTCCATGGGGTCGCAAAAGAGTCCAACATGACTTAGTGACTAAACAACAACAACAAACCCTGTATCTCATCACTTGGTGTTGTTAGTGCCGCTTCTGGCCATGTGACCTTGGATAAGCTGAGGACTTTCCCACATCTTAGTGTAATGACTAAGTGATTTTATACATGACCTCACCTAGAATAACATCTGGCAAATAGTAAACATCTAATAAGTATGAGATTTTGTCATTCATTGTATTGTCATGGGACTACCTGGCTAAATTATAAAGTCCATAAGGGCCTATGGACTTTGATTATGCCTAAGAATGAACACAGTGGCACAGCACGTAAATAAATATTTGCTAAATGAACGGCCAGATGATGAGAAAGGAGAGAGTGATTAGGAGAAAGGAAACATTTTCAGGAAGTATATACCACATCTACAAATAGAAACAAGAGCTATTTTCTCAGAGACTTTAAGCAGAAATTTATAAGTTGCAATTTAATTGATTCATCACACAGCCAAAAAGATGAGGAAAGAGTAGTATAATATTCTCAGAACAACTGTCTTGCATATAATAAAATACCCACTGTAGAATTTTTTGGGGTGTGCTCTATCCTAAAACCCATTAAAGTTGCTGGAACACCCACTGTGAAGGTTTTGGTTTTTCATTTAATTTTAATAAAATGTTTTACTGGAGGGAAGTTTGGGGTGTGACGGCAATGAAGTGTGTCTACTGCTTTGGGTGACATTCCATTTCTGGACACCCGTGGAGATGAATACAGTGATCCCAATGCCTGGGAATTTTGGCTGCTGGTTATCCAAAAATGAAATGTCATGTATGAAAACTTATTTTTTATTGTTTAATATCCAACTGTCTGCCCAGCAAATCAGAATGACAAAAAAATAATAGCTATTTCAGGATGGGGCACTACATGCATTACAGAAAATACATCTCATTTGGAACTTCAGTCCTATTCTTGATGAAAGATCTATGAAACATGAACTTGAAAATATTCCTCATTACCCCCTGAATAAGGGTGATTATGATCCTTTAATTTTGCTTTGACTGAAAGTAAAAAGCAAAAGCATGGCTATACTGCACAGTTGCAGCCATACCATATACATAAGCAATCCGTATCTCTAGGCAAACCTTTTATAGCCTAAATAAGTCTAGAAGACAATGAGGGCAGTAAGTTAGATTTAAACGCAAGATGTTGATCTGTAGCTCAAGCAAGTCAGAGCAGACAGACAGCCTGTTCATTCCAGCATAATTCCCACCTTGGACTAAACTGTCTGAAGAAATTCAGCATTACTCTGCTTCTCTAAAGACCAAATAAGTTGCATAACTGCATAATTTAATGTCCCCAAAACAAGAAGAGAAGAAAATTCTCTCTTGGTCCATTCTCCAGCATTCAAGGATAATGCCAAGATAAAGCTTCCCAGAGATTTCTAACCTAACTGTGTTGGACAAAACCCATGAGTCCTCTCTATCAGAATACCCCACATCAATTCCTATGGAAAAGAAGGAAAGAATCAATATTCATGAAATCCTTGTGTGCATTTGTTTGGGAAGATCACATCATGTTTGGAGAGAGAGTCAAGAAAATCTACTTCTCCTCCTTTGGAAATCTACACAGACCATCACTGTTTCCATGTACCAAACTTCCCACTGACAGGAGCAAGAGGTAAGCTAATTAAATAAAGTTTGGAACATGCCGCTTAATTTCTTCATGAAAAGGTCCTCCCTTGTTTTGTGTATGTTTGTTCAAAGGAATTACCTTGCAGCTCTGACTACATCACATTGGTAATTGCTTCAAAAGATGTATTTCCTTCTCCTGGGCTAATGACTCTTCACTCTTTCCCTGGGTACTAGCATCTGGTCATACGATTTTCAGTATTATTTATATGCTGATGATGCCCAAGCTTATATTGTCATCCCTGATTTTCATTTGAGTTTCAGACTTTTATATGCAATTTCCGACTTGATGTATTCATTAGGATGAAGACTAGAAATCTCAAACATAAACCTTTTAATCATAACTCAATTCCCATCCCATACCTATTTCTCTCACAGGCATCTGCTCACTTGCTCAAACCCCAGATCTACGATTCATCCTTGACTATTTCTTTCCTTCTTCATCAGCAACTGTCAGACTGGCCTCCAAAATAAATAATGAACAAGTACAAACTTAAATTAATTAACATAGTGATAAGTGTCATGAAGACTATGAATCAGGATGATATGAGAGGATGGAGTGGGGATATACTTTTGGTAGGGTTGTCAGGGTAGGCCTTTTTAGGAAGGTGACAATTCTGTCATCTGGACATCCAGATGGAGACATTTCCAGGCAGAAACAACCACTCTTAAGAAAAAGAAAGAAGGCTGTTTTGAATGAGGGAGGAAGTACCATGATCTCTGGCCACAAAGGGAGATAGGGGTCAACTCATATAGGACACTTTAAACCAAAATAAGGACTTTGAAGTATTTACTCAAGCACAATAGTAAGTCATCAGCAGGTTTTAACCTGGGGATAACAAGATATATTTTATTTTTAGAAGATCACTCAAGATCAAGATCCTCGGGCAACATGAGCTGAATTCAGTTGCATCCTTCTACTACCTTTGCCGCCACACAGAGATACTATTGATCCAACTGAATACAACAAAAAAGCTGCATAAAAGCACGCAGCAATAAAATAGAATACATAATCAATTCAGAAGAAGGGAAGGAGGGAGAGGAGGAAAGAAAGGAGAAAGGAAGAGAAAAACCTTCAGAAACCAAGATGGAAAAAGAACTCAAACACTGTGTGGTAATGCTGACAACTGCTGAGAGAGAAGCCCAAGGCGGCCTGGGTATGTGTTATCAGCCCTGGATGCTAGAGCAGGAGGCAGGGTCGGGGTGGGGGTTGTGGGTGGAGGCGTATTCTACCTTGCAGGTGGAAAAAGGGGAGAGGGCCTGGGGGCAGTGTGAGGCAGGAGAAGAATCCTGCAGAGGATGAAGTTCCTGAAAGGATTTCCCTGTCTGGATAAAGAAGATTAGAAAAACCTCACCCATCAGCTCAGGGAAGAGGAAAGGAAGGCTTGCAAATTGCTGGGAATCTGAGTGGAAAACAAAGCCTTTCATGAAACTGAAACCCTATAACAGAAACGCCATCAGAAGTTACAATGCCCAGGGAGTGTAATAAACTCAAGTCAAGAGGATATTACAAAAACTTCTCTAGCACTAGTGAATCCCTGAAGTCCAGGCAAAAGTAAATGCAAAATTGAGCACCAGGGAGTGTCTGATTTACATGGAGAAAACAAGAGCTCACAACAAAAAAATTGCAAAGCACATAAGAAATGAAACCATTTGAAGGAGAAGAGCAGCTACAACCATTAACAGATGTAATACCAATATTCTACAGTAGTTGACAAAATCTGAAAGAGATTATGAAATAAGAATGGAAACTAAAATCAAAGGGCTTATGCTAAGGAAAAAGAAGACACAAGTTGAAAACAAAAACAAATCACATACTGCTTTAAACATTAAAAAAGTATTTATTCCAAAACAATTTCAAGAACAAAGCTGGATGCCTCACACTTCCAGACTTCAAAACATGTTACAAACCTACAGTAATTGAAACAGCATGGTCCTGATAGGAAGACAGACATGAACAGATGGAACAGAACAGCTCAGAAACAAACCCATGCATATATGGTCAAATGATCTTTGACAAGGGTGCCAAGACTACACAATGAGGAAAGGATAAGTCAACAAATGTGCCTGGGGACTTCCCTGGTGGTCCAGTGGCTAAGACTCTGCACTCCCAATGCATGAGGCCTAGGTTCAATCCCTGGTCAGGGAACTAGATCCCACATGCTATAACTAAAGATCCCACATGCCACAACAAAGATCAAAGATCCTATACGCTGCAACTAAAATCCAGCACAACCAAATAAATATTTTTAAAGGACCAAAAAAAAAAAAAAAACCCACACAAACGTGCCTGGAAAACTAAACGTCCATGTGCAGAAGAATAAAACTGGACCCTTATTCTATACCATGCTCAAAAATAAATTCAAAATAGAATAAAGATTTAAATGCATGACCCCAAAGTATAAAACTCTTAGAATAAAATATAGGGAAGGCTTCATAACATTGGTATTGGCAATGATTTCTTGGATATGGTAACAAAGGAAAAACTAGACAAGTGGAACTACATAACTAAAAAGCTTTTGTGCAGCAAAGGACTATCAACAGAGTACACAAAATAATCCACAGAATGAGAGAAAATATTTGTAAACTATATATCTGAGGAATTAATATCCAAAAATACATAAGAACTCCCACAAGTCAGTAACAAGAAAAAGAAATTTTAATGGGCAAAGGACTTAAATAGACATGTCTCCAAAGAACACATACATGTACCCATAGGTACATAAAAAGATATTCAACATCACTAATCATCAAGGAAATGCAGATTAAAACCACAATGCAATATCACCTGACACCTGCTTGTGTAGCCATCCTCAAAAAACAAAACAACAAAAAAATCCCAAGCCTTGGTGAGGATGTGGAGAGAAACTGAAATCTTGTGCCCTGTTGGAGGGAATGTAAATTGGTGCAGCCACTATGGAAAACAGAATGGAAGTTCCTTAAGAAATTAAAATAGAACAGCACATGATCAAGCAATCCCACTTTAGGATATCTGTCCAAAAAAAAAAAAAAATGAAATTAGGATCTCAAAGAAACATCTGCACTCCCAAGTTCACAACAGTATTATTCACAATAGCCAAGAGGGTAGGAGGAAAAGGGGACGACAGAGGATGAGATGGCTGGATGACATCACTGACTTGATGGACGTGGGTTTGAGTGAACTCTGGGAGTTGGTGATCGACAGGGAGGCCTGGCGTGCTGCGGTTCATGGGGTTGCAAAGAGTCAGACAAGACTGAGCGACTGAACTGAACTGAAATGAATAACAACCTAAGTGTCTATGAACAAATGGAGGAATAAAGAAAATATGGTATATACATACAATGGAGTATTAGACTTTAAAAAGAAAGAAATCCTATCATGTGCTACAACATGGATGAACTTTGAGGACATAATGCTAAAGCCATAGGCACTTTTAATGTTAAAGCCATTTGGGGACATAATGAAAAAGCCAATTGACATGAAGGCAAATACTGCATAATTCCAATCATATGATGTATCTGCAGTAGTCAAACTCATGGAAGCAGAAAGTAGAATGGTTGTTGCCAGTGGTTGCGGGTGGGAAGGGGAGAAATGAGGAGTTATTGTTCAGTGGGTATAGAGTTTCAGTCCAGAAGAAAGTTGATGAAAGACGGAAAAGTTCTAGAGATCTACTGTATAACATTGTACATTGTACATAAAACTAAAATACTGTGCTGTACACTTAAAAATTTGCTGAGGATAGATTTCATGTTATGTGTTTTTTAGCACAATAAAATATATGAGGGACACATCTTAATAAACCATTTTATATTCAAGAAATTATTCATTAAATTTTAAAAACTCAATGAATATAGCAGATGAGAACCAGCTCAAGACAAAATTAGTTGACTCCAAATACATTTGAGGAAATTACACAAAATGCAGCATAAATACAAAGGAATATGCAATCTGCAGGAGGGAGTAAGAAATATAAAGACTAGAAGAAAAGTTTCAACATACATCTAGTAGGATAATAATAAGAAAGAATGGTGGAAAAGCAATATTTAGGTCTGAGTCATCACAGGACTCCAATCACCTGGGCATAAAGTTTGGCCCAAGGGGGAACATATGTCCAAAGATGCCCAAATAGAATACCTCTTTACAACAGATATATGATGTTGGGAGAGTTAATAACTTGTCACTGGGTTGCAAGATATAATGTCAGAAGCAGTGTATTGTGCTTTGGGTGGTGGACTTAGACATGGGATGGGGCAGCATGAGCTGGAAAACTTTTACAATTCCTTAACTTTGTTCCATACCTATTTTATTCTTTCTTTACACCAGCTACATCTGGGGGGACCCTAAAAGCAAAGGCACACTTCTGAGCATACACTGTGAACCCCACACTTTCCTAGGCAGTGGGAATGAGCAAGACCCAATCCATGGAGAACCAGAAGGCCAGGGGCTGGAAGGGTCAGAAGGCAGCCTCCTTGCGTCACGTCCAGAGTCCCTCTGCTGTGTCTTCCTCCCTCTAGAGCACTGTGCGCCAGGCAAGATAATGACTGAGAGCTAAATGAAGGTACTTTAACTTCCTCTCGACGCTCGTTTGAGTTCATAATGAAACGAAATGCACCAGCCTCCCTCACTCTCACCACACTCTTTGGGCAGAAACATCTCATTTGAAACAGCTTGGGCTCCCTGGGCTCTTTGCAAGAATTGGTGGGGATGAGTTTTGATGTTTACAACTGTGAAAAATCCTCTGCTCACAGCCTGAGGGAGAGCAAGTCCATGCGTAGAGTGGGGACCAAATCACCGGGCTCCAGGCACACTAGAACCTGAAACCAGAAGACTCTAGATGGCAGTGGGGTCTGCTGAGTGATCAGGATGGGGAAGTGGGTATGACTAAACAGGGGCTGCTGAAAATGAAGGAAGATACTGCAAACTAAAGAAGCACTGCGGTACTACATTCTAGCCAAAATGGATTAAATAATCAATGTAAATCCTTTTCCATTTGAGTGAAAATCCCAGTAAGTCAGCTCAAAAGATTTCTGGATCAGCAGCTTACCTTCAAGGTGGTTAAAGACAGTCTTAATTTGTATCTGTTGTGTCAGGGTTATCTCTTTCAGCATTGGTTCAGGATTTTTTTTTTTAACAAAGTATTATTATTATTATTGGGCTTACCTCGTGGCTCAGTTGGTAAAGAATCCGTCTGCAATGCGGGAGACTTGGGTTCGATCCCTGGGTTGGGAAGATCCCCTGGAGAAGGGAAAGGCTCCAGTATTCTGGCCTGGAGAACTCCATGGACTGTATAGGCCATGCAGTCGCCAAAAGATTAGTGGTAGTAGTAGTATCACTATAATTATTATTTGCATTAAAGTCAGCCAGGGCTCAGTAGACTTGCAGTGAGATGCTCTGATGTGTCCCTCAGAATCCCTGGGTGTGCTAAGTTGTTTCAGTCGTGTCTGACTCTGTGCAACCCTATGGACTATGGCCCACCAAGTTCCTCTGTCCATGTGATTCTCCAGGCAAGAATACTGAAGTGAATTGCCATGCCCTCCTTCAGGGGATCTTCCCAACCCAGGGATCAAACCCACGTCTCCTGTGGCTCCTGAATTGCAGGCTGATTCTTTACCACTGAATCACCAGGGAAGCCCTCTCAGAACCCTCTCAGAACTGAAAGAGTTCCCCAATTGCCAAGAGGGCTTCTGGCAGAAAGCCCCGTGAGGTGTCCTTCCCAGGGCACTTATGCCCAGTGACTGATTTATGTGAAAGTATAAATGTCTGGTCCCCTCTACTAATTTCAGAGCTCCTTATGGGGCTGGCCTCTGCTGAAGCTATCTCCCAAGCCAGCTTCTCCTTCTGCCTAATCCTCTGTCTTTTAGCCGGAGCTATGAATCCCGAGAACACTCCCTCACAGACTGCTGCACACCAATCTCCATCTTAGCAGTCCATGGCCTCTGGCAATCACCATCTGGTGCCTTCACATCCTACCATGGACTTGTCCAGTAGTGTATGAGATAAAGATAGTGCGTTCTCACTCCGATGAGATCAAAGGATGCCGAAACAACATATCTCACTTTGCCTGATCTTATTCAGACCCAACACCTTGTGGACAAAGTGATGCCTGGATGCCTCTTCAAAGAAGGGCTTGCTGCCCAGCTGTGGGCACTGCAGTGAGCAAGGTGGCCTCGAGCTGTCAGCTTCTTCAGGGTGTGCCTCAACTGCAGAGAGTGGCCCCAGCAAACGTCATGCCCCTTCTAGGACAGCCCAGACCTGGTGACCAGGTGATCTAGTGACCAGGTGAGTTTTAGTTGCTCAGTTGTGTCTGACTCTTTGTGACCCCATGGACTGTAGCCTGCCAGGCTCCTCTGTCCATGGGATTCTCCAGGCAAGAATACTGGAGTGGGTAGCCATTCCCTTCTCCAAGGGACGTTCCCAACGCATGGATCGAACCCAGGTCTCTTGCTTTGCAGATGGATTCTTTACCACTGGAGCCGCCAGGGAAGCCCGACCAGGTGAGGTGTGCATATAAATATCCAGCCCACTCAGACCCAATGGGTGACATTCTAATGGGCCACATCTGCTCCAGAAACCCCAATCAGGTGATCCAAGGCCTTGTCAAGCCTGCATCCCGGCTGCACAGCTCCCTCTGCCCAGTCCTGCTTTCCCCTCGTCCTCTCACAGGTGCTGTTCCCAAATAAACATCTTGAGCCCCAAACTTCCTCTCAGCAGCAGCTTCTGGATAATACAACTTGCGATACAACTTAACATTTCTCTTTCCAGGACAGCTTATGAGGTGTTCACTTAACAAAAAAAAAAAAAAAAAAGTGTGTTAGGGAACTGGCAGATAGGAACAGCTCCTTCTCATCTGGGAAATGGAGAAATAATTGATGTTGCTGCCTCCCCTGGCCCCGTGGGATACCAGCCAGTTGTGAGGTGACCTTTGTCTGAATTTGAGAGATGCCGGCTGTCAGCAGGTCACCATTTGTGCACTCAGTGGAAAACAAGACCAGGTGTATGTGAAATACTTATGGAAAATAAAGACTGAGTGGTCTTCTGTCACAGAGAAAATAGAAAGGACTCTAACTGCTCTATGGTGTTTTTACTAATAACATTAATGATACCCTGCATAAATCTACAACTACTACGTGTTTATTTGGTAATACTTTAAAAATTGGCAACAACTATATTGCTATTAATGGGCTCAAAAAATGAAAAGGACTGCTTAATCAAAAATCAAATACTTCATTCATGAGAAAGTTGATGACAAACTTATAAACTTCAAAATGTTTATCAAAACTGACCACCTACCACGGGGACTATACGATACCATTGATCCCACAAAAATCAGAAGACACAAATATGCTAAGGCACCAATATCACCTCCCAAAGATTTTGCCTGAAGACAATGACCCAACATACACAGTTGGGTAATGTATGCAGCAAAACAAGACTTTTAGATGAAATAACTGCTCCTCTACATTAACTCTCTAACATTAACTTTCTTCCATTTTTCTTGTGCACATACATAAAGTGAAGGTGGCTATTAATGCACTGGCTCAAATGCAGAAAAAAGTTTCAAACAATTCAATGATGCCATTTTTACATGAGTATAATCAGATGCTATGGGGCTTCCCAGGTGGCTCAGTGGTAAAGAATCTGCCCGCCAGTGCAGGAGACCAGGGTTCCATCCCTGGGTAGGGAAAATTCCCTGGAGAAGAAAATGGCAACCCAGTCCAGTATTCTTGTCTGGCGAATCCCATGGACAGAGGAGCCTGATGGGCTACAGTGCATGGGGTGGCAAAAGAGTCAGACACAACTTGGCAACTAAACAACAATCAAACACTATATACTGGAAAATGATTGTTTTTTCAATAATGGTTTAATTTTTCAAATAGAATTCATGGTACCAAAGTAAAACATATGGAATTTCACCCTGTTGAGAGTAAAACATTTGACATTACTAGAGCAAGATGCCATTATAAACTCAGTTAAATGAATCATTGCTACTGTAAATTCAGTGTTTAAAAAGTTCATACTAACATTATCCTCACATGATAATATAAATACAGATTTTGATGGAAAACAATGCCACGGCAAAACCATGTTCTTTCTAAAGAAATTTATGGAGTAGAAATGTGCTTGGAATTAGGTGTGGTACAACATAATTTATCCTGCACTCAACTTGTCAAACGGTAGCAGGTAGCTATAGAAATTTATAAATATTATATCATATACATAGTAAGAATAACTGAACCACACTTTTTTGTGAAAAATCTGATTTTGAAAACAAAGCAGTATGTGTTTTTCTCTTTTCTGGTGGCCATAAGTAGGATTTTAGACATATTTAAGCCTTTGAAGAAATATTTTGTAAATCAAGCTAAGTGCCCAACAATGGTGTTAAATTCTTTATAAGTGAGCCTTCTAAATTTGGTCCATATTTTTTCAAAATAGTTTTGGAAAATTTATCAACATCATCAATGAAT
Source organism: Bos taurus (assembly GCF_002263795.3). Lineage (NCBI taxonomy): Eukaryota > Metazoa > Chordata > Mammalia > Artiodactyla > Bovidae > Bos > Bos taurus. The sequence continues at coordinate 13,006,814 of NC_037339.1, forward strand.
GGAAGATCAAAAAGCTTCAGTTTTTCAGACTTCCAATTATTGATAACAAGGTATAAAGACAGCAAGACACTAAAATTTGTCCCCACAAAAGAACTAAACAAATTAAATGATTTGTTCTGAACAAATCAAATGATGTGCAAGATTTAACTTTGAAATTCTATAACAGCACTTCAGAATATCTCAAATTGTAGAAACTTTTTAACAAAGCTCCTATTTTTTCTGTTTCAGACTAGGGTAAAGTTGAGAACTGAAATTTGAAAAATATAAACTTGGCAAAATAAAGAAAACTAATTTGACAAGCATTGCCTTGTAAAAATACTCTCTGAAGAAAGTTACTCTAAATGGAAGCCAAAAGTAGCCTTGAAAATACGTTAAGAATTGAGAATATCATCCACTTAGAATTTGTTTTGATCCTATTAAGTATGCTAGAGACAGTATATTCTGCAACATAATATGGTCTATAGAGAAGCTCAATTGAAGGTTCATTTCAAATTTATTAGCCTTAAAATGCAACTTTAAAGAAAATTTCAAGTAATTTTCTTCAAAAATGTAACACAGCAAGACCACATGGGGGAAAAAAACATATTCTTCAGAAAAATACAGTAGCATGTTATTTGAGATACATGTGTTTTAGGAAACTGATTAAAGGGGGTGAGTTAAAGGGTTGGGGGGGAAATCTTTCAGTTCTGATGGGGGTTCTGAGAGGGCTTCCCTAGTGGCTCACCGGCAAAGAATCTGCTGCAATGCAGGAGCCTCAGGAGACCTGGGTTTGATCCCTGGGTCAGGAAGATCCCCTGGAGAAGGAAGGAATGGCAACACACTCCAATATTCTTGCCTCAAAATCCCATGGACAGAGGAGCCTGGTGGGCTACAGTCCACATGGTCGCAAAGAGTCAGACACAACTGAAGCAACTAACACACAATTACTCTGATTCTTTTTTATGTTTACTTTTCACTTTATATAAAAAGTATTTTTAAAATTAACTTTATTATAGGTGCTGTACAATGTTGTGCTGGTTTCTGCGGTACAGAAGAGTGAATCAGCTATATGTTTACATACATCCCCCCTTTTCCTTTTTGGATTTCCTTCCATTTAGGCCACCATAGCTCATCAGATACAGTTCTTTGTGCTACACAGTAGGTTCTCATTAGTTATCTATTTTACACATTGCATCAATACTGTATATATGTCAATCCCAAATCTCTCAGTTCATCTCAGCCCCCACACCCTTTCCACCTTGGTATCCATACATTTGTTCTCCACATCTGTCTCTCTACTTCTGCTTTGCAAATAAGAGCATCTACACCATTTTTCTAGATTCCATACACATGTGTTAATACACAGTATTTTTCTCTTTCTGACTTCACTCTGAATGACAGACTCTAGGTCCATCCACATCTCTACAGATGACCCAACTTTCTTCCCATTTATGGCTGTGGAATATTCCATTGTATACATGTACCACATCTTTATCTGTTCATCTCTTGATGGACGTGTAGGTGGCTTCCACGTCCTGGCTATTATGAAGAGTGCTGCAATGAGCATTGGGGGGTACATGTGTCTTTTTGAATTATGGGTTTTTTTTCTGGGTATATATACTTCCTAACAGGATTGCTGGATTATAGCAATTTTTAACTTTACCTTGAAGTCCACGGATGGATGGAATCGAAGTGATGTCCCACCAGAACTGGCCTAGGCCACGCCAGAGGACAGAGACAACCCCATGGCTAACCCAGCAGCTCTTTTTCGGCACGGGGCCCCTTGCCTCTCCTCCCCACCTGTCCACGGTGTGTGGAAGGCAAGGATGCTTGCGTGGAGCCAAATCCTCTCATCTCCCGACCCCGATCCTCCCCCGGGTTCCTCGGATACAGCGGACAGCCTCGCGAGGCCTACTCGGCTTGCGTCTCGCGAGAAGTCCTCTGCCAAGTGGGCTTTGGGGCCAGGAGGTCGCCTTGGTGCGTGAGCACGTCCAGCCTGGCCCTGGGCGGTGACTGGGAGCACTCTGTATCGGTCCTGAGGGGCGTAAGGCCGAGTAGGGGCGTCGGCTCCGGTTCCCAGCAAGGAGCTCCTCAGGCCCCCGTGGCCATGGTGCTTTCGGTGAGCAAGCTTTCCGAGGGGTTGAGACGGTAAGGGAGGCGCGGCTGTCATCCTGCGCCCTGCCCACCCCCGGCCACCGTGGGGCGGGGAACCGCCTCTCTGCGGTGGTCCTCACTGACGCTACAGAGGGAGGGCAGCCTAAGTATCAGAGCTCCACCTGCCTAGGTGAGGTAGCTGAGGAAACTCACGTGCACGTTTTCTCCAGAGCCCGGCACTGTCATCCTTCAGAACCAGCGACTTCCGCGCACTTGCAAGCCGCTGCCGGGCTCCAGAAATCCTAGAAGGACGCAGTCGCTTCTCCCCAAGATCCCCGCCGCTCCCATGCTACCGTGGAAGTGAGGTGCAGGAGACAGGAGGACCAGGCAGTTCTCTGTGACAGTGGTCGCTTTAAAACACACCGAGGGGCCAGGTCAAGTGGATGGCAATAACTTGAAAGTGGGCGATTGCTCCAGACATGGTGGAAGTCGAATTGGTTGTTTTGGCAATGAGATATGCCTGGATGGGGTGGGGCGGGAAGACCGGTGAGTCCTGTAAGAGTCCATGGTGTCTGTAAGTCTGTAGAATGGTGATAAAGTAAGGGAGGAAGAAGACTGAAAGACTGAACCTTAAAGCCTTTTTCTAGTTAATTCGAATTTAGCATTTGCCATTCCCTCACCTTATCCCCTTGTTTACCTTTGAAGAGCATTTAGCCCACCGAGGTTGTACAGAATGTGAGGTAGATATGGAGCTAAGAGAGTTTTCCAACATTAGCAGCTGACTCAGAGAAGGCGATGGCACCCCACTCCAGCATTCTTGCCTGGCAAGTCCCAGGGACAGGGGAGCCTGGTGGGCTGCCATCTATGGGGTCGCACAGAGTCGGACACAACGGAAGCGACTTAGCAGAGCAGCAGCAGCTAGACTGTCCAGTCTCCTGGCAGCCCAGAAGTCCTCCTTTCTTTTTCCAAATGCTTCAGCTCATGGCTAACGATCTGTATGTAGGCATTAAAAGACTGGCAGCACCAGCAACCTTCCTGAATTACAAATAGACAAAGCCAGCACTGGTTTGTGCCAGCAGCTGCCAGTGGCAGGGGCTGAACTGACTAGCTTAGTCTGATAGCCTGGTCCCAAGAATCTTTCCAAACCTTGACTGCCACACCTGGGGTTGGTCACTTAGCTATGCTGCTGCTGCTAAGTCACTTCAGTCGTGTCCGACTCTGTGTGACCCCATAGATGGCAGCCCACCAGGCTCCCCCGTCCCTGGGATTCTCCAGGCAAGAACAGTGGAGTGGGCTGCCATTTCCTTCTCCAGTGCATGAAAGTGAAAAGTGAAAGTGAAGTCACTCAGTCGTGTCCGACTCTTAGCGACCCCATGGACTGCAGCCCACCAGGCTCCTCTGTCCATGGGATTTTCCAGGCAAGAGTACTGGAGTGCGGTGCCATTGCCTTCTCCAGTTAGCTCTGAGACATCCCAAAACATCAAAAGAAACTCTTTGAGAAGTTTTCTTCTAAAAAAAAAAAAGAAGTTTTCTTCTCTCTTCATTCTGATCTTCCCACTTCCTTTCACACTGAGCAACAATTGTATGAACCCCCAAGGTAGCTCCCCTACTCTCTCTCTCTCTGTACCCAATCCTCCACCAACCACCATGATACTTATTTCTCTTAATCTCTGAAAATCCTACTCCTCCATCAAATCCATTCATTTACCAAATATTCTCCGTGTTATGTGCTAGGCACCTTTCAAGGCACTGGGAATATAGCACTAAACAAGACAAAGTCCCTGAGCTCACCAAGTTTAAATCTACAGTCTTTAAAACTCTTTATTGACTACATCAGGGCTCCCCATCTTCTGAAATACCACACATTTTGTCTCTGTGGTTACATCACTATCAACACATTCACCCAGGCTAGAAATATGTTCTTGGTGGGAGGTGAGCTCCATGTCCTCTTACTCTGCCATCTTCATCTCTCTCTCCTTAACTAGAGACCCAGGCTACAAATAGAAAACTCATCTCTCACTTGTCATTCTCCTTCTACATTTGAGTCACTCACAAAGTGCTGGTTTTTTTAAAAAATACAGATGCCTGTCCTGTTCTCCCCATCTCTAGTCAGTGCTCTGGCTTAGGATTTTAATTATGGATCATTTGGACTGTAACTGATTGCTCTGCCTCTGGTCTTGCCTCCCTCAAATCTATCTTCCATGAGATCTCTCATGATTTATTTAAAACAAAGTCGAATCAGGTCCATTCCCTGCTCATAACCCTTCAAAAGCCCAAACTACTTGATATGGTACACAAAGCCCTCTGATATCCATCACGTCTTACGCTTCTTGCCTCATTGCTTTACATAGTTGCTAACTCGTTTTTTCTAAGTTCTGTGTGTGTGTGTATGTGTGTGTGTTTATCTTTGTACATTTTATAGTTTCCATACCCAGCACAGTGCTTGGCATATAGTAGTCCCTTACTCAATTTTGAATTGGACAGAGCTTCTGCTATCATTTTGCATTTATATGTATGTCTTAAGTTTTTATGGGTCTTGCTTCTTCAACCTTACAGTGCATTTGGAGGGGTAGTCATTAGAATTATTTACAACGTTCCTGTTCTTTTCCTCCTTCTGGAATATTGCAGAATTATATTTCCCGCTCCCTTAAAAGTTGGGCATAGTCATGTGATTTGTTCTCATCAATAACATATGAGCAATAATAGCATGCACCATTTTCTGAGAAAGCCTTTAATTACCCATGCACGACACTGCTACTGTCTCTTCCCCTTACATGAGGAAATGGAAGCTTCATCAGCTTGGTTCCCTGAGGGACAAAGGTGAGCAGAACCTCCTGCTGACCTATGCTTGAAATATAACGTAGTCAAGAAACAGATATTACCAGTCCACTAAGATGTGGGGTTTTACTATGGTCACATAACCTTGTCTATCCTCACCACTTCATTCTCTCAGGACAGGAACAGTACCATTTATCTTTGGGTCTTCATGGTGCTATATTCAAATCAGACTAGAATATAAATATTGTATTTAAACTCTGATTTCTGATTTTTTCCTAATTCACAGTGTCCCATTTCAAAGATTCCTCTTTCATCTGTTTCTACTGTCTCATGACTAAAGCACACTTTCTGCTCCATTTTAGCACCATTCTGGCTTCTAAAATGCAAAAATTAAAAATTCTAATCAGTTCATAATTCAGTGTTGATCATCATGTAACATTTTGTAGAGAATAAGATGGCTGCCCTCTGATGACTGACTGAACAGTTTCTCCAGCTCAGCTGTAGCAGTGCTCTTCAGGGAAGTAAAGGAGGCTGGAGCACAGGCATGCAGCTCTGAGGGATTATAGTAATCAGCTTACAAGGGGATGTGAGTGTTACAGCATAGGTCGCCCTGTATCCTCTGCCCAAGCAGATGGCACAATGACATGGTAATACATGTAATAAAATTTTTCCTCCATTTGCCTTTATATGCCTTTAAAAACCCTCAGCTTTGAGTATATGCTTCTGTGAGAAAAAAAAATCCTCTTTCTATGATCCTTTTTAAATGCCACCGTTAAACAATGGACTCTCCAAAAAGAAAAGAGTTCCGACACAGTCTCTACCTGAAAGAAATGCCGAACGTTTACTTATTCTCTCTGTAATCCTTATAGTAACTTAAAAGGCATATTTTTTCTTGCTCATGTAAGTGTATTATACATCACTCCAGTCATTTCCTGGACATCTATGGAGCTGCCTACTATATGCATTAGTTCATTGGGTTAAAAGCAAAAGGCCCACAGCCTTCTTACTATTTTCTTCTATCTGTTAACAGTTCTAACACAGTATCTATTACCTCCTCCAGCATCCAAAGCTCCAAAATGCCCTTTCATAGGAAAAGGTCTAGCTCATCACAGCCCATCTGTTGAATATTCTGGAAGTTAAAATTAAGCCTGTAGGCACTGTCTTTATGATTTATGTTTCCTAAAGTCAATTACAAACTTTCAGCCAGAGTTACCAAAACTTTGAATTTTAACTTGAAGTTTTCATTTTTACAAATGCCAAGTGCTTTATTTTAGAGGGAAGTATTTCTATGTTTACTAAAACTATTAATATAATGTAATTTCCTATAGATACTTTCTGAAAGACAAATATTCAGGTTTAAAAAGCAGCTTAGAGAATTTTATCATGTTTAACAAAATCAATCTGTGGAAGGAATCTAATTTTTTTCAAGCTAACAAAGTGTTTAGGGACCACAAGAAATATATCTTTAGTGTTAAAAATACATAAAACAAATCTGTGAGCTCACATCTGTGCTATGAATGGAGTTTGACCTTCTGCCCCATATCACTCATAACCATACCCACGAGAAGTCCTGCATTTTCTTATGATGGGTCTTTGAGTGGGTTTCTGCCTTTAAAATCTATCAACATAACACCAAGAAAAACCACAAAGGAAAAAGATTAATAGGTTCCCATACACAAATGTTTAAATTCCAATACTAAATAATACTAAAAGATTTATAAAAATTTAAGTATTTCCAACATAATATCTCAGCACAGAGAGATCTTTTATAAATCAACTACACACACATACACACAAAAGAAGATAAAAAAATGACCAGTAGACCTAAGGAAAGAAAAGAGGGATTAAGCTCTCCAAATGAAATTTTTACTCAGCTTGTAAGCAAAGATTTTTTAAAACTAGTAATAGGATTAAGGAGAGTATAGAGCATACTTTTGGTGCCAATAAATATTGAAGTCAACTTTTGGGAAAGTAATTAAACTACATATATTAAAATACCAGTAAATGTGGATTCCCTTAAATCACCAGTTCTAATTAAAAGTGTTTGTCCTCATCCAGTCATTAGACAAGTATCTGTAAGGATTTTTATTGCAGGGAGTTTGATATACATGTTGATAATATCTTGATGGATGCATACCAAAATACTAAGCTGTGAAGATCAGCAAATTAAACTTGAAAAAGTCACTAATTTTTTCTTTTTATAATTTACTCATCTGTATGTCTAATGTTTCTGTAACACATACCTATTACTTTTGTAACAGTTTGTCTCATTTTTATTCTCTTTTATAGAAAATGTACTTTAAAAGCATAGAAAGGGTAATTGGAACTTTGGAATTCCTATCCAGGGTTACTCATAAGTCAAATTGTATTCCAATCAAGAGCAGATTAAATGTGAAAAACAAAATAGTAGGCTCCCTTACACAGCAACTCGTGCTTCTTTTCTGGTTACTTCTGCCTGCATAGAGAATTGTTTCAGGAAGATGTGTATCATCCCATATGTAGTCTAGAGAATTTTGGCCATAAAGTCACAATCTTCCATACTTGCCCAACAACTTTTTAACAAGACCAGATACCTGAACAAAATCTTTGGGAATGCAGGATATGGCAGGCAATAGAAGAGAAATTGACACCAATTTTCCCGAGAGTCCCCAAAGTGTGAAAGCCTCTCTTTCCCCTATATTGAGTCCTGGTTACACATGGGGAAACAGAAGCAAATGAGAATGCCAAGCTTAGACAGAAAAACCAGAGCATGACCGTGGACTGTGAGGTAGCCAGGCTGGCAGGTGTAGGCCTGAAACGGCTGCAGTAAAATGCCTCCAACATTCACACATTTACAATCAGTTTGGCGGTGTTTCCAGGCCAGGTTGAGGGATTTCATTGTCCCCATATTAGGCAATGACAAAAATTTCAAATGGACTGAACATTTTATATTACTGTCAACAGCACTAACGTAGATTTGGCTGGCAGAGGAGAGGGAAACCAGAAGTGTCTGCATTACTCACTCCAGAGAAACACTGAGTACCGTCTGCTCTCAACCACCGTCACAGCACCCAGTGCAGCGCTTTCTGGACCACACCCTCACCCCACTTCTGTGAGCCCTCCCCCACCAGTCTTGGTTCAAGAACCTGAAATCCCAGTGTTTCTCCAAATACACGTTTGGAAAGTCACTTGCAATGCAGCAGATGGTAACACAGGAGAGCTCTTAATGTCGCACAGTATTGTCTGCTCTTGTCCAGTTCCAAAAATTATCTACTCTTCCAACCTTCATTCTAAGACTAATGCAATGCTGCAATGCTTCTCTTATGTAACGTGGGAGGAGAGGGGGTGGCCAGACCATACAGTGTGGAAAACCAGTAATTCCCACACCAAGGTCTACAAACTGGTTCAAGGTCATAAAAGAACAGGAAAACCTACTGAACTAGTAACAGGAACTAGGTTGCATGAGCAAAGACAAGTTTCTAAAACACCCACAAACCACATGTGGTATCGACATGTGTGTCCAGCTGATTTTTATGACCTTTCAGGAAATGAACTGTCCCACTCTCAAAAACTAGAGGAACAGTATTAATAAGTCAAAACCAAAGCCAAACCCAGTAGTGATTGTAGTACTACATTTGATCTCTATGGACTGTAAAGAAGATATAAAAACAAGAGAGAAAAACTCAAGAGCTTTTCATTAAAAACAAACACAAACCATTTATACAAAAGCAGTTCAAATTTTATTTATAAATTTGTTTAAAAGCATATAAAGGATTTTTATTTTGGTCACATTTGTAGCCTGAATTAAGAAAATAGGGATACAAATCTAAAGGTGCCAGAGCTTTCCCAAACCTGATCTGAGAAGCAGAAAAAAATTAGCTGTTTATAGAGACAGACAGGCAGGCAGCAGCCACAGCTCTCACTAACCTGAAAGCATCAAGTGACTCCCTGCTATTCTAGCTTACTAACATGGCTGTAATTATCCTTCCAATAAGAGGCAAAACCAATTAGAAAAATAATGCAGCATTTCACTAGCAGTAGAGATTAAATATGAGTTCAGTAATCTGCGCCTACAAATATGCATAAATAATGACAGGGAGAAGAAACCAGTTATCCTCAGCCGCTCAGCTGAGTGGGTGGGTAGTTGGAGTCAAGGTAAAAAACAGTGAGGCTGAACAAAGCTGCAAGAAAGAAAAACATCTCGTGTGGTTTTTCAAGGTCAGTTGACAAAGGCCAGGCATAAGCAAATATTTCTCATGTATCCTGGAAGAAAAAGAAAACGAAAATTAGCACCAGCAACAAAACAGAATTCAAAGCCTTTGTAAATCCAAAATGAAGTTCCTCCAAAAAACACTCTGACTACATGACTATTTTTTTAATGATTTCAAGTCCCAGTGAAATGATTTAATTTTCAAGTTCCATTTTGACTCACAAGATGGTCTCTGTCAACAGTGCGTTGGCTTATTGAGTGACAGCTCATCAGCTGTGTTCTGAGAGACAGGCTAACACGGGTGACAACTAACAGTGTTCACAAATGTTGTCACCCCACCTCCACAGTTAGAGCAAGGACAGGGCAAATACAGTACAGAGCAGAGCTACTTCAGTGGAAATGTGTGGAGTGGAAGAGCACTCTATTATACAGCAGGAAGGTGACGTCTAAGGGGACCTGGAGGAAAGGAGACAGACTTAAATGAGTTCCCTCCTCCCTCCATGTGCAAACAGTCATGTCATCTCGATCAAGCCTCCCAGACTACCAGCCCAAGGTCCACCGAGGTTTCAGACTACTGCTGCTCGAACATTCTGGGAAACTAAAATCTCAGGTTGCCTCATGGGTCATGGCAAATGCTTAACTGCCCTTGAAGACACAGGATTCAGAGTTTCCACAGCATCTCAAAGGGTCTCACCTACTGGTATCAGAGAAATGATCATCTGAACTGATTCTTTAAATATCCTACCTTAGATACATCTTATGTGTGATTCAAAGAAAAGCTTTGGATGTGTTTTCATTATAGATTTTTCATCCCTTGTATTAGATAAATTTATTTTCTATACCTAGTTTGCTAAAGATTTTTTACCACAAATGAATACTGAAATTTATCAAATGCTTTCTCTGTATCTGTTGAGATGTTTCTCCTATAATCTATAGGTGTTTCTCCTATAATTTATGTGGTATATTATCTTGGCAATTTTTTGGTTCTATTTATTTGTGATGAGCCAAACTTAAATTTCTGAGATAAGTACATACTATGCTTTTTTAAAAAAATTCATTGTTAAATCTGTGAAAATTTTGTTGTGACTTTTTTAATCTATGTTTATGAGTGAGACTGGCCTATGATTTTTTTTTCTATATAGTCTTTGTTTTGATTCTAAGTTACATTCACCTGCTTAATCCTTTGGAAGAATACTCCCTTCTTTTCATTTATCAGGAAAACATTCTGGACACTTGGAATAATCTGTTTCTTGAACATTTAGTAAAACTTTTCTGTAATATGTGTAGGCCTGTTTTTTATTTTATGGGAAAACAGTACCTAGATACAATTTAAATCATTTTGAATCCTACCTACAAAGTGTGAAACTGTCTCCCCTGTCTTGCAAATAGAGCATGTTGTCAATCTCTTGTATTTTGCCAAATAATAGATAAGAAGTGGTATTTTGGTTTAGTTCTTAATTTGTATTCCTTTTGTTATAAATTCATTGGATACTTTAATTTCAAAGATTATAATTTTTTCTTCCTAGAAGTTCTACTTTGCTCTCTTTGAATCTTCCTTGTTGTCTTTGTCTCTTGTTTTTGTGTATCATTTCAAAGTCAATATTTATTCCAAATGTTTTATACATAGATATCTTAAATTCAATATCTAATCATTTAAGTGTCTCAAATCATTTGGTTCTAAATTTCGTTTTGGTAACCCTCAGCCACAGCTATCTGTTTCCTATCCTTGTGGTAAGTTCTAGTCACTGTGTTATACTTAGGATATACCACTGAACAAAACAGTCAAAGAGCCCTGCTCTGATGGAATATGGAACATAAATTATCACAAGGATAGAATAATAGTAATTGATCAACAAAACATCTAAGAAAATGATGTTAGAAAATTAGGCCAGAAGTTGCAGAGTGCTATAGAAAAAAGAAATGGAGCCTGGAAAGAGAATTGCAGGAGTCTGGTGGCAGCATCAAATGGATGGCCAAGGAATCCTTGGAACTTAAGAACATACCTGAAAGAGAACAAATCATTTGGATGTTTTGGAGAAGAGTATAAAAGGAGCAGCCAGTTCTTAAGTATTCAGAGAACAGCCAAAGAAAGTTGGCGTGGCTGGGAGGAATGAGGAAGAATGGCAGTCGGAGGAGAGTGCCCGAGGAGTAGTGTGGGCTCTAGGTCTTGAAGCATCTGTAAGGATGAGTAATAGACATCCTGTGGCTTTTACTCTGGAGTCATCAGAGCCACTGGAGGGCTTTGAGCCAAGGAGTGACAGCAGATGACTTATTTTTCAGTCTCATGTTGAGAACAGACTCTAGGTGGAAGCGTGAAAGCAAGGACACCATCTAGGAGATGGTTTCAAGAATTGAGATGAGCAATGATGGTGGTTGGGATCATGATAATAGTGGCGAAGGTGGATGAAGCTGCAAGACTGGATACATTTTGAAGGAAGAGTCAAGGAGACTTGCTGATGCATCAGCTGTAGAGGTGTAGGAGTCAGTCATGCAAACATGAAAAAGTACAGACAGAGAAGTGGGGTCAAGGGCATCAGAGGTGAAGTTTTAGACATGTTAAGGTTGAAATGTCTATCAGATACACAAGTACTGATGTTGGGTAGAAAAATGGATCTGCAAGTCTAGAGGAAGAGATGGAGGCTGGAAGTTGAAATTTGGGAGTAAAAAGCATATTGGTATTTAATTTCATGAGAATGAATGAGGCCATGAAGGTCTTAAGTGAACGTAAAGAAGGTAGTCCAAGATGTATCCCTGAGGCACTCTAATGTGGAGAGGACAGAAAGAGAGGATTCAGCAAAGGAGCTTGGAAAGCAGTGGTCACTGAAATAAAACCCAGGAGAGTACAGAAGCCAAGTAAACAAAGAGTTTCAAAGAGGAGGCAGTGATTTACCATGACAAATGAGGCTAATCAGTCAAAAGATGAAGACTGAGAAATAACCACTCGATTTTGCAATGTAGATAATGTTAGTGACCACAAGAAGAACTTTGTGGTTAGACAGAGATGGTCTAAATTCTGATTAGAGAGGGTTTAAGAGAAAAGGGAATAAAGAAATTGGAAACAGGACAAATCCCTCGAAGTTTTTCTCTAAAGGGGAACAAAGAAATAGGACAGTAGCAAGAGGAAAATGGGCATCAATATAATTTAATATTTACATTTTCTGCTGATGAGAATTTTCATGTGATAGTTCGGGAGAGAGGGAGGAGCATTGTTAGAATAAAGCCCCCCAGTGGATAGAGAAGACAGAATCTGTGCCATAACGAAAAGCAGACACAGAGGAAGGGATGTCTGCAGTGAAGTGAGGTGGAGATGAGAACCTGGGCAAGTTTTCGCCTGTGTCACTGCTTCTTTCATGCAAGTGAAAAGCCAGTGACCACACTGGACTTGGGTATGCCCGTCTTAGTAAGGAATCTTCAGTCATCCTCACTCACATCATATCCTGAGAAAGTGATGTTTCTCTCTTTCTATCTGTGAGGAACCCAAGTGGAGATTCACAGCTCACTTACCTAAGACCTATCAACAGTCAGGGGAAGCCAGACTCCCACATCCCTATTCCCCTCATGGCAGCCCATGGAGTATTCATTTACTCTCTCCTGTCATCTACTCTTCAGCCCCAAGTGTTTTTCTGTGTATGTGTGCTTAGTCTCTGAGTCGTGTCCAGCTCTTTGCTACCCCATGGACTGTAGCCCGCCAGGCTCCCCTGTCCACGGGATTCTCCATGGGATTCGCCTCCAGAATTCTGGAGTGGGTTGCCATGCCCTCCTCCAGGGGATCTTCCCAACCCAGGGATTAAACCCAGGTCTCCTGCACAGTAGGCGGATTCTTTACCATCTGAGCCACCAGGGAAGCCCTTTCTATGTATATGCACCTTCAAAATTGGGGTTATTAAGTACAGGAGAAAATATACAGCAAGGTTCCAAGTCCTGTCCAAAATCTGAGTTTCAATCACATTCACTACTTATAAATTCTATAAACTTGGATAGTGTCTTAAATTCACAATACCCTATTTTCCACATGACTCCTACTCACATATTCTTTTAACTCAATAATTTGTCAATTTCACACACAATACAAAGATACTGTTTTGATTCCTTTCTATCTTTGTACATTGTCTCTACTCTGAATGCCTTAGTGATACACAGGAGCATACATTATAAACAGACACACCCACTATGCATTCTCTACAATTTGCCTACATTTAATTATCTTCAATATATATACGTTTGTGAGATCTATCCATAAATTTTAACCACTAGATGCATTCCAAGGAATCATGCATATCAAATCTCTAACAGATTATTTTCTCAAAAATGATTTTTTGTCCACCAAGTATTTATTAAGGGGTGATCTCCTCTAGAGTTACCAGGTCAGCAAGTACTTGATTATTTTCTCATATTTTACCAGTTTAAAGATTTCTGTCTGTTCCTTTTTTTTTTTTAAATAAGTACAAATATACTTAGGCTTCAATTAAATTGTAAAACCCACTGTGCTTAGTTTTAATTCTGTACACATTGCAAACCCCACAATCCCATACATTCCAAAGCTTTGGTGCTGTTTAAATAATCTACTGTGCACACAAAACACATTACACACATATTACAACACAGTCGCAGGGCTTTCTTCCCCCAAATCTGTAAGAACATTTCATTTTCAAAAAGTGCCTTTTGCCATAGGGTTTTTTTAAAAATCATTTTGTAGTGAAAAATTAAATACTGATTTCTTTGATGTGCTAGTTTCACTGAAAGAATATGTTACAAGAGAATGCTTACTATTTTTAGAACCATATTTCACTGAAAATCTTCCTGGAAAAAAAAAAATGTTCCTTGGTTTTTATTGTATGCCTGGGCAAAGGGGGATTTTTTTTTTTTTTTTTAAAGACTTGCAGTCCAGGCAATCACACAGCAAACAAAGGGCAGGTGTCATTTTTTATTGTGATTGGCATTGGGCTAGAGCTGAAATCAGGACTTTCTCCATCTCTCAGAAGCTATTGTGGAATTTACAGTAATCACCCCAGCTGCCTGCCCACCACACAGCTGAATGGCACACCAAAAAAATATTTATCTAGAGAGAAGGCCACAACATATTTTTTAAATTCTCATTGTTTTTATTCTTCAACTTGGAAATATTTATTTTTTGAGAAAAAAAATAATAAAACTCACCCAGCTGTTACCACTATTCATATTCCAATAACCACCAAAGTGCTGGAGGCCACCTGGTTGACTTTTGCCTTGGAGTCGGTCCAGAAAAGCATTATTTACCCTTTAAAACAATGAAAAATGTGGGTAAGTGGAAAGCTTGCTGCAGGGCTGAGAGATTTCTGAGAACCTAATGTGCTGTGAAGAAATCTACAGAGACTTCTTTTCATATTAACCATATGACATGCTGGGAACAGTCCTCTGGTGGAGGTGGTGGTAGTCTTGACTCAGTCCAAAACGGGCATAAATTCTTTACTCCAGAGATTCGCTCACCCACCTCTACTAGTTCTACAAGCATCTTGGTCACCCAAACACCCATACCCCTCAGGGCCATGCCAGGCGTGCACCCCAGAGGAGGAAGGAAGATGGAAGCTTCACCAAGAGCTAAAACATGAAGAGAAACCAAACACACTTCTGTGGTGCCGTTAATAGTATTACAAGATAAATGTCTCTCCCATACACTCTGTACCCCATCGCCAGTCTTTCTAAGGTAAATCCCACTAGTGAAAAGCAGAAGGAAAACAGGAAGAGAGTGTGAGAAAAGGGAAGAAAGACAGGCACCTGAAGAAGGAAGCCCAAGCTTTCAAAAGAAGGGATACATTTTTCCCTAATGTTTGATCATACTGGCAGCAACCAATTGCAGAAATAAAGTCAAACATGTAAATGATGAGTGATAGTTGCTCAGTCACGTCTGACTCTTTGCAACCCTATAGACTGTAGCCTGCCAGGCTCCTCTGTTCATGGAATTCTTCAGGCAAGATTACTGGAGCGGATTAGAAAGGCAAGAAGTGAACATCCTAACAGTCAAGACAGGGTTACCTGTAGGATGATGGTTATATTATGTTACTGGAGCTGGCTACCTGGGTGTCCCATTTTATAATTAACCATCCTAAATATCCTTTTCATGGACTTTTGTGTGTTACATCTTACAGTTTTTAAATTTAAAAAGGAAAAAGGCCACACCATGCTCTGTGTTGCCCATGTATGGCTGAGCAGAGTCAGAGACACGGCAGCTGGAGAAAGAGCATGGTGATAGGTACCCTATGACGGAGAAGGCAATGGCACCCCGCTCCAGTACTCTTGCCTGGAAAATCCCATGGACGGAGGAGCCTGGAAGGCTGCAGTCCATGGGGTTGCTAAGAGTTGGACATAACTGAGTGACTTCACTTTCACTTTTCACTTTCATGCATTGGAGAAGGAAATGGCAACCCACTCCAGTGTTCTTGCCTGGAGAATCCCAAGGACGGCGGAGCCTGATGGGCTGCCGTCTATGGGGTTGCACAGAGTCAGACATGACTGAAGCAACTTAACAGCAGCAGGTACCCTATGATGTGAATGAATTGTGGAGGAATAGCATCATGAAGGCCATAAGCTTCTCAACAGAAATACAGTGCCTGGAGCCCAGAAACCATTCAATCCATGCTTGTGGAAGAGGGGTTAGGCAGGACCCAGTGAGGTGAGCCTCCTTTTTAGTCATGAAGTGTAACGAATGTGGTCATTGTGGGTGGCTGTAAGTCAACATCTATGTAAGATTTGGGAACTTTGAGGATAATGACTGCTGAGTGGCAGAGTCAGAGGCTGGGGGTTTTGCCTCTTGGTCTTGCTCAGTGTGTTTAGCTAAAATGCCAACTGCATGTTGATTCATGTTAGTCTCTGGTTTTTGGTTGCTGTTTTCAACTTCAAGCCCCATTTTGCAGTGGTTACATCTTAGTTATTAGAAAGCTTTTTTTTTTTTTTTTAATCCCTCACTATAAAATCTACCAAGGTGTCATATTCTGGTCAGCCTGGTGGTGGTGGTTTGGTGCTAAGTCGTGTCTGACTCTTGTGATCCTGTGGACTGTAGCCTAGCAGGCTCCTCTGTCCGTGGGATTATCCAGGCAAGAATACTGCAGTGGGCTGCCATTTCCTTCTCCACTGGTCAGCCTAGTTCACTGCAGAACTGAATGTTTACACCACCTTTTCTAGACCTCTCAGCATGCAGATTGAAATAAGATACCTGAGCTGGAGACTTGAATATTAAGGAAGAAGGAAGTGGCTTTGATTCCCCTAAAACTCTACAACCAACAGTATAGTCCATACACCTGGACTGTTCGTTGGACAGTCCATACACCTGGGGCTGTTTTTATCGAGTCTCTCTGTCAGTAACAAAGACAGACGTTCCCTCAATATTCCTTTTCCCACCTCACATCCAATCCACTAGAATCCTTGTTGGCTCCACCCACTAAACACATCCTGAATTTACCTGTTTATTTCCATGGCCACCATTCTAGTCCAAATTCCTATCTTCTCTCATTTGCCTCTCTTTCCACTCCTGCCCTCTGCAATCCATTCTCCACACAACCACTTGAATAAATTATAAAAGGGATCAGGCCTTCCTTTTTTTTTAAAAAACCCTCCCACGACTTATTAGTCTTAGAATAAAATAATTGACTTACAAAATCTTCTATTTCCTGCCTATCTTTCTTTCCTCATTTTGTAGTCTTCTTTTTCTCACCGTCTATAATCAAATCATTTGGGCCTCAGAAAGTTCAAGCTTATTCCCGATTCAGGGCCTTTGTGTTTGTTGCTATGCTTGGTAAGAGGGGACATCCCATTGTAATGTTTTGCCCCCTTCCCATCTCTGTGTGACTGACTCTTGTTCCTGGATGTCACCTCTTCACTGAGGAACTATTGCCTGTAATCTGTCCCTTAGTGTCACTTTGGGATGTGGTCCTCATGTGTGCATCGCTATCTGAAACAATCTTGCTGCTAAATTGTTAACTTCTATTTATCTCCTCTAGCCTGTAAATCCCATGCAGTTGGGGACGACCTCTGCCTTGTTCACACCTATTCCTAGTGCCTAGAACAAAGCACAGGGTATGCCCTGATTCCTAAGAGGTGAATGAATGAACTGTCCTGGTGCATGGTCCCCACATTAGCCTCTTTCTGTGACTGCAGCTGCATTGTAAAATTAGCCGTGGTAGTGAGAGTAGTTCATTGTCCACTGCTCTCAATTCACTTAAACACTTTGAAGATGGATGACTTTGTCATGTTCACAAGGTGATGTGATTCACTTTTGAGCGTGTTACTAAGAGGACAGCAGACTGGGTCAACTAGAGATCACAGGTGGTAAAGAGATTACTTTTTCAATTTCTATCAAGAATTTGTAATAGGGAAGAACCTTTTGTATTCTATTACAAGTTAATCACGAAAGGGATGTTGCCTATAAGCTTAAATTATACATAATGGCCCATCTCTGAGAACCCTGCTTCTCAGATAATGAGCATTAAGCTAAAATACCTTTGTTTAGCTCGCAGGAAACATCCTGACCAGGTCCTCTATTAATGACTTCGGTGAAGAAGAAACTATAAACTCCAGTGACTGACTGGAACCAGGAAATGTTTGACTTTACTCCCTCCCCTTTTAGTAGAAAAGAAGCCTGAATCTAATTCAGGCAAGACTGGTTCTTTGAGACACACGTCTACCATCTTTTGCCAGCTGTCCAATAACGTTGCTATTCTTTGTCCCAACAACTCATCTCTCAATTTATTGGCCTGTCATGGGACAAAAAGTGCGAGCTTGGACTCAGTAACAAATTGAAATGGGGGGAAAAGTACCAGTTTATATTTTTGTTTACTAGTTTTAGAAAATACATATATTTCATTGCTGTCAAGCTAGTGCTCAGGATTTTCTTCAGAGGCTTAACTTGGATAAAAACTATTGTTCAGAGATGATTCATGTTTCAATAAATCAATTCAGTTCATTCCAATTTCCAGCTTGCAGCCCAGTTCAAGTCCTTCACCCCCAGCGCTCTGTTTTTTCCTCTGAAGTTTTAACTTTCTTCTCTTCCTCAGAAAGTTACACTGGGTCAGGTTCAGGTGCCATCAGATTCAATCGTTACAGGGTTGGTTGTAAAGCTTGTTAGGAATGTGCATGATTTCTATTATAAAACTCAGGGCTGCATTTTCTGCTATGTGAACTTCCAAACAGTAGAAAACACATCGTCTTCTTGTCTCCAATAAAATTATGTCCCTGGAGAAAACCTAACTTAACGACCCCTTTCCCCAAACCACATAGCTTGTATTGCTGCCCTCAGCAGGAATGGACACAGCTATTTTATTCTTTAAGTGACAACTGAATGAGCATGAAAAGATGGAAGAGCTCACTGTAAACACCAAAGGACAATACAAACATGAGCCTTTATCAAAAACTGATAGTATAAATAAAATATGTATAAAGACTTGACCAATTGTTTCAAAACTGGTTACTGAGTTTATTATCCAGAGGGATTTCCTATTGGATTAAACTGGGATCTATATTTAACTAGAATCAATAGAAAGAATAGAAGGTGAAGGAAAGAAATAGTGCCATCAGTATTTAGGTATTCAGCAATAAGGAAATAAAGGTCAAAGTTCCTATAACAAAAAGTAATCTTTTTGACCTCTAATCAAATAATGTATTTTTATTGGGTGCCCACTGAAGATTAATTTCTTAGTAGAGGGGCCTATTAATGTGACATATCACTATCTTTAAAATGCCTAAAGCTTTATAATCCAATTAATCCTCAGAAATCCAGAGAAATGCTGGCTACTAATAACTACTGTTATAGAAATATCGGGTTTTTTAATAGAAAGACTTTTAAAGAGAAAAAGTAAAAGACTAAACTAATTTATGACCTAATTTATTAAAAAAAAAAAAAGGTAGCAGTAAATGTTATGTGGCAGCCTGAATGGCGAAGGGAGTTTGGGGGAGAATCAGTTCAGTTCAGTCGTTCAGTCATGTCTGACTCTGCGAGCCCAAGGACTGCAGCACGCCAGGCTCCCTGTCCATCACCAGCTCCTGGAGTTTACCCAAACTCATGTCCATCGAAGTCGGTGATGCCATCCAACCATCTCATCCTCTGTTGTTCCCTCCTCCTGCCTTCAATCTTTCCCAGCATCACTGTCTTTTCCAATGAGTCAGTTCTTTGCATCAGGAGGCCAAAATATTGAAGTTTCAACTTCAACATCAGACCTTCCAATGAATATTCAGGACTGATTTCCTTCAAGATGGACTGGTTGGATCTCCTTGCAGTCCAAGGGACTCTCAAGAGTCTTCTCCAACACCTCAGTTCAAAAGCATCAATTCTTTGGCGCTCAGCCTTCTTCACAGTCCAACTCTCACATCCATACATGACCACAGGAAAAACCATAGCTTTGACAGACGGACCTTTGTTGGCAAAGGTCCACCTGTGGGGGAGAGGATACATGTATATATATGGCTGAGTCCCTTTGATGTTCAACTGAAACTATCACAGCATTGTTTGTTAACTGGCTATATTCCAATACAAAATAAAAAGTTTTTAAAATGAAAAATAAAAACAAAACAAAAAATAGGTAGTAGTAATGGTTCCCCTTTATCCAACAAAATAGTCTAACCAGTGTATCAGAATTTTGATGTTTCCTTACAACCAGAGAAGGGCTTCCCTGGTGGCTCAGACAGTGAAGAATCTGCCTGTAATGTAGCAGACCCAGGTTCGATCCCTGGGTCAGGAAGATCCCCTGGAAAAAGAAATGGCAACCCACTCCAGTATTCTTTCCCAGAGAATCCCATGAACAGAGGAGCCTGGTGGGCTACAGTCTATGGGGTTGCAAAGAGTCAGACATAATTGAGTGACTAACACTTTCACTTTTTCACTTATAACCAGAGAAAAACACATAAATTCACATTTAACATTTTAAAACTATTTTGACAGGACCATGGAAGCAGAATAATCCATTCAAAATAATATGAAAACACAGCCACAGTTGGCAGGTACAGCAGAATTAGGAACTTCCATTAACACTTTCTAAAGTCTCATTTACAAAATGAAACCACCACAGTTTAAAAGTACTTCTTAGTAATAGTGGGAAGGTCAAACACATAAATGAAGCCAGTCAGTTTCGAAAGAATTTGCTCCTTTAAATCATGAAGGCCTTTATATTAAATTCTTCTCCTGAGACACTCAATCACATGGCAATAAACTCAAATAACCCAACTGCTCCCTAGGAAAATCTAGAATAATGATAGATAAGGTAATTATTAGCGCTCACCCAATATCAACATGATATTCTGGGCACTCTCAATGTCTGACATTAGAAATAAGATAAAGACTATTTCCACTATTAAAAATTACTTACTGATTGTAAAAAATTTTCCCTCATATATCAGTCAACATAAAATAACCAATGGTAGTTCTTATCTCAGCTTTTATATTCAGGTATGAGTATCTTACCATCTATACTAGTTCAGTTATTATAAAGTAGTGTACAAATGGTAAGGATTATATAAAAGGATTACTATGGCTTTGTCTTATGGGAGGGAGATTAAGTATAACCTAAACAAACAGACCTTGAGAGCTGAGTCCACTTTCTAGGGTCAATTTATGCCGCCAGTTCAGAAAAATTGGATATTGTTTGTATATGTATGTGTGTGTGTGTGTGTGTGTAGCAGCTGGCATTCTCACACATACCACACCCCAATAATATAATGATTAAAAAACTAATATAGATTCCAAAATCCTGTTCAGTATGACTGTGTTTTCCTAAAACATTGCAAAACCTTTATAGGTAATCGTTTTAACCAAGGATGCTTATCTTAGTGGTTCATACCTCCTGTGTTCAGCTTGGTGGCTTTTGGTTCTTTCTTCCTCCTGTTGCTGTCGTTTAAATTCCAGTAATTCACCCTAGGAACATTAAAATATGGTTTTCAGTTAACATGGTTGTACAGAAGACACCCAAATTAATTACATATTTAACCTTAGCTAGCACAATATTTCATTTTTGAAACTTTTACTTAAGTGCCATTTCCATGTGAAATTGTTTTCTTACATAACTAGGTAGCAAAAATAATTGTGCCTCAGCCAAGTAATAACTGTGAGTGTAAAACTGTGAGATTAAAAAGGGAATGTGCATGTTCAAGCTATTAGACCATTAGGTACAACATACTCAGGAGAAAACGCAAAGTGAGCCAAACTCACCTGTGTCTTACAAAGAAAAACAAATCCAATTAGTTTCCTTAAGGAATGTTACACAATACTATTTCTTGGTAATTTCTTGAGCTTCTTTTTCCCAACAAATCCACAGCTGCTTACAAATACATATTGGACTCAACTCTGTAGAGCAATTCCATTAGAAACACATTTTCCATCCTGGAGAATAATCACTCACCTCTCATTGACTATGCTATGCTATGCTAAGTCACTTCAGTCGTGTCCGACTCTGTGCGACCCCATAGACGCAGCCCACCAGGCTCTCCCGTCCCTGGGATTCTCCAGGCAAGAACACGGGAGTGGGTTGCCATTTCCTTCTCCAATGCATGAACGTGAAAAGTGAAAGTGAAAAGTGAAGTCGCTCAGTCGTGTCCGACTCTTAGCGACCCCATGGATTGCAGCCTAACAGGCTCCTCCATCCATGGGATTTTCCAGGCAAGAGTACTGGAGTGGGGTGCCATTGCCTTCTCCGTCTCATTGACCAGTTATTTCTAATACTAGCAGAACATGGGAGTGGATGCTTTGCTTCAAATAGGCGGTCATGTTACTCCAACTAAATCTCTAGCTTCTGACATTCTGTCTTCTTGGAAGAGTCAGCAACTTCCACATTCAGTTACTGTGCTCACAGTATCAAACCAAACAACTAGGTTGCCAGAGAATCTCAATACTCAACTGCCTACACCTTGAGGCGGACCAAGTTATAACCTCATGTCACAGGCAGAAAAAGGCAGAGGGAAGTTATCAGGCCCCTGTCATGAGTTAGTGCCTGAGTGAAAGAGGTTTTCCGACTCCAGCACTAACTGACAGAGAAAATACAGCCACCTCTTGATAAACACACAGCAGCTTGTGTATTTTTTTTAACCTCCAAACTTCCATGATGAAAAGTATAAAGTAAGTTCAAAATTCAGATTGATATTTTATTCTTTTAGTTTTATTCTAAGGCCTTCCAACATTGTATAGCCTGCAAAATAAAGACTGGTTTCTTATACTGTGATAATCCAAATAAGCTACACATTAATCCCTAGAGCCAGACATCCTGGAATGTGAAGTCAAGTGGGCCTTAGAAAGCATCACTACGAACAAAGCTAGTGGAGGTGATGGAATTCCAGTTGAGCTATTTCAAATCCTGAAAGATGATGCTGTGAAAGTGCTGCACTCAATATGCCAGCAAATTTGGAAAACTCAGCAGTGGCCACAGGACTGGAAAAGGTCAGTTTTCATTCCAATCCCAAAGAAAGGCAATGCCAAAGAATGCTCAAACTACCGCACAATTGCACTCATCTCACATGCTAGTAAGGTAATGCTCAAAATGCTCCAAGCCAGGCTTCAGCAATACATGAACAGATGTTCAAGCTGGTTTTAGAAAAGGCAGAGGAACCAGAGGTCATTTCCAACATCTGCTGGATCATGGAAAAAGCAAGAGAGTTCCAGGAAAACATCTATTTCTGCTTTATTGACTATGCCAAAGCCTTTGACTGTGTGGATCACAATAAACTGTGGAAAATTCTGAAAGAGATGGGAATACCAGACCACCTGACCTGCCTCTTGAGAAACCTGCATGCAGGTCAGGAAGCAACAGTTAGAACTGGACATGGAACAACAGACAGGTTCCAAATAGGAAAAGGAGTACGTCAAGGCTGTATATTGTCACCCTGCTTGTTTAACTTATATGCAGAGTACATCATGAGAAACGCTGGGCTGGAGGAAGCACAAGCTGGAATCAAGACTGCTGGGAGAAATATCAATAACCTCAGATATGCAGATGACACCACCCTTATGGCAGAAAGTGAAGAGGAACTAAAAAGCCTCTTGATGAAAGTGAAAGAGGAGAGTGAAAAAGTTGGCTTAAAGCTCAACATTCAGAAAATGAAGATCATGGCATCTGGTCCCATCACTTCATGGGAAATAGAGGGGGAAACAGTGGAAACAGTGTTAGACTTTATTTTTTGAGGCTCCAAAATCACTGCAGATGGTGACTGCAGCCGTGAAATTAAAAGACGCTTACTCCTTGGAAGAAAAGTTATGACCAACCTAGATAGCATATTGAAAAGCAGAGACATTACTTTGACAACAAAGGCCTGTCTAGTCAAGGCTATGGTTTTTCCAGTGGTCATGTATGGATGTGAGAGTTGGACTGTGAAGAAAGCTGAGTGCTGAAGAATTGATGCTTTTGAACTGTGGTGTTGGAGAAGACTCTTGAGAGTCCCTTGGACTGCAAGGAGATCCAACCAGTCCATTCTGAAGGAGATCAGCCCTGGGTGTTCTTTGAAAGGAATGATGCTAAAGCTGAAACTCCAGTACTTTGGCCACCTCATGCAAAGAGTTGACTCATTGGAAAAGACTCTGATGCTGGGAGGGATTGGGGGCAGGAGGAAAAGGGGACGACAGAGGATGAGATGGCTGGATGGCATCACCGACTCGATGGACGTGAGTTTGAGTGAACTCCGGGAGATGGTGATGGACAGGCAGGCTTGGCGTGCTGCTATTCATGGGGTCGCAAAGAGTCAGACACGACTGAACGACTGAACTGAACTGAACTGAATCCCTAAAGCACAATATTTAATTCTAATTTCTCCTGAGCACCAATGACAAAGGAAAAAGAGTATTCATTCAGTCACTTCGCAAGTATTAAATGCTGAGGCTTGTGCTAGAGACTTACTTTTTCACAGTGGCATAAAGTCTTTCACTTTAATTTCTGTCACTGTATAAGCATAGTTTAAAAATCTACCAAGCAACAGTACTACTTATACTAGGCTTATATTAAAATAAAGGAAGTCCCAGTCTTCCCTCTCACCCATACAATCATGTTCAGTATTTGTGTGTGATTTCATCTGTCAATTGTCTTGTTTAAAGCATGAATATTCTTCTGTTTCTTAATTTAAAAAAAAGTAGCATTATCATTTGGCCTCCTACCATGGAGATTTACATCTCTATTACTACCTCCATCCCAGTGCCCACTTCCCTTCCTGGTACACCACCATCCTCATCCTTCATCCTGATAACTTTAAGTTTCACTGTGGTGAGGGAAGAGTCCTAGGGGTCTTACCACTCCTCAGCTAGATTTCCAAGTCACCCTTTTTTCAACTCTAGCCCTCCGAGATGCCAGGTGCCTCTAATTCCACATCTGTATCTGGACTGCTTCAATATCAGTATTACATTTCTTGAAAATGAGTTCTGCCTTCTCCTGCTCTTCCTACCAGCTTCCAAAATTGTGCTGATAACATTTTTTGCTACAGTCTCCTGGTCTGCATTTTTGTTCTACATACTGGCTTATGCCTTAAAAAAAAAAACATTCCCTTTATTTTCTTTTTAGGGGATCTAGGGAGAGCGGGACTGGAGTTAAGCAAATGAAATGTTGTGAAAGTGCAGTGTTTAACCAGACCTTAATATTCTGAAGCAAAAATTACACTGGAATTCTGTTACTTGATCCTCACAACAATTCTCAAAGGTAGGCAGACAGTGTTTTTTGATGAATGAATGGATAAACATTATTACACTTGCTTTATAGAAGAGGAAACAAAGGATCAGAGACTCAGTTTAAGTATTTTGTCAAGGGATAAATGGCTCCTAAGTAACAAATAAAGACGAGAGCTTGGACATTTTTGTACCTAATCTATAAAAATGCATCCAGTATAGGCTGTGGAGATAAAGGATAACTTGTCATTAGTTAATCATACTCAAGAATAAACAGCCACATCTAGAACTGTAGAGCCCATTACACTCAAAAGTTCTAGCAGAATCTATCTAACCTAAGTTCAAACCTAAATCCCTCTTGTCAAAGGATGCTATTTTTTCCCACTTATATTAACCCATTTCTCCAAGGAGCAACTTCTGTATCCAGCCATTCCAAGTTTGATAACATGAACCCTGGACAGGCTAAATTAGGACATCAATCCTAGATATGAGACAAAAGAGTTTTTTAAAACCTTTGAAGCATATATTTTATAGATGTGTATTACCACATATTTCCTTAAAATAATTTTTAAGATAATTTTTTCAGCCTTGACAAAAATGATCCTTAAATTTATCTGGTAAAAGATAAATTAGCAAATAGCAATAAAAAAATTCCTGAAAAAAAGAAATGAGTGAAAACCAGCTTTCCCAAATATTCAAAAATATCATGAAACTGCAGGAATTAAAACAATTTGATTGAGTTCAGGAAAAGACTTACTGCATGGAAGCACAGCTCACCATAAGTTGTTTTGCTAAACCCTCACAGAAGAGAGAGAGCAGTGAATGATGATGGACTAGCTGACTACTGTGAGAAAAAATCAGAGCAAGATCCTTTATTTTTATATCAAAATAAATTTTACAGAGCCCCAGGACTTGAACTTAAAAGATGGAACCGTATAAGTTGCCAAAGGAGGCATGGGTAAGTTTATTTATAAACTTGAAATGAGGAGGGTACAGACTCAGGAAATAGAAGGATTAATAGATTTGGCTACATCAAAATTCAAAACTTCAACTGGGATAAAAACTTAAAAAGATGTTTATGGCACACATAGGCTAATTCAGTTACTCTTTCATTCAGCCATTCAGCAATATCTGAGTGCATACTGTGAGGCAGGCTTGCATCTATGTGATGGGGATACAATAACAGGACAGACAAGATCCTTGCTCCTTAAGAGTTTATATTCTAAAAAAAGAGAAGACCATGAATAAATGAGAAAAATATCCACCGATAATCCTATGCAGAGGATTAAACATGCCGTTGTGAGGCTCAGTGACTCAGTTCTTATTTTAGGTGGAGGCTCAGGGAAGGCCTGAGGAGGAAGCTAAAGACCTTATATAAACCAATAAAGAAAACACAGACACCGACAGAAAAAGGGCCAGGCAAAGGAAGAGGAAGTTGGCAGCTAAACCACAGAATGCGTGTACATTTAAAAATAGTCATCATTTTCACACATAGTCAAAGAATATAAACCAAAACAATGAGATAAAGTTTTTCTTCTTTCCTGTTGACAAAAACTAGAAAAGTTTGATAGAGAATCAGGTACCTTCCAGCATTTTGGTGGAGTGTCTAAGTTAATAAAAAAATAGTTTTTGGAGAGCAGCAACCATAAATATGTAAAATGTACACATCCTTTGCAGAATGTTCAAAGACGTGTAAAAGGAGAGGCGCATCTGAATTACTGAAACAGTTCAAGTTGAAGGGAAAGACTTCATGCACATTTACAAGGACCTGGCACAGTAAAGTACGGCATCGCCCACACGATGGGGTATTATGCAACAGGTCCAAAGAATTAGACGGATGGCGGCGGGGGCGCCGATGACAAGGCCTCTAAGACACATTAAATGGTAAAAGTGATGTTCAGAGCAGTTTCGAGGGTACTGTTCCATGTAAATAGAAAAGATACACATATATCCATTTTTAACTTTTATATGCTGGTATACATATCTTGGCACCCCACTCCAGTACTCTTGCCTGGAAAATCCCATGGATGGAGGAGCCTGGTGGGCTGCAGTCCATGAGGTCGCTAAGAGTCGGACACGACTGAGCGACTTCACTTTCACTTTTCACTTTCATGCACTGGAGAAGGAAATGGCAACCCACTCCAGTGTTCTTGCCTGGAGAATCCCAGGAACGGGGGAGCCTGGTGACTGCCATCTATGGGGTCACACAGAGTCGGACACGACTGCAGTGACTTAGCATAGCATAGCATGTACATGTCTTAGACATTTTTATGCTAAAACACATACTAAAATGTTAATTGTAACTATCATTGGAGCTCAAAGCATGGCAGGTAGGTAGGCAGAGGGAGGAAACTTTAATATCGTAAGTAGTGTTTGTTGTTTTAATCTTTGAACCATGTGAACATTACTTCCTCAAACTATCAAGAAAGGTTTATATCTGTGTGGGGGACCATTTCTGTTTCTTTCTGCTTTCCTTTATTTAAAAATCCCAATGGATATCTAGTTTTTAATACACAAAAATGTAAAAGAGCAAAACAGTACATCATGAAGCCAAGAACTGTCAGGGAAGGCAAAAAAAGAGGCCAGGAAGAGACTAGCACAGAGCCTGCTGTTACAGAGGCAAGGACAGGGGAGGGAAGAAAACAGAGCAGGAGGGAGGCAGGAGGGGAGTCGATGAGGCACCACCACGCAGGACCACGACCCCAGGTGGCAGAAGGGGGTGCTCGCGTTCCGCTGCACTCGGGATTTTTATTCTACAAGCAGCAAAGCGTGTTTACTAGGGAGAGAGAGGCTGGTTTTCCTTTGGTGCCACAAAGGATAATTTCAACTAATTAATTTCTTCTGCTGAGCTGACAGCCACTGCAGATGCATCTGCATGCTTTATAAGCATATTCCTGGGTCGTTGATGTGGTTCTAACCCAGAAGTGCAACACCTCCTTGGACAGATACAAAACAAGTCGTTCCTGTTCCAAGGACTGAGCTTTGGACACTAAGAAAATAAAAATGCTCTCCAAGTCGGAGGGACACGACACAAAGCATCTGAGACACTGTCAAATCTTGTCTCACTCAACACATATTTCTGAAGCACCAACCATTCTCCAGACACCTGGATTCAGGCTGAGATACAGATGCAAAGAAGACCCACCTCCAACCTGAAGGAAACCACAGAATAATGAGGACGACAGACCCGGGAAACAGCTGTGACATGAAACAGAAAGAAACGCATCACTGGACACAAGTTCAAGCAACATGACAAGAGAATAAGAAGGGATGCAAACTAGAGACAAGGAGCAAATGTTCCCGAAGGTTCGATATTTTAAATGTATCCATGAAGGCTCCCAGGGGAGAGAACGTGTGTCTTCTCACTGCTCTGCTCGCCTCCCTGCATTCAGACGGCGCTCCATCGAGAGAAGGTACGTAAGTCCTCTGATAAACAAAGTCTCGTTTTGGAGATGCTAAAGCAGAACCTCCTGTAAACACTGGCCAAGTCAGATATGTGTGTTAGTCGCCCAGTTGTGTCCAACTCTTTGTGACCCCATGGACTATACCATCCATGGAATTTCCCAGGCAAGAATACTGGAGTGAGTAGCCATTCCCTTCTCCAGAGGATCTTCCCGACCCAGGGATTGAACCCAGGTCTCCTGCATTGGAGGCAGATTCTTTACTAACTAAGCCACCAAGTAAATGTTTAGTAAATAAGGACAACACTGCAAATGGTGCCAGTCTGTGCCGGTCCTGCTGGGACTGCTCTTGCTGGAGGAAGGGCTAAGATGAAGCAGTGCTGGGGGGACCAAGCTAATGGCAAGAAGTAAGAGTCACCATTTCCTGCCAGGGGTTACGGAAATCACTTCTCTGCGTTGCATTCTACCAAAGGCTCGACTAAACAACAAACAGGTGTGTACAAGGCCAGCTGCGTGAGAAAGCTGATGAGTTTAAAGGCATGTTCCAAAGCAAGGCTGTGGTAATCGGAGGCTAGGACAGGGTCATTTTAAAATCATGTTTGAATTCCAGTGGGGCATGTTCTGACATGGTCAGCCTGACTGCATTATATGTAAACATTAAAGTGTCATCACCATTAAAGCAGACATGCTTCTCCCAGGAGAGAATGTTCTCTCAACTCAACAAGGGGAAAAGGATAATGGAAGCGGGAGAGTTGATGCCATGAACTTCAAGGACCCCCACCTTTGGATGTTTATAAAAATATTTGTTCTGGAAATTCTAACCTAATGCTTTTTAGTGTTATTTGATGAAAAAATCTTCTAGTGAAGGGGAAGAAAGCTTCAGTATTGCATGGGACAAGGTTCAAGAATGGTTTTAGCCAACTTGATAGGACAAAAATAGAAAAGAAGTTTTATCTAATTATTGGAAATAAAAGTTATTATTTATGGATGAGAGCAATCTGTACAACCCAAGACAATCAACTAAAAATTGCTTAGAACAAATGGAATTAAATGAGCTGGCTTCCTTTGTGGCTCAGCTGGTAAAGAATCCACCTGCAATGTGGGAGACCTGGGTTCAATCCCTGGGTTGGGAAGATCCCCTGGAGTAGGGAAAGACCAGCCCACTCCAGTATACTGACCTGGAGAATTCCATGAACTGTAAAGTCCATGGGGTCGCAAAGAGTTGGACATGACTGAGTGACTTTCACTTCACTTCACCTCATATATATATGACACACAAATTCATGAAGCATTCCATATGTTTTAGGGCTTCCCTGGTAGCTCAGCTGGTAAAGAATCCACCTGCAATGTAGGAGACCCCGGTTTGATTCCTGGGTCGGGAAGATCCCCTGCAGAAAGGGATAGGCTACCTACTCTAGTATTCCTGGGCTTCCCTCATTGCTCAGATGGTAAAGAATTCGCCTGCAATGCGGGTGACCTGGGCTCAGTCCCTGGGTTGGGACGATTCCCTGGAGGTGGGCATGTCAACCCACTCCAGTATTCTTGCCTGGAGAATCCCTCATGGACAGAGGAGCCTGGTGGGCTACAGTCCATGGGGTCACAAAGAGTTGGACATGACTGAGCAACTAAGCACAGCATAAAACATATATGTAAGAATCAATAATGCCCTCAAATGTTAGTAAAAACTAATGAGAAAATAGGAGATAGAGAGATTTCATCAAAAAGCAACAATATAAAAAATTGCTCAATCCCTAAAAAAAAAAAAAACAAAAAAAAAACACATCCAAAACCCCCAAACCTAAAAAAGCCCCAGAATACCTGAGACCTTTCCTGTAATCCTTTAACGATAATTTGAATAAAGTAGAGATGGCTGATGCCCCTGAGTGGTAAAATTCAATACTGTAACAACTACAGTTCTGTCCAAATTAATTAGTGAGCTTAATGCAATTCCAGTAAAAATTTCAGTGGAATTTGAGGTAGTTTGAAAAACCATATCTACACTTCAACTGAGAGAATAATCACAAGATTAAATAAGAAATAATTTGTGTGTTTGCTGGGGTGAGGAGGGTTTATATTATTAGCTATTAAAGAACATTACAGACTCCCTCGTACTGCTGCTGATAAGAGGGGCAGCAAAGGACTCAGACAGTATCAAATTCTAAAAAGTTTCCTAAAATAAAAGTCTTAGACCTAAAAGGTATACATCTATTCTGAGGAAATAATCAGAAATGCACGCAAGCTGTATGGATAGGATTGTTTATATTTAAAATCAGCTTAATGGGAGGTTTAAAATAGTTTTTCAGCAGTAGAGAAGTTGAGGATTTTGAAGTCTGGAGTACCATGCAACAGTGACTACTATGCTTCAATGATGTAAGAATGTGCTTATCTATGTGAAAATGGAAAAAAAGTGATTATAAAAGAGAGTCTGGGTGAGTTTTGAAGCCTGCCTCTTCTCTTGTACTTTGTACGGATTACTTTCTCTTTCTAAACCTCATTTGTTATGGATGATTGTCGTGCTGTCTACCTCATGACACTGGAAGATTACCTGAGAGCAAGCACATGGAGAGTTTAGCTTATGCCTGGCATGTGGTAAGCCTGCAAATGTGACCCGAGGTGGAGAGAAGCAGCTACAGTCTCTGCATGTATGGAAACCAAGAAATGAAGTAAATATACTGACATGTTAAAGGAGCTTATCTCTGGGTGGAGAGTTTTTATGAGTGATGATTATATTTTTCCTCGTAATTTCTATACTTTGACATTTTCCACCATATAAAAGCAACTTTTATGATAAAAAATATTTTTTAGAAGTTGGAAGAAATTTGATAGGAAGTATTTCTGGGTGGGAGATAGAGAATTCAATGACTATTGTAGCTGAAAGTCCATTTCTTTATATTAAATAATGACAGAATTAACAATAACTAGTAAGAGAGGGGGGCTTCCCAGGTGGCACTAGTGGTAAAGAACCCGCTTGCCACCTGAGCAGACGTAAGAGACCTGGGTTCGATCCCTGGGTCGGGAAGATCTCCTGGAGAAGGGCATGGCAACCCACTCCAGTATTCTTGCCTGGAGAATCCCATGGACAGGGGAGCCTGGCGGGCTATGTTCCATAGGATCGTAGAGTCGGACATGACTGAAGCAATTTAGCACAGCACGGTAAGAGAGGAGTACACATTATTAATGCTATTTTTTCACTCTCCTACTTTACCCATGAGTATTTACTTCCTTGGATTTGGTTGGTTTCCTCTCAATAATTTGAGCTCTATTTCCACTTTTTCTTATAGCCAACGTCATCTTTATTCTGGGGAAAGGCATTACTGTGGGGAGCTGCAGAACCAAGGCTCCTCTAAGCTATCCCCAGCCCCAAACTCTTCTCTTTCTACAGGGGATCTTCCCGACCCAGGAATCAAACTGGGGTCTCCTACATTGCAGGTGGATTCTTTACCAGCTGAGCTACCAGGGAAGCCCTAAAACATATGGAATGCTTCATGAATTTGTGTGTCATATATATATGAAGTGAAGTGAAGTGAAAGTCACTCAGTCATGTCCAACTCTTTGCGACCCCATGGACTTTACAGTTCATGGAATTCTCCAGGTCAGTATACTGGAGTGGGCTGGTCTTTCCCTACTCCAGGGGATCTTCCCAACCCAGGGACTGAACCCAGGTCTCCCACATTGCAGGTGGATTCTTTACCAGCTGAGCCACAAAGGAAGCCAGCTCATTTAATTCCATTTGTTCTAAGCAATTTTTAGTTGATTGTCTTGGGTTGTACAGATTGCTCTCATCCATAAATAATAACTTATATTTCCAATAATTAGATAAAACTTCTCTATTTTTGTCCTATCAAGTTGGCTAAAACAATTCTCGAACCTTGTCCCATGCAATACTGAAGCTTTCTTCCCCTTCACTAGAAGAGTTTTTCATCAAATGACACTAAAAAGCATTAGGTTAGAATTTCCAGAACAAATATTAGTTGGTGGTAGGAGCTGCAGATACTTTTATGTTGTTCACTGTTCTAATATTTTACCACTGAGATTAATGTTGGTTGTTTGTTTGAAAGACTATATGAATGTTAAGGGAAAAAAAATTATCTCTAGCTTACCATGTTTTCTTTTTTTTTTTTTAACTGATAGATTTTAACCTACCAATGCCTGTTTTTGGCAACTACAGAGGTAGTCAAATTCTTTTTCTCTCATGATCTCTTTTTCTCTCATATTTCGGTCTTCCTTTGTGGCTTAGCTGGTAAAGAATCCACGTGCAATGCAGGAGACCTGGGTTTGATATCCAGGGAAGATCCCCTGGAGAAGGGAAAGGCTACCCACTCCAGTATTCTGGCCTGGAGAATTCCATAGACTATATAGTCCATGGGATCGCAAAGAGTCATACACGACTGAGCAGCTTTCACTATCATATTGCAGTGATATAAAAAGTTATAATATATAGGTAGTCATCTTTGCACTCCTAGAATAAACTTAACTATGTAAATGATATGAGAAACAAATCCCATTAGCTAGAACTTTCTTTCAGATGTTAATCTCTATAAATCTGTGAGTGTGTCCCTTTACCAGGTTGTGACATCATGAGAATGACAATTAAATTATATTAATTCTAAATTATTTCATCTTTTTCCTTGCTCTGAAACAACTTGTAGAACACAGGAAAAAAATGTGTTACTTGAAAATTCTAATGAACCTGCCTGTAAATTTATCCAAATTTAGCTTGTTAAGGGAAAGTAATTCTCAGAAAACTTTAATCACTTGCATTTTTGTCTTTATTGTAATTCTTTGAGTCAGTTTAGAGTTTTACATATTCTCATAAAACCATTCACTTAATCTTCTCTAAAACTATGGTTCTAGCCCCTCATTTATACTGTCATGTATTTGCATTTTTACTAATATTTTCTTGATTAGACTTACCAGAGATTTGTTCATTTTGTCGACCTCATCAAAGAAGAAGCTGTTGAATTTTTATAACAGCTGTTTCTTCAAGTTTTTTTTTTTTTATTAATTTCTGTTCTTAATTACTTCCTTCAGTATTTTTTATTGTTCTTGTTTTAAATTCTTAGGTTGGATACATTAATTTGTTTCTGTTTGAGTCCTGACTGGATTTAAAGTTGTGATTTTTCTTTTTCTGAGTACGGCTTTGCGAGGATTCCCTATAAGCTGCTCTCACCATAATTTCTAACGTAGTCTACAATCCTTTTCTCTGTCATTGAATAATTTAAATATGTTTTCATGGTTTGTTTTTACTTTCCAAATGACTATATAAAATCAATAACCATGCAAAATCAGTAAGTGTACTCAACCTATCAGAAAAATTTTAAATTACTTGTAGGCAGAAAAGGGATAAAATAAATTATATGGAGAAACAAGTATGCAGGATCAACTGGGTCTGAGTTAGCTGTGTTTCTAAAGGAGATCTGAGAGAAGCTAAAGATGACCAGGTGGAGAAGTGCTTTGAGAGGAGCTTGACAGTGGGTTCTTCGTCTCCCATGCTGGCATACACAGCAGCCCGCACTGACATCGTCCCCTAGGTAACACAGAATGGAGGAGGGGCTCTGAGCTCAGAGGAACAGGACAGTGTCCCAGTACATGCTGACCACAGGAGAACAAGAGGCTGCCACATGCAGAAGATTGGCTTCTGTATATCTTAACTTGGCCAGGGCCTTCCTTGGTGGCTCAGATGGTAAAGAATCTGCCCCAAGTACAGGAGATCTGGGTTCAATCCCTGGGTTGGGAAGATCCCCTGGAAAAGGGAATGGCAACCCACTCCAGTTTTCTTGCCTGGAGAATCCCATGGATAGAGGAGCCTGGTGGGCTACAGTCCATGGGGGCGCAAAGAGTCAGACACGGCTGAGCAACTAATACTTTCACTTTCACGTGTCCAAAGAAACATGAGGAGATAACCAAGAATCACCAAACATGTGAGAGACAAAACTACATGAGATAAAACTTACATCAGAAAGGAAAAAAATACTATTAAAATAGTAAGTAAAAAATGTTAATGATTGTATAACTGCCATTAATGAAGAGATCAGAAAGGATATTGCACTTATAAAGCAGAACACTGCTATGAAAAAGTAAGTCAGCAACACTGGTAAATAAACAAATTCAATGCAGGGGCCAAATAAGCAGAATGACGAAATGATTCCAGGAGCAAGATGATCTAGCGAAAGGTTCTCCCAGAATGCAATGGAAAAGGCCAGACAGGAAGTATAAGACAAATGGTTAAGAGAGACAGAGGACATGTCTAGCTAGAATTTCCAAAGCTACTTGATACATATCCAAGAAACAGGGAGTAGGGTTGATAATAGGGAAGAAATGTGAAAAGAAAATAGAAATTTTTCAGAACTACAGTAAGACATATTTTGAGGTTAAACAGGCCAACAAAAGGTAATACAAAATTAAAATCAAAACCACTAAGAAATTTCTTACGATAGGGAGGAAAGGAGAGGAGAGAAAAGAGGAAAAGTAAATAAACAGGACAGAAAATTCAGAGTCAAGAAAATAAAGAATGGAAAACAAAAATAAAAAGTAAATTATGTAGGAGAAAATGGGCAGATACACTAGTAATCACACAATAAATGAGAATATATTAAAAAGAGATTATGAAATTGGCTAAAAGAAAGATCAGCCATTTTTATTACTAGAAATCTAATTTAAGCCAAGTGACACAGAGGGGTTAAAATTGAGTAACGGAAAAAGAAATTGCCACATAAGTTCTAACAAGAAGGATGGCAAAATAATTAGGATCAGACAAAATTAAGACCAAGAACCGTCAAGGTGAAAATCACTAAGTGAGAAGAGTAGTCCATTTCATATTGATAAAATCCTGTATGAAAGGCTGGCTTCCCATAAGTCATGTTGGTTGGAACTACTTCCCATTTCAATGGCTGAACCAATCACAGTCAATGAGAATAGAATTCCCATGATCAGTTAGACCATTTGCAAATGCATCCCTGGGCTGACTTCTGACTTTTCTGAAACAGGCCATGCTAAGTAGGATGAATATATGAAGGGGGAAAAAAAAATGAGGTTTTAGGAGAGAAGTAGGTAATCGACACTATTTGATACATCACTCTGAAGTTATCACAACACACAATTTTTTCTTGGGCAGCATTAATTACTACCAAGTGATTATTCACTAAAAAATAAAAGTACAGCGTTTTATTTGTCCTCTTTTAATTGTTCATCTCCTCCACAAAAAAGTAAACTTTAGGAGAGAAGGGGCCTTGTCTATCCTGTTTCTAGTTGGAACTTCAGTATCTTCCAGGAGGCTCAGTACATAATAGGAGCTCAGTCCCTGTTGTCGACAGAATAGTTGGATGGATGGGTGGATGGATAGATGGGTCAGTGGATGAATACTGGGATGGATTACTCTGAGATAGAATAATATCAGAATAATAGAGTAAAAAAAAAGCCATAAAAGCTTTAAATGATATAAATAATGTCAGAGTTACAGGGACACAGGGATTGCAAAAAGACCACTGAACCACTGAATTGAATGTTCAGAAGGGATTTTATCTTTAGAGAGCAGTTTCAGTAAGAGCGTTTATGAATATAAACCAGAACATAAAGCATTAAGGACAAAGTGGGCAATAAAGATGTGATTATAGTAATATTACCTCTGTCTTTTTTTTTTTTTTTTGGTAGAAGCAGAAAAGATAACCCTGAGGATAGCCGAATCAAGGAAGAAGTAGGTCAGCTTGTTTATTTTGTTACGGCGAGAGTCAGCATGCCTGCCGACAAAAAATATACTAGTTAACAGAAAATATACTGAAGATGTAGGGGGAAAATGATGCTTTTGAACTGTGGTGTTGGAGAAGACTCTTGAGAGTCCCTTGGACTGCAAGAAGGTCCAACCAGTTTATCCTAAAGGAGAATTTGATCCCTGGGTTGGGAAGAATTTGAGTCCTGGGTGTTCACTGGAAGGACTGATGTTGAAGCTGAAGCTCCAATATTTTGAACACCTGATGCAAAGAGCTGATTAATTAGAAAAGACATTGAATCTGGGAAAGACTGAGGGCAGGAGGAGAAGGGGATGACAGAGGATGAGATGGTTGGATGGCATCACCGACTCGATGGATATGAGTTTGAGTAAACTCCAGGAGTTGGTGATGGGAGGCCTGGCATGCTGTGATTCATGGGGTCACAAAGAGTTGGACACGACTGAGCAACTCAGCTGAACTGATAGGGTGAAAAACTGAAAATAGGAGGTTTTAGTCAGTCAGTTGTGTCTGACTCTCTGCAATTTCATGAACTGTAACCCACCAGGTTCCTCAGTCCATGGAATTCTCCAGACAAGAATACTAGAGTGGGTTGCTATTTCCTACTCCAGGGGATCTTCCCAACCCAGGGATCAAATCCAGATCTCCTGCACTGCAGGCATATTCTTTACCACCTGAGCCACCAGGCAAGCCAAGGTAATTACAAGTAAAGTGTTGGAACAGGGAATTGAATCAAATGTAAAATACCAGGAATTAAAATTAAGGAAGAATCTACTGTCCCCAAAGACCAGAGTAATGGAAGAATGTGAAAGTCAGGGACAGACAGAGCAGGATCAACACGCAGTTGATCACTTTACCTAGATCACTTTACACCTCACTTTAACCTAGAGAATCTACTCTCCAACTTCTCCACAGTAGGTGTTCATTAGATACTTGTTGAATCAAGGGAACAAGTAAACACATGAATGTGTCCATTAGTTGCTCAGTTGTGTCTGACTCTTCGAGACCTCATAGACTGTAGCCCACCAGGCTCCTCTGTCCATGGGATTCTCCAGGCAAGAATACTGGAGTGGGTTGCCATTTCCTTCTCCAGGG
Organism: Bos taurus; assembly: GCF_002263795.3. Taxonomy (NCBI): domain Eukaryota; kingdom Metazoa; phylum Chordata; class Mammalia; order Artiodactyla; family Bovidae; genus Bos; species Bos taurus. Next base: position 13,043,669 of record NC_037339.1, read on the forward strand.
GATCTTCCCAACCCAGGGATTGAACCCAGGTCTCCTGCATTACAAGCAGATGCTTTACCATCTGGGCTACTAGGTGAAATTAAACACATGGAAAGATGTGATGATACAAATGTGTTATGGCTCCCTACCATGAACATGATTCTTCTTGTTTTCTTAAGCAAAACCACTGAAGTGATAATGAGTGGCAGACTCTACTAGCCAGGGAAGCTTCCAGTGGCCTTTTAACAACAGACTGAACAAAAAGGGAGAGAAGCAAAAATAAGGTAAATATCCTTATGTACTCTACCATTATTGAAGTCCCTAGTGATGGAACCATCTATACACTCATTATTCATTTTACTGAAAGCTTCAGTAAGTAAAAGGAAATAATTTATGTAAAAAGAAAATATGTTTAATCAATAACCAGAAAAATATGTGTGTATCAACATTTGTCTGACTCCAGAAGAAAAACAAGATTAAGAAATAAAAAGCTTAATTTTCACTGTTTAAAATAACTGCTCAACCTGAAAATTAAATAGCAGATCTGATTTTCTAATCTGTTGAGCATGCCCTTTGTAAAATATTCTACATTTACAGGTTTTCACATTCTAAATATATCAAACTTTATAAAACAGTATTTAAGATTCACTAGTAGTTATTTTAAAATACATCATGTCTACACTGATTTGTAACTCAGGATGTGGTGATACGTTGAAAGATCACAGAAAAATATTAATACTTTCATGTCATTTGATGGACATCATTGAAAATATAACTTAAATATATACTAGATTCAGTTTCTACTTGCTAATTACTAGAATCTTACTAAAACACTGCTTATTTAACTGTGGATTTCCATATGAAGCCTCTGTCAAAGGAAAAATAATTTTTTTTAAACACCAAGAGATAAAAATGCTTCATGGCTTCTTCATTGCTTATCATGCTTGTATTCAGTCGCTAAGTCATGTCCAGCTCTTTGCAACCCCATGGACTATAGCCCGTTAGACTCCTATGTCCATGGGATTCTCCAGGCAAGAATTCTGGAGTGGGTTGCCATTTTCTTCTCCAGGGGATCTATCAGACCCAGGGGTCAAACCCACATTTCCTGCATTGCAGGCAGATTCCTCAGCACTGAGCCACTAGGGAAGCACCTTATTGGCACTTGGCTTAATAATTAAGCCTAGTAAGTGGCTTAATAACTAAACTGACAATTTACATTATTTCTTTCAACAATTTAACAGTTAGAACCGGACATGGAACAATGGACTGGATCCAAATTGGGAAAAGAGTATGTTAAGGCTGTATATTGTTACCCTGCTTATTTAACTTATATGCAGAGTATATCATGTGAAATGCTGGGTTGGATGAAGCACAAGCTGGAAACAAGATTGCCAGGAAAAATATCAATAATCTCAGATATGCAGATGATACCACCCTTATGGCAGAAAGTGAAGAAGAACTAAAGAGCTTCTTGATGAAAGTGAAAGAGAAAAGTGAAAAAGCTGCTTGAAACTCAACATTCAAAAATCTAAGATCATGGCATCTGGTCCCATCACTTCATGGCAAATAGATGGGGAAACAATGGAAACAGAGACTTGAGCTTCAAAATCACTGCAGATGGTGACTGCAGCCATGAAATTAAAAGACACTCGATCCTTGGAAGAAAAGCTATGACCAACCTAGACAGCATATTAAAAAGCAGAGATGTTACTTTACTGACAAAGGTCTGTCTAGTCAAAGCTATGTTTTTTCCAGTAGTCATGTATGGATGTAAGAGTTGGACAATAAAGAAATCTGAATATTAAGTAATTAATGCTTTTGAACTGTGGTGTTGGAGAAGACTCTTGAGAGTCCCTTGGGCTCCAAGGAGATCAAGCCAGTTCATCCTCAAAGAAATCAGTCCTGAATATTCATTGGAAGGACTGATGCTGAAGCTGAAGCTCTAATACTTTGGCCACCTGATGCGAAGAACTGACTCATTGGAAAAGACCCTGATGCTGGGAAAGATTGAAGGCAGGAGGAGAAGGGGATGACAGAGGATGAGATGGTTGGATGGCATCACCAACTCGATGGACATGAGTTTGAGCAAGCTCCAGGAGTTGGTGATGGACAGGGAGGCCTGGCGTGCTGCAGTGCGTGGGGTCATAGTCAGACATGACTGAACGACTGAACTGAACTGAAGCACAAAACAACTCAGTGACAACCACTTATATTGGATGTTGGATGAAACTATGAAAAAGTAAGGGTTTGACCTCTGTTGGGAGGAGGGAGCACTCAGAGGGTCAATTCTAACAACAACAATTAGTACACATTTCATAATATGAATATGTTATAATATGATTTCCACACTCAATTGCTATAATAAGCTACCTTGTAGAGCAAAGACATAAGAGGAAAAAACAAACCAAATTAAGGAAATCAGAATGGGCGTTAGAATTCAAGGTAATTGAATAATTGAAGAAACAGACTTGAGGGATATCCTGGAAGAAATGGCAGGATATATTAAGTACAAATAGAACAAGAAAAAAAGTTCGAAAATAAATATGGGGAAGATAATGGTCTCCCACTAGCTGAATAATTTTTTTTTGCTTTTTTAAAGGACCTGGGACGAAGTGGCCCCTTGGAGCTGACTCCCATCTCTCTCATGACTCCCATCCTTGGTTGAGGAGCCTCTGAGCCTATGAATCAAAGCAGGTATGACCATCAAGTCACAATACTGTTTTCAGTTACCCTGTCAGAAATTTCTTATTCATTAAGTACTTTTCTCAGTGTTCATTTCCCTGATTTCTATTGCTCATTTTATTTGGAATATTGTGTTTTTTGGAAACACCTCACATATTTGTGTACGTGTAGAGTGCGTCGTTTCATTCCTTGGGTATTTTTAGATGAACATTTAAGCCAGTGTCACGATTTTGTGTGCCTGCTTTTTTCCATTATGCATTATAGTGGTCTCTGGACATTATTTGCAACATCATATATCTTTAATTTTAAAAATGGCAGTGGCACTTGTTATATTTTGTAGACCCAAAGTTCCCAAGTGTCCTGGAACTCCACTTAATATTCTGCAACAAGCTAACTGGGAAAAGAATTTGAAAAAGTATAGATACATGTTTATGCGTGTAACTGAATCACTTTGTTATATATCTGACACTAACACATTTTTAAGCAACTATACTCCAATACAAAATAAAAAGTTAAAAAAAAAAAGAAGTTCCCAAGTGTTCTATCATCTTCTCCCTGGACCATGGCACCAACTACAGCAGACACACTGTAGCCCTCAGAGGCTGAGTAAGTAGCAGGAGCCAATAAGTAGTTGAACAGAAGCCGCCATCACACCACCATACTCTTAAAACATACTCACATCTCACCATTTTTAACACCTGTGGTGTTTTGTTTTGTTTTTAGGATTTTCATGTATATAAATATTACTGCTCTCAAGCTCTTCAACATTATCTAGTACCGCAACCAAATGCTAATATGGTCTTTGAATACCTTCTGGTGCTGCTCTTCCTTCATCTTTTGCAATTTTTGATTTTCTTCTTCCTTTAGAGTATCCATATAAGCCTGTCTTCTGGCCTGTAATGGTATGGAAAAAAAGGAATCATGAGAAAAAGCATCACCGCAATGTCAGACCTACCATGGGTCCAGTTCTGATCTGAGCTATATGCTCAGATCAACCTGAGCATATAGCCAGCTCTCCACATACACTTGCTTAAAATTGAGTGATTTATGTATATGTCTGCAGATGCCCCTTGGGATATACAAGAAGAGACGAGTGTAAGCACAACCATCCAGCACACTTTAAAGGATGCTCTAAACATTTGTTAAAAGCTTTAAAAAAATATCCCCTCAGAGATAATCAACATAGTTTATTCCTTCTCGTGAGGAGGATTTGAAGCAGAGCAAAGTTAAATGTACTTTTTCAAGAATATTTTAACTAGCTGATGAATCTCAGAGGCAGGCAGTGATGACACCGGCTGCAGCAGCACGGACGTGTCTGCTGCTCATTAATGACGTCCTATTAAACGGCGTGTCGGCTGGTGATTGATGCTGTGCGATTCCAGAGACGAATTTCCCTCCAGGTCTCTGTGTCCCTAATGTGTACCTGAAGCTCCTTTCTGTGCCCGAGAGGGAAAGCGAAGTCTGTTCAGGAGCACAGAAGCCATCATTTCTGGCTGAATTAGGACCTCAAGGGGGAAGCTCGGAAGAGTCAGCGCACAGAGTAAGATGTCCTTCAGTCCCAGTGACCCTCCATGTCAGGGTGCCCCCGCCATGGGCACAGAGACCACATGTGCTGGAATTGATGAGATTTCAAGTATTCTATCTGTTCATTTGTCATACACTTTCTCTCCCTCACACTGATTTGCAGCCCACCATCAGGAAGGCAGAAAGGCCAGCCTGATAAGCTAACACGTAGGAAAGCCATTGTTCTCATAAACTACTCGCAGCATCATGGCAGCAGCGACATATTTCAGGCCCTAGTTCTTTGGACTAATAATCCATAAAGCTTCTGTAGCCTGGTCCCCCCTTTTCCCTTACTATAATTTTTCTCAAGTAGTTCTTAATTCATTCCTCCATTTCTGTCACTATAAAACCCATCTTCCAGCAAATAAGAAGAAGCACTCGCCGGAAAGAGAGAGATTCTCAGGATGCATGAGCTGTAGCACTAATAAGTAGAACTGCAGTGCTCCAAATGTGTCCAGATGTGTTCAGAAAGCCCACATATATCCAAACCCTGCCACATCAGACAGGCACACACATCCCAGGACTTTATCCATATCCTGAACACAAGGGGACTGTGATAAGATATAAACGGTGGGGAATCATTCTCTAGTGACCCTTTATTTTTACATGAGAAGGTCTTAAAGGAGGGGAGAGAGGCTGCTGGCACATTTTCTATTCAAAGGAGTAAAAGGAGGAATAAGAGATTTAGTTAAAGCAGATAAGATGACTTGAGTGAGGAACCTATTTGTATACCTTCCTTTTAAACTCAACCTGTTGAGTTTTTTTATCAGCATATGGGTCCTGGGTTTTCCAGGTGGCGCAGTGTTAAAGAATCCGTCTGCCAATGCAGGAGACGCAACAGATGTGGGTTCTATCCCTGGGTCGGCAAGATTCTCTGGAGTAGGAAATGGCAACCCACTCTAGGATTCTTGGATGGAAATTCTATGTCAGAGGAGCCTGACAAGCTACAGTCTACAGGGTTGTGAAGAGTTGGACGTGACTGAGTACACATGGACACAGCGCACAATATTTGACTTAGAAAAAAATGGTGAGACACAGTAAGTGTCAATGAAAAGGCCACAGAAACTGGGCAGTTCACAAGGCATCGCAACTACAGAGTTCAAAGCTACTTGCAGTGCCAGTGCTGGCTTACCCAGCTGTGGTCCCTAGGCAGGACAGGAAGCTTCTCTTTAAAAATACGGGCAAAGACTCTCGATTACTGGTTTTCTGTATTTTTATTCTCACGATGTAATTTTAATCTTGAGTGTTGTGTGTGCATGTATGGGTATCACTAGCTTTCTTGAAGTCTCAGAAATTTCTATGTAATTATATTCATATAATTTTTCTATCAAAAAGTATTGACTTAACATATTAATGATAAATTTGTTACTCAACTACACTTTTGCTCATCCTCCCCCACAAGCTATACTAATAATATATTCATTCAATAAACAATATTTCAGCCTCCTGTGCACAATCGCTGAGGTCAGACAGGACCGCAGGCCTCAAGTACTTATAGCCTAGTATGGAAGTCAGATAGAAAGATTAACAAGATTATTGATTACAGTACAGCATGAGAGGTATTGTGATAAGGGATGCTAAAAAGAAGGACATTTAATTAAAGCAGATCAAGGACACAGTCTCAAAGCAGGAGACATAGGTTGCTTTTTAAAGAGTAGGAATCAGACTAAGCAGGGGCAGGACATTCTGTGAATAAATGAAAAATGGCATTGTATTATACTAGGTTGTTTGGGCTGTCATAACAAAGAACCACAGACCGGGTAGCTTAAACAACAGATGTTTATTGCCTCACATGGAAGCTAAAAGTCTAAAATCAAGGTGTCTACAAAGTTGGCTTCTTCTTCTTTTTTTTTATTGGAGTATTGTTGCTTTACAATGTGATGTCCATTTGCGTGGGTTGCCATTTCCTTCCCATTGAGGTCACCACGGATCACAGAGCAGTTTCCTGCCCCAACCAGTAGGTCCTCAGTTATCTGTCGCATACGCATTGTCGGTAGGATATATACATGTTTCTTCTGATGGCTGTGAGGGAAGGATCTCTGCCTCTCTCCTGCTTACAGACGGCAGTCTTCTCGTGTCTCTTCACATCCTCCTCCTCTATACCTGTCTGCTTCTGTGACCAAATTTCCGTGTTTTTATAAGGGCACCTTTCCTAGTGGATTAGATCTCATTTTAACTTAATGTCCTCTGTAAAGACCCCCATCTCCAAATAGGCTCACATGCGGAGGTACTGGCAGTTATGACTTCAACGTATAAATTTCCAGGGGACGCAATTCAATGCGTAACAAGCACTGAGTTCCCATTTGAAGATGGTGAAGTGAATGTTTCTGCTCCATGCTTTTCTCAGCAATTACCCTAAAAAGAGGAGGAAATGAAACAACCACAAACCCTAGCTTCAAAAACCCAAGAGAAACCAGTGTTCTCAGACAAAAAATCTATGAAGACAAAGTAGATAGACACTGAGGGGCCAGGAGGGCAAAGAGCAAATCTAAAGCCCTGCTGCGGGGGGTGGGGATGCAGGAGCCACAGGAAGGCAGCTAGCCCCACAGAGCAAGGTGAGGGCCCCAGAGATGGATGTACCAGCTACTGGGAAGGCGATGGATGAGAGGAAGGCGCCCACATCTGCTTCCACCCCGACAGTTCAGGTGCTAATGCCCCCAGCCTGACAGGAAATCAAAAGTGTATCCTCTGGATCAACCAAACCAGACAGGCCTAGGACAGAAGACAGCCGTGTTCAGATCCAGGGTGAGAGTGGAAGGCCTGTGTGAACTGCTGCGTACCAGGCTGTGGGCCTCTGGGCCCTTCTTTGAACATTTATACTGCTCCCTGCACTGTTCCCTCTGAGACATAGAGTGTGATATTTTATCCATGAAACAAGAACAGGTTGCTGGTTGTTTTTTTAAGCAACAAAATAAAAAGGAGCTCTTAGAAATTAAAAATATCCCCTCTTCCCCACAAAAAGACAAACAAGTAAAATATTTAGAAGATAAAACCAACAAAATGTGTGAGATAACAGAAAAAATGATGTATATTTAAAATTTTCCTACACATACATATTTGTATATAGTATATATGGCAGGTTGTTGCTGTTGTTTAGGCACTAAGTCATGTCTGACTCTTTACGACCCCATGGACTGCAGCATGCCAGGCCTCCCCATCCTTTACTATCTCCCAGAGTTTGCTCAGATTCCTGTCCACTGAGTCAGTGATACTATCTAACCATCTCATCCTCTGCTGCCCTCTTCTCCTTTTGCCTTCGACCTTTCCCAGCATCAGGGTCATTCCAAAACATAAATATGGCAGATATGTATGTGTGTGTGTGTGTATACATATATACACACACCTACCCCAAGTTCCTGGTACAGAGCTCAGAGCCCCTAAAACGTTTGTCATTTACTAAATGATAAGAGCTTTCAGAGCATCTCTTGTTCCAGTCTTTGGTCTTTGACCCCATCTCTGATTCAGGGCTCCTAAAACCCTGTAATTTCCTAAGTGATCAGACCACAAGGAGGGCCTTTTGTTCTACTGAGGCAACTCCATGTGCGCTCCTGAATGATTCCTGCATGGGGCCTGGTCACCAGAAGAACCAAGTCATGGTTAGACGTTTGGAATTTTCAGTCTCAAACCTCCATCCTCCAGAGAAGAAAAAAGAGCTGGAAATGGAATTAATAACTGATTGTGCCTATAGGAGGAAGCCTCCATAAAAGTCCCAGAAATACAGGGGTTCAAGGAACTGTTGAGTAGATGCACATATCCAAATATAACATATCCACCAGGAGGGTGGCCTTACCCCAACCCCACAGGGACAGAAGCTTCTGCATAGAACCCTCCCTGGCCTCTCCCTGTATCCTTCCTCATCTGGCTGTGCATCTATATCCCTTATCATACTCTTTAATAAACTTGTAAACATAATTAAGTATAGAGTAGAATGAGTTCCGTGAGTGGCTCTAGCAAATTAATTAAATCCCAAGTGCGGGTTGTGGGAACTTCTTTTCTGGCTGTACCACATGGCATGTGGGATCCTAGTTCCCCAAGCATGGATTGAACTTGAATCCTCTCAATGGAAATGTGGAGTTTTAACCACTGGACTGACCACAAGGGAAGTCCCTTGTGGATATGTTTGATTTGTAGCCAAGTTGGGCAGAAGCTCTGGGTTCCCTGGGGACTGACCACTTGTGACTGGCATCTGAAGTGGGGAGCAGTCTTATGGGACTGAGTCCTTAGCCTGTGAGATCTGATGCTATCTCCAGGCAGAGTGTCAGAACTGAGTTAAACTGTGGGACATTTAGCTGATGTTGCAGAGCTGCTTGGTGGGGAAAACCCTGCACACATTTTGTATCAGAAGTGCTCTGTGTGTGTGTGTGTGTGTGCACAAGTGTAGGAGTTAAGGATACACTTAGGAGGGAAAAGATAGGAGTTTTTTCTAATTCAATAGGCCAGGAAGTAAGTGACCAACACACACACACACACACACAGTCTCACACACAAGGTGGGGATGGGGGGAGTAATCAAAGATAAATTAGAGGGGAAAAAATACTTTTTTATGAAAAAGTTAGAAGATAAATCAAGGAAGCCTAAGATTTGAATAATAAGAATCCCATAAAGAGAAAATGAAAGGAAATAAATCAAAGAAATAACACAAGAAAATCATCTAAAACTAGAGATAAATTTCCAGACTGAAAAATGAATAAAAATGACCCTCACACTAAGATACATCATTATGCAATTACAGAATACCAGAAAAAAATAAAAGAGAAGGAGATATAGAAATATTTCCAGGGGAAGAAGGGGAAAGCCCCCATATAAGTACAAAATTCAGATGGCCTTGCATTCCTTAGGAACAAATAACTCAAAGTCAGAAGAGCAATGCCTTCAAAATGGTAAAGGAAAATTATTTGCAATTTAGAATACTTACTAGAAAATTGCAAGTTGAGTGTGAGGACTGAATAAAGATAGTTTCAGACATCCAAGAACTTGAACATACATCTTCTCTTGGGAAGCTACTAAATAATATGCCCCACCAACACAAATAAATAAAGCAAAAGGAAAAAAAGAAGAAATGCGACCCAGAAATCAGGGAACCCAACACAGGAAAGCAATGAAAGCAATTCCCCGGATGATTGTAAAGCCCTGATTCCCATCCTTGGATGCACACTAGAATCACCTAGGGAGCTTTAAAAGCCTAAAGCCCAGGCCACAGTACAGGAGGAGCCCTGGGGGCGTGACCCAGGCATCAGGGAGCTTTAAAGTCCGCTGCCCAGATGATTCCAGTGGACAGCTGAGGTCGGGAACTGTTCCCTGAAAGGACAGTCCCAGAACTATAGCGCTGTTGGAGGCTTCAAAATCAACCAGCCCAGATGAAGTGAGGAGGGAGGTTTGCAGAAGGGAAAGAAAACCAGAATTGACAAGTTAATCTGACAGTCACAACGTGGAAAATTGTATGGAAATTTGCATCAAGAGGCACTTTGTAGAACACTCACAAAAGCTAAAGGAAAGCAGTCAGATGTTCAAAGGAAACTAAAAATATGAAAAATAAAATGAAAGATTTCTGAAGTTATAAAAGAAAGAAAATGTAAATTATAACTGGCTTGGCAGTGAAAAATATTTGCAGAGTCATAATAAAGGAAAGCCTGAGATACTGAATGATTAGATGGGGAGAATTAGGGGGAAAAAATCATAAGATTAAAAATAGATGAATCAACAGATAGCCATATACTTTACTAACATCAGTTGGGTTCAGTTTAGTCGCTCAGTCCTGTCCAACTCTTTGCAACCCCATGAATCACAGCATGCCAGGCCTCCGTGTCCACCACCAACTCCTGGAGTTTACTCAAACTCATGTCCATTGAGTCGGTGATGCCATCCAACCATCTCATCCTCTGTCGTCCCCTTCTCCTCCCGCCTTCAATCTTTCCCAGCACCAGAGTCTTTTTCAAATGAGTCAGTTCTTAGCATCAGGTGCCCGAAGTATTGGAGTTTCAGCTTCAGCATCAGCCCTTCCAATGAATATTCAGGACTGATTTCCTTTAGGATGGACTGGTTGGATCTCCTTGCAGTCCAAGGGACTCTCAAGAGTTTTTGAGACCACAGTTTTGAGACCACAGTTCAAAAGCATCAATTCTTCAGCACTCAGCTTTCTTTATAGAAAACTTCATTAACATATTCAGAGCCAAATAACAAAAGACACAGCTAAGGGAGTGTGGCTGGATGAATAACAGCCCCCTCAAAGAGCTCCACATCCTAATCCCTGCACACTGTCTGTGAAAGTGTTAGTTGCTCAGTCTTGTCCGATTCTTTGCAACCCCATGGACTGTAGTCCAACAGGCTCCTCTGTCCATGGAATTCTCTAGGCAAGAATACTGGAATGGGCAGCCATTCCCTTCCCCAGGGGATCTTCCCAACCCAGGGGCTGAACCCTGGTCTCCTGCATTGCAGGCGGATTCTTTACCATCTGAGCCACCAGGGAAGCCTCGTAAGCTGTCAGTGTTACCTTATATGACAAAAGGAACTTTGTAGAAATCAAGAATCGGGACACAGAGAGAGGCACCTGTGTGGTACGGGTAGAACCAACAGAATCACAATGGTCCTTACAAGAGGAAGGCAAGAAGGTCAGAGTGGAGAGGAGGTGATATGATGATGAGAGTCAAGATTAGAGTGAGCCACAGGTCAAGGAAGGGGCTTCCCAGGTGGCTCAGTGGTAAAGAATCTGGCTGCCAATGCAGCAGACACAAGAGATGCAGGTACAATCCCTGGGTAGGGAAGATCCCCTGGAAAAGGAAATGGCAACCCGCTCCAGTATTCTTGCCTGGAGAATGCCATGGACAGAGGAGCCAGGTGGGCTGCAGTCCATGGGGTCACAAAGAGTTGGACACAACTGAGCAACTAACACACACACACACACACACACACACACACACACACACACACACACGGGTTAAAGAACCAAAGAATGGCAGCAGCAGCCAAGAGACACTGGGAGAGGCAAGGATCAGATTCCTCCTCGTGCCTCCAGAATAAACCAGCCCTACTGACACCTTGACTTCAGTCCCTTCCTCCTCATATCTGACCTCTGACCTCCAGAACTGCAAGAGATTCCATTTGTGTTTGAAGCCCCTAAAACGGCAAAAATTCACTACAGCAGCAAAGGAAACGTTATACTAAGAATGTAAAGAACTGGAATAGAAGTGGGTTTGAATGGCATGTGAGAGACCTATGCCTTTCAGTGTTGACTTTTTAAAGGACATGTGACACATGGATAGAAATTAAAGCAATCTGCAGTAAGTGTTCGGAGCGGTGGAAGTGAAAGTAGCAGTAGTAGGGGCCAGAACAGAGAAGGCAATGGCACCCCACTCCAGCACTCTTGCCTGGAAAATCCCATGGATGGAGGAGCCTGGAAGGCTGCAGTCCATGGGGTTGCTAGGAGTCGGACACGACTGAGCGACTTCACTTTCACTTTTCACTTTCATGCATTGGAGAAGGAAATGGCAACCCACTCCAGTGTTCTTGCCTGGAGAATCCCAGGGATGGCGGAGCCTGGTGGGCTGCCGTATATGGGGTCGCACAGAGTCGGACACGACTGAAGTGACTTAGCAGCAGGGGCCAGAAAGGCATGAATAGAGAGCAGTGCTCCTCACACATAAACCTGTACACACATCAGCCACAGACCATGTTAAACTGTGGATGCTGATTCAGGTCTGCAGCATCATTCAGGCAACGCCTCTACTGCTGGGCCATGGACCACACTTGGAGCAGCAGAGACCTAGACTGCAGGCCCACAGAGAGGGGGGCTGTGGGGGAGGAGGGGGGTGGAGGCACAGAGAGGGCTTTGTGCATAAGCTAGGGCATTGTGACTTGATTCTTTTTTTTTTTTTTAATTTTATTTTTAAACTTTACAATATTGTATTAGTTTTGCCCAACATCGAAGTGAATCCGCCTCAGGTATACCCGTGCTCCCCATCCTGAACCCTCCGCCCTCCTCCCTCCCCATACCCTCCCTCTGGGCCGTCCCAGTGCACGAGCCCCAAGCATCCAGCATCGTGCATCGAACCTGGACTGGCGACTCGTCTCATACATGATATTACACATGTTTCAATGCCATTCTCCCAAAGACGGGGAGCCACTGGACCATGGAACAACAGAATGAGGTGATATTTTTCTCAAAGTGTTAATCTCAGTAGAAGAGGCAGGGGAAAGCAAACCAGAGACTGGTCGTACACTGATGGTGCAACTGGAAACATGCTATGATGGTAACTGGGGAGTGGGGGGGATGATGCACAACTGGAGATACACTATGATAGCGACTGGGGAGTGGGGGAGGATGCTGCTGGAACGTCTGCTTCCACACCCAGCATAGAGAACTACAGCCATCCATGTGTGAGCAAACACTGTGAATTCCTCCTCTCTGACATTCTGACCTACAGGAATTTTCTTGTTTTTTACATCGACATCATATATGCTGCTGCTAAGTCGCTTTAGTCGTGTCTGACTCTGTGCGACCCCACAGACCCCTGCAGCCTACCAGGCTCCTCTGTCCATGGAATTTGCCAGGCAAGAGTACTGGAGTGGGTTGCCATTGCCTTCTCCGACATCATATATAGTATTTATTAAATTCCCATCTGTCATGGTAGCCCCACATTTAAAGAAGTGGTAAGAACAACCATTTTCTCAGGAAAGTTGTATTATGTAGTAAAACTGAAATAGCTTAAAAAAAAAAAAAAACTTGAAACCTTGCAGCTCCTCACACCCCACATATTTGGGTATCACGCAGTGTTCACCTTCTGCGCATTGACCATAATTAAGGCAAACTGAAGGTGTCTGCCGTTAAATTCACAGAGGTGTAATGTACATATTTGATTTTCCTAAAGCATTTAAAAAATGGTTCTGCAGTGCATTCTCTGAGGAATTCCATGCATATGGATTAGACAGTATGAGAAGACTACAATATGGGTAACAAGTCAGGAAATATATTGAACACCCACAAATTATTACTAGTTTGGTGTCAAAATGGAAGCCGCTGTTGAATGCTCTTGGTGAGGAGCCATCCTGGGTGCAATCCTGCTGTATGTTTTCTATTAATAGCCTGAGGATCTTATGACTAAGGCACTAATCAATCCACAGGAAATGCAGCTCTGGGAGAGATTACTAATGCCTTGGACAACAATATTGAAATTCCAGGAGGATCTTGTTCAATTGAAGAAATGAGCCAAAATCAATAGGGCAAGCACACAGGTGTTTCAGCCACAGGATTCAAGACCCTTCAAACAGAAATCAAGACCGTCCTGCCAGCCAAGCACCCAGGTGGTAAAGCTATCCAACTCCGGTCTTGCCTCCCCTCCTCCATCACGAAAAGGCCGTGTAGACATATGTCAAGGAGCATCTCTACACGGGATTAACCCTACTACCTACAGCTCCTCAAAACTTCTCCCTCCAGTACCCTGCAATGAGAGGGACGATGGATTTTGATACGACTGGTGGAGCCCACATTTAGCAAATCTGGACTTTGGGACACCGTGGCCTTCAATGCCCAGAAAAAGTAAGAAGCACTGAGAGGTTTCTGGTAAGAGTAGAATGACCTTTTCCCAAGGAGTGTCATAGTATCTTCCTGACATTTTAAAATGTGGTCACTAAAGAGAAAGAGGGCTGGGGGAAGAGGGCAATCAGATATCTCTAACAGCCTCTCGTTTACCTCCCCAGACGCTGAAAAGCTGTTTTTCTAAAACCTAAAACAACCTTTTCTTTCATTTACAACCCTTTCCCATGGTCATCCTTGCCCCCACTTGGTCAGTCAGTAACCAAGCTCTGCCCTTTTCACCTCCTAAGCGTCCCTCTGACCCACACTCTCATCTCCATCCTCTCACCCACCAGTCTGCTTCAGACCTTCATCATCGCTCGCTGAGTCTAATATGGAAGCCTCAGAGACCTCTCTGTTACTTCAGACCCATCTTTCACCTGGTTACCAGTGTGATCCAGCAGCCAAAATGCAAAGGTGACCTTGAAGCGTCCCTGTTTAAAACATCTCAGTACCTTCAGGACTCACAGAATGAAGTTCAAGTTCATTCAGGTCGGCAGTGGTGTTCCACCATGGGCACCAGGAGCTTCCTGTATGTGGCATCTCTGGAGCCTCAAAGCCCGGGAGATGCTTCTAGCATCTTCTGCCCAGGGTGTCAGGGCTGCTACACATCCTGCAGTACCCAAGACAGCCCACCCAATGAACCACCCCGCCCAGACGGCTACAGCTGAGGAACTTTCCTCAGGGCTCCTGACTTCTCCAGGCTCCTAGCTTGCCCTTCTCAACTGCAGCTGCACAAAATTCATCCACGCTTTTCCTTGCCATTATACCTTCCTTCTTTCTTCTAATTCCTGACACCTGGAATGACTCCCTTGTGACTCATCTTTTAAGCTTCAGCTTTCCGACTGTTTCTATCCTCTACACTCACCACTCTGCTCTATACCTAGTTCTCCTCTTCACTGGACTAAGGTCCTTCTAGGCAGAAATTGTATGTGCCTGGTCCTTGTTAGTACAGTGGTGACTATCCCTGCCTGTCACGCAGGAGTCAGGGGTTTGATTCCCCAATGAGGAGGCAACATGCCCTTTTTGGAGCTTTCCCAGGCAGTGCTAGTGGTAAAGAACCTGCCTGCCAATGCAGGAGACACAAGAGATAAGGGTTTGATCCCTGAGTTGGGAATATACCCTCGAGAAGAGCATAGCAACCCACTCCAGTATTCTTGCCTGGAGAATCCCATGGACAGAGGAGCCTGGCGGGCTTCCGTCCATGGGGTCGCAAAGAGTCAGACACTACTAAGCAACTTGGCAGCATGACAGTATTTATATAAAAAATCACATTTGAGGGATGGATGACTGGGTGACAGCAAAGGTTTCAGAGGCTGCTGCTCGTCCCAGGGGCCATGATGTTGGCAACAAGTGCAAGCATTGTTTTACAGCTGAGACAATAGTTGAGGTCACTTTCAGCTCAGATCATCTCTGCCTTTAGTTCCAAAATTCTGTGCTGTAGAAGTCATTCTGTGGCCCCGATCTTCATCCACTTTAAAAAGTGCCAGACGGCACCCTGCGTGATATTCCACTCACCCAAGCTGAAGGCTGTGGGTCATCACCAGCAACTGGACAGGCCCCTCTGCGTGGCAAGTCTGCCTCAAATCTTCTCAAGAACTCGGCAGTTTTGCTAGCAGGAACACAAACAGGTGTTAGTGCCTTTGTAAAAGAAGAACTTTCGCTCCTCATTGTGCCTTTGGATACTTGCCTGGACCTCTATCGGGCGGTGACTAAAAGCGGCCGCGATGGAACAGAAGGTGAGTTTGTGGGCATGGTAGAGTACAACGTCAAGCAAATGCTACTGCAAGACGGCACCTCACAGTTGGGAAAATATAACACTAGGCTTGTGGAATGTGAGCCTACCGTTTCATTGTTTTCTCTTTGTGTCCTTTGACATGGAGATAAATGCCCTATCAGACTCCACAGTATGGGCCCTAATTTCCTATCTGAGCACTTGAAGCTTGACACCCAGACTTCAGTGTAGGGCTGTAGAGTGAACGTCCCTCCCCTACGACATCCCTCCCGTGGTATGGTGTCCCTCCCACCACGGTGCTGCCACCTCAGGCTCGTCACCCTCCAGGGGTCTCTCTGCTAGTCATCTCACTGCCCCCGTGGCTTGGACTACCCTTAGGATACCCAGAGCCACCAAGCCTGTCATGCTTAACCATTTACGGGTCATGGACCCCTTTGGAATTCTGAAAGCAGGAATGGGCCCTCTCCCTATACATACACACACCCCTTTGCATTTCATTTGTACCTTCCATGGAAGAAAGACATGCTGCCAGTTCTGATCTGTATCTCTTTTTAGCTCTGAGAGATTGCAAAAGGCATACCAAGACATAGCCTCAGTGTTTTTAATATTTTGTTGATTTATTTGATTGCACCAGGTCTCAGTTGCAGCATGTGGGATCTTGTAGTTGCAACACATGGAGTCTTTAGTTGCTGCATGCTAGCCTAGCTGTAGCACATGGAATCCAGTTCCCCAACCGGAGATCAAGCCCAGATCCCTGTATTGGGAGCACGAAATCTTAGCCCCTGGACTACCAGGGAAGTCCCCTCAGTTTTAATAAGTTGCTTTTCCCTTAAAAATCCAAACCGTCACCCCAACTTCTCCCTCACATGTGTCAAGCATAGAATGCTGGAATGGTTTCCTAGTCCTTACTTTAACGACTGCCCCTTTCTGCCTCCCACTGATGAATTTCTATTGCTTTGTCCTTTCCCCATGTAACTGCTGGAACTTTGATCCTCTTACTTCATATTCACAATCAAACAGCTCAGCAAGGCCTGGTTTATACTGCACGAGACCCTGGCAGCCTGCTTTCCTTCTGCCTTTTCCTTCTGTCACCCCTCGGCTCCCCCCTCATATTTTAGGCCTGATGCTAAGATCCAATTTATCAAGCACTTAGGGCATGGGCATCAAAGGAGACACAAATGGTCTGGTAAGAATAAATGGTATCCAGTGAGGGTGGAAATCAAAATAAGGAATTAGAAGTTAAACAGAGGTGCCAACATCACTTCAAATAATTACTTAGGTAGAACATGGCATCTGAACAAGGTCAGAATCTTCAGCTGGGAAAGGAAGAGCTGAAAGTTAAGCGACAAACATAACCCAAAGAAACACAAGGCTTCAGCAGCTGAGACGAGCAGCCTTTCCATTTGTCTAGGGTTGCTTATCTTGCCCAGAGTAGACAAGGAGACTAATGATGTCGCAGAAGCTGGAAGCTGCCCCATCGTCTGAGGCTTTATGAAGCCATCAGTCACAAGTGTAAAAAGAAGAGTGTTGCCAGAAGTTTGGCTGAGATTTCTGAATATCCTTAGCTGAGAGCAGACTATGTGAGAAAGCAGTGGAAAAGAAGCACCATGATAAGCAAGTAAGGAGCTTCAGACCAGGTATACCAGCAGCCCCGCACTGTGTTCTGAGGGATGCTTCCTACCTGCCAACGCCAAGCACACAGCTGGCTGGGTAGCTCACCAGCAGCCACGGCCTTTGTGCCCATGATCACCACCCCATTCATGCCACAAGATCAGAGCACAGTGCCAGGGCCACGGGACTGCCAGAGGCATACCAGTAGGGGCCTGGGAAGAATGTGGGTTACTCCCAAGTGATTAACTTTACAAACAAGACAAGTTCCAAGCTACCAGGCTAACTGGCATTTTTCTGTTATCAATAGATTGGCTGAACTGGATTGGAATCCCTGTAGGTAATTATGGTCAAATTCAATAAAAATAAAATAAAGAACCTCCTTGAGGCTCAACAGGACAAACATCTACTGGAGGGGAAGTCCAACAAAACGGAACCCTAGACTCCAGCACTGAGTCACCTTTTTATTGGGGTTCCGTCTTTGCCACCACCATGACTCTGTCACCTAATGAGGGGGGGAGGGGGCGGTGATCTTCTCCCACGTTAGCACTTTGACCCAGGCACAGATCCAGGATCCCTTCCTTTACTCTCCAGAGAACACCTGAGAATGGACCACCAATAACAGACTGGTTTTGAAGATTTAGTTAACCTTAACTCATCTCCAACTTAGGACGCTTAAGCATCCTTCCTACTTGTCCTTAGGGTGGTGCCTATGGCTTATCCTAAAAGGCCTCTTTAGGGTAGCATCACCTGGACATAATTCTGTTGTAGCAGATACTTCTAAATATCCATCAAAATGAGAGTTCTCTTCTAGTCATATAACCCGACCATATTTCCTAGCTTCCCATGCAGCTAAGGTTGGCCACATGGTGGTTTTGACCAACAAAATGAGGAAGGAAGTAATGCACACCACTTCCAGGATGAACTGATAATAAGTTTCCCATGCATGAGCCTCCACACATTCCCCTCCTCCTTCTGGCTGTCTGGAATACGGACAAGCCCTGGCACAATCCTGGAAGTCATTTGTGTATTAAAGGTGGTAGAACCACTGTTTTCGGTGTCGGAATATCTGCGGGGAGGGGGCCTCTTCTCATCTGTTCGCCCATATCTTACGTGAAGAAAAAATAGGGCTCAAATAATTATTTTATTTTGAGGTTTGTTGATTACAGCAATTAGCCAACCCTACTAATACAACATAATATACACAAGAGAATCACCTCTCAGTTTAGGTTATCAGTTTCACAGGACATGAGGAGAGGCCAAGAAGGGCTGAGGAACAGCAGAAAAAGTAGAATTCTCAAGGGTTAAGCTCGGCATCTTAGTTATTTTGGAACCTTAGGGGAGGAGAAGGTGAGAAAGGGGAGGAAACCACCTGTCCTTAAGGCTGTCCAGGCGTCAGGTCTAGCAGCTGCCTAGGCCCATGGTATAAAAATGAACAGGCATTTATCTCAGTACCACTAAGATTTGTCTAGTTTGAGGACAAGTGGGGGTTTGAAAGGAGAAACTGGAGGGCGAGAAAGTCAGGGAAGGAGAGGGATATGGCTGGTTATAATGTAAGATGATGGAATATTAATGTTAATGGCAATTCATCAATCAAAAAGTTTTTGACCTTTTTGAAAGGATAAAATATATGGGAAAGATCACAGAGAGTGAAATGTGTATGTGTTGGCTCATTTAAATAGGCCAGAAAGGCAAAGATAGTTCCTATAAGGCTTTAAAAAATAAAATTGTTAGAAAAGACAACCAGCATCTCTAATGTTCAAGGAAGAATCAGTTTATATTAAAAAAAAAAAAACTTATATAGTGAAAATGAGTATACTACCCAAAGCAATCTAAAGATTCAATGCAATCCCTATCAAGCTACCAACAGTATTTTTCACAGAGCTAAAACAAATAATTTCACAATTTGTATGGAAATGCAAAAAACCTTGAATAGCCAAAGCATCTTGAGAAAGAAGAATGGAACTGGAGGAATCAACCTGCCCGACTTCAGGCTCTACTACAAAGCCACAGTCATCAAGACAGTATGGTACTGGCACAAAGACAGAAATATAGATCAATGGAACAAAATAGAAAGCCCAGAGATAAATCCACGCACCTATGGACACCTTATCTTTGACAAAGGAGGCAAGAATATACAATCGATTAAAGACAATCTCTTTAACAAGTGGTGCTGGGAAATCTGGTCAACCACCTGTGAAAGAATGAAACCAGAACACTTTCTAACACCATACACAAAAATAAACTCAAAATGGATTAAAGATCTAAACATAAGACCAGAAACTATAAAACTCCTAGAGGAGAACATAGGCAAAACACTCTCTGACATACATCACAGCATGATCCTCTATGACCCACCTCCCAGAATATTGGAAATAAAAGTAAAAATAAACAAATGGGACCTAATTAAACTTAAAAGCTTCTGCACAACAAAGGAAACTATAAGCAAGGTGAAAAGACGGCCTTCAGAATGGGAGAAAATCATAGCAAATGAAGCAACGGACAAACAACTAATCTCAAAAATATACAAGCAACTCCTGCAGCTCAATTCCAGAAAAATAAATGACCCAATCAAAAAATGGGCCAAAGAACTAAATAGACATTTCTCCAAAGAAGACATACAGATGGCTCACAAACACATGAAAAGATGCTCAACATCACTCATTATCAGGGAAATGCAAATCAAAACCACTATGAGGTACCATTTCACGCCAGTCAGAATGGCTGCGATCCAAAAGTCTACAAGCAATAAATGCTGGAGAGGGTGTGGAGAAAAGGGAACTCTCTTACACCGTTGGTGGGAATGCAAACCAGTACAGCCACTATGGAGAACAGTGTGGAGATTCCTTAAAAAACTGGAAATAGAACTGCCTTATGACCCAGCAATCCCACTGCTGGGCATACACACCGAGGAAACCAGATTGAAAGAGACACGTGTACCCCATTGTTCATTGCAGCACTGTTTATAATAGCCAGGACATGGAAGCAACCTAGATATCCATCAGCAGACAAATGGATAAGAAAGCTGTGGTACATATACACAATGGAGTATTACTCAGCCATTAAAAATAATACATTTGAATCCGTTCTAATGAGGTGGATGAAACTAGAGCCTATTATACAGAGTGAAGTAAGCCAGAAAGAAAAACACCAATACAGTATACTAACGCATATATATGGAATTTAGAGAGATAGTAACGATAACCCTGTATGTGAGATAGCAAAAGAGACACAGATGTATAGAACAGTCTTTTGGACTCTGTGGGAGAGGGAAAGGGTGGGATGATTTGGGAGAATAGCATTGTATAATATCATATATGCAACAAATCACCAGTCCAGGCTCGATGCAGGATACAGGATGCTTGGGGCTGGTGCACTGAGACGAACCAGAGGGATAGTATGGGGAGATAGTGTGGAGGGGGGTTCAGGATTGGGAACATGTGTATACCTGTGGCAGATTCATATTGATGTATGGCAAAACCAATACAATATTGTAAAGTAATTAGCCTCCAATTAAAATAAATAAATTTATATTTAAAAAAAAACTTATAATAGTTACCAAAGGGAAGGGGGTGGGGGGATAACTTGGGAGTATGGGATCAACAGATGCACAGTACCATATATAAAAAAAGGTAAACAACAAGGATTTTTTAAAAAACCAATCTGTTTAAAAACATTCACTGTGATCTGTAAGAGCTCATGAGTCAGGTGTCCGCCAGCCATTGCACCCCAGGGTTACAAGGTGTGCCACGCACCTTCCTCTGCCTGGTTGCCCACATCCGATGCTGAACCATGACAGATAAGAAGGTGCTAATAAAAATGTTAGAGGACCCATTTTAACCCTCAAGAGTCATAATTAGGAAGGCACGCTCCCTGAAAAAAGAGCAGTGACAAATCTCTCTTTTTGCCTTGCAGGGTGGATGGAGTAGTTTTTCCTTCTCTCATCACCTAGTCAGTTGACACACAAACTCCAGTAGCTGCAGAGCACAGACAGTGAGGTAAACGAGTGAAGGGCGCCTAGACAGAAGGTGGCCAAAGGAGCACCGCTCGGTAATACAGTACACATACCAAGAACTTGCTAACCTAGTACAGTGCTTGACACGCGCCAGGCACGTAATGGTAAGTGTGTTAGTCGCTCAGTCGTGTCCAGCTCTTTGTGACCCCATGGACTAGCTCACAAAACTCCCCTGTCCATGGAATTCTCCAGGCAAGAATCCTGGAGTGGGCGGCCATTCCCTTCTCCAGGGGAGCTTCCCAACCAGGGATCGAATCCAGTCTCCTGCACTGCAGACAAATTCTTCACCATCTGAGCCACCAGGGAAGCCGTACATACTGGTACAAACTTCCCCACCAGGGAAGCTCATACACACCAGGTACAGTACAAACTGTTGAATATATGAAAGCACATTTCCTGTGAGATACTATCGATGCATTGGAATAAAAATTTTATCTGTGTTTCTCAAATATTTTTTAGTTTATATTTCTTCTCTTTGGACTATTTGTTTCAATCCCTTTGCCAGTTTTTCTGGAGTTGTCTTTTTTCTTATTAATTTGTAAGAGTTCTTTGTGAAACTAAGCCTTTATTATTTTTGAAGCAAATAGTTTCTCCTAGACCATCACTTACTTGTAATGTAGTTCACTATGTCATCTAGCATAAGTGTTTCCTGTAGTCAAATCTGTATTTTTTTTCTTATGGATTCTAAGTTGTACACATAGCATAGGAAGGCATTTCTACCACAAAATTTTAAAAGCATCGTTCATTACATTCTGTGTTGAATTAATACAATTTGTCAAATTATCTGTTCTTTTGATGCTGATTTGAAAAAAAATACTTGTATCAACAGCTAAAGTACCCTGATGCTGGGAAAGATTGAGGGTAGAAGGAGAAGGGGATGACAGAGGATGAGATGGTTAGATGGCATCATCAACTCAATGGACATGAGTTTGAGCAAACTTCAGGAAATAATGAAGGATGGGGAAGCCTGGGATGCTGCAGTCCATGGGGTCACAAAGAGTCGGACACGACTAAGAGAATGGTAGACTCTCTTCCATTCACTATTAATTGCGATGCCAATAACGCTTTTTTATTATTACCATACCTATGTTGTATATGCTTCATGTCACCAGCTTCTTCTCCCTTTTCCCTTCAATTTTTCAAGTTTGTCTATTTTTTAAATATTTTCTCTTTAAAATTGGCTTATCATATTTCATAAAAGGTCCTGTTTAATTTATATATGAAGAAGAGTAGAATTATCTTTACAATGGTGATTTTTTCCTCTTATAGTAAATAGATATTCTATATTTATTTTCATCTTATTTTAGGTATTTTCTTTTATATATAAAAGTCTATTAGACTTACATTCACCTGTTTTACAATGTTGATAGATATTATAAATGAAATTTTTCTTTTAATTATATTTTACAGTGGACTTTTGATGGTGTGTCTGATGATGTGAAGACAGAAGTATTTGCATATTGATTTTAGATTCATTCATGATAGCCAAACTGATTAGTTCTAACAGTTTTTTAGTTAAGTCCCTTGAGAGGTTTTAGATAAACAGAGTCACTTATCTCTTCCTTTCCAATATTTAAGTTCTTTCTTTGTTAGAAATAAATTCTAATTTCCTATCTAAAAATCCATATCAGTTGTAAATAGCAAATACTCTTGTCATCCTGTTCCTGACTTAACTGAAAAAGTTGCCTTCTTTTTCTGTTTTCAAACCAGCTGGGCCTACTGTCTTTTTTAAGATGAGATCAAACAACATTTTCTCTTCCATTTAGAGTTTTTATTCTATTCAGGTTTCAAGTCTAATGGCATACTCTTTCCTAGGAAATAAATTAGGAAATCTGTTAAACAAATTAACAGAAGCAGGACATAGGATTTCTCTTCTAGAATTGTGGTTATACTTCCTTTCTTATCCTTGGAGTTCTTCCTTATTCCTTACTCAGACAAGTCAAAAGTTTATCCATTTTATCAGAGTTTTACAAAAAACTTAGGCTTTGGTTTATCGATGATAAATTATTCTATTCAACTTCATCACTTTTCTCCCTTTATTTATTCCTTCTTTCTGGGGTTTTTTTTTTTTTTGGCATTTATTTTATGTGCTTTGTTATTTTATTTCCATTTTTCTAAAAGCTTTTAAACCTCTACATTTTCGAAATAATTTTATAGTCACATTCCATAGATTTTTTTTCATTTTCTTCATTATTTTATTTGATGTGTAGTTAAAACAGATCAGTGTGAATTTAGAATTTAAAAAATCAGATTGCCACTCTCAATCTGCAGTTTAACATTGAAAAATAAGTTTCGATTCTTCCCCTACCTTTGAATCAAATAAAAGATGCAGAATACTTTAAACTTTATATTCTCTTATCCTAAAGTAATTTGTAATTACTTTACAATTCAGTTTTGGTTTCAAAATTTTTTATCCTAATAGTCTCCCCCATCCTCCCAGGAAACCTGAATCTTTATTTTTTAATTGAATAATAATTAACACATAATATTAGTTTCAGGTATAGTGACTTTGATATTTTTATACATTATGAAATGGTCACCACAATAAATCCAATATGGTGACAGATGGTGACCTAACATTTAAAAAGGTAATTAGACAAAATTTTAAGTGGATAGACTTTAAAATTTCTTATTGCTTAATTTCTAATTTTATTACATTTTGTCCCCTTAGGAATGGTGACTTTATAGATTTGGGGAGTATTTTGGGAATTTACTGAGAGTCTTTGAGTCATTTTGTTGCGTAGTCACTTCAGTTGTGTTTGACTCTTTGTGACTCCATGGACTGTAGCCAGCCAGGTTCCTCTGTCCATGGATTTTTCCAGGCAAGAATACTGGAGTGGGTTGATATTTCCTATTCCAGGGCTTTGAGTCATGGCTAATGGTGATTAAGTCATATTTTTAAAGAATAGGTATTTTCATAAACTAGGCACAATACTTTGTAACTATGTCTGTATAATCATGCCAAGTCATGTTATTCATATATCCTCCATGCCTTATGAAATTTTTTTGGCTCACATGATGACATATTAATTTTTATGGAGAATTAGTTAAATAAAAGGAAAATTTGACACATCCATCATCTACATACAGACCTCAGCAGTTTCTGCTTCATATATTTCACATCTCTATTGGTATTTATAGTTCATATTATCTTTTGGATTACATATTTTATCTGCATAAAATATCTTTTATCCTATTGAATGCTTTCATCTTGAATTCAGTTGTGTCTCGATATTGCTACATTTGCCTTTTTTTATCAGCATTTATGGATATATGTTCTGTGCTTTTATTTTCTGTTGTCGTAGGTATCTCTAATAGTAACATACAGCTAGATTTTTGCCTTTTTTTTTTTTTTTCAATCTGAAAGGTTTTTTAATAAGGAAATTTAGCCTATATAACCTTTTGCCAAAGAAGTGATGCTTTTGAACTGTGGTGTTGAAGAAGACTCTTGAGAGTCCCTTGGACTCCAAGGAGATCCAACCAGTCCATCCTAAAGGAAATCAGTCCTGAATGTTCATTAGAAGGACTGATGCTGAAGCTGAAACTCCAATAGTTTTGATACCTGATGCGAAGAACTGACTCATTTGAAAAAACTCTAATGCTAGGAAAGATTAAAGGAGGGAGGAGAAGGGAACAACAGAGGATGAGATGGTTGGATGGCATCACTGACTCAATGGATATGAATTTGGGTAAACTCTGGGAGTTGGTGATGGACAGGGAGGCCTGGCGTGCTGTAGTCCATGGGGTCGCAAAGAGCTGGACACGACTGAGCAACTGAACTGAACTGAACCTTTTACTGTGACTACTCCCTTGTTGCTTATAAAACTTCCACACCCTTTTCTGCCTTTTGTTGTAATTATCAATTTTTCATTTGACTTTTTTATGTTTTTGTTATATATCCTACTTAAACATATAATACAATTAAATATATAATAACATAATTACTCATTTTTTCCATCAACATCTGGAATTCATTAGCATTCACTCATACAAAAAATAATACTTGTTTTACTTCCTAACCTTCTCTCTTCCATCCATATGCCTCTTCTAGCACTGAAGCCCTCCATGATTTTAATTTGATCCCATTGATTCTTAATAATGAAAAAGAAAAACGTTAATCATGTATTTGACTATAAATGTCATTGTTTTCTTTATTCACAATGGTTCTGATATCTCTTCCTCTCTCTAGGACTCCTTATCTGTTTGACCAGAGTTCATTTTGTGGTGACATTTTAAAGTAAATATCTTAGAATTCACACAGAAGTGACAAATTGGCTAGCTATGCAGGTAGCTTGTGGTGCATATCCCACCAGGCATAGTACATTTACCGGGAGCTCTTTCAGGCCCTGGGGCCTTCTCAGTGAATCTCTTGTCTAGAAGTTCTTCGGCTGTACCCTTGCAGGTAAAGGCGAGAGTTCGCTGGTCTCTCTCTCCTTCCTCTGCTGTTCTTGTTTGCCATTCCTTTATACTCCACCTTCTCCCTCCAAGTACTATGTCTGATTTCTTACGTGATTTATATTGATTAATCTTCTTTTGATTTAGCAAATATTAGCCCCACCCCATGCCGCATATGAGGAAACCGAGGCTCGAAGAGGTTAAACAGGAATTTCCTGTTAGTACAGTAGTTAAGACTTGGCGCTTCCACTGAAAGGGGACGGGATTCAATCTCTCATTGCAGAACTAAGATTCCCACATGCCTTGCAGCCAAAAAAAAAAAAAATAAAGCAGAGAGATTAAAAATGTTAGGAGAGAAGTTAAATTTTGAGACCAGGCAGGCAGTCTGGTCCCTGGTATATCTGTGTCCTGCTATACCCTCCCAAGGGCGGAGCACTGACGGTATGATGTTCCAGCGATGAGATAGTTTAAGTGAAACCATTTTGTAAGTAAGTGGCCAGTCAACTTTTTATTTTTTACCAATTATTAATCATATCCTAAGAAAGGCAGAAGCTGTTCCTGACATCCAGGAGCTGGCCTGGCACTCATAGCTAAACCTTGGTCTTCTCCTATTGAAAGTAATTTCATACAACATCAGTCTCAGAGGAGGTCACTTTATGGCTTATGAAAAAATAAGACCACTCCATGACATGGCTGAACAAAGAAAAATGTATGAACCTTGTCTAAACTACAAAAATGACTATTAAACTAAACCCCCAGTATTTTGGCAAATGATAGAGACTGCTGCTTATTAATCAATTACAGTATTAGTCTCACTCTGATCTCGCCTCCTTTTAAATAACATATCTGATACCTACTTTGCTACACCCCTGAAATTAACACAACACTGTTAATCAACTGTACTCCAATGTAAAATAAAAAGTGTTTAAAAAGATACTTGATACCTAATCACTATTACTCCTGCTTGCTGATAACAGCCAACCCAGAACAAAGCCCTGTCTTCTCAAACCCTCTCCCACATCACCCGACACAGGCCCAAATCCTATCAGGCTTTTTGGTATCTATAAGTTCACTTCATTAGCATAAGACAGAAAGTTATGAATAGGATGACTTTTGGTTCACCTTACTTGGATTATAAAATGTGAGGTTGGATGTAAGCCTACCATATGGATAAGGGATCAATTTGGCCCTTAAGTGTCTTTTGGAAGCTCCCATGAAGGGCATTAGAAGTTTTGTGAGCATATTAGAAGACAAACTTGGAACCTAAGTATGCCTATTCAGCAGACCTGCCTGGATCCCTGGCTCTCAGAAACTAAAACAGATGAAGATGTGCCTCCTAGGAGCTAATCACACTATCATTCAAACGGAAGTAAAAGAGATGCATAGCTCCAATGGCGGGAATGAAGAAAACTTCCCAACATTACCATCGGCAGGTGGAGTGAATGGTGATGCTTGGCAATGGGAAAAGAAGGTCCTATTTGGGAATGAGCTTGGTTCCAAATGCTTTTTCAACCAAGGTTTTAAGAACTGAGCCCTGGACTTCCCTGGTGGTCCAGTGGTTAAGAATCCACCTGCCAATGCAGGGAACATGGTTCAATCCCTAGTCTGGGAAGACGCCACATGCTGTGGAGCAACTGAGCCAGTGTGCCCCAGCTACTGAGCCTGTGCTCTAGAGCCCCAGGGCACCGCAGCTACTGAAGCCTGCAGGCCCGAGGGCCCGTGCCCCACAATAAGAGAAGCCACCACAAGGAGAAACCTGCTCACGGCAACTGGAAAGTCAGCACACAGCAGTGAAGACCCAGTGCAGCCAAAAATAAATAAACAAATTAATTTTTAAAAAAAGGAACCGAGCCCCTTCTCCCCTAGAAATATTGAGTCCACCCAGGAGAGTTCACAAAAGCCCAGGTACCCTACAGTAAGCTTAACTGTGGAATTAATCCCATGTGAGACCTGGAGGAGGATGTCATTCATGTGTGAGGAAAATCAGAGAAAGCAGACATAATTCCTCGGTTTTTCTTTTGCCTCCTGCAGGCAAAATTTAGATCTTCCTTGGAAGAATCAGAAGTCAATTTTGTCCAAGCCTTTATCTCTGAACTGACCAACAGTCTTCCCCACAGCATCCCCGCCCAATGCCATGGAGCTACAGTGCTTATCACCCACCCCTAGCCAGATGTTCCTGACCACACCTCTCAAATGCTCATTTTCCCTAGCCCCCCAAATTTCAGGACCAAGATCGGACTGCATCGTTCACTGCGTCTGTGACTTTGGGGGCAGACTCTAATTTCACAGTGGAGAGTCAGTTCTAGGATTCTTAAGCACGAAAGTGAAGGGTAGAATTTAAATTACACAATCCCTCCACCTAAAATAAAGATGATATATCTCTAATAGGATTGATCTAAAAATTAAATGAAAAATGTATATAGTATGCCTCATATGGCTGAAATACCCTAAGTTCTCAATAGTAGAGCAGCTCATTACTTTGAAATAGCATTTAAAAGAGCCACGCACTTTCTATATTTTTAAAACCATACAAATGTATAATCTATTATATTAAATGATTATTAGATAGGAATTAAAATTATAAATGCTTAAAACACACACAATTCTCATTTTTCCAGCAAATCCGTACGAGAGCACTGTTTTTCCTAACACCTGCACCCAAAATCCATCTGATTGCCCCATTCACACCTTACCCTAGCCCCCATAACTCGTTATATAGTCTCCAAATTCAAACCTGTCTTGACATGCATCCAAAAGCCACATGGTTAGAAAGATGACTGTGACTCAAAATAAATTACCATTTAAATTAAAAATGCTGAAATTTGAAAAAATCTAAAAAACAACATCCTTTCTTTGATTATAACAATACACACACACAGGTTTATTAACTGTTACTTCAGATCCTTAAATCTACCAGTACTATTGACTCATAAAAAAAAAAATCCTGAAAAATCACATTTCACCCTTTATAAGCAGTAAACAATGACAGAGTAAAATAATGATGAAAACTATGCCAAGGTTAGAAGCCTATTTCTACCCTTCACTTTCATGCTCAAGAATCCTAGAACTAACTCTCCACCATGAAATTTGAGTCTGTCCCCAGCCAGAATAGCAGACTTAATGCACCATTAATCTGGTCTGTTCTCAGCCGCCAACTGAAATAGTCACAGTCGTTCGATTGTTAAGGAAAAGGCAGTACTGCAGGAGTACATTCCAGAGGTCCTTTCATAAAAGCTATCCCGTGTGCTCCATCTGCATGTGCAATCTGCTTGTGTATTTCAGCCAGCTTGCACGGGCAGATTAATGTGTACAATTAGAAAGCAACCTCACAGGCATTCAATAAACTGCCTTCATTATTACACTCAGGAGAGTCCCTTTAGATGTCAATAAAAGCCTAGTTTTCTGCCTGTTAGCTAAATAATTGACAACACTAAAAATAATCAGAAGCAAATGAACAAGCCTGGAACAAGGTGGTAAGAAAGAGCACATTAAGATTCCCATGGTGGTGCCCCAGGATACTATCAGGAGCTTTTTCTCCAGCAACTTGGAGTTACAGTCTGCTCAAGTCTATGGTTGCCCTTTTCTACAGAAAACAAAGCAAAGACCACCACTCCCAGTCTGATATTTGAATCACACATATCATGGCATCAAAAATATTTCTTATTTGTGTTTCTATTTTGTGATCCTTCATTTGAACACCTTCAGAAGAATCTAACTTTGGGGTAAGAAGATGGAATAGGGAACAGCCTGGTTGGTCTGGTGAAAACTTTGTGCTGTTAAAATTCTGACAGCTCAGGGGAGACTTCCCTGGTGGTCCAGTGGCTAAGACTCCATGCTCCCAATGCAGGGGGCCCAGGTTTGATCTCTGGTCAGGAAATGAAGATCCCACATGCTGCAACTAAAGATCCTGCATGCCACCACGGAGGTCAAAAATCCGCTGTGCTGTAATGAAGACCTGGTGCGGCTAAATAAATATAAAAAAAAAAAAAATTCTAACAGCTGTCCTATTCAGTCTCTCCACCATAAATTGAGTCTAAGAAAATATGATAAAGGCTTGTTATACAGAGGATCCATCTTTTCCAAGAAGTTTCTTTCATATTTCTAGCTATATAATGGTCATTCATTTCATTAGCTACTAGTCTTTTAATTTCGAAAGCACTTCAAAACAAAATATACTTAAAACACACACACATATACTTCTTCTTGTGTTTCTCAATAGGCTTTAAAAATCAATTTGAGATACTTCTCATTTTCAGCCAGTTTCTCTTTTTCCTGGTTAACTGGGACTTTTACGATAAGCAGAAGAAAGCAGGAGTGAAATGTGCATGAAATTGAATTCAGCTCCACTGATAGTGTGTGAGGTGGCTGAGGGTAGAATTCTTTTTTCTTTACAGAAAAAGGATGATCTCTAATATTTAGTAAAACACAAACTCAAGAAGCTGGAGGACTAGGAAAAATAAAAAAGGTTTAATGACACAATCTCCCACATCCTCTAAAACTCTAAGAATCTCTTATCCTTCACATTATCATGTTAAAACTTCACAGAGGATAAGCTTGTTTTCCTAGTCCTGTACCTAAGATTCCTCACAGTGAGAAGGTCTTCCCTTTTCCAGTGTAAAAGGAGGATGCCACAGGATAAATATATTATGTATTACAATACTAAAATACTTTCTTATTGTCTCCAGGCAACATGCCCCCATGGAATCACTATATCTCCTTCAACTCCTACTGATTAGCCAAGAAATCAACTCTCATCCATTATCTACCAAAGAAGGCAGAGGCAACAATACATTCGGAGAAGGCAATGGCACCCCACTCCAGTACTCTTGCCTGGAAAATCCCATGGGTGGAGGAGCCTGGTAGGCTGTAGTCCATGGGGTCGCTAGGAGTCGGACACGACTGAGCGACTTCACTTTCACTTTTCACTTTCATGCACTGAAGAAGGAAATGGCAACCCACTCCAGTGTTCTTGCCTGGAGAATCCCAGGGACGGGGGAGCCTGGTGGGCTGCCGTCTATGGGGTCGCACAGAGTCGGACACGACTGAAGCGACTTAGCAGCAGCAGCAGCATTGCCTGTCTCCCTCAATCTCTAGGACAGTCAACTTCTCCTGGTGTTTAGCTTCACACCAGCTTTCTTACCCCGTGCCTGCCTTAAAACAAAAGTGGGGAAAGATAACACCATTCATTAGCACTTCCACCCAACCCCTTTCCATCTCCCACTTTTTACCTGGCCTGGGTAGCAGAGACAAAGTGCCCCATTTGAAAAGGGGCAAAGTGAAATATTGAGAAATATATTTTGCATTCTGACTTGAGTCTTAAAGCAAGGAGTTAGGGCTTACAACAGAGGCAAGAAAATTTCAGTGGAATGAGAAAACCAGAGAGGGCTGTACCTACAAGAGGAATACACTTTAGGGTGTCACATATGCTCACACCAACATGCGAATAAGCTTAAATTCTGCAAATGAGGTATAACAATGGGAATAGATAAGAGGAAGCAGTCAGAACAATCCATCTGAAAGTGGGAGGCCAATGTCTAGCTCTGGTGCAACCAAAAATCTCTATACTGCTAAGTCACGTAAGTTGTGTCCAACTCTGTGCGACCCCGTAGACGGCAGCCCACCAGGCTCCCCCGTCCCTGGGATTCTCCAGGCAAGAACACTGCAGTGGGTTGCCATTTCCTTCTCCAATGCATGGAAGTGAAAAGTGAAAGTGAAGTCGCTCAGTCGTGTCCGACTCCTAGCGACCCCATGGATCGCAGCCTACCAGGCTCCTCCATCCATGGGATTTGCCAGGCAAGAGTACTGGAGTGGGTTGCCATTGCCTTCTCCCAATCTCTATACAGTCTCTACAAAATGAGTTTTCTGATTCCATGCAGCAAGAACCTCTTTCTGTACGAAGTTACTTATCAAGTCTCCATAAAATGAAATCACTTGTATACCATTTATATATTTTATTTAATCCTTACAAATGGCTGATGGTATATTACCAACCCTATTAGGAAAAAAACCCAAAAAAACAAAAAAACTACTGAGTTTCCAAGAGGTTTAGTAGTTTGTCCAATGTCACAGCTGGAGAATGGAGCTAGGATTTTGAACCCAGATCTGCTTGGTTTTAATTCCACAATATTTGGTGTTAATCTAGGGACAGAAATACGGTTCTTCAATTTTGTCTATTCTTTTAGGCGGTGTTACTTAGAGCTGGGACACAAACTTATAAAGCATGCTGTGGTTGCCCTATACAGGTTAGCTGCTGTGATTCCCAAGTCACACTGGAAAAAGTACCTTGATGCATGACCATCAATTGGAGCTTTGCTGATAACTGTGAAATTATTTCTCAAATCTTGTTTATAAAAATGTAAGTCCTCAGTCCATTAGCTAAATCCCTAGTTAGATTCTGCTTGGGTACTTCTTTTCAAACAGTGTCTTGCTTATATTGGTGTTTCAGAAGTCTTCATAATCAAAACTAACCTGGATTACCAAAAAATCAAGCCCTCCAAGTTATTTAGAATATGGAATTTCTCAAATTTAGCAGTATTCATTCTAATCTGTTGACTACAAACCACAACTTTGGTGAGTACAGATGTCTCCAAACTTAGAACCTCACTTTTAGAGTTCAATTACATAATTAATAGCCAAGAATTCATTACCAGATATTTTAAACAGTTACCATCACCCGGAATTTAAAAGCACAATGAACAATATCTCTGTAAAAGGTACAAAGTTCTGAAAACAAACTTACTATTGCTGATACTCTCTAAAAGTTTCTCTTCTGAGGTTTTCTTGAAGTCTTTTTTTCTCCTCTAATTTGTTGCTCTGAAATTGCAAGTAACAAAATATTATCTTTTAAGGAAGCTTTAGGTGAAAATGTGGGCTTAAAACTCAACATTCAGAAAACTAAGATCATGGCATCTGGTCCCATCAATTCATGGCAAATAGATGGGAAAACAATAGAAACTGTGAGAGACTTTATGTTTTGGGCTCCAAAATCACTGCAGATGGTGACTGCAGCCATGAAATTAAAAGATGTGTGCTCCTTGGAAGAAAAGTTATGACCAACCTAGACAGCATATTAAAAAGCAGAGGCATTGCTATGTCAAAGCTATGGTTTTTCCAGTAGTCATGTATGGATGTGAGAGTTGGACTATAAAGAAAGCTGAGCACCAAAGAATGATGCTTTTGAACTGTGGTGTTGGAGAAGACTCTCGAGAGTCCCTTGGACTGCAAGGAGATCCAACCAGTCCATCCTAAAGGAGATCAGTCCTGAATATTCATTGCAAGGACTGATGCTGAAGCTGAAACTCCAATACTTTGACCACCTGATGTGAAGAACTGACTCGTTTGAAAAGACCCTGATGCTGGGAAAGATTGAAGGTAGGAGGAGAAGGGGATAATAGAGGATGAGATGGTTGGATGGCATCACTGACTCAATGGACATGAGTTTGAGTGAACTCTGGGAGTTGGTGATGGACAGGGAGGCCTGGTGCTGCAATCCATGGGGTCGCAAAGAGTCAGACATGACTGAACGACTGAACTGAACTGAACTAAGCAGAATCATGATGTTAAAATTACCCAAGGTCCAAAATCTTTAGGTTCAGGTGGCCTCCATAATCCATTATGGTACATAGCAGGGCAGCAAAGATAATACCCTCTCACAACTCTTGGGCCCTACACTGAAAGCCAGAAGCCCCGAGTTCCTTCCATTGTCCCCCTCTCCCAGATTGATGGGTATAATCACAAAAATCAGTATTTCATATTTTTAATCTTAGTTCAGATGATAGCAATATTTAATTTAATCTTAGTTCAGATGATAGCAATATTTCTATCTTAAGCAATGTCTTCAGAATGTTCTAGGGAAAACATAAAATTTCCATACCAATCATGTTAAATGAAAATGATGATAAATGGTTTAATAGTTGATATAAATATATATATGTATATGATTTAATCATATATATGTATATGATTAAATAGTTTATACTACATATATATATATATATCACTCTATATCCTGATAAAGCATTCAGGAAACAATTTTCAATAAGCCAATTCAGTTCCCTTCTGACTTAGAATCAGACACTTAAAGCTGTTGAGAGACAGAACAGCAAATGTCCAAAATAAGCTATTGCGTAAATACTCTTCTCCTTTTTTTTAATTAGTTGCTTGGAGAGTCTAAAGAATTTCACATTTGATATTACTGTCACCATGGCTCTGACATATTTTAATCCGACTTAATAACCCAGAAAACTTGCTTTTTTTTTTTTTAACTATGATACAACTGTCAGTTTTTAAATTTGCATATGAAAAACAAGTAGACTTCCTAGACAGCAAATTTAATGGGGAGCTGAGACAAGTTCCACAACACAGGAGAGATTTGAAGTTTTAATGTCAAGCATCTTTTATTTGATTTAATTTTAAAAAAATGGACTTGTCCACTGGGACGACCTGTGAAAAAGGAAAATGGAAATCATCACTTCCAAACTCTAACATAAGTTTAGTTCCATTTTCCAAAGAGGGAAAAAATTGTTCATTTCCGTGGAAGCCTTCATTCACACAGAACTATTTACTTATCCCATCTTGAAAGGTAAAATGGATGATTTCGGTTTCAGGAAAAAAAAATTAATAATAGGGAAAATTTACTACAATCCGAAAGCATCAATTAGGCAACGGGGTTATTAATGAAACAAGGCAATGGGGTTATTAATGAAACAGTTCTAGGAAGCAAACTGAATAAACATGATCTCAATCTAGAAAAAAAATCCTGACTCATGAGACCAAAAGTGGTCAATTTTGATGAGCTCCCCACATCTCGGTGGGGAAGAGGGGGGGCCAAGAGTTACAAGGCAGCAAGCAAGCAGCAGGTAGGTACTGATCAAACCAGAACTAGGAATGCTCCCGAGAGAACAGTGAGAAAGCCACACAGGCCCCCAGAGGCCACGGCTGGGTTCCTTCAGTGAGGTCAGAAACTGGGACACGGACTCTCCACCAGTAGATTGGCACTGTACTCAGCTCACGGAAATAGTACCCAGTAGCTATATTCCATCCAACAAAGATCTGTGCCTCCCTGAAGAGTGGATGGAGAAGTAGTTTTCACAGTTCTGGAGTATTTGAGTATTCAGTGCCTTCCACCATGGTAGTTGTTTTGGTTGCTTTGTGTTGTTCAGTCAGCAAGTTGTGTCCGACTCTTTGTGACCCCGTGGACTGTAGCCCGCCAGGCGGCTCTGTCCGTGGCATTTCCTAGGCAAGAACACTGGAGTGGGCTGCCATTTACTTCTCCAGGGGATCTTCCCGACCCAGGGATCGAACCCACGTCTGCTTAGCAGGCAGATTCTTTACCACTAAGCCACCTGGGAAGCCCAGGTATTTTAGTACACTAATCCAAATACTTAGATTTAGTCAGACTATTTCTTTCTTTCCATTTAGCAGTGCATTAAGGAGTCACCCAACCATACTTACACATGCATATACAAAGGCAGAATGTAAAATATCTAAGAAGAAAGGTCCAGAGGAAAAAATGATGGAGTTGGTTCTAGGTTCACCATCACTGAGTGACCTGAAGCAAATCATTTACTGTCACGGAATCCCAGGCACTCAGTAAACACTCCTCATATGCCTACTACATGCTCCATACTGTGTTCTGTTAGATGCTGGGACTACAGATATAAACCAAGCAGTGCCTACCCTGGAAAATTCGAGAAGCTAGCTGGGACCATAGACAAGAAAGCCACGATGGCAAAGTATAAAATATATTAGGGAGTAAAGGTTTGCAAATCTCTAGTATGAATATAAAGAAACAAGCACAGAAGTGGCCTGTTGGAGAAATGCTTTCAACAGTTCCCATAAACATTCGTTCAGCGTCTTCTATGTGGCAGGCCCCATCTTGGGTTAGGGGTAGAGTCAGGGTTAGCCTGACTCAGTGGTTTCTAACCTTGGGTGCATGAATTAGGTGTCTGTTAGGAATATGCTCAGTTTTATGGTGAATGAGTTCATAGCTTGCTTTCTTCAGATTTCCCTAAGGGCTGATGACCAAATAAAAGGATAAGAACCACAGGTCTAGTGAGAGATAGAAATTCTAGATGGAGACCAATATTAAGCAAGAACTTCGAAGGAGGAAACGGGGGTAATGGGAGCAGGAAACTGCATTCCACTATATGAGCCTTTCACTGCCCAGGGGCCTAGCAGAGGGGTCCAAAGGGCTAAAATAGAGGCAGCATTCAGCTCCCCAAGCTTTGCATCCCGGCACAGGGGGCTTCAGCACGGCAGAGGTATCTTTCTCTGTGTCTCACAAAGGTACCATCTGTCACCTCTGTGGCAGTCTGAGCACCCACAGAACTGCCTGCCTGGACGAAGCATCTGTTTCTAATTTGCACGAAGGCAACGATGGGCTAGTCATGGCCCTGACTAGGAAAAGGGCATATTTATAACATATATTTTCAGTACCAAAAGGCAGAAGAGAATATATCAGTTGAGGAAACCCCAAGAAGCTTATGTATAAATTCAAAGGGATTTGTACGAGATGGGTGGAAGATAAGATTGAGAAAGCAGGAAGGGGCAATTATAAAGAAATATATATGCCACGTAAAGGAGTTTGGACTTCATTAAAGGCAATGATGAGCCACTGTATTATTTTAAGCAGGATAGTAAGCAGTTAATCCTGAAAGCAACATGAAGGATAAGCAGCAGAAAGGATCACAAATATAAAAACCAATGGTGTGGTTCTCACAAGCCACATCATAAAATTATGAGTCCCAAATTAAGACAACACAGACATAAAAGAAAGGACAAACTCTGGAAAAATATAGGGGACAGAAATAAGAGGAGAGTAAAAAGGAAATATGGGAGGCGGGCTATATTAACGTATATGTGTGTGCACGCACGCACTCAGTCATGTCAGACTCTTTGCAACCTCATGGATTGTAGCCTGCCTGGTTCTTCCATCCATGGAAATTGTCAGGCAAGAATACTGGAGTGGGTTGACATTTTCTTCTCCAGGCGATCTTCCCAACCCAGGGATCGAACTCACATCTTTCGCACCTCCTGCATTGGCAGGCAGATTCTTTACCACTGTGCCACCTGGGAAATCCATATTAATAATAGGATGAGTCAAAAAGGGGGGAAGATTACAGGTGACTATGATTTAAGAGCATCAGAATGAATATGAGGTCAGTTTTGAACCTGTTAGGAGTATGCTCATTTGTATTGAGATATACTGTGGAATATCTCGAAAGAAATAGCTAGCATACAGTAAAATAGATGTTCTGTAATTCAGGAATACGAGAGATGTAGCTTTCACAGATCATCAGCACAAGCAAAATCCGGATGTGGAAAGGTGGGGGCTTTCACCTAGCAATATGGCAGCGCAAGGCAATGAGAATATGAATGGAAGGGACCTGATAGAACATCAGTAATAGAAAACAAGCAGGGAACAGGGTCCAGAGGAAGTCCAGAAGGAGAGAGTCTGAAGGACAGAATGCTTAATAGATACAATATTACAAACAGTTTAAATAAATTAGGAGCTGAAGAGTCTCCACTGCGTTTTTCAACTAAGCTCCATCTTAGCTAGATCCAAACCAATGAATTACTAGAGACAGAAGTCAAATTTGGCCCACCAAGGAGGAAGTAAAGGTGAGGACTCAAAGAAAGTGAGTTCCTAAAAGCCAGCTGAGCTCAGCAAATCACCTGGGGAGCATCACTTAAAACAGATTTTGGAGGGGAGCAGTTCAGATGATTGATAGGAGTTGGTCTACAGACTGGCATGTGGGAATCCAGTGGGGCAGAGAAGACTTTCAAGGAGCTGAGCTGTGATGCTTGGGAGGAAGGAGTTGAAAGCAAGCCAGCATAGAGACAATTTGTTTTTAAGGTGAGAGATTTGAGTGTGATTATACCCTAAGAGAGAAAAACAAACACGAAAGCTACAGAAGAAATGGAGCCTTAACCGAGGGAGCAACATGGTCCCTGAGGAGGATGGAGGAAAGATGGGACGGGATGGGAAGCACAGGTGGGAGAATCCATCACGGCAACAAGGAAAAGCAGTTTCTTATTCCTCCTGAGATGAGGTGGGTGTAGAAGCAGCAAAGAAAGAGTAAGGAAACAGAAAAATATAGAGACTTTCAGCCTCATGGTCTTTATCTCCGAGATGGTGAGAAATGAGGTCATGTGTTGAAAATGAAAAATGAGGATAAGGGAGAACGATGTTGATAATTAGAGATGAGCCTAGACTGCAAAGGAAAATGTTGTGCCCTGGGGATGATTAAAGACCCAGCTAAGAGGGAAGCCCAACAATTTCTGCGAGAAGAGGAGCCAAATGTGTTTTTTCTCCAGCAACCCAGTTCATGTGAGCTTCAGTTCAGTCGCTCAGTCATGTCTGACTCTTTGCAACCCCATGAATCACAGCACGCCAGGCCTCCCTGTCCATCACCAACTCCCAGAGTTCACCCAAACGCATGTGCATTGAGTCAGTGATGCCATCCAGCCATCTCATCCTCTGTCATCCCCTTCTCCTCCTGCCCCCAATCCCTCCCAGCATCAGAGTCTTTTCCAATGAGTCAACTCTTCGCATGAGGTGGCCAAAGAACTGGAGTTTCAGCTTCAGCATCAGTCCTTCCAATGAACATGTGCACGTAGTGAAAATGAAATCATTAAGCCAATCCAATTCGTGTGTAAAATAAAAATCCTGTCTGCCATCCACACGAGAGGTTGATATAGTAAGAGAGGTAGGGACTTACCAGGTGGTCCAGGGGTTAAGAATCTGCCTCGCAATACAGCCGACGGTGGGTTCAATCCCTGACTGGAGAACTAAGATCCTACCTGCCTCAGAGCAACTAAGCACAGGCGCCAGCGCCGCTGAGCCCACACCACAGCTAGAGTCCGTGCACCTCAGCGGGAGCGCCCACACCACAGCTAGAGTCCCTGCACCGCACGGGAGCGCCCACACCACAGCTAGAGTCCGTGCACCGCAACGGGAGCGCCCACACCACAGCTAGAGTCCCTGCACCGCAACGGGAGAGCCCACACCACAGCTAGAGTCCGTGCACCGCAACGGGAGAGCCCACACCACAGCTAGAGTCCCTGCACCGCAACGGGAGAGCCCACACCACAGCTAGAGTCCCTGCACCACAACGGGAGAGTCCACGCGCCACAAGCAAGACCCGACTCAGCCAAATAAACACATAGTTTAAAGAATAGTAAGAGAGTCAAATGAGATAGGGTGCTTGTTTACAGATACAGTCAATTAGGTCAGGGCACCTTATTCAGTGCTTCCTTAGCACTATCCATGGTATTCAATACAA
Organism: Bos taurus; assembly: GCF_002263795.3. Lineage (NCBI taxonomy): Eukaryota > Metazoa > Chordata > Mammalia > Artiodactyla > Bovidae > Bos > Bos taurus. Next base: position 13,082,500 of record NC_037339.1, read on the forward strand.
AGGGATTCGCATGTACTGTATCCTTTAATCCCACCAGTCCCATTATTATATTATTATACCCATTTTACAGACAGTGGCTTCCGCAATGGCTCAAGAATCTACCTGCAATGCAGGAGACGTAGGAGACACAGGAGACGTGAGTTGGATGCCTGGGTCAGGCAGATCCCCTGGAGGAGGAAATGGCAACCCACTCCAGTATTCTTGCCTGGAAAACCCCATGGACAGAGGAGCCTGCTGGGCTACAGTCCATGGGTTGCAAAGAGTTGGTTGGACATGACTGAGCGACTAACACACACACACACTTTATTACAGATAAGGAAAGTTAAGCATAAATAAATGAACGGCTTACACTTTTAATTCTATACCTGCATTTCAGAGATATCATTATGTGTTAATTAATGGGGTCAATTAATGGGACCCTACTGCATTTCAACAATCAGAGGCTTAATGCCCACGCTGGGTCATGCACAAAGAAATGCATAATGTAGGAACCATATTTCTGGGAAAAACTTGAAAGTTTTGTTTTGTTCCTTGAAAGTTTTCAGAAATGGAAACTTTTCCCAATTTTTAAAAGCAGTATTGGAATAATTACCTTGATGTTGAGTTTTAACCCTAAAATTGTTCTAAATTAGCCCTTACTACTATTTGTTTCCTAGAAATAAGCAACAGGTGTGATTCCTTAAAAACGTGTATGTGAATGCACCTCCGCCCCTAATATGCAGACCTTGTTTTCTATGCTAAATAGAAAATGAAGTAGGTATGAAGTAGTTCCTACCTCACTTTTAGCATTAAAACTAACTACTTATGTTTTTCAGTGTCTATAAAAAATACCATGACCTCTAGGGCTCCACATAACTTCATCAGCTTTATGACTTTATAGTTTATTGGAAGGAGCAAAGAAAGGTTTCGTTTACCACTCAGATTTCTAGCTGGTTTCTTCCCCCTCTGACGTCCTGATGCTCTAAGAAGTTGGGAGAATCGAATGAAAATATTCATAAACTATATAGCACTATATATTATTTCAAACATGTGTTGATCAAAAGCAGACTAAGATAAATCCAAGAGGTAAAGAAGGTCTTTGACATGGACTTGGAGATTTTTATTTTTTAAGTTTGTGGGCATTATGAAAGGCTGGGGAAAAAAATCAAATGATTCTTTAATTCATCAATGTGATTATGAGGGGAAAGTGTGGTGGAGGTTTATTTCCATGGCACTGCATTTAGGTGAAAGGCTCACTGTGACAATTCCTGAAAAGTGTCTACCACGCTGAGATCCAGCGACAAAGCAAGTCCCTGCATGTGTTAGGCTGTTGTTTGTTTTTTCAAGGACTTTATTTTACTGATGCACTGATATTTTGGCAATATTTTCTCTTCCATATAGACTTCCAAGAAGTGAAATTAATACACTGTATAACCACATGGATTGTATTGGCTTTCTGTTGGTGCTGTACCAACTATAAACTTAGTGGCTTAAAACAATAAGTTTGTTAATAATCTTACAGCTCTGGAGATCAGAAGTCCAAAATGGGTCTCATGGGGCTCAAATAATATCCTGAGGTTGAGGGAAACTAGCAGATTCCAGTACCAGCTGTCACGACCACAAGGCTTTCAGGTAGCTAGCAATGAGTGCCCTCCAAAGACTACAGCTGAGTCTTTACTTCGTTCTACCCCTACGATAAGAACTCTGTTTCCAGAAATCACATCTGTTTGTACGTCCTGCTGTGCTAAGTGCCAGTCATCTATTTGGTCAGTGTAGAGTTAGGGGTTCCACATTACGGTTTTGTAGCTCCTACCTATAGGTTTAGTCTCTTATCCAGTGCCCTTCTTCTATCTTCAAGCCAACAACGGCAGGCTAAATCTTTCTCCTGCTGCATATCTTTTGGAGAAGGCAATGGCACCCCACTCCAGTACTCTTGCCTGGAAAATCCCATGGGCCGAGGAGCCTGGTGGGCTGCAGTCCATGGGGTCATGAAGAGTCGTTCACGACTGAGCAACTTCACTTTCACTTTTCACTTTCATGCATTGGAGAAGGAAATGGCAACCCACTCCAGTGTTCTTGCCTGGAGAACCCCAGGGACGGGGGAGCCTGGTGGGCTGCTGTCTATGGGGTCACACAGAGTCGGACACGACTGAAGTGACTTAGCAGCAGCAGCAGCAACAGCAGCAGCTCCATATCTTTAATGCTCTCAATTTTCTGCATCCCTCTTCCCAATTTAAGGAACCTCATGATTACACTGGAACCACCTGAATAATGTGGGCTATTCTTCCTATTTGAATGTAAGTTGATTAGTAACCTAATTTCACCTGCAAACTGAATTCCTCTTTGCCACGTAACATCACATCTTCCTAAATTCTAGGGATTAGGATGTGGAAGAGCAGGGGAGGGGGTGTTATTCTGCCTGGAATCCACTTTTAAATCAGATACATAACATGCCAGATAATTCACAGAATCTTTGCGCCCCACCAGCCCTCTGAGGCTTAGTTTTAGAATGGGAGAGAGGGAGGGAGGTCTTATTTCCTTTAGGGTGAAGCAGTGGTGTGCTGATAAATTTAACAGGTAGCTCTAGCAAGGAGGGGAGGGGTGGTTGATTTGTAGCATTTACTGATTCCAGTGGTGAGAATAACCCCTCGTGGTCAGTTTCAATCTACCAACATGAAGTCATCTAACTCATAAAAATGTAACAACAAGGAGGTCCCAGCACACCACTGGAAGAGCACGCATCATCAACGTCCTGTAGTATAGGGAATACAAGCTTACCTGAAGCACCCCAGTGCCCTCGCCTAAGTGCCCCTGAGCCCACAGGATTAACTCCTCCCAGATACAGGGAATGCAGTTTACGCTCCCCTCACTCACACACAGGTGGTGGCCAATCAGAAAGAGACCTGGTGTTCCTAGGTGACCCTCCTGCATACATGTGTGCTAAATCGCTTCAGTCACGTCTGACTCTTTGCAACCCCATGGACTGTAGCCCACCAGGCTCCTCTGTCCATGGGATTTCCCAGGCAAGAATACTGGAGTGGGTTGCCACGCCATCCTCCCGGGGATCTTCCCGACCCACGTCTCTTACGTCTCCTGCATTGGCAGACAGGTTCTTTACTACTAGTGCCACCTGGGAAGTCCGGTGGCCCTCCCGGGAGAGGACAAAATAAAGGTCAAGGGGGTGTTAAGACCAATGGGCCAAGCTGGAAGTCCTCGGGAGGCAACAGGCTGCTTGGATTCTCCTTGGCTTGTCGTTCCTTGGACAGCAGCCATGTGCCTGGGGAGGAGGGTGGTGTTTTGTACGCCGGTGTCCATGTGTGTGTCTGCTGTGCATTTCAAAGAATAAATGCTCCATAAGCACAGCCATTATCGCTTCCCTTGGCCATTTTCACACTGGCAATGTGAAGCATGCCATTTCGAGATGGCTAATGTCCATTTTTCTTTTATCTGACACAAGCTACTAAATAGGCTCACATTTACTATGAAAGCCACAGATTTATATACAGTAGGAAAAATTAGGTCAGGGTGGCAGTCCGAGCCAATTAGCCAGAAAAATCAGGTCTGTGGAAGGGCCAGAGTGGGCGGCCCTGTCTCTCTCAAGGCAGTTTAGATGAAGGCTCCTCAAACCAGGATGCGCACGAGAATCACCTGGGAAGCTTGTTAAAATGCCAGTTCTGTTTCAGAAGGTCTGGGGTGGGGTTTGAGATTCTGCATTTCTTTTTTTAAAATATTTATTTCTTTGGCTACATCGGGTCTTAGTTGCAGCATCAGGATCTTCATTGCAGTGAACAGCCTCTGTAGTTATGGCACCCGGGCTCAGCTGCTCTGTGGCACATGGGATCTTAGTTATCCTGTGTGCATGCTCAGTCACTTCAGTTGGGTCCGACTGTTTGCAACCCCATGGACTGCAGCCCACCAAGGCTCCTCTGCCCATGGTATTCTCCAGGCAACAATACTGGAGTGGGTTCCCACGCCCTCCTCCACAGGATCTCCTCGACCCAGGGACTGAACCCAAGTCTCCTGCATTGCAGGCAGATTCTTTACTGCTGAGCCACCAGGAAAGCCCCTTAATTATCCTACCAGGGATCAAATCTTTGTCCTCTCCATTGCAAGGCAGATTGTTAACTACTGGACCACCAGGGAAGTTCCTGCATTTGTATAAGTGATATGCCAAGGCTGCTGGTTCAGAAACTGCGTTTGGAATGGCAAGGATCTATACATCAACTCTCTCTCACCATCTCTTGCTGCTGCTGCTGCTGCTAAGTCGCTTCAGTCGTGTCCAACTCTGTGCGACCCCATAGATGGCAGCCCACCAGGCTCCCCTGTCCCTGGGATTCTCCAGGCAAGAACACTGGAGTGGGTTGCCATTTCCTTCTCCAATGCATGAAAGTGAAAAGTGAAAGTGAAGTCGCTCAGTCGTGTCCGACTCTTCAGGACCCCACGGACTGCAGCCCACCAGGCTCCTCCATCCATGGTATTTTCCAGGCAAGAGTACTGGAGTGGGGTGCCATTGCCTTCTCCGCACCATCTCTTACTCTTAGACAAATTTACACCAATAATCATTATAGCTGTCATTTTAGAAAAGCCGATTCAGTTCAGATTTTTGTAGTTAACGGCTGCTGTACATCCAGTGGCATGGCATAACTTAAGAAGGAGGGAATGCTGTTTTCACTCGGTGTTAATGAAAACTGTTTTGGCCACTAACATTTCGAAACAGTATACAGTACATTATTTGAACCACGAAGAAACGAGCTATAAATGACCCACAAGCCAGCCAATTATGGGTATTAAATGACTAGTAAATTGCTTTTAGGATAAGAGTTCACAACACAATTCTTCAGGATCCGCAAGCCTCTTAATTAGTTCCCAGTGATTATTTGATGATTTTCTGAGTTCGACCTGAAATGCAGAAAGACTATGCTATAAAGGGAATATAAAGGGAATACCTCCTTTACAATCTTGAGACTGAAGTGTAAACCTTCCTCTGAAGGAGGAAATGGGGTGGGGGTGGGGGGGCCTTGAATGCAAAAGAGTGAAGAATAGAGAGGAAGTGAGAGAGAGAGAGATAGGTTTTAAAAAGAATTATTTTGAGAATCTTTTTCAATGAAGGTGTAATAGCCAATGACTTGGAAGTGAATTGCTGAATCAAATTTAGTAAACAAAGTACCTATACTCTTTTTTTTAATACCACCAGCGTTTCATTTCAATTCCTTGTGTATATGTCCAATCTTAACTCTACCCCAGAGCCTACATCTCTAGAGGATGTAGCATTTCTATATCTACACATATTCCTGGCCTTGGGAACAGAGGAGGTGGAGCTTACAGACTCATTTTACAGGAATAGTTCAGAGAGGGGTGGGGGCCTGTCCAAGGTCACACAACACAAGAGGACACCTTCCAAGAAATATACCTCTCCAGCCAGGTAAAGAGCTCCATGGCGAAAGAAGACTCACATTCTTGTGCATTCTATAAGACATCAGCCTTGGGCTTTGTTAACTCTAACTAGTAAAGATATCTATTGCTTGGTAACCAGGTTTAAGTTTGACCAACACCCAATCTTTAAGACGGAGAAGGCAATGGCACCCCACTCCAGTACTCTTGCCTGGAAAATCCCATGGACGGAGGAGCCTGGTGGGCTGCAGTCCATGGGATCACAAGGAGTCGGACACGACTGAGCGACTTCACTTTCACTTTTCAGTTTCATGCACTGGAGAAGGAAATGGCAGCCCACTCCAGTGTTCTTGCCTGGAGAATCCCAGGGACGGGGGAGCCTGGTGGGCTGCCGTCTATGGGGTCCCACAGAGTCGGACACGACTGAAGCGACTTAGCAGCAGCAGCAGCAGCAGCATATCACTAATACTGAAATGCAAACGCATGCTTTTTCTTTTACCCGTGAGAAAGACATGTTCACCTATTTAACATTTAGCCTGGAAAGTTCAATATTTGTACATAAACATGATGTGTACCACTGGCGGCCGTCGTTACTAGTTGCTGTGCCTTCTGGCCAAATACACAGCTACTCTTTTGATCACCCACCTGAGAAGGTGAGAGAGTGTGAAGACAATGAACTCCAGATCTGGGTCTTCCCTGGTGGTCCCATGGTTAAAACTCCATGCTCCTAATGGAGGGGGCATGAGTTTGATTCCTGGTTGGGCAACTAAGATCCCATATGCCATGCGGTACGGCCGATAAATAAAATAAAATTACTTAAAAAAAAAAAAAATAACACTAGCTCTGAGACCAGTCAGTCTGGATTTGAATCCTACTTCTTCTATTTACTGGCTGTGAGTCCTTGGGCGAGTCATCTGATCCTCTGTCCGTGGGGTCACAAAGAGTCGGACATGACTGAGTGACTGAACTGTCAGTTCCATTTGCAAACTTGGACAACAAGAACATTATATACTTCACAGGCTCTTGTGAGGATTAAACACTTTGTATATGAACAGTGTGGGAACCTGGCACATCAGAGGCCTTAGGTAAATGTTAGCTTACCATCTTCTCCAGTTCTTACCTTCTCTCTCTGAGCTGCCCTCATTTTTTGGACTTCAGCTTCTTCAGCTTCCTTCTTGATTCTTACACATTCTTCTTTTTTTAGCTAAATTGTATTGAGAGTACAGAGGACAAAAAGCAGTTACTATTTTTCCGCCTGAACCCCTGGAACACAAAATTATGATGAAAGGCAAATTACAGTATTGTTTGTGCTACAGAACACCATGATTATAGGTTGGTTCTGCAGGCTACTTAGATCACAAAAAATGGTCAAGCTATATCTGCTGTCCGTGAAATTTCTCTGTGTTTCTACCTTGATATCTGTTTCTCTGTCTTCCCTGGCCCCAAACCACCCCCACCACCAGCCCAGGTTAGGGAGAAGAAAGGGCAGATAATTTTTCCTCAGTATTTAACTCAGACTTCAGGGACTTCCTTGGCAGTCCAGTGGTTAAGAGCCTGCCTTGCGGTGCAAGGGACACAGGTTCAATCCCTGGTTGGAACTGCATGATACAACCAAAAACCAAAAAAAACACCTGAGTTCCTTGTTAAAAAAAAAAAAAAAAAAAATCATTGGTTTTTTTCGTACTACTTCCATGCTTTCATGATGGGAATGTAGTAAACAAATCTGTGCTCCTGGAATCAAATATTCAAACCATAGTAGAGACTTAAACTGGGGTTGGGGTGGGAGAAATTCCCTTACCAAGGTCCCACTGACTGATACACAGCTTGGGTGAGAATTCACAGTATTTATCCCTTCACGTCTCACATCTCGATTTTTTGATTTTTGAGATTTTCTTTTGCAATTTGTTTCAAGGTTTTATGCTTTTTGGTAAAGTTACTGTGTTATTTCATGGTTATTTTCAAAGTGCTGGTGCTCTAATTTCTTGCCAAATTTAAGCTAAAAGAGATGGATTCTGACCTTCTTCTGGTATTTAGATTGTATCAGTTGAAGCTGTTGTCTCTGCCTGACTTCAGCCTCTGATTGGCTTCCCCCTAAGGAAAAAAGTCACAAAGGTGAAACGTGAATGTTAAACTGAAATGTCAGCCATCAAAGACTAATTAAATACATGATAAGTCTACACCACGTGTTTCTTTAACATTTTCATACCACTGGAAACAAGGGGCTAACTGAAATTGAGTCCCCCTCAAACCTAGTTCCTCTGCTGAGTTTATGATTAACCTCTTCATCCAAAACATTATTCCCTTTTTTGTCTAACACCTGTTCTCCTCATGCTTAAGGAATCTCAAAAAAAAGTGGGAAATTATAACTGGGAAAGACCCTTCAGGAAGACCCCAGGATAGAACCTTCTCTCATATCCTCATATCCTCTACTTTAGCTCCTCTCTGAAGTACCTAGATAATATAGTATCTGATGTACATTTTCCTGAGTTGTTTTATAGATGCTAAAAATGGAAGAAGTTAACTCTGTGATTACAGCATGTAGCCCCCAAGCCCACTGGAGCCTAAGGATTGATAATGTTAACCCCTGTGATACAGTCTTAGGATCTCACCATCAACCAGTCAGTATTGTGCACAATCCGATCATATACTCTGTGACTCCCCTCCCTCACCTGGCCTTTAGAAATGCTTTCTTGAAACCCATCGGGGAGTTCAAGTTTTCTAAGCACTATTTGTCTCCAACTCCTTGGCTGATGCCTTACAATAAACACTGCACTTGACCTCACAAAGCTGTGTCAGTAGACTAGCTTTACTGCACAGGGGCAAGCAGACCCAAATTTGATTCGGTAACTTAACCAATTTTTTCAAGTGAGACATTAAACATCAGTAATTGCATAAAAGAAAGATAAGGCCACATTCCCCCAGTAAAAGGACAATGCTATGAGGGTTTTTTCAATCATGTAGGTATTCCAGTTTTTACATAGATTGAAATCACACATGAAGGTCCATGCTAAATAAGAAATAGTGCTTTGGAAATTCTAGAACACTCTTCCTGCTAGAGTATGACCATTTCTTAACCTAATAAAGATGATAATCAATGATGTTTCCAATGTTTTTCTTCTATTGATTCTACTGCCCTGTATTCAAGTAGCAAAGCTCGGGAAACCGTGAGAGGTCTTGCCATGAGATAAGTATACAGTCTTTATAACCCAATTTTTAAGTACAGTGGGAATATTCTAGGTAAAATTAATGGTCAATCCATATTATTTATTGTTCTTTCTTTAGGTATTCAAGAGAAAAAATATGGATGTTAGATTATTCATCTGCTCTCTCTTAAACCTATAACAACCAGGGGCCAGAAATCCTTGCAGCTTGACAATCATCTAAAAATTACTGTTTAGGGAGTTCTCAGTGTTTATGCAAGCTTGGCATGCATATTTTAAAGATTCCTTTGAAATAATTCTCTGGTGCTTTGGTCACTAAAAGTGTCAGTTCTATGAAAGATTCACCTACACAGAAGATGCATTAAAACAATTTGCATTCATCATAGTTTTTATAATTGAACAGTTAAAGACACCATAGAGACTTCTGAGTCTCAAAAGACGTATAATACCTGTTTGGTCCTGGCCCTAAGGAAAGAAACAGTGAGGCCTATTGAAGCTTTTATCTAATGTTACAGCTAATTTTAGTATCTCCTAGAACCATTCCAACATTTTAAGGGGTAGAGAAATAGAGGAGTTGAGAATTTTAAAAATGGAGAAAATCAGATGTCTAAGCATTTACAGGTTTTCCTTTAAAACTCATCTCAAAGTTTAATACATCCCAGAACTCTTTTCTACTGTGCCCTCTTTCTCTTGACCATTCCTAGATACACCAAATACCAGAACTCCTGATCATTTTTGCTTAAGACCCCAAGACAATAGACACCAACATCTCCAAATACCCAAGGCAAGTGCTTAGCTCCCTAAGCAGGATCTGCAAGGGGGTAACTTAAAACCAGTTTGGGGAACATTAATTGGCAACTACTTTCAGCCTGTAAAAGAGGTTAGCTAGGTCAAAGGGAGGTAGAAATCAGAGAAAAGATGTCTTTGTGAATTTCATCTTCTCTGAGTATGTGTTTGGAGAAGGAAGAATCTTCACATCTTCAATGTGAGTAAGAGAGATTTAATGAAAATCATTTGAAGAGCTCAAGCTGTGTCCCCAGAAGACTGAGGGACCCATGCATAGGAAAGACAGTGCCAGAAGGCACACGGCTGTCCTCAAGTGGCTACTCAGACTGGTCATCAAGAAGAAGTGGCCACAGGGCAAATGGCCTGTATTCCCAGAGTCTGTGGGAAGAGTGCACAAGTGTTTCCCACACTCCCAGTCTGGCTGTCATGAAAGAGAATGCCAATCTAAAGCCACTTTAAAAGGGACTTGCCCCTGTGGACAACTCCATAGGCACAATGGAGCTCTACAAAGGTAGTCTAGCTACCAGGAGCCAACAGCAGAAAAGTATCATCTACATCAGGGAAAGCCAGGTGAGAGATGGACGGCGAGCAAAAGGGGGTCTCTGAAGAACTTCAAGGACCCCAGGGATGAGATGCACAGCAAAAACACCCCAAAACTTGAGGAAACTGGTATCGGTGCAAGAGAGACCATAATCTCTTCTTCTTCCTTTGACCCACAAGGAGGAGGAATCAACAGAGAAACCGAGGAGTCAATAGAGAAAAATTCAGCCACACTCATTTCCTTTGCCAACTTTCTATCCAAAATAGGCCCAGGATGGGAATTCCCTGGTGGTCTAGTGGTTAGGACTCTACGCTTCCACTGTAGAGGGCAGGGGTTCGATCCCCGGTGGGGAACTAGATCCCACATGCCATGCGGCATGGCAAAAAAAGGAAAGCAGGCCCAGGCTGGAACAGGGAAGAAGCTTTAATCTCTATTAGCAATAGAGTCATGACCAGTATTTAGGGCTGAACTTTCTGAAAAGACACTGTTTTATGCCTAGAATTAGCTGGACAACTTTATTCTTTGAGAAAGACCACAAAGATCTAATTTCATCCAAAGAACATAGGGGAAAAAAACAGACCCAGATAGCTAGTGTGAGGGGGCCAGTTAGGAAAGACAGAGCTATCCTCCAGGTTGTACCCCTCAAATGCAGCTTCTTCAGCATAAAGGTGACATGAGATGAACCCCATTCATGAAATACAGTGGGATGATAATGATAATGCTATTGCTTGTACACAATCACCAAATGAGCTTATTTCTACCGACATCTTGGAAAAAGTACTTCTTGCAAACTACTGTGAGAGTCAGTGGCCCCTGATTCTACCACATTTGTGCAAACTAAACCTGTGGGAACGGCGCGTCCAGCCCTTGAAGCTCCCAGCTGCTGCTGGCAGAGAGAAGACGTGAATGCTTCGCATGAGAGGACTTCCCTGGTGAGTGAGTCAAACGCCGGGCAGAAGCAGCCCATGCAATTTATCACACTGCCACGTGCTCCAGAGGCCCCAAAGTCTCTATTTGCAAATGAAAACACAGATGATATTATCTCTATACCTACCCCGTGTCCCCAGCCCACTGACATCTTACGGTCAGAATTGACCCTCCAATTTTTTCTCCCATAACTAGTTAACTGCCATGATTAATATGCTTGTGATAGCACTAATCAGGATGGGAGTAAGAGCTATGACGAGGCATATGCGACGCCCTAGGTAAGATTTCTTCAGAGCTGATCAACTAAGAGGCTATAAATTATTTGGCAATTAAGCCATCTTCTTATTCCCCCATAACTGTGGCATCATCTGTTTGCTATTTGCAGAGAGTCAGAAACAACGGTTTACCTGCATACTTCTGACTTTAAATGTATGTTTTGACTTTAAATGCATTTCATTCCAAGCAGCACAATGAGTCAATGACCTATAACGGACACTGAAAGACAGATGTGGGCAAGGTGCTAAGCAGATTGTTGGGTGGCCCTGTCCTCCTGCATTCAAGCAACTGGCTTGCTGGCTTACCTAGCGTCATGGGCGGTAGGTTAATGGACTTCTCCCTTTGTTGTTTCTTCCACCTTTCCAGCTCCTCCAGCTCTTTCGCAGCCACTAAGTCAGGTGAGAAATATGAAATCATCAATTATTAGAGTGTGAAAAGGAAACTGCTCCCTTGAGATGGACATTTAACTACATGCGGGCATGAGTGGGCGAGATATCCAGGAAAGGAAGCCACCACCCAGTCCTAACCCCTTGGGGTCACCCTAAGGCACTTTCTCTCCAAGAGCTGACACAGAAGTACAGATGTGAAAACAAGATAAACTCCTGCTAAATAAAGAAGTTTAGTTCTTCCTCGCATCCTGGCATTTTTCAAACCCTACATCATTTAATCCTGGAGAAGGAAATGGCAACCCACTCCGGTATTCTTGCCCAGAGAATTCCATGGACAGAGGAGCCTGGCAGGCCATGGTCCATAGGGTCGCAGAGAGTTGGACACAACTGAAGCGACCAAGCACACATCATTTAATGTTAAAAGTTTCCTATAGGGTGTATGCAAAACATTCATGTGGCAATAAGAACTTTGCACACACAGTAAACATAAGCCCCCGTAGAATTCTGATGCCTGTATCTGCTGCATTTTAAATATTCCCCAAGATCACTGTAATTGTGAGGAATGAGGGCTCTCCAATTCCTACTACCTGGGCCCACTGAGCTGAGCCTACTCCCTGTGGAGCAGTGCCCAATTTCCCAAGTATACACTGACTGGCAGCAGGGGGCACCAGAGATACTAGTTCTGTTTTTTCCAAGGTGTCTCATGAGACATGATTATTTCAAACATCCATTTATATTTTTTAATTATTAGAGGAAAAAAAAACAACTTCTGAAACATCTCAAAAATCCAGACCACACTGAAGCTTAAATTCCTGTTAACCATTTAAATAAGAAACGTGTAAGATGACAGAATCTCTGGGATTCCACTGGTCAACTGCAGGCAGTACCCACAGTCACCACGTCTGCACAATTGTGATGGTCACACTCTGCACAGACTCAGATACGCCACCCAGGAGGCTACTCGTCCAGTGGAGACCGTTAGAGAGCTGCCTTCCTGCTGTGTCCTTATGTTCATCAGTCATTACAAAATCAAATTTCCTAGGAAGATCAGGAATGGAGAGCACAAGATCTCAGTGCTAGCCCCATAGCTGACTTGAACAAGCCTCAGAAACTTCTCTGTGAATGAAATGAACTTTAGTTCTCCTCCTAACTCGAAAATATTAATGCTGTCTCTTTAAACAGCAGCCCTTATTTTACCGTAACATTAACACTACATTAATCATGTTGTATGTCCGCTAGGTACAAGGAGCACAAAAACAAGCAAGATGTAGCCCTGCCCTCAAAGACCTTATAATCTAGAGAAGGAAAGTGAAGTCACCAATAAAAACAGCTGAGGTTAGACTCTGTTGGTTATAAAATTAAACGAGCACAGAAACTAAAGAAAAATTCCATTAAGAAGGAATGGAACAGATCCAGGAAAAAGATTATTTTATAATCTATTTCATGTATCGCTTGTCCCTTTCAAAAGTGTTCCTAGTCCTGTAAAGATATCTGAAGTAAGCCCAATTTTGCAGGAACTTGATAGGTCGGTTGGCAATAGGTGTGAAATTGTTTAATTGCAATAGAAACCTCAGATTTATGATTATGCAATGAGTTCTGCTATTAGCATATAGAAAGAAATTTAGAAGCATTAACAATAAAATAGTTTTAAAAGGTATAATTAAAACTGCCAAAACTTAAAAAGGAAAAAAAAATGAGCTCCAGTGAGTCTATACAGATCAGAAACTAAAAATTCTTCAGCCCAATGCAAGCCAATTCTACTAAGAAAATGAGCAGTATTTTGAGTGTTAAATAATATACATACTCTGTTGTATCTCATTTCTTCGTTTTTCATTTGGTGCTATCAAGGTATATGCACCTGTGCTAGAAAGAAGAGAAAAAAATCAATTACCGGGAGAAATTTTTTTTTTAAATATTTATTTAGCTACATCAGAACTTAGTTGCAGCATGTGGGATCTAGTTCCTTGATCAGGGATCAAACCCAGGCTCCCTGCATTGCGAGGACAGAATCTTAGCCACTGGATCACCAGGGAAGTCCCCATGAGAAATTATTAATGCATATAAGCCACCAGATATTCTTTGTGATAATGTACTGTATTTATGATCCTTGCCATCAAATAGGTACTATGGGTTCTCTAAAGACCCATGTTCTCCAGGAGCTTACAATCTAGTTGTCAAAGTAAAACAAGAACACATGGCCCCATATGGAAATATAGAGCAGTTGGTGAAGCCTGACAAGTGACTACTTCACCATTAGCTCTCGGTAAACCACAGGACTCCACTGTTCCTCCCGGTGGCCCTCACGGGCACATCCACTTGAGATGACTGGCATTCTCCCATGTCACCCACACTGGGAATATAGGGCACGCTCCTTTTTCATTGCCGCAAACTGGGTGTAGGGGCCATTTCAATGCAGACACCTCTTCTTAATGACCCATTTGAGTGGCCAGATGGCCACAGTCTTGGGTTTTGGGGCTTTGACTTCCAGGCAGGGGTCCACTGGGCCCCTCATCTTACTGGGGACACAGGTTGAGCATAATCAGGAGCTCAGAGAAGCCAAGAGTCACTTCAGTTCACTGGGCACAGGATGGGCGGGTGGGGAGGCAGTGGGAATTAGGGGAAACTTCAATTAGGCAAAAATATTCAGCACTGAGATACAAGGAGTTGTTCAAACATTGTGAGCTTTTGCAGGCAGAAACTCCACTTGATTGATCTGTATATGCCCAGCCCCTGGCACAAAGTAGCTGCTTGATGAATGTGGACTGAACTGAAATGATACCACAGACCCCAGTCTGTGAGTCTGTGCTGCGGTGGCTCTTCTTTGTCATGACGCATGTAATCCCACAAAAGTATGACTATTTCATACAGCAAAAACATAACACAGCAACCGAATGCAGCACACATATGGGTACAGTGTGAGGGGAAATGTTATGGATAAATACAATCAGCTTATAAACGTCGGCCTTTAAAAAAAAAGCCCAGATACGCTTAGAAGTCTCCGTCCAACACAGACTGTACCGTTTCAAAGGACAAATTAGCAAAGATTGAACAGTAGAGGCCAAAAGTGCTGATTAACAGAAGCCGTTTCTTCCTTATCTCATTATTTTCCTAGCAGTGAGCCTTCAGCCAGCTTCAAACTGCGCTTTAATTTTAGACTTGTACACGGGAGGTGTGTGACCCCCTCTGCATGCAAATGTGGCTGCTGGGTGCCCAACTACCTAACGGATATCGGCAGACGTTGCCTGTGTAGCCTCACAAATGTACAACGTGATGAATACAAAATTAGGAGGCCGCCACTGGAAATTAATCCCTTGTCCATTGCATATTTTTTGTTCACCCTCAGAAAGATTTTTCACTCAAGTGGCCACCCTTGATAGAAGCTTGAGAGCTGCAGTTCATACCTGCAGACCTGAATATGATGCAACAGTGAGCCATTCTGCAGGGCCTTAAAGATGAAACATGAGGTGCTGGATTTAAATGCCAAGGAAGAAATGACTGCAGAAGCCTCAGGATCCCCTCACATGGTGGTATGGAGCTTCTCAACATACCAGGGGTTTGACTACACTGCAAATCAGTAGTTCTTAAACTTTAACATGCATCGGAATTACCTGGAGGGTTTATAAAATGTTGAGTTTCTGATTCAACCGGTATGTGGGGGATGGAGGAGCCTATAACTTGCCTTTTTAACAATTCCCAGATGATGATGATGTTCTGGACCTGGGGACCACACTTTGAGAAGCAGGGATGTAGATCAATCAAGCTGTCTTCAAATACTTGGACTAAAAGGGAATTGTGCGTGCATGCTCAGTCGCTCAGTCATGTCTGACTCTTTGCGACCCTATGGACTGTGGTCCACCAGGCTCCTCTCTCTCCGTGAAATTTCCCACGCAAGAATACTGGAGTGGGTTGCCATTTCATCCTCCAGGGGATCTTCCTGGCCCAGGGGTTGAAATCACGTCTCCTGAAGCTCCTGCATTGGCAGGCGGATTCTTTACCAAACTAAGCCACCTGGGAAGCCCCAAAAGGGAATTGAAGGATTCATAAATACTGATAAAGACATAGAGGTTAAATCATATGCCAAAAATCATAAGGTTTTTTTAAGCAATTGTGTTGAGACTCAAACCTAGCACTTTTGACTTAAACCAGGGGGGTGTCTGGAGGTAAACATTCATCTCAAAGTAGAAAACATCAAATATGACTGTCCTTAACTTTGGCCTCTTGATAGACTTCCAAACAAAGGAAGTAAATGTAACTCAGCACCCACTATGGTCTTGTGTGTTAGGGACTTATGAGGAGAGAGGAGAGATACCAAAAAAACAGATACAACCCCTTTAACAGAGCTTATACCTGCCAGTGCAGGAGACTTATAAGACACTCTGGTTTGATCCCTGGATCAGGAAGATCCCCTGGAGAAGGAAATGGCAGCTCACTCACTCCGGTATTCTTGCCTGGAGAATCCCAAGGACAGAGGAGCCTGGAGGGCTACAGTCCATGGGGTCATAAAGAGTTGGACAGAATTGAGTAACTGAGCATGCACACTTAGGAACAATTCATGAAACCATCAGAGCAGACCACAAGGATGTTTGCTAAGAGAAGCTTTATAGAGAATTTTCCAAATTCCATGAATCTCTCTTATGAAATTTTCAGGAAAGGTTTGAAAAGAAAAAAAAACAGTTTGTAAAAGATTTTATTCTACAATATCTAATCTAATTAAGTATGACAACATTCTTGCCTGGAGAATCCCAGGGACAGGGGAGCCTAGTGGGCTGCTGTCTATGGGGTCGCACAGAGTCGGACACAACTGAAGGGACTTAGCAGCAGCATGACAACATCACATAGAATCTTTAGTCTTAGGATTAAATAAGACTACAGTCAATCTATGGCCAACATAGGTAGCTGACAAGTACCCAGACTCAGAACAGGGCCATGAGAAAAGAATTCTCTAGCCTTGAAATCCGGAGAAGGCAATGGCACCCCACTCCAGTACTCTTGCCTGGAAAATCCCATGGGCGGAGGAGCCTGGTAGGCTGCAGTCCATGGGGTCGTGAAGAGTCAGACACGACTGAGCGACTTCACTTTGACTTCACTTTCATGCACTGGAAAAGGAAATGGCAACCCACTCCAGTGTTCCTGCCTGGAGAATCCCAGGGACGGGGGAGCCTGGTGGGCTGCCGACTCTGGGGTCGCACAGAGTCGGACACGACTGAAGCGACTTAGCAGCAGCAGCAGCAGCAGCCTTGAAATCAGAAGCTTTTAACTGAAAACATTTAAACATAACCCTGGGCTCAAGGACAGTGGTCCAAGTAATAAATGTTTTATGTTAAAGAATTCCTTAGCAACCTTCTTAGCAGTATTTTATTGGCTGAAAATGTCAAAGCTGAAACATAATATTCAGAAGAAAGCACTGGCCAAGTAATGAAGCCTCTATCCCTCTTCCTTCCTGTAGGAAGAGGTGCTTAAGTTTAAGGATTGACTTTTTATTTTTTAATATCCTGTGGCACAGCCTAATGCCTGGGTAGACACAAATATTCATCCCTGCTCTCTTGGCTTTTCCTTGACATGAATAACAAGTATAACTTATTCATGTTTTCAGCCAATTAGTTTCCACCCACAGCAAGGGCCTCCGCTGTTTTAACCTCCATGTCATCCCTTTCAACAGCCTGACTCTCAAAGCTGCTGATGGAGACAAGCCCAACCTAACTATATTTAGTATTCCAGTCATTTTCTGATTAAGCAACATTCAAAAGCCACTGAAATAAATGTATATCTTTGAAAATGAGTTTCCTTAATTACCTCATTGAAATTTAATGAAACATCTCCATTTGTAAGATTATTCTCACTTTCCAACAGCCCACATCCATGAGATATACTAAGGGAGAACGTATAAAGATTAGCATGTGACAAGGGGAAAATGTTTTTCTGTACCATTAAAATATATATATTTAAGAACTCTTTGCCTTGTGAGCTCTCTCCTAAGCCACACCACTGTCTCTCTGGTGTACATTCTTGCATGTTTTTAATAAGGTCTCATCAATAAGCACTCTATGAAAATAATGTTTTGTTGAAGTTATGAAGACTATCTGGGCTGGATAAAAGTATTACATAAATATATCCCCTGGTGTGTATAAACCACAGCAGATGTAATTTAAATTTCTAATTAGGAACAACACCAATTTGACTGAAAAAGGAATGTAGTCACAAGCAAAAATTCAGAAAGAGATTACATCACAAACAGATAAAGCAGAACAGTAGACACAAAGTTTACTGTCCTATAAAAAGCTGGCTTGAGGTTTTCATAGTTCAAGAAAATCTTACCTTTGGGGGACACTGAAAGAACGAAAAATTTTTTGGCTAATCAAACGTAGTGGATAGGGGTTTCCCTGGTGGCTCAGTGGTAAGTAATCCACCTGCTAATGCGGAAGACACAGCTTCGATCCCTGGTCCGGGAAGATCCCACATGCCTCAGAGCAATTAAGCCCATGAGCTGCAACTCCCGAAGCCTGTTGATCCAGAGCCCAACGAGAGAAGCCGTGACAAGAAGCCCACGCACCGCAACGAGAGAAATAGCCTGTACGACAACGAAGACCCAGCATGGCCAAAAAGAAAGAAAGAAAACTATACAAAGGCACTGGATGTTTAATTTCTAGATATGGTTTTCCATATTGGTTTTTAAAACATGGTTTTCAGCACAGGACTCAAGCATATGTTTTTAACCAATGTGAGTCAACTTATAGGGCACTCAGGTTTTCAAGAGTTCTTCTGTAAAGATACCATATTCCTAAGTTAAAAAAAAAAAAAAAAATGACAAGATCAGGCTGAGTAAATCATCCTTGATCCCTAGCCTGTCACATCAGCCCTGACCCATATTCCACATCCCTGGTGTGGAAGGACTAGTGAATTCTCTTTAGTCTCAGAGTCTGAAGAGCCCAGGACTTTGTCTGCACACCCAAGAGGCTGATGTGAAGCTGGTTAGTTCTCTCATAGCTTCTGATGGAGGGCTGAACCGATGTCCAGAAGGCTGGCGGCATAGGCACCCAGACAGAAAAGATAAGAGACCATCAGGACACCAGGGCCTTTGTTCATAATACACCTTTATGGAAAGCAGAAAGAGGGACACACACACGTATCTCTACCCAGGATCCTCATGTAGACTCATGGCTTAGTGAGAGGCGGTAAACTGATGCAAATCAGAAGAGTGCCCCCTCTGTCAGGCAGAGGCAATCCCACCTGATTAGGGCACATGACGTGGTATGTACTCCAGCTTCAGATTACTATCTTACCCAGATAATCATATAGCACAGAGCTGAAAGATGTGATGCTTCTTCACTTAAAACACACATAACACTATAGAGACTTGCCGTCTTTAAGAGACCAAAAACCATATGATGGAAGCAGAGATGAGGACCAGTTGGTAAGAATACTTAAAAATGTTTTAAGTTGCTTCCTCAGTAAAAAACTACAAGACACTCACATTTTCAGAGGACAGAGATGTCAGGTCTGGGATGTGACTGGAGCCTGCTGCTGCTGCTGCTGTTAAGTAGCTTCAGTCATGTCTGACTCTGTGCAACCCCATAGACGGCAGCCCACCAGGCTCCCCTGTCCCTGGGATTCTCCAGGCAAGAACACTGGAGTGGGTTGCCATTTCCTTCTCCAATGCATGAAAGTGAAAAGTGAAAGTGAAGTCGCTCATTGCCTGGAGCCTACCTATAAGCAAATATTTGCCTAACAGGCTATTACTATGTCATGGATGCTGACAGAGGACAAGACTCCTGAGTCAGAGACAAAGGACTCTATTACTCATGGCACAGCATCAGCATTAGTATATTTATGTCTGGTCTCTGTCTCTATCTTTTCAGGTTAACATGATGGATGTTGCACACACACAAAGTGTTTGCATTGCAGCTGAGGAACACTGAATTGTGGAATCCACCATTTTTAAAGCAGGTAGTAAGCAAGCCTCGGAGAAGGCAATGGCACCCCACTCCAGTACTCTTGCCTGGAAAATCCCATGGACGGAGGAGCCTAGTAGGCTGCAGTCCATGGGGCCGCTAAGAGTCAGACATGACTGAGCGACTTCCCCTTCACTTTTCACTTTCATGCATTGGAGAAGGAAATGGCAACCCACTCCAGTGTTCTTGCCTGGAGAGTCCCAGGGACGGGGGAGCCTGGTGAGCTGCCGTCTATGGGGTTGTACAGAGTCGGACACGACTGAAGTGACTTAGCAGACTTAGCAGTCATATCTTAAGTCCAATTTTATATGCTGCTTTCACTTGTAAGTGGTTTTTCCGATTAAGCACATAAGAAGCTTAATATTAAATGGTTACATAATATTTCACAACATCGATGCATCATTGATATAACCACTCACTTAACCATTTCAGTTATTTCAACTGTTCACTATTATAATCCTGCAGAATGTACAAGGCATAAAACAAAGATTGCACAGAACATCATCCAGAAGAAAACCCTTAATAGTTCTCTAAAATCAATACTCTGAACAGTAATGTGGACTACATTAAAATTTTTCTTCCTTAGATATCCCATTTGCATTTTGAGAAGTTCCTGCAATAGTTTGATCATATGATTGATTTCTGCTCATATGCTTGACTCTCCTTAATGCCTAAACCAGACAATATGCTGGCCTACCTACCCATTCATTCTCACCACCTCCTTCCTAAAAGCACTCCTGTATTATTCAGGTTAATAATGTGTCCAGTAAAGACTATAGTCTCCAGCCTTCTTTATAGTCAAACATGATGTGTGATTGTTTAGCAAACTGAGATATAAGGGAAGCCATTGAGAAGGATTTCTAGGAAAGCTCCATTAAGTGAAGACAGATGGACAGGAAAGGTATTTTGTTGCCTTCCCCCCTTCCTGGATGGTTGAAGTGGTAGCCGGTGCTCAGGCAACCATCTTGGTCAGTGAGGCAACGTGGATATAGACGACATACCTCAGAAATAGCAGAGCAGAAAGAAGTGATCTGGTGCCCTGTAACTGTAAAACCACCACACTAGTGGTAATCCATTGCCAAATTGCCTGGCTTTGAACCCTAATTCTGTTACTTCCTAGCTATAACTTTGAGCAAATTGCCTAGTTTTTCTATTATTTCACCTGTAAAATGGGGATAACAAGTGTCCATCACTTAGAGTATAAAGTGTTTAGAATAAAGCTAGGAAATAACAAAAGTTCTATTAAGGTTGCCTATTATTTGTACTATTATCAGCCCTAGACTACTCACCTTCAGAATTATTCTATAGGAGAGAAACAAAGCCATCAATGCTTCAGATACCTGTTTAGAGATATCTATTTTATTATATGCAATCATAATAATTATATATAAGACATTATTTTTCTCACCTTCAATTGGCAGTAGAAATTGAAGGGCATAATGGCTCTAAGACTTTCTACTTGGTGTAAAAAGTGAAAAAGCACAACCTACATTAAAGAGGTCCTTACATCAACAGCTTGTTTATTTCTGAGGTTCTGAATGGCAAGGGATTTTTCCTTTCTATATTAGTTTAGTAATGTTCAGTTTTTTATTCTGGGGTTGCGGGGGGTGGTACTTTTTTTTTCTGGCTATACCACATAGCTTGTGGGATCTGAGTTCCCGGATCAGGAACTGAACCTGGGACACAGCAGTGAAAGTGCTCAGTCCTCACCACTGGACTGTCAGGGAATTCCTGATGTAGTTTAGATTTTTATAACAAGCAGATACAACTTTACTTTTCCAGCCATGAAAAATATATTCCAAGGATTTTTAAATGAGAAAACATTTAAATATTTCTTAAAGCAGGGGTTCAGATTTTCTTAAAATCCTAGGTAGCCCAGGATATCTGCTCTCACTGGCTCCCTAGTAAAACAAACACTGGATAATACTAGCCCGTGAGTTTTAAAGATAGAAAATGGCTTCAGTTTTTGTCAGTTCAGTTCAGTCGTTCAGTCATGTCCAACTCTTTGCAACCCCATGGACAGCAGCATGCCAGGTCTCCCTGTCCATCACCAACTCCTGGAGTTTATTCAAACTCATGTCCATTGAGTTCGTGATGCCATCCAACTATCTCATCCTCTGTCGTCCCCTTCTCCTCCTGCCTTCAATCTTGCCCAGCTTCAGGGTCTTTTCAAATGAGACAGGTCTTCACATCAGGTGGCCAAAGTATTAAGAGTTTCAGCTTCAGCATCAGTCCTTGCAATGAATATTCAGGACTGATTTCCTTTAGGATGGACTGGTTGGATCTCCTTGCTGTCCAAGGGACTCTCAAGAGTCTTCTCCAATACCACAGTTCAAAAGCATCATTTTTTGGATCTCAGTTTTCTTTATAGTCCAACTCTCACATCCATACATGACCACTGGAAAAACCATAGCCTTGACTAGATAGACCTTTGTTGGCAAAGTAATCTCTCCATTTTTTAATATGCTGTCTATGTCAGTCATAATTTGTTTTCCAAGGAGCAAGTGTCTTTTAATTCCATGGCTGCAGGCACCATCTGCAGTGATTTTGGAGCCCAAAAAAATAAGTCTGTCACTGTTTCCACTGTTCCCCATCTATTTGCCATGAAGTGATAAGACCAGATGCCATGATCTTAGTTTTCTGAATATTGAGCTTTAAGCCAACTTTTTCACTCTCCTCTTTCATCAAGCGGCTCTTTAGTTCTTTTTCACTTTCTGCCATAGGGTGATCTCATCTGCATATCTGAGGTTATTGATATTTCTTCCAGAAATCTTGATTCCAGCTTGTGCTTCCTCCAGCCCAGCATTTCTCATGATGTACTCTGCATTTAAGTTAAATAAGCAGGGTGACAACATACAGGGTTGAAGTACTCCTTTCCCGATTTGGAACCAGTCTGTTGTTCCATGTCCAGTTCTAACTGTTGCTTCCTGACCTGCATACAGAGTTCTCAAGAGGCAGGTCAGGTGGTCTGGTATTCCCATCTCTTTCAGAATTTTCCACAGTTTCTTGTGATCCACACAGTCAAAGGCTTTAGCATAGTCAATAAAGCAGAAATAGATGTTTTTCTGGAACTCTCTTGCTTTTTCCATGATCCAGCAGATGTTGGCAATTTGATCTCTGGTTCCTCTGCCTTTTCTAAATCCAGCTTAAACATCTGGAAGTTCATGGTTCACGTACTGTTGAAGCCTGGCTTGGAGAATTTTGAGCATTCCTTTACTAGCGTGTGAGATGAGTGCAATTGTGCAGTAGTTTGAGCATTCTTTGGCATTGCCTTTCTTTGGGATTGGAAAGAAAACTGACCTTTTCCAGTCCTGTGGCCACTGCTGAGTTTTCCAAATTTGCTGGCATATTGCGTGCAGCACTTTCACAGCATCATCTTTCAGGATTGGCAATAGCTCAACTGCAATTCCATCACCTCCACTAGCTTTGTTCATAGTGATGCTTCCTAAGGCCCACCTGACTTTGCATTTCAGGATGTCTGGCTCTAGGTGAGTGATCACACCATCGCGATTATCTGGGTCATGAAGATTTTTTTTTTTTTTTGTATAGTTCTTCCGTGTATTCTTGCCACTTCTTCTTAATATACTCTGCTTCTGTTAGGTCCATACCATTTCTGTCCTTTATTGAGCCCATCTTTGCATGAAATGTTCCCTTGGCATCTCTAATTTTCTTGAAGAGATCTCTAGTCTTTCCCATTCTGTTGTTTTCCTCTATTTCTTTGCATTGATCGCTGAGGAAGGCTTTCTTATCTCTTCTTGCTAGTCTTTGGAACTCTGCATTCAAATGGGTATATCTTTCCTTTTCTCCTTTGCCTTTCACTTCTCTTCTTTTCACAGCTATTTGTAAGGCATCCTCAGGCAGACATTTTGCCTTTTTGCACTTCTTTTCCTTGGGGATGGTCTTGATCCCTGCCTCCTGTACAATGTCACAAACCTCCATCCATAGTTCTTCAGGCACTCTGTCTATGAGATCTAATCCCTTGAATCTTTTTGTCACTTTCACTGTATAATCATAAGGGATTTGATTTAGGTCATACCTGAATGGTCAGTTTTTGTTCCAGACTTTAATAAATTGCCTTTTAAGTGTTTAGGGGAGGGGGGAATGGTTACCAACATTACTGAACAAAGGAACCATCATTGGCTGATTCTCTGATATAGAACAGACCCTTCAAATACAGTCTTCTCCCTTTGATGATTTTTCTTTTCCTGTTAAGCTTTTGTTTCAGATTCAAATGCATTCTGAATAGATGCAATTAACCTTAACAATATGTATAACCTTACAACACTCTGCTGACTTTGAAGTAAGTAACCTTACTGTGTAATTGAACTAAGTTTCTCCCCCCCCCCCATTTCTGCTATGCTTCTGCTGATTATTATAGGTATTATGTGTGTGCAGGCTTTCATCATACTGCTGATTTATTGTTTCACTGTTTCAGCTGTCAAAAGACTTTCTGAGACATTCCCACTCACTTTTGATATTATATTTGAACAAAAATGATTGCTCCCCAAAACCTGGCAGAATGCAAATACATATCATACTGAGGAGTGGAGTCTAGTGCAGAAAAGTTGGAAATTCATCCTAAATAGGACCATAATTCCTCCCCTCCTGTATAAACAGGAAGGTAAATTTGACCTAATCAAACCAAAGTGTCTTTTCTTTCCATCCACTCAAATAATCTCGTCTGCCATGCACAGAACAATGCTTTGCTTTTCACTCTGTGGATGATAACCCACTAGTGGGCCATGAAATCAATTTCATGGGTTTATTTTTAATGAATCAGAATAGAAAATGTCAAAGTACATCACATGTAGTAAGTAAGGGTAAGAATTATTTTCTGACCTTTTTTTTTCAATTATCTACAAACTCACATATCCCATACAGGTACTAGGTCATGAATCTCAAATGCATTGCTAACCTTAGGCTATGGTCAGAAGTCTGAAAGATTGCTGGAAGGCAGCATGTAGTTTAGGTTGCTCAGAAACTGTGACAGTGAGAAAACTGTTCTAATGCAAGCCAACCAAGCTGTCATGAGGAACGCAGCAGAGAGCAGAGCATCCCCACAGCAAGTTTGCTCTGACAAACTACTTCTCTATGCACATCATGTCAAAGCTGGAAATAAATGTCACATTGCTGATTCTATGTAGTACCACTCTCTTTAGCCTATAGAAAATCTATTTTCTTATGTGAATAGAGGACCATTGATAGGAAATTCATGAGCTGCACGGTCATTCCCTCCTTCAGCTCCATCATGTTCAGGATCCAGACTCTGGTAGATAGATTCAGGTTTGACTGCTGGTTCTGTGACTTAAAAAGCCATGAGACCTTAGGAAATCATATACTCTCTCAAGATTCAGTTTCTTCAATTAAAATGGGGCAAAGTGTTCATTGTGAAGAGAAAAATGAATTATATGACGTGTGTATCATAGCATTACAAGTTTGAGACATCAGAGTTGGAGCTATTGATTGTTCTTTTGGTTTTCAGTCCCTCAGAGTACCCAATTTAACTATTCTAGATCACAACTAATTTCCTTTCCGCTACCACATTTGCGATGCTTTGTCACATTTCTCCTGTCTAAAATCAGTCAAATAGCAGAGCTCTACTGATTAGTTTCCTAGTAGAATCCGGTCATCATTGAGACACCTACCCAGCTCACTGAGTTGTATAATTGAGTTAAATACTATCTGTTGTTTCACAAACTTTCTGAATGCTTATGAGCCTGGCCTGGAGATTGAGTTAAATAGTTCCCTAATGAATAGCTACCCTTACTGAGCCATCAAGAAGATTACTCATTAGAATCAATCATAGATTTTCTCTTCCCGTGTACCATTATCTCAGAGCACTAAAAGGAACTCTAGCATTATTCGGTTCTCCATCTCCAGGGAGAAGTAGCAGCCTGATGCTTTCATGCCATTTAACACCTACAGGCAAAAGCGTATTTTCTCACAGTCATAAGAGGAGACAGAAGAGAAATCTGGGACATTCACAGTGAAGAAATAGGAAAAGCAGTTCCTATAGATGTCGTAAGTTTGTAAAAACTTGCATTTCATTTAAGACTATTTTATGTGGCTAGTTCGGATTCCCAAATGAGCTGAATCAAGAATGACTTAAGTTTTTTTCATGGTCTGTTTTAGGCATAAATTATACATCAGGATTAAGAGTATACTCAACAATGATTAAATAGTGATGTTTATAAAAATGGGACCAATGCTGTAACTTAATGACTATATTATCATATAGCACATCTTATATTTCACCTTACATTTACAAAATGTTTAATATTAATGCAACACCGTCTTCTTTAAGAGAGAAAAATCAGGAATTGGTCATTAATCAGTGGGCTTACCAAGCCATTCTTTATTCTCCCTTCACTCTCCCTTGAGATTTTGCAGATGAAGAAGAAAAGAAGTATTAATTACCGGGGTTACTTTCATCCCTGGAGCAGAAGAAGCTGGAGAAGGCATTGAGGTTGGAGTAAGAAACTAGAGAATGTCCCCTGAGCCCAAAAGAAGGAAATAAGGAAGAGGAGAGGCTTCCCAAAGAACACAGAACACTCCCATAGCCATGGTGTCTCAGCTGCTATGGTTGGGAGTAGGGTGTATCTTAAAGGCTGAGTTGGTTTGGGTCTTCCAAGGAGCAGACATCAAGACGAGGTTAGACAAGCAAGAGATCTGCTGAGAGGAAGACTTGTGAAGGATAAAGGGAGCAAGCAGGAGTAGGCGGGGAAAGCCTTGAGAACGTGAGCAGGTCTGATTCCTGTGAAAGGAGAGAGGGAAGGAGGATTAGTAGGAAGAGCCTCGGACTGGTATACAGTTCTGAGAAAATCTTGGGTAGGTCCGTGGGGAGTATTCTGGCAAAAGCTGCCCCATAGAGAAGTCCCACACTGGGATGCTCAGCCCCTGGTGGAAAGAGGGCAAAATAAATGTGCTCTCAGAGCAAAGGGTGCAGTGGAGTCAAAGAATGGCCACTAGAGCTGTCAGTTGGCTATGCTCCCCACTTTAAGTTGTCTTGAAGATCTGAGTAGCAGGCTTCCCTGGCTGCCACAGAGGCTATTTAAACAATGCTGGTATAATGAAGTTTAAGTATTCGATCACTGTCCCCGGTTCCTGGCTCAGAGCTCCTTAAAATCCTTGGAATTCTAAGTTAGAAAGGTATCAATCATGTTAAAGTAATGATTCCTGGTGGGAGCCCTAGATAGCTTCAGGATTGGAGATGTTTTCCATTAAAAAAAAAAAAAAAAAAACACCCTGTGATTAGAGTTAGAACCTCAGGTCTACTCCTTTCCCAGCTCCGAGGCGGGGAGAGGGGCTGGAGATTGAGTTCAGTCACCAATGGCCAACAGTTTAATCCGTTATGCTTATATGATAAAGC
Organism: Bos taurus; assembly: GCF_002263795.3. Classification (NCBI taxonomy): domain Eukaryota; kingdom Metazoa; phylum Chordata; class Mammalia; order Artiodactyla; family Bovidae; genus Bos; species Bos taurus. The sequence continues at coordinate 13,109,268 of NC_037339.1, forward strand.
CTTAATAAACATCCTCAAACAGTGAGTTTAGGGCACTTCCAAATTAGTGAACACATCTAGGTGCTAGGAGGGTGACCCACCCCGAAAGGTGTGGAAGCACTGTGCAACGCCCATCCCCATGTCTTCCATTTGGCAGTTCCAGTGCTGTATCCTGTATAATAAAGCTGTAATTGTAAGCACAGAGGTATCCATGAGTGCTGGGGGTCATTCTAGTGAACTGTTAAACCTGGGCATAGGGGAGATCATGGGAAACAGCCAAATTTGTAGTCAGAAATGTGGGTAGCCTGCAGTCCCCCTTATTGGCTTACTCCTAAAGTGGGGGCAGATTTGTGGGACTGAGCCCTTAACTTGTGGGGTCTATATCAACTCTGAATACTATCAGAACTTAATTAGAAATAATCAGTGTTAGAACATATTCATCAGAAACAAAATAAAAAACACAACTCCTAATTTATCTGGTAGATTACAGCTGAAACATTCTCTCTTTTCCTGGAAGTAATTCTCCTACTCCCAGGGCTACTTCAGGCGCTGGCTCTGCTTCCCGGAGCATATAAAGAGTTACTCATGTAATTCTTTGATAACTGTCTGCCCCGTTAATTAGACCATAAGCTTCATAAGGGCTTGTCTTTTTGTTGAGTAGGTATTTATTCCTATATTTCTAATTAAACTTCCAGAGCTAGAGACCCTCTCTTACTACAAGGTTGTTGTGAAGAATCTAAGAGTTAATATTTGTAACCCACTTTAACATACATATGTTAAATCCACAAGTATTTGCCATTATTTTTGCTAATCTTTGTTTCTACAGTTCTCACTATAAAATTGGCCACAAATAAGGTAAACTGAGTTTGTATACAAATTAGGTTCAAGTTAAGTGTATAGTAAAAATCCACGCAATGGGTTCACTTTCAGAATATCTTTTTAGCATCAAGCTAAAGGACCACTTCTATAGATGGTTATAGACCAGTATCTGAACCTTGCCTGTATTATTGTCATAGGCAAAGAGCCTTTTGGGTAAAATGCCCTTCCAGAAAAACCCATGTCTTAGTCTTACATTTATATTTATCTAGAGTTTGGGGGAAGGGTAAAGGATCACTTTGATTAGAAGTTTGCGCTATTTACTTGGCTTCACCACACACACAAGACTGGGTTGCGGATCTTAGTTCCCCGACCCGTGCCCCTGACAGTGGAAGCTCAGAGTCGTAACCACAGGACCGCCAGGGAAGTCCCCATTCTTTCCTCTTTAAATCTGTATAAACAGCTTACAATATTTAAGGCCAAGATAAAATCACCAACTGAAAATAATTAGGAAAGCTCATATTTATTAGTAAACACTTGTAATTACTTAAATCCAAATAGAGTCGAGGGCTCAGCTTTGCCTTAGAGTCTATCAGAGGACCTCAGAAATCTAACAACCTGCCTTAAGGTCTCTTCATATGTAAGTCAGTGTTTTAAACCAGTATGCTTTTACAAGGCATAAACACTCCGGGGTGAGAGCACGGTACCTGGTCAATGAGACATTTCTGAAATGAATTCAAGGGTATCAGCACCCAACACTTACTGGATATGTGCCTTCTACCAGGCATGAAATTGTTTTATGCATACATGCATTCACACATACAGACACACACAGACCCTGAGAGGCTGGTATTATCCCACTTCACGTAATGAAGACACTAAGAGATAAAATAGCTAAAACCTTGTTGGAGTGCAGAGAGTAAGGAATGGCAGAATCAGAACTTGAACCCAAGTTCTTTAACTGGTATCAAAGCTCCTGCTCCTCTGCCCAGATTGGGGCTTCCTCAGTGAATAAGTGGAAGGATGCATACAAAACAAGGTCAAAGTTCAACCCTTTATCATATAAATAAGCTCACACTGAAAGAGAACACGTGAGGTTTCACTATTAAGCACTCAACTCTCTCCTTCCTTTTTCTTAATTTTCCATCAGAAAATGCTTCTAATTTCTCTCCAGAAAAATAAATCTTAATGGCTTTTTGTCAGTTTTATTGAGCTGTTATTAATATCTGCTGTTCAACCAGTTTCCTTACTTCCCTACTTCCATTAAAGGAGACAACCAAGTATAAAGAGCAGATACAAGTGACTAATGGAGATGTAAGAAGAGCTCAGAGTGGTCAAAGCAGGATCTTACATGTTAGATACTTAAGAGGAAATGCATCTTATAATGTCCTGCTCATTGCAGCTGGTTCACATGGAAATGATGAGTTCTGTGAAGTACAACTGAACCCACCCATGAGCTCTCTAATGTCTACTGGCAAATTAGAAACTACAAAATAGTCTGTAGTGAGGTCTTCAGATACTGAGGTCTGGAAAATTAATTAGAAAACTACCTCTTTCTGAATAATTCAGATCAGCAATATTCTGAGGGTAATTTACTGGTACAATTAATTTACAAATAAGAAAACAGATAGATGCCACTGCCAATGTTTATGTGATGTTATGAGCTTGCAATTAAATAATTACATCTAAGTAGATGCTGTATAATATAAAAAAAGGCATAGAGGGTATTTATTATCAACATACATCCATGACCTCTGTTTTATCAAATGCTACAGCTTATAGAGCTGGAAGTTACTCAAAATTAATGGACTTCCATTATGACCAGATAACCCTCCTTTTTTTTTTTTTCTTTGCCACTATGCTCAGCTTATGGAACCTTATTTACACTCCAGGCCCAGGGAGTGAGGGCACTGAGTCCCCCTACTGGACTGCAGTAGGGGGTGGGGGCAGTGCAGGGGGGCGGGGTGGGGGGAACCTGTAAGGAATTCCCCCACCCCCAGCTACTCTGAGTTGGAGACAAATGCAGCAATTTCTAATTGCAATCATCCAGATCATCCACCCCATCTAAGGGCAATTCTAAGTTCATGAAGTTCACTTCAGTTGTTCAGTCGTGTCCGACTCTTTGTGACCCCATGGACTGCAGCACACCAGGCCTCCCTGTCCATCACCAACTCCCGGAGTCCACCCAAACCCATGTCCATTGAGTCGGTGATGCCATCCAACCATCTCATCCTCTGTCATCCCCTTCTCCTCCTGCCTGCAATCTTTCCCAGCTTCAGGGTCTTTTCAAATGAGTCACCTCTTCGCATCAGGTGGCCAAATTATTGGAGTTTCAGCTTCAACGTCAGTCCTCCAAATGAATATTCAAGACTGATTTCCTTTAGGATGGACTGGTTGGATCTCCTTGCAGTCCAAGGGACTCTCAAGAGTCTTCTCCAACACCATAGTTCAAAAGCATCAATTCTTTGGTGCTCAGCTTTCTTTATAGTCCAATTATCACATCCATACATGACTACTGGAAAAACCATAGCCTTGACTAGACGGACCTTTGTTGGCAAAGTAATGTCTCTGCTTTTTAATATGCTGTCTAGGTTGGTCATAACTTTCCTTCCAAAGAGCAAGTGTTTTTTAATTTCATGGATGTAATCACCATCTGCAGTGATTTTGGAGCCCAGAAAAATAAAGTCTATCACTGTTTCCCCATCTATTTGCCATGAAGTGATGGGACCAGATGCCATGATCTTAGTTTTCTGAGTGTTGAACTTTAAGCCAACTTTTTCACTCTCCTCTTTCACTTTCATCAAGAAGCTCTTTAGTTCCTCTTCACTTTCTGCCATAAGGGTGGTGTCATCTGCATATCTGAGGTTATTGATATTTCTCCTGGCAATCTTGATTCCAGCTTGTGCTTCTTCCAGCCCAGTGTTTCTCATGATGTACTCTGCACATAAATTAAATAAGCAGGGTGACAACATACAGGGTTGACGTACTCCTTTCCCGATTTGGAACCAGTCTGTTGTTCCATGTCCAGTTCTAACTGTTGCTTCCTGACCTGCATACAGATTTCTCAGGAGGCAGGTCAGGTAGTCTGGTACTCCCATCATTTCTGGAATTTTCCACAGTTTGTCGTGATCCACACAGTCAAAGGCTTTGGCATAGTTAATAAAGCAGAAACAGATGTTTTTCTGGAACTCTCTTGCTTTTTTGATGATCCAGTAGATATTGCCAATTTGACCTCTGATTTCTCTGCCTTATCTAAACGCAGTTTGAACATCAGGAAATTCATGGTTCATATACTGTTGAAGCCTGGCTTGGAGAATTTTGAGCATTACTTTACTAGCATGTGAGATCAAATATGCAGTAGTTTGAGCATTCTTTGGCATTGCCTTTCTTTGGGATTGCAATGAAAATTGACCTTGACCTTTTCCAGTCCTGTGGCCACTGCTGTTTTCCAAATTTGCTGACATTTGTGAAAGTGTGCAGCACTTTCACAGCACATCTTTTAGGATTGTAAATAGCTCAACTGGAATTCCATCACCTCCTCTAGCTTTGTTCGCAGTGATGCTTCCTAAGGCCCACTTGACTTCACGTTCCACTCTAAGTTGAATAATATTAAAAGCCAGGTACTTATGAATTCTTTCAAAAGTTAAGGGATGAAATAAAATCTGTTTATTGGTCATAAGTTTATATATTGTTCCTAAGCAACCAACATTTGCCTTTCATGTAACTAGAAGTTGATGAAAAGGGAGAACTGAAAATGAAACTACCTATCAATAGAAAGTTCCGGTTCACAGAGGCAGCACTTCAAAAGCAGTAACGTCTTTACAAACCCTACTGTCAGCTTAATAAAGTAGCTTATCCATTGGTGGGAAAGAAAGCGTCACTGACACTTTACATAATAAATGTTTCCAGGATAGTAACTGTAGTCCCTAAACCAAAGACCAGGAATAATGCTACCTACCTGTTGATAAATGTAGAGCACTTCTCAACACCGGAGACAAGAAACACTGCAGGGCTTCCCTGGTGGTCCAGTGGTTAATAATCTGCCTTGCAATGCAAGGGACACCAGTTCAATCCCTGGTCCAAGATGATCCCACATGCCACAGAGCAATGAAGCTCGTGCCCCACAACTACTGAGCCCACACTGTAGAGCCCATGAGCTGCAACGACTGAAACCCCCCACACCTAGAACCTGTGCTCTACAAGAGAAGCCCACCCATGGCAACAAGAGGAAGACCATGTGCAGCAACAAAGACCCACCACAGTCCAAAAAATTAATAATAATAAAAACTCTTAAAAGAAACACTGCAGCCATTCACATCCTCTCTGACTCGGTCCTCTGATGCTAAGAGGCCACTATTTTGTTGTTGGGCTGCAAACTTCTAGAGGCAATATTTGCACCTTCTACCCCATAACACATTTCCTCTTCACCCTTACCCTGGCAGCTGATGTGAAGATACTATTTAGGGCAATGATTTTTTTTTTTTTTTTTAAGAAAGGAAATTTTAAAGTATTTTCATATTATTTAAGGGCTTCCCTGATGGCTCCGTTCGTAAACAATCTGTCTGCAATGCTGGAGACCCTGGTTCGATTCTTGAGTTGGGAAGATACCCTGGAGAAGAGAATGGCAACCCACTCCGGTATTCCAGTCTAGAAAATACCCATGGACAGAGGAATGTGGCAGGCTACAGTCCATGAGGTCGCAAAGAATCGGACACGACTGGGCGACTAACACACAAGAGCATGAGTTTTGGAGACACCTGGAAAATTCGCAAGAAGCCTAGGCAGTCACTACACAGGCATGTCTTTCAATCCTGGAGCCGGTCCCAAGAATCAGGAAAGGAACAGGGGCTTGGATGTTCAGGAAAGGGCCCCGACTGGCACTCTCAATTTATACTGTAATTCACGGTTGTGAACCCTGATTGGGCCCGCGTGTCTCAAACTCCAAAGATCAGGGAAGAACCTGCGGGTCTGCTCGGGGAAGACCTGCTGGGCCGCCGCCGCACCGGACAAGTGGTTAAATACTTACAATCTTGGGCCCGCGGCCTCAGTGCTCTCCCGCGAAGGCCTCTCGGGAGCCGCCTCCAAATCCTGCTTGGGCGCCTGCGGTGGGCCCAGCTCCCCGCGCAAGGCAGGGGGGTCCCGGGTCGGGCGGGAGGCGGCGGGGGCCCCGAACCCGGAGCCCTGCACCCCAGTGCGGGTATACATGGTTCAGACCCGGCCGACGCCGCTTCAGGATGGATGCGGGCGGCGCTGGGATGCGTGGCGGGTCTCGAGACTGCGACTCCAAGAGCGGCGGCAGCGGTTTTAACAGCTGAGTTTCGATTTCTCGCTCCCAGCAGCGGATAGCACCGCCCCCGCAGGATTTCCGCGACCTCGCTCCTCTCTGGCGCCCTCTGACCTGATCTCAGGAGACCGCCGCCCCGCCCAGCCAGGGATGTAGAGCGAACCTGGCCGGCTCCAGGTGGGTCGGTTTGAGGATCTCACAACCACTTTAAATGGTGATTAAAAGCTGTCTATGATCAGCCACGGACACCTCGGGTAAGCACGGAGTAGCCACCAGGTAACTGAAATTCCTGAAAGACGCCTTAGGGACTGTTTAACTCGTCACCCTGATATGAAGTTCCTGCAGAGTATTTGAGACTGTGAACAATGTATTAACCTTTAGATGCCAGAGATTAGGTCAATAGTTAAAATCATCTAGACACAATTTGGCCTTTCACCAGTAAAGGCTGCTGTTTGGCTTTTGCCGAGCAAGCTCAAGATACAGGAAATGGAAAGTGAAATCAAAGAAAAAGCACAAGTGGAGAGAAGCAAGCCAGCGCGAGAAGGCAGCGATGACTCCACGGCTAAGTGACTGATCGGACAGTCAAGAAGTTTTGATGAAATACATGCTCTGTGTAAGACATTGGGCAATAATTCAACCATGGTGTGGGAATACAGATTTGCAAGATTCTGTAGGTCTGGGGACTAGTGCCCCCATCCATATGGTTCTGAAGTGTGCTGGGTTGATCACCATTGTCCTAAAGTTGGCTGTACAACCCTGAAAGAAGTCTCTTCCTTCACCTAACCTGTACCCTAAGACAGCGGTCCCCAACAGTTTTGGCACCAGGGCCTGATTTCCTGGAAGAACGACTGTTGGAGAGGGATGGTTTCAGGATAACTCAAGTGCATTACATTTATCATGCCCTTCATTTCTGTTATTACTACATCAGCTCCACCTCAGATCCCAGAGGTTGGGGATCCAACCTCTGTGGATGTTCAGGAAAACTAGGGCTTAACCCCTCTGAATAATTCAAAGAGACATTTGGAAACGAGCCACAAAAGTCAAGAAGTTCACCAGGAAGAAGGAGGCTTGTGGCTTAAACTGACAAGGTGTGTACCTAACTCCAGGTGGGGCAGGATGGTGGAGCACCCCAGCCTGTAGTCAGGGAGTCACCAAGGAGCTCAATTGTTTCGCTTGTCTTACTGGTACTTGGCTCAGTCTGTAAAGAATGTGCCTGCAAGGCAGGAGACTGCCTGCAATACAGGAGACTAGGGTTGGATCCCTGGTTGGAGAAGATCCCCTGGAGAAGGAAATGGCAACCCCCTCCAGTATTCTTGCCTGCAGAATCCCATGGACAGAGGAGCCTGGCAGGCTACAGTTGCAAAAGAGGTTGCAAAAGGGTTGAATACAACTTAGCAACTAAACCACACACTGGTACTTAGAAAAGAAAGACAAATAATGTTTGGTAGCTAGTGGAAGAATTGAATGAAGGGCAGGCAGTGGGTGGAGGGGCACACGAGAGGAGAAGGCAGTGGTGAGGTGCTTGTCAGGAAAGGAAGTCAAGGCTTCTGGGCCACTCTGCAGCATTAGAGGTCTGTCGAGTAGACTTGGGTCTCAAACTTCAGAGAGCATCAGAACCACATGGAGGGTGTGTTGAAACAGACTGCTGGCCCCTAATCCTTGTGTCTGAGACTCAGTAGGTCTGGGGTGGGACCCTGTCCAGTATTTTGAGGATTTACAAATAATCCGCATCAGTGGTTCTCAAATGGAGTTGGTTTTGCCTCCCGCAGACATTTGGCAATGCCTAGAGGTCATTATTGTGGAGCCTGGAAGTTGCTGGAGGGGGGACTACCGGCATCTAGTGGAGGCCGAGGAAGCTGCTAAACGCCCCACAGAGCACAGGACAGGCTTCCCCACACAGAACATCATCCTGCCCCAAACACAATGGATCAAGTTAAAAGCTTTTAAACAGCCAAGGAAACCATAAACAAAATGAAAAGACAACCTTCAGAGTGGGAGAAAATAATTGCAAATGAAGCAACTGGCAATGGATTAATCTCCAAAATAGGCAAGCAGCTCAGGCAGCTCAATATCAGAAAAATAAACAACCCAATCAAAAATGGACTGAAGACCTAAACAGGCATTTCTCCAAAGACATACAGACGGCCAAAAAACACATGAAAAGATGCTCAACATCGCTCATTATTAGAGAAATGCAAAGCAAGACTACAATATGGTATCATCTCACAGGGGTCAGAATGGCCCTCATCAAAAAATCTATAGACAAATACTGGAGAGGATGTGGAGAAAAGACAACCCTCTCGCACTATTGGTGGGAACGTAAATTGATCCAGCCACTTTGGAGAACAGTATGGAGATTTCTTTAAAAACTAGGAATATAACTACCATATGACCCAGAAATCCCACTACTGGGCATATAACCTGAGAAAACCACAGTTCTTAAAGACATATACACCCCAGTGTGCATTGCAGCACCATTTACAATAGCCAGGACATGGAAGCCACCTCATTGTCTATCGACAGATGAATGGATAAAGAAGTGGTGGTACATATATACAAAGATATATTACTCAGCTATAAAAGTGAACAAATTTGAGTCAGTTCTAGTGAGTTGGATTAACCTAGAGCCTGTTATACAGAATGAAGTAAGTCAGAAAGAGAAAAATATCATATATTAATGCATACACATGGAATCTAGAGAAATGTTACTGATGAACCTATTTGTAGGGCAGCAATAGAGATGCAGACATAAAGAACAGACTTGTGAACATAGTGAGGGAAGGAGAGGGTGGGATGAATTGAGAGAGTAGCATTGAAATATATACATGACTATATGTAAAACGATAGCCAGTGGGAATTCGCTGTATAACACAGGGAGCTCAACCCGGCGCTCTGTGACAACCTAAAGGGGTGGGATGGGGTGGGAGGTGGGAAGGAGATTCAAGTGGGAGAGGACGTATGTATACCTATGGCTGATTCATGTTGACGTATGGTAGAAACCAGCACCACATTGTAAAGCAATTATCCTCCAATTAAAAATAAATAAATTAGGAAAAGGAAGCAACAACCCACACCTGTATTCTTGTCTGGGTAATCTCGTGGACAGAGGAGCCTGATGGCCTACAGTTCATGGGGTCACAGGAGTTAGAGACGATTTACTGACTAAGCAACAACAAAGAGCCAGAGTCTAATGGTTGCTACTTTGTGGTGACTTTAAGGTTTTAGCTTTGTAAGTGGGTAAGTGGTACCACCATTCATTATTAATCAGGCGGAAGGTGAGAGAGTTTGATTTGAGACTGGGTGGGCTGGAGGTGCCCGAAAGGTGAGACATGCTTACCATGGATCTGGGTGGTCTTTCTGGAGGTGATGAGCGTCAGAATCTCTACCCCTGGGAAAACACCACAGAAGCTTTTGTTTCAGAAGAGAAAGCAGTTGTTTTTGGTGGTTAGATCACATTCAAATTTTGAATAAGGGAAAGCCCATTAGGGGAAAACCAGTTCTGTTAGAGGTAATAGTAAAACTGACTTTAGGAATGCACTTAGTTGACCATGTTTATTTTACAACACAACCGTGTAACACACCCATGTTTCAAACATAAGACAGAAATAGAAGATAATGGTCAAAATCTAAATCGCTTATTCTATTAATATTCACCACTCTTGGCTATGTTCTCAAAGTGTTTTTATTTATTTTTTTTTTAAATTAATTTTTATTACTTCTGTTCTTTTTGGCCACACTATAGTGGTATGTGGAACTTCCCCAACTAGAGATTGAACCTGTGCTCTCTGCAATGGAAGCACAGAGTCTTAATCACTGGACCACCAGGGAAGTCCTCAAAGTGTTTTTAAAACTGTGAATCTGATTTGTGATTACAACAGACATCTACAAGCTTCTTCAGGTGCTTAAGAGGGAGTCATCTACCGCCTTACCACCCACCGTCTCACCTTCATGTGTTAGTCACTCAGTTGTGTCGGACTCTGCGACCCACGGGCTGTTGCCAGTCCAAGCTCACTCAGCTCAACACAAGAGGCCAATGAAAGAGACCAGGTGTTGAGGCAAGGAAAACTACTTTATTCTGAAAACCAGCTGACTGAGATGGCAGGCTAGTGCCTCAAAATAACCAATCACTGGGGGTCTGGATGCTCGGCTCTTCTATAGATCAGAGGAGGAGGGGCAGGGGAGGTGAGGAAGCGAAGTAAAAAGGCCATTAATCTTGCCAACATCTCCCAGAACAGGCAAGCGTCAGGCAGGGGATCTATAGGTGGACAGAGTCCTGAACAAAGGCGCTTAGTTTAACAGTCAGCCAGAGGGGCAGGATTCTCTGAGGCAGGCCATTCTGTATATTATAATAACAATAGCAACAAAAAATAAGCCAAAGCAACAGTTCCAACATGGAGTCAGCATTGGCTTCTTCTCTGCAACAGGACTGCAGCCCTCCAGGCTCCTCTGTCCATGGACTTCTCCAGGCAAGAATACTGGAATGGGCTGCCACTTCCTCCTCCAGGGGATCTGCCCGACCCAGGGATCATCCCAGATCTCCTGCATTGCAGGCACATTCTTTACCGTCTGAGCCACCAGACAAGCCCACCGTATGTGTGTGCATTTGTATGAGAAGATGGGCTGGCCTCTTGCATGGCTTGTCCTGAGGTGTGTGCCTCTGTGGCATCACTGGTGGAGAGAAGCAGGGTAAGGGGGCAAGATTCCGGATCTCCATGCCTGCTCCCACTGGGGTCTTCCAGCCCTCATCTCTTCTGTACAGTGGACTGCTGCCTGATTTCTGTTTGAAGCAAGAGTTCTATGGCTTTAAAAGTTTGTAGAACCACTGTACTTATATGTTTTAAGACAGCAGTGCCCAACCTTTTTGACACCTGGGACCTGTTTCATAGAAGACAATTTTTCCACAGACCTGGGGGCATGGGAGTGGTTTTGGGGATGATTCAAGCACATTACAGTGAAGTGAAAGTCGCTCAGTCATGTCCAACTCTTTGAGACCCCACGGGCTATACAGTCCATGGAATTCTCCAGGCTGGAATCCTGGAGTGGGTAGCCTTTCCCTTCTCCGGGGGATCTTCCCAACCCAGGGATTGAACCAGGGTCTCCTGCATCACAGGCAGATCCTTTACCAACTGAGCCACAAGGGAAGCCCGACTTGGATGGCATCACCGACTCGATGGACATGAGTGTGAGCAAGCTCCGGGAGTTGGTGATGGACAGGGAAGCCTGGCGTGCCGCAGTCCGTGGGGTCGCAAAGAGCCAGACACAACTGAGCGAGTGAACTGAACTGAAGCATGTTACTTTTACTGCGCGTTTTATTATTATTACATCAGCTCTACCTCCGATCATCAGGCGTTAGATCCTGGAGGATGGGGACCCCTGTTTTAGGGGACCGGGGGAATAGCTGAGGCCTAGTGAGATAAATTGCCTGAAATGTGGCCAATTAGTGATTTGTTTAGGAAATAGTTTTCTATTAAAATAGAACTGCCTCTGGGAAATAATCATTATTCATTCCTTTAGGTAAAGGAGTTTAATCTGAGCACAAGATATTTTGATGGGGGAAGAGGGAAGCTGAGGGAAAGAGGAGGATTCCAAAAAGCTGTGCAAAGGAAAACGCTGTTTAAATGAGACATTGTTGAGAAATGGCAATTCAGGGCTCAATGAGCAGGTTTAGCCAGCACCATAAGCAAAGATTGCAGCAAAAACAACCTTCACCAATTTGGTCTAATGCTAAAATATCCAGGTGTGTCTTTATTTTCTGAGGAAATAAATGGAAATATATAAAAATGTATCTGATTTTTAAATCAGTTGCCTTAGATATTCCTTCATTAGTGTGAATAAATAAATATAAATAGATATACATTGTAGTTGTTTAGTCCCTAAAGTGAAAGTGTTAGTCACTTGGTCGTGTCTGACTCTGACCTCATGAGCTGTCCATGGAATTCTTCAGGCAAGAGTCCTGGAGTGGGTGGGTTTCCGTTTCCTTCTTCAGGAGATCTTCCCAACTCAGGGATGGAACCCGGGTCTCCTACATTGCAGGCGGATTCTTTACAGATGAACCACCAGAGAAGCCCAAATAAAAATACATAGACTTGGCTTTTTCTTGTCATTAAGTGTCCCATGAAGGACTTCCCTAGTGGCTCAGCTGGTAAAGAATCCGCCTGCAATGCAGGAGACCTGGGTTTGATCCCTGGGTTGGGAAGATCCCTTGAAGAAAGGAAAGGCTACCCACTCCAGTATTCTGGCCTGGAGAATTCCATGGACTGTATTGTCCATGGGGTCACAAAGAATCAGACATGACTGAGAACTTTCACTTTCACTTTCAAGTGTCCCATGAAAACAGTCTGAAAATTCTAAAAAGTCCTGCTTCCTTAAATTTGATTCTACAGCGGAAAGTTAGATTAACCCAATAGATTTAGGACAACAGTTACTTTAAAGGTTTTTTTTTTTTCTCTTGTAACAAAGGAACCACATGAAACACCCAATACTTGGCATAACCTCATTTTACGCATGTGTGTGTGTGTGTGTGTGAGTGTGTGTGAGAAAGAATGAGCATATCTATATCATGACAATTTCATATTCATTAGAAATTCTTCAAATTTGTAGCATAATATCATAGAATGCTGCAGTAATAAGTCACCTTAAATTCTTGGAAGAAATCTTTATTTAATGTTAAGCATATACCATCTACTCTGTCAACCCCAGATGCTATGGTGGGGAACAGACAGAACCTTGTTATTCCAGCTCCAAGTTTAAAATTATCTAACTACCACCTTATTTTAGGAAACAGAAAGTTAGAGAGGTAAAGTGAATGTCAGCATTATGTAACAATCCATGGCAGAACCAGAACTTGATTTAGGTCTTCTGAGTACAAGTCTAGCAAACATTTTGAAAGATGATTGTGACAAAATGTATTTTTGACGAAGTTCGAAATTTGGAACATTTCTCAATTATTATAATTTTGCCAGAGTGCAGCTATATATTATTTTTCCAAAACAGTTGTGTCAAAGGTTCTAAACCTATCAGAATCAACATTAATAGAAGCCTTAACACTTCAATATGCCTCCCTATAATTACATGATCAATTGATCTATATCATGACAGTACTTTATGCAACATGTCAAATTTGCAGCAAAACATGCTCATTTTAGCTCAAATTCCTTCTCTTTAACAGTATTAAAATACTTTATAGTGTAGCACAAAGACTTCTACTTAAGAATGGAAAGATGTATGTTTTCTCCCTCTATTTTTCTGTTTACAGTGTGTCCTGTCACTTGGGAAAACAGGAAATGTAGAAATGTGCTTTCGATGCTATTTCCTGTCTTCTGGAAGGTGGCTGAATTTGTTTGTACATTTGACTCTGAGGAATACATAATCGCTCCCATCTCTGGGTTCTAACACTGTGTGGTAGCTGTCACAGGACTTCTACTGGAGCTTCTGTGGTGGTCTGGTGGTTGGGAATCTGCCTGCCATTGTAAGTGATGTAGGTTCAATCCCTGGTCTGGGAAGACCCCACATGCCACGGGGAAACTAAGCCCGTGCACCATAAGTATTGAGCCCAAGTGATCTAGAGCCCATGCTCTGCAACAAGAGAAGCCACTGCAGTGAGGAGCCCTTGCACCACAGCTAGAGAGTAGCTGCTGCTTGCCGCAACTAGAGAAAGTCTGAGAGCGTCAACAAAGACTCAGCGCAGCCCAAAATAAATAAATCTTAAAAAAAAAAAAAAAAAAGGCCTCTACTGGCTGCAGGGAGAAAGGAATCTCCCTTAACTCTGGAAAAACTTTTGAAGACTCGGTCAGTGGCTTGGGAGATTCCTCTGAACCGGTTCTTTAGCTGTGATAGATGAATCAAACAGAAACTCTACAGAGCACGGTCAGTTTTTTACCCAGCCACTGTGCTTTTTCCACAGGTGCCCCCTCTTTGGGAACTCCTAATTGTTACGATGTGTTAACTCTCAGCCAACTCTTTTGTGAGCATTCACAGTCCTTTGTAAATATGGCCAAGTCAATAAGAGAATGTGTGTTGCTAGAGACCTGGCGGCAAGGAAAGGTTAGGCAAAAGACTTGACCTTGAGACCTGGCAGTGCCATTTAAGAGTTTTTGACCTCAGGCAACCACTAAATCTCTCTGAACTTTGGTTGCTTCATTCGTAAGATGGAAATATGGATCATAATAATACCACCTGTCCGATCTACGTTTAGGGGTTTGCGAGGACCAAATGAGATAACATGTGAAAGTGGATCATAAATTACCTCTTGATGCCATATATAAATGGAGGTTATTTTTTTGAGCTGTCAGTGCAAGAGCTTTATATATGTTTTCTAATAATACTTAAATTTGTCCTCATAGAGTTCTTAACTTCAGTTCCCACAGTGCTTGGCTTTCAATTGCTAAAACATTACAGAGCTATATCCTCAGTGTGTTTTATCTTGAACTCCCTTTTAGAATAGAAATAAAGCAGTATATACTTTTACTTACCAACATATAAATGCCTGGCACAGACGTGGAGCCCCCAGTGGAGCTGAAACTCTGTTGGCATAACTGGAAGACACTGGGCACTTCATAGACATTTTGTGACACTGTTCTATCCCTAATACCTCTGAAAGCTGACAAGAGTTTCATTTACGTGGATAAAACCTAGGGTTCTCCTGTTTGACTTGATTTGAAATTCCCATGGCCTTTCAGTAATTCCAGGAGTGTGACTTGCGGTTGGGTTCCCCATAGGCATACCACACAGGTTGAAGTTGAAGACTCTTCTGAGTGGTCCTCAGCAGCCCAACTAGGTGGCTTCTTTTCTTGAGGTAGCAGTAAGACAATTCCTGAAAATGATTAAGATAATGAAGTTACATGTAGCCCCAGGAAAGGGAGTGCTTCCTGTATTGTCTACCAAGGTTTGCTGTTCAAACTTTAGACTGTGGATCTGTGTTTAGATCTTGGCTCCACCATTTACAACTGAGAGGTTTTGGGTGAATTACTGAATATCAAGAGGCTTCATTTCTTCATCAGTTAAATGGGAATAAAAGTCATGCTGCTGCTGCTAAGTCACTTCAGTCATGTCCGACTCTGTGCGACCCCACAGACGGCAGCCCACCAGGCTCCTCTGTCCCTGGGATTCTCCAGGCAAGGATACTGGATTGTCCAGTATCCAACTGGATAATCCAGTATCCAACTGGAGTTGCCATTTCCTTCTCCAATGCATGCATGCATGTTAAGTCCCTTCAGTCATGACTGACTCTTGCAACCCCATGGACAGCAGCCCATCAGGGTCCTCTGCACACGGGATTCTCTAGGCAAGAATACTGGAGTGGGTTGCCATTTCCTTCTCTGGAATAAGAGTCATCTGCTGCTGCTGTTGCTAAGTTGCTTCAGTCGTGTCCAACCCTGTGCGACCCCATAGACGGCCACCAGGCTCCCCCGTCCCTGGGATTCTCAAGGCAAGAACACTGGAGTGGGTTGCCATTTCCTTCTCCAATGCAAGAAAGTGAAAAGTGAAAGTGAAGTCGCTCAGTCATGTCAGACCCTCAGCGACCCCATGGACTGCAGCCTACCAGGCTGCTCCATCCATGGGATTTTCCAGGCAAGAGTACTGGAGTGGGGTGCCATTGCCTTCTTTGGAATAAGAGTCATAAGACCAACTAAATGGTGGCTTCCCTGGTGGCTCAGTGGTAAAGAATCTGCCTGCCAATACAGGAGACACAGGTTCGATCCTGGGGTTGGGATAATCCCCTGGAGAAGGACACGGAAACCCACTTCAGTTTGCTTACCAGGGAAATCCCATGGACAGAGGAGCCTGGCGCACTACAGTCCACGGGGTCACAAAAGAGTCAGACATGACTTAGTGACTAAACAACAGTGCTTGCTACCATGTATCCAACCTAGTATACTCAATAAATAAATGCAGTGATCATTTTTTTAAACCCCAAAACTAAAACAAACTGGGCAATATACTTGAATAAACACTTTATACAGAAGAAGATATCCAAATAACTAACAAATAAATGAAAAGGAGCTCTGCTTCATTTGTCTTGGGGAAAATGCAAATTGAAATTACAATGATATACCTCCATGCACACAATAGAAGGGCTAAAATTAAAGAGAAAACTATTGTGAGCAAGGATGTGAAACAACTAGAAGTCTCATGCTCAGCTAATGGGCTTGTAAATTAGTATTACAACCTGTTTGGAAAACTGTTTGGCAGAATCTTCTAAGGCTGAATACTTTCATATCCAGCCATCCCACTGTACGTGTGTTCTCTTAAGTCATGTGCAAGAATGTTTATATGAGGATCTTTCAGGGGAGTAGAAAACTAGAAACTGCTCACAAGTCTATCAACAAGAGATTAATAAATTGTAGTAAATTCCTCCAGGGTACTGCCATATAATAGTGGGTCTATATTTATCAAAATATGAGCTAGTTGGCTTCCCTGGTGGCTCAGCGGTAGAGAATCCGCCTGCAATGCAGGAGATATGGGTTCGATCCCTAGGTCGGGAAGATCCTCTGGAGAAGGAAATGGCAACCCTCTCCAGTATTCTTGCTTGGAAAATCCTAATGGACAGAGGAGGCTAGTGGGTTGCAGTTTATGGGGTTGCAAAGACTCTTACATGACTTAGTGATTAAACAGCTAAATACTAGTTAGCCATTGTATTACTTCCTCAGGCCATTTGCAATTATCACTGTATTTCTATCAAGCCCCTCCCCCTCCCCCCATGTAACTTAGACTGAATAAACTTTAGGTCCAGCTGCAATAGTAGAGACTCAAGTTAACTGTGGTTTAAACAGTTTAGAAATTTGCTCTTAGGTACCAGTTCTGGCATACGCAGGCTGCAGCCAGTATAGTAATTCTATGATGCCAAAGGTCTAGGCTCCTATTGTGTTGCTCTGCCTTCTCTAGGGTGTTTCCCTTATGTGCATCTAATGCATAAATAATCCAGCCAGTGACGAGGGAGAAAAGGAAATCAGAGGACAAGTCCATTCCTTTCAAGTGTACAACCCGGAGACTGCTCTCATCACTTTTGCTCACACATCATTGGTCAAATTTAGTTAATAGTCAAGCTCACTTGTAAGAGTGGCCAAGAAATTTAGTCTTAATTCAGTCATTCAAAACTTATTTCTTGAGTATCTAGTGTATACCAGGTATTGGGGTTAGAGCAGTGAATCAATCCACTGAAAAGCCCTGCCATTCTAGAAAACCCTTTCATTCTAGATGCGTGTGGTCATGAGTGCTCAGTTGCTTCAGTTGTGTCCGACTCTCTGGGACCTTATGGACTACAGCCCACCAGGCTCTTCTGTCCATGGGATTCTTCAGGCAAGAATACTGGAGTGGGTTGCCATGCCCTCCTCCAGGGAATCTTCCTGACCCAGGGATTGAAACCAGGTCTCCAATGTGTCCTGCACTGCAGGCAGATTCTTTACCACTGAGCCACGGGGGAAGCCTCATTCTAGATGGACAACTAACAAAAATAAGATGTATACTGTGTTAGATATTGTTAAGAACTATGGTAGTCAGATTTCAAGATGGCCTTCAGTAATTCTTGCTTCCTACCCCAAATCTGGGATAAAATGTTAATGTAGCAGTAGGCATTTAATATAGATTTTAATACTTGGAAGTGTGGTGCAGTTTAACAAAAACTGAGAATATGGGCTTGGCTTTGGAACAGAGAACAGTACTTAAAAGACTTTTAGGAAAAAGATAGTGAAGTTTAGGACCATTAAAAAGACTGTTATTGGAAGCCTATTACCCTGTAAGGATGCTGCCAATGAAAGACGAGGGAATATGTTATCAGGAACTAAAGAATAGGGGATATTTGGTGTGCAGTGGTAGATAGTTTAGCAACATTGTTAGCTATGGTAATGTGGGCAGCAGGAAATATACTCAATAAATTGGTATCTAGCTAAGGAAATTTCCGGGCAGAATGTTGAAGATCCTGCCTAATTTATTCTTGCTGCTTATAATAAAATATAAGAAAGTGAAAGTGTTGGTCTCTCAATCATGTCTGACCCTTTGCAACCCCATGGACTATAGCCCACCAGGCTCCTCTGTCCGTGGGATTCTCTGTGCAACAATACTGGAGTGGGTTGCCATTACCTTCTCCAGGGGATCTTCCCAACCCAGGGATAGAACCTGGGTCTCCTGCAATGCAGGCAGATTCTTTACCATCTGAGACAAAAATATGAGAGGAGAGAGAGACAACCTCAATGAAGGATTATGAAACAAAAAGGAGCCAGGACTTACTGGTTTTGGAAGCACCCTCTCAAATAGCAAACTAGGCTAAATTTAAGAAATGAGTTGTTGAAGGGACCAGATCAGAGCACCATCCTGAAAACCTAATGGAAAGAGGAAGCTGAGAGAGCAGCTGTTAATTCTTTTATTAAGACATCAGCATGACCTAAGGTTATAAATACCTCAGGAAATCATTCAGTCCAAGAATAAAAACTTTCAGAAACTCAAGAGTGTTGACCTTCAAAGTTTGTCCTTCAAGACAAAAAGCCAAGGTGGTGTTTTTTGTCCAATGGAATAAATCCAAATAAGATTCATTAAAAAAAAAAAAAAAACCTTCAGACATTTTAAGAGAATGGTATTTGTAGAAACACTACCAGTTTGGACTGAAAGAGATGTATATTAAAAAAATGAAAAAAAGTCATACTGACATGAATTGGGCTGAGAAAACTTCACAGCTGTACACCTGGGCTACCTTTCCTGGGAGAAAGGTAACTTAAAGGACCGAACTTAAAGCCCCACATATAACCAAATGCCATAAAGAGTTATTCCTGGACTTCCCTGGTGGCCCCGTGGCTAAGAATCTGCCTGTTCATGAAGGGGTCATGGGTTCGATCCCAGATCCAGGAAGATTCCACCTGCCACGGAGCAATGAAGCCCGTGCACCACAGCTACTGAGCCTACATGCCCCCGAGCCCATGTTCCACAGCAGGAAAAGCCACTGTAGTGAGAAGCCCATACATTTCAAGGAAGAGTAGCCCCTGCTCACCCCAACTAGAGGAAACCCACGTGCACCAACAAAGACCCAGCACAGCCAAAAATAAAAATAAATGAATAAGAAGGTCTGAGTCCTTATCAAGGGAGTATCAATCTGTGTCTCACTGGAGTTCAGAGTTGCTATAGCCCGGGGGTACCAGAGTATCATATTGGATATACTGGGGAAAGATACTTGTCCCTTCACTTCATACACATGTAAGGAACCTCAGCTGTATAAGACCTGATTTAGATGACAAATTCTAGATTTGAGCTGGTGCTCTAATGGGATGAGATTTACAGGGGGGTAGGAGAAGGTGGGTGTATTGTGCATGTTGGAGAGATATGAGTCTTTGGGGACCCATGAGCACACTGTGGCAGCTAACCTCCAAGAGGGCTTCCAATGACTATTTAGGATAGACTGAAGGAAATCAAGGACGGAAGCAAGAAGGCGAGTTGAGAAGCTATTGCAATAATCCAGATGAGAAATAATGGTGGCTTGGGCCAGCACAATAGCCATAACAAGGTAATGAGAAATGGCAAGATTCTGGGATATGTCTTAAAAGTATAATGAACATGACTTTGAAAGTAGGATTAATAAGAAAAGACTGGATGTGAGTTATGCAGAAAGGATTCAAGATGATATAAAATTATTTGGCATTATTGGCTGGAAGGATGGAGTTGCCATCAACTAATTTGGGGAAGGCTGAAGGTGATGGCACCCCACTCCAGTACTCTTGCCTGAAGAACCCCATGGATGGAGGAGCCTGGTGGGCTGAAGTCCATGGGGTCTCAAAGAGTCGGACACGACTGAGCGACTTCCCTTTCACTTTTCACTTTCATGCATTGGAGAAGGAAATGACAACCCACTCCAGTGTTCTTGCCTGGAGAATCCCAGGGACGGGGCATCCTGGTGGGCTGCCACCTATGGGGTCGCACAGAGTTGGACATGACTTAAGTGACTTAGCAGCAGCAGCAGCAGTAGCAGCAGAGAGAGAGACATGAGCTCACTTTCAGACTTGTTAAGTTTTAAAAGCCTACTTGATATCCAAGTAGAGAAAGTTATTGAAATCCAAGGGTGAGTTCAAGAGCTTGCTTTTGAAAGTCGCTCAGTCATGTCTGACTCTTTGCGACCCCGTGGACTATATAGTTCATGGAATTCTCCAGGCCAGAATACTGGAGTGGGTAGCCTTTTCCTTCTCCAGGGGATCTTCCCAACCCAGGGATCAAACCCAGGTCTTCCACATTGCAGGTGGATTCTTTACCAGCTGAGAGTTCAAGAGAGATATTCCCAAACCAAAGATATAAATTTGGAACTCATCAGCAGGAAGATCCCCTGAGGAAGGCATGGAAATTCACTCCAGTATTCTTGCCTAGAGAATCCCATGGACAGAGGAGCATGGCAGACTACAGTCCATTGGGTCGCAAAGAGTCAGACATGACTCAAGTGATTTAGCATGCACTCAGCAACAGATAGAGAGTATTTAAAGTGAAGTGATTGGATGAGATTACCCAGGGAGTGAGTTTAGATAGAAAAGGGAGTTTGGGTGTCCCCTCCCCTTGTTTTAAAATATAAAATCAATTTTATAGTTTTAAAATTTTATGAAACTTTTAAATATAGAAGAAGAGGAGAAAAGATATGTAAAGGAGAACTAGAATTCTCTCCCTGCTCGCTCCAGGCCCAGACTGGTCGGTCAGTACAAATGCACTGGGAATCCAGGAATGAATATTCATGAACCAGACTAAAGTTCCAGACGTGTGGGGTCAACACTGAAATGTAAGAACAAACAGACACATCTGAACCTCCATATCTCAAGTCCAACCAGGAAATATGGTAATAGACAAACTAGAAAAGCTATTGACTAGCAGTTGGTAAACCAGTTCTTTAGCTTCTAGCTCAGCGGTTCTCAATGTTGGCTATGCTGTGGAATCACTGAGGTTTGGGGTCTACCCAGAAGTACTCCACTGATTTAACTGGTCAGGGGCACGGCCTGGATGCTGGGAGTTCAATGTATAGCAAGGTTGGGAATCAGCATGTAGATGAAGAACCCTCCAGCGAATATCATCATTCTCAGCACCTTTAGGAGCAGCTCTCAATTTGCTTTTTACCCAAAAAGGTTAGAGAGAAGTTGCTATACTATAATAGAATGATGGCTTGAAAGGCTGAAAAATAGACAACATATAGGGAGAAGTCCTGAACATTTATTTTAAATTGCTTCTAGGAAATCATTTCTCAGACCATTAGGCTAAGACCACAGGGCTGTGTGCAAGCAGAATGACAATTTGGGCTCTTTTGCAGCTTGTGATAGGGTAGGCGTTGTAGTGTATAGCAGAAGAATCAGCAGCTGGTCTGTGAGGGAAGGATGTTGAAATATGTACACAGAATGCACTAAAGCAGAGGCTCTGGGGTGAATTTAATACCTGGCACTTCTCAGGGGAATGTGGGAAGAGTAAAGATACTAAAAAAAATGTACTGATATGAGAAACACCTAACTATTGAGACAGTGCTTTCGGAACTCCTTCCAAACACGTATCTGTTGTGTCTGTTTGTCAGGGTCTCATTTCTTTGGATCCTGTGTAGGTGACCCCAAAAGTTCACATTGTTCTTTCAGGTAGAGTATAGCGGCATCACAGCAATGGGATGGGTTTTGTAGCACGTGTTGTAAAAAATAAAAATGCTTTGAAGACCAAACCCACATTACCCTAAGTCCCTTTTGCTTTCAGTGATTTATCTTGGGCACTTCCCAGGTGGTCCATTGATTAAGAATCAGCCTTCCAATGCAGGGAATGCAAGTTCGATCCTTGGTCGAGGAATTAAGATTCCACTTGACTCTGGGCAGCTGGAGACACCCCTGCCTCACAACTAGAGAAGCCACCTCCTCCCCCATCACCTCAAACAGAGAAAGACCAAGCACTGCAACAAAGGCCCAGGACAGCCAAAATAAATAATTAAAAATAATAATAAATAAATGATCATGGCTATAATCTAGGAAGGACATGTAAAATGCAAGAAAAGTAGTGCAGTTTGTACAATGTCAGTATTCAATATAGGTTTGGGGGCTCAATTTAGGTTAAAACAATGCAATAAACTTCTCAAAACCTCACACACTTATGCAGACTTTGGCCACAAGAACGAAGTCAAGACCCAAGCAAAACATGGTGTTTTTCTGTTTCCACGCTGTGTTTGTCAAGAGTGCTTTCTGTAAGGCAAAAGACCTTGGACTATCATGCTGTTATTCCCTTTCAGGGTGTATTCAATCCAAGAAATATGTGCTTCTGGCTTATGGAGCTCTACAATTGAGTTTTAAATCCCTGAGACAATAAATGAAGCAATCAATGTATCCTGTTATAAATAGTAATAGGCAGATTAGTTCTCAGTTATCATCCACAGTCTGTGCTTCAGACCAGATGTTTAATTCTGGCCCGAATGCTAAGCTGTGTTCTAAGGAGATGACTGATACTGGTTATTTGGGGAATTTTAAACAAGAAAGTTACTATATTGTCTCTTCTTCTTAAAGGGAACATGACCTTGAAATGAATTATGAGAGTCCTGTGAACCAGTTTCATTTTCTGTAAAACCTCTCCTACCCATTTACTTCTCGATTTCAGAGCCAGATGTCATTATTCCACACAGGAAATCATAAGGTGTTTTTTTTTTTTTTTTTAATAATTGTTATGTAACTAGTGAACAATGACATACTGGATAATCTGGATCTACAAATAGTATTGTAACAGTGAGATGGTAGCATTTTTATAGATAATATAAATGTGCTCTACAGGAGGGTTGAGAATCTACAAAGAAATTTTCCATTTATTATCTCATTATTTATCCCGACTACTTCTACTATGTGAAGACTGTTAGTTTCTTAATTTTAAAGATGAAAGCAACTCAGAATGAACACACTCGCACACAGACACACACACACAAACACACTGGACTACTGGGGCTTCCCTGGTGGCTCAGATGGTAAAGAATCTCCCTGCAGTGTGGGAGACCCAGGTTCAATCTTGGGAAGATCCTCTGGAGAAAGGAATGGCAGCCCACTACTGTATGTCAAACATTGTTAGGCACTGTGTTCGTTTCTGTACTACATCAGTTCCAAAATCAGGCTTCAAATCTAATTCCTCTAACTCTCTACCGCTCTCTACACTCTCTGGATAACATTGGGTATTTTAAAGGAAGATACTATCCAGCAAGGAAATAAGGATTAAAGATACTGTCTTAATCCATTCAAGCTGCAATAACAAAATACCACAGACGGGGTGGCTTAGAAATTCATTGCTCACAGTTGCAGAAGTCAGAAAGCCCAAGATTGGGACACCAGCCGAGCTGGGTGAGGACCCTCTTCTGGGTCATAGACTTTTTGTTGTAGCCTCATGTGGCAGACTAGGCTAAGGTGTTCTGAGGAATCTGTTTTATAAAGGCACTAACCGCATTCATGAGGGCTGCACCCTCATGACCTAATGAGCTCCAAAAGACCCCACCTACTGATACCACCACCTTTACCAAGATTGCAATCCAAGTGTCAGCCAGGACAGCAATCTAATCTGAGGTTCAGGGTCCTCTTTCAAACCCACTGCTTGTTAGCAGAATTCAGTTCTTTGTGATAAAAGGAAAGAGGCCTTCATCTCTTAGAGGCCACTTACTATTTCCTGCCATGTGAGGAAGACAGTAATTTGCTACTACAAGGTCAAAAAGAGCTTCCAATCTCTCTTTTCAAAGTTTTCTCAATTTGAATTTTCAAGGGCTCACTGAATGTGATCTGGCCTGACCAAGCTAACATCAATTTTGATTAACCAAAAGTCAACTTACTGAAAGTGCAAGTGAAGTCGTTCAGTCGTGTCCGACTCTTTGCCACCCCATGAACACCAGGCTCCTCCGTCCATGGGATTTTCTAGGCAAGAATACTGGAGTGGGTTTCCATTTCCTTCTCCAGGAAATCTTCCCCACCCAGGGATCAAACCCAGGTCTCCCGCATTGTAGACAGAAGCTTTACCGTCTGAGCCACCAGGGAAAATTCTTTCTCTTCCATCGTGTTCACAAGTCCCATCTACACTAAGGGGTGAGGAATATATAACATGGTGTATACCCCAGGGGTCGCAATAAAAGAAAAGATTTAAACATATAAATTTGGGGAGGGTCACAGGTATTCAGAAGATGAAGAGGTTGGTGGGTGGGGCTAAAAATCTCAAACTTCTAATCCCTTTGACTATCCTTATCCTAAGGTTACCCAGGGTGTATGGGGTGTGTGTGCTCAGTCACTCAGCCGTGTCCAACTCTTTGCAACCCCATGGACTGTAACCCACCAGGTTCCTCTGTCCATGGGATTCTCCAGGCAAGAATAATAGAATGGGTTGCCATTTCCTTCTCCAGGGGATCTTCCTGACCCAGGGATCGAACCCACTTCTCTTACGTCTCCTGCATTGCAGGCGCATTCTCTACCATTAGGGTTACCTGGGAAGGCTACTGGGGGCCCCACCCTAAATCACCTTATTAGCTTAAACTCAGAGGGGCTCAGAAGCAACTCCCTAGGAATAACAAAAGGTGCTTCTCAGCGGAAATCCCAAGTGTTTTAGGAGCATTGTGCCCCAGACCATGGACAAAGACCAAATACATTTCTTATCATACCACAATTAGGAACCTATCTTCCACACACTTCTCCTCCTTTGGGGACAGAGAGACACAAGGGAAGGGCTGGATTTGGAAAAATGTAGAACACACTAAATTTTCATTGTAATAGTGAGGTAATAACACAAAACTTGTTTTGCTGTCTTGTAGAAAAAGGCCGCCTCTCTCAACTATAAATTTGGCTGAGAGACAAGGAAAAAAATAATTATATATTCACCTCAGTCTTTCAACAAAGGCAGAAGGAGCTTTCCATTTCAAATTTGTTTTGTTTTGTACCACATGTGGGTTAATTAGATAAAACCATGTCATGTGCCAGATTCAATCAGCCTGAAAATAATCAGAAAACTGGGTTTGGCATTGTTTATGCTGTTTTGGCTCAGCTAAACAAAAGCACAAAATGTAAATTGGATCCAGAAAATAACGTATGGGTGTTGGTGCCAGGTTTTCGTTCATGGGATTATCTCTAGCTGGCACCTGAGCTGCAGATGCTGCTCGGGGGGACCATTAGACAAAACCACACGATGCTGACGCCCATTTTCCATGATTAGACAGTGAACACCCCCACAAAGGGCACTTAGTTTATTGCCTTTGACACAGGCCAAGCCCAGCTTTCCAGCTGTTGGCAGTCAACTTGAAAATACATGTTGGAGTTAAAAAATGAAAGCATGCTTTTGTTTGACTTATCACTAGTGATTTCCTTTAGATTCATTTTTGTTGTTGTTGTTTTCAAAAATCTGGAAGATTAGAAATACAGTCCTGAAACCACTCTTCAGCTGTGTTTCAGATAGTTCAGCAAATATCATTAAGGAGAAGGCAGATCATTTCATTGTCATCCTACTGAAGTTCTAAAGAGTGAACATTTTAGCAAATATGCAAGTGATCACAAGAGTAACAAATAGTCATTTTAAAAACCTAATCATCTGTTTGATGATAAAATCCAAATTAGCTAGTTTTGCCTTCTCTTCCTGCTACATAAACTGTCTGTTATCAATACAGAGAGACATAGGATTGCACACTGCTCTCCTTATACCTTTTGTAAAAAGGATGTTCTGTAGAATATTCTAAAATGTGGTGTGGGTGGTGATGACTATCTCTTTAGTATGGGTGAAATTCTACCAGCAACCACATTCAACTTGCCACATTCAACGGGCACATTTTTTTCATTATCTGGGGGTACGTGGCATTTCTCATTATTTCAGCCCTTTTGAAATTTTCTTGGCTTTCATAACTCCACTCTCCCTGACTTCCAGCTCTTCTCCCACTGGGGAGTTCAGGTTTTGTGAGCATTAGCTGCCCGCGCTCCTTGTCTGATGCCTTACAATAAGCACCAGCACTTTCTCTCACCACAACCCAGTGTCAGAAGATTGGTGAGGGGACCCCAGTTTGGTTTGGTAACAAATGAACACAGAAACAAATGGGCTTCCCTTGTGGTGCTAGTGGTGGGGGATCTGCTTGGCAATGCAGGAGATGCAAGAGATTGAATTCTTGCATTCAATCCTTGGGTCAGGAAGATCCCCTTGAGTAGGAAATGGAAACCCACTCCAGTATTCTTGCCTGGAAAATCCCACGGATGGAGGAGGCTGGTGGGCTACAGTCCATGGGGTCACAAAGAGTCAGACACTATTGAGCGGCTGAGCACAAACACAGAAGCAAGGCAAAAGTAGAAAAGCAACAGAGCAGTGATAAGCCGGAATCCTAGTTCTTCCTCAAGGGATACATATAACAATATCTTTGAGTTCTTCTACAGAAACTAAGGCCCCTACCCAGTGATTTCCAGAACACCACCCTGTTACATCACTACCAACCAATCAGAAGAAAGTCTCACACTGCAGCCCACCCCCCATGCTGCCTATCAAACCTCTTCCTCCAAGACTACTGGGGAGTTCAAGAGTTTTCGAGTACAAGCCATCTGTAGTGCTTTCTTGGCCCTTGTCATAAACCTTTCTCTGCTCCAAACTCTGACATTTTGGTCTGTTTGGCTTCACTGCACTAGGCACACAAAGTTGACACTTGACAGCAAGTGGTATGAAAAAATGCGGGGAAAAGGATGTTTGTGATTTAGTTCAGTTCAGTTCGGTCTCTCAATCATGTCTGTCTCTGTGCGACCCCATGAATCACAGCACGCCAGGCCTCCCTGTCCATCACCAACTCCCGGAGTCCACCCAAACCCATGTCCATTGAGTTGGTGATGCCATCCAACCATCTCATCCTCTGTCATCCCCCTCTCCTCCTGCCCTCAATCTTTCCCAGCATCAGGGTCTTTTCAGATGACTCTTTTCATTTGAAAAGAGTCAGCTCTTTGCATCAGGTGGCCAAAGTATTGGAATTTCAGATTCAACATCAATCGCTCCAATGAACACCTAGGAGTGATCTCCTTTAGGATGGACTGGTTGGATCTCCTTACAGTCCAAGGGACTCTCAAGAGTCTTCTCCAACACTACAGTTCAAAAGCATCAATTCTTTGGCGCTTAGCTTTCTTTATAGTCCAATTATCACATCCATTCATGACTATTGGAAAAAGCATAGCTTGACTAGACAGACCTTTGTTGGCAAAGTAATGTCTCTGCTTTTTAATATGCTGTCTAGATTGGTCATAACTTTCCTTCCAAGGAGTAAGCATCTTTTAATTTCATGGCTGCAGTCACCATCTGCAGTGATTTTTGAGCCCCCCAAAAATAAAGTCAGCCACTGTTTCCACTGTTTCCCCATCTATTTCCCATGAAGTGATGGGACCAGATGCCATGATCTTCGTTTTCTGAATGCTGAGCTTTAAGTCAACTTTTTCACTCTCCTCTTTCACCTTCATCAAGAGGCTCTTTAGTTCTTCTTCACTTTCTGCCATAAGAGTGGTGTCATCTGCATATCTGAGGTTATTGATATTTCTCCTGGCAATCTTGATTTCCAGCTTGTGCTTATTCCAGCCCAGCGTTTCTCATGATGTACTCTGCATATAAGTTAAATAAGCAGGGTGACAACATACAGGGTTGACGTACTCCTTTCCCGATTTGGAACCAGTCTGTTGTTCCATGTCCAGTTCTAACTGTTGCTTCCTGACCTGCATACACATTTCTCAAGAGGCAGGTCAGGTGGTCTGGTATTCCCATCTCTTTCAGAATTTTCCAGTTTATTGTGATCCACACAGTCTGTGAAGCTAACGTGACACAAAAATCAACTGCTGTGTGTGGGCTTTGTTTGGATCCAGACATCAATAAATCAGCTATTTAAACAATTTTTGTAACACTGTGAGAAATTTGGATATGAACTAGATGACAAAAAAAGTTATTAATTTTTATTGGATGTCACAATGGTATGATGTGTTAGAAAATGTCTATATTTAGCAGGAACATAAACTAAAATATTCAGAGTGAAATGAAATGGTATCTTAATTTGCTTTAAAATACTCCATCCAAAAAAGGAAAATAGAGAAGAGTATTGTGGCAGAATCTTGACAATTGTTTAATCTGGACTTAGGGGATGTGAGGTCTCATTATACTGTTCTTTCTACTCTTTAAATGCTTACATTTTAAAGTACAAAATTAAAGAGAAAGTAAAATAAAGATAACTTTCACTTCAAAACTATAAATTTCAGAGATGGAATAAACTTCAAGTGAAGTCTGATTAAGGACTTGGTTTCTTCTTAACCTCCTTGTAACTTTCAATGGCGTCTGCTGCATCCTCAGGCTAGCCTTCTAATGATCAGGGCACCATATGTCCTGGTAGGCCAGGACACTCCCAGTTACATCTATTGTCCTAACACAACTATTTATAGCACTGTCTTTCATTCAGATGTGACCTAGTTTGGGATGATAAATTACATGGTCACCCTAGCTCACGGTTGTCAGCCAACTGTCAACCACAATTAGGGCTGCATACTACTCTGTTTATGTTCACCTGAATAGGAAGAAACTGCTTTCCCTGAAGCAACCAGTAAACCTCTCCAATAATCCCTGTGTCCCAGAAGGGCTGTGTACCCATCCATGAACAAACATCATGGCCAGAGTGGTGGGTCCACTCTTGAGAGCAGGGAACAGTCAGTCCTTGGGTCCTTGTTTGGTGGGGCCAAGACCGATTGAACGTGGGGAGGAAACCACTAAAGGTCACAACACGTCTTGCCATGTGTCTGCCAGCACCCTAGTTTAGGTCTCAACATCTCTTATTCTTACTCAGGCCACTGAAATAACTCTTGATGATCTCCTTCTTTTGACCCCACATGACTACCAGAATCTGATCATATCACTGCCATATTTGACATTTTTTGATGTCTTGCCTTCACCTGTAAAATAAAATCTAAATGCCTTTGCTCAATAAACAAAGCTGCTCCATATCTGGTCTTTGTCTGGTTATCTGTCTACCCTTATCCAACTTTGTTGTCTTTTTCACACTTTTCAGTTCAGTTCAGTTCAGTTCAGTCGCTCAGTTGTGTCCGACTCTGCGACCCCATGAATCGCAGCTTGCCAAGGCCTCCCTGTCCATCACCAACTCCCGGAGTTCACCCAAACTCATGTCCATCGAGTCAGTGATACCATCCAGCCATCTCATCCTCTGTTGTCCCCTTCTCCTCCTGCCCCCAATCCCTCCCAGCATCAGAGTCTTCCAATGAGTCAACTCTTTGCATGAGGTGGCCAAAGTACTTTAAGTTTAGCGAAACTGAATGACTTTCAGGACTGTTCGTATACAATGCTTTCATTGTCTCATCCCCCCAAGCTTGCTTCCTTTTTATCTGTCCAGCAAACTTGTAGTCACCCTTCTATGGCCAACTTGAGCACTAACTTCTCCAACTCCTGCCTGGGTCCTTCTAGAACTTACTAGGTATATGGCATTGTTCTAAGAGTTTTACAAAAGTCAGTTTATTTAGTCCTCACACAGGAGGGGCTATTATGTTACTACTACCACAGACATACACTAGATTCACTATGTCTATGTCTATTCACGTACTCTATGTTTATCTGCAGGGTCAGAGTCTTTTTTTTTTCTTCTTTTTTTTTTTTTTAGAGCCAAAGTCTTTTATTTGAATGAGAGTCCTCTGATTCAATTCTGCCTTTACTTTCTCCTACATTGGTAATCTATCTGTAACAAAGAAGAGTCAATTTTGACACTTCCGTGCTAGATCTGTTTCTTTGACTTTAACCCTTTTTTTTTTTTTGCCTGTTTTGTTATTATAATCATTCATAATGTCCTGACTCAGGGAATCCTGCCCCTCTGCCTGTGCTGTGCTGTGCTCAGTCTTATTTGACTGTTAGTGACCCCATGGACTCTAGCCCGATACTCCAGGGCCCTCTGTCTATGGGATTCTCCAGGCAAGAACATTGGAGTGGGTTGCCATTTCCTTCTTCAGCCCCTCTGACTGGTAAGCTCAAGTTCGGAACCCTTGAGGCTCCAGGTCTAGTGGAAGTCAGCTGGTTTGCTATCCTGGACCTATTTGGTTATAATCAGTTTATGTCCTATTCTCAGACTGTATCATTCTTTTAAATACTGTGCTTTGCCCCCTTCCCTTCCCATAACAGTTGGGGCTGGGAAGCAAGAAGAAAATATACAAGGAAGCAAACAGATGAAAGAGGTAATATAAGGAAAATAGTAGTTAATACTTATAGAATTTAACTCAGTATCCAGCACTGTTCTAAAAGCTTTACAAAAGTCAATTCATTTACTCCTCTTACAGGAGGTGCTATTATTATCCCTCACTTTAGTAGTTCAGCTGGTAAAGAATCTATCTGCAATGCAGGAGAACCTGGTTCAATTCCTGGGTCAGGAAGATCTGCTGGAGAAGGAATAGGCTACCCACTCCAGTATTCTGGCCTGGAGAATTCAGGACTATACAGTCCACGGGGTCATAAGGAGTCCGACACTACTGAGTGACTTCTACTTTCACTTACTGATGAGAAGCTGAGGCACACAGAGGTCAATTTTTTTTTTGCCAAAATCTTTTTAAACAAAAAATGTTGAAAACCTTTTTTTACTGAGATATATCTAAGATAAATTGCCTATATCTGCTTTTCTTTAAGAAAGTGTCAACTACAAATTCACTCTTGCCAAGAGGTTCGGCATCTGCCTCTCAAATGAACCCTCTGAGATTAAACCCTGTGCTGCAGCTGTTGACTGTCAACAGGCTCTTAAGGGAGTTAAGGGTGGAGAAAGACGCACTTTGTGCTCCAGGAGAACTGGAGGACAGGTCTTTAGATAAATATTTCCAGGAACTAAATTTCATGATCTCAATCCTTGCATGTCTTCATATCTAGAAAAGCACTAAATTCTTTCATGGTGACATCAGTTTCTCCTGACTAGCAGAAAACCTTTTGAAAGTTAGGTGCTTGATTGCTCTGAGCTCCCCCTTCACCAAAATCATATATACTGACCTTCCCCCACTACCTCTTCAGAGCGGTCTCTCAGAGCTATCTGAGGTAATGTCTCCCAGGCTGCAGTTCTCATTTTGCCCCAGGTGAAACTTAACTGGCAACTTTCACACTGTGGATCTTTTTTAGTAGACAAAAGTCTACTGAATGTAGTGTTGTAACAGGAGCGAAAGGGGCAGGGCACAACTTTTCAAAGAATGACTTAGCCCAAGGACGCAACATAAACCGATTAGAATCAAATGGCAGACAAGACTAGACCTTGATCCTCCATCAGCAAGTGAAATGACACCCCAGAGGTGCCATGACACTCACTGTCAAAAGACCAAGGAGTGGGCAGTGACCCAAATTCTGGAAATCTCCACCCCTTCCCAAAAAGAGTTGGAATAATCCTCCCACTCATCAATATATGAAATTAACCAGCCACTAACCACACATTTCACAGCCTCACTCGCCCTCACTCTGCTATGGCCCACACTCTCAGTTGAGTTACTCAGTTGTGTCCTACTCTTGGCGACCCCATGGACTGCAGCACATAAGGCCTCCCTCCCTGTCCATCACCAACTCCTGGAATCCACCCAAACTCATGTCCATTGAGTTGATGATGCCATCCAACCATCTCATCCTCTGTCGTCCCTTTTTCCTCATGCCTTCAATCTTTCCCAGCATCAGGGTCTTTTCCAATGAGTCAGCTCTTTGCATCAGGTGGCCGAAGTATTGGAGTTTCAGCTTCAGCATCAGTCCTTCCAATGAACACCCAGGACTGATTTCCTTTAGGATGGACAATAACAAAGTGGGTCTCTCTATATCCAAGTCAGCGCAAAACCATTTGTCGGTGGAAGATAAAACAAGTTTCTTTGTAATTTCACCTTAAATATAGCCAGTCCAACGTGGGGAAGGGGTGGAATAAACAGATGGTCACTTCGATTGCCCTCGTGGATGGGAGAATTGTGGTTTTAAACAGAAGTATCATCAGTAGTTGAGGTGTGTGTGTAGGGGAGCGGGTATGGTGTGGGTCTTAGGGACTTTCGGGGAACTTCAGTCACTGCACTGAGATCTCAGGATGTCTCCTCGTGTGGCTCAACACCAGATCTAACATCAGATTGTAAGGATGCGGGGAGGAAGCTCCTCGGGCTTTGTCCCCGGAGGTCTGCAAATGGGAAACAAACGACTTGATGGCACAAGCTGGGTGCGAACGAGATACCCTGGGGCCGCGGCCTCCACCAGCGAGGCGGGCGTGGCGTAGGTGAAACCCGCGAGCGCGTCCCGGCCTCACTAGTTTGTCCCTGCGGCCGCCCCGTAGGCACCGCGGCGCTCCGAGGGTCCCGAGCCGCGCCGCCATGGCTGCCCGGGTCGGCGTCGCGCCTGCCGGCGATGGCCTGCGCTATTCCGGGTCCTTGCAGCCCCCCGCCCAGCCGTCGGACGCCGACCTCGACCGCGGGCTGGTGAGTCTTAACCGGAGCTGCCGCCGTTCTGCCGCTCCGAGCTGCCCGGGCACGCCCGCTGGCGCCCCCTGGAGCCCCGCAGGCCCTGCCCGCGCCCCTCTGCGCCCCTTTACCCCGAACCGGGGTCGTCCCGGCTGTTCATCCATTCTGACCCACCCCTCGTTCATTCAGCGTTCGTGCTGCTCTGTGCCCCGCGTCGACGAGTCGGCGTGTTGGGAGACTCTCTGGTCCCTCAAGGCGCTTCCCCTCTTCTCGGGGAGACGGACCAGCACCAGGCGAGCAGTTGCTGTGTGACGAGCTGTGGGATGGATGCTCGCATCCTAGGTGGAGACCCCAGGCCAGTCTGTCGGGGCTCGAGGGTGAGAGGCCAGGGGAGGCTTCTTGGAGAGAGCGGTGTAACCTTCGGTGTGAAGCTAAGATCTGAAGATTGAGTAGCAGCAAACTCGGTGAGGAGGGAAAAGTGTTTCAGATGCCAGCAGTAGTACCTACAAAGTCGTAGCTCAGGGGACACAGGGCTCATAGCAAGGGGTCTCTTCAGGCTGAATTGTAGAGCTGGGAAAAGAAACTGTCCAGTATCAACATACTGCGAGCCACACGTGTTTTTGTTCCTTTTTGTTTCGGTTGGTCCGGGTCTTAGTTGTGGCACGTTGAGGCACGCGGGGTTTTTAGTTGCAGCGTGTGAACTCTTTAGTTGTGGAACGTGGGGTCTAGTCCCCTGACCAGGGATTGGAACCTGTGTCCCCGGCATTGGGACCTCAGATTCTCAGCCACTGGACCACCTGGGAAGTCCACCACATACGTGTTCTCAGATTTTCCCTAGTAGTTAAGTCGCTAAGTCTTGTCCGACTCTTGGGACCCCATGGACTGTAACCCGCCAGGCTCCTCTGTCCATGGGATTTTCCAGGCAAGAATACTGAAGTGGGTTGCCATTTCCTTCTCCAGGGGATCTTCCCGACCTAGGAATCGAACCGTGGTCTTCTGCATTGCAGGCAGATTCTTTACCAACTGAGCTATAAGGGAAGCCCATTATATACGGATTTTTTGTAGCCATATTAAAAAGTGAAAAATAAGTAGGTGGATTTAATTTTAACAATGTGTTTTTATTTAATCCTGTATGTCCACAGTGATGTCTTGACGTGAAATCAAATAAACATTATTAATGAGATGTTTTACTTTTTTTTTTTTTGGTACTAAGTCTTTGAAATCCAGTGAAACTTACACTTTCAGGATCTTTCAGTTTAGACACATTTCATGTACTCAGTTGCCACCTGTAGTTAGTGGCTACTCTATTAATCTGTGCTCTTCTCCTATGGTGGGTACCAGGACATGGAAGCTTCTGGTAAGCAACACATAAATAGGTAGGTGAATGCTGAGAACATTGGTACCATTTTGATGAGCTTTAGGGGAGAGACAGGTTTGGGCTACTGTAAAGTTCTCTCAGGCTATGTGTGAGAAGAATGGATTAATTGGAGAAAAATCTGGAAACTTGACTCTTTTATCTCTTATTCACATCACATTCCATCCTGATCCCACCCACAGTAATGTGTCTTGCCCTTAGATACACTGCACTTAATGTCCTTACTGTTGGTTGATTAGTCATACACAGTCTTGTGACGTCTTTTATGTTGCCCTGTCATTTTCCAGAGTTTTTTTGTTTCTTAAGAGCAGAGCCTGGGTATTTTCTTCTGTGGTGGTGCTTTAGTCGATAAGTTGTGTCCGACTCTTACAATCCCATGGACTGTAGCCTGCTAGGCTCCTCTGTCCATGGGATTCTCCAGGCAAGAATACTGGAGTGGGTTGCCATTTCCTTCTCCAGAGGATCTTCCCGACCCAGGAATTGAACCCTGGTCTCCTGCATTGCAGGCAGATTCTTTACTAACTGAAGGATTCTTTACCAACTGAGGGAAGCCCTTTTGTTCTAGTAAACACTCAATTTGTGCGGCTTCCCAGGTGGCGCTAGTGGTAAAGAAACCATCTGCTGATGTGGGGGACGCTAGAGACCAGTTAGATCCTTAGGTTGGGAAGATGCCCTGCAGGAGTGCATGGCAACCCACTCCAGTATTCTTGCCTGGAGAATCCCATGCACAGAGGAGCCTGGCAGGCTACAGTCCATGGGGTCGCAAAGAGTGAAGCAGCTTAGCATGCATGAAAGAACACGCAACTTATTCTTACCTGATTAACTGATAAATTTCTGGAACAGAGTCAGATGGGCTGGAAAAGTTTCAGAAAACAATATGCTTTCATTCAACAGACATTTCTTGACCACTGCTGGATACCTACCAGGTATCATCCTTGGAATGAGTAAATGAACAAAACAGATAAAGGTTTGACGTAGCAAACTCTTTGAGTTCTTGCTGTGTCTGATTCATGCCACACCGCAACCCTGTGAGCAAGGTCCTTCTCAGTTGTCACTTAAATGAGGAGACAGAGACTCAGAAAGTGGTAACTCATCCAGGGTATTTCACCTAATAAGTGGCAGACCTAGGTTCTAAATCCTAACGCTCTCTGTTATTTATTTGGTTGTGCTGGGTTTTAGTTGCGACAAACTCTTAGTTGTGGCATGAGGGATCTAGTTCCCTGACCAGGCATTGAACCAGGGCCCCCTACATTGGGAGCGTGAACTCTTAGCCACTGGACCATCAGGGAAGTCCCCTAACACTCTTTCTACTGTGACTTGCTGACTCCTTAGAAATAAGGCTTTCTTTCTTTCTTTTTTTTCATTATTCAACTTTAAAAAGAAAATTGTAGTTGATTTACAGTGTTGTGCTCATTTCAGGTACATAGCAAAGTGATTGAGATAAATATATATATATATATATATATTAGATTCTTTCCCCTTATAGGTTATTACAAAATATTGATTATAGTTCCCAGAAATAAGCCTTTCAGAATGGAGTGTTCTATCTGTGATATAAAGCAGATAAGATATTAGGTTGGGTAGAGCTCATCTCTTTATGGAGAATTGTAAAAATCTCAGTCCTGGACTGATTTGCAAGGCAATTGGAACCCTGTGGTATTTTGGAGATAGAAATAATAATGGTGATTTTTTTTTTTTTTTTTTAACATCTGTAGATACTTCGGAAAAGGCATGTAGAGAATCTAAGCTGTCAGTCAGGAGACATCTTCAGTAGTCCAGGCACGTGGAGGCTAATGTGTAGGCCAGTGATTCTAAACCTTTCTAGCCCAGTGTCTCCTTTTTATAACGAATATGAAAGTCTCCTGTAATATCCTAAAGATTTATAGTCAATAAAAAATACCCATAAACATAATTTTTAAAAAGCAGTCTACTGCTCTAGTTGAAGCATAAAGGTGCAATAAGTATTTTATTAGAAAATGACATGTCTGCTATTTAAATATGTAAGTGCTCAAGTATGATTACATTAGAAGACACAGTGAAGTACTGATCAGTTGCTGGCATATTGCACCAGGCCACAGAAATCATTGTGAGTGTGATTGCAAAAATGCAGGCTGATTTCAGATGTACTACACAGGCAGTTCAAATACCGTAAGTGCCATTGTCATCAACAAACTAATTTCTCCCAAGTTGTGAACAAGTTTTGGTTAAACCGTGGAATCTTTCTTCAATCTACATGGTAGCTGCACTTCTGGAAAATTCAGTCTTCACTAACACAAATGTTATATGTAGTAAAGTCCTAGACTAAGATGGTCGTACGCAGGCTTTTCACCTACTCAGTGTCCAGTGGAGTCTTTTGAAACCTTAAGGGATCCAGTTCGTTGTCCAGTGATGTCTCATGCATTTTAGGACTGCTAGGATCAAGAGTTCCCATCCATCAAATACCCGCCTTCCTATCCCTTATCGTGACAACCAAAATGTCCTCACAGATTTTCAGAAGGCCCCTAAGGGTCTTTTCTGCTTTTGTAGGGAATCATTGGTGCAGGCAGTGACCCGTGATGAGGTAAAAGATAAGAAAGTTGGTAGTAGTAACCTTGGGGGAACTCAGAGGTCCTGAGAGTGATGGGAAGGTGACAAAAGGTGGTGTAACAAAGAACAGATAACTTAGGTATGGGATGCATTCACTCATCTCATTGAAAATAGTAGAAAATAAAGTGTTTGTCAAGGAATTGAAGACATTTTTCATATCATTTTTTAAAAGGATGCAACTTACTTTAAAGTTTTTGAAATGTGTATCTGTAGTCATATATAGTTCTGTCTCAGATAAGCTTGGGGATTAAGAATTCATGTTCACTAGCCTGTTTGAGAGATTAAAAAGATTAACATATAGGCAGAAACACCTGTGTAATACTTTGAATAAAATATCTTACAATTAAATATTTCATAATCAGAGGTCACAGTCAACTTTGTTTTAGCAAAGCTGCTTCTCATGGACAAGTAGAAAGGAAACTTTAGATTTTAGAGAAGAATATTAACAATCTTTGAAGCAGTTTGAACCATGCTCAGTTTGTATGATGTGGTAGCCTTTTAATTTTAGTACTTTCCCAAAGAGCATTCCTCCTAGTGTTGTTGGGCTGGTGTAGCTAGCTTCCCGGGTGGCTCAACGGTAAAGAATCTGCCTGCCAATGCAGGAGCCACTAGGAGACATGGCTTCTGTCCCTTGGTCCCCTTGGTGCCCTGGATCAGGAAGATCCCCTGGAGAAGGAAATGCCAACCCACTCCAGTATTCTTACCTGGAGAATTCCATGGACAGAGGAGCCTGGCAGGCTATAGTCCATGGGGTCACAAAGAGTCAGATAAGACTGAACACACACACACACACACACACATACACACCCTTTTAAGAAAATTAGCCACATATGTTTCTGTGCAAGCAAAACTGATACATGAAAATCAAAACATATCAAACATGAAAATTATCAGCTGCTTATTCATTACCCAAAAAAGACCACTTTTGTTTTTCAATTGCAATTTGAATTTAAAATATTTGCCTTGAAGCTTCACTTTGAAGAAACCATATGGATTGTCTATTATATGCCCATATTTTCAGCCTTGCCCTATTTCCTTGCTGTTCCTTTTCCTGTAGAATAGTGTTCCTGTCACTGTATTGTAAGAGGAGGCTAAAATGTAAGCTCCATGGACAGGGACTTTGCTGTATTTCCAGCATTTGTAATGGTACCTGATACATGGTAAGCACTTCAAAAATAAACTGTTGAATGAGTAATTGTTATTGTGGAATGGAAGGAGTTTATTTTATCCTACAAATAAAAATACAAGATTCAGCTTATCTGAAGTGTAGTTCATTACATCCCCTCTCCATACATGGCAATTCTTGTCTGTCGCCTACCTTGAATAATGCCATCATCATTCTTTCTCTTTTACCTCCATCAAGATATCTTCAGTCCATAAAGATACTTATTCTGTAATTCCTTTTTCTCTCTTCTCACTATTGGTTTTTATCATCTCTACCCTGGCCTGTTGTAATAGCCTTTTAAAAACAGGTCTTTTTGCTCTGATCCTTTATAGTTTTAAACGTCACACTGCTATCAGTTATTTTTCTATACTTCAGGCCTAATTATAGGACTATAAATTTTTAAAATTATTTTACCAAGGTCCTTTTTATTAATTTACCAAGGTCCAAACTTTCCATGGGTTTCCACGGTGGCTCAGTGGTAAGAAGGAACCCGCCTACCAATGCAGGAGACGTGAGTTCTGTCCCTGGAGAAGGAAATGACAGCCCACTCCAGTATTCTTGCCTGGAAAATCCCATGGACAGAGGAGCCTGGTGGGCTACAGTTCATGGGGTTGCAAAGAATCGGACATGACGTAGCGAGTAAACAACAACAAACTTCCGTGGTAACTGTTTAAATTGTATAAATATACCATTGTGATCTACAGGAGTCTTCATGAACTGACCCCTAAATAAACTGAGTTACCCAGCCCCATTTTCCATTCTCTGTTTGTACCCTGAGCTGTGACTTTACCTACTGTAGTTTTCTCCTCATCTGAAATTCTTTGCCTGCCAAACTCCTTTTAATTTTTTAAGACTCAGGTTATTGATGTGACACCTTGCCTGACTCTAGTCCCCTAGTAGAATAAAGTTGTTTCATCCTCAGTACTTCCTTAGAAAGTCATACAGTTTTTTATTAAATTATTTCTTATATCAAAATTATTTGTTTTTGTATAAGCACCTGCGTTGTGAAGTCTCAAGGGTAAGAACTCACCTGCTTCTGTGATTGGCATTACAGTTGACCATGGTAGTCACTTAGTTGCTTATTTAAAGAACAGCTGTTAACTTTTATTACTACTGAGTGGCTTTATAAATAAACAGGGATGTTTAGTTCCATATACTTTTTTAAAATTTTAGTTTATTTTTTGGCTGCACTAGATCTTGGTTGCTGCATGCGGGCTTTCTCTAGTTGTGGCGAGCGGGTTTCTCTGCTTGCAGCAAGCTGGCTACTCATTGCTGTGGCTTCTGTTGTCGCAGAGCATGGGCTCTGGCACATGGGCTCAGTTGCCCCATGGCACCTGTGATCGTACCAGGCCCAGGGTCATGTCCCCTGCATTGGCAGCTGGGCTCCTAACCTCTGGGCCACCCAGGAAGTCCTTGGGTTCAACATATTGATGAGTGTGTTCTTTCTCTGGTGGATTTCTCCTTTATGTTAACGAAGGGAGAACAAGGGTCTGTATATGTCTTGCTCACTACTCTTTTCCCCAGAATTTAGCACAAGGCCTGGCATAGATGCTAAATAAGTGTGTATTTATAAATAAATGCTAAGTGAACTTTCAGAGAGTGACTGGTCTCCCATCTTTGCTTTCTCCATCACAACTACTTTTTTGAGGCTGAATACTTTTTTACTTTTATTTCCCTCTGGTACAACTATTATCTATCTTGAACTTAAATGTTGCAGTCTCAGGATAGAAGTTTTAGCATTTTATAACACTTTCAGGCAGTTTATATTTATCTAGAAGGTTATTTACTGCTTATGCTGTTTTGGAAGAATAAAATGCCTTAGGGAATTTGTACACAATTTTTATGCTCCACCATCCCCTTCTCGCCCACCAGCAGCAGCGGCTTTGCTGGAGTGCACTGTTTTCCCTGTTCTCAGAAATGCTTTGATTCATGATAGTGGAACATTTAAAGTAATTTTTCTCGGTGTGTGTGTGTTTTGGTGAATATTTGAAACTAGTTGATGATAACAGATACCTGACTTGTCCCACCTGTTGACTTGCTGGCATTATTTAAATAGTGCTTCTTCTCTTGGAAATGTGTCTTTTAAACTAAAATTAGATATTCTTTACAGGCAAAGACAGTTTTAAAAATCTTTACTCTCTCAGTTCTCAACGTGTTACCAGGCATGGTTTATGCTCTATACATTTCTACCTAATGATTAACAGAGGAATGAAACAACTAGATGAAAGAAAAATGGAAGATTAGAGGACATAATGAATAAAAAAGACTGTCATAAATGAGATTCTCTGATTATTATTTTTTTTAATGGTAAAGAGACCATGTATTAAATGTCAAGTATAGTCAGAGTATACATATACTCTGACTTCTTCTGATGTTGCTTTTCAACTTTTGGGAATTGTATTGCTTGATACTTCTGATAACATAGTTAGTCTCCAACTCTGTTTTTAAAGTCTGTCGATGCGCTTCAGTTTAATCGTTCTTCTGTAACACCAAGTATGTGGAAGCTGTGTGCTGGGTGTGTCGGGGAGATGAGTGAGCCAGCCCTGCCACCCTCAAGGTTGGAGGGCAGCAAACCTCTTTTGTAAAAGGCTGAGTAGTAGTTTCGGTTTGAGAACCTTATGGCCCCTGTCAGAGAATTTTAAGTAGAAGTTTTAGTAAGTGCCATGTTGTTGTTAAGGACTTCCCTGGTGGCACAAGCAGGAAAGAATCTGCCACCTGAGTTTGATCCCTGGGTCAGGAAGATCCCCTGGAGAAGGAAATGGCAACCCACTCCAGTATTCTTGCCTGGAGAATCCTACGGACAGAGGAGCCTGGGGGGCTACCGTCCGTGGAATTGCAAAGAGTCGGACACGACTGAGTGCCTAACACTACGTTGTTCAGTCGCTAAGTTGTGTCTGA
This sequence comes from Bos taurus, assembly GCF_002263795.3. NCBI lineage: Eukaryota > Metazoa > Chordata > Mammalia > Artiodactyla > Bovidae > Bos > Bos taurus. Next base: position 13,149,737 of record NC_037339.1, read on the forward strand.
CTTTGCAACCCCATGGACTGCAGCACGCCAGGCTTCCCTGTCCTTCACTGTCTCCCAGAGTTTACTCAAACTCATGTCTACTGAGTCGATGGTGCCATCCAGTCATCTCATCCTCTGTCACCCCCTTCTCCTCCTGCCCTCAATTTTTCCCAGTGTCAGGGTCTTTTCCGGTGAGTAGGCTCTTTGCATCAGGTGGCCAAGGTATTGGAGTTGATACCAAATTTGTTGATACCTTATTTATATTCCCACTTGGCATAACTCATTCATTCCTTCCGTTTTAGAAAACTTGTGATATTCTACTGTTTAGAAACAGCTTAGAGTTGTTGACTGCTGTACTCTCATTTTTAAGTGTCAGTGTATCTATTTCTGGCACTGCTTATTGTCTATATTCTATCAATATGATAAAGTTTTTTTAACTGAGATTTTGTGGAGGATTTGTCTCAGGTGCTTATAGTATAAAATCACTTTTAGCCAGAACAAAAAGTGTGACCATGTGGGATCTTCTAAAGTCTTTTCTTTATTAATAATCTTTCTTAATATAATTAATAAACTTTTTTCTGAGTTTGTTTCTCCTTAAACAATGCTTCTCAATCTTTTCAACCTTTAATAAGGTACAAATTTTCATACCTGTCTCCTGCCCCCATATATTAATAATAATTTTTATTTTTGATCATTGAATATATACAATTGAGATAAAAATTAATGCTATGAATGTATTGAGTTCATAATATGCAAACAAATAGGGAGGAAATGAACTAACTTTTTAGTGAATGCTATTAATCAAACACTGTTATATTTTTCCACTTCTCATAATAACCAGTGAAGTTAGATACTACTTTTTGTCATTTTACTCATAAGAAAACTAAGGATCAAAGTGGTCAATTAACTCTCTCAAGGTCATAGAGCTAGCAAGTGACCAGACTAGGATATGAAACCAACTTTAACTTTAAAAGTCCTTGACTGTTTTACATTACCATATTTTTTCCTGTTTTTACTTTTTGTTGTACATATTTTTTACTGTTCCATCATTTAGAAATCAGAAATTGATGAAATTCAGTTCCAAAAAATGATATACAGTCTTGGTTTGGGGGGTAATTTTTAGAGCCTTCAGAAGCTTCAAGATGTGTTTAAAAATTCTTAAATTTCAAAACAGAATTAATTTCATTTCATCTCAACTCAAAAAGGAAGAAAATAATACTGTATTATGAAACTTAAGCTAAAAGCATTGCTACTTTCAGAAATTATGGCCTTAAACTAAAAGACCCTATTGTAAAGGAGTAAAAGTAGCTTTCAGAAAATGTTGATTTCCCAAGAAAAAAGAATAAGCAAATTGCAAGGTGTTGCAGGTAAACCAAAAGAAAGAGTTTAAGGACTACTGGCCAGGGAATTCAAAGTGGGCATAATAAAAGACTAAGAGTACATGACGGGGGTGGTGCTAGCAGGAGACACAGCCATCACTCTTACAGTCAGGGGAGGGATAAAATTAAGGGATTAACTTCTCAAGGATCAAAAGGGAGATACCAAAGATCAGGTGTATTTGTTTTTATTGAAGAATTTGTTTTTAAAGTTTATTTTATAGTAGACAGGTCAGAGGGTTTTCTGACTGGAGAAGTTAGTTATTATTAATAAACCCCTTGGCAACCACTCCAGTATTCTTGCCTAGAGACTCCCATGGATGGAGGAGCCTGGTGAGCTCTGGTCCATGGGGTCGCAAAGAGTTGGACACGACTGAAGCAACTTAGCGCACCACTGACTGGTGGGCTCATCCCAAGATTTTTCTTTTTTAATAACCTTTATTTTTTCCCCTGATTTTAAAAGAAACGATTGTATAATATCATATAGTAATTGAAATAGCTACCATTTATTGAATGTTTACCGCATGTAAAAATACGAGGTGACGTATCAGATCAGATCAGTCGCTCAGTTGTGTCCGACTCTTTGCGACCCCATGAATCACAGCACGCCAGGCCTCCCTGTCCATCACCAACTCCCAGAGTTCCCTGAGACTCACGTCCATTGAGTCAGCGATGCCATCCAGCCATCTCATCCTCTGTCGTCCCCTTCTCCTCTTGCCCCCAATCCCTCCCAGCATCAGAGTCTTTTCCAATGAGTCAACTCTTCGCGTGAAGTGGCCAAAGTACTGGACTTTCAGCTTTAGCATCATTCCTTCCCAAGAAATCCCAGGGCTGATCTCCTTCAGAATGGACTGGTTGGATCTCCTTGCAGTCCAAGGGACTCTCAAGAGTCTTCTCCAACACCACAGTTCAAAAGCATCAATTCTTCGGCACTCAGCCGTCTTCACAGTCCAACTCTCACATCCATACATGACCACAGGAAAAACCATAGCCTTGACTAGACGAACCTTTGTTGGCAAAGTAATAGTAATGTCTCTGCTTGTGAATATGCTATCTAGGTTGGTCATAACTTTCCTTCCAAGGAGTAAGCGTCTTTTAATTTCATGGCTGCAGGCACCATCTGTAGTGATTTTGGAGCCCAGAAAAATAAAGTGTGACACTGTTTCCACTGTTTCCCCATCTATTTCCCATGAAGTGATGTGACCGGATGCCATGATCTTCGTTTTCTGAATGTTGAGCTTTAAGCCAACTTTTTCACTCTCCATTTTCACTTTCATCAAGAGGCTCTTTAGTTCTTCACTTTCTGCCATAAAGGTGGTGTCATCTGCATATCTGAGGTTATTGATATTTCTCCCGGCAATCTTGATTCCAGCTTGTGTTTCTTTCAGCCCAGCGTTTCTCATTATGTACTCTGCATATAAGTTAAATAAGCAGGGTGACAATATATAGCCTTGACGAACTCCTTTTCCTATCTGGAACCAGTCTGTTGTTCCATGTCCAGTTCTAACTGTTGCTTCCTGACCTGCATACAGATTTCTCAAGAGGCAGATCAGGTGGTCTGGTATTCCCATCTCTTTCAGAATTTTCCACAGTTTCTTGTGATCCACACAGTCAAAGGCTTTGGCATAGTCAATAAAGCAGAAATAGATGCTTTTTTGGAACTCTCTTGCTTTTTCTATGATCCAGAGGATGTTGGCAATTTGATCTCTGGTTCCTCTGCCTTTTCTAAAACCAGCTTGAACATCAGGAAATTCACGCTTCGCATATTGCTGAAGCCTGGCTTGGAGAATTTTGAGCATTACTTTGCTAGCGTGTGAGATGAGTGCAATTGTGTGGTAGTTTGAGCATTCTTTGGGATTGGAATGAACACTGACCTTTTCCAGTCCTGTGGCCACTGCTGAGTTTTCCAGATTTGCTGGCATATTGAGTGCAGCACTTTGACAGCATCATCTTTCAGGATTTGGAATAGCTCAACTGGAATTCCATCACCTCCACTAGCTTTGTTCGTAGTGATGCTTTCTAAGGCCCACTTGACTTCACATTCCAGGATGTCTGGCTCTAGGTGAGTGATCACACCATTGTGATTATCTGGGTCGTGAAGCTCTTTTTTGTACAGTTCTTCTGTGTATTCTTGCCATCTCTCCTTAATATCTTCTGCTTCTGTTAGGTCCATACCATTTCTGTCCTTTATCGAGCCCATCTTTGCATGAAATGTTCCTTTGGTATCTCTGATTTTCTTGAAGAATTGATGTATATATATGTCCTAATTCATAAAAACTCAGAGCAACCCGAGAGGTAGGTTATTATTAACCTCATTTTACAGATGAAGAAACACTGGTATCCCTGGAGAAGGAAACGGCAACCCACTCCAGTATTCTTACCAGGATAATCCCATGGACAGAGGAGCCTGGTGGGCTACAGTACATGGAGTTGCAGAGAGTCCGACATGACAGAGGATTGTGCACAGAGCATGAAACGCTAGTATAGAGGTTAAGTAACTTGTTCAGGGTTACATTGCAGACATGTAGAGAGCAATTCAAACCATATTTCTCTGAATTGCAAAGTCTGTGATACAAAGTCTTTGTTTCAGTGAAAAAAGGTAATAAGAATATATAACTACTGTTAAATGTTTTGGTTTATAGGATTCCATTTTTTTTTTTCCTGGTGTATATGCTGACCCTTCTGTCTTGTAACTTTTATTCTCTACCATGGTCTGTAAACATTCCTCAATATATTATTTAATTGTGGGTGCACATTTTTGATATGCCTTTGTTTATTTAACTATTCTATTGTTGGGTATTCAAATTGTTTCCAGTTTTATATATTACAAATAATGCAGTGATGCATATTCTCATGTAGACGTTTTTATGCACCTCTCTGTTTTCTTAACCTAATGACATGAATATGTTTAAGGCTGTTGATTCCTAGGATGAAATTAACAGACTGTCCCAACTTGAATTTGCAGCATCAGTTTGAGAATGTTCATTGAACCACTCCCTTGACAACCTGTAAGGCTTTGAGTTATTAGCTAAATGGATGCCTCTCTTTATTAATGGCCTTTATACTGGACTGTGACAGATTGCCACATGGCCCTACCCAGAAGTTGAAGGAGGTACTGGTAATTGTACTTTCATACTTAACAAACTGGTTGGTTTTATTTTAAATGTAGGACTTTTGGACATACAACTTCCTGTTGGAGGATGAGGGAAGGTAACATTTTGTGGGGTGGGGGGGGGAATTGTAAGCAATGGGGACATCAAGAACCAGTGCTAGGGTCTAGTTTGACATTAGATAATTGACACTATTTTCTCTAGGTAGTTTATAAAACTACCCAGTAAGTGGTTGTGCAAGACTTTTTAAGGCTTTTGTGAACAGGCACTGAAGTCAGATAGGGATGTTTCTTTGAGTATGAACTCACACTGTAAACATAATTGAATGATTTTTATAGTCTATTAAAAGAGTGTGGAAGTAGTTTTTAATTGTTGCTTGAAGACCTAGGCTGTGTCTGGGATTAGGGTACCTGTGTTCCAGCCCCAGGGCAGACACTGATGATCATTGCTACATCTTAGACATGGCATATGACTATTTAGGACCTGCATAAAAGGAAGGAAGTAGAGTGGGTTTTGACTAGATATTTTCTGTTATTTCTAGAACTCTAGAAATGCCAACAAAACATTGGACAGCTTAAGGAAACTATTAAAAATAAAACAGAAACTTTTTTTGTATAAAAGTATAATGTCTCTGTTCCTAGCATATCATGTGTACTTCTGTTTGCACCTTTCAAAAGTCAGATAGAAACGGTTTCCAGAAAGAGACAATAAACAGGTGAATTGGCAGAAGTGTGTGATTGTGTGAGAGGAAGAGAGACAGGGAAGGCTCACTTGAAGGCAGGCTAAAATAGTTTAGAACTTCGTTTAGAATTTAGGAATAGTGTAGAACTCAATTCAGGAAGTTACTGGACAAAAGTAATCTAATGGAAGTACAATAATAAAATGATACAGGATATCAATGGGCTAAAAAAGTCTCCTTTCTCCAAATTTTAGAAAGTAGAATTAGGGAAACTCCCTAAACTTGAAAGAGTTAAATTTAGGGCCATTGAATAAAATAGCAGTGATGAACAAGTTAAACTAATTTCAGTATATGTATGTGTGTATGTGTGTGAAAATCGCTCAGTCATGTTCGACTCTGTGCGACCCCATGGACTGTATAGTCCATGGAATTCTCCAGGCCAGAATACTGGAGTAAGTAGCCTTTCCCTTCTCCAGGGGGTCTTCCCAACCCAGTGATCGAACCCAGGTCTTTACCCACTGAGCCACAAGGGAAGCCCAAGAATACTGGAGTGGGTATCCTACCCCTTCTCCAGCAGATCTTCCCAACCCAGGAATCAAACCGGGGTCTCCTGCATTGCAGGCAGATTCCTTACCAACTGAGCTATCAGGGAAGCCCTGGAACTAAATGAACCTTGAATTGCTCAGAAGACCAAGCTCTTGAGAGTGGGTATATCTGAAGCTTCAGGCCAAAGAACTCCTCTCACTGATAGACTTGACACATCTGGTGTCAGGAGGAACGAGCATGGATGCAAAGCCTGCCTGAGTTCTTACTTGCTAACATATCTTCCAAACACTGCAGTCATCTTTCAGTATCATTCTCATTTAATTTTTCTAATTAGAATTTGGTTTGTCCCTTTTTGGCCTGTCTGCTTAGGGTTATCATCTTGAGATGATTCCTGTTGTTAGATAGATGGACGTTGACCTTATATTTTATAAGTTGTCCTGATATTTGAAATATTTCACAGGTTACTGGTATAATCTGTATTTAACATATTCTGTAGATGACCTCTGCCCTCTAACACACATGTGTATTCAGTTGCAAAGACCTAAGGTCATGGTGGGGCTTCTCAAGTGGCTCAGTGGTAAGGAATCCACTTGCCAAGCAAGAAGTGTGGATTCGATGCCTGGGTCAAGATTCCCCTGGAGAAGGAAATGGCAACCCACTCAAGTATTCTTGCTTGGGAAATCCCATGGACAGGGGAGCCTGATACAGTCCATGGAGTTGCATTAAGTCACACATGACTTAATGACTAAACAGCAGCTGTAGCAGCAGCAAGGTCACAGTGAGTTAGGGCAGAATCTGAATCAAGATTCAGGTTTCCCAGCTTCTAATCTTTGTTCTCGCCTGTATCCTTCCTTTTCCTATCCTCACCTGTATCCTATCCCTCAGTTTTATCTTGACTCTTCTCAGAAGCCATCTATGATACAGAAGCAGAGTCCTTAGCAACTGGCCATCTGTCTAGGGGCCATCTACCCACACATTGATCCATTCAGTCAGTTGACACTAACTTTTATTTAACCCATCATATATTCTAGGAATACAAAAATGAATAACGCTTGCTTCCTGCTCTCTGGAGGCTCACAGTTCAGTAAAGGAGACAAGTTATGAAGTTGTAATCTGGGATCACAGTAGACAAATAAACTGGGATGTAGAGACGTGGGAGTTTGAATAGAGGAGGGGGATTCAACAGCCACTGGCATTGATTTCTTTCATATTTGGAAGTTTACTTGATGCTGCTGCCTATCTAGAGTAGTTCATTTTTTTTTTTTTTTGCTATTTAGTAACTGATGTATAAAAATAGATTTAAGGGACTAGATCTGATAGAGTGCCTGATGAACTATCGACGGAGGTTCGTGACATTGTACAGGAGACAGGAATCAAGACCATCCCCAAGAAAAAGAAATGCAAAAATGCAAAATGGCTGTCTGAGGAGGCCTTACAAATAGCTGTGAAAAGAAGGGAAGTGAAACAGCAAAGGAAAAAAGGAAAGATATACCCATTTGAATGCAGAGTTCCAAAGAATAACAAGGAGAGATATGAAAGCCTTCCTCAGCAATCAATGCAAAGAAATAGAGGAAAACAATAGAATGGGAAAGACTAGAGATCTCTTCAAGAAAATTAGAGATACCAAGGGAACATTTCATGCCAAGATGGGGTCAATAAAGGACAGAAATGGTATGGACCTAACAAAAGCAGAAGATATTAAGAAGAAGTGGCAAGAATACACAGAAGAACTGTACAAAAAAGATCTTCACAACCCAGATCATCACGATGGTGTGATCACTCACCTAGAGCCAGACATCCTGGAATGTGAAGTCAAGTAGGCCTTAGGAATCATCACTACGAACAAAGCTAGTGGAGGTGATGGAATTCCAGTTGAGCTATTTCAAATCCTAAAAGGTGATGCTATGAAAGTGCTGCACTCAATATGCCAGCAAATTTGGAAAACTCAGCAGTGGCCACAGGACTGGAAAAGGTCAGTTTTCATTCCAATCCAAAGAAAGGCAATGCCAAAAAATGCTCAAACTACCGCACAATTGCACTCATCTCACATGCTAGTAAAGTAATGCTCAAAATTCTCCAAGCCAGGCTTCAGCAATATGTGAACCGTGAACTTCCAGATGTGCAAGCTGGATTTAGAAAAGGCAGAGGAACCAGAGATCAAATTGCCAACATCCTCTGGATCATCGAAAAAGCAAGAGAGTTCCAGAAAAACATCTCTTTCTGCTTTATTGACTATGCCAAAGCCTTTGACTGTGTGGATCACAAGAAACTGTGGAAAATTCTGAAAGAGATGGGAATACCAGACCACCTGATCTGCCTCTTGAGAAATCTGTATGCAGGTCAGGAAGCAACAGTTAGAACTGGACATGGAACAACAGACTGGTTCCAAATAGGAAAAGGAGTACGTCAAGGCTGTATATTGTCACCCTGCTTATTTAACTTATCTGCAGAGTACATCATGAGAAATGCTGGGCTGAAAGAAACACAAGCTGGAATCAAGATTGCCGGGAGAAATATCAATAACCTTAGATACGCAGATGACACCACCTTTATGGCAGAAAGTGAAGAACTAAAGAGCCTCTTGATGAAAGTGAAAAAGAGTGAAAAAGTTGGCTTAAAATTCAACATTCAGAAAACTAAGATCATGGCATCCGGTCCCATTACTTCATGGGAAATAGACGGGAAAACAGTGGACACAGTGGCTGACTTTATTTTTTTGGGCTCCAAAATCACTACAGATGGTGATTGCAGCCATGAAATTAAAAGATGCTTATTCCTTGGAAGGAAAATTATGACCAACCTAGATAGCATATTAAAAAGCAGAGATGTTACTTTGCCAACAAAGATCCATCTAGTCAAGGCTGTGGTTTTTTCAGTGGTCATGTATGGATGTGAGAGTTGGACTATAAAGAAAGCTGAGCACCAAAGAATTGATGCTTTTGAACTGTGGTGTTGGAGAAGACTCTTAGGGTCCCTTGGACTGCAAGGAGATCCAACCAGTCCATCCTAAATGAGATCAGTCCTGGGTGTTCATTGGAAGGACTGATGTTGAAGTTGAAACTCCAATAATTTGGCCACCTAATGCGGAGAGCTAACTCATTTGAAAAGACCCTGATGCTGGGAAAGATTGAGGGCAGGAGGAGAAGGGTACAACAGAGGATGAGATGGTTGGATGGCATCACCGACTCAATGGACATGGGTGGGTAGACTGCGAGAGTTGGTGATGGACAGGGAGGCCTGGCGTGCTGCGATTCATGGGGTCTCAGAGTCAGACATGACTGAGCGACCGAACTGAACTGATGTATATATATATCTATCTGACATCCTGATGTGTTAGCGGCTATGGTCACTAATGCTATCTTTACATGAGCAGTGGTGAAAAAAATCTAATAAGTTCTAAAAGAAATTAGATAAATTTATGAATAAATAAATAGTTTTTGAGAACTCACATGTTTTGTTTTGAGATTGTGAATCAGTTTGTAACCTTTGTGAGATGATCTTATTAATCTGTATCTCTACCCCTAGTACAGTGCCTGGTTTGTAGTCAGCACCCAGATTAAATGTCACAAATTCAACATTTATTTATCTTGAATGAGTCAAGGGTTATGCCTAAAAGCAGTATTTTCTGGTTCTGAAACACAGCAGAAATACGCATCATTCAGGGTTCTCCGAAGAAACTGAGCTAAGTTGTTTGTATTACTTCTAAAGGAATCAGCTTACCTAGTTGTGGGAGCTGGCAAGTTTAAAATCTGTAGGGCAGGCCCACAGGGTGGAAACCTTCAGACGGCAGCTCATTCTTGAGTAGAATTTCTACTTCCCCAGGGAAATCTCAGTTTTTCATCTTAAGGCCTTTCAACTGATTGGATGAGGCCACTTGCATGATCAAAGAAACCCCTTTCCTTAATAAAGTCAGCTGAATATAGATGTCAGCCTGACATTGGTACAAAATACCAATATGCCAACACCTGGCTTGGGATTTAATGGACTGACCTGACACGTAAAATTGACACATAAAATGAACCATCACAGTATCCTTGGGTTTGAGAACTTGAAGCCGAACGTGCAGCTTGGTTTGGCAAACCTATGATGAGCCCAGGGGCTCCTGATGCTCTGCAGGGCCACCAGGACTAGGCTGGTACTGAGACAGGACTTTCTGACTAGTCACATTTAATGTGACCAAAGAATACCTGCTTGTGTTACTAGAGACAAGGTTCGTATCATTAGGTCCCTGAATGAATGCACAGCAGCACTTTCTCACAAGTTACAGCAAGGATTTAAGTTTGGGGAACTTGTTGTCAGTTACATTAGAGAGTGGAGAAGCACTCGCTTGGCGTGAGCCTAGGGTTTTGTTTCTGACTGTCTTTGCTTCCGGATGTTGTTGTTTTGATTTGTTTCTGTTTTGCCCTTTTATTTCCTCTCTAGTCATGCTGTAGAAATGAATGCTTGCCTCTGGTTTAAAACAAGTGACTTTAACATTGAGCAAGTAAGATGTCACTAGCATTGTTTTTTCTCTTTTACTTCGGTTAAGTTTTTCACTTCAGTTAGTTACAGAATTGGTGTTTTGAGTAAAGTGCAGGTGTATTTGTTTTGGGCAATGTAATGGTAAGGGCCAGGTAGATTAATGTGGATTGGTCCAATTTAGATGCCAAAATCTGTGAAATTCATGTCAGCTTGAAATTTTAGGGAAGGATAATTGTAAAAAAATAAAAATAAAAATTCTCTTCCTAAATGTCTTTGTATCATGTCTGCCCCTCTTTCTGGAATATAAATCCTCTCCTTCTTTTGATCTGCATGTGCAATACCTCTTTCTCCAATTCTGCTGATTTGCCAGCAGTCTTTCTTATTTCTTCCCTTTTTTCTCCTTTCCACTTGCTGTTGTTTAAATTCAAAGAGCTTTCTTTGGAGAAATTGAACCAAGTAATGAGGCCACATAAAACACCGAGTTCAGCAGAAAGTGATTTGCTTGTGATTAACCCTTGAGAATTGAACCACTGCCAGATAACGAAGAATGCAGTTTGAGACAACCTGCTCATTCTTCTTTTCCATTAGTAGATGAGACCCTTTCTTCCCCAGGTGTTAGGAATTCATGTACAGCTTTGCTCAGGTTTAATTTATCAAACTCAGGGTGGCATGTTTTTAGAAAAGCAAGACCAGAAGGGAGCTTATGACAGCCCTTCCCTCTGCCCCACTTCCTCCTACAGACTTTCCAGCAAAAGGCAACTCCATTCTTCCAGTTGTTTAAGGCAATAACGTTGACGTCTTTCCCCAAGCTTTATTAAAGTATAATTGGCAAATAAAAACTGTGTGTATGTATGGTTTACAACATGATGATTTCGTAGACATATACATTGTGAAATGATTACCATGCTGCTGCTGCTAAGTCGCTTCAGTCGTGTCTGACTCTGTGCCACCCCGTAGACGGCAGCCCATAGGCTCCGCCGTCCCTGGGGTTCTCCAGGCAAGAACACTGGAATGGGTTGCCATTTCCCTCTCCAATGCATGAAAGTGAAAAGTGAAAGTGAAGTCGCTCAGTCATGTCCGACTCTTAGCGACCCCATGGACTGCAGCCTACCAGGCTCCTCCGTCCATGGGATTTTCCAGGCAAGAGTACTGGACTGGCAATGATTACCATAATTCAGGCTAATCAACACATTTGTCATGTCCATCACATTGTTACTTTCTGTGTGTATATATGTGTGAGAACACTCAAGTTTCCTCTTTCAGCAAATTTCAAGTGTAAAACTTATTCATCTAACAGGAATTTTGACCCACATTACCCCATTTCACCCACTAATCACTGTTCTACTCTCTGCTTCTATGAGTTTGACTTTTTTTTAGATTCTACATATATATGTGAGGTCAATCAGTAATTTGTCCTTCTGTGTCTGACTTTATTTCATTTTGTGTTATGGCTTCCTTCGTGACTCAGACAATAAAGAATCCACCTGCAATGCAGGAGTCCTGGGTTTGATCCCTGGGTCAGGAAGATCCCCTGGAGAAGGGAATGACAACCCACTCCAGTATTCTTGCCTAAGAATTCCATGGACAGAGAGGCCTAGTGAACTACAGTCCATGGGATCACAAAGAGTTGAACACATCCTCCAGGTTCATCCATGTTGTCACAAATGCTAGAATTTCCTTCTCTTTATGGGTGAATAATATTCCATTGTACATGCATACCACATTTTCTTCGTTCATCTTCTCTTTCCTTTATACCTCACATCCAGTCTCTCAACAAATCTTATTGGCTTTATCTTCAGAATATATCCAGAATCTGACCACTTCCCCCCAACTGCATGGCTAATCACTTCGGTCCAAGCTATCACAATCTCCTTCCTGGATTATTTTAAATGACTCCTAGCTCATCAGTGCCTCTGTCTTTGACATGTCTTTTCTCAGCATGACAACTAATAACCATTTTAGAATTGTACGTATGAAGTCTTAGGCCTCTTAAAACACATGGTTTATCGCACTCAGAAAAACTGAAGTCCTTTTGCTGATGCTAAGGCCTGACGCAACCTGCTGTCCATATTGCTTCTCTGCCCTCATTTTCTGTTCCTCCTTCTCTCCTTTCTTTGTGCGTGCTGGCCTCCTGAGTGTTTGTGGGCACAGCAGTTTATACACGCTTGCCTTAGGGGCTTCGGATTTGTTGCCTCTGCCCACAATGGTTTCTCCTTAAATACTGACATGACTACACTTTCTTCCTATTTTTCGCCACCCAAAAGTCACCTTTTCAGTGAAGCTTCCTCTGTTCACTAATTTGTTGCTTTCATTGTATAAACACACGTGAATTCTCTGGTCGCTTCATTTTCTCCATTGCATGTATCACTTTCTGTGTATATTTTTCTGATTTCTGTTGTTTGTTGTCCGTCTCTTTGAAATACTCAGAGATGGGAGAAAGCCTCCAAATGGCTGAAAAAATGCCTGACTTTTTTTATTGGGAGTTTTGGTATTTTTCTTTGTTTAGCAGTTCAGTTACTCCTCCTTATTTCTCTACGTGGATATGTGAATTGTATTCATTTAAATTTTTGTAATGAAATTTACCTGGCACAGACCCTTAATTTCATCTTCTTTGTCTTCTGTGAGATTTTTGGATGTATTTACCTGGTCCAGGATATTTTGAAACATGATTATGTGTTAATTTCTTAATTAAATTTAACTGTCATTTTGCATTATATTTTCCCATTTCAATCATAATTCCATTCACTAGCAGACACCAATACACAGAACAAATAATACAAGTTCCAAAAGGCATCTGGGTAGTGAGGATGTTGCTTAAGATCATTTTCACCCCTTTATATTAATTTTTGAGAAACTGTGTGTGTGTGTGTGTGTGTGTATGCTCAGTTGTTTCCACCTCTGTGACCCCATGGACTGTAGCCTGCCAGGCTCCTCTGCCTGTGAAATTTCCCAGGCAAGAACACTGGAGTGGGTTGCCCTTTCCTTCTCCAGTGCATGAAAGTGGAAAGTAAAAGTGAAGTCGCTCAGTCGTGTCCGACTGGCAGTGCCCCCATGGACTGCGGCCCACCAGGCTCCTCCGTCCATGGGATTTTCCAGGCAAGAGTACTGGAGTGGGGTGCCATTGCCTTCTCCTATTACTAACTACTTTGTTAGACTGGAAATCTAGAGATAAGCAGTCCCTACATCCAGAAGCTCACATTTTAGAAGGGGTTTAAAATAGGTAAATCGGGAAAGGTTGGGGGAGGGATAGGTCGGGAGTTTGGGATTGGTATGTACAAACTGCTGTATTTAAAATAAAATGCTTTTCCATTAAATAAATAAAACATATGTCTAATTCTAAAAATAGAGAAAGGAATAGGCAAACTATTATTATTAATAAAGAATGTGCTATGTACTGTAATAGAACTGCTAAGTATTGGGTTGACCAAAAGTTTCGTTTGGGTTTTTCTAACAAACGAACCTTTTGGCCAACCCAGTACCTTGGGGTCACTGAAATGTTTTACTTGAGTGAAGAGATGGGTGATGAAATGAGGTGACCTTAAAGCTGTTTGTTGAAAAATAAGCAGGGATTTTCCAGGAGGACTGAGCATAGAAGAACAGGAAGGATTAGGAGTGAAAATGTGAGAGTGAAGGAAGGACTCGCAGACATCTGCCATGTGTACACGGTGCATCGGCTGCTCTTCATGATCTTTTCTCATTATCATTTTGAGCTTCCTGTAATGTATATTTTCATATTCCCGTTTTATAGATGAGGAAATGGGCCTAGAGACATCAGCTTAGGGTCCCAGATTTGGTCAAGATTGAGTTGAAATTAGAGCCCACACCTGATTAACTCTGAAGCCCGTGGAGTCTCCATTCAAGGCTGAAGGGATGAAAGACTGAGGAAGTTCATGCTCGCTTCACAGATGGAGACTGAAAAAAGTAAAATACAGTATTGGCAAAGAGGGATGGGGAGTGCTGTGAGTAAAGGGTGAGGGAGAGGGCGAAAGCCCAGCCAACAGCGGAAACCGTAGTTTTATAGTGGTGCTCTTTAGCGTAGATGTAAGACTTTTCTCCAGCCAGATTTAGCAGTCTAGGCAAAGGATTCTTTATGGTAACTCTGCAACCATTTTGAAATCAATCAGCAATTTCACTGGGAATATACTGTTTGTTAATTTATGCAGTGCTGTTATACATACGCTTGGACATTTTAAAATCTAAAATATTCATGTGTTGTTTGTAATCATAGGGGATGCAACGAAAACTATGCTGTTTGGCATTTTGAGAAATATCTGAAGTTGTCATGAATTTTTAAAACTTTTAATTCAATACCATTAGCCAGTAACACATACGTTTGTTATGTGCATACATATCATCTTTGTTTTCCCTGGTGACCACGATAGGATTGCTAAAAACCAAATTTCCAAATTTGGCATGAATAGAATTTTTCTGTTTTCCTTATATAGACCACTTTCCCAAAACACTGGCCTAGACCAGTTGTAAAATAATTAGTGGGTAGAATTTTTACCTGACTGTAACTGATCTAAATTTTAGATATACATACCTTTTTTATAAAAAAGATCAAGTTGTTATAAATACGTGCTAGCATAATTTTACGTAGGAAAAAAAAATGGATCTAAGAATTCATTTAGATCTTTTACTTGAAAAATGTTAGCTACTTTTCCAGCCCTCTGAATCTTCAAAGAAAATGTTACAAAACTAAAACTTGCTGAAGGCAGTCTTGTGGATATTTAAAACCAATGAAAACACCTTGTGTGGCATCTACATTTACCATCTACTGTCAAGATTGCTGGGAAAAATATCAATAACCTCAGATATGCAGATGACACCACCCTTATGGCAGAAAGTGAAGAGGAACTAAAAAGCCTCTTGATGAAAGTGAAAGAGGAAAGTGAAAAAATTGGCTTAAAGCTCAACATTCAGAAAACTAAGATCATGGCATCTGGTCCATCACTTCATGGAAATAGATGGGGAAACAGTGTCAGACTTTATTTTTTGGGGCTCCAAAATCACTGCAGATGGTGACTGCAGCCATGAAATTAAAAGACGCTTACTCCTTCGAAGGAAAGTTATGACCAACCTAGATAGCATATTCAAAAGAGAGACATTACTTTGCCAGCAAAGGTCGATCTAGTCAAGGCTATGGTTTTTCCAGTAGTCATGTATGGATGTGAGAGTTGGACTGTGAAGAAGGCTGAGTGCCGAAGAATTGATGCTTTTGAACTGTGGTGTTGGAGAAGACTCTTGAGAGTCCCTTGGACTACAAGGAGATCCAACCAGTCCATTCTAAAGGAGATCAGTCCTGGGTGTTCTTTGGAAGGACTGATGCTAAAGTTGAAACTCCAATACTGTGGCCACCTCATGCGAAGAGTTGACTCATTGGAAAAGACTCTGATGCTGGGAGGGATTGGGGGCAGGAGGAGAAGGGGACGACAGAGGATGAGATGGCTGGATGGCATCACTGACTTGATGGACGTGAGTCTGAGTGAACTCCGGGAGTTGGTGATGGACAGGGAGGCCTGGTGTGCTGTGTGATTCATGGGGTCGCAAAGAGTCGGACATGACTGAGTGACTGAACTGAACTGACTGACTGACTGATCTCCTACATATGTACGACACCTATGGCAGTTTTAGCTCAGGCCAGAGTACACGTGTATACATATCTGTCCTTTTAAATCACACTGCCTTATTTCTTTTCTTTTCAGCACATATTCTAATTTTCCAAAGTCAAAGAAATAGGAACATTTCTCTAGTTTCTATAAAAACACAGGCGTAGCATGATGTCAGTCTGGTTGCATGAAAGCAGTTTTGGACGTTTAACCTGGCTATTGCCTGGTTGGTGGAAAATTACAGTACTAGTGTTACTAACACCATGCCTCGTTCTCCATTTTGCTTTTAAATGGTCTTTTCAACGTTTTGTTCTGTTACTGACAATTTAATTTTGAGCATCATTGTTTAAAAAACATTCAAAATAGAAATTGAAGCACATCATTGTGCTTGACACTAGATCAAATATGGTGTTGTGTCTATAAAAGAAATAAAATAGATCCTGTTAGCCTGATGGTACAATACGAACATTTAAATAAATGTGAAATAGCATAGTGATAAAGCAAATGTGAAATTTTTTCAACAGTGGTAAAGTAGAGAAGATGTTGATGGAATTCTCTATTATTTACATAATTATGCTAAATGAACCATAGGCTATTTCCTTTTTTAAACCTCAGTTAGCTTAGATGTAATTTTATACTTTAAAAAATTTAAGGACAGATACAGGTATGGTTGAGAGTTCTCTGAACTACTTGGTTAGATGTCAGATAGACTCTCTTGTGCCTCCTACTTCCTGTATTTGCAGTTAGATGGTTACTTTTTTCTGTTTGGGTCATTCACATACATGAAGGGTTGGGGGAGCTTGTTGTTATTGTTGTTTAGTCGCTAAGTTGTGTCTGACTCTTTGTGACCCCGTGGACTGTAGCCTGCCAGGCTCCTCTGTCCGTGGGATTTCCCAGGCAAGAATAATGGAGTGGCTTGCCCTTGCCATCTCCAAAGGATTTTCCAGACCCAGGGGTCAAACCCCTGTCTCCTGCTTGGCAGGCAGATTCTTTACTACTGAGCCACCTGGGAAGAGCTATCTAAATTCATGTCTGAAAAAAAATTCCATTGACTTTTTAGTGAATGAAAAACTGTTAGGTAGTAAATAAATATTCTTTTCTAGGAAACAAATGATATTCTTATTTTGGACCATTTGAGGTTCAGTTCAGTTCAGTTGCTCAGCCGTGTCCGACTCTTTGCGACCCCACGAACTGCAGCACGCCAGGCCTCCCTGTCCATCACCAACTCCTGGAGTTCACTCAAACTCACATCCATCGAGTTAGTGATGCCATCCAACCATCTCATCCTCTGTCGTCCCCTTCTCCTGCCCTCAATCTTTCCCACCATCAGGGACTTTTCAAATGAGTCAGTTCTTCACATCAGGTGGCCAAACTACTGGAGTTTCAGCTTCAACATCAGTCCTTCCAGTGAACACTCAGGACTCATTTCCTTTAGGATGGACTGGTTGGATCTCCTAGCAGTCCAAGGGACTCTCAAGAGTCTTCTCCAACACCATGGTTCAAAAGCATCAATTCTTCGGCGCTCAGCTTTCTTCACAGTCCAATTCTCATATCCATACATGACCACTGGAAAAACCATAGCCTTGACTAGACGGACCTCTGTTGACAAAGCGATGTCTCTGCTTTTGAATATGCTATCTAGGTTGGTCATAACTTTCCTTCCAAGGAGTAAGCGTCTTTTAATTTCATGGCTGCAGTCACCATCTGCAGTGATTTTGGAGCCCCCAAAAATAAAGTCTGACACTGTTTCCACTGTTTCCCCATCTATTTCCTACGATGTGATAGGACCAGATGCCATGATCTTTGTTTTCTGAATGTTGAGTTTTAAGCCAACATTTTCACTCTCCTCTTTCACTTTCATCAAGAGGCTTTTTAGTTCCTCTTCACTTTCTGCCGTAAGGGTGGTGTCATCTGCATATCTGAGGTTATTGATATTTCTCCCGGCAATCCTGATTCCAGCTTGTGCTTCTTCCAGCTCAGCGTTTCTCATGATGTACTCTGCATATAAGTTAAATAAGCAGGGTGACAATATACAGCCTTGACGTACTCCTTTTCCTATTTGGAACCAGTCTGTTGTTCCATGTCCAGTTCTAACTGTTGCTTCCTGACCTGCATACAGATTTCTCAAGAGGCAGGTCAGGTCTTCTGGTATTCTCATCTCTTTCAGAATTTTCCACAGTTTCTTGTGATCCACACAGTCAAAGGCTTTGGCATAGTCAGTAAAGCAGAAATAGATTTTTTTCTGGAACTCTCTTGCTTTTTCGATGATCCAGAGGATGTTGGCAATTTGATCTCTGGTTCCTCTGCCTTTTCTAAATCCAGCTTAAACATCTGGAAGTTCATGGTTCACGTATTGCTGAAGCCTGGCTTGCAGAATTTTGAGCATTACTTTACTGGCGTGTGAGATGAGTGCAATTGTGCAGTAGTTTGACCATTCTTTGGCATTGCCTTTCTTTGGGATTGAAATGAACACTGACCTTTTCCAGTCCTGTGGCCACTCCTGAGTTTTCCAAATTTGCTGGAGTATTGAGTGCAGCACTTTCACAGCATCATCTTTCAGGATTTGAAATAGCTCAACTGGAATTCCATCACCTCCACTAGCTTTGTTCGTAGTGATGCTTCCTGAGGCCAACTTGACTTCACATTCCAGGATGTCTGGCTGTAGGTGAGTGATCACACTATCGTGATCATCTGGGTTGTGAAGATCTTTTTTACAGGTCTTCTGTGTATTCTTGCCATCTCTTCTTAATATCTTCTGCTTCTGTTAGGTCCATACCATTTCTGTCCTTTATCGAGCCCATCTTTGCATGAAATGTTCCCTTGGTATCTCTGATTTTCTTGAAGAGATCTCTAGTCTTTCCCATTCTGTTGTTTTCCTCTATTTCTTTGCATTGATTGCTGAGGAAGGCTTTCTTATCTCTCCTTGCTATTCTTTGGAACTCTGCATACAGATGATTATATCTTTCCTTTTCTCCTTTGCTTTTCACTTCTCTTCTTTTCACAGCTATTTGTAAGGCGTCCTCAGACAGCCATTTTGCCTTTTTGCATTTCTTTTCCATGGGGATGGTCTTGATTCCTGTCTCCTGTACAATATCAGGAACCTCTGTCCATAGTTCATCAGGCACTCTGTCTGTCAGATCTAGTCCCTTAAATCTATTTCTCACTTCCACTGTATAATCGTAAGGGATTTGATTTAGGTCATACCTGAATGGTCTAGTGGTTTTCCCTACTTTCTTCAATTTCAGTCTGAATTTGGCAATAAGGAGTTCATGATCTGAGCCACAGTCAGCTCTTGGTCATGTCTTTGCTGACTGTATAGAGCTTCTCCATCTTTGACTACAAAGAATATAGTCAGTCTGATTTTGGTGTTGACCATCTGGTGATGTCCATGTGTAGAGTCTTCTTTTGTGTCGTTGGAAGACGGTGTTTGCTATGACCAGTGCGTTCTTTTGGCAAAACTCTTAGCCTTTGCCCTGCTTCATTCCGTACTCCAAGGGCAAATATGCCAGTTACTCCAGGCGTTCCTTGACTTGCTACTTTTGCATTCCCGTCCCGTATAATGAAAAGGATATCTTTTTTGGGTGTTATTTCTAAAAGGTCTTGTAGGTCTTCATAGAACCGTTCAACTTTAGCATCTTTAGCGTTACCAGTTGGGGCATAGGCTGGATTACCGTGACATTGAATGGTTTGCCTTGGAAACAAACAGAGATCCTTCTGTCATTTTTGAGATTGCATCCAAGTATTGCATTTCAGACTCTCTAGTTGACCATGATGGCTACTCCATTTCTTCTAAGGGATTCCTGCCCACAGTAGTAGATATAATGATCATCTGAGTTAAATTCACCCATTCCAGTTCATTTTAGTTCGCTGATTCCTAGAATGTCGACGTTCACTCTCGCCATCTCCTGTTGGACCACTTCCAATTTGCCTTGATTCATGGACCTAACATTCCAGGTTCCTATGCAATATTGCTCTTCACAGCATCAGACCTTGCTTCTATCAGCAGTCACATCCACAACTGGGTATTGTTTTTGCTTTGACTCCATCCCTTCATTCTTTCTGGAGTTATTTCTCCACTGATCTCCAGTTCCAAATAGGGAAAGGAGTTTGTCAAGGCTATATATTGTCACCTGCTTATTTAACTTATATGTAGAATACACCTTGAGAAACACTGGGCTTGAAGAAGCACAAACTGGAATCAAGATTGCCAGGAGAAATATCAATAACCTCAGATATGCAGATGACACCACCCTTCTGGCAGAAAGTGAAGAAGAACTAAAGAGCCTCTTGATGAAAGTGAAAGAGGAGAGTGAAAAAGTTGGCTTAAAGCTCAACATTCAGAAAACTAAGATCATGGCATCCAGTCCCATCACTTTATTGGAAATAGATGGGGAAACAGTGGAAACAGTGTCAGATTTTATTTTGGGGGGGCTCCAAAAATACGCTTACTCCTTGGAAGACAAGTTATGACCAACCTAGACAGCATATTAAAAAGCAGAGACATTACTTTGCCAACAAAGTCTGTCTAGTCAAAGGTATAGTTTTTCTAGTAGTCATGTATGGATGTGAGAGTTGGAATGTAAAGAACGCTGAACGCCGAAGAATTGATGCTTTTGAACTATGGTGTTGGAGAAGACTCTTTAGAGTCTCTTGGACTGCAAGGAAATCTAACCAGTCTATCCTAAAGGAAATTAGTCCTGAGTTTTCATTGGAAGGACTGATGTTGAAACTGAAACTCTTAATACTTTGGCCACCTGATGTGAAGAACTGACTCATTTGCAAAGACTCTGACGCTGGGAAAGATTGAAGGTGCAAGGAGAAAGAGATGACGGAGGATGAGATGGTTGGATGGCGTCACCGACACAATGGACATTAGTCTGAATAAACCCCAGGAGTTGGTGATGGCCAGGGAAGCCTGACGTGCTGCAGACCATGGGGTTGCAAAGAGTTGGACATGACTGAGCAACTGAACTGAACTGAAGGTTAAAGATAAAGACCTTTGGGAGGTTAGCATTAGCAGTGGAGGCTCACCATGTTCAGCATCCTGTAGAGGACCCATTTGATACAAGCCTTTGCCTTATTATGCGCTGCATCTCTTATGCATAATATAGTGACTCATGTATACTAATGCATGTGTCAGTGAGTAGTAATGGGTGGGTTTGGGGGACATAGTTTAATGAAGGGACTATGTGCAGAGTTCTGGGTAAACAAGAAAGGATGATGAATGACCCAGGGACTAGTGACAGTTGGAAACAGTACCTACTGAGGCAGAGAGGCAAGGGGTTGGGAACTGTGCTCCAGAACCCAGTGAGAGTTACAGGTGTGGAGGAGGAGCCGCTGAACAGGAGCTGTGGCCGAAGAGGAGGCATAGCAGGGAATAAATGGTACTGCTTTTCTGTGTCCTTCCACTGGTACTTTTCTGCTGATTCTTCCTTTTGAGAAAAGCAGTTTCACGTGCACAGGCTTTCAGCCCTGCTCGGCCTCATGAGGAGAGGTCTTGGACTCAGAGCACTTTTTTAGCAAAAGGTGAGGAGCTCACACAGCCTGTGTTTTGTGGGGTGATTGTTTCCTGTTTCAGTCTTGCCCCCAGCTTTCAGTATCTCAGATTCCAGGGATGGTGTGGGCTAAAGAGGGAAGGGAGCACCGGGCCAGTTTCCTCTTGTCAGCCATCATCCCCCAGGCCCGTGAAACTGGTGCACACAGCTGGGCTGGAGCTGATCTTACTCTGCCCCTTCTCTGGGTAAGAAATGTTATTCCATCCAGTGCTTGAGCATCGTGGTTGGCTTCGAAACTTTGGTACCAAGATATACTGGGCAGAGATGTTTAGAGTCCTTTTCTGTGATTGGTAGCTAGTGCTTGGTGTTTTGTGAAACTTCCTCTCATTGGCAAACCCAACCAGTAGCAGGAGTGCAAATGAGGACTGGATAATGTAGTCTTTTGAGCTAAATGGAGACAGAGATATAGAGCAAGTCAGGGAAGAGCGGGAAATGAACCTGGGGGAACAAATGGACAATAATCATTGGCGTATTCAATACTTATTTATTGAAAATTAAATTGAATTTTTAGCTGTTAAGTACAGTTGAGCCTTACATATTGTTAGATTAAGGTGAAACATGACCAAATGCCTAATGGTTGAATGTTTTTGATATAAATATCTTGACATAAAAATCTCTTTAGTAAGGCAACTATTTTGTCTCATATATATTTGAATAGTCAGAATAGTAAAAATGATATAATAATTAATCTATAAAAAAGAGCCTACCTCAAAAACCACTTCTGTGAGTCTTCTTTTACTCAGACAAATTTAAAAGTGTATGTGCCAAGCCACTGTGCTAAGTCCTTTTAGTACATCATTATTATTATTCTAGAAGTGTATCCTAGAAGAATATCCTAGAAGAATCACCCCAGAAGTGTAGATACTGCTGCTCGGTGCTTGATTCATTGGTGAACAGAACAAATTCCACAAAGGTCAGAGATCTTTGTATTCTGGTATTAATATTTCTACACCATTTTGGTTTGGTGATTGTTATCATTAGTATTCATGTTTATCAGCCGTTTAGATTTTTGTTTTCTATGAAGTCCCCGACCTACTCTTTTGTCCATTTCTATTGGATTGTCTGTCTTATTAATGGGGAAGAATTCTCTGTATTTTTGGATATGTGCTTATTTTATGTGTTGCAAATGAGTTCTCCCATTCTGTGGCTGGTTCAAGCTGAAATACTGAGAATATGTCAAATCTTGATAGGCACAGATAGATATTTCTAGTGAGATAAAAGAGTAAGTAGAGTTTATAAGGAAGGACAATAAATTCACACATGAAGCAGTTGAGTACTTTGGTTGAACTGAGGATTTTTAAAGTGAACCAATGGAAAATAAGACTGGGAAACTCAAAATATGTAGTCCCTGGGAAGCTCTGGAAAATGGCAAAAATACACCTCAACAGAACTTCCTTTTCTTCCTTCTTTAAATGTTTTCTTTTGTGTTTGCGTACAGCTGGTTAACAGTGTGGTGGCCCATTGTGTGCTGTTTCAGGTGAACAGCAAAGGGATTCAGCCAACCCAGAACATCTTCTTTAAGCCAATACACATCTCCCTTCAGTTTCAGGAGTAATTAAGTCTAGGCAGCCTGAAGGGAGGGCTTCCCTTGTGGCTCAGCTGGTAAAGAATCTGCCTGCAATGCAGGAGACCTGGGTTCGATCCTGGGTTGGGAAGATCCCCTGGAGAAGGGAAGGGCTACCCACTCCAGTATTCTGGCCTGGAGAATTCCATGGACTGTATAGTCCATGGGGTCGCAAAGACTCAGACACGACTGAGCGACTTTCACTTTCACTTAACCTAAAGGGAACCTTGAAGACTGTTTGGCCCCTCTGGCTAGCTAGCTCTAGGCTTGACCTCTACCAGAGAAAGAATCTTCCTTCCCTGAGATTGTCCCAGTGCTCTGCCCAGTGAGAAGGTGCATCTTAAAACTGGAACTGAAGAAACCTAGATGAACTTTCTTCATCTTGTCTATAAAGAGCTCTAGATTTCTCAGAGAGCGTTGCGTGCATGAGTGCTCAGTTGCTTTGGTCGTGTCCGACTCTTTGCGAGCCTATGGATTGTAGTCCACCAGGCCCCTCTGTCCATGGGATTCTTCAGGCAAGATTACTGGAGTGGGTTTGCTGTGCCCTTCTCCAAAGAGAGCCCTACTGGGTGTTAAAGTTAGAGCACCTTCATATGGTTGGCCTTTGTGTCCTGATGTTTATCCTTTTAGAGTCTCTTGTTGAATATTTAGGGGTTTAATTTCCTAAGACTTGCATTCCCTTACAGAACTTGAAAACTAATAGCTGTAGGGCTTTTTGGTTTTACTGTCCTTCCAGTCTCAACCTCCATTTTTTGACTTCTGCACTGATGTGAAATGAATCCATTCCTGTCCACTGGTGAGACTGTTGTAGCTATTCTTAGTCTTTGCTGGATGTGACGGATTTGCCTCTCTCACCACTAATCAGACAAAATCATTTCTATAGTGTCTCTCTTCAATTATGACCCCATCAAAATTTTGATTTGGCTGCAGATACCTGAAAACCGAAAATATGAGTAGTATCTTAGGAAGCCAGAATTTTATTTTTGTCTCTTATAAATAGAGGCTATCCAGGGGCACTGGCAGCTCCATGATCGTCCAGACCAGTGTCCTTCCACCTCATTTTTCCTCCTTCCTTGTCCGACACGGCGGCTTCTGGTATAATGTCTACATCGCAGCCAGTAGGAAGGAGGAATGGAGCAGGGGAGGGACATTCCCCCGCCCCCGAAAGACTTCGCAGATGCTGCACGCACTGCTCTGCTTATATCCTATAAGCCAACATTTACTAAACAGTGCTGTACCTAAGCCTAAGGGACGCTTGGAAATATGTGTCTGGCTAAAAATAGGAATTTTTGATCCTCTAGAAGAAAGGGAGAATGGATCTTGGGGGCATCCATTGATCTTTGCTACCTAAAACCTTTTTCTGTTGTGACTTAAATATTTTCCCCAGGTGGTTAAGGAGAAAAGCAGAGAATAATATGGAGTGTATACCTAATTCAGAATTTATCTGGATGAGCTCATATTTTTAGACTCTGGATTTTTCGCTCTTATTTTAAAAGTTTTACCTTGGTCTAGGAAGGTAGAAATAAGCTAGTTCTTAAGCTTTTCATCACTTTTACTGATTTTCCACAATTTGGCTTCTTGGCTACACTTGGATATCATATTTTATCAAATTTTTAAATAGAGCGGAGTCCATTTGTGCCTCACATATGTAAAGGAGGAGGAAATATTTGCCTTTTATATTTATGGAAGATAAATACACTAGACCCACTGTTAAGAATAGTCTATAGAAAACATTTTAGCAACAAGTAACATAAAAGCTCTTGGTCAGAATGAAGTCAAATACATGGAAATTGAATGAAGTCTAAAATTAGTTCACTGAAAATCAGCCAATATAATGTGTAGGAGATAGAATCTCATAGACACTGCAGATATTTAAACCTTCTACAGAGCAGAGCTTGAAGAAAATGTGGTATTTAACATAATTGTTCTCATTATTTTAAATGATTTACTTTAAAAACTCATATGTAGCACTGTAAATGATAATCATTTTTTTCCTCTGTAGGCAAGAAGTTTGATAGCTGTGGGGCTGGGTATTGCAGCTCTTGGCTTTGCAGGTAAGGTAAATAAAGGATACATATCAATAAATGTTGTAGGAGAAATATTTCCAAATAGCTTTTAGTGAATTTTGAGAAGACTCTCAGTTTTCTGAGGTTTTTGGTTTTAAGACATACATTCCCGTTCTTGACAGCGTTCATAGTCTGTGAACATTTGTCAGTATAGATAAACTTTGTAGTGAAGGAAATTAATGCTACCAAAGTTTGGGAAACTAGCCCCTGTAATAATTGATCTTCCTGACATTTTTTTAGTGTGAGCTATAGTATACTGTTAAGAAATAAACTTTAATGTGAAGCAGTATAAGTGATATGGGGCTCTTCTGTACGCCCATATTTATTTTTTTCTTGCAGATAAGTTTATACATTTTCTGATGAGCTAGTTAGCCTTGGTAGTGTATTTATTACTCAACTTAATGTATTGGTGTAATTTCTTTGGAAACCCAGGAGGATTTCTTTAACTGCCAAAAATCTTTTTAGAAAGAATAGTTATAAAGATTTAAAGTAAAATTGCCATTGCTTCCAGTCATTAATTTATAATTTTAAATTACATAGCTATTCTCTAATTAAATGTTCATCTGAGAGCATTTCTTTGTTGATAAAGATTTACATTTTTCAGTTAGCTTTTGTGTCTCCTAAGGGCCATGGGTTTGATCGTTTTAATTGGATCTTCTTTGTAGGTGGGGCTATTAATACATTCTATGTGGTTATATACAGTGACATCCAATAGGAAAAGAGACTTAAAAGATTTTATTCTGTTTTACATGATATTTAATTGCACACAGCTCTATTTAAAGCACCTTACCAGTGAGAACTTTAAAAACAGGACGATCAGTGGTTCAGTTTTTCTTGGTTCTTATACCATCAAAGTCATATGTCTCATTATGTAACTATAGTTAACTACTTATGGAGGTTTCATGTGAAGAGTATCATGTCTGAAAAGGAATTTTGACAGACTTGCCCATAAACATAAAATAATTTTAGTATTAATTGCTATGGCAGAACAGGCATCAGTTCAGTTCAGTTGCTCAGTTGGGTCTGACTCTTTGTGACCCCATAGACTGCAGCACGCCAGCCCTCCCTGTCCATCACCAGCTCCCGGAGCTTGCTCAAACTCATGTCCATCAAGTCGGTGATGCCATCCAACCATCTCGTCCTCTGTCATCCCCTTTTCCTTGCACCTTCAATCTTTCTCAGCATCAGGGTCTTTTCCAATGAGTCAGTTCTTCGCAACAGGTGGCCAAAGTATTGGAGTTTCAGCTTCAGCAACAGTCCTGCCAATGAATATTCAGGACTCATTGCCTTTAGGATGGACTGGTTGGATCTCCTTGCAGTCCAAGGGACTTTCAAGAGTCTTCTCCAACACCACAGTTCAAAAGCATCATTTCTTTGGCACTCAGCTTTCTTTATAGTCCAATTCTCATATCTATACATGACTACTGGAAAAACCATAGTTTTAACTAGACGGACCTTTGTTGGCAAAGTAATGTCTTTGCTTTTTAATATGTCTAGGTTGGTCATAGATTTTCTTCCAAGGAGCAAGCATCTTTTAATTTCATGGCTGCAGTCACCATCTGCAGTGATTTTGGAGCCCAAAAGAATAAAGCCTCTCACTGTTTCCATTATTTCCCCATCTATTTGCCATGAAGTCATAGGACTGGATGCCATGATCTTAGTTTTCTGAAAGCATGTCTTTCTCATTTCAAATAAAAATCTTATATTTGAATGTAAAATAAGAATAGGCATAGTTCAAATTCAAATGTAAGATTTTTATTTGAAATTAGAGAAAGATATGCTTTTGCCAAGGTCTTCTTTCTAAAATGAGAAGAATTGGTATATGTACTGCATACATATTACACTGTTGCCAAATTCATTTTACTAAGTAGAATATTAAATAGCAGGCATTTCTTTTTCATAGTCAACTACAACTAAAGTGTAGAATTTAGAAGAAAAGTATTCCTAGACTGTTAGAACTTTGTCTTCTCTTTTATGGTTAAATGTCCAAATGTCAGTTCTTGAAGCCTTTGATTGCTTTTTTACATCAAGATTGCATGACTGTGGTTTTGAAGTAATTTTGAGACACTTTAAAAGCCATGGACATGAGTTTGAGCAAGCTCTGGGAGTTGGTGATGGACAGGGAAGCCTGGTGTGCTGCAGTCCATGGGGTTGCAAAGAGTTGGACACGATTGAGCGACTGAACTGAATTGAAAAGCCATATTTTATACTATTGAAGAATCAAATGAAAGTTGATCTCTATGTGATAAGAGATTTAGACGAGTTAGGGTTTCAGCTTTTTTAATTTTACTTTAACGTTCTCCTTGGTTTCAAGAGCTTTTTGTCTCCTACTTAGGTTGACTACTTCACATCTTCCTAGGTCTAACTAGCGTCCTTTATTTTTCACTATAGCATGTTGTCTGAACAGGAATAACAGTATATTTAGACAGATAACTTGTTATAAGAAATCTATGTAGTTGAATTTTCCCAGTAGAAATCTTAATTTGCAAATAACGTGGTTAGAAACTTAAGAGGATCATAGCTTTTAGAAAAGAGACACTAGTATTAATAGACACACAGTCTGGTTAGGACACACAGTCTGATTGGCCTGATGATATTTTATTCCTGTTCTGTGCCCTCAAAACTGGTTAGGACCTGTTTTGCTATTGATTCTTAGTTGTCTAGTCTCAGAGGGGTTTTGATAATTAGGGTGACTAAGAAAGAAAAGTACTAAAATAAAAGAAGCTTTTGGTTATCCTCTGTGAGAAATTGATAGTAAACACATTCTTTATAAATATTTCCTACATAATTGCTTTATTACTTTAGCGGTAACTTCATTAAAAGCAGTCCTGTGTTGTATAGATCATAAACATGACTTGTTTTCTATGTATTTCAAAGTGATTATCATTGTGAGAAGCAATAGAATTATTTTTTTTTTAATTGGAGTAATTAAAATGAAATCTGTCCTCCATTTAACAAATTAGAAGTTTGAAAAAATGACTTGTCTTTCTGGTAGGTTTTGAAATAGTTATTAAACTAACATATATAAAGTAGACTATAAATAACTGCTATGGTGAGCACCTTGTGGGTATTGGCTTTCATTACAGAAAATGTATTTGCCTTTATTCCTGTTACTATTATATTTAGGTCGCTACGCATTTCAGATCTGGAAACCTCTAGGACAAGTAATCACAGAAACTGCGAAGAAGATTTCAACTCCTGTAAGTTAAAAAAAATAGTTTAGTTAGAAATCTAAACTTACTTTGAAGTTTCCTGGGCATATTATATCTATGCTTATTCCTGACTTTGCTAATTACTATATTCCTTTTAGTAGTATTACATCAACTCTGAGATAATTTACTTTCCTTGTTTAATTAGTGTTCATTTATTCATTCAGTGATTGTCCTGTGCCAGGGCCTGGGCATAGCCGGTGAACAAAACAGACATGGTCCCTGTCCAGATGGAGTATACCCCCAAATTTATTTCATCTTGAAATTTGAAACTAGCTTCCTTGTACCACCACACCTGGCTGTCTCAAACTTGAAATTATATGATTCCAACTTTGAAACCCTATAGAGCTTATACATCCATCTACCAGCATCACGGCTACTCTGCTGAGTGGAATCTAAGTGAAGAATGAATGGTAGTAGGTATCTAAGAAGCTATATAGCCTAGTGAGCTGGGGTTTGTGACGCCTGGAGACCATGCCCAGAAAGCTCACGGAAGCAATGCAGCATTAACACTGACTTCTGGGAAACAGAAGATCTGGGATACATCAGCTTGGCTTACAGCAATTTGAGAATGAGTGACTTGTTTCAGCAAAGGCATTATAGGCCCCTGAGGCTTAGTTATGAACAATAACCATACTTTAAAAGGATGACAAGTGGACAGATAATTAAACTCAGGGACGAAAGAACTATAAGTGATTTTGCCGATTGAAAATGCATGTCTGTGATTAGAAGGAGCATGTGTTTATCTTCTGCTTTCCTGTTTATATTTCATCTTAAGTATTAATAGGTATTTACTAATAGCATTCATTCAACAAATGTTCATTAAGCACCTACTGCGTGAAAGTGGAAGTTGCTCAATCATGTCCGACTCTTTGCAACCCCATGGACTGTACAGTCCGTGGAATTCTCCAGGCCAGAACACTGGAGTGGGTAGCCTTTCCCTTCTCCAGGGAACCTTCCCAATCCAGGATCAAACCCAGGTCTCCCGCATTGCAGGCAGAGTCTTTACCAGCTGAGCCACAGGGAAGCACCTGCTCCATACTAGACGCAATTGTGGGGAGTGCGAGGTGGTCATGAACCAGATAAACACACTGCCCTCTAGTTTACTTTTTAGTGGAGACAATTAACAGATAAGTAAGATATATAATGGGAGAAGGCAATGGCACCCCACTCCAGTACTGTTGCCTGGAAAATCCCATGGACGGAGGAGCCTGGTAGGCTGCAGTCCATGGGGTCGCTAAGAGTCGGACACGACTGAGCGACTTCACTTTCACTTTCCACTTTCATGCATTGGAGAAGGAAATGGCAACCCACTCCATTGTTCTTGCCTGGAGAATCCCAGGGACGGGGGAGCCTGGTAGGCTGCAGTCCATGGGGTCGCACAGAGTCGGACACGACTAAAGCGACTTAGCAGCAGCAGCAAGATATATAATAATATAATATGTAGAGGTATTGAAGTTAGAAGTTTAGTTTTCTTTAAAAAACTAAATCAGGGTGCATGCATCCTAGTCACTTCAATTGTCCGACTCTTTGCAACCCCATGGACTGTAGCCCACCAGGCTCCTTTTTGTCCATGGAATTTTCCAGGCAAAAATACTGGAGCGAGTTGCCATTTCCTCCTCCAGGGGATCTTCCTGACTCAGGAATCAAACCTGCGTCTCCTGTGTCTCCTGCATTGCAGGTGGAATCTTTACCACTGGGCCACCCAAATCAGAGTAAGAGGTTGATTTTTTAACAGCAGAGAAGAGTCTGTGTTAGATAGGTTAGGGAAGGTCTCTCTGAGAAGGGAACAGACCATGTGAACATCTGAAGAGCTTCCTAGGTGGTGGGAATGCTGCAGAGATCCTGAGGTGGGAATGAGTTTAGCAGTAGGAGTAACTCCAGTATGAGTGAGTGGAAGGAATAGTGGTCGTTTGGGCCCACATCACTTAGGGCCAAATCGACTGTGACAAGGACTGCAGATTTTAAGTCTGATGGAAAGCCTTTGGGAGGTTATGAGCAGGAGGGCAACAGACTAGAATAAGCCACAGGAGAAGCTGTGAAATGTGTTGAAAGGGCATTGAGACAGTCCAGGGACTAGGTGATGGTCAGTGCAAATAGAGCAGTATGCCTGGAAATAGTGACGTAAATGTTTAAGTGTTTTTCCACGTTTGTTGTTGTCCAGTCCCTAAGTGGTATCCGACTCTTTGCAACCCCAGGGACTGCAGCACACCAGGCTCCTGTGTCCTCCACTATTTCCCGAAGAGTCTCGCATTCATGTCCATTGAGTCAGTGATGCTATCTAACCATCTCATCCTTTACTGCTACATGTTTATGTATAGTAAATTGGGAGACTTTCAGAAATCATTTCTCTCCTGTTTGATGATCTTCAGTAGACAGACTTATAAAAAGAGTCATGTTTTGTAGAATTATATTATTTAACGTTGTAAAGGAAGGGAGAGAAAGAAAATGAGAAACGTTTCACTGCTCTGTGGAGGCTCACAGATAAGGTGGCCTAGTTTAAGAGACCATCATGGGTATCCTGAAAGGCGGCCCCAGCATTTCTTAATAAGAGGAAAGGGATGCACACACACACCCGGCCCCCCTTTCCCCTTCCCTCTGTGGGCTTCAAGTTAAGACAAGTGGCTTTCTTCTGGCCTCTTTTCCACAAAGTACTACTCATCCAGTTTGCAGTAAAGCCTCTTGGAGTATCTATCATCATCGTAATTAAACCTCAGTGAAGATATTAGTTTTTAAAAGTAATTCTTTAAACATTAATTGTTCCAGGGAAATTGAAGAATGAAAAATATGCATACTTTCCCTTGACATTGATCTCAGAAAGCCAAGTTTATAAGCTTGGCATTTCCAGTGTTTTGATTTTATAACTCTGTTCATTATTGAACCAGCTACTAACAGATAGGGACTGCAGTCACGCGCCAATAAATTCCTGTCACTAATTCCTGTCACTCAAAGGAGAAGGTTCGACTCAGGTTCCTATGGGCTCTCTCTTCATTTTTTCTCAAAGTGTATTTGCTCCTTCTATTCTTTAACATCAGTTTGTTCTTATATCTCATCTTTCTTTTTCTCATACTTCCCTCGGCCCCATTTTTCTGGAATGTTGCCTAGAATAGTTTCTTTCACATGGAATGTATGGAGAGTTTGTTTCTTTCCCTCTTTACATATACAGCTGTTTGTTCTGTAAGATCCTCTTAGGTTTTTTCCTTCCAATGTGTCTCTGCTCCTGGAACTCATATTCGTGGCCTCTTTCAGCAGTTTGGTAGATTGGCTTCAACAGTTTAATTGAATGAGAGGATTGGCAGTGTGCTATGAGCACCGAGGTGGGTTATGTCCACAGTCACATCTCGTTGGAAGCAAGGAGCCCAGAGGCTATCTGGGAACCTGCAGAACCCAGGAGTGGTTGAGTATTGTGTGAATTTTACTCCTTGGTATAAATGACCCTCTCTTCAGCCCTCTGGGTTCTGAAACGTTGTCTGTTGCTAAGCCTCTCTGCTTCCCTTGGGACCTGCTCTGTACACTAAGATGCATTATAGGCATACGGTTCTCTTTTTTGGCCCGAGGGCTGAGGTGGCAGGTGGCAGCCCTTATGCCCTGTACTAATGGAGTTATGAATGGTCTGTCTGCCGTCCTGGTTCAGTTAATTACCCTGAAGTTATGTTTTGTGTTTGTTGACCCTGGATTTAGTGTTTTCTTCTTTCTTTCCTCTGGTGATTGGGTTGCTGTGATTTTTCTGTATTTAATGCAGTCTTACCTGTTTTCAACCTTTCAGGATTTCTTTGAACTTTCTGCTTTGGTACTTGTTCCATTTCTTGTTTTCTAGGCCTATTGTGGATTTTTCTTGTTTAAAATATCTCATTTCTCATTTCAAAGAGCCTTTGCAAAGTAAAAGACTAATTATTCAGTCTGCTATTTTGAATCAGAGCCTTTTACTTAATTTTTTAAAGTATTTATGTGTGTTTATTGACTCAGCTATTGTCTAATTACCCCTAATTTTTTTCTGGAGAAAAACCCAAGTCGTTCATCTTTTTTTGAGGCTTTTATTTTTCTATTTGTGAATTTGCCTTTTTACTTGAATACAAGTTTTTAAAATTGGACTTAAATTGTTTTTATGGTTAGGTGAAATTCATGGAAATAACACTAATTAAAACTATCCTTCTGTGGATCTATAAATCAAATAGATGATTCTATATAATTAAGGTTTATACTTTATGTTAAATGTAAAAGGTATTTCTTCTCTTAAGACTATGGAATGATGTATTTTTCTGGTTGTTTGGAGGACTGTTATGTTTCAAGTGATTGAGTAAATTAGCTAATGAAGACTTTCATTTAACTTGGTTCATTTCACATCATTTTTTATAATATATAGCACTACAGTGGAGAAGGCAATGGCACTCCACTCCAGTACTTTTGCCTAGAAAATCCCATGGATTTTCTAGGAGGAAAAGCCTAGTAGGCTGCCTGGTAGGCTGCACTCCATGGGGTCACTAGAGTCGGACACGACTGAGCGACTTCACTTTCACTTTTCACTTTCATGCATTGGAGGAGGAAATGGCAACCCACTCCAGTGTTCTTGCCTGGAGAATCCCAGGGACGGGGGAGCCTGGTGGGCTGCCGTCTACGGGGTCGCACAGAGTTGGACACGACTGAAGCGACTTAGCAGCAGCAGCAGCAGCACTATAGCATTCAGTGTTAATTTTAGTAAGAAAATTATTTTGACTTTTGTTTATATATTTATATTTTTTATGAGTAAAATAATACAAATAGTAATTTGTAAGGATCAGAGTATCTTTCAAATAGACAACAGAATAAATCCCACTCTTTCTGTTCTTGGAAATTCTATTAGAAAAATGTAACTGTCTACTCCATCTGTTTGATATAGTTGTTCCTTATTGTAGTCACATTTTTTGTGAATCTTACCATTTTGTTGACCCACCAATGTTGTCAGAAAACAGTTCTGCACTGCCTGTTTCTATATAAGCTAATAATGTAATGCAGTATTGGTATGTTATATTTGTAAGCTTCAAAGGGCTTCCAATTTCAATG
Source organism: Bos taurus (assembly GCF_002263795.3). Classification (NCBI taxonomy): domain Eukaryota; kingdom Metazoa; phylum Chordata; class Mammalia; order Artiodactyla; family Bovidae; genus Bos; species Bos taurus. The sequence continues at coordinate 13,182,931 of NC_037339.1, forward strand.
GAAAATTATGTAATATAAAACCTAAACTCCATATGAGTTTAGAAGGCATGATTTTGTCTTCTGTCTACTTTTCTATATATAACCCCAAATATTAAATGTCTGTCCTCAAAAATGATCTAGTTCCTTCAGAAGGATCGTGATGATTGTGTGCTTACAGATTGACTTACTTTAAAGCAGGTCAGTATTTATGGTCTGAGCCTCATCCAGATGCTAGATTTTAACCTTGTCTTAGTCACCTTTTCTACCTGGAAGAAAACAAAGTAAAAAGTTTGTTTGGATGTAATAGCCGCTTTAGTGAACTTAGTGAATATAGTGGAAATGGCAGTTCATGAAATATCATCAATTTATGTTTATTGTATGCTGAACACTTCAAAATTTGGAACTCCCAAAGGTAGATACTCATAGAAATATTAGGGAGTAAGGTATGCATCTAGTAGAAATTTTAGCTGCTTGAGGGAAACCTTAAAGCCAGCTGTTCTTCCTCTGTTAGAGCCCTGCTCCTGTATGTATATTCCCTATGCAGCTCTTATTCTTTTATATATTCCTGTGTGTGTGTGTGTGTGCTTGTGTATATATACATAATTTGTCCATGTTAATATGTGTACTTAAATGATTTGATTCCCTTCCAGTTTGGAGGAGGAGATTGTTTTTTGTTTTCTTACTAGATTGTTAATTACTTGGAGTTTGGAGTGGTACCTTATATTCCTCACAGCACTGGTACACAGACAGAGGAACAACCGTGTGGTGAAGGACAGAATTTCACTTGCCTCATTTGAAAAGTTCCTGGCACATATTAGGTGCTAAAGCATTTGTTGAAGGATTGTCAGGGGATTATTACCAATGGAAATTTATGACAAGCTGGTCAAAAAGAACAAGTTATATAAATGACCAGATCTGGCTCCCTGGGACTCTTTTTACACTCTAGTAATTTCCTTGGTTTCCTTTATTTAGTCCTTTAAAAAAAAAAATTGTATAAGTAACCATGTTCATTGTTGAAAATTTAGAAAGTATAAATGAACATGAAGAAAATAATATTCATAATTCCACCACCCCAAAATAACACTGAGGGGGTATATACTTTCAGATTTTGTTTTATGCAAGCACATACTTATTTATCATTCCTTAGGAAAGAGTTCACATTTTAGAAACATGTGCACATTCAGTCATGTATGTATGTTTTTCCTTGGTAAAGTTGAGTTCACGCATACAGTTTTCTCTGAGAGCTCCTGAGAACAGTTGTGTCTCTGCTGTCTCCCATTCCTTTCTTCCTGTTCTCTCCTAAACTCACTCTAATCAAACCTTCATGCCCAGTCCCTTCACTTAGCCTTAGGTTTCAGATCAGATCAGATCAGCCGCTCAGTCGTGTCCGACTCTTTGCAACCCCATGAATCGCAGCACGCCAGGCCTCCCTGTCCATCACCAACTCCTGGAGTTCACCCAGACCCACGTCCATCGAGTCAGTTATGCCATCCAGCAAAGGTTAAATCCAGAGGTCTAGCCTCAGCTCTGCTCCTATTTGGCCTGTCAGAAGCCCTGGAAACTGTTTCCACTTGGTCACTTTGGGCGCCTGCTTCTCCTCCCCCGCACTGCCGGGCCTACCCAGTGTCTGTTACTGACCCCCTCCGTTTCTCTGCTGCTGAATGTTGCAGTCTCTGGGGCTCAGTCTTCCTACTTCTTAGCTACACTCCGGCTCCAGGTGATCTCGTTTAGTCTCATGGCTTTAAATACCGCCTGTGTACTCATAATTCCCCAATGTTATCCCCAGGTCAGACATTTCCTCCACTTAACATACATAGTAGACATCTGAAACTTAATATAACCAAAACCAATCTCCTGATATCCATTACCCACAAAAAACAAATAACCATTCCTCCTCTAAGTCAATAATTGGCAGTTTAGGCCAGAAACCTTGCAGTCATTTGCAGTTGAAGTTCTCTGGAAAGCAGAATGAGACACAGATTAGCAAGCTGTTAGTTTATTAGAGAATGCTCTGAGGATCAACAGCTCCAGAAGGCAAAACAGGGAAGAAGGATGGAGGGATAATTTAGGCTGCAGTGCAGTCTTAGCAAGGGTTGAGGCAGCCGGTGGGGGGCACAGGGTGGGGGCTCTGACTCTCAGGTGACTCATCGTGGTTGTCCCAGGTTGTGGCAAGGGGCCATGAAACTAAATGACATCACCTGGGAAGTAAATATAGAAAAGGAGCTCACAGACTGAGCCCTGGAGAACTCCAGTGTTTGTACCATGAGGTCAGCCGGTCGTCAGCTAGAGGCTGCCCTGGGAAGGGGGTGTGGCATTCTTCAGCCGAGGCCCTTGCTGGAGTTTGACAGCAGAGTGCTGTCTGCCAGAAGCAGCCCTGGGGTCTGAGGAGCAAGTGCCTTACTGCTGAAGGGGGCCCTGTGCTGAACACGGCAGTGTTTACCGCGTCATCTCTCCCTGCTTTTTCTCATATTCCACATTCAGTCCAAGCAAAGGTCATTTCTGCTCTCCATATCCACCCCAAATCTGACGGCTCTGGCTTCTTCCTCTTCTACCAGTTTGCTCCAAACCACCCCTGTCTCTTGCCTAGATTATGGTTGTGCCCTCTTACTGGTCTCCTGCCTCTACTCTGTACCTGTCTCCGCACAGCAGAGTAATCCTTTGAATTAATCTCATGTATGCATCTATTTTTGGCTGTGCGGGGCTTCCTTGCTGCGTGGGCTTCTCTGTAGATGCAGCACATGGGGACTGCTCTCTGGTTGCTGTGTGGGCTTCTCGTGTTGGGGAGCATGGGCTCTAGTGTGCACAGGCTTCACTAGTGGTGGCCGTGTGCTCAGTAGTTGTGGCTCCCGGGCCCTAGAGCACAGCCTCAGTAGTTGTGGCCTGTGGACTTGGTTGCTCCATGGCCTGTGGGATCTTCCCAGATCAGAGACAAAGCCCTGTCTCCTGCACTGGCAGGCGGATTCTTACTCACTGAGTCTCCAGGGAAGCCCTGGAGTCGTCCAAGTCAAATCTGGGTGCCCAGTGCTCTGGCCATCCTGCCCCTGAGAGTAAAGCCCCCGTCGTTCCCGACCTCCAGGGCCCTCCCCATGGCCTCAGCCCCTCCCCTGCCACTCCTCTCCTCCCTGCTCGGGCCTCTCCAGCCACACTGACCCTACAATCCAAGAGGGAGTCTTCTGCTCCCTCTTGGCCTTCCTGTCTGCTCTCCTGATGTCCTCTCTATTTTGTCAGTTTCTCCTCCTCTTTCTCAGTCAGCCAGTGTTGTAGGTTAAAAAGATGTCTGTCATCTCAGCAGTAACTTGGTCAAGGTTATCCATTGAGAAAGTCCCTGTAGAGCTTAGAAAAAATTGAAGCCTTTTGTTTCTACCAGTCTCTTTTATTCCTTCAGTGTAGGAACATTGACATATTGGAAAGTGGAAACCATTGCTGACGTGCTTTGAGTGATGCCCAGATTCCTTGTCCAGTGCTCTCCTGCCCTACCCCCCACAATTCCAGGTTGACTTCTGGAAAATCTGTCACTCCCACTGCAGCTGTGTGGTGGGGTCGAGGTCATGCCCCTTCATACGTGGAACTAATCATTTCTCGCTATTTGTTCCCTGTTCAGAGCTTTTCATCCTACTATAAAGGAGGATTTGAACAGAAAATGAGTAGGCGAGAAGCAAGTCTCATTTTGGGTGTAAGGTAGGTGTCCTGCGTAAGTGTTATTTTGTTCTGTGGCTGAGTTTGTCGTGAAAAAGGAGAAAATGTGACAGTAAAATTATCCTTATATTTTAAATTATGAATAGGAGGCAGAGGAGAAAATAGGAAAGTTTTACATCTCAAACCTTGAGTCTAAGAGATTATCCTACTACTGATAAAAAAAAAATCAGGCATAGTTGTGATGTGCCTTTATTCCTTTACAAAGAGCTGTTGTATTTGAACACTAAAATTTTAAAGCAATTATCAAAATCCCTTATTGTGACATTAAATTCTTTCTGAATTCAGTTTTCTATTTGATTTGTATCATATTTTCAATTATAACATGGAATCTCTTTTGCAATTCTTCTCTAGTTCCACAATTTGACACCTAGCATGTTTTATTATTTCTGTCCTTTATCGAGCCCATCTTTGCATGAAATGTTCCTTTGGTGTCTCTAATTTTCTTGAAGAGATCTCTAGTCTTTCCCATTCTGTTGGCAGAAGATATTAAGAAGAGGTGGCAAGAATACACAGAAGAACTGTACAAAAAAGATCTTCACGACCCAGATAATCACAATGGTGTGATCACTCACCTAGAGGCAGACGCTCTGGAATGTGAAGTCAAGTGGGCCTTAGAAAGCATCACTACGAACAAAGCTAGTGGAGGTGATGGAATTCGAGTTGAGCTATTTCAAATCCTGAAAGATGATGCTGTGAAAGTGCTGCACTCAATATGCCAGCAAATTGCTCCCACTGCTGGAAAACTCAGCAGTGGCCACAGGACTGGAAAAGGTCAGTGTTCATTCCAATCCCAAAGAAAGGCAATGCCAAGGAATGTTCAAACTACCGCACAATTGCACTCATCTCACATGCTAGTAAAGTAATGCTCAAAATTCTCCAAGCCAGGCTTCAGCAATACATGAACCGTGAACTTCCAGATGTTCAAGCTGGTTTTAGAACAGGCAGAGGAACCAGAGACCAAATTGCCAACATCCACTGCATCATAGAAAAAGCAAGAGAGTTCCAGAAAAACATCTATTTCTGCTTTATTGACTATGCCAAAGCCTTTGACTGTGTGGATCACAAGAAACTGTGGAAAATTCTGAAAGAGATGGGAATACCACTTGACCTGCCTCTTGAGAAATCTGTATGCAGGTCAGGAAGCAACAGTTAGAACTGGACATGGAACAACAGACTGGTTCCAAATAGGAAAAGAAGTACGTCAAGGCTGTATATTGTCACCCTGCTTATTTAACTTGTATGCAGAGTACATCATGAGAAACGCTGGGCTGCAAGAAGCACAAGCTGGAATCAAGATTTCTGGGAGAAATATCAATAACCTCAGATATGCAGATGACACCACCCTTATGGCAGAAAGTGAAGAGGAACTAAAAAGCCTCTTGATGAAAGTGAAAGTGGAGAATGAAAAAGTTGGCTTAAAGCTCAACATTCAGAAAACGAAGATCATGGCATCTGGTCCCATCACTTTATGGGAAATAGATGGGGAAACAGTGGAAACAGTGTCAGACTTTATTTTTGGGGGCTCCAAAATCACTGTAGATGGTGACTGCAGCCATGAAATTAAAAGACGCTTACTCCTTGGAAGGAAAGTTATGACCAACCTAGATAGCGTATTCAAAAGCAGAGACATTACTTTGCAAACAAAGGTCCGTCTAGTCAAGGCTATGGTTTTTCCAGTAGTCATGTATGGATGTGAGAGTTGGACTGTGAAGAAAGCTGAGCGCCGAAGAATTGATGCTTTTGAACTGTGGTGTTGGAGAAGACTTTTGAGAGTCCCTTGGACTGCAAGGAGATCCAACCAATCCATCCTAAAGGAGATCAGTCCTGGGTGTTTGTTGGAAGGACTGATGCTAAAGTTGAAACTCCAATACTTCGGCCACCTCATGCGAAGAGTTGACTCATTGGAAAAAGACCCTGATACTGGGAGGGATTGGGGGCAGGAGGAGAAGGGGACAACAGAGAATGAGATGGCTGGATGACATCACCAACTCAATGCACATGAGTTTGGGTGAACTCTGGGAGTTGGTGATGGACAGGGAGGCCTGGCGTGCTGTGATTCATGGGGTCGCAAAGAGTTGGACACGACTGAGCGACTGAACTGAACTGATGTTTTACTATACTTATTTCACCTTATTAGCCATTTATTGTCTGACTTTTGACAGTGTAGGAGATAGTTAATAATCCTTTGTGATTACTGTATGATATCATTTAACACTGAGAGTTAAGAATACATCCCCTAGCATAGATTTACCAGTATCTATATTTGTTTATGTTCCCTAGAGCTCACTCAAAATTTTATTTGGGTTCGTTATAGTATGTTACCTATGACAAATCTTACGGTGACTTAGTCAACATAATTAGGCAGAATAGATCATGAAGTCTTATATTGACAGAATTTTTAAATCTCTTTAGGTTAGCAGATATTTAAAGCCAAAACATTTTGTTATTTCTTATGACTAATCAAAACAAACAACAAACAAACAACACAAAAGGTGGGTAGGGGAGAAACAGGTCAGTTTGGCTTGGGGCTTCATTTAAATATAAGAAGAGATGAGCTTTCTCACCAAGGATACAAAAAAAAGGAATGATTTTAAGCAGGGGAACCACACTGTTAAATTAGCTATGTTGTTAACTATTCTTTGGTTTAATATTATTCTGAATGCCTCTGTTATTTTTCTGAGGTCCCCATATCATCTCATTCTGGATATGTGTACACAAAGTACATTACTAATCCAAACAAAAGTTTTTGAGGATATCATTTAATATCATCCAAGGTACTCCTCCTGTTTTTCGGGTAGATAATTTGGAGTTGACTTAAAATACATGGTTATTAAGTTTTATTCCAGTGAGCAGGAAGGTGTACAGAATTTCACAAGGAAAATTGAGTGACTCACAGCACGGACTCTGATAACAGTGAACCTGGGCACAAGTATCAGTGTTACCACTTGTTAGCTGCGTGGCCTCAGTCTCTTCATTAGTTTCTACTGCATAGGACTGCTGCAAAAACTAACACAGAGAAAGTTTTTTTAGCATAAACGTAGCAGTTAGTAACTACTCAGTAGATACCAGCTAAGCAAACAGATTCTGATTCTATCATGGAGGCACTGATTTTTAGCTTTTATGCACTTCTCCTTCATTTTTGATTTGCAGTTAATACTACTTTGCCTTGTTGGAATAATGTAAAATGCCCTGAGTGGTACCTTTTTTATCAAAGAAAGAAAGTGGAGTCGCTCAGTCATGTCCAACTCTTTGCGACCCCATGGCCTGCAGCCTACCAGGGTCCTCTGTCCATGGGATTTTCTAGGCAATAGTACTGGAATGGGGTACCATTTCCTTCTCCAGGGGATCTTCCCAACCCAAGGATCGAACCCCCGTCTCCCACATTGTAGACAGATGCCTTACTGTCTGAGCCACCAGGGAAGTCCTTTTTTTTTAAGAGCTTACCAAAGAACAGGTGCTGAATAAAGGTTGGTCCCCTCTCTTCCTGTCTCTCTCCTGAGTGCAAAGTCTAAATATTTGCCTTTAACACATTAAATAGAAAGGTAAAATTTATTTCCTCTAGCCCTTTCTTTCAGAGAAGGCAATGGCACCCCACTCCAGTACTCTTGCCTGGAAAATCCCATGGATGGAGGAGCCTGGTAGGCTGCAGTCCATGGGGTCACTAAGAGTCGGGCACGACTGAGTGACTTCACTTTCAGTTTTCACGTTCATGCATTGGAGAAGGAAATGGCAACCCACTCCAGTGTTCTTGCCTGGAGAATCCCAGGGACACAGGAGCCTAGTGGGCAGCCGTCTATGGGGTCACACAGAGTCGGACATGACTGAAGCGACTTAGCAGAAGCAGCAGCAGCAGCAGCCCTTTCTTTCAGTCAGGCGGTGTTGTTCTGAGGAGATTCTTTTAAGATGTGAATACATTCCTGTGGTTCCATTTTCCTTGGTCTTGGAATCCAAATGATTTAGACTGTATGACAAGTAGGTAAAGACAAAATGGAGCTGACTCTGATAATACCCTGTTTAAAAACAAAGAAATTCTCTTTGTTACTAGATGATTCTATGTTTTCTTACCATATTGAATAAAGCCTAAAATATTCTACTGAGTTGCTTGGGAAAACTTAACTATACCTGCTATTTTCTGAAAGTACACATACATTTGTGATATTCAGACTTTATAAAAACTTCTGTGGAACTCTCTTTAAATGTTATTTAATAGACTAGTAGTAGAAAAAGGTGAAACCAAAGCTGCTCTATTTGCTGCAGGATCAGGGAACATTGCTCTGTTCTAGGCACCCTAATCCCCTACTCTCAGTCAAATACGTTCCAGGGAGCAGTTTGAAATCCCTGATCTGGGCAAAATTGTATTTCAAGTTCCATTTTCAGTTCATAGTGAAATTATCTGTGCTGGAGATATATCAGAGCTACATTTAATTTTTAATGCTTTGTTTAAGAACTGAGATTCCCTCACTTAGGTAGGTGCTTTGTTTCTAGGAATGCGTCTGTTTCTTCCAGGGTTTGCAGTTTCTTATTGTATAGCACACCTCTTATCCTCTTAGCTTTGTATTTCTGTTGTATCAGTTGTAATCTCTCCATTTTCATTTCTGATGTTACCTGAATTCTGTTTCCCTGGTTAGTGTAGCTTCTGGTTTGTCTGTTTTCTTTACATTCTCCAAAAAAAAAAAAAAAAGCTCTTGGTTTCATTGATTTTTTTTTTTTTTCTTTTTTTTGGTCTTTTAGTCTCTATTTCATTTATTTTCACTGTGATTTTTATTTTCCTTCTACTAATTTTAGGCTTAGTTTGTTCTTCTTATACTTCCCTAAGGTGTAAAGTTAGGTTGTTTGAGTTCTTTTCTTTCCCCTTAATGTAGGATTTTAATACTATAAACTTTCCTCTTAGAACTGCTTTGGCTGCATCCCAGAAGTTTTAGTAGGTTGTTTCTTTGTCTCAAGATATATTTTTATTTTTCTTTTGGCTTCCCCTTTAACTTAAGACTTAGGTATTTTCTTTATAGAAGAATACTTTATATGCTTGTGTAGCAATTGATAGTGTATTTTTAACATGTCTGATGGTCTGTTATTTAACCCCAGGAGATTAGAAGCAGCAAGTAACTGGCAAGTAACAGCTTCAGACTAGAATCCTGCCAGAGTGGAGGATTGGCAACTGATAGCAAGGAATGTGGTGTTCAAAGCAGAATTTAAACATTTTATGACCAATTAGTAGAAGGGCAAGCAAACCTCCGCAGACCTTGGGAATTTCTTTCCACTTAACTGATATTCATGGTAGTTTTTTGAGTCATTAGAGAAATGCTAGATTAGATTATTTATACTTCACTTTTTTAATGTACATTTTTACTTATGAGAAAATTATAACTCAGGGAGTTAAGTAAGCAAGACACAGTTTTATAGGCAGTGAGCAATGGATTTAAACCAGTGTGTGAATGTCTCTAATAGTACCTGCTACTGGTCCCTGTTGTGTGGTTCCTCCATACAGACTGTTCTGAGTTTCATAGCAACCACCATGTGCTTTGAGTTAGCCACTGTTATTTCCGTGGGAGGCCCAGAAAAAGATCTTAATAAGCTAGTGTAAATGTTAAGGAGAAACACCAGGATTTTGTTACTGTTAGTGTAAATTTTTTTCCTTGACTGGAAGACGTACTAGAAAGAAGGATTTCCACTACTTGAATAAATTAGGTTTTACACGGATAATTTTAGGCTTATTTAACTTTCTCCTTCAAGTTTTGTTTAGAGTTTAGGCTCTCACAGCCAAGCTTTTCCCTTAGATTTCTCACAAAACTAAATAAATTAATGAGCTATGAAGAGTTTTGAGATGTTCTGTTGAAAGATAATAATAGTAAAAACTATTATGTAACATTTGCTACAAACACCAGACCTTGTTGTAGCACTTTGTTGGCATTAACTAATTTAATCCCTTGTAATTACTTTATGAGGACTATGTTGTGGCTCTGTTTTACAATGAAGAAACTGAAGCACAGAGAAGGTAAAAAATTTGGCCAAGGGCACCCCATCCTTCTTGGAGTAGGAAAAGGCAACCTACTCCAGTATTCTTGCCCTGAAAATCCCATGGACAGAGGAGCCTGGCAGGCTACAGTCCATGGGGTCGCAAAGAGTCAGGCCTGACTGAGTGTGTGAGCACACACACCCCATCCTTCATGGCAGTGCTGTGATTAAAATCCTGCTGTCTGGTAGCTCTAGAGTTCAGATACCTATTTGTTACATCATATGTACTGCCTTCCCCCCAAAGAGCTTGAAGCACAAGTTTTCACACTCAAAGTAATCGTCTATAGACTATGATTTCCCTGTCCTAGTTCTTTTTTTTTTTTCTAATTTTATTTTATTTTTAAACTTTACATAATTGTATTAGTTTTGCCAAATATCAAAATGAATCCGCCATAGGTATACATGTGTTCCCCATCCTGAACCCTCCTCCCTCCTCCCTCCCCACACCATCCCTCTGGGTCGTCCCAGTGCACTAGCCCCAAGCATCCAGTATCGTGCATCAAACCTGGACTGGCAACTCGTTTCTTACATGATATTTTACATGTTTCAATGTCATTCTCCCAAATCTTCCCACCCTCTCCCTCTCCCACAGAGTCCATAAGACTGTTCTATACATCAGTGTCTCTTTTGCTGTCTCGTACACCGGGTTATTGTTACCATCTTTCTAAATTCCATATATATGCGTTAGTATACTGTATTTATGTTTTTCCTTCTGGCTTACTTCACTCTGTATAATAGGCTCCAGTTTCATCCACCTCATTAGACCTGATTCAAATGTATTCTTTTTAATGGCTGAGTAATACTCCATTGTGTATATGTACCATAGCTTTCTTATCCATTCATCTGCTGATGGACATCTAGGTTGCTTCCATGTCCTGGCTATTATAAACAGTGCTGCGATGAACATTGGGGTACACGTGTCTCTTTCCCTTCTGGTTTCTTCAGTGTGTATGCCCAGCAGTGGGATTGCTGGATCATAAGGCAGTTCTATTTCCAGTTTTTTAAGGAATCTCCACACTGTTCTCCATAGTGGCTGTACTAGTTTGCATTCCCACCAACAGTGTAAGAGGGTTCCCTTTTCTCCACACCCTCTCCAGCATTTATTATTTGTAGATTTTTGGATTGCAGCCATTCTGACTGGTGTGAAATGGTACCTCATAGTGGTTTTGATTTGCATTTCTCTGATAATGAGTGATATTGAGCATCTTTTCATGTGTTTGTTAGCCATCTGTATGTCTTCTTTGGAGAAATGTCTATTTAGTTCTTTGGCCCATTTTTTGATTGGGTCGTTTATTTTTCTGGAGTTGAGCTGTAGGAGTTGCTTGTATATTTTTGAGATTAGTTGTTTGTCAGTTGCTTCATTTTCTATTATTTTCTCCCATTCTGAAGGCTGTCTTTTCACCTTGCTAATAGTTTCCTTTGATGTGCAGAAGCTTTTAAGGTTAATTAGGTCCCATTGTTTATTTTTTATTTTATTTCCAATATTCTGGGAGGTGGGTCATAGAGGATCCTGCTGTGATGTATGTCGGAGAGTGTTTTGCCTATGTTCTCCTCTAGGAGTTTTATAGTTTCTGGTCTTACGTTTAGATCTTTAATCCATTTTGAGTTTATTTTTGTGTATGGTGTTAGAAAGTGGTCTAGTTTCATTCTTTTACAAGTGGTTGACCAGATTTCCCAGCACCACTTGTTAAAGAGATTGTCTTTAATCCATTGTATATTCTTGCCTCCTTTGTCAAAGATAAGGTGTCCATATGTGTGTGGATTTATCTCTGGGCTTTCTATTTTATTCCATTGATCTATATTTCTGTCTTTGTGCCAGTACCATACTGTCTTGATAACTGTGGCTTTGTAGTAGAGCCTGAAGTCAGGTAGGTTGATTCCTCCAGTTCCATTCTTCTTTCTCAAGATCGCTTTGGCTATTCGAGGTTTTTTGTATTTCCATACAAATTGTGAAATTATTTGTTCTAGCTCTGTGAAGAATACTGTTGGTAGCTTGATAGGGATTGCGTTGAATCTATAAATTGCTTTGGGTAGTATACTCATTTTCACTATATTGATTCTTCCAATCCATGAACATGGTATATTTCTCCATCTATTAGTGTCCTCTTTGATTTCTTTCACCAGTGTTTTATAGTTTTCTATATATAGGTCTTTAGTTTCTTTAGGTAGATATATTCCTAAGTATTTTATTCTTTCCATTGCAATGGTGAATGGAATTGTTTCCTTAATTTCTCTTTCTGTTTTCCCATTATTAGTGTATAGGAATGCAAGGGATTTCTGTGTGTTGATTTTATATCCTGCAACTTTACTATAGTCATTGATTATTTCTAGTAATTTTCTGGTGGAATCTTTAGGGTTTTCTATGTAGAGGATCATGTCATCTGCAAATAGTGAGAGTTTTACTTCTTCTTTTCCAATTTGGATTCCTTTTATTTCTTTTTCTGCTCTGATTGCTGTGGCCAAAACTTCCAAAACTATGTTGAATAGTAATGGTGAAAGTGGGCACTCTTGTCTTGTTCCTGACTTTAGAGGAAATGCTTTCAATTTTTCACCATTGAGGATAATGTTTGCTGTGGGTTTGTCATATATAGCTTTTATTATGTTGAGGTATGTTCCTTCTATTCCTGCTTTCTGGAGAGTTTTTATCATAAATGGATGTTGAATTTTGTCAAAGGCTTTCTCTGCATCTATTGAGATAATCATATGGTTTTTATTTTTCAATTTGTTAATGTGGTGTATTACATTGATTGATTTGCGGATATTGAAGAATCCTTGCATCCCTAGGATAAAGCCCACTTGATCATGGTGTATGATCTTTTTAATGTGTTGTTGGATTCTGATTGCTAGAATTTTGTTAAGGATTTTTGCATCTATGTTCATCAGTGATATTGGCCTGTAGTTTTCTTTTTTTGTGGGATCTTTGTCAGGTTTTGGTATTAGGGTGATGGTGGCCTCATAGAATGAGTTTGGAAGTTTACCTTCCTCTGCAATTTTTTGGAAGAGTTTGAGCAGGATAGGTGTTAGCTCTTCTCTAAATTTTTGGTAGAATTCGGCTGTGAAGCCGTCTGGACCTGGGCTTTTGTTTGCTGGAAGATTTTTGATTACAGTTTCAATTTCCGTGCTTGTGATGGGTCTGTTAAGATTTTCTATTTCTTCCTGGTCCAGTTTTGGAAAGTTGTACTTTTCTAAGAATTTGTCCATTTCTTCCACGTTGTCCATTTTATTGGCATATAATTGTTGATAGTAGTCTCTTATAATCCTTTGTATTTCTGTGTTGTCTGTTGTGATCTCTCCATTTTCGTTTCTAATTTTGTTGATTTGATTTTTCTCCCTTTGTTTCTTGATGAGTCTGGCTAATGGTTTGTCAATTTTATTTATCCTTTCAAAGAACCAGCTTTTGGTTTTGTTGATTTTTGCTATGGTCTCTTTTGTTTCTTTTGCATTTATTTCTGCTCTAATTTTTAAGATTTCTTTCCTTCTACTAACCCTGGGGTTCTTCATTTCTTCCTTTTCTAGTTGCTTTAGGTGTAGAGTTAGGTTATTTATTTGACTTTTTTCTTGTTTCTTGAGGTGTGCCTGTATTGCTATGAACTTTCCCCTTAGGACTGCTTTTACCGTGTCCCACAGGTTTTAGATTGTTGTGTTTTCATTTTCATTCGTTTCTATGCAAATTTTGATTTCTTTTTTGATTTCTTCTGTGATTTGTTGGTTATTCAGCAGCGTGTTGTTCAGCCTCCATATGTTGGAATTTTTAATAGTTTTTCTCCTGTAATTGAGATCTAATCTTACTGCATTGTGGTCAGAAAAAATGCTTGGAATGATTTCTATTTTTTTGAATTTACCAAGGCTAGCTTTACGGCCCAGGATGTGATCTATCCTGGAGAAGGTTCCATGTGCGCTTGAGAAAAAGGTGAAATTCATTGTTTTGGGATGAAATGTCCTATAGATATCAATTAGGTCTAACTGGTCTGTTGTATCGTTTAAAGTTTGTGTTTCCTTGTTAATTTTCTGTTTAGTTGATCTATCCATAGGTGTAAGTGGGGTATTAAAGTCTCCCACTATTATTGTGTTATTGTTAATTTCTCTTTTCATACTTGTTAGCATTTGTATTACGTACTGTGGTGCTCCCGTGTTGGGTGCATATATATTTATAATTGTTATATCCTCTTCTTGGATTGATCCTTTGATCATTATGTAGTGACCTTCTTTGTCTCTTTTCACAGCCTTTGTTTTAAAGTCTATTTTATCTGATATGAGTATTGCTACTCCTGCTTTCTTTTGGTCCCTATTTGCATGGAAAATCTTTTTCCAGCCCTTCACTTTCAGTCTGTATGTGTCCCCTGTTTTGAGGTGGGTCTCTTGTAGACAACATATGTAGGGGTCTTGTTTTTGTATCCATTCAGCCAGTCTTTGTCTTTTGGTTGGGGCATTCAACCCATTTACGTTTAAGGTAATTACTGATAAGTATGATCCCATTGCCATTTACTTTATTGTTTTGGGTTCGAGTTTATACACTGTTTTTGTGTTTCCTGTCTAGAGAATATCCTTTAGTATTTGTTGGAGAGCTGGTTTGGTTGTGCAGAATTCTCTCAGCTTTTGCTTGTCTGAAAAGCTTTTGATTTCTCTTTCATACTTGAATGAGATCCTTGCTGGGTACAATAATCTGGGCTGTAGGTTATTTTCTTTCATCATTTTAAGTATGTCTTGCCATTCCCTCCTGGCTTGAAGAGTTTCTATTGAAAGATCAGCTGTTATCCTTATGGGAATTCCCTTGTGTGTTATTTGTTGTTTTTCCCTTGCTGCTTTTAATATTTGTTCTTTGTGTTTGATCTTTGTTAATTTGATTAATATGTGTCTTGGGGTGTTTCTCCTTGGGTTTATCCTGTTTGGGACTCTCTGGGTTTCTTGGACTTGGGTGATTATTTCCTTCCCCATTTTAGGGAAGTTTTCCACTATTATCTCCTCAAGTATTTTCTCATGGTCTTTCTTTTTGTCTTCTTCTTCTGGAACCCCCATGATTCGAATGTTGTAGTGTTTAATATTGTCCTGGAGGTCTCTGAGATTGTCCTCATTTCTTTTAATTCGTTTTTCTTTTATCCTCTCTGATTCATTTATTTCTACCATTCTATCTTCTAATTCACTAATCCTATCTTCTGCCTCTGTTATTCTACTATTTGTTGCCTCCAGAGTGTTTTTAATTTCATTTATTGCATTATTCATTATATATTGACTCTTTTTTATTTCTTCTAGGTCCTTGTTAAACCTTTCTTGCATCTTCTCAATCCTTGTCTCCAGGCTATTTATCTGTGATTCCATTTTAGTTTCAAGATTTTGGATCAATTTCACTATCATTATTTGGAATTCTTTATCAGGTAGATTGCCTATCTCTTCCTCTTTTGTTTGGTTTGGTGGGCATTTATCCTGTTCCTTTATCTGCTGAGTATTCCTCAGACTCTTCATCTTGTTTAAATTGCTGAGTTTGGGAGTCCTTTCTGTATTCTGGCAGTTTGTGGAGTTCTCTTTATTGTGGCATTTCCTCACTGTGTGTGGGTTTGTACAGGTGGCTTGTCAAGGTTTCCTGGTTAGGGAAGCTTGTGTCGGTGTTCTGGTGGGTGGAGCTGTATTTCTTCTCTCAGTCTGGGGGAAGGTCCTGGAGCGACACCCTACTGTGTGCAGCAGCCAGTGGGCAGGACCTGGCCTTGGGCTTCGCTCCTCCTGTCCTAGTTCTTGTGGATGTGTTTTTTTAATTGAGACAAAGGACTGAAGAAAGGTACATGCAGCATTGAATCTGATTTATTTTGATGGTTGGTAGAATGAAGTGACAAGCTGTAATTTTATATTTATCCACAAGATGGTGAAATTCTCATTAGTTTTTAATTTCTTGAAACTCATATAAACTGTTAATTTATAATCTGTATTTGACGCTATTTGTTATAAGTACTTTCTTTTTACAGCCCATCTGCCAGCAAGGCCAAGATTAGAGCAGCTCACAGGAGGATCATGATTTTGAATCACCCAGATAAAGGTAGGTAAAATTGCTGTTTTTCATAATACGTGAATCAGAATATGCTCTGAATTTCTTTGTTTACTTAAACTCATTATAAATGATAATAGTTAAAATGGAAATTTATGTGTCACACGTGTTGTGATTTTTCTTATAAATAAATGAGCCTTTAGATTGGAGTTCAGTGACTCACAGAAATGATAGATTTATAGTTATCAACTTTTGAGAACTTAGTTCCTGATTTCTATATGTAACTTATCTAACCCCTGTTTGAGGCTCCTAGCATTTTGATGGAAATGAGAAAGGTGAGTTATGGACTCTTTGATTGTGTAAACTGATTTGGGCATAATGAATTGTATTTGTTTAACCTTACACATAAAAGCACAAGATTTAGAGAATATTCTCTAAATCTCTGCATGTATGTCACACATGATGCTGAGTTTCTTAATTTTATTTTGGAAGGCTCTAAGGCTGAGCCATTTGTTTTTCACTGGCCAGGTTTTTAATGTAAATTTATCTTACAGAAAGACAATTATTATAACTTTAACTACACTACAGCTGCTTGAGAGAGAAAGCCCATATGTTCATTACTGTTTCTGCTCTACAATAACAGATGGTAGAAAGTTACACTGTATTTTAGGAGTCAAAAGTGGGGGTGGCGGGTTGGGGGGGCAGAGAGTGCAGGGTTTCTTGTATCCTTACAGACTTTTAATTTACGAATTATTTTGAAAAATGTTAAAAGCAAATTTTGGGTTCCTCTCCATCCTAACTAACTCCAAAATAAGGCATTTTTTTTCAGCTTTCTCACTTAATTACTTACTATAAAAATTCTTTTCACTAAATATCATCTCCTTTGGTTTTTGCACTTGCTATTCTTTCATGTGAATAAACCAGAGACTAAACTTTGAAAAGAGGTTTTGCTTAAAATTTCTAAACAGCTTCAACGGTTACTCAAAGATCCATTCAACTAATTTACTTTGCATTGTGGGCTTTCAGAGTCATTGACTTAGAAACGAATGTGTTTTAAGGGCCTACTTGAAGCTTTCTGTCTCCTAAACATCTTCCATCCCTTCCAGGTCAAGTGTGTGGCCTTCTCTGATTGATTGCAGGGGGATCAAGCACTTATGTCTTTCAGATGATTGACAAGTTATTGATTGTGTCTACTGGCAAAGAATTAAGCTCTAAAATGTTTCCAAAAGAATATATATTTTTAGATACTTTCAGTTAAAAAAAAAGAATGTTTATGTTTGTTATGAGCCAGTAGTGGTTAAAGAATTATTTATTCTGAGATTGTATATTTAAGAGAAGTGGGGCTGTTGGCTCCCCGTAATGTGCTTACTAATATCCTCCAGTATGGTGGCATTGTGGGAGGGAATGGATGCAGAAGTGTTATTCCCCGATTTTTGCCTTCTAGCTAGCAGCATGGGCTTGAACATCCCTTAATCTCTCTAAATGTCAGTGTTATCATCTACAAAATGAATGGATTTTTCACATGCCTTTTTTGGGTATATGATGTAATGTTTTTATGCTGTTGCCGCCAAGTCGCTTCAGTCGTGTCTGACTCTGTGGGACCCCGTAGACGGCAGCCCGCCAGGCTCCCCCGTCCCTGGGATTCTCCGGGCAAGAACACTGGAGTGGGTTGCCATTTCCTTCTCCAATGCATGAACGTGAAAAGTGAAAGTGAAGTTGTTCAGTCGTGTCCGACTCTTCATGACCCTATGGACTTCAGTCTACCAGGCTCCTCCGTCCATGGGATTTTCCAGGCAAGAGTACTGGAGTGGGCTGCCATTGCCTTCTCCTAATGTTTTTATATACCTGTTTAATTAATGAAGAACCCTATCTCTCTATTTGGATCACATTTTTAACTAAAGAAAGATGCTTTTAATCAACAGTTGTCAATAACAGATGTGTTGACAACTGGAGACATCTTGTCCATATAGCTGCTCATTCAGCCAACATTTTACAACACTTGGAGTTTCAGAGAGTTCTTAGACTTCTTCAAACCCATCCATATACTCATAGTTAAGAATTCCTGCTCTAGTAAAAGTATGATGATTTAAGGAATATTGCAACTACTTGAGGGAAAAGAATTCATGTATGTTGGAGCTGGGAGATAATCATAAATCTGAAAACTGTCCCTTCAAAGGGAAGGTTGTTTTGCTTCATTTTTAAAGGGAAGAAGATAATGGATTTTGTTGTTGTTTATTTTTACAATGGTTTACATATTCTGATTTCTAACTCTAGTAGTTTTTTTTTTTTTTTCAAGGAATATTTATTTATTTATTAGTCTGCACAGAATTTTAGTTGTGGCATTTGGGATCTAATTCTCTGACCAGGGAAGTGTGAGAATGGGCAGGCTTTCCTGGTGGCTCAGACCATAAAGAATCTGCCTACAGTGCAGGAGACCCTGGTGTGATCTCTGTTTCTGGAAGATCCTCTGGAGGAGGGAATGGCTTCCCACTCCAGTATTCTTTCCTAGAGAATCACATGGACAGAGGACCCTGGTAGGCTACAGTCCATGGGGTCTCAAAGATTTGGACACAGCTGAGCAACTAAGCACCTGAGAATGTGCAACTCTCAGTTTGCCTCCTCCTCTTATAATTCTTCACCATATTTGCTTTGGCCAGCTCACCCTTGAGTGTTATATAGGTGGTTAAAAAAACTTGACTTGTCTACCCAGTGCTTCTGAAATTCATGAATATTCTCCCCGCTACCACCCTACCCCAAATGACTTTTCTCTTGGTTTTGCCACCAGCTGGTAAAACAAAAGCTAGAACTTCAAATGTGTGATCTACGATAATTTGTTACATATTTCATTATCACCTTGGGCAGAGAAAGTGACACCAGAAAAATTAGGTGTGGAAATGACTGGAAGTAAGTTTTTTGTAACCAATTTTAAGTGAGCATTCAGATGTACTTTGGTAAAAAGTAAATTTTGCCTTTTCTTTGAGTGAAAAAATGTTAATGCAGTAAAAATGTCTCAGATCTTTGATCTGATGCCTTTAGAATACCTTTTAATTAGATTATAGTTGTAAAAATTACTGGAGAAAAAGGCTAGTTGTTATGAAGTCAGTAGGAGTGGTGTTAGTCACTAAGTTGTGTCCAACTCTTTGTGACCCCGTGGACTGTAGCCCACCAGGCTCTTCTGTCCGTGAAATTCTCCAGGCAGGAATACTGGAGTGGGTAGCCATACCCTCCTCCAGGGGATCTTCCTGACCCAGAGATCAAACCCAGGTCTCCTCCATTGCAGGCAGACTCTTTACCATTTGAGCCACCAAGGAAGCCCATATGAAGTCAGTGAAAGTGAAAGTCACATCCAACTCTTTGCGACCCCATGGACTGTAGCCTTCCAGGCTCCTCTGTCCATCGAATTCTGTAGGCAAGAATACTGGAGTTGGTAGCCATTCCATTCTCCAGGGGATCTTCCCAACCAGGGATTGAACCCAGGTCTTCCACATTGCAGGCAGATTCTTTACCCTCTTGAGCCATCAGGGAAGCCCAAGACAACTGGAGTAAGTAGCCTATCCCTTCTCTAGGGGATCTTCCTGAACCAGGGACTCCTGCATTGCAGGCAGATTCTTTACCAGCTGAGCTACCAGGGAAGCCCCAGGTAACTTGAAATCAGCAGTTTGACATTAATGCCTAACAAAAGTACAAAGGAAAACAGACTAAGTTAACTTTGAAAAACTATGGAACCTCTCATAGACTACCTAATCCGTGCTTCTCAAAGTGTAGTTGGCCTGTTCATTCCAGGCCAGTTTGTTAGCTGTGTGCAAGAAACCAAAAACTAAAATCAATAGTAAGCCTTCAGACATCTTTATAGCCATTTGACATTGTTGTGACATCAAGTATGGGATACCTTTGTGTTTTGTAAAATATTGGTCCACCACAAAGTAGAAGACAATTCTTTAAAGTGCTTCACCATGCAACATCACTTTCAGTCTACCTCAACCTTAAAGGAATCACTATCTTGATGCATAATATCATGGGTTAGCTTTGTGTCTTGAATATCTAGTCATGTGCATCTGGCTGCTTTCGATCAACATTGTCCCTATGGGATTCATCCCTGTTGTAATGTGGAACAATTGTTTGTTCATTCTCATTAATATAGCAGCCTCAGCAAGGTGTGCACTGTGGACCCCCAGGATTACTCATTTAGGAATTTACTCTTCCCCTTTTGGTTTTCAGGCCTTCTTTGGGTATACAAAGTAATTATTTTTTGAAATCCATGTGTTGGCTCAGATGGTAAAGAATCTGCCTGCAATGCAGGAGACCTGGGTTTGATCTCAGGGTTGGCAGGATCCCCTGGAGAAGGAAATGGCAACTGACTCCAGTATTCTTACCTGAAGAATTCTATGGACAGAGGATCCTGGTAGGCTACAGTCCATGGCATCTCAGAGTCAGACCCGATTGAGTAACTATCACACACACATGTATTTTGTAGGAAAGTAACAATTTTCAAACTCTTTGGTCTCAGATCAAAAAGTATATCAATAAAAATGATCAACTAGAGAGATCTATCAGAGAAGGCAATGGCAGCCCACTCCAGTACTCTTGCCTGGAAAACCCCATGTATGGAGGAGCCTGGTAGGCTGCAGTCCATGGGGTCTCGAAGAGTCAGACATGACTGAGCGACTTCACTTTCACTTTCCCTTTCATGCATTGGGGAAGGAAATGGCAACCCACTCCAGTGTTCTTGCCTGGAGAATCCCAGGGACGGGGGAGCCTGGTGGGCTGCCGTCTGTGGGGTCGCACAGAGTCGGACATGACTGAAGCATCCTAGTAGCAGCAGCAGCAGCAGCAGCAGAGAGATCTATGAATTAGAAGAGATTAATTTTCTTCACCTCCAAAATCACTGCAGATGGTGACTGCAACCATGAAATTAAAATATGCTTGCTTGCTCCTTGGAAGAAAATCTATGACAAACCTAGACAGCATATTAAAAAGCAGAGACATTACTTTGCCTACAAAGGTCTGTATAGTCAAAGCTATGGTTTTTCTAATAGTCATGTTTGGATGTGAGAGTTGGACCATAAAGAAGGCTGAGCACTGAAGAACTGATGCTTTCAAACTGTGGTGTTGGAGACGACGAGAGTCCCTTGGACTTCACTGAGAAAAAAAAAACAAAACAGTCATTCCTAAAGGAAATCAACTCTTAGTATTTATTGGAAGGACTGACGCTGAAGCTGAAACTCCAGTACTTTGGCCACCTGATGGGAAAAGCCAGCTCATTGGAAAAGACCCTGATGCTGGAAAAGAGAGAAGGCAGGAGGAGAAGGGGACGACAGAGGATGAGATGGTTGGATGACATCACCAACTCAGTGGATACAAGTTTGAGCAAGCTCTGGAAAATGGTGAAGAACAGGGAAGCCTGGTGTGCTGCAGTCCTTGGGGTCACAAAGAGTTGGACAGGACTGAACAATGACAAAATTTAAATTCAAAAAGGATAAATATAATATTCTTTTAGGTCCCTAAAATCAACTGTATAAATATAGGAAAGAGACGTGGCAGTGTTTCACATGAAAGAGAGTCTTATGGGTATTTTTTTATCTCAAAGGCTATAATATTCAACAGTGTAAAAGCCACTAAAAATAAGTCAGTGCATTCTTAAGCTGCATTAAAGGGCATACAGTATCTGTATTATAAGACTGAATATTTCCACAACCTTCTGTACTTGTCACTCATTTATTCTAGTATTACTAGCCAGTCAGTTTTGGGGGGGTAATTAGGCAGTAAAGGCTAGAATGGAAAATGCTACATGATAAGGGCTTTTAATAAAACATTCTAAGGAGACGGATAGAGAGGAGAGCATTTGGAGAGGAGAGAGTTGCAGTATTATTGATAGTCAACCTAAAAATTCTAAGGAGATCACTGACTCAGTGGACATGAGTTTGAGCAAACTTCAGGAGATGGTGATGGACAGGGAAGCCTGGTGTGCTGCAGTCCATGGGTTGTACAGAGTCGGACATGCCTGAGCAACTGAACAATAAATTGGGAGCTGGGCAGTGTTCTAGGCACTGGCACTCAGCAGTGGAAAAAGTGATGTTCAGGCAAAGCAGAAAAGGTCATATGAGATCAAAACCTGTTGGACTAGTTTCTTCTCAGAGGTATAATAGGACGTATTCTTGTAATGTGTAATAGGTAGAACCCTTTAGGATTTCCAACTCTAGGTTTCTGTGATTCTCTAATGATCTGATAAACTGAATCAGACTCTAAGTATTCTTCAGAGCCTTCTGTCTCTGTTTATTTTTTTTTTAATTATATTGAGATATAATTCAAGTGCCATATGATTCATCTACTTAAAGTGTACAGTTCACTCAGTCAGTTCACTTGCTCAGTTGTGTTCGACTTTTTGCGGCACCCCATAGACTGCAGCATGCCAGGCCTCCCTGTCCTTCACCAACTCCCAGAGTCCACCCAAACCAATGTCCATTGAGTCAGTGATGCCATCCAGCCATCACATCCTCTGTCATCCCCTTCTCCTCCTGCCCCCAATCTTTACCAGCATCAGGGTCTTCTCAAACGAG
Source organism: Bos taurus (assembly GCF_002263795.3). Classification (NCBI taxonomy): domain Eukaryota; kingdom Metazoa; phylum Chordata; class Mammalia; order Artiodactyla; family Bovidae; genus Bos; species Bos taurus. Next base: position 13,205,149 of record NC_037339.1, read on the forward strand.
TCAGGTCTTCGCATCAGGTGGCCAAAGTATTGGAGTTTCAGCTTCAGCAATAGCCCTTCCAATGAATATTCAGGACTGATTTCTTTTAGGATGGACTGGTTGGATCTCCTTGCAGTCCAAGGGACTCTCCAGAGTCTTCTCCAACACCACAGTTCAAAAGCATCAATTCTTCGGCACTCAGCTTTCTTTATAGTCCAACTCTCACATCCATACATGACTACTGGAAAAACCATAGCCTTGACTAGATGGACCTTTGTTGGCAAAGTAATGTCTCTGCTTTTTAATATGCTGTCTAGGTTGGTCATAGCTTTTCTTCCAAGGAGCAAGCGTCTTTTAATTTCATGGCTGCAGTCAACATCTGCAGTGATTTTGGAGCCCAGAAAAATAAAGTCTCTCACTGTTTACCCATCTACTTCCCATGAAGTGATGGGACCGGATGCCATGATCTTCGTTTTCTGAATGTTGAGCTTTAAGCCAACTTTTTCACTCTCTTCTTTTACTTCCATCAAGAGGCTCTTTAGTTCTTCACTTTCTGCCATAAGGGTGGTGTCATCTGCATATCCGAGGTTATTGACATTTCTCCCGGCAATCTTGATTCCAGCTTGTGCTTCACACTTCACTAGTCTTGAGTGTATTTATAGATGTGTGCAGCCGTCAGCATAGTCAGTTTTAGAACATTTTCACCCCCTCAGAAGGAACCCTGTCACCCTTGGGCCGCACCCTCACCCCGTCCCCTCCCCTCAGCTCTGTTCCACCGACCTGTATGTTTGGCCTTGTGCCGGCCCCACACAGTCTTGACAACCTTTGCGTTGTAATACGTTTTCATTTTCTGAAGTGTGAGTCCTCTTACTTTATTCTTCTTTTGTAGGATTGTTTTGGGTATTCTGGGTCCCCTGCAGGTGTAGGTGAATTTTAGAATCAGCTTGTCAGTTTTGACAAAGTTGGCTGGAATTCTGATAGAGATTTTGTTGAATCTGTGAGTCAGCTTAGGGAGTATTGCCTGAGATCTTAATGTTAAATCTCTTTATCCATGGACATGGGATGATTTTTCATTTACTTAGACCTTTAATTCCTTTCAATAATATTTTGTAGTTCCAAAGTGTTTTATTCTTTTTGATGCTGTTGTGAATAAAATTATGTTAACTTTATTTTTTGATTGTTTAATGTGAATGTATAGGAATATCATTCATTGTTTTTTATATCCTTCAGTCTTGCTGAACTTGTTTATTCCAGTAGGTTTTTTTTTTTTTTTTTGGTAGGTTCATTCGGATTTTCTAACTATAAGACTATGTCATCTGTGAATAGTTTTATTTCTTCCTTACCAATATGGATGCAATTCATTTCTTTTTCTTACCCATTTTTCCCTGACTTGAATTTCCAGTACAGTATTGAAAAGAAGTTGTAAGAGGGGGCGTTCTTGTCTTGTTTCTGATCTTATGGAAAAGCATCCAGTTGCCTAATAATGGGTATTAGGCGAAGTGTGGTATTATTAACTGTGGGCTGTCCATAGATAACCTTTATCAAATTAGGAAGTTCCTTTCGAGTTATTGAGCCTTTTTATCATGAAATGACGTTGGACTTTGTCAAATGCTTTTTCTGCATCTATTAAGGCTATTATGAGATTTTTGTTTTTTATTCTGTTGATGTAATGAATTACATTAATTGGTTTTTGGCTGTTAAACCAACTTCTCATCCCTGAGAAAAATACCACTCAGTCATGGTGTGCAGATACTTTTAACGTGTTGTTGGATTTAGTTTGCTAGTATTCTGTTGCGTCTTCTACATTCACATTCATAAGAAATACTGATCTGTAGTTTTCTTGTGATGTCTTTGTTTGGCTTGGTATCAACATAGTATGGGCCTTATAAAACGAGTTAGAAAATTGTTCCTTCCCCCTCCATAAACCATCTGCACCTGGGTTTTCTTTGCATACATTTTTGATTACTGATTCAGTTTCTTTACTTGTAATAGGTCTATCAGATTATTTGTTTCTTCTTGAGACTGTTTTAGTAATTTATGTCCTTTGAGGAATTTGTCTAATTTTGTAGTTTAGGTTATTGAGATTTTTTTCTTTTTTAATACAGACATTTACAGCTATAATTGCCTTCTTAGCACTACTTAAATTGTAGTCCATAAGTATTTATTTCCCAAATTTGTCCTTGTTATTGATTTTTAGGGGCTTCCAGGTGGTGCTAGTGGTAAAAACTCATCTGCCAATGCAGGAGACCTAAGAGATGTAGGTTTGATCCTTAGGTAGGGAAGATCCCCTGGAGTAGGGCATGGCACCCGACTCCAGTATACTTGCTTGGAGAATCCCACGGACAGAAGAGCCTGGTGAGCTACAGTCCATAGAATCTCAAAGAGTCAAACACAACTGAAGTGACTTAGCACACATGCACGCGTTGGTTTCGAATTTCATTCCGTTGTAGTTGGAGAAGATAATGTATTGCTTCTATCCTTTTAACTTATCGAGCTTTGTTTAATGGCCTAGCATATGATTCCTCCTGGATATTCTGTTGTTAGGTGGGGTGTTCTGTGGATGTCTGTCAGGTCCAGTTGGTTTAAGCATTGTACAAGTCTTCTACTTCCTTGTTGACCTTCTGTCTAGTTCTATCCTTTATTGAAAGTAGGACATTCTTATTGTTGGATTGTCTGTTTCTCTGTTCGTTTTGGTTTCATGTATTTTGATGCTCTGTTAGGAGTGTGTGTGTGTGTGTGTGTGTTTATGTGCACACAGGCATGCATGTGCACTCAGTCACTCGGTCTTGTCCAACTGTTTGTGGCCCTATGGACTGTAGTGCACCAGGCTTCTCTGTCCATGAGATTTTCCAAGCGAGAATACTGGCGTGGGTTGCCATTTCCTTCTCCAGGGGATCTTCCTGACCCCGAGACTGAACCCTGTTCTCTTGAGTCTCCTACACTGGCAGGAGGATGCTTTACCACTGCACCACCTGAGTATAATTGTTCTGTCTCTTTGTTGTTCAGTCACTCAGTCATGTCAGTCGCTCAGTCATGTCCAACTCTCTGCAACCCATGGACTGCAGCATGAAGTCCATGTTATATCTCTAGTAACTTTTTTTGTTATAAAATCTCATATGAGTATAGCCATTCTAGCTTTTCCATAGTTGGTGTTTCATGATACATTTTTTCCCAATTCTTTTATTTGTGATTTTGAATCTAAGGTCTGTCTCAAGACTTGCCTGGTGGTCCAGTGGTTAAGACTTAGTCTTTCCACTGCAAGGGGCACAAATCTGATCCCTGTTCAGGGAGCTAAGATACTGCATGCTGTACAGCACAGCCAAAATAATAAAATTATTTTTATTATTTTATTTGAAATCTGTCTCCTGTAAAAGGACTATTGTTAGATCATGTTGTTTTAATCCAACCTGACAGTGTAATGACTAATTGGATTGTTAATCCATTCACATATGTTATTGATATAGTTTGATTTATGTCTGCATTTGCTTTTTGTTTTCTGTTTCGTGTCTTTTTTGCCCCTCTGTTTTTCTTCCTTTCTGTTTTCTTTTGTACTGAGTGAATATTTTCTAATGTAGTATTTTGATTTTATTACTTCATTATTTTTGAGGGTTTTTTTAAAGTGATTGCTCTAGGATCTAACCATATACATCTTAAGTTTTCAGAATTAGCTTCAGATTTAGACAAGCTTAATTCTTGTACTATATATAGAAATAATACTTCAATACTTCCCCCTTTTATGGTATTATTGTTATACATATAACATCTGCTAATGTCACAAGCCTAACAGTACATTGTTAGAAGCATTACTGTCTCCTGCCATTTTCTCAATCTGTAACACCTTTGCTCTTACAGATCTCCTTTGTGCTATTAATAGCACATATAATATGCATGTATTACATTTCTGTATGTTATAGGCCCAATAATATGTTTTATGCATATTATTTTATACCATTACTTTTTCCATCAGCTAAGAGAAAAAACAAAATTAGGCATTTATATTGTCTTTTATAATTACACAGTTATATTACTAGTACTCTTTGTAGATATCAATTTAAATTACCATCTGAGGTCACTTTCTTTTAACCTAAAGAATTTCCTTTATTTATTCTAAAGTGGATCTGTTAACAGTGAATTCTTTCAGTTTTTGCTTATCTAGGATGCTGTTTCACCTTTGTCTCTGAATAACAGCTTTATTGAATAACGGGTCTTGGTCCACAGCTTTTTCTTTAAGGACTGTGGTTATGTTATTCCATGGCCTTCCTGTTCTCCATGGTTTCTGCTAAATTAGCCTTTTATCGTATTGGGCTTCCATTATAAGTGACACATTGTCTTTCTTTTGCTACTATGAAAAGGTAAACCGAGGCATATTAAAAATTTTAAGAGTCTATTTGAGCAAAAATTGACTTGAATTTGGCAGCACCAAACTGGAAGTGGTGAGGAGCCCTCTAGAGGAAAGACTTCCATGGAAGAGGCAGAGCAAACAAGGAGTTACTTGATTGGCTATAGCATAAGAATTTGCTTTACTTGGAAAGTCCTAGTTGGCTCTGTGTGATTAGTTGTGCTTGGGTTTTAATCTCTTAATGTTGAGAGACTTATTGGCTTAGGGTTTAGTTTGATTATATAGTCTCCTAAGGCACTAAAGCCACCTCAATCTAATGGCCTTTCTGTTTGTTTAATTTAATGATACCTTCCATATTTTCTCCTTGTCTTTGACTTTTAGCATTTTTTTATGGTGTGTGTTTTAGGTCTTATTAGATTAATCCTACTTAGAGTTTGAGATTCTTGGGTATGTAGGTTATTGTTTTTCAATAACCTTGGAACGTTTTTAGCTACTATTTCTTTAAAGACTTTTCCCCCTCCTTTCCTCTCCTGGTACTCCCATTTCATGTGATTTATGGATTTCACGATGTCCTACATTTCTCTGAGGTTATGGTTTTTTCCCCTTCATTCCCTTTTCTCTCTGATGTCAGCTTACATACTATCAATCACTGTATCTTCAAGTTCACTAGTTCTGTCTTATGCCAGTTCAGATCTTCTCTTGAGCCCTTCTAGTAACTTTTTAAAAACTTTTAGTTCTGTGAATGTATGGTTCTGTGAATGTATAACGTAAAATTTTAGTTCTGTGAATGTATAATGGCTACTTTGGAATCGTTTCCCATAAATCCAACGTTTGGTCACTCTCACAGGTAGTTTCATGGCTTTTTTCATGATGTATACATGGGTCGTACTGCCGTACTTGCCTGCTCCTTCACATGCCTTGAAATACTTTGTTAGAAGCTGAATATATTAGATTATATATTATAGCAGCTCTGGTCCGCCACCCTTTCACTGATGATGAAGGCTTGTTATTGTTGTTTGTTTATTTGTTTAGTAACTGGCTGGATTCTTTTAGTGAAGTAGCCTAAGGCCTTCTCAGAATGCCTTTCCTGTTTGGAACCACCATGCCTTGAGGACTAGGAAAAGAGTTTTCAAGGTCCCAGTATTTATTCTAAGGGAGCCAGGCCCAGGGTAGAGCTTCTGATCCACTTTCCTGTGCCTGAGCCTCAGCACTGGGGATCTGGGGGCCGGAAGAGAAATATACAGGTCCACCCAGCCCTTCCCAGAACGAGTCCTCTGTGCCGGAGCTGGGGAGGGAGGGAGCCCTGTGTTCTGACTGCAGCAGTCCAGGGTGGAGTCTCTGCCTTGCTGAGTGGAGAGGGGGAAAGGAACGAGTTATTTCCCACAGACTCCTGCCTCTCTTACTGAATTTTCATACTTCAATTCTTTTTTATTTTTGTTTTGAAGACCGTTTCTAGAGGCTTCCAGTGGTTGGGAGTTTATTATATAGTATTGACCAGTTGCATTGGGAAGTGGGTCAGTGGAACTCCTCATTCTGGAAGTCAGTCTCCTATATGCTGCTTCGTGATTTTAACATCTTTCTTTTAAGAAGGGTGGGTGAACTTTAAGAACCCTTCAAATCAGCAGATGGCAATGCTTTTTACTTCAGTCTTACAGACTTGGGATGTAGAAATTCATGTTTTAATCAGAGTTAAGTGTAAGTAAATAAGTGTTAGTCGCTCAGTCATGCCTGACTCATTGCGACTCATGGACTGCAGCCCACCAGGCTCCTCTGTCCATGAGATTTTCCAGGCAAGGATACTGGAGGGGGTTGCCATTTCCTTCTCCAGGGGATCTTCCCAACCCAGGGATTGAACCTGGGTTTCCTGCACTGCAGGCAGATTCTTTACCAACTGAGCTACAGAGGAAGCCTAAGAAATATGTAAATCTGTATAAAGAAGACCCAAGGATAAAAGAGAACTTAATCTTCAAATTGGTGTATTTTCTATGAAACTCACATTAGTAATAACTTATACAGCCATACCTCAAAGATACTGGATTCAGTTCCAAACCACCCCAATAAAACAAATACTGCAATAAAGCAAGTCACACAGATATTTTGGTTTCCCAACACATAGAAAAATTATGTTTTTACTATACTGTTGTCTGTTAAGTGTGAAATAGCATTATGCTTAAAAAACAGTGTATACAATGAAATAATTTACTCAGTTATAAAAAAGAACACATTTGAGTCAGCTCTAATGAGGTGGATGAAACTGGAGCCTATTATACTGAGTGAAGTAAGTCAGAAAGAAAAATACCAATACAGTACATTAATGCATATATATCATATTTAGAAAGATGATAATGACAACCCTATATGCAAGACAGCAAAAGAGACACAGACATAAAGAGCAGACTTTTGGACTTTGTGGGAGAAGGTGAGGGTTGGATGATTTGAGAGAATAGCTTTGAAACATGTATATTACCATATGTGAAACAGATGACCAGTCCAAGGTCGATGCATGAAACAGGGCACTCAAAGCCGGTGCACCAGGACAACCCAGGGGGATGGGATGGGGAGGGAGCTGGGAGGGGGGTTCGGGACGGGGAAACGCATGTACACCTGTGGCTGATTGAATATATGGCAAAGACCACCACAATAAAGTAATTAGCCTCCAATTAAAATAAATAAGTAAATTGTAAAAAACTGTATATACATACTGTAATTAAAAAATAAACTTGCTATAAAAATGGCACCAATAGACTTACTTGACACAGGGTTGCCACAGACCTTCAATTTGTAAAAACTCAGTATCTGCAAAGTGCAATAAATCAAAGTCTGATCAGATAAGGCCTGCCTGTACCTAACCTGGCAGCAGTTGCTAGTTGTAGACTATTTGCTTGTTTTCTCTTGTGCTGGTTAGGATTTTTTTTTTACCCAGATGTTTTTCAGATGTTTCTTTCTAGAGATGTTTATCCACTCCTAACACATTTGTTTGTTCTATTTTCTGTCTCTCTGGAGTGATTTTACTTTAGTGAAACTGGTCCTTGATGCAAGAAGATAAGGGAATGGTGATTCACCACTTCCTTCTCCCCATCAGGGACACACGTCTCAAGTCCCTGCTGTGTACTCAGTGAGATCTAAGGCATGATTTCTCTTCAAGATATGTACTATCTAATGAGTAGATAAGCATATATTAATATTTTAAAAGTAAACCACAAGGTGTGATTTTACAATCTTCCCAAGAAGGAAAGGGCTTCTCAGGTGGCACAGTGGTAAAGAACCCATCTGCTGATGCAGGAGATGAGAGATGCGAGTTCGATCCCTGGGTTGGGAGGACCCCTAGAGGAAGGCATGGCAACCCACTCCAGTATTCTTGCCTGGGGAATCCCATGGACTGAGGAGAATGGTGGGCTATTGTCCATAGGGTCAGTCTCCAAGTGACTTAGCACACTCAGGAAGGAAGAGGACCCAGGATGGAGTTACAGGCTTGAAGAAAGTAGAAAGGGTTTACAACAACCAAATGTTTAACATGGTAGAAATTTAATAAACAAATAATTATGTAACCAAAGTGAGAGACAGCATGGTATGGTAACCTTCCTGGGAGTCCTGACCCTACCTCATTTTAACTCTGTGGCTAGGGTTGGGCAAGTAACTAAACTTCTTTGTGATTCAGTCTCTTTAGGTAAGGAAAATAAGAACTGAGCAACTACAAAGGATAGTTGGATGAACGAAAGGAAATAATACATTTGAATAATGCCTAATTACTATCCTCATCACTATGGTCTTCATCACAGGTTTTCTGAGCCCCAGTGATTTCTGGATAGTATTAATTGGTAGTATCATCAGACTTCACGGAGGTCAACATATCTCTAGTGTTTAATAAAGTTTTAAAAACTTAAATATACCTTCATAAAAGTACACAGCTCATTAAATATACAGCTCGATGCATTATCGTGAAGTGAATCCATTTACGTAGCCAGTACCCAGATTATGACAGAAAACAACAAAATTCTGTAAAGCAGTTATCCTTCAATTAAAAAATACATTAATGAAAAAAAAAATTGCACAAAGCTTTCTCCTCATGTACATTTCTAGTCACTCCCCACTCACCAATGACCACTGTTTTAGTTTTTATTGCCATAGATAAGCTTTGCCTGTTCTTGAACTTTATATATATATATATATATATATCATCTAAGTGTGTAGTCTTCTATGCTTTGCCTTTCCTCATTTTATTATCTTTGTGAAATTCATTCATGCAGCAGTGAATCCTGTAGTAATTCATTGATTCTTTTTGTTGCATAGTATTTCATTGCATGAATGCTGCTACTGCTAAGTTGCTTCAGTCGTGTCTGACTCTGTGTGACCCCATAGAAGGCAGCCCACCAGGCTCCGCCGTCCCTGGGAGTCTCCAGGCAAGAACACTGGAGTGGGTTGCCATTTCCTTCTCCAATGCATGAAAGTGAAGAGTGAAAGTGAAGTCGCTTAGTCGTGTCCAACTCTTCGCGACCCCAGCCTACCAGGCTCTTCTGTCTATGGGATTTTCCAGGCAAGAGTACTGGAATGGGGTGCCAGTGCCTTCTCCATCATTACATGATGAATATCCTGCTGTTTATCCATTTTTTTCTTTGCAGTTTCTTTTCTCTCTTTTGTTACCTGACTTTTGGGAACATCCTATACTCTTTTGTTCTAGATATGAGTCCACTGTATTACATATATCTTTTCTCTTTGGCTTGTTTTTGCCCACCTTTATTGACGTTCATTCATTAATAGAAATTTTTAATACTGTTACAGATCAGTTATAGTTGAAACTTTACCTTTATAATTATTGCTTTTATTGTTTAGGAAATTTTTGCTTGTCTCAAAGTCATGAAGTCAATTTCTGCAGACGTTATTACCTTACCTAGTTATGTCTTAGAATGGGATTTTGTATATGGTGTGAGATGAGGGTAAAGTTTCACTTGTTTTTATTTGGATAACCAAGTGGTCTGGCACTATTTGTTGGAATTATTTCTCTATTTCCTTTCATCTTCCCTTGATTAATTTCTTGTGCCAATCTCCATGATGTTTTAATTATCTAGCTTTATAACAAATCCTCATTTCTGGTATATAAACTCTTTATATATTTTGTTATTAAGATTTGTGAGGGGTGGGCTATGTTTGGCCCTTTACATTTTAATGTAAGTTAGGAACTGCCTCATCAGTTTGCATATGCACATTCACAATTCACACACAAACCTCCTAGGATATGATTCAGTTCAGTTCAGTTCAGTCGCTCAGCACTCCAGGCTTCCCTGTCCATCACCAACTCCCGGAGTTCACTCAGACTCATGTCCATCGAGTCAGTGATGCCATCCAGCCATCTCATCCTCTGTCGTCCCCTTCTCCTCCTGCCCCCAATCCCTCCAAGCATCAGAGTCTTTTCCAGTGAGTCAACTCTTCGCATGAGGTGGCCAAAGTACTGGAGTTTCAGCTTTAGGATCATTCCTTCCAAAGAAATCCCAGGGCTGATCTCCTTCAGAATGGACTGGTTGAATCTCCTTGCAGTCCAAGGGACTCTCAAGAGTCTTCTCCAACACCACAGTTCAAAAGCATCAATTCTTCGGCGCTCAGCTTTCTTCACAGTCCAACTCTCACATCCATACATGACCACAGGAAAAACCATAGCCGAACCTTTGTTGGCAAAGTAATGTCTCTGCTTTTGAATATGCCATCTAGGTTGGTCATAACTTTCCTTCCAAGGAGTAAGCGTCTTTTAATTTCACGGCTGCAGTCACCATCTGCAGTGATTTTGGAGCCCCCAAAAATGAAGTCTGACACTGTTTCCACTATTTCCCCATCTATTTCCCATGAAGTGATGGGACCAGATGCCATGATCTTAGTTTTGAGATCTTAGTTTTAAAGCTTGAATGTTGAGCTTTAAGCCAACTTTTTCACTCTCCTCTTTCACTTTCAACAAGAGGCTTTTGAGTTCCTCTTCACTTTCTGCCATAAGGGTGGTGTCATCCCATATCTGAGGTTATTGATATTTCTCCCGGCAATCTTGATTCCAGCTTATGCTTCTTCCAGCCCAGCGTTTCTCATGATGTACTCTGCATATAAGTTAAATAAGCAGGGGATAATATATGATTGGGAACACTATAAATCTGTCAGTCAGTATGGAGCAAATTGACATCTTTACAATAGTGATTTTTCAAATCCATGTACAAGACATCCTTTCATTTATTTCAGTTCAGTTCAGTCACTCAGTCGTGTCCAACTCTTTGTGACCCCATTGACTGCAGCACACCAGCCCTCCCTGTCCATCATCAACTCCCAGAGCTTACTGAACCTCATGTCCATCGAATCAGTGATGCCATCTGACCATCTCATCCTCTGTTGTCCCCTTTTCCTCCTGCCTTCAGTCTTTCCCAGCATCAGGGCCTTTTCAAATGAGTCAGCTCTTCACATCAGGTGGCCAAAGTATTGGACTGTCAGCTTCAGCATCAGTCCTTCCAATGAATATTCAGGGCTGATTTCCTTTAGAATGGACTGGTTGGATGTCCTTGCAGTCCAAGGGACTTTCCAGAGTCTTCTCCAACACCACAGTTCAAAAGCATCAATTCTTCAGCTTCAGCTTTCTTTATAGTGCAATTATCACATCCATACATAACTACTAGAAAAACCATAGCTTTGACTAGACAGACCTTTGTTAGCAAAGTAATGTCTCTGCTTTTTAATATGCTGCCTAGGCTAGTCATAACTTTCCTTCCAAGGAGCAAGCGTCTTTTAATTTCATGGCTGCAATCACCATCTGCAGTGATTTTGGAGCCCGAGAAAATAAAATCTCTCACTGTTTCTACTGTTTCCCCATCTATTTGCCTTGAAGTGATGGGACCAGATGCCATGATCTTAGTTTTCTGAATGTTGAGCTTTAAGCCAACTTTTTCACTCTCCTCTTTCACTTTCATCAAGAGGCTCTTTAGTTCTTCACTTTCTGCCAGAAGGGTGGTGTCATCTGCATATCTGAGGTTATTGATATTTTTCCCAGCAATCTTGATTCCAGTTTGTGCTTCATCTAGGCCAGCATTTCTCATGATGTACTCTTCATATAAGTTAAATAAGCAGGGTGACAATATACAGCCTTGATGAACTCCTTTCCTGATTTGGAACCATTCTGTTGTTTCATGTCCAGTTCTAACTGTTGTTTCCTGACCTGTATACAGATTTCTCAAGAGGCAGGTCTGGTGGTCTGATATTCCCATCTCTCTAAGAATTTTCCACAGTTTGTTATGGTCCACACAGTCAGAGGCTTTGGCATAGTTAATAAAGCAGAAGTATATGTTTTTCTGGAACTCTGTTGCTTTTTCGATGATTCAGTGGATGTTGGCAGTTTGATCTCTGGTTCCTCTGCCTTTGCTAAATACAGCTTTAACATCTAGAAGTTCTCGGTTCACGTACTGTTGAAGCCTCACTTAGAGAATTTTGAGCATTACACTGCTAGCGTGGGAGATGAGTGCAATTGTGCGATAGTTTGAGCATTCTTTGGCATTGCCTTTCTTTGGGATTGGAATGAAAAGTGACCTTTTCCAGTCCTGTGGCCACTGCTGAGTTTTCCAAATGTGCTGACATATTGAGTGCAGCACATTCACAGCATCATTTTTTAGTATTGGAAATAGCTCAACTATAATTCCATCACCTCCACTATCTTTGTTTATAGTGATGCTTCCTAAAGCCCACTTGATTTCACATTCCAGGATGTCTGGCTCTAGGAGAGTCATCGTACCATCATGATTATTTGGGTCGTGAAGATCTTTTTTGTATAGTTCTTCTGTGTATTCTTGCCACTTTTTCTTAATATCTTCTGCTTCTGTTAGGTCCATACCATTTCTGTCCTTTATTGTGCTCATCTTTGCATGAATTCTTCCCTTGGTATGTCTAATTTTCTTGAAGAGATCTTTAGTCTTTCCCATTCTGTTGTTTTCCTCTATTTCTTTGCACTGATCGCTGAGGAAGGCTTTCTTATCTATCCTTGCTATTCTTTGGAACTCTGCATTTAGAGGTTATAACTTTCCTTTTCTCCTTTGCCTTTCACTTCTCTTCATTTCACAGCTGTTTGTAAGGCGTCCTCAGACAACCATTTTGCCTTTTTGCATTTCTTTTCCATGGGGATAGTCTTGCTCCCTGTCTCCTGTACAATGTCACGAACCTCCGTCCATAGTTCTTCAGGCACTCTGTCTATCAGATCTAATCCCTTGAGTCTATTTCTCACTTCCACTGTATAATCGTAAGGGATTTGATTTAGGTCATACCTGAACAGTGCGTTCGTTCTCTTGGCAAAACTCTTTTAGCCTTTGCCCTACTTCATTCTGTACTCCAAGGCCAAATTTGCCTGTTACTCCAGGTGTTTCTTGACTTCCTACTTTTGCCTTCCAGTCCCCTATAATGAAAAGGACATCTTTGCTGGGTGTTATTTAGGTTACTTTATTTCAATGAGATTTTTCAGTTTGTAGTTATGCATCATTTGTTAGATTTGTTCCTAGGTGTTGATTATTCAAATGCTATTATATATTGTGTTGTTTTAAAAGTGTACACTATATACTTATTTCTAGGGCATAAAAATTTAATTTTTGTTTAAATTGCTGTCATATCCACCATTTTGTTAGATTTAGTTATTAATTCTGTGATTTTGTCTTTAGAGCCTTTTGATTTTTTTGCTTACTCAGTCATTCAATTTATGACGAATGACAGTTTCTTTCTTTTTAGTCCTTTGGGGGAGGGAGTGGAGGGGGACATTGATTATAATATACAGCCAGAAACTCCAATAAAGTGTTAAATAGAAATGATAGTAGATATCTTTTCCTTGTTGCTTATCTCAGAGCCAAAGGTTTCTGCATTTTACTACTAAGTATGATATTTGCTATATTTTTTTTGATAACTTCCTCTCACATAAAAGAAGTTTCCCTCTATTCTTAGCTTACTTAAAGTTTTTATCGTGAGTGTACATTTTCTGCATTTGTTTAAGTGATTATACATGTATTCTTCCTTATGTTGATGTAATGAATTAAATTGATTAATTTTCTAATGTTAAAGCCAGTCTTGGATTTCTCATATAAACCTAACTTGGTTATGAATTTAGTCTGATTTGATAAGCTGATATTTGCTTTTGCATCTGTGTTTATCTTGTGATATATTTTTTATCAGAGTTTGTCTCAAAGAATGCTACTCATAAAAAGAATTAAAATGTTTTCTTTTTCTCCTATTTTTTTCAGAAAAATTTACTGATACACCTATCCTGGCCAGAATTCTTATCTGTGGGAAGGTTTTTAGTTACAGATTCAGTTTCTTAAATAGTTACAATTCTCTTGATTTTTCCATTTCTTCTTGTATCATTTTATCTTGATACATTATTTTTCTTAGAATTTATTTCATTTAAATTTTAAATGCATTGCTAGGAACTTAATTCGTTTTTCTCAGAAATCTAACCTTTGGCTTGGTTAATTATCTTGAATGCTAATTTCTGTTGTGATATTTTCCTTGATGCTTAGGTAATTTACAAGTATATTGATTAATTTCCAAACATTGTAATTCCCTATCTGTATTACTGATTTTCAGCTTAATTCTACCATTGTTAATTCATGTGTCGGTACTTCTCAAACTGTCTTGATAGAGGACTTGTTTTTTGTTTTCCCAATCTCTGTTGGGCTGGTAACTTTTGTAAAATATAACAAAAATGATTTTATTAGAAAATTGAAATAAAAAGACATACAAGATCTAAGCCGTAATTTTTCATCATTAGATTCTGCAGATGCACGGTATTATGTTTGGCTGTAGTATTTGCTGAACACTTGCTCTCAGTTTCTAAACCTAGTTTAGTTCAGTAACTCTCACTGTGGTTCAGTAACACCTGTACCCCAGCACTGATCCATGGAACTGAATTCAGGTAGCACTGCTTATTGTGATTTGAGTCTTTGAAGTTTGTTGAAACTTGCTTTAGAGCTCAGCACATGTTGACTTCAGTAAATGTTCTGTGTGCTGTTTAAATGGAGGTCACTCTGCAGTTGTAGGGTGGAGTGCTTTCTGTATGTCATTTAGATCAAGTGTGTTCAGTATTTCGTTTTATCTAACCCTTCCATGGATTACTGAGAGAGGTATATTAAATCTCTCATTGATTATGGATTCATGTGTTTCCCCCTTTAGTTCTGTCCTTGTTTTTCTTATATATCTTAAACCTATGTTATCAGTTCAGTTCGGTCACTCAGTCATGTCCGACTCTTTGCGACCCCATGAACCGCAGCACGCCAGGCCTCCCTGTCCATCACCAGCTCCCAGAGTTCACTCAAACTCACGTCCATTGAGTCAGTGATGCCATCCAACCATCTCATCCTCTGTCGTCCCCTTCTCCTCCTGCCCCCAATCCCTCCTAGAAAGAGGGTCTTTTCAAATGAGTCAGCTCTTCGTATCAGGTGGCCAAAATATTGGGGTTTCAGCTTCAACATCAGTGAACACCCAGGACTGCTTTCCTTTAGGATGGACTGGTTGGATGTCCTTGCAGTCCAAGGGACTCTCAAGAGTCTTCTCCAACACCACAGTTCAAAATCATCAGTTCTTCGGCGCTCAGCTTTCTTTATAGTCCAACTCTCACATGCATACATGACTACTGGATAAACCATAGCCTTGACTAGATGGACCTTTGTTGACAAAGTAATATCTCTGCTTTTTAATATGCTGTCTAGGTTGGTCATAACTTTCCTTCCAAGGAGTAAGCGTCTTTTAATTTCATGGCTGCAGTCACCATCTGCAGTGATTTTGGAGCCCCCGAAAATAAAGTCAGCTGCTATTTCCACTGTTTCCCCATCTATTTGCCACGAAGTGATGGGACCAGATACCATGATCTTAGTTTTCTGAATGTTGAGCTTTAAGCCAACTTTTTCACTCTCCTCTTTCACTTTCATCAAGAGGCTCTTTAGTTCTTTACTTTCTGCCATAAGGATGGTGTCATCTGCATATCATATGTTATCAGATATATTCAAATTTAAGATTGGCCCTTTTAACACTTCGAAATTTCTCCCTTTTATTGCTAGTGTTGGATTTTGCCTTAAAGTGTACTTCATCTGATAATTAGCATACCAGTGCCAACTTTACTTTCATTGGTGTATGCCTTTTTATATTGCTTTAGAAAGATTGTCTCAAAAAAAAAAAAGATGGTATCTTGTAACCAACATATAGTTTGCTGGTTAGTTTATTCATCAACCATATTGATATATAATTTGCATACAATAAAATGTATATTTAAATGCATGGTTTGATGAGATTTGACAAATACATACCCCCATGTAACACTAGCATAATGAAGACGTAGAACATTTCAAAGCTGAAAAGGTTCCTTGGTGTTCTTTCTCATTGCTAGTCTCTGCTCCATCTTGAGCAGTCACCATTCTACGTTCTCCCACTGTAGATGTGTTTCATGCAAGTGGAATTGTATCGTATGTACTATTTTGTGTCTGATTTCTTTGAAGACAAGAAGCAGCGCAGAATGTTGGACTGATCACAGCACATTTCCTTATCTCCAGGATCTTGACACTCAAGTCCTGGCTGACTTGGTAGACCTCCAGTGCCTTCATACTGCTGTGTTTGAATTGTATTGAAGTGTTCTAGTTGGTATCAGTGGGAGGGGTGGTCTAAAACCTAATAGTCCATGAAAGTCCAAAGCTGAAGAGCTCCAGTAGTCATATAGTGAAAGTACAAAGGTTCCGAGATCGAGTTTGGGGGTGAGTTTTCTGATTAAATGGAATCCAAGAAATCTGAACAGGACTGAAAGATTCAAAAGTGTATTTTTCCATTAAATAAAGGATATGTATCCTATATATTTTCTGTCAGTTGAGATTTAGTGCCAGAAACAAGGTGTTTTAAGCAGAAGAGCATTTAATGCAGGAAATGAATGGTTATAAATTGTTGGGAGGTCTAAAGGAGTAAATTTTAGGCTTGGCTTGCAAAAGTGGCTCCGCTGGTAATTACAGAGCTGCTCTGTCAGAGGAGCTCCTCACTGACTACCCCAGGGACCACCGCTAGGGCTGTACAAAAAGTGTAGTTGCTGCCCTCACAGCACCACGATCCCGCTTGCTAGCGGCAGTAAAAAGAGGCCCAGCAAGAAAGCCTTTCTCTTTTCCACTTTCCAGATTTCACAGGAGTGCCTCCCACTGACAGATGCTGATTTGAACCAAGCACTGTTCAGTGGGAATATGTACGTGTGTGCGCGTGCGCCTGTGTTGGTTGCTCAGTCATGTCCGACTCTTTGCGACCCCGTGGACTGTGGCTCCTCTGTCCATGGAGTTCTCCAGGCAAGAATACTGGAGTGGGTTGTCATTCCCCTCTCCAGGGGATCTTCCCGACCCAGGGATCGAACCCAGGTCTCCTGCATTGCAGGTGGACTCTACTGAGCCACCAGGGAAGCCCCCAAAGGGAGTATAGCAATTGTAATTTTTGGCTTAGGAACTTTGCCCAGTTTTAGGAAGACAGAATAAGGGTAGAATGAGAACTGAACCCAGAGTTTCAGCCATGCACGTAAGTGAAAAGTCCAGTGTCCCTCTCACTAAGAGGATGAGGGGAATTCAGTGTTGTTCTGAGAAAACTGTCAGTCGTTTCCTCTAGCATTGCCGTCAATAAATATAATGTTTAATGAGACTTTCGATCTTCTGTGCTTTTCTTTTTTTTCTTTCTGCTAACTGAGCATATTATGGCCGATGATTGAAATATCCAGAATGCATTTCAATCAATTAAAGGTTATGTTTGAGTTCAATTAATATTTTAATATTTGTGGAGGGTATACAAGATGCCTGGCATTACCTTGGTAACTCCAAAAATGGAAACAGCTTATCACCAAGAGTGACATTGCCTAATTCTGAGATCATTTTCAAAGATAATCCTGATACCAGTTTATTTCATAACCAAGCGCATATGGAAACTTGCATTGGTTTCATTTCTGATTCTTACTGTGTATTCAAGGACACTCGGATATATTCATTCCGTAAGTGCTTATAGCAATTCAGATCTTGATGTGAAAATGTCAGTGATCTCCTCAAGGGTGGAAAGCTAACTATAGCTCCTTGAGCGCCACCCTTCCATTGCTGATTCATTTCCTGCTTCCCTTTTCCTTCTCAAATGGGTGGTGTGATATCAGTAAAAGGCCCAGATAAAGTCAGGACAGTGCATACGCCACTGCTGTCTAGATGTTTTGTGTGTGTGTGTGGTTTGTTGTGAGCCACTCAGGTCTTAAGATGTTTTCAACAGCTGTGGATCATTTGTACTCAAGGGGGAGAATAAAAAATAAAAAACAAACACAGAGACTGGTGAGCTGGACTGTTAGCTTGAGTGCTAAGCATGAAAGTGTTCAGGACTAGAAGTTAGAAGGTGTATGATGCTTAAATATTTTTAGTGTGACAGTTTGGGGCCAGTATTTTTATATGTAAGGGAGCTCCTGTTTGTCATTTTTAACGATTCTGAATTTGAAATTCACCTCAGTTTTCCTCTGGTTCTTTACGTTAGAAATAATTCATTGTGAAGAATTATGAAAACTGACTTCATTTTATTTAAGGCGCAGTGACGCTGTCTGTGCTCCATAAGTATTCTGATGGCACTGTGTCAGAGAGCAGGGGGCATACCCTTTAACGTTATTTTTATTATCACTGATTTTTTATCATATTATTTACTAATATTGACCAATATTAGTGAAATGCTTTTAGAGCTGAGTAGTATATAGTTGCCTTTTTAACTTATTTTTATGAAAATGTATGGTTTGATAAAACTTTGAAGGCACCCTTGGATTGCTTCACCTCCTTCAGAAAGATAACTTCCTTCATAGAAGAATGTTCTTTCCTTAAAAACAAACAGAAAAAATTACGTCTTGGAGAAGGACTGTTATTTTATTTACCTAACCATCCACTTCAGAAAATTCTCTGGTCAGATATTTGGCATTTGAAAGGTAATGTCTGACCAGTGAAATGTTTGAGTGTGTTTTAAATTACTCCTGATCATAAGTTTATTTTTCTCAGAGATTATCCTTGACTGTTAGGTATCTGTAGTGCTTCATTGAACGAGTTTAACTTATACTGTTGTGATTTCTAGAGAGCTTATAAAATAATTTGTCAGGGCATGAATGTGTGGGAAAATATCAGAGACATCTAACTGAGTGTTTTTCTTTATTTGAGACTTTAAAAAATGTCAGTAGTGAAGTGTCCTTTAATCCATTTTCTTTTCTTTGTCCTCTCAGGTGGGTCTCCTTACTTAGCAACCAAAATTAATGAAGCAAAAGACCTGCTAGAAGCAACCACCAAACACTGATGGACGCTCAAGGACCACTCTGAGGGAGAAGAAGGGGGGCCTTATAAAAGCTGTCCTGCACATTAGTCTAAACCGTGGCATTCACAATTTCATATGTGCACCGACCACAGCCATTTCTTCCGTGTCTGAGCTATGTGATAATAAAAGATGAACAGTCTAGCTTTGTATTCGCTTTCAGAGGAGCACATGGAAACTCTAGCACTGATCTTTCCCCCTCATTTTCTTCCTCTCTCTGATAGTCATACATTTGAAGACTTCTACTACTAAGTTCCCCCGACCCCAGCCCCTGCAGCAGTATCATTATCAGTAATATAATTGGAATTTGGGAGCAAGAGTGTAGAATTTTTTGCTGCTTATATTTATGCTCGCATTGTCCCTTGTTTCTTCAAAGGAATTTAGCACTCTGCCTATGTGAAGTGCTTTAAATGTTATGAGACGAAACCCTGACTGCCACCCCAGGAAAGTGAACTGAAGCTTGATGGAATTTACTAAAGGGTGTTTTGTAAAGCAGTGGTTAGGAAAGAACGCTGCTCTCCCAGAGATCCCAAGGCTGTAGCATGAGAACTTGGAGAGCTGCTAAAATGATTAAAGGTTTACAGAATGAGCCCTGTGAGGAAAGCCTGGAAATTGCTGGGAGAAGTCTGAGGGATTCGTACTTAATTATATAGTCTTCTGGTGCTGTGTACTTATTCAATTATGCATTCTACAAATATTTATTTACCACCTGTAGCGGGTGAGGTACTGTAGGGGTCCTCAGGAGTTCCAGGTGTGAACCAGGCACGGATCGTGACCCAAAGGAACTTGAATTTAGAGGAAAGATAAACCACAGGAGTACTATTAGAGAGGCACAGATGATAGGCAAAGAAGTTCAAAATAAAAGACTATTTTACACTGGGCATCAGGGGGGCGTGTCATAGAATCAGTAGCGTAGAGCTGGGCTTTAAAAACAATGAGATATACCATATGATGGGTGAGTCAGAATTAGCAGAAATAGGGTATATTAGTTCATTGGAGTGCAGGGTTTCTCCAAAGTAACGGATGAACACACAGTCTGGAAGGGCTGGCCCTGTAATGTGCAGTGCATTCAATTATTTTTTTTTTCCCCCTCAACACAGCCCCTGGTTATCATCACTTTTCTAAAAGGGAGAAAAGAGAGAGTCAGAATACCAGCATATTTCTTGTACTGCTTTACGACGCTGGGCTCATCCCAGGTAAACAGAACTACCACGTTTCATCTGTCTTAAACGCTCTTGTAATAGTCTAGAGGCATCTTTCATTTTACGACATCCTGTAGTTGGGAGTTCTCAGCATTGGTGATACTGACTCATTGAGCTGCTGATTCCTGCTTGTGGGGGGCTCTCCTGTGTATGGTAGGATGATTAGCAACATCCCTGCCTGCACCTACGAAAGGCCAGGAGCGCCCCCTCTGTTGTGACAACCGAAAATGTATCTAGATGTTGCCAAACGTTCCTTGGAGGGCAAAATTGCCCCAGGTAGAGAGCCACTGCTCTAAATGTTAACCGTGTTCTCCTTTGGTACATGAAATAATGGATGGCCTGACTTGAAATTGATTCTTAGGTTCACTGAAATACGGCTCTCGCTTTAAAATCCCCTGTGTGTCACAGTTTTTTGTGCTTTAGTATGTTTTCTGGCCCACTGCTGCCCCGGTACCTTAAGTGCCCTCCTGATACCCAGATCTCCACGTGTTCAAAGCCTGGGGATAGTTGAAGGCCAAGCTGAAAAGTCTGTCTCTCCTTTTCTGGTGCTTCCAGCAAAAGTAATCCCATGAATTGTCAGCTCTCAGCAAACAAGGATTGTATCTGTCTTGGTCACTGCTACATTGACACTCAATAAATATTTGTTAAATGAACGAATACATTCCCGTAGCACTTTATTCTTCACATTTGGTAACTTGTGAAACAACTCTTTGTGTGACATGACTTATTTCTTCTACAAAAGTACAAGAACCTTTAGAGCAAGAATCTTGTCATTTGTCTTTGTAACCTCCTTAAGAGTGGAGCACTTGGGACTTTGTAGACATCATAAAGTTGTAAGTACTAAAAAAAATGTTTTTTGAATACTATGCTTCAAAAAATGTAACCACTAGTTTTGAAAGTTATGTTATGCAATATTGGGGTACCCTCAGAACATACCTGTTAGTTGACATCATTTTCTAGTCCACACTGTGTTCATGAAAATTTAAGTCCTCAGCACTAGCTTGAAATTTCCTTCATTCTATTCTCATTTATCTGTTGAGTGTGTGCCCAAAAATCAGACACCTGGTTTTAAGTACTATCCTCCTATCACATAATCTGGGGCAATTAATCTGCAAGGCTTTAATTGCCTCATCTATAAAATAGAGAAAATAATAACCCTATCTAAAAAGGTCCATCTAGTCAAGGCTATGGTTTTTCCAGTGGTCATGTATGGATGTGAGAGTTGGACTGTGAAGAAGGCTGAGCGCCGAAGAATTGATGCTTTTGAACTGTGGTGTTGGAGAAGACTCTTGAGAGTCCCTTGGACTGCAAGGACATCCAACCAGTCCATCCTAAAGGAGATCAGTCCTGGGTGTTCATTGGAGGGACTGATGCTGAAGCTGAAACTCCAATACTTTGGCCACCTCATGCGAAGAGCTGACTCATTGGAAAAGACCCTGATGCTGGGAGGGGTTGGGGGCAGGAGGAGAAGGGGACGACAGAGGATGAGATGGCTGGATGGCATCACCAACTCGATGGATGTGAGTTTGGGTAAGCTCCGGGAGTTGGTGCTGGACAGGGAGGCCTGGCATGCTGCGATTCATGGGGTTGCAAAGAGTCGGACACGACTGAGTGACTGAACTGAACTGAAAAAGGTTGTTATATGGAATAAGGTTGTATAAAAAAAGCATTTAGTCATATAGCAAATGCTCAAAAAATGCAATTATTGCTTCTTTCAGTATCCCCTCTGTGAGAATACCTTGAAATAAGGTTTGGTATATGTTCCAGTAATCACTGATTGTACTCTTGAATTTTCCATCTAAGTAGTGCATGGTGGAGACAGTTCATCTCCACTCATGAAGCATCCACTGGAACTTTTGGCTTGGAGGTTAACTGGGGGTGTCGGCCTGGAGCCTCCACACCCCTGTACAGAGGTGTTAATCGCATCACAGCAGCTGGGGTCTAAGAGACAGGAAGAGGAAGCTTCAAACTCAGCCTGAGTCTGAAAACTGGCAGTTTTGATGGAAAACTCATGGAGCCCCCCAAGATTCAAAAGGAGAAGACATACAGAGAATGGTGAAAAAATTAGTGACCATCAAGCGGTTATCACTTTTAATATGTAGTAGGTCTGGATTTTCACCGCCCCCCCTCCCCCCGCCCCAATCAAATCAGCTAAGGCTTTGCCTTTAAAAAATTCTCCAGGAATATCGAATTTAAGTTCAACCAACTGGTGTAGTTTCAGGTGATACAACTATTATTTTAGGTAGATATTAATTCAGTAGTCAGTCTCAGAATACTTATAAATGCCAGAATACTTATGAAATTGGCTAAGCGGCTACCCATCGTCAACTCCTTATTATCTGTAGAAAGCTTACTTGAATGGTTACCAATCTTCAGTAAGTATTGCCTTTATATATTTGCTGTTATTGCAGATTCTTCTTAATTAAGTTCTTTGTTGATGCAGTTTTTGTTTATTCTTACATCTTAGAAGCAGTCTGAGGGAGCAGGAAAGACCTTTTGAAAACAAAGCAGTTACTTCCCATATTCAGAGAAAGTGTAAGTCAAGTGGACAGTTATCTAAAGGGGGCACAGAATGCCATGTATAGTATGGTTGATGGTGCCAGTCTCTAGCTTGAAGTCAAAAGTAGAAGTTTAATAAAGACAAAAGTGTGTTCATTGTGGGAGACATTGTTTTATTTAATTTTCCAATCATTTCGTTTTGGTTTGAAGTGCATTTTGGTTATTCAGCAAATAGAATATTTACTTTATCAGGCAATGAAAATACAAAATTGGCTCATTTTTAAAATGTGTTGGATTCTCAAACAGAAGGAAGAACAGGTTCTTAGAGAAATCCGCCCCACCCCCCACCCCCCGATGCTTTTGAATTAAGAAATTCTAAGACTTGTATGATTGGGTATGTTTGTGATTACCCAGCAGGGTCATAAGAAATAACATACTTTATCCCAAGTATAGAAATCCTCTGGTTGTCATGGGGGACCTTGAATCTGCAACACATTTGGCGATTAGTTGGCGATTAGCTTAAGGTAGCTTCATGACATTGTGGGGGAAGATGAATCAGCCAGGCTGTTAATGTCAAAAATACAGTTTCTATGACTCCACCCCCTTAGGATGAACTCCAGAGGCTGCAGTGAGAAGTGAAGTACCCAAGGAGGCCAGCTCATTTCACACAGTGGGAACCACGCCATCCACAAGCCTTCTGCACCTCGCCCAGCACCTCCTGAACAAAGGCCTCTGGCTGCCAGGAGGGTTTGCTAGCAGCAGAGTACAGGAGACGTGCCAGCACCAAGCCTCCCTCTTGATGGAAAGGCAGCCCAAAGGGCATGTCCTGTTAGCACCAGGTCAGTATCTGCTTGTCAAAAATAGACCATGAAGTATGAGACAGAATTATACTTACGGTGGAGTTAGACACATTAGGAGATTAGTTAATATACTAGCTGGAAAACTTGAGAAGATTGTCTGGGCTCATTTTTTAGGTGGAATCTTAGTGATCTGGATCACTGCCCACCAGTGAAATTGCTGGACTTGGTAGACAAAGAAAATGTTCCTTCTAATGATTTTTATGAGCTGAGTAGCTATTGTTCCCAGCTGAGTGCTCTTTTCCTTTTTTTTATTGTTGCTGAGCAAAGAATTTATAAAAAGCTTTCCCTTTTTTTTTTTTTTTTTTATTAAAAACCCTGCTCAATTGAAATGGAAGTTCATTAAGTACTGTTCATTTCTCTTCCTGTCATAATAGCCCTGCCCTGCTCTGCTCTATTCAGCAGTGCCTGGCAGCACTGGTCAACATTTTAAGTCTGAACAGACTATTATATAGATATAGATATGCAATATCCAACATCAAGAGGAAGTTTAATTTCACATGGGCAGAATAGGATCACTTAGGCTAGATGTTGACCATAAATTTCAAATCTTCACCTCAATTTAGAGCTTGGGGAATGCCCGTGGAAAATTAAATCAACAGTCGGAAACTGTTGTGCCAAGCAGCCTGCCCACACTGTCTCTCTGTTTTCACAGCACCTGTTAAGAGATAGGTACTTTTATTATCCCCATTTTAGAGATGAAGAAACAAAGGCTCAGAGGCGTTTAAGAGCTTTGCCAAGAATCCATAGCTAGTAAATGGTAAGACTGGGATCCAAATCCGCTTTGGCTTGACTCTGAAGCACGTGTGTTGTTCAGTCGCTCAGTCATGTCCTACTCTGCAACCTCATGAACTGCAGCACACCAGGCTTCCCTGTCCTTGACTATCTCCCTGAGTTTGTTCAAACTCATGTCCATTGAGCAGCGATGCCATCCAACCATTTCATCCTCTGTCGCCCCCTTCTCCTCCTGCCCTCAGTCTTTCCCAACATCAGGGTCTTTTCTTTTTTCTTTGCATCAGGTGGCCAAAGTATTGGAGCTTCAGCTTCAGCATCAGTCCTTCCAGTGAATATTCAGAGTTGATTTCCTTTAGGATGGACTGGATTGACCTTGCTGTCCAAGGGTTCATTGCACTAATTGTAGGTATATGGGAATCATGGTAGAAGGAAGGGCCTGGAGAAGCTCTTGGCTCATTTTTTGATGGTTGTGACCTTGGGCTATAGTTTGGGAAGCAGGCTTATGGATGGATCTAGCATCACTTGGCATGAGCAGGGAGTAGTTAATGTCCTTCATTTTGGCTTGGAAGCTTGTGGTGTCCATCCAACCACTCACAGGAAAAGTTCAGTTGTAGAGTTTAGCAGTGTGTACTTCTCTAACTTAAAGTGGGGCTGGAGGAATCTTTGTTGATATTTTATTTGAAACATTCATGGGCAAAAGCTTTCAAGGAGAATGTCTAGAGCAAGGTTCAGAAAACAGCTTACGTAAGTGAAGCAGCAGACCTTGGGGAGAGAAGAGAAATGGAGAAATTGCTCAGTATAATACAGGTGAGAATAAGAAGCCTGCATTTATTGAAAGACGTAGCAAGGCAATGAAAAAAGGTTAGAGAGGCAACTGAACTAAAAAAAGATAACTTACACCTTGAAAGGGAATTGAGTGCTCAGTAGAACTTTTCAAAATTACTTTCCTGTATTCTCAAGTGTGGACTGGGTTATTGGTTCATGCCATGCTTTTATGCCAAATTCCAAAATTACACTTACACAAAGAGTTGAGTTGACCCATAGAACCTGAGTCGTCAATCTGACTGGGTCTTTAAGGTTGTCACTTAACTTTCTGTCCTTTCACCTGCTCTAATCAAATGGTGAAAAAGTTTAATTTCTAGAGATTTCTACCACCTCATTACTATAATACTCACGGCAGCTTTGTGAGTTCCATGAACATGGGTATTCCTACATTCAAAAAATGAGAGCATTCCAAAGCCAGCTCATTTTCCTTTCTATTTATCTACTCTTAGATTATCAGTGCCTTTCTTCTTTCCTTCTAGAATGTGGATAACCAACAGTTGACTTTAAAACTGTTTACATTTTGGCTTCCATGCCTCTGGAGTAGGATGAAAATATCTAATATTTTTTTTCCTGCGGTGAGCTGTCGGACTCTATTTGCACAGTCTGCCTCTCCCATCTGGCCTGGAATGTTGGATGGCAGTGTTCAGAAAGAGCATTGTGTACACAGAAATGCAACCTTCTCTCATTGACCCCCTCGGATCTGATTTATGCTTTGTCCCTCAGCTTCTTGGTACTTAGCTATTCAGTTTGCATTCCATTTCACTGCATTTTGTACTCACTGCATTTTTGTTGGCTTGTTTTCCTCTTTGTAAGCAGATTTTTTTAATCTGATATATGAAAGTAAATTAATAATAAATACTACCATGTTTGTTTTGCTTTAAAATTATAAAGAATAAACTGTAAGATAGTTTCATCTATTTTGTTTTCTGAATACAATCAATTAAATCTGACTTGCTAAAATTGAATTTATACTCAACTTTTCTGTTGTACAACTCTTGAAGAAAAGACACTAACCTATGTGTTATGTAATTTCATCTGCCCTATGAGCCCTCATACAGACCCTACTCTAGTTTCTTTCCAGCCCTCCCCGCTGCAGGAGATGCTGGGCCCATCATCTCTCAGAACACAGTATTAATGGGTTCACTTCTAACGGCAGCTATCAGAAACCAAAGTCATAGACCTGTGGACTCTCTCAGAAGCCATGAGTGAAACTTTGGTTTTCACCTCTCATACCAAAACAGGCAAGGGGAAACACAGAAATCAGCCCCACAGTACTTTAAAACTAATTTTAGTATTTACCTCTCACCTCATAAGGCAGATGGGCTTCCCTCGCAGTTTCTGCTTCCTTGTTTTTTTTTTTTTTTTTGGTCCGAGGCTTCCCAGGTGGTGCAGTGGTAAAGAACCCACCTGCCAATGCAGGAGACACGAGACGCAGGTTCTGTCCCTGGGTCAGGAAGATCCTCTGGAGGAGGGCATGGCAACCCACTGCAGTATTCTGGCCTGGAGAATCCCATGGACAGAGGAGCCTGGTGGGCTGCTGTCCACGGGGTCACAGAGAGTCGGACGCGACTGAGCGCACGGCAGACACGGCACATCTTCACATCAGTCTTTGGCCTGCAGCACTCTGGACTGCATAAAGAGCTCTAAACACAGGCATTGGTAATAGAAATGCTGACACGGCCCAACTGTCACCCCTGGCATGTGTTACTGAATATGTCTGCACCCACGCTGGGATCCCATACTTGATGTGAGTGGAGGATGAGGCCATTTCCAGCGTCTGACGGGGAGAGTCCAGACAGGTGTGCTCCCTATTTCTCCTCTCCCGACACACACACGCACACGCACACGCACGCACACACACACACACACACACACACCCAGGGGATGGTGCACACACACACACACACACACACACACCCCCAGGGGATGGCGCGCACACACACACACACACCCCGCCCCCTGGGGATGGCCACAGCTTAATTATCTTCTCTTCCAAGGCCAGTTAGACCTTTGGAGTGTGTTGCCATCACTTAACACACACCCCCGGGAGAGTCTTACATTGTCGTGAGACACGGTCCTGTGACATGTTTTCAAACCAGTGGAGGAAAGAGGACGGACCTCGCTGGGCCAGTGGAGGAAAGAGGACGGACCGCGCTGAGCCAACATAACACGAAAAGAGTGCCTGCCGCCAAATGCAACCTTGGATCCTGTCTTGTCAGGGAGGAATATGTTTTCACAGCAGTCTGTGATTTAAGCACAATATGCGGAATCGGTGAGCATGTTATATTTGACTGTGCTGATGGGATTTATGTATGGAACATCAGTTTCCCGTACAGACATAATGGAGTACATAGTACCATGATATGAGAACTGTAAGCATACTGATGGTGTGTGGGATATTCGACGTTAAGAAATTTAATGATGAGGAAAATCAGAGAAAACCTGAAAATATGCAAATAATGAAATTATTAATTTGAATTTTTGTTCAAGATGTATGTGAAGCAGCCACGTCCTCCATATACTCTGTGGAAATACGAAACAAATTAGATCTTAATGTGTCACCATCTTCCTTTTTGGATTGATTTCTTTAAACAGAGCTGCTGCTGCTGCTGCTGCTGCTGCTGCTAAGTCGTGTCAGTCATGTCCGACTCTGTGCAACCCCATAGGCGGCAGCCCACCAGGCTCCTCCGTCGCTGGGATTTTCCAGGCAAGAGTACTGGAGTGGGTTGCCTGCACTTTCTCCGTTTAAACAGAGCAATAATGCCTAAAGGATGGGTTCCCAGGGTCTGGTCTGTGGCTGGATAATGTGCTGTCGGTTACAGCTTCTTCTCTTAGGGCTCTGAGTGGTGTCCAGTGTCAAGAGGTCTGATGGCCTCTTGTGTTTCTTTTTTTTTTTTTTTTTGAAATTTAGTCTTTATTAAATTTTTACAATATTGCTTGTGTTTTGCTTTTTTGGCCGTGAGGCATGTGGGATCTGAGCTTCCCAACCAGGGATCGAACCTGCACCCAGTGCATTGGAAGGCAAAGTCTTAACCACTGGACCACCAGGGAAGTCCTCCCTTTTGTATTTCTTAATATCAAGGGAGTAGGGTGTTTTCCTCCCATAGCCTGGCTGACAGTTACGCCTGGAGAAAGAAGAACAGTTGGGCTAAACTGGCTGGAAATATCTGGAGCCGTGAATACCTTGTTAGCGGAGGTCAGCAGGTCAGGTGGTAATTGCTCAGAGCCCCATTCAGGGCCGGCGATGGAATTACCATAGTATAAATTGGCTTCAGGGGACAAATCGATCAACCGAAAGAGGTTTAACGATTTTTAGTGTTCAGTTACAATAAGGGTTCGACTTTCTGGATTCAGTGAGGGGATGTGTGGCAGTTGACTCCGCTTAATTTTAGGCTGTGTGTCCCCCATCTGACCCCCAGCAACACTGTTTCTCGTTCCCAAGGCTGCCTCAGCCCAAGACAGCTTTTGGTCTTTGCTGTCTGGGAGTTACACATCCACAGTGGCAGCGAGCGTCCCTCTCTCTCCTAATGAGCGCATCGGCTTTGTCCTCTCCTGGTCTTGGCCTTTTTTCTTTTTCACTCTCGCACCAGTTACGCCTCAGGACCCTCGTGGCCTTGGGGCAGCCGGGTGACATTCCTCCTGGTCCGTTCATGAGCCCAGCCTGGCGGCCCAGCCTGCCTCGCCTGCTTTCTCGTGGAAGACCTCCCGCTCGCCTGCCCATGGAGGGAGATGGTAAGACTAATGAAAAAGGGATGAGAACCGAGTAGGAGAAATGCAGTGACTGTTCAGGACTCTTTGGAGAGACGTGTTTGTTCAAGGCATTAGTAATATTTTTGCAGGGAACAGCAACATTGATTTTTCACCCAAGAACCATTCTGCCTTTGCACAGAGTCACCAGAGCATTGAACCTTTCTCGTTTGTAAATGGGCAAGGTGCCTCACCCATGGCCTAATAGCATGGACTTTGAGGCTGGTATTTTTTTATTTCCAGCTCCAGGCATGAATCTTTGCTCCATTTTGCAGGTGGTCTGGGAGCTCTTCTATTCACGGAAATCTGTCTTGGGTAATACCGCATTATTTTTAAGTTTTCTCTCTGGGGCTCAGTGGATGAGTTCGCTTATGTTAAGCTCAGACTCTCTTGTGCATAGAATGCTCTGCCTGTGTTCCAGGCTGCAAATCTACCACGCTGATGAGCTTAAAATTTTCCTTTGCAGCCCAGCCAATCAGGTGTCCGGCTAAACCTTGATGCCAATTAGTGTGTTTCACAGAGCCAGGTGTGGAGCTGCCAGGTAACAGCTGCAAGCCAGCTGCACTGCTCTAATGGGATCTGCAACACGTTGGGCTCTGTGTGAAGATGTCTTGTTTTCACTTGACGGGGAGTTATCAGTGGTCTGGTCCTCCACCCACTCCGTTAGGCAGACACACCCACACGTGTTACCAACGCGATCTGAGTTCAGAGGATGACCATACCTGGTGTTGCTCTTCCTGCTGCTGCTGTTTATGGTGCTGCCTCCTGGGAACCTGCATTCACCCATCCAAAGTGCTTTCAGAGGGGCAAGGACAACAAATCTGTTATTATCAGGGCATTTTCTGATAATACTGCATGCCTAACCTACATTATCCCATCAAGATTTATTTGAGAATTTTGTGTTCTCTTCTTTAAAAATATATTTAAAGGTGGCAATTTTTCCTCAAAGAACACACCTGAGTTCCTGTTATCTGGGGGCTGGAGACATGGGTTCTGGTCCTGTAGCTCTGCAGCTAATGAGCTGTGTGCCTGGGCAAGACACAGCCTTGTCTGAGGCCCTTTGGATTTGCTGTTCTCTGAGGAGCATGGAATATGTAGAAGCAGCACAGAGCTGCTGCTGCTGCTGCTGCTAAGTCGCTTCAGTCATGTCTGACTCTGAGTGATCCCGTAGACGGCAGCCCACCAGGCTCCCCAGTCCCTGGGATTCTCCAGGCAAGAACACTGGAGTGGGTTGCCATTTCCTTCTCCAATGCATGAAAGTGAAAAGTGAAAGTGAAGTCGCTCAGTCGTGCCTGACTCTTAGCGACCCCATGGACTGGAGCCTACCAGGCTCCTCCATCCATGGGATTTTCCAGGCAAGAGTACTGGAGTGGGGTGCCATTGCCTTCTCCGGCAGCACAGAGACCTACGTGTAAATCCCTGATCCACATTCTGTTAGCAGAGTGACCTGGTGGAAGTTTTTTCGCCTCTCTTTTGGTTTTCTGACCCATAAAATGGGTATAATATGTACTTCTAAGAGTTATTTGGGGAGTTTAACGATTTTGTAGATAGTGATATACCAGCCTAGTGTCTAAATGGTAGCTTTTCCCAAAAATGTCCATTTTTCTTTGTCCTTTCTCTTTGGCTTTGCTGTTTTTTTCTTTCAAGACATTACAACAAAAATAAATGGATTTTTTTTTTTTTTTAATTTGGCTGCGTCAGATCTTAGTTATGGCACTCAGGATCCTTGTGGCATCATGTGGGAGCTTTTGTTGCGTCACAGAGACTCTAGCTGGCGTCATGTGGGCTGCAGTAGTTGAAGTAGGAGAGCTCTCGAGTTGAGGCACACGGGCTCCAGAGTGGGGCTCAGCAGTGTGGCAGTCGTGTGGGCTCAGTTCCTCTGCTACGTGTGGGATCTTAGTTCCCAGACTAGGGATTCAGCCTGTGTCCCCTACGTTGCAAGGCAGATTCGTAACCGCTGGACCACCAAGGAAGTCCCTAAATGGATTACCAAATTACCAAATTACCAATGCAGTTGGCCACTGAAAAAATGAGGGCCTTGGGCACCAATCCCCATCCACCACCACACCTCCAGTGGAAAATCCTTGTACAACTTTATAGTCAGCACTCTGTCAGCGGTTCTGCATTTCTGAATTCAATCAACTGCAGATGACATAGCACTGTACTTACTATTGAAAAAATTCCATGTACAGTCAATCCATGCAGTTCAAACCCATGTTGTTCAAAGGTCAGCTGTAATTCCAACATCCTGATATCAACTGTTTTCATTTTTTTCTGAGGCTCCTTCCAGTACATCTTAACATAGAGCCTTAGGAATTTGCCTAAGGAAAAATATGCAGAAATAGTACAGGAGATGCCTATGGAGAAATATATAGATCTCTCAATTGGAAATCAGAAAAATTATACTATTTTATAATGAGATTATAATGAAAATTAGAATTGCTTTACTAAAATAACTGATTATCAATACTGAGAAATAGCTGAAAATTCAAGAGAATTTAGAGAAGGAAAAAAACAGTCCTATGACCAGGTTTATGGCAAAGCAAAGTACAATGCTGATATGGGAGACAGATGGGCACCTGGAGCACGCAGCTGATGTTTCTCAAGAGGAGCAAAACTGAAAATTTGGTTTTCAGCCAGACAAGAACAATGCCTGTTTCCTTTCCTCCATTATATGGAGGGAGTCACTAACATGGAGGAATTTGTTGTAGCAAAAACACAAATGAGTGAACAGCCTTTGGCATGTAACAGCCAAAAAGGCCTACAAGAGTTATGCAATCTTGGTTATTCTTTAGCTGTTACTAACAAACACTTGCAGCTGGACTTGTCCTTCACAAAGCTAAGTACTCTCTGACCCATATAGATGACACTCGGCACCAGGCACTCTTTTCCCCCTGCACTCTCTTGTGGCATTCTGCATTTCCAAAAGAAGGTCATGGGCTCCTAACTTCAGGGACACAAGATGCAGTTGCTGATTCATCTGATGCCAGCTGTGACCATTTTGAAACTGCAAGAGAAAACAAGTGCTAGGCCTTCAATAGGGTATAAAACCTCTCCCTGTTCCCAAGAAAGTGGGGTGGGGGGCGCTGCACAGTCCTTGAGGCACTGGCCTGCCGTGTTTCCCTTTGGCCTGGCAAAAATAATAAAGCCAGTCTTTCTATCTCCTCCAAATCCTGTCTCCCTATTTCCGTTTGGCACTTGT
This sequence comes from Bos taurus, assembly GCF_002263795.3. NCBI lineage: Eukaryota > Metazoa > Chordata > Mammalia > Artiodactyla > Bovidae > Bos > Bos taurus. The sequence goes on from NC_037339.1 coordinate 13,236,853, forward strand.
GGACAGGGAGCCAAGATTTTGGCAACAATACTAATAGCTGTCAGTTACTGGCCTGAGAGTCGTGCCAAACATTTCCTATATTCATTAGCTCTTCAGTCCTTACAGAAACCAGGGAGCTAGGTATTTTTATCCCCATTTCATCCAGGAAGAGGGCACTCAAGAGCTGAAGCACTTTTCTCAGCGTTTTAACCTTGAAATTGGATCTCTTTCCCCTTAGCCTGCTGCCTCCGAGGGCACATTCCCAGCTGAGCCCAAAACTTGCCCTTAAAATTCTTAGCCTGAGTTCTCAAAACCGTAGGTCCTGGCCAGAACTTGGATGCTGGAAATTTTATTACGTCTCCTTGGGGTGGTCATTCATTCCAACCTGATCACAGTCCAAGGACCTGCCTCACCTCTCAGGACATTAGTCACTTGTCATGTTGCGTTTAGGACGCCAGAGGACGCATCCATTGCAACGAACAGGAGGCGTGGTGACAAATTGACTTCAAAAGCTGGCGCTGGGACTGGAAAAGGCCTTATAGATCTTCAGGCGTTCTTTAGACGTCTTTGATGGATTTCCAGATCCACGGTATTTTTTAAGCACGTATCACAGCAAAGAGGATAAACACTGTGTGTTAAAAGGAGACAGCATCAGGTCTGGGGGCAAGAGAGAATGCTACCGTTTGATGGCGCCTCTGTGGGAAACAGCAAGATTCTAAGAAGTCGGACTTCCCTCCGTATTTCACTCCACCCCAACCCTGCCACTTTGCTCTGCTGCGGGAACATCACGTGGGCAGAGTCAAAAGCTCTCCTGAAGCCCCCTGAAGGCCGCATCTGTTATTTCCTTATCTGTGTGCCCTTTTATCCTATCAAACAAGGATATTAAATTGGTTTCTGGCACCACTGGTTCTCCAGAAAGCTCCTTTGGCTGCTCAATCAACCAAAGAGGGCGGATTTATTTGGGTGTTTCCTTTGGGAGTTAGTGGGAAAAAAAGAAAAAAGCCACCCGCAGTTGGTGGAAAGGCATGAGCTGCTGTGCCAGACCTTTGTCAAGAGGATGGCAGCCAAATGGGCAGATGGGATCCACGCAGGGCCAGTGGAGAGCCTCTTCATTTAGCCTCAGAGTCCTTTCCCAGCCCGCTCTGGGAAATAGGAAAGCTGTGGAAGATAAGAACGTGAGTCAGAGAAACCATCCAGGAGCCTGTGTGTGAAAAGCTCACCTCCAGATTGCACCAGCTATTGCTGAGAAGAGCTGAAAACCAGAATTCAATACTGGTTTTGCTCATGCAGCCTGAAAGGCTCTCCCTTGCCTTGTCCTTTTTGCGAGTAAATGTCTACCTCTCTGGGGCTTTTCCAGTGGCTCAGCAGTAAAGAATCCACCTGCCAATGCAGGCGATGCACGAGACGGAAGGGACGTGGATTCCATCCCTGGCTCAGGAAGATTCCCTGGAGACGGAAATAGCAATCCACTCCAGTATTCTTGCCTGAGAAATCCCATGGACAGAGGAGCCTGAAGAAGAGCTGGACACAACTGAGCGACTAAATAGCAATAGATGTACCTCTCCATCCTTCAAAGGGCGCCCCCTTTTTGGCGCTTTCCCAGCTCTGCCTCCCCTCTGGCTTTGCAGGAGAGCCCACTGGCCCTTCTTCGTGCATCCTTAGCACAGTGAGATGACCTCTTGGCGCAACCGTGTGGGTGCATATTATTATATGTATTTGTATTTTGACATGTTCCAAAAAGGAGATACTGTCGATTACAAATGTGTAATTAAAATGTAAAATAAACCATTTACTTTAGGTGACAAAATCAAAGGAAAATAGGGATTAGACAGGTAAGAAAAAACAAAGAATGAAGTTTGTGCATAAATTCCATGCTGTGCGTTCTTCTACTCAGGTTCAGGTGGGCCATTGCGTCTACCCTAAGCTTTCTGGCAGCCAGCTCAGCTCTGTTGAGGGGTTGCGAACAATGTCCTCCACAACATCTTTAGAAAAGACATCATACACTGCACGGGGCTGTGTCGTACAGCATCCTTTCCTGTTCAGTCATGGCGTCACACTTGAGTGCCCTTTGGAGAAAGTAGTTCTGCTGGGCGGCCAGTACAGTGTTGGCTTGGTTAGATTCACAGATGGGCTTCATTTATTGAATCAGGGTCGTTGCAGATCTTGATGACTTCAGTGGAGATCTGGTTACGTGTTGTAGTGGCACATGGTGTTCGTGAAGGAATATTCATTTCTTTTCATCGCCAAGCATCTCAGTCTCTTCTTAGCTTTGTGGACTTCCCTGAGCTGAGGTGGACCCTACCTCCCTTTGTAGAAACTGCAAATGGCAACCCCTTGCTTCGCCAGACTCCCCTGTAGCCAGCAGATGGGCAAATGACCCAGCCTCCACCAGCCTGCCCCCAAATGAGGGCACTGGCAGTGGCTAACTTTCTGAGGGCAGCACTGGCATGCTGACCTGTGCTAGCTGGTGGTTGATGTCAGAAGCATCAGTAATGGAGGCTGTGACTACCCCACCCCACCCCCCCACCCTACCCGCTGCCCCTCCAAGTCCATCCAAGCCACGGTGCTTGCTGCAGGATGCCAAACCTGGCTCTTCTGCCTTCTCTATGATTCTGTGCGCTCATCAATATCCCTGTAATGAGTTCCTTTTCTGCTTAGATCAGCCTGAGTTGGTTCCAGTTGTTAAAGAAAGAACCTGCCTGACACACAGAGCTCTTCTACTCTGCCTCCCGCCACCTACACACAGAGGGAAGGGAAGTCAAACTGCTGCGAAAATCAGGGCTGCACGAGCACGTAAGGACACATTCCAGGTCTGTCCATGGAGAGTGACCGAGAGGCACAGCCAGGCAAATGGGACAGAGGGAGTGCTGGCCTCCAGGAATCTCAAAGCCTGGAATTGTGCTGTCCAATACGGTAGGCAGCGGCTACATGTGGCCGTTTAAATAGAAACTTAAGTCATATGCAATTAAATTAAAATTTGTTATTGTTGTTCAGTCGCTAAGTAGTGTCCGACTCTTTGAGACGCCGCTGGACTGCAGCACACCAAGCTTCCTTGTTCTCCTCTGTCTCCCGGAGTTTGCTGAAACTCATGTCCATTGAGTCAGTGATGTTCTCTAACCATGTCATCTTCTGTCGCCGCCTTCTCTTCCTGCCTTCAATCTTCCCAGCATCAGGGTCTTCTCTAATGAGTCACTCACATCAGGTGGCCAAAGTATTAGAGCTTCAGCTTCAGCAACAGTGCTTCCAATGAATACTCAGGGCTGATTTCCTTTAGGATGGGCTGGGTGGATCTCCTTACAGTCCAAGGGAGTCTCAAGAGTCTTCTCCAACACCACTAGTCGAAATCATCAATTCTTTGGTGCTCAGCTTTATTTATGGTCCAACTCTCACATTGTCAGCAAAGTAATGTCTCTGCTTTTTAATACACTGTGTAGGTTTGTCATAGCATTTCTTCCCAAGGAGCAAGCATCTTTTAATTTCATGGCGGCAGTCACCATCTGCAGTGATTTTGGAGCCCGAGAAAGTAAAATCTGTCAGTGTTTTCAATTTTTCCCCATCTAGTTGCCATGAAGTGATGGGACCAGATGCCATGGTCTTATTTTTTCAATGTTAATTTTCAACCTAGCTTTTTCACTGTCCTCTTCACCCTCATCAAGAGGCTCTTTAGTTCCTCTTCACTTTCGGGTGGTATCATCTGCATATCTGAAGTTGTTGATATTTCTCCTGGCAATCTTGAGTCCAGCTTGTGCTTCATCCATCCCGGCATTTCACACGATATACTCTGCATATGTTAAATAAGCAGGGTGACAATATACAGCCTCGAGTTACTCCTTTCCCAATTTTGAACCAGTCTGTTGTTCCATGTCCGGTTCCAACTGCTGCTTCACATACAGGTTTCTCAGAAGACAGGTAAGGTGATCTGGTATTCCCATCTCTTTAAGAACTTTACACAGTTTGCTGTGATCCACACAGGTGCACTACCCACGTATCAAATATTCAGTAGCCACATTCACCTCGTGGCTACCATTTTGTACAGCAAAGAGAGAGAACATTTTCAACATTAGAGAAAGTTCCATTGAGCCACACTGGCTGAAAACCTTGAAATTCCAGGCTCAGTGGCAGGACTACTGCCTTCTTTGGTCACACCCATCCTTTCTGGTGGCTGATGGTCAGAGTACAAAGGCAGTGGAGCAGCAGTCATATGCTTCTCCATCCTGATGGACCTCAAATCCACACCAGCTGGCAGGACCAGGAAGCCCTGGGTGTGCCCTGAGAGAAGCCTCGGCGACACGGGGAGCCCCCTTTACTCTCCTGTGTCTTCATTTTGTGTCCCTTTACACTGCTTTTTTAGGTTGACTCAGGGGAAACAAAAGTGAAGGCTTTTGTGTCTAGTGTTTGCATCTAGTCCTCACCATCATCCTTGTCTTTCTGGGATCTGGACCATGCTCTGCAGCCCAGGCCAGGACAGTCTGCCTAAGGGATGCAGAGCGTGTGTTAGCAGTAGGGGCTATGTGCTCACCCAGGACCTAGCATAGTGCTCGGCATACTGGAAGCACCCAGCGAAATTCACTGGGTTGACATGGATCTAATGCAAACTCCAAGGGACCTGATGTAGGACAGTCAGATTATTTTCATCCTGGACATCGTTCACCCAAGGGGTGAGGGAGACACTGATGATGATGATGTGATGGTGCAGGTGTGTAAAAGATGGGACTAAAGTATATGAGCTCCTTATAACGGATTATGCAAAATAGGGGACATATGTTTGGTGCTATGGGAATGTTTTTCTTTTAAAATTCCTTAAATATTGTTATAGATATCAGAGGGGTTAAGAATGTTCAGATAGAGGTGATTCCTTCTGTGAAACGGCAATACCAGTACCTATTCATGGATACAGTAGGGGTTTCCCTGATGGCTCACCTGGTAAAGAATCCACCTGCAATGCAGGAGACCTGGGTTCGATCCCTGAGTTGGGAAGATCCCCCTGGAGAACACAACAGCCGGAGAATTCAGTATTCCAGCCTGGAGAATTCCATGGACTGTATAGGCCATGGGGTCGCAAAGAGGTGGACACGACTGAGTGACTTTCACCCTGTGAAATAGTGACATCCACTATTCACCCTGGTGGCTCAGATGGTAAAGAATCTGCCTGCAATGTGGGAGACCCAGGTATAATCCCTGGGTAGGGAAGATCCCCTGGAGGAGGCAATGGCAATCCACTCCTATATTCTTGCCTGGAAGATGCCATGGACCAAGGAGCCTGGCCAGCTATGGTCCATAGGGTTGCAAGGAGTCAGACCTGACTGAGCAACTAACACTTTGACTTTTCACAGACTGTATAAGGACTAAGTGAGATAATGCAAGGAAAACATTTAGGATGGTCTTTGGCACCTAAATATGGGCTTCCCCAGTAGCTCAGCTGGTAAAAAAAATCCTCCTGCAATGCAGGAGACCTGGGTTTGATCCCTGGGTTGGGAAGATCCTCTGGAGAAGGGATAGGCTACCCACTCCAGTATGCTGGCCTGGAGAATTCCATGGAATGTATATAGTCCATGGGGTTGCAAAGAGTTGGACACAACTGAGTGACTTTCATTTCACTTTGGCACCTAAATACTAAGTATGAGGTGGCGATTACTGTTATTTTTTGCCCTGGAAATCTGCAGGATAATAAAAGATCGGGGACCCTGGGCATCCCTTCATGTTGTGGCTTCGGTCTCCCTTCCTGTAGGGCAGGGAAGGGAAGGCTCTGGACCTGGGGACCCGTCTGGCACCTGAGAGCCCCCAGCCCTCTACCCACAGGGAGCTGTGCTAAGCCTCCACTGCACACTCCCTGCCTGAGGATGCTGCCAACCTTCTCAGGCTCTTTTAGGCCTCTTGGCTTTAAGCCATAGGGATTTGGAGAGATTAAAAAAAAAAAAAAAAGAATTCCAGGCTTGTCATCTTTGCCCTTTGCAGCAATTTTATCCAAAACAAAGACACCCTCCAGCTGTCTTTCTGTGGCTCCCCCTCCTTCCTTCTGGTGAGTCCTGCAGCTAAGAACCAGGGCCTCTCTCAGTCTCCTGGGAAAACCCGAAGAGCTGCTTTTTCTCCACCCCCTGCTCTCTCTGTAGGTTTCTGTCTTTCTGTGCGTGTGTTTCTGCCCCTCCCTTCTCCCTCGTCTTGGGCTCTCTGTGTCCCTAGAATCCTCTCCACCCCTCCAGGGGCTGTGGTCTGGAGTGCAGCCACTACTAAGGACCATGCCCCCCAGGCCTCCACCACAGCGTCATCAGACACTGGTTGGTGACGCAGGGTGGGGCCACCCATCAGTAAATGGATTCTTTGTTCCTGGGCCCAAGATAAAACTGCATCTTCCTTCTATCAGCCCTTTTCCCTACAAAGCAAATACAGTATACGGGGTCCTGCCTGGAAAAACTGGTGGTGAGAAAGTCACCTGGCAAGTCTTGCAAGACAAATTTTGGAACAGCCAGGGTAATGAAATAAAATCTCAGCAGCTGTCTTACAGATGCAGTCTGCTTTTAAGCATGCAAAATAACTAAGAATAAAATGATTATAATGAAAGCTCTGCACTTTATCTGAACCCACTCATTATCTGTTTTTTGGTATATATTCTTCCCCTCTTTGTTTCTCGGGATAACCTTTTTATAGTAGGGGAGGTTGTACTATTATCTCCATTTTTTTTTAATGTATTTATTTTGGCTATGCTGGGTCTTCATGGCTTTTCTCTATTTGCAGCAAGCAGAGGCTACTCTCTAATTGTGGCGCACGGGCTTCTGATGGCAGTGGCTTCTCTTGTTCCAGAGCATGGCCTCTGCAGCACGAGGGCTTCAGTGGTTGCTGCTCCTGGGGTCTAGAGCACAGGCTCAGTAGTTGTGGCTCACGGGCTTAGTTGCTCCAAGGTATGTGGGATTTTCCTGGATCAGGTATCGAACCTGTCTCTCCTGCATTGGCAGGTGGATTGTTTGCCACTGAGCTACCAGGGCAGCCCTATTATCTCCATCTTTAAAGGTGGGAACTGGGGCTCAGAGAGCCATCATGATTGGCACACTGTCACAGACTTGGTTTTACTGCACCAGGGCCCAGATACTCAATTTACTAGGGATGGGTTTTCAGCCCCTGTCATTCCCTCCACACCCCTGTCAACGCTAGGACTCTATAGTTACCACCAGAAATTCCAGACCACGCAGACCAAGCTTGCCCAAGAGAATCTGTATGGCTTTGATGACCTTGGTGTCCTCTATAAATCACGGTCACCATGAGATGCTCCTGGGGACTCTGGGCTGAAGGGCCATTCAGAGCTCTAATCACATTCTGGGTCTTAGTCCACCTCCGGTGAGTCTTAGAGCAGAGCATCAAGTGCTGAAACAGTAAACCCTGGTGACAGAAGGAGCTCTCTGAGGTTTCGGTGGAATAAATGACTCCACTGGCTGGATTTCTCTAAAAGCAGTGAAACACAATTCCTCCTGCGATACTGGGATAAACAAAATGTAATCTACAGCATTGTCCTAGCTCATCCAAATCGTGTCTTCCTTTTTCATGTAAGTAATTGAAAAAAAATTGCAGAGAGCTTCAGGAGCGTTATCTTATTTGGATCCGATTTTAAGCAGAACGCCGAACATTTCCTACTGAAGGCTACTGCCGTGTTGCTGTAAACGCAGGCGAACTTCCAGGTGAAGGAGCTCCCGTGTACAATCACAAATGCAAATGTTTAAAGCTACTTGACAATTTTCCGCTTGCAGCTGCCCATTTTATCTCTTGCGAAACTAGTAATGATACAAGCAGTTGATTATGGTTTACAATAGCAATAAACCTCTCACAATTGGTTGTTTCCAAAATAAATAGCCATTCTGTTAAATGTTAAATAACAAGTCATAAACGGTTGAAAACAACCAATTTCTTGTGGATTATTGCCTGAATAAATTTCAACAAGAATGGCAGATCATTAAGCTGTAAACATCACAGATCAAAATCATTGAAAGTTTTTCAAAAAATCAGTCAATCAAGGAATCCATCAAGAACTCCCATTTTACAAACCAAATCACACCACACATTCTAGTGTTCTCTTTGGAGCTTCTCCTTTGCTGGTCATGGTTAGCTTGATACTTGTCCAAATCCTTCCATATATTTTCAGAATTAAAGAATGCTTTTTTTTTTTTTTTGGTCATGTTGGTGCCTTGTGGGATCTTAGTTCCCTGACTAGTGATCGAACCTGTTCCCCTCCCCGAAAATGATACCTAGCCTGGTAGTTAACCTTGCCCATTCTGAGAGCTTGCAGTTTCACTTAGCTGCATTCTACAAGCCCTACACTTAAAGTCTACAATATTCCAATTGATAAAACACAGACCTGTCCACTAAGTTAAACATTTGAGTCAAAGCTCAGTGGCAAATATATTCAAACCGCAGCTCTAATACAGGCTTTTCTTGTGCGAGGAGCCAACTTCATCCGGGTGATTGACAGAAGATTCCTCGCCATAGCAACCAGGGTTCTCTCTCTGGAATAACAACATTAACCTCTTTCATAACCAGTTTTTCACTGGTAAGTTTAAGAGCTAGTTGCATGCATCTTGTGTGATCCTTTGTTTCTATTTTTGAATGAACAGTTCAAACTTAGATAAAAATAGAACAAGATGCAGGGAAACCAAAGTAATTTCTCATTCCTCCTGAAAAAAGCATCATAATGGGTCTTGTAGGCAGAAGAGTTAAAGGGCAGGAAGGGTCCCCATGTCTTCTGAGCACAGGGTGATGGCAGAGAGATTTCTGTTCATCTGCTGCCTCTGAAATAACCCTACAGCATTGATTTGCTTTGTGCTGTCATGGGACCAGGGTAAAGAATTTTTTTTCAGATTTTATTCCTGCTTCATTATTTGAGGGGCTTCCCTGGTGGCTCAGCTGGTAGAGACTCTACCTGCAATGTGGGAGACCCAGGTTTAGTCCCTGGGTTGGGAAGATCCCCTGGAGAAGGGAATGTCAACCCACTCCAGTATTCTTGCCTGGAGAATTCCATGGACAGAGGAGCCTGGAAGGCTACAATCCATGGAGTCTCAAAGAGTCAAACACAACACTTTCACTTTAACACTTCATTATTTGAGCTCATAATCCCTAATAACACACACACACCATACAGACACACCCCTACTTAGGTGTGATCCAGTGCAAAGCAATAAATGGTCTGTAGAAAATGGTAGGAAAATATATTTGCTCTCCAGAAAAACATGCATATTCCATCATCTTTTTGAAAGGAATTGCTAAATAGATCTGGAACCACCTCCTCTGTCTTGTATCTAATGTTCTGGAGAACCATGGACATCAGTGACTTGCCATGTCACTGAAGTATCTCACCAGCCCCTCACAGGGATGCTGTGATAAAGTTCTGGATTGGACTTTTTTTTCTTTAATATTTTTTTATTTGGCTGCTCCAGGTCTTAGCTGTGGACTGTGGGCTCTTTGGTTGCAGCATGTGGGATCTAGTTCCTCTACTGGACTGAACCTGTGTCCCCTGCACTGGGAGCACAGTCTTAGCCACTGGACCACCAGGGAAATCCTTGGACTGGGCTTCTAGTCAGAGACTTTGGTGAACATCATGGTACTCAAGCCTTGGGGAACATGGAGGCTATGATGAGGAGAGACTACAGCCCTAGATGGGCCACTGCCAAATTCTCCCCATCTCTTGTCTCAGCTGGGATCCATTTCCCACTGGAGCCACCTCGATTGCAATTCCTCCCTTGAGAGGCTGAGTGGTCTTTCTCCACGCTTGTGTATCACTCAGAGCCACAGTGTTGAAGCCAGGACCTCAATGGAACCTTGGAGACCTTTGGTCCTCTGCTGAGGAGCAAGTAGGAGGGAAGGAAAAAAGGTTCTGCTTGGATCAAAGGAAGAGGGATCTGGAAAATGGTTTCTTAAAAGAGCTAAATCATGTGGGGCATAAGGGGGCAAGGGTGGCCATCTGGCAGAATCACTCCAGGTGAACCTCAGACCTGATTTGCAGTTAAATGAAGAAACTCATAGCCAGAAGGCATGACAAACGGATCCCAACAAGTATTCTGTATAGCAGTTTTATCCTAAGTTTGGAAGTAGGAAGAGCTCTGAGATCCCCACTGTGCTGGACACAAACCCTGCAGGCCTCCTAAGACCCTCTTGGTGACCACCTTATTTCCAAAGATGCAGCCAGAGTCAGCCCCTCACTGAGAAACGGTGTGCAGGGCAGCACCCTGGTGTCACGCTGCTTCTTGTCCTCCCTGCCTTGTCCTCCTTTAGCCCTCTCACTCCCACCTCTCCAGGATTTCACTTTCCAAACAAAGTAGCTGCAATGTCATCCTCGCCTCTGGATCTGTAAGGGGGGGGGTGGGTACCAAGAAAACCACCTGGATGAATCAGATTCAGGGTCGGGCAAGGTTCTCTGAACACTTTATAGGCAAAGGAGTGGGTGGTGAAGGGCATGGCCCTTCTCTCTGAGGGAATCTGAAGACTCCCCTTCACTTGCTAAATGATCCCTGACTTTACAGAGCCACCTGGGGAGGCTGCCAAGGCTGAGGTTTGAAGAAGGTTGCCTTAACCACTTTTTAGAAATAGGGTAATGGGGAGGCTTCCCTGGTGGTCCAGTGGTTAAGATGCCCACTTCCACTGCAGAGGGCACAGCTTCCATCCCTGGTCCGGGAACGAAGATCCTAAATGCTGTGATCAGATCAGACCAGATCAGTCGCTCAGTCGTGTCCGACTCTTTGTGACCCCATGAATTGCAGCACGCCAGGCCTCCCTGTCCATCACCAACTCCTGGAGTTCACTCAGACTCACGTCCATCAAGTCAGTGATGCCATCCAGCCATCTCATCCTCTGTCGTCCCCTTCTCCTCCTGCCCCCAATCCCTCCCAGCATCAGAGTCTTTTCCAATGAGTCAACTCTTCGCATGAGGTGGCCAAAGTACTGGACTTTCAGCTTTAGCATCATTCCTTCCAAAGAAATCCCAGGGCTGATCTCCTTCAGAATGGACTGGTTGGATCTCCTAGCAGTCCAAGGGACTCTCAAGAGTCTTCTCCAACACCACAGTTCAAAAGCATCAATTCTTTGGCACTCAGCCTTCTTCATAGTCCAACTCTCACATCCATACATGACCACAGGAAAAACCATAGCCTTGACTAGACAGACCTTTGTTGGCAAAATAATGTCTCTGCTTTTGAATATGCTATCTAGGTTGGTCATAACTTTCCTTCCAAGGAGTAAGCATCTTTTACTTTCATGGCTGCAGTCACCATCTGTAGTGATTTTGGAGCCCAGAAAAATAAAGTCTGACACTGTTTCCACTGTTTCCCCATCTATTTCCCATGAAGTGGTGGGACCAGATGCCATGATCTTCATTTTCTGAATGTTGAGCTTTAAGCCAACTTTTTCACTCTCCATTTTCACTTTCATCAAGAGGCTTTTGAGTTCCTCTTCACTTTCTGCCATAAGGGTGGTGTCATCTGCATATCTGAAGTTATTGATATTTCTCCCGGCAATCTTGATTCCAGTTTGTGTTTCTTCCAGCCCAGCGTTTCTCATGATGTACTCTGCATATAAGTTAAATAAACAGGGTGACTATCTATATACAGCCTTGACGTACTCCTTTTCCTATTTGGAACCAGTCTGTTGTCCCATGTCCAGTTCTAACTGTTGCTTCCTGTCCTGACCCACATACAAATTTCTCAAGAGGCAGATCAGGTGGTCCGGTATTCCCATCTCTTTCAGAATGTTCCACAGTTTCTTGTGATCCACACAGTCAAAGGCTTTGGCATAGTCAATAAAGCAGAAATAGATGTTTTTCTGGAACTCTCTTGCTTTCTCCATGATCCAGCGGATGTTGGCAATTTGATCTCTGGTTCCTCTGCCTTTTCTAAAACCAGCTTGAACATCAGGAAGTTCACGGTTCACATATTGCTGAAGCCTGGCTTGGAGAATTTTGAGCATTACACTGCTAGCGTGGGAGATGAGTGCAATTGTGCGGTAGTTTGAGCATTCTTTGGCATTGCCTTTCTTTGGGATTGGAATGAAAACTGACCTTTTCCAGTCCTGTGGCCACTGCTGAGTTTTCCAAATTTGCTGGCATATTGAGTGCAGCACTTTCACAGCATCATCTTCCAGGATTTGGAATAGCTCAACTCGAATTCTATCACCTCCACTAGCTTTGTTCGTAGTGATGCTTTCTAAGGCCCACTTGACTTAACATTCCAGGATGTCTGGCTCTAGGTGAGTGATCACACCATCGTGATTATCTGGGTTGTGAAGATCTTTTTTGTACAGTTCTTCTGTGTATTTTTGCCATCTCTTCTTAATATCTTCTGCTTCTGTTAGGTCCATACCATTTCTGTCCTTTATTGAGCCCATCTTTGCATGAAATGTTCCCTTGGTATCTCTGATTTTCTTGAAGAGATCTCTAGTCTTTCCCATTCTGTTGTTTTCCTCTATTTCTTTGCATTGATCACTGAAGAAGGCTTTCTTATCTCTTGCTATTCTTTGGAACTCTGCATTCAGATGTTTATATCTTTCCTTTTCTCCTTTGCTTTTCACTTCTCTTCTTTTCACAGCTATTTGTAAGGCATCCTCAGACAACCATTTTGCCTTTTTGCATTTCTTTTCCATGGGGATGGTCTTGATCCCTGTCTCCTGTACAATGTCACGAACCTCATTCCATAGTTCATCAGCACTCTATCTATCAGATCTAGGCCCTTAAATATATTTCTCACTTATAATCATAAATGCTGTGAGGCTTGGCCGAAAAGACCAAAAAGAAATAAAGAGCCTTTGATACATCTGCTAAGGGTCAAACAGGGAGAAAATTAAGTCTCCTAGCGTCCAAGGTGTTTGCAAGGTGTTTCTCCTAAAACAGAACTTTCTTTTAATAGTCAACAGAACAACAGCAACTGCAGCGAAACTGCACAGATTGCTTGGTCCTCAACCGGGGAGCCCTCAGGCCCGCCTTGAACACGCGCAGAGGCGGGGCCCCCCAGGCGCCAAGGAAGGCAGGCCGGAGCCCCGCCCGCACTCCGCGCCCTCCTCTTGCAGTCTCGCTACAACCTGCGTCTCCTGTGAATATTTCAGTGTTTACAGGTGTGCTGGTTGCTTCACGCTCCTGGCCCTGCATCCTAGGATTTCCTGTGTTGCAGAGTCGCTGTGGGGCTGGTTGCTTGCAGCTGGTGCTAATAAGGCCACCGTCTGGGTTCAGGCCCCATCGGGGCCTGTTCACTCTGCTCCGCGGCCAGAGGCTGAAGCTCCGTGTTCACGTCTGGTCAAGGGCACGTGGCAAAGGGGGCGGGCGACCTCTCCGGGAGGAAGTTACTCCTCATGGTGTCTTCACCGCTGCAGAGGTCAGCACGGTTTTCTCCAGGATTCTCTTCTCTCTAAGGAGGTATGTGTTTTTAGAATTTGCCTTTTTCATGCCATCAGCAAGTACTCACCAAGCACCTGTTATGTATTTAGGACAGTGAGGCACTCCCTTTGTCTGTTTGATCATCCATTCTTCATTCACTAGAATACAGTCCCCTAGAGGGAGGGGCATTCTGTGGATGTCACGAAATAAACTAGGTGGGGTTACAGGTTTTTTTTATAAGTTTTTGTATAATGTAATACACAGGAATAGACTTACTCAAATATTTATTGACTATTATCTCTTGGACACTAGGAATACAACAGTGAAACAAACAAATTACAACATCTCTGTTCTCATGGAGTTTATGTTCCAGTGTGGAGAGTGATAGTAAAGAAAAGCTGGTTAAAAAAAAAAAAAAAAAAAAAATATATATATATATATATATATATATATATATGTATGTTCCCTGATGATAGGGCTTCCCTGGTGGCTCAGAGGGTAAAGCGTCTGCCTGCAATGCAGGAGACCTGGGTTCGATCCCTGGGTCAGGAAGATCCCCTGGAGAAGGAAATGGCAACCCACTCCAGTACTCTTGCCTGGAAAATCCCATGGACAGAGAAGCCTGGTAGACTACAGCCCATGGGATCGCAGAGTCGGACACGACCAAGCGACTTTACTTTCCCTGATAATAAGTGCCAAGGAGAAAAAAGCCGAGATGGAGGTTTCTGGGGAGTATCCTGCGGTTATAAACAAGGCGGTCAGTGTACACCTCGCTGAAGTGACACTATGTGAGGACCTGAAAGTGGGGAGACTGAGCTGTGTGGGTACCAGACCGGAGAATGGCTCAGGCAGAAGGAGAGCGAAGGTGGAGACCACGGCGAGGGCGCGTGCATGCTGTGTTGTTGGAAGCATGCACTGGGGCGCCGCCGTGAGTGAAGGTTGGCAATGGAGACGCCCCAAGAAAGAGGGGAAGGAGGGGGACCAGGGAGGGTCCACGGGCACTGGGAAGGGCTCTTGTTTCCTTCTGAAGATGGAGGCTCCTCCAAGGTGGTCCTTTGGAGCAGGGCGGTAAAAGCTCGACATGAATGTGTTCATCCGCATTCCTATGGCGGGACTAGGTGATGGCGGGCGTTTTCAGACTTGAGGGCTGAGCGTGGCTCCCTGCCCCACCCTGACCCCCACGTGCTGCAAGCCTGGGAGTCACGTGTGGTGGCATCTTGGGAGCCCCCACGGAACCTGGGATTACTTGATCCACCAGCCAGGCGCGTGGGAGCGCAGAACAGACGCGGAAGAAGAAAGGCTTTAGTCATGTCTTACCTTGTAGATTACAGCCATCTTTTCACATTTGCCAGGAAATGGGAAACTTACTCACCACGTGACCCAAGGCCACATGAGTGAAGGAGAAAGCACCAAGTGTCAAGAAGGAAGTCGTTGCCTTGGGGTTATGGGGGGCGGGATGTGTGTGGTTAGAATCCTTAGAGAAGAGGGGAAATCGGAGCGGGTCCTGAGACGTGGGGGGCCATGTGGGTTTGTGAACAGGAGCTGGGAGGGCGTTGCAAATCTTCGTCCCTGAGTGAGGGATGGTAAGACATTTTGGACCCTTTCGGAGGTCAGAAATAGGACGATCTCAGCTGGAATGGAGGGCCCTTGTTGGGAAAGAGTGAGGAAAGGGTGGCAAAGAGTGAGCCAGACCGTGGAACCCCTGGCGTGCCAGCTGGAGAAGTGTGGACTTTTTCCTGAGGGTGCTTCACTGCTTTAGATGGCAGGGTGCTTCAGACAGAGCCCTGTCAGTTTCCTTCATGCCTGAGTATGTGCAGGCGGTAGCCCTGCCAGATGTAACATAACAGGAGACCCACTTAAATTTGGATTTCAGATAAACAGTGAATAATTTTCAATACAAATATGCCCCACGAAATATTTGAGGCTTAAATACAGGTACATTTAAATTTCAGATAGACGATGGACAGTTTTTAGGATAGTGCAGTGTTATGTCTCATGCAATATTGGGGATATACTTACACTTTAGAAAATTCATTTTTTATATGAAATTAAATTTTAACTTGACATCCGGTATCTTTTTATTTAAGTCTGTCAAGCCTAGGATGTGAAGCTGAATCAATGCTGCTCTGCGATGCTATGGACACCAGGCCAGAGTGCCCTCCTGTTACACTAATTGGCCTGGGCAGCTCTGCCCCTGGGGAGCTGATTCCTTGGCCTCCCCCGGTGCCGGCTCAACTAATAGCTCCAGCCTCTGAGTTGCCCCAGAGAACTACCAGCAGGCCCCCGTCTGCCTCCCCAAACCTGCCTCACTAGGCATAGAATAGGAATCCTGATTTTGCCAGCAAAACAGTGGCAGCCCTGAGGATCAATATGGGTCCTGATGTGCAGAGTGGGGAATACACAGTCTACTATCCTAAATCAGTATTGATTGTACAAGCGGGCTGTCATCACCCAATCAGGCATACTGAAATGAGATGTTGGTGGCAGGCTGCCTCTTCATGGAGAACTCTTCAAACACCCCTTAGACTCTTAACAGGCTCAGAGGAAAGAGCAGTGAGTTCGAGTTCTTTGCTTTTACTAATGCAGTGCCTTGGGGAGCTGCATCATGTTCTTTGTTTTTGTTTTCTTTTCTTTATTTTTTAATGCTAAAATGAGAGGGGAAAAAAATCTCTAGCGGTCTTCTCTCCTTTGGGACTCTCTCTTTTAAATGTGATCCGTTCAGTTCAAGAACCAAAACACAAAGACAGAAAAAAACAATAGAATTTGCATTGAAAGCCTCAGATGTGGTGGACTCTGTAGTGAGCATTTTGTACGTTTTGTGAGGTCATATCCTTAGAAGAATTCTATGAGAGAGGTAGTATTCTCCTCATTGTGCAGATTTAGAACTAGGGACTCACTGAGGCTCAGTGATTTAGGACCACACAGCCTGCCAGTGCGTCAGTGTTACTCAGTCGTGTCCTGACTCTCTGTGACCTGATGGACTGTAGCCCACCAGGCTCCTCTGTCCATCGAATTCTCCAGATAAGAATACTGGAGTGGGTAGTCATTCCTTTCTCCAGAGGAATCTTCCCAACCAAGGGATCGAACCCATGTCTCCTGCATTGCAGGCAGATATTTTACCATCTGAGCCACCAGGGAAGCCTGCCAGTGGGTCAGAGCCTTGGTTTAAACCCGGATCAGTTTGACTTGTAACACTCCTGCTGGCTTAAGGAGCTGGTTAAGCTGCATACACACACAGCTGGTTTGTCAGGCCAGCTTGTCCTTGAAAATTCTGAATTACCTGGTGGTCCAGTGGTTAGGACTTGGTGCTCTCCCTGCGGTGGGCCTGGGTTTGATCCCTGGTCAGGGAACAAGGATCCTGCAAGCTGCTGGGTGTGGCCAAAAAGAAAAATTGTAACTGATCAACATCCTCGGAGAAACTGTCTCTGGTTGCTCGGCAAACCTCAGCTACTTCTCTCTGCTCTCACAGGATTTCCGTTCCGCCTGTGTTGCAGAGCCTCTGCCATTGTGCTGTAAAAACACCCACCTTTCTACTTATTCTCAAAGTCCTCAAGGTCAAAGCCTTCTTTCTATCAAGTGTGTGTCTCTCTACATTGAGGGACCAGAGTACTGTTTGGCACACAGTAGACTCTCAGTAAATATCTGCTGCTGGATACTATTATTTCCAATTCCCTTTTCCCATTTGTTTAGGGAGTCCAAGAATGCTGTTGTGTTGGTGTGTGGCATTTGTCACTGATGGCCTTATGCACTCCTCTATCTATTTTCTTACACTGAGTTTTCTATTTTCCTGTCTTCGATGGTCACTCAGCTAACTGGCCAACACCAGCACTGATAAGGGCTTCCCTGGTGGCTCAAATGGTAAAGAATCTGCCTGTAATGCAGGAGACCTGGGTTTAATCCCTGGGTTGGGAAGATCTGGAAGAGGGCATGGCAACCCACTCCAGTGTTTTTGCCTGGAGAATTCCATGGACAGAGGAGCCTGGCGGGCTACAGTCCATGGGGTCGCAAAGACTCGGACACGACTGAGTAACTAAGCACAGCACAGTACTGATAAAGGAATCTTCTGGGGTCGAAAGGTTGGAGCAGCAGGGATGCTAGGATGCATATATTTGCAGAAGTCCAAGATGGTCTTCTCAACTGCCCTTCCTTGTGATCTGATGGAAAGGTAGTGGCAGAGTGAGCCCAATGGAAGGCCTCACGTCCCAGATTTAGGGTCTTAAGGCTGATGTATTGGGTTGGCCAAAAGTTGGGGTTTTTCCACAACATCTTATTGGCCAACCCAATGTTTTCAGTCACAGCAATACAGGGATGGAGTGTCCAGAGAAGAATGAAAAATATGCCAGTGAAAGAGGATGGCAGATTGGCTCTGATCCTGTCTTCTCACAAGAACTTCTTAGAAAGTCACCCTGTTTTTGAAAAGAGTACATGTTCCCAGAAAACCTCTTTCAGGAACTAGACGGTACATCGTCCCTTGATTCTGCTTCCAGAAGGAAATGTGGTTATCAAGGGAATGTGGGAGTGCCCGTGTCCTCTGGCCCTTCGGGGATGAACAGGCCACGAAGCCGGTAACTGGTGTTCATGGACAGGTATTGGCCAAGAGGTTGAATGCGTTCCCAGCCTAGCCACCGGGAGCTCAAACATGAAGGAAGTGTGTATATGGAGATCCAGCCTTTAAACGCTCCTGGCGTTTGTGTTCTTCTGCAGATCCGAGGTCCTTCAAGGGGTTTTATGACTAACAGTGATTGCCCTGTCACATTAATTCATCTCCCACAGGCTGTTTTTCTTTCAGGTCCTATCTGGGGCAAAGATGACTGTGTTAAAAGTCGGGGCTTGTTCTTGCTGACAGAGTTAAATTTGGTCTGTGTTTCTTCTGCACAAGAAGTGGAGCCTGAACTGCACTGAACAACTGTCTTGAGGGCACGTCCAGTGCTGAGTTTGTCTCTCTCATCTTCATCCTTTTATTGTTTTTGTTACAGTATATATTTCAGTGGTGTCAGGATTTTTTAAGGCTCCACCTTGGGAGAAGCTCAAGAAATGGCCTGTGTTAGCATTGGTGAGGCTCAGACAGGTTTATGCATATGAGCCGGGCTGTTTATTGATCCCATGAAATAAGAAACCGTTGAAATATCCTGGTTGTGTGAAATATAACCCTTGACCAGCCAAAGCCATTTGTCTGCCTTGCCTGTTGAGAGAAGCACATTTAAAATTCCACACCTGGGAGGAACTTCTTGGAAAGAATATTTCATGCAAATGAATACATTCTTTGGACTTGCACTGCAATTTGGATTAGAAAATATGAGCTTGTTATGCCTGGACATAAATTTTGTTAGAGGCCACCTTGAGAATGACAGCATGGATTATTCCAGGGGTCTTGTGTAGGATCCGTCACGGAGCAGGTTTTGGATGTATTTATCTCCACATCCTGCGTGAGGGGTTTGAAGCTTGAACTGCTGCTGCTGCTGGTTTAATGCTGTATGTTGCTAGGGTGGAGGCCCTGCAAGGTTCAGAATTTTAAAATAAAGTGCTGGAATCTGCTGGGAAGAAATGGAGATTGGTTATTAATTCCCATCTTGAGGGCTTTATGGATAGTTACTGGGGGGGAAAGAACTTCCAACAATTAAAGTCAGAGATTAATATTTTGTACACGTTTTGTATTTGGGAGAATGTTATGTTTTCCTTGAGAGGTTTGACTTTATTTTTTAAGCTAGCCTGTGAAATATGGCTAAGGAATATTGGAGAAACTTCAAGAAGTTTCTAAGTAATGTTGAAGAAACTTCCAGTCAAGACCAGGGACACTAATCCTGCCCCAGACTTTCTTTTTCACAACTTGCCATTTCTGAAAGCCTGAGCTTGGCAGGCAGCTGAGTGTGGTTTGAGCACCTTACTAGAGAAAGCTTTGGGACAGCCTTGCTGTGAGGTCATGGGGGCTTCAGGCCCTGGGCAGAACTTGGTTATGAGTCTGTTACTGCCATGTGCTTGGCCATGCACACTGCAAAAACTTTATAAATTGAAAAAGAGGGAATTCTCTGGTGGTCCAGTGGTTAGGACTCCATACTTCCAGTACTGGGGCCCAGGTTTGATCCCCGGTCAGGAAACTAGGATCCTGCAAGCCACTCAACATGGCCAAAGGAAAAAAAAGTAATTGGATAAAAAAAATACATATATATATATAATTATAGTGAGTGAAAATCGCTCGGTCATGTCCGACTGTTTGTGACCCCATGGACTATACAGTCCATGGAATTCTCCAGGCCAGAACACTGGAGTGTGTACCCATTCTCCAGAAAATAGTAGTATTAAATTAAAAGTTCATATCATAAAATTGTATTAAATTTTATATTATAGTCTGACCTGCCTCTTGAGAAACCTATATGCAGGTCAGGAAGCAACAGTTAGAACTGGACATGGAACAACAGACTGGTTCCAAATAGGAAAAGGAGTACGTCAAGGCTGTATATTGTCATCCTGCTTATTTAACTTCTATGCAGAGTACATCATGAGAAACGCTGGGCTGGAAGAAGCACAAGCTGGAATCAAGATTTCTGGGAGAAATATCAATAACCTCAGATATGCAGATGACACCACTCTTATGGCAGAAAGTGAAGAGGAACTCAAAAGCCTCTTGATGAAAGTGAAAATGGAGAGTGAAAAAGTTGGCTTAAAGCTCAATATTCAGAAAATGAAGATCATGGCATCTGGTCCCATCGCTTCATGGCAGATGGATGGGGAAACAGTGGAAACAGTGTCAGACTTTATTTTTTTGAGCTCCAAAATCACTGCAGATGGTGATTGCAGCCATGAAATTAAAAGACGCTTACTCCTTGGAAGGAAAGTTATGACCAACCTAGATAGCATATTCAAAAGCAGAGATATTACTTTGCCAACAAAGGTCCATCTAGTCAAGGCTATGGTTTTTCCAGTGGTCATGTATGGATGTGAGAGTTGGACTGTGAAGAAAACTGAGCACTGAAGAATTGATGCTTTTGAACTGTGGTGTTGGAGAAGACTCTTGAGAGTCCCTTGGACTGCAAGGAGATCCAACCAGTCCATCCTAAAAGAGATCAGTCCTGGGTGTTCATTGAAGGGACTGATGCTGAAGCTGAAACTCCAATATTTTGGCCACCTGATGCGAAGAGCTGACTCATTGGAAAAGACCCTGATGCTGGGAGGGATTGGGAGCAGGAGGAGAAGGGGACAACAGAGGATGAGATAGCTGGATGGCATCACAGACTTGATGGACATGAGTTTGAGTGAACTCTGGGAGTTGGTAATGGACAGGGAGGCCTGGCGTGCTGTGATTCATGGGGTCGCAAAGAGTCAGACATGACTGAGCGACTGAACTGAACTTAAAGTATAATATATAATAAATTTATAAATATATATTACTTATATATATTATATCATACTAACATTTCTATTAAATTGTGTATTATAATAGCATAATAAAATTAGATTAAATTATATTAAATATAATACATATTATAACAATTGCATATAATTGTTACTGAATATATAACTATATTCTATAATTCTATCTATAGCTATATAATCTATATATATTATAAATACATTATATTTATATCTATATCTATATATTATCTGTGTGTATTTATACATGTATCTTATCACATAGATTTTGAGAAGGTGCTATTCGGAGAGTGACTATGAGGTTATCTTGAAGATGCAGTCTCACACTCAGCATAAGGGCTGCAGGAAGTGGTGTCTGCCCTGATGTTCCTCTTTGGAGTCGTGGACATCATCATCCTGATGTCAACACTTTTCTGGTTTTTGCTTCTCAAACACTCATGTGTTAGATTCATAAACACGTGATGACTTAGGCTGAACTGAGAGTGGGGACAGGAGCAGAGAGCAGGCTAGAGAGCTTTTCCACCAGAGCTCTTGGTCTCTGCTCTTAGGGCCCTCTCCTAAGTCCTAACTTCACTGTCCACTGGTTCCTCGTGGGGAATTTCAACAGGAGCTTTTAGCTGGTAATGACCACACTGTTCTAGGTGCTACAGGACATGAAGATCATCAGAATAACCCATTGTTAGTTATCAGAGTTTACAAAGGGCTTTTCTCATTCTCCATCTCATGAACTCTTCTCCCTCAAGGAGAACTCTAGTTCTGAGCCTGAAGGTGGCCCTCCCCTAGAAGGTCCTCCCAACGCCAGAGCCCTCAGCTGGGGAGCCTTTTGAGGGGCTCGGCGTTCCCACTTGTGTGGAAGAACTTCTGTGATATTACTGTTTTCTAGTCTGTGGGCCACCCACCCGGGGGGCATAGAATCTGATGAGGTGGCACATGCGCCTCTCCCACCAGCTTGTTGGATGTCTGCGTTGTCTTTGGGTATAGAGTATCTTCTCGGGGGCAGCTTCTGATCTTTTGTGCCAGTGGTTGTTTGGCGGGTATTTGTGATTTGGTGTGCTCATGAGCGGGGGTGAGCTTTTAGTTCATACAGGAAACCTCCTTGTCTGCAGTCACCTGTCCGAGGAGCCTGCCCACGACAGGCTTCCTCACACAGTTTTGTTCAAATTAGTAGTTACTGGAATTGGAACGTTTCAAGGCCCCTGGGAAAGGATGGGTTAGTGTTGAAAGAGTACATTCGAGGGTTTGAAATAAGATGTAGAAAGAAAGGAGAGAGAGAGGAGAGGGGCCCATGGTCCCAGTGGGTGGACCCCAGTGCTTTCTGGAAGGGCTTCCCTGCTGCTCAGAGGACAGAGGTCTCACCAGAATCAGTGGGTAATCCCGACCTGTTGGCAAGACGGGCCAGATTGCCTTCATGCCCTGATTCACACACACACAGAAGGTTTTAATGCTTTTCCCTCATTCACAAGAGTGCATCAAGCTTTAAAGATCCCTGTGCTACAGGTTGAACTGTGTCCCCCACTAAAGGGGTGTTGAAGTCCCAACCCCCCGGCGCAGATGTGACCTTGTTTGGAAACAAGAGTCATTGCAGATGAAATCAGTTAAGATGGAGTCATACTGGAGTAGGGTGGGCCCCTAACCTATTGTGACTGGTGTTCTTCCAAAAAAGCCAAGTATGGAGAGAAACACGCAGGGAGAACCCCACGCAATGATAAAGGCAGAGCCTGGAGCGACACACCTCCACGCTAAGGAGTGCTGAGGACAGCCGACAGCAAACAGAAATTAGGGAGAAAAAGAAATGGACCCTCCCTAAGGGGCTTCAGAGAGAGCACGGCCCTGCTGGAACCTCGGGTTTAGACTTCCTGCCTGCAGAATTCTAAGAGAACAAACCTCTGTTGTTTTAAGCCTCCCAGTTTGTGGTACTTGTTACAGCAGCCCTGGCAAACTAATGGTTTGACCTTATGGCCCGTACAGCAGAATCACAACTGCATTTACTTGTGAGCAAATTTGATCTCATTCAAGAGTCTAGGAGCTCGTAAGCATCCCTAGAGCCCACTGCCTAACACAGATCACAGAGCACGCTAGTAAATATGGGTTGAATGAATACATTTTAGGAGTTTAGATCTCAGTGGTATATTAAATACAAATAAAATGTTAGAATTAACAAGGGAGAAATGACTGCCTAGATTGATGTATGTATTTTATTTATAACACTATATAATCTCATTTACAATGTGCAGAAATGAATATTATGCCATACTTTGAAACCCTAAGTAGTGGCTCCTCCACAAAACGAGTGAAACAGAAGTCTGTGTCTTGTCCCTGAGGTTGAAGATGACTGCTGTGTTGGTCAAACAAGAGACCTTGGTCTTTACCACCTCTTTAACTTCTTAGCATCTTTTCTGGTTTCTCACTGGAGCTAGAATGGCTGCTGAGGGACCCTCCCTGCCTATGAGATTTACATTAGTGGAGATTTAAAGCAAACACTACTTCAAAACTAGCAGTAACTTCAATAATTGACTGAGGTTAATGCCCCGAGGCAGAACCTCAGATCATCAATTTAACTTACCTGGTTCTTAATGGCTGGGAAACAGCTGGCATCTGGGTAACCCCTGGGTACCTAGGAGGCCACAACAGGAGGGACCCCGTGCCTTGGAAGAGATGTATGATAGTAATCTCATTGGATCTTTGTTTCTGAGTAGCAATTTAGCAGATACTCGGTTGCTGCTACTGCCACCGCTAAGTCGCTTCAGTCATGTCCGACTCTTCGCGACCCCATGGACTGCAGCTACCAGGCTCTTCTGTCCATGGGATTTTCCAGGCAAGAGTACTGGAGTGGGCTGCCATTGCCTTCTCCAATACTCGGTTGAGAGGGACCATCGCATATATATGTTTGCATGTGTGTCCCTAAATGAACCAAAACCAGCAGAGTAAAGGGTTAATAAGGATCCATATTGCAAACACTTACTGAAGATGTATAAGAAAATATATGGGAGATAAGAGAAAGAAAAACAAACGAGTTAGAAAGGGTCCCGAATCCTTTAATGACTTTGTCCTTTTTTTCACAGTTTACCTCTTCTTTGTACTTAAAGATTCTGGTTCCATTGGGTGCTGTCATTTACTTCTTACTCAAAGGAGATCAGCAGTGACATTTTGGGAGATTTCCTTTTTTTTAGACCCTGAGAGAGCGCGCACCATCAGCCTCATCCTTAAGTTTATCATCCACAGACACATCTTACTCAATCCAGGTATTAACTTTTACCTTATGCCAGGTTCAATGCTTCACAGTTGAATGCAAAGATAAGTCAAACAGAGCTCCAGATTATGAAGAGTTTATGATCTAGAGAAGGGATTAGATGCATTGTGTAGGTATGAAAGCGTCCCTTTGTTTTCTGTTCTTAAGGGTCATCTTGGCCAACCCTTGGAGGGCAATCAGGAAGTTGAGTCACATTGTCACCCAGATCTGGAGTTTTCCCTGCCATCTCCTATTCGTGAGTCTCTTCTCTGCATCTGTGTCAACAGGTAATCTCAGAAGTCACCTACTCAAAGGGCTGGACGAGATCCACCTCTCCCTGGACCCCTCGATGCTTCGGCCCCCACGAAGTCCAGTAACTCAGGTGACAATGTAGATATGTGGAGTTCTGTCCTGAATGGTTAACAGTGTGGAGGTCTCGTTTGGGTTCTAACCTTTCCAGAGATGGTATAGGTTGCTACCCGGGGATACAGAAGGTGAGATCTACTTGACTGTGGGCCCAGCAAGGGCTCAGTGACAAGTCCAGGGCTCCTGGGTCACTCTGGACAGCAGCAGTGTGAGTGTCCAGGACCAACATGTGCCCTTTTGCGCCCTCCCCTAGAACTAGGGCCAGCCCAGCCTCCCCAGTGACTCACAGGAGGAGGAGAACGGACTCAGAGGGCAGATAGCTGGCTGGCCCTCCCCAAAGGCAAGCTTGTCTATGACCCCCATCTCCACCCCCTGGGAACACGATGGACCATTGGCCTGAGAGAAGGAGGGGGACTGAACCTGTCCCCTACTTTTAAGGGAAGCACCCCCACCCATGGGCATGTGGGATGTGTGCCCAGGAATTTCTCTCTCTGCTCATCCATCAGGTCAGTTCCCCCTCCTTTGCTCAAAAGGCCCAGATGATGAGAAAGGGAACTAAACTCTGCATTCCAATCCTTCCTTCTGATCTTGGGGTGGAAATTTCCTTCCCTCCATGAAAATGAGCTTTGGGTGCTGCTGCTGCTGTGAAGTCGCTTCAGTCGTGTCCAACTCTGTGCAGCCCCATAGACGGCGCAGCTAAGAATGCCCTGGAAGAGAGGCAGGACAAACAATGACCAGACAGACCCTCCAGAATATTCTGAATTGGATGGCATCACCAACTCAATGGACGTGAGTCTGAGCAAACTCCGGGAGATAGTGAAGGCCAGAGAAGCCTGGTGCGCTGCAGTCCATGGGGTTGCAAAGAGTCAGACATGACTTAGTGACCGAAAAACAACAGAAAGAAGATTAGAGCTGAAACTCCAGGTAGACATTTCTTTCTCCTACACCTTTCAGACCTGCATGAGGGAATTGTCCTGCCACACCTCCCCACCCCCGCTCACCTAGCTCTGGCCCTGAATCCTGCCCCCCCACCAACCGTCCCTACAGTGACCCTCCCAGGTCTCAGCACCGGGACCCCACGCCCGCACTGTGCCTTTCTAAGGGTTACTTTGAGAATCTGGTAACGCACATCTTAGCCTAGGTGTGCAGCGATGTTTGCTTCTTCTTCATCACAGCTGCTGCGTGGGGTGGGCCACGGACTCCACCCTGTGGCCCCAGGGGAGCTGCGGGTGGGCTGACTACCTCAGCAGGCCATACATGAAGTTTGCTTGGTGAGACAAGTCCGGATTTTCCACAGAGAGCACATGACCTCATTCTAGAACCCTGCATGGGGAGAGGGGTGTGTTTGCCATCGCTGGCTTTGGGTCTTGACTCTTAGGAAGAGTGGACACTCACTGTCCTGTCCCTCCAAGACCCTGAGACCTTCAAGAGGCCACGGGGAGATGCTCACTGTCATGGCGTAAGATGTGGCAGCCGGCTCGGTGCACTGCCTCAGGTTAAAGTGTTCTGATCCAGGTTTTCTCCTAATGAGAGCTCGTCGGAAGGAGGCTCTCCAGGTGCACCCTCAACCTACAGACAAGGAAGCCTGGCGTGCTGCGGCCCGTGGGGTCCCAAAGAGTCAGATGCGATTGAGCAACAACAGAGATGTAAATCAGTGAGCTTACTCAGGGAGAGAAGGTTGAGAAGCGCACAGAAGTTACTGAGTTTTGATGGAATGTAGGCAGGCACCAGAGGACGCACCCTGGGGAGGGAAGGAGGGACGGAAGAAACCCCAGGAGCAGAGGCTCGGAAGTGAAAAAGCAAATCTAGCCTGTGTGGTTAAATGAAAGTGAGGGGGAACGTGAGGTTTACCGTTTGGCTGGGTGTAGGGAGTAAGTGGGGAGGTGGGAAGACTGACAGAGAACCAGGGCTGAAAGGCAGGCTGTGCAGCTCCAGCTTCATGTGGAAGGCATCTCGCGGCGATGGAAGATTACTGAAGAGAGCACACTGATCCAGCAGACCTTTAGAGATTAATCCCGCAGCGGTGTGGAGGTGGGCCAGGAGGGCAGATTAGGATGCTGATGGTGGTAACGAAGAAGACATAATAGTAAAATTATGAAGACAGTCATGGTTTTCAGCACTTTGCGTCCATTACCTTCTGTAATCCCCTCAACACTCCTGTGAAAAGAGATGACTGTTTTCTCTACTTTACAGATAGTGAAAGTGAGGAACAGATAAGTTTGGTAATTTACCAGGTCACCCAGCTAATAAGGAAGAGACCTGCGAATGAGGACTGACTGTACAGCACAGGGAACTCTACTCAGTGCTCTGCTATGACCTAAATGGGGAGGAAATCCACAAAAGGGATATATGTGTATACATAGCTGATTCACTTTGCTGCACAGCAGAAACTAACACAGCATTTTAAGGCAACTGTACTCCAATAAAAGGCAATTTAAAAAATATGGATTCATGAAACTACAAAATTACAGAAATATGGAACAACAACA
The DNA here is from genome assembly GCF_002263795.3 of Bos taurus. Classification (NCBI taxonomy): domain Eukaryota; kingdom Metazoa; phylum Chordata; class Mammalia; order Artiodactyla; family Bovidae; genus Bos; species Bos taurus. The sequence continues at coordinate 13,263,620 of NC_037339.1, forward strand.
ACAAAAAAAGGGAGACCTAGATACAGCCAGGGGCTGTCATCTATTCATTTAGACAAACCACAAGGAGCGCCAGAGCAAAAGTGGGGTCGCCAGAAAGGCAGAGATGGTTGGGCTGTCACAGAATCAGAGGCCCCCAGATGGTAATGATAGCAGGAGGCTGGGTCTCTGGAAGCGGTGCTAACGGCACTGAGATAGGGGCACCCAGGGGTGGAGCTGGCTTCCAGAGCTAGATGGGGCACCGAGGTCACCACTAGCATTTCTGCCCCCAGCCCCGGAAATCCTGCAATAGTCACCCCACTGCTGTCTCTCCTTTCTGCTTGCTCTCACCATCCACTCTACATGGTGATGTCTACACTATGGAAAGCAGGTCGCATCACTCTACTGAAATCTTCCAATCTTCACAGCTCATCAGTCTAAACCCCAGGTTCTTTACCCTGTCCAGCAGACCCTACATGAAGTGGCCACAGTCTCTCGGACAGCGTCTCACAGCCCTGTGCCCTGGCCGCCTGGCTTCCATCTCCCTGGCTCCGCACGTGCTCCCCATGACCCTGGAGCCACGTGCCCCCTACGCCGCCGGAGCCCCGCCCATCTGTGAGCCTCCACGTGGCCGCCGGCCTCTCTCCGCCTTGCTCCAGGCTCGCAGGCCCCTGCTGCAATGCTCACCGCGGAGCCGCCTGCCTGGGCTATGTCCTCTGAAGGGATTCCTCCGTTTATCACATTTCTCGTCTCATCGATCGCCACGAATGTCATCATGTTCACGTGCGTGTGTATATATTGCTTCCCAACGCTATGGAAACAAGTGACCACTCCTGGTGACACAGAAATGTGTTCTCTTATGGTTATGCAGAGCAGAGATCCAAGAAAAGCGTCCTGGGGCCACAGTCAAGGTGTCAGCCGGCAGGGCCACATTCCCTGGAGGTTCTAGAGGAGAATCTTGTTCTTTTTTTTTTTTTTTTAACAAATGCATTGTTTTTGTTTATTTGGAAAACTTTCTCACTCACTCTTTTTTTTCTTTTTGCTGCCCCCCACTCTTTTTTTTTTTTTTGCTGCCCCAGGTCTTGGTTGGGGCATGCCGGCTCCTTTAGTCACAGCCTGTGGGATCTAGTTCCCTGACGAGGGATTGAACCCGGGCCCCCCTGCATTGGGAGCACAGAGTCTCAGCCACTGGACCACCAGGGAAGTCCCTGGAAAAATTTTTTAAAGCAGGTATTTATCACTTTTCCATTTATGTTCTTTCCTTCTTATTTTTTAAAATTTATTTTTTTTAATACATTTGATGAGCCACCAATGAAGCCCAAAGGCAAGGGAAGTATAGTTGATTTACATGTTAATTTCTGCTTTCAGCAAAGGGATTCAGTTATATATGATTCTTTTCCATCTTCTTTTCCACTAGCTTTATCACAGGGTATTGAATGTAGTTCCTGGTGCTGGACGGTAGGACCCTGTTGTTTATCTGCTGATCCCTGCATCTGCTGATCCCAAACTCTAGCCCATCCCTCCTCCACCCCGCCTCTCCCCTTGGCAGCCACAAGTCTGTTCTCTGTGTCTATGAATGTGTTTCTGTTTCATTGATAAGTTCATTTGTGTTATAGTTTAGAGTCTATGTATAAGTGATATCACATGGTATTCGTCTTTCTCTTTCCCACTTACTTCATACTGTTTGTGGCGTTCTCAAGGCAAGAATCCTGAAGTGGTTTGCCATTGCCTTCTCCAGTGGACCACGTTTTGTCAGAACTCTCCACCGTGACCCGTCCGTCTTCACTTGGTAGGATAATCTCTAGATCCACTCATGTTGCTGCAGATGCCAGTGTTTCATTCTGGGAGACTCTCTTCTTGCCTCTTCCACTTCCTGATGGCCGCTGGCATTCCTTGGCTTGTGGCCACATCACTCCAGTCTTCAAGGCCAGCGTCTCTCTGTGCCATCGTATTACTTCCTCTTTTGTGTGACAGCGTCAGAATCTCCCTCTCCTTCTGTCTTAGAAGAAAACATGTGAATGCACTTGGGATCCACTCTAATAATCCAACATAATCTCCCCATGTCAACACCATTAACTTAATCACATCCACAAAGATATTCTTTCCACGTTAGGTGACATTTACATGGAGAATTCTGCATGTGGAAGGAGGTTGAGCCTAATTATCTCTAAGGATTCCTCAGAAAATTCTATGAAAGAATGAGCCCATTAAAAAAGGAACATACAGAGAGGGAAATGAGGAAAGACACTCCACTGCTTTGCCATATATTTTGGTCTAGGGATTAGGAACTGATATCTTTGGGAGGCCATTATTCAACCTCCTACAATTTCTGTTTCCCTCCACTTGCTCAGTGGAAGAAATCTACTATATCCTACATACCTAGAACATAGCAGGTGCTCAATCATCATTTATTAAATCAATCAATAAATTAATATAGCCAAGTGTATTTTATTCTTAAAAGTATTTTTCATTATATGTTCATCATTTAAAAATAACCCACCATACGATTCCAACTTTTATAACAATAAAATAGCTTTGATATAACAGTCACATAAATGAAAACATGATTTAATGAAATGGCATTTTATGAGCTTTAGGCAAGCAAACGTTTGAATTATCTTGTTTAAATTAAATGGCTCTTTTGTGTTCCGTAGTAAGCATCACTAAGTGTGTCTATCTTGCTAATACAGTGGCATCATTATATTCTGAATTATACAATTTAATTACATGTAACTTGAAATTTAAACTGAAACATTGTTGAGGCATAAGCCTGACCTTCACTTCCACTCATTCCTGTTTTTTTTCCAAATTATGTGACACTGAGAAACGGTTAACAAAATCTTAGTTTTTCAGTTGCTTAAAGAAACCGCAAGGAATGGACAACTCTGGTTCTCACCCTGGCTTTGCCACTTATAGGCTACATAACCCTGGGCAAGATATTCAAGCAGCTAAGATACTCAGACCCCACTCTATGAAATACAGCTCTTGAGCAGCCTGAGATGAGGTAAGATAAGCACCTCAAATATGCCTGTTCACTGTCAGCCGGTACCAGCTCCCTCTTCCTCCATCCTTTCGCTCAAACAAGCCAGAAAAAAATAACTTAGATCTGATAAATAACTCTTCAAACCCACGCCACCGTACGTAAACATATTGGCTTAAAATATATAGGTGGCGCACACTGCATGAAGTCCCGACCACCCCAGCGTGAGCTGTGCTCTATGACTTTCCTGTTGTGTTGGGCACTGCGCCTAGCTGCTCCGTGAAACTTGACTCCTCCCCCGGGGGACCAGAGCTCCTGACTGGTTTGGGCTTCCCTTGTAGTTCAGCTGGCAAAGAATCCGCCTGCAATGAGGGAGACCTGGGTTCGATCCCTGGGTTGGAAAGATCCTCTGGAGAAGGGAACGGCTACCTACTCCAGTGTTATGGCCTGGAGAATTCCATTGACTGTATACCATGGGGTCACAGAGTCAGACACGGGTGAGCGACTTTCACTACTTTCACTTTCCAGGGGACCAGGGTCCAGGAGTGAGAAGAAGTGAAGCTGAGCCCTTTTCAAAGGCTCAGAGAACGTGCTCCTTTAGGCATCTGGTGGTTAATAGGAGCGCCATACTACAAACCCCCTCCATGGACCACAACTTGGTCATGGTGAATGGAAGGACTGATGTTTGGGCCACCTGATGTGAAGAGCCAGCTCACTGGGAAAGACCCTGATGCTGGGAAAGATTGAGGACAAGAGGAGAAGGAGGAGACGGAGGATGAGATGGTTGGATGACATCATCGACTCAATGGACATGAGTGTGAGCAAACTCCGGGGGATGGTGAAGGACAGGGAAGCCTGGTGTGCTGTAGTTCATGGGGTCACAGAGTCAGACATGACTTAGTGACTGAACAACAACCGGCAAATCAGGCTGGGTTGGCTGGCAGAGGGAAGCGGGGGGCGGAATTTGCCATCAGAACCGTCCAAGGGACTGAGAGAGAGAGAAGGGGACTGAAGCAGGGTGATGGCCAGGTTTTCTTCAAGGAGAAACAGACTACATAACCACATATATTTTTTGGAACGTAAAAAAAAGGGGGGCCAGTTTACCAACCTGAGAGACAGGGGTGTCAGAAGTCACAGAATATATGTCAAAGCAGAGTGAAGTGTTTTTCTTCCTTTCCCCTCTGTACTTCCTTTTTTTTATGGGCTCACTATTTCAGAGAATTTGAGTTTCAGAAGAGTCTTTAGAGATAATTAGGCTCGACCTCCTTCCCCAAGCAGAAATCTCCTTTATGATGTTCACAACAGATGGCCATCCTTTGTCATGTTGCTTTCATTATGATTTATTTTCTTCAGTAATCAGTTTTTATAGAACACCATTAAGTTAAGGAGTTTGTTTCTCAAGTCCCCAAGAAATGCCTCTCTCTTTACAGTGTGTGTGTGTGTGTGTGTGTGTGTGTGTGTCCGTCCCATATCCCATTCCACCCTGGGACTTTCTGACCCTGGTGGCCCTAACTATTAGTAGGGACAGGAAAGGGAAAAAAGACTTGACTTTTCAGGCATAACTCTTGGACTGAATTTAGTGCCAGGGGATGGGAAGGGCAGGAATAATTTTTAAAAATATCTCCTAGCTTGAGAAACATCTTTCTGACCTTTAGTGTTATTTTTTTCCCAAATAGTGCCAATCAAGATTTCATCCTTCTTCAAGTAACCAGGTCCAAAGAAAATTTTTATTTATTTTTTTGTTTCATTTTTCGGCTGTGCCATCCAGGTTACAGGATCTTAGTTCCTGGACCAGGGATTGAACCTGATCCCTAGGCACATGGAGTCCTAACTACGTGTGTGTGTGTGTGTGTGTGCAGTCACTTAGTCGTGTCTGACTTTACAACCCATGGACTGTAGCCCGCCAGGCTCTCTGTCCATGAAGTTTTCCAGGCAAGAATACTGGAATGGGTTGCCATTTCCTCCTCCAGGGGATCTTCCTGAGTCAGGGATCGAACCCACATCTCCTGCGTCTCCTGCATTAGCAGGCAGGTTCTTTACCACTGTGCCACCTGGAAAGCCCCCCTAACCACTGGACAGCCAGGGAAATCCCCAAAGAAAAATTCTATAGATACAAAAAAGCATGCAAAAATGTACTAAACATTTGAGAGTCCTAGGATTATGCTGCTGCTTCAGTTTTCATATCCTGCTCTTTTCATATTGTGTTGTTGACATGTCCCGTATCATTATATGTTCTCCTGCAGCCTAACTCCTAATTATGTGTCGTGTTCTGTTGTCTGGCTGTGGATTTATTTACTTGACCAGCCCCTTCTAGTTCCTCTCACGTCTTGCCTCCTTATGCTGGTCAGGGAAGCTGCCTCTGGCATAAGCCCTTCTTAATCTCCCTTGACTTCTGTCCAGACACATAAATGCTTGTCCCAGCGTATCTGGATGGCGTGATACAATTACAATGTGTTTCTGGGGAGTCATCACAGTGGTGCTGTGAGAAGGAGAGCCAGAGCCAGAGATTCTAACGTTACAGAATCTTGAATCCACCTGGAGCTGATGGGCTTACTTACTTGGATTATCCACTCCTGTAAGTAGACACACACACATACACACACACACACACACACACACACACAGTCCAACTTCTTAGAAGAACTCGTGGGCCAATAGGATTCAACCTGCTGGTTTGACTTCTGAGTTTCCAGTTCTCTGTCTCATACGGTGCTGCCTGAACAGCTGTTTTTGAGGACAGCCTTGGCCCGTGGTCCTTGACCTTGTTCTAATGACTTCCACCTCCTCCGGCCGTAGATCCACACCCTGGACACTGGCAAGCTCTTACTTCCTCCCACGTCCTGTGCTGTATGTAACTGCCGTCTTCACTGTGGTGTCCTTGGAGGGCAGACTGAGTTGTCACATAAAAGAATGCCCTCTTCTCGGCATTGCGCTCAGTCCCCTGGACCTTAAGCAGTGCTGCGTGTGCCCTGGTTCTCCAGTGGTATTGGCAGTGATGCGGCTTTACCTCCCTGTGGCTTTAGAGGCGGTGGAGAAAAACACCCAAGAGAGGACGCCAAAGGCAGACACGTGTGGTGCCTCATGGTAGCTGCTGGAGTCGGCTGTCACCTGCTTTCTCCCAGTACCGGCTTTGCCTCCAAGCTGCAGAAATGGCCATGTGCCCCCCACCCCCTCCCTGGACACAGCACTCAGCCTAGGCTTGGATCTGAGACCCATACAGAGTTAATCAGAGGCTGTCCCTGGGGTTGGGAGACCTGGGTTCTGTCTCTGGGTGGGGAAGATCCCCTGGAGGAGGGCATGGCAACCCACTCCAGTCTTCTTGCCTGGAGAATCCCATGGTCAGAGGCGCCTGATGCGCTGCAGTCCGCAGGGCCACAGAGTCACATGACTGAGCAACTAAGCACACAGACATAAATCCGTGGGGTTGACTCATGTAGCTCTGTTCTGGGCCATGCAGATGAAGAGGAAAAATGAGGCCGTACATAAAAGAGGGCAAAGACAGCAGAAATGAGAGAATGAGAGCAGCGAAGAGAAGAAGTGTCGTGGAGGCGCTGAGCGTTGGTTTGGTCTTTTAGGTCCGGCCGCCTCCACTACTACTTCAGTTACATGAAAATCCTCAGCATCCTCCTCATTTCTTCTTGACTTACAAGAAAGATGGTTCATTGTACATGTGTTCCATGCAGCCACAGCTGAGAACAGTCCAGAATGTCATAGTGCCAGGGTAAAGGACCAAGAGGGACTGCTTTGATATGAGCAAGGTGGGTCTCTCAAAGGCAGTTGAGGCCATCAAAATAGCTCCAGATGTTCCAAACCCATTGAGACAGGTTCTAGACTGTAGGCATGCATGTGTGCATGCCAAGTCACTTCAGTCTTTTCCGGCTCTTTGGGACCTCATGCACTGTAGCCCGTCACACTCCTCTGTCCACAGGATTCTCCAGGCAAAAGTACTGGAGTGGGTAGCCATTTCCTTCTCCAGGGGATCTTCCTGACCCAGAGATTGAACCTGGGTCTCCTGCATTGCAGGCAGATTCCTCACTGTCTGAGACATCAGGGGAGCCCCATAATGCAACAGTTCATACCAGCATCCCTGGCCTCTGGCTTCCCTTGTTTCTGTTCATGTGGCTTCTGTGGGTATAAAGTCTCCTTGGCCCTCTGCCTCATCTTTCTTCTTTGGCACTTCAGCTTGTGCGTTTGCTTCTTCCTCTGCTTCGCTCTCATGACGCGGAGGTTTCTCAGAAGATGGTGCTAAGGCTTAGAGCCTCCGCCTCCTTCTTAACAACGGGAGTCAATTATTCTCTTGTATAGGCTAGTTTTTGACGGCCTCTGACACATGGCCAAGCTGGCCCCGGCTAATGCACATTCTGGTGCCAGCAGGTGCCAGTTTGATTTGTGAATACAGATGAGACACCCTCTAGGGACTTCTAGAAATGGCAGGAGGACACTTTGAGAAAGAACCATTTCCTGCAGGCAAGCAGGATGAGGTCTCCTGCAATAAGAATTTGGATTCTGAAAGGGAAATATGACCTTGCTTTGTAATCACAGGCTATTGTGCGTGCGTGCATGCTCAGTCATGTCTGACTCTTTGTGATTCCATGGACTGTGGCCTGCCTGGCTCCTCTGTCCATGGAATTTTCCAGGCAACAATACTGGATTGGGCTGCCATGCCCTTCTCCAGGGGATCTGCCTGACCCAGGGATCAAACCCGTGTCTCTTGCATTGGGAGGCAGATTCTTTACCACTGTGCCTCCTGGGAAGCCCCACAGGCTAAGTAAGCCAGGAATACCCTCACAAAGTCATGCAAACCTCTTAGCCAAACTGGTGCCTGCTGGATCTTGGCCACCTGCCTGGCCCTCTAGGATCTCAGACAAGATCAGACACAAATCTGAAATGTAGCTGTGGTGGTCACTTGGGTTCTGACCGGACACCCTCCGCTTCACTCAACAGTCTACAGAGAGGGACTTTCAAGGTAGGATTGTGAGGTTTTAATGGTAAGATCGGTGTAAAGAGGTGCTTTCCAGGTGGCTCAGTGGTAAAGAATTTGCCTGCAAATGCAGGAGACATGGTTTTGATCCCTGAGTTGAGAAGATCCCCTGGAGAAGGGCATGGCAACCCCCTCTAGAATTTTTGTCTGGGAAACACCATGGACAGGGGAGCCTGGTGGGCTTCAGAGTCACAAAGAGTCAGATACAACCGAGCGACTAAACAACAGCAATGTAGAGAGAGGAGGTGGCAGTGATTTAGTCACTCAGTCGTGTCCGACTCTGGAGACCCCATGGACTTCAGCCCTCCAGACTCCTCTGTCATGGGATTTTCCAGGCAAGAATACTGGAGTGGGCTGCCATTCCTCCTCCAGTAGAGAGAGGGGGAGGAGGAATAATCAAGAGTAACATCAAGGTTTAAGGTTGGGGAGGCAGGTTTTGGTGATGCCACTAACCTAGATTAAAAAAGTTATTGAGGACTGGGGACTTCCCTGGTGGTTCAGTGGCTAAGATTTCTGACTGCCATTGCAGGGGGCCTGGGTTAGATGCCTGGTCAGGGGACTAGATCCCACATGCGGCAACTAAGAGTTTGCCTGCCGCAACTAAGACCCTGCATGCTACAACTAAGACCCAGCACGGCCAATGTTAAAAGAAAGTGTCGAGGGAGACCAGGCACATGGCAGAGATCAATTCAAAGCTGGACACATTACAAGGGCAGAGCATGCAGGACACAGAGATCCAGGGTGTCTGCTGTTGAAGTGGGTGCTTGGAAAGCAGATCTAGAACTCAGGGACAGAGAGCTCCCAGCTGGCACTTAAGAGCTAGAGGTCACAGACATATAGATGGGCTTGAAACCTTAGTGACTAAATTATATTACTTAAGACGATGGCTGTGACGTTTCCTAGGTTTACTATGACAAATTATCAAACTCGGTGGCATCAAGAGGTGGAAACTCCCCGCCCCCACACAGTTCAGGAGGCTAGAAGTCTGCAATCAAGCTGTTACCAGGGCCTTGTTCCCTCTGAGAACTCCTGAATTCTTCCATGCTGCTTCCTACCTTCTGATAGCTGCTGTACTAAAAAACCCAAAAAACAAAAAAAACTCAACAAACTAAACTTTTAAGACCTTTATTGACTGTAGTCAATGATTTATGAGTTGACCAGCACCCCAGAAAGGAGCTCTGAGGAGCTGTACAAAATAGAAGACTCATAGGCAGAAGGATGTGGGAACAAGGAGGTTATACGAGACAAAGAAGCCGCGGGTTGTTGCAAGGTTACTGTCCTTTAGGGGAAGGCACGTGTCTATGTAGCAGAAGACCTCACTGGAGTGAACAGCTGATTCCTGATTGGCTTAAAATTCCATCTCTGGAAGAGGCTGAAACTATAAGTATTAGATCTCAGTTTAGTGACATGGAGCTGAGCATAAGTGACTCCATTTTGGGCCTGTTGTTTTAACACTGGCAATGTTGGTGTTCCTTGGCTTGCAATGGCATTACTGCAGTCCCTGCCTCTACTTGTCATGTGGCCTTCTTCCTTTTGTGTCTTTGTGGGTTGTCTCCTTGTTTATAAGGACATTAATCATACTGAATTTAAGATCCTTCCTAGTCAACTGAAAAAAAATGTACAACCTAAAAGCTGCAAATTGTATGTTATTTGGGGACCATACTGAGGACTATAGGTTGGGAGACAGCCTCTCAGACAGCTGTAAGGAACTGCTCCCCAGAGGTAAGGAAGGAGCCAGGATATATAGGAATATTTGCCGGAAAAAAAAACCTGTAGTTGGACATTAAAAGATTAATTCTAGTTGCAAAAAAACAGACATCTCAAGTTAATGGTTTGAGTGCTTTTCTGTGTGTGGGAAGATGCCAGAGTCTGTGTTCACTGAAATTATTCCTTTGATATGCATCTTAACTTTCTAGGGCCAGTATCCTGTTTTTCTCCATCCTGAATTCCCCTCAGGGTGCACCATCTGGCCATCAGCAGTGGCTGATGGCTTGATGGCAGGCAACATTCTTTGCCCACAACCTTATCTTAACTTCCGTTGCAGAAGCCAGTTGCAACTCACTTGCCTGGTGAATTCCATGGACAGAGGAGCCTGGCAGGCTGCAGTCCATGGGGTCACAGAGAGTCGGATATGACTGAGCAACTAGAATTTTAACTTAACCAGTTATATCTGCCAAAACTCTAGTTCCAAACAAGGTCATGTTCTGAGGTTCTGGGAGGATATAAATTTAGGGGGACACTATTCAACCCAGCATGTTGGGAAGAGAAAAGGCAAGCTAAGGACAGAACTGTGAGAAGCGCTGACACTGTAGAGGCTGGAAGGAAGGTGTCAGCAGAGAAATGAGAGGTGAAGAAAGGAGATAGGAGAGAGGGAAGGGGAAAGAAAGCCAAGGTGGGGTTCTCTGTGGTCCAGTGGTTGGGAATCCCACCTGGCAACGCAGGGATGCTGGCTCAATCCCTGGCCTTGGAAGATCCCACATGCCTTGGGCAGCTAAGCCCATGCGCTGTAGAGCCTGTGCTCCAAACCAGAGGAGCCAGCACAGTGAGAAGCCCACGCACCGCAGCTAGAGAGTAGCCCCTGCTTGGTGCAACTCGAGAAAGCCTGCGTGCAGCAGTGAAGACCCAGCGCAGCCCCAAATTAAATACAATAAATGGAAGCCAAGGAGGCAGAGAGTCTTCTCGAAGAGCAGGGGCTAACCCACATCCAGAGCTGCTGAGAGAGCAAGCATCCCTCAGAGGGTACTGGGAACCTCAGTGGGGGACCAGCCATCCCAGTTTACCCCTGACTGGTGGAGCTGCCTTGGATGTAGGACTTTCCGTGCTAAACATGGATGGAACCAGGCCCCCCTGGACAGGGAGTCTCCCCGCTTCCCCACCCACTCACCACCTGTCATTATTTAGAGCTGAGGGTGGATAGAAGGCAGGGTGCAGCCTAATGAATTGGGGAGTGAGTGGGAACTCAGATACGTACTTCCTAGGGCGTGGTTGTGGCTCTGATGGTGGACTAGTTGTGTTTTTCTGAGAATATTCGCCACAGTGGGAATTTTCTTGGTTAGAATGTGGACTGGGATGTTTAAGTCCCCAATGAAGTCTTCAGATAAGGCCAGCTCAGTCTCTATAACCCCCTGACATCATGGAACAACCAAATATGGGAGATCAAAATGTTCCTCAAAGGCAGGGAAAGCCACTCCGACCCTCCTTGGCTGGTGGGAAACTCTGGGGCATGCTTTTTAAATGAACCCAGTTTTGAAAGTTCACCTTACTCCACTGAATGGGATCGCGACCTCGCTCTGCCTTCAGAGCACTTATCTTCAAAGTTTTCAGCACCAGGCGGAAACCTTGATTTTCCTTAAAAAGAAATCATCAGAATGTCTGATTTCGTCCGGACGTCTGGATGTGTGATTTCATTATTCATGGTTGGTACTCCTCTTCTGGCTCTTGGTCTGTAGTTTTCAGAATATGTGCCTAAGCAGGCTCTCTTTTCCATTAACTGATCCCTTTACCCTCTCAGCCCAGAATCACTCTCCATTTATTCCTGATAAAGCGCTGATGCTGTGAGTCAGCATATATTACATCTGTTATGATACAAGCACAGCACTAGACTGCTTTCCAGCCCAGATCCACATCCAGATCACTGTCAGGGATCCTCAAGTGTTTGCTGATGATAAACAGCACAGGGGCCTGGGGAATTTTTCACAACCGTCAGATCTGGGGAAGGAATCCTTTTCTAGAACAGATCTCAGAGCCTGTCACCAGTCTCCCAATTCTACTGCTAGCTTGCCAAGGTAGTTAAATAATCTCGGCCTTAAGTCAATAATAAGCATTTTAAGATACACAGAAAAAGGAGTTCCCTGGCAGGTCAGTGGTTAGGACTTTGAGCTTTCACTGCAGAGGGCGTGGGTTCAATCCCTGGTCAGAGAACTGAGAACCCGCAAGTGTGGCGAGGCCAGAACAAAAACACCCCATGTTAAAGCACCATTTAATTTAAATTCTTAAATGGCTTTCCACCTCTTTTCTTTTTTCTCTACAGTTTTCTCTTTTATATTGGAGTGTAGCCAATTAACATCGAAGGGACTCAGCCATACATATACATGTATCCATTCTCACCTAAATTCCCCTCCCATCCAGGCTGCCAGATAACATGGAGCAGAGTTCCCTGTGCTCTGCAGTAGCTCCCTGTTGGCTGTCCATTTTAAATATAGCAGTGTATGCATGACTGTCCCGAACTCCCTAACTAGCCCTGCCCCCCACCTCCACAACTCTAAGTTCATTCTCTCAGTCTGTGAGTCAATTTCTGTTTCATAAGTAAATTCATTTGTATCATTTCTTTTTTGATTCCACATATAAGGGAAGTCATATGATATTTCTCCTTCTCTGTCTGACTTAACTCACTCGACATGACAATCTCTAGATCCATCCATGTTTGCCTTCAGCACCTTTAAGGCTGGAAAAACATCTCAAAGCCTAGCACACTCTTTTGGATCTAATGCATAGGACTGGACATTTAATTAGCATTTTCAGGTAGACCAGTGATTTGGGGTTTGACTTGAGAGTGAATAGATGGTATATTTCTTAACTAGTAGTTATGAAACTTTGTGGAACTAAAGCTCACAGTCTTATTTTTATTTTCTTCCTGCTGGATCATTGAAAAAGCTAGAGAGTTTCAGAAAAATATCTATTTCTGCATTATTGACTATGCCAAAGCCTTTGTGTGGATCACAATAAACTGCGGAAAATTCTGAAAGAGATGGGGATACCAGACCACCTGACCTGCCTCTTGAGAAACCTATATGCAGGTCAGGAAGCATCAGTTAGAACCGGACATGGAACAGCAGACTGGTTCCAAATAGGAAAAGGAGTACGTCAAGGCCGTATATTGTTGCCCTGCTTATTTAACTTATACGCAGAGTATATCATGAGAAACGCTGGGCTGGAAGAAGCACAAGCTGGAATCAAGATTGCCGGGAGAAATATCAATAACCTCAGACATGCAGATGACACCACCCTTACGGCAGAAAGTGAAGAGGAACTAAAGAGCCTCTTGATGAAAGTGAAAGCAGAGAGTGAAAAAGTTGGCTTAAAGCTCAACATTCAGAAAACTAAGATCATGGCATCTGGTCTCATCACTTCATGGGAAGTAGATGGGGAAACAGTGGAAGCAGTGTCAGACTTTATTTTTTGGGGCTCCAAAATCACTACAGATGGTGACTGCAGCCATGAAATTAAAAGACGCTTACTCCTTGGAAGGAAATTTATGACCAACCTAGATAGCATATTCAAAACCAGAGACATTACTTTCCTAACAAAGGTCTGTCTAGTCAAGGCTATGGTTTTTCAAGTGGTCATGTATGGATGTGAAAGTTGGACTGTGAAGAAAGCTGAGCACCGAAGAATTGATGTTTTTGAACTATGGTGTTGGAGAAGACTCTTGAGAGTCCCTTGGATTGCAAGGAAATCCAACCAGTCCATCCTAAAGAAGATCAGTCCTGGGTGTTCATTGGAAGGAATGATGCTACAGCTGAAACTCCAGTACTTTGGCCACCTCATGTGAAGAGTTGACTCATTGGAAAAGACTCTGATGCTGGGAGGAATTGGGGGCAGGAGGAGAAGGGGACGACAGAGGATGAGATGGCTGGATGGCATCACTGACTTAATGGACATGAGTTTGAGTGAACTCCAGGAGTTGGTGATGAACAGGGAGGCCTGGCATGCTGCAATTCATGAGGTCACAGGGAGTCGGACACGACTGAGTGACTGAACTGAACTGAACTGAATATATTACTTGTGCTGCTGTATATACTGCCACTAAATTTAAAAAGGATGTGTTTTGTTACAAGTAAAAGTAAACCTACATAGCAGGGGCTTAAGCAATAAGTATGTTTTTAATTTACTCACCAAAAAGTCTGGAGGTAGGTGATTTCTGGCTAAGTTTAGAATTTCTGTGACATAAAGACACCAGATTGTCATCTCATATGTTTCTCTGGCCTTCTCATGGCCACAACGTGGCTGCCACAGCTCTAGGCACCACCACCTGCTCACCCGATCCTGGACAAAAGGCAGAAAGTAGGGTCACATAAGAGTGTTCTCCCTGTGGGCCTCCCTCCTTCGATCAGGAAGGGAAAATACTTCCCAGATACCTCCAAGCATAGTTCCGTTTAGCAGCACCTTCCATTGCAAAGGAGGCTTGGGACATGAGTCTCTAGCATTTTCACTCTTCACAGTGGGAGGCGGGCAAAAGGGAAGTGGGATTTGGAGTGGAACCATACGGCAGTGTTTGCCATGGGATCATGCTTATTGATCTTAGTCCTTCAACCTCCGACTTGGAAACAGATAAACCATCTGTTTTCCCTTCCTGGGGAGTAGCAAGTTATGAATAAATTATGCTGCCAGAGCCCAGAGAGTCCTTAAGGCAAAATACTGTCAATCCAAGGCCCTCATTTCATTAAACCCATATTAGTTTGTATTGCTTATTTGATGGCCTCTGATTGCTCCCTAGGATGGGAAGGATTGGCAGTGAAGGAGAAGAGGAGAACAGTCCCTCACATCCAGTGTTCCAGCCCCTCTCCCCAGCACTGAATACACATAAAGACGTATTCCAGCCATGTCTGGGTAACCAGGAAGCTATGGCTACAGGTTCATAGCAGGGGGATTGATACGTTCGAGACCATGGAGAAGGCCACTGGGAAGAGGAGACGTCGCTGAGAGAGCAGCTTCAGGTGCCAGTGAGGAAGTTGGAAGTGTTGGGGAACCCTAGGCCTTCACACAGCCCTGAAATAACTTCTTTGTCAAGCCACCTCCCTGCCTCCCACGCAGTCTGATTCCATCTTCCCAATTCTCTTCATCTCAGGATTCTTAAAGGGGCTTTAAGAAAGTTTCATTTCCAGAGGACATTTGCTCTGGAAGCAGCAGTGTAGACCCACGGGTCTCCACTGGAGAGCTTGAGCGTCCCAGAGGCTGAGCAAGGCAAGCTTCCCGATGAATCAACTATAGCCGTGGAATCGCCACTGTCACTGTGGGCCTGAGCCTCTTAAGTTGGCCCAGGCTTCCTATGCCACAGGGCTCGAGCCACAAACACAGACAGCCCTTGCTCTCTGCAGGTCTCTCTCCCGAGGTTCACGCACACTTCTGTCTTTATTTTCCCTCCTCAGAGCCTCACTGTTTTGCGGACCTGACTCCGCTTTCTCTCTCTGACACTATCTGTTTCCTGCTCCCTGGTGTTTGCGGGGCACAGGCAGAGGCCCCCACTGACCACTCCAAGCCCCTGGGGACCCACCCTGCTCAGGCTAGCCTACTCAGCCAAGAAAAGACATGCTGACTATGAACACGGCCTGCACCTTGGAGGTTAGACGTGAACAGGCTTCCTCGAGAGTTTTCTGTGTCTGGTCTGCCTTTTTCCTGTGCCACTGTCTGTTCCTCTGTTCCCCCTCATACTCTGCTCTGGCTCCCAGAAATGGTAGTGCTGCGTGGTCTTCATGTAAAGGTCATCCCAATGGACTGTCACCCCCATAGGCTCCTGGGGCTTGTTGGGGAGGCCTGACTTGACATCTGGTTTCCAGAAGTGCCAGCAGACTCAGGACACCATCTAAGCATGGCCTGACCTTTGATTGAATCAGTTTGAAAACAGTCACAAGGAATTTGCAGCCCAGATGTCAGCTGGAATCCTATTGACTTTTGAGTCGTGATTGACATTGGCTTCAGGGCACAGTGAGCAAAGGCAGGGACCCAGGAGTCCGTGTGCCCGGATCCTGCATCTGGGTACTCTGTGACTCCCTGTGTGATCCTGGGCAGGTGACTGAACCCCTCTGTTCCTTCATCTGTAGACTAGGCATAATCATGCTCTTTTTTTACAGTTGGGGTGACGATTCACGAGCTGTTGCAAGCAAAGCATGCAGAACAGGGCCAGACCTGTGGTGTCGCCATTAGCTCCGCCCCTTTCCCCTGGCAGCCCTGGCCCTGCAGCTCTGCTGTGGCTCAGGGGCCGTTCCAGGGGCTGTCTCACTGCCCCGTGCTCCCTGGTGGTTTTCTACACAGCCACCCCATTCTGGGTGCCACCCACTTTGCTATCTTGCTTTCCTGTTTTTTTTGGCTGCTCCATCTGGCATGCAGGGTCCGCGACCAACGATTGACCTCGTGCTGTCTGCATTGGAAATGCAGAGTCTTAACCACTAGACCACCATGGAAGTTCTCAGCCCTGCTGTGTTTGCTCTCCCAAATACCTCTAATCTCTAAGGTTGGGTAGGCAGACAGCTTTCTGAAGTTGTAGGGCAAGGAGAGGGATTTGTAATACAGTGCTGCACAACTTAGATCAAAATATAATACATCCAGTTCTTAAAAGTTCTTTGAACTCCACAGTCCCTAGCCTCCAGCCCTCTCCTCATCTCTCTTTTCTGATTGCCTTTTCCCTTACCTTTATCCCTCTGTCTGCTTATGACAAAATCCTTGAGGCTTTACCTCTGCCCTGAATATTCCAAGTTTTTTTTTTTTTTTTCCTTGAACAAAGATAGCTCTTTTGCCCTTAGAGGAACTCAAGTTGCAGCTTCTTAACTAAAAAAATATTCTGCTGTTTATATGTTGATCATGATAACTGATAGTGACAAGCAGAGAATTTTTTAACAGGCACTAATAAGAAAATGGTAACTAACAACCATCATTAGCATGCATTTTACAGTTTACAGAATAAGTTCAAATTTCTTATTGTCTCACTTGAAGTTTCTTTTCTGTTTATGCCTGAAGGGTTTATAAATACAGGCTTTGTAGCAGAGGAGGGAATCACAGAATTTCCCGTGAAGACACACGCACACGTGTGCACAGCTCCCTGTTTTATGTGGACTCTGGGATGTTCACATAAAGCTCCGTAAGGGGCAAGGCCCCAGATCAATTAATAGGCAAAGTCATTGACGCAGTGTCTGTTGATCCCAAGTCCTGGGCTGGAAACTCCTGACACCACGGGCCTCCGTGAGGAGCTATTACAACCTTGTTCTCCTAGTGGATACACGTATTGAGTTTCTGAGAATTCAGAGAACGGATGGGCTCATCTTCCTCTGGGATTATTGGGTCATTTCTCAGCATGTCTGCAGCCTGAAACAAGAGCGAGGCCCTGATGAATCACACTCAACATCCACAGTTCAAGCAGGAGAAATCTGAAATTTGAGCGGAAATTTAAGTACTTCCGAGCACACACCCTTTCATCTTCAAGGACTAATTCACTTTGTTTATTTTATACATCTCTGTAGGGTCAGGTTGCCATTCCTGGACCCTTATTTCTTAACAATTGGTGGGTGGAGGGACACTTGTAAGTATATTCATTCAGTGGGAGAGCTTGCTTTGACATGTATTTCATTGGTAGAGGCCATAAATACTTTCCGCACACGTGTTTGTGTATCTGTGTGATGCCTCATTTTGGAAAGCAACAATAACAACTGCATGATTAAGCCACAGAGAGGCTAATGTTTCAGCTGGCCGCGTGGAGAAGACAAACAGAGATCATCTTGTCAAGTCATGAAATGGATTGTGCTCTGGTACGAGCTGCCTGCTTATTTCTGGGTTTTGCAGTTCCAGGACTTGAATTTAACCTGTGACTTAAGGTATCTCATGACCTCAGGAAACTTACAAGCTTCTCTCTGTCCCTACCCCAGAGTCACTGCGTGGATGGGATGGAAAGCTGCTAGAAGCCTACAGCTTGGATCAGTCATTGCCCAGGCCTTTTCAGAGCGTCCCTGAATAGTTAAAGAAATGGAGCCCAGTGACTTGTCTGGAATGTCCTTAAGGCTCTTTGCCACCATCAGAGCTTTTAACATAGATTTAATGTCTCCATCGCTGGATCAGAAACTCCAGGCAGAGACTGTATCCTATTTATCTCCATATATCGAGCATCTAAAAAGCAGACATCACTTTGCTGACAAAGGTCCATATAGTCAAAGCTTTGGTTTTTTCCAGTAATCATATGCGCATGTGAGAGTTGGACAATAAAGAATGCTGAGCACCAAAGAATTGATGCTTTCAAATTGTGAAGCTGGATAAGACTCTTGAGAGTCCCTTAGATTGCAAAGACATCAAACCAGTTTCAATCCTAAAGGAAATCAACTCTGAATGTTCATTGGAAGAACTGATACTGAAGCTCCAATACTTTGGCCACGTGACGCAAAGAGCTGACTCATTGGAAAAGACCCTGATTCTGGGAAAGATTGAGGGCAGGAGGAGAAGGGGATGACAGAGGATGAGATGGTTGGATGGCATCACTGACTCGATGGACATGAGTTTGAGCAAGCTCCAGGAGGTAGTGAAGGACAGGAGAGCCTGGTGTACTGCAGTCCTTGGGGTTGCAGAGAGTTGGACATGACTGAGTGACTGAACAACAACAATAACAATCCAGCATCGAACATAATTACCCTATTACAGAATGGATTAACAGGTTTGTTGATTGAATAAATGAATGGCCCTGTACCAAGGGGAGAGTGAAATTAGTTTTGTCTGAATTGAATGATTCTGCTATGACAGCACTCACTTTCCTAGTTTTCTTTGGCTCACTTTATGTCTCTTGTGCCGACTAGAAGTTGTGAGTCGCCATCTGGTTCTACAAGGATTAAGTTTCTTTCTCTAGTCACCGCAGCCAGTGACCATGAGCACACTCTGAAAAGAGTTCAGGGCAGAAGTCAGAAAGGAGGCCCTCTGTGCTCTGGAAAAACTTGCAGGACAGGACTTCAGGTAGTTCGATATTTCCAGGAGAAAGTTTTATGAACCCAATTTCTTGCATCTTCTATCTAGAAAAGCACTACAGGCATTACTGGAGACATCTGCTCCATGTGATTAATAGCAACCTCCTTGTGACTAGCAGCAATTTTCTGCTAAAGTGTGTGCTTGACTGTATGTATCCCCCCTTCATTAAATTTACATATATATATGTATATGCTGGCCTCCCCGCCGCCTCTTCAGAGCAGTGCCCCAGAGCTCTCTGAGAGGCTGTCTCCCGGGCTACAGTCCTCATTAGGCCCCAGATAAAATTTGGCTCACAACCCTCACGTTGTGAATTTTTTTTTTCAGTTGACGGCTGCATATAGGTAATGAATATTGATTGAGAACACTTACACTTTACTTATTCACTCTCTCCCTCAACTGACATGATAATGAATAATTCTGTCATAAAATCAAATGCAAGATCAAACTTAGGGTGACATACTGAGTGAAGTAAGTCAGACAGAAAAAGAGAAATACCATGCGATAGTGCTTACATGCAGAATCTTTAAAAAAGAGGATACAAACGAACTTATTTATGAAACAGAAACAGACTCAGACTTGGAGAAATGAACTTAGGGTTGAGGGTGCAGGGGGGAGGGGGAGGGAAGGGAGAGGGAGTTTGGGGTGGACATGTACACACTGCTCTATTTAAAATTAATAACCAACAAGGACCTACTTGCTGTATAGCACAGGAAACTCTGTTAATATTCTGTAACAATTGGGAAAAGAAATTGAAAATGAACAGATTCTCTGCATAGATGTGTATAACTGAATCACTTGTTGTACACTTGAAACTAACACAGCATTGTTAATCAATGACGTCGTTGTGTGTGTTCCGTCGCTAAGCTGTGTCCGACCCCAGGGACTGCTGGCATGCCAGGCTTCTCTGTTCTGCACTGTCTCCCAAAGTTTGCTCAAACTCATGTTTATTGAGTCGGTGATGTTATCAACTAATAACCATCGATTAATAGCTAATCAACTATACTCCAATATAATATAAGAAGTTTAAAAAACAAAGTCAAAGGGACGCATGAGGGATTGGGACCTTGGGAGAAGAGATGCCTAAGCCCATCCTGAGGCCAGGCCTGATGGAGTGTATGCACAGCCAGCTCCCAGGGGCAGTTTGAAATGTGTTTGTCAGGAGGAGAGAAAACGAGCAGCCCTTAATGGGTGGGGCTCAAGGATGCTAAACAGCCTCTAACATTTGGGTTGGTCCCTGTAATGAAGAATCTTTGTCCCAGTGCCATTCATACGGGAGTCATCTTTTATATTGTAAGTTTAATTTTGGGATATGACGTTTCTTTCCTCCTCCACACTTTTCTTCCTTTTTCTTCTTTTTAAAAAAATATGTATTTTTATTTGACTATGCCAGGTCTTAACTATAACATGCAGGGACCTAGTTCTCTGACCAGGGATTGAACCTGGGCTCCCTGCATTGCAAGAGCGGAGATGTAGCCCCCTGGACGACCAAAGAAGTCCCTCCTCCTTTTTTTTTGAAATTTCTTTTCTTTCTTCCCACCTCCCCTTCCTTCTTCCAAAACTTAAGCATCTACTACAAGAAATCTATATGGAAGGCTATGAAGATGAATCAGCCAGGAACTTGGCCTCAGGGAGCAGAGTCATGCAAGAAGAGAGACGACGTGCTTAGAAACAAGAGGACTGGGCAGAAAATAATAAGCGGAAGGCAAGTAAAAGTCATGTTAGAGGAGATCAGGCGGAGAGATGTGTTTGGTGTTTTCAGTGAAATGCATCTTACGAATCAATACCTGATCGTGTTTACAGAGCTTAACAGTTTACAAAGGTCTCTCCTATGAAATTTCTGGTCTGTGTTCATTCTTACAATAACCTATAAAGGTGCTTGCTTGTCCTCAGATTTATTCCTCACTGGTTCTCTGCTCTGCTCTGTATCCCCAGGGCCCTGACCCTGCAGTCCAGGTGAGTGCTCAGTCACTCATTCGTGTCCGACTCTTTGCGAACCTATAGAGTATATCCCGTGGGCTCCTCTGTCCATGGGGTTCTCCAGGCAAGATTACTGGATTGGCTTGTGCTGCCCTCCTCCAGGGGATCTTCCCCACCCAGGGATAGAACCAGCATCTCTTAGGTCTCCTGCATCATCAGGTGGGTTCTTTACTGCTGGTGCCACCTGGGAAGCCCCTCCTGCAGGCCATGCCCCCGTTTCTTATCAGCTGGTTTCTCACAGGGTTCAGTTAATGGGAGCACTGGTGGGAGTGGGAGCTGCTCTGTTAAGCTGTGAGGGGCTGTGTCTTTTCTGGGCCGCACTTCCCACCAGACAGGCCTCGGTGCCTGGACTCGAGTCCTGCCTCCTCCTGCTTTCTGCTTCCTTGTTGCAAATCTCTGGTTACCTTAACCATCTTTTCCTGGGTCTCAGAGCCTCCATCACCAGACTAAGCAATGCCTTGCATTCAATTCCCTTGGTTGTAAATATTTGAAGGGGATTATGTTTTCCTAATTAGATCCTAATTAGAAGGAAAGCATTATTCTTAGCATTTAGAGATAAGAAGAGAGAAGAATTAAAGGACTTTCCCAAGGTCAACCAGGCATATGAGGAAGAGCCCAGGTCTGTCTCCTGACTCCAAATACAGGCCTTTATCCACTGCTTCCTGCTGCTTCCCACTGAGCTAATATCGATGGAAAAGATTTTTCCAAGATCGTATGAAAGACATATCAGTTTTTTTTTTCTTCCTCTGTTAAGGTTTTGTGATGTGGCTTTTGTTTTGATTTGTTCTTGGAAAAAGTTAAAGTATTAGCTAGATTGGGAGAATGCCTCACCAGTGCTTATGGGTATCAGTCTGACATTTCACTCTGTTGCTCAATATAGCCTCACAGAGTAATGCATTTTGGTATAGTCACATGGATTAGCAAGTGACTGGTGCAAGATAAAGTCCTCACAGTATTTTATGCCATAATTTTGTTGTTGTTTAATTGCTAAGTCGTGTCCGAGTCTTTTAAGAGCCCATGGACTGTAGCCTGCCAGGCTCCTCCGTCCATGGGATTTCCCAGGCAAGAATACTGGAGTGGGTTGCCGTGCCCTCTTTCAGGGGGTCTTCCTGACCCCAGGATTGAACTCACATTTCCCACAGCTCCTAAACCCCTGGGGAAGCCCCTTATGCCATACTATCTCAGAGTATTGCCATGATTGTCATGATTATCTCACCTTGGGAGAAAATGAAAAGTAAAGATATTGAAAATGCTTTGGGTTTAGAAACATTCTGATAAACATGAGTCAGAGATACACTTGTACAGGTTACCACACCCTTTACAAGAATAGTTTAATTCTTCAGTGTTACTGAACTAAATACTAAATGTTCGTAATCACTAGATCAATTAATTCAACAATAATAAATACCTGTTCTCTGAAAAAGCTTTTTTTAAAAAATAAGTTTACTGATTTATTTTTGGCTGCACTGGGTCTTCGTTGCTGCGGTAACTTTCCTAGTTGTGGTGCATGGCTTCTCACTGTGAGGCCTTCTCTTGTTGCAGAGCAAGGTCTGTAGAGTGCGGGCTCAGTGGTTGTGGTCCATGGCTTAGCTGCCCCGAGGCACGTGGGATCTTCCTGGACCAGGATCGAATCTGTGTCCCCTGCATTGCAGATGGAATCTTAACCGCTGGACCACCAGGGAGGTCCTCTGAAAAAGCTTTTGAGGGAGGGTCTGAATCTGAAGTAAGGGTCTTGGTGGGTATAGGCCAGTGGGGTGCTGGTCTGGAAAGGATGGGCAGGAATGGGGGTTTTGTATGAAGGCTCAGTTTAGGGGATGCTTGCCCAGAAGACTCATTTGGGGTGGGGACTCTTTGTTCAGATAATACTATGACTTGACTCCTATTATTTCTTGTATAGAACAAGTAACTGAAAATAAGAGTCTAGAAGCCATAAGTCATGGTTTATCATGGACCATGGACCACATCCATTGCCAGGCACATCTATCTTGCCTTGAAAGCAGAGAAGGAGGAATAGGATAAAAAGCATTTGGTGGTGCGATTTCCTTCTTTGCACATGAAACCCAAAAAAATAGCCTCTCTTTCTCTCTCTCTCTTTTAAGTGTGTGGCATTGAATGCTATATTATCAACATCCTTGAAGGATTGGGTTTGGACGAGTTTTCAAATAAATCCCAGTGATTCTCAATTGTGGATTCTAGTGGACAGTTGGAAAGTTGTGGGTCGTTTTGTTAGACACAAAATGGGGTTGTTTGGTATATGTCACGGTAGCAAGGCCAGCTCCACAAAACAAAGAATTATACTAGAATTATTGCATCCACCCCGAGGTGTAACACTGTGAGGTGCTCTGTTGTGCCTGTCCCATTTAAACTGTAGAGCTGAGAGTTGAGACTATACTGTTGCTGGGGCTGGGACTAGGGTCTTCCCTGGAAAAGAGGAAAAGGCTTTTTTTTTTTCCTAGGTCTTCCCTGGAAAAGGCTTCCAGATATGAGCTTTTTGTAAAGGAGGTGATTTATCAGGAAAAATTCTCATAGTTCTTTGGGGCAAGACATCTAAGAGTGCTTCTGCTTGGAGCAGAAGTAGGACCACCTGCAAAAGAGAGTTATCATGGATCACATTAGATGTGTGGCTTAGAGGTGGCGTCGGCTCTCAGCAGAGAGAACTGGTGAGTTGGTGCAGTTATCACCAGGCTTCTTTGGGCTGTGGAAGGAGCAAGCTGGCCTGTTTCATCTAGCCCCACTGCTGAGCAACATCTTTTCCACGTTGTTAGGTTGGTGGAAAGTGCGAGTCCTTGGGAGGGTGAATTTAAATGGCTGCAGCAGCCTCTGATGTCTTGGTGGTGATGGTAATGATGCAAATGAAAGAGCACTCAAGGAAATGCCAAAGGGGAAAAGAATAAGACTGCATGGTCCACTCACCCCTTCGCCCTTGGGGAGTCTCCTGCTGTTACCAACTTCGGAAGATTGCGGTTTTATTTTGTTGAGGGAGTTATGGGTAGATGCTCATTTGTCCTCCCTGGGCACTTTAGAAGACGACACTTCCCAGGAGTTCGTGTGAGGCTGAGGTGACCCACGGAATGTGGGTGGAAGTGACCCATGCCACTGCTCGACCTGGCTCCTAGAATCTCCTCTGAGGTGCTTAGCTTATTCTGTCTGTTCCCTGTCCAAGGACACTGTGGAGGCAATCCATGGGAGCAGTCCAGTTCCAGGGTATTGCACAGAGGCATCCGCCCAGGAGAGTCACCCTACTCTGGACTGAGACGTGAATAGTAATTAAATTTATGTTGTATCAAGCCACTGAGATTTGAGGTTAATTTGCTACAGCATCATAGCCTAGTTTTTGTACAAAAACGTTGAAAGAGCAGCAATCAGTGAACTGTTGCTGATTACCTGAGAAAGGGGTAAGGAGCTCAGCGAGGTGATAGAACCCAGGAGAACTGCTCTGCCTAGCCTTGCAGTCTCAGGGTTTAGGTGGTGGGGTTGGCCTTCTGGGTTGTCTCTGGCCAATCATCTTGCTTGTTGCCCTTTTTGGTCTGAGTCAAGGCCTTTCCTGGTGGCACATCATCTCTCAGTCGAGATGGATTTCAGCTTGAGAGTTTCTGGGAGGTTGGCAGGATGTGTTGGCAGATACCATGGCTGGTGTCTCCTCCCTCCTTCTGGTCCCTGCTGAATTCTTCCAGTTGGCGGCCTCTGGTCAGTTCTGTGTTCCTTATCGGGACCTCCTTTTGTGAGATAACTCATGCAAGTGGGTAATTATCGTGCTTGGCAAGGGCAGGCGGTTTTGGTCAATGGTTCCCTAACAACTGCCCTCTGAGAGACTTCATACTCTAGATACTTCTGCAGAGTTGGGTGGAGGTCTCTTCTGTAACTACTTCTTGCTAGGAGTGGGCATCATCTTGCCCAGTAGAGTAGAAGTCTCTACCTGATCTAAGTAGGGTACTTCATGGCTGAAACCGGCTTCCAGCCTTGTAGTAATGACAATTTAGTCTGAAACTGTAGGAGCCTGTTGGAGATAAGCTCTGTGAGCAGTTGAAACAGACAACAATTATTCGAATCTGCCCTTTGGAACTCAAGGAAAGTCAAGGAGGTGGAATGAAGCCTTTTTCCCACAAACAAGAAACAGGGGACATATAGAATTTGTACCTGGAGCCCTACAGCCTTCTGCCCAGTTTCATATTTACACCATGAAACTAACCAAGCAGGACCCCGTGGCGCCTTCTTGTTGGAGCAGGCCTTCCCCCAGTTCCTCCCTGAAGTACCTAGATAATAGTATTTCATGCATATTTCCTGAGTTGCTTTGTAGATGTGAAAACCCCTTACCAAAAAGAAGATACTCTTTGATGACCATAAGCCCACAGCGCCAGGCCTCCTGGAGCCTAAGGACTGATAATGTTAACCCCTGTGACACAGCCCTTACCTTAAGCCCTTACCTTACCATCAGCCAGAGATGCACAAGTTAATCACATACTCTGTGACACTCCCAACACCCCCCCACCCTCGCCACCCCCTTGGTCCCAAGCTGGCTTTTGAAAGTACTTTTAAAACCATTAGGGCACCCTGAGGGATGGAATGGGGAGGGAGGTGGGAGGGGGGTTCAGAATGGGGAACACATGTACACCCGTGGCTGATTCATGTCAATGTATGGCAAAAGCACTACCATATTGTAAAGTAATTAGCCTCCAATTAAAATTTAAAAAAAGAAAAAAAAACCCTTAGGGGAGCTTAGAGTTTTTAGGGCATGAGCCACCGTCTCCTTGCATGGCTTTGAAATAAACCTTTCTCTGCTCCAAACTCTAACAGTACAGTTTATTTGGCCTCACTGTGTGTGGGCACACAAACTTTCACTAACAAAACTTGTAACCTTATAAATATTATTTAAAATTTTAGTAGCTTGTAATTGTACTTTGAGGGCTTCCCCTGACGGCTAAGCGGTTAAGAATCTGCCTGCTAATGCAGGAGACTCAGGTTTTATCCCCAGGTTGGGAAGATCCCCTGGAGAAGAAAATGGGAACTGACTCTAGTATTCTTGCCTGGGAAATCCCACGGACAGAGGAGCCTGATGGGCTACAGTCCATAGGGTGGCAAAGAGTCAGACACAACTTAGCAATTGAACAATGACAAACAACAAATCGTACTTTGAACTTTCTACATATACACTCTTGTTTTCTGCAAAATAAAAAAAAAAAAAGAGGAAAAGATTGTTTTATCCCTTCCTCTCCAGCTCTTATATATATTTATTTTTCTGGCTTCATTGTGCTGCCTAGAACTTTTATTAAAATATATGAATATAAGTGGTAATAGCCCGCATATCTGAATCACTTCAAATCTCAGAGCAAAATCTTTCAACAATTTACCATTAACTGTGATGACTGCTGCGGGTTTGGATAGATAGTCTTTAATAGATAAAAAATATTCCCTTCTCTTCTTTGTTAACAAAGAGGTTTATTTTTTATGAAAGGATGTTGAATTTCTGCATCTGTTGAGATGATCCTATTTTGTCTTTTATTCTGTTAATGTGATAAAATACATTGATTTTTTTTGTTGTTTTTTTCTCCCCTCCAGCTCTGTCATTTATTTGCATAACTCCTTGGGAGAAGCAGTAAAGAGAGGTCTGTTACATCTTCAAAACAGAGAAGGGCATACTGTACTTTATGTCTGCTTGTTCAAAGAGTTACAATATATGCCACATGGAAGAAATGATGCCATCCTAATTTTGAAGCTGATCGCTAAACCGTCAGCCTTTTATTACAGTCCATACTAGAGATTGCAAACTGGTGACCAATGTGGGTAAACGTGGCCTGCAAGTGGGTTTTGTCTAGCCCACAGTGGTTTTAAACTCTCCCTCACCCCAATTCTGAAGGAGATCAGCCCTGGGATTTCTTTGGAGGGAATGATGCTAAAGCTGAAACTCCAGTACTTTGGCCACCTCATGCGAAGAGTTGACTCATTGGAAAAGACTCTGATGCTGGGAGGGATTGGGGGCAGGAGGAGAAGGGGATGACAGAGGATGAGATGGCTGGATGGCATCACTGACTCGATGGACGTGAGTCTGAGTAAACTCCAGGAGTTGGTGATGGACAGGGAGGCCTGGCGTGCTGTGATTCATGGGGTTGCGAAGAGTCGGACATGACTGAGCGACTGAACTGAACTGGATACCCCCAATTTGTTGCTGGAGACACAAAGATTTTACATCTTTGATTTCAGCTTTCTCTCTTTAAAAAAAAAATTTATTTATGGCTGCGCTGGGTCTTCATTACTATTCTCGGGCTTTCTCGAGTTGTGGCGAGCGGGGGCTGCTCTCGGTGCGGTGCACGGCTTCTTATTGCAGCGGCTCCTCTTGTTGCAGAGCGTGGGCTCTAGGTGCGCAGGCTTCAGGAGCTGTGGTGCGTGCATGGGCTTAGTTGCCCCATGGCATGTGGAATTTTCTTGGACCAGGGATCCAACCTGTGCCTTCTGCATTGGCAGGCGGATTGTTAACCATTGTGCCATCAGGGAAGTTAAGTCCTCAGCTTTCTCTTTAAAAACCAGCAAAAAAGCTGACGCTAATGAACCCGTGCAGCAATCAGCTGAAGAGAACAGGCCCCCTTTGAAAAGGCAAAGCATC
The DNA here is from genome assembly GCF_002263795.3 of Bos taurus. Lineage (NCBI taxonomy): Eukaryota > Metazoa > Chordata > Mammalia > Artiodactyla > Bovidae > Bos > Bos taurus. The sequence continues at coordinate 13,290,848 of NC_037339.1, forward strand.
CGTCTGTAATTTGCCTCTGGTACATCCGTTCATACCACATTTCTACTTCTAATTTTATTGCACATTTTGTTATCTTGGCAGACTACCTGCCCTTTCACAAAAATGTTGTTTAGCAAGTAAACAAAATATAAAAACATTACAATTTACACTGCTGTAAAATGCTGGAATCAAGCAGCAAATTAAGGGGCGAGTAGTGAAACCGAGCAGGGCCCTGTGGGGCTCCCTGGTGCCGGGGCTTTTCTGTCTTCATTTCTTGTGGGCAAGACTCCAGCCTCCATGGCCTTCCCTGAGTTCCAAAGGGCGGGTTCAAGGGAGGAACTGGTCCTCACAGGAGGAGCAGCCAAGAGACCACCTGAGGCAAGATTAAAGGGACCAGAGAAGCTCATCAAGATTGGGAGACCCACCACCTGAGAGGGCTCCCCAGGTAGCCCTAGTGGTAAAGAACCTGCCTGCCAGTGCAGGAGAGATATAGGATGAAGGTTAGATCCCTGGGTGGGGACGATCCCCTGGAGAAGGAAATGGCAACCCACTCCAGTATTCTAGCCTGGAGATCCCATGGACAGACTACAGTCCACAGGGTCTCACAGAGCCAGACACGACTGAAGTGACTTAGCATGCACACACCACCTGAGAGGAGATTAAGGGAGTGCAAGCCCTGCTCACACCCGAATCTTGTCAGAGACCCACTTTAAAAAATGTTATTTATTTTTTAATTGAAGGATAATTGCTTTACAGAATTTTGTTGGTTTCTGCCCAACATCAGTGTGAATCAGCCACAGGTGTACATGTGTTCCCTCCCTCCTGAACCTCCCTCCCATCTCCCGCCCCATCCTACCCCTCTAGGTTGATACAGAGCCCGTTTGAGTTCCCTGAGCCACACAGCAAATTCCCATTGGCTATCTGGTTTACATATGGTAATGTGAGTTTCCACGCTACTCAGAGATCCCACTTTTGAACAGCTGTTACACATCTCAAGTCCTCTGGAGTTGAGACACCTGTCCAAGGGCAAAGCCAGGTCTTCTCCCTTCGCCTGTCAAAGCAATAAGTCTGTCCTTTTCTATGTCACTTACAACGCTGTCTCCGGGATGTGATTTTACAACGACATACAGAGAGGCTGAGTTTTTGGTAAGTGGAAGTTTAGAACTTGGATTTTAAGATTTCAAGGCAAGCCAAACCATATATACAGCTTAGAAAATATTGTATGGTAAAACATAAGGTAAACCCCGTGGAGCCCTATACCAAGGTCACAGGACGAAAATTTCTGGAATTAAGCAAGCTCCATAGCAACTGCTGCCATGAACCTCCTGATCGTAACTGGCCAGTTCCTGACCCCATAATACTGACCCTATTAGCCAGCCAGAGCATCCTAAACAATCACCTAATGCCCCTCTTCCAGCTGGAATTTTCTCTGTCTTGAGGCTATAAAAATTGGGCACTAGCCTCCGAAAGGGGTCAGCTGTCCCTTGAACCAGCCCGCTGTTCTAACAGCGTCTCCCACTCTAATGAACTATTCTCCTCTCATTCTGCCTAAAATATCTGGAAATTGTTTTCCAATCCATGCACAGACCACGACAGACCCTAAAGTTAAGAAAATTTGTAAAGCCATTTGTCAGCAATTTTTCAGACTACAAAGATGTTTTATTTATCTTGTTAAACTGTAAAGATTTCACTGACATAAATTTAAACTATTTCGTGGAATGACCACTTCCTAGATAATTGAAGCAATTTACATATTACAGAATATATTCTATAGAACATATTCTATAATTTGAAATCAGACCCAAGAGTGTATTATAAACAATAAACTGTCCTTAAGTATTGGGTTGGGCAAAAAGCTCATTTGGATTTTTCAATAAGATGTTACAGAAAAACCCAAAAGAACTTTTTGGCCACCCCAGTATATGACCTATGATTTATTTGGTATGACTAATTTTATTACACTTCAATTCCAGGCACAAAATAGTTTTTTATTTTAATTGGAGTAGGTGGGAGAAAAAGCAGGGTGAGTGTTTAAAAACAAAACAACTTTTCATTTACGTTACAAATCACAAGCTGAAGATACTCTCCAGCAGAGACTCAGAAGCAGTATGATAACTGTTTGGTAAGTAACAGTAATCCAATAAATTGCAATCCAAATACATTAAAAAAAAAGTTCTTTTGTAGATATTTCAGAATCCCAAGCTCTTCCTTACATTACAGGAAAAAATGCAAATAAATTTATATTTGAGGCAATATGACAATTCACATCTTTCTCGGGATAGACCATACCAGGCCCCTCAGACGGCAGGATGTTAATCTATCTTGTCTGCCCATTCCATGAGGCCACTCAAAACATCCTGAACTGTCAAAGAACCTAACTCTTGGGTTGTTCTTAACAATTTTGGATATTTCATGGATTTCTGGGAGTCACTTTCCAGTTTTCATATCACATAAATGGAGAGAGAGGGGCCATTTCCCATGCGTGCTGGGAAATTTCATGTGAAATCCCTTCCTGGATTCATTCTAGGAGTTTCCAGCTTTTCTGCATCTCTTGAATCCAAGGGCTTTCCAGGTGGTGCCTAGTGGTAAAGAACCTGCCTGCCAAAGCAGGAGACACCGGAGACATGGGTTTGATCCCTGGGTTGGGAAGATCCCACTGGAGGAAGGAAATGGCAACCCACTTCAGTATTTTTGCCAGGATAATCCTGTGGACAGAGGAGCCTGGTGGGTTATCATCCATGGGGTCGCAGAGAGTCAGAGACGACTGAAACAACACGCATGCACCACTTGATTCCAAATGCTTTAAAGGGACGTGCAGAGCAAGAGGCAAAAAAAGATAGTTTGAGATGTGAAGTTCACACGCAGGTGCACTGCCCCTCTGAGCTCAGCAACTGCGGGGCGCGGTACCTTCCAGTCCTTTCCAAGCCACAGAAAGCTTGTTTGGTAATTCTGCAGATTAATCACAGCTGACCCTGCTGCTCCACTGCTGAGTTCTACCCAAATGCCTGCGAAGGCGTCCCAGAGCAGCAGGCTGCCACTGTGAGAGGCCCAGACAGCAGTGATTCTCAGCACGTTAGCGTCTGCAGGCAGCCCAGCACCCGGGTCGTGGTGACAACCCCAGACACCGAGTGTCCCACCATCCACACAGGTGGTCACTGCCTCCCTTGGAAGCGGTTTGGGGGAAGACGCATGGATGGGGAGACCCGCCGTTCTCGTGGAAGGCTGGGATACGGGCCTGGAAGCAAAGGCACTGGCCAACACAAAAGGGCAGGGGGCAAACAGGATGCGTCATTAACCAGGTAGCGGGTGAACGCTTTATCTGAGCCCTTGGCTGAAGGGCCTGGGCTTAGGGCACGCACTCCAGGCAGAGGCGAGGCGACCACAGATGAAGCCTGGCGTCGCAGTGCCACCCTTGTCAGCCAGGTTGCTTGTGTCCAAAGAAGCGGCAGTCCCTTTAACCAGGGTGGTCCAGGCCAGAAGTTGTCTTGAGGCTACTGTGGGCAGCTGCGTCCATCGCAGCTCAGGACGCAGGGGCGGTCCCAGACCCAGCTGGCCGCATACATTCAGCGCAGGCGCACTAGCAGCTGGCCTCCTGCAGAATCTCAATTTGGAGACTTTGGGTCACTCGAAAGGCAGCAGGCAGGTTTTCTTAGTCTTGCTGTGACTCCAGCTCCTGCTCCGCCTGGCCCTGGGGGCTGGAGCTACAGCTCCTGCTCAGCCCGGAGAGCCTCCACGAGCTTCTGCTTTACGAAATTCAGCCCGTTGTGGTACTTAAGTCTGCAAGGTGAGTACCTACCCCCAACAGCCATGGCAGCTTGTTCTGGAAGTTGTCAATACATTGCTTTTTGAATGTTTAAACACACTTGTGTGGTTTTTTGTTTTTTTTTTTTTCTTTCTTTCTTTCTTAGACACAATTCGGCCATGGTGTGTTTTCTTTTCTGTATATTGTTGACTTTGGTTTGCTAAAATTTTGCATCAGGTTTTTGCATGTAATGTGAGAGACGGACCTCTAATTTTCTTTTGTTGGTATGTCCTTGGCGAACTTTAGTTTCAGTGTTATGCCTTCCTCATTGAATGAGCTGGGAAGTAGTCCCTCTTTTAACAGTCTGCAAAGTTTATCAGGCAGGATGTAATTTATTCCTTAAAATATGTCGACCGAGAAAAAGCGCACACTGTGAGAGTTGTGAGTTAAGTTTTATTTGGGAAAATGAGGATTGCAGCCTGGGAGACAGCCTCTCAAGATAGTTCTGAGAACCTGCGCAGAAGAGCTAAGGGGAGGGTCAGTATGTATGAGGTTTTAAGGGATAAGTGCAAACAAGAATACATTTTGGCAGAAGGTTGCTGCTGGTCACCAAAAGTAGATGTCTCCCTAATGATTTTAGTGCTTTTCTAGGTATGAGAAGATGTGAGAAACTGGACTCAAAATAAGTTCACCATACAAATGCAACTTTTCCATATGGGATATTTTTTCAAGTTTTTAATCTTTTTTATCACAAACTTACACAAAATACTTCTCAGAAGTCGTATTCAGTAGACTTCTTACATCTCATTTGTCAGAACTGTGACTCAGAAACAGGAGTATTTGGAGCGTTGATCATTTTCACCTGACCCACTGCTGCCACAAACAAGACGGGGCTTCTGTTAGATGACAGGAAAAATCAGTTAAGTGGGTCTTAGTTCTTTAGCTTTTGTATAATTTTTCTTTTAAGATTTCTCATTTAAGTGATATCATATGATATTTGTCTTTCTCTATCTGACTTATTTCACTTACTATGGTAATCTCCAGGTCATCCATGTTGCTGCACAGATATTATTTCATTTTTTTTAATGTTTGAGTAGTATTCCATAATAACATCTCATGCCATAGTACTCATTCCATATGTACCACGTCTTCTTCATCCGTTTCTCTGTGGATGGATATTTATGTTGCTTCCATGTCTTGGCTTCTGTAAACAGTGCTACAGTGAACATTGGCATGCACATATACTTTTAAACCATGGCTTTCTCTGGATACATGCCCAGGAGTGGGATTGCTGTGTCATATGGTAAGTAAGTGTTAGTCGCTCAGTCGTGCCCGACTCTTTGCGACCCCATGGACTGCAGCTCACCAGGTTCCCCTGTCCATGAGATTTTCCAGGCAGTGATACTGGAGTGGGTTGCTATTTCCTTCTCCAGCTCTACTTTTAGTTTTCCAAGGACCCTCCATACTGTTTTCCATGTGCCAATTTACATTCCCACCAACAAAGTGGGAGGGTTCTTCCCTTTTCTCCATTCCCTCTCCAGCATTTATTGTTTGTAGATTTTTTTGATAATGGTCCTTCTAACTAGTGTAAGGCGATATCTCATGATAGTTTTGTTTTTTCAGCTTTTTATTTTATATTGGGGTATATAGGTGATTAGCAATGTTGATTGTTTAATTAGTTTCAGGTGATTAATTAGTCTCAGGTATACAGCAAAGTGATTTAGTTATACATATTCCTTTATCTGGGGCCTTCCCAGGTGGCTCAGACAGTAAAGGATTCACCTGCAATGCAGGAGACCTGTGTTCGATTCATGGGTTGGGAAGATCCTCTGGAGAAGGGAAGGACTACCCACTCCAGTATTCTTGCCTGGAGAATTCCATGGACAGAGGAGCCTGGCGGGCTGTAGTCCATGGGGCTGCAGAGTCAGACAGGACTGAGCGACTAACACACTATACATGTATCTAGGGCTTCCCAGATGGCACTAGTGGGAAAGAACCTGCCTGACAATGCAGGTGGAGACCCGGGTTCAGTCTCTGGGCTGGGAAGAGCCCGTGGAGGAGGGCATGGCAGTCCACTCCAGCGTTCTTGCCTGAAGGATCCCATGGATAGGATTCTGGGGTCCATGGGATCACAGAGGCAGATATGACTGTAGTGACTTAGCACTCATGCATACATGTATCTCTTCTTGTTCTAATTCTTTTCCCGTTTAGGTTGTTATGCAATACTGAGCGGAGTTCCCTGTGCTGTACAGTAGGTCCTAGTTCATTACCCATTTTAAATATAGCAGTGTGTACACGTCACATCCAGACTCCCTGACTATCCCTCCCTCCTCCCTTCTCCCTTAGAATCATGAGTTCATTCTCTTGACTCTGCGAGTCTGTTTTTGTTTTATAAATAAGTTGATTTATATCAGTGTTTTTAGATACGACATATAAATGGTAGCATATGAATATTTGCCTTTCTTTGATTTATGTCTCACTAAGGATGACAATCTCTAGGTCCGTCCATGTTGCTGCAAACAGCATTATTTCATTCTTTTTAATGGTTGATTAATATTTTATTGTATATGTGTGCCAGATCTTCTTAAAGCATTCCTCTGTTGATGGCCATTTAGGTTGCTTCAATGTCTTGGCTATTGTAAACTGCACTTCAATGAACACTAGGGTGCATTTGTACTTTCGGACCATGTTTTCCTCTGGATATATGCCCAGGAGTGGGATTGCAAGGCCATATGGTAGCTCTATTTTTAGTTTTTTAAGGAACCTTCATACTGTTCTCCACAGTGGCTGTACCAGTTTACATTCCCACCAATAGTGTAGGAGGGTTCCCTCTCTCTGCACCCTCTCCAACATTTATTGTCTGTAGATTTTTCGATGGTGGCCATTCTGACCAGTGTGAGGTGATAACCTCATGATAGTTTTGAGTTGCATTTTTCTAATAATTGATGGTGTAGAGCATCTTTTCATGTGCTGCTTGGCCATCTGTATGTCTTCTTTGGAGAAATGTCTGTTTAAGCTTTCTGTCCTCTGCCCATTTTTAATTTTTTTTTTTTGTATTGAGCTGCATGAGCTGTTACTAGATTTTGGAGATTAATCCCTATGAGTCCCATCGTTTGCAGATATTTTTGCCCATTCTGTGGGTTGTTTTTGTTTTGTTTTGTTTATGGTTTCCTTTGCAGTGCAAAAACTTTTGGGTTCAGTTAGGTCCCATTTGTTTGCTTTTGTTTTTTCATTAGTCTAAGAGATGTATTGAAAAGGATATGGCTGCAGCTTATGTCCAGGAATGTTCTGCCTGTGTTTTCTTTTAAGAATTTTTTAGTATCAGGTCTTACATTCAGCTCTTTAATTCATTTTGAGTTTATTTTTGTGTGTGGTGTTAAAGAATGCTCTAATTTCTTTCTTTTACTTGTAGCTGTCTAGTTTTTCCAGCACCACTTATCGAAGAGACTGACTTTTCTTCATTGTATAATCTTGCTTCCCCTAATTGACCATAGACGTATGGGTTTCTTCTGGGCTTCTATCATGCTCCGCTGATTTATATTTCTGTTTTTGTGTTACTATCATGCTGTTTTGATGACTATAGGATTGTAGGACAGTTTGAAGTCAGGGAGCCTAATGCTTCCAGCTCCATTTTTTTCTTTCTCAAGGTTGTATTGGCTGTTTGGGGTCTTTTGTGTCTCCATACATATTTAAATTGTTTTGTTCTAGTTCTGTGAAAAATGCCATTGGTAATTTGGTAGGGATTGCATTGAATCTATAGATTGCCTTGGGGAGTGTAGTCATTTTGACAATATTGATTCTTCTGATCCAAGAACACAGTAAATCTTTCCATCTGTTTGCATGTCTTCAATTTCTTTCATCAGTGTCTTATAGTTTTCAGAGTACACGTCTTTTGCTTCTGTAGGTAGGTTCATTCCAAGGTATTTCATTCTTTTTAATGTGATGGTAAGTGGGATTGTTTCCCTAATTTCTCTTTCTGATCTTTTATTGTTCGTATATAGAAATGCAACAGATTCCTGTGCATTAATTTTGTATTCTGACTTTACCAATTTATGGATGATATCTAGTAGTTTTCTAGTAGCATCTTTAGGATTTTCTATGTATTATGTATTAGTATTACATTATCTGAAGATATTGACAGTTTCACTTCTTATTTTCCAATTTGGATTCCTTTTATATCTTTTTCTTCTCTGATTGCCATGACTAGGACTTTCAGAACTATTTTGAATAGAAGTGGTGAGAGTGGACATCCTTGTCTTGCTCCTGAACTTAGAGGAAATGCATTCAGCTTTTCACTATTGAGTACGATGTTAGCTGTAGGATTGTCATATATGGGCAATATTATGTGGAGGAATGTTCTCTCTAAGCCCTCTTTCTGGAGAGTTTTTATTATAAGTGAGTGTTGAATTTTTTCAAAAGCTTTTTCTGCATTTCTTGAGATGATCACATGATTTTTATTCTTCAATTTGTTTATGTGGTGTATCCAACACTTACTGGTTTATGGATATTGAATAATCTTTCCATCCCTGGGATAAATTCCATTTTATCATTGTATATAGTCCTTTTAATGTATTGTTGGATTCTGTTTGCTAGTATTGTGTTGAGGATTTTTGTGTTTATGTTTCTTAGTGATCCTGGCCTGATTTTGGTATCAAGGTAGTGGTGGCCTCATAGAATGAGTTCAGGAGTGTTTCTTCTGCAATTCTTTGGAATAGTTTCAGAAGGATACGAAATGTTCCTTCTCTAAATGTTTGGTGTAATTTCTCTGTGAAGCCGTCTGCTTTTGGACTTTTGTTTGTTGAGAGTTTTTAAGTTACTGATTCAATTTCAGTAATAGTAATTGGTTGGTTCATATTTTCAGTTTCTTCCTGGTTCAGCCTTGGGTGATTGTACATTTCTAAGAATTTATTCATTTCTTCTAGCTTGTGTATTTTATCGGTATTTAGTTACTCATAGTAGTCTCTTACCCTTTTTATTTCTTTGGTGAAGGTTGTAACTTCTTTTTTATTTGATTTTATTGACCCGCACCCTCTCTCTCTTTTTCTTGATGAGTCTGGCTAAAGTTTTATTAATTATGTTTATCTTCTCAGAGAAATAGCTTTTAGTTTAATTGACCTTTTCTATTGCTTTTGTAGTGTCTAGTTTATTTATTCTGTACTGATCCTTACGATTTCTTTCCTTTTGCTAACTTTGGGTTTTGGTTTTTCCTCCTTCTCTAGTTGCTTTAGGTACAAGGTTAGGCTTTTTATTTGAGATTTCTGTTTTCTGAGGTAATATTGTATGGGGCTTCTCTGGTGGCTCAGATGGTAATGAATCTACCTGCAATGCAGGAGACCTGGGTTCAATCCTTGGGTCAGGAGGATCTCCTGGAGGAGGGCATGGCAACCCACTCCAGTATTCTTGCCTGGAGAATTCTTTGGACAGAGAGGAGTCTGGTGGGCCCCAGTCCATGAGTTGCAAAGAGTCAGACATGACTGAGTGACCAACACTTTCGCTATCATAGTGCAATAAACTTCCCTCTTAGAACTGCTTTTGCTGTGTCCTGTAGGGTTGAGGTCCTCATGCCTTTTTTTTTTGTCTCTAGATGCTGTTTGATTTTCTCTTTGATTTCTTCAGCGATTCATTGGTTGTTCAGTAGCCTGTTGTTTAGCATCCATGGGTTTGTGTTTTCTGCAGATCTAATAGTGGATTTCAAATGTCATAGTGTTGTCATTGGAAAAGATGCTTGATATTTTAATTTTCTTAAATTTACTGAGGCTCACTTTGTGGCCCAGCATGTGATCAGTCCTAGAGAACGTTTCTTGTGCACCTGAGAAGAATGTGTAGTCGTCTTCTTCTTCGCTTGATCCATTGATCATTATGTAGTCTCCCCTGTCTCTTAACAGTCTTTTGTTTTAAACTTTATTTTGTCTTCCATGAGTATTGATACACTGGCTTTCCTTTGATTTCCACTTGCATGGAATACCTTTTTATGTCCCCCCACTTTCCGTCTGTATGTGTCGTTATATCTGAAGTGGGTCTCTTATAGACAGCATATATAAGGGTCTTTTTTAAAAAATATATTTTAAATTTTATTTGGCTGTGTGAGGTCTTAGTTGCAGCTTTCAGGATCTTTAGTTGAAATATGTGGGATTTTTAGTTGTAGCATACAAACTCTAGGTCCTTGACCAGGGATTGAACCCAGCCCCCTTGCATTGGGAGCATGGACTCTTAGCCACTGGACCACCAGGGAAGTCTCTACAGGTCTTGATTTTGTATCCTTCCACCCAGTCTGTGTCTTTTGGTTGGGGCATTTAATCTGCTTACATTTAAGGTAATTAACAATATGTATATTCTTAACTGCCATTTTGTTAATTGTTTTGCATTTATTTTTGTAGGTCTTCTTTTCTTCCCTTCCTCTCTTGTTCTCTTGTGATTTGATGACTGTCTTTAGTGTTGTGTTTGGATTCCTTTTTCTTTTTTTGTCTGTACATAGATTATAGATTTTTTTGTTGTTTGTGGTGACCATGTGTTTTGGTATAGCAGTCTATATGTAAGCAGAATTGTTTTAAGTTTCTGGCCTTTTAACTTCAAAGGCATTTACAATGTTTTGCATTTGTAGTATTTTCTCATGATTCCTAGTTTAGATATCTTAGTTCTGTTTGTATGATTTCCTACCTTTCACTTCAGTTCAGTTGCTCAGTCGTGTCCGACTCTTTGACAACCCCATGAATTACAGCACGCCAGGCCTCCCTGTCCATCACCAACTCCCAGAGTTCACTCAAACTCACGTCCATCGAGTCAATGAAGCCATCCAGCCATCTCATCCTCTGTCGTCCCCTTCTCCTCTTGCTCCCAATCCCTCCCAGCATCAGAGTCTTTTCCAATGAGTCAACTCTTTGCATGAGGTGGCCAAAGTATTGGAGTTTCAGCTTTAGCATCATTCCTTCCAATGAAATCCCAGGGCTGATCTCCTTCAGAATGGACTGGTTGGATCTCCTTGCAGTCCAAGGGACTCTCAAGAGTCTTCTCCAACACCACAGTTCAAAAGCATCAATTCTTCGGCACTCAGCTTTCTTCACAGTCCAACTCTCACATCCATACATGACCACTGGAAAAACCATAGCCTTGACTAGACGGACCTTTGTTGTCAAAGTAATGTCTCTGCTTTTCAATATGCTATCTAGGTTGGTCATAACTTTTCTTCCAAGGAATAAGTGTCTTTTAATTTCACTGTTTGCTTTTACCAGTGAGCTTTTCCATTTGTAATTTCCTTGTTTCTAGTCCTGGCCTTTTCTTTTGCACCTAGAAAAGTTTCTTTAGCATTTGTTGCAAAGCTTGTCTGGTGGTGCTGAATTCTCTTAGCTTTTGCTTGTCTGTCTATGGTTTTTCCAGTGGTCATGTATGGATGTGAGAGTTGGACTGTGAAGAAAGCTGAGCACCAAAGAATTGATGCTTTTGAACTGTGGTGTTGGAGAAGACTCTTGAGAGTCCCTTGGACTGCAAGGAAATCCAACCAGTCCATTCTAACGGAGATCAGTCCTGGGTGTTCATTGGAAGGACTGATGCTGAAGCTGAAACTCCAGTACTTTGGCCACCTGATGTGAAGAGCCGACTCATTGGAAAAGACCCTGATGCTGGGAGGGATTGGGCGCAGGAGGAGAAGGGGACGACAGAGGATGAGATGGCTGGATGGCATCACCGACTTGATGGACATGAGTTTGGGTAAACTCGGACAGGGAGGCCTGGCATGCTGCAATTCATGGGGTCGCAAAGAGTCGGACACAACTGAGTGACTGAACTGAACTGAAAGCTTTTAATTTCTCCATCAAATCTGAATGACAGCCTTGTTGGGTAGAGTATTCTTGGTTGTAGCTTCTTCCCTTTCATAACTTTAAATATATCATGTCACTTCTGTCTGGCCTACGGAGTTTCTGCTGAGAAATCAGCTCATAATCTATCTTTAGTGGGACTTTGCTTGTATATTATTTGTTGCTTTTCTCTTATGCTCTTAATGCTTCTTCTTTGTCTTTAATATTTGTCAGTATGGTTACCATGTGTCTTGGGCTGTTCCTCCTTGGGCTTATCCTGCCTGGGACTCTCTGTGCTTCCTGGACTTGAGTGACTGTTTCCTTTCACATGTTAAGGAAGTTTACAGCTATTATCTTTTTCAAATATCTTCTTGGGTCCTTTCTCTCTCACTTCTGCTTCTGGGACCCCTATAATGTGAATGTTGGTGTGTTTAATGTTTTCCCAGACATCTTTTAGACCGTCTTCATTTCTTTCATGGAAACGGCAACCCACTCCAGTGTTCTTGCCTGGAGATTCCCAGGGACGGTGGAGCCTGGTAGGCTGCCGTCTGTGGGGTCGCACAGAGTCGGACACGACTGAAGCGACTTAGCAGCAGCAGCGGCATTTCTTTCACTCTCTTTTCTTTCTTTTGTTCTGTGACTGATTTCCACCATTCTGTCTTTCAGCTCACTTATTTGTTCGTCTGCCTCACTTTTTCAGTTGATTCCTTCTAGTGTATTTTTCATATTGCAGTTACTGTACTGTCCAGCTTTTGTTCTTTAGTTCTTCTAGGTCTGTGTTAGACATTTCTTGTATCTTCTCAATCTGTGCCTCCATTCTTTTTCTGAGATCATGGATCATCTTGACAGTCATTATTTTGAATTTTTTTCAGGTAGACCACCAGTCTCCACTTCACTTCGTTCTTCTCCTGGGGTTCTATCTCCTTCATCTGGGACATATTCCTCTACCATCTCATTCTGTCTAACTTTCTGTAATTGTTATTTCCATTCTGCAGGTGGCAGGGTTGTAGTTCTTCTTGCTTCTGTTGTCTGCCCCCCTGGTGGATAAGGCTAAGAGGCTTGGGCAGGCTTTCTTGGGGGAGGGACTAGTCCTTGCCCACTGGTGGTAGAGCGGGGTCTTGTGTCTCTGGTGGGCAAGGCCATTTCAGGGGGTGTGTTGAGTGGGCGACTGTGTACTCAGGAAGACTTCACGCCACCTGTATGTTGATAGATGCAGCTATATTCCTGTCCTGTTGGTTGGCTGGCATGAGGCATCCCAGCATTGGAGCCTACAGGCTGTTGGAGGAGGCCCCGTCTTGGTGAGAGAATGGTGGACCCCAGGAGGGCTCATACCAGTGACTTCTCCCCAAAACTGCTACTTCAGTGTCTGTCCCAGCAATGAGCCACAGCTAACCCCGCCTCCATAGTAGATGCTCAGTACCAACAGGTGGGTCTGACCCAGGTTCTTATGAGGTCATTGCTTTTCCCCCCCTGGGTCCTGATATGCATGAGAGCTTGTGTGCACATTCCAAGAGTGGAGTTTCTGTTTCTGCAAGTCCTGTGGAATTCCTGCAATCAAAGGCTGCTAGCCTTCAAAGCTAGGTTCTCTGGGGGCTTCTACCCCTGTTGCCAGACCTCAAGGCTGGGGATGCTGTCCCGGCACTCAGAACTTTCACGTCTGTGGGAACACTTCTGTGATACATTTTGCAGTTTATGGGTCACCGACCTTGTGGGCGCGGGATTTGATTTTATAAGCAGTTGCAGCAGTCTACTGTCGTGTCGTAGCTGCTGCTTTGTTTTTGGGGGGTAGGTTCCAGCATTTTTATGTGGATTGTTATTCCTGAGTTGTGATTTTGGTGTTTTTGTAAGAGGTGAGCTCGCGTTCTTCTACTCCATCTTGTCCCCTCCTCTCCCATATGGGATGTTTTACTTCACATTCATGAATTCGTCTTTAACTGATTTCTTATATCAATGTCTTATTCCATTTGGGCTGCTATAACAAACAATACTGTAGACTGGGTATTTTAAACAAATATTTGTGCCTCACTGTTCTGGAGGCTGGAAAGTCCAAGATCAAAATGCCAGCAGATTTGGTGTCTGGTGGGAACTCACTTCCGGTTCATAAAATCTTTTCCTGAAAAATATCTGCCTGAAGGCCTCTTCTGCCAGTTTTTCCTAAGCACACAGTGCCTCATTCCTGATCTCTACCCTAGACTCTTTGCAGAGTGTGTTGAAGGTCATTGGCTAATGACTTCATCCTTATAGAGGCAGATGGCAAGCAAAAGTTTTTAGTTCTTAAATATTTGATGAAAGTATGAATTCTTCTGGATTTCAGATTTTCATTGATGCCAAGGCTTTAGATTATGGGTTTGTTCCTTTAATAGATGTAGAACTATTCAGAGTTTCTATTTGATTTGGGTAAGTTGAGCCTTCCTTAGGGTACATTCCATCTAAAAATTTAAATTAATTGGCTCAAAATTATTCATAGTAAGCTCTTATGATTTTTCCAATATAGGATCTGTAAGGTGTTACTTTTTTCATTCTTAATTTTGGTTGTTTGTGTTCCCTCTGTCTCTGTGTCCCTCCTTCTCTTTTTCATACACATAGCTTCTCTGGGCTCATCTTGTTCAGGCTGGTCAGTTACAGACTTGGGCCACATCTAACCTTGAGTCTGTTTTTGTCAATAAAGTTTTATTGACACACAGCCACACCTAGTCATTTATTGTCTATGGCTGCTTTCATTCTGCAATGCCAGATAGAGCTGCACAGAGACCACAGGCCTGCCAAGACTAAAATAATAATAATACACCCGGCCCTTTACAGAAAAAGGATCTACTTGAACAACTTTCAAATATACTATAAAGCAGTGTTAACAGTAGTTTTCGGGTTGTACATTACATCCCAAGGGTTGTTTTTTATTTTACTTTCTTCTTTGTAGTTTTTGTGTTTTCAAAACCTTTTTATATTGAATATGTACTGTTTTATAGGGTTTTTTATTTTACTTTCTTCTTTGTAGTTTTTGTGTTTTCAAAACCTTTTTATATTGAATATGTACTATATCTAGAAAGAGTCATAAAGTAAGCCCATGGCTCACCTTAATCCAATGGATTGTGTGAATCCAGTTCTAAAGGATTAAAACACCATCTTTTTTTCAATTAAAGTACAGTTGATTTGTGATACTATATTAGTTTGAGGTGTACACCATAGGGATCGAGTATTTTTATAGATTATATTCTAAAGTTATTATAAGTATTGACTGTGTTTCCTGCGGTGTGTGATAGATCCTTGTATCATAATAGTTTGCGCCTCTTAATCTCCTCCTCGTATTGCTCCTCCCTCCTTCCTCTCCCCACTGGTGACCACTAATTTGTTCTCTGAATCGATGAGTCTGTTTCTGTTTTGTTATATTCATTTACTTTGTTTTTCAGATTACGCGTATAAGTGATAACGTGCAGTATTTGTCTTTCTCTCTTGGACTTATTTCATTGAGCATAAATACCTCCAGATCCATCTGTGTTGTTACAAATGGCAAAATTTTGTTCTTTCTTGTGGCTGATAACACAAAGTCTTTAGCAAGCTAGAGATTCTTTGTATTTTTAAACAATTTAGTTCCTATATTTCACACTAAGAAGACAAGAGCTTGGGGGAAGCCACATAGGAGGCTCCTGGCACGGTGAGACCGAGCGTCTTTGCGCTGCTCCAGGGAGCAGTCTGCTCCATGGCTGTAGTTGTCTTTTCTGTAGTTGACAGCGGTTTTAGCCCTTGCGGCCTTGGTCGTCTTCAGTTTTATTGATTGAATTAATACTTCTTTATCTACAAAAAGTAGAATGGATTTTTTAAAAAGTCTTTTTCATTATGACAAGAATCTATCCAATTGGATTCTATTAACTAAAAATTTTGGTTTAAAAGCATCTAAGTAGTATTAAGGGAATTCTCTTCTTGAACTTTCTAATTAGCTTTCATAAGAGCCAATTTCCACCCCTCCACTCCCTTTTTTTTATAGAGCAGGTCATTTGTAGATGGATCTTATCTTCAAAGGAAGGCTGAAGAGGGGCAGTTTGGTTTCTTGACTGATTACACAGCTTTTCCGTATGGGATGTTTTATTTTACATTCTTGAATTAATTGTTAGCTGATTTCCCATATCTGATTCCATTTGGAATAGCAGTCCTGTTCCATTTGGGCTGCTCTAACAAAAATACAGACTGGGTGCTTTTCACAAATGAGTTTTTGGCTGTGCCGTGTCTTCGTTGCCGTGCACGGGCTTTCTCTGGTTGTGGTGAGCGCGGGCTCCTTTCCCCTGTGGTGGCTTCTCTCACTGTGGAGCGCGGGCTCTAGGCTCAGGCTTCGGCTGCTGCGGAGCACAGCGTTAGCTGCCCTGCAGCATATGGAATCTTCCTGGACCAGGGACCAAAAGCGTGTCCCCTGCACTGGCAGGCAGCTTCTTAACCACTGGATCACCAGGGAAGTCCCTAGACTGGGTGTTTAAAAAACAAATACTTATTTCTTACTGTTCTGGAGGCTAGCAGGTCTGAGATCAAGATGCTGGCAGATTTGGTGTTTGGTGAGAACTCACTTCCTTGTTCATAGCCTGCTGCCTGCTCGTTATAACCCAGCATGGTCGAAGAAGGCAAGGGGACCCTCCAGGGTCTCTTACGGGGGCACTGATTCGTGTGGGTTCCACCCTCATGACCTAATCACTCCCAAAGGCCCCACCTCCTGATATATCACACTGGGGGCTAAGGATGTTAACTTATGAATTTTGGGGGAACACAGACATTCATTCTATAACATCTGACTTTTGTTTTCTTTCAAATGTTGATTAACTGATTTTTTTTCCCCCTCCATCCCCTTCCCCCTCTTTCTTCCTTGAGTTTCAGAAACCTAGCAAACTTATTTTATATATTGATTCACATATGGATACTCTGGGAACTTTCTAAAGGTTTTTATTGGTCTTTTTGGCTAAACATTTTGCTGATAGTCCCAGGACCCTGAATTCTTCCCTAATTCAATGAAATGGCCTGTTTTAATATTTAAACTGGTCTGCAAGAGTAAGGCCATCTTGATACAACTAAGAGTTCTGCCACCCTGGACTATTGCTCAAAACATATTTCAGTTTTATTTGAAAGCTTTTTTATGTGTATCCCCCAAAGCATCTTAGTTGAAAATCTAATATGTCTGGAGCTTTATACAGACCAATGTCTCTTTCTTGCTTTCTGTATACCAGTAAAATTGTGTATTTCATTTTAATCGCAATCTGCCCGTGTTTAAAATATAAAGCTAAGGTTAAGAATTTTACTGCTAACAACCCCACCTGGACATCTCAGTTTCGAGATACAATCTCACAGAGACCGTTTTATTAGCCCCACAGCTCAACCCTACTAAATATGCCAGTTTATCTTATTAATCCTTGGCTACAAAAATATCAGAATCATTTACGAGCTAAAGTTTATTTTAGCCTTTTAGTTTTCTGGACCTTTTCCACGTTATTTCCATTAGCCTGGGGGAGGAGAGTCTCGGACTTGGGGACAGAGAGGCTTTGGGACTGGCCACCCACTGTAGCTGGCCTCTGCTGCTGGTCCCTGGGCCCTAGGACTTTGTACCTCCTGGTGGAAAAAGGGCGTGAAGGTGGTATAGAAGGAGAATGCCTCTCCTGGACTTCTACGGCCGGGCTCTGATGAATCTTTTTTTTTAATTAATGTTTGTTTACTTACTTTATTTTTGGCCCCGCTGGGTCTTCATCCAGCTTTTCTCTAGTTGTGACGAGCAGGGGCTGCTCTTCATTGCAGCGCACAGGCTTCTCGTTACAGCAGCTTCTCTGATTTTTTTTTAATTGAATGATAATTGCTTTACAGAATTTTATTGTTTAGCATTTTATATGTTTAGCTTCTTATGGAGGAGCACGGGCTCTGGGCACGAGGGCTTCAGTATTGCAGGATGTGCGCTCAGCGTTGTGACTCCCAGGCGGAGTTGCACGTGGAATCTTCTCGGCCCAGGGGTCCAACCCAAGTCCCCTGCATTGGCAAGCGCAATCCTTTGATGTAAGAGGGTCTCCTGTCTTATCCAGGGAGGAACAACCTGGATGCCTGCTATTGCTTAGTTGGAGGTTGGGGGTTCCATGTCTGGGTGGCCTTCCTTTTTGGGTGTCGGGGGGTGCAAGATGCCCTCCCACTGTGTTGCTCCTCCGGTCCCAAAGCAGCCGGCTTTCTTCTTATCACATCTTGCTCTCCTTTGGTGCCTGCTGTGCTGTTCCCAGTTTTTATTCTTGTGTTTAGTGTAGATGAGTCAGGAGGATGGGCCCCCATCCCTCTTGTCTGAACCGGCTTTCTTAGCTATATAAAAGGTTTTATTTTATTCATACTTCTTCACTTATTTATAAAATAATGCCCTACATTCAGGGACCATATGTGTTTTTTCATGCCAGAAGAACTCCAGGATTTATTCTCTGCTCATAGACAGGAGCAATGATTAGACTGAAATGCTGTAGAACCCATGAAATACAGCTTGGACCAATTCTCCAGCGGGGCCTCAGGATGTCTTGAGTTGCCTTCCAGACCTCACGCTCATGTTCACGTTTTGCCATCATACTCAGGAGATGGGCAAAAATGTGTAAGTCTGTTGGAATTAGGGGCTGGGGAACCAGTGCCACGCACCCCCTGCCCTTTCATGGTAACAAGGACACTGGCTGCTTACTGAATCAGAGGTCTTTATTGCTTGGAAGATTTGGCCCCACCTGGCTTTTCTTGCCACCCAACAGAAACTCGGCCATGTCTCAAATTTTATTTACCAAAGCAAAGTGCCCAGCTGAAGCCTGGGCCTCACAACCACTGGGCTTCAGGAATGTCTAGGGGCGACATGGAGAACTTACAGACAGAGCTGACAGCATCTCCTGGGAAAGAGCGTAACCCCGTCCACTGCTGGAGCTCAGACGTGGGCGTGCATTTTTTCTTTTTTTGACTGTTCTCTTTGCTTCACATTCTGTATCCAGCCTCTCTTCACATTCTGTATCTAACCTCTTGTCAACACCACCTTCTATATATCCAGAATCCAGCATCTTCTCATTGTCTCCATGGCTGCTGTTATTCAGTCGCTCAGTCGTGTCTGACTCTCTGTGACCCCATGGACTGTAGCCCGCCAGGCTCCTCTATCTGTGGGATTTCCCAGGCAAGAATACTGGAGTGGGTTGCCATTTCCTTCTCCAGGGGATCTTCCCAGACCAGGGATCAAGCCCACCTCTCCTGCATTGGCAGGCAGGTTCTTTACCGCTGAGCTACCAGGGAAGCCCTAATGAGAAGCCAGCCAGGGAGGTCTCAATGGCTACGTCCCCACACAACACCAGTGCGCTGGCTGGCCAGCCGATGTCCCCTTCCTTCTAGCTCCTTCACCACTGAACTGCAAGTCAGGTGATGAAACTGCCCTGTTTAAATCCCTCCGGTATTTCCAGCTCGCTCAGGGTAAGATTCAAAGTTCTTTGGTGGCCCTGGGGTGCCCACAGAATACTTCACTGACCTCATTTCCTCCATCTCTCCTCCTTGTTCATTCCTCTGCAGTAATCGTGGCAGCTCTCAAACCTGCCATACACCCTCCCACCTCAGCACCCCCACACACACAACCCTCTGCCTTCGGTGATCTTCCCTGTACATTCACATGACTGACTTTAACCTCTCAAATAAGCCCCCTTGTCAACGGGTCCTTGATAACCCTGGTATCTGGGCCGGCTGGCTAGACGGTAAAGAATCCGCTCACAATGCGGAAGACCTGGGTTCGATCCCTGGGTTGGGAAGATCCCCGGAGAAAGGAATGGCTATGCATTTCAGTATTCTAGCCTAGAGAAACCCATGCACCAAGGAGCCTGGCAGGCTACAGTCCATCGGGTTGCAGAGAGTCAGACACGACTGAGCTATGGACACTAACAAGCGTGGTATATAAAATACTCTCCACTCCTGGGTCGCTCTCAATCCCCTTACTCTGCTCTGTTTCTCTTCACTGCACCTGGCATCTCTTGACATAGATATGTATTTGTCTAAGGAACATGTAAGAGAGGGAGAGAGGACTCTGATGTGTTCCTTCCGTATCACCAGAACCTGGGACAGAGCTTGACATGTGATTGGTGTTCGCTGATGAAGGAGAGAAGGGATGTAGATGATAGCCTACATCTCTTCAAGGTGGGACTGGGACGCCTCCTGCAAGAGCTTGTCATCGTGAAACGAGGCACGTGAGAGAGTTAACCCAGTGCCAAGGAGGGTTGTTCTAAAGACTGAGTCATGACTGTCAGGTCCAGTACCCATTGGACACATTTTGGGGTCTTTGAAAGACAGGAGGACTTTACATAACATCAGAAAGATCCATTCCATTTCGCCGGACTGGAAAACCTGGGCGCCCAAACCAGTGCTGGTGTGGGAGGGAATGTTCTTCTCTTTTCTCCTGGCGTTGGTTTCCTGTGTCTGTGACACGCACGGCCGACACTTGGCAGGTTGAAACAGGACCCACTCGTTCTCGCATAGGTCTGTGAGTCAGAAGTCCTGGCTGGGCTCTCTGCCTAGTGTCTCGCAGGCCAAAGTTGTGGTGTCGGTCAGGCAGGCTCTTCCCTGGAGCCTCTGGGGAGGATCCTGCTTCCAAAGTCATTGAGATTGTTGACAGGGTTCACCTCCTGTGGCCAAAGGACTGAGGTCCTTGTTTCCTTTCTGACTGTCAGTCAGGGGCTGGTATCAGCTGCCAGAGGGCATCTGCATTTCTTTCTGCATTGGCCCTCGGTCTTCAAGGCAGCAGTGATACATCAGATCCTTCTGCTGCATATTTCTCTGACTTCCCTCTCTTCCGTGGGCTGCGGAGAGCTCTGCTTCTAAAGGGCTCATTCAGTTTGAGTGAGGCCCAGCTGGATCCTCTTTCCTTTGCCCTAAAACTAACATAACCATAGGAGTGACATCCCATGATGTTTGTGGATTCGACCCATACTCCCAAGGGAAGGGGCACGAAGCGAGGGTCACAGCGGATGGTTCTTAGAATTCTACCTAACTCAGCTCACTGCACATCACAGCACAGTTGGGTTCTGAGAGGGTCCCGGGCATCAGAAATGATACCTGATGAGAGGCAGTGGAACCCACTGTATTTGTGAGACAAATAGTGGGACTCCTGTTCAGCCCTGGGGAATTCTGGAGGGAAATGGGATGCTTCTGGGAGAGGCGCTGCCCTTGTGGCTTGGCAGACCAGTGGCACTGGCAGGAATAGACTGTTTATGGACCCGTGAGAGATGCCTGGTAGAGAACTGCAGAAAGCCTTGAGAAACAAAGACTTTTCAAAGGGTCGGTGATCCTATAGCAGCAGATGGGGGCCACCGACGAATCAAATGTGAGTCATTACTGTTCAGGTGAGATGTTTGTGTATAAGAAAGTGAGGACTGAGGAAATTTGCCCCTGTGAGAGCGGATGTTAGCAACTTAGTCTGAGGTCTTGAAGATCTGTGGTCTTTCAGCTCAAGATCTTAACCTGGTAAGTGGGGCTTCCCTGCTGGCTCAGTTGGTAAAGAATCTGCCTGCCGGTGTAGGAGACGTGAGTTCGATCCCTGAGTCAAGAAGATCCTCTGGAGGAGGAAATGGCAACCCACTCCAGTATTCTTGCCTGGGCAATTCCATGGACGGAGGAGCCTGGCGGGCTACAGTCCACAGGGTTGCAAGAATCGGACACGACTTAGCGACTAAACAACAACCTGGTAAGCAGCTAAGCCAGGTCAAGCTCTAAAGCCCATTGAGTTCTCTGAACTTCCCTGGTGGTCCAGTGGTTAAGAATCTGCCTGCCAGTGCAAGGGACGTGGGTTCGATTCCTGGCCCGGGAAGATTCCACATGCTAGGGGGCAACTAAGCCTGTGTGCTGGTGTTACTGAAACTTGCACCCCAGAGCCGGGGCTCTCCAGCAAGAGTGGCCACCGCAGTGAGAAGCCCAAGCGCAACAATGAAGAGTAGTAGCCCCCGCTCGCCACAACCAGAGAAAGTCCATGTGCAGCAAAAAAGACCCAGCATGGCCAAAAATAAGGCTAAAACATTTTTTAAAGCCCCTGAATTCTCTAAAGCACTGTGCCAAGGGTGGGAAGCGAGTGGCAGACTTGCTGTGCTGGGCATACCTGCGCATGCCCCAGCACTGATTGACCACATAGACCTCCTGGTGAGCCTTGGACTCATCCAGACTGACCGCCACTGCCGATAAAACAGTGGAAATCCAGGACAGAACTCACCTCCTATCCCTCAGCTACATTATACCACAAATCCCAGCCATGCCAGAGACAGAAAATTTCTACTTCTTTCTTACTCTAGCTGCAAAATTGCATATTGTAAGTGTTAAAGGAAGACGTTGACTCCCTCTATTATGTACCATTAGTTGAATCTGACTGAGAAGAGAAAGTGAGGAGAATTGAAATCTTTTATACATTTTTTAAGGGCTATTACTCAGACTTATATGAATTCAGGGATCCTCTTCTGTGAGCGTTCCCCTTTTCTAATGAATGGAAAAGGAATTAAAATGATTAGATGGCAGGGATATAGACCCATAGAGGATGTAGCAGAGCCATTTGTGCTATTTAACCTTCTTAGAGCTCGCGATGTTCATATTAAGAGGCAGTGCCCTGTTTGCACGGACAAGCAGAGCAGGCTTAGAGAGCTGTCGGGATGCCCACGCTAGTGGAAGTTACTGAAGGCTGTGCGAGCTGTCGCCATGAGAGGCACAGGGGTCTCGGGTGGCGCAGAAGCTCTCTTCAGAAGTAGGAATATATGGGGGCTACCGGAGCCTTTTGTGGCCTTGAGGTTAGAACCTGGAAGGTTAACTTGTTAAAAAATTTTTATTGAAGTGTAGTTGATTTACCACGTTGTGTTAATTTCTGGTGTATGAAAAAAAAAAGTGATTCAGTTATATGTGTGTATAAATGTGTTTTTTTATATTCCTTTCCATTGTGGTCTATTATATTGAATATGATTTCCTGTGCTATACAGCAAGACTTTGTTGTTTATCCATTATCCCTATTTGCATGTACACACACACACACATAATTGTTTGTATCTGCTAGTCCCAAACTTGCCTGGTGGCTCCATCAGTAGAGAATCCACCTGTAATGCAGGAGACCCAGATTCAATCCCTGGGAGGGGAAGATCCCCTGGAGAAGGAAATGGCTACCCACTGCAGTATCCTTGCCTGGGAAATCCCATGGACAGAGGAGCCTGGTGGGCTCCAGTCCATAGGGTTGCAGAGTTGGACGCGCCTAAACCACCCACCAATGCCAAACTCTCGGTCCGTCCCTGTCCCACCACTGCCTCTGGCAACCACAAATCTGTTCTCTTTGAGTCTGTGTCTTTAACTTCTTTATATAGACTTCTTAAGGATGGATCTATACTGCACAGCCAGCTCACACACAAGAAATCAGGTATTTCTAGATTAGACAGTTGAGTCGAAGAGGAAAACTATGACTCAGTCTAAAAACCAGTAACAGGTTATGTGACAGTAACACTTTATGAGGTTACCTTCCAGAGCCCGGTGATACAGCTCTGACTTGTTCCCTGCCACTGCTCCTGACCAGGTGGGAGCCACCTGATCTCAAAGCTTTCTGTATGGTTCTTCTCTCTTCTGGTCTGCCCTTTCCTTCCTCTTTGTCTGGCTACCTGCAGTTCAGTCGTCAGATCTCAGTGTGAGTGTCACGCCCTGCAGGCCTGATCAGATGCCCCAGTTACACGCCTGCCTGGAGCCCTGGACTTGGTCTCAGTTACCCTTGTAGTTGCTTTTTTAGTGATGCTTTACTAAGTGAGTAATTGTGGAGCTCGTTGCTTAATAAGGTTTTAAGTTCCTTGAGGGCAGGGCTTAGCTGCCCTTAAGTGGAGTGGGTAGCCATTTCCTTTCTTCTTCATGTCTGTATCTGCAAAGCCTGACTCAGTGTTTAACTCTCAGGCAGGGGCCCAGAGACCATGTGTGCAATGAAAGAAAGAATCAAAACACCAGAGCGTGGCCTTTGGAGCATGGCTGTGATGGAAGCGTGCTGCAGATGGGCCTGGTTTTCAGTATGCCTTCTCCCTCTGGTAGCATCTCTTATCCTGTAGACTTCCACCAATTCTGAGTTCATGCATATAGGCCTGACTTAACTCTCAGCTGGCTGTTGGGTATTTCCCCAGTTAAGAAACTGAGCTGACAATGACCAGGGCTATTTTAAGCTGTTGTTGGAGAATCTTCATAGTGTGTTTCTAGGTCCCAGGTGCTGGGAGGATTCTAAATTGGTAACCAAGGTGCTGATCTAGGAAATGTCATGTTCCATGAGGAGCTTCTCTTGAGACTCTGAAATTAGGCCGCATGGCAGATGGGAGAGGTGGGAGGGAAATTTTTTTGTGGTGGCGATGTGTAGGAAGATGGATCAAGCAACTGTTTTTGTTTTTAACAGAAGCTGTGTTAGTCAAAAATGTCCGCAAGAGATCTGGCATTTTTATTAAGCCTCTAGAAAAGCTATGCACCTCAAAAATATGGGCCTTACAGGCAAGGGCTCTGCTCATTGGTTAATTGTGGGAGGTTTGGTGGGTGGTTAGTTGTTTGTTTTCTTCTGGTCAAGGCTTGCCTTTCTTGCATTCGATCGTTTTTATTTATCTGGCTGTGGTCAGGTCTTCATTGCGGCAGGTGGTATCTTGTTGCGGCACAAGGGCTGTCCAGTTGCAGCATGAGGGCTCCAGGGCGTGCAGACTCAGGAGCTGCAGAGCACAGGCTTAGTTGCTCTGAGGCATGTGGGATCATAGTTCCCTGACCAGGGATCGAACCAGCGTCCCTTGCATTAGAAAGAAAGAAAGTGAAAGTCTCTCAGTCGTGTCTGACTCTTTATGATCCCATGGACTATACAGTCCATGGAATTCTCCGGGCCAGAATACTGGAGTGGGTAGCCTTTCCCTTCTCCAAGGGATCTTCCCAACCCAGGGATCCAACCCAGGTCTCCTGCCTTGCAGGCGGATTCTTTACCAGCTGAGCCACAAGGGAAGCCCAAGAACACTGGAGTGGGTAGCCTATCCCTTCTCCAGTGGATCTTCCCGACCCAGGAATTGAACCAGGGTCTCCTGCATGAGAAGGTGGATTCTTAACCACTGGACCACCAAGGAAGTCCCAGGGCTTGACTTTCTAATTGACTAACAAAGTCACGAGACTCCCTTACCTCGTCAGAAGTGGGTCTTTCTGGTCAGAATCAACCCCCCAGGGCCTTGGTGCTCCCAGAGCGGTTGGTAGACATTTCATTTCATTCTGCGCACCCCCCAGCAGGCAGCAGGCCACGTAGCATAGGACGCCTGTTGCTCAGGTCTGTGTCCAGAGCCTCAGCCACGGGGCATCATCACATGCTTGTTCTCAGGACAGGGTGTGTTGGTCTCCGAACTGAACGTGTTAGAGCAGTGACCCGGCCTCCCCATCACCACCAGCCAGGGACTGGCTGTGGAGAAACCAGTCCAAAGCATCTGGCCCCTTTCCATTTTTTCCCTTTTGTTGTGTGAGTTTCGCTTCTATCTTTCCCTCTCTCGCATTCTTTCTTCCACCTTCCCTCTCGGTCTCATTCTCTTTCTCCGTTTCATTCTCTTTCTCCGTTTCTGCCTCTTTGTGTGGTTTTTCTTATTCTTCTTTGTCTGCTGCTCTCTCCTCTCCCCCTTCTCTGTGCCACGGAAGGGTGTGTAGGTGTTTAACTGCACAAGGATGCCTTGCCAAGATGAGAAATGAGGGCTGAAACCCAGCCTCCACTCTGCTCGCTAAGGCATAAGCACGGGCATGGGGTTTTGCCTACCCAGAGGAAGCATCTTTTTCTACTTTACAAAAAAGGATTTTGGGGGGCTAATAGCCGCTGTTTCCTTCCTGAGAATACTCCCAGGGGAGACAGTCATGGTCTATTTTTCTGCTTGACCCAGGCTTCCTCAAACTCTCAAGAGGAACCTCCTTTCCCCTCCTCCTCTCACCTGCTGACCAAATCTGAGTGGGTTAGAATTGCCTTTGCATCAGCAACATACCATTAAACATGTCTTTCTGCAGTATTCTTGTGCTTTCATCTTTTTTCTGCTGATCCTTTAATTTTGTTGGAGCTCTTTTGGGTGGAAGAGCTAACCTTTCAGTCGCGTGCCTTAGATGTTTAACTCTGAATTTCTCTTCTCAGTTATCTGTTTAAACCCTCTTAAGCTCTTGTTGATCCATGGGCAGCGGTGGTGTTTATTTAACAGCGGTGTTGGTTCCGTAGCCTCTCACGGGACATATTGAGGATGGGGGCTGTCTTTGCAAGATGTTAGAAGTCAGACAGCTGCGGACTTGGAATTTCAAGTTCTTGGAATTCTCTTGAAGTTACGGTCATTTCTAACTTTGCTTTGTGTCCATAGTGCCCGGCAAGTTGTTTGGCTGGCACAGGATAGGTATTCATCAAGACTGCCGCATGCCCCAAAAGTGTTAGTCGCTCAGTCGTGTCTGACTCCTTTCGACCCCATGGACTGTAGCCTGCCAGCTCCTCTGTCCATGGGATTCTCCAGGCAAGAATACTGGAGTGGGTGGCCATTCCCTTCTCTAGAGGATCTTCCCAAACCAGGGATTGAACCCAGGTCTACCCTCATTACAGGTGGATTCTTTACCAGCTGAACCACAAGGAAAGCCCAAGAATACTGGAGTGGTTAGCCTATCCCTTCTCCAGCAGATCTTCCCGACCCAGGAATTAAACTAGCGTCTCCTGCATTGCAGGCAGATTCTTTACTGTTTGAGCCACTAGGGAAGCCCGCATGCCCCAAAGAAGGGCATAAATAAAGCCTCCTTTCACTGCAGGCTGACTTAGAGACTCATCCTGGTGCTAAAAGGAGCCATTATAGATCTACCCTGAGGTGGGTGCCCTGGCCCTCACACTCAGCTGACCATGGTAGAGTGAGATACCACCTCTGTTAGGCTCTGTGTGAGATGCAGGAAACGGGAGCAGATTAGACCCAGCCAGCTAAAACACATCAATTACTTGGGGAAAGCCAGCTTCCGCAGAGCACGGCCGCATGTCAGGACCCTCAGCTTCGGAGAGATCGTTCCTCGGTCCCCTGTTCCAGCGTGGTGGTGCCGGCAGCTTTGCTCTGCCTTTTTTTTGGCTCCAGCTGACTTGACTTCCTGCTGACCCCCAGCCCCTGGCTCCTGCTTGGTGTTAGAGTGGCCCTCAGCTTCCAGGGTCCCTCCCTCCCGACGGCCTCTCTCCGTGGGCCCTGCTCTCCGGCTTTTCTAGGGGGACCTAGTGGGCTGCTGCATGCTGCAGAGCCCTTGCGCCAGACAGAGCCTTGTCTACGGGGAGGCCCTTAGACGGGTGCCAGGCGGGGGCAGGTGTTCAAGGCTCCCCCGGAGTCCTCCCAGAGCCTGGCCTTTGCTTGTGAGGGCTGCTGCTGTCCCTTGAGCATCAGACCTCAGTGTTCCTAAGGTTACAGTCTGTCCCGTTCAGCACTGACCCCATTCAGTGCCGCTGTGCCAGCAATACTGTTATGGTTTAAATAAACCCAGGCTGGCACCGAAACAGTCAGGGAGAGGACAGTGGAGCAAGTCAGCCGGTAGAGGGAGCACCCTCGAAGCTCTAGGCCCCGCTGGGTCCTTGCAAGTCATAGAGACATGGCCTGGTTCATGGTCACTTCTGCTCGGCTGTGATTCCTTTCTATGTCATTGACTTGAATGACTGAGAAAAGGTGCTGGAGGTGTCTCAGAAGTGCCAAGGGACAGTATCACACTGGCAGTGTCTTCCCAGCCTTTGAGTTTCCTTCAAGAAAATGGTTCAGAAAATGGCATTAGGCCATCAGGGATTGACAGAAATCTTTTGACGTTATGAAAGAATGACATCGTAAAACTCCCTGCAGTCTGGGAGCACTGACTGAAGATTCTCTGGAATTGGGAGAAGTCAGGGCTGGAGCTTGCCAGACTCCAGGGGATTTGAGGCGAACAGGCACCACCTTATCAAGGGCTGCATGACCGTGATTCAGGGGGTGACTGTGTTATCTTCATCCCGCCCCTGCCTCATGCTGTTTCCCAAGAAACGCACTCAAGACAATCACCAGGAAGAGTCCCACTCTTTTCTTTTTGTAAACTTTTTGTTTTATATTGGAATATAGCTGGTGAATGGTATTGTGAGTCTCAGATGACCAGCGAAGGGACTCAGCCATACATACACATGTATCCATTCCCCCCCCCACCCCCCATCGAGGCTGCCACATATCATGGAGCAGAGTTCCCTGTGCCTCACAGTAGGTCCTTTCTCTCTTCAATATAGCAGTGTGTACAGGCAACCATAAGTCCGTTCTCCAAGTCTGAGAGTCTCTTTCTGTCTTGTAAGTTCATTTGTAGCCTTTCTTTTTAGATTCCACATATAGGGGATGTCATACGCTATTTCTGCTTCTCTGTCTTACTTCACTCCATATGACCCCCTCTAGGCCCTTCCGTGTTGCTGCAAATGGCATTATCTCATTCTTTTTATTGGCTGAGGAATAGAGCCCCCCTCTCGCCCCCAGCCTCGCACTGGCACTCATTGGGATTTTCTCTGCCAACGTGAGGCATTAACGGTGCTGAATCTGCCCTCTTGTTCCACAGTGAGTGTTGCCGTGAGTCCAGATGCAGCTTTCCTTTCGGGGGCTTGGCAGCTGGTCCAAGCCTCCTGCCTGGCTTTGCTCTGGGGGGAACTGGGGAGAGGCAGCCCACACCATCGTCCTGGTGCCCCTCGATTGATCTCCCCCTGTACGCTGCAGACTCAGTCCCTGGCGCCATCCATCCTGCACATTTCATGAACAGTAAATTCATTTGAAAACCCTGCCGCTGAGCAGCCATCTGTCTCCATTTTTGTCAATCTGCTATTATAACAGTGCTACTGTGCCATGAGGCCGCCTTTCACGGACAACTCCTTGATCCGAAGGCGACCGTGTTCAATGTGGAGACAAGAGCGATGGGCCGGGCTGACAGCATTTCCACCCACTAGCCTTTCATCGCTGGAGCCTGGAATTTAAATCTTGTTTTTGACCCAAGGTGGTGGTATTGATGGTTTCTATGTTTTGCTCTGCTTGATTTATATACTTTAAGATTACAGAGTGTTCCAAGGTCCTGATTTATAACTTATTAGGTATGAAGAAGGCAGACAAATGTTGTCACCACTTCAGAGATGCTGGTGGATAAACTGAGGCATAGAGTGGTTACCTTTCCAAGGTCAGATAGCAAAGGAGGAAAAATTGGAATGTGTCTTGGAATTATCTCCCTCTTAAACAATGGAGCTGTCTCCCTTTAACCATGTTTTAAAAAATTTTTTTTTGGTACTATTTAAACATTTCACAAAACTGCTACACATGGACTTTTTTTTCCTTCTCCAGAGACTGGTCTGAAAATAGCAGAGAGAACTGGCAGCTCTGGGCTGAGTTGTAAGAAGCTGACACCTGGATCCTAAGCCAGTTTTTAATACATAACATCCTACGGTGTTTCTCCTTGCAGCACTGGAGACCTCTCTGCACTAATCATTTTTTATTAGAGTTGAGGAACATATTAAACAAAACCCAAAAAACCGCAACAACATAAAAACCTCTGAAACCAAGCCAAGGATGCAGATGGGATTGTAGGCAGTGGGAACTCCTCTTGCAAAGGAAGCTTGGTAACTTAGGCTCTGTTTCCATGTGCTTGTCTCTGGATGGAATCGTTTGCAAGAGCTCAGAGTGTATTTTCCTATGCTTCCCATCAGTGAGCACCCTTAAAAGCCATTCTGGGTGAGAGAAGAAGAGTTTTAGGTGGCGAACCTGGTAGCTTAGATGGTAAAGAATCTGTCTGCAATGCAGAAGACCGGGGTTCGATCCCTGGGGAGGGAAGATCCCCTGGAGAAGGGAATTGCTACCCACTCAGGTACTCTCGGAGGAGACTGGTAGGCTGCAGTCCATGGGGTCACTAAGAGTTGGATACGACTGAGCGTCTTTTTCACTTTTCACTTTCATGCATTGGAGAAGGAAATGGCAACCCATTCCAGTGTTCTTGCCTGGAGAACCCCAGGGACGGGGGAGCCTGGTGGGCTGCTGTCTATGGGGTGGCACAGAGTTGGACATAACTGAAGCAACTTAGCAGCTGCAGCAGCCAGTACTCTCACCTAGAGAATTCCATGGACAAAGGAGCCTGGTGGGCTCCATGGGGTCATGATGAGTTGGACATGACTGAGCGCCTAACACTTCGAGGTGCAAACAGGTTTTCAGAGCTCTTGGAAGTTTCATTATTTACATGGCCCTGGCATGCCTTATCTGTTAACATGGAGACTTAACCTGAGACAAGCCTGATCTGACCTGCAGGCGTGGACTTCAGGGAAGGCAGGTAGCTCTTGTGCTCATCCTTGCAGCATCCAGGGCTGTCACCAGCTTCACTTCCGTCCACCTTTCTCTGAGGGAAGTGCTTGGCATCGACACATTCCCTCCAGTCTCCTTGTCAGTCTTCTTTGTGGCCTTCCCACTGCTTCATTTTTTTTTTCCCCAATACATTGGGCACACCACCTCCTTCCAGCCAGAATTGAAAAGGCCAGCTTGTCTTTGAATAGTCAGTGGGTGTCAAGGTAAACCCTTCTGTCTTATTTTTTTGTTTTTTTTACTTATTTGGCTGTGTCAGGCCTCAGTTGTGGCACGCAGGGTCTTCTTTGTGTCATGAGGGAGCTTTCTTTGCAGCACGTGGACTCAGGCTTCAGTAATTGTGGCATGTGGACTTAGTTGCTCCCATGACTCGTGGGATCTTAGTTACCCCACCAGGGATCAAAACCACAGCCCCGGCATTAGAAGGCTGATTCTTAACCACCGGACCACCAGGGAGGTGCCGACTTCTGCCTTACTCTTGTTCCCTGGGGCGATGGTTGACTTTAAGAGTCAACTGGGATAGGTATGGCACCCAGCTGTTTGGTAGCTGAGATACTGCTGTGAAGGTACTTTTTAGATGTGGGTGACATTTAAATTGGTAGACTTTGAGTAAAGCAGATTACCCCCATAAGGTAGGTGGGCCTCATCCGGTCTGTTGAAGAGGAAGACGGGCCACTGCTGGAGAGGCTGTGCCCGAGGAGGAGTGTCAGAGCGGGCGGGCTGCTCCAGGTCCCGAGTTTATTGCTGGTCAGTCTGAGGTCACAGGCTGGTCTGTGGGCCTGGGTGCTCCCCACAACTGGGCTGGCTGTGCGCCCGTGCTCAGGCCACTGGACGGTCAGGACCACCGCTGAGTGGTCTAAAGTGTTCTTCCGCTGACTCTTCAACAGAGACGGAAGTAAGCGTGACCAAAAAAGTGAATTGGTAGTATTTGCTGTGGAGTATTAAGAGGATTAAATGAGGGTGGACTTGCCACACAGTGAATGCTGTGTGTTTATTAAATTAACCTAGTATCGGTCTATTGCTCTGATGCTGTGTGCATAAGAAGATGTCCATGTATGTACGCTCATGTGAGGAGAGCTGGAGAAAACCACGCAGTGCTCTTCATGGTGTTCCCAAATCTCTGTTTCTAGTTTTTCTGGAGGCACGTGGTTGGTGTGGTAGTAAAGGAAAGAGCAGGAACATTTGGAGGTAGATCCAGCCACCTTCAAACCTCTCTCTCCCATCTGCACGTGGTATGATTTACAGCAAGTGATACTACCTTTTTGAGATTTCAGACTTTTTTAAAAACATTGAAGTATAGTTAATTTACAGTGTTAATTTCTGCTGTACAGCAGAATGATTCAGTTATACATATATATACACACACACACCTTCTTTTAAAATATTCTTTTCCATTATGGACTGAATATAGCTCCCTGTGCTGTATACACAGCAGCAGGAGCATGTCGTTTATCCCTTCTATATACTAATTGTTTGCATCTGCTATTTCCAAACTCCCAGTCCACCCCCCTCCCCACCTGGCCCTGGCAGCCACAGCGTTATTCTCTGTTTTTGACTCTATTTCTGTTTTATAGACACATTCGTCTGTGCCATGTTTTAGCTTTCACATGTAAATGATGTCATATGGTATTTGTCTTTCTCTTTCTGACTTACTTCAATCTGGATGATAATCTCGAGGTCCGTCCATGTTGTTGCAGATGGCATTATTATTATTATTTTTTTAATGGCTGAGTAATATTCCATTGTATATATATACCACTT
This sequence comes from Bos taurus, assembly GCF_002263795.3. NCBI lineage: Eukaryota > Metazoa > Chordata > Mammalia > Artiodactyla > Bovidae > Bos > Bos taurus. The sequence goes on from NC_037339.1 coordinate 13,322,437, forward strand.
CTTTTTTTTTAATATTTTTTTAATTGAAGGATAATTGCTTTACAGAATTCTGTTGTTTTCTGTCAAACATCAACATGGATCGGCCATAGGTGTACATATATCCCCTCCCTTTTGAACCTCCTTCCCACCTCCCTCCCCATCCCACCGCTCTAGGTTGATACAGAGCCCCTGTTTGAGTTTCCTGAGCCATACAGCAAATTCCCTTTGGCTATCTATTTTACATATGGTAATGTAAGTGTCCATGTTAATCTCTCCACACATCTCACCCTCTCCTCTCCTCTTCCCATGTCCATAAGTCTGTTCTCTATGTTTCTCCATTGCTGCCTTGCAAATAAATTCATTGGTACCATCTTTCTAGATTCCATACATATGCATTAGTATATATTTATCTTTCTCTTGCCGACTTACTTCACTCTGTATAATAGGCGTTGGTTCGTCCACCTCATTAGAATTGGCCCCAGTGTGTTCCTGTTTATGGCTGAGTAACATTCCGTCGTGTATATGTGCCACATCTTCTTTATCCATTCATGTGTATCAGTGGACATTGAGGCTTCTGTGTCCTGGCTGTTGTGAGTGGTGCTGCTGTTAACATTGGTGTGCACGTATCCTTTTGGATTAGAGTTTTGTCTGGATATATGCCCAGGAAATGGTGCTTCCTGGCTGGCACTAGTAGTAAAGAACCTGCCTGTCAACACAGGAGACGTAAGAGACTCAAGTTCAATCCCTGGGTCGAGAAGGATCCCCCTGGAGGAGGGCGTGGCAACCCATTCCTGTATTCTTGCCTGGAGAATCCCGTGGACAGAGGACCTAATGGGCTACCATCCACAGGGTCACAGAGAGTTGGACATGACTGCAATGATTTAGCACACGTGCGTGTGCCCAGGAATGGGATTTCTGGATCATATGGTAGCTCTATTTTTAGTTTTCTGAGGAACCTCCATACTGTTTTCCGTAGTGGCTGTAACAACTTACATTCCCAGCAACAGTATAGGAAGGTTCTCTTTTCTTTATATCCTTGCCAGCATTTGTTATTTGTGGAGTTTTAAATGATGACCATTCTGATCAATGTGAGGTGGTATCTCATGGTAGTTTCCATTTGCATTTTTCTAATAATTAGCGATGTTGAGCATGTTTTCATGTGCCTGTTGGCCACTGTATTTCTTCTTCTGAGATCTGTATGGCTAGGGCTTTTATTTTTAAATTGGGTTGTTTTTTTTGGTGGTGGTGAGCTGTGTGAGCTGTTTGTATGTTTTGGAAATCAAGCCCTTGTTGGTTGCACTGTTTGCAGATACTTTCTCCCATTTTAGGTTGTCCTTTCGTCTTGTAAAAATGGTTTCTTTTCTTGTGCAATAGCTTGTGAGTTTGATTAGGCCCCACGTTTATTTTTGTTTTTAGTTCTATTGCCTCGGGAGACTGACCTAAGAAAACACTGGTGTGATGTATGTCAGAGAGTGTTTTCCCTGTGGTCTCTTCTAGGAGTTTTATGATTTCATGTCTTTTGCGTAAGTCTTTATCCATTTTGAGTTTATTTTTGTGTATGGTGAGAAGGGGGGTTTCTAACTTCATCTCTTTACATGTGGGCGTCCAATTTTCCCAACATCACTTGCTGAAGAGACTGGACCCTAGGCTTTTTAAGATTCTTAATTGGACCTCAGCTTGATGGGGTGGAGGTCTTGGGAGATTTACTTAGGAATCCACAGAGAATTCACTGAGACGATGCATGCTTTGGTGAATCACTGAAGCTGACCACCATTGAGAAGCAGGCTTTCTGAACGTGATACCCTGTCATGCTACTGGAATCTTCAATAGTTCAGCCCCTAAGTTTGTCCCAGTTTGCTCAAGAATGATGGTTGTAGACATATTGGAAGCCTGATAAAGAGCTTTAAAACCTGGTGAGTGGCGCAGCAGAAGTTATTAGAAGTAGAGGATAAATGGGGACGAGAACAGACCAGCTGCCAAATGAAGGTGTTTCAAGTGAACAGCCATGAGAAGTCTCAGCTACACGCAAGGCTGCAGGCTTGGAAGGAAGCTTGGCTCCCAGGGACGTTACCTGGTGATAGTGGGGTGGTCTCCATTTCAGTAACAACAACAGGGAATTCCCTGGCTGTCCAAAGGTTGGGACTCCAAACTTCCATCGCAGGGGGCACAGGTTCACTCTCTGGTCATGGAACTAAGATCCCACATCCAGGCTGCATGGTGCGGCCAAAAACAAAATGAAAAAATAAAATTGCGATTTCGTTTTTCTCATAGTCTAGAACAGTGGTTCTTAGCCAATAGAGATGTTGCCCTTCAGGGGCCCTTTGACAATATCTAGAGTCAGTGTTCTTGCCTGGAGAATCCCAGGGACAGGGAAGCCTGGTGGGCTGCCATCTATGGGGTCGCACAGACTGAAGCGACTTAGCAGCAGCAGCAGCAGCAGCAGAGTCTGTTCTGATTGCCATTTCCGGAGTAGGGGGTGAGGGGTGCTGTTGTCATCCAGGGGCATCTAGGGCTTCCCGGGTGGCACTAGTGGTAAAGAAGGCACCTGCCTGTGCAGGACGTGCAGGAGATGTGGGTTCGATCCTGGGTCAGGAGGATCTCCTGGAGGAGGAAATGGCAACCCACTGCAGCATTCTTGCCTGGAGAATCCCCATGGACAGAGGAGCCTGGCAGGCTACAGTCCATGGGGTCACACAGAGTTGGACACGGCTGAGTGATTGAGCAGGGGTGTCTCCAGCATCCCCCAGAGCAAAAGGCAGCCTCAGAACAAAGTATGCAACTCAAAACATGAATAGCAACGAGGTGGAGACGCCCTGCTCTAGAGGCCTCTGGGAAGGGGAGGCCGCCCAGGTCTGTGCTGTCAGACTGCTGGCTGGAGAGGCCTAGAGTCATAGCTCCTCTGTCCATGGATTCTGCAGGAAGGAACACTGGAGTGGGTTGCCATGCCCCCCTCAGGGCCAGGGATTGAACCCAAGTGTCCTGCGCTGCAGGCAGATTCTTTACTATCTGAGCCACCAGGGAAGCCCTGCAGGAGAACAGGAGACTGAAACGTATTTTGGATGTTTCCTCCAAGACAAAGGAGTTCATTTAATGCCGAGTTCTGTGCTACAGACGCTACCACAGCACAACCAGATATTGGATGAAGTGATTTGAGACCAGTTCACCTCACTGCCTCATTGCAATGGTGAGGTAAAGCCAGGATGGATTTCATGATGGAACAATAGCTTCCCTGACAAAGGGACTTTGTTTCTGCCCTTTTCGATACTTCCTGTGCCGTCTCCTCCTGCTGCAGGCTTTATCTCCCCAGTTAGATGGCAAACTCTGAGTTGCCAAGGGCTATGGATTCTCTCCCCTTTCCCGGGCCTTCTGCCATTCCTCACAAAGGGCAGGCCCTCAGGAAGGAAATGTTTAATAAAGGAAAGTCACCATTCAGCTTAATGTAGTCCAACAGGCTGACAACCTGAAAAAAAAAATTAGGACAGGAAGAAGAAAACCACCCTCAGTGATGAATGTTCTAAAATTAGAGTCTGCAGTACAGGTAGTGTATTTCCTTAGAATATTAATATGCCCTCCCTGGAGTATATCATGGAGATTTCTCTGGGAAATTAGCAAGCACACGGGAAGAGTTTCAGGCTGGAAGGATAGTTTGAATATCTTAAGTGATTGAAATAAGCAAATTAAAAAATGAACGTGTTATATTCAGGACCAGATTAATAACAGGGCAGTTAGTTTTAGGCCATTTTTATGGTGGCAGATAGGAAGCACAAGAGGATTCTTATGTCTCAAAGAGGCATTTACAGTCTTCAAGTTTCAAGGGAACAGAAAGAACAGTGTTTCCAACCTATTGTGCTTAGGAGGGTGTGACGGCTTTAAGACAGCTCCATGGCAAAGCCAGGACTAAAACAGTTTCTTGACCACAAGACTGACATCCTGTGCTGTTTCACCTGCCTTCTGTCGTGATGCCTGATGTTCTACCACTGACAGGTGAGGAGATGAAAAGATGGTAGGTGTTTGGTCAGGCCAATGTGGACATGCGTTCCAGCTTTACGCTCCCATTCTGTGAGGCTTGGTTAGCTTTCCTGACTCTTGAGTTCTCATGTGGGAGTAAAGAAAATAATTACCACAAGCAGTTCATTAATCTGTCCCATGAAAGCTGCTTCCAGGTCTCCTAAAGCTCGCTCTTGTAATGCAGTCATTACAGATTTTCATCATTATAGATTTTCATAACTTAGACCAGTGCTTCTCAGAATGTGATTTGAGAAACACTTGGTCTGCAAGGTATCTTCAGCAATTTTTCTCTCATTAATGTGTTTCCTGGCTAAATGTATGTGTGAGACACCAGTTAAACCAAGGTAAACAGACATAGGAATTCTCAGAGCCTTTTATAGGTTAGTAAGTACAGTGACTCACCAAAAGGATATAATAAATAGCATTTCACAAATTTGCGAACATAGAAGTCTTTCTTTTTAGTGGAATATCTCATAACATCTTCTGGAACACTAGTTTTTATGGAAGATAGTTTTGGAATTATGGTAGGTTGATTGCATTGATCCCCTACTCCTGGTTTCTGGGCTCAGTCATATGACTTATTTTGGCCAACTGGTGTTTTAGCAAAGGAAATCAGTCCTGAATATTCATCGGAAGGACTGATGCTGAATCTGAAACTCCAATACTTTGGCCACCTGATGTGAACAACTGACTCATTGGAAAAGACCCTGATGCTGGGAAAGACTGAAGGCAGGAGGAGAAGGGGATGACAGAGGATGAGATGGTTGGATGGCACCACCAACTCAATGGACATGAGTTTGAGCAAACTCTGGGAGTTGGTGGTGGACAGGGAAGCCTGGCGTGCTGCAGTCCATGGGGTTGCAAAGATTCGGACATGACTGAGCCACTGAACTGAAGTGTGATGAAAATAAGAGACCTGGAAAGTCCTTGTGCATTCAGGCTTTCTGTCTTGCTGCTCTTTATAATGAAGACATCGGTCACACCCTTCTCGTGCTTCTTTGTCATCTTGAGTGTATGCTAGGGCTGCTCTGATGGAAGGATGAGACTTATGGAGAGTGGATTTGTCCCAGCTGAGGTCTTTGAGACATGTTTGCTACAAGCCAATTACCACCAGAAACACGATCCCAGCCATTAGCTAGTTGACTTAAAAAAACATGCAAGTCAGGGAATTCCCTGGTGGTCCGGTGGTTAGGACGCCATGCTTCCACTACTAGAAACCTGAGGAATCAATCACTGGTTGGGGAACTAAGATCCCACAAACTGTGTGTGTGGCACAGCTTCCTGCCCCCAACTGCCCCCCCAAAAAAGCAAGTGAGCCCAGTCAAGATCAGGAGAAATTCCCAACTTAAATCACACACCTGCAGACCTGTGATCACCATTAATGTGTGACAGGAGAAAACTGACATGGAAATTGGAATGGAAACTGGTACAGAAGTGAAATGTCTACACTGATCTCAACTGCTCACTTTATTCATACGTGCACAATACACTTACCCCTTCCTCCCAAGAGCCCTGATGACATCATTTAGTCACAGCATCAGGCTCAAGTTCCACGGTCTCAAAATGAATAACATGTTCAAATGTGGCTCCTGGATATAAATTCTTTGTGACAAAAAGGCCTATGAATGAAAAGGGTAAGCTATTTTATCCCAAATCTTACACACTAGGGTAAGGAAGGACAGGGTAGTTATAGCAGACGATCCCATTCACAAGATGAATGGAAATTACATGAGGCAGCAGTTCACACCAGTTCTGAAATCCAGTCCTGTGAATGCTGCCAGGAGCGCCTGTCCCAGAGGAGGCGAACGTTCCTTGACTGGGCCTCAGCGCTGCTCCGAGAGCGCCTCTGCGGTCTGTCGTCTTCTGTGGCTCTCTGCGCTACTGTCTGGGATGGCTTGCTGGCCCTCTCTCCTTGGTTACCTCTTTGTGCTTTGAACAGTTTTCTCGCCCTGCTTTTTCCTTGTGAAAATGAGGAACCTAGGGATTTTGTTACTTTTTCAACAGTCCGGTTTTTTTAGGATAAATTGGTAGAACTCTTGCCAATATAGTGCCCTCAGTGTTTTTGTGGGTTTCTTACAAATCTGATGAGCTGAAAGCAATACCTACAATTCTTTTAGAGCTAGAGCTCTGTCTAGACATAATTACTGTTTGGGCAAGTGAGGTTTCTGTGGGGGCAGTGCTTTGTAGGCTCCTACCAGTCCTTTTGTCTAGTTTAGAGGTTCTTCTAGGTTCTTTTTGGTTTCTTTCAGATGTGATAATAAAAGGTCTTAAATGTTTGTTTGGCTCCTTGCCCCAGGCGTTATTTTACTTTGAGAATCTTTTGCTGACTGAAGAGACAAGAGATTGTTTTCCAACCAAGAAGTTACCTTTCTTCTGTAGCCCCTTTAAACTTGTTTATTTTTCTGGCCATGCTGGGTCTTTGTTGCTGGGCACGGGCTTTCTCTAGCTGTGGTGAGTGGGATATACTCTCCTCTGCGGTGGGCAGGCTCCTCACTGAGGTGGCTTCTCTTACAGCGAAGCCCAGGCTAGGCACGCGCACACAGGCTTCGGTGCAGGACGCAGGCTCAGTGGTTGTGGTACACGGGCTTAGTTGCTCTGTGGCATGTGGGATCTTCTTGGACCAGGGGTCGAACCTGTGTTCCCTGCATTGGCAGCTGGATTCTTAACCACTGCACCACCAGGGAAGTCCCTCGATTATTTCTCAAACCCTTCTGATTTCTCGTAGGAACCTCATTGATACGTGGGTAGCGAGAGCCACTGGTACTTTCAGGGTTCTGCCTAGATATGTTATTACTCAAATCTCCAAGTTCAGTAGGTACATTTCTTCTCTTCTGAATTAACAAATGGTGGTATTACCAGTTTTTTTGGCTACTGCATAACCAATGTTGCTATTTTTTCCATCCTTCTATAGCAGTTTTCTTATTACTTTTCCCACTTCTGCCCATTTCTTGGTCTCAAAGACACTGTCTCATTTTTTTACTCTTTTGTTATAACAGCACCCTAATTCTAAATCACAGTTTCTCTGTCAGTTATCTGTTGCCACAAATAATGCTGCATAACAAGTCACCCCAAAATTCAGTGGCTTAAAACAGCCATTTAATTAGCTCGCAAATCTGCTGATTCACATTAAGGCTGAAGTGTACTTGTCTCTGATATGTTCTCTTGATTACTTAGATTATTCATCCTGTGTTCTAGCTAGCCCCCTGTGTTCTCATAGCCGTGGCAAGAGAGCAGGCAGAGATGTGCAGGTGCTGGTCAAGCTTCTGCTAATATTTCTTCGGCCAAAAAGCAGGGCAAAATGACCAAGTCCAGAGTTGAAGTGGGAGGAGATTACAAAATTACAAGGAAGGAGGGGTAGATACAGGAGAGCCATTGAATAGGGCTGTTGATAGTCTTCATTTGCTATAGGAATTGTTGCAGTATATATAAGAACCTTGCTCCATTGCCTCTCTGGAGCAGAGCTCATTGATGTCCTCATGGGTTAGCTAGCTCAGTTTTCTTGCCTTCTCTGACTCTTTTGTAAATTTTTTTTGTAAACCCACCTACATTATTATTATTATTATTATTTTGGCCAGTATCATCTTTTAAAGGCATGTTTCATATACTTACTAATATTATCTAGAGGGGTTAGTTGAAGAAGGCAGTGGCGGCCCACTGTAGTACTCTTGCCTGGAGAATCCCATGGATGGAGGAGCCTGGTGGGCTGCAGTCCATGGGGTCGCTAAGAGTCGGACACGACTGAGCGACTTCACTTTCACGCATTGGAGAAGGAAATGGCAACCCACTCCAGTGTTCTTGCCTGGAGAATCCCAGGGATGGCGGAGTCTGGTGGACTGCCGTCTATGGGGTCGCACAGAGTCGGACACGACTGAAATGACTTGGCAGCAGCAGAGGGGTTAGTGGCACCTTCTCTTATTTGTCCTCTAAGTGAATCATCCTCCTGGGAAGAGTGAATAGCTGATAGAAGAGGGAAGCACTTGAGGGGGCAAAAATGATGACCAGTAGCAGAGATGTTTGAGTGTCAGTGTATGCGTGTAAATGTGGCTACATAAAGATGCATTTGTATGATGTGTGCATATCTGTGTGAAGTTTTATTAGTATGCGACTAATACACATCTGTGCACATGTGCATTTGTGCCTGTATATATGCACAGTGGTGGGTGCTCCTTCCCAGCTTATTAAAAAAAAAATGCCACTGTATTTGATTTGATAAATCATGAGACAGTGACAGGACAAAGTCTTATGGGAAAAAAGGAAACAGGAGTCCAAAGGGTTAATGAGAACAAAGCGGGAGTTGAGTGCCTCCAAGTTTGAGAATCTTCCGGCAGTAATGAACGTTTCCTTACCCCTTCTCCCCACCTCCTCCACGTTGTCCCTTAAACCTGGATGCTGGAGAAATAGGAGCTAAAACATCCCTTTTGCCATTATATAAAGTGATATGAAGCAGAGAAGCACAAGAGAGATTTTATTCCTCTGATTCTTCCACCAAAATGTCCCCTTCTTATTGGAGGTCAAGGACCAGGGATAAGACATCCAGTCCTTTCTCAGTCCCAAGATTGGGATGTTGTCGTTTCCTTTGGAATATTTTATATTTGAAAAAACACAGCAGGTTTGTCTTCGCCAAGACTGCCTTCCAAGAGGTCTGGTTTGAGTTAGGAACTTTACCGGTTCTTCGTTGATTTCTAGAGTCCCTAAAACCTCCCAGTGAGACCACGGGAATGCGGAGTCCTTCAGAAGGCCGAGATGTAGCTCCTCGCAGTCCACCAGGCTCTTGGGACCGCAGGAGATTTCCTGTTGTGCTGTGTGAAGGCATTTGTTATTCCAGGGAGGAATCAGGAAGCTGAAGCCACTTGATGTGTTAGTGGTGACCTCTGGGGGGAGATTCTTTCCAACTGGCAGTGGACTGCGGAGGCCACGAGATGGAACACGGCTGCTAAGTCCTGTGAGCTTAGATGACTAGGAAGTCCCGGGTAATGGGAAGAATTACAGGAAGACTATGAGACAGGTTGTTCCTATCATCCCCATTTCAGAGATCAAGTCACACTCCTGTGATCACTCACTTGAAATGATTCCAGAAAAATGGAATCTCACTGTACTGCTTCTGACCAGGTGAGCCACCCCTTCCATGAGCAAAAAACTGGAGGCTCCTCCTTTATCAGCCCGTAGAAGTAAGCGGTATTGACTCTAGGTTGGCATCGTCTAGATCTTGCTGTCTGTTCTCTGCCACCCAGTTTGCTTGCATATAGCACCACACAGCCTTTTGTTGGCAGATGTTGAACCGAAGTTCCCTTTATCTGCTCAAGGAACAGCTGTTGGTGGTGGTTAGTCACCCATCTGTGTCTGACTCTTTTGCGAACCCCATGGATTGGAATTTTCCAGGCAAGAATACTGGAATTGGGTTCTCATTTCCTTTCTCCAGTGGATCTTCCCAACCCAGGGATTGAACCCACGTCTCCTGCATTGCAAGCAGATTCTTTTACCACTGAGCCATTGGGGGAGCCCCCAAGGAACAGAGACTGAGGTGCAAAGTCCTTCCCAGCTGCTTGCCCAGCCTTAGGAAGTGACAATTATCCTAAGAATTCATAGCACTTCCTATTTGAAACTTGATTTACTGTGATTATAAGTCATAAAAATGATACATGATATGTTGATTTGACGTAACAATCAATGTCTGTTTAATAAACGACCCACAATGGCGTTCATATATTATCACCATCTGAAGACAGTGTTTGACTTGCCAGCCCATATTTCACATTCTATCTCAAAAAAATACGAGACAAACCCTCACTTATGCATAAGCATATTCAAAGGCAAAAGACTTATTTATTGATGAGAGCCTCAAATTGACCAATTTTTAGCTTTTTCTTTTGAAGAGAAGAATGCTTTCTGAAAAGAGATTGCTACCAGATGTTGTGGGTTGCATAGCACTCACTCAGATATGAAAAGCAGATGAAATGGAATATTCTGGTTTCTGCTTCAGTCCTATTCTTATCTACACATACCTCTTCTTAAGTGAACTTGACAGTCTGGGGTTTGATATTAAGATAGACTGCTTTAGTAAACAAGAAAAAGAGTTTTTTCTCCCTACAACAACAAATGAGCTTTATATAGGAATTTCTTCGTGCAGGGGAAGATATTACAATTTTCAACACACAATAAATACATTTGCTAGACAAAAAAATGCATTTCATTACCTGCAATGCACTTTCTGTTGTACATTAACCACTTTCTTGCTTTGTCTAGAAAAGTACCATTTTCTACTGTAAAATGTTTGCAATTTCTTTTTATGAGTCTGTTTTTCCCACGAAGTAAGAACGTTCCATTACATAGCTCTGTACGATAAATGTACATTATGTAAGAGGTGAAATGGGCAGTTGAAACGTCTGAGCTTTATTGTTTGTGTATCTCCATGGTTCTGAGAGCAGGCAAAGAGAGTTAAAATTCTGGACCCGAACAGCTAATTTTATTAACACAACTCGTCTGTAATTACTAGATTTACTGGAGTCCTTTACTTTGACTCTCTCAGCAACTATAATAGATGTGTATGTTCTCTTAAAATAATACTATGGCATGTTCCAGCTACAGCTATAATTTTTCTTGACCATGTTTCTGCTGGGTTAAAGAGAACATAATTAATACTTTATTTAATCCTTGCATACTGTATACCTAGTTGATCATCGTTCAAAATGGCAGTTGTCCAGAGCCATACAATGTCTTCACAGTTGAATGTATATGACCCTGATTACTGTTTGTTGGAAATAAACCAAATAAGTAAAAAGGGAGTTGCTACAAAGAATTCTGGTTCTAGATTTTCTCCTGGCTGAGGGTCACTGTGATGATGACTGCCTATTTGCATATAAGCATTGCAAAGTCTTGGCAGGTTAGGGGGCTTCCCTGGTTGTTCAGATGGTATAAAATCTGCCTGCAATGCAGGAGACTTGGGTTTGATCCCGGGGTCAGTAAGATCCCCTGGAGAAGGGAGTGGCTACACACTCCAGTATTCTTGCCCAGAGACTTCCATGGACTGAGGAACCTGATATGGGATACAGTCCATGGGGTCACAAAGAGTTGAATGTGACTGACCTCCTTTCTTTGTAGGCTGCTGCTGCCAAGTCACTTCAGTCGTGTCTGACTCTGCGACCCCACAGACAGCAGCCCACCAGGCTCCTCTGTACCTGGGATTCTCCAGGCAAGAACACTGGAGTGGGTTGCCATTTCCTTCTCTAATGCATGAAAGTGAAAAGTGAAAGTGAAGTCACTTAGTCATGTCTGACTCTTTGCGACCCCGTGGACTACAGCCTACGAGGCTCCTCTGTCCATGGGATTTTCCAGGCAAGAGTACTGGAGAATCCCAGAGTTCCAATTATTTTCCTTATGTTGATTTTACATTTGTACATATTTAATAGACTATTTGTCGGGATGATGACTATATCTGTTTTATACTATTATTTGTCTTATTTTATTCTTATATTTAGAAATATATTATTGGCTGGTTATCCCTAAGGGCAGGAATAGACAAATAGCAGGGAAAGGGGCTTGCCTACTTTGCTTGGGATGATGTATGTAAAGTTTCTGTGTTCTGTGTTTTAAACTGGGGTAAGTTTTTAAAAAAATTTTAAAATGTATTTAGGCTGTGCTGGGTACGACAGAGGATGAGATGGCTGGATGGCATCACTGACTCGATGGACGTGAATCTCAGTGAACTCCAGGAGTTGGTGATGGACAGAGAGGCCTGGCGTGTTGCGATTCATGGGGTCGCAGAGTCGGACACGACTGAGTGACTGAACTGATCTGATCTGATCTGGGTCTTCGCTGCTGTGTGGGCTTCTCTCTACTTGCAGCAACTGGGGGCTACTCTCTAGCTGCGGTGTGCAGGCTTCACGTTGCAGTGGCTTCTTTTGTTGCGAGGACGGGCTCCAGGGCGTGCAGGCTGCAGTAGCAGCAGCACACAGATTTAGTAGTTGTGGCTCCTGGCCTCTGGAGAACAGACTCAGTAGTTGTGGCCCATGGGCTTAGTTGCTCCATGGCGTGTGGAATCTTGCCTGATCAGAGATCGAACCCGTGGCTCCTGCATTGGCAGGCGGATTCTTTACCACTGAGCCACAGGGTCACCCTGAAGTTCAGTTTTTGAAGAAACCAGTGACTTCAGTCTCCCTGGCTCCGATCTGGGTGCTTTATGCATGCTGTCTTACTGAATCAATCACCGTGATCCTCTGACATAGGTGTTAACATTACTGTATCACGAATGTGGGCTAGCACCTCCCTGGGGTTAAGTAACGTAGCTGGGGCTGGACTCGACTCCACACAGACTCAACACTCTCCTAGTATGAGAAACGGTCAGGTGTTTGAAGCCCAGACATTTTTCAAAGAAGATCCACTTTCTGAGAGCAGAAGAGGGGAACTGGAGTTGGTGGAACAAGAAACACAAACTTTTTAGTGATCTAATATAGAAACACATTCATAGTAAGTTGTTTAACTCTGAAATGTTTATGTTTGGTATGCTGCTTGTGAAAGTTGTAGTTTATTCAGATACTAATGACAGACTGATTGAATATACATGTGAACCTTTTACCATGTTGATATAAAGTGAGCCAAGCTATAAGATTTTAGGACTCGAACATCTCTTTATTTTCTCAGTTTATGAGGAGAAACTATGAGTATGATGGTAAAATAGTTCTTACGGTTTTGGGATAAAATGTCTTTTATTGAGTGAAACAAACACAGCATCCATTTTTAGAAAATGGATTAAAAAAAAAAACAAACCCTCAAAGTGAAACATCTCCAACCCTTACCAAGAGAAAATAACTCGTCACATATCACATTTGTTGCATGGATATTTGTTGAAACAGTCTTTTTCTACACAATTATTGCCAACATTTTCTACTTTTGTCATTTCATTTTTATTACCCTCAATGAAAATGAGGTTTATCTAGATGGAAGCAAACTTCTCTACACTTGCAAATGTTGTTTTTGATGTGGTATTTACTAAAAGTACTTAAGTACTTTCAAACGTAGACAAGGGACTTTTCCTTGCTGCAGTAGATAACAGGTACTTAAGCCAGCAAGAAGAGTTCTCATACAACAAAGTATTATTCAGCTTCAGAAAGGAATGAAATTCTGACACATGCTATGGATGAATCTGGAAGACATTCAGCTAGGTGAAATACGTGAGACTGTACATTCAAAGAGACATAACATAGGATAGAGGCTACCAGGGGCTGGAAGGAGGGGGATAGGGAGTTATTGTTTAATGGGTGTATTACAGTTTTTGTTGAGGATGATGAAAAAGTTATACAGTGGTGACTAGCTGTGTCACCACTGTGAATGTGTTTAATGCCGCTGATTTATACAATTATGAATGGTTAAAAGTATAAACGTTATGTGTATTTTCCCACAATAAAAAATTTTAACATATTCCTGCCATATTACATGTATGCAGGTACAGGGGATTTTTGCAGAAACTAATGCCTGTGGTAATTTGTTATGTAAGTGAATATTTAAATGTGTACAGTCAGTAACATTCAGGTGTACCAAAAGATGTATTAAAATGTCTCTGGTCAAATAATGTGTTAAAAAAGAAGACTTCTGCCAGGATCTTACAGCTGAGAAGAAGAAAGTTCTGGCCTTTATTCTTTATTGGGCCTAATACCTCAATATGATTTGATTCAACAAATTCAGAAAATTCCTGTGTGGGCTTTTCTTTCATTCGTTGGGTCCGTTCAGTCAATAAATGCCTAAAACTCATGGTGTGTCATGTCAGTCTGCGGTCTATGTCAACCCTTACTCATAGAGGGTTGAGTAAGGGAGGTCTCCAGCCTGCAGGACGTGGGAGAGACAGCTCCGTCCATGAAGGGTTACAATACAGAACTCAGGCCGCAGTGGGAACTTACTGCAGTAGTGGTGGGAACCGGAAGAGGATCCTGGAGACCAGGGCTTCATCGAAGAGTTGCTAATCGATCTGGGTTTCGACCTTAAGAAGGAATTGGGTTGCTTCTTGTATTTCCATAGCATACAGTATATTATTGCTCACATTTTCTGTCTTGGAATCTCGGATCTAAAATATTTGCAGCCTTTTAAAATATTTTGTAATTTTTTTCTTTTGTGTCTAAGCAAACTGATCTCTGGAGGCAGAAAAACATCTTGGTTCTTTCTCTGTCTTGCGTTCTAAATATTTATAAGTAACATCACTCTGAGAAATATTCAAAGTAAATGAGACAGGCTTGGATCCCTCAAAAAGCCTGTGATCTAATGGGGAGATGAGGCAAAGACTGCTGGGGAGTCAGTGCCTGAAGAAATCGTCCACATGGATAATGGTCATGCAGAGGCAGACTTCTGGGGGATGGAGAAAAGTTTCACGGCTGAGGAGAGAGGCTTTGTGTTTCCTCTTAAAGCTGCGTAGAATTGTGACGAGTAGTGCATGCATACAGACTCAGCCACTTCAGTTGTATCCATCTCTTTGCGACCCCCTGGACGGTAGCCCGCCAGGCTCCTCTGTCCACGGGATTCTCCAGGCAAGAATACTGGAGTGGGTTGCCATTTCATTCTCCAGGGGATCTTCCTGACCAAGGGATCAAACCTGAGTCTCTTACGTCTCCTGTATTGGAAGGCAGGTTCAGGTAAAGTATTTCTCTTTGGATAGATAGATATGAACAAAAGCCGATAGACAAAAACTTATTAGTCTTATTTAGGGGAGCAGTGAGAAAGCAATCCAAAAAGACCCATCGGGCCCAGGTAACAGGATTTCCAAACTTTCAACATTTTGCTGCTTCTCAGAATCCAAGAATGATGATTTGTTACTGGGTGGGTTTAGGAGATAAAGGTCTTCCCACCTGTATGCATGTACAGGGGATGGAGAATAAAGGAGAGCAAAAGCGGAGGTCTGAAGGCCCTGGGTGAGCACTGAGCTCATGGGAGGAGTGGGGACAGATTGAGAAGCGTGGCATGGTAAAAAGAACAATGTGTTTTGGAGTCACTGGGTCCTGGTTTCAAACCCTGTATTCAGAATTGTCTAACCATGCAAATTTGGCCAGATTGTTAGCACGTGTGAGCCTCCTTCTCCTTGTGTGACAAATGAGGACAATAACACTGTCCTTTTTAATAGGATTATCCCGAGGATTAGGGAGGATGGGGTGACAGGAAGACGCCGGTACCAACGCCATTTCCTTCCCCAGGTGACCTCTAAAGTCCTGTCTGAAACCAGCATGCATGTGAAATAATTCAGAAGTTTGTTTTTTTTTCCTGGCAAAAATAAGTTATTCACATAATTGAAGTTAGAAAGCAGTGTCTTATCTCAGATCTAATATAAGGTCATGCCAACTCCTTCTGCTGAGCAGAAGCCCTAAGTTGGGGTCTGCCCTGTGCAGTGTATCCTCAGGCTAAAGTGACTGCGGGCAACACTTGAAAGTATGAATGCACACTTGGAGACGTTGACCAGGTTTCAGCTTGCAGATGGTCTAGGTTATGGTACTTTCCTTTGGGCCCCTGCTAGAAGTTGTCTTTAACTGCCACTTGACTGAATTCGTCTCTTCTAATTCTTTTTCAGGTGAGCCTCTTAGGTCCTCTATTTTATGGTAACCTTATCTGTAAATAAGGAGGTCCCCTTTCGGATTGCTGTATCCTTATTTGCCTCCTGACCTAAACATGTCAGGATGATGGTGGTGGTGGGCATTCACAGATGGCAGTGAAGAGACCTCAAGTGTTTCAGCATTGATATGACATTGATATTTAGGTTGGATCATGGCTCCATTATCAAATCTTTCCTGTCACGTGGTTCGCATCATATAGACACTTTTGGGAAAATTTATTTTCCCCATTGAACTCTGAGTTCATTGGTTGGGGTGGTGAGGGGTTCCTTTCTTATTCAGCTGCATATTCATGGTGTTAGCACTGAGCCTGAATATAACATATGTGTAGATATTTATGCGAGGTATGAATAAGAATCTTAATTTATCAGGACTCAATAAAAAGAGCCGGAGGACAATAATGTCCAGTAGGAAATTATGAATGTCTTTTTGGAATTTTAAATAACATTCACTGTTCAGCTGTCTTCCTAAACAATGTTTCATTTAAAATCAATCACTATCTTGAATACTTGTTTTTTTGTGATTCTCATGTAAGGAAACAGGAGGGAAACGCAATTGAAAGCTCTATTCTACTTACATTTAAAGAAGGGAAACCTAAATTGTTGACGTGTGAATTTTTTAATTCTTTTTCTAACTTGTATGTTTTCTGGAAAACATACAAATAAACCCAGGAATTAATAATAGTAAGTAACTGGCTACTTTGTTTCTATGCATGAGGACACAAAACAAACATAAAATTCATGTTGATTATATTTGGCTGTCATATCTTGGTATTTTCAAATAATACCCATTTTAACGCTATATAATTTTTTCTGAGTACTTTCTACTTTATGATTTTTATATATTGCTGTCTGAAATGTTTTGTCTCTTCATGTCACTTACGCATTTATTTAGTCATTTAAAAATAATGGGCTATGAGATGGGATTGAATAATGTGACTAATATTTCTTAAAATATATCAAAGAATAATTTGCAAAACCAATATGGTAGAAGTCATATTTATTGAAAAAAATTAATATCTTTGCTATAAAATTTGTAACAGCAATATTTACTGAATGTTTATTTTGATGCATAAACCTGAATGTTACATACCAAGTACAAGACAGGAGCACTAGTTCATCTTTTATTTACATTTTATGAAAATCGTTATGCAGTCCATGTTAAAAGAATGTATGATGGAGGATTGTTACATTAGAAAAATAATATTCTTGGTAAAGCATTCCCAAGGAGTCCCATCACATTTTCTGCCTCTTCAATAAGGCAAAAAAGTCCCTAGAACAGCATATAACTTAATTTACAAAATGCAGTAACTGTTCAGACACATATTCAAGTTTTCTTTTGGTATGATTTTTTTTCCTTACTGTAAAATTACTTTTTTTCTTTATTCTTCTTTTTTTTTTTACTAAAACAGAAAGACTTTCAGGAAAATGTCATTGAATGATTTCAGCTATACATTACATATACAGCTTTGTAGCCTAGCAACGACCATTGCTACACCATTATTTAAATAGTCTCCTTGGTGAGCTAGTCTCAAATGTAGCATATTTTAGGGTTCTGCCATCACTATGACTGTGGAATCATTGGTTTTCATAGCAAACAGATCTGTCACAGTATGAAGCTTTGTTTTAGGGAACTGGTACACAATTACATTTCCACTCACAAGAGAACGCCACAGATGTAACTACAGTCAGGCTCTGACGGCTCCATAAAGGTCCCAAGTTGGACCTGCCCCAAACCTCCTGGGCTCACGCGGCACAGCCCTGGCCGGGTTCAGGCGGTTTCATCCAGAGATTTCATCGCTCTTCACAGTTAGGTAGTTTTAATTCCTTCGAAGGCACACAACTTCCACCTTTTTTCCAGCGTTGCTCCCACGCCTGTGAATTCCTGCTTAAACATGCGTGGCAACCTCATCAAAAGCATTTCGATTTCGTTTGCAGATATCTGTTAGAAAGGAAGAAAAGTCACTTTTGGGAGGGGAACTCATCTTACAGGAGGCAGGGGGCTGAGTAAGGACGTGCTTTCCCAAATGAGACAAGCGTGCGGTTTTCCGCTTGGCTGTTAAGTAAGGTCTTTACAGAAGGAGCGCGAGATAAAGGGCTGAGAGTGATTCGCTGCATCGTTTCCTGGGCAGCTGTTAGGAGAGGGGCATGGGATAAGCAGGTGGAAAGTTCCAGGTTCACTCTTCATATGGATGACTGCCTTACTGGCAGCGTGATGTCTGAGCAGCCCTGCCTTGATCTAAAAAGGAGATGGGGGGAGATTTAAGATAGCTCAGCGCAAACTGATCACCACTTCTGGAGAACCACAGTCCTCTGATCCAAAGGGCAGCTCTGCTGTCTGGCTCAGTGAGGACCAGAGGACCGGTGGGTAGATGTCCCGTCACCCTAACTTCCTTCTCTTAACTTTCACAGGGGCCAGAAGACCACATAGCTTTAGGAATAAAAATGAAACTCAGCACCCACAGCAATAAAAGTCTCAATGTCTAGTCATAAAACCCAGGTAGGTTTTTTAAATGCAATTTTTTTTTCTTCTCCCAATTTTTATTACATATATTTTTATACCAATAATTCATTTTTTCTTAAAGATTGGAACAACCACAATCTTTCTACTCTAACACAGCCATTGCTCTTATTTTCCTGTGTTTGCATCCTAATCCATGCCATATATATATATATATAGGGATCTCAGATAGAAAGTTGACTGGGATCCTGAATTTGTTTAAATTTTGTATCATACTATTGTTATGAGCTAAAAATGGCCCTACCAAGATAGTCTCCATAAGTCACAGAAAGGGGGAATAACAACATTCAGTAAAGATGTGTGCAGACTACAGGCTTAGCACAGCTTTGGACATTCAGAAATGCTCGGCAAATAAGACATTCTTTTTTCATGGTGCAATCACTGTACAGATACCGTGTGTCCTAAGTTGCTTCAGTTGTGTCCGACTTCTTTGTGACCCAGTGGACTGTAGTCTGCCAGCTTCCTCTGCCCATGGGGACTCTCCAGGGGATCTTGCTGGCCCAGGGATTGAACCCGCCTCCTCATGTCTCCTGCATTGGTAGGTGGGTTCTTTACCAGTAGTGCCACCTTGGATACTTCCCAGTTAACAATTAAGAGAGACCAAACAACTGACACCACAGAATACAAAAGTGTAAGAGGATACTAGGAATAATCATATGCCAACAAGTTGGACAACCTATAAGAAATGTATATGTTTCTAGAAACGATACAACCCACCAAAACTGAATCAAGAAGAAATAGATATTTTGAACAGATAGATCACTAGAAGTGAAATAGAATCTGTAATTAAAAAAAAACAAAAAACAAAAAAAACAAACTCCCTGCAAACAAAAGTCCAGGACCGGATGGCTTCACTGGGGAATTCTACCAAACACACAGAGGAACTACACGGATTCTTCTCAAACTCTTCCAACAGACGGAAGAAGGAATATTCCCAAAGTTGTTATAGGAAGCCACCATCACCTGATACCAAAATCAGACAATGTCAAAAAAATTACAGGCCACTATGTGGGGCTTCCTATGTGGTGCCAGTAGTAAATCTCCCTGCCAGTGTAGGAGACATAGAGATGCAGGTTCGGTCCCTGGGTTGGGAAGATTCCCTGGAGAATGAAAGGGCACCCCACTCTAGTATTCTTGCTGAGAATCTCATGGACAGAGGAGCCTGGTGGGCTGCAGGCCATGGGGTTGCAAAGAGTCAGACACAACTTAGCGTCTGAGCACATATCTTTGATGAATAACAGATACAAAATTTAAAACAAAATATTGGATCAAACTAGATGGATGCAGGGTTAGTAGGAAGTCCATCTTGCCATGGCTGACTTTGAAGAGAGAGGTAAAAGTGAACGTGAAGTCGCTCAGTCGTGTCTGACTCTTTGTGACCCCATGGACTGTAGCCTACCAGGCTCCTCTGTCCATGGGATTTTCCAGGCAATAGTACTGGAGTGGGGTGCCATTTCCTTCTCCAGGGGATCCTCCTGACCCAGGGATTGAACCCGGGTCTCCCTCATTGTAGACAGACACTTTACCATCTGAGTCACCAGGGAAGTCAAGAGAGGTAGAGAGCCACAATTCAGGGAACACAGACAGCTTCTAGAACCTGGACAAGGACCCCTGCCAGTGTTGCTGTGGCATCCTGCATCACTCAGAGCCCCAGAAGTTGCCCTGTTCGTGCTGAAGGCAGTTCTGTAATGGATGTACAATTAGACTTCATTATCATCACTGTGAAGGGGTGCTGTTGTGCCTACTGATATGGCACTGGTTTAATTAAGAGTTTATACATCATGCTGATGGCAGAATAGAAGGAACTTGAGCTCACTTCCTCACATAAGCACACCAAAATCCCAACCCATTGCTGAACCACCACTGATAAAAAAGACTTGAACCTACCAAAAAAGATATTCTAATCCAAAGATGTAAAGAAGAAACTCAACAAAAAGGTAAGAGGGGTGCACGTGTGATATAGTCGAATCCCATTGCCCCCTGGGTGGGTGACCCACAAACTGGAGAAGAAATACACAGCAGAAGGTCTCCCACAAGAGTGAGAATTCTGAGTCAGACTCCTTAGCCTTGGGTTCTGGCGTTAGGAGGCGGCATGCCCAGAGCATTTGGTTATGAAAGCCACTAGTGCTTGAGCACAGAAGTTCCGCAGGACTGGGCTAAACAACAAGTCCGCTCTTGGGGGGCTACACGATGTCTCGTGTACACCAAGAGCCAGGGCCAAAGCAGTGACTTTGTAAGAGCCTGGGCCAGACCTACCTGCTGGTCTTGGAGGGTCTCCTGGGGGAGGCAGGGGGTGGTGGGGCTCACTGTGGGGACACAGACACTGGTGGCAGAAGTGCTGGGGACAGTTCATCTGTGCGAGCTCTCCTGGAGGCTGCCATTTTGGAACCAAGACCTGGCCCCACCCAAAAGCCTGTAGGCTCTGGTGCTGGGACACCTCAGGCCAAACCACCACAAAGGTGGGGACACAGCCCCTCCCATCAGCAGACTGGCTGCCTAAAGACTTCCTGAGCACACAGCCACCTTTAGACACGCCCCTTGCCACAGCCCCACCCACCAGTGGGTGTGTACCAGCCCTTCCATCAGGAAGCCTAGATAAACCTCTAGACCAGCCTCACCCATCACGGGGGCAAGACACCCCAAAGCAAGAGAGCTACAATCCAGCAACACGTGAAACTCAGTCAGCAAATGCAGACCAGAGCCTACCCTGGGACCAGCTGGTCCCTGGCCCTTGGACAAGAGGGAGTGTGTACTGCTAGGACACAAAGGACAGCCCCTATACAATGCCACTTCTCCAAAGTCGAGAAACATAACTTTCCACTTACATAAAAATGTGCTGCTAAACTGGAGCTCCAATATTTGGCCACCTGATGTGAAAAGCCAACTCACTGGAAAAAGACCTTGATGCTGGGCAAGACTGAGGACAGAAGGGGGTGACAGAGGATGAGATGGTTGGATGGCATCACTGACTCGATGGACATGAGTTTCAGTAAACTCAGGGAGATGATGAAGAACAGGGAAGCCTGGTGTGCTGCAGTCCATGGGGTCACAGAGAGTCAGACATGACTGAGTGAGTTGTTGTTACAGCATACAGTTAGAAATTGAGACGTGAGATGGTAGAGGAATATGTTTCAGATGAAGAAACAAGATAAAACCATAGAAGGACAACTAAGTGACCTGGAGATAGGCAATCCACCCAAGAAAGAGTTCAGAGTAATGACGGTAGGGATGACCCAAGAACTCAGGGAAAGAATGAATGCAGAGTGAGAAGTTACAAATTTTTAATAAAGAGCTAGAAAATATAAAGAACAAGAGTCGATGAATACAGTAACTGAGATGAAAAAAGTAGAATCAATAGCAGAAAAAAACGAGGCAAAAGAACAGATAAGTGAGCTGGAAGAAAGTCATGGAAATCACTGCCACAGAATAGAATAAAGAAAAAAAAAAAAGATAATGAAAAGAGGACAGTTTAAGAGATCTCTGGGACAACATCAAATGTACTAATGTTTGCATGATCGGGGTTCCAGAAGGCTTAGGGCCTGAGAAGATATTCAAAAAGAGAATAGTTGAAAACTTCCTTAACATGGGGAAGGAAACAGTCACCCAAATCCAGTAAGAAAGTCCCAGGCAGGATAAACCCGAGGACGAACAACATACCAAGATGTATACTAATCAAACTGACAAAAATATTAAGTCAACAAGAGAAAAGCAACAAATAACATACACAGGAATCCCCATAAGGTTATCAGCTAATTTTTTTCAGCAGAAACTCCAGGTCAGAAGGGAGTGGCATGATATAATTAAAGTGATGAATGGAAAAAGCTACAACTGAGAAAATTCTACCCAGCAAGGCACTCATTCAGATTTGACAGAGGAATCCAAAGCTGTACAGACAGGCAGATGCCAAGAGAACTCAGCACCACCAAACCAGCTCTACAAGAAATGCTAGAAGAACTCCAGTCGGTGGAAAGGAAAAGGCCACAACTAGAAACAAGAAAATTATGAAATGGGAAAGCTCACCAGTAAAGGCAGACAACGGTAAAGGCAGGAAATCATCCACACTCAACTATATCTAAACTAGTTACAGGAGAGGAGAGTACAAATGCAGGATATTTGAAATGCATTTGAAATTAAGAGATCAGCAATTTAAAATAATCATGTGTATGTGTATATATACATATGTGTGTGTGTACACAGAATGCTATATATCAAAACCTCATGGTAACTGCCAATAAAAAACTATAATATATATTTTTAGGCAAAAAAGAAAAATGAATCCCAACACAACAGCAAAGATATCCATCAAATCATAGGATAAGAGAATAAAAGAATGAAAAAGACCTACAAAAACAAATCCAAAACAATTAACAAAATGGCAGTAAGAACACACATATCAATAACTACCTTAAATGTAAATAGATAAAAGGAGCCAACCAAAAGATACAGACTGGCTAAATACAACAACAAGACCCATATATATGCTGTCTATAAGAGACCCACTTCAGACCTAGAGACACATGCAGACTGTCAGGGGATGGAAAAAGATATTCCATGCAAATGGAAATCAAAAGAAAGCTAGAGTAGGAATACTCATATTGCACAAAATAGACTTTAAAATAAAAGGCATGTTACAAGAGACAAAGAAGGACACTACGTAACAATCAAGGGATCAATCCAAGAGAAGATACAACAGTTGTAACTATATATATACGCACCCAACATAGGAGTACCTCGATATATAAAGCAAATGTTCACAGACATAAAAGGAGAAACTGATAGCAACATAATAATGGCTTGGGGCTTTTAACACCCCAGTTTCATCACTGGACAGATCATCCAGATAGAAAACCAATAAGGAAGTATAGGCCTTCAAGGACACGTTTATACCAATTGGACTTAGTTGATATTTAAAGAGCATTTCATTCAAAAGCAATCGAATACACATTCTTCTCAAGTGCACATGGAACATTCTCTAGGACTGATCACAGGCTGGGCACAAAGTAAGCCTCAGTAAATTTAAGAAAATTGCAATCATATCAAGCATCTTTTCTGAGCACAGCACTATGAGATTAGAATCAATTACCAAAAAAAAGAAGCTGGAAACACAATCATCTGGAGGCTAAACAAGATGCTTCTAAACAACCAATGGATCACTGAAGAAATAAAAAAAGAAAGAAAAAAATACCTAGATACAAATGAAAACAAAAGCACGATGATTCAAAACCTACTGGACACAGCAAAAGCCGTTCTAAGAGGGACGTTTATAGCAATACAGTCTTACATCAGGAAGCAAGAAGAACAAACAATACCTAAAGCTAGTAGGAGGAAAGAAAGAAGATCAGAAATAAATGAAATAGAGATTACAAACACAACAGAAAAGATCAAACTAAAAGCTGGTTCTTTGAATAAACAAAATTGATAAACCTTTTGGCAGACTCATCAAGAAAAAAAAAGAGGGCACGCAGGTCAATAACATCAGAGATGAAAAAGGAGAAGTCAGACTGTCAGCACAGAAATACAGACGGTCATAAAGGACTGTTACAAGTTACTGTGTGCGAAGTCACCTTGGTCATGTCTGACTCTGTGTGACCCTAAGGGCTGTAGCCCACCCAGGCTCCTCTGTCCATGGGATTCTCCAAGCAAGAATAGTGGAGTGGGTTGCCGTGCCCTTCTCCAGGGGATCTTCTCAACCCAGGGACCGAACCTTTGTCTCTTACGTCTCCTGCATTGGCAGGTGGGTTCTTGACCAGCTGAGCCACCGTCAAAGCCCTACACCTGTAAAATGCACAGACTAGAAGAAATGGACAAATTCATAGAAAGTCAAAAGAAAATCTCCGAAGACTGAACCAGGATGAAATAGAAAATAATGGACCAATTACCACTACTGAAATTGAATCAGTAATTTAAAAATTCTCAACAACAAAAGTCCAGCAGCAGGTGGCTTCACAGACTACTCTCAGACACTTTGGAAGAGTTAATACCTGTTCTTCTGAAACTTGTCCAAAGAATTTCAAGAAGGGAACACTCTTGAACTCATTCTACAAGGCCACTATCAACCTGATACCAGAGTTAGACAAAGATACCACAGAAGAGAAGATTATAGGCCAGTATCACCGATGAACAGAGATGGAAACATCCTCAAGAAAATACTAGCAAACCAACTCCAACAGTACATTAAAAGGATCATACACTATGATCAAATGGGATTTATCCCAGGGATGCGAGGGTTTTTCAGTATCCACAGTGTGGATGAGTATGATACACCATATTAATACATTATTGCCTGGGGGATTTTTGCAGGGACTAACACCTGTTGCTGGTGATTGTTATGCAAATGAACATTAAAATATCTCAATAACGTTGTGTAATAATATGTCTGTGGTCAATAACTTATTAACAAATTGAAGAATACAAACCACATGATATCAATAAGTGCAGAAAAACATTTTGAAAAAATTCAGCCTTCTTTTATGATAAAAACTCTCCAGAAAGTGGGCACAGACGGAACATGCTTCAACATAATAAAGGCCATTTATGACAAACCCACGGCTAACATCATACTCAGTGGTGAAACTCTTGAAAGCATTTCCTCTTAGATCAGGAACGAGACAAGGAGGATATATACAGTCTCACCACTTCTATTCAACATAGTTTTGTAAGTTCTAACCACAGTTCAGTTCAGTCGCTCAGTCGTGTCCAACTCTTTGCAACCCCATGAACTACAGCATGCCAGGCCTCCCTGTCCATCATCAATTCCCAGAGTTCACCCAAACCTATGTCCATTGAGTTGGTGATGCCATCGAACCATCTCATCCTCTGTCGTCCCCTTCTCCTCCTGCCCTCAATCTTTCCCAACATCAGGGTCTTTTCAAATGAGTCAGCTCTTCGCATCAGGTGGCCAAAATATTGGAGTTTCAACTTCAACATCAGTCCTTCCAATGAACACTCAGGACTGATCTCCTTCAGAATGGACTGGTTGGATCTCCTTGCAGTCCAAGGGACTCTCAAGAGTCTTCTCCAACACCACAGTTCAAAAGCATCAATTCTTCTGTGCTCAGCTTTCTTTATAGTCCAACTCTCACATCCATACATGACTACTGGAAAAAACATAGCCTTGACTAGATGGACCTTTGTTGACAAAGAAATATCTCTGGTTTTTAATATGCTGTCTAGGTTGGTCATAACTTTCCTTTCAAGGCCACAACAGTAAAACAAAAGAAATAAAATGTATCCAAATTGGGAGAAAAGATGTCAAACTGTCACTATATGCATACGACATGATGCTCTATATAGAAAACCCTAAGGACCACACAAAAACGACTAAAATTAATAAAACAATACAGTAAAGTAGCAGAATACAGGAGAAGGCAATGGCACCCCACTCCAGTACTCTTGCCTGGAAAATCCCATGGATGGAGGAGCCTGGTGGGCTGCCAGTCCATGGGGTCACTAAGAGTTGGACACGACTAAGCGACTTCACTTTCACTTTTCACTTTCATACACTAGAGAAGGAAATGGCAACCCACTCCAGCGTTCTTGTGTGGAGAATCCCAGGGACGGGGGAGCCTGGTGGGCTGCCGTCTATGGGGTCGCACAGAGTCGGACACGACTGAAGTGACTTAGCAGCAGCAGCAGCAGAATACAAATTGATGTACAGAAATCTGTTGCATTTTTTTACTTTGCACTAACAATGAAATATCAGAAAGGGAAAGTAAAAAAACAAAAATCCCTTTGAAAAAATCATATAAAAAATACTTACGAATAAACCTGACTTAGGAGGTGAAAGATTTACATGCTGAGAATAATGAGACAATTGAAGATGATTCAAAGAAATGGAAAGATACCACATGCTCTAAGGTTTTATTAATAATCAGGATGATTAAAAAGGCATACTGTCCAAGACAATCTGCAGATTTAATATGATTCCTGTCAAATTACCCACAGAACAAAGAATCCTAAAGTCTATATGGAACCATGAAAGACTCGGAATTGCCAAAGCAACCTTGGGGAAAAGAACAAAGCAGGAAGCATAACCCTCCTAGATTTCAGGCAGCAGTAGCTGTTCATCGCCAGGTGGTGTCCTGCTCTTTGCAGCCCCATAGACTGCAGCATGCCAGGCCTCCCTGTTCCTCACCATCTCCTGCAGTTTGCCCAAGACAATAGAAAGCTTCAATAATCAAAATGGTATGGTAGACATGGATAACAGAAATAGACATGGATAAACAAAAACAGACATGGATAACAGCCCAGAAATAAACCCATACACCTATGGTCAATTTTTGACAAAGGAGGCAAGACTGTAAGGGAGGAAAGACAGTTTCTTCAGCAAGTGGTGTTGGGAAAGCTGGACAGCTGCATATAAATCCATGAAGTCAGATCACTCCCTCACACCTCTTTCACACCATACGCAAAAATAAACTCAAAATGACACCATAAAAATCCTAGGAAGAATACAGGCAAAACATTTTCTGACATAAATTATACCAATGTTTTCTTAGCTTAATCTCTCAATACAATAGAAATAAAAACAAAAATAAACAAGTGGGACCTAATTAAACTTAAAAGCTTTTGTACAGCAAAGGAAACTATAAACAAAATGAAAAGACTACATACAGAATGGGGGAAAATATTTGCAAACAATGTGACCGACAAGGGCTTAATTCAGAAAAGACACAAACAGCTCATCTAATAGTAGTAAACAACAACCCAATCGGAACATGGGCAGAAGGTCTAAACAGATATTTCTCCAAAGAAGTACAGATGGACAATTGGTATATGGAAAGACGCTCAACATCACTAATTAGAGAAATGCAAATCAAAGTTACAATGAAGTATCACCTCACACTGGTCAGAATGGCCATGATTCAAAAAATCTACAAATAACAAATGTTGGAGAAGGTGCAGACAGAAGGGAGCCCTCCCACACTGCTGATGGGAATGTAAGTTGGTACAGCCACTGTGGAGAATAGTGTTATTATTAGGATTGTGTGTAAAATGTAACACAGGGCCTGGCACAGGTTCAATTTCTCTCTCTATCCCTATTTCAGCAATGCTGATCGAATCCTGCATGCTCACATCAGGTCTTCGGTGATTGGTGGGTCAAACTCTGTGCTGAAAAGCAGCAACACGTCATCTCCTATGGTAGCTTCTGACCTGAGCCTAGACTTCAACCACAAAGGAAGCAGAGGTCGGCAAGAGGCAGCGGAGAGGCGGCACCACGTCCTCAGACTGGGTCCGTGCTTCAAGTGCACTGTCTCATCAAAAAGTTATCTAAACAGGCAAATAAGCCGTTCACCTGCTAGAAGGAAGAAATGCAGACGCAGAAGTTCACTTTCCAGTCACGAATGACCATTAACCTGCTTTACCATCTTGCCTGGCTTCCAGGGTGGCTCAACGGTAAAGATTCTCCCTGCCAAGCAGGAGATGTCAGTTCGATCGCGGGATCAAGAAGATCTCCTGGAGAAGGAACTGTCACTTGACTTCAGGATTCTTGCCTGGAGAATCCCATGGACAGAGGAGCCTGGTGGGCTACAGTCTATGGGATTGCAAAAGAGTCAGACGTGACTGAGCGACTGAACAACGACCGCCACCATCTTGCCTAAGTCACCAAGTGTCTTTGGGCATTTTCTCACTCGCAGGAAAGGAATTGGAAGGAAACTCATCGGATGCTCTAAGGACTTCTGCTGCAGTGTTGCCCCAGCACACGCTAACACTGGGTTTGGGGCAGGCCTTTAAAATTCACCTGTCCACGAGGTTGTGGCGGAGATCTCAAACTGAGAGAATGTGATAGGTCTTTTGCGCACTTTTAAGCTCAAAACAAATGGCAGCCAACACTAGGCAGCACTTACTATGTGCCAGATACTGCTGTAAATGCTTTTCATCTATTAAGCCATTTAATACACATAAAAAACCCATTCTATAGGCAGTGAAGCTAAGGTACAGAGATGTTAAGTGAGTTGTCTGAAGTCACACATCTAAATAGTAGTGAAACTGGCATTTGAAATTCTCATGATTACTTAGCTGGAATAACCAGTTAGCCAGAAATGATTATAACAACCATTGGTGTCTTCAGAAGTAGTTAACTATGCACGATACTGGATGCTTGGGGCTGGTGCACTGGGACGACCCAGACGGAGGGTACGGGGAGGGAGAAGGGAGGAGGGTTCAGGATGGGGAAC
Organism: Bos taurus; assembly: GCF_002263795.3. Lineage (NCBI taxonomy): Eukaryota > Metazoa > Chordata > Mammalia > Artiodactyla > Bovidae > Bos > Bos taurus. The sequence goes on from NC_037339.1 coordinate 13,350,704, forward strand.
ACAGGTATACCTGTGGCGGATTCATTTCAATATTTGGCAAAACTAATACAATATTGTAAATTTTAAAAATAAAATTTAAAAAACAAAATAAAATAAAATATATCTGAGCAGTAAATGCTATTAAAAAAAAAAGAAAAGTAGGTAAAGAGTCTAGGGTGGTGAGAAAATAGTACAACTAGGGGAAAGACTAACTTATTAAAAAAAAAAAAAAAGAAGTAGTTAACTGCCAGTTGCTGTTGATACTGCAAGGTAACGGCCTGATTCAGCCAGGACGGTGTAAATATTATAATATGGACAGGGATACAATTACAGCACAGGCACCTCAAATGAAATCTTATCTAAAATACCCATTAAAAAATAAATAAAAAGCTCTGCAAAATGAAAAGGCAATCTACCGAATAGGAAAAATACTGCAAGTCATATGTCTGATAAAGGGTTAATATTCACAATGTACAAAGAACTCACAAAATCAGTAGCAAAAAACCTAGGAATCCAATCGAAAAAATGAGTGAGGATCTGAACGTTTTCCAAAGATGACATACAGATGGCCAACAGATACATGAAAAGGTGTTTAACATCACTAATCAAGAGAAAAAAAAAAAAAAAACCACAGTGAGATATTATTGTGAATAATCTAGAGATAGTTAAAAGTACAGAGAGGATCAGGGCTTTCCTGGTGGTCCAGCGGCTAGACTCCGAGCTCCTGATGCAGGGAGCCTGGGTTCGAGCCTTGGTCAGGGAACCAGATCCCACATATCACAACTAAAGATCCTGTGTGCTGCAGCGAAGATCGAAGATCCCATATGCCTGAGCTAAGACTGGGCACAACAAAATAAATAGGGCAAGGACGTTGCTGTGTATGTTACTTGCAAAGACCAAGTCATTTTATGTGAATATAAAGGATTTGAGCATCTGTGGATTTTGGTAACCACAGGGTTTGTTTGAGCCAGTCGCCTGCAGATACCAAAGGACAACAGTATTGGGGAAGCAATTAAAAGGAGCCTGATGCCAGGAAAAAAAAAATTCATTTACTAATAAGGTACTCAGCTAGATTCTAGAGCCATTCCCTTAAAGATGTTTATGTCTCATGTGAGAAGAAACAGCATGGAGAAACTGCTTCATGTTATTATTTTGATGGTTTTTAAACCTTTTCCCTTCCTGATAAAACAACCTATATGACATGTGACATTTGGGGATTTTCAAGACAAATTCAAGAGAAAATTTGTCCTTCTGTTTTAGTGTATGTCTGAAGAAGAATGTTAACCTACAAATTTCTTCACTTTAATTCTTTTTTTCTTCTCTTCCTTATTAAAACATGCCAGCTGTTATGATCCTGTCTTCATGGTATCCTTTCTCTTCCTCTCAGTCATTTCGTGGTCTTCAGAACTGGAAGCGTCATGGAATCATCACAAAGACACAGCACTCAGCGCTCACTGGCTGCGATCAGAGCCAGAGGGACCCATCTCCCGGCCAGGTGTGCAGGATTCCCTTCCCCAGACCCCTTCTGAGGCCGGGGATTCTCCCTGAGCACCTGTGGGTCACGGATGGAACCCTGGGGTCCAGGGCAGGGCTGCTGCCGGCCCAGCTGGTACGTGGAGAGGCTGGAGCTCCGAGCTGGGCTCCTGATGCTGCATCCAGCCCGGCTTTCCAGCACCGCATTCGCTTTCTCACAAGGATACTATGAGACGAATCAGATACACGAAGCTAAGAGAATCCCGTGCGGCGTTATGATATAGGTCAGAAACGTGCTGTGACTGTGAAATCTCATTTTCCCATACACCACATGTTGGTGCTCTGGCAACTGGGGAGGGTTGTCATAAACATGATGCTTTTATTTCCTCTTACCCAGCTGGCTTTTATTCCGGGAAACTGGGGGTCTGTGTGTCTTTTTATTCTTCGATGTTGTCAGTGGCTCCCCCTCACTTCTGTTTAAAATTTTCTAACGTTTATTCTTTGAGAAAGGATTGATTTGCTCTAATTAGAAGGAAAAGAAAGGATGAGAAGGAAGGCTCTAACCAAGGGGCTTGCGTGATGGTGGTTTGTGAGAGGCAGAGGTCATCTGTAAGATGTACTTGCTTTATTTTCTGGTCTGCTGACTCTGGTTCAAGCCCACTGCCTCCTTGCCAGGCCACTAAGCACATGTATACACGGACACAGGAAGGCATAAATAAATTTTATCATCGGGGATGGTTGGCTCTGTGTCCCATATCAGTCAGCCAAGGGAGGCCAGTGGAGAAGGGGTTTTCATTTTGGGGGACTGAAGAGACACCCACATAGGCTTTGTCAAGGCTGGAGAGTCAAGAGAAGCCAACTGCAAAAATCAGATTTCTTTTTGTGGAATGAACTGACTGTTAGCCTTTCCTGCACGTTGAGATCTTACTCATCCTTCACATCCCTGGGCAGGGCACGGTGTCGCTACACGCCACACAGACGCCTTGCAGCGAATATCCGCAGAGAGACATGCAGAGTGTGGGTGGGGAGGCAGGCAGGACACAGGAAGAAACGGGAGAGGAGAAAAGGGAAAGATGATAAACGGAAGTGAGGACCTGGGGGAAAGAGAAGGAAAGGGCTGGGAGGCAGAGGATCAGGGAGGAAGGCGAGGAGGTGTGAGGAAAAGCACAGGAAAGCAGGAAGAAGAGAACAGAAGGAAAGAACCAGAAGGAGAAGAGGAAAGATCTGGAGGGAAATGGAGAGAGGAAGGAGGGGAGAAAGGGGAGAGAGATGGTGAGGACCGCTCAGGCACTCCAGAGGAGCCATGAGAACCAGCACGGACTCGTGGGCGCCCCTGCTGGTCATGATCCGCACGCACTTTGCCCTTCTCCAACCCCTGTTGCGCTCCCTGTCTGCCCACCCTACCAAGCGAACATCTCATTAGTTCACCTCTGACTCTCAAGTTCCTTCATAAATACACCATTTGCTCATTGAGACTACGAGCTTTTTGAGAGCAGCGTCCTTTCTTAGATTTCTTTTGTATCCTGGCCACTCCCCGTTCTGCCTTGTCCATAGGAAACACAGTTTGTAAAAAAAAAAAGCAGTGACTTAACCAAGTAGTCACTGGGTCCCTGGTACCCTCTTCAGTTATAACTCCCTTTCTGCTTTTCATGCGGCCAGATGGAAGTCTCCTTACCTCCAAACCTTCCTATGCCACATGCTTTCTAGAGGCGCTGTGACGTCTGGAAAACACATTCATGATAGCCTGTCTAAGCAACAGAACACTCATTCACTCAGGTGGCTACTCAGGAGAACACCAGAATATACGTAATATTAAAGATTATTCAGGTAGGGGGACTTCCCCGGTGGCCCAGTGGTGAAGACTTCACCTTCCAGTGCAGGGGGTACTGGGTTTGAGCCCCGGTTGGGGAGTTAAGATCCCATGTGAAAGGGTCAGTTGCTGAGTCGTGTCCGACTCTTTGCAACCCCATGGACTGTAGCCCGCAAGGCTCCTCTGTCCATGGGATTCCCCAGGCAAGAATACTGGAGTGGGCTGCCACGCCCTCCTCCAGGGGCTCTTCCCGACCCAGGGATTGAACCCAGGTCTCCCGCACTGCAGGCAGATTCTTTACATCTGAACCACCTGAGATTCCACATGCTTTGCGGCTGAAAAAAACCCAAAACATAAAACAGAAGCAATATTGCAACAATTTTCAATAAAGACTTTAAAAATGGTCCACAGTGAAAAAAATCTACCAAAAAAAAAAAAAAAGATTATTCAGGTAGGCAATCTCACAAACACTATTTGGAACATTTTCTCCAACCTTACCACCTAGCTATCATCTGGGGAAGAATGCTCTCCAATTAAGGTCTATTTTGCACCTCCTTGGAACTGACAAGATATTTTATCTATCTCACAGGAATGCTTCCAGTACACAGATGCAAATGGTTTTCCCCTCTGGCGGGAAAGGAACATGTCATGAGCACCCAAGTCTGTTACCAAACATGGTGTCATGTCCCAAATGGCAGCTCTTTCTAAAAAAAATTAGCCTCTGTGGCCCCATTATATCGAGTCTGGTCTCAGAATCAAATTGTTCACTTTATGAGTTTTAGGAAGAGGCTGCTGGCAGGTGGGTGGGGAGCCAGAGACACTTGGAGAACTGGGTCTGAATCTCTTAGACAGTATTGGGGGAAGATCAGAGGTCTCCCCCCTCTTCACTGTTAGACAGAAAACATTCATCTGCTGATGCTCAGATGTGACTTCTGCAAGGCTTAGGATAAGCCAGTGAGCTCAAAAGGCTCTGGGCTGATATGAGACATTCTAGGTATTGATCATAAAGCATTTTCAAGATAGTGTTGCCCGTTTGGAAAAGATTACCTGCCTGTGCCTGGGGCATGAGTTTTGACTCAGTAAAGCTTCAGGAAGCCATCTCCCCTCAACCACTCTGGCACTGTCTTCCTCTGAATGCATCTTTCTGACTTGGTCATATGTTTGTGACATAAGAGAGCTGAGCAGATGAGAGTGAGTGGTTTAGAAGAGGCAGGAAAGAAAAAAAAAAAATTAGGCAGAAAAAGTATTTAACCAGAAAATGGACTATTTGGGGATACACAGTTTTAGGGACCCCTGTGCAATGTACATGCCCATCCTAACTTAAATTAATTCCTGTCTCTCCTTCCATTTTTGACCATCCATATCCTCATCTGTGGCCTTCAGGGAACTCCTAAGAAAAACTCTGCTACAGGCTGGACGGAAGCTGCTTTCCTTGTTCCTGTCTGCATGTGTGTGCTGAGTCACTCAGTCGTGTCTGACTCTTTGTGACCCCATGGATTGTAGCCCGCCAGGCTCCTCTGTCCATGGGATTCTCCAGGCAAGAATATGGGAGCGAGTTGCCATTTCCTTCTCCAGGGATCTTCCTGACCTAGGGATCTAACCCAGATATCTTGCATTATTGCAAGTGCCTTCTTTACCATCTGAGCCACCAGGAAAGCCCATCAAGACAGGGCAAGGCAGAATTGAAATGTTATCTTAACAGCAGTGGTGATGGTGACTCTGTCTCATCTCAAGGAAACAATACGGTGCTAAGTGGAATTTCTAGAAAGCCCTCTCAGGACTTCCCTTGGTGGTCTAGTGGTTAAAAAATCCACCTTGTCATGCAGGGGACTCGGGTTCAATCCCTGGTCAGGGAATTAAGATCCCACATGCCACAGAGCAACTGAACCCAAGTGCTGCAACTTCCGAGCCCAAATGCCACGACTAGAGAGTTCACATGCCACCAGAGAGAGATTCTGCATGATGCAGCGAAGATCCCGTGTGCTGCAGCTGAGACTCAACGCAGCCAGGTGAACAACGAAACGAACAAATAGTAAAAAGCAGGAGCCCTCTCAGCAGTCAGCAAACATCCCGAGCTGCGGAAGCCAGGCTGAATTCCCCATCTTCATGCAACATTCACCAAAACTCTGGAGTTGGGGGGTGGACTGTGACACTCAGCTTGTCCTGATTAACCACAGTGGGCGCCAGGAGCTAACCAGGATTAACTAACAGGATTAACCAGGCTGCTGTGCAGGAGAATGTCAGTGACAGGGCCATGGCCCTGCAGGGTCCTGAGCCTCCTGGTAGCAGATGCAACGACAGGGCCCTGGAGGACACTTAGAGGACAAACCACTCCTCGATTTACTATCTGCTGAGATTCTGGGGCTGTGGGATTCCAGTCTAGAGCCGTAATCTGCTCTCTGGATTAAAAGTCTTAAATATCCTCTCAGCCTCACTGGGTTAGAAAGAATATTTGGTCCAGTCCTTGGCACCCAGGAGTTTTAGTCAGAACACTTTTTTTAATATAAAGTGAAAGTGAAGTCACTCAGTCGTGTTCGACTCTTTGTGACTCCATGGACTGCAGCCTACCAGGCTCCTCTGTCCATGGGATTTTCCAGGCAAGAATACTGGAATGGGGTGCCATATTTAAATTTTATATATAAATATTAAAATGTTTTATATTTATGTATAAATATTTATGTTTATACTTATGTATAAATATGTTTTGTATTTATGTATAAATATTTTATGTTTTGTATTTATGTATATTTTGCTTTTAATATTTATGTATAAATATTTATATATTATAATATCTGAATGGATTTATTTTAATATTTATGTACATTAATATATGTATAAATATTTATATAATATATATATTATATTTATATAAATACATGTTTATATATAGGAGAGTGAAAAAGTTGGCTTAAAGCTCAACATTCAGAAAACTAAGATCATGGCATCTGGTCCCATCACTTCATGGGAAATAGATGGGGAAACAGTGGAAACAGTGTCAGACTTTATTTTTTGGGGCTCCAAAATCACTGCAGATGGTGATTGTAACCATGAAATTAAAAGATGCTTACTCCTTGGAAGGAAAGTTATGACCAACCTAGACAGCATATTAAAAACCAGAGACATTACTTTGCCAACAAAGGTTCGTCTAGTCAAGGCTTTGGTTTTTCCAGTGGTCATGTATGGATGTGAGAGTTGGACTGTGAAGAAAGCTGAGCGCCGAAGAATTGATGCTTTTGAACTGTGGTGTTGGAGAAGACTCTTGAAAGTCCCTTGGACTGCAAGGAGATCCAACCAGTCCATTCTGAAGGAGATCATTCCTGGGTATTCATTGGAAGGATTGATGTTGAAGCTGAAACTCCAATACTTTGGCCACCTCATGTGAAGAGTTGACTCATTGGAAAAGACCCTGATGCTGGGAGGGCTTGGGGGCAGGAGGACAAGGGGATGACAGAGGATGAGATGGCTGGATGGCATCACTGACTCGATGCACATGAGTCTGAGTGAACTTTGGGAGTTGATGATGGACAGGGAGGCCTGGCATGCTGCAGTCCATGGGGTTGCAAAGAGTTGGACACGACTGACCGACTAGACTGAACTGAATGTTTATATATATAGACAGATAGATAGATAGATACTTTTTACCTTAGACATGAGTAAAGAATTGCATTTGAGCCAGGAGATGGAGGGCTCTCTGGAGGAGATGCCATGTGTTTCCTCTGTGAGGGTAACGCTGTCTTCTAAAATGAAACTATGAATCTGAGAGGAAATGGAATTCTCCTTCTGGAAAAGTCTGCCATCCAAGGGCCAGAGACCAGGTGTATGACTTCTCTCCTCAGTGAGGGAGACCACACAGATCTCAGCTGAGCAAGGGGGTGATGGACCCTGCCTTGAGGGTGAGAGTGGAACAAGAACTCCTGAGCTGCTCACCATCATGTAAGTGACCATACCCGGACGTCCACGCGCGCGCTCACACACGCCTCACGGGCGCGCACGTCGGACTAGCGCCCTGCCGTGATTACACAGCTAACAAATGGGTTCCTAGTGAAGCGACCACTGCTTTCTCAAAAGGCTTCCCGCTTGGGGTTTCTAGAAAGGGAAGGAGAGAAATGTCAACAGTCCGAGGGAAGGATGATAGCAACAACAGGAATCATTTCTTGAGGGCTCATTCTATGCCAAGAACACTGGTGCGGGCGGTGTTTCATTTACTCCTCCAGACAAAGGTAGTGGTGATATCAGGAAGGATGACACTGGAGAAGGAAAGCACAGCCAAGAAGCCCTTCAAAGGCTGCTTTCAACAAAGGAACGTTGTATTGCTCCTCCTCCTCTCTTCTGAATTCACAAGAGTGTTTTCTGTACCTCGAGCCCAACCCCTTCCAAGTGAGGGGAGACCACAGGGAGGGCAGTGCCATGATTCTGAATATCGAGACTCTTCCAATCACCAGGCTTCCCTGGTGGCTCAGTGGTAAAGAATCCACCTGCGAGTGCAGGAGATGTGAGTTTGATCTCTGGACCCGGGAGATCCCAAATGCTGCAGAGCGACTAAGCCCGTGTGCCGTAACTACTGAGCCTGTGCTCTAGGGTCCGGGAACCGCAGTTACTGAATGAAGCCCATGCACCTGAGAGCCCACGCTCTGTAGTAAGAGAAGCTTCAACAGTGAGAGGACTCAACACGGCAGCAAAGGGTGGCCCCCACTTGCCGCCAGCTAGACAAAGCCCATGCAGCAGCGAAGACCCAGCACCGCCAAAATGAAATCATTTTTTTAAAAAAGTTACAGAAAGACCCTTACAATCCCCTCCTTCCACAGGGCCGGTCCACCCTGTCCTCAGCTGCAGGAGACTCAAGAGGGCATGGATCTCTATGACTGCAAACCACCTTTTGTTCCAGCTGATTTCTCTTGAAGGTGAAGTGTAAGGCCCCGTGAGAAAGGTCAATCGTTTGTGGGATCGTGCACTGGTTTGATCATCTGCATCAAGAGAAGATGACAATGCAACCCTACAGTCGATCCTGACCACTGAAACTGAAGAGTCAGGATGACTGACGTGTACTGAGGTCAGAGAGCTGCAGGCCATGGACCCAGTCTTGTACACCCCATGAACCTTACTGCCCTCAATGTAAGACCTGCTTATTTCCATTGGCCTTCCCAGAAGGACACTTAGCAGGCTGCCCAGTGACAGGCCCAGCATCTCTGTCCCTTCCAGGGCTGCCTGAGGCAGTCCTGGTTAATGCTACTACTTTATTTCGACAGTGAATAAATCACTTCAAAATCACTCCAAAATCACTGCAGATGGTGACTGCAGCCATGAAATTAAAAGATGCTTGCTCCTTGGAAGAAAAGTTATGACCAACCTAGACAGCATATTCAAAAGCAGAGACATTACTTTGCCGACAAAGGTCTGTCTAGTCAAAGCTATGGCTTTTTCAGTAGTCGTGCATGGATGTGAGAGTTGGACTATAAAGAAAGCTGAGTGCAGAAGAATTGATGCTTTTGAACTGTGGTGTTGGAGAAGACTCTTGAGAGTCCCTTGGACAGCAAGGAAATCCAACCAGTCCATCCTAAAGGAGATCAGTCCTGGGTGTTCATTGGAAGGACTGATGTTGAAGCTGAAGCTCCAATACTTTGGCCACCTGATGCAAAGAGCTGACTCATTTGAAAAGACCCTTATGCTGGGAAAGACTGAAGGCAGGAGGAGAAGGGGATGACAGAGGATGAGATGGTTGGATGGCATCACTAACTCAATGCATATGAGTTTGAGTGAACTCCGGGAGTTGGTGATGGATAGGGAGGCCTGGCGTGCTGCAGTCCATGGGGTCGCAAAGAGTCAGACATGACTGAGCGACTGAACTGAACTTATTTCAACAGAGGCCCCTCTCACCCTTCACCGGGATCTGATACTTATACTGAGCTTTTTGTCTCTTCTTTTTTGGCGCACAAATGCCTCTATGGGCTAGGAGCGCAGCTGTCTGCAGAGGAGGAAAACTAGCTTCTGAGAAGAGAGGAGTAATGTCCTGACCTGGGTGTGCCTCTCGAGGTGCAGAGCTGAGAACTTTTGTAGTCATTTTTTTTCCATTTGGGGAATGATGCTAAATACCACTGCTAACACAGTTTTCTTAGAGTTGTATCAGATCTTTATGTAATTTGAGGTGATTTTCCTCTATTGTGTCGAGCCCTTAGCATAGCGTTCTGGGAGGACGCGGCCGAAGGGTACTGCCCCATTAGCTGCCCTGACCTTGTATCTCCCTTGTGCGGACTTTCAAACCAAACTGCACTTTCAAATCCCTCATATGCTGCTCAAAGTCATTTGATGTCTGCTTAAAGTCAGCGTCATTTTCGATAACGGCTTTTCTTTCCAAAGTGACAAAAGCAAGGAAAAGAAGACATTCTCTGCCAGAAACTGAGTTCTTGTGAAGAAATACAGACAGACCTCCATCCGCTGTTATATCCCTAACACAGATCACACGGGTTCAACCTGCAGCCAGCAACCAACGTCCTAAGTTTTCGCAATGCCAGTTGAGAAAAAGGACTTACCTTGGAGTCCAGCTGCTGCATGTACGACCAGAGATATTCTATATTAGCTCCGAAAGGATGGACGTGAAGAAACGTGGATATGATGCCTGAAATGAAGAGGGCAAACGGATGTTATTGAGAGGCAAGTAAAAATCTCAGGCGAATATTGTCATCTGACCCCAGTGACAGCTTTGTCAGGGCCGAGTCGTGGTCTTGCCCCTTGTATCCATGCTCGGCAAGCATTCAGTAATAGCCTGTTTTGAAGACAGTAATAGTAGCGTGGCCAACAGAACATTGTCTCCTGGAAAGACCGTAGTTAGAAAAGCAAGACTGAGAAAATACACAGATGAATAAAGGTATTTCCAAACAGAGGCTTCTGGCAGCATTTCAACTACCAATTTTATGCTTGATTTACCAATATAAAATTGTAGTTATTGGAAGGATCAAGTGATCCCCTTCCTCCCCCTCGGTGGACTTTGCAATATGAAAATGGCTCCTGCGGCTGTGCCAGAGAGCACGCTGCCTCCAATTCCCCTGGTAATTACCAATGCTAGTTACAGGAAATATTTAGTCCCTCTTTTCCCTCACTGCCACTGAAGGAAGCACAAATCCTCTGCTATTTCCCCCTGGCTGTTGCTGTTGTTTCAAGGGAGCCAGCCCGCTCTCCCCTCTCTGCTGTAATTTACAAGATCATTTTAAAAGGCCTGGGAATGGATGGTTTGGCTGGAGTCTGATTATAAATCAGAGGGCTTTTTCCATCGTGAAATTCAACTGTCAACATTGCACTGACAAATGAAAAGCTGAATGTCGGTGTTAGGGCTGAAGGAAAAGCATCACCCTCCTACCTCCCTGCTCCTACATCCAAAATTAAAACAGTGAAAATGAGAATGTTGACCCCACGGGCTGTATACTCCTGTTTTTAAGAAACCATGTTCAGACTGACGTTTTTGGCTTCTCTTTGGAACAGGCTTTGAGATGAATCACGTTTGTGGATGAGGCCCCTGATGTTCTGTTTATTGTGACGCTTTGGTGCTTGAGAGCCAAAGGTCAAAGGAAAGACCCACACTGGTATGCAACTGGTCATGGTCATCTTATCGACTGCAGGGTGTCCTGGGACTGCCCTGGGATAGGATCTCATGGCCCCCTGGGCTCCCGTGAGATGCTTGGAATGCTCCGGATGAGTGTCAGTTTTTAAAGAAAAATTTCCCAGTTTATCCTTAGGCTGAGAACAGAGAACCAAGAGGTCTACACAAATACTCTTAAGACTGGTCCTCAGAGCACTTTAGTGGGTGCTTTCTTGGACAGTGAAATGGGGAACATAGAAACACTTTTCCATAAAGCCAAAATCTCAGTTTTCAGAGATTGACCTTTTCCCTGAAATAAAAAGAGCTACTGTTTTATTCTGATATTATGTTCTTTTTCTTCTTTTCTTAAAATGTCCTTCTCTGAAATAATGGTGATGATAAGTTAGGGATGGAGTAAAGGGACAGAACAGTTGATTAAATAGTTAATCCCACTAGGGGACTGTAGATAAAGGAAAAAGTATGGGAGACCGCTATAAATTAATGACCTCTAGGACATCTATGCTCTCTGCACACCTAAAAAATAATTTATGGAAAGGTGTCATTTCAAAGTGGAAGATCCTCATTGTACTGAGACCTGAAATAATTTTTTCCATACTGCCATGACAGTAACTTCCTTGGATCACGAGGTACAAGGAGATGTCCCCCCTCTCCACCAACATAGAGGAGGAACTGATGATGGAAGCGTAATGTCTACTCAGGAATGAGGAAGAAGGTAGTCCTTTCCCGCTCCCTACTTCTCCTTTAAAACTGTAGCTCTCTAAGTTCTTGGGGCTCGAAACCTCTTGCCCACCTGCTTGTAAGCCTCCCATGGGAAGTATTCTAGTGAATCACTTCTTACCCATCACTTTGCCTCTTGCTGAATTCTTTCTGTGCTGAGACATAAAGGACTAGAGCTCCGGAGCCCTCTGAACGCCACCGAGCAGTTTCAGATAGCAGGTAGCAATGGTAGTTTTAATCTAAGTGGCAAACAGCCATTTTTAAAAACTTTTTATTTTGTATTGGGGTTCAGGTGATTAAACATGTTGTGATAGTTTCAGGTGAACAGCAAAGGGATTCAGACATTTATATATATCTGTACCCATTCTCCCCCTAACTTCCGTCCCATCCAGGCTGCCACATAATACTGAGCAGAGTTCCATGTGCTCTACAGCGGTCCTTGCTGATTATCCATTTTACATAGAGCAGTGTGTACAGGCAACCATAAGTTCATTCTCTAAGTATGTGAGTCTCTTTCTGTGTTGTAAGCTCATGTGTATCATTTCTTTTTAGATGCCACGTATAAGGGATGTCATACGATATTTCTCCTTCACACTTCCCTTAGTGTGACAATCTCTAGATCCACCCATGTTGCTGCAGATGGCACTCTCTCATTCTTTTTTTTAATGGCAAACAGCCATTTTTAATATACTTAAGTGGAATTGTTTTGTCCCTCTCCTACTGCTTCATTTGCTACTTTGTGTTTGAACTATTTCCCTGTGCCTGAAATTCTCAAATCTGGTGAGGTGGCACTGTAATTCTGTCACCAGTATAGAAGCTTGTGAATGATTTACTTAGAAAGTAAATTAGAAGTCTTTAAAAAAAATAATACTTTGATTTGCATTCCTTAGGTGGGAGAGAGGGGGCAGAATTCTCATGGGGAATTGCTTCTATTTCAGGATGGTGAGTGGTGCTTCTCTGCTGTCCCAGGCTGAGGACGAGTGGTTCAGTGTCCACTGCTTTCCAGAGAAGAGCTTCCGACAAATGGTGGGCAGACCCCCAGCCCCTGTAAGGGGGAAAGGCGGTGGACAGGGAAGGGAGGGGCAGTCAGTGCTGGCTTTGTGGGAAGGCGAGGGTGTTCCCAGTGAGAAGCTCTTTGCTTTTCCTCTCAAGTGGGATGCTTCCAGGGAGGGAGGAGGCACCTCAAGAGAGCAGCCTGGAGAGACTGGAGGGGTCCTGCAAGAGGGGGACAGGCATTCCTTTCCCTGGTGGGACATCCACTTAGGCAGCAGACTGACTGATCCAGCTTTGCTGTGAGCCGAGCACAGGGGAGACGGTGGGGCTGAGGCGGGGAGTGGTGTGGCGCGGCAGCCTGTGGGTGACAGGACTGTAAGCGTCCCATGGGACATGGGGGCATCTCAGAAGGTGGACGGGCTTGAGCAGTCTTACAGGTGTCGCAGGGGCTCCAGCAAATAGAGAAAACAACATTTTTCACATTAATATCCCTATGGGACAAAGAATCATCAGCATCTCTTGGGTAACCCAGCTTCTCCTCTGAATACCCTTGGGGGTGTGCCATGAAGTTAAATGCGCCCAACAGGATGGACAGTATGGTTTAGAAGAGAGTGGGGTGGGGCCGAGGGGGAGTGACTGACAACTCTGGGCCTAAAGAGAGGAAGATATGAAGGAGGAAATTTAGGGATACCGGAGACAGGAGGACCTGGAGTGGCCGCTTTTCTTGCCTCTGTGATGCTGGCATCCCTCCTCCTTACAGTCCCTGAGCCACAGTCTTGGGTCTCTACCCCCAAGGAACTCTTCCCTTAGACAATATTTGTGTGTTCAGGTTCAGCAGCAGGAGTATAGTATACATTTACAGTAAATGTATGTTGAGGGGCCTTCCTGGTGGTACAGTGGCTAAGACTGCGAACTCCCAATGCAGGGGGCCCGGGTTCCATCCCTGCTCAGGGAACTAGATCCAGTGTGCTGCCTCAAAGATCGAAGATCTCACATGCTAGAACTAAAAGACCCGGGGCAGCCAAAGAAACAAGTTAAAAAAAAAAAACGTTGTTCAGTGGCTAAGTCATCCGGCTCTTTGTGACCCTGTGAACTGCAACACACCAGGCTTCCCTGTCCTTCACTGTCTCCTGGAGTTTGCTCAGACTCACGTCCATTGAGTTGATGATGTCATCCATCCATCTCATCCTCTGTTGTCCCCTTCTCCTCTTGCCCTCTATCTGTCCCCGCATCAAATGTACCTTGAATGAATTTATCCTCTAGAACTGAGAATAGCTAGTATACTTCTTTGACATTTCTACTGTTCTGTTATTGATAAATGAGGAGAAATAAGAACCTTAAAAATTGGAACCAGTACTCACTAATGATATCATACTTCCTCAAAAGCAGGTTAACTTTGAAGTACTATTCATCAGTGATTCCTGACCTTTGCTCATGCTCTACGGATTCAAGAGAGTAACCTGGATATTTTGGGTGCAGAAACTTCTTACTGAAACTATTTTGCTCATAAAGCTAAGGGGAAAATGCTCATGTGATTTCTAGATATGTCTCTAAGGTCAGATTAGAAACCCTAATCCAGACATGAGTCTTTTTTCCTAGGACAGTATTTAGAACCATCTTAGTGGTAGCTGATATTAACAAGCCATTAGCTTTTCTTTATAAAAGTTTAAGGAGTTGTCACTAGATACCTGTGGGGCCAAAGCAGGAAGTTAAATAAAGGTTCTCCAAGCTTTACCTCTGGATGGGAACCAAGTTATTCAGTATTGCTAGAGACACAGTAGAAATGGGAAACGCGAGTCATCATCTCTGGCAAGTCCTGCACCCCCTCCTCCCTCCTCCCTTGCCCATCCCAGCAGCATCGCCAGGAGCATCAGTCATGCCATCTGAGAACATGTAGTGGCCAGGCCCTGGTTCTGGACCAGTTCATTTTAGGGAAGCTTTCTAAATAATCAACTAAAGCTTCTTGCTACATTGCTTTAGTCGTGTCCGACTATTTGTGACCCTATGGACTGCAGCCCACCAGGCTCCTCTGTCCATGGGGATTCTCCAGGCAAGAATACTGGAGTGAGTTGCCATGGGGATCTTCCCCACCCAGGGATAGAACTCATGTCTCTTAGGTCTTCTGCATTGGCAGGTGGGTTCTTTACTGCTACCATCACCTGGGAAGCCCTCCTTTAAAGGAACTGGGAGATTTCCTGAGGCTGGAAAAAAAAAATGATAGGTATAACTCAAAATCTAATCTATAAACCCAGAAATGGAAACTATTTATGGTTCTCTGGAAGACCGTAAAGACCATAAAGGCTTGATAAAAGAAACACAAGGAACTGAGGGTGGAGAACTCAGCCATTACTGAACTGATGGATCTACAAAGGGATGGATTCAACAGCTGGTCTTGGTTCGATCCATGGAGAAGCAAGGTCTCCATGTTTAAGACTGGATTTCCCAACAGTGGAAAATACAACTCTAAATTAGCTAAATTAAGAAAATAAAGAAGAAACAGAGGAGGCTGTCAGTACTCTTGGATTTGCAACACAGCTCAGGGCCTAGTTTATAAAGAAAGACAAGCCAGCTCTATACACCTTGTGGTAAATCCCTCACTAGGAAGACCCATTTAAACAGGCACATTAAGACATTTTTAGCTGTTCCCATCAAAGTCATCTAGCCCATTCTTGATTTCAGACCTCACTAAGACCAAGGGAGCAGCATTTCAATTAGATTTGTACGGATTCATCTCCTTAGCAGCATTTGGGTACTAAGTCCTAGGGAGTATTGCATTGCACACACAGACAAGGTTCTTGAAGAAGACAATGCTCTTGAACTAATTTTCTAGGTAAGCAACACAGACGATAAACACAAAGATTAAAAATAAAACGAGGACTTCCCTTGTGGTCCAGTGCTTGGGAATCTGCCTGCCAGTGCAGGGGGACATGAGTTCAATCCCTGGCCCGGAAAGATTCCGCATGCCTCGGAGCAGCTAAGCCCGTGAGCCACGACTGCTGAACCCTCATGCTGCAACTGCTGAGGCCCCTGCACCCTAGAGCCTGCTCGGAAACCAAGAGACACCAGCGCAGAGAGGAGCCTGCGCTCCACAGCTGGAGAGCAGCTCCGCTCGCTGCAGCTGGTCCACGTACAGCAACAAAGACCCAGCACAGCCAAAAATAAAATTATAAAACAAAAGGAGATGCTTTCAGATGGTGAACACAGTGCGGAAAAGAAAGCAGGTGACAGGACAGCACTGGGAGCGGCCCCAGTCGCGGAGGAGGCTGCTTTGCAGGAGGCCAGTGGAGGCAAGCTGCCCGAGGGCAGCTGAGGAGTCAGCCACAGTGAGCCAGGGGCGATGGCTCGGGGAGCGGCCACAGCACGTGCAAAGGGCCTGAGGTAGGAACAGGGTGGCAGGAACACGTGCGGCTGGGGAGCGACAGCGTGCGCTCAGAGGTAGGTGGGGGGCCAGACCACACAGGGCCCCCGCTTCAGGAGGCTGGATTGAGCTCTAAATACGGCAGGAAACTAGTGGAAGGTTCTAAGCAGGGACATGATGTGAACTGAATCACGTTTTAAAAATTTCATTCGAGCGGCTGCACAGCAAACAGACAAAAGGAAACTGGCAGGCAAATTAGAAGCGTTTGCAACAACCACTGGATCACTGAAGAAATCACAGAATGAATTTAAAAAGATACCTGGAGACAAATGAAAACGAAAACACGATGCTCCAAAACCTATGGGATGCAGCACAGACAGTTCTAAGAGGGAATTTTATAGTGATGCAGGTTTACTTCAGGAAACAAAGAACTCTCAAATAACCTAAACTTACACCCAAAGCAACTAGAGCAAGAATAATAAACAAAACCCAGGGTTAGTAGAAGGAGAAAAATCATAAAGATCAGAGCAGAAATAAATGAAATAGAGACTTAACAACAACAAAAAGCTGGCTCTTCGAAAAGATAAACAAAACTGATAAACCATGAGCCAGACTCAGCAAGAAAAAAAGAGGGTACAAGTCAATAAAATAAGATATGAGAGAGGAAAAGTTACAGCCTTCACCACATAAATACCAAGGATTGTAAGAGACTACTATGAGCAGCTATATATACCAATAAAATGGAAAACCTAGAAGAAATGGACAAATTCTTAGAACTAAAAGTACAATCTCCCAAGACCAAACCAGGGAGAAACAGAAAATGTTAAGAGGTCAATTACCAGTACTGTAACTGAGTTAGAATTAAACTCCTAGCAAACAAAAGTCCAGGCCAGATGGCTTCACAGGTAAGTTCTACCATTTAGGGAAGAGTTAACAGTTAGCCTTCTGAAACTATTAAAAAGAAACTGCAGAGGACCTAACACTTCTAAACTCATTCTATGAAGTCAGAATCACTCTGATACCAAAACCAGACAAAGATACTACAAGATAAGAAAACTACAGGCCAATATCACTCATGAGCATAGATACAAAAATTCTCAACAAAATACTAGCAAACCAACTCTAACAATATATTAAAAATATCATACACCATGATCAAGTGGGATTAATCCCAGGGATGCAAGGAGATTTCAGTATCTGAAAATCAATCAGCATGATATACCACATTAACAAAGACTACAATAGATGCAGGAAAAAGCTTTTGATAAAATTCAACATCCATTCATGATAAAAACTCTAGAAAGTGGGTACAGAGGGAACATACCTCAATGTAGTACATGGATTTTTTTTTTCTCTTGGAAAGTGAAAGAAAGTGAAGTTGCTCAGTCGTGTCCGACTCTTTGTGACCCCAAGGACTGTAGCCTATCAGGCTCCCCTGTCCATGGAATTTTCCAGTCAAGAATACTGGAGTGGGTTGCCATTCCCTTCTCCAGGGGATCTTCCTGACCCAGGGATTGAACCTGGGTCTCTTGCACTGCAGGCAAATGCTTTACCGTCTGAGCCACTAGGGAAGCTTTTCTCTTATGGACTCCTATTTTTCAAAATTGTACTGATACTGGTACCAAAACAAACATATAGATCAATGGGACAGAACAGAAAGCCCAGAAAGAAACCTACACACTCATAGCCAACTAATCTGCAACAAGCGAGACACGAGTATACAATGGAATAAAGATAGTCTCTTTAACAAGTGATGCTGGGAAAACTGGAACACCTACATGTAAAAGGGTGAAATTAGAAGGTTCTCCAACATCATACACAAAAATAAACTCAAGATGGATTAAAGACTAAATTTAAGACTGGGTACGATAAAACTAGAGGAAAACATAGGCAGGACGCTCTTTGATGTAAATTGCTGCAATATTCTTTTAGATCTGTCTCTAGAAGGCTTAGCTCTGCAGAAGAATAGCTGTCCTTAGACGCAGTCATATCTTGCTGGAAATCAGTAGAGGCCTAACCAGGAGTCTGGAGAGTCAGCAGGGAGAGGTTATGTGAAATCTGGGTCTCCCCCTAAGCTGCTGGGGACAGCTGCCTGTGGGCGGCTGCAGAGGACAGAGCATTTATGAGAAGTGGAGAGAGGCAAGACTGGGAGTGGGTGGCAGAAGGCTGATCAAACACTTCTGTGCTTTGGTCTAATGTTTCTCAGTGCCCTGGGATTTTAAAAACCTTTAATTGTCCAAAAAGTAGGTTTTCCCACTTATTTGTTGATTGTAAATACTGGATCTCGCACAGCTTTGTAAAACTGTGTCTTTTTCTCTTAATTTTAAAATTAATTTTTATTGGAGTATAGTCGCTTTACAATGTTGTGTTTCTGCTGTACAGCAAAATGAATCAGCCCCATGTATACGCACATTCCCTCCTTTTTGGACTTCCTTTCCATTCAGGTCACGGAAGTGCATTAAGCAGACTTTCTTATGCTGTACAATATTATTGCGGTGTGGCTCCGACAGTCAAGAATCTGCCTGCAATGCAGGAGACCCGGGTTTGATCCCTGGGGTTGTGAAGATCCCCTGGAGAAGGGAATGGCAACCCACTCTAGTATTCTTGCCTGAAGAATTCCACAGACAGAAGAGCCTAGTGGGCTATAGTCCACAGGGTCACAAAGAGTTGGACACGACTGAGCGACTAACACTTTTCACACTGTACAATATATTCTCATTAGTTATCTGTTTTATATATAGCATCGATAGTATATATGTCTATCTTATTTTTAACTAAACTGCTGAGACTGCACTTGGCTCTTTCAGTAAGTTGCTCCTTGTATCTGAAATGGCCTTGGAAACTCCCCATCTATCCAGAGGAACTCTATCCATCCTGTAGGACGCCCTCAACTGTCCTTTCATCCCAAAAGGCATCTGCAGCAGAAGCAGCTCCTTCACTGTGTTTCTGATTTGACTTTCATCGTCACTGACTACTTTCTTTCTCGTTAGTCTATAAAGTTCTCAAGGGGAGAGCTCGTCTCATCAGCACCATCAGCTAACACACGTTTTGGCACATGGTAGGCCGCTAGTTCCTGAAACAGACCCAGAGGTGCCCTCTTCAGTATCACCTCAGATGTTAGTCTCTCAATAAACCGAACCTCTGTGCCTGAGGACAAAGACTCTGCCAATTAAACAGGCTGCTCAGATGATTCTTTTCCACAGTACAAAAGGTTAGTTGCTCAGTTGTGTGTGTCTCTTCGTGATCCCATGGACTGTAGCCCACTAGGCTCCCCTGTCCATGGAATTTTTCAGGCAAGAATCCTGGAGTGGGTTGCCATTCCCTTTTCCAGGGGATCTTCCCAACCCAGGGATCGAACCCAGGTCTCCTGCATTGCAGGCAGATTCTTTATCGTCTGAGCCACCAGGGAAGCCCTTTTCCACAATGAAGCCTGGTAATTTTTATGCAGGCTTTTGACAAAAGTTTGTTGGTTTATTGATATGGACATTTGTGTTATGGAAACAAGATTTAGGTCGATGACTCATTCTTTATGGTCAGTAGCTTTCAGACAAGAACACACTCCCTAGATTACTTTTCTCAGGTGAAGCCTAAATAAAGCCTTAACTCTTTTCACTGAAAACACCAAAAAGTTGCCACTCAACCTCCTATAAGTGTTTTTATCTACAGTTCCTTCATCTGCTTTCTAATACCCATGCGTTAGGGGGAACATTCCAATTCAGATGCAGACTGGCTGTGAGCAGGTGGGTTACATAGTGAGAGCGATGGATACGGTGGTCACAGTAGGAGGGGTGGGGCTTGATGTGAACAGTCATCTTGGTTACGCATAAAATGTGTGTCGTGACCCACAGAGGGGCCACAGGCCACAGTGATATGTAAAGAAGCCTGCCTGATCATTAAGAATGTGAGGATGGTTCTCAGGGATACGGGTAAGTTTTGAATAACAGCTTCATAAACAGAGTTGTTGAGAAGGTTTGGGCTGTATTTGGATGGGATTTACAATGATGACTAGCACTGCTGGGGTGCTGATCAAGGCTGCTGGGAATGGAAATCTATTGTGTTAGAATTAATTAAGCAGGAGAAGATGGAGTGATGCAGAGTTAGACTGTCAGCATCTCCTCAGAGCTATCTGCTTATCAATAAAAAATGTTGATCCATTCTCCTTCCTAACAATAGCCAGGGGTTTCCAACTGAACCTAGCTCCAAAGCTTTGGTTCTAAACCACAAGTATTGACTCATGCTCTCCCACATGAATTCAATGCATGCCAAATCCAACATGTAGGGCACATGTGAAATGAACCAGGAGTTCTGGCACAGACACTGGGCAATGTCAAGCTGACCTAATGTGTGGTTACTATATAGTTTTGAGATATAAAATGCTACCTTCCCAAACTTCCATAAAAATGTAATTCTGTTAGGTTCAATTATATGCCAACCTGTCTTCACAAGAATCGATTGATTCCAGCAATCAAAATACTAACGTGCTTTCCAAGGGCCTAGCTTCTTCGGTTGAGTTGGAACATAGCACTCAATGCCCATTAATTGTGAAGCGGAAAGTTTGGCAGAACGGTGGAACTCCCAAGAGACTCAGGATGGACATCTACAAAGATCCAAGTAGTGTTACAGATGAAATCCCACTGATCTTCTTTAATGTACACATAATCTATATGCCTTAAAGACACCACTTTTATAAAATGGTCATGAGAATGCCTAGAAAGAATACACACTTTGGCCCAGATAAATTCATGTCACAAATTAAAGTCACACACAAGGACTACGCATTGTTTAGGAAGTGCCAGCCTCAGTTTTAAGTTTTCTGTAGATAAAATTCATTTGAGTAGCTTATCTCTCACTCCTCTCTTCCAGGCAATCAAGGCTTGTTCCACTTTGCATTTTTATATAAAATTTGTATGTCCCAAGAGGGTTTTAACTGAATATATTTGCATGCAGCATATACTATAGGCACCTAGATATGATGAAGGTTTTGTTAATAAGCATTTCTAATACAAGGGAGATTTTCTGCTGTGCTCCTAGCCTTTTAGAGTGACTTAGGGCAGGCCTACTGTATCCTTGATATGGGTTTAGTTTTTCCAAGGGCAGATTCCAGGGAAATTCCAGAGTACTGCTGACCCCTCCAGATGTATCACAAGTCCAGGGGACTCCCAAAATCATTCTGCCTACAAGTGTTCTTCAGAAAAGAACTAGAATCTCCCCCCTCTCTCTAGCTTGCTCCAAAGCAGTTCTGAACCCGCAGTCTGTCATTCCGTCTCTATCACAGTCCTTATCCAGATTCCAGAAGCTGCAGGAGAGCTCTCTATGGCCCCAACATTTGGGTGTCCACAAAATATGAATGGCCAAACTCAACTAGTAGAGCGGCACATTTAATTCAGGGGGCAACTGCAAGATCCATTTCGCCAATCTTAGAAACTCTTTCTCTGGAACTTGCCTGGTGGTCCAGTGGTTACGATTCTGCGCTTCTAACACGGGAGTGGAAATTCAATCCCTGGTTGGGGAACTGAGATTCCACATGCCACGTGGTGTGGTCAAAAATAAAATAATAAAAAAAAAAGAAAAAAGGAACTTCTCTCTACTTTTGGCCATTCTTTTGGATGATTACTCTCTCTCTGAGTACAAAATGGTGTAAGTACCTAGGTATTTTGGGTAGGGTTTGGGCAGGAAGTCACATCTGTAATCAAACTTCCATTAAATAAAGTTAAATAAAATACTGAGGTGGAGAGGTAGTGGAGAAATGAAGGGAAAATTAAACTCCCAAATTTAATCAAACTCTAAATCTCGAATCTTACTTCTCGTTAAACAGCCTCATATATTGATTCAAAATGAGTTTCACATCCTTTTTTTTTTTTGCCCAGCCCTGAACTGCAAATGCTAATATGAGAGACCACTTTGAAAGCTCAAAAGTGAAGGAAAAGTTCTGGAAAATTTGGAGTTGGTTGTACCTAATTTTTATTGAAGATCCTGATTTACAAAATTTATTCTTCTAAACAGACATGAATTTACCCATTTTTAAGTTTTTTTTCCCCTAAGATTAGAGACCTCAGTCGAGTTGACATGTTTTAAATGTAGCCCTCCCGTTTCCTCCCATTCACCTACATTGTGTAAAGCATTTCTAAACTTTAGAGGTGGCTGACTGAAAAAAATGGTGTGTGGTGTGTGTGTCTATATAGACAGTCCCCAACTTACAGTGATTCCACTTAATGATTTCTCGACTTTATGATAGTGTGAGAGCAGTGTGCATTTAGTAAGAACCGTAGTTTGAATTTTGGCTTTTCCTGGGCTAGTGCCACGACACCCCCCGTGACACTGGACAGCCGTATCGAGCCACGGCTCCCTGTCAGCCACGCGACCGTGAGGGGAACAGCCAACACGCTGAGAACTACTCTGCACCCTACAGCCAGCTCTGTCTTAAAGTTTCAGTACTGTAGTCAATAAGCTACATGAGATATTCAGCACTTTATTATAAGTAGACTTTGTGTTCGATGGTTGCCTGTTAGCTCATGTAAGCGTTCTGAGGTAGGCTGGGCTAAGCTATGACATTTGGTGAGTGAAAGAAAAGTGAAAGTATTAGTCACTCAGTTTGTATCTGACTCTTTGAGACTCCATTGACTGCCCGGCTCCTCTGTCCATGGAATTCTCCGGGCAAGAATACCGCAATGGTGGCCATTCCCTTCTCCAGGGGATTCTTCCAGACCCAGGGATGGAACCTGGGTCTCCTGCATTGCAGGCAGATTCTTTAGTGTTTGAGCCACTAGGGAAGTTAGGTGTATTAGATCCATTTTTGACTTAGGTATTTTCAACTTAAGATGAGTTTATTGGCATGTAACCCCATCATAAACTGAGGAAGATCTGTGTGTGTGTATGTGTAATATAAATGCTGCAAAATAAATTTATATATGTAAAATAAAAACTGTGTGTGTAAATATAGGGGCTTCCCTGGTGGCTCACATGTTAAAGAATCTGCCTGCAATGCAGTAGACCTGGGTTCAATCCCTGGGTCAGAAAGATCCTCTGGAGGAGGAAATGGCAACCCACTCCAGTATTCTGGCCTGGAGAATTCCATGGATAGAGCAGCCTAGCAGGCTACAGTCCATGGGATCCCAAAGAGTTGGACATAACTGAGCGACTTCAGTGTATGTGTATATATAAATATGCATATATGTATGTATGTATGTGTGTGTATGTGTGTGTGTATATATATATATATAATCTAGCTAGCTAGCTATATAGTTGGAGAAGGCAATGGCACCCCACTCCAGTATTCTTGCCTGGAAAATCCCATGGACGGAGGAGCCTGGTGGGCTGCAGTCCATGGGGTCGCACAGAGTCGGACACGACTAAAGCGACTTAGCAGCAGCAGCAGCAGCAGCAGCTGCTATATAGTAATTATGTAGCTGATATTGTAAATGAACTGTGTTCTCCAAGTAGAACATAAAAGCAGCAGCAATCTATACTGACAGGAAAGAAGTAAAGAAAATGGACACTGTTCCCATTTTTTTAAAACTGCCAAGTGGTTTATATTACTCAGACGTAAAGAGGGAGCGTTTACTGTTGATCATTAAATATGTACTCCAGTCATACCCTAAAAGCACTGTGGGAGAAACCACAACTTTGCCACACTGAGCAAAAGAGAAACTGTTGTCAAGAGTCTGACATATTTTCCAGTAAAAGAAAAATCCAGTTGCCAACTACATATGGGTTCATTTTGGGCTCCTGGAACCAACAACACATCAGCATGTCTTATGAAACTCATGCACGGCTGTATATCATCACAGAAAAAAAAATAATTGGTTTTCCTCGGAGTATCTCTAAGTTGATGTCATATTCAATAACCCTGTAGTTGAAAAATCTATATGTGATGGATGAAGTCTGGACTGTCTTTTGAGTTTAATTCCTCCCGTGCCAGATTCTCCAGGACCTGAGGTATCTGTAGTTCTGAGGTGAGTGCCTGCAGTATTTAGAAAATGCAGCCACATGCTACTCCTGCCAGATAACGAACTACGGAAGAACAGTTTGTCTCACGTGGACCACAGCCTCGTTCCTCACTCCTAACCACGCCGAGGGGGAGCCCGGCTAACCTTGGGACCTGACATCGGGCTCAGTGCCGAGGTGTGGCTGGGTCGGCGCGGTGCATCAGGGAGTGAGGCTGCTGGCTTCGCCTCCTCTGGATCTGACGACTTTGGGAACAGCCTGAAATATACGGGCTACCAAGGTGGGGTCCCCGGCGTGCTACCAACACATCACCATCAGGAACACTTCCTTATGAGACTGAGTGATAACTTTGTATATGCTGATGGGTTGGGGGTTTGGCTTTAGCAGATGCAACCTGGTAGATACAGAATGGACAGGCAACAAGGTCCTACTGTCGAGGACAGGGAGCTATATACTCAATGTCCTGTACTAAACCACAGCAGAAGAGTACGAAAAAGAATGGATACATATATATCCTTCTACTTCTCTGTCTATCCGCTCTATTAATTTTTGAGAGTTTGATATTGAAACTCCAACTAAAAATCTTCATTTATCTACTTAAAAAATAACTGTAATATATCATGGAACTATATGTAACTTTGTTCTGTATTTTCCAAGTCTCCTGCAAATGTGTTATCGTACTTAAATAATTTTAAAAATTAAACAAAAAAGAATGTGTGTACATGTGTGTGTGTGTGTGTGTATATGTATATATGTATATGTGTGTGTGTGTGTGTGTGTGTGTGTGTGTGTGTGTCTGTATAACTGGGCCACTTAGCTGTAGACCGGTAATTAACACAACATTGTAATTCAGCTGTATTTCAATAAAAATAATTTTAAAAAGAACACTTAGAGCTTTCTCTGGGCCTGGCAAAGAAAAAGCCAAGCTTGATATATTTTTTGGGGCAACTTGAATATGTTTTAGGCAAACACCAACTTTCTTCCTTCTTTTCTTTCGTGAGCATCTCGTTTCATTTACCTTGGAGAAATGAATCCAAACTCAGGCAGGGAATCCTGGTCAGCTGTCCTAGCCTAGCCAGCTCTGTGGTCTAGATGGCCTTGTATCATTAGTGCTGCAGGTCTGGCCTTAGAGCTGACTTCAGGGCATGGCTGCTCCTGAGTCTGGAGATCTGGTTTAGGGTAGAAGATCCCCTTTGGACTGAATCCAACCCGGCCTCCAGTTGTGGCCACATCTTGAAATCGAGATTTGTAACATGTGACTTGCAAGTTAATCTGTTTTTCTTGTATTCAGTTTTATGTTGGATAACCAACGACTATACATGGTTGGAAAGTGAAAGTGAAAGTTGCTCAGTCGTGTCTGACTCTTTGTGACCTCATGGGCTATATATTCCATGGAATTCTCCAGGCCAGAACGCTGGAGTGGGTAGCCTTTCCTTTCTCCAGGGGATCTTCCCAAACCAGGGATGGAACTCAGGGATCGAACCCAGGTCTCCCGCACTGCAAACAGATTCTTTACCAGCTGAGCCACAAGGGAAGCCCGAGAGCAAATCAGGGGCTGGTCTGCCTGATTTGTAATGTATGTAATATAATCTTGATGAAGTTAATCCTATCTTTGACCAGAAGACAAAGCTTTTAAATCATCAACACGTTGGAGGTGAATAACATAAAAATACTGCTTAAGTGAATTATTACTAATGAGAGAACAGATGAGGAAAACAGAATTTCCTTACCAATCAGCAGAGCTTCTTTCTCTGATTTTAAGCCTTGGCTTCTTTTCTCAGTGTTGTTCTCTCGGTCTTGGTTGACCAATGCGACTGTCAATACATTGATTTCCTATGAAGTCAAAAAACAAAAACATGTAGGTTTTTTGTGCATTCCGACAAAAGCAACGAGGTCTTTTAAAGTCTATAAGAGAGGTCACTGCTTCTATTTATAGCCGAAGATCAACTTTTATAACTGGCTGGCCTACTTACCCAAGAGTAGAAAAGTAATTCTAAAACTTAGGTTCCCAGCTACTGCTTCTAGTGAACTAAGTACTAAATAACTGAAAAAGTGGCACATTTTGTGCAAACTGTGTTACTTTTGTCCACGTTTTGATAAAACTCTGTTAGCAAAAAAAAAAAAAAAAAATTGACCATAGCTAACTTTAAGAAGTTTTGAAGTATGAAAAATTTTTCTGAAAAGCATATGCAGACTAATTTACAATATTATGTGAGTAATCTGTGTCAGTGTACGAGGACACAGGCCTGTGGGAAGATCAGATAGAACTGGTAGGAGTGTTTAAGTGGAGTAAGTATATCCTTATACACAACTGCAAAAGGAAGATAAAGCAAAGGTTGGGAAATTCTTTTCTTTGAAAACTAAAAATGAAGAATTGTACAACAAGTTGGTATGGGAGGCTGGACTATTTTTAGTTTTTTATATGGTCTTTTTAATTGAAAAAGAGAAAAAGATTTAACTCATATTGTCCCAGACTTGATATTAGGACTCATAATGGGAATAATTTAATAGAAAATCAAGTTTAATGATCGGAGACCTGTATATATGGGATGGCAGAATCATTAGTGTAGTTGATTCTTGTTGGAGGGCAATTTCTCACTGAAAAATACGTCTCAAAGAAGGACTAGCCCACTGATAAAGAATTAAGGATAGGGGCTTCCCTGGTGGCTCAGTGGTAAAAAAAAAAAAAAAAAATTCCACCTGCCAATGCAGGAGACATGGGTTCGAGCCCTGGTCAGGGAGGATCCACATGCTGTGGAGCACTTAAGCTTGTGTGCCACAACTATTGAGCCTGTGATCTAGAACCCTGGAGCTGCGAATGCTGTGCCTGCACCCCACAGCAAGAGAAGTCACTGTAATGAGAAGCCTGCTCATGGTGACTAGAAAGTAGTCCTCACTCTGCACAACTGGAGGGAAGCCCATTCAGCAATGAAGACGCAGCACGGCAAAAAACAAAACAAAAAAACAAAACTGTCATCTTAAAAAAAAAAGAATTAAGGACACTGTTTCCATTAGCGGATGGATTCTGTCAGAAGGACAGAGGGTAGGGAGGCAGGGACAGAGGACAACTTAGATGGTTTGGCCAGTGATCCCAGGATTGGAGCTGGTTACAGCACAGATATTTAGCTAACCTTTACACATTAACAAAGCTGGCCAGATAAAAGAATATAGGAAATTGTTAGAAGCGTGTTGAGTCTGTAAAGAGCACACCCCAACCTGAAGGCATTCAAATTAAGAATGATTGGGGCAAGTCTGGAGCCCGTTAGACACAAAAGGTCATGAGAATGAAAGATGCTCTTATACTTGCACAGAAGGGATCTTGGAAACCAGTCCCAGCAGAAACACAATTCAGAACTTGAAAACAATAAACCCAAAGGTTTATGTAGATGAGATGAGAACACCTGATAAAGAAGAGTCACAAGCAATTCCTTCTGTGATGAAGTGTTTTAAGGGCTAGTAGAGAAGGCAATGGCACCCCACTCCAGTACTCTTGCCTGGGAAATCCCATGGACGAAGGAGCCTGGTAGGCTGCAGTCCGTGGGGTTGCACAGAGTCGGGCACGACTGAGCGACTTCACTTTTGCTTTTCACTTTCATGCATTGGAGAAGGAAATGGCAACCCACTCCAGTGTTCTTGCCTGGAGAATCCCAGGGACAGAGGAGCCTAGTGGGCTGCCGTCTATGGGGTCGCACAGAGTCGGACACGACTGAAGCAACTTAACAGCAGCAGCAGCAGCAGAGATGTATCAAGAAAGAGGACGGATCAACATTAACCAGGATGATGACAGTGTTATTTAAGAGAAATATAAATAATGAACTTCAGGGCTGAGAAGAAACAGTATCTCTGAGAAGGGGTGCTCTGTTAACAGCCAGGATGATGACGGGGGCCAAATGAGATCACGAGCAGAGTTTAGCAGATAACAGACCCACATTAGCTGCCAAAACTGAGTGGTGTCCTGGGGCATTGCATAGCTGAGGATCCGGGTTGTTGGGGGAATATGGATCACAGAGGGCAGGCAGCAGGTCAGAAACCAGCAAGAAGAGGAAGGGCAGGCCAGACCAAGGCCAGTCAAGAGTGCTGTAAGGCACCCGTCCTCATGTCCAAAGCTGAAGTCATAAAAGAAAGGGACTTTGAGCAGCCTCCACTAAATGTGGCTCAGTCAACAAGGACTCAGACGTGCCTCACCAGTGACTGTTGCTTTGATGATTGGAAAATTGAAAGTCCTGGGAGCAGCTTTCTGTGGAAGTATTTTTTCAGACTGAAAATGACAGCCTATGCTCTGCTCTTAGTATAAAATCCACGGTTTAAGTCTAAATCCTAGTCTGACCTTAAGGGTTTCATATTCTCTACTTAGGATGTTACAACTTATCTATTTAGTAATTGGGGGACATCTTTTACTACGACACTGGATCACAGGTTAGAAAGACTTAGACCCATTTCTTAAAAAAAATTAACTGTTCATTCCCCGCCCCCCCACCAAATCTATGGAATATAGAAGGAACTTTCACCATCAGAAGCATAAAATTGTTGTTGAGTCGTTCAGTCCTGTCTGACTCTTTGCGACCGCGTGGACTGCAGCACACGAAGCTTCCCTGTCCTTCACCATCTCCTGGAGCTTGCTCAAACTCATGCCCATTGAGTCGGTGATGCCATCCAACCATCTAAGCCTCTGTTGTCCCCTTCTCCTCCCGCCTTCAATCTTCTCCAGCATCAGGGTCTTTTCCAATGAGTCAGCTCTTTGTACCAGGTGGCCAAAGTATTGGAGCTTCAGCCTCAGCATCAGCCCCTCCAATGCATATTCAGGATTGATTTCCTTTAGGACGGACTGGTTGGATCTCCTTGCAGTCCAAGGGACTCTCAAGGGTCTTCTCCAGCACCACAGTTCAAAAACATAAATTCTTCAGCATTCAGCCTTCTTTATGGTCCAACTTTCACATTCATACATAACTACTGGAAAAACCATAGCTTTGACTATATGGACCTTTGTAGGCAAAGTAACATCTCTGCTTTTTAATATGCTGTCTAGGTTTGTCATAGCTTTTCTTCCAAGGAGCAGGCATCTTTCAATTTCATGGCTGTAGTCACTGTCTGCAGTGATTTTGGAGCCCAAGAAAATAGTCTCTCACCGTTTCCATTGTTTCCTTATTTGCCATGAAGTGGAAAATAGAATTTGTATCTTTTATCCCATACAAATTCTTTGCCCTGATAGATGTAACATGCCCTTAAGAATTACATGTCTACTAGTGAAGGTGTCCAGGTGCTTAAGAGACTGAAAACTGGATACAGTAAGTGCAGCTTGGGTTAGGAAGTAAGAGAGGTTATCAAGGACAAATTGCTAATAGTGTACCAAGTATACACTAGGAAGGAAACATTAGGATGGGGATCAAGGGTTTCTTCACCGTGAGATCAATAGGATTATGAAATAGTATTCCAAGGGCAGTGGCAAGAACACCATTCACTTGACATGGTCGAAAAGCACTCCAGACTAGAAAATGCACAATAAGTAACAATCCTGCACTTGGCAGGAGAATGAGCAAGATTATCTAATAAATCTTTTCGCCATCTACCTTTTAACTCTAATTTCTGTGACACTTACAGGGAATCATGAAAGGCCTGGAAGAAGAGGTTTTCAATAACTGGAAACTACAGATGCCATGGAGGGTTTTTTCAGACTTCTGAAAGGTTAGCTACTCAAAGGCAGACATTTCTCCTTTAAGAGTCCTTGTCAATTACTTTAAGAGATGGTCAAAGTAATTTATCCATTTAGAGAAGCTGTTTTTCAATAATTTACTGAGCTAGGTTCGCGCTTTGTTGTTTTGTTTTTGTTCTCCTCCACCTACCAAGCCCCTAAGAACCAAGTACATGACTTCTCTAGCCTTATAAAATCCTCGTTTACTCCTTTCATTATTCCTGGGACCTCCTTAACTTTCATGCTAATTTCTTTCCACCACAAAGTTTCTTGAATACATGGTGTATACCCACTGTGGCTACTGCCTCACCACCTGGAATCTCAGCTTCCTCATTATTCACCCCCTGAAACTATCCTTTGAACTGCTTATATTTGTCTCAGTCTGTGTACCATGTGATACTTGACATCACTCACTCATCCCTTCTTAAACCCTCTGCCTCTCTTGCTTCTGTTACATAAGAAGTCCTGGTCTTTTTCCTCCTAATTTTTAATTTCATCTTCATTGGCTTTTTTATTCCCTCTGTTGGCCCAGGGGCTTCCCTGGTGGCTCAGATGGTAAAAAATCTGTCTGCAAAGTGGGAGACCTGGGTTCAATCCCTGGGTCGGGTACATCCCCTGGAGAAGGGAACGGCACCCAGTCCAGTATTCTTTACTGGAGAATTCCATGCACAGAGAAGCCTGGTGGGCTACAGTCCATGCGGTCACAAAGAGTCGGACATGACTGAGCAACTAACACACTGCTGGCCCAGTACACATGGATAAAATGGTAACTTTCTTATACTCTTAACTGGGGTACTTTTGCCAAAGCTCAGTCACCACTTTTTCTCCTCTATTTCCTTTGATCAGAGTTCTTTCATTCTCCTGGGTTCATCTATCATCACAGTTCACACTTACCTTCTGTTCCTTATCGTCAATCGACCCCTGGGCTTGCTTGCTTTATCACTTCCCATTTCAAATTCAAAATGAAAGGTGGGGGGCTCCCCCGGTGACACAGTGGATAGGAATCCACCTGCCAATGCCAGGGACATGGATTCAATCCTGGGTCCAGGAACATTTCACACGCCATGGAGCAACTAAGCCTGTTGCCGCAACTGCTGACCCTGAGTGCCCTGAGAGCTGCACGCTGCGACTGCTGACCCCGCGTGCCCTGAGAGCCGCAGGCTGCAACTGCTGACCCCGAGTGCCCTGAGAGCCGCACGCTGCAACTGCTGACCCTGTGTGCCCTGAGAGCCGCAGGCTGCAACTGCTGACCCCGAGTGCCCTGAGCCGCACGCTGCGACTGCTGACCCCGAGTGCCCTGAGAGCTGCATGCTGCGACTGCTGACCCCGCGTGTCCTGAGAGCCGCACGCTGCGACTGCTGACCCCACGTGCCCTGAGAGCCGCACGCTGCGACTGCTGACCCTGCGTGCCCTGAGAGCCGCACGCTGCAACTGCTGAGCCCACGTGCCCTGAGAGCCGCACGCTGCAACTGCTGAGCCCGCGTGCAGCAACTAATAAGGCCCGTGCACCTAGAGGCCATGCTCCACAACAAGAGAGGCCAGGGCTGTGAGAAGCCGCTGCCCTGCAAGGAGGAGTAGCCCCTACTTGCCGCAACTAGAGAAAGCCTGAGTGCAGCAACAAAGACCCAGTGCAACCAAATAAATAAAGAAAAATAAATAAATTCACAAAAATGAGAGCTGGTCGTGAGGTGGCAGAAGGCACCCTACATGCTTAAGTTTTGCCTTGGCTCCTCTAAGAACAATGAGTTGACCTTGGGTAAGGAAAGCAACATCTTCAAGCCTCGGATCAATAGTCTAAAAATGAGGGTGCTGGAGAGGGTTCATCATCTTTCAATGTATGCGTCATGGAACCCCATCTCTAAAATTAACTAGGAGCAGATCTCTAGAATTCCCAGTCTATTACTTCTTTCTTCTGTTTTATAATATAGGACTTCTATTTAAAGCTTCATTTAAAGGGATGTCCTCATTTTTAGTAAAATATTTTTGATTATTTTTTTTAATGTTAATTTACTTATTTTAATTAGAGGCTAGTTACTTCACAATACTGTATTGGTTTTGCCATACATCAACATGAATCCGCCACAGGTGTACACGTGATTATTCTTTATAAAGTCCATTACTGTCTTAAAAATTAATGTAAATGCATATTCTCTGCAAAACAACATGATTTCAGAATAGAAAAAAAGAGGCATTCTTTAAGGTGCAATTCTTACCCCTGGTATACTGCCTGTACTTAACCATCTGTTAAAACTCTGTGGAGGAGCGTGTGTCGGGGGTGGGGGTCAGGATAGGAGTTAAATACTTACTTACTTATTATTTAAAGTAATACCTTAATAAGTATTTACTGAGGGAGGAGGGTTCAGGATGGGGAACATGTGTATACCTGTGGCTGATTCATGTTGATATATGGCAAAACCAATACAATACTGTAAAGTTAAAAAATAAAAACAAATAAAACAAATAATAAAAAAAAACAGTACAAAAAGGGTTCAAAAAAGTTTAAAATATGTGCAGACTGTGACTTTAGAGGGTAAGAAAGTAACAGTATATGACAAAATACATTCATTAGGAGGAAAACAAAGTTCAAAATTTATAAGACATAATATTTCTTTAAATAAGTGTAAGCAAATTAAATTCAACAGATAATAGTAACTACAAAATATAAAATTATTCAGTGTATTAGAGCAAGGTATGCTTCAGTTACATTATGATGTTCCTCTCTAATTATTTAGTCTGGAATACAAGTCAGTGTTCTCACCTCACACCAGTCAGAATGGCCATCATCAAAAAAAAAAAACAACTATAAACAGTAAATGCAAGAGAGGATGTGGAGAAAAGGGAACCCTACTGCAGTGTTGCTGGGAGTGTAAACTGGCACAGCCACTCTGAAGAGCAGTATGAAGATTCCTTAACAAACTAGGAGTAAAACTACTCTATGACCCACAATCCCACCACTGGGCATACACCCTGACAAAATCACAATTCTAAAAGATACATGTACCCCGATGTTCATTGCTGTACTATTTACAATAGCCAGGACATGGAAGCACCCGAGGTGCCCACTGACAGGTGAATGGATAAGGAAGTAGTGGTACATATACCCAATGGACTATCACTCAGACATAAAGAGCAAAGAATGTGAGTCAGCTGTAGTGAGGTGGGTGAACCTAGAACCTGTTACACAGAGTGAAGTCAATCAGAAAGAGAAGAACAAATACCGTACAGTAACACATGTATATGGAATCTGAAAAACAGGACTGACGAACCTATTTACAGAAAAGAAATGGAGTTGCAGACCCAGAGGAGGACTTGCGGACACAGCAGAGGAAGAGGGCAGGATTAACTGAGAAAGAGGCACTGGCGTATAATATACACAACCACGTGTCGAGCAGCTAACTAGTGGGAAGTTGCTCCGTAACACAGGGAGCCCAGCCCGGCACTCTGTGACGACCTCGAGGGATGGGATGGAAGCAGGGAGGGAGGCTCCCGAGGGGGGTGATATATGTATCCAGTCTAGTTGTATATGGATAGCTAATTCTCCTTTCTGTATAGCAAAAACCAATACAGCAATGTAGAGCAATTATCCTCTAATTAAAAAATTAATTAAAAATAAAAGACTGCATCCTTTGGAATGAGTGGAATGTCCTTATTTAAAAAATGTGTGCATCCAGGTCCCTCCTGATGTGGTGCTTCTTCTAAAATTCTATAATGCCTACATTCTAAAATGTCCAGTTCACCTCACCTGTCAGGGCTGCATTTTCTTCTAACTTTTCTCTTTCACTAGTAGCACCATCATCCTTCCACTTGCAGGCCTTTGGTTCATCCTCTCCTGCCCCCAAAGACTTTTCTAGATCAGGATCCCATCGAGGATCTGTGAAATCTCTCTCCTGCTTCTCTCCCATCGCCACTCCCAGTGCTCCACTCTCAGTCCGCTTCGTTTCTTCCTTGGACCACAGCAGGGACCTCCTGCTTTGTCTCTGCATCTGGCTTCTCCCTCTTCAAGTCGACCTTATATGGTATTACCAGATCAGTTTTCTAAAATGCCACTTTCATCTTGTCAGTCTCCACTTAAAACTCAGATGCCTGGGGACTTCCCTGGTGGCTCAGTGGCTAAGACTCTGCCCCAAATGCTGGGTTCTATCCCTGGTCGGGGAACTAGATCCCACATGCTGGAACTGAGACCCAGTGCAGCCACATAAAAACAAAAATTAAAAAACAACAACAACACTTTGGATGCTTTCTGATAACCCGTGGAAAAATGCCAGATTGAGCCTGGCATTTCAGATTCAGTCCTCCCCTTATAGCCTCTCTTCTTTAGATGGTAGGTCCAGATACATTCTTAGAAAACCCTCTCCTCTTTTCTTCACCACCTCCTACATGTATTTTCACACATAGTACAAATCCCGTATCTCTTAGCAGCACTGATTCCAGCCTATCTGTAAGCCTCCCTTATCTCAACACATTTCCTATGTCACTTAGTGTGGCAGTTGCCCACTTGCACATCTGGCATAAACCGAGGATCACCTGTGTTTGCTTCTGCAAAACTGCCAGCTCCTGCAGGGCACTCACATATCCCAGCAAGTGAGGCAGCCTGGCCAGGTGGGACCTGTGTTCCGATTCTGTCCCCATTATTTACGTACTGGATAACTTCAGGCAGGGAGTCTCTGAACTGTCTTACATAAACCATGGAGAACAATGTATGCCTATCCCTCTGGGGTGCTGTGAAGACCAAACGTCATCCGTGAAATGGTGCTTTTGAAGACTATAACTTCTAGGAATACTGTGCCATCACCGTTATTAAGATCATTATTTCCTTTTATTATTCTCAAGACCGACCGGGTACAGAGCAGGTGCATATACATACTTGGGGTACTCCACCTACGGGAGAGTTTTGTGTAAGACCCTGGCTACGGTTACACAAAAACGTGTGCAAAAGGGACAAACTGCAGCAGGGTTCGAACTGTGCATAGTCTGTTTTCTTAATGCTCCGTGGCACTCTTACTATCCTGCTATCCTCTGATTTAGAAAGAAATAAAAAGACGCCGTTCTGAAGAGCTGTACGTAAGCACACTCGGTAGCTGATTACTGAATAACACACCAAACGACATCCCCACGCCCCCGCCACACACATCTGAGATAAGGAGACCTCCACCCTGTGGCCCTCCAAGGGCTACTAGTACAAGGTGAGTGAGAGAGTCGTCAAGATTCGCTTGGTCAAGATTCACCGTGTCGCCTCCCCACTGCCAACACCACGCCGTGAGACTCTGGTTCCTTCTCTGCCTCCTTTGTTTGTGCCCAGGCCTTAATCCTAGACATCACACTCCATGAAGCCAGGGGCCCTGCAGACAACCGTCAAGATGCCCATCAGCTACTTCAGCAGCCTTTACTTAACACTTTTTCAAGATACCAAAGCAATCCATCAAGCGCCATGGCAGTCTCTAGTAGCCTTCAGCTAGTTTGCATAAGATTAGAACCACAGTCGGGGAGGAAGAATGGATTCTTCTCCTGCTTTATGAGCCAGTGACTAAGTTGGTTATACGGCAGGTACCCCTGATAAATGAAGGACAATAAATGAAGGCTGATAAATGAAGGATGACCCATAAACAACGGCCTGGAATAGTGAAAGGATATTCCCAGGTTGCGCAGTGGTAAAAGAATCCACCCACCAATGCTGGGCACAGAGGAGACAGAGGTTCCATCCCTGGGTCGGGAAGATTCCCTGGAGGCTGAAATGGCAACCCACTCCAGTGTTCTTGCCTGGAAAATCCCACGGGCAGAGGAGCCTAGTGGGCTACATCCACGGGGTTGCAAAGAGTTGGCCATGACTGAGCACACACACACAGAACGGTGGGAAAACGGTGGATTTAGACACAGAAGACTGGTCCTAAGCGCCACTCACTTGCTGTGGGCCCTCATTTCATTATCTCTCTTTGTTAAAAGTGGGCTTGGTAGTGGATGAGCCCTACAGTCTCTTCTTGCCCCCAGATTTCATCTCTGCTATGTGCTCTTTTCCCTGACTTGGCGCTTCCATCCAAGTAAGACAGCCAGCTTGGCACTGAGGATATATACTTACCCTGCATTTCAGTGCCAATAAAAATTAGAGAGAAAAGAAAAGGAAGAGGGAAGAAAAAAAAACATTTAAAAAGCAAATGGATGGGAAAAGGATTGTTGAGAATGAGTAGCTGAGTAAGCTTCAAGATTCCTTAAGGTTCAAGGGAATGTAAGAATGGATTAATCACCAAGAGTTAACATGATGGCAGGGATTTTCTGTGGCTTAGAAGTTCCAAGGCCCCACTAATCTTACAAGTTGCTGAAGCTTGGTACCACCAGTCCTGAGGGTCAGGGCACCCCACCCACCTTTGCTCAGCAGCCTTTGATGTCCAGGGTCTGCAGAGGGGAGCCTCAGAGAGACCGTCTGAGAGCAGATGTGTGGCTCCTGCCCTCAGCCAAGAGGCAGGGATTCATCACAGCACTAGCTCATTTTCTGTGCTGGGATGTTCCACCTCATTAAGTTTCAATGCCTGGACTTAGACCCAGAGGGCATGCATCATGTCCTAAGACACCTAAAAGATTTTCTAAGATTTCCAATCACAAAGATTAAAACGGGTGAGAACCGATTAAGAAATCAGCTGCAACTCCACTACTTTGGCCACCGGATGTGAAGAACTGACTCATTCTGAAAAGACCCCGAGGCTGGGAAAGATTGAAGGAGGGAGGAGAAGGGGATGACAGAGGATGAGATGGTTGGATGGGATCACTGACTCAATGAGTTTGGGTAGACTCTGGGAGTTGGTGATGGACAGGGAGACCTGGCGTGCTGCAGTCCATGGGGTTGCAAAGAGTCAGACATGACTGTGACTGAACTGAACTGACTGATTAAGAAAGAGAAAACTCAGGGTAGTTTAGTTACCTGAGATAAAGCATTTCTCCCGGTGGCTTTCTTTCTAGATCATCCTTGGTGATATTTATTTAATAAACACAGACAGTGCTTACTCTGTGTAGGCAGTATTATAAGAACCTTATGGGGACTTCCCTGGTGGCCCAGTGGCTAAGACTCTGTGCTCCCAGGCTCAGTCCCTGGTCGGGGAACTAGATCCCACATGCTATAACTAAAATGATCCCACAATCCACAGTGAAGACAGAAGATCCCGTGTGCCACGACTAAGACCCAGCACAGCCAAATACAGAAATAAGTAACTGAAAAGAACTTTACACGTACGAACTCATGCAATCACACACGAACTCATGCAATCCTCCTCAGGAAGACTGAGCCCTAGGCGGTCAGCACTGCTGCACTGCCATTTTACAGACGAGGCAAGCGAGGACTGGAGCGGCTGAGCACTTGCATGAGATTACAGAACCAGTAAGGAGCAGACTGTGGACGTGAACCTGTGCTGTCTCCCTCTAGAGTCTTAACCACTGTGCTGGGCTCCCTCTCTGGCCCTTGTAAATTGCAGAATGCCTGTTGAGTCCTGGGTCCCCTCTGTCATCAGTCCTGGCCCACCGGGGAGTCAGCAGGGGCTCCAGGCTGACTGATGAGTGGTGGCTCGGGGGCAGCTGCAAACGCAGAGGGGAGCAGGGAGGAGAGTCGTGGTCCTGGGTTCGCCCTGCCTGAGCCAGCAGGGGCCTGGCTCGGGAGCAGGGTTAGCAGGGACGGGCCTGGCTCTCTGCTGCTATTACGTGGTGACTCCCTGTCCTTTGGACAAGTGTGACTTGTTGTAACCATGGTCCATGCAACAGGGAAGGGTTTCAAAGGCAGGATGCTGGGGCCAGTGAGGAGGAAGAAGATGCTGCATGCATGCCCTCCTGGTTTTGAAGATGTGTGTGTGGGAAAGCTGGGGTCAGGGCATGCTCCAAAGACCAAGGGAGGGCCGTGGGTGGGTCTGGCTGAGAGAGGGAAGAGGCTCGGGCAGAGGGAACACGGGGGAGTCCAGCCACACTCCAGGTAAGTTGAGGTGATGGGAGAAGACAGAAAATCAGGGGATACAGAGCCATTCTAGAGGAAGAACGGGGACTTCCCTGGTGGTCCAGTGGTTAAGACTTTGTGCTTCCAATGTAAGGGATATGGGTTCGATCCTTGGTCAGGGAACTAACATCCCACATGCCATGCCTTGAGGCCAAGAAAATACAAAAAAAAAAAAGAAAAAATAAAGAATGAACAGATTGTGTGTGTGTGAAGCAGAAAGTCTGGACAACTAGCAGAATAATGACTCCAGAATCAGGGGTCACAAAGAACGAGAAGGACTGGCCCCAGCCGTTGAGAAATATTGGAGGCAGCTGGAAAGTTAACACTTAAACACATAATGAAAGCACTCATAATAAATACTCGAAATTAACTCTGTACTGTTGTTTAACTCTGTCTGAATCTTGGGCAGGTAGCTGAAAGTATGGGTCCTGACCTCAGGACAGCATCTGGGCTGGGAGCGGCTCTCCAGCCACCCTCTGTCTCCGCCTCCCGCAGGTGACAGCTGCTACCTGCTGTACCACCACCATCCTCTGGTGTCTCTACCAGGACTTCGAGGGACCATGCCACCTGCAGGCATTTCTCTACACGGGGACAGTGTCCTCAGGGGCTACACAGTCCTCTGCACACAGCTAAATCTGCAAACAATATATTTTTTTAAAAGAATAAATAGTAAGTAGACTCGGTAATCTTTGTTGAATTAAATCAAGCACGTCTGTTATTACATGGAGAGGCATAAATTTTGTAGACGAAACTGACTGGCAGTCATAGGATCAGGTCAGTAGCCCCGGCCAGGAGTGATTTACCAGGAGTCTGTTGTTCAGTTGCTAAGTTGTGGCTGACTCTTTGTGACCCCATGAACTGCAGCTCGCCAGGCTTCTCTGTCCTTCACTATCTCCCAGAGTTTGCTCGAACTCCTGTCCTAGACTGGAAGTCTAGGAGGACGACGTGTAATGAAAAGAGAAAATAAACAATGCAGTTGCTCTGGGTATTTTACATCCTTTGGTCCCGAAATGTATTTGTTGTGGCATCATTTTAAAGTAAAATAATTTCTTTACTAGTTTAGATTCAGTTGGTACAAAGTTAATTTTGAGTTTGTATCTGTCGTTATTGCTTTCAATATGTTTTAAAGTATTAACATTTTTGGGGACGTCACATTATAAGCTTATAACTCTTTTCTTTCTTTTTAAAACTTAAGACAATTCTCGAGTTCACTTTAATTTTTAAAACATTTCTTGGCTTTCTCATTACAAATAAATATGTATTTATAAATAAACATATATTTTTAATATAGAACATTGACAGAATATAGATTTTAAAAAATAACTGGAATTCTACTACCCAGTTATAAGCACTATTAACATTCAGTTATCTTACCTTTCATATTTTACATATAACTCTCCTCCCACATACATGCACACATATATTTATATTATATAATATACATACACACATGAATGCATATATACAGTTGTATGTGTGTATATATAGGTCAATTCTTTTTTTAATCTATTTTTTAATTGAAGGATAATTGCTTTACAGAATTTCACTGTTTTCTGTCAAACATCAACATGAATCGGCCATAGGTATGGGATTATCCCACAAATACTTTTAATAAGAAAACTCTGATAGGGAAGAGCAATTTCAATTTTGTGATGTTTTCCATTAAATACTAAGAGCATACTGCTGCCTGGATCACAGCTTAATTATGGCTATCACAGTTCACACCAAGCTTAAACTGTGGTCTCAAGCTGGTGATTAGATGACTTTCTTTTCTGGCATAGTTTTGTGGCAGCCACATTAAATAAAACTGAAGTAAATGTAAGAAAAATCACTCTTTTGTCTTCCTTTAGCTCCATTCAGTGAAGCGCGGGTTGCAGTATTTTGTTTTACTGTATGCCACTACAGATGTTGCCAAATGAAAAAAAAATACCCTTGATCTCAAAAACAGTTGTGTATTTCTCTTCAGTACATAAAAATGTGACCCCTACTACTGTATCTACCCAAGTCCATACCCTTCATAGGCTGAAAAAGTACTGACATGAAAAATCTCCTTAACCAATAAAAATGGAGCAGCAAATAGAAGAAACTAAAGCGAAATACTTCTAAATGTATGTACGTGCATCCAGAATTAGTCAGTTTGATTCATCTTGTATGATACTGACTCTATTGCCAGTAAAGATTAATTGTATTATGGCGCTCTTGGCATGTTATTTTCCCAGTCCATTTCTCAGTATGACATTTCTTATTTTTCTCCGCTACAAAGCACCCACTATCATAATTTTCACCTGCTGAGTTTACATTACTAATGATAATATTAAAATTCAGAGTTTTTTTTTGACCTTTATAGAGGTAAATTAGGTCATGAGAATAGATGGGATGCAATCTGATAAATGGGAAAGAGAGACATTTAATTATGATTAAGGTAAGATCAAATTCTACAGGGCTTGCCCGCCATACTGAGATCTCAGTAAACATTAAAGCGTCTCTCCTCCCCCATGCACCAAAATCCAATTCTCTCTCCTCACGGCCTTCCGGCATACGCCAGCTCTGAGAAATACTCCAAGAATGAAGTGGTCTGGATTGCTGATGTATGGTGCATGATGGATGTAGAATTTGGAGTCCCCTGAACTAAAAAAATAATGGCACTGATAGTCAGCCCTTGCTGAGTGCTTGGTAGCTGCCAGGATCCAGCCCTGCTAGCCTCCCCACTTTACAGATGATAAAATCGAGGCATAAATAAGTTAGTTTTCTAAGCTCACATACCCATAAAGTGGTGGCTCTAAGACCCGGCTCCAGGGAGTCAGCCCGTCGAGCTGACAGAGTCTGACAGGTATAGACAAGAGTCTATACTGCCCTTGTGCAAGGTACTTCTCAGGGAATCACAGCTTCTGGACTTTGCTCAAGTCTATAATCCCAGCCCAAGTCCCTTCCTTGCTGAGAGGACTGAAGCACGTGTTTGGGGATTTCCCTTTTCAGCATCTGCTGTCTCCACAATAGGCCATGGGCTCTCTGAGAATGGGGACTGAGCTGTAGTCACACATGCTCCCAATACACAGCACTGTGTCTAGGACACTACCCTGCCCATCACGTGGACTTGGGTGGACACAGGAGCATCTGGTTGTGAGTAGTCCCCAAATGACTGTGATTTCTTATAAACCAGAATCTGGTGATTCCTAGCTGTATATTCTCCTTTTGGCATTGAATCACAGCAAAGTTCAACCTTTAGACTTAAGTCTCTGGACACATCAGTTCAGTATAATCCAACCCACTGAACCTCCACCACTCTCTTATCCATCAAATATGTATTGAGTATGTACTATATGGTTGGTTTCATGCTAGATAAGATTCAAAGATGGCTAATAGTGCTTCCTACTCTGAAAGAACTTAAGAGTCTAGAGGATGGACAGACACATAAACTATATTAAAACCCAGGGTGATGTAACTCTGACAAGCGCTGGCTTTAGGGGCTGTGGAAGCCCGCAGTGGCTTAATCTGGACTGGACAGTAGGCAGCAGCTACTCAAAGTGTGGCCTGCAGAGTGATGGCACTGGGAGCTTCATCAAGTGCAAGTTCTCAGACCTCAGCCCAAACCTTCCCAATCTCTAAGCAGGGCCCAACAACCTGTGCTTTAAGAATTCTGCTCTCCTTTTGATTATGTTGCTTACTAAAGTTTGAGTAGCACCACCGTAGAGAGTATAAAATTCACAGAGGCGCTAACCATCAGGCAAGAAAACTTACACCAAATCAAATCTGTAAAATAAGAAAGCTGGATGAGCAATCCCTGCTACTTAAATTCTAACTTTCACAGCTGGCAAGACTTTTGTACACATCTTACACTGAACTGCAACAAAATGAGCTTAATCTCTGAGATCAGCTGCAGATAATATATAGAAGGAATCACCTAATCAGGCCAAAGAGATTCACAGAGCTGTCTGAATTATGTCCATCAATCAATAAGTATTAGAAATGTATTATATTACAGATGTGCCTACGTACATAGGCTCATCACTATGTTAGGTTCTGGAATGCATACCTACATATTATGGGCCCTTAGGGCACTTAAACCTGAGTTGAGGAGCCTATCATATCTGGGTGGTTCATAATGTTTGAGACAATGATAAATTCTGTGGGAATAAGAAGAAGATGGTCATTAACTTGGGCTGATCCCAAGAAGTGGGAACTCAGCTGGGCTTAAACACAGTAGAATTTGCATTGCGGACCCAAAGCATGACACGAAAGATGGAGGAAAACTGAGTTACCAATTTAAAAAGTCTAACTATTTAGAGTTTTTAGTGAATGGTGCTGGGAAAGATTGAGGGCAGGAGGAGAAGGGGACGACAGAGGATGAGATGACTGGATGGCATCACCGACTCAATGGACATGGGTTTGGGTGAACTCCGGCAGCTGGTGATGGACAAGGAGGCCTGGCATGCTGCGGTTCATGGGTTCGCAAAGAGTTGGACAAGACTGAGTGACTGAACTAAACTGAACTTTGACCTGTTGACTAAAGTCATTTATTTAGGAGACCGGGTCAACAGTTACTCCCAGTAGCAGGCCAATAGTCATTTCTGTTCTGACCAAGGGGACCGACCTGAGAATTGGTCCCCTTGTAAAATGTAAAATGTCCAGGAACCACACCCAAGCTTACAGCGGTGCGACACGCCATCCTTCTGCACACGTGTGTCTGTGTGTGTATACACGTGGTGACAGGAGCAGGGAATTACACCCGCACAGGTGTGGGAGCTTTACACAGGTCATGCCTGAAGACTTCTGCCCTAGCTTCAAGTCCTCCTTCTCAAAGCTGGCATGGAAAGAAATTGTGCAGATTCTGAAAGTCTCATGAACATAAGCAGCTTATGAGCATATGCTGAACAGTTTGGAAACTGTCCAGACAAAGAAAGGCACTCTGAGATCTCACAGGGAAGCTGACCTAACAATAAAAATGACGGCGATGCTGAGCATCATGGCCACAAATCTCTCCTACAAGGGCAGTTTCAGGGCTGGAAAGGCTGAGGCTTAGAGGATTTTCTTGGGGGGAAGAAAAGGAACAGAAATCTTAAAACAACAATGACAAACAAAACCTATTAAGTGTTCTGAGGCTGTGAGTCTCTCTAGAGAGAACATAAAATATGAAGGCCTCTCCCATCAGCAGGAGTGGATGGAAGCTTTCCTTCCCAGCTCAACAGTCTGCTCTGCCTGGATCGGGAAGACATGGAGGAGGGCAACGCAGAGGTTGGCGGGCAGAAGTTCTGAAATTTTGTGAGGCTGTAAGTCAGGTTTCGGGGAAGGCAATGGCACCCCACTCCAGTACTCTTGCCTGGAAAATCCCATGGATGGAGGAGCCTGGTAGGCTGCAGTCCGTGGGGTCGCTAAGAGTTGGACGTGACTGAGCGACTTCACTTTCACTTTCACGCATTGGAGAAGGAAATGGCAACCCACTCCAGTATTCTTGCCTGGAGAATCCCAGGAATGGGGGAGTCTGTTGGGCTGCCGTCTCTGGGGTCGCACAGAGTCAGACACGACTGAAGCGACTTAGCAGCAGCAGCAAGTCAGGTTTAAAGCCACAAGCAGGAGCTGCGTGGCCTTCCTGAAGGTGTGGTTACGCTGCCCCGTTCCAGATAGCTACAGACAGGATGTCTGGCACCTGGGAGCGCAGGGTGGCCGGGTGGCCCTCTGGGCAGGGTGGGCAGACCGGGAAGGAGGGAGGGGGTGCTGCATTTGGCCATGAACTCATGGCTGGGCGCACGATTCTCACCTGTCAGGCCCTCAACAGGGTGGGGTGCAGGGGCGGAGGGAAAGAGGAGCCTCTATCAGAGCAAGAAGGGCTTGTGAGGCTGAAGGACTGGAATACACTTCAGGTGCTGGCAGGTCCTCTGAAATTTCCAAGTCTGACCTTTACAACCCCCTCCAGGAAGTCTGCCAGGATTGCAGCTGCAGATTAGCATCTGGGTGGGTTTTTTTTTTTTGGCCTAGAATTCCAGGGTAAACTTATTTTGGGGTAAAGTTTCCATAACATGGGCATATTTGTATGACGACATACACCTTTGGTGAAGGCAGTTTGGCCAACTTGAGCTGGCAGGGACGGGTCCACACCCATTGGTTGGCAACCCTTGCTCTTCTGCCTGTGGTTTTACAAGTGCTGGCGGCCACAGAAAGTGATGGAAATTTGGGAAAACTCTTCCTGCAATGATCTGTTCTGCCCCACCTCCCCTTTTTTTCTTCTTTCCACCTACTTTTCTTCTTTGTCACTTTCCTACACATTTCCTCGAAGAAACGCCACAGTCTAGTGAGTTATGTGCCACTGTGATGGATGAGGTCTGGAGATGAGCAGTGTGTGTGGAGAGAGAGAGGCTGACCTCCCTGCACAGGGTTCTAGAAACCTTTTGAGACCCCAGGAAGCGCCGAGCAGGAAATCCCTGAGCAAGACCAGTGTCACGGGTGGTGAGCCGGGCGACGCTGGCCCCAGCCTGGGAAGAAGCATCTCTTACTTCCCTTTCTCCTGGGCCCCGTGGTGGGAAGAAACGAGGATTGCGGAAATCACTGCACGACGTTTAATATTCTAAAAACAACAACGGGGCTTCCCAGTGGTCCAGGGCTTAAGGATCCGCCTTGCCATGCAGGCAAGGACCTGTGTTCGATCCCTGGTCCGGGAGGATCCTGCCTGTGGTGGGGTGACTAGGCCTGTGGGCCACGACTACTGAGCCTGTGCTCTAGAGTCCGGGGGCTGCAACTACCGAGCCCACGGGCCGCAAATACCGAAGCCTGCAGGCCGAGAGTCCTGCAGCAAGAGAAGCCACCGTACCGCAACCAGAGAGGAGCCCCTGCTCGCCGCAACTAGAGAAAGTCTGCACATGGCAATGAAGACCCAGTACGGCCAAAGATTAAAAAAGAAAAAAACAAATGTCTAGGAAGCCCTATGGCTCCTAAGAAACACAAGGACTAACGAGAGGA
This sequence comes from Bos taurus, assembly GCF_002263795.3. Lineage (NCBI taxonomy): Eukaryota > Metazoa > Chordata > Mammalia > Artiodactyla > Bovidae > Bos > Bos taurus. The sequence goes on from NC_037339.1 coordinate 13,395,175, forward strand.
TGCCCACCCCCTGGTGAACCCCTGTTCCCCGGTGGAAGAACGGAAGCAGCCTCAGAGAAGAAGGTGCCCCGCATTCCCCTACCATCTTCCGGAGGCCCCACAACCGCTTCCGTCCACCTTCTGGGCCCCTGGCTTTTTTCATAAACGCTCCTCAGCCTTCTTCCTGTTCTGTTCTGAGCAGCACACCTTGCAGGGATAAGCAGGATCTCCTGGGAGAAAGGGATTGCGCTCTCTGGGTTTATTACACTTCAGAGTGATACTGCCTGCACTCAACTCAGGTCTGTGTGTTTCTGTCTGCGTCTCTTGCTGATGGTTTGGAGTTCCCATGTATCTGCTGGGCCATCTTAGAAAAGAAAAGTGAATTTTCTATTTGGACTTGGAACTCTTTCCATCCTTGTACTTGAAACCTTCTTCTCAACTGCATGTATCCTCCTGAGACAGTGGACTAGCCTCGTTTGTACAGGGGTGGTCTGGGTCTGAGGTCCACACAGAGAACAGACTCTGCCCTCCCCCAGGCCACCAGGAAGATGGCCCTCTAGTTCACAGCACAAATTCCTCCAATAACATGTCTCTGTTCTTCTAAATCATTTATGAAGGCTATACAGTTTGCCTGTATCTTCAGAATGCAGACTTTTTTCATGCCTTTTATGGGGGACACACTGCACAGTATGTGGGATCTTAGTTCCCTGACTGACCAGGGATCAAACGTATGCCCCCGGCATTGGAAGTGCAGAGTCTTAACCACCGGATCACCAGGGAAGTCCCAGAATGTAGGCATTCTTGGGAGCTATTTCCCTTTCCAATTGAGAACTCAGTACCCACTGTCTGTGGTAACTCTGTATCTTTCCACCTGCATCAGTCAAGTCCCACTTCTGTGCGACCCCATGCATTGTAGCCCACCAGGCTCCTCTGTTCATGAGATTCTCCAGGCAAGAATAGTGAGTGGGTTGCCATGCCCTCCTCCAGAGGTTCTTCCCAATACAGGGATCTAACTCATATCTCCTGCATGTCCTGTTGCAGGCAGATTCTTTACTGTTGAGCCACTGTGGAATTCCCTCGATGTGGTAACAACCAGACATTATTATCTGTTGTTTACTTCATCACTTACCATGTAGGTGATGAGGTTTAATCTTTCTAAAGAATCAGAGAGGAGTTTGGGGAGATAGGATACATGTATATATATGGCTGAGTCCCTTTGCTGTCCACTTGAAACTATTCCAACATTGTTAATCAGCTATACTTCAATACAAAATAAAAAGTAAAAAAAAAAAAAAAAAAAAGAATCAGTGGATCTTCCTCTAACAGTTCAGTTCAGTTCAGTCATGTCCGACTCTTTGCGACCCCACGGACTGCAGCACGCCAGGCCTCCCTGTCCATCACCAGTTCCTGGAGTTTGCTCAAACTCATATCCATTGAGTCGGTGATGCCATCCAACCATCTCAGCCTCTGTTGTCCCCTTCTCCTCCTGCCTTCAATCTTTCCTAGCATCAGGGTCTTTTCCAATGAGTCAGCTCTTTCCATCAGGTGGCCAAAGTACTGGTGTTTCAGCTTCAACATCAGTCCTTCCAATGAATATTCAGGGCTGATTTCTTTCAGGATGGATCTCCTTGCAGTCCAAAGGACTCTCAAGAGTCTTCTCCAACACCACAGTTCAAAAGCATCAATTCTTTGGTGCTCAGCTTTCTTTGTAGTCCAACTCACATCCATACATGACTACTGGAAAAACCATAGCCTTGACTAGATGGACCTTTGTTGACAAAGTAATGTCTCTGCTTTTTAATATGCTGTCTAGGTTGGTCATAACTTCCCTTCCAAGGAGTAAGCATCTTTTAATTTCATGGCTGCAGTCACCATCTGCAGTGATTTTGGAGCCCCCCAAAATAAAGTCAGCCACTGTTTTCTCATCTATTTGCCATGAAGCGATGGGACCAGATACCATGATCTCAGTTTTCTGAATGTTGAATTTTAAGCCAACTTTTTCACTCTCCTCTTTCACTTTCATCAAGAGGCTCTTTAGTTCTTCTTCACTTTCTGCCATAAGGACGGTATCATCTGCATATCTGAGGTTATTGATATTTCTTCTGGCAATCTTGATTCCAGTTTGTACTTCATCCAGTCCAGCATTTCTCATGATGTACTCTGCATATAAGTTAAATAAGCAGGGTGACAATATACAGCCTTGACGTACTCCTTTTCCTATTTGGAACCAGTCTGTTGTTCCATGTCCAGTTCTAACTGTTGCTTCCTGACCTGCATATAGATTTCTCAGGAGACAGGTCAGGCGGTCTGGTATTCCCATCTCTTTCAGAATTTTCCACAGTTTGTTGTGGTCCACACAGTCAAAGGCTTTGGCATAGTCAATAAAGCAGAAATAGATGTTTTTCTGGAACTCTCTTCCTTTTTCCATGATCCAGCGGATGTTGGCAATTTGATCTCTGGTTCCTCTGCCTTTTCTGAAACCAGCTTGAACATCTGGAAGTTCACGGTTCATGTATTGCTGAAGCCTGGCTTGGAGAATTTTGAGCATTCCTTTGCTAGCGTGTGAGATGGGTGCAATTGTGCGGTAGTTTGAACATTCTTTGGCATTTCCCTTCTTTGGGATTGGAATGAAAATTGACCTTTTCCAGTCCTGTGGCCACTGCTGAGTTTTCCAAATTTGCTGGCATATTGAGTGCTGCGCTTTCACAGAATCATGTTTTAGGATTTGAAATAGCTCAACTGGAATTCCATCATCTCCACTAGCTTTGTTCATAGTGATGCTTCCTAAGGCCCACTTGACTTCACATTCCAGGATGTCTGGCTCTAAGTGAGTGATCACACCATTGTGATTGGGTCGTGAAGATCTTTTTTGTATAGTTTTTCTGTGTATTCTTGCCAACTCTTCTTAATATCTTCTGCTTCTGTTAGGTCCATACAATTTCTGTCCTTTATTGTTCCCATCTTGGCATGTAATGTTCCCTTGGTAATTCTAATTTTCTTGAAGAGATCTCCAGTCTTGCCCATTCTATTGTTTTCCTCTGTTTCTTTGCACTGATCACTGAGGAAGGCTTTCTTATCTCTCCTTTCTATTGTTTCGAACTCTCCATACAAATGGATATATCTTCCCTTTTCTCCTTTGTCTTTCACTTCTCTTCTTTCCATAGCTATTTTTAAGGCCTCCTCAGACAACCATTTTGCATTTTTACATTTCTTTTTCTTGGGGATGGTCTTGATCACTGCCTCCTGTACAATGTCAGGAACCTCTGTCCATAGTTCTTTAGGCACTGTGTCTATCAGATCTAATCCCTTGAATCTATTTGTCACTTCTACTGTATAATCATAAGGGATCTATCACTAAATCCCAATTAAGTGGAAAAGCTTGCCCATTTCAAAAGTGCTTAAATGGTGGACGAATTAACTAATGCATTGTTAAAGACTAGTCACTGCACACTATCTATGACAGCAAAGACAACATTTTAAAGTCCCACAGGAGGCACATTAAGTAACCTACAGGACACCTACGGCATGAAGTATGTAAGCAGTCATTAAAAGAAAGAGAAAATCAAGTGTCATGTATTAACACATATATATGGAATCTAGATGTCTCTAGAAAGCAGAGACATTACTTTGCCAACAAAGGTACATCTAGTCAAACCTATGGTTTTTCCAGTAGTCCTGTATAGCGTGAGAGTTGGACTATAAAGAAAGATGAGCACCAAAGAATTGATGCTTTTGAACTGTGGTGTTGGAAAAGACTCTTGAGAGTCCCTTGGACTGCAAGGAGATCCAACCAGTCCATTCTAAAGGAGGTCAGTCCTGAATACTCATTGGAAGGACTGATGCTGAAGCTGAGTTTGGCCACCTGATGCAAAGAGCTGACTAATTGGAAAAGACCCTCATGCTGGGAAAGACTGAAGGTAGGAGAAGGGGATGACAGAGGATGAGATGGTTGGATGGCATCACCGACTCAATGTACATGGGTTTAAGCAAGCTCTGGGAGTTTATGATGGACAGGGAGGCCTGCAGTCCATGAGGCTGCAAAGTGTCAGACACGACTGAGTGACTGAACTGAACTGAGAAAGATGCTCCTGATGAACCTATTTGCAGAGCAGCAGTGGAGACGCAGACACAAGGAACAGACTTGTGCACACAGTGGGGGAAGGAAAGGGGGGACGAGCTGAGAGAGCAGCGCTGGAAGGTGTGCATCACCACGTGCAAAATACACAGCCAGCGGGAATTTGCCGTGTGACTCACGGAACCCAACTAGCGCTCTGTGCCAACCTAGAGGGGAGGGAGGTGGGAGGGAGGCTCAGAAGGAGGGGCCTATGTACACCATGGCTGACTCATGTTGATGAATAGCAAAACCAACACAGCGTTGCAAAGCAATTATCCTCCAATTAAAAGTATAATAAATTAAAAGCATAGAAATGTCACATTAAGAAAATCTCTTTGATAACATGGGAGAATGCTCATGATTCACCATGAAAAATAAATGTAGGCTGTAAAACTGCCCATATGGTAAACTGTAAATCTGGTAAAAGTGTGTATGTGTGTACACGGACAAAGCTGAAGGAAACACAAAGAAGTGTGAACACTCATTTCTGAGTCGTAAGATTGCAGGTGGTTGTATTCTCTGTATTTTCTTGCACTTTCCACATTTTCTACAAAAAGAAATGCTCTTTTAAGTTAACAACGTGTGTGTGTGTGTGTATTGGATCTATAAAAGTCACTAACCTTTCATTGTAAACAATTGCTTTTGCTTCTACATCACATAGGATTATCATTAACCTTTGGGGGGAAGAGTATTGGTTTCCAAAATGGAAAACTTTGGTTTCAGATCTTGGCATCAGGTATAAAACTATCATGTCTGTGTCAGACCATCTCACTCAGTACTGAAATTTATGTCTCCTTTGGCTGTTTCTAACTTGACCTGGGGGAGAAAGTGTTTTCACTTCTCCAAATGCAACCTGTCAGCTTTATTAAACATGTGCCAATCCTATTAGAGTTGACTCATTGGAAGAGACTCTGATGCTGGGAAAGATTGAAGGCAAAAGGAGAAGGCAGCGGCAGAGGATGAGATGGTTGGATGGCATCACCGATTCAATGGAGATGAACTTGGGCAAACTCCGGGAGATAGTGAGTGACAGGGAGGCCTGGCGTGTGCTGCAATCCAGGGGGTCGCAAAGAGTCGGACACGACCTAACGACTGAACACCACCACCACCAATCCTATTACATGCTCCAAATCCTCTAATGGCCAGGCAGGTCCTCAGAGCTCCTGTCCCTGACAAAAAGGACCAACTGCAGCACCGGCTCCAGCTGCAGAAAAACAGGGTGTACTTGGCAGGAAGGCTCCTGGTAAGGAACCTCTCGAGTGTTTGCCAGAAACAAAAGCACAAACCCTCAAGTCAGCTTCGGTCTATCCTGACAGCAGCTCCCTTTCTCATCCTTCCCTGGAGCTCTGCAGGTGTTGGGGAGTGGGTGTACAAATAGAGTCTCCTCCCACCATCAATTCTTTCCAAGAGGGCTGGGTCGGGATGGGTGTAGGTTTTTTCAGAAGGAATTTTGGATTTCACAGCAAATGGCATGGCAGAAAGCTAATTCACCAAAACAAAACATCGTCAACTAGCTGCATGCGGGCAGGAGAGTAGAGGGGGGTTGCGGTGGGAAAGTTAGCAGCAGCAGGAGAAAAGCTACATTTCAGAGGCTGTGACTGGAGGAAGAGGCTGGACTTTGGGTGTGAACATTTAATATGTGAACAGGAACATATCTTGTAGGATAAAGGAAATATTAGGCTTCCCAGTGGCACCAGTGGTAAAGAACCCGCCTGCCAATGTAGGAGACATGAGAGATGTGGGTTTGATCCCTGGGTCGGGAAGAACCCCTGGAGGAGGGGCCTGGCAACCCACTCCAGTATTCTTGCCTGGAGAATCCCATGGACAGAGGGGCCTGGTGGGCTGCCGTTCATGAAGTTGCAAAGAGTGGGACATAAATGAAGCAACTTAGCATGCACGCACGTCCAGAGCAAGGGTGACCTCAGGCAGCTACAGCTGTGGGCCCATCTCTCCCTGAAGGAAGACAAAGTAGCTACTGATTTTCCAGTTGAGCTTTTTAGAGGTTTCAAAGCCCCCTATATATTCACGCATGGTGCCCTATGCCCACCAGCGTCTCCTCCCTGTGGACCCAATCCTTCCAAGCAAGGTCTTATCTCCAGAGAGTTTATGAAAACATGCCAACTAGCTACCTCAAGCCCGTTCATTATCTGCACTGTGGTATCAACCTGAAGGCAGGAGGAGAAGGGGACGACAGATGACGAGATGGCTGGATGGCATCACTGACTCAATGGACATGAGTTTAAGCAAGTTCCAGGAGAAGGCGAAGGACAGGGAAGCCTGGTGTGCTGCAGTCCATGGGGTCACAAAGAGTCGGACGTGACTGAGCGACTGAATGACAACAATCGACCTGAAGGTGGAGAGTAAGTCTTGATGGAATGAGACAGAGAGAAAGTGAGTTTTGGTAAGAGCAGGGTATGATGACAGCATCAGCTCCAAGTAGGGCAGAAACAAGGTCCATAGCAGTTACCTATGGATCTCCAAAACCCAGCATCACACCCGGCACATGGAAGGATGGGGCAGTAATAATAGCCAGTACTTCCTGGCCACATCAGTACTGCTAAGCAATGCTCACAGGAACCCTGCGAGGTAGCTGCGATCAGTACCTTCATCTTCCATGTGAATTAAATGGTGGTGCAAGGCGCCATGCATGGCTCAGGGTCTACCAGACAGTAAATGACAGAACCAGGACTAAAGCCAGGCTGCTTGGCACCCAGCTCTGCTCCTAACCTCCACACTCTCCTGCCTCCTTCAATGAATACTTGGTTTACTGAGTCAAAAAGGGGTGGAAGGTGAAGTCAGACAAAGACAAACATCATATGATCATTCATATGGGGAATCTAATTTTTTCTTTAAAACGATACAAATGAACTTATTTACAAAACAGAAACAGACTTACAGATACTGAAAGCAAACTTATGGGTTATCAAAGGGAAAACATGGTGGGTATAAATCAGGAGCTTGGGATGCACATACATCGTGCCTGCACTCAGTTGAGTTTGACTCTTTGCAACCCCACGGAGTGGAGCCCTTCAGGCTCCTCTGTCCATTGGATTCTCCAGGCAAGAATCCTGGAGTGGGTTGCCATTTCCTCCTCCAGGGGATCTTCCCAATCCAGGGATCAAACCCATGTCTCTGGCATCTCCTGCACTGGCAGGCAGATTCTTTTACCACTGACCCCGCTGGGGAGCCCTGAATGTACATACCACCATATGTAAGATGGATAACCAACAAGGATCTACATAGTACAGGGAACTCTACTCAATGTTTTCTGATGACCTATATGTGAAAAGAATCTAAAAGAGAATGAAGACATGTATATGGAAAACTGAATCAGTTTGTTGCACTCCTGAAACTAACACAATGTTAGTCAACCAACTGCTAAGTCGCTTCAGTCGTGTCCGACCCTGTGCGACCCCACAGAAGGCAGCCCACCAGGCTCCTCTGTCCCTGGGATTCTCCAGGCAAGAACACTGGAGTGGGTTGCCATTTCCTTCTCCAATGCATGAAAGTGAAAAGTGAAAGTGAAGTCGCTCAGTCGTGTCTGACTCTTTGTTACCCCATGGACTGCAGCCCACCAGGCTCCTCTGTCCCTGGGATTCTCCAGGCAAGAATACTGGAGTGGGCTGCTATTTTCTTCTCCAAGTAAACCAACTACACTACAATAATTTTTTTTTTTAAGGGATGGAAGCCTGTGTTTGAACACAAACTGAGGGACTCTGTACAGCTCAGGGTGAGAAGAAGGACATGCAGGGGCTGGAAGGACCGTGATGTCTGTCTGCAGTCTCACCGCTGGGGTCTGCCAGGCATATGCTCCCTGGGCTAGTGCCCCAGCTCCCGCCCGCGGAGCCTGTGCAACGGGGTGGAAGGGGGCTGAGGGGCTCCTTCCTGTCTTGTCTATTCCTCTTCCGGTTCAAGAGCAGGCGCCGCCCCCCCCCCCCCCCCCCCCCCCCGCCCGAGAGCGGGCAGGAAGTTGTTACGGGAGGAAAGGGCAGAGCCTGGGTTGTCTCCGCCCTTTGAGACTAGGGTCCCAGTTTCCTGTGGGTTTTTTCTCTTTTGCCTTGTTAAATACATGAATATGTATGCTTCTGTCTCGTGCTTATGCACCTGAAAGACGAGAGGACACCCTAAAACCGGGCCCAGAACTCGGCACCAGCAGAGCTCCCGGCATGCAGTACACACCGTTAGGATACCTGGTGAACGGTGGCTGTCTGCTGCGACATGCTAAACCTGAAGAAGGCCTTCACACTGCAGGTCTTTCATAGATGCCTCACATCTATGGACACACTGAGGATTCACTTTCTTGTAGACACAACGTGAAAAGCTGAAAAATATTTTCTCTTTTGTGTTTTTTATTTTTGGGGATGGGAAAGGTATTCCACGGGATGGGGGTAACCTTCAACACCACAAATTCAAACTCTTTGCAGATTGCCAATGGTTTCTCTATCTCCAGTGTGTGAGCCTGAAGTAGGCAAACAGAGGTTGGGAGCAGCAGCTTGCCTGGAGTAGACGCAAAGAGGGAGGAGAAAAAAAATCCATGGGAAGGGACTCTCCTGGCTGTCCAGTGGTTAAGACCCTGTGTGTCCAAAGTAGGAGGCGCAGGTTCGATCCCTGGTCAGGGAACCGAGATCCCACAAGCTATGTGGTGTGGCCAAACAAAAACAAAGTTCATGGAACACCTTGAGAATAAATTGTTCTGTATACATTGCTGGCTTAAGTAGCCACTTTATTCAATCCCTCTTACTCTCACAGCTTTTCTCTCTCTCTTCCCTTCTACCAAATGTATGTACGTAAGGGTCATAGCTGGCGATGGGATACCTCTGGGAGGCATTTGGGAGGAAGGTTGTTAAAAAAGATGCAAGATGAGGACAGATATTCTTTTAATTCAATAAATTAACAGTAATACTTTAATTTGAGATTCTATTTTTAAAGTGATATTTTAATATCTGTTACATATAGTGAGCTGGGACCAGGTTAGTTATTCAGCAATCCTAGGAATTAAGAGAGAGCTGAGAGGAAAAAAAAAATCATAGCTTGGGCTTTTAGGAAAGAAAATTGGTTCTGGAATAACTGAAATCTCTAAAGGATCTGTGCTAAAGGCTAGTTTTAAACTTCGGTGTACTTATACAAATCCAGTTTCAAATATAGGGAAAAACCTATTTCAAATCCCAAATGCAGTCCTCTTAGAGAAAAAGCCTTGGCAATCGATCTGTTTCTGGCGCTAATGCTTGTGGATTAGTTGTCAGAATCTTTTTTCTTGTGGGCACAAGCCTACAGAAGGTCTTGTGTGTGGGACAAGGGTCGGCTTTGCAAGGGTACCTCTGCTTGGGGACTTCAAGAATACTGAATGAGGTGTCAGGCAGATATTGTCGTTGCTCCGGAAGACGCGAAAACGACAGAAAAGTATAAGTGACTGCCTGACTCGACATGCAGCTAGTGTCCCATAAGCTTGGCTCTTGAGGTTAAACTGGCCAATGAGTTATTAAATCGTTAAGATTCCACGTATCTTTGAGTGGATCCCTTTAGGATGACTGATGGATATGATCATGTGCACCTGCCAAGCTAATATTCTTTCGATTAAAAAAAAATAATGTTACTTATTTATTTAGTTTTGGCTGTGCTGGGTCTTCATTGCTGCTCAGCTTTCACCCAGTTGCGGCGTGCGGGCTTCTCTTGTTGGGGAGCATGGGCTCCAGGCTGCCAGGGCCTCAGCAGTTGCAGCTCCTGGACCCTAGAGCACAGGCTCAATAGTTGTGGTGCTTAGTTGCCCTGCAGTATATGGGATCTTCCCAGACCAGGGACTGAACCCATGTCTCTCACACTGGCAGGCAGATTCTTTACCACTGAGCCACGAGGGAAGCTCCCACCCTAACATTCTGAATGCCCAGCAGTTCTATGAGGTCCGAATCTCCCTGCCAGACTTCTAATGTACAGAATCCTCCAGAAACAAACAGGAGCAACGCAGACCAAGATTTATGGACGTGTAAATCATGGCATTTTTTATAATGTTAAAAAAATAATGTTAAAAAAATGAGAAGTTAAAAGCCTAACACATTAGGCATGCAGTTCAATTAGTTCATGTCTCCATTCTACAGCCATTAAGAACCATGCTTTTGAGGAACATTTGTTGACATGAAAAATATTCATGGTATAATGAGAAATCAGAAAGGTATAAAACACAAGACACTATGAAATCATATTTATTTCTTATTCCTTTTTTTAATGGTTTTTCCCCTCTGATCATATACATGCATGTGATTGAGAAGAACTAAAATAAAATACTGATAGTGACTATTTCTGAGTAATGAGATCTTTTTCTCTAACCTCTGTGTGTTGTCTAGTCACTCTCTCGTGTCCAACTCTTTTTCGACTCCATGGACTGCAGTCCACCGGGCTCCTCTGTCCATGGGATTTCCCAGACAAGAATACAGAAGTGGGTTGCCATTTCCTTCTCCAGGGGATCTTCCCAACCCAGAGACTGAACCCGTTTCCTGCTTGGCAGGTGGATTCTTTACCACTGAGCCACCAGGGAAGCCTTACTACCTACCTTTGTATTCTTTTCTGTGATTTTCCAGTTTCATACAAAGCTCCTTTTCTAATAAAATATATTGTTTTAAGGAAGCAACTGTTAATCTCACAAGAATATCCAGCAAAGCCAGTGCCAGTCTACTATATATTATTAATAAATGATAAATGTACAAAGTTCTTGTCCTTGCATGTGAATAATGATGGTTGAAAAAAAAAATCTATATGCCTTAGTCAATAACCTCTGGGCCAGAAGCTTTAAACCTCATGATCCACATTAAAATTCAGCATGTCAAACACTGCCTACTGTATTAAATACTGCTGATACTGATGCATGAAACGGGAATTGATACCTGTTGAGAAGGTACGCTGGGCCGGGTGTTTATATATAGCGTTTTGCATAGGTCACTTCTAGACGAGGAAGGTGAAGTTCTAAGAGGTCAAATCACTGGTTCTGGTCACATGGCTAGTCAGTGATCAAAGTGGATGTAAACCTTCTCAGTCTGACCACAGGGTGAAAACTTCAGATGACACACAGATATTAAAAAAAAAAAAAACTTAAACTATTTTGCTAGTGCTCTGAATGTGTGGCCCAAATAACTACGTTTTGTTTCTCATCTTGCACCACAGCCTGGAAGAGGTGCTGGAGAAGCTGCCTAAAGGAGACAGCATGACGGAAAAGAGTAAGGCAAGGGAACAATCACCTACAGGGAGACACCTGAGTAAACAGGCAATTCTTAGGGCTGCAGAAACCAGCCTAGCCCTCTGCCCAGTGACAGAGAAGGCAAGCCATTGCTACCAGCTCCATCGGTCTGCGAATCTCTCCCCACTGTCTCCCCCCAGCAAGGTCCTGCTCCTCCCTCCTACTCGGCGTGCACGAATAACATCTCTCAATGGTGGTTTTTGGTGGTTGATTACAAAGCACGTGTCATGGATTCTAGAGAGGTTTAAAAAATTTTTTTTTCATAATTTTTTTTATTTTTTGGCCATGCCTCATGGCATGTGGGATCTTAATTCCCTGACCAGGGATCAAACATGCACTCCCTGTATTGGAAGCACAGAGTCTTAACGACTGGACTGCCAGGGAAGTACCTAGAGGTACTTTTAAACATTATAACTTTCCTTTAGAGAGGACATCAGACCTTAAAGATGATCTCTTTTCACTCTTTCCATTCAATAATAAACGTCTTTAGACATATCGTAAGAAAGAGCTTACAGACTAGACATTGTGTCAGGCCTGTCTTCCCATGCATCATCCTGTTTAATGCCATCAGCAGATGAGTTCAGAATCTTAACAACGTCCTAGTGTGAGGTTAGAACCTCACAGTCACTTAGTGATTCCGTATCAAGTATCGCATTTGCTTCCCACAGTAAACCTTAAGGAAGGAGAGGGAGGTGCTATCACCCCATTTTACAGATCAGGAGGGTGAGGCACACTGCCACTTTGCCTGGCTTATTGGATTAGACAGCAGCTTCCTCGAAAGGCACGGAGGGGCTGACTCTGGGGAGGCAGGGAGCGGTGCACGCAAAAATTCTGAAACATAGCAGCAATGTGTCCCTGGAAGACAGGATCCTGAAAAAGGGTTTTCAGGTAGGGATGGAGTAATCAGACACTGGAGGGTGAAGACAAACGCTGCTTAGGCCTCACTGTTGCCTGTGGAGAGCTCTGGGTGAACGGCTTCCTTCCCTAACTTTCCAGGAGGTCATGCTTGATTATCCATTATGGAGAAGCCATAACAACCACATCTTAAGGTTCCCATGTGCCTTAGCTTATTGTATCATTGTGAGTTTTTTGAGGTAGGCTTTGTAGATAATTTCGCAAATGAAGCTCAGAGGGGTTTAGGAACAGGTTAAGCTGACATAGCGAGTAAGCAGCAAAGTCAGGATTTCAAACCACATCACATCACGTCCACCTCACCTTCCTGCACACGTGTCTCATCTTGTGTGTTGCCTGCCCGCGTGTTCCTTAGCTCATCAGTCTTTTGTTGTAGGTTTTTGAGGGCAGACGGCAAGCCTTATATTTCTTTGTAACCACCCCTCCGGGACTGAGCAGAGCCCCACGCACACAGTAGGTTCTCAAAAAGCATCATATGTCAAATATCTGTTTGGGAGTAACAGAAGTCATCAAGAGGGACTCTTTGGTACTCTGAATGTCAGGCTCTCTGCTGTATATAATTAAAACAAGAGTGAACACGAGATGTGTAATTTCTCCCAGCTCCAGCTTAATCAGGCATTCATTACCATGTCTGACTCTGTGTTACGTGAACTGCTCAGTAAGCATGTTCTGTGATGAGGCCAGTCAGATACAGACAGACATCAAAGAGATTTCAGAAAAGGCACAAACAAAATCATCAAACATGTGGAGAGACAATGATCTCCATGGCGTACTGCTTCATCTGAGACTAAAGAACTTACAAGGTAAAGAGGGTATTTGACTACTAAGGAGAAAGAAGCTGGGTGCCAAGTGGGATCGGGTACCATTAGCCTCTCTCAAGAGGAAGGACGGCACCACGCTACTGATCTGGGTCAGAGACAGAGGGAGGTACACATTCAGGGGTTTTTCTGGGAGAAGGAGTTTGCTTTGAACCCTCTTCAGCACAGCAAGCATTTCACTGTGATGGCTATCACAATCATTTCACTACCATCTTCACAGCCAGGCAAACCTAACAAATACACATGCAATATACAACTTATTATCCTGCTAGGTCTCATTCCATTTGCCATCCCAACACCACATTAGTTTACAGCTTTCAAAACATAAAGGGCTCGAATGAATTCATTGAGATTGGAACTTTTATGACACAGATCAGCTCAAGTACTTCTACGCTGACATTTGGTAACCTAAGCTAATAGGACTTACCCTATTTTATTGCCAAACCACACATGGGTCATCTTCATAAGCTACTGAGAGGCAGGGTTTCTGACTTCCTTTGTGTTAAAAAGTGCCACCTTCTCATGAGCATTTAATCAACACCAAGCAAAAAAAGCAAACGTCAGATTCGGGGTACCTACATTTGTGTCCTCGTGGCTGTGGCCATTGGTCTCGACCAACTCCTTGGTACCCTTCAACTGCAGGTTTAAAGAGAAAACAAAAACAGAACAAAAACCCAAATGAATAAGCAAGCATATCTATTAAGTGCATAACATCCTGTTGACCCTGATTTATCTGAAGCTACACTTCAGAAAACTTCCAACAAGAAAAAAAACAGAAGGAGCACATAATTCTAACGAGTCTTACTGAAACCAGTTTGAGGCCAATATTTTATGAAACTTGATGGCTGGCAAAAAAATAAACGGGCCTTGGCCATTCTTTTTAAATAATAAGATTAGAAAGCAGTTTCATAGGCATAAAATGTATAAAATTGGTTCTTAAGAATAATAAATGATTTCATTTCCTCGTTGTATTGCTATTAATTTAAACCCTGCAGTGTTTGCAAGTTGCCGCCAGCTAAATGATGTTATACTAATGATTATTCGAGAGTGATGTATTTTCAGTCGCTTTAATGCGCTGCAGCGCTACTGTACTCGTCCTCCTAGAGAACCTATTCGAATGACTGACGTGATTTCTGGAGGCCTAGAGGAAGATGCTCTGCTGCTTTTTGGAAAGGAAGAAATGGGACCTCGGCTCCTTGGTCACCGAGGCATTAGAAGCAAAGCTGAGACTTTTAACAGTGCACATCTGAGAATGCCCTTCTCTCTGTTCTCTCTCAGAAGGCTTAGGAGTAATCAGTTACCGGGAGATTTCCCGGAAACCTTTAATTGGCGTTTTTATTCCAGCCTGACTTGAAGCAAACACGTGGAGACAAAGAACAAGGGCAGAGGTGAGCAGCCTTGCAGCTGTCTGCTGGCATTTCTTCCTGGCTTATTGCGCTTAGGAAGCAGCATCTTCAGCACTCTCTTTTTTAAATGCCTAAAATAAAGCACTCACGGTGCGATATAAATGCTTGAAGTTTGAAAGAAAATAAATGCACCACCGTGTGACTCAGATGTTGGTTCTTTTGGGTTCTATGTACATGTCAGAAGGAAAGCTTTTTTGGTTTTTGCAAGGCGATCTCAAACTCTCAGCAAGAAAGGCACCCGCTCTCCAAGCCAAGAGCAGGGCTCTGCCAAAGCCGTGGCGACATGAAGGGGCTGAGGACGGGGCAGCAGACTGCGGACCCGTGGAGCTGAAGAAGGCTCACTTCCACATCATCGCACTTGAGAAAGAGACATTCTGTCCAGGGGTCCTCAGGGTGGCACCACGGATGTTTCTGCACACAAGGACGAGGGAGCACGGGCAATGTGTGTCAAAAGTGAGAAGCCAAGTGTACCTCGGCAACAGGAAGCCCAGCTGGTCAGGGCACGAAGGGACTTCAAAACCCCTGCTTTCCGATCTGAGAGTTTTCTTTCCATGGGCGACCCTCACCATCTCCCTCACTGCTTCTCCCGCCTTGCAACTCACGCTTCCGGGAGTTAAGAGTGGGGCTGGCTCAGAAGAAGGTTTTGCTGTTTTTCAGTGGAAGGAATGGACTCTATTTAAAGCCCTGTCCCACCTTCACATGTTTCCCAGCACAAACATACCCATTGCTCTCCTTCTTCTGTTTAAATAAATTCCATTGTCCTGCTTTGTGTTACCCTCACTCTGCCGTGTGTGTGTGAGATCTCACTCCCCATTTGCCTGCTCTCTGCTGTGGGATCCACATGTGTCCTCCTTGCCTGGGGCGGTGGGCTGGCCTCTCCGTCCTCACCAGCCTACCCTCTGTCCCCTCTGGAGCTGCTGCTCCCCTCGAGATGGAGAGGTTGGCATCGTGTCCGAGGACACCTGGGCTTTAAGTACAGGGTGTCGAAAAGTGAGTGTTAGTTGCTCAATCGTGTCCAGCTCTTTGTGACCTCGTGGACTGTAGCCTTCCAGGCTCCGCTGTCCATGGAATTCTCCAGGCAAGAATACTGGAGTGGGTTGCCATGACCTTCTCCAGAGGATCTTTCCAACCCAGGGACTGAACCCGGGTCTCCTGCATCGCAGGCAGATTCTTTACCATCTGAGCCACCAGGGAAGCCCATGCAGAGGTAGGTGTGTTTCTAATCGTACGTGCGTGTGTGGGTGTGTGGTGGTGGCGATACGGAGTATGGCAGAAGGAATATGTCCACTGCCTGCTCTCGTCTCTAAGATGACAGATGGGGGCACCAGCTGAGGGGCTCTTGGGAAAACAGCAGCCGACGGGCCCTCTTAGACTTATGTATTCTCAGGGCCTTTGCTTGAAAAAGAGCCATCCCATTAGCACAGCAGATTTTAAAATGCTTCCTCTCCAGTCATACTTCCTAGGTCTTCAATGATTTCAGTTGTTCTGAATCTCTTTCATGTTACCCATTTATCTTTTTTTTTTAAGGAATGGAGAATGAAGTGTGATGCTTCACCACAGCTTCTGTGTGCTCACTGCTCTTTAAAAACACAAGTCATGACAAGGATATAGCAATGTGATCTGCAAAACTTAGCATCTATTTTTATGACTGGGGTTTGGACTTCACATCAACATAAAGGATTGGAGTCCTTTAGAGGAAGAGGAATTCACCCCCCCTCATCCCAGTAAATCAAAGAGACAGAGAGAGAAAACACAAAACAACAAAGCTCAGGGACGTGCATGTTTGATCAGGTGCAAATCTGGACCAAATGTGCTCCAATTTGTTGGAAGCTTTTTCATAATGCAAAGGAAGAAAGAACAGGACAGAAGAAACACTGCAGGTCTCTTAGACAGCAGGTCACTGTGAATTTAGTCATCAATATTTCCCAGTTCAATCTAACTTCTCCAAAATCATACACAGTCAGACTCAGTCTGTTATTGTCTTAATCATATAAAGATAATGATTAGTTTAAGAAAGGATTTTCCTCCCAAGCTAAAAAAGCTTATAAACTATCCAACACCTTCAAGGTTCTCTCACAATTCACTGATACTTGTAGAGGAAAGTGACTGAAAATGTATTTTCTTGGTTTCAAACCATTAAAAAATCATTTGTACAGTGACTGAGTCACAGTGGGCTAGGTCATACTTCCCCAACTTCATAGGTTTTTTTTTTTTAAATCACTTTTGAAGTGATTTATGTTGTACAAAGGACCTCCTCATATATCATGGTAAGTGAAAATTTTAAAGCAATCTAAATTTGACTACCCCCAAAGGGTTGGGGCTACTACATGTGATTTTTTTTCCCCTTCCATTTGCCATTCATTACTTCATGGGCAGCCTGTGAAGGCCAGAAATAGGAAAGTATTTCAGGAACTTGCCTGGCTTCTCCTGTGTAGATAACGGGGCTTAGATTTCACTCAGCTGCCAAGCAATCCATCTTACCCTGCTGTAAGACAATACTTTCAAATCCACTTATCAATGTCAGGCCACACTTTAGTATCAGAGAAAGCCAGGATGAAATGATCAGATTTACAAACTTCGGATAAAAGGTCTGTTGCTCACCCTGGCTAGATAAGTGTCCTGATGTACAGGGGAGAGTTTTGTGGGTTTTTTTTTTTTTTTTTTTAATGTTGCTATGAATCAGTCCTTTTTATTCAGATGTCTGCAGGAGGACCATGGGCTATGCTAAACTCATTTTCCTCACGATTAGACTTAAGATGAAACTAGCTGCTTGCTCTGAAATTTATCTGCATCTCCAATGTTTTAAAATTTAATCAAAATTCATTTGTCTTCTGGAAGAAAGTTTCACAGATCGCTGGAAGGCTTGGATGGCCTAAGAGGTACCAAAGTGAGAACAGAGATGCTGGAGATAAGATTAATAATCCCACGCAGCAAAGCTGGGAGGTTGGGATGGTCCAGGATAATCCTACTGCAGATTAACTTCATCCAATGTTTGCATATGCGTCAAACACGGGGAAGCGTGTGTCTGTGTTTGAACTGATTCGCAGGTCGGAGCTGTGGCTTTCACTTACTTGTTCCTGGAGAACTTTGAGTAATGCTTGTGTGTGTGACTGCTCTTCCTTTGCTTGCTCCAGTTCTGACTTTTTGTTGTTCAACTCCTCCTGGATGGTCAGCAATTGCTGTGAAATTAAAGGATGTTTACAATAAGATAGAAGGCCAACTGGAATATTTTAAGATAATCAGAACATCCATTCCAAAACACAAGAAAAAAATTTTGTACATGCCTTAAAGTGTAATCTGGACTTCAGTTGACTTTTTAAAATGCGCATTTCACTCCCTACATAGGGTAACGAGCATGCAGTTAATGCCACAGTCTCAGGCTGTTGGTGACACTGATGCACAATGCTTGTGTCAGTGTCTGTGAAGGCACCTTTGTTTGCCTTTGAACAGATGCACATTTATAAAAATAATGCATGTTAGGTAGGAAGTTAGGCATGAGCAACCAGGGGTGCCCTAGCAGGAAAGGATGAAAGCTGATCTCTAAACCCCATCCCAGAGGCAACCAGGAGAGCTCACAGACGTGCTACAAAATTACCACAGAGACTTTTCCACCTCCTGAACATGTGCCCTAGCACACAGGGGATACAAACTAACCACAGGGGCCTCCTCTAGTAACCTTAGGCAGCTAGGAGCCCATTAAAGGCTCATGAATATTCTACACATATATGCATCTGATTGTAACAGACTCAATTATGAGAAGGCATACACAACAGAACCTGCTGTTATATAACTTGAGAGTGTCCATCAGCCTTGAGCCTATGCCTATTTGCATTCCCTTTCATTGACTGGTGGTGCGTACAAGCCCTATTTTGCACACGGCACAAGCAAAGGAGGAGACAGGAAGTATAAAAAGGGGGAAGACAGGAGGTATTGTGAGAGGACTATGACTCCTGCCTGTGTCTTGGGGACTATCTGTCTAATAAAACTTCTGTTTCCTTGGGCTGTAACTTGTCTGTTGTTTTAAACCCTTTAGTAAATTGTTCCAAACGTTTGTTGCAACAAGAAGCGAGGAAACGAAATGCAGAATCATGGTAAGAGACAAAAATATTGATAGCTGAAGAGATTAAAAAAAAAACAACACTTAAAATAATTAGTCCATGTCCAAGGTTACATCAGTTTACACTGGACCCTACAGCTAGCTTTAGAGTAGCTCTGTAAAGCTGTTTCGCCAGGTGGCTGGGACCACAAACGAGACTTTTACTTTCTCTGTTATGACGGTGATGTTTTATTAGATCAGCAGGACTCAGGTCCAAACGGCAATCAATATATCAGCAGAGAAAACTGCTGATATAAGCTGTCAAAACACTCAGCTATGGCCTGCACTGCTATTTGGAAGCAAGGCACTGATGGTATTGCTGGAAACTTGAGCGGTCCTTGCCCCCATCAACTGTAACTCACGCAGAGGCTCACCTGGCCTGCCAGGAGGATGGGGCTACCCAGCGCTAATTCTCTGTAACGCGGTTCTCTGTTAATATAGACACAGGCTGGAGAACACATTCAAGAGCTTCCAAACAGGCCCTGGAAACAGTGTGTCTATTCAGAGCTTCTTGACAACAGAGGGCTAGTTTGCAAAGACAAATGTGTGTTTCTTCTGCTCCGGCACAAAACAAGTGGTGCCCTAATGACATGGAAATGTCAGTGCGTAGCCATCTCCATGCCAAGGCTGCTGCTTCTGGGGCTTGACAAGCTGGCTGCAGAGCTGCCTGGCCGGTTCTGAACTACCAAGGTTGGAATAAACAATGGCACTGGATTCCCGGTGCTTAAACCTACCAACTGGAAGGATTAAATCAAATCTTCAAATCCGCTAGTTTAGGGGGTATGTTGAAGACAGGAAGTGCTCAGAAAAACACACTGTGTCTTAACCCCCGGGCTTGCTTGTCCTGGCCCCTCACCTGGTGTGGGGTATAGATTTAAACATAAACAGTGATTTCCCTGCAGTTTTGAAAACACTCAGTGCCTCTTATTTCACCACCTGCCCCTATCATACACTGCCCATATGAGGCAATACACACAGCCCACGTGGGCTCCCTTTAGACATGATGTGGTTTAACTGGGTACCAATTGATTACAGAGCAGAAACCAGGGGGCCGTGTTGTACTTTGGCACCATGACAGGTAACGAAAATGGCCCTTTCCAAACGGTGGGGAATGATCCTGTTTCCTTATTCTCATTCACGACCAGCCCCAGAATGGTTCTGAAGGGATCTAGTGCTCTGACTTCCATGATGCTGAGTGGATTTTTTGTGTCATTAGACAATTTCGAATCCAATCCTGAAACCTCCTTTCAAAATGAGCCGAATAGAGGACAGGGAATTATCTTCAACAGCTCCTGTTCACTCACTGCTGTAAGCGAAGTAGCAAAACTTAGAGAAACAACTGATGTCTGGCTGAAGGGGGCTGGCCACGCTAAGGATGGCGCCCCTGGACAATGGAAAACCAGGCAGCCATTAAAAATGAAGTTACACAAGTGTCTCTGGACACAGGAGAAACTCAACATACTGTTCCCTGCATGAGGGGTTCACTGAATTTTGCAAAACAGAAAAGGATCTGGATAGAGTCTGCGGGTGAGTAGGTTCGTGGATCCTTCTGTTAGTCTGGCTTATAATTTTCTGGGAAGTCTGTAAGGAGCAGACACTGCTGTAGTAATAATAAGAAAAAAAAAAGCAAATGAACTTAAATAAGGTTGAGGAAACAACAAAGAGGAAAACTACCCAGACACAACTCTCAGTTATCATTACCAACACTGTGAATAAATCAGAGGGCAAGCGAGAACCCTACTGGAGTCTGCCATTTCAGCCACGTTACAACACTGCTTCATTCAAAACATGACTGTGTGTGTGCGCGCGTGCACGCATGCACACACACACACGCACACACACACACTCCCTTCCCTGGACCTCACTTCCCAGGTTAGCATCTATCTTATCTCACTCTTACGTGGAATCACGCTTTTTAATTTAAATTGTAATTCCAATTTAATTTTTTAAATCAAAAAGTGTGATTCCAAGGAATCATCTGCATTTCCTTCTCTTCTCACATGCAGGCAACCGTTTTCAATGGTTTCTCTTTTATTTGAATGTGTTTTTCCAAAATATATACTGTTGTCGTGTGAGTATGCAATTGCATGTAAGTGGCTGTGCCGTATTTCTTGTTTATTATGTTTTTTACGAAGCGCTATTCTTTTAAGATAACCATGTTGATATGCATATATCTCTAACTACTGCCTCTGGTGGCTGCGTAATAGTCTATGGGGCATGTCCACCCAGTTATACCTATTTCGCTCTCCCAGTGAAGCCCACTCAGATTACCCCATTTCTTGTCCCCTGTCAGGGCTACAGTGGGAGATTCTGGTGCTTGTCCCTCTGGACCTGTGGGATACTTTCCCTGGTGTGTATCCAGCAGTGGATCTGCTGGTTCACAGGACACGCTTGAGGATTTCACTGCCAAAGCGGCTTTACAGAATGGCTATACAGTCTGCCCACTCACCAGTGCTGGATGAGTTACTGTGTCCACACTTCACATTACCTAGCTTTCTAACATCTGTCAGTCTAATAATATCAAGATTCTTCATCTTTTAAAATCATCTCATACTTTCTCTGATCCCCTGTGATTTTAGGCTTTACTTCCACATGTATAACCTGGGTTTAGAAAAGGCAGAAAAACCAGAGATCAAATTGCCAACATCTGTTGGATCATAGAAAAAGCCAGAGAATTCCAGAAAAACATCTACTTTTGCTTCATTGACTATGCAAAAGTCTTTGCATGGATCACAACTGTGGAAAATTTTTAAATAGATGGAAGTATCAGACCACCTTACCTGTCTCCTCAGAAACCTGTGTGAGGGTCAAGAAGCAAGAGTTAGAACCAGACATGGAACAATGGACTGCTTCAAAACTGGGAAAGGAGTATGACAAGGCTGTATATTGTCACCCTGTTTATTTAACTTACATGCAGAGGACATGATGCAAAATGCTGCACTGGATGAATCTCAAGCTGGAATCAGGACTGCTGGGAGAAATATCAACAACCTCAGATATGCAGATGATACTATTCTAATGGCAGAAAGTGAATACAAACTAAAGAGCCTCTTGATGAAGGTGAAAGAGGAGAGTGAAAAAGCTGGCTTAAAACTCAACGTTCAAAAAACTAAGATCATGACATCTGGTCCCATCAGTACATGGCAAACAGAAGGGGAAAAAGTAGAAACAGTGACAGATTTTATTTTCTTGGGCTCCAAAATCACTGCAGATGGTGACTGCAGCCATGAAATTAAAAAATGCTTGCTCCTTGGAAGGAAAGCTATAGCAAACCTAGACAGCATATTAAAAAGCAGAGACATCGCTTTGTTGACAAAGATCCATATAGCCAAAGCTATGGTTTTTCCAGTGGTCATGTATGGATGCGACAGTTGGACCATAAAGAAGGCTGAAGAATTGATGGGCCATAAAGATGGATATGACAAGTTGACAGATATAAAGCTCTGAAGAACTGATGCTTTTGGTGCTGGAGCAGACTCTTGAAGGTCCCTTGGACTGCAAGGAGATCTAACCAGTCAATTCCAAAGGAAATCAACCCTAAGTATTCACTGGAAGAACTGATCCTGAAGTTCTAATACTTTGGCCACCTGATCCGAAGAGCCAACTCACTGGAAAAGACCCTGATGCTGGGGAAGATTGAAGGCAAAAGGAGAAGAGGGCAGCAGAGGATGTGATGGTTAGATAGCATCACTGATTCAATGGACATAAATTTAAGCAAACTCCAGGAGATGGTGAAGGGCAGGGAAGCCTGGTATGCTGCAGCCCATGAGGTCTCAAAGAGTTGGACACGACTTACTGATTGAACACACACACACACACACAGTGTGCATACGTCAATGCTAGTCTCTAAGTTTGCCCCAGCCTCCCCTCCCCCGCCTGGGACCACATGTCTGTTCTCTATGGCTGCGTCTCTATTCCTGCCACACAAAAAGGCTCATCTGTGCCATTCTTCATAAAAATCAGAGACATTACTTTGCCGACAAAGGTCCATCTAGTCAAAGCTATGGTTTTTCCAGTAGTCATGTATGGATGTGAGAGTTGGACCATAAAGAAAGCTGAGCGCCAAAGAATTGATGCTTTTGAACTGTGGTGTTGGAGAAGACTCTTGAGAGTCCCTTGGACTGCAAGGAGATCCAACCGGTCCATCCTAAAGGAAATCAGTCATGAATATTCATTGGAAGGACTGATGCTGAAGCTGAAACTCCAATACTTTGGCTACCTGATGGGAAGAACTGACTCATTGGAAAAGACCCTGAAGCTGGGAAAGTTTGAAGGTGGGAGGAGAAGGGGACGACAGAGGATGAGATGGTTGGATGGCATCACTGATTCGATGGACATGAGTTCGTGTAGGCTCTGGGAGTTGGTGATGGACTGGAAACCTGGAGTGCTGCAGGCAATGGGGTAGCATAGAGTCAGACACATTGGACTGGACTGAACTGACCCGTTTTTGTGGATTCCATATATGTGCAGTAATATATGATATTTTCTTTCTTCTGACTTACTTCACTCTGAATTACAGACTCTAGGTTCATCCACATCACTACAAACGACCCAATTTTTTCCTTTTCATGACTGAGTAGTATTCCATTGTGTATATGTACCACAACTTCTTGATCCATTCATCTGTTGATGAACATTAAGGTTGCTTCCATGTCCTGCCTATTGTAAACAGTGTTGCAATGAACACTTAAGTCAACTTAAAGCATGCTTTCAGGCTAAAATCAAATCATTTGATGACTTATAATGTAGAAAAGAGCTGCATCCTCTAGCCAGACAGGGCCCCTCACTAAGGCACAGGGTTGGGCAGTGGAGCAGGGCCTTATTCTCATCCCCATTCACCCATCTGGCCTGCTGTCCTGCTCGGGGCAAAGCTTGCACAACTATTTGCAGCAGTTTTAGGTTCCTCCTCAATAAAGACCCCCTCCATTCATCCGAGCAAAGCTAGTTTTCTTTCATCTTCCCAAAGCACTTTTATATGACTTATTACAGTTCATAGGAATCTCCCCAGCTAGACTACATCCACCAAGGGTAGAAGCCATAACTGGGTTACCTCTAACATACAGTAGGTGCTGAATGAACGAATGAGTAAAGAGGTAAATGAATATTTGCTCTGGTTCCCCCAATTCTATGAGATTAAGCCATAATCTAGCAAAAAAACAAAACAAAGGAAAAAACCACACACACACACACACACCCCCCAAACTAAAACAAGCTCAGTAACAAAAACTACTTGATCTATCACTGGGTAACTTATTGTTCCAGACATATGGATATATGAAAGCTTCAGAGGGAAACAGCAGTTCCACGAAAGGCATTCTGATTCATTACTCTGGAAGTAATAGATGCTGTCCTGAAGCTATAGGGGAATATTTCTTCAAAGTCTAAGTGAAGCCCAATCAGTGAATTTATAATTATGTAATTTCTTCCCCATGTCCCACCGGAAAGCAAACAAATAAACCAAAACCGCCACTAGGAAAAACAAAATCAACACACCCCTAGAGTACTGTCTGCATTTTTTCAAACCGTTTCTTTTGTTTACCAAACATCAACTCATGAACCTAATATTTATGTATTCAAAACAGTGGTAATTCAGAACTGCTATTCCATATTTGACTAGATGCCCTATAAAAACAATGAGATAGCCTGCAACTAGATAATTTAAGTCACGCTTTCTGGGTCTTTTTTCTCTTCAAATTTATGAAACTGTATAATGTTCTTTCCGGTTTGAATTTTTAAGTACCAAAGTGCCTCAATTACAGAAGTTCACAGGTAGCAAGAACTTAATCAGAAGAGCCTTTCGGTTGGACTGGCTGACTGCAGCATAATTTTAATTTAACAGTGGAGAGTGTGGCATTAAACAGATGCACTATTACATCTTTTGGTGGTTACAACTGACTCTGTTCCAATTAGACAATTATCCATATGCCAATCAAGTGCAAACACTCGGGCGGACAATAACAGGTAAATAAATGCAGTACCTGACACATCTTGATGTTTCCAGGCCACTGATTTAATAGGATCATTTGTAATGCTCTTTGGGGATGTAGACTTCGGTGTGTAATGGGTCTTTCTCTCTGACAAATTCAAAGTGCATTACAAATGTTATTTGGAGCCCCAGAATAAGTGAGGTCATATTTCCATTTTTATAGATGGGCGAATCATGGGCGCCCAAAGGTTAAGTCATGGACCTGAAGCCATGGCGTCTCGCAAAGACCTACCGCTTGCCCAACTCAATTTCCCTGCTTCAAACTGCACTTTCTACCCTGGCAACCACATCAAACCCTTAATATGAGAGGGAAATGAGGACATGCGAGGTTTAAAACCCTCCTAGCAAGGACTTCCCGGAGAAGGCAATGGCACCCCACTCCAGTGTTCTTGCCTGGAGAATCCCAGGGACGGGGGAGCCTGGTGGGCTTCCATCTATGGGGTCGCATAGAGTTGGACACGACTGAAGCGACTTAGCAGCAGCAGCAGCAAGGCCTTCCACCTAGGCTTTCACCATTTTCCACTTACGAGTGAGGCCGTTTTTGTACCTCGTGGGACATGCTTTTCATGCACCCTTTGTGAGCAGTATGGTAAATTTCACTTTCCTTTAAAAACTGTAACTCTCTCCTTGTCTTTCTTGCTTACGTTTTATACTTTTGTCACTAAAGTGAAGTCTATATAACTAAAAGATAGTATAAAGTTAGATCCCATGAAAATCATGGACTATGGTGCAAATTCACGGTAGGAAGTACACCAGCAATGTCTGATGATGAGCTGTTGTTTGTTGACTCACTCAGTCGTGTCTGACACTTTGCGACCCCATGGTCTGCAGCACACCAGGCTCCCCTGTCTTCTATGTCCTGGAGTTTGCTCAAACTCATGTCCATTGGGTCGATGATGCCATCCAACTATCTCATCCTCTGTCGCCCCCTTCTCCTCCCGCCCTCAATATTTCCCAGCATCGGGGTCTTTTCCAATGAGTCGAATGATAAGGTGACGCTCACAGAACTGTGATACCTCAGGAATCTTTGGCAGGACTGGTGAGCTGCTGGGGCATGGAGGTGGTGGTTGGCATGAAAACGAGAGGATCCCTAAATGGAATACTGATTTTGTGTCTTTCATGGTGGTGGTGGGGCACTTTCTAAATTTACAGTGGTGGCAATGTCACATGAACTTATGCCACGAGGTAGATACACACTGACAGTGACCGCCAATCACACACAAGGCTCTGCCTGAAGGTAGACACAGCTAACAGTATTCCTGACAAAAGAGAGAAACCCCGCTCAGGGGAAGGACAGTCATTTACCACCTGGCACCTATAACGTTCACTTTTCTCCTTGGGAGAAGAAAAAAAAAGGATGGAATTGAACTAGCTTGAATTTTTGGGGTCACATGAGATGCTGCTGCTAAGGCACTTCAGTCGTGTTTGACTCTGTGAAACCCCATAGACGGCAGCCCACCAGGCTCCCCCGTCCCTGCCTGGGATTCTCCAGGCAAGAACACTGAAGTGGGTTGCCATTTCCTTCTCCAACGCATGAAAGTGAAAAGTGAAAGTGAAGTTGCTCAGTCGTGTCCGACTCTTAGCGACCCCATGGACTGCAGCCCACCAGGCTCCTCCATCCATGGGATTTTCCAGGCAAAAGTACTGGAGTGGGGTGCCATTGCCTTCTCCGACATAAGACTACTCAAAATTTATTCTAGTTTAAAATGTCACTGGCTTTGGACTTCCCTGGTGGTACAGTGGGTGAGAATCCGCCTGCCAAGGCGGGGGACATGGGTTCAGTCCCTGGTCTGGGAAGATCACACTTGCCATGGAGCAGCAAAGCCCGGGCGCCACATCTAGTGACCCGCGCACCCGAGAGCCTGGGCTCCACAAGAGAAGCCTCTGCAATGAGAAGCCTGCACACCACAAAAAAGAGCAGTCCCTGCTAGCCGCAGCTAGAGAAAGCCTGGGCAGCCTCAGAGACCCAGAACAGTCAAAAATAAAAAATAAATAAATTTAAAAAATGTCATCTGCTTCTCCCTGCGGATGAAAGTGCACTTCAATTTACCTTAAGACCTGAGGGTGATGAAGACTATGGCTGGGTATACCCACCCAGGCACCTCTCTCTCCACCTCTGGCTCGGTGACCCCTAGGGGAGAAACATCTCTCGGAGAGAGCCCCACCATTCAGATGACTGATAACAGGACTACTGGATCACAGAAATGAAATTGTGCTCCGAGCCTAATATCCTATTACACCAGGCTATACATATTTAATTCCTTGGGTCTTTCCTCATAAATCAATTCCTTCAGGCCCTTAATCTCGTCAATATCTTTTCTGATATTGAATTTTAAATGCCAATCTCATTGCTAGGCAGAAAGGCAATCTCTTGCTCATGATGGGATCAGGTTTCATTTACAACTGAGAGATGCTTGGAGTCTGGTGCTGTTCCCTGACCCCGCTGTCACAAATTCTGATGTCGGCCGGAACCAAACAGCTGAAGGGCGGGTCTGACCAGGCTGGTCCTTTGAGAGGTCGAGACCAGGAACCCTGGGGTCATGTCTGTGGGTGCTCTGGGACAGCTCTGGGAGACTGGGGAGAAGGCAGAAAGTGTTTTCAGGGGTGTGGATCCTTGGGGGGGGGTCCTGTGAAACATGGGCACCCTGCCACCCATCCAGGGCAGTGTGCTGATGGGGGTCCGCTTCTCTGAATGTATGTGTCTGACCCAAGATACACACAGCATGCATACATCAGAGTAAGATCTCAGGAAGTGGGTGAAGGGAAGGAGAAGCTTGTGGATTCTTTGGAGGGGAAGCGTGCAATCCAGAGGGCAAGGGTTTGGAGCAGGAATGTTTCCAGGTTCCCCGGGGCTGGTCCCTAACACTGGGATCTCCCTGGTTGCAAGGAAAGGGAAAAAAAATCCACGAATTCTGTGAGCTGTGCAGAATTTCCAGAGGGGAGCAGGAACGATGAATGTTAAGACTTCAAGAGTGTGGGAAACACAGGGAACTACTGAGATGAGGATTTGGGGGCCTAAATATGCAGTAGTAGGGTTCCCACAGTGGGGCTCTAGGCGCTGTCGGACTCAGTACAGGAAATAAGCAAGTGCAACTGCACAGAACTAAACAAAAATTAAATTATCCAAAGGTCCATCTATTGACTATCAGTGCACCAGCAATTCGAACAAAATCGGACAAAACACTCCATCCTGATAAAAATCCTTTATTGACCTAAAACCTAAACAGTTGCTGCCTTTACTGTTAAGATTCAACATATATGTAAGCTTCAAATGAGTACTGTTCCATCTCTTACCCTCTAATAAACATACTTTATGTAGAAACTAATTTGGAAAATGTTGGTGTCACAGTCTGCTCCCCGCCAACCCTCCCCCACCCCCACAGACTCACACAGGACTCAGCTAAGCCCAGTTTTGGGGCTTAAAAGCACTTGAGCTCATCTAAATCCCATGGACGGAGGAGCCTGGTGGGCTGCAGGCAATGGGGTCACGAAGAGTCGGACACAACTGAGCAACTTCACTTTCACTTTTCACTTTCATGCATTGGAGAAGGAAATGGCAACCCACTCCAGTGTTCTTGCCTGGAGAATCCCAGGGATGGCGGAGCCTGGTGGGCTGCTGTCTATGGGGTCGCACAGAGTCGGACACGACTGAAGTGACTTAGCAGCAGCAGCAGAGCTCATCTAAGACACACTGTCCCCAACCCCTGCAGCACTACACAAATTCCTAGATTTCTACAGCAGATTCAAAATAAACAATGAGAATACAGTTGTTGCCAAGACTAAGAACTAGAACTGAGTTACTCTACTTCATCTCACAAGACCCCTTAAAGAAATTTTATGTCAAAAATTGGAAACAGTGAAATGTGGTGAGCACTACGAACCATTTCTTGTTGAGTGCAGAATTGATTTCTTATGTGAAATATTTTTACTGAATTTTCATATTTTACAAGCCGAAATAAATTCTTTCAAAATTGTTAAATGTTTGCCTTAAAACTAAAGGACAAATCAAGAAAACGTTACGTCAGTGACACTAACAGCAGTTGTCTAAACTGTACCCTTTGCATTTGGTTTTGTTAAGATTCACAGGCAGGAGGAGAAGTGGGTGACAGAGGATGAGATGGTTGGATGGCATCATTGACTTGATGGATATGAGTTTGAGTGAACTCTGGGATATACTGAAGCATAGGGAAGCCTGGTTTGCTACAGTCCACGAGTCTACAGCAAAGAGTCATGACTGGGCAACTGAACAACAACAAACATTCAAAGATCCACATATTTACTGGCCATTTACGTACTGTAATATATTCAGTTCAGTTTAGTTCAGTCGATCAGTTGTGT
Source organism: Bos taurus (assembly GCF_002263795.3). Lineage (NCBI taxonomy): Eukaryota > Metazoa > Chordata > Mammalia > Artiodactyla > Bovidae > Bos > Bos taurus. The sequence continues at coordinate 13,424,049 of NC_037339.1, forward strand.
CCGACTTTTTGCGACCCCATGAATCGCAGCGTGCCAGGCCTCCCAGTCCATCATCAACTCCTGGAGTTCACCCAGACTCACGTCCATCGAGTCAGTGATGCCATCCAGCCATCTCATCCTCTGTCGTCCCCTTCTCCTCCTGCCCCCAATCCCTCCCAGCATCAGAGTCTTTTGCAATGAGTCAACTCTTCGCATGAGGTGGCCAAAGTACTGGGGTTTCAGCTTTAGCATCATTCCTTGCAAAGAAATCCCAGGGCTGATCTCCTTGAGAATGGACTGGTTGGATCTCTTTGCAGTCCAAGGGACTCTCAAGAGTCCTCTCCAACACCACAGTTCAAAAGCATCAATTCTTTGGTGCTCAGTTTTCTTTATAGAGACATACTGTAATATATTAACTATAATCAAAATATCAAAGTTCAAACTGCTAAGTGAGCTAAAAAAAAGATTTAATAGATGTGATTTTTCTCCCTTTTCATTTTACTATTTTATTAAAATTTTGTAGGCATCATATATGTGAAATTCAATATCAGAAAAATTTGACTGTATTTCTTTCTTGGCCATTATTATTACTTGTTTCATTTCATGATTATTACTGAAAATAAGCTGATTATTACTGAAAATAAGCCTGTCACATAGAGGAGGAGGATGTTTAAAATCAGATCCTCCCTGAGTGTCAAGTTACACCAGGCACACTGCTGGCAGGCAGCCCACTGTCTGGGCAGGAGAGGAGATCATGACCTTGGGGTGGAGGACTGTGTCATCAGACAGAGTTTTAGAGACCATTTCCGCTACTTGGATATCCTCTTGGGAGGGCCTTGTGTGAAAGACAAGATACTTTCTGGCATTTGTACAATCCAGTAGTTACTTACCATGATACATGATACCCCGATCAGGCAACATTATGAAAAGAAGTCCAGCCAAGGTTTGGCGAAAAGGCCAAAAAAAAAAAAAAAAGAGGCCCCAGATCATCATTCCAAGGTTAATATGGTCAGCTCTGAGGCTGACGTGCTGTGTGGCCTTGAGCAAGCCACGTTACTGCTCTGGTCTCCTCTCTCCCTCGCAACTGTCTCATGAGGAATGATGTATCATGTGCAAAGCAACACATCAATTAATGTCCTGCTTACCGGACTCATGAAGATAACAAAAAGGGTTTGGAAGACTCTAAAATCTGCTTTCTCTTCTTCAGATGATTTTTCAATAGTGTAATTTGCAGGGTCGTTTTAACCTCCTGTCTTCCACTTTCCTCACATGTTACACAAAGATGACAGTACTTACGAGAGGGATATTATGAGACTAAAGAATATCCATTAAGTACAGAAGGCTCCTTGAATGGCAAAGGGTACCAAGTTAAATGAAAGCGCTGTCACAATCCTCTCTGCAAAAATGGAGAGACTAAGGTCAAGTGACTTTTAACTTCCACGAGTGGGCACTCTTGGGGATTAATATTCAGAGGCAAGGTCTGCTGTTCAGGCCTGTCCTAGTCAGGCCAGTTGTCCTCCTTCAGCCAATTTTCAAAACACAGGGCCAGCCAACATGAATTAACACCATTCATGCAATTCCCAAGAGAAGGTGTCAACTGCTTTGCCAGAGTAGGAATACAGATCGGTGATGCTCTCTCTGTTGCCTCTGCTGGCAATTCTGCTGCAAATGATAATCCAATTTGCTGGGATTTATTTATTCTTATCACTTTTTTTGGGGGGGGTAATTATATAAGGTGGTCATCACCGCAGCCTCTGGGCACATGTACAGCTGTTAATGTAGAAATTTAAAATATTAACATGCTTTCCAGCCAGGTTGGCCCATTTACTTCAAACAAGCACAGAATTGCACAGCTGGGTCTCGAATCGCGCCCCAAGGGCCAACAGAGATTTGTTCTTTGTCTGCAGAGTTTATAACCCAGTCATGAGCAAGCTTGTAGCTAGAAAATCCTTTTATCGATGACTTGTGACCAAAATTCTGTGGCCATCTCTGAAGGTGACTGATGCAAAGTGATCTGGGCCTCATTCAGAACAGCCCACGGAGAACAAAGCGTGCTCGCTGTAGTATCAACAAAAGATACTACCATCATCACTGGCCACCTGGGCTGCAGTTTTAGAAATGAACATTTAAAAAAGTTATTTTTAAATTTGTTATTAATTGAAGGATAATCACAGTACTATGTTGCTTTCTGCCATACATCCACATGGATCAGCCACAGGAATACATACGTCCCCTCTCTCTTGAGCTTCCCTCCCACCTCCCACTCTAGGTTGTCACAGAGCCCTGATTTGAGTTCCCTGAGTTATACAGCAAATTCCCACTGGCTACCTATTTTACATAAGCTAGTGTATATGTTTCCATGCTACACTCTCCAAGGAATGCCCATTTTGAATTAATGGTTAACACTAAGAATGCAAGTTGTGGTTTTGAGAGGTTTTAGTTGAGTCCCAATTGGTGAGAAAGCTGTCATGATCTAACATGTGCTGCATATAAATGAGAGAAAAAAACAGCTGACAGTTTTCTCTCTACATCAGCCACAGATATCTGACAAAGGATGGACATGGGTCATCACCTACGTCACTTAACTCCCAATTAATGGAAGAACTTCAGGGAAGCCAACTCAATGACAACGATATTCTCAATTTTCCTTTGTTAACACAAGTTAATGTTTTTACGGCTAGGAGACTCACACATCCAGGGGCAGGGTGAGAGGAGGGTGAGAAGTGCCCCTGAACTGAGGACTTCAACCCTGCAACAAGGTTTGTAAATACTGGGCACATTCACCTGTCACAGAAGACGTGGGAGGCAGAGGACGTCTGCTCATCCCCCGAAGTTTCCACGTTACTTTAATACACTGGGGCTGGTCTGGAACCCCACATGAGCAGTCTCAGAGTAACTGGAACCTTCTGGAAGTCTCCAAGCTTCACTGGTTTCTGGCTCCAGGGCCATGTCCTGGGGAGATAGGTGAGGGCCTCACCAGATAAGAACAGTTTCCCTGGACTTCCCTGGTGGTCCAGTGGTTAAGAATCCACCTGTCAGCGCAGGGGACATGGTTTGATTCCTGGTCTGGGACAATTCCACATGCCGTGAGGCAACTGAGCCCGTGCTGTGCAACAAGGGAAGCCACTGCAGTGAGAAGCCGGCACCACAGAGAGTAGCTCCCGCCTGCCACAGCTAAGGGGCAGCAACGGAGATGCAGACACAGAGAACAGACTTGCAGACACGGTGGGGAGAGGGGCGGGACAAACAGAGAGTAGCACTGGAACATATACATTCAGTTCAGTTCAGTCGCTCAGTCGTGTCTGACTCTTTGCGACCCCATGAATCGCAGCACGCCAGGCTTTCCTGTCCATCACCAACTCCCGGAGTTCACTCAGACTCATGTCCATTGAGTCGGTGATGCCATCCAGCCATCTCATCCTCTGTCGTCCCCTTCTCCTTCTGCCCCCAATCCCTCCCAGGATCAGGGTCTTTTCCAATGAGTCAACTCTTCACATGAGGTGGCCAAAGTACTGGAGTTTCAGCTTCAGCATCAATCCTCCCAAAGAACACCCAGGACTGATCTCCTTTAGGATGGACTGGTTGCATCTCTTGCAGTCCAAGGGACTCTCAAGAGTCTTCTCCAACATCACAGTTCAAAAGCATCAATTCTTTGGCGCTCAGCTTTCTTCACAGTCCAACTCTCACATTCATTCATACATGACTACCGGAAAAACCATAGCCTTGACTAGACGGACTTTTGTTGGCAAAGTAATGTCTCTGCTTTTGAATATGCTATCTAGGTTGGTCATAACTTTCCTTCCAAGGAGCAAGCATCTTTTAATTTCATGGCTGCAATCACCATCTGCAGTGATTTTGGAGCTCCCCAAAATAAAGTCTGACACTGTTTCCACTGTTTTCCCATCTATTTCCTGCGGGGAGCGAGCTCCGTCCCTGGCAAAGGTCATGAGGAAGGAGGCTTGGCATACGCAAAGGCGGGATCAAGCCTCAGGAGTCTCTCCAGAAATTCTCGAGCAATCTACCCCCAAAACCAGAGTCTGCCTACTTTCTGCTTTGTGCTTTCACCTACACCTCTGACTTTACGGGGGGCTGTCCCCCACTACCTCTTTCTGAAAAAAGAGTTAGCTTACAGCTCCAGTTAATAATTCCTGGGTGTGACAGTGTTTCAACCTACAAACTCCTTTGGAAGTCCTCTAGCCTGCCTGAATAGGTTTTTTCCGGCCACATGTGATTGTTCAGAGCCTCCCAACTGTGAGAGGCAGGAGATGTTCTAAATTGTCTAAACACAGATTCTTTTGAGTAGTTAAAAGATTGATTAGAAATTGTATTGGTGAAGGGTTTTTCACTTATTGGGCCAGTGTTTGCTGCTAAGTCTCCATACCCCTTACCTACTGTGTCCTTGGCAGTGTACTGATTGATATAATGGGTGTATAGAAATGCAAGTAGTAGCCTCAATGTTTGTAACCTTGGACTCTTGAGTTAATTCTTTTCTTGATTGAGCCCACCTCACCTTTGCCCTATAGGAATGCAACTCTATCCAATGCTTTTTGGAGGCTGGTGCCTGACTTTAGAATAATGGCCTGACTTTGGAATAATCACCTTTAGAGAAAAATAAGTTTCTTAAAATGTTAACAGGCCTCCTGGCCAGAAGATGATGTAAATCACCTGAACTTTTGCATATGATAAGTTTGAAAGCCTGGCTTCGATTAGAACCAGGAACTGCTGTCCTTGCATGACTCCACCCCTTCCCCCATTATCCTCTATGCACAACTTAAGGTATAAACTACTTTGAAAAATAAAGTACACTCCTTTTTGTTCACCGAAATTTGGTCTCCCCATGTCGTTCTTTCTTTCACCTTCTGGCTGAATTTTTCCTCTGAGGCGGGGAAGCTCGTCAAGCCTACTAATTTTGCCTGGGCTTCTAAGATCCGACCGGGGAGGCTTTAGTGTCTCCTCTCCTTCGGGAGAACGGGAGGACGCCTGCGGCCTTCTCAGGTGATGTTAATTCCCTGCTTTGGAATTTTATTCAGCCTCTTTTCTTCACTGAATTTTCCTACTGAGCTATCCTTATTTCAGCTGCTTTTCTCCACTAAATTTCCTCACTGAGCTATCCTCATTCTATTACTCTTTATATCCTTAATTAACGTTTAATTAAGCAATTGTTTCCTGATCTTCGCCTACGCCGTCTCTCCTTTGAATACCCTGGATCAGCCGGGGCTGGTCCCCGGCAATTTCCCATGAAGTGATGGGATCCAATGCCATGATCTTAGTTTTCTGAATGTTGAGCTTTAAGCCAACTTTTTCACTCTCCTCTTTCACTTTCATCAAGAGGCTTTTTAGTTCCTCTTCACTTTCTGCCATAAGGGTGGTGTCATCTGCACATCTGAGGTTATTGATATTTCTTCTGGCAATCTTGATTTCAGCTTGTGCTTCTTCCAGCCCAGCGTTTCTCATGATGTATATATTACTCTATGTAAAATTAGATAGCCAATGGGGATTTGCTGTTTGATGTAGGGAGCTCAAAGCTGGGGCTCTGTGACAATCTAGAGGGGTGGGATGGGGTGGATGGTGAGAGGGAGGTTCAAGAGGGAGGGGGCACATGTATACCTACAGCTGATTCATGCTGACCATGAATCAGATCAACAGAGCCAACACAATACTGTAAAGCAATTATTCTCCAGTTACAGATAAATACATTTGAATTAAAAAAGAAAGCCCACACATAGCAATAAAGACCCAGCACAGCCACAAGCAGCTCATATACCAGAAAAACAAACAACCCAACCAAAAAGTGGGCAAAAGACCGAAACAGCCATTTCTCCAAGCAGACAAACAGCTTGCTAATAGCACATGACAAGATGCTCAACATTGCTCACTATTAGAAAAAGGCAACCCCAAACTACAATGAGTTATCACTTCATGTTGGTCAGAATGCACATCATTAAAAAACCCACAAACAAGTGCTTGAGGGTGTGAAGAAAAGGGAACCCCCTTGCACTGTTGGAAGGAATGTAAATTGATACAGCCACTATGGAAGACAGAATGGAGATTCCTTAAAAAACTAGGAATAAAACTACTACATGAACCAGCAATCCCACTACTAGGCATACACCCTGAGGAAACCAAAACTGAAAGACACATGTACCCCAATGTTCACTGCAGCACCATTTACAGTAGCCAGCACAGGGAAGCAACCTAGCTGTTCATCGATAGATGAATGGATAAAGAAGCCGTGGTACATATATACAATGGAATATTCAGTTCAGTTCAGTTGTTCAGTAGTGTCTGACTCTTTGCGAACCCACGGTTCGCAGCACACCAGGGTTCCCTGTCCTTCACCATCTCCCGGAGCTTGCTCAAACTCATGTCCACTAAGTCAGTGATGCCATCCAACCATCTCATCCTCTGTCGTCCCCTTCTCCTCCCGCCTTCAATCTTTCCCAGCATCAGGGTTTTTTCCAAGGAGTTAGTTCTTCGCATCAAGTGGCCAAAGTATTGGAGTTTCAGCTTCAGCATCAGTCCTTCCAATGAACACCCAGGACTGATTTCCTTTAGGATGGACTGGTTGGATCTCCTCGCAGTCCAAGGGACTCTCAAGAGTCTTCTCCAACACCACAGTTCAAAAGCATCACTTCTTCGGCGCTCAGCCCTCTTCACAGTCCAACTCTCACATCCATACATGACCACTGGAAAAACCATAGCCTTGACTAGACGGACCTTTGTTGGCAAAGTAATGTCTCTGCTTTCCAATATGCTGTCTAGGTTCGTCATAACTTTCCTTCCAAGGAGCAAGTATCCTAATTTCATGGCTGCAGTCACCATCTGCAGTGATTTTGGAGCCCCCAAAATAAAGTCTGTCACTCTTTCCATTGTTTCCCCATCTATTTGCCATGAAGTGATGGGACTGGATGTCATGATTTTAGTTTTCTCAATGTTGAGTTTTAAGCCAACTTTTTCACTCTCCTCTTTCACTTTCATCAAGAGGCTCTTTAGTTCTTTTTCACTTTCTGCCATAAGAGTGGTGTCATCTGCATATCTGAGGTTATTGATATTTCTTCTGGCAATCTTGATTCCAGCTTGTGCTTCTTCCAGCCTGGCATTTCACATGATGTACTCTGCATATAAGTTAAATAAGCAGGGTGACAATATACAGCTTTGACATACTCCTTCCCTGATTTGGAACCAGTCTGTTGTTCCATGTCCAGTTCTAACTGTTGCTTCTTGACCTACATACAGATTTCTCAGGAAGCAGGTAAAGTAGTCTGGTACTCCCATGTCTTGAAGAATTTTCCACAGTTTGTTGTGATCCATACAGTCAAAGGCTTTGGTGTAGTCAATAAAGCAAAAGTAGATGTTTTTCTGGAACTCTCTTATTTTCTCAATGATCCAGTTGATGTTGGCAATTTGATATCTGGTTCCTCTGCCTTCTCTAAATCCAGCTTGGACATCTGGAAGTTCATGGTTCACGTACTGATAAAGCCTGGCTTGGAGAATTTTGAGCATTCCTTTGCTAGCATGGGAGATGAGTGCAATTGTTCAGTAGTTTGAACATTCTTTGGCATTGCCTTTCTTTGGGACTGGGATGAAAACTGACGTTTTCTAGTCCTGTGAGTGGAGTTTTCCAAATTTGCTGGCATATTGAGTGCATCACCTTAACAGCATCATCTTTGAGGATTTGAAATAGCTCAACTGGAATTCCATCACCTCCACTAGCTTTGTTCGTAGTGATGCTTCCCAAGGCCCACTTAACTTCACATTCCAGGATATCTGGCTCTAGGTGGGTGATCACACCATTGTGGTTATCTGGGTCATGAAGATCTTTTTTGTATGGATCTTCTGTGTATTCTTGCCACCTCTTGTGAATATCTTCTGCTTCTGTGAGGTCCATACTATTTCTGTCCTTTATCGAGCCCATCTTTGCATGAAATGTTCCCTTGGTATCTCTAATTTTCTTGAAGAGATCTCTAGTCTTCCCATTCTGTTGTTTTCCTCTATTTCTTTGCATTGATCACTGTGAAAGGCTTTCCTATCTCTCCTTGCTATTCTTTGGAACTCTGCATTCAGATGGGTATATCTTTCCTTTTCTCCTTTGGAATGGAGTATTACTTAGTAATATTCCATTTTCCATTTTCTCCTTAGTAATGGGATATTACTCAGACATAAAAAGGAACACATTTGAGTCAGTTCTAATGAGGTAGATGAATCTAGAGTCTATTATACAGAGTGAAGTAAGTCAGAAAGAGAAAAACAAGTATCATATATTAATGCATATATATGGAGTCTAGAAAGGTGGTGCTGATGAACCTATTTGTAGAGCAGCAGTGGAGATGCAGTCATAGACAACAGACTCGTGAACGTGGTGGGGCGGGGAGGAAGGGGGGCGGATGGAGAGAGGAGCATGGACGCATAGACACTGCCATGCATAAAGCGGTCAATGGGAACTTGCTGTATGACTCAGGGAACTTTAACTGGGGCTCGGTAATAACCTAGAGGAGTGGGATGGGCAAGGAGGTGGGCGGGTGGGGACATACGTACAACTATGATTGATTCATGGTGATGTATGGCAGAAACCAATGCAGTGTTGTAAAACAATTATCCTTCGATTAAAAGTGAATAAATTAGAAAATATATAAATACATATATATTTATATATATATATATATTTCAAAAGGAGCAGTTTCCCTGAGGCGCTTTAACCACCTGCAGGCATCCTCGGAGGCAGCTACTTAGCTTCTGGACTACCTGAGGCTTGCTAGTCTCTGAACTGTAGACTGTCATACAGGAAAAAAAGAAAAAAAAAAAAAAAAACAGACAAAACCCCAGCAAGAGTAGCAGCAGCTACAACAGAAAAGCTCAACAGAGACTGCCACTGTGAAATGTGCCACATGTTCTTAATATCTGGGGCTGAGATCTATCAGGTAAAATGAAATACGGTACCACCCATTTTGCATAGATCTCAAGGACGCAGACAGAAAATTACCATTTTAAACCAATTTTCTCTGCTTCTGAAACATTAAACATAGGAAGCATTAAAGAAGTGAGCTGAATCTCTCAGACCCTTTACAATAAACGGTGTCAGCATGGCCGTGAATGATAACAGCAAAAAAGGCTCCCAAGGTATAAAAATTAAGAGAAATTAAAGTTGTAGTTCCACACTTAGTATCAATATCAATCTACCCTGTGATGATGTCTTCCTCCAGCCTCAGCAATCCCCCAACTAGAGATCAGAGACTGCATGCAATGGAACCCTGCGGGTGGGAAGTCTACCTACGTCCTTTGACTGAAAATTTGAGCCACAGGCTTTGCCGAAGTCAGCAGAAAGACCACCATCTAACAAGGATGATCAGCATCTGTGATATACAGCCAGTTAACAAGCATTCTCGAAATAGGAAAATCAACACCAAGATGACTTTTTTTCTAAAAGAAACAAAAAAGAAACCACATTTTTAGGGTCTGCCAATAGACTTTGCGTGGCAATGATTTTTGCTTCCAAAGGACAATTTGAAAATGTAAATCATGATACAGGCAAGTGACATAAAGCAGTTACATTCTAGTCCAAGTGATTATATCAGGATTAAGAAGGATTATGTAAGGATTACATTGGGAAGGTTAAAAAAAAAAATCACTTGTTTTGCCACTGAGTTCACTGTGGATAATGTTTTAACAAGAAATGAAGGTTTTATTTTATTCCAAGTTGTTACAATCTTCATTTTTTTACTTAGTTTTATATTAATATTATGAATGGATATTCAGTAGCTGTTAAAAAGATTATATTATTCTGACTTAACCTGTTAATGGGGTTACATTATATTAATAGACTTTTATAATATTGAACCAACCTTGAATTCCTGGAATAAATCCAATAGGGTGGTTTATAAAATACTAGATTAAATTAAGTTTTCAAAAGGAATTTTAAATCTAAGTTCATAAGTGAGACAGACCTGTAATTCCTCCACCCCTCTTTTTTACTGCCTTTGTCCTGTTTTGGTATCAAGTGTACTATTTATGCCAGCCTTATGAGTTAGTTGGAAAGCTTTTCCTCCTCTCCTATTATCTGAACAATTCTGTAAAAGATTGTCATAATTTTCATTGAATATTTGGTAGAACTTTTCTGTAAATCCATTTTGGATCCGTTGCTTTGATGTGAGGTTTTTCAGTTACTACCTCCAGTTTTTAAAATGAGATCATCCAGGCTTTTGATTTTTCCCTGATTTAATTTTAACACATTTTTTTCCTTTAGCAATCTTTACATATCACGTGAGTTTAAAAACCTGTCGTAAAGCTAGTCCTGATTTTTTCATAGCTCTGTAATCTCTGTCATATCTAAAGTTGTAACTCATTTAAAAAATGTTATTTATTAGTTTATTCTCTTTCTGATCACTGTTGCCAAATATTTCTATTATATCAGTCTTTTCAAATAGGCAACAACTGCCTTTGCTGATCTTCTGCAGTGTATGACTCTGCTACTTTAGTAAGTTCTGTGCTTATCTTTTGGAGAAGGCAATGGCACCCCACTCCAGCACTCTGGCCTGGAAAATACCATGGACGGAGGAGACTGGTAGGCTGCAGTCCATGGGGTCGCACAGAGTTGGACATGACTGAAGCGACTTAGCAGCAGCAGCAATGCTTATCTTTACTTATCTTTCCTTCTTTGTGTTTATTCTTTTAAAATAAGAATTCAATGCTTACTTCTGTTTCCAATTTTCTTTTTTCTGAAAACAGACATTTAAAAGTCTAAAATTTTTCCTCTAGGTTCTGTTTTAGCTCCATCCCACAAGTTTTAATATGCTGTATTTTAATTATCAATTATCAAGTATTTTAAAATTACAATCCTGATTTCTTTTTATGTGGATTTATATGTGTGTTTAAAATTTTCTAAGTATATAGAATTTATTTTAGTCATTCTCTGTGACATTGATTCTTAATAATTTTAATGTGGTCAGAAAATACAATAGCACCACTTTGAAATTTATTGAGATTTGCCTTAAGGTCTACTATGGAATTAATTTTTGTAAATATTCCAGAAATATTTGAAAAGTACAGTTTTCTGAACAGGTCCTGCTAATCAACAGTGTAGGAATCAACATAATATTGTAAAGCAATTATCCTCCAATTAAAAATAAATACATTTTTAAAAAGAGTGTAGAAGCTGAATGCTATGGAGATGCTTCATCAACTGCAAACATCAGCAGGAAGAGCAAGAGGAAGGGAAGAGCAGAGCTGCTTTAAAAAGTGTCCTTATTCCCTGTCATCTTTTAAGGTCTTTCACTAAGAGTGGGCTTGGCATGTCGCCATTGTCCTTTAAAGTCTCAATGTGTGATATAACCTCACTTTCAAAAGATTAGGAAAAATAATTAGGAAGAAATTTTAAGCACCGTGCTACCTGGATCGGAGCTTTCTTACTACTCTTTCTAAGCCTTGGTTCCTTGATACGCATGATGTACATGTCAGCTCTCAGGATGCAAGGTTCTCAAAACATCTGGATGGTAGAAGACAGTCTGAACAGAAATGTATATGACTGTATGTACACGCACTCAGTGCGAGTGAAGACAGAATGGCTGTTTCCCGAGGCTGCAGTCATTCTTTCAGAGCCCTGGGGCCATGCCTGTAGTACCTAATGAGGTCAGCGACTAATAAGTTCCTTAGCATCTAATAGCAGCAGAGAGCATCCATGACTTCTAAAGACAGAAGTGCTCAAAAAACCCTTACACTTCAACAAAGACTTGTCAGAAAGTGGGTTCTATTCAATCAGTGAGATGAGGTTGTTATGTATTTGGGCATGACTAGGAGAAGCAGCGGATATTAAGAATCAGGGAAGCTGGTTCACAGGTTTTAGTAGCCGAGACTAAAACATGTGTGGTGACTCAACAATTTGTTCTTTACTTCATCCATTCTTTACTCAGAGAGTTGCTGGATATACAAAAAATAAAAATTAGCCTTTAAAGATGGACCTTAGGTGCCAGGATTAATCTCTATCCATTATCAGAAGAAAAAAGAGACTGACAGTTATTTGACACGTTGGGGGAAGGGTCATAGCCCCCTGTGTCTCAATTCATTTTCCAGGGGGTAGGAGACCAATATGAATGAGCGTAAAAGGAAAAGATTCTCAGAATGCAAGCATGAGCAGGCGGAGCAAGGAGCCAAGGACCGAGAACCAGGAGCCGTGAGGAGCAGGAGGTGAGCTTGGGGTTTGGGGGTAGGGCTTAGCTCAGTGACTTCAACTCTATTTGATTAAAATTAGGAAATAAGTGGGCTGGATTAGGGGCTCAGCAATGCCCCTCTTAGCTTTCACAGTCTGTGTTTCGCAGTTCTCTTGGGGTAACCGTGGTGGTAACAATCTCTTGCTGTGCTGCAATTGAGCCCATGCCCAGTCCAAAATTTATATCGAAAGCATAATTCCCATTATCATCATATGCTAGCTTGTTTTTTATACTGTGGGTGGGCCATGAGAAATGACAAGAAAACTGTGAACCTAAAATCAAGCATATCTATCACGAGCTGGGCAGAAAAAGCAGACTAAAAAGGCCAGCCTAATCAGTTAAGATCCAAGGGTTCAGGAGGGAAAGATCAGACTTGAGAGTGCTCCTTAAGTGATCCGGTGATTCTCGGAAATCTGAGCTCATGATATCCTGTGTAGAGGGGTGAAACTTCATCCAGAATACTCCTTTTCTCCTTCTCCCTAAATGATAACTAAGAGGACCACCTGGGGAAAATCATTTTGTAAAGAGAAACTCGGCACAACACCCTTTTTATGGACTTTACAGTTACATCATTACCAAGATTTTCCTGAAATAAACTGTGAGTAGCACTGGAGATGAGAAATACATGCCACAAGGGAAGAAATATTGGAGAAGGACATGGCAACCCACTCCAGTGTTCTTGCCTGGAGAATCCCAGGGACGGGGGAGCCTGGTGGGCTGCCGTCTATGGGGTTGCACAGAGTCGGACACGACTGAAGCAACTTAGCAGCAGCAGGGAAGATATATAAACCCAGGAGAAAAGAAGACAAGATACACAGAGAATTAGCGAAGGACAAAATTGCAGGGCACCAGTCTGTGTTTAAATTATTGAAAAATGTATAATGCACTGGTTCAGGAAATGACTTTGGGAAAAATGTAAATCACGGGTGAAAACATATATCTCTAACACCGGGAACGAGAGCCCCGGGGCTTGCCAATGAAAGTCTTGTGACTGGAATACATGAGTGATACCAGCTTAAAATAAAGTGGTGGTGGAGGAGGACATAGAAACATGAACTGTGTGTGCGTGGAGGGGACAGCAGAATGAACTACACGTGTAATCACAATAAATTACAGAACAAACGAAAGAAGGGAAAAAGTGAAAATAAAGGCATGAAGTGCATTCTGCTCATCTCTCATTTATAAGTACCGTTTGTAATGCCCATTCCTTGGAAACCTATAACCAGAGTGCTAATATACTTTCTCCTTTTATATCTTCCAGAAAATAAAGCTGCTCTGGCCATTTACTAAGTGTGTGTGCACACGTGTGTCTGTGTCTGTGTGTGTATGTGAGACACAGAGTGGGTGAGACAGACAGACTGACCCAGCGACACACAGAGAGGGAACAGAAACCGGAGAGGCGATCACCAGACTGAAGAAGCTGCATCGAGTTAAGAACTTCGTGAGGCAGGGTCTTTTCAGCGATCAATTGAGTGAAGTGGGTGGTTTATAAAGGGAGGGCCAGATTGGGCACTAACTTTGTTTAAGCTTCCCTTGGTGACTATTCTGGGTGCTTTGTTAAACAGAGGAGAAAACGTAGTCTTTAACTAACCATTCCAACATCTTGGTACTGAATTCCCAGCTCCACTCTTTGGCTACAATTCCAGAAACGTGAACTGACTGCGTTCGGCTAGTCCACTGGTCGATATTTAAAAATGATAACGCTGCATGTTTATGCGCACAGAGAGAAAGAGACTGAAACAATATATGTAAATGTTACCCACAGTGATATCTGGGAAGCGACACCCTGAATGATGTATTTCCTTTTATATGCTTCTTTTAGGTTTCCCAGTTTTCAGCACTGAGCACACACTGTTTTGTAAGATGGAAAATAAAACAAAAATTAACATGACAAACCTATACCCAGAAAAACTGCAGCTCCCACCCACACTTCTCCTCCCCTGTGTTTATTCTCTTACTCAGCTGAAGATTTCTTCCCCCTCTGAGTCATTCTTTCTCCTTTGTTTCCACGCGGTCTTCTTTCACCCCCGCCACACTTCTCCCTGCTTTCTCTTCACAGCCCTCATTTCTGATGAGGAGGAAATTGGCTGCCCTTGCTAATCCTCATGTTTCCTCTCCTAACCAGCTGCATGGAGAAAGCCCCAGAGCACAATTCCCTCCCAACGGCAGCCCAATTGGAGAGATGGATTAATTACATCGGTCTGGCTGGGAGCGTGACACCTGCTGTACGCAGGCGGCCATGTGTGCGTCCGGGCCCAGGGCTTTGGTGTGGACGAGCCTGTCTCTTTGCATTGGCAGATGCTGAAGAAAGAGAGTCAAGGCCAGGACACAGGGATTCATTTCAGCGTTCACGGCTGCAGGGGAGACCCGACAGTGGTCAAGCAGTACGTGTCTGCAGCCAGAGTCCGTTTTGATTTACTGCATTTAAGAAAAGATCCATGGCGCTGTAAATCTGGGACTCCTGGCCTGGTATATGGCCCATACGTCAGGAGGCAATTTCTAAAAGAGGTGGCGGAGGGGAAGGTCATTTAAAGGTCATCCACCAACTATGGCTGACAGTGTCGGGGGAAAAGCCAAGTTCTTTTATCCTGGGAATGGCTGCGAATCTACCAACAGTCCATATTTCCCAGTGCAGACGTCGGGGAAAGTGGCAAAAGGTAGAAGCTGAGAGATTTTAATGGTCTGCAGGGCAATGCCATTATGTCTACCCCTGGCTTCCGCACTGATCTGTCCGCTAGTCTCATTAATTTTTAGAAGAGATGATTACTAATGAGGATGCATTTGATGATCAAATTAATTACTGGCAGAGCAGGAGCACTCAGGGTCAACTGAAACCTCCCAGAGTTAAACTTTATTAGGGCTTCTCTTTCTTGTCCCAGAAGTGAAGAGAATTATTTTCACAGTTCAAATCTAATAAATAAAAGCTGCATGTGTGTTATTTTCTTCTTGCTGGTTCTTACTCTGCCCAGGTAAAAATCAAGGGCTGGGACACAGAGTCGGCAAACAGTCAGTGGATTTTGGCCAAAAGTATTTCTAATGAGTGAGGAGCTCTGGAAGGTGTCCTGGGCCCCTGGTTACTGCAGCTCTGAAGCCCCACTTCTCTGCAGGGTCCACTGTGGGGAGTTACAGGGAGACAGAGAATGCAGAGACCGTGGTCTGGCAGGACTGGCCTGGAATTCTGACTCTGCTGCGTCCGGACCCTGGGCAAGTCACTGGCCGTCTCCAGGTCTCAGGTTTTCCCCCGAGAAACCACAGTGAGCACATGCTCCTGAGGTGTGAGCGCCGAGAAGAGGAATAAAGGGGTTTCTGGGGCGTAACTTCAGGGAGCGGGTCCCCCAGCCATAAAGGGGTGTAAGAACAACAGAACAAGCCACCGAAGGGTCGGGAACCGCATGTCTCCAGACTTACTCTGTGAGTCCTGGGTCTTCTCCTGCATGCTTGTGCCAAGTCACTTCAGTCATGTCTGACTCTCCAGGGCATCTTCCCGACCCAGGGCTCAAACCTGTGTCTCTTGTGTCTCCTGCATTGGCAGGCAGGTTCTTTACCACGAGTGCCACCAGGGAAGCCCCGAGTCTTCTCTTAAACCTCCGCACTTCTTCATGCTGGCCCTGAGAATGCAGCGATTGCAGCTGGCATTTGTGGAGCGGCTTTTCCAAACGTGTTCACGTACATGGCCTCATTTCATGGTCGCAAACCCTGATGGAGGTGAGCAGGGCCCGTTTTCCAGGTTAAGAACCTAAGGTTCAGACAGGCTGACTTATGCAGTGTTGTGCAGGAGACGGCCAGGCTGGACACCCTCTCTGT
The DNA here is from genome assembly GCF_002263795.3 of Bos taurus. Taxonomy (NCBI): domain Eukaryota; kingdom Metazoa; phylum Chordata; class Mammalia; order Artiodactyla; family Bovidae; genus Bos; species Bos taurus. The sequence continues at coordinate 13,440,032 of NC_037339.1, forward strand.
CCCACCGGTTCGGTGTCTTCCTCTTCTTGTGAAAGGCTCAGTGTCCCTCATGTCCACGAAGGCGGCCTATCTCCTTTCTCATCAGAAGGTCTCTCTGTCCGGTGAAAATGGTACGATGCCCCGTGGCCTGCCCCTGTCTGAAACTACTAAAAACAGCAGTTTCCTCTCCATGCACATCACTTTTGGTCCTTTGTATCTTGTCCAGATTTAAAAGGGCAAGTGCCTTCACCACTCCCAACCCCCTCAGCAGATGTCAGGTGGGACCATTTCAAATGCGATGGGAACGAGCCAAGGACCTGTGCACTGGTTTCCACTTCTGGTTCCAAATGTCCCCAACCATCCCTTCAAGACTCTCACTCAGCAGTGGGTACCAGACGTCCTTTAGAAGTGCCAGGGAGTGTGATCTGCAAGTGCTAGAAAATGGACATGCTGCCAGCAGGACAACTGATATTTAGCTGAAGGTAAGAGGTGCTGAATTATAAATGAGGGTATCATCACCATCACGCGGGCTGCTATTACAATGTACCATCCCACAGTCCGACTCCTTTGGCTTCCCAGGTGGCTCAGTGGTCGAGAATCCACCTACCAAGCAGGAGACGTAGGTTCGATCCCTGGGTGGGAAGATCCCCCGGAGGAGGAAATGGCCACCTGTTCCACTATTCTGGCCCAGGAAATCTCATGGAGAGAGGAGCCTGGTGGGCTATAGTACATGGGTCACAGAGTCAGACACGACTTAGCGACTGAACAACAGCAAATCCCAAGGTAATGGTTGAAGAATAGGCAGAAAATGAAACGACAAACTCTGGGGTAGTTACGTGAAAAGGAACGATGACCACGGTGGACCCCGGACTCAGCAGCTGTTGTGAAACCTGATGTCTTGCCTTGGAACTTAAGTCAAGCCACACTTTGAGAGATGTACATGTTTTTATGATTGTTCTGATTTTAGCAAAATGTCAAAAATCTTTGATATGAATGTGGGAAACGTCTTATGAGTTGTTTTTTGATTCAGAAAGAAAGAGACTGCATCTGGGTAGCTTAAATAGAATAAACATGCCTATGTCTCCGCAGCCACAGCTTGTAAAAATTCCAGATGTGTGTGTGTATGTCTTTATGCACAGAAATATTTTTTTGAACTTTTTAAGACTACAGAATTTTTTATTACTTGCCTATAAAGATTGCCCAGACCCTTTCTCTACACTGTAATAATGCAATTTTCTTGCCTTGACCAGTGATACCGAAGTATTTTCTGCACTGATGTAAAATATTTTCATACAGTAAAGATATGGATGAGTAAACAACCAAAATTCCCAGGACACTTCTTCAACTGAGCAATTTTGAGGTTCATGAGTCCTCCCTAGGAAGAAAATCCTCATAATAAACTGCAACTTAAATTCCCAACGAATCAGTCTTTAGTTTTGCCCAGCCTGCACCGAGTTCACTGATCTATATATTTGACAAAAGCTCTTAAAAGTTAACCTGCCATTATAAAAGTGGTGAATCCCTTCTTTTAGAGAACTTTCTCCTCTTCTCTTTCTTCTGTGTTAATGTCCGCATCACTGTGTTTTTAACTCTGGAGGAAGATATGTCCTTCTACTGCCTCTCCAGTGTCTCCATGCATCCTTCTCCTTTCTCTACCTCCAGCATCTTCTAATCTACTCTTCACAGGCCCACTGAGGCTGAGGCTTGCCTTCCTCCATATCATTTGTTTTTCTCAGTTCTGTGCCTCTTTCTCTCTTCGAGGGCAGCCAGCCAACATAGACTGGAGAAAAGTCACCCCGTTAAGCAGTATTTCTATTTTCATTCATGAGGATAAGTCCATGAGTCACATTTTTAAAGAGCCACCTGAAGGGCTTCCGTAGCGGCACAGTGGGTAGGAATCCACCTGCCAATGCAGGGGACGTGGGTTCCATCCCTCGTCTGGGAAGATTCCACGTGCCACGGAGCGACTAAGCCCGTGCACCACAACCACTCAAAGCTGCATGCTCTAGGGCCTGAGAGCTGCAGCTACCGAGCCCAAGAGCTGCAGCTACAGAGCCTGAGAGCTGCAGCTACCGAGCCAGAATGCTGCAGCTACCAAAGCCCGAGTGCCTGGGTGCTCCACAAGAGAAGCAACTGCAGCGAAGAGTCCGTGCGCTGCAAACAGAGAAGAGCCCCTGCTTGATGCAACTAGAGAAGAGCCTGTGCGGTAACAAATTATGAGTTATAATTAATTAATCAATTATAATTATATAAATTAATTATACAGTCATAATTAATTAATAATAAAAAGAATCAACTTAAAAATCCAACTTCCCGTCACCTCGTTCAGACTATTCATCTCCCTTTTCTCCTCCCCTAAATGCCCCTAATTTGTGTATCTGCCTTCCTCATCCTGAAGCATCCATCTTTATTCTAAAAGACGCTGCCTTAAGTTCCTATGTTCCTACCTCTTAGATGTTTAGAAAATGTGCTCTCTCTTCTTCTCTTGTTTCTGCAAAGCCACAATAACGTGGAATGTTCCCCCCAAGCTCCGTTCCCCTTCCACTCTCCAGGCACCATACTAACCCAGGATTCGTTCAAGGACTGGATTAAAACCAAGAGCTCCTGAAACAGGTTCTTGTTCAAAATGTCAGACCCAGTCCATGGGTGTTTGGTTTTGCTTTTTCTCTCCTCCACAGACAACTGAAATGTATGTCAGTGAATAAACTTAAGAGCAATGCGAATACAAGGGAAACGCCAGGGAGTTCTTCATGTAGGACAGACTCTGGCATTTGTGGAATCCCCAACTCTCCTCAAAATGAAGCCTGCCAGTCAGTGAGCTGCTGAAAGGGAGACTCCGCTATGGGGAGACCTGGACTCAGCCATCGGCAAACCACACAGCATCCTGGAACAGTGGCCTCCAGCCCTTCATCCCAGATACAAACAGGCTACTAAGCATGACCTCCCAGGAGAAGAAACCCGGAGCACGAAGGAGACAGATGGAGACACAGAAATGCAGCAAGCAGTCCTGGAATAAACAGAAATGGTTCAGGACCAAAAAGAACCTAAAAAAAGAATTCTAATTGGTATTCTCAAAAAGATTGAGAAGAGACGGTAACCGAAAAATAGCACTGCATGAAAAGATAATAAACAAAGAACAGAAATAACATGTGCAAATAAAGTAATGTGACGATCAAATAGAAACTTCAGTGGAAAGGATAAAAGATAAAGTTTAAACAGATCATATGAGAAAAAGGATAATGGACAGACAGCACTGGCTTCGTAGGTCCATTATCTGATTGCTGGGCATTTTCAGAAAGCAAATACAAATGCAAATCAGAAGTGAACAGTTGTGAGAGAACAGAGACGCCTGTTGCATCTGTCCGTGTTCTCTGCCTGCAGAATCTCACCCATGTTGCTTGTAGTGCCGTCTTTGAAGGCCACTGGGAGCAATGGGGTTGCTGGCCTTCATAGGATTTTCACAATCTTTAAGGTAGATGCTCTTTTTTTCCCCCAAATTTAAAAAGAAGTTATCTGAAGTTGTCTTGGGTAAGTTCATTTTACTTGTCTTCCTCTAAAATCTTCTAATGATCAAAAACACCCCCAGCCCAGCACAACCAGCATCCTCACATACTCATCATCACAGCAGCCCTGGACATGACTCCTGCTGCCATAACAACGACCCTACCTGTGACCTGTGCACGCCAGACCTCCTGACACGTGAGTCTGGGAAGGCAAAGCAAACACAAACTTTTCACTGTCTCTTAAAAAAAAAAGTACTTACTTAGACAACTGAATAGTTTAAAGAAGATTTCAGAAGAGATGCCTAACTTTCCTTATAGTGGTCAGATGCACTCACTGGTGTTCTCATTTCAACACATTTTTCATTTAATTTATAATACATATCCCACAAACCAATCCTTGATGATTTGGCAAAACTCGCTGGGGTTACGTTGTATTTTAGGAGAGTGACGTTATTGTATTTCTTTGCCCTCTTCTGCACGATTAGTCTAGATTAGGAGTTGTAATACATATACAGAGAATTCCACATATGCTCCTCTTTAAGCATAAAGTGGGGGAAAAAATTGTTATTTAATTTCTGAAATAGTGTTGATCGTAATAGGACTCTTTTCCCAATTCCCCCCGGCCCCTGGTCTCTTTTGCTGAAAGCTGTCAAGACAGCTGACTAGCCCTGGTCTTTACCAATGTCAAGCCAAAAGCGTAAGAGAGTTCTATGTGGGCCAATAAACCATTGGCCTTAAGACAGCGGGTCTCAAGACAGTTGGTCTTCAATGACATTTGTTAACAGCATTAAAGAGCATTGGCTGAAATTCAGTGTGTATGAGGGAGCCTTCTGATATAACCGTCATTAGTCACTCACATGGAGAAGGCAATGGCAACCCACTCCAGTACTCTTGCCTGGCAAATCCCATGGATGGAGGAGCCTGGTAGGCTGCAGTCCATGGGGTCGCTAGGAGTCGGACACAACTGAGAGACTTCAGTTTCACTTTTCACTTTCATGCATTGGAGAAGGAAATGGCAATCCACTCCAGTGTTCTTGCCTGGAGAATCTCAGGGACGGGGGAGCCTGGTGGGCTGCCATCTCTGGGGTCACACAGAGTTGGACACGACTGAAGCGACTTAGCAGCAGCAGCGGCAGTCACTCACAGTTTTAGGACCGGCAGCTTATAATGGTATCCTGTTGTTATCTAAATATTTACCATCCTATAGGACTTACACATGGCTTCAAAAAGAATTCTGATTAAGTTGCTCATTTAGAAATATGACAAACTGACTTATTATCATGAAGTAGAACACAAATCCTACTTAATGAAGCTGTGGTTAAAACCATAAAAAGATACTACTATACACTGCTTCAGTCAGTCAGTCAGTTCAGTCGCTCAGTCGTGTCCGACTCTTTGCGACCCCATGAATTGCAGCACGCCAGGCCTCCCTGTCCATCACCAACTCCCAGAGTTCACACAGACTCATGTCCATCGAGTCAGTGATGCCATCCAGCCATCTCATCTTCTGTCGTCCCCTTCTCCTCCTGTCCCCAATCCCTCCCAGCATCAGAGTCTTTTCCAATGAGTCAACTCTTCCCATGGGCTGGCCAAAGTACTGGAGTTTCAGCTTCAACATCATTCCTTGCAAAGAAATCCCAGGGCTGATCTCCTTCAGAATGGACTGGTTGGATCTCCTTGCAGTCCAAGGGACTCTCAAGAGTCTTCTCCAACACCACAGTTCAAAAGCATCAATTCTTTGGCACTCAGCCTTCTTCACAGTCCAACTCTCACATCCATACGTGACCACTGGAAAAACCATAGCCTTGACTAGATGAACCTTTGTTGACAAAGTAATGTCTCTGCTTTTGAATATGCTATCTAGGTTGGTCATAACTTTCCTTCCAAGGAGTAAGTGTCTTCTAATTTCATGGCTGCAGTCACCATCTGCAGTGATTTTGGAGCCCAGAAAAATAAAGTCTGACACTGTTTCCACTGTTTCCCCCTCTATTTCCCATGAAGTGATCGGACCAGATGCCATGATCTTAGTTTTCTGAATGTTGAGCTTTAAGCCAACTTTTTCACTCTCCACTTTCACTTTCATCAGGAGGCTTTTTAGTTCCTCTTCACTTTCTGCCATAAGGGTGGTGTCATCTGCATATCTGAGGTTATTGATATTTCTCCCGGCAATCTTGATTCCAGCTTGTGCTTCTTCCAACCCAGCATTTCTCATGATGTACTCTGCATATAAGTTAAATAAGCAGGGTGACAATATACAGCCTTGACGAACTCCTTTTCCTATTTGAAACCAGTCTGTTGTTCCATGTCCAGTTCTAATTGTTGCTTCCTGACCTGCATACAGAGTTCTCAAGAGGCAGATCAGGTGGTCTGGTATTCTCATCTCTTTCAGAATTTTCCACAGTTTCTTGTGATCTACACAGTCAAAGGCTTTGGCATAGTCAATAAAGCAGAAATAGATGTTTTTCTGGAACTCTCTTGCTTTTTCCATGATCCAGTGAATGTTGGCAATTTGATCTCTGGTTCCTCTGCCTTCTCTAAAACCAGCTTGAACATCAGGAAGTTCACAGTTCACATATTGCTGAAGCCTGGCTTGGAGAATTTTGAGCATTACTTTACTAGCATGTGAGATGAGTGCAACTGTGCGGTAGTTTGAGCATTCTTTGGCATTGCCTTTCTTTGGGATTGGAATGAAAACTGACCTTTTCCAGTCCTGTGGCCACTGCTGAGTTTTCCAAATTTGCTGGCATATTGAGTGCAGCACTTTCACAGCATCATCTTTCAGGATTTGAAATAGCTCAACTGGAATTCCATCACCTCCACTAGCTTTGTTCATAGTGATGCTTTCTAAGGCCCACTTGACTTCACATTCCAGGATGTCTGGCTCTAGGTCAGTGATCACACCATTGTGATTATCCTGGTCATGAAGATCTTTTTTGTATAGTTCTTCTGTATATTCTTGCCATCTCTTCTTAATATCTTCTGCTTCTGTTAGGTCCATACCACTTCTGTCCTTTATTGTGCCCACCTGTGCATGAAAGGTTCCCTTGGTATCTCTAATTTTCTTGAAGAGATCTCTAGTCTTTTCCATTCTGTTGTTTTCCTCTATTTCTTTGCATTGATCACTGAGGAAGGCTTTCTTATCTCTTCTTGCTATTCTTTGGAACTCTGCATTCAGATGCTTATATCTTTCCTTTTCTCCTTTGCTTTTTGCTTCTCTTCTTTTCACAGCTATTTGTAAGGCCTCCCCAGACAGCCATTTTGCTTGTTTGCATTTCTTTTCCATGGGGATGGTCTTGATCCCTGTCTCCTGTACAATGTCACGAACCTCAGTCCATAGTTCATCAGGCACTCTATCAGATCTAGTCCCTTAAATCCATTTCTCACTTCCACTGTATAATCATAAGGGATTTGATTTAGGTCATACCTGAATGGTCTAGTGGTTTTCCCTACTTTCTTCAATTTAAGTCTGAATTTGGTAATAAGGAGTTCATGATCTGAGCCACAGTCAGCTCCTGCTCTTGTTTTTGTTGACTGTATAGAGCTATACACTGCTTATAGTGACTAAAAAAAGAATAAAACAAAACTAACTGGCCACTCCAAGTGCTGGCTGACAAGGATGCTGGAATTCTCATGTAATCTTTCGGGAATGCACATCAGGAAAGACATTCTGGAAAACAGTTTAGCAGTTTCTTAAAAAGTCAAACACACCATATGACCCAGCAATTCTATATTTACCCAAGTGAGATGAAAAAATTATGTCCAAACAAAAAGCATGTAAACGGAATGTTTATAACAGATTTATTCACATTGGCTTCAAACAGGACACCGTCCGAATGTCCATTAACTGGTGACTAGACAAACCAAGTATGGCCCTTCCTCACAATGGAATACCATTCAGCATAGAGAGAATGAACAGCAGACACACCCAGCAATATGGATGCCTCACAAATCCATCATGCTGAGGAACAGGAGCCAGACTCAAGAGGCTGTACATCCTGTCCAAGTGCTCAGCTACTTCGGTTGTGTCCAGCTCTGTGCGGCCCTCTGGACTGTAGCCTGCTGGGCTCCTCTGTCCATGGGATTTCTGGGGCAAGCATACTGGAGTGGCTTTCCATTTCCTTCTCCAGGGGATCTTCCCGAGCCAGGGATCGAACCTGGGGATCAACGCAGGGATCGAGCGTCTCTTACGTCAGCCTGTATTGGCAGGTGAGCTCCTTACCACTAGTGCCCCTGGGAAGTATATACACCATGACTCCACTTATATGACTTCCTTGAAAGGACAGAACCAGCAAGGCAGAAAACAAGTCAGTGGTTCCGAGGAGTGGGGTGGACTGAAAAGGGGCATGAGAGAATTTGGGGGTGCTGGTGGTGATAGAATTGTTTCATATACTGATTGTGGCAGTGACTCACAGAACCCTGAAAATAGTCTTTTTCACTGTGCGTAAATTTTACTTCAATAAACCCCAAAAAACACTTCAGTGTGGTAACCTGAAGATAAGTAAGAATTTCAAGTATGGATATGTTTTCCTTGGATACCTAAAGATACAAACAAAAGCCCACAACCTCACTCTCCCCATGGCAGAGACAGGTTAACTTTGTCACCAGCTTCAGATCAGGTAAAGGCTATCGTGTTACCATGGATACCAACTATTACTTCATTTTGTGTGAAACCTCTAATACGAAACTGTGACTCACATGCAGGGCAGGAGGAAGACTGAGAAACACCCAGACAAATTCACCTGAGGCTTTTTTTCACTTTTCCAAACCCTGCCCGTATTTCCTGCATGAACTCATGAGAAACTATGTGAAGTCAGTGAACACATCCTTCAGGGATGGAAAGAAGAAAGGTGAGCAACTTTCCAGCTAAACTTGAAGGCAGTTCTAAAAAACTGTATGCTAGTCCTAAGGCTAGTAAGGCTGTTTATATTGTTTTGTTTATTGCAGAATAATTTTCCCTAGATGGATTGCTAAGACAGTGACACGTGAGAGACCAACGCCCTCCTCTATCTGCTGACTTTCCTGGGAGGTGATTATTTTCTGATTTATAAAGTGGACAGCAGGCAGATTGAGGGTGGGTTTTAAAGTTAGGAGAATTCTTTGCAGTGGGGCTCAAATCGACAGGTTGTGGGAATTCATTCAAAGTGAGTAAGGTAGGAAGATGACTCTTAAGAAGCACATACATTAAAAAACTCTATTAAAGATGTGTTCCACAATAATCACCATGGGTCCACCTAAGGGCCAGTGAGAATGAAAACTGTACCTGCTGCCACTGACCTAGTGCGTCTCACGTGCTAAGGAGGTGCTACATGGACCCCTGGGGCATCAGTTCTCCCCACACCCTGCCCTGCGCTTTCCAAGATCCCAGAGTCCCCCAGAGGCACTGGGCTAGTTCTTGCCCCTGTAGCTCTGTCCCTTCTTTCTTCCATTCAACAAATATATTTTGACATCTCCTCTATGTGTGCTGCTGATGGAATTGTGCCCCCCTCCAAATTTAGAGTCACGTACAGATGTGAGAGCTGGACAATAAAGAAGGAAAAGTGCTGAAAACTGATGGTTTCAAAGTGCGGTGCTAAAGAAGAGTCTTGAGAATCCCTCAGAAAGCAAGGAGATCAAACCGGTCAACCTTAAAGGAAATCAACCCTGAATACTCTTTGGAAGGACTGATGCCAAAGCTGAAGCTCCAATACTTTGGCCACCTGATGTGAAGACCTGACTCATTGGAAAAGACCCTGACGCTGGCAAAGATTGAAGGCAGAAGAAGAAGTGGGTGGCAGAGGATGAGATGGTTGGATGGCATCACCAATTTAATGGACATGAACTTGAGTAAACTCTGGGAGATGGTGAGGGACAGGAAAGCCTGGGGTGCTGCAGTCCAGGAGGTTGCAAAGAGTCGGATGTGACTTGGCGACTGAACAACCACCACCACCAAATCTCTATGGTGATGTCCCAAACATCTGTACTTCAGAATGCAAACTTATGGAAACAGAATCCGTGCAGGTGTTATGAGTTAAGATGAAGTCATATTTTAATAGTGTGGGCCCCTTAACCCTGTACAGATTGTGACCCCGGCACACACACAAGGAGAAGGTCATGTGAAGATGAAGGCAGAGAGCGGGGTGATGCGTCTACAAGCCGAGGAAGCACAAAGCTTGCCAGCAAACCCACAGAAGCCAGGGGAGAGAAGAGAGCAGACACTCCCTTGGGTCCCACAGGGAACCAACTTTGCCAGCAACCTGGTCGTGCACTTCTAGGTCTACAACTGTGACCATAACTTTTTGTGATTTAGACCAAACCAGAAGAAACCAAGACAGACCTCCAAACAAAACTCCCCTGCCCCCCAAACAACACAAACATAGGAAAGGACGCTTTCTATGGACAAGGAGATTCTGCAAACGTGTAAGAGGCTGCAAGAGGAGAACTGTCCCTTTAAGGGGCTGGAGCTCAGTGAGGATGCCCAGCACAGTGGACCAGTGTGGACCAGAGCATGCTTCTTCCTGATGGGCCAGCCCACCCTGCCTCCTGACTTCTCTCACATTTGAAACTTCAGCCGCCTTCAAGGTTTTGATCCACTTTTCAAGCAACCAGGGTCACCTTTCTTGGGAGGAAAAGAGGGCCCGTTGCAGGAAATACGAGATAGTAGCTTGCCGGCTAGATCTGGCGTCATGGTCCTCGGAGAAACGGCCAGACGCTCCTCTTGGCAAAGGCATCACACACCCCCCGATGGGGACAGATGGACAACCCCAGGAGCCCCGCGTGGCAGCTGTTACACCGATTTTCAAGTGCGGGGGCCTGAGCCCCGCCTGTAATAACATTTTCCTGGCTGGCTCTGACCTCTGAATCTCGCTGATTTGTCTAACACACACTGTGAACATCAGCGAGTCAGGACTCAAAGCCAAGACGGCAGAACTGCTTTTAAATGGCAGGAGATGCTTAAGACAGGATTTCTGTGACTTGGTCATTAACTTGTTTACATCCCGATCTGCGCTTCTCTCTCACTTCCCTTCCTCTCAATTATTTTTTCCCTCCCTTGATACTGCAACCTGTTTTTGGCGAAGGTTTCAGCGGCAGTTACCTCTCATCTTTAAGACACTTCTCTAGGCAATTCAGGCTCCTGCTTTTAGACAGCAGTCAATACAGATGGGGGAATTTGAAAAAATATCCTACTCACTCCATCATTTTCCATCAGCCTGCTTGTATTTCCCCCATTTAACGAAAAACAATCTTTATTCCTCCCCCCTAGAAAGGAGAGGTTAAATTGATATATTCAGGAGTAACACATGTACACTTGTATGATGATAATTTCAGCTATATTTATTCTAAGATAACTCAAAGGCCCAAACCCCTTAAGTGCGTCACACATCAATCAATGTTTCCAGATATAAATCTAGATATGACTCTTTGACCCTCTGCAGCCAGCGCCCGGGTTATCCCAGCCCTTGAGCCCTCGTTCCCCATAGTTCATGTTCCTTCTCCTTCCTACAGAGCCCATCACTTCTGTTTCTTTCTTACACTAGCTGGAAAGATCCAGATTTAATCTGAACGTGCCAAACTGAAGCCCGTGGCTCTTTAACAAAAAGCAGAGACGTTGGCCTCTTTCTGAAGCTGCCCATTGCCCTGAATTCCAGTCTTTCATCCAACCCGACAGCAAACATTTCTGAAATACAGAGTGTTTCCAAAGAACCGGTCTACATCTTAAGTATCACCCGGGAGAAGAGGAAATAAAAACAGTTTACACGTTCATCGATCTCGAAAACAAACTCGCCACGCTTTTATAAAAATCAGTCTGCTTGCTTGTAAGTGGAGACGTTCTAAGATTACACAACGCTGGTGTCGTGATGGGCACGGATTTTCTAACCATTTGCCAGGGGGCTACATTTCCCGTGTGGAGCTTTCAATGCCTTAGATTCTCTTTGTTTCCCACCTGGAGGGTGTAGTTATTGATACTGCAACCTATTTCTTTGTGTGGCTTCTCCCCAGACCCTCTCCTCCCACAAAACATCATCGGGACTTGCCTGATCCCACCACTCAGCTTTTCTGCTGTCCTTTTTTCTCCTCCAGCTTCCCGCCACCCCCGTCCCCTGAGCACACGTGCCCCTTGCTCTCCGAGCAGAGGCGCAGGTACCTGCTGCATGCCTTGCATCGTCTGCTGCAGGAACTGCACCTGCTGGTCCTTGGTCAGGTTTTCCTCCGTCCGAAACAGCTGCTCCTTCTCCTGCTTCAGCAGCTCTACCTCGTTCCTGTAGGCGTCCAGCTGCCATCGGAGGCTGTCATTCTCCTCTTTAAGTGCGTAGGCCTGGGCGGCCAGGGCTGCGGGGCAGACAGAACGAGTTCAAGTGAGTAACCGTCTCGCTGAGATGGAGGGCCTTCGGTACTAAAGGGAGCCTTGCACCCCAATTTTTTATTTTCTAATTTTTTTTGTTGTTGTTGATGTGGACCATTTTAAAAGTCTTTATGGAATTGGTTACAGTATTGCTTCTGTCTTATGTTTTGTTTTTTTGGTGCAAGGCATGTGGGATCTAAGCTCCCCCACCAGGGATCGAACCCACACCTCCGGCACTGGATGGCCAGGGGAGTCCCCCCTCACTCTGATTCGTCACCTTTGTGCCAAACTTAAATGCCCTACCGTGGGGTGCTGCTTCATTTTATGGCTGGTGCTGCCTTATTTTGCAGCTCACTTCTTTGGGAATGTGTTAGCTATTCTGTCTGTCCCATCTTATGGGTGCCTGTGGGTACAGGATGAATTCCTTCTGAATTCTTGTCTCCTGACCCCTGCCCCGACCCTAGGCTCCCTCTTAAAAACTGATCTGGGTTGGTGGTGATGAAAGCACTCAGAATTCCAGGCAGACACTCTGTCTGCCTTGTGACTGCCCTCTCCCTTTTGGCAGGATGGCTCAGCTCCCTGGAGGGCCACGTACACGTCATTCGTGGTCCCCAGCTGGAGGCATGCAGCCACAGCCACCCAGGGGAGGGTGGCGGGGATGGATCCACACACCGTTCCTTCCCGCTGAACTGCCAGGACAGACTGCACAAGCCTGTTAGCTCCTTCTAACTCCTCTCAGGACGGAGACTTGGTTTCATCTGTTTCACCAACAGTCTCCTACCCTACTCCTTCCTGAAACCTGAAACTCTCCAAGTGGGGGGCTCAGAGCTCACTCACCTCCCCACCCGATGGAGAAACCGGGATGGGTAATTCAGGGCCTTACACATCTCACGACTCCAAAAGTAACTGAAGTGGAATACAGAAGAGTGAATGGGACCAAGGAAAATTGAGGATGGGGACTCCCTTCCTTCGTCTCTAGCTGACTACTTGGTGGTCTCCGCAGCAATCACAATAGCTTTCTGAGCTCTCACAATGTTAACAGACGCTGGACCACACACTCACTCACTCCATCTCCCCCATCAGCTTCTGATGTGGGTGCTGTTCTTATTACTCCGCTTTACAGATGAGAAAAAATGAGGCACATGGATGTTACAGAACTTGTCTGATTTCACAGAGAAAGTACCATCAACAGCCTTCAAACCCAGGTCAGGCTCCAGAGTCTCTGCTCCCAGTCACTGGGCTATTCTGCCAGCCCAATGGGTTTAGTTCTGAACAGATTATTTTAAAAGAACCCCCAATTCTCTCTTTTTTTTTTTTACCAGTCTCCCATACTTTCTCTGCCTCCTTCAGAAAATCCATTTGCTACTTTTGTAAGCAAGATAAAAGGGGAGATATTTCAAAAGTCTGTTATCAGAAGCTTCTTTAAAGACGTGACTTCTGGTTTGTAAGGACATGGTGTGGAACCTCGCTCCAGCAGATTCTTGGTCCAGGATCACTTCCAGCCCCTCCCCAACAATCCCCCAGTTCCAAAGCCAGATCAAGGTCAGCCTCTCAGGTCACAGTTCCACCATGAAGAGGTGACAGATGTGAACAGAGTTGCTCTGAAAACCCACTGAGCTCTCTCCTCAAATAACCACCATCAAATTACGTCAACAGTGGTTTAATAGTTGAGTGTTTTACGGCATTCTTCTTTGTAAAACTGATGATGTATATAGTACACACTGAAAGACTAATCAAATAGAACATGCAATTAACCAGAAAATTCCCTACCTCAAACCATCAGGGATCAACTAGTCAATGAGCATTCACTGCATATGCACTCTGTGCCGGAGCCTGTCTGGGCCTCTTGGATCACAAAACAAGGAGACAGAGTATGTCTCTCCTCTCAAAGAGCTTGACATACAACAGATACCTACAAGTGTGAAAGGAATGTACTCAAAGGAAGAGAGAAGAGGCTAATGCCTGACATGTATGCTATGTGCTAAGTCGCTCAGTTGTGTCTGACTCTTTGCAAACCCACGGACTGTAGCCCACCAGGCTCCTCTGTCCATGGGATTCTCTAGGCAAGAATACTGGAGTGGGTTGCCATGCCCTCCTTCAGGGGATCTTCCCCACCTAGGGACTGAACCCACGTCTCTTACATCTCCTGTATTGGCAGGTGGGTTCTATACCACCAGTGCCACCTGGGAAGCCCACTGTAGGCACTCAAAAAATACTGGTTGGATAAATACATGAGCGACCAACTTAGTGTCAGGGTGTATGACAGGGGAATCCATTCTACAGGAATTCAGAGGAGAGAAAGGAAGAAGCAGATGGGAATAATAAAGGAGGGCTTTGAAGGCTGAAAGCCCATGAACTGGTGAAGGGCGTCTCAGTCAGGAACAAGAGCTGAAGCAAAACCCAGAGATGGGAAGGCAGACTACTCCGGGCAGGAAGCAGAGAAGCTTGACCAAAAGTGCAAGAGTCCGTCTGGAAGCAGTGAGAGAAAGGTGAGCCGTGCTGCATGATGAGAGGGGATGGAGGCCAGCTGGACCGCTGGGCCAACGGGGCGGCCAGTTGAGCACTGCTGAAGGTGCCTGGCAGTGGAAGATGTGACGAAATTGGTGATTTAGGAAGATTGGTTTGGCAATGGTGCATGGAATGAACTGGAGGCTGAAGAGGATGAGTAAAGGAAATTTTATTTGCTGTATATGTATGTGCAAACCCCAGAAACTGCCAGTTTTACAGTTTTCAGGGACTGACTCATAAATCAGAAATGACCCAGGGTCCACCTTGGAGTATGGGCTGAGTGTGTGCATGTGTGCTAAGTCGCTTCAACCGTGTCTGACTCTGCAACCCTAGGGACTGTGGCCCCCAAGGCTCCTCTGTCCATGGGACTCTCCAGGCAAGAATACTGGAGTGGGTTGCCATGCCCTCCTCCAGGGGATCTTCCCGATCCAGGGATGGAACCTGTGACTCCTGCATTGCAGGCAGATTCTTTACTGCTGAGCCACCAGGGGAGCCCAGAGTACGAGCTGGTGGTTTTTTAAACATGGCGCGGCCCAACACTATACCGCCTCAGGTCCTGTCCACACCCTGACACACACCCTGACAACTCAGTTTACCAACCCTAGGGAAATGGTTACCAGGCATCATTTAAGAGAGGGATGTTGTAATAGGGCAAAATTAGAGAAAACGCAAATGACAGAAAAAGTGTTGGCGCTACAGAAGCACGTTACTACATTTAGTAGCATTCAAAGACACTTAAGTCATTTCCTTAGGAAGCTCCATTTGGCCCCTTCTCAGTTCAGAGTGGCATTTTTATTATCATAACTGATAGCAGGTGTTCGTGAAGAAATCGATTAGTATGCAGAGATGGAAATTACATTTTCCAAATGAATTGCCGAGTCTGCAAGATATGCTGAAATCTGGGTAGCAAAATGCAAGCAGCTATAAAGCATGTGCCAGCAACGTTATTTAAATAAATTGTCTGAACATAAATACATAGAGGGAAGTGCACCATCCATTATTTTAGGACTTCTCTTAGAATGGCACAGCTGACAGCTCTTACTCTTGGCTTGAGCTGAGTGACCACTGCTCCTGCCAAGTAGGATACAACGTCGTTAGCATTTCTGGAATAGGCATGTGATATCATCATATTAAAAAAGATGAAAAAAAAAATCCAGCAGGTGTAACTATCCACTCTCATCCCCCGCTCCCCTCCCCCCAAATCAATACCATAGCCAACCCCATCAACATTTATATAATTGGGGCATATAACTGATTTACATTCCTTATTAAGTGATTTCAAGCCTGATATCTGCAAAAAAAATCTTGGTTTCTCATGTGGCTGCAAAGTGGTTATTTTATAAAGGGTGAGAAATTGTCTATTGACTCCACTTAACTTCTGGCCACCTGTTTGTAAACATTTTTCAGCATCATGCTGCATGGATCCGCCCCTCAGATGAGGCTTCCTGGAAGAAGTTAGATTATGTTTCTTGGACCAGGGCTCCAAAGGAAACAAAAAATCCTAATCATTTCTAAGTTAATATCATTTCTCGGTATATTCAAAATGCAGAAACTTGAAAGGTCTACCTTTTCCTCTCTTTTTTTTCTAGGATACTGCATTAAACAGTTTTGAAAATGTATAATGAAGCTTCCAGGATAAAATTTACCCTTGAATTACATTCGATTACAATACAAATGGCAACAAACCTACCATTCAAATAAGCAGGATTAAAAATAAAATGACACTAGGCATCTTTTTGTAGGAATTCCTGTGGCTATGCACTGTGTTGCAACAAATAGAATATTGAACATGTGGATTACTGACTTTCAATAAAATTTAAAGAAAAAGAATACAGTGAGACACTTTAAATGTAAACTATTCTGAACATAACTGAATTTTGCTTTGGTGAGTTTAAGTGAAAGTTGCTCAGTCGTGTCTGATTCTTTGTGACCCCATGGACTACACAGTCCATGGAATTCTCCAGACCAGAATACTGGAGTGGGTAGCCGTTCTCTTCTCAAGGGTATCTTCCCAACCCAGGGATCGAACCCAGGTCTCCTGTGTTGCAGGCAGATTATTTACCATCTGAGCCACAAGGGAAGCCCAAGAACATTGGAGTGGGTATCCTATCCCTTCTCTAGCGGATCTGCCTGACCCAGAAATTGAACCCAGGTCTCCTGCGTTACAGGTGAATTTTTTACCAGCTGAGACACCAGGGAAAAGCACTGCTGTATCCAAGGGTGTCTCAGATCATCATTCATTCATTCACCAATCAGCTGTGTGAAGCCACATGCAGGGAGCTGTGACCTCCACGAGGGTAAAGCCAATGCAGGCATCAGCTTATCCTTGCTCAGGACCTTAGGAAAATTCTGTTACAGGGATTTTCTGGTTGGATCAAAACAGAAATAAAGACACTGGAAAAACCCTGTTAAACAAGATTAAATTCCATTTCAAAAATTAGCACTAGACTACTAAAATTAACCAAAGCGTATGAAAGTTGATCCAAAGATTGAATTGCATCACTGTAAACGAGGCTTAAAGGCATTACAGCACCTCCCTGCACCCTTGACTAGATCCTATACAAACCAGTATTCTTCATATTAATTATGGTCAGAGTGACCTCCTCTTCCGACTCCTCTATTACTTACTGTGTTTCCATGGGAACAGATAATGGCATGCTTAACTTCTTTAAGTAAATAATCTGGTGAAAGCCTTGAAATCTCTCTCTTAGCAGCCTGAGCCAGCCTCAGAAAAATAATTAGCACTCTATGGAAATATGTAAGTTATTTTGGGTTATGTCCCAGTAAGCTGACAGTATGTTAATATCTTTTTCCTGCTCAGGCAAGATGTAACTAAATAATCAAACACTATAACATATTGTTTCTAACAATATCTGGATTTCTTGAGAACTTGGTGTCACTGGGGGACTCTGTGTTTAATGTCCCTCCCTCCCCTCTGCCAGCTGTCCTCCTGGAATGGCAGGAGGACGCTACTGAGCTGTGCATCTCCTCCTCGTGTGCAAAGAGCATCGCTTCCAAGGATTTCATCAGCTGCAACCGATACAAGCACTTGTGCTAATAGGTCCAGAGCCCAGGATGACGGGATGGGTCTGAGACCTGGAAGATATGGCTGCCGTATTTGTTTGCCTTCCAGCTCCCACAGATCTGGGCACCTAGGGACCAGGCTCCGTCTGCCTCTCTGTGTCTGCTCTTCTTCTTGAAGGGCGCCTGGGGTGTCCAGTTGCTCTGCTGTGGCACAGATACCACGCTATGTCATGCTTTTCTCTGCTTGGTGAAGCTCATTCTTGAGGGGTGACCGGGCCAAGCACTGCCATCTGACTGGTTTTCACGGATGCAGCGTGAGGGGTGTGAGATGTGCCTTCTGCTCCATCCCTCATTCTCTTCTTGCTGCTGAAACAGGCCTGGGTCTCTGAATCACTGCATGGAGGAAAGGTGCCCAGGGACCAAGAATACCTGCTTTGGATTCTACTAGGCTCCAAAATCACTGTGGATGGTGATTGCATCC
This sequence comes from Bos taurus, assembly GCF_002263795.3. Lineage (NCBI taxonomy): Eukaryota > Metazoa > Chordata > Mammalia > Artiodactyla > Bovidae > Bos > Bos taurus. The sequence continues at coordinate 13,457,847 of NC_037339.1, forward strand.
ATGAAATTAAAAGACGCTTACTCCTTGGAAGGAAAGTTATGACCAACCTAGATAGCATATTCAAAAGCAGAGACATTACTTTGTCAACAAAGGTCTGTCTAGTCAAGGCTATGGTTTTTCCAGTGGTCGTGTATGGATGTTGAGAGTTGGATGGTGAAGAAAGCTGAGCACCGAAGAATTGATGCTTTTGAACTGTGATGTTGGAGAAGACTCTTGAGAGTCCCTTGGACTGCAAGAAGATCCAACCAGTCCATCCTAAAGAAGATCAGTCCTGGGTGTTCATTGGAAGGACTGATGCTGAAGCTGAAACTCCAATACTTTGGCCACCTCATGTGAAGAGTTGACTCATTGGAGAAGACCCTAATGCTGGGAATGACTGGGGGCAGAAGGGGACGACAGAGGATGAGATGGCTGGATGGCATCACCGACTCGATGGACATGAGTTTGAGTGAACTCCGGGAGTTGGTGATGGACAGGGAGGCCTGGTGTGCTGTGATTCATGGGGTGGCAAAGAGTCAGACATAACTGAGAGACTGAACTGAACCGTGCCCAAGAAACAAGCTCTTTTTTTCTTTGAAGTTTTGGGACTTAACTGTAGAGCAGCTGACACTATTCTACCCCAGTTTCCCAAACACTGGCTTGGATCAGAAACTCCCAGTAGGTGTGTTTAACACGTATTTCTTGGTCCTCCCCCCAGAGTTTCCAATGGGATTATGTCAAGGATGTGGCTTGAGAATCTGCATTCCTCCAAGTTTCCCGTGATGCTGATGTTGCTGGGGCTGAGACCACATTGGAGAGCAGCAGCTCAGACCACGGCTCCATCTACTCCTTGGCTTCTGAACTGCGGCTACAGTTAGCTTGTTTGGACAAATACTTCTGAGGGCACCACAGGCTCAGCCTGGCCTTCTGGTTTCATTCCTTGACCTTCTGAATGAGCCCCAGCCCCATGCTCTGCACCAGGGTAGGCAGTCCTGTCCCAGCCCTGTCCCCATGCCCCAGCTACCTCCTTATAAAAACAGGGAGATCTGAGGAGAAGATACAGTCACCACCACTTTCCTGTCCCTGGTTTTTTCACCAACAGTACCAGCAGGCATAGCAGTAGTAATGAAAACAGTAATAGCAGTAGTAATAGCTAAGGATGTTACATGCCTAAGCCGATGATTTACACAATCTCCTTCTGCCCTCGTGGAAACATGACATAGTAAATATGACTATTATTTCTTTTTTCCAGGAGATAGGACTAAATTTGAGAGACGTGGAGGTTACACAGCTGGCTGGAGGTGCAGGGTTTATCCTCGGCAGGGGGAACTCCAGCATCTGCACCTCCCAAAGTAACGCCACTGGGGTGGCCTCGCACAGCGAGTGCTGCAGCTTGAGAGCAAAAGGAAACCAGGGGCCCTGCTGCAGGGCCTGCTCTGTTCCTAACAGAGGCGAACACTGCTTTGCTGGCTCCGCTTGGTGACTGTTCCGCAGGAATGGGGCTCTGTTATGGAGGCAGAGGGGATGAGACTGTTTTAAAACAAACACCCACGGATCTTCTGCAGGAGTTGTTTGGGAATAAGCCATGTGGAAGTTAAACTAAGGATTCTAGAGTCTTGAGGCTTGACTTGATCCACTCGGCAGGGATCCTGTCTTCTGTGCTGTGTCCCTCTTCTATGAAACAGCAGCACTGAGGCTGCCAACCACTGAGCATCTGGGTTTTGGCCAGTTAGTGAGGTTCCCTGACTTGACCACAAGTGTATGGCTTTATTTCTGAGCCTCTGTTGTGTTCCATTGCGCTTTATGTCTGTTTTTGTGCCAGGCCATACTATTTGGATGACTGTAGCTTTGTAGTATAGCCTTAAGTGATGAGGTCTGATTCCTTAAGCTCCACTCTTCTCTCACAGAAAACTCTAATTTGAAAAGATACACGCACCCAATGTTCATAGCAGCACTACTTACAACAGCTAAGACATGGAAGCAACTTAAGTGTCCATCACAAATGAATGGATAAGGAAGATGTGGTATATACACACAATGCAATACTACTCCACCATAAAAAAGAAGGAAATATGGCCATTTGCAACAACATGCATGGACCTAGAGTTATCACAGTAAATTAAGTAAGCCAGAGACCACATCATAAGGTATCACTTATATATGGAATCTTAAAAAAAGTAAGCTTATTTACAAAATAGACTCACAGACATAGAAAAGCTATGGTTACCAAAGGGGAGATGGTGAGAGATAAATTACGAGTTTAGGATTAAAACATGTACACCAATATACAGAAAATAGATAACTAACAAGGACCTACTGTATAGCTCAAAGAACAATATTCACTATCTTGTAATAACCTATAATGGAAAAGAATCTAAAAAAGAATACACACAGACACACACACGCTTGTGTGTGTGCTAAGTCGCTTCAGTCGTGTCTGACTCTTTGCTACCCTATGGACCACAGCCTGCCAGGCTCCTCTGTCCATGGGATTCTCCAGGCAAGAATACTGGAATGGGTTGCCATGCCCTTCTCCCATATATATATGTATGTATATATAACTGAATCACTTTTTGCACACCTGAAACTAGCACAACATGGTAAACCAACTGTATTTCAATACAATTTTTTTTTAAATAAAAGGCTCTATGAAGACAGCCAGGTCCAAGGGCTCAGGCTGCTCTTGCGGTCCTGAAGGACGTTCCAGTGCACACCGTACCCATTTGAACGCCCCTATGCTGTGCCTTTCTAAGTGTCTTCAGCTGAAGGAAGGTGGTAGAAACCCCTCTTCCCACAGATTCCCCTGGTCTGAATGGGCTCAGAAAGGTCCAGGACAAGGACCAGATGGCCCTCAGATGACAGGACAAAGCCCTGGCTCCTCGGGCTGGTGTCACGGCATGCCTCCCAGCATCCTGGCACAGGGCTGGGGAGCATCAGACGCCTGCCTCGCAGCTAGTCTCCTGCTAGACAGCCTCTCCTGCTCCCAACAAACTAAAATCGATCTGTTTTCCAGCAACACCTGTATCGCCACCGAAGCAGCAATCTTCTTCCAACTGCCGGCGGAAATTCCTTCTGTTACAGTTTTTCAGGATTATTATCATTACAACTTAGCATTGACATAACATTTTCTGTTTGCAGCGTCTGTGCATTAGCGGTGATTAGGGAGAGCTCACCAGAAGCACAATGCAGTGTCTATTTCCATCTTTGTGTGAGGTCAGTGGAATAAGGGTAATTTGAAGAGTGCAGGTAAGCTGGATCCTGTTATTATAATGGCTTGTGCGAGTCTGCAGGCACACCTGGCAGCAGGTGACTCGGGAAAAGAAAAAAACAATCTTCCAAGACCCTGTTCACGGAGCTCCTCCTAAGGACATGATCTGCTGGTGGCCGTGACTACGCTGTGCCCCTGGGTCACTGACGCTGCTGAGAACTGACCTCACACCTTACTGCTTTTCCATCAACGTTACTATATCTGATACCCCCCCACCCCCAACTCTCCCATTCACTGTCTTGGAGGGAAGTAAGTGAAAGAAAGAGGCACGCCTGTTTCTTCTACGAGCAGGGAGCAGGGTGAGTCTGCCATTTAAAAGGGTCCTCGGGGAGGCATAGAGTCCAGCAAAGCTCAGCTCCTCACCTGCGCTAGGTGAGCACACCTGCCTGACCTCGGGGGCTCAGTGCCCAGCGATGGGGACATGAGACAGGCATGGATGGGCCTGGGGGTCCCTCACCCGCTCTCCCCTCCCCATGCTGTGGTGGTCGGACGGAGGGAGAGGCTGGGAAAGGAGGGCTGCTGGGGGGCGGGTTGGACCTTGAAGGCAGGCTCAGGCTGCCAAAGGCTGCAGGACTCGGGAGCGGGCCGCCGCCGTGAGGATCACGTTCACCGTGGACCCAAGGAGCCGGTGCTGGCGACAGGGCGAGATGGACGTGGGGAGGGGAGGAGGTTGGGCTGCCAAGGGCCCCGTCTGCAGTCACTACAGCGGACACGTCAAGAGCGGCATTTCCACCAACTCTCCCTTTTAAAATCGGACTTCAGTTTGCTTTTCCACTTTCGGTCTCTATTTCGATTTCCAAGACACACAGCTACCTTTTTACCACCCCCCAACTCTGAAAGCTTTAAGGTTTCTTTTTTAAGGCCGTCAGACTTAAGACCGATATCCGTCCCAGAAGGACGCAGGTTTTCGGGAACAAGGGCCCCACCCTGGCCATGCCCTCGTCTCCTAGGCACCCGGGGACGGTGCTCCGCCCTCGCTCGCAGCTGGTCTCTCCAGAGAGAACAGCTTCAAACAGCAAGCCTTTCCCTGAAGGCATTCACTGCTCTCCCTTCCTGCCTCGCTCTCCTCCCGACCCGCAGATTTCTTTCCCTTTTAACCAACAGTGACTTCCAATTTTCTTCAAGAAACCTTTCCCTGAAGGAGTGATGTTTTTCTACTTGTTCTAACCCCCTGCACATACACACGCGCGCACACACATACACACACTCTTTCTATATGGATGGTTTCTACCACACAAGACACACCCCACTCTGAAATGTGGAGGTCAGCCCACGTGAAGCGTGTGCTCAGTCCTAGACACCATCCTTCACAAGGAACAGTGGCCTTTTCCACAAAAAGGTTATTAAAACACCAAATACCTGGGGTAACACAGATGAGCTAAAAAGAAAGCCTCTGGCTCCCCTCAGGTTTTGTGCGGAGCATAAACCCAGTCTGAGGAACAGGAACCGAGGCTGCTGGGAAGCGGTGGGCAGCAAATCCCCTCCACACGAGCCTCGTCACCAATGCTGAGACCGGCTGAAGCCCACATGTTGTGTCTGGCACCGGGGCAAGAGACTACCGCCTTCTCTAGACACATAACCAAGGTGGAATGACACTGGCACCCCTGTGCCACTAAGTCGTGTCTGACTCTGTGCGATCCCATGGACTGTAGCCCGCCAGCCTCCTCCATCCACGGATTCTCCAGGCAAGAATACTGGAGACGGTTGCAGTTTCCTTCTCCAGGGGATCTTCCTGACCCAGGGATTGAACCCGTGTCTTCCGTGCTGCAGGCAGATTCTCTACCGCTGAGCCACCAGGGGAGCACAGAATGACCTGTCGCCCAGCCAGCAGTCCAAGTTCGCTCCACACACAGCCGCCGCCTGTCCTACCTTAGTGTCTCGTAAAACGGAGTTCCTGGACCCACCCCAGCCCCCTCGGAATCTGAGCTTCTGACACGGGGTCTGAGGTTGTGCATTTCAGCAAGCTTTGAGGGTGACTCTAATGCCAAAGTTTTAGGACCACTTCACTAGCCTTTAGGGACCAGATCCCTGGTTTCTCCATAACGTGCTTTCAGGCTTGTGCGTCTTTCATTATTTTTTGACACCTGCTTTCTCTCAGCCTTTTCCTAACGGCTTCTGTTACTGAAAGGAATTTTCCCCTCTCAGGCTTGTACTGTCCAGCATGGCTTTCCAGGATTTTCTGCCTTCTGTTCTGCCTTCTCACACTTCGCTCATCTATCTCCCTGCTCCTCTGAACGCTGCTTACTGCCCTTCCCGTGATGATATTGTGACTGAATGCTTTCATAAATCCTCCAGGCAGTGTCTCCAAAACACATTTCTCTGATCTACTAGATGTGGTTGTGTATTACTTTTTCTTGCGGGCATATTTCTGGAGAGATCACGGCTGCAGTGGGTTTGCAGCCTGCACTCAGGAGAGGCTGGGCTGCACCCTCGTGCTCGCCGGTGGGGCAGGGGCGGCACTAATCACCCTTGACCGAGGGCCCTTGGACCAGCCTCTCACTGGAGGAGTGGAGACCCTTCCTGCATGCGAGCTCTCCCCAGACCGGTCGGTAGGTCCTGCGAGGCCCTTCTCTTTGGCCAACGCCCAGACACCCCTGCTTTCTTCTCTCACCACCGATGGATGAGAGAACTGTCCCTGGCTATTCTCCCAGCATCAGAGAAGAGCAAGAACTCTGTCCTTGGCTCTCATCCCATCTTTCTGCATCAGGCTACTTTCATTTTTCCTCCCAGCTAGTCTTTTTTCCCAATTAACCGAGGGCTATTAGGGTGCATCGCACACAGCTATGGGGGAATCCTCCACCTGGATCATGCATGCCATACTTAAATAAACTACCTCCCTTTCTTCTCTCTTTGGTCCTTTATTGTTGCCTATCTCAGTTGCTTCCTCTCGACTAAACATTTTTATCTTCTACTTCATTTTCATTCTCTTCTTCTTTTTAGTTGGGGTATAGTTGCTTTACAAAGTTGTGCTAGTTTCTGCTGTACAACCAAGTGACTCAGTTATACATTTACATATATCCCCCTCCCTCTTGGACCTCCCTACCTCCTACTCTTCATGCTACCCCTCTATGTCCCCACAGAGCCCTGAGTATAGCTCCCTGTTTGTTACCTTACAATCTCTTTTTTTTTTTTCTTACCTTCTTTTCCACCTATAATTGACAGCCATCAATTCTCCTGTCACGGGCCAGTGGTTTCCAATCCGTTGTACATCAGACCTGCCTGAGGAGTACTGTAATAACAGATGTACCTGGGCATTAACCTCTGGGCACTGGTGTTGTGCAAAGCTTCCCAGGTCTTCCCGCTCACAGCCAGGGCTGGGAACCGCTCATTTCACTTTCTGTGATTGTTCAGCGGTATCTGTTCTCCACCTTGTCACGGTACCACTTGCAAAATGCCTTGGAAACCCTTAGTTGGTTATTTCTTACAAAGTTGAGGAAACCCTCTTAGGATGAACCTTATATTACTGCTGAGAATGCTGAGGCTTGGAGAAGGGACATCACTGGCTGAGCCACACTGGACACAACTCAAAACTTCCTCTGGGGGCCTCTTACCTTGTCTGGTTCAAAGTTATTTCTGAACTCTGTGGTGAATCCAACATCTCTCTTCCAGCAACACCAATTCTCACTCATGTGGGCCACTTTCTCAGAGCTTTTCTAATGGTTTGACCACCCAGGTGAGGTGGTCTTCAAAAGAGCATCAGCGTGAGGTTGGCATCCCTCAATCAGGCCCAGAAAATGGGAAGGAAATATGAGAAGCAGCCTCTAAAACACTTATCTTCAGGGACTTCCCTGGTGGTCCAGTGGTTAGGACTCTGTGCTTCCACTGCAGCAGGTTCGATCCCTCATCGGGGAACGAAGATCCCACATTCCACGAGGTGTGGCCAAACAAACAAAAAACTTATTTCCAAAACTCATGTTCTCTCCTCCAGCCAGACGGCTTCAGCTGGACACCTCTTTCCATTACTTCTTTTCATCCCTAGAGCTTGAGTGTGACGAAATTCTGCTTTAACAACCTCGGCATTCATCTTCTTTGAGTCCTTGGGCAGGGAAAAGTGCGTGTATTTCATAAACTGACTGGATGGCTAAATTATAGCATATTTTTCCCTGAGAGAGAGTTGTTAGGATATTAAAACCCACTATATATCGAGTATGATCATGCTTCTCACATCCCCACAAATAGCAGTTCTTGCTTTGCTTATTAAAATGATGTTTCTGATGGGGATAATTTTTCAGGTAGCAATGTTTTATTCTTACTGGTGACGCCTTAGGATCCCTCTGCAAGTGCTGAAGCCCCAGTTCAGCACAATTAATCAGACGCTAAATGCTTTAAAACAGCACTGCCCCTTTTTCTAATTGAGAAGTAGCGCTGTTTGGGCAAGTTGAGAAGGTGACCTTGATTGAATTAGAAAGGTCAGGGACAGAACAGACTTCAAGCTCATATTCAATGATTTTAAAGAAATGACTTCCCTCCAATTAAGCAGGAATTAGCATGAAATATTTTGTTTCTGAAAGGTGAAAAGAATTCCCCCGAGAAAGCAGTTCTCTGCTTACTAGCTTTTTATTGAACTCGGGAGAGAAGGTGGTTTTATATCAAGTGCTTTGTTAACATGGTGTTGATGGCCTGGCATCAATTACACTATTCCTTTGGAGCCTAAATGTTATATAGAATGGGCAAAATGTCCAATCTAAGTTTTGATTTCTATTTCAAAAGCTCAAGGACCTAACAACTTTCTCTTACTACCAAAGGAAAAAAAAAAGCTCTATTTTTCCATTTGCAATCATCTCAACCTAGTTCCAGGAGAAAAATGGTTTCAAACATTACCTGACATATTTCTTTGTTGTTTTCCCTTTTAGCTCCATCCGTCACCTTGCCAAGTCTCCCATCTTTTAATGACCTGAAAGAACACACCCGTCTTCCTGCTCTAAACAGTAACATGCATATGTCTCTGCATAATTCTGGAAGAGGCTCCCACAGAGAAGTGAGGAGGACAGGACACAGGTGGTGATTCAGGGACCACCGAGTGCATCTGAGCGGCAGCGGTTCTAAGAGGACGCTGGGTGGGCTGTTCTACATCCCAGCGTCTGCCCTTGTCAACCTCAAAGAGTCGTGCAGACACAGATTATACAATATGCAAGAGTGAGGCAAAAGAGAGAAGGGGATTTACAGCTATATGCGTTATGAGACTTGGGGGCAATTAGTCAACCTCTATTAGACCTCAGGGTTCTCATCTGAAAAACACGGTCAGTACTGTAAGGATCAAACAGATAACATTTTTTTTTTTTTTTTTGGTCTAAGCTGAAAAAATATCCTTCAACACGATTAAAAAATTAGTTGAATTGGTTCTTCCTAGTTTTTATTTCCAATCCATTTGGTTAACAAATTCTTGTCCATTGACTATGTACCCTGCAAGGTGCTGGCCATTCCGGGAGGTTAAAAGATCCTGACCTAGTCCTGAAGGAGTAGATGGGTGGAAAGTCTTCCATCTCACCATTATTTACTTAAACAAACAAAAAAACAAACAAAAACCAGGCAAACTTTCTCCAGGATGACAGAATTCAGCTGAATAGATTTACCCTTCTTTTCAGATCCTCGCAGCATTCACGGCTCTGCCTGTGAGAGTTTATCTGTTAGTCTTGGCTTTGACTTCTGAGGGTGTGGAGAGCAGGTGCAGGATGGACCTATGATCCAGTGTTATTCCAAGGAAAGGAGATCTCTGGTAGCTACTGGGATTTTTCAGAGTAGGAAAACAACACGCTCAGTTCAAAGACTGTCTCAAACAGTCTTACAAGACTTTGCTACTTTTCCTCCTTAATACGGCACCGCAAGACATGATATCATGGTCCCATATGCGTTGCAAGTAAGAGTTCACTAAATATTTGTTTTATCATTGCTTTGTATTATGGCATTGCTTAAGACAATTTCATGGAAACAAAGGGCTGAGGATAGAGAAATGGCTAGCTTTAACAACTTTCAGATTATATAACTAGAAGAAAAGTCTAGAATGGCAAGTGGAGACATTTCTTAAACAACTGACTGGTAAATCACTAAAGAAAAGAACAACAAAATTCTGTGAAGCAATTATCCTTCAATTAAAAAAAAGAATTAAATCTCTTATCCTGCTTCCAAGAGATTTGCTAAACTCGTATTACCACTTAAGTTTTGCCTAAAAACTTGTAATTACAAAAAATCACTAATACAAACTTGCAGAATTTATTCAGCATTCCAGCTACTTATTGTTGGGGGTAAAAACTACATTTTTGTCATTATAATTTTGGATATAGGGTAAGAAAGGAAAGGACATAATACTTCTAAGATCTCTTTACAATCAAAACATGCCCGAGTCTGTGTATCTCAATAAGATTACTACTGTAGATGCTCTCCTTCAGACATATATTTTCCAGATTGATTGAGGGGTACATCTCATAAAGAAGAAGCCTCAGGAGCAAGGAAGGAGGGGGAATGCTTCAACAGGTCTTGAAATTAGATGGGAAGACAATGAATGAGTTTCAGGTAGGCTCTCCCAGTCCCTGGGCATGCAGAGAAAACATGAGATGGGAAATCAAAGAACTAATACTGTAGCTCGGATCACTCTAGATCAATCATCACATCTGCGCTTGCATTTAGGGTAGTTCTATTTTCCTCTTTGGCTTTTTGGAGAGTCAGGGAATGGAACACTTGGGCTTCCATTGGAAGACAGTGTATCTATCTGGTTTATCAAAGGCATACATGACATGGCATGATTCCTCCCCCATGTACATACTTCAGTTCTTCACAGCATGTCTTCTTCTTGCTCAAAGCCACAGAACAGGCTGTTTTTGAGGAAATAAATATCACTCGACTTGAAAAGGGATTGTGCCAGTTTCCTGAATATTTTTAGAAGCTGGCATTTCTGCTGGCATGAGCTAGAGAACAGTTTGCTGCATGCACTGTGTGTGCTGAAGCTAACTTCTTTCTAGTCAGCAGAAAATCCCAAGAGTAATGGGAAGACCAAGAGAAAGCCGCAATGAGCTTGGTCAGGATGAGCACTTTCAGGTAACGAACATACCCCGTCTACCTCTACCTCCCAATGCCCTCATGGCGCCATGCACGAGGCAGGCACTCAATGTCCTTGGCGGATTTCACTGACTCTGTTGATACCACTCAAGGTGTCTGAGGGATATTCTGGAGCCTTTCCCCCTCTAACACGCACAGAGCGGTGCCACAGCAAGATCATCAACCTGGAAAGAAGGGAACTAGTACTGAGTTCAGGACCTTCTACTTACTATCTTGGGCAAATAACATAACTTCTCAACGTAGAGCTGCACACTCCTATCTGTGCAGAGGGGGGTATACAAAATGATTTCTCAGCATTTCTTCCACATCTGATGAAGAGACTCGTCATTGCCAATCTCCTTGTGATGAGGAGCTTCGCTGGTGGTCCAGCAGTAAGAAACCACCTTGCAGTGCAAAGGGGACCCTGATTCGATCCTTGGCCTGGGAAGACCCCAGACCCAAGCAACTAAGCCAGTGCACCACAACTACAGAGCCTGGGCTTCAGCTACTGATGCCCATGTGCCTAGAGCCCGTGCTCCACAACAAGAGAAGATCGCACACCGCAGAGAGAGAAAGCCCGTGCGCAGTAACGAAGACCAGCTCAGCCAAATAAATATTAAAAAAAAAAAAAATAGAACTTCACATGTCTGCCTAGATTTGAACTTGAATGATTTCTTAGATCTTTAGTTTAGTAGCTATGCAAATATGATCATACTCAGAATAGGAAACTGCAAGACAATATGGTCTAGGAAGCTGTAAAATACAGAAAATTAAATGTGATAATTCCGTTTGGGTTTTCCTGATAGTTCAGTTGGTAAAGAATCTGCCTGCAATGCAGGAGACCCCGGTTCGATTCCTGGGTCAGGAAGATCCACTGGAGAGGGGATAGGTTACCCACTCCAGTATTCTTGGGCTTTCCTTGTGACTCAGCTGATAAAGTATCTAACATGCAGTGCGGAAGACCTGGGTTTGATCCCTGGGTTGGGAAGATCCCCTGGAGAAGAGAAAGGCTACCCACTCCAGTATTCTGGCCTGGAGAATGCCATGGACTGTATAGTCCATGGAGTCGCAAAGAGTAGGACTGAGTGACTTTCACTTTTACTTTCCCTGTCCAGGGTGCCCAAGTATCATAAATAGCAGGTGGACTTTCTAAGAAAGGGAAGAGATAATTACTGCTACTCCTTTAAATTACTTTTCCATTAGTTCTATGGCGCTTAAATGTGTCTGCTGCTGCTGCTGCTGCTAAGTCGTTTCAGTCGTGTCCGACTCTGTGCGACCCCATAGACGGCAGCCCACCAGGCTCCCCCGTCCCTGGGATTCTCCAGGCAAGAACACTGGAGTGGGTTGCCATTTCCTTCTCCAATGCATCAAAGTGAAAAGTGAAAGTGAAGTTGCTCAGTCGTGTCCGACTCTTCGCAACCCCATGGACTGCAGCCTACCAGGCTCCTCCATCCATGGGATTCTCTAGGCAAAAGTACTGGAGTGGGGTGCCATTGCTGTCTCCGAATACGTGTCTACATACTCCCTATCCATAAATCTAACAACTTGGTGATTGCTCATAATGGACCTCACTTGTGCAGCATTGGATAAATGTAGATCTTTATTTTACGGCATATTCTCACCAGTTCACATGATTTTTTCTGAGTTATAATGTCTAGTGATTCATTTATTGATTTCTGTATATAACTAGGCATGAAATAGATTATTTACAAATTTGTCTAAAGAATTTCTCCATGTAAATTTTGTATGTGTACTTAGCCAAAGTGGGGAGGAACCCAGAGTTCTCCTCCTTTATTTTGACAATATTTGGATATATCCGGAGTACACATTAGATCTGGTTCCAGACACATGTTCCTCCCTGGCCCCTCTTTGGTCTTCTTTTGAATAACTAGTCTACATATAAAATGCATTCCTTTCTTCTCTTGTAACAATATATCAAGATCAATGAAAAAACACCAAAGTACTGCATAAGAGCACCGGATATCCTTCTTAATGCTCATAGCCTATTGACGTAACTGACTAAATCCTCTTTTGATGTTTTTTAAATAAAACTCAGTGAATAGAGATAGATTAATCTTAACTCTGATCATATGATGAAGTCTAATTTTGCTTTGTGTTTGGCCTTCTCGCAATAAAACAACTATGTAAGCAACTCTTTATGTAAACTTTTTTTGTTGTTCTCTTATTAAACCAGCAAAACCAGCAATGAAAGCAGCCTATGGGCAACACTGTTAAAAGTCAAGGTACACTCACTACATATCGCTGTCTTGAACAATGCAGTATAAAAGCACAGAATTAGGAAGAATTAGGAGGATTCCAATATACTGTTCACGAACAGTACATTAGGGCTAAGAAGCTGGTAGTAGCATATGTTTTAATATGGTCTGGTATCGATTCTTTTGGCCAATGTCCTGCTTTAACAGTGGTATAGTCACACTTGAAGATTTCAGATGGAAAGGTAGAGAAGAAAATCAATAGATGCTATCTTTCCACGACCAACCAGCTACATATCTGTATGGTTTTCCGCCATGCTCACATTTAAGGGACCTGAAAGACGCTATGGGGAAGGCTGGCCCAATTTTCAAGCTTTAATAACCTTAGGTATCTACTCTGACCACCTCAAAGACTACAGCTTTAAATCATAAAAGGTTCACAGGAAGGAGTCTATGACCCAGAAAGGATACACATGCATTTGCTCTATATTTTCTGTTTCATTAACATATAAAAAAAGCTTTAAAAAACTTCACTTGCCATACAAACTGATCTGACTGAAAACAAAATCATAGAGAATTGTTTCTGAGCTTTAAAAATATATACAAAGATGCTTATATAGTTAGGCTGTGCAGAAGAAACAGAATTAAAAACTAAAGTCTTTTGTTGCGTTATAATTAACACAGTTTTATCTTTTACTATTGGCAATAATTAGATTCTCAAAAATTAACAAGTATTATTTATATAAAAAATAATTTCATTTTTGAAGTGCTACAGCCTGCTGGAGGGCAATGGATTGATCTACTAAAAGCATTTTCTATAAGCACCAACTAGAAACATAGGTGGGCACTTGAAACATTACCTCAAGTTTGAAAAGAATAATTCTCATTTTGTAATCAGAAATTTCGACTTTTAGTTACAAACTAAGAGGAAAAATTAGGAATAAATGCTGCTAAAGAATTCTTTTTTACATTTAGAAGAGAAAAAGGAAAGAGTCACAAACTTACCCAGATTCTGTCATCTAAACTCGCATGAAAATACTCTGCTGTTTTTTTCCAGAAGTTGTGCAAACCCCAGTTAAATTCCAACAACACTGTGTTAATTTTGCTCAAATGCAAGCTGAAAACATATTTTAACATCCTGTCAGAATGAGATACTAAGAGTGTCGATAAAATGACACTAAAATAAATGTAAATTTAGATTGCTGTTACAAGTGGCTGCCTGGCTCTGGGAAGATGCTAGGTTGCTATAGTACTTTCCATAGCAACTTTGCATCTTATTACATAAATATTCCCTCAGTGTCCTTAGAGCCTGCTAAGAAAACAGGATTAAATCTACTCCCCAATGTAATGATCCCGCAATCAAACCTTATCAGAATGAAATGCCCAGAAAACACAATAAACTGTAATGTAGATCGCAGTGCTCCTGGCAGCTCAAAGGCATCTGAGTACCACAGGCGGGTCAGGGGCAGCTGTGCTGTGACCTCAAGCTGCCCACCGGTCACTTGTCTACACTCCCTCTGGGTCAAGGTCTCTGCACCTCTTCCTTCCTAAACATTGCTTGGTAAGTTCCCCATTTTTCTCCACTGCCTGCCATCTGTCCATCCGCCCAGGTGCTCTTCACCACACTCTGGGGGCTCCAGTCACCAGGCAGGAAGCCAGGGTTTCAGAGAGCAAATGCAGCGGGGCTAGAAGCACGTTCTGGGCGGTCACCCAGGAAACCAAGCAGAGAACCCGCTGGGCTCCAAGCTAGGATGGACCAGGCGGGGATGGCCAGAGACTCTCCGCCAGGGCTCGCCTGGGTTCTCTGGAGGGGCCACACAGCTAAGTGGCTGAAGCATTAGGGAAAAATCCATGGTCTCTGAGACACAGCACAGTTTCAGCAACATGAACTGATTCGACACGAAACACACGATTATGGAAAATTTGTGCATATATGAGAGCAATATTGGGAATACGGCATTGTTGTGTGCTACAGAAAAACAAGATTATAAAGGGATTTGGCTTAAAGAGAGTTGAAGCTCCAAATGTGAATTTACACAACAGATAAGCACGGTCTGGTGGGACAGGTGTGTTGCTGTGACAAACAACCCTCCACCACAGGGCTGGGACTTTCCGGGTGGCAGCAGTGGTAAAGAACCCACCTGCCAATGCAGGGGATACAAGAGATGTGGGTTTGACCCCTGGGTGAAGAAGATCCTCTGGAGGAGGGCATGGCAACCCACTCCAGTATTCTTGCCTGGAGAATCCCATGGACAGAGGAACCTGGAGGGCTACAGTCCACAGGGTCGCACAGAATTGGACACGACAGAAGCGACTTAGCACGCACGACGCACACCTCTTACATATAAAAGGTAAAGAATGATTTATACACTTTTCAGAAATACATCCATCATGAGATGAGAACTGCAGCTGCACGTGAAATCACCAGGGAACTGAAAAATCTGTCCCAAATAAACATCGATTTGATTTCCTTTGGCAAGATTAGCAAGATTAAAATACAAAGGAAGAAACAGAGGAAAAACCTGGACTGCTTGCAAATGAAGCTCCATGTCAAGAGATTAGGAGCGAAGCTGGCTGCTCAGCACACTTCTGAAGACTGATTTCCTCATCTTGAAGACATGTAATTGTAGCTGATCACATCTCCTTGTCTGGCCCTGGAGGTCCCAGAAGACATTCAGTTGTGGTAATAAAATGCTCATGTTTAACTCGGTGGCGACTGATGGACACACATCACCATTCTTATCTCTCTTTTGGGATACCATCGCATGTGAAAACAGGAAGTCTACAAACACCTTAGGTGAGCCTCTGGGGCTGGTGTCTAATCGGAATGCCTCTGTTGGGTCTCCTTCATGGCTCTCAAAAGCACTTCCTTCCAGGAAATAAACTGAATCAGAAAAATGAAGGCAGTCCTGGTGTTCAAAGAGATCAGGGATAGCCAGAGAGCTTTATGATTATTCATCTTTTAACCTGACTTCCGGCTGTATGTGAAACTTTAGACATACTGAATACTGATGACCCAATTATGAGTCCCTAACGTGACTCAGTTGTCAAAAATCCTTGTTTAACTTCTTATTGGAATTAAAAAGAAGTCTGTATCTATGCTGTGGTTGAGTCTCCATGGAAAATCGACAACCTGGACAACACTCTTCATAATTAAGAGTACTGGTCCCTACAAAGAACTTCGAGTTTAAATGAGGTGTAGTTAAAATCCAAGAGTGTCTGTACATTATGAAATGGTTTAAGGGTTGTGTATTAAGCAAGGGCTGTTTTAGTTTTACTTTTCTCAAATCTGTGTTCAACATATAATGTATACTCACCAAATACTGCGTGAGGTACACACACTGGAAGCGATGCTCATTTTGTTTTATATGGAATTTAAATTAACGGCTTAAAACATATTTGGCTTCAGGCACTGCATTTCTATTAACTTAAAAAAATGTTCATATTTCTCTTCAAAAAGTATCTTATAGCCTGGAGGGCAAGGTAGACTGTGTCTGAACTCTCCCCATACTCCTGGGTCCATAGTGCCTTGAACACAAGAAGGTGACTGACAGATGCTTGCTGATCATTAGGTTAACACTGAGTTTCAGCTCTCTGGTTCATAGCCTCTTCAGCATGTGGCACGGGAATTCCGGGTATGCAAAAGTTCTGAACGTTGCGGAGAAATCAACCATCCCTGTTTGAACACGCCACTTAATGCCTGACGTTGCAATTTAACCGGAGCAAGTGTTCTTAGGGCTACCATCCTCTGGTTGACTTACGGGACGGCACCATCCAAAACAGACAGGAAGAAGACTGAAGTCAACCAACGTTTATTGAGCACTTACTTGGTGAAAGGCCCAGGACCAGGTGTTGGAGGATGATTAAGATAAGACGCAAAGTTAACAGCCACTGAGTTACTGGTCATGTGCTAGCTGGATGGGCTTCCCAAGACGCACTGACTCACTGAACTCTCTCAACACTGATGCTGATCAGGTTCTGCCAAAGGAGGCCTTACGCTTTAGGACAGACTTCCTCACTCCTTCCCTTCCTTCCAGTGCACTCCTGCGCCCCCTCCACTGGTGATCTGGAGGGAGGAAGGAGAAAGGGGGAGGGAGAAGCAAACCGGGGAGAGGGAGGGAGAGGGAGTGGGCGGGAGAGAGGGAGGGAAGTAGGAATAGACTTGGCTTCAAAAGTTTGGCTTGATTGCAGCAGGAGGCAGACTGTGCAACAATACATTTGAATTTTTATCAGAAATTATCTTCAGGGGTTTTGGAGCAGGATGCCAGTCTTCCTGAACGAACGCTTTTGATTCGTCTGTCTTGATTTTCAAATGTATTAACAAAACTCATTTTCATTTTCATTAGCATTTCAGTTTGGCTCCGGCAACCCCCTTTCCCCTCTTTAAGAGTCACCTGCTGAGCCTCAGTGACCAGCCTGCCCAGAGTGATCTGGAAGGGACAGCTGGTCTGGGCAAACTCTGGCCAAAGACACTCTGTAAATTACCAGGAGCGGTCAACAGCCAAAGTACAAGGAAGCACTCTTCTTGATCAGAAGAGCAGAGATGGCCTGAAAAACTGTGATTAAAGGAAAAGATTAAACTCAAGGTATCATAGAAATCCTTCCTTTTCTGAAAACCAAAGTCCATTCTCTCCCCATCAGAAATAAAACCTGTGGAGGTTGGGTTTTTGTTCTGGGACAGCAGGGCTGGTAGGAGGCTCCCAGGAGGGGATTCCTCCCTGGCATTTCTAAGAATTTCTGGGTCAGCTGCTGCCAGAAAGGTCTGAGGCAAAATCTCAAGATTTCAGAGAAGAGGAAGGGCCAGAGGATTCCTTGGAGCAGGGAACCCCAACCTCTGGGATCTGATGCCTGATGACCTGAGGTGGAGCTGATGTCATAATAATAGAAATAAAGTGCACAATACATGCAATGTGCTTGAATCATCCTGAAACGGTACGCCCACCCCTCAGTCCATGGAAAAATTCTCTTCCATGAATCCAGCCTCTGGTGTCAAAAAGGTCGGGAATCACTGCAAAAGATGCAGAAGCTTACTTCTATCATGAGTCTGGCAATTTCCCTTCAGTGCAGTAAAGTGCTGTCTTCAGAGGCCTGCTAAGAGGTGACTAGACATGCAAATTTGTACCTAAAAAAAAAAAATGAGTGGCTTGTTACCTAAAGAGATGCCTCTGAAAGACCCGTTTCCCTCAGGCTGCGGCTCAGGCAGCTGGACCTGACCCACTTTCAGTAGTTCACAGGGATCTTTTGTCTGAGGCTTGGCCAAAGATCAAGGGGATTCCTGCTCTCAGGCTGTGCCCCCGGAATAGGCAGGGCTGAGAGAACCACTACCTGCCTTTTGGCAGGGTCTTGAGGGCCCGGTGGAACAAGGATGGCTTTTCCTTCCATCTCATCAGTCTTGCACTTTCCCCATAAACCACAGGCCACGTTCTCTGGTCCATCTCGTCTGGAAAAGCACAAGAAAGACTCTGAACTCCTCAGGGCCTGGCATTTGCTCTCTGGTTCTTTCATCTCTGCTCTTGGCACCTGGTGTGGATCATGTACTGGTTGAGTTCATTAATTCTGCTGACCAAAGGAACAAGCCTAGAGAACATTCTGCAAGTTCAGGTCCTATTTCAGGCTCTTATGAGGTGCCTGGGGGAAAAAAGTCATAGCAGTCTGGGAAGGGCTCTTCGGTCAAACCTCCTGGGAGCATCTTTGTGGTCCTGACTGAGAAGAGAGGTCCTTGGTATCTTGTGGATTCTTCCTGAGCAGAGATTGCAGGTCATTCTATAGGAACATGCTTACTACCACAGTCTGTAAGATTTTTCTCTGTGGCTTATTATTATTCTTGTCTGCTCCCGAGTAGGCTATGAAATTATACATATTTCTTACTTGAGACATTGGTAGGTTGTTTAAAAAGAAATGTCACCACCACTCAAATAGGAAAAAAAAACTTACAGTTTCAATCAGAATTCCTGATTGAGCCTAGTCTTTTCTTCTCTACCTACCTTATAAGGTTGTTAAGGATCCGAGTTTTGTGCAAACTTGCCCCACATCTAGAAACTTCAAAAATGATGAAAGCCTTTTTTGAGAAAAAAAAATTACTAATTTATTGGAAGAGCTTGTTGAATTTAAGAAAAATCACACCCAAACTCACTCTCTTCTTCTGATATATGAAAGTGTGCAGAATAGAAATGCTGTGCAGAAGGTGCTTTCCTCACATAAGCAAATCCAAACCCAATAATCGAGCAGTCCTGAGAAACGTGACATCAGTTTAATAAGAGACATTACATGTGTCACATAAGTGTTTGGTTCATTTTCCAGACAAAAGATATATGGCTTCAAAACACAGCGCTGTGGTGCCTGCTTTTACGCTAGGCTTTAAAAGATTTAAATGAATGGAATTTGAGGATGAAAGGGAAATTTTCTAAGGCCTGGCTCTCAAACTTGAGCCTGCATTGGGATTCCCCACAGGCTTTTTTAAATCACAGATTTTTGGATCTCACAACCCTCCTCTTCCATCCCCTGGAGTTTCTGACTCAGTAAGTCCTGAGTAAGACCCAAGAAGTTAACATTTTGAATAAGGTCCTAGGTGATGCTAATATTGCTGGACTGGGGAACAATGTTTTCAAGAACCACTGCTCTAAGGAAACGAAACTCCCCTCTGTATACTTCTGTGCAGGAGCTTTTTCTTGTGATCATCATATGCTTCAGGTATTCTCTCCTAAAGCACTGCAGAAACAGAGTGTTCTGACAGCTTAAAATTTTTTTTTAATTAATTAGTTTAAAAAATAGAAGTATAGTTGATTTACATTGCCATGCCACTCTCTGCTGTGATTCAGTTATACACACACATTCTTTTCCACTATGTACCCCAGGAGACTGGACTTATTATAGTTGCCTGTGCTGTGCAGTAGGACCTTGCTGTTTATCTGGTCTAAATGTAATAGCTTACATTTGCCAATCCCGAATTCCTAGTCCATCCCTCTCCTTCCCCCGCTGCCCTTTGGCAACAACAAATCTATTCTCCGTGGCCTATCTCTGTTTTGTAGACAGGTTCATTTTGCCATATTTTAGACTCCACATATAAATGATACCATGCTTTCTCTGACTCACTTCACTTAGTATGATAATCTCTAGCTGCATCCATGTTGCTGCAAATGGCATTATTTCACTCTTTTCTATGGCTGAGTAGTATTCCATTGTGTATATGCACCACATCCTCTTTATCCATTCGTGTGTCGATGGACACTTAGGTTGTCTCCAGGAGGCATAACTCTCCCAGACTTCAGAAAATACTACAAAGCTGCAGTAATCAAAACAGTGTGGTTATCTGAACAACAACAGACATATTGACCAATGGAATAGAACAGAGTCCAGAAATAAATCCACACACCTAAGGTCAATTACTCTCTGTCAAAGGAACTAAGAATATACAATGGGGAAAAGACAATAACTTCATCAAATGGTGCTGAGAAAGCTGTACAACTGCATGTAGATCGACGACATTAGAACACACGCTCATGTCATGCACAAAAGTAAACTCAAAATGGTTTAAAGACTTAAACATAAGACATGACAACACAGAACTTCTAGAAGAGAAAATAGGAAAATCATTCTCTGACCTAAATCATACCAATATTTTCTTAGGTCAGTCTCCCAAGGCAATAGAAATTTAAAAAATTAATACATGGGACCTAATCAAACTTACAAGGTTTTGCACAGTAAAGGAAACCATAAAAAAAAAAAAAAAAAGACAAAGAGACAATCTACGGACTGGAAGAAAATAAGATGTGACTGGCAAAGGCTTAATCTCCAAAATATACAAATAGCTCATACAAATAAACAACAACAGAAAACAACCAACCCTATTTAAAAATGGACAGAAGACCTTAATAGACATTTTTCCAAAGAAGACATACACATGGCAAGTAGGCACATGAGAAGATGCTCAGTATCACTGTTAGAGAAATGCAAATCAAAACACCGATCAGAACAGCCATCATTAAAAAAGTTTACGAACAATACACACTGGAGAGGATTTGGGGAAAGGGGAACCCCCCGACACTGTTGGTGGGAATATAAGCTGGAACAACCGCTGTAGAGAACAGCCTGGAAGTCCCTCAGGAAACTAAAAATAGACCTACCGTATGACCCAGCAATCCCACTGCTAGGCATATACCTGGACATAACTCTAATTCAGAAAGATACACATAACCTACGTTCATAGCAGCGCTCCTGACAACAGCCAAGACACAGAAGCAGCCTAACTGACAACTTTGAAATCCTGATGACCTGATCATTTTGTAATCCTCATTTTGGCCTCTACTAACAAATTCATAAAAATCCATTGTTCCTGGTCACCTGAGTCTTCCTGTTAAAAGGCCTGGGAGAGGGGACTGTTTTATCCCCTTTTTGGCAATGGTGGCAAGGGTGGTTGTCCCAGGCCCTTTAGGCAACACTCCTCCCCTCAGACAAGCAGTCTCCCTGGGTGTCTCCTACCTCTGAGTGAGCATTTCCCCTGCGTGCTTTTATTGATACAACACCGAGGGAATTACACACAATTTGAGAAAAAGAGTTTTAAGTCGGCCTCTCAGATTAGTCAGAGCATATAAAGCAAGGTTTTCTCTAAGCCTCTCTCCTTTTTATAACTCAAGGATTGATGCCCCTTTCTTGGTACTGAATAGGGCCATCCCTTTGATCATAGGTTAGGAACTAAAATTTATTGGAAAAAAATCTAATTCTCCAAGCATGTTGCTTTGGAGGCTAGAAACCTTCTTTAGGGATTAAACATTTCCCATGAAAGAAGTACACTGACTGAAACCAAATTTTATCTGTATTTCAGCATCAGCAGTGGCTGCCACACTCTGGAAGAGGATTTTTATGGGAACAGGCAAATGTCCCCCAAAAAAAAATGTCTTAACAGCCCCAGACTCAGGCACATAAGAAACAAATGGGACAATTTAAATCATTATGTTTCCAAAAAGGAATTTCAAGTTCTATTAATAAAAGGCAGAGTCACTCAAAGATGAAAAGTTTAGCGTAACTCAAATAAAAGTGAGTGATGTGACCACCTGCCGATATGTACGCCCCAGCTAAGATTAGGAAGATCATTACGGCAGCTCACAGGGGTGCGGTGGTGATCAGCGTTACCTGATTCATCGACTCTCATTTTTTTAGTGGGGCTGTCACAGTTCTCATCGTCCGACATTTCCATCTCTTCTTCGCGACGGATGCCCATAAGCTGCTCACTCTGAGCATTCCGAAGTTCCTGGAAGCAGAGGACCCACGGGCGTCAGAGTTGCAGACACGTGACACTGCTTTCTCAGCGGTCTCTCGGGGTATTAAGACTGATACAGACATGTCTTCACCTCCCAAACACTGCCCCACCTAACCCAGAGGGGAGTTCTGCGGGGTCTGTGGTGCGGACAGACCGAGGGATTCGGCATCCGATTCGCGAGAAACCCCTGCTCACCAAAGGTGAGTCAAGGGCTTGTAAGCAAGATATTCAATCTCTTGAGTCTTAATTTCCTCTTTGGTAAAAATGGGGGCAATAACATCCACCCAGGCAGGGCTGTTTTGAGGCTCCCACAGAAATGTCTATTACCAGGAATGGCACGCAGGAGGGGCTCAGCTAGTGATTAGAAATACACACAGGAGGATTTTTAAAAAGGCCTCATCTACCCCTGAACCACTGGGGTCACTTTAGGGATACTTCATCTTTCTTAGGGTCAATTCATTCACTGAGATAGTGTAACAATAAGAGTTTTGAGGATAAACAAGTTAATGCATGTGACATTCTTAGCATCATGTGAGATTTGGTTCATTAAGTTGAAAATTAAGTTCATGCGTAATAGTGTCCCTGCACATGTGTATATGTGCCCACATGTTCTCTCTCTCTCTCTCTCTCTCACACACACACACACACACTTCAGATATCCAAAGGTGTTTCAGGACAAAATAAAAGCAGATGCCTTCTTTTCTGGTGTTTCACATTATCACAGGGGTTTATTGTTTGTGATGTAATGGTTGTTTTAGCATCCCTTTAAGATCTAAGGATTGTATCTTTCTCTGTTTCCTAGAGAAGTGACTGTAATCAAGGCATTTAATTTCTTTGAGTCTCAGTCTACTCACACATAAACGAGATAGTAGTAATACAAGGCTGTTTGAATGGAAAAGTGCTATGTTAAAATTCATTTTCGAAAATAAAGACTTAGATAATAAATTGTTTACTACTGTGCCTAAAAATCAGGACACTGTAATGGTTTACATTAAATTACTATATTACTATTTTGCATCAAGCTGGATATTATATATTTGTAAATTCTTATCTATTCTGTTCTCTTATATGTTCTGGTCTTAAAGAGGGAAAAAAAAATAAGAGCAGGGTTGCATTATTATTTTTCTCCCCATTTAAACCAAGGTCTCTAAATAAAAGTCAAACAGTTAAAATAATTTCACTTTATAATAAATGATTCTATGACTCACAATAAAACTAAATCACAGCACTAACATGTCAGTGGCATGACTTTAAACGCAAAGTGCCCTTTCAATGGATGGATGTGTCTGTATTATTCTGTTATAGGTGCTCTCAATTCTCCTCTCTCCATAATGCACACATTTTAACTGAAGCACGATGGATGGGGAATTATGTTTTGCCAATCACACTCGCACGGTCAGCTCTGAACCCCAGGAACCACTACTGCAGAAACAGGGAAGTCACAAGACAGGGAGAAGGAGAGGTAGAAGGGACGTCCCTGGGACAGGACCACCCGTCACCGGGCAGTCCTGAGCGGCACAGGATGAAGGCAGTGTTCCCTTATTTGACCGTGCCACCCAGCAGAGAGAGGTTCCAATTCCGCCTTAATAACACCATCGGAGCTCAGAGGTGGTTGTCACATGTGATTAGTGGGGAGGTTTTTAGATTGTGGACAGCTAATCTTTCCACTGACAAGGAGCCCACTTCCCCAGGAGGTGGCCTGAAAATACTCGAAACAAAGAAACTTCAGGTGGAAAGAATAAAGGAGGCTGAAAGGGTCTGTTGTTTAGTCTTTACAATTAATGACAAACTGTCATACAGTAGCTGTTCTCGGAAGGGTGATGGAAAGGAAAAAAAAATTGAAGGGGGAACAAAAAGCGGTGGGTGTTTCCACAGGGTGCCTCTGGTTCAGCAGTAAATCACTAGTACACTCTAATAAATCTGTAAAGGTGTTGCCGATAATTAACAGATGCTGTTCACGGGAACGTGGAAAAAATCAAGCCAATTATCAAGCTTATATGCAACTGAGAAATCATCCACAATGTTAAACTGCCAACTGGTATTTAATCAGTTAGGCGACACGGAGGAGAGAAAATCAAAGGTAATTTAGAATTCTATTTCCTGGTGTATCAAAAGAGGCGGTGGGAGCGGCAAGGAGACGCAAAGACCCTTTCCAGGAGCATCTCTCTGGACTGCTTCCGTTTCTGCCTCCCGGGAGGGAGTGAAGCAAGCAGGGTTCCTTGGGACAAAGCCAGAACCCTTTGTGTGTCCCATTCAGCAAAGGAGAGGATGGCCCTGCACAGGAGGCGGCGGCAGGGCTAGGGGAGCAGGATCAGACATGGCAGGAAGCCTGATGGATCAATGAGTTGCTGACACTCACGTATTAATGCCAGATTTGGTAGGTCTGGATTTATCCAGAGTTAAGCCACCTGCCCTTCTCTTAACATTTCTCCTAGTATGTCTGGTTTTGTGTGAAGCCAAAAAAGCAAACAATTCATAGGCAGATCATTCCCACACCTGAATCGTGCTTTGTGGATTCCAATGAGTGTCTCAGAACACTCATCTTGGATATTTCATCACTGATTTCCGGGACTCTTTCCTCCTGAAAATCAACACTGACATGGGTCCTGAGTCAGTCAGTGTCTGCGAGAGCCTGAGATGAGCTCCTGTTGGTTTTCTGCCCCCCTTTTCCCCAACATTGAAGAGAAACCCCACCTCCTCCTTATCCATCATCCTGGGCAGAGGAACAGAATTATATCAGTCACCAGCCACATTCTCCGAATTTGTGAACAAAATAAAAAATGTCCTTCTTCATAATAAATTGCACTAGCGTTTTAAGTGTCCCATTATTGTGAAGTCATTCAGTATTCACCATAATAACAGTGATAATAAAGAATTCATTTGGTATGCATGTGGATGCTACATCCAGCGCCATTGGTATTCAACTGTAATTTAGCATTAGTTAATGGGCACTTAAAATGCTACCCAGATGATTGATTCCCCGGCACTTTGTGGTTCCTCAAACTCTACATAAAACACTTATTTTCCAAGTGTAGCCAAAATCATTAAATAAATAAACCTTACCTTCTATAAGTTTGGGATTTGGAAAGAGGGGGTTATCATTTAGAGAGCTTTAATATTAACATGCTAGAGATGGAGAAGCATCCAAATGAAAGACATTCTCTCGTTAAATAAAAAAAAAGGAAGAAGCAAACAAAGACAGTATACTTACTTTCAAATTACAGGTTCAAAGCGAACACTACACTGCAGGGTTAAAAATAACAGCTGGACGAGTAATGACTCATGACACATTCTGGTTCTTGTAGGTGGCAGGGAAGGTCGAGGTCTGAGCTCTTGCCTCAGGGTAGATACTCACACTTCACACATGCACTGATGCAGAAAGGTGGATAGTGCTAGCCGGGACATTCACTACCTGGGGACATCTGCTCTGGGGAGGGATCTGACGGGGCCCCTCGGCTGGCACAGGAGACTACAGCACTGCTTAAGATGAGAAGACGTGGCTGAAAGGCACACTTGCCCTTTCTAGCCAAGGGGCAAATGGCAACCATGGTGCCGCAGAACACTGGAAAAAACCAACTCAGTCAAGACCAGTTTTCTATTTTACGTTACACTTTTTCGGCACAATGATTACGCCAAGGGCTTATTTCCGAGCTCTTTACTATGAATGGGAGAGATGCTTTTCTCTGCAGGAAAGAAAAGCTCTCCGTCCTCCAAGCATCAGGTCAGCTGCTTTTATGGACCAGGGGACCAATCTGAGCTGGATGTGGGGCTGACAGTGAGACAGGACACGGGCCGGTGGTCTGCCCGCTGTAACAGAAACCATCATGGCTGTAGCCACACTCTTCCCTGCCAATCCAGCTGTGTGACGGTGGTTAGAAAGTAATAATAAAATCACCAACCTCAGAGTGCTTTCGCCAAATGTCTATGTTCTTGCGCTGAGCTTTCGAGAAATGGTCCCAAGCTTTTTGTCTGGTAGAAGCGTTGAAAACGGCCACAATCTGCTCAACTTTGGTGAACAAGGAAGTCAAACAAGACAAGTAATTTATGTTGTGATCACTCCAGGGAAGCAAAGCAAAGGCACTAAGAGTCTATAGATGATGTCACAGTAGAAATGACATCATCCATATCCATCCGATTCGTGCCTTTTCGTACTTACATGTTAGCAAGGTTGGGGAGGTCTCCCTTCAAGTCTGTCTCCACAACTTTAGGTTAACACAAGTTCTAAATATGGCTGGGAAAAGGGCATGGACATTGGCACCCCAGCCTTCTTTAGCTCGTGTCTAAAAACATGACTTGGTGGATCTGTCAATGTAGATCTATAGATATCCAGGCACTGGTGGTGGCATACAGATACAGATCTACTAATCCAGGAACGCCTGGGGTTGGGGCCTGAGAAGTGAAGCCGGGGTGGAGCGGCTGAACGAGGAAGTGGCAAACATCCATCTTTCCCTCTGCTGGCCTCCATCTCAAGGGCCCTGTTGCCGCCCTCTGAAGACATTACCGTGTCCAAGTTCCAAGGTGGGGCAGTGAGTAGTGGTGTCACATTTCCCCTCGATCTCAAGGCCATTTTTACTCGTTGGTCCCCCTTTCTCCCCTGTGGCACCCACTGCAGCCAGCTCTCCAGCCCTCTGGCAGTAAACAGGAGCCACTGCCTCCACTTCAAGACAGACCAAGGCTCTCACCCAACCAGCAGCACACTGCATGCAGATCTTAATGCAACACCATATGGCGCCCTCCACGCTTTCAGCACGGCCACGACCATTCTCGGTGACTCCGTTTTCACTTTCATAAAGCTCCCCTCCCCCCTCAGGCTCCCAACACCCTTGAAGTTCTACTTCTATCACTTTGACTTAACATAGCACTTCTGTGGCTTCCAGGCGAGGTGCTGTGTCCATGGTCAGTGCTGAGGGGTGGTGAACAAAGCTCTCCAGGGAAAGGAAAGGACTCTTAGCAGTGGAGCTCAGAGGTGGGGCCAACCGACTGCAGATTTAATTTTGCTCAAGCGGTTATCAATCTACTAAGCACAGGATTAAGGAAATCGTGGCACTGAATGAACCATATGATTAAACCCGAACTTCTAAACATTTAGGAAATGTTAGGAAAGCACAGGTAAAATGAGCTTCTTATGGATGCTAACGCTCTGCTTAACATAAATCTTTCTTAAGTGATTTCCCAGGGCTCTATTATAAAAAAGGACATCAAAGCTCTTCCCAATCTTCCAGGTGTCCAAAGAATGTCAAAGAGAAATAGAATAATGCCCACAGAAGAGCAGCACCTGGTGCCCTGATTTCAAAAGTGAGCCCACAAAACAAACAAGTGTGTGATGGAGGAGAGGAAGAAAGCGGATTTCCTTCACTGACTACACGGTGCTGGCTAAGTCGCTGCAGTCGTGTCTGACTCTTCACGACCCTATGGACTGTAGCCCACCAGGCTCCTCTATCCATGGGGATTTTCTAAGCCAAGATTACTGGAGTGGGTTGCCATGCCTTCCTCCAGGGGATCTTCCCGACCCAGGGATCGAACCTGCGTCTCTCATGTCTCCTGTATTGGCAGGTGGGTTCTTCACAACTGAGCCACCCGGGAAGCCCTACTACATGGTAAATATCTTCTAATATTAACAAGCAACTACTTCTCACTCTGTAGGTGATTTTCACAGGGGCTCTCCCGTGGACTGTTTTCTGCCTCAAGGGAATCCCAACTCCAAATCTCATCAAACTTCATCCTCCGGTCACCTGATGAATTTGTTGCGCTTACTTGGAACAGGAGGATCGGTGGGCAGCTAAGCTCTCCCCCACCTTGAGTATACTCGGTTCCCCTCTCCCACCTCACCTAGAGGAAGGAACACTTCCAGGCCAGTCCCGCCAAGCCACCCCCAGTGCTGACTTTCCCCTGATCACCCACCCCCAGGGCTCCGCTCAGCTGCGCGGCTGGTGGAGAACTGGTTCGGCTTCCACCGCCTGGGTTTCCTGTTGCTTTGTCTGCGGGGAGGCTGCGAGAATCTGGGGCTTCAAGCTGCCTGCTGCACGGGCAACACAGAGCAGCCGGCCCCAAAGGCCACGGTGGGATCCACCGTCTAATAAGATTATCTGTCCGGGGTGGTGATCGTGGGATTGTTAGAGAGTAATGGGCTCCATTGCTTTTAATAGTAGAACTCTAACCAGCATCATGGTTAGATGACGGTGTCCTGAATGGTGGGTGTCCTGACACCAGGCCTGAGGACAAAGCACAGGACAGGTTGAGACGGAGTATCTGGGGGGTGCAAGTCAACATTCTGCTAGCAGTGAGGGAAGGCTGTTAATAGAGGGGATATACAACAGTGAAAATGGTGAAGTCATACATGTGTGTGTGTGGAGTGGCAGGAAAGTAAGAGGGATCATTAATGCATGTGGAGGCGTACAGAAGGCAAGGCATGTAGAGAAAAGACTGCGCAGGTTCAAGGGTTAAAACAGACTCCTGGGTATCTACTGAAGCCCAGTACTCTTGAATGAGGTTAAATGCCTCAATTATTTAGTACATGTTATTACCACATCTCAGGGCATAAGTTCAATTCATTCATTCATTCAGCAAACATAGAAGATCCTCCGAATGAACAAGCATTTGACTGATTGCTAGAAACACACAATTAAGACAGAGCTCATGCCCTTGATGAGATCACTGTCTCTAGGGAGAAATAAAGACAAGCAGGTAATTACCCTACACAAGAGAGGTATTGATGACAGCTACCAGTCCATTCTAAAGGAGATCAGCCCTGGGTGTTCTTTGGAAGGAATGATGCTAAAGCTGAAACTCTAGTACTTTGGCCACTTCATGCGAAGAGTTGACTCACTGGAAAAGACTCTGATGCTGGGAGGGATTGGGGGCAGGAGGAGAAGGGGACAACAGAGGATGAGATGGCTGGATGGCATCACCAACTGGATGGACGTGAGTCTGAGTGAACTCCGGGAGTTGGTGAGGGACAGGGAGGCCTGGCGTGCTGTGATTCATGGGGTCACAAAGAGTTGGACATGACTGACTGAACTGAACTGAACTGAACTGATGGGGACACAGTAACTAACTCAGTTAGGCAGAAATCAGATGGAACATCCCTAAAGAAGGCCACATCTGCTAAATCTTAAATGATGAATCAGCGGCTTGCCCAGTAGAGAAGGCAGGGGCGGCTGGTTCAAAGGTGGGCATGGAGCTGTGAAAGGGCTTTGTGTGAAAGTAGCTGGTGGGGATGGGGCTGAATCTGGGTGAGGATGACTCAGGAGGGACTGTATATGTTACAAGCCAGAGTGTGACTGTATACTGTAGACCAGAGGAGGCACCGGCAAGCAGGATTTGTTGGGGAGAGATGATGAAGGCTTGGGATTAACACAGGGTGCTGGGTGGAGAGAGGAGCAAGGAGTCAATACGACACAGTGGCTGACTTGCTGTAAGGTTGGACAGAAGGGAGAACAGAATGGCTCAAGCTTGGGGAGTACACCAGAGACCAAGAGGATGAGCACAGTGGAGGTCTGCGAGAGGAGATCAGGAGCTGACTTCTGGACAGGCTGAATCTGAGATACCTGAAGGTCATCCAGGTGGAGCCAAAACATTAACACACATTGGAGGTTTGGGGAAAAAAGTAAGAATTCAGAGATTTATCTTGAATTTTCTGGGCCATTTTCAACTTCATGTAATTAATTGTATTCTGTTCAACTGCACATTAACTAAAATGATTATCTTTATTTCTTATTAAGTTTTATACTCCCTACCCCACCCCACATATTAACAAGTTAAAAAAACCTCAAAACTAAAACCCCCAAACTGGGTAACTTGGCTTAGGTTTAAAAAATAACTTGCACAGTATTTCTGAGGTCCAGCTGACTCCTCTCATTTTGGTGCAGACTAACTGTGAACCAGCTGTGTCTTTCAAATGAAAAGTGCACGAAAGGACTCAGAAGAATGCTCGGCTCGGCATGGATTCATCCTCATTAGGGAAACACTATCTCAGAGAGTATGCCCTCATGGATGGGATTCCAAGACAGTGTATTTTTTTAAATCATAAATCAGGATGACTGCTAGGATTGATGTCCCAGGGAAAGACCATTCAGTCTTCATTGTCTCCAGCAGGACACACCAAAGAGCAAGTTGGTGAATTTGACTACCACTCACCACTTCCCCAGTATGATTTATACAACATATTCTATAAGGCAAAACTACAAGTAGTTGCTAACGTGGGATCTTCAACACTCTACTTCAATGCTGAGACAGAGAAATAGTACACAAGACGGTGCTGGCCTGAGTTCACAAAGACAACGTGCAGAAGTTGAGCTGTGAGCAGAATAAACTCACGTCAACCCCCACGGGGCCTTCACCACCCAGGGATCTGCAGAGTGGTGGCTGGAGGCCCCACACCAGCTTACAGCGGTTAGAATACTTCAGCATTTTGGAAGCATTATCAATAGAAAGAGCTCTCAGTAAGAGAATTAATATGTACTCTTCATACTTTGCACATCTCCCCTCCCATTCTATGTATTTAGGCCAGTTCAGCCACTCTGTCGTGTCCAGCTCTTTGCAACCCCATGGATGGCAGCATGCCACGCCTCCCTGTCCATCACCAACTCCCGGAGCTTGCTCAAGCTCACATCCATTGAGTCGGTGATGCCGGTGATGCCATGTGTTTCTACATTTTAGGTTTGCCTAAATTTAGGTTATTTGAGAAAAATGAAAAAAATTAAAAGTGACGGACGTAAGAGGAAATGAAGTTGGGTCATTTGTGGTGGATGTGGATGGACCAGAGTCTGTCACACAGAGTGAAGTAGGTCAGAAAGGGAAAAACATATATGTGATATTTTATATTATTATAATAATATATAATATTACTATATTATATATTATTATATATCGGAGAGGGTAATGGCACCCCACTCCAGTACTCTTGCCTGGAAAATCCCATGGACGGAGGAGCCTGGTGAGCTGCAGTCCATGTGGTCGCTGAAGGTTGGGCATGACTGAGCGACTTCACTTTCACTTTTCACTTTCATGCACTGGAGAAGGAAATGGCAACCCACTCCAGTGTTTTTGCCTGGAGAATCCCAGGGACGAGGGAGCCTGGTGGGCTGCCGTCTATGGGGTCACACCGAGTCGGACATGACTGAAGTGACTTAGCAGCTATTATTATAATGCATACATGTGAAATCTAGAAAAATGGTACAGAGGAGCCTGTCTGCAGGGCAGGAATAGAGATACAGACGCAGAGAACAGACGATGGGGACACAGAGGGGCAAGGGGAGGGTGAGACGAACTGGGGCAGGAGGACTGACGTATAAACACCGCCACGCGCGAAGAAGCTAGCTAGTGGGAAGCTGCCGTAAACCACAGGGAGCTCAGCGCGGGGCTCTGCGCTGACCTGGAGCGTGGGATGGGGGTGGGAAGGAAGTCCAAGAGGGAACGCGTATCTGGGTACATAGAACTGATTCACTTCCTTGTACAGCAGAAACTAACACAACCCTGTGAGGCAATTACGTGTGTGCGCGCTCAGTGGTGTCAGGCTCTCTGCAGCCCATCGGGCTCCTCTGCCCATGGAATCCTCCAGGCAAAAATACTGGACTTGGGTGCCGTTTCCTGCTCCAAAGAATCCTCCTGACCCAGGGATTGAACCCCAAAACAATTATCCTCAATAAAAGAATGAGAGAGACTGATTTTTTTCAAAA
Source organism: Bos taurus (assembly GCF_002263795.3). Lineage (NCBI taxonomy): Eukaryota > Metazoa > Chordata > Mammalia > Artiodactyla > Bovidae > Bos > Bos taurus. Next base: position 13,489,272 of record NC_037339.1, read on the forward strand.
GGATGCTTGAATGTCCGTGTTCGGGGTGACAGTCGAGTCCCCGAGGACACATCTGGCAGGTGTGAAGGAACATAAGGGAAGGACAAAGAGAGGAAATGGCTCATCACCCTTTGAAGAAACTCCTGTGAAAGGATAAACTGAAGTATACTAAACTTTGTGAAGTTTATTTCAGCAAAAGTGGATTCCAACCGAGCAGGAGGGAACCGGAAGTGGCCAGGAGTGCTCCGCTGACGGGAGCCGGGGAGACTCCCCGGGAGCAGGCAGAGGCTGAGCAAGGGTACTGCTGACTCGCTGGCGCTCAGACTCCGGCTGCTTATTTGCGAGCGGCTGCCCTTAGGTTTCTGTCTTAACCTTGAGGCATGTGCAGGCAGAGGGTTTGGTTTCCAGCCCCACCATGGCCTGAGAGCTTCTTCAGCCTAATGGCCTCTACGTTTAAGAGTGCGTGTGAGTGTGTGAGTGTGTGTGTGTGTGTCCGGCTTTTTGTAATCCCCTGGACTCTAGCCCCGCCAGGCCCCTCTGTCCATGGACTTTTCCGGGCAAGAACATTGGAGTGGGTTGCCATTTCCTACTCCAGGGATCCTCCTGACTCAGTGATCGAACCCACGTATCTTGCAAGTCCTGCATTGGCAAGTGAAGTCTTTGCTGCTGTGCTGCTGGGAAGCCCAACTGAACACCTTACCAGTGATTATTCGTTCTCTTATACACGTAACAGGCACACATACTTGTTAGGATTTTTTTTTAATTCTGAAGAATTTATACACATAGGCGTCGTGTATGTCGAGTGTATAAGAGAACTGAACAGTCTACTAGTGAGTGACTATCCATTCTCTTATACACATAACATGCACATGTATGTGTATAAATTCCTCAGAACTTCAAAAAAATCCTAAGACTAAGTAATTTAATACATTTTCCCAGTATTTCACCCCCACTTCAAACTGGACCTCTGTTGACTTCAGAACAGACTTCTTACATGAGAGAGAACTTTACAAATCCTCTTGAGAAGCACTTGACTTCAGTCTTCTCAGAAAAGACAAGCTCAGAACAGGGCGTTCTGGGTAAACACCCAGGACAGATCCTACTCCAATACATTTCTGGGGAAGGAGCCAGGCACCAGACTTCTGGGCCGCCCCAGGCTCCTGGTTTTTGAGCTCTGGACAGAAAAGCATTGGAAGCAGTCAAAGAGAAAGTTAGGCTCCTCTAGAGAACAAACACAGACCTCCTCCTCCATATCCTCCTGAGCTTATGTCTGAGTCTCTGAACCTCCTGCATCTTCTGTTCCCACCAAACAGCTGTGACAGAACCTCCCATCCATTTGGCGGTGGTGGTTTAATCGCTGTCTGTGTCTGACTCTTGGGGCCCCATGGACTGTAGCTTCCCAGGCTCCTCTGTCCATGGAATTCTGCAGGCAAGAATACTGGAGTGAACTGCCATTCCCTTCTCCAGGGGATGTTCCCAACCCACGGATCAAACCCAGCTCTCCTGCACTGCAAGCAGATTTTGACTGAGCCACTAGGAAAGGCTGATACCTGGAGAAATTGATGAAGTCCTCATAGGCAGTAGGCCTGCTTACATAGAGCACCTCAAACAAATCTTCCAGGCAGAATGTTTGTTCTTAAAACTTACCTAGGTTCCTGATAGAACCTTAAATTCTGTGGGTTTCAGAGGAAATTTAATTTCCCTTTAAGGGCTAACATTTTCCCAAATTCTCTGCGAATGGCTTTGAGAGATTTTCAAAGGCATGTAACAAGTGAAAGAGGGGAGTTTCCCCACCCTGGCTCATCAGTGCTGTTATTAAATACTAAAAGCCGGGGTGGGATGGATGAGCCTTGGCCTTGGATTGAAGAATTAGAACAGAGAAAGGAGTAAGTGATCCAGGGCTTCTGGGATGCCCAGAGGAGTGAGACAAAGCCAGAGGGAGGAGCAGTTAGTGTCGAACACAGCATGGGCGGCTGCTAGAGTGGCTCCCAGAGATTCCTGTGCCCTTACTCTGGTTCTGGGTCCTCAGCTCAGGAACCAGTCTGGCGGGAAGCCCAGGAAACGGAATTAACTCGGCCAAACCCATACATTAAGGAGGCATGGGCTGGAATTTCAAGTCGAGGAGGAAAAACGGCCTTCTGGGTTCTGTCTTGAGACGAGTCAAACGAATCAGGCTGTGTAACCCTGTGAGATCCATGACAGCCTTGTTAAAAAGTAAAAGTGATAGTCGCTCAGTTGTGTCCCACACTTCGTGACCCCATGGACTGTAGTCCACCAGGCTCTTCTGTCCATGGAATTCTCCAGGCAAGAACACTGGAGTGGGTTGCCATTCCCTTTTCCAGGGGATCTTCCCGACCCGGGAATCAAACTCGGGTCTTCTGCAGTGTGGGTACGTGCTAGGCCACTTCAGTCATGTCTGACTCTCTGTGACCCTCTGGACCATAGCCTGCCAGGCTCCTCTGTCCATGGGATTTGCCAGGCAAGAACACTGGAGTGGGTTGCCATTTCCTTCTCCAGGGGATCTGCCCGACACAGGGATCAAACTCATGTCTCTTACGTCTCTTGCTCTATAGGCAGATTCTTTACCATCTGAGCCACCTGCAGCCCAAACATCACCAGCAGGTGCCACGGTTCTGAACTTCCTGTCTGGATGAGGTAAAAAATCCGATTTTGCGGGGGAATGGGATGGGGCTAGGAAGAAACACATACTGATCAAATTGTAAAAAAAAAAAAAAAAAAAGGAAAAAGAAAAGGATCCTTTTAGCAAATTTTAAGCAAGCAAGAAATGGTAACACTGTTCAAATAAATGCTAGGATATTAGGATATTGGACAGTGACTTTTTAAGCTGTGTATAAATCCCACTACATTTCAGAGAACTGTAGATGCCTTTATTTAATGCATCTATTCAAAGATTCAGGGAAGTAACATAACAAAAATCCATGAGACTATTATAATTTTAATGGTTCCTTACAATATATAGAACTCATTAGGCTTTTTAAGATCCAATAAATCACCCTGTCTAGATTATCCCTTTGGACTAAATGAAAGTAATATATGTATATACGAAAAAAGGAATAAATTGAAAAGTCAAAGTCTATCTCCCCATCCTGACTACTTCCCACTCAGTGTCTCTTTTTATTTCTTTACTTATATTTTTTAACTGGAGGATAATTGCTGTACAACGTTGTGTTAGTTTCTGCTGTATGACAAAGTGAATCAGTTATGTGTATACATATACAGCCTCCTGCTTGAACCTCCCTCCATCTGAATCAATTATGTGTATACATATACAGCCTCCTGCTTGAACCTCCCTCCATCTGAATCAATTATGTGTATACATATACAGCCTCCTGCTTGAACCTCCCTCCATCTGAATCAATTATGTGTATACATATACAGCCTCCTGCTTGAACCTCCCTCCGTCTGAATCAATTATATGTATACATATACAGCTTCCTGCTTGTATATGCATGGAACCTCCCTCCATCCCTCTCCTCTAGGTCATCACAGAACATGTGGCTGAGCTCTGTGTTGTTCAGTACGTTCTGTGTCTCTCTTTAAACTACTGTTAAGAGCCTATCCCTCCAGAGAAAATGTTATACACAGAGTACACACTTGTATTTTTCTATGCGCAACCTTTTTAAACTTACATAGAAGTGCTATTATATACACTGTGCTATATCTGAGCTTTCCTGGTGGCTCAGATGGTAAAGAATCTGCCTGCAATGCAGGAGACCTGCATTCGATCCCTGGATTGGGAAGATCCCCTGGAGAAGGGAATGGCAATCCACCGCAGTATTTTTGCCTGGAGAATTCCACAGGGTCGTATTTGGAAATCTAGCCTTATGTGCATAATTAACAAGGCCACAGTGGACACCCTCAGACCTAACTTCTGGCACATTCTTACGTAAATATCTTTTTTTTTTAATTTTATTTTTAAACTTTACAAATTGTATTAGTTTTGCCAAATATCAAAATGAATCTGCCACAGGTATACTTATAAGAGATTCTTAGCAGTGGGAAAAAGATAAAGAACATCTGAATTTTTAAGTGCTATCACCAAGTTTCATTACAATTTTCTGCCCACTAAGTGTTTTTCAGATTCTTTTCCTATCCCATGTCAACAGCTGGTAATCAAGTGTTTAAATTCTGCCATTCCTGATCAATGAGAAAAGGCTTGAAGGACCTGATGACCAATGCTCTGAATCTGAGCTATCTACATTTGCAGTTTCCATTATGAATCATAGAAAGATGCCTACAGATTTGTCAAAACGGCCCCTTTGTCAGTGGTCGGCTTGTCTATCATTCATCAGGAAGGGGAGAGATACAGTTTCCGGGTGTCCCTTCTTCTTTGTGACCTTCAAAATGGTGACCCTGCCTTCCTCTGGGTCATCATCAACTCCATGAGTGGTGCTAGGAAAATCAGACAACAGTTGTTGGCTATTTCTACTTACTTAGACTTAACTGGGCAGACACTACACTTGATTTTAAACAGTGGTTTTCAAAATGTGGATCCTGGACCAGTACCATAAGCATCACTTGAAAACTTATTAAAATGCAAGGAGCCCCTACACTTACTGATTAGAAACTCTAGGGGTGGGGTCCAGCAACTTATTCTTCTGAAAACACTTTCCCAGTTTCATTGAGATGTAATTGACATTATGTAAATTTAAGGTGTACAACATAATGATTTCCTATAGGTAGATATTGTGAAATGATTACCCCAAGGTTACTTAACATCCATCATCTCACCTGGGTATCATATTTTTTTCTTGTGATGAAAAATATTTAAGATTTACTGTCTTAGAAACTTTAAAGTATGCAATACAGTATTGTTAACTATTGTTGCCATGCTGTACATTCCATCCCTAGGAATTATTTATAACTAGAAGTTTGTGCCTTTTGACTGCCTTCATCACTTTCTTGCACCTCCACCTTCTGTCTCTGGCAACCACCAGTCTAGCAAACGCTCTTTTCTAAGGTCTCCAGATCATACTCACACATAATAAAAGTTTGAGAATCTCTGATTTAAAAATATTATCTCATTTAAATTTCCCAACAACTCTCCATATATTGAACACTATGGTTTTTCTAGTAGTCATGTATGGATGTGAGAGTTGGACCATAGAGAAGGCTGAGCACAAAAGAATTGATGCTTTCAAACTGTGGTGTTGGAGAAGACTCTTGAGAGTCCCTTGGACTGCAAGGAGACCAAACCAGTCAATCCTAAAGGAAATCAAGCCTGAATATCCACTGGAAGGACTGATGCTGAAGCTGAAGCTCCAAAACTTTGGCCACCTGATGTGAGGAGCCGACTCACTGGCAAAGACTCTGATGCTGGTAAAGACTGAGGGCAGGAAGAGAAGGGGGCAACAGAGGATGAGGTGGTTGGATGGCATCATTGACTCAATGGACCTGAGTCTGAGCAGACTCTGGGAGACAGTGAAGTACAGAAAAGCCTGGTGTGCTGCAGTCCATTGGGTTGCAAAGAGTTGGATATGACTGAGCGATGAACAACCATAACTCTCTGAGGCAAGAGTTATCGTTATGCCTGTTTCACTGACAAAGAAACTGAGATTCACAGAGAGGTGTCGTTACCAGTCACATACTTGACAAGTGGTAAAGTTGGAAATGGAAACAGCATCTGGGCAACTTCACATCATGCATTTATAACCATTTGTATGTGGATCTCTACTATAAGCCCAAGTCTTATGAACACTGGGGAGTGCCAGACCTTTTACAAGGCACTGAAGACAAAAAACGCCAAAGATGCTGCTACAGCCCCAAGGAACCCCAGTATGAAAACTGCTGGAACGGAGGTGGCACAAAACGTCAAAGGAGGCGGGAACGGCTTTAACAACAGCTGGAGAAAAGCTTTAAGTAAGTAGAATTTTCTAACACAAAGAAGCCAAATATTTGTGTTTATGCACAATAAAGGACAGAAACATATGAACCTAATAGAAACAGAAGATATTAAGAAGAGGCGGCAAGAATACACAGAAGAACTGTACAAAAAAGAGCTTCATGACCCAGATAACCACGATAGTGTGATCACTCACCTAGAGCCAGACATGGGAGAAGGCAATGGCACCCCACTCCAGTACTCTTGCCTGGAAAATCCCATGGACAGAGGAGCCTGGTGGGCTGCAGTCCACGGGGCCGCTAAGAGTCGGACACGACTGAGCGACTTCACTTTCACTTTTCACTTTCCTGCATTGGAGAAGGAAATGGCAACCCACTCCAGTGTTCTTGCCTGGAGAATCCTGGGGACGGGGGAGCCTGGTGGGCTGCCGTCTATGGGGTCGCACAGAGTTGGACACGACTGAAGCAACTTAGCAGTAGCAGCAGCAGCAGAGCCAGACATCCTGGAGTCCAACGTCAAACAGGCCTTTAGGAAGCATCACTACGAGAACAAAGCTACTGGAGGTCATGGAATTTCAGCTGATCTGCATTCCAGCTATTTCCAATCCTAAAAGATGATGCTGTGAAAGTGGTGCACTCAATGTGCCAGCAAATTTTGAAAACTCAGCAGTGGCCACAGGACGGGAAAAGGTCAGTTTTCATTCCAATCTCAAAGAAAGTCAATGCCAAAGAATGCTCAAACTACCGCACAACTGCACTCATCTCACACGCTAGCAAAGTAATGCTCAAAATTCTCCAAGCCAGGCTTCAATAGTATGTGAACCGAAAACATCCAGATGTTCAAGCTGGATTTAGAAAAGGCAGAGGAACCAGAGATCAAATTGCCAACATCCACTGGATCACAGAAAAAGCAAGAGAATCCCAGGAAAACATCTACTTCTGCTTCATTTACTATGCTAAAGCCTTTAACCGTGTGGATCACAACATAATACGGAAGATTCTTAAAGGGATGGGAATATCAGACCACCTGACCTGCCTGATAGGAAACCTGTACTCAGGTCAAGAAACAACAGTTAGAAGCGGACATGGAACGACAGACTGGTTCCAAATTGGGAAAGGAGTACGTCAAGGCTGTATACTGGCACCCTGCTTATTTAACTTCTATGCAAGTACATCATGAGAAATGCTGGGCTGGATGAAGCACAAGTTTGGAATCAAGATTTCTGGGAGAAACATCAATAACCTCAGATATGCAGATGACACCACCCTTGTGGCAGAAAGTGAAGAACTAAAGAGCCTTCTGATGAAAGTGAAGGAGGAGAGTGACAAAGCTGGCTTGAAAATCAACATTCAAACAACAAAGATCATGGCATTCGGTCCCATCATTTCATGGCAAATAGATGGAGAAACAATGGAAATAGTGACAGACTTTATTTTCTTGGGCTCCAAAATCACTGTGGACGGTGACTTCAGCCATGAAATTAAAAGATGCCTGCTCCTTGGAAGAAAAGCTCTCACAAACCTAGACAGCATATTAAAAAGCAGATACATTACTTTGCCCACAAAGATCTATCCAGTCCAAGCTATGGTTTTTCCAGTAGTCATGTATGGATGCTGAAGCTGAAGCTCCAATACTTCAGCGACCTGTTGTGAAGAACTAAGTCATTAGTTCTTTCTAAGTCATCAGAAAAGCCTCTGATGCTGGGAAAGATTGAAGGCAGGAGGAGAAGGGGACGACAGAGGATGACATGGCTGGATGGCACCACCAACTCAATGGACGTGAGTTTGAGCAAACTCCAGAAGTTGGTGACAGACAGGGAGGCCTGGTGTGCTGTGGTCCATGGGGTGGCAAAGAGTCAGACATGACTGAGCGACCGAACAACGATGATGGGACAAGAAACTGCATTGAGCCCTCTCCAATCTGAAAGACACCAAGGAAGTCTGAGAGTCTGGAAAGTGGGCCCCTGCTTGCCTGTCTGCCAGACTGCAACTGATCCCTCTTGCGGTGCATCCTCAGCACGTGCTTTCATCTGTTAAGAAAATCTGTCCTGCTTCTGTTTGTCACTGTTGTTGAACAAATGCCTCGGCCGGGAAAGCTCAAGCCAGGGCTGGGTGAGAGCTTTTAGGGGTCTAGGAGTGGTGGAGGGCTTCGGGGTACCCTGGGAGGGCGGGGAGGGGCAGCGAGGCTGCGTGGCTGAGGCTGGGGCTCCACCTCTCAGCAGCCACGCAGCCTGCAGAAACCTACCCCGGTTTGAATCCCTTGGTCAAGAGAGGTGGACCAGTCAGCCCCGTGCATCCTTCCTATCCCTGTCGTCCCACCACATAGACACCCACAAACTTCTTGTGAAGGGACAAATGGCTTCTCAGCTCACATGCCGACCTGCTTGAGCGGGGCAGGCCCACCTGAGCCTCCTGGCTCCTCCAACAGAGCTCTCCCGCTGTCTGTGGCTGCGCTCTCACCAACTGCACGGGACGGTGTCCTTTCTTTGAGCACACATACTAACCTGTACTCCCTTCTCAGTTGCACAGAGAGTTACGGACGCGTCGGCCTTCAAGGAACTTTCCTGGCCCCTCACTTTCCCTCAGATCTAATGTGAAGGACCTGTGGCTTTAAAGGGTCTTTGGTAAAAGATATTTCTTTTAAACGTGTGATTCTTTCCAAAGTAGCTCAGAGGCTGTTTCCTCACAGGAGCCCCCTGCCCCCGTTTCTCCTCCTCTTCCCCTCCCCCTTGCCCTGGGAAGTGGTTTCTTTCCCAGACCCTGAAACTGGGCTCGGATCAACAGGGGAAAGGCTTTCATCCCTTAGCGCCCGAGAGTTAGATCTAATATTTCCTGAAGTTCTGTGTTTCACGCAACATTTGTATGTTAATTCTTAAAATATAGCCCTCTAAAATTCTTCATTGTTCCAGAGTGTGACACGTAACTTCTCTCTCATCTTTTGCTATCCTTACATTTTAAAAGAAAGGCCAATATCATAGTGTATTACTTAACCAACCATATATATAGGTACAGGTATGCCTCCTCGGGTGGTGCAGTGAAGAATCCACCTGCCAATGCAGGAGACACAGGAGACCTGGGTTCTATCCCTGGGTCAAGGAAGAACCCCTGGAGAAGGAAAATGGCAACCCACTCCGCTATTCCTGCCTGGAGAATCCTGTGGACAGAGGAGCCTGGCGGGCTACATGGGGGTCACAAAGTTGGACATGACCGAGCATGCATAGAAGGACAGACAGACAGACGGAGGCGATACCAAAAAGGCTCAACTCAGTTCTGCCAAATTTCTAGAAACTTCTGCTATCTGCTTTGCTGTCCTATGGAACAGAAAACTGTGCTCATCATTGACTGGGAAGTTATTACAAAAGATATTGTCTCTGGATATTTTTTCCCCTAGAGCCAAGAGGTTTTTTTTTTTTTAATGAAACTTTCATTTGCAGCACTGACAACACTAGAAAATATAGCCATCTGTGTAATTTAGAGGAAAAGCAGAAAACCTGGCGAGTGGCTAAGGCAGTCATGGGGAACTTCCTTCCCAAGGATGTACAACAGCGATGACGACCACAGACATGGGAAAACATTTTAACACTTCATAAAACTCTTTTTTTCCCGACAGCAGGGACATGGGAGCCAAATTTCCCTTGGTGGAAATTTAAAAAAATACTAATAATAAACTGAAAAGTTTGGCTCAGAAGTTCCTAAGGAGGAAATGATTTCAGAGAAAGCCTTTTAGGCGGGAGAAATGTGAACAAGGATGCCAATCTGCCTGAAAGGGGGGGGTTGGGGTTTAGAGGGAGATCAGACACCCCTCACATTTCACTCCAGCCCTCTGCGCGCTACCTGGCACTTAATAGGGACCCTGTAAATATCGTGGATGGGTGTCATCATTCATTCAGACACCAGAGGCTTTTACGATTTCAGTCAAGAAAACAGATGAGGACGTGCCAGAGGAGATGCAAGGTGCAGCCTCTCTGATATGAATTTTGGCCGATCAGTAGTCACACATGATCTCAGGGGGCAAACGTGGCTTAAAGCTCACAGTGCCACCTGGAGCTGTAACCCGCAGTGGGGCAGAGTGGGGACAGGCATGGGTGGGGGGCACCCGCCGATCCTCTGTTCTGTGATCAGCTCAGGAGCCACTGACATCCTGGCTGGGTCCTGGCAGGTGCTGGCCGTGTGCAGACATTCAGGGATGTTCAGGGGCTGAAGCTGTTGATACAATACAATACGCGTGTGTGGTCAGTTGTGCCCGACTTTGTGACGCCGTGGACTGTAGACCGCCAGCCCCCGCTGTCCACAGGGATTCCCAGGCAGGAATACTGGAGTGGGTTGCCATTTCCTACTCCAGGCGATCTTCCTGGCCCAGGGATCGAACCCCTCCTCCCCCGTCCACTGCACTGGCAGGAGGATTCTTTAGCACTGAGTCACCTGGGAAGCCGGCTGATAGGATAAGGACAGGGGGTACTTCCAGAGTGGGAAGATACAATCCTACGGGATCGTCTGGTCGAACACTTTCCCCATAGAGATGATGAAACAAGACTCAAGGAGCTTCAGGATCTTGCCTAAAGTGACCTGCCTAACTTATGATCAAGCTGGGACTCAAATCAGGATCTCCTGGTGCCTGGTTGAAAGTCTTTCCACTGTTTTTGAGATCTAAGACGAGGTTGATGCCATTCCCTATCATAAAGGTACAAAGCAAATTTGCATGATGGTTCTAACCTTTCCAATCGGCAGGTTAAAACAATGTTAATAACAGTGCTACAATACTACTTCTACAAAATTCTCAACTACGGTACACTCTGTGTATTTCACTTTTAAGGGGAAGGGTATATTAGAGCAAAGTCAGATGAGATCATGGCTTACCTCAAAATCCAACACTGAGAATGAGTTTTAGGTTAACAGGTTCCATTGCAATTTCCAATCTTCAGTTTCGTCTACCATATCTGATCAACAACCAACACTTGTACTGAGGTGCTTACAAGTATCACGTCTGAAAGTGGTACAGCGAGGTGAGAAGAGAGAACAGCAGATGGACTCTGTCTTTGGTTAGCCGAAAATCGTGCTAGAGGAACAAGCCAAACCCCCAAAACCTGATGCTTAGAAAATCATCAAATGCTCAAGCGGACAGTATTAACAAGCGCCACAGAAGGGAGGAGAGAGGGTGGTGGTTATGTGTAGAAAAGACAGGAAAAGTTCACCGAGGAGGTGCGATAGGAGCTTTGGTTCTTATTGGACAAGAGACAGGGAGGAGGTCCAAGCGTGGAGGTGAGAGAGAGGGTTGTGCTAGAGGCAAAGACTTCCTTTTCTAACCATGTTGTAGCATTTCTATTCGGTGTGATGCCAGCACACTTCTTTACCCCCACCTGCAAACTATAAATTCATATTTATAACATCCTCCTCTGATCATTTTCAGCTTTCACGAACACACATCACACAAAGAAAGTGAACTGTCTGAGAAGCTGAGTCTTGGTTTCTAAGCTACCCACAGACTGCTAAATGGTGGGGGCCCAAGAGGTCTGCTCTCAGAACCTCAGTTTTCTCTTCTCTAAAATGAGAAGGTTTGGGCCCACAAGTGTCTGAAGTCCCCTCCAGGTCTGACACTCAACAATTTCTACTTTTCTGTTCTGCTCGTTAATATTTATGGCATGTACTCTTTTTTTAAAAAAACTTTACTTTGTATTAGAGTAGAGCCAGTTAGGGGCTACCCAGATAGCTCAGTTAGTAAAGAATCCACCTGCAATGCAGGAGACCCCGGTTTGATTACTGAGTCGGAAAGATCCCCTAGAGAAGGGATAGGCTACCCACTCCAGTATTCTTGGGCTTCCCTGGTGGCTCATATGGTAAAGATTCCACCTGCCATGTGGGAAACCTGGGTTCGACTTCTGGGTTGGGAAGATCCCCTGGAGGAGGGCATGGCAGCCCACTCCAGTATTCTTGCCTAGAAAACCCCACGGACAGAGGAGCCTGGGGGGCTACGGTCCAAGGGGCCGCCAAGAGTCAGACACAACTGAGCAACTGAGCACGTGCACAGAGCCAATTAGCAATGCTGTGCCAGTTTCAGCTGAAAGGTGAGGGGACTCAGCCACATATACACATGTATCCATTCTCCCCCAAACTCCTCTCCCACTCAGGCTGCCACATAACATGGAGCAGAGTTCTCCTGCATGACGGGCAGCTTTTTTACCGCTGAGTTACCAGGGAAGCCCTCCGTGATGGCACATATTCTTAGCATCACTAGGCCCTTCTCCATCACCATCTGCTTCCTGTTTGCCTTTTCCACACCTTCCTCCCTTCCCCGTCTCCTCTCTCACCAAGGAGTGTGCTGGGAAAGTCCCAGAGTGGCATGATCACGGAGTGTTTAAATTTTCATCAGACGTGTGTGCGTGTTGTAACAAGGCATGCCCAATTGATCATCTTGGCATGCATATTAATAATTGAGAGCCGTAGAACATGCTTCCTCAACTTTATAAACAGTTTCTCTCTGAGCTTTGAAATGACAAGCTTTGCTCATAACTGAAAAACTGAACTCAGGCAGGCCTATGGGGAGTTTCCTTGGAGGTATTAATGTTTAAAAAGCGAAGAAGATCAAAACCTGAAAGTCTCTCACTTGGGAAACCAGGAGGAGTTTCTGCTCAATGGGCAGGTTAAGAGATGACATAAAGATGAAAAAAGGATGATGTGAGAATAAAATGGCATAAGGATGAGATGATTCACCTGCACTGAATTGTCTTTTTCCCTTTCTTTATATCTAGTAAATGAGAATCTATCCAGCTGGCCTTGAAAGAAAGGGAAAGACCCAGGGGCCCCAGCAGGATAAAGGAGGCTCTCACCTAAACATCTTGGAAAACTGCACATTCATGGTCAGAGGTGGAAAATGATCCCAAAATACGAGTGGATGCTGTACTCCCCAAACTCTTGGTTGGGTTTAGCTGCTGCCCTTTGACATGCTACACCAGGGCCCACATGGAAACAATGCCCATTGGATTATAATTACATAGCCCACCCTGGGGTGAAGGCTGGAGACAGGAAGAAAGTCAGAACTTAAATAAATGTTGGCGGAACTGAATATCAACAAAGCTAGAAGGTAACTGCTGGCCTCTGATGCAGACCTTGAAATAAATCACAACTTTATATTATTATTCATGGCTCTTGATTTTGTTTCCCCTTTGAGCAAATGCTATTTGTTCAAATATGAAAACAAGGACAAATGTGATCCGCAAAGCAAGGAGATACATGCATTCAACCCAGCTTAATGGACTAACATTTCATGCAATTTCCCTTTCCCTGTTCAACAAAATCTATATAGGCATTCACACTTTTACTGCACTTGGACTTTGGAATATACCTGAATTTTCCTGGAAGTTGTTAGATGGACACCGCCTTCAATGCCAGACCAACCCCACTTACTGTAACAAGTTAGTTCAACAATAGACCTGCTCCCAAACTACCTATGAACAACTCCCTGAGACTTGGCTTTCTAATAGAAAGGCTCCCATGGGATGCTAGAACAATTGTGGGGATCTTTTAAGTGGGAGGAAGACACTGCCAAGTAACCAGCAGATTTCCAGCCACTTCGCAGAGTCAAAGCTGAGATGTCATTCCTGAATCTTAGTGCTTTACAATCTTAATCTAATTCTAAAGGAGAAAGCCAAATGTGACTCTCGCAGTGTCTGCCAGGAATATTAAAGCCGACAAATGGGGGGTTTGACTGGTTCTGCTTTTGGAAAATTTGACAAGTATGAAGACTGCTGTGGACTTCAGCAGCTATTACTTTAGAGGCAGCTCTATGGATACCAAACTCAGCCTGAAGCCAGCTGGGGAAGCAGAAAATGTGGTGGAGACCGAGAAACATTAACTCCACCAGACCTGAAACAAGATCTGTTTCAAAATTCAAAGGCGGATGAAATGTACACATACCTACCACGTTAGCCAGGTTACCACTAACATTTTCATGACGAATTTCATGTTAGAATCTGGATCCCTTTTGCATCTGGGGAATTGTCATCTTTGTAACAGCACACAGAAATGAACGGAAAATTCTGGTTGTTCAGTGAGCTGTGCAATGCCTGTTCTATCTCAGAGGTGTAACTCCAGCTGAGGCTCACATTGAAAGGATCTGCATATTTTCAAGTCACCCTCAAGGGTCCTGGCTATTGATGATTCACTCGAAGGCCTCTCAGGGCTTCCGGCTGAGGCGTGTGGCCCTTGGACAGCCCTGGGGGCCATCAAGTTCACCTGGGCTTTTCACCGTCTCTGTTGGCTGCCGAAATACTTCCAGGATCAAAATACAGGGTTATGGAGGAATCTCTTAAATAGTAACAGGGAGATGGGGAATGCACAGGCTGTCAGACGGTGACAAGTGGGAGATGTCAGTGTGAACTTTGGTGTTTATTTTGCTACCTCAACTCTCCTTATATCCTCTGGCCTGCAACCAAGTCTGGTAAAATATAACGATCTGCAACAAAAGCATAGCTGGTGAGCTCTCTATTCGGTCTGTTTGATTACACATGCAAGGTGAAAACTCCACAGACAGGACTAGCACTGCAAGGTGAAAACTCCACAGACAGGACTACCACTGATGAAAAACTCTTCTGGGAGGTTCCTAGAAACGGTGAGCTCTCTATTCGGTCTGTTTGATTACACATGCAAGGTGAAAACTCCACAGACAGGACTACCACTGGTGAAAAACTCTTCTGGGAGGTTCCTAGAAACGGTGAGCTCTCTATTCGGTCTGTTTGATTACACATGCAAGGTGAAAACTCCACAGACAGGACTACCACTGGTGAAAAACTCTTCTGGGAGGTTCCTAGAAACGTCTTAGCTCACTGTTTCAGGCTTACTTCCTGTCTTCTTTGCAATGCACTCATTCATTCACTCACTCCCTCACCCATGGAATATTTATTTCTTGCATATTTCCACATCCCAGGCGCCTGATACACATCGGTGACTAAGAGACACATACATTTTCCTTTGTGACACTTATAATAATCATAACCAGACAATTTATCAAATTATACCCATTTAGATGGGCTTCCCAGGTGGTGCTAGGGGTAAAGAACCCAACCGCCAACACAGGAGACATGAGATGCAGGTTTCATCTCTGGGTCGGGAATATCCCCCTGGAGGACGGCATGGCAACCCACTCCAGTATTCTTGCCTGGTGAATCCCATGGACAGGGGAGCCCGGTAGGCTACAGTCCACAGGGTCACAAAGAGTCAGACACGACTGAAGTGACTTAGTATGCACCCATTTGGATAAGTGCTCTGAGGGACTGATGAAATATGAATGGTGAGCCTGCTAGGAGAGGGGAGATCAGGAAGGCCTCTCTGATAGGATGGTCTTAGAGCCAGGACTGAAAGGATGAGAAGGATTCAAGATTGCAGACTGCAAGGACGAGAACATCAGACAGAGGGAATGGATGTGTAGAGGCTCAGAGATGGGAGGGAGTTTTGATGGGCTCAGCAGGAAAAAGGCCAATGGAGATGACGCGTCATGAGTCGAGCGAAAGCTGAAGCAGAAGAGGCAAGCACAGTGAGCTTGGGAAGATGAATGTTATTTTAAGTGCAATGGGAATCTACTCAAGGGATTTCAGTGGAGAAGATGTGCTCTGAATTATGTCAGATGATGTGTGAAAAATAGATTGAGCTGGAGTAAGGTGCAAAGGGAAGAATCACACATGGCAGAAACTGCAAAATGTCTGCCTGCAGCCATTCTCCCCTCCTTCCTTACCTGAACTCCAGATTTATTCTGGAGGGAAATGGGTCCAGTCAAAAGAGTCTATTTCCCATTTTCCTTGTATAAATAGCTTGGCATGGCCACATGTAATGCTTCTGCACAAGACATAAATAGAAGCCTGCTGGGGACTTTTGGGCAAGTTTTGCTTTTCTGTTTTAAAGGTACAGCCCTTTCCTCTTTCTTTCCTCCTCTCCTTTTTCTTCTGTGATTCCAGCTAGTAAAAAAAGAAGTGATGGCAGGAGAAACAGCAGACCTCTTAGACAACTATCTAAGAAAGCTAATAACATCACAGAAACCTCAGGCCTGGCGCTCTTCAACTACCAAACCAGTGCCAACACTCTGGGTTTCACCGTATGGAGAACGAAAACTCTCCATTTGTTAAGATCAAGTTTGGTGGGGGGTTTCTATTACTCCCAGACACCATCATCGTTCAGGCAGCCTGCACTTGAAAGGCTATAGTGAAAATGAAGAAAAGTGGGCCAATTTGAATGCTGAAACAATGGGATTTCCTGATAGCCTAGATGGGCTTTGGTGGTGGGAGATGGTGGGTGTGAAAAGTACTCAACAGGATCTGAGTCTGAGAATTAGTAAAATGGGAAAGAAAAACCCTAGAGGGGCAGGTTTGAAGATTAAAAGCAAGAACTGAACTTTTGATATTGTACAGGTGAGGTGCCTAAGCGGTGTCTATGAGAGTAATCTCCATTTCTATGATTTCCATGAGACGGGATCTTCCTCCAAAATCTCTGGCCTTGCTCTGGCCCTTCATTCTCTCCTTTGCAGGGAGGGAGAAAGTAAATCCGCTTGCCTGGACAGAATACAGTGAACCCTTGACTAACACGGGTTTGAGCTGTGTGAGTCCACTCACATATACTGTACTACAATATGGCATCATCCATGCTTGGATATGGAACCCCAGACAGGGAGGGCCAGCTGCAAAGCTACACTCGGATTTTTCATCACATGTACGTCACTCGAGGGTCACCTGTACTCATTCCCATCAGCTTCTCCACATGTGATGTGGCGCATACAGATACAGGCTCCGCAGGAAGAAGCCTGTGGTCCTCAGCACTGCCTGTGGCTGGAAGCTCAACCCCCAGGTCAGCATTGGGGAGCCCACCATGGCTGCAGATCTCAGTCCCGTGATCCGGTTCAGCCTTGATCAGGAGTAACAAGCTGGTGTTGGTATCCCCACGTGCTACACCTGTCTGTCTGTCTCTCAGTGGTTTCACACCTCAGCCCACTTCTACCTGTGTAAGGTCGGACATGTCCTGTTCGCTCAGCCACATGATTGCGTGCTTGTTTTTAACAGGGGCTTCTTGGAAAAGATACTGCCAGAAAAAACGAAAGCCCTCCCCTATTCTAACGCCTTCCTATATTCCTTGTGAGAGTTAAGGATCGAATCTTCCCTGCCCAGTGGGACGATAAACTGCATAGGAATGAGGATTTATTTAAAACTGATGCTAGTATGCAAAGGGTAATCGGTGATCATTCTATTGTTCAGACAGCTGGCTTCTTGCCTCAACTTTGCAGAGGTTGTATTATTAGAATTGGTGTGGCCTTTCCCGGTCTCTGCTACCAACCCACCCTACCCCTCCTCCACCTACTAAATCCATTCTCTGTTTCTCTCCTTTACAGGTGGTCTGGGTGTTAGTGTATTTATCCTAGCTCTAGTAACCCAAACTTCAGAACTGCTGGGCATACACAGCCGGGTAAAAGGTCATTGCTCACCACTAGGGAATCTAGGGAAGGCAGTCTGACGGTGACGTCTATGAGATATACCAGTTCTATTGTTCCTGTAAAGACAGGTGTCCTCGGTTGGTGTCATGCTGGATATCTGGTCACTTATCAGAGTTTATGTTTGGGAGTTATTTGACACTGCAGCAAAAATGGTCTTTTGACAACAAAGTCAAATAAAACACATTTACAGCGAGGCTTCTGGTTTTTCCTTCCCTTTTCTCTTTCCATCCTATCAGGCACATTATTGCTGGAGTTTACACTGATGAAAGAGGTGATGGGTATTTTGGCATAGTGTATCATTGAAAATAATACTTATCCTCAGACTGAGTATGTAAATTGCATGTGTCACCGTCCTGTGTGGGACCTTGCACCTGGTGTGGAATGGAGCGTGGCATTGTCACAGTGCCATTCAGTGGCTTTTACCAGGTGAGGGCACATCAGCAGCTGTGATGCATGCGGCCACAGACACAGAGAGCACGCCCATAAAAATAAAAAAAAAAATCCGTCCTTTTTTTGAATAGAGCCCTGGGTAATTACCCTAACCATTGTTCTATGAGAAAGCCCTGTTTACACCATTTCATCAGTTTAGGATCTAGATGGGAACGATCACCGGCATTAAGCGGTGAAGGCAATTTGCTTTTTCAATGAAGAAAGGACCAAAAAAAAAAAAATAATAGCACTGAAAGATCTCTGCTCCTGAGTTGCCCGTGTTCACAGCCAAGGCTCACCCCACATGAAAAGGATCCTGAGGAGGAGTCTGTCTGACCTTCCTCCTAAACAGAGCCCAAGGATAACGAGGACAGTGTGTTCTGGGGCTGCTTCTACTCTCAGTGCAGGGAGGACGTGGGCTCTGTGTACCCAGCCTATGGGGGACAGTGGCTGCCCTGAGGGGTGGTGTGGACTGCGGAGGGTCCAGCAGGCATGGGAGCATCTGTCCACCCCGCCCTGAGGCCCGGACGGGGTGTTCTGCGGAAAAGCTACAGAAACGTTGCTCACCTTGAGAAGTAAGCTCTCAGGGCGGGGTCCGTGTTCCTCCAAGATGCCACAGAACATGAAACTGGTTATGAGGTTTGGCCATTCGGTATGGAGTAAGATGGGAAACTATGGGACTACTTACCCCCAAATGGGAAAAAAAAAAATGAGTACACAAGAAAAGGCAACATCACGACAAAAAGAGATGGCCCCCAGAAGTCTTACTTACATTGAGTGAGGATGCCGGTTAAGGCGTTTTTGAAGTTCTCCTTGGCCTCCTCCATCTCCTGCTCATGGGTGGCCTTCTCGTTCATCAGCCGGCGCACGTGGCTGTTGGCTGACTGCACCATGGAGTAGAAGTGGTTTGCGGACCGCCGGTTCACCTCCCCTCGCTCGATCCAGGACAGCAGCACCGTGATGGCCTCTGAAAACTTGCTGTCGTCTGCAAATGGAAGACCACCAAGTTCAAATCATGTCAAGGCAAGGTCTTGGTTTTCACTTCAGGTCCTCTCCAAAGGCACAGCACAGTCCATCCTGTGTATATGTGAGTGTGTGTTAGTTGCTGAATCGTGTCCGACTCTTTGAGACCCCATGGACTGTAGCCCGCCAGGCTCCTCTGTCCATGGAATTCTCCAGGCCAGAATACCGGAGTGGGTAGCCATTCCCTTCTCCAGGAGATCTTCCCAACCCAGGGATCTAAGCCAGGTCTCCCGCATTGCAGGCAGATTCTTCACCCTCTGAGCCACTAATGGCCACAACTTGACCTTGTGAGCTTTCCTGCAACTAATGGTTCCATCATCACTTAGCTTCTCTTTCCTCATCTGACTGCACGGCACTACAAAGCCACCCAAGAAACAGAGTGGCTTACCCTCAGATTACCAACTTGGTGAGCCCAGTTTCAGAAGATCTGTTCTGGGGATCCTTTGAAATATGACACAACTGCATTCTCCACCAAACCCAGATTTCTCTTTCTCAAGACTGGCTCAAAAAACTGTTACCTGTTTGGCCTCCAGTTCATTTCCTTATTCTTTTATTGGTAACAGCATACAGCAATATCAGTTTTCTGACTTAGAATCTACTGAGTTATGGGCAGGATGTGGATGACGGGTGAAATTACTTTTAAAAGTAGTCATGATGTAAGATATTGTTCCCAAGCTGGTAGTAGCAATAGGTCAATTCTTGTTCTGCTGCAGTTCAAAACCAATTTCACTTTAGGTTTACTTTAGGTTTACTATAACATATTTGATTATGGTGAAAACTAGACCATTTCCATGCTTTCAACAAAAGAGGACCTCTTCCTGGGGGGCGTGGGGGTCAGTGTGTGTGTTGGGGAAGGCTGCTAGAAATCCATTTGTGTTTGATTTAGGAGTATGGGGCTTGGGGTAGGGGCCAGGAGGTTCCACCTGTAAGTAAGTGATAAAGTTCATTTCAAAAGAAAGCAAATAGACTTGCCTGTTTGCAAACAGTTACTGGAGCAGATCTCTGTTGTACGGCTTAGACATGGGAAAAAAGCAAGTTTGGAGGTGATTAATTGGAACCGGAAGTTGTATGTCAGTTATTACAACATAAATCAATCCTACTGCTGCAAGCGCTGGGCTTGTTTTCTAAACTTGAGAAGTCTTTCATTTTTGTATTTTTCTAGCCTCTAAAAACATAATTTATGAAAAATATCCTAGAAGCGAACACATTATAAATTAATTATACTCCAATAAGAATTATTGTAAAAATAAAGAAAACAAAAATATCCTGCATTTTCCAAGGAAACGGAGTCAGGGTCCTAAATATCAGGAGGAAAATTAAGACTAAAAGATTCAGATACTTAATCATTTATTTGACAAATACAGAGCGGCTAGTATGTTCCTTCCATTAGAGGAACACCAGAGACATCCTTATACGCTGTGTATGTGTGTGCGTTATTGTTTATATATTATATATTGGTCATATATACATACACACAAATCCATATTCACACACACACATACATACATACATATACGCACACACATTCCAGATGAACAGATAGAGGGTGATTCATATTTAGTAAAGGGATCTTATTTTATTTTACTACCCAGATATTTTCTAATCAGGCACTGTTAGTATTTTACACCCCATACGAAGCGTGCATTTGCAGAGTGCTTTATGAGTTTTCCAGAGCGCTACAGAAAAACCCTTCATCCCTTTTCTCCCAGGCATCCCCTCCCAGACCGGGGCACGACTTCACGGCTGCGGCTGCTGCCTGCCCCAGAAGTACGTGCACTGTACGCAGGCAGGCTAGCCTGCCCCGTGCCCGTGGAGTGGGTTCTGCCCTCTCCAGGCTGGAAATCGCGCTGCTGATGGGCCACCATCTCTAGTCCTCTCCCGCCCAGGTGGTGTCCGTCTGGGCTTGGGGATCAAAGCTTTATTCCTGAGCAAACCTGCCCCCGGGGCCCTCACGCTTTGATCCGAGGAGATAACTGGCCTGAGGAAGGCCCACGGGGCAGCCTGCACAGGAAGGGCTCAAGTTTCCTTGCCAATTTCAACCTGCCGCTGAGCGAGTGTGTGCACGTGTTCAGCGTCACGGCTGGCCCACGCAGTTCTGTTAACTCTGGGATTTCAGTCTGAGTTCAACCCTCAGTGAACTCCAGCTGCACGAGTTTCTTATCTCATTTCATGGATCGGAGCAGGCGAGTACAGAGTCCATCATACAACTTAACACCGTGTTCAGCCTGAGGAGAGGCCCATAATTTAGCATGATGCTTGTGGGAGCCCCACTGCAACACTTACAGTCAGAATAAACTCTGCCTCCCTTCCACTCTCTGCCTCTCTCCCTGCCTATGTATGTTAAGAGAATGGGCCTCTGAAAAGACAGCAGAAATCTACCTGATGCCTTAAGAAATCTTTTCTACCTGCCCCCCGGCTTCTTAAAAGATAACAACAGAAAAGGGAACTATTGACTTCATGGACCATTCTCCCCCTTTGCTGTGACTTTTTCATCTCTGTGTAACACAAAGAAAAATCCTAAACGAGAGAGAGAGAGCAAGAGAGAGAGAGAACGAGAGAGAGAGCGAGCGAGCACGCACAAACAATGGGGCCCCATCTTCCTTTCACCCATGAATGGGCACGGTTTTTCTTCTCTTGCTTGTGGTTACACAGATCATAAATACCCTTAGTGTCAGGAATAACACACTTAAATTTTAAAAACAGATGTTTGCTTAAATGATCTAAAAGCCAATTTTTATTGCTCTTCACTCTTAGACCTAAAGTGTAAGTTCCCCAGTAGATTATAGTTAATACATAGTTTTCAGAGAGAGAGCAATTTTAAGATTAAGCAATTAAAAATACACAACGAAAAAGCAATGAAAAAGTAAGTAGGCAAGAGACTTGCAACTATCATAACAAGCAATAGTAGGCAGATTCCATTCTTAATATATGTGAATAAAATAAAATACATATTATATATTAGATATATCATATACATATGTACATATGGCTTAGTATATAGTTTTGAAAACTTCCAGTTTCATCATTTCTGAACTTTCTGTAGCAGGCTCATGGATGACTGATGCACTACATTTAAATTAACCATGAAAACATTAGTTAGCATGTGATTGGTTAAGTCTAGTCAATATTTGTTGCCATGCAAGAAGTGAATTTATATTAATTAAGGCTAAGCCGGCAGCTCCTTCTGAATGGCTACATGAGTGTGTTGGGAGTGGTCATTTTCAATATCCGAATGAAAATTCAATTCTGCCTTCAGGGGAAAGATCACTAAGAAAACAGGAAACAATATAAACTAATTTAAACAGGCCATAGATTGCAGCACTATTACAGCTATTTATGTGGAAAGAAATTAACACAGCTCATAAAAATCACATCCAAGATGCAATTAGAAAAATTCCAAACACTTTTTGTGAACATGCTTGGACTTAACTCTGAACATTAGTGCCCTTTAGAAAACAGAATGGGCAAACACATCTTCTTCATACTAAGAACCGGGAAAGTCTGCATATTATGGAGCGACTATGGACCATCTGGTCTTCCCTAGTGGATAAGACCGTAAAGAATCTGCCTGCAATGCACAAGACCTGGGTTCAATCCTTGGGTCAGGAAGATCCCCTGGATAAGGGAATGGCAACCCACTCCAAGTGTTCTTGCCTGGAGAATTCCATGACAGAGGAGCCTGACAGGCTACTTACTGCCCATGGGGTTGCAAAGAGTCGGACACAACTGAGCGACTTTCACTTTCACATGGGCCATTTATTTGCTCACTAAAAATTCTCCAATGTTGACAAATCAGGGACTTTGCAATGTCACACCTGGATTACTGAAATCATTTGTTCCATGGCCTCCCTTGATTGGCATTTCCCCTTTCAATCCATTCGCTGTTCCTTTGTCACGCTCCTCTTTGTTAACACAGTTTTGACCAGAGATATATTAATATCTCTTTTGTTACCTGAACAGTATGGACTGGAGACTTTTCAATACGTTTTCAGAGAGTGATCCCGTGAACATCACCGGGTGAAGTTGTGAGAGCTTAAAATTGATCAAGGGTTCCCTGTACAAATTATGATTGTCATTATCTTTCACATTTTGCTCCACTAGGTTTCTGTTTCAGCCTTGTGTATATTATAAATGCAAAATTTTCAAAAATGACGCATTGCAAAACTTTGAATCAAAAAAAAAAGAATTTTTCAGTGAATCTTATGCAGATACCTTGATTGTCCACGTGACATATGTACTAGTGTTTCAGAAGATGCCAGTTCTTCAGAATATAGTTCTGATTCAGACAATGTGAATATTAGAACAACAAAAAGACAAAAAACCTTAGTGATTGATTCTGACACAAAAAGTGAAAATGAAAGTCACGGTGCTGAACTTCCTTTGCTTCTACAGAAGAGTGGATTGAAGACAACATTTCATGAAAATTAGAAGACTTTACACGGGTGTGCCAGGTGTAACTATTGCATATAATAACCCGCCAAGTGTTAATAAAATAACAGAATTATTTTTTTGGCCGGTCAAAATAAAAATAGCCAGCCTCAGATATTAGTTTCTGCAAAAAAAAACAAAAAAACAAAAAACCCAGTTAATAATGAGTTAAGCACCCCACCCTTGCCTCCCTAATTCTGCATGTGCTATGTACTCATCCTAGGGTCCCTGGAGATCCTGGTCGACCCAGCTAACTGGTCTGCTTCCCTCAAGAGTCAGCCTAAGTGCCTTTCATAAAGGAAGCTTTCCTCTAACCCTAACATGAATCAAGGATCCCTTTGCTAATGTTCCTATAATTCCTTACATATCCTGCTATTAAAATATTAGTCATTCTGTACAGTAATTGTTGGTTCATGTACCAACTGGCCTTCTAAAGCTCTGAGGGGTTAGGATGAGAAGAAAATTTCCAAGACATATTTCAACCTTCTGTTCACTCTGAGTTTTTCCCTTTGTACTTTATTTCATTACACTCTGTGTCTAATAGATTTGCAGTGCATTAGTACTGGAAAGTTACAGCAAGTCCAATGGTCAAGAGTTGATAATAAACATTTTAATTTCATGTTGAAGAGTATTTTCACGTTGTCCACCAGAGATAAATGTTCTCATGGCACTTAGGCTGGCTGGTCCTTTTATCCTTCAGGCCTCTGAGGTTATTTCCATTAGCAATGAAAGTTAAGAGTGATCTCAGAAAATTACACAGAAGTCTTCCACAGTAAGCTAACCAGCTTATCCAATGACTTAAAAATCTTTTGAACGTTTTTTTTTTTTTTAATTATGGAAAAGTAATAACCTTTACATTTAACCTTGTATTTAGCTTTTTAATTCTGGGAAGGGAATGATTTAGCTTTGTGAGGACTAAAGAATATTATAATGATGGTCACACTTCAATATCGCAACCTGAATCCATACCCAGTTCATTTTATTTCTAGTTACTTCAGAATTTGTCAACCTCTCTCCCTATCCCCCTTTCTCATGTTTATTCAGCATGAGGCACGCAGTAGGCATTTTAAAAATTGCATTTGGGATACATGCATGCATTCTAAGTTGCTTCAGTTGTGTCTGACTCTTTGTGACCCTATGGACTGTAGCCCACCAGGCTCCTCTGTCCATGGGATTCTCCAGACAAGAATACTGGGTGGGTTGCCATGTCCTTCTCCAGGGGGATCTTTCAGAGCCAGGGATCAGCTGTTTTCTACACTGGTAGGTGGGTTCCTTACCACCAGCGCCACCTGGGAAGCTCACATATGGGATACATCTCTCCTACTCCAAGACCATAAGCATGAGTCTCATTCTGGGGCGTGCTGAAAGTACAGTCTCACCCTTACTCAGGCCTCCTGACTCAGAATCTGCATCCTCATCCAAGTGTTTCCTATGCACATTGAAACTGGAGAAGACCGGGAAGAAATCACTCAATAAAAACCAGGGAAACTGGTTAGGAGCTTACCTAACTTAAAAAGATCATGAAAACCGGAAATGGAAAGGGGCATCTGAGAGAGTGGAGAATACTGAAAGACCTTCACGTGACTCCCGTGAGATTTATGAATCTCTGTCCGCAAACCCTCCACTCCCACTTAAAGAACAGCGGCTTAAACATCAGTCATCCTTATGCCAGAAAAAGAATGTGAAAGATAAGTCAAAGTCTTGGAAATGGGCACTGAGAGGGCAGCAGATTTTTTCGATGGAATGTCGGACTGGAGGACCCTCTGGGATTTTCTGATTTTACCGGGGTGTGAATCTCCAACTGTCATTAACTAGGCTATTTTACCATACTTTAGGGACAGAACGTAAATTGTGAAAATTAATAATGTAAATAATTCTTCTCTGTAATAATGTAAATGAATTTTTGTCCAAAAGAAAAGTCTTTACAAAGCAAACTCTCTTTTGAACCAGTTTTAACATCTTGTTCTCTCATTAATTAATGCCTTAAATAAAATCACTGACACATGTTCATTTCATATTTGTAAGACAGTCATGATTCCATTGTCACAGCATCCTCGAGCAACCACTGATTGTAAGCTCCTCGGAGGCAGGGCCCATGCCATGGTCGTATCTGAAACCCCAGGCAGGGCACAGAGCCCAGGGCCCAAGAGGTGGGCACTCGGTGACCTTTAATGAAATGGATGTGCAGACAATGAAGGGGAAAAGGAATCAAACCGGTAAGCAGTTTCTTCTCCCTCTTTGTGGGCAGAGGAGATCTGGCCCTGAACTTCAGAAGGCAAGGGCGGGATGACTTGAGAGAAGAGCACTGAAATATGTACATTACCATATGTAAAACAGATGACCAGTGCAAGTTTGATGCATGAAGCAGGGCATCCAAAGCTGGGGCTCTGGGACCACCCAGAGGGATGGGGTGGGGAGGGAGGGTGGGTTCAGGATTGGGGGGGTGGGCACATGTATAGCTCTGGCCGATTCACACTGATGTATGGCAAAAAGCCATCACAATACTGTAAAGTAATCATCCTTCAATTAAAATAAATAAATTAATTATATACATAGGCAGGACAAGAGCCAAGACAATGAACCCTGAATACGAAAACTGAAATGCGTTAGTGGAATCTGATTTCTGGCGAGTCCAGAAAGGAATGATAGGAAGGGAGAGTTCACATTTGAACAAAATGTCTCAAGAATGAGAGGAAAAAAGACATTCTACAATGCTTTTCAAAGAAATGGGGGTGGGCACACACACAAACATACTGAATGATGTGTCTATAAAATTGTCCCTGGTTTCTGGCTTGATAGGTAGAGATAACTTACGGTGTACATATTGATCCAGGCAGAATGGCTATTTCAGGATGGCACTACAACATCCCCCAAATTTTACTATGTGTTCCTAAAACATGGACATCCCAAAACAAAGCTCCATCTCTGGCTGCTCAATTAACCATCAGAAGGGGTGGTACCTCACCTACCCTGCAGATCACGGATAGCATGAAAAGCTACAGAAATGATTAATACTTTCCCCCCTACCCGGTGGTTCAGCACTAAAGAATCTGTCTGCAATGCAGGAGACGCAGGTTCGATCCCTGGGTTCAGAAGATCCCTTGGAGGAGGGAAATGGCAACCCACTCCAGTATTCTTGCCTGGAGAATTCCATGGACAGAGGAGCCTGGCAGGCCATAGTTCATGGGGTCACAAAGAGTCAGAGAGTCAGACACAATTTAGTGACTAAATAACAACAACCCTACCCTATAAGCTCACTCTCTCTCTCTCACACACACAAACTCTCAGATTTAGCACACGAACGTGCACTGATTATTCCTGCTTTTGGATCAGGCAAAATGTGAATAGATGAAATGGCCCATCTCGCCTCTGTGAAGGTCAGTAATGCCAAAGAAGTGATTCTCAAACAGGCTCCCATGCTTCACATCTCCTGTGTCCTGAGAAAGAAGTCTGGCTTTCAGCTAATGGAATTTCCACTTGGCTCATAGCATTATTGATTCTTTCTTTCTTAGAACCATAATGTTGACAACCATCTCAGTAAGATGCTGGCAACCTCTTCCACCCTTTCTTCCTCTGCTAGGCTGTTTCGGAGCCATTCCGTATGCAAATCAGAGACAAGTCCTTGGAAATTAGGAATGCTGATCCCAGGAAGACTGTATCCTGGATAACACATAGGAAACAGGGAGTCCCAAGGACACTGCTTGTAAAGCTTGTAAAACTTCACCTGAGGCCGAGAGAAACCATTCTTTCATCACATGGTGAAAGATTATGCCAAGTTTTCTAAAAGGGGGAAAAGGACACAAAAACTTTGAAATGCTCTTGCCAGGAGAAATCCCCCCATGAATCAGGAAATCATCTCTCCTCACTGTCTAATCAATCTCTTCCTTCCACAGTCCAAACAGGAGGCTCCTCCCGGGGTGGATGGTCTGTCTTAGAAAGGCAGAAATTCATTATCTCATCTGCCGGGTGCTACCGTCTCCAATAAAGTGCAATTATGCTGGTATTGAGCCCCTTCTCACTTTCTCAAAGCCGTGCTATAAACTCTGCATCTGTGAGAAGTTACTTTCCAGTCAGTCTTCATTAAGTGGAATCGTCTCAGAACAATGTCTATTTAATCCGCGGGGTGCCCACTAATTTTCTTTTTTAGAATCTGCATTAACCTTAACAGACGTTGGGCGTTTGGTGTCTTAGACACTACACAACTGCAACTCAGTGTCTCATCTGACTTCAGAAGGCCTGGGGGTCACTGGATCGGGGCTACCTGGTCCCAGGAGGTTGTCCATCTCTCATCCCAGAACAGTGCTTTGTAACTGCCTGGATCACTCAAGTAATCCAAAACTAAACGCAAACTCGGTAAGGCAGGGGCTTTGTGTTCCCCTGGCCTCACAGTGTCAGGGTCCAGCAGAGCGCTCAGGGATGCGTGTGGAGTGATGAATGATGGCTGAGGGCATGTCCCCATGCCCTCCCCACGCTTTCATTCCTGGCGTTGCGGCCGGAAATGCAACACACTCACACGCTCCCAACAGCGAAGGAAGAGAGAAATGGAATAACCTACTGAGCATCTACTATTAAGCATAGTTTTAACACTGGGCAGGACATGGAGGGCCTTGTGGGTCATAACTTGTGTGGTCAAGACTTGGCCAGAGGGGAAGGTTGAGGGGAAGGGATAGTTAGGGAGTTTGGGATGGACGTGTACATACTGCTATATTTAAAATGGAAAACCAGCAAGGACCTGGTGTATAGTACTGGGAACTCTACTGTTACGGGCAGCCTGGATGGGAGGGAAGTCTGGGGGGAATGGATACATGTATAGGTATGGCTGAGTCCCTTTGCTATTCACCTGAAATGACCGCAACACTGTTGATCGGCTATACCTCAATACAAAATAAAAGCTTTTTAAAAAAGATTCAGGTAGGACAGATTTTGCTGGATAAAGCTGATTTTCCACAAGAAAATTGTAAGGATAAACAAGTATGATATAAAAGAGGGGAAAAAATGCTTGTAATAAACCTGAGATAGCAAGATTTCTCATGGGAAGAAAAAAAAAAATCAAATCCAATTAGGTATTTTCAGATTGCATTTCCATTTCCTTTCTGACCCAGGCTTATTTTACCTGAGGTCTTGATGGCATTTATATCCCCATATCAAGGAAAATCATCTTCAGGGAAACAGTTTCCTTGGCTCTTCCTGTCTGGCTTTTCAGTGTTACAAGAAGCATGGAGTGGATTTCCTCTCTGAGGCAGCCAATTTCCTAAGCAATTAAATGCTGTTTATGTTCCAAACTCTGTGCTCTGGTTGAAACTGTCAAGCTTGATACTACCTGACTGTTGCCTAAGAACCCAGGCTAGTTCATTCTACTGTAACTGCCATCTATTAAAATTTCCAATCTGTTCTCTCCTCAAGGGATCACACAGTACTTGGCAAAGGTGCCACTTCTAAATTCTGCATATTATGCTCTTCTATATAAATATATATTTCTGAAATGGCAGGGTTTGTAAATGACTTTACCAAACGGATACCCCAGTCTGCTATCCTCTTACAGGAAAGGCCACGCCGTGTGGCTTCTACGTGCAGACACTCTGGCGCTAGCTTCTTAAAAAGAACATTAATGCAGATGCCAAGCTTTCCTGAAATTCCTCCACGGGGTCACCGTGCCAGGGTGCACGTTTCTGTCACTTCTTGGTGTGGACACGATCGAATGCAGGATAGCTGATGTAGTACGTTTAGCTGATATACACAAAGTGCTCGAGACAGTAGTGTTAGTCACTCAGTCGTGTCCATCTCTTTGAGACTCCATGACTGTAGCCTGCCAGGCTCTTCTGTCCATGGGATTTTCCAGGCAAGAATACTGGAGTGGGTTGCCATTCCCTTCTCCAGGGGATCTTTCTGATCCAGGGATCAAACCCAGATCTCCTGTGTTGCAGGCAGATTCTTCACTTGTCTGAGCTACAGGAAGACAATGTGCTGGATAGTAAAGGAAAAATTATTTGTTCCGAGATCAACATTCCTGCTTGAGAAGGGTGTTTTTTCTCACTCTGCCCACTCCTTATGGATTCTGGTCTGAACAGAAAAGTGAGAGGGTGTCTACATTTGCATTTTATATGCTTTTTTTGCATTTTATATGCTTTTTATTAAAGGGACAGCCACAGCCTATGTATTCATGATGGCAGGGCTTGCCTTTGTGGAGAGCCAGAGCACATGCCAAGGGGCATTGGTAAGAAGGACTCCATGGTTATGTCAACTAAAGAAGGTTCCACAAGGACTAAGTCATTGGGCACCACAGCTGCTGACTTTCAACACAGCCTGAAAGGAATTCAGAGCAGGGACTGGCATGCGGCACTCTGTGCTCTGGGAACACCGGCAGAACGGACCTCCAGATAGGCAGATATTTTTGGGAGGAAGTTTCATGAGTCCAGGTTCTTGCCTTGTCCCTGACGGAGAAAAGTACTAAAACCGTTTACCAAGATGTCTGTTCCTCGTGACTAGCAGCAACCTTGTGCTGAGATGCCTGCTTGGTGGCAGGTAGCCCCTTCACCAAAATCACGCATACACTTCCTCCTTTACCTGTAACTCTGGAAAAGCTCCTCAGAGCCATCTTGAGAGGCTGTCTTCTGAGCTGCAGTCCTCAGTAACACACCAAATAAACTCAACTCTCACAAGGTGCGTTTTTCAAAAAATTTTCCAGGTCCACAGTTTCAGAGGGGCATTTCAGTGGCAATTACATCTGATTAAGGGTCCCCAAGGCCAGAGGAGAGGATGAAGACTAGAAGCAGAAGTCTTTTTGTTTTTTTTTTAATTCTTTTTTAGGACTTCCTTGGTGTCCCAGTGGTTAAGAATCTACCTGTCAGTGCAAGGGACGCAGGTTCAATCTCTGATCTGGGAAGATTCTACAGGTTGTGGAGCAACTAAGCCCACCCTAGAGCCTGAGCTCTGCAACAAGAGAAACCACAGCAACGAGAAGCCTGCGCACAGCAAGTGCAGAGTAGCGACCACTCACCGCAACTAGAGAACGCCCACGTGCGGCGACAAAGACTCAGGGAAGCCAAAGATAAATGAATAAATAAATTATTTTAAAAAATTCTTAAAAAAAAAATAGAATGTCAACGTTTTATCTTCCGAAAATAGGTCTGGGGCACTAAATAGGTCTAGGAAACTAAAGTTTCCTTTAGTGAAAACACACAATCCACTTTGAACACTGCCAGCTAGGCTCTAAAACACTCCCAAGGATAAATCACATCTCTCCTCTCCTAAGAGTCCTTCATGACTTCTGCACTGTTTATGGAGCAAAACCCAGATCCAGCGGCAGCCCTCGGGGCTCCCCCGTC
This sequence comes from Bos taurus, assembly GCF_002263795.3. NCBI lineage: Eukaryota > Metazoa > Chordata > Mammalia > Artiodactyla > Bovidae > Bos > Bos taurus. The sequence continues at coordinate 13,519,785 of NC_037339.1, forward strand.
TGGCTCCACACTGGGTTCCCAGCATCACCTTCACTCCCGTGAGCTTCCAAGCGGCTCTCACGTTCCCCAGAGGAGGCAACACGCCTCCCTCTTTCTGTGCCCAATTCCCCATCTGCTTCCCTGCGTCTTTTTTCCTAGGGCTCCCGCCTCTGACAAGAATGTCTTTGGACCCTTTCTTCCCCTGGTGGGGGGGAATTCTTGTTTCTCTTGCAATGTTCAAGCTCTGCCTCCTCTGTGAAAGCTTTCTTGACACCTTCCTCAAATCACGCACACGTGTCCCTGAGTTCCCAAGTGTGCTGCTCACATCCTGATGGACCACTGTGTCACTGGCTTTGTCACAGTGTGTCATTTCCTTGTAGACACTTGTGTGTGGCCAGTGACCATGACCTGTGTTCTCTCTTTAAAACCTGACATGCTGGGTAACTGAGGAAGGACTGACCGCCACTTGCCTGTGCAGGGCACCCATGTTGCTGGGGTCAACAACTCTGATCAAGAAGGAAACAGAACTCACACACATGTCCTCCTACCTTCAAAATCTGGACCCTTCCCAACCATCTGTGGTTCACTGCGGCAGGTACTAAAGCCTCTGTCTGTCTGTCTCTCCCAGGGTCTCAAACCGGGAGAGGAGCACAGCAAACATTCAAAGAAATGAAACGCTCTCACTTCTAAACCTCATTCTTCTGCAGGTGTTAGCAGGGTCCCTTCCACTCCGGCTCTGAAGACAGAGGGGCCCTCTTCTACATTTCTCTTCTGTCCTGCATGGGTCCCAGCTTGGTTTCTGATGAGCCTCTGGGGAAGCTTGGTTAAGAGCCCAGTGGAGGTGCAGACCATACAGATCAGCAGGAGCCCTGGGACCGCCCAGCCCCACAGGAGACACGGGCTCATTCAACACGGTGGGAACCTGGTAGCCTGCTTTGCAGTTGTACAGGAGCTCTCCTGCCTGTCTTTGCACGACTTTTGTTGAGTGATGAAGGCACCCAATCAGGGAGAACTCAGGGACGAGGGCCGGGCTCTGTCCAGGGAGCATGAGGAAGCCCAGGTGGGTAACGCCAGCTCTATGAGATCAGGATGCAAAGGGCCAGGAGAGACGCCCGGGGCCTCGGCGCCTGGGGAGGGCGCTGGCATGCGCGGACGCAGAGGAAGCCGGTGCCAGGCTCCTACCTTTGAGCTTCTCGGCCAGCAGGGCAGCCTCGTGCTCCGAGTAGTGCATGATGGGCGGTGGCGAGGGCGGCCGCAGGCGGTCCTCCTCCAGCTTGCGCCGGTGCCGCTCCTCGCGGGCGCGCATCCGCTGCTTGCACTCCCACTCGTAGAAGTCGTCGCGCGCCTGGGCGAAGTCCACGTGCAGGCGGCCCGAATCCTTTTTGTCCGTGCTGGACCCTAAGCGCATCCGGTAACCTGAAACCAATGGGGGAGTCCGGTCACATGCCAGGGTCACGACATGGTCCCGTGCCGCTGTCGACAGTCGGGTCCAGGCCATTCAAGGTGAGCCTGGAGCTCTCGCTGACCTCTTTTTCCCTTACGAAGGACATCCTTCCCAGGGGAGGCGGGAAGCTGCTGTCCTCTGCGATTTGGAATGGGGCCAAGATGTATCTGTTACAGATGGGCAGCTAAACTCTTCGCTGGGAAGTGATCTCCAAACCAGTGTTACCAAGATGATCTCAAGAACCAGGACACCTACCCTAACTCCTTCTTCCCTCTGGCTTCCAGGAAGCTCACAAGCAAACGGAGCAGGGAGCTTTTTTTCTACACCCCTCTGCTTTTTATGGCCTCAATTTTCTATTTTCAACATACTGTAACTCTACCTCATAAGCTCACTTACATTCTTTTCAGAAAGCGGTGGAGTGTGAGTAAAGAAAGAATATCTATGATAATTTTAAAAGGTCTAAGTAGTAAATTCTACCACACCTCACTCACAGGCTATTGCTTCATTCTCCTGTTGCTTCATTCTGCCACTCCGTTCTCTGTCTTGGCAGCTGCAAAAGCCACAACTACCATGGCAATTTGGCAATGCTGTTTTATTTCCACTTATCCTCTGGGGCACGCAGGAGAATATTTTACCATCAAGAGGCCTTCCTTACAGCCCTCCAGCACCTCATCTGGCACACAGCACTGCACAAATTGTTTGTGTGCAATCTCTGAAGGCCACAGGAACCCGTGTGAGAACCCAGAGCTAGACCAAAAAAAGAAAAAAGGGCCCGGAGGTCTCTGGGGGATTTGCTGTGAGCTACATAACTTACAGAGATTATGAGCCGCAACTGGAGCTGAGACATCAACACACACATAACTGCAACCGGACCGCCAGCCTAACTTCAAATGGAGGAGGCCTGGCTTTGAGGTTGCTCTTTAGTTTGGGGTGCTCGGATTTTAGAAACATAAATTCAGGTCCCAGCAGGATCCTGGCTGTTGGGGGCCGCCAGAAGAGAGAGCAGAAGGAGCGCTTTTGCCGTGTGGGGACTGCGCACATGAGCCACCACTGCGAGATGCCGGGCAGCACAGTGCTGATGCGCGAGCTCTTATGGTGAATTTCAGAGGATCCTCTTAGTATCTGGGGTTGAAACTGAGCCGAAATTCCCAGGACGGCCTGGCGCCTCCCCAGGAGGGCACTTCACATCTTTGAAAAGTTACAAACGTGAAATTGATCTCACATCTGATTCCTGTTATGACCTCTCCCTTCCAAGTTTAAAGGATATTCTCCCAAAATGGTTAGACATAACAATACCTATCAATACTGATCACAGAGGAGCAGTATTAATGCTAAAGCAGAGTGTATCGTGGCTGTGGGCCGTGGGGAACTTAACAAACCAGCAGGCTGTGGTAATATATACCTAACAGCTGAGCAGGCAGAATGGCCTAAGACTGGCCAGCTGTCCCAAATGGCCAAGAAACTTTCCCCTGCTCGGGTCCAGAACATCACTTTTCAGATGTTTATGGTTCCAGAAAGCACCGTCTCTTTCACCCAAACACCATCATTAAGGCTCTTAAAAGAGCCTATGATGAGGCCGAGTCTAAATTTAACTTGGCCTTCAGATGTGATCACGGTCCTAAAATTAGGCCATCCAGCTGGGCTCCGGCTTGCAGTAAAGCTTGCACACGGGAGGGGCAGCCTGTCTGCCTTCCTGCCCCTCCCAATCAGTCCTTCAGATCTTCCCGGGACGATGCTGCACCCGGACAGGGGACGCTGGAGGTGAGGCCTTTGCTGTGGGCTCCTTCTGCTGCCAAGGGGCAGTCAGGAGGGGGCCCAGATCAGAGCTTGAAAAAAAAAAATATGTAGCATCAAGGCATAAATTTGGGACTTTCAAGTGCCTAAATTCGGGACTATTCATCTCTGGCAGTGTACTATGAGGTTTCTGATTGGGTCTAAACATTGTGCTATGTTGGTGTTGAAAAGCACCTCTGATTTATTCTAACTCCTTCATTTAATAAGGTGGGATAAAGTCACAGTTATATTGGTAGAGCTGTGATTAGAATCTGAATTCCCAGGGCAAGGCTCCTGAGAAACCAGTCCTACTTTATCATCATCAGGATATTTGTGTTAAAAACAACCACTTACTGAATGGTACCCATGCTGCATATGTCCTGCTAGGTGCTTAATATCCATTATTCCCATTATTTGGATTTATTCCTTGTAATCATCTGATGAGGTAGCACTGTTACTGTCTCAATTTTGCAGATGAGAAAACAGAGGCTCCGAGAGAGGTTATCTTGCCCGAGGCATGTGAAACCCAGTGCCAAGCACTCAACAGAACTCCTGGTTGTCTAATAGATTACTCTGATGCTGTAGCTCAAGAGTTGCAAGAAACATGTGTGCTGTACAATATCTCTATGTTTTGTCTTCCATCTCCATTTTGGAATACTATTAGGTTTTTGCCCCAGTTTGTCAGGTTTTTTTGGAATAAAGGTTTTAAAATTCCCCAGGTCACTATTTAGCACAGGGATATCTCTGCAGTGTTGGAATAACCCCAAGGCTTCTGGGGTTTGCAAAAGAATTTGATGGCCATAGGGGCTGACGGCAGAGAAGGCAATGGCACCCCACTCCAGTACTCTTGCCTGGAAAATCCCATGGACGGAGGAGCCTGGTAGGCTGCAGTCCATGAGGTCGCTAAGAGTCTGACCCAACTGAGCGACTTCACTTTCACTTTCTTCATACATTGGAGAAGGAAATGGCAACCCACTCCAGTGTTCTTGCCTGGAGAATCCCAGGGACGAGGAAGCCTGGTGGGCTGCCATCTATGGGGTCAAAGAGTTGGACATGACTGAAGCGACTTAGCAGCAGCAGCAGCAGGGGCTTACTGCAGAAGTTAAGAAAACCTGGTAGTAATGTTCAGATTTTTTTTCCTATTATTTTCTCACCTTTCCTCACTGGCTTTGCTTTAGGAAGAGGGAGGTGGCATGCAGAGTGACAGACTGAAAGGTGCAGATGAAGAAAGAGAGGGAAGGAAGAGCAGTGAATTAAATCCAAAAAGATGTCCTTCAATGCTCTGCGATTCTTAGACTTGGCAAAGACCTTATTGACAGGCTCCGTATGAAACAGGATGGGAAGACAGTAGGGCACAACCCTTAAAGAATGACATGACCTCGAGCCTTATCATATGCTCAGTGTAATATACTAGTGTATGCTAAATGACACCCCACCAGCACTGGGGCAATTCTGAGGCAACCATAAAAGGTCAAAAAGTGGGCAGTGGCCCAATACCTGGAAATCTCCACGCCTTCCCTAAAATCGTTCGAATAATCCTCCCACTCATTAGCCTATAAAATAACAGCTCCTAAAAATGAACCATGCCATATTTCACGGCTCTCTTTCACCTTCTGAGATGGCCTCATTCTGTCTGCGGAGTGTGTTTCTCTCTAAATAAATCTACTTTGTACCTATCACTTTGTCTCCAAATTCTTTCGCGATGGAGGAAGAACCTTAAATTCACTGGGAACACTTGCTCCAACACCCACCTGATGGAAGGCAGCCTTACATTCCTAGTTTCCACATCTGTAAAAACTGCCTGTAAATGGCACCAGAGAAGCAGGGCTGGTGGGTGGGCTTAGAGGCTAAGTGTGCGAGCCAACGGAGGGAGACGGCCTGCCCTCGGCCACGACCACCTCCTGTAAGGCACTGATCTTAAACCGGTGCCCTGTTGTCTAGAAAGTGAACCACTTCTGAAAAACTGAAATTACACTGAGAGAGGGCTGTATTCCCCCCGAGAATTACATCTGATAATAACAGCGGTCCTTGGTAGTCATAATATTGCTTCACAGCTAATAAGCATTTGAGGACACTGATTAGAAAGCCAATGGAATCCCTAAAGCCTGGATGATAGGAAACCCACGCCTGCAGCCTAGAGGTGCGCTCACAGACTTCGAGGTTCTGGCACCTGGGGGAAAAGGCAGAATTCCTCCTCTCCAGCCCCAAATTGTGAGCGCTTTTATTGCACATTAAGGCCAAAGGGAATGCACTCATATTAATATCACAAAACATCACCAAAGCGCCGGGGGGAAAGAAACCCCTTATGTAATGCAAAGTACCAGAAAGGTAAATGGCTTTATCAACCATGAACTCCTCAGCGAAGCGGATGTGACAGAAATTCTTCTTGCTTTTCCGAATCGCTGTGATGTCACCGCACTGCTCAAAGACTTCCTGGATGATCTCCTCGGTGGCGTTTTCCGGTAAGCCTCCAACAAAGACAGTCTTACACCCGGGAGGTCGTTCTCTTGTGGAGGGGGGTGGAAGATCTGAGAATCACAACCAAACACAGGGTGTTTTGCCTTTTACTTATTTTTGCTCTATTTTATTTTATTTTTCTTTTCTCTGGTTCACCTGGCAAAAGTCACACTCGCAGACTAACTTTCTCTATTTTGAGCAATGATGAATGTCTACAGCGACGGATATGGATGGGGGTGTCAGGTTTCCAGTGCCTGCCTCCTTTCCACCTCTCCGTTCCTCTCTGCTCCTTTCTACAGAGTGGCTATGCCCGTCCACGAACAGAGATAAAGCAAATGTGAGCATAATTTCATTTCTCCTTCATAATACAGAGGCCCAGAGAACCGGCGGGGGCTGGCGGGGAAGCCTTCAGAAACTACAAAACATGATGAAATGACAACATGCTGGAAACCTGAGGCTGGTTATCTGCTTTGTCTTTCTGGGGTATAATGGAGCGACGAGGCAGAACGGGAAACAGCCGGAAAGCGGGCACGGTACTTACTTGGCTGGGAAACAGCGGGCCTGAAAAAAATACGCTTTCAAAAAAAATTATTCACATTTAAATGAGCAAACTCCCAAATTTGAGGGAGGCTGTATAAAAAGATAATATGTACACTGTCACAACATTTTACCTAGTTTATATGTAGATTACTAAAGCAATCTTCTAGAAGGTCCACTTTAAAAAGGCAACACTGATTAATACGAATAAAAAAAAATTCAGCTATTTAAGCCCATAAACTTAGCATCAGAAGTTAAATTAAAAAAAAAAAAAAAACTGGCCTATTCATTTCATCAAATCTATGTTTCCTTCAAGTGAAGGCAATCTGGCCCAGGAGCTTGCAGATGTGGGCTCCCCCCACCAAAATTGCTAACTGCCAAATTAATTCCATTTTCCATCTAGCAAAACACATTTCAGGGTTTCTCTCCTGCATTTGTGAAGATGGATGGAAGTGTGCACATATTTCACACTCTGATCCGCAGCAAATGCTAGACTTCATTGTGCACAAAAAAAAAGATTCTTAATGCTGTTTATACATCCCCAATCACACGTGTGCCCTTCATGGTGTCGATTCAGCTCCTGGAAAGACACAGGGACCCACAGATTTTTTCTGTTCTAGAGACAAAGGACTTCTGTAGTATGATCCCCACTCTGCGTACCAAAGTGGGAGAACTTTGAGTCATATTTGGAAAATGAATACTATATTTAAAAAAGACAAAGAAATTAAAACTTGATGATCAAATACTGCTCACAGTTGCCACTTACTTGGATTTTGAGGGAAAAGAGTACAACTTTTGCAGTGGATTATTTCTTTGACGACAGCCACTTCTGTTGGCGGTGGGGGTGGTACCAGCCCCAGGCCTGGTATCATCGGATTAATAGGGGTGATCCCAGTCATCATGTTGAGGCCCGGATCAAAGCCTGGTACACAGATCGAGTCTGTAAAGTACATAAGATATCATTTTGGCTGGTGGATCTTAGATCAGTTTCTGTGGTTACTTTGCTGTTTTCCCGCAAAGGTGATTTGACTTTCGGCTGTTTTTTAGGAATTTCTCATTGGCATAAATATAGCAATACAGAAAGGTAACGAGTAAAGATGAACTTAATGCTTCATGGAAAAGAAGATATGTTATTTAAAATGTTAACACAGCAGGACAGAAGATAGCATATTAGAGTGCAAAACCATGAACCAGGAAGCTCTGCTATTATTGTCAACTCTATTTTCTGTTTCTTAACTTCCAATGCAGATGTGACTGGCTTATGACCAAGGAGGTGAGAAGAATGTATTTAACACTGAAGTGCCCAGTGAATCCAATTGTCAACCTGGTTTTATCAAAAGAGGCTTCTTATCCAAATGACCTAGATTTAAGAAAAGTTCAATTTAGATGTGCATACTTTATAATGATGCATTCAGGTCCAACCTATCCTATTTCCACTGGGAAATAAAAAACAAAGAGTGATTATAATTACGAAGGCTGGGTTAGATACATTATCTGCACACTCAGTCGAATCTGATTCTTTGCAATCCCATGGACTATAGCACGCAAGGCTCCTCTGTCTGTGGGATTCTCCAGGCAAGAATACTGTAACGGGTAGTCATTTCCTTCCCCAGGGTATCTTCCTGACCCAGGGATAAAACCCACACCTCCTGCGGCTCCTGCACTGGTGGGTGGATTCTTCAACACCAAGACACCTGGGAAGCCCATGGGTTAGATACATGTGGGCATAAAATTAGCTATATACATTTCTGAGATCTGTGGGATAATCACACATTCTTCCTCTAATTCAATCAGCAAATAATTGACTGCCCTTCTGAAATCTTTATTTGTGGAATATAAAAAATACAGCTTTATGCCCTGCAATAAAAATGGAAGGGCACAAAAACGATGGGTTTTCCAATATAAACACTGAATTTTTTTTTTTTTTTAGTGTGATAATAAAAGAAGTCATTTCAAAGGGATATAAAAGTTTTTTTTTTTTTTTTTTTTTTTAATTAGTAAGGCCTTTTTAAGGGTGGGGATTGTTACAGTGCACTGTGTCTGTGAGTAGCTGCAAGGAGATTTCTCTCCTGAGGATTCTTCCGTTTTCAGATAACAAATACTTTCCCTGGCGGCGTGGTACTGCTCCCAGGCAGACAGATCAGCAGCTCAGACGCCGCTGGCGACCCTCCACAACCGGAATGAAGTTTTCTTCTCTAATTTCTATTTTTTCCGCCATTATTCTAGTGCATTCCCCTCCTTCCCTCCTGCCCCCTCTCCTCTGAGGTGCTCATGTCCAGCTGGTGCCTCAGGCCCTTGGGAGGCCTCACTCTTTGCTTGGCTGAGCTGACAGGTCAGCTATGCCCAGAGGCAGGTGAGGAAGGGACAACTCCAGGCTCTGTTTGCTAAGACAGGCCAGGACAGAGGCCCAGCACCAACTTTTCCTTTCCCAGAAGAAGCCTGTTAGAGCTTTCTTCTAGCTACTTCGGGTGTTTCCGCTTCTCTTCTGGGCTGAACGGAAGCAGCAGGGTGATCCTGCTTTATGACCCCAAGAGGACCACTGGCCCATTTATGAGGAGATTCATTTAATCTGACTGCATACCAGCCTCACTTCAGTAAAAGGAGGTGGGGTTTTGGGTTTGGTTTTTGCCTTTTTTTTTTTTTTAAAGAAACCCTCCATGTAAATGCCAAAGAAGCATTGTCTTTCAAAGCAGTGGCCCTGACATCCTAGGCCCTTCTTCTATATAATCATGGCCCTCAGTATCTTTGTCTCTCACATGGGGCTTTGAGTGGACAGTCTCTGCAAGCACGAACCTCTGAGGACTCCAGGATTCTGCACTGATAACTGCTCAAAACAAAGTGAGGTACAAATATCAAAATTTGGAAGTGACAGAGACAGGTCTAACACTCTGCTTATTCACTTGAAATTTTCATGAAGTTTCAGTCTTATTCCCATTTCACAGATAAACTAATCAAGGCTTAAAGCCGGAAAGTCAGATTTCCAACATCATAGAGCAAATGAATGGCAGAGTCAGAACTAGGGCCCAGGTCTCTGGCCCTGGTTTTAAATATATCTCTTTTTATAACCACTTGAAAGTTTCCACTGAGAATGACCCAACACTATCATTCACATAATGCGTGCCACTACTACAAATGTACTCTACTCTTTAAAAAAAAAAAAATCAAGATACAGCCTTCTGATCCAGATGCCAGTTCTAAAGGAGAAGGTCCAGAATAGAACGGCTTCCAATGTCATCATCACTGACATAACTTATTGGCTGCTAAGGAGAACATATTAGAAATAGACATATTGCCAAGGGGAATATTGGCACGGTGATGCCTTTATTTAATCTCGTTCCATACATGAGATTTGTCTGTTTCTTTCCTGGCCTGGCTCTTACTATTGTTTGCCAACACAGGGTGATTTAAGGCTGAAACCACTCAGGACTGCAAACCCTGAAATGAGGGCTCCATGAATGGCAATAACCAGATGTTTCCCCAAATGAGACGAGGGGTCCAGCCCTTGAGTTCTCTTTTAGTTGTAGCAGACTTCTGTTTTCTTTTTGAAGGCCAAATAAATAAAGACATCTTCAGAAATAGAAACAAAAGATTAACAACTCTTGAGTAAAAATCTGAATACACAGCAAGAGTTACTTTGCTTTTTCTGAGATGTGAATACAAAGAGATTGGGGAGGGCTTAACGAAATCCGCGTGGTGAGTGCAGTAGTCTGAAAAGCACTTCGCAAGGAATTAGTGCTTAAATTATGTTGGACCTCAAAGAATCTGAGATTCTGTATTTGAGGGAAAAAGGTAAGAAAGATTAGACTTAAAAAATTATGAACCCATTACTTTTTAACAATATATGAACACATGAAAACTGTTTTCTCAAACAGCACAGGAGTGTATTTTGGACGGATGCATTAAAGAAAATGCACAAGTTTTGAAGGTGTGAGAGACACATGCATAACAAGACAAAGGTGAGGAGACAATGGATGCTCTTAGAGTCAGTTCCTCGTCTTGCTTTGAACTTGAGAGACGGTGAGCTCTAATTCCACTCAGGGAAAAGAGGGAGGAGGTGGGAAACTGCAGCAAGAAATAATTCGATTCAGCTATGGCAAACCTGGAGATTGTATTCAAAAGCAGAGACATCACTTTGCCGACAAAGGTCCACATAGTCCACGCTATGGTTTTTCCAGTAGTCATGTACAGATGTGAGAGTTGGACCATAAAGAAGGCTGAATGCCGAAGAACTGATGCTTTTGAATTGTGGTGCTGGAGAAGACTCTTCAGAGTCCCTTGGATGGCAAAGAAATTAAACCAATCTATCCTAAAGAAAATCAATCCTGAATATTCAACGGAAAGGCCTGATGCTGAAGCTGAAACTCCAATACTTTGGCCACGTGATATGAAGAGCCAACTCACAGGAAAAGACCCTGATGCTGGCAAAGGTTGAGGGTAGAAGAAGGGGGTAGCAGAGGATGAGATGGTTGGATGGCATCATCAACTCAGTGTACATGAGTTTGAGCAAACTCTGGGAGACAGTGAAGGACAGAGGAGCCTGGCATGCTACCGTCCACTGGGTTGCCAAGAGTCAGACACGACTGAGTGAATGAACATGACAAGTATATAATAGAAATTTCTTCTACAGTTTTTTTCTTTAGAAACTATACTTAAGCAAGAGGAAGCATCACTTATTGCCAAGTTTGCAGCCAGGTCCAGCTGCTCTCTGTATGGCTAGCTGCGATCACAGAGACAGCAAGGCTGTAGCTCAGAAAATATTTTAATTGTCTTTCCCCAATTGGACAAGACAAAAACAGAACAAAAATCCTGTTGAATCGGTTTAGTGTTTTATCAACCAGATGACCATTTTTCAGAGGGCGACTTGCGGTTTGTGTTGCAAGCTTTTGAGGTATGGCAGTCGAATCCATCCATCCATCCATTCATTTGACACATGCTGAGCACATACAATTGCCAGGATCTGGAGTGACACAGGTAACAGCAACACATTCCCCACTTGGGAGAAATCACAGAGTTTGAAGAGAGCAGGAAGGATGAGGACCACCCTCAGCAGAAGAGCTGAGACATGTGAACGGAGGTGCAAAGGGCTAAGAGTCGTCCAGGAAGGGGCCAGCCAGGGGGAGCCTGATAGGAGAAGTCCGAATAATCCTGAGGCCACAGTACAGGGAGCACGTGACGGTGTGGCCGTGATGTGATGAGGGGATCTTGCCGTTCGAGCCAGTGTGGCACCACCGGATGGCGGCCACTGAAGGCCAGGTGTGCCCTCTGCCAGGCCAGAGGCCCTGAGCTGGGTTCTGTGCTGCCCTCCATCCCTCCTGCTCTCTTCAACTGCTGCCCCGAGCAGTGGCTTTCCCCTTTTCTGTCCTTCCAGGCATTGCCTCAGTAAAGAATCTCATATTTAAGGTGAGCACTAGATCCCATTTGAAAGAAAGGCAATGCATAGTATGGTCAAGGCTGGACAGAACTGAGTTAGGTGTGGGCTGGACTGTGGCCGAGTGGACGGACATATGCTGTCAGTGCCAAGAACAAGGGCAGCACAGGAGGTAGGACACAGCGCCCCAAGAGAAGAAAAGAGAAAAAAAGGTGGGAATCAGGCCAACTGGTAGCACTGGAGGTCTGGTGATGGCGAGAGATCATGAGCAGCAGACAAAACACGAAGCCAGGCTGGCCGACTTTGCCAGGAGACACTGTCCGCAGGTCACAAAGCCTGAGCCACCCTGGTCCACGGCTCTGACTCATTCCAGGGGAAACTGGAGTTTGGCAACAACACTATGGGGTCACAGGTCAAGAAAAACTAGGCAATTGGGCAGGTTACCTGAGTGGAGACTCAGGCTGGAGAAGTAAGACACTCCGAGATGCCAGGAGTGACGCCTGGGGTTTGCAGGAGGAAGCAAACACTCTGGTTATAGGTCCCGGAGTACAGGGCAGGGCACTGCCAGGTCAACCCAGCGGGATGCTGAGTCCCAGAAGCAGGGTGCTGGGGTCCCCTTCCTCCTACCAGAGGAAGCCCAGGGAGCTGCCAGGCATGGGGTTCAGGGCCCAGGGCATGTACAGGCAGAGACAGGCAGGAGGGGTCCCAAGAGACGTGCAGTAACTCCCCTCCTTTCTCAAGAAGTGCTGACTCAAAACAATGGGATATATGGGGACATTCTTTTTATTGGAGTTGAGGATGGTGATGCTGTTTTTCACAAGGGTTTCTCACTGCAATTGACAAGTCTTGCTTCCGTAAGATCAGTTAAGCTTATGGATTATTAAGGCAATGCTTTTTTCCAATCCAGGTCTGCCTTTCCTTTAATAGCCTTAAAAATCATTTTATGATCAATAGGGAAAAGCAGATGCTAAAAAGGGTGACCTTGAAGTAGACAGATGTGGGCACAGCCAGGTGAACAGAAGTTAAGTTCCTCAACTCCTCTCAGCTTCAGCATCTTCATTAGGTAAAGGCGAACATGAACACTGAACACACTACATCCACAAAACGGGAGCATCAGAGAGGACAGTCTTCAGAACAGTCGGGTACGGACCTGTAAGTGCCCGCGTCTGCAGTCAGACGGCCTATGGGCAGGCCCCTGGGTCTCCCACGTACTGGCTGTGTGACCTCAGGAAACTGAACTAACCGTGTTAAATCTCACTTATAATAGCCATAAAATGGGGATAATCATATTTCAACCTTAATATTCTTGGGTGGATTAAACAGGATTAAATAAAAACCCAAAGTGTTTAACATAACATCTAACATATGGTCGACAAACGGTAACGGTTGCCTACGACATTAGTATGGATTTTCACATCTACTTAATGTAACCTTAAATAAGTATGTTATCAACACTGCAGACACATAAAACATCACCATGGGGCTCCCCTGGTGTTTCAGTGGTAAACAATCCACCTGCCAAAGCAGGAGACATGGATTCCATCCCTCATGCGGGAAAATTCCACATGCCTCAGAGGAACTGAAGGAAATTGACCCTGAATATTCATTGGAAGGACTGATGCTGAAGCTCCAATATTTCAGCCACCTGATGCAAAGAGCAAACTCATTAGGAAAAACCCTGATGTTGGGAAAGACTGAAGGAAGGAGAAGAAGGGGGTGACCGAGGATGAGATGGTTGGATGGCATCACTGACTCAATGGACATGAATTTGAGCAAACTCTGGGAGAGAGTGGAGGAGATAGTGGAGACTGCAAACAGTCGGACATGACTTAGTGACTGAACAACATCTAAGCCCATGCGTCACAACTACTGAGCCTGTGCTCTGGAGCCTGGAAACCACATGACGGAGCCCATGTGCCACAAAAACTGAAGCCCATGCATTCTAGAGCCTATGCTCTCAACAAGAGAAGCCGCTGCAATGGGAAGCTCGTGCACTGCAACGGAGATCAGCCACTGCTCGCCAGAACTAGAGACAAGCCCGCACAGCAGCGCTGTAGTGTTCGCTGAGTCGCGTCCGACTCTCTGCGACCCCATGGACTATATAGCCTGCCAGGTTCCTCGAGCCACAGGATTCTCCAGGCAAGAACACTGGAGTGGGATGCCATTTCCTTCTCCATGACCCAGGCACAGCCAAAAATAAATAAATACATAAAATTATCTTTAAAAAATCATGATGATGGTAAATTTCATTTGACTAACATTTGAATGCTGGACTTTGGCTAGGTACTTGGCCTGCAAAGACAAAGATGGGAGTCCTTTCTTAGTGAAATCAACAGTCTAGTGGCAGAAACAGCTATACAGAAAATGACAATACCGTGGGAGAACTGTTGCAGAACATTTAACCAAAAGGTGCTATGGAAATACAGAGAAGGGGGCATCGGAACCCGTTTGGGGCAGGGGTTGTCATGGCTTAAACTGTGTCCCCCAAACAGCTGTGTTGAATTCCTAATTCCCCTAGGAAGCTGAGAATGTGACTTTATTTAGAAATGGGTCTTTGCGGATGTGATCAAGTTAAGGTGAGGTCATACTCTGCTTAGGGTGGGCCCTATCTAACAGGAATGGGGTCCTTATAAGAAGAGGAAAGACACAGACAGACACACAGAGAAGATGGAAGCAGTGACTGAGAGGAGGAGGCTGCAAGCCAAGGAGTCCAGCGGAGCAATGACGAAAACCAGCAGCTAGGAGAAAGGTGCGAAACAGGTTCTCCTCTAGATCCTTCAGACATAAGACAGCCCAGGCAACACCTTGATTCCGGACTTCTCGCCTCCAAAACCATGAGAGAAGACATTTCTGCTTTAAGCCCTCCCACTCTGTTCTCTGTTACGACAGCCCTAGGAGACTGATCCAGAGGGACAGCGTCATTGAAGGAATCCAAGAAGGGGGCAGGGGTGACAGCTGACCTGAGTCTTAAAAAGGATGGCTTCTACATATGCACTGGGCATATAAAAAAGGTATTTCCACAACATCCTTATCAGGATCAGAAACATAAAGATAGTTCTAAATATTCTCTTAGAAGAAGGGTTCAAAGCCAGCCCCCTGTGGGCAGAACAGCCCTTCGGTTTTTCCTCTGTGGAAATACAATCCTAGAAGACTGCCATATATTTGTTGAGAACAATCTGATCACAAAGACTGTACGTTAATGTAATTGTGTACTTTTAAACAGTTACGTGAGGCTTCCCAGATGACGCTAGTGGTAAAGAACCTGCTGGCTATGCAGGTAGATGTAAGAGACACAGGTTTGATCCCTGGGTTGGGAAGATCCCTTGGAGGAAGGCACAGTAAACCCCTCCAGTATTCTTGCCTGGAGAATCCCACAGACACAGGAGACTGGCGGGCTACAGTCCATGGGGTCACAAAGAGTCGGACACAATTGAAGTGACTTAGCATGCATGCACACGAACTAGCAGAATCTTGAGGAAAGCAAAATTGAAAATGCTGCTGTGATCTTCCCGAAGAGACTGGGAGGCGGAGAGGTGTGTGCCATTTAATCCCAAGGTGCATATCCCAAGTAAGCTCCTGGAGCCCCACCCGGCTGTGCACACCTTACAAAGACCTCATCCCATCAGTAAAGCCCTCTGTCTCCTATGGCAGATGCAATGCTGGCAGTTAGAGGAAACGCAGCTGTCAACAGCTAACTTGAGACAGAAGATCTGTGCCCGTGTCTGTAAATATGACATGACGCCAAGTGAACGGGATTTTTCAGAACTTCTGACCCAAACTGGTGCAGGGAAGAACTGACGGCTGGAAAGGGCTCTGTCAGATTTTTCTACTAACGTGCATGTGGGAACCAGACACGTTCTGATGGAGTGGGAGGTAAACGCCCATCAAAGGTTCTGGGAAAATCATTCACCCTGAGGGCCGGGGGATTTGAATTTTCTGCCAGGGCAGTTTGGGTACAGAGGCCTGAGCTGTCACACTCCAAGGGAGCTGCTCTGTGTCCCCTGGGCTTGCGGAACACACTCCTCAGACACAATGGCCTCACCAGTGAGGCATAAAGATGGTGGACGGTGCCTGCCAGGCAGGATGGGCTCGATCAGAGAAGGAAGCAAAGGCGACTGGACATTATCACGGACCATCACATCTCAGAGCTGCAGGGGACTCGGGCATTTCCTAGTCCTACCATCTCAATTTGGAGATGAGAAAACCCAGAGAGGTGAAGTGACTTGCCCAAAGCAACAGAGCTGAAGAGGCATACAGCTGGAACTGGAATCGAAAGTCCTGGGCTTGGTCATTGTGCGTTTGCAGTCTCCAACGCCTCTGCATCCTGCCTTTATTGGGATACACCTAATGACAACCACCTCTGTATTTGCTGCCTCCCAGGATAACCCATTCTGTTGTCCAACTTTTTAAATTTTTTGATGTAGATCATTTTCTAAAGTCTTTATTGAATTTGTTACAATATTCCTTCTGTTTTGTGTTTCAGTTTTTTGGCCTGGAGGCATGTGGGATCTTAGCTCTTCCATCAGAGATTGAACCCATACCCCCTGAGCACCGGAAGCTGAGTCTTAACCCCTGGGCCACTAAGAAAGTCCCTCTAATGGTTTTCACTATGAGATACTGACTGATACGCGGAGAAGAATTGATGCTTTCGAACTGTGGGGGTGGAGAAGACTCTCGAGAGTCCCTTAGACAGCAAGGAGATAAAACCAGTGAATCCTAGAGGAAATTAACCCTGAACATTCATTGGAAGGACTGATGCAGAAGCTCTAATACTTTGGTCACCTGAGGCACAGAACTGACTCACTGGAAAAGACCCTGATGCTGGGAAAGATCGAGGGCAGGAGGAGAAGGTGGCAGCAGAAGATGAGATGGGTGGATGGTGTCACCGACTCAATGGACAGAGTTTGAGCAAACTCTGGGAGATGGTGAAGGACAGGATAGAGGAGTCTGGCATGCTGCAGTCCATGGGGTTGCAAAGGGTTGGACACGACTGAACAACAACAGTCTATCTGCTGTCTTTGGCCTGGACTCCTGGGCTATTCCCAGGTCGAGTTCTCTCCCACCTTTACTGCTCAAACCCATGGAGAATGGTCACAGGAACACCTGAGTTTCCTCTCAGCCGCCCTGGGCATCCTGCTCCCATAGTCCTTCTATGTGTGACTGTCCTCGAAGACCCGCTTTCCTGAGGTCTAGGGGTTTTCTCTAGAAACAAGCCATGCAGACACTGGCCCCTCTGATCAGGAGTGCTCGCTCCCTTTCTGAATTCTAAACTCTGTGGTTTTGCTGACTGGGTGCATCGTGACTGAAAGACAGTGGTCACGTTGGAGTGCCCGCTCTGTGCCAGGCGGTGCCCACAGCTTCATGTCCGTTCGTGATTTGGGTCTTTCTGGCAGTTCCATCACAAAGGTGACATCCATCGAAGGACCCCAATCAACTGGAACATGCGTCTGGTCTCCTCAGGGTGCTGTCGTGCAGCACGCAGTTGGTACTGTGAAACAAAACAGACAATTCTGCATTCTGCACTGAATTGCCCTGATCTGTGTTTTTTAGGTTCTCCTCCTGTCTTGAATGTTCCCTCCTGGGCCTTCAGCGTCTTATACGAAAGCAGGACAAGTCTTTCAGTAAGTTCCTGCCCCATCCAATTCCCCAGCAAATTTCTCTTTGCAGGTCATGCTTGGCCACAGGAGACAAGATGCCCTTAGACATATCCCCTTTAGTTGCCTTCCCCTTAATGTTTATTTCTTCTGAAATCTTTGTTGTTCATTGGGTCCAGTTTTGAGGGCCATTGCCAAGTCTCCTGGCATACAGGGTGACCCCTATTTCCTTGTGTTGGGAACTTATCAGTTCAGTTCACTCAGTCATGTCTGACTCTTTGTGACCCCTGGACTGCAGCAAGCCAGGCTTCCCTGTCCTTCACCAACTCCTGGACTTTACTCAAATTCATGTCCATCAAGTTGGTGATGCCATCTAACCATCTCATCCTCTGTAGTGCTCTTCTCCCCCAACTTCAATCTTACCCAGCATCAGGGTCTTTTTCAATGAGTTGGCTCTTTGCATCAGGTGGCCAAAGTATTGGAGCTTCAGCTTCAGCATCAGTCCTTCCAATGAATATTCAGGACTGATTTCCTTTAGGATTGACTATTTGGATCTCCCTGAAGTCCAAGGGACTCTCAAGAGTCTTCTCCAACACCACAGTTCAAAAGCATCAATTCTTCGGTGCTCAGTCCTCTTTATGGTCCAACTCTCACATCCATACATGACTACTGGAAAAACCATAGCTTTGACTAGACAGACCTTTTTTGGCAAAGTAATGTCTCTGCTTTTTAATATGCTATCTAGGTTTGTCATAGCTTTTCTTCCAAGAAGCAAGTGTTTTAATTTCATGGCTGCAGTCACCATCTGCAGTGATTTTGGAGCCCAAGAAAGTAAAGTCAGCCACTGTCTCCACTGTTTCCCCGTCTATTTGCCAGGAGGCGATGGGACCGCACTGAGTTCTTTCCCCTGCTCTGCAGCCTCCTGGCCCTCTCCCGCTTGTTTCTGTGTCTTGGCTGAATGTTCTCCACGGCAAACTATTTACAGTGTATAGGACATCCACCCTACTCCAGTCCGCCGAGATGTTCTTGAGCAGATGAAGTAACTTTAGGGTTTTCCGTTTTTTGGGGGCCACATCACGTGGCATGTGGGATCTCCTAGTTTCTTGACCAGAGATCAAACCCATGTCCCCTGCATTTGAAGTGTGGAGTCTTCACCACTGGACCCCCAGGGAAACCCCTTTCCTATTTATTTCACTGGTACCTGCCCTTCCTCTCAGTTTCCAGTTTGTAACCTCTTGTGGGCAAATATCCAGGGTAGGCCTTTTAGACAGACCTACCCTTGAAGGGTTTTCTACGCCATCTTTTTCCCTCCCCATGGCTATTTAGGCTCGCATTAGCTCTCATCCCGGAGAAGGAGATGGCACCCCACTCCGGTACTCTTGCCTGGAAAATCCCATGGATGGAGAAGTCTGGTGGGCTCCAGTCCATGGGGTCACTAAGAGTCGGACACAACTGAGCGACTTCCCTTTCACTTTCATGCATTGGAGAAGGAAATAGCAACCCACTCCAGTGTTCTTGCCTGGAGAATCCCAGGGACGGTGGAGCCTGGTGGGCTGCCATCTCTGGGGTCGCAGAGAGTCAGACACGACTGAAGCGACTTAGCAGCAGCAGCAGCAGCTCTCATCTGGAGCGCTGTGAAAGCCTCTTTGTCTGCCCAGAAGCTTCTTTTCCCTTCCTCCCTCTTCTCCTGCCCTCCCCGACCCTTGCTCTCTCCCCGTTCATCCCCTTCTCACCCTCCTGGACCTGGGATCAGCCAGTGATGCTCACAGGAGGCCCACAAGAATAGACCCTAATTGGGGCCTCTAAATTGCTTCTTCAAACTTTTCACATCCCTATCTCATTAGCCGATGATTAATTTTCTCTCTGTACGATGTTAAATGACTTTGTACACCAGGACTGTTACATAATGATAGGGGGGAAAGGACTGAATAGGCTCGTGGTGTTCTCGGCTTTGTCCTCACTGACACGCTTATGGCGAGGGAGCAGAAAGTAGAGGTGAAACGCTGTTGAACGCTGAGAAATATTTTTGACTCTTCAGTCAAACACGTAAGAAGCGGTTTTTAATTTTTACCCATTTATTTATCTGATTAGTGAAGTGAAAGTGAAGTCGCTGAGTCGTATCCGACTCTTTGTGACCCCATGGACTGTGGCCTACCAGGCTCTTCCCTCCATGGGATTCTCCAGGCAAGAGTACTGGAGTGGGTTGCCATTTCCTTCTCCAGGGGATCTTCCCGACCCAGGGATCGAACCCGGGTATCCCACATTCCAGGCACTTTAACCTCTGAGCCACCAGCGACACCTTTATCTGTTTATCTGCCCAACTTTCCAAGAAGTAGGCACACTCCACGTGTACGTGGGAAGGCTAGAGAGTTTATGCCCACATATTTGTTTCTGGCATTCAATGCCTCTTCATTCTGCAGAGACGTTTCCTCTTCTTCAAAGTCAGGGTAATTGCCAGGTGTGATATTGATATAAAGCCCGCTGTTCAGTTCAGTCGCTCAGTAGTGTCCGACTCTCTGTGACCCCATAGACTGCAGTACACCAGGCTTCCCTGTCCATCACCAACTCCTGAAGTTTACTCAAACTCATATCCATTGAGTCAGAGATGCCATCCAACCATCTCATCCTGTGTCGTCCCCTTCTCCCCCACCTTCAATCTTACCCAGCATCAGGGTCTTTTTCAATGGGTTGCCTCTTTGCATCAGATGCAGAGGTGGTATTTCACAGCCTCGAAACGTCTTTATAGAGCTCTTACCTGTGAAACCTACATCTTTCCAAGGTAATATACAGGACCTAACCTTTTCATTTTATTTATCAACCTTAGTTTCAGTTGCAAAGGCATCTGGGAGATAGGTAACATCTCATAAATTTAAACAGGAACAAAGGAAAGCATATTCAATGTGTAGCATCACAGAAAACATTCACGGCATATTATCTTAAACAATTTATTAGGTTTCGATTTAAACTTACTGTTTGATGGGGCTCAAGGAACACATAGTTGGTCTCTTTCAATAAGATCAGCACAGGGCTGTGGACTTGGAGAGAAAATAGAGCCTATTTTAAAGTAAACACTTCACACTTCTAAAGGAAATTTCAAATCGTGTATTGTATTTAAATCACAGACTAATCTAATATTAATTTAATTTTTCCACTGTGGAAATATCACCTTAACTCTCGGGTCTAATACAGCCCCTGGCACCTGGTGTCACCCTCAAGAAATATTTGTGAAGTGAATAAAAGAAACTGCAAAATTCACAGAATTGACAAGAGTTCCTACTAAGGGGACAAGAGTTCCTACTAAGGGGACAAGACAAGGCAATGCACGGCGGTTAGAACCGTAGGGTCACTGCACAGATTCATGGAAGATTCTAGAGCAAATGATATCTGGTGTTCTTTATACTGATATTTAGCTTATTAACTGAACAGTGAGAGCGATGAGGGTTTCTGCCAGTCATTCCTCTTCATATCATTGGAAAATGATGTGATTGTGATTGTTACTCACATGTTACCGATAATGAGTCTGAGAGGCAGAGGAGCGAGGGGGTGCTCAAGACCACAGAGGACACTACAGGACAGGTCTCAGCGCTCGTCCGTGTTGCATTTAACACCCTCCTGCCAGCTCATGGCTGCAAAACACAGACCTGATCCTACAGCCATGGGACGGAGAGGCAGGAGGGTGGTACGGTATCATCTCAATTCGTACAAAGACAATTTTGCTTGGGTGCGCTTCAAAAATTCAGGACAGGAATGGGTACCATTTTTTTTTTAACTACAACTTACTTTCATGCCAGAGTATGAATGCTAGAATCTAATGGCATAAGTCAGAGTCACTTTATGAAAGCAGGCTTACAAAAGAGGTAGAAATAAAATTCAGATTCGACTACTGCTAACATTTTACATAGGGAGCACAAGCCATATTTAATACACACTATCTCTGATTTTATATTATGTTCAATTAAGGGAAAAATAAAGATAGGGGAAAATAAAGATGGAGGGGGAACGAAAGGAAATGTAGACTCTGGGTAGGAATGAGGAAATAAGGGGGAAAATAAGAGCTGAAGATGGAAAGGAAAGAGAAATCAAACAGAAAGGCTGCAATGGATTAAGGAATGGTCTGAGTCCTGAATTCAAGGGCGGGCCTGCCCTCCTGTCCAGCAAACTAGCCTATCTCCATACTTCATCTGTAGAAAGAGGAATAAAAATGACCACTTGATAGGGTGGTCATGATAATGACCATAAAACACATAAAGGGCTTGGAAGAGTGCCTGGAATATAAGAAATGCTTGATACATATTAGCTAATCACTTCGATGATGAGTATTATGTATATTTGAGTGTGCAGAGCAGGGCCAATCCCTGGGCCACGGACTGATGCCAGTCCACGCCTGTTAGGAACTGGCTTGCCCAGCAGGAGGCTGAGTGGTGAGCGGGCGAGCCAAGCTTCATCTGTATTTACAGCCACTCCCCATTGCTCACATCGCGTCCTGAGCTCTGGCTCCCATTAGATCAGCGGTGGCTTAGATTCTCATAGGAGCGCGAACCCTCCTGTGAACGGCGCATGCCACGGATCCAGGTTGCGCTCTCTTTACGAAAATCTATTGCCTGATGATCCGATTCAGCATTGTGGTGAGCTGTACAGTTATTTCATTATATATCACAATGTAATAATCAGAGAAATAAAGAACACAATAAATGTAACGGCTTGAATCATCCTAAACCGCCCCCCTCTCCCTGGTCCCTGGAAAAATTGTCTTCCACGAAACCGGTCCCTGGTGCTGAGATGGGTGAGAACCGCAGGTGTGGAGCACACGTGTGTGTGCCACACTTGGACATGGTACAATATCGCCCTGGTGTCCTTCCTTAAAAAAAAAAAAAAAAAAGGCCTCCTGCAGTCTGTTTCTAAGTTAATGTTCTGTTATCTATCTAAATTCCAAGAAGTAATTCTTTAGGTGGAAATCAGAAGGTCTTTTCTAGGTAAACAGAGTGGGTAGAGCTGTACAGGTTCCCACAGGCAACGTTTCTCTGTAAGTTTAGCACCAGAGAAAAACTCCTCTCTGCCCCCGAGGGTCCAGGATATTTTTCTGTGCCTGGAAATGAGAATTAGAGAATTCAGAGCTGTTTACACTCAGCTTTTTCTGCAGGAATATTAGGTGCTATACCCAAACACACCATGCTATTCACATATCTGGCATGTCTGCTTTCTCCTTAAATTTAGTTTTTCCCTTTGTAATCCTGTTTTATTAACTTAAATGAACATGTCTATGTTATTAAGCTTCTTTATACATACACACACAGTCTTTAAATAAATTAAAACTGAGCAGTGCCAGACTTCAAAAATACTTTGTTACATCTGATGCTCTGGCCAGATTTAATTATTTACATGTTAATATGAATTTTAATTTAGAAAATGCCAAACCATACTCTATGATAGCCTGTCATTTCTAGCTATACTTTGAGAAATCTCAGTGGCTGATTTTTTTTCAGAGAAGGAAACTAAGGTGGAATAATTTTGCTAAGAAATTGCCATTTAAAATGAATTCAGCCTTTTGGGCCAAATGTGGTATTAGACTTTGAGGAACATTTCCAAACAACATGTTTTGGTCAAGTCCTCCTCCAGGGTGTCAATCCCTCAACATGAAAAACTCAGAGAATTCATGCCTGGCATGAAAAATAGATTGTAATTTTTTTTTTTTTTTCCTGGAGAGTTCAGGGTGAGGAGCAGAGATTAGTCCACAGATCTTCATTTGAAATTACTTTCTGTCCAGTGGTAAATCCACAGAATGTTTTTGTTCTTCATTTGGGGGTCCACATCTCCTGCTTCTCGCTCATTCCCAGAGGCCTCTGGCTTTGAACTGTCACTAAGCCTTTACACAACACTATCTTTCCAACATCCTTTCTCCATCATTTAATGAGCTAGTCCTCATTACATCTCTCCGAGATCATTCCCCCTTTAAACATGAGTGAGGAGGCTGGGCTTTGGGAGACTAAAGACATTTGCCCACAGCATCACTGGACTCGGAGGACAGGCAGACGGTGGGCCATCCCTTCCTGGCTGTGGTGAGGGTCTGTTCGCCTATAGTCTTCCAGGAAACCCAGGGCACAGGGGGAGAGCCAGGATGCTCGACATGCAGGGCTCAGCCCCACGTCCCCCTCAGGCTCCTCACTGCAGACCTGAGGCGCCCGCCTGCCCTGCCTAGTCCCCACTGTCACTGCGGATGCCAGATGTCATGATGGACATTTATATGCCGGCCATTTACAAACCCGAAAGCAACATCCAAATGTAAATTATAGTTAGGATTTTTCCACTTCAGAGACCTCTAGGGCTCCACAATGGTGCTAAGTGCTTCTCCTGTGCAGAAAGAGAATCCAATATATTATTTTGTATATTACTGTGCTTTAAAGAGCAGACAGGAGCACGGCAGGAAGGAGGAGAGGGAGGGGAGAGGGGCATGATATATGTGTGTGTGTGTGTTTGTGTGTGTGTCGTATATCCTCTTTCTTCTCACTATAACCCATGGTGCCAACACAACCATGCCACTCTCCACGTTAGGGCCATCACTCAGTTTTACAGCTGGAACACTGAGGAGCTGAGAAATCTACTGTCCTGGGTCCCTCTGAGATCTCTGCTCATTCCTTATCTACAAGGATGTTAAGTCATGTGCTAATGGCTGGGGGAGCAGAGATAAGCCAGGAGCCCAGGCTCTGTGGCGCTCAGTACACTGTGACACAGATGCGTGGGCACATAGCCACATAAGAAAGAGGCAGCAAAATTCGGGAGGATGCTGGCCTACACAGCATCCGCGCCATCCCCTTGAAAAGAGCCGGTCCACACTCTGAAGGACAAGGAGCCTTCTCACTGCAAGTATCTGCCCAGCTGAGTCACTGGGTCCCTGAGCCTGAGCACCGACTTCTGTAAATACATTCCCAAGTCAGACAGCGGCTGCCCCCCGGGGCTGGAGCTGCACTTAACGACCGCGGTCATTTTTGCCACATTTATCAAATGACTCTTTGAGGGCAGAGGACTGTCTGGTGTTTTGTTTCTTTATCTGTGTTACTATATATCTTTCTCTTCGTCTTAGTTCTGGGGACATTCTGGATCAACAGGCCTCCATCAGGCTGAGTTTATATCAGAAGCATCCCTGGAGTGGAGGATGGAGGTACAGATCTGTCAGGGACAGAGTCTGAGGCTCTGCTAACCTACAGCTGCTGGTTGAAACCGGACGGGGAATCTCCATCTGTCAGAAATGCCAGAGTAGAAATGCTAGCTCGGGCATTCAGACCCTTATTCAATTATGGTTTTTTTCTTTTGACTGTAACAAAAACAGATCGTAACACTTTTTTTGTTTTTTTAAACACGTGGTATTTCAGTCAAAAGGATCTGAAACCTTGATCACAGGTATTTTTCTTTCTTCCATCACGCAGTGATGGGACAGAGGTGTGAGGGAAAGGAATAATTTCTGCATAAAGTGTCTATTGCACAAACAGAGCTAAGTTGAGCTAAAATCACAGAGTGAACTGGGAGGATGTATCAAGTGTGAATCATGCAGTTTGATTCTGGGACCTTACTTGGGGCTTCCCAGGTGGCTCAGTGGGAAAGAATCCACCTGCCCATGCAGATGTGGGTTTGTTTGGTCTCAAGGTTGAGAAGACTTCCTGGGAAAGAAATGGCAACCCACTCCAGTATTCTTGCCTGGGAAACCCCATGGACAGAGGAGCCTGGCAGGCTACAGTCCACGGGCTCGCAGGAGTTGGACAGGACTTAGTGACTAACAACAGCAACAACCCTTACTCGAGGGCTTGAACAGAGAACCCTGTGACACACTTATCAAACACCGTCATCACCAAGCACTTGTCCACAAAGCTTGAGTTGGGTGCTGGGGACACAAAAAGGTTGAAAACAAGGGTTTGGGCTTCATGGCTCCAACGGGACAGAAACTTCCAGGGAGAATAAAAGTGACAGATACAAAGGGCCTTCATGTGTTGAAAGGCATCTCAAAAGGAAATGAAAGGGCTGATGGTACAGGTGACGTTACCTGATTCATTGACAGTGGAGAGTGAAAAAGAGAGCCACGCATGTGACCGGGAAATCCCAAACCCTGAGAATGATGCCAGAGAAACCCAGTCCCACAAGGTGTCCCTCACACTGTTCTTCTTGGCCCCCATCTGTCAAGGGGCTCTGCTAGGATGGCTCTGAAATGCTATCACCTTAAGAAGCAGAGAAGGATGCACTGGGAGGATGCAGGTCAGACTCCTGCCAAGCTTTCAGAACTGAGTTCAGGTACCTCTCCCCTTGCGTTACACTTCCACACCTGGCCCTGCTACCACTGACCTCTCTGGTGGCCATGGACACCAGCTCCCCCATGGACTGACTTTATACCAGCATGACTGGGAGGTTTCCTGAGTTATGGTGATCACTACCCAATTTTCTGCTTCTTTACCATCTCTTTCATGCCTCTTCCCTCCTACTAAGAGCTCCTGGGTATAATCCCCGCTTTCTCTTTGGATGAATCGCCCTCTGAGTTGTGGCTGGCCTTGAAGAACACATGTGGACCATGGAGGAAGGTTTGGTTAGGGTCTGGAAGGGTACTCACTTTTACTGAGTATCCCAGGGGCATGGCAAGATGCTAGCGACCTTAGCAACCTTGATCCAAGTTGTAGAAATTAACCTTTTCTACAGCAGTACATGAGAAATTAAGGAAGGGAAGAAATTTAAGTCAGGTGGTCACTTAGCAATGGCTGAGTCAGAAGGCAAAGCTAGGTCAATCTTACTGCAAAACTCCTTTTGTGACTTCAGGACTGTCAATGACAAGCCAGTGAACTGGATGGATTATGGGGTTTCATCACTACACAGGACTGACCTTTAGCTGGTAAACACCAGGATGGCCATATCACCATTTCAGGCCAGCATCTGTTGTTTGGTCAGTGCCCAAGACCTAACAGTTGTTAAATATTTGGATATCATTGTTGCCCTTACTCAAACAAAATATGTGGCAAATGTTTAAACTTCTGCTTCTGGTGAGATGAGAGTAACAGAGACTGAAAATGCTCTCCCACCTGAAACAATGAAAAAGCCAGATAAAATAGATGAAATGTGGTTTTCAGATAATGGACATCAGGCAGTATAAGACAATCATTCCTAAGAGACAGGGAAACAAACAAGGCGAGCCACGTGACTCCCGGGGTACTTCCAAGAGAGGGTTTTCAGGACGCAGCACAGGGAGGAGGAGCCCTGCAGCTTCCTCGAGTGAAGACATAATAGGCAGTCTGGGGAGGTCAAGTCCATCAGAGCTTGCAGGGCAGGGTGCTGGAGAAAAGAACTACAGACACATGTGTATGTACACACACGCCCGTAAACACACAGCTCCCAGACTTAAGAGGACCTACTTCAAGACTTCCGCTGAGGACTGGTGATAAATGCATATGAGGACACTATTCAAGGCCGAGAGAAGAACCACTGAAAAGGACTGGAAGAACTAATCCCTAGTGATCACAAAGCTGGGGAGAGTTCGTGCCCTCATCAGCCACAGCAGAAAAGTCTCACAATTCTCAAGGTATTGGGTAGAATACCCTGAATAGTATGGCCTCATTGGTAGGGCAAAATTAACCCTAGATTAATAAAGCTTCAAGTGCAAGTCGCTCAGTCGTGTCCAACTCTGCGGCCCCATGGACTATACAGTCCATGGCATTCTCTAGACCAGAATACTGGAGTGGGTAGCCTTTCCTTTCTCCAGGGGATTGTCCCAGCCCAAGGATTGAACCCAGGTCTCCCACATTGCAGGTGGATTCTTTACCAGCTGAGCCAGCTTCAAAGCAAGACTTAAAAGGTTGAGACTATTTCCAATTAACTTAAATGTCTCCTGGAATAAACCTCAAGGATATTTAGAGGAATAAAAACATATCCAACACCTAATAAGGTAAAATTCATGTTTGGCAACCAATGAAAAATTACTTCCACATGTGATAGGCTAACACAAATCTGTGAGTATGTTATTTTACATGGTTAAGGGATATTAAGGCTGCAGATGGCATGAAGGTTGCAAAACAGCTGACCTTAAGAGAGATGACCCTGGATGATTTAGGGGGCCCAATATAATCATAAGCGTCCTTAAATGGGGAAGAGGGGGGCAGAAGAAAAAGTTAAAATGATTTGATGTGAGAAGGATTCAACCCACATTACAAGGCTTTGAAGACGGACGGGGGCCATAAGCCAAGGAATGCAGGCAACACTGAGAAGCTGGAAAAGGCAAGGAAGCAGTTTCTCCTCTGGAGCCTCCAGAAAGGAATGCAGAGTTGATGACATGTTGATTTGAGCCTAACAAGGCCTTCTAACCTACCGAAGTGTACACTGATAAATTGTGTTGTTTTAAGCCTCTAAGTTTGTGGTAACTAGTTACAGCAAAAGAAAGAAATACACCAAGCACATAAAGAAGAAAATGTGACCTACAATAAAGAGAAACACACATCAGTAGAAACAATAACATAAATAACATTAATTATTTATGAGACACCATTAGTAGATGAGAAAATTAAAATGGTTACAACTGTGCTCATTGTGTTCAAGGAGATAGAATACAGAAGACTGAACACAATATATAGACTTGGAAGATTTAAAAAATACAAGTTGAACTTAATTAAAAGTAAATCCAATTGAACTTCTAGAGGTGACAACTATAATGCATGGCATGAAAAATACAATGCATAAAATTAACAGCAGATAAAAAATTAAATTACAGATAGTGAATTTGCAGACAATAGTAATAGGAACCACCTAAAAATGAAACACAGGGGTAAAAATAAGAAAAATATAAACAGAACATAAAAAGAGCTGTGGTACAATGACAAACGGCCTAATATACTTGTAATTACTTTCTCTGAAAGAAGGTAATTGAGCCAGAACAATATCTGATGGCTGAAGATTCTCTAAATTTGATAAAAGCCATAAACTCAGAAATCCAAGAAGCTAAGGAATACATAGTAAAAAAAAATGAAGAAAAGTATATCAAGATACATCATAATCAAGTTGTTTAAAACCAAGGATAAAGAAAAATTATTAAAGGCATCCAGAGAAAAACAGATATGTTATATACAGAGGAATAAAGATAACAATGAGAACAGATTTCTTATTGAAAAAAATTCAAGCGAAATGATTGAAAGGATACCTTTAAAGAATTGTACAAAAAAATTGTCAACATAGAATTCTGTAACAAAAAAAATCTTTCAAAAATGAAAGCAACATATTGACATTTCGGGACATAAAAGCAAAGAATCCAACACAGTCGATCTACACTATGGTAATATTAAATAAAGTCCTTTAGGCAGTAAAATTGCAAAATTAAGTCTGAAAACTGCAAAATTCAGACTTACACTGAAGTAGGAAAAACCACTAGGTCATTCAGGTATGATCTAAGTCAAATCCCCTATGATTATACAGTAGAAGTGACAAATAGATTCAAGGGATTAGACCTGATAGAGTGCCTGAATAACTACAGATGAAGGTTTGAAACACTGTACAGGAGGCAGTGACCAAAACCATCCCAAAGAAAAAGACATGGTTGTCTGAAGAAGCTTTATAAACAGCTGAGGAAAGAAGAGAAGTGAAAGGTAAAGGAGAAAGGGAAAGATATACCCAACTGAATGCAGAGTTCCAAAGAACAGCAAGGAGAGATAAGAAAGTCTTCTTAAATGAACAATGCAAAGAAATAAAGGAAAACAATAGAATGGCAAAGACTAGAGATCTCTTCAAGAAAATTAGAGATCCCAAGGGAACATTTCATGCAAAGATGGGCTCAATAAAGGACAGAAACTGTATGGACCTAACAGAAGCAGAAGAGATAAAGAAGAAGTGGCAAGAAGAACTGTACAAAAAGTTCTTAATGGCCCAAATAACCACGATGGTGTGGTCACTCACCTAGAACCAGACATCCTGGAGTGTGAGGTTAAGTAGGTCTTAGGAAACATTACTACGAATCAAGCTAGTGGAGGTGATGGAATTCCAGCTGAGCTATTTCATATCCTAAAAGACGATGCTGTGGAAGTGTTGCACTCAATATGCCAGCAAATTTGGAAAACTCAGCAGTGGCCACAGGACTGGAAAAGGTCAGTTTTCATTCCAATCCCAAAGAAGGGCAATGCCAAGAACTACTGCACAACTGTACTCATTTCACATGCTGGCAAGGTAATGCTCAAAATCCTTCAAGCTAGACTTTAGCAGTACATGGACTGAGAACTTCCAGATGTAAAAGCTGAATTTAGAAAAGGCAAAGGAACTGGAATCAAATTGCCAGCATCATTTGGAATATAGAAAAAGCAAAGGAATTCCAGAAAAACATCTACTTGTGCTTCATTGACTATGCTAAAATCTTTGACTGTGTGGATCACAAAAAAATGTGGAAAACTCTTAAAGAGATGGGAATACTGGATCACCTTACCTGTCTCTCAAGAAACCTGTATGCAGGTCAAGAAGCAACAGAACAGGACATGGAACAACGGACTGGTTTCAAATTGGGAAAGGAGTACATCAAGACTGTATATTGTCTCCCTGCTTATTTAACTTCTATGCAGAGTACATCATGTGACATGCCACACTGGAGGAATCACAACCTGGAATCAAGACGGCCAGGAGAAATATCAATAACCTCAGACATGCAGACGACACCAACCTAATGGAAGAAAGCGAAGAGGAACTAAAGGACTTCTTGATGAAGGTGAAAGAGGAGAGTAAAAAAGCTGGCTTAAAATTCAAGATTAAAAAAAACTAAGATCATGGCATCTGGTCCCATCACTTCATGGCAAATACATGGGGAAACAATGGAAGGAATGATAGACTTTATTTTCTTTGGAAGAAAAGCTATGACAAACCTAGACAGAGTATTAAAAAGCAGAGATATCACTTTGTCAGCAAAGGTTCATATAGTCAAAGTTACGGTTTTTCCAGTGGTCATGTACGGATGTGAGAGCTGGACCAGAAACAAGGCTGAGCACTGAAGAACTGATGCTTTCGAACTGTGGTGCTGGAGAAGACTCTTGAGAGTCCTCTGGACAGCAAAGAGATCAAATTAGTCAATACTAAAGGAAATCAACCCTGAATATTCACTGGAAGGACTGATTCTGATGCTGAAGCTCCAGTGCCTTGGCCACCTGATGTGAGCAAAGAGCCAGCTCATTGGAAAAGCCCCCGATGCTTGGAAAGATGGAGGGCAGGAGAAGTAGGCAACAGAGGATGGGATGGTTGGATGCCATCACTGACTCAATGGACATGAACTTGAGCAAGCTCTGGGAGATGGTGAAGGACAGGGAAGCCTGGCGTGCTGCAGTCCATGGGGTTGCAAAGAGTTGGACGTGCCTGAGCCACTGAACTACAAAAAGACAGTAAAAAAGTGAAAGGAAATGTAAATTTTAGCCTTATTCTACACAAAGGGAAGATGAAAAAGGGAAATGGTAAGTACGTAATTCCGTGTAAAACAGATTTTTATATTTCTTTAAAAGATAATTGAAAAAGCAAAAATACTAGCAATGTATTTTGGGTTCATAGCAAATGTAGAAGTAAAATGTATAAAAGCAAATAGCACATAAAACAAGAGAGGGAAATAAAATTATATTGTTTATGGTTCTTGTACTATACATGAAGTGATAAGTCAACAAGAGAGAAAATTGGAACTGTAAAAGATACTCAATTGAAAAGAACAGAGAAAACAGAAAGGCTGGCATAAAGATCAGAACAGATAAATAAAATCCATCAGTCAGATTGATTTTAACCCAACTGATAATCATATTAAAGGTAAGCAGTCCAAATACCCTAATTAAAAGGCAGAGATTGTTAGATTGGATTAAAAAGGCAAGGCTCAACTATATGCTGCCTACAAGTAACTCATGTTAAATTTGAAACCATAAATAGGTTAAAAGTATTTAAATTCTATACCATGCTAATACTAGTCAAAAGGAAACTGGGGAAGAAAGCTATTATTAGTACCAGACAAAATGGATATTAGAACAAAAAATTATCAGGTATATAGGGATCACTTCAACATAATAAAGGAGTCAAATAATTAAGAGAACATAATGATCCCAAAACATTTCTGCACTGAATAAGAGGACTTTAAAATACCTGACATAAACATTGACAGAATGGAAAGATGATGTAGAAAAATCCATAACAGAGATTTCAATAACTCCCTAGTAACAACTTCAGAGAAGGCAATGGCAACCCACTCCAGTACTCTTGCCTGGAAAATCCCATGGACAGAGGAGCCTGGTGGGCTACAGTCCATGGGGTCGCTAAGAGTCGAACACAACTGAGCGACTTCACTTTGACTTTTCACTTTCATGCATTGGAGAAGGAAATGGCAACCCACTCCAGTGTTCTTGCCTGGAGAATCCCAGGGACAGGGGAGCCTGGTGGGCTGCAGTCTATGGGGTCGCACAGAGTCGGACATGACTGAAGCGACTTAGCAGCAGCAGCAGCAGCAGCAGTAACAACTTGCCAGAGCAAGTAGGCAGCAAACCAGTAAGAACACAGAAAGCTCAAACACTATCAATCAATGTGACCTACTCACATCTGTAGAACACTTCTCTTAACAATACGAGAAAACATTCTTTTCAATTGTACACAATGCATTTACCAAATAGACCATATTCTGAGCGTAAAGCAAATCTCAATAAAATTACAAAGATACAAGTCATAAAAAGCATATTCTCCAACCACAATAAAATAAAATCAGAAAGTAATGACAGAAAAGCACTTGGACAATCAAATATTTGGAAAATAATGTATTTCTGAATAACTTGTAGGGTCAGAAAAGAAATCAAAAGAGAAATTTTAAAATATTTTAAATTAAATGAAAATATATACAACAAACCAAACTTCATGAGATGTGGCTACAGCAATACTTAAGAGGGATATTTACGGCACAATACTGCCCAATTAGATAAGAGTCTCAAATCAGTGAAACTGACCTCCATCTGAAAAGTCTGGAAAAAATGATGAGTAAATTAAGCATAACATAAACAGCAAAAACAGATAAAAAACAGGAATCAAATATAAAACATTAAAATTACAGAGAAAAATCAATGAAACCAAATGCTAATTCTTTGTGAAAATCAGTGAAATTGATAAACCTTTAGCCGGGATTAGGAAGCAAAAAAGACAGAAGATACAACATACAGATATTAGGCATGAGAGAGCTACATAATTACAGATCCTAGTAAGTATAACTTGATACTGTGAACAAATTTATGTCAATAAATTGTACCACTTGGATGGAAGAGATTTCTTGAAAGACACATATTAGTGAAACTCACTAAAGTAAATGTAAATAATCTATATAGTTCAATATCTATTACAGGAACTGAATTCATAATTAAATCATTCTTACAAGGAAACTCCGGTCCAAGATGACTTCACTAGAGAATTGTACCCTAGCATAAATTAAATACTAAATAAAACATGATATTAATTTCTCTATAAACTCAGAAAACTGAAGAGAAGGCAATACTTTTCAATTTATTTTATGATGCCAACATTACACTAATACCAAAACCAGGCAAAGAAGAAAAGAAATAATAGAAGAAAAGAAAAACATAGGTAATATCAGTCGTGATCTTTGATGAAAAATTTTAGGAAATTTAATCTAGTGACCTGTATAAAGGATAACACATTACAACAAAGTAGGGTTTATTCCAGGAATGCAAAGGTGACTTACACTAAAAAAACAAACAAACAAAAATCAATGTAATTTACCAAAGTAGCAGGCGGAAAAAGAAAAAAAAAACCAAACTCACAATTATCTCCACAGAAGCAGAAAAAGCATCTGAAAAAACCCAACATTCGACTCTCTCAACTTAGTAAAGATGACAAACTTAAAATCTACAGACATCCTCATACTTAACTGTCTTTTCTTTATAACATCAGGAACAAGGCAAGGATATCCACTCTTAGCATTTATATTCATCCTTCAATATATATGACAACAGAGAAGATTTTCAGGAGGATTATACCTAGTGAAAGAAGCCAGAATTTGAGTACATTCTGCATGATACATGTATATAAAATTATGGAAAATGCAAAATAATTTATAGAGACAAACAGAAGATTCATGATTGCCTGGGTATTGAGGTGTGGGGGGCAGTGGGTTTGAATAGGGAGGGAGAGTATTTACAGAAAGAACAAGGAAGCTTTGAGCTGTGACAAATACGTTCATTATTTTGATTGTAATGGTGATTTCACAAGTATATTCACATGCCAAAGCTTATCAGGTTATACAATTTAAATACATATAGCTTATTGTGCATCAATTATACTTCATACGTATATGAAGTAAAATTTAAAAACAAACAGCCCACTATTATGCTAATTCTATCATTTCAGAAGTCAACAAGAAACATGCAGGAAATTATAGATGAACTCAGCAAACTTTGGCATGGTTCCTGATCTCAGGCAGTTTTGAAAATTATAGATGACTTGGTAGGGCTTCCCAGGTAGCTCAGCTGGTGAAGAATCCACCTGCAGTACGGGAGACCCTGGGTGGATTCCTGAGTCAGGAAGTTCCCCTGGAGAAAGGATAGGCTACCCACTCCGGTATTCTTGGGCTTCCCTGGTGAGACGTAAAGAATCCACCTGCAATGTGGGAGACCTGGGTTCATTTCCTGGCTTGGGAAGATTCCTTGGAGAAGGAAATGGTAACCCACTCAAGTATTTTTTCCTGGAAAATCCCCATGGAAGAACAATCTGGTGGGCTACAGTCCATGGGGTCGCAAAAGAGTTGGACACCACTGACCGACTAAGCACAGCACAGGGTGAGATTAATTCTCATTCTCAACTCAATCCAAGAGTGACAAAGTCTCCCAAGTAACATTAACAACTTGCAGGGTTTTAGATGTCACTGTGTATCTGAATTTCCATCCAACTGTAGAGGCTGGGAGAAGGCAATGGCACCCTACTCCAGTACTCTTGCCTGGAAACTCCCATGGACGGAGGAGCCTGGTGGGCTGCAGTCCATGGGGTTGCTGAGGGTAGGACACGACTGAGCGACTTCACTTTCACTTTTCACTTTCATGCATTGGAGAAGGAAAGGGCAACCCACTCCAGTGTTCTTGCCTGGAGAATCCCAGGGACGAGGGAGCCTGGTGGGCTGCCATCTATGGGGTCACACAGAGTCGGACACGGCTGAAGCGACTTAGCAGCAGTGTATCTGAATTTCCACCCAACTGTATTAGCTCAAATTCCTCTCCCGACTTGTTAAATTTCAAGACTTCTCCTTGGAGCCATGAGCAGAATAAGAAAAACACAGATGGTTCAACCTCACTGTAATAATGATTCAAGGCAAGCACAGCTTAAGCTGTTTGTATTTCAGATTTTAAAATAGAATTGAGGAAAGCAACATCATTATCCCGGATGCTAGAGTGAGTATTGAGGCAAAGCAAGTTTAGATCTTGCTAATATTGCAACATGATTCCTTTCAGTTTGCAATCCATGCGAAATCCATACACCCTTCCACTGCTTCCCTCAGCATTAGTATTTTAAACAAATTCTACATGCTTAATAAATAAAGTCTACTTATTTATTCAAAGGCAACAGACCCTACGGTACTATCAACACAGGCTTCCCTTGTGGTCTCCTGCTGCTGCTGTTTATGGGGCTGCAATTACAGAAAAGGGTTCTTGGGAAAGAAGAAATGACACCATTACCATCAACAGGAATTCCCCCAGCACTGTGAAGACTCTCTATTGAAAGCAATACAAAGACAGTCTGTTGTTGGCAGAATGCATAGAGTTCGTTTGGCAGCGGCTTTGCTGTTTCTAGACACCACCCTGCAGGTTGTGTGTGTGTGTGTGTGTGTTCTGGACACCACCCTGCAGGTTGTGTTTTGTGTGTGGGGTGTGTGTGTGTGTTCTGGATACCACCGTGCAGGTTGTGTTGTGTGTGTGTGGTGTGTGTGTGTGTGTGTGTGTTCTAGACACCACCCTGCAGGTTGTATGTGTGTGTGTGTGTGTGTTCTGGACATCACCCTGCAGGTTGTGTTTTGTGTGTGGGGTGTGTGTGTGTGTGTGTGTTCTGGACACCACCGTGCAGGTTGTGTTGTGTGTGTGTGTGTGTGTGTGTGTGTGTGTGTGTGTGTGTGTTAGCCGCTCAGTCATGTCCGACTCTTTGCAACCCCATGAACTGTAGCTCTGCCCATGGGATTCTCCAGGCAAGAATACTGGAGTGGGTTGCCATTTCCTCCTCCAGGGGATCTTCCCGACACAGGGATGGAACCTTGGTCTCCTGCATTGTAGGCAGATTCTTTACTGTCTGAGCCACCAGAGAAGCCCACCCTTCAGGTTGATGATGCTCAACTCTGAGCATCCCCCTTCTCTTTCAGCATCTTTCTGGGTAAAAGTCTCAGAAAGGGAAGGCTGCCACTCTTAGGAAAATGCAGGAGGCTGATGGGCAGGGGAGCCAGGTGACTTGTGCGCATTTTCTGGTTGTGCCATTCCCTGGAAGCGTGACTCAGGACAGATCCCTCAGCCCCTCTGAGCCTTAGGGGCACTTACTTGTAAAAATGAGCTACGATTAGCACCTCTTTCATTACATAAGGATTAGATAATAACTGTAAGATGCTTGACAAAATGCCTGGCACATACACAATGAATGTAAGCAATTATTACTATTAACACAGCTTCGCAGACACAACCATAGTTGTGGAGAATGGATGACTGAAGCATCTCTAAACTGCCTCCTCCTGACAAGCACAGGAGGAATAAGACAGAGAAGTACTTCCTCCTAATGATGCAGCAAAATCTTCCATGAAAAAGTGCTGTACAAAACCACTCTATCAAATAATAACGATACTAATACCTTCACTTCATGGGAAATAGATGGGGAAACAGTGGAAACGGTGTCAGACTTCATTTTTCTGGGCTCCAAGATCACTGCAGATGGTGACTGCAGCCATGAAATTAAAAGACTTACTTACTTGGAAGGAAATGCTTACTTGCTTACTCCTTGGAAGGAAAGTTATGACCAACCTAGATAGCATATTCAAAAGCAGAGACATTACTTTGCCAACAAAGGTCCGTCTAGTCAAGGCTATGGTTTTTCCTGTGGTCATGTATGGATGTGAGAGTTGGACTGTGAAGAAGGCTGAGCACCGAAGAATTGATGCGTTTGAACTGTGGTGTTGGAGAAGACTTTTGAGAGTCCCTTGGACTGCAAGGAGATCCAACCAGTCCATTCTGAAGGAGATCAGCCCTGGGATTTCTTTGGAAGGACTGATGCTAAATCTGAAACTCCAGTACTTTGGCCACCTCATGCGAAGAGTTGACTCACTGGAAAAGACTCTGATGCTGGGAGGGCTTGGGGGCAGGAGGAGAAGGGGATTACAGAGGATGACATGGCTGGGTGGCATCCCTGACTCGATGGACGTGAGTCTGAGTAAACTCCAGGAGTTGGTGATGGACAGGGAGGCCTGGCGTGCTGCGATTCATGGGGTCACAAAGAGTCGGACACGACTGATCGACTGAACTGAATACCATCAGTTGTTGAGTATCTTTGAATACAATGCAAAGGCATCACATACACTATATTATTAATTCCCACCACAATCCCAAGAAGCAGACAATAGCACTCCCATTTTCCAGACAGGGAAACTCAGGCCTGAAGAAGTTGAATGCGTGGCCTCAGCTCACATGGCTGATAGGAGCATTTCTGCACAGAGCCTGGCAGGGCCTGCTCTTTAGAACATGATTTTGCCACGATGCCATGTGATTTTTCAACAGACCAAGTGGTGCTGTGCTTTGAGCAAAGCTGTTCAGAAGGAAAACAAATCTTTCAACAGGCAGAGTTTCCAAGAGGTCATAGTCTTTTGAAATTATTAAAAGAAGGATGGTCTCACATACTGCTGGGTGAACCATACCTTCCTCATCACATCTGAATGAGGAGGTAACATCATCATTGCTGAGCCATTTCTGTGTTTCAAGAGAATATACTTGAAATGATAATGACTTTTTTTTTCCCCTGCTTTTTCCTTTGTCCCTACCTGGTACCGCAATTCAAATCAGGCTGTTCAGTTTTCTTCCTCAGGGAAGGATATTATGCAGATAGCACAGAGCAAAGAAATGTGTGGCATGGTGGCATACGGTCTTGTGAGAGCTGGAAGGACCTGGGGCATCAAGATCCAGAGCAGAGCTTCCTGTTTCCCAGGGGGAGGGAAACAGTCTCTGACTGATGCATTTTAATGTATATTTGGAGGATTTCATGAATAAAAATTACAAAGTAATTATAAGCAGAAGAAAATTTTATCTTATACTATCGGTAAGCTCATAGCTATGAAAATATTCTCAAGATTCTCAAGAAACCATATAATGATTAACTTGTATATAAAGTGACAATTCTATGAAAACATAGTCGCTTACATTAAATTCAAATTGCAACTACTAAAAATACTTGCAATATGTATGACAGATAAAAGGCAAAACCTCTAGCATATAAAGAACACTAATAATTTTTTTAAAAAGGAAAATGTTTCAGTAGGAAACAAACAGGTAATTTACAAGAGAAGACATAGATACATACAGTCTGTCAAGATTTGAAAAGGTTCAGACTTAACAGAAATAGAGACAGGATTTGTGGTTGCCAGAGGTGAGAGGTGGGGAAAGGAGTCGGATGAAGGTGGTCAAAGGTATGAACTTCCAATTACTAGATGAGTAAGTCATGAACTACATGCTGGCTGCACTGAACACTACTGAGTGTTATACAGTAAAGCTGTTAAGAGACTAAACCCCAAGAGTTCTTAAGATAGGAAAAAAAAATTTCTATCTTAATGAGATGGTGGATATTAACTATAGTTACTGTGGCCATCATTTCATGATACAGAAGTTAAATCATTGTGTTGTACACCTTAAACTTACATAATGCTGAATGTCAGCTGTGTCTTAAACTGGAAATTAAAAAGATTTGAAAAGGTTCAAATAAAAGCAAGATTCTTTTCACTCATCAGCAAAGATTTAAATTACAATCATAGCAGTTTTAGCAAGGATTTGAGAGATGGGCCAGCATTACAAGTGGCTAAGTCAATTATTATGAATCCAAAGACTTTTTACTGACATGAGAAAACTGTCTTCTTCCTCCCTGGTATGAAAAAGTGATAAGCAATCATGTATCTGAAAGGATACCATATTTTTAGTACCAAATACATTTGTTTATACTTTTGCAGAAAAAGTGACTGGAAGGAAATACATCAATATACGTTGTGGGAACTCTGAGCCTTTAGATTACAATATTTTTCTTCTAAAGACAACAGAATTTTTACAGTAAAATTATGCTATAAAATTTTTCTCTGCATATTCCAAGTTCCTCTAAAAAACGAAAATCTCTATCTTTGATAGAAACTGGATGAGACAAGATTCATGTTACACATCCCTCCTATCGTCATTGAGACATGCTGATAACGTATACAGTTTCTTTGTAAGAGTATTGGTGGTGTTTTCCCAAGAGGACTATTTAAGATTGGATGCGTAGGTCTGTTGGAAAATGTAACTTTACATAAAATCATTTTTTAGAACTGGAAGTCCAGTTCAGCAGGGATGAAGAGAACACAAATGACGGTACAGTATTAACACACTATTATTTTGTTCCAAGTAAATGATATGCTTACTAGCTGCTTTGCACTCAGCAAATCTACAACTGGGAGAAAAGTTGATAAAAACTACTGCTTACCAAATAGTATATTAATAAACCATTGTTTACTCCCTCATTGTTTACTTAGGTATAAAAATTTAAACTTTTTACTTAATTTACAAACAAAAAACTAGAAATAAAATTACTTTGGGGCACTATAATTTAAGCGTTACATGAACATGATGGTTCCTTTTGGGAAATGAACTTTGAAATTCTACTTAATACTTTAATAAGTAAAAATTCTCTTCAGGTGCTCTTTTAAAATGGTTACAACTGGTTTTTAACACATTTTAGTTTATTCTTCCTAGTAGCCTTTGACCACAGGCTTTCAAATTCCTACCAGCAATCAGACTTCAAATATCAAAACTTGACCTGATAACATTAACTACAGAAAAAGCTTGTGAAACACAGTTTTTAAAATTGGAAGGTTAAAAAATAAACCCTACTGGATTTAGAAATGAGAGAAGAAAACTTTCTGAAAGATGTTGAGTGCTCTGTAAGATGAAGTCCTCTGCTTCATCAATAGACTCTTCCCCCAGCAAATACTAGTAAGTGCCTTTTAAGACAGACCTGCCCACCCTCTCCTGAATCTTACCTCCTGGTGGGGAATTGATGGAACATAAACCATAGAGCAAGAAGCTACCTTCAGGCAGTGGTCAGTGCCCAGCGAGGGATGTTACCTGGAGGTAAAGAGGAGGCAGGAAGCCCCGTGGCTGGTGAAGGAGGCGCTTGCTGGTCACGTCACTTTTGATTTGAGCTCAGAACAACAAGGAGTCTGGCTGTGAGAGGTGGGAAGCTCTAGGTGAGGAGATGCTAGGCAGAGGGAATGGAAGGGGCAAAGGCCTGAAGGCAAGAATAAGCTTAGCGCATAGCAGAACCAGGCATACAAGGAGGCCAGAGTGGATGCAGCCTGGTGGGCAATGGGTACAGTGAGGACAGATTATGCATTTTGCAAACTGCTCCCAAGAACCTCCCTGTCCCTACTCTTCAACTGGATAATCACTACGTTTTATGACTTTCTGCTTCAGTGATCATTCATTAGTATTTTCACTTTAAAAAGGAAGATTTGAAAACTTTGGTTGTTTTAATTCTATTCTAATTGCTAGAGGTTATGGACAGAGGAGCTAGTGGGCTACATACAATTCACAGGATTGTAAAGAGTCAGGCATGATTGAGCATGCACACATAGAGATACACACGCATATATGTATATATAATGTGTATGTGATTATATAAACATACGTACGTTTATAAACATATATACATATGTATTAACATGTATACACACACACACACTTATATGCTGGTATTTGCCAGAGATTCAGCCTAGGCAGCGGTCCCCAACCTTTTCAGCACCAAGGGCCTGTTTGGTGGAAGACAATTTGTCCACAGACTGCAGGGTGGGGCAGGGGGCAATGGTTTCGGGATGATCAAAGCACATTACAGCTATTGCGCACTTTATGTCTATTATTATCACATGAGCACCATCTCAGATCATCAGGCGTTAGAATCCAGAGGATGGGGACCCCCACTCTAGAGAAACAGTGGCTTAAAAATCTTGGCAGAAGAGGCAAACTTGAATGAGCACGATTTGGAAGAGCCTGAAGCAGAGTCAGCCACAGGTGGGTGGCCGCTTTCCCCCGCCAGAGAGAGCAGCTCAGGATGCCAGTGAAACCAGAGATGACTAATAAGACACATGAATGACACGGACAGGTATATTCTGAAAACAGAGTGGGAAAACACTAACATTAGAGATGGAGTCAATAATAACAATGAAGGCTGCCAGAATTAAGCAGATGGGTGTCATTTAAGAAATTTGATCTAAATAGAGAAGAAATTCAACCCATGTGTGAGAATGCTTCAGCTATTTTGTTTGAAGAGAAACTAATCTTGCTCACTGGAAACAATCAGAAGTCTAAGCAAGAAAAGGCCATGAAGGACGGTACCTAAAAGGCAATTCAGGGGGAATCCCCTGGTGGTCCAGTGGTTAGGACTCCATGCTTCCACTGTAGGTAGAATGGGTTCGATCCCTGATCAGGGAGCTAGGATTCTGCATGCTGCATGGCACGGCCAAAACATTTTTTTTTAAAGCAAATCAGAATGACACAAAAACAATAATGTTGGCGAATGAAGTATAACAGTAAATTTTCTTTGCTTGCCCAGAGTTCTGGAAATGAGTTGACAGGGGAGAGGACAGTGTTTCTTACACTCCATCACTCTCTGGAGTAAACTGTCTGACAGGGCTTCAGTTCAACACCCCTGACCCACATCAGTTATGCACCCATGCGTGCCTGGCACTGTCTCTGCTCACAGAGAGGAAAGCACACTAAAGAAAAGAGGCCTGCTGTGAACATCCCCTGGCACGTGGAGTGTCTCCATTGTACAAAACCTGACCAGCAGAGTAAATAATGGAAACAGACGGCCCAGGGTCACACCGCATCATCAAAGCCATCACTGCCTTGGTGTGGACAGGGAAGGGCATCACTGGGCTTGCCCCAAGCTACCAGGGGAGGCTACCTGAACGGAGTGGAGCTGGAGGTACCCTCGGAGGAGCTGGCAGACTTTAGGTGGGTGAGAAACTAGGGGAAGGTGTTCCTGAATCATTAACAGCTCAGCAAGAGTGGTTCAATCTGATCCAACTGTGAGCCTAGAAATATTGTCGGATTATTAACTAGCAGGTGAAAGCACAGAAAACAAACCCCTGGTGTTACTGTGGGCTTCCATCTGGCTGCAGGACCATTAGGAGGCCCTTTAAATTATGACTCTTGGGCAAACAAAGAAAGCAGAACTTGTGCTCACTAAATTAGCAAAAATAATTTCAGTAACACCCTGGGTGAGCAAGGATGCTAAAAAGAAAACATTCAGGCATTTCTGATGAAGGTATAAATTGTAAAGCCCTTTCAAAAGTAATTTTGTGATGTCTCCAGAGTAACTGCAATGATCATTATTTTCTGACCTGGAAACTGACCTTTAAGAAATATTCCAAATGGGAAATAAAAAGTCCAAGATACCAACTGCAGAGTTACTTATACTATCTGAAAACTGGAAACATCTCAAAGACCACCAACAGAGGAGTCAAAGCAATGCAAATCAATCAATGTGTGAGATCTTTTTCACCCAAGGAGAAAGTTTAAAATGTTTTTAAATATCCACTATCACTGTGAGAGTTGGACCATAAGGAAGGCTGAGTGCCAAAGAATTGATGCTTTTGAAATGCGGTGCTGGAGAAGACTCTTGAAGAGTCCCTTGGACGCAAGGAGATCCAACCAGTCCATCCTAAGGAAATCAACCCTGAATGTTCACTGAAAGGACGGATGCTGAAGCTGAAACTCCAATACTTTGGCCACCTGATGCAAAGAGCTGACTCACTGGTACCGACTCTGCTGATGAGAAAGACCGAAGGCAGGAGGAGGAGAGGGTGGCACATGAGACGGTTAGACAGCATCACCAACTCAATGAACATGAATTGGAGCAAACTCCAGGAGACAGTGAAGGAAGCAGAAGGGTACATTTTCGTTTTCCCGTCAACCTCGCTTCACAAAGCTCCGGCTGTGCCTAAGCCCGGGCTCAACCAAGGAAGGGAGCCAGTGTAGCATCTGTGCAGCCCATTGCGTGTCCATGTGGGACAGGCTCCTTCTCTGAGTCAATCAACCCTGTGTTCTGTGTCCAGTGGCTTCTCCCTGGGTCCTGGGCTTAGGAAGGAAAAGGAAATGAGGCCAGACCTGCTCTAATCATGTTCATGAGAACCAGAAAGCAAGACTTGGGGCAAATATGTAAATGAAGTCTACATCATTATTATGAATTATTCAGTTCAGTTCAGTCACGAAGTCATGTCTGACTCCTTGTGACCCCATGAACCGCAGCACACCAGGCCTCCCTGTCCATCACCAACTCCCGGAGTCCACCCAAACCCATGTCCATTGAGTTGGTGATGCCATCCAACCATCTCATCCTCTGTTATCCCCTTCTCTTCCTGCAGTCAATCTTTCCCAGCATCAGGGTCTTTTCCAATGAGTCAGCTCTTCGCATCAGGTGGCCAAAGTATTAGAGTTTCAGCTTCAACATCAGTTCTTCCAATGAACACCCAGGACTGATCTCCTATTATGAATTAAGAGTCACTAATAAGGATCATTAAGAATTTATTGTAATATAGTACCCCTTGTATGGAAAGCTAAGAGCACCAATTTAGGCGAAATAGTAAGATTTGGAAGTTAGAAGGGACTTTAGATAGTCATTTCTCATATTGGTATTTAGGGTTTAATTTTTCAGAGAGGTTTTGGGTACCGTATTTCATTTACACCTTAGTGATCCACTCCACGGTGGCATGTGTTTCTTATATTATCCCCATGCTTCTAGCAGATATTTATAACCTGTCAGGACCCTCTTTCCTGCTAAAATTGTTGTTGTTCAGTCGGTCAGTCATGTCTGACTCTCTTGTGACCCCATGGACTGCAGCACGCCAGGCTTCCTTGTCCTTCATTATCTCAGGAAGCCTGCTCAAACTCGTGTCCATTGAGTCAGTGGTGCCATCCAACCATCTATCTCACCCTCTGTCACCTTCTCCTCCTCCAGCCCTCTGTCTTTCCCAGCATCAGCGTCTTTTCCAGTATGTCAGCTCTTTGCATCAGGTGCTGGGATGGACCTCACCACGTCTCCTGCATTGGCAGGCCGATTCTTTTACCACTGAGCCACCAGGGAAGCTCACAGACTAGAGAAAATCCTAACCAAGCAGCCTTGTTGGTTCTTACTGTAATCGCTTTTCCTCATGGCTAGATCTGATTTATGAATTGACAGTTCCTTAAAGAAAATTAAGAACTTAGTGAAAACACGAGTAGGAAGACAGTGAAGGACAGGGAAGCCTGGTGTGCTGTAGTCCATGCGATCTCAAAGAGTCGGACACAACTTAGCAACAAGAAGAAAAACAGGTGTGAGGGTAAAATGGGTGAAATTTTTGGAAACGACAATTTGGCAACATCTAAACTTAAAATATTCACTCCTCTAAGTCAATTCTAGAAATTTAGTCTTTTGACTACCAACTATCCAGTACTTAAGGTGTGTACAGGACTTCACTAAATTCCAAGGCATCTGCTAATTTCCTTTCAAAATTATGTAATACACAATACCTTTAATCCCTAAAAAAAGGATGTCATGATAGATACTGTTATTATTACTATTATATTATCTTTTGGCCATGCCATGTGGCATGGGGATCTTTTCTTCCAACCAGGGATGGAATCTGTGCCCCCTGCACTGGAAGATCAAGTCTTAACCCCTGGGCCTCCATGGAAGTCCATGATAGATACTGTTGATAGGCCCATTTTCTAATGAGGAACATGAAGGTCACAGAGATTAAGGGATTCATCCTTGTTGTTGTTCAGTTGCTAAGTTGTATCCGAATCTTCGAGACCCCATGGACCACAGCACTCCAGGCCTCCCTGTCCCTCACCATCTCCCAGAGTTTGCCCAAATTCATGTCCATTGAATCAGTGATGCCATCCAGCCATCTCATCCTCTGCCACCCTCTTTTCCTTTTGCCTTCCATCTTCCCCAGTACCAGGGTCTTTTCCAATGAGTCATCTTTTCACACCAGGTGGCAAAGTAGGAGCTTCAGCATGAGTCATTCCAATGAATATTCAGGACTGATTACCCTTAGGATTGAGTGGTTTGATCTCCTTTCAGT
Source organism: Bos taurus (assembly GCF_002263795.3). NCBI lineage: Eukaryota > Metazoa > Chordata > Mammalia > Artiodactyla > Bovidae > Bos > Bos taurus. Next base: position 13,564,268 of record NC_037339.1, read on the forward strand.
CCAAGGGACTCTCAAAATTCTTCTCCAGCACCACAGTTCAAAACCATCAATTCTTCAAGACTTAGCCTTCTTTATAGTTCAATTCTCACATCCATACATGACTACTGGAAAACCACAGCTTTGACTAGACGGACCTTTATTGGCAAAGTGATGTCTTTGCTTTTTAATATGCTGTCTAGGTTTGTCATAGCCTTCCTTCGAAGGAGCAAGCGTCTTCTAATTCATGATTGCAGTCACCATCTGCAGTGATTTTGGAGCCCAAGCAGTGAGAATCTGTCACCACTTCCACTTTTCCCCCTTCTATTTGCCATGAATTGATGGGACCAAATGCCAAAATCTTCGTTTTCTGAATGTTGAGTTTTAAGCCAGCTTTTTCACTCTCCTCTTTAATCCTCATCAAGAGGCTCTTTAGTTCCTCTTTGTTTTCTGCCATTAGAGGGGTATCATCTGCATATCTGAGGTTGTTGATATTTCTCCCAGCAATCTTGATTCCAGCTTGTAACTCATCCTTATCCCTACTAGCCCTAAATTCATATGCCTAGCAAGTACAAGTCAAATCCTTTACTCATGTTTCTAGTGTCCCATGATGCAAATGGTGGGAATTTTATAAGGCTAAAAATACAGTCATCTTGTTTATGTCAAACATCTCTTTGTTTAGCCACAGAACTCCATTTCACGGAGGCAAACCCCAAGGATCTGGGGGCTAATTCTGTACTTTCTGTGGAATAATGGGTAACACTGCTCCCACTATATTCTGCAGGGGGGCAGTGTTGTTGGGGGGAGGAGAGAGACAGTGGCAGGGAGGGAAAGAGAAATGGCCCCTTAGGTAGAAGAAGCGTGAGGCTGTTGGTCCTCTAACCTAGCCCATGAGAAAGAACACACAGAAATAACTTATATGCAAATATAAGATGCTGTGTGAATGCTTAAGTGGAGGTGAGGATTATGAAATCTATTATTCACAATTGCTGCATATACTTGGAGAGCAGATTCCAACAGGGAGGTGAGGTCTTATTATTTCACAGCAGGAGAAGTAATAATCCTTATTGCTTCTAAAAGCCGTGTGGACTACAATGGATTTCACAATAATCAATTAATTAACCAAAGTAAATATTTAGAAGGAGTTACAGCACAAAACGATGATATCAAGGCATGCAAATGAGCTTCAGACATGTAAACGCGCTCTCTAGAAGGAGAGATTACACAAAAAGGGGCCGTGGTGTTGCACCAGATGGCCGGTAATAACTTCAGTGGACACATGGCATTATTGTTCTGTTACTTATCAAGGAAAACGTCTGCAAAAATTCAGTCAGTATACACAGGGTTTGCCAGTGACAGGACCGCATCAGTTGAGAATGTGTTTCATTTTGAGTTTTAAAATCCTCCCACTCAACAGCCGGATTCTAGACCAAGGATTCACTATTTCTCTATGCCTCAGTTTTACCATCTACACTATGGACTGAAATGCTTAGCTCAGACCAAGGGCTTTGGGGCTCTTTCTTCCCAAGGACTCTGCTTTTTGCACGAGCCCCTCTGTCCCGAATCTCACACTTCTTCCTACCCAAGGGGTCATTTCCAAAAGTGAACTGTTACGTCTGAGTTCATTTTAATTTTCTCTTGATCTTGTATCTCCCTCGTTACCTTTAAATTTACCTGCCCTCTTTGCAGACAAAAACCTTCAAAGAGTCCTTCGTTTGTTTGTTTATATCTTTTTTAAAAATTAAATTTTATTGGCAGATAGTCGATTTACAATGTTGTCTTAGTTTCTGTTGCACAGCAAAGTGAACCAGTTATATATATACCTATACCCATTTTTTTTTTTAATTAAAAAAATACATATTTTTTAGGCTTCACTGCATGGCATGTGGGATCTTAGTTCCTGACCAGGGATTGAAACCTCCTCCCCGCCCCCTGCAGTGGAAGCGTGCAGTCCTGGATGGAACCTCCAGGGAAGGCCCTCTGTTCCATCTTTAACCCACCAACCTGGTTTCTATTTGCACCAGTGGCAGTGACTCTCGTTCAGGTCCCCAGTGACCTCCCCATTATGGCCTTTCCACTTCACCTCTCAGACAGTATCAGTCCTGTGGCTGCTCCACGGCTGAGAAACGTGACTTGGCCCCCAGAAGGTCATGCGTCTGTCTCCTCCTAATCTTCTGGGTGCTCCTTCTCCATCTCCTTAACTGACTCACCTCTTCCTCCTGAACATTAAATGCTGTGGATTTTCAAGGCCTGCTCTCCTCCCCTCCCTCTGTCCGCTCCAGCCTGTCTCCCTTTGCGATGGATACAGGTCTTTCTATGTGTGGACACGTCTGCCCCCCTGTGTCTCCCACTCCGCACTCTCATTTCCCTCTGCCTACTTCATGCCACTTAGATTTTCTCACAAGAGCTCACACTGAGGATGTACAGATATGAATACACAGTTCTTCCCCTATTTGTTCCTCCTTTACTCGTTTTATGAAATGTCTCCACCATTTACTCTGTTTCTCGAGCTAGAAACGAGGGGTCCATCTTGATTCCACTTTTTCTCCCATTCTCCTCTCATCTAATCACAAAGTCCTGAGCTCTCACCCTCAAAAATCAATCACAGGCCCATCCTCATCTCTCCGACTTCACTCCCACCCTCCCACCCCCAGGGGAAGCCACACTCACTCTAATCCTCTGACTGGGACTCACAAAGTTTCTTGGCTAATTCCCGCATGTCCATCCCCACCCCAGCACTGAAACCCATTCTCCTTTACCATTCAAATTTAATTATGGAGTCTCTTCGTTGAGTGAATGAATGATAGAATGAATGAATGAATGAATGAATAGAATAACCGTCAGTTAATCTCAGACTTGAGGAGGGCATGGTAACCACTCCAAGTATTCTTGCCTAGAGAATCCCATGGACAGAGGAACCTACCGAGCTACAGTACATGGGGTCGCAAAGAGTCGCACATGGCTGAAGCAACTTAGCATGCACGTAGTCTCCTAAGTCCAGACCCTTTCTCAGGATGCAGGGAGCCTCGAACCACCTCTATAACTCTTCCCATAACAGCCTCCACTCCATCCCCTAAACTGGCCCTCTGGTAGTTCTTCAAGCAAGTCAAGCTCCTTCTGCCTTGAGGGTCCCTCATACCCGCTTCCTTCCACACTTTCCACAGTAGACTCCTCCCTATCCTTCAGGATCTTGGGCTAAATGCTGAGCTGATTCCATAAAGATCTACAGTCGAGTCCCTCCTTCGGGCACTACCATTGCAGCACCCTGTTCTCTCCTTCCTAGCAATCGTTATGACTTGTAATGATGCGCTTGTGAATTTGTTTGCCTGCTAACTATCTGTTTCCAGCATCAGACAATAGCTCCATGAGGGCAGAAATAACTTCAGTTCTGAAAAGTGGACAAGTAAAGAAGGCAATGAGGGACAGAGGGATGGAAGGAAGGGAGGGATGAAAAGGGGATGGAGGGAGGGAAGCACGGGCAGAGGAAGGGAAAACGGATAGATATCATCAAGTTATATAAAATCAGAAAGAGTATAGAATCCTTAAAACTGGGAGGTGGCCATATTAATCCAAAAATTCATATTCGTGAGAATAAAATTTTAGTTTCAACACTTTCTGCATATTTTGGCTTTATTTTTACATACACATTAAAAAAATTTTTTTTCCTTAAAAGCTACCAGTTTCTGTACAAATTTGTTTGTTTTTTTTTTTTTTTTAGCCAAAGCATGAAAAGCATGACTCTTCTGACAGGTCTTTAAAAGGAATCCCTTCTCTGCTTTCTTTTCTCTGTCCTTAGCCCAAACAAACAAAAACAGAAGGTGTGAGGAGCGAGGCTGCTGCTGGAGTGGGGCAGATCCCTTGTCTTGATCATTCTAAGTTAGTACCAAGGATTCTGAGGCAAAGCCAGGTACTGTTCTGTAGATATTTCTGATATTGCATTCAGTTCAGTTCAGTTCAGTCGTTTAGTCATGTCTGACTCTTTGCGACCCAATGAATCGCAGCATGCCAAGCCTCCCTGTCCATCATCAACTCCTGGAGTTCACTCAGACTCACGTCCATCGAGTCAGGGATGCCATCCAGTCATCTCATCCTCTGTCATCCCCTTCTCCTCCTGCCCCCAATCCCTCCCAGCATCAGAGTCTTTTCCAATGAGTCAACTCTTCCCATGAGGTGGCCAAAGTACTGGAATTTCAGCTTTAGCATCATTCCTTCCAAAGAAATCCCAGAGCTGATCTCCTTTAGAATGGACTGGTTGGATCTCCTTGCAGTCCAAGGGACTCTCAAGAGTCTTCTCCAACACCACAGTTCAAAAGCATCAATTCTTCGGCGCTCAGCCTTCTTCACAGTCCAACTCTCACATCCATACATGACCACTGGAAAAACCATAGCCTTGACTAGACGGACCTTTGTTGGCAAAGTAATGTCTCTGCTTTTGAAAATGCTATCTAGGTTGGTCATAACTTTCCTTCCAAGGAGTAAACGTCTTTTAATTTCATGGCTGCAGTCACCATCTGCAGTGATTTTGGAGCCCCCAAAAATAAAGTCTGACAGTGTTTCCACTGTTTCCCCATCTATTTCCCATGAAATGATGGGACCGGATGCCATGATCTTCGTTTTCTGAATGTTGAGCTTTAAGCCAACTTTTTCACTATCCACTTAGCATTAGTTATAAATAATTCATATAAAAGAGGTGAACCACAAATAATATGAGGAAAGAGTATGAAGCACTGTATGCTTTTGAATTGCTGCTGGGAGGAAATTCATTGTCAGCCAGAACACAATAGGGCTTCGCCCTTTGGCTGTGGAGCTGGCTGGAAGTAGAAGTGAGGTGCAACAAGAATCCTACACAGTCGTGTGGCTGCCCGCTGTGAGTACTCAGGCCCACAACCTGATGAAGGGTAACCAGAAGCCCTTAAGGAAGGTACTGTTTAATTTATTTTTTTCAAATAGGAGAAAAAGCATGGGCCGGTGGGGTGGGGGGGGGATGCTTTCAAACTGTGGTGTTAGAGAAGACTCTTGAGAGTCTCTTGGACTGCAAGGAGATCCAACCAGCCCATCCTAAAGGAAATCAACCCTGAATATTCATTGGAAGGACTGATGCTGAAGCTGAAACTCCAATACTTTGGCCACCTGATGTGAAGAGTTGACTCACTGGAAAAGACCCTCATGTTGGGAGAGATTGAAGGCAGAAGGAGAAGGGGATGACAGAGGATGAGATGGTTGGATGGCATCAAACTCAACAGACATGAGTTTGAGCAAACTCCGGGAGATGGTGAAGGACAGGGAAGCCTGGCGTGCTGCAGTTCATGGGACTGAAGAGTCAGACACGAACGGGCAACCAACCAACAACAATACAAAGAGAGAGTGGGTAAACGGGCAAGAAGAAACAGACAAAAGGTTCTGTTTATAATCATTCACTGAGCATGCCCTGTGCTGGGAGGTGTGGGGGCACAAAGATGAATAAAATGCAGTGTCCCTTAAAAGGCTTAGCATTAAGCAGAAGATACAGACTGGATGGAAGGAGGGGTGGACGGATAGATGGGCAGATGGATACATTCACAGGTGCAGCATGAAAAAAAGATGAATGGCCAAGCCTGGTCTCCTGGGGAAAAGAAAGTAACCAGGATGCAAAATTTAATGAGGAAGAGTTAAAGAGACTCCGATTATAAATGTGGAGAAATGAACACGCTTCATTAATTTTATCTGTATCTCCGTTGCCTTGGGAAATATCAACAGACCTTCCCTTTATTTTACTGTACACAAGACTCTCATAGTGAATGAATGAAAAATGTGGTCTCCTGTTGATTAACTCTTGTGCTCAGGCAATCAAGGTTAGAGATTAGTTGTTGCTTTATAGTTTCCTTCAGTGACAGTGGCACTCTCAGACCTGGCATGCTCTTTAGCAGGCGTGGAAGGGAACAGGCAAGAGCGCCTGGGTGATCCTCTCCACCTACCAAAGATGGAGGAAACAGTCAAGATACAGTATTCGACAGAACTGAACTAGACCCTATCCTGATCTCTAGCTCCTCATCCATGAAATGCAAGGTCTGGGGCAGCCGGAGGTTTTCTTCACATCTATTCTGGTGTTGGCTGCCTGGAGCACCATGTCAAGATATAAAACACATCCTACTTTAGGAGAATTGATGCTTTTCAACTGTGGTGCTGGAGAAGACTATTGAGAGTCCCCTGGACAGCAAGGAGATCAAGCCCATCAATTCTAAAGGAAATCACCCCTGAATATTCATTGGAAGGACACATGCTGAAGCTGAAACTCCAATACTTTGGCCCACTTGATGCGAAGAACTGACTCACTGGAAAAGATCCTCATGCTGGGACAGATTGAAGGCAGGAGGAGAAGGGGACGACAGAGGATGAGATGGTTGGATGGCATCACTGATTCAATGGACATGAGTTTGAACAAACTTCCAGAGATAATGAAGGACAAGGAAGCCTGTTATGCTACAGTTTATGGGGCTGCAAGGAATCGGACATGACTGAGCAGCTAAACAATAACAACAACTTTAGTAGGAAAGAGGGTCCTGATAGGTTATAAGCATCTGCTATAAGCATGGGGATAGTATAAGAAACATGTGTCACTGTGGAGTGGATCACTAAGGTGTAAATGAAATAGGGTACCCGAAACCTCTCTGAAAAATTAAACCCTAAATACCAATATAAGAAATGACTATCTAAAGTCCCTTCTAACTTCCAAATCTTACTATTTCACCTAAATTGGTGCTCTTAGCTTTCCATACAAGGGATACTATATTACAATAAATTCTTAATGATTCTTATTAGTGATTCTTTTTTTTTTTATTAGTGATTCTTAATAATTCATAATAATGATTTAGACTTCATTTGTATTTTTGCCCCAAGTCTTGCTTTCTGGTTCTCATGAACATGATTAGAGCAGGTCTGGCCTCATTTCCTTTTCCTTCCTAAGCCCAGGACCCAGGGAGAAGCCACTGGACACAGAACACAGGGTTGAATGACTCAGAGAAGGAGCCTGTCCCACATGGACACGCGATGGGCCGCACAGATGCTGCGCTGGCTCCCTGCCTTGGTTTGAGCCCGGGTTCAGGCGCAGCCGGAGCTTTGTGAAGCGAGGTCAGCGAGAAAACAAAAAAGTACACTTCTGCTTCCTTCCTGCTCAGGTTTTCACTAAGTTCCTAATTTTCTTTAAGGAACTGTCAATTCATAAGTCAGATCTAGCCATGATGAAAAGCAATTACATAATAAGAGCAAGCCAGGCTGCTTGGTTAGGATTTTCTCTGGTCTATGGACTTCCCTGCTGGCTCTGTGGTACAGAATCAGCCAGCCAATGCAGAAGATGTGGTGAATTCAATCCCTGGGTAGGGAAGATCCCCTGGAGGAGGAAATGGTAACCAACTCCAGTATTCTTGCCTGGAGAATCTCATGGGCAGAGGAGCCTGGCGGGCTACAGCATGGGGTCACAGATAGTTGGACACGCCTGAGAGACTAAACAAGATGGTCTGTACCCTATTAGCTTTAGCTGACAAGAAAGGCTGAGATAGATACAGAAGGCCCTGCTCACACTCTTGCCAAGATGACTTGAACTGACAGTCTCCAGTTTCTAGAATCTATGCGACCCTCACCTCCACATTTGCCATTGGTTATTGGATATTCAGCAGATGCCAATAAGGCAAATGGCTTGAAACTGGTGGGAGTCAAGTCCTTCCCTCTCCTGAAGTTGCTTCTTCAAAGCCTAGAAAGATTATGGAGTTCCTTACAGTGATTCTCCCACAGCATTCCCAAGGCCATGTCTGCGATTAACTTTGCAGGGGCTCTTTCAGTCCACTGAAGAACAAATAAATAAACAAAAATGAACAAAAACCACCATCACCACCACCAGAAAGATTACCTTAATTACAGAGCTACTCATCCTGTGGTTCTCGTTAAAAGTTACCATCCTGTTTTACTTCCTCAAGATGTTACCTGGATGCCTGTCACTGTGCATAGTAAGTAAGGGACTTATATTCTAGACATGAGGATTTTCCTAAATCTCGAAATTTCAGAGCCTTAGTGGAATCTGGACACCCTCCTTTGACAGGTTGGCAGAAGAGGGCCCTCAGAATCTGTGCAACTTGGCTAGCGGTCACTTAGCCCTCATGGGACTGCAGAGGGGGCTCACACCCCGGCCTCCCGGTGCTCCATTTCCCTACCTGAGGCTGCCTGGCGTTTCTGGCACCTGTGTGTCCCCCCAGTCTTCTCGGGTCAGTTAGGACCTTCTCTGGCCCCTGTGGAGCCTCTTGCCTGCCCTTCACCTGGCCCAGCCCCAGAGAGGATGACACAGAAAACCAGACATGGATGACATCACCTTCTTCCTCTATTATTTCCCTAAATTGCTTTTTTCCCTACCCATGACGAGGCAGTATTTTCTCACAGCTGGGGATGAGCAAATTCAAAGAGATGTTCTCAAATGCATGGTTTCCAAGAGAGAGAGGCCACAGAGTTTTGGAAACAGCCAATGAACATTTTTGAGTGATTGCCTGGCTCATGAAAATGTCTCTGGTTAGAAGCTCTTCGGCAGTGATTCACTCTGAGCGAGGGTCCCCTGCAGAGACTTGAGCTGCCTCGCATAAGGGTGGTGAGGCAGATTTTTCCTGCTGAGATGGAATAAATGTCTAGGAAGCATTAACTGATGGAGGTCACCAGAGTTCCAGCCAGTGAACTGAGGAATATTTCTTTAAAGATGCCCTCGTGGTCGTAAAGTCTTAGTGAACTTGAAGACTACAGTATTTCTCCTTCAGCTTAAGGATTAAGTGTCTCTTCGCCTACAGGCATAAACTTTCAGAAGTCAAGCTTCAAGGTCAAAGCTGTGCTTTCTATGAGAGCAAGTAACTGTCCTTGATGAGGAGGAAAATATAGTTTATTATAGTCTGGGGATGTGTGTCTTGATGCTTGAGATTTTTTTTTTTTTTTTTAAAAGATAAAATCTGTTTTTAGATGAGATTATACACAGTGCTTAAACATAGTAAATTCCCTGGTGGCTCAGACGGTAAAGAAACTGCCTGCAATGCAGGAGACTCAGGTTCAGTCCCTGGGTCAGGAAGATTCCATGGAGGAGGCCATGGCTACCCACTCCAGGATCCTTGTCTGGAGAACCCCATGGACAGAGGAATCTGGCTGGCTACAGTCCATAGGGTTGCAATAAGTTGGACATGTCTGAGCAAGCCACACTTGCACTTTCATCGGATTTTTAGCCTTACATCAGCAGTTCCTTGTTAGCTACTTTTTGGCTCAGGCATTTTCACACACTCACACACACACCACTAGTAAAATTATGGTATAGTTAAGAAATGTAGTATCAGACAAGTTTCTCTACCTATTCCCAGACCCAGTTGGGTAATTTTGTTTGCTTCCCAACAGCTCAGGCTCTGAAGTACCTCAAGGAGTTGTGTTCTCAAGTCTTCAGTTGTCATTTCTGGGTCTTAGGAGGTCTGAAATAGGACTGGGAATCTACATTCCAGGGAATGCTGGCACAAGTGACTTCTGGAAATTACTTTGGGTAATACTGTCACAGAGGTACCATTTATGGGTGTGCGCTGGCGTGCTGCTGTCCATGGGGTCGCAGAGAGTCAGACACAACACAGCGACTGAACAACAAGAGCTAGTGCACAGGAGAAGGGCCGTCACTGCTCCTAGAAGAGGAGAACATTCAGAACGAGAGTCCTCGTTCAGAGGGGCCAAGTCTTCTCTTCTCATTCCCTTCACACAGAGAGTCACCCAAGAAGGCTCTTCCCCACTTCCTACGTCCCCCCCACACTGCCCTCCAATGAGCGTACAGGAAGGGCACGTTTTGGACCTCCGCACTGTTTCCCACACTTCACGTCACCCCTTGCAGGAACTGCAACAGTCCTCTGGTATTATTATGGCCCTTTTACAGGCAGACGGACTCAGGGAAGTGAAATCCACTGCCCCAGGATATACAGTTAAGGGAAAGAACCTGGATTCAAACCCAAGACCTCAGGCCACCATCTGCTTCTCATAGAGAGCTCGTCAATTTCTAAGGAAAAGGATTCTTCTTCTGCAAAGACCACAGGAAGGGTCCTTGTTTACTGCTGCTACTGGCTAACTCCCCCTTGCTCCCTCATGCCTCCCGACCCTGCTGACCCCCTGCTTGCCCTCATGGGCTTCCTCCATCCGAAGGACCCCTCCATATTCTCTGACACGGGTCCTCCCCGTTTCGCTGCTCTGTCTCCAGTCTGCTGTAGGACTGCATGGTCAGGCTCCATGACGACTCTCCTGTGATGCTTATCCTATCCTCTTTGGACCCCTGTCCTTTTCTTCCAGCCTCCTTCTAAAACCCAACCAGGACAAAGGCCACCCTCCTTCTCTGTGCCTGCCCACTGGGAACATGCCCCATTGCTCAGGGAAACCATGTGAGCTCCCAGTGAGTTTTCTTCAATCTCCCTAAACTTCCACATTCAGTTTCTTCCTGCTTCTCCAGTGATTACCTTCAAGGGATCTCCCTTCTCAGACCTTTCATTCCTCATCAGCCCACCTAACCTCACCAGATAGCTTTGCCTCCTACTTTTCTGAGAATGGAGAATCCTTCAGCCAAGAACTCCTTCCACCTGTGTTCACCAAATCCACAAGTCACACCCTTGCTCTGGATTCAGGACCATCTGAAGAGTGAATATTTAAGCTGATCCAAGTACATCTTGCGAGTCCCTTGGACAGCAAGGAGATCAAACCAGTCTATCCTAAAGGAAATCAACCCTGAATACTCACTGAAGGTCCAATCCTTTGGCCACCTGATGCGAAGAGCCAACTCAATAGAAAAGACCCTGATGCTGGGAAAGACTGAGGGCAAGAGGATGAGATGTTTAGATAGCGTCACTGACACAACAGCCACGAGTTTGAGCAAACTCTGGGAGACAATGAAGGACAGGGAAGCCTGACATGCTGCAGTCCATGGGGGTCACAAAGAGTTGGACACTATTTAGCAACTGAACAACAAAGTTCATCTCATGAGCATTAATCACTGAAAAATTCAGTTTCTTTTATCCTTTGGGAGCACTTATTTTCAGACTGAAATGTACATATTCACCTTATTTCATCATCTTTTCTGGTTAGGATATTAATCAGATAGCATGACCACCATGATTTTATTCATAGCAGCCAACTTTATATTACTAAACTATTCCTGGTTAAATTGTAGTACAGATCTTAGATCACTGGACCTCAAGTCTTAAAATCATAAGGTTTAATAGAAATCTCCAGATTTCAAGCACAATGATATGCATAAAAATTAAATGACTGAAATCTTTTAAACTTCAATGCAATACAAAAATAAATCTCTACAATCATCACTTCTCCCCAATCTCCAAGATATATTTCCACCTAAGATATTTATCTTAAAAAATAAAAGTGTAAAGATAGGGCTAGCTTGAGGTAAAAATGTAGAAGATTTTGCTTGAATCATTCCTTCCCAGTTCCCGATAGAATAGAAATAGTTTAGGCAGCCAGAACTGGATTTCAATTCCAGCACTGCCTCCTTCTGAGTAAGTTAACAAACATCAACCAGGCTCAGTTCCCTTGTCTCTAATACCAAGTAAATAATATTTAGCTAGCAGAAAAGTAATTGAAAGTATTTAGAGTATTTGGTATGCATTAGGTGTTCAATTGGAGAAGGCAATGGCACCCTACTCCAGTACTCTTGCCTGGAAAATCCCATGGATGGAGGAGCCTGGTAGGCTGCAGTCCATGGGGTCGCTAGGAGTCGGACACAACTGAGTGACTTCACTTTCACTTTTCACTTTCATGCATTGGAGAAGGAAATGGCAACCCACTCCAGTGTTCTTGCCTGGAGAATCCCAGGGACGGGGGAGCCTGGTGGGCTGCCATCTATGGGGTCGCACAGAGTCGGACATGACTGAAGCAACTTAGCAGCAGCAGGTGCTCAATAATTGGTGGGCATGTTACTATTCTTTTCAATGTTCCTAGTAAAGTCATTCATACCATAGCCTCAGATTTATCCTGAGTATGTCTTTAGAGAAAGCACACAGGCACACTTTTTTAAAAAGACTTGAAAACTTCTGTTTCTAGTCATGAGGAAGCAACAGGGATAGAATCAAACCTTCTGCCTCAAGCAACTGAAAGGTGAGAGACTTTCCTGGCAGTCCAGTGGCTAAGACTCCTCGCTCCCAAAGCAGGGGGCCCAGGTTCAATCCGTGGTGGGGTGATGAGATCCCACATGCTGCAGCTAAGATCCAGCAGAGACAAGTAAATAAATAAAAATAAGTGTTCAAAAAAGACAAAACACATGAATGACAGTTTTCAGTCACTGGACAATGGGAAGTAGAAGACAGTGATTACTGAGAGAACGGAGACAGATAAAGTGAAAAATATTGATCGCCCCAGTCTGCTGTCTAGGAGGTTTCAGGGATTTACCTCAGGGAAGAGAAACTCAGAGCCTAAGGGGGTACCTGAGTTCAGTGTCTGAGGAGGCTGCCGCTGCTGCTGCTAAGTCACTTCAGTCGTGTCCGACTCTGTGCAACCCCATAGACGGCAGCCCACCAGGCTCCCCCGTCCCTGGGATTCTCCAGGCAAGAACACTGGAGTGGGTTGCCATTTCCTTCTCCAATGCATGAAAGTGAAAATGAAAGTGAAGTCGATAGCTGGAAATTACAGGGCTGAGCACTGGGGAGGAAGGAGCTAATCAGAGAGAGGGCGCTCTGGAGACCTTTGGATGGCTCCCCTCAAGACTCTGGATGAGTTTTGATCAGGCATGTGAGGGAAGTACTAAGGCTGAGGCAAAAACCATGGGAGAGGAGAAGTAGGTGGAACCATTTCTGAAGCTCTCAAAGCTCTGGGAACAGATCAGATTTCCAATAGCCAGACAGGGGAAACCCTGCAATGTACTTGAGTAAAGGTCCAGCAGGGTACTGATTCAGAAGGAGGATAAAATTATCTCCAGGCCAAAGGCTGCTCGAGACCCAATTACCCAAGATTCAAACAAAGTCTTAGAATGAAGTAAACTGTTTTTAAAATATTGAAAGGAAAACAAAAAAAATTCTACCACCTAATAATGTAAAATTCACAATGTCCGGCATCCATCAAAGAATTACTAGGCACACAAAGCAATAGAAAAATATAGCCCAACAAGGGGAGAAAAACTAACCTAAAGAAGGACACTTCGAGACATCACATATAACAGAATTGGTCGATGAAGGCTTCCTGGGTGGCTCAGTGGTAAAGAATCTGCCTGCCAATGCAGGAGACATGAGACATGGTTCAATCTCTGGTTTGGGAAGATCCCCTAGAGAAGGAAATGGCAACTCACACCAGAATTCCTGCCTGGGAAATCCCATGGACAGAGGAGCCTGGAGAGCTACAGTTCATGGAATTGCAGAAAGTCAGACATGACTGAGCATCTGAGCACCACACAAAAACAGCTATTGTAAATAGACTCCGTATGTTCTAGAAGGTAAATGAAAGCCTAAGCATAAGAAAAAGAGATGGGAAAGATACAAAAGAAAAAGGAAAAAGAAAAAAAAAGGATAAAAAGAAAAAGGAAATAATCTCACAGACATCAAATAAGGAGGATGACGGCTATTGCTAACCTCGATTAACGACATAAAAGCTATACTATTCCGAGTATCAGGTACAAAAGTGACTTTTCCAAAATTAATACATTTTATATAACTAATTATATAAAAAGTCAAATCATACATTCTTTCATCTATGTAGTTATTGAGCACTCAGCTCTGTGTTTGATGATGAAGAAATAGAAAGCTGAATTAGACACGGTTCTTGCTTGTGTAAGTGTACAGTCCAGCAATCTGTTCAATAAATGATAGTCTAATTATAAAAGGCATAACTCAACTACAACTCAAAAACACAACATCTAACACAGAAAATGACCAGGCTATGAAATAAGAGAAAATAAAAAGAAATGAGATACAGAAAAATACATACAATTATTCCATTTTTACAAGTAAAAAGCTCTGAAATTAATTCAAAACAAAAACCTAATATACAGTAACGTGCATCTGTGCGTGTGCACATATGGGATAGAAATGCACAAGCTGATTTTAATACAGGAATTTAACTGTTTGGTTTTTTTCTTTCTGTTCCCAGATGCATTAATGTCTACTATGAGGCCAGGATACAATTTTCCATTATGAAATGCAAATATTTCCCTTCAGTTCATGTTGCTGTCAAAAATAGCAAAGCTTCTCCATCCCAGGGGAAGAAAAGGAAACCAAGAAAACTAGGGGATGTGTGTGTCTGTGATGTATATGCATGTGCCGTTGCTGTTTAGTTTTAAGTTGTATCCACTCTTTATAACCCCATGGTCTGTAGCCCACCAGGCTCCTCTGTCCATGGGATTCTCAAGGCAAGAATGCTGGAGTGGGTTGCCATTTCCTTCTCCAGGGGATCTTTCCAACCGAGGGATGGAACCCACGTCTCCTTCATGACAGGTGGATTCTCTACCACTGAGTCACTTGGGAAGCCTGTACGCATGTGTACATGCATGATATATTTCTATGCAACATGCGTATACTTAAATATATCCATCCATACAGAAATATACATACAATTCTATGACTATATTTTCTCTAGTTTTAGCCTAGTGAGTAAGAAAGTGACTTGCCTAATTCAAAAGGCTAGTTGAATAGTGCATATACCCGGGTATGACAGATCAAAGACTAAGCTAATCAAGAGATGGACACCAGCTTAAAAAAAAATTTTTTTTTAATTGTTAGGGCATACACAAGAAGAAAAAAATTACACATTGATAATTCAAAAGAAAGTGAAGAGGAACTAAAAAGCCTCTTGATGAAAGTGAAAGAGGAGAGTGAAAAAGTTGGCTTAAAGCTCAACATTCAGAAAACGAAGATCATGGCATCTGGTCCCATCATTTCATGGGAAATAGATGGGGAAACAGTGGAAACAGTGTCAGACTTTATTTTTGGGGGCTCCAAAATCACTGCAGATGGTGATAGCAGCCATGAAATTAAAAGACGCTTACTCCTTGGAAGGAAAGTTATGACCAAACTAGATAGCATATTCAAAAGCAGAGACATTACTTTGCCAACAAAGGTCCATCTAGTCAAGGTTATGGTTTTTCCAGTGGTCGTGTATGGATGTGAGAGTTGGACTGTGAAGAAAGCTGAGTGACGAAAAATTGATGCTTTTGAACTGTGGTATTGGAGAAGACTCTTGAGAGTCCCTTGGACTGCAAGGAGATCCAACCAGTCCATTCTAAAGGAGATCAGCCCTGGGATTTCTTTGGAAGGAATGATGCTAAAGCTGAAACTCCAGCACTTTGGCCATCTCATGTGAAGAGTTGACTCATTGGAAAAGACCCTGATGCTGGGGGGTGGCGGGGGGTGGTTGGGGACAGGAGGAGAAGGGGACGACAGAGGATGAGATGGCTGGATAGCATCACCGACTCGATGGACATGAGTTTGGGTGAACTCTGGGAGTTGGTGATGAACAGGGAGGCCCGGCGTGCTGTGATTCATGGGGTCGCAAAGAGTCGGACACGACTAAGTGACTGAACTAAATTCAAAAGAAGTCAGTCTAGGGGGAGGAGCCAAGATGGCGGAGGAGTAGGACGGGGACAACACTTTCTCCCCCACAAATTCATCAAAAGAGCATTTAAATGTCAAGTAAATTCTACAAAACAACTTCTGAATGCCGGCAGAGGATACCAGGCACCCAGAAAAGCAACCCAACTCTTCGAAAGGAGGTCAACCAGCTACAACATGCGATCCCAGTTCAACAAAGATATAAAACTACAGCTGACCACGGAAAATATCACACACCCTTGGACACCGCTATAACGACTCTGAGGATTGAGACTAGCAAAAGGGGGAGGCCCAATACCCCTCGGCATCCTAGTTCAGCAGGAAGTAGCCAGAAAGACCTCAACGCCCCTATTCCCAAAGAATTGGGCCTCCCATCTCTTGAGGGGGGAATGTTAGGTAGGTAGAATAGGGAAAAGGAGTCCAAAATGGCGGTGGCTAAAAGACAAGGAAGGTCCGAGGACCAGAGTGAAGACTTCAGGCAGAACAAACAGAACAAACAGCACTCCTGGTAAGCCCCATTTGCATAGGGCAGGCCCAGGTGAAGGAAAAAACATAAAAGGAGGAGCCAAAGCGCTTTCTCACAAACTCTCTCTCCCACGTGCGTGCGGGCACGCGCTCGCTCTCTCTCTATCGCTCTCGCTCTCGCTCTTGCGCTCGCTCTCTCTCTCTCTCTCTCGCTCTCGCTCTCTCGCTCTGGCTCTTGCTCTTGCCCTCTCGCTCTCGGACTCTCTCTCCCGCGTGCATGCGTGCGCTCTCTCTCTCTTTCTCCCTCCCCACGCACTCCTCCACTCTCTTCTCTTCGAGTCTTGGATTCTCCTGCTATCTTATAAATAAAATGGAGCTGTAACACTGAAAAAAAAAAAAAAGTCAGTCTACAAAGAAGTAATTTTACACAGCAAGTAATAATTACGTGCTTCATTCCATGAAAGAGGAAAAAAAATGACAGTATTTCAAATAACTATCGTGTTACACAAGCACTTGGAAAGGGCTTCCATTTTACAGCATCTCTAGCCAACAAGGACATGGGCCATTGTCACTGGTGGGGAGTTATTGGAGGACAAGCCTTGATTTGTCTGGAGTGACATCAATTACTGTACACGGTACCTCGTACAGGAAGGAGCAAACAGCTTCTGAAAAAACTTTCCGCAGGTTCTCTTCCCTCTAGAAATACTGTAGACTCACACACATCGCTAACAAAGCACCAGAACACCAGCTCCAGGAGTGCGTGTGAATTTGCAGGGCCTGTGGCAATGCCTGACACACAGCGGGTGCACAGTACTCCAGTCTACCATTCATCTCTTTAGGGATTCCCATAAGCCTCTGGATGTGGGGCCAGATGCCTTCTACCACCCTTCAGTGCAGTCCCTACAAAACAACTTGGATGATTTCCTGCCCCCCCTCTTTTAAACATGAGTCAGAGGTTGCTTCCCTGCTTGAAATCCTTCAATAGCTTGCACTTCAAATAACATCTGTACTCCTCACTTTGGCAGGCACGATCTGGCCCAGCCAACCTCTCCAGACACACGTTAAGGACCAGCCTGACAACCCACCCCATGCCAATTTCCTTCTCCTGCCCAACCATACACACCTTTCATTTCCTTTCAAGAGCCAGGTTCTTACCACCTCAGGCCTTTCCAAGGGGCTTTTTCTGTTTTTAGAATTTTCTCATTTTCCCAAACTCGACTTTTCTTCCTGTTCTTCCCTCCTGCTACTGGAATAATTTTAATCTATCCTTGGGGTCTTGGCATGAATATAACTTCTTCAAGGGGACCTTATCTGAACACCCTCCAATTGCTCCGAAGCGAGTCAGGCTTCCAGCTCTCTTTGGTAACAGCCCACGATTGTAATTATATGATCACCTGCACAGCTATTTGGAAAACATCTGCTTCTTTAGAAATGTGTCTCTCCATAGGAGCATCACCTGTCTGTCGTGTAAACTGCTGTTTCTCTAGTGTCTTGTAAAATACGCAGTGCATTATGAACCTTCAGTGATGGTGCGGTGAATGAATGAATACACCAATGTACCACCCTGCTGTCCTGAGAAAAAAAAGGGTAAATAACCGTGGAAAGTATAACAGAACTGTCAGGGAGACATGAAATCAGGTATATAAATTGTGAAACGTTAATTCGAGGGCCTACTTATTTTCTGGCACTTGATAATGAGAAGTCTTCCAACACGATGGGAAATGAAAACAAAAGAGGACTGAACATCATCTTCTAGAAGAGTCCAACCACTAAGCCCCCAGGCTATCCGAATCCCTTAATCATGCCGGTGCCATCATTAGTATCAAGAGGGACTAAGAAAAAGGACGTTTGCTGGTTGGAGTATAACTTTCATTTAAAAACAAGTGTGTGGAATAGTTTACCATCAGAGAGTCTGAGTATCTCTGTGAGCTGGTGAGAAAGCTTTGGTTATAGATCTCCAGGTTACATTTTTAAAGTCTCTGACAACTTCTCTTATCTCAGACCTTGGAATCCAGCAACAATAGAAATCAAGCGGGTCAAAGAAAGGAGAAGATGAAGGAGTTATCTGGAGATGCAATTGGAGCCTAGGCTGATCCCTGCATGAGTAGCTGAGGGCCTATGTTAATTTCAGAGCAAAAACGTGACTAGCAGAGACAGGAGTCAGCGGCCGTCCATGCGCACCAAAGCAACGTCTCCACCCCTGCTTCTCTCATGAGCGCGAGACCCTTACATGTGACTGATCACCACGTGCTTCCTTCAACAGCCTCTTCGTATTCCACACATCCAAAAAGGAACACACCCTCTTCTCCCCAGCCCCCTTCTCCCTTCCCTGTTCTCAGTCAATGACCGCAGCACTTACACAATTTCCAAAGCCAGAAGCCCAGGATTAATGGGTTTACTGTTGATTATTCACTTTCCGTGCATTTCACATGGACTCAGTTATCAATTCCTTCTTTTTTTTTTCTTTAATTAAATGTTCCCTTCACTTCTCTCCCCACTGTGACAATAATTGCCATTATTATCTCATGGCTGGGTAACCACTACACCCTCTCACCAGATTTCTTTGCCACCAGCCTTTCCCCACTCCCATCAGTTCTCTGCAGGACTTAACACAAGTGCTCTGTGGAACTACAGATCTACATTCCACATGTAAGTGATATCACATGAAACTTATCTTTGTCTGTCTGACTTACTTCACTTAGTATGACAATTTCTAGGGGAGGGATAAATTGAGAGATTGGCATTGACATATACACACTACCATTTATAAAACAGATAACTAATAAGGACCTACTGCATAGCACAGCGGAGAAGGCAATGGCACCCCACTCCAGTACTCTTGCCTGGAAAATCCCATGGATGGAGGAGCCTGGTAGGCTGCAGTCCATGGGGTTGCTAGGAGTCAGACACGACTGAGCAACTTCACTTTTACTTTTCACTCTCATGCATTGGAGAAGGACATGGCAACCCACTCCAGTGTTCTTGCCTGGAGAATCCCAGGGACGGGGAGCCTGGTGGGCTGCTGTCTATGGGGTTGCACAGAGTCGGACACGACTGAAGCGACTCAGCAGCAGCAGCAGCAGTGTAGTACAGGGAGCTCTACGTAATACTCTGTAGTGGTCTACATGGGAAAAGAACCTAAAAAAGAGTGGATGTATGTGGTTGTAAAACTGATTCACTTTCCTATACACCTGAAAAGCGTACAGTATTGTAAATCCAGCATACACCAATAAAAATGACAAAATAACCCCACAAACACACACACACAAAAACAAGTAAAAAACTAGAGCTCTAATCATAGGACTCCCCAGCTTACCACTCTTCAGCCATATCCTATAGCATCCTTTATTTGTTAGTGTCATTGCTACTCATCATGCTGATTTGTATTTGTTTATCCCCGCCTCTCTATTTCTCCCACTAGGCTCTCATATAGGAGAGTGAGGTCTATGTATTGTAATCCCAGTATTCATCACCACATCTGGCTTGATAAATCCAAGTTAAAAGAGAGATGCTTCAGGAGATGAAAGGATTTAACAAATGCCTCTTCATATCTGGGCATATTGAAGAGGATAAAGGTGTTCCTGGGAGGATTAAACAACCCAACAAGGAAGCTAGACAAAAAATATTCAGAGGAAGCAGAGTGGAATTAAAATGAGTGCAGGCATCCATGAGTGAGAGAGGAAGAGGACAGCTCATGTCCCCATGAGCTGTGAAGCTAAGCTCTTCTCAGAGTGGCAGGGAACAGGGGTGTGGAGAGTGAACTCAGAGCTTCAGAAGGAACTGCAAGGTAGGAACTGAGGATGAACTCCGATACCTGTGAGATTTAAGCCATGATAAGGCAGGTGGCACTTCCACAGCTAATGGGGAGTTGTGATTCTGAACACGTATTTGAAACACAACAAATGTCACACTAAGAAACCTGAGGTAAGAGATATATGTCCACTTTAAGTCAATAACAGGGCTTCCCTGGAGGCTCGGATGATGAAGAAACCACCTGCCAATGCGGGAGACCTGGGTTCGATCCCTGCATTGGGAAGATCCCCTGGAGAAGAGAATGGCTACCCACTCCCGTGTTCTTGCCTGGAGAATTCCATGGACAGAGGAGCCTGGAGGGCTACAGTCCATGGGGTTGCAAAGAGTCAGACACGACTGTGCGACTAACACACAACAAGTCAATAACAGCTAAGGAGAGATTGCTGATGTTAGGCAAGAAAACTTCAAAAAGTTTAGAGCAAAGCAAGGTATAAACTCATGTCCAGAGAACATCCAGGAAATATTACCAGCTCCTAGGCGGGCCTGGGCAGGCAACTTAACACCTGGTCAACTCAGCTGCTGCTTTCCAACCCTTTCAGTTGATGGCTATGACTCTGGAGGAGAAGCCAGGATATACAGAGAAGGGGGCAGCTGGTTGCACAGATGGTGTGAAGCTTGGGATTTGATATTCTCAGTTTCAATCAATGACACCAGAGATGGGGGCGCTCCTGGGAAGTGACACTGCGTATCACAGGCAACACCAGACCACATGAGGATTATTTTGAGACCTGAGATTAGGAAGTGACACTGCTCAGTAAACACACACACACACACACACACAACTGTAAACCAGATCACAGGGAGCATACCAGAGAGGGCAACAAAAGATGGATGGATGGCCATGGCCTGGGATCTCCATAGCTGGAGGGAAAATCTGGTTTGATGGCAGTATTCTAATGTCTCATGAGATGTTAACAGATATTTGTTAAAGGCTAAGTTATGTTTGGGGAATCCAAGATACACGCCACTACTCTTTCAAACTGCACATTAGCAGAGTCAAGGCTCTGAGGAAACCCACAGAGAAAGCAATCATCACAGCCTCGTCTAACTCAATGAAACTATGAGCCATGCCGTGTGGGGCCACCCAGGACGGATGGGTCATGGTGGAGAGTTCTGACAAAACATCCACTGGAGAAGGGAATGGCAAACCAGTTCAGTATTCTTGCCTTGAGAACCCCATGAACAGTATGGAAAGGCAAAAAGATAGGACCCTGAAAGATGAACTCCCCAGGTCGGTAGGTGCCCTATCTCGAGATCAGTGGAGAAGGGTGAGACGGCTGGATGGCATCACCGACTCAATGCACATGAGTTTGAGCAAGCTCTGGGAGATGGTGGAGGACAGGAGACCTGGAAGACCATAATCCGTGGGGTCACAAACAGTCGGACACGACTGAGCAACTGAACTGAGCTATGTTAAACCCAGAATCTACCATGGTTATTAGGCCACATAAATACTTACACGACATCCACCCCACCTAACAACTGTAAGACACTGATGTTCCATCAGGCCAGTTTAGAAAATCTGGATCTATACTAAGGCACAAGGTATGGATAATAGAAACAAATCAACAATAACAAAAATTTGAAAATTCCTCAAAACTAAAAATATGTGGAATAAAATAAGTGTCCAATACTATAAGGAGGCAAATATTATCTCATGATAAACCAAGACTTTGAGTGTGGGATTTAGGGCCGGAGTACAGGCGGTGCTAGTGGTAAAGAACCCGCCAGCCAATGCAGGAGACATACGAGACGCAGGTTTGATCCCTGGGTCAGGAAGATCCCCTGGAGGAGGGGATGGCAACACACTCCTGTCTTCTTGCCTGGAGAATTCCATGGACAGAGGAGCTGGGTGGCCTATAGTTCATGGGGTCGCACAGAGCTGGACATGACTGAAGTGACTGAGCATGCAAGCACTTACCAGTAGAATGGTTCATTTGGGATAAAATACGCAAATTCGATGAAATGATCTTGAGTAGCGCTACATATAAAGAAGGTAGATGAGGAAGTTCATGAAAGTGGGAAGGGGACTGTGGTGATGATGAAAGGGGAGGAACATTAAAGAGGTGTAATCGTGGGAGCTCACAATGACCCATCAGAATGGCATGATACAGCAACCATAAATGCATTTGATTTCCTGGGAAATCCTTTTGATAAAATCAGAGGATATGAAAAATGTGTGTCCTGCTTTGTTGATAATTCATGTTTCCCAATAAACAGGGAAAAAGTAGTAAGGAATGGGATTCAGTGTCAATTTGATTTGAATAAGCAAGGAAAGAGTAGTTGGTCATTTAGAAATACCAGAAACTTTGGGAGAAGGCCAAGTGCTCATAAAATCTAACCTCTCTGTCATCCTGTCAGAGACAATTTAGAGGAGATTTCTTGGAAGGAAGGGTACAGTTAAAAGTTGCCTCAGACAGGTGCTAGCATGAAAACTGGGCGAGGGGCAACATTCTTCAGCTCTATGATTATGGGGGGAAGAAACAGCACCACCCATTAGGTACTTCATGTAAATATACAACAGAGCTGTAAGAACTGAAATGATGTGGAGGCGGGAAAAAAAGAGAGGTTGGTAGTACAGAACAGATACTTTAGAAATAGATTAAACATGCACAAGTGAACTTCCGATAAAAGAAGAAAGTATATCCATGGAGGCATGGACAATTAGGACTATGTATCAACTGTAGAGAGTGGGCAAAACCTTTCTGCATTTAGAAATGGAATACTCAAAAAGGACTCATAAAGGAAATGGTAAACTTTCTTTTTTTAAAAAAGAAATAATATTAAAGAGGTGAAAAACAGACTAGATAAATATTTTTAGAGAATATGAACTGCAAGATTAAAATAATTTTCCAGGTAAGAATGCTGGGGTGGGTTGCCATTTCCTCCTCCGGGGGATCTTCCCAACCCAGGGATCTAACCCACACCTCTTATGTCTCCTGCACTGGCAGGCAGATTCCTGACCAACTGCGCCACCTGGGAAGCCCCTTAAAATGCTTAAAAGCAATGACCAAATACAAGCCAATAAAAAAGTCAGCCCAAATCCTATGTGATAAGTGGATATAGGATGAAAGTAATCTATTTACAAAAGAGGAAATATGAGTGAAAAAATAAATGAAGGAAAATGCCACAATTTAAAAAGAGTAGTTATAAAATAATTTAAGGCAAAAGAACAGGATGCCACCTTTGCATATCAAGTCAGTAAATATTAAATATGCATTTATATTTTGGAAATTAATTGTCCAGTATTTAACAAGAAACTTTAAAATGTTCATTTCTTTTGACCGACTAATTCTACATGTAGGAGTCAATCCAAGGGAAATAATTCTAATTGCCAAAAACTTCTATGCATAAAAATGGTTCACCATAATATCGTTAAAAAACATCACAAGGAAGAAAGGGAGGAGTAAGAGTTAATGTTTAATGCATGCTTACTATGTGTAGGTACTATGCAGTTAGTGTATGTCATAAGTTATCATATTTCAATCTTACAACTGTCTCATGAAATAGATACAATTATCATTTTAAAGAAAAGGTAAAATACTTAAACTCAAAGAGATTAAGTTCTCCAGAAACTTGGCTAGGAAGAGTAAAATAAAATTAAAAAAAAAAAAAAAAAAAAAGGAAACAGCTTAAGTGCAAATACAGAAAAACTGGTGAAGATTTATTCAAAGGACTATTCTAAAATTTTAATATAAAACTATAAAATGGAAAAAAAATAATTTAGGATAAGGTGTTAATAAAAATACGTAATAGAGATTTCTATATTTAATAGTACTCACATACTTCATAGAGAAAAGACTGGAAGACAATATATACACAGTAACCAAGCACAACAGAACTTTACCCTGAGAGAGTCTCGACAAAGGAAGTCTGCAGGCCGCCACGAGAACAAAGCCAAGTGCAGTTCCCCTGATGGGTGGGGAGGGATGACACAGGATGCTCCACAAGACCCCGAAAGGCTCAGACGCAGCTTAAGCACTTTGGCTAATATAGGAGATGAAGAATGTAATTCAGGGCAGATACGGTAAATCTTCTACAACGAGTAGGGCTGTAATTCTTTTCATGGTAAGTTGCTGGGAAAATCATAAATCGGTCATGGTTAAAATGTCAGAAGACTCAAAATCATAAGAAAAAAATAATGAATTATTGAGGTTGTGGCTTACCCTGGAAGTCATACAACACTTTCTGAGAGGAGTGGAGGTGGAGACAAGAGTAAAGTGATTTCTGCTGTATGAATATTTCAATTAGACAGCTGAGAAAATTTGGGACAGAAACATATAAATCTGTACTCTCAAGTTATTAGGAGCAAGTATTTGTCTAGATTAGCTTTAGGGAAAAGGGGTCTGGATAAACACATGTTCAAATGATAGAAAATGTCATTTATGTGCATACACACACATCCCATAGCAGACTAAGCCTCTACTGCATTTATTTTACAACATTTTGGGGAATTTTATAAATAGCCTAAGCATAATGTTTTGTAATATTAATATCTGACTTTCCTTTTCCTGTCTCCCACCTTCCTTTGCTTCCTGTCCTCTCTTCTCCTTTGTTGTGTTATAGAAGAAATGGCATTACATACACGCTTGTATTCGTGTACACACTGCCACACGCAGTACGTATAACTCACTACAGCTAGTTTAGACGCTTACATGTACTGCCCTATTGACAAAACAAAAACAACAAGAAATCAAATGCTTGCTCAACTCAGCTCAAAGTCCACACATATATGGGTGTGCAACTTAGTAACTCTCCAAAGGCAATAGGTTTATACTTAATGTATCCTGTCTACTCTAATACAACTTGATGTGCAAAAGTGAGTTGTTCTTCTGACATATAAGAATGACCATAGTGTAATTCCAATCCCAAAGAAGGGCAATGCCAAAGAATGCCGAATCTACTGCACAACTATACTCATTTCACATGCTGGCAAGGTAATGCTCAACATCCTTCAAGCTAGGCTTCAGCAGTACATGAACCAAGATACACAAACTGGATTTCGAAAAGGCAGAGGAACCAGAGATCAAACTGGCAACATCTGCTGGATCACAGAAAAAGCAAGAGATTCCAGAAAAATATCTACTTCTACTTCATTGACAATGTTAAAGCCTTTGACTGTGTGGATCATAACAAACTGTGGAAAATTCTTCAAGAGATGGGAATACCAGACCACTTTATCTGTCTCCCTGAGAAACTTGCATGCAGGGCAACGAGCAACAGTTAGAACCGGACATGGAACAACAGACTGGCTCAAAATTGGGAAAGGAGTACATCAAGGCTGTGTATTGTCACCCTGCTTATTTAACTTCTATGCAGAGTATATCATGTGAAATGCTGGGCTGGAGGAATCACAAGCTGGAGTCAAGATTTCAGGGAGAAATATTAATACCTCAGATATGCAGATGATATCACTCTACTGGCAGAAAGTGAAGAGGAACTAAAGAGCCTCTTGATGAGGGTGAAAGAGGAGAGGGAAAAACATGGCTTAAAACAACATTCAAAAAACTAAGATCATACCATCCAGTCCCATAACTTCATGGCAAATAGATGGGGAAAAAATGGAAACAGTGACAGAATTTATTTTCTTGGGCTCCAAAATCACTGCAGATGATGACTGCAGGCATAAAATTAAAAGATGCTTGCTCCTTGGAAGAAAAGCTACAAGAAACCTTGATGGCATATTAAAAAGCAGAGACATTACTTTGCTGACAAAAGTCCATCTAGTCAAAGCTATGGTTTTTCCAGTAGTCATGCATGGATGTGAGTTGAACCATAAAGAAGGTTGAGTGTTAAAGAATTGATGCTTTTGAACTGTGGTGCTAGAAAATAGTCGAGAGTCCCCAGGAGAGTACGGAGCTCGAATTAGTCAATTCTAAAGGAAATCAGTCCTGAATATTCATTGGAAGGACTGATAACTGAAGCTGAAGTTCCAATATTTTGATCACCTGATGTGAAGAACTGACTCATTGGAAAAGACCCTGATGCTGGGAAACATTGAAGGCAGGAGGAGAAGGGGATGACAGAGTATGAGATGGTTGGATGGCATCACCAACTCGATGGACATGAGTTTGAATAAACTCCGGGAGATAGTGAAGGACAGGGAAGCCTGGTGTGCTGCAGTCTACGGGGTTGCAAAGAGTTGGACACGACTTAGTGACTGAGACCTGGGTTTGATCCCTCGGTCAGGAACATCCCCTGGAGAATGGAATGGCAACCCACTCCAGTATTCTTGCCTGGAGAATCTCATGGACAGAGGAGCCTGGTGGGCTACAGTCCGTGTGGTTGCAAGAGTTGAACACAGCTTCAGGACTAAACCACATTAGCAACATGGCATAATA
This sequence comes from Bos taurus, assembly GCF_002263795.3. Taxonomy (NCBI): domain Eukaryota; kingdom Metazoa; phylum Chordata; class Mammalia; order Artiodactyla; family Bovidae; genus Bos; species Bos taurus. The sequence continues at coordinate 13,590,426 of NC_037339.1, forward strand.
ACTGTCAGTTTTCCATTGAAAATTCTGGAAAGGCAGAGAGGCAGGGACCACCTCTGCACCAGGACAGTGCCTCAAAAAACGTGTGTTAAGTGAGTGAATAAGTTGAGTAAAGTGGATACAGGAGACCTGAGCATCTTTCCAGGCAGCACAAATCTCATCTCACTGATGACATCTTTCCTCAGACCCCAGGCACTGATCCTTCTGGAAATTACTATAGTACTAGTCTGAACCACCTCTTAGCCCATGATTCTACCCATCATTTTTTTTTTTTTTTTTTTGCTGGTTTTTAATCACTATGTTTTTTAATTTGGGGAGACATGCTCCCTGAATCCTCAAGGACACTTATATAGGTATATATTTATTCTATTTCCCAAAGCATTTGTTACAGAGCACATGGAAAATCAGCAACAAACTTGTTAAATTCAATGATGAACTCTTTCCAAAGACTTCCTACTTTGTGATGTCTCCAAACATTTTCTCTCTCAAATGCATTACTATTATGACAATTCCAAAATATGATGGAAAGAAACCATGGAACACAATGTCAGTTGACTCGGGCTTCTAAGCCTTGCCGTTTCAGTGCTGGAAAAGCCACCCACCCAAACTCCGGGCCCCTCTTCCCCTATTTTTAACATGGGAACACAAACCTTAGCCGCAACCACCATTAGGACCTACCTGTCTCAAAGAGAAGACTGGAATCAAATGCTGTAACATCCGTGGAAGAGCTTTGCAAATTGGAAAGCAAATATTAGCTCTACTATTTACCTTTTTAAAATACAAAATTCATGTTGCAATGCCATCAGTGAGAGATACTGCATGTGAGTTTTTTTCTGGGAACGGCTGTTCGGCAGAAGAGCGAAGTGACGAGGACAAGACACTCAGGCACATGGCCTGCCAAACACGCCCTGGGCATAAATCCCAGGCCAGGCTCAACATTTGTGTGTGGAAAGATTACGAGGTGCCAAGTACCCAAGCCTGCCGGTGCGGCTGCAGACATCTTCCAACCCCAGAGAGGGCTTACCTGACACGAGCTGCTGTCCAGGCAACCCCACGGGAACCATGCCCAAGTTATTCATGGCGGTGGCCCAGGCGGTGGGGTCTGTCACCGACATGTTTAGCTGGGTCGCGTCTATTGCGATGCTCCCCAAACCATCGGCCGCTGCGGGTGGGAAAGCAAACCGACTTAAGATTCCACCGGCGAGGGTGTCTGAAAACAAATTGCGTTTCTGGAGACGTGAGGCTTCCTTTAAGCACATTCCCAAATCACAAAAAAATACGGCACTGTAATTGACACCAACACTTTCTCCAGACGTCAACATGACGGAACACATTCTGGGAGGAAACTTAATGACATGCAGTTTATATCATACTCAGCGTGCCATTAAGGATGCACCTCTAGGGGGAAAAAAAATGAAGAATCACTTCCTTTTCCCAGGGAAACATTAGTTAAGTTCCCCAGTGAAGAGGACTCTTTGGGTAAAACAAGTCAATTGGGTAAGAATAAATAAATTTGTCTGTTTGTGAGTGTAATTCTGAAGCAGGCACACCCTCTAACTATCTAATACAAATCTCCAAATTCAGTTGTCGAGCACTGAAAGCAGTCCTGATTGAATTTATTAAGACTTACCTTATAACACATTCCATCCTTAACAAATAATGAACATTCGTACATGAAATGCAGGTGCCTGTCTGAAGTGACTCCCAAAATATTTCTTACAAGCACAGACTTTTATTAAGACAAAATAAATAATATTGAAAACAAATAGCACAGAGCTAAAAAAGAAGACAGCAAAATATATCAAACTGGACTTGATGCTCTTTTTTGTTTTAAAGAAATTTATTTTCTCAATTATCTTTGGTTAAAGTCTTTATTGAGTTTGTTACAATTTTTGCTTCCGTCTTATGCTTTGGTTTTTTGGCCTGGAGGCATGTGGGATCTAAGCTCCCTGATGGAGGGATCTAAACCACACTCTCTACACTGGAAGGCAAAGTCTTAACCACCAGCCCACCAGCGCAGTCTGAGTTAACTGTGACGTTCACTAGTTCCACGGCCTGGCTTGTTTGAGGAGCCCAGGCTCCTGCTTCGACACATGTTTCCATGGCTGGGGAGCCTTTCCACTATGATGCAAAATGCCCGCCTTGTGTCCTGTGCTGGCCACCGACATTTACCTGCAGCCATCATCTGAGGAAGCTGCTGGGAACACTGGGTGATGCTCTCAACGCCACCTGCATCTACGACTGAATTACGAGCATCCTGAGCGGCAGGAGCGCTTTGATGGCTGAGTGCAGGGTCCCCGCGGACATCATCGGATTCTGCAAAAGGGGGAGAGCAGTGGGGTGAGAAAGACTTCTGGGGCAAATCTGTCGTCTACTCCAAACAACAACAGCAAACAAACAATGGCAATTTGCAGTGGCACGCACAGAAGCGAAGTCGCCTCCTTGTAGAGTCTCAGTTTCAGCGGCCGGGAGACGTGAGGGTCAACCGGCGACCACCTGGAGCAGGGCTGGCTGAATAAACAGCCCCTCTGTGGAGCGGCTAGTACCTGGCCTCCAGCTGAACAGACCTCACAAACGGAGCTTATCAGGCCCCGCACAGCCTCCTCCCCACACGGCACATCAATGGAGAGGGCAGACTCGCGGCACATGTGATTTTTTTAAGTTCAAAAATTAATTGATGTTATTTTCGAAGACAGTCATCTGTGAAACGTATTCAGACAGGGAGAAAAAGTGGGGAAAAGGAGGAAAAAAGCAATAAGCTATTCACGGTGAGATTGGTAAAGGACGTGCCCAAAATACAATCGTGCGAAAAGGTGAAAGGGAAGAATGGCATGCCGCCTGCCCGTCGAAGAAGTGCAGAGCGTGATGGGGCCACCGAGGAAAAGCACTTGCTTTTTTTTATTTCTATGACAAGATATGATTAACTGGCTGTACCTTGCTTGGTCTGAGTTTTCCTGAGAATTGAACAGCTTATATATAAACGTATTTTTATAAGCCTTTTCAAAGCACTTTTCTAACCAAAAAAACCCACAATAAAACATTACAAAAAGTTGCAAAGGGCCCCTCCAGACTTCACTATTTTTACAATGCTATGCTTTCTCTCCATCCTTAAAAATGCAAAAACATACCCTTCCTATGTACATGTTAAGTGCACTTTCACCAGCTTGAGACTAGAAGATAAAATATATCACTTGAATTTTACATAGACGGGTAAAACAACTGAATGCAAAGTATTTATTTTTATTTAGGTATCCATTTAGAAATTTTTATTACATGTGCTTCTTTTAATAGGTATTTTAGAATTAGTGTTACAGTCTGTGTGTTAGTATATCTAGTATGAAGATTGGCCCTTTGATTTCTTTGATTCTTAGGTGGGAGAATCAGTGATCCCTTTGAACACTACTCTCAATAAATAAATAAATTTTCCAGGTGAGTGTAAGTTTCATTCAAATGGAAGCTCAGGTTTCAATATCTCAAGGATAGGTAGGTATTGAGCAAATTGTTTCTTTGGTCTCCATGAATCCCTAGCCCTCAGCACAGGGACATGAGAAATGGTAGGGAATTGTTTTCCATAGTCTATCAGGAAGATGAAACCTTTTCATCAAGAAGCAGTCCAGGTTTGATGCACGATACTGGATGCTTGGGGCTGGTGCACTGGGACGACCCAGAGGGAGGGTATGGGGAGGGAGGAGGGAGGAGGGTTCAGGATGGGGAACACAGGTATACCTGTGGCGGATTCATTTCGGTATTTGCAAAACTAATACAATATTGTAAAGTTTAAAAATAAAATAAAATTAAAAAAAAAGAAGCAGTGAAATGATTCCAATTTTGGGAGCAAACTGTACTCAGGACAAATGTTTTATACCGCGCAATTAGACTCTTCCACCTAAATGAATTCAGAATGTGTTTATGTCTTACATGCCTCCATTATCTTAGGCAATGAATGCCATCAAAGAGATTCTCACGATGTAAAATAAAGCCAGTAACATCAAGGCATAAGTAACCAAATGCCTGCCCTCTCGCTGTACACTCACTAGCGACATTTCTATGGTGGAACCTTAAAGCAATTTTCTTCTCTCCACATCCACCTATTTCAGAACACCAAAGCAGAGACAGGCTAGAATGTGTTCATTCTTTTGCTCAAATGGCCCAGAAGTAGAGGCAGATCGGATCACTGCAAGGCCACTGTTTGTCTTACTTATCGCCCCACTCAAGTTTAGTTGGCTTGCTTTTTTCTTTTCTAGCTCAAGTTCTCCCCAAATGGGCATTAATCACAACTTTTTCCTGTCCAATGAGTGTGCAGTTCTGGAACACTATATCAGAGAACATCCCTCTGTTGTGTAGGCTTTATGACTTGCACCTGACCGGCCATGTTTCACTTTGCCTTTTTCGCTGTAGTGTTTTAGGGGTGGTGTTAGTCTTCTTGGCTTTTTAACTGTCTGTTCCAGTGTTCGTTTTCACTTTAATGACTGCGGTCTTACAAAGGGGCATCAAGTGTCCTGGTGGCCCATAGCTTCTACCTACACTTTGCATCACCATCTTAATAAACTACTGTTTCATGGAGAAAAAACACTAACAAACTGCTACTGTTTCACCAAAAAAACTATTGTTTCCTTGGCAAGTTGTGCTTTGTAAACCTAAAGTTGCCCCTAATGAGACTTAATTATTATTCTGGAATTTATGAATAGTTGCAACAGTGATTTTTATACTCTACTAACTTCTATTGTTCCTATTGAGTACCTGCCTCTCTAAATGATTCAAGGCCATAATACCTAATTTATCATTCTAATCAATTTCTCTGCCTTAGTTTTCTTATTTCTAAACGATACAAAAGACTGATATTCTTAATGATGTTTATTTACACACAGACATGTGGGGAGTTAAAAATTACAGCTAATAAAGCACTTGGAATAAAGCAGGTATTAATTATTATTATTTTATTTGGAAGTGTAGCTTGACATTAAGGTACCCTGGGATCTTGGTGTTCCACTGGATAATTATGTAATTAATTTTAAAACAGTTAGTAACACTCAATATTTCTAAAAGTAAGGGCTGCCCTAGTTTTCTGTGTCACATCTAAATTGTACCAGAATATTTCTTCCTTTTCCACTGTTCCTTTGTAAAATAATGTAATTTAAAAAATGTACAAATGTTTCTCTCTAGGTTTTTTTTTTTTTTTCCCAAGCTATGAAACTACAAAAGCCTTCAAGAGATTCATGATCAATTGTGAAACTGGCAGTTTCTATTTACAGCTATTAGTGAGGTAAGATTATTCCCAAACAATCAGGAATTGGGAATTCCCAAATTCCCGATGTATAAAATGCCTAGGATAACAATACAGTTTTGTTCAAGGTTCAATGGAAATCTAACCTGTTCTTTGTTAAGTTTCATTCAAGTACAAAATCTCACACCCAATTTCATAATTGTTCAATACAATATATTTATACTCAGGATTTTACTGGGCTGTATCAATGGAGCAAATAGCTTTGAAACTCACCAACGCTTTGACTGTGTGGATCACAGTAAACTGTGGAAAATTCTGAAAGAGATGGGAATACCAGACCACCTGACCTGCCTCTAGACAAACCTGTATGCAGGTCAGGAAGCAAGTTAGAACTGGACATGGAACAACAGACTGGTTCCAAATAGGTAAAGGAGTACATCAGGCTGTATATTGTCACCCTGCTTATTTAACTTATATGCAGAGTACATCATGAGAAACGCTGGAGGAAGTACAAGCTGGAATCAAGATTGCTGGGAGAAATACCAATAACCTCAGATATGCAGAGGACACCACCCTTATGGTAGAAAGTGAAGAAGAACTAAACAGCCTCTTGATGAAAGTGAAAGAGGAGAGTGAAAAAGTTGGCTTAAAGCTCAACATTCAGAAACTAAGATCATGGCATCTGGTCCCATCACTTCATGGCAAATAGATGGGGAAACAGTGGAAACAGTGGCTGACTTTATTTTTTTGGGCTCCAAAATCACTGCAGATGGTGACTGCAGCCATGAAATTAAAAGACACTTACTCCCTGGAAGGAAAGTTATGACCAACCTAGACAGCATATTCAAAAGCAGAGACATTATTTTGCCAACAAAGGTCCGTCTAGTCAAGGCTATGGTTTTTCTAGTGGTCATGTATGGATGTGAGAGTTGGACTATAAAGAAAGCTGAGTGCAGAAGAATTGATGCTTTTGAACTGTGGTGTTGGAGAAGACTCTTGAGAGTCCCTTGGACTGCAAGGAGATCCAACCAGTCCCTCCTAAAGGAGATCAGTCCTGGGTATTCATTGGAAGGACTGATGTTGAAGCTGAAACTCCAATACTTTGGCCACCTGATGTGGAGAGCTGACTCATTGGAAAAGACCCTGATGCTGGAAAAGATTGAAGGCAGGAGGAGAAGGGGATGACAGAGGATGAGATGGTTGGATGGCATCACCAACTTGATGGACATGGGTTTGGGTGGACTCTGGGAGTTGGCGATGGACAAGGAGGCCTGGCGTGTTGCGGTTCATGGGGTCGCAAAGAGCCGGACACGACTGAGCAACTGAACTGAACTGAAGCCTAAGAAAATATTGCTTGGCCTAAAAGAAAGACACAGGCTTCTCCTACTCTAACACAACTCTTTGCACCCGTCCAACTCTTACAGGTCCCAAGCATACACACATGCACACTCTGTGAGTAATAAAAATCCCACACACTGTGAGTAATAAAAATCCATCTATAACTGTCCACAAAACAGATTCCTATTAAAAAATGCTGAGCACTAAATTTTTTTCTTATTTAAAAGAATGACCTAAGTCCTTAGTTTCATGCCTACCTTACTAGAAGAATAATTATACTGAGGAAGTCAGTTTTATTAGTTTCTTGTTGAGAGTTGATTCCAAAGGAAACCTATCTCATAGGACATCTGAAATTTTTTTAATTTACAGGAAGTAGTCGTAGCATTATCATGGGTTACTTTTATAGAAAAAAGAAAAATGCATTCCCAAAGCTCTACTTTCTACTTCTATTACTAAGAAAATATTCTCACTTTGATCTCCATGTAGTCAGTAGGATGCTCTCTGGAGGTTATGGAAATGCTCATAGTTTAAAACAACACAGAATATTGTTAAATTGACATTACTTATGTTTTAACTCCATGATTTTTAAGCAACTATTTAGGAATAAAGGAGACATTTCTGCTTCCTATAATGATAAACAGTAACTCAGTAATTTTCCCACTGAGGAACAACCAGAAGAGCCTAGTATCTTTCATCAGTTTTATAAAATTCTCACTGTTATCTCTTCAAACACAAAAGGATCACAAAGACATGTTTAAATTATCAAAGAGGATTACTAAACAGGCTTCTAAGGAGAACAGGTCCTTTTAAATGATCTAGGATCTGGGTGGAATCTGTTAAGTTTCAAGGCAGAGTGGAGTTGCTCTGCAAAATGTGGTTAAAAAGAAAAAGAACACCAAGGCTAAATACTTTGAGGAGGGGAAGAAAAGAAGGGATCTTTGGGGGTCACTCATGAGAAAAGGGGACTTCAGAGAAGAGAAATGACCAAATCCAGACTACTGGGAAATATACAGCGTAGATCTTGCCCCTGTGCCCTCTAAGGAAATGTCAGTAAAGACTACATTACATCTTACTAATAGTTTTTATGCGGGAGTAATTCTTGGATGGTGGATACCCTTTAGAGGCAAGAGCCTGAAGAGGATAATAAGGAGGCAGTTGATGACAGAGACAACTCAGGGTACTATGTGATAACACACGATGAAGTTTTCATATCTGTTAAACAGAAAGGATGTTGGATATTAATGATCAATGTCTCCTGATTAGTGTGAAATAAAAGGATTAACGTTTGGAGAAGGGATTTCGATTATATTAAAGTTTATGAGGCATGAGATTTTGTGGGGGGAATTTCTGATGAGAGAATTGCAGGGTAGGAATACTACATCAACTAAAGCTAGAAAGGTCCTACTTGGTAATGGAAGAGAAAAAGCCACCTCTTGGCAGAGGACGAACTGGGCTGGGGTCGACTCAGGCAGGGTTGAACCCTGTAGTACTTTCTATCGAATCCGTGAAATCGACAGGGCTTTTTAAATAAAACCTGACCTATAACCTTTAGTTTTGTATTGGTATGTTCATGAAGTCACTAGACTCTTTTCAAAGGGGCCATGATGTGACATGTCTCATAGCCCGGTGCACCCGAGGAGAAAAATGCCACTTCTGTGCTGAGTAATTTTTAGCTTGTCCTTTGTGGCTCAGCTGGTAAAGAATCCACCTGCAATGCGGAAGACCTGGGTTCAATCCCTGGGTTGGGAAGATCCCCTGGAGAGGGGAAAGGCTACCCACTCTATTCTGGCCTGGAGAATTCCACGGACTGTATAGTCCATGGGGTCACAAAGAGTCAGACACGACTGAGCGGCTTTCACTTTCTTTTAAGGCAAGAAGACAAAGGAGATGTGTATTCCCTCCTCTGTGTTCCCACAGCGCTGTGTTCTATACACCAGCACTCAGAACTTCATACTCTTATTAGCTGTTTATGTCTACATCCCTGATAAACAGCATACTTAGAATGATCATGGAAACTGATCATTTTTGCATACTCTGCAGCAAGCAAGTACAGTACCTAGAATTATGACAGATGCTCAGTATACATATAAAATTGTTTATAAGTCTATACATTTAAATCCTTATGTATAAATTACACATTATATATATATGTTTTTCAAGAAAATTCAGGCATAAAAGGAAGGAAAGAAAGTAAAAAGGAAAATAACAGAGGGAGACAAGGAAGTAATAAGAGTACAAAAAGACAGAATTCAGTTCCAGGGTCCAATCTCAAAGGCTGGAGGTTTGAAAGCTAAAGAAAAAAGGGAAAACTGCAATTGAAAACTAGAACACAAGATGAAATTTAAAATATCAAAGACAATTTTTTAAAATGTTAGATTTTTCCAGATGTCTTGGTGCAATTAACAAGTCACTCTCCAAGAGCTAAGACCCCACACCTCCCTGGTAACCAACACAGGGTCATAAGCACGTGACTGTCATGTCCTCCTTTTGTGAGACTTCTTCCCAGCTATTCTGGAGGAGCCGAAATCCATAAATAATGGCATCTCCAGGTCCATTAAGCAGTACATTAGTGTAACAAAGGCATATAGGTATAGTGGTAAAGACGTGAAATCAGGGTAAGAAAGGGAAAGTTTCCATTTGGCAGGCACCGCAGAGGATAAAAAGCAGGTCTGGCCATTTCTCAAACACAGAATGCCATTAAGGGTCTGTGATTATATCCTCCATCTTTCTACTTTGTCGAGCAGCCAGTTTTAAACTACAAATCATCATCCTTCCAGCTGAGGGGAGGAAATGGTTACTGAAGGGAGGATGAAGTTTTGCCCACGACATATCTATTTCTGAAGAACTGGATGCTGAGAGAGGGGAGTGGGGACTGAATATGAGAGAGACAGAAGGTCTCCCTCTGAAATGATGTGATCAAACAAAAGAACCAACTTTGCCAAAGAGATAACCCAACCAGCATGGCAGGACAGCAGATAAAGCCAATTATCTTTGACACAAAGAAAAATACTATTTGGCATTACTTACCTAAGTGTAGAGAAATGACAGAGGTAAAATTATTTTGTTTTCAGGAGCTCTTTGCTTTTAAAAAAATTACACTTTATATTTCTAAACTGAACAAAGTAATAAATGAGAAAGCTCGAGACCACAGGAATAAAGTACTTCTCTTTCCATTAAAAACAGAAATGAAAAGAAAATAGAACTGGATGCTACTATGATAATATATATTTCAAAGTCTTTGCAGAGACACCTTCCATACTTAGGATAGTTCAGATTTTCTGAAAAGGGCAATATTATACTTGAAAACTGTTTATGAATCATGTAATAGGTCAGTTAAGTCCCCTCACTAATGGCTACCTACCAATGGAGACAAACTCACCCAAGTTCATAGAATATCAATATTCTAACCTGAGAGTTCATCACGTGTAACTTCACCCAGATACAAAAGTCCCCAAAATGTTGCTGACAGGCAAAAATCTCAGAACAGCCTTAGAAGTTCAAATCTCCCTTCAGCAGAGGTCTTATCTGGAAAACAAGATATCTGAGCTCTTTCAGTCCTGCCTCTACAGTGACGTGCGGCCTTGGGCAAGGGACTCTTCCAGCCCCTCCCTAGGGATATGGAGGCATAACTCAATATCTGCCAAATTAGTCAGTCACGGACAAGTTTATAAAAGGAAATTAAGGACAGGCATCCCCTGGTGGTCCAGTGGGTGAAAATCCGCCTCGCAGTGCAGGGGACGCTGGTTTGATCCATGGCCTGGGGAGATCCCACATGCTGTGGGATGACTGAGCCCCTGAGCCGCAACTACTGAGCACACGCACCTTAGAGCCTGTACTCCACAAAAAGGGGAGCCACCGCAGCGCAACTAGAGAGCACCCCGCCCTCTGCGCAACTGGAGGACACGGCAACGAAGACCCAGTGCGGCCACAAATAAGGAAAAGAGAAAAAGTAAACAAGGCCATATCAGGGAATTCTTGCTTCCCCTCAACAGACTAGCTTTTTCTGCGGGCACCTCTCTGTTCGCTTTCTTTCCCATTGAAAAAGTTCTACAGAACAGACAATGTAAGCAGAAGGCTGGAGCTACCTAAAAACTTCTCTTGAAAACTATGGGAGGCCGATGGAGAAAGCAGAGAGAACAAGAGTCCTTTGGAGAAAGATGGTAACACCTCCCGAAGAGGCTTCAGGTCGACTTCTGGCTTCAAAGACCCAGCCACCATCTAGGTTGAGCGAGAATGCATGTACATGAACGCCTGAGGCCCCTCGCTGCTCACCTGAAACTGTCACACACTGTTGGTTAATCGGCTACACCCCAATATAAAACAAAAACTTGTTTTGCTTTTTTTTTTTTTTATCTCTATAAACCATAGGCAGTCCCACAGATCAAAGAACTTTTTTTTTTTTAATGGAATGCACAGTTGTAGAAAGGCATATTGGTCATAAACTGATCATTTTGAACCATACTTATGCACTGAAAGTGATTTCTGGAAGCATCTTCTTATGTAAGGGAAAGCAGAGGACATTTAACTCTACAATTTGTGCTGTCTGGTACTCAGCTGGTTTTTTTTTTTTTTTTTTTTTTCATTACACTCTCATATCACACCTTGACCCAACCATGGAAAATATATTAAGCTACCGAGTGGAACACTTTAATGGTAGAGGGTGAAAAAAGTGACCCTTAAACGGCTGCAAACTCTGGTAAATGAGTTACCTGTTCTCCAAAAAGCCTTGAGCAGAGCTCTTTAATCTATGGAAATCCACCTGCAATAAAACCTGGATGGGGCTGTGACTGGCGTGAGCTGGCTGCTCATCCTGTTTAATCTCTCTCCTTGGAGGGTCAACAAGAACATGTTAGTTACTCTTTAAACTAATGTGCTCTTAATGATGCCATTGCAACACGATGAATAAAGCATTAGCCCCACAGCCATGATCGCCTGAGGAGCAGGACACCTCACCTCCAGCATGTTACTGGGGCTGGAGACCTTGTTTTCTCTTCCCTAAATGAGCACCCACAGCCCTTGCTGATGCTCTGTAACCAGTAGGCAGGAGTCTGGAGGCCCTGGGCTCCCGGGGATGATCCTTTTTACTCTTCGGGGAGTCACAGGTGGAGACAAGGGGCTGGGCTGGTTGGGAGGGGCCCCCAAGGCACAGTGCAAACGCCCGTGCAGTGAGATTTCCAACTGGAAAGTTCAAGGCTGGCAGGGAGCATCCTGAGGAAATGGGTCAAACCTTGGTTGCTACTGGCCGTGCTTGGCAACATTCAAAAAGAGCTGTTGCTGTTATTCAGTAGCTAAGTTGTGTCTGACTCTTTTGTGACCCCTTGGACTGTAGCCCGACAGGCTCCTCTGTCCATGGGATTTTCCAGGCAAGAATACTGCAGTGGGTTGCCATTTCCTTCTCCAGGGGTTCTTCCCAACCCAGGGATCAAACCCACATCTCTTGAATGGGCAGGTGGATTCTTTACCACTGAGCCACTTGGGAAGACTCTCAAAAACAGGGGGTGGGATAAATGATGATAAGGTTCCAGCATTGAAGACAATGTTGAAGGTCAGTGTAAAATGCTGCTGCTATTTGAACATAATTCCATCCTTTGCCTCCCTTCCCCTTTCTCTCCCCACCTCTCCCCTATCCCCGTCTCAGTAACAGAATCCAATCCAAAGGTTTAAATACGCTGCCCCCTACCCCACCTTCTCCCGTGAACACTCATTCTCCCTGTCAGTGCCAGCAGGAGATGCAATTCGCCTCTTCAGCATGTCTTAAAGAAAATCTTCCTTCCGTACAAGGGGATGGCATTTGGAGGACTAAGCTCCTCAAATGGAATCTCTTTCTCTACTCCTATCTTCCAGATTAAGAACCCATCGGCCCCGGCAAAGTAGCCTATTTCTTTAAGTATGACTCTGTTAACAATGAGGCACTAAAGACACCAATGTCTAGGATAATGTGGGAGAGCTGAAAATGGCTTGTGTTAACCTGTAATGAAACATGCACGACCAAAAGCAAATAGTCGTTTAATGAAATACCGGTGCATTCTGTATTATGACAACGTCTCTAATTAGCAAATTTAGATCTCATTAGAGTTAAAAGTCATCTGTAAGCAGGGCTTACTCACATTGAAAAAAAAAAAAAAAAAAAAACACCCTGAGCTTGCACAGTTATAGAAAAATCAGAGTTGGTTGTAGATGAAATGAGTAACGTGAAGGCAAGTAATTTCAAAAGCAGAATTACAAAGACCCTGCCTGGTACTTCCCTGGTGATCCAGTGGTTAGGACTCCATGGTTCAACTGCAGGGGGTACAGGTCAGATCCCTGACTAGGGAACTAAGATCCCACATGCTGTTGATGTTTGGCAGAAACCAACACAATTCTGTAAAGCAATTAAAAAATAAATAATTTATATTAAAAAAAAAAAAAGGTCCCACATGATGTACAGTGTGGCCAAGGGGGAAAAGAAAAAAGTCCTGCTCAAAAGTCATGTAGACAAGGTCATACTGAATGTCATGCGTGAGTGCATTTCATATGTTTGATACAATGTGGGATGAGGCCTCCAGAAGAAGGCTGTGGGTGCCTGGAGCCTGTGAAGTTTTAAGTGGCTGTTTTGAGGCACCATCTGGCCCCTTCTTTCCTCCGGCACATGAGATAAACAAAGCTCCGTCTCCCCTCAAATTCACCAAACTCGGGTTAAGATCAAATGCCATCCCCAGTTATTTATTCACAGATTACTTACAAATTACCGGCAGGGGAGTAAGCGAAAACTGACCCGAAAGAACACAGATCTGAGAGGAAAACATCTGGCTCCACGTGCTGAATGTAATTTCATGTTAGCTGAGAGTAATCATATTTATTTATGGTTTTATTATTTATAAAAAAAGAAATTATGCCGAATGTGCTTAGCGTGAATTACAGTGTATTGCTATTGCTGCCACGGTTTATTATTTTCACAGCTTAAGCCCAACCTAAACAAATATTTTAAAAGAATTCCCACTAGCATTGTCACTTCCCCCTTTTTAGTCTTACTGCAAAAAACTGTCTGTTCTTCAAGGACTCTGATGTTCTTACTCTTGTGCATTTCTAAATTTTATGATTTATTATATGAGATAACGCTTACTGTAAAATGATGACTAAGAAAATAAGAAGCAATGAGCGGTGGTTGAGCCATGCAGGGAATGAGTTGACGGCACTTAAGAACCTCGTAGCTGTCAACTCCAAACATACTCCAGGCCTAGGCCCATTAATGCAATCAGGATAATGATTTCATTACTCGCACAATGAAGCAGACATGTGTTCATGCACTTATCCAGCATATCAACCTGACACAATCTCTACAACACAAAGAGCTTTATTCATAATTAATTAGCTAAGAGTAAGGTGGATATAACTGTGAGACACACAATCAACATGAAAACTAAAGGTAGCATTATTTCCAGACTGCCCACAGGAAAATCTCTTAACATTAGTCTCTTTCTTTAATAGAGGACACCATCTTCATGCAAACAGGCTTCCCAAACTCTTGCTACCATGCCTATTCATCAGCTAATTCAACCACCCTTTCTTTGAGCAGTGAAATTTGCATGAAAAAGCAGTGACATAATTTCTCCCCATAACATCACTGTATGTCAGGTAGATGGAAACTAATGTTCTTATGCGGACACTTTTATTTTAAAGGCATTTTTACTAACACTAATACTTGGCCTGAATTTTTTTTTTTTTTAAAGCCGAAGTTCATAAAGTAGCGCTCTCCATGAGGTACACAGCAGGAAATTAGCTTACTATGTAACGTCTATATCCTTTATTTAATGAAAACTCCCAACAACCCGTGAGACAGTTGTTATTAGCACTTATGTTTTTGCAATAGAAGAAAACTTAAGTTTCAGAAAATTAAAACTGACTCATGTACCTTGGGTCACAAGGTTAATGACTGGCAGAGCCCAGGGTTCAATCTGTCTTAGCCTGGACCTCTGTTGTTACAGACTTGAGGAACTTTTCTCTAAGAAAGAGCCAGAGTAGGAGGTCCCTTTCGGTTTTGACTGATTCTGAAGACAGAGGAATCTGGGGGAAGAGGGTTAGTTACATCACCTAGGGATGCAGTCATTCAGTAGATCTTTATTAAAGGCTTCCTATATGCAGGTCCCCGTGCTTGAAAGCAGGAATACGGTGAACAAGACAGACCCCATCTTCAAGGAGTCTGCAAACTAAGAGGCACCAGTAGATGAATGAATACAACAAAATAGAGACTCACAGATGCAGAGAATACACTAGTGGTTACCAATGGGAAGAGTGAAGGGGACTTAGAGGTACAAATGTTAGTCTCTCAGTCGTGTCTGACTCTTCGCAACCCCATGGACTGAAGCCCGTCAGGCTACTCTTTCCATGGAATTCTCCAGGCAACAATATGTGAGTGGGTAGCCATTCCCTTCCCCAGGGGAATCTTACCAACCCAGGGATCGAACCCAGGTCTCCCGCATTGCAGGCAGATTCTTTACTGTCTGAGGGACCAGGGAAGCCCAAGAGGTACAAACCACTAAATATAAAATAAATAATATACCAGGATATGATGTATAGCACAGAAAATACAGCCAATGGTTTATAATAACTATATGGAGTATAATGTACAAATATATTGAATCAATTCAGGTATATATATGTTATATACCTGAAATTATAATCTGGTCCCATCACTTCATGGCAAATAGATGGGGGGAAAAATGCCAACAGTGACAGACTTTATTTTTTGGGGCTTCCAAATCACTGTGGACTGTGACTGCAGCCCTGAAATAAAAAGACGCTTGCTCCTTGGAAGAAAAGCAGATGACAAACCTAGACAGCATATTAAAAAGCAGAGACATTACTTTGCCAACAAAGGTCTGTCTAGTCAAAGCAATGGTTTCTCCAGGAGTTATGAATGGATGTGAGAGTTGGACCATAAAGAAGGCTGAGCGCTGAAGAACTGATGCTTTTGAACTGTGGTGTTGCAGAAGATTCATGAAAGTCCCATGAAAAGCAAGGAAATCAAACAAGTCAATCCTAAAGGAAATCAACCCTGAATAGTCATTGGAAGTACTGATGCTGAAGCTCCAGTTCTTTGGCCACCTGATGCGAAGAGCCGATTCACTGGAAAAGACCCTGATGCTGAGAAAGACTGCAGGCAGGAGGAGAAGGGGAAGACAGAAGATGAGATGGTTGCATGGCATCACTGACCCGATGGACATGAGTTTGAGCAAGCTCCGGGAGTTGGTGATGGACAGGGAGGCCTGGTATGCTGCAGTCCATGGGGTCACAGTGTCGGACACGACTGAGCAACTGATCTGAACTGATTATAACAAAACAGCAACACAGCTAGATTCTGGATGTAACCACGTTTTAACATATTGTTAATCTTGAAGAAAGGAAGGGAAGTCACTAAGATTCTTCCCTCCCCACCCACCTCCCTCCTACCCTCTCCCCGCAAAATGAGAAAGACAAGTGGGCTGAAACCAGAAGCTGCTGGAGCAGTAAATAAACATGAAGCTAGATTTTTCGGAGGGAAATGCCAGCACTGGCTTTGTGTCAGATGACAGCCTGTCCTGGTGAGGCGGAGCCAGCATCCCTTGTTGACTTGGAAACCTTTTGCATCTTTGCATGGTCCTCCCTCCAGTCCCAGTCATCCACCTTGACCCTTCTACTTCAGGTATAAAAGTAGACAGGGGGATAAAACATGAGCAAATCAGCAGAAATCACTGCTGGAGAACATTTCAAGACCCCTGCTTTAGGGAGAAGTACATTTTTTCTTAGAATATTGATTGTGCATCTAGAGAAAAAGAGGTGGAGAGGAAATGTGTAAGACATCTATCTAGGGTTGATCTGCAGGCTGAGGGTTTTAATGGGCTGGGTCTTATCAGAAAGCCTCACAGATGCCTTTGCCCACACTGGGCTTAACTCTGTTCAAATGCAGTAAGCCCCCGACATATGAACAAGTTCCATACCAACAGTGTGTTCTTAAGTCCAACTTGTTCATGAAGTCCAACAAAGTTAGCCTAGGTACCCAACTGATACCACTGGCTATATAGTCAGTTCAGTTCAGTCACTCAGTCATGTTCGACTCTTTAAGACCCCATGGACTGCAGCATGCCAGGCTTCCCTGTCCAGCAACTGCTCCCAGAGCTTGCTCAAACTCATGTCCATCAAGTCGCTGATGCCGTCCAACCATCTCATCCTCTGTCGTCCCCTTCTTCTGCCTTCAATCTTTCCCAGCATCAGGGTCTTTATATGTGAGTCAGTTCTTCACATATCAGGTGGCCAAAGTACTGGAGCTTCAGTTTCATTCCTTCTAATGAATATTCAGGACTGATTTCCCTTAGGGTTGACTGGCTTGATTTCCTTGTAGTCCAAGGGACTCTCAAGAGTCTTCTCTAACACCACAGTTCAAAAGCATCAATTCTTCAGTGCTCAGCTTTCTTTATGGTCCAACTCTCCCATCCATACATGACTACTGGAAAATAGCTTTGACTAGACAGACCTTTGTTGGCAAAGTAATGTCTCTGCTTTTTAATATGCTGTCTAGGTTTGTCATAGGAAAAGGAGTACGTCAAGGCTGTATACTGTCACCCTGCTTATTTAACTTATATGCAGAGCACATCATGAGAAACACTGGGCTTGAAGAAGCACAAGCTGGAATCAAGAATCCCAGGAGAAATATCAATAACCTCAGATATGCAGATGACACCACCTTTATGGCAGAAAGTGAAGAAGAACTAATGAGCCTCTTGATGAAAGTGAAAGAGGAGAGTGAAAAAGTTGGCTTAAAGCTCAATGTTCAGAAAACTAAGATCATGGCATCTGGTCCTATCACTTTATGGCAAATAGATGGGGAAACAGTGGCTGACTTTATTTTTTTGGGCTCCAAAATAACTGCAGATGATGATTGCAGCCATGAAACTAAAAGACGCTTACTCTTTGGAAGGAAAGTTATGACCAACCTAGATAGCATATTAAAAAGCAGAGACATTACTTTGCCAACAAAGGTCCATCTAGTCAAGGCTATGGTTTTTCCAGTGGTCATGTATGGATGTGAGAGTTGGACTATAAGGAAAGCTGAGCGCCAAAGAATTGATGCTTTTGAACTGTGGTATTGGAGAAGACTCTTGAGAGTCCCTTAGACTGCAAGGAGATCCAACCAGTCCATCCTAAAGGAGATCAGTCCTGGGTGTTCATTGGAAGGGCTGATGTTGAAGCTGAAACTCCAATACTTTGGCCACCTGATGTGAAGAAATGACTCATTGGAAAAGACCCTGATGCTGGGAAAGACTGATGGCAGGAGAAGGGGACGACAAAGGATGAGATGATTGGATGACATCACCAACTCAATAGACATGAGTTTGGGTAAACTCCAGGAGTTGGTGATGGACAGGGAGGCCTGGCCTGCTGTGGTTCAGGGGGTCACAAAGAGTTAGACACAAATGAGCAACTGAATTGAACTGAACTAGGTTTGTCATAGCTTTTCTTCCAAGGAACAAGCATCTTTTAATTTCATGGCTGCAGACACCATGTATAGTGATTTGGGAGCCCAAGAAAATAAAGTCTGTCACTGTTGGCAATTTTTTCCCCATCTATTTGCCATGAAGTGATGGGACCGGATGCAATGATATTCGTTTTTTGAATGTTGAGTTTTAAGCCAGCATTTTCACTCTCCTCTTTCACTTTCATCAAGATACTCTTTAGTTCTTCTTTGCTTTCTGCCATAAGGGTGGTGTCTTCTGCATATCTGAGGTTATCGATATTTCCCTCAGCAATCTTGATTCCACCCTGTACTTCATGCAGCCCTGCATTTCTCATGATGTACTCTGCATATAAGTTAAATAAGCAGGGTGACAATATATAGCCTTGATGTACTCCTTTCCCAATTTGGAACCTGTCCGTTGTTCCATGTCCGGTTCTATCTGTTGCTTCTCGACCTGCATACAGGTTTCTCAGCATGCAGGTAAGGTGGTCTGGTATTCCCATCTCTTGAAGAATTTTCCACAGTTTGTTGTGATCTATAAAGTCAAAGACTTTGGCGTAGTCAATAAATCAGAAGTAGATGTTTTTTTTGGAACTCTCTTCTTTTTTCAATTATCTGATGGATGTTGGCAATTTGATCTCTGGTTCCTCTGACTTTTCTAAATCCAGCTTGGACATCTGGAAGTTCCCAATTCATATGTTGTTGAAGCCTGGCTTGGAGAATTTTGAGCATTCCTTTGCTAGCGTGTGAGATGACTGCAATTGTGCGGTAGTTTGAACATTCTTAGGCGTTAGCCTTTCTTTGGGATTGGGCTATATAGTGCTGCACTGTATTAGGTCTATAACACTTCTCACATAAATAATACATATATAAAAAACAAACACACAGAGACACACACAAACATTTAAAATCCGACAGTACAGTACCTTGAAAAGTAAAATAATGTAGTACACCAGCTGGCATACAGGGGCGCATTCACATCTTTGAATATTTTGCAACTTGAAGGTTGTATGTAGGGCTTCAGATCAGATCAGATCAGTCGCTCAGTCGTGTCCAACTCTGCGACCCCATGAATCACAGCATGCCAGGCCTCCCTGTCCATCACCAACTCCCGAAGTTCACTCAGACTCACGTCCATCAAGTCAGTGATGCCATCCAGCCATCTCATTCTGTCGTCCCCTTCTCCTCCAGCCCCCAATCCCTCCCAGCATCAGAGTCTTTTCCAATGAGTCAACTCTTCGAATGAGGTGGCCAAAGTATTGGAGTTTCAGCTTTAGCATCATTCCTTCCAAAGAAATCCCAGGGCTGATCTCCTTCAGAATAGACTGGTTGGATCTCCTTGCAGTCCAAGGGACTCTCAAGAGTCTTCTCCAACACCACAGTTCAAAAGCATCAATTCTTCGGGGCTCAGCCTTCTTCACAGTCCAACTCTCACATCCATACATGACCACAGGAAAAATGAGAGTAAATCTGTGATTTGAGCTGAGAGCTTGTTGCAAGTATCATTACCATCAGGGATCGCCAAGAACTGTTATCCCTGTGTAGAAAGCTTCTACTGTCATCTCCAACTCACCGTATCACCATCACCAACACAAAGAGGACAGTGAGAGAGAAGGCTGCCAAGATACACAGGCTGGTCGGGGCCACCTGAGTGGGAGGGCTGGGAGGTAAAGTTGGGTTACTGTTCCCCTCACCCCTTCTGTACTAGCACTCCTTCCTGCCTACTTCTCTTCCTTCACAAGCTATCTCATTCCGCTGGTAGCTGGCTACAAGGCTGACCTGGAGTTCAAGTCTCCTTTCTGCCTTCCACCATGAACAAGAGCTACAGGAAGTGGAGGTATCAGGGCAGGGGAAAGCTGGGAGCTGAGTGAACCAGAAACACCACCTTCTGTCCTCCGGGGCTGCTGACATCCTGGCGGTGCTGCCAGCACAGGATCTGTTAGTGTGTGACCCACACGTGAATCCAAGTCCCACTGCCTGTTTATCAGGATGGCTACCCTGTGCCAACTACGTCTCCCCTTACAGTGAAGATGACCTTACACACTGAGAGCTGATCTGGGGACCCCATTTCTGCCTCTCCTATAAAACCAAGCACAGCAGTTTAGCAGCACAATTTGTACATCACAGGAGAGCTCCCATCACAAGTCCCCTCTGGGCCAGTTCCCTGAGCTTCTCCACTTGATGTACCTTCAGATCTCATCTCACGAGTTATTTGAGGGGCTCATGCCTAACGCCTTTTGGAGGAACTAAAAGAAATGAAGCATTGCTGTCAATGCTGTGAGACATTTTGATGGTTAAAATCTAGATCCCTTTATAGAGGTTCTCACAGAGGAATTCTTTTGATTATAAAACAGCAGCAAAACTTCCACAAAGGACAATTTCATGAGTGCATATTTACACCAACTTTCCCCTCTGAAAAGTACATATTCTGGACTCTCTGGTTTTTTGTTTTTTTTTTTCTATCAGTATTTTGGCTTGATTCATTGTTGGTTCACACGACACCAGAATAATAAGCTAGGTGGCTTGAGGCTGTGAGTGGCAGGGCTTGGCAGCAGCATCACAGTCTTGATCTGTGAACTCCTGTGGTCCAGGAGATCAAACATGGGGAAGGCTTGGAGTGCCCACCTTGATGACTTAATCCATTAAACCAAGTTCAGAACAGCAGCCAACAGCAGCATGATCATTTGACTACATTACTCGCCACTGGCTCACACACTCAGTAACCAAAGAGATGAACAGGCCATTTTAGGCAGAGCAGCCAATTAAAAAGGAAATATGAGCTAATCCTGAAATGCGATGCAGAAGAAAAGAGAGGTTATAATTGGATCCTTTCTGAGAGTTGTACTGAGCTCAAATTGTTTCTGAATTTGCAATCTCCTTGCTGAGTTAAACTGCAAAAATAAGTTTATATGAGGAGAAAAGGTGATTTCTGAAATATATTAAGTATAATATATAATGGCTGTAAATTTATACATGAAATCCAGAAAAGTGTTTTTCTTTCTTCACGCCACATGATCGCAGTCTTATTTTATACTCTACTAGATTTCTTTTTTCTTTCTTTGGCCATGCCTCGCAGTTTTGGGGGATCTCAGTTCCCCAATCAGGGACTGAACCTAGGCCCATGACAGTGAACACACCAAGTCCTAACCACGGGACCCCCAGGGAATTCCCAGCCACTAGTTTTCTCGTACGTGAATATTCTTGACCCAAATCAATGAAAGCGTATGAAATATAAGCAACGGGGTCTCCATATGGAGATGGACCAAGGCACTGAACTGCATGGCACTGCTTGTCTTGCCCACTGCAGCAAACACCATGCCTGGTATTAAGAAGTGGAACATGACTTCACTCTCACTAAGTGGGGTGGTAGAGGGTGTTAGAACCAGAACAGAGGAGAAGCTAGGCCAACAGCCTACTCTTTAGCTTCCTCCATTTACCAAAAATAAAACTGCCAAAACCCCAACCAGCTTTTAGTTCGCACCACATTTGAAGTTTCCCGAGAGAAAAACTTAATAGCAGTAACAAGGGCATCTGCCTGCCAATGCGGGAGACAAGGTTCGATCCCTGGTCCAGGAAGATCCCACATGCCACGGAGCAACTGAGCCCACGCGCCCCAACTACTGAGTCCTCGTGCCACAACTCCTGAAGCCTGTGCACACCAGAGCTCGTGCTCTGCAACAGGAGGAGCCAGGGCAGTGGGAAGCCGGTGAATCGCAACTCAACAGCAGCCCCTACTCGTCACAACTGGAGACAAGCCGGCACAGCAGTGAAGCCCCAGCACACTCTAAATGAATAATTAAAGTTATCTAAAAAACAGCAGTAACAAGATGTTGAGGTTGATAGAAGTCAGTGTGCCCCCTGTCCATTCATCTACCTTCTACTGAAACTAAATCAGGAAACTGCAGCCTATGTGGTCAGAAGGTCTTCCGAGTTATATTCATAATTTCCTCCCCTCCTTTCTGTGCTCCGGAGAACACCTTTATAGACATGGGGCGTTTTAAAATTCTGATTAGAATTGGCAGTAGGAAAAGAGCTGGGGAAATAACGGAGACTCCAGTACTTATGTGAGACGTTTATAAACCCCATGAATTTTTAACAAAGGAACAATATTCACAATTATATTTGAAATGAGGTTTTCTTTGTGGGCACGCTTATGGTAAGTGGAGTGTGAGTGGATTTTACTTTATATTCAGTAAACGATACCAAGTGCAAAAAAAAAATCACAATGCAACAGAAAATAAAAGCAAATTGTTGATTGTTCTCAAATCTTTTTTCTTGTAGATTTTCAGAAGTGTGGCAGTTTTCCAATTGTATTTCATTTTATTTAAATGCCACATATATGCCAAGGAACTCAATGGTACAGAAAGTCATTTTCCAACATTCCTAACCCAAAGCTATGCTTTTGCATTTTATAGAGAAGTTGTTTGTTTTCAACTGTAAAAAAAAAAAAAAATCCAAATGTAGAACTTTGGAGGAGAAAGACATTAAAAAAAAAGCCGTCTCAAATAAATACTGAAAAAATTTAATAGTGTAGACGATAAGAGTGATTTACCAGAAACTTTCAACCTGGATTCCCTGGTGGCTGAGATAGTAAAGAATCTGCCCACAGTGCAGGAGACCCAGGTTCGATCCCTGGGTTGGGAAGATCCCCTGGAGAAGGGCATGCCAACCTATTCCAATATTCTTGCCTAGAGAATTTCATGGACAGAAGATAAGAAAAGAGCATGAAGCAGTAGCTACTTAATTTGCATTTTGACGCTAAAGCTTACCTCTCATCTTCATATGGCTTGGGTTTCTAGCTTCACAGAAACATACAGAGCTTCTTATTGCCCGCTGAGGTCTGAGATTCTGCCTTCTCATCACCCCTGCTGTCTCATTTCCTATAGCCCCCCTCTTCCCCAGGGCTTCCAGGCCACAAGCTTTGCTACTGTTCCCTGAGCCTGCCAAGCAGAATCCTATCCGTGACTCGGCACCTGTGGTTCCTCCAAACACCTGGACATTGGCCCTGTCCTCTCCCTCAGCCTCACCTCTGCTGAACCATCACCCTCTGCAGACAGGCCATGCCTGACCTGCCAAAAAGAGCAACTTCAGTTCCCTTCCGTCCTTCCACCAGCTGGATTTTTCCCCAGAGGATTTCTCAGTATTTGAGGTTATATTATATAACTATTTCTTTGATAAGTTGGGTCTTTGCCTAAGGGCAGGCTGCCTTTCAAAAACTGTTTACATGGTTCCTGCTAACCCATCATCAACCAAAACAGCGTCTAGAACGCAGCAGAACATGCACACTCCCCTCCCCCCACACAAAAGCACCGAACACACAGAACGAGTAGGTCTGTGTACGCGCGCGTGTGTGTGTACATGTACATTCATATACATACATACTGCATTGTGTTTTTTTCCTTTTTTTTTCTATTTTTCTGATGCTTTAACATCTGGGCCCTTCCGGACCCTGGAGGGATTGCCAAGGATTGTTGGCTAAAGACAGTCAACCATAGGAGCATATTCTTCAAATGCAAGCCAATCAATTGAGAGCTCGTATCTTCAATCCACTCCACTAAGCCCCTGCCCTAACCACCCCAGGACTAGGCACCCGACAACTAGAAACAGCCCTGTACCTCATAACCTGCTGAAGTGATTCAAACTAGCCAATCCTAAACCGACCTGCCCTGCTTCACCTGTTCTTTCTTTCAGAAACTACCAGGACCTATTGCTCACTCTCTCCCCTTGTTCAGTCTGCATCCTGACCCTGACCCTGACCCAGGGTGGCATGCTTTATCTTCTTAGGATCTGTGAGTGACACACGACCTCATCGATGGCAGTCTGCTTCTGACCTTTGGCTTCACCATAGCTGGGTAATACTAAAATCTACGTTTTATAATTCATCATACAAATCTGCTGAATGACTCAAGGAATGCCACTGAGTCCTCTGTATATTCAAGGAATATGATAGATAATCATCACCAGGAGTTATGGTATCTTTGGACTCACAATAAGTAAAATAACTGTACCATTTTAAAGTAAAGCAAAGAGAAAGTCGCTCAGTCATGTCTGACTCCTTGCAACTCAACCCTTTGGACTGGAGCCCTCCAGGCTCTTCTGTCCATGGGCTTCTCCAGGCAAGAATACTGGAGTGGGTTGCCATTTCCTCCTCCAGGGGATCTTCCTGACCCAGGGATCAAACCAAGGTCTCCTGTATTACAGGCAGGTTCTTTACTGTCTGAGCCACCAGGGAAGCTATTTTAAAGATGTATAGGTAATCTGGCCTTCATCTTGGTTCTGAGAATAATTTATAAATGGATTGTTTCCTAAGGTTATTATTGCTGGTTTTCTATTTGACCTTCCAGCTTTTTTGGGGTAGGAGGTAGTCTAGAGCCCATCAGTGAATAGGAGCAGCTTTCCTTGTTCTTTCTGCCATGGACACAAATAATAAACCCTGGACATCAAACACCAGTAAATTGTCAGTAAAACACATACAAGTTTATTCTCTATACATGCAATAAAATAAGAAGTCCTACTCAAACTTTTCTAAATACAGCGAGCTCTCAAACCAATGCGGACACACTTCTTCAACAAAAGCCCTTGGTTAGCTTTCCTAGCACATGAGAACACAGGTGTTCTCTTTTTATTCCAAGAAAATGCAGTTCATGCTGTTCCAGGGCCCACTGCTCAGACGCCTGGATGTTCTCTGCTGGAACATATACCTCGGGCAGGGCCAGACTGGGCCTGCAGGCATGGCAGCTGCGGAAAAGGATCCTGGGAAGCTGACCTTGGAGTCACCCTCACAGTAAGTGCCGGGGAATGTCTGGGGTGTTACCCGTTACATGCACCTGGTGAGGACGAGAGCCGGGGGCTGGCATCTTCAGCACAGTAGGGATGGGCCAGAAAGAGAGAGAGACATCCACAGGAATGGCCGGGGGAGTTTCTGGAATGAACTGGAGGGAGCTTTAACCCTGCCAGTTGCTGTCTTTGGCAGGAAAGACCTCGCTGGGGTTTGAGAGCCTGGGAAGCCTGACTCTCTCAGGGGTAGTAGCCAACGGAGCCTCCCACTCTCTGAAGCTGTCTGCTTGCAAGTTTATGCCTCCTGTATTCGCACCACACAGCCATTCCTAATCGTGGTCACCCTGCAGACAACCGCACACTTCCTATCAGAAATGCTACTTGACCTGTGTGAGGTGTTGGTCATCGAAACAGAGGAACCTTCACAAAACTCCAGAAAGGTCAGAAAACTGTGCTCGTGTGCTTTGAAAACGTGCTTTCCAAATACATGCGAGTTACTTTACCCTGCAAGACAGACTCTAGGTCCAACCACATTGTGACCAATGACCCAATTTTACTCCTTTTTATGGCTTAGGGATCGTGTATTAACACAGATGTTTGGAATCTAGGAAGATGGTGCAGATGAGCCTGTTTGTGGGGCAGGAACAGAGAACAGAGGCAGAGAGCGGACATGTGCACCAGGAGGGGAAGGGGAGGGTGAGATGGATTGGGAAAGCGGGAAAGTAGGACTGACATATACATATACTGCCGTGGGCAAAACGGCCAGCTAGTGGGGAGCTTCCCTATAGCACAAGGAGCTCAGCTCAGTGCTCTGTGATGACCGGGAGGGCTCAACAGGGAGGGGATGTATGTATACATGTAGCTGATTCATGTTGCGGTACTGCAGAAACTAATACAACATTGCAAAGCAAGTAGCCTCCCATTAAAAAATGCACACAACTGCATCAGAAACAAACAAACAAACAAATGCAGGGATTAATAATTTACAGCAGAGGAGTCCAGAGCGCTCCCTCCAGTCCACTGGCTCTCCTTTTCCGCTTGGCCCCCTAGCCATCCTCACAGATGGCTGCTCCCCGGACAGCCATCCTCACAGAGGCTCCTCCCTCTCTTCTCTGTGCCTCCTTCCTTCCAGGCTTGCAGCCTGGCCCCCCTCCTTTGAGGAATCTCACAAGACCCACTGTTTATGGCTTGATCCCTCCAACTCCAGACCTCCTCCGGGGTGACATGTTCCTCTGTTATTATATCCAGGGATTCAATGTGAGCCACGAAACCCTCATTCTGATTTTTAATAGTTATGTTTACTTTAAGCCACATGAAACGGATATCTTTGAGGATTTTTTTTTTAAAAGGTCAAATATTGGCAGTTTCATACAGTTCAACCTAATATGTGTCAGGAATAAAAAAAATGTATTAAAAGAAAACCATACAATTTTGCAGGTATTATTTCTTTTTTTTTCTTTTTTATTTTTTTTAGGTATTATTTCTTAGGAAGAGGTTTCAGTTCAGTTCAGTTGCTCAGTCATGTCCGACTCTTTGCGACCCCATGAATCGCAGCATGCCAGGCCTCCCTGTCCATCACCAACACCCGGAGTCCACCCAAACCCATGTCTATCGAGTTAGTGATGCCATCCAACCATCTAATCCTCTGTCATCCCCTTCTCCTCCTGCCCTCAATCTTTCCCAGCATCAGGGTCTTTTCCAATGAGTCAGCTCTTCGCATGAGGTGGCCAAAGTATTGGAGTTTCAGCTTCAGCATCAGTCCTTCCAATGAACACCCAGGACTTGATCTCCTTTAGGATGGACTAGTTGGATCTCCTTGCAGTCCAAGGGGCTCTCAAGAGTCTTCACCAACACCACAGTTCAAAAGCATCAATTCTTCGGTGCTCAGCTTTCTTTATAGTCCAACTAGGTACTTTTTTGAGTCACGTATAAAGAAGTAAATAAATGCTTCTGACGACACAGAAACAACAAAAGTTGTTAAGCTGGTATCCACCATCAAACGGCAGGACAGCAGAACAAATGCATTTTGACAACCAGTGTTCCATATGCCCCTCTGGCCATTTAACCTGCCTGGGGGTTTTGCGTGCGTGGCTATTTTCTTTGCTTATCTGTGCTTAGGTTTTCTCTCCAACTAGTTTGGAGAAGGAAATGGCAACCCACTCCAGTGTTCTTGCCTGGAGAATCCCATGGACAGAGAAGCCTGGTAGACTGCAGTCCATGGGGTCGCACAGAGTTGGACACGACTGAAGTGACTTAGCAGCAGCAGCAGCAGTTCCCCAGGTAGGCAAAGGCAGCGAGCAGGGTGAATGGTGAACCTCTTAGTGCAGGACCTTGTGCACAGCAGACAAACCCAGGAGGGGGACCTGGTCGCTACGATGATGCTCGCTCACCAGGAAGCATTGTTTGTTTTCCTTCTTATTATTCCAAAGCCAGAAACTGATGGGCCACGCTGTTCTGGTCGGGAGGGCTGAGACCTGGAGCAATTTACCACTCAGGACTCTTAGTAGCACTGCTTGTTAGAAACTGCCAAGAAGTGTTAGGAGGCACTGTGGTCTGCTGGACAGAACATGGGTTGACCATCTGGACTCACTATATTCAGCGGAACAGTACGCACAGTTCCCTCTGCTCCTCAGTCCCAGTGGGCAGGGCCTCGAGCAGGTGGGAGAGGAGAGACTTCGAGAAGCTAGCTCCTCCTGGGACAGCCTCCTGGCACCAGACCCCCGGCCCCCATCCAGCTACTGAGCACTGCAACCAGCATCAAAGTGTAAAAGAAAGTCAAAGTTCCTCAGCCTTGTCCGACTCTTTGCGACCCCATGGACTGTAGCCCACCAGGCTCCTCTGTCCATTGAATTCTCCAGGCAAGAATACTGGAGTGGGTTGCCATGCCCCCCTGCAAAGGGATCTTCCCAACCCTCCTGCATTGCAGGTGATTTTTTTTTTTTTTTTTTTTTAACCATCTGAGCCACCAGGGAAGCCCGGGCTCGATTAAACACTGTCCTTTATCTATTTATTTTTTTGCAGTTTCAAAATTCTCTGAACAGTTTTATTCTTTTATTTTTTTTAATTTATTTATTTTAATTGGAGGCTAATTACTTTACAATATGTGGTGGTTTTTGCCATACATTGACATGAATCCGTCACAGATGTACATGTGTCTCCTGAACCCCCTTCCCACCTCCCTCCCCATCCCATCCCTCTGGGTCATCCCAGTGCACCAGCCCTGAGCACCCTGTGTCATGCATCGAACCTGGACTGGCGATCTGTTTCACATATGGTAATACACATGTTTCAATGCTATTCTCTCAGATCATCCCACCCTCGCCCTCTCCCACAGAGTCCAAAAGACTATTCTATACATGTATGTCTCTCCTGCTGTCTCGCATAAAATGATGCCTGTAATTGCAGCAACATGGAAGGGCCCAGAGATTGTCACAGTGAGTGAAGTCAGACAGAGAAAGACAAACATCATATGATATCTTTTATATGAGGAATATAAAAAAATGGTACAAATTACCTTATAAATAAAACAGAGAGTCACAGATGTAGAAAACAAACTTACGGTTACTAGGCAGGAAAGGGGGCAAAGGAATAAATTGGAAGACTGGGACTGATAGGTACGCTGCTGCTGCTGCTGCTGCTGCTAAGTCGCTTCAGTCGTGTCCAACTCTGTGCGACCCCATAGATGGCAGTCCACCAGGCTCCCCCATCCCTGGGATTCTCCAGGCAAGAACACTGGAGTGGGTTGCCATTTCCTTCTCCAATGCAGGAAAGTGAAAAGTGAAAGTGAAGTCGCTCAGTCGTGCCGGACTCTTCGCGACCCCATGGACTGCAGCCTACCAGGCTCCTCCATCCATGGGATTTTCCAGGCAAGAGTACTGGAGTGGGGTGCCATCGCCTTCTCCGGATAGGTACACACTGCTATACATAAAATAGGTAACTAGTAAGGACCTGCTGTGCAGCACAAGGAACTCTACTCAGTACTCTGTAATGGCCTATATGGGCAAAGAATTTTAAAAAAAGAGTGGTTACATGTATAACTGATTCACTTTGCTGTACACTGGAAACTAACACAACATTATAAATCAATTATCTTCAATACATTAAAAAAAAAATGATGCCTGACTCTTTCAAAATGTGTGGGGCTAATTATGACTCCCATGCTTTAAATCATTCATGTCACTTGGATAGCTTCTATATGTCATTTCTTTTTTAAACATATAAAATATTTTGCACAGTTGATATTCTGAAAGCTCTTGTAACTCAGCTTTTATATTAAATCCAGTGTTTTAAAAAAAAAAATTCTAACCAGTCTTCACAGCAATGCAGAGAATGACATGTCTCCATAGCACCTAAGAGATCAGTCACTAGATGCTGCAAGCGATAATATTAGAGGAAAAAAATTTTTTATTGTAGAAATGGGTGGTGAGGAGACAGAAAAGATGCTATTTTCTTCTGGGGTGTCAGGGAAGCACCACAGAGAAGAAAAATATGGGCTGAGTCTTGAAGGATAAAAAATACCTCAGTAGGAAAAGAGAGGGAAAGAGAGCCTATGGCTCAGGAAGGGAATGGTAACCCCTGATGCTTGAAATCCAGAGTGGGAGGGGCCCCTGAAAGGACATAGCTCTCTCTCCCCCACTGTACCCCAAAGTGAAGTCACTCAGATTACAGGGGTCTCCATATCCATATAAAGACAGGGATGGCTTTTATTCTCTAAAGTGTTGCTCTGAGGAAAATGTCAAGGGATATAAAGGCATGCTTCCTAAGTAAAACACTTTCCTACATAAAGATGCCAGTTAATCAAACAGAAAATGAAACTCACCTTCTTTTTTTTTCCATAAAAAATAGACTGAAGAAATTAGGAAAGTCTTGATAATGTAAACAAGCATTTAGTCACCAACCCATGCAATATGAAAACTAGGGTTTTACTGCTCAAAAGCATGAGAGATCCTTTTAGTAGAGAGAAAATAGTGTCCATATTTTAACAGCATAGAAAGTAATCTCAGAATTCATTTAACCAAAAGAGTGAAAAAAATACACTAAATATTACATATTTTAAGAGAGTTTTAAATAAAGTCACAGAGGGCAGATTTACAATGGTTTGACTAAACTAGGTTAGGAATGGCAGGAGTCTCTTCCCAAGCTTTGAGGACATGGAAGAACTAAATAACAGCCTAGTTATTATATTGACTAGCTGCAAAAAAAAAAAAAAAAAAAAAAGTCAACATGAAGGTGATTGGACTCTTAGATGGAAGTTACTGTACCAGTCTGGATTCTGTAATAGTGAGGAGAGAGAACGTTAATTCTAATCAGATCCACAGCACTGACTTAGGAAAAACATTTTAAAACATCAGCAAAAAGATACGTATAAAAGGAACACAGAGATACTAGTTATAATTTAAAAGAGACTGAAAAAGAAGATTTTGATCATATAACTACACAGTCATAATCCTAGTAAAAGAAAAGGGGATGCTACTATGGAACTGACCGTGTCTGTACAAGAACTCTGATGAATTCTGATTCTACCAGGATGAAATAAATGGAAGCAGTGACACACAGAGATCATCATAAAGGGGTTGGAAGAACCCTTAGGAGAACATTGCAGAGGCCTAAATCCAGAAGGACTGGGATTGAACATTTTGAAAAACTACCAGAGGTGGTGCTCAGAGTATGTTTTAAAATATCTGAAGAGAAGGAACAAGGAAAAATTAAAATCTTTTGGAGGAAGGTCATTAACAATAAACAGCAACGTTCACAGGACTGTCACAATTCCCCTTTTGTACATTTCCCTCTGCAAGCAAAATAATCCACGCGTGCAAACAAAATAGTCCGTAAATTGGGAAGGTGTAATAAACAACGCAAGCATGGGACGTCTGCCTGAGGAGGTGGTGGGAGTGAGGAGAGGGAAAGCATTAGGTGAGCAAAGAATGTTCTCAAAATAAGAAGCAAGAGAAAAACTCCATCCCGGGAGGAGAGTGGCCAAGATGGTAGACTGGATTGCAGATGGTAGACTGGATTGCAGATGGTAGATCAACTGCAGATGGTAGACTCGACAGCACATGGTAGATTAGGAAGCTCCTGACCTCACCTCTTCTCATGGACATATCAGAATCACGACTATTTACAGAGAAACTACTGAAGAGAAAGGCCAGAAGACCCGCACAAGAGATCTTCTACAACTAAAGATATGAGGAAGGAACCACAACAAGACAAGAAGCAGGGAAAGCAGAGACCCAGCACAGGCAAGACCCAAGTTCCCCAGTGGATGACCCACAAACTTGAGGGTAATTACAACTGCAGAGGTTCTCCCCAAGGAGCGAGGGGTCTGAGCCCCACACTGGGCTCCCTAGCTTAGGGTTCCTGTGCTGGAAAGATAAGCCCCCAGAACGCTTGGCTTTGGAGTCTAGTGGGGCTTACATTTGGGAGAGCTGGAGGGCTGTGGGAAACTGAGACGCCACTCTAAAAGAAGTGCACATAAAGTCTCTCGAGCTCCAGGATCAGGGCAGAAGTGGTCATTCAACAGGAGCCTAGGTCAGGCCCCCCTGCTGATCCTGGAGAGCCTCCCAAGAGGCAGAAGGCAACTGGAACTCGACCTGGGGATACAGATGCTGGCAGCAGGGATTTTTGAAAGCTCATTCCCACAAGGACACTGATGCCAGCAAGCAGCATTTTGGCATTCTCCCTCCAGCTTACTAGCCTCAGCATCCAACCCTGGCCCCATCCAGCAGTCTGCAGGCACCAGCACTAGGATGCTTCAGGCCAAGCAGCAGCTGGGAAGGGACACGGCTCCACCCCCCAGCAGACAGGCTGCCTAAAGACCCGAGCCCACGCCTTCCCAGAACTTGGCCTCAACAGCCAGAACGCTCAGGGTCTGGACCTACCCACCAGGAACACCAGGGCCTAGGAGCCAAAGACCCTGAGATCCAGCTCCACCCACCAGTGGGCCAGCAACAGCCCAGGGATCAGCCCCAGGACCCCCTGGGCCAAGCTCTGCCCACTAGCAGGCCAGCACCAGTTCTGAGACAGCTTGGGGGACCCCTCATTCAGCCACCCTGGTCCAGTCGTACTCCCCTGCAAGTCAACACCAACGTTGGGACATCTCAGACTCCAGCTGTGTCAGAAACTGATTCGACCCTCCAGCAGGCTGAGAGCAGATCTGGGATCCCTGGTCCCACAACGACCCACTCCAGAACCTGGCTCTGCCAACCTCTGCACAGTAGGCTAGCAGCCTCCACACCAGGCAGGGCGTGGCAACCATCAGGACTGGGAGCCAGCCTGGCAGACTGCCAACGGGAGTCAGCGCATCACTAGTGAAGTGAGCTGCAGCTGATAAAAGGGGAACTCCTAGAGTACACGGATCACTCTGGTGACCAGCGGGGATGGCACTGCCAGGACACACAGGACCTCGCCTACAAAAGGCCACTTCCCCAACGTTGGGAAATATAACCAACCCACCAAACCTATGAGAGGCTTCCCTCATAGCTCAGTCAGTAAAGATTCTGCCTGTAATTCAGGCGACCTGGCTTTGAATCCTGGGTCGGGAAGATCCCCTGGAGAAGGAAATGGTAACCCACTCTAGTATTCTTGCCTGGAGAATCAAATGGACAGAGGAGCCTGGAAGGCTAGGTCACAGACAGTCAGACATGACTCGGCAACTAAACCACCACCACCACCAAACACAAAGAAATAAAACCAGGAAATCAGGCAAAATGAAGTGACAGAGGAATATGTTCTTCATTTTGGAACAAGAGAAAACCGTAGAACTAAGGGGAGTGGAGCTAAGCAATCGACCCAATAAAGGGCTCGAGGTAATGATCATAAGGACGTTCAAGGAACTCAGGAGAAGACTGGATGGACAGAGTGAGAAGCCAGAAGTCTTCAACCAAGAGGCAAAAAATATGAAGAACTAAACTGAGATGAAGAATCCAGTAATTTTAATAAAAAATACACAAGAAGGAACCAACAGAAAGTGAGAAGATACAGAGGAATGGATCATCAAGCTGGAAATCACAGTAGTGGACTGTGAACAGAAAAATGAGCACAGTATGAGAGGCTTTTGGGCCAACTTTATGTGTACCAACATTCATACCATAGGGTCCCAGAAGGAGAAGACAGAGAGCAAGGGGCTGAGAATATACCTGGGGACATAGTATCTGAAAACCTTTCCTAACCTAGGAAATAAAACAGATATCCAGGTCCAGGAATCACAGAGTCCCAAACAGGATAAACCCAAATAGGTCCACACCAAGACATGTTGTAATTCAAATGGCAAAAATTAAAGAGATAAAAGCATCAAAAGGAAAGCAACAAGTTATATACAAGGGAGCACCCATAAGGCTATCAGCTAAGAAATTCTGCAGACCAGAAATGAGTGGCACTCTAAATTTAAAGCAATGAAAAGGGAAAACCTACAACCAAAAATCCTCTACCTAGCAAGGCTCTCCTTCAGATTTTATGGAGATCAAAAGTTTTACAAATAACAGTATCTTGTAATGGCCTATAATGGAGGGGAGTAAAAATGCAGGATGGTTAAAATGCATTTGAACTTAAGAGATCAGCAGCAATCTTGAAGCGAATGTGGTATAATACAGGTTAAATGCTACCCACTTTACTCTCTCACAAAAAACCTGAGCTTGCAGCAAGTCTATCAGGATTAGGTCATTTGACTTTGAGAGCTTAGTGCAACTTTGAAACTGCCCGTAGTGACTACTAGAATTCTAAGGAGTTAGCATCAGTTTTAAAATGAAAACTTATTAGCTCTGTGTCTATGGGAAAAGGACAAAGGATGAGAGTAATCTTCATATATTAGAAGGAAAGCAGACATATAAAATGGACCGGATTAGCTAAGCAATACACCAGAAAAATGGAATTCAGACCTGTAGGAGAGGATACAGGAAACCAGCTTCAGGTTCATTTATTCTTTTTCCCTCAGTCAGTGAGTATTCAGTTAACTCCTATTGTGTGTAGCACAAGTTTGAGGCAAATAAAAAACCAAAAAACCTCATTCCAAAGAAGGCTGCCCCAGATAGATACGTCAGTATATGGATATATGTAATTAGTCACTTCTGTCGTGTCTGACTCTGCAACCTCATGGACTGTAGCCCACCAGGCTTCTCTCTCCATGGGATTTCCCAGGCAAGAATATTGGAGTGGGTTGCCGTTTCCTCCTCTAGTGGATCTTCCCGACACAGGGATAGAACCTGAGTCTCTTGTGCCTCCTGATTTGGGAGGTAGGTTCTTTACCACTAGCTCTACCTGGGAAGCCCAGGATACAAGTAAGCACATAGATAAATGGGTGCATCAATTAAAACATAGGTTAATATAAAGAACAGAGAGAAAGAACGAACCAGTCAAACTACCTTTGGAAGCAATTTTAGATTTTCTTGAAGGATGAATGAAGGTGAAAACTGGAATAAAGAGTGTTTCAGGCATTGGTCACACTATGAGCACAGACCATGAATGGAAATGTGCATGGTATGGTACAGAAATGAGTGTTTCTGTCTGCCTGGAACTATAGGGCAAACGGTGAAATGGCGCGGAATGGTGTTGAAAATACAGGTGGGGGGCCAAGCTGGAGGGTTCGATCTCCACAGGAAATGAGGGCCAAGCAGAGTGTTCTACACCGGGAGTGACAGGATTACATTCGTAGCTTAGAAACCTTCCCAGAGTAAAGTAAGGGTCTCCTCACAGGGAGGGAAACTTGGCGAGGCTAATTTCAAAACAGTTCCTACAGACCAGGCAAGATGAGATCGTGGCAGCAGAGATGGAGAGGGATCAGATTCGAGAGAGAATCCTGGAGACAGGAGTCCACCTGGATTTTCCTGATGGCTCAAATGGCAAAGCATCTGCTGCATTGTAGCGGGAGACCGGGGTTCAATCCCTGGGTCGGGAAGATCTCCTGGAGAAGGAAACGGCAACCCACTTCAGTATTCTTGCCTGGAAAATCCCATGGATGGAGGAACCAGGTAGGCTACAGTCCATGGGGTCACAAAGAGTCGGACACGACTGAGCGACCTCACTTTCTTTCTTTCTTTCCTGGAGACAGAGAGCTAGGACTGGAAGGGCAGTTGGAATACATATGTGATGGTGCAAGAAGGTCATGTTCAAAAACTATTCCCAGGTTTCTGGCTCAGGGGATTGGTGAATAAAAGCAGGAGATTTCCAGGGCACCAGGAACAGGTAAAGTATTAAGTTTAGTTCAAAAGGAGGAAAACGTGAGTTTTCCATAGAGCAATTAAATGCTTCCATTCCTAAACTAATAATAATATAGAGAGACATGCTTGTTCCTAGGCTTCTCTGAGTAGCCACGAAACTAGCCTCTGCATCTAGCAGAGGTTCTCAGCCTTTGATGGACACCAGAGTCACTTAAGAAGGTTTTTACAAGTGCACATGCTGGTTTCCAGGCTTCCTCAGTGGCTCACTGATAAAGAATCTGCCTGCAGCGTAGGAGCCACAGGAGATGCGGGTTCAATCCCTGAGTTGGGAAGATCCCCTGGAAGAGGGCGTGGCAAACCACTCCAGTATTCTTGCCTGGAAAATCCCATGACGGAGGAGCCTGGCATACAGTCCATGGGGCCGCAAAGAGTTGGATATAGCTGAAGCGACTTAGCACATGTGCATGCATTCTGGTTTCCACCCTCAGATTTTTAAGCCCTTGGTGGGTTCAATGTGAGGGCCAGGCATTTAAAAAAAAAAAAAAAAGCTCCAATAGAAGATTCTTATGTGTGTCAAAATTTGACAGCCACTGGAACATAGAGCTGATAAACAACAGATTAATTTCAAAAGAAGAGAGGGAGAAGGAGAAGGCTTCCTGCAGTTTTTGAATCAGCAGCTGGTTGACC
The DNA here is from genome assembly GCF_002263795.3 of Bos taurus. NCBI lineage: Eukaryota > Metazoa > Chordata > Mammalia > Artiodactyla > Bovidae > Bos > Bos taurus. Next base: position 13,626,070 of record NC_037339.1, read on the forward strand.
TTCTATACTCAACAGCATGGTGTTGGCTGTCAAGTCTGCACAGTGCCCTTTCAGATCTTTCAATCTCAAGGGTTCAAGATCATGCTGTTACAGAAACCCCGGATTCTACCCTTCCAGACAGTGCGCCAGCTGAGTGATTACTGGCTCGACCTGAAGACTCTTATATCTCTGACATTATTAATGACCTCTTACGGCAAGCTGTCCTTTAACTTGATAACATTTTGTATATTTGTAAATACATATTTTTATCCATTTGCTTTTCTTCCTATGCCTGTCTCTTCTACTAGACTGAAGTTTCATACAGGCAGGCCTTCTGTTTCTTTTGCTCATGACTGTGTATCTAGCACCTACCGAGGAAAACACAGGTGCTCAGTGAATAAATGAGCAATGAGTCAGATTTTTCTCATGAAAATGTTTCGGCCACTCTGCGTCACTTTCAGTATGCCTACAGATTCATCCAGGAGGGTCTTACAGACCCAGGAAATAGTTTCAGAAGTGTTGAAATTACATACAGCTGCAGACAAGATATTTTTAGACCTTCCTCGAGAACACATTTTGGTTCCAAGAACTCTGATGTTCTATACGATAGCTCCGTAGATAAAATAAGTCAAATTTTAAAATGGGGAATAAATCAAAGGGTGAAATAGGGACAGATGTTTTGCCTAAAAAATACAGCTTAAGCTCTGGTATTGTTCCTCATCGAGACCTAGGAAGTCGTACCCTCAAAAGTCTGATGAACTTGGGGCTTTCATATTATTTGTGGTAACGATCAGTCTAATGATTAGGTACAAAACAAACGAAAGGGTGAGCTAATGGGGAAAAGACTCACAGTTAATACTAGCAGAATAATTAAAGAGACAGAAAAAGGGCTAACTTCAAGAGCCAAAAACATTCAACATTTTTATATCGTGATCAGTGTGCTTCTATATGTTTGATCAAACATTTGCCAGGACTTCCCTGGCAGTCCCTCTGTTAAGACGCCATGCTTCCACTGCAGGGGACAAGGGTTTGATCTCTGGTTGGTGAATGGAGGTCCTACACACCACAGGGCATAACCAAAAAATAGAAAAAACAAAAGCAAAAAACAATGACCAACAGTAGTTGCTATGATATTTAATTAACTCAAGACATTTCAAAACATTTTACTATCCCGAGAGCTAATTTGAGGTGTTTATTTTTTTTAACACAAAAATTACCAGCATTCTACTTTTCCTAAAATTTGCCAGGCACCTATTATATGCAACCACTTTTCACATTTATGATCTCATCTGATTTCTCACAACAACTTTATAGATCAGGAAACAAAAAAATCAGAGTAATCTCAGATGTATGCCGAAAACTGAAATACTGTTGAAAAAAAAAGTGTCAATTAAAATTTAAAAATCACTTAAGTATCATGCTAATCCAAATGAAAAATATAGAGTATACTTATAAAAGCTTATTTTATTAATATTAAAATGGTAAATGTAGACTTCAACCATCAGAATGCTAGAAGAATACTATGCTCTAATTAATGATATAATTTGGCTTAATAAACAGAAAATAATACTGTTTCAGTTGATGTTATCAAAAAGATCTTAAGATTAGTGATATGATATATGGACATCATGTGCCCATAACACACCAAGAAGGGTAACAACACTTCTGAGATATCCTTGCCAAAACTGCATAACCTCAATTAAATCATGAGAGAACCTGAGATGAACTCAGACCAAAGACATCTAACCAGTACTCTTCAAAAACATCATAAACAGGAAAGGCAAAGAAAGAATACCAAAAAAAGAGAAAGAATGTAGAAATGTCCTATTCATTTTATATCTCTGATGTATTCAGATCATCTTTCTGAAGCTCAGTAGTCAGTGCACAGTATTGGCTGTATAAATGTAGGTTTAAAAAACTGGATTAATTCCATATCACACCCAGGGTATTAGCTAAATTCTGTGATGCAAGCTTATTTTCATATCATTTGCAATTTTCCCCAAACAGCTATTTTAAAAAAAAAAAAACAACAACAACTAGAGATTTCAGTTAACTGATTGAGAATTACATTATGCTAAGCTCAATCTACATGTCATTTCTTACAAAGGCTGTGTATCTTTCTCAATCAGTATCTCAGCCGAGATGATTAGAGTTATGACGGGTGTTGCCACCGTCCAAACAGGAGAGCAGGCAGACAGGAGAAGTCAAACCAAAAGAGGGTGGGGGACACTGAAGCACGGAGGAAGGAAACATTTTTCCCTTGAAACACACTCGTTAACCTGGGAGTACTGCTAGAAGCTCCAGGCTAGAAGTGAGCACTCACTCCTAAACAGATTTTAATTTTTAATCCAGCTGAATAGGTCAGGTGCTGCTCTCCCACCTGGAGGCCCGTCCCTGGACCAACCTGCCCCAAGGCAGTACTGCAGGTCTGCTAGTAATGTTCTCACTGGGTAACTGCTACCTCCAGGCCACCACGTGACTGCGTGTTCTCATCCCAAAGACCCGCAATAAAAGGGAAGGGATCGCGCAGTGAGGTAGGGGGCTTCTTCTTAGATGTTTTTTAGGAGTGAGAAGAGACACAGCCAATAAACATTTTTTTTTTTTTTAATGGAGGTGGGAGCGGGGAGAATATCCATGTTTGAAATGAAATTCTCATAAATAAAGATCAGCTTTACTACTTAATTAAAATTGGGTGGCGGCACAAATGCTGGTCCAAATGTGATGCTGATGAGACAAACGCACAGACACGAGAAAGATCTCCCAGGAAATCAGAACGCCTAAGTGTAGGGAGAATTGAACAGAGAAGGCGTCCACGTGTGGGGCTAAAACAAACCAAGATGAACGGAGGGTGACTGACTCCCAAGCTTTCTGCAGACCTAAGATCAGCTGGGTATTGGCATAGGCAGGCCTCAGCTGTCCATGAAAAATGAGAGCAGGTTTTAAAAGCTGCAGTTTAATTTCAAGGGTACTCAACATTTCTCGTAGTGCTTGCTGGAAAAGGCCAACACCCGTGTGTTTTATTGATGCACGGCAGAACCTCAGTCTAAAAGCACCAGGTCTGCCTCGTGGCATTTGCGGAGGGTGTTTTAAACGCATAGTTCCAGAGTCAAGAACATTGTCTCTTGGACTCAGTGAATGCATTATTAAAGGACTTTTGCTGTGCCCAGCACGGGGTGGGGAGAAGAGGGGCAGAAGCCTCACATTCTGAATGCAAGGGGACAATGACGAAGTCATGCGCTATAAACTCTAACGGCAACAACCCCAACTCACACTCCACCGCCCCCTCGTCAATTCTCTTTTGGCCAATCTAAAAAAAAAAAAGAAAAAAAAAAGGCAAATGGAAACATTTAAATAGAACTTATATAAAACTTCAGTTCCAAGCACAGTCTCTTTGGTTCTTTGGTGAATAAGGCTTTCACATCAGCCCTCGTTAGCCAGTTCTACTTGCAAACCATGAGTATAACATACTGGCTGTTTCCAGTAAGATTTGTGTTAAAATCATTAAATGCCCACACGAGCAATTTTTTTATTAACTGAACCAGAAATAATACATAATGCATACCAATTTTACGACACAGAAGAGTTATTCACTTTTAGTAAGCCAAGAATATCTGTTGTACAAATTAAAAATCTTAGGAATAAGTCTGATGTTTTAAATAGACTATGGAAAAGCATGAAGCTTATGCCAAGTGAATTTGGAATGCAGGAGAGCCTGTATCATTCTAGGAAAAATACAGTTCTACAACAGGCAAATTCTCTTGATAAGTTCAAAAATGATCCATTTTCATTTAGAAAATGATACCCTTTCACTTGGAAAAGTATTTTTTAAACTGCTGCCTTGGTGCATTTTAATACATAATTTGATTTATAGACATCAGATTTACACGCAACTTTTCTAGCATATATCTTTGGCATAAGGCAAAGTGAACTGGTGACCAAAACTTCTTTCCTGTTAAGATGTGGGCAGCAAACACATGACCAGTATCCCCAGATGCATGGCAATAATATATGCAAAGTCCTATGTACAACTTTCCCTTTCAAGATAAGAATATAAAACAGTTTCTTCAGAAAATTCCAGAAGACCATGGTTTTAAAATTATACCTTTACTTGATATACTTTTCCCAAACTCAGAACCTTTATATTAAAAAGAGCTGGTGCTGATACAATGAGTCGACCACATAAATATGTACAGAGCTCCCAGGGCACCTCATCTTCTGTGCTCTGAGCAGGGAGGCAGGTGATGGGAGATGTGTCAGGCACCGTCTGCTGGTCCTGCCTTCGGGGAGCCCACGACTGGGTTGGCAGCACAGATAACATGTAACTGGTTCGAATGTGCTGGAACTATATTCTCATGGAATGAGTCAAACGCTCTGATGGAGCAGAAGACCAAGGATTCTGGAACAGGACATGAGAGCAGGAAGGGCTGATGCTCAGCGGAGGAGATGACATTGGAGCTGGGTCTTAAAGGATGAAGATTAGGGAAGGCAGGCGAGAGCATTCCAAGCCAGGGGGAAAATCACACCAGCCCATGTACCCCAAGTGCTTATTACTGGATGTTTAAAATTTCCTTCAAAAGACTCAGTTTTTTGAAGTCTTAACATGAAATAAAAATCACGAACGATATGGTTTCTTTCTCACTGGCCTGGCCTTCTCACAAGCAGCCTAGACATTTCGGAAGTATACGTCACAAGAAAGAGAGGATTTAAAGTTATCTTGGTGGAGGGACTTACTTCCCTGGTGGTTCAATGGCCCTGCACTCCCAATGTAGGAGCCTGGGATCAATCCCTGGTCAGGGAACTGGATCCCAACTAAGAGTTCTCATGCCACAAATAAAAAGATCCAGCGTGTCACAACCAAAAATGAGCCCGCATGCTGCTGCTAAGACCTGGCACCGCCAACTGAGGAAATGCATCTATATATTTTAAATACGGTACCCCACCAGGAACAGAGAAAGTGAGAATGTGTCCATAACTGAAACAATAGATGGAATTAGCACTGCAGATGTTTGCAACTGAGAAGTGCTACCACCGCCATTCGGAAAAGCATACTGCACTCATCACAGCTTTTTGGTCTGTTTCAAATATAAGTTAAATTGAAAGAAAGAGGGTCTGCTAAGAAAAAAGTCTGCCAAGAGCTATTAACTCGAGTATGTAAGAATTTTGCTTTGGAAGGGAAGACAGCAAGGAGAAACTGATCAATTGCTCCCAGTCATTTAATCCCATCAGTCTCCCGAATGGAGACGAGGGCTGGACTGCAGCCTTCATGTTTCGTATTGCGTCCCTCTCCTGCCTCAGAGGGACAAGGAAGAGGGAAGCAAGGTCCCCTGGGAAGACCTGGATGGAGGAAGCATTAGGTTCTAATGCCCAAGTGAAGATGGTGCTGAGAGGCTGAGACCAACAGAAGGACAGGAGTTTACTGGGTTTTCACAGTTGCTATATGCTAACGATAGTGGAGTTAAAAGCCTGAAGGAAATTTAAGGACTGGAAAAGGTCAATTTTCATTCCAATCCCAAAGAAAGGCAATGCCAAAGAATGCTCAAACTACCACACAATTGCTGTCATCTCACGTGCTAGTAAAGTAATGCTCAAAATTCTCCAAGCCAGGCTTCAGCAATACGTGAACCGTGAACTTCCAGATGTTCAAGCTGGTTTTAGAAAAGGCAGAGGAACCAGAGATCAAATTGCCAACATCTGCTGGATAATCAAAAAAGAAGAGTTCCAGAAAAACATCTATTTCTGCTTTATTGACTATGCCAAAGCCTTTGTCTGTGTGGATCACAATAAACTGTGGAAAATTCTGAAAGAGATGGGAATCCCAGACCACCTGACCTGCCTCTTGAGAAACCTATATGCAGGTCAGGAAGCAACAGTTAGAACTGGACATGGAACAACAGACTGGTTCCAAATAGGAAAAGGAGTACATCAAGGCTGTAGATTGTCACCCTGCTTATTTAACTTATATGCAGAGTACATCATGAGAAACGCTGGACTGGAAGAAGCACAAGCTGGAATCAAGATTTCCAGGAGAAATATCAATAACCTCAGATATGCAGATGATACCACCCATATGGCAGAAAGTGAAGAGGAACTAAAAAGCCTCTTGATGAAAGTGAAAGAGGAGAGTGAAAAAGTTGGCTTAAAGCTCAACATTCAGAAAACTAAGATCATGGCATCTGGTCCCATCACTTCATGAGAAATAGCTGGGGAAACAGTGTCAGACTTTTATTTTTCTGGGCTCCAAAATCACTGCAGATGGTGACTGCAGCCATGAAATTAAAAGACGCTTACTCCTTGGAAGGAAAGTTATGACCAACCTAGATAGCATATTCAAAAGCAGAGACATTACTTTGCCAACAAAGGTCCGTTTAGTCAAGGCTATGGTTTTTTCAGTGGTCATGTATGGATGTGAGAGTTGGACTGTAAGGAAAGCTGAGCCATGAAGAACTGATGCTTTTGAACCGTGGTGCTGGAGAAGACTCTTAAGAGTCCCTTGGACTGCAAGGAGATCCAACCAGTCCATTCTAAAGGAGATTAGTCCTGTTTGTTCATTGGAAGGACTGATGCTAAAGCTGAAACTCCAATACTTTGGCCACCTCATGTGAAGAGTTGACTCTTTGAAAAAGACCCTGATGTTGGGAGGGATTGGGGGCAGGAGGAGAAGTGGATGACAGAGGATGAGATGGCTGGATGGCATCACTGACTCGATGGACATGAGTTTGAGTGAACTCCAGGAGTTGGTGATAGACAGGGAGGCCTGGCGTGCTGCGATTCATGGGGTCGCAAAGAGTTGGACACGACTGAGCGACTGAACTGAACTGATCTGAAGGCAGCTGGAACCTAACTATAATAGGGTTATACATTTGCTTCTTCACATTTTACAAAATGAAGTTAATTCATTCATATTGGTATTTTTTTCAAAGAGGTGTACGCATATGTGTAAGTGTGTGTGTGTGTGTGTGTGTGTGTGTCCAAGAGAAGTTAAAAAGATAAACCAAGTATCCGGACTGTGTGCAGTGTTTACTTTGAGCCACAGACAAGCAGAGCCAAGCTGTAGGGAGAATGGATTTAGGAAGATGAGCCTTGGGGATTAACCCTCTTATTATTCCCCTTGTAAAAGAAGGCGGCTTCAGAGAGCTGAGCGTGTGTCTCCCTGGAATCCATGGGTCCCCCTCCTCCGCAGGCGGGTATGTGGGCTGCCTGCGGCTCCAGGTCTGCTGCTGACTCACTGCCTGAGCTTGGGCTGGTCGTGGCTCTCCCGGGCGGAGAGGAAAGGCCAGGGCCTGGATTATACACTTGGCACTGGCCTTCCTCCCCCAGTGTCCTCTGATTTAACAGCACAACGTGATGTTCTAAAGAAATGTTACCATCCTTCTGGGTTTCATATTTGCACGTGTTAGAGCCCCTGTAATAATAACAATGCCCCACCTAGTGTCAGAACAGGGAATACTGACTCAGGAGTATGAGCAGGCCCTTCATGGCTTCAGGGCTCAGAATGGCAGGGGGCATGACAGATGCCTGCTTAGGGGGAGGGGGTGGTCTTTCTCTTGTCCCCCATGCCCAACTTGGTGATGTGGGACATTTTTTAAAAAAGGTCTCCTGGAATCACCTTTCCCACTCTCCTCACTGGCAGCCATCACCATCAACCTGAGAGAGCCCCTGGGGGATGGAGACAGGCAGGCAGCACCTTCCCAAGGGAAGAGCCCGAAAGACGCTGGGAGAGCTGCCAGCAAGCCTCCCAGTTCTGGCCTCCTGGACTTACACCGGGGACTTCTGCGGGGCTTTGATCCTCTACCCTTCCTTCCTCCCTTCTTTCTTTCCAAATGCTCCAGCAACAAAAACCGCTCCAGCCAGCTGACAGCTAACCACACACATTTCCAACTTCCCAGGTTCTGTGCAGCTCTGCCCTCCCCTCGCTAAGTGGGCCCCACAGGAAAGAAGCCAAGGGAGGGGACGATACCCGCACAGGGGGCAACACATGTGTCATTGAGACATGATCCTCCCCCTTATGTGTTTGACACTCCTCTGGATTTTTCTGTGTGTGTGTCTCCATTAAGTGCCAGGGCAATTTAATTTTTATATTGCTGCGTACAAACTGCTTCATTTTGGAACCTGCCTCCCTCTTTGGATGCAGGTCAGTTCGGCAGAACAGTGTCTACCTCGGGCCAGACACCGTCTTAATGACGTCTGGGCTGAGAGAACATGTTGAGCCCACGCTCAGAAATTCTCTGTCATGCTTCCTTCCCAGTGTGCTCTCAGCCTGTGACCTAGGTGACTAGAGGCACATTTTACTTTCTGTGACCAAGTTCAGTGCCAGAGGGTTACCATCCTCAAGCCTCATTCCCGTGATGGCTGGATCCACCCCACCAGCAGGGGCTGAGCTTCCGGAATGCACACAAGCTGGCTGGGCTGACGCTTCCAAAGACTCACCTGCTCTGATCTCTTCCAACTGGTGGCCTCCACTACTCTGCCTTCTAGTCTTACCTTCTGGTCAGTCACTGAATTGTGACTTCTGCCCAGCCCTCAGCCCTGGCTTGTCAGGTTAACGTGCCTCGACATTCCAAAATCAGCTTGATTCTAAGTGGCCCATATTGTCCTCAATTCCCTCATTCCCCAGGATCTTCAAGCCCATCCTGAAGGCGATGCATCCTCTGCCTGAATTTAGAGTGATGCTTTTGAACTGTGGTGCTGGAGAAGACTCTTGAGAGTCCCTTGGACAGCAAGGAGATCCAACCAGTCCATCCTAAAGGAAATCAACCCTGAATATTCATTGGAAGGACTGATGCTGAAGTTGAAGCTCCAATACTTTGGCCACTTTATGCGAAGAGCCGACCCATTGGAAAAGACCCCGATGCTGAGAAAGACTGAAGGCAGGAAGAGAAGGAGACAACAGAGGATGAGATGGTTGGATGGCACGACTGACTCAACGGATATGACTTTGAGCAAGCTCTGGGAGACAGTGAAGGCCAGTGAAGCCTGGCGTGCTGCAGTCCACGGGGTCGCAGAGTTGGACACGACTTAGAGACTGAACAATGACAAGGAGTGATGGTCTCAGCTCAGTTCCACTGACATCCATTCAGAACCGGCAGCTGTGGTACCCTTGGGAACAGCTGTTACCCAAGCAACAACTGAGGCAGCTCCCACAGAACACTCACAAATGAGATTTGCCTTAGGGAGCCACCAGGACATAGGGGTCTCTGCAAATTACTCGAGAAAGAAAACATCTGGAGTATTTCCTGAACACCTAGAACAGTGGCAGGCACACTATGGGGATCCTTCAAAATTTGGCAAACTACGTAAAGACATCTTTCAGATAACAAACCGCAAATATTGAGAGTTATGATCAGATACTCTAAGTTCCCTCAGGGTAGAGAGTCTGGGTTTATATCCATCCTCAGGACCAGGGCAGGACCTGGCATTTAGTAGAACTGGCAAATATTTGCTGAGTTAGAATGACTTTGTTGATAAGAGCATGTCAAGCTACCTTTGAAGGATATCTAATGTCCCAGGAATGTGGATGAGGCCGGACTTCTGAAGATATACAAAACACAACTATCAGATGGGTGGGAGTCCTGAATCTATCAATACACGCTAGGGTGTTCCTGAGCATGAGAGCCTGTGAGTCTGTCCAGTGAGCGTGGACCACCACAGGACAGGAGTGGGGACTCCGCAGGACAGTCTGTGACCCTGCATGCATTTCCCTTCTTCTGGGATCCTTGGCACCTTCAGGTCTGACCTGGGATGCAGGAGATGGACAGCTACTTACTCATAAGCAAAAGCAGGAATGTGGGTTTGGCCCAGCATCTCTGATGCCTGAAACACATCGAGAGTAAGCAGTAAGCTATAGGCCTCTAATGGAGCACAGCAGAGCTGCCCAGTTAGATGGCAAGGAGCTAAGACGATCAGGCTTCTAGTGAATGGTGTAAGTAAGCCTAGTAGCTTAGAGCATTTAGGTACTTATTTTTATGGCTTAAGAACTCCATGAATGTTTGGGACTCTATACTTAGGTTAATCAAGGGAACATGATTTTCAAAATATATTAAAAGAGGTTCGTGTTCATTTCACATAAAATAGAAAGGATCCATCTTTAAAATGCTCACAGCAACTGGTGCTTTTAATTGAGCAGAAAAAACATATACAGACATATAAATGTTTCATCCTAGCTAGGGTTCCTGACAGTCGTCCTCAGAGATACATTTCCACAATGGATGTTTCAATTACTTATGACAGTAATATTTATTGAAAGGTGAAACCATAAACGTATAGGCACTTGAAACATTATTGACCAAAAGTAAATTACACTGCAGCTGGTGCGCTGCATTTTAGCCCTGCTTTGATTTTATCAGCATTTGTCAATTAATCAACGTGAACCTTGTAAAACATGTTCTCTTATTAGCGGAAACAAGCAAGTGCTTGCAGACTCTGAAGGAAAGGTCATATAATAATTTGCTAATTGTGCAAAGATGGATCTAAATTTTTAAAAAAACGTAAACTGTCATTACCACCCTGCAAGAACAGAAGTTTCAGTTCAAACTTGCTAACTAAATCATGGTCAAAGGTTGAGCTTTTTTTTTTTATATATATATATATTAAATACGGAGAAAGATTAAGAAGGAAAGAAATTAATCTAGCTGCAGATTTTCAAAATATATTTTAGGAAGCTTTTGTTGTCACCTCTGACCCTTCACTTTCAAGCATTGGAGAAGGAAATGGCAACCCGGTACTCCAGTGTTCTTGCCTGGAGAATCCCAGGGACGGGGGAGCCTGGTAGGCTGCCGTCTCAGGGGTCGCACAGAGTCGGACACGACTGAAGCGACTTAGCAGCAGCAGCAGCAGCAGCTAACCCTTCAGAGCTGCTGCCAACCTTGAGGCTAGGGTTATATAAACAAATCAACTATATTTCCTTGGCAGACAAGTGAAGAGAGAAAAAGACAAAGCCACAGAAACGGGAAATGAAGCAGCACAAAAGAACCTGGCAGGGCAGTGTTTTCTTTCCTTCTTTTTTCTTTGCCTCAATTCATCCTTCATTCTGCTAGATGAGATGTCAGCCCCTTACTTCTGCCTGCCCAGTTCATTTTAAGTTCAATAAGTGAGAAAGAAGCTGAGCCCGGCTCTCCCTGGAGGAAAGACAGGCTTTGTTCACACCCACCACCTCTCCTGGCCACCTAGAGCAGGCTTTACCTTCTGGGCAGACCACTACCCCCACCACCCAGCTTGCTGCGGTCACCAGAAGGGCTCGAGGAAGTTTAAAATGGGTAACATACCTCGGAGAGCAATTTCTACCCTGGGGTCTGCAGGGCTGAACCGAGAAATCCGCACCATTTTAGCAGTCTAAGTGCAACTTAAGAGGAGATCTCGTGCCTTGAGGCGTTTGGAAAAGTCGGAGTTTTGAACAGAGCTGAGAGAGAGAACGTTCCTTGAATGGGGATGGGGCTTGGCAGATGGTCTGGGCAAAATGCATTGCTGCAGGGCTCCTTTTATAACTGCGAGGCCTGGGTGGCTCTCAGCTTGCTCAAACTGGCTTATCAATCCATTCCATTCCATTGGATTCCGCGTTCTAAGTAAGTCATTATTTTAAGTCATTTTGGGTACATTTCCCTAAACAGATGCAAACACTCCTTTCCGGTGTGAGACTCCCTTGGGCGAATTAGGTTTCTTAGAATAGGGTCAGGGAGCAATGAAACAAAATACCTACCACCAACAAGCCTGTGGCTTCAGGGGATGCTGTCATTTTTTTTTTTTTTTTTTTTTGGTAGGCCAAAAAAACTTGACTACAAGTCAAATTTTAGAGACTGTTCAGGCAGTAATGTTGAATCTGATTGGGCCACGAATGTTAAGCAAAATCCTGCTATCCGCAGCCCAAGTTTCCTTTTGCAGTCATGACAAATAAGTCCCCCACCCCCAGGCTGATCAAAGTATAACTGACAAATAAATTTGTATGACATTTGTATAAACATGATGATTTGATATACTGGGCTGACCAAACACAATGTTCATTTGGGCTTTTTCATAACATCTTATGGGAAAACTCGAAGGAACTTTTTGGTCAACCCAATACACATGATCAAATAACAATTCATAATTGAAGGCAGAACGAAAAAAAATTTAAACACAGATTTTTTGTTTCCCTCTGCCTGTTTGGGCCTCCTCCCTCCCCTCGAGTGTGCACCGTGAAGCTGGTTCATATGTTAACCAGACCTCCCAAACGGCAAAAAGGCCAGTTCAACCATAAAGATCGATTTCTCTTCTGGCACCAGCCATGTAACTCCTTGGAAGAGAAGCATTCCTTTCTCAGTCCTGTAAGGGGTCACGATGACCCACCACTTGCCTTGTATGTGTACACATCTCTGCACATACAGAGCCAATATATTATTCCCCTTAAAGATAGTGACTGGTGCAGAAGAGACTGATCAAAAGATCGAGGAGATCCTGGGCTGCACTAATGGAAGTTCTTAGCTTAAATATTTATGACCTTGCTAATCTTACTAGCTGTTATTACTTGCATTCTTGTATTATACTACTTGTATTCTATTTTACAAGATTATTGTTTCTCGTACTATCAAATACGATGATAAATGGTAAAGTGATAAAAAAAAAAAATGACCAGGTGACTTGAAACAATATACCAAACACAGAGTTCTATTAACATCCATGATAGCAAGTGTAACTCTAGATGTGAGAAGAGAAAACTCTAGATGTGGATTAGAGAAAACCATCTCCTGAACCATAACAGAGTCTTGGTTCCCTTACCTATAAAACTGGGCTTTTGGCTACTGTTAATGAGACCTAGTGCGTTAACAGCACATTGAGAAGCCTATCAACGAAATCCTTGCCTGACCTGGAAATGAACATTCCTAGCACAGTGGGACAAATTGGTCCTGGTATGCCTCCAAAACCGTGGGTGAAATTAAGACTGAAAAGGAGGGACTGTAAAATAAAGAAGGTTGTTCACCATCCAGTTCTACAAGACTCAAGTCATTAACCACTGCAATTGCTGACCTACAACACACCCTCAAAGGAATTCGGGGCAAAGATTAGGATGCAGTTACTTCGTGCTCTAGGAAAACTGGCAAAATTGACCCTAAGATCACTAGACATTTTAGGAGAAAATTTTATCAGCTCTCAGATCCTTGTATCCTCTGAATGTAGAAAAGCCCTAAAAACATGAAACACTTCTCTTCCTTGCAACCAGCAGTAACCTTCTACCAAAATGCTTGCTTAATTGCATGCACCCCCTTCTCCAAAAGTCACATATACATCAACCTCCCCACTTTAGCTCTTTGGAACAGCTCTCAAAGTTCTCAACTGTCTTTCAGGTTATAATCCCCAGGTTGGCTTGAATAAAATTTACACTTCTTTCTTAGATTTATTATTAATTTTTTTTAATCAACACACATTATATTGTGAAATGACCACAATAAAGCAGTTAACATACCCATCACCTTGTGTGTGTGTGGGAGTGGTCAGTGACAAGGGTTTATTTTTTTATGGAAGCACAACTGATAGTCATAAAATAATGAAAATTTTCCTTATCTAATATTTCTAATTAAAAGCTGCTAACCAAATCCTATTTCCTTAATAAAACTGTAGCAAAAATTTTTATAAGGGAAAAGCTACCATGAAATTATTATCTTCCATTCTCATCATCTTACCTAACATATGTGGAATATTTCTGAAATAGATATTCCTTACTGTATTTTTTTCTTTGAGTCTTAGGGAGAAAAATCCCTTTTATACTCTTTTAATATTTGCTTCTATGAACTTCAGCTTCAGTTAGCTCACTTCCATACATCAAGATTCTTTTCAAAGCAGAAGAGAAGAAAAAGGAATAAGAAAACACTCAGGTCGTTTCAGTTATGTCCAACTCTTTGCGACCCCATGGACTGTAGCCCGCCAAGCTCCTCTGTCCATAGGATTTCCCAGGCAAGAATACTGGGGTGGGTTGCCATTTCCTTCTCTAGGGAATCTTCCCAACCCAGGAATTGAACCTGTGTCTCCTGTGACTCCTGCATTGGCAGGCGAATTCTTTACCATTGAGACACCAGGGAAGCCCAAGAGGTAAATGCAAATGTGGCGAGGGAAGCTGCTGGGTGACCTGAAAGCCACTCCCTGGTAGGAGTGATCTCTACCTAAAACATACACACGGTATTAAGAAACCACAGCAAAGAAATGAATGGATGTGGGTGGCCGGTTTTCACTTGTTTCCTGGATGTCTCAGACTACTGTAAATAAGTGTGTTTCGATTCAAATGGTTCCATTATCTTGGAGGGCCTAAGCATTTGTAATAGCAGTTTCTGGAGTATGCAAAGCTTATGCTTAAGGAGCATTACTGGCATTCAATGCAGTCAGACTGCGTTAAGCAGATTTACAACCCTGTTCACGGCTCTCCTTGATCGTCTTTATTTAAAAGTAAGTTCAGCCTGACGAGGTGGCTTAAGAGTCTGCCTGTGTTTCAGCCTGTTAGCCATGCCCACCAGAACGCCTGGCTCTGCTGTGTACCCTTCACCACTTCTCTAAATGAAACTCCAGGTGCCAAGGTGAATGGGCAGGACTGGCAGGTGGCACTTCACTAGGAAAGAAAGCTTCACGGGGGCGGCTTGTTTTCAAACGTATCCAGGGCTGTGGTTGCCCAGGCGGCTCAGTGGTAAAGAGCCCGCCCACCAATGCAGGAGATGTGGGTTAGATCCCTGGGTCAGGAAGATCCCCTGGAAAAGGAAAAGGCAACTCACTCCAGGATTCTTGCCTGGGAAATCCCATGGACAGAGGAGCCAGGCAGGCTACAGTTCCATGGGGTTGCAAAGAGTCGGACATGACTTGGTGACTGAACAATGACACGGCTAGCAGATTGGGAGACACGTGTCACTGAAAAGACAGTTTGTTGCCTATAGTTCCCAAGAGGAGGGGTGTGCAGTGCCACAACGGGCCACGCACGGGCAAGGCCACGTGGAGAGGCACCAGGATTGCCCACGAGCAGAGGAAATAAGGGGAAAGTGTGGACAAAAGTCTCTCCTGTGGTTTCTGCACGGTAAGAAGGTTCTGAATTCGGCAGCTTCAATATTTTCAGCGTGTTCTAAGGCACTGGGACGACTGTCCAGCAGCTGGCCCTGGTATAATCTGGGGCAGGGGGATAGTGCTCTGGATAACAAGAGCCTGATAAAAAGGGGCAGGTGTGACACAGCCTCAGGACTGGTTCACCTGCAAACCAATGGTGTGATCCCAGGCAAGCTGTTTGCTATCTCTGTGTGAGTGTGTGGAAGTCGCTCAGTTGTGTGCAACTCTTTGTGACCCCATGGACTATACAGTCCATGGGATTCTCCAGGCCAGAATACTGGAGTGGGTAGCCTTTCCCTTCTCCAGGGGATCTTCCCAACCCAGGGATCAAACCCAGGTCTCCCAGATTGGAGGTGGATTCTTTACCAGCTGAGCCACAAAGGAAGCCCTAGGAATTAGCTAACTCTGGGTAAGAGCAGTGCCTCCCTGGCATCTGGAAGACTCTGAGACCTCAAAATACATCTCACAAAATACCGAACATAAAAAACAAGACTAATACGAGCCTGTCTGGAACACTGCTATAAGAAACATAAAAACAGAGCTTCTCAAACTTTATTGTGCCTAGGAATCACTTGGGTATTTTGTTAAATGGCAACATCTAATTCTGATTCATTGGATCAACTGGGACTTGAAACTTTGCATTTCTAATAAAGTCCTCAGTGATGCTGGGACCTTGATGATGCTTTGAGTCATTAGGGATAAGAATATTCCTGGGTCAGCTTCTGCAGGGAAAACAGAAGAACTTAACATTTACTGAGCCCTGCTTTGCACTAGATACCGCGAGGCCCTGAATACACACATTTCACCTTGTTTTGCTTGGACAATATCCTTTGCTTTTAAGAAGAATTATCCCAATATTATAGGGAAGGGAACTAAGACTCAGGATGGTTAAGTAACCTGCCACAGGTCAGTTAGCTGAGACTCAGAAGATATAAATACATCTGACCTAGAAACCCAATTTTTCCTCACCACAACCTAAGTACAGATGGTTTCTGTGATGGAAAATAAAAAGTCTCTGTTGGTAAAGGCTTCATAAAATATAGACTGTGGACTTGAATGGTGGTCCATATACAACTTGACTTCTGGAAAGAAGAGAAATTCTGACTGGTGTCCATTATCTCAGGAACAGAAATAAACAGTGCTGACTAAATAACTTATATTTTACTATAGCCAGTGGAGAAACATTTTAGATGGATTCTCTATTACACTTGTGTCTTTATTTTAGAAAGTGATGCACGTCCACGGTGAAGATAGAAACAGTAAGAGTCTGCCTTCCTCCCACGTGCCCTATGTTGTATAGAGAGAACTACTGTTACCTCTCTGTCCGTTTCTAGAAATTCTATGCAAATAGTAACCTCCTATGCAAATAATCAGCTTTCCCACACAAATTCATTCATTCCAGTCATTTATTTTTCCAGGGGGAGAAGCAGTAAATAAAACATGCAACATCCCTCATCACCTGACATTCGAGTGGGTAAGCTACATCACAAACAAATACACATTATGTCAAATGGGAATAACTGGTAATGAAGAAAAAGCCAGCAGTGGAGGGCACGTGTTTGCAACTATAAATGGAGTGGTTAAGGAGGGCTTCATGGAAAAGATGGTATCTGAGTAGACATGAAGAAGGCCAACTTATTCCACATTTACTTTTCCCCTTTAGCAATATATATTAAAGCCCTTGCTGTATCAGAATATAGAGATCTACCTCATTCTTGCTAATGGCTTCATAGTTACTCCGCTGTTCACATACACCATAACACAGATGGGCATATTCTGTTATCTTCACAAAGGAAACATTTTACATTCATCTTGTGATTTAATTTGTTAGGGGATCATCTGAGTGGTTATAAGGAGATGTGAGCAGTGTGGTGTAAAGCCTGATGGAGTAGAAAGAGCAATTAGGTGCAAAGCTGGGGTTGGAAATCCTAGTGCCTGGTCAACCAGATGACTGTGTTATTACTGACTATTTCCTGAAAATCTGCTTCATATTGGTTTCCCAGGTAGCCCTAATGGTAAAGAACCTGCCTGCCAATGCAGGAGACATAAAAGACATAGGTTTGATCCCTGGGTTGAGAAAATCTCCTGGAGGAGGGCCTGGCAACCCACTCTGGTATTCTTGCCTTGCCTGAGGAATGCTACGGGCAGAGAAGCCTGGCAGGCTACAGTCTATACAGTCGCACAGAGTCGGACACAACTAAATGGATTGAGCACCCACGCACTGCTTTATATTAGCGCTTTATCCTTTTATGCTACATCTTAGACAGGGCTATATCCACCACGTACAGGGAGATATCTAAAAGCTTCTCTACCCTGAGACCAAGGCAACATTCTACTGATGTTTTGCTCAATTCCAAGCTACCCTATAATCCCTGGAGAGTCAAATATAAACCCCCTGGGCGACACTTTTCCACATTCTCCACAAAGGAAACACAAGCAAAAGTTTTAGGGAGCAGCTAACCCTCTGGGCTCTGAGTATGATCTTCCTCTTTTAGGAGAAAACACATCAGCTTCCTTAAAACAAAAAGGCACATAAATTCCTTTCCTTCCAGTAATATTTATTTATACAGATACAGATGTTTAGCATCGGGCCATATGACTGAACAGATTTCAAATGTAATGGAAGATTCATTTATTCATTTAATTATTATCTGAGGCAGTACCTGTATTATGTCCGCACTCTGCCAGCCTCTGGAAGAGGAATAAATACCTGTGCAATATGGTTCCCTACCCATGCTACCTGCTAACTCTGAATAGACTCGACAAGGGAAAAAAAAAAAAGGACTGACTGAAAGCCATGTGTGGTCAGTGGTGCCAAGGATAAAGCAAGAGGAATTAAAGAAAAGAGGAGGATGCTGTGATCCAGAGAGGGGGTCCTGGCTGAGATACAAACAGGAAGAGATGCAGGTGGAACCAGGGGATTTGGGGAAGGGATGTGTATGTGTCTTGGGGGGGATAGATATGAAAGGAAGGTGAATATAACTATGTTTTATATTTTTGTGACCCCATGGACTGCAGCCCGCTAGGATCCTTTGTCCATGGAATTTTTTAGGCAAGAATACTGGAGTGAGTTTTCATTTCCTCCTCCAAGGATCTTCCTGACCCAAGGATTGAACCCACTGTCTCCTGCATTGGCAGGTGAATTATTTACCACTGCACCAATTATATAAGCAAAGGCTGAGGTGAGGGAAAATACAGGCATTATAGAGGGAACAGGAAGTGGCCCAGTAGAGTTTAAACACAGAATATGGGGGTGGCTGCAGATGACAGGAGGTGTCGGCTGGAGTGAGACTGGAAGACAGTTCTCAGGCCCCTATTTTGTTGTTAGACATGAGATAGATAAACGAGTCCTGAAAGAGATCGAGAAAAGCACCACCGACCTCTTCTTGCACTGTGTTTGCTTTTTCTGGGAGAGGGGTACTGTGTGCTTTGCTTTCATAGCCTCTGTTTCTGATTCCAGTAGATTTAAAAACCAACTTAAAACCTTTCAAAGTCACATATGCCTAGAGCTTAAAAAGGCAAGCAGGGTATAAGAGGCCTGGAACCCAAATCAGCCCCCCACCCCACTTGTCCCTGCCGCCCTCCTTCTCCTCCGAAACCACTTTTGTGTGTGGTTTACTTTTATTTATTTATTTATTTATTTATTTTAATTGGAGGCTAATTACTTTACAATATTGTAGTGGTTTTTGCCATACATTGACATGAATCAGCCATGGGTATACACGTGTCCCCGTCCTGAACTCCCCTCCCACCTCCCTCCCCATCCCATCCCTCTGGGTCATCCCAGTGCACCAGCCCCGAGCACCCTGTCTCATGCATTGAACCTGGACTGGCGATCTGTTTCACATATGATAATATACACGTTTCAATGCTATTCTCTCAAATCATCCCACCCTCAACTTCTCCCACAGAGTCTGGTTTGCTTTTATTATGAAAGATGATGCTTTGCCTAAGCAAGCAGCCTCTGATACAGGTAAGACTTTTGCCTCAACTGGTTCCTTTCAGTATGGTTATACCTATGGGCTGGCCCAGGGCAGGAAGCCTAACCAGTAAATCTAACCCAGCCCTCCCCACCTCAAGGAGGTTGAATCCTGTCGTGGAAAAGGACACCACTTTTAACTTTCAATTCCGATATCTGATTCCATATATTTAAGTGATACATGTACACTGATATTTCTTAAATGATCATTTGTAGAGCTTACCTAATGTCTTACTACTCTGTAAAATGAGGAACACTCGACACTCTTATACCATCACCACCTTCCAAAGAGCATTCTTCTCTCATCTTTCCAGTTGGCTAAACTGGAATCTGGGGTTAAATCAATATTCTTTGTTTGCATTGTTATGCCATGCAATATCGTTCACTTTTAAGTCACGCCCTACAAGAACACGCTTCCTAGCTTATTCCATCTCTTTCATTTGTGCTGTCTTTCTTCTTCCTCTTCGTGTGTATTTATTACTAACGGCCCTCAACTTTGCAGAGGAACTATAAAAGCCCTACTACCACCCTTTCTGACGTGAGCAACTCCATCAGTGACCCTCTCAGACCTGTTTGTCCCTCCACAGGCCTCCCATTCAGTCCGTCCAGGCTAGTGGTTCCCCAGGCCAGCTGCCCACCTGTTGTCCTGGGGCTTCTTTTTAACACCATCTGGCGAAATCCCTGTGCCTCTCGCCTGTGCTGGGTCCCCCGCCTCCTGGATCCCATGGTTGCCTCTTTCTTGGTTTACAGCCTCATTTTTGTGGAGCTCATTCTCTAGTAGCTTCCTGAGAAAAGGTACACGGGAGGTAAATTTGTTGAGACCTTTCTTGTGTGTCTGAAAAACGTCTTAACTTCTACTCTCACGCTTGCCTGCTTATTAAGTTTTCTCAGTTCAGTTCAGTTCAGTCACTCAGTCGTGTCCGACTCTTTGCGACCCCATGAATCGTAGCACGCCAGGCCTCCCTGTCCATCACCAACTCCCGGAGTTCACTCAGACTCACGTCCATCGAGTCAGTGATGCCATCCAGCCATCTCATCCTCTGTCGTCCCCTTCTCCTCCTGCCCCCAATCCCTCCCACCATCAAAGTCTTTTCCAATGAGGCTTAATTCTAAGTAAAATTCATTTCCCTTTAGAACTCTGAAGGCTGAGTTTCACTGTCTTCTAGCGTCCAGGGCTGCGGTTGAGAAGTCTGAAGGCCACTTGTTCTCTTGACCTTTCATCTGTGACCTGGTTTGTTTCGCTGGAAGGTTTAGGAATTTTTTAAGTCCCTGGGATGCTGAAACCTCAGAGTAAAGAACCTTAATGAAACTTCTTTACTTATCCATTGTTCTGGGTACTTTCTCCCCTTTAAAACTGGAAATTCCTATTCTGGTTTGAAATTTTTCCTGTATTATTCTTTGATATAATACATCATTTTTTTTTTTTCTATCTTTCCTTTGGGGAATAGCTAAGGTAAAATGCTGAAGCTGGTGGGCTGATCCAATCCATTTTTTACCTTCTTTCCCCTACCCTGCTATAACTGCTGCCTGTTAATTTACTTTCTAGAAACTTTGCATGACATGACCTTTTACATCTCTGAATAATTTTGTTTTTAACTATGAGTTTAATTTCCAAGATCTTTTTCTCATTTTCTGATTGTTTCTTTTTTTCATAGAATTTACCTTTTATTTCATGGATGTCATATTGTCTCCCATCTTTCTGAAGATACTACAGGTTTTTAAAAGCTCTTCTTTTGCTTCTTGAATTGTCAATATTTTCCCCAAACCCTCTAACCCATTTCTATTTTGATCTCAATATTTTATTCTGTATTTTCTATTGGGAGCCATACTCACATCTATATGTGATAGTCATCATATGTATTATACATAAGTAATACAAAGAATTTATTTATATTTAGGGACGCTGAGTCCTCACACAATGAATTGGAAACACTGACTGGGGGCCAGTACGCTTATCCGGCAGGCGTCCCCCGAGGTAACTGGGTGGGACTCCAAATGCCAGTCCGGTCATTTAGTTTCTCTAGATAAGAATCCTTTAATCTCCTGTCTACGGAGCCTGTCGTAGCTACAAATGCTCTCAGGGCTCAGCTGTAGGACAGTCCGGGCGGGTCTCACCTACCTGTTCACTCTACGGGGTTGCATTGAATTCCCCTGGTTTCCCCTCTCTATCCTAGGCTTCAGTTTTCTGAGTGTGGAGCATCTCGGAGCCCAAGACTACGCCCCAAGCCTCCATCAGGGACACAGGTTTGGGAGCGGCTTTGTGAGGGTGGGAGAGGAACAGGGCCAAGTTCGCGTGTGCACTCTTTCACCAAGTATTATTGATCACTCTGCAACCGCTGTCAGCCTCCTCCGGGCTCACCCACATGCCCATTCTAAGCCTCCCCAGGATCCTGCAGAATAGATTTGCAGGCTTCTCTTGGGACCCCTCACCAGTGCCCCCATCACAGGGCCAGCTTCCCAAAGTTTGCTCATATCTCCTGTTTAGTACCACCTGCTTCTCTGCTCTCTCTCAGTCTCTATCTCTGTATAGTATTTTTTTTCTTATTCTTTGCCAAAATTTTAGGGAGATTTTTGGAATAAGAAGATTTAAATGCATGTGTTCAATCTGAAAGAACCACAAGCTCCCAGTCTTATGAATTTTACTTTGTCATCTATGCACTTACTATGTACGTCACCCTAGTCTAGATAGTTTATCCAGAGAACCTTAGGTGTTAACCTAAACCAATTGCTAACTACCTAACAACTACTTTCAGGTGGGGTATTGTCAAAATCATTTTAATTCTCAGTGATTTTCTACAGAGTACAAGTTCAAAGTGAGCTGGACTCTTACAAATTTATCTTTACAGCATCTCATCATTATCCTGGTTCTAGAAGTTTGGACCAAAGGTCAATTTGAAGTAGATGCCACATCCATTTTCAAATAAGAAGGAAGGAAGGAGAGGAGGGAGGTGGAAAGGGAGGAGGGAGAGATGAAGGGAGAGATGGAGGGAAGCAGGGAGGAAAAAAAGAAACAGACATCAAGAAAGTGATTTAAAAACAGAACAGTAAGGGGGCTGGTCCAACAAATACTATTTTAAGAAAAGCTATGTAAGTTTATTAAATAAGAAGGGAGACAGCAGAAAACAACCTGACTTTAAGATAACTAAATGAGCACTCACTTGGAAGGCAGTTGCTTAACTCCTACCACCCGATGTTAGCTGTGAAACTCCGGTTACTCATCCAACAACTTGCCTTCAGAATTCATATAAAAAAATCACCATTATCCAGCTAGAAATTATATACATATGAGATTCTTGCAAATAGTTGCAAGATCACCTTCCAATTATGTACTCACCCTTTTATTGCCTAAATGTATATGTACATACACATACATATGTATATTAATGTATATATGTAGGTATTCCTCACCTCATCCCCCTTAAGACAGCTTGCTGGTTGTTCTTTTAATATATTACTTCAATGTATTTTTATTTTCCTAAGTACATTTCCTACAAATTTCTCTACTTCAGTTCATTTCAGTCGCTCAGTCGTATCTGATTCTTTGTCACCCCATGAATCACAGTACGCCAGGCCTCCCTATCCATCACCAACTCCTGGAGTCTACCCAAACCCATGTCCATTGAGTTGGTGATGCCATCCAGCCATCTCATCCTCTGTCGTCCCCTTCTCCTCCTGCCCCCAATCCCTCCCAGCATCAGAGTCTTCTCAAATGAGTTAGCTCTTCGCATCAGGTAGCCAAAGTACTGGAGTTTCAGCTTCAACATCAGTCCTTCCAATGAACACCCAGGACTGATCTCCTCTAGGATGGACTGGTTGGATCTCCTTGCAGTCCAAGGGACTCTCAAGAGTCTTCTCCAACACCACAGTTCAAAAGCATCAATTCTTTGGTGCTCAGTTTTATTTATAGTCCAACTCTCACATCCATACATGACCACTGGAAAAACCATAGCCTTGACTAGACGGACCTTTGTTGGCAAAGTAATATGCAATTCTTTCTACTCTCTGCTATACTCAACTATGGGCCAATTAGTTTTTAAAGAGGTATTCACGTTGTCAACAAGAATGATCCTAATGTAGCTGAAACCACATCTCCATCTCTGAGTTTGATAAGATGAAAAACTCTGTAGTCAGATTGACCTTGTTTTCAATTTCACTTCTACTTACTGAATGTCTGACCTTTCAGTTCAGTTCAGTTCAGTTCAGTCGCTCAGTCGTGTCCGACTCTTTGCGACCCCATGAATCGCAGCACACCAGGCCTCCCTATCCATCACCAACTCCTGGACCTTTAGGGAGCTAAATAATCTCTCCAAGAGGAAAATGGACATACTATTATCCATTTTGCAGGCTGTTACATGGATGAAATCATAAAATGCATATAAAGAACTTGACATATTATAGGTGTTCAATAAATTAAATCTATTAAAATCAGAACATGAGAAGATATTGAAACCTTGACTCTTGAAAAATTCAGGTTCTTTACCACGAGCACCACCAGGGAAGCCCCAGATCACTGGCAGGCTGGTCAACGGGAAGCAGCTTGTCAGTCACGGAAGAGCAAGAGGGGAGTACTTACAGGCAACGAGGGAAGGCTGTGTGAAAGTGGGGGTGGGGAGAAGGCCTGGAAGAAAATTACTTTATTTTGGGTCAGTTCCTTAACCTGTAGTTTATCTATCTACAAAATTAGGAAGTTGGATGAAGTCCCTCCAGATACTCACAATGAAGAGTTCTGTGGTTGGATAATTTTGGAATATGAGTCTTCATGTCATGCCTGTCCCCTCCCCCATTTAAGGCAGTAGCTTGATTTTCTTTTACCTGGAATATTACAAATCTGAAAGTGTTAGTCACTCCATGTGTCTGACTCTTTGTGACTCCATGGGTGTAGTCTGCTAGGCTCCTCTGTCCATCGATTTCCTAGGCAAGAATGCTAGAGTAGGTTGCATTTCCTTCTTCAGGGAATCTTCCTGACCCAGGGACTGAACCAGGGTCTCCTGCATTGCAGGCAGATGCTTTACCATCTGAGCCACCAGGGACAGCCTACAAATCCTTTCCACATTTCCCCTCCCCACCCAGGTACTACGTATTAGCATATTCTAGAAAGGATGGATGAGCTGATCTGCAGTTTCTCATCCTAAAATATGTTTCTCTGAGTTTTACTACTTCACCTAAATGTTTGGTTAAGGAAAAAAAGGATAAATGTGATGTGTCGGGAGCTTTATTTATTGGTGCTTTCTCCTATAGCAGCATATAACTTTTAGAGTGGGAGAAAAAAATATCTTTCATAATTTCAGTGAAACCAGCTATTTCTTAGTTTAACATTTTAGCTATGGCACCATCCATGTCTTGGGCAGGTGATCACCAAAGCATTGGTTGAACTGCTGCCAAGTCAGTGGATTTAATTTGGTTATGAAGATAGACATATTACTGGGACACATCTGGCGATTTTGGCAGACGGTGAATGAAATGAATCAACCGTGGAGTAATTGGACTGGCTGCTCAGTGATCAACATGACCGGAATGGAAAATAACTGTGGGATAAATTAATCCTTACACGGCAGGACTGTACCATTATTCCAGAATACACCTCAAATCGGTATTCAAGATGAATATACTTTCAGGTACAATTACCAATTCAAACAATTAAGGTATTTCTAGTAGAAAAATATGTTCACTTTTTCTATCAATCTACCAACATTCATTTTTATCTAAAAGGAAAAGACAGTGCCGTTTGCTGGGAATGGAAGCATTTAGTAGGAAGGAGGCCCAAGAACCTTACCAGAGAAAAGAGCCAGGAGCCAGATGCTCTGTAACTTTCCATGGAGCCTTCAGTAAGTCTTTGTTTTCTTTTAAAAATAACTAACCTCAAGTAGCTTATAATTTAGCTGATTATATTTACACATTTGGGGTTTCCATTTCATGCCTTCTTACGTTACAAAATCATTTTTAATTCTGCTACGTAGTGGAGATAAAAGTGAACAAATATTTCAATGTTCTTTAGTTAGCCGTTGGGCTGGACAAAAATTCATTTGGGTTTTTCTGTAAGATGAAAAGAAAACCTCAAACGAACTTTTGGGCCAATCCCCAATACAACGAAGCTCCCCTCTCCCCATTTCATCTTAATTGCAAGAATTCTATCAAAACCTGTTGTAATGTTCTTTTTCGTTCTCTCTTGATATGTCTCCCACCCCTCAAGACTGCTAAGGTTCTAATTATGTCTATATTTTCATTGAATACTCTATTCCCACCCCCAAAATACATTTCCTTCTTCTCAAGAGGAGGTTAATCAACTCTGTCAAAATAAAGTTCATCAGTTCTGTAGGATCCAAATGCTGAGCTTTAGTAGTAGAGTGACCACCTGAGAGGTTTTTGTGTAGGGCTTTCTGTATTCCTCTGTCCATAGATTTCTCTAGGCAAGAATACTGGAGTGGGCTGCCATTCCCATCTCCAGGGGATCTTCCCAACCTAGGGACCAAACCCAGGTCTGCTGTGTTGCAGACTCTTTACCTCCAGAGCCACCAGGGGAGCCCCAAACCAGCACAAGCCCCTGACAAATGAAGACTGTGGGCCACCTTTGTTGGTAGCTTGAGAGGAGGATTGCAAGTGGCAAAGGCTGCCTGCATCAGAAAGCTGCCACGTTAATCCTCTCATTAGAAGCACCCTTCTTTCATCACTAACCAGCTGTAGAACGCCATCTAACAGCAGATAGAGGAGCACATTTAATGACCTTTACCTTTCCCTTACACCAGTGGTTCTCAGTCTTGGCTTCTCACTAAAATCATCTGGTAAGCTTTTTTTTTTTTTGTAATGATACCATTCCCTGACTTACCTGAACTGAAGTTTAGCCCTGGTCATCAGCATAGATGTCTAAAATTTCAGAGCTTATTCTAACGTTATCCAGGGCGAAGAAACACTGCTTGGCATCCATTCTGGGATTCAAACTACAGGTCTAGCAAGAGTCATTCAAAAGCAAGGAGAAAGCTACTTTATTATCTCTGACTTTTAAAAGATTGCATGCACGTTTCCACTTCACATTTAAAACAAATGAGAACCACAAACCGACTTTAAATGTAGCTCAAACGGTAAAGAATCTGCCTGCAATGCAGGAGACCCGGATTCAATCCCTGGGTGGGGAAGATCCTCTGGAGAAGGGAATGGCAACCCACTCCAGTATTCCTGCCTGGAGAATCCCACGGACAGAGGAACCTGGAGGGCTACAGTCCGTGGGGTGGCAAAGAGTCGGACACGACTGAGCGACTAACACTACTAGGGTTCATGATATGTTTCTCCCTTGTGTTTTCATTCTGATTATCAATCACCACCATCCACTGAGTTTCGTTTTTTGCTTTTTTTTTTTTTTTTGCACAGGAAAATGTTTTAGGTAGGTACTGTGGGGCTACAGTGATTTCAAACCCAAGGTTTCTGCCTTCAGGGAGCTCACACAGGAAAAGGTGACTAGATGATAAAGCAAATGACCTCACAGAGGAGACTCAAAGAAGGAAATGGCTGTAGCCTGAGATGGTCAGGAATTCTGCACAGAGGAGGTAGGACTTGAAGAAGGCCTTGGAGGACTGGCTAGCATTCTAATTAGAAAAGGCCTGGGACTTCCCTGGTGGTCCAGCGATTAGGAATCTGTCTTGCAATGCAGGGAACATGGGTTTGATCCCTGGTCCAGTAACTAAGATCCCATGAGCTGCGGAGCAACTAAGCCTTCCTGGGAACCACAACTACTGAGCCCATATGCTCTGCCCCCTGCACTCCAGAGACCCAGTGCTGCAACCAGAGTCTGTGCACCACAGTGAAGGGTCCCGCATCCTGCAATGAGGATCCCACGTGCCACAACTGAGTCCCGACGCAGCCAAATTAATTAATTTTAAAAAGAAGCAAAGACCTTCCAAGGAGGAAGTGGGTACGATGCAATCAGACTACCAAATTTAAATATATACACAAATAATAAAGTTCATATTCTGAGAAATGTGAACTATATGAAGCCAACTGCTGAGCAAAGAGACATAATGAGCTCAGTCACTTTTTTTTTTTTTGGAGATAACCACTCTTGACATCGAAAAGAAGAATTAAACTGGCAGATGAAACAGCTGGTTCAGCTGAAGCAAAAAGACAAGCTTGGCATATAATTCAGAGAACAAGCCACAGAACAGCAGCCTCATACGGTACAGGGTCCTTCCCTCTCTCACGCTGGGCCCACAGAAGAGACCTAATTACCCAGGCATCAAGGCAAAAGCTGCCCAGAGCATCGCCAAAGCCTTGAGGTTCCCACTCTACACGATCGCATGACTATCTAATGTTGAAGGAATATATTCAGGACAAAAATCGTCCAAAAGTTATGTGTTGACTTTTACATCATGTGATGGTCAATCACTGATTTTCAACCACTTTTCTAATGCAATGGCTTTCTCTCTGGATTTCAGAATTCAAGTACTACTTGAATTTGTCCCTGCCCCCTAAAATAGTTAGTTTTCATCTTAGAAAACTAAGATGTTTTCAACCTAGAAAACCAGATATTCCAATATCTGGTCTTCGGGCAAGACAGTAACTAAATGCCAATAAACGATCTGGGTCTGCATCATCCCAGGAAGTCAGCTGGCAAGAAGAACATTTAGAAGTAGGCACCACTGGTTATTTCACACATTATTAACTTATATTACAATTCAAATAAGCTTACAGCTGGCAAAAAAAAAAAAAAAAAATCTCTTCTGTAAAGTGATCTCAAACATAATAGGCTTAATCAGAGATAAATTAAATTAGGCAGCCATGCATACTATAGCATATTAATTCTGAGTAGTTATTAAATACATTTTCTGTTATCAGTGGTGTGAACAACATTATACGCAAACAAATTCTTCCAGAGGACAGCAAATAAAGTTTATGTTTGGGATGCTGTGTGCCTGACATTTCCCCATGCCTCCTTATAACGTTAAATAATCTTTTCTGCTAATAATGGCACTGGGTTAAGTCTCCACAAATGAGTCAACTTCCCTCCCAGGCTATTAAGCAAAAGAACAGCAGGGGAAACTGCCAGTGTGGTTTTGGTTTTCTCCAAAGGAAACTTTTCTACCTTTCTGCCCCAAATTTTAGAAAGAAGGCATTAGTAAGTCAAGCTGGAGCAAAACTGTCCAAAATATAAGGTGGTGAATATCCATTAGGTTAAAAATGATGTATTTCATTCTGTGTTTTGGGGAGCCTGTTATGCCCGAGAATATTCAAAGAAGGAAATTACTAAAGTTGAATGATCTTTTGTAAATAACATCCTCCCATCCTGTGTTTCCTTGAATGGTAGTAATCTAAGCCATCAAACTAGCACTCTGATTGCACAGACCAGGAAGTGGTGGCTCTGTGAAAGAAAAGAAAAAGAGACATCTAAAGGATGAAAAGATACATCAAGGAAGGTAATGTACACACACATATATACACACATTACCTTCCTGGATGTACTTCTGCCATATTACCTTGTTCTTTCATTAATCAACCAGGCCCTTCAATTTCTGTATCCAGAAGCAATTCAAGTTGCTAGGAATGAGCCCCCCTCCCCCTGCCAACCCACCAAGTCTGAGAAAAATGTTTGACACTCCTTGCGCTTTGCACATTTAAAACTCAATGTAAGGTGACAAGAACATTAAGCTGCCCAGTGAGCAAAATGTGAAACTAATCACTATCTGTTCTTAGCCATGGGTATAGTAATTGGGAAATTAAACTGCCTGAGAATAGCTGGGCCACCTGCATCAGAAAGCATCTCCTTGGAATGACTAATGAAGACAAATGTATGCTTTACTGACAACTCCAGCAGCCTGAAAAGGCACACTACACTACCTACTTCATTTACAGTAAAGGTAAGCACACTGCAGATTTTTCATTTCAAAGCAGGGGTCCCCAACTCCGGGATCCGATGCCTGAGAATCTGAGGCAGGAAATAAAGTACTCGATAAACATAATGTGCTTGAATCATCCCCAAACTATCCCCCACCTCCCTCCCGTCTGTGGAAAGATTGTGTTCCACGAAACCTGTCTCTGGTGCCAAAAAGGTTAGGGACTGCTGATTTAAAGGAATAAAACCTAACCACCTGCAACATTTTGTACATACGTACTGATTGAATTGGACTTCCCAGGCGGTGCTAGTGGTAGAGAATCCTCCTGCCAATGCAGGAGACACAAGAGATGTGGGTTTGAGCCGTGGGTCAGGAAGATCCCCTGGGGGAGGGCAAGGCAACCCACTGCAGTATTCTTGCTGGGAGAATCCCATAGATAGAAGAGCCTGGCGGGCTACAGTCCACAGGTTTGCAAAGAGTCAGACATGACTAAAGTGACTTAGCATGAACACAAAGCACTGGTTGAATTCACATTGTTATTTACTCTTGAAAACCCAACACTTCTCTTTTTAAGTTGGCAAACTGGGATCAACTTGCTGACTAAAATGTCGAATTACAGCTTTATAACAACTAGATTCAAATAAATAAAACTTCAAAAAATACCTTTATTTTAAATAAACTTGCTGTTATTCATCCATCCATCCATTCTGCATTCATACATCCATTCTATATTTACTGAATACCTACTATGTGCTAGGTACTGCTTGATATTTGGCAGAGAGAAAGACAGAGAGGGATGAATGACAGTTCCTTAAGGAGTCTGTCAACTCTTGGAGGAAAGCTGCACGCACACAGCCAATTTCTACATGTTCTTGTAGGAATCATTTCAGAGTACCTTCCCTTTCCTTGGAGACTTCAGAGAGGAGGTGAGTCTGGAGCTGCATTTTAGGACCAGGTCAAAAGGGTACAAAATGAAGAGTTTTTGTGGCTGAAGAGGCTTGAGAAAAAAAGCCTTGGAAAATGAGAGGCAAGCATATGCAAAATCAAGAAGAAGGCTGTGGTCTGAATGAGAAAAAGAAATCGCCTTCAGAGTATATGAAGGAAATAAATACAAGAGGCCAGAAAGTCAACCAGAGAAAGAAATGGCAACCCACTCCAGTATTCTTGCCTGGAAAAATCCTATAGACACAGGAGCCTGGTGGGCTACAGTCTATAGGGTCGCAAGAGTTGGACACGGACTTAGCAACTAAACCACCACCACCAGAAGGTCAACAGATGATGGTGAAGGCCAGGCAAGGGTGAGGCTGTGCAGGGCCCCAGAAGACAGGTCCAGGATGTGGCATTTCATTCTGTGGGGCAGTTGTTTGCAACACACAGGACGGGGGGACCCTCGGGTCACAGGAAGGGAGGGAGGCAGACTGGGGAGGAGTCAAGAGTAAGGAAGCGGCCAGCCAGTCAGGACGCCAGGCCCTCAAACTCTGCTTCAATTCCAGTAGCTTGGCCAATGTCTATCTCCTATCGGGCCTTCTAAATTTTTAAAATATGTGTTTTGAGTTTGGAAAAGTTTGAGATTTACAACAGTTGCAAAGCTAATACAAAGAGTTCCCCTTAAACACCTCACCCAGTTTCCCTTGACATTAACCTCTTCATGTTACGACAGCCCAGTTGTCACAGCCGAGAAGCCAGCCCTTGCACAGCGCTGTTAACTCCGGGCTCCAATCACATTTCACCAGTATTTCCACACGCGTACCTTCTCTGTTCCATAGTCCATGCCAAGACATCACACTGCATTGAGTCACCGTGTCTCTTTCATCTCTTTTCATGTGTGACAGTTTTTCGGTTTTTTTTCCTTGTTAACTCATGACCTTGACAGTCTGGAGAAATAGGAGCCAGGTATTTTTGTTCTCACTCTGGGTTTGTCAGATGTTTTCCTCATGACTAGACCAGGGTTATGGGTTTGGGGAAGAATACCACAGAGGTGAGGTACATTTTTCATCTTGTCATATCAAGGGGCATATATCATCAACAAGTCTTGGCAATTGCCACGCTAACCTTGAACACTTGGCTAGGTGGTGTTTGTTGGGTTTCTCTGCTGTGAACTCACCACTTTCCCTCTTCACATACACTCTTATTTGGAAGCCGGTCTCCCCGGGCCACACTGACGGACGAGGGTAAGCTTCACTTTCTGGAGGGGGCTGTATCTACCCACATTATTTGGAATTCTTCTACAAGGAAGATTTGTTCCTCTTACTGCCATTACTCACTGGTTCAACCCTTTATATTACAGTGAACTCATGCATATTTATATTTTAGATTATAATCCAATAAACACCACATTACCTATTCCACTGCACAAACTATTCCAGCTTTGGCTGCTGGTGACTGTTTTTAGGTTGTCTCTCACATTCTTCTGACGGGCCCCCATCCTGTTGTTTTCTGAGCACTTTTACTGTTTTAGGGAATCCAGATAATCCAGTCTTACATTGTACTTTCACTACCATAGCTCCAGAACCAGCCATTTTTCCAAAGATCCCTTGTCTTTTTTTTTTTTTTTATGGAAGATGATATTTAGAAACTAGTATCTGGGTATGGGTGTGCTAGATGCTTCTGGGGTATCACTGCTCCCAGGCCCTCTCAGCAGAAAGTGAGGAAATGTATGTGTATCTGTGTGTGTGCATATACATATAAATATATATATATAGTGTAATATAACAATTATAGCTATATATATCGGAGAAGGCAATGGCACCTCACTCCAGTACTCTCACCTGGAGACTCCCATGGATGGAGCAGCCTGGTAGGCTTGCAGTCCATGGGGTCCCTAAGAGTCGGACACGACTCAGCGACTTCACTTCCATGCGTTGGAGAAGGAGATGGCAACCCATTCCAGTGTTCTTGCCTGGAGAATCCCAGGGGCGGGGACCCTGGTGGGCTGCCGTCTATGGGGTCGCACAGAGTCGGACACGACTGAAGTGACTTAGCAGCAGCAGCAGCATATATATATATATATATATATATATGTGTATAAATTGCTTCTATAATCATTAATCAGTGTATATATTACACTAAACATGAATTCATACTAATATGTCCAACTATACCCCAGTACTAAATGGTTCATTTTGGTTTTCCCTCCCTGCTTATCTGCAAAAGCCCTGACAGAGAGAACCTGGCTCTCACCATCCATCCATTTACTTATGTATTTGACTCCAGTATTCGAACCTTCTTTTGAAAATGAAATTCTATTACTTTAAAATAATAGAAAAAAAAACTTGAAAACAAACACAAATCAGTTTGAGAGGTATTTTACAAGATTAATTCACAGAACTTAAGTGACTGGATGTGGAAAGTGAGAGAAGCTAGAAATAAATGTGGATTAAGTAATGGGGTGAACAGTGTCTTTTTATCTCAGTTTTAAAAAAAATACACGGGGGGAAAGGATTTGGGAAGAAAATAATTGAGTCTGGGGAATTTAAAATGGAATATCTATGTGGACATGCATCAAAGACCTCCTGAAATGAGGGTCAGGATTTTAAGAGAGTTCTAAGCTGTAAAAGTAAATTTCAGGGATCTTAAACCTAAAAAGGAAGATAGAAAATCTTGGGGCCAAATAAAAAGGCCAGGAAAATAAAATGAATAGAAATAGAAGGTAAGGGACGACAGCCTACACAACAATAATACTGAAAAATACATGTTGAATACAGGAACATGTACTATCTCTCCATTGATTTAGATCATCTTTAATTTCTTTAAACATGCTTTGTAGTTTTCATTGTATATGTCTTGTACTTCCATTATTAAATCTTGTCCTAAGTTTTTTTTTTGATACCATTTTAAATTGAAATGCTTTCTAGATCATTCATTGCTGCTGTAAAGAAATGTAAGTAGTTTTTAATATACTCATCTTCTATCCTGCAAGTCTGCTGAACTCATTTCCTAGATCTACAGTTTTGGGGTGAATTCCTTAGGATTTCATATATATAAGACTGTGTCATCTACACACAGAGTTTGTTTTGTTTGAAAGTGAAAGTAAAAGTCACGTCCGACTCTCTGCGACCCCATGAACTATAGAGTCTATGGAATTCTCCAGGCCAGAATACTGGAGTGGGTAGCTGTTCCCTTCTCCGGGGGATCTTCCCAACCCAGGGATCGAACCCAGGTCTCCCACATTGCAGGCAGATTCTTTACCAACTGAGCTATCAGGAAAGCCCTGTTTTGTTTGTCCCTTTTCAATCCAGATGCCTTTTATTTTACTTGCCTGCTTTTGTTAGAATCTCCAAAATACAACGAATAAAAGTGGCAAGAGCAGACAACGTTTTTGTTGTGTTTTTTTTTTTAATCTCAAGTAGGAAACTTTCGGTCTTTCACCATGGATGCTCACAGATATTTCATTATCAGGTTGAGAAAGTTTCTCTAGATTCTTAGTTTGCTGAGGCTTTTTTTTTCAATGACTTATTTATTTCTGGCTGTGCTGGGTCTTCCTTGCTGTGTGGGCTTTTCCCTGGCTGCAGCATGTGGGGGCAGCTCTAGTCCTCTTTGAGGCGGCTTCTCTCGTCGTGCAGCACGGGCTCTAAGGTGCACAGGCTTTAGCGGTTGCAGCCCCAGGGCTCTGGAGCACAGGTTCAATAGTTGTGACGCACAGCCGCAGCTGCTCTGTGGCATGGGGGATCTTCCTGGGTCAGGGATCAAACCCGTGTCTCCTGAATTGGCAAGTGGACTCTTTATCACTGAGCCACCAGGGATGCCCGAGTGTTTTTTAATGAAAGGTATTTTGACAAATGCTCTTCCTGCATTGGCTGAGATAGTCATAAGGCTTTTGTCTTTTCTTCTATTAATATGGAGTCTTACATTGATAAATTTTTGAATGTTGAACTAACCTTGCATTCCTGAGACAAATCGCACTTAGTCATGGTGTAGAATCCTCTCTACATGTTGTTGCATTTGATTTGCTAGAATTTTATTGAATATTTTTGAGTCTACATTTATAATATTGGTCTGTACATTTGTTTGATTTTGGTATCAGGAAAATAGCACAACTGCAGTTTTACATATTAGCAGGAAAGAATTGGAAGATAAAAAATTTAAATTACACCTAAATTATTAAGATCAGCCCTGGGATTTCTTTGGAAGGAATGATGCTAAAGCTGAAACTCCAGTACTTTGGCCACCTCATGCGAAGAGTTGACTCATTGGAAAAGACTCTGATGCTGGGAGGGATTGGGGGCAGGAGGAGAAGGGGACGACAGAGGATGAGATGGCTGGATGGCATCACTGACTCAATGGACGTGAGTCTGAGTGAACTCCAGGAGTTGGTGATGGACAGGGAGGCCTGGAGTGCTGCGATTCATGGGGTCGCAAAGAGTCAGACACGACTGAGCGACTGAAATGAACTGAAATTATTAAAACTACATTAAATTCTTAGTGATAAATGAACCAAGAGGTATGCACAAATTACACACTAAAAACTATAAAACACTGCTGAGAAATATTAATGAAGAGACAACATATATTTATGGATTGAAAGGCTCAATACTGATGTCAATTCTTTCCAAACTGAGACTTAAATTTAACATATTCTCAACTGCAATCTGACTAAACTGATTACTTTTAGAAACTGACTAGCTAATTCTAAAATTTATATAAATTCTCAGAATAAATATCTAAGCCAATATTACAAAAGAACAACAAAGATGGAGGGCTTACATATCTGGCTTGAAGTCTTACTGTAAAGCTACAGTAATCAATACAGTACGGCCCAAGCATAAGAAGCAATAAAATCAGTGGAACAGCATAGAGAGCTAGAAGTAGGTGCACATTTATCTGGTCACTTGATTTTTGCAAATATCACTTAGGCATTCCAACAAGGAAAGCAAAGGCTTTTCAAAAATACTGTTAGAAAAATTAAATATCCTATAAAGAAAATAATAAGCCCTACCCTGACCTCTTATAACATACAAAACTTCAATAAGGATCATAAATCTAAGCATAAAAGCTTAAACTATAAAATTTCTCAAAGAAACCACAGAATTTTTTTTGACTTGAGCGTAAAGCTGTTTTAGGATACAGATAACAGTACTTATGACTAGATTTTGAAATGTATGAAAAAAATTTCAGAATTTATGAAAAGATTCTAATAAATTATACCCTCTAAGTTAAAACCTCTGATCAACCAAAAACATCATTAAGAGAATTAGTAGGCAATCCATAGATTAGAATTGGAAGGAAATAGTTGCAATGGATACATTAATAAAATACTAGAGACATATATCTTATACCTCAAAAATAAAAATACATACAAACAACCCAACACAGAACGATGTGCAAATAATGTAATAATGTAAAAAAAAAAAAACTTTAAAGATATATGAATAGCTCGTAAGCACATGAAGACGTCAACATATTAGTTATCAAAATTGCATATTACATCACAATGAAATATCACTACAAACCCAATTCTAGCTTACCAGAATGGCTAAAATTAAAGAGACTGACAAGACCAGATGGCTAAGGGTATGTAACAACTAAAGCCATCATCTAGTGGTGGTGTGGATATAAAAGGGTGCAGTTAACTTTGGACAAAGACTTCTTCTAAAACTATACCTACTATGACTAAAATTCCACTTTCAGATACGGACCTAATAGAAATGAATCCCTAGGGTCACAAAAGACTTGGTTGAGAATGTGCACGGCAACTTCATTCATAGCAGTCGGAGCCTGAGAAGAGCACAGGTGTCCATCCATAGAACAACGGATAAACAAACCGTGAAACAGTCACACAACCAGACGCCACTAAGCAGGAGACAGAAGTGAACCGCTGATAGACCCAAGAACAATCTCAAAAGCATACTATGGAAAAGAAGGCTGACACAGAAGAGCATCAGTATATGGATCGATTTATGCGGAGTTCTGGAACTAGTGAAAGTGTTAGCAGCTCAGTCGCTTCTTACTCTTTGAGACCCCGTGGACAATATAGCATGCCAAGCTCCTCTGTTCATGGAATTGTGTCTTAAAGAGTGGGTCATGACTAAAGTGACAGAGCACGCACGGAATTAGAATTGATTTACTCTGGGAAGTGGGTGGAGGGCGAGATGTGCTGGGAAGGAGTATGAGGGAACTCTCTGGGGGTGATACATACCTGGATAGCACAGGTCTATGTATTTGTTAGAACTCATGGAAATAGACACTGTAGATCTATGCATTTTATGTAAATAGGCAAATTTTAACCTAACAATTTTACTTAAAAAATAAGAATCATGTAAAAAAATTATAAACTTTGAATTCTAGTAATGGTACATATGCCCAAGTATTTGGGATAACTGTAGAGATGTCTGGAGATCAGCCCTGGGATTTCTTTGGAGGGAATGATGCTGAAGCTGCAACTCCAGTACTTTGGCCACCTCATGCGAAGAGCTGACTCACTGGAAAAGACTCTGATGCTGGGAGGGATTGGGGGCAGGAGGAGAAGGGGACGACAGAGGATGAAATGCCTGGATGGTATCACTGACTCAATGGACGTGGGTCTGAGTGAACTCCGGGAGATGGTGATGGACAGGGAGGCCTGGCGTGCTGCAATTCATAGGTTTGCAAAGAGTCAGACACGACTGAGCGACTGAACTGAACTGAACTGAACTGTAGAGATGTCTACCACTTACTGAGAAATGTTTCCAAGAATATGGTGGATTCATGGATAAAGAGAGAGATGTGTAGAGGTAAGCATCTGAGTGACCACTGTAAATTTCTTTCGACTTTTCTGTACGGTTAAATATTTCTCTAATAAAATGTTGCCAAAGGAAAAAAATCCTTAAAAACTGAGTCCTTCCTTCTGGCTTACTTCACTCTGTATAATAGGCTCCAGTTTCATCCACCTCATTAGAACTGATTCAAATGTTTTCTTTTTAATGGCTGAGTAATACTCCATTGTGTATATGTACCATAGCTTTCTTATCCATTCATCTGCTGATGGACATCTAGGTTGCTTCCATGTCCTGGCTATTATAAACAGTGCTGCGATGAACATTGGGGTACACGTGTCTCTTTCCCTTCTGGTTTCCTCAGTGTGTATGCCCAGCAGATAACACATATATATGGAATTTAGAAAGATGTTAACAATAACCCTGTGTACGAGACAGCAAAAGAGACACTGATGTATAGAACAGTCTTATGGACTCTATGGGAGAGGGAGAGGGTGGGAAGATTTGGGAGAATGGCATTGAAACATGTAAAATATCATGTATGAAACAAGATGCCAGTCCAGGTTCAATGCATGATACTGGATGCTTGGGGCTAGTGCACTGGGACGACCCAGAGGGATGGTATGGGGAGGGAGGAGGGAGGAGGGTTCAGGATGGGGAACACATGTATACCTGTGGTGGATTC
The DNA here is from genome assembly GCF_002263795.3 of Bos taurus. Lineage (NCBI taxonomy): Eukaryota > Metazoa > Chordata > Mammalia > Artiodactyla > Bovidae > Bos > Bos taurus. The sequence continues at coordinate 13,663,270 of NC_037339.1, forward strand.
ATTTTGATATTTGGCAAAACTAATACAATTGTGTAAAGTTTAAAAATAAAATAAAATAAAAAAACTGAGTCTTTCACAGTAAATAATAAAAAAGAAAAGAGAAAGTTCAAAGAAAAAAAAAGAAAGCAATAGTCGTTCAGTCATGTCCAACTCTTTTTGACTCCATGGACTGCAGCCTGCCAGGCTCTCTGTCCATGGGATTCTCCAGACAAGAATACTGGAGTGGGTAGTCATTCCCTTCTCCAGGCAGTCTTCCTGACTCAGGGATCAAACCCATGTTTCCTGCACTTTAGGCAGATGCTTTACCATCTGAGCCACCAGGGAAAGCCCAATAAATAAAAGGAAAAAGTTCAAAGGAAAAAAAAAAAGAAAGCAATCCCAACTTCTTAAGTTATTAGCCATATGAACTTGACAAAGCTTTTAAATAAACAGTCTATATCTAAATTTCCTTATCTGTAAAGTTAAAATGATAAATAATATCTTCTATGTGTATATACTAGTCACTTAGTCTCTGGCTCCTTGAGACCCCATGGACTGCAGCCTGCCAGGTTCCTCTGTCCATGGAATTTTCCAGGCAAGAATACCGTGAGAATACTGGACTGGATAGCCATTCTCTTCTCCAGGGGATCTTCCTGACCCAGGGATCGAACCCAGGTCTCCTGCCTGGCAGGCAGATTCTTTACCACCTGAGCCATCAGGGAAGCCCAGCACCATCTGCACAGGATCCTTAAAGGGCTACACTTGCTAATATATGTAAAGAAGATTCTTGATATAAATAAGCACGGAGTAAATGTCTCAGCCACTATTTCTGGTGAGCATGGGGTGCCCGTGGCCATAAACCCATAAAAATAAGATGTCTCAGAAACAGAAGAGGGGACACTGTGTGCACACTGGAGGGAGCTGTCACGTTTGCTGCACAGGTGACATTAGACTCGCTGTGATTTCTTTTTTTCTGGGCACTGTGTCATTGATCAAGACCCCTAAGTGAATGAGCCAGGAGAATGGAAATATTATTTTAAAAAAACTCATAAAGCATATTTTTAGAAATGGTATTTCCTTGACTTTTCGTTCCAGGAAAATAAGAACACACTGCGTGGAGCCTGCTGGGCCCAGAAAAGAAAGCCTGCCAGATGCCACAGCAATAAACAGAGTGGGGCTTCAGAGAAGAAATGGAAATGAGAGCATGTAACACTATGGTTCCAACGCCCTCACCATCTGATATTTAGCCCACTGAAAGGATGGGGGCTTTTGGAAATTCACTTTTGTAGGTCACCTTTAATTAATTTTATTTATTTGTTTAGCAAACATTTTAATCACAGCCTACCATGAGCAGCATTCTATGCATGCCCCCCAGGACATAAGCAAAATGAAGCTGAGTGAGGTAATTTTAGGAAGAAAAAAAGTTCTAAGTGCAGTATAATGAGAGGTTAGTCCTATTTGCACCTGCCACATCCTTTTTCAATATTTATTCTAAAAATGCACTTTTTAACATTTTCAATCAATAGATTAAGCAGCCACATATTTTCATAAATGACAGGGATGCTCAGGAAAAGAGACAGGAGGATGTGTTATGTGAGTTATGTCTTACTTTGCTGAGAAATGCATAAGTAGAAATACGTTTTTGTAAATTGTATTTCCTTCAGTGCTTGTATTATCGTTTTTATAAATAGATATTGTAAACACAAGTAGGATTTCTTAATGTGATATCTTTGACTTTTAATTTAGTAAATGCTTCTGAGAAGAAAACTGGGCTCTAGAATGTTGAAAATTGACTCAGTCTATGATGAACACTGTCCTTTCAGTTTTCAAATATATACACTTGTGATAATTCTAAGAAGCTGATATTGATGAATTTTTACCCAGAATTTTAAAAAACAACAACAAAAAATTCTTTTAAATGAAAAGAAAAGTACATCCTGTTCCCCTGACTCATCTTTATTTTGGGATTATACATTCTGTGCTAAAATTTAGGATGGAAGTTCTAACAGGGATGGCATTGTTCAGCAAATACCAGACCTTTGTGTGTGTGAACACTTTCAAATGAATGGAAATGGTCTTAGACATTTTATCTGGAAAACTTTCGCCTATAGTATTTATTCAAATATTGTCCATATTTTCAGGGAAGGATTCAGAAAAATGTCTTTCTCATGAAAAGAAGTCATTCCCTTGTGTCTATTTATAAAGGAACTCTCTCTCTCTCCTCCCTACACGACACAACATACAGGCCCTGTGCTATCAATAGAAGCAAAAGATAAAATTAAAGAAACACTGACTGCATGCCAAATTCTGGGATAAGAGAGAACAGAAAGCCGGTCAGCAATCACCTCTCCTAGCCCTGATCTTTTCCTCCCACTTATCTCTCCCAGGCTGGGGATGTCTGTGACCTTTTTTCTGAGGGGAGACACAAGCTGTGAGTCGGGTGCCCCGCACTTTAAAGTCTTATTCTTCTTCCTCTTGAGTGAAACCTTAACTGTTAAGAGGAAATGAAATGTTCTGTGCCAATGAAACTACTCAGTCACTTGGAAATCATCTTTCTGGGTTTCAGCACCGATACATCTATGATGTTAAAAAACATTCTTTCAATTTAAATAATAATGAATTTGTCACAGAAGTACATTAAGAGCCCTATATGCAAATAAGGGGCTTCCCTGGGGGCCCAGTGGTAAAGAATCTGCTGGGCATTGCAGGAGATGCGGGTTTGATCCCTGGGTCAGGAAGATCCCCTTGAAAAGGATATGGCAACCTGATCCAGGATTCTTGCCTGGAGAATCCCATGGACAGAGGAGGCTGGTGGGCTGCAGTCCATGGGGTTGCTAAAGAAGCCGGACATGACTTAGTAACTAAGGAACAACAGCAACAACATTCAAATAAATCTCTCCACTGACTTCAGGTGAATCCACTGTTTTCTAAATCAATACCTGATGCTTAGAATGATCAAAGGCAAACTTTTGTTAGTTCCTCCCCATGCAGATCATCTCAGAGTAAAATTATTATGGAGAAATTAGGGATTCATAAGGCAAGACAGAGAGGGTTTTTTGCTATTGTTCTTGTTATTGGGATTTTTATTAACCACAAGCTCATACGACTGCATTTATTAAGAGTGCCTAACTGCCTTGAAATGAAACATCACATGATTCTAACAAGTGTGCTCTGTCTAGCTCACCCAAATTAGGAAGGCTTCCCTGTATTCATTTTGTCTCTTTCACAAGCATCCTTGAGGTTCTTTATTCTGAATTACTTATGACTGTGTTTCAGGTATTAAGAGCACACTTGAAATTTACAATTTTTCTAAATTCCTAACACTTATTAGCTTTGTTTTCTGCCTAGACCTGTTAACCTAATTTTGTCTTCAACACTTCGGGGGATAATACACTGCTTGTTTTTAAATTCTGCATAGCTCTTTCTACATTCAGAACCCCAAATTCAAGCTTTAGTTTACTCAGTATGAATTTGATGATCCTCTGCTGCTGCTGCTAAGTCGCTTCAGTCGTGTCCGACTCTGTGCGACCCCATAGACGGCAGCCCGCCAGGCTCCCCCGTCCCTGGGATTCTCCAGGCAAGAACACTGGAGTGGGTTGCCATTTCCTTCTCCAACGCATGAAAGTGAAAAATGAAAGGGAAGTCGCTCAGTCATGAGTTAAAACCACGCTTACTAATTTTTTCATTCTTCTCCTTTACGTTTCAAACTTGAACAGATACTTCTTGAAAATTTTAAAATCCAGCGTCATGACCAATCTTTCCACCAAGCATTGGTGGCCTAATTCTTTTTATTTTTCTAAAGTTCTGTGGACTGTGATATAAAGAAAAAGAAAAGGAAATGCAGAAGGACGATGGTAGGCCTGTTACTGGACACATTTCCTCATTTCCCTCTGCAGCTTCATCTCCTTGGACACTGTCAGAACCCAGGGGCTCCACCCCAACTCCTGAGAGGATGGACCTGCAGAGAAAAGGGGAGGAAGGCAGGGAAGGCTGCAGACCTGGTGGTAACTTGAGCTGAGTCCCCAGGCCCCAACTTGGAGGCAGACAGATGGCCAGAGCAGCAACTTCATTTCCTAAAGTGAAATCCACCAGAAATTAACAGTGTGCAATTTGTGGGGATTCCAGCACACTTATTAACAAGTATGCCAAATGAGAACCCAAAGTCATCTGCAGATCTGTCATTATGATGGATACTGATTAAAAAATCATACATTTACTGTTATAAAATAGCACTAATAATCTCATAATGGGGACATTGGTTCTACCAGAACAAATTCTACATAAAACCATATGTGAGTTAAGATTTAAAGGCATTTCCTTGCAGATTTCAGATATACAGGAAGACCTAAATAGTATGGCCAGCAGAGCAGCTCTAGGTAATGTGGGCAAGAATTTCTGGCTGAAATCCTATTTTCTGAAGACTTATACTCAGTGACAAATGTCTGCTGGAGACTAAACTTGGCACAGATCTTAGGTTAGTAGAACTCCATCAAATGCAGCAAAAATAAGGATTAAGCGTAGGGGAAAACCCTATAAACTTGACTTTCAGAAGAGACTAGAGCATTGTGTGCAAGGGAAACCAAAGGAAATTCTCAATACTTACTGATCTTTTTATATAGAAAATTACTTTGGCAAGTGCTAAGATCACTTACAGTCCAATAATTTCCAGTACCTTGAAAGGAATAAGTAAAAAGAACAAGAATTGAGCCTCAGAAAGGCTCTGTCAGTTCTAAAAATAATTGGTTTACTCTTCAATTTTTCAAAGTTTCGTTTGTTTAGTGATGTCAACTGGCTCATCCCACAGTCATATATAAAAATATAATGGACTAAAACAACCTTAAATTTTTAGAATAACAGAGTTTCAGGCCCATCTAAACACTGAGATACACAGCTCTCAAAATTTTGAGAGAGTAGACATTTGTTTTAGAGCCCTAAATAATCTGGTAACCCTAAAAAGAGACTTTGATTTTAATAATTTGGGGAATAATAACATTTTGTATTCTCAGGTAACTCCGGTCCTTGTTTTTAGATCTCAGTTTCCAGTCACAGGAGATATAAATGCTGAAGTTCAGTGTTTTAGTAGATGGAAGACTATTACCAGGAACATTAAAATGTCTCCAAGTCAAATGACCATATAACTTCTACAAATATTTATTACTGTTACCTTTATAAATATTTATTACTTTGTTCATTTATTCAACCATTCACCAAATATTTATTCAGAACATACTAGGCAAAATACAAAACAACTCTAAAATCTATTAAAAAGTACAAATATAGATTCATTTGAAGATTTTTGATAGCTCCCATTTTTTGAGGTACCAGAAATTAAAAGACACTTAATTTGAGATAGATCTTGAAACATTATATCTAACTTTGAAAGAAATAATGCATATTTTCCTAATGTGATTATGAAACTAAGGAAGTATTTGATTAGTTTAATGGGAGAGAAAGGCCTCCGAAACTAGCTAATCTCTGAGATGGAAAATAAGAAACTGTGCAAATGCCCTTTAAAATGTATCTCTGAGAAACACCAATTGAATCTCAGAGGCTAAAAATTAGACATAATCCCTTCTTTCTTTTTTTTAAATTCTCTCTTGTTAAGTCTTTGCTTTCTTTCTTTTGTCTTTTCTTGTGGTTCAGACATAATTATACTTGATTTCTATGGAATAATAAAGCCACATTAGAAACTGCTCCCAGAAAAAGATCAGTAGAAAAGAGCAGAGGCACAGCAAACAGCAACAAGACAAAACAGAAAACTTTGTTGACAGAAAGGAAATAAAAAGATTTTCTAGTATAAAGAATAACTAGCTCTCAAGTGCCTATTCAATGGCAAGGAGGGGCCTGCATTACCAAACACTGAACCCACAGCTACATGTCTCCCCGTCTAGTGAATGATGGATGAATGAGGGGTGCAGGAAGGCGGCTGTCCAGAAAAAAAAGATGACCTGTAAATGTTCCATTATGAGAAGGGAAGTACATACAACGATCAATTACGATGAACGAGTCAAATGTCCATGTATTACCAGATCCAGAACGAAACCAACGGCTGGAATTCCCTGGCAGTCCTGTGATTAGGACTCCACGCTCTCACAGCCAAGGGTCTGGGGTCAACCCTTGATCAGGGAACCAGGATTCCACAAGCCACATGGCCTGCCCTCCACTTCCCCCAAAAAACTGTTAAGGAAAAACAAATTGGAAGGTATAAATTCAGTATGATCTCATCTATGAAAACTTGAAAGAAATATTCCATATCCATTGACACAGACATAACTAGTAAGGAAATGGAACATATAACACAAATGGAATAAAATACAAAATCTTATAAGTGATATTATCTATGGGATGTTTAAATATTAGAAAGAATGGTACTTTTTTTTCACTTTAAAAAACAGATATCCAGAACTTTGGCAGAATTAACATTTTAAGCTATGGCGGTGGAGATGGAGGCCAAAACGGTGAGTAGGTGGACCTGGGCTCACATCCTCCCACAGAAAACTAAAATTAGAACACAGAGCAACTCTCCATGAGAATGATCTGAAGACTAGCTGAAAAGATTTTTTTCAGTTGCAAACATTTCCTCCCGTTTGGAGGGTTATATTTTCATCTTGTTTATGGTTTCCTTTGCTATGCAAAAGCTTTTCGCTTTAATTCGGCCTTTTAGTTTAAAAGGCCCCTTTGTTTTTATTTGCACTACTGCAGCAGGTGGGTCAAAGAAGATCTAGTTGTGATTTACATCACAGCGCTCTTCCTACGTTTTCCTCTAAGAGTTTTAGAGTGTCCGGTCTTACATTTACTTCTTTAATCCATTTTGAGTTTATTTTTCAAAGGAGGCACTGATAAGGGATTAACCTCCAAAAAATACGAACAGTTCTTGCTGCTCAATATAAAAAAATAAAAAAAATAAAAGCATGGAAGACCTAAATGGACACTTCTCCACAGCAGACACAGAAATGGCCAAGAGGCACATGAAAATATGCTGCTGCTGCTACTGCAGCTAAGTCACTTCAGTCGTGTTTGACCCTATGCAACCCCAAGGATGGCAGCCCACCAGGCTCCCCATCCCTTGGATTCTCCAGGCAAGAACATTGGAGTGGGTTGCCATTTCCTTCTCCAATGCATGAAAGTGAAAAGTGAAAGTGAAGTCGATCAGTCCTGTCTGACTCTTAGCGACCCCATGGACTGCAGTCTACCAGGCTGCTCCGTCCACGGGATTTTCCAGGCAAGAGTACTGGAGTGGGGTGCCACTGCTAATTACTAGAGAAATGTAGATCAAAAGACTTGCTCTACAAAGAGTTATTACGTCACATAGGTCAGAATGGCCATCATCAAACAATCAACAAACAATAAATGCTGGAGAAGAGGTGGAGAAAAGGAAACCCTCTTGTACTATTAGTCAGTCAGTTCAGTTGCTCAGTCGTGTCCGACTCTTTGTGACCCCATGAATCGCAGCACACCAGGCCTCCGGGTCCATCACAAACTCCCGGAGTTCACTCAGACTCACGTCCATCGAGTCAGTGATGCCATCCAGCCATCTCATCCTCTGTCGTCCCCTTTCCTCCTGCCCCCAATCGCTCCCAGCATCAGAGTCTTTTCCAATGAGTCAACTCTTCGCATGAGATGGCCAAAGTACTGGAGTTTCAGCTTTAGCATCATTCCCTCCAAAGAAATCCCGGGACTGATATCCTTTAGAATGGACTGGTTGGATCTCCTTGCAGTCCAAGGGACTCTCAAGAGTCTTCTCCAACACCACAGTTCAAAAGCATCAATTCTTCGGCACTCAGCCTTCTTCACAGTCCAACTCTCACATTCATACATGACCATGGGAAAAACCATAGCCTTGACTAGACGAACATTTGTTGGCAAAGTAATGTCTCTGCTTATGAATATGCTATCTGGGTTGGTCATAACTTTCCTTCCAAGGAGTAAGCGTCTTTTAATTTCATGGCTGCAGTCACCATCTGCAGTGATTTTGGAGCCCAGAAAAATAAAGTCTGACACTGTTTCCACTGTTTCCCCATCTATTTCCCATGAAGTGATGGGACCGGATGCCATGATCTTCGTTTTCTGAATGTTGAGCTTTAAGCCAACTTTTTCAGTCTCCACTTTCACTTTCATCAAGAGGCTTTTGAGTTCCTCTTCACTTTCTGCCATAAGGGTGGTGTCATCTGCATATCTGAGGTTATTGATATTTCTCCCGGCGATCTTGATTCCAGCTTGTGTTTCTTCCAGTCCAGTGTTTCTCATGATGTACTCTGCATAGAAGTTACATAAACAGGGCGACAATATACAGCCTTGACGAACTCCTTTTCCTATTTGGAACCAGTCTGTTGTTTCATGTCCAGTTCTAACTGTTGCTTCCTGACCTGCATACAAATTTCTCAAGAGGCAGATCAGGTGGTCCGGTATTCCCATCTCTTGAAGAATTTTCCACAGTTTATTGTGATCCACACAGTCAAAGGCTTTGGCATAGTCAATAAACCAGAAATAGATGTTTTTCTGGAACTGTCTTGCTTTTTCCATGATCCAGTGGATGTTGGCAATTTGATCTCTGGTTCCTCTGCCTTTTCTAAAACCAGCTTGAACATCAGGAAGTTCACGGTTCTTGCTGAAGCCTGGCTTGGAGAATTTTGAGCATTACTTTACTAGCGTGTGAGATGAGTGCAATTGTGCGGTAGTTTGAGCATTCTTTGGCATTGCCTTTCTTTGGGATTCGAATGAAAACTTCCCTTTTCTAGTCCTGTGGCCACTGCTGAGTTTTCCAAGTTTGCTGGCATATTGAGTGCAGCACTTTCACAGCATCATCTTTCAGGATTTGAAATAGCTCAACTGGAATTCCATCACCTCCACTAGCTTTGTTCGTAGTGATGCTTTCTAAGGCCCACTTGACTTCACATTCCAGGATGTCTGGCTCTAGGTGAGTGATCACACCATCGTGATTATCTGGGTCGTGAAGAACTTTTTTGTACAGTTCTTCTGTGTATTCTTGCCATCTCTTCTTAATATCTTCTGCTGCTGTTAGGTCCATACCATTTCTATCCTTTATCGAGCTCATCTTTGCATGAAATGTTCCCTTGGTATCTCAAATTTTCTTGAAGAGATCTCTAGTCTTTCCCATTCTGTTGTTTTCCTCTTTTTCTTTGCATTGATCACTGAGGAAGGCTTTCTTATCTCTTCTTGCTATTCTTTGGAACTCTGCATTCAGATGCTTATATCTTTCCTTTCTCCTTTGCTTTTCGCTTCTCTTCTTTTCACAGCTATTTGTAAGGCCTCCCGAGAGAGCCATTTTGCTTTTTTGCATTTCTTTTCCATGGGGATGGTCTTGATCCCTGTCTCCTGTACAATGTCATGAACCTCATTCCATAGTTCATCAGGCACTCTATCTATCAGATATAGGCCCTTAAGTCTATTTCTCACTTCCACTGTATAATCATAAGGGATTTGATTTAGGTCATACCTGAATGGTCTAGTGGTTTTCCCTACTTTCTTCAATTTAAGTCTGAATTTGGTAATAAGGAGTTCATGATCTGAGCCACAGTCAGCTCCTGGTCCTGTTTTTGTTGACTGTATAGAGCTTCTCCATCTTTGGCTGCAAAGAATATAATCAGTCTGATTTCGGTGTTGACCATCTGGTGATGTCCATGTATAGAGTCTTCTCTTGTGTTGTTGGAAGAGGGTGTTTGTTATGACCAGTGCATTTTCTTGGCAAAACTCTATTAGTCTTTGCCCTGCTTCATTCCGTATTCCAAGGCCAAATTTGTCTGTTACTCCAGGTGTTTCCTGACTTCCTACTTTTGCATTCCAGTCCCCTATAATGAAAAGGACATCTTTTTTGGGTGTTCGTTCTAAAAGGTCTTGTAGGTCTTCATAGAACTGTTCAGCTTTAGCTTCTTCAGTGTTACTGGTTGGGGCATAGACTTGGATTACTGTGATATTGAATGGTTTGCCTTAGAAACGAACAGAGATCATTCTGTCATTTTTGAGATTGTATCCAAGTACTGCATTTCGGACTCTTTTGTCGACCATGATGCCTACTTAGATTGATGCAGGCACTATGGCAAACATTATGAAGGTTCCTTAAAAAACTAAAAACAGAACTACCATATGACCCAGCAATTCTACTACGGGGCATATACCCTGAAAAAAATCATACTTTCAAAAGACACATGCACACCAATGTTCACTGCAGCACTATTTACAAAACCCAGTACATGGAAGCAACCTAGATGTCCACCAGCAGAGGAATGGATAAAGAGGATGTGGTACATATCTGCATTGGACAATACTCAGCCATGAAAAGGAACCCAATTGGGTCATTTATAGTGATGTGGATGGACCTAGAGTCTGTCATACAAAGTCAAAGAGAAAAACAAATGCTATATTAATATATAATAGAAAAACATAATAGAAAATGGAAAAATGGAACAGGTGAACCTATTTGCAGGGCAGGAGGAGAGATGCGGATGTAGGGAATGGATGTGTGGACATGGGGGTGGGGGGAGGGGGGGATGCACGGTACGATTAGGAGTCACATATATACAGCACTGTGTAAAACAGATGGTGAGTGGGAATCTGCGATGACCTAGACGGGTGGGAAAGGGTGGGGGTGGGTGGGGGGGGGTCCAAGAGGGAGAAGATACATGTATACGTACAGCTGATTCACTTCATCATACAACAGAAACACTGTAAAGTAACTATACTCCAATTTTTTTTAAAAGATCTTCTCCAACAGAAGATATAAATAAGGAACCCACAATAAGATCAGTAGGAGAGGCAGAGATGCCATATAGTCAAGACCCGCATCCAAAGGTAGGTAGCCCACATATAGGAGAATAATCACAGCTGCAGAGACTTCCCTCAAGGAGCAAGGAGTCTGAGCCTAACCTTGGGCTCAAAAGCCTGGGGGGTCCTGCATCAGGAACATGAGCCAGAGTTTCTGGCTTTGAAGGACAGCAGAGCTTGCATTCAGGAGAACCAGAGGCTACAGGAAACAGAGACTCTTCTCTTAAAGGGCACATTCCAAATCAAAAGCAATTGGAAAGGAGCCTGATTCAGACACATCTGCTGGTCTTGGAGAGCCTTCCAGAGAGGCAAGAGGCTACTGGCACTTCCCCTGCTGACAGAGACACTGGAGGCGGCCATTCTTAGGAGCTTATTCTACCATGAGAACACCAGTGCTGACAGACACCACGCTGGAGCCCTCCCTCTAGTTTACTGGTGCCCAGACCTGGCCTCACTAGTCAACTTTGCAGCATCAGTCCCGGGATGCCCTACACTAAGCAGCCAGCCTTGCAGGGACATAGCCTCACCCACCATCAGGCTAGCACCAGGCCCTGGACTTCCTGGGTTACGCAGGCAGCTATACCAGGACACAGCTCCACCCACCAGTGGCCAGCAGCCTCTGCACTAGGCAGAGTCTTAAACCCAACAGGCTGGGGACCTGTCACATCAGTATACCCACAGTAATCAGCCCCCCGCCCCCACAGAAGGGCCCAAGCAGCCCACAATGGCGAGGAACTCCTAGATCATTTGGCTCAGGTGAACAGAAGGGAGTGTGCATCTGGGCCCCATAGATGTCTCCTACATAAAAAGGTCGAATTTCCAAGATCAGGACATGCAACTGACCTACCTAACTTCCATAAACAAAAACAGAGAACAGGCAAAATAAGGCAAGAGGGGAACAGGTTCAAAATGAAGGAACAAGGTAAAATCTTAGAAAGGCTAAGCAAAGTAGAGACAAGTAGTCTACCCAGTAAAGAGTTCAAGGCAATGATCATAAAGATACTCGATGAACTTGGGTGAAGAATGGGTGAACACAGTAAAATGTTTAAGAGAGACTTACAAAATAAAAAGATGAAATAAGCAGAGATGAAGAATACAATGACTGAAATAAAAAAGAAGGAAAGTACAGTAGATTTCGTGATACAGAGGAAAGGATCGGCAAGCTGGAAGACAGAGTAGTGGCAATCACTCAAGTTGAACAAAAAAAGAAAAAAAAGATTTCAAAACTGAGGCTACATCAAGAGATCTATGGGACAACGTCAGGTGTACTAACATTCTAAGGGTCCCCCCCCAAAAAGAAAGAAAGGGGTAGAGAACCGATTTGAAGACATAACACCTAAAAATTTCCCTAACTGAGAAAGGCAATGGACATCCAAATCTGGGAAGCTCAGAGAATATCAAACAAGGTGAACCCAAAGAGGCTGACGCCAAGATATATTAAAATTAAAATGGCAACAGATAAAGAGAAAATATTAACAGGAACAAGAGAAAAGCAATTATTTACATACAAGGGAACTCACAAAAGGCTATCAGCTGACATTTCAGCAGAAATTCTGCAGGTCAAAAGAATGACACTATATTTTCAGAGGGATGAAAGGAAAAACATACACAATTAAAAATACTCTACTCAGCAAGGCCATAATTCAGGTTTGGAGGAGGGACGAAGAGTTTCAGAGACAAGCCAAAGCTAAAGGAGTCCAGGACCACTAACCCGGCTTTATGTGCATGTGTGTGTGCTGAGTTGTGTCCGACTCTTTGTGACCCCACGGACTAGGCTCCACTGCCTGTGGAATTTTCCAGGGAAGAATGCTGGATTGAGTTGCCATTTCCTATTCCAGGGGATCTTCCCAACCCAGAGATAGAACCAGTGTCTCTAGCATCTCCTGCACTGGCAGGAGGATTCTTTACGACTGTGCCACCTGGAGAGCCCCAGAAACAGGCTTTCTAAAAAATGTTGAAAGAACTTCTTTAAGCAAAATGGCACACCTAGAAATACGAAAACTATAAAAGGAAAAATCTCATTGGTAAAAGCAAACATACGATAAAGCTGGCAGTATCAGGCTTCCTGGTTTCAAGCGATTATACAAAGCTACAGTCATCAAAACAGTATGGTGCCGGCACAAAAGCAAAAACCTAGATAAAAGGAACAGAATACGGAGCCCAGGAGTAAACCTATGCCTATGTGGGCAATCAGTCGATGACAAACGGGGCAACAATACAAACAGGGATAAGACAGCGTCTTCAATAAACGGTGTTGGGAAAACTAGACGGCATGCAAAGAACCAAACTGGATACCTTTCACACCACATAAAAAACAAACTTAAAAAGGACTGAAACTTAAATAACCTGACACCACAGAACTCCTCGGAGAAAACATAGGCCGTATTCTCTTTGACATTGGCCTTGGCAATAACTTTCTGGCTATGTCTCCTTAGGAAAGGGAGACAAGAGTAAAATTTTAAAACTGGGACTGCATCAAGCTAAAAGACTTTTGCACGATGAAGGAAACTGTTAACAAGATGAAGAGGCTGCCTAGTGAATGGGAGAAGATATTTGCAAATGAATCTCTGATATGGGGTTAATATCCCAAATATATAAAACTCATATAACTCAACATCAAAAAATGAACTACTGACCAAAAACTGGGCAGAGAACCTGAACATTTTTTTTTTTTAAAGAAGACACATGAAAAATGCTCGACATTACCAGTCATCAGGGAAATGCAAAGTAAAATCACAATGAGCTACCACCTCACACCTGTTAGAATGGTTATTACCAAAAAGACAAGTGCTGGTGAGGATGTGGAGAAAAAGCAGCCCTAGAAAACTGTTGGTGAGAATGCAAATTGGTACAGTCTCTCTGGAAAGTAATATGGAGGTTTCTCATAAAACAGAACTACCATATGATCCAGCACTTCCACCTCTGGGTGTTGCTCTGACAAAAACAGTGATTTGCAAAAATATATGTACCCCTATATTCAATGCAGTGCTATTTACAATAGGCAAGATATGGAAACAAGTTAAACGTCTATCAATAGATAAATGCATTAAGGAAGTGGTGCATATATTCAATTGGAATATAAGTCATAAAAGAGAATGAAATCTTGCCATTGATGACAACATGGGTGGATTGGGGGGTATTATCGTCAGTGAACTCGGTCAGACAAAGAGAGACAAATGCTGTATGATTTCATTCATATATGGAATCTAAAAACCAAAACAAATGAACAGATATAAAAGAGCAGACTCAACAGATATAGAGAACAAAACAGGTAGTTACCAGAGGGGAGGGGGTTGAGGGAAGAGTGAAATAGTTGAGGAAGATTAAGAGGTACAACCTTCCAATTACAAAAAAGAAAAGAAAAAGTGAGCCTCGGGGAGGAAATGTCCAGCGTGGGAAATATAATTAGTTATATTCTAATATCTTTGTCTGTTGACAGACGGTAATTAGACGTATCATGGTGATAATATTGTAATGTACAGAAATACGGAATCACTATCTTGTCCACCTGGAATTTGCATAATGATATAGGCCAGTTATACCTCAATGTTAAAAAACTCTGAACACTTGGAAGAAACACATAAAAATGCTAATAATGATGGGTATCTCTGGGGGTAGGTATCTTTGGCAGTTTTTAATTTTTACCTTATGTTTTATGTATTGCTAGTTTTATGTCATCAACATGTATTGTGTATAAAATTGGAAAGAAAACAAAAACAAATTCACTAAAAATAAAAATAATAAAATAAAACATGGCAGTAAATAGACTGTATTCTTTTCTGTAGGCTTAAATTACTTCATAATAAAATTTAATGTATTTTTAAATTTTGTGGTTTAAAAGAAGCATCCAGTAGAAATTCAGGCAATTAGAAGGAACTATTCCAATAGGTTCAATTTTCTTATTGTTGAGCCTGGACTATACAAGGCTGATTATTTTCCATCTTTAGCAAGAGGAACAATGGAATATTAATATAAGAGAAGAAACTGGCCTTGATATAAATCACTGCCACTTTTGGCAAATGGATAGTCATTTCCAGAAGGAAGTGAATTATCTGAACATATTAGTAATTACATTGAATCCTGTACCTTCAAGAGTGTTTCAACTCACACATTATCCATGAAGGTTACTCTTTTTCTTCCTTACTGGGTATGAATATGAAGCTTTAGGGGCATGATCAATGGATTGTACATTTTCATTGCTGTTAAACATGCATAATTAGAGTCTGGATTTCACAGTAACAATTGCCAGTGGTAAAGAATCTGCCTGTCAATGCAGGAGACACAAAAGATGTGGGTTCGAATCCTGGGTTGGGAAGATTCCCCTGGAGGAAGAAATGGCAACCCGCTCCAGTATTCTTGCCTAGAAAAGTCCATGGACAGAGGAACCTGGTGAGTTACAGTTCATGGGGTCTCAAAGAGACGGACACGACTGAGCGACAGCATGCATAAAGTATGGACTAGCTGTGCAAGACCACAACTGACTTTTTATTTTAAATCCCTCACAAAACTTCTTTTAGATTGAAAATTGCCATTAGACATTTTCTAATGTAATTCCAAGAAGCTGGTTGCGTGCTGGGGGTCTCCAGCAAGAAAGGAAGCCACAAACATTTTAACTTTGGATCATATGTAATTTTTAGAATTAACAGCAAGAGTCAGAGCGTTTCCTTGGTTTTTAAATCATAGTGGTAAATAAGTTAGAAACATTTCACTAGTGAGGCGAGACTCACTTGAGATATATTGTTAAACATGAGGGGTGAAAATATATCACAGACACAAGTGGTATTACACAGCACACCATTTTTCTGAAAACACAGTCTCCATGCATGAGCATCAGATATATACCCACCATAAGAGAGCATATTGACCTATAATTTTCAATATTACATCCTTGTATTTTTTATTATATGCTATTTTTCAACTAGTAGAGGAACATGGTCTCATAAAGCTAATATTTATTCTTCCATGTTTATAGACCTAGTGGTACACTTCAGGAAATGAGAAACTCCAAGAAGCCAAATAGAACTCGGTGTCCTGAACACCCAAGAAGGGAGGACAGGAAAACCGCCATGTTTAAAAAAATCAGGACCAGAAACTCGGCTATAAAGCTTTAAATAATTCAACAACACAAGCTAAGGGAAGCCTTTGGTGTTATTCCTGTCTCTATAATAGTAGTCTTTTTTATAGATGATAAATCTCATGTAGGAGTCTTCATTTTAGTAGAAAGCAAAGAAAAAGAGTCCTTTAGTCTAGTTCCCATGCGCAACTCTGCACTTGTTGTGTGTATTTTGTGCAAGCCAAGGCAGACGGTACGTGTAACCCACATAACAACCAAGATACCCCTAACTGTATTTTTAAGTCACGAATTACCCTCATCTTCTTATTAAGTAAACTATACGACAAGCTCCCCTGGTGACTCAGTGGTAAAGAATCCACCTGCCAATGTAGGGGACACAGGTCCAATCTCTGTGTCGGGAAGATCCCCCGGAGAAGGAAAGGCAATCCATTCCTGTACTCTTGCCTGGGAGATCCCATGGACAGAGGAGCCCGGCGGATGACAATCCATGGGGTCACAAGAGAGAGACACAATGCAGTGACTCAGCAACAACAAAACTCTGTACTAGGGAATTCAGTGATTCCTTGTGTTAAAGCAAATAGTAGCAAATGAGAATTTGTTTTCCTATGGAAAGGTTGTGCCTGTATTAATGGTAAATGTCTCAAAAGATCAGAGCCTTAACAAAGCTTTTATGGGAAACATTTCCCGAAACCCATTGTTTCTATGCCCTTTCCTTTTCATGGAGAGCCTCACTTGAGGTTTTGGAAGAATCCAGAGAAATAAAAGGCATTAAGTCATGACCCCATTCTCTGCATGCATGAAGAATGAAAGGGGGTGGAGGGGATGCCAGAAGGTAAGTGAGGAACAAGACAGAAATGTGGATGGAAGGTGGGTGAGGAAGGAGTATCGGGTCTGATGGGAGAGAGAGTTTGGGCTGCAGTAAAGGACTGGGTGAAGTCCTTATACCCTGATCCCTGAAGTCAGCCTATGACACGGGGCAGAGAGCTGAAACTGTGATGCGTGCCACAGACGCAAGTGAAAAACTACTCCTTTGCTCCTTACCTTTTCCAGTCTCCCCTCGGATTTCAGCTGCTCTGCCCCTTCCCTCTCTCCGTGACTGAGCGGGTGTCACAACAGTGACACACCCACCCCACCACTTCCGCTGTGGTCTGGGCCCTCTCCTTTCTGTAGGTCCCCAGAGCTCTCCACTCTCTCCTATTTTCCTGCACTGAGTTCTGAGATCATCATCCCCAGATCCATGTTCCTGTAGCAAACAACAGTGACCTCCTCTAGACACCAAATCAGAAAGTCTGGTTCTCAAAAAAGCATCCATATACACATGTTGGTGCGTTTCTAGACAGCTGAAAAATCAATGCAAGCCCAGAGTTTTCAGAAACGATAGGATGGGAAGAGGATGGCACCCAGAGTTAAAATGGGGTCTGGGCCAACCTCACCATTTGCTCAGCTCTGCCCGTTTCAGCATGTTCAGTTCTTGCTGAAGACTCTGTGGTCTGGGCAGTCCCGGTCCTCCTTAATAGGGATGTGAGGAGGTGTGAATCTGGTTATATTGCACCAACCAGGGGCTGGGGGAAGGGGTGCTGCTGGTCTGCAGTTCCTGGAAGGCAGGGCTACTAACCTTTCTAAACTCCATGGGCTGATCTTATAGCATAAAGAAAAAAATCCCCTGGGACTTCCCCGGTGGGCCAGTGGTTAAGATTTGCACTTCCAATGCAAGCAGGGCAGGTTCGATCCCTGGTCAAGGAATTAAGATCCCACGTGCCATGTCAAGAAAAAAAAATTAAAAAAAAAAAAAAAAAGAAGCACTCCCTTCAAAATGTCAATAGTAGCCCCACAGAGGAACACCAATAGATGATTTTTAATGCTCCAGTAACATGTCTGTACTGTTAAACTTAAGCAGAATGTAGAGAATTTAAGAGACTGAGAACAAAACTGTGAGGGTAAAGAAATTTGTGGATTGTATGATCTCATAGGAAAGGTTCAGAAAAACGTGTTTCTCTCTCCTGAAGAGGAAAAGGATGACTTGAGACTTGAGTCTGTAATGATGCAGGGGGACTCTGACCAACACATTCCCTGTCTCCGTGGCAGCAGAAATAAACTGCTGCGTGAGGAGGTCAAGAATCCCTTAGGCTTTTAGACAAGGAGGCTCTAAGAAAGGAGAATCTGTATTAGGATTCAAAAGGAAAGTGGATACGTAGAATGAAGGTCTGAAGACAGATTCTTGTGGGTTTCAGATGGTTCAAGTGGGATCCTGCTTGCCGAGTAGGGAAGAACATTTGGGTCACTTGTCAAGTTCTTCCCAGTGCCTCTATTTAATACAGATACTCTTTGTTACGTCTCTGCACACCACAGTGTCCTACCAGACTGGAGAGTTAAGGTGGAAACACAACTTCCCATCTCCCCACCCCGCCCCCCACACGCCTCATCCTTCAAAGAAAGTCAATCATGGGGCCCAGCAATGAAGGCTACAGTAGGAAAACTGGAGTCTAGCCCGGCAGGGCAGTGAAATCCACTTTGATTTCTCAGTAGCAATAAAAGAAATTTAAAAAAAAAAAAAAAAACCAGAGTAGAGAGCTATTTAGGGGAGAAAACATTTGTCACCGTGGACAGAATGAAAGTCCAACCAAATGAAATAAACGCCTGTGGAAAAAGACATGCCATTCCGGAAGAACTACGTTCCTTCTTCCATGCTCTGTTTAGCTTCTGTGCACTCAGTGTACAAAGCTTTATTTGTGAGCTTGATCATTTTTTCATCTATGAAAGAGGCGGGGATTAACTTCAGCCTTTAGGTGGGTCTTTTATCAGAAAGTACTTTCAAAATAAAAGTGATTTACTTGGTACCATCTCAACAGCAGAACACGCATTTCTGAAATAAAATGCCTGTTGTGCTAGCAAGCTTTGTCCTTAAGTAACCAACAATATAGTTAGTAATCTTTTAAGCTGTTAACACACACGCATTAAACAACGACCCTGTTCTACCACAGCAAATCATACAGTGAGTACCCCTTGTTACAGCTAAATGAAAACATTCTGACTACTGAGACTGTATAAGTTGAAAAATGTCAAAATGATAACACTAGTTGATATTGACAAATGCAGTTTTGATTTTCAATGTTTCAAAGCATAATTTATCTGCAAAGTCTTAGCTAATTGAAAGTACTTAACAAAATCTGATATATGTAGACACTCAACATAAATTCATTGAATCTATTCAGTTAGAATTTATGAACACAGAAATAAAACTTGTTTAAGCCAACGTGGGGGATATGTTATTTCTAATATCCTTGTAACATCCCACAGAGTATATAATAATAAACATGAGAAACAGCATATCAAATTTCTTCTCATTTCTATCTGTCTCCCAGTGAAATCAAAGGATTACAATCTGTACATAATCTACTTCCAGAGTTCTTATTGCAATAGAGTAAGACTATTACCCATTTAAAAAATAACGTTGAAAATTAAGAATAACTTCATGAGACAAATGGAAAACTTAACACAAACCTTAAGAGCTCCAGGAGACGAGAAGACAAACGTGTTCACTGGGGACTTGACTGAAACCACTTATTCACAAAACTCTTTTAAATGGAAGCTGTTCACAAAGGCAGTCCCATGGAAGACAGTGGAGCTTCGACATGCCAGATGCTCCTGTAAGGAGAAAAAAGCACTCCATTAGGACACGTCCAAAGTATTGTGACTGTCAGAACCGGCCACTGTAGTCAGAACATGCTGGAATAGCATCTACCACTACTGTTAAAAGTATTAATTGCTATTAATTTTGCACTCCCAGATCGTCATATTCATAAATGGCAGGGTGGGATGGGAACCTTTTCAGCACTGTCTCTAGAAATGACCAAGGGCCAGCAGCACTTTATACTTAAGTGAATCTGCTTTTCTCCTTCTTTCACCAGATGAGGGTTGAAGGACAGTTCTCAACATGAAGGTAGCAACACTGATCTTCACCGAGAGCCCACCAGCTGTGAGACCCCGGGCACAGGCTCTCTGATTTGAGGCATGGCCCTGCCACTGGAAGGCACTGGCGCCATTTCCCAGATAAGAAAACGAAGGCACAGGTTCCTGATCAGGCTGAAAACCAGGGCATCAAAGCCCAAAGGCCTCTTCCCTCACTTCACTCTGTGGTCTGTGTGCTTTAGAAAACTAGTTCACCAGGCACAGTTGCTATGGAGAACAGTATGGAGCGTCCTTAAAAAAAAAAAAAAACAACAACAACTACAGAGAGTTACCATATGATCCCACAATCCCACCCCTGGGCATATATCCAGAAAATAAGGCAACTCTGCAGCCCAATGGCCACAGCAGCACTATTTACAAGAGTCAAGATACGGAAGCAACCTAACTGTCCATCAACAGATGAATGGATGAGAAGATGTGGGGTATTACTCAGACATAAAAAAGAATGAAATAATGCCATTTGCAGCAACATGGGTGTACCTAGAGAGTATCGTACTAAGTGAAGTAAGTCAGACAGAGAAAGACAAATACCATATGATATCATTTAGATGTGGAATAAAAAAAATGATACAAAAGAGCGATACTTACAAAACAGAAAAAGACTTACAGACATAGAGAACAAACATGGTTACCAAGCGGGGAAGCGTGGAGGAGGGGGACAAATTAGGTGAATGGGATTAACAGATACAAACTACTATATGCAAAATTATATAAACAACAAGGATCTGCTGTACAGCACAGGGAACTATATTCAATATCCTGGAATAACCTACAACAGAAAAGATCTGAAAAATATATATATATATAAAACGGGACCACTCTACTATATACCAGAAACTAACACATTATTGTAAATCAACTACATATTTTAGGGCCTAGATCTGATAGATAGAGTGCCTGATGAACTATGGAATGAGGTTCGTGATATTGTACAGGAGACAGGGATCAAGACCATTCCCATAGAAAAGAAACGCAAAAAAGCAAAATGGCTGTCTGGGGAGGAAGCTGTGAAAAGAAGAGAAGCGAAAAGCAAAGGAGAAAAGGAAAGATATAAACATCTGAATGCAGAGTTCCAAAGAATAGCAAGAAGAGATAAGAAAACCTTCTTCAGCAATCAATGCAAAGAAATAGAGGAAAACAACAGAATGGGAAAGACTAGGGATCTCTTCAAGAAAATCAGAGATACCAAAGGAACATGTCATGCAAAGATGAGCTCGATAAAGGACAGAAATGGTATGGACCTAACAGAAGCAGAAGATATTAAGAAGAGGTGGCAAGAATACACAGAAGAACTGTACAAAAAAGATCTTCATGACCCAGATAATCACGATGGTGTGATCACTCACCTAGAGCCAGACATCCTGGAATGTGAAGTCAAGTGGGCCTTAGAAAGCATCACTACGAACAAAGCTAGTGGAGGTGATGGAATTCCAGTTGAGCTATTTCAAATCCTGAAAGATGATGCTGTGAAAGTGCTGCACTCAATATGCCAGCAAACTTGGAAAACTCAGCAGTGGCCACAGGACTAGAAAAGGGAAGTTTTCATTCGAATCCCAAAGAAAGGCAATGCCAAAGAATGCTCAAACTACCGCACAATTGCACTCATCTCACACGCTAGTAAAGTAATGCTCAAAATTCTCCAAGCTAGGCTTCAGCAAGAACCGTGAACTTCCTGATGTACAAGCTGGTTTTAGAAAAGGCAGAGGAACCAGAGATCAAATTGCCAACATCCACTGGATCATGGAAAAAGCAAGACAGTTCCAGAAAAACATCTATTTCTGGTTTATTGACTATGCCAAAGCCTTTGACTGTGTGGATCACAATAAACTGTGGAAAATTCTTCAAGAGATGGGAATACCGGACCACCTGATCTGCCTCTTGAGAAATTTGTATGCAGGTCAGGAAGCAACAGTTAGAACTGGACATGAAACAACAGACTGGTTCCAAATAGGAAAAGGAGTTCGTCAAGGCTGTATATTGTCGCCCTGTTTATGTAACTTATATGCAGAGTACATCATGAGAAACACTGGACTGGAAGAAGCACAAGCTGGAATCAAGATTACGGGGAGAAATATCAATAACCTCAGATATGCAGATGACACCACCCTTATGGCAGAAAGTGAAGAGGAACTCAAAAGCCTCTTGATGAAAGTGAAAGTGGAGAGTGAAAAAGTTGGCCTAAAGCTCAACATTCAGAAAACGAAGATCATGGCATCTGATCCCATCACGTCATGGGAAATAGATGGGGAAACAGTGGAAACAGTGTCAGACTTTATTTTTCTGGGCTCCAAAATCACTACAGATGGTGACTGCAGCCATAAAATTAAAAGACGCTTACCCCTTGGAAGGAAAGTTATGACCAACCTAGATAGCATATTGAAAAGCAGACACATTACTTTGCCAACAAAGGTTTGTCTAGTCAAGGCTATGGTTTTTCCTGTGGTCATGTATGGACGTGAGAGTTGGGACTGTGAAGAAGGCTGAGTGCTGAAGAATTGATGCTTTTGAACTGTGGTGTTGGAGAAGACTCTTGAGAGTCCCTTGGACTGCAAGGAGATCCAACCAGTCCATTCTGGAGATCAACCTTGGGATTTCTTTGGAAGGAATGATGCTAAAGCTGAAACTCCAGTACTTTGGCCACCTGATGACAAGAACTGACTCTTGGGAAAAGACCCTGATGCTGGGAGGGATTGGGGGCAGGAGGAGAAGGGGACGACGGAGGATGAGATGGCTGGATGGCATCACTGACTCGATGGTCGTGAGTCTGAGTGAACTCCGGGAGTTGGTGATGGACAGGGAGGCCTGGCATGCTGCGATTCATGGGGTCGCAAAGAGTCGGACATGACTGAGCGACTGATCTGATCTGACACTTTAAAAAAGAAGAAAAATATTTAATAAACAGAATTTTGACAGGGGAACAGGTTATACTGCAATATACCAAATGAACTCACATATTACTAAATTGATCAAGAAAATTCCTCTTCTAATTTGCTTTAGTTTTATATCAGACATTGTCTCACTGAGTCAGGAGTCATGGAAATGCAGACACCCAGCTCTACACGGTGCACTTTCTCTCCCACCTTCTTCCTGATGCAGAGAGAGCCCTCTGGAGCCCCAGGGGTCTCCTGGTGTGGTGGGGAGGTTTGTGCGTGCCCTGGGACATCAGCGATACCAAGGCGAAGGTCGCATCTTCCTCTGGCACCTCCATGTGGCCCACAGTTCCTTCGTTGGCCAGGGGAAAGAGGACATCACCTTTGCCTAAGGAGAACCGTGTCCCTGACGCAGGGATGGAGCCTGCATCCCTGTGGCTATCTCTGAGTGACAGGACTGTATCTCCTCATAGCTGTGTCCATCTATGAGGGCCAACTGACAGGTCTCGGCAGAGCTCCATCTATTGATAGATTTATTCTCTTATTTTCAGTCAAGTACCTACATGTTTTGGGTTGTTCCGGTGCCAAGAGCTGACCCTCCATCAGTTTTCCTAGCATCCACGTTTGTGGCGTGTTTCGTATTTATTACCTTGTAGTCAGTCACTTCAAAATTCCCCTCGAAGTGCCAGCTTTTAATGGCATTGTCTTCTGTACAAGCCTTGCAACTTTTAGCTCATATCCACACTGAGGCTGGGAAGCTTTACAGAAAGGCTAGGGAAGGATGAGGAAGGTCACGTGAAACTTTAAAAACTTTTCATTTTATTTTAGGCAACAAAAGCTTAAGGCATGAATAAAGAAATAAGGAAGAATGATTGACAGCATTTTCAGAGCTCTGCAGAAGTGGAGCCTAGGATTACTACATGGGGCCAAAAGAAAAAACAACCGAGCCAAACACAGCCAGTTTATCTTTGCATAAAAGAAGGAAGAAGAGCTTGACAAGGAACAGGGAATGGAAGTATCTGGACCACAGAATCTAAGCTAAATGACAAGAATACAAAATAAACAGCAACTGTTCTTAAAACTTCACAGATTAGCATTCTCATTTCTTTACACTGCTTAAAAACAAAGTTTCAGGTGGAATGCCTCAACTTATAGATTGTGTTTTCCATAAAATATTGATGGTGCCTTCCAAGCAGTCACTCAGCCACAATTCACTGCAGACTTCATTTTTAAATTTTTTTGAAACATAATTGATTTTCAAATGTTATGTTAGTTTCAGATATACAGCAGCATGATTTAATTATATATGTATATAAATATATATGTACATAAACATAGATTCCTTTTTACATTCTCTTCCATTAAAGGTTATTACAAGATACTGAGCAAAGCTCCCTGTGCTACACAGTAAGTCTTTGTTGGTTACTATTTTTTATGTGCTGCTGTTTTTGAGTCATGCCCGACTCTTTTGCGACCCCATGGACTACAGCCCACTAGGCTCCTCTGTCCATGGGATTTCCCAGGCAAGAATGCTGGAGTGGGTCGGCATTTCCTTCTTCAGGGGATCTTCCTGACTCAGGGATCAAACTGGGGTTTCCTGCACTGGTAGGTAGATTCTTTACCACTGAGCCACCAGGGAAGTCCCATTTTGTATATAGTAGTGTGTATATTTTAATCCCAAGCTCTTAATTTACCCCTCGCCTGCTTTCCTCTATGGTAACTATAAGTTTGTTTTCTGTATCTATGAATCTATTTCTGTTTTGTAATTAAGCTTATTTGTATCATTTTTTAGATCTCTCATGTAAGTGTTATCATATGATATCTGTCTTTCTCCAAGCCAGACAGAGAAAGACAAATATCACAGTGCATACTTCTGAGTCATCAACATGTCGGAGAATTCCAAGAATACTGAAAAAAAAGGCAACATAGTTTTTCCCTCAAGCATCTTACTGGTTTGGAATGGGATGCTACTTGGATGTCCAAAATTTAAGAAGGAGGTGCTAGTACGTGGCTGAAAGAATCGGGTCTGGACCAGACTGCCTGGGGGTGTTCTTGTTTCATCAGTTACTAGCTGTGTGATCTTAGGCAAAGGCACCTAAGACTCTTTAACCCTGGCTTCCTCCTCAGCAAAATGCAGAAATGATATACTTCCCATATAAGTTGCTGTGAGCATTAAGTAAGATAACCTATGTAAAGAGTTATATAAGAGTCGGACATGACTTAGCGACTAAACAAGCAAACAGCAAATGATATAAAGTGCTCGGCACAGTAAGAGGAGCACAGTAAGAACGCACCAGTTGGTAGTGAGGAGAAGTGCTGTTATATAACAGACCACAATGACGTCAGTGAGGGAAGAAGTGCTCTGAAGCTTGGGAAGGACTGGAGATCCTCTTTCTTGGGGACGAGGGGGATAGTGAAAGTGTCAGTGAGGAAGGTAGCATTTAAGATCAACCATAACTGAACACACACAAATAATTCAGCTTTTACAGAAATCCTCTAATGATAATTGAAAAGTTAGAAAATATGCTACTTGAGAAAAAAAAAAAGGTCCATGAAATTAGACATTATTTTCCAGGATCTGGTGTGGAAGTAGGCATCTATCATAACCACCCGACCAGGGAATAATACAAAGGAGAATCTATGTATTGCTACGAAGAAAGATACAATGACCCACTGGGTCCTATTCTATTCAACTGTAATCCAACACGACACCAGGGGTTTTAATGGAACTTGGCACGCACTGGACACACCATTTCTAAACTTAGCCTCAAATTGAAGTCACAAGGCTTGTGACTCAAATCTCCAACGTGACCTTTTACAGGACATTGTTCAAGGAAACATGCCTGTCATCGTGCAGAGAAACTATATGCCCTTTCACTCCCGCAAGTATGATGAAAAGATGCCCCACATTGTTACAGGCACAGAGCCGCAAAAGGACTCCGACTTTGACTCTCTAGAAGCAACGAAAACAAAGACTCTATTTGATTTTGTATCCTTCATGTAGAAATGCTGTCTTATCGCATTAATGAACATTCCTATTTCCCCTATATTCTGGACTTTATTTAATTCAAAAGAAGCTTGGCAGGAATCTCATCATTTGTGGATTTAAAATACAGTGCCTCTGAATAAATCCCCCTTTCAAGGGCTTACTGAGCCACGCTACTCTGTCCTTGTCAGACCCATAGAATATTTTACTGAACAGAAGAGCTGAAGCACACGGTAACTCAAATTCCCCAACACCTTCTCTGCTTCCCAGCCCTGGGAGGTCTGCTGAAGGGGGGTGGACTTTAAAAGACGTGGTGTCATCATTCCCTCCTCACCCTTCTTTATTTCTTCTACTGAATTATAGAATCCTGTCAACTCCTCTTCCCATTCACCCAACTCATGACATCACACCTCATATACCACAATAAGCTTTTTGCTGGTGTTCCTTCTTGTAGTTCATCCTACAGTCAAAAATATCTTGTATCTCAGTCTACAGTGGCGATAAGGAAGTATTTGAAAAAAAATGAAGGCATGAATATATAAATGAAAAAATTTTAACGTAACTATATATTCATGCATTACTCAGTAACTTTCTATGAAATTAAAAGATGCTTGCTCCTTGCAAGAAAAGCTCTGACAATCCTAGACAGCCTATTAAAAAGCAGAGACATCATTTTTGCCGATGAAGGTCTGACTAGTCAAAAATATGCTTTTTCCAGTGGTCAGGTACAGATGTGAGAGTTAAACCATAAAGAAGGCTGAGCACTGAAAAACTGATGCCTTTGAACTGTGGTGTTGGAGAAGATTCTTGAGAGTCCTTTGGACAGCAAGGAGATCAAACCAGTCAATCCTAAAGGAAATCAACCCTGAATATTCACTGGAAGGACTGATGCTGAAGCTCCAGTACTTTGGCTACCTGATGCAAAGAACTGACTCACTGGAAAAGACCCTGATGCTGGGAAAGACTGAAGGTAGGAGGAGAAGGGGACGACAGAGGATGAGATGGTTGGATGATATCACTGACTCAAGGGACGTGAGTCTGAGCAAACTCTGGGAAACAGAGGACAGGGAAGCCTGGCATGCTGAAGTCCATGGGGTTGCAAAAAGTCGGACGTGACTGAGCAACTCAACAACCAACTGAGTCACTTACAATGTCTCCCTATTTTCTTAAGGATCGGATCTACGTCCTCATTATGAATACCTGTTTCCACCATTCTCTCTAACCTTAAGACATACTATTTCTGATCCAAATCCTTGGGTCAACTAAAAACTGTCTGCTCATAATATTACAGTGAATCTTAACCAGGGATGCGTCAAAGTTACCCATGTCAACTAAACTGCAATCACCAGAGGAAAGCTGTCACCACATGCGTTTTCCAAATGCTCCGCAGATGCTCAGATGTACACGGCTTGTGAGGAACCACTGCTGCTGCTTCTCTTCCCCTTGGTGTATGAACCCAGCTAGCACAGCTCAGGGAAGCCTCCCCTTTTAAGTGACACTTCCCAAGCCACAGCAGTATTCCATCCTTTCTCTAGTTCCTTATCATAGAGTTAAAACATTTCAAACTAGAAAGGATCTTCCGCCGATTCTCTTGACTGACTCTATTCCAGTATTCACACACTTAGGTAATCCCCTCTCTTCCCCACCTTGAGGGTGGGTGAGACCTAGTCTTCTGACGAACAAAGTATGGCAAAAGAGATGGGAAGTGACCTCTCTCTTGCCCTCTGACCCTAATGATGCCAGCTGCCATGCTGGCAGTGCTCTCTGGAGAGGCCCGCTGGCAAGGGTCTGAGGCCCTCAGTCCATCCAGCTGTCAGGGAACTGAGCCCTGCCAATGATCACTGGGTGAGCTTGGAAATGGATCCTGGTACGGTTGAGCCAGGGGAACTGCATTCAGCCCCAACTGGGATAACTGTGCATCTGACCGACACCCTGACTGAAGCCAGGTGAAGGACCATGAGCCGGAGGACTGCCCTGGGCCATGCAGATTCCTGACTGTGATAGTTAGTATTATGTGTCGTTTGGCGAGGCCACAGTACTCAGATATTTAGTTCAACACCAGTGTGAATGATGCTGTGAAAGGATTTTTTTATATGAAATTAACATTTAAATCAGTAGATGCTGAGTAAAGCAGACTAACCTATGCAGTGCTGGTGGGTCTCATCCAATCAGATGAAGGCCTTAAAAGAGAACCATCTGAGGTCTCCTGAGAAAGAGGTATAATGCTTACAGACTGCCTCTGGACTTGAGCTGAAACAACACTTCCTCAGATCTCCAGTCTGCCCTGCAGATTTTGGACTTGCCAGCCCCCATAATCACATGAGGTAATTCTCTGAAATAAAGTTCTCTACAAATAGGTAAAGATACTGATATATATATGCGTGTATCTCTATATATTTGTGTATGTGTGTGTATAGAGGAAAAAGGTTGAGCGTCCAAGAATTGATGCTTTTGAACTGTGGTGCTGGACGAGACTCTTGAGAGCCCCTTGCACTGCAAGGAGATCCAACCAGTCCATCCTAAAGGAAACCAACCCTGTATATTCTACAGAATGACTGATCTGATGCTGAAATTCCAATACTTTGGCCACCTGATGCGAAAAGCCAGCTCACTGGAAAAGACCCTGATGCTAGGAAAGATAGAAGGCAAAAGGAGAAGGGGGCAGCAGATAATAAGATGGTTAGATAACATCATCGACTCAACTGACACGAATTTCAGCAAACTCCAGGAGATAGTAAGGGACAGAGGAGCCTGGCAGGCTATCGTCCAAGGGGTCACAGAGAGTCAGACACGACTTAACTGAACAACAATATGCATGCACGTGCACGCGTGTGTGTGTATTCATACTCTACACCCATGCACCCTGTTGGTGGTATTTCTCTGGGGAAATACTTAAGTTTCAGGGTAATTTGTTAAGCAGCAATACATGACTAATATGAGACTCCTCCCCCTCCATAGCACTAACCACACTGAATTATAATTGCTTTTTAAATTCCTCTCTAATTAGGGCTTCAAGTTCTGTTAAGGCAGGCATCATGTTCACCATGCTTGCAACCACATCTACAGCTCTCAGTATTGTGTCTGGTATATGGCTGGGGCCCAATACATATTTGTTAAGTAAACAAGTAAGTGATAAAGCTTTCACAGCAGCGTCTTCATATTACAAAAAATAAAAAAAGATGCAAAACAAAACAAAAAACAATGAGACAATTCTGGAACTAAAATTGTTACTGTATATAAGTACAGGTTCCTTCAAAAGGGGTACTAATCAATGTGAAAAATTTTAAATGACACATATATTGCTTTACTGTAGAGATGAGAGAGGCTGTGACATATTTGGAGACTGTAGAGAATTTATGGAGCTGGAGAATAAGACTAGGTGTGAATTCCAGAATAACAAATTTGAAATTTTGTCAACCGGCTTAGAGCTACTGAAGTGTTCTTGTTTCAGATGGATTTTGACCAGGAGTGTTTTTTTGAGGATAAATGTGGCATCAGTGTTCTGAATAATTAAAAAAAGAATAAAGGAGAGGACTATTGCTAAGAGGTGAAATAGAAATACAGTTGTGAAAGTATAAAGGAAGGCCTAGATGGAAGGGAAAAAAATGCAGAGAATAGAGGAAATTCCACAAATTAGATGGAAGTCATGATAAAATAGAAGAAATAATCAAAGCTGCAAGAATATTTTAAGCCTGGGTTTGAGGAAAATTGTAAGAACACTGACCTAATGTGGGAATTCAAGAGGGGGACCTGGTGTGTGAGCACAGGCCCAGGAGAGTGGAATGGGACAATCCACGCTGCTCTAAGCTTTAGAAGTCACATTCCTTTCCATGTTCATGACTACTGATATAATAAATCTTCCCCCAAAGATCAGTGCAGAATACAGAGTATGTCTACAGTTTCTTTCAAGTGGCATATAATTTACATACAGTAAAATGCACAGATTTTAGGCATGTACTTCAGTGCGGAGCATCCGCAAATGTAACCAAATGTAACCAAACACTAGTTAAGATAAACAGCCTTTTCATCACTCCAGAAAGTGCCTTTCCGTCAAGCCCTTCCAAAAGGGGAGCTCTGGTTTCCATCTCTGTCAACGGCTTGGTCTGTACTTGAACTTCATATATACAGAATCATAGATTATATGTTATTTTTTGTCTGGCTTCCTTTGCACCACAGTGACTATACTTTATTCTTGTTGTTAAGTCTATTCAGTTAATTCATGAGCATTAGTGTATAAAAAATATTGTTTAAATGAGTATCATTCCGTGGTAGGAAAACACCATAGCTTCTTACCCACTCTCCGGTTGACAGACATTGAGGTTGATCCAGTTTTCAGCCACTATAAGGTTATTACAAACACTCTGATACAGGCTTTTTCTAAATATACGCTCTCATTTCTCTTAAGTAAACAAGTAGATCGAGGCTGATGGGGACCCAGGGCAGGTTCACTCTAAGGAGCCACTAGTTTTCCAAAAACGGCTGTAATATTTTGCATCGCCACCAGTACTGACTGACTGCGAGCTCCCGAAGTCCTGACCAACATTCCGCATCATCGCTGCTTTTATTTGTAGCCAAGTCTAGTAGCTGTGAAGTGGTATTTAACTTTGCATTTCCCCCACGACTACCGATGTCATTATTGATCCTCAAATATTTACTGGGCGCTCTGATACCTTCTTTTGTGAAGGTTCTGTTCAAGAAACTTTGCCCCTTTGGGGAAAGGGTGTTTTCTGTCTTCTTAAAGTGAGTTGTAAAGGTTCTGTAGAGATTCTGGATGCAATTTCTCGGTCAGAAGTATGTATTACACAGTATTTTCCCTGTCTGTGGTATCTCTATTAATAACCTGTTATTAATGTTCGCCTGTTTACGAATGGAAGTTCTTCATTTTGGCCAAGTCCAATTAATTTGTTTCCCCTGTAGTGTTAGCGCTTTCGGTATTCGAAAAAATAGTTGCCATCTTTCTAAGACACTGGCTTACATTTTTTTCTAGAAGCTTTACTGCTTTTGCTTTCACATGGAGATCTATGATACATCCTGAATTACTTCCTGTGTGAAAGTGAAAGTTATTCAGTCTTGTCCAACTCTTTGTGATCCCATGGACTATACACTCCATGCAATTTTCCAGGCCAGAATACTGGAGTGGGTAGCTGCTTCATTCTCCAGCGTATCTTCGCAACCCAGGGATTGAACCCAGGCCTCTCGCATTGCAGGCAGATTCTTTACCAGCTGAGCCACAAGAGAAGCCCAGGAATACTGGAGTGAGGTGGGCATTAAGTTTCACTGTGTTTCAACACAGTTTGAATGGTTCCAGCACCATCTGTTGACGGACTGTTCCTTTATTCCACTAAACTGCTTTGATATCTTTGTTGAAAATCAATTAACTATATAGTTGTTTATTTCCGATTCTGTTTCACTGATCTGTTTCTCTACCTTTTGTCTAATATTAGATTTTCTTAATTATTGATGCTTTTAGAGTAAGTCTTAAAATCAGGAAGTGAGGGTTCCCCCACACTGTCATTCATTTTTAAAAAAATGTTTGACTTGGACTTCCCTGGCAGTCCAGTGGTGAGACTCCATGCTCCCAACACAGTGGGCATGGGTTTGATTCCTGGTTAGGGAAGACCCTGTATGCCGCATGGCACAGCCAACAAAGTTTAAAAAAAAAAAAGAGAGAGAGAGAGAAAAAAAAGTTTGACTCAATTTTTTAAAAAAGAGGAAGAAAATGTTTTGATTTTTGTAAGCCCCTGTATTTTCATATAGATTTTAGAAATTGTCAATTTCTATATACTATTTGGGGAAAACCAACATCTTAAAAATACTGATTCTTCCATTACATATAATATATATATATATATTTTCCACCTAGGTCATCTTTATCAGAAATATTTTCTAATTTTCAGTATTTAGGTATTATGTTTTTCATTTAAATATATCACTCTCTTATGGTATTGATATTATTGTAAGTGGTGGTGTTTTTTAATTTCAAATTTTCTAATTATATTTTCATGTATAGAAATACAATTGATATTTTACAATGACCTTGTATCCTGAGGCCTTGATAAATTGAATAGATTTCTGCCAAGTTCAAATAGATCTTTTTAGATTTCTTAGAATTTTCCAGATATGCAGTCATACCATTTGCAAACAGAGACAGTTCAATCACGTCTTCCTTTCCAATCTGTTAACTTCTAAAATTTCTTTTAGTAGCTAATCCTATTTCATTGGCTAGAACCTCGAGTTCAACGTTAAACAGAACCAGTGAGAGTGGACATGCATGCCGCCTTCTTGATTTAGGAGGAAAGAATTCATTGCTTCAGCTTTTTATTTTTGGAAGCATAGTTGGTTTACAATATTATATTGGTGTCAGGTGTACAGTATCGTGACTCAGAACCTTTACAGAGTATGCTACATTAAATGTCATTATGACAGCTAGACTACCTGTGCTGTGCGCTGTATCTGTGCTGCTCATCTACTGTATACCTAGTGGCTTGTGTCTCTTAACCTCAATCTGTCCTTACCTCATTCCCTCTCCTCACTGGTAATCACTAGTCTGTTTTCTGAATTTGTGAATCTGTTTGTTTTGCTATATACACCTGTCAGTTTAACTTTTAAATTCCACTTCTAAGTGATATCACACAGGGAGTGATATGTGTGATATCTTTGTGTATGTGTCTTTGACTTATTTCACTAAGCATAATATTATCTAGGGCCATGCACATTGTTACAAATGGCAACATTTCATTCTTTTCTTATGGATAAATAATATTCCACCACACACACACCCCCTTAATCCAGTTGTCTATTGATGGTACTGATGTGTACGTGGGTTGTTTCCACGTCTTGGCTATTGCAGCTAGTGCTATGAACACTGTGGTGCATGAATCTTATCAAATATAGTTTTCATGTTTTCCAGATATATACCCAGGAGAGGAACTATTGGATCAACAGGGTAGTTTTATTTTCAGGTTTTTGAAGGACGTTCCACACTGGTTTTCACAGTGGCTGCACCAATTTACATCCCCAGCAACAGTGTATGAAGATTCTCTTTTCTCCAGATCTTCAGCAATGTTTGTTATTTGTAGGCTTTTTGATAATAGCTAGTCTGACAGGCATGAGGTAATATCTTTTTCTTTTGATTTGCATTTCTCTAATAATCAGTGATGCTGAGCATCTTTTCATGTGCCTATTAGCCATATGTATGTCTTCTCTGGAAAAAAGAGAAGTCTTTTGTCGGGTCTTCCGTCCAATTTTTAATCAGGTTGGTTGTTTTTTTAGATATTGAGTTATGTGTGCTATTTATATATTTTGGCTATTAGCCACCTGTTACATCATTTGCAAATATTTTCTCCCATTCCACAGGTTGCCTTTTGTTTTGTTGATGATTTCCTTTGCTGAGAAAATGTTTTAAGTTTAACTAGGTGACTTTTTTTTTAATTTTTGCTTTTATTTCTTTTGCCTTAGATTCAGAAATGTACTGCTACAATTTATGTCAGAGTGTTCTGTCTATGCTCTCTTTTAGATGTATGGTTTCAGGTCCTACTTAGGTCATTGATACATTTTATCTTTAATCGAGTTTAATTTTTGTCTCTGGCTGAGGAAATGTTCTAATCTCACTCTTTTACAGGCAGCTGTCCAGTTTTCTCAGCATCACTTACTGAAGAGACGGATGGTCTTTCCATCACTGTATATCTTTGCCTCTTTCACTGTAGGCTAATTGACCACAGACGTATGGGTGTGTTTCTGGGCTCTCTGTTCTGTTGCATTGACCTTATGTCCGTTTTCGTGCCAATGTCATGCTTTCTTGATTGCTGTACCTTTGTCATAGTCTGAAGTCTGGGAAGGTGATACCTTCGTTCAGCTCTGTTCTTTTTGCTCAATATTGCTTTGGAAATTCAGAATCCTTTTTACCAGTAATTCCAACAAATTCTAGAATTATTTGTTCCAGTTCTGTAAAAATAGGTCATGGGTAATCTGACAGGGACTACATTAAATCTATAGACTGCTCTGGGTAGTATGGCCATTTTAACAATATAAACTCTCCCAGTCCAAGAGCATGGAATATCTTGTCCATTTCTTTGTATCATCTTCAATTCCTTTAATCAATATTGTTATAGTTTATAGAGCATAGGACTTTTACCTCCTTGGTTAAGCTTATTTTTCTTTCTGATGCAAATTTAAACAGGACTGCTTTTTTACTTTCTATTTCTGATAGTTCATTACTGATGTACAGAAAAGCATCAGATTTCTGTACTACTAATTTTGTATCCTGCAACTATAATCCTTTTTCTATATCACTGCTTTCTATTCCTAATTGTGAATTAGATATTTTTGCATCTATGGTCATGATAGATATTAATGTGTATTTTTTTAAACTGTGTCAGGACTTGGTAGTAAAGTAGTATATATTGCAGAAAATGACTTAGGAAGTGTTCCACTCTATTTTCTGTTATTTACTTAAGATTAGTGTCATTCCTTCCTCAAATATTTGAAGAAATTCACTAATAATACCATCTGGATCTGGGGGGATTTTGGTTGTTGTTATGGGAATGTTAAATTTAATTAAACAAATTCAGAGCTAGTTCTACCTTCCATTTTTTCTTGTATCAGTTTTAGCTGGATTTGTATCTTATAAAATAAGAAATTTTGCCAATTTCCTCTACGATGACTTTGTTCCTCACTACTTCTCACAGCCTCCAGTAACAATTCCTGCACTTATTTTTTCCCTTGCCACTTCACTTGCTGAGCTAGTTCTATCTCTCCAGGCTTCCTTTCTTGACATATTCAGATTGATGTTACTGTTTCTCTCTTCTGTGAGCTTCTCCAGTCCTTACTAATTCAATCGCATACTGTCTTATATTTTCCATTTTCTTTTATTAGTTTATTTTATCTCTGAAAATAGATTATAGAATTCTTGAAGGCAGAAATTATACCTTAAACTTCATTGTTCCCCATAGCAACTAGCATAGTCATTTAACATTAAATAAATATCTATGAGATTATTGATTTGTCCACTGTGGGTTAGTTTAAACATCTACTGTGGATGAGTTTGGAGCACCTT
Organism: Bos taurus; assembly: GCF_002263795.3. Lineage (NCBI taxonomy): Eukaryota > Metazoa > Chordata > Mammalia > Artiodactyla > Bovidae > Bos > Bos taurus. The sequence goes on from NC_037339.1 coordinate 13,697,985, forward strand.
ACATAGTGCCAGGAAGCATGGAGAGTTAAAATTAATGATAGTAATAAGAAACTAGTATCAGGCACACTAAAAGGCATAGGAGCCAACCTGAAAGAGCTCCCAATGGCCAAAACTGGAACAATTTGAGAAACAAAGCAAATAATTACAGTACCCGACCATATAATCCAAAGAATAAAATAAACAGCGTGAGTTCATAGTCCTATAAATAAATTAATGAACAAACAAATAAATGGGAGAAAAAAGGCTCTTCTTCCTTACAGAATTTTAGGTAGAAAATGCAGAGGGAAGGAGGGAGAGAGAAAACAATTAGAAACCCAGCAGGAAATGCTACGGATATGATCGAACGATGAATATTGAAATTAGTTGGGAACGTTTTAAGGAGGAACAGTTAAATAACCTTAAAGTAGCCCACCCTAAAATATTTATTAATTACTGCAGTCGATTTAACGCATGCCCCCAATTCTTTGATAGTCTCCTATCTGGGATATGCAACAACTTCTCTCCCTTTGACTGTGTGCCAGACTCAGTGACTTGCTTGAAATGGATATAACATGGAAAAATAAAATGGCCAACTGTGAAGAAACCTGGTAGATACTACCTTAATCAACTGACCAAGGTTCATACTACCAGGGTAAGACATGTTGATATCATATACCTTTTATATGGTGAGAAGTGCGCTTCACCACTGTGGTATTCTTCCCTATAATCCCAAACTCTCATCTAGTCAACACAAAACATCATGAAAAAAAAAAAAAACTGAAGAATATTCTACAAAATGTCTGACCAGTACAATTCAAAGCTGTCAGAGTCGTGAAAGATAAAAAATAAAACTGAAACTGTTAGAGCCTGGAGGGCACTAAGTGGGACAGGGTCCCCTGGCATCCTAGACTGGACCCTGGGACAGAAGAAAGGACAGATCTGAAGGTCTGGTGGAGTCTGGCTGCAATATGAAGTGTAGATAACTGCATTTCATCAATGCTAATTTATTAGTTTCGATGGGTATACCATAGTTTGGTATTCTTTATGGGAAGCTGGGTGAAGAGTACAGAAGGACTCTCTGAATTGTTTTTCCAACTCTTTGGTAAACTAAAAATTATTTCAAAAGGAAAAGGGTTTTTTTTTTTTTTTTTTTCCTGCTGTTTAAAAAAAATATTGGGAGTATAGTTAATTTACAATGTTGCATTAGTTTCAAGTTTTTTAAACACTGTTTTACTTTTTAAAACAAAGTGCTACATTCTCTAATTATATCATTATTAAAAAACAAACAAAACAAAACCTTGTATGGGAATTGCTTTGTCAAATTCAAAATGTTAAGGCTTTTGATATGTATCAATTATAGTGGCTTCAATTGCTATTAAAGGAAATTTAAAAACCCAATCAACATTTAAATATCTTAAAATATAATAAAGGTTTTTTTAATGGCTCTCATACAGTCCACAGATAACTCAGGTCACAAAGCTTGCTTCCCTCCAGTAACTCGACAGTGTTATCTCCTGCTTCTTTCTGTCCTCTGCTCTGCCTACTTTGGTTAAGAGCCTCCTTTTCTCATAGATACCAAATGGCTGCCAACAATTCCTGGGGATACATTTTCTCTCTTTCATGCTCAGAGGAAGAGCACATCTTCCCCAACCCTCAAACAAAAGTCCCAAGCTTTCCTCTAGATCAGGTTGTGTCACGTGCCCATTCCTGAGCTTTGACAAGGCACTGAGATACTGTCGATATGCAGAGGCTTCCCTGGTGGCTGAGCCAGCAAAGAATCCACTCGCAGTGCAGGGGATCCAGGTTCCATCCCTGGGCTGGGAGGTCCCCTGGAGAAGGAAAGGGCAACCCACTCCACTATTCTTGCCTGGGAAATCCCATGGACAGAGGAGCCTGGTGGGCTACAGTGCGTGGGGTCACAGAGAGTCAGAAAGGACTCAGTGACTAAACCACCACCACCAACAGAATACCACAGACTGGGTGGCTTATAAACAGAGAAGGAAAAAAAAAAAACAGTCCCATAAAGAATGTGAATCCAGGTTTCCTCCAGCCTTCACTTATACTGAGAATTAACCTTTAAAAGATCACAATAAAATCAAAAGCTGCCAACATGACAACTAAAATGAGTAGGCCAGTAAGGAAAGCCTTTCTCATTTGTTTGGCTGCCTGCATCTTAGCTTCCTGGGCAGGGATCAAACTTGCGCCAACCCCCGCCCCCAACCCCTCCGCCTGCAGCGGAAGCATGGTCTCAACCACTGGACTACTAGGGAAGGCCAAGGCTTTTTAATTTAAAAAATCTATTACATCACTCCATACACTGATGTTTGGGAACACTGGAATTTTGTGCTCTTTGTGTTTATATTAATCATTGGACTTATACTCCTTTTTCTGAAACATAGGGTAGTTTGGATTTATAATTACACAAAGTTTATGAAACAGGATAAACAAGAGCAATTTATTAGAAACATTTTAGCTTATTACTAACATTATGACTATTAGGAATAGCTACAACTATTCCTAAGACGACACAGGGTACCATTAAGAGAAGGAAATAATAAAGGCCAATTCTATAACTACTCTCACTTCAAAAATCACTGAGATAATACTGATCTTCTTAGGGAACAAAAGAACCTAACAGGTATCCTTTGATGAGGCAGTGCCAAATTATTTCACATTTTAGCTTCTCAATCAACCGTAAAAAGAGACAAGATTTATACTGGTTGTACTTGCTTCCAGCTCAAATGGCAAACTGATCATGTCAGTTTATCCCATGCCTTCCCAGGTTCTCATTAATATTCAGGTCAAGAAACCAAGTAGGCACAAATCTACAAAACCAAAGAAAAGAGGAATGGATGAAACAGTCCAGCAAAATTCTAGACGATGGAGTTGATCAGAAAGCAGACAAAGTTATAACCTGAAAACACTTAAGAAGGAAGGATGACCATGACAATACAGAAACTTGGAGGATCCTGCAAGGAAACAGCCAGGTTTCCCATAAACACCCTAGAAAAAGCAGGACGACAGGACATACAATCTCTGATGATGCAGTCCCCAATCAAATTTTCATTCTTAAATACATTTGGACATAAATTATTTGGACATATTCTTAAGTATATTTGGACAACAACTGTTGACAGACATTTGTATTGAAAGATAAAGGAAAAGATCTTCAATAAGCAAAATCCAACCAAACAAAAATGATCTTTGAGAAAACCTGAATAATTTGAGGAACAGTACTTGAAAACATTGAGAAATAAGAACACAATTCTGTTTTAAAAAGGAACACTCAGAATAAGAAAGGGTATTAGAAAATTTAAAGTATAACAGTCAAAAATTTAAAAAAAAAAAAAAAAAACAACAATATAAGGTAAGGAAACAATTTTGAATAAGTCCCCCTGAAAGTTAGGCAAAAAAACTAAGACAGAAAAAGTCCAAGAGGAAAAAAAAAAATGTACAGAAGCCAACCAGAAGTTCCCACTAATACAGATTTTTAAAAGAATTCTAAAGCAGGAAAACAGAGGAAAGGGAATGATCAAAGAAATAATTTAAAAGAATTCCCACACCTATAGGTCACAACTCTTCAAAATGAAAGGGCCCATCAAGAAGGCCATCAAAAAAGCACATGAAGAAAAGAACCACAATCAGATAAGTTTTGGTAAGAGATCATAAAAGTCAGTTTCTAAAAATTGAAGGGAGGAAAAAACTAACTTTCAAAGAGGCAAGAATCATATTTCTTACCAGCATTACTAAATGCTAAAAAATAGGGCAATGTCTTCCAAGTTCCCAAGAAAAACTTACTAACCTATAATTCTTGACCTAGCCAAAACACTAATCATTTACAGATACACAGAAATTGAGAATATTTACCTCTTATATACCCTTTCTGGTGGTTCAACAGTAAAGAATCTGCCTGCAAAACAGAAGATCTGGGTTCAGTCCCTGGGTCAGGAAGATCCCCTGAAGAAAGAAATGGCAACCCACTCCAGGATTCTTGCTGGGAAATCCCATGGACAGAGGAGCCTGGTGGGCTACAGACCTAAGAATAACAAAGAGGCGGACACAGCTTAGTGACCAAACAGCAACAACAACACATACCCTCTGTAGGAGGGTCCCTGAAGTAGCTTCAGCAGTCCATGGAATTAAAGTGAGAAAGACGGATCCAAGGAAGCTTAGTGGAAGACGAGATGCCTAGACTACAGATGCTCCAGGCTGCGGACAGCATAAAGTATATAAGAAAAGGGGGTATTGCAAAGAAGCTGAAAGGACTTAAGGATTCCATAAAGACAGATTATGGGGGAAAAATACAAACTATCAGAAACTCAAGGGAAAACAAAAAATTACAAAAGGCAAAGTAATCACAATACACTACTTCAATCGGCAGTAACAATGCTTGCTGCTGCTGCTGCTGCTGCTAAGTCGCTTCAGTCATGTTCAACTCTGTGCGACCCCATAGACGGAAGCCCACCAGGCTCCCCTGTCCCTGGGATTCTCCAGGCAAGAACACTGCAGTGGGTTGCCATTTCCTTCTCCAATGCATGAAAGTGAAAAGTGAAAGTGAAGTCGCTCAGTCGTGTCCGACTCTTAGTGACCCCATGGACTGCAGCTTACCAAGCTCCTCTGTCCATGGGATTTTCCAGGCAAGAGTACTGGAGTGGGGTGCCATTGCCTTCTCCGATAACAATGCTTAGATACTCATAATAGTTTTTGTTGAATTTTTTAACCTTCAGAGTCAACCTACTAACATAACATTAAGACCTTCAGATGACTAAAACTAGGTATAAATGAAATTAGCTTTAATAGTGTAAAATTCAAAGTCCAAGTGAGAGAAACTAGAAAATATTAAAGCCAGAAGTTACAGAAAGAGTAATAATCTCATCTTATAAACTAAGGAATCACTAGATACTGCCTATAGTTAATAACTATATTAACTATTGACTATGACTTTCCTGGTGGCTCAGATGGTAAAGTGTCTGCCTACAATGTGGGAGACCTGGGTTCAGTCCCTGGGTCAGGAAGATCTCCTGGAGAAGGAAATGGCAATCCACTCCAGTACTCTTGCCTGGAAAATCCCACAGATGGAAGAGCTTGGTAGGCCACAGTCCATGGGGTCACAAAGAGTCGGACATGAATGAGTGACTTTGCTTTCTTCTTTCTTTCTGCAGTTAATAAGAGGCTTCCCAGGTGGCACTAGTGGTAAAGAAGCTTCCTGCTAATGCAGGAGATGTAAGAGACACGGGTTCAATCCCTGGTTTGGGAAGATCTCCTGGAGAAGGTCATGGCAACCCACTCCAGTACTCTTGCCTGGAGAATCCCATGGACAGAGGCGCCTGGCAGGCTACAGTCCATAGGGTCATACAGAGTTGAACATGACCGAAGTGACTTAGCACACACACATGGTTAATAAAATAGAAATAAGCACAGTTAATAAGATAGAAATAAGCATATTATTTAAAGGTATGTAGGCAACAAAAAAACTAAAAATGGTAGCATATTGAAAGTGGGACGGCTGTAGTACAAATAAGCTAGACCTTTATCATAATATTAATTAACAATATCTAAATTTAACAAATCAATAATGGTTAATATACTGCACATACAGACAGACACTCAAGACAACCAATATTACAAATATATTTAGAGCTATAAACGCAAAAATTGTAAACATATGAACATATAAAAGAATTGTAAGTTTTTCTCTGTGCTGGGGGTGAGGTCTAGGACAATAGCTTTGCACTATAAGCCCATGGCTTTTTTTTTTTTTCAAAAAGTGTACAAATATGTACACTTTTATACATACTTATATACATTATCAATAAAATGCATGTATATATGTATACGTCTATATATATGCATTCTATCAATAAAAATAAGTATTTTTGAAATATTTAACATTTCGAATGTGAAATATTTATTAACACTTTAAAAATCTATCTGGAAATCATCCCACTAGACTACGCTTCATAGTGTAGCCCTCAAGATTTAAATAAGGTCTTGGTATTTCATAAATTAAAACAGTACATTTTAAAGTCTCAAATAGAGACTTGGTCTTCTACAAATCCTAATGGCCCAAAAAGTGCTGATGAAATTTAAAACTGATGTGATTACAGTATTTATGAAAAATACAGGAGGTAAGTAAATGCCTGTCCTTCATGACTCTCCGTAATGGCATCTGACAGGTGTCAGAGAAAAGGGGGCACGCTGATCTCTAGCTGACCAATACAACAACAAACAACTCCTTAGGCTGGAGCATCCTTAAACCCCCAGAGTCCGTCATTTATGCCCTGTGTGGTTCCCAATAAGCTAGACCACAAACTGTCCATCAGAATCCGGTCTGTGGAGCACATCCCCAGCCTTCATGTCTAGGTGACAATACCCTCTCTATCAAACACGATGAAGCTCGAATGACAGGCAGAGCAGGACACCACAGAATTTATGTCACTTGAAATTTGGGATGTACCTGATGTGGCATGAATTTGAATTTTCTGGTTATAATAAACTGCTCTGTGATATGGATTTGGAAAAAGTGAAAATGAAGTGGAAAATCTTCAGAGGAGACAAATGTCAGAATAAGAAAGACGGTAGAGTCTGTGGATGGTATTCTCATTCATCTTCAAATTTCTTTTGCTCTGTGTTTAAATATTTCAAATAAAGAGTTTTTCCAGTGTCATTTGATAGAGGCAAACATCTGAAACTCAGCAGCAGACTTTAAATAGTTTCATCTTGTAGGATGCTTTTAAAATGAATGCTGGCTTGCTTTTCCTAAAGAAAAAAAAAATGCAGGCTTCTAGCCCCCCACCCCTTCTTGAATGAGAATTTTCCAGCTGTTGCTGAGTTTCCAGACTTTATGTTCTCAGGGTTGGATAGTCCTACTAGTAAACATTCCTTTGCAGCAAAAATTAGGGCTCAGAAAGACTGGCAAGTGGTAATGGACTTCAGATCTCTGTTGGAAGTGTTTACGGGAAAAGCCTGGGTATTTGTGTATGTATCTATATGTCTGTGTCTATATACATATAAAACTAGTAAGAGAGAAGTCACCAAACTGTTTCTGCAATGAAATAAATAACCACCAAAAAAAGTAAGTAATTCATAAATGTTATAGGATTCTCTTCCTTATGAATGAAATCAGAGCTTTAAGAGCCTTAAGATAACAGCATGTGAATTTCATAAGCCTTCTAGAATCTGGAAAGAACAAGAAGTTGCTCCCCTGCCTGCCTGCACTGCCATTTCTGAGGCATTCACATGTGGCAATTGTTGCCACTAACGTTATAGTTACTATGCAATCCTTTTAAGTAGGTAAGATTCATGACAGCGAGTTCCATGTCTCACTTACTACTGTATCCCACTGTCTGGAACACAGCCTGACATATAATAGGGACTTTGTCAATTTTGAACCTGAATAGCAACCTTATTTCATTGTACAGAACAAAGGAGCAAGGAGAGACGAAAATGCTTTGAGAATTCTCAAACACTCTAAGATTTTAGTGATGGCTGTTGCTATTCTGCATAATCCAGTTCCCTGCTGGGGACAGTTCCTAAGGGCTCTGACAAAGCTGTTGCCTGCATTTTTAAGTCTAATACCAGGGTATATAATTAAAAGCACCTACAGAGGTAAGAGGGCTTCCCTGGTGGCTCAGTGGTAAAGAATCTGCCTGCCAACGCAGGAGACATGGGTTCGATCTTCCCCTGGAGAAGGAAATGGCAGCCCACTCCAGTATTCTTGCCTGGGGAATCCCATAGACAGAGGCATCTGGTGGCTTATAGTCCATGGGGTCGAAAAGAGTCAGACACAAGTAAGCGCACAGGCAGGCACAGAGGCGAGAGGCAGACCCGCACAGCTGCTCAGAGCATAAACCCTGGAGTCAGGCTGCCTGCGATCAAATTCCACTCAATGGCACACTTTCTGGCTATATGACCTTGTTGTTCAGCCACTAAGTCGTGTCCGACTCTGGTACTCCATGGACTACAGCACGTCAGGCTTCCCTGTCCTTCGCTATCTCCCAGAGCTTGCTCAGACTCATGTCCATTGAGACGGTGATGCCATCCAAACACCTCATCCTCTGTTGTCCCCTTCTCCTCTTGCCCTTAATTTTTTCCCAGTATCAGGGTCTTTTCCAATGAGTCTGCTCTTTGCATCAGCCGGCCAAACTGTGGTGAGTTTTTCACCTCTGTTGGCAACCCACTCCAGTATTCTTGTTTGGGAAATCCCATGGACAGAGGAGCCTGGTGGGCTACAGTCCATAGGGTCACAAAGAGTCAGACAGGGCTTAGCAACTAACAATTTCACTTTTTCTATGCTTCACTGGCTTATCTGTTAACTGGGAGATAATGGTGCCTAACTTACATGGCAATTGTTGAAAATGACTGCAAGGAGATCCAACCAGTCCATCGTAAAGGAAATCAGTCCTGAATATTCATTGGAAGGACTGATGCTGAAGCTGAAACTCCAATACTTTGGCCACCAGATGCGAAGAACGGACTCATTGGAAAGGACCCTGATGCTGGGAAAGATTGAAGGCAGGAGGAAAAGGGGACGATAAAGGATGAGATGGCTGGATGGTGTCACATACTTGATGGACATGAGTTTGAGTAAACTCCGGGAGTTGGTTTGGACAGGGAAGCCTGGTGTGCTGCAGTCCATGGGGTCACAAAGAGTTGGACACAACTGAGCGACTGAACTGAACTGATAAGTAACTCATTGAAAAAGCTTCTGAGTGCTGATGCTGCTACTCCTATTACTACAGGGAAGCAGGAAAAAACATAAAGAAATTCAGTCATCTCCATACTGCTTGTTTTTAAATTTTTTTTTTTACCAGTGCCATACAAATTTAAGCATAGAGTTTATATTCCTGAATTCCTCTGAATATTCAACTTAATGCTCTATTTTTCTATATATTTAGCTCCTTCAAGAACCCAGTGGAACTACAGTTTAGCAAGTTACAGGTTTCAGATAAAACTAGGATATCAGCTGAGGCATGAAATCACGGAGGGAACTTCATGCAGCTGTGCATGTTTTTCAAAGCATGTTGCTGTGATTTCTTTTTCGTGAAGGCCTTTTATTTTTTTTTTCTATTTTATTTATTTTGTTTTTTTTTTATTTTATTTTTTAACTTTACAATATTGTATTGGTTAAAGTGACACGGACACTGCAATCGTTTTAAACATACAACTATTTTAATTTTTACTGAGATCTGCTTTCGCGATATCCTTGGAGTTGGTAAGCTGACACGTTTTCTGACAGCGGTTTCATTCAGAAGAGCTTAGTTTATGATTAGTGTGCACACGGTGGAGGCGGTGCTGCTGTTTATATTGACGCTGTGCTCCGTTAGTATTGAAATCCAGATGCCAGTTTACTTCATCGCACACATATCAGACTGACCCGAATTCTTCCAGAGACTTAAAAGGAAAAATCCCAAATGAAACCACACACCATTTGTGAGCCACACTCTGTGCGGTGGGCGAGACCTTTCAGTGAGAACTTAACTAAATCTAGGTCAAGGGATTCTCTTGGAGGAGGGCGGGGAGCAGTAGTTTGCCAAAGAAATTCTAAAATTTCCAAAATAAAGCATAAGGCAATATACCATTTCACTGATTCTGAGTTATTCTTGTATAGTGGTTTGAGAAATGTCAGACGAGTGGTAGTCTGCCTCATTTCATCTCCTTGTAGAAGAAAAAACTGTCACCAGCCAGCTCCTGCTTCAAACTTTGATAATTTTGTAGGTTCATACTAAGAGAACTAAGAAATCCCCAGAAATGTCCTTCCCTGGGGTGATCATGGCAATACCTTCGTGTAAAGCCTAGAAGCGTGTGTGATTGACTGACTGATATATATTTTATAAGATCAGGTTTCCCTGGTGGTTCAGTAGTAAAGAATCCGCCTGCTAATTCAGGAGACCCGGGTTGGATCCGTGGGTTGGGAAGATCCCCTGGAGTAGGAAATGGCAACCCATTCCAGTATTTTTGCCTGGGAAATCCCAGAGACAGGGGAGCATGGCGAGCTATAGTCATGGGCTCACAAAAGAGTCATATACGACTTAGCAACTAAACAACAAGATCAGTTTGAGCTTTTCTTTACTAGGAAGTCCAAAGATGGCTATTTGGATTTAAACCACTACAAGCAGTTATACAAAAATCTTTCCAGAAGGAAAGACTCAGAAAATGAATTCTAACTTACAGTCCTTCTGAGTGTGCTGTACACTTGTGATAATACACACTGTTTGAGGCACTTTTACCATTTTGCACATTTTCATCCCCAAATTCAAACCTAATCCATCCTGAGAACAAAAGCTGGCAAGAAGCACTTCAAGTGATAAGCGAACAAAATGCAACAGAAGAGCAACATCCTGACACGGAAATGTCATGTGAGTTGCTGAATGGCACACTGCTCCAAAGTTTACCATAACATTTTGAAAGCCTTTGCCAGTGAGCATATAATTGACTGAAAGCCTTGCCAGCACTGTTTTAGAGATGTCTAACATACTACATAATAAAGAAAATCATTTACAAAGAAAGCTAAGTGTTAAAAATGCATTTTTAGAGAGCTTTCAAAACCAGTGTTTCCCCTCCCATTTATGGCCAAGGAAATAACTGCGATATTATCTAGTTTAATATTTTCATGTTCATACTTTACTCGCTGCCTATCATTTACATTTTTGCATGGCAGTCAAGTCAGACACAACTGAGCGACTTCACTTTCACTTTCCACTTTCATACATTGGAGAAGGAAATGGCAACCCACTCCAGTGTTCTTGCCTGGAGAATCCCAGGGACGGAGAAGCCTGTAGGCTGCAGTCCATGGGGTCGCACAGAGTTGGACACGACTTAAGTGACTTAGCAGCAGCAGCAAGTCAATCACCCTAAGAATGTAAGAAGTACAAATTTCTTGGCTCAAAATGCTATCAGTTAAGATCCTGACTCATGAGGTCAGAATCTACCCTTTCTTGTGAGTGTTACATTCTCCCATTCATCCACCCGCCCAACCATGCATCCATCTAGTCATCCATCATCTATCTATCCATTTTTCTAACAAATACTCGCCAAGTATCTAAGCTGCAGCAAGCATTGTGCGGTTGCCAGAGACTTAATGATGAACAAGACAGAGTTCCTGCCACCATGGATTTACAGGATAGCTGGGAAGACTCTTAGTGAAAGGAATAATAATTTTAATTTGGGATAAAGAAATTAAAGAAAGAATAAAGGTCCTGGGATGGAGGCAGAACAGAATGCTAGATGGGAAACAGGAAGGTCATAAAGGAGTCCTAAAGAAATGGCATTTATCCTGAGGCCTTAAGAATAAGTAGTACTAGGTCAGAAAAAAATGAAGGGACTTGTGGGGGCCAGAGGGAACAGCACCATGGAGGGAGTGGAACACTAAAAACAAAGAAACCTCAAAGAAGGAGGGGCTGGTGTGTAAAGAACTCTTTAGTGGCAAGTAATGAGACTGGAAATATGGGCACAGGTTGGGACCCTTCCTATTCTTCTATGATTCGTTTTTTTCCTTTCTCTTATTATTTACTGTTTTAATCAACACTAGACAGGGTAAATGCTGAAGATACAACCTGAAATAATAATAAAGAATTTAAGTATTATTGCATTATTCTTAGCACAAACCTCATCTTGCAATCCAGTGAATTGTCGAAATACAAGCACTATCCATCTACTCCCCTAGAAAATCTGCGGGAGCTCTTAAATAGCAAGTATCATGATCACATCTTCAACTGTGATTTACATTTCTTTTATGAGACTTACTATAATGAGGGAAAAAACACAAAAGGAACAACTACATTTAAAACTGATAAAAATCACAAGTGCTCCTTCAAGTCAACTTTGAGCTCAAGTTCAACTTTAAGTAACGATTCTCCCTTAGCTGTTGATCACATAATTTGCAAAACAAGTTTTCAAGGAAAAATAAGAATCTCAACACTACAATTTTGCATTATTATATGAGCACAATTGTTTTCCTAGAATACATCAAACTCTTTAACCATGAAATGCATATATTAAAGCAATGCTTATTTACATACTGACACACTTAGGGACACATTTGTCTGTGGATCTATTTCTGTCTTAGCTGGCAGGGAGAGGAGCAGTAATAATTAGCTTTTATTCTTGTGGTATCTATTTCATAGTCACCTCTAGAGACAAAAGAGGTAATTTTGGATTTCACCTTTTTTGTTGGATTCTATTACAATTAAAGTGGAATTTAAAAAAAACTCAAATTAGTTTTATATGTCCTAAATTTCCAACTGAGAGTTTTTTTGTTTTTAATTCTAACTAGTTATTTGCATCACAGTAAGTCCCTATGGGTAGCTGCTAAATTCCTAAACCAGAAGCAACTATATTTCAGGAAGAGGGTTTATATCTTAATACCTAATATGTTTTTATCTTTATAAATTAAAAAAAAAAAAGATCTCTTCTAGCCTTCTGTTTTTTTCTAAATTCTCTCCTCACGTTGGCATGGGAACTTGCGGCTGTAGCCAAACACATTGGTCAAGAGAGAGTGTTCACTTCAACAGCTGGGAGGGAAAAATGAGCAGAATCTGCCGGCCAACAATCCTCTGTGTGCTCCCCACCCAAGTGCTGGGTTCTGGCCCATGCTGTTCGGTCAGCCTATTCTGATTAACCCTTCCACATTCAGTTGTTCAGCTGTCCCACACGATACACTGAAATCTAGCCCAGCAAACAGCAGGCCTACTTGGGCTTAATCTGTGGCACTTTCTTGTAACCAGAGCTGTCTAACAATGGGACTATTTGTCCTATAAAGTAGTAACATAACTGAACAGGACTCTACGGGGCCTTCCTGGGACAGACCTGCTCCATATCCTCTGCTTTAGCTCCTCTCTGAAGTGCTTAGATAACAGTATTTGACTGCTTGCCAACGCAGGTTCGATCCTTGGGTTGGGAAGGCCCCCTGGAGCAGGAAATGGCAACCCACTCCAGGATTCTTGCCTGGAGAATCCTATGAATGGAAGAGCCTGGCAGGCTGCAGTCCATAGAGTCACAAAGAGTGGGACACGACTGACTGACTTATACAACAACAATAAGCGTTTTTTTTTTTTTTAAAGCGGTTTTTGATGCACATTTCCTGAGTTGTTTTGCAGGTGTTAAAAACCTCCCCCTGTCCAACAAAAGGAAGATGGTGACTACTTAAGGCCCATGAGCACACAGCCTCAGGCCTCCTGGAGCCTAAGGACTGATGATGTGAACACCTGTGACAGTACCCTGCCACCCCACCACGGGCGAAGGACTGTGCACAACCTGTGACTCCCAGCTCCTTCACCTGACCTGTAAAAATGCTTTGCCAAAACCCTTGGGGAGCTCAGGGCTTTTTAGGGTATGAACCACCTTGTCTCTCTGCAGGGCCCTGCAATAAGCCTTTCTTTGCTCCGGACTCCAACATTTCAGTGCTCGGCCTCACTGTGCATGGAGCACGTGAACTTGTGTTAACAGGAACTTCCTTTATCTTTATCTGCTGAGCACTGGAATATTAGCTGGATAATCAAATGAGATACTAGAGAAGAGACAGGTGGATTCCATGGAAAAACGTGGGCAGAGGTCCAGTTTCCACACCCTCACCCTTCCCAATCCTGAAACAGCCGTGTCCTCAGGGGTGAGGCTTTCTGCTGGCCCAAATGTGGGTTGAGGCTCCCTCCCTTCCAGTCACGAGACCACTTTACAACGGTCAATTCATTAGTGCCTTTCAGAAGCTAGTCTCCTTTCATCTTCACAGCAGAGCCAGGACAGTATTCCCGGACGAATACAGGAGATGCTCACAGTGAAGTTGCTTCCTTGGTGGTTCAAACAGCAAAGAATCTTGCCTGCACTGCAGGAGACCCCGGTTTGATCCCTGGGTCCAGAAGATCTCCAGGAGAAGGGAATGGCTACCAACTCCAGTATTCTTGCCTGAGAAATCCCATGGACAGAGGAGACTGACCGGCCATAGTCCATGGGGCAGCAAAGAGTCGGATACGAATCAGCAGCTAACTCTTCACAATATTAAGCGACATGCCCAGGGTTACACGACTAGGATGTGGCAGAGCTGGGACCAGAATACAGTCCTTCTGAGTCCCTAGAGGTCACCTGCTTCTAAAGGGCAAACGCTCAGGCAATGTCTCAAAAAGAGTCTGGGACTATGTGTGTGAAAATCACTGATCACTGGGGTGGTTTTTTAAATGTGCATTTCTGGATCCCAGTCAAGAGTGAGTAATTAGATTCTCTGGAGGGTGGGGCCGAGAGTCTGCATTTTAACAATCTGTCTGGGTAATCCTTGCTCACAGTGGGCTTGGAGGACTGCCGCACTACATCTTTTCTTCCATCTCTAAACTTTGGAGGAGCTTGTCATTAGGAACATTTCTGGGATTTTTTTTATCCATCAATGGAGTGTCTTTTATGAATAAGCCACCACACCCTGACCTTCCCGGTCACATATATTAACACATTATTGACCAGAGACATATTACAACTCCAGGCGTTAGCATCTGCAAAAATCCCCCAGTCGATAATGTGTTAACAAATGCTCATAGAGTATTTACTACTTGCTAGGCCCTGTTACTTGATTGACTTCTCACCACAACCTCACAGTAGCTGACATTGTCATTATACTCATGTTACAGAGGAGGAAACGCATACACAGAGAGGTTAAAGGGACTTGCCTCAAATCGCACTCAAGACAGGAGCTCGGACTCTCTGGCTCAAGTTCGTGTTTAGCTATTGCACTAGGCTAGACCCGCAGCTTCAAACCAAGATGTGTAACTGCCCTGAGCAGTGCTGGGGGAGCTCTGCTCACAGCCACCTTCGGCCTGAGCCTACTGAATCAGCTTAGGGTCATCCAAAGCACCCCTGCTCCACGTGCGGTGCCTCCCTGTATTTGGTTCTCTTTGCCAGCATGCCCTGTACGCCCCACCCCTCTCTTCACACAGCTAATGCCTTCTCATCCGGCAAAACCTGGACACAACACCCAGATGTCCAGGACATGTGATGGTCCCCTCTGCTTCGCCTCTAGGCCCCGGAGCACACTGGCCTCCTGACACCAGTCACACTGAGCACACCTGCAGACCTACTCCCGTCCTCCACCGGGAGACTCTAAACCCCTCAGGGTGGACATCGAGCCTTGATTATTATCTGCCCAGCTGTCTGGAGGTGAGCCAGAGCGCCAGAGATATTCAGGGCATAGACGACTGGTTGTTTGCAAAGTAAGGAACGGTCATTCGTTTTATTTTCAGTAATAAAATTTACCCAAGGTTTCTAAACCCCTGTGCTCATTTACATATCATTAATTTCTGGACAGCAAGCCTGAAGAATAGTAAGCGAAAGCCACTGCCAACTGGAGATCAATCCAAATTTCCGATAAAATGTCTCTGAAACTATGATTTAAGTCAGTGGGAAATCTTCTGTGGACCTATGAAAATGGCGAAATGAACCACTGGTTTTCAGGGAAGCGCCTGTACCCATTAGTGCATGCTGGTTTGGGTGCTGAAAATGTGCAAGCAGATGGGGGTAGTGAAGCTTGGCTTGTGAACGCGGTCCTTCCCTCTCCAGCTGGCAGGAGCCAGAAATTTTGAGAGCTCCCGCTCTCCTGGCTACTACTGCAGGATCAAGTTTCCCCACCCGGCAATGACCGCTGAAGCCATCTAGGGAAAACAACATTGTTCTACAGAAGAAGAACACAGAGGACAATGGGGACGGCTTAGTTCCCTTGGCTCCTGCTTCTAGAAAAGTCTGCTTGGTGTTTATCTAACTTGTCTCTCAGCGGCCTAGTACATCAAACAGAAGAGTTGCAAAACATTCTATAGTCATAGGGTAAGAATAGTTTACATGCCTAGAAAGCCACCCGAATTGTAATCAAATTCCTCAAACAAGCAAAGCGGCCCCAAATACAGAACATTAGCCTCCCCATCTTATGTGGCTTACTAAATTCTTGAGATTGCATACATGCTGAACAGACTCACTGACACTTTTTTTTTCCTTCCTTTAAAAGAGATTTAGTCTTTTCCCTCACATCAAAGAAAGAATATCAAAGAAACACAAAATGGAATTTGTGATTAGTAGAAACAGACCGTATTAATTTTTCCTTCTAAACAATACCCTAGGACGAAAATAGGCTAAAGCTATTATGCTAATTCAGTGATGGAGAGCTCAGATTGCGACACAAATAAACAATGTGTTTCAGATAAAACAGACTATACACTGTACCTCACAATTATATTTTATGGTGGAAAATATATTTATGAAGCTTTTGGCCTGGTGATTTAAGAGAAATGCCCTCAAGTCTTCAAGTTTCTCTAAGTTCCATGTGAAACATTACAGTTCTGTGACTTCCATTACTTATGGAAATAAAGCCCAATGTCTTTGAACAAAAGTCCAGGAGTCAGTGCCCTCTGCCTTGGTTGTAGGACGGATGGACTCTGGTGTGGGCTAATTATCTTGGCTCTGCCCTGAAGTCAAGGAATGCACTATTATTTTCCTTCCTAACAGAGCCTAGGAGACAAGTCAGGGAGCCCTGATGGCTGATCAAAGAAACAAAACCAATCTAAAGAATGCATTCCTCACCAGGAAGAACTCATTAACCATATCAATAAGGCTTGTTGTTGTTCGGTCGCTAAGAGACCCCAGGAACTGCAGCACGCCAGGCTTCCCCATCCTCCTGGAGTTCGCTCAGACTCAGGTTCATGGAGTCGGTGATGCCATCCAACCAGCTCCTCCTCTGTCGCCCCCTTCTTCTTCTGTCCTCAATCTCTCCCAGCATCAGCGTCTCTCCTTTAGATGCCCCACCTCCTCCTTTCAGTTCATCCTCAGGAGAGATGCACTGTAAGAACTCATCCAAGTGTTTAATCATTCACTGATACTAGATTTCCTCTGATAGGTGAGACTATGTTTTCTCTCCCACAACCTGGCACCAAATGCTGCCACGTATGCAACCATCTATTGGCAAGCGGGCACAACAACAGGCACGTACTCAATTCCATGAGAAATCTCTCTCTGTTCTTTTTGGTGTTTCAACAACATTTTGGATCAAAAGTTCAATGCAGGCAGGTATCATGATATTCTAATGCACCATTCAGCTAACTCTTTTAGTTAGTTAAGGATAGTCTTACATATAAGACAGGGCTGCACTACCAACTGACCGGTCATGTTCAAAAGGTGACTGGCTTTCCCATATTTGGTTCACTAGATTCTAACATCCTATTTATCCACAAATCTTGAATCCCTTCATTTCACTGTTCGGGAGTAAATTCTTCACTTCAGCTCAGTTCAGTTGCTAGTCGTGTCCGACTCTTTGCGACCCCATGAACTGCAGCACGCCAGGCCTCTCTGTCCATCACCAACTCCCAGAGTCCACCCAAACCCATGTCCATTGAGTCGGTGATGCCATCCAATCAACTCATCCTCTGTCATCCCCTTCTCCTCCTGCTGTCAATCTTTCCCAGCATCAGGGTCTTTTCCAACGAGTCAGCTCTTCACATCAGGTGGCCAAAGTATTGGAGTTTCAGCTTCAACATCAGTCCTTCCAATGAACACCCAGGACTGATCTCTTTTAGGATGGACTGGGTGGATCTCCTTGCAGTCCAAGGGACTCTCAAGAGTCTTCTCCAACACCACAGTTCAAAAGCATCAATTCTTCGGTGCTCAGCTTTCTTTATAGTCCAACTCTCACATCCAAATCCTCCTCATTGATCAGATCCAAAGATCACTGAAACATTTATTGTAATCATCTCATGAATCTTCCAAATACTAGCAAAAAACCTGAACTCAATAGTCTGTTAGGAATTATATATATCCATCACTGAGATGCAGATTAACTTACATACAGCACACACACACACACACACACTACACCCCACTACGTCTACAATGAAGAATTTAAAAGTAAATTATAGAAAACATAACCAAGCAGGTTATCCATTCATCTTAACACTCTTTCATTAAATTTAAGATTGAAATGAATAATTCTAGGCAATACATGATAAAACTCTCTCTCTCCTACTCACGTCAGAAATTCCTGCCAAACCTTATTTCCTTTCCACAGTGTATGAAAGACCTGGTAACCTAAAGACAGCATGGATGGAGGACATGAACAGCCTGGGTGCTGGTTCCAATGCAAATTACCATGTGGTACCTTCTGGTTAGGAATCTCTGTGCAACAGTTTCCTCCAGAGTTACTGTCAGGGCAACTGAAACGCGTATTAATTCACATCAAATTGCAACAAATTCAATCCAGTTACATTACTGAACAGACATATGTGTTTTCCCCAAGCTCACCATCCACGGTATATACCACCTTCGGCCCACAGCCTGTAGCACTGCATTAATCACACGCTGGTTTGGGAAAAAGAAAACAAAAACAAACAAAAAAACCAACAACAAAAGAACTTCTCTGCCTACTAATAAGGAATGAACAAGGAACAGATTCTCTATTCAAAGAACGAAACTTCAACCTATGTCTACAGCCTACCTGGCCACCGCCTGGACCATTTCTTCGCATTTCCTGCCTCTGGGTTTCAGCTCAAACTGTTCCCAGCATCTGATATGCCTTTCCACACACCCCCGTAGGGTAGGATCTCCCTCTAACCAGTTCTGAGACTGTGATGAGTTCACCTCAGTTTGCCTAGAGCACCCGGGAGAAAGTCTATACTGAGTATGTGGTCAACAGCCAAAGTGGGCCCGGGAGAGTGAAGACCAGGACATCCCATATCACGGAGCCCAGGAGCCGGCCGTGGGGGGAGCAGGGAGTTGGTCAGCAAGAAGAGGCAGAACCAAACACAGCAAATGCTCAGAACTCTTTATCCCACGTGATCTTCTCTCACAATCCCCCTCTCGGCAGTCCCAGGCTCACACTCAAAGCTCTTGTCTTTGCTGCCCTGTCTTAGACTAAGGAAATGGATCCAGACTTCCAACGGGCTCAGAGTCCCTGCTGCTAATAGACCCCCACTGTTACATATGACTTCCCCATCCCTGAACATTTACACCACTTTCTAAGAGTCCACGGATGTGTCTGGGCCCTGAGCTTCGTGAACGAGCGTGGGCCTCATTCATCTTAAGTGTGCCCAGAACCCAGCAGAGCAATTGGCCAGTAGAAAACGCTCTGCAAAATGTTCATCAAATAATTGAATAAACACATGAACTCCAGAAATGTGGCAGGGCCTGCTGACAGGCTGCTCTGCTGGCTCGGTGAGCAGGTTTCATCACAGTGACCCTGGCAGTGCCCATTCTTTTGCTCACTCTCCCACAGCAGGTCAGAAGCCAGTCCTAAAGCGCCTTCCCCAGCAACCTCTGTTGGCATGGACTCTACAGGTACTGCCCCTGGTCCTTCCTTATATTCCCTGAAGGATAAAAATAACCCTGCACACATAGGTATCTTGATGTTCTCATTATTTTACTAATAAGTTCTCTAAAGTAAATGGCAAGTTTTTTTTTTTTTTAATTTCAGAACTATATTTTATTTAAATTCTTAAAAACTGTCTAATATCACTGCCATGGGTCTGAATGTTTGTGCCCCCGTCCCCCGCAAATTCATACATTAAAACCCAGTGTGATGGTACTAGAAGATGGGGGCCTTTGGGGAGTGTTTAGCTCATGAAGGTAAAGCCCTCATAGGTAGGATGAGTGTCTTCATAAAAGAGGCTTGAGAAAGATCCAATACCTCGCCCGTCCTGTGAGGTTACAGAGAAAAGACACCAGGAAATGGGCCTTCATGGGATACAGAATTTGCCCACACTTTGATGCTGACGTTTGTAGCCTCCAGAACCTTAAGAAATACACTGCTGTTGTTTATAAGCCACTCAATTTATGGCATTTATTAGTCTGATAGACTAAGATGTAAAAACGTGCAAGTGTTAGTTGCTCAGTCGTGTCCTGTTCTTTGCAAACCTGTGGACTGTGGCCTGCCAGGCTTCTCTGTCCATGGGATTCTCCAGGCAAGAATATTGGACTAGGTAGTCATTCCTTTCTCCAGGGGACCTTCCCAACCCAGGGACTGAACTGGGTCTCCTGAACTGTAGGCAGATTCTTTCACATCTGAGCCACCAGTCGAGTCCCTTGACTGGACTAAGATAACTGCTAATAAATACTGACTTATCTCCTACTACATGCAAGAAACTAGGCTGGTTGGGTTAGGTCCAGAAAATAAAACACAATCTTTTTTACTCACGAGGCTTTCTATCTAACACAGGGAGACATGGTTTGTCCCTACAAAGAAAAGTGAAAGAAAGTGAAAGTGAGAGTCACTCAGTTGTGTCTGATTCTTTGCGACCCCATGGACTGTAGCCTACCAGGCTCCTCTGTCCAAGGGATTTCCCAGGCAAGAATCCTGGAGTGGGTTGCCATTTCCTCCTCCAGGGGATCTTCCCGACCCAGGGATCAAACCCAAGTCTCCTGCATTGTAGATTCTGTAGCACTAAGTTGCCAGGGAAACCACCACCAAATGAGCTCCGCAGACACAGCACTGGAGGACTTGACTGCGGCGGCCGTCAGTCAGATGCGCACTTGGAGAGAAGGTGGCGCCGTGACGGAAGCACAATGTGAGCACGTAAGGGTCAGGGAAGTAACAGCAAGCAGATTCAGGTCTCAGGACACTTTGCAAGAACCCTGGCAGGAAGAGGCCTTGACAGCACACCAGGAGCACAGCAGGCTCTGTGTCAGGAACCTCGTGATCACGGCAGCAGGCTCGCCCTGGGCCCCGACCACCACCCGCGCTGACCGTCGCTCTTTAAGAGCCATCCTCTCCTGAACTCTCTCATCCCTGTGAGATGTCAGGACTGAAAGAGAACACAATTTGTTAAACTAAGGCAGCTAGCAAATAATTGAGGCTGCTGAAAACTTTTCAGTGTGGCTTATTTGTACGGGATGAAAAGAGAAAAAGTGACCTGACAGAGAAAAGCAGGGTTGCTACGATCACCAGAGGTGCACCAAATGACCAATGGTTTTAGCAAACACCTCAGGAGATGGGCAATTAAAACGGGCCACACGAGGAGCTGGAGGGCACGACAACATGGCAGAGCTTCTTGCATCTGCGAAGTTCACCTCTA
The DNA here is from genome assembly GCF_002263795.3 of Bos taurus. Lineage (NCBI taxonomy): Eukaryota > Metazoa > Chordata > Mammalia > Artiodactyla > Bovidae > Bos > Bos taurus. Next base: position 13,718,984 of record NC_037339.1, read on the forward strand.
ACTGCACTTAACTTCATAAACCCAGGAGGAGCCCCATCCTTTACAAGTTTAATTTCAAAGGTCTAGCAAAGGAATTCGAGACTACTGTACTTCTTTTCACAGGCACATTATAAAATACTAGCAGAATGCCATAAATGAATCAAAATGAGGCTACAGTGACTTTCTCCAATGTAGAAAACTACCCTTCTCTTCATTATCTGCAGAGGACTTAGCATCAACTCTGTAAGTTCAACAGGAAATTGCCTGTACTTGCCAAAAAATATGACATTACTCAGAGAGGTGAGACATAAAACCTGTGCCAACTATTGCTAATTATTGGGTTGGTCAAAAATTTCATTCGGGTTTTTCTGTAAGATCTTCTGGAAAAACCCAAATGAACTTTTTGCCCAATCTAATACACTATAGAAAAATGCAGTCATTCTCTTTCACATATAATCAAATCGGCTGAGAGTAAAGACGGGAAAAACCAACACTTAACTGGTTACCTTATTCAACTTCCACAACCCTGTGAAGCAGGTTTAATTACCTTCATTTTCATTGATGATGGAAGTGAGTTTAGAAGAGCAATTTGTCCAAGGCCATGAAGCTAATAAGGGGTAGAGCTGGGACTCAAAACCTGAGTCCAAAAGCTCTTGCGTCTTTGTGCACAAGTACACACTCTATGTTCAGTGAATGATGCAGGAGGGTAGGCAAAGGGGATACAGTGTGCTAAGAGACTGCTTCACCCTCTGGCCCGACCACTGAGCAGAGTGAACTGTGATGCCAACACTCATGACAACTGGGCAGGGACAAGAGAGGCCAAATGGGGCTCGAATGAATGGGTTGGGGAGAAAGAGATGCTTGCACAGATACGTGGAGTTCAGTGAATCAAAAGACAGTGACTAGCCATAGGCTATAATTATGCCTATCAAATTCTAGGTTTTTAAAAATAGAATTTCATGTCAAGTATCTCACTGTAAAGAAACACAATTATGTAGATGATCTGGCTATTTGAAGACCACCCTGGGCTGGCAGATGAGAACAGAAGGTGGGTTTCCATCAGAAGACCCCATTTGTTCATTCTCACGCCAGTGACTGATCCCCAGTTACATGAACAATAGTTCACTGGTCAGGGTGGAAGATACATGCGATTAAGGGACTATAATATTGCAGAGGAAGACTGATAAACAACAAACATTCCAACAGAGGGTCAAACGCAGAATGTGATCTGTACTCATCACCCTGCAAGTCCAGAGAAGACAGGAACATGGTTTCCGAGCACTAATACTAATACTAATACTCCCAGCCCAGGCAAAAACAGAAAGGGACGAACTAGGAGGTCCATGTTTTAACCCACATGTAAATAAACAATATGATTCCTTCCAGCTCAGTTAAAGGGAAGGAGGGAGGGGAAAAGAATGAACCAAAGACAGGAGGAAAACTCTTACGCACTAACTTTAAGGAATTTGTCAGAAATTCACGTGGTATAAACGCTGAGTGTATGCTTTACTGGAAACGGTTTTCCCTAACGTGGCATGCCTGAGGACACAGCACTATTTTCCAAACAAGAGAAAAGCGTGCTTTAGACCATTAGCTCTCATTTGGAGCTTGTGAAAAAGTCAATAGAATTTGACTTGTGTCCAGACCCTTTGCATGAGGTACACTGACCTCTTGTGTCTAGAAATTCGTTTTTTCTTCTATAAGAAAACAATTAAGTTTTATAGGTATATGATGAAAGGCACAAATTGATAAACTCTAATGTTTTACTGACATGACCAGTTGAATAACAGACTTAGCATTAATTTTAGACCAAGGAGATATCCACTCTCATTAGACATGTCTGGATACAACTCAATGTGATGACTGGAGTAGGAAATGGCAACCCACTCCAGTATTCTTGCCTGGAAAATTACTTGGACAGAGGAGCCTGGTGGGCCACAGGCCGTGAGGCTGCAAAGAGCTGGACACGACTGAGCACACATGCACACATGCAGGGTGATGATGCATGCCATGCAGGATACTCTAAGACCCTGTAGAGAGAGAAAGCAGGATCATCCAAAGACTGAGCCAGAGGCTCAGCCCAGTTTCCGGAACAACAGATCCTGCTCTGGTACCTGGCTCCCACAGGAGGAAGGGCTGTGGCCGAGTTCTCCTTCCTGTGAGACCAGTGACTACACTTACCCACGAGGAAGGCTACAATCTCCCTGTACCTTCTACATCTTGCATCCAAGTCCAGTCCTTTGGTATCCAAGTAGTTCTTTGTCCCTGAGCCTTACAAGGCCACTCTCGCATCCCTCCTCCTTAAAAGGAAGGACAGCAGAGGACGTAAGCCCTGAACAGCCTCTGTACTTGATCAAGCTGGGGAGGAGGGGTCAGTACCACAGTGTTCTCAACACCCAGCTTTACACCCAAAGATACTCTGCCCTAAAGGGACACTGGTTGGGACAATCATGAATTGAAGTTTGAACAAAAAGACTGAAAGTATAAATTGTTCAATACTGTATTTCTACCATATTTTAATCATTTATTTGTAAGACTAACTCCTCTACTGGACTCAGAGCTCCCTGAGGTCTGGGACTATATCCTGAAGGCCTAGCTCAGTCTGCCAGATAGAGTGAGCTCGTTACATGCTTGTCAAATACACGAAAAAATTAGTGCTACAAGGCAACAGAGTTGCCCCAAATGAAATACGGATTTCAAAGCTGATGTGGCATTTAAGTATTTATAAGACACCATGGAGAATGATTAGTAGAGTCAGGAATAGAATCAAACCTTAAGTATCTGATGATTTATTTGTGGGTGAGAGCATTTGAGAGAAAATGTGGTTATCAAGGTGGGGTCACCTTCTGACAAATCAGAGGCTGATGTTCAATGGCATATATATCAACATTCTTGAATTAGGAGGAAAAAATCCTATTTAAAAATAGGGAAATTGAAAAAAAAATTAACGAGATTCAGATAATTCAATATTTTACTACTAAACCACAGAGATCTAGATTACTAGGGAATAGCAATTGCTTTGAATTAAATACCACTCTGGGTAAGCCAGTGTTAGCTTAATGAGCTTTCTGTGTACTGGGCTTAATAAAAAATTATATTAGTTGTTTCATACAAATATGGTAGAGTTGATGAATTACTCATAATGAAGGAAAATAACTCCTAATCCATTTTAATAATTCCCTTATTTCAAAATACAGAAATTTATCCCTAAGCACACAGAATCCTGGATGATGATACAGGCTCAGAGAAATTAAGTGATTTGCTGGAGTCACATACCTAATTAATGATGGAGACAAGATCGGAATTGTGGTCTCCCAACTCCTTGTCTGGTACACTTTCCGCCACCTAAGTGGTTCCCTAACAGTGCTCCGTGGAGCCCTCCAGGCACCCAGGAATGGGGCACTGGAGACCTGGAGGACAGAGTCCCACAGCTTGCCTCTTCGTGCCTTCTTGGCAAGTAGACTCCCTGGGTTTTCAGTGGTTTAGTACCAGATTTATGGATTTCATGCTGTTGAAAAAAATACTAAAAAAAAATTATCATCATGCCATAAAAAAAGTCTATTTTGTTACTAAAAACATTTGGTATTAAACAATCTCAGAATAAATTGAGATTCTTGATAAAACACAATACTGTCCTACATTTTTCTCATTTCACTACGGATCACAGAGGGGAAAAAACATGGAAAGGAATGTTCTGTAGACCTGCATTTGATAAGTGATGATTTTGTGGGGAAAACACAGTATCTAGGTGTCTCAACCACATCCCAGTAGCAGAGTACCCCTGACTGAGCTGTTTCGTCCTCCGCGTTTCTGTCTGTTAAAATTCAGTAATAATTCCCGACCCACATACTTCAGGGGTTCTTCCTTCACAAAAAATTGAGTCTGCTTATTCTCAAAATGTGGCCTCGGGACCACCTACAAAAGCAACATCTGAGGTGCAGATTAAAAACCCCTGTTCCTTGGCCCTGCCCTAGATGAGGCTCTCAGAAAATGAGATCCAGTTCTCAGAGACGCGGGTCAGGAGGCAGTAAACCTGGGCTCTTCTTTTGCCGGTGGCACTGTATCTTATCTGTTCATCCTGGTGGAGACCAGTGTGGATTTCAAGGATGGAATTCCTTTGCGACTCTGCACTAACTAGGAGATAACTAAAAAGGAGACCATGAAAAGGAGGGCAGGACCAGGGAGGACCAGATTAACGAGAACATCACTTATTCTCACAGCTGCTGTTTTCTCCTTTGACAAAGACTGTGACCGGGATCATTGACTTTTTAACCCACCCTGCTCAACTCTTCACAGGTAAGCTATTTTTAAGCAGAATCTTTCAAGGATTAAAAAAAAAAATCTTTTGACAGATGCTGAGTTGCTCTGGCAGAAGTGACCAGGGACCTGTCCCTTGAGCCCACTCTCTCGGACACCTTCCACCCTCCAGGTGGCCTCTGAAGCCCCCTAACCCGGAAGAGAGCAGAACTACCCCAGCTCTGAGGTGTCAGTCTGGCTCCGGAGAAGGTAAATCTAACCATCAAGCATCAAACATCAACCGGTGCCGTTGGCTCAACTATAGTTAGCACAGAAAATACAGCCCACCACCTGATTCTTCTTCTTGACCAGGGATTCATGTGCAGAAGAAGTGGCGGGCACAGCCCAACACAAACACCACCAATGAGAAGACCCTAACCCTGAACTTTTCAAATCCATTACTCACAGCGTCTTCCATTTCTCCACATCCTCATCAATGCTTGCTATTTTCTGTTTTGCTTTTTTTTTTTTTAATTTTTATAGTAGTCATTCTAAAGGGTGTGAGGAGATAGCCCACTGTGGTTTTGATCTGCATTTCCCTAACGATTGTGGGAGCATCTTTTAATACACCTGCTGGCCATTGGTATGTCTTTTTTGAAGAAAACTCTGTTCAAGGGCTTTGCCCATTTTTAAATTGAGTTTTGTTGCTGTTGCTGTTATCTTTGTAGGGGTTCTCTATAAATTCTGGATATTAATCCCTTATCAGATATATGCAAATATTTTCTGTCGTTCAGTGGGTTACTAAGTGGTATATTTTTTAATTACTTGGATTTTAATATATTTTTGGCTGATGTCTTAACCTTTCCATAATTTATTTTGGATGGTGTACTCCTACAGAAGAGAGATGAGCCTGTTAGTCTGATCCGTGAAATTCTTAGCAAGCAATGCTCTACACAGGTTCAATGCCTGATGTTTTTGATGATGACTTTGAAACAATGTAGGATATTATTTGGTATCACTTTTCTTTCAATCACTTTTTTTTCTATTTGGTTGGCAAATAAGAGTATAACTGTTAATTAAAAGCACATAATGTTGCCTGATTATGAATAAAATGTCCCAGCTCACTAGAGCATAATTCCTACAGCATTAGTGGAGAATTAACTAGCTTTATTAAAGATTTGGAGGACTAGTCACTTTTTCATCATCCTTTACATCTTGCACTTAAAAGTCTTTGTTTCTTATCCATTATTTTCATCCTTTATTCTGGCCTTGTAAAAACAAGATGAAAATGTTAAAAAATCACAGACATTTCTAAACGACTTCTTCATGCTCTGTAATAATAGAAAGGCATAGTTTTCTAAAATATCAGTTAAAAAGTAAGATTTTCACGTTCTTCGAACTAGAAGGCCAAAGAGACAAAAAGAAAAGCAGCAGTTAGCAGAACAGTTTGGATTTAAATTTTTTGTAGTCTAAAATAACTTTACGTTCATAAACAATTTCTCCCAAACTCCATACTCACACTAACCATACTGGGTTGGCCAAAAAGTAAAGATGTAACGAAAAAACCCGAATGAACTTTTTGGTCAACCCCATATTACAGGTCAGGGATACCAGTTCCAAGTCCTGAAGCAGAAAATCACCCAGTTAAACACAGCTTACTCTACTTTCTTTTTAACTTGGAATCTGCTCCGAAGTAAACAGCAGGGCAAGCCACAGCCTCCCTCAATGTGGGTCTCTTCCCCTCCCAAAGACCCATGCATGGGTGCCTGACATACAGCACACACTCAATACAAGTCTGTTAAGTAAACTAACAACTTAAATACATTAGCTAGGGTTTGTGGTGTATTATGTGCCAGGCCCTGTGCTGTGTGCTCCAAGCTGTGATGTCACAACTCCAGGGGCTGCTGTCGTCACTTTCTAACAGCCACACTATACTACACTCAATTCTGTATTTCTTCCCATCAACCCCAGTTATAGCCTTTCTCTCCTCTAAAAATTCTACTGCATGCTACTGAAGGAAAAAGAGAAGGGACTTGGTATTTTTATCTTGATTTTTGGGGACCCCCGTTTCTCAATCTTTTTGTATAAGTAGAGTTTATTAAACTTGTTTCAGCTCAGCTGGGAAGAAGTCTAGAAGCAATATATTTTTGAGTTTCATCCTCTCCCACTCAATTCAGTTGCATGCATCTTGCAAGCAGGCTTCCAAGGTGGCACTAGTGGTAAAGAATCCACCTGCCAATGTAGGAGATGTAAGAGACGCAGGTTCGATGCCTGGGTCTGGAAGATCCTCTGGAGTAGGGAATGGCAACCCACCCCAGTATTCTTGCCGGGAAAATTCCATGGACAGTGGAGCCTGGCGGGCTGCAGTCCATGGTGTCCCAAAGAATCAGATATGCCTGAGCACATCTTGCAGGAAGGAAAAACAATGCATATGACATATGCAATAAAAAATCTGAGTGAGGCGGCAAAGTTTCAACAACTAGAATTATTACTGGTTATGATTAAAATATAAGGACACCTGAATTTCTCTTTTCTGTTTATGCTGTTTGAGTCTCATTAAGTCCATGTTTCTGCTTTCTTCTAAATATTATTTTCCATATTTCAAACATCTAATTAAGTAAACACAATGTAAACTGAGATGATATACTGTTTGGAAAACCATAAAATTATAGAGTAGATAGGCTTCCATTATAATACAATTTTCACTCCATCATAATTTTCCCAAAGGGTTTCCTCTGGGGTCGAAACTTTCTAAGCTCGGTTTTGGCTCAAACCTGAATGTTTTAATTCATGAGAATCTGAAGAAGATTTAACTCCACCTTTTCTCTGCTGATCATGAGTTTGTTTTCTATAAAAGTAGACCAGGGTTTCACCTCATTTTGTTGACATAGCTTCTGCCAGATCCCCTTTCTCCTGAATCCTTGAGCACTTAATTAATTCCATCCTGTAAATGGCACAAAAGACTAATGAGTTGTCTTTGATCCATTCCCTCTGCCAGTTCTACCCCTTGCATACTGTACCCTCTGGTGTCTGCTCTCTTAGTACCCAGGACTATTGTCTTACTACGGACACCTAGAATTGTTGGATCAAACGGGATGCAGATTTTAAATAGTCATACATATATATTGACACACTAACTTATAAAATGACTGCAAAAATTACTATCATTCCACCTATACACAAGAGTGTATCTATTCTCTATATTCATCAACACTAAATATCATCAATTTGCTGGATAAAAATTCCTTCTCTGTTATTTTAACATAAACTTTCATCAGTGTTATGAGTTTGGATATTTTATTGCTCACTTTTTTTAATGCTATCACTCATTTGCTTTTCATTTCGTTGTGGAAGATCTAGAAGTTAGTTTTAGAAGGTTCTGCACCTCTAAAGATATCTTTATTGTACCTTCATGTTTGAGACTTTCTGGGCTCAAAATAATCTTCCGTGAACATTTAAAGGTTTTATACTTCACTGTATTACAAAATTTAGGATAGCCAAAAGAAGTCTGCTAACATAATGCTTCCTTTCTTCTTAGGTAACTTTCTTTTTCATCCTTGGGAACAGAATTTTTTTCTTTATCCTATTCTAAGAGTTCTGAAATTTCATCACGGGGCACATAGGTATAGGCTGTTTTTCTTTCATTTTGCTGGAAATTGGTCAAATCATTTTAATCTCAAGGCACAAGTCTATCTCCAACTTAGAGGAATTATCTTCTGGCTATTTCTCTGATAATTTCTTTGATTATTTTCTTATCTATTTCTCCGCTCGCTTCTAGAATTCGTAGTCAGCAGACACTTGACCTCGTGGATTGATTTTTCATGCCCCCGCATCTCTCTTGTGCTTTCATTTTGTGACTCATTGGCTTTGCGTTTGGGGAGGAGGCTTTCAGATTCCAAATCACTATTCTGGCATTCAGCATTTTCATTCCATTATTCAGCCATTCCATTGATTTTTTTCATTTGAAGACTGGGATCTCTTTCTGGTTCCGATTCTATGATTTGCATTTTTTAATTTTTAAACTGAAGCAGTATCATGTTCCTCTACACTTGAAACACACTTTCATGAGGTTAGCATGTACAAAATTTGACTCCCAAACTGCATGTGCCTCAATACAACATTTCAGTTAGGTTGCTTAATGCAGAAATTGGGGGAGAATCCCATAACACTATTGTGTGCATAACTAAACAGTGAATTATATGCTACTAACAATAACGGTAGTTAATATATGTTGCAAATTTCCTGCTTTTTAAAGTATCTGACAAGCTCATTTAATCATTAGAGAAACTCTGTTACTATTTTACAGAAAAAAAAAAAACATTGATAGAAAGTGGCTAATTGCTGCTGCTGCTGCTGCTGCTAAGTCGCTTCAGTCATGTCCAACTCTGTGCGACCCCATAGACGGCAGCCCACCAGGCTCCCCCGTCCCTGGGATTCTCCAGGGAAGAGTACTGGAGTAGGTTGCCATTTCCTCCTCCAATGCATGAAAGTGAAAAGTGAAAGTGAAGTCGCGCAGTCGCGTCCGACTCTTTGCTACCCCATGGACTGAAGCCTGCCAGGCTCCTCCGTCCATGGGATTTTCCAGGCAAGAGTACTGGAGTGGGGTGCCATTTCCTTCTCCATAATTGCTACTAGTAATTATTATTGCTAGTAATTACTAGCAATACTACTAGTAGTATTGTTGTATCATTTCTAGTGATACCAAATACTACCAGAGAAGTAGAGGAGTCAGGTTTGATCCCAGGCAGAGTATCTCTAGCATCCACTCAATTAAAAAAGTCAATAGTCCAACAGTTGTTTGCACAACTATTAAAACAACAAACAGACAATTAATGCAGCTGTTGTGCTAAGCAGTGCAACCTGGATAGTCTAGAGTTTAGATGCCAACAATGCTTCTGAGTCAGGATCCCTCTGAATCAACCACTGAAGCTAGGAACACTCTCCTGGGCATCTATGACATTTTAATATCCATCTCATGTTCCAGGAGGCCTGTGAGCAAAGGCGATCTTAGAGCAGACAGGAAGTAACTAACAAAGCATCCTCTGTTCACAGTATTTCAAACAATACCTATCAGCTCTCCTAAATCATCTGCTGCAGTGGAGGTAACAAGCTTGACGCTGATATGTTTAAGACCTGAAGTATATAATCAGAGGAGACAAGTTGTTTGGGGGGTTTACTTTGATAGACGGAAAGAGTACAATTTCTCCAAAAGAACCAAAGTGGCGCAAAGGAGACGTGCTGCCATTCAATTATTTCTTCCTTATCGCGTCTGATAGAAAGTCCCCTGGGAGTGACCCCGCAGAGCCTACCTGTGTCCAAATGCCCTCAGCTAGGGAGCATCATACAAGTGATGCTGAGAAATGAAAATGACAGGACTTGGAAAATGGCTGCAGCTGAGTGCCAACCGGCAGAAATCTCTTCTGTGCAGATAAGGCATCATCAGAATCTGAATACAGTTACCTTTCCACATTAGCCCTAAGTGGTGTGTGGAATCAACCAGGTTGAGAATGATTAAAAGTTAAGAGGGTGTAGTTTCCGTGACAATAACATTAAACAAAACTGCCTCAACTAAAGCACTGCTGGCTATTTTTAAATCTTTAAGAACAAACAGGAAATCGCTAAATCATTAAAATCAAATTAGCATAATTTAGGATCTAAAATTATTAGAGTGTTAATGCAATGATGACATTTCTGTAAACTCAGTTAATGAAAAATCACTGTTACTTCTTGGGAGGAAGCAATCGCATTAACTAAGATCATTGGGTACTCTTTAGACACTTCATCTCAGTATGAGCCAAAATTTCTATGAGTAATATGAATGCTAATATTTTATATGAAATTAAATATTAAAATTAAATTAGGATGAAAACTCATGGTGATATATAATAGTACGTAGAAAAAGGAATTTTCTACTACTCTATTCAAAATATGCATACAAATGAATAAAAACTAAAATAAACAGTTGTAAAAACAAATTCTAGCGATAGTTTGCACCACACTGCACCTGTAGTTAACAATTCTGTACTGTACACTTGGAAAGTTAAGAGGGCACCCTGCTCGCCAAAACCAAACAAAACCTACACACAGCAATGAAGACCCAGCACGGCCAAAAACAAATAAATTTTTTAAAAAATTATGCACCCAACATAGGAGCACAACAATATGTAAGACAAATGCTAACAAGTAAAAAAGGGGAAATTAATAATAACACAATTATAGTGGGAGACTTCAATACCCCACTCACACCTATGGATAGATCAACTAAACGGAAAATTAACAAGGAGACACAAACTTTAAATGATACAACAGACCAGTTACACCTAATTGATATCTATAGGACATTTCACCCCAAAACAATGAAGTTCACCTTTTTCTCAAGTGCACATGGAACCTTCTCCAGGATAGATCACATCCTGGGCCATAAATCTAGTCTTGGTAAATTCAAAAAAAATGAAATCATTCCAAGCATCTTTTCTGACCACAATGAAGTAAGATTAGATGTCAATTACAGGAGAAAAACTATTAAAAATTCCAACATATGGAGGCTGAACAACACGCTGCTGAATAACCAACAAATCACAGAAGAAATCAAATATGCATAGAAACAAATGAAAATGAAAACACAACAACCCAAAACCTATGGGAAACTGTAAAAGCAGTGCTAAGGGGAAGGTTCATAGAAATACAGGCATACATCAAGAAACAAGAAAAAAGTCAAATAAATAACCTAACTCTAAACCTAAAGCAACTATAAAAGGAAGAAATGAAGAACCTCAGGGTTAGGAGAAGGAAAGAAATCTTAAAAATTAGGGCAGAAATAAATGCAAAAGAAACAAAAGAGACCATAACAAAAATCAACAAAGCTAAAAGCTAGTTCTTTGAGAAGATAAATAAAATTGACAAACCATTAGCCAGACTCATCAAGAAACAAAGGGAGAAAAATCACATCAACAAAATTAGAAATGAAAATGGAGAGATCGCTACAGACAACACAGAAATACAAAGGATCATAAGAGACTACTATCAGCAAGGCGGCTGCGACAGGCGCGCCAAAGCGCGGCGGAGAGGAGCCACCCCACGTCCGAGGTCAGGGGCAGAAGCCGGGAGGACCCTATGCCCAAAGGGCGGTGGCCAAGAGGAGTTACCCCACGTCCAATATCAGGGGCAGCGGCCGAGAGTACCAGACTGCCACGGCGCAGGAACGGCTGAGAGGAGCTACCCCGCGTCCCAGATCGGGGGGCGGCTGAGAGGAAATACTGAGAGTCCGAGGTCAGGGGTGGCGACGAGAGGAGTTACCCCGCGTTAGAGGTCAGGGGCGGTGGCTGGGAGGAGATACCCCACGCCCCACGCCCGAGGCCAGGGGCGGCGGGCGGAAGGAGCAACCCCATGCCTGAGGCCAGGGGCGGTGGCCAGGAGGACCAACCCCACGTCTAAGGAGCTGTGGCTGCACGGGCGCAGGAGGGCCTAGAGGAGCTACCCCACATTGAAGGTCAGGAAGGGTGGCGGTGAGGAGATACCCCTCGTCCAAGGTAAGGAGCAGCAGCTGCGCTTTGCTAGAACAGCCGTGAAGAGATACCCCATGCCCAAGGTAAGAGAAACCCAAGTAAGACGGTAGGTGTTACAAGAGGGCATCAGAGGGTAAACACACTGAAACCATACTCACAGAAAACTAGTCAGTCTAATCGCACTAGGACCACAGCCTTGTCTAACTCAATGAAACTAAGCCATGCCCATGGGGCAACCCAAGACGGGCAGGTCATGGTGGACAGATTTGACAGAATGTGGTCCACTGGAGAAGGGAATAGCAAACCACTTCAGTATTCTTGCCTTGAGAACCCCATGAACAGTATGAAAGGCAAAATGATAGGATACTGACAGAGGAACTCCCCAGGTCAGTAGGTGCCCAATATGCTACTGGAGATCAGTGGAGAAATAACTCCAGAAAGAATGAAGGGATGGAGCCAAAGCAAAAACAATACCCAGCTGTGGATGTGACTGGTGATAGAAGCAAGGTCCGATGCTATAAAGAGCAATATTGCATAGGAACCTGGAATGTCAGGTCCATGAATCAAGGCAAATCGGAAGTGGTCAAACAAGAGATGGCAAGGGTGAATCTCGACATTCTAGGAATCAGGGAACTAAAATGGACTGGAATGGGTGAATTTAACTCAGATAACCATTATATTTACTACTGCGGACAGGAATCCCTCAGAAGAAATGGAGTGGCCATCGTGGTCAACAAAAGAGTCCGAAATGCAGTAGTTGGATGCAATCTCAAAAACGACAGAATGATCTCTGTTCGTTTCCAAGGCAAACCATTCAATATCACAGTAATCCAAGCCTATGCCCCAACCAGTAACGCTGAAGAAGCTGAAGTTGAATGGTTCTATTAAGACCTACAAGACCTTTTAGAACTAACACCCAAAAAGGATGTCCTTTTGATTATAGGGGACTGGAATGCAAAAGTAGGAAGTCAAGAAACACCTGGAGTAACAGGCAAATTTGGCCTTGGAATATGGAATGAAGCAGGGCAAAGACTAATACAGTTTTGCCAAGAAAATGCACTGGTCATAACAAACACCCTCTTCCAACAACACAAGAGAAGACTCTATACATGGACATCACCAGATGGTCAACACCGAAATCAGACTGATTATATTCTTTGCAGCCAAAGATGGAGAAGCTCTATACAGTCAGCAAAAACAAGACTAGGAGCTGAGTGTGGCTCAGACCATGAACTCCTTATTGCCAAATTCAGACTTAAATTGAAGAAAGTAGGGAAAACCACTAGACCATTCAGGTATGACCTAAATCAAATCCCTTATGATTATACAGTGGAAGTGAGAAATAGATTTAAGGGCCTAGATCTGATAGATAGAGTGCCTGATGAACTATGGAATGAGGTTCGTGACACTGTACAGGAGACAGGGATCAAGACCATCCCCACAGAAAAGAAATGCAAAAAACCAAAATGGCTGTTGGGGAGGCCCTACAAATAGCTATGAAAAGAACAGAAGCGAAAAGCAAAGGAGAAAAGGAAAGATATAAACATCTGACTGCAGAGTTCCAGAGAACAGCAAGAAGAGATAAGAAAGCCCTTATCTATCAGCGATCAACGCAAAGAAATAGAGGAAAACAACAGAATGCGAAAAACTAGTGATCTCTTCAAGAAAATCAGAGATACCAAAGGAATATTTCATGCAAAAATGAGCTCGATAAAGGACAGAAATGGTATGGACCTAACAGAAGCAGAAGATATTAAGAAGAGATGGCAAGAATACACAGAAGAACTGTACAAAAAAGATCTTCATGACCCAGATAATCACGATGGTGTGATCAGTGACCTAGAGCCAGACATCCTGGAATGTGAAGTCAAGTGGGCCTTAGAAAGCATCACTACGAACAAAGCTAGTGCAGGTGATGGAATTCCAATTGAGCTATTCCAAATGCTGATAGATGATGCTGTGAAAGTGCTGCATTCAATAGGCCAGCAAATTTGGAAAACTCAGCAGTGGCCACAGGACTGGAAAAGGGAAGTTTTCATTCCAATCCCAAAGAAAGGCAATGCCAAAGAATGCTCAAACTACTGCACAATTGCACTCATCTCACACACTAGTAAAGTAATGCTGAAAATTCTCCAAGCCAGGCTTCAGCAATACCTGAACTGTGAACTTCCTGATGTTCAAGCTGGTTTTAGAAAAGGCAGAGGAACCAGAGATCAAATTGCCAACATCTGCTGGATCATGGAAAAAGCTAGAGAGTTCCAGAAAAACATCTATTTCTGCTTTATTGACTATGCCAAAGCCTTTGACTATGTGGATCACAAGAAACTGTGGAAAATTCTGAAAGAGATGGGAATACCAGAACACCTGATCTGCCTCTTGAGAAATTTGTATGCAGGTCAGGAAGTAACAGTTAGAACCGGACACGGAAAAACAGACTGGTTCAAATAGGAAAAGGACTTCATCAAGGCTATATATTGTCACCCCGTTTATTTAACTTATATGCAGAGTACATCATGAGAAACGCTGGACTGGAAGAAACACAAGCTGCAATCAAGACTGCCAGGAGAAATATCAATAACCTCAGATATGCAGATGACACCACCCTTATGGCAGAAAGTGAAGAGGAACTCAAAAGCCTCTTGATGAAAGTGAAAGTGGAGAGTGAAAAAGTTGGCTTAAAGCTCAACATTCAGAAAATGAAGATCATGGCATTGGTCCCATCACTTCATGGGAAATAGATGGGCAAACAGTGGAAACAGTGTCAGACTTTATTTTATTGGGTTCTAAAATCACTACAGATGGTGACTGCAGCCATGAAATTAAAAGACGCTTACTCCTTGGAAGGAAAGTTATGACCAACCTAGATAGCATATTGAAAAGCAGAGACATTATTTTGCCAACAAAGGTTTGTCTAGTCAAGGCTATAGTTTTTCCTGGGGTCATGTATGGATGTAAGAGTTGGACTGTGAAGAAGGCTGAGCACCGAAGAATTGATGCTTTTGAACTGTGGTGTTGGAGAAGACTCTTGAGAGTCCCTTGGACTGCAAGGAGATCCAACCAGTCCATTCTGAAGGAGATCAGCCCTGAGATTTCTTTGGAAGGAATGATGCTAAAGCTGAAACTCCAGTACTTTGGCCACCTCATGTGAAGAGTTGACTCATTGGAAAAGACTCTGATGCTGGGAGGGATTGGGGGCAGGAGGAGAAGGGGACGACAGAGGATGAGATGGCTGGATGGCATCACTGACTCGATGGACGTGAGTCTCAGTGAACTCCGGGAGCTGGTGATGGACAGGGAGGCCTGGTGTGCTGCGATTCATGGGGTCGCACAGAGTCGGACACGACTGAGTGACTGATCTGATCTGATCAGCAACTATATGCCAATAAAATGGACAACTTGGAAGAAATGGACAAGTTCTTAGAAAAGTATAACTTTCCAAAACTGAACCAGGAAGAAATGGAAAATCTTAACAGACCTATCACAAGCACAGAAATTGAAACTGTAATCAGAAATCTTCCAGCAAACAAAAGCCCAGGACCAGATGGCTTCACAGCTGAATTCTACCAAAAGTTTAGAGAAGAGCTAACACCTATCCTACTCAAACTCTTCCAGAAAATTGCAGAGGAAGGTAAATTTCCAAACTCATTCTATGAGACCACCATCACCCTAATACCAAAACCTGACAAAGATGCCACAAAAAAAGAAAACTACAGGCTAATATCACTGATGAACACAGATGCAAAAATCCTTAACAAAATTCTAGCAAACAGAATCCAACAACATATTAAAAAGATCATACATCATGACCAAGTGGGCTTTATCCCAGGGATGCAAGGATTCTTCAATATCTGCAAATCAATCAATGTAATACACCACATTAACAAATTGAAAAATAAAAGCCATATGATTATCTCAATAGATGCAGAGAAAGCCTTTGACAAAATTCAACATCCATTTATGATAAAAACCCTCCAGAAAGCAGGAATAGAAAGAACATACCTCAACATAATAAAAGCTATATATGACAAACCCACAGCAAACATTATCCTCAATGGTGAAAAATTGAAAGCATTTCCCCTAAAGTCAGGAACAAGACAAGAGTGCCCACTCTCACCACTACTATTCAACATAGTTTTGGAAGTTTTGGCGACAGCAATCAAAGCAGAAAAAGAAATAAAAGGAATCCAGATTGGAAAAGAAGTAAAACTCTCACTGTTTGCAGATGACATGATCCTCTGCATAGAAAACCCTAAAGACTCCACCAGAAAATTACTAGAGCTAATCAATGAATATAGTACAGTTGCAGGATATAAAATCAACAGACAGAAATCCCTTGCATTCTATACACTAACAATGAGAAAACAGGAAGAGAGATTAAGGAAACAATTTTCTCATTGTTAGTGTATAGGAATGCAAGGGATTTATGTGTGTTGATTTTATCAGAGGACACAAAACAGATGGAGAAATATACCCTGTTCATGGATTGGAAGAATTAATATAGTGAAAATGAGTATACTACACAAAGCAATCTATAGATTCAATGCAATCCCTATCAAGCTACCAACGGTATTTTTCACAGAGCTAGAACAAATAATTTCACAATTTGTATGGAAATACAAAAAACCTCAAATAGCCAAAGTAATCTTGAAAAAGAAGAATGGAACTGGAGGAATCAACCTACTTGATTTCAGGCTCTACTACAAAGCCACAGTCATCAAGACAGTATGGTACTGGCACAAAGACAGAAATATAGATCAATGGAACAAAATAGAAAGCCCAGAGATAAATCCACGCACTTATGGACACCTTAGCTTCGACAAAGGAGGCAAGAACATACAAATGGAGAAAAGACAATCTCTTTAACAAGTGGTGCTGGGAAAACTGGTCAATGACTTGTAAAAAAAAAAAATGAAACCAGAACACTTTCT
Organism: Bos taurus; assembly: GCF_002263795.3. Taxonomy (NCBI): domain Eukaryota; kingdom Metazoa; phylum Chordata; class Mammalia; order Artiodactyla; family Bovidae; genus Bos; species Bos taurus. The sequence continues at coordinate 13,735,632 of NC_037339.1, forward strand.
AACACCATACACAAAAATAAACTCAAAATGGATTAAAGATCTAAATGTAAGACCAGAAACTATAAAACTCCTAGAGGAGAACATAGGCAAAACACTCTCGGACATACATTACAGCAGGATCCTCTATGACCCACCTCCCAGAATATTGGAAATAAAAGCAAAACTAAACAAATGGCACCTAATTAAAATTAAAAGCTTTTGCACAACAAAGGAAACTGTAAGCAAGGTGAAAAGACAGCTTCAGAATGGGAGAAAATAATAGCAAACGAAGCAACTGACAAAGAATTAATCTCAAAAATATACAAGCAACTCCTGCAGCTCAATTCCAGAAAAATAAATGACCCAATCAAAAAATGGGCCAAAAACTAAACAGACATTTCTCCAAAGAAGACATACATATGGCTAACATACACATGAAAAGATGTTCAACATCACTCATTATCAGAGAAATGCAAATCAAAACCACAATGAGGTACCATTTCACGCCAGTCAGAATGGCTGCAGTCCAAAAGTCTATAAGCAACAAATGCTGGAGAGGGTGTGGAGCAAAGGGAACCCTCTTACACTGTTGGTGGGGATGCAAACTAGTACAGCCACTATGGAGAACAGTGTGGAGATTCCTTAAAAAACTGGAGATAGAACTGTCATATGACCCAGCAATCCCACTGCTGGGCATACAGACCAAGGAAACCAGAATTGAGAGACACATGTATCCCAATGTTCATCGCAGCACTGTTTATAATAGCCAGGACCCAGAAGCAACCTAGATGTCCATCAGCAGACGAATGGATAAGAAAGCTGTGGTACATATACACAATGGAATATCACTCAGCCATTAAAAAGAATATATTTGAATCAGTTTTAATGAGGTGGATGAAACTGGAGCCTATTATACAGAGTGAAGTAAGCCAGAAAGAAAAACACCAATACATTATACTAACGCATATATATGGAATTTAGAAAGATGGCAACGATAACCCTCTACGTGAGACATTAAAAGAGACACAGATGTATAGAACAGTCTCTTGGACTGTGTGGGAGAGGGAGAGGGTGGGATGGTTTGGGAGAATGGCATTGAAACATGTATATTATCAAATGTGAAACAGATCGCCAGTCCAGGTTCAATGCATGAGACAGGGTGCTCGGGGCTGGTGCACTGGGATGACCCAGAGGGATGGGATGGGGAGGGAGGTCCAGGATGGGGAACACATGTACACCCGTGGCAGATTCATGTCAATGTATGGCAAAACCAATACAATATTGTAAAGTAATTAGTCTGCAAAACATAAATAAATAATTCAATACAAAACTTACAAAAATAAAATAAAAAATTTAAGAGCGTAGATCTTATGAGTTCACACACAACAATAAAAAATTTTTTACAGGAATAAAAATAATCCCCTTAGGGTTATGGGAGTATAAGAGGTTTCTTATTTTGCTAAAAATGTCAAAATATTTAATTTCTAACATGTTAAAGATGGAAACAATAACTATACTGGTACCAAATATTATCAGTGGGAAACTCTGTAAAATAAACAAAATGAAGAAAATAAAAGGACCACTAATTCTTTTATCCTGCGATATTACCATTGTTTAACAGTTGGATATGGGGCTTCCCAGGTGCCACAGCGGTAAAGAATCCACCTGACAATGCAGGAGATGCACAAGAGGTGTGGGATCCATCCCTTTGTCCAGAAGATCCCCTGGAGGAGGAAATGGCCAGCCACTCCAGTACTCTTACTGGAAAATTCCATGGACAGAAGAGCCTGGAGGGCTCTGATCCATGGGGTCGCAAAGAGCAGGACACGACCAAGCACAACAAATAGACTACCCACACACACACACACACACACACACACACACACACACACACACCAGTTTGCTATATACTTTTCAGTTTTTCTCTTTACTAGAAGAAATATTTTCAAATGTTGGGCAATTTTTCTGCCCCTTTATTATTGACATACTATGGACTTTTCCCCCACATTTTAAAATGTTTTTCCCTAACAGTAGTTCTCAAAGGATGGTCTGCAGACTCCTAAGTGTTCCCTGACCGTCTTTCTTTGGATCTGCGAAGTCAAACCTATTATGTTTTCATGACAACACTAAAATGTGGTTTGCCTTTTTCACCAAGTTGATCTTTGCGCTGATGGGGTAAAGGCCAGCATGGGTAAAACCGCTACAGTCTTCAAGGCAGTTTCTGAGTATGGAACGGTATCAAAAGACAACATTCAGAATTATTTGAAAGGGCTACTGAAATACTCCTCCCATTTATCTGTGAGATGGAATTTTCTTTATATTCTTCCACTGAAACATATCATTCACAGATTGAACAGTGAAGTAGGTATGAGAATCCAGATATTTGCCAGTCAGTAAGACATTAAAATAGGAAATTAAATATTAAATTAAAACAGGAAATAGAATTTCCAAATAGGAAAAGGAGTCCGTCAAGGCTGTATATTGTCACCCTGCTTATTTAACTTATATGCAGAGTACGTCATGAGAAACGCTGGACTGGAAGAAACACAAGCTGGAATCAAGATTGCCGGGAGAAATATCAATAACCTCAGATATGCAGATGACACCACCCTTATGGCAGAAAGTGAAGAGGAACTCAAAACCCTCTTGATGAAAGTGAAAGTGGAGACTGAAAAAGTTGGCTTAAAGCTCAACATTCAGAAAACGAAGATCATGGCCTCTGGTCCCATTACTTCATGGGAGACAGATGGGGAAACAGTGGAAACAGTGTCAGACTTTATTCTTTTGGGCTCCAAAATCACTGCAGATGGTGACTGCAGCCATGAAATTAAAAGACGCTTACTCCTTGGAAGGAAAGTTATGACCAACCTAGAGAGCATATTCAAAAGCAGAGATATTACTTTGCCAACAAAGGTCCGTCTAGTCAAGGCTATGGTTTTTCCTGTGGTCATGTATGGATGTGAGAGTTGAACTGTGAAGAAGGCTGAGTGCTGAAGAATTGATGCTTTTGAACTGTGGTGTTGGAGAAGACTTGAGAGTCCCTTGGACTGCAAGGAGATCCAACCAGTCCATTCTGAAGGAGATCAGCCCTGGGATTTCTTTGGAAGGAATGATGCTAAAGCTGAAACTCCAGTACTTTGGCCATCTCATGCGAAGAGTTGACTCATTGGAAAAGACTCTGACACTGGGAGGGATTGGGGGCAGGAGCAGAAGGGGACAACAGAGGATGAGATGGCTGGATGGCATCACCTACTCGATGGGCGTGAGTCTGAGTGAACTCTGGGAGTTGGTATGGACAGGTAGGGCTGGCATGCTGCGATTCATGGGGTCGCAGAGTTGGACACGACTGAGTGACTGAACTGAACTAAACTGACTGAAGACATTAAAGAGATTTGTGAAAACTGAAAAGACCACTTACTGTTTTCACTAAAATTTTTGTTCTTGAAAACTTGTATTCCAAAAAGTATGTGATTTATGTTAACAGGTAAAGGTAATATGTTTAATGTTGTTTTTAAATATATAAATAGAGATATATTAATATTTTTCTATTTAATTTCTAATACAGTAAATATTGATAGATATAAATCACATGAATTAAGGTTCTTTGGCATCTTCAGTCATTTTTAAGGGTGTAAACAAGCCCGGAGACCACAAAGTTTGGGAAGGGATTTTCTATGTTTTGGGCAGACCACATGGCATATGGGATTTTAGTTCCTGATCAGGGATGGAACCTGTGGCCTCCTGCAGTGGGAGTGTTAGGTCTTAGCCACTGGCCTGCCAGGAAAGTCCCAAGAAAGGACTTTTATCAAAAAAATAGTGGTCTTTTTAATGTGTGTGTATACTCAGTCACTCAGTCATGTCCAACTCTTTGCGGCCCCATGGACTGTAGCCCACCAGGCTCCTCTGTCCACGGGATTTTCCAGGCAAGGATACTGGAGTGGATTGCCACTGCCCACTCCAGGGAATCTTCCCAACCCAGTGATTGAACCTGCATCTCTTGCATCTCCTGACTTGGAAGGTGGGTTCTTTACCACTAGTGCTACCTGGGAAGCCCAAAGTCTTTTTAATGGGCATGCCTTAATGTATTTAACACTAGAATATACAGTTCTTGAAAGCAAAAACTACCTAAAGGGCCTGGAGAGTGAGCTATAGCTCCTGGCATTCCAGGTCCTTCCCCCAGAGGTGGGGCGGATGCAAGACCAGGAGCAAAGGCCAGACTCCCCTTGACTGTTTGGGCACAGCCATGCTCACTCTTCTGCTTAGCTTTTTCTCTCTTCTCTATATTTTGTCTAATTTTTCTAGGATTTCCACAGAAACAATGTTCAAAGAAGGTGAAATACAAATTTATTTCAGTAAGCCACATGATGCTTTCCTTGAGCTCACCTTATACTTCTGATATCTTCATTTTTTTTTTTTTTAATTTCAACCTCAGTCCGGTTGTGTCCTGAGCACCTTAGTTTTCTCACTCCCTTCCCATCTTCATCGCCTCTCAGTCAAATACCAGAGATGTGAATGGCCCTTAATGAATTAGAATTATTTAAATCAGCCTTTTTTTAAAAAAATGTTAAGAATATACAAAGGAGTACTAAGAACTCATGGCCCAGATTACTTATTTTGCAAATTCGGATATTCTTAAATCAGGATGATTTTTTTATTTTTTTTTAAATTAATCTAGTAGAATGAAAAAAAGAGTCTGCTCAGAGTCCTAAAGCATAAAAATTCCATAAAATGCCATTCTCTCATGCATTAATATTACTTTTAATGAATTAAATATATACACAGTTAACCTCATTAATCTCAAATGGTCTCCGGGGGGCTTGCCTAAGTCACCTTAAACATGACTATACTCCCTAAAATGTATTCTGCAGTACCTGGGCGTTTTCATTGTTATAGAGGCACTTGCGTACCCATTTAGTCTGGTATCCATGCAGGAAGGTTAAAGAGCCTAGAACTAAAGGACAGTACAGACATGTGAGGTTCTCAAACTGTGAACACAGGAGCAGCAGATCCTTTCTGTAGTTCAGAATGGAGTGCGAGAAATTTTTACCAGGGATTTTCAAACGTGAATGTTGAGTTTTGCCTCTGCAGTCGTATCCTGACCCTTTCTATTTTATACCAATCCACTCCCTTCTGTGCAACTGATCCCTTCCATTTTACCAGTCAGTCACAGACAGACTGCCGGTCCTCAGTAAAAGGAGATCCTCAAGGAGTCTAAGGGTAGGGTACGAAACAGCCCACTGGGAGTCTCCTCCCAGTGTGGTCCGGGCCTGGGTTACCGGCATTCGCTCTGGTCTTATGTTCTCAAGGTGAGGCCCACCGTCGCTTCAACCACTGAACGAAGCTCTTCCTTACCTCTACAATTCACCCATGGCCCTGCTCCTATAGGTCTACCTTTTTCTTCTCCCAGGGTTAGAAAGTGATTTATTATTATTATTATTTTGGATTTATTTGTTATTATTATTATTTTCTTGTCATTTTCCAGGGATAATGATGTTGCCTTCTTTCCCTCCTATAACAGGAGGAGAAAACATACAAAAATTATAAAAACTAAATACTGCTCCCTCCCTCATCCCCTAAGTCCTAGAGGGGTAAAGACAGTAACGCATCACCAAGGAAGGAAAATGCACCTCAACTCGCTTTTCCAGGGTTGTAGACGGTGATGCGGTTGGTCTCTGGAAGGTACAGTCATTCCCAGGTGAGCACAGCAGGAATCCGTGCTTTTGGAGGCAGATGCCTCAAGTGGCCTTCTCACTCAGGTACTTTTCCACCAGCAACGATTATGCCCTCCAGAGACACCTGTGGTTGTCAGAACTGGGAGAGCAGGAGTGGGGGGAGTGGGGGACTGTGTGCCCCTGGCATCCAGTGGGTAGAAGGTAGTGCTTCGTCGCTTCAGTCGTGTCCGACTTTTTTTGACCCTGTGGATTGCAGCCTGCCAGGCTCCTCCATCCATGGGATTCTCCAGCAAGAATACTGGTGTGGGTTGCCATGCCCTTCTCCAGGGGATCTTCCCAACCCAGGGACTGAACCCACGTCTCCTGCATTACAGGTGGATTCTTTACCATCTAAGCCACCAGAGAAGCCCAAGAATACTGGAGTGGGTGGCCTATCCCTTCGCCAGGGGAACTTCCTGGCCCAGGAATCGAACTGGGGTCTCCTGCATTGCAGGTGGATTCCTTACCAGCTGAACCACCAGGTAGAAGGTGGGAATGCTGTTAAACATCCTAGACACATGGGAGGGCCCTCACAGCAAGGCGTTTCCTGGCACAAAATATCAAAAGGTTGAGAAACTCTGCCCCCATCTAATGCAAGACGTGCAGATTCTGGATTCATGGATATAAATGGAGACACGGCTTGCAGTACTCAATAGTTCATTCAACTCTTTGCATTTTGTGATTTATTTGCATTGTCAGCGTGATCTGGTCTCCAGCTCTAACACCTACCTACTAGTTGCGGAGTCTTGGGCAAGGCACTGAAACCTTATGCCTCATCAACGAATGGAAACACACACACACACACACAACAATAACACCTTCAAGACAACTGTCATAGTGTTACATTAGAAACACATATAAAATACATGCTCAGTGAGTAAATGTTAGCACCTACTGCCAACACCATCCCGTCACCACCATTATGATCACCGCCAAATACTTAATGACTACCAGGAGCCTGGTGCTGTGTTTGGACATGAAAATACACTAATGGAAAAAAAAAAAAAAAAACACTTGGAATGTACGCTCAAGGAGCTCACGGAAACACACAGCTAAGCCAAAATGTAATTAGGAGCCACAGCCTGCAGTTCTGAAATTGTAGAGGATTTTCCCAAAGCGAGAGACACACTTATGAGCCCTCTGCGTCTTCAACGAGATGCATCTCCTCCGGCATCACAGGGTCCTATGCTTATCCTAACCGGGTCTTCTCACGCTCTGCTTCCCTGTGACCTCTTTCTCCCATTATAACCTCGGGTTCTTTGGTTCTGGACCTCAGGCCTTTTGTAGTGAAGAGTTACTCTCACAGCAAAGAGAAAACAGTGTGTAAGTGGCATGACTTCCCGTGGATCGCAGAAAGGAGGAGGGCTGACCCTATCACCATGCTGAAAATCCAGGGGTCAAAGGTTCAGCCCAGGAGGAGCTTGTGGTCAGCATGTACCATCAATCTACTGCTCCTCGTGGCATTTTTGGCGTGGCATGAGCTAGAAACTCTTAATTTAGCAGAAAAAAGCATCTTTCAAGGAAAAAAAAAATTCCCCCAGTTAAAAAACCTCTTCAGAATTTTATTGTATCAAGTGACTTTTACTTATCCCTCTTACACCATCAGGTGCACCTTAATTCCTTGCTCTGTGCAAGAAAGTTATAATCTGCACATGCACATTAGAATCTGTAACTGTATGAACGACTGCAGTGTCACATTCACTAGAAATAACAACCTGGAGCATAAATAAACAGGGTATGGAAGGAAAGCATATGTCTTACGACAGTATCCTTTAAGCCCTCCAGCTCAGAAAAGAAGTTCTGTCTTGCATCATTCTACACATTCAGCAGCCCAAAAAATTACTTGAAAGGTAAAAGCTCCATTTAGATGGTGCATATTTTTTGTGGATTTGGATTAAACCCAAATGATTATTTTTCGGTTAATGTGGAAACACTGGAAAAATGAATCATGTTTTAATTGCCATAATGCTGTATCATTTATTTACACTAGAAATGATTGGTGAATCTGGTTTGGTGGTAAGTCCTAAACAAGCCAATTAGTACACAGATTAACCTCTATAATCACTCTCCAGCCAATTGCATTCCATAATTTTTTCATAAAATTAGTTTGCACTCATGTTTCTTAATGAGGCAGGTAACTCGCCTCGCATTTCAGAAACCTGGTCCTCTCACATAGGAAAATTTACAGTCTTTGCCTTGAAGAAATGTATTGCTGATTTACTTGCATGTAATACAGAAATCCTCTAATTTTCTCAAAGGCTTCAAACCATAAGAGGATATAAGATAATTAGTTTTGGGACTAGGCTTCTCTTGTGGCCTAGACCGTAAAGAATCTACCTGCAATGCAGGAGACTCAGGCTCGAACCCTGGGTTGGGAAGATCTCCTGGAGAAGGGAATGGCTACCTACTCCAGTATTCTTGCCTGGAGAATTCCATGGACAGAGTCTGGTGGGCTACAGTCTACGGGGTCGTGAAGAGTCGGACACGACTGATCGACTGGCACTTTCACTTTTTTCATTAAAAAAAGTTTCACTTAAAAAAAAAGAACTTCATAGGTTCTCAACTCTATAAACCTTTCTTCAAGAAAAATACACATCCCAGACCAGAATGATAGAGAGGGCAGAGAAGTGCCTTCATGACAAGCTTTCTCCTTCAAAGTACGTCATCACTTCCCATAACACTGCTTTGTTGAGTCACTAAGTCATGTTTGACTCTTTGCAACCCCACGGACAGCAGCATGCCAAGCTTCCCTGTCCTTCACTAACCCACAGAGTTTGCTCAAATTCATGTCCATTGAGTCAGTGGTGCCATAACACCTCCCGTAACACTTGTCTATTATTCTGGTCACTCATAATCTTACATGTTTGGGAAGTAATATTTTTAAGATCTAATTGTGATAAGCACTAAGGTGTCCCCCCTTTTGCTGGGGCGGTCCCAGGCATGTACTTATTTATGTCCCAAATTGAAGCCCCATGTGTCCCTGAAGTCAGGTGTCCCCTGGCATGTGGAGGATCATCCGTGGACTTGTCCACGTAGACAAGAGGAACCAAGGAGCCTCCTAAGCTAAGAATGGAAGGAAAAGGATCAAGAAGGATCTTCTAAGACAAGGGACAATGCTACTCGTAGAAAGAACTGATGCTGAGAATAACAAAGTATCCCCTCTGAATACAGAGGGACTGTTGGAGCAGGTGAGCAAGAGTCCTCGGTAGAGAAATGACAATGAATGCAGTGCCAACAAAGAAGAGCAGTTGATCTGAAACCTCAGTGGGGTACTAGAAATGCAACATGTGAGTAGCATTTACCCAGCAGCATGTATCAGTGTACAGAAGATCACTCTCACTCCTGAGCTGCAGCTAAGCGCCCGAGATGTGAGGCTCTGTCACCCTCGAATGGGCATGGGTAGAAATCACAACTCCAAGCAGCCCATAGGGACCGCATGTGGAGGCACAGCCACTGGAAGCCCTCCCTGGGGTGGGAGCAGAATGAACTTGCTGGTGATCAGCAGTGATCAAAAGGACTCGCTTGCAGAATATAAGTGAGACATTCACTGGAGATTCTGAAGTACTAGGGAGGAATCTGACAGCGCTATTATCGAGAGCCAAAGAAACACTGTTTTGTAACTGTTCCTGTGATTTGTTTTTATTCCCAGGATGAAGCGGCTCAGGATATACAGGAACCATGTGGAAGTAATCATGGTGACTGCGATAATAGCTACTTTATTTTTCTGCGTAGTTCTCGGCATCATTTCTGTGAATCAGGACAACTGCATCGAACTATTTCACTGGAAATTAATAAGATGTCAAGTTAAATTATAAAAGATCCTGTGGTATGAGACACAATATCCAGAAGCATTGAGCTGGGGCCGGGTGGGGAGGGAGGGAACTGCTGAAAATCAGTGTTTCTTCTACCCTCTCATGATGACGAAGCACAAACATGAAAACTTTCTTGCCGTATTACTGACTGAAACCGAGAAATCGGAGGATGACTTGGGGTACCCCTGGCACCACAGTCGGCACCCATCAGGGAGAGTTCTCAAAGATACGAGGCAACAGAAGGCATTCTCGAGGCTGGTACTCAGCCTCTGTCCTCCAAGCAAGTAACAGCCCTACCTCTCAGTGAACTTGCATTGCCGGGGCCCTTGGACAGAGCCTCCTTGGGCCTATGACAGCTCGTCCCAGATCTTGCCCCTGACCTGTCTTCTGGATCTGGCCATGCCTTCCAGTTCTGCATGCCTCTCAATATGGGTATTCTTCCAGGCAATGTCTAACTTAAAATCATAATACTTAAACTCCTCGTGGGCTTCCCCGGTAGCTGGTAAAGAATCCACCTGAAATGCAGAAGACCCCGGTTTGATTCCTGGGTCAGGAAGATCCACTGGAGAAGGGATAGGCTACCCACTCCAGTATTCTTGGGCTCCTCTGGGGGCTCAGCTGGTAAAGCATCTGCCTGCAATGTGGAAGACCTGGGTTTGATCCCTGGGTTGGGAAGATCCCCCGGAGATGGGAACGGCTACCCACTCCAGCATTATGGCCTGGAGAATTCCATGGACTATTTCATGGGGTCACAAAGAGTCAGACATTGACTGAGTGACTGTCACTCACTTTAACCTCCTCTTAACATCTTTCTAGGCATTCTACATGGCATCAAACATAAAGAGTATCCCCTTCATTTTTCTTTTATTTCATCAATTCTGATGAAATGAAATCATAGAGAAGATGAAATGTCCAATGGCACAGCACAGGCCTGGAAGAGGCCAGAATGACCTCCGACAGGACACAGGCTTTAATTATAGATCTAGGGGGCACGGATGTAACATATAACGTTGACATTGGAGTGCATACTCTTTTCAAATTAAGACAATTTCCTTTTCTTCCTGGCATCCTAAGAGTTACTATTATGCTGCTGCTGCTAAGTCACTTCAGTCGTGTCTGACTCTGTGCGACCCCATAGACGGCAGCCCACCAGGCTCCGCCGTCCCTGGGATTCTCCAGGCAAGAACACTGGAGTGGGTTGCCATTTCCTTCGATGCATGAAAGGGAAAAGTGAAAGTGAAGTCGCTCAGTCGTGTTCAACTCTCAGCGACCCCATGGACTGCAGCCCACCAGGCTCCTCTGTCCGTGGGATTTTCCAGGCAAGAGTACTGGAGTGGGGTGCCGTTACTATCATGGGCTAATTTTTAATTTCAATCAATACTTTCTTGACTTATAATAAAATAATCACACAATGTTCCTCTTTTATTAAAAAAATAGAACAGAAAATTATATTAAATCAATATTGTGCTATACCTTAAACTCAATTGTTCATGTGGTAACATTTTATATATTAATTAACTTGCTAATACTTTCTTCAGAAATTTTATACCTATTAAATTTGTTGATAGTATTTTTCAGTATCTGTAAGGAACTATAATGATACCTTTTTCCATCTCTGACTACTGTATTCTCTTTTCCTTGTTTGACCTTGTCATTTCTAACAGACTTTTCAAAGAACAAAGTGGCTTGGATGATGGTGTCTGCTATATATTTGTTTAGAAATATTCACTATTTTCTGCTCTTCTCTTTATTTTCTTCCTTCCCACTACTTTCTTTCAGTTTTATCTTTTTGAGATGGATATTCAGTTAATCAATTTTCAGACTTTATTCTAACATACGCACTTAAGGCTAAAAATTTCCATAAAGACGGATTTAGTTGCATTTTATACATGAAATTTTGAGATGTCAAAATTTCATTATCATTCAGGTAAAAATACTTTCTAAATACCATTGTTTTTTCTTCTTTGACATATTTCATTATGTAGAAGAATTGTTAACTTTTTAGTATAAAAATACTCAAGATTTTAGTGTTGTTTAGATCACTGTCTTGTCACTGATATAGCTTAAATGAGTAGTGATCAGCTTTTAATCATTTGTAAGATTTTAATCCTTTCAAATATTTTGAGACTTGACTTCTGATCTGGTCAAGTTTGGTATATCCCATGTATATTAGAAAAAGATGATTTTCTGGATTTGCTGTGTGTTCAATTCTCTTTATGTGTCCATGTCTAAAGTTCGTTATAGTGTTCAAACCTTCTAAACACTAACTTTTTGTCTGTTCTATTACTGAAGAAGATAATCAAAATCTCTTACTATCTGTTATTCAAAAAAATTTTTTTTCTCTTAGTTTCACCACTTTTTACTTTAATTAGCTCTTATTATTAAGTGGCTAAAACTTAACAATTATTATAACTTCCAAATTAATTAAAGCTTTAACCATTGTAAAATATTGTCTTTATATCCTGTAATATTTTTGCTTTAAAAATCATCTTAGTATTAATACAGTTACAACTACGTTTAGGCAGGGATGGAGGGACAACATTGGCATCTGCATTTTATGTTTTTTCCCCAATTTTTTAACTTCTAACATCTTTATAGCCTTATATTATATGTGTGCACACGCGTGTGTGCGTAGCATTAAGTTGGGTCTTATCCAATTTAACAACTTCTGCCCTTTAATCAGAACATCATGACTATTTACAATTAATATGTTCTATTTACAGTTAATACAATTGCTAATATATTTAGATTGAAATCTACTGTATTATCATCTACTTAGCTTTCTGAGGATCAGTATCAACTTCAATTGTGGGTTTTGGGAAAATTAAAATATCCTAAATCAAACTTTGCATCGGTAAGTAGTCTTCAAGATTTAAAAACAAACGAGGCAAACCTCTGCAATGCAGGCCTGTGAATGCAGTTACAGAGATGTATTAAAAAATATATCAAGTATGTAGCACCAGGAAAAATACTCAATATTTTGTAATAACCTATAATGAAAGAGAACGTTCGACCTATATCTCTGTTTACGTACCTATCTGTAACTGAATCACTTTGCTGTACTCTTGAAACTAACATGACATTGTAAATCAACAATATTTCAGTAAAAAATTTTAAAAAATAGAGCAAGTGATGACAGCATCATAAGGACATATGCACAATCTCCTGAGAGGACCCCTGTGGGAGAAACAGCTCATGATGCTTGGGGTCAGAAGGTACACAGGATGGCTCTGGGAAGGAGAGAGCCTTGGTGCATTTGAGGAGGAGACGGGATGTGTGGCAAGAAGTGGTAAGATTAGTGAGACGGGCACATGCTAGACCCTCAGAGCTTTGTGGGGTTGTTGACTGTGTTAGAAACCCACTTCCCAGTATAGAGGGCAATGCCATGGTATGATTTATGTTTTTAATAGTTTACCTGGGCAGCTCTAGTAAAAGCTGATGAGAAAAGGCAAGAATGGAAGTGGGTGGACGGTAAGGTTAGCCATTTCAGACTCCAAGAGACATCTCCCTGCCAAAGCCATGTCTCCTACTTGACAGAAGCAGGTGGAATTCAAAGTATCTCTCAGGCTGGAATCATTAGGAGATAATTAACAATGACTCACATGGGAAGCAAGGGACAGGGTGCTGTTAATGATGGCATCGTCATTCCAGCCACACAACACTGATGTGAAGTGTTAGTAAGGAATTTTTATCTACAATGAAGTCTAATAATTATAGGCCATTTATCAAACTTACCGATTAGCTTATCATTATCTTATTTTCATTACTTAATAAACTTTCCAAATTGCAAGCTTATGAAAACCTCTCACGGTTCGACAAACACCAATCTCTAATGTTTTTCCTTTGCAGTGTTTGTGTTAAAAATGATTTCAAAGAAAACTGAATGGTACCCTACATACTACCCAATATTATTCTTCTCACAAAAGACATTATAAGGTTTGGTCGGAAACCCTCTCAGTGGTTCATATCAGGTTAACACTGACTCTAAAAAAATTAAAATGCAAAACTTTTGTTCTCTTGCACTTCTCACAAGAAAGCAAAATTGAAGTAGGCGATTCTGCTGAACGACAATTTGCTTCCCCCTAACACAAAGCCTCAGCACCACTGCTTCCAAAAGAAGCATTTCTATTGTAGAAACCATCATGTTTCTTGCTGAAGTGATCACCCTCAAAACATTTACTGGGCCTGCCTTTCATTGAGGTTTTCAAGTTTTGACCTCTTTCTCGAAAAGAAAATGATAAAGTCCCTAATGGAATTGTAAGACTGGTGAATAACAAAGTTCTTCTTTTCTTTCCCCCAGTTATAAAATGATGCCAAAAAACATCCAAAAGAAAGAATATTTTCTGAACATTAGAGAAGCTTCATTTATAGGAGGTGGGGGGGCAAACCACCCTCAACAATCATAAACTGCAAAGCACCAGTAAAAAATAATACACATCCCTCAGCTGCAAAAACCAAGTGATACAGACACCAGAGGTCCCTGGAATGTAAAGAACAGGCATGTGGGCTTCCCTGGTGGCTAATAAAGAAAATCTGCCTGCCGATACAGAAGACGTGGGTTTGATCCCTGGTCCAGGAAGATCCCACACACCATGGAGCAACTAAGCCCGTGCACCCCAAATGACTGAGCCTGTGGCTCTAGAGCCCATGCCACAACTGCTGATGCCCAGAACCCCTGCTCTGCAACGAGAGAGGCCACCGCAACGAGAAGCCCATTCACCGCACCTAGAGGGTAGCCCCCGCTTGCCACAGCGAGAGAAAAACCTGCACAGCAATGAAGCTTCAGCATAGCCAAAATAAAATACATAAATAAAATTAAAAAGTATTAAAAAATAATAATAAAGCACAGGCATGTGTGTTAGATTCGCCAAAAAAGTTCTTTCAAGTTTTTCCATAACGTCCTATGGAAATGAACATTTTGGCCAACCCAATACATGGGAATGTGGAACAAGGAAGGGGGTGAAAGAGGAGGAGGGGTGTTGGGGTTTCTCTTGCTTTCAATAGAGATGCTTCTCCTGGGGTTAAGGAATAAAGAGAGGAGAGAAAACACAGTTGATGGATTAGACAGAACCTTGTTTTTCAAACACTATGTAGTGAGCCATTAATGAATGGTTTGTGACCAGAATTTATGAGCTAGAATAGAAGGTATCAGAGTACATCATATGAATAGAGGTAATATTTTATGAAAGGTTTCATATATGTATGAATATACTTTGTGAGAATGTGTAAATGTGTATTATTGATTTGTCACATAAAATGCTTTTAACTCTATGGGTGTGTGCTCAGCCACTCAGCAATGTCTGACTCTTTGTGACCCCACGGACTGACTGTCGCCCGCCAGGCTCCTCTGTTTATGGAATTTTCCAGGCAAGAACTCTGGAGTGGGTTGCCACTTACTACTCCAGGGAATCTTCCCGACCCTGAAATCAAACCAGTGTCTCCTGTGTCTCCTGCATTGGCAGCAGATTCTTTACCACTGAGCGACCCGGGAAGCCCTTTTAACTCTGTGGTCTGCCATAAAAAGTGAGTCTGAGCTACAGCAGTTAAGGTTCCCCGCCCCCTTCTTCTACCAGGAAAGGACTGTCTGTTAAATATCTTTTGCTCATTTTTTACTTGGACTTCATAACTTAAAAATAAGACACTGAGGTTTCGCTTTAGCCCTGTTCCTGGTCACAGAACAGAGAAGAAAATCTTGCTTCCGAAGTTTCAGAAGTTATCCCTGCCTTGTCTCACTCTGTGTCACATGGTGATTCTCCTTAAGTTGTCCTCAAATCCTTTAGCCACACTAGATCACTGGGCTTTCAGAGATTAGGAAGATCCTTTCTCTGTTGGGTATCTGTTTGTTAGAGGGTCTTAAAAACTGGCATATGAGCTGGCTTTATTTGAAAGTACATTCCTATCTAAACTATTGTCCAACTGAAAAGGAGGGGAAAAAAAAAAGGATGCAATGAATCAAAATCACTTCAATGATGTATAAACTTGGGAAATTATTCATCCTCTCTGAGCTTTAGTTTCTTTGGCTATAAATTAAAGTTAATACTACCTCTGAAGCCAGATTGTTGCAAGGAGTGGAGATGATTCCTACAAAGTGCCCAACAAAAGTTAGGCATTTGAGAAATGACTATTTTGAACTATAATAACCCGAGAACCCAAGCACACAACTGCTTCTTATCCCTCTTCTGTATGAGCAGGCATCTTGCTTCCTACCCTCATGATGAGCACTTTTCATCTCTTTTCATCCCGAGTGCAACGCAGGGCCTGACATCCAGTAGATGCTTGATAAAAGTTGACAGAATTGAATTAAAAAAAAAAAAAAAGGTGGTGTTGTGTTTTCTTGATAACAGAGTGTCCCTACTGCCAAAGCAATTATGAGGGCCAGTCTTTATGCCCATATTAGCTTACTGGGCTTTCTGTGGACTAGGAGTGTAATCCCAATGGGAAACACCGACTGCCCAAATGGTCTGACAACAAAGAAGTCAAGCTCCATCAGGTGAGCCACATCTGCCCCGACAGGAAGTTAGTGCTTCTCTCTGCTCCAAAAAAAAAAAAACAAAACACCCAGTAATTGAAAGCACCCGGGGGTCAAGATGAGCCTCGCACTTGGACTGAGGAGAAAGTGGTATTTTTGCTTATCTTCAAAAGCAGAGACTGGGTTGATAAGAGAGAACAGTTGTTTTGCTCAGAAACAAGCCCGTGACAGACTATATTGAATAGGAAAGTGTGAAAGTGTTAGTAGTTCAATCGGGTCCGACGCTTTGTGACCCCGTGGACTGTAGCCCACCAGGCTCCTCTGTCCATGGAATTTTCCAGGCAAGAAATACTGGAGTGGGTTGCCATTCTCTTCTACAAGCAATCTTCCCGACCCATGGATCCAACCCGGGTCTCCTGCATTACAAGCAGATTCTTTACCATCTGAGCCACCAGGGAAGCCCATACTGAATAGAAACCAATCCTTATTTTCTCTTCCAAACTTTATTCTGCTCCCATCTCTACACACACACCTCACACCCCTAAATCTGCATGCACTGAGCTGTCTTCCCAACCCCAGTCCCTCAGGTGGCAAGGCCTCTCTGAGCACTTGTCCAAACCAACCTCACCCGAGCCCCGCTCTCTTGTGACCACAGAGCTTCATCTGAGGCTGGAGGGGAGCCTGGGTCTGAGGTCTCTCTGCTGTCTCAGAGGAAATCCAGATATTGTTAACGCAAAATGTCTGTGCCACCAAATAAAACAGGCCACGTGTGTCTCCGTAAACAATCGGTCATCTCTAAAGGACCCCGGGGTGTATGAAGGTGCGAAGTGTTCTCATCCTTCCATCTTCAAAGCAACAATGAAAATACAGTTCTTGGTCATCTAGCCTTTCCTGCTGACCCGAGGGTGGCATCTGCTTTCTCTTCTGCCTTTAAACTGCTTCACAGAAACGATCTTTGTATCAGATTTCTTTCTGTGTCCTCTCTTACACACACAAATAAGAGGCCCAGAGGAGGAGGAGATGGGAGGGTGGGGAGGACGGAACAGAATCCCACAGATGGCGTCAGTCGGAGGCCTGGTCTGCGGCCCCCTGGTCTCTATGAAAGGTCGGCTGAGAATGCTGGGCCTTCCTGCTTCTCCCTCTGTTTTTCTGCCGGGCGCCAGGGTTACACATTCCATAAAGCAAAGCCAAAGGTCACATGTGGAAAAATGGCAAGGAACTTTCAGGGACTTGTGGATTTTCGAAAGTTGACATCCACGCTGTGTGGCAGTGTGCGTGTTCCCTGGGGGCATCTGTGTCAGAAGCATGTTTCAGAGGAAGATGTCTCCTCCAGAACAAACCATAGAAAGTCTGACATTCCCTGTTCTCTCTTCTCTTTCAGCCAAGGTAGTCATGTACGGATGTGAGAGTTGGACTACAAAGAACGCTGAGAGCTGAAGAACTGATGCCTTTGAACTGTGGTGCTGGAGAAGACTCTTGACAGTCCCCTGGACTGCAAGGAGATCAAACCAGTCAATCCTGGAGGAAATCAACCCTGATTATTTGTTGGACAGACTGATGCTGAAGCTCCAATACTTTGGCCACTTGATGCAAACAGCCAACTTACTGGAAAAGACCCTGACGCTGGGAAAGATTGAAGGCAGAAGAAGGGAGTGAGAGAGGAGAGATGGCTGGATGGCATTACCAGCTTAATGGACATGAGTTTGAGGAAACTCAGGGAGACAGTGAAAGATAGGGAAGCCTGGCGTGCTGCAGTCCATGGGGTCACAGACAGTTGGACACGACTTAGCGACTGAACAATAACAACCTGGTCTGAGCCACATGGACCTCTGATAGGTACAGGGAGGGATGTGGTGGGGTGCTGTGTCCACTGGTTGAAGTTTTCCTGGTAATGGCAAGGGGCAACTGAACTACTGCCTTCTGTCTGATCCATTTATAACAGTGGATCAGCATTTGAACAGGTCTAGAAAATTTAGATGTTCATTATTAACTGAGGCCCTATATAGTGCCCGATGATAATTAAATGCTGAGAAGACAGTGGTGAATAAGGTCCCCATCCTCATGGAAAGTGTATTTTTTAAAATTGCAAGAACAATTTTATTAAGCGGCATTTTACTTAGGCCTTGAAAGTTTGCCTGAAAGCCAAGAAAAATTAAGTAAATGAAAAAATGTGACCCCCCAAAAAAATGTGCTCCAGGCACAACAAACAAACAATCAGAACCTCAAGGAAGAAAATGTGTTCCCAGTGCTGCTGCTGCTAAGTCGCTTCAGTCGTGTCCGACTCTGTGTGACCCCATAGACGGCAGCCCACCAGGCTCCCCCGCCCCTGGGATTCTCCAGGCAAGAACACTGGAGTGGGTTGCCATTTCCTTCTCCAATGCATGAAAGGGAAGAGTGAAAGTGAAGTCGCTCAGTCCTGTCCGACTCTTAGCGACCCCATGGACTGCAGCCCACCAGGCTCCTCTGTCCATGGGATTTTCCAGGCAAGAGCACTGGAGTGGGTGCCATTGCCTTCTCCAGTGATCACAGTGCACTACTTGGCTAAACTGTTAAAAAGGAAACACAAAGACAAAGTGCGTGGAAGTTATGGCACACAAAAGGAAACAAACCATATGTAATTATGCTAGTCCATGAATTCTAGTGGTAACAGGAAAGAGACAAGCTAAAAGCAATTTCAAAGTGTTGTGCTGTGAAGGAGGTAAAATGCGGTCAGTGGATGGAGTGACTGGATATGGAGTGGTGTTAGGAAGGTTTAGAGAAGGCGTCTAGGGGGAGTGCCTTTTCCTGCGGTTCAGATGGTAAAGAATCTGCCTGCAATGCAGGAGACCTGGGTTCGATCCCTGGGTCAGGAAGATCCCCTGGAGAAGAAGGGAATGGCTACCCATTCCAGTATTCTTGCCTGGAGAATCCCATGGATAGAAGAGTCTGGTGGTCTACAGTCCATGGGATCGCAGAGAATCGGACATAACTAAGCGACCACACTTTGACTTTCTAGGAAGAGCTGGTATTCAAGCTGAAAGCTTAAGGATCAGAAAAAGTCACCAAGCTCTGGTTCTGGTCAAGAGCAGCACAGGCAGCAGATGCAAATGCCCTGTGGCCACGTGGAGGGGAAGTCTGACCTGGACACCTGGGGTCTGCTAAACACTGAGCAAGTGGCACAAGGAAAGGTCACGGGGCAGGAGGGCCAGATCCCATGGGGGCCTGT
The DNA here is from genome assembly GCF_002263795.3 of Bos taurus. Classification (NCBI taxonomy): domain Eukaryota; kingdom Metazoa; phylum Chordata; class Mammalia; order Artiodactyla; family Bovidae; genus Bos; species Bos taurus. Next base: position 13,754,808 of record NC_037339.1, read on the forward strand.
GGACAGTGAGGAGTTCCCATGTCACTTTCACAGCAAAGGGGAGCCACTGCAAGGGACCTAAATCAAAAGAAATAAAGTCCCTTTACCTTCTCACTGTGTGTCTCCAGCTCAGTGCCTTCTATGGATCCATGCCTCCCAAGACTGCAGATTTCCAGGGCACAGAGGTGTGGGCCCTGCACCCCCAATTTCTGCTTTTTTTTACTATTATTTGTGAAAAATACTTAATCAAGACTGAACTTTTGAGGACTTCCCTAGTGGTCCAGTGGCTAAGACTCTGAGATCCCAACACAGGGGGCCCGGTTTTGATTCTGGGTAAGGGAACAAGATCCCACAGGACGCAACTAAGGATCTCACATGCTGTAGGGAAGACGGAAGATCCTGTGGGCCACGACTAAGATCAGGGGCAGCCAAATACAGTTTTAAAATAAATAAAAATACTGAACTATGATGATAAACTGTTTACATCTAAATAAACCTATCATTCTGGAGAAGGCAATGGCATCCCTCTCCAGTACTCTTGCCTGGAAAATCCCATGGATGGAGGAGCCTGGTAGGCTGTAGTCCATGGGGTCGTTAAGAGTCGGACACGACTGAGCGACATCCCTTTCACTTTTCACTTTCACGCATTGGAGAAGGAAATGGCAACCCGCTCCAGTGTTCTTGCCTGGAGAATCCCAGGGACGGGGGAGCCTGGTGGGCTTCCGTCTATGGGGTCGCACAAAGTCTGACACGACTGAAGCGACTTAGCAAATCTATCATTCAAAGAGCCTTTTATAGGACTTCCCTCGTGGTCTAGTGGTTAAGACTCTGCACTTCCCATGCAGAGGGTACGGGTCTGTTCCCTGGTCAGAGCACTAAGATCCACATGCTGAGGGGTGTGGTCAAAAGGTAAAAAAAAAAAAAAAAAAAGGAGGAGAGAGAGATCTTTTACCTACCACCAGTCTCACCATTCTTGGGTGTTTCAGAACGGCTTCAACAGCAAGACACAGAACTAGAAAACAGTTGTGTGTGCGTGCATGCTCAGTCGTGTCTGACTCTTTCATGACCCCATGGACTCTAGCCCACCAGGCTCCTCTGTCCATGGGGTCCTACAGCCAAGAATACTGGTATGGGTTGCCATTTCCTTCTCCAGGGGATCAGACCCATATTTCCTGCATTAGCAGAAGGATTCTTTTACCACTGAGCCTCCAGGGAAGCCCCAGAAAACAGTCAGAAAAGTACAAATTACTCCAAATCATCCTTCTCACAAATCCCTCAGCTTGATTTGCCCGGCCTTGATGTCAGACTGAATTCCCTGGAAGCGAGTGTCTTCTGCGCAGTATCTCAGATACAAACAATGCGGGCTGGACTAAATAGCTCTCTTCCCACATGTGTTGTCAGCATCTCCCTTCGGACCAATTGAGGATTATTGTTTCAACAAGGCATGCAAGCTCACTGTTTGCTAAGCTGGCTCAGCCGACCATTAAATCATAGGAGAGATGGACCTGGCCCATCCTCTTGCCTCCGAACTGGATCACTTCTCCAAGAACCCGGCCCTCGGTCCAAAGACCAACTGGAGAACAGGCTCTTTAGCAAAGTCTGAATTGCATTTTCCTGAGGGAAGAGTCCTGTAATACGATCAACTACTTTTGTCAAGTTAACGTTCCTTAGTCTACACCTGCTTTAGTTTCCTTAAATGAAAACAAACCAGAGACAAAAGTACGGAAGTGAAATGGCTTCAAAGAGGCAGAGAATCCATAGAAGAACACATTAACTTAATTTGTACCCCTAGATAAATGACAAGATACGTGCGTAAGGGGAGCAAACGTTTTAAAAAATTCATTAATGGTGTGTGAAGATGAAAGTTATCTCTGGCTGAAAAGGTAACTGATAAAAGACATCAAAGAGAATGCTCTGGAAGTGCACTTGCTAAATAATCACCAGATGAGACAGACAGAGGTGCAATCTGGCTTTGCTTTCGTCTTGTAGATCCCAAGAGGATGCTTTCATTTTGAAATACTGGTGAGCAAACCACGCAGGAAGTTTTACAATTTGGAATGACTAGTTTGAGTTAACAATGGATGGTCATGCGTGCTAAGCTGCTTCAGTCATGTCTGACTCTGTGCGACCCCATGGGCCATAGCCCACCAGGCTCCTCTGTCCAAGGGACTCTCCAGGCAAGAATACTGGAGTGGGTTGCTATGCACTCCTCCAGGGGATCTTCCCCACCCAGGGATTGAACCTGCATCTCTTAAGTCTCCTGGATTGGCAGATAGATTCTTTATCACTAGCGCCACTACAAAAAAAAAAAAAAGTTCTGCCCCAATACATCTGCATATGTTCAGACAGCTCCAAAAATCTGCAAGGGAGACTAAACCAGGGACAGCTCTTCAGAGGCTCTTCTGGAAAGTGGGACTCTCTAGTGCTGAGATACCACTGCAAACCCTAGAAGAGAGAGGGGTCTGAGATCCCAAGTGCGGTCAGGTAAGGCAGGTGCAGATACAAAAATGGTGTGCGGGTTTAACTTCCCCAAATGCCAAGGGCATTGATGTCCAGAAACCTAAGTCCTCTCCACCGAGAGGGTAGTTGGAGAATATATTACTATAAAAACAAAATAAAGTTTTATAAAAAATTAATGATTTTCTATGTCTAAAATTTGGTGAAAGGCTTCTTTCCTTTTGTGTGTAATTGATATAAAGTGCTGTTCTGAAATAAGGCTTTAAGAAACTAAGCTTAAATTTCTGATAAATACATGTGAAAACAGGATATAAGCTTCCCTTTCAGAGGAAATATTGGGGAACTGCCACGGATTCTTTTTAAATCAAAAGTAACAAAATTCTGCTTTAAAAAGAAACCACAAAAAAACCCAAAACAATTTATTTAGAACTATCCCAGTTTCAAATGACAGAAACCCAATCCAAAGTAACTAAAGAAAAAAGGAAAATTTATTGGCATGCTTAACAGAAAAGTCCAAAGGATAACATATTCAGGTATGGCTAGATCTAGGCGCTTAAATTATATTATCAGAAACTTTCTCCTTCATTCAGTTAAAGCCTTAGCTATGGTTTTGTTTTTAAGCAGGTTATCGTTAATAGAACCAAAATAATTACCAGAAGTCTAGATTTCTGCTGTATCATATAACCACCTCAAGCTTAAAACAAAAATAAAGCAAAATTCTTCCATGAGTTCAAGAAATATTTTAAGATTGGTCTCATGAACCTGGCTTGCTTCACATGCTAGCTCTGTGGGCTGCAAGCAGGGTGAGGGAATAATACTCTGAGTAGGATGGTGTCCACACCATTTGAATTCCTCAAGTTATCAAGAGACCTAAGGCAACCTTAGACCTAAGGCTCCTAAGGAAAACTTGGGATCTTGTTACAAGGAAAGGAATACACGCCATCACATAAGACCAAGAGACATTTACTGTATGATATCTACTGTTCCCTCCATTCACCTGTTTCCTCCTTTTTTCATCAAAATCCTATCCAAATTAATTTCAGCTACACCCTCTAGCAACCCTCCCCCCACCAAAGTCCACTGGATTGCTCACTTCAAAGTGGTTAATTAAAAAGAAAATCTTTTTTCAGACTCTCACCCATTGGTTTCAGACCCCTTCCTGGTTCTCCCACTGACTCTTGTGCTTCCCTTTGCAGCCGAAGTCCATACACTTTTTGAAACTCTCTGCTTATGTATTCATATTAAATATAACAAATTCCCCAAGGCTTTTCATCCTTGCCACCTAGGACCATCCTTGGCATAAAAACAGCAAATATTTGTGGTTGAGAGAGACAGTTCTGTCTTATAATGTATCAGTGAGTCTGTTGTAAGATCGGTCATACTGAATTTACTAAGGGAGAGCAATGAAACAGTCTCCAGAAGACCTTGCATCTTAATGCCTCTATCTTGTAAATGGAAATTTGAAAATTCAGTCGCTGAGAAATGAGTTGTTACCTAGTCTCGAAAGCCCAACTCAGACAAGCATAGCAAAACATTAACTGCTATTTTAAAATATTTTAAAATAATTCATTAGGAAGTGCTCACCCTTCTGTTCAACCTAGCAAAATAACTTTAATGCAACTTTAATTCCATTTTATGTTTTCAGCTTACAGTGTTGACTTTACAAAAATAGAAGTTCTGTGGTTCACAATGACCAAAGACATTTCATGTCAAAATAGCTATAGATCAATAATACATGCTTTTTCAGATGATGGCATTTTAAACACTGCTTAAATTGACTACCACTTAAAATATGAACAGTATAAGTGGAATCTAGAGGATGCTGCTCGGGCATCCTGCAAACATACACAAGCTCTGAGCCTCACTCACATCTGTCTCCTCCTCAGCGTCAGAATAAAATGAGGATTATTTCACAAGAACCCGGTTCTCAGTTTAGAACTGTCCACTTCAAGTGGAAGTCCATGATCAAGCCCTAAAAGCTGTACTGAACCCCACATCAAGGTCCTGTCGGTTCAGGAAAGACTGATGCTGAGGTCCTAGGAGCAAGGGGAAGAGAAACCAATACTAGCTAGGGGAGATCTGGGGTTGGGTATCTTACGCACACATGGTGGGTGTCCCACCATCCGCAAGTTTTCATGCAACATGGGATCTTCCTTCAGAGCTCATCATCACCTAGTTTCTGGAGGGAAAAATGGCCTGAGCAGGACTTCTCAAGAGATGGTGCAGGCGAGCAGAGAACCACATTTGCCATTCCTTATGGGCAACTTAGGGCCATTTCAAATTGTTTTGCCCACACATCTTTCTCTTCTTCTACCTGATTGCAGACAAGGTGCATCTCTCCCTTCTTGAAATAAGATGAAATTCCACTCTTCAGAGAATCAACTACCACGGAGACACTGAGAGAGAACTATCACTGGCCTGGTTGCTACATGAGAAAATGAAGCCTAAGAGAAGTGAAGTAACTTTCCCACAATAATGTGCTCCAAGACCCCAATTCTCCTTCTCCTTCCAAAGATTCTAAGGGTTATCTTCAGGATACTTATTCTTGGCAAAGGAGCTGCACTTAATGTTAATAAGAGAGTTAATCTTGGATGAACCTTTTCAGATATTACAAAAGAAACCTAAATCACCATTTTATGCTATTAAAGCAAGGGTTTCATATGACAAAATATGCCTCAACTGTTGAAAAGTTTAGACTATAAACAACCCATATTTAGAGAGTAAATCCCTAATGTATTTGTGTCTTATCCCAGCAACATCCTTCAAGTACTCTAATAACCCAAGAGACTTTTTTTTTAAGTAACTTTAGAGAACTCTCAGAAACACACACAATCCTAAATTTAATTTCGCTTGGCTTTGTAAAATAAAATCAAAATCACAGATGCCATCCCCTCAAGACATGCTTTCTCAGATCCTCCTCCAAGCACCACACACCCGCGGAACACAGAAGGAGCTGACATTTGACGTGAGGGCTCAGAATGGGGTGATTAAATCAAGTCTGGGGGACTGCTTATCGTCTAAAAAGAATCACATGGCGTATTTCTGCTCCAAGAAACTGGTGACCTTTTAAAGCAAACAAAGCATTTTTATATACCCGAAACATTTTTTTTTTTAAATCTTAAAAGGTACATTATAATTTGGTCAAATTTAATAGTTGTAGGTTTAATAAATTGCAACCATCACTGATTCTGTTGGACGGCAAAGCAAAAGAACATTTGCTATCTTAACACCATATAAATCACACATTACATCATGATGACCCAATCTCCCATTAGGCTGTTACTAGCCTCCCAGCTCCTGCAGGCTTCCTTCCAGGGCCACACCTGCCCACGGCAACGGGAAGACGGCCCAGTGCAACTGCGCATGTGCAACAGCCCAGCCGCGTTGAGACCAGACTTAACACGTGTAGCAGTGAGCTTAGAGTCCCGGTGTCTCAGCTAATGGAGAATCCGCCTGCAATGCGGGAGACCTGGGTTTGATCCCTGGGTTGGGAAGATCACCTGGAGAAGGGAAAGGCTACCCACTCCAGTATTCTGGCCCGGAGAATTCCATGGACCGTATAGTCCATGGGGCCACAGAGTCGGACACGACTTGAGCGACTTCCACTTAGTGTCTTTTTAAATTTTCTTCAAAAAACCCTCCACCGCACTTTTTCAGCTGAGTGAGCAGCCACTCTATAAGGAAGCTGGACTTGGTTCTTAGCCGGCCTGATCGCTGCCTGATGCTCCGTGCCCACGTCCTCTCCCCAACCTCTGCCAGGAAGGAGCAAGCGACCTGTAGCCACGATCCTCTGAGAGATTTCTCATGTCTAACCAGGCCTCTTTGAGGGTTCTGATTTAGGAAAGAAAATGCTTAAGTATTTACTGACAGCCCCCACCTCTCTGTGGGAGACATTTTCTGATGTCATGGAAGCGTGCCATGTGCCAACCTAGCTTTGAAATTCCTAGAAGCTACAAAAGAGGGCCCACCTCTGCTCTGGGAGGCAAACAGTGCATCGTAATATATCTATTAACCTGAGGCTCTTAGTTAAAGAAATGCAGCTTTGACTGTATTCCAAGAACCTTCCTCCTTCCCTTTTCATTCTTCTTTCCTCCCTTTTTTCTTTCTCATAAGCACAGAATTTTAGGGTCAGGAGAGACTGATGGTTAAATCATTCAGCTCCCGTGGCTGTATACTTTCTCCTCCCTTTGTTTCCACTTTGTCTCCCTGCCCCTGCATGCTTCCTGCACCCTTCCTCCCTGCTCCCGCTTGCTCTGAGATCCCTGCGGCCTACAGGGTAGGCAGAGGCAGGATGCTGCCCTCCTGGGATGAACAGCAGGACTCAGACAGCCCTGAGGTCCCATAAGGGTTTGTGCGTGATGTGTGCTCAGTTGTGCCTGACTCTTTGTGACCCCAAGGACTGCAGCCCGCCAGGCTTCTGTGTCTATGCGAGTGGAGTGTCCATGCTAGAGTGGGCTGCCATTTCCTCCTCCAAGGGATCTTTCCAGCCCAGGGATAGAACTCACATCTCCTGCATTAGCAGGTGGATGATTTACCACAGAGCGACCTGAGAAGCCCAGCATAAGGGTTTAGGCCATGTCATACTTTGAGGTTCAGGACCAAGCCACCCGAAAGGACCTACCTGACTGCATAGTCCTTTGTCTGTCTTAGCACATGACAATGAAACTAGGTGCTCAGTTTCTATTGAATAAATGGATAAATTGTTTATCTGATAAATAACATACTTGAAGGCCATCATTCTCTTTTAAAATGGAAACACACCCATAGGAGAATTAAGGAAGGAACTTTCTTTGGTCACAAAGACCTTATTATGAACTGTTTCATCAAAGTACTTTTCCCTAATTCAGTCAGCCAGAATTGGAGGAGAAAAATGAGATTTTGTAATGACACTGAGAGGGCAAAGGTGCAATAATTTTGGAGGCCGGGCTATTCTGTACGTGGGCAGGTGGAAGGTTGAGAGGTCTTGGAACAAAACGGGCACTTTGGGCAGGGGCAAGCTACGGACACAATGGGCACCTGAAGGTAAGAGAGGACACCAGGAGATGGGAAAGGTAAGAGAAAGGAGAGACGGCAACAGCACAGAACATGAGCATCACTATTACCATTGGATTAGCATTATGCTGCTGCTGAGCCTCGCAGAGCCTGCACTGAGTGGTCCATGACAAGTCAATGGTGAACGCAGGACTACCACCATTCGACAAGTATTTTAATTTTCCAAAACAAACAAACAAACAAAAACTGCTCCATAAGACAGACGCTTACTCCTTGGAAGGAAGGTTATGACCAACCTAGATAGCATATTCCAAAGCAAAGACATTACTTTGCCAACAAAGGTCCATCTAGTCAAGGCTATGGTTTTTCCCGTGGTCATGTATGGATGTGAGAGTTGAATTGTGAAGAAGGCTGAGCGCCGAAGAATTGATGCTTTTGAACTGTGGTGTTGGAGAAGACTCTTGAGAGTCCCTTGGACTGCAAGGAGATCCAACCAGTCCATTCTGAAGGAGATCAGCCCTGGGATTTCTTCAGAAGGAATGATGCTAAAGCTGAAACTCCAGTACTTTGGCCACCTCATGTGAAGAGTTGACTCACTGGAAAAGACTCTGATGCTGGGAGGGATTGGGGGCAGGAGGAGAAGGGAACGACAGAGGATGAGATGGCTGGATGGCATCACTGACTCGATGGACGTGAGTCTGAGTGAACTCCGGGAGTTGGTGATGGACAGGGAGGCCTGACGTGCTATGATTCATGGGTCGCAAGAGTCGGACATGACTGAGCGACTCAACTGAACTGAACTGAAGACAGACTGGGCTTGACCTTTGGCTGCCGTGATGACTAAGTCTGAAAAGAAAACTCATACTTTACTGGGGTCAAATACTCACAGTTCCTCAGAACTGTCTCACTAAAACATATCTGCCTACTTCCTTTTTTATTTCATTTGTATGATTTGATTTTGCTTTGGTTTCTGGTTTTACAAATTGTTAGTTCCCAAGTAGATAATGACAAGTGGAGGGATTAAAGGAAATGCAGAATGATGAAGCAGAAAGCCCAGCATAAATCAGGCACATGGCGATGTTTACCTAAGGTAGACACGCTAAAGTATTGACTTGTTTTTGTTACTGTTTCCCTTCTAAGCCCAGAATGCTGTGAGAAAGCACAAAGTTATCTTTTCAAGAATACTAATGCTACTGGGAAAAATATAAATAATGACAGGTAGGTCCCTGCAATAATATAATAAGTATACAAGGCATTCCTCATTATGTCCAAAGAGATTCCACAATCTCCTTTGGAAATTCTAAAGAGATTTTCCCATCCCTTCCAAGATGTATACAAGATACAAAAAAGTAGGTGGACATAAAGATGCATCTATACATCAGTAGAAACCACATGGACAAAACAGGGTGCAATATTACTGACTTAGCAGTAGTCCTAATTGAAATCCCATTTCTGCCTACATTTATTTCAAAAGAAATCCCTCAGTGGCCCATATGACATATCAGAAGATTGTTAGAATTAATAAACTAATTCATAAAGGGTACAAAGTCAACATATAAAAATAAGTTGTGTTTTGATACACTAAAAAAAGAAATATCTTAAAAATGTTGTATCTTAAGAAGAAATAAAGAATCCCATAGACAATACAATAGGATCAAAAATAACAAAATATTTAGGAATAAATTTAACCAAGGGGGTGAAAGATCTATATGTTGAAAATTATGACACTGATGAAAGAAACTGAAGCAGATAAAAATAAATGGAAAGAAATTCCAAGTTCATGCATTGGAAGACTTAATATTATAGTCAATACTACCAAAAAGTGAACTATGGATTTAATGCAATCCCTACCAAAAAAAAAAAAAAAATTAAAAATCCACCCTAAGATTCACAGGGGACTCTAAACAGTCAAAGCAATCTCAACAAAGCACAAAGTAAGAAGTCTCACACTTCCTGAATTCAAAACATGGCCAACAGGACGGGAAAAGATGCTCAAACATCACTAAGCATTAGGGAAATGCAAACCAAAACCACAACGAGCTATCACCTCACACTTCTTAAAACTGCAGTTAGCAGAAAAGCCAAGAAATAACACGTTAACAATGATACAGAGAAAAAGAAATCCCACTGCACTTCTTTTTTTTAAACTTACTTACATCGGAGAATAATTATTTTACAACTTTGTGGTGGTTACTGCCATACATCAACATGAGTCAGTCACAGGTATATATATATGTTCCCTCCCTCTTGAACTTGAACTGAACTCTTGAATCTCCCTCGTACCTCCCACCCCGTCCCACTCCTCCCCTGGGGAACTCTTTCAGTTCAGTTCAGTTCAGTCGCTCAGTCGTGTCCGACTCTTTGCGATCCCATAAATCGCAGCACGCCAGGCCTCCCTGTCCATCACCAACTCCCGGAGTTCACTCAGACTCAGGTCCATCGAGTCAGTGATGCCATCCAGCCATCTCATCCTCTGTCGTCCCCTTCTCCTCCTGCCCTCGATCCCTCCCAGCATCAGAGTCTTTTCCAATGAGTCAACTCTTCGCATGAGGTGGCCAAAGTACTGGAGTTTCAGCTTTAGCATCATTCCTTCCAAAGAACACCCAGGACTGATCTCCTTTAGGATGGACTGGTTGGATCTCCTTGCAGTCCAAGGGACTCTCAAGAGTCTTCTCCAACACCACAGTTCAAAAGCATCAATTCTTCGGCAGTCAGCCTTCTTCACAGTCCAAATCTCACATCCATACATGACCACAGGAAAAACCATAGCCTTGACTAGACGGACCTTTGTTGGCAAAGTAATGTCTCTGATTTTGAATATGCTATCTAGGTTGGTCATAACCTTCCTTCCAAGGAGTAAGCGTCTTTTAATTTCATGGCTGCAGTCACCATCTGCAGTGATTTTGGAGCCCAGAAAAATAAAGTCTGGCAATGTCTCCACTGTTTCCCCATCTATTTCCCATGAAGTGATGGGACCAGATGCCATGATCTTCGTTTTCTGAATGTTGAGCTTTAAGCCAACTTTTTCAGTCTCCACTTTCACTTTCATCAAGAGGCTTTTTAGTTCCTCTTCACTTTCTGCCATAAGGGTGGTTTCATCTGCATATCTGAGATTATTGATATTTCTCCTGGAAATCTTGATTCCAGCTTGTGTTTCTTCCAGTCCAGTTTTTCTCATGATGTACTCTGCATATAAGTTAAATAAGCAGGGTGACAATTTACAGCCTTGACGTACTCCTTTTCCTATTTGGAACCAGTCTGTTGTTTCATGTCCAGTTCTAACTGTTGCTTCCTGATCTGCATACAGATTTCTCAAGAGGCAGGTCAGGTGGTCTGGTATTCCCATCTCTTTCAGAATTTTCCACAGTTTATTGTGATCCACACAGTCAAAAGCTTTGGCATAGTCAATAAAGCAGAAATAGATGTTTATGGGAATGTAAACTGGTGCAGCCACTACAGAAAACAGAATGGAGCTTCCTCAGAACATTAAAACTAGAACTATATATAGTATGACCCATCTATCCCATTTCTGGGTGTACAGCCAAGTTAAATCTCTGTCTCAAAGAGAGATCTGCACCTCCATGCTCACTGCAGCATTATTCACAACAGGCAAGAGGCGGGAACGACCTGATGCCCATCACTGAGGGAATAAACAAAGTAATGTGTACATATAGTGTGGAATATTAATTTAGCCACAAGAAAGGTAGAAATCCTGACTTTCGTGATAACACAGAAGGACCTAAGGGTCGCACGCTAAGTGAAATAAATCAGACGGGAAAAGATAAGCACTGTGTGTTCTCACTTACATGTGGAATCTAAAAAAGCTGACATCACAGAAACAGAAAGTAGAATGGTGGTTATCAGGGACTGAGGGGTGGGGAAAACGGAGAGATGCCAGGTCAAAGGGCACAAACTTCCAACTGTAAGACAAATTCTGGGGGAGTCAATGCACAGCATGGCAACTATAGTTAACAGCACTGAATTATACACACACACATATACATATATGAATGTTGTTAAGAGAGTCGATCTTAAATATTATCACCATCAAAAATGGTAATTATGTGAGGGGACAGAGATGTTAACTAATCATATTATGGCAACCATTTCACAATATGTACGTGCATCAAATCACCACACTGTATACCCTGAACTTACATATATATCAATAACATCGCAATAAAGTTGCGGGGAAGGGAGGGAGTTACATATGTATAAGTGCTGCATAATTTACAGCACTTTACATTCATAATCTCCTGTCATGTTTATAGTTTTTTTTGAAGCTCTCATTCTAAAATGATGAAATTGGTCCCCAAAGGACTAGTGTGACCACTATAAGGATACACAGCTACTGGTCATAAAACCGAGAACCAAAGCTGGTCTTCCAGCCCAATATACTTCCTGTTGCATTACCAAAATTTTCCTTTTCTTTACTTACATCAATTTCCAGAGTACAGCACTATAAACCCAACATCTGTATACACTACAAAGTGATCGCTACTGCAAGCTGCTGTAGCTACTGCGAGTTCCCGTCCGTCAGCATACGGTTGACACCACCCACCTTACCCATTTCACTCACTGCCCAACTGCCTTCCCCTCTGGTAACCACTCATCTACTCTCTGTGTCTATGAGTTTGCTTTTATCTTTTTTGTTAATTTGCTTTGGTTTTTAAAATTATACATATGAGTTAGAACATACGGGCTTCCCTGGTGGCTCAGACCTACAATGCAGGAGACTTGGGTTTGATCCCTGGGAGGGGAAGATCCTCTGGAGAAGGAAACGGCCCCCCACTCCAGTACTCTTGCCTGGAGAATGCCATGGATGGAGGAGCGTGGTAGGCTACGGTCCATGGGGTTGCAAAGAGTCGGACACGACTGAGCGACTTCACTTTCATTTCAGGACATATGGTATCTGTTTTTTGCCACCTGATTTATCCCACTCAGCATAACACCTTCAAAGTCCATCCATGTTGTCTCAGATGGCAGGATTTCATTCTTTTCATGGCCGAGTAGTAGTTCACTGTATTTGTACTGCATCATCTTTATCCATTCATCCATCAATGCAAACTTTATGTTGTTTTCCTATCTCGGCAATTGTAAATAACTGTTGCAATGAACACAGAGGTGCATACATGATTTTCAATTAGTGTTTTCGTATTCTTCATATCAATACAGAGAATTAGAGTAACTGGACCATATGGAGGACCCATAACTTAATTTTTGGAGGACTCTCCATATAGTCTTCCATAACGGCTGTGCCAATTTCCAGTCTCACCAACAGTGTATAACGGTTCCTTGTTCTCTCCATTGGAGAAGGAAACGGCAACCCACTCCAGTATTCATGCCTGGAAAATCCCATGGACCGAGGAGCCTGGTGGGCTAGAATCCATGGGGTCGCAAAGAGTCGGACACGACTGAGCGACTTGTGTGTGTGTGTGTGTGTGTGTGTGTGTTCTCTCCATCTTCTCCAACATTTGCCATTTTTTGTCTTTTTTTTTGTAATAGCCATTCTAACAGGTGTGAAATGACATCTCATGGTGGTTGTGATTTGCATTTCCTTAATATTTAGTAATGTTGAACATCTTTTCATACACCTGTTGGCCATCTGAATGCCTTCTTTGGAACAATGTCTATTCAGGTCCTCTCTCTATATATATTTTTTAAATCAGGTTATTATTTTGCTGTTATTATTGATCTGGGATATAAACCTGTTATTGGATATATGATTTGTGAATATCTTCTCCCATTCAGTAGGCTACCGTTTCATTGATGGTTTCCTTCACCAGGGAGAAACTTAATTTGACACAGTCCCATTTTGTTTATTTTCCAGCAACTTTTAAAATTTTCCAGATTGGGCTAATTATACCTTGGAAATAATTAAGACTTCCAAGACATTTTGAAAGTACAAAGAAGCTTTATCTATAACGAAGTGATACTTGCATTTTTAACATGTCTTTATACCCAAGAGTTCGAGTGTTGAATGATACATTCCTGTCCATAGGTATCCTTGGATACTAAACTCTAAAATATAAATCAACACCAAACTCAGAACATCCCAAATCTTTCAAAAGTAAAAAGAAGTTAGGATCAAGGAGAGAAGCTATGGAGAAGAGAGCTATGATGGCACCACCTTGGCCGCGTCCTACTCACCGCAGGAAGGGCAGCTGCCACCGGCGTTCCGTGCGTCCTCCACCGTCCATGCTCTCAGCCCTTGTTTCTCTGCCTTGGACCCAACTTTGCTAATTTCACAGTACCGGACAATACTTCTTTGTGTTATTTAAAGTACTCTATTTAGGCCCGTTGACTCCACTAATTAGTCTATAAATATTGGACCTTTACCCACCGCTTTGGTAAGCGAGATAATTCCGGGGGAAAGGCCAAAGCCTTTATGGTCAATCAGATGATGAGAGAGGGAGTATGGTCTTTCAGCTGAGGACAATGGACAACATTATGTGGCGAGACAGAAGCTATTAGCAGGATCAATATTTCTCCTAGCACCTTAATAAATCATTGCATCAGAGCCCCGACAGAGGATGGAGACCTCAGTCTACCTATGTGGAGGCTTCTAAACTGGAAAATAAAATTCCATTTAAACTACAAAGACTTAACTGGCACACAAAGGAAATGACAGGTGACGGCCTCCGGGTTCTGAGTGTGTTCGGAGTTTTTAAATTATTAGTGGGGGAAGAAAGGCAGAAAGACAAAGAACGCTGCTACTCTCCAGGCTGCACATTTACAATTTGCAACTGGTAAATATGTATGAATCTGCTCCACTAGTTCGGCGTGACAGACAGCTCCAAAGAGACAGCACAGAGCAGAGGAAGCCTGGTGGGAAGCTCAGTGGCTATAACCCACGTCCCCCACACTTAACAGTCCTTAAACTTCCTGAATCTCCTCTTACTTAAATACTCTCCTTTGAGAATGGTTTCTTAATATGAAAAGTATTTTGATGCCAATGGACATTCAAAGCATAGCCAAGTGTCCCACGCTCAGCTCTAACTATATCACAAGGTGTAAACAACAGTCAATCCTAAAGGAAATTAACCTATATATTCTTTGGAAGGACTGATGCTGAAGCTCCAGTGAGTTGGCCACCAGATGTGAAGAACTGCTGCTGCTGCTGCTAAGTCACTTCAGTCGTGTCCGACTCTGTGCAACCCCATAGATGGCAGCCCACCAGGCTCCCCCGTCCCTGGGATTCTCCAGGCAAGAACACTGGAGTGGGTTGCCATTTCCTTCTCCAATGCAGGAAAGTGAAAAGTCAAAGTGAAGTCGCTCAGTCGTGTCCGACCCTTAGCATGGACTGCAGCCCACCAGGCTCCTCTGTCCATGGGATTTTCCAGTCAAGAGTACCGGAGTGCGAAGAACTGACTCACTGGCAAAACCCTGATGCTGGCAAAGATTGAGGGCAGGGGGAGAAGGGAGGGACAGAGAATGAGATGGCTGGATGGCTTCATCAACTCAATGGACATGAGTTTGAGCAAACTCCGGGACACAGTGAAGGACAGGGAAGCCTGGCGTGCTGCAGTCCGAACAGTCGCAAAGAGTCAGACATGACTGAGTGACTGAACAACAACAAAAATAATTGCATCTGTTTTATAAACTCCTAACCTCCCCTGTTCTCTTTGATGTTTACAAGAAAACAAGCAATTAAAAATAGTTACTAGGCCTAGCTGTCCAATTATTTTAACCATAGAACTAATTGTTTTTCTTTTCTAATAAGTACCCAAAGACAAAAGAAACATTTTGCAGTGATCAACACAGGGAACATTAGGCTTTCTGTTAAGGACACTGTATCTCCTTTTTTTTTTAATACAGATAGTGAATATAGACACTACTTTGATTCCACTACGACTTTTTCTTTGTGCTACAATGCTTAATTAAAAACATTTTTTTTTCTTATAATCACAAATGACTTTACTGTAGGTCTCTCAAATCATGCAGCAAATGAAAGCTGAGAACTAAGAGGTCACAGCAGGAAATTTGTTTAGAAAAGGCTATAGCTGTCAAACCAGCAATAAAAGAAAGCCAGGCTCCCTAACAGCTTAAGATATTCTTCATGATTGATGAATTCATTTCACAAACATTTATCAGATGTTTAAATATAAGTTTGATAAGAATTATATCAAAGCAAAGTTCCCAGAAGGTTCCATCCTCAAAGAGAGCGACCATCTAAACGGGCACATGGCAGGCACACATCAGAAAGTTACACAACATTACCGGATTTAAGTTATAACACAAAGTAATGCTCAACTGTCACAGCACTGCATGTAATCATGAGCCAAGGAGGGGCTACAGCAAAACTTAAATAGAAATCTCTACTGGCAGGAGTCTTCAGGGAAGGACTAGGGGAAAAGGTAACACAGCCGAGTGAGACAGGATTTGAGTGGGTGAAAAAGAACACTAAAATACTCCTGAAGGAAAAGCAAGACAAGCCAGTGACAGCACAGAGTCCACTGCGAGGCTGAAGGTTCACACGGCAGATCAGAGCAAGCAAGGGCAGAAAAGTCCACCCGAACGACCAGGAAGGGAAGGGGCAGGACCGCCTGAAACTCCAGGTGAGGAAAGTTTATGATGGGAGAAGAGATGGAGAATCTCGAGATGCTCCGACAATCTCCAAGTCCAGGAGCATCTGGGGTTTAGAAACTGCAAAGGAAGAAGATACCCTCTCTACATAATAGGCACGTTTCACGTATGGCCAGAGTTGCAGAAGGAAGTCAGAGCTTTCAGGAGACGCAGGGGCAAGCCATAAGTTCAGAGAAGGGGTGCTGGGGGCATGGTTCTTGCAGAAGGAACTCCTTGATGGGAATACAAGTGAGAGTATATGAGAGGAACCCCTGCCTGGATGGTTTCTGAGACAGGAGGGACAAAGGTGGCAGAGATGAGAAGCACAGGGACTTTGAATGCAATCTGGTGTCACAGGTTCTAGGGCTCTGCTCCATGCTAGAAATAGCACCTTCCTTCAGCCTCGCCTGTCACTGGCAAGAATCATCTCCTAAGAGATGATCTTTACATCTCAACCAGCCCCGTTCCAACAGCTGAAAGAGCTGGGTTGAAAGCAGAAGATTCACTTTGTGGATGAAGTAGAAAAAACAGGAATGGGGAGAAACACGTTGGTTAGGATGGGGCCTAGAGCGTTCACTAGAATGGTCAATCTTCCACCCAAATCCCTTGCCTTATGAAGTTCCAGAAAGTCCAGACACAGTGACCCACTGAGGGAAACTGCATCAAAGAGAAGAGGTGGAGGGGTCCTGGCTGTGAGAGCCATGCCCCTTGGGCCAGTGCTGCTTGGAAGACTGGGTCTGTGGTGCAGGCTGAGGGCTGGGAACCAACGTGGTGGTGGGCTGTCAACAAGGCAGCGTCTGCTACTTCGGGTGCCTCCGGGGGAATGCTTCTGCCAGACTCTGAGCTGGAAGCTGCCCTTGCGGCTCCACAAGCAACTTTCTGACGGCTTTCAGTGTTTCAGGAGAAAGGCCCTCAGCTGTTGGGTCAGTGTCGGGGCTTGACTGGTTGGGAGAATTCTGCCCTGAGGTCACCAGTGTGACTTGTTCATCTGGTGTCCTTGATCAAGCAGCAGTGGATCTGAGAACAATTAGCTGTTTGTTCATCTTCGTGAGGCTGAGCAAGGCAGGACAGGCGATCCAGCCGGACTTAGGCTCTGGCATCGCACTCAAGGAGTCAGGATGCCGCTCCCAGGGTTTGTTTGTATGGGCGACAGGGCAAGTCCAGCGTTTCTATTGTGGATCACAGTGAATTAGTCACTGATTTGCCTTCGTTGCTCAGACAAGCTTTATTTATTTTTGCCTCTGTGACAAGGAGACACTCCCACCTTTCAATATTAAATAGATTGGGCAATTAATTATTTTTTCATTCTTTGTTTTTCCCACTCTTTCAGGTAAAGGGGAAAATGGATCGTTATGGCAAATTATAGATACTAATGAATAAAAAACAAAAAGATTAAAGAGAAGTAGATTTGTGTAAAAAAAAATATTGAATTAAAAAAAAAATGTTTTCATGTAGCAGAACTTCCTTTTACCAGCCGGTCTTGGGGACTGAGCTATCTTTCTTATGAAAGAGCATTTCTTTTCTGCGACATGATCTACTTCTCTCCACTAACCACACTTTGTCCCTTTCTAAAGAGGATGAAAGCAACACGAGGAAACTTGTTTTCGGCCTCCCTAGCCCTTGCCCCTCTTCTCTGAACCACGTGGACATTACAAAAAAAGGTGCCACAAACGGAACAGAAATGTGTTACCAGGGACGCGTCCTCAGTTCACTGCACTACTTGCTCAGCTAACCTGGCAAACTCAGCCACATCTGGCCCCCTGGCAAGTCTTGGTGGGATTCAGCCGTGCCAGTCCACAGAAGGAGCTGGCAACCCACTCCAGTACTCTTGCCTGGAGAATCCTGTGGACAGAGGAGTCTGGTGGGCTGCCGTCTATGGGGTTGCACAGAGTCGGACACAACTGAAGCAACTTAGCAACAGCAGTCCAGAGAAGCAGTGCTGAGACTGAGACCATCCCTCTGGCCTGCTGATCCCTCAAATGTGCAAAGGTCACAGGCCACAAAAACGCCTCCTCCAACACATGCAACCTTACTTGGTGTTTTCATAGTTTTTTTTTTTTTTTTCTCTCTCTCATTTTTCAGTGCTTGATTCTCTCCTTTAACAAAAACCATTTTTGTCCTCTGGCTGCTTATAAACCTCACTGGAATCCAGAATCCTGAGCACAACCTTACTTTCCTCATGACATAGGAGAAAGTACAGACTCAGGGAGATTTCAAATCTGTGGACCCGAAACCCACTGTGGATTCTGTAAGATTTAGATCTCACTGTCTCTTAGGCAGTTCAAACCGCTTCTGAAAAGAAATGCCTATTTAAATAGGCTTCCTCTATGGTTCCTGAGGTTTAACTAAGTTATCACAAATCATAAGTATATTAAAAAAAAGAAAAAAAAAGTGAACAGGAGAATAAGAATCCTAACTGCAGAGAATACGTGGAATTTCCTCCTGCAACTCAGCCAAAGGTAATACAGTAGGAAAGGAATCGTCCAGAACAGTGGTGGGAATGACAGCCACAAAGATCAGCAAAATGTATATAATGTATAACAAAGAAAACCTTAACTTTTAACAGGAGCATGGACCACAAGGAAAAATACCTAGTTCTTTGGGGTAACATAAAAAATGCATAAATATATTCTTCTTTAATAAAGGGCTTTCAATACACTCTAACTGGGGGTTTTCTTCAAAACGAATATATGATTAAAGTCAAAGTTTCAGCTGCTTCAAAAGACTAACCAAGAAATAAAGGCTTCCCTACAAACGGAGTCTCACTTTCTAGATAATAACCCTACAGTTTCAAGTACAGTTCATGCATATAAAAGCATATATATCCATATATTTACATATGTGCATATTTTCTGGTACATGCTTAATCTATATGGAAACTGGCTATTTTCTTCAGATGTGCCCAACTATATATAAAATTCCTACAGCACTGGTTTGCATCATTGCCATGGATTGACTTACCCTTTTTTGACAGCTACTTTGTATCTTACTGAACAGGTTATCATAAACACTGATATTCCTACTGAAACAGGAGGGAAGGGGGCAGGGCACGACCTTTGAAGAATGACACGGGCCTAGGGCACAATATCAACCGATGGGAACCAAATGGGTCCAAGATGGCAGACACGTCAACTCGACTAGGCCTTAATGCTCAGAATAAGCTCCCTGCAAACACGTCAGCAAGCTAAATGACGCACCCAGAGGTGCCATGACAGCTCCAAGGTCGACCATCAGAGACCAGAAAGTGGGCGGTGGCCCGTTCCCTGGAAATCTCAGCCGCTTCCCCAAAACATTTGGAATAATCCTCCCACTCGTTAGCTTATGAAATTACCCGGCCCATAGAAGCTAATCACAGCACATTTCGCGGCTTCCACTTGCCCTCTGCGACGGCCCACACTCTGTGGAGTGTGTTTCCTTCTGAATAAAATCCACTTCTTACCTATCACTTTGTCTCCCACTGAATTCCTTCTGCCATGAGACACAAAGAACCTGATCCTCAGTAAGTCCAAACACCAGGTGAGTGATTTTAATTAAAAGATCGTGGGTTTGAGTCTCAGGCAGGGCTTTGGCCGGGTTCGAGTCCCAGACGTGTGGGTTAGAGTCCCAATCTAAGGTAAATGGTTTCACTATGCACATACTTTGAGGTTACTTCCAAGTTTTAACTGTTACAAAAGAAGATACAATATGCTTTCCTGCAGTGAGAGCTGCCTATCTTGTACAAATAGACCTAAAATTCCTCCAGAAAACCACCTTGCCCATCTACACTCCTTCCAACAGTGTGAAAAGTTTTCACCATCACTAGATAACATCAGAGCTTAAATTGTTTTTAATTGACAAGTGAAAAATGCCACCTCATTTTAACTATTTTTTTTCTTTCATCACTAATTAGGTCATGTTTCTTGGCTACTGTATTTTTCTCAGAATTAACCATTCATATTCTTTACTTATTTTCTTCTACCAGGTTGTTATTGTTTAATGATGCAAACATAGGAGCCCCTCGCCTAGCAAGGAAATTAGCCCATCGACTGTCATACGTATTACAAATCCTTTTCCTGATTTTCATTTGTCTGTTGACTAAAGTTTTGTTTCAGAGTGGGAGGCAGTCTTCTAGAAAGTTAGGTATTATTAAACAATATGTCAGCAGCTGTATTGAATGCAAGGTCACCAGAACTCATTGACGGAAAGCCCTTCTAGTAGGCTCTGACCGTGGGGTCACTCTCACCCAGCTTTTCTTGCCTTATCCTCAGACAGGATCCTGACTCAAAAGTGCCTGTTCCTTTTATCTAGAGGTTGCTCAAAAGCCAGTAAATATTTGTTTTATTTGTTCCCCCTCGTTCCTTGCCCAAAATTTTGGGGAGAGTCAGGAAGAAAAGAACTCATTTGATAAAATAAATTCGGCCACTTCCTAGGATTCCGTTTCCATCCTCCCAGTGATTAGCCCGAATCTTATACTCCAGGGTTCTGCACCCTGTCCCTCGTCGTCACCGGTGACATGAGTCATCAGGCTGTGCCCCCTGTAGGGCACTGGCCGGACTTGCCACCGGCACGCACAGAATGACAGGGCAGGAGTCCAGCCAACAGAGAGCTCGCCTGTACTTCTGCAGGTGGGAGACGGTGACAAAGGCCAAATCCTCACCCCCAACTTGTTCACGGTATTGCCCAGAGCTCCAAGGCTCAGAATCCTTAACTATGAGATACAGATAAATACAGGGTGTCCGAATAATAAAAGCAGCTACATAAGAGGACTCCTATATCTGCTTGCAATACAGGAGACCCGGGTTTGATACCTGGGTCAGGAAGATGCCCTGGAGAAGGGCATGGCAACCCACTCCAGTATTCTTGCCTGGAAAATTCCATGGACAGGTGTGACTGGTGGGCTACAGTCCATGGAGTGGCAAAGAGTTGGACACGACTGAGCAACTAACACACTTCATATCATAGGATTCCTATATGGTAAAAGGAATTTTTACATACAGCAGCGCCTGGCACATGGCAAGGTTTTAAATAAACACGTGGTGTGATTTAGTCGCTAAATCATGTCCAACTCTTGCGATCCCAGGGACTATAGCCTGCCAAGCTCCTCTGTCCATGGGATTCTCCAGGCAAGAATACTGGAGTGGGCTGCCATTCCCTTCTCCAGGGGGAATCTTCCCAACCCAGGAATTGAACCTGGGTCTCCTGCATTGCAGGTGGATTCTTTACCTACTGAGCCATGAGGGAAGCCCTAAATAAACATGGTTCGTTAATGATAATGAGACCAGAGAGCAATGTAAATTAAGAGTGTGATAAAGTCCAACCAGCCTTACTCCAGCGCTAGGTGACCACAGAAAAGGGAGCCCCACGGGGTCTGTGAAGAAATGCAGCAAGGAAAAGGCAGGACGTGAGAAGGAGGACTAAGATAAGCAAAGACCAGTGCTGTGTGCATTCCGAAGGCGAGGCTAGGAGGACCCTTAAAGACACCACTTCCCCCAGACCCTGAGTAAAGCAGGGTGGGCACAACCAAAGCAGCACTGAGACAGGAGGAGGAAAGGGAGACTGCCCAGGAGTTAACCTCTCAGGCAGCTGCACTCTGTTTGTTTGGAGACGAAAATGTTTACTTACTCTTTGCTCTCAAGGAATAAACTGGATCAGCTGTTATCTCAGAAAGAGAGCTAACCCGGAACAGAAGAGAGGAAAGCTGCCTTCCCAAAGTTTCTCTCTCTGGCAAATGTTTGCAAAGAGAAGCACCTTTCCCACAGAAGCCCTGCCTTACACCGTAAGGCTTCTGTGTGTGCTGTGTGCTTGGCCGTGTTCAACTCTGTGCAACCCCTGGGCTGTAACCCCCCAGGCTCCTCTGTCCACGGGGTTTCCCAGAGAAGGATACTGGAAGGGTTGCCATTTCCTCCTCCAGGGGGTCTTCCTGACCCAGGCGTCGAACCCACATCTCTTGCACCTCCTGCGCTGGCGGACAGATTCCAGGCTTATGGGAAGGAGAATTTCTAGGTTGGCCCCTGCAGCCCCGGCTGATAAACGCTGCTAAGGCAGGGCTGGAAGCCCACCTGGCTCAGTCATTCATTTGATATTTGATGTCTGCCTACCACCTGGGCACGGCTCTCCTAAGAGAGGAGTGGCGGTCGTGGGCAGACACACAAGGTGTCCACACTCTGGGGTTTGTTCAGTGCGTGTGGGGGGCGGGGGAGGGAGGTGAGGGAGTGGGAAGAGTGAGGGCCACAGAGCAGAAGAGTAAACGAATGGATGAAGGAGGTGCCATCAGACAGGAAAAGTGCCGTGGGGAAGGTAAAGGCAAGCCCCATCCTGGGGTGGAAGGTCACTTTGAGGAAGCAGCACCAGATGACACCTGAATGAAGAGACAGATCAGCAGCAGGAAGTTCTGGGCAGAAAAAAGCAAAAATCAGAGCAAAGCAGTGGAGACTGGGAAACGCCCAGTGTGTTCCCGGCACAAAAAAAAGCCAGCGAGGCTGGAGCCCAGCGAAGGGGAAAGTGCCAGGGGCCATGCTTCCTAAACAGAACGTGACTCCATGTTCCACCTTCATATATCATGCCCACATGTCCCCCTCCCTCTGCCAAGGTCTTCATTGGCAGTGCCTGCCAGAGATTTGGTGCTAGTGGTAAAGAACCTGCCTGTCAATGCAAGAGACCTAAGAGATGCGGGTTTGATCCCTGGGTCGGGAAGATCCCCTGGAGGAGGGCATGGCAACCCACTCCAGTATTCTTGCCTGGAGAATCCCATGGACAGAGGAGCCTGGTGGGCTACAGTCCATAGGGTTGCAAAGACAAAGCAACTTGGCACGCACCAGGGGTTTAGCAGCTCCTTAGCTGCTGACACAGAATGCGTGAGGCCAGGTCTTCAGAAGGGCCCAAGGCCAGCAGGTCTCACACAGGGATCCAGCAGGGGGCCTTGGGATTCCAAGGATGGAAGGAAAGTGAAATGCTTGAGTGAGTGAAGGGTGACGAGGTACTCATGGCTCCAGTACCCAGAAAAGTCACCCTGGATATTATATGTAAGGGGGGAGGGTGGATTTCAACCCACCTTCAGAGAATTTTCGTCTGACTTAAAGGAAAGATACATGCCTCCCCCTCCACCCCTTAGTTTGCCTGTGAGCTTCCAAATTAGCACTTTGGACAAAAATCAACTGGGAAGAGCAGAATTCCAAGGGAGTCCTATGTGCAAACCAAGACCAGGGGAAGGAGACAACTGCTGACGTATCACTAACCTTTTGGGATTCACGTAAGTACTAAAACAAAACAAAATGCTGTCCTAGTAAATGTCCCTAAGGATGACCCTGAGAAGCAAAACCAAACCACTGATGGTGGAAGTGAATCTCACGTAGTAGGATGATTTTTAAAGCAGTTTTTCTACCTGCTGGCATCTTTTCAAAATGCCTACTCTTTATAATCACCGTGAATATTACAGTATCAAAATAACTTGTGACTGATAATTAAGAACAGAAAATTTGAGAAGTGCCTGTTTTTCTAAGCTCTGTTTCAAGTAAATGATTTCTACTAAAATCATGCTTTCCTACAGAAATGTTGAATATAAGTAAGTTGCTCTGAAGAGCTACAGTTAACACTTTTTCCCCACTTGCCATTTATCAGCAAGGATTAATAGGCTAGTTTATATCTGACACCACACTTCTTTACTCTTAAAATAGTAAGACCGAATTTGACTGCTTTCTTAAAAAGAATGTTTGTTCCACAGTCACAAAGAATAAAATTCAATGAACTTGTCACCAAAGGTTAGGCATTTTGAACATTTCAGGTATAGTCATTTTTGGGCAAACCATCAATGCATGGGTGGAAGAATTTTATGCTTATTATATCACATGAATTCTACTCTGCTAATAGTTCTAAAGGGCTTCCCTGGTGGCTCAGATGGTAAAGAATCTGCCTGCAAAGCAGAAGACCTGGGTTCGATCCCTGGGTAGGGAAAATTCCCCTGGAGTAGGAAATGGCAACCCACTCCAGTATTCTTGCCTGGGAAAGTCTATGGGGTCGCAAAGAGCCAGACACAACTGAGTGATTTATCACTTCACTTCAATAATTCTAAAGAAGACGAACACCTAAATTGAATAAATGTACTTGATTTCTGGATATGGGACACACACATTGTTATCCTCAATGGCAACAGCATCTCTATATTCCGTTAGAACGTGACTTTTTGTTCAAGTTCTATGTACAGCAATAGAGAAGGGATTTTGGTTACATGAATAAAAAGAATAAAGCATTATTTCTGAAAGACAAAGAGCTAAAACTAGAAGCTAAGAACTTAGTGTTATTTGGACTGTTATCATTTGATAGAAGAATAATTAAAAGACATTGCTTCCACTCTTGGAAGAAAAGGTATAGATCTTTGAAAATTTAATAATGTACTAATCTATACACATATTCTGCATAAAATGTGGTAAAAGTGGGTGAAACTGTTTTGCAAATTATAAAATACTGCAAAATGTAAGTGCATGTCATTATTACTGGAGTCGATTTATTCTGCCATTTATTATCACTGAAGCCCTGTCCATAATTATTTTTTTCACTGACCAGGCACAGGTCATTTAAAATAAAAATGAGCGGAAGCATCTGATCCCCTAGAAGTAGAAACAGCTAATGGAAACAGGTATTCCGGGGACTTCCCTGGTGGTCCAGTGGTTAAGAATCCACCTTCCAGCACAGGGGATGTGGGTTTGATCCCTGGTTGGGGAACTAAGATTCCGCATGCAACTAAGCCCATGCAGTAACTAGAGAGCACGTGTGCTGCAGCAACTGAACCTGTGCGCTCCAGAGCCCGTGGCCACAAGACAAAGTCCACGCGCCACAGAACAAAAAAGCCTGCATGCTGCAACACACGCCCAGTGCAGCCAAAATAATTTTTTTTTAAGAAAAATTTATTCCATCCATGAAATGAATGTGTTGATTCATAATCTGAATGAAGTACCTTCCTCTGAGTCAATTCTGATTGGTTTTTCCAAGCTCTTTTTTAAATTCACCAGAACGGATGAAGCAAAAAAAGATACAACGAAAACCCGATCGTGTAATTAGCGGCCTGGAAGCTTAGAATGAAAACCATGTCATAACCAGGTCCTCGATAGGAAGGTCAGTATCAGGGCGTATCCCTTACACTTAACTCTGAAAAGTCAGCAAAGTAACACATTTTATTTTTATTTATTTTTATTTTTTTTTTAAATTTTATTTTTAAATTTTACATAATTGTATTAGTTTTGCCAAATATAACACATTTTAATATAAAATCAGCATCAGGGGATTTTTCTTCCTGTGAGCATTAATTTTTAATACTTTAACCTCCATTACTATTTTAAAAAGTATTTACTCTTCAGTCCAATGAGTTCTATCATTTTCATATAACCTTTCTATAATAGTTTTAAATGTCTAAGATGGTTTAAAATGGATAAAATTATATCCAGTAAATAAATGGCTTGCCAAGAGTTACTTTGTTTCCTTTAAAAAAAAATTAAAATTGCTTGAAATGACAAATATAACTCCCAAAGTTAATTTCACACAGTAAATGATTAATCTTCATGGATTTATAAGAAGTAAAATGAGAATCAAGATATCCCTAATTTAGAGGAGAAAAACTGAGGTTCAAAGAAATAAGCACCTTGTCGAGAAGGGATCGGTGCTTAACCCACAACTCCACTGTGCTCCTTTCCCATAATCAAAGCTGCAAGGAAGAGAAACCGAATTTACAAGGGAGATTTCATAAATCCTGATAACACGAGTCAGGGTATGCTTATGTAACTTCAAACATCTTGGAATTTAACAAGCTAGAAATCCAGAGCTTGATATTTATTGAATTACACACATGCCTTTCCTTGCTCTCTTGTTTACAAGTTTACAATAAATATTTATAGGATATTTTGATTGGTGAATTCTAGCCAGTGTGCTCTCTAATGAGACTACAGCTTGTTTGGGTTTTAAAGCTTTCTGACACTTAAAAATGTTTACTTTGAGTTCCACAACAACATATGGGATCCTTTTTGTAAGCTAAATTTTATATGATTTTAAATTTAAAAAAAAAAGCAGAAAAAGCCTCAGAGTTAGCAGTAATATTGGATCACGAGGACTTTCTGTGTCATCCCTCTTTGTATCAATGAGGATGTAGTTTCTTATACTTAGAAGAGTTTAAAAGCACAAGCAAAATTTTTGCTCTTCGTATAACTCCAAAGTCTCTACTGTGCAACAGAGTAGAATGATTAGCAGATGTAATCCAAATGTATTGTAGGTTTCAAAGAATTTAGTCATTAAAAAAAAAAAAAAAAGTTTGCTTTGGGTCCCTCAAAATCACAGAAAATGCTCCTTCGCTGTAAAAATGCTGATCGGTTGTACTCTCACAAAACAAAATATGAAAAATTCCTAGGTGCTGGGTTTTCCTTTGTGATAGACTAACAGTCTCCCCAACCCCCGATTCTTTGACCAACAGCACTATTATTTATAAATGAGTTAAATCAAATAGTAGATAGCCATAGCCACAATGCTGCTGCTGCTGCTGCTAAGTCGCTTCAGTCGTGTTCGACTCTGTGCGACCCCATAGACGGCAGCCCACCAGACCCCGCCGTCCCTCGGATTCTCCAGGCAAGAACACTGGAGTGGGTTGCCATTTCCTCCTCCAATGCATGAAAGCGAAAAGTGAAAGTGAAGTCGCTCAGTCGTGTCCGACTCTTAGCGACCCCATGGACTGCAGCCTACCAGGCTCCTCCATCCACAGGATTTTCCAGGCAGGAGTACTGGAGTGGGGTGCTATCGCCTTCAATACTTAGCTCAAAGGTGTGAGATAAATGCTTTGCCTCAAAAGGATAACCCAGAAACCATGTTCCGCCTTCCCTGATGCACATGGAACCTTCCAGAACAGCCGGCAGGCAGTGCACTGTCCGTGTGACACGCTAACACCTTAAGAATACCCAAAATCTGAGTTAACACGTCAGCTTTTGACAATGAAGAGCTGTCCTCAACAAACACATCAGGGTGCCTTTGGAAGGAAGTCAGACATCCCTCCGGCCATTTCTGTCCCTAAGAAAGAGACAAATCACACTTTCCCCATCAACCCAGCACGTGTTGTCAAATTAGCCTGCTCCTCCTGAAGTTCTGAGGGTCAAGCTGGATCACACGTTGAGAGGAGAGGGCAGCACAAATGAGAAAGAACCAAGCGATGGAAACAGCACATCCACACACGGTCATCAGTTTCAGCTTCGTCCACGTCGTCACCCGGAACAGACCCCAAAACTACAGAACTGCATTTTCCTGGGTCTGCCAAAACTTAAGCTGCTACATGAATTTGTTGACTTAGGCCCATTATTAGAATAATTATTATTTTTTCATCACAATCATTAAACTTACAAAACTCATTTTATTAATGAAATTAGACAGAGGAAAGCAAACCGACTTCATTTCCAAAACTAATTTTAATCTATTCATAGTTGGTTGCCCAGGGGTCAGGAGTGAGAAGCACATGGAGGCCGAGCACAACAGAAAAGTGTGACTGACTGATTTCATGCTGTACATTAAGGGTGCTGACCTGTTGAATCTCCAGGGCTTACAACACAGGTAAGGTAATCAATAAACATTAAAATAATCAGTTCATGCAATATGGCTGAGGTCTCTTTGCAAGAGGGCCTTTAAAAAAGAAATAGGTAACAAACAGTAAATAGTTGTATTCCCTTAGATATGCCTTGATTTATGAATCCACGCACTTCCACACACTCAAGCTTCATCTGGCATACTTCCAGAGTTCTTAAAAGGGTCTTCCTGCCTCCATCCTCTCAGCCTTTTCCGAAGCACATTGCTATTAAAATGACCTTCTCTATACTATGTTGGATCACATCTGCCCTTCTCACCCCAGGTTCTGCATTCTTATTGGGCTCGTTTATCACTTCATGGGAAATAGGTGGGGAAACAGTGGAAACAGTGTCAGACTTTATTTTCTGGGCTCCAAAATCCCTGCAGATGGTGACTGCAGCCATGAAATTAAAAGATGCTTACTCCTCGGAAGGAAAGCTATGACCAACCTAGATAGCATATTCAAAAGCAGAGACATTACTTTGCCAACAAAGGTTCCTCTAGTCAAGGTTATGGTTTTTCCTGTGGTCATGTATGGATGTGAGAGTTGGACTGTGAAGAAGGCTGAGCACCGAAGAATTGATGCTTTTGAACTGTGGTGTTGGAGAAGACTCTTGAGAGTCCCTTGGACTGCAAGGAGATCTAACCACTCCATTCTGAAGGAGATCAGCCCTAGGATTTCTTTGGAAGGAATGATGCTAAAGCTGAAACTCCAGTACTTTGGCCACCTCATGTGAAGAGTTGACTCATTGGAAAAGACTCTGATGCTGGGAGGGATTGGGGGCAGGAGGAGAAGGGGACAACAGAGGATGAGATGGCTGGATGGCATCACTGATTCGATGGACGTGAGTCTGGGTGAACTCCAGGAGTTGGTGATAGACAGGGAGGCCTGGCGTGCTGCGATTCATGGGGTTGCAAAGAGTCGGACACGACTGAGCGACTGAACTGAAGAAACATGGCACACAGATTATAAAAACCGACCGTGGCAGGCAGATAAACAGATTGGAAGGATGGATGGATGGGAGGGCGGGAGGCAAGCTGGGATGCTGGCTGGTTTGTTGAATCAATGAACAGACATAAAGAGGGAAACAGAGAAAGATCTTAAGATAGACCCCAGATATTCACCCAGGATATCTTCATTAACCAATTTATCAGTTATCTGGAGAATACTTTTTCTGTTCTCTGACCCCTTTGCTTTGGCTCACAGGCCTTCACAAAAGCTTTGATTTCACTGTAACCCCTAGGCTTGGGTGAAAGACACTCCGACACTCCCCCAGAGAGACTCTCAAAAGAGTCCCCTAGGATTCCTGCGTGGAGAAGCAGATTGAAACAACGCCTCTTTATTCAGGCCAAGCTCCTTAGCTTGCAAACCTTGTCTTTCTCCATCTGGCCTCTGCTGTTTTCAATCAGCTTCATCTATCACTAATTCTCATTCCCCAAGGATAAGCCCCTGGTAGCTCCCCAACCATATCATGATACGTCTACTTCCATGTCTTTTCACATGATGGTTTTGCTTTTCTGCTTGCTTGATAAATTCCAACATGGTTCTGAACATCCAGTTTATAAATTATCCCATGTCACACCCTGGGAAAAGTTGGTTATTCCCTTCTCTAGATTAGCTCTGTTAACTCTCCCATAAATATAACTGCACCAATCACATGTCCTGCTTATGAGTTTAAATTAATATCTGAGAGCAGGAACTTTGTCTTAATTTGTTTCTGTTCTCTTAGCACCCAGCACAGTTTGGACACACTGGGGTAGCTTCGGATGTTGTCAAGTTACAAGGCAAAGGGAATAGTGACTACGTTAACCAAGAGATGAGATAAGAAATAAAAACTGACTGTTCTGTGTGAAGTAATTTGTTTCATTTCAGTTCAGTTCAGTCACTCAGTTGTGTCTGACTCTTTGCAACCCCATGAATAGCAGCACACCAGGCCTCCCTGTCCATCACCAACTCCTGGAGTTCACCCAGACTCACGTCCATTGAGTTCACCCAGACTCACGTCCATCGAGTCAGTGATGCCATCCAGCCATCTCATCCTCTGTCGTCCCCTTCTCCTCCTGCCCCCAATCCCTCCCAGCATCAGAGTCTTTTCCAATGAGTCAACTCTTTGCATGAGGTGGCCAAAGTACTGGAGTTTCAGCTTTAGCATCATTCCTTCCAAAGAAATCTCAGGGCTGATCTCCAGAATGGACTGGTTGGATCTCCTTGCAGTCCAAGGGACTCTCAAGAGTCTTCTCCAACACCACAGTTCAAAAGCATCAATTCTTCGGTGCTCAGCCTTCTTCACAGTCCAACTCTCACATCCATACATGACCACTTGAAAAACCATAGCCTTGACTAGATGGACCTTTGTTGGCAAAGTAATGTCTCTGCTTTCCAATATGCTATCTAGGTTGGTCATAACTTTCCTTCCAAGGAGTAAGCGTCTTTTAATTTCACGGCTGCAGTCACCATCTGCAGTGATTTTGGAACCCAAAAAATAAAGTATGACACTGTTTCCACTGTTTCCCCATCTATTTCCCATGAAGTGATGGGACTGGATGCCATGATCTTCGTTTTCTGAATGTTGAGCTTTAAGCCAACTTTTTCACTCTCCACTTTCACTTTCATCAAGAGGCTTTTTAGTTCCTCTTCACTTTCTGCCATAAGGGTTGTTTCATTTAGAGATGCTCAAATTTCAAACTTCCAGTAAGATGTGCCCCAAAGGGAACCAGAAAGTTGGGAAAGCTGGGTGTACAGCTGGGGAAAGGGGTTAGGGCTAAAGACAGTCATTTGGGAGTTTTTACATAGGCGGCAGTGGAAGGTATGGGTGGATAAAGAGGATCTGATAAAAGACAAGAGAAGAACCTTACAGAAAAGCTCTGGGAAATAACATGGGAAAGAACCTAGAGAACTTAAGAGGCCAAAGGTGTTAAAAAGTTAACATTAGAAGGTGCATCAGCCATGTGAGTGTCCCACAACACTCATGTGGGATGGACGTTAAATGGAGATGATGGATTTTACACCTTGGGGAAATGAAGTGCAGAGAAAAGTAAGATGCCACTGAGAGCAAATTCAGTGGAGGGAAAGGACCAGGACAAAACAGACTGTGGCTGCTGAGAGTGAACGAGTATCTTTCATCCTGACTCATCACTGAGATGGTGTGCGTGGATGGAAGATGGCTTCAGCAGGAAGCCTTCAGTGGCTGCCTAAGTGGGGAGTGAAGGAAGGCGTGATGGGGAGGTATGATGAGAAGGCATCAGCAAATGAGCAAAGCAGGAAGGATGCTCCTCTGCCCACTGCAACCTTTTACTTTACATTTGGGGCAAGATGTCCCTGGGAAAGTGCTTCCATGATTCCTATTGGGGACAAATGTTTACCCCGCCCCTCCCTTCCTCATGTTTCTGCAGAGGTAAGAGAACATCAGCTTCCCAAGAAGGGGCAAGTCGCTGCATTCCCCGTTACTTCTCCTTGAGAAGAAGCAATTTATCTGATTTTTATGTTTGGGGAAAGTTAATGAGCATGTCGACCTCATCACCTTCCTCCCGTAGAATCAGAGGTGGCACAGAACCTCCTTTTCATTTTCAATAGCCCGCCACAGCTGAGGAAGACTGGGCTGTCGAGCTCTGCCTGTAGCTGAAGGGCCAGATTATATCCAAGGGGCTGTATTAGGAAACCCACATGGTCACAGATGTAAACCAATTTGGTTGACAAACTCAAATGAGAACCAACCAGCTCATGTTCTCCGGTTCAGTCCTACTGATAGTTAGGCATACGGTATGTGCATCACGTGTCTGACTCCCCTGTTTGCCTTTCAACTAGACTGGAATTCAAGGGGGAGAATGTGTATTTAATTACAACCACCTTAAAGCTAACTTTCAAGGATACTGTTGCTGCTACTGCCAAGTCGCTTCAGTCGTGTCCGACTCTGTGCGACCCCATAGACGGCAGCCCACCAGGCTCCCCTGTCCCTGGGATTCTCCAGGCAAGAACACTGGAGTGGGTTGCCATTTCCTTCTCCAGTGCATGGATCAGATCAGATAAGTCGCTCAGTCGTGTCCGACTCTTTGCGACCCCATGAATCACAGCACGCCAGGCCTCCCTGTCCATCACCAACTCCCGGAGTTCACTCAGACTCACGTCTATCGAGTCAGTGATGCCATCCAGCCATCTCATCCTCTGTTGTCCCCTTCTCCTCTTGCCCCCAATCCCTCCCAGCATCAGCGTCTTTTCCAATGAGTCAACTCTTCGCATGAGGTGGCCAAAGTACTGGAGTTTCAGCTTTAGCATCATTCCTTCCAAAGAACACCCAGGGCTGATCTCCTGTAGAATGGACTGGTTGGATCTCCTTACAGTCCAAGGGACTCTCAAGAGCCTTCTCCAACACCCACAGTTCAAAAGCATCAATTCTTCGGCACTTAGCCTTCTTCACAGTCCAACTCTCACATCCATACATGACCACAGGAAAAACCATAGCCTTGACTAGACGAACCTTTGTTGGCAAAGTAATGTGAAAAGCAAAAGTGAAATCGCTCAGTCGTGTCCGACTCTTCGCGACCCCACGGACTGCAGCCTACCAGGCTCCTCCACCCATGTGATTTTCCAGGCAAGAGTACTGGAGTGGGTTGCCATTGCCTTCTCCAAGGAGACTGTTAGAGACACAGAAATATAAGGTCTCCAGTTCTCATCTGCCAGTTAAAGGGGTGAGAGTGACTAATACCTAAAATCCTTTGTGTGTGCGCACGCGCTCAGTCGTGTCTGACTCTTTGCACCCCTCTTGACTGTAACCCGCCAGGCTCCTCTCTCCACGGGACTTTAAAGGCAAGAACACTGGAGTGGGTTGCCATTTCCTCCTCTAGGGGATCTTCCTGACTCAGGGATCAAACCCGCATCTTTTGTGCCTCCTGCATTGGCAGGCAGATTCTTTACCACTGTGCCACGTGGGAAGCCCTCAAATTCCTTTCATCCATCTCTAAACATTCGTGTGTTCTTGTATACAAGCGCATAAGATATAAGCAGGGGGAATCAGGAGTCAGAGACATCCGAGGAGCAAAAGGAAGTAAAGATTTCAAGTAGAAGCAGGCAGGTAACCAGGTAGTTCAGCAGAAAAGCCTCCTGGGATGAAGGCAGATTGAGAGATCAGAGGGTGGGTACCTTATCAAGAGCAATCTCCAAGAAAAAAACGGATCAAAAGAATGAAGACCACTGTACATAAACAAGAACGTATATACACGCCTACAGACATAGAGGAAATGACACAGGCAAACCAAAGAAACAAAGCATCCACCTGGAAAAAAAATTCCTCCCCATTCCACTGATGAGAAATCTATGCTTATATAAGCCTGTTCCCTCACTAGATTACAAAACTTGGTGCCTCTGCATCTAAATTTTCCCAGGGGGGCGGGGAACGAAACAGCCACAAAATGCTTAAAGGAAAATGCTAAGGACTGTTTGGCTCAAAGACCAAAACAGAGACTTTTAACTGAGCTGAGGACGGTAGAATGTTATTTTGCTCTCTTGTCCCTTGGAAGCTCTGAGACCTTTTCAGTTCCAAGATTCCATATGCCAGGGGCGTAGGTGAGGAGGGGTTCCAGGCTGTGAGCGCCATGGGGACCGTGATGATCTGGGTCAGGTCAAGGCACTCATGGCCTGAGGACCAATGCATTTCATCCGATTCATCAGTGAGCACCTCTGGGAACAGAGGGGAAGAAAGCTTTTTTTTTTTTTTTCCAGCTGCTGTAAACAGAAATCTCAGTGAGCTCTGTCCTGAATTCTTGCACAGGAAATCTCTGCTCACCTGCCTTCTGAGACGCAGGTCTCTGGCGGGCACCCTCCAGAGGCCCAGGTGAGATGCGGTCCATGCAGAGAAATTGGTTGCTATGTGTTTCATTGTGGCAACCGCGATCCACGAGGGCAAAGCCGATCCACCCGGGCTTTCAGCTATAATCCCCCCCGGAATCTCTCCCTGCTGTTCCAGGGATAATTGTCTGGTTATCCCTGAGGCCAGTTCTTACAGCTTTCACATAAAAATCACCTCTTGCATAAGACATGAAATTTAAAATCATCCCTTCGTAGCTATCACTGAGTCACTCTGTTACCTCTGGGACAGATATAAATTATGCATTCTTTGAGTCTCCTTAAAATTTGAGAGGCACAGGGGGACAAAGAAGGATCTCATTGGCATATATATACATATATATATATATATATACACATATATATGGCGTTTCAAAAAGAAACAATAACTTGTATGATATTAACTGCTCCAGAGGCTCCCTGCATGGTCAAGAAAATTGCATAAAGCGTGAGAAACTAACAGCAGGCTTGCATGCTAATGACGGCTGGTGACAAGGACTCGTTGAATGTCACTGCTTCCTGTCCTCACGCTGCTTGTTGTCCTTATCTCAGCGACATCGCCACAACTGATGCAGCCCCAGGAGTGAGCATCCTTCTGGGCATCGGTGACCACAAGGGCACTCAGCAGGGCCTGCATTCAAACCCTCTGCGTGCCTTTGCCAGCCCTTCCCCCCACGCCACTCCTTGATACTGAGAGTCCTCCGTCTGTACCCTGGAGATGGGTAGGGATCCTCCGGAGCTAGTTTGATTTTTACCCCTTGGTGCCACACAGGCCCGCGAACACGTGGCTGTTCCTATTTCAGAGAGGGTGTGCCATGTTCTTAATTAGCATGAGGAAAATGCAACGGCTGTCACCGGGAGAAAAAAGGGATCTGTGTGCTGTGGTGCTCGCCTGCGACAATGACCTATTTCACACCAGCATCTGGCCGGTGTTGATGAGCTCTTCCAGATTTGTGTGTGTGGGGCGGGGGGGCAGCACGGCCCAGCAAGTGCGTTACCCAGACGCCCACGGAGCACTACAGATGTTCCATGCCACAGTCCACATTCAACACGGACCTGACTCATTTTTTCCCATTGTTATTCTAATAAAAGAACCTTCCTGAGAGAATCAAGGGTCTGATTCTCGTTTACCTCAGAGGCCTCAAATAATCTGCGTGCATGCTTGCTCAGTTGTGTCCAACTCTTTGTGACCTCATAGACTGTGACCCGCCAGGCTCTGCTGTCCATGGGATTTCCCAGGCAAGAAAACCAGAGCTGAGTTGCCACTTCCTCCTCCAGCAGATCGTCCCAACCCAGGGATGGAACTCACGTCTTCTGCATAGGTAGGCAGACTCTTTACCACTGCACCACCTAGGAAGCCCGCCTGAGATAACCTGAAGACAAACGAAAGAACAGCATCCTCCCAGATCAGTCTCACCACTGAGGTTAACTCCATTGCATGGTCTCTAAGAGCTGCTGGTGACTGTTGGAGGAGTTTCCTGACTGATGGGAAAAATGAAACAAACTTCAGTCTCCTGCTTGAAAGGCTTCCCTTGGGCAAAATGCACCGTGTAATGTTAACTTTTCAATTTAAAAATTACAGACATATGGAAACTACTGCTCCCCTCACCACAAACAGGAGGGAAAATCACTGTCCAGATGCTAAAACCTGTACCACTGTCGCCGAAAACATCCAGCAATTCTGTATGAAATGCCTGAAGCCCTTGACCTAATGAGGTTACTGCCAGGGATACAAATAAAGAGAAGAGAGAAGGAAACTGAGAAAGAATTTTGTGTGTGAATTGCCATATTTCTCCTGTCATTTCACCAATTTCCTTCTTCAAAATTACAACATGGACTGCAGATCTTCAAGGCTAGTACTTCGTATGGCAGAGCGAGTTCTATTTAAAATGTAATACATGTGTCCATCTGATAGGAGAGAACAAGGGCCCACGGGAGAGGTTTTTCAGATAGGGACAGGGTTGTGTGTGTGTGTTAGTCTGTAGCCCGCCAGGCTCCTCTGTCCATGGAATTCTCCAGGCAAGAATACTGCAGTGGGTTGCCATTCCCTTCTCCAGGGGATCTTCCAAACCCAGGTCCCTGCATTACAAGCAGAGTTTTTTCCTTTGGAGCCACCAGGGAATCCCCTGCGTGGGGTCTTAGAAAGGTATAAAGATGCCAATCAGGAAAGTGAACCACAGAAAGGCTACTCCCAGCCGCTTAGTCAAAGTGTGGTGCGGTGAGCTGATTTTGCAAAGCAAAGAGTTCTTTCAGCCTGAGCCCTTGCGGCATGTACCATTTGGGTACCTTGACCTCCATGGCACAATCCATCAATTTCTACTAAAATTAATGATGTGGGTTGAAATCAGAGCTTGGAAGACACTGATGGAAATGGTTTGATGAGTGAGCCACGCATACCACTTCCTAAGTTTCCCATCGTGGTAATTCACTGTGAGACATGGGCGGACACATAGAATGCTGGCGCTTCCACTGCTGATCAAAATAGACGCTTCGTTTTCCACTTTAATCCCAGCCAGAGCATCTGTACCGTCTCAACACCTGTCATGCTTGAATTATCCATCAAGAGGAACCACAGGTTTCCAAAAAACACACTTTATCATCATAGGGGATTCCTTGCTTGAGAACCATGACACAGATATTTACACCAATTTGCTGCTGAGACACGAGGCGCGGAAGATCCAGGACACTCAGGATGCTGCCACAGTGACTGACATCAGGACCGGGTACTGTCAATGGCACCATGCCTGGACCTGCCGGATGCTCTAGGAACTAAGCATCAGACTGAAATGGGATGGAGAGGGAAACGGACTAACGAAAGCCGGATGTTCTCGCGCCTTCCCTCGTGGAAGTTTCTGCAAAGTAAGGTCTGAAAACACAGACGAGACTAAGACGATATACAAGGCTGTGGAATACAGAAGACAAACAGGACCAGGAAGACTCAAGAGGAGCTCTTTTTGGCCGGTTGAGAGGCAGGCAAAGCGGGTGCGGGGGCAATAACAACAGGGAGAACAGGATTCCTGGAGGAGGGCACAGGGAAGAGGCAGCTCACTGCTTTACAAGGTTTAGGCTCAAGTTCACCTAGGACTTGACCAGGGGTTCAGAGTCCATTGGTCAGTGCAGGAAACAGGGGCTCAATCCCTGGTCGGGGAAGATCCCAGGTGACAGGGAGCAACTAAGCCCGTGCGCCACGACTACTGAAGCCTGCGTGCCTGCAGCTTATGCTCCACAACAAGAAAAGCCTCTGCGATAAGGAGCCCATGCATCACAACTAGACAGTAAGAGTCCCCGCTGGCCGTAACTAGAGAAAGTCCATGGGCAGCGACAAAGACCCAGTGCAGCCGAAAATAAAAGTGAATAAAGTTCATCTAAACCGACTCAGGTTCGACCCCTGGGTCGGGAAGATCCCCTGGAGAAGAAAATGGTCACCCACTCCAGTATTCTTGCCTGGAGAATCCCATGGACAGAGGGGCCTGGTGGGCTACAGTCCATGGGCTCACAAAGAGTCAGACACGACTGAGAGTGCCCAAACTGAATTTTAAATTTCTTTTAAGTACCTATAACTAAAGAATAGTTTTGACTTTGAAAGAAAAAGTGCAGGTGTCAGGTATGGAGTGAATCACCTGGTCCTCTGATATATCACTTTACTGAGAATACACATCAGTATAAAAGACCTCCTGAAAGGAGACAGGCCAGCGTATGGACCTCTCATTTCGGCTTATAATGAGAACTACAAGGGAGCTTGACTCCCACCTGACACTTTCCATCTCCGAGGCCCCCTTGGAAGCAAGCGCTGCCTGCTGATGGGTGAGAGCTGCGAGGAAAGCCTGCCAAAGTGAGGGGTTTCCCGCGACCAGCCAGGCCCGTCTCAGGAGGCCCTGACACCATGCTCTCGCAGCCATCCACACCTGCCTCTGACGAGCGGAAAAACACATCAGCTCCTCTCTGGACAGAGGTAAGTGACACAGGAGACTTCAGGAGTCGGCCTTCAGGCTGTATCTTCCAAGCACCTAAAAGCAGTGTTGGTACAGTATTCCTAAGAAGTGGAGGTGGGAGCTGGACTGTGAAGAAAGCAGAGCACCGAAGAGCTGATGCTTTTGAACTGTGGTGTTGGAGAAGGCTCTTGAGAGTCCCTTGGACTGCAAGGAGATCCAACCAGTCCATCCTAAAGGAGATCAGTCCTGAGTGTTCATTGGAAGGACTGCTGCTGAAGCTGAAACTCCAATACTTTGGCCACTTGGTGCAAAGAACTGACTCATTTGAAAAGACCCTGATGCTGGGAAAGAGTGAAGATGCAAAGAGAAGGGGACGACAGAGGATGAGATGGCTGGATGGCATCACCGACTTGATGGACATGAGTTTGGGTGAACTCCGGGAGTTGGTGATGGACAGGGAGGCCTGGTGTGCTGCAGTCCATGGGGTCACAGAGAGTCAGACACAACTGAGTGACTGAAGTGAACTGAAGAAGTGCCCAGCCTTCATGCTGACCCAGCAAACCTTGGGCTTTTCTCGAGAGTCTTGTGTTACACAATGCTTTTATACTGCAGTTATCACCCAATGACTGTTTATCCTGGTGCCTCAGAACAGCGGGACCAGGACTGTCATCAGAAGAGTAAGACACAGATTCCTCAGTCATTCAGCAAAGTGCTGGCTGAAGTCCTCTTCACCCAATAAAACGTCTGCCTGGGATTTCAGGATTTTATACCAGGTTCTCCTTTGTAAAATCAATGTGCCATGACCTTCTCCTAGTTACAAGGGATGAACATGTGCACCATGAGTTTATCTATAGGGCTAAATCCCTGGGAAGGACATTCTAGAACTACATTGCAATATGTAAGTTCCTAAAGACTGAAAAGAAAAAAAAACATGAAATAATTTACATTCTGTTGTGAAGTATCAACTTTGTAGTCTAATGAGAAACTTGTGAGAGGAGATAATGAAAATAAAAATATTTTCTTCAATTAAAAAGACAACTCAGGGAGAATTGTTGAGAATGAAGAAAATGAGATCTTAAAAAGCAGGCAGAATAGCTGCCTAAATCTGCTTCCCAGATGACACTAATGGTAAAAGAACCCCCCCCACCCCCACCCCACCGATGTAGGAGATGCAGGTTCAATCCCTGGGTCAGGAAGATCCCCTGGAGGAGCAAATGGTAACCCACTCAGTAGTTTTGCCTGGAGATTCCCATGGAGAGAGGAGCCTGGGGGGCTACAGTCCACGGGGTCGCAAGAGAGTCAGACGTGACTGAAGTGACTTAGCACAGCACACCGCTGCCTAACAAAGGCATAGCCAGTCCCACCACTTTCCCACTTAGACTGGCCCCAAATCCTTAACAGGAACTCTTGCCATAAGACACCAGAAGCTATCTGGATGGTTTAAACGGAGTGAAGTGGAGTAGCTCATCTCTCCTGCTTTTAAGACCTGACCCACCCATCATTCACGTCTCTCCTTTCTTCAGGGAATCTTCCCACACCAAATGGGCTTAGGTTCCATGCAGGGTGATCTCACAGGCCTCTGTGCTTTTTCTTGATATAAATCACACCTGCACTTATTTTTCCACATCTCTCGACCCCCCTGGATCTGAGCTGTCCAGTATCGTAGGCCCTAGTTCACGCATGGCTACTGAGACTTGAAATGCAGTGAGTTCAAATGGAGATGCGCTTTCATGTAAGATACACGTTGATTGGATTTGGAAGGCATTATGTGAATTCTGCTAGAAGGATGCAGCCTGGCTGACACCTCGATTTGAGTGCACTCCATTAAATCCTCTGACCTTTGGTTCTATTAGAGAAGACAAGTGGGTTGTTTTAAACCCACTGTGGCTGCTAGAAGGTGGACGTATATGGATTACATAGTATTTCTGCTGGATGGAAAGCAAAAGTCAAGTCACTCAGTCGTGTCTGACTCTTTGTGACCCCATGAACTGTAGCCTACCAGGTTCCTCTGTCCTTGGGATTTTCCAGGCAAGAGTACTAGAGTGGGTTGCCATTTCCTTCTCCAGGGGATCTTCCCGACCCAGGGATTGAACCTGGGTCTCCTGCACTGCAGGGAGACTCTTTACCGTCTGAGCCACCAGATGGAACTGGGGTCAGTTATAAGCTCCAAGAGGTCACGGCTCCCTGCCTTGCCCCATCACACACTCTGGCTCAAGCTAGCTAGTTCAAAAGAGCAGGAATGAAGGGAGCAATTTAAATAGAGTTCCTCTCCTTTCAGAAATCTGTAATCCACTCATTACTCTGATAAACATTCTATTCTATTCTAAAATTTGCAATCCACTCATTACTCTAAGCCAGGTACTGTGAAAGGCCCCGAGGACACAGAAATAAACAAGAAGTGGTTGCCAGGGGCTCAGAGGGGAAGAGAGATGGGAGTAACTGCATGATGGGTATAGGGTTTCCTCTGAGGAGGATGAAACTGTTCCGGAGCTTGATGGCAGCGGCGACTGCATAACTCTGTGAAGGTACTAAATGTCACTGAACTGTTCACTTTAAAATGGTTAATTTTTTATTATGTGAATTTCATGTCAATAAAAACTAATAAAACAGGAAGATGGCACTGTCCCTGGTCCCTGACTTCAGGGATCTCAGTGTAGCTCAGAGTGGTATGTACATGAACATGTGTGTGCCATAACACACTAGAGACCTATGCCAGAGCCGTATCCAGGTCACAGCTGCTTACAGGGGATCCATGGCCGGGTGCAGAGAATGTGCCTGGGTAAAAAAAACAGGTGTCAGGAAAAGCCTGAAAAGGGAATGGCAGCTGTTTTTCCTAAATCTTCCTAAATTTTCCTAAGTATGATTTTTTTTTTCTTTTTAAACCTTGCGAAAGTAAAAGGACAACTAATTCCACAGAGAAAGCTCAAACATTCATAGCAACCCTAAGTGACTTCTCAAACTCTTGGCTTTCTCTATCAGTCTCTGTCTGCTTGTATGTCTCTAGTCTGATTCAGTCCTTATACGGGAAAGCCAGAGTCCTTAAAGTCACAGCTATGATAATTACTCACAAACACAGAACCTTTGGGGTTAAGAGTTGTTTAAAATGGGAAACTAGAGAAAGGGAAATGGGAATCACAGACTTGATCGATTCTATGGGCGATGCAATAAAATGGGCATGCAATGTATAATCAGAGAGAAAGAAGGAAAAATAAAATAAAATAAAACCAGTTTTGCTCTGAATTTTTTTGACTACGCAGGACAGTCATTTGAAGCCATCTGGCTGCTGATACAACCAAGATGGAGAGACCTAAACACAACTTGGGAGGAACACCAGGAGGTCATCAGAGTCACAGGACAGACAACAAGGCAGCTAAGAACATTTGGCTGCTCTTCCAGTCGGGAAAGACTTAAACACCACCTGGAAATATTAATAAAAACGATCTCAACTAAGAACTGACTCAAGCTCAACTTTAGTGTAAACAAAGAGGAAACGGTAAGTTTGAGAAAATATATTTTGATTGAACAGGATTCTATAGTGTTTCCAAAAGTTTTGACACATATGAAAACTTTTATTTCTAATTCTTAATAATGATGAATGAAAACACAAATATTAATTCTCAATCCAAATGCTACTTCTTCTGAAAGGACTTCCTATCAAAAGGAGAATCACTCAATAATTATAAAAAGTCACCTCTTGCTTTATTTTTATTAGATCACTATCTGATACTTTCCTGTTCACTATCTGTTTGCTCCTGCTTTCCTCTTTCTAGAAGGTCAGCTTGATTTGAGCACAAATGGTATTTCTCGTCCACTGTTTCATCCACAGCATTTGAGAGTGCCAAGTCTTTGAAGGTAACTTTGCTGAACGAATAAACAAGAAATTCAAATTTATTATTACCTGACTTAATTCCACATCCCATCTCCTCCCAATGGTTTATAAAACTTTATAACTGAAAGACATTAATTTTGTATCTAGTCTAGAGGTCATACTCGACTAATTGAGTATAAGTAGGGATGTGAGAGTTTGACCATAAGGAAACCTGAGGGACAAAGAATTGATGCTTTCAAACTGCGGTGCTGGAGAAGACTCTTGAGAGTCCCTTGGACAGCAAGGAGATCCAACCAGTCAACCCTAAAGTAAATCAGTCCTGAGTATTCATTGGAAGGACTGATGCTGAGGCTGAAGCTCCAATACTTTGGCCACTTGATGTGAACAACTGACTCACTGGAAAAGACCCTGATGCTGGGAAAGACTGAAGCCAGGAGGAGAAGGGAATGACAGAGGATGAGATGGTTGGATGGCATCACCGACTCGATGGACATGAGTTTAAGCAAGCTCCAGGAGATGGTGAAGGCCAGGGAAGCCTGGAGTGCTGCAGGACATGGGGTCTCAAAGAGTTGGACACAACTGAGTGACTGAACAACAAAAATATAGGATCATTTAAGAGCATAACACCAGAAACCCTACTGCCTAGATAGGAATTCTCATTCCTTATTTTTTTTCTTCTAGGATATGACCTTGGGTAAGCTACTTAACCTTTCTCTGACTTGGGTTTCCTCATCAGTAAAAATCAAGTTATATCACATGGTTGAAGACTAAGCGTCTAAAATAGTGTCTGGAACCTACTAAGCACTAATAGAAACTCCATAATGGATGGAGACTTCCCTGGTGGCTCAGATGGTAAAGAGTCTGCCTGCAGTGCGGGAGACTTGGGATCATTATCTGCGTGGGGAAAATACCCTGGAAAAGGAAATGGCAACCCACTCTAGTTCTTACCTAAGAATCCTATGGATGGAGGAACCTGGTAGGTTACAGTCCATGGGGTTGCAAAGAGTCGGACATGATGAGCGACTTCACTTTCTTTCACTTTCCATAATGGGTAGAAGTCACAGAAGAAAGAGTGGTGGCTTAACAAAATGTGGAATTTTCTGTCCTTAGATGGTTTCAGGAATGAGTTTTCTATACCCAGAGGTATTCAAACAGAGACTTAATGCCCAGTCATTGGACATACTGGGAGAAAGATTCATGTAGCAGAAAGCCATTGACAAAAGTAACTCTTAACATCCCCCTTCCTGTTCCTGAAACCTTTAGCTCTTATGGTAATGACTAACACAGTGAACTGAAGCTAAGAAGGAGACAGCACAGCTCCCAAGTGCAAAAGCAAAGAGCATTTTAGGCTCCAGATTTTCATAAGAGAGTTGATGTCTTTTCGTATGTGAGGAACTTCCTGCTGACGTCTAACCACCAGTGTCGGTCTTTCCTGACCTCCTCACAAGGAGTGAGGGGTAGATGAACATAGGGACTGGGGTACATGTGTTCTTGGAGATACTAAAAGTTAGACTTACTTAGAAGGCTTACAATAAAGAAAACTAAAAGGAATGTGGAGGGAAGAAATTATAAAGATGCTGAGATCTGCAAATGAGCCAAAAAAAAAAAAAACCCAGACAAAAACACATAGTTCTTAATGGGAAAGGAAGAATTTAAATATATTCACATTTAAAGAAATCCATATCTTACTACAGAGAGAGGGATAGGAAACTGGGAACAAGCCAGCCTCTCCCCAAGAGGCCCGAGGTAGCAAAGAGCAGGCTTGGGGAGTTCTGGGGCCAAAAAGACAACCATCGGAGGGACAGGCTGGGCAGGAAGGGCGATGTGCATGGGGAGTTCATCAAGACGCAACAGCTCATAGCGAGTCTTTTTAAAAGAGGGTGAGACCTGAAATCTAGGTTCAGCATGAACGAACGTTATCAGTGGGTTCTAACTGGTGATAAGGAGAGACATAACCTGGGACACTCGAGTCTGTGAGAAACACAAAATCCGACGTCACCTGCAACACCAGGAAAGACCATTAAATGGCATTCTGAGTTCGTTTTCACATTACGTGAGTTTTTTTTTTTTTTTTCCCATCTTGCACATGTGGTCTCATTTTACTTTATTTTTTGCTTATTGTCACTGAAGCACCATTTATTGAATGGTCCAGTTTAACTGCACTGATCTGACATACCTTTTTATTTTTTAACTAAGAGAAGGATTTTTTTAAATTGAGTTTACAACATTGGTTTGATTTCTGTCATACATCAACATGAATTAACGATAGGTGTACACATGTCCCCCCATCTTGAACCTCCTTCTGATCTCCCGGCCTTTCCCACCCCTCTAGGTTATTAGAGTCTCACGTG
Source organism: Bos taurus (assembly GCF_002263795.3). Classification (NCBI taxonomy): domain Eukaryota; kingdom Metazoa; phylum Chordata; class Mammalia; order Artiodactyla; family Bovidae; genus Bos; species Bos taurus. The sequence goes on from NC_037339.1 coordinate 13,798,317, forward strand.
AGTTCCGAGTCATACAGCAGATCCCCACTGGCTGGCTGTTTCCGTATGTTAGTGTCTGTGTGTCCATGCTGCTCTCCCCACTCACCTCACCCCCTCCCTCCTCTCCCCCTGTATTAGGTCAAGTTTTATGATACTACATACACTGAAAATTAACGACCTGAGCATGCTGAGTCAGCCGACCTTCAGTCTTTTGTTTCTGTAAACAATAATGGACCTTTGAGTACCAATAAGTAATGGTATGAGCATTCGCAGACATATCATACCTTAATTCTAACCAGTGGCCGATTTGGAGCAGCTTCCCTGTGAGGTATTTTCAAGGGCTGACCAGAATAGCTCTGCACTAAGAACAGTCTGTATGCTCAGGTGAATACCTAAAAATACCCACTTATTCTCCTTTCTATAGCAGTCAAAGTCATTTTCATCCACCCTACAAAAGACTTTGATGTCAGTGTGTGTTAGCTTCAGCTAAGCTGTTTCAAATCCTATCCACACATTTGGGAAGATTCTTTCAAATTGGTGAGTTAACCAAAAGTTACTTTGAAATTGCTATACCCCGTCCACACTGTTTGCATACAAATTTTTAAATTTATTTTAATTAGAGGCTAATTACTTTACAATATTGAATTGGTTTTGCCATGCATCAACATGAATCCGCCACGGGTGTACATGTGTTCCCCATACTGAACCCCCCTCCCACCTCCCTCCCCGTACCATCCCTCTGGGACATCCAAGTGCACCAGCCCCAAGCATCCTGTATCCTGCATCAAGCCTGGACTGGCGATTTGTTTCTTATATGATATTATACATGTTTCAATGCCATTGTCCCAAATCATCCCACCCTCTCCCTCTCCCACAGAGTCCAAAAGACTGTTCTATACATCTGTGTCTCTTTTGCTGTCTCGCACACAGGGTTATCATTACCATCTTTCTAAATTCCATATATATGCGTTAGTATACTGTATTGGTGTTTTTCTTTCTGGCTTACTTCACCTGTATAATAGGCTCCAGTTTCATCCACCTCATTAAAATCCATTCAAATGTATTCTTTTTAATGGCTAAGTGATACTCCATTGTGTATATGTACCACAGCTTTCTTATCCATTCATCTGCTGATGGACATCTAGGTTACTTCCATGTCCTGGCTATTATAAACAGTGCTGTGATGAACATTGGGGTACACATGTCTCTTTCAGTTCTGGTTTCCTCGGTGTGTATGCCCAGCAGTGGGATTGCTGGGTCATAAGGCAGTTCTATTTCCAGGTTTTTAAGGAAACTCCACACTGTTCTCCATAGTGGCTGTACTAGTTTGCATCCCCACCAACAGTGTAAGAGGGTTCCCTTTGCTCCACACCCTCTCCAGCATTTATTGCTTGTAGACTTTTGGATCGCAGCCATTCTGACTGGCGTGAAATGGTACCTCATTGTGGTTTTGATTTGCATTTCTCTGATAATGAGTGATGTTGAGCATCTTTTCATGTGTTTGTTAGCCATCTGTATGTCCTCTTTGGAGAAATGTCTATTTAGTTCTTTGGCCCATTTTTTGACTGGGTCGTTTATTTTTCTGGAATTGAGCTGTAGGAGTTGCTTGTATATTTTTGAGATTAGTTGTTTGTCAGTTGCTTCATTTGCTATTATTTTCTCCTGTTCTGAAGGCTGTCTTTTCACCTTGCTTATAGTTTTTGTTGTGCAGAAGCTTTTGATTTTAATTAGGTCCCATTTGTTTACTTTCGCTTTTATTTCCAATATTCTAGGAGGTGGATCATAGAGGATCCTGCTGTGATTTATATCAGTGAGTGTTTTGCCTATGTTCTCCTCTAAGAGTTTTATAGTTTCTGGTCTTACGTTTAGATCTTTAATCCATTTTGAGTTTATTTTTGTGTATGGTGTTAGAAAGTGTTCTAGTTTCATTCTTTTATAAGTGGTTGACCAGCACCACTTGTTAAAGAGATTATCTTTTCTCCATTGTATATTTTTGCCTCCTTTGTCAAAGATATGGTGTCCGTAGGTGCGTGGATTTATCTTTGGGCTTTCTATTTTGTTCCATTGATCTATATTTCTGTCTTTGTGCCAGTACCATACTGTCTTGATGACTGTGGCTTTGTAGTAGAGCCAGAAGTCAGACAGGTTGATTCCTCCAGTTCCATTCTTCTTTTTCAAGATTGCTTTGGCTATTCGAGGATTTTGGTATTTCCATACAAATTGTGAAATTATTTGTTCTAGCTCTGTGAAAAATACCATTGGTAGCTTTATAGGGATTGCATTGAATCTATAGATTGCTTTGGGTAGTATACTCATTTTCACTATATTGATTCTTCCAATCCATGAACACAGTATGTTTCTCCATCTATTTGTGTCCTCTTTGATTTCTTTCACCAGTGTTTTATAGTTTTCTATATATAGGTCTTTAGTTTCTTTAGGTAGATATATTCCTAAGTATTTTATTCTTTTCGTTGCAATGGTGAATGGAATTGTTTCCTTAATTTCTCTATTTTCTCATTATTAGTGTATAGGAATGCAAGGGATTTTTGTGTGTTGATTTTATATCCTGCAACTTTACTATATTCACTGATTAGCTCTAGTAATTTTCTGGTGGACTCTTTAGGGTTTTCTATGTAGAGGATCATGTCATCTGCAAACTGTGAGAGTTTTATTTCTTCTTTTCCAATTTGGATTCCATTTATTTCTTTTTCTGCTCTGATTGCTGTGGCCAAAACTTCCAAAACTATGCTGAATAGTAGTGGTGAGAGTGGGCACCCTTGTCTTGTTCCTGACTTTAGGGGAAATGCTTTCAATTTTTCACCATTGAGGATAATGTTTGCTGTGGGTTTGTCATATATAGCTTTTATTATGTTGAGGTATGTTCCTTCTATTCCTGCTTTCTGGAGAGTTTTTATCATAAATGGATGTTGAATTTTGTCAAAGGCTTTCTATGCATCTATTGAGATAATCATACAGTTTTTATTTTTCAATTTGTTAATGTGGTATATTACATTGATTGATTTGTGGATATTGAAGAATCCTTGCATCCCTGGGATAAAGCCCACTTGGTCATGGTGTATGATCTTTTTAATGTGTTGTTGGATCCTGATTGCTAGAATTTTGTTAAGGATTTTTGCATGTATGTTCATCAGATCAGATCAGATCAGTCGCTCAGTCGTGTCCAACTCTTTGTGACTCCATGAATCGCAGCTCCCCAGGCCTCCCTGTCCATCACCAACTCCCGGAGTTCACCCAGACTCACGTCCATCGAGTCAGTGATGCCATCCAGCCATCTCATCCTCTGTCGTCCCCTTCTTCTCCTGCCCCCAATCCGTCCCAGCATCTGAGTCTTTTCCAATGAGTCAACTCTTCGCATGAGGTGGCCAAAGTACTGGACTTTCAGTTTTAGCATCATTCCTTCCAAAGAAATCTCAGGGCTGATCTCCTTCAGAATGGACTGGTTGGATCTCCTTGCAGTCCAAGGGACTCTCAAGAGTCTTCTCCAACACCACAGTTCAAAAGCATCAATTCTTCAGTGCTCAGCCTTCTTCAAAGTTCAACTCTCACATCCATACATGATCACAGGAAAAACCATAGCCTTGACTAGACGAACTTTTGATGGCAAAGTAATGTCTTTGCTTTTGAATATGCTATCTAGGTTGGTCATAACTTTCCTTCCAAGGAGTAAGCGTCTTTTAATTTCATGGCTGCAGTCACCATCTGCACTGAGTTTGGAGCCCCCAAAAATAAAGTCTGACACTGTTTCCACTGTTTCTCCATCTGTTTCCCATGAAGTGATGGGACCGGATGCCATGATCTTCATTTTCTGAATGTTTCTTTTTTTGTTGCATCTTTGTCAGGTTTTGGTTTTAGAGTGATGGTAGCCTCACAGAATGAGTTTGGAAGTTTACCTTCCTCTGCAATTTTCTGGAAGAGTTTGAGTAGGATAGGTGTTAGCTCTTCTGTAAATTTTTGGTAGAATTCAGCTGTGAAGCTGTCTGGACCTGGGCTTTTGTTTGCTGGAAGATTTCTGATTACAGTTTCAATTTCCATGCTTGTGATTTTTAGTAAGCTCATCTTACGTTCTAAGAACTTCAGGATTTATTTTTATAGATAAGGTCCCACCTTTTTTCAATGGAAATCTGATTTTTTTCTGTGCTATATGTACATAAATTGGCTTGAGTCTTTAGAAATTTATTTTAGAACTAAAAAAGTTTTCAAATTTCACGTATGAATATTGTGTAGTATGCCATATTTACATTCAAGAACTAATCAATTTTATACAGCTTGCCCTTGGGGAGATTAAATTGCAGCAGATGGTAATAAAAGTTAGGACTCTGTTGAAATATGATACATTGACTTATTTTAAGGCTATTGGAAGAGTTAGATTATTTGGGAGACCTTTCTGGTAGTCTCTTGCACCCTAACAAGAGCAAAATATTGGAAGGGGAAGGGTCTGACTCAAGCAATTTTAGTTATCTCCGATTCCAACTGGCTCCTTCTGCCATCACTATTTAATTGATTTCATCAGATCCTCAAGAGAGGGAAAGAAAAAAATTTCTTTATATATAATTTTAAATAATTTCTTTAAAAATCTTGAATTTTCTTGTAAGACATAAAACTATCATATAAATGAGCAGGGGAAAAAAAGTTTAAAAACAGTTTCCAACCACAAGTGATTCAAAGTTACAAACGGTAACCATCTAGAGGGTATTTTTCATTGTCAAATAAACCAGTGAAGCTTACTGGCCTAAACTGCATGGAAGCCAGGGAAGGTAAAATCCTGCAACACACAGGAGAGACAGTCACAAACAAGAACTGTCTCCACCTAACATGTCAACAAGGTAAGAAGCACAGAAACAAGTGAGGAGCAGAAAACTACTTTTCTCTTTCCATTCATGATAAAACAAGTATACAAAAAATGGTAATGATTTATAATATCTGAAAGCCATAATTTAAATAGATCTAATTAGTACAGATCATATCCACATTCTGAAAACAGAGAAAATAATCTTTCCCAGCATCCGTCAAATGGGCACAAAATTTGACAATGTATTACACCAAAAATAAAACATCAATAAATTTCACTAAATAGAATAGTATAGAAAATATTCTTTTCTCATGATGTAATAAATCTGTCAATTACTAACAAAATTAGAAAAAGGTAAACTGTATCATCTGAAAATTTTAAACCTCTCATAATTTAGGGGTCCAAAAAAGTAATATCTAGAAAACAACTATATGGAAAAAAACTCCATGGCATAGTTAAAGCAGTGCCCAAAGAAAAATTCTTAACAGCTTATTTAATAAACAGAAAGGAATAAAAAATAAAATAAGCACTCAAGATAGGGTGTTAAAGGAAATAAAAACTATAGGAGACAGAAAAGGGAATGTAGATAAGTGTAAGTTAATTAGAAGAAAAGAAAAAAGAGTAGAGGATTGATAAATAAATCTAAAGGCTTAAACTGTTAGCTAACCAAGTCAAGGGGGATGACCAAGTCAAGGGGAATAAGGAGGCTGACACAATCAAAATAAGAAACAGTAAGAGGTATACTACACTGATATAGAAGATTAAAAAGAAACAAACAGATTTCTTGCTGAACTCTATACAAATAAATTTCAAAACTTGGATGAAAGAGGTAATTTTATAGAACATATGGTATGCCAAACTGGCTCCAGGAAAAAAAGATTTAGACCAATTATCATGCAAATAAAGGAAATTAATGGTTATTCCCAAAACTGGACACACACACACACAAGGCCTAGACAATTTCACAGTATAATTTGCCAGAACTTTAAAATAATACATAATTCGAATATCATTTAGACTCTTCTAGAGCACAAGGGGAAAAAGACAAAGGTGATTTCCAAGTTCTTTGTACAAAGCAATAGTAACGTTGATACCAAAATCTGGCAGCCTACACCAAAGAGAAAATTATAGTGCAAACTCACTTAGGGATAGCTGTGTGGAAATTTGAAACCAAACAGTGACAAACAGAACCCAGTAGAGAATAAAACAATATGCATAGCCAGATGGAATTCATTTCAGGAATGTAAAGAATTAAAAAAACTTAGGAATACATCTGTCAACATCAAATTCCTCAAAGCCTTTGACTGTGTGGATAACAACAAACTGTGGAAAATTCTTCAAGAGATGGGAATACCAGACCACCTGACCTGACTCCTGAGAAATGTGTATATAGCTCAAGAAGCAACAATTAGAACCAGACATGGAACAACAGACTGGTTCGAAATTGGGAAAGGAGTACGTCAAGGCTGTATACTGTCACTCTACTTATTTAACTTATATGCAGAGTACATCAGGCAAAATGCCAGGCTGGATGAAGCACAAACTGGAATCAAGATTTCCAGGAGAAATATCAAAAACCTCAGATACGTAGATGACACCACCCTTATGGCAGAAAGCAAAGAAAACCTAAGAGCTTCTTGATCAAAGTGAAAGGAAAGTGAAAAAGTTGGCTTAAAACTCAACATCTAAAAAACTAAGATCATGGCATCCAGTCCCATCATTTCATGGCAAATAGATGGAGAAACAATGGAAACAGTGACTGACTTTATTTTCTTGGGCTCCAAAATCACTGCAGATGGTGACTGCAGTCATGACATTAAAACATGCTTGCTCCTTGGAAGAAAAGCTATGACCAACCTAGACAGCATATTAAAAAGCAGAGACATTGCTTTGCTGACAAAGGTCCATCTAGTCAAAGCTATGGTTTTTCCAGTGGTCATGTATGGATTCCAGAGTTGGACTATAAAGAAACTGAGTGCCAAAGAATTGATGCTTTGAAACTGTGGTGTTGGAGAAGACTCTTTGGAGTCCCTTGGACTGCAAGGAGATCCAACTACTCAATCCTAAAGGAAATTAGTCCTGAATATTCATTGGAAGGATTAACGCTGAAGCTGAAACTCCAACACACTGGCCACATGGTGTGAAGACCTGACTCCTTGGGAAAGACCCTGATGCTGGGAAAGACTGAGGGCAGGAGGAAAAGGGGACGACAGAGGATGAGATGGCTGGATGGCATCACCGACTTGATGGACGTGAGTTTGAGCAAGCTCTGGGAGCCAGTGATGGACAGGCAAGCCTGGCTTCCCGTCCTGCAGTGGGGACGCAGTGGGGTCGCCAAGAGTCGGGTATGACTGAGCAACTCAACTGAGGGCACTCAGTTCATGAATGATTTCCCTCTCCATGTTAATCCCATCACTCCAGCGACAGTCATCCTATGTCATTCAGCCTTCCATGTACTTAATGTTATTTCCTATCTCTTGACCTCTCCTAATTTTGTATCTCTGTTTGAAATGTCATGAGTTCCAACTTCTTCCCGTTTCTCAATATTCTATTCACTCATCAAAACCACAATTTAAGGGACTTCCCTGGTGGTCCAGTGGCTAAGACTCTGCACTCCCAATGCAGGGGGCTGGTGCAGCCAAATAAACAAAATAAATTTCAAAAAACTTGCATCTAAATGTTAACCTATTAGAAAAGCTTCCTTGATTCTCCCACAATCAGAAACCTCTCTTCTTATGCTGACCACTGAAGAGCTCCATTTCTCTCTCTGTCCCTTCCTTCTTCCGTCCTTCTCTCACGGCACATGTATTTAACCCTGTAGAGTAGGTATCAGTACCTGTAAGACATGACTTCTCCTATCAGACTGGAAACTTTTTGAGGGTAAGGGCCCTGTCTTGAGCTTTCCAGGTGGCGCAGTGGTAAAGAATCCACCTACCAATGCAGGAGACACAAGAGACGCAGATTCAATCCCTGTATGGGGAAGATCTCCTGAAAGAGGAAATGGCAACAGGTTCCAGTATTGTTGCCTGGAAAATTCCATGGACAGAGGAGCCTGGTGGGCTACAGTCCATGGGGTCGCAAAGAGTCAGACACGACTGAGCGACAGAAACAGACACTCCATGCCATGTCTACAGGATATACCATGTCTTAGATGTTGCTGTCTGCCAATCTTCCCAAGTACCAATCCTTCCATACTTGCGTGCTTTGGAGCACAGACACACAGAAATCAAGACCTTAAAGGCAAAAAGCGAGCTGCAGACTTGTGAGCAATGCTGTCCTTAAAATGTTACTGCATATGCACAGAAGGAAAAGTTAGCATCTTGCAGTAGCCATGCAAGCCCCACTCTCACCCCACACCCGCAATCAGGGCAGCATGACACAGGCTCAAGCTCCTGACCAGGAAACCCTAATCACAATACCTTCCACCAGCCAGTAAGCTGACAGCAACGACTAACTGCAGAAGCCCAAAAATGGCTAGAAGCATTGACTCAAGGCACGGGAGGGGAGTGGGGGAATGAGTGAAGAAGTCAGGATGGAACAGTTGGTTTCATTAGAGTGTCGATATGGAAGCAGGTACTTCTCACGCCCACCTTAGCACACCTGTTAGGCACAGTCATCCTCTTCACATTTTCACGCAGCTCCAGATATTAACCTGTGCTCTCAAATTTCACTGGAAATGTGTAAGCTTGTGAGACAGTCATAATGTCGAGTTTCAAAATGTGTGCGCAATTTGTTATGCATGGTGGGGTCAGCAGTCCTACCAGAATGACGCTGGGAGCTTTGCCGAGAGCAGAATATTAAACAGAGTGGAGATGACGTGGTATAATATGAGACATCGACACTAGGTCAGGAAGGACCAAAAGGCCACGTTCCAACAACTGCTGATACACTTTCTGAGAACTGGACTTTCAACCTAAACCTATTATGTTGTTTCCAGGTGCTATTTCAAAAGCAATGAAAACGTTCTGGCTCATTCTGGATATAGGAGTTACAGTTTAAGACCATATGAAATGCAGAAGTTGACATACCTAGCACTTTCCTAGTAGGGAAGTGGAGTGATGACTTCTCTTTTTTGGCCTGCCCTCCTGTTGACCCATCCCTTCCACAGAATGTGCCCTTCTGAGATATTCGAGATGCTCTCTCTTGGTATTCCTCCTACTTCTCTCAGGCTCCCTCATCTTTTCCCACCTTCCCTTACATTTCAGGGGTCCCCAGCCTCTGTATTCAGTCCTCATCTCATGTCACACCGCACATTCTGCCATTTCCGAGCTCACTACTGTTCACGGTCTCAACCCCAAACTAAAATTGAAGTCTTATGTCATGAACAAGGAGAAGGAAATGGCAACCCACTCCGGTATTCTTGTCCGGGAAATCCCATTCACAGAGGCGCCTGGTGGGCTGTGGTCCATGGGGTCGCAAAGAGTTAGACATGACTTAGTGATTAAATCGGAGAAGGAAATGGCAACCCACTCCAGTGTTCTTGCCTGGATAATCCCAGGGATGGAGGAGCCTGGTGGGCTGCCGTCTATGGGGTCGCACAGAGTCGAACACGACTGAAGCGCCTTAGCAGCAGCAGCAATAGTCATGAACAACATCTCTATCTCACACAGCAAATTCCCACTAGCTATCTACCTTACATATGGCAATGTATGTATCTCTATGCCAGCCTCTCCATTCCCACCTTCTCCTTCCCCCCGCCGTGTTCACAAGCCTGTTCTGTCTGCGACTCCACTGCTCCCCTGTAAACAGGTTCATCAGTACCGTATTTCTAGATTCCATATGTGTGCGTTAATATACAGTATTTGGCTTTCTTTTTCTGGCTTACTTCATATCCTCCAATAAAAAAAATTTTGTACATGTCTTTCTCAGATAAGAATCTTGTACCCAATGGTCCCCAATATGTTGCCAGCTGCACGTGCATAAACTGAACTCACCTTGTCCAACCCAACCAAGAGAGTCTAAATGATGGCCCCCCAAAGATGTCCATGTCCTTATCCCCAGAATCTCTGAATATGGTACTTCACATGGCAAAAGGAATTTCATAGAGGTGATTTGGTTACACACACTGCGGTTATCTGGCTGGGCTCAATATAGTCACAACAGTGCCACGGAGAATGAGGCAGGAGAATCAGCGTTACAGTAATTGAATGTGGGAATGACCTGACTGCCCAGGTGGTCCCGGTGGTTAAGAGTCTGTGCTTCCAACGCAAGGGCCGTGGGTTCAATCCCTGGTCAGGGAACTAAGACCCCACGTGACACATGGCATGACAAAAGCCAAAAAAGTAAAATGGCAGCCGTGAAACAAAGAATGGAAACAGCTTCTAGAAGTTGGAAGAAGCACGGAAGGGTCCTTCCTTAGAGTGTCTGAAGAGAGTACAGCCATGCTGACATCTTGATGTTAGCCCAGTGAAACCCATTCAGACTTCTGATCTCCAGAATTATAACAATTTTACCCTGCTGCAAACCATTAATTTTGTGGTAATTTATTACAGCAGCCATTGAAATTCAGAGTCCATGGCACCATCCTGAAGCATCCTCAGATTCATTAATTGCTCTAGATTATCACTCTCCCATATGCCTTGCCAGGAACTACTGACTCTGCCTCATCAATTCATCATGTTCCCTTCCAACATCTGTTCATATGTCCACGGCTACTCTCAGAGACAGATCTACATCCCAGAATGCTTACTGGTCTCCCTGAACCTGCTTAGAACACTCCCTCCCCCAACCCCAATCTGGGCAAGGTCAGTCTTCAAACTTTCCCCAGGGGATCTCCACAAGGCACAAATCTGATCAAGGTGCAAACCAAATGCCTCACTACTGACAACAGACTGATAATATGTTTCTTTTACCTGAAATAGCATTTTCATAGATTGACACCCACCCAATTTTAATCTCTGTCCTCTGTCTATAAACTCGGTGCTCCACACTGCATTCCCATCGTATTTGGTACTTCCGCTCTATTCTGTCTCTTCACTACTTGTCTGTGGCCAGTTTCTACATAGAGTTCAATTCCAAACTGGCTGTGTGTTGGCAAGCTCTTGACTGTGACCTCCTTGAAGGCTGGAACCTCGGTCCAGCTCCTTCTCAGTGCTAGCCCAGCCCTCGTGCTGAACAAGGAGACGGGACAAGCCTTTCCTTCTCGTGACCTCTGGCCTATGCCTGCCCTACCTTAGGGCAGTCTGGCTCATATTTGGCTTTGGAATTACCTTGAGAATTAACTCTGTAAGACACCATGCCCTCATACCCCTGTATTCTCAAACAGCAGGTGCTAGATTTGAGAAGTGATCCAAGAACAACCACCCTGGGATCAGGGCCACCTCTTCTAGGGTGAAGAACTCCACCTTAAAAGACAGATTTAGGACAAGAGACCCCTGTCAGTCTGAGTTCTGCTGCAGACGAGACTCATTCAGAGCTCTTCTTGCACCACCTACTCTCTTTCCTTCCTTGGTCATAAAGAATTCCACTTTCTTTCCATTTGCAGCGTAGATAAAGTTTTTTGTACTTTCAAATAATCTCCATTCCTTTTCTCTGGCCCATATCCAATTTCTGAATATTGTGTGTAAAATACGGAAATGAAAATGAAACTCTAATATGGGCTTTATCAATGTTTAACACAGTGAGTGAAGTATTTCATGATTCTGGTGGATTATGTTCTGGTTAACTCAACCCATATCGTGTATGTCTGCCTTTTTGCTAACAGTCCTACATTGCGGACTCATATCCCTGAGTGACAGGGTGAGAATGACTTTTTATCTGCAGAATACTTATGTGCCAATCCCACTCTATATGATGGCTAGGATAATTTACCAGTATTTTCCTTTTCTAGAATAAGAAAAAAGAAAAACTCACACATTAGCTAAGAACTGTCTGATGCGCTGACAGTATAGTTCACCTTGATTTGATGTTCCTCTCGATGATTGCAACCATCAGGTTCAAATCAGAGCCTCACAAAGTTCTCTAGCAGTCCTCTTCACTTTTAAATATATGTTACATATTTGTGTGGGTAACAATTCAACTCCAAGTAAAAAATAAATGCACTTATTTTTTAACTACCAGTTGATACAAACCTCAATCTAGATTAAGTAAATTGCTGTTAATTTAAGTAAGTTCATTTCAGAAGCCCTAAAACACCAGAATGATGATTTAGACAGACCATGTGAAGACAGTCCTAGGAGTTATCCTCTGATTTCATTCATCTCTGTGTATTTTTGTTTCTTTGTTTAAATCTACAATGAGAAAGACAGTGTTGAGAGCAGAAAACTTTTTAAAAAATTTTTTTTTCTGATAAAGCAATGGAAACAAAGACCCACATTATGTTTCTGAACTGAAATGAAAGAAAATAAACAAAAAATGTTATTTCTAATTCAATTCTGGGGAAAAAATCTCAATCTAGATTAAGTAAATTTCTGTTAATTTAAGTTCATTATACTTTCTCACACTGACCTGAAAAAATTGAAGCATGAATATTAGAAAGAAATGTTTTGACATACAATAAACATAGATTTAATATTATATCATTGAAACAAGATGTATAAGTGAGTGAATTTGGAGAGGAAAGTATGGATCACGGACTTAGCTCATTCATGCACCATCAAATCAAAAAAGTCACATTTTGCCTCTAGATCTCTATTTCTTTTTTTAAGTAAAAATAATCAGTAATCAAACTAACACTTATTCCTTGTCTTAAGGCCATATGACTGGAAAAAGTCAGATTCAAAGCCTCAATGCCCTCAAATATTAGCATTACACAAAGCAGAATATAAAACAGTCACGTTCCAAATAGCTAAAGAAATAAAAAAGAGAACAATTTTAATACACAAAAATATAAGACTATCAAAAAACAGACTTAGATGATAAAACAGATGTTTGGAAAATAAAAAGAAATTTTTTGAAACTGAAATTGAACGTTACACATATTAGAACACACCTGAGGGTCTTGCCAGGTGGCTCAGTGGTAAAGAAGCCGCCTGCCAGTGGCGGAGACAGGGGTTCAGTCCCTGGGCCGGGACCATCCCACACGCCTTGGAGCAACTAAGCCCGAGCGTCATAACTATGGAGCCGGGGCTCAAGAGCCTGGAAGCTGAAACTACCGAAGCCTGTGTGTCCACAGCAAGAGAAGCCACCAAGTGAGAAGCCCGCCCACTGCAACTGGAGAGTAGCCCCGGCTCAGGGCAACTAGAGAAAAAGCCCACGTAGCAACGAAGACCCAGCACGGCCAAAAGTTAATAAATAATTAAGAAAAAAAAACCTCAGTGAACCAGAAGACAGACCAAGACATATAAACCAGATTATCACATAAAGTGACAAAGAAAATGGAAAATGTGGGAAAGTGGCTATGAGACAAAGACAATAGAAATGACAAGAAATGTATTATAATTGAAGTTGTCTTTATCAAAAGACACTGTAAAGAAAGTGAAGAGCTAATCCACAAACGTGGTGAAAGTGATACCAACAAAGGATGTTACATAGAATATAGGAGAAGACGAAAGCATGAATGCTCAATACAGTTATGAATGGAAACTCAAATATCCAGAGAAATTTACCATTTAACACCCAAGATTTGGAAAAATTAAAAAAAAAACTTGTAGTTCCAAATGTTAACAAGAACTCAGAACACCGAGAACCGGTAGAATATTAAATCTGCCCAACCACTTCAGAAAGTAATTTAGCATCTTATCTGGAGATGCACACCCCTTGACTAATCACTTCAATGATTAAATATATTCCCCAAAGAAACACACGCACCCATGAAACAGGGACCCGAGAAAGCTCAAAGGTCTTGACAGCATGGTTTGTAATAGCGGGAAAAAATCTAACTATAAGCAACTCGAATCATGCCCATCAACAGATCATTAAAAACTTCTGGAAGAGTCATATAATAGAATATTTCGGAGCAGTGAAAATTAATGAAGTATAGCTACACTGATCAACACAATAAATCTCAGAAAATCATGCTGAGTTTTAAAAATAAAAAAGGCAAAACAGTCTCACTCTACATAAACTTCAAAAGCATATAAAAGAATACATTGTCTACAAATACACTGCTGCCGCTGTTCAGTTGCTAGGTCATTTCCAACTCTTCACGACCCCATGGACTGTGGCCTGCCAGACTTCTCTGTTTATGGGATTTCCCAGGCAAGATTACTAGAGTGGGTTGCCATTTCCTTCTTCACGGAATCTTCCAGGATCAAGGATCAAACCCATGTCTCCTGCATTGGCAGGCGGATTCTTTGCCACTGAGCCACCAGGGAAGCCCCTACAGATATATACATGTGTAGTAAAACCCTAAGACAGAGCATGATCACTGAAGCAAAGTGGTTTGCTGGGAGACAGAGGAGAGAGGATAAAATCAGAGAGGAGACAGGAGCCATCTGCTTTGTTCCTAAGGTCTATTTCTTAAGCTGTGTGACACACACAGCTGCTGTTTTACTAGTCCTTACAATATATTAACATGTTAAGTATTTTTCACTGTATGTATAAAATATTCCAATACAATTCTAAAAAGAGCACCGAGGAAAGGAAACAATGAACCTGAGTAGGACTGAGGGCTCGGCCAGGTACGTCTTTGATTCTCTCCCACCTGTGTCGTTTCTCAGACTTAAAGGTACACCTTGCAGGTTCCACCCACAAATCCGGCCGAAGGATAATCAAGGTTTGGGCTAATAAAAGTTTGAGCTAATACTTTCCAAGGAACCTTTCAAGTCAAAAGACCAGCTTTGGCTTTGAAGTCCTCCTGGTAACCCCCACGTCTGCAGGCGTCACCTTCTCCTGGTAGAAAACCCCCCCACCACTGCCCAGTAGCTCCTCAACGGAGGTGACCGGGGCCACCTGTAGGCCACTTTAAAAAGCTTCCTGGAGTCTCTTCTAGACTAATTACTCCTAATTATCACCATGCTCTGTATGTATTTTCACAGTATATGGCTGGCAAGTTTTTAATCATTCATCTTACAGGGGGAAAAAATCATTTGAACACCTTTTGGACTAGAGATAAAGGTGAAAGGAATCCAAGAAAATGTACCAGGACAACATCTTGTAATTAGATATCTATTTAAACGCAAGTGACTTTCAGATTTCAGACTTTTGTGGCTGTATGTCTGCTCCCCGGTGTTTCCTAAAACATTCAGTCCTTATAAAGATAACTTAGTACAATTGTCGTGATTTAAAATCTTGAGGGTCTGAGACAGGGAAAGATGGGTGACTAAATAACTTGTGGGAACATTCATGTGGTTTCATTCACAGGTGATTACAAATACTATCGCTGTTTTAATAAAAACACACACAAAATGAAAAACAAAATCCTAGGAAGAAACAGTAAGTGCAAGGCGATTTGACTTACTCTGATCTACTCTTGTAAGTGATAGAACATTAATATATCTACTAGTATGTGATTTAAGTTAATTCCTCAAAATTAGTTTGGTTGGATTTTAAAATTTTTTCAACAGTATGCAAATGCTATTGGTATATATTCTTTTATGCTGAAAACACAATCTTAATGAAATATATTATAGAAGAAAGAAAAAAAGGGAGGGAGAAAAGAAGGAAAGAAGAAAGGAATCAAACTTTTGCTAAAGAGAGCCTACATGATTCAACTAACCCACTTTAAGGTATGCTGATGTTTGCCCGATTAATATCCTTCTCTGCAGATAAAAGGTCCCCAAAAAGCTAATGTTTATCATGTAAAGTCAAAGTGTTAGTCATGTCCCACTCTGCAACCCCAAGGACTATACTTGCCAGACTCCTCTGTCCATGGAATTCTCCAGGCAAGAATACAGAGTGGGTAACCATTCCCTTCTCTAGGGATCTTCCCAACCCAGGGAACAAACCCGGGTCTCCTGTACTACAGGCAGGCAGATTCTTTAACACTAAGCCATCATACACTGTCCTAAAGTCAAATTTGGATCTGATACAGTCGGTGCTAAATACTCGAGCACTCTGAAAAATCAACCTCTAGCACGTTGCTGAAGGCAATGGCACCCCACTCCAGTACTCTTGCCTGGAAAACCCCATGGATGGAGGAGCCTGGTAGCCTATAGTCCATGGCGTTGCTAAGAGTCGGACACGACTAAGCGACTTCACTTTCACTTTTCACTTGCATGCACTGGAGAAGGAACTGGCAACCCCCTCCAGTGTTCTTGCCTGGAGAACCCCAGGGACAGAGAAGCCCAGTGGGCTGCTGTCTATGGGGTCGCATAGAGTCGGACTCAAGTGAAGTGACTTAGCAGCAGCAGCACGTCGCTAGTAAGTATTCCTTGGCTGCAAAACTATACAATTTCAGAAATTCTTAAAATTCCACTTGATATTCCAGCATCATTGATGTTCTCAAAAATATTAGTACCTCTCATAATAATTATTCAGTAACAATATTTGGTTAGTGTTTCCAATATTAACAGAATAAATGCCAATGAATTCCCATCACTGCTAGTACACTCGGTTTAAAATTTTTGCTAACAATGGTTTTAGAGGAGAGCTGCGGTCTAGGGTCTGGTCCAGATTGCTGCCTGGAGTGACTTTCCCATCTTCTTAACTTCCTGAAGGGTTGGGTGGATCGACTGTTTGGCAGACAACCAAGGGATTCCACTGTTTTGCCCAGAATGCATCTTCAGGTCCACATAGTTCCAGGGAAAACAACCAAAATAAAGAAACAAGCCCACAGCCTTACCAATCGATGGATCAGAAATATAACTGTCTGGGGATGGGGTGAGCGGAGAGAGTCTGGGAGACCCTTACAGGACAGCCCTTCCAGGGCTGCAACTTCCCCAACTGCCTTCCGTTAGTTACCCTGCCTGTAATGAAACCTTGAAGATAAATAAATACACCAGAAACGTCTCTTTCCTCTCAGCAGATGTACTCTTTTAGTTGAGGCAATCACAAGACAGCCAGATTTCAGGAGAGGGGTTAGAGTCCCTAAAATTAAAAAGGCAGCCCTTCAAAACCTTTAAAGCTTATCTGGAAGGTGAAGTCAACTGAGTGGAGCTACAGAGAGAGTTTCCTGCTTAGCAGGAGTCTGGCAGGGTAGGGGGGTGTTTGAGGGGGGGAAGCCTCATCCTTGAGGATCCATTTGGATTTGTATGAATAATTCTATTGCTGTCCCCCTACCCCTAGCCCAGAACACACTAGCACCTCTTTCCAAACAATTCATCAGCCTTTCTCCAGGGGAAGATCTGGACTATTTAAAACTCAGTTCACAGTGAGGATGCTCAGTAAACATGAGTTATTTGAACTACGTCTCTTCTCCGAGTGTCAAAATATATGGTTGGTTTTGCACAGAAGCTGAGCGATGGAGTCTGGAGGCACACCAAAACTACACGTTCAGGCAATTGCATCCATCCGAGTTTTTGGACTAGGGTCCCATCCTCTTACCTCCAAGTTCTAGCGTGCTCTCTGCAAGGTTTTCTCTTACAGAGCCCCATCAACACAATCCCATTTGCTCTTGGGTGGGTGAAAGTGTGCAGAATTGCAAGGAAAGAAGGCAGAAGGGATTCCCAAGATGTGCAGGTAATCTGCCCCTTAAAATGTTTCTCCTCCCTTGGCAACCTGGGAAGTGGTCTCTGGGGGTGAGTACAATCCCTGGAAGAGATGATTTTGATCGTGAGCAAGTATGAATGGCTGGGATGAAAATAGCAACTGACTTGGGTCTACAAACAGAGGTCAAGGACATCTTTCCATGGGCACTGTCACTAGCGCCTGTCTGGTGTAACGGTGGAATAAACATTAGTCTGTACACACACACACAATTCCTCAAAACAGCATCTTCATATGAGGAGAGCTATATTTGTACAAAACAATATGTTTGAAGATTACGGACAATGTAACAACAATTCCCACGTTATTCTCTTGTTTAGGACTTCAGTTCAAAAGGCTAATTAGTATTTTGTTTCAGCTGGAGGGAGAGGGGGCTCAGGCTGACAGGGGACCTGCAGATCTAACTGCTGGCGGACAGACTAGGCAGTGAGGACATGCCAGGCATTGCGGGGCCTTTCATGCATCATCTCACTGAACTCTCCCCGCAACCCTGGCAGGCAAGCAGGAGTTATTACCCTGATCTTACAAAAGTGAAGAAACAGAGCTTGAGTGAATGTACATAACTTTTTGCAGCCCCCAAAGCTAATTGTTGGTGGAGCCAACATTCCAACAGACCCAGGCCTGACTCCAAATTCCGCCCTTGAGGCTACACCACTGTTTCCTGGGAGCTGGGGCGTGTGGAGGCCGTGGAGGTGACCTGCTCCAGTGTCCCTTCAAGAGAGCCCACAGAAGGGACTCTCCCAGTGATCTGGGGCCTAAGACTCCGCACTCCCAATGCAGGCGGCCCAAGGGCCTAGTCAGGGAACTAGATCCCACATGCCGCAACTAAGACTGAGGATCCTGCATGCCACAATAGGACCCAGAACAGCCAAATAAACAAACAAACATTTTACAAAGAGAATACGAGCCTGCTGCAGGGAGCCTGGCCAACAGATAGGTGCTGGACCTTTCCATCCACGGTGGCTTTCCTGCGAGACCACAATTCCAGAAGACTTTTCTCTGCCCGTGTCTGAGCACAGTGAGGTAGCATAAGTGGCCCATTCAGGCCAGACCTGGGGCTCCTCTAAAGCTGTGCCACCCAGTTGGTAGGTGATAACTGAGCACCTCAAATGTGGGCAGTGTGACTAAGGAGATAAACACTTAACTTCCTTTTAATTGATTTAAATCTAAGTAGCTCCAAGAGGCTACTGGCTACCACACTGGATGGTACAGATACAGGACATTTCTGCTACTGCAGAAAGTTGTACTAAACTGCATTGCCCTTAAAAGACAAGCCTTCTCAGGTGACAGTGGTAAAGAATCCAGCTCCCAATGTAGGAGATGCCGGTCGGGAAGATCCCCTGGAGAAGCAAATGGCAGCCCACTCCAGTACTCTTGTCTGGGAAATCCCTTAGAAAGAGACGAGGCTGGCAGGCTACAGTCCATGGGGTTGCAGAGAAGAGAATCAGACATAACTTAGCGACTGAACAACAGCAACGGGAAAGACAACTTCTGCCTGAAAAGACCATCAGACTGCAATGTGCACATATCAAGAAGCAGCAGTGAGAAAGCCTGACCTGAGAGGCGCCTCCCCTTCAGACAGTCATCTCAGGAGACCCTGCAGACGCAGGGAAGGCTGTGGGAGGTGAAGCAAGGTGGGTGGCCCGCAGGAAGGGGGTAGGCACGGAGCGCACGTGACTCAGAGCCACTCTGCCTCTCTGGGGCTGGCAGCAGGGCTGCGGAGAAGAAAGGGCGTCTCAGGGAGGGAAGAGTGGCAAACCGAGGTCAGAATGGGGTGCAGCGGGCAGGGTTTTATGTGGCTCCTGAGAGAGATGGGAAACTAGGGCCCATAGGCGGCGAGGGTCTGTGGGTAAGACCAGGTAGGCGCTGGTGACGTGTGTTTCTTCACCAGTTTCTCCTACGCTCTTCTTTCTCTTTGATCGCCTGACTCTAAACTCCTCACGAAAAATCTTAATTGGCCCTCGTTTGCCTCCACCCTCCAGTCACCAGGGAGAAACAATATTTTGTTTCTTTTATGTATTAGACTTTTACACCCTCACTAGTCTTCATGCAGTTTAACATTAAATTTTTTTTTTCTCAAAGAGAGTTAATCGAGAGATTGAAATCGACATATATACACACCACCATGTGTAAAACAGCTGGTGGGAAGCTGCTATTCAGCAGAGGGAGCTCAGCTCAGTGCTCCGTGACGACCTAGAGGGGTGGGGTGCCGGGGCAGGAGACCCAAGAGGGAGGCACAGATGTGTACATACAGCTGGTTCTCTGTGTTGTACAGCAGAAACCAACACACCATTGTAAAGTGATTACACTCCAATACACAAAAAAGAAGAGCTAACTGTCCTTTAAATATGTATTGTGACCCTCCATTAACCGTCTTTCATTGGGTCACAGAGTCAGTGACGAGACGAGGTTACCCTTTTTACCTTTATCAGGGGTACTTTTGCAGGGAAATGTTGGCCAACATTAGCTTTCTTGTATAAAATTTAGAAAAAAATCTCTTGCAAAATCAAATACACTTATAAAATATGTATATACAATCTCACTTACTGTAAAGCTGTAGTCAACACAAAGGTCTTCTTTTAAAACAGTCTACCTTAGGAGCTACCTGCAAACTAATATCTGTTCTGTTATTTACTAGTTATTAGCCTGAATTGGTACCTAAACCATAACATGAGAAAATAAAAGATTCATATCAACAGCTTTAAATTCCATAGCCTCAATTCCCAGATATGCTCTTATTAGTTGGTTTTATGAATTTCTCTTCAAAATGTGTGGAATTAATGCATTCATCTAAAAAGGCAGCTAAGAATTCATACACAGCTTAAAAGCTACAAACTTCAGAAACACAGATGTTCTACCAAATTCTCACTTGCTTACTTCCAGCTAAATTCATCACTGAGGTTTAAAAAGATTTTCTGAACTGTCAAGGATAAAAAAAAAAAATGGTAGTATACATTCACATCTGGCTCTGTCACCATCTAGGCGATTATAGACATTAAACATCTGGGCAGGGGAGAGGATCTGTTTGGGAGCTTTTGGCTACCATGACAACTGAGTGTAGTCTCTGCTTATCTACTTCTAACACCACTGCAGGCCTTTCGTTTTTATTCAAAAAGCCCACAGTAGGCACCATTTTAAAACAGCGATCATCATGGTAACTAATACTTACATGTAAGAAGTCAGTTCCTAGAGCATATCTCTTATTCCTGTTGTTTATTACTACGGACAAATTCTTTCTAGTCGCAGTCACGCAGAGAAAGTAGTCTGGGGGCTTCCCTGGTGGTTTAGATAGGCTTTCCAGGTGGAGTTAGTGGTAAAGTACCTGTCTGCTGATGCAGAAGACATAAGAGACGTGGGCTCGATCTATGGATCGGGAAGATCCCCTGGAGAGGAGCATGGCAAATCACTCCAGTATTCTCGCCTGGATAATCCCATGGACAGAGGAACCTGGCAGGCTACAGTCCATAGGGTCAAAAAGAGGTGGACAGGACTGAAGCGACTTGGCACACACACGTGCTGGTGGTTTAGTGGTTAAGAATCCATCTTGCCACGCAAGGCATGTGGGTTTGATCCCTGACCAGGGAACTAAGATCCCACATGCAGCGGAGCGACTGAGTCCATGTGCTGCAGCTGGAGAGTCTGTGAGACGCAACAAAGACGCTACATGCTGCAACTAAGGCCCTGTGCAGTCAAATAAGTAATAAATGAACAAAATACACAGAGCACGTGGGGAGACATGCTTTCCAAAGAGCTACAGATGACCAAACGCTCGAAAAAATGAACATCAACAGACATCAGAAGACGCAAATCAAAACCACAATGAGGTATCACCTCACACCTGTCAAAATGGGTATCATGAAACAACAGTCAACAAGACTTTCGGAGAAGACGTGGAGAAAAGCGGACCCTTCAACACACCAGACTGCTGGTTATACACAGCTCCCAATCACTCTGGTGTCCTAAAATCAGCCAGGCTTGGAAAATGCTAAAAATTAGGCCTCTTTACTCCCTGAGAGTCAAGTAACCGGCATAGCACTTTCCTCCTAAAAATATGTATCACCCTCCCCACAAGAAAATATGCTTCATGAAAGCATATTTAGACAAAAACAAGTCGTTTTTGTCTATTTTAAACAATGTTTTCCACAAGACCTATAGTGCCTACGTGGGTGCGCGTGCTAAGTCTGCTTCGCTCGTGTCCGACTCTTTGGGACCCCAGGGACTGCAGCCCGCCAGGCTCCTCTGTCTATGGGATTTCCCAGGCAAGAATACTGGAGTGGGTTGCCATTTCCTTCTCCAGGGGATCTTCCTGACCCAGGGGTCAAACCCTGAGTCTCTCACATCTCCTGCATCGGCAGGCAGGTTCTTTATCACCAGCGCCACCTGGGGCCTATAAGGCTTGGCAAGTATTTGCTGAATGAATTAATATTCTGCCGTGTCTCCTATACTCAAGCACATTGAAAGAGCCAAAACTCCAATCCTCCATTGCAAACTAGTGTAAGCACACCCTATGGTTCAGACAGCCTGGCCCTTTCCCTGGCCTACTTCATCTGCCCACAAAGGGGTGCCGGCATGCTTTGTGCCCAGCAGGTGCAAGGCCTGCCATGAAACTGTCTCTGGAAATATCTCCAACCGAAGAAGGGCAAACAGTAAATCTGCAAAAAAAAAAAAAAAAAAAGCATGACATGGCCGTTTTTCACTTTTATTGTAACTTGTTAAAAAAAAAAATTAAACTATAGGCAATATGGGGTGCTATGTATAAAACCAGAGGACAGGGTCTGGGCTCCTTTAAAATGCATTATTTAGAATGTGAAACCACTTTCTTCTGAAAGCTTTATTCCTGCTTCTCTTTAAAATATGTATTATTTTATTTATGTATTATTTAAATTTGTATTATATTTATTATTATAAATATTTATTTATTATTTGGCTGTGTTGGGTCTCAGCTGCGCTCTGCGGGATTTTGACAGGTGTGAGTTGATACCTGGAGAAGGCACTGGCACCCCACTCCAGTACTCTTGCCTGGAAAATCCCATGGACGGAGGAGTCTAGTAGGCTGCAGTCCATGGGGTCGCTAAGAGTCGTGTCACTTTCCCTTTTCCCTTTCATGCATTGGAGAAGGAAATGGCAACCCACTCCAGTGTTCTTGCCTGGAGAATCCCAGGGATGGAGGAGCCTGGTGGGCTGCCGTCTATGGGGTCGCACAGAGTCGGACACGACTGAAGCAACTTAGCAGCAGCAGCAGCAAGGTGATACCTCATTGTGGTTTTGATTTGCATCCCCTGATGTTCGTTGACGTTCAGCATCTTCTCATGTGTTTGGTCACCTGCAGGTCTAGTTGTGGTTAAAGTGAGTCAGTTGCTCCACCGCACATGGGACCTTAGTTCTCTGACCAGGACCCGAACCTGTGTCCCCTGCACGGCAAGGCAGATTCTTAACCACTGGCCCACCAGAAAGTCCCAGAATGTGAAACTTCTTTTTTTTTTTCCCTAAAAATTCAAGAAGTAGTTTAACAGAAGCTCTGAAGGCAGCACCAAGCTGACAAGGACCTGGAGAGTTAGTATTCCTCCACTTACTCTAAGGAGAGTCCTGTGGTAAGTGGCGTGGTTCCAGAGAAAGAACACTGATGACCCCCTGAAAAGTGTTAATGGCTTCCTAACTAGATTTAAGTGAAAACAGTTGAGTGTTAGTGCGCCTGCTGAAGTGCGTGGAGGCGGTCAGAATGCTGTGGGGAAGCTGGAAGAGGCTCTGACAGAGCCAATAGACTCACAGCCCTGGGGAACTGGGCCATGAGTACGTAGCCTGTAGCTTAGTGTGCAGAGAGGCTCATTTTTCATAAACCACACTTTCTAGTTTTCCTTATGTAGGCGTTGCCAATATACCCCAAATAACTCATTTATACCTGCGTAACTTATTAGTAAAAAGTTCCTTCTGATTTTCCTTATTTTCAACCATTATCAGTGGGCAGTAAGTTAATTCCTTGGCAGCAATGTTACCTAAAGGCTGGTGTGGTCACAGAGGAACCCTGGGCTGGTATGTCTCTAGAGCTCTCAATTCCCCCAAAGCAATGACACGTCATTTCACACATGTGCTTGCTAGGTTGCTTTAGCTGGACACTGAAGTGACTGAGCACAATCCTAAAAAAAAAAAAATCAGCATGAAAAAAAAAACCTAGTTCTGAGTCATGGACCAAAGCTGATTACGTTACAGCATAAACCACTGGAAGTGTTAGCTGTGATAAGCTATAAAGACTCCTAATAGAACTACTGCTGATAGGCGTAACAAAATTCTGAATCCCAGGTTTTATATCAGCTATAATCTTACAGACTCTTATATGCACATGAGTGCCAAGTCGCTTCAGTCAGTTTCGACTCTTTGCAACCTATGGACTGTAGCCCACCAGGCTGTGCCCATGGGATTCTCCAGGCAAGAATACTGGAGTGGGTTGCCGTGACCTTCTCCAGGGGATCTTCCCAACCCAGGGATCAAACCTGCATCCCTCACATCCGCTGCACTGGCAGGCAGGTTCTTTACCACTAGCGCCACCTGAGAAGCCCTATTTCACATGACTTACCAATAATTCTGTAGGGTGGATGTGACAATCCTCATGCTATAATTATGAAAACCTACGCCCAAGGAGGTTACAGCTTACCAGTTAGGGCAAATACGGACACTCAAATCCCAGACCACAGACCCAAGAACCTACTGTTCTTTCTACCGCATGATGAAGATTCTACTGGAAGAAAATTTAGTCTCTTCGGAGATGTGCTGGGCCTGGGTATCTGTGAGGACACCTGAGCCAAGCCTCAGGTAGAGACATCTTATGGACACTCTATAGTCCTGATCCCAGAGTTTTGCTTTTTTTTTTTTTAATTTTTGACTGTACTGGGTCTTTGCCGCTGTATGTGGGCTTTCTCCACTTGCAGTGAGTGGGGGCTATTTTCCAGTTGCAGCATTTGTGGGTTTCTCATTGTGGTGCCTTTTTGCAGAGCATGGGCTCTAGAGTGTTCGGGCTTAGTAGCCCCATGGCATGTGGGATTTCCCCTGATTCTTAGCCACTGGAAGTCCCAGATCCCTGGTTCTTATCTGCCTAAATCCCATCTTGTGCAGTTAAGGGTACTGCACCAAGCTTACGGCTGTTGTTGCTTATTCACCAAGTTGGGTCTGACACTTTTGTGACCCCTACAGACTGCAGCCCGCCAGGGATCCACAGTCCATGACATTTCCCAGGCAAGAATACTGGAGTGGGTTGCCATTTCCTCCTCCAGGGCATCTTCTCGACCCAGGGATCAAACCCACGTCTCCTGCATTAGCAGGCAGGTCCTTTACCACTGAGCCACCAAGGAAACCAAAGGCTTACAGCTAGTGATACCCAAGTCACTGAGCTGCCGGGGATCGCTTCCTGGTGTCTAGGATGCAGAATGGCAGGGAATGACTCCTTCATGTGACACCAACCTCCTCTGTTAAATGTTCCAGGGGAGAAAGTTTTAGAAACATATCCTCTGCACCACTAAAGACATTTCAGTAACTGCATCTTTAATACATGAAAACATCCTCTTATTGAGGGCTAAGAACGAGTAGGAGTGTGGGAAGAGCGATGTATTATTTCGGGTTGAAACTCTCGATAATAAAAGGACTGACTTTTAAACAACATATTTTTTTCCCCAAAAAACTTAAATTATGTCTGTTCTGTTCAGTGTCACAAATATTTTTATCTCCTATGCAAAGAACATTGTGCTGGGTGTCAAAAGATATGGAGATGAATAAGAGATGATTTCTTCCCTCGAGGAATCATTGATCTAATGAAAAGATGGGAATCTTTCTAGAATAGAATTTACATGTGCCTACCTTCTTAAGAATAATATTGTACAACTTTTCCTTGGTGGCTTAAGGCATCGTTATAAATATCCGCTGTTGTCCTGGCAACAAGAGTGGGCACAGCTGTAGTTAGAAATGAGCATACTCTGGCACTAAGGGCTACTGATCACGGGGGTTAACCAAGAGCTTGTCGTCTGCCTTCTAGAACTGGCTGGCTGGCTGGCAAGACAGATACACGTATCCTTCTGCTCCCTGGTCTTTTCCCATTCTTCTCATGCTGTACATGAGCCAAAGACATGCTGCATGACAAATGTGCTTTGAACATGCACACAACTGTCCTAAGTCTTCACTGAGGCTCTCCAGGGCTAAACTCTTCTGCTGAGCACCCTGTTGAGTCCCCAGAGTTTCCCTGAAGGTCACTTCTTATCGCTGAGACCTTCTCTGATGTCAGTGTCAGCCACCCGTCTCCCTGTAGTCACTTGAATGTCCACAATGTTGGCACCGCCCCTTCAAATCTCTGCCAAGTACCCTGCAACGCTTCACTCTGTTGTCCTCCAATGACACTGTGCCTGACATGCCTAGCAGAGAGTAATCGGAGAGCAGGTGCTGGAGAAAGGCCAGTCTTTGATGTGACCCTCGCCCTGGTCTCGGCATCTTTCACACCACTGGGTGGACTCATACAGATACTGCTCTGTGGTCAGCAAACCCAGACATCACAACACGTCACTTTTTATTTGTGTGCATCTGGGAACAAAGTTCGGGCTTCCCCGGCAGCCCTCGTGGTGAAGAACCCGCCTGCCGATGCAGGAGACAGAAGAGACTCGGGTTCACTCCCCGGGTGGGGAAGGTCCCCTGGAGGAGGGCATGGCAGCCCACCCCAGTATGCTTGCCTGGAGAATCTCATGGACAGAGGAGCCTAGTGGGCCACAGCCCACAGGGTCGCACAGAGTCAGACACCCCTGAAGTGACTTAGCACACATGTGAACAAAGTTTTCTTTTCTCCTTCACCTCTGCACAAGACATTCATCATGCTTGCCACAACTCAATCTTAATGGTACAGTCTGATAGCTTAAAAGCTCCTTAGTATTTTCATAAATTTTCTCCACTTGGTGGTTCTTTTTAATAAAATAGTCACTTTGGCTTTATTTATATTTTTACAAACAGTTTGTATTTCAGTTATAACATAATTCTGGGTCTGAGTCATGTTATCATGGACGCACAACTCAAGTTTTCTAGAAGCATCACCATTATTCCAAGGCTGCTCCCTCTCATCTAATGATGGCAAACCTATAGATGAGATGGAAGTCTAAGGCTCGCAGCTAACAGACAAAGCAACTATAAAGTATAGCACACGCAGCATCTGATTATTTCTCTCCAGGTAACCTCACACTTGCAATTCAAAAAAAAAAAAAAAAATGGTCTTGTCTTCTTTTGTAACATAAAAACAATGTCATGGAATCCTAATTTTATTTTAATCTCCTTGCAGGCTCTCATTAAAGCTAGCACATATTATAATTGAATTGAAAAGTGATAACCATTACATTATTGTGGCCTAAGAATTAATGTAAGGTGCGTCCGGGCAAATATTAAAATAACTATTATGAACGTAAGAAGAACATGCCTCCACTATACTCTTAGGGGTTTCATTTAGGTAAGAATTATTCCTATCTCCTTCTTATTCATCCAGACGAAGGCCAGATAAATGACAGTCGCGGATCTAAACTTATTTTTACTAATAGGGTTGTTTTCTCAGAGAATAACTTCCTTATGATTGCCCCAGTTTTGAAAATTTGCACCTCTCAGCCCTGGGTGTTGTTTGGAAGGACTGATGCTAAAGCTGAAATTCCTGTACTTTGGCCACCTCATGCGAAGAGCTGACTCATTGGAAAAAACTCTGATGCTGGGAGGGATTGGGGGCAGGAGGAGAAGGGGACGACAGAGGATGAGATGGCTGGATGGCATCACCGACTCGATGGATGTGAGTTTGAACTCCAGGAGATGGTGATGGACAGGGAGGCCTGGCGTGCTGCGATTCATGGGGTTGCAAAGAGTCGGACACGACTGAGCAACTGAATTGAACTGAACTGAACCTCTCATGAGTATATGAAAATTCTGAATGTTTCACATCAACCTATTTGAAATTTACATGGCAGGGTTCCAAGCTGGGACTTACAAAGTGCTCATCCCTCCCACGCAACAACCATCTGCCCTGGTCGTCAAGACAGTGTCCAAACACCAAAGTGCTCTTGGGACTTATGTAATGTTTTCGTGGTATTTTCAGGTGGTAAATGAATTCTAGCTTGGTATCCATTCAAACTGATATTTCTAAAGTATTTACTCAACCTTTATTAGCTGGAATTGGGGGAAACTTCTTTTATTAAGAAAAGTATGTATCTCTTCATGGTTAGTTAGCAAGCCTAGCTGATGCGCTGAATGAATGTATCACTTTCTCTTGCGTCAATCTTTTTCACATTTTTTGGGCTCATTACTGGCTAAAATTAGTTATTCACACTCATGAGGGCAGCAGTAACCTACATATATTGAGCTACAACACGGATTGCAAAGTTCTTTGGTTTCTGTTCGTGTTGTCAAAAACATTTTCCACTTTTCCCTGGTCCTTTTTCCCAGCTCAATCTTCCTTTACGATATGTCAAAACCAAGCAAACTCTTGGAAAGCACACAGACAACAAAATAAATGTACAGCATGGTGACAATAGTTAATACTGTAATATATATTTGAAAGCTAAGAACATAAATCTGAAAAGTTTTCATCACAAGAAAGAAAAACTAACTGTGTGTGGTGATGGATGTTAACTAGACTCACTGTGGTTGATCATTTTACAATATATACATATTTCAAATCATTATGTTGCACACCAAAAACTGATATAATGTTAAATGTCAATTTTATGTCAATAAAAGAACATAAATTTAGAAAATAAACAAATCACTTATTTCCAATAAACAGGCCTATATATAATACTACTCGGTATAAGAATTTCAAGCGACTGCATTTCCCAATTCCGGTGATCACAATAGTGGTGAGTCTGGCTGTAACATAGCACAAAATATCCAATACAGTTCAGCAATGCCAACGATTATTATAGTTATGAAAATATTCAATAGAGGCAGTTCAGCAACTGTCAGCCAACCATTCTTATTGTTATCTTGCCCCCACACCCCTGTGAGGAGGTTGGAATAAATTTTGTCTTGTCAGTTGCCGAAGAGTTACATGTGGAAATCTGGGTTAATACGGAACACATTTCCTATTAACTAATGATCCTCTATCAGTACTGGTGCCTGAAGACTCTGCCTTTCCTTAATTCAGATCTGTTTACCAAGGCACATACTTGTATCCCTGGATCCATCTATCAGACGTCAAGAATGACACTGATACTTGGAAGACTAATTCTCAGTCTAAACATTTAAATGTTATATGCTAAATTACGTCGCAGGATCTGAAGCAAGGAACTTGCAAACCTGACTCAGTCACACATCCGGTGCGGCCCTGTCCAGATGTCGGAATGCATCAGTCATTTCGGATTAACTTATAATGAGAGAACTCAAGGCACAACCCATGCAGTCTCAGAGGTCTACTTAGGTGACGACAAAGACCTATGATGCCCCCTGAAGTATGGCTGACTCTCCAGTCTCATTAAGAATATACGTTTCTGACATTTTAAATATCTTAAGTCAGGGATTTGAGCCACTTGGGAAAAACAGTGTTGCAGCATGTAATTTAGGTTATTTCAACAGAGCCAGTTTAATCTTAAATCACCGTTTCTAACGCATTCTAGCAATGCTTCTTTTGTAAAGCCACTCTGCACAGTAGTTACAGCAATCATCGAATGTGATGTAACAACAAATTACATGTAGGGTCTGCAAAACATGTCAACCTCCCGGCAGTTGGGAGCTTTGCCCAGGAGCCTGGGCTTGCCCCTGGGATGGTACTCTTCTTCATCAGTTTCAGCAATGCCACACTGCTTCCCAGCCTACTAAGGCACAGGCCTCAAACACAGACCCCCTAAGCACTCTCCAAGACACTGATATTACCTTCAGCGTAGACACTTTCTTTCCCTTTTGGCAAATTCTACATGCTTTTCCAGTCAATCACTATCAACAGTCATCTTCATATATGAATATTAATACTGTATATTAAATAATTCTTGGTAACTTGTTTGGTGGGAATAATTGAAAGGTGGGGGGGCGGTTCACCCTGGTGGCTCAGTGGTAAAGAATCCGCCTGTCAAAGCAGGAGATCCAGGTTTAATCCCTGGGTCGGGAAGATCCCCTGGAGAAGGAAATGGCAACCCACTCCATATGCCTGCCTGGGAAATCCCACAGACAGAGGAGCCTGGCCAGCTACGGTCCATGAGACTGCAGAGAGTTGGACACGACTGAGCAACTGAACACACATACACGATCATAAGCAAGCAAGCCAAAGGAAAATCATTTCCACTACGAAAAGCTGACCTCTGAGAAGCAGTCTGAGAGAAGAGATTAATGCCCGAGGCAGGAACATTTCTAATAAGACGGTGGGTATTACATCAAGGAAGAGCAGACAGAGTGTATTTCCCAGTGACCAGCCCATTCGATGGTAGCAGAACATGTTGGAAATGAGAAAACACAGCCATATCCCGTACGGATGACGTTTATCGCCTTGTGAGTCACTAGTCAAGAGCAGCATATCTGAAGGTTGAGAAAGATCTGGAAGGGAACTGGATTATCACCA
Source organism: Bos taurus (assembly GCF_002263795.3). Taxonomy (NCBI): domain Eukaryota; kingdom Metazoa; phylum Chordata; class Mammalia; order Artiodactyla; family Bovidae; genus Bos; species Bos taurus. The sequence continues at coordinate 13,828,178 of NC_037339.1, forward strand.
ACAAATAGTTCTAAATGGATAGAAGCAACATCTTTGCTGCCATCCCAGCTGTCATCAATTACAAAGGGCAGATTTTTTTTTGCTAAAGACAAAGGAATAGAATTATAGGTTCTTTCCCAAAGAGTAAAAAGAAAGCAGACTTTATGATTTTGGAAAGCTTTGACCCAAGAATTCCTATAAGGTGACTTGAAAATTAATGTTTTTTTTTTCCCCCAAGGGAACTTGTATTAAAAATTAATCTAATAACCAGTTAATTATCATAAATTATCCTCAGTATTTTTCCCACCAAGACTTTTATGACTCTCAAAATAAATCAGTAGCATTATGACCTGTGCCTTCCACTACAGCCCAGGACTTTGTTCCATAAACGCAATACAATACATTGCATTTCTCATCATCGATCATTCTCTTTGCAAAGAAATATTAAGCCTTACACTTCACAATGAATATTTTTGGGTGATTAAAACTGCACTTAAGGAACATTTCTGAGTGATAATAAAAGTTTCCCTAGTTGCCTCCTTAGTTTTTTAAGAAACTGCCAAACCATTTTCCAAGTTGGCTGTATAATTACACATTCCTATCAACAATCGATCAGTGATCTAGTCTCTCTGCTTCCCTGCCAGCGTTTGCTCTTGTTACCAGTTTTAATTCAGCTATTGTGATAGATGTACAGTGATTTCGCACTGTGATTTTAATATGCATTTCCATGATGGCTAAGGACACCAACATGTTTTCACATGCTTATTGGCCACTATATATAACCTTCGATGAAATTCTTCCTCTCTTTTCCCCATTCTCTAACTAGACTGCTTTTCAGCGTGCACTTTTGAGAGTTCTTTATGCATTCTAGGGCACTAGCTCTTTCACAGATTAATGGTTTGCAAATATTTTCTCCCAGTCTGTAGCGTACATTTTTATCCTCCCAACAGTCTTTGGCAGAGCAACACAACTTCATATGAACAAGTTCTGAAAATGTTTTCTTTTGTGGATCATGCTTTTGGCATCAAGTTAAAAACTCTTTGTGCCTACACACCGAAGATTTCATCCTATTTTCTCCTAACAGTTTTGTACTTAAGTCCATGATCTATTGTGAGTTATTTTTTGTTAAAATAAGGTTCATTTTTCACCTATAAATGTCACATTGCTCCAGCACTGTTTGTTAAAAAAGGTATCCTGAGATATTCCCAGTTCTTGGTATGAAGTGTGATTTTCAATTAAACTCTGAACATTTTTGTATTATGTGCCGAGACACTGATCTTATTTAAACTCACCTTAACAAGGCTTTCCCTGACAGGGATGACACTACCTCATTATTGCTAAGTGAAAGTAGAAGTCCGGGTTCCCTAATGGGCCTCCACTGACACAGAAGTGCAGAATTTTGTTACCTGAGTATCCATTTTCACGTGTGGAGCCCTTGTACTTTATTATCTCACACCTTTATTTTCCAGACATTTTGGCCTCATAGTCCTTAAGTGCTACTTCAACAGTAGTGGGAACAGAATATTCCAAGCAACAACAAAATATCCTTTAAAACAGGAATACAATTAAAACACCTCCCTCAGTTAAACCTTACTGCCATTATTACATGCTCCCCAAAACAGGCTTTGCTTATTTTAATTCAAAAGCTGAACTTCCTGCTTTTCTCTGCAAAGAAACACGTTAACAGAAAAGGATTAACTCCTTGGGGACCTCAGTATATTACATAAAAGGGTGTGTGTGTGTGTGTGTGTGTGTGTGTATACACACTTCTGATAATATTTGCTCACTGGAATACTTTGGGAGAAAAGAAATGCATACAAATATAACTCAACATAATACCATCTAGCTATAAACTCTTCATACATTTTCTTTGGAATGGTCCACTCTAGTTTCTTCCATGCATTTTTTTTTTCTTCTTTTTATAAAATGGGCTGATACTATAAACATCATTTGGAACCCTGCTTTATTCACTTAACATTAAATAATGTGTTTTCCCATTTGGTTAAATGGTCTTTAAAAACATGAGTCTTTAATGGCTATAGTAATATTCTACCTTATGAAGGTGCCATAATTTATTTAAATGTTCTTCTATTTGAGGCTATGTTTCCACACTTTTGCTGTTTTTAATGATATTGCAATGCATACCCTTTACCATAAATCTTTGATCTATTTTTTTCTTAGGGCAGATTGCTAGAATCTGGATTACCGGATTGCAGTTACCAGTAACGCCAGGCTCCGTTCTAGAGCAGGAAGTACTGCTGCGGGTCAGGACTTGGTTCCCTCTTGCCCATGGGCCTGAAAGGAGTTTGCAGATTCTGCATCCTTCCAGCAACACAAGGCCGGGGTTGTCTTCAGAGTACTTGTTTAGGTCACACCATGTGGCCAGGCAAGCCTGACGCTCCTCCTGCTTACGCCAAGATCTACTGGCTTCCTGTGCTCCTTAAAGCTGCTGCTGGGAACCAGGGAAACTGAGTCATGTGTGCGCTTCCTCTAGTTTGCATCCCACTTCTTTTCACCTCTGGAACTGTGAGGGCCAAGGGCAGGGTATGAGTCAGCAGAACGGTGCTTTTTGCAGGAAGCCTTACTTGTTAATTTATTTTAGGACAAATAAAAGGGTTACAGTATCAGTCCATTTAAAACAAAATCGGTGACTTCCCTGGTGGTCCAGTGGTTAAGAATCTGCCTGCCAATGCAGGGAACGCACGTTTAATCCCCAACCCAGGAAGATGCCACATGCTGGCAGGGGGGAGAGGGCAACTGAGCCCACATGGGAAAGCCACTGACCCCGTGTGCTGCAACTGACTAGGTCTACTTTAGAGCCTGTGTTCTGCAACAAGAGAAGCCAGGCCAACTACAGAGTGGCCCCTGTCACAACGTGAGAAAGTTCATGCACAGCAGCAAATCCAGTGCAGTCAAAAGTAAACAAATACAATTATAAAACAAAACAAAATAGAAAAAGAAAACTAGGAACACAATACCTATATGTAAATATATTTCTATTTACCTATTGCCAAAATTTAGGACACTAGTTTCATTACGCTGTGTGACTGCATTACTGCTGCTAAGTCGCTTCAGTCGTGTCCGACTCTGTGCGACCCCATAGATGGCAGCCCACCAGGATCCCCCATTCCCGGGATTCTCCAGGCAAGAACACTGGAGTGGGTTGCCATTTCCTTCTCCAATCTCCAATTACACAATGCTCTTAATAAAGCACTTTCAAGCTATTTTCTTTCCTTAATAGAATATATGTTATTTAATTGTAAAACTGTACACTACCTCCTTATACCCTTTAAAACAAGAATATTTTCCATTGCTGTCAAGACAAACAGGAGTATCTTTACACAAAAGAACTCATCTGTCAACTTACTTTAAAACACCCAATTTCCATCAGCTGTTTGCTCTCCCTAGGAGCAGCCTTAGCAGGGGATAATTTACATTTTATTTATTCATGTTCTTTGCTCATTTTTCTATTGAGGTGTTAAGGTTTCTTTTTCTTATGAATTTAGGAAATTCCTTTAAGTATTGATGATATTAACTCTAAGTCTGTCATATTCGTTGCAAAATTTTCCCCCAGTTTTCAGAGGCATTTGATTCTGAATATGATTTCAGAAATGTTTAACTTTAGGACATTAAAATATGTCTTTTACTTCAGCAATTTTTCTTTTGCACAGTTAGGACACTTTCCCAAGTCCCAAATCACATACATACTAAGCTATGTTTTCTTCTAGTTTTATTAAGATTTTGATATCATTTTTATCATATAATAAATTATTTCACCTACTGGATCTTTTAAAGCCCTTGCAATTGTACTACTGTGTTATCTGATGATTCTCATACTGTTTACTGGGGGGTATATTGAATATTTTGGAAGGCAAATATTCTTTCCTCCACTACCATTTATTTACCTTTTCCTCAAAAATTTAACTAGCTCATCCATTCATTAATCCAAATGAATTTCATAGTCAATAGTTTCAATATAAAAATTCTCTTAGATTTTAAACATAAGATTTAAATTTTGATTATTAAAGATGCTTACACCAGTAAGCATGCAAAAAGGCATTTAATTTCACTACTAATCATAGCACAAGTTATTTGCCATCTAAAAGTAGGTAGAAATTTTAAAGCTTGATAATGTTTGGGGTGGTATAAATATTGGGGAAATTAGCACTTTCAAAGACCACTGATGACAAAGGAAATTGGTAGTTATTTTAGAGGAAGTTTTTCATATCCATGAAAATATAAAATGCATGTACCATTTTATCCAACAATCCCCCTTCTAGGACTCTGTCTCACAAATATTTTTACACATGTACGTAAGGATACAAGGCAGGTCAGTCACTCCCTGCACCATCGTTTGCAATTAGCCTGTAACGGAATCCAGATAAAAAAACCACTTTAGGGGAATGATAAAATATAGAGTGTCCATACAGTAGAATATTGTACAGTTCTTAAACAGAACGAAGCAGATCTATTTGTAATGATCTATGCGGAACAAAAACCTCTAACATACAGTAGTCCCCCCTTAATTGCTGCTTTGCTTTCTGAGATTTCAGTTACCCATGGTCGATACAGTCTGAAAATACTAAATGGAAAATTTCAGTAATAAACGAGTCCTGAGATTTAAGCTGCACGTCATTCTAAGTAGTGAGATGAAATCTCATGCTGTCCTCACCTGTCCCACGTGGGATGAGAACCATCCTTTTGACCAGCATATTCCACCTGCCAGTCACTCAGCGGCTGTCTCAGTCATCAGATCAACTGTCCAGATATCTCAGTGCTTGTATCCAAGTCACCCCCTTTTTTTTAACTTAATAATGGCCCTAAAGTACAAGAGTAGTGATTCTGGCAATTTTGGATGTGTCAAAGCCAAGAAGGAAAATGCTTCATTTAACTGAAAAGGTGAAAGTTCTTAATAAGGGGGGGGGGGGGAGTCATACACTGACGTTGCTAAGATCCACATTAAGAACAAATCTTCTGTCGCGAAACTATGAAGAAGGAAGAAGAAATCCATGCTAGCTTTGCTGTTGCATCTCAGCAGTAAAAGTCACAGCCCTAAGGCATGATCAAGCATTTACTTAAGCTGGAAAAAGCATGAAACATGTACAATAAGATATTTTGAGAAATCAAAACTACAATGATTCACCACCTCACACTGGACAGAATGGCCATCATTAGAAAGTCTACAAATAACAAATGCTGGAGAGGGCGTGGATAGAAGGGAACCCTCCTGCATTGTTGGTGGGAATGCAAGGGGGTGCAGGCATGGTGGAAAACAGGATGGAGATTCCTCAGAAAAGCAAACAAAAAACACCAGAATGACCACATGATCCAGTAGTTCCACGCCTGTGCATTTATGTAGACAAAACTATCATTCAAAAGGATATATGCCCCCAGCATTCACTGCAGCCCTGTTCACAAGAGCCAAGACATGTCCATTGGCGGATGAATGGATAAAGAACACGTGGTACATACATACTATGGAACACTCCTCAGCCATAAAAATAATGTCATCTGCAGCGACATGCACGCAACTAGCGATTATCATATGAAGTACGTCAGGAAGAGAAAAGCAAACAACACATGATATCACTTACATGTGGCATCTAAACCTATGATTCCATGAACCTACCTGTGAAACAGACTGGCGGTCCTACTAGAGAGCACAAGGCCCTACTATAGAGCACAGAGAACGACAGTTAGCATCCTATGATGAACCATACCGGAAAAGAATATTTAAGAAAAGATGGTTTGAGAGACAGACACATATTCATACAACTTTAATTACAGTGTATTGTCATAATTGTTCTATTTTGTTATTATTATATTTAGTCTCTTACTGGGCCTAATCCATTAAGTAAACTTTATCACAGATACGTATGCATAGGAAAAAAACAGTATATATACAGAGTTCAGTACTATGCAAGGTTTCAGGCATCCAGTGGGGGCCTTGGGACACCTCCCCTATAGATAAGGGGAACTACCACATACTATTAAATAAAAAATTAGTTTCCGAACAATATGACCAACACAACGCTATTTATACTTAAAACATCTGTCTTCATGTGTTGAGAGGTAGTTGTGCTGTGCTAAGCCACTTCAGTCGTGTCTGACCCTTTGTGACACTATGGACACTCCTCTGTCCATGGGATTCTCCAGGCAAGCATACTGGAGTGGGTTGTCATACCCTCCTCCAGGAGAATCTTCCCCACCCAGGGACTAAACCCAAGTCTCATGTCTTCCACATTGGTGGGTGAGTTCTTAACTACCAGGGCCACCTAGGAAGCCCCTGAGGGGTAGCAGGTGTAAAAATATTGCGAAGGGCAGACACTAAAAGGGTAATTTTATTTACTTCTGGGGAGTAAGTGAAATTAAGAGAGTAGAAAGGAAGACTAACAGTTAATCTAAGTATTTTGTACATTACTTTTCTGCTATAATGTTGTGTTCATATACAACTTCCATGTTTTAAATTTAAAAATTTAAAAGCAATACCTAGTCACTACTTATCTTTTCCTGGACCACCATTTTGGGTTTCTACATGTTTATTTACTCTCTAACTGGAAGAAAGTTATTCATACTTGGAGTTGGCCAACAAATAAATAAAGTGTGAATCCCGGCTGGCCATGCTGCTTGGGTACTAGTTTCTGAACCCCCTCTGGTTTCTATCCTAAGGTCCAAGTTAGCCTGGAAACTTCTAGGGTTTAGCCAGCATTCATTTTGGACTACCCTAAATGACTGGGGTGAGATTTCTTTTTTCTCACTGCAAATTTTTCTACCCTCCCCACCCCGCCACCCCAAGTCCCAGCAAACAAAGAGAAAAGCTACAATCCACAGGATCAGTGAGCTTCGTCTGTCTCCACATAAAGCAGTCTGAGTGTGTTATGTGGGGGAGGGGACCTTACCACTGAATGGATTTTATTCCCCGCCTCCTGCACCACCCACTAGACAAGGAGAGTAAACTTCTAGGAACTGTAGTCTACACGGACATATAAAACCTTGGTGCAGAGCAGAAACTCTGTTACAGTAATTTTTTTTTTTTTGGCTGTGCCGCACAGCTTGCAGGATCTCATTTCCCCAGTCAGGGGTTGAACTCGGGCCCCAGCAGTAAAGGCATCGAGCTCCAACCACTGGACCACCAGAGAACATCCATCTGCTACAGTATTTTCAACACGTCAAAAAAAGCACATGGCCCACAGGAGAACACTGCTCGGACTTTCTTTTGGTACAGAAATCCAGCAGTGGCCAACAACTTTCAGTCTCAATTCAGCTCTATCAGCCTAACCATCAGTAGAAATTCCTCCAGGAATCCTGCAAGAGGCTGTCGGTCCTATTTTCCACGGGTACACTACATGTCTTTATCCTTTGCTGTGTCACCAGGGGTACTTAAGCGGAAAGCTGGGAGAGGCTGCATCAGGGCTCATCAGCCAGATGACACTGGAAACGTGGTCTTCTGCAAATAAAAGTCAAGCCCCAAATACAACACACCATCGATGGACAAAAGGGGCCATAAACACAAAAGGTGTATGTGGACAAACACAACCGTTAAGACCTTTTCTGTATCGCGGTGGTGTACCCACTACTTACTAATCAATCATGGCGGCTCCCCAGGGCACTAATTCTCCCGAGGACCAAATTCCCATTTATGGTGTATGTGTGCAGAGAAGAGAAAACGTTTCTATGACAGCTGCTCTGAAAGATCAGGACCAAAGGGACAGAAAGGAATGAAAAGCAGCATAACAATACAGGGAGACTGAAATCTGAGTGGAAATACAGACAGACAGTGGAGGATAAAAGGGGGATTAATACCTGTGAAGTGATGAGAGAGGACAGAGTCCTAGACCGGGTCCCAGAGAAAAACCCTGTATACTGTCAGTGGGAAATGGAAGCTCTGCTGGAAAAGATCTTCAGTCTAATTTTTTTCAGACTTAAAACTGGGATTTTGTGCCACCAGGAAACAGCGGGTAAGCAGGAAAGCAAAGGCAATTTATCACAGTGATCATATCCACTGATAAGCATTTCTTTGTTTGAACAAATGCCCACTCTTAAAAACCAAGTCGCCATCAAATTAACAACTTGGCTTCCAGTGATGTTCCCTGTAATAATAATTTAAAAAAACCTTCCAAAAATATAAAAAATACTGACCATTCGATAATTGTTGGTCTTTCGACAAAGATAAACTAAGAAGGATATGCTAAGAAGGATATCTGCCACTCTTTAGCTTAAATGTGGAAATGTATGTTCAATCTATATACCTCCTGCAATTTCCACATGAGAGAGGGGATAACACACTTAAAGTTATCCAGCATCAGTAAAATATGATGTACATCAGTATTCTGTTGGACCTCGTCAGCTACTCTAGGGCAATCAGACGGCAAAGGAGGGGCCAGGACTTGCGCTAGACTTGCTGCTGGAGCTAGCTGTGCGTGCTCAGGGTGGACAAAGCATAATGCTGTGACCTCCATTCAGGGCAAAAGAAAACTAGGGAGTCCCAGGATCCAGGGCCATATGCAGTCCTTGGAGGCCGTCCTGCATGGTCAGCAGGCTGTCAACAGGGAAGCAGCAAGGCCCTGTGTCCCTGGGCTGGACTTCCCAGCACAGCCACTGATGCAGACAGTGGAGTGAGTTGGGCCTCAATCCTACAAATGACGGAATAAGAAGAGAGGTCTGACCTGGACCACATTCAAGTCAACTGAGTTCAAGAAATCGGGGCACAGAAGGTTTGCTGTTTAATAAGAAGCCAACCTAGACAGCATATTGAAAAACAGAGACATTAATTACTTTGCCAACAAACATCTGTCTAGTCAAGCCTATGGTTTTTCCAGTGGTCATGTATGGATGTGAGAGTTGGACTGTGAAGAAAGCTGAGCACTGAAGAATTGATGCTTTTGAACTGTGGTGTTGGAGAGGACTCCTGAGAGTCCCTTGGACTGCAAGGAGATCCAACCAGTCCATCCTAAAGGAGCTCAGTCCTGGGTATTCATTGGAAGGACTGATGTTGAAGCTGAAACTCCAATACTTTGGCCACCTGATGCGAAGAACTGACTCATTTGAAAAGACCCTGATGCTGAAAAGATTGAGGGCAAGAGAAGAAGGGGACGACAGAGGATGAGATGGCTGGATGGCATCACCAACTCAATGGACATGGGTTTGGACAGACTCTTGGAGTTGATGATGGACAGGGAGGCCTGGTGTGCTGCAGTTCATGGGGTTGCAAAGAGTTGGACATGACTGAACTGAACTGAAGAGGCATCAAGAAGCTGCTCTTGTTCAGCTGCTCAGTCTTGTCCGACCCTTTGCGACCCTATGGATGCAGCACACCAGGCATCACCAAGGGTTAACATCAAATGGATTGCCGATGTGTCAGGGGGACTCGGAACCACACCCAGGGCCACACAAGTGCTCATGACACTGCAATGACTACAAAAGGATCTCCTATTTATAGTGAGAGTAGCATCACATCACATCCCATTTCAAATGACGGAATCTTCCCTTGAAGTCTGCAGTTAACAGCCTTCCTGGAATCATAGGATGCTGACTCTGGAAGAGCAGGTGGACCATTGGCTTAGGCTGCCCAAGCTCCAGGGTAACTTGCTGCTTGGCTTTGGTTTTCTCATCCCAGCAGTCTCTATGAACACCTCTGGAGACTCTTGAAAGCTCATGAACTTTTGTGATGAGGCTCTTATTAACAAGTAGAATCTTAGCAAAAAGGGTCCTATAGTGTGGCCTTTTCCTACTAATTCAACACATCTAAAGAGGATAACCAGGGACTTTCCTGATGGTGCAGTGGTGAAGAATCTGCCTTGCAAAGGTGAGGAGGTGGGCTTGATCCCTGATCGGGGAACTAGGATCCCACATGCCAGGGGGGCAACTAAGCCCACGCACCACAACTAGAGAGCCCGTGTCACAACCAGAGATCGTGCACCAGAACAAAAGGCCCCACGTGATGCGAGGAAGAGCCTGTGTGCTGCAACTAAGACCAGACAGTCAAATAAATATTCTTTTAAATCCATTATAAAAAAAATAAAGGGAATAATAACACTTCAAAATGGGTCAGAGCAGTCTAGGTTCCTTCACTCAAATCCTTGGAAAAGCGGACATGCTAACAAGCCCACCAACACCGTGTAGGACTGACAATGAAGTAAATCACGTTCATTGCGGGTGAGCGCAGTCTCCCTCACCCATGTGTGCCCAGCTCTGTCTTTCCAGGGACAGGGGATGGTGTGTTGGGACTGTCTTTGTCCTTCAGAAGCTGGGGGTCTGCGGGTCCTGGCTGCCCTCTGTGGACTGGGGAGCTGAGTGACATCAGGTTTCATTAGGAGGCAGGAAGGAGAAGGGCTGGTCACGGCCACACATAGGAAGCGGGGTGGGGGCTGGGTATAAGGGCCACAGGTGTCCCCAGCCCAATCCAATCAGGAAGACGCCCCAGCAAGACCCCGGGCTCCTAGTAAAAGGTGCCCTCAGAAGCAGCTTGTGGCAGGAGGCACCCCCTGTGTCTTGGCACGCACCCTTGCTCTACTCATCTCGAGCTCAAGCACACCTTTCAAACTGCTGATCACACAATGCTCTGCCTAACCCGTTGGTTCTTTCTGTACAAGTACAACTGGAGACTAAGTAATCAGCAGATGACCTGCTCTCTTCCCTGGCTTCCCCTTCAGTAATCTCATGAACAAACTATGAACAAGGTGAGCATCTCGGGAAGGATCACAAGAAGTCAGCAAGCCTGCACACGCTAAGCGGTGGAAATGACACTGACCCCCCATCTCAATGATTAGATGAGATGACTTCCCTTTCCCCTTCAAAAACTTTCATAGCTGAGCAGAATCTTTGGAACCAGTTTTTGCAGGACAATGAGGCCACCATCTGCCCAGACTGCCGGCATTCTGATTAAAGGCAAATTTCCTTTCTGCCAGCATCTGCCCCCTCTCTCGAGTACTGATTTCTGAGTGGTGAGCAACTGAGTTCAGTAACACCCCCAGTTCTCCATGGAGGGCCGCCTTCAGATGAGCCTTACTCCAAGCATAAGTGAGGAGCTGACATCCAGAGCTCCTCCTAGGCCCATAGTGGCCTGGACAGCTATTAGGACACGGAGACCTCCCAGGTCTGACTCATCTTGGCACCAGAGGAGGAAGACTAGAAAGAAAAGAAAGGGCTGGAGGAGAGAAAAAAAAAAAAAACAACACTTTTCTATGACTCTAACTTTATGGAGAATAGCATAAGCTTTCTATGGGGGGGGGGGGTGCTGCATGGAAATCCCAAGGGACTCAGCTCACAGTGCCTCCCCTTTCATAGAATTCCAGTCTGGGCACCATCCCCAGGTTAGGATTAAAAGTATTCAGAACCAACTTTCCAAGAGCTCCAAGTATTGCACACACGCATTTGTTTTTATTAACCTGCTACATCTTTACAAAATTCCCTGTTATTTGGTTAGAAATGAACAAAGCAGGGTTAAACGCTTACGTCTTTTTCAACCACTGAAACACAACTGAAAGAGAACAATCTACCACAGGTAATACAAAAAGTTAAGGAGGATGCTTGGAAAAATCGGTCCCAAAGGAGAAAAAGAAGATCACTAGCACAAGTCTATACAGGCAAAACTACGGTTTTTCCAGTAGTCATGTACAGATGTGACAGTTGGACCAGAAAGAAGGCTGAGCACCAAGGAATTGATGCTTTCAAACTGGTGCTGGAGAAGACTCTCGAAGAGTCCCTTAGACAGCAAGGAGATCAAACCAGTCAATCCTAAAGGAAAGCAACCCTGAATATTCGTTGGAAGGACTGATGCTGAAGCTCCAACCCTTTGGCCACCTGATGCAAAGAGATGACTCACAGGAAAAGACTGTGATGCTGGGAAAGATTGAGGGCAAAAGGAGAAGGGGGTGGCAGAGGATGAGACTGTTAGACAGCATCACTGACTCAATGAACATGAATTTGAGCAAACTCCGGGAAACACTGGAGGACAGAGGAGCCCGGCACGCTGCAGTCCACGAGGTCACAGAGTCAGACATGACTTAGGGACTGAACAAGACAGCCCTTAGCCCAGTGAAGCCTCGCAGCCTACGGAGAGCCAGCAGAGGCCAGGCCTACCCATACCCCTCCCTAGTCGCAGACAGATACTCACAAAGCAGGAGGTGAATTCAGAGCATGCACAGGTTAGGTGTTTCTAATCTCAGAGGGTAGCTGCCACATTCGAATTCAAATCCTTTAAGAATGGCCCTCATAGGGACTTACCCGGTGGTCCAGTGGTCGAGGGTCCACCTGCCAGTGCCGGGGACATCTGTTTGATTCCTAGTCCGGGAGGATCCCATATGCCTCAGAGCAGCTGAGCCAGCAGATCACTACTAAAGCCCAAGCACCCTAGAGCCTATACTCTTGACCGCAATGAGGAGCCCGTGCTCTGCAACTAGAGAGTAGCCCCTGCTAGTAGCCAAAGTAGAGGAGGCCCACGAGCAGCACCGAAAACCCAGTGCGGCCAGAAACACACAAATGATAAAAGAAAAATGATTCAAGAAACGAACAAAAAGCACGGTCTTCATAAACGCTGAGCGTCTCTGCTTTATCCACAGAGATTTCCAAAACACGCACCTCCTGTCTTTCCCCACTTTTAAGAACAGTCTTTCCCAACATGTGCAATAGAACTGCAAAGGGGCGGGACGCTGTGGGGCCTTCGGGGACAAAGCCTCCCCCATCTCTGAAGTTCCCAGACAACCTTATCTGGCGCGCATTTCCTGAGTTGTTTTATAGATGCTAAAATCTCCATCAGAGAGAAGACTAACGTGAGCACACAGCCCCCAAATGGCCTGATACTCCTGTTATCCCACCGTCGACCAATCAGAGAACTGTGCTCAAGCTGATCTCATAACCCTGCCATGTGACTCTGTTTCCTCACCCTTGTCTTTAAAAAGTCTTTGCTGAAACCCATCCAGGGAGTTCAGGGGTATTTTGAGCATTAGCTTCCTGGGCTCCTTGTCTGCTGCCTCACAATAAACACTGCACTTTCCTTCACCTCAAGCCAGAGGCAGCAGATAGGCGAGTGGACCCCAAGTCTGGTTTAGAAGCATAATGAGTTATCCACCATTTCCTCAACCAGTTAAGCCTGCAAATGGCAGGCATGTTTCACCTTTGTCCTACCAGGATTTCGCAAGGTTGAGAACAGGGGTTTAATTTGAAACTCTTCATTACAAAACTCACCTCATCTGGCAAAGGGGAAAATCCCAATCATCACATTCTTTGCTGAGCATCACTAGAAGAAGCCAGAAAAAGACAAGGACCAGGAGAAAGGGTCAAAGAGCAACTCTTTAGCTTCTGAAAGAAGCACAGGCCACTCTGTCCAACTCCCAAAATCAGAGCTTGCTGTATTCAGTTCAGCCCTGCTGCTAAGTCGCTTCAGTCGTGTCCGACTCTGTGCAACCCCATAGATGGCAGCCCACCAGGCTCCCCTGTCCCTGGGATTCTCCAGGCACGTTCAACCCTAACAACCATGTATGGACGAGATTTTTATCACAACAGTCTCATTCTGCAAAATAGGACTACATTGGCTTGCCTTTCTTGATGGCCAAGAAATAATGGTACATCTTGTAAACAGAGACTGGTTACTTGAGGGAAGTGGTGGCGGGGGCAAGGGAGGGCGATAGGAATTAATTTCAAATCTATCACATAGTTTCAAGTTATTTCCCATGAGATTTACAGAGCCCAGCACTGGAAGCAATAATTTTCATAATTTATTGGAAATTGCATCTCAGCCAAAGTGGTGTGTTGTGTCCTCACAGTGAGACTTCACCCAGGGAAACAATTAACTCACCCTACCATCATAACTGTCCAGGGTCTTTTTCAGAAAACTGTAATATTTGACCCTCTAATTCTGAGAAAGTTTCTTTAAATGCACTGCACTTTAGCAAAGACTGTAATTTAAGGAACTGATTTCTAACCTAGTAAACTTCTTTGCCAACTAAACCAAAGAGTTTCTATCTGTGAAACACACAGCAATAATAGAACCAAATGTCTATTTTTTTGGAATCGTACATTTCCCAGCAGGATTGCTTAACCATGTCTTTATTTATGGATACATATTTTCTTCTCTAAGGCCATTTCATAATCTGCTAAAATATACTTTTATATAAAATATATAATTTATATATTTGAAAAGTATGTTTATATGTTTACATGTCTGTACATGTGTTTATATGTTATATGCATGTGTGTGTATGTGTGGGTGTGAATATGAACAAATTGGCACAAATTTAGACTGAGAAAATCACTGATTAAGGATGCTGCATATTGCACATATATCTGAATACTGGATTTTAAAACCACTGCTGATAGCATTATTTTATTAAAATTATGCAATTAATTCACTGAGGCTTCCAGCTCAGAATATAACTCTCCACAAATCTGGATTTTTCAGTTTTAGTTTTCTGTTGTTTTAGAAGTATTAACACCTCTTTAGGAACTATAAACAACATCCGGCTGGCATGACATTAACACAAACACTACAAGAAATGTGATGCATACAAACTACTACGTTAAGAGAAAAAAAATCTGAGAAATTAAGTAAAATTAGTTAACAAGGAAAAAACTGGCTATTGCATAAAGATAAGAACCTAATATTTTCTTAAGGAGATTTATACTGACAATACCTTGACCTTAGTCTTAGATCACCAATACCCTATTTGACTCATTAACTGAATTGAAATAAAAATAACAGCATCGATCAGGACACTCGGAGCTGACAACAGTACCCTCCCATAATACATCCTATGATAGATCAGCAGTCTGACTCAGCATGATTTTTTTTTTTAAAAGGTCTTGAAAAATGCCCTTTGCATCTATGAGTGATTTATTTAGAAAATTTTCAATACTCTTTTTATTAAATAAAGCTTTTATTGTTATTCTTGCTATCATTATATAAAAATATGTATTTTGGCAGCCTTACAAAATTAATTTTAAAATAATTCCCCCAAATTATTGCATTGAAAGCAGAGTATACATATCCCTCAAAATAAACATCTCTTTTATCTGAGTAATTGAAGCCAAGCAATGTTTATGCCCTGCTTTAAAAGAAAAAAAAATAATTAAAATTTCAGGCTCATCCTATCTACTTTCATAGCTCCTTAATTCCATAATATCCAATTTTTTTTCTACATTTTAACATTTTTGAAAATGAGATACATCCTAAGATAAAATCTATATTAAATATGGGTTTATTCTTTATCTCCTAAAACACTTTTAATGCATCCAGCAATCCACAGTGAAAGAGACATGAGAAAACACATGATTTTTCACATGCCTACTACTGACTAGGCATGTAGGTTCTGCTATATGCTTAATAGAACAGTACTTCTCACACACAGTCCCTAGAGGCAGCCTAATGCCCACAATCAATCGCTGTTCTGCTTGAAAGAAAGGAAAAGGGTGGCACCGAGAGCCACCAGAAATAGTAGAAAAGTGAACCGGGTACTTCTCCGGTTCCCTGTGCCGCAAGCGGGGGTCACGTGATTCACTTCTGGCCAATGGGAAGAAAGCAGAGAAGCAGCTGTCCTAGGAAGAGAGACATTGCTGGTGTGACCCCTGCTCTTCCCGTCCACCCCGCCTTACGCTTTAAGGATAATGGTACCAAGGCTCAGAGAGGTTAAAATAACTCAACCCAAACCATGCCTTTCCTAACTGGCTAAGCCAGAGGCGAATGCCTCAGGGCAATCGGCCAATTCCTTAGAAGCCAATTTCTTTAGAAAGCTAAAATGTTACCGGGGTAATATGCGCCAGTCAAATCAAATTTCATCATGCAATCCTTCATATAACAAGCGCAATATAAAAACAGCACTCTGAGGTAGGAAGAAGCCTGTCCCACTGCCTACCCACTCACTCACCCACCCAAAGAAAGCCTGCCTAGAACCACTCATCTATCTTGTAACCAGCAGTCACTGCCTGCTAAAATTCTGCAAACAAGGCTTCCCTGGTGGATCAGCGGTAAAGAATCCACCTGCCAATGCAGGAGACACGGGTTAGATCCCTGGTCTGAGAATATGCCACTTGTTGCAGAGCAACTAAACCCATGCGTCACAACAAGAGAACCCACAGAGATGAGAAGCCCAAGCACCACAGTGAGGAGTCGTCCCTACTCGCTGCAAAAGGGAAAGACCGCATGCAGTGATGAGGATCCAGCACAGCCCCAAATTTTTTTTTTTTTTTAAAAAGAAAGAAACCCAGAACCCAGAACTCTGTCCAAATTTGCCGAGCACCTACTCTGACTAAAGCTCTAACATGCCCCTGCTCTCAAGGCCCTTGAGTCCCTGTTACTTTTGTGTGATTTATATCAACTCAATGGAAATCAGAGACATTATCATAGAAAAATTTTATAGTCTCATTTGCCTCTTAAGATATCGCAAATTTGATTTTTGAAGCTTTCCATCCGACAAAACCCTAAAATATACACTAATCAAAATCAAAATATCCAGATTGATCATGGCCACAACGATAACCATTTATTACTGAGCACAATATAATAGGCGTTATTTTAAATGCTTTCCAATTTCTAATACACATTAGATACTATTAGATACTATTATTATAATTTTAAAAAATGAATTAAAAAAGCTTACAGACTTAATAACCTGTCCAAATTTATGTATGCTAATAACCACTACACAATGCAGCCTCCAATTTCAAAAGATCCTGCCCTCATTCTGTAAGTTCTTTAAAAAAGGATAACAGTTCCGCTACTCACGTGTACAGAGTTTTATCTGTCTCTATGGGTCTGTTTTTCCAGAAAAACATCTATGTCTGCTTTACTGACTATGCCAAAGCCTTTGACTGTGTGGATCACAATAAACTGTGGAAAATTCTGAAAGAGATGGGAATACCAGACCACCTGACCTGCCTCTTGAGAAATCCGTATGCAGGTCAGGAAGCAACAGTTAGAACTGGACATGGAAAAACAGACTGGTTCCAAATTGGGAAAGGAGCACATCAAGGCTGTACATTATCACCCTGCTTTTTTAACTTCTACGCAGAATACATCATGAGAAATGCTGGGCTGGAGGAAGCACAAGCTGGAATCAAGATTGCTGGGAGAAATATCAATAACCTCAGATATGCAGATGACACCACCCTTATGGCAGAAAATGAACAACTAAAGAGCCTCTTGATGAAAGGGAAAGAAGAGAGTGAAAAAGTTGGCTTAAAGCTCAACATTCAGAAAACTAAGATCATGTCATCCAGTCCCATCATTTCATGGGAAATAGATGGGGAAACAGTGGCTGCGGATGGTGATTGCAACCAGGAAATTAAAAGAGACTTTCTCCTTGGAAGGAAAGTTATGAGCAACCTAGATAGCATATTCAAAAGCAGAGACATTACTTTGCCAACAAAGGTTCATCTAGTCAAGGCTATGGTTTTTCCAGTGGTCATGTATGGATGTGAGAGCTGGACTATAAAGAAAGCTGAGCGCAGAAGAATTGATGCTTTTGAATCGTGGTGTTGGAGAAGACCTTGAGAGTCCCTTGGACTGCAAGGAGATCCAACCAATCCATCCTAAAGGAGATCAGTCCTTGGTGTTCATTGGAAGGACTGATGTTGAAGCTGAAACTCCAATACTTTTGGCAACCTGATGTGGAGAGCTGACTCATTTGAAAAGACTCTAATGCTGGGAAAGATTGAGGGCAGGAGGAGAAGGGGACGACAGGGGATGAGATGGTTGGTTGGCATCACCAACACAATGGACATGGGTTTGGGTGGACTCCGGAAGTTGGTGATGGACAGGGAGGCCTGGGGTGCTGCAGTTCATGGGGTCGCAAAGAGTCGGACACGACTGAGCGACTGAACTGAATTGGTGGGTCTGTTTGCTTTGACTGTCCCCAAATTAAATCAGTATCAGGAAAGCAAGCTAGGAGCTCAAAGCTGAGAGAAATATTACCCATTTGGAAAGGGCCCTTTGTGGTGAAAAAAATACGTCAATAAGGTAAAGAATAGGAAGTGTTTACCAAGAAAGTTTCCAACACCTCATACTTTCTGAACTGAAGGAATTATTGGAGAAAATTATACTTTTAGAAAAGCATTTAGGGACTCCCTGGTGGTCCAGTAGTTAAAGACATCCCCTGCAACACAAGTGGTATGGGTTCGACCCCTGGCTGGGGAGCTAAGATCTCACATGCCTCATGGCCAAAAAACCAAAACTTAAAATAGAAGCAATCTTGTAACAAGTTCAATAAAGACTTTAAAAATGGTCCACATTAAAAAAAATTTTTTTTTTAAAGAAAAGCATTTAAATTTATCCTAAGGGTATTGCTCATACAAAGGTCATTTCAACAAAATGATTTTCAAAGTAACAGAAGCAGAACCTAGGGAGGCGGCACTCAAGAGAAGGCCACAGCAGAATCCAGACTGATTTGCCCCCTGTCCAAGGAGTAGAAAACACAGACCTCATTTCCCCAAGATCCTGCTGGGACTGAATATCTTTACTTACTTAACTACTCATCCATGACACTATCCGAAAAAAATGCTGACCCTGCAGCTTTGGGCAGATGCCTGCTGTGGCCTCAACAACTCTCTTTATTGAAATATCCATTTTCCTGTCTAATAGAGCCCAGAGTTTGAAGCTCCTTCACTTGAGCTGACTTTCTACTGCTTTATCTCTGCTATGGCTGCATTTGTGCTAGGTGTGAAATATTTGTCTCTGTGACCACGTACAGTCCAAGGCAAAGAAAAATACAAGTAGAAAATGAAAAGGAAGAGACATTTCTTTCACTGTCTTGCAAAATAAAACAACTACAGTTAGGTAGGAAAAAAATTCCTGTAAAAAATTAACTCCCATCGTTTTTTACTTACAAAGGAAAATTGTTGATGTAAGCAAACTGATCTATATGTATATGTGTGTCCTGTCTCACCAACGTGCAAGCTTCTCTTCTGTATTATAAGGCTCTAAAGGGCATGGGTAAATTCAAGAAACCTCCCTTCTCACATGGGACGATGCCGAGGCCGGGGCCATGGTGGCTGTGCTCCCACTGGGTACTCTCTGGTTGTAAGGGAGCTGAGCTGATTTGCTGATGACGTGGCCAGGTTTGTCACTACACACCCAGACAGAACCCTGCCCAGGGGAGGGGCCTATTTAACATGAGCTGGACTAAACGGAAATAATGTCAGTGTTATCCAGTTACCTCCACTAGCAACCAATCTAGGCGAGCTTTGGTATTTTCTAAATTGTTCATTTGCTTTACTCTCTTTAGAATTGTTACTATTTTTAAAGTGTAGGCATATGGTTATACTTAGCTGGAAGTAAATATTTAACCCAATCTCTACTAAGTAAAGCCATTAACATTTTGCATACAATCTGAAGACATATACAAAAATACATATATACACAAACACACATTTGGAATAAAAGCTGTTCTCATCGTAAGAGTGCTGTTTTCTATTTGGTAACAGTGAATAGAGATTTACACATCAGGAGGCAGACACCTTACCATTTATCTTTCGTCAGCCCATCTGCCAAAATACATCAACTTTCCTCTCCACCTCCACCTCCTCAGTCATGAATGCCCTCATATTCAGGATGCGCGCATGCTAAGTCACTTCAGCCGTATTCGACTCTGAGCCCCCTTGGACTGTAGCCCACCAGGCTCCTCCGTCCATGGGATTCTCCAAGCCAGAATACTGGAGTGGGCTGCCATGCCCTCCTCCGGGGGATCTTCCTGACCCAGGGATTGAGCCTGCATTTCTTGCGTCTCCAGCACTGGCAGGTGGGTTCTTTACCCCTAGTACCACCTGCTGCTGCTGCTAAGTCACTTCAGTCGTGTCCGACTCTGTGCGACCCCATAGACGGCAGCCCACAAGGCCCTGCCGTCCCTGGGATTCTCCAGGCAAGTACCACCTGGGAAGCCCTAAATTCAGAACACAGTAGCTGCTTATTTTAAAAAAGTCTAGAACCTCACAGCTGCTCCCAACACGTCTCATTCTGTTCCCACTGCAAAGCTTTCACCTTATTTGTCAAAACTGAAAACCTGTTTCCTACTTTTCATTGGAGAGATCGATTAAACTGATAAAAATAGAACCCCAAACTGCCATAGCTCTTTTAGTCATCTTAATGAACTGTAATTAGTTTCTAAATATTCAGTTCCTGATTCCTGATAAAACTGAAGGCATAGGCTCATGCGAGCTCTGGTTATTTCTTAACACCAGTGCTGGTAACAGAAATGTAACAGTCCATTTCTTCCCCCTGGTCTTTATGTTTTCAACTCTGATTAGCATGTGTGTGGCTGGTAAATAACTGAATTGGTTTTTACAGTGAGTGACATATTTTGAAATCTGCAACGCATCTAATGCTGGGAAATCAAGCCAACTCTTGCTTTTCCCAGGATAGCTCTGTGCACTCCAGTAATAATAAGCTGGAGCAGATTTTGACTTTCCTATTAGCATTTCACAATTTATGAGCTTTTGATATCCATG
Organism: Bos taurus; assembly: GCF_002263795.3. NCBI lineage: Eukaryota > Metazoa > Chordata > Mammalia > Artiodactyla > Bovidae > Bos > Bos taurus. The sequence continues at coordinate 13,848,590 of NC_037339.1, forward strand.
GGATGATTTTTAGAGGATGATTTTAATTCCCCAGTGTACCCAGATAACTAGGAAAATAATAAGACAATAAATGAGTGCTTTAGAGAAGGAATTTAACTAAGAATTTAAAGCTTCACCCAAGCTGAAAGTAATCAAAGAAACTTTATAATGGTCCTGATCTGACTTCAGTATTCCCTTGACATTATAAAAGGAATGTACCAGCTTTGAATAACTTACTCCATTTAGGCTGCACAACTATTCTATGACGCAGTAGTCATTATCTACAACAGTTGTATGAGGAGATTAAGGCTCAGATATTTTAGGCAAGTTACAGACTTAGGAATTAGCAGATCTTAAATTAAGTCCAGATCCAGCTGCATTCAATCTAGATCAGCCACCTTCACAGCGCTCACCAACCCCCAGGCATAAGGCATAAAGTGAGTTCTTGAACTTCCTGACATTTACCACAGGCCCCATGTAGATCCTTGCGGGGCTTCCCAGGTGGCACCAGTGATAAAGAACCCGCCTGCTAATGCAGGAGACCTAAGAGACACATGTTGGATCCCTGGGTCAAGGAAGATCCCCTGAAGGAGGGCATAACAACCCACTCCAGTATTCTTGCCTGAAGAATCCCATGGACAGAGGAGGTTAGCAGGCTATAGTCCATAGGGTCACAAAGAGTCGGACGTGAATGAAGCGGCTTAGCACATAGCATATGGACTTGTGTATCAAGTTTAAACCTAAAAAATATTCAAAGTTCATTTATTTCATGGATTATCCAAGACTTTTGGCTTCAATTTATCACTGATTACATACTGAGCAGGAAATGGTAGGGCTACAATTTTCAACCATGATCTTACGTAAAGATTTAACATATCTGTGGAATTTGAAGAAACTTGTACCTCAAATAATAATTTTAATAGAATTTGCCTAGTAAGTTTATCATGGAAATCAAAGTGTGTATTGTTCTAAGCAAAAATCTTTAAGTTTCTATCAGTATCATCCACTGACAAAGTATTAAAGTCTTAAACTTTGTCACACCTGTAACAAAGCTGTGTGTCAACCACACACCCCCTGCATGCTCCAGGTAAACCACTTTTAATCTATGTATCTTTCAATTACCAATTCATTAGAAGTTCGAAACTCCATAGTAATTAAGTATTTAAGCAACAAGTTTGGCAGAATCACCATCCAAAAGTATTGAGAACTCACTAAGTGAACAGAATTAGAAATGGATTTTTTTTCCCCAAAGTGAATTCAGATTATACCAACTCACTGGTACAATTCTGGCTACTTAAACAAAAACACCTCTGATAGGTCATTATTAGGAATTTCTGCTAATTATGCATTAGGTTCTAGTGGGAAACTTCATTACACGTCTTGTGACAGCATTTGTCCCAGACTATCTTTACAAGGATGTCTGTAAAGTGAACAGCTTAGAAGGATGAAGACAGTGTCTCCCTCCAGGACAAATGATAGACTGGTTACCTGACCAGGATATTAAAGGCTGGATATGTTTGCCAGCAGCCCTTTATAACAGTGGTCCCCAACTGTTTCGGCACCAGGAACCAGTTTCCGTGGAAGACAATTTTTCCACGCACCAGAGGGCCAGTGGGGGTGAGGGGATGGTTTCAGGATAATTCAAGTGCATTACATTTATTGTGTACTTTATTTCTAATCTGATGCCGCTGCTGATCTCACAAGGAGGTATTGGTCCAAAGCCTGGAGGCCGGCGACCCCTGCTTTATAAGAATGATGGCTTCTTAAGCTCTGCCCACCTCAGCTGTGACACAGACCCTCCTGGGTGAAGCACCCACTGGGGTCGCTAGGCCCTGCCCCTTTGGGAGTTGAAGGCCAAGAGAAACTAAGGCAAACTGGAAGCTCCCACTGCCGGCTGGGCCATGAGGAAATAAAATCCTGTGTGTCTGACCCAGGATTTTCCTGTCTATTTCCAACCGGTATAGAACTGGGTCAGGCGCAGAGTTCACAGGCAAGGTAAAATCTCAGAGCCTTTACTGCTCTCCACAGTTATGCATGATTGATTAAGTATTTGCAGAGGCTCTTAACTCCAAGGTAAGTTTCTGCACCTCCCTTCTGAAGCCTGAAACTCACAGCCACCACGTGCGTTCACACAATTACGGCAAACCCACTGAAGAAAACCACCTTCCTGCAAGACCTGGCCACCTGTCAGCTAGTAAAATGAGGAGGTTGCAGAAAAAGCGGAGGCGGCTTGTCCACTGTCCGCTTATTAGTACCTTAGTGACCATGGATCTGCACGCCCAAAACAAGACATCCTTCTAATGCCCTGATGGATTACATGCTTCCCCAGGCTGACCTGTAAATCCCCGCCATCAATCAGTTTCACGGGAAGAAAAGCTCCTGTCTTGCTCCCGTTTTTTGCTCAGGTTTTTGAGGTGCGGGGGTGCCCCTACTTGGTTCCGTTCCCCCACCTTGCCAGTCTGGCATGTGGACAGTAATAACTAAGATTTACAGGGCCCTTCTCAACAACCATTTGATCCTTGTCCCACCTGGAGATGCTGACGATTTGTAGGCTCTCTTCACAGGAGGCTCAGCAAATCCAAGTGCTGCCCCAGAACCCAGGTCTGGTAACTGATGCAGCAGACGTGTCAGCTCGGGGCTTCCGAGCCTTTCCCCTGTAATGGTTTCAGTCTCCGGTTCAGTGAAGGGCTCAGCCCGCGCCCGCTCCGCCGGCCCCGGACGCGATGCGCCCGCGGGTCGCATGGTCCAGCCTCCTAGCAGCATCTCCCGCGCCCGCCCAACCGCGGGGCTGCGCCTGCGCACAGCACCTCGTGCCTCCGCTTCCTGGAGACCCCAGGTCCCATCACCCACCCGTTCCCACACACACCTGCAAGACACCGAGGCTCTCTCAAAGCTCCTTCGTGCTAAATCGCCGCAGTCAACCTGACTTCTTTGCGGCCCTATGGACCGCAGCCCGCCAGGCTCCTCTGTCCAAAGGATTCTCCCAGGCAAGAACACTGGAGTGGGTTGCCAATTCCTTCGCCAGGGAATCTTCCCCGCCCAGGAATTGAACCCCTGTCTCCCGCGTTGGCAGGAGGGTTCTTTACCAAAAGCGCCACCTGGGAAGCCCCTTTAGCTCTTTTCAGGTACTCTCAAAATGGCCCCACGAGCGGCAAGGCAGGAGAGCCATTACAGAGCAGGACCTAGAGCCAGAAGACATGGGGTTTAGAACTCCAGCTCAATTACATATTAGTTGTATGATCTCAGGTGACTTATTTAACTTTTCTGTGCCTTAGTTTCATCATCCATATAATGGGGATAATAACTACCTGTTACAGTATGGCATGAATTAATTACTCCAAGCAGGCCTGTACTCAGCAAATGTATCTGTCACCACTACTAGTACAACCACTCTGAGTCCCCACTGGACACACGGATCCCATTTTCGGTTAGCACCTCAATTTCTCATTGTCAGGCCTGGACCTGCAGGTGAACTTTTCCAGGGTCGTCACATCCACAGCTAGCCTAGCCCACTCTGCCATCAGAAACGTAATTGTCAAAGACAACATGACAAGCTCCAGAAATCTTTATCATTGAATGAATAAATGCACTGAGCAACTCTGTCCTCTACGATATATATTATGAAAGAGAAATGAAACTCTGGGCTAGATCATCCTCTGCCTGCTCTTTGAGTAAATTCACATAGTAGGAAGAAAAATAATCCCCCTCCACGCCCCTCACAAGACATCCATGAACTTCTCCTGGAGCCTATGAGTATATTATCTTACCTGACCAAAGGACTTTGCAGACTTGAGTAACAAGGACACTGAGATGGCAGGTTTTCCTAGTTTATCTAAGTGAACCCAATCTAATCACATGAATCCTTAAAGCAGAGAAAGCACCCCAGCTGCAGTGAATTAGAGAGATGGCAACCCAAGAAAGAGTCAACTCATCACGGCTGGCTTTAAAAACCTTGAAAGGGGTGCAAATCAAGGAATGTGTGTGGCTTCAAGAAGCTGAAATAGGCAAGAAAATGGATTCCCCCTGGAGCCTCCAGAACGGACACAGACCAGCTAACACCTTGGCGTTAACCCAGTGAGACCTGTGTGGGCTTCTGATCTCTAGAACTTTAAGATAACAAATCCCTATCAAGTTGCTAAGTTTGTGGTAACTTGTTGCTGCAACAATAGAAAGCTAATGGAGTCCCTCTGGATTCCCCTCATAGGGAAAGACCACAAGCCAGTATATGGGTACTATATTACTGTGGGATTGAGCAACAGAAAAGCACATACTTCCTCACTAATTCATTCTTTCACTGAGTCAATCGAATTTGAATTATGAAGCACTTGCCATAAGCCAGGCACCATTCTATGTCTTAGGAAAAACAACAGTAGACCAGGGAGGCACGGTTGGCTTCTGCTGCGTGGAGCTTATGTCCCAGAGGTAACAGAGACAGAGACACTAAACAGGCCAATAAAGAAATAAAACCATTTCAAACCGTGGTAGGTGCTGTGAAGAAAATGAAACAGAATGATGAGACAGAGAACACAGGGAGCAGAGCTGGGGGGAAGGAAATCCCAGACTGGGTGGGAAGAAGGCTCTCTAAGAAATGACATTTGAGCTGAAATCAAAAAGCTACAAGGAGTCAGCAAGGCAAAGATCTAAGTCAGCTCCCGAGCTGCTAACCCGCGGCTGACCAAGACATTCTTACTGAGACTGTAAGAGATGAAATAGCCACTCTGAGAAACTGACACGACTTCTTGCTCCGAAGAAAAATGCACCATGTGAATCGCTGCTCCAAAGATAAGTGCACCATGTGAGCTGTTTCGCTCATTTTCCTGTCCTCCCTCTTCACAACCATGACTTCCAAGGCTCTGTTTTTTAACATACTTAAGGAGCAGGGTCGGAGAAGGCAATGGCACCCCACTCCAGTACTTTTGCCTGGAAAATCCCATGGACGGAGGAGCCTGGTAGGCTGCAGTCCATGGGGTCGCTCAGAGTCGGACACGACTGAGGGACTTCACTTTCACTTTTCACTTTCATGCATTGGAGAAGGAAATGGCAACCCACTCCATCGTTCTTGCCTGGAGAATCCCAGGGACAGGGCAGCCTGGTGGGCTGCCGTCTATGGGGTCACACAGAGTCGGACATGACTGAAGCGACTTAGCAGCAGCAGCAGCAAGAAGCAGGGTAAAGGCACCACTACCCGCCAAGCCCCTGATAAGCACTCTTTGTGAGATCATTTGGTGCTCTCCTTATCTGAATATGGACGTGGTTAGGTTCCTGGGACGGCTAGATTGCTCTTACTTGTGACGGATTCCCCGGTGGCTGATGCCTCTGTCAGTGACACTGGCTCCAGGACCAAATTCCTCGCTCAGGGTTCAGACTCAGATGGAGAACCAGAGCTGATGCAGACCCCGCTGGCTCATCCTGTACGCTTAATTAGGAGGAAAAAATATCAAAGTCTGTAGATGGTGAGGAAACGTGTAAGATTCTCTCTCCTGTCCTGTCAGGGAGGAATGATGGCTGCTGTCAATCAAAACATACATACACAGAATAAACCACTTGATTTATCTATTAAAGGGCAACTTGCTCTGACAACTATGGTAAGCTGGTGAAAACAACTCCAATTTTTAGTAAGACTGCCACAGTGTCATTAATACCTTTCACAACTGCTTCTCTCTTAGGTCCTTTATGAAGGTCAAACTAGAATATCCAAGGAATCTGCCACGAGTCAGCATTACCAGACATACACACACAATTCAGAGCAGTGCACACCACCTTGCACACTTGCTAAGGGTTTCTTCCACATACACCTTCCCATGTGAGAAGGGGACAAAGCTGAGATACACAAATGAGTCAGTTTCTAGAGATATGCTACCCATTCCTTATATGTTAATATAATAAACATATAGAAATTAAAATTTCATTTCAGCCATGAAATTAAAAGATGCTTGCATCTTGGAAGAAAAGCTATGACAAACCTAGCCAGCATATTAAAAAACAGAGACATCACTTTGCTAACAAAGGTCCAAATAGTCAGAATTATGGTTTTTCCAGTGGTCATGGATGCATGCGATAGTTAGACCATAAACAAGGCTGATAACTGAAGAATTTATGCTTTTGAACTGTGATGCTGGAGAAGATTCTTTAGAATCCCTTGGACTGCAAGGAGATCAAACCAGTCAATCCTAAAGGAAATCAACCCTTAATATTCATTGGAAAGAATGATGCTAAAGATAAAGCTCCAATAATTTGACCATTTGATGCAAAGAACTGACTGACTGGGAAAGACCCTGATTCTGGGAAAGACTGAAGGCAGGAGAAGGTGATGACAGAGGATGCCATGACTGGATGGCATCACTGATTCCAGGAGATAGTGAAGGATGGGGAAGCCTGGTGTGCTGCAGTTTATGGGGTCACAAAGAGTCGGATGCAACTTAATGACTGAACAATAACAACATATAGACTTACTATTGACTGGGAAGGCTTCTGTGTTGGGGAGTTGGGGTGCAAGGTTAACACTGTGGATCACTGAGCCTGAGGATGGTGATCAGATTTTAGAGCCAGAATATCTGAGTCTGACTTCCAACTCCACAAAATAACAACTATATGACCTTAAACAGGACACACCTCTGATCAAGCATCAATTCTTTCTTCTCTATTGATTGAGGTTGAAATAAATGCCCTTTCACCTGTTCAGAGGGTTCTCACAACCTCAAAATGAGGTTGTTGGGAAGGAGCAAATTAGCCAAAGCGGCAGTGGTTAGGCTCTCTCGCCCCATGCCCTCTCGCTCTCCCCCCATGTCTTGTAAGTAATGATTTTGTAGCAGCTGAGCTCACTTATAGCACCGCACATACACCTCACGAGCTACGTGCTTGGCCATGGGCTACTTCTGTTCTGTGAGCATACGTAAGCTCCACCTGGAAAGCCCTTGAGGGCATGTTGGGCTGTGTGGTGTTATGTTATGTCTGCTGCTGCCATGTGGGAACCAAAAAAGGTTGAGTCTGCTTCTTGGGTGCACTTTGATAATTTAAAAGGTGAGTTTCTAAAATCTTTAAATTTTTCTCTTGAATCTCTGGATTCCCTTTTGACCTTAATAGAAATTAACATTATGCACTTTAGAAGCTCTCAATACTGTTTTCTTTTAGATGGGAGCTCTCATCACCAGGGATATTTAGGATCATAGAATTAAAATTTTTAACATAACGAATCATTGATTTACTTATGAACAGTACTACAGATAATAAGTAGCTTACTCAGTAATGAATCTGCCTGCAATGCAGGAGACCCAGCTTTGATTCCTGGGTTGGGAAGATCCCCTGGAGAAGGAAATGGCAACCCACCCTAGTATTCTTGCCTGGAGAATCCCATAGAAAGAGGAGCCTGGTGGGCTACAGTCCATAGGGTTGCAGGAGTCGGACACAACTTAGCTTCTAAACCACAGATAATAAGTACATATTTTTAAATAATTTAAATCTTAGAAATTAAAGCAGATATCTTTTAGAGTTGTGAAGATTTAGTGAGAAAACTGTGGTCATATTAAATGCACAATAGATCTCTCTTTCTTCAGCTGTAAATGTAGTCAGTTTATACCTCTGAATGAGTTTAGTTTCTTGATCTTTATCTGTACATGTAAAGGCTTCCTACCTGGAACATATATGAAAACAACGCTGCTGCTGCTGCTAAGTCACTTCAGTCGTGTCCGACTCTGTGCAACCCCATAGATGGCAGCCCACCAGGCTCCCCCGTCCCTGGGATTCTCCAGGCAAGAACACTGGAGTGGGTTGCCACTTCCTTCTCCAATGCATGAAAGGGAAAAAATAAAGTGAAGTCCCTCAGTCGTGTCCGACTCTTTGCGACCCCATGGACTGCAGCCTACCAGGCTCCTCCGTCCATGGGATTTTCCAGGCAAGAGTACTGGAGTGGGGTGCCATTGCCTTCTCCTGAAAACAATGTATGTGTATACAAAAGTTTGACTTATTAACAAAAGTAGTTGTTACATATTATGAAGTATAGTTGGAGAAGGCAATGGCACCCCACTCCAGTACTCTTGCCTGGAAAATCCCATGGACAAAGGAGCCTGGCAGGCTGCAGTCCATGGGGTCACAAAGAGTCGGACACGACTGAGCAACTAACACACACACACACACACACACACACACACACAGGGCTGCTGCACCAGCCAGAAAAGAATAAATGTGTCTGCAGTTCCTACAGCTTCTCGCATTTTCTTCCAGCCTCTTAGCTCACGCCGTGCCTAAAGCGGTTCAGCAGACAGTGCGCACAGTGAGACACGCGAGACAGAGATGTACTCTGTGAACTAAATACAAGTGTAAACCCAAGTCCCCCGGCCTTCTTGTTCGTGGTGCTTCAAATATGCTGGGTTTAAGGCAAAAGCCTGGGTTCCAGGTCTCCACACTCTGCCGGGGAGTCCTCTTCTCAGTCATTCTCTCTGCAGTGCCCAGGTGGCGGTGGGCAAGGCCATTCCTAATCTGAGAGCCTTCCTCTCCTCTTCGCCTGTGCTTTTCCCCGTTGCACTGGCCTTCGTTGCTCCACCAATCCACAGGTTACAAAGGACACCACTAACGACCCTGTCTGGACACACAACTTCCTGTAGAACACCAACCCCAGGCCCGGCCATCAGGGAAACCACTTCCACTCTTGGGCCTTGCTCTTTCAAAACTGACCACCAGGAAGGAGTCATTAGGCATTATGACCAGTTCTTTACAGGGACTGACAAACGTTATATATTAAGGGCCAGATAATATTGTAAACTTCAAAGGCTTTAGTAATGTATCTAACACATTCTTTTTTGCTTTGTTTTTTCAACGTGTTAAAAACAATCCTGAGCCTTTGTCCTTACAAAAACAGGTCTGGATATGTCCCAGGGCCAGAGTCTGCCCACCCATGCCTTATGCCACAGCCTCCTTCCTCCAGGAGCACGCCTGTTTCTCTGTGTGTGAGGAGGTGTCTGCTGTAGTAAGGGGTGTTGCTGCTGCTGGTAAGTCACTTCAGTCGTGTCCGACTCTGCGACCCCATAGCCGGCAGCCCACCAGGCTCCCCTGTCCCTGGGATTCTCCAGGCAAGAACACTGGAGTGGGTTGCCATTTCCTTCTCCAATGCATGAAAGTGAAAGTGAAGTCGCTCAGTCCTGTCCGACTCTTTGCGACCCCATGGACTGCAGCCCACCAGGCTCCTCCGTCCATGGGATTTTCCACGAGTGCTGGAGTGGGGTGCCGTCGCCTTCTCCGAAGGGGAGTTGCGGGGACGCTAGTTAAGTCAGGAGAGGTACCTTGAGTCTCTGTTATCTTGGCTACCCAGGCTGTTGCTCAGCCTAGTTCCACTCGCAGACTTCTTCCCTCTCTCAATCTGGCCTCTTTTGAGGAATCCTGAGCCATGGGAGAAAGCAGTCCGTGTCTGAGCTCCAGAAGTGAGTTAGGCTCAATTTCTCACACTCAGTGCTCCTGTAAAGCAAGCATGTGGCTTCCATGCCTCCTGGACATTCTATGGCAGTTAGAAGGCCACTCTGGCCGCAGCACACGGATGGAAGCTGCGGGCTGCAGTTACCTATGATACCATCCAGCTCGGCAAAAAGGCATCACTGGGCCACCTAGAGTATCTTAGACATTTATAAGCTGCTATGGACAGGACAGGAGTCACTAAGTTACTTGCGACCCCACGGACTATAGCTTTACAGGCTCCTCTGTCCATGATATTTTCCAGGCGAGAATAATGGAGTGGGTTGCCATTTACTTCTCCATAAGATGCTAGGCTTATTATCATAAAGGAAGCGGGGGGAGGAGAGGAGAAGGAAAAAGGGAGATGAGGGAAAGGAAAGGAAGAGAAACCACTGCAGAATATTTCATTTGGATGTCATTATAACCACAGAGCCATTTTCACCTGATACTTAGAGCAAATTTATCAAACACTGTCACATTACCCAAAAGCAAAAGTGAGACTCCCCATCATCGATGGCAAGGCCAAAGAATGTTCAAACCACCGCACAACTGCACTCATCTCACACACTAGCCAAGTAATGCTCAAATTCTTCAAGCCAGGCTTCAACAGTATGTGAACCGTGAACTTCCAGATATTCAAGCTGGATTTAGAAAAGGCAGAGAAACCAGAGATCAAATTGCCAACACCCACTGGATCATCGATAAAGCACAAGAGTTCCAGAAAAACATCTAGTTCTGCTTTACTGACTATGCCAAAGCCTTTGACTGTGTGGATCACAACAAACCATGGAAGATTCTTAAAGAGATGGGAATACCAGACCACCTTAAATGCCTCCTGAGAAATCTGTATGCAGGTCAAGAAGCAACAGTTAGAACTGGACATGGAACAACAGACTGGTTCCAAATTGGGAAAGGAGTACGCCAAGGCTGTATATTGTCACCCTGTTTATTTAACTTATATGCATCGTACAAAATGCTGGGCAAGCTGGAATCAAGATTGCTGGGAGAAATATCAATAATCTAGGACATGCAGGTGACACCACCCTTATGGCAGAAAGTGAAGAAGAACTAAAGAGCCTCTTGATGAAAGTGAAAGAGGAGAGTGAAAAAGTTGGCTTAAATCTCAACATTCAGAAAACTAAGATCATGGCATCTGGTCCCAGCACTTTCTGGCAAATAGATGGGGAAACAGTAGAAACAGTGACAGACTACTTTTGGGGGCTCCAAAATCACGCAGATGGTGACTGCAGCCCTGAAATTAAAAGATGCTTACTCCTTGGAAGAAAAGCTATGACCAACCTAGACAGCATATTAAAAAGCAGAGACATTACTTTGCCAACAAAGGTCCGTCTAGTCAAAGCTATGGTTTTTCCAGTGGGCATGTATGGATGTGAGAGTTGGACTATAAAGAAAGCTGAGCACAGAAGAATTGATGTTTTTGAACTGTAGTGTTGGAGAATACTCTTGAGAGTCGCTGGGACTGCAAGGAGATCCAACCAGTTCATCCTAAGGGAAATCAGTCCTGAATATTCACTGGAAGGATTGATGCTGAAGCTGAAACTCCAATATTTTGGCCACCTGATGCGAAGAGCTGACTCACTTGAAAAGACCCTGATGCTGGGAAAGATTGAAGGCAGGAGCAGAAGGAGACGACAGAGGATGTGATGGTTGGATGGCATCACCGACTCAATGGATATGAGTTTGAGTAAGCTCTGAGAGTTGGTGATGGCAGGGAGGCCTGACGTGTGGGGTCGCAAAGAGTCGGACACAACTGAGCGACTGAACTGACTGAAAGGAGAGAGTAGATTTGGTCCTCAATGAACATCTCCCCTTCTTAATAGATAACTTCACTTTGATTCTTCTTGATTTTCACACACATGCCGTAAGTCAAGGCCTTCCCATGTGTGCTGCTACTGCTGCTGCTGCTAAGTCGCTTCAGTCATGTCCAACTCTGCGACCCCATAGATGGCAGCCCACCAGGCTCTGCCATCCCTGGGATTCTCCAGGCAAGAACACTGGAGTGGGCTGCCATTGCCTTCTCCAATGTGTGAAAGTGAAAAGTGAAAGTGAAGTCGCTCAGTCGCGTCCGACTTGTATCGACCCCATGGACTGCAGCCTACCAGGCTCCTCCATCCATGGGATTTTCTAGGCAAGAGTACTGGAGTGGCTTGCCATTGCCTTCTCCGTTCCCATGTGTGCTCAGCTACAAATCAGTAAGTGAGTCCCCTCAACCCACAAAGGAGCCAGAAAACAGGGCCCCTTCATCTCTGTGTCTCAGCATAGATCGCTCACCTGAAGGTGCCTCTCTCGGGGCACGAATGGGGGATGGAAGTCCCCTCTGACCCTGGAAGATCCAGCTGTGCCCAAGGACACCCATGAGGGCGGGTTCTCATCCTGATTCTTGTCTTTGACAAGCTGCACAACACCACGCAGAGGTCATGACATGGGCTGCGAGTCCATGTCCACAGACGCGATGAATTCAGTCCATCTTCTAAGCAACTGGCACTAAACTGACATGGAAGCCGGTGATAATATTCATGGCATTGATGATGGTGATGGTGGTGCCGTTACCAACTGGTCAGCCAGAAAGCCTTTGCTCATTGTCACTTAAGGAGGGCTGACTTTGAGAGGGCTGGAGACAACGTAGAGATGGAGAGGGTGAAGCCATCCCGAGAACTGGTAAGTTGTAGGAGGAGGGTGACTAACAGCCATGAAGATGATCAGAAAGAAGGGTTAAAAAAAAAAGTAGCCCAACTAAGACACCAGAGCTGACTGCTGGAGCTGAGGATGGAGGCCTGTCCCCGAATGCCGGGAGGTCTACACTGAAAGAGCACTTTCCTCAGTAGTGGGAAGGTTTGGGAGGCCTTGTCTGGGCTGACAGAAGAGGAACACAGCAGAGAAGCTGGGGGTCAGTGATGTGGTTTTAGCCGCTCAGAGGAGAAGGAAGAGACACAGGTGGTGCCTGGAGCTGCACCAGGAGGAAAATGGAAAACCTGAAACTGCCTGTAAGAGGCCAGGGAGAGCACCAGTGACAGATCGGAAGGGAAGGAGGAAAGGTCGGGCAGTCAGGGCTGGCGGAAGTGCCTGGCCCAGGCAGACTGACGGCTGTGTTTTGGTTGCCAAGACAACGAGCCTAAGTAACAGCCTGAGAGGCCCCAGACTCCCTCTCTGGGGTCCATCTGCATCTGGATTATGCCTTGCAGACCTGATCTTCTCCCACTTACACGTACAATGTGCTACTCTTGTTGCATGAGGTGTGTTTATCACCTGAAACAACTCGCAGGTTACAATCAATCACGATTCAGAAACACATATTTCTCAGCGTCGTTAGTGGAAACAAATGTCTGCAACAACTAAGCTGAAGCCAATCACAGGAAAGAAAAAGAACAGCATTCTAACCTTTAGCATTACGCATAACTTCTTTAAACACCGAGAATGTTACAGCAGAGATCTACTCTTCCCAGCAGAGAATGTACTTCATATTTTCCTCTGGAAACTAAAGATACTACATATAAATTTAAAATCATATATTTCTTCAAAGTATTAATTTTTAAAGCGGCCAAAATTGCTAACAACCAGGGAAAGTACCGATTTATAAATTACGTGCTTGGTACATAGTATACATTGTGAATTTGCATGCATATTAAATGCAAATAACCAGAAGAGTGTACCATTAAAGCTTCAAATTTATATGTGCAAAAGACAGTAAATTCTAACACTGAAATTCTTCCCAGAAAAAAAATTAACTCGCCTCATCCCATGTGATTACTGCAGTCCGTGGAGCAGCCTCAGTGTAGAGTTCAGGAAGAATATAACTTTTATCAGTTATGCCCATCCCACCAACCAGGTAGAGCTCACAAGACCATTTGGCATCGTGTGAGGCAGCGGTAGGGTATTGATACTGCTCAGCTTTTCAAAGTTTGTTTTTTTTAATAATTTGACAGGAAAAAAATGTTCCACTAAAACTGCCACCTTTGAATCACTAAGAGAACCTTTCTGCCTTGTAAAGATTTAAACACTGAGGAAATGGGGCAGAAAACAGCTGACTCTGCTCTTCCACTAAAGGAAAAAGCAGAGATTTGCGATGGTAAAATTTTACATGTCAGCTTGGTCAGCTGTGGTGCCCAGTAATTTGATCCAACAACAGTCTAGATGTGGCTGTAAAGGTACTTCTGTAGGTGTGACTGGCATTATCCATCTGTTACCTTTCAGTGAAAGAGGCCACCCTGGACAGTCTGAGTGGGCCTCATACGATAAGCTGGAGGTCTTAAGAGCAGAAACTGAGTTTCCAGGCGAAAAGAGAATTCTGCCTAAAAACTACAGAAATCTGGCCTATGTTTTTAACCTGTTGACTTGCCCTAAAGATTCCAGATTCAAGGCTACAACATCAACTCCTGTCTGCTGGCCAGCCCAGTGAGTGTCAGACTTGCCTGCTTCACGCAACTGTGTGAAACAATTACTTAAACAAACTATACACACACACATATACACACACGCGTATACGCACATACACACATATACACACACATACACATGTATATACACACATATACACACATACACATATATACACACACATACACACATACATATACACACACACACACACACATATATATATATGCACGATATCTATTGATTCTATTTGTCTGGAAAACCCTGAGTGATATGGAATTCAAAAAGATTTCCCATTTAGAACAAAGTGTCCAGTATTATAATCCATCCTGGAGGCTGGGTGAATGTTGCTTGATTTTGATTACAATGTAAAAATTAATGTATTCTTTTTTTTAATTTATTTTGAGACATATAACACTACATCAATTTCACATGTACAACATAATGATTCAATATATGTATATATTGCAAAACAATTACCATAAGAAGTCAGGTTATTGTCAATCACCACCCATAACTACAAACTTTTTTCTTGGGATGAGAAGTTTTAGTATCTAGTCTCTCAGCAAGGTCCGAATGTATAATACAGTATTACAGTCACCACGCTCTACAGTACATGGCAATGACTTACTGATTTTATAACTATTAGGCTGTACCTTTTGACACTTTTGCTCCTTTTTCAAAAAGCTCCACCACTTCAGAATGCAAACCTATCTTGAAAATTGCCATCCTGATACTCATTTAAAGACTTTTCACTCCAACAGGCTGACTCTAGGAAGAATAATGGGGAACTGTATTTGTAAAGGGAGCTCGTGAAAATCTCTTGGGTGGCTGAACATCCGGTTAGCAATACTGGTCTGGAGCTCACCTTGTTTGTATTTATATTGTGAATTCTTTGTAGATGCTAAGTCTTGGGGAATAAGATTGCCCACCCCCCCGCCCCGCAACATTTATGACCTAAAAGCAAAGATCATGCCATCAGCTCTAATAAAGCAAATATCCGTGTCAAGTTCAGATCAAACAATTTCACGGGTTTAATGCCACTCTGATCGCTCCTTCTCTGTCTCCTTTCTCCCTTGGCCTCACCAAAGCAGCTTACTGTGTGTGCACTCCCGCCTCGGCTCTTACTGTCTCCTCTTTGCAACATGGAATGCTTATCCCCACACCCGGATCCAATTACTGTGTGTACACAGCCCAACCCAGGCTTGTGTTTCCTTTCCTGGACAGATAACTCTTCTCACATCCTTTTATTTATTGCCAACTGCAGGATCTCCTGGGGACAGGAAGAATGAGGGGAAGGGTCCTACCATGTCCAAAGGATAATCAATCAATTTAACAAATGTCTATCTTTTGCAAACTGATCCTTTGCCACGGTTCCATGACTTGTAAGCTGGGAAGAGAACTGACCTATTCTGGAAGGCATCTGGACATTTGATGCATAATCTTTTGGATAACCCCAACACCTTTTTTTTTTTTTTTGGACCTGTAGGGATGGGAGGAGTTCTCCAAGGCAGCCGAGGAAAATCTCTTTCTCCGTTCTTCACTGCAGCCCTTCTCACCAAATGCCTGCCTCTTTCCTCTTCTTTTGAGTTTCTGTATAGCCCACAAGCATCACCTCCCCTAAATGTCATTTTGATCATGTCACTTGTTGCCAAGAGTTCCAAATGTTTGTTCAAGAAAATTAAATTTCCATCCCAGATCTCAAACCCACCAGATGACTCCCTGCTTTCCTCCTACTCCTCTTTTCTAGCCCCGCCCCCGAACTCTGACCCCGCCCCCACTCCCTGGTCCCAGCCCTGCCCAGTCCCTTCTCTGCTCTCCAGATGGTGATGCTAACCCTTCTCTCCCCTGCATGCGTGCGTGCTCAGTCCCTTTAGCCATGTCCAACTTTTTGTGACCCGATAGACTGTCCATGGAATTCTCCAGGGAAGAATACTAGAGTGGGAAGCCATTCTCTTCTCCAGGGGATCTTCCCGACCAGGGATCGAACCCACATCTTTCATGAGTCTTGCACTGGCAGGCAGGTTCTTTACTTGCCCTCTTTCTAGAATCTTCTTTTGAATCTTTGCTTGGAACAGAAGTCCCTTAACTTTATAAAACTAATTCCTGCTCAGTTTTCACAGGGAACATTCAAGAGCTGATGGGCTTCCTGGATCCCATATCCCAAATAATTAAGTCAACATGGTTATCCACCATTCCTGATTCAGATCCTGAAGTTGGGACTCACAGCTCACATCCAGGAAATCCTGGAGCAAAAAGTCAGTAACCACCTGAGTAATAACGCTCTTGATCTCATCTGAAAGCACGCCTACTTGTTTCAATCTCCGAATAAAATCACAAATGAAAAACCTCCCCCAAATTTAACCTTTCCTCTCTGCAAATTCTCTTAGACAGGAAACTGGTCTACACAAGTATTATTAGGCATGCATACCAGAATGCATTTCCCATTGTGATTTATGCACATTACCTACAGTTATGGATGTATTTTTGGAAAATTGTTTTTTAAATATTTAATAGCCATTAAATGGGTAAAATAATACTCTGCGCCTTATGGAACAGTGAGAAGTCATTCTAGCACTTTTTGCAAGAATTTGCAATTGTAATCAGTAATTTGGGCAGAAAGAATGCCAGTGGTTTTCAATCATCACTGGTAAAAATGTAAATTCTTTAAAATTAAGACTCTGAAGTTCACCTGCATTAATCTACTGCTAATGCAAGCTGGGACTATTCCCTAGGATTTTGAATGGCTTAACATCAGCAAGACATGTCACAAACTCCATCCAAATCATTCAATACATATCATGCATTATTCCAAACCTCTCAGAAGATGAAACAGAGAGAGGCAATGAGAGTGTTTGAAGAACAAAAGGAAAAATGAAGCACAGAGACCTTGGGTTAAAAGTATAAAACCCTTGAGAGGGTTTTAAGGACATTTTAGAGTCCTGAAAAATGAAGACAAATCAGCAGGCCCATTAACTCAGCAGTGAATTAAAGCGTCATTGTTTCCAATTTCAGCCTTGAATATGGAGGGCGCCAAATGGACCACATTCTCCTTCCCTAATGTAGAAGGACAGTGAGCAGTCACTACTCTGTATACTGAAGTACCTTTCTTCTTTTCCAGCTAATTTAGTGAAAGAGTGCTATCCATTTCCTACCTCTTTTGAAACATTATTACTAACTTCCCTAGGACCACATTAAAGGGATAGTGAGAAAATTAACAATTGGAGATTCAAAACAACACAAGCTCTATTCCCCATTCATTTCAACTTTTCTTCCTTTTAGTCAAAGGTACTGTTTATTATCTTCAGATGTTCTGTTCTTTATTGTAATACTTGAAACAGAGTGGAAAATACAGCATGTGGATAATCCACAAACTGAAGAGTCCAACTTGTTGTGACCCCATGGACTGTAGCCCACCAGGCTCCTCTGTCCCTGGGGATTCTCCAGGCAAGAATACTGGAGTGGGTTGCTGTGCCCTCCTCCAGAGCAACTTCCCGATGCAAGGATGGAACCGAGGTCTCCCACACTGCTGGCAGATTCTTTACCATCTGAGCCATCAGGGAAGCCCAATACTTGAGACAAAATGGAAAATACAGCATGTGGATAATGTAGAAACTAAAGAAACTCTGAATTTAAGAAGTGAGCCGTATTCCACAATTATCTACATTTGCTTGCCTCATCTCATGGAAATGGAGTCAAAGCAGCTCCTTCCAATCCCTGGATGAGGTAAAAGGTCTGGAAGATCTAATGTGAACACATGAGAGATATTCCTAAAGAATCAGCTTGTATTTATACTAATTTGTTCATGACGCAGTCTCACCAGTTAAGTAGGGATAGGCCCATGGGTTAACTGCTTGCGACTCTTGCAGTCCTTTCTCGGGCCTCTGCTTCCACATCCAGAAGTCAGTGCATCCCAAGTGGTAGGTCTCAGCACACTGCTGTGCTGTGAACTGGCTCCAGATCTGCTGTGAGGTCCTGACACCACTGGGCCATGATACCCACATCGACATGCTGCTGTACAAGGCACCACTGCCCTTCTGGAGAAGTGGCTGATGCAGCTGGAGGGAGGTGTTTGCATTTCAGATGTGCAAGGAACATCTGGACATAGGTGTGGCTCTAGGAAGTTGGGGAGAGAGAATTGCTGGGCAAAGCTACAGGTATCAGCTCCCCAAATTCTCTCTTTATGGATTTCAGAAACTTCTTTCTGCTGGGGGCTAATGCACCCTTTCCTTGGCATCCAAGCAACCTATGGGGTAACTGCTCTGACAATGAACATGCATTTTACAAATTAGGGCCCTGCCATTATTTTTAATTACTTCATAGACAAAAAAAAAAAAAAAATACAATGGGCAGTATCAGAGTATCGCATGTACAGAGCAAAGAGAAGTATTAAAGCAATTGAATTTTTTAAATACAAACTTTCAAAAATATTGTTGTAAAATTTGGAATAATGTGGAAACAGCTCGAATATTTCTTAATTGCTGCCTGTATAGTATCTGACAGTGACGAACACGAATGCCAGGAGAAGAATCACTGACATCTTGATCAAGATTTCTATGAGACTATTTCAGGCAAATAAGCAATATGAAACAAAGTTACATTCATGAAAACAAATTCAAGTTTCTTATTAGAAATTTGAGAACATTTTATTTGGAAGTTTCTTATCTATGCAGTAATCCCAAATGGATGTCCTCAACTATATGCACCACCATGAGGTGAAATTGAGGGCTGATTTAAATAATGTGCTTATGTTAGCACCTCTGGGATTTTCAATTTTAGGTATTATCTACTGACCTCTCACAGAGAAGGCAATGGCAACCCACTCCAGTACTCTTGTCTGGAAAATCCCATGGACGGAGGAGCCTGGTAGGCTGAAGTCCATGGGGTCGCTAAGAGTTGGGCACGACTGAATGACTTCACTTTCACTTTTCACTTTCCTGCATTGGAGAAGGAAATGGCAACCCACTCCAGTGCTCTTGCCTGGAGAATCCCAGGGACGGGGGAGCCTGGTGGGCTGCCGTCTATGGGGTTGCACAGAGTCAGACACGACTGAAGCGACTCAGCAGCAGCTACTGACCTCTCAAAGAGGAAGATGAGGGTTCCTTTGTTTCCTCCACATATACTTGTCCCATATTTCTGTCCTGTCAGATTTCTAGCACAAGTGTGGTTATGTTAAATACCAATTTTTATATCATTGTAACTACAGACACTCTTAATGTCTGAGTCAGGTATTTTTCACGGGCTTCCCAGGTGGCTCAGTGGGAAAGAATCCACCTGCAAATGCAGGAGCCAAAGGAGATGCGGGTTCATTCCCTGGGTCGGGAAGATCTCCTGGAGAAGCAAATGGCAGCCCACTCCAGTATTCTTGCTGGGAAACCCCATGGACAGATGAGCCTGGCGGGCTACAGTCCATGGGCTCGCAAAGAGTCAGACACGGCTGAGCGCACCAAGCACACATGTATTATTAATGCTACTCAATGATTATATTTCCTTTTCAACATTATTTCTTCTTCCTGGAGTTAATCTCTGTTGCATTCAGGTTACTTTCCTTATATATCTACCATGAGGTTATCCCCAAAGCCTCCCCAAGTTCTGTAAACTTCTTTACATTTTATCAATGTTATCATCTTCAAGAGGTCTTTCCTGTAGCCCCCAGCTTACTCCTGTTGAGATCAGCGGGACACTTGTCCCTCTCCATGCCTGGCTCTTCTGTTGTCCTGTCTCTAGGATCTGGGGCCTTCTTTCTCCCCCACCCCCAACTGGTTTATGCTATCATTTTGCATTCCAGTCCCCTATCACGAAAAGGTCATCTTTTTTGGGTGTTAATTCTAGAAGATCTTGTGTCTTCATAGAGCCGTTCAGCTTCAGCTTCTTCGGCATTACTAGTTGGGGCATAGACTTGGATTACTGTGTTATTGAATGGTCTGCCCAGGAAACGAACAGAGGTCATTCTGTCATTTTTGAGAGTGCATCCAAGTACTGCGTTTCAGACTCTTGTTGGCTATGAGGGCTACTCCATTTCTTCCAAGGGATGCTTGCCCACAGTAGTAGATATAATGATCATCTGAATTAAGTTCGCCCATTCCAGGCTATTTTAGTTCACTGATTTCTAAAATGTCGATGTTCACTCTTGCCATCCCCTATTTGACCACTTCCAATTTACCTTGATTCATGGACCTAAAATTCCAGGTTCCTATGCAATATTGTTCTTTACAGCATTGGACTTTACTTTCACCACCAGTCACATCCACAGCTGGGCATGGTTTCCACTTTGTCTCAGCCTCTTCATTCTTTCTGGAGCTATTGCTTCACTTACCTCTGGTAGCATACTGGGCACCTACCAACCTTGGGAGTTCATCTTCCAGTGTCATATCCATTTGCCTTTTCATACTGTTCATGGGGTTCTCAAGGCAAGAATACTGAAGTGGTTTGCCATTCCCTTCTCCAGTGGACCATGTTTTGTCAGAACTCTCCACCATGACCCTACATGGCATAGCTCATAGTTTCACTGAGTTAGACAAGGCTGTGGTCCGTGTGATCAGTTTGGTTAGCTTTCTGTGATTGTGGCTTTCATCCTGTATGCCCTCTGATGGAGAAGGATAAGAGGCTTGTAGAAGCTTCCTGATGGTAGGGACTGGCTGTGGGGGAATCTGGGTCTTGTTCTGATGGGTGGGGCCATGCCCAGTAAATCTTTAATCCAATTTTCTCTTGATGGGGAGTGGAATGAAAAAGTAGGAAGTCAAGAGATACCTGGAGTAACAGGCAATGCTGCCTGTTTGTACTCCAATGTTGCCTTGGAGTACAAAATGAAGCAGGACAAAGGCTAACAGTTTTGCCAAGAGAACACACTGGTCATAGCAAACACCCTCTTCCAACAACACAAGAGAAGACTCTACACATGGACATTACCAGAGGATCAATACAGAAATCAGACTGATTGTATTCTTTGCAATTGAAGATGGAGAAGCTCTATACAATCAGCAAAAACAAGACCAGGAGCTGACTGTAGCTCAGATCATGAACTCCCTATTGCCAAATTCAGACTTAAATTGAAGAAAGTAGGGAAAACTTCTAGACCATTCAGATATGACCTAAATCAAATCCCTTATGATTATACCATGGAAGTGAGAAATAGATTCAAGGGATTCAACCTGATATACAGATTGCCTGAAGAACTATGGACGGAGGTTCATGACATTGTACAGGAGGTGGTGATCGAAACCATCCCTAAGGAAAAAAAAATGTAAAAAGGCAAAATGGCTGTCTGAGGAGGCCTTACAAATAGCTGTGAAAAGAAGAGAACTGAAAGGCAAAGGAGAAAAGGAAAGATATACCCATTTGAATGCAGAGTTCCAAAGAATAGCAAGGAGAGATAAGAAAGCCTTCCTCAGTGATCAATGCAAAGAAACAGAGGAAAACAATAGAATAGGGAAGACTAGAGATCTCTTCAAGAAAATTAGAGATAGCAAGGAAACATTTCATGCAAAGATGGGCACAATAAAGGATAGAAACGATATGGACCTAACAGAAGCAGAAGATATTAGGAAGAGGTGGCAAGAATACACAGAAGGACTATCAAGAAAGATCTTTATGACCCAGATAACCACAATAGTATGATCACTCACCTAGAGCCAGACATCCTGGAATGCGAAGTCAAGTAGGCCTTAGGAACCATCACTACAGACAAAGCTAGTGGAGGTGATAAAATTCCAGCTGAGCTATTTCAAATCCTAAAAAAATGATGCTGTGAAAGTGCTACACACAATATGCTAGCAAATTTGGAAAACTCAGCAGTGGCCACAGGACTGGAAAAGGTCAGTTTTCATTTAATCCCAAAGAAAGGCAATGCCAAAGAATGTTCAAACTACCGTACAATTTCACTTATCTCACACGCTAGCAAAATAATGCTCACAATTCTCCAAGCCAGGCTTCAACAGTATGGGAACCGAGAACTTCCAGATGTTCAAGCTGGTTTTAGAAAAGGCAGAGGAACCAAAGATCAAATTAACAATGTCAACTGGATCATAGAAGAAGCAAGAGAATTCCAGAAAAACATCTACTTCTGCTTTATTGACTATGCCAAACCTCAACTGTGTGGATCACAACAAACTCTGGAAAATTCTTCAAGAGATGGGAATAATACCAGACCACCTTACATGCCTCCTGATAAATCTGTATGTAGGTCAAGAAGCAACAGTTAGAACTGGACATGGAACAATGGACTGGTTCCAAACTGGGAAAGGAGTACGTCAAGGCTGTATATTATCACCCTGCTTATTTAACTCATTTGCAGAGTACATCATGCAAAATGCCAGGCTGGATGAAGCACAAGATAGAATCAAGAGTGCTGAGAGAAATATCAATAACCTCAGATAGGCAGATGACACCACCCTTACGGCAGAGAGGGAAGATGAACTAAAGAGCCTCTTGATGAAAGTGAAGAGAAGAAGAGTGAAAAAGCTGGCTTAAAACTCAACACTCAAAAAACAAAGTTCATAGCATCTGGTCCCGTCACTTCATGGCAAATATATGGTGAAAAAAGTGGAGACAGTAGCAGATTTTATTTATTTTCTTGGGCTCCAAAATCACTGCAGATGGTGATTGCAGCCATTAAATTAAAAGGTGCTTGCTCCTTGGAAGAAAAGCTATGATCAACCTAGACAGAGTATTAAAAAGCAGAGACATTACTTTGCTGACAAAGGTCTGTCTAGTCAAAGCTATGGTTTTTCCAGAAGTCATGTACAGATATGAGAGTTGGGCTATAAAGAAAGCTGAGTGCTGAAGAATTGATGCTTTTGAACTGTTGTGTTTGGAGAAGACTCTTTGGAGTCCCTTGGACTGCAAGGAGATCATACCAGTCAATCCTAAAGGAAATCAGTCCTGAATATTCATTGGAGGGACTGATGCTGAAGCTGAAGCTCCAAAACTTTGGACATCTGATGCAAAGAACTCACTCACTGGAAAAGACCCTGGTGCTGGGAAAGATTGAAGGCAGGAGGAGAAGGGGATGACAGAGGATGAGATGGTTGGATGACATTACCGACTCAATGGACATGAGTTTGAGCAAGCTGTGGGAGTTGATGCTGGACAAGGCAAGCCTGGTGTGCTGCAATCCATGGGGTCACAGAGAGTCAGACACGACTGAGGGACTGAACTGGCTGACTGGCCCTGTCATGATGAGCACTGGTACTATCTTTTAATTGGGAAACTCCTGTCTTTGGTTGGGGAATTCTGTTGAATTAGTCCTTTGATGGTTTTCTGTCCTCTGCTTTCTATATTCTCTCAAGCTGGGTGGTACTATTTTTGGACATTGGACCTCATGGGCCAATCCTATAAATTTCTTGTCTTTTTTTTTTTTCTATATTACTTCGTATTTTTCCTTTTTACTTCACATTCTGAGAAATTTCCTTAACTTTAATCTCCCAAGTCTTACAAATTCTTTTCTGTGTCCCAGCTGTAATATCACACCTTATGTCTCTGAAGACACAAGTGATTTCTTTTTTTAAGATTTCTTCCTTCTTGCAAAGGTTCTGTTTCCTCTAAGTTGCTTTATTTTTCCTGTTTGCGCGTTTTAGTGTCTGTCTCTCATAAGAGAAACTTTTCTTAAATATCTCATGTTCCTTGGCTGTCTGCTGATAATTAAAGAAAGCCAATAGAAACGGTTGTATGGTGGGAAGAGGGGTGGGGTGGAAGGACAGTTGACTTGGGATTCACTTTAGGATTGTTCTAGTTAGGCCTGTCCTTTGGGGAACCCCTGATTCAGCACCCTTGTGTTATATTTTTAGGTCAGAATCCCAGGGAAGTCTCCTGGGGTCTCATGTAGGCAGGTTATCACCCTGTGTCCTCAGGCTAGAGGGCAGGGAGAAGACGGTAACTGTAATTGGTAAATCAATGCAATCACCCTGATTTCAACACTATGTATGGATAATACCACTTTTTACTTTTCCTGACACCTTCCGAATCCCATGGACGGAGGAGCCTGGTAGGCTGCAGTCCATGGGGTCGCTAGGAGTTGGACACGACTGAGCGACTTCCCTTTCACTTTCCACTTTCATGCATTGGAGAAGGAAATGGCAACCCACTCCAGTGTTCCAGTGTTCTTGCCTGGAGAATCCCAGGGATGGAGGAGCCTGGCGGGCTGCCGTCTATGGGGTCGCACAGAGTCGGACACAACTGACGTGACTTAGCATTCCGATGCAGAAGCCTCTATTTTATCATCTCTACAGAAAAAACAAATAAACGAAAAACTCCATTCCTATGTTAGAATGGAAGGGGGGCAGCTACCTGCTTGTGTGAAGTTGGGGAGCAGATCTAAACGTTCATCAATAATCCTGATTTTAGTCCTATCTTCAGGCTCATTTACAAGGGGTTCTTGTTGCTGAAAATTCCTGAGCTTCTGTAGAATCCATCAGTGTAAATTCTTCTTTACACTGTAAATTCTTCTTTACACTTCTTTACACAACGAAGAAGGCTACTTCTTCATTTCTCCTCTGCTCAATAAGCTACCAATCATTCACAGATTCCAAAATGCTATGGTAATTGCCCCATTTCTTTGTTCTTTTAGGTGAGTGATTGTTTTTTCAGATAGATCACTTAAATGTCATTTTAATGGTGTCTTGAAAAGTACCAGAAACTAAAACATGTATCATCTATAATTGGAAACCTATCTCACTCTTCATCTTTCCACATTGACATTGAAATGGGGATTATTCAGCTTTTTAAAAAAAATTTTAAACCGTTCAGACCAACTCCAGTGTTCACATGGAATTTATTGTTGTTCAGTCACTAAGTGGTGTCCAACTCTTTGTGACCCCTTAGACTATAGCCCGCCAGGTTCCTCTGTCCATGGGATTCTCCAGGCAAGAATACTGGAGAGGAAATACTTGCCATTTCCTCCTCCAAGGGATCTTCCCAACCCAAGGATAGAATCCAAGTCTCCTGCTTTGGCAGGTGGATTCTTTACCACTAAGCTACCAGCAAAGCCCTTAGATGAAATAGAAAGCAGGAAAAAGAGCAGCTTGGGAATTTAGGTGAAACTGAACCTAATAATTGTATATTTTTATAAATCAATATGTCATGCTGCTCTAACAATGTATTGGGCATTGTGGGAAATTAAAATATATCCCTATTTCAGAATAGCATCTAAAAATTCTCAAAAAGGTTAAATATTTTAAAATGTCCTTAAATGGATCACGAGCCTTAAAAAAGGTATCTGGAGGGGGAAAAACCACCACACAGAAGAGCTGAATGATAAGAAGCAAAGCCAATGGAGGAAAAAGGACTTAAACTCAGTTTTGAAGAACAAACATCAGAAACATTTCTACTGTACAGTCTGCAAACTGTGTATTAGATACAAAGCGATCAACTGATTGAGAAATAAGATTTATTTAATGCAGACCAAGACTGCTGGGAGAATGGAGAAAAGGCTCTTCTACTTAAAATACAGCTGCTTTAAGTCTTTACTCTTAGCTTTTCACCATTGTGGGTCCTTAAAATGTTGAAATTGTTTTTTAAAATTCCAGTTTAGTTCACAACAAACCTGTGAAAAGAGATACAGTGCCATGTTATACTTTTCAGGGATCTTCAGATTTAAAGTCACACTCCTATAGACATTGAAAACCCCATTATCACTGAAATATGCTCAGTCACTAAGTCCTGCCTGACTCTTTGCAATCCCATGGACTGTAGCCCACCAGGTTCCTCTGTTCATGTGATTTCCCAGGCAAGAATACTGGCGTGGGTTGCCATTTCCTCCTCCAAGCGATCTTCCCCACCCAAGGACTGAAACTACATCTTCTGTGTCTCCTGCCTTGGCAGGCGGATTCTTTACCACTGAGCCACCTGGAAAGCCCAACTTCTGGTAAAACAATTCTGTTACTGTGTGCCTGCAATGCTTTAGTTCCTCATACCATTTATCTCACTGAAATAAACGTTTTCACGACACAGTTCTTGATAACACACAGTTTTAAGGAAGATCACGTTTGCCTTGGCCAGATGGACTCTAATTGGAGGGATATAGATATGAGAAGAAGACTTCCAAGGAGAGCATCCTGCCTGTTTGAAAACGGGATGATGCCCTGCAGAGATCCATGTGCCTTCCATCGGGCCCACGTAGGGCCAGTGGGAGTTGAGTGTGGACAGACAGTGGGAGAAGTCTAAACGCAGAAGCTCTTCAGAGCCACGGGCTGCGGAAGGGTGTAAAGTACAAAGAGCCTGTAACTTGGGAGACAAAGGGGAGACGCAAGCTTTCTGGAGAGGCAGTAATGTCATCAAAGGGATATTTCCCGCGAAATGTAATTTGCTAGTGCTCTACAGGGCAGAAAACTTAGTCACAGGAAACAGGTCAGACCTTAAATAACACAGAGACCCGAGGTCACCAAGACTGGCCTGGAAGGCCAGGCAGCAACGTGAGAGAGAACTCACTGCAGAGGTCAGTGCGATGGAGCCGACTCCACTTACAGCATGACGGACGCAGTCCAGCAAGGAGAAGGGGCGGGACTGAATCAGTACCCACGGAAGGACTTACACTGAAGTTGCGTTTCAAGAAAAATCCGTGGTCTCCTCTGGCTTTTAACTCAAGAAACCTTTCCTGAGTATCTACTATGTGCGAGGCAGACCAGCTTTGCTCATCACTTTGTCCCGTAACCTTATGAGCTGAATGTAAAAAATTCCAGCTAATTGATTTCACAGACTGATTGATGTTCTTCTGTAAGAACAACAGATTGATTTTTTTTATAGACAGCAATACTAATTCTTCCATTATGTTCTTCTCTCTCGGTGCACACAGTCCAATCGACTTTAGGGCCAAGTCAATGTGAAGAGCAGAAGAGAGGCATTAAGAGAAACAAGGTCCATTAGATCCAATATTGCCTCAATTACTTTAATTCCATTATTCCTGTTCATATTACTCCTGTAATCGATATTCCCTTTCGGTTATTCATGTTTACCCTTTTCAAACTCACAAGTAATAGGATTATGCTCTTTTGAGCTCAGTGGCAACAGACTTTCATAAATATATTTCTGCATTTGTGATTATCTCCAGATCTGCGGCGGCGAAGTCTTAAATTGAATCAAGTCTTCCAGGGCCATCTCCTGGAGAGATGCAGAGCTTCTTCTTAATGCAATAGAGGTGCTCTTACCTGTTATGTCATTTGTCATTCACTGTCAAGATGGGGCCTATACGGCTTCATGGCTTTCTAAGTCTCTTCTTCGCGCGTCCCAGCCTTAGGGTGGATAAACTAGCTTTCAGAGTGGACGTTCCAGCTTTTTGTCTAATGTAACCCTCCTCCCTTTGCTGACAATCATTCTGCCCTGAGAGAGGTCATCTGGATCCTACTTTAACCACTGCTTCTCCCAGATGGCAAGTAATCAATCCCTCGGTTCCACCTCTGTAGCAGCCTTACAAATTACGGGAACTCTGTCTTCCCTCCACTCTTCACACACATCAATGCGCGTTCACTGTTTGCAAGAAGCTGTGCTTTGAGCACAAACAGGACATGTAATAAGTACATGGCCCTTTCCCTAAGCACCTGCCAGCCCTTCCCAGGGTGTTAATGAACTGAGTCGTGACATCACAGAGGCAGGTGTCAACCCGTGTTGAAAGTTCCCCTGGAATGAAGAAAAGGTAAATTATGAATGGAGAAAAGTTTTCATAGAGGAGATGAATTTAAGTGAGGTCCTGAAGGATGGTGGCGGGGGACGTTCTGAAGATGGAGCTTGAATGGGAAAGAATAAACTGTGGGTGAGAATCCAAAGTAGGCGAATGTAGCCAGGACTGACTTACAGAGTGAATACTGGGGTGGCCAAAAGGTTCGTCTGGGTATTTCCTGAGACGGTACAAAAAACCCAAACGAACGTTTTGGCCAACCTAGTCAGGGCACTGAGGTCATCAAGCACCGGCTTAGGAAGGCCTGACTTCCTCTTAGCAGCAGCGAGGCGGGGAAGTGTGGCAGAGGGTGAGCCTGCTGGCACCAGCAGCCTCGCTGCTGTGGGCAGAATGGAGGCAAGTACAGGCTGCAGACCTGAGATGAGAGGAGGGCTCACAGTGTGCAACACAGCTCCTGGGGGCCATGGTCCTCTCTGCTCTGTTTATTAAACACTGAGAGCAATGACGATGTCATGCTTATTTAATAATATGCCAGGCCCTGTGCTGCTGCTACTGCTGCTGCTAAGTCGCTTCAGTCGTGTCCGACTCTGTGCGACCCGTGCTTGTCATCTTGAAACCATCATCTCATTTCCTACTCACAGTGGCCTGGGGAGACGGGGCTGCTCCCACCCTCCCGCGGAGCCTCAGCCAGCTCGCGCTCCAGCAGCATTAGCCACGCAGCGAGGACCACGCGCCGCACCCTGCCCGCCCCCACCACGCCCCTCCCTGCCCTCCCCCTCGCCGCACCCCAGCTCCCCCACGCCTCACCCTGCCCCGCCTCACGCCACACCCCTCCCCCCCCACACCGCACCCCTCCCCCCCCACACCCCTCCCCCCCACCGCACCCCTCCCCCACACACCGCACCCCTCCCCCCCACACACCGCACCCCTCCCCCCCACACCGCACCCCTGCCCCGCACGCGGCCCTGCGGAGCCGCCTCCCATCTCCACCCCCTCCCCCCACCCCTGCCTCCTTTCGGACTTTCTCTCCACCACACTGGTCCCTCTGGCACGGTTCTCTTTCTTCCAACCTCCACTCAGATTCAGACCTTCTCCGTAAAGCATTTCCTGAGGCCCCCCAAGCCAGCTCCACTGCTCTTTTTCCTGTGTGTGAGGAGCCCACAGCCCAGAGCGCCAGCAGAGCAGCCATCTCTGCATGATCGTCTCCCACCTAGATTGTAACCCTCTTCCTGTGACCCCCCTCCAGGGACACTTTTGGCACGCGTGAGAAGGACAATATTTGCCTGAATGAACAAATGAAGAAACGGAAGGGTCCTATGAACACACAATAGAAGAGGGAACGAAAAACTTAGGAAAAGGTGGTCTTGGACGCAAAGGGGAAAGGAAAGCAAAAATATGAAAGAATTATAGAAAATTTGACAAAGCTTCCTGAGAGCTAAATGTCGGGGGAGCAAGTGATGGAGGGGCATGCCAAGCTTCTGAGCTCTGCGCCAGAAGCCCTCCACTCCTCTCCATGACTTTTTTATTATCAGCTTAAAAGCACTGAGTATTAATGCACGGATTTAAAAGAAACAAAAAAGGAACTGTCAGGAGACAGAGGCAGAAAAAGAAGCCAAGGAGAACAAACACTAAGATTTGTATCTTAACTTACCCATGTGCAAACATCTTCGGAGAAAGTCTGATAGAATCTTGATTCAAAGCACAAGTTCTTTAATTAAAATACTTCACATGTATCATAAATACACTCTAAAATTTCAGAGGTCTTTAAAAAAACTACTGTTAATTACTAACAACAAAAAAAATAAAATAATTTCCCCTTTGTTTAAAGATCCGAGTTTCATAATGACTATGTGTATTATTATCAGTTCCACGAAACGCATATATCTGAATTTTCAGAAATCTCAGATTACTGAAATTAGAGTATAAAATGCAAATAGAGGAAAATACTTAGCAATAGTAAATTAGTTTCTAGTTTTCAAGGCACTTAAGGTTTTATTTCTGGTGTATTTCTCTTTAATGGTAGAGAAGTGTTAGGTACACACAAAATAACCTAGTTATTAAAGTAAGATTTATTATAACAAAAATTATACCAATGCATAATTTAGGCACTCAGTTCAGTTCCTCAGTCGTGTCCGACTCTGTGACCCCATGAATCGCAGCACACCAGGCCTCCCTGTCCATCACCAACTCCCAGAGTTCACTCAAACTCATGTCCATCAAGTTGGTGATGCCATCCAGACATCTCATCCTCTGTCATCCCCTTCTCCTCCTGCCCCCAATCCCTCCCAGTATCAGGGTCTTTTCAAATGAGTCAACTCTTCGCATGAGGTGGCCAAAGTACTGGAGTTTCAGCTTCACATCAGTCCTTCCAATGAACACCCAGGACTGATCTCCTTTAGGATGGACTGGTTGGATCTCCTTGCAGTCCAAGGGACTCTCAAGAGTCTTCTCCAACACCACAGTTCAAAAGCATCAATTCTTCTGCATTCAGCTTTCTTCACAGTCCAACTCTCATATCCATACATGACCACAGGAAAACCATAGCCTTGACTAGACGGACCTTTGTTGGCAAAGTAATGTCTCTGCTTTTGAATATGCTATCTAGTTGGTCATAACTTTCCTTCCAAGGAGTAAGCGTCTTTTAATTTCATGGCTGCAGTCACCATTTGCAGTGATTTGGGAGCTCCCCAAAATAAAGTCTGACACTGTTTCCACTGTTTCCCCATCTATTTCCCATGAAGTGATGGGACCAGATGCCACTAAGCAAGCTGTTTGCTTAGTGGTAAAGAATCTGCCTTCAATGCAGGAGACACGGGATCGATCCTTGGGTCTAGAACATCCCCTGGAGAAGGAAATGGCAACTCACTCTAGTACTCTTGCTTGGGAAATCCCATGGACAGAGGAGCATGGTGGGCTACAGTCTATGGGGTCACAAAAGAGTTGGACACGACTTAGCGACTAAACAACAAACAGTTTAATGATCAAGATGCAATTGCTCATTGAACCTGACACATCACTATCAAAGAGTTCTTCCACCATTACTCTGATATGATCATTGTGTGACCAAAATCAATTGTTTTAATTTATGCCTGTTGACATTCTCACATACCAAATGAGGAGATTCACATAGTAAGTTACAGAAGGCTTGTAATAGAGAGTACTATGCACTTTGATAAAATGGAAAAGAAAGTAAACACAGGAGGCATGAAGATGAAGTTATACAACCATATACGGTGGCATTTGCTGGAACTCTGCCTGCAAGCATCGCATACCCTGTAAATATGTTATGTAATTTAGCAATTTCCTTAGGACTAGTGTCAACATAAAAATGCGAAAATGACTTATTTTCATTTTCACTTTCTCCTGCCTGTCATCATCTTATAAATCCAGTGCTATCTGGACCAACGCTATTATTTGGCCATAGGACAGCCTCCGTGGGGTTGAGAAGCCTGGAAGTCAATTACCCCAGCCTGCCTGCTGTGCAGCCTTGGGGAAGTCAAGCTGGAACCCCGTGGTCCACAGGACTAGCCCAGGGGCTGACATCAATTCACAGGATCCCTAAAGATGTCTGCTTCACTCCTCGGACCAGGTTCCCATGGCCTTGGACTTCACTCAGCAGGAGGTTTCCTTTGGGGACAGAAAGGTAAACTGTTCTGTAAGACTTTCTTTCCTGGAAGTCACAGTAGACACATCCAGAAAGCTCCACCCTTGCAGGAAATAAGGGTTCTCTAAATAAACATCTCTGAGAAATGTATCCTTTAACTGCTATCTGGAGACCAGCATCCTCATAATGTTATCAAATCTAAACACACAAAAGGCTGCAGCTAATAGTCTGAGCCGAGGAAGCACAGAGAAGAGAGAAGACACAACAGGGGCAGGTCTGTTTCAGGAGCGCGTTTAGAGATGAGAGCTCTGGAACAGAATGTTAAATTTAATAAGTGCAAAGTGATACAGCTGGAAAGAAAGAACAGCCCAGTAAGTATGATTTAAATGGTATTGAGTTAGCTGGAAAGATACGTTGATGTTCTGATAAAGGTAGTGTGTAAACTGGCAGCTCAGCCTGAGATGCGACCGAGAAAGCAGGCCGGGCTCATGCAGAGTGCTACCTTTTAGAAATTGTCTACTTGCTCTTACTTTTAAAGGGACAACTCTTATCCCATTTAGGATGTTGTTGAACTTGGACTCGCCCCAAAGTTAGAGCTTGTTGAGGACAACGGAGTAGAAGTCCTGTCCACTCCTGGTCACTGAGCTTTACTTTTGCCAACTGAATTTGACGATGGTCATTACGGTCTCTGCCATTCGCTCATTCAACCAATATTAAGCAACAAGCTTGGTTCTAGTTTCTTCAGGGCAAACCAAAATGAATGAATTTGCCTTTCCTTAGACAATGTTATGGGTTGAATTTATGTATCCCCAAAAGATATGAAAGTCTTAATTAAATGTGGCCTCATTTAGACATAGAATCTATGCAGATGGTTAAATTACGAGAGAAGTCATTAAAGGCGTCTCTAATTCAATATGATAGGTGTCTTTAGAAGGGGGGAAATTTGAACATGGAGATAGACAATTCAAAGACACAGCAAGAAGATGGCCATTCATAGGCCAGGGAACACCTGAGATACCAGAAGCTGGGACAGGCAAGGACCACATTCTCCCTTACAACTTCCAGAAGGAACGAAGCCTGCTGACACTTTGATTTCAGATTTCTGGCTTCCAGATGACAAGTGTCTGTTGTTTGAGCCATCCAGCCCTTGTTACTTCGTTACAGCTGCCAGAGAAAATGAATACAGACTGAGTTACGAAAGAGTGATACCAATGACAAAATTGCCATGGTCAACAGAACTCCTGTGGGGTCTATTCACAGATAGTTAATGGGGCCGCGTTCCGTACTGGACCAGAGGTTACTACCATCGACATCAGTTCCACAAAGGCCACCAAAGAATAAAGATGGTTTATATCCTACACAGAGATTGACCCAATGGGAACTGTTTAATCCTCTAAAAAGATGATCAGAAAGGAAGAAGCAATAAAGGTTAATGGAAAATTAATCCTGGTGACCTATTTGGGCAAATCAAAGTTGTGGGACATACATGTATTTAAAAGGAAAATGCAAAGACACTCTATAGAAGGGCAACTTCAGATAAGGGGACAGAGATAAGACTTTAATTAGAAGAGTCTTTGGTGTTCACCCATTTACATCAATGTTGAAAAGATAAAAGCCTTCTGATAAGGTAATAAAGATGAACAATCATAAGAAGTCTATGTTAACTCTGTAGAAGATGGAGAGAGATTTCTGGTGACCAGTCCTGTTTTGTCCCTGGTTGTAGGGACTCTGAGATGCTTCCAAAATGTGCATTAATTCAGTGAGACCACCCATGACTGGCCCTCTGCACGCTGGTTATCAGTGAGTAGAACACACACAAGAGAATGATGTAAACTGAATGTTGTCTCAAACAGTGACAGGCAACCTGCCGCTGGCCATGCCCGTGGCCTGTGGGACTCACCACTCCTTCACCTGCTCATGATGAGCACGTTCTCCTCCAGGGATTATAAAGATGGCATCATACTGGCTGCGGATGACCTGGAAAATAAAGGCCACCTTGTTAGAGAAGACTTCCAACTTCGAACTCAGAGATCTGTTGGAACACATGTAAGCAGAGGCGAGGTTTCTCTTGCAAAATTCAAGCTGAACATTGCCTCTTCCTACTTGCTGCCATTCTAACTGACTATCCTTGGAGAACTTCTCTGCTTGGTCACAATCAATAAATGTGAAGGTCTCATAAACACAGCCCTTGAACTGCTGATCTTCCAAAGAATATTTCTGCTTTAAAGTCATCCCTATTGCTAAAGTAGCTACACCAGGGCCAGGGCCTCCCAAATCTGGAAAAGCCTAAATAAATAAAGCTGTATATTAAAAGGAGTACAACCTAGAGGATCATTTGAAAGCAGTTTTGGGGGCTGATCAGTCTAGGGTTTCTCTGTTTAAGTGTGGGAAAGATTTCTCATAAATTTGCAAGCTGAAATAGGAGTTAGATACTTATAAGTTTCCCCCTAGGAAGTCTGCTGTTCTGCAGACTATAAACATGCATCTAGGTATTTGCATAGAATAAATCCCAACTTTATTTACTAGAACCATTTTTAAAATCCTGTTACTCAAGTCGGGTCTACCGACCAGCAACCTCAGCATCCCCAGGGAATGTGAAATGCTCAAAACTCCTGAAACAGAATCAGCATTTTCACAAGATCCTCACGTTAAGTCCTATGCATACTCATGTCTGAGAAGCATGGCTCTGAAGTGCCTCATGCATATGGCCTGCAATTACGAGACTCACAAGAAACAGGCTGCCAGAAACTTCAAGACCATCCTCTGGTGTCCAGGAGTGAATGGACTCATAATCCATTAATTATAGTTGAATAAACTCCCCAGAAGCTCCTTACTGCTGGCTAAATCAACTTTTCCTTTTCAGAACAGATAGGCTAATGGTACACATACGTAAAAGCATAGCTCATTCTAGAAGAATTTGCTTTTATACTCATAAGACAACCACCATAGCCATTCATGTTAGTGCCAATGCAGGAGATGCGGGTTCCATCCCTGGGTTGTGAAGATCCCTTGGAGAAGGAAGTGGCAACCCACTCCAGTATTCTTGTCTGGAGAATCCTATGGACAGAGGAGCCTGGCGGGCTACAGGCCATGGGGTTCCAAAGAATCGAACGTGACTTCGTGACTAAACAACAACAATAATAACCAGCATGGGCAAAGAGTCCAGAATGTGCAGAAGGATAGGAATTACAATAGGAATGGGAGCTCTAATCAGGAAGGGTCAGGACCAGAAGCCAGGGTGTAGAGGAAGACAGGGGTGCTCACTTTAGAGAGAACCTGCCCAGACCTGGAACATCGTGAAGGCTTCCTGCCCACCTTCAGGCACAGTGAGTGTGGCGCTGGATTAGGGCAAGTCCCCAGCCCAGCAACGAACAAGTCAACTACCTTACTTAGAGAAAAATATTGGTTTGGGACCGTATAGATTGTTTTTCCCAACCGCTTTGAATATTTGTATGCATGAGCTCTAAATGCAGGAACCCTCAGGAAGAGTTTTTCCCTTTCAACTCTCCTACCTGTACACAAGGAAGGATGGCAGACATCAAATGCAAGCAGCCCTGACTCAGAAGTCTGCCCAACACCGCGAGGTGGCAGGGAAAACAGAGCCGGGTCTCCATGTCGGCTCTCTGATCACACAGAGTGTCAATGCAATCGCAACCAGCGACACGGGGGGCCATAAACAGAATGGCACTGAAGTTAACACGAAAGTCAGGGAACTGTCTGCTGGGAGGGACCCTGGCTGTTTGCCAGGTGCACTGCTGGGAGCAACTGAAGGCTCTTAGGGAGACCACCATGTACACACCTTTCTCTGTGCCTGGCTCCTCTCTCCGCATTTAAATCGTTCTCATTCTGTCTCCTTCCCCCTGGCTTCCGCTTCCTCTGACTCATTCTCCTTCTCTCTTACCACCTCCAAGTGCCCTCCCACCTCTCATCTCACTCTCTTTTCCCCCTTTTCAATCTGCCTGCTTTCTCACCCCCTCCTGCTAAGAGATGAAGGAGATGAGGAAGAGAAGCGAGGATGACGGAGCATCTTTATCCCTTGCCCACCTTGACCTTGCTTCCCTTTTCTCTGCTAACATTCCCACACTTCTTTTCCCTCTTCTTTCTTCGTTTGTTTTAATTGGAATCTAATTGCTTTACAATATCGCATTCTGTTGTATAACAACATGAATCTGCTATATGCATGCACGTGTCTCCCCACTCTGGGACCTCACTCCCCACTCCCCCCATCCTCCCCATCTCGGTCATCACAGAGCTTCAGGCTGAGCTCCCTGTGCTGCAGAGCAGCTACAGCTGGCTCTCTCTTGTACGCTACTGCACACACGGTAGTGTACACATGTCCACGGGCCTCTCCCAGTTTGTCCCACCCTCCCCCCCACCTGTGTCCACACGTCCATTCGCCACGTCTGCATCTCCAATGCTGCCCTGCAAACAGACTCATCAGTACCATCTTTCTAGACTCCACATATATGCATTCCTATACGATATCTGCCTTTCTCTTTCTGACTTGTTTC
Source organism: Bos taurus (assembly GCF_002263795.3). NCBI lineage: Eukaryota > Metazoa > Chordata > Mammalia > Artiodactyla > Bovidae > Bos > Bos taurus. The sequence continues at coordinate 13,884,126 of NC_037339.1, forward strand.
ACTCGGTATGACAGGCGCTAGGTTCATCCACATCTCTGCAGATTTTTTTGTCTTTCCCCTCTGCCGTGTTATCTCTTTTCCTAGCGTTGAACCTGTCATGAGTGTGCGCCCAGGCATCCCAGGCATAGAGCTTGGAAGTAACAGCACGATGGCTGGACTCCTCTGCTGTCGCGTCATCACACTTGAAGTCCGCACGTTCTCCCAACCAGCTGCCAGATCAACAGTTGAGAAAGGAAAAAAAAAAACCCACACTTTAAAAATGCAGTAAGCTAGCATTTTCTTAGCAGTCTTTAAAATGTCGAACAATGCTGAACTATTCAGCTGCTGTGCTCAAAGGGTACAGAGACGTAAAATATACCCGGTAAAAGGGTTTCATTCTACCACTGGTTTTTCCTAAGGACACTCCCTTCAACCTGCCATGACTCCAACCCTTTCCCTAGTGTCGCCTGACCCCTCTCTGTGCCGATCCCCCAAACCTTCCAGGAATGACTGAAACCTGCCTTGTCACAGGCTGGAGTTCCCAGAGTGCTTCCCGACAAAGACACAGCGCAGCAGACAAAAAGGCTCCGTGAACACCCCGTCAGGAAGCCTTACCAGTTACAGCTTAAAAAATATATGAGGATTATTATAATACAGAAATTGTCTGGTAGCACCACTTCCTGCATGAAATGCACTCAGGGAGTACTCCGCAGAGTAGGCTGTGATACGGTAATCTCACACGTACTCTCTGAATTGCAGAAAAGCCATTTGGTTTCCTTTATATATTTCACTCTTATTTTCACCCCTGTGAACCCTCAGCAAAGCTCCAGACAACTCTGCTCAGTTCACCCTTTTGTTTCAGAGAGCAGACGTAGTATGTGCCCCTGGCATAGAGTATATGCTGCCCAAATATCTGAGGAATGAGTTAATTAACCGAAGAATCAACTGATCAATCAATATCAGCCCAAGACACGACACAATTAAGCAGCCGGAGGGAAACACTATGGCACACGGGTGTACTTTGAAAATCTACCCCGGGCTTTTTCCATTGGCCCTAATCATAAAGTCAGCCTAGCGCAGTGGGTGTAACTCACCTCCAAGAAGTCAAAGGGGCAGAGGGACTGACTACGGAGGGATAGAGTGGTCAGATGTGACAACTGCCATTCTAACAGCAAATGGGCAGATAGAAAAACTCTATAGAACTGACAAAAGTTCTCAAAAGAAAAAAAAAATAATAATAACGTAGCCCAGGATAAATGAGTCAAGCCCTCCATGTATCCCTGCATGATGCTGTGCCCCTGCTCTATAATCAGTGATGCTCTCATCACACTTTCTCATGCCTTCAACAGTGTCTGAGTCAGGCTAGCAGTGAGGACCTGGCCATTGGTCACCAAGATTTCCTAGGCGAGTCAAGAAGGCTCCAGAATGGATTCACTCTGCAGACCAGGAAAGGCATTGCAATCCTATCATAGAGAAGGCGAAGAGAGACATGACAGATTGAACTAGGTCTAAACTAGTCCAAAACGTCCCACCTCTCTGGATTCACGTGAGAATTCAGGGGCCAGGTCAGCTGGCCCCCAAAATAGGAAGTCACTGCATATCAACCAACAAGAGTTACAGAAGAGCCAGCCTATCGGCAGTGTTTTTCTTATATCTGGCTCTGACTCTCTCAGTGTATTTCATTACAAATAATCAACACTCTTCCCAAAGTCAGCATGCACTTTCTTCATGTTCAAAAATCGCAAGTGGTTCTTTTGAACACTAGCAGCATTCAGTTCAGTTCAGTTGCTCAGTCGTGTCTGACTCTCTGCGACCGCATGGACTGCAGCACACCAGGCTTCCCTGTCCATCACCAACTCCCAGAGCTTGCTCAAACTTATGTCCATCGAGTTGGTGATGCCATCCAACTATCTCATCCTCTGTTGTCCCCTTCTCTTCCTGCCTTCAATCTTTCCCAGCCTCAGGGTCTTTTCCAAGGAGTCAATTCTTCACATCAGGTGGCCAAAGTATTGGAATTTCAGCTTCAGCATCAGTTCTTCCAATGAATATTCAGGACTAATTTCTTTTAGGATTGACTAGTTTGATCTCCTTGCTGTCCAAGGGCCTCTCAAGAGTCCTCTCCAGCATCACAGTTCAAAAGCATCAATTCTTCAGCGCTCAGCTTTCTTTATAGTCCAACTCTCACATCCATACATGACTACTGGAAAAACCAAAGGTTTGACTAGACAGACCTTTGTTGGCAAAGTAATGTCTCTGCTTTTTAATATTCTGTCTAGGTTGGTCATACCATTAGCAGCATTAACACCATTAAAGTGATTGAGCTGAGATGGTCACCTCTCCAGAAACCCATCCAATTATCCCTAGAAAGAGCCTCCTATATTAACTTTCAACTCCACTGCCCCTCCGACCTGAAACAGTTTTAACAAATGCCCTGCATTCTGAAAAGAAGATGTGACCGCGTAAGGAAGAAACTTTGACAACTCTAGCTAGAATGAATGTATTTTCATTTACATCTGACCCAGAGTAAAGTACCTCAATGACCCATCAATAGAAAAAAGAAGAAAATATCTTAAAATAATCCCTGCTGCTGCTGCTGCTAAGTCGCTTCAGTTGTGTCCGACTCCGTGCGACCCCATAGACGGCAGCCCACCAGGCTCCCCCGTCCCTGGGATTCTCCAGGCAAGAACACTGGAGTGGGTTGCCATTTCCTTCTCCAATGCATGAAAGTGAAAAGTGAAAAGTGAAGTCGCTCAGTCGTGTCCGACTCTTAGCAACCCCATGGACTTCAGCCTACCAAGCTCCTCCGTCTATGGGATTTTCCAGACAAGAGTACTGGAGTGGGGCGCCATTGCCTTCTCCAAAATAATCCCTAGATATGATATATATCACTACATCTGCATATCATGAGACCTAGATTTGTTACCATTCAACAAAGAGTGCTTTCTAATAGTAAGGAACTGAGAAAAAGACACCATGATTTAACGCTTTCTCCTCCTAAATGTAATTTTGAGGTTTCAAGCAATATAGTTTCCTACCTATATAAAGCCCATAGCTCTACAATTTCAGTATCAACTATACATTACTGTAAATATTTTGAGGAAAAAATAATAGTTGTATTTGCCATCTGCATCCACTCCCTAAAGGTGTGCGAGTGCGTGTATCCTAAGTCGCTTCAGTCGTGTCCAGCTCTTTGCGACCTCATGGACTGTAGCTCTCCAGGTTCCTCTGTCCATGGGGATTCTCCAGGCAAGAAGACTGGAGTGAGTTGCCATGCCCTCCTCCAGTGGATCTTCCCGACCCAGGGATCAAACCCAGTCTTTCATGTCTTCTGCACTGGCAGGTGGGTTCTTTACCACTAGTGCCATGTGGGAAGCCTTCCCCCTAAAGGTTTACTGCAATGTTTTGCGCTGGGCCCTTAAGGATGGCAAAGGGAGGGGGCATGAATCTATGATCGCCCACAGCCAGTTCTCAGTGCAGTCTCCCCTTCTGATTAACAGCATTTCTTTTCCAGATCAACTCCCTGTTCAGTTGACCAGCATCTCAACATGTGTGCATTTCTTCTAATCTCACCTCAATAAGCTACTGCTTGTGGGAGGATAAAAACCCACTTCCTTCCACATTTGTGGGCCTGTGTGTATTTGAGTGTTCATCTCTCATATGATTTCCAAGTTAGAACTCTAGATCAAGTAGACAAAATAATACATATGCAAAAAGAACTACAGCATGAAGACAGATCAAGGAAGGGGGAACCCTGCCCATCACTTCTACTACATCTTTGAAAGATATAATTCAGCTAACCCCCTCCCAGTCCCAAGATCCCTTGAACAGCAAGGAGATCCAACCAGTTCATCCTAAAGGAAATTAGTCCTGAATATTCATTGGAAGGACTGAAGCTGAAACTCCAATACTTTGGCCACCTGATGAGAAGAACTGACTCACTAGAAAAAACCCTGATGCTGGGAAAGATTGAAGAGGGAAGAGAACAGGATGACAGAAGATGAGATGGCTGGATGGCTTCACTGACTCAATGGATATGACTTTGAACAAGCTCCGGGAGTTGGTGATGGACAGGGAAGCCTGGCTTGCTGCAGTCCATGGGGTTGCAAAGAGTCAGACACGACTGAGTGACTGAACTGAACTGAACTGAGTCTCTAGATCCTGCCAAGCCCTCCATTAAACAGATCTTCCTGAGGGAGGGTTGGGTGAACACCACTGTAAGAGATGACCACATATTTCCATAGTTTACGAGGATAAAGCAATTACAGCTTCAGTCATTCATGAATAAAGCCTCTTTAACATTTTAATGAGAACATTAAACTCAGCTGCACTTGGTTTGGCCTCCCTAGAAAGTCTGTTAGCCTTGGAGAAAGTTTCTTTAGGAAGCGGTAATGAAATTGCAGGTTCTCTGTTCCACCGCCCCCAGCCCCGAGGGAAGCCTGGGCTACGAACACTGGCTGCACAGTGACTCTCCTGAAAGAGCTCACATATTCTGATAAGGCTACAGTTTGGCGAATGAGAGAAGGCATCTGGAGAAATACCTTCTCCTCTGCAGCATCCGTGCGCTTGTGTGTGCTCACTCATTTTATATCTGACTTGTCCCCTAATTCGCTTTTTATGTTATACACAGCTTGGAGTACAATGTGCGACTCAATAAATGTTCAATCATACTTTTCTGCTATTCTCCCTTAATCATTTTTCTACCGCCTCTGTGCTCCTTTGCGATGTGACTGATTCCCACTAAGGCTCCCAACTGCCGCTTGCCTGGAGGCCCATTAAATTCGGCAGACATCCGAGAGAGCTTCAGGTGCAAAAGGTGAACGAGAAATAACTCTCAGACTCAGGGGCTTAACACGAATGTCTGCCTCTTCCTCCAAAAAAACCTGGAGCCGTGCAAATGAAAGAGTGTGTCACCTCAAAGACCAACTACGGGGGAGGAGTGAAGCTAACGGGGGCTCATGTATGCGGGTCGCTGATGCCTTCAATCCTTCCAACATTTACTGAGCATCTTCTATGCGCTGGCCTGTTCTAGATACTCAGCTGCAGCCAGAAGTAAGGCAGACAAGACCTCCACTCCCACAAAACTTGAGATCCTGTGGGAGAGACAGGCAGTAAACAAGAAAAGAAAATGTCAGAGGGTAACAAGTGCTAGGAAGAACATACAGAGGGTGATGTGACACGAGAGGCTAGTTAAGTAGGGTGGACAGGAAAAGGCAAGCAGAGTGAAAAGCTATAGCAAAAGACGCGAGGGAATCTTAAAGGCATAGCACTAAGTGAAAGAAGCTAATCTGAAAAGGCTACCCACTGTATGATTCCAACTATATGACATTCTAGAAAAGGCAAAACTAGAATGGAGACAATAAAAAGATCAGTGGTTGCTGGGCATGAGAAGAGGGTGAGATAAACAGGAGGCACTCAGAGGATTATTAGGGCAGTGAAACTTCTGTATGATACTACTGCGTTGGCCATTAGGTTCATTTGGGTTTTTTCCATAAGATGTAATGGAAAAACCCTAATGAAGTTTTTGGCCAACCAAGTATACAATGGTAGACACGCGTCATCATCCATTTTTCAAAATCCATAGAATGAATGTGCGACACCAAGAGTGAACCTGAAGGTTAACTACAGACCTTGGGTGATGGTCACATGTCAATGGAGGCTCATCAGCTGTAATAAATGTATCGCTCTGGTAGGGGGTGTCCGTAGTGGGAAGGACCGTATAATGTGGGCGGGAGATATATGAGAATGCTCTGTACTTCCTCCTCGATTTTGCTGTAACCTAAGACTGCTCTAAAAAGATAAAACCTATGGTTTAAAGAATCCTTTGGGATTTTCCTGGTGGTCCAGTGGCTAAGACTCTGTGCTCCCCATGCTGGGGGCCCAGGTTTGATTCCTAGTCAGGGAACTAGATACCGGGTGCCACAACTAAGACCAGGAGTAGAAAAATAAGTAAATAAAAATTTAAAAATATTAAAATAAATATAAATTTCAAAATCGTTACAATAAGCAAGCGTGGGGTGTTGAAGAATGAAAAGGGGTAAAGCTTCGCTAGAGCACAGTAAACCAGGCAGGAAGAAGGAGGCCACCAAGGAAGCCAAGGAGGTCATGGTTAGAAGTGTGGATTTCATTCTAGAAGCATCAGGAGCCACTGGCTAGTCTGAAGCCGGCCCTGTCATCAGGTGCTTTCTGTTTCTGAAAAATCACTCGGGCTCCCATGTGGAAGATGGATGGGTGACAGCGAGGAATCAACAGAGGCTGATGAGAGTGGTCAAGGGCGGCAGCGGTAGCAGGGGGTGGATCGGAAATATGCTTTGAAAGAAGAACTGGCAGAATCGGTGACGGATATACTGGAAACGGGAGGTGAGGGAGAAAGAGAAACCAGAGATGATTTCTGAATGGGAGGAGCGCCCATTCACAGAGATGGGGAAGACCCTTGGGAAACTACCTATGAAGACCACAGAAGGAGCATGTGAAGCCCAGATGAAGAACTGGGGCTTCAGGCTCACCGAGGGAACTCCAGGTCAACTTGCTTGACCTCTGCCGTAATGTGAAGGGCAGATGTGTGTGTGCGTGTGATACCGCACTCACAGATTTGGATATATGCAAACATGCATCGTGCTTAAGAGACGGGCTTTGCAATTCAAAGCAAATCTGAAATCGTTTCAACAATTGAGATAAAGCGTAGGAGTTGTGTTACTGTTGTTGTTTTTTCCATTAGCGTGCAAGGCAGCTGAGGACAATTGAGGTGAAGCGTCTTGGCGGCAGTCACATAGCCAGGGATCAGCAGAGCTCACACTAGGAACCAGGTCTCCTTGAAGGAATTCACACCACCTGTCACACTCTCTGTAGATCATCCGGAATATGCAGGGCGCCCACGAGCCCCGCTCTCCATGTGGGAACACACTCCCGGGGTGAAGGAAGGGTGGGGGTGTCGTGGTCCTTTCCTTTAGCTCATCCTGTCTGGACGCTATTGAAACCATCGCTACGGCAAGGCTGACAAACTACAGAAAATCAATACCATGCAAGCCGACCTCTCAGAGAGCAAATTAAATATTCAAGTGCAACGTGACGCCGATTTTTCAACAGAGGTTTTAATTATGAACACGCCCTGCAGAAACCTCCTTGGGGTGCCACACACGGAGCGTCCTCAGAAACTAAAGAAGCTGGCCTGATACCACCTCTCCAGGACTTCCTCCCCTGTGTCTTGGGTTTCCCCAAGAACACCAGAAGCACTGAACACATTTGAGAAAGAGGAAAAAGTGAAGCACTGGCAGGTTGGGGTTTTTTGCAGTTATCATTTAAAGGAGGAAAATTCAACTAGATGGAATCACCCTAAAATCATTCTGATCATATCTGAAGAAGATGGGGGGCAGGCCTGGGAGGGCTGGGCACGCTCTCTCATCTGCATACCACCTCACAGGAGTTCAAAACAGTCTCTGCTGGGCCTCTTTCCTGTTGGTCCAGTGGACAAGACTTCGCCTTCCAATGTAGAGTGTCAAAGTTCACTCCCTGGCTGGGGAGCTGAGATCCCACATGCCTGGTGCCAGAAACTAAAACATAAGACAGAAGCAATATTGTAGCAAATTCAATGTTTGCTCAGTCACTTCGGTCCTATCTGACTCTTTGCGACCCCATGGACCATAGCCTTCCAGGCTCCTCTGTCCATGAGATTTCCCAGGCAAGAATACTGGAGTGGGTTGCCATGCCCTCCTCCAGGGGATCATCCTGACCCAGGGATTGAACCCGCGTCTCCTGTGTCTCCTGCACTGCAGGCAGATTCCTTACCGCTGAGCCACCAGGAAAGCCCAACATATTCAAATAAAGACTTTAAAATTGGTTCACATTAACAACAACAACAACAAAAGACTGTGCTTCCACTGCAGGGGGCACAGGTCCAATCTTTGGCTGGAGAACTAAGATGCCATGTGGGGTGCAGCCAAAATAAAAATGTCTCTCCTTTTTCCATCTACTGGGCTGTCCATCATCCACCAGGCTCCCTTGAAGCTGTGAGGTCTCCCACCTCGCTGTTTTGAAGTCCGAAAGGGAAATGGTGAGGGGCGTCTGCTTCTGTGTTTCTTGCTGTGAGTTGCACACTCCCTGCTCTTACTGAATGTGGCTTGTTTGTGTCTTGTTGATTTGCAGGCTTCCTCTCCACGGCTTCTGTCTACTAATGTGTTTCCGAAGGACCCCTGCATGGTAGGCAAAGCCCTGCTAACAGACAACAGGGCCACTGTGAATGGGCACACCCTAGCCAGACTGAGAACACGCAGAGAAGGAGATTTGGGGGAAAGCAGTTTGAGATGCTTGGTCAGCAACGTCCTGTCCTCCAAGCTGGAGATTTAGAAATTCATCTGTCAGGGTTAAAACCACATGGCACAATGGGATTCCCTCCCCCTTCAATACCGGCTTTCTTTCCAAAGCTTTCACGAAGGCACATAGGACCGACAGGCTCTCCGCACACACCAAAGGAGGGTGGACACTCGCTCTATTGTTAAACAGATGCTCAGGCGGCTCCCTGTCTGAAACTCCCCGCTGGTTCCCACCACGGCTCCATTCCCATCAAGTTCCTCCACCGGGCCCCATCAGGCTGTGAACCCCTCTCTGCCCTGCAGAACCCTTTGTCCTGCCTGAAAGTGAAAGTGTTAGTCGCTCAGTCATGTCCAACTTTTTGCAACCCCATGGACTGCAGCCCGCCAGGCTCCTTTGTCCATGGGATTCTCCAGGCAAGGAGACTGGAGTGGGTAGCCATTCCCTTCTTCACAGGACTGTCCCGACCCAGGGATTGAACCCGAGTCTCCAACATTGCAGGCAGATTCTTTATCATCTGAGGGGACAGATCCTAGGACGGATTCTTCACCATCCAGGGAATGCCTGGACACGTCATTTTCTTAACTCCATTTTCTCATATCAGTGAAGTTTTCTTGCCTTTTTTTTTTTTTTTGATGCTGTGGTGATTGAGATTTGCAAAGAGAGTTCAGAAAAGACAGATGGCGAGAGTGAAGGCAAACTGGGGATAATTCAGAGTGGACTCAATTCAGACGGTCTGAGCCTAGGAAAAGCCCAAGCTGGTGGTCAAGATGGGCTGATGGGGGGAGGCCTGGGGAGCAGACGGGGACACAAGTAGGAATGACTGAAAACAAGTGGGTGAGATACCAGGGGTGGCATTCAAGACAGTGGGCTTTCGACACCCCTGTGGGACACCTTAGAGGCAACTTTGGAGGCTAGAAGCAGAAGGCTACAGGAGGCCAGGGGTCCCTGACACAGGAGACGGCGAGGAACACAGTACGTAATAAGGCAAATGCTCATGCTCATCTTCCTAAGAGTCAAAGCAACCTCCCTCAACAGCTCTATTTCATGTCTTTCTGTCACAGCTTGAGCCTGATGCCAAATGCTCTTTTATCCTCATAAGACACCTGAGACCCGGCCTGCCAATTATCAGAGTGATGATCCTATCTCTACACAATTAGACGCTACAGCTTTTCTGCCGATCACTTCTCACATCTATTATGTCATTTAATTCTCACCGCACTAGGTGACATGCATGTTTGCATGCTCAGTCATGTCCAACTCTGCGACCCCATGGACTGTGGCCAGCCAGGCTCCTCTGTCCACGGGATTTTCCAGGCAAGAATACTGAAGTGGGTTGCCATGCACTAACCCAGGGGATGGTCCCCACCCAGGGATCAAACCCATGTCTCCTGTGTCCATTGCATTGGCAGGGGGATTCTTTACCACTGAGCCACCTGAGAAGCACCACGTGACATGAGCACTATTAAATCAATGAATCCAGGTTGAAAGAGATTTAAAATTGTGCCCATTTCCACCCCAAGTGAAAGAGCCTTCTCTCAAACCCAGGTCTTGTGACTTGAGATCCTATGCTTTCTAGAAGATGCTGTTACTATATTTCTTGTTCTTTACCTCTATGTGCTGTAAATTTTACTCATCTAGGTTTGGCTGGGCTTTCCCAATAGCTCATGGGTAAAGAAGGTGCCTGCAATACAGCACACACGGGAGATGCAGGTTCGAGCCCAGAAGATCTCTGGAGAAGGGAATGGCAACCCACTCCAGTATTCTTGCCTGGAGAATTCCATGGACAGAGGGGTCTGGCAGGCTACAGTCCATGTGGTCACAAAGAGTCAGACATGACTGACTAAACACAGGCTTCACTACTTCAGAATTTCTGAGGCAATAACCATCATCAAGTGATACCCCACTTACTTGGAATCCAGGAGATGCTATGACAAATATGCACCCAATTTCATACAGGGTGCCAAAGGGGGAAGCTACCAGTCTAAAGGAGGAGAAAAACAAAGCTTGCTTTTGCTTAGTCATGAGGCCTTAGAGCACCGATTTCATACCACTATGCAATTAAAAAATTAATTTGCTAACTACAAGTGATCTGTTTTGTGGCTAAGCAATATTTTTAATTAAAAAATATCCCCCCAAATATGAGAAATATGATCTGAAAGTAATAATACTGGGTCTACGATGGTGGACGCATGCTCAGTTGCTCAATTGTGTTCGATGCTTCAAAACCCCATGGATTGTATAGCCCACCAGGCTCCTCTGTCCATGATATTTCCCAGACAAGAATACTGGAGTGGGTTGCCATTTCCACCCCCAGGGTATCTTCCCAAATCAGGGATCAAACCCTGGTCTCCTGCATTAGCAGACAGATTCTTTATCACTGACCTACCTGGGAAGCCCCCACTGAGTCTAGAGGCTAAAATCAAAACCATCCCAGTCATACAGTTTTGTCGAGTAATTTTACTATTTATTACATTACCCTGTAGTTCAAATTTCTATCAATTCATATCTGCGTCTCCTTAAAGAGTTTGGTATTTTAAAGCTGATCTCCAAATATCTGTTGAATGGATGGACAGATACATAAGCAAATGAATACAAGTGTCCATCAGGCGACTCTCCATGCTAAATGAAGAGGGAAATGCTACTTGCTTCAAGGACAAAGGGCCGAGTCACGGATACAGATTGGAATTCTGTTTGCCAGCTGTGTCATTGTGGGCAAATTAATTCACTCCTTGAGTCTGAGTTTCCTCATCAGCTAAACGGACACCACTGAGTACCACACAGAACTGGCTGAGGATCAAATGACGTCATAGACTTGACACACTGCCTGGGTTGCAGAAGTTGCGGTAGCTTATTTATCTCCCCTTCTGTCTTCCACATTTAGTGTGTCCCTCTTTCATCGTCCTGACCCAGAGATCGAACCAACATCTCTTCTATCTCCAGCATTGGCAGGCAGATTCTTGACCACTAGCTCCATCTGGGAAGCCCAATCCCCTTTCATACCAACCTTTATTATGGTGCTTCAGTACAAAAAACCCTGTGGTAAATATCAAATTTATTTACAGTGATGGTCCATCTCCCCTCCACTAACATCAGACTCATCTATTCATGGTCTAGAGACAAGTTGTTGTACATAACAGGTGTTCAACAGATTTCTTTGACTAAATATTTTGCAGACTAAATGAGTAAATGTCTCAGAGAAGCGAAGCTCATCAATACTTTTTATATTTGAAAACTTTCTAAAATGTAATGTACACTTAACCACTTGGCTAAAAGAACAGGTTAAAGGAACTTTAATTTTTTCTTGACTTGGGGTTGTCAACATAAATGTAAGTTTTAGCACTGGAATGGGAATTTTTAATTCCTTGTAGTCTTTTTACATTGGTTGATTTGCTCACATTGAAACTGAAAGTGTTAGTTGCTCTGCTGCTGCTGCTGCTAAGTCACTTCAGTCATGTCTGACTCTGTGCGATCCCATAGACAGCAGCCCACCAGGCTTCCCCGTCCCTGGGATTCTCCAGGCAAGAACACTGGAGTGAGTTGCCATTTCCTTCTCCAGTGCATGAAAGTAAAAAGTGAAAGTGAAGTCGCTCAGTCGTGTCCGACTCTAGCGACCCCACGGACTGCAGCCTACCAGGCTCCCCTGTCCATGGGATTTTCCAGGCAAAAGTACTGGAGTGGGGTGCCACTGCCTTCTCCGGTTAGTTGCTTAGTTGTGTCCAACTCTTTGTGACCCCATGGACTACACTGTCCAAGCAATTCTCCAGGCAAGAATATTGGCGTGGGCAGCCGTTTGCTTCTCCAGGGGATCTTCCCAACCCAAGGATCAAACATGGGTCTCCCACATTGCAGGCAGATTCTTTACCATCTGAGCCACCTGGGAAGCTTACTCACACTAAATTTTCCCAGATTTTGACATTTTGACCATGGTTTTCATTTCTTCCTGTGGTCAGGGGCTTCATCCCCTGGAAGGCATGAGACATTGGGGAATTAAGAGAAAGTCCTCGTCATCTTCAAAGAGTTTACCAGACCTCATTCTCAAGAGATTTCTCATCTGTTTCTGCTTCATGACACGTATGTTTGCTAAGAGCTTGAAGGAGGGCCCACAGCTTTCCTAGACCAAGGAGTACTGCTCTATCCCTAATGCCTTCCACATAGAAGGCCCTCAACAAATACCTATAAAGTGAATGAACAGAGTAAATAGTACGCAACCTTTGTCCTCACCATTTTCTATCTGAAGACTTTATTCTAATCCACGACTAGGCCCCTTACTTGTTTGAGGCTGTAATATCTCATCTGCAAAATCAAACAGTTGGGTAAGGGATCTCTAAGATCACATTCAACATTCATCTTCCATGATCCTATACTCCTGTCTACCTGTGCATGTTCCAGATTATAGAGTTGTTGGAAATCCGATCACTAGGTAACTGAGATCTTAGAGACATAATGAATAAACAATGCATCCTTCACCCTCTAATCCAGACGTCCTCACAAGGAGATATTATCCTTGTACCACGGCAACAAATACAGAAAAAATGAGCTCTCTTATTTCTTTCTCTCATCCCTAACATCATACGTAACAGGAGAAAGACTGACCTTGGGATGTAAACATATCGATCCATTTTTTTCCCCGTGCCAAGTGTTCATAAGTGAAAAACTAGTCTGTCTCCAAAGGAGTCAACTGCATTCAGGCCAATAAAACTTTAAAGGAAAAAAATTTTTTTCCTAACAACTAAATCTAGTGCTTTCACTGACCCTATGTGCCCAGCTATTTCTCGGTTCATATATTAACTTCTCAGCTACATTTGTTTAAATGATAACTGTAGTTACACTGTTTGTACAGAAGTATAATTCAACTCCTTGAAACCAGTCTTTCTTAAAGTGGAAACTTCTAAATTAAAAGCGTTTATACAGACAGGAAGTAGACACTTTCAAACACCAGGTTAAAGGTCTGTCAACCCAATTCTCTGCACAGCTGGGAGGCCACTTATGGGCACAGTTTCTCCCCTGGAGACAGTGGATCCCTCTCATAGCTTTCTCTAGGTAGGATCGGGCCCCTTTAATTCCATCCTGCACAAATTCGATGTATACCTTCCTCAAGCACTGTATCAAACTCTCAAGGGGATGCAGAAAATGAATAAAACATCATCTCTGCCTCAGAGGAGACGCAGCAAGGCCAAGAGGATAAAAGCAGCGACACTGGAAAACAACTGCCTGAGGACGCAAGCTGGTTAACCGTAATCAGCCAGAGACCTTGGACAAGTTACTTAACCTTTCTGATCCAGCATCTTCATCAGCACAGTGGTGCTAATGACAGGACCTAGTTAGTGCTGCTATAGGGACAGCTGAGTAACTTCCCTGATGGCATTAAGAGCTGGTTCCTGCATCATGATCATCATCTATATGAACATACAACCCATGATTTTAAATTTTTCATTGTCCTATTGAGTAAAATTATAACAGATTCTAGGAAATAAAAGGAAAAAAAAAAAAAAAAAAACAGACAACCTGGAAAACTATTCCATTCAGTTCAGTTGCTCAGTCATGTCCGACTCTTTGCAACCCCATGGACGCCAGGCCTCCCTGTCCATCACCAACTCCCGGAGTTTACCAAGCTCATGTCCATCGAGTCGGTGATGCCATCCAATTATCTCATCCTCTGTCATCCCCTTCTCCTCCTACCTTCAATCTTTACAATATTGTATTGGTTTTGCCATATAACAAAATGAATCCGCCACAGGTATACATGTGTTCCCCATCCTGAACCCTCCTCCCTCCTCCCTCCTCATACCATCCCTCTGGGTCATCCCAGTGCACCAACCCCAAGCATCCAGTATCGTGCATCGAACCTGGACTGGTGACTCATTTCATATATGATATTACACATATTTCAATGCCATTCTCCCAAATCATCCCACCCTCTCCCTCTCCCACAGAGTCCAAAAGACTGTTCTATACATCAGTGTCTCTTTTGCTGTCTCGTATACAGGGTTATTGTTACCATCTTTCTAAATTCCATATATATGCGTTAGTATACTGTATTGGTGTTTTCCTTTATGGCTTACTTCACTCTGTATAATAGGCTCCAGTTTCATCCACCTCATTAGAACTGATTCAAATGCATTCTTTTTAATGGCTGAGTAATACTCCATTGTGTATATGTACCACAGCTTTCTTATCCATTCATCTGCTGATGGACATCTAGGTTGCTTCCATGTCCTGGCTATTATAAACAGTGCTGTGATGAACACTGGGGTACACGTGTCTCTTTCAATTCTGGTTTCTGCCTTCAGTCTTTTCCAGCACTGGGGTCTTTTCAAAAGAGTCAGCTTTTCACATAAGGTGGCCAAAGTATTGGGAGCTTCAGCTTCAACATCAGTCCTTTCAGTTAATATTCAGGACTGATTTCCTTTAGGATGGACTGATTGGAAAACTATTGGGTTGGCCAAAAAATTGTTTGGATTTTTCCATAAGATAGGAATAACTGGAACAAACTTTTTTGTCAACCTAATACTTTCCAACAGATTTCATTATTCTTCTGTCTTCCTAATGAATCTTAACAACATCTATCCTCAGAGTGATGTAAAGATGGTGGTCGGTAGGAATGTAGAGAAAAATGTAAACAATTATGGGACAGAAAGAAAAGGAGAGGAAAAGGAGGGAGAGCAGGCAGGAGGCACATTTCTGAGCTAGGTGAACCATCAGGTAGACAGGAGGTGAACTAAGCTGGAGATAACCCTTGTGGCAGCCTTGCCCTGATTTGTTTGCTCCTCTGCCCAGAAAATCCTTCCTCAAGCACTAAGCTACCACACTTTTCCTTAAAACTCTGTGTTTTTCTTTCCACTGTTCACACCTCTGTTTTACAGAATATGAGATACAGAAAGGACCTTATTGTTGCTGCTTAGTCATTCAGCCCTGTCTCACTCTTTGTGGCCCCATGGCCTGCAGATGGCCAGGCTCCTCTGTCCATGGGACTCTCCAGGCAAGAACACTGGAGTGGGTAGCCATTCCCTTCTCCAGGGGATCTTTCCAACCCAAGGATCAAACCCAGGTCTCCTGCATTGGCAGGTGGATTCTTTACCACTGAGCCACCAGGGAAACCCATAAAGACTCTCAGAGGTCACCCAATGCAGCTCCCTATTTCACACATGGGAAAAATTTGAAGGGCAACAAGACCAAAAACTGAGGGCTGACGAGACCAAAAACTGAGGGCCAATGAGACCAAACACTGAGGGCCAACAAGACCAAACACTGAGGGCAACGAGACTAAACACTGAGGGCAATGAGACTAAACACTGAGGGCAACGAGACTAAACACTGAGGGCAACGAGACTAAACACTGAGGGCCAACGAGACTAAACACTGAGGGCAACGAGACCAAACACTGAGGGCAAGAGACTAAACACTGAGGGCAACAGACTAAATACTGAGGGCCAACAAGACCGAACACTGAGGGCAACAGACTAAACACTGAGGGCAACGAGACTAAACACTGAGGGCAACAGACTAAACACTGAGGGCCAACAAGACCTAACACTGAGGGCAACAGACTAAACACTGAGGGCAACGAGACTAAACACTGAGGGCAACGAGACCAAACACTGAGGGCAACGAGACCCAACACTGAGGGCAACGAGACCCAACACTGAGGGCAACGAGACTAAACACTGAGGGCAACAAGACTCAACACTGAGGGCCAAAGAGACCAAATCATTTACCTGGGGCTAGATAGCTCCACAGTGGCAGAGACAACATGCACGCTGGACTCCCAGTGCCCCAGATCTGTGCTGTCTCCTTTAGGACAATAAATTGGGTGAAAATGAGTCACTCAGTGCCTCTTTGTGACCCCATGGACTACACAGTCCATGAAATTCTCTAGGACAGAATACTGGCGTGGGTACCCTTTCCTGTCTCCGTGGGATCCTCCCAACCCAGGGATCAAACCCAGATCTCCTGCATGGCAGGTGGATGCTTCACCAGCTAAGCCACAAGGGAAGCCCAAGAATACTGGAGTGGGTAGCCTATCCCTTCTCCAGTGGACCGTCCTGACCCAGGAATTGAACTGGGGTCTCCTGTATTGCAGGCTGATTCTTTACCAACTGAGCTATGAGGGAAGCCATTTACCCAAGTGGAGTCTGACTGGCCCTTATACAGTCAGGTATGTAAGTTTTTATCTTGGGAAGAAAATCTTGAGAAATATTTTTAAATGAATTAACAAGAAGCTTACTGTTTTTAATTCAATAAACATGTTTTATTATTAACTTCATTGCCTGCTAAGCCTGAAATTAGGTTTTCCTATGCTTGGGTAGGTCCTGCCTAACCAATAACACAACAATCAGATTTCAATTAAACAGATACTCACTCTTGGGCTACACACACACACACACACACACACACACACACACACACACACCCCTCAAAGAGGCACTTAATCAAAACACAATTTAAGCCCATTCTTGCTGTCATTCTTCTGGCCTGTATTTAAGAAGCAGGTATCAAATATAATAAGATAAGGCTCTCTGAATAAGGCTCTCTCCAAGTTACTCATTCTCCAAAGTAGGAATGTTTCTTGCTACTGCTTCCTATTTCTAACCCAACAACAAAAGGCAGCCTCCCCAAAGGACTCCTCCACAAGCTTTTGACTCTGTCTTCTCTGTGAGTCCTTGGTCTGTTTGGGCAAAACCAGATCAGTAGTCTCCTGAAGACTTTTAACTTTCCTTCTTCCTAGTTTTCAATTCTGCAGTGGAAGAGGGAGGCTCTGAAAACAGAGCTTTTGATGCGTTTTAACAATATATTTAGAAACAGAGAATTCTGTGGTGGTCCAGTGGTTAAGACTGCCCCTTCCAAAGCAAAGGGTATGGGTTTGATCCCTGTTTGGGGAGATCAGATCCCACAAGTCTCATGGCCAAATAACCCCAAATTAAACAGAAATAATATGGTAACAAATTCAACAAAGACTTGTTTTAAAAAAATCCTATAAAAATAAACACAGTAAGTATGTTTTTGCACTGTGGTTTTAGCTCAGATCCTTATGGGTAAGCATCTGGTTAAAACAAACATTTTAACGTGAGAAGAAGCCACTTGTTTGCTGATGCCCGCCCCCTTCCCTTCCCTGCTCTCAGGGTAGTTGGGTGTGTGCTCTGTTCCTCAGTCCTGCCCGATGCTTTTCGACCCCATGGACTATAGCCCACCAGGCTCCTCTGTCCACGGGATTTCCCAGGCAAGGATACTGGAGTGCGCTGCCATTTCCTCCTCCAGGGGATCTTCCCCACCCTGGGGCTGAACCCCAGTCTCCTGTGTCTCCTGCATTGGCAGGCAAATTCTTTACCACTGAGCCACCTAGGAAGCCATGTGGATGCGTCCTCCCTGTGATTAAAATTTGGGCTCTCTTCTCACGTTGCTTAGACTAGAGGAACATGTGAATCTGGGCCACTAAAAATAACTCAGTTCTGTTGCCTAAATAGGTGTTTACTTTTAGTAGACTGCAGCCACATAGAGCCTATTTATTAGAACTGCGCTCGGTGAAGTGGTGTTTACATGGATTACACTCTATGACAACGATTTATTTTGTTTTTCTTATTCTCTTTCTTTTTCTTGCACAGTCGAGATAGGCTGGTGGTAGCTGTGGCTGCTGTTCTCATTCATATGAAATTCAATTACAGGAGAAGCAGAAGAATGTGGCATTGCCAAAACAACTGCAAAAATCAAACACTGAGACTCAGGAAGACCTGAGCCAAAATCTGAAAGTTTCTATGGAAAAAAAAAAAAGCTACCGCATCTTCCTACCTTGCCTGCCAACTAGCAGAGGCAGTTCACTCTCTCCAGATGCCTCTCAGAAAAAAAACACCTCACAAGTAACAGGAACTGAGATCCTTAGGGAGCCAATTAGATTTAAGCCGTTTTCTAAATTCTGTAAAAAAAAAAAAAAAAGGAAAAAAAATCAGAAAAATAAAAACACACAAAAAATCCCAACCTGGCACTTGAAATGACATTTTACATATTCTGCTTAGGGCCTGTGGAATAATACTCAGATAATGACTAGTTGTCATGTTTATAAAATAAACCTCGAGTTTTTCATGTAACAGAATAGAATCACTGGCGAGGAAAACAAACTGCTTCAGAGCAAGAAGAAGGTGGCCCAACAAATCTGATAGGTACCTCATCCTTTGTCTTTGGAATATCAGCTAAAACATGACCAATTAGGCCAAGGTCGGTGGCAGGTAATCGCAGAAAAGTTCTCCTCCAAGAGCTGGCTGGGTGATGCTCTGAGCTTCCGACAACCGTCCCGCAAAGGCACGATGGGACAGTGCTATCAGGCAAGAGGACTTCTGGATCTCACACCCCCAGTACAAGTTCCTCAGCTATCCTTTGACAAACGATGATGGCAGAAGGTGAGACAGGGAAGAGAAGCAACTTCATAAAGGCCAGTGAGGGTCTCCCCAGGTGCAGAAGCAGGTCTGGGTTTCCGCTTCTGGTGGGACCCAGGGACCTGGTGTCCCGTGCCTCCTGCATCTCTGCAGAGCTCACCATACTAATTCCATGGCTAGCTGTATTTCCTCATTAGATGTACAGCAGATGTGTCAAAGACAACAGAATCAGGCAAAAAGCCAGTAAGACTTATACATAATCAACTTCAGTTGGGTTTCTGAGATGGTTTATCTTCACTCCAGGATGAAATGGCCCCAGATCCATCTCCAAAGATGGTTTTGTAAAAAGCAACCAGACTCCATCAGACCCTCACTCACTCCTTCACCCTGTCTTTAGTACGCCATCAAAGGAACTGGGTCCAAGACGTGAACAAAGAGGTAAAAAGGAAACATGCCCTCAAGAAAATATTGCAGGGCTCCTGGGCAAGGACATGCTTTTGTCCCATCATGTGTTTGAAGACGTGTGTGTGTGTGTGTGTGTGCTGGGTCGTGTCCACCTCTGTGCAACCACATGGAATGTAGCCCACCAGGGCCCTCTGTCCATGGAATTTTCCAGGCAAGAACACTGGAGCTGGTTGCCATTTCCTCCTCCAAGGGATCTTCCCAACTCAGGGACAGAACTCGCATCCCCTGTGTCTCCTGCATTGGCAGAAAGATTCTTTACCACTGAGTCACCAGAGAAGCCCACGTGACTAAACGTGAACTTTATCCAAAGATGAAGATGCCAGTATCTATGCAAGAAGCAACTCACGAGTCAGCACTTCATCTTTCTCAAGTTCTACCTTAAATATAACCTATTCCGTGAGGTTGTTCTAATGCCCTAACCGGAAATAACATCTTCTTCACTTGAGTTTAGCTATGTATGTAATTGTCTTATTGCCCCTTAAGTTCTTTGAACAAGGATATTTTACTGAGTGGAAAGAATGAAATATAATGAGCATAAGATTCTTGACTATGTGGTAGAGACAGCTATTGAGGGATCCAAGTGGTCAGGGAGGACTTTACCGAGTTACACTTAATAGGACACCAGAGTTAAACTGTCAAAGGAAGAAAGGAGCAGATCCAAAATTAAGGAAGAAGATAAGCCTGAGGTCCTGGGATGTCACCTAACATATTCATTTAAAGTCTGTATGCTCTGCTCTGCTTAGTCTCTCAGTCATGTCTGACACTTTCCGACCCCATGGACTATAGCCCGCCAGGCTCCTCTGTCCATGGGATTCTCCAGGCACGAATACTGGACTGGGTTGCCATGCCCTCCTCCAGGGGATCTTCCTGACCCAGGGATTAAACCCATGTCTCCCGAATTGCAGTGGATTCTTCACCACATAAGCCATCAGGGAAGACCATTTAAAGTCTAGTAACTTCTAATAGTATGTCAAAAGGCTTTCCATGTGGGTTGGTTGGTAAAGAATCTGCCTGCAATGCAGGAGACCACGGGCAATGCAAGAGATGTGGGTTCGATCCTTGAGTGGGGAAGATTCCCCTGGAGAAGGCCAAGAAAGACACCGAAAGGTCCTTTTAAGATGGGAACATCATTCGCATGATGGTGCTCCTAATCCATACCAATGACAGGAATCACTAGAGGATAATAACATCTTTGTTTTTGAGGCCCTGGAATGCCTCTGAGGACCATCCGCCTGCAGAGCATTTTCAGAAACAATTGAATTCCCAGGCTGCATTAACCATGTTGAAAAATATGACCTCTATGGTAACAAGAAAGGATTAAGAGCTTAATTAAGCCAATGCTCCCTCGTGCCCAGCATGCCTGCCAATCACGATCAGTGACAAGTTATGTCTCTTCATATACTTTTTGAACCAATATTTTCTTGGATAATTACAACATGGGACTACATACATTGTCTCAGTTCAATTCAGTTCAGTCGCTCAGTTATGTCTGACTCTTTGCAACCCCATGGACTGTAGCACACCAGGCCTCCCTGTCCATCACCAACTCCCGGAGTTTACATAAACTCACATTCATTGAGTCGGTGATGCCATCCAACCAGCTCATCCTCTGTCGTCCCTTTCTTCTCCTGCCTTCAATCTTTCCCAGCATCAGGGTCTTTTCAAATGAGTAACTAAACAGCATCAATATAAATATTTCAGCCTTGCAATTACTTTCAAAGAAATTTAGAATCTCTTTTTAGAGCTAATACCTTTTAGAAATAAGTGTTCCTTCAGCATTTGCTTTCTTTCTGGCCCCATTGTACAAATCATTCTGTTTTTCCTCACTTTTCCAAGATCCTCAGGGTCATTCTCTAAGGCTGTCTGCTTTAAAGACAACTTGGTGCCAAAGATCCCACCCCAGCTCTGAAGTTCACTTGGATGACACTTTCACACACTGGGTCTCTTCCTATTTACCTCCATCCAAATCTAGTCATTTTCTGCATAAAAGTTTCACTTCCCAGGAGCTGCAACCTACCTCTTGCACATTTTCCACCTATTTCCCTGGGTAGGCAGCTGCCCAGAAGGCAGCAGGGAGGAGGAGCTTTTTGATCTAATGAAGCTACTCTGCAGGACTCACAGCTAATGGCTAGGAGCTGGGCTGGTAGTTCTCTGGGGAGCGCAGGTGAGCGCAAGTGTAAAGGCTCAGCTGAGAGTCATCACGGTGCCTCGCTTGTAGCCTAGAGCATAGACTCCCACTTCGGAGCGGTAACCTGTTAATGGCTTACATAATGAAGAAATGAGTCAGTGTACTTGGCAATTCAGACCTGAGCTATGGGAGGCCTCAATTCAAAAGGGAATTCTGAAAGACAAGTATCAAATGGTGACATGGTGACATTTTTTTTTTTCTTTAAGGTGCTGGTAGTGGGGAAGAAAGGCTATTAAGTGATAGACATTTGTATTCTTCTGCTGTTTTCAGCTTTCTGGGCTTTTAGATGACTGCTGGCTCCAGGTTGAGCCCAGCCTGGGTCAGCCCTGGGCATCCTGGGGAATGAGAGCACCTTGACCTGCTGAGCCCAGACCCATTATGGAGCAGATTCAACCTCCTTGAGAACTGAAGATGCCTCCCGGCCTTTTAGAAGACCCAGGGCAAAACCCACCACGGGATTTTTTTTTTAAATTGAAGTCTAGTCGAATTGCAATGCTGTGTTAATTACTGCTGTATAGCAAAGTGACTCAGTTATATATGTATGTGTGTGTGTGTGTGTGTATATTCTTTTTCTAGTCTTTTCCATTATGATTTATACAGGTTATTGAATTCAGTTCCCTGTGAGATACAGTAGGACCATGAATGAAATAATGCCACTTGCAGCAACACGGATACAACTCGAGATGATCACACTAAGTGAAGTACGAAAGACAAATACCATATGCCATCACTTGTATGTGGAATGAAAATATGACAGAAATGAACCTACCCAGGAAACAGAAATAGAACCAGGGACTTAGAGAACAGACTGGCAGTTGTCAAGGGTAGAGGAGACGGGAGAGGGTTGAATTGGGAGTTCTGGATCCTGGGTGCAAACTGGTAATGCATGGAATGGATAAACAACTACACGGTTTAAAACAATGAGATGTCTCATAATATAAAGTCTTGGCTAACATAAACCAATCAAGGAGTCAAAAGTCACAGGTGAGACCTTAGGAGAGATAACCTTTCGGCAAGCTCTTGCCATGGTCATGGCTAAAATGGCAAATGAAAGTCTCTTGACCTTCTAAACAGAGAAGAGGCAATAGGCAAGGCTTAGAGCGACTTCCCTTTCACTTTTCACTTTCATGCACTGGAGAAGGCAATGGCAACCCACTCCAGTGTTCTTGCCTAGAGAATCCCAGGGACGGGGGAGCCTGGTGGGCTGCCGTCTATGGGGTCACACAGAGTCGGACACGACTGAAGTGACTTAGCAGCAGTAGAGTTTGGGACTCAACAAAAGATAACCTTAATGAGCTCTTAGGATATGCCAGGATCTTATTTGTATTACCTCACTGAATCCTCATAACAATCTTTGAGGCAGATGGTGGTATACTGAGCTGGCCAAAAAGTTCATCTGGATTTTAATCTCTCATGGGAAAACCCAAATAAACCTTTTGGCCAATCCAACAATATTATTTATAGTATTGAATTCCCATTTTTAAGATGAAGAAACTGAAGCTTATGAGCTTAAGTAAATCATCCATATTTCCCCAATCTGATGGGATTTAAATGAAAGTGAAAGTGTTAGTCACTCCTCAGGTCCGACTCTTTGTGACCCCATGAACTGTCTCCCACCAGGCTCCTCTGTCCATGGGATTCTCTAGGCAAGAATACTGGTTGCCATGCCCTCCTCCAGGGGATCTTTCCGACCCAGGGATCAAGCCTGGGTTTCCTGAATTGCAGGCAGTTTCTTTACCATGTGAACCACCAGGGAAGCTCCCACATGCTATCAATTACTTACACTGTCAGTGCCCAAGGAGATTTTTTAAATAAGAATTAGCCTGTTTCCAAGAAATTTTGTAGGATGAAGGAAAGGGGTAAGCAAGAAAAATAAGAATTCTTGGGGAAAAAAAAAAGCTGAGAAGAATAAAAAGAAACAACTCGAAGAAAACAGAATTTCTCTGCCATATTGTCAGTTCATTTCTGTTATCTGGCTTAATGAGGCAGGAGGAAATTCTAAAGTCGGACGATGTGAACATTTGCCCACAAAGACTGGGGCTTGTTCATAGCCAAGCAAATTGTCTGTTAAACACAGTTTCCAGTGTAGACTCACACCTCACTCACATGGGGTTGCTCTTATTCACCAGCGATCTGTCCCCACCAGTCATCTGTGGCTATTTCAAGAGGTCAACGCCCAGGAGCTGAGTTTTCCAACCGAGTCTCCTCCTTGGAGAGGCAGGGGAGGGCTGGTGACATCATGGGAACAGTGTCTGTCTTCTCCGCTATGACTCAACTGAACATGTCAAAGAAACGCTACTCTTGCTGGCCCCAGAGCAATGCATGAATGATTCGATTTGCCCAGCAAAGTCCATGGAAAACAGCAGGCTACCTCTATCCCAGTTCCACGAAAAAGTGGGCAAGGCAGCCATGAGAAGTTACTCAGGCAAACCCGAACCACCAGAGAGAGGCGACCTTGACCCGCCTCCTTCACTCCCCCCATAAAAACGTGTACACACATCTGCATGTTCCTCTTGCCGAAAACGGGACAAGACAATCGGCTTCCTTCCTGCTCTGTGCTCTCATTCTACGTTAGACCAACTGCTAAGTTACGGACCTTACCAGACTGTCCTGCCGTCTACTCCACCTGTGTGGCTTCCCAGGTGGCTCAGCGGGAAAGAATCCACCCGCCAACGCTGGAGATGCGGGTTTGATCCCTGAGTTGGGAAGATCCCCTGGAGAAGGAAACGGCAAACCACTCCAGTATTCTTGCCTGGGAAATCCCATGGCCAGAGGAGCCTGCTGGGCTACAGTCCACGGGTCGCAAAAAGTTGGACATGGCTCATCGACTAAGCAACAACTTTCCACTTAGGTAACAGCTCCTCTTATCCCCTGAATATCTGAGTCCCATTCATCTGATATCATGTGTAACAAACACTGTTAACAAACCAATGTAAGATTGAATGTAATGATGAGTGAAGGACAACTTGCTCCCAGTTCAGCTCAGCTTAGCCACTCAGTCGTGTCCGACTCTTTGCAACCCCATGGACTGCAGCACACCAGGCCTCCCTGTCCATCACCAACTCCTGGAGCTTACTCAAACTCATGTCCATTGAGTCGGTGATGCCAGCCAACCACCTCATCCTCTGTCATCCCCTTCTCCTCCTGCCCTCAATCATTCCCAGCATCAGGGTCTTTTCAAATGAGTCAGCTCTTTGCATCAGGTGGTCAAAGTATTGGAGTTTCAGCTTCAACATCACTCCTTCCAATGAACATTCAGGACTGATCTCATTTAGGATGGACTGGTTGGGTCTCCTTGCAGTCCAAGGGACTCTGAAGAGTCTTCTCCAACACCATAGTTCAAAATCATCAATTCTTCGGTGCTCAGCTTTCTTTATAATCCAACTCTCCCATCCATACATGACCACTGGAAAAACCATAGTCTTGACTAGATGGACCTTTGTTGGCAAAGTAATGTCTTGGCTTTTTAATATGCTGTCTAGATTGGTCATAACTTTTCTTCCAAGGAGTAAGTGTCTTTTTATTTCATGGCTGCAGTTACCAGCTGCAGTGACTTGACTTTGGAGCCCCCCAAAATAAAATCTGTCACTGTTTCCACTGTTTCCCCATCTATTTGCCATGAAGTGATGGGACCGGATGCCATGATCGGTGCCCTGCAAGAGTCTATTTCCCAGTCCCGTGTAAGTTCTGGCAGCTCTATAGTGGGGTTAATGGTGACTTCCTCCAAGAGGACGTATGCCATACCCGTACCCAGAGCCCCTGTCCCTGTGGCAGACCACTGCTGACCCATAGCTCCACAGGAGACGCTCTCAGTTCTGTCTCCGTCTCTGTGGAGTCCCTGGGTCCTGGTGCGCACAAGGTTTGTTTGCAACTTGCTCCCAGGCTCAGGCTAACTGGGGCAACAAGAAATGTGCTCTATTGCTTATGACTGAAGATGGCTGATGCTGTCACACTTGGCGAGGGGTAGATCATGCGCATTTGTAGTGTTAGACGTCCAGGATGTTTGGGCACTTAATGAATGAGTTTCATGTGTGGTTATATGTGCATGTATAACCATGCAGCTTTTTGGCTGGCCAAAAAGTTCATTTGGGTTTTTTGAAAGATGCTACAGAAAAACTAGAACAGACTTTTTTTGGCCAACCAAATATTTTGCATTTTCCTCTGCAGAATTCATCACTTCCACTTTGTATCCACCAAGCCTGCCTATCTCATAATTTTCTCCCTTAATCACGTATTTCTTTGGACTTAATTCAAGTAAAATCCTTAATCTAAAATGGTATTCTCCTTCTTACTATAAGACTCCAGAGAGAGGAAAGGGTAGAAAATGTGACTTGGAACCACCTCACAGAGCTGCCCGCAACACGCCAGCTGAGCTCCAAGTATGATGGATGCTAGAGTTTCAGCAAGACTCAATACAGACGTGGCCACTCCTCTTGCAGAATTTACAGTCAGTGGTCGAAAGAGATCATAAGGTGAGTAAAGCATAGTAACAATGACAATGGAAACACAGGGTGTTACAAGAGCACAGAGCAAAGAGATCAAAGCTAATCTGGAAATCCGGAAGGGCCCCCTAGACAAAGTCCTTTCAAGTTTTGACCTGAGAAATAACCAAGACTTATCCAAGTGCAACAGGACTGTGGGAAAGAGGAGGGGAAGACCCAGAGACAGGGGAGAGCATAGCGTATGAAAGAACTTATAGAATGTTGTCGTTCCGTTTATTCGCTCAGTCATGCCAGACTCTTTGTGACCCCATGGACTGCAGCTCACCAGGCTCCTCTGTCCCAGGCAAGAACACTAGAGTGGGTTGCCATTTCTTTCTCCAGGGGATCTTCCAGAGCCAGGGATGAGACCTGCATCTCCTGCACTGGCAGCTGGATTCTTACCACTGAGCCACCAGCGAAGCCCACTTACAGAATGGCTGGGGTTTAAGTCAGGAAACGGCTCGAGCCCCAGCTAGTCTATTCTCAGGGCAATCAAGAACACTGAAGGATTTTAACCAAGATGGTGACATTTGGATGTGAGTTTCAGCAGAGAGACTGGGGTTGTAGAGAAAGACGTCTAGATTTGCAGTTGTACCATTAGAGTAGGCTACGTGCAGCAATAAATAGATCTTCAACATTTTCCTTTTAGCACGATTACTTGGCTGCCATATGGAGAATGGATTATAAAACTGCAAGACTAGATACACAGAAGCCACTTAGGATGCTGTTGCAGTCGTCCAGATGAGGGTGCTAATGGCCATGATGGAGATGGAGAGAAGTGGATGGGTGCAAGAGAAGATTAAGAAGACAGAATTAACAGACTGTGACAATCTTAGGTCAGGGGAGGGCACAGGTTTCCTTAAAGGGCCAGAGAGGAAGAAATTAGGCTTTGCCAACCATAAAATTTCGGTCATGATGACTCAACTCTGCTGTTTTGGTTGAGAGAGTAGACAGACAATATCCAACATCCACACTGTACCTGTGTTCCAGTAAAATTTCCCTTACCAAAAAAAACATGTCAACAGGCCAAATTTAGCCCAGGGCTGATGCCTGCAGACCCCTGGACTAAGTGAGGGATGAAGCAGGAAGAGTATGAAAAAACGGTCCCAAGCATGGGGCATGAGCCCCTGGATGGCTAGCTTACTATTTTCAAAAATATTGATTTACTGGCCATGCTGGATCTTCACTGTTGCACATGGGCTTTCTCTAGCTGCGTGAGCAGGGCTTCCTCCTTGTTGGGGTACACAGACGGCTCACTGCAGCGGCTTCCCGGGCTGCGGCTCGTGGACTCCAGGCGCTCAGGCTTCGGTAGTTGAGCGCACTGGCTTAGTCACCTCGTGCCACGTGGAATCTCCCTGGAACCTGTGTCCTCTGCACTGGCACATGGATTCTTAACCACTGGACCACCAGGAAAGCACCCTCCCCACCGCCACCAACCCGGCTTGCTGTTCACAGACAAAGGGATGCTGGAGACAGAGCGGCATCAGAGAGAGGGAGGTGTGGCCAGTTTTTAGACAAGCTGAGTTCAAGAGACCTGAGAGACACCACTCAGATCCTAGATACAGGACACATGGGGATCTGGGAGTTGTCTTGGGGGAGCAGACTCAATGTTACAAGCAGATAACCACAAGTCTGCAGCTTCAGTAATAATAAGGTTCTCAGATGGTGATGCCAGACACTCCGAGGGGGAAGCGGGGACAATCATTCCAGGATCCTGTCGGGTAGCAGCGCCTCGTTACCACCCACAAGGATGACAGTTCAGGGAGGAGCACTGGCAGGAGCCCTCTGGGGGTCAGGTCGGAAGATGGTATCATGTCTGCCCACCACCCACTGGAGAGACGTCACCCACACGGCCATGGAACTGCAAGAAAGGCTGGGGACGCGGTGGAGTTGCGTCCCAGAATGTCTAGGATCAAGGGTAGAGTGGATGTGGGGGGGAGGTCACCAGGATGGACCACCGGAGTCAAAACGACCTACAGGCTAGAAGGCTTGAGGGTGAACAAGAGAGATTCCGATAACGTGACGAGTGAGACCAAGTCCATGGCCCAGACGGACACTGATACGAGATGAACGGAGAAGATTCATCCCCGAACAATCCAGCCAAGGAGAGGAATGACAGGGGGAGAAGAAAGCTGGGAGAGTGTGTGAGAGATTTAATGAACATATGCAGACATGAGCACAAATTTAGTCATTAAGCATCAAGCACATCTTTGACAAGCTGACACATATTTGGTATCTCTGGTATTTAGATGAGTGTGTGCTCAGACGCTCAGTCGTGTCCAACTCTTTGCAGTCCCTTGGACTGTAGCCCGCCAGGCTCCTCTGCCCATGGGATTTTCCAGGCAAGAATACTGGAATGGGTTACCATTCCCTTCTCCAAGGGATCTTCCTGACCCAGAGATGAAACCCGCATCTCTTGTGTCTCCTGCAGTGACAGGCGGGTTCTTTACCACTAGCACCACCTGGGAAGCCTCTATTTAGATGAGAAAGGAGCCAAACTGCCTTTAAGAAAAAAAGACAAATCAGCTCCTCCAAAAATTCTAGGTTTCCCTTACCATTTAGATGGACTGCTTTAGGGCTATGTAGGGCAATCATTTTGTTTCCATTCACTTTTGTGTCCATAAGTCAATGTATATAGATAAAATGTGTTTTCTGTTTAAAAAATGTTATGTGGTCTTATACACATTGTGAACATACTAATATAAATACATGCCTGTCTGTATACACACATTGACTCAGCACTCCCCGAATTCATTCCTACAATGCATTTTCACTACATTCCTACATTTCTTTTTCACTTCTAGTTTTTGGCAATTCATTCCTACAATGCATTTTCACTACATTCCTACATTTCTTTTTCACTTCTAGTTTTTGGCAATTCATTCCTACAGTGCATTTTCACTACATTCCTACATTTCTTTTTCACTTGTAGTTTTTGGCAATTTTCCATACTCTGTGCTTTGTTCAAGGCCCTTCCACCTCCCATCCAACCCACGTTTAGTCCTTGCTCCCAATGAGAAGACCAAGAAAAAAAAGTTGTATTCCACCCTGATAACACTTGAAGCACTGCTTCATTATTACAAAATACAACAGAGCCTATTGCTGAAACAAGAAAATCAAGGCCAGAACACCTAAGCTCCTGTCTTCAGCTATTCTGAGCCCAGGAGACCTCAGCTGAGAAAAGAGAAAAAAATCTGAGATCGAGCAGAGTTGTGTCTACCAACCTTCCCACTTTTAGAATGTGAAATCTTTAGGGTACAGAAGGGGCTTCCAAGGGTTTTGAATCTGGAACACTCTTCAGCAGAAAATCAGCCAGCCTTGCTTATAAATACGTTTAAAAAAGACAAGTAGCTTTTTAAAAAATGATCCGCCCAGGAAGTACACAGATGGTAAAGAAAGTAAAATTAGTAACCTCTTCTACTTGCCCAGCATAAATTATTATGTACTCAATCCGACCAAGTGACTATTTATAAGCCTGACCTCGAACACCGTGGGGTTCAATAAATATGACTTGCAGATGGTGACAATGTTCCCCATATTTCCTTAATGACACGCAGGTGGCAGCTCAGTGGCACAAATCATATGCATTTTATTTTCCCTTCACTGCTCCTCATCTTGTAACTCACATCAGGTCTAACTACTGGAAAAAGCCTCCCAATTAGCAAAATTAATTCTTCCTTTGATTTGAGAGAGACCAGCCCGTGTTTACAAGCAAGGAAAAACTTTGCAAGCAGCATTTCTGCCCTGACTTCTGTGATGAGATGTTCTGTCAGCTCCAACAAGGCTTTCTTATTGCTACTTTTATAGGGGCATCATTATTCAAAGTCAGCGCGCTTCAAATATCATCTGCAGAGCACACATGGAGAAATTTGGCTGCTGATGCAGATAATGTATGAAACTGAGAGATTGCAACTTGTTTCCCACCGGCCAGATCAAATATGTAAGTTTTAAAAAAAGATTCTAGACTCTTTCAGCTGTTTTGGGGGGAGCTGTAAGAGATGGGCAGGAGTTCACCAACATGAGGTATACAAATGTCACAGGCAGTTGTTCAAAAAGATTATGCAAATGTGAAATTCACAATTTGAACCTCTATTATCTGATGCTTCAAACGGCTGCTGGGCTGGAAAGCCCATTGATTTCCCTTGGTCAGATTCTCCTCCTATCTCTGTCATTCTAAAACCGCCAAGCCAACTCAGCTGCCTCTTCCTCTTCACTAGATGGTCTCGTTTCCTCCCAGTCTAGAAAGTGAAGGCCATTCAGCCGCGCTGGGAACCCTGGGCCCCCCGCCGTGTTCTCCCACCAGCTCATCAATCATCCTGCGTGAGCCGTCACCAGAGGGCTGCCCATCACCCCCGTCTCTCCCTCCACCACCTCAGTTTAGGTCCTGTCACCCTTTACTTGGACCAGCGCAGAAATGACTCGTGATCTCCTTGCCAGGCTCGATTTCTGTACAATGGATTCAGCTCATGGAAAGCAAACAAAACCTACCTAAAACAGAATTCAAAAAGTAAACAGTCTCTGCTTAAAACACTTTCATGAAAAACACCCTCTGAAAATAAATCTAAACTTTTTAAAAGGCAGTAAGAGCCCCAAACATCAGGTACCAGACCACAGCTACAACCTCATTTCTCATGTTGTCTGCCTATTTCTCTCTCTGATACACATACACACACACACACATACACACACACACACACACACACACCTGCCCTTCTAGTGATACACACACACACACCACACACACACCTGCCCTTCTAGTGATACACACACATACACACACACACACCTGCCCTTCTAGTGATACACACACATACACACACACACACCTGCCCTTCTAGTGATACTACACACACACACCTGCCCTTCTAGTGATACACACACACACACACACACACACACCCCTGCCCTTCTAGTGATACTACACACACACACCTGCCCTTCTAGTGATACACACACACACACCACACACACACCTGCCCTTCTAGTCATACACACACATACACACACACACCTGCCCTTCTAGTCCCCACCTCATGAACCACTCACACTAAAGTCGCTGCCCAGAATGCATTCCTTGTTCCTGACCCTCACATGGCTCCTCCCAGTACACGTTTGCAGCAGGGACCACCTCTGCTCTTGGCCAACTCAGGACACGTTCTCAGCACTCAAGGACTCTCTATCCAACTCTGCGAGTGGAAGCTAATATTGCCATTCAACAACACATTTTTGTATCTCTGAGTTAACAGCACAGTTATCTACAGAGTACAATAACAGAATTAGATCCAAACCCATGGGAATTTTGTGTATGATGAAAGTAGAAAAGCTATGGACTCTCAAATAATGGTGCCCAGATAATGGGTTAAAAATGTAGAAATGACCATTTTGGATACTCAGCCAGTTATCTTACCCCCAAATTAATTCCAGTTAGATTAAGTATTCAAATGTCAAAAAAAAAAAATCACAGAAGAATTAAAAGAAAATTCATGAGACAATATCTGTAACACAAAGGAAAGACTTTTCCAAGCATGATGTTAAAAACCAGAAACTATAAAGATTGATATATATAACTAAATACATAAATAAGTAGCTTTTTAATTGGAGAAAAGTACTGTAGTCCAAGGGAAAAGACAATCAATAAATTGAGAAAAATGCCTAGTGGGTATATTGCCTAGTTTGAATAAACTGATTCAAATGGAAGAAAGTTAATCTCCATAGTATGTAAAGAATTCTTGAGAACCAATAGAAAAAGATAAACCTTCTATTAGAAAAAGCAAAACAAATGATATAAACAGACACACAAATTGCTTCTCAATTCATGTAAAGTTTTCAAACTCTTAAGTCAGAGAAATTCAATTTTTCAGTGCTATTTTGCATGTAAGAACAGCAAAGATTAAAAAAAATACTCTGGATTATTGAAGGTATGAGACAGGGGCACTGTTAAATACTGCTGAGAAGAAAGGTCTAGGAAGCAGTTTGACAATGAGTCTCAAAAACTCTGACCCTGAATTTTTCCCAGAATTTATCCTGCAGAACAATCTAAACATCCAGCACCGCAGGGGAGGGGGGAGGGTTCTTAATAAAATAGAATATCTCCTTCACTCCAGTGTTCTTGCCTGGAGAATCCCAGGGACGGGGGAGCCTGGTGGGCTGCCGTCTATGGGGTCGCACAGAGTCAGACACAACTGAAGCGACTTAGCAGCAGCAGCAGCACGGCATTATTATCATATACCCATCAAAATTCAAGATATATGCACAAAAAGATATATGCACACAAAAAAAGATATATACACAAAAAGATATATGCACACACACACACACAAAGATACATACACAAAAAGCTATGCTTGATATGTCAATTTTTTTAATTGATTTAAAAACAACCAAAAACATCCTATTTTAAGATATGTCTGTATATTTGCACAGGAAAAAAAAGAATTTGGAAGGACATTTACCAAAACGTAAATCATCATGATCTCTGAAAGATGAGAATCTGAATTCCTTCTTTATATCTTCTTTCCTTCTTTTTCATACCTTTTCATATTATCTGATTTTTTTAACCAAGTGTATGTATACTTTATCATTCAATTACCAACAATAAAACTATTACCACTATTTAAAAAGGATGAATAAAATGGAGAAAGAAGACAAAAACAGTCTTCATACAAATAGACTGAGAGAGCCCAGAGTCTCTGAAAGAGACTAAAAGAGCTGTCGTTTTAACTGAATTATGCCAACCAGGAACAGGGGATAGTGATGAAGTTCACCTTCTACCGGGGTGCCAAACCCCACTGGCGCAACACAACAGGAGTGTCAGGGGACGCACACTGACGGAAGCCACCCGCCCTGGCCAGGCGCCACAGCAACCACTCGCGTAAGCTGTTTCGACAGGAGGTCCTGGTAAGGAACACGGAACTAACAGGCCACCACCAACAGGGAGAGCTCAGGAAAGGTCAAAAGGAGACACCACGTGTCCAACCAGCTCCCAGAATCCTTCTTGCTGGCATCCATCTTGGCTGAACAAGGCGTGCACCACCAGGAAAGACTCTGAGTCAGAAAGACTGGCTAAAGCCAACCCGGAAACTAATCCCATTACCATAAAACCCGAGACTGCGAGCCACATGGCAGAGCAGTCCTCCTGGGTTCCCTTACCCTACTGCTCTCTGCCCGGGAGCCCCTTCCCAATTAAACCTCCTGCTTCATCAGCATGTGTGTCTCCTCAGACAATTCATTTCCGAGTGTTTGACAAGAGCCCAGTTTTGGGCCCTGGAAGGGGGCCCCCTTCTTGCAACAGGGCCATCTGAACTAATACCTGAACAATTTACACCATGAATTTACTTTTCAGAATCTCTCTCCTATATGAGATGATCAACAGATACTCTGATCTCACTAAACATAAAACAATGATTAACTGTTCTTTTTCATAACAGAGTAAATAAAGCTAATATCCTCCTTCCCTCATTATGACACTTTGGCTAGTTTCAGACAGGAAAAAAAAAAAGTTGGAAGACTTCAATTCTAAGGATAAATCTATGAATAGGTTAGCAGAACATGTAAGTCTACACACAATTTTTTTTTTAATTCCTATGATTAGCTAATACTTATCACAAAAACAGATGGGTATCAGAATATGGTTAGAAGAACAACAAACCAGATGTCAACTAACTAAACTTTAAATTCTACGCATTTTATTACCCAATGTAATTTTAAGTCCATTGTTTAAAAATAGGGCGTTTCAACCATGGGGAGTAGGGGAAAGCCAAGACTCAGTGATTGGTCTTTCTGAAGACAAAAGAAGTAAAAGCTATTTATAGTGACCTTTGAATGTTTACCTTTGAGCTGGCTAATCAGATGTAAATTGTCACTCCATGGATATGCATAATCAACTTTATTCCCTTTGCTAATTGAGAAATAGAGCTGTTCATGTCAGGAAACATTTGAAAAATACACCAAGCTTGCTTAGTGGAGCAAGGTCTTTTAAAAAGTCATAGTTTCCATATGGTAAAATCATGGAAATTAGACTTACAGGGGGGGAAAAAAAAAAAAAAAACACTAAGAAAGGCTAATTTGTTATTGAGCTGCTAGTCTGGGTTGGAACAAAATCAGTCTTAACAATTTCAAATCTTTATTCACTGATGTGTTGTTGGACATTTCAGTTGCTTCTATGTCCTGGCTATTGTAAATAGTGCTGCAGTGAACACGGGTACATGTGTCCTTTGGAATTATGATATTCTCAGGGCATATGCCTGGAGAAGGCAATGGCACCCCACTCCAGTACTCTTGCCTGGAAAATCCCATGGACGGAGGAGCCTGGTAGGCTGCAGTCCATGTGTTCGTTAAGAGTCGGACACGACTGAGCGACTTCACTTTTCACTTTAATGCATTGGAGAAGGAAATGGCAACCCACTCCAGTGTTCTTGCCTGGAGAATCCCAAGGACGGCAGAGCCTGGTGGGCTGCTGTCCATAGGATCGCACAGAGTCGGACACGACTGAAGCGACGCAGCAGCAGCAGCAGCAGCAGCAGCAGGGCATATGCCCAGTAGTGGGGTTGCTGGGTCTAGGGTAATTCTATGTTTCGCTTTTTCAGGAGCCTCCATACTGTTATCCATGGTGGCCGTATCAATTTACATTCCCACCAACAGTGCAAGAGGGTTCCCTTTTCTCCATACGCTCTACAGCATTTATTGTTTGTAGGTAATTCTGATGATGGCCATTCTGACCTGGGTGAGGTGATACCTCATGGTAGTTTAACACATACGTGTGCAATCTAGAGAAATGGTACAGATGAACCTATTCCCAAGGCAGGCAGATGTAAAGAGCAGGCATGTGGACATGGGGGGGTGGGACGGGCGGGGAAGTGGAGGGTGGGATGAATTGCGAGATGCGGACTGACATCTATACACTACGATGGGTGAAAACAGCTAGTGGGAAGAAGACGCTATAAAGCGCAGGAAGCTCCGCTCAGTGCTCTGCAATGACCTAGAGGGGTGGGAGGGAGACCCAAGAGGGAGGGGATACATGTACGCATACGGCTGATTCTGTTCATGGAACAGCAGAAACTAACACAATATTGTAAAGCAATTATATTCCAATTTAAAAAAACTCAAACCTGGAATTTTTTTTTTTAAACACTTATGTTCAAAAATAACTCCATCAGCCTTTATGGAAAAGCATTCCATCACTTTACTACGCTGAGTTCCTCTCCTGCTGAGTGTACGCTTTTCCCCAGCCAGCAGTGGCTGTGGCTTGGAGGTCACTTTGCCAGGACACTTATTTACCTACTGAACTTGGTTCACACAAGTCAGTCCTTCCCTTTCTTTGACTCTCCTTAAGCGTCTTTAGTTTTCTTTAAAACTGATCCCCAGTAGGTAAGTGGGTCTCATCTCAATTGGGTAAAAACGGGCCAATACATTCTCTGGACAGACACTTCAAGGTTATTTCCATCTTTATAATCCTAGTGGAAGCGTCCATTATTTCAGTTATTGTTGGGGTTCTGGAACAAGTGACTGACGCCGCAGCCACCTGCAAGGACCACCTCGCTTCTCTGATTCCGAGATAGGACCCACTTCCACCTTAGGCAGTGCCTTCCTTGTATAAGAAGCCCAATTTCTCTCCCTCTTCGAGACAGTCCTCATTCATGAACATTCTCTCCCTTTTAACCACGGGAGTAAAACCCCCTCCTTAATTGTTCGGTGCATTTGGTCTCCCACACGGTGCATGTAAGAAATGAAGAGCCACCATTCAGTGTAAGCCCCAACCACTCTCTTCACAGAGGATGGACAAGCGCTCTATTTCTTGGGAGGCTGGAAAACCCGAGGAACAGAGGAACAGGAGGCAGGGCACTCAGAACACAGTCCACAGCCCCCCTTAGTCCAGGCGCAGGAAGGCACATGTGGCAGGGTGGGTCTTTATCCTGGGGGGTCCTGACCTCAAACTCACTCAGCTGGCTCAGCTGACAGGCATCACAGAGCCACATGTTCACAAGACACACCCGATATGCGCACTAAGGCCCTCTGAGAAGGAAACATCATTAGTGGAGTAAGTACGTGTTTCGAGGAAAGGTGCCTTGCTCCACCCTGACTACTCACTGCAGGGTCCTACGAGGGTTAGTTAACTTGTCTGAGCCTTAAATTTCTCCTCTGTAAAAGTGCTTTCACCAGCCTCCCAGAGTCAGAGGGCCCACCCTGGTTCAATGAAACATTCAAATTCCTTCCCTGTTTACCTTTAAATTCTCTAATCATTTCTTGGCTTTTTTAAAATTAACAATTCTGTGGAGATGCCATTCACATACCATAAAAATTCACCCTTTTCAAGTTGATGTGCTGTGGTGTGCTTAGCTGCTCAGTTGTGTCCAACTCTTCGCAACCCCATGGTCTGCAGCCCACCAGGCTCCTCTGTCGATGCAGATTCTCCAGACAAGAATACTGGAGTGGGTTGCCATGCCCTTCTCCAGAGGATCTTCCCAACCCAGGTGTCACGCATTGCAGGTGGATTCTTTACCACCTGAGTCACCAGAGAAGCCCTTTAAAGTGGATAATTCAGTGGTTTTTAGTGTATTCAGAGTTGTGCAACTACTACCGCCATGTAATCTCATAACATGTTCGTTATCCCGGAAAGGAAAGCCCATATCCATTAGCAGTCACTCCCCATCTCTCCATCACAACCACTAATCTACTTTCTGTTTTTATGGATTTGCCTAGATGCCTTCTAGGCTCATCCATATTGCAGCATGCATCAGCACTTCACTCCTTTTTATAGCTGAAGCACATTTCATTGTCGGGATATAAGATATTTCCCTTATCCATGCGTCGGTTGATGGACATGTTTAGCTAACATGAATAATGCTGTCATGAACATTTGCATACGGACACGACCGAGCGACTGATCTGAATCTGATCTGAACACTATGGACGTAACATACTGTCAGTTCTCCAGGGTATACATCCAAGAGAATTCCAGGGTCATAAGGTCGCTCTATGTCTAACCTTTGGAGGAAATGCCAAACTGTTTTCCATAGTGGTCATACCATCCTCTTTGCTTTTGTCCTTCGGGTTCCTTCTGTGTCTGCTTTCCGGTTGTTCAGTCTCATCTGGGAAGTAACTAGGCTTTTTGTAAAGGTGTTTCCTACAGAAAGAGTAATTTTTAGCCACTATAGGTAGAGATAGGGCTCCCCAGGCGGCTCAGTGGTAAAGAATACACCTGCCAATGCAGGAGACGCCAGAGATGCAGGTTGGATCACTGGGTCAGGAAGATCCCCTGGAGGAGGAAACGGACACTCACTCCAGCATCCTTGACTGGAAAACTCCATGGACAAAGGAGCCTAGTGGGTTACAGTCCATAGGGTTGCAAAGAGTCAAACACGACTGAGCCACTGTGCAAGAACGCCTATGTGGAGAAAACACAGAAGGTGGCTGACATGGACGCACAAGACGCACATAGACGCACACAGACGCACAACACGCATATAGACGCACAAGACGCACATAGACGCACAAGACGCACAAGTGGCGCACACAGACAGGTCATCCACATAGGACAGCAGTGGCGCTTGGAGTTCAGGGGCCAATTCAGGAAGTTCTGAGGGGGGTTCAGGATGGCTTAAATTTCTAGGCCCTAGATTTATAACAATACACCACACAAATGTAAGTATACCTGCATCTTTATTTCAAGGACTTACAGTATAACTGCAACAATACAACAGGAATGTATATAATGACAAAATACGGTTTTAAAGAAACCTAACGTGAGAGAACAATTCCTGCTGTGCACATTAGGGAAGATTATTTTGGAGCAGAGACCATCTTTCCTGGCTCTTAAAGGCTTAAATTTTATGAAGAGGAACAAATCTCAGAAGGAATTATGTAAGTAAACGTACCTAGTGAAGGTATGAATGAGAGGGGGGATTAGGAAAACAGAGGAGAAACAAGGAAGAACTGACATTCTGGCAACTGACCGAATGTGCCAAGTGAGGCCCAAAGTAGAATAAAGATGCCTCCCAGATTTGGGGCTGAGACAGTCAGATCAGATCAGATCAGTCGCTCAGTCGTGTCCGACTCTTTGCGACCTCATGAATCGCAGCACTCCAGGCCTCCCTGTCCATCACCAACTCCCGGAGTTCACTCAGACTCACGTCCATCGAGTCAGTGATGCCATCCAGCCATCTCATCCTCTGTCGTCCCCTTCTCCTCCTGCCCCCAATCCACCCCCCCCCCCAGCATCAGAGTCTTTTCCAATGAGTCAACTCTTCCCATGAGGTGGCCAAAGTACTGGAGTTTCAGCTTTAGCATCAGTCCTTCCAAAGAAATCCCAGGGCTGATCTCCTTCAGAATGGACTAGTTGGATCTCCTTGCAATCCAAGGGACTCTCAAAAGTCTTCTCCAACACCACAGTTCAAAAGCATCAATTCTTCAGCGCTCAGCCTTCTTCACAGTCCAACTCTCACATCCATACATGACCACAGGAAAAACCATAGCCTTGACTAGCTGGACCTTTGTTGGCAAAGTAATGTCTCTGCTTTTGAATATGCTATCTAGGTTGGTCATAACTTTCCTTCCAGGGAGTAAGCGTCTTTTAATTTCATGGCTGCAGTCACCATCTGCAGTGATTTTGGAGCCCCCAAAAATAAAGCCTGACACTGTTTCCACTGTTTCCCCATCTATTTCCCATGAAGTGATGGGAAATAGATGGATGCCATGATCTTCGTTTTCTGAATGTTGAGCTTTAAGCCAACTTTTTCACTCTCCACCTTCACTTTCATCAAGAGGCTTTTTAGTTCCTCTTCACTTTCTGCCATAAGGGTGGTGTCATCTGCATATCTGAGATTATTGATATTTCTCCTGGCAATCCTGGTTCCAGCTTGTGTTTCTTCCAGTCCATCGTTTCTCATGATGTACTCTGCATATAAGTTAAATAAACAGGGTGACAATATACAGCCTTGACGGACTCCTTTTCCTATTTGGAACCAGTCTGTTGTTCCATGTCCAGTTCTGACTGTTGCTTCCTGACCTGAATACAGATTTCTCAAGGGGCAGATCAGGTGGTCTGGTATTCCAGATGCCAGTAACATAAATAATGGCAAAGGCTAGAAGACCTTGCATAAGAGGGAAGCAATGAGTCAGTTCCTTTCCAGAAACCTATAGAGTTTAAAGTCCAGAGGAGGGACCTTCCCTGGTGGTCCAGTGGTTACGATTTAGCCTTCCAATGCAGGGGCCGCGGGTTTGATCTCTGGTTAGGGAGCTGAGATCCCACAGGCCTCTAGACCAAAAAACCAAAACATAAAACAGAAACAAAACTTTAACAAATTCAATAAAGACTTTAAAAAATGGTTCACATTAAAAAAAAAAAATCTTGGGAATGAAAAAAAAAAAGTCCAGGAGAACACATGTAGGTGGGGTCTACCGGTCAAAGGAAAACATAGAAATGGGGCTTAGGAAATATTTCCTCATTGAAGTCATTGCTGAAGCCCTCAGAGGACGTAATAAGAGAAGAAAAAACGGCCTGTCTCAGCTTCTACCCAAACAGGAAATCAGTCCTCTGGGAAAGCCAAGGAAATCAGGACTATGCTGGGTCAGGATTTGGGAAACTGACCCAACTTTAGGACTAAGCCTCAAGGCAGGCAGTCAGCATTTCAAGCACGAGGGTCTAAAGGCCACGGCAGACTCAGGCTTAACCAGACCAGGGCTGACATCTGGGGGATTTAATCCGCTAAGTCAGGCCTAGCAGTAGGAATTCCCCATCAGAGAAGTACGAGATTTCTGAGCTACCTCCTGCACTGACTGAAGAGGTGAAGGGCAGTGTCCAGCCTCCCAGGACAAGCAAGAGCTGAGCAGAATGTCCAGGTTCCATCTGAAAGGATGGGCTGCACAACGGCTCTGCTTCACACAGGATGGACAGATGCCGCGGAGTGGGGTGCCAAGCCTCAGCCTGCCTCCTCACTCAGACGGAAACCCAACATGCTATTGTCAATGACTTTCCATGGGGCTTTCTGACCTTCTCAGGAAACGTCCAGAAACCCAGTGAAGCCAGACCTTCAGCTACTCCAGAACCAGGGCTGAGGAAGAAAGGGACAGGGCCATACAGAACATCTGTATTTGTTGGGGCAAAGAAGGAAGAGGGAGAAAAATGATGAGGCAGAGAAGACATTCAAAGGACACTCTGCGCCTTAGTGAGACGGAGACTGACGCAGGAGAGAAGTCAGGAAAGTCAGAGGCAGAGGAGAAGACTCAGCAGAAATGAGTGGCTCACCAGGGAACCCTCTGGATCCCCTGGTTTTCACAAAAATGTTCACTGCACTGTATCCATTAGTGATGTGCTACCACAAATAATGCTGTGTCGGGCCATTTATTAAAGCTCTCTTTTTGGTTTTTGGCAACTGATATGTAAGAGTAGCAACTCCTATATAAACACCTTTTAGTGAACATATCCAATCTTGATCTAGAAACTCTCCTAAAAGCAGAAGGAAAAATCAAGAATATAAATTGGAACTATGGGCCTCCAAAAGCTCTCATCCCTAGAGTACCAGAAAAATGTAAGAAATGCTGCAGAATGCCAAGTCAGGGCAGAAATGACAAAATGTAAAATTCAGTGGTGATAGATGGTGATAGAATAGACAGATGGTGAACTAAAATGTAAACAATTAAATTATATTCTAAAAAGGATCTTTTGGAGATTTAAAAGATGGTAGTTTTAATACAAACAAAAACTCACAAAAATTGAATAGTTGTTTTTTTCCCCTCCTCTTTTATGGAGGCAAAAAGTAAAACAAAAATCATCTTAACACCAAGATCAAAAAATAGAGAATTTCAATCAACACTGCTGCACTTTTCACAAAATTACAACAGGCTGAAAACTGCCAGCAGCACATGTCAGATCTTTTGTACACTTCACTAAAGATGTATTTATTCAAAACAAAATGTCTCCCAGTGATCCCGCTGTAGAAGAAACATGAGTCATATATGCTGAGAAACTCTCGTCACAGTTTTAACCTTTTGGGGGAGAAAAAAAAATGCAGAGCTTCCAGCCCATCCACTGGAAACTGAAGAAGCCTGTGAAGAACAATTTCACAGTTTTAAAAAGCAAGAATTGCTTTGGCAGTTTGAGGCCTGATACCCAACACTGCAGACATAGAAGTGAAGAACTCATTCCAGTTCATGACTGCCTTACAATTTGAGAAACAATTGTACAACGACTCATTCTGAAACCTGTATGGACGCTGGGACCAACACAGCAAAGCTTGAAGGATTAAAAAACAACAACAAAAAAGCTCAGTGGATAATAAACCAGCATGGCGACTCAGGCCCTCCATGAAGCAGCTCAAGGAAAAGCTTGTGAAATGAAAGTCGCTCAGTCATGTCCAACTCTTTGCAACACCATGGACTATATAGTCCATGGAATTCTCCAGGCCAGAATACTGGATTGGGTAGCCTTTCCCTTCTCCAGGGTATCTTCCCAACCCAGGGATTGAACCCAGGTCTCCCGCATTACAGGCAGATTCTTTACCAGCTGAGCCACAAGGGAAAGCCCAAGAATGCTAGAGTGGGTAGCCTATCCCTTCTCCAGTGGATCTTCCCAACCTAGGAATCAAACCAGGTTCTCCTGCATTGCTGGCAGATTCTTTACCAACTGAGCTATGAGGGAAAAGCTTGGGGACCCCTAATACCACGCTGTGCCTGCAGTGTAGAATGACTTGATGGAGGCATGCCACCTATGGAATGATCAACAAGCCATACAGACCACTTCTTATTTACATGCTGTGGCTTCCCACTCAGGGTTCTGATCCGGGGCTCTACAGAGGAACATATCCACTCCCCTGTTAGGGAAAAGCAATAAAGAGGTTCGTTCTCATTCTCAGATGGAGAAAGTGCTCTGGTCCAATAGCAACTGCTTGAGGGATGACAGTTTCCAGAGCTTTCTTAAAGTGACTCCTTTTCTGAATACTAAATAACTTTTCCCATGCTTTTTGAGTGAGCTGAAAAACCAGTTTTAGAAGATAAGATATTAAACCATTTCTATAGGGAATAAGAACACTGGAGATTATTTACTTTGCTGTAATTACTCCAGCACATAGGGAGATTAGCTTTCAAATACTACCAGGTTTGCATAGAGAGATTTCAATAATGAAGAAAAATTAGTGCATGTTTTGAATATTTAGGGACTTGAAATATATATTACTGCTAAAGTGTGAACACTGGTTAATACCTGTGCAGTGAATAATAATTACCCAAACCATTCATTGCTCCCAAGTTTCTTTCCCCCCAAATAACAATTTGTTTTTTAAAAGCATCTTGATTTTTATTAGAGCCAAGAGTACATTAGTAAATGAAATGTATTTGCACATCCAACAAATGAGTTTGAGCTTCACAAGTCTTGGATTTTAAATCAAGCAGCAAGGCAGTCAACACTCTCATTCAGTAAGGGCAGAAAAAAATCTGCTTTTGACTTAAAAAAAAAAAAAAACAATTTTCAGGAAGAGATAAATGGCTTTTAAAATTTCATTATTTACTAGGATATTTGGAGGGGATTTTCAAGATTATTGGTACCATGACTTTAGCTGGCATAAAATGTATTACTGCAAAAGTTCTCATAGCGTTCCCAGCTTTATAAGCTCTATGCAGCTACTTGTTATCTTTCAGGGTAGAAGTTGCTAAGATTAAATGAAAA
The DNA here is from genome assembly GCF_002263795.3 of Bos taurus. Lineage (NCBI taxonomy): Eukaryota > Metazoa > Chordata > Mammalia > Artiodactyla > Bovidae > Bos > Bos taurus. Next base: position 13,926,567 of record NC_037339.1, read on the forward strand.
TGTTTACATAACTTTTTTTTTTTTAACTGTTTACTTTGAAATAGTTATGGACTCACAGAAAATTAAAAAAAAATTTTACAGAGTTCTGTGTACTTTTAGCCCAGGTTCCCCCAAATGGTAACATGTTACATTATAATACAACATCAAATCAGATTTCCTGGTGATCCAGTGGTTTAGAATCCACTTGCCAATGCAGGACCAGGGTTCAATTCCTGGTTCAGGAAGATTCCACATGCCCAGGGGCAACTAATAAGCCCATGGACCATAACTACTGAGCCCATGTGCCGTAACTACTGAAGCCCAAATGCCCTAGAGCCCACGCTCTGCAACACGAAGAGCCACCACAATGAGAAGCCCACGTACTGCAAATAGAAAGTAGCCCCCATTTGTTGCATCTAGAGAAAGCCTGCTTGCAGCAACTAAGATCCAGCACAGACAAAAAGAAACAATAAACCAATAAAATTTTTAAAAATATACATTAATCCAGGAAACGATATTGGTTCAATACTCTTATAAAAACTACAGGCTTTATTCAGATTTTACCACTTTTACATGCATTCACGTCTGTGTCTGTGTGTCCACACACATGTATGCACTTCTATGTAATTGTATCCCCTATATAGATTCAGGTAACAACCATTTCAAAGGAGAACCTCTCTTACCAAGGAATTCTTTCATGCCACTCCCTGCATCCCATCCCTGTCCTTGGTTACCACTAATGTGTACTTCATCTCTAGAACTCTGTCATTTCAAGAATGTTATACATTATGGAATCACATATTATGAAATCTCTTGAGATTGCCTTTTTTCCTACTCAGCATAATGCCCTTTAGATCTATCCAAGATGTTGCATGTGTTAATAGCTTGTTTGCACCCTTTTGGTGCTCTGAAATATTGCTAGCATTTTCATCATCATACAAATTGACTGGGCTCAAAAATATAATGGTGGATTTTACTGGATCAATAAATAATACTCCTCTCATGTTCCAAACAAAATAAGAAAGCAAATGAAGCAGTCATTCAGGGCCAGAGATATCAGTGTATTACTGTTCAACCTGATTGGAGAATGTGGCTTTTTATCTGCAGCCAAAAGCACTGGCTAACATTCTACTGCAGGATTAAACTTCTTCACTGGCATAAGCTGGAAAACCACTGGTAGATGGATCAGAAAGTTGGGGGCAAGCTCACTTCCTATTCCCCAACTCATCTCTCAAGAAAGTTCAGACACTCCAGAGGCTGAGGAGACACAGTGAAATAGGAAGTGTTCCTTCCATATGCTTCCTTCCTCGGGTGTAGCGTTCACATTTTCTCTCCCCCACAGAAACACAAAGATTATGGAATAATTATTCCACCCAACAATTTAGCTTTCTTCTCTTGACCCATTCACAATCTTTTTTGCTTATCCCCTTCATTTATGGGTAACCAGAAATGTGACCATCTCCCTAAGCAGGGACTAGTTTTCAAGACTATAAATCTAGGCAGCTTCAGGCGGCATTTTCAGCTACCTCTTTTAGGACCTCTGGGAATGTCACACATCTATCCTCCTCCTATGATTGAAGGGCCCAGGGATGAGCCTATTCCTAAATTAGTTCTATACTGGGGTCCCCAGCCTCTGAGATCTAATGCCTGATAATCTGAGGTGGAGGTGATATAATAATAATAGAAACAAAGTGCACACTAAATGTAATGCATTTGAATCATCACAAAACCATCCCCTAATCCCTGGTCTGTGGAAAAACTGTCTTCCATGAAATCAGTTCCTGGTGCCAAAAAGGCTAGGGACTATGGCACTACAAACTATCTCAACACTATTTCTCAACAGTGGATTTTCACTCAGGAGCTGAAACAGTCAAGGCGAAATGTATAACCAAAAGGCAATACAGTAGGAGTTCAGAGAACTTAGCATAAATTCTGAATGAAAACTGTGTCTGTTTTGTTTTCCCCTTGTTTTTTCACAAGAAATGGCTAACTATAAAAAATATGCTATATTTACCAATTCTGTAGCAGTCTTCCTTAAGAAGCTATTTCCTTATTAGTGTCTCAAGTTTAACATTTTAAAGAAACAACCTTGTATCTAATGGAATATATTTTATTTTTTAAAATTACATGTGATTGATGGCAAAATGGCAAACTAGAACAGGTTGTTGTATCTCTTACTCGGGCAAAAATCTGGAGAAAATATCCCTTTTTAAAAAATCAAGTATAGTTGATATACAATATTGTGTTAGTTTCTGGGGTACAGCAAAATGATTCAGTTTTATGTATATATATGTATATATATATGTGTATATATGTATGTATATGTGTGTGTATGTGTATATGTGTGTATATGTGTGTATATATGTGTGTATATGTGTGTATATGTGTGTATATGTGTGTATATATATGTATATATATAATTTGAAGAAAATATCCTTAATAAAAAAGAACTAAAATTCTAACACACCCAAACGTCACAGATAAGGAATGACACCAAAGAGAGATGTACTCTTGTACTTTTCTTAATAGTGAAAAGACTGTGTTAAAAGACTATTCATGCTAGGACTAAAGTCAAAACCAAAACAGGCCTACATTAATGAAGCCTTACGCCAAGCCTCCACAAGTTTAATGTGATCACGACATAGCACAACTAGCTGCTACAACACAACACAAATATATTCAGAGCAAAGATAATCTAAAGCATCTACAACATATTATCCACAATATCAGCATGCAATAGAAGTTCACTAGATATAAAAATAGGAAAATGGGACACATAAACAAGAGAAAATTCAGGCAATAGAAACAACTCTGATGTTGGCATTAGCAAACAAAATTATGGTAAAGATGTTATAAAATCTATATGAGAAATTTGGTCTAAAGAATGATTAGCTAGGGGATTTTAGGAAAGGTATAGAAACTGTAAAATTGGACACATGTAAATCCTAAACAGAAAAATACATTATTTGAAATTGGAAATTTTAATGACTGAAACAATCAGCATATTGGCTACAAAAAAGAATCAGTAAACTTGAAGTGAGGTCAACAGAAAGCATCCAAACTAAAGCATAAAAATCAGAGAAATAGTCAAATTTACTATCATTATAGAGTCTCAATAAACTGAAGGATGTTACAAGGTAGTCTAACATAATTGGATACCTCAGAGGAGCAAAAAAGAAAACACACCCATACATATGCACACATATACATATAGGTTACATATGTTTAACTGAATCACCATGTACCTGAAATTAACACAACACTGTAAATCAACTACACTTCAATTTCTAAAATGTCATTAAACATTAAAAAGAAAGTTCTAATAAGTTTAAGAAGGCTGATATATATCAAACACCTTTTCCAAGCACTACAGTATAAAACTAGAAATCAGTTATAAGAATGGAACATTCACAAATCTGTAATTAGACAAAATGCTACTGAACAAAGAGTTAAAGAAAAAATCAAAAGGGGAATCAAAAAAATCTTCAGACAAACAAAAATAGAAACAATAGACCAAAATTTATGGAACATAACAGAACTAGGTTTATGCAGGAAGTTCATAAAAACCTCAAATAAACAACATAATTTTACACCTCAAGGAACTAGAAAAAAAGAACAAATGAAGCCCAAAGTTAATAAAAGAAAGGATATAACAAAGATCAGAGAGGAAATAAATGAAATAGAGACTAAAAAATCAATAGAAAAGATCAATGAAACTAAAAGCTGGTTTTTTGAAAAAAATTAAGCAAAATAGACAACACTTTAGCTAGACTCATCAAAAAGAAAAAGGACTCAAATACATGATAGGGGAGATAGTATAACCAATACCACACAAATAAAAGTGTTGTAAGAGACTACTATGTAAAATTATATGTGAATAAATTGAAAAACCTAGAAGAAATGGATAAATTCCTAGAAAGACAACCTACCAAGACTGAATAAAGAAGATACAGAAAATCTAAATAGACCAATTACTAGGAAGAAGATTCAATCAGTAAACAAAGCTTCCCCCAAAACTAAAGTTCAAGACCAAACAATTTCACTGTGAATTCTACCAAATATACAAAGAAAAATTAATATCATTTTCCAAACCTTTCCAAAAAATAGAAGAGGAAGAAACACTGCCAAACTGACTTCACAAGGCAAGCATTACCCTGACACCAAACCAGACAAGGACACTACCGGAAAAAAATTAAAAGCCAGTGTGCCTGATGCACGGACTTCCCTGAGGCTCAGATGGCGAAGAATCTGCCTGCAAATCCTGGTTCAATCTCTGGGTCAAGAAGATCTCCTGGAGAAGGACATGGCAACCCCCTCCAGTATTCTTGCCTAGAGAATTCCATGGACAGAGGGGCCTGGAGGGCTACAGTCCATGGGGTCACAAAGAGTGAGGCATAACTGAGCAACTAATACTATTAACCCTGATGCACACAGATGCAAAGATCTTCAGTGATATGTTAGCAAACTAAATTCAACACTGTATTAGAAAGATTCTATACAAAATGATCAAGAGGGATTCATTCCAGGTTAAAATGGTGGTTCAATATCTGCAAAACAATGCCATACATCACACTGACAAAATGAAGGATAAAAATCATATGATCATCTCAGTAGGTGCAGAAAAACCTGCTGACAAAATTTAATATCCTTTCATGATTAAAAAAAAAAAAACTTTAAACAAACTGAGTGTATCTCAGTATGTGTTATGTGTGCTAAATAGCTTCAGTCATGTCTGACTCTTTGTGACCCCATGGACTGTAGCCTGCCAGGCTCCTCTGTCTATGGGATTCTCTGGGCAAGAATAGGAGACATTCCTGACCCAGGGGTCAAACCTGCATCTCATATCGCAGTATAATAAAGGCTATATACAATGAGCCTAAAGCTAACATTATAGTCAACAGTGAAGAGCTTCAAGCTTTTCCTATAAGATTATGTACAAGACAAGGATGCTCACTCGTACCATTTCTATTCAAAATTTTACTGGAAGTCCTAGAGAGAACAATTAAGGAAGAAGAAAAATAAAAGGCATTCAAATTTGAAAGGAAGAAGTAAAAATGCCTCCATCTGCAGGTGATGTAATATTATATATTAAAAAACTAAGGATTCTACCACAAAACTGTTAGAACTAAAAAAGCAAATTCAGCAAATTTCCAGGATACAAAATCAATACATAAAATCAGTGGCCTTTCTATACAGTAACAACAAAATACCAGAAAGATAAATTAAGAAAACAACGTCATTTATAGAACAAATAAAATACTTAGAAATAAACTTTACCAAGGAGATGAAAGATACCTACACTGAAAAGCACAAGATATTCATTAAAGAAACTGAAGAAGATACAAATACATGGTAAGATATTCCAAGCTCATGGAATGGAAGAAATAATATTGTTAAAATATCCATATACCCAAAGCATTCTATAGATTCAGGGCAACCCCTATCAAAATTCCAATGGCATTTTTCACGGAATTTTTTAAGAGTCAAAGTTTATATGGTACATTAAAAGGTTTTCAGCATAATGAATCCTCAGGGAAATGTATATCAAAACCACACTGCAGTATCACCAAATAATCTTTAAAAAGAAGAACAAAATGGAAAGACAAAAGCTGGTTTTAAATTTTACAAAAATACAGTAATCAAGAAAATAAATACTGATATAACAGATGAATAAATCAAGGGACTAGAAAAAAGAAATGGGAAATATGTATGGACATATATGACCAACTCATTTTCAAAAAAGGCACAAAAATAATCCACTAGAGAAAGTATAATCTTTTAAACAAATGATGCTGAAACAACTGCAAATCTTTAATGATAAAATGTGTGCCTCAAAGCAGACAGAAAAAGTAACCCAAGATGGTTCACAGGCCTGAACATAAAAACTGAAACTGTCAAGCAGCTAGATGAAAACATAGGAAAATGCCTTTCTGTCCTAAAGATGGCAAAGATCTTTCTGCACACAAACCCACTAAGGGCTAGGCCAAAAAAAAAAACCCTGATATCATTTGCCAAAATTAAAACTTCTGCTCTTCAAAGAAATCATTTAGAAAATGAAAAAAGACATAAATAGGAAGAAAATATTTGAAAGATACACACCTGACAAAGGACTTGTATTCACAATACTTTTATTCTATAATCTAATAATAAAGAAATAGAAAATAAAATAAAAAATAAACAAGCGTTAAATAGGACCTTCACACAAGAAGATACAAATGGTCAATTAGCACATGTAAGGATGTTCAATTAGACATCACTAGTTATCTAGGAAACAGAAAATTAAAACCAGAATGAGACCTACCTATCGGAATGGTGACTAAAAAGATGAGAATGTGGAGCATCGAGAGCTCTCAGACATCACTAACGGGAACATAAAATGATAAGACTGCTTTAGAGAAGCACTGGCAGATTTTCGTGTATCTATCCAGTGATGTAATAATTCCATTCCCAGGTATTTACACTTTCTGTCCCCTCATCCACCAAGAAAGGTATTGGACACAAATGTTTACAGCAGCTGTATATATACTAGTCAATTAATCAAAACAACTAAAAATCCCATCAGCTGCTTGATGGATAAACAAAGTGCGGGGTATCCATACAACAAAATTAGGGACGGCAATAAAAGAAATAAGCTGCTGATATTGACAACAATCTGAAGGAAATTTTTAATATCATGCTATGCTGAAGACACCAGACATGAGTATATAATGTATCAATTCAGTCCAGTCACTCAGTCACGTCTGACTCTTTGCGACCCCATGGACCGCAGCACACCAGGCTTCCCTGTCCATCACCATCTCCCAGAGTTTACCCAAACTGATGTCCATTGAGTCAGTGATGCCATCCAACCATCTCATCCTCTGTCATCCCTTTCTCCTCCTGCCTTCAATCTTTCCCAGCATCAGAGTCTTTTCCAGTGAGTCAGTTCTTCACATCAGGTGGCCAAAGAACTGGAGGTTCAGGTTCAACATCAGTCCTTCCAATGAATATTCAGGACTGATTTCCTTTAGGATGGACTGGTTGGATCTCCTTGCAGTCCAAGGGACTCTCAAGAGTCTTCTCCAACACCACAGTTCAAAAGCATCAATTCTTTGGTGCTCAGCTTTCTTTATAGTCCAACTCTCATATCCACACATGATTAAAACCATAGCCTTGACGAGAGGGACCATTGTTGGCAAGGTAATGTCTCTGCTTTTTAATATGCTGTCTAGGTTGGTCACAACTTTTCTTCCAAGGAGCAAGCGTCTTTTAATTTCATGGCAGCGGCCACCATCTGCAGTGATTTTGGAGCCCCCGGAAATAGTCTGTCATTGTTTCCACTGTTTCCCCATCTATTTCCCATGAAGTGATGGGACCTGATGCCTCAGTTCTCTGAATCTGAGTTTTAAGCCAACTTTTTCATTCTCCTCTTTCACTTTCATAAGAGGCTCTTGAGTTCTTCTTTGCTTTCTGCCATAAGGGTGGTGTCATCTGCATATCTGAGATTATTGTTATTTCCCCCAGCAATGTTGATTACAGCTTGTGCTTCATCCAGCTGAGCATTTCTCATGATGTACTTTGCATATAAGTTGAATAAGCAGGGTGACAATATACAGCCTTGACGTGTTCCTTTCCCGATATAATGGATAATTTAATTTCTATAAATTCCTACAACAGGTCAAACCAAGATGCATTGACAAACATGAGAAAAGCAATTGTATTTGTGCTTCAGAGAAGGATAAGGAAAGTGACTAGAAAAAGGTAAGAGGGCTTAATCTGGGAGATCAAAATTTCCATCCTTTGCTTGGAGTGGTAGTTACATAGGTATATACATTTGACAACTTCATCAAACCATACAGTTAAAATCAAGTGCAATTTATACATGTCAGTTATACTGTCCCCGCCCAAAAGATACATATTTCCTAAATGATTCTAAAATGCAAGCAATATCTTGTTAACAAAAAAAACATTTTAAAAGGGACATATAAGTACAGAAACAAAAGGATAAGAATATTTATATATCAGATATGAATGAACCAGCAGAGACCTAGCATAGCATTCTTAATAAGTGACAAAAAATAGAATTCAAGGAAAAATCATAAGGGACAAAGAAATCACATGTTAACAAATAGAAGAGGAATTTGAGAATATAAATCTATCATGTACATAAATGCACCTAACAATCTTGTCTCAGAATAAGGAGACAAGTGGATATATCTAAAATTGTAATTATGATATTAACTTACACTCTTGGAAACTGATGGATCACGCAGACAATAAAGTAGCAAAACAATAGAATATAATAACACAGCGAATAAACTGAAACTAGTAGCTTTAGATAAGACTTTGCATGAAGGAGAGAAATGTGCTTAGAACACTCCTGAAAAATGATGATGTAACAGGCCACAAGAAACAATAAATTCCAAAGAATCGACATCATATAGAGGGACTCCTTGGTGGTCCAGTGGTTAGAACTCCGCACTTCCACTCCTGGGGGCATGGGATCACTATGGTCAGAGAACTAAGATCCCACGCTCTGCAACGGGGCCAAAAAAAGTGATATAGAAAATGTCCATTGAAAAAAATGTCCTACGATTATAATACATAATAAACTCAGAAACCGATCACAACAGGGAAGCTAATCAACAACAAAAAGGACCTGTGTCTGGAAAATACATTGTTGTTCAGTCGCTCAGTCGTGTTCGACTCTTTGCAACCCCACGGACTGCAGCACACCAGGCTTCCCTGTCCTTCACCAACTCCCGGAGCTTGCTCAACCTCATGTCCATTGAGTCGGTGATGCCATCCAACCATCTCGTTCTCTGTTGCCCGCTTCTCCTCCTGCCTTCCATCTTTCCCATCATCAGGATCTTTTCCAATGAGTCCACTCTTCAAATCAGGTGGCCAAAGTATTGGAGCTTCGGCTTCAGCAGTCCCTCCAATGAACACCCAGGACTGACTTCCCTTAGGATGGACCGACTGGATCTCCTTGAAGTCCAAGGGACTCTAGTCTAGAGTCTTATCCAGCACCACAGTTGGAAAGCATCATACCATTCCACAAGAACAAAGACCGGGGGTGGGGGATGTGGGCCAAGTGTGTAAAGGGAATGAAAATTACATATTTATAACTGAAAAGTTATGAAATAAATAACTCATGGGGATGTAATGTATAACATGTTTACCATAAATAATACTATTATCTATAGCAGTATCATATAGTATTTATTATGTTGAAATTTGCTATGAGACTAAAACTTAAAAGTTCTCATTACAAGAAAAATATTTTGTAATTATGTGTGGTGGCAAGTGTTAACCAAACTAATTGGGTGATCATTTCATAATATATAGAAATATCAAGTCATTACATTGTACATCTGAAACTAACATAATGTTATATGTCAGTTACACTTCAATAAATAAATATTAGTTAAAAAAATAAAACCAAATACAACTACAAACATAAAATTTTAAATGAGAAAAGAATAACCATTAAACATTCCAAAAAACATTAAATATCAGAATTAAGATGAAGTACGAACCTTCATTAAACACAAAAAATTAGAAATTGTATAATGTATAAAAAATAGAAACTATAATAATGATTGTTTTATTTTGGGTGCACAACATGTGGGATCTTTGTTCCCTGACCAGGCACTGAACCCACACCCCTTGCCCTGGAAGCTTAAGAGTCTTAACCACTGGAGGGCCAAGGAAGTCCCACAGTAATTTACAAAATCTCTTCCACAACAAAAAAGATCAGTCTCAGATCATGTTACCATCAAGCTGTACTTTTAAGGAATAGAAAATCCCTATTTCATACTCTTTGCCAACAAAGGTCCATCTAATCAAGGCTATGGTTTTTCCAGTAGTCATGTATGGATCTAAGAGTTGAACTGGGAAGAAAGCTGAGTGCCGAAGAGTTGATGCTTTTGAACTGTGGTGTTGGAGAAGACTCTTGAGAGTCCCTTGGACTGCAAGGAGATCCAACCAGTCCATTCTGAAGGAGATCAGCCCTGGGATTTCTTTGGAAGGAATGAAATCCTTCCAAAGCTAAAGCTAAAACTGAAGCTGAAACTCCAGTACTTTGGCCACCTCATGCGAAGAGTTGACTCATTGGAAAAGACTCTGATGCTGGGAGGGATTGGGGGCAGGAGGAGAAGGGGATGACAGAGGATGAGATGGCTGGATGGCATCACTGACTCGATGGACGTGAGTCTAAGTGAACTCCGGGAGTTGGTGATGGACAGGGAGCCCTGGCGTGCTGCGATTCATGGGGTCGCAAAGAGTCGAACATGACTGAGCGACTGAACTGAACTGATCTCATACTCTGACTAGTATACAGGAAAAGAAGAACAGCTGTCTAATATACTGAATGAGAACAGTGGTATCTTAATCATAAATCTTGATAAGGACAATGCAAGAAAATCTTATTAATTAACATAGATGCAAATACCCTAAAGTAAACATTAGCTGAAACTCCAATACTTCGGCCACCTGATGCGAAGAACTGACTCATTTGAAAAGACCCTGATGCTGGGAATGATTGAAGGTGGGAGGAGAAGGGGATGACAGAGGATGGGATGGTTGGATGGCATCACCGACTCGATGGACATGAGTTTGACCAAGCTCCGGGAGTTAGTGAAGGACAGGGAAGCCTGGTATGCTGCAGTCCATGGGGTTGCAAAGAGTCGCACACGACTGAGCAACTGAACTGAACACTGGTGCACACAGGTGCACACACTCATTCACATACACACGCACACACATGCATCCATGTTCACATGCTCAGAGTCAGGTGTGAGCACTGGTTTCCATGGCTTTGTCTGCTCTAGGCTGCCTCTCTGTCTGGAAGCTGAATTGTTCATGCAGTGACTGAGCATTCCGCCTCCCCCTGAATCCTCCCCAAACCAATGGAAACAACCAGTGGCTGGGAAACTGTGAGATAAGGAGATTACAGGTGAAAGGAATGGAAACTAGAAATGCTCCAAGTCCTAAGGCAGTCATAGGCAAGACACATGATTCAAAACTTCATCTCAACATAAGGAATCAAAAGCAGCACCCACCAGAGAACCCAAATGCCGCTCACCAAGTATGGCCAGCCTTGGAACACGCAGTGGAGCAGCCAGAACTCTGAGAGACCAGCCAGAAAACTAAAAGGGTTTACTACACTATGGCCAGGCTTCCCAGGTGGTGCTAGGGGTAAAGAATTTGCCTGCTGATGCAGGAAATATAAGAGATTGTAGGTTTGATTCCTGGGTCGGGAAGATGCTCTGGAGGAGGGCATGGCAACCCACTCCAGTATTCTTGCCTGAAGAATCCCATGGACAGAGGAGCCTGGTAGGCTACAGTCCAAGGGGTCACAAAGAGTCAGACACAATTGAAGTGACTTAGGAGCATCAGCAAACCCTTTGACCATGGACCAAATGGACCGCATCACCTCCTAACCCCTAGCCTGTCCAGATGAATGGGTATCTTGCCCAATTCTGGCCTCCTGTCTCAGGTTACCAGAGAAGGTATCAGAACCCACAGGCTATCTCTGAGACATGATTAGGGCAATGTCTTTAAATTCACTGGGATTTTCACATATAAGGAAAAGAACTTACAGCCTGTTCACCTAATCCTTTCTTCAAGTACATATACTTGGAAAAAAAGTTCAAGATTTATATCTCTAACTGTAGTCATTTTAAAAGCAAGACAGAGAATTAATAGTGTTTCATTTTGAGGGGAAATTGTCTAAAGCTAATATAAATTACTTACATTATTATTGAAAAATCACATATATAAATCTGATGTTTCTCTCAGGATGATATTTGCAGATTTATAGATCCTATGCAATATAAATGAGAATAAGGAAGCCAGGATCTTATTCACTTTTCTCATGCCACACAGAGTAAACGTTCTATAAACCTACCATGATGTCCTTGCCCAGGCCGCCCTGGACCATAGCTGTTCCTACACCTAATGGGTCCCTTACCCCATCTTCCATGCCGTGGCACAGGTTTTCCCTCATGTAGAAATCCTTTCAATGACTCTCTTTTTTTAAATTGAGATATAACTGACATGTAACATTGTATTATATTCAGGGATACAACATAATGGTTCAGTAATACAGCTTTTTTCTTGCGATGAGAACTTTTAAGATCTACTACTGTCTACTCCCTTGGTGGGTCAGATGGTAACAGACTCGCCTGCCAATGCAGGAGACCGGGGTTCAACCCCTAGATTAGGAAGATCCCCTGGAGAAGGAACTGGCAACCCACTCCAGTGTTCTTGCCAGGAGAATTCCATGGACAGAGGAGCCTGGTGGGCTACAGTCCATGGGGCCTTAAAGAGTCGGACACGACTGAGTGACCAACATTTTCACTGTCTTAGCAGCTTTCAAAGATGCAATACAGCATCATAAACTACAGTCACTGCTTATCTTTATCAACCGCTTCCTCCAACAGCTACTCGACTTTATATTCCCCTTGAAACTTTCCTGCCAGGCGCCCAAGCCCATAGGCTGTCCTAATTACCACTCAGCCTTGCATTCAACTGACCTGTTTCTTCACTGGGAAGGGCTGGCCTCATGGGGTCCCTAGGGGACCCATGAAGTGTGGGAGTTTGACAAGGCTCAAAGCCCAAGATAAGTACATTTATCACTGAGTAGCGAGTAGGTAAGACACTGAACGTCCCCAAAGGCCATGCTTTTCATTGGAACCAGAACCTGATCTGACTGCAGAAAGAAGGCAACAGGTCTAAACATTAGTCAACCATTTATGCTGAAAATAATGCCACAGAGAGAAAAAGAACGAGAGGGTAATCCATAGTCTGGTTTCCTCTCAGGACTTCCTTATTTATCCGTAAGAAAAGGTAGAAAGAGTGTTAGGTAGAATATGCACATGAGAAGCAAAATAAGCAACTGAGGTCGTTTTGTGCAGCGTTTCCACTGTTCCGGTAAGAATGAGACACACAGGACTTCTGTACTTTCAGTGATTCCACATACAAGTTTAGTGCCCTTACATTTATATTTACAACCTGCATTGCATCACCAAAAAATGAATGGTAAAGTTCATGCTGAGTGTCGAAGAACTGATGCTTTTGAACTGTGGTGTTGGAGAAGACTCTTGAGAGTCCCTTGGACTGCAAAGAGATCCAACCAGTCCATCCTAAAGGAGATCAGTCCTGGGTGTTCATTGGAAGGACTGATGTTGAAGCTGAAACTCAAATACTTTGGCCACCTGATGCGAAGAGCTGATTCATCTGAAAAGACCCTGATACTGGGAAAGATTGAGGGCAGGAGGAGAAGGGGACGACAGAGGATGAGATGGTTGGATGGCATCACTGACTCGATGGCCATGGGTTTGGGTGGGCTCTGGGAGTTGGTGATGGACAGGGAGGCCTGGCATGCTGCGGTTCATGGGGTCGCAAAGAGTCGGACATGACTGAGCAACTGAACTGAACCAAATAATTTACATTTTCAATTGTTCCTTAGGTAGAATGACATTAAATAGCAAGTAAAAAAGAAAGAAAGAAACCACAAAAGAGAGCAAAAAAATTATATTTCATACCTTTAATGGCTTCTTTTTCCCCTGTTTTTGAACAAGCGGCCCCTCGTTTTCAGTTGCTCTGGACCCCGCAGCCAGCCCTGCCTCTAAAACTTACGTTCCCAGAGGGCAATGACTTGTCTTTATCCATGGCTGTATGACTGTAGTACCTCGGCCCCTACTTTTGAGTTCAGTAAGTATCTGTTGGATCTGGAATATGGTGGGTATAATAAAGAAAAAAGACCACAGGGTCCCAAACTAGGATAACAATAATCTGGCTCTCTGCTCTGAGCAGGACAGAACACACCTGGGATGTTAAGCCCAGTTCCAGGGGTCACATGTGAAGGGATCTGCCTGTGATGCTAGAGACCAGGGTTCAATTCCTGGGTTGGGAAGATCCCCTGGAGAAGGAAACTGCAACCCACTCCAGTATTCTGGCCTGGAGAATTCCACGGACAGAGGAGCCTGGCGGGCTACTAAGGTACGTAGGTACTAAGGTACACAGGGTCGCTAAGAGTCAGACACCACTGAGCAATTAACTTTGGTAACATATTACCTGCATGAACCAAAGGAAAATTAATTAACCGCTGGCAGCATCAGTTTTCTCTTTTGCAAAATAAGGATAATAAGGTGTTTTTAAAAAGATAAGAGGGGAACACAACCGCTGACTCCTAACCACTGAACATCTGCTACTGAGAAAACAGAAGGTTTAAGAGTGACGTGTAAGAGCCCAGTAGAAGCCAACGGAAAGAAGCTTCTAAGAAGGCATAAAACCAATATGAAGAATTTACGAAGGCAAACATGAGCCTGCCTGGGGATACAGTAACTTCCTTGTCCTTTGAGAGAGGAGAGGAGTACTTTAAGAAGCATGCGATATCAGATAAAGACTAGGACAGAAAATAGTAGCAACGATTACAGTAGACGTGGTTTCCCGGCAGATTCTAAGTGCCAGACGCTACAAGAGGTGCTTTACACATATTACCTTAGTGAATCATAACAAGCAATCCACGAGGTAGGCAATATTCCTCTTATTACTGTTATTCTTAGAGGATAAATAAGAAAATTTAATTAATTTATTCAAGTTCACCAAGCTAGTATATTATGAAGACAGCCACTTACCACCGAATTCTAATTCTGAGACTCCAAAACACTGGACAACATTCACCCACATGCTAAATGAAATAAGAATGATTACAAATCCTGTGTCTGAATGTGAAAGACTCCCCAGATGGTACCCTCAATGTCACACCAATATGACAGCACCCATCTGAATCATTATGAGGGAACCTACAAGATGCAAGAAACCGTCAAGGAGAATTACATCATTCTCAAGCAGAGCTTCAAAACATCAAGGAGCCAGAAGGCGTTTTCTTCCCTGAACATCCACAGAGTTACTGAGTTTCCAGCCTGCCCCAAACTGTTGCTCCATCTACCAAAACAGCTGAGTTTCTGGAGCTCTATCACTACACATACGATTCCCAACGTTGTCCTCAGCCTCCATCTGCAGAGCAAGTGAGAGCGCAGGTCTGCCAGAAAGCAGCTTTGTCCCATTTTAAGATATGTGCTGCAGCTTTTTATACTCACACATCTTGAAAATCACCCTCGGAAAGCCATATTTGGGTGTTTGGGTACATGGTAGTCTAGCAGGTGTGAAATTACCACTTTGTGGGACATAATTCACTTTATCCGCCTTGTTTCCTACCACGAAAGCCCAGAACGTGGTTGAAACCAACATCTGTCGAAAGCAAAGCAGGGATGCTCATTTAAATGCTTCCCTTTCCAAAACGTGACTCAGGAGCCATGAAAGTGTTCTGGATTCTACCTGTTAGGATTGTTTTGAAATGACATGACCCCAAATTTCAACTGAAAATTCAGAAGTGGAAAACAGCCTACTCTATCTGCTATTCTTAAAAGGACTTTGAACTCCTAATCTTCTTATATTCATTTTTGGTAGTTAACAAAGCACTCTATGGGCTTCCCTGGTGGCTCAGCTGGTAAAGACTCTGCCTGCCAATGCGGGAGACCTGGGTTCAATCCCTGGGTTGGGAAGATCCCCTGGAGAAGGGAAAGGCTACCCACTCCAGTGTTCTGGCCTGGAGGACTGCATGGACTGTATACTCCATGGGATCACAAAGAATCTGACATGACTGAGCGACTTTCACTTCACTTCACTATGAGTACAAGTGCATTTCTGGTGTACTTCTGCAAAAAGGGAAAGCCCACAACGAGAGCCACTGAAAACACTCAGGTTTAGAAGTGAGTTGACAACATAGCTGAAATGGGATCCAAGATTCTTTCTATCCAGGTGTTGCTCTCCATCAAATCGGTGGTAGCATTTTAAAAACCTATACAAATGCCTGAAAGAAAAAAGACAAAAAAAGAAAGAAAAATGTATATGAAAGAAAGAAGTCTTGGACCATATCCTCAAGCTACAAGTAGGAAAAGGGGAAACTAGACACCTGAATGTTTCATTAGGATAAAAATGTCCACATACCCGCTCTGCCACTGAAAAGTTACTCTGTGCTATCTAATCAGCAGTACAACACCTTATCCCTTCACATCACTAGGCTGTTTTTATATCTGAAACTACGCAATATATTACACTGTAATACCTATCTGCTTCAAACCACAGGAGAAAAGTACCTACACAGCATAAACCACACATGACATCACATTAGGACTTTTAAATAATGCTGTGAACACCAGGAAAAGATTCTAGGGGTCCATTTTTCATGTTCTTTTTGCTACTGCCCAAATGGAGGTGCTTACTTTGCCTCTCTACCAGTTCCTTTCAATTCAAGAAATCAAATGTGTACAAAGAACTTTCCATGTGTGAAAGGTACCAAATGCTGCCATACAAATAGGAAAGCCACATCCATCCTCCGCAAGACCCAGAACGCTGAGTTCATAAACACGGAGTCTATCTTCGCGCTACCCCTCCTGATGAGTCTGATTCCTGCTTCTCCTTCCGTGCTCCTTTTGACACCTGATTTACCCAGACATCCAACTCATGGAAGGAAAGGGCAGGAGAGGGAATTCCCACAGCATCCACGCCTCCCTCTCTCCTTGGCAGCACGAATGTACCACATGGAGGAAATAATCTACTGTCTGAACCTGGGCACAAGGACAATTTTATTCACTTGCATACTTTCCTTGACTAGCACAATAGTGGAAACTCAGTCAACACCAAATGCATATGTAAAGATTAAACAAAGACCAGTCAAGTCTCTCTTTGAATTATAACCCTGGTAACAGGTTTTGGAGGAAATTCAACTAAAGAGTAAAATGAACTTCAAGATTCTGGATGGCTTCCAATCCGTATTTGACTAATTCACCCTTCCTCAAAAGAACACATTTTCTCTTTCTCTCCATCCCCTCCTTTTCTGTCCTTCCCCTTCCCCATCTCTCTGTTTCACACACCCAGCTTCTATTTAAACCTATCAAGAAATATACTTTTATATTATTCAGTTACCCTGCTTCCTCTTGCTGTGAAAGCAGCATATATGAGATAATGACAAAATAAAAATTATCTGACTCTATTATTCTCATCATGAGAGCACAGGGCCATTGAGAGAAAGGGAAGGCCAGAGCATGGCTGGCAGCATTGAATGCTCTGCTATTTAGCAGGACAAAGTGAAGGTAACACTTCTTGCATGTCAGGAATTCAAGCATTATTACATGGAATGTATGTTCCAACTTCCTTGATTATTAGGTTGTAATTCTAAAGCATCTGACCTTGGCAGGAGAGGATAAGCGAAGATTTTCTTGACTGCCATTAAGAAGGAGTGATGAGTGCATTTTCAATTTTGTTTTTATGAGGAAACCAAACAGGAGCTCCTTTCCCACTGATTAAGCAATCATCAGCCAATCACTCTGAGCCTGAAAAGTTGACTGTAAACGCCGTTATTTCCCTAAAATGCTTGAATGTTAAGAGGTGAGGGTATGATTAATTGGGCCTTTATAATTACCAGAAATCTAAAGAGTAAGGAGAAAATGGTGATGTCAGAAGATCCTGAGCTTACCTCCTCCAATGGACACAATAAATCTACAACTATATATAGAATAAACCCTATGGAAATGGACCTGAAGACTGGATGAAAAGAAGGTAAAAGTGTCAGTCGCTCAGTTTTGTCCAACTGTTTGACAATACATGGACTGTAGCTCACCAGGCTCCTCTGTCCATGGAATTCTCCAAGCAAGAATACTGGACTGGGTTGCCGTTTCCTACTCCAGGGGATCTTCCCCCAACCGCAGGGATCGAACCCAGGTCCTCTGCTTTACAGGCAGATTCTCTACCACCTGAGCCATAGCATTTACTTCCAATAAAAACAACCTCCAAATGAAGAGTACAAGGACATTTGAGATGGGGAGCAGAGGAAGAGAGAGAGTCTTATCAAAGGGAAACACACACCAGCCATGGTGATTCACAATTGGGAGGGATCACAAAGGTACTTTTTTACTCCTTTCCCCTACATTTTATACTTTTGATGACGTTTTACATTTTTAAGTTTTATACATACCTGAACAAATCATTGTTATTTTAGTTAATTAATTATGGTACCTTTATCTTTTAAACTTCATACTTACTTTATAAGTGACTGATCCACTATATTTATTACATATTTCCTTTTCCAGATAAATTTTTAATTTTGTATGTTTTATTATTATTAAATAGTGGCAATTTTTCAGTTTCAGTTCAGTCGCTCACTCATGTTCAGCTCTTTGCGACCTCATGGACTGCAGCACGCCAGGCTTTCCTGTCCATCACCAACTCCCGGAGCTTATTCAAACTCATGTCCATCGAGTCAGTGATGCCATCCAACCATCTCATCCTCTGTCATTGTCGTCCCCTCCTCTTCTCGCCTTCAATCTTTTTCAGCATCAGGATCTTTTCCAATGAGTCAGTTCTTAGCATCAGTCAGTTCAGTTCAGTCGCTCAGTCATGTCCGACTCTTTGCGACCCCATGAATTGCAGCACTCCAGGCCTCCCTGTCCATCACCAACTCCCGGAGTTCACTCAGACTCACGTCCATCGAGTCAGTGATGCCATCCAGCCATCTCATCCTCTGTCATGCCCTCCTCCTGCCCCCAATCCCTCCCAGCATCAGACTCTTTTCCAATGAGTCAACTCTTCGCATGAGGTGGCCAAAGTACTGGAGTTTCAGCTTTACCATCATTCCTTCCAAAGAAATCCCAGGGCTGATCTCCTTCAGAATGGACTGGTTGGATCTCCTTGCAGTCCAAGGGACTCTCAAGAGTCTTCTCCAACACCACAATTCAAAAGCATCAGTTCTTCGGCACTCAGCCTTCTTCACAGTCCAACTCTCACATCCATACATGACCACTGGAAAAACCATAGCCTTGACTAGATGGACCTTTGTTGGCAAAGTAATGTCTCTGCTTTTGAATATGCTATCTAGGTTGGTCATAACTTTCCTTCCAAGGAGTAAGTGTCTTTTAATTTCATGGCTGCAGTCACCATCTGCAGTGATTTTGGAGCCCAAAAAAATACAGTCTGACACTGTTTCCACTGTTTCCCCATCTTTTTCCCATGAAGTGATGGGACCAGATGCCATGATCTTCCTTTTCTGAATGTTGAGCTTTAAGCCAACTTTTTCACTCTCCACTTTCACTTTCATCAAGAGGTTTTCAGTTCCTCTTCACTTTCTGCCATAAGGGTAGTGTCATCTGCATATCTGAGGTTATTGATATTTCTCCTGGCAATCTTGACTCCAGCTTGTGCTTCTTCCAATCCAGTGTTTCTCATGATGTACTCTGCATATAAGTTAAATAAGCAGGGTGACAATATACAGCCTTGATGTACTCCTTTTCCTATTTGGAACCAGTCTGTTGTTCCATGTCCAGTTCTGACTGTTGCTTCCTGACCTGAATACAGATTTCTCAAGAGGCAGGTCAGGTGGTCTGGTATTCCCATCTCTTTCAGAATTTTCCACAGTTTATTGTGATCCACACAGTCAAAGGCTTTGGCATAGTCAATAAAGCAGAAATAGGTGTTTTTCTGGAACTCTCTTGCTTTTTCCATGATCCAGTGGATGTTGGCAATTTGATCTCTGGTTCCTATGCCTCTTCTAAAACCAGCTTGAACATCAGGAAGTTCATGGTTCACGTATTGCTGAAGCCTGGCTTGGAGCAGGTGGCCAAAATATTGGAGTTTCAGCTTCAGCATCAGTCCTTCCAATGAATATTCAGGACTGATTTCCTTTAGGATGGACTGATTGGATCTCCGTGCAGTCCAAGGGACTCTCAAGAGTCTTCTCCAACAACACAGTTCAAAAGCATCAATTCTTCAGCGCTCAGCTTTCTTCACAGTCCAACTCTCACATCCATACACGATCACTGGAAAAACCACAGCTCTGACTAGATGGACTTTTGCTGGCAAAGTAATGTCTTTGGTTTTTTAGCATGCTGTCTAGCTTGGTCATAGATTTTCTTCCAAGGAGCAAGTGTCTTTTAATTTCATGGCTGCAGCCACCATCTGCAGTGATTTTGGAGCCCAACAAATAATCTCTCACTGTTTCCATTGTTTTTCCATCTATTTACCAGGAAGTGATGGAACCGGATGCCATGATCTTAGTTTTCTGAATACTGAGTTTTAAGCCAACTTTTTCACTCTCCTCTTTCACTCTCATCAAGAGCCTTTTTAGTTCTTCTCTTTTTGCCATAAGGTGGTGTCATTTGCATATCTGAGGTTATTGATATGTTTCCCAGCAATCTTGATTCCAGCTTATGCTTCATCCAGTCAGCCATTTCACATGATGTGCTCCACAAATAAGTTAAAAAAGCAGGGTGACAATTTAGGTAAGTCCAATTAACATTTCTTGTAGTGATGGTTTAGTGATGATGAACCTCTCTATCTTTTGCTTATTTGAGCAAATCTTGCTCTCTCCTGCATTTTGAGTGGTTATCTTTGCTGTGTAGAGAATTCTTAGTTGGAAGACTTTTTTTTTTTCTTCTTTTAGCACTTTGAATATTTAATGCCAGTGCCTTCTGGCCCACAAGTTTTGCTGAGAGCGATGGCAAAAGGTAGTAAGATCAAGTTTTGGAATGTGTTCAAATTTAATTTGCTACCAACTTAAAACACCCTGCTATTTACATAGGATGCTATATTTGAACCTCACACTAACCACAAGAGAAAAACTTATAGTAAATCACAAAAGACAATGAGAAAGGAATCTAAAGATGACACTAAATAAAATCATTAGAAAACAAGGGAGGAGAGAAAGAGAAGAAAAACAGGAATTACAAAAATGCCTAGAAAACAATTAACATACTAGCAACAAGCATATACCTATCAATAATCAAAGTAAATGGACCATATTCATCAATCACAAGACACAGAGTGGCTCAATGGATACAAAATCAAGATCCATATATATCTGCCTACAAGAAGCTTATTTCAGGAGAAAAAAAAACACAGGCTGAAAGCGAAGGGGTTAAAAAAGACACGCCATTCAAATGGAAATGAAAAGAAGGCTGGGGTATCTATATTCATATCAGAGAAAAAAGATTTTAAAGCAAGGACTGTACAGAAGACAAAGAAGGGCATTACATAAATGATAATAAGAAGAATCTAGCAAGAAGATAGAACGCTTATAAATGTACATGCACCCAGCATAGGAGTGCCAAGACATATAAAGTAATTGTTAGTGAACTGAAAGGGAGAAGTTGAAAGCAATACCTTAATGGTAAGGGATTTCAACATCCCACTTACATAAATGGATAGATCATCCAGACAAAAAATCAATAAGGAAACACTGGCCTTAAATGACACATTAGGTTGGATAGATTTAATAGATATATGCAGAACATTCCATGCAAAATCAATAGAAAAGACATTCTTCTCAAGTGCACATGAAATAGTCTCCTAGATAGGCTGCATGCTGGGACACAAAACAAGTCTCAGTCAATTCAGGAAAACTGAAACAATGCCATCCTCTCCAACTACAAAGGTACGAAAACTAAAAATCATCCACGAGGAAAAAACAGGAAAAAGCACAAAAGTATGGAGATTAAACAACATTCTACTGAACAACCAGTGAGCCATATAAGAAAGAGAAACTTTTAAAATACCTAATGAGAAATGAAAACAGAAATGAAGTACAACATACAAAAAATTATAGGATGTAGTGAAGTCTTTTCTAAGATAGATATTCACAGAGACACAGGCCTACCTCAAAAAAAAAATAAACAAAAAATCCCAAATAAACAATCTAACTTCATACTTAAAACACCAAGAAACAGAAGAACAAATGCAGTGTAAAACTAATCAAGAGAAAGTAGATAATAAACATCAGAGAGGAAATAAATAGAGGCAACAGAAAAGACTGATGAAACTAAGAGCTGCTTCTTTGAAAAGAAATTAAATCAACAAAACTTTGGCTAGACTAACCAAGAAAAAGAAATCAAAGAGGACTCAAAAATCAGAAATCAAAGAAAAAATGTATAACAGATAACACAAAAATACAAAGGATCATAAGAGACTACAACAAATAATTGTACACAAACAAAATAGACAACCGATAAAAATGGTTAAAGTTCTACAAATGTAGAATCTTCCAAGAACGAATCAGGAAGAAATAAAAAATCTGAATAGACTGAATACTAGCAAGGAGCTTAAGACCCCAAAATCTCCCAACAAACAAATGCCAGGACTAGATGGATTCACTTTTGAATTCTACAGATCACTCAAAGATCATCTATGGATCACTCTACAGATCATTTTCAAACTCTTCAAAAAATTGAAGAGGAATGAAGCCTTCCAAACATTTCATGAACCAGAATTTTCCTGATACCAAATCAGACAAGGACAATGTAAGAACAGAGAATTATAGGCAATATTCCTAATGAAAATAAGACACAAAAATTTTCAACAAAATATTAGTAAACTGGATATAACAATATTTTAAAAGGATCATATATCATGATCATGTAGTATTTATTAGAGAAATGTGAAGATGGTTCAATATACACAAATCAATCAATATGATATTATCACATTAACAAAAAGAAAGATAAAAATCATAAGATTATCTCAAGAGGTGCATAAGAAGCTTTAAAGAAAATTCAACATCCATTTATGATAAAAATTCCCAACAGTGCAGGTATAGAGCAGAATGTACCTCAATATAATAAAGGCCATATGTGATAAGCCCATAGTTAACATCATACTCAACAGTGAAAAGCTTAAAGCTTTTCCTCTAAGATCAGGAAGAAGACAGGGATGCCCATTCAGTTTTATTGAATATTGTATTGGAATTCCTAATCACAACAATTAGACAAGAAAAAAATACTAGGCATTCAAATTGGAAAGGAAGAAATAAAACTGTCACTAATTGCAGATGACCTGATACTGTATATATAAAACCCCAAAGATTTCATCAAAAACTGTTAGAAATAATAAATGAATTCAGTAAAGTAACAGGATAAAAAATTAATATGGAGTAAACTGTGATGTTTCTGAGTGAGTGACGAGTGAGTGATGTCTCTCAGTCATGTCCGACTCTTTGGGACCCCATGGACTGTAGCCTACTAGGCTTCTCCGTCCATGGAATTTTCCAGGCAAGAGTACTGGAGTGGGTTGCCATTGCCTTCTCCAGAGGATCTTCCTGACCCAGGGATTGAGCCCGGGTCTTCCGTATTGTAGGCAGACGCTTTTACCATCTGAGCTACCAGGGAAGTCCAGGATACAAAATTAATACAAAGTAACCTATGATGTTACTACACACCAATAACAAACTAGCAGAAAGAGAAATTAAGAAAACAATCTCATTTTCAATTACATTGAAAAGAATAAAATATCTGGGAATAAATTTAACCAAGGAGGTGAAGGACATATACTTTGAAAACTGTAAGACACTGATGATAGAAACTGAAGAAGATACAAATAAATGGAAAGATGTTCTATGTTCATGGACTGAAAGAATATTGTTAAAATGTCCCTAGTACCCAAAACAAAGCAATCCAACACAATCCATATCAAAAATCTAATGGCATATTCCACAAAATTAAAACACATAATTCTAAAATTTGTATGGAAATGCCAATGACCCCAAATAGTCAAAACTATTTAAGAAAGAACAAATCTGAAGTCACATTTCCTGATTTCAAACCATAGCACAAAACTATGATAATGAAAATAGTATAGCACTAGCATAAAAGCGGACATACAGATCAGTGGACCAGAATTTAGAGCCCAGAAATAAACTCACACATACATGGACAAAGGATTTATGATAAAAGAGCAAAGAACATATAATGAAGAATGGATAGTTTCTTCAAAATATAGTTCTGGAAAACGTGGACAGCCACATGCAAAAAATGAATCTAGACCACTATCATATACCATGCACAAAAATTAACTCAAAATGGAACACTTCAATGTAAGACCTGAAACCACAGGTGTCAGAAGAAAACATAGGTAGTAACCTCACTGTCATCAACCTTAGTGATGCTTTTGTGGATCTAACTCTGAGGACCAGGGAAATGAAAACAAATAGTACTATATCAAACTAAAAAGCTTCTGCACAGTGAAGGAAGATATCAAAATGAAAAGGAAACTATGGAATGTGAGAAGAAATTCTCAAACTATATATCCAATATGGGGTTAATATCCAACATATGTGAAGAACTCATAGAACTCAACAGTAAAAAAATTAAAACCGCATTAAAAACAGGCAGGGGATTTGAATACACATATTTCCAAAGAAGACCTATGGATGAACAACAGGCAGAGGAAAAGGTATTCCACATCACTAATTATAAGGAAAATGAAAATCAAAACTACAATGAGATCACACCTGCTAAAATGGTTATTATCAAGAAGACAAGAACAAAATAATGTGGAGAAAAAGGACCCATCATACACCACTGGTGTGACTGTATATTGATACACCCACTGGAAAACAGTATGGAGGGTCATCAAAAACATTAAGACTAGAACTACCACATGGCCAATGTATCTACCCAAAGAATATGTAAACGTTAACTCAAAAAGATATCTGCACCCCTATGCTCACTGCAGCATTATTTACAGTAACCGATATATGGAAATAACCTGAGTGCCCATCAACAGACAAATGGATAAAGAAAATGTGAGACAGACATGGACACAATGGAATATTACTTAGCCGTAAAAAGAACGAAACCCTGCCATTTGCGATAACCTGGACAAAGGTATGCTATATGAAATAAGTCACACAGAGAAAGACAAATACCATGTGATTTCATTCATATGTGAAATCTAACAACAACAACAAAAAAAAAAACACATTAACAAACAAAAGAAAAGAAGAGATCAGGTACAGAGATCATGTACAGGTACAGAGATCAGGTTACTGGTTACCAGAGGGGAAGGGGCTGGCTGTGGGTAAAAACTGGGATAGGAGGAAAGCTGTGTTGTGATGAATGGCAACTAGACTGATGACGGTGATCGCCTGGCACTACATACAGGCATCAAACTAAAACACTGTATATGCAGTGCTGTGCTCAGTCCCTAAGTCCTGTCCAACTCTTTGGAACCCTTTGGACTGTAGCCCACCAGGCTCCTCTGTCCATGGGGGTTTCCAGGCAAGAATACTGGAGAGGGTTGCCATTTCCTCCTTCAGGGGATCTTCCTGACCCAGGGCTCAAATCTGGGTCTCTCTCGTCTCCTGCACTGCAGGTGGATCCTTTGCCACTGAGCCATCAGGAAAGCCCCGTGATGAACATGTAAAATATCATGTAAGAAACGAGTTGCCAGTCCAGGTTCGATGCACGATACTGGATGCTTGGGGCTAGTGCACTAGGACGACCCAGAGGGATGGTATGGGGAGGGAGGAGGGAGGAGGGTTCAGGATGGGGAACACATGTATACCTATGGCGGATTCATTTTGATATTTGGCAAAACTAATACAATTATGTAAAGTTTAAAAATAAAATTAAAAAAATAAATAAAACATATAAATGATAATAGTAATAATAAGTGAAGTATATGGAGGCTCACCAACTAGAGATGCTCTTCTCTTGCTCTGACGTGTCCCAATCAGAAGAGCTAACACATCGGCAGTCAAAGTCACGCTTCTCTCCCTGAGACCAGGCCAGACTCTTTGTCTCCAAGGTCAGGTTTACTTTCCACCAGTAAGAAATGCCTGCAGGAGCAGTAACTGCTGGTCACTGTTGCTGCATATTTTTACAGCCACCTTCTGCCCCGGGCCACCTATGAGCCACTTAAAGATAGTTTTGATGCTCCTAACTTTTTTGGTAACCAGACATGATCCAAAGAGGGCATGATGACATATTAGTTTTCAAAGCAAGCCACTTATTTACACAACAAGGGAACGGAAAAAAAATGGTCATGCAACTGAAAAAAAAATGTAAAACCACAGAAAGGCACACACGGAAGGACAGAGAAGATCTCAAGCTTTTAACTCTACCTTTCGTTATGCAACTCACGGTTCCAACTTTACTCATCCAGTGACCATCCCATCATCCGCATGAGATTAAAAAATGAACTACTAGGGAACACTAGAATCCGCCCCCAAAAAATATTCTTATGCTTTAAACAATCAAGGACAAGGCGAAGACCAGCCTTAATGGAGGAAGTAGAAATTCTCCTCTGGTCAGAATTCAGCTCCAAAGAGACTAAAGAAAACATATTGCTTCTTTTAGGCAAAAGCATTGGAACTTTGGCCTCAAGGGCAAAGTCTTACACCAAGAACATCCTGAATATTGTCTCAGTCCTTTCTTTCCTCTGTGCAAATGTTGGTTGTTGTTGCTGTTGAGTCACTAAGTCATATCTGACTCTTTGCAACCCCACGAACTGCAGCACACCAGGATTCCCTGTCCTTCACTATCTCCCGGAGTTTGCTCAAACTCATGTGCACTGCAGAGAAGGCAATGGCAACCCCCTCCAGTACTCTTGCCTGGAAAATCCCACAGACGGAGGAGCCTGGTAGGCTGCCATCCATGGGGTCGCGAAGAGTCAGACACGACTGAAGCAACTTAGCAGCAGCAGCAGCAGCGTCCATTGAGTTGGCAATGCCATCCAACCATCTCATCCTCTGTCACCCCTTTCTCCTACTGCCCTCAATCTTTCCCAGCATCAGAGTCTCTTCTAGTGAGCTGGCTCTTCACATCAGGTGGCCAAAGGATTGGTGCTTCAGCTTCAGCATCAGTCCTTCCAATGAATACTCACGCTTGACTTCCTTTAGCCTTGACCAGTTTGACCTCCACGCTGTCCAAGGGACCCTCCAGAGTCTTCTCCAGCACCACAGTTCTAAAGCATCCACTCTTTGGCTCTCAGCCTTCTTTATGGTCCAATTCCTACAGCCATACACGACTACTGATACTGACACCCCATCTCTTTCCTGGGGTCCTTCTTGCCATCTCAGACTCCAGAGTACAGGCTGAAGTCCCCCAGAGCACTTTCTGTTGTTGCTGTCGTTAATCTTGACAATGTTGTGCTGGTTTCTGCCATACAACAAAGCGAATCAGCCATAATGACACATATATCCCCTCCCTCCAGGTCATCACAGAGCATCACACTGGGCTCCCTGTGCTCCACAGTATGTTCTCACCAGCTACTTTAACAAACTCAAGTTACATGGCTTTTTATGATCATTCTGTGGCTAATTTCTCACTACACATGTTCAACTGGATGGAAGTAAAGGACTAACACCCACCTTCAGATCCAGCAATCATCCCCCTGCACACACACAACCAGTACAGGTCCTGCTTTGCAACTGTGTTCATGGCTAGCTTTGCGACCCCATGGACTGTGGCCCACCAGTCTCCCCTGTCCATGGAAATCTCCAAGCAAGAATACTGGAGTGGGCTGCTATTTCCTTCTCGAGGGGATCTTCCTTACCCAGGGATCGAACCCAGGTCTCGAGCATTGCAGGTGGATTCTATACCATCTGAGCCACCACGGAAGCCCCAGAATTTTGCTTCCCTCACTCTTGGTAGACAATGTAGACGTAGATTAAAATTACTTCAATCTACGTCCTTTTCTACCCTTGGCTGGCAGGCAACCTAAGTAGACTGTCATTAAACAGTGGTTCTAGAAAGTTTGTGTTAGGCATGGGGTTCCCTGAAGTCAGGGGGCTCACCACAGGGATGGTGAAAGATGGTGGTGGAGTCCACATGTGGCTGCTGCGGAGGAAGAGGGGAGGGAGAAGAGACCAGGCAGAAGTGTGCAGAAGCGCTGATCTGAATTAAACGCTGTGCGGCACAGCCCAGGGAAAGGCAGGATTCAACAGCCTCCCTCCCCCACCTCCCCACCCCACCCTTTAATCAAATGTACGGAGCCATCTGAAAAACAGTATCAACTTTGAAGGTTTGTTTAATGCTAAAATCATTACCCTTACTATTAGGCATTTGATTACTGATTCTTTCATTTTAAAGAAATTCTTTCATTTTAAAGAAAAACAAATTTTCAGGTAAGCTGTAGGTACAAATTAGGCATTTTTGCACATCTGGTATAGACACTAGTATCACCAATCCACAGCAAGAAATCCTTCTAGACTTAAAACAAAAGCCCCCGCTTAGCCTCCTTTCTATCACAGGAAATGTACAATAGTCTAAAATAGTCAAGGCCCTGCAACCAGCTGTGCGAATTTAGTACCCCTTGGGCTTTCATAAAACCAATTTCCCCTCCTTTTATTTCCCTTTACTTTTTTCTTTTGATCTTTTTTTTCTTCTTCCTTGAAGAGGTATGAAGAGACAAAAATGAGGTGGGGATGGGGCAAGAGACCTATGAATCAAACCAGACTGGATTTCACGAGTCAAGAGCACATTCTTTTCCTCGGGTAGTCCTCAGAATAAAAGAAAAAAGGGAAAACCTCAAATTCGTAAGTTTCAGTTCAATGCTATTGCTTAATGTGGAATTAAATACAATCCTAAGGGAAATTAACCCTGAATACTCATTGGAAGGACTAACACTAAAGCTGGAAGCTCCAATATTTTGGCCACCTGATGCGAATGGCTGACTCACTGGGAAAGACCCTGATGCTGGGAAAAACTGAGGGCAAGAGGAGAAGGGGGCGACAGAGGATGAGATGGTTGGATGGCATCACCGACTCAATGGATATGAACTTGGGCAAACTCCAGGAGATAGCAAAGGACAGGGAGGCCTGGCGTGCTGCAGTTCATGGGGTTGCAAAGAGTCGGACACGACTCAGCGACTGAACAACAGCAATGACAAAATACAGTCTGAACAAAATAGTATCATTTGTCAAGTTAAAGACTTTGAGGGGGTCAAAAGCATTTTGCTTATTTCTTCCTGTAGCTATTTGCCAGGCCATCTTAGATCGCAAGACTTCATGAGGTGGCTACATCCATCTGGGTCTAGTGTAGTGGCTCACCTCTCCAGCATTTAACACTCTGTCCCTTCAGTGGACATCTGGAGAGCTTGGGCAAATGCATCATTTTTTCCCATAAAGTGCACTGAGATCAAGGGCTCTCTGGGATGGTAACAGAGGCTGAGTAAAATAAGAATTTAATACATTCGTTTGAGAACATGAGTACTGGGTTAAGGGGGAAAAAAAGAAAAACTTCAACACATTTGCTCACAGCAGAACTTGCTGCAGAATGTGAGACGCAGTGGGAATTGCTAAGCGAGAGATACAGTGAGCCATATTTCCCAAGACTTACCTGGCCACTAAAACTCCTCGGGGCTGCATGTGTGCTAAGTTGCCTAGTCGTGTCTGACTCTTTGTAACCTTATGAACTGTAGCCCGCCAGGCTCCTCTGTCCATGGGATTCTCTAGGCAAGAATACTGGGGTGGGTTTCCATGCTCTCCTCCAGGGGATCTTCCCAACCCAGGGATCGAACCTGCATCTTTTACAACACCTGCATTGGCAAGTGGGTTCTTTATGACTAGTGCCACCTGGGAAGCCTCTTCTTGGGGTTACATGTCACTAATCAATGTTCTATAAAACATAAGTAGAAGATAGAAAATGGACTACATATTTGCAACCCAATCATACATATTTACAAAATGGTTTGCCTAAGTTCATAAACAGCAGCTGGAGGTGTGTGGATACCAAGAACCTGAGTGCCTGGGAGAGGAGGGTGGAGAGCAAGTTTCTGCCCTTTCTTTGGTCAGGTAAGCTGGGCACCCAGTTACCTTCCAACACAAACCTGAGTCCCTCTCTCAGCTTTATTCATTCTTAGTTGTGGCATGGGGGATCCTTTAGTAGTAGGATGTGGGGTCCAGTTCCCCCAAAAGGGACTGAACCTGGGCCTCCTGCACTGGGAGTACAGGGTCTTAGCCACTAGACCACCAGGGAAGTCCCTCCCCTTCCCTGAATTTGCGGTCCCCTCTATCCACGGAGTAGGGAATCTTTTCCACTCTCACAATTTTACCTACCATCCGTATGCCATGTGTTTACTCACTCAGTCATGCCCAATTCTTTGCAACCCTTTGGACTGTAGCCCACCAATTTCCTCTGTCCATAGGATTTTCCAAGCAAGAATACTGGTGTGGGTTGCCATTTTCCTTTTTCAGGGGATCTTCCTGACCCAGGGATTGAACCCGTGTCTCTTGTGTCTCCTGCATTGCAGGTGGATTCTTTACCTGCTGATCCATCAGGGAAGAGCTGTATGCTAATGGATCCAAAATTGATAACTAGAGTTAGCCACCTTAAACACTTCTGAAGCAAAGAGAAGAAAAGAAAGGAAAAAAAAAAAAACAGGGAGACAAAAGGAGAGAAGAGTGGACTCTCCAGGGCTGGCCGTGCAGCAGAGAAACTGTTCCTGTCCCATGGAACATCAAATCGGGCCTTGCCTCTTCCTTCTCCATAAACCTGATCCTCCACTTCTGCTCCCAGTTTCCTCTGTAGATGCCAGCACTCCTCTAGCTGCCCAAAGAAGAAATCTCAGACTCATTCTATTTTCCACTGTTGCCCTCAGAACCTTCCATCCAGTTAAACTCCAAGCTGGGCTGCTTTTACCAACAAGATTCCAATTCTCCCTTTTAGCCTGGATAACCCCCCAAAATCTCCCTTTAAATAGTGTGCATGCCTCTGGCCATGTTCCACCCTCAAACCCATCCCCAGAGAACCTGGTGAAACACAAAACCGACTCCATCAAGTGTGTGTGCTCAGTCACTTCAGTCGTGTCTGACTCTTCGCAACCCCATGGACTGTAGCCCGCCAGGCTCCTCTGTCCATGGGATTCTCCAGGCGAGACTTCTGGAGTGGGTTGCCAGCTCACTCTCCAGGGGATCCTCCTGACCCAGGGACTGAACCTGAGTCTCTTACGCCTCCTGCATTGGCAGGCAGGTTCTTCACCACTAGCGCCCCCTGGGAAGCCCTGTCTCCATCACATCTGTAATCAAAACCCTTCATCAGCACCGTATCATCTAGAGGCCAAAGCCCCAACTCCCTAACTCAGGCTCCCATGTAGCCTCTGCCCAACGCCCAGCCTCACCGTCAGGGGCCCGTACTTCACGTGGTCTGGAAACTGCTCCTGACTTCCTGCTGTGCCTGAGTTATTTCTGACCTTGGTACTTCTGTCTATGCTGTTCCCTCATCCTCAGCTTCACCCTGAAGTATTCAGCTCAGGCACCCTCTCCTCCAGGAAGCCTTCCCTGGCCCCAGCGAGTCTGGCAATCCATTCCCAGTACTTCTGTGATACTCTGTAACCTGCTACCTTCATAGGCTGCCTCACTCTTACTTATATATTTATTTTAAACTGAAGTATAGCTGATATATTTATTTTTAAGTGTTTTTAAATCTGGACCATTTCTAAAGTCTTCACTGAATTGGTTACTGTGGGAAAAAGTAATTATCTTATAATTAAAATAAATAACTTTTTTAGACGTGAAAGTAAAAATGTTAGTTGCTCAGTCATGTCTGACTGATTCTTTGTGACCCCATGGACTGCAGCCTGCCAGGCTCCTCTGTCCATGGGATTTGCCAGGCAAGAATACTAGAGTGGGAAAATTAGTATACTACCCAAAGCAATCTATAGATTCAATGCAATCCCTATCAAGCTACCAACGGTATTTTTCACAGAACTAGAACAAACAATTTTGCAATTTGTATGGAAATACAAAAAATCCTTGAATAGCCAAAGCAATCTTGAGAAAGAAGAATGGAACTAGAGGAATCAATGTGCCTGACTTCAGACTACACTACAAAGCTACAGTCATCAAGACAGTATGGTACTGGCACAGAGGCAGAAATATAGATGAATGGAACAAAACAGAAAGCCCAGAGATAAATCCACATACCTATGGACACCTTATCTTTGATAAAGAAGGCAAAAATATACAATGGAGAAAAGACAATCTCTTTAACAAATGGTGCTGGGAAAACTGGTCAAACGCCTGTAAAAGAATGAAACTAGAACACTTTCTAACACCATACACAAAAATAAACTCAAAATGGATTAAAGATCTAAATGTAAGACCAGAAACTATAAAACTCCTAGAGGAAAACATAGGCAGAACACCCTCTGACATAAATCACAGCAGGATCCTCTATGACCCACCTCCCAGAGTAATGGAAATAAAAGCAAAAATAAACAAATGGGATTTAATTAAACTTAAAAGCTTTTGCTCAATGAAGCAAACTTTAAGCAAGGTGAAAAGACAGCCTTCAGAATGGGAGAAAATAATAGCAAACAAAGCAACTGACAAAGAATTAATCTCAAAAATACACTAGCAGATCATGCAGCTCAATACCAAAAAAATAAACAACCCAATCAAAAAATGGGCCAAAGAAGTAAACAGACATTTCTCCAAAAAAGACATACAGATGGCTAACAAACACATGAAAATCACTCAACATCACTCATTATCAGAGAAATACAAATCAAAACCACACTGAGGTACCATCTCATGCTGGTCAGAATGGCTGCGATCCAAAAGTCTACAAACAATACATGCTGGAGAGGGTGTGGAGCAAAGGGAACCCTCTTACACTGTTGGTGGGAATGCAAACTAGTACAGCCACTGTGGAGAACAGTGTGGAGATTCCTTAAAAAACTGGAAATAGAACTGCCATATGACCCAGCAATCCCACTGCTGGGCATACACATCGAGGAAACCAGAACTGAAAGAGACACGTGTACCCCAATGTTCATTGCAGCACTGTTTATAATAGCCAGGACATGGAAGCAACCTAGATGTCCATCAGCAGACGAATGGACAAGAAAGCTGTGGTACATATACACAATGGAGTATTACTCAACTATTAAAAAGAATACATTTGAATCAGTTTTAATGAGTTGAATGAAACTGGAGCCTATTATACAGAGTGAAGTAAGTCAGAAAGAGAAACGCCAGTATATTAACAGTATATATATTACAGTATATTAACACATATATATGGAATTTAGAAAGATGGTGATGATGACCCTATACGCAAGACAGCAAAAGAGACACAGATGTAAAGAACAGACTTTTGGACTCTGTGGGAAAAGGCAAGGGTGGGATGATTTGAGAGAATAGCATTGAAACATGTATATTGCCATATGTGAAATAGGAACAACAAAAAAAAGAATACTATAGTGGGTTGCCATTTCCTCCTCCAGGGGATCTTCCTGACCCAGAGATCAAACCTGGGTCTCCTGCACTGGCAGATGGATTCTTTACCACTGAGCCACCAGGGAAGCCCTAGTTACTATATTGCTCCTGTTTTGTGTTTTGGTTTGCTGGCTAAGAGTTATATAGGACCTTAGCTCACTGACCAGGAATCAAACCTGCACCGCAAGCACTGGAAGGCGAAGTCTTAACCACAGGACCACCAGGGAAGTCCCCTTACTCTTCCTTGAGGGTGTGTCTCGTCCTTGAGGGCAGAAGCAATGTATTACCTCTGTATACTGTCACCCTGCTTATTTAACTTATGCAGAGTACATCATGTAAAAAGCTGAGCTGGATAAATTACAAGCTGGAATCAAGATTTCAGGGAGAAATATCAACAACCTCAGATATGTGGATGATGTCACTTTAATGGCAGAAAGTGAAGAGGAAGTAAAGAGCCTCTTAATGAGGGTGAAAGAAGAGAGTGAAAAAGCTGGCTTAAAACTCAATATTCAAAAAACTAAGATCATGGCATCGGGTCCCATCACTTTATGGCAAATAGATGGGGAAAAAGTGGACACAATGACAGATTTTATTTTCCTGGGCTCCAACATCACTGGGAATGATGACTGCAGCCATGAAATTAAAAGGCACTTGCTTCTTGAAAGGAAAACTATGACCAACCTAGACAGCATATTAAAAAGCAGAGACATTACTTTGTGATAAAGGTCTGTATAGTTAAAGCTATAGTTTTTCCAATAGTCATGTACAGATGTGAGAATTGGACCATAAAGAAGGCTGAGTGTCAAAGAATTGATGCTTTTGAACTGTGGTGTTAGAGAAGACTCTTGAGAGTCCCTTGGACAGTGAGGAGATCAAACCAGTCAATCCTAAAGGAAAAAAACCCTAATACTCAGTGTGAGGACTGATCATGAAGCTGAAGCTCCCATACTTTGGCCACTTGATATGAAGAGCCGACTCACTGGAAAAAACCCTGATGCTGGGAAAGATTGAAGGCGAAAGCAGAAGCGGGCAGCTGAAGATGAGATGGTTAGATAGCACCACTGACTCAATGGATATGAATCTGAGCAAACTCCAGGAGACAGCCTGGAGGGGTGTCTGGTGTGGGGAAGGGGAGCCTGGTGTGCTGCAGTCTGTGACGTCACGGAGAGTTGGACATGACTTAGCAAATGAACAACAGCAACAACCAAGTTCCGAGCACTGTGCCGATTACGTAAGAGGCGACCAACGACATGCCCACACCATAAGCAGCTATGACAAGCACAGACCCACTCACCCGACTTTGTCCCTGAGTTCCCGCCCACCTCTAAGAACCATGGCCAAGCTCTAGGTAAGAGCCATGGTAAGTCATATCAATTTGCCATACACAAGAGAGTACTCCAATATAAACGTCACTAATCTGGCTGGCCTTTCCAAGCTAGTCTTAACTAATGAAGTTTTATCTGTTGAGATGCTTCATAAAGAGCTTTTTGGACTGAATTATTCTGATGTGTGCCCCAGTTCTCTGTCACTTTTCATGGATGGAGCCTTCCATAAGAAATGACAGAGTTTACAATTTTTTCAAAGTTTGTGTTGAGGATATTTCTAGGCAGAATATTAGAGCCACCTGTTTTCACTCAATCATAACTCCCTTCCTCAGCCAAACTTATTTAAGCTTGGTCCCAGTCCTATTTTTTTTTTTCTTTCTTTGGGAATAATTTGAGGGGGAAAAAAAAACCCATTTAGCCATTCTGGAGTGAGAGGAGATTTAAAATGATTAAAACATACTTTACATTGAAGGTGTAACTGCTTTTGGCTCAGAATAACCAACATAATTCAAAAATGCATTCCAACTACCTTTCAATTTAGTATCTAGCTTACTCTTCCTGATGAAATCACCGTCTAACCAGCTTAAAGCAAAATAAAATACTTTTCAGTTAAAAAAGGACTAAAGCTATCACTTCTGAGTGAAGGCAATCAGCATAGTATTTTAGCAGAACATCATGATTATTATAATACATAATAAAAATAAACACTTCTGCCATTGGGGTCCTTGGCTCTGCAGAGGAAAGAACAGAGCTTGACCCATGGGCTTGAAATGTAAATTAAAAACACAATATGAGCCACCCAAGTTTCACAGGTTAAAGTTAATTAACATTTTATCCCAAGCAAAGGAGGAAAAGGGAAAGAAAAATAAAATCAATATTAAGAGAATCAAAAATCACTTCCAACCTTATAGGAGGCATCTGTAATGTGAGTATAACCGAAAAGACATCACCAAGCCCTATCTGATACCCCCTCCTCCTGCCCCTACTCAGCCAACCCTTAACAACAGCATACGTGTGGTTGATTCAGCCTCACGAA
This sequence comes from Bos taurus, assembly GCF_002263795.3. Taxonomy (NCBI): domain Eukaryota; kingdom Metazoa; phylum Chordata; class Mammalia; order Artiodactyla; family Bovidae; genus Bos; species Bos taurus. Next base: position 13,961,941 of record NC_037339.1, read on the forward strand.
GCCAATGGCAGACGTGCCAAGAGACACCAGATGGATCAGATGAATTCCAGGGCCTCATCCCTGTTTTATGGCTGACTCTTCTCTCTTTTGCCTTCCCTTTATGACTAGGCATCCCAGGTCGGGCAGTGGTAAAGAATCCACCTGCCAATTCAGGAGATCAAAGGTTTGATCCCTGAATCTGGAAGATCTCCTGGAGGAGGAAATGGAAACCCACTCCAGTATTTTTACCTGGAAAATTCCATGGATAGAGGAACCTGGCAGGCTACAGTCCATAGAATCACAGAGAGTCAGACACAACTGAATGACTAAGTACACATGTACTCCTTAAAAGTATCTGATGACAGAAAATACACTGAACCTAGATTTATCACACACCGCATTTATCCTCTTTTTTTTAAATTGAAGTATAGTTGATTTATAGTATATTAGCTATAGGTATATGACATATGATTCAATATTTTTATAGATTAATTATACTCCATTTAAAGTTATTAAAAGTAAAGTCTATATTTCCTTGTTCTATGCAAGGATCCTTCTATGCAAGGATCCTTGTTGCTTATCTGTTCCACACATGTACCTCAATGTTCACAGTCGCACTGCTTACAACAGACAAGAGATGGATGTAACCTGAGAGTCTACCGACAGATGAATGGATAAAGAAGATGTGGGATATACGCACATGGGATATTACTTAACATAAAAAATCAAATTTTGTCATTTGCAACAATATGGATGGACCTAGAGGATATTACACCCAGGGAAGTAAGTCAGAGAAAAACAAATACTCCATATTATCACTTACATATGGAATCTAAAAAGTAAAACGAATGTATGTAACGGAATAGAACAGACAGACTCACAGACAGAGAAAACAAACTGCTGCTGCTGCTGCTGCTAAGTCGCTTCAGTTGTGTTTGTGCGACCCCATAGATGGCAGCCCACGAGGCTCCCCCGTCCCTGGGATTCTCCAGGCAAGAACACTGGAGTGGGTTGCCATTTCCTTCTCAAACAAAAAACCAAACTAGTGGTTATAAAACAAACTAGTGGTTACTAACAGGTAGAGAGAAGCAGAGAGGGGCAAGACAGGAATATGGGATGAAGAGATACACCATAGTTATTTTTATGTATGCACCCTCAATTCCTTTTAACCAAAGACCATTTGAAATTGATGTATAAACAATCCAGGGCTTCCCAAGTGGTGCTAGTGGTAAAGAACCCACCTGCAGGAGACATAAGAGACTTGGGTTCGAACCCTGGGGTCAGGAAGATCCCCTGGAGGTGGACATGGTGACCCACTCCAGTATTCTTGCCTGGAGAATCCCATGGACAGAGGAGCCTGGCGGGCTGTAGGGGTCGCAGAGAGCCAGACATGACTGAAGCAACTTAGCAAGCACACATAAACAACTTAGGCTTCTAAAATACACTTCTGTCCTCATAAAAATTAGCTATATCTTCTACCAAGTCACTGAAATACACATGCCAAATCAAGAATCAGGCCCTGTCAGCCTCCTACTATTTAAAAACATGCTTTTAAGTGAACTATCTGCTCCATACTGAAGAACTAATGAATGGAGTTAAAAAAAAAAGTGAAAAGAAGACAAAGTGCTAGTAAGTGAAAGAGTAATAAGATACATGTCTCTTAAACCTTGCTCCAAGATTTTCCTAAATGAGAATCCCCACAAGCATTAAGTTGGCAGATTCTAAAAGCTCAGACAGTGGAGCACGATTTGGGCATCACTACCTATGAACACTTTGGGCTCACTCACCACATTCTCTCTGGCCTTTCGGTCCCCCCCCCAGGGAAGCAAGACAAAGCAAGCTCTCCACCTGCCCATCAGACTGCTCCGGGTGCGACAGAGGCCAGGCTGTACACGGTGACGGCTCACACCACAGACACAAATTACAACTAATCGCTCAGGGGCACACGCACAAAGTAAAAGACAGCCCGTGTCTGAGAGACCAGGCCCGTCCTAAGAGGCAGCTCAGTGTTATCAGTCCCTTTCCTGGAACCTTCCCTCCATCCCTGGTGTGGAGGGTAAAACTCTATCCAGGACATGCCTTCCCACCTGGATGTTCAGGCCCCATTTCTCACAAAAAGTGTATGTATCATGGGCGATGGGGAATAAAAATATAAGGATTTTACGTATCCAAAGTCAATCCTAAAGGAAATCAACCCTGAATATTCACTGGGAGGACTGCTGGCAAAGCTGAAGCTCCAATACTTTGACCACCTGATGTGAAAAGCCGATTCACTGGAAAAGACCCTGATGCTGGGAAACACTGAGAGCAAAGAGAAGCGGGCAACAGAGGATGAGATGGTTGAATAGCATTATTGATTAAATGGACGTGAGTTTGAGCAAACTCAGGGAGATAGTGAAGGACAGGGAAACCAGTGTGAGGCAGTCCCTGGGGTTGCGAAGAGTCAGACATGACTTAGCGATTAAGCAACAAATAATCTTATATGATTCTTATTGGGGAACAGTAACAAACAGACACACACACACGTGTGTGTGTATTACAACACTGTATTTTATATAAATGGTACATAAAATACCTTCTACAGCAAGAGAAAAGACAAAGTGGTAATTGCTATGTGAAAGGCCCCATAACCATGTGAAGAACAGCATCGGCTCAGTTATTTCCCACACAAAGAACTGGAAGATAATAACCTCTATGCACAAACGAATCCGGGGCTTTACAAACATGTCAGAAGCATCAAAAGGCATTAACGTAAGCCACATCCAACGTGGCAATTTATCCTTAGACTTTGTCTCAATGCTCCCAAGTACCAAGACCCAGTTTCTCAATATACCAAAAGCACTGTCCTTTAAAAAGCTTTTTCATCTCTCTTTGTACCAGAGACTTGTTTTCTAAACACATCGTTCAGATTGCTGACCTGCAGGTTCAACCCCTCAAGAGGCTCCCTGCATCTTAGACATGGAAGGAAAAAAAGAGCTTTAGGGTTATGTCGGGGGGAACTGTGTCCCCCAAAATGGGACACTGAAGCCTCAAATCCAGTATTTGTGGATCCAAACTTATTTGGAAATAGATGTAATCAAGTGAAGATGAGACCATTATGGTGAGTCCTAATCCGATCTGACTGATAGATACCTTTATAGGAAGAAGGGAACAGATATTGACACACAAGTGTCCCCTGAGGACCAAGGCAGAGACTGAAGTGCCGCAACCCAGGCTAAGGGGCGCCAAGGTCTGCCTTCCGCTGTTGCCAGCAAGCCGCCGGAAACCAAGAAGGGACAAGGAAGGGCCACAACCCCCCAGCCCTGGCACCTGAGATGTCGGGGGAGCACGGCCCTGCCAAAACTTTAATTTCAGACTTCCGGACTTCAGAACTAGGAGCCAACAAATTTGTGTTGATTTAAGTGATACTGTTTGTGGCACTTTCTTATGGCAACCCTCGGAAGCTACCACAAGGCACATCTTTCTTTTACCTCCCAAGCAGGACTTCATGAAAATTAATCCTGATAGGGGTCTAAGTCGAGCCCATAGAAGCTCCCTCCATAACCTACGCAAGTGTTAGTCGCTCAGTCGTGTCCGACCAACTGTTTGCGACTCACCAGGCTCCACTGTCCATGGAATTCTCCAGACAAGGATCCTGGAGTGGGCAGCTGATCCCTTCTCCAGGAGATCTTCCCAACTCAGGGATCGAACCCAGGTCTCCCAGATTGCCGGCAGATTCTTTACCACCTGGGCCACCGGGGGAGCTCCATAACCTATACCAGTGGATAAAACCCCCTGACACTAGAAATTCGTGTCTGTAACTAAGAGAGAAACTTGCTGCAAGCTGCCACCTTCAAGCCTGAAAGAATCTTTGGAAACTGCTGAGGTCACCCTGCCTTCCTATCCCCAGGGGACTCATCCTGGACCAGGCGATGAAGCAGATCCGGCAATCAACTTCTCACCTGTCATTTGCTTCTTCAGAACACCCAGCTCTAAAGAGCCCCTAGCAACCTGATGTTTTAACAGCCACAGGTATCAGCGCATAGAGGATGACAGCCCTGGATTATTTAATGAGATCACAGCGTGTAACACTAGCAAACGGGAAGACTGAGCACTCGTGTTGGAGAGACGGTAATACTGTGTGATATGAAGGGGATGCCAGTTTGCTCTGTGTGGAACAAAGGCATGTGGGATGTATTCATTAGGACAGAGGACAGCTCCGGAGACACAGAAGCAGAGAACTCACTACAAGAGCCAGTTACGCTTTTAGAGGTCGCATCCTGTAATTTTACAGACGAGAAAAACCACGCTCAAGACACATCTTGAGGACTCCACTGCCAACCCTAGGCAGGCCTTGTGCCAGACTACTGTCTGTCTGCTTCTCAATCTCCAAAGAGTGGGGCGATGATGTCTTTTTTTTTGCAGGGGGGTGATGATGTCTCTCCATAATGTGCCTTTTTTTCCCCCTCCTTTTGAGTTTTTTAAAGCCTCAAACATATGCTTTGGTTTCTTTTAAGTTGGAAGATAATTGCTTTACAGTGATGTGCCGTTTCTGCTAGACAACAATGCAAATCAGCCATAAGTGTGTGTGTGTGTATTTACATATACACGTGTGTATACATATTTACATATACACGTGTGTGTATATATTTACACATATGTGTTTGTGTGTATATTTATATATACATGTGTGTATATATATTTACATATGCGCGTGTGTTTACATATACACGTGTGTGTTTACATATACATGGGTGCGTGTGTTTTTACATATACACGTGTGTATATATTTACATATACATGTGTATATATTTACATATACACATGTGTGTTTACATATACACGTGTGTGTGTTTACATATACACGTGTGTGTGTGTGTGTGTGTGTGTGTGTGTGTGTGTGTGTGTGTGTGTCCTCTCTCTCGAGTCCCCTCCCACCAGGTCAATACAGAGCACCAGGCTGGCGTACCTGTTATATAGCAACCTCCCACCTGCTGTCTGTCCTCTACATGGTAGCCTACATATGTCAGCACTGCTCTCTCAGTCTGCCCCACCCTCTCCTTCCCCTGCTGGGTCCACAAGTCAGTCCTCGACGTCTGTGTCTCTACTCCTGCCTGCAAATAGGTTCATCGGTACCATTTTAGATGCCCCAGTTAAAGCCAATTCTGTGCCCACAAAAAAAAAGGCAAAAACTCTTAATATTTTTAAGTGGAAAGTGGATTTGGGAAAATGGAAAAGATATTCCTATACAGTAAGTGTTAATCAAAATTCTCAGTGTTTAAACATATCAGAAAGCATGACATTTAAGGTAATAATCTAGTAGTTGGGGCTTTAAAGATCACAATTACAACTTGGCTTTTCTGAACAGACATTTAAAAAAAACTCCTTTCTGCTACATGTTAAAAAATAATAATAATAATTTAATCAATAAACCACATTACAGTATTTACCAAATTGAAACAGGTGATATTTACTACCACTCTTCTTCAATCACACAAAGTACTCGGAGAATTAGGAAGGCGAATGAAAAAGGCAAATGTGGAGCAAAAAAAATCAAATGTGAAAGACGAAAGGCCACGGAGAAAAATAAGTCAAAAGCTAAGGACGGTTAACACACACAGATCGCATCAGACCAGAAGGCTGGTCAAGGTGAAGGCTTAAAACAACCCGGGCCTCCCATTCAGCACTGACCACAGCACAATGATGGGAAGACGCCACGCTTCCTCAGATTTCCCATAAAAGGGCAGCAGCAGAAGGAAAAGTGAGCAAAACACAATGACGACCAAAACCCATCTTCAGGACTAACTCCTTCCGTTTTCCTCCTTTTATTGATTTTTTTTTAAGCCTACTTTGCACTCTCCCAGGCAGCTTGGTTGCAGGGAACACCATTTAATGCACCTATTGATTCGATCGTACACATTTATACGTGTGTAGAAACTTCTGCTACAGTGCCTTTATTGATCTTTTAATTGGTAATGGAGGCCAAACAACCTGACAAGAGCCTTACTGCAAATATTTTTTATTTTCTCAAGTGAGGGCAAGAAAATCATCAAAAACTATTCAACAAATGAAGCACTGTGCTTTGCTTACCTTGGATTATGTCTTAGAGATGCTGTCACTAAGAATTTTTTTTTTCTAAAGTCAAAATTACGTAAGACTGACTGAACAACTCATTTGGATGGAAATGTCTTTTTTTTTTTTTTTTTCAATTTCTAGAAATATTCCTGCTACTGCTGCTGCTAAGTTGCTTCAGTCGTGTCCGACTCTGTATGACCCCATAGACGGCAGCCCACCAGGCTTCCCCGTCCCCGGGATTCTCCAGGCAAGAACACTGGAGTGGGTTGCCATTTCCTTCTCCAATGCATGAAAGTGAAAAGTGAAAGTGAACTCACTCAGTCGTGTCCGACTCTTAGCAACCCCATGGACTGCAGCCCACCAGGCTCCTCCATCCATGGGATTTTCCAGGCAAGAGTACTGGAGTGGGGTGCCATTGCCTTCTCCATTCTGGCCTGACTGGTCATTAATATTAACAGAGGGTCTACATATCTTGAGGTTTCTGGGCTGGCTCAGTGGTAAAGAATCCACCTGCTAATGCAGGAGATGCAGGTTCGCTCCCTGGCTTGAGAAGATCCTCTGGAGGAGGAAATGGCAACCCATTTCAGTATTCTTGCCTGCGAAGTTCCATAGAGAGAGGAGCCTGGAGGGCTACAGTTCATGGAGTTGCAAAAGAGTCCGACAGAACTACTGAACAACTGCGACACATATCCTGAAGTTCTTCTGGTAACTACCAGACAGCCTGGGCATGCGTCTGGTGCCTGATGCAGATTTCCTCCAGCAAACGATCTCTGGGAAATCTCTGCCTGTCTCAGCAGCGGCAGTGAACTGAACACGTGAACAGGCTGACAGGCTCCACTGTCTCCCACGCTCCCCGTTCCCGAGCATGACATGCTTCTTCCATGTGGTTCAGATCTTCACTGAGTTCTTCTGGATAGATGGGAGCTCTTCCCCAGCACTGATCTCACTGACCAAGGACACCACCCAAACCTGTGCAAGTTATACACGTTGCCCAGAACGCCTAGTTAATGCACTTATATATCAACAGTGCACAGCAGAATAACATAGTCAAACAAGGAAGGAGACGAGGCCTGACCTTCCAGAGAGGCCCACCTGATTTAAGGCCTGGTATTCACAAATACCAGTGCTATTGAGCAAGGCGTAATTTGTGAACATCGCGACTATACCTTGACGTTTATTATTTAAAATTCATGTATAGCTAATTTGCCAATCTCACTGAACACACAACGGGCCCTCACATGGCAAACAGAAGTAATAATATGGGTCTAATTCTTATGCAGCCCCACATCCCACACAGGGATCAACCTCACTTGAACCAATTCTGACAGGAGAACAGGGGCTGTGATTTTAGGCCATTTTCCTCTTTTATTTTCTGCAGAATTCTTACTTTAAATTAAACCTACATCCATAACTGTAATTCGTTCCCTTGAAAATCTTCAGGATTTTTGAATTAAAATGTGTAGGAAAATATGATTATTCATAAGATGGTATTGTCCAAATATTATAAAGCATTGGAAATGCCATATTTTTTATTTTGTGATATGAAAACTTTCAAAAGCCCTTTTTATCCAGGCTCAAAGAGCACACAGTATATGATAAAACCTAGAGGAAAAGAATTTTATAAACTAGATCATAGTTTTTTAAATATAAGAATCTCTAATCAGTTTTTCAACATAACAAAATGTAGTTTTTACAAACGATCTAATAATTTAAGGAAAAGCTCTGTGACATTAAGTGAAAAAAACAAAAAGATCTTACACCAAAAACATTCATTCTATGGTTAACTGCCTTTCTCTAGTGCAATGTATAGAATTACAATGGAATTAGTTCTTAAGTTATCAATTAAAAAGGTTAATTGGTAAAGATAATATTAACCCATTCTATTTAAATGGTCCGTCTCTCATCCACATTTAAATAGAAACAGTGCTTTCATTTGCTGCTTTTCAAAAAGAAGTGCCTTCCAAATAATAATCCTTTAATGGCATATCATTAGAGATGTTTCAAAAAAATAATAAAGACAGTTAATGTCTAATAGGCATACCAAGATGGCAACTGATTCCTCTTGGGTTATATTTGCTCAGTCCCTTTTCCTGTTACCTGACCATAACAAGCATCCTAAGCATAGATTAACAATTTTTGCCTAAAAAACTCTGAAACCATCTCATTTACTCATACTAGCTTTTTGTTGTTCAGTTGCTCAGTCGTGTCTCACTCTTTGCAACCCCACAGACCGCAGCCCGCCAAGCTCCTCTGTCTATGGGGATTTTTCAGGCAAGAATAGAGGGGTGGGTTGCCATTTCCTTCTACAAGGGATCTTCCTGACCCAGGAATCAAACCCACATCACCTGTGTCTCCTACATCGCAGGTGGATTCTTCACCGCTGAGCTACTGGGGAAGCCTTTGCTAATCAGCAACTCATTCTTACGAAGGCCCAACACCACCCTAACTAAAGCTGCAGAAGAGGCACTTTCTTTAAACCAGTCCTTTTGTGCTCTGGAGGTCATCCCATACTATGTCCTTGCTGAATCTTCTCAACTAGCAGCCGAGACCCTCACCCTCAACTATTCATGACTTCATAGGGTAGCCTCTTTATGGACAGTATTCCCAAATCTGGCCAATCTGCAAAGGCACAGTTCCTAAAAACCTATCCTTTCTCTCCTTTCTTCTGTCCGCTACCGTTTCCTAGGTTCCAACCATCTAATCAGATTGATGGCAATTTTTCACTAAGAATCTTGTACTGATCCATTCATTCAACAAGTGTCCACTGAGCACCAACTATGTGTCAGCATTCTTCTAGGTGCTAGGGGTATATCGATGGGTGGGATCAGATCAGGACGTTCACCTTCATGAGAGGCTAACACAATACATATGCGAATTAACTGATAATAAAGATAGATGTAGGTATGTATATATATATTCCGTTAGATGTTTCTCAGAGAAATAAAGGAAAAGAACATAAAAGAAGAGCTGTGGTTGTGGGACTGCATTTTAAATAAGATGGTTACACAGGCGATTAGCTGCATAAAGACCTGAAGAGGGGAGAAAGTCCCGTGGAGGGACATGGGGAAAGCGTTCCAGGTAGAGGACAGCAGATTCCTAAGTATCAAGTCTAATATTTCTGAGCAACAGAAAGGAGGCCAATGCGTCTCAACTGGGGTACATGAGGCGAAGTGTAGTCAGGGCAGGCACCAAGGACCGCTGTAAAGACTCTGCTTTTACTCTGAACGGGGAGGGAAGCTACTGGAGGGTTCTCAGCAAAGGAATACCATCACTTACTATTTTCAAAACATCTATACAGGAAGTCCCCGACATACGAACCTTCAAGTTACGAGCTTTCAAGGATGCAGACCTGTGTTCCGTCGATGTCCAGCGGGATGAGACTGCCGCTCACCCTCCGGGTCTATCACTGACGACTCTCAGCTGTATCATCTCCCGCTGCCTCTCTCGCCTCCACCCAGAAGCTCTTGCCTGTTCCCTCAGGGCCATCACCTGGATGCCGGCTGCTGTCCTGCACAACTGTACTTTTCAAGGCACCGCACTGTCAGATTAAACACATTTTCTTTATTTCTATGTTTGTTTTTATGTATTATTTGTATGGGAAGTATTATAAACCTATTATAGAACAGAATGATACGTTGAGTGCATTAGTTGGGTACCTAGGCTAACACTGCTGGACTTACAAACAAACAGGATTTAACAAATGTGCTCTCGGAATGGAACTCGCTTGTATGCGGGGAACTTACTGTATTGAGATACAACTGACAAACCCCATATGTTCTTCCATTTGTAAAGTGTACAATTCACTGGTCTTTAGTATATTCATAGAATTATGAAATCATCACCACAATCAAGCCTAGAACATTTGCATCTCTCCAAAAAGAAACGCCATGCCCCTCAGCAGCACTCCCCAAGCCTCAAGCTCCTAGCCTAGGCAACTCCTCCGTAGACTTGCCTATTCCAGACACATCATATAAATGGCATCATGCAACACGTGCTCTTTTGTCACTGGCTTCTTTCACTTAGCATAATGTTTTTAAGGGTCGCTCTGGTTGTAGCATATACCAGTACTTCATTTCTTTTCACTGCGAAATAGCATTCCATTAAATGGATATACCACACATGGTTTATCCAGTCATCAGTTGACGGACATTTGGGTTGCTTCCATTGGGTAACTGTCACAAATAATGCTTTTAAGAACATTTGTATTGTAGTTTTTATACAGATGTGCGTGTGTGCTAAGTCACTTCAGTTGTGTTTGACTCTTCAAAAAGCTATGGCGTGAGCCCGCCAGGCTCCTCTGTCCATGGTATCTCCAGGCAAGAATACTGGAGTGGGTTGCCATGCCCTCTGCCAGTTTTATACAGACATGCATTGTCAGCTATCTTGGGTAAATATAATGCCTAAAAGTACACTTTCTGGGTCATATGCTTAACCTTTCGAGGAACTGCAAAGCTGTTTTCCAAAGTGGTTGAAATATTTTTACTACCAGTAGTGTGTGAGAGTTCCAGCTTCTCCATATTTTCAACACTTGTAATTTTACCTGTCTTTTTGATCACAGCCACCTAAGCTGGTGTAAAGTAGCATCTCATTGTGGTTTTGATTTGCATTTCACAGATTGCCAATAATATTGAGCATCTTTTTCTTCTTACAGGTCATTTGTACATCCTCTTTGGAAAATGCATATTCAGATCCTCCACTGTTTTTTTTTTTTTTTAATAGGGAAAGTCTTTTTATTACTGAGTTATCTACATATACTAGATAAAGGTCCCTCATCAAATATATGGTTTGCAAATATTTCCTATCATTTTTGTAAGCTGTCATTTCATTTTTTTATGATTTGCCATAAAACATTAGAGTTTTTAATTTTGATGAAATTCAAATTATCTATTTTTTCTTTTATTTTCTTGTGCTTTGGAGGGTCATATCTCAGATGACCCCATTGCTTAATCCAAGATTGTGAATTTTTATACTTTTGTCTCTTTCTCAGAGATTTATCATTTTAGCTCTTATTTTTACATCTTTAATTATTTTTTGTATACCGTGTGAGAGAAGGGTGTCTAACTTTATTCTTTTGTATGTAGAAACCACGTTTGTTTCAGCATCTTTTGAAAAGACTGTTGGTTCTCCACTTAATTACTGGCTCCCATGTCAAACTAAACTATACTTTAACAGGATTTGTCTGTTTCCCTTAAATTGGCCAGGTAAGAGATGATGGTGGCTCAACAAGGAGGGTGACATGGCAATGCTGAGAAGTGGTCAAATTCTGGATACGTTTTGAAAATTGAGCTGATGAGACTTGCTTAGAGATTGGATGTGGGTGCAAAAGGAAGAGAGGACTTAAAGTCAGCTCCAATATGTTTGCCTTGATGTCACACAGACTGTAATTCTGGTTTGGAAAAGAGTCACATGATCATCCAGGCTCCTCTGGCCATGGAATTCTCTGGGCAAGAATGCTGGAGAGGGCTGCCATTCCCTTCTCCAGGGGATCTTCCACACTAAGGACAGAACCCGGGTGTCCTGCATCTTCTGCATCACAGGTGGATTCTTTACTGCTGAGCCCCCGGGGAAGCCCCTTTATGAGAAAAGAGGTGGCTTAAATGCCCCTGTTCCGGATGAGAGCAGATGGACCATTCAGAAGGCTACCATGATAATCCCTCTTTAAGGATTTATCTGAATTGTCCCTAGTCCTTCCTAGAGACACAGTGACTGACCTCTGACAAATAATTAGTTGTGAGAACTACAACTCTCACCATGGGGCAATGCAGAAGACGGTACAGGCTAGAAGGGATTTTTAGGCATCCTTCAAGTCACACTCCTGCAGAAAGTATCCACTGGAAGACAGGAGAGTTTCATTTCCTATTAACTCAAGCAGCTCTTGTAGCAGACCTGCTAATAGGCCCAGCCCTGCGGGTTCTCAGGCATTAATCTTCAAGTTCTATGAAAGCCCCTTGAGAAGATGGTCAAGGCACAACTCACACAGCTCACATCTCCACACTGCTGAAAATAAGCAGCACATCTCTAGCGTTCCTTAAAGGGACTCGATCTCCCTCCCCTGGCCTCTGGAGCAGCAGGTCAAGCAGGACAAGGATGTGACACGCAGGGAGGGAGCAGGGGCATTTAAATCACCTCTTTCCTCATAAAGGGGATTCTCCGGGGGCTCAGCGGTAAAGAATCCACCTGCCATGCAGAAGACGCAGGAGACCTGGGTTCGAGCCCTGGTCGGGAAGATCACTGAAGAAGGGAATGGGAACCCACGCCAGCATTCTTGCCTGGACAATTCCATGGACAGAGGAGCCTGTCGGGCTACAGTCCATGGGGTCACAGAGTCAGACACGACTAAAGTGACTTAGCACGCATGCATGTTCTTATTAAAAAAAAAAAAGGTGATTTTCTTCTGGATTTAGCATCCCTCCTCTCCCCTCTAGCCTAGCCAAGGTTTCCATTTCCGTGAAACTTTATGGAGTCCGGAGGGCACGGGGAAGAGCTAGTGCTCCTTTCAAGAGAAGGCTGGGAGGCATCTCTGAAAACCGGCTCTGGACAACCTTGAACTAGATCTGAGAACCTGCTCTACAGACAGACAAAGAGCCTCTGTTCAGGACCCTAGTAAGTCCCTCAAGTCATTCCTTGTCAGTGAAGCAACAGCTAATGAGCAAGCAGTGCCTCTCAGCACTAGACACACTCAGAGGGAAGGAGGCCAGGCTAGCACGTCAAGGATTTCCAAGGCACACAAAGGAAAATGTAAATCTGTCCCCGGGCCTGGAGACAAGACAAAGACCAAATGGAATCGGAGAGGAGGTTGTTAAGCAGTTCGTTACAGATGCATGGGAGGCTTTCGAAGGACCCCTCCAAGACCGACGTTAAAACAAACAACCCAAATGTAAATATGAAGACTGTTTGCTTCAATTAAGTCTAAGCTACAGGAGTGTGAACTTTCCTATTGCCTCCGTGCACCACTCTGCCAGTGCCTTCACCATTATTAAAGTGTGTTTACACAGGGTTTGGCTTTTCATCTATTATGGAAAAATTACATCTTGCCCACAGCACTACAGGGGCCTGAGCACAGTAAATCCCCCACTGACCTTGAACCCAAGCTACAACAAACAGTCACTCTCCTTGGTGCTGAACTGCCTAAATAATGCACTGCATACATGCCTATGAATATAAATTACAACTACAAGTCATCTTACCAACAGGGTTTTCCAGAATCCAGTGTTTGTAGAGGCACTTGGATGTAGACAAAATCCTTGGGGAGATAACTGGGAAGACGTTCCCTGGCAGAAGATGATCATGTATGTACTGAACACTAAGACTCTTGAGAGTCCCTTGGACTGCAAGGACATCAAACCAGTCCGTCCTAAAGGAGATCAGTCCTGAATACACATTGGAAGGGCTGATGCTGAAGCTGAAGCTCCAATACTTTGGCCACCTGATGCAAAGAACTGACTCATTGGAAAAGACCCTGATGCTGGAAAAGATTGAAGGTGGGAGGAGAAGGGGACGACAGATGGTTGGATGGCATCACCGACTTGAGGAGTTGGTGACAGACAGGGAGGCCTGGAGTGCTGCAGTCCATGGGGTTGCAAAGAGTCGGACACAACTGAGCAACGGAACTGAACTGAACTGAGGGGTGCTCAGTCATGTCCAACTCTTTGCGACCCCAGGGACTGTAGCCCGCCAGGCTCCTCTGTCCATGGAATTCTCCAGGCAAGAATACTGGAGAGGGTAGCTGTTCCTGTCTCCAGGGGATCTTCCCAACCCAGGGATCGAACCTGGGTCTCCTGCATTGCAGGCAGATTCTTTACCGTCTGAGCCACCAGGAAGCCCAAACACACACAAGAGTGTGCTGGGGTTGGAGCCCCACCAAGGAGGTGGTAAGACTGCAGCAGCCTCTGGTCAGAAGGCTTCACAACGGTGGAGGAAGAAGAAGTTGCAAGAGCGGAGGTAATTGCAAGGAAGAGCTCAAACTGGCAAAGCGTCGTGAGACGGGTAACAGGAAGCAAGAGTGAAAGAAGACAAAAACATCAACCAGAATGTCAATCTCATGGAAAATGGCATTTCCATTAGAACCACCAAGAAAATGCATCCACACGGAAAAGTGCTTCTAAAATAACGTTAAATGAGAAAAGCAAGATATAAAACAGTGAATGCACTATGGTTGCAATCACGTATACAAAAGGTTGAAAGGTGGACGGGAATCTATCAAGAGAAAATTCAAAACAACCAAACGACAGTGGTAGAATTATGGACAAATCAGTTTTCTTTTAAAATGACTTCTAATCTCAGGGTAAAGACACATGTGTATACACTCACCATATTTTTATAGGCAATTAGAGTGTACGTAAATATTCACTGCAGCCCTGTAATGGTTTAAAAAATGGGAAGCGATTCAAACATCCGTCTATCAGGGACAGATCAAATAAATTCTGGCATATACAGAAAATGACTTCCTATGCCACTTTAAACACAGAGGTATATCTGTCTGTACTGACATGCAGCTAAGTCTGTGAGATACAGCCAAGTAAAAGTTTTAAAAGGCAAGATGCAGAAAAAGATGCATGATATAATAATATTTTTATTAAAATAAATAACTGCATTAGTATATGCTGGTATATATACAGGAAAGAAAGAGTTTGGAGTAACAGACATAAATGCAGGGAAAATTACGGGACTGCATGTTTTCATTTCCTACATTAATGTATGTCTCTGATGCTTTCACTTTTCACTTTCATGCATTGGAGAAGGAAATGGCAACCCACTCCAGTGTTCTTGCCTGGAGAATCCCAGAGATGGGGGAGCCTGGTGGGCTGCCGTCTATGGGGTCGCACAGAGTCGGACACAACTGAGGTGACTTAGCAGCAGCAGCAGCAGCTGATGCTTGAATTTTGTACAATATAAACTTATATGGGTCACAGTTTTAAAGAGTGAAAACTGAACCAAAATTTTTGAAAGCGACTAGCATCTGTGGGCTTCCCTTGTGGTTCAATGTTAAAAAATCTGCCTGCAATTCAGGAGACACAGGAGATGCAGGTTCGATCCCTGGGTCAGGAAGATCCCTCGGAGAAGGAAATGGCAACCCACCCCAGTATTCTTGCCTGGAGAATCACCATTGACAGAGGAGCTGGCGGGCTACAGTCCATGGGGTCACCAGGAGTAGGACACGACTGAGCAACTAACACTTTTCACTGCAACTTGAGAGTCCATGTGCTAAGATCTCACATCATGCAGCAAAGATCCCACGTGCTGCAACTAAGCCCCGATGCAGCCAAATAAATAAATAAATAACAAAGATATAAATTTCTTAAAAAAAGAAAAAAAAGAAGTCTATCCCAGGGTAATAAGTGGTAAAATCTAAGCACAGCTTTGAAGAGCAGAGGGTGGGTAGGGCTGCGGTGGCGCAGGGTACAGAGAGGCAGTGTAACTAAGGGAATGAAAAGCGGTGGTCACACTGAGCTCTGACCTGGGCAGGGAGCTAACCAGTTGCCCTGAGTTGAAGGGTAGGAGGAACGAGAAAACCCCCTGAACCAAAGGAGAATGTACTTCACAGGGTACGAAGATCCACTGACCATTCACAGAGTCCCGAGGGAAAAAAAATGACAGGGAATTTCTGAAACGCAGAAGGAGGTGGCAAAAACATGGAAAAAGCAAGGCTGAGAATGACTGGGTAACAGTGAGTAAAACAGCACAAAAGAATATCAAGAGGCGAGGAAACAGAATTTATGCGGGGACTCATAACATATGGCTGATTTACCAAAAGCTGGTCAGGCACCCAGTAAGCTGGCTGCAAACCCATGAACCTGAAATCTTCTTTCTTGCTTTCAAAAAGCAATCAGAACTTCAAAATGCAGTTTGTCTGCCCTTAACAAGTTCAGCAAATTTCAACTGAAAATCACTGTTCCTTACAGATCCTGTTAGTCCGTGTCACCATGTCCCAGATGTTCCTAGGAATCGAAACAGCTAATTTGTTCAGTTACCAAGCCCTCCCATCCAGTAGGCGAGGAGAGCTGACAAGAGGAAGCAGCATCCCTCAGTATAAACAGTAAAATGATAGGCTCGGCTCTACCTCTCACAGGCACATCTAAACCACCAGGTGCCTCAGGCTCCCAGTCTGAAAAATGGGTACACAGAATTGTGAGATTCAAATGATAGAAAAATGATAACTCAGTGTCCTGGACATAGCACAACACTCAAATGTTACTGAATGAACACATGAACCGAGGTAGTTTGGTGCTACAGGTACTATTATCTTGCGTAAAACAAAGGTATGGGAAAGGGTAACATTCTAGTGAATTCTCTCTTACTGAAGTAAGGACAAGTCACTTCCTTTTAACATCCAAGTCTTCCATCTACTGCTTCTACTACTGTTACTGCCCTTCCTGGGCATTTATAACACATCCTCAACATTGCAAAGGATTATTTCTGTGCTTTTTGGCTTTCCTCTTTAGAACCGTAAGATCTCAGATGGCGAGGGATGTGACTTCAGGATTCATGAGCAGGCAAATTACCAACGAACATTATAAAGCCACGCAGGGAAGTATGCATGTCCAAGCCTTCCTCAGGCCCAGGGCGGACCCTACGGTGCAAAGGTTTATGTGGTGGCAGTGAAGGGGACCCCAGATCCTTTGGCAACGCTGAGGTGAGGCAGTCTTCAGAGCACATCACACGGGGTACCTTTCACTTGAAGGGCATTAGGATTAAGCAATACTCTCTAGGTTAGGGGTTGTTAACTCTAGGTCCTTGGATTCCGAAGGGACTCACAGATGGAATTCATAGAGGTGCTGATACTCAACTGGGGAAAAAAGTCAGATCTTTATTTTTGCCAAAATAAACAACAAACAATTGATTAGCCGCTAAGCTGCGGCTGACTCTTTAGCGACCCCATGGACTATACAGTCTGCCAGGTTCCTCCATCCACGGGATTTCCAGGCAAGAATACTGGAGTGGGTTACCATTTCCTTCTCCAGGGGATCTTTCTGACCCAGGAACTGAATCCATGTCTCCTGCATTGGCAGGCGGATTCTTTACCACTGAGCCACCTGGGAAGCATTTTTTATTTTTTCTTACCAATATCCAATTGAAATTTAGCATTTGCTTCAATTATGGATCTAGGCAACAAATCACAGTAGCATTAATGGGACTTGTACATTTGTCACCAACGGAAGCCATCAATGTTTTCAGATCTCATTGTAACTGACACTGATACCTGAAAACATCATGTACATTTACAATCAGCTTGAAATTACAGCAGTTACTATTCCCTCTGCCAGATCTAATATAAGCAAAGAGCACATGTGATATTACTACAAAACAGATTTGACTTAATACTTGATAACTATAATTAACATAATTGGTTCCTTATTATTCTATGTATTTCCTCTTACGTCTTTACATACTTTGCTCTGAGAAGCAAAAATAAATTCTGCCGTACTACCAAAAATGTCCATGACACTGAAAAAGTATAAGGAGCCCTGGACTGCACCGCCCAGCAACTGCAAACACCATGCAGGCTTGAAACGATGCAAATGCAAAGGTGGAAACGTCTGAGACCTGTAATTATCCTGAGATGCGTGAGTTGCTTATGTTGACGAGAAAGTTCAAAATTGATGACAAGACTTACATAATAGAGCAGCCCATGCAAGAGACAGTCCAATCTGAGTTCTTTTTATAACCTTTTTCCCTTTGGGTTTAAAAAAAAAAAAAAAACCAAGCATCTGAGTCAAGCGCTTGGCTTTGAATTCTATCTCAAATTTACTGTCTGGCCTTGGGCAAGCCAGTAAACCTCTCTAAGCCTCATTTTTTCTCATCTATAAAATGTGAATGATAATACCTGTCTCAAAGCATTATTAAGAGGATTAAATAATACATGCAAAACACTAAATAATACATGCAAAGTACTTAGCACAGTACCTCACATAGTAAGTACTCAATAAATCAGAGCAATATCACTGCTTTGTCATTAATGGCATTTGAATCATAACTTATATTGAGACTTAAGATGATATCTTTAAAAGATTATACAATCAAGAGGCAATATAATACACTGCCTCAGAACACAGACTCTAAAGATAGACTGCTCGCGTTTGAATGCTCCTCCACCACTTACAAGCTGTGTAACTCTGAGTAAGCACCTCAGTTTTTTTGAGATTGAGTTTCTAGATCTGTAAAATAGGGAAAATGGTCATATCCGCTTCATAGGATTGTTACAAAGGCCAAGTTACAGCCATATGCGAAGCCCACTACAAAGTGCCTGCTGCTGCTGCTAAGTCGCGTCAGTCGTGTCCGACTCTGTGCGACCCCATAGACGGCAGCCCACCAGGCTCCCCCGTCCCTGGTATTCTCCAGGCAAGAACACTGGAGTGGGTTGCCATTTCCTTCTCCAATGCATGAAAGTGAAAAGTGAAAGTGAAGTCATTCAGTCGTGCCCGACTCTGAGCGACCCCATGGACTGCAGCCTACCAGGCTCCTCCGTCTGTGGGATTTTCCAGGCAAGGGTACTGGAGTGGGGTGCCATTGCCTTCTCCGACAAAGCGCCTGGCAAACGGTAAATACTTGGTGATCATCAGCTATTGCTACATCATCAATAGTCATTATATAATGGTTTCACAACAGGCAACACAGAACTCTTTCTTCTTCCTCTCATCTTCATTTCAGTGATGAATGACCATAAATGAAGTGGAGAAGTCCCATTTCAACAAAACTATTTCCTGGAGAAGGGAATAGCAAGCCAGTCCAGTATTCTTGCCTGAAGAATTGCATGGACAGAGGAATTCAGCTGTAAACCTGGAGGGCTGCAGTCCGCAGGGTCACAAAGAGTCGGATGCGACTGAGACTAACACATTTACATGAATATATTTGGATGCTAATAAGAACAAGGCAGGGAGGAAATTCAGCTGCAGTTATTTCCTAGGAGGGATTAGAAAGGCCCCACTTCTCAGGGCTTTGTAACCAAGGCCAAGCTCACATAGAAAGATACTTTAAAAAGAAATGCTTCCCTCATGACCACAGATCTGTGTCGAAGAGGGACAAGCATAACTCTGCTTCTGTTCCTTTAAATAGGCACCGAGGGGGCCTCTGTGGCCCAGGCTGGAGCTCACCTTGGAGAAAGGAGCCATGGAGACGCGGGGCTCGGTGACAGCGAGGGCCACGTCAGCATCACGGGACAGAGGTGCACCTGTGCTCAGCAGGGGGCCGGCCCTACTCCTCACCCCGCAATTAGTAGGGTTTGGCTTAATTTAAAACCTGCACCTACCACTCATCTCTCAGAATGGGACTGAGGCTGTTTTCTGAACTGAGGGTCACAGTAAAAACAATAATCATGATGATAATAAACACATTCACTTCTCCTCATCTTTTAAGGGAGCCGAGTAATCAGTAACCCAGCAATTCACCATCACGGCAAAATCAGGAAACAAAACTATCCTCACCATCACTGTATTTCCTTGCTTTTTACTCATAAAAATCAAAAACTTTTACTCATAAGCTTTAGGAATTCAGGGTTCTCTGCTGTCTGTAATATTAACACTCTCGGCATATAGGGAGTAAATATTAAAATCAAATGATGATACGTAAGTACCATAATTCTGATAGATGATAAAATGAATGCTCATCGCTCTCCCCAGTATGCCACAAAAATGCAAGGGTTGGATCTGCTTTTTATTACAAAATAACAATTAAAAGATTCCTAAGTTACCAGTTTGAAAATCAGAAGCAGGAAATCTTTAGGTTTTCCCCAGCTGCATGCAGCGGTATTCCCTGGAGATTGAGTTTTCCAACACATATAGCTAAAGGTCCACACCAAGAAGGAAGGAAAACAAGAAGCTTTTCATACCAGGAAAGCAAAATTTGGCATACTCTGGGCTCAGTGGCCAAAGGTTATCGGGGAGTAAAAATATTTACAATGGAATCGGGGTCAGTCGGTAATTAGAGGGCTCTCCTCTTCGGGCTCAAGTCATGCCAGTATTATTATTTCCAGCATCCCTTAACAGGAGCCACAGTAAAACATTCCAACTGAGGGATTAACAGTGCCCTTTCCATGCTGGCTTTCAGCACTGCAGGGGCGCTGCCAAGCACCCAGGGAGACGCAAGTCTGGGCTTCAGCGCCTGGACCACTGGAGCTCAACCACACCGAGATGCTTTCCAAATCTCCATGCTGCTGAGTTTGGTTCTCAGCTCCGGGCTGATGCGATTCTGCGGCAGAGCAGGTTCACAATTTGGATTAAGGCAACATCTCGGGTCTGGAATCTTCTGACAAAGCAGCCTTGGACCAAGACTGGCACATGTGCACTGTCAACAGATGGGGTGAGGGGAAGACAGGAGAGAAATCCAGGAATGGATGTCCACGGCTATGTGTCTGCAGAGTTGGCATTAAGTGCCAAATTTTCCACAGGACCCCGTTTTGGGGTGGGGGCCATTCAAAACACAATACCTATCCCAGGAAGTGATCATATGGGACCTTCATCAATGGAAATTTTTCTTATTTAGCTAAAATCCTGCATATCCTTAATTATCAGAGTTAAGCATTCATTCTAGGGTAAAAATAATCTTCCTTAAACACAGCCTCCTCCTCCCTCCTGCCCTAAATGGGAAGGAAATCTAAAAAAGAGGGGATATATGTATTCATACAGCAAGAAGACTAACATAACATTGTAAAGCAACTACACTCCAATAAAATTCATTAAAAAAAACACATGGCCTATTACTGCCCAGATTAAACAGCTTTGGTGGCTTTCCTGTACCTAGGAGCTAAAAATCCTAACACTGCAGAATGATGAGCAAGACCTCTATGGTCTGGTCCCTATCTACTTCTCTGCACCGCCTTTACCTCCAGGCTGCCAGGATGCTAAACCTCCCTGTGAGTCCTCAAAACTTCTGCCGCGCTCCTTCACACCTCCCAGCCCTCACTGAGCCTCTGTACTCTGTTCTGTCTTTGCAGCATTTCTGACAAATGCATATCCACCTTTCCCAGCTCGGCGAAGATCACCTTCCCAGGAAAGACTGACCACCCCTTTCTTCGCACCCACGCCATGCCCTGTAACCTCCTGCCTGCCACAGCCCTGCACTACACTGGTTCTTCCTAGTTTTATGGAGGAGTAACTCAAATTCACTGCACATTTTAAGTGTACAGTTTCGTAAGGTTTAGCATAGGCTGTACCTGTGAAAATATGACCGCAATCAAGATCATGAACATAGCCCACACTAGCTTCAAAAGCTTTTCACGCCCTGCTGCCATCTCTCCCTGTCACCCGCTCCTGGCCTTTTCTCATCCTCAGGAAAAACTGATTTGCTTTCAGACACTATAAATTCACTCTCATTTTTAACAGTTTTAAATATACGGAACTATACGGTATGTATTCTTTCAGTTGAGGACAGAGGACTTGTTCCTTTCATTCAGCATAATTACACTGAGATTCATCCATGCTGTTGCACGAATCAATAGTTCATGACCTTTTATTCCTGCGTCATTTCAGCACAGATAGGGAGACCCAGATTCGATCCCTGGGACAGGAAGATTCCCTGGAGAAGGAAATGGCAACCCACTACTCCAGTATTCTTGCCTGGGAAATCCCATGACAGAGGAGCCTGGAGGGCTAGACTCCCTGGAGTCACAAAACAGTCAGACACAACTTGGCTACTGAACAGCAGCAGGAACAAAGGGCTGTGCTACAGTGAGCCTGCTCTCTCACCTACTGATGACCATTTGAGTTGTTTCAACATTTTGGCTATTGCAAACTCCACTGCTATGAACCATTCATCCGTAAGTCTCTGAGCAGACACATGTTGTTATTTTTTTCTCTTGAGTAAACATTTAGAAGTGGGAATGGATGAATCATACGCAAGATGTTTAATTTTCTTAAGGAACTATTTTAAGGAACCGCCAAACTATTTTCCCTAGTGGCTATTCCATTTTATATTCTCAGGAACAAAGTATGAAAGTTCATTTCCTCCAAAGCCTCATGGACATTTGATATGGTTAGCTGTTTTAATTATAGCCATTCTAATATGTCTTTGTGTTATTTCATTGGAGTTTTAATTTGCACTTTCCTCGTGATTCATGATGTTGAGCATCTTTCCATGTATTTATTTCTATTTCTTCCTTGGTGAAATATCTGTTCGTGTCACATGTCCATTATTTTAGTCGGTTGCTTATTTTCTTATTATTAAGTTTTGAGAATAATTCATATATTCTGGATACAAGTCCATTATCATATGTATTTGGAAATATTTTCTCCCAATCTGTTGCATTTTCTTAACAGTATCTTTTGAAGAGCGGAATTTTTAATTTTAGATGAAGTCTAATTTATCAATTTGTTCTTTTATGGATTGTAGTTTCTGATCTAAGAGCTAAGAAATCTTTTTGTTTTTTTCATGACTGTATTAAGTTTAATGTGTATAGCACAATGGTTTGATTTACATGTATTATGAAATGATGACAATAGGTTTAACTAACATCCATAAAATCTAAGAAATCTTTGTCAAACCCAATGTCACAAAGACTTTTCCCTATGCTTTCTTCTATAAGATTTATAGTTTTATGTTCTCCTCATATGTCTATAATCTATTCTGTGTTCATTTTAATACATACTACAAGGCATTCTTCAGCGTTCATTTTTTCGCTTTTGGATGCTGAATGGTTTCAGAGTCATTTGTTGAAGAAACAATCCTAGAGTCAGTGAATGAATCTAGGATTCCTTTGTCTATAACACACATGCACGTGTAACTCTTTCTGTCTCTTTCTGCTGTTCTAGCACTCTATACGTTTACTAAATTAACAGCACCACACTCTCGGTTACTAAGCTTTATAAGTCATTAAATCACCTAGTTTTTGTCTTTCAGTTTTGCTCATCTCTTCCAGAGTTGTTTTGGCTAGCTAGTCTAGTATTTCTGCATTTCTCTGTGACTTTTTAAGTTCATCTTTGCAATTTCAAAAACTACCAGCATTTTGATTGTGGGTGAATCTACAGATCAGTTTGGGGAAAACGGACATCGTAACAATATTGAGACTTCTGACCATGTACAAAAACACACCTCTCCATTTATTTAGGTCTTCTTTAGTTTTTCTCAGTAACAACGTGTGCATTTTTAGCGTCTAGGTTTTGCACATCTTTCATCAGGTTTATTCATAAGTATTTCTGTCTTTGATGCTATTGTAAATGGCATTTATTTCAATTTCTGATTGCTCAGTGTTAGTATAAAACAACTATTTTTATGTATTGATATTGTATCCTAGAATCTTGATCACTGGAATTAAGTTGCCATCTCAATGCCTCAGGGGAGAAAGAAAGTTGATCACAACCACATTCAGGAAACTGTATGCTGTGGAGATATATTTCCTAGGGGAAAATAAAGGAAGTCAAATATCTCCTCAACATTCCTGTTTCTATATTTCTGACCTAGATGGTTCAAATGAGTCCTTGAGATCATGAGCCAAGTGCTTTGGAAAAAGTTCTAAGATTAAATGCACATGGTCCTTCCTAAACTGTTTCTGAAATGAGCAACAGTATAATCCCTCAGCACAGAAAAGGAACTCCAGGGAGCCCGTAATAGTAGAGCTTTACCAACCTATTGGCCCTGATTCCTTCAGGGTGGTTTCTGCTCTTTTCCTCACCCTTTTATGACCAGGTTTTCTCAGTGGGAATCTAGCCCTTCCATTTCAGAACTGGGCCATAAATTGGAGGTTTTCCTCTATGAATCTACTTGCATGATGAATGATTAGTCTTGAGTTCCTGATTCTGAATTCTACGTATGAATACACGTCTACAGCCTGTGTAACTGAATCCACTTACGTGCTTATTGACCCCGCATCCATAAATAGGATGCCTGCTTCCCAGTGCAACATATCCTGTTTGCTGCATTGATTCTCCACAAGAGAAAATTCTGAGGTCACGTGTTCCACCATCCTTCACATCCCCAGAATTCTATCTGCTTGGGGCATAAAAGAAAGGACACCATTGTTACAAACCCCAGAACACAAAACCACTTCTCCATCCTACACTGCACAGGGAACGTCAAAGCATGCTCCTGAACTGAAAGGATCAGGGCTAGAATGCGAGCATCTCCAGCTATATTCACGTCTCCAGATGGCTATCACTGTCAGAAGCAGCACCCTTGAGTATGAATGGCACAAGCTATGAACACCAGAGCTCAATGGAGACGCCCGGGGAGAAACATACAGAATTAACATCAAAGAACGAAATCTGGTCAAAACTCCCTCAACCTGCTTCCTATCTTTCTGCGTTAATGTAACAGTTATTCAGGAGGCCTCTGCTGCTGTCTTAATCAGGGTCTCGCATACCTGGGAAGCTCTAATGCCTGTCCCTCCCATTCTCTTTTTCTGGTTATAAAGCATTACCTGTGGGCCATGAATTTCTCTCATATTAAAAAAAAAAAACAAACTTTGTACAACCATCATACACTTTACAGTATAAATTACAAAACACAATGAAGCCAAAATAAGAAAACAAATCATCATTAAACTAGCCAGCAAGAAATCACCACTCCTAACATCTGGTATATATTCTCTCAGACTTTTCTTCCTTGTTACAACATTTTCAAAACAAATGAAATCAGAAAGCTATCCACAGTGATCTTCTAAGTTGTCAAGGAGGTAAGCATGGCAGGAACACCTGTTGATTATTTTTTGCTGCGATTTTACCGAGAGAAGTAAACGTCACAGAGAGTGTTAAAACCTCCAACAAAAGCCGTAAAATAATTATGGTGTGACGCCTGTACTCCCTCCAGCCGCCTGTGGTTCATTACTAAAATGAGCAGAATTAACTAGCAAATGGAGAAATCCCTCACTAATTAGAACACCGTACTCGGAACACTCACTCAGCCAGGTAGCACAGACAGAGCTCTGGACAGCCCGGGTGCATAGGACCGCACACTGGGGGGCGGGAAATGGGGAAAAGATGAGGGCCATGTCGCTGCTGCTGAGAAGGAAAGAAATTTAATAAATGCAAG
Organism: Bos taurus; assembly: GCF_002263795.3. Classification (NCBI taxonomy): domain Eukaryota; kingdom Metazoa; phylum Chordata; class Mammalia; order Artiodactyla; family Bovidae; genus Bos; species Bos taurus. Next base: position 13,986,931 of record NC_037339.1, read on the forward strand.
AGACCCAAAAAAAAAAAAAAAGTGTATATGAAGTGGGAGATACAAGCTGCTACTTGGCACTGTTCTGTACACCCATTTCTCTCACTGGGCTGGAAGTCCTCAGCAGGTGTGTGTATATATATACACTTTTTATATATGAAGTGTATACATATATTTGGCTATACCCCTTAGCATGCAGGAGCTTAGTCCCCTAACCAAGGAGGGGATCCAAGTCCCTGGCAGTGCAAGCACCAAGTCTTAACCACTGGAATGCTGGGGAAGTCCCCTTAGCAGGTATATTAATCGTCTTTTTTGTATCCCCCATGCGTGGCCCTTAGTTAAGATTTGCTAGATGAATTTAGGACTGCCCTAGAAGCAGCTGAGTTAAAACTGGAAGGGAAGAAATTAGCCTACAAAACATACTACAAAAAAAGATGAAGATATAATCTTCTTTAATTATAACTGTCCCATTCTGATTTTGGCAGAAGTCAACCCTGCATGTGTTAAAGGTAAATGCTTATAAATAAGCTGGATAAAATTAAGGCCCTAGGCATCTTTAATCCAATTTCTTAACACACACATACACACACACACACAGGTTTTCCAACTCCTAGGCAAATATACAGGGCTTCCCAAGTGGCTCGGTGGTAAAGAATCCACCTGCGAATGCAGCAGACTCGCATTTGATTCCGGTGTTGGGAAGATGCCCTGGGGAAGGAAATGGCAACCCACTCCAGTATTCTTGCCTGGAAAATCTCATGGACAGAAGAGCCTGGCAGGCAACAGTCCATGGGGTCACAAAGAGTCAGACACAACTGAGCGACTTAGCATGATGACTAGTCAAATATACTTTCACAAGTACACTACTTGTGTATTATAAAATAAAAATGAGAGTTGGACCATAAAGAAGACTGAGAACTGAAGAACTGATGCTTTCAAACTGTGGTGCTGGAGAAGACTCTTGAGAGTCCCTTGGACTGCAAGGAGATCAAACCAGTCCATCCTAAAGGAAACCAGTCCTGATTAGTCATTGGAAGGACTGATTCTGAAGTTGAAGCTCCAATGCTTTGGCCACCTGATGCGAAGAACTGAATCTTGGAAAAGACCCTGATGCTGTGAAAGACTAAAGGCACCAGGTGAAGGGGATGACAGAGGATGAGGTGGTTGGATGGCATCACCAACTCAATGGATATGAGTTTGAGCAAGCTCTGGGGAGTTGTTGATGGACAGGGAAGCCTGGCATGCTACAGTCCATGGGGTCGCAAAGATTCAGACATGAATGAGCAACTGAACTGAACCGAAAATAAAAATGGGTGGAAGATAATTATACAAGATACCTGATGTGGTATGTTAATTGCAAAATGGCCCTCAATTCTGTTACTCTCTGTATCCATACTCTTGGATATTTGATTTTGCAATTTCTCCCTTCAAGAGGTAGATGGTCTATTTTCTTGCTTCTCGAGTCATGGCTGGCCTTGTGACTTGCTGTGATTAATATAATACAAGGGAAGTGAAGGTGTGCCAGGTCTAAGTTGTTGTCTTGCTGTTCAGTAGCTAAGTCACGTCTGACTCTTTGTGACCTCATGGACTGCAGCATGTCAGGCCTCCCTGTCCTTCACCATCTCCCAGAGCTTGCTCAAACTCATGTCCATTGAGTTGATGATGCCATCCAACCATCTCATCCTCTGGCGCCCTCTTCTCCTTCTGCCTTCAATCTTTCCCAGCATCAGGGCCTTTCCCAAAGAGTCGGCTGTTCGCATCAGGTGGTAAAGTATTGGAGCTTAGACTTATGACTCAAAAGACCTGGAGGACCTCCACTCTCTCAGAACCCTGCCCGGTCACCAGACTGGCCTGTTGGATGAAGGCAGACAAGAGGGATGTGGCCCCATCACTCCTGCCGACAGAGAGCCGACCACCAGACTTGGGGCTGCCCAGGCCTGAGCCATGTGGCAATGTGCAGACAGAGGCAGATGAAACCCACCCTGAGATAACACTAAAAACCCACCAAGGTGGCTAAATAAAAAATAAGGATCACACCACGTGTTGGTAAGGAGGCAGCAAAACTGGATCACACAATTGTCGCTGGTGAGGGTGTGAAATGGGATAGCCATTGTGGAAAATAGTTTGGCAGTTTCTTATAAAACGAAGGCTCAGATGGTAAAGAATCTGCTTGCAATGTGGGAGATCCAGGTTCGATTCTTGGGTCAGGAAGATTCCCTGAAGAAGGAAATGGCAACCCATTCCAGTATTCTGGCCTAGAGAATCCCATGGACAGGGGAACCTGGTGGGCTACAGTCCCTAGGGTCACAAAGAGTCAGACATGTCTGAGTGACTAATACTTTCATTTTCCGCTATAAAAAGAAACATGAGGGAATTCCCTAGTGGTCTGGTGTTTGGGAGGCTGCCTGCTATTGAAGGGGGTGAAGGTTCAATCCCTGATCAGGAAATTAAGATCCCACATGCTGCAGGGTATGGCCAAAAATTAAAATAAATAAAACCTGAAAAAAATCCTTTAAAAAAAAAATGAAACTACCCACCACTCATACTCTTGGACATTTATCCTAGAGAAGTAATATGTTCAAAACAAAAAACCTACACACATGTCCACAGCAATTTTATTCTTAGCAGCTGAAAACCTGAAACAACCGTTTTTTAACATGCTTAAAAGCAGTCCAGTTTTTTAACATGCTTAAAAAACTGGACTGCTCCTCAACAACGAGTGTGCTAAGTCGCTTCAGTTGTGTCCAACTTTGTGCGACCCCATGGACTGTAGCTGTAGCCTGCCAGGCTCCTCCGTCCATGGGATTTTCCCAGGCAAGAATATTGGAGTGGGTTGCCATTTCCTGCTCCAACTATAAGACGTAACAAACTCTTGGCACACATCAATTCATGTGGTCAAGGTGCTCACTAGTGAACAGAGCCTACAGCAAGGCAAAGGAGACCTTATCTGCTCAAGGACCGGGAAACTTAGCTAACTCCATTTAGAAAAAGCTGTAGAATGGAACAAAGAAAATGTGTGTCAAACAGCTGGGTAAATGAAAACCTAGGCTGGAAATGGATAAGTCGCTATAATACACCTAAAGAGATGTAATTAAACACATATCCTGAGAGTCACAAGATCTTGCAGTCAAACTTATTTCCTTTTAAACTTTCAACCCCTCAAGCTATGCTCCACAATGCCTAATGAGAAAGTATCTCCCTTTAAAAAAAAAGTAAAGGAGATGCTGACCAGGCCAGTATCTTTCAGAGTTGAACGTTAACTGTAACACTCTAAATCAGAGCTTGGCGTAGGCATCCCAAGCTGCACATCAGAGTCATCGGGATAAGCATTTTGAAAATGAGAATTAATGGCCTCCATCTTCTATCACCTTGGAATGATAGAGAGTGATGTCACTTCTGGGTGTAGATAAAGGCAACAGTTTAAGACACTTACTTCTTTGATGGCATCTGAATCCAGCCGAGGTTCAGGCTCATCAAGCTGCACTGCGTTTAAGGGCATCCATTCATCCATCCATTCATTCAACAGGTAATCACCGGGCATCTCCTTTGTGTTAGGTACCACATCAGATGCTGCAGCTACAACTGTGAGCAAGGGTGACATGATCTCTGCCTTCATGAGACTGCTATTCCACGAGGCGAGGAACTTAATTTTTTTTTCTTTCTTTTCAAACATGTTATTTTGTGTTGGAGTATAGCCAATTGACAATGCTGTGATCGTTTCAGGTGAACAGCAGAAGGACTCAGCCATACATCCACAGGTATCCACTCTTCCCCAACACCCCCTCCCACCCAGGCTGCCACGTAATACAGAGCAGAGTTCCATGTGCTATCCAGTAGGTCCTTGTTGTTATCCATTTTGAATACAGCAGTGTGTACATGCCCGTCCCAAACTCCCTAACTATCCCTTTCCGGGGGGCAACCATAAGTTTGTTCTCTAAGTCTGTAAGTAGGAGAGGAGCTTAACTACTTGTTGATAACAAAATGTACAATAATGGGGATTACAGAGGGGCTTAAGACTTCACCGGATGCAAAAGAATCTACTCGTCTGAAAAGTTATCATCAACAGTAAGTTGATCTCTTCCACACAATGTAAAAATAGCTCAATTTTTTTTTTTTTTTTTGCCATTTAAGTAATGAAAACAAATACTTCATTTTGCCTGCCATTATCAAAGAGTATTCTGGTCTGGCTGAGTGTATTTTCTAGAAAGCTGTAAAGTATCACCCTGTGGTAACATTTTATTTAAAATTTCAAAAAACTACCAGTGACCCAGTGAAGTTGCTCACTCGTGTCCGACTCTTTTGCAATCCCATGGACTGTAGCCTACAGGGCTCCTCCATCTATGGGATTTTCCAGGCAAGAGTATTGGAGTGGGCTGCCATTCCCTTCTCCAGGGGATCTTCCTGACCCAGGGATCGAACCCAGGTCTCCTGCACTGCAGGCGGACCCTTTACCGTCTGAGCCACCAGGGAAGCCTAAAAAACTACAATCCTTCTACAATGCAACAAGTTATTCACACTTCTGTATCAGTACACTGCACAGGCAACTGGAATTTACTCTCCTTTCGATGGTGACACTGAGAATTCTGCCCAAGAGGACTGGATCTCTGGCCTGCTGTCTGCCCAGACCTGCCTACTGCCTCTCCAGGAGGACATCAGCATTGGGCCGCATCACACAGCCAGGGCAGCGCCGTGGTCTGTCTCCCGTACGGCCCACTCACTCCAGGGGCATAAGTCCCTGCCACCTGCCTCCACCACCACTCCTCACTTCTCACCTGCTTTCTTCAGCTTTTATTCTCCTTGTATTTTCTAAGCTAGATCAAAAATGAAAATTTCCAAGGGAACCCAAACAGCAGGCACAGTATTCAAATTTAAAGTAAAAAGACTCTTTGCCTACAACAGAATTCAAATGCATGGGATTTGTGAAAAGTCTTTTTGGGGTGTGTGTGTGTCTGGGGAGGGTGCTGAGGGATACTGTGCTTTCCTGCCTTCGCTTCAGAATCACAGCTATTCCAGAGCAGAAAAGTGGAAGAAAACAAAGAAAGAAACACCACCTGCCTGGCAGTGAGAACTATGTCAATTCATATTACTACAGCATTTTTCCCTCAGAGGAGATTTGCACTATTATCTTGCTTATTTTCCCCAAATGCATGAGATACAGAAAAAAACCAAGTACAGCTATTAATACTTGGAGAGGGAGGTTGTGGTGATCAAGACTGTGAGTTGTCCAAAGTCACAGGAAGAGACCTGAGGGTCTTCCTGCCTTGTGGTCTTCATTTTCATCCCAAAAAACAATGTTTCCCAAGGCTTCCAGAGACGAGCTTCCCACAAGATACCTGATTTTCTGCTCAGATATAGAGACACTGGAATTAAAAAAAAAAAAAAAAAGGAAGTTCCTCAAAACTAAGATCAGTAAATTTTTCTAATAGATGTTTTCAATCATGAAAACCACCATTATTTCACACAAAGATTTATGGATAGTACCTAAAACTTATAGGAAAATACTCATTTTTCTACACCATCAGATGGACTTGTCACTTTGAAACTGCTGAGATAAATGCAAAAACTCTCAGAGTACTTGTCATACAGTGAAGAAAAAAAAAAAGCAACAGCATGCTATGACAGCATGTAAAACTACACACTTTCACAAGACTTTGCATTAGAAAGTTACAAATATTAACCACCCGCCCACTCTCTTTGGCTGTCCTCTCAGGCACTAGACCGGATTGTTTTCAGATGAATTTCACTATGGGGACCCACCTCTACTGGCTATTCAACTAGAGGGACTCCGGCGCCTCTTCTTTCTCCTCATTAGTGTCTGCGGAATCTCCCAGGATGCTTGTAATATGATATAAGTGTTCACAATGGTCTCGTTGCTTTAAGCCAAATTTGTGTCACTTCCCAGCCTCAATGAGTAAAATACTACCAACTTCTACAGCAGAGGAGTTGGAAATAGCATTCCGGGCAGTCAGCAGCACATCAGGAAGAGAAACAAAAATGGTAAAATAAAAGCGTGAGTCCGTGTCCTTCTTGAGGTCACTGCTGCCTCCTCCTGTAAATCTAATCACTGCACATCCTCCTCCTCCACTTTTTCTGCACCAGATGTCAAATAAAGCTGGACCTCCCACTCCAGTACCCTTGCCTGGGAAATCCCGTGGGCAGAGGAGCCTGGCACACTACACTAAGAGTCAGGCACGACTTCGAGATTAAACAACAACTAGCGGGCACAGAGGAATCACATTTAAAGAGCCCAGGTGAGCGTGAGGCGGCCAGGACCGCCGAGATGCATCTTGAGGGACAGCTCAGCGCTGGCGGGAGTCCGGAGAATTCCTCTGACAACATCTCCATCAGGCGAGAGGCTCATAAATTAAAGCCGCCCGGGGGCAGTTTAAACTCTGTTACCAGCCTGGTCTCTCCTTCCACACTGCCCCTTCTGTTTGCAGCTCCCAGATAAGGGTGAGCTCAGGGTGTGGCCACTGCCAGTCCTTCTGTGCAGACCTCCTTCCAACCTTCCCCTTCCTCCCCAGGCTGATGTTGAGAAGAGAGAAGCAAAGCTGTGCAGGTAGGGCGTCGTCATTTACTCTATGGGGAAAGCCAGGCCTCCGTTCTCTGTGATAATTGGGAAGTTACCTCCCTTTTAATGCTCCAATTGGAGTTTCTTGCTTATCAACTTCCTCTGCTGTTTACTCAACCAGGGGATAAAATTTGCATTTAACTCCCTACAACTGCTGCTGTATGTCTTTTAAGTCAGGTCCCCAGCCTCCAGGATCTAGGGCCTGATGACCTGAGGTGGAGCTGATGTAATAATAATAGAAATAAAGTGTACATAAATGTAATGCATTTGAATCATCACAAAACCATCCCCTAATCCCTGGTCTGTGGGAAAACTGTCTTCCGCAAAACCCGTCCCATGGTACTGAAAAGGCTGGGGACTGCTGCTCTAAGCAGTACTGCTACCAGTTAAGTACTGAACCAGACAAAACAAAATATAGAAAGAAAAGAAGAAGCTGGATCTCTTGCCTCCAAGAAGAGTCAGCCAGTGGTACCCATGTTCACCAGGAAGACGTCAAGAATCTGGGACACTCGTTCACTTGGATCCTACAGTCCCAAGGAAAGGCACTTGGGATAGCCAACTGTGAAAGTTAGGCAGGATATCTTCTCTTACTTTTCATCATGCAAAACGATACTTATTCTACCTGAAATCAGAAAGCATTTTAAGAAAAAAAAAGGGGGTCACACTATATGAAGCCCATATTTATGGACTATTTACATTTTTTGTTAATGTAATTAAGAGGATGTCTAAATGATTCAATCAATTCTCAATTATTCCTACTAATGGAGTGGATCAATACAGTTGGAGAGCCTGAAATGGCAGCCCACGAAGTTTAATGATGGCTCATAAATCCCGTCTCTTTATTATTGGTAGATGGGTGCGTTGAATATTCTTCAGGTTTAATAGAATTCATCAATTCACAGTGCTTGGGACTCTTAGAGGGTCGTTCTGTTCAACCTTCTTTTGCACACAAGGGAAACCTGGCTTAAAATGCTGAAGGCACCACCACTGTAAACGGAAGGTGGGGCGGGGCTCAGTGTAACCATGGCAACTGACACTGTGCCGTAGAGCCCTGTGGCCTATATTTTAAAAGAAGTCTTAAAAACAACTAGTTGCTTCAGTTAGTGTCTTTCACCTCCAGCCCCATCCTTAGTAGACTTCCCAAAACACTAGTAACAAATACCACCTACTGAGAACCTCCTCAGTACAAGTTTCAGATGGATTTAATACTCCAGCATACATAGGACTTAATGTCCTTCCATCATGCCATGGCTATGGATTGACATCTTCCTCGAGGAAATAAGCAATTAGCAATTTTGATTTTAAAAATGGATCATTGAAATTTTCGCTAGCCTGGAAGCAGCAAAAGGCTTCTGTAGATCAATTATGCAAGAGGGGTAACATAGCAACTTACTTAAAAATAAAATGTGAGCGCAGGCTGGAAATAGAGTTACATGCATCCGCATGGAGACGGAAGACTCACAGAGCATCTGGATCCTCAACACGTGAGGATGTAGCCTGTTCCAGAAGAATTCTGAAGGCGACTCCAGACTTCCCACAACCTTCCCTGGCAGCACATGTTCCCGTCTGCCTCTCTCAGCACCGTCAGGAATGAGACACCAATTTCAAAGCTGTCTGTGTCCATGAGTGGCTGAGTCGCGTTAGCCATGTCCGACTCTCTGTGACTCCATAGGCTGTAGCCCACCAGGCTCCTCTGTCCCTGGGATTCTCCAGGAAAGAATACTGGAGTGGGCCACCAAACATTCCTCCAGAGGATCTTTCTGACCCAGGGATCAAACCCAGGTCTCATGTTTGCTGCGCTGGCAGGCAGGTTCTTTACCACTAGTGCCACCTGGGAAGTCCCTAAAACCTGCCTACTGCAATTTAATGGGGCTTCCCTGGTGGCTCAGATGGTAGAGAATCCGCCTGCAACGCAAGAGACTCAGGAGCAGGAGACCCAGGTTTGATCCCTGGGGTGGGAAGATCCCCTGGAGGAGGAAACGGCAACCCACTCTAGTCTTCTTGACTGGGAAATTCCATGAACAGAGGAGCCTGGTGGGCTACAGTCCATGGGGTCACAAGAGTTGGACAGGACTTAGTGACTAAACAACTGTCATTGAATAGGTGTGTGTTTTTGCCTAAATTTGCCAAAATGAGGTCGCTGACAACATAAACAAGGGGATATGGTGCCGCTCACGTGTCGGTGCTACAGAGGAAAAGGTGCCTCAACCTACCTCTCCCCCGTCCCAGCCCACACCCCAAACATCTATGCAAACATTTCTAAACGTACAAAAAAAGTGAACACGAGGGAGTTCAAGAAATCCTTGAGAGGTCTGTGAACGAGAACACTGCTGGAACAGAAGGTCTTATGTTCCACAAGGAAACATCCTCATAAACCCAGCTGAGAAATGAGCCCACTTGTAACCACACAACCGGGCGCCGGGATAATTACAATAGAAACACTTTATTTCAAATCATGAAAAGAGTTACACTTGATCTTCTTGTTAGCAGGGGCTGTGCAGACAGCAACATTAACTGTGAAATGTAAGGGCAGATAACAGCTGATTTGAAAGGGGATTGTGTAAATCTAGTTAAGGAGCAACTTTAGAAGATTATTTTCAATTACTGAGATAGCATCATGGTTCTCAGGAAAAAAAAATGGAAAGGTTTGTTCTTTACACCACATACAGTGTACTGAGTCTAACAAAACCACCTGCTTTCAGGCAATAATATCAGCCAGCAGCTAATACGCCTTGCTTCCACTTTACCCTCCCCTTCTTCAAGTCATTTTCAATTATTGCTAGCACTCACTCAGCTCTGTGACCAAAAAGTCATTTCCGCAGGAGAAACAGCTTTAAAAGAAAGATCCCCTTCAGAATAATTACTAAAAGCTTTTAGATTTCCAAGTGCCAAATATACATAGCCTGGGAGACCTCTAAACTAGGGCCGAGGTCAGGCAGGTAAAGAAAGGGTGCCTGATCGTTGATGGAGTGGCAATTGCTTCACCTGTCGGAACATTTAACCCAGAACGTCTGGGCCTTGGCCCCCAGTCACCCCAGCTCATATACAGGAATGCACGCAGATTCATACGTTGCCCAAAATGCAAGCTACATTGCTAGCTACATGAGATAACCTTGTCAAGTGAAATCCCCATTTGTCATTTGCTTTAACGTGGCTTGTGTAGGGGGTGCTAATGCTACAAAGAATCTAGCCTAAGAGCTTCCCTGGTGGCTCAGTGGTAGAGAGCCTGCCTGGCGGGTTCAAATCCTGGGTTGGGAAGATCCCCTGGAGAAGGAAATGGCAACTCACTCCAGTATTCTTGCCTGGAGAATCCTGTGGACAGAGGAGCCTGGTGGCTACAGTCCATGGGGTTGCAAAGAGTCGGACACGACTGAGTGACTGACACTCTCACTGAATTTGTTTCCTCACCTTTAAAACTGGGACAATAATAATTACCCAGTTCATTCAGAAGTCACAATGATCAAAAGATAAGATGGTACTTTGCACACTATTAGATGCTGTATAAATGCAAGCAATGATTAATATCTCAGTGTACAAATATAGTATGATATCTCCACATGCAGCAAAAATGTTATTATTCCCCATGTGCACCACATGCCTATGCTCGATTTCCATATTCTTTTCCCAAAAGTGAAAATCGCTCAGTCATATCCAACTCTTTGCAACCCCATGGACTTATATATATACAGCCCATGGAATTCTCCAGGCCAGAACACTAGAGTGGGTAGCCTTTCTCTTCTCCAGGAGATCTTCCCAACCCAGGGATCGAACCCAGGTGTCCCGCATTGCAGGTGGATTCTTTACCAGCTGAGCCACCAGGGAAGCCCGAGAATCCTGGAGTGGGTAGCCTATCCCTTCTCCGATGGATCTGCTGAACCCAGGAACCAAACTGGGGTCTCCTGAATTGCTGGCGGATTCTTTACCAACTGAGCTATCAGGGAAGCCTAATCAGAAAGAGAAATTAAAAATTTAGCAGAAGAGCACACTTCACTGTCTTTAAAAAAATGTTCTTCTGACACTGAAACTAAATATTTAAAAGTCAGAGAATCATTAAAGTCACTTTACATGCACTTCTCCTCCCATTCAAGGGCTTCCCTGGTGGCTCAGATGGTAAAGAATCCACTTGCCAATGCAGGAGACCCAGGTTTGATCCCTGAGTCAGGAAGATCCCCTGGAGGAGGGCATGGCATCCTGGAAAATCCCCATGGACAGAGGAGCCTGGGGGGCTGCAGTCTGTAGCGTTGCAAAGAGTTGGACACGACTGTGGCTGAAGAGCAACAACTCTTCCCTTTAATTAGCCACAATTTTCTGTGCAGATGTGTGACTACAGATGCCACCAAATCCTGCAGATTCCGCCATCAGGCTGTCACCTCAAAAGCAAAACGGCACCTCTCTAGAAGCACAGCTCCACAACATCCTGGAGGACTGGGGCAGCTCTCTGAAGAGGCAAAGCAAACCGAGAGATGATGTCACTCTTCAGCTGGTGGGAACTGAGGACTGTGTGCTCAAGGTTTCTCTTCAAATACCTCTGCTCTTCCTAACCAAAATGCTCCCTTGTCACAGAAACAGAAAGAATTCTCTCAGTTGATCAAGACCACCGCTGCACAGTAGGAAATCCTAAAGCAGTTCTCTGAGCTTGAGGAAGCACAGCATCCTAGCCTCATCCAAGCCACAACCATGCCCTCTGAGGCCCCAGGACAACAGGGCATTGTCTTCGCAACGTCTCAGTGGCAGAAGGACGGGCTTGATACAATGACGCTTCAAAGCCCGTATGCTCCCAACTGTCCCATTATGGATTTGTCATCGTTTTAAGGTGACAAAAAAAACTCTAAAATGACGTTTACAGTCCACTGCTCCCTTCCTATAGAAGAACTGAATGGGGACTTCCCTGGGGGCCCAGAGGTTGAGACGTCACCTTCCAATGCAGCGGCTGCGGGGCTGATCCCTGGTCCAGGGGAACTGGGGTCCTGCATGCCTCCTGGCCAAAAAGCCAGAAGAGAAACAACAGGGGCAATACTGCAACAAATTCAGTCAAGACTTTAAAAATGGTCCACATCAGGGCCTCCCTGGTGGTCCAGTGGTTAAGAATCCGCCTTGCAATGCAGGGAACCCCAGCTTGATCCCTGGTCTGGGAAGCTCCCTCATGACCGGGGCAACTAAGCCCCTGTGTCACAACTGCTGAAGTCCGAACACAAGCCTGCCCTCGGCAGCAAGGGAAGCCGCTGCGATGAGAAACCCACACGCCACAACTAGAGAAAGTCCTTGTGTAGCAAAGAGCGCCCAGTGTGGCCAAAAATAAATCAATAAAAAATAAATACACAATTTTAAAAAACAGCCCACATCAAAAGAAGAAGAATGAAACAGACATAGTTTCTAAACATGCAGATATATTCAAGGTCAAGCTACGGCTAGTCAAAATCCTGCAAAACAGCTAAACAAATCTCATCATTGGCTGGGAGGCTGGGAACATTCGAGTCCTCACTAAAGGGATGGATGAAAAGCCTGTCCCAGCTGCAAGTGATCATAAGCGACTTGATCATCAGCTGCCCGCTACAGCTGTATGCACCGCTCAGCTCACCCAAAGAGATTCACGCTCTCGTGGTGCCAAAATAAATGTCTCTCGTCCAAAAAAAAAAAAAAAAAATCGCCCATTTGAAAATAACTCTCTAATCTGCATCCTTTCAATAGAACTGAAGTGCACTTCACCAACACAGAGGACGGGCATCTTGAATTAGCAGAGAACTATTTTTAACACATGAAGGATAAGATATGAAATTAGTTTCACGGGGAATGAGAACCTCGGAGATTATTTACTTTGCCTTAATTACTTTGACTCACCATTAATTTAGCTTTCCTAGGGTACTCAATATTTCACGCTAAGATTTGGAGACCAAAGAGACGGGAGCACAAGTCTGGAGCTCCGGGTCGGGCGGAGGCGCGGATGGTCGAAGCCCAGTCACAGTGTGTGCCGCTCGAGAACACGTTCAGGGGCCCATTTCTGTTGTTTTTCCACCCCGGGACCAGGAGCTGTGCCCTGAAGGATGCACAGAGCCAAACTTTATTCAGCTTCTGTTCAACTCCTCGGCCAATAACATCACTAGTGCTCATAGCTACTCAGGCGACTGCCAAATAGGGCAAGCCTCGACTGCCTGGAGCCTAGGGGAAGTGAGCTGGGGCTGCACGCTTCAAGAAGTTGTTAATGATCGGTGCAGCTGGGCGATGCAGTGATTCCCAGGAAAGGAGACAGAGAAGCCAGCCTAGCAGACAGTCCACGATGGCTGCATGCGAGCATCCGTGGGTCAGGAGGCGCTCAGCTCCCAGTAAAGCACTCACGATGCCCGGGGGGCTGCTGTGTGCAGCTGGGCACTGACTGAAGTCCTGCAACGCACCCCCGGGGCCCAAATCGCCTGCCCGCCGGCAGACGCCGCGGACAAGGGCTGCGCCCGGCAGCGGACAGCAATGCACAGGTTCCCGGATGCAGGAGGGGACTTGCTGGGATCACTCAACCTGCTGGTGCTTCCCCCATCCTCCTGCTCCACGTGGCCTTCAGCAGTTGGGGGGCTTGGGAGAGGGGTGCAGTGGGCAGAGACCCTGAGACCCACGATCTTTCTGACCCACAATCGAAAGGACTCTCCCTTACTCTCAAGGTCAGAAGAACTGACCGTGTGTTACGTAATCCCATTCCTGAGAGTTCAAGCCCTTCTTTTTCTCCAGGAGGCACGCTACACCCTGACATTCTCTTTTCCCCTATAAAGGTATTTTTCACTCCGACACAGCTGTGCTTTATTTGGAAGTTGCCCTTTTGCTTCTTTCTCTTGATGAGGATATTGTTTGACTTCACCGAGCTGTAGCCTTCGAGCGTGCTGAACCCATATCAACAACGGAGCAGCGAGGTTCACACGTCTCCAGAACTCTGCAACTTCTCTATTGGTGATAAAATAGCTCTCATGGAAATATGCTTCCACGATAAACATTTCTAATTTAGCAATAATAATTTATATTTCTGTAGCACATGCATAGCTTTGAAACATGCTCACATATATTATGAAAGAGAAAGTGTGAAAGTGTTAGTCGCTCAATTGTGTCCTGACTCTTAGTAACCCAACAGACTGTAGCCCACCAGGCTTCTCTGTCCATGGGATTCTCCAGGCAAGAATACTGGAGTAGGGTGCCATCGCCTTCCCTCCTGACCCAGGGATCGAACCCGGAGCTCCTGCACTGCAGGCAGATTCTTTACCATCTGAGCCACCAGGGAAGCCTATGCTTCATCTTAGCTACTTTTCCCCACCTGGCCCCTTTCCACCAGGCTCCTGCTCATGAAACTGCCACCATGCAGTCATGTCCCACAGGGAACTCTGTCCTCTTTGTCACTGCCGACGCAACAACAGTGGATGTCACTGCAGCTTTCTGGGTCACACACCTCATTTGTGCCATTCGCACTTTCAGTCCCTTTTATCATTTACAATTCTCCGGTGACTCTCCTCACTGCCATATCTTAATTTTAATACTAGACACTACATTCATTCCTTGGCATCATCAGAGAAAACAAAGCACAATGCCATTAATCATTTCCACTGGGCAGAAAAGGAGCCTCAAAACACAGTGTGGTGGAAGACAGGGTTCAAACTTCCTACCTCTTCCTCCTACCGGCTGTGACAGCGGACCAGGTGCTCAATCTTCTGGAGCTTTGCTTTCCTCTGGTTACTGACATAAGAAAAGGTTGCCATGAGGATTAAACTGGACGGCATGTCAACTGTGCCTGCAAATACACAAGAGACGCCAACTGCAATCCTCCTGCTGGGTCCCCGCTCACGCAACTGTCATTCACACCAGCAAAGGTGATCCCGCAAGCAGCACCTCTGTGCCCTTGGGTCCCCAAAGCGTGTCTTCGCAGGAGCCTCGCCACTCACTTCCTCCAAAGGATGACCACGGCACACGAGATCCTATCGTCCCAAAGATCACTGGTTTCCAAGCTTTTTTCTACAAAATTCAACTGCAAGACGTTCCAACGTACTACAGTTGAAACTGCAGGGTACACGCATGAATGGCCATCCTCTCCTGGCGTTTCCAATCCCATCTGGCCTGTCTTCGTACCACCCTGAGACGGGAGTCGACAGCAACAAAGTGGATGCAGAGCACGTGCTGATGGCAATTTGCAGGTGGCCACTCAGGGCACCCAAAGAGCCATCCCTGAGCCGCCGCCCACCAAGCACGAGACTTGCAGCTGGCAGAATCTGTCCTTTTTGCCTGCCTGGTGAAACATTTTTACACCACAGAAGCTTTGATTAATCTTAAATTCTGTCACATCAAATTTGTCTTGCTCAGAAAAATTGTGACATCTGAAATTCTACTGTAAATCCGAAGTCTCTGCTTAATGATTCAAAAACTTAAAAAAAAAAAAAAAAAAAGGCTCCCAACAGGCAGTTGAGGGATTTCAACATGTAACTGGCAAAAGGGTGGTTTTAGAGCTTGGATGGTGGGTGGCTTACGGCTATTAGATGGAAAGTGGACATACTTTTTGATCCAGCAACTCTTCTAATAAGAATTTACCCCAGTGAGGTCACTGCGCAGGTGTAAAATGGTGTACATACAAGCATACTTAGAGTGTCAATGATTTTTCAATAGAAAAATCAGAAACAACTTAAACGTCCATCAGTAAAGCCTGGAGTAGGGGCTTCCCAGGCGGCTCAGCGGTAAAAATCCGCCTGCCAAGCAGGTAATGTGGGTTCAGTCCCTGGGTCAGTAATATCCCTTGGAGAAGGAAATGGCAACCCACTCCAGTATTCTTGCCTGGAGAATCCCATGGACAGAGGAGCCTGGAGGGCTACAAAAGGGTCACAAAAGAGTCAGACACGGCTGAGTGACTAAACAACAACAAAGTCTGGAGTCAAGCCTAAGAGACGGCATTAGCTGCCTCCTCAGCAAGCTGCCTCCTCAGCAAGCTGTTTCCGGTATTTTCTAGCAGAACTCTGGATGTGTGTATGCACTGAGATTGGGTCAGATTAGCACAAACTTCTACCCAAATCTGAAGCAATCAGTGCATGCCACTTCCCTGGTAGCTTTACCTATGATGGTTCAAGCAGAAGGAAGCCAGGATTTCCGTTTTTGTTTTTTTTTTTTTGATGACGATGATGATTTGTTTATTTGATGATTAAGAGCAGCTATCTTTCACTGGACAGTGAATGGATCCCTAGAACTTCAGCTGTTTTGCCATCATGAGGAGCAAGGGAAAAAGCAAGTTCTAAAGAAAGAAATCCTGAATCCTGATTAAATCATGCCTGCAGCCCCAGCCCACAGGATTTTTCAGTATGTTCTATTATTTAAGCTAGTTTGCCCTGGGATTTGCATTACTCACAATGAAAAGCATCCAGTACAACTATTCAGTCATTAAAAAGATAAGATATATTTGTTGACATGGAAGGATGCCCAGCACACGTCAGCAGAACAACAGAGTAGATTACAGAATAGCATGCACAGCAAAATCCCTTTTATTTAGAATTTCATCTGTATATCATGTATACATGTACATGTGCAGATACATACATATATATATAGAGAGAGAGAGAGAGACAGAGACAGAGAGATATGCCTGGAAGAACTTTACTAAAATGTCAGCAAAGGTTAGCTCCAATATTTCTGAAGACTTTAACCTTCCTCTTTGTATTCTTCTAAAGTGTTTGCTCTCATATAACAACATGTATTTGGGCAGGGCACAGAAAAATCAAGCTTTAAGGAAAGTTATTTACTGATTCTGTGTATCTTGAGCGTAAAATAAGTGGACAGTTTTACCTCCTATCCCTCACAAATCCGAAGTATTTCAAGATTTAAAAAAATGAAGATGCTAGCCAGACACTCAAAATATTATTTCTTTATAAAATTCCATGATGAAGCAGTGAAACCACTTTAAGATCTGAGTTTGTACACTGGTGAAAAAGAAACACAGCCCGAGGTGCCTAAGCGTCTTTCTAGGAGAGTGGAAATAATATTAATCAAAATGAAACATCTTCTTAAAGAAGCTGAGCACCTCATTTTCCCAAAAGGGAAAGCGGGAGTAGGGGGAGGGCAGGAGGGGCAGAGAGAGGGCAACCCACAGCTGCTTCCAGAAAGAGCAGTGCCAGTGGGCAGGAAAAGGGCACAGGGCGGGCTGCTGTGGGATGCTGCCATGCTGGGGTGCAGACAGCTTAACCCCTTGGCTGCTGGCGGACAGCCGCACCCTTTTCTTATGGGGACAGTTCCCCCAGCAAACCTAACCCCACTCCCCAGCAGCGAGGACTGTGACAGTCCCTTCAAGCTCTCCAAAGGTGATCGCTTCAAGCAGACTAGAAAGCTAGATGCTCTCCATGAGCTATCTCAGTTCTAAAGGTATAATTCAACCAAACGTATTATCTAAACTGTTGGGAGGAAGAGGATTATTTGAAAGATCCAAACACCATTAGGACAGAATCATCTGAGTGGCTTAGACGTGGCGGGAAATTCTGTCTGTAAGAGGTAGCACTGGGTTAGAAAAACATACCAAAGGCAAGTGGAAAAGAGAAGTCAAAGACAAAAATCTCCATCTCTTTGTTGGTGATTTTTACTACAGCTTGTAGGATTTTCTGACTATGAAGTCTCAAAAACTTTGGCTCTAAAGTCAGTTATTTTGAGGACATACCTCTTTAAAGTTGTAAGAATCTTGTAACTAGAAGGTAACTCCAAAAATACCAAGATGGTTTTCTTTACAAGTTAATTTCCTGCAGTTGTTGGCTTTTTTTTTTTTTTTTTAACAATAAATTAGGCTTCCCAGGTGGCTCAGTGGTAAAGAATCTGCCTGCCAAGCAGGAGATGCTGGTTCGATCCCCAGGTTGGGCAGATCTCTGCAGAAGGAAATGGCAACTCACTCCATGGTTCTTGCCAGGAGAATCCCATAGACACAGGAGCCTGGCGGGCTACAGCCCATGTGGTCACAAGAGTCAGACGTGATTTAGCGACTAAACATCAACACGATAAATTACTACACAGTACCTACACTGTATTTCATGATAATGCCATTGTTCACAAGTCACTCGGGGAGAGGCAGGACACTCCCAAGGGAAAAGAATCAAAAACAAACACCACCCATAGAATTATCTACATTACACATCCCAGTCCGCCTTCAGGATTAAGTCAAAGATACATCTCGGAAAAGCATCTCTCCCACTCAAAGTCACAAGCACGCGCTAGGCAATCCGTTTGTCTATCCTGTGTCTCGTTCTGATTCATCCCTCTTGGATGGACTGCTGGCGACCTTCAACCTGAAAGGGCATCGGAATGAGAAGACCGTAAGTGGTTCTCAAACCGCAGTTCCCGTAAGAATCCCTTAGGGAACCCACCTCATTCCTTCTGCTTCGGTATCTGGGGGTGGGCTTAAGAAGCTGTACCTCCAACAAGCATCCTCCACACGTCTGTCTCAACGGGGTGTGGATCACCCTTTGGGAAACACTGACGTAGGCTATTACAAGGTGACCAAGCCACTTGCAGATCATCGCACGTGACGGTCCGACGCTCACGCGGCTCACCGCACCCTTCTCCACATCTCGGGTGACTCCTCTGGCCCCCCTGGTCCAGGAGCCACGCCACCACCTCTCCCTGCAGTCGACTCTAATTTCCCAGTTGCCTGTCTTGCTTCCACTCTTGCCCTCTCTAATTCCGTCTCCAAAAGCTTGCCAGAAAGATGTTACGCAATAAAATCGCACCACGTGACTCCCTAAAACCCACGACTGCTGCGTGGGTCGGGGGTTTCCATTCCGGGTGGTGAAAATGTTTTAGGATGGACATGGGTGGCAACTGCACAACGCTGTGAACACACAAAACGCCGATTTGTTCACTTTAAAATGCTTCGGCTTGTGTTGTATAAATTTCACCCCGATTAAAAAGAAAGAAAGAAAAACAAAACAAAAACCTTTTCAGTGATGCCCCAGGGTGTTTGGGCTAAAATCCAAAGTTCTCAGCTTGGCCTGGCAGGTCCTGCACCACCAGACCCCAGCCTACCCTCAGCAGCCTCATGCCAGCCACGGTCACCCTCATTCTGCCCTGAAGCCACACCGCCTCTTCCAGGGACTCCCGCTCACACACAGACCCTCCCCACCACCGCGCCCTGCAACAACCCCAACCAATCTCCAGGTCTTGAATGACTCTCCCACACAGGCCTTCCCTAACCACCCTCACGGTATCTTTTCAGAGAAACCTGGTCTTTTCCAAGAACTTCTCATAAGCTTCAGTTACATCATGCTTTTTGTTTTACTTGATATTCTTTCCAGTAAACTATGGGACTCCCCGGAGGACAGGACCGGGACTTTCTGTCCGCTCCTGTGTTCCCAGCACCCAGTGGGAACCTGGCAACCATAAAATCATTTGGCACAAACGTTTGTGTAGTGTGCCTTCCTCCAAAACCATTAACCCTTTGCTACAAACAGAGTAGAGAGCTGGGTCACAATATGACGGGAGATTTAAAATATACATGTCAACATTATAAATAACTAGATGAGAAACGTCACAGACCACTGAGGGCCGACTCAGCACAGTACAGAGACACCCACCTGGCGCAGAAAGCAAGCTCTCTGCCTTCTGCAGCACCTGCTTTGTTTCTGGGCCGTGTCAAGTCCCTGATGCCCAAGAAAACTCCAGATCCAGACTGTCTCCTCGTGCCACTGCCCATCGCTGAGGAATACGGGAAGAAACAGAGACTGTATCTCTGCAGAGAGATACACCTGAGCCAGGTGCAAGACCAACCTTCGGAAGGATGTCAGGGGAACCCGTGGGCTGGCTCTCTCGTGGGTACCAATTCCTCAAAGGAAACTGCGGAGAGCCTGACCTGGGAAGAGAGGATGCTGAACTCAGTCTGTTCTGAGGGATATTTCTTTGCAAGAGAAATAGAGGAGAAACTCACATAAGAGCAGACATAATTGGTGTTTTGTTACTAAACAAATTGTTCTTTGGTGATTATAGGTGTGCAACTGACTTATTCTTTTCAATCTTGCATTTGTATTAACTAGAACCCTAATTTGTAAGTGTGTCTTAATTAACTTCCTTCAAAGCTTCTGCCCATTGAAAACAAGCTTATTTCTTTTCCATTGTTGGCTCACTCAGAGCCTCTAATCCACAGTCCTTGGGCCCAGCTCTCACCACTTGAGCTCACCGTGGAGAGCAGAGACTAGCAAGTGACCCAGCTCCAAGTAGACCCATCTGTGCAACACTCTGCATGAGCTCTGTTCCCCCCACAACGGCAGGAGAACATCAGACATTTACTACCCATGTCATCAGTTATTTCTCAATACTTAAATTGTCCTTTAGCCAAAGCTCTTGACTTCCCTAAGCCCCAGTCCTTAGACCTGGTGGTGATTTGCATGACTGGGAATTTAGGGTATCTCCCTGTATACTGAGGGCTCCCCATGTTGCTCAGTAGTAAAGAATCCACCTGCTAATACAAGAGACGCAAGAGACGCAGTCCGATCCTTGGGTCAGGAAGATCCCTTGGAGAAGGGAATGGCAACTCACTCCAGTCAGGTCTTGCCTGGAGAATCCCATGGACAGAGGAGCCTGAGGGCTATAGTCCATGGGGTTGCCAAGAGTCAGACAGCTGAACACTTGTGTGCTGCAACGCCAAAAGGTTCTGCTCCGGGCACCTGAGGATGGGGCACCTACAACTGGGCTGTGTGTGCAAGCTCTTGGACCTCTTGGTCGAAGACAACTTGAAGGCTTTCTCCTCGCTCCAATTCCCAGCTCTCTGTGCTCAACTGGAGACCCCCTGGAGAAGGGACAGAGCTGCCCCTGTGGCCAACTATGGGCCCTTTATGGAAGCAACCAACAAGACTTGCCCTCCAGCAGGAGAGGAGCCTGGGCACAGTCCTTATGGCAGAAGCACAAGACGACCGTGCCAGCTGGCCACCAGCATGGCTTCCTCTGATGCAGCTCCTAAGTTAGCTTTATACTGGAAGATGCCACTTGAGTCCTACCTCCTTCTTCCCAAAGCATCCTTATTAACGTTCTTACCAATGGTTTACTACAAAACCACATACACTTCTACAGGAGATGAGGGGGTGAGGAGCCTGGTAACACATTTTGAAAGCATCTCAGTATGGGAAAGTGAAGTGCCTGCAAACCCAGGGTTGTTGTTTAGTCGCTAAGTCATGTCCAACTCTTTTGTGACCCCATGGACTGTAGCCTGTCAGGCTCCTCTGTCCATGGGATTCACCAGGCAAGAATACTGGAGTGGGTTGCCATTCCCTTCTCCAGGGGATCTTCCTGACCCAGGGATAGAACCTGAGTCTGCTGCATTGCAGGCAGATTCTTTACCACTGAGCCACCAGGGAAGTCCAGCATAGATACAACTGTAAACCAAAGCACAATCAGGAGTGAGTCGTGAGACCAACACACTAATATAGGCTATAAGGACATTACACACAGGAGATGGAGCCAGCCAGAAAAACCACTTGCACAAAATAATGCAGGGATGGTTAGACAAAGAGAAGCTCAAGGACAGATTACAAGGACATCAGGGGAGGTTGCCAAAATGCAGAATATATTTGACAAAGAGAAATTAGCGCTTCGGAAACCAGAGCCTAGGAGAAGATGAATAGTCACTAAAAGGAAGGAGACTCCTAGTGGGAGGCGGTGACATTAAAAATGCAGGTACTTTCTGCCAGGACTGGAGCTGGCCAGATTCTTGCGGTGGAAGAAGCCAGCATGTCACAAAGAGGAAAATCTCATCAGATGTTTATCATTCCCACGCTTTGAGGACCTGGGGACTGTCTTAACTAAGGAAACAGGAATCTCTACAAGTATATTTCACAGAGGAAATGTACAGGCGAGAATCGGTGACTCGGGTGATGGGAGGAGCAGAGTGCCTACACCGGTATAGTTAGATAATCCAGAGACTAGCTCAAAGCAGGAAGCTGCCGCCTCCCCTGGGCTGACAGGGGACAACAGACAAGAAGAGGAGGTAGGGCTGCAGGCGTCCAAGGTCACTTGTGAGCAGCTGGAACCACAGAAGTCCCGTCAGGCATGAGTGGTGCTACGGGGAGGGACTCCCACTGCCAGGGCTGCCCCAGGAAGCTGGAGGAAAGAAAAAATATACCCTCCCTGGCTGGGCCCTTCTCCCTGCTGCCTCCTACGTGCCTCCAGAGGGCTGAGGACAGCAAAAGCCAGAAGACCCAGAAACCTCAGAGAGCAGCCTGCAAGGGTGAGCCCCCAGGACCCGGAGGGGAGGGGGAGACCAGGAGCGCTAGGACGCTGGAGGGGCCGCGCGCTGTAGCAAACAAGCTTCCCTTCCAACAGGCGCACTTTTAAAAGAGTCCCTTACCGGGGCCTCCCTGGTGGCGCGGGGTAGAGAATCCGTCTGCCAGCGCAGGAGACACAGGTTCGGACTCTGCAACCACTGGAGACAGGGGTTCGAACTCTGCAACCACTGAAGCCAGTGCCCTAGAGCCCGTGGTCCGCAGCCAAAGGAGCCCCTGCAAGGAGGAGCCCAAGCACCGAAACGAGAGCAGGCCCCGCTCGCCGCGACTAGAGAAAGGCCGGCGCAGCGACAATGACCGAGCGCGAGCCAAACTGAGTAACAAGGGTTGGGGAATTTATTCTGTCCTTTATAGTTTATTCTATAATTTATATAATACCCTTTCTTCAGTTACAATTACTCCGGGACTAGTCTTAACAAGCGCATTTCCCCCCCAAAATCCTAGGGGGAAAAAAGGCTCTTTGAAAAAATATAGGTATCGAATAGGAGAAAATATACATGAGCAAGGCTGAGCGCACACCTCCAAATAAGTCCAAGTGAAACGGGAAATCTGAGGAAGACTGGCCTGCAGCCATCCAGGTTGGTCATGATGCCGTCCTACAGGTCTGAAAGATGTTACCAGGGGCAGGGGGTGGGGGTGGGGTGGGAAATGTTACCAGACACAGGCTCACGACTTCCCGGCAGTCTTTGGAAGTCTATTGGAAGGCCACACTTCCAATAGAGAGAGCTTGGGTTCGATCTCTGGTCGGGAACTAAGATCCTGGCATGCCACCCAGCCAAAAAAATTAAGTGTACAACTTGAAAAGTTTCAAACTGATTTACACATTAAAAAAAAAAAAAAAAGTACAGAGGTTCTGTGTTACTTCTTACAACTGCACAAGAATCTATAACCATCTCCAAATTAAAATTTTAATTAAAAAATATCATAAGTATGTGCATGCATGCTAATTCATTTCAGTCGTGTCTGACTTTTGAGATCCCATGGACTGTAGCCAGCCAGGCTCCTCTGTCCATGGAGTGTTCCAGGCAACAATACTGGAGTGGGTGCATTCCTTTCTCCAGGGGATCTTCCCCAACCCAGGGATTGAACCTCATCTGTCTCCTGCATTGGCAGGCAGGTACTTTACCACTAGCGCCACCTGGGAAGCTCAGACATACCTGCAGCTCTTCTCAATTATTAAGCCTTCTTCCTTTCCACCGTGTTTCCCCCGTAAGTGTCTCCAGTTTGTATACTCACAAGCACAGCATCTCTGCTCTCAGGACTCTGATCTGCCTGTGCAGCGAGGCTCAGGAAGGTCTGAGCTGGCCCCATCTGCAGCTCCTCCAAATTCTGTCTATTCTGTGTTATTGGCTCAGGGCTACTTTTGCAGAAATATGATGGTGTCGCTTACTCGTGTTTGATTCTTCAGCCTTGGCCTTTCTGACTGAAGACGGAAGCCAGGACATTAGTATTCATGCACAGGACAATTAGGAGGCTGCCTGATCTTAGTACAGATTAGCTAACAAGCCTTAACCTGCTCATTTCACAATGAAGTATTCATTTCAAAACTGCTCTCTTTCTGGAATGCATGCTTTCCTTCCCGCACCCTCTGGTCTCCTGTGAGAGCTGGCGGCCTAAGAACCAGTGGGAGAAGCTGCGTTGGGAGAGCCTGGCACTTTGACAGATCAAGAGGCAAGAGCCAGCCCACCCCAGCCACCACTCATCCACTTAGCTAAAATACAGGCTCCGGGAGAAGCAGGGAAAACAATAGACAGAAGTGCATGCTAGGTCTTCCGGAAACTGATGCTGGATGAAAATCCCTTCTTAGCCAAGAGTATGAGGGTGGGGGGAAAAAAATCACTATTCATCACAAAATGGACACACACCACGGACATCTCCCCAACTCTCCTTCTCTACCACTCCACAAATCCTGCCTGTGAAATATAACTTTCTTCCTTTAATGATCTGGTGGTGAATTATTTATATGCTTCAATTTATCTTTCTGTCTTCTTTTATTTATGCCCAGAATTGTACTACTTAACTCCAAGACAGCCTGACCAGGACTGCAAGCAAGGCAGAGGCAACCCAGCCCTTTAGGGGGTCACTGAGCCGGAGGGACAGAGCAGGCGGAGCTGTGGGGAGGGGACCAAGGTCTCGGTCTAGGGACGCGCTAAGTGAACCCGCGTCTCAGGCCTTTGCATCATGCTGACTTTTCCAGCCAGCTTTCCATCCAAATCCATCTTGTATCCCGTCCCTATCTCCAGCCCCCCAGCTACTATCTTCACTATTTGTCTGGGCAGCACCACCTCGGAGCTGGTCTCCATGCCCCCAATTCTATCAATCCCTCCCCCCCAACACCTGTTATCAAGAGTAACAATGCCATCATCACAATTCTTTAGCAGCTCTCTATCACCTGAAGCCAGAGCTCCCAAATCTCCCTCATTAGTGAAACCTGTGTGGTAGTGATTCAGTCACTAAATCATGTCCGACTCTTGCAACCCCATGGACTGTAGCCCGCCAGGCTCCTCTGTCCATGGGATTTCCCAGGCAAGAATACTAGAGTGGGTTGCCATTTCCTTCTTCAGGGGATCTTCCCTCCCAGATCAGGAATCACACTCAAGTCTCCTGCACTGCAGGCAGATTCTTTACTGCTGAGCCAGTGGGGGGCATTACTTTTAAAATAAATAAATCAAGCAGATTCTTCAGTGTCTTATGTTGGGTTTCTCTTGAAACAGACCTTGAGACAGAGGTCTCTTAAATGCAAGTTATTCAACTGAGAGAGGATCCTGGGCAGGACTAGTTCCTGGGGAGGAAGGAAGCCAAGTAAGCCCATATGCTGCAGGAGACGGCCACCACGGGCAGCACCGTCAGTCTCACTAGGGGATCCTAGGACATTGTGCAGGACACGGGTCAGTCTCTGCATGGGCTGGGTCAGGAGGCCAGGGCACTGCCTCCCTGCTCTCTTTGGTCATCAGCTGAGGTCCACTTCTGGGGTCACTTAGCTTCGCTGTCCCACGGCTGCCCCACAAGTCAGAGAGAAAGCCCTCAGGTGGAGAACAGTAGATGCTTGCAGAAGAATTCTGCAGAAGTGTACAAGAGCGTGAGTGTCTGGGTGTATGAATGCATCTACCTGACCTGGCCATGTCCCTGAAGATTCTGATTCGGGAGGCTGGGGGGTGGGACCCAGGAATCAGCGCTGTGGCAAGCACTGCTGCTGCTGCTGCTGCTAAGTCGCTTCAGTCGTGTCCGACTCTGTGCAACCCCATGATGGCAGCCCACCAGGCTCCGCCATCCCTGGGATTCTCCAGGCAAGAATACTGGAGTGGGTTGCCATTTCCTTCTCCAATGCATGAAAGTGAAAAGTGAAAGGGAAGTCGCTCAGTCGTGTCCGACTCTTAGTGACCCCATGGCACTGAGTGGGACTCTTTTGCACAGGCAGATTGTGAAACACTGACCCATATCATGAAGTGCAAAACCTTCAGTAGCAGCTCCCAGCAGTCACCTGTAAACCACACAGAACTTGTGCCCTTTCCACAAGTCTTCCTTTAGGCGGCATACTCTTCTACAAGCAGGAAATGTGCTGTAAGAATGTCTGTGATCCCCAGAGCCAAATACCAGTCATACAGTAAATGCTCAATAAATGTGTATTGATGAAACCACCCTGAAAAGAAACAGTATGGTACTAGGTACCTCGGCTCCCTGGACAAAACTATCTTCCAAATCTCTCAAAATAGTAGTAAAATGAAAAAAATACTATCGAGCACCTAATCTATGCAAGACACTCAGGAGTTCCTCCTGAGATGCTCCATAACTGCTGATCCGTGTGCATCTTAACAGAGACTTGCTGCTATAACACAACACGGTGAATTAATCCCTACAAGGCAGACAAAAGACTGAGGTCATGGTAGGAAGGTGAGGGATGCTTTCCAAGGAACTGGAAGCCTTTGGGCTTGACCCTACCTGGTCATTCTGCGGGGGTTGTCCCCAGAAACACGGTCGCCCTCCTCCTACTTCACAGAGATGGAGCGGGATGAAGAGGAAAGTCGTATTTCAGCAGCAGGCGCTGATGTCTCAGGATGAAGGCTTCTTCCGAAGACCAGAAATTTGGTACCTGGGGCCTCGATAGGAACTCTGGGCTCCACCCTCAGAGGCACAACAGTTTCTGCGATTTTCAAGGACCTCTCTCGCAAACGAGACCAAAGCAGAGGCCTGGGCACTCGGAGTCACTACAGACCTCATCGGTGGCTTTTCTCCCCAGTCTGGGATGTTAAACCACAGCGCGGTGGCCACGCTCCAGTCTGGATAAGCAGGCTGGGGCTAGCAGACTTCCCCCTCCCGCTGCAGCTAAATGAAGTATTCCTTCAGACCAGCTGCCCTAACCTTTGTTAAGCTGCTGTGGGCTATTAAAGAGTTCTTCTGTACTTACGATGGCTGTGTGTGTGAAAAATCAACACCCCTGGTATAACTTTCTACACCGACAAGAAGTACGTTCCAAAACATCACTGGCTACATTAGTGCTTTTGATATGCTTTTATACAGGGCTGGAAACAATTCGAAAAGTATTTCTTCTCCATTTGCCAGGCTTTTGCTGTTCATGAAGATACAGACCAAAATATGTGCAACATCACAAAAAGGAGGTGGCAGGTGCATACTTCACAAAACACAGTCTGCTGCAAGCCAAGCGCTGCTGCAGGTACCGGGTGCTGACGGAGGGGCCACAGGTTATGCGGTCAGCACAAACGTGACATTTTTCCAAGGGGAATAATTCAATTTAATTCTTCCTCTTCTGCTGCATTTCTGAAAATCTGAATCCATCGACTTCGCTTAAAATCTATCAAACACAGGTAGCCCCATTCAATACTACTTCTGTCCACCCTTAAAATTAGAACCACCTAAAGAAGAATACGTAAGACCTTAAACTCAGTATGTGGGTGTGTGTGGAAGTGTATATGTGTCAAAGAATGAGAAAATATGCTTTCTTGGCCAGCCTGTAGGGCAGCAAATGGGATGCTGTTTAGATAAATATTTATTTGTTTGCTTGTTTTTAGCAATCATCCTATTTGTGTGGGTGAGAGTTTACAGCTTATAATAGCAGAAGCTGACATAAGGAAGTAGAAAACATAAATATCTCTTGCTTAAAGATTCTCTTTACTGTATGAAAAAAAAAATACAAATCAGGCCCTTTGGCATTCTATTGTTAGGACAAAAACAACAAAAAGGAAAAAAAAATGCCAACACATATGTATGCATACACACACATTATCTTGAACATGAAGATAGAAGAAGGAGGTTAATTAAATTTCAAGATTCCAGTGGACTAAATTAAATGTATGAACTACAGAATATTTAACACCATGCCACAAAAAGACAGTTCTGATTTTTTTAAATAATAATAACTTTAAATTTTAGATTACTCCTAGAAGACCCAGAGCAAGTGCTTGTCCTGAACTACAGACTATGAAAAATAACTCTAAAAATCAGCCAAGTTCACTTGAAATCTGCCAAATTATTCTGCTTGGAAATCCTTCTAGCTAGAACAAGTTAACACCAGGCTTCTAACACTAGGTGAAACTCGCTGTAAATCAATTTATTCCCCCCGACCAATCTGCTAAAGTGCATGCTTTTCTGGTGAAAATGATTCTTCAATGATACTTAATACTGTCACTATGTTGTTTCTCCAACCAGTCCGATCCAAGTTCTTCTTCCAGTTAAGGTGTATTAAAGTTAAATGCCTACCTTTGTCATAAATAAGAAACGACAGAACACAGATCTTCAAAGTATTTATGGCAGAAGGAAACTCAAAATGTATCGCCCATGCAATACATTTCTAAGCTTAAAAAGAAGGCTTAATAAAGCACATATGATTCACGTTCCCATCCAATACTCCATTCATTAGCATCTCAGGGTTCAGAAACAATCTATGCCATTGTCATCTCTCACAGATAGATGACTATCCTCCACAAGCAGGCTTCAGGTGACACCTTTGGCAAAACAGTTTTGAAAAGGACCAAAAGTAGGGTTATGCAGCAACATAGTCTGTCCTGGGTACTTTATTTAAAAAAATTGTTTTTATTCTATACTGGAGCACAGCTGATTAACAACGTTGTATTAGAGTCAGGTGTACAGCAAAGTGACTCAGTTATACATACACGTGCGTCTATTCTTTTTCAAGTCATTTTCCCATCTAGCTTATTACAGAATATCGAGCAGCATTCCCTGTGCTACACAGTAGGTCCTTGTTGGCTAACTGTTTTAAATATAGCATGTGTACATGTCAATCCCAATCCCCAATCTTGCCTCTCACCAACTCATCCCCCGGGTAACCATAAATTCAGTTCTCTAAGTCTGTGAGTCTGTGTCTGTTTTCTAAATAAGTTTTTTTTTTTTTTTTGAAGCCCTGATCATTAGACCAACAATATGTCTATCCCTTGCAGACAGAAGACCACGAGTGATTAATTAGCTGTAATGGTTAAACTCTTACAGGTATACCCGCTGACCAACACAATCCTCAATCTGATCCCCATTTTAAATTCATATAGAGAAAAGGAGAACATTAAAAACTCTCCAAAGATGTAAACAATTAACAAAGCAAGCGAAAGGGCATCCCCAGTTTGAGGAAAGAGGTGGGAGTCCCAGGACTTTCTGAGACTGAAGGCTGTACACAAGGTATCTAAAACCAAACAGAGACTGGGGTCAACACTGAATTTTGACTCCCAAATACTACTGTGTTCTTCTAATGATCTTTATCAGGGTAAAAATCCTGATTATAAATTATGTGTAAATAAAGAACAAAGAAAGAATGATTTGGGGGAGGAAACGGGGTTGGGGGGTGGATTTTCAAGTGTGACCCAAGGCAAGACCTCCTGGAGAGGGCTCAGTCACCAGGTCTGAGTCACAACATTTCCCTGGGCCTCAGTGTCCCTTAAAACTAAAGGCTTAGGCCACAGCATCCATCTCTAACTCCCTCCTGGCAGTAAAACCCAGTCACCTATTTAGATATCAGAGAGAACTCAAGTGTTTGTAAAATCCTAAGAGCATCTGAGAGCGGCAGAAAATGTGCTTATGGTGTTTACAAAGGGGAGAATGAGGAGGGTCTAAACAATCCTCCCAGCCTTGCATTTTTCAGTTTCTACAGGGCTTAAGAGGGCAATTGAAATTAGATGCTTCATTTCATCCCACAATAACAATGTAATTCTGATTGTAACAAAATGTTGAAATGTTCTTTTTAAAAACATCCCCCTCCAAAGGAAACAGCTTCACCTTCCTCAAATGCAACTTGGTAGAGCTGTCTCCTCCAGATGGCTACACACTGTAGCTTGGGCTGCAATGCCCAAGCTACAGTGTGGTGTCAGGATGTGGAAGCAGCTGTCACCGCTTTGTTTTTCATTCACAGTAGGTGGTTGCCAAGCAACAAAATACTATTGTCTGTTTCCATGATCTATTGGCCAATTCTACCGGTGATAATGCTTTCCACAGTTTAAAATAGGGCCACCTTTTAGACAAGAAGAAAGGCGAAAAAATTCTAAGAACAATAAACATATATATAAGCAAACACAATGAAGGTATCCCTAAATTATGTTTATAAACATACAGCTGTGTGCGGATATGCATACATACGTTTTGCATGTGTATGTATGTGTGTGTGTGACTATTTATTATACATTCTCCTCCTACCTACCTCCAAACTCATCTAAATTGAATAGGCCAAAAACTAGATCTAAATCCCAGAGGGCAAATTAAAGCATGACCTGGAGAGACGAAAACACAGTCAGAATTATTTTCTCAACAATAGCAATAACTTCCAACTTGCCAGATGTATCAAATTCTGTCTCTTGAATACAAAGTTCTCCAGTCAGGAAAGCAATTCTACTGATATAAAAATAATAAATGGAATGCCTTTACTATCTACTTTGGAATCACTGATCATTTGTTGTTTTACTTCATGTCATCATCTGCTACCCCTGTGTACAAAGATAATAATTCAAATGCGAAAATTCTGTTTTTCTTTACACCCAAGAATATTAACATATATTCACTTTTAAAATAATTGAATTGTTCTCTCTGGAATAGCCTCATGTGATTCCCCACTTTGTTCTGATATTAGTCCCTCAGGAATAGCAGTCATGCTATGTTACTCTTGCATATTTCACTAGCTTACAAATAAAATAACGCAGTGTACTCAATATAAAGCTGTCAACATTCGCTTGCATCAGTTGCTGTTTGTTTTCCATTGACAAGGCTTCTAAAGATAAGAATTACAATATTCTTAGATGTACAGACACAACATCAAAACAGCCTGAAGGAATTAAAGCTGGAAACTGCTAGAGGCAATCATGCTTTGAAATGAAGAGAAATCAGTATCACTTATGCACACGCATATATTTCTGCAAAGACCCTAAATAATGCCAGAACAGTCTTTGCATTTTATGCAACGCTCATCCATCTTCCTTCACAATATTTCCAAACCACTTTAACTATTTAGTTCAATTCTCTAAACAAGCCTTTGAAATTCACCTTTTGAAATTCACCACAACTTGTAAATCTACACGTTGTAAGAAACTGGTAATAAGCAAAACTCATTACGTGGGTTGACGTTATTACTCTAAAATCTGCTATCAAAAGGGCAACTTTAGCAAAACAGAAACAGAGTGTGTTAAATAATTAACTGAATACTAGTCAAATGATCACTTTTCCGGACAGAACCATCCTCAGCAGACCGCTCCTGGGAGGGAGCGCCCAATCCAGGTTTCTCCTTCAGGTCTCACCCCACACATGACCCACTTCCTTCTCCCGCAGCTTCTCAAGCTTGTTCACCTGTATCCCGACCTCACTAAGAAATATGCTCTCCCCACTTTCTCCACCTTTTCCGTATTCCTTAGACACTCATTACTTTCTGCAAACCACCGGACTCAAACCTGCAGTTTGCCACGAACCTCCCCATAAACACTTGTCTTCCCGATTCTTCTAGATCTGCTTTAAAAATCTCCGCCACCGAACAAATACAATATTAATAAAAGAAAGGCTACAAGCCAGTTGATTTTTTAATGTCATAGGAGCAAAATGTTGGGGGGAAAAAAGACAGAAAGGAGAC
Organism: Bos taurus; assembly: GCF_002263795.3. Lineage (NCBI taxonomy): Eukaryota > Metazoa > Chordata > Mammalia > Artiodactyla > Bovidae > Bos > Bos taurus. Next base: position 14,017,802 of record NC_037339.1, read on the forward strand.
ATGCAGGCGTGTACTTGGAGGAAAGCGGGTGGGAGTGTAGCTCTGCACAGTGGGTCGCGGGGACTCAAGGGGCCTCGCTTCCCCTACCTGTCGACCCCACTTCCCCCATGTGCGCACCGCCGCTGACAACCACAACACTCCCGGACCACCCCCTCCGGAAAGGGGGCGGGGTTACGCCTTCGGCCAATCAGAACCCGCAAGCCCCGGGTGTCCAACCTATGGGGTGGCCCTGGCCATGCAGGGGGAGGACGCAGGGTGGTCGGGGAGGGGCCGCGTCCGTGGGAGGCGCGCACGTGTCCGGTCCGGGGAGGCGGGGAGGCTGCGAGGCGGCGGGCGTCCGGGTCCCGAGGCGTGGGCTCTGCACCCCGGCATCCCCCGAGTCCCGCTGCCCAGTTCCTCTTTTGCCTTGGCCCGTTCGGGCGGGACATGCTCCCGCCGAAAAAAAAAGAAGACCAGTCCACAACGTCGGACTTCCCCCCCACCCCGCCCCCGAGTAAGGGGACAGTCACAGATAACAGTAGTACCCGGCTCAGACAAGACCGGGAGGAAAGTTTCAGGCCCGCACCCGACGAAGTCCTCCAGGGCTGGGAGGAGGACGGAGGCTGGGCGGGAGGGTGACGACCTGGAAAGCAGAGGGCAGCGGGAGGGCTGCGCGAGCCGGGCGCGGACCGGGGCGCGGTGCTTGGGGGACGCTAGCGGCGGGGTGCGCTGTCCAAGGTGTACGGGAGGTGGTGGGCGCGCGGCGGGCGCGGATCCCGGAGCCAACACTGGCTGGCGGCGGCGGGGGAGAGAGCTCGGAACGGCTGTCCGGGGGCGCCAGGCACCACCCACCCCCCCCCCCCACCCCGCCACCCAGGCTTGTAAAAGTGAGCCTAGTGGAGCTGAGACAGGAAAGGGAAGGGCGCGGGCGGCTGCGCCGAAGCCCCTCACGCTCCCCTGCACCCCTCCCTCCCGGCCGCACCTCGAGCTCCTTTCCTTTCTCCCCTTCCCCCGCCCCGAGCCCACTCCTCTCCGTGCCTCGATCCCGGTACCGCGGCGGGGGCGGGACCGCGAAACCCCGGCTCTAAGCCCGGACGCCCCAGGGATGCTGCGGGCCCCCCGGAGCTGCTTACCTGGGGCCGCGGCACCAGGAGCGGGCGCGGCGCGGCTCCTCCTCGCCTCCGCGCCCTCCTTCTCCGCTTCTCCCCGGACTCTGTCCTGGGCGCCGAGCTCTGAGACCGGGCCGGGCTGCAGCCGCCTTCCCCGCCGTCGCCTCGGCCGCCGCTGCTGCAGACAGAGGACGCCCAGTGGCGGCTGGAAGCCCGTGTGAGTAGCGGCGCCGGAGATTCCGCGGCTCCGGGCGCGCGGCCGTGCGCACGCGCGCCGGCGAGTGTGAGTGTGTGTGTGAGAGTGCGCGCGCGCGCCCACGGGGAGGCGGTGGGGGAAGAGGCCGAGAGATGCTCGTAGGGACCGAGGCAAAATTCTCCTGCCTCGGGAATCCGTAAACCGGGGAAGGAGGCTCGAACGCGCGTCTCGCCGCGGGGAGGAGCTGCCCGCCGGGCGACGCCGAGGAGGAGGGGGCGGCCGCGCCGGACGCGCAGGTTCCGGATCCGAGCGGGGCTGAACCGAGCGGGACGCGCAGCCACGGACGCAGCGGAGGCGGCGCCCGCAGCCCACGGTCGCGCTGCCCGCTCTGGGGAGGGGCCGGGCCGCTCGTTCCCGCCGCCGCCGTCCGCACTTCTTGGCTGGGCGCGGAGGCCAGGGATCGAGACCCCCACCGCTGCCACCTCGACCGTGGAAGCGCCCCGGGCCGAGCCGGGGAACCCGCGCGCACGTGGCCGATTACCGGCTGCAGCCGGCGTGCGCAAGGGCTCCAGGCGTGCGGTGGGCGGTGGACCCCGGGCGGCGCGGCCCGCCGCCTCCGCTGGGTGGAGGAAGCCGGGCGGGGGAGCGGGGGTGAGGTCGGTCCAGGGTGCGGTCGGCAGGCAGAGTCGAGGGTTGTGGGGGGCTTCCGCTCCGGGCGGAACGTTGCCTGTTTTCCCCTTCGGGGGGCACTTTTCCTCAAAGTTATCCACTGCCCAGGTAAAAGTGCTGGGTTCCTCTTTGTTCGGAGCCAGCTTACTGTGTAAGGCATCTGAACACTGTGCTGCTTTGAAGTCCGGCTTCTCCAAGAACCAGCCAGCCTGGCGCCTCTTAAACCTTTTAAACCGCTACTCTCTCACTCATCCAGGCTACACTTTATATCACAGAAATAAAATGTCCCAGTACATTTACATGCCTTTTCTCCTAAAAGATTTGTCGTCCTAGCGGTATTCTTTTCCCTGCTTATTTTAAATTCGGAGTGCACTGTTATTCACTCAAGAATTTCTTAAAAGGTCATAAGGTCTGTTTGATACTTGAAATAACCCGTCTGAGTCCGCCGGCAGGGGTTGTGTTCCGCGTACTTTTGCATGTCCTCCAGTACTGAGCCCAGCACCGAGCACTCTGTGTGTTCTCTATAAACATTAAATGAATGACATTGTTTTCTAGCTTCACATGTCCTGAAGGCAAAGGCTTGGATGCTGGGAAAGTCATTACCACCCCACCAGGCTTGCTTGATTTTCACTTAGGCCTTTACCCTGTGTGTGTGTGACTATTTCCCCTCTGGCGGCCTGAGCCCCAATGCAAAGAAAGATAGCAGAGAATACTGACCCTTAGTGCTGTCTCGCCAAGGTGCAGGTAGAGTGCACTCTGCAGGGAACCCCAGAGGACACCCCGGGTGAGAAGGCTAAAGAGTGCTTCATTTCAGTCCTGGGGGAATCCGGTCTCTCAATCGGAAAGTCACATTTCATTAGCAGTTTATAATGTCTTTTTTTTCGTGCAGGACAGGAAGAGAATTTTAAGAGAAATGCACGCTTCTAATAGCTTGTCAGGTACAAGCTTTTTCTTGTAAAAAGCATTACTTCATGGCTACTTGCCAATCTATGCAGGGTCATCTCAGATTTCTAATTCTGCTGTAGCACCGAGCCCACACAGTTCCACGCTGGTATTTCCACAATTATCCTCTGAGAAGCAGAAGTCCTCGATTTTACATTGCATACTAAATTTCAGTGCGTTTGAACTCGGGCTGTTCTATGAGCTGCTTCTCTCTCCACTCATGATATCACAGCTTTGAAGCAGAACGGAAATAAAGTGAAAATTAAAATGGATTTATTTGGGTGCTGCCTTGTGTTCTCTAGTGGGAGTCCCTTTAAATGACTTGTCTTCTGTCACTCAATTTACAATCATTTTGGAAGCCATTTGTTGTGCTATGGAATTCATGTGCTTTTTTGTTAAGTTAAAAGCGTGGATATTTAAATTTTTTACTTGAAAGGAAGCTCTAGAACTTGCAGGAGCAGAAAATCTCTGACACTCCAAATGGACTCTTGACAGCCAACCTTTAAAATGGGTATGAGTCAAAGTCTTCCAGTGTAATTGTAAAGCTTTATTTTGCTTACAAAGATGCCTTAAGGGTTTCATTCAACAGCTTCCCAAGAGCTTGCTCATTTGGTAGGATGGAAGAATGGAACAAAGCCATAACTTCTCTGATGAGCACCAAAGGGAACAGACTTGGCCTTGTAAAAACAAAAACATTTACAAGAAGCCAAAATTTAAAAACAAGAATGTAGGCTTGCAGCAGTCCTAATAAATGTTAATTTAAAAGATAAACAATAGAAAACAATCACAACATAAGAGTTAAAAGTGCTTCTGACCCACTTAACGTTTGGAGGAGGAGCTAGGATTAAAATGCTATAAACCATGGCTCTTCATGCTAGCTAAACACTAAATAATAATAAAATGTTCTACTGAAAGATCCATTTTCATATGTTATTATCAGTTAAACTGAGAATTAATAGCATAATTATAAAGGTTTGATTTTTCTTCCTTAAAAGGGAATGCTCCTTAACATAACTGCCTTTTTAAAAAATTCGCAGCAGTGCAATAAACCGAGTTAAACGTTAACTTAGAAATACAGGACTGGAAAAGGGTAGAGTGTGTAGAGAAACACTTTAAACTGATTTGACCACAACTAACTAACCTATTCTGTCCATCTACAGAAACAACAAAAGCTTTCTAACTCTGAAGACTGGTAAATTTAGGCTGTGAGATGTACCATGAATTCGAAAATCAACTCCTCATGCTGGGAGCCGATTGCCCCAAATTCTTTCAAGTGAGAAGACAGGGACCGTTAGCTGAAATGCCGCTGTTGAGTTTAGTGGTGTGAGCGTGCATAAGGATACAGGTAATTTCCCCCATAATTAGGTCGCAGATCACTTCGTGCATTAGAGTTTTAAATAATAAAAAATACCTTGACTTGCACATGGACCCAAATGCCAGCTCAGTAAAGAGTGCAGCCTGGGAACAAGAAGAAGTTTCAATTACCCTGTCTTCATGCTTTATACACTGGTTTATTCCAGATATTATTAAATGCTTAGGGCAACTTAATTCTAACTGGAGATCAGGCATGTTTAGGAAAGTAAAAGATCAGAAAAAAAGGTTATAGTGTATTCCAAGCAAGTGTAGATGAGCCTCCAGAGTTATCAGTGCTGATATTCGAGATGCAGGAGAAAATATTAAATACCACTTGTTCTTAATAGTTTATGGAATGATGGATTTCCTGGGAGTGAAGAACATTCTAGATCCTCTCCCCAGCTAAGTGAACATATGAACACAAAAAAAAAACTGAATAAAATTTCAGAGAGTTAAGGGAACACCCTCTGAAGCTCAGGGTAAGAACCCCCATATAACATAGATCCTTTACACATTGATATTTATGGCTAAAGGGAACTGAATTGGTAGATACACTACTATCCTTACATCTGTTTTTAATCTAATAAGTTATTTAACTGCCAAAGCCAAGAAGGTGCAGAAGAAAATCAGTAAACCCCACAAGTCACTATTGAGTACCTACTTCATCAGTTCAGTTCAGTTCTGTCGCTCAGCCGAGTCCGACTCTTGGCGACCCCATGGATGGCAGCACGCCAGGCTTCCCTGTCCATCACCAACTCCCGGAACTTGCCCAAACTCAGGCCTATCAAGTCAGTGATGCCATCCAACCATCTCATCCTCTGTTGTCCTCTTCTCCTTGTCTTCAGTCTTTCCCAGCATCAGGGTCTTAACCTACTTCATAATCAGTACTACTCCTCACGCCATGATTGTTACCAATAAAGTATAAAATGCAATCTATCACTGCCTCTAAGGAGCCTACAATCCAGCTATCATTATTCTTGGAAACAAAAAAGTAAACATAAGCATACTTTATCACTTGACAACAAACTTAAACTTGAATCACCAATGTGACTTAGTGAGCCACTGGTTTCAGTAAACCAACTGAAAACTGATTAGTGGCCAAGGTATATATACATATTTCATATTCATATTTCCTAGTAGTGATCACTTAGATTATCACATGATGTATAAGGTGAAAAGCTCATCTGATGCTGAATTCTGAATTTTAAATTGGGGACAAGAAGAAAATTAAGGACAAGAAAAAATCAACCATATTGGCAACGGCAGCTGTGAATTGCCTATCATTGGGGATCCTTGGGCAGAATTGAATTGATTAGAATATGCTAATCAATTTTATAGACTTTATATTTCAACTGATTCATAAGTTAGTAGGGCTACCCATGTATTTTGAAGTTTCCATATCTACAAAGACCCTTTAGTCTATTCTTGGATAATGTTATTATAATACTTTATTATCACTCTCCTTAAAATTTCTTAGTTTTGCCCTATGTTCTTTTCACTTATTAACATGATTTTTAAAAATTTATTTAATTTTAATTGGAGGATAACTGCTTTACAATGTTGTGTTGGTTTCTGCCACACATCAACATGAATCAGTCATAAGTATACCTAGGTCCCCTCCAACACGACTTAGTTTTGGCTAATAGAGCTTTTGAAACTACAACTCTTCACTCAATTCATGAAAAACTTATAAATAGGAAAAGCAATAATCCAAGGAAACAAGAAGCTTTCAGGTGAAGGCAGTGTTAAGGGGAAGTCCCCTGCCACTTACAGGGTGGCACAAACATAAAATCAGACATGTGATTCAGTTCAGTTCACTCGCTCAGTCATGTCCACCTCTTTGCAACCCCATGGACTGCAGCATGCCAGGCTTCCCTGTCCATCACCAACTCCCGGAGCTTCCTCAAACTCATGTCCATTGAGTCGGTGATGCCATCCAACCATCTCATCCTCTGTCGTCCCCTTCTCTTCCTGCCTTCAATCTTTCCCAGCATCAGGGTCTTTTCCAAGGAGTCAGTTCTTTGCATCAGGTGGCCAAAGTATTGGACAGCTTCAGCATAAGTCCTTCCAATGACTATTCAGGACTGATTTCCTTTCGGATGGACTGGTTGGATCTCCTTGCAGTCCAAGGAACTCTCAAGAGTCTTCTCCAACACCAGAGTTCAAAATGTGATTAGAGCTGTGGAAAGCTCACCCATCCATGTATTGACCATTTAGATAACCTGCCTCACCAAGTACCAGGACTACCAGTCACATCTTTTTACTTTTCCAGCGGTAGTCTTGATGTCATATAAAAATGGCACTGAGCACCAAGTGTATGATCCAAGGTCAATCCCAGCCTAGTTTTAACCTTTTTAAAGGTGCCGGGAGACCTTGGCAACTCACTTTCTAAGCTTCAGTTGACCTTGCTGTGTAATCCGGACAATAATAACTACCTCATTGGTTAAGAACATTACAACGTGAGAAAGGGTTTCTCATGTAGGAGCTTAGTAACTCTTGCACAGTCTTGGATCTAAATCAAGTGTGTGGCAGAAAATTGGAACATGTACATGAATGGGCAGCTCCCATAGAAATGCTGGAGCCTTTGTAAGACTATAACTTAGAGAACGTTGAACTGATTTGATGATTTCTTGGAGTCCCTTCCAAGGATATTTTAAGAAAACCACAGACAACCAGAAGTTGGCAGAAACAGACACATTGCAGGAAATTGTGGGCTCCATAATTCTAGAGGTGCTGTAATTCTATAAATTCTGCTGCTGTTGCAAAACCCAAGCTTTTGTGTTCATTTGTTTTTAATTAGTCTCTGTTTTTCCTGCCACATAGATCCTGCTTCTCCAGTGGTGCTCTGAGTAGCTAACTTAGCTATAGGAACGTTTATTTTACAGATTAAGGCCAACCATAAAATTTCTTTTGTTTTTAAACAAAAATAATTCACTGTTTATCCCTCCTTAATTGTGAAAGCAGTGTGTGTGCTCACTGGGGGAAAAAGGGCAATACAGAAATGTATAAAGAAGAAAACAATTGTTGTTTAACATGCCTTCTCAGGGAACAACCAACATTCCTACTTTGGTGTGGATCCTTCCAGACATTTTCTTTGCATCATTTTATTCTTTTAAAATGTCATTCAAGTCAACATATCAGCCACTTAAATATATGCCACCAGCATTTTAGCAAAAATAATTAGACTCTTTCACAAAAAGGTTCAAAAGTGTTTTCATATTTTTTTCTTCCTTTCATACCCTTTCTTATCAGGATGGTTTCTTTGCTCAGCAAGTCCTTTAAATGGGATTTTACCAAGTCATCCTTGAAAACCTTTCCTTTGTACTTCCCCACTTTGAACACATCTAACAATGAGCACTTTTTAGTGACCCTTTAAAAACTTCATCTCACCTTGAGCTGACGTATTCTGGAGTCACAAGCCCTGCTCCTTGGCCTCTAGCCATTCTGTGGATGCTTTGCATTACTTAACCCCCAACCCCCAAGATGTGGTCCAGCACTGACCTTGGATCTGGTACTGAATTCCCTGATGGAACAGGAAAGATTCTTGATTTCAATAAGTAACCAAAATGTTCACTGGAGTGACCATCTACTGGTTATACAGAAGGTTGACCAGGAGGTAAATTATTTGAGTTCATGTTTTGCGTCAACTGCTGCAGGCAAAATTTGGGAAGTATATTTTGTTTTCAGGGTCCATAAACAGTCCTTCAAGACACAAATGCTGACTGTAATTCCAAAAGAATCTCCTGCTTTTGCAACTGAGCATACTCATTATTTTACCTAGGAAGCTATCATTGTTAATGAAACATGTAACAATGCTTATAATTTTGCTGATTTGTTAATTGTACAGAGCACAAGTTCCCAAAGTAAAACAACTCCCCACTCTGCCTATCCCACTCTGCCAATCCAAGAGACCAGGACATCTGGCATCACTCTTGAAATCTAAAGAACTGACAAGAAGAAGGAAGGAAAGAAAACAAGGTGAGATTAATTATCTATAGGAGCTTTCTAAGGAATATACACTCTATACTGTGAATTATGAAAGTTTTAAGTAAGTTACCACCCTCTATGTGCAACTCATATAAGAAAATAATGAGATAATAAAATGCAACATATGAGATAAGCTAAAATCTTAGAAATTGCATACATGGCATAGCAGTATGCATTAAAAAGTTTTAGAGAATTGATAACATGTCTCTGGCATTCATCAGAGCCACCATGTTTGGAAAATCAGAGAATTTCAGCAACTGGAAAGGTATACTTGAGTTGTGCAGGATCATTTATCCTGCTTCTTTCCTGTCCTAGATGCTGCAAGTTTATGTCTATAGATCCACCTTGGACTGAGAAGGTGTCTTAGGCAGGAAAAGGTACCATGTGTACAGCACTGACTCTGAAAGGTGAGGTGAGAGAAGAAACAGCAAGTCCGAAACCTGGAGACAGGACACGGCTGCTGCTCTGGAACCAAGTCCATGAGAACTGGGTAGCCATGGGATGCGTCTCGTGTGTGGGACTTGGCTTGGTTAAAGCGCGAAGGGGTCAATGTGCTCCACTTTGATTTCTTTTGACCCCAATTCTCAGAAGTCAGCCTTTATTTCAACTAATATAACAAGGCCATATTTGACCAGAATAATTAAGAAAAGTTAAGTACCAAAATATTTTTTAATTTAATTAGTAAATACTTTATAGAATTATGCTAAAATATACTATATTGTATATCCTTTAATCTTCACAAATTAAAATCAGTGGTATAAATATAATATTTAATAGTAAGATAAAGAGCATAGAACAGTAAAAATATTATAGGATTTAAGATCAGATTGAGCTAAATTTAAATCATACTTCTGTCACTCTCTGAGTGAATATGGGTGAGTTTTTCAGGTTTTTTTTTTTTTTCAAGATCAGTAAAATGAACTTTTTAAAAAATTGGAATATAATCAACTGATTTAAAATGTATGAGTTGAGTTCGCGGGGAAACTGTCATGGCCGCGCCTGTCTACAATCACAGGCTTCTACTCTAAGGAAAATGACGGCGGACATGAGTTTTTTAAAAAAAATAAATAAATAAAATAAAATAAAATGTATGAGTTTCAAGTGTACAGCAAAGTGATTCAGATATATATACACACACACATATATACCTACATATGCATATGTGTGTGTATATATGTATGTATGTATATGTGTGTGTGTGTGTGTATATATATATACATATATATATTCAGTCCTGGGGTCACGAAGATCTCCTGGAGGAGGATGGCAACCCACTCCAGCATTTTGCCTGGAGATCCACATGGACAGAGGAACCTGGCGGGCTACAGTCCATGGAGTTGAAAAGAGTGGGACACGACTGAGCAACTGATCTGATCTGATCTGATCTGATCAGCTAGCATGAATCATTTGCTCAGGGCCAGACCACTCCTCAATTTATTGAAACTGTAAAACTGTGGACCGAGGCCCAGACCATGAAAATTTCATTAAGAGTCACAACATGTGTGACCCAGCCTGAAACATTCAGTGATTTTCATATCATAAAAATCACAAGTTTTTGGAAGTAAATTAACTTAAGTTCTTTTCTATATTTAAGATAGTCCAAGAGTCAAATTTTCAAATGCAAATATTCAGTCTCTATATTTCTTAATCTGTGGTAAGGGATTAAATCAGTATAAAGAAGAGTTTTGAGACAAAGAAAGTGATTGCATTGTAATTCAGTTAAGAAAGATGATGGGATTGTCCTCTCTGAAACTCTTAAAGTCAAAGTGAAGTTGCTCAGTCATGTCCGACTCTTTGCGACCCCATGGACTGTTTGCCTACCAGGCTCCTTTGTCCATGGGATTTTCCAGGCAGTAGTACTGGAGTTTTGCCATTTCCTTCTCCAGGGGATCTTCCCGACCCAGGGATCGAACCTGGGTCTCCTGCATTGTAGACAGATGCTTTACCATCTAAATAGGTCTAAATGAAAGTATTTATACACAGTACTTCCTAAAGGCAGACACTGATAATCAACCAAGTACTCTTCTAGTCATATGATTCTCTGATACTATAGAACAGAAAATTCAGAGTAGGATGATATGTTTCGATAGTTTTATTACATGACAATTATAGAAGGAAAAATTAAAAGAAAGGGAAATTGGCCTTCAGCATGTGTTTTAGTAAGACAATTTTTATTTCAGATTTCTGAAATGGAGACGACAGTCTGGGAGAGAAGAAACAAGATTTTTTTATTGTGATAAAAGATCTTTAGTTAAAGATTTTGTTTTTATTGTATGTGTGTTTGTGGGAGAGAGACCTAAGCTACCTGCTATGGACTGAATGTTTGCGTCCCCCCAAAAATTCATATGTGGAAGACTAATCCCCAAATTGATAGTATTGGTATTAGGAGATGGGGCCTTTGGGAGGTAATTAGGTCATGAGGATGGAGCCCTCATGAATGGGATTAGTGCCCTTACAAGAAGAGACAAGAGAACTTGTTCTTTGCCATGTGAGACTAAGACAAGAAGATAGCCATCTGCAAGCCATGAAGGGAGTCTTCACAAGACCCTGGATCTACCAACACCTTGATCGTGGACCTCCCAGCCTTCGTAACTGTGCAAATAAATGTTTTTGTTTAAGTCACCAAGTCTGTGGTATTCTGTTATATGAGCCTTAACTATAGCACTACCTCAGGAGTTACTGTAGTGGTGGTTGTCTTTTACCCCAACTTTGGCAAAGGGGCCATGCTGTAATCTGTTCTTGTACTAGAAGACTATTAGGATTTCCAGGAAATCATTAAAGTTTTGCTACAACCATGCATAATTATGTGATTGTGTATGTGTTTTACTTATACAGTCTTCTCATTAATTAGACATTTAACTAGAATCTTATTTCATTCTTTAGAAAAGAGATGTCAATTATGACTTTATATTTGGGTTATGTTTCTCTAAAGCTATTTTCACTCTCTTTTTAGATTTCATGTTACACAGACTACCTGTAACTAATGAAAATAAACTAAAGGCTTTATGCTTTAAACTTTTTTGGTGAATCTCACATCAGGGCTCTTTTGCTTTTTTTGGAGAATTCTAACCATGTTATAAAGGAAAATGTCATAAAACTATGCAGAACCACAATCCACAATTAAATCTTCACAGTGGCATTCCTTAAGGCAGAGTTTGCCCCAAACAACCATTTCATGAAATTCTACTAATAACTTCATTACTCTAGAAACCAATGGAATGGACTTGTAAATCCTACAGATGGAATAAGATGAGTGTAAAAGGTACAAGGCTTCCAAGTTCAAGCCATGCTTTAAGTTGCCTTTTAAATTTATTTACCAGGTTTTTCTTTTTCCAGCACATTTTAACAGCAACTTATTTTAGAATGTTGACTTATTTTTATGTGACATGAAGATGGAAAACACATCTAAGAGTCAGAAAATCTGGGTTCAAGCCACGAGTCTCTCTCTTACTGTCTTACTTCCAGTAAATTATTTTAACAACTCCTGCCCAGCTTTTTCATCTGTAAATTAGAGATAATGGTGATGCCCATCTCATGAAGTTATTATGAAGATTAAATTTAATTGTTCATGTAAAATATTTGTAAAACCTAAGGCATCATATAGATACTAAAATACCTGGGGGAGTAGTATTAAAATTGTTACTACTTAAAAATACTAATATTTTCAAAGCTAACTGTAGGATCACAGTCAACTGTGAGTTTAACTACTCAGTATAGTTTCTAGAGCAAAATAAAGAATCTCCTTGATGTTCATTGCATACCAACATCGATGTTTCCCCCATTGAGGGCTCAAAGTAGTATAAAGCATAGAGCATCTTGTTGGATTCAACTGCCCCATGTTATTTATTCCTTTCTGTTTTTTTTAATCGACATATAATCTTTTTTTTAATTGACATATAGTTGATTTACAAAATTTCAAGTGTACAGCAAGGTGATGCAGTTGTATATGAATATGTGTATCTTTTTCACATTCTTTTCCATTTTAAGTCATTACAAGATACTGAAAATAGTTCCTTGTGCTGTACAGTAGGTCCTCATTGTTTATCTATTTTATATATAGTAGTATGTATCTGTTAATCCCAAGTTCCTCATTTATCCCTCCTCCTACTTAACTCTTTCCACTTTGGTAACTAAGTTTTTTTTTTGTTTTTTTTTTTTAATCTCTATGAGTCTATTTTTGTTCTGTAAATAAGTTCATTTGTTTCATAGTTTTAGACTCCACATATATGTGGTATCATATGATGTTTGTCTTTGTCTGACTTATTCCCTACTTTTTACTCAATTTCTTTTCAGTCCTCCTATAGCTTTCTATTTATTTTATTCACAGGAAACAAATATCCTAAGGGCTATGCAAAAATGCCATTAACCCTTGCCATCTAAGAAATTCACAGGCCTTTTATAAACATGTTAATGATCATCACACAATACTGTCTACCTTGAATGTTTTCTCATCGTTCTGTCACGCATGTCTGCCTAGTTTAAAATCACAGGGCAGGAACTCTAATTCTGTCTGTAAACCAGGGAGCGAGCATTGTTGTTCGATAAATGCCACAAAGCAACAGCATGCATGTGAGGTGAATAGGTGGAAATTATTATTTCTGTCTATTGCACGGTGAAAATGGGCACTTTACAATTTTCAAAGCATTCTCCTATCGATTGCCTGGTTTGTCCATCATACCGACACTGTGAAGAAGCTGGATGGGGCACGTTGACTGTTGGCCTCCATGTGTGAAAGCAGAGAGTGAGACTAAAAGCTTAAGTGCCCGCTCTCAGGTTCCTTGGCAAGTCAGCAGCACAGCCAGAGCAGAACCTCTGCCCATCTCCTCTTAACTGATACCCCAGGAACTTCACAGCTGTCACTGGGGCTGTCTGTGAACACATCAGGAAGCATATCTATCCTCTTTCCTTTGAAACTCAGCACTGAACTCTGACTGGGGCCCACAGCAAGTGCTCAATATACAGTTGTTTGATTAATTAATTAATACTATGGATGTCCTGTCGGCAAGATTCAAGAAATAATTATTGAATCCATAGTGAGGCCTGTATCTCTGCCATCAAGGCTGTTGCTCAGCCCACAGAAAATCATGATATATTTCTAATTTTCTGTTTCATTTAGGGCAACTTGTGAGGCCAGTTGTCAATCCCACTTTCCAGTCATATCGTTCTCTCAACAAGTTGATACCCCTGTTCAGTAGCCCAGTCATACAGCCATCACTCTGATAGACTCAACTATAACCTATAAAACACATTAGAAGAGCCCTTAAAAGTTTCACTTCTCATCTCATTAAGAAAATGTGTGACTTGTTACTGCCAGAATCTTCTGTGTTGTCCAGAAGTCAGACACTGATACCAGGACATATGTGACCGAGTATCTGCTGTGAAGGTCCTCTGTTTGTGCTAGTGGCATACAAGAGTTCTGAGACATTGGTGCTTAGACTGAGCACTGGAAAGTGCTGGGCATGCAAGCTGGGTTGTGCAATAAGGGAGCTGGGGACTGTAGAGAGTAAGGAAGGGAAGGCTATGAGAATGGCTTTCCATTTCCCAGCAATGCTTTTCTTAGATGTGCCAGAAACAGTGAGGGATCTTCTCACCTAGATGAGACTGAGCTGAAGGGACTGGTTGCTCACGCGTTAGTTGCTAGCGTGATCATCAACCCTTGGTGGTACCAGAATCAAAGACAAGGCAAGTGTTTGAATGTGCACTAGTGTAGGGACAAAGTCGACATCCTCCACCGCCTTTCTATGTATGCTTTCGTTTTGCAGAAGCATTTTAGTGTGTTAGTAGCATTTGGCCTAATTATCTTTTCAAAATGGCTCAAGGAAGTCAGTGGTTGAACTTATTTTCTTTTAATCATAATCAATTCTGATTACAATCCAAGAGACTGCCAACACTTTCTCACCCACACAGCCTTTGTTAGACAGACATATTGGTGAATTCAGCTAACTCTGCATCCTCAGTCCAGTTTTTCAATTTCTAGTAAACTGACAAAACATCCATCAAACTATTTCTCTTGGAAGAAAATCTTATTTAAAATGAAGACCTTATGATAAAATGTTCTAATAACATTTTGAGAAATTGTAGAATATATAACCCTGGATTCTTGAGCGCCAATATCATGTGGTAGTTCAATTTTAATATCCCTTCCATAAAACCATCTGAGATTTTAAGTACTTTTTCAACTTTTTATATCAAATGAGAGATCTGAGAGAGACACAGAGAAAAGGACAGAGGAGAGTGGGTCCAAACTCCCTATTTCTTGATCCTTATGTCTTCTTTATGTTCATTTTGCTTAACCTTTTCACATCCTGACTAGGCACATATTAACGAATATCTCTGAATATCACAAAATAATACACACACACACACACACAGAAAATATCTAAGTTAACAAACCTAAACATCTAAATATCAACCAGTCCTCCTATTTAAATTAAACTATAGACAAATACTTGTCGGGTGTTTCCCTACTCTTCAAGTAGGGAAGCTAATTTCCATTAATAGGAGTCAACAAATGAGTGACTTAGAAACAACAGTGTCTTCCTTTTGGTGTCCTGTTATTCCACAATTTCACTGTACTTAATAACATTTTTACAGTGTCATTTTTGTTAAATTTTAAATGAACTAATAGATGCTTTTTATGGTAATTCTATTATTATTTACTTTTTAAATTGTTTAAAAATAATTATCAACAAACTAATTTTTTGTAGTTGCAAATCCAGGTTTTCATATATCCAATTATTTAAGGGTCCACCTATGCTCTGAGTTAATTTTTAAGCAAATATTGAGCTACTCCTATATTTCAGGCACTGTGACAAAATACTGCAATCACTTCCTATGGGGCATGTATTATTATCCTCATTTTTTATAGATGACAAGTTCTGCTTCAGAAAGGTTAAATAAGTTCTCAAGGTAAGAAAACAAATAAATAGAGTCGGACATGACTGAGAGACTTCACTTTCACTTTTCACTTTCATGCACTGGAGAAGGAAATGGCAACCCACTCCAGTGTTCTTGCCTGGAGAATCCCAGGGACGGGGCAGCCTGGTGGGCTGCCGTCTATGGGGTCGCACAGAGTCTGACATGACTGAAGCGACTTAGCAGTAGCAGCAGCATCTATCTATGAATCCAGATCTGTCTTTCTCCAAGGCCTGTGTTCTTTTCAGTATATCATATGGTTTCTCAAATCTCAGAACCACCAAGGTTTGTATAGATACAACAACACAAAAATACACACAAGAAGAGCAGGATTCTCTCTTTTTTAAAAATAATCTTGACATCCAAAAAACAACTGCACTGAAAAGACATGAGTATCAGTAGTGAACTTCTGACATCTTGGTATATACCTGCCTTGGCTTTAACCTGGATAAAATCTTTTTTTTTTTTTAATTGAAGGATAATTGCTTTACAGAATCTTTTTGTTTTCTGTCAAACTGCAACATGAATCAGCCATAGGTGTACATATATCTCCTCCCTTTTGAACTTCCCTCCCATCTCCCTCCCCATCCCACCCCTCTAAGTGCATACAGAGCCCCTGTTTGAGTTCCCTGAGCCATACAGCAAATTCCCATTGGCTATCCATTTTAAATATGGTGATGTAAGTTTCCATGTTACTCTCTCCATACATCTCACCTCTCCTCCCCATCCCCATGTCCAAAGTCTTAATTAACACTGGACCAACCTTGAGGAATCAACCTTGCTTTTAGTAAATATGGTTTGTGAGGGAGATACTTTGCCATTTTCTGCACTTCTAAACAGTTGTGTCACCAGGTATAAAGACTAACAGCAGATTTAATCAGCTATTTATTTCTATAAAGAGAGAGACTCTTATTATTCACCAAGAATAGACTGCATTTGGGGATACTATAATAGGTGGCCGAAATAACAACTGAAATTCTGAATACATTAGAACCCCCACCATGTTGCCAACCAATTAAAATTGACAACCAAGTAGAGCAAATACACATGGATAAATAAAATTCAAAATGTTTCTAAGGTGATCCCCCTCTTACCTCTTTACTAGTTGGTATTTTTCTTCCCTCTGAACATTCCAGTTTCAATTTGTTAATATTTTTCTGCTTGGCTTCTGAATTTTAATCAAATTGAATACAGACAGACATCAAATTTTAATTCGCAGGAGAATACCTTGGCACTTTGATGTATTTAGTGCTCTGATGTTGGGAAACTATCACTAACTAGAAATACTAGCTTTTGTAGACAATATATAATTTTCATAATCTTAAACCAGGATGGGGAAAAATAGATACTATACTAAACGTTTCAGCCATGTGTTCACCTCTCTGCATTAAATTAGTATTGGCAGCTGAGTAGGAGATTACAGGGTACAGCTGCTTTAACCTTCAACAGTAAATGATGCTTGCTGAATTGCCTCTGTGTGCCTGCCTCTAAAGCCCAAGAAGCTTAAAAATATAGGCTTGATGCTAATGATGAGAAAACACAGTAAATTAGTATCCTGTAGGTTGGGGGAGGGGAGAAGGCAATGGCACCCCAGTCCAGTACTCTTGCCTGGAAAATCCCATGGAAGGAGGAGCCTGGTGGGCTGCAGTCCATGGGGTCGCAAAGAGTCGGACACAACTGAGTGACTTCACTTTCACTTTTCACTTTCATGCATTGGAGAAGGAAATGGCAACCCACTCCAGCGTTCTTGCCTGGAGAATCCCAGGGACAGGGGAGCCTGGTGGGCTGCCGTCTATGGGGTCGCACAGAGTCGGACATGACTGACGCGACTTAGCAGCAGCAGCAGGTTGGAGGAGGGTTACAACTAAATATACTGCTGATAGAAATTATGGAATTTATTTTTCTGAAGTTTTTAGAAAGTTCTGTATCAAGCTTGACTGATTCTGGGAGATTAAGTTTGATATAACAGCATAAACAACAGATAGCGCTACTTGATTATCTGCTGTGGATGCTGCACTGTATGGATGCTTATACTATCTGGTTTCATTTTCATAGTATCCTTATGGAATAGGCATTGCTATCACAATTATACACACGGTAAAAATGATGCTCAGACAAGTTAAATACTGGACCCAGGGTCCTATGATTAGAGCTGGGGCTGGAACCCCCAGAGCTCACACCAGTGCTCCATCTGGTCTCAGTGACCTACCCACAAGGATTACACCTTGTTTGTCTCATCAAGAGACACAACGAGAGGTTTGTTCATAAATGTATTATAGCATTTTTTAAAAAATGATGTTCGAGAACAGCAAAGTATAATCCCAATACAAACAATTTCATTTTAGCACAAGTGCAGTTCTGGCCTAAAATTGATTTTGAGCCTACATCTTTTTTGAAGAGGGAGCATCTGTAGAGTGGATGGGGGTGGGTGGCAGAGGAGAAATACATCTGTCTCAGCAGCACTGAAGGAAAAGGGACAAGCTAAATGCATTCTACGCTCAGACAAGATTAATAATCCTTAAGTACTTTTCTACTTAATAAATTGTGACAGAGTTACTCAGTGTAGGTCCAGAAGAGGACATAATGATTGGGCTTCTTGTAAGGAACGCTTTTTTTAAAACAGAGCTTGGATTTATATTATTGTAAAAACAAATAGATTTGGGGGCAAGGGGAATGTTTCCTTGCTGAATTAATTTGTAAAAAGTAGCAGACAGTGCCATCTACTGGGCTTTAATTTTCTGTTTGTGAGAAGTTTTTCTAACAGCTGTGTACATGTATCAGAGAAGGCAATGGCATCCCACTCTAGGACATGTATATTCAATATACATACACAAGATAAATAAAACAATAAAATAAGAAAAAATGTGTTACCTGTCATGAAGATATTTTAAAGTGGCTGTTTGTTTGTTTATGAATACATTCTAGGTTACTTTACTAATGGTATTAACAGAAATATTCAATAAAAACAGAAATCTATTTTGATAATAGGGATTCCCAGGTGGTACAGTAGTGAAGAATCCATCTGCCAATGTGGGAAATGCAAGAGATGTGGGTTTGATCCCTGGGTTGGGAAGATCCCCTGGAGGAGGAAATGGCAACCTACTCCAGTATTCTTGCCTGGGAAATCCCATGGACAGGGGAGCCTGGTGGGCTACAGTCCATGGGGTCATGAAGAGTCAGACATGACTGAGTGGCTGGGCACACAAGGCACTGTGATGTTTAAAAAGATCTTTCTAGAAAGAAACTTAAATTACCCTACATGGAAGCATCATCAGGTAAAATTTGAGTGAAACCTCCACAGGTTATGAGATAACCCATCTCCTCTGCTCAGCTGACAACTCTCCAACCTCAGTCTGATCTACCTCAGAGGCTAACATATTACCTTCTCTACAGAGAAGAGGAGGAATAAAATAACTTATCCTGGGAAGGAGACCAGGGCCTATGTGGTGTGCACGATGCTGGTTCTATGCTTCCCATATGGTGGGAAAAGATGGCTGGAAGTGTTGTCCTATCTCTTCCCAGGAGGACTCAGGGCACTGCGTCACCTGGCTTCCATACCAGTCAGTGTGCAAGGTGGTTCATGATCTACCGCCTGGCAACATCCTGCACAGTGTTTCACAAACTGAGGTCCTCAAACCACCCACATAGGAATTACCTGGGGAGCTTGCAAAAGACTGAGGTTCCCAGTCTGAACCTAAGATGTGCTTAATCATAAACCCCTGGTTCCGGCACCCAGACATTTTCATTTAACAAGATGTGCTTATGCATGTTGAGGTTTGATGACCACAGTCCAGCACCTTGGGATTCTTGACTCTGTAGCCTCTGTGGTGCCTAAGACCACACTGCAGGCGGGTAGGCCTCCAAGCATCCATCTAGGCCTTCCCCGATTGGGCTGTTCTGGAACACTGTGTATCTGCACATTAGCACCATCTGTGGCATTTAAAAAGCTGTGCGTCATTCACCCATAAAAAAGAATGAAATTATGCCATCTGCAGCAACATGGATGGACCTAGGGTTTATGAGACTAAGTGAAGTAAGCAGGAGAAAGACAGATATCATGTATCACTTATATGTGGAATTCAAAAACTTTTAAATGAACTTATCTACAAAACAGAAAGACTCACAGACATAAAAAACAATCTTACAGTTATCAAAGAAAGCAGGGGAGAGGATGAATTGGGAATTTGGGATTAACAGATGCGCTCTCCTTAAAAATAATAGATAAAGACCTACTGTATAGCACAGGGAACTATATTCAATATCTTGTAATAACTTACAATGAAAAAGGATATACATAACTGAAACACTTTGCTGTACACCTGAAATCTTGTAAATCAAGTATATTTCAATAAAAAAGTTGCTGAAGGCATACAAAAAAAGTCTTTCACAACATAGATTTACTTGAAATACATTTTAAGAAATTATCCATTCTTGGGTCCTAGCTCAGTGATCTCGATTAACTGGGTGTCTCCCTAGGTCACACCAATGTACAGCCAGTCTTGGTAAGGTGCAGCTCTGGGGAGACTCCAGGCCTACCCCAACAAAGGCAGTCTTCAGGAAAACTATGGAGCAGACGGGAAGCATCTGCTGGCCATCTCCTGCTGCTTTGTGAATGTCCCCTGCTTCGTCTTGGCACCTGTCTCTCCATGTGGGCTGCTCCTCTCTTACTCCCGACACTCAGATTCCTTTCATTTATCCCATTCTTTATCAGTCTCATTAATGGCAATTTACCTCTCCCAGAACATTAACTTCTAATGAACTTCAGTGCTCAGCAGGTGGCCTATAAACATAAAATATTACTTTGTCATACACTGTAACAGGATATCAATAGATTATTTATTCTTTTCCCAACTATGTCCTCAGATTGGTGCTCCTTCTTCAGATCAGGTGTCAAACACTTTGGCCTGGTAAAGGCTCTCTGATGTGATGGTGACACATGTGTGTGGTCCACAGAGTGTGTGAAGTGTGTGGCAGTGTAGACAGGGGTTCACTCACCTGGCCTTTTGTGGAAGTCGGCTCATGTGTGGTGTCACCTCTCCTGAACATGCTGGTGCAGTAAGGCCACCTGACTGTCAGTAAATCAGACCTTCTCTCACTCTCCCTGAGGACAACAGTGACACCAGGGAAATGCAACCCCAGGACTGACAACACCCTCGTGTCAGTTAACTACAGCCAGTTCAGCCATCAAACCCAGCTCGGGTTCGAGCCCCCCTGTGAAGTCTTCTCCTAGGTCAGCTCTGTCTGCAGTGATCTCTTCTTGTTTAAAGCCACAGCACTTACAGCTCGACACTCTCCGTGACAACTAGTCACTGGTTTAAAATACTTCAGTTGTGTTGAAGAAGGCCTTGAAGAAAGATGATTTGAAAGTGAACATTTGCAATAATGTGGAGCATGGGTATTGGTGTTACAATTCTTGAAAATATTCTCATAAGAGGCAGGGACCATGTATTTATTATCTTTGATATCACGCTCATAGTATCTCCTATCTCATTAAATAGTGGCTCATTTAATGTAACTTTTTCTTTCCTACCTGTCCTAGGGGCTAAGATGCAAATAGCAATTTTTGAAGTGTTCAAAAGCTCCTTTAATGCAGGACTTGCTGAGTATTCAGCAGATTGGAGGTTACAGTCAACAGAGTAGAATTATGTCTGAGGTTGAGACCCTCTGAAAATCACTGTCATGAAATTTTGATTCAGTCTCTTCCATACCAATTCCTTCTTCACGTGGTGACCTTAGAAGTCTACTTATTTCATTTCATGCAGCTCTAATGGGCTCTCCAGCTTGTCTCTTCATGCAGAACTCCTCCCAGTGCAATTCCATTATGCTCTAAGCACAACTTTTGCCCTGTTTCCCCAGACACTTCCATAGCCATAAAACACTTCCTCTTCTTACTGGTTGTTGGTTATCCTTTTCCAGAGGATCTTAACTTTGGCAACAAATCAGAAACACTGGAATAACTCTGTCAAATGCTGATGCCCAGGTCTCTTAAGCAAGTCTGATTTCATTGGTTTGGAGTGGAGTCAAGGGGTCAGTATTTTAAAAAATCTCTGAGGTGATTTTTACGGAGCTTTCCTGGTTGCTCTGATGGTAAAGAATCTGCCTGGAATGCAGGAGACCTGGGTTTGATCCCTGGGTCGGGAAGATCCCCTGGAGAAGGGAATGGCAACCCATTCCAGTATTCTTGCCTGGAGAATTCCACGGACAGAGGAGCCTGGAGGGCTACAGTCCATGGGTTGCAGAGTCAGACACTACTGAGCGACTAACATTTTCACTTTCAGGTGATTTTAATATGAGAATTGAGAACACTACTTTTCTTATGCTCAGCTAGGAAGCTCCTATTCTGTCTTTCTCATCAAATTTAAGTCAAAATTCCTGACTTAAGATGTAACTATTAAAATTAATACATGAAAATATTGACATTTACAGAAAGTAGGCAGACAGTGGTATACACTGTATAAATCTGAATATAATTGTATAAATACAATGTATTTGAAGTGTTGTACTCTACCTTATTTCCATCAGCTTATGTAGCTAACTAAAATCCTCAGATATTTTAAAGGTTTTAAGGCTAGGGATTCTCCCAAATGTGTTTAAGAACCACCGAGTTAATATATTAATTATAAATGGGTATGAAATGGAAAGCTCTGGTAAAATAAGACCTTGGAAATCTTCACCAGTGTTCTCTCTTCCCAAGCATTTCTCTTTAGTGCTGGAGAAATTAAAGGGTTGAGAGGTATGTTTGCTTTAAGGACTGCCTTGAATGGAATTTAGAAACACGACTCCCACTCAAATGTGCTGCCCAGTAGATGATGTTGCCAGCCATCGTATCTAACCCGGTTTACTGCCCACTCAGTGCACTGTTTCCAGGATTTATTTGTTAATTACCTTTGAGGACAATAGCACAGGATACTTCTCAACCCGTCTCTATGTTTTGCATGGCACGTCAGTATCCAGGGGATATGTGAATGGCTAATAAATATATGTGTGTAATAGGTTTCACTAAAATAGAATGATTCACATTAGGACAAAATGCCCTCCTCCATCCATTTGAAATTGTTTTATTTAACTGCATTCCACATTATTTTGGGCTGCCATCTATGGGGTCGCACAGAGTCGGACACGACTGAAGCGACTTAGCAGCAGCAGCAGCAGCAGCCACATTATTAGATCCCTACTCTTTCTGTCAGTAACCAATGGAGATGACAATGGTATAAAGTCTGCATGTCTAACCATCTATTTTATCAGCAAATATTAGCTGATCTGAAATACATAATTCATTTATAAAGTGTGTTTTTGAACACATTTGAAGAATGAGAGTATTTTTAATCTGCCAATTTTGCTGAATAGGTATTTATGGGTATATGGGAACTCCAAGGAAAATTATGAAAGAATTCACAACCAGTTGAGGGATGAGCCTTAGAAGGGTACTGAGATTGTTATGAAACCATGCCATCCTTCCAAAAACATATTCTGTTCTGTGAGCTGAAAACAGCCGTTTCTGTTTCTTTTTAAAGAACTTTAACAGATTTTTCTACGTTTGGGTTCAGAGATGCGTAATTGAAAAATCAAAAGACTTGACAAGTCAGAAAGCCAGACTGAGAAGAAGCAGAACACACAGGTGTGCAATACTTGACAGCCCCCCAACCATGCTGCCTCCTTTTTTTAACTGCAGACCCATTATGTAGGTTTATTTTCTTTGTTCTGTTTTACTCGTTAACTAAGCATGTCAAAGTTGACCCAGCAGCATCTAAAAGCTTTGTAGAAGTAAAGTGGAATCTAGTGACACAGTAGCATCACATATTTTTAAGTATGAAATATGTCCTTTTAGAATGATTATTAACATTGGATAAATGCCCAGGTAATGAATATTTTTGCTATCTTAGACATTAACAGAGAAGATCAATAGAATAGCAAATTGTCAGAACATGATGGTCCCCTGCTGCCACAACAAGGACAAGCTAAAATCTAGAAAGGAGAGAGTGAAAAGAAGCCAACTTTGTGACAATTAGCAATTAGCAGTGACTTGTGGCTTTTGGCTACTATTGATCAACTGACAAAAGAAGAAAGAGGGAGGGTGAAGGGGAAGAGAGGAGAGAAAGGAATGTCTTCTTCACATTGTTCTACTAAAGAAAACTATCAATGTTTGTAAAATTTTGAATTAGAAACCAGAAGGCACTCCTCATTGGATACCATGATTTACACGGTTACACATTGATTACAGAGCAAATCATTCCTTCAGCCTCCTATATGATAATGGCAGTTGACTTCACCTCCTCTTCAACCATTCCAAGAAAATTTGTTTCAATGAGCAAAAACCTGGCCTACATTAGTAGATCATTGCTTCCCTGGTAGCTCAGCTGGTAAAGAATCTGCCTGCAGTGCAGGAGACCCCGGTTTGATTCCTGAGTCAGGAAGATCCCCTGGAGAAGGGATAAGCTACCCACTCCAGTGTTCTTGGGCTTCCCTCGTGGCTCAGATGGTAAAGAATCCGCCTGCAATGCAGGAGATCTGGATTCAATCCCTGGGTTTGGAAAATCCCATGGAGGAGGGCATGGCAACCCACTCCAGTATTCTTGCCTGGAGAATCCCTATGGACAGAGGAGCCTGGTGGGCTACAGTCCATAGAGTCTCAGAGTCAGACACAGCTGAGCAACTAAGCCCAGCACAGGGCCATGTGACACATAAATCCAGGAACAATATTCTAGAGGATACTTACTGATTTAGCAGGTATGACTTTCAAATCACAAACACAACTGTGCGAAAAATATCTATTTACTTTCTAAAATGCACCTTAATTTCTGACTCCAGACTTCCTATCACTCCTGCCAGGAAATCTTAATTTCCTGCTTCTCTTGGAAGCCTCCTTGGCCCCCCAAACGTCTCATCATTCCTGGACTTTGCACATCCCAACCAGTGGACACCAGAGAGGTGCCAGGTTTGAGCCAGCTCCTGAGGCTGCCCATTGAAGTGGAAGGATCCCAGCATAAGGAGACTGTGGGTGCACGACAGAGGCTGGGAGCTGCAGGGGATGGTAGGAGGCCATATGGAAGGTATTCTATGAGAGAACGGTGCAGACTAGAGTTCCCTGACTGGGAGGGATTTAAATCACAAGCACAAACACCTAGACAGAGAGTCTACATCTGACAGAAGACAAACGGCAAAGCTAAGTACATAGGCTTTTGCTCTTCCCTCTCAGCCCTCCTCCTTGACCTTGGGGTGTGGAAAGGAGGTCGTGGTGTTGCGAGTTGGAGATTGGAAGAAGACGGCAGTAGAAGCAGCCTGCACTTCTTAATCCTGGCACCCAAACAAAAGCAGGAGTCAGACCTCAGCTGAGAGAAGAGAAGTCTTATTGTAAGCAGGGAATTAGAGTTACATTTATGCCTGCCTGAAGACAGGACTGTCTTTTCATTTTGATTTGAAAAGACAGTCTTGTCTCCTTGGAAGGAAAGTTATGACCAACCTAGATGGCATATTAAAAAGCAGAGACATTACTTTGCCAACAAAGGTCTGTCTAGTCAAGGCTATGGTTTTTCCAGTAGTCATATATGGATGTGAGAGTTGGACTATAAAGAAAGCTGAGCACCAAAGAATTGATGCTTTTGACTGTGGTGTTGGAGAAGACTCTTGAGAGTCCCTTGGACTGCAAGGAGATCCAACCAGTCCATCCTAAAGGAGATCAGTCCTGAATATTCATTGCAAGGACTGATGTTGAAGCTGAAACTCCAATACTTTGGCCACCTGATGCGAAGAACTGACTCATTGGAAAAGACCCTGATGCTGGGAAAGATTGAAGGTGGGAGCAGAAGGGGACAACAGAGGAAGAGATGGTTGGATGGCATCATCAACTCAATGGACATGAGTTTGAGTAAACTCTGGGAATTGGTAATGGACAGAAAGGTCTGCTGTGCTGTAGTCCATAGGGTTGCAAAGAGTTGGACACAACTGAGTGACTGAACTGAACTGCCCTGCTCAGTTATGAGTTCTGTAACTAAACTGACTCCTGAGATACCTTAGAATTCACACAACTGTCTGGGCTTTCTGATTCAGAGTCAACCTGGTGTTATATATGATCTGCTATAGGTTTGGGAGTTATAGGATATATTCCAGCAAGTTTTGTTCAAGCATTTGTTAAAATAAAAATTTACTTTCTTTTAAAAATGGAAGTATAGTCGATTTATAATATTGTGTTAGTTTCAGGTGTATAGCAAAGTAATTCAGTTACACATATTTTTTTCTGATTCTTTCCATTATAGACTTTTACAATATATTGAATGTAGTTCCCTGTGCTATACAATAAATCCTTTTTGTTTATCTCGGTTATATATAGTGTTGTTTATCTGTTAATCCTACTCTTCAAGTTCATCCCTCCCCTGTCTTTTACCCCTTTGGTAACTGTAAGTTTGTTTTCTAACATCTGTGAGTCTGTTTCTGTTTTGTAAATAAGTTTACTTGTATTATTTTTAGATTCCACATATAAGTGATATCATATAAACAATTTACTTTGCAGAGATAGGATAAAATGGCATCAACCTACTAGCTGGTTTTAGAGCTATAACGAAGAAAAACATCTGGGCTTAGTTTTTTACTTTAAAGGAGAAATCAGAAAATTTAAACTGCTACCTCTTCGTATTTATTTGGTATATTTTGAGACTTTAAAAAGAAAAAAGTGTAGGTTGCTTAAAGGCCTTGTGGCTTGCTCCAAAATTGTTAGTTTCCAATTTAACTTAGACTACTGAGTTGGTTAGCTGAGGACTGCTTGCAGGAGAGGGACTTACTTAATGATGACAGAGAACACTGACATATATAAACTTCATGTTTTGAAAATCATTATGCTGGATTTATGGTAAGTTATAATATTCACAGAACACTATGTGGATAACATACCATAGTAATGACTCCACAGCCAAAACAACCTAGAGACTAAGATCCAGCAGAGAAGCCAGTGATGTAGATATATGCTCAGAGATGTGGTTCTCTTCTCTCCCTCCATGAAGCAGCCCTCCCAACCCTACCCGGCCTCAAAGTCAGTATATCTGATTCAAATATGTTCTTTCACTCTCTCCCGCATAGTAACTAGACCTGTGTGCTATGGGTATCCCAGCACACAATGGCTGTAGTTTGAAATATCCAATTTTTTTCCCTTTCCTTTTCATCCAAATCCTATCCATCATCACAAAGATAGTTCATATTGTTCATTCCTCTGAAAATTTGTAAAATATGTTGGTAGTTCATTACAATTACTCTTCCAGTGTTGCTGAACTGATTCATCTGTTTCATATCTTATTGGAAGGCACACTTGGGTATAAGATAAAGGAGAAAAAGGATTATGCATTGTACTTTATATTACATTGCAGAGAGATGCAGTTAGTAGATGTACAATTCTTGAATAAATGATCCAGAACCTTGGAATGCTTAATTAAATCAAGTTACATATTTGTGTGGTGCCCTAGCAAATATTGAGCATTTCTTAGGTATCTCATAAATATTAGCACTCCACTTGTAATCTGAGATGTCAAATTTAATTTTAAAATAAACCAACAAGTCACGCAAACTACTTCCCAGGTATGAGTTCAACCTTCTTTTTTACAACTTTTATATTTACCGCCATACTAGCAAATGGAGAGAACAGACATTTAAAATGACTTCCCTCTGGTAAAAGTCCATAATTTTTTAAGAAAATTAAAAAGTGTTTGACACACTGAAGTTATTTAATCCAATTTCCATCCCATCTTTTGCTATGCTTGCTGACCCTGGACAAGAGAACTTCGCTGAATAAACACTGCAAAGTTGAAATTAGTAGGTTCACCACGGATTTACACCAACCATGGATTTACTCTAATCAGCACCATTTAGATCATTTTAATGGTCCCATCCCTTTCTTTTCTAGCTTTGTGGCAGCTCACATAATTCCCCTTTTCCTCTAATGCGCTAACACTACACTCTCACCCTCAGCTGTTTCCTTACCCTCTAATAATCAAGAACTCCTTTGATTTCCCATTTTATTTCAGTTGTCCTATTCCTTTATTCATTTTTTTTTTCCATCCTGATTCAGGAGTGCTCTTTCTTCTCAAGGCTACTCCCTTCCTTTCTGCCCTGGAACCTGTCCCCTCCTGGCTTCCAGGAGCAGCATCCATGAATCAGCTTTCACTCTCTTATATCTTCAATGCTGCCCTTTTCAAGAGCCCTGCAAGCCTGGTCACCCTTTTATTTACCCTGTAAGTCATCTTGCATTTCTATAGAACGGTCAATATATGCTATCTCAATTTACCCACTTCTTGAGTTGGATGTATGGCGTCCCTCTGGTCCTCATACCTAGGGCCACAAATCCCAGTCCTAAGGGGTAGTAAGCTTGTGCTTAGATTCTATGACAAAACTAGTGACAAGGGAGCAACTGTCACCCCTTAGATTTAGTTTTGAATCTCTAGGTCAGGTGCTCCTACCAGAACTAGATGCTGCCTGCATGTGTGCACACTCAGTCACCTCACTAACGTCTGACTCTTTGCAGCCCTATGGACTGTAGCCTGCCAGGCTCCTCTGTGCAAAGGATGCTCCAGGCAAGAATACTGGAGTGGGCTGCCACGCCCTCCTCCAGAGGATAGTCCTGATCAATCCAGGAATCGAATCCACATCTCCTGTGGTTCCTACTTTGCAGGCGGATTCTTTACCACCAAGCCTCCTGGGAAGCCAAGATGCTGCCTGTTGTCACTGCTACTAGAACTTACAGAAGCTAGCCACCTACTGGCTTCAATTTCTGCCTACTACTAACTCCCAATGCATTCTTTTCTTCCCGCTTCACATTTGGACAGACCTCAGAACGTTGACTTTACTATTGATAAAGCTAATTGGTAAATGTATCTTAGATATTTAGGCTAATAATTTTATTAAATTGGATTGTCTCCTGTAAGAGCAGACTAGAATGCACCCTTTCTGCACTTGCTTTGCAGTCTGGCTTACAAGAAAAAGGATCAGAGGCTAAGCATGATTCCAAATCAACAAAAGGTAAGTCACTCATCTACTGGGACAAGTGGAAGATCAGAGATTAGCTGAAAACATTCCTACCATAATTTTCCATTCCTGGAGAGTAGATTGGACATTCTCTTCCCTTTATGGAAATATGAGTCATGGGGAATAAATGTTCTACACTATCCATCCTCTGCCTCCTTGCTAAGGCTTTTCCTAACTGCTCCTCTGTGCCAGAAAGCCTCTAATCTTAGCCATCATGGGAGCCCTGCGGCTGCTGGAATACACTCACTCCTTAACCCTATATGCCATTTTCTGGCTCAAAGATCAACTGTAAGACTGTAACTACTCAATCCAGTGACACCTTCCCAGTCTCAAATTCTCAGCTCTAAAATTCTGATCACTTCCCATCTGACTGTGGAAAAAGAGACAAAGGTCATGGGGTCATGCAATACGGTTTTGTATACTGCTTCTTATATGATCACCAATGTTTCCAATCAGAAGGGATCTCTCTTCATAACTAAGGTCCTCTAAAATTAACATTCCTACTGATGTAGTGAGGAATGGGAGCTCTGGAGTAAAGTCAGATCACAGGTTACATTTGAGTCCAAAATCTGACACATACTAGTTAAATGACTTCATCTAACTTTCCACTGCTTCAGTAATTTCATTCATAAATTGAGAATTTTATTAAGTAATAGTAATACTAATTATATTAACAGTAGTTAGTATGTACTGAATATTTCATTCTAATCACTAAGGACTTTATATGCATTATCTTATGTAATCTACAACAACTTCCTGAAGCAAATAGTATTATTATTCCCATTCTACAGATTTTAAAACTGAGACTTAATAAATATAGAAACTTGCCCCTAATCACACCACAAATGGATAATAGCTTGGACTAGTAAAATCTAGTAAAACAGGTATCAGAACTCAAGTTTATATAACTGTAAAGTTAAAGCTCTTAACCACTGTATTTTTCTACTTTCCCTATACTTAACTGTATGTAAAGATCTTCTACAGGGCCTCGTACAGAATATGAAGCCATTAGGTAGTCAGCTGGCATCATCATGATGGTGTTGTCATCGTTATTATTGAACAAAGGATTACATTCTAACTTGGACAACAGTCTTTGTGTAGTCTTTTCTCAACTTGTTTTTATATCATTTGAGGAAAGGAGTCAGTCTTTTTTCTCTGAAAATGTTATAGTGTTATTCATGTACTAGAAGAAAACATAGGTATGTTCCTTTATAAGTTAGGTACAGTGAAAACTGTCCTGTGACACCAAATATAGAAGTAATAAAAAAAATTGATAAATTTAACTACATAAAAATGAAATGATGTTTGCATGGAAAAATGTACTATAAGCAAAGTAAAAAGACAAGCTCAGGGCTGGTGCACTGGGATGACCCTGAGGAATGGGATGGGGAGGGGGAACACATGTGCACCCGCAGCTGATTCATGTCAATGTTTGGCAAAAACCACTACGATATTGTAATTAGCCTCCAATTAAAATAAATTAATTAATTTTTAAAAAAGGACAAGCAACAAACTGGAATAAATATTTGCTAATTGTATCACAAATAAAAGATTCTTCTGTCATCGAGATAGATGTGTTGAGCAATGAAATAAAATACAGAGCCCAGAAATAAACCCTCCCATGTGTGGTCAAACAATTCTTGACAAGAGTGCCAAGACCATCCAATGGGGAGAGGACAGTCTATTCAGCACATAAAGCTAGAACTCCAGATATCCACACACAAAAAAATGATGTTGGACCCGTACCTTCTATTATGCACAAAATTAACTCAAAACAGATGAAAGACCTAAATGTAAGAATCCAAACAATAAAACTCTTAGAAAAAAACAAAAAGGAAAAGCTTCATGACACTGGATTTGGCAAGAATTTTAGGGGTATGATACAAAAGCACAATCAAAAAGAAAAACTAAATAAAAGGCTTTCATCAAAATTTTCTGCATATCAAAGGATGTACTCAACAGAGCAGAAAGGAAATTCATGGAGTGGGAAAATATTTGTAAATACATATATGATAAACAATTACTATCTAGAATATATAAATGACAAAAATAAAAGCCCACTTAAAAATGGAGAAAGGTTTTGAGTACACATTTCTCCAAAGAAGATATACAAATGGCCAATAACCAAATGAAATGATGCTCTACACCACTCATCATTAGGGAAGCACATCTCAAAACCAAAGTGAGATATCAATTTGTATCTATCATTTTATATCCATCACTTTATATCTAATTATAAAAACAAAATATGAGTTGGTACGATGTTGAGAAATTGGAATGAGTGTGCATTGCTGTCTCTCAGGTTTGGGAATGAGTTCAGCGTAAGTGATCGATATAATATATGGCTACCATAAAAGCCTCTGTAAACTTAAGTTGCATTAACAGAAAACTGAGCCCCAAGAATGGGATGAAATAGGTCTCTTCTACAAGGACTGGTCAGACTACACTTTAAGTGTCATTTTCTGCTTTGCATCTTTCAGAGGACAATGTCAGGGCAGAGGACATCCAGAGGGATGTGACTACGATGATGGAGGAGCACAAACTAAAGTCACATGAGTTGCTACAAAAGAACTGGGAATATTTAGCTCAGAGAAAACAATTCTTGGGCTAGACATGAGCTACATATTCCCAGCTCTTTGAAACCAAGTTCATAGCCACTTTAAAAACTACGTAATTACAATATATATCTCCTAATTTTTACAATCTACTTTTCCTCTTAATTCATTCAGCAAATTTATACTCAGTAATATTCATATTAATAAGGTATTTTTATCATTGTTTTTAATAAGGTATATTTGGCTTTTCATTTTTTTTATTCACTCCATTCCAGGGTCCATCATATTAAATAGTGCTGCAATTTTTATTCAGATTCAAAGAATGCTTACAATTTCAAGGACTTTGGTTTTCTTTGAATTTATTCACCTAAATTGTGATGTATTAGCAATTACAATAGTTAATATCACAGAATACACATTGTCCTTTTGTATATGGGATGTTAAACTGTGTTACCATTGTCATTTATTTATCAGCTACTCAGTGCTGTTCTCAAACAGCCCTGGTTAAAGCAGCCATAATTATACTAAGCTATAGCTGAAATGAAAGTATCTGGGAAGCATCCTAATGAAGGCTCAAAACCCCCTTTCTACAAGAAAATTAGCACTCTTAAAGGCCTAATAAGCATGGTTAAGGATACTTCTGATGCCAAAACTGAAAAGCACTCAAAACTCCCATGCCATCAGCTTGTGGAAGATCGCCATTCAAGGGGGAAAAAGCAAAGACTATTTGAAAATGATTAAAAGAGAGGCTATTTTGATATAAAGAATAATATAATAGACATGGAAAGCTGGTTTTTTGAAAATGATTGTGCTACAGATGTAATTAGGAAAGCTATAAAGTGTGTCATTGAAAAAATATATTAGAAATATGGTTAAACTCCATAATTATGCATAACCCATATAGAAACAATAAAACAAAGTGAAATTGCCCCAAATCATCCTGAATAGGCATTATATTTATGAGTAATATATGATATGCCATTCAGAGAAATGTTACGGTTTCCATTTTTAAGAAAGATTTTCTTTCTATTTCCATACAGGCCTTGTTTATATTTTCATGAAACTTTTACAGATTTCCTCTTTAAAATATAGAGTATTTTATACAGTTTTTCAGTACATAAAACTCTTTTAAAGCATGGTGCAAACTGTTTATAATTGAAGAACACAAAAGCATATTTCTTGTGGCTTGTTAGACATGTTTATTTTCATTAGGGTTACCTAAAAGTTTCATTTCATTTTCTAGAAAACTGTTTAAAGAAAAGTTTTGGTCTTAATAAATATTCACATATTTTGGCTTAAATCCATAAAAGTAAATTTTGGAAGTAATCTTCATGTTCTTTTATAAATTATAAATGAATTATCTGTTATTTGGAATCATTCAATGTCAGTCAAATGATTCCATGCTGGACTCTCCATAATTAAGCCAAACATTTAAAAGCTTAAAGTTATTTTAACCTATTTTAAACAAGGAACTCTACATAAGTTCTCTAAATTGTAAACCAATATCTATTTTGAGTCAAAATTCATGATGTAGATTTCTTAGTACTTCTAAGCTATTATAGAGAAATACTTCTAAGTTCATTACAGAGAAACTAAGGCATTTGATTTTATTTTCCTTTTTTAATTTATTTTAGTTGGAGGCTAATTACTTCACAATATTTTGGTAGGTTTTAGCCATACATTCACATGAATCAGCCATGAGTGTACATGTGTTTAAATGTAGTTCAAGCTTTATAGTAGCTGAACTTAGTTCTGATGCTGTATTAGTATTGACTCGTAGGTGACAGAACTTGAGGCAAAGGGAATATGTGAAAATATGTGCCTACAGAAGAGTTAGAATTTTGCTTTCGCTGGAATACAGGGTTCAATGTTAAGCAGAGCAGAAAACAAAAATTGACAAGTGGATTAATAGGCAGGTTGGGACAGATTTTTAAGTGTTTACTGTTTAGTCCTAAAGTGGATTTTGTGTTTTGGAAAGGTTTTCTTTTTTTCAGAAAAAGTGTTTCATGCTCAGTTTTTACTCAAAGACGATAACTCAAGCACTAACATTAACAATAAGATTAGAGGTGGGAGCGACTGAAAATAGGGGTATTGGGAGATATTGATCACAAGAGTAATGGTCGATCATTTTATTCACTAATTCATTCAACGTAAAGCTGAGCATCTATTATGCAGGCCAGATATTTGCTTGCTAATGGAAATGAAAAAACAGAATAAAATAGAAACTTTCAGAGTGTGATGAGTGAAAACAATCATGAGAACTTAATAACTGCTTTGTAGTCCATCTCAAACGTCACCTCTTCTTTTAAACTCTCCCACCCTCGTCTGGAAATAATTGCACCTTATTTTGTGTTTCCACAGGGCTTGGTTTATGTTTCTATTACAGATGTTTTATGTTGTATTTGACCCTTACACACACACACACACACATACATACATGTATCTATATCTATATCTATATATATATATATCTTGCCAACTAAATTGATCTAGATAGAAAGAACCATGTCATATTCACTGAACAGAGAAGGTAGAACATAAAATTTTTTCTTTGTCATCATCAGCTGGTTCTAACTCATACCAGTCAGCTTCTTTTTAATATTATGTTACAAAATGAAAGCCATTGTTCAAATTTTGTTCATACCACTGGGCCCTACTTCCATAAATATCTGACATTTTTCAGAGTTTTAAATTATTTACATCAGCTTAAAGTTTTGAGGACTAGCAATATTAATGTTTTTAAGTGTTTGAAGGCCTAGAGCAAAAAGTCTAAAATTTACTTTAGCCTAGGTTAAAACCATTTTCACAACAGTAATAATGGTTTTTCGTAACTGTTACTAATTTTACATTTTTCAGTGTTTCTAAAGTAAAAAAAAAAATCATAAAGATATTATAAAATACCCTTAGCAATAAATACTTTTACAATGACTGTAAATTTTCTGAAGCCATGATGACAGGTGCTATGACTCTGACTCTTTACAATGTTCTGTCTTCTAGACCTGCATTTCTTTGTAATATTCTGAGCTAATTACTCTTGATCTGCAGCAGGCTGTTACTGTAGTATTTTGAGCTGTAGTGAAATAATGAATGATTAAAAGGGAGAACAGCTTATTTTAAGAAATGGATAAGATTAGGAAGGATCGTTGAAAGAAAAAAGAAACAGGATGACTGTACAAAACAGTAACTGATTGAGTATACTTGAAGGCTCATAGTATTTTTACTGTTGTACTAAATATCGGGAGTAAGGTTTGTGCCTTTTGGCTTGCCTTTTTAACTTAAACACAAATATTAAAATTATACTAAATGAAAAAGCAAGGGAGTTCCAGAAAAACATCTGTTTCTGCTTTATTGACTATGCCAAAGCCTTTGACTGTGTGGATCACAATAAACTGTGGAAAATTTTGAAAGAGATGGGAATACCAGACCACCTGACCTGCCTCTTGAGAAATCTGTATGCAGGTCAGGAAGCAACAGTTAGAACTGGACATGGAACAGCAGACTGGTTCCAAATAGGAAAAGGAGTACGTCAAGGCTGTATATTATCACCCTGCTTATTTAACTTATATGCAGAGTACATCATGAGAAACACTGGACTGGAAGAAACACAAGCTGGAATCAAGATTGCCGGGAGAAATATCAATAACCTCAGATATGCAGATGACACCACCCTTATGGCAGAAAGTGAAGAGGAACTAAAAAGCCTCTTGATGAAAGTGAAAGTGGAGAGTGAAAAAGTTGGCTTAAAGCTCAACATTTAGAAAACGAAGATCATGGCATCTGGTCCCATCACTTCATGGCAAATAGATGGGGAAACAGTGGAAACAGTGTCAGACTGTATTTTTTTGGGCTCCAAAATCACTGCAGATGGTGATTGCAGCCATGAAATTAAAAGACACTTACTCCTTGGAAGGAAAGTTATGACCAACCTAGATAGCGTATTCAAAAGCAGAGACATTACTTTGCCAACAAAGGTCCATCTAGTCAAGGCTATGGTTTTTCCAGTGGTCATGTATGGATGTGAGAGTTGGACTGTGAAGAAGGCTGAACACCGAAGAATTGATGCTTTTGAACTGTGGTGTTGGAGAAGACTCTTGAGAGTCCCTTGGACTGCAAGGATATCCAACCAGTCCATTCTGAAAGAAATCAGCCCTGGGATTTCTTTGGAGGGAATGATGCTGAAGCTGAAACTCCAGTACTTTGGCCATCTCATGCGAAGAGTTGACTCATTGGAAAAGAGTCTGATGCTGGGAGGGATTGGGGACAGGAGGAGAAGGGGACGACAGAGGATGAGATGGCTGGATGGCATCACCGCCTCGATGGACGTGAGTCTGAGTGAACTCCGGGAGTTGGTGATGGACAGGGAGGCCTGGTGTGCTGCGATTCATGGGGTCGCAAAGAGTCGGACGCGACTGAGCCACTGAACTGAACTGAACTGAAATGGAATAGTGATTGGATTTCAAAGGTGCTAAGTTTCTTGCTTTTTAAAAAATTATTTTTATTTTCTGTTGCTGCTGCAGCTGGAAGCAGAATGGATCTGCAATGAGGAACAGGAGTAAAGTAATACTCATCTCTTGAAAATAGAGATTTTGGTGTGTAATTATTTTTGCAAGGTGACTTAGTTTGGGATCCCCAGAAGCAGACTCTGAGAAAGTAGTTTATCCCAGTTTCTCCTGGGAGAGTGAAGTTCTGGGAGAGTAAGGGATGCAAGAATGGAAAGAAGAAGCCAAGTGAGGCTGTTGTATTGGGCAAAGTCCTTTTGAGGGTAGCAAACCTCCCACAGACAGTATTAGGTGGGAGCTAGTGGAAGTAAAATTATGGCTCACTCGGGAGAGGGGTGCTCAACAGGATTTTAAAAAAAGATCTGAGAGGATCTGGGCAGAGCACTGACTGTGTAGTGTTTTGCATAAAATTTATCTTTGTGACGCATTTCGAAGTAAAGATGGAGCTTCCTGCATAAGACAGTTGCAAATTAAAGATTGTCTTCAGTGTTCAGGATCTGTATTTAGGCCAGTGAATTAAACTTTGAATTACAACAAAAATGGGAACTGGAGCTTAAAGATCATACAACTGGAGCTGTTCAGGGAGTGAGAAAAGGAAAGCTCTGAAGGTGGAAATGCTATTTTTTGATGGAAAGAAAAAGAAAAGTGGGAGAATTAGACTAATTATTAGGAAACTGTGCATGAGTAATTACATTGACAGATTAATTGAGATTGAAAGGCATAGAGGATGAATAATCTAAATTGGTGAAAGATTAGAAAAAGAATGCACTCTTTTGAGAATTGAGTGCTTTATATAAACTTGTATGAACCACAGATAAAATAGCAACATTTTCTAACTTCCCAACCAAGTCAATATCACATCCAATGGATGGAGGCGTCCTCAAAGCAGCATCCCTCTAAGGAGCAACAGACACTTGACAATGGCTGTGCACTGTCCGCGTGGAAAGATGGCTGAGAAGAGATCTATGTGATGTTTTCAGCCCAGGGATACATCTGGCTGGCTCACTGGGCGTGAATTAGTTAACACTATGGGGTCGCACAGACAGGACTGAAGCCACTTAGCAGCAGCAGCAGCAGCAGCAGTCTCTAAAGACAAAACAACTCGGTTCTGCAGGATTGTTGGCTTTCTCTCACATCACACACACAATGAGGCACTATGCAATCAAGGAAAAATAAGTCTTGAGAGCACCTTGAGGAAGCTTCTCCGATATGGGCACAGGCATTACAAATTTCTATTCTACATAAAACAATGTCACAGAGAGTAATAAGTAGATGAGGGGGATGGTATGTCTCGACGTAAATGTTTTGGACAAGAGAAATTTGAAAATGTATCTTAGATGGGCAGCGCATCATCATTGCCTCTAAATTACCCTGTGCTACGTGACTGAGCAATACTGCAAATATCTGTAATTTAAGTGTTTTATTCTGATTCTTACATGGTTGTTATGCCAGAGAGCTTTTTAAAACTATTTATCACATTAACTCTGGTTTTGCTTTTGGAATACATCATCTAATTAATTAAGAGATTGAAGTTTCATTACTTCATGTCTGTCTTTACTGGGTTATGTCAGCAGCAACTCTGTCATTACTAAATCATATGCTATTTTTATGTTTCTCAAGATCTAGACCTCACAGTCATCATTTAAATAGAACATTACAGGGGAGAAAAAGCAATTTGAAACATCCCATTCTTAGCTATGTATTGAATAAATCTATTCTGCTATTTTAGTATCTATTTCAGTTTATTTTTCCTTGTTTCGGTCATAGTTCAGTAACGTTCAGGAGAAAGTGCTATATGGTAAGCTAATGTGATATAGAAGACGCATTACTTACCTGCCAAATTTATCAGAAAAGTAAAAGAAAAAATCCT
Organism: Bos taurus; assembly: GCF_002263795.3. NCBI lineage: Eukaryota > Metazoa > Chordata > Mammalia > Artiodactyla > Bovidae > Bos > Bos taurus. The sequence goes on from NC_037339.1 coordinate 14,054,881, forward strand.
TCCCTTAGAAATACATTATAAATTTAGGTAAACAAATACAGGATAAGTTATTTATGACAGTTATATAACTTTTTCTGATCATTAGCTTTACTAATCATTAGCTTAATTTTTGAAAAATAAAATATTTATAGTACTGAAAACATGAGCAACTAATAAATCAGATAGTTTTTAGTTGAAAAACCACAAGTTTTTCTTAATCTACTGACTCTCCCTACCAAAAAATAGTCCTAAATTTCCACAGTATTGATGGAGGCCTTAATTATTTTTATGGATGAATAAAAGATTCCAAGTTCAATCAATGAAAATGATATAGGAACTTTGCATGTTAACTGCTATACCCTATATGGCTCACACAGTAAACAATCTCTCTGCAATGCAGGAAACTTGGGTTCAATCCCTGGGTTGGGAAGATACCCTGCAGAAGGAAACGGCTACCCACTCCAGTACTCTTGCCTGGAGAATTCCAAGGACAGAGGAGCCTGGTGGGCAACACGACTGAGCAACTAACACTTTTCTTGTGAACTTTACAAGGTTCTAAAACAACCTTTATAAGTAGAATTTCACTTCCCTTGCAAAATGCTTTACTAATACTAACTTGCATGCACTGTTATCTATGGATCTAAGTGCTTTTAAAAAAAAGACATTTTTATAACAGTTGTAGGTTTACAACAAAATTGAGAGAAAGAGGTTTCCCATATACTTCCTGTTCCCACACATGTGTAGGCCCCCCATTTATTAACATTACTCACCAGAATGGCACATTTTTTTAAACCAAGGGTAAACCTACCTCAAAATCACCCAAAGGCCACAGTTTACCTTAGGATTCACCCTTGGTATTGTACATTCTATGCATTTGGACAAATGTATAATGACATATATCCATCATTATGGTATCATACAAAATATTTTCAACGCCTCCCCAAAAATTCTTTATGTTCTGCCTAATCATCTCTCCTCTAACCCCTCACCCCCTAGTGACCCTGGCAACCCCTGGTCTTTTTGCTGTCTCCTTAGTTTTGCCTTTTCCAGAATGTCATATAGTTGAACTTAGGTAACCTTTTCAGATTGGCTTCTTTCACTTAGTAATATACACTGAAGTTTTGTCATATCTTTTCATTGCTTGATAATATTTCTTTCTTAAGCCCTGAATAATATTCCATTATTTGCCTGTAAAACAGCTTATTTACTCATTCACCTACTGAAGGTCATCTTGGCTGCTTCCAAGTTTTGGCAATTATGAAAAAAAGCTGCCATAATCATCATAATCATGTGATTTGGTGTGGACTTTGGTTTTCTATACTCCTTTGGATAAATACCAAAGAGTGTGACTGCAGGACCATATCTTAAGAGTATGATTAGTTTTGTAAGAAACTGCCAAAGAGTCTTCTAAAATGACTTGCCTTCCCAGCAGCAATAAACGAAGTCTCTGTTGCTCCGCATTCTCATCAACATTTGGCGGTGCTGGTGTTCCAGCTTTTGGCCATTCTAATAGGTATATGGCAGTACCTCATTGATTTATTTCTCATTTCCCTGATGACATTTCATGTGGAGCATCTTTTCATGTGCTTATTTGCCATCTGTATATCTTCTCTGGTGAGGCATCTGTTAAGGTCTCTGGCCCATTTTTTAATCTGGTTATTTGTTTTCTTATTGCTGAGTTTTAAAATTTTACTTTATATTTTAAATAATGGTTCTTTACCAGGTTTGTCTTTTGCAAATATTTTCTTTCAGTCAATGGCTCGTCTTATCACTCTCTTGACAGTGTCTATTACAGAGCAAACATTTTTAATTTTAATGACGTCTAGCTCTTCAATTATTTCTTTCATGAGTTGTGCCTTTGGTGTTGTATCTAAGAAGGACATCCCTATGTCGATGGTCATCTAGGTTTTCTCCTATGTATCTTCTATCAGTTTAATAATCTTGCATTTTGAAGTTATGTCTGTGATCTAGTAACCTTAACCCTAGTCCTAAAAAAGTAGCAAGAAAAAAAAAAAAAAATCTAGTTCTGAGTCATGGACCAAAGCTGACTGTGTTACAACATAAGCCACTTGAAGTGTTAGCTGTGATTAGCCATGCAAATTCCTAATAGGACTACAATTATTAGGCATAATAAGATTATTAATATCAGGTTTTAAATCAGCTATAATCTAACTGAGTCTTTGCACATAGATAAGTGAGGACAAAATAGACCTGAGATACTTGTTTAATGTTATTGCTTTGGACTCATTAAATCCTAAAAGAGAGCATTTTAAAATCATATCTTAAATAATTAATAATTTATTTCTGCTTCTAAAAATTTGACTCAATGGAGCCAGAAGAAGGAACGCTTTTACTCTAGAAGTGACAAATTAAGTATTGATTTGTGGCTGTGGACATACATGAGAAAAAATACATGCTATTCTACATTGGCTAACATTCATTTTTCAAGAGGTAGTATGTTTGTCTTACATGATGCTATAACTTGAATTTAGTTATAAAATAGTAAGAATGTATAGACAGAAAAGTGAACAAAAGACTGTATACATTGCAAAGCTCTAAAATACATTTATCCAACAGCAAAGAAAAAATGATTGTTACCTTCTGGATAAAGGAGAAAACTAAGTAAATATCGAAAGCCTTGAATACATAACATTATAATAAATGTCAATATTTATGGACTTCTTTGAAGCCAAGGTAAAAGAGCAGGTTGTCTGAAACAGACAACCATTTAAAATACCTTAAAAATTCAAATCATTGAAAATGCAAGTGCTTCTTTCTTCTAAATGTTTGCTTCATATAATAGTGAAGGCAACATGTTTATAAATAGGCATTGATGAGTTCAGGACATCTTATACACTCAAAATATTCATACAGAGTCTTTCACTATTCTGTGAGCCTTCCTATTGTCTCTCTATTGCTATCAATTATAGTGTTGGAAGGAACTTTAACAAAGAGATGACTGATTCAAAATAGGAGAAAATATATCTGTCCTTAAGACAACCCCTTGATAGTGGATGCTGTTGTTAAGACCCAAAGGATATTCTCACCTTTCTATCCCATAATTTTTGTGGCATAGTCCAGGCCCTACAACACCCTATAGCCATGCTAGTCTTTCATTCCAATACGTTTTCTCAGTTCAGCAGCGGTTTTTTCCAGCTGTTGGATGTTCCATTGCCATTGTCTTCTATTTGAGTGAAGCTTATTTACCTGACAGTGCAAACGCTTAAGAATTGCACCGTATCTTTTATGTTGTACCTATTAAAAGAAGAGCACATATCAACAGGGCTTGAGAAAGAAAAATAGTAAGCAGCCATAAAGGATATTTTGACTACTCTAAATAGGAAAGCACTCAATTAAAAATTACTTAATACATAATAATGTTAATAAAAAATAAATAGTAATTATAACTATTTATTCAATGCTTACTACATGTTAGATACTGTGATGAGAGCTTTTTACATATGATTAAACCCTCGTAATTCCTTATGAGGTAAAGATTATTATTCCTATTTTTGTATAAACTGAAGGTCAAAGAGTTTCAGTCACACACTCAAGGTTTCACAGCTGGTAAATGATGGTGTTTGGGATTTGAACCCAAGGCAAGCATTTGTGATGGAAGGCCTTCTACTTATCAAAGTAGTTTCCAGTTAAGAGATATATTTTTTTTTCCTGTATCAAGTGGTTCACTGAAATATAGACCCAACTGATCTAAAAGATCTGGGAAATAATGTAGGCCATTTTCCTGCCAGTAGGTCAGTATTTATACGTGACACAGTACATATACCACATTTTGTTTATCCGTTCATCCATCTAAGGACATTTGGGTTGTTCCTATTTCTGGCTATTGGGACTAATGCTGCGATGAATGTGGGTGTATGAATATTCCTTTGAGAGACTGTTTTCAATTTTGGGGGGCATATACCCTGAAGTAGAACTGTTGGATCGTTTAATAATTCTATTTTGAGGAATTGCCATGCTGTTTCCTACTCTGGTTGTACTAGTTTACATTCTCACCAGCATGGAGGAGGGTTCCACTTCTACACATACTGAAAGTACTTTATACTATCTGCCTTTCTGGTCATAATCAGGGCCATCTTATGATGGTATGATGTGGTATTTCCTTTGAGTGCAACAGTGGTGTTGTGGTAAAATGTCCTTTTTAAATGAACTGATAGAATAATATTAATAGAATAACGGGACTGCGAAAGTTACCCCTTCATTCTCATATCTGATTAAGAGAGAGCTCTAGTCAATCAGGAAGGTGCTGCTGCTGCTGCTAAGTCGCTTCAGTCGTGTCCAACTCTGTGCGACCCCATAGACGGCAGCCCACCAGGTTCCCCCGTCCCTGGGATTCCCCAGGCAAGAACACTGGAGTGGCTTGCCATTTCCTTCTCCAGTGCATGAAAGTGAAAAGTCAAAGTGAAGTCACTTAGTCGTGTCCTACTCTTAGCGACCCCATGGACTGCAACCTACCAGGCTCCTCCTCTAGGTCAATACAAAAAAGAATCAATTTGTCAGAACACCAGGCCACATTTATCAAAGTAACTAATTTGCCAAAAAAGCTTATAGCTTAAGATGGCTGTAGAGAGACAAGACTCTGGGTTTCTGGGGCCTTAAGACTCTGCCCCAAGCTGTCTCCCCTTCTCTCTGTAACTCAGCTTTCCTTTCTACTGGGGCCCTTCTTCCTGGGACCCTCAGAGGAGCGCCCCCCTCTCTCTCAGAGCTCCTCCCTTAGTGAGCTCAGAGTTTCTTTACCTTTATCATGCCATGGCTCATTTTGATAGTATAGCAAGGACCACGAACTCCTTCTTAGAATGCTTTTAAATGTATAAAATATAATACACGGGATTACAAAAGAAATCAATTATATGGAAACACAGTTCTGCAGAGCATCAGGGGAACTAGGACAGAGACACTCTAGGTATTCCAAAATACTGATATAAAAACTCATCAACTAAGTCTTCACATAAATAACTAAAAACTTTATATATCTTTTGAAGTTTTCAGTTTTTTTAATTCTGAAAATTCAGATAGTTCATTCAAACTGGTGAACTAGGCCTCCTGATATGTTGGCAAAACAGAAACTGACTTTAAAAGAATTATAAATAAATTAGTAAACAGAAACATTATCATATTAGGTAATGAAACTATATTCAAAAGAAGATTTTAATATATCAAATATATTCAAAGGGATATATATCAAGTTGGGCTTCCTAGGTGGTGCTAGCAGTAAAGAATCCACCTGCCAATGCGGGAGACTTAAGGGATGTTGGTTTGATCCCTGGGTTAGGAAGATCTCCTGGAGTAGGAAATGGCACCTCACTCCAATATTCTTGCCTGGAAAAGTCCATGGGCAGAGGAGCATGGTGGGTTATAATATAAACTAAAGAAAGAATAATCCATCAGAAGGGATTATGTGAAGAACACAGCATAAAAATGGGCAAGTGAAGATAGTTCCCACTCAGTGACGCTCTGATAAGAATGACACTGTTATGGAGATTGGCTCCTTGAGTGTCCAGAGCCAGAGGTCAAGAGCACTCAAACTCAAGTGATGGACTTGATTCCCATGCTCAGTAACTAGCTTTATGATTATTTGGCTTCCAGTGTCATTTCCTTACAAGGAGAAGAAGCACTAATGACCGATACAAGTTTTCTGATTTCCTTGAGAGTTTTGTGCATTCTTGTAAATTAATAAACTGGCATTTGAGTTTTATATAGTTGCTATTTGTGAACTCTAGTAACACTTCTTTATATCTCCCCAATCCTGGGATACTTACAAGGTCAAGTTTCTAAGCTAATAAGGCTAAAAGGCAGTTTTGGCCGAGAAGTGACTTCGTAAAGGTGAAGGTCACATTGGGAGCTTTCTTGGAGGCCAGCCAATTGTTCAGCCTCTATAGGTATAATTCTGACTTTGGTAAGTATTAAACTTGAATACCATTATACACCTAAGGATATAGTGGTTCTGTAGAAAATATAGCTTTTTTTTGCCTCTAGGAAATGGATACATTACTATTCTTATTTACTTATTGTTACCCTTGCGGCAGAAATGAGAATAATAATAAAGCAGGGGTGGTGCCCACAGAACACAGGGGTAACAAGAACTGCCTCTTCATTCCCTTCGCTCTAGACATACTTCACTTCCAGAATCTGAGTCCAGGTATGTTCTCATCTTAAGACCTCTGCACCTGTTTTTTTCCTTTGCCTGAAAAACTATTCCTCAGACTTTCATGACTAGCTCCATCACTTCTTTACATTGTGTTCTGAAAGTTGAACGTACTCTGATTCCTGAGATAAACTTTGCCTGATCATGAGGTATTAACTTTTTTATATATACCAGGTATGGTAAATTTGAAAATATTTTGCATCTATGTTCATGAGGAACACTGGTCTGTAATTACTTTTCTGATAATGTTCCTGTTCATTTTGTGTGTCAGGGTTAGGCTGGCCTCCCAAAATAAGCTTGGAAGAGTTCCCACCTCAATTTTCTGAAAGATTTTGTATAATCTAGATATTATTTCTTCCTTAAATATGTGGTAGAATTTACCAGTGAGGTTATGTCAATCTTAAGCTTTCCTTATGGGAAGGGTTTTAATTATGAGCTCAATTTCATTGATTTCTAATTCATACCATTTATATAGCCTAATTTGAAATGGATCATAGAGCTAAACATAAAAGTAACTTCTTCCTGTGTTGATGATATGTGTATTTTTCAAGGAATTTGCCCATCTCATCTAAGCTGTCAAATTTATTGACATGAAGTTGTTTAAAAGAGGCTTTTATCACCTTTTTAAGTCTATAGGACCTAAAGTAGTAGCCCCACTATCCTCCTTTTTCTGATCAGTATTGTTACGGTTTATCGATTTTATCAGTCTTTTGGCTTTGTCAATTTTTCTGTTTTTCCATTTTCTGTTTCTTTCATTTCTACTATTTATTATGTCATTTCTCCCTATTTGCTATTGGCTTATTTTTCTAGTCCCCTATGATAGAAGCTTAGACAATTGTTTCTAAACCTTTTTCGTTTCTAATATACACATTTAAAGCTGTAAGTTTTCCTCTAAATACTGCTTTAATTGTACCTCACAATATTTATATGCTGTTTTCATTATCATTAAATTTAAAATATTTTCTAATAATTCTTGTGATTTCTTCTTTGACTCAAGGATTATTTATAATTGTGATGCTTAATTTCAAAATGTTGACGTATTTTCTAGCTTTGGAACTGTTACTGACTTCTAACTGAATTCTGTTGTGATTAAAGAACATATAATTCTTTGAAATTTATCATCCAGTATACTGTCTATCTTGGTGAAAGTTTCATGTACATTTGAAAACAAAGTATAATCAATAGTTGCTAGGTAGAGTATTTTATAAGTGGTAATTAAGTTTAGTTGGTAGATTAGTTGTTCAAATTTTCTATATGCTTGCTTATTGATTTTGTATATTGTTCTATCAATTACTCAAAAAAGTTAAGCTCTCTAGTATGACTGTAGACTTGTGGTGTCTTTTTCTTTTTAATTTTGTCCATTTCTACTTCTGTATTTTGAAGCACTGTGATTAGGTAAATTTATATTTATTCAGTTCAGTTCAGTTCATTATTATTATTCATTTCTGACAAACTGACTGGCTCTCTTCAACTTTGGGGGTAGTCCATACCTTAGAATCTACTTGATATTAATATAGTCATGACCAGCTTTCTTAAGATTGATGTCTTCATAGTTTATCTTTTTCCATCTTTCAAATCATGTGTTTATATTCAAAATGTATCTCTTATGAAAAAGTTACATTACCAAACTGTTTTTTCAATCCAATCTGAAAATTTTCCCCTTTTAATTGGATTTTTTAGTCCATTTACATTTGATGTAACTAATGGTATGCTTGGATTTAAGTCTACCATTTCAATATCTGTGTTCTATTAGTCTCTTTTGCCTTTTTTATTTCTTACTTATTTTCTCTCTTCAGAGTGGATCACAGGCTTAAATACAGAATGCAAAACCACAGATCTCCTAGGAGATAACACAGGAGAAACCTAGATGACCTTGGGTTTGGTGATGTTTTTTTACATACAACACTGAAGACATAATTCATGAAAGAAATAATTGATAAGCTGGACCTCATTAAGCCTTCTGCTCTATAAAAGATACTGTCAAGAGAATAAAACAAGACACAGACTGGGAGAAAATATTTCTAAAAGACGCATCTGATAACTGCTATTCAAAATGCACAACAAATTCTTAAAACACAACAATAAGAAAAAAAATAACCAGATTAAAAAATAGGCCAGAAACCTGAACAAACACCATATCAAAGAAGACAAACAAATGGTAAATAAGTATATGAAAATATGCCCAACAAGAAATGTCATTAGGGAAATGAAAATCAAAACAAGATATCACTACACATCTATTGGAAAGGCCAAAATCTGGAACACCGACAACATCAAATGCTAGTGAGGATTGTGAGCAATGGGAACTCTCTCCTTCATTGCTAGTGGGCATGAGAAATGGTCCAGCCACTTTGGGAGACAATTTGGCAGTTTCCTACAAAACTAACCATGTTCTACCACATGATCTAGCAATCATAATCTTTGGCATTTACCCAAAATGCTTCCCTGGTGTCTCAGTGGTAAAGAATCTGCCTGCAAATGTAGGAGACTGCCTGCAATACAGGAGACCAATTTGATCCCTGGGTCAGGAAGTTCCTCTGGAGAAGGAAATGGCAACCCACTCCAGTAGTCTTGCCTGGAAAATCCCATGGACAGATGAGCCTAGCAGTACAGTCCATAGGTTCACAAAGAGCTGGATACAACTGATCGACTAAACCAATTCAATTCAAGCAAGTTGAAAACTGATGTTTACACAAAAACAGATGTTTATAGCAGCTTTATTCATAATTTCTCAAACTTGGAAGCAACCAAGATGCCCTTCAGTAGGTGAAAAATAAACTGTTGTATATCCAGACAGGCTGGTTCCAAATTGGGAAAGGAGTATGTCAAGGCTGTATATTGTCACCCTGCTTATTTAACTTATATGCAGAATACATCATTAGAAATGCCAGGCTGGATGAAGCACAAGCTGGAATCAAGATTGCCAGGAGAAATATCAATAACCTCAGATACACAGATGACACCACACTGATGAAAGTAAAGAGTAACTAAAGAGCCTCTTGATGAAAGTGAAAGAGGAGTGAAAAAGTTGGCTAAAAATTCAACATTCAGAAAACTAAGATCTTGGCATTCGGTCCCATCATTTCATGGCAAATAGACAGGGAAACAATATAAACAGTAACAGACTTTATTTTGGGAGGCTCCAAAATCACTGCAGATGGTGACTGCAGCCATGAAATCAAAAGACACTTGCTCCTTGGAAGAAAAGCAATGACCAATCTCGACAGCATATTAAAAAGCAGAGACATTACTTTGCTGACAAATGTCCATCTAGTCAAAACTATGGTTTTTCCAGTAGTCATGTATGGATGTGAGATTTGGACCCTAAAGAAAGCTGACTGCTGAAGAATTGATGCTTTTAAACTGTGGTACTGGATAAGACTCTTGAGAGTCCCTTGGACTGCAAGGAGATCAAACCAGTCAATCCTAAAGGAAATCAGTACTGACTATTCATTGGAAGGACTGATGCTGAAGCTGAAACTTCAATACTTTGGCCACCTGATGCGAAGAACTAATTCATTGGAAAAGACCCTGATGCTTGGGAAGATTGAAGGCAGGAGGAGAAGGGGATGACAGAGGATGAGATGGTTGGATGGCATCACCAACTCAATGGACATGAGTTTGAGCAAACTCCGGGAGTTGGTGATGGTCAGGGAAGCGTGCTGCAGTCCATGGGGTCGCAGAGTCAGACACGACTGAGCCACTGAACTGAACTGAATTGATATCCAGACAATGGAATATTATTTAGCAATAAAAAGATAAATAAATAAAAGAAAAAAATGAGCTATCAAGCCATGAAATGACACAAGGAACTTCAAATGCAATTACTAAGTGAAAGAAGCCAATCTGAAAAGCCCACAAAGTATATGATTCTAACTATATGACAGTCTGGAAAAGGTAAAACCATGGAGACAGTAGAACCATTTTTAGAAAAGATTGGGCTTTCCTGGTGGCTCAGATGTAAAGAATCAGCCTGCAATGCAGGAGACCTGGGTTCAATCCCTGGGTTGGGAAGATTCCCTGGAGAAGGGACTGGCAGCCCACTCCAGTATTCTTGCCTGGGAAATTCCATGTACAGAGAAGCCTGGCAGGCTACAGTCCACGGGGTCACAAAGAGCTGGACACAACTGAGAGACTTTCAGGGCTTCCCTGGTTGCTCAGAAGGTAAAAAGATTGGGAGTAGAGTCCAAAAGACGTAGACTTATATTCTATTCTGTCTCTTATCACTAGCTATATAAAATTATACAAGTTATTTAAATATTCTGAAATTCTGTAAAATATGTTACTATGAGAATTTAAATGGGATAGCTTTTAAAAAGTACTTGATCCAAACTCATTCTACGAGGCCACCATCACCCCAATACCAAAACCTGACAAAGATGCCACAAAAAAAGAAAACTACAGGCCAATATCACTAATGAACATAGATGAAAAAATCCTTAATAAAATTCTAGAAATCAGAATCCAACAATACATTAAAAAGATCATACACCATGACCAAGTGGGCTTTATCCCAGGGATGCAAGGATTCTTCAATATCCACAAATCAATCAATGTAATACACCACATTAACAAATTGAAAAATAAAAGCCATATGATTATCTCAATAGATGCAGAGAAAGCCTTTGACAAAATTCAACATCCATTTATAATAAAAACTCTCCAGAAAGCAGGAATAGAAGGAACATACCTCAATATAATAAAAGCTATATATGACAAACACACAGCAAACATTATCCTCAATGGTGAAAAATTGAAAGCATTTCCCCTAAAGTCAGGAATAAGACAAGGGTGCCCACTCTCACCACTACTATTCAACATAGTTTTGGAAGTTTTGGCCACAGCAATCAGAGCAGAAAAAGAAATAAAAGGAATCCAGATTGGAAAAGAAGAAGTAAAACTCTCACTGTTTGCAGATGACATGATTCTCTACATAGAAAACCCTAAAGACTCCACCAGAAAATTACTAGAGCTAATCAATGAGTATAGTAAAGTGGCAGGATATAAAATCAACACACAGAAATCCCTTGCATTCCTATACACTAATAATGAGAAAATAGAAAGAGAAATTAAGGAAACAATTCCATTCACCATTGCAACGAAAAGAATAAAATACTTAGGAATATATCTACCTAAAGAAACTAAAGACCTATATATAGAAAACTATAAAACACTGGTGAAAGAAATCAAAGAGGACACTAATAGATGGAGAAATATACCATGTTCATGGATTGGAAGAATCAATATAGTGAAAATGAGTATACTACCCAAAGCAATCTATAGATTCAATGCAATCCCTATCGAGCTACCAACGGTATTTTTCACAGAGCTATAACAAATACTTTCACAATTTGTATGGAAATACAAAAAACCTCGAATAGCCAAAGCAATCTTGAGAAAGAAGAATGGAAGTGGAGGAATCAACCTGCCTGACTTCAGGCTCTACTACAAAGCCACAGTCATCAAGACAGTATGGTACTGGCACAAAGACAGAAATATAGATCAATGGAACAAAATAGAAAGCCCACAGATAAACCCACGCACCTACGGACACCTTATATTTGACAAAGGAGGCAAGAATATACAGTGGAGAAAAGACAATCTCTTTAACAAGTGGTGCTGGGAAAACTGGTCAACCACTTGTAAAAGAATGAAACTAGAACACTTTCTAACACCATACACAAAAATAAACTCAAAATGGATTAAAGATCTAAACATAAGACCAGAAACTATAAAACTCTTAGAGGAGAACATAAGCAAAACACTCTCCCACATACATCACAGCAGGATCCCCTATGACCCACCTCCCAGAATATTGGAAATAAAAGCAAAAATAAAAAAATGGGACCTAATTAAAATTAAAAGCTTCTGCACAACAAAAGAAACTATAAGCAAGGTGAAAAGACAGCCTTCAGAATGGGAGAAAATAATAGCAAATGAAGCAACTGACAAACAACTAATCTCAAAAATATACAAGCAACTCCTGCAGCTCAATTCCAGAAAAATAAACGACCCAATCAAAAAATAGGCCAAAGAACTAAATAGACATTTTTCCAAAGAAAACATACAGATGGCTAACAAACACATGAAAAGATGCTCAACATCACTCATTATCAGAGAAATGCAAATCAAAACCACAATGAGGTACCATCTCACGCCAGTCAGAATGGCTGCTATCCAAAAGTCTATAAGCAGTAAATGCTGGAGAGGGTGTGAGAAAAGGGAACCCTCTTACACTGTTGGTGGGAATGCAAACTAGTACAGCCACTATGGAGAACAGTGTGGAGATTCCTTAAAAAACTGGAAATAGAACTGCCTTATGACCCAGCAATCCCACTGCTGGGCATACACACTGAGGAAACCAGAAGTGAAAGAGACACGTGTACCCCAATGTTCATTGCAGCACTGTTTATAATAGCCAAGACATGGAAGCAACCTAGATGTCCATCAGCAGATGAATGGATAAGAAAGCAGTGGTACATATACACAACGGAGTATTACTCAGCCATTAAAAAGAATACATTTGAATCAGTTCTAATGAGGTGGATGAAACTGGAGCCTATTATACAGAGTGAAGTAAGCCAGAAAGAAAAACACCAATACAGTGTACTAACGCATATATATGGAATTTAGAAAGATGATAACAATAACCCTGTATGCGAGACAGCAAAAGAGACACAGATGTATAGAACAGTCTTTTGGACTCTGTGGGAGAGGGAGGGGAGAGATGATTTGGGAGAATGGCATTGAAACATGTATAATATCATGTAAGAAACGAATCGCTAGTCCAGGTTCAATGCAGAATACAGGAAGCTTGGGGCTGGTGCACTGGGATGACCCAGAGTGATGGTATGGGGAGGGAGGTGGGAGGGGAGTTCAGGATGGGGAACACGTGTACACCTGTGGCGGATGCATGTTGATGTATGGCAAAACCAATACAATATTGTAAAGTTAAAAAAATAAATAAATAAACAAAAAGTACTTGAAAAATACCAGGCAATCAATAAACAACAACTGATTTAATAATACTGAACATTTCTCCCCGTATTTTTGTTACTATGTCATCTAGCTATCTGAATCATTCTTACCTTGCCTTTAGATTACCTTTCTACCTTTGTTTCTTTGGGGTTTTCACCTAGGACAGGCTTTCTAGTAGTGCAGTCATTTCTGTGGCTGACCTCAGTAAGTGAATGGATTAGTTAATTGTGTAAGTTGTATGCTGTACTGTAACAAGTTAAATGTGTTTTGTTCCTGCTCCCTAGTAGCTCCGAAAGCACTCTTAAATTTTTCCTGTACTTTAAATTTGGAGCTCAAATTGAACAAAATTTAGGCAAGAGTAACCAGCAATGAATCTTAAGGTGCTTTACATAATACCTATTATCATAAAATGTTACTTGCAGCACTCATCATTTGCTAAGAACGTCTTAAATGCTCTAGTTTCTCCTTCCTGAAAATGCTTAGATTTGGCAAATAACATGTTCTTAAACCTTGAACTAAAAATTACTGATCGTTGCCTAATGCTTTGTATTAGAAGCTTTGTGTTTGTATGCTTTGAATTTTGCTTCCTAATTTTTTCGTCAGTGACTCATAACTTATCTTTGTTTTCTCTCTCTTATCTCTAGTTCCTTTCTTCTACAATGTATTTAAAGACAGACAGTAGACAGGGGAAAAAAGGCATTTGGGGGTAAGTATTTGAAATACTTCCTTCACTCAGACATGGCCTAAAACAACCAAACACATTTACTTTATTTAAAAAAATGTAAAATCCAAAAACCATTTTCATTTTTTCTTAATCAAAAATGTGAAGAGTAGCATTAATATGAAGATTAAACATGCAAAGCACAAAATGTTTGAAAGAGTTAAACATTGGAACAAAAGAATGCTATGACCTAGGTAAAAGATGACCAAGAACTGCACCAAGGCCACAGCCAAATACATCCAGAAGGGGAAGAAAAAAAAAAAGAATCGAAAAAGAAAAAAGTAATAAAAATCTGTTCAAATTTATCCTCTCAAAAAACTGCTTGTTTTGAGAAAGAGGTTACTTGGATCAATGATAAATTCTCATCAAGCAATAAGAGAAATTGTTGGGGAAAAAAAAAACATGCAGTGTTTCAAGGCAATGCTGTGGCATTTGTCCTTCGATGTGATAGTTTATTATAGATAATCTCAGATTTCTTAGATTTTCATTTTTTCATTTCATTTTTCAACCATAATATAGTAATAGAATTGAGGACTATTTTTAATACATTAGAGTTAATAAAACTAAGATTAAAAAGTCTAAAAGAGTCTTTAGTAACCCTATTATGAAAGCTTAAAATTAGTAACCCTATTATGAAAGCTTAAAAAGAGTTTATTAAATTTCAGCATAATAAGTATAATGATGAAAACATTAAAAACTGAATATCAAGCTCAGTGACATTCCATCTAAATCTAACATTAGTAGTCACTTACATCACCCTTTACCACTAAATATACCCATGTACACTTCTGCTTCTGTCAAAATAAAGTATAAGTATTTCATATAACTACTCCTCATGCCAAGTACAACTAAAAACCCTGGACATTGGATATAATATTAACATAAGAAGTTCTGAAAGGTGGAGAGAAGAAGGCAAACTGACTGGAGGCCTTAGGATTCAAGGAACGACTTGGTAATAGCTCCCTGGGTTTTCATTTGGCCTCATATATCACAGATAAGAGGAAGGAAGAAAGAAAGCTCAAAATGCCAACAGATGCAGACAACAACAAAACAAAACAAATCCAGGAAAAGCCTGCTCTCTAATCAAAGGACCAGGAAAAGGGCAGCCTAAGACTGAAAATTTTGAGGTAGCAGCTACTCTACTGAAGACAAACACCACGGAAAAAACATCAATGGCTCCGCCACCACCCACACCAGCAAACACTGAGTGAAAGCCTAAACTTTCACCATTGCTGGGCTATAACAGGGCCCCAGTCCTCCTGCTGGGCTGCTGTCCGAGAAGGCTGAGTGGGGAGACAGGACTCTTCACTCCCTCTGGAAAGTAACAACCACATCCTCTGGTGTGAGGGGAGCCCCTTTGGGGAGGCTAGACTTCTGCTCCATCTAGTGGCTAACAAGGCACTCTCCCCCTTCCCACTGGGAGAGTGTCAGAGGAGGCCTAGTGGAGAGTCGAGGTTTTTTACCATCATTCAGCAGTAGCAAGGCCGCATCTTTGTGGGAGCAGTAATGAGGTGCTCCTGCACCGCCCAGCCAGGGGCTTATCAGCAGAAGCCTAGCAGGCAGCCAGGACTCCCATTTCTGACCAGCAGTAACAGAAGTCCTTATTCCCTCCACCAGTGTTCATGGAGTCTCTGAACTTCCACTACTATGTGGAAGTAACAATGAAACAGGCTCTTACAACATAATACCCAACATGTCCAGAGTTCAACAGAAAATCACTCACCAAAGCAAGAACCAGGAAACTCTCAAACTAAATAAGAAATAACAATCAACATGTGCCAACACCGAGAAAATGCAGAGGTTAGAATTATCTGGCGGGCATTTTAAAGCCATCCTCATAAAAATGTTTCAATGAGTAATTAAGGAATGTGCCTGAAACAAATAAAAATATTAAAAGTCTCAGAAAAGGAATAAAATATTCAGAAAACCAAATGGAAACGACACAATAACTGAAATAAAAAACTTAGTGGGATGGTTCAATAGCAGAATGGAGGGGATAAAGGACAGAATCAGTGAATGTAAGATAGAACACTAAGGTGTATGCAATATGACCAAACAGAGAGACAAAAGACTTAAAAAAAAGAAATGAAGAGAGCCTCAGGGACCCGTGGGACTCCATCAAAAAAAGACCTATAATTTCTGCCATGAGAGTTCTGGAAGAATAGGAGAAAGAGGGCAGACCTGCAAAAGTTTCAAATAAACTCGAACTGAAAATTTCCAAAATTTAGCAAAAGACATAAGCCTACAGAACTGAGAAGTTAAGAATTTTCAAAATCAGATAAATCCAAAGAAATTAATTCCAGAAAAAAACCCACTCCAGTACTCTTGCCTGGAAAATCCCATGGATGGAGAAGCCTGGTAGGCTACAGTCCATGGGGTCACTGAGAGTCAGACTTCACTCAAAGACAGCAAAGCTTGAAAGCATCGAGAAACAAATGTCTGAGAGGAAAACAATTCAATTCAAATGACAGTGAATTTCCCATTAGAAATTACGGAGACCAGAAAGAAGTGGGACAGCATTTTTCAACTAAAAAGAACAGTTAACCCAGAAATATATATCCAGCAAAAACATCTTTCAAAGATGAAAGGGGAACGAAGACATTTTCAGATGAAAAAAAAGAAAAAAAATCCCAAGACTGGCACCAGCTGACCTCTCCTAAAAGAATGAATTTAGAAGCTTGAAAGAGAAATAAAACAATAAAGGAGGAAATCTTAGAACATCAGGGAGGAAGAAAGAATATGGTGGAGCAAAAATACAGATAAATACAATAGACAGATGGAAAGGGCATAGCTAAAGGGTATCAGGTTTCTTTTGAAGTGATGAAAATTTTAAAAATTGACTATGGTAATGGTTACAAGGGCTTCCTTGGTGGCTCGGTGGTAAAGAGTCTGCCTGCAGTGCAGGAGATACATGAGACGTGGGTTCAATACCTGTATTCATATTAAAAAACTATTTAATTATGCATTTTAAATGAGTGAATTATATGTTATGTGATTTATTACTCAGTAAAGCTGTTTTAAAAATCAGAATCATGGTAGCCTGAGAAAAAGGGACAAGAGACCTTTCTAGGCATGATGCAGAAGTTTTATATCTTGTTCAGTCATTGTAACACAGGTATAAATTGTCAAAATTAAACAAGCTGCTGCTGCTGCTAAGTCACATCAGTCCTGTCCGACTCCGTGCGACCCCATAGACAGCAGCCCACCAGGCTCCTCCACCCCTGGGATTCTCCAGGCAAGAACACTGGAGTGGGTTGCCATTTCCTTCTCCAATGCATGAAAGTGAAAAGTGAAAGTGAAGTCACTCAGTTGTGTCCGACTCTTAGAGATCCCATAGACTGCAGCCCACCAGGCTCCTCCATCCATGGGAGTTTCCAGGCAAGAGTACTAGAGTGGGTCACCAGTGCCTTCTCCGAAACAAGCTAAAGCCTTACAAATAATGTACCTACTCTTATGACAGCTATACTTTAATAAAAATTATTAAGAATCTCAAATTTCTTTCCAAAATGCTTTTACCAGTTTATACTCATACCAATAGTATTTTAGAATTCAGGTGGTCCACATCTTACAAACTGTTAATATTGATAATTGACAGGCCAAATTTGGGGCCTTATTTTGGGGCTTGATTTATCAATCCCTTATTTAACTTACATGCAGAGTACATCATGAGAAACACTGGACTGGAAGAAACACAAGCTGGAATCAAGATTGCTGGGAGAAATATCAATAACCTCACATACGCAGATGATACCACACTTATGGCAGAAAGTGAAGAGGAACTCAAAAGCCTCTTGATGAAAGTGAAAGTGAAAAAGTTGGCTTAAAGCTCAACATTCAGAAAACGAAGATCATGGCATCCGGTCCCATCACTTCATGGGAAATAGATGGGGAAACAGTGGAAACAGTGTCAGACTTTATTTTTGGGGGCTCCAAAATCACTGAAGATGGTGGCTGCAGCCATGAAATTAAAAGACACTTACTCCTTGGAAGGAAAGTTATGACCAACCTAGATAGCATATTCAAAAGCAGAGACATTACTTTGCCAACAAAGTTTCATCTAGTCAAGGCTATGGTTTTTCCTGTGGTCGTGTATGGATGTGAGAGTTGGACTGTGAAGAAGGCTGAGTGCCGAAGAATTAATGCTTTTGAACTGTGGTGTTGGAGAAGACTCTTGAGAGTCCCTTGGACTGCAAGGCGATCCAACCAGTCCATTCTGAAGGAGATCAGTCCTGGGATTTCTTTGGAAGGAATGATGCTAAAGCTGAAACTCCAGTACTTTGGCCACCTCATGCAAAGAGTTGACTCATTGGAAAAGACTCTGATGCTGGGAGGGATTGGGGGCAAGAGGAGAAGGGGACGACAGAGGATGAGATGGCTGGATGGCATCACTGACTCGATGGATGTGAGTCTCAGTGAACTCCGGGAGTTGGTGATGGACAGGGAGGCCTGGCGTGCTGCGATTCATGGGGTCTCAAAGAGTCGGACAGGACTGAGAGACTGATCTGATCTGATGTGATCTACTGTTAATGAGGTTGGTCATAATTTCCATTGGGTTTTATCTTTTTTTATATATATATTTATGTTTTAAAAAGTAAGACTTTTCAAACCATATTCCCAAGGTTCTATGGCTTGTTCAAAATTTTCTTATCACTTAGTCACTTATGTATGTTACAAATACATCCTCTCAAAACGAGTCTAGTCTTCTTTATTGTTATGCTGCATCTCAATAATCTAGAAATTTATGATATAGCCAAAAGTAGTATTTAATCATGCAGTTTGGATATATGTCTGTGTCTTTTAAAATAAATACTTCTGTAATGCAAATGCAAAGTAATTTTGTCTCATATTATCTTTAATCCTTGTGGAAGTCTATGTATGTACATGTTCAGAGGTAGGAATCTAATTTTACTGCAAAACGGTTGTAATTTTTTCACATGACTAACATTTTGTTTGTTCCATTTATGATGGATTATTTCTCGATTCCTTTTTTCTGCTTCATTAATCATTTTTTCTATTTCTATGCCACATATATAGATTTATAATAAATCTTGATATTTAGAAGGGTAAAAATATCCATTTATTTACATTGCTAGTAAAATAGAAGATAAAATCATGGTGTTTCTTAAAGAGAATGTTTTGTAAAGGTGAGGGCTTTTGTCTTCAAATTCCTGTTGCTTTTTCATTGTGTCAAATTAGTCACAAGCAAGTTGAAAATATGCATCTTTTTATTTTCCAAAGTAATTTTAAAGGGTGAAAATTGTTTGCCCTTAACAACATACACTTTTCCCTTTTTGTTCTCCACTCATCTAAACAATGACTGTAAGGCCTACCAGTGGCATCTCAAATTTAGTCTCACTTTTAGTTTATCATTCAGTTTGCTTTCTAATTGGATTATTGAAAATTACAGATAGGAAGTCAGAGGTTTAGAATACCAACACTTCCATTGTCTTTACTTTGAAGAGTCTTTAATTTCTGTCTATGAATGGTCCTTTTTGACTGGATAGCCTCTGCTGTCTATCCATATTAATTGGTTACAAAGCTGATGGAATGTGGAGAAGGAAATGGCAACCCACTCCAGTATTCTTGCCTGGGTAATCCAAAGGCCAGAGGAGCCTGGTGAGCTACAGTCCTTGGGGTTGCAAGAGTTGAACATGACTTAGTGACTAGACCACCACCACCACCTGATGGAATGAGACCTGGAAGAACTCTAGGCCAGACTGAAGTAAGACCAAGTACTTAATTTTCTTGAATACATTCAAATATCTGAATATTTGGGAGTTATCTATACTTATCTATTAATAGTTTGGATGTATCAACTGTTTTTCGTAGTTCTTTTTGGTTCTCTGTTTTGGGAACTGACAGTAAACTACACAAATTATGACTACAGTATTAATAAAAGTTTAAAAATGATCCCATAAAACATTGAAATCCAGATATTTAAGACTTACCTCTATTTCTTTTCTTAACTTTTCATGTGTCTTTATTTCTTCCTCAAGAAAACAAGTTTGTTCACTGATGGATTCTTCTACACTTGTAATTTCATCCTTCAGTTTTGTAATATCTTCCTGTATGTTTATAAAATTTAAAATATACATGTCAAACAATGAATCGCCAATATAAATCCAAGATTTCAGTGTTTCTATAATTTAAGATTAACCATGACATTTAATTTTGATTAATACGATTAGAATGTTACTTCTATAGGTATAAGGAACGAGAAAGCATTATTCAAACAAGCAAACCTTAGATTTGAAGATACAAAAGTAAAAACCAAATGAAAATAAGACACAAAGGAAAGCGGAAGTCATAGCGGCAACTGTTTGGCAATGCTGTATGGATATTTTTTTAATTCTTAGGAAGAAATAATAGATATTTTAAGTTTTTATCTCCCAAAGTCTTCAAAGAATATTAAGATGCTTAGGGTGCAATTATTAATTCACATTGTTTGTGTAACAGCATTAAGCACACTAAATAGATTTTAATTGGTTTGGATCCATCAGACTAGAAGCTAGTTAACATTTTTGTGAGTCACACTTTCTGTAACAAATGGATTAATTGTTCATCTGATTTTGTTGGACCACATATTTTTATTAGGCCACAAGGGATTTGGGGATGTTTCCTTTATGCATTTGTACTTTTGACAAAGTTGTTACATAACTCATGCACTAAACAAGGTTTTAAAAGCTGTGAATCCAGTTAGAGCACTCATGGGTATTTTACCAAGTTAATGATAATTTATCACTGAGTAAGTGTACTCACAAAAAAAGGAATACTAGAAAATGTTTTAATAAGTGACATTTCAAACCTGTGCTTGTCTCATCAGGTTTCCCTCTGGATTTTGGAGATCCAGCTTAAGTTCCTCTTTCATTGTCTTTAGTTTTTTAACAAGGTCTCGTTTCTCATTGAGTTCAGTCATGAATGACCATTTGTTCTCTACCTCTCTCAAACTATCTTTATGTGCTTTTATCTTGGCATAGTATTCATTATATTTTATCATTTGTTCCTCAAAATTTTCTTGGGCTGTTTCTATGTCAGATTTAAGCTTCACATTTTCCACATGTAAAGATTTGATTTGATTTTCCAGGTCTCCACACTGAAGTCTGGTATTCTGTATGGCAGCATCTTGCTGATAAATTTGCCTTTCTGTTTCTTTAGTTTCTGCAGAGACAGATGCTATTTGTGTTTCAAGCTCATGAAGTTCATTCTGTAAGATATTTCAACATTATTGTTATTAATTCATGATATTCAACATGAAAGAAAAGCCATTGTTTTGATCCACAGTGTGTGTAGAAAAATCACTTAACATAAAAAATATTTTTTATCAAATATAGAAAAATTGATGCATAGTAGGAGACAAGTAATAAAGTAATGAAATTATCATATAATCAGAGAGAGCCCAGGGTTACATATTTCTTATTTTTTAATGTTCATCTAATTCTCATTATTAAAATTTTATCATTTGTCTTGACATTTTATATATAAAAAATACTTTACAGTAATTTTAACAATATATTTATGGGCATCAGAAGTACAAACTAAAGAAAAATTTATGATAAAAATGATAAAACTCTGAGTTAAAAGAACAAAAGATCTAAGTTCTAGTGCCCTTACTGCTGTTTACTAGTTGGGGTGATTATACTTGCTGTGCTCAGTTGCTCAGTCATGTCAGACTCTTTGTGACCCCATGGATTGTAGCCTACCAGGCTCCTCTGTCCATGGAGATTCTCCAGGCAAGAGTACTGGAGTGTGTTGCCATGCCCTCCTCCCAGGGATCTTCCCAACCTAGGGATCAAACCCAGGTCTCCTGCACTGCAGGCAGGTTCTTAACCATCTGAGCCACCAGGGAAGCCCATGATCAACTAGCAAACTTAATTATCCTATTCAAGCCTCACTTGCTTCACTTGTAAGATAAGTATGAAGGTATATTTATCTTTGCCTCCCATGTGGTACAGTGGTAAAGAATCTGCCTGCCAACGTAGGAGGTTCAGGAAACGTGGGTTCGATTCCTGGGTCAGGAGATCTCCTGGAGAGGGAAATGGCAACCCACTTCCACGATCTTGTCTGGACAATCCCATGGATAGAGGAGCCTGGTGGGCTACAGTCCACAGGGTTGCAAAGAGTCGGACATGACAGAGCACACATAACTCTTACCTCTCTGGGGCATTTGACATTTCTAACCAGCACCTGCTTTTTAGAACCTACCCAACACACATCTCTGTTTCTCAGATACCTCTGAGCATTCCTTCTCTGTCTCATTGGTTCCTTAAAATATAGATTTTCCTCAGGGTGCAGTCGTCATAATTTTCTTCTCTCATTCTATCTATACTCCTTGGATAATCTTATACATACTTAGATCTTGAGATACATGTATACTGATGATTCACAGAATGTAAGTGGCTATTAAGTCCTAGGCCCAGCTACCACTGGGCATCTCAAATTCACTGTCCAAAAATCAGACGACACCTCCCCTCCCGTGGCCCATCCTGTTCTCCCTTGTATCAGTTGCCAATTGTCAGAACCACAAAAACTCTGTAACACACTAGTGTTTATTGCTACCAACTAGTTTGTTCTGTTAACTTCAGGTGGTTTTGTTCAAATGTCTGGAGATCGGCAGTCTATAAAATGGTTTAGGTTGGCTTCAACTGGGCTGACCTGGGTGTCTTGGCTTTGCTTCACGTATATCTTTTCCTCCAGTGGGCCAGATCAGGTATGTCCTTCTCATGATTATAGTAGATGTAAATAATGGAAGCCCAATTATGTAAAAAATTTTTCAAACTTCTGTTAGAATAATATCTGCTAACATTCATCTGGTCACGTGATCAAACTTCTCAGTGGAGGGGTAGAAAGTGTGTCCACCCACTATGGGAGGTCATTATAATGATAAATAGTAAAGGGTGTGGATATACACAAGGATGAATATTTGGGACCAAAAATGCAAATCACCACACCTCTATATTCCCAAACTTAGTTAATGGTATTCTTTTGGGAGCCATATTTAATTTCTCACTTCCGTTTATATTTAGCATTAGTTGCTCAGTCGTGTTCGACTCTTTGCAACCCCGTAGCCCGCTAAGCTCCTCTGTCCATGGAATTCTCCAGGCCAGAATACTGGAGTGGGTAGCTGTTCCCTTCTCCAGGGGATCTTCCTGACCCAGGGATCAAACCTGAGTCTCCCGCATTGCAGGCACATTCTTCACTGTCTGAGCGATCATGGAAGCCCTCTTTATATTTAACTATTCATCAAATTCTGTAGATTTTCCCACCAGTATAACTATAGGCCTTTATTCTTTTTCTTCTATCCAGTATGGTCATCCTCTTTAAATAAATGTATAATTATGGGAGGGAAGCACTTCACTAAGAAGGCAGACCCAGCCTATCCTTTTCTTAACAGAGACAGGAGAGGGAAGTACACTGAAAGATACAACATGCTGATGAACTTCAATCTTTATCTCCAGTTTTGATTTTTAAAATGCCCATCTGACATTCTATTTGGATATCTAACAGACATCTCAATATACATGTTCAGAAGTTCAGTTCAGTTCAGTTCATTTCAGTTGCTCAGTCGTGTCCGACTCTTTGTGACCCCATGAATCGCAGCACGCCAAGCGTCCCTGTCCATCACCAACTCCCGGAGTTCACTCAGACTCACGTCCATCGAGTCCGTGATGCCATCCAGCCATCTCATCCTCTGTAGTCCCCTTCTCCTCCTTCCCCCAACCCCTCCCAGCATCAGAGTCTTTTCCAATGAGCCAACTCTTCGCATGAGGTGGCCAAAGTACTGGAGTTTCAGCTTTAGCATCATTCCTTCCAAGGAACACCCAGGACTAATCTCCTTTAGAATGGACTGGTTGGATCTCCTTGCAGTCCAAGGGACTCTCAAGAGTCTTCTCCAACACCACAGTTCAAAAGCATCAAACTTCGGTGCTCCTAAAAGAGCTTTTAATTTGCAAGCCCAATATGTTCCTCTTTCAGACTTTCTGATTTCAATAAACTTTCCACCTTGGATACTAAAAGACCTAGAAGCCATTCTTGATTCTTCCCTTTATCTTATCATCACAACCTATTTAACAGCAAACCTTGATGCCTGGGCCTCTAAAATAAAATCCCAACTCACTTCTGACCAGTCTTTGTAGCATGGCCCAGCTCTTAACCCATCTCCCTGTTTCCATGCTTCTTCCTCTCCCTCAACTAGAACTTCCAACACTGTTCTTCAAAGTTGTTCCGGTTATATAGGTTCTTTGCATTTCCATAGGTCTTTTAGAATCAGTCTGTCAAGTTCTCTAAAAAAGCCTGATGGAATTTTGGGTAGAACTGCTTTTAAACAATAGATAGAAGAGAAAGACCTGATGTGTTAACAATACTGAATCTTATGATTCATGAAAATGGTGTATCTCTCTGTTTTGGTCTTTAATTTCTCTCAACAGTGTGTTGCAGTTTTTAGTACACAGGTCTTACATCTTGTCTTAGTTTGCTATAGCACAGCCATAACAAAATATCATAGACTTAGTGGCTAAAACAACACAAATTTATCTCTCACAGTTCTGTAGGTTGGTCAGAGTGTTAGCATAGTCAGGTTCTGGTCAGAATTCTTCCTGGCTTGCAGAGGGCCAACTTCTCACTGTGTTGTTACATAACAAAGAGCAAGCTCTCTGGTATCTTTTCTTCTAAGGGCACTAACCCTACCACCAGGATCCCACCCTCATGACATCATCTAAGCCTAATTACCTGACAAAAACCTCATCTCCAACCACAATCACATGGGTTTTTATGGCTTCAGCATATGCATTTTGGGGGTGATACAAACATTCAGTCTATAATACAATACTTTTGTTAAATTTACCCCTATTTCATAATTTTGATGCCACTGTAAATAACAATGCATTTTAAATTTCAATTTCTGATTGTTTCTTTTAAAATGTAGAAATACAACTGGTTTTTATAATTAATCTTATCTTGCAACCTTTCTAAACTCCCTTATTAGTCCTGAAAAAGTGAAAGTGAAAGTCACTCAGTCATGTCCGACTCTTTGCGAGCCCATGGACTATAAAATCCATGGAATTCTCCAGGCCAGAATACTGGAGTGGGTAGCCTTTCCCTTCTCCAGGGGATCTTCCCAACCCAGGGATTGAACCCAGGTCTCCCACATTGCAGGTGGATTCTTATTAGTCCTAATAGATTTTAAAATAATAGATTCCTTAGGATTTACTCAAAAAAATCATGCTGTATGTGAATAAAAACAGTTTTACTCCCTCCTTTCCAATCGGGATACCTTTTATTTCTTTTTCTGTGAAGGAGTGGCTTGAATTATCGGTACCACAGAATGAGCAGATGTGATAAGAAGACATATGCTTGCCTTATCTCTGATCTTAGGAGAAAAATATTCAGTCTTCCACTATTACGTATGTTGCCTGTAGGATTTATGTAGATGCCCCTTTTAGTTGGCTAGAACTTTCTTCTATTCCTAATTTGCTGGTAGTTTTTATCTTAAATTGATGTTGGATTATAACAAGTATCTTTCATGCATCTAGAATTCTCTTTCTAAAACATAAGTTTAATCATTTACTCTTTTGAAGTCTATCAAAACCCTCTCATCAACTCTAAAATAAAATTTAAGCTTCTTTTCATGCTATACATCTCTTATTGCTTCTCAAAATACACTCTATGTTATTCCACTACCAAACTACTTATAGCTCTATGAATGTACCAATGCTATTTCAGGCCTCTGAATTTTCTGTTTTTTTTTTTTTTTGCCTAGAATATCACATCCTCGTTTCCCTTTAATCCTCAAACCACTCCCATACACCCAATCATTCTAGTGAACTCCAGCTAATCTTTAAAACTCAACTGATCATTCCTTTTTCAATGTTAAATCTGTGTTTATGTCTCTATTGTTGACATACTTCCCTGCACGTAATTATTTGTTTAGTTATTTGTCTCCCTCTTCAACAGATGGTGAGGACTTCTCTGGTGGCTCAGATGGCAAAAGAAAACACTTGCAATGCAGGAGACCCAGGTTCCATCTCTGGGTCAGGAAGATCCCCTGGAGAAGAGAATGGCAACCGACTCCAGTATTCTTGCCTGGAGAATTCCATGGACAGGGGAGCCTGGTGGGCTAAAGTTCATGGGGTCACAAAGAGTCTGATATGACTGACTAACACTTTCACTTTCATTTTCAACAGATGGTGAGTAGCTTAAGAGTGAGGACAATGTTCAGCAAAATGTTTAACAGAAATTAGGTTCTCAATATAAATGAAATAACATCTCTAAAACTCCTTAAAGATTGACAAGTTTTATGGAATGATTCTTTATAGAAATCTAAGACATTATTATTTTTATATTATATCCTACTGTCAACTTGTGTTCTTTCCTAAAGTGACTTAGTTCAGTTCAGTGGCTCAGTTGTGTCTGACTCTGTGCCACCCCATGGACTGCAGCACACCAGGCCTCCCTGTCCATCTCCAACTCCTGGAGCTTGCTCAAACTCATGTTCATTGAGTCAGTGATGCCATCCAACCATCTCATCCTCTGTCATCCCCTTCTCCTCCTGCCTTCAATCTTTCACAGTATCAGGGTCCTTTCCAGTGCATCAGTTCCTCACATCAGGTGGCCAAATTGGAGTTTCAGCTTCAACATCAGTCCTTCCAATGAACACCTTTAGGACTGATCTCCTTTAGGACTGATCTCCTTTAGGATGGACTGGTTGGGTTTCCTTGCAGTCCAAGGGACTCTTAACAGTCTCCTCCAACACCACAGTTCAAAAGCATCAATTCTTCCACCCTCAGCTTTCTTTATAGTCCAACTCTCACATCCATACATGACTACTGGAAAAACTATAGTTTTCACTAGACAGACCTTTGTCAGCAAAGCAATGTCTCTGCTTTTTAATATGCTGTTAAGATTGGTCATCACTTTTCTTCCAAGGAGCAAGTGTTTTTTAATTTCATGCAATGCAAATATTTACAAGAAATCTATACTACCACATAGTGTAATTATTATCATATCTGTTGATGCATTAATGCCTAAAACCATATTCAAAATCTAGTCCTACACTGCCCACCAGCGTCCCAGCAAGGATACCTTAAGTAATGTTTACAAGTATTCTCTCATTTAATTATCATGAAAACCTTACAGATAGGTCCTATTATTATCTCCATTTTACAAATGAGAAAACAGAAGCATGGAAAGATTAAATCAAGGAGCTAGAAGTAGCAAATCATCTCCTGGCAATTCAGATCTAGAGTATATTCTTTTCATATCAATGATACATTTAATTTAAAAAATCTTTAAAAAGTAAAAACACTGTTTTCATTTTTCCTTCTTCCGCTTTATTAACAGAATAATTATGTCTATGCTGAATACAAAAACATGTATGGCTTTCAGATTCCTGCGATGGAATTATGAACATATTTTGAAATTTAGGTGTTAGTCGCTCAGTCGTGTCCGACTCTTTGTTACCCCATGGACTATAGCCTGCCAGGCTCCCCTGTCCATGGGATTCTCCAGGCAAGAATACGGAAGTGGGCTGCCATTTCCTTCTCCAGGAAAAATTTAAGGAACACAGAAATGTTCCTTATCTATCTGAAATGTTCATTGGCAACTAGTAATTTCTAAGCCACATCTTTAAAAATACTGGCTTAAAAACTTAACCTTCCTTCAATTCAGCATTTTAGGAAAAACTATCAAATAAAGTTAAAATAATTCTATGTGACCACTGTGTTCTATATGCTTATCTATAGTATGATGACACTGTTGAATCTCTGCACAATGAATAGGTAAAATGTTCCTCAAAACTGGAATATTCATGTAGATTTTACTTAAGGATGTTATGTGTGCTTAGTCACTCAGTCATGTCCGACTCTTTGTGACCCCATGGATATAGCCCACCAGGCTCCTCTGTCCATGGGAATTCTCCAGTGAAGAATACTGGAGTGGATTGCTATGCCCTCCTCCAGGGGATCTTCCCAACCCAGGGATCGAACCCAGGTCTCCTGCATTGCAGGTGGATTATTTACCATCTAAGACACCAGTGAAGCCCTTACTTAAGGACACAAGAATAATTTAGAAGGTATAAATATGAACATTAGAAATGTTATATTGCTTCCTCAGAAGTTATTAAGTTTGCTTAATAACTTCCCTCTTACTAATTTAATATAGTTTTGAAGAACACAAAAACTCATTTACAAGACTTTGTGAAACAGGTTACCTGCAAATGGAACAGAACTTTTCTGTTTCTTTCTATTTCTGATGTTTGTGATTGTTGTTGCTTTGCAACTTGTTCTACAGCATCGGTTAATGACGATGTGTCTTGTTTAGCCAGAGCTAGACAAAAAGAATAAAGTACATAATAAAAATCTAAACACAAACATTGTAAGAAACTTATGTTTCATCACCCCAAATCATGAAAATTGTGATGTTTTCTCATTAATAAACTAAATTTAGGGTTGATATTCTTCCCTTTCTGACTATAAACAAAACTAAAATCAAAGGCCATGATAATAGACAATTCAAAGTCACCTACTGCAATACTACACCTGTTCCTTTATGGAACATTATAAATATTTTGATTGTCCTAAAATTTTCTATCCAGACCGTCTGCACATATACTATAATTATAGTGCTACCATAACAACTATTTCTCAATTACAGTTGATGAATTTTCATTATAGGCCTGCATTTTCAGGTTGTTATGTCTTTTCTAAACACTCTAGAAGCTTCCTCCTGGCAGCTTTCCTCTAATTTGCTACTAATTTTAACCCAATTTTCCTATCACACTACTTTTTCTGTTACTGCTCATCTTTCAGCTCTATATTTATGAAAAGTGCTTCATTACCTTCTTTGGGAACTCCTTGACTCTTCCTTTCGTTTTCTGACATTCTTGTGTCTCTTTCCACCTTTTCAGTTCACCTTTTCTCATACAAAATAATCAGTGCTGATAATCTTTCACTTTTATTTTTTGTTGTTGTTATGTATTAGTGATCCTGAAAGTAAATTAACTGTCAAATGTGTCACAGGGATGGCAATGACATTCATCATCAGTTCCAAGAATTAAAATACAATGATTGAGTGAGAGATGGGGGAAGAAAGTAGAACTTTCTATGGAACTTGCTTGTCCTGCTTTTTAGCTGTTATGACCCTGAGAAGTTTCTTAATTTATTTATCATCAATGTCCTCGTCTGTAAAACTTCGCAGGGCTAGTGTAATAATGAATGTGGGCTTCCCCAGGTGGCGCTAGTGCTAAAGAATTCACCTGCCAATGCAGGAACCACAAGAGACGGAGGTTCCCAGAGACCTGGGAATGTGGGTTCCCAGAAGTGGGTCGGGAAGATCCCTTGGAGTAGTAACTGGCAACCTACTCTAGTATTCTTGTTTGGAAAATTTCCTGGTCAGAGGAGCCTGGTGGACTACTGTCCATGGGGCCACAATGAATTGGACATGACTGATCACACAATCAGAGAAGGCAATGGCGCCCCACTATAATGAATGTATGTAACACACTCAGCACAGTATCCGACATATATCTTAAGTAAATAATTATCTCCAGTACTATTGTGAAGTGTATTCTAAAACTACAACCAGAATATGTGAAAAACAGTAACAAGATGGATTAGCAATGGCATTCCTGTCCAGTGCCAGCCAGGGTAAGCCTCATACAGGTTTAAAATCACCAACCTCTTCTATACTTAGGAGAAACTGATGAGATGAAGGGGGAGATATTTTTCTATCTTGAAAGGTGAAAAGAAAGAGTTCTTTCCTCTACCAGGGAATGAATGCAATGAATGAATGCTGAGTTGGCAGAATTAAAGACATTACCAGTTTTTGGAAAAAGCATATCTGATTTTACCTGTCCATTCCTGTACAGAAGAAATCACACAATTATGCATGATTAATAAAAGGAATGTAATGTTTCTGCTTAACATTTGAACATATGGATTTTTCTTTTTAGGTGACATCTTTAAAAAAAAATCTTAGTTGATTTTTTATAGAACTTGTGAATCTTTCCAAATCATACTAAAGTCATGATAGACTTTGCCAGCCAAAAGAAGTAAAATATTATCATAACAGTAAGGCATGTATATAAGGAAGCTTCCACAAGGAAGTGTGCAAAATCACTAAATATCTTTCTAAAGATTGGTTAAATATTGATACAGAGTACTTGTATACTAGTTATAAGTGTTTTTAAAAAACAAAATTTTAAAAGATTGCAATCTGATAAAAACAACAAAGTTAAATCACTTCCTAAGTCAGGAAACTCAAATCTATCCAGAAATATCTTATTAAGCTAAAGAAGTCCTGAGAGAAATACTCAACAGTGTCATAATCACCTCTGAGAATATATGATTCTTTCCTGTTTATTCACATTACTTCCTTTCTTCAAACCTCACTTCTGATCTGCCTCCTCCAGGAAGTCTTCCCTGATACTGAGTCCATTCACTCATGCCATTACTCTGTCTTTTCTGCCCCCAGATCAATGCCAATGAATCCAAGCTCTTTAGCTTTTTTGTATGGGTTTCATGGTTACAGATGTTATTTTTAGTGTTACCTATGTTGAAAATGCATACCGTCTACATTTACACTTTCAGTGAGTTCTCTCAATTGATTATAAAGATAAACAACTAAATAGTGCTTTAGTTTTTTGCCCCACTGTTCTAAATGTTTTAGATTTTTAAAAAATGAACATTATATACTGCTGATTCTGTGCTATGTGTGGGAACTCTATAAATATTCAATTTATAAATATTAACTTATTTAGCCCTATGAGGTAGATACTACCAGGTCTTGGAGTAAGGGCTAATCTTGAACCAAGGTTGAGCAACAGCTAGTTTACTAGGTAAATTCTTTCCAACCTGAGACTCAGATTCCTTATCGATAATAGTAGCAGCCTCATTAGATTACTGTGAGGATGAAGTGAAATAATGAATGTATTTAGCAAATTTCTGCCACTCAACTATTTCTATTCCTATTACTGAATTTACAGTATTTTATACTGTATTTCCTTATTATACTATAAGCTCCAGGAAAGTAAATACAGTGTCTTATTCATTTTCATATTCTCTACAAAGTATTTGATGAAGAAACCAAAAAAAAATAGAAAATTAGATTTTTACAGTAAAAATAAAGTAATTGGTACTTTTGGATCTCTACTCCTGAAGCAGCATACACTGAAGAACTATTGGGTGATGTTTCTTTAAACAAGCTATTCATGAAAGAATATCTAGTTTAAAATTGAGAAAGTAATTGTTTTTTTTCCAGATCTCCCTAAAATGGACAAAAAATAAAAATGAAAATAAACTACTGCCATCTACTGATAATTCCTTAAAATTGCATAAATCAATGAAAACAAGAGTTTAGAGATTAGACAATATCAGTTATTCTTTCATTCAAGCCACATATGGGGTACATATATATATATATATATATATATATATATACACAAAACATTGTGGGAAATATAAATATGAATTAAGTGACTCTGATTTTAAAAATAAAAACCTTATAATATCTACAGTATTTGATAATAGACAAGTATTACATGTAAAAAATCATTTAGGAAAAACACTTTCAACTAAATAACTAGCTTTACAGAAAACAATGCAATGGAAATACTATAATAAACCACCATGTCCTATATTAACTACTGTTGTTTAGTCGTTAAGTCATGTCTGACTCTTTAAAACCCCATGGACTACAGCACACCAGGCTTCCCTGTCCTTCTCTATCTCCCAGAGTTTGCTCAAATTCACATCCATTGAGTCGATGATGCCATCTTACCATCTCATCCTCTTCTGCCCTCTTCTCCTTTTGCCTTCAAATATTAACTATAGCCAATATTTATTAATTACCTGTAAGTATTTCCACATAGTGGGGTCATTCCTGGTGGCTCAGTGGTAAAGAATCCACTGGCCAATGCAGGAGACATGGGTTTGATTCCTGGGTTGGGAAGATCCTCTGGAGGAGGAAACGGCAACCTGCTCCAGTCTTCTTGCCTGGGAAATTCCATGGATAGAGGAGCCTGGCAGGCTACAGTCCATGGGGTTGCAAAGAGCCAGACATGACTTAGTGACTAAGCAACAACTTTTACATAGATTATCTATTTTATCCTTCAGAGCAGTCCTACAGTCTAGACATTATTTTTACCTATATTTTGAAAATAAGGAAACTAAAATTTGGAGAAATTAGGAAATTTGCCTAATTTCATCCAAGTAGGAAGCATGAAATTTGAATTAGGATCTAAATTAACATTAGGTATTCAATATGTACTTAGGCATTGTAATAAACAACATTTGTGCACCATCTCATTTGAATTCAAGAGGCAAGTGCCTATAATTGGCCCTTGGGAGGAGATTTTTAAAAGGCCATGTTTCCAGCTTTTGGAAATTCATCATCTAGTACCTCCCTCTAAGTTAATGAACAAAATAAAGCAAGGCTGTCAAATCCTTCCCCCCACCCTCCCAACCCCAGAGTTTTGAGAGCTTCCGGCTTAAAAGAATTAAGAGGCAGCCATCCATGTGCATCCATGTCACATAAACATCATTTTTCATCCAGAATGGAAAATACTGCTATGTGGACTTGCCAGGTAGTTTTAGTTAAGTTTATAATTTCCTCCCACCTCTTTTAGAGCAAATATTTTATGAGAAAACAAGGAGAGAAAAATTGTGTAGATAATTTTCAAATGGCTATGAAATTGCCTTTGGTTTTGTTTTCCAAGTGGGAGAGGAAGTTTAATACCTCAAGTTGATTTCGACTGGGAAAGCTAGAAAACTAACCTGGGGAAAGATAAAAGTTTTCCAGGAAACTGAGACCTAAAAAAAAAAAAATGGAATCAGTTCTGGATGGCTCAGTTCCAACAAAAAACTAAAGAGGCATCATGGAAAAAATATAACATACTGCACATATTAGTAAGTATCAATAATACACAATTCAGGTAAAAAAGACTATTTCTACCACAGGTTTTCAAGAGAAGCTAGAACATCAGAGTCATCCCAAAAGAATAAATTAATTGAATCATTAAAATTAAAAAAATTATTATAATATCATACTTATTATATGGCAGAGTCTTAGAATCTACTGAAACTAGGGATTATTCTCTTCTGTGGCTAGGCGATGAGATTAAAGTTTCAGGTTGCTGAAAACAGAAAGTAACCAGAGGATTGGTACTGTTCCTTAAGTTCCTTTCAGAGAGAATGTAGAGAATATTTATATATTATTCATTGTTTATAGCTTTCAGTCGAAGGTGGGATTTCTCTGAGCGAGTTTGGTGTAGGAAGCAGGGCACAGAAAGCCATGCTCTGTGATAACCTGGAGGAAGGAACAGGGTGGAGAGGGAGGTGGGAGGGGGCTTCAGCATGGAGAGGTCCTATGATGGATTCATACTGATGTATGGCAAAAACCATCAAAATACTGTAAAGCAATTATCCTCCAATTAAAATACATAAATAAATATTTTTAAAAAAGATTTCTGCCTCCATAATTACAAGAGAACACATTTTGTTGTTTTAAGCCATCCAGTTTGGTCATTTGTTATGGAAACTAATAAGTTTTTCACAAGGAAGTTTGCATATTTTATATCCATTTCTGGAAGGACTCATAAACTCTAGTGTAAATGGTTTAAAGACAACTGTTACCAGTTTTAAAAGTATCAAGATAAGGATTTACATGGTGATGTAACAACTCCTGGTGATTTTCCCAATGGTTCCCCTTAACAGCCAGGCACTATCTCTGTCCCCCAAAGACTTTTTAAGTCTCTATGGGTGAAGTAGATGCAAAGTCAAATAATGAAAATGTAGAGGTACAGTGTGTGTTTTCTAAGTCTACCCACACTTAACCTCTCACCAATTAACTCATTCTATTTCCTTTTAAATCATAAGCTGCAAATCTCCACATCATGCTCAATGTGCATGCTGAATGCTGAAGGGTTAGAAAGCCATTCTCCAATGAGTCTGCCCACTCCTGCTGCTACCAGTGAAAACTGTACATCTGACAATGTCACTTGTTTGTTCTCAAACCTGTTTATGCCAGTTGAACCTGTCACTGTGCTTTCACAATTTAATTAAGTCTTAAGTAAACCAATGTAATAGTGTGGGAAAAAAAGTTTGTTCTTTAAAAGCTACATTTACATGTTTCAAGACCCAATTAAGGTGAGTTGCTTGAATGAGATAACTATAAAAAGATTATAAAGAAGCAATTTGCACTCCCATAGCTTCACAAGTGTCTCTTGCGTGCATGATAAGTCGCTTCAGTTGTGTCCAGCTCCTTGCGATCCCATGGACTGTAGCCCGCCAGACTCCTCTGTCCATGGGATTCTCCAGGCAAGAATACTGGAGTGGGTTGCCATTCCTTTCTCCAGGGCATCTTCCTGGCCCAAGGATTCATAGAACCTATGTCTCTCCTGTATTGGCAGGTAGGTTCTCTACCGCTAGCGCCACTCAGGAAGCCTCATTTTCCTCTTAAAAGAATGAAATTTTGAGAAAGCTTAGCTGATGGTTGGGAAGTGTACTTTACGGTAGCAATATGATGCAGAACTCTAATCTGGAGGCCATGTACAGGCTGTGGCAAAAGGCTGTGCCCTCAACAGACTGGCAAACAAGCATGTAGCTGTTTCAGGTTAAAAAAAGAAACTTTAAGGTATTATGGTATATTTTTTATACTTTTTCATGACTGGTTTAACTTTCCTTTGAAACAGTTTTATTTAGATATAATTTATATACTACCGTGTTCATATTTATGAAGTATACAATTTAATCTTTAATTGACTTTTTCAATGTATTGCTTGGTTATGGATCCAGACTGCATCTATGAATGAGCTTCTCCTGTACAAACAAAATGCTCAAAGAAGTAGTTGATTGTGCTTGGTGAGGGGATGGGGCTTCAAGGAAGGTTATATTTGAGCTTGGAGGGTCTTGAACAAGTAGCTGTTTTTAAAAAAAGTATATATAGAGAACAGTGTTCTAAGTAGAAGAAATAGTTTATGTAAAGGATGAAATCAAAAAAATAAATAAATAAAGGATGAAATCATATGGTGTTTGTTCCAAGAAACAACCTTTAGTTTGAGTGGTTTGGTAATAGGGAAGTCATTTTTTCAAATCTAATTATGCATCTGAATCATCTGTAGAGATTAAAACAAAACAAAAAGCAAAGCAAAACAGGCTGAGACTTGACTCCTTGAGTTTCAGATTCAAATGTGTATCTGGAGGTGGTAGAGGGGGGTGGTCCCTGCATTTCTGCTTTTTAAAGTTCTACTTGTAGTTCTGATGGGCCACCAGGATTGAGAACCACTGGAGTGGAGGAATGGGGATGAGATGAGTGTCAGATCAGGCCATAGTCCTGGACCGGATGGTGAAAGGAAATGGTTTGTAAATACAGTATAATGACAAACTTTCTCTTCCCTGACGGCTTCTCTATTTTGAAATATTTCTTTTTAACTTGTTTACTGTTGCATGACAGGACATAAATGCCCACCATCGTCTATAAAACCAGACATAAATGTTTTAACCCAGCTTTGTAACTAAAGACCTCCATTTTGTTTACAGTGATATTCAACATAAAACAAGCTTGGGGCAGAGGGGATCCGCTGCTACACCACTCAGTGCTCTTAATGTCCAGAAAAATAATGAAAATACAGTTTTCGGAAAAAAAAAATCTGCCAGATACTGAAGAGTGGGTTAACTGGTGGGTGGATTGGGGACCATATTCTCTACTCAAACAGAATAGCAGCAGTCTCAGTTCCCAGTGCTCTTCTAAACTCCCAGATTGCTGAGATTCTTTCAGGGAAACATTCTTCAGAACTTCTCATGTGAGCAACTGTCAGAAAAAAGGGACCCCTCCTTCCATCATAACCAGTGCCACAGGAAGCACCTTGTCTCCTGCGCTTTGACAGTTGGAGATAGTTTCCCTTTGGCCATAGCATCTACCGTCTACATAGGTAGGAGCTGTTCAGTATTTTAAAATAAACAAATGTTACGCTCTTTGAGGGGAGAAAGGGGTGCTAATTTACATTTTTATCACAACTCTTAAGGTCAGTGCCTTCTAATTTTCTATGCTTGGCCCATATTTTTATAAGGACATCGGTTTATCCACACACGTGAAGGAGCTATGAAGTCTAGTCAGAAAGTTAGCCGGGATCAGCAAAAAAGGCAAAGGAGGGTTCCGCCAACTTGTTTCTGGAAACAAAGCCAAACAGTAAAGATGAAAGAAAAAAAATCTGCCTCAGGAGGCGCAGTAAGTGAACTTGGACGAGACACAGTGCCAAGTGCTAACGTAAGGAGGTTCTTGGGCCAGGGCTCTGAGGATGAAACTGGGGGTCCCGAGCGCGCAGAGCGCGGCCTCAGGAGAGGGCGTCGTCGCCCGGGGAGGGAGGCGGCCGCGCCCCCTCCGCCGCGCGCCCCGTCAGGAGGCCGGCCCGCTGCCTCACGGCCCGCCCGCCCCTCACCCGCCCCGCCTCCCGCCCGCGGACCTGCCTATAGCTCCCCTCGGCCCGGCCGCTGCTTGGTTCCCGTTCCTCCTCCAGGAGCCGCGCGGCGGGTGCGGGCTGGCGGCCGCCGAACCCGGAACTGCTGACGGTTCCCGGCGCTCCAGCGCGTCCGCCCCCCGGGTCGCTCCCGCTCCCCGTCCCCCGGCCCCCCGGCCCGGCCTCCGCAGCCGTCGGGTGGAAGCGGGGCGGGTGCGCCGTCCGCAGTCGAACTGGTGCAGCGGCTGAGGCGGGACGGGCGCCGCCCTCACAGCGGCGGGCACCCGGCTGAAGACTGCGGGGGCGCACGCTCGCGGCCTCTGGGTCTCGTTCAGGCTCAGGACCGGGGCCGGCAGACGCCTCAGAGCTCGAGCTCGCCGCCGAGCGTGCAACCGAAAGTGACGGAGGACGGCCTCGAGTGTGCGCCCGACCGTCAGAAAGGCCCGCAGGGGCTGCAGGAGTCGGGGCGAGGGCCCGGCATGTGGGCAGCGGCCGACCCACGGGGCCGAGCGTCTACCGGGCGGTGGCCGAGGCGTCTGTCGTGCGGCTTTACTCGGTGCGGAGGGCGGGGGTTAGGAGGGGCAGAGGCTGACACCGGAGGGGTCACCAGAGACAGAGCGGCAGCCCGGAGGGGCCGGCAGGGGCTGGGGTGAGAAACCGTGTGCGTGTAGTCGGGGAGTGAGGAGAGCCGGGCTGGGGCGGGGGCAGGGGTGAGGAGAGCCGGGCGGGGTGGGGGGTGCGCACGTGATCCAAATGGCAGTTGCTTGCGTGACCGTTGGACTTAGGAAGGGACCGAGTGCCAAGTGCTAATGTAACGAGGTGCTGCCATACCCGTGAATGCTGGAGGCAAACCTCTCGGTCATCTCTGCTCTTAACCTTCAAAACGGATTTTTTTTTTTTTTAATTGAAGTACAGTTAATTTACAATATTAATTTTGGGTTCAACATGGTGAGTCAACGTTTTTATAAATTATACGCCATTTAAGGTTATTCGCAAATACTGGCTGTATTCTTTGTGGGGTACAATATACCCGTGTAGCTTCTTTATTTTATAAATAGTAGTTTGTATCTTAATCCCCTTACCCCTATCTTGCCCCTCTCCGCCTTCCCTCAACCTGCTGGTAACCGCTCATACCTGTGAGTCTGTTTGGGGGGGGCGGGGGGGGGCAGAAATACAATTTTTCTGAAAAAAAAAAAAAACTTTTTTAATTTTAAATGCAACTCCATTTAATTTTATTGAACTTAAGGCCAAGGTATTAAGACATGGCATCTGGCCCTATCACTTAATGGGAAATAGATGGGGAAACAGTGGAAACAGTGTCAGACTTTATTTTGGGGGGCTCCAAAATCACTGCAGATGGTGATTGCAGCCATGAAATTAAAAGACGCTTACTCCTTGGAAGGAAAATTATGACCAACCTAGATAGCATGTTAAGAAGCAGAGACATATCTTTGCCAACAAAGGTCCGTCTAGTCAAGGCTATGGTTTTTCCAGTGGTCACGTATGGATGTGAAAGCTGGAGTGTGAAGAAATCTGAGCGCCGAAGCCTTGATGCTTTTGAACTGTGGTGTTGGAGAAGACTTGAGAGTCCCTTGGACTGCAAGGAGGTCCAACCAAACCAGTCCTTCCTAAAGGAGATCAGTCCTGGGTGTTCATTGGAAGGACTGATGCTAAAGCTGAAACTCCAGTACTTTGGCCACCTCATGCAAAGACTTGACTCATTGGAAAAGACCCTGATGCTGGGAGGGATTGGGGGCAGGAGGAGAAGGGGATGACGGAGGATGAAATGGCTGGATAGCATCACCAACTCAATGCACATGAGTTTGGGTGAACTCCGGGATTTGGTGATGGAAAGGGAGGGCTGGCATGCTGCAATTCATGGGGTTGCAAAGAGTCGGACATGACTGAGTAACTGAACTGAAGGCCCAGGTATCTCTTAGGAAGGGATGTGACCTAACAAGCCTATCATGTCAGGATTAATGATATATCAATGATACGTTGACACCCTGTAATTAAAAAACAGGACTTCCTCCAAGTCAATAAGTAATTCCTCGCTTAAAATTTATTATCTGAAAACAAAACCAAACCTGTTGTTCTACTGGAAAGAGGTAAAGTACACTCACAAAATGAATTAAGAGCTGGTTTTGCTTTCATTGTCATGGTTTTCTTCTGATAAACAGTGGATTAGCTTTTCTGGGAGGAGTACAGGCTCGCTATTCTGGTTACATTTTTAAATCAATGCAATTCTTCTTTTTACCCATCCACAAGTTTCCGTTGTAACTATAACTATATTGATATAATTTTGCATTCTTACTTATGCTAATTTTTCTTTACAGGTGAATTTTGGGGGACACACAAACTTCATTCAAGAACTTTGTACAGAATTGAAGGATGGCAGAAGCAGTGTTGATTGATCTCTTTGGTTTGAAACTGAACTCTCAGAAAAACTGTCATCAGACATTATTAAAGATATTGAATGCAGTCCGATATCACCATGGTGCCAAGGCCAAGTTCTTTTGCATAATGTGTTGTAGTAACATCAGCTGTGACCATGATAACTGTGAATTAGAAACAGGCAATGGATTATCAGCTCTCTTGAGAGAATTTGAGATTGTTAGCAATCCCAGCATGGCTGCCTCTTTGTATACAATTAAACAAAAAGTTGATGAAAGGAATTTGAGTTGCATTAAGGTAATTGTGCCTGTGCACCGGAAGACATTAATGAAGGCTTTCATTGATCGACTCTTTACTGATGTTTACAATTTTGAGTTTGAAGATCTACAGATGACTTTGAAGGGAGGTCTTTTGAAACAGTCTACTGAAGTAAACATAATCACATCTCAAGAACTAGAAGCAATCCAGAATGAAATAGAAACATATTTGAGAAGTTTGCCGGCACTGAAGGGAGAATTAACCATTATCACATCTCCTTTGATCCCAGGTATGTTAAACACTATCAGTTGTTTTACTTGAATATGAAAAGCGAGTCTTTCTTTACAGGTTGTTCATCGCTTTTAACCTTGCTTCTTTTGTAGACTGGTGTGAGATTATGTGTTCCTTAGCATCAGTTACAACATGGGAGTGTCATGGACAGCCTTATAGAGTCATGAGTGTGAAGGGATAGTCCCTTCAAAGCCACTCTAAATAAATTTGCTTTATGCAAATTCAGCTTTAAGACAAGTCCCCCAGCCTTGGTTTTAGGTGAGATTTATGACCCTAAGCATTTCCTACTTAGAAATTCTGAAACCTTAACTCCGTAGTGCCTTCACAGAAGAGTGAAATTTAAAACAGTCAATCTCACTTATTAGTAAAAGGATATTTACTGTGAGCTATATGCTATTGGGATAACAAAAACTAATGGGGAAAAGATACCCTTTGAAGAGCAGTAATCCCATGGAGAAGGTAAAACAAACTCAAAACATTGTGTCATAAGAACAGATGAAGCTATAAAGAGCTGTAGAAATTAGAAACTGGATAAACTAATGCAGGGTGAGGTTATTAGGGAAAGTCTTAATGAGAGACTGGGTTTTTGTAAGGCTTTATAGTCTTTTGTACAGCCTGGTTTTAATCTTCATTGTTTATCCTCAACAGATACTTTCATACATGGATTTACTACAAGAACAGGTGGGATATCTTACATACCAACTCTTAGCTCATTCAATCTCTTCAGTAGTTCCAAACGGAGAGATCCCAAGGCTGTTGTTCAAGAAAATCTGCGTAGGTTGGGGAAGGCTGCAGGATTTAATGTGAATAAATTTTACCAAATAAAGGTACAATTTTGTTTCATATTTTGGAAGATTTAAAGTATATTCTTGACTCTGACAATGACTATATGGACTTTAAATAAGCTATTTAATGTTTACATCTAATGTTTTATCTAAAACTTAGGATAATGTTTGTGATTATTTTTCTTAGAGATACATATCATATTCTAAAGATCAATTCTGTGATATAATACACACACACATACACACACACATCTGGAACTCCTTACATCTAAAAGTATAGTTGTTTTTTACTCACTAAGTTGTGTCCGATTCTTGTGACCCCATGGACTGTAGCCCACTGGCTCCTCTGTCTATGGGATTTCCCAGGCAAGAATACTGGAGTGGGTTGCCATTTCCTTCTCCAGGGTATCTTCCTGACCCAGGGATCAAACCTGAGTCTCCTACATTGGTAGGTGAGTTTTTTTTGTTTGTTTGTTTTTTAACCACTGAACCATGAGGAAAGCCCCAGAGTATAGTACCACTGCCTTTTTGATTTAGAGGTAAGTTTCCTGAATGGTGGGAGAGAAAAGCCATTGTTTTCTATATCAACACTAGGAGGAACTAGGGTAAAACTGATAATTGTTTCTTACAGGATTCTAGATTTCTCTGACTCCAGGAAAAGTAAAAATATTATTGATTTGGAAATTTAATTTCTTTCAGTCAATTAGTACTTCGTGGAAGGTACTGCTATTAGGTTTAGACCCTAATGCTGGCAAAGATTGAGGGCAGGAGGAGAAGAGGGTGACAGAGGATGAGATGGTTGGATGACATCATCAACTCAATGGACATGAGTTTGGGCAAATTCCACAAGATAATGAAGGACAGAGAAGACTGGTGTGCTGCCGTCAATTAAATCAAAGAGAGTTGGACACAACTGAGTGACTAAACAACTACTGCAGTTAGAGATTTACCGATCTCTAGTGAGGGCTGTTCGTGATCGATGGACTATTTCGAATTTTTTTTAATTTGTTTTTAATTGGGGGAGATCTCTTCAGGAAAATTAGAGATACCAAGGGAAAATTTCATGCAAAGATGGGTTCAATAAATGACAGAAATGGTATGGACCTAACAGAAGCAGAAGATATTAAGAGATGGCAAGAATACACAGAAGAACTGTACAAAAAAGATCTTTAAGACCCAGATAATTGTGATGGTGTGATCACTCACCTAGAGCCAGACATCCTGGAATGTGAAGTCAAGTGGGCCTTAGAAAGCATCACTACGAACAAAGCTAGTGGAGGTGGTGGAATTCCAGTTGAGCTATTTAAAATCCTGAAAGATGATGCTGTGAAAGTGCTGCACTCAATATGCCAGCAAATTTGGAAAACTCAGCAATGGCCACAGGACTGGAAAACGTCAGTTTTCATTCCAGTCCCAAAGAAAGGCAGTGCCAAAGAATGCTCAAACAACTGCACAATTGCACTCATCTCACACGCTAGTAAAGTAATGCTCAAAATTCTCCAAGCCAGGCTTCAGCAATACGTGAACTGTGAACTTCCAGATGTTCAAGCTGATTTTAGAAAAGGCAGAGGAACCAGAGACCAAATTGCCAACATCCGCTGGATCATCAAAAAAGAGAGTTCCAGAAAACATCTATTTCTGCTTTATTGACTATGCCAAACCCTTTGACTGTGTGGATCACAAGAAACTGTGGAAAATTCTGAAAGAGATGGGCATACCAGACCACCTGACCTGCCTCTTGAGAAACCTATATGCAGATCAGGAAGCAACAGTTAGAACTGGACATGGAACAACAGACTGGTTCCAAATAGGAAAAGGAGTACGTCAAGGCTGTATATTGTCACCCTCTTTATTTAACTTCTAT
The DNA here is from genome assembly GCF_002263795.3 of Bos taurus. Taxonomy (NCBI): domain Eukaryota; kingdom Metazoa; phylum Chordata; class Mammalia; order Artiodactyla; family Bovidae; genus Bos; species Bos taurus. Next base: position 14,096,758 of record NC_037339.1, read on the forward strand.
GCAGAGTACATCATGAGAAATGCTGGGCTGGAAGAAGTACAAGCTGGAATCAAGATTGCTGGGCGAAATATCAATAACCTCAGATATGCAGATGACAACATCCTTAAGGCAGAAAGTGAAGAGGAACTGAAGGGCCTCTTGATGAAAATGAAAGAGGAGAGTGAAAAAGTTGGCTTAAAGCTCAAGATTCAGAAAACTAGGATCATGGCATCTGGTCCCATCACTTCATGGGAAATAGATGGGGAAATGGTGGAAACAGTGTCAGACTTTATTTTTGGGGGTTCCAAAATCACTGCAGATGGTGATTGCAGCCATGAAATTAAAAGACGCTTACTCCTTGGGAGGAAAGTTATGACCAGCCTAGATAGCGTATTAAGAAGCAGAGACATTACTTTGCCAACAAAGGTCCGTCTAGTCAAGGCTATGGTTTTTCCAGTGGTCATGTATGGATGTGAGAGTTGGACTGTGAAGAAGGCTGAGTGCCGAAGAATTGATGTTTTTGAACTGTGGTGTTGGAGAAGACTCTTGAGAGTCCCTTGGACTGCAAGGAGATCCAGCCAGTCCATCCTAAAGGAGACCAGTCCTGGGTGTTCATTGGAAGGACTCATGCTGAGGCTTAAACTCCAATACTTTGGCCACTTCATGTGAAGAGTTGATTCATTGGAAAAGTCAGCTGATGCTGGGAGGGATTGGGGGCAGGAGGAGAAGGGGATGACAGAGAATGAGATGGCTGGATGGCATCACCAACTCGATGCACATGAGTTTGGGTGAATTCCGGGTGTTGGTGATGAACAGGGAGGCCTGGCGTGCTGTGATTCATGGAGTCGCAAAGAGTCGGACACGACTGAGCGACTGAACTGAACTGAACTGAATTGCTTTACAATGTTGTGTTAGTTTCTGCCGTACAACAATGTGAATCAGCCACAAGTATATATATATCTCCTCCCTTTTGAACCTCCCATTGGCTATCTGTTTTTTTTTTTTGTTTTGTTTTTTTTTTTTTGGATTCAAATCAAGGTTTTTGTTTTTTTTTTTTTTAATTATTAATTTCTGAACCCTCCTCCCTCCCCCCTCCCCATACCATCCCCCTGGGCCGTCCCAGCGTACCAGCCCCAAGCATCCAGCATCGTGCACTGAACCTGGACTGGCATCTCGTTTCATACATGACATTTCACATGTTTCAATGCCATTCTCCCAAATCTTCCCACCCTCTCCCTCTCCCACAGAGTCCATAAGACTGTTCTATACATCAGTGTCTCTTTTGCTGTCTCGTATACAGGGTTATCGTTACCATCTTTCTAAATTCCATATATATGCGTTAGTATACTGTATTTATGTTTTTCCTTCTGGCTTACTTCACTCTGTATAATAGGCTCCAGTTTCATCCACCTCATTAGAACTGATTCAAATGTATTCTTTTTAATGGCTGAGTAATACTCCATTGTGTATATGTACCACAGCTTTCTTATCCATTCATCTGCTGATGGACATCTAGGTTGCTTCCATGTCCTGGCTATTATAAACAGTGCTGCAATGAACATTGGGGTACACGTGTCTCTTTCCCTTCTGGTTTCCTCAGTGTGTATGCCCAGCAGTGGGATTGCTGGATCATAAGGCAGTTCTATTTCCAGTTTTTTAAGGAATCTCCACACTGTTCTCCATAGTGGCTGTACTAGTTTGCATTCCCACCAACAGTGTAAGAGGGTTCCCTTTTCTCCACACCCTCTCCAGCATTTATTATTTGTAGACTTTTGGATTGCAGCCATTCTGACTGGTGTGAAATGGTACCTCATAGTGGTTTTGATTTGCATTTCTCTGATAATGAGTGATGTTGAGCATCTTTTCATGTGTTTGTTAGCCATCTGTATGTCTTCTTTGGAGAAATGTCTATTTAGATCTTTGGCCCATTTTTTGATTGGGTCATTTATTTTTCTGGAGTTGAGCTGTAGGAGTTGCTTGTATATTTTTGAGATTAGTTGTTTGTCGGTTGCTTCATTTGCTATTATTTTCTCCCATTCTGAAGGCTGTCTTTTCACCTTGCTAATAGTTTCCTTTGATGTGCAGAAGCTTTTAAGTTTAATTAGGTCCCATTTGTTTATTTTTGCTTTTATTTCCAATATTCTGGGAGGTGGGTCATAGAGGATCCTGCTGTGATGTATGTCAGAGAGTGTTTTGCCTATGTTCTCCTCTAGGAGTTTTATAGTTTCTGGTCTTACGTTGAGATCTTTAATCCATTTTGAGTTTATTTTTGTATATGGTGTTAGAAAGTGTTCTAGTTTCATTCTTTTACAAGTGGTTGACCAGATTTCCCAGCACCACTTGTTAAAGAGATTGTCTTTAATCCACTGTATATTCTTGCCTCCTTTGTCAAAGATAAGGTGTCCATATGTACGTGGATTTATCTCTGAGCTTTCTATTTTGTTCCATTGATCTATATTTCTGTCTTTGTGCCAGTACCATACTGTCTTGATAACTGTGGCTTTGTAGTAGAGCCTGAAGTCAGGTAGGTTGATTCCTCCAGTTCCATTTTTCTTTCTCAAGATCGCTTTGGCTATTCGAGGTTTTTTGTATTTCCATACAAATTGTGAAATTATTTGTTCTAACTCTGTGAAGAATACTGTTGGTAGCTTGATAGGGATTGCATTGAATCTATAAATTGCTTTGGGTAGTATACTCATTTTCACTATATTGATTCTTCCAATCCATGAACATGGTATATTTCTCCATCTATTAGTGTCCTCTTTGATTTCTTTCACCAGTGTTTTATAGTTTTCTATATATAGGTCTTTAGTTTCTTTAGGTAGATATATTCCTAAGTATTTTATTCTTTTTGTTGCAATGGTGAATGGAATTGTTTCCTTAATTTCTCTTTCTGTTTTCTCATTATTAGTGTATAGGAATGCAAGGGATTTCTGTGTGTTGATTTTATATCCTGCAACTTTACTATAATCATTGATTAGTTCTAGTAATTTTCTGGTGGAGTCTTTAGGGTTTTCTATGTAGAGGATCATGTCATCTGCAAATAGTGAGAGTTTTACTTCTTCTTTTCCAATTTGGATTCCTTTTATTTCTTTTTCTGCTCTGATTGCTGTAGCCAAAACTTCCAAAACTATGTTGAATAGTAATGGTGAAAGTGGGCACCCTTGTCTTGTTCCTGACTTTACATATGGAAGTGTATATATGTTTTACATATGGAAGTGTATATATGTCAATACTACTCTCAACTGATCCCACCCTCTCTTCCCTGCCCTCCTGCTGTGACCACAAGTCTGTTCACTTGTGAACACTTGTGAATACTACACTTGTATGCGTGTCTATTCCTGCACTACAAATAGGTTCATCAGTACTATTTTGATTTTTTTTTAAATGTTGAAGTCTGTTTTCCTTTGAGGAAAATACATAGAGATTATCATATCATAGAGTTAAATAAATTTGTTATTATATATATATGGACCTGATGTATTTAAGGAATGCTAGTAACCTTAAACTGGTTATATAATTTTGTACAAAATACATACGTTCAGAAAAGCTTATGGTATGAGAAATTCTATTTTAAAAACATTTTTATTTCACATCTTTGGTATTAGACTGATCATGCCAATGATGTCTGGATTATGGGAAGGAAGGAGCCTGAATCTTATGATGGAATCACCACAAATGAAAGAGGAGTCACAATAGCAGCTCTTGGTGCTGACTGTATTCCGATAGTTTTTGCAGATCCTGTCAAAAAAGCATGTGGGGTTGCTCACTCTGGTAAGTGTACTTAGTTAAGCACCTAGGATTTTTACCAATTTGGGGGGAAAGTTATAATTTTTCTCTGATGGACATTGTTTTTGTTCATTCTGTAAGTAATGGTCTGACTCTCTGTGACCTCATGGGCTGCAGCACTCCAGGCTTCCCTGTCCTTCACCATCTCCCAGAGCTTGCTCAAACTCATGGCCATTAAATCGACGATGCCATTCAACCATCTCATCCTCTGTCATCCCCTTCTCTTCCTGCCCTCAGTCTTTCCCAGCATTTAAATAGTTAATTACTACCCATGGTGATAAGTAAAGATAGAAGAGGGCTAGTAGACTCTTAGGTCAGGAGCAAATACAAGGAGTACTTACATCAAATTATGTGACTCAGAGTATAATCCCTAAAGAAAGCAGTTACCTAGGCTGATTCCTGGGAGATTTGTAGGATTTGGCTAGGTACCAATGTTTCTCAGCAGGAGTGTTACTAACATTTGGGGCAAGATAGTCTTACATTGCAGACTTAAGTTTGCTTGGCTTTCAAAATTCTTAATGCCAGTTGTACTTGTTGTAATAACCAAAAAGAAAAGCCTTTATGCTTTTCAAAACATTCCCAGGGAGTTGTACTGAGTTGTATTGTCTCTGGTTTGAGAAGTCTACCCTTGAAGTCTAGGTAATAGGGAATAGGAAGGTTAGACATGTCATAGAAGGTGTTTTTGAAATGCAGCAGCAAGTGTAAAGATAAAAAACAAGATATGTTTGGAAAATTGCATGTAGTTTAATATGTTATAGTTGATTAGCTTTAACTATTCTCTGAAAATAAGAACAAAGAATTTTTAGGTGCTATGTTTGTTAAGGTTTTGGAATTTTGTTTGTTGGAAGTTTTTTAAAAATACTATTTAGATTATCCAGTGGTAATGAGTCTATGTAAAATGAGGAGTGCTTGTAAATCTATGGCTACTTTGTTTGCATTTTAGACTATAGACAAATAAAGTGGTTTTTTGTTTGTTTTGATCTAACTAAAGTAATGGAATTGAATGACTAGAAGTCAGGTTTACTATTTAACATTGTCAAAAGTTATTTAAAATATGAGTCTTAGTTCCTGGATATAAAACGTGAATATTATTTGTTACTTCCTGGGTTTTGAAACATTAAATTTAAAATTATGAAAGATAAATGAAACAGTCTTGAAAAGGAACAAAGTTAGATGTCTCATACTTCTTAATTTCAAAACTTATTATAAAGCTACAGTAATCAAAACAGTATGTATAGTACTGGCATAAAGACAATAGAGCAATGGAATGGAATAGACATTCCAGAAACAAACCCTTGCAATAGGGTCAGATGATTTTTGACAAGGTACCTAGACTATACAATGGGGAAAGGACAATTTCTTTAACAGATGGTACTGGGGAAACTGGATAGGCATATGCAAAAGAACAACGCTGGACCCTTACGTCATATATAAAAACTAACTCAAAGTGGATCAAAGATCTAAATGTAAGAGCTAAAACTCTAAAAATGAAAGATTAAGTGTAAATCCTTGTGATCTTGGATTAGGCAATGGTTTCTTAGATATGATACCAAAAGCACAAGCAACAAGTAAAAATAGATAAGTTGGATTTTATCAAAAACAAATTTCTGTGCATCAAAGAACACAATCAACAAAGTAAAAAGTCAGCCCCACAGATTGAGAGTAAATATTTGCAGTTCATACATCTAATAAGGAGTTAATATTCAAAATACAAAAAGAATACCTACAGTTCAACAACAACAAAAACTAAAAGATTTGATTGAAAAATGGGTAAAGGACTTTAGTAGATCTTTCTCCAAAGATGATATACAAATGGTCAGTAAAAATGTGAAAAGACGCCCAACATCACTAATTTGGAAAAAGCAAATAAAAACCACAGGATATCACCTCACATCCGTTAGAATGGCTGATATTTTTTAAAAAATGAAATTAAGTTTTGTTGAAGAGAAATGGAAACCATGATGCACTATTGGTGGGAGTATAAAATGATGCAGCTGCCATGAAAAACTGTGATGATTCCTCAAAAAGTTTTAAATAGAATTCATATTATCCAACAGTTCCACTTCTGAACATATATCCAAAGAATTTAAAGCAGGATGTCAATAGGATATTTACACACCTATGCTCAAAACATAAATTATTCACAATAACTAAGAGGTGAAAGGACCCTTAGGAAAAATACATAAACTGACCCTGCTCATTTTTAACTTAGATATAAATTAAGATGACATTTTGTTATGTTAGGACTTTGCTTAGCTCTCTTTCTTCCTATTTACTAGGTTGGAGAGGTACCATGTTAGGTGTTGCTATGGCTACAGTGAACGCTATGAGAGCAGAATATGGCTGCAGTTTGGAAGACATTATTGTTGTATTGGGGCCTTCAGTCGGACCGTGCTGTTTTACTCTTCCAAGGGAATCAGCAAAGGCATTTCATAATCTTGATCCCGGATGTGTACGGCTGTTGGACTCACCAAATCCCTATGTTGACATCCGTAAAGCCACTAGGTATGTTTGATTTCAGGCTACCCTGTTGGTTTAGTGGTAAAGAACTCGCCTACCAATGCAGGAGATGTGGGTTTGATCGCTGGGTTGGGAAGATTCCCTGGAGAAGGAAATGGTAACCCACTCCAGTTTTTTTGCCTGGGAAATATCATGGACAGAGGAACCTGGCAGGCTGTAGTCCATGGGATCACAAAAGAGTCAGACAGGACTTAGCGATTAAACAACAATAACGACTGATTTCAGTCCAGAATTGTAATGGTGAAATCTACCATTTCCTGTTGTGTCCCTGTTCTGTAACTGAATGACAACTTGCATTGTTCCAAGCAGATTTTTTCCCGAGTTCTTTTACACTAATATCAATGCTTTTTCCATGCTGCTTTGTCTGTTGGTAAAGTAAAGTTTCTGTTTTTCGAAAAATCTTTATCCTAAGGATTCTTCTAGAACGGGGAGGAATTCTACCACAGAATATTCAGGACCAGAACCAGGATCTCAACCTCTGTACATCTTGTCATCCTGACAAGTATTTTTCCCATGTCCGAGATGGCCCTAACTTTGGTACACAGATTGGCTTCATCTCAGTTAGAGAATGAGGTACAGTAGCTTCTCTCTCCCTTCTCCTCCCTGTTTCCACCTTTCCCTCCCCTCATTTTGAAAAATAATTGTACTTAACTTCACTCCTTTATTCCTGTAGGAAGAATTAATTTTCTACTTTTTAGTGAAACAATAATGGTAGAACAGTTCATTTTCAGTGATGTACTCTAATATAAAAGGAAAGTATAAGTATATATAAGAGTATAAAAGTAAAACAATTTTTCATTAAATCCTTTTTGTATGCCATTTAACTCTCCTATATGCTCAACATCTTCTATTTTTATCATAACATCTTTATAATTTTTTAAATTCTTTTGAGTTTTAAGAAGAAATCCTTGCTAAAAAACCTAAATTCTAGAGTAATAATACATACACAGACCAGCCTAGTTTTACAACCAAACTTCCAACTGGTTATCTGTAGCAGGAGTTGGTCAATTTTTTTAAAGATCTAGATAGTACACATTTTAGGTGTTGTGGGACACATCGTCTCTGTTCAGCTATACAAGTCTGCTTTTGTAGAGCAAAAGCAGACAGAAGCAGAAATGAATGAATATGTCTGTACTTCAGTAAAATTCTGTTGACAAAAAAACAGGTGAGGGGCCAGATTTGGTCCACAGGGTATAGTTTGCTGACACTTGAGCTACAATCATAGAGCAGGATTGAGTGTAATTTCATTAAATTAGTATTTCTTAGAGATGGATTTTTTTGGTTATACAAAATTTTGTGACAGTGATATGGCACTAACTCTTTAGCATATATCTGATTTTCCTTAAGGTTATTTTAACTGAATATTGTTTTTAGTCTTTACAATGTCTTTAACTCTTTAATATACAAAAGACTTTAATAAATTTAGTGATTCCTTTAATAGCACTACTAACGGTCTCATATTTGATTTCTATGTATTTTTACAGATACTTGACTGGATTTTTGCATAACTATTTCCTGCTTCCTTCCAAACCAACTGTAAGAAAGCAATGTAGCTGTTTGATATACTTAAAACCAAAAGGATTACAATGAATAATTCAACTTTCATATATACTTTCATTATTATCCAAAGCCAAATGATTTATTGATTTTAACAATAACTGACACAAAATCAATATGATATAGTTTGTATGTTATACAGATAAGAATTATTCTTAAAGTTTGTGCTCTGTATTTGTTACATACATCAGGAATAAGTCTATTCAGTTTAGTATTTATTGGGTAGCCTCTATTTGTCAAGCATTCCATGAATCATAGATGAAATCAAGATGAGTAATACTTTTTCCCTTTGAGTCTAATGTAGTGAAAGAGATAAACACTTCTAACACTTAAGTTTAATTTTAACAGCAGAAGAGTACAGGAGAAGGAGGATTAATTCTATCTGGAACGCAGACTGGTGAAGGTATTGCAGAGAAAATGACTTGTCACATGGATCTGAAAGACATACAGACTTTTGACAAAAAAAGAACAACCATAACAGGTTAAGGGAATACCATAAACTGGGGCATGAAACTGAAAGTGTTCTAGAAAGAGGAGGGTGTGGGTAGGAGTTACTGGAAAAACAGGTTAGAAACAAATTAGGGTCTTGACTGCTATGTCAAAGAATTTTGGAGTTTATTTTCCAGGCAAAGAGTAGGCATAGAAAGTAGGAGAGTGTTTTTATGTCCTTGGCATTATATTAACATGATGGATTTGTGAGAGACTAAAGCAGAGAGATTAGTTAAGAAACAATCAGAATACTTTAAAAAAGAAATAATGAAGCCCGAATGCAGTGGAAATTAAAATTGAGAGTAAATGAAATAGTATGACATTTCAGAGATGGAATCTGCAGATCCTGTTCCTAGAGCATGGAGGTGAGAGGTGAGGACCAGTGGGGAAATCCCTGATAACTCTCCAGTCTCTGCTTGATGACTATCTGGAGGGGCAGCCAAGATGGGGAAGAGGTTTGGGACACGGGAGGAATAATGAATTTGACACATAGACTGAAGGGCTTCCAGATGGAAATATGTGATCAACAATTAGATATAGAGACCTGGAACCTGGGAAGGAGCCATGAAGAAAGAGAGATTTGGGAGTTGGCTGTGCAGAGATCGTGCCTGGGTCTACTAGAATAGGCTGAGTCATCTTCACAGAAACACAGAGTGAGAAAAAAGGAGGTCCAAGGATGAAACCTTACACACCTGCATTTGAAGAGCCAGAAACTGAACCAGTAAAAAAGATTAATCTAGAAAAAATATATATACAGTCATTTTGGGGAGAGAAGCCAGCATAAATATGAGAAGTACTCAAAAAGAAATCTTCAGGGAGTTCCTGGTGGCATAGTGGTTAGGATTTGGTGTTTCCACCGTGGAGGCCTGAATTTGATCCCTGGCCAGGGGTGGGAGGGATCATCCTGCATGCCGCTGGTTGCAGCCAAAACACAAAAATAAATAAGAAGCTAGTAGATTACTGTGTTGAGGCTGTTCTATGGGTCATTGTGGTGATGGATTTCAGTGCTTTGAGGAAGAGGATGCACCAGTGTCAACACTACTTTGCTAGTATTTATTGAAGTAAGTGAAGTTGCTCAGGTGTGTCTGACTTTTCGACCCCATGGACTGTAGCCCAGCAGGCTCCTCTGCCCATGAGATTTTCCAGGCAAGAATACTGGAGTGAGTTGCCATTTCCTTCTCCAGGAGATCTTCCCGACCCAGGGATTGAACCCGAGTCTCCCGCATTGTAGGCAGATGTTTTACCATCTGAGCTACCAGGGAAGTCCAGAGGATGTAAAACACTGGGGGCTGTATTTTGACACAAGGGGTGTATATGTATACTGTGTGTGTGGAGGGGCGGGGGTGAGTAGTTTTAAGCATATGTGTAGGCTGAAGAGAAAAGTTAAGGTGTTTTCACTTGGGGAAATGGTATGGTACCTATTTTTACCATGAATTTTGTCACAGTGAACCTTAAAAGGATTTCTTATTTCGTACATGTATTTCTTACCTTAATATGCAGAAAATTACGTTTGTTTGGTACTTCTCATCCATTACCTCATTTTACCCTACAGGTACTCTAAAGTACATAAGTCAGGTGCTATTCCTTTTGTTCAGATGACCCTCGATGAGTTAGAGACTGAAATCACATAAATTGTGATAAAGTAAGATTTGAACCTATATGTCTTGTGACCCCATATCTCATTTCAGATTTTACAGTTAATCAAAGCTATCTAAATTAAAATTTTACAACTTTTTGTTAATGTCAGTATTCTTATACTCAGTCAAAATTTTGTTGAGGTGCTAGGGTAGATTAAAAAATACAGTTGTAGCCCATGTTTTTTTAATATCCAGTGAAAGGTGACAATCAATACAACAATTTCAATACTGTGATATGTGTTGTATGGTTGTGACAACCTGATACCTTGTTTGTTTAATTCTTTTATGAAACTCATGAGAAATTTATATAAAATATCTCATTTCAAAGTAAGAAAGACAAGATAAATGTCGGGTACTAACACATATATCTGGAGAAGGAAATGGCAGTCCACTCCAGTGCTATTGCCTGGAAAATCCCATGGACAGAGGAGCTTGGTAGGCTACAGTCCATGGGATCGCAAAGAGGTGGACACGACTGAACGACTTCACTTTGACTTTCAACGCATATATATGGAATCTAGAGAGATGGTACTGATGAAATTATTTGCAGGGCAGCAGTGGAGAAACAGACATAAAGAACAGACTTATGGACAGATTGGGGGAGGAAGGAGAGGGTGAGATGTATGGAGAGAGTAACATGGAAACTTACATTACCATATGTAAAATAGATAGCCAATGGGGATTTTCTGTATGTCTCAGGAAACTCAAACAGGGGCTCTGTAACAACCTAGAGGGGTGGGCTGGGGAGGGAGATGGGAAGAAGGTTCAAGACGGAGGGAACATATGTATACCTCTGGTTAATTCATGTTGATATTTGGCAGAAAACATTTTGTAAAACAATTATACTTCAGTTAAAAAATAAATACATTTTAAAAAATACCTCATGTCTTCCAATTCAGGGAAGGCATTAAATACAAATTATAAGAGCAATTTCAAACTCATGCAAAATACTCTCTTGTTTCACGATAATAAGATTAAAGAATAATTCCACTGAGAAAAATGAGTAATTTTCCAATTTGTCGCTCTATATTAATCTGTTGAATGCAGAGTATTAGGTAGCCATGTTTTACTTTATGTACCAAAATATTCCAAAGCCAAATAAAAAATTATTTTTGAAAAAAATTACATTTGATTATTTATGACTGGATTATCTGTGTCAAAGCATATAAAGAGAAGTTGTCTCCTTGCAATTTTACTGAGTGAGAAGTATTGATTCAATAACTCAGAAACAGACTGTTACTGTTAAATAGTCATATCTTATTGCTTTACTGTTAAATAGTCATATCTAATTGCCTCTACAAGAGTCTCTGTCACGTTTAAGCATTTATATGTAGGTTTCTGGGACTTTCAGGGTGTAACTACAATGATGACTTTTAGTAAGTTTTGTTCTGTTTTCAATCTCGGTACTGCTTCTAACTGCACATAGAAAATACAAGTTATCATTTTAGTGAGACGATAAATTAATTTTTTAAATCAGAGTTCAGGAGATCATTTTTTAGAGGTACTAATTATCAAACTAAAATTTATCTAATTGTAATTTGAAATTCCAAGGGGTAGCATAGTGACTAATTATGCTATACTCCATTGCTTTACAAAGCAATGCAAAAAAATGGTCTTTCCATGACGAGGTAGTAGCTCTGCTACTTTCTACAAGTAGCTCTGTTCTGTTGCTTGGTATAAAGTTGAACCAATCTTAACCTATGTGTTTGTACAAAATACTTGTAAAGCTCTCATTTTAGATACAACTTCTTTACACTTTCAAGTAGATAAAAACATTTAGGAATCCTCTCCTCCCTGAGTCTCACTTCTACAGAATCTCCAGTAACTGCTTTTCTGTAAGTAGATTTTGAGGGAGGAAATTCAGAGAAGCTTACTCTGTGTCACGTGGCAAACAGATAATACCCATGGATTCATAAGCTGGAACTAAGAGGACAATGACATATGAATTACATCATTTTATATCTCAAAGGGGGATTTTACATTTTTTTCACCTGGTTTTCCTGAAGTTATCCTTCCAATGTATCCATCCTACTTCTTTATGTGAACTTTTAGAGAATGCCTTCAATCTGTAGAAGTCCACTCAGTTATCTGTGTATTTGTGTGTGTAGACGTGGATCTGTGTGTGTGCTAAATAGTAAATGAGAAATATCTATGTGCCATGTAAGATACATAGCCTGTTCGCCCTAGCTAGTGTAAATTCACACAAAATACACTGGATGCAGTGGATCAGGTTTCTCTGTATAAAAATTTTGTGAATCGTGCAGTAAAGGATGGAAACGTGGTCCCTGTGCTCACTGTAGTGTTTATGGGAACTCTGGCCTAGAGCATGTCCGTTTCCATTGTAGGCAATGTTTTAAACTTTACTTGTGATGGCAAAGATGAGGCAGCTCCTGTAAGTAATGCACTGTTCCATGCTAGGTCATCCTGTAACTAAGGAAGAGGAAATCTGCCAGTACTGTTTTTTCTGGATTTAATTTAGTTTGGACTCAATGATCACATGTCAGTTATGTGGAGACAAACTTCTCATACTCTCCCCACAGATGCATTTTCTGTGTAGAAAAAGATATGCTTATGTCACATCCCCCACTGTGTTTGTGTCAGGGGCCTGAGGTGAACTATGTACTTTTTGTATCTGGAGCAAGCTTTTTAATTCTCAGAAGACTGGGGTGTCCAGTTACTCTATCTTCTTAAGCAATTAAAATTTCTAGCCGATTCAATAGCTCGAACTGCTACAGTCCTTTCTAACAATAAAAAAGGGTACTCATTTCATGAGAAACATTTGAGTGTAAATTAGATTGATTTATGTGACAATTGAGTTTTGCATTTTCATCCTTTATTTTCTTATTTCTGCATCACTCATTACTACATTTACATCTTACCAGTGCTTCCCTATTCCTTCACTTTCCTTAAGCACGTGTTTTAGTCTGTTAGTGCTCTCAAGCTAAATTATCGGTGTATAAGAAATATGTGGAAGAGAGGATTAAGTTGATACCACAAATTCGAGGAAGTAAAAAAGTGATCCACAGTTTCCAACTGGTCAAGAACTGTAAAAAGGATAGGAGATACAGCCAAAACCAAGATGTCAACTACACTTCAGTAAAACTTTTTAAAAACTAAATTGGCTATACCATTTTACCAAAAAAAGGAGGCAGACTGTTCTAGATAAAAGTATGCTTATTAGACCTAACAATCCCATGTAATGAGCGGTTCCTACATTTTTGAGGCAATTGGGAAAAATTTAAATATGGTTGAGGTATTAAATGAAAGGAATTATTAATTTTTCTGCTGCTGCTGCTAAGTCGCTTCAGTCGTGTCTGACTCTGTGCAACCCCAGAGACGGCAGCCCACCAGGTTCCCCGTCCCTGGGACTCTCCAGGCAAGAACACTGGAGTGGGTTGCCATTTCCTTCTCCAATGCATGAAAGTGAAAAGTGAAAGTGAAGTCGCTCAGTCGTGTCTGACTCTTAGCGACCCCATGGACTGCAGCCCACCAGGCTCCTCTGCCCATGGGATTTTCCAGGCAAGAGTACTGGAGTGGGGTGCCATTTAATTTTTCTAGGGGTTAATGATATTGCAGTCTTGTTAAAAATGTCTATGTTGATCCTTATTGAACTATGTAGGAGTAAACTGATATGTTACATGCCAGTTACTATGAAATATTTTAATAATAAAATGGATATGATGCAAGTGTAGCAGTATCTTGATAATTGTTGAACCTGAATGATGGTTATCTGGGGGTGCATTGTACTATTTACTCTGCTTTCCTGAATGTTTTCAATTGAGCCATAATTTCTTGCCCTGCTAGTAATATTTAAAGTAACATTTCTGTTTCATAAAATATGTACGTGTTTCAGTTTTTTTTAAAGCAGAAGATAAACAATGTCAACTCATTCTTGTACATACATGGTGTGGAGAGTGGAAAGAAGATAGCAAAAATCGGTTGAACTCTTGTTTAAAAGAAGAGTTTGAGGGTTGTATGTCATTTATATTAACACTGTTCTCTTATATAGAGGAGGAATAATTCACAAAATATCAGACAACAAGGAACTGCCTTTTCTGCTAAATAACAGCTATCTTAAAATAATAAGCTTACTTTCATCTTTTCTATTATATGAAATGGAATCTGGTTGATACAATGATTACTTTAATGAAAAACTACATGAAGAGTCTATCCTCTAGCATAAAAATAGACTAGGACAGAATAAAAATGTATGGCTTAATAGGAGTTTGTGATAAAAGTCAGTGTTTTCCAATGAGAATTAATGGGACTGCCAAAAAAGCTCATGGGATCCCAGGTTGCCATATAGAAGTATACTTCTAGAATATGCAAAGCAATGTCTTTTTCTTCTAATAAATTGATTAGACAATATTTGGAACATTATATTTTGGGAAATAATCCTTGTATAAGGTCAAAGAAAAGCAATACTAATGGTGAGGGTAAAAAGAAAGAAGGGTCAGAGAAACATCTGCTTCTGCTTTATTGACTATGCCAAAGCCTTTGTGTGGATCACAACAAACTGTGGAAAATTCTTCAAGAGATGGGAATACCATAACACCTTACCTTCCTTCTGAGAAATCTGTATGCAGGTCAAGAAGCAACAGTTAGAACCAGACATGGAACAATGGACTCGTTCCAAATTGGGAAAGGAGTATGTCAAGGCTGTATATTGTCATCCTGCTTATTTAACTTATATGCAGAGTACATCATGAGGAATGCCGGGCTGGATGAAGCACAAGCTGGAACCATGATTGCCAGGAGAAGTATCAATAACCTCAAGATAATACAGATGACACCACCCTTATGGCAAAGAGCAAAGAGGAACTAAAGAGCCTCTTGAAGAGAGTGAAAACGCTGTCTTAAAACTCAACATTCAAAAAATGAAGATCATGGCATCCTGTTCCATCACTTCATAACAAATAGATGGGGAAACAATGGAGAAAACAGTGAGACTGTTTTCTTGGCTCCAAAATCACTGCAGGTGGTGACTTCGGCCATGAAATTAAGACACTTGCTCCTTGGAAGAAAAGCTATGACCAACCTAGCCAGCATATGAAAAAGCAGAGACATTACTTTGCTGACAAAGGTCCATCTAGTCAAAGCTATGGTTTTTCCAATAGTCATGTATGGATGTGAGAGTTGGACCATAGAGAAAGCTGAGTGCCAAAGAATTGATGCTTTTGAACTGTGGTGTTGGAGAAGACTCTTGAGAGTCCCTTGGACTGCAAGGAGATCAAACCAGTCAATCCTAAAAGAAATCAGTCCTGAATGTTCATTGGAAGGACTGATGTTGAAGCTGAAGCTCCAATACTTTGGCCACCTGATGTGAAGAACTGACTCATTAGAAAAGACCCTGATGTTGGAAAAGATTGAAGGCAAGAAGAGGACAGCAGAGGATGAGATGGTTGGATGGCATCACCAACTCAATGGACATGAGTTTGAGCAAGCTCCAGGAGTTGGAGACAGACAGGGAAGGCTGGTGTGCTGCAGTCCATGGGGTCACAAAGAGTTGAACAGTTCACTTGAACTGAGCAAGTGAACTGACTGGTGAGGGGACTCAAAGCCAGATTATGGGAGGCATGGTCAAAGGGCTAGAAATGATTCGTTTGGAGAAAAGAAGTCTAAATGGAATTCAAACACACTACAGGTATCTGATGTACAAAATGCTGAAGGGATAGAAAGAAAAAAGAACAAATTAGTGGAAATTATAGAAAGGTAACCTGCCATAATCCTTAAGTACCCCAGCAAGGCCCCATCTGCTGTTTCCTCCCTGTCACCCTCCCCCGGCCAGACCATTTATCAGGATAGTTTGAAGCAAGCAGCCTTTGAGGGATAAGTTAGAGATCCCACTTTGGAGAAAAGACAGACTTGTTCACTACTTATTATAAAAGCGGTGAATTCCCCAAGCTCAGTGTTCTTAACCTAGGACAAAACCCTACTGTGTGCATATAATATACCTGGGCCCCTCTTTGGTGCCCTCATTGACCTTGGACCATAAGGGAAACTGACTCAAATGTGATGTTTATCCTACTTGTTAACTATGAAAAATGGAAAATTTTGTCTCTGACTCAGACATCTCACATCTTCTGCCAACACTGGTGAAACAGTAATAGACTAATTTATTAGTTCATAAGTAGGATTAGATAAATAAATACCAGACCCAACAAAGGAAAAACACATTAGTTAGTGGGTTCCCTGTTGAAAGGTGTTCAAAAGTGGATGCACAAACCTTTATGTTAGAATACTGCATAGACATAGCAAAAACTAAAGCCCCACACTAATTTTCCTTAGACTTTTAATGTCATTCCATTTGAGTAAATTTTCTTTTTAGGGAACACAGTATATAGGTTTAGACTTCTCTGTAGAATACCAGAAGACTTTTATTGAGTTATCCCAAGAGAATATTGCTGTATCCCTCCAAGATGAACCATTAGGAAATCCCTGTATAAACATGATTCAATGCATCTTTAAATACCCAACTTCCACCCACTGTCCCTACATATCCCTAATCTCATAAATCTTTATTTGCTAGCAGATGAAGGAAAACTCAAAAAGTATTGAGCCAAAATTTAATTCATCCCTGACTTTTCATCAAAGCTTTTGGCACCCTGAGGAGTCAAGACTTGAATCTCGAATCTCTGCCTTGGCAGCCCTCTTTCTGCCATATAAGAAGCTAAATGTCTCTTATTGGAAATTCATGAACTTCAGTTTTATTAGCCTTAGTGAAACTCTAGTATGTAATGTGGTAAGCACACTCATAATATTTTTCTTTCACTGCTAAAAGCCTCTCATTTATCAGAATACTTTGAAAAATATGTATTAAAATCTAGTCTGGCTTTTGCATGAGTGGTGTGATTCAGGTTTGCATCACATATGATATCCCTGAACACAAAGTTTTAACACAAGCTTCCTGTGGTAAGCTCACATTCTTTGTCTTCTTCTTTGCATATGATTTGTGCATCACACACATTCATCCGCTGGGTGGCGATGTGTACTCAGGGATATTTACTGTTTCTCGTTCCCTCAATCTAACTGAATTTGACATCAGATGTTTTTATTTGGAAAACTGGCCTTGTATTAAACCTTATGAAACAATATTACCTGAATTCAAGCTTCTACCTACAGAGACTTTAATAATTTTAATACTTCCTCCCAGCGACTGAACTGACCTGACCATTTGTTCTCAACCACATGCTCCTCCCAATATATTCACAGGCCACACATTTGCAAAACAGATGATCCCTCATGCTCTTCTCAGTCCATGCCATTCTATAATTATTCATACCTCACTCCTTAAACACACATATGCCCTTTCTGTATTCCCCTAAACTGTTTTCCAACCCCAACACTCTTAGTTCCCTACCTCTCATTTCTGTGGCTTGTGCCTGACAATGGATTTTCCTCTTTTCCAATTTGTTTCTTAAATATCACATCTCCTTCATAGTGAAATCAAGAGACACATCATTAAGCTCCTATATAACTTGACAGATATCCACTCTGGTTCTTTACTACATCCTAGATAAAGAGAGCAGATTCAGGATATTCAGCCTTGGAAAGTTATGTAGTTGCACTTGACTTAACTGTACAAAATGTAGAATGAGACTAATTAACTAGCTGTATGTAAGATTTCGGGCATCCCTGGTGACTCAGCAGTAAAATATTTGCCTGCCAAGGTAGGAGATGCAGGTTCAGTTCCTGAGTCAGGAAAATCCCCTGGAGAAGGAAATGGCAACCAAGTCCAGTATTCTTGCCTGGGAAATCCCATGGAAAGAGGAGCCTGGCGGGCTACAGCCCATGGGGTCACAAAAAGAGTAGGACACAAATCAGTGACTAAACAACAATATTCCATTATACATGTACATATCATCTTCCTTATCCATTCATCTATTGACGAGCACTTGGCCTAGTATGTGATCTATCCTGGAGAATGTGCCATGTATATTTGAAAAGATTGTATATTCTGCTGCTTTTGTATAGAGTGTTCTGTTAATATTAAGCCATTTTGTTTAATGTGTCATTTAAGGCCTGTGTTTCTTTATTGGCTTTCTGTCCACTGAAGTAAGTGGGCTGTTAAAGTCAATTTCTGTAAGTTACTGTCAATTTCACCCTTTATGTCTGTTAATATTTGCCTCATGGATTTAGATATTGGTGCTCAGACATAAAAGAATCCGCCTGCAAAGGAGGAGACCTGAGTTTGATCCCTGGGTCAGAAAGATCCCCTGGAGAAGGAAAAGGCAACCCTCTCCAGTATTCTTGCCTGGAGAATCCCATGGACAGAGGAACCTGGTGGGCTATATAGTTCATGGGGCTGCAAGAGAGTCAGACATGACTTAGTGACTAAACAACAACGTGTAAGATTTATTTTCAATATAAGAAAGGGAAACCTCATAAGCAGCTTTCTCAATATGATTTAGAATGTAATTTTTATATACTACTGTAATTTAGTTCCACAAATGAGGCCTAACTAAGGTCAGGTTTATAGCTTATGGATTCATATGGGCCAGTTTTACAATGAGAGAAACTCTTCTGCAAAATATGAGACTCTGATATTCATAGTGGAAAACACTCTCAGTGATGTCTTCTCTCAAGAGAGAAAGAGACGAGATATGAGCCTTCACCATAGAAAACGATTCAAGAATGTATTAGCAACCACTACTACCATCCTGATACTCAAGGGACAACTTTGTTATAAAGTGTTTTATTTTTGAAATAAAGCCATCCTTGTCTCTACTGTTTCTAAAACTTTCACAAAAAAAAAAGAAAGGGAAAAACTTCCAAGAAATTAAATTTTTTGTCAAGTCTGATTGCAATATGAGAAAACTCACAAAAATTTATATATATGTATATATATGATTGAAAATAAAATCATAGTAATAGTAGCTGCATTAGATGGTGAAATTATGGAAACTCATTTCTCCTTTCCGTTTTTCTGTATCTTTTTATATTTTCTATTTATTTTAACGAACTATACTTTTTTCCTGGAGGAGGAAGTGGCAACCCACTCCAGTGTTCTTGCCTGGAGAACCCCCATGGAAAGAGGAGCCTGGCGGGCTACAGTCCATGGGCTCGCAAACAGTCAGACACTACTGAGCAACTAAGCACATACTTTTTTCAAAAGAAAAAATTATATGTAACTGTGTCTAAAACATATTTATTTCTCTGCCCTGGATTGAAAACCTTTTTCTTTCGTATATCCTTCTGCCATCTAATTTTCCAAACGGTACTTAATAATATTTTGAAATTTCCTTGCACAAACACAAGGTGCTGAGTGTTTTGGGAGGGTTGGCTCAGGCTTTTTTTTTTTTTTTCCTGTTAAAGATTTATTTTAGAATAGCTTTTAGACTTACAGAGAATTGTAAAAAACAAGACAAACCAAAACATAACCACTTTTCCCTATTACTAACATCTTACATTAGTTTGGTACACTTACTGCAATTACTGAACCAATACTGATACAGTATTTTTAACTAAAGTTCAAACCTTATTCAGATGTCCTTTGTTTTCATGTCCTTTTTCTGTTCCAGGATCCCATCTACGACACTCCATTGCATTTAGTTGTCATATCTCCTTAGGCTCCTCTTGGCTACAAAAATTTCTTAGGCTTTCCTTATTTTTCATGACTTTGGCAGCTTTGAGGAATACTGGTCAGGTATTTTGTAGAATGCCCCTCAACTGGTATTTCTCTGATGTTTTTCTATTAATTAAACTTAGATTATGGATTTGGGGGAAGAAGACCACAGAGGTGAAGTCATTTCATGGGTAAGTGCTATCCCCATGACTTAGCACCATTGGTCACCTGGCTGAGGTAGTGTTTGTTAGATTTCTCCATTGTAAAGTCACTCTTTGCAGTTCATGCTTTACTCTTTGGTGGTCTGAGCACAGTTATGCTGGTTCCAAACAGGAAAAGGAGTACGTCAAGGCTGTATATTGTCACCCTGCTTATTTAACTTCTATGCAGAGTACATCATGAGAAATGCTGGGCTGGAAGAAGCACAAGCTGGAATCAAGATTGCCAGGAGAAATATCAATAACCTCAGATATGCAGATGACAACACCTTGATGGCAGAAAGTAAAGAGGAACTAAAAAGCCTCTTGATGAAAGTGAAAGAGGAGAGTGAAAAAGTTGGCTTAAAGCTCAACATTCAGAAAACTAGGATCATGGCATCTGGTCCCATCACTTCATAGGAAATAGATGGGGAAACAGTGGAAACAGTGTCAGGCGTTATTTTGGGGGGCTCCAAAATCACTGCAGATGGTGATTGCAGCCATGAAATTAAAAGACGCTTACTCCTTGGAAGAAAAGTTATGACCAACCTAGATAGCATATTGAAAAGCAGAGACATTACTTTGCCAATAAAGATCCATCTAGTCAAGGCTATGGTTTTTCCAGTGGTCTTGTATGGATGTGAAAGTTGGACTGTGAAGAAAGCTGAGTGCTGAAGAGTTGATGCTTTTGAAATGTGGTGTTGGAGAAGACTCTTGAGAGTCCCTTGGACTGCAAGGAGATCCACCCAGTCCATCCTAAAGGAGATTAGTCCTGGGTGTTCATTGGAAGGACTCATGTTGAAGCTGAAACTGCAGTACTTTGGCCACCTCATGCAAAGAGTTGACTCATTGGAAAAGACCCTGATGCTGGGAGGGATTGGGGGCAGGAGAAGAAGGGGACAACAGAGGATGAGATGGCTGGATGGCATCACTGACTCGATGGACATGAGTTTGAGTAAACTCCGGGAGTTGGTGATGGATAGGGAGGCCTGGCCTGCTGCGGTTCATGGGGTCGCAAAGAGTCAGACACGACTGAGCAACTGAACTGAACTGAACTGATGCTTACTGAGTAGGGAGTTATGTTCCACCTCTGTGAAGGCAGAGAATCTACATAAATTATTTGAAGATTTATGCAGAGGAGATTTGTCTACTCTTCTCCTTTTATTATCTATTCAATTATTTATATTAAAAGAAAAGAGAAACACTAATTTGAAAAGAAACATGCAGCCCAATGTTCACATAGCACTAGTTACAAGGCCGAAATATGGAAGCAACCTAAATGTCCATCGACAGATGAATGGATGAAGAAGGTGTGGCACATATATACAATGGAATACTACTCAGCCATTAACAAGAATGAAATAATTGCCATTTGCAGCAACATGAATGGACTCAGAGATTATCATACTAAGTGAAGTAAGTCAAGCAGAGAAAGACAAACAGATGATATTACTCACATGTGAAACTTAAAAGTAAAATGAATGAATGAATATAACAAAACAGAAACAGACTCACAGATAAACAGAACAAACTAGTGTTACCAGTGGGGAAGGGGCAGGGAGGAGGGGCAAGATATACGTAGGGGACTAAGAAATAAACTACCATGTGTAAAGTAAATAGGCTACAGGATATATCATACAACACAGGGAATATAGCCAATCTTTTATAATAACTTTAAATGGGAGTAAAAACTATAAAAATTTTGAATTACTGTGTTGTGCACTTGAAACAAATATCATATTATAAATCAATTATACTTTGATTAAAAAGAAAATTCAGTCATCCCAATGAATCTTTTTGTATTTTCAGGACTGATATGTAGCTTCTCTTCTGGCCCTATTAGCGATTCTACACACGCCAACACTGAGGCCCAGAGATCCGGCGACTTCCTTAGGTCACCCCCTAGTTAGCAGAATGGAACTGGATGCCTACTCTCTTGACCTTCGAATCAGAGCTCTTTTCACCACAGAGCTTTGCCTCATTTAATAACTGACTTATGCATTCAACTCATTCATTTGTTCTACAACGACAACAAAAAATAACCTGCGTAACTGCTCCTTACTTGTCACTCTGCTAGGATTTGCAGGTATTTAAATTTTTGGAGAGTTTATACCGCTTTAAAAGAATTGAATCTAAAAGTAGATAAACTTCCACCAGGTGGCACAAACCCTCAGACTGGCAAGAACATTTGGAAGTATTTTATAGGTAACCAGTTCAGCTTTTTCTTTCAGACTTTTTTTTTTTTTTTTTCAAATTCAGACAGTGAGAATTGGTCTGAATGTGTTATCCAGGTTCATCATTTTCTGTGAAGGTGCTACGCATCTTCCAGCCTTCCAGCAAAATCTTTGAGTTACTTTTCTGTTTCACTTCACATTTTACTTATGGAGTCACTGCTTGTTCAAATTGGCTCCTTCCCTCACCTGTAGATAGTTCACGCTGCTGCTGCTGCTGCTAAGTCACTTCAGTTGTGTCCGACTCTGTGCGACCCCATAGACGACAGCCCACCAGGCTCCCCCATCCCTGGGAGTCTCCAGGCAAGAACACTAGAATGGGTTGCCATTTCCTTCTCCAATGAATGAAGGTGAAAAGTGAAAGTGAAGTCGCTCAGTCGTGTCCGACCCTCAGCGACCCCATGGATTGCAGCCTACCAGGCTCCTCTGTCCATGGGATTTTCCAGGCAAGGTAGTTCATAAAAGCCTCCAATTTGGCCGTGTCAGGGGAAAAACACCTGGGCTGGTCTCAGCCTACTGCCAGTTCACTGCCATTTCTGGACCTTGCTTCTGCTTTTCTCTTTCCCTGAAATTCCCCCTCTAAACTCTTTCATTACTGACTCACCAATGTTGAACAAACATTTAAGTAGGCATTAAGGTGATGCTAATATAAAAAAGTCCTAAACTACATACTCTCTCCTCACACTGTTATGTCCCTCCCTACCCTTCTGAGGGTAGAGAATATCTTGTTGATAAAATGGTTTTATAAACAAATAGATTGAAAGCATTTGCCAGAAACTATGGTGGCCAAATTACTGGCCTTGTAGAGATGGTCAAGAAAGAACGTGGTCCTTGGGTTAGGACTGGATACA
Source organism: Bos taurus (assembly GCF_002263795.3). Classification (NCBI taxonomy): domain Eukaryota; kingdom Metazoa; phylum Chordata; class Mammalia; order Artiodactyla; family Bovidae; genus Bos; species Bos taurus. The sequence goes on from NC_037339.1 coordinate 14,119,573, forward strand.
GAGTTAAATACAGTTTTACACAGTGAGATGAAAGGGCATGGTATTTCAAAGTCTGACAATGAATAGAAGGTAGGAGGTATATAGGCAAATGGCCAATGCGGTGTGAAGAAGAAAGACAGGGACGAGATTTTGAGGGCCTTTGAATTACACGCAAAGAAGTTTTACGACTTACATACTGGGCACTCCTATGTTGGGAGAATGTTATGCTTTAGACACTTGGAGTCACTGAAATATTTAGAAGGGGGGATGACACAGACTTTCACTTTAGAAATGTCATCTGCAACTGTGTGTGGCGTATATTAGAGAGAGGTGAGATCAGATACGAGGCAACCAGCTAGGAAAAGGGCATAGAGCCTGGGTGGAGAAGTGAAGGCCTGAGCCAGGGTAGAAGCCAGAAGCTGTCTGAAGGAGATCAGGGATGAATCTGAGAGATTCAACAGAATTTGATGAGGAATCAGACTTGAGAGTAAAGAGAGTGTTTTGTGACCACAGTTTCCTGATTTAGGTCACTGGGTGAGTGATGATGTTATTAATCAGGGTAGAGGATACAGGAGGCTGAGCAATTTTTAGGAGGTAGTGATGATGAACGTCTTGAGTCTACTTGAGGACATATTATCCAATTATTTGCACTAATCAGCTTCATACATTATTAATACACAGGTTAGAATGAAAGATTCCATAGAGAAAAATCGCCTGCTGCCATTCATCAATCAATCAATATGCTGTCAAAAGTATTTTAGGGGTTAAGTAGAATGGATATTGTGGACCGTACATCCCAAACTTTCCAAGACAGTTTTACTTCCTACAGTTTTATTCTTTTTAATAAACACAGGTCATTAAATGTATAATTAATATGATTTAACTTTTTATCTCTTGTAAAGACTGTTCTCATAAGTAAGACCATAAATAATTAAAAGGTTTAAGATCTGAGTCCTGTTAGTTAGGAATCTGTAACCTAATCCAGAGGAAGAATTTGACACCCAGTGGGAAACCATTTAGTGATCAACTGTAGTGTACAGAAAGCATCTGTCTTTTGGGCCAGAGAAGGCTGCACCAAGGAGAAGCTGGAACTGCAGCAAAGCTCTGAAGGCTGAGCAGTATCTGAAAGTCTGACCCTGAGTGAGGAGAGTCGCCTTAGGAAAGGAGCCAAACTGGAAATGACCTCACCGTGTCCGAGGGAGATGGAGGACCATGACCTTTCTTGATTTGTCTTTTGGCTCAGCCACAAGGAGAGGCTGCTGGGTGCTGTGACGCCTATTTCTGCCTTCCTATATCCATCTCCTCAGCAGGATTCATATGTGATCATTTTTCTATGATAGAATGAAAATTTCTAGTTGTGTGGATTCCAGGATTTCTTTTTGTCATCCCCTTTCTGGCTTTTTCCCATTTGCATCTCATTCTGAATTTTAGCTTTTCTGACCTGAGTCCTAAAAGCTTTTGCTAGATTGTAGGATTCCCTAGTCACCTTAGTCTCTATTTTGGGTAAGATTCCTGTTTTCCTGTGAGGTATACACACAGTCTTTTGAGGCAGTGTTACTGGAATTCCCATTAGAGTTAACTGTATAACAATGAGGTATTCTTCTAGCATAATGGATAGATAAATGTGTGCTACTGAAAAATCCATAATGTAAGGAAGACACGTAATAGTGACTCCTGCACAGAGGCATCTGATAAGTTTTTGTAAATGAATTAATCTTATGTAATAACCTATTTAAAAAAAGAATACGTCTTTTCTGTTCTACACCTTAAAAAAAATTTACCTATTTCATTGCAGCGTGCAGGGTCTCAGTAGTTGCCACATACAGCATAGTTGCCCCATGGCATGTGGGATCTTAGTTTCCTGACCAGGGATCAAACCCACATCCTCTGCATTGGAAGGTGGATTCTTAACCACTGGAGAACCAGGGAAGTCCCATGTTATATACTTTTCAAAAGCACTTTTTACCATCAGAACAACAACAAATACAGTAGAGGCTCCAGAGATACATGGTGAGGTCATACTTCTTCTGAGACGATTCCTCTGGCTTCTCCTTAAGTCAAGCTCCGACTCCCGAGGCTGTGAGAGCAGGTGTGGGTCAGAGGCCTTGTGTGTCAACCCCCTTCTTTCCAGGGTCCCTAGCTCAGGGATCTGTTAGAAGTATATCAAAACATTAGTCCAAGCGGCTGGCTCCACTTCAGCTACGGTGCTCTAATGGGAGTTCTGAACACTCTGAAAACAGTCCATTCTTTAAGGTTGATGAACATTCCTTTTATAATTTGCTGACACTTTGTGTTGGACAAGCTACTAATATATCTGATAGACCAAAATTAAAATTCAGCTAGCCGTACTCTGATGGTTGATCATAAATCCAAAATCGGCAAAGTCCAATTAATGAGGTTTTATTATCCACATATGCATGTGGATGTATATAGGGTTACATGTATGTAAATCAATAAGGATAGCAATTTAGAACTGAAGGGACACAGAAAAATGAATTCTATTTAAAGCTTACAGTTTAGCAGATGAAGAGATCTGTGCCTGGTAAATTGTACTTCTTGTACCCAAGAGACTAGCTCTATATTTAAACACAGTCCAGAAATAGCCTCCTTTACAGATGTAATTTGCTATGATTCCATGGCTCCACTGAGCACATACATGTTATGTAATGCTCTTAGTCCTATTAGCTGTGTCTTCTCTTCCTGTAAGTCTCCAACCACTTTGAAGATAGATTTTATCTTTTTACAATCTTCATTTATCTTTGCCCAGTCCCTCCCCATGTCTGGTACTGGACCGAGCATCAGTCAAGCCAACAGGCAGCCATGATCCTGCACTGAAATTAAGGAAACACACAATCAGCTGATAGATTTCTTGGGAGCTTTGCGAATCTTCTGCTCCAGTACACCTGACAGCTTCCCCAGTTAACCTTGTGTGCTGTTTGGAGTGCTGTGGTCTTTACTCTTCCCCTGATAGTGGGAAGCTCTGCCCTTATGATAGGGCTATCCCATCCCATTGTTTCCCCACCCTAACACCAACAATTGCAGGGCACTGCACTGGGTTTGCCTTTCTCTGGTTTGGATACAATTTAGAATTGTTGCCACTCACCAGCCCTCTTTTAATGGTGCCCCTCAGCTCAATCTCCTCCATTCAGGCAACCTGAGTAGTAAATAACACTGCAGCCCATGTAATCCCACCCTGAGATCTAAAGCTATTGCTTGCCTGGCACTGTTACATAAAATAAATGGGTGTTGAATAATTTGAAAGAGTGAATGTGGATATTATTCACTCAACTAGTATTTACTGAGTACCTAATATATTATACAGTGTAGTAAATAGCAGAGACATCATTTTGCTGACAAAGGTCCATACAGTCAAAACTATGGTTTTTCCAGTAGTCATGTACAGATGTGAGTGGAGGACCATAAAGAAGGCTGAGCACTGAAGAATTGATGTTTTCAAATTGTGGTGATCTTCTTGAGAGTCCCTTGGACTGCAAGTAGATCAAACCAGTCAATCCTAAAGGAAATCAACCCTAAATATTCATTGGAAGGACTGTTGCTAAAGCTCTAATACTCTGGCTACCTGAGGCGCAGAGCTGACTTACTGGAAAAGACCCTGATGCAGGGAAAGATTGAAGGCTAAAGGACAAGAGGGCAGCAGAGGATGAGGTGGTTAGATAGCATCACCAACTCAGTGGACATGAATTTGAGCAAACTCTGGGAGATAGTGGAGGACAGAGGAGCCTGGCATGCGACAGTCCATGAGGTCACAAAGAGCTGGACACAATTTAGCAACAACAGTGGCTCAGATGGTAAAGAATCTGCCTGCAGTGCACGAGACCTGGGTTCGATCCCTGGGTTAGGAAGAACCCCTGGAGAAGGGAAAGGCTACCCACTCCAGTATTCTGGCCTGGAAAATTCCATGGACTGTATAGTCCATGGGCTCACAAAGAGTCGGACACGACTGAGTGACTTTCACTGAAATTAGCAACAACAACAACAACAGCCTGATATATACGATACCAGATCCTTTTCCAGGTGCTGGAGACACAACCAAAAACAAGATCAAGTTTCTGCCCTCCTGGAGTTTACATTCTAGCAGGAAGGGCACAATAAACAAATAAATTAACAGATATATAATATAAAGTCACTGCTTAAGAGTTAAGTGCTGTGAAAAAACAAGAAGCAGGAGAAGGGAATGGAAAATGACGTCACTAATCAACATCTCTAATCATCAGAGAAACACAAATCAAAACCTCAGTGAGGTATCACCCACACTGTCAGAAGGGCTATTATCAAAAAGACGAGATACAACAGGTATCGGCGACAGTGTGGGAAAAGGGAACTCTTGTGTACTGCAGATGAAACTGTAAATTGGTGCAGGCACTTTGTAAAACAGTGTGGAGGTTTCTCAAAAAGTTAAAAATGAAAAAAAGAGAGAGGTATTGCCCCTGAACAGGAAGTCACTATTATTATTGTGACAAATGTTACTGAGAGATCACAGGTCATTTATTGAGTGTCTTCCATTTGTTGGGTATTTGTTGGGCATTCAAAATTTAGAGATGGATAAAACACGGGCCTTGACTTCAAGAAGCCCCAGGACAGAACTGTGAACAAATCAAAATGTCAGGGAATGAATGCAGCAAAAGCATTTACAACTCTCCAAGCTTGCTGCTCGTTCCCACTTTATACATGAGACACCAAGACTCAGGATTAAATGATTTGTTCAGTGTTATACAACAGACAAAACTGAAATCCAGCATGGAGATAGGGAGTTAACACCTAAACCCTACCTGTCGTTCCATACAACCTTTCTCAGAAAGCGAGAGCAGAGGGGATCCAGCCCAGTGCCTCTCTGGATGCTGGAATCCTTGCATCCTTCAGCACAAAGTCAACGTCTTGGTGAATTTGGTCATAGATGATGAAAGTAAAACGGAGGATTACATATGCTTTGTCTTGGTTTATAAGTCTATTCTTTTTACCCATTGACAGGTTGTCCATCAAACTAGCATTTGTAATATTAAGTAGAGAGCTAGATTTGCATACCTATCCTGGGCTAGTAGAAATATGAGGTGTCCCCTGGAGGGTACGTTGGTCAGTTTTCAAAATATCTGAGTCATAGGTCATAGCCTTTTAGTGAGTTGGATTTTTGTTAATATAATGATGGTAGTATTTTGATGATAAAGGGAAAACCGAATGGATCATTAGGTCTTCCATTCCTGAGAAGTAAGAAGTCTTGTGGGCAGTCATATGGTATCCTGAGAGCTAGAGTGTATGTACAATTACAACTGTCAGCTCCGTGAGCCACTGTGGAGCTGTTACTATAATGTCCTATATCAGTATTTAGTAAGTGTGCCATAACAGTTTAATATGAAATGGCTCTTCATATTCATTCAGAAAAATGTCCATGAGCTAAATGTTTGCAGAACATTTACCATAACTCTGTTAAGGTAAATTATAGGTACCATACTATTGTTCCTGTGTTAAGAAAGAGAAATCCAACTAGAGGAGGAAATAAAAATATGCACTTCATGTATAGAACAGTCTTTTGGACTCTGTGGGAGAGGGAGAGGGAGAGGGTGGGATGATTTGGGAGAATGGCATTGAAACATGTATAATATCATATATGAAACGAGTCGCCGGTCCAGGTTTGATGCACGATACTGGATGCTTGGGGCTGGTGCACTGGGACGACCCAGAGGGATGGTACGGGGAGGGAGGAGGGAGGAGGGTTCAGGATGGGGAACACGTGTATACCTGTGGCGGATTCATGTTGATATATGGCAAAACCAGTACAATATTGTAAAGTTAAAAAATAAAAAATAAAAATAATAAAAATCCAAAAAAAAATAAACTGAATGAAAAGCACAGACCAATTATCAGTGTTTATTTAAAATAGATATATAGTAAATTTAAAACAAAATATGCACTTCACTTGGGTACAGTAATAAATCATTGGAAAAGTCCAAAGTAGGACAAAATTCTAGTGACTACTAGCCTGGATTAATAGAACTTTAGTTTTTAAAACAAACTTTTGGGGAATATGAAGGGCACAAAAACAAACCTGACCACTAAGACTTAATTTTGTGTGGCCTATCGGAGAGAAAGTTAATGAGCACATTTAATGCTCCGGCAAGAACTGGGATAATTATGAAAACTAGGAAGGACGGGAAAGCTTGACCAATCAGGACAACGTTTCTGTGCCATTGTTTTACACTGGAGATGTTTGCATTTTGTCCATTTCTTATAGTGAGTTTTGTATTGTCTCTTTGAGGTCTGGATTTTGTTTTACTTCAGTTCTAGTTAGCATAATGCTGAATGCCAGTATTCTGTTACTTCAATTCTCCCCTCCTTTCCGAATTCCCAAGCCCTTCCATGGAAACTCAGTATTAAAAGTCTGTCTCAGGAGTGGGTTGCCATGCCCTCCTCCAGGGGATTTTCCCGACCCAGGGATCGAACCCACGTCTCTTGTATCTCCTGCAACAGCAGTCAGGTTGTTTACCACTAGAACCACCTTGGAAGTTCCCTTCGTTAACAAAGGCCCTGGCAAATCTGCAGGTGTGCCTTCCCCACCTTGATGACGGAGCATTGGAACCAAGTTGAGCCTGTTGTTCAGGTAGCCTTCACTCTTGAATCTGCTGGAACACACTTTCAATAGACCTCTGGTGGAATCTAAAAAATAATGACAAGGAAAAAAAAAAAATCACCCAATGCAGGTCTAGATATTCAGAATATTTTATTTACAGTGGGCAAATATCCTTACAGTTTTAGGAGCCCTTCCCACTTGTGTGTTTGATATAGAAACAGAATCTCAGATGTTTCTCTCTCTGGAGAGGATATTTATTTACATAAAAGAAAGGCAAGGTTAGAATGGTTTGTCTATGAACCTGTGTGAGCAAGCCCCTGGTATAAGGAACTAGATCTATTAGGATCTATTTATTATTACTATCTAGCAACTAGGGTCTATTCTCTTTTTCTTGGTTTTATTTTTTCTTTTGTCTTATTTTTTAAAAGAGAAGTAGATGGAAAAACATATGGCCCTCTTCCTTTGGATCAGAAGGTAAACATTCTCTTATCATGGAGCAAATTATTTGGGAAAGAGTAAATTAAAAAGTTAGAACAATTTGAGATGGGAACACTCAGCCTGTTTCTTTGCCAATAATGGATATTACCTCATGACTATGTTTGAAATTTTCCTCAGCCTGTTTTTAAGGGCTGGAATTGATCAATTTAAGCATTTCCATGACACCAACTTGACTTTTCTCCATCTGAATTTCATATATTTGCTTCTAGCTAGAAGGTAATTTGTTTGGCTCATTATAAAAAAATGTTGAAATGGCCAAAGTTTCCAAGATCATTTCTATTTTTTTTCTTTCTTTTGGTAAAACCAAACTGCTTAGCCAATTGTCCAATTAAAATTAATTTCCTATGAAGGAAACTTCTTCTTATGGTGAGTGTTCCTAATTTACTTGGACATCTTTAGATATATTGGGTTGGCCAAAAGGCTAGTTTTCCATAAACTTATGGAAAAACCTGATGAGCTTTTTGGCAAACCCAATAATTTGCTTATTTTATGATGGTTAGACTTTTCTTTCCTTTGGACCAGCATCTATTCTGTGACTTTTCCCTTTCTGTACTTTTTTCCTACTCATTATTCAGATAGTTTTGCTCTTCTAGTATCATACTATTTTAATCACTGTAGCTTTGTAATATATTTTGAAACTAGGATACCTCCACTTTATTCTTCTTTCTCAAGATCTCAGGATCAAAATAGCTTTGGTTATTCAAGATCTTTTGTGACTTCATATGAATTTTAGGATTTTTTTTCTATAATAAGATACCATTGGGATTTTGATGGAAATAGTATTGAACCTGTAGATTGCTTTGGATAATATGGATATCTTAACAATATTGAGTCTAAACATGGGGTGTTTTCCATTTATTTGTATTTTTATTTCCTTCTTTCTTTCTTCAATGTAGTTCCGTTTTCAGTGTACAAGTTTTTCCAACTATTTGGTTAAGTTTATTCCTAAGTATTTTATGCTTTTGATGTTACTGAAAACGGGACTGTTTTCTTGATTTTCTTTTTGGATATTTCATAGTTAATATATAGAAATGGACCTTGTTTTTTAAATTAATTAGGTAATTTTAATTGGAGGCTAATTACTTTACAATATTGTAGTGATTTGGGCCATATGGAATTTGTTTTTGTCTGTTGATTTTCTATCCTGAAGTTTCCTGAATTCATAATTAGTTCTAAGACTTTTGTGTGTGTGTGAAATCTTTAGAATTTGCTGTGTATAGGAGCAAATTCAGAGAAGGCAATGGCACCCCACTCCATTACTCTTGCCTGGAAAATCCCATGGGTGGAGGAGCCTGGTAGGCTCCAGTCCATGGGGTCGCTAAGAGTCGGGCACAACTAAGCAACTTCACTTTCACTTTTCACTTTCATGCATTGGAGAAGGAAATGGCAACCCACTCCAGTGTTCTTGCCTGGAGAATCCCAGGGACAGGGGAGCCTGGTGGGCTGCTGTCTATGGGGTCACACAGAGTCGGACACGACTGAGGCGACTTAGCAGCAGCAGCAGCAGGAGCAAACTATCTGTAAACAGAGATGCTTTTACTTTTTCCTTTCTGATTTGGATGCCTTTTGTTTTTCCTTGCCTAATTGCTTTAAGACTTTCCATACTATGTTGAACAGAAGTTTCACCACTATATTTCAATCAAACACCAGTAATAGTGATTTAATCTCTTATATATATTTTTTTTCTCTTTCTTTCCAACACTGCTGCCACTTTGGTTTTCATCACTTCTCTCTGCAACAGCCTAACTGATTTCATCCTGATTCTACGTTGCTCCTTTTGATTTTTACACCTCTCTGTGGAGTGACATTTCAGTAATAAAAATGCTCCCTTTCTTAAACACATGTTATGTAGTCCTTTAACTTTTAGGACAAAAATAACATTTTCTTTTTTTGCTTAGCATGTAAGGCCCTGCATGATCTGATTTTCAGACATCTCTTTAGTTTTTGTCTTTTACCAGCCCTTCATACAAAGCATTTACCAAGTAGAACTCCTATCACCATCTAAATATTGTGTACTTTCCTACCCCTGGTCTGTGGTGCAAGCTTTGAACATTATAAGATTTTTTTCAGATGATCTTCTTATCCTTCGACTCATTCATCATCAGTCAGCTCAGTGTCATTGTCACCCAATTTCATTCAGATGTCCCTCTTTTGTGTTCTTATAGTGTCCATATCACATATCTTTTTAAGTAGACCACATGCATCTGGAGTTGTTACTCTACGCTTTTTTAGTGTATTTTTACTATGAAAAGTGAATTAAGTGCAAGTGTTAGTCACTCAGTCATGTCTGACTCTTTGCGACCCCGTGGACTGTAGCCCATGAGGCTTCTCTGTCCATGGGATTCTCCAGGAAAGAATACTGGAGTGGGTAGCCATTCCCTTCTCCAGGGATCTTCCTGACCCAGGGATCAAACCCAGGTCTCCCTCATTGCAGGCAGACTCTTTACCATCTGAGCCACCAGGGAAACCCATTTTCTACTATAGTCACTGATTATTTTTACATTCTAACAAAATAAATAATTGAGGGAATACCTATTGAGGGACTTGATAGTGCTGGGCTGCAGAAGAGAATGGTGTGGAGGGGTGAGGTGGGCAATAGAGAGGTAATGGGTCATGATACCTGTTTCCACACCTGAGAGCTTTCCTAATGGAGGGTTTATAAAGCCATCTGGGGGATACTGCAGCGGAGCAGACTTTCTCTTAATATGGGAAAAAATGAGCAGTGTTGTTTGAATAAAGAATAGACTACTGGGTCATGAGGAAGTGAATAAATCACTTATGGGTCTGTTTAGAGAAATGTTGGACTGTGTCTTTTGATTAAGTTTTCTGTTGAAGGAAGGAATTCAGCCTTTTCTGGAGGGCTAGGTCAGATGGCCTATGAGGTTTCTTCCTAATGTTTAAAAAAGTATTTATTTATTCATTTATTTTTGGTTGCATGGGGTCTTAGCTGTAGAACGTAGGAGATTTCCATTGTGGTGTGAGGGCCCTTTGTTGAGGTAGGAACATAGGGGAAATGTCTGTACCTTCCTTTCAAGTTTGCTGTAAACCTAAAGCTGCTCTAAAAGGTAATGTATTTAAAAAAGTAAATAACAGCCTCGTCGCACTTATACCCTGAAAACAGACTGACCTACCTAGTAGCATTCAGAAACTACCAGCATAGGCAAAGGATTTACTGCACAAGTGTTTGATGGAGCGGCTTCCTGATTTCTGTGTTTCACTCTTTTCCTCATCAGTAGTATCCCATTCCTGATGGTCAGTATTTCACAGTACAGTGGTCAAGGAACGATGTTTCATGTATCCTAAGACACCTATCTCATTCTACCTTGTGTTATTAACACATTGCTTTTTTTGTGCTTGAATATCCACCCAATTAGATACTGAATGATGTCTTCAATTTTCATTTACCCTCTGTAGCTTTAGTATCTGTCCTTAGCAAGGATTCCATAAGTAATTGTTAAGCTTAATTGAATTCAGGTGACAGGGCAAAACAGATTCAGCTAATCCATTCTAAAATAATGTGGCATCTACCAGAGGGATAAAACTAGGAAAAAAAAGAAAAACCTGAACCTGGGACCTCACGATACTCTGGCATTTCAGCTCCTGAAATGTGGCAAGTGGATAGTACAGGCCGGTTGGTGAGGGAGAAATGCCCATTACAGGGTGGGGAGGTGAACGGTACAGCTGAGAGTCATAGCAGGCATGGGGGGCTGAGCACCTCCGTCCTGACTTAGCCTTAAGTGGTCCTCAGTAGCATCCGACAGGCAGACCCCCCTGGGGATCCAGGAAATATTGCAAACACAGGGAATTCATTCCACTGTTAATGTTGGCTAGATTACACACAGTATGAGTTTAAATACCAGAATTCACAAAGCAAGAATGTTTCTGTCTTTTTCATAGGAATCTAAAAATGGCATTAGCCTCCAAAGACAAAGAAAGAAACCACCAGATTTTTCAAGAGGAGGAGAAAGGATTTTGATTCCTTTTTTTTTTCTTACAGATTTTTTTTATGGCTCACAAAGCTATGCTCATGAATCCTTTGGTGTTGACAGCAAGGTATCCCACAGTATCTACCAGGTAGCTGTTGATCTGTAAATCATCCCCCTTCTCTCCCAGACTTATTGCCTCTGGGGAGCCCCTGCATGGCAGCATCCTGCTTGGAGCTGAAAATAATTGCTGATCTTTATAAAGGCACAGAGAGGCCTGAGGGAAGAAATGCTGGACCTAAAGAATAGCGGCAGTGGTACAAAAGGAGCTGACCAGTCTGTATAGTAACCTTTTACTCAAAAATTCAACTGAAAGCCTTCCCAAGTCTGCACGTCCAGTTCTGTTGGCCTGTTATCTGCGGCAGCAGAGATCAGATATGATGACAAAGCTATGTGAACCCTGGGTGGAGAGACATTCCCGTGATGTGCCCTGTGGGACTTTTTCCTTCCAGCTGACAGCATCGTCTGTTTAAAAAAAAAAAAAAAATTATGCTTCTAATCAAGACTGAAGCTGAGAAATTGTCTTGACAGGGATGGAAGCTGTAGCATGCATGGCCTGTTCGATTTGCATTCTTTGTTCAGTGGGATGCAAAGTCACTACCAACAAATTGAAATACCAAGGCTCTTCTCTCTGACTTTCCTATACACAATCATTCCACCATCCACATGCATGCCTGCAGACATGCACATCCACCTTACTACTACAGAGTCAAGTCTTTTTTTCTTCTTAGTTTCAGGTGGAATCAATCAATTTCGCTCTGTGTATCTGTCTCTCTCCAATGCTTCCCTGACTCATGGCTGACTTTCCTTCCAGATTTGGTTGTTTTAAATTCAGGACAACCTTGATAAAATAAAGACACTTTACCACTAAGGAGATTTGAGGGAAAGATAAAAAGCCTCTGTCCTTAAAGGAAACACCAAAAGTTGAGTCAAAAAATTTTTTTGAGTGGGCATTAGTTGCTGTAATAAGTGACCATTTCCCCACAATGATTAATTTGAAAGGGACAAGAGTTATCTACAAGTATACAGTTTGATGCGTTTGGTAGGGGAAAAAACAAGCCTCCTTACTTTATAATGACAGCTTGTGTTTTAGGTCTCTTCCTAACGTGGGGATGTTGCCAAGGCAATAGCTTGGCAATCTTCTACATGGCTGCTTTTTACATTAATCCACACAGGCTTCACGGATGTTAATCTTTATAACATACCTATGTAGTCCAGAAGGGCAGACTCTTTTTAGTCTGTTTTTCATGAAGAATAATAGAAAACGAATGTTTCTGGCCTCCCTTCTCCTTCCCAGGACACACTGTCAGTGACCAAACCTTGGATTGTGGCATGGCCTTAGGACCTCAGCCCAGGACTGTGGAGAAAAGAGAGCAGGAGGCCTAAAGGGAATGAATGCAACAAGCCAGAGCAAGGACACAGCTGATGGTCAGAGCTGCAAGGTCGGCTACTGAGAAAACATGGAGGCCAGCGGGCAGAAACCCAAAAGGAACCAGAGCCAAAAGTCACAGTTAGCAAAGCTCAGAGCCAAAGCACAAGACAGGAACCAAAGAAGCAATCAGCACTGAGCAAGAATGTCCAGTGTCAGCATTCAGCAAGTGCCCTCGTGACCTCCCTCAGTGCAACGGCGCTTCCTTGCCCCCAATGTGGGCAGCTCCTTTGGAAAGCAGCCACTACAGCTGGGCTTGGGGGTGCAATTAACCTTGGAGTCAGGGTGAGCTGTTTACACTTTTACTAGCTTTCCACTATGAGGAGACAGAGTAGAGACAAGATCTTTATACCTAAGATGTCTCTGGAGTCATAAAATTCACCAAAGTGACCTTTATGGAGGCAGGGCTTAGACTAGGGTGGGCGAGTGAGGTGCCAAGGGCGTCAGGATTAAGGGGGCATTCACTCTTTGGGTCATACAGATGCAGGCCACTGGGACTCAGAAAGGGGAAGGCACCTCCCTACACAAGGCTGAGCACATGGCCCTGATACCCGATGGCCTCTGTTCTCTCTTAAGAGTATTTTCTTCGAGAAGAACAGAGAGGAACTTCCCTGGTGGTCCAGTGGTTAAGAATCTGCCTTCCAAGGCAGGGGACATGGGTTCGACCCCTGGTCTGGGAACTAAGATCCCACATGGCTTGGGACAACTAAGCCCACCAGCACCGCAACTACTGAGCCCATAGACCACAACTAGAGAGAAGCCCACACACCGCAACGAGGACCCTGTGCGCGCAACCCGACCCAACGCGGCCAAGTAAATGCTAAAAAAAAGAACAGAGAGAAAGTTACTGAGAGACTTCAGCAAATACTGAATGAATAGATAACAAATTAAAACTGACAACAGGGAGAACCGGACTCACACGAACCCCATGAAAATACTCAGTGCTCTTCATTTTAGTTCCACCTGGTGAGAAACAGACTTGTTTTATTTTATATACTAACTTTTTTGAATCAATGTGTATGTTAAGTGCCCACAAGCTTTACCTCTGAAACTTATCATTTTAATCACTTTAATTGATTCTGATCCCAACCAAGTAATATGTTAAGGAAAGCACAAGTACAAGAGAAATAGCATAAAACTTTATCCAAGAAGACTTATACATCAGTTTTGATTTGGGTTGGTTGTGAAGAGCTCCCTCACATCCATATTCTAAACCGAAACAGGAGTTTCTTCAATTTTCCATTCAAGAGTGATTTTCTTTCTCCCTTTTTCCCCCCACTGGGCTCCACAGATTGGGCTGTCTTCTCTCAGCTTCTGGGGCTGTCATCTGCCTCTGGGGTTTATAGTTGCTGACAACGAGCTTCAATAATTCATGAGGAACAGGACCCATTTTCTCAGTTGGCTCAGTGATGCAAAGCAGATTAAAAACATGCTTTTTGTCAGTGAAATAAGTCAAGAGGAATCAGAGACACCCTACAAGGAGTAATATTGAAGGAGTTGCTGCTGTGAAATGTTTTCCTACCAAAGCACAACCAGATAAAACCAGAAACACACTGGGGTCTCACCAGTATCCTTGAATCTTGCTTGCCTGGTGACTGTACTCAAGACTTCCCTGTCCCACCTCCAGAGTGTGGAGTTGATTTATTGTGGCTCTCAGGTTTGAGAAAGGGAAATCTAAGGACAAAATGAAATTCTAAATTCACTCACTCAATTTACAACCTTTTGCTTGCATTTGTCTGCTAATTATGTCAGTAAGATGTTTCAGTTCAATTCAGTTCAGTCGCTCAGTCATGTCTGACTCTTTGCGACCCCATGAACCACAGCACGCGAGGCCTCCCTGTCCATCACCAACTCCCAGAGTTAGGTAACGACTATTATGCATTGTTTCCTTAACTCTCTTCAAAAGAAGATGCCTTTTATATCTGCGTGGTCTCAGACAATAGGTCAGGAAGGAGAAGGCCACACAGCCTTGACACTGACTCTTCAGAGAAAGAGCCTCCTGGGAATGTGCTGTTGCTCAGGTGTCTTTAATATTAAATGTAAAAGTTCTGTGTCAGGCTCAAGTCCCCACACTGGCCTCATCCCAGAGGAGGCTGGAGCCTGCCAGGGCTTTCCATGTCCCGATTCTGTTGATCGATTCTGCTCATTGAAATTCAGCAACAAAAGAAGCTACCTGATCCCTGCAGCCAGCTCCTCTCCCTGTGTAAACAGGACCGTGGCTCACAGGCATCGTAAACCACGGTTTCCATGGCCAAGTTCAATACTCTGGTTTCTCTCTGAAGCCAATAACCAGACCCCTCCAGATGAAGAATGTATTTATTTAGGTTCACGCAGAAACCAAAGTAGAAAGAAGGGTGGGTGAGAAAATCCTATACTAGTCTTTGCAGTTGAGCTGAGAGCCACTTTGTGGAGCCTGGCTGACTGCATCAGCAGCCATGGACACATACCACGCCCTTTGCATGACCTTGGCAGGTCTTGCATTTTCAGTTCGATTTCAGCATTAGTGGTTTTCCCAGATTTTTCTTCCTTGTCTTTCCCACATATCTCATATTATTACAAAGAGTGTATTTTGGATAGACTGGTCCTAGTCATTAAGTGAAAAATTATGCTTTTGAAGAGTGTATTTGTAATGAAATATTGCAAGGTTCACTATCTGGAAATCAGGTGACATCTGCTATGTCCATATATATATATATATATATATATATATATATATCAGGACATAAAAATGTACACAGATATACAGATAGATGGGCTTCCCTGATGGTTCAGTGGTAAAGAATCTACCTGCCAACGCAAGAGAAGCAAGAGACATGGGTTTGATCCCTGAGTCAGGCAGATCCTCTGGAGTAGGAAATGGCAACCCATTCTAGTATTCTTATCTGGAAAATTCCATGGACAGAGGAGCCTGGTGGGCTACAGTCCATATGGCAGCAAAGAGTGAGACATGACTGAGCAACTGAGCACACATATAGATAGATAGTTCTAGGTGTAAAATATTAACTGTATTTATATGAAGTTTTCTTTAGGTAAGTAAATATAACTTAACCTTGGTTCCACTTGGCTTTTGGCAAGAGGTTGGCATCTTGTTTTTCATCCAATTGGCAAATGCACATAATTAATAAATGAATTTAAAGGATATGATTTCTCCTTTCGTTTTCTTTAACATGCAATTTGAGATTGGAATAAAACAGAATGAATATCAGTGGAGGCCCAAAACCTTCCATAAACTTTAATGGGATAAGCCTGCGGTAGCTGGAACCCTAGCCCTGGAGGTCTACACTGATCCAGAAATTCCAGTCATCAAAATCCGACTGTTTTTTGCGGGAGTGGGGGGGGGGGTGGGTGGCTGGGGGTTCTCTATAATATTCTGAAGCTTGTGGTAGTCCTAAAAGGGTTGCCCCTTCACTCTTACAACTCTGCCCCAGGCTGAAGAAAGAACTGACTTCGAAATGTGTTCTGAAAGCGACTTAGTCCCAGCTCTCGCCTCACAAAGGTGAGTCTTCTAGGTGTTAAAACTATCATGGCTCCAGATACAGGGGATGTGCTCATAGGCTTCACTGCAGGGATGCTGGGAGCAACTTGCTCCCTCAGGTGAGTGCCACATGGACGCACCAAAACGCAGGAGTGGGCCCAAGACTGTGACATGCTCTGGTCTTACCATGTACTGCGCCAGCAGAGTCCGGCTCGGCGCACAGCACAATGCCACACTCACAACACAGCAGAGCCTGACTCAGCACACAACACAACGCTACACTCACGACACAGCAGAGCCCAGCTCGGCACACGCCACAGCGCCACACTCACGACACAGCAGAGCCCGGCTCCACACACGCCGAAGCGCCATACTCACAACAGCAGAGCCCGGCTCCGCACACGCCGCAGCGCCACACTCACAACACAGCAGAGACCAGCTCCGCACGCGCCACAGCGCCATACTCACAACAGCAGAGCCCGGCTCCGCACACGCCGCAGCGCCATACTCACAACAGCAGAGCCCGGCTCCGCACACGCCGCAGCGCCACACTCACAACACAGCAGAGACCAGCTCCGCACGCGCCACAGCGCCATACTCACAACAGCAGAGCCCGGCTCCGGCACACGCCGCAGCGCCACACTCACAACACAGCAGAGCCTGACTCGGCACACAACACAACGCCACACTCGACACAGCTGAGGCATCAGTTTTGAGACCATACCTCATAAAGAGGTGCGGGTCCTTATCCGGGGTGCAGTGTCTACTTGGTATTAATGGCTGTTATATGGTGTGGCATCCTCAGCGGGCAGAATAGAGTTCCGAGAATTAGTAGAGGCAGGACTGGCCCTGCTTACCATCACCCCGGTTACCGTCTTGGAGAATTTCTCTTCCTCTCCTTCAGTGTCTAGGTTCTGTGGGTTTAATGGCCCTGATTCCCTCTGGTCCTTCCACCAGAGGACACGGCTGAGTCCTGTAACCGTAGTTGACAGCTGGGCCCTCTGGGTTCCTTGTGCCAGGGGACCGACAGGCCAGAAGGGGATGTCTCCTGGCATCAGGAGACTGGGAGCCTGTCATACAGTGCAGGCAGGGAAGAATCTATTTGACACCCATATTTTTTAGGTGCCTCTTGGTGCTGCTTTGCCCATTTTTAACCGTAATAGACAAGTTCAGAAACCCTCGTCAGAGAAGAACATGGTGACTGGGAGCTCGGACTCTGCTGGTGGGTGGGTTTTTGCCAGCAGGTGAGACACCCAGCCCTGCGGAGGTACCAGATGAGATTGAGGAGAATATAGAATGGGTGGTGGAGGAGCAGACAGTGAGTTTCCCTTGGGACTCCAAGACTGGCTGCTAAGCTGGGGATGTACCTAATGTCCGAAACCTCAGTAAGTTTTACTTGAGAAAGGATACACCAGCATCTTAATCTTAACAAAACTGCTTCCAGAATGTCTACAAAGTATATTCAAAGGGTGGACTTGTGAACTCTGTCAAGTGCAGCCTAGATCCTCATTCAGTACCAAAAAGCTTATTCCCCAAGCTGCTGACAGTGCTGCAAATGGATAGCTTTGGCTGTCAACTTTGTTTGGAATAGTCTGAACTGAAGACAGCCACTGGCATCCAGGAGCAGGTTGACCTGAGGATGTCAGACTTGTTGCCTCTTGCTGAAACAGTTATCTCTGTACTTTGCAGCTTCAGAACTCAACTGTGGGGTTTGCTGAGGTTTTTGTTAAGACTGTGCTGCTGCTGCTAAGTCACTTCAGTCGTGTCCGACTCTGTGCGACCCCATAGACGGCAGCCCACCAGGCTCCCCCATCCCTGGGATTCTCCAGGCAAGAACACTGGAGTGGGTTGCCATTTGCTTCTCCAATGCATGAAAGTGAAAACTGAAAGTGAACTCGCTCAGTTGTGTCCGACTCTTCACAACCCCATGGACTGCAGCCTACCAGGCTCCTCCTTCCATGGGATTTTCCAGGCAAGAGTACTGGAGTGGGGTGCCATTTGTATCCTAATATCTCCCTTTTTGTCTTCCTTCCCTTCCTCAGGTGTTGATCAAGACAACCAATAATGAACTTCCTCCATGGAAACTACTCCTCAGTTTCTGATTCCAGAGAAACCTAACTTGCAGCAGCGCTATGAAAAAAACCAAACAGGGTTGTTGTTGTTCAGTAACTAGGTTGTTTCTGACTCAGAGGATGAGATGGTTGGATGGCATCACTGACTCAATGGATTATGAATTTGCACAAACCCCTGGAGATAGTGAAGGACAGAGAAGCTTGGCATGCTACGGTCCATGGAGTCACAAAGACGTGAAACAGGGTAATGGAATAAATATCAGGAGGGGCTGGGCTTCCCAGGTAGCTCAGTGGTGAAGAAGCCAATGCAGGAGATGCAGGGCATATAGGTTCGATCCTTGGGTTGGGAAAATCCCCTGGAGGAGGAAATGGCAACCTGCTCCAGTATTCTTGTCAAAGAAAAACCTATGGACAGAGGAACCTGATGGGCTAAAGTTCATGGGGTTGCAAAAGAATTGGACACAGATGAGCACAGATCAGGAGGGGATGGTCTATTCAAGACAGGCAGGTAGGACTCCTCCAAGGAGCTGATATTTGAGCTAATATGTGAATGATGAAAAAGGGCATGGAAAGATCTGGGGGAGAGCCTTCCAGACAGACAGATGTATGAAGACCCTAAGGGAAGAATGAATTGGATATGTTCCCCAAAAAGGCCAGTGTTAACACAAGTGTGATAAACAAAAAATGGGCTGGTAGAAAAAGCTGCCACATATGGAGTCTGAACTTTATTCTAAATATGGTAAAGTATTATTAGTGATAATTTAAAGTATTACTTTGACTTCTACTTTGCAAGCGTAGTGAATGACTTGCTGATGTTCAAAAAAGAATCGGGAAGGATGGAGAGATATAAGACCACCCAGGAAAGAAATGCAGTGTTTGGGGCAAGCGTGGTGATGGTGGTGTGTGACTGATTTTGCTATTTATTTCAGAGGTGAATCTAAAAGAAGTTGTGATGGGTTAGGTGTAGGAGAGTGAAAAATGAGTAATTAAAAATGACCCCTAGGATAAGCCATGAGCATATAGGGCCACTTCACTAACTGGGATCTGAAAGACTAGCAATACAACAGAGGAGAATGTTTGAGAGGAAATCTAAAGCAATCTGAGGGTAGGGTATAAGGTTCTAGAGAAAAGAATAGATTCAAAGTTTAATTACCTAATTAAGTAGTGAATTCAACCTTGCTGATCTTTGCCATCCTTCTCTGCCTCAGTTTCCAGTTTTCCATTCTTTCCTAGGCATTTTGACATTTGTCAGCCCTCCGTCTATAATTGCCTATAAACTGGTAGCAGTTTCTCAGAGATTTTGCATTTTCAGCCACCTCCCAGGTAACACTGATGCTGTGGTCAGAGCATCAAGGTTTCAGTCAGACAGACCCCATTTTGAATTATTTCCTGGCCAATTATTAACTGTATAAAGCTGGTAAAATTTAAATCTCAGAGCTTTCGTTTCTTTTAAAATGGGAACAATACAATTACTTTATAAAGTTAGTGAGAGAATTAAACGATGTCATGTCTCTCAAGCATAAAGCAAGCTGCCCAACTCCTGACTCACACTGGGGCGCACTAATTTAGTCTCCCTCTCGTTTGGACTCAAACAAGCTGTATATTCACAAATTATACTAAAATTTAAAACATCATTATAAGACCACTGGCGTTTAGAGAATTGTGCAGTTTCCACTACAGCTAAGTAATTCCAGCGGTCCACAGAATGTAGTCATTTGAACTTGCCTGAGCTACGCTTTTGAGTTCTGCACACTGAGGGGAGGGTCACTGGCAGGTGAGTCCTGTTCCTGGGGTGAGACCTGTGCAAGGCCCTCATCTCAGCCTAACTTCAGGGTCCTTGGTTCATAGGGCCTAATCCATGCAGCTTTTGTGAAGCAAGAGAACCTCTGTATTTTATGGAAAATGTTCCTGCTAAACAAAGGCACAGACAGAAAAACAACAAATAACTCAAACCAACCAATGCAGAGTGTTGGCATGAAAGTGAAGCAAAAATAAGAAATCTAGGAAATAATGATGATTAAGCAGCAAAATAGGAGTTTAGACTAATTTGTGGTGTGGGAATGCCACATTGGCGGTGGCTTGGAGCCATGATATGAATGCTTTTACTATTTGTCCCGTAAGGAAATAAGGAAAGGCAATTCAAAAACTATTTCAATAAATTTTCCAGACAGCATTCATATTAGTTGCTTTATAAATGAGTCTACTCCTCTATTTATAGAATTATAAAGGTCTTAGGGGGTCAATTAAGAGTTTTTAACGATATCTGACTGAACCTTATGGAAAAAATTCTGTGCTATAATGGTATCTGTGATCTGGGGAATTTGTAAATTGTGAAGTGGAAATTGTTAACCATTGGGTTACACTGTAAAGAGAGAATTGGCATCTTTCATTTTCTGATTTACACTAAGATCATGGTGATTGTCAATAGATATTCAGCATCATATACACAAAATACAGGGATAAATAAGACATGCCCTCTTTTGAGGAAGGGAAAACACTGGCTCCATGATACAAATATAACATAACCCTGAAAATCGGGAGGGTAAATTGTCCTCGGGAAATAATATTGGGGTCTGTAACTGGCAGATGCTCATAATATAGGTGCATTTAAACAATGGCTAATCCCTCAGTAGCCATTCAGAGAGACAAAGGGGAGATATAATTTCTTATGATGCTAAAGCACTTGTGGCTCAGCTGGTAAAGAATCCACCTACAATGTGGGAGACCTGGGTTCAATCCCTGGATTGGGAAGATCCCCTGGAGAAGGGAGAGGCTATCCACTCCAGTATTCTGGCCTGGAGAATTCCAGGGACTATACAGTCCATGGGGTCTCAAAGAGTCAGACACGACTGAGCAACTTCCACTTTCACTTTCAAAGCACTGAGCTAACTCTCAGAGATAAGACACATCCTAAAAGTGATCAGCAGATCTCAGCACTTTCTATCTCTGTAAAGTTACTTAACTTTGGATCCTTCCTGTGCTAGCTAGGGCTAAAACATGCTTAAAGATAAATCTATTTCCACAAAAAATAATTTATATATTTACATCCACAAACAAAACAAGACAGCAGTCACATTTTCTTTTCACAAGGCCCTGATCAGTCTCAACACTGTGGTGTTCCTTTCATTTGAGCCTTGCAATCCTTGTGGGACTTGCCATGGTTGTTTGAAGAGTCTGAGTTGAATTCTGTAGACATGTTAGGCTATGTTGCAGAAAGACTGGTATTTCCTAGGGCAGGTTAAAGAGAGTAAACTACAAGATCAATTAAAATTCAATTGGACACTAATTCCTCTGCATTATCTTTTGGAACCCTCGCTTAAAATGCAGATACTCTAGGGAGGGTAATGCATTAAAGATCCTTAAGAGAAACACTATCAAGAGAGCCGAGGCCAAGGTCAATTTCTATCTGAATTCCTCAAAATGTCACTCATTCTTAGAAGGCTTTTCAAGACTTTTTCAAGAATTCACTTAAAAGTCTTATCAGTGATTTCCTAGTCTCCTAAGTGGAGATAGGCTAACCACTGGCATCACCAATGAAATGAAATGCAGAGAAAAAAATGTAGCACAGCATTCAAGTGGTCTTAATCAAAGCGGGGAAATAAACTTTTGTTGAGTGTCCCAAGTCCCTGACTCTGTCCTTTGAGCTTTGCACCTGGTGTCTCATCAAATCCCTTCCAATGCCATTATGCTCTTACTTCTATCACTGTTTTATGGATGGGAAGCTGAGGCTATGAGAGGCTAAGTAGCTGCCATTAGGAGCTGATAAATAGCAGATCTTGGAGTCAAAGTTGACCTTTCTCCTTTCAAATCTCACTAACCCCAGAAAAAGATCTTATGCAGGAAATCTTGTCCAGGGCATTTTGGTTCTCGCCATCAGCATCCAGGTCTATAAGATTCTGATTGGTACAGAGGATCTTCAAGAGAAGACACGTACAGGATAAAAGGTTAACATGTTAAGTATTACGAGACCTACTATCGAGCAGGTTTGGAGCAGCAATGGAAGGAAGGCTATTTCCCATGTCCTATTTAGAAGTGCCTCATTTCTTTATTTTTAAAATATTAAAAAAAGTGAGTCTGTGTCAAAGCTAAACATAATCTTGCCATATGATCCAGCGATCATGCTCCCAAATGAGCCAAAACTCAGGTCCACATAAAACATTGCACACACATTTTTATAGCCACTTTACTTCAACCTGTCCAAATTGTATGCAACCAAGATGTAATTCAATAGATGAATGGATAGGCAAATTGTGGTACATTCAGACAATGGAAAATTACTTAGTGATGGGAAGAAGTGAGCTAGTGAAAAAGTCATGGAGGAAACAGTGCATATTGCAAATGAAAGAAGCCAGGCTGAAAGGCTCCATACTGTATGATTCTATGACATTCTGGAAAACAGATCTACAGACAGAGTAGAAATATCAGAGGTTGCCAGGGGGTTAGTGGGGTTGGTGGGGTAGGGGAAGGAGATGAATAGCTGGCACACAGAGCATTTTTAGGGAAGAAAACTATTCTGCATAATACCATAACAGTGGCTATATGACCATGCGTTTATCAAAACCACAGAACCGTACAACACAATGAACCCTGGTGTAAAACTGTGAACTTTAGTTAATAATAATGTGTCAGTATTGGTCCACTGATTGTACCACACCAATGCAAAGTGTTAATAATAGGAAAACTGTGGGCAAAAGGTGGGATGTCTTAGAAAGAGACTATGTGGGAACTCCGTACTTTCTGTTCAATTTTTCTATAAACTTAAAACTCCTCTAAGAAATACATTAATTTAAAAAATCATTCTAAATCTAGACAATAATATTGTCCTATAATTATGTAATGTGATAAATATCACTACAATGGTAATCATATTACAATACAGAAGTGTATCAAAGAACATCTTGTACATCTTAAGTTTACACAATGTTGTCATTCAGTCACTATGTCGGGTCCAAATCCAGGACTCCATGGATTGCAGCCTGCCAGGCTCCTCTGTCCTCTACTTTTTTCCCGACTTCACTCATTTTCATGTCCATTGAGTAAGTTGCTATCTTACAATCTCATCCTCTGCTGCCCCTCTTCTCCTTTTGCCTTCAGTCTTTCCCAGCATCAGGGTCTTTTCCAATGAGTTGGGTCTTTTCCGATGAGTCAGCTCTTTGCATCAGGTGGCCAAAGAATTGAAGCTCCAGCTTCGATGTTACATACCAAATATATTAAATAAAAAATTCAGCATTCCCTGGTAGTCCAGTGCTTAAGACTCCATGTTTCTACTGCAGGGAACATGGGTTTCACCCCTGGTCAGGGAACTAAGATCCCACATGCTATGTGGCATGGTCAAAAACTTAAACAAACAAAAAAATTCAAATACTTGAAGACAAAACTTCAGGTGGATACAGTCTATGGGCCACCACTTTGGATCTCTGCTAAAATTGGTTTCCAGTACTCAGTAAATGCTAGTGTTCAACAAATTTAAAAAAATAAAAAATTTAAAATGTCAATCATTCCAAAACGATTCCATTTTTCTAACATCTTGTTAAACTATAGCAGGTATAGGTAGAGAAAAAAGAAGTAATAAGAATAGTGTAAAGGAAAGGAAGAGGCAGAAAAAATATGAGAATTATAATAAACTAAAATAAAATTTGTGCTAGCAGGGGAAAGAAAGGAGATTAGAAATTTACAGAGCCACGTCTTCTTAATCTTTTTCCTTCTTTTCTTCCTTTGTTCTTTTCTGGGCCATGAGGTAGGAAGGAGGACTTCAGCAAGCCTAGAATGTGGAGTAAGATGACAGCATGGAATCGTAAAAATAGTCTATGCACTTTCCCCAAGGCGGACATTCTACTTAGGACTGATGGAAGCCCAGGATGTCTGGAACAGTATATACTTATCAGATGGTTAAGGCTGGGATGGTTAAACTCTAATTTCTGGGTGGTTTCGGGAAGAGAATGTACAAGGTGCTGCCACTGGAAGAATCAAGGGGCTGAACGACGGGGAGCCAGCTTTCCGTCTGGATGTCAAGTGTAAATAGGACACACAGGGGCCGTGGGTGGGAGAGTGCTGGAAATCATCCGCAGCTGTGAAATGGAGACTTAAGCGTGAGGAGGTGAAGGAGCTTGGAGGATGGGGGAGGATCTCCCCCAAACAATTTTTCTTTTCTGTCGAGGAGTAATATCACTACAATGGCATTCTCTGTGTACTTGTGGATTTCAATGTTTTATTGCCTTTACTGCCTCCCTACTGAAGTTTCTAGAGGAAAAATGGTACATGTTCGTGCTCAATCCACATTTTAACTGAAAGCCAGTTAGTCAATATGCAAGAATTTAAAATCATCTCTGGATGTCTCTGAAACATAAATAAGAATTGCTACTTCTTCACTGTTGTTCTAAGAGCAGATTGACAAATAAAAGCACCCACACTCGGTATGCCCCTTGGGGAATGTTTTAGAATGAAATGAGAATCAAGAAATAGATTATTGCCAAGGGGACATTTTGGGACTAACTTTTCTGGTCATATTTAGGATCAAATCCCCACAGAAAGGTGGCAACATTATGATATAAAACTGTTGTTCTGGATTTGTTGGCTTATTATTACAGGAAAAGAACAAAAAAAACCAACAGAATGCAACAATTATCAAACATGTAATAATTATCAAACATTGATAATCAAAATAATTATCAATCATTAGGAATGATTATTTTACTCATTTGATGCAAAGACTAGAAACCTAATGTGAGATTTCAATGGAATATTCAAATTTTATTTACCAGAAATCCTCCAAGTACATGAGCATATTCTAAATATATTCTACTTATGCTTTTTGGTCTTCATGGAATTACTTCTATTTTTACAGATAAACATCCCTCCTGTTACTAGTCACCAGTGGTGATTCTGGATATTAAAAAAAACAAAACACACTATCACAAAACAAGCACACATTTGTTAAGAAGCCTGACACCAATTTGTGATAGTGGTTTCTTTTTTCCATTCTGTTTTGTGTAGCTGGAAAGTCAGGCTACATTTTTTTAAAAGAATGAAATAAATCCTTGTAATTGAGGGAGTTTAGTGACATTCTCCTCACATGCCATCATTAGTGACTGCCGGAGTCTGATCTTAGATAATTGCTTTATTAGCCTCCATCATTATGAAGATTTATTTAGCATCAAAAGTTGATAGTCTGCCAGACTTAGCTGCTGCTATAATATTATATGGCCAGAAAAAGTAGATGATGGGAGGAAAACATGGAAAGTATGTTTGAGTCTAGCAAAGTAATAGGGTAGATATAAAACTCCTTTTAAAAGACTTCAGAAGTTTTGAGATTTTTCAGACCTTCTAAATACATGGAGCATTTAAAGGAGAGGAATGTGGAGCTAGCTGAATGGGAATTATTTCAGACATGTGTGGCTGTAGGCAGGAGTTGGGGGTGAGAAAATGGAATGAAGGGAATTAGGATTAAGTAGAGGAAGGAGACCCGAAAAGTGCACTGAGTTGGGTGGGATAAGCCTAGACACTGACAGCATCTTGTGTGTTGTGCATGAACTGTGAGCTCTTAGTGAATGGCAGCTGATGTAGCAGAAAAACTGAGAAAGTGCTGTAGAATTGAGAGTCTGGAGCTGACGTATTACTTAGAAACTGTGACGCATGTGATCCAACGCCTAAGTTGTGTCACTTTACAAAAGCACTTTATAAAAGTAGAATAGGCAATCCAAGCTTTAATATGCTTCTCAAAAATATTCAAGGAAGCCCAGGTATGTGACTCAAAGCATATTTAACTACAGTCTTTTTTTAACCTGCAGCCCACAGTTCCCAGCATGCTACGTGCACAGGGATGTTGACTCTCCTGTCATTATTTAGCAAATTGCCTAATAAATGAGAATAGAGTTTCCAATATTATCAGCAGGTTTTCATGAAAGGTATTGGTATAAACATTGTTAAGTAGATTCTGGATTACAGGTTTTCTGTTGACTATCCTTTTCTTTGTATCTAATGAAGTTTAAGGGAAAAATGATCCACCTGTGTTTCTTGGCCCTCCCACAAATAGTCAGAATTCCATTGGTTGCCATGGCATAGCCTGTTTTTGTGATAGAAGCTTTACTGGATTGATGACTTGTACTGAGAAAACTGTGATGCCCCAAGTTTTTCTCCTTGAGTTATTGTCCATCCAGGAAAGACGCTGGTTTAAAGAAGAAAAATATTTTTTTTGAAGGAGCCCCAAATCTCTGTTGTGTTTGCCCATGTGAACACCAATCCAATGGAAAAAAAATTACCATGTTGCCTGTCTTAGCAACAAAGTGCCTACTGCTGCTGCTGCTGCTAAGTCACGTCAGTCGTGTCCGACTCTGTGCGACCCCACAGATGGCAGCCCACCAGGCTCCCCCGTCCCTGGGATTCTCCAGGCAAGAACACTGGAGTGGGTTGGCATTTCCTCCTCCAATGCATGAAAGGGAAAAGTGAAAGTGAAGTCGCTCAATCGTGTCCGACTCTTCTCGACCCCATGGTCTGCAGCCTACCAGGCTCCTCCGTCCATGGGATTTTCCAGGCAAGAGTACTGGAGTGGGGTGCCATTGCCTTCTCCTCGCCTTCTCCTAGTGCTAATTAAATGGCTAAAATATGTACTAAAACCTATAATTAGAAAAATTCCTGTAAAAATCAGTAAATCTGAAACAAACCAATTGATTTATTAACTCAGCCTAAGGAAATTTTATCCTTGATAACTTATAATTGAGAGAAAAGTCCGGATTTGTTTATCACAGCAGACTAATGGACAGATCCGTTTCATTTTTATATTAAGGAATACTTTCCCAAACCCAATCCATTAAGTCATGCTTAATTAAAACATAAAATATGGTTCAAAAGTCTACATAAAAAATTATTCTTTAGTTTTTCATCCTAGAGAAATCCTAGAGTAGATTTGTAACTCTATAAAATCAGAAGAATAAATATTCAGTAAACACATATGATGGGTCAGGCCTTGCCTTAAGTCTTAGGGGAGGAAAAAAAATTCCTGTCTTAAAATCTAGTAGAAGAACATAGTTAAGAACTGAAAGTTTAAATAGTATCATAAGATATAAGTACTAAAGAGAACAGTGGAGAAACACATACAAGGCCAACTGTGAGTATATGTCAGACATTAAAATTCCTTTGGAAATCAGTAGTTCAGCTATCACCCACTCCAGTGTTCTTGCCTGGAGAATCCCAGGGACGAGGGAGCCTGGTGGGCTGCCGTCTATGGGGTCACACAGGGTCGAACACAACTGAAGCGACTTAGCAGCAACAGCAGCAGCAGTTCAGCTATTTGGCTAAAGAACAGAGTTTCTGAAGATGGTATACTTCCCTAGTGGCTCAGATGGTAAAGAATCTGCCTGCAATGCAGGAGACCCGAGTTCCATCCCTGGGTCAGAAAGATCCCTTGAAAAAGGGAATGGCAACCCACTCCAGTATTCTTGCCTGGAGAATTCCATGGACAGAAGAGCCTGGCGGGCTACAGTCCATGGGGTTGCCAAGAGTTGGACACAACTGAGCAACTAACGCACTTTCTGGGTAGAGGAGATAGGCCTAAGAAAGAAAAACTGTGGTAAAATTATGGGCCTTAGATGCCAGGCTAAGGTTTAGAACTTGATTTTACAGGGAAACCACTGAAAGATTTAAATTCTAACCTTCAATGGAGAAGTGAAAAATCAGAGCAGCATGTTGGAAAGGTGACTCTTTCAGCTGTGTGCAGACTGCACAGAGAAAACTTCAGACACTGAGATGGCTTAGAAGATATGGCCATTTCCCAGGTTGTTTAGGTCCCTCCAGGGAAATGGGATGGGCTTGCCACCATCCCAAATTCAATTCAGGGGTCCAGAATGATGACACCACACACAAATAGAGTCCAAGAAGCTTTATTACTCACACAATGGAGATTTTAAGGGAGTACAGGACAAATTCCCAAGCAGGTCTAAAGGTTTGAGAGAGCAGGCAGGTCTGACTGGCATGATTTTTTAGGATGGTGAGAGCATAGGGATGGAGTGAGTGTCCTCTCACATGTGCTGAGGCTTGTGTGATCTGAATTTCCTGCTGTACCAAAGGAGGGAGCACCCAGGCTATTTTTTAGCTGGTTCAGATGTGGGGCAGAAGGAGAAGGGGAATAATAATGTGGCTGGAAAGTTGTCAGCAGACATCAAAAGTGGAGTCTGATTCACTGTAATGCACACATAAGGTAGGAAGTGCCAAATGAATGCTGTCAATATTTTATACATGAGCTATAACCCTCCACCTGATAGAACCTGCATTGTAGGAGGCAGGTATCTGAAAGAATGGATTTTCATAAGCGTGCAGTTATATAACATTCAATTTACAGGCCTATCGAGGGCCTTTGGAATGTCAAAGAGGAAGTCTCCAGGGCTCTGAAATAAATATCCCAGGAACTCTTGACCTTTTGTTCACTGCATTTCTTTTAAAACAAAATTTAATATATTGCTTATGTTTGGAAAAATATTTTTTGAAAAACTCAAAGCTAAATGGAATTTGTTTGCATCTGGGGTCACAGTTGTAGATTCTATCCTTCAATAAATCAGTTAGTTTTGGTTTGAAGACCAGTTCCATGCTGCCAACCTATGTGTACAGTAATAATTATCTAGAAAGCTTGTTTACAATGTCCATTTCAGCCCTCAACCCCTGGGATTCTGAGTGAGAGGTTTTGTGTGGGTTTGAGGAATGTACCGTATGACAAGTGTTCCTGATACAGGGCTCTACAGGCCTCACTTGAGAAGCATCACCCCACGGTGTACCTAGGACTGCAGTAGGTGTCGCAAAGCTTCATGTAAAGTTTAACACGATCATAATGAACAAGACATGGATGTGAGAGCTGGACTATAAAGAAAGCTGAGTGCTGAAGCATTGATGCTTTTGAACTGTGGTGTTGGAGAAGACTCTTGAGAGTCCCTTGGATGGCAAGGAGATCCGACCAGTCCATCCCAAAGGAAATCAGTCCTGAATATTCATTGGAGGGACTGATGTTGAAGCTGAAACTCCAATACTTTGGCCACCTGATGTGAAGAACTGACTAATTTGTAAAGACCCTGATGCTGGGAAAGATTGAAGGCGGGAGAAGGGGATGACAGAGGATGAGATGGTTGGATGGCATCACTGACTCGATGGACATGAGTTTGGGTAAACTCTGGGAGTTGGTGATGGACAGGGAGGCCTTGCATGCTGCAGTCCATGGGGTCGCAAAGAGTCGGACACGACTGAGCGACTGAACTGAACTGAATGAACAATAAGTTGACTGCTTTACTGGTTCTTTCTCTGTTTAACCAACCTCTAACTTCTGCACCTGTGAAGTTTGTAAAAGCAAACTTAAAAGCCAGGACTATGATTCTGTTTAGTTACTGTTCAAGAGTTGGCAGTGCTTGAGCACTTACTATGAGAAAGGGCTGTATGTACTTTTTCTTTTTTGATTTTCACAAAGTCAAATAATTATCACATTATAATGTATAAAAATTGAGGTTCAGTAAGATTAAGTGACTTGACTAAGTCACACAAGCACTAAGTGGTTAAATGCAGATTCAAATTTAATGTTGTCTAAATCAAACTCATCTTATTAACCATGACACTCTACTGTCAGGAGTCTGGTTCTATCTTTGCAGTCTCACTTGAGTGGTGACAGGGGTCCCACGGCACTCAGAGCAAGGGGAAAATTAGGCAGTTGCCTGTTTAGTTTTCTCATATATTGACTGTAGAATAATGAATGTTGATTTGATACCATATGTATCTCTGTTTTCCAGGGTAGTATTTGCCTTATTGGCTGGCACATCAGCCCTTCTGAGAGCTTCTGGAAGACTTGGATTTTGTAGGTTGCTTCCCCGTAAGCACAGTTTGTCTAGTTTAGAATGGCACTTTTTGGGCCAGTCACTTTTACAAGGCTGAGAGGAACTAGGGTGGCCATGAGCCAGTGAGGGGAAGGGTGATGAGACTTGGGGGCTAGGAAGTATGCAGGGCACAGATCAGACAGGGTTTGGATGTCATGTCAGAAATTTGGCTTTTGGTCTAAGTATGGCGAGGAACAAATGGAGTGTTTCAGATAGGAGATTTGGTGCTCTGATTTTGTCTTAAAATAGCCTTTTGGTTGCTATGTGAAGAATGGATGAGAGGAGACAAGAGTTGAATGGGAATATGGATAAGGAGGTTATTTTACTCTATTTTAAATGTGGAAAAGTTCCTCATAAAGGAAAAGCC
The DNA here is from genome assembly GCF_002263795.3 of Bos taurus. Lineage (NCBI taxonomy): Eukaryota > Metazoa > Chordata > Mammalia > Artiodactyla > Bovidae > Bos > Bos taurus. Next base: position 14,149,802 of record NC_037339.1, read on the forward strand.
AACAGAGGAAGAAAACTGATAGTTTTAGCCTTGATGGAGCAGAAGCAGAGTGGAACACAGAAAAAAAAACAAACTTTTTTTAGAGGCTTCCACACTTCTTCCTCAAAGTAACTTTGGAGAGAAGAAGAAGGAGAGAAAATCAGAACTTGAGCATTTCAGATTTCATTTTTTTTTTTTTGCTCCTTGTTAGCCTTCTAAAACCCAGGTACTCCCCCACCCCCCACCAATATTTTTCTAAACTTTAGCAGTGTTGACTCTGAAAGCCTACCTACCAGGCAGGTGTCTAAGACAATGGTAATCTCTCTAAGAAATTATGTATGTAAATATCTTTCCTTGGAGAGTTGAAGAAAAATATGTTTCTTGATGGTGGATAAGAACCTAGCTCTGGAGTTTTTCTCCATCATACAGTGTACTCCTGGAGTGGCTTGAAAGCAGCAACCTGGTGTCATAAGGTGAGCGTCTCCTTGTCTGAGAAAAGCCACTCAAACTGCCATGAGACCTAAATGGAGAGCAGGTTCCATAGATGCTGTGCTTTTTCCACATAAAACTCCCTTGATGGCAAGCGACAGAAACCCAACTTGAATCACTGCAATGGAGAAGGGTGTTTACTGTAAGCATAGATGTCTCCTGGAAATCAAGATCAGAAAGACGGCTTGGCTTCTGGAACAACTGGGTGAGGTTTTTGAAAACCCGGACTCCCCAGACTATTTTTTTAAAAAACAGTTCCATCTACCTGACAGAGAAGACAGCTGCTGAAAGCCCTCAGAACTTTAATCACTTATACAGAGATAGAGAATGTGATGCTCTCAACCCAAGTGTAAAACTCCGGAAGAAAAAGCTTGTTGGCTCTGCTTGGGTTAGGTCTTATCCTGTGAATAACTACGTCAGAGGAGGGTAGCACTGGGCTAACAGAGTGGACTCTACAGCATCCATGGAGGTGGATAGGAGGCGACAAATCTTTGAGGAGAGTTGAAAAAACACAGGTTTCTTCAGAAGTTTCCAATGATAGAAAGGTACTAGATAAAAAGCCCTACAGATATCCACTGCACAAGAGAGTTTGTGTATGTGAATGTTGGTGGAACTAGTTCTCTTAAATTAACGACCAACCTAAAGCATCAAAAAAGCAGGAGAACACTCAATCCAGAGATATCTAAGCATTGAGAAAACAGAATTAGTAACAGAGGTGGACTCTGTATTTTTCAGTTAACTGTTATTTGCATAAGCCATTTCAGAGAAGGATTGACTTCTTTGCCTTCTATATGTAAATGGTATGTTAATTTCCATGAGCTGGATTTTCCTATAATGAGGGAAAATGCTTATTTATAAAGTTTATGAGAGAACAAAGTCCCTCTTAGCCTCTCCCCTATCTTCCCAATCTGCTGGATGAAGACATTTACTCCTGTTAACATATAAAAATATGGATAATCTACACAAATAAATCATAGACATATTTTGCATTTCAATATACATAAATCCTATGGGTTTTTTAAATACTTTATCTAGATATAATTTCAAACTTAAAGAACACCATATCCCCCCCATCCAGATTCTCCCTTACTGGCATTTTACCATGTTTGCTCCTTCATTTTCTGTCTTTATAGATAAGGATATGGATACAGATGTACCCATCAGTGTTAAGTTTTTTCTGAATCATATGAGGGGAAGTTGCAAATATGATGCTCTATCATATCTGGATCCTTCAGTGTATATTTTTGCACATCCTTTCCACAAACAAGGACACTTTTCTACATTCTACCATACACATTTGCCAATCAGGAAGCTGGCACTCATACTACTGATAACACTACTCTCTGATCCACAATCCACAGATGCCATTCACATTCCTTCAACTGTCTCCGAAATGTCTATTCCTCTATCTCATTCAAGATCCAATCCAGAATCATGTGTTACATTCAGTTCTCTTTTTTCTAGAGCAGTTCTCATTCTTCCCCTGTCTACCATGGCCTTGACGTTTTAAATTCTGTATCTGTATTTAGTTCCATCTTCATTCTATATAATGTCCTTCAACTTGAGTCTGTGCAATGATTCCTCATGCTCAAACAATAATGCCCATGCATTCTTGAAAGCAATACCCCCCAGAAACGATGCTACCCCTGCTCTTCTCAGGGCACCACACAGGAGACAATATAATGCTGACCCATTCCACCATGGTGATGTAAACACTGATCACCTTCAAAGATGTCCTAGCTCTAACCCCAGGAACCTGCATTATCTCACCTTAGGTGGCAGAAAAGACTTGGCAGATGTATTTAATGTTAAAGACTTTGAGTTGCTAAGGTTATCTTGGATTTTCCAAATGGGTCCAATCTAATCACATGAGTCCTTTATAAAGAAAGATGTGAAAGTCGCTCAGTTGTGTCTGACTCTTTGCGACCCCATGGACTGTATTCTGCCAGGCTCCAGGCAAAAATACTGGAGTGGGTAGCCATTCCCTTCTCCAGGAGATCTTCCCAACCCAGGGACTGAACCCAGGTCTCCCAAATTGCAGGTGGATTCTTTACCGTCTGAGCCACCAGGGAGAAGAGACTTCATTAAGTCAATATAGAACCAGAGAGATAATGGTGTGAGATGGCAATCCACCATGGCTGGCTTTGGAAATACAGGCCAGGAACCGAGGAATGCAGACAGCCTCACGATGATGGAAAAGGCGAAGAAATGGCATCTCCCAGGAAGTCCCCAGAAAGCAGCAGAGTCCAACTTTAGCTCAGTGAGAATCCTATCAGACTTCTCACCTACAGAACTGTAAAGATAATATCAATAACTGAGTATTCTTTAAGCCCTCAAGTTTTTGATAATTCACTGCAGCAGCAATTGTAAATAGATATACTTGGTCAACATGATATGTTTGGTTGAAATCTATTGCTTGGGCTTATCTGAACATAACAGGATATTAAAAGAGCATTGTGGTTCTCACAGATCGGATCAGAGGCTTGGGAACAAAGGCTTGGCCACAGTCAGAAATCAAGGTAGCACTGAAATACCAAGAGATGGGATTCAGAAGCTATGGTAATAATTCCATTCTGATGTGTTACTCCACCAAGACTATGCACAATGGGGAATGAATAGCTATGCATTTCGCCAAAGGAGTTTAGATCTTATCAGCTCAGACAGAGAGAGCCTTAAGCATTTTGTAACTTTATAAAGATGAGGTTTTCCATTCAGCTTCTCCCTAAATCTGTACATTAGTTTCCCCTCTTTTAAATGTAGCTTCTGGTTTTCTCTTGGAGTTCAAGTCCATACGAAACTCAAGATCGGTAGCAATCTTGATGCTTTTTAAGTCTTTGCTCCTTCCTTCCCTTTCTCTCCTTTCTTTCTTCCCTCCCTCCCTTTTTCTTCCATTTTTTTTTCTTTGTCTCTTCTCAGTCTTTATGGAAAAAAAGAAAGCACATTCCTGGGAAGTTCTCCAGCCTGTTTTTCTGCTATATCTTTGCACTTACAGTCTTCTCTGCCTGAGTTGCCCCCTCGCCCTCTCTATGGGCAAACTACCACTTATCCTTCACCAGGAATCATTATCTTCTTTTTTTCCCCACTGGTGGTTTTTTTAATTGAGGTATAGTTGATGTATAATATTATGTAAGTTACAAGTGTACTAATATAGTGTTTCACAATTTTTAAAGGTTATACTCCATTTATAGTTATTATAAAATACTGGCTATATTCCCTTGTGTTGTCCAATTTAACCTTCTACCTTATTTTATGCACATTTGTGCCTTAGTCCCCTACCCCTATATTGCCCCTCTCCTTTTCCCTCTCTTCACCATTATCCCTAGTTTGATCTCTTTATCTGTGAGTCTGCTGCTTTTTTCATTATATTCACCAGTTTGTTGTTTTTTTAGATTCCACATATAAATGATGTAATACAGTATTTAGCTTTCTCTGTCTGACTTATTTCACTTAGCATAATGCTCTCCAAGTTCATCCTCTGAGGCATTACTGTGTCTTCTCTGACCTTTAACTACAGCATCATTAGTGACATTAGTTTTCTCTCTTTCTCCTTCTCCCAGACCCTCAGCTCCTTTCAAGAGTTATCATCAGGAGTTTAGCACTGTGACTGGTCTGTGGTACAGCCAGTATGTTCTCATACCAACCTCCACATACGGTTTATCGTATGAAGTGTGAGATGTGTTTGGTGAAAGAGGACAGTATTTTCACTCATTCCTACCTTGCCTCAAGTAAAGATTCACAGAAAACTTTTAGAGGAAGCAAAGGATTCTAAAGTTGATTACATCTTTTTGATATAATCCTAACTCTTTAGGATTCTCAAAGGGGCAGATACATTTAATGTCCAGCTCCTACCCACTTCAAGAATCACTTCTAGGGGGCCGGGAACGTACAAGTGTGACACAAGTGTGCTGCTAACCTCGTTTTTATTGTGGAAAGGTGGGAGCAGGAACAGGGGATCTTCACTTAGATTTTAATGTGGGACAGAACCTTCTGGAAGAGTCTGAGCACCAGGAACTCTTAAGATAAGGGCTTCAATAAACCTGGAAGGTAGTAACAAGAATGTCAAAACTTACAAAACTAGAATTAACCTTTAAGTTTCATGACTGCTCATAGAATTATAGGAACAAATAAAAGTTTAGAGCTGGAAGGGATTGTCACAAACATTTTAAACCAATTTCTAACCCATCAATTGTTACGGATTACTGATGAACTTGGTAGGTGGCCCTCTTCAGCGTTCCTCTCGTCTCTTACCCTGACATTGCCAGTGGAAAGTTCCCAGCGAATCGCTGCTTTAGGGACAGGGATAGGAGGGGAGAGAGATGCAGCTACTTGCTTTGCCCATGCCCAGAGGGGAGATTCAAAAGATAAAAACACTGGAGACACAAGGACAGTCTATCTCCATTCTCAAGATCATTTATTTATGTTTTCAATCCTTTGTTTCATTCTAAAAATTATTTAAGACTCTATGTGAAAACATATGTACAGTGCTGCTGTACACACGTGCCGTATAATCGAAAGACAACAAATCAGAGACAAGATTAACACACAAAATCCTTGAAATATATTCCCTGAAGAGGATCCAGATTTGGCTCTGAACTTCCTAGCTGCCAAGTAAAATGAAATGTAATTGATTACAACGTGTAGACTGTCTAAAAATGAAAACAAATCCCTGTTTTTCAGAGACGCACAGCTCTTGATATTGAGAATTGAGAGAAACCTCTCCTGTGATTTCCCATGGAGATCAACATCCTCAACAATAGTTTCTGCCATAAATAAAATGACAAGCGTAGAATGACTTCCTCCTCTTACCTTCCTGTATGCAAGTCAAAGAGGCACAGTGCCAAAGCATAGCTATTAATAGTAAGCAAAGGGCCAAAGCAGTAAAGTCGAAAGCAATGTTTTTTCCCCTTAGCTCTTTAAGATTCAAGGGGGAGGAGTGGACTCCTGTAGTCTTAATGTAATCTTCTTTGAGTGACATTTTTTACAACTAAGTTTTTTATTTGAGAAAGTTCCACAAAGAAGAGTATATAGTCTGTTTATAACGTAATTTTCAGGTTACTGGGAAAGCGGTTTCCCACATACATTTTAAGAATAAACAAAGAAGGGCAGGTTTGACATCTCTTTAGACATTTTATGAATAATAAAGGGTCTAACCAGGACATGTGACTGCCCCAGTGGCAGTCCCACCTTCACTCAGGGTTACCCTTAGGCAGGGCCAAGATCTCCCCCAGAAACTAATTAATTATTTAACCTGAACACACAGGCAATTCATGCCAGAAACATTTTCACTGGAAAATGTTTCCATTAAGTGATGAACATCACCTGAAATGGCTATTAAAAAAAAAAAAAAAAAACTCAAAGATACAATCTAATTTAAAGAACTAATGTAAAATACTATTTAATACAAACTAGTTAAAATTCAGAATCTCTGAGCTCAAAATGACAGGATTCTGGAATGGCTGATGTTCATTTGTTCTTTCTGTTTATAGGAACGGCTGTCTAGTTTATGATATCAAACTATGTCATCAATTTCCAGCTATGATGAAATACCTGTGTTTCTGATGGAAAACAAAGAACCATTAAAAAAAAAAAAAATAGAAGAAGAAGACTTGTTGCAGCCTTGCCAAAGCAATCAAGACATAAAGATCCAAGGAAAGGGAATGGCAGAGAAGTGAACCAACTTCAGTGTCAGTTTTTCTCCTGGGGCGTTTTCTGAGCCTCGGTCTAGAGTGAGAGATGAGATTTTGGGCAGAGAACTGCTAAAAGGCAGATGATTTAACAACTAAAAACATTAACTTCTGTAAAGAGAAAATTAAGTGAAGAAAAAGTAAAACAGGCATATAAAAGTTACTAATCATACCCAACTAGGGAGGATAACTCCCTTCCCACAAGTGACCCCCAAGGGGCTGTGACCTCTGCGCCCTGATAAACTCAGTACCCGGGTCAGGGGTGGGTGGGAGGTTCACTCCCCACAGAGTCACCTGCCTACTGCACTTGGTACTGCCAGCCCGGACGCCACCCCGGACTGCATGTCCTGTCTGAAGGTGGCGTGGAGCACATCCCAGCCTTTGGGTGGGAGAGGGCAGGAAGAGGAGGCTGAGCATGTCCTGAGGTGCCAGGGAGTGGGAGAGTGGGTGCTGAGAGCCTGTCTGAGAGAGGGGAGCTGAGATGGGCCCTCCTGTGGGCCAAGCCTCTGAGCCACCAGCACATGCTCAACTGACTCCTAGACTTCATTTTAAAAACATAAGTCGGAGATAAATTGAAGAGTTTTAAGACAACGGCATTAACCACAAGCGTAAGGCCCTTGTGGGCATGGGACACTGTGACTGCACCGGTAGCATCCCCGTGAACCTGGCCTTGGTTAGAAACACTGTGTTCAAGGTTGTGCAGCCTGGCCATCATCTGCTGGCGGGTCTTCCTCCCGTGCCAAGTTATTTCCTGCTTCAGCCTCTGTTTTTTGATGTTTTGTGCTTCATTTAAAAACACATTCTTTTTCTTGCTAGTAATTAGCTTTAACAACTCCTCATGTCTGAACTCTTCCATAGAAAATTCATAGGAATGAAGGTATGGCTAATTTTCAGGGATAGCATGTGAATATTCTTAAATAAACAAAAAATATATATATACATCTTCATTGGTTTTAACTGGGTTGGGTTAAATTTCGTCTCTATGATTCCCCATGCTATTTTATTTTGATCATCAAAGATACTATTTAGTTCTCCAAGGGACTTCTTCTGACATATTAGTTTTCCTGGTTTTAAGTGGAAAATTAGAATATCACACTGGTTTGCATTACCTAGATCTGATGAATGAAAATATTAAAAACTGAAGTTCTATTCAGAAAAATACATTTCAAACTCCCAAAGAGGTAGATGTGACTTTTCTGTTGGTTGTTTTCACTTTGGTTTTCAAGATTTCTGATAAAGAGTGAAGCCCAAAGCCAAATAATCATACTGAAAACACTTTGGGCTAAGATTGACTAATGTCTGTAAAGGCCCTCTTTTAGAAACTTGTGTGAGATTCTAATTCGGACAACCAAGCCAGGATTGTGAAATTATAACTTCTCATGGCACAGCTAACACACTTTGTTTCCTGGCTCCAAAGAAAAGTATAATCTTAACATGTATCTAGTACCTCTTAAAATACACTCTGACTCATCTCTCTAACTCCAGGCCCTATATTCCTGCTATAAATTTGATATTTAAGTACACGTTGAAGCCTCAGGGGACGTGAGCTTGGTTAGCAGGGAGCCCTATTTATAATCTGCAAGCTCCATTTGTTTTTCTTATCTTTCTGAGACTTCTGGCTCAGTTAACAAGGTGGAGTTGGAAGCTTTAGCAAAGAACTCGGCAGTTTAGGCAGTATAATGAGGGAAAGAGGCCTTAAAGGAGGGGAGGTTATCGAGCCCCATGACAGTGAGGTCAAACAATACCAAAACATTGGTGATTGGAGCACAGAAAGGTTTATTGCAGGGCCTTGCAAGGAGCTGGGTGCCTTATGCCTTAAAAACTCTGAACTCCTCAAAATGTTTTCCAGGCAAGCCCTTTTCTAGGAAAGGTGTGTGAGGGTGTGTGTGTGGGGGGGGGGGGCGGGGGGGTTGGGGGGGGCAGGGGACATGAGGTGTGACTAGTTGTTGCAAACTTCTTGGTATCAGATCCTGTATTCTTGAGGTTAGGTCATGATCAGGTCATGATATTCCTGCAAATCACCACCAAAACAAATGCTTTTCTCTGTTATGACAAGATTGGGCAAGGTCCCAAAGCTCAACTTTCACCCTTCGAAGTCCAGGCCTTGGCTAAGTGGAGGAGGGGTCTCTATGCAGGCCAGTCACCCTGCCCGGGTAGCATTCGTCCAGCACTGGGACTGGGTTCACCCGCCAGCACTGGGCCTGGCTGAGGAGGCAGATCTCAGCTGGCGGGGACAGGTCTCCAGACCCTACCTAGCCTCATCACTGAGGCAGGCAGAAGCCCAAGACACAGCCCGTCCTCAGGCTTTTCATTTACACCGCAGAGAATCAGTTGTATGGGATCAACAGGAATACACATTGTAGCAAATACCAGTCGCGTCAATTCCCAGCTCACAATTGCCTTTCTTAGAAAACAGCCCCAGCCACAGAGGTGGGCCTGAAGTAATGCTGTGCAATGCCCTTGCAACTTAACCCTGACCTCCGGCTATCTCTTAGGGGTCGACAACTGATCTAAGCTGTACCAGTTTTCGAAACTTGAATGGAAAGACTGAGGTTGGTTGAAGCTCTTACCTTAATGGCCATGTCTGTACATAATCCAGTTGCTGGGAGCTCCATGGGTCACGTAGTGAGGGCCTGGGGAGAGGTATGCTGCTGCTTCAAGGCTTGGGCCCAGCCAGGGGTGGCCATGGAGAGGGCCCTGGAGCTCTAGAGACACAGCCCTCAGTCTCTTCTGGGGCCCCCAGCTCAGCCGCCAGCCTGGGCCAGAGGCCTGCCTGGCCCGGAGCGAAGGCCTCAATCCACCTCTTACCACATGCTCTGGGGCAAGGACCACTGTGAGCTGACTATTGGCTGAGCTGGACCTTTAACCTCCCGGCTCAGGGTCTCGCGATAACAACTGGGTGCCCGCCCTGCTCAAAGGGCCAGTAAGACTTGTTAATAAGCGTAGACAACTAGACAGGGCAGTTAGAAGTCATTCTCTATTTCCCACCCCGCTACCCTCCACTTCTCTTGCTAAGATCTCCAAAGCATACCTTGTTTTACCTGTCGAGTACGTGGGAGGGGTGGCGATAACTCCGATGATGCGGTATTGGGAGGCCGTGGTGACAGGAGGAGAAAGGGAGTTCCCAGAAGCTTGGCTGGTATGCCCCGACTCAGTGCTATGCTGGAGAAGGTCGTATTGACTTAAGAGAATCGACTGTTACATATTTTGGTAGCTTGAAATGGCCCAGACATCCTGGAATGTGAAGTCAAGTGGGCCTTAGAAAACATCACTATGAACAAAGCTAGTGGAGGTGATGGAATTCCAGTTGAGCTATTTCAAATCCTGAAAGGTGATGCTGTGAAAGTGCTGCACTCAATATACCAGCAAATTTGGAAAACTCAGCAGTGGCCACAGGACTGCAAAAGGTCAGTTTTCATTCCAATCCCAAAAAGAAAGGCAATCCAAAGAATGCTCAAACTACCACACAATTGTACTCATCTCACACGCTAGTAAAGTAATGCTCAAAATTCTCCAAGACAGGCTTCAGCAATATGTGAACCATGAACTTCCAGATGTTCCAGCTGGTTTTAGAAAAGGCAGAGGAACCAGAGATCAAATTGCCAACATCCACTGGATCATGGAAAAAGCAAGAGAGTTCCAGAAAAACATCTATTTCTGCTTTATTGACTATGCCAAAGCCTTTGACTATGTGAATCACAATCAACTGTGGAAAATTCTGAAAGAGATGGGAATACCAGACCACCTGACCTGCCTCTTGAGAAACCTATATGCAGGTCAGGAAGCAACAGTTAGAACTGGACATGGAACAACAGACTGGTTCCAAATAGGAAAAGGAGTCCGCCAAGGCTGTATATTGTCACCCTGCTTATTTAACTTATATGCAGAGTACATCATGAGAAATACTGGGCTGGAGGAAGCACAAGCTGGAATCAAGATTGCCAGGAGAATATCAATAACCTCAGATATGCAGATGATACCACCCTTATGGCAGAAAGTGAAGAGGAACCAAAAAGCCTGTTGATGAAAGTGAAAGAGGAGAGTGAAAAAGTTGGTTTAAATCTCAACATTCAGAAAACTAAGATCATGGCATCTGGTCCTATCACTTCATGGGAAATAGATGGGGAAACAGTGTCAGACTTTATTTTTGGGGGCTCCAAAATCACTGCAGATGGTGACTGCAGCCATGAAATTAAAAGTCACTTACTCCTTGGAAGGGAAGTTATGACCAACCTAGATAGCATGTTAAAAAGCAGAGACATTACTTTGCCAACAAAGGTCCATCTAGTCAAGGCTATGGTTTCTCCTGTGGTCATGTATGGATGTGAGAGTTGGACTGTGAAGAAAGCTGAGTGCTGAAGAATTGATGCTTTTGAACTGTGGTGTTGGAGAAGACTCTTGAGAGTCCTTGGACTGCAAGGAGATCCAACCAGTCCATTCTAAAGGAGATCAGTCCTGGGTGGTCTTTGGAAGGAATGATGCTAAAGCTGAAACTCCAGTACTTTGGTCACCTCATGCGAAGAGTTGACTCATTGGAAAAGACCCTGATGCTGGGAGGGATTGGGGTCAGGAAGAGAAGGGGACGACAGAGGATGAGATGGCTGGATAGCATCACTGACTCGATGGACATGAGTTTGAGTAGACTCTGGGAGTTGGTGATGGACAGGGAGGCCTGGCGTGCTGCGATTCATGGGGTCGCAGAGTCGGACATGACTGAGTGACTGAACTGAACTGAACTGAACAGATCAAAGCCCCCATTCACCCACCCAGTAGCCCAGGATTTGATTTACCAGGGCTATGGTTTCTGATTTTACTACTTTCTAGAAATGTTATCTGGCTCCTCTTATTGGAGGGAGTTCTGTGGCTCTTCCCTGGTGATGCTCTGAGGCCCTTGTCTCCATTTATCACCATTATTTATACACCTGCCTTAATTCCCAGTCATGTGGGCCATAATGGCTAGCACATAATAGATGCTTCACAAATGTCCCTTGTATCAATGGACCCATAAAATACATATTTTCAATTCACATTAAAACTAGGAAAAGATAGATCTTCACTAGCAGCATTGTTTTTTCATTCCTTTATTCATATATGGAACATTTAATGAGCTCCTATCAGATAACAATGTACTCGGTCTGGGGATTTACTACAGAGTAAAGCATGTTTATTTTCTTCAAGCTCACAGTTTTTTTGAGGAAGACATGTATAAATAATCACACTACACTTACATGTATGTATTAATAATAAAATATGAATAAAGAGTCATGTTCAATTTTAAGAATGAATGTGTTAGAGTATGGGTGTGTTTTTATAAGGAATGTGTTAAGAATCATCTGTAATAATATGAAACTTGAAATACTGTAGGTATCAATCAGTAAGGCACTTATTAATTAAATAATCACCAATAAAATAAAATAATTACCAATAAAATGGAATGCTATGAAGCCACTAGAATCAGGTAGGGTTATGGATGCTGATATGGAAAGAATCTCAAAGACGTAGTTTTTCAAAGGAAAGAATAGTACAATGAAAAGTTGCATGTATATAATAATTCTTTTTTATTAAAACAGTATCTATATAATATATTTGCATGTAAGAATGCTATTACATGCATACAAAAAATTTTAAGGGAAACAAGGTTGTTATCTTTAAAAGAGATTGTGGAGAGGTAGATTTTTTTCACATTTTAGTTTTGATATTTATATATTTCAATTCTCTATTATCAGTAATTGTAAATTTTATATAACCATTTGGTGGTGGTGGTGATTTAATTGCTAAATTATGTCTGACTCTCGTGACACCATGGACTGTAGCCCACAAGTCTCCTCTGTCCACAGGATTTCCCAGGCAAAAGTACTGGAGTGGGTTGCCATTTCCTTCTCCAATAACCATTTGGTAATATTTATCAAAAATGTGTAAGTGCCTACCTTCCATTCCAATATTTTTAGTACCAGGTACTTATCCTACCAAACAAGAGCACAAAGGCTGGTGTGTGAGAATGTTTGGCCCATCACCTAGACTGGTGAAAATCAGGAGCGAAACACCCATAAACAGGGGGCAGTTTGAACGAACTGCTACAGTACATCGAAGCAATGGCGTATCAGGCAGTGGTACAAACAGATAAGGTCTTGAAAAAAAATGCCCCTGGTTACAAAGCAGTGTATTACACCTTCACTGGTGGTGTGGCTTAGTCACTCAGTCATGTCTGACTCTTGCGACGCTATGGACTGTAGCCCACCAGGCTCCTCTGTCCATGGATTCTCCAGGCAAGGATACTGGAGTGGGTTGCAATTTCCTTCTCCAAGGGATGTTCCCAACTCAGGGATCGAACCTGGGTCTCCTGCATTGCATGTAGATTCTTTACCAACTGAGCCACCAGGGAAGCCCGCCCTCATAATAATGAAAATATATATTCATATAGACAATAGAGTCATATCCAATGAGGGGATTCGGTCTTGGAGCGAATTCATCAGCTGAGAATCAACTCCAGTCAGAACTGGATCTATGAGGGCTAGGAACACACCCAGCTCAGGTTCACCCTCCACAGGCCTGGAAGCAGCTCTCCGGAGGGTGAGTGGAGTCCTGGCTTGTATTCCACAGGCTCTGTTAAGGCTCTGTGCTCCATGGAGTAGAATATGTAGTCTGAATTTCTCTACTTGTCTTGCTTTCTCTTTGTAATTTTCTCCATTTCTACATATTTTTATAACACGTGCATTCATCGGTTTGGTAGGCTGTAATACACTTACAACAGGTAAAGATTTATTTGGAGAAAAAGATCCAAAGGGCTATGTGCCAAAGCAAACAGCTTACTTCTGAGAAAGGGGTGGAGATAGAAAAAGACAAAATACTTTTTCTTTGTGCCTTTTATACTGTTTGAGTGCATATTATGTTATACTTGGTAAAGTATATATTATTTTACACTTAGTATTTTATGTTAAAAAGAAAATTAAAAAACTGATATGGCTAACACAAACATAAGGAAGTGTGGAGGGGTATGAGACAAAGGTGTGTTGAGAGACTGGATTTGATTCTGTCGATAATGAGAAGCACATGGAGATTTTTAACCTCTAAGGGTGGTGAGAGTCAACTGGTATTTTTGGGAGACAGGATTGAAAATTATAGGCACTGGTGAGAGGCAGACTGAGTTTACGAACTAGTTATCTTTTGGTTTTTATTTATGGTATGAAAATACTCCTTATCTAATTTTGGATGGAAATACTTTGCGCTGGAGGTTCCTAGGGTATAGTGAATAAGTCCCGATGTGGCTTTTAAGAGTAGACGAAGGGCCACACGCTCCGGCCCCTTCTTTCCTCTCTGCAGTCGCCCTCATTTCATGTCCCAGCTCCATTAAGAGTCTATGGTGTCTTAGCAAGAGGGAAATTCAGGCTCTTCCTGAGTCGTGCAGGTGGACAGATAGTGTTGCAGGAAAGAAAACCTCCCAGCAGGGGTGGGCCTTTCTGGAATACAGAGCTGGACAATCCCCATCCTGAGGGTATCAAGGGTGTCAGGGAGTTTGGCAGTTGTCACGTGAGGGTGGCCTGCGTCGTGCTCAGTGGCATTGACTCCTGGCAGATGGACTGGGCTCTTTGACTCAGAGTGATTTTGATTCCTTCAGCTGGTGAGGGTCACAGCGTGCCAGTCTCCTCCAGGACAGGCTTGAATGAAAACCACCATGTCAATGTAGGGGGGATGAGAGTCCAGTGGAGGACCAATCACTGGACTCGCAATACTTCATGTTAGGGGAGGTGGCCCAGAAACTCTCCAGCAGAAGAGGCAGGAAGGGAGGTCATGCATCATTTGTGTGCTGCTTTGGTCCAGAATATTGTCTGCTCTTGTTGGCAAATACTGTATGCTGTCCAGGAACGTGGCAGTGGGGCTGGGTGAAGTCCTCTGCTTTGAAAGAGACCTATTCTAACAACCCCAAAAAGCTTCGGAGGGAAGGTCACTACCTATCGCTTGCTCAGATGAGATAGCTTTAATCTACAATAAGTCTGAGGCCCATGTTGATACCATTCATAGAGACTGGTTCTTTCATTATATACCTAGCCAGTTCCTAAGACAGGCCTTCCCAGGAAGGGTGGATCAAGACCATATCTAGTGTTGGTCACATCATAGAAATTAAACAATTATCTCCCTTTCTGTTTCTAACTCAAATCCAGTCCACTGGCTCCATTTCTTTCAACCTTTGTGGTAACTTTATGTTGGACTTTTTTTTTATCCTCTCTGCCACTTACCTTGATTGTGCGTACATGCTAAGTCACTTCAGTGGTGTCCAGCTCTTTGCGACCCCATGCACTGCAGCCCACCAGGCTCCTCTGCTCGTGGGAATTCTCCAGACAATAACATGGAAGTGGGTTTCTCCAGGGAATCGTCCCAACACACGGATTGAACCTTCATCTCTTCTGTCTCCTGCATTGGCAGGCAAGTTCTTTACCACTATCACCACCTAGGAAGCCCTACCTTGCTTGGTAACACCCTAGATAGATCATTCCAACTTATTCGTTCATTCATATCATTTACTGTTTCAACAAGTACTGTGTGTGTTGAGTGCTTGTGTGGATCAGGTCCCATGTGAGGCACTAGAAACATAATGCTGAACAAAGAGAGTCATGGCCCTTGCCCTCGTGTTACTTGAAGCTGGGAGCAGGATTAAAGCATGAAACAAGGAATAACAGGAAAACGCAAAGCCACACTGTGAGAAGGCAATGATGGACTGGTAGGAGAGGTCACATGAAAGGAGAATCCTCTGGCAGGGAAAGTTGGAGAGGGCTTTGCTGGGGAGATGACTCTGCTGAGTTCTTTTTTCAGAACAGCCTGGCTTTTGGCCAAAGTTGATGAACTTCCTACCAGAAAGTGAAACAACATTTCCCAAGTCACTTTAAAAGAATGCGAAATAAAGGAGTCCTGTTACACCATAGTTCTAGGTCAACGGTACTTAGGCAGCTGTAGTCACAGAACGGAGGGCCACTCAAGTAACTCTGAAGGACAGAAATAAATAAGCAACTAAAGACAGCAAGCAGAAATACCCTGCTCTGCTTATTAAAGGGTACAGTCCCTTCCTAACACCTGAATCTATGAAGTTAAAAAGACAGCCATTTTCCACTTACTTTGGGCACTTTTTCCTTCTGAATGTTTTGTTCTGTCACCAGCCTATTAAAACCCGTTTCCAACTTTTTTTTTTTTTCCAGTTTTTCAAGGTCCTTTGGGATTTTGACCAGCAGCTATTTCTCTCCTCACAAAGAGACCTGCATTAAGCTGTCTCTGACGAGAATGGATTGAGTTATTTGACTTTCAAGCTGAAGGAACTTTGGGAGGTAAATGCAGGTGTCAAGCAACGCCCTCTGCTTTCTGGAATCCCAGGATGGAATTTCCAGCCATAAGCAAAGGTGCCAGTTAGCATTTCTGGATGGAGAGTCTGACTAGCAAGCTCCTTTCTCAGGAACCAGGATGACAGTTGCCTGGCACTAGTTATTAGCAGCTGTGGAACTGGGCCACCCTGGTGATGTGTTACAGAGCTCTCTTCAGAATTCCCCCAGCCAGGAGGAGACTCATGAGGCAGGATTTTAGGAACTGCGTGGGAAGCCATCTTGAAATTTCAGAGAAACTTGTCTGGCTTACAAATCATGAAAATAAATAAATGCTATGTTGGAGAAGACTCTTGAGAGTCCCTTGGACTGCAAGGCGATCCAACCAGTCCATTCTGAAGGAGATCAGCCCTGGGATTTCCTTGGAAGGAATGATGCTAAAGCTGAAACTCCAGTACTTTGGTCACCTCATGCGAAGAGTTGACTCATTGGAAAAGACTCTGATGCTGGGAGGGATTGGGGGCAGGAGGAGAAGGGGACGACAGAGGATGAGATGGCTGGATGGCATCACCGACTCCATGGGCATGAGTTTGAGTGAACTCCGGGAGTTGGTGATGGACAGGGAGGCCTGGCGTGCTGCCATTCATGGGGTCGCAAAGAGTCGGACACGACTGAGCGACTGAACTGAACTGAACTGACTGATGTATTTTGAAAGAGAAACAGGGCTGTCTAAGTGTGGGGAGATTGAAATGGATGCAAACATATATATATATATATATATATACTAACTTCCTCTTTACTGACAAGACCCCGAGAAGACAATGGCTTCCAGGGCAAATGGAGGAAAATGGTCACAGTTAGTTTGAGGTGTTTAAATCATTAGACGCCCTACAAGCCACAAGGCAGTGGATGCACAAATTAAGCAAGAGAGATTGGTGGTAAAAGAACAAATTAGCCAGTAATGGAAATGTTCAGCTGTTACGAAACTTATCGTTGCTAACATGTAGGAGTAATTAAAATAATTCCAAACTAATAAAGCTCCTTAACATTGAAAACAGGGAGATAGTTCACTTAAAGTACATTTATTTTGTACTTAGTATATTTAGCATTTCACATCCTGTGAGCATCATGACAATCCATTTTTACATGTTGATATGAGTTTATTTCTCATTATAAACAAAACACTTTTATCATGAATAAGTTAAAGAGATGGAGAGATATTAAGTTAAAAACAAAATTCACAGGGAAATCCCAACTGAGATCACTACTGTTAAGAATTTTGTCAACATCCTTACAGACACTTCAGCCTGTGTGTGTGTGTGTGTGTGTGTGTGTATACCTAGGCTTCCTTGGTAGCTCAGCTGGTAAAAGAATCTGCTTGCAATGCAGGAGACCCCGGTTCAATTCCTGGGTTTGGAAGATCCTCTGCAGGAGGGCATGGCAACCCATTCCAGTATTCTTATCTGGAGAATCCCCATGGACAGAGGAGCCTGGTGGGCTACAGTCCATGGGATTGCAAAGAGTCAGACATGATGAGCGACTAAGCACAGCACAGCATATATATATATATTAGATACTGGTATAATAATTTTGTATTTGCTACCAGGTTGAGACATTGCAGTATATACACAGTCAATAAATATCTTTTTTTCCTACTCTGTAGGAAAGAGATTTTGTTCACTTATCATTTTCTTCTACCTTGTTATTCAGATTACAGTAATTACTATGAAAGAAAGAGGGAAGAGAAGCAAGAAGAGACGGGTTGATCAATTTGGGAGCAAAGCTGGTGGCTGAGACTGCAAAAGCTGCTGGGGAGAGAGAGGATTCAGGAAGGAGCTATTACAGTGTGAGAGAACAGGATGAGAAAGGTGGGGTGCAGAAGATATTTTAAGATATGATGCTGTGAGTTAGGAGCTGTATGTTCTTTACTTTTTTCTGGAAGGTGAGAGCAAAGACTGAAATTGCTGGCTTGGTTAAGTCTTTTGGTAGCTGGGCCATTTCTGTGAAGGTTGTGGAGCTGTGAGTGGATCACAGTGGGATCTGGGATTCATTTGATTTATACACAAATGGGATTATATCAACTATGCTGCTTTGTAATTCCTTTTCTCTCAAAAATGTCATGGTGCTTCTTCTCAAGTCAACAAATGTGAATCTCTGTGATTCTCTTAAGTGGAGGCACAGAGTCTCTGGAGGGGAATATATCACATCTTTCTAAACCGGGCCCATGTTGGTGGATGTTTAGGTTTCTAATGATGATGAAAGTCTTTATATATCCTGGCATATTTATGTGACTATCTCACTGGGATAGACTATTTATACCTAATAAATAGGCTATTTATTAGGTATGATATTTCACATTTAAAATTTTATTACATAATGCCAACAACAAGTCACATTAAGTTGTACCTCCATGGAGTATAAAAGTCCCATAGCCACCCAAACTCATTCTTATCATCTATTAATACTTTGCAGGTGAGAACTGCCACAATTTGGACAACATATCTAGAGTATACATCTGAAGAAGCTGAAACCCAGGAAGACTGAGGGACTCTCATCTAAGATGTTAGAACTGAATCGCTCTAGTCTGGTGGTCTCTCTAGAGGTGTCTTGTGCCTGGAAAAGCCAAATGACAGTGACATCTGTTAGGCCTCAAGGGGCACTAACGCTGCCCAGAAGGGAAAGGTAGATACTGAAAAGTGGTGAATGAAACTATTTTCAGTTCAACTCATCTGTAACCGGGGTACACACCATGGTGATAAGACGATGTGTATAAAAGTACTTCGTGGGCCTTCCCTGGTGGTCCAGTGGTTAGGAATCTGCCTCGCAATGCAGGGAACACTGGCTTAATCCCTGATCCGGGAAGATCCCACATGTCACGGGGCAACTAAGCCCGTGCGCCACGACTACTGAAGCCCTGGTGCGCACAGCTTACGCTCCGCGACAAGAGAAGCCGCTGCAGTGAGAGGCCCACGCACCACAACTGCAGAATAGCCCCACTATGCAACTAGAGAAGGCCCACACGCAGCAACGAAAACCCGGCACGGCCAAAAATAAATAAACGCACGTTTTTAAACAAGTACTTTGTACATTGTTAGAGACTGAAGCATCACTTGTGAAAGCAACTGTCCCCTTCCTCGGCACAGTCAGAGCTCTGCTTAGCTAACTGAAGCTCTATAAACACTCTGCTTTGACCTTGCATCTCAGTGTCATTTTTATCTTTTGCAACCTGATAGCCGAGTTCCCAGTAAATGAAGTATTTATTACCAAAAAGTGCTGACAGGGTCATTGCCAATCTGGACCATGTTTCCTTGTGATATCCTGATGATTCAAAGCCAGAACATCTGATTCTGTGCTGTCCTGTAGCAAATGTACTAACAGACAGTATTTGCATCTATCAATTCACATCCCCAGGTTGCCTCTGACCTCGGCCTAGGGGGCTTGTTGATTTTATGCTTATTTATGTTCATTTTGTCTCTAGAAAAGTGGTTCCAGATGGTCCTCTCTGAGTTTATTTTACCAGCTCAGGTCTTGCCTGATTCTTACGGATTTCGGTCACCCGAGCAGCTGTGTTTAACCTTGTCTGTTAGTCCCTGCCCAAGAAACTCATGCGAATTGGCAATACTTCTGAAAACACAAGTGAGACTAAATTACAAATGGAGAAAGTGTCTGGGTTAAAATAAACTGTCACCAGACCAAAGCTATCTCTTTCCATGTTCTTTTTTTCTGTAAGAAAAACAGGGAACTAGATCTGATCTTATTCTTAGGTGAGATTTGTTGTTCAAATCTTTTTAAAAGCACGTATCTTAGAATTTCTCTTCTGTAAGAACGGGACGGGTTGCAGTTCAGTTATCTGCTTGTAGTAATAAAGCTTCAAATCTAATTTCTGCTGTTCTGCCTTTGGTATTTTATTTCGAACAAGAATAGCACAGAAAAAAAAAAATGGATAGAGGACTTTGTAATTGGAGCGTGTCTTGTGTTGCCTAGTTACTGGGACCTTCTGGAGATTAGATTTTCAGGATGCTTAAATGCACAGAACAGCAAACAAAACTCTTACCTCGCCGGTAATTCCTCTGTGAGGACAGGACAACCTCTATGGTTGGAAACTTAGGTGAAGGGAGAAAATCATAATAAATAATAATTATTTTCAACTATATCTGCCCCTAAGAGATGATCTTGCCATCCCAGAAACATGGTCAATGAGAAGTGTTCTCATTCAATATGATGAACTGCATCCTGCTTTAATTCTGGGGCTCCTATGATAAGTATCCACTCACCTGCTTATCTTCAAAAGCTGCCCCTGCAATCTGAAAGAGAAGAGGGCCTTCTAATTCATTGGTCTTGCAAAAAGTAAAATACAGGCTTTCAAGTATCCCTAAGGAGGGCGCTATAGGATTTTTGTTAGAAATGGACCTGAAGACAGAGAGCCAAGCCGGTGAGGCTTATCCTCCTCCTTCAGCTAGCTAATTTAGAATGAAACTTCTGCCAAATGATGCTTTTAGCTCAGCATCGTCATTGCCCCTTTCTATGTTCTCTCCTGCATCACAGGAGGGAAATCTAAAATGTCACTCTCCTGAATTCCTTTCCAGGAGAATTCTGGGTTAAGTCTGCCAATGATAAGAACTCAGGTGAGATTAGGAAGGAGAAGAGGAGAATGTGTTTTCTCCTGTGATAGCCCCGTGGAGGGAGCTAAGATCACTGCTGACAGCTTCCCTAGGATACAGAGTTTGGGCAGAGGGGCAGCCCGTCAGATAAGCAGTGAGGCCACTGACGTCGGTTTCCCGCCATCACTGCATCTCCAGGTCTCCTAGCCTGCACTCTTGACCTTTGCCCCCTCAACTCTTCCAAATCTTTCTAGTTTTCTATATTAAGTAACTCCCGACTCAAAATGCATAGTCATTTTTTTAGCCTTCCTGAATAATCCTGAATGACACAAAAGTACAGAAACAAAGGCTCAATACTCTGGTTACCAGAGTTAATAAACCTGAATTTTGATTATCACCAAATTATAGACCAGTATATGGCTTACAGACATAAAAATATATACGGTATAATTTCACATCTATAATGTTCAAAAGCAAAGTAATTTGTGGTGTTGGAAATAAGGACAGAGGTTATGTTTAAAGAGTGTCAAGAGGGTCATGATTTGGTGAACCATTTGGAGGGTTTCGAATGCTGGTAAGCATCACTACGAACAAAGCTAGTGGAGGTGATGGAATTCCAGTTGAGCTATTTCAAATCCTGAAAGATGATGCTGTGAAAGTGCTGCACTCAATATGCCAGCAAATTTGGAAAACTCAGAAGTGGCCACAGGACTGGAAAAGGGCAGTTTTCATTCCAATCCCAAAGAAAAGCAATGCCAAAGAATGCTCAAACTACTGCACAATTGTACTCATCTCACATGCTAGTAAAGTAATGCTCAAAATTCTCCAAGCGAGGCTTCAGCAATATGTGAACTGTGAACTTCCAGATGTTCAAGCTGGTTTTAGAAAAGGCAGAGGAACCAGAAATCAAATTGTCAACATCTGCTGGATCATGGAAAAAGCAAGAGAGTTCCAGAAAAACATCTATTTCTGCTTTATTGACTATGCCAAAGCCTTTGACTGTGTGGATCACGATAAACTGGAAAATTCTGAAAGAGATGGGCATACCAGACCACCTGACCTGCCTCTTGAGAAATCTGTATGCAGGTCAGGAAGCAACAGTTAGGACTGGACATGGAACAACAGACTGGTTCCAAATAGGAAAAGGAGTCCGTCAAGGCTGTATATTGTCACCCTGCTTATTTAACTTCTATGCAGAGTACATCATGAGAAACGCTGAGCTGGAAGAAGCACAAGCTGGAATCAAGATTGCCGGGAGAAATATCAATAACCTCAGATATGCAGATGACACCACCCTTATGGCAGAAAATGAAGAGGAACTAAAAAGCCTCTTGATGAAAGTGAAAGTGGAGAGTGAAAAAGTTGGCTTAAAGCTCAACATTCAGAAAACGAAGATCATGGTATCTGGTCCCATCACTTCATGGGAAATAGATGGGGAAACAGTGTCAGACTTTATTTTTTGGGCTCCAAAATCACTGCAGATGGTGACTGCAGCCATGAAATTAAAAGACGCTTACTCCTTGGAAGGAAAGTTATGATCAGCCTAGATAGCATATTGAAAAGCAGAGACATTACTTTGCCAACAAAGGTCCATCTAGTCAAGGCTATGGTTTTTCCAGTGGTCATGTATGGATGTGAGAGTTGGACTGTGAAGAAAGCTGAGCACTGAAGAATTGATGCTTTTGAACTGTGGTGTTGGGGAAGACTCTTGAGAGTCCTTGGGACTGCAAGGAGATCCAACCAGTCCGTTCTGAAGGCGATCAGCCCTGGGATTTCTTTGGAAGGAATGATGCTAAAGCTGAAACTCCAGTACTTTGGCCACCTCATGAGAAGAGTTGACTCATTGGAAAAGACTCTGATGCTGGGAGGGATTGGGGTCAGGAGGAGAAGGGGACGACGGAGGATGAGATGGCTGGATGGCATCACTGACTCGATGGACATGAGTCTGAGTGAACTCTGGGAGTTGGTGATGGACAGGGAGGCCTGGCGTGCTGCAATTCATGGGGTCGCAAAGAGTCGAACACAACTGAGCGACTGAACTGAACTGAATGTTTGATTTCTTCATCAAATTGGTTCTTAGATGGATGAATTCTTTTTGTAATAATTCTTTAAGCAAGAGAACTATAATTTATAATTTTCTTTACAGATGTTCAACTTTAATATGTATTTAAAAAATGTAAGGCCGGTAGAAAATCTCATTTTTTAGTTTGAAGCCTAAAATAACAGTGTTTTATTTAAGTTCAATCTTACTCTTTGACAGTTGCTAAAGAAAAAGATAACTAGAGAAGCCTGATTGAGAATTTTAACAATTAAATCAGATTATAATTGGATAGAAGACTGAGCTTGAAGGCAGCAAGTGACCCAACTTACTCAGCCAAAATTTGCCTTCAAGCTCAATCTTCTACCCACTTATAATCTGATTTAATTGTTAAAATTCTCAATCAGACTTCTCTAGTTATCTTTTTCCCAATTAAAAAAGTTTATGGTTAAATTGAAATCAACATTACATAAAAACAGGTAAATGGAATCAATTAGAGCTAATTTGTCATCTCAGGCATTACTTAAGAAATGTCAGGCTCTCCAGTAAAAAGATCTATGTGTAACATGGGCAGAGAATGTGCAGACCTTACCAAGGTATTTAAAATTTAGGAATAGGAAGCAGAGATGCTGCTTCAACAATGGGCTACTGTGAATTGAATGTGGCTCCAACTCAGGCAAAAAACACATGCTGTAAAACATCACCATGAAAAATTAATTGAATACTGCTTGAAAACCCATGCTAATTTTGCCCACTTGTTCATTTCCCACAGCTTCTGCTACCACTGAGCTGCCTAGATAGTCATCTCTCAGGGCTTGGGATTCCTAAGGCATACTGGACACATCAGCTCAGCATTCCCTTTCCTGCTGTTCTTGTCCAGAGAGTATGGGCTGACCGTGAATGCCCTCTGAGTTAGAACCTTGAGTTTTATTAAGGGGCCTCTAGTTTCTGGAGACAGAGAAGGCAATGGCAACCCACTCCAGTACTCTTGCCTGGAAAATCCCATGGGTGGAGGAGCCTTGTAGGCTGCAGTCCATGGCGTCGCTAAGGGTCAGACACGACTGAGCAACTTCCCTTTCACTTTTCACTTTCATGCCTTGGAGAAGGAAATGGCACCCAGTGTTCTTGCCTGGAGAATCCCAAGGACGGCGGAGCCTGGTGGGCTGCCGCCTATGGGGTTGCACAGAGTCAGACACGACTAAAGGGACTCAGCAGCAGCACCAGCAGCAGTTCCTGGAGAGCTCTGGATTCATAGTTAACAAAGGATAAGAAGGTTCTTTTGGCAGAGTTCTCCCTTGCCCCACACAACTTTTGCTAGGATCAAAATCTTAACATATTCCAGGACATTCTAGGTTCATTACAACACACATATGGTTTTGAAATCTTTTAATCCATGACTTTCAGAAATCAGCAATAGTGTGAATTTTTGAGCTCCTTGACTTTTTCTGAACTTGCATCCAGCATAATCCAGAAAAGACTACTTCTTATCATCTATTTATTCAACGTCCACTATATGCCTGGCAGTGAGCTTGGTGCTGAAGTCATATAATGAGTAAGATGTAGTCTCTGTCTCTAGGAAGCTCTTGATTGGTTGCAGAACAGTCATGCAAATTGATAGTCTAGTCACAGGAATGAATTTTGGTGCTAGTTAAAGCACCAAAATTTGCATCCTAACTATGACTTTTAAATTTTGTTTTCCTGATACTTCTTTGCTGGTGATCTTCCAGTGTAAGGCTAACTTCTATTTTGATTAGGGGCTTCCCTAGAGGCTCAGCAGTAAAGAATCTTCCTGTCATGCAGGAGCCTCAGGAGATGTGGGTTCGATCCCTGGATCAGAAAGATCCTCTGGAGAAAGGAATGGCAACCCACTCCAGTATTTTTGCCTGGAGAATCCCATGGACAGAAGAGCCTGGTGGGCTACAGTCCATAGGTTTGCAAAGATATGGACATGACTGAAGAGACTTAGTATGCATGCACTATTTTGATTAAAGAATTTTTTTCAGAGAATTCATCCTGCTTGACTTCATTTAAAAGTACTAAGCCTAGGCATAGTTCAGGAGTATCCCAAGTTCAGAAGATGAAAAGAATATACATATAAGAATTGGGCTGGGACTTCTTGCTTGAAACTGATACTAATTGAAAGTCCTAGGAGTAGGGAATTTTATGGCAAGAAGCTCCTATAATGGTGACTTGTAAACTAAGTTTGAGAAGGTTCTCAGAGATATATTGATGTTGTGTTGAAAGAAAGGTCAAAGATAGTGCCTAGTATGTTTAACTGTCACCTATCAACAGATGATACTTCAGTGATACAGCTGCTGCTGCTGCTGCTGCTGCTGCTAAGTCACTTCAGTCGTGTCTGACTCTGGGCGACCCCATAGACGGCAGCCCACCAGTCTCCCCCGTCCCTGGGATTCTCCAGGCAAGAACACTGGAGTGGGTTGCCATTTCCTTCTCCAATGCATGAAAGTGAAAAGTGAAAGTGAAGTCCCTCAGGCATGTCCAACTCTTCCTGACCCCATGGACTGCAGCCCACGAGGCTCCTCCACCCATGGGATTCTCCAGGCAAGAGGACTGGAGTGGGTGCCATCGCCTTCTCTGAGTGATACAGCTGAGAGCATGGAAATTTAACATAGTTTCTGTAGTCTCCAAGTTTCTCTGTCTTTTCAGAGCAGAACATTCTATCCTAACTCAGGAATTATTCCTGAAATTTTTGTCTGGAAAATAAATTAGCTGCCAAATTTGATCGGAGACTTGAACCAGAAAAGATTCTCAGTCATGCAAGAGGTTTTTTTAACTTAATATTTATTGCCCTTGGGTTCAAACAAATCAGAATTTGGTTAAAAACTCTGCTGAAGGACTCTCCTTCAGTCTTGATGGAAAGATCTGGTGATGAATATTCAAAAGATCAGGAATTACAGGTCATGTGACTTGGGCTGGATGACAGGAGTAGGAAGAACGGGGTGGAAGTTGGGGGTTTCCACCTTGAGTAAAGGAGAAGCCATAGCTTGGCTCACTAATCACTGCAAGTAAGGGCTACAGGCCTAGAGGGTTCAAGAGAGCCTACCTTCAATAGAAGCTGGAAATCTGCATATGTCTTTGGGTTTCCCTAATTTTTAATTATGGTCAACTAATTAGGAACTAGAAAAAGGTAAAAGGAAAATAACTTTGCTTCCAGTTAGGATCTAGAGACATGTGAAAGCCTTTTGCTTCCATAGGTAACAAAAAGAAAGATCCATAAAAAATTTAAATCATAATTTTCCATGGGGCAAGCAAAGAGCAGTGGTTACATGGAAGCCTTGATGAACAGAACTGGCTCAATAATTCTCCTTCCAAACCAAATTTTACCGAGAAATCAACAGTAAAGGAGGAGGATGGTAAGTAGAGAGGAAATAACAGAAAACCTATGTTCCCATGGTAACTGAATTCCAGGACCCTGATTGAGCTGACTCTAAAGATGAACCAAAAATATGTACAAACTTTCTTGTAGCTCAAATACTGAAAATCAAAAAGGTAGTGACAAGGAAGACGGCGTTGTGCTCAACATCAATTTTTATCTGAGAAATGCAAATTGAAACCACAATGAGATGCAATTTTAGAGCTACTTAGACTGACTAAAAGTATGACATCAAATGTTGGCAAGAAGGAGAAACCACTGGAACATTTCTACCCAGCTGGTGGGACTATAATCACTTTGGAGCACTCATTGGCAGTTTCCTATAGTGTTATGTACGCCTATTCATGGCAAAGCAATTCTATTCCTATGCATATACCTAAGCAGTATAAAAAGTTTATCCATCAAAAGACTGTAAAGTAATGTTCTTTACAGCAGCTTTATTCATAGTAGCTGAAAACACTCCTAAAAATATAAGCTTGTTAAAAATATAAGTGCCTGGGACTCCAGGCACACACTTTTAGAATCAGGAATGGCATTGAGGAACACTGCATGTAGACCGAGCACCTGTTGATTGACCCCATCGAGGGGCCGCTGAATTCAGTGACTACACTCTGCAGTGGATGTGTTTGCCTTTCTCAAGAAAAGCACCAGGAGTCTTTGCACTTAAAATAACCAGGCGCCAAGGGGTCAAGTGGTGAACTTTGCTACCATTGGTTAACATCTGGGTCATGCAAGTGGCATTTTCTTCTTCACAGCGCTCTCCTTAATAAATGTCAAATATTTCTTTCCTGGCAATCAACACTGGGGAGTAATCTGCTTTCCAGCTTCCATCCAGGGTTAAAATAAGTTTGACGTCCTTCTCCACAAAAACAAGTTTAGCAAATATCAATCCTTTCAGCAAATGATTGAGTTTTAAATTGTGTCTTAATAATATTCTTCCATCTTCCAAACAGCTGGGCTGGAGGAATTTTGTGGGAATGCAGATCTGAAACCCAGGGTAGGAGGTGGGGTGGGGAGGCAATTTCACAGGGTCTAGTCAATGAGCTGTCATGCCAATCCACATTTGCAGTGTTTCTGCCTATTCAGTGAGTTGAAACTAGAAGAAAGTATTTTTTCTCCAAACATTTCTCCTGATCACTTTCATGTGATTGCCATCTTTTCATCTTGTGCAGAAAGTCTGAGCCCAAAAAGCAGACTTCATTTCTGTGCTATTGATTGAAAGAGAAAAGGTGTGCTGAGAGTACTATAGGAACTTCCATCTAAAGAGACTAATCATCTTTTATTTCTGCTGAAGAAATAAAAAGGCAAGTGGGTGGGTGCTCAGTAATGTCCAACTCTTAGGGACCCCATGGACTGTAGCCCGCCAGGCTCCTCTGTCCATGGGATTTCCAGGCAAGAATACTGGAGTGGGTTGCCATTTCCTTCTTCAGGGGATCTTCCCGACCCAGGGATCAAACCCATATCTCCTACATCTCTTTCCTTGGCAGGTGGATTCTTTACCTCACCACAAGAGAGATAGGTAAAATGGATTTTCCCCCCTAAGCCTACCTTGTGAGCACACATGTGCAAGTGTGTGCCTTTATGTGTACCCGTGTGTGCCTTTATGTGTATACGTGTATACTCACAGATGTGAACCAAGCTGAAGTTAGCACCCTTCAGGTTGCAATGGGAGGCCTGGAGCATTCCCTATGGACTCAGGCATGTGAGTGTGTAAGGACACAGGGCAATGTTTGGCAGATAGATGTCTTTTCTTTTCTCTGATAGTAGCCTGGCTGGTGTGCCGAGGTCCTGGGGGAAGTACTGCTACAGATACTGAAGTCTAGCCCGGTGAAGCCTCTTAGGCTGACAGATAGGATGAATCTCGAAAGTCCATCAACTCTGCCAACTCACTTTCAAACGGAAGGCATGCCAGGCTGACTCAACAAATAACTCAGCATCAGTCTGGGAAAGTCTGCTGGAGGAAATGGAGGAAGAGAGGTGAGAGAGCACAGGTCTACATGGGAAGAAACTGATGATTTGTTAGGTCTGACTTCTGTCAACAATCAAGGCAGTTCATCCTGGTGTCATCTTAATTATCTTCTATCCTCAAAAAAAAAAAAAAAAAGGCGGTAAGTGGCAACGATTAATTTGTACTGTAAATTAATTATTATTTTTCTTTCTAGGAATTCTTCTGACTCACAAAGCATATTATATAACCATCTGTTTTTCTCTAAAGATAAATTCTAACCTAATCTAAAGATAGATTCAGTCATTTCTGTCTCCTCAGAAAAGGTACTAACATCAATACTGAGCATGTGTGTGTGTGTGTTGGGGTGGGGGTTGGGGGGGTATTTGGTGGTTTTTCTTTTGCACACAGGTAAGTTTTGTGTCCTCTAAGGGAACTCATGGCTTCCCTGGTTCCTCAGATGGTAAGAATCCGCCCCCAACGTGGGAGACCTGGATTCAATCCCAGGGTTGGGAAGACCCCCTCGAGAAGGGAATGGCAACCCACTCCAGTATTCTTGCTTGGAGAATTCCATGGAAAGAGGAGCCTGGAAGGCTACAGTCCATGGAGTCACAAAGAGTCGGACACGACTGAGGGACTAACACTTTCACTTAAAATTTCTCTTGCTTTCTGGTCTCCAAACTCTAATGACCAGTTGTTTGTAGGACTACATGCTTTGCAGAAGCCAGGGATCAAACTTATCTTACTCCGGGGGCTTAGAAGGAAAGAGAACCTTCCTCAAGGTAAGGATGAGGAATTCACACAAGCCAATACTTCAGAGGGGATGTGGGTTCTCACCTGGCTTGGCACCATTCTTAGAAGTGATATCACTTATCTACTCAGTTTTGACTTCTTTTCTAAGGAAATAGAGACAGCAGTGCATCTCACGTCTTTTTGGAAAGCAAGAACAAATGAACACGATCATCTGCTTTTCTACCTTCTGATTTCTCCTTTTTGCTTATTACATACTGTCTAATAAAGGGCCAGTGGGAACATTTTATCTATTTATTTAACACTTATTTACTGTTTCGGAGAAGGCAATGGCACCCCACTCCAGTACTCTTGCCTGGAAAATCCCATGGACGGAGGAGCCTGGTGGGCTGCAGTCCATGGGGTCGCTAAGAGTCGGACACGACTGAGTGACTTCACTTTCACTTTTCACTTTCATGCATTGGAGAAGGAAATGGCAACCCACTCCAGTGTTCTTGCCTGAAGAATCCCAGGGACGGGGGAGCCTGGTGGGCTGCCGTCTATGGGACTGCACAGAGTTGGACATGACTGAAACAACTTAGCAACAAATTTACTGTTTATTTACTTAACACTCATCTATTGATTCAACAACTTCTGCTAGTATCTGGGTAGGAATTATACCTGCTCAGGTGTAGCTAGGGACAGTGGACTGGGCGAGGTGGTGGTCTGCTCAGACACTGTCATCTGGAGTAAGTTGTGTCTGAAATCAGGAGGGGAAAGCACCTGTTTGGAACATGATATAATAAATGACTTATAAGTAGCTTCTTTAATCTCCCCTTCCACGCAGTCCCTTCATTCCTTGGTCTTGGACCCTGAGGATGCTAAGTTCTCCTGTTTTCTACACAAACTTAACCCAAAGAACTCTCAGACCAGAGCAGTCAGCAGAGGAGCTGCATGGTCTCCACACATATGGCCAGCCTCCCAGCCCTCCCAGAGACCCATGCCCTCACTCCCCACTCCCAGGAAAATCTAGCATCCTGACCTGTGCAGGGAAAGGACTGAACTGTTTGTTGAGTCAGTGAGAAAGTGGATAAAAAAACACGTTCACTTTTCTGTGGCACCTCCGCTCTCCCGTTTTTAGTCTGAGTGAAGATAATCCAAGAGAACATTCTCTGACAGAGATGAAAGCCTCAAGGCATTTGTTTTATGTCCTGGAGAACAAACAAGGAGATCTGAAGCAAAGCCTTCCCGCAGAGCCCTGAGCTCCTAGGGCCACTGATAACGACGTGGTTTTGAAGTATGGGCAGTGGATCAGAACTCTCAGAAAGGAGGCTCCTTGGGACCCTGGGCTCTCTGCTCTGCTAGCCTGGACGTCCTTAACAAGAGCACTGGCGGGGAAGAAGGCAGCAGTCAAAGGAGAAAACGTTCTCAGTTCCACTCAGGATTTGGCCATGTTGTTTAAGAGACATCTTGAAAGAGCAAATGATAAAAACCGTACACTGTACATCGAGTGGAGAATTCTGTGGGCTCAGTCTGAGAAGTGGATCTCTGCTCTGGCTGTAGGGCCAACAGTCATGCCCAGAAACATGAATTCAAGTTTGGTAATAACACACAGGATTCTTCCAATAGCTAACCTTCAGAGACTATCAGGTGGCTCCTTCCTGACCAGCTATGTCACTGGAGGTACGGGCCTTCAGGAACTGTCTCCTCAATAGCTCCTTGCTTGCTTACAAACTTCCATGGACACCCAGTTGCTTCTGTGGTCCCTGTAAAAAACCAGATAAACCATAACACTTAGCAACTCATCATTCTTTAGAGATTAGCAATGTGGAAATAATATCTATTGTTTTCATCATTTGAGTCTGAAGAAGCGTCTGAGAATCTATAACCCGCTACACTAAATGTAACACAACACAAAAGCAGCTAGTCTTTCAAGGAGATATCCGCGTATCAGCTCTCTGGAGAGGCCGTGGGAAAGCCTGTTTTGGATTTTTCTCTTTTCTGGCCTAACAAAGTTTTGCATGCCCACAACAGCTCCCCTCCTCAGGCTCATGTGTTTCTGAAAATTGTTCCTTGCTCTTAGCTTACTCTGTTCTCTGTGAGCCAATCTTTTCATGCTTTTAAATGTTAACATTTAAAACACGTCCTCAAGCCTTTGGCCTCCTAGAAGACTTTTCAGAAAACTCTCTAAATTCTTCACTTTGGTTGGCTCAGCTAGAGCTGGTTTGAAGTCATAAGAAGCCATATCTGTGATTTCTGTTTATCATTTGCATGTGGTCCTGTGTTTGCATTTAAGTTAGACTTGGTATCTGTCCCATGTGGGCAAGGAAGGTCTTTGACTTCGTCATAATCCGGAGAGGCACGTCATGCATGTGACAGATGATGTTAATGGGGTCTCACTGATCAGCTAAAAGGGTGGACAGACTGAACTTGGCAGAGAGGAAATGAGACATGAAGGCCTGAGGGTGGCTGAAGAAAAGGCAGAGTTATCCCATCCCAGTGGACTGCGCTCCACTGACGGGCTCCTGTTCAAATATAACAGAGAACAGCAGGGACGCGATGCATCAGTCAGGGACTCGATGCATTTACCATCTGATGGATATTTGGTTGTTTCCTGCTTGGGGTTCTCAGTCCAGTTCCTGGAAGACATATGCCCTGCAGACTGCAAGTTCCAGTTAGAGGGGAATTACATCTTTTTAAAAAATACAGTTTTCAGAAATACAACATAAATAAATAAAATCCAGTACTGAAGGCAGGAAGAAACAGCCGTCTCCTAATGTTTAGCTGAAATAGCTTTTCCTCCACTACGTGGGACACATATTGTTCAGTTCCTTCATTGAAGACAGATTGGAAAAATGAGAAGCAGTTGAGTTGGGGAAATTAATTACTGTATCATTGTGTCAAATGCTGTAATGCTTTAAACGTAGGATTAGATGGAGTTCATCTGGGGACTAATTGTTGAGAGGCAGCATAGGATAAAGGAAGAAAACAAAAGCAAGATGTTCTTGAGTCAGTCATTTAATCATCCTCCTAGACAAAAGATAACCTTGTGTTATAAGTCTTCAGGTTATAGAGTGAAAGATGCTTTTTACATTCTCTTGTACACCAAGGGCATAATCTGACCCAGTTGTAACCCAACCTGTGAATCAAAAAGTTTCTTTATAACAGGATTTAATTGTTCTTGTCTGGAATTTTCCCCCTCATTGCAGTTGTGGGATTTAATTAATTTTTACCCACAGGTCAGTCACTTCAAGGCAGATGCCATAAAAGGACAAAAAATTGTCTTAATGTGGGTTAGGATTAGATGCAGGCTGCTTCATTTTATTACTATTATCAATTGTTTAAAGAGCTTTGCTGAATGATCTCATTGTACGCGTGCCTTGAGGCTTTCTAGAGCAATTTGGAAAATACATTACAGAATAAACCACAAGATTATTAAAATGACTTTAAACAGCATGAGTCCAATTTCCAAAGGAGGTTATAATACCCATATTTACTCATATTTCATCTTCGTAAGTAATTATTCACACCCCATATTTCAAGAATAAAATTTGTAAGAATGAGTCCCCACTTAATTATCTCATCCCCTCTTTCTTCTTTTATTTCTGTTCTTTTTATTCTAAGAAGTAACTTTCTGGCTTCTAGCGAGAGCTCACAGGGGAATTTAAAAACAAGAGGCTGAGTGATCTAGATGAAAACATCAGAATCCCTCCTTCATGTACTTTCCTTTCTATACATCTAATTTTTTCCCCATCAAGGAATACCTTTTGAAGAAAAAAACAGAGCGGGTTTGTTCTCACCATGGTTGGCAAAGAATTAAATCATGGTTTCTTCTTACTGCTCTTTAATTGCCTGTTTCTTACCTGTTTCTGCCCCTGTGTTCCCTGAAGTGTTAACGACTGGGCTGGAGCCACTGAGAATGATTAGAACAAGGATGGAGCAAAGAACAGCTTCTCCCGGGACATCTGCTGGCAGCTCCAACCCCCTGTGACCCCAGGGGCCACAGGAACAGACTGGATGAAATTTGCCTGAAGAGGTTGCCTATCGCTAACCTGTTCCAGACCAAACATACCAACATATTAAATATGAAACCCGAAAGAAAAGGATATTCTAAATAAAGACCTTTTCATCACTTCGTAAATATATTTTCTTCACCTTTTCTAATTCCTCTTTTTTTTTGCCTTTCTTCCATATTAATTATCATAGATATATTTCAAATCAAGATCTCTATCACAACCCCTCTTTTATTTCTAGATAAAGTGTTTGACATGGAAGGATGATTTTTCATGAAAATATGAAATAACTTGCCTGTCTCCATTGTTAAGAGAGACAGAGTGTTGGATTCTGTCTTCAAGAGTTCCAGATCCAGTGATGATATTAACTACTGCACATAACCACACAGTACCTCTGCTTATTTCATTGTAAAATAGTTGTGTGTGTTAGTTGATCAGTCGTGTCCGACTCTTTGTGACCCCATGGACTATAGCCTGCCAGGCTAATCTGTTCATGGAATTTTCCAGGCAAGAATACTGGAGTTTGGGTTGCCATTTCCTTCTCCAGGGGATCTTCCCAACCTAGGGATCAAATCTGGGTCCCCTGTATTGCATGCAGATTCTTCACCATCTGAGCCACCAGGGAAGTTGTAAAATAGGTATGATATGATATTTAATACCTTCATTTCACAGAGCCTGGGTGAGGCTGGAGTGAGATAAATACTGAATAAAACTTAAAATGGAAAATACATACTACAGAAACATGAAGTGTAGTGCATGGTAAAGAGCAGAGTCATAACTTGATCTTGTCTTTTGTTCCTTGTTTGCTTTTTGCATTATGCCAAGCAAATAATAACAGCCACTATTTATGTTTCAAGCACTGTGCTAAGTGGTTTGTATATCCTATTTATTTATATAATTTCTGGTTACTATTACCATCTCTTTTTTCCAGATGAGGCAACAAAGGCACAGAGAGGTATAATAAGTTGCCCAAAGTCACACAGCTGGTAATATAGTGGGTTGAATTTTGTCCCTGCAAAAGAAATATATCCCAGTCCTACCCTCTGTACTTGGGCAAGTGACTATTTGAAAAAGCGTCTTCATAGATATAATTAAACGGAAGATCTTGAGGTAAGGTTATCCTGGATTATGGTGGGCCCTACATGTAATGTGAGCATGCTTATACAAAAGGCAGATGGACACACAGACACAGAGGGGAAATGGCCATGTGAAGATAGAAGCAGGGACTGGAGAAATGCTGCCATAAGCCTGGACATGTCTGGGGCCACCAGAAATGAGCAAGAGACAAGGAAAGAGTCGTCCCTAAAGCCTTCAGAGGAAGTGAGGCCCCACGGACCGCTTGATTTAGGAACTTGAAGTGACTAGAATGGTGGGAAAGTGCCTTTCTGTTGTCTTAGACCATCCAGTTTGTGGTGATAAGTGACAGCAGCTGTAGGAAACCACCACAGGGCCCACCCCAGGATTCAAACAGAGCAAGTACGACACCAGAGTGGAAACACTTGGTCATTTTCTCTTAATTTCCTTTTTATTTGAAATACAAGTAAACTTGGGAGAAAAGCAAAATTTCCAACTCAGTGTGGTATGATTGTTTCCATGAAACAAAAGGGTTAATAAATTGTGGGCCTGTGCTGTTACACAAACTAAAACATCAAAATCATTTTTATGTGAGGACGGGGTTGTTGAATGCTAAGCTTTCAAAATATTTGGTCCAGAAGTTCAGTTCAGTTTTCAATCGCTCAGTTGTGTCTGACTCTTTGAGACCCCATGGACTGCAGCACGCCAGGCCTCCCTGTCCTTGATTATCTCCTGGAGCTTGCTCAAGCTCATGTCCATCGAGTCAATGATGCCATCCAACCATCTCATCCTCTGTCATCCCCTTCTCCTCCTGCCTTCAATCTTTCCCAGCATCAGGGTCTTTTCCAGTGAGTCAGTTCTTCACATCAGGTGGCAAAGTATTGGAGTTTCAGCTTCAACATCAGTCCTTCCAAAGAATAGTCAGGACTGATTTCCTTTAAGATGGACTGGTTGGATCTCATTGTCCAAGGGACTCCCAAGAGTCTTCTCCAACACCACAGTTCAAAAGCATCAATTCTTTTGTGCTCAGCTTTCTTTATAGTCCAACTCTTACATCCATACATGACTACTGGAAAAACCATAGCCTTGACTAGACAGACCTTTGTTGGCAAAGTAATGTCTCTGCTTTTTAACATGCTGTCTAGGTTGGTCATAACTTCTCTTCCAAGGAGTAAGCGTCTTTTTATTTCATGGCTGCAGTCACCATTTGCAGTGATTTTGGAGCCCAAGAAAATTAAGTCTGCCACTGTTTCCACTAAGTATTCCACTGTTTCCCCATCTATTTGCCATGAAGTGATGGGACCAGATGCCATGATCTTAGTTTTCTGAATCTTGAGCTTTAAGCCAACTTTTTCACTCTCCTCTTTCACTTTCATCAAGAGGCTCCTTAGTTCTTCACTTTCTGCCATAAGGATGGTGTCATCTGCATATCTGAGGTTATTGATATTTCTCCCAGCAATCTTGATTCCAGCTTGTGCTTCTTCCAGCCCAGTGTTTCTCATGATGTACTCTGCATAGAAGTTAAATAAGCAGGGTGACAATAAATAGCCTTGACGGACTCCTTTTCCTATTTGGAACCAGTCTGTTGTTCCATGTCCAGTTCTAACTGTTGCTCCTGACCTGCATATAGGTTTCTCAAGAGGCAGGTCAGGTGGTCTGGTATTCCCATCTCTTTCAGAATTTCCCACAGTTTATCGTGATCCACACAGTCAAAGGCTTTGGCATAGTCAATAAAGCAGAAATAGATGTTTTTCTGGAACTCTCTTGCTTTTTCCATGATCCAGCAGATGTTGGCAATTTGATTTCTGGTTCCTCTGCCTTTTCTAAAACCAGCTTAAACATCTGGAAGTTCATGGTTCACCTACTGTTGAAGCCTGGCTTGGAGAATTTTTAGCATTACTTTCCTGGTATGTGAGATGAGTGCAATTGTGTGGTAGTTTGAGCATTCTTTGGCATTGCCTTTCTTTGGGATTGGAAAGAAAACTGACCTGTGGCCACTGCTGAGTTTTCCAAATTTGCTGGCATATTGAGTGCGGCACTTTCACAGCATCATCTTTTAGGATTTGAAATAGCTCAACTGGAATTTCATCACCTCCACTAGCTTTGTTCGTAGTGATGCTTCCTAAGGCCCACTTGACTTCACAATCCAGGATGTCTGGCTCTAGGTGAGTGATCATACCATCGTGATTATCTGGGTTGTGAAGATCTTTTTTGTACAGTTCTTCTGTGTATTCCTGCCACCTCTTCTTAATATCTTCTGCTTCTGTTAGGTCCATACCATTTCTGTCCTTTATTGAACCCATCTTTTCATGAAATGTTCCCTTGGTATCTCTAATTTTCATGAAGAGATCTCTAGTCTTTCCCATTCTATTGTTTTCCTCTGTTTTTTTGCATTGATCGCTGAGGAAGGCTTTCTTATCTCTCCTTGCTATTCTTCGGAGAAGTAACCTACAATAATTTAGTTTTAAAAAAATTAAAAATCCTTTTCAGAAAGAGAAAATAGTACATTAACCCTCAGCATAGATAAGCAAACTTACTAACGTGTAAACCCTATAAGGCTCAGTGGCTCAGTGGTAAAGAATCCACCAGGCAATGCAGGAGACGTGGGTTTGATCTCTGGGTTGTGAAGATCCTCTGGAGAAGGAAATGGCAACCCACTCCAGTATTCTTGCCTGGGTAATCCCATGGGCAGAGGAGCCTGGTGAGCTACAGTCCATGGCATCATAAGAGTCAAACACGACTGAACAACTAAAGAAAAACAACAAGAAACCCAGTAAGAGCAGAACACAAGAACATTTTATTTGACGAGCTAAGATCTGTGCTATTATTATCAGTAACAATGACAATGTCAGCTTGGGATCAATACATCTTGTCTTGTGTACTTAGAGAAAAAGCAAAACAATTCCTTAGAGATGTTGGGTCTCTTGGGCCAGATTAAAACTCCTCTGAACAATCTAGGATTTCTTAACATGGTTAATACATTTTACTCATGAATAAATTTTTGTTCCAGAAAATTCTCTCCATTTCCAATGATTTATAATACACCATTAGAAAGCTTTTATAAATATAATTCTTTCGAGGTTGAATAAAACTTTGGGTTGAGGCTGCTTCCTCTCTTCCTTGCCTCTGGGACATCAGCTATGCATGATAGCAATTCAGCTGGATAGCTCAGGAATCGCTCCTTCACCTTCCTCTGAGAGACACAGAGGAGCAGTGCGTTTCAGGGAAAGAGGAAGTGAGCACCACAATGAGGATCCCAGTCTACCAGCTACTAAGCTTTGTCTTTTCATGCTCAGTAAAATTTGAGTCTGCTTGAGCCAATTCCCTAACTTCATCTCTGAGGTCTCGCCTAACTCTGACTCAACATTTGAGATGGTTTTTGCAACCCTCCCCTTAGTTTTCACAACCCTCCCCTTGGTTTTCCATCTAGTCCATCAGATTCAAATGTCCTTACTGTAGCCCTTCTTTTCCCCTGTCAGTTCAATCTCAACCTGGGACTTCTCTCAGTTACTCATGGTGTTGAGCTCAGCACCGTTCTCTCTGGAATCAAGGCTCACAACTTTGCCATCATCTTTGATCGTGGCCCCCCATTATTTGGACTTCTGATCATTTATCAAGGGCTGGTAATCATACTCCATAATGCCTCCCCTATATAAGTTGTCCTCTCCATTCCCACTGTTCTTCACTGCCAAGGTCAAGTTCTGACCCTGCCTCCTGCCTTGAGTATTGAACCACCCTATAACAGGACTTTTTCCCATGTAATACGTCACATACTTGCAGTCAAGATTTGCCTGTGCTCTACAATTTTCCACTTCTCTCTCCAGTCTACAAGATACATTTCAACTTCCTTGAGCTGATCATTGATGTCACCTGACAGTCTGGTCTCAGAATACGATTTCAGACTTGCTCCCTACTCCTGCCTTCGGTCATGCAGCCAGGCTTCAGTACTTCCTCTTTCTGCAATAGCATTTCCTTCTCACTTCCTGCCTTCTATTATTGCATTTCCTCAGCTTGCAAATCCAGTTCTCCCCACTCTGCAAGCCTGAATTTTAGCCCACACAAATTCCTCTCAGATTCTACTTCTTCCAGGATTCCAACACTCCCATCTGAAATAGAGGCAAAGTATTATGAGGATGCAGAATGCCAAGTCGTTTGAGTCATGTCTAACTCTCTTTGATGCATGAACCATAGCCTGCCAGTCTCCTCTGTCCATGGGATTCTCCAGGCAAGAATACTGGAGTAGGTTGCCATGCCGTCCTCCAGGGGATCTTCCTGATCCAGGGATCAAACTCACATCTCCTACATTGCAGGTGGATTCTTTACCACTGAGCCACCAAGGAAGTCCATTAACTATTATACTAGGTACCAAAAACACAGAGAAAAACAGGACTGCTTTTTCAGCATTTTACAATAGTGCGGAGATAGATAAGTAAACAGATAACCAAACCTGGGGTGATATAAAACTAGATAAATAGGGTACTGTGTAAGGATACCCAGTCTTTATTTGGAGGAGAACAAGATCAGGGTTCCAAAAAGGGCAGTTATTGCAGGTCCATGCTGTGAGTGCACACAAATTTGAAGTCTGTTGAAGGAGTTCTGTCTTGGTTGTTAAGAAGCTGCTCTGATACCCTGGATGCCTGGGCCCAATTCTGTGATCTCCCCGGGATTCAGCTGGGCAGAAGGTCTCCAGTACCTCTGCCAGCACTCCAGCCCACATCTGTTCTTGTTGCTCAGACCTTGATGTCCATTAGGTATTTTCAATATCTCTGCTGCCTGTCTCACTAAAAGTTTGGGATTGACAGAGATGGTGAGAGAAATAATCTAGCCCACTTGACCAGGGCATGGCCCAGCTCTCGCCAACTTGGCTGCTCTCCCAGGGTTAATGCTGTTATCTGAAGTCAGTGCTCTGTGATCACCAAAATCTGGGTTGTGTCCTCTTTCCTTAGAATGTTTCTCATCCTCATAATTTCCCATTATTCTGCTATTTTCAACATTTATGCATTTCTCTTTTCTTATGGCTTTAGGACCCTGCTCTAGGCTTCAAACTCTTGGATGTATGATCAATAAAGCTAGTGAAGTAATTGAATCTTACAGATATAAACCGTGACTTTATGTCTTTAGCAGGGAGGCACTCGCCCATAGGTGTCCCTTTCTCCCTAGAAAGGAGAGCCTCCTTCTGATGACACGTCTTGCCCCAGTCATTGCCGTCCCTCCTCTGTGTCCTGTCCACCAACACTGGACTCCTGACATCCAAGTAAATTCAGAGACATCGCTGGAATCACTGAAAGAGTTACTGTTTGATTTGACAGTCTCACTATTGTCCACTGAAATTTTACCAGTAAGTTCAAGTGACAGCTGGGGGACATAGCGAAGAAAAGGTTTTCATTATCAGAGGCCTTAGTGAGATGTGCTCATGGTCAAGTTTTAGCTAGGTCAAGAGGGGCTGGAAACTCAGGGGCTGAGTCTTGCGGAGGTCAAACATCAACTGACTCTCAGCACATTGTCGACGCTCTGGGTTTGCCAAGTTTCTTGTACA
This sequence comes from Bos taurus, assembly GCF_002263795.3. Classification (NCBI taxonomy): domain Eukaryota; kingdom Metazoa; phylum Chordata; class Mammalia; order Artiodactyla; family Bovidae; genus Bos; species Bos taurus. The sequence goes on from NC_037339.1 coordinate 14,188,589, forward strand.
AAACGGTGCTGTTTTTCTCTAGAGCAGTTTATGTGCTCAGTAGTAGAGCCAAGGCAGGCTCACCGTCTGTTTTCATACCTTTTGGGAGCTTAGCCTGTGTGATCTGCAGAGGTCTGGATTAACAGTCCTTTCACCAGGTGTCTCGCAGGTTGGGTCAGTTCTTGGCCACTCGGCTGACTTGTGGGCTCCAGCAAGCAGCTGTGATGGTCATTATTTCCCATCTGCTTGTCCCCCTCCACTCCTAATTTTGAAAGGAGAATGCACTGCTGCTACTGCTGACCTGTAGCCTATTCGTACCCTATCCTTTTCCAGAGTATTTTCTGTTAGGCAAAAGCAAACACAACAAAAAAAGTCAAAAACACAACAAAACTTGAAACATCAAGTGGCTGGATCTGTGTAATCAGTCCTTAGCTCTTAAGGGTGTTGCAAATTGAGACCCTATCCTGATTTCATCTTATTTTTGAAACTCTTGTACTTCAATCTCTGTTCATTTTGTTCTGTTCCTTCCTTGAGGTTAGAGCTTAAGCTCCCAGCTCTGATTAGTAGCTCTTCAAAATAGTAGACAACTATTTTGTCTACATTATCTGTCTGTCTGTCTATCTATCTGTCATTGATCTTCTCTATTTTTATCACTTGTTTATCTTCAGAATTATCTCATAATTCTCTTATTCAGCACTATGCTTTACTCGATTTACACATATGTAGTATTTATTACAAATAAATCACTAACACTGTTTATGATAGTAGAATCATCTCTTCCCTTTCATTTGTACTTGGAACTAAAGTAGCACCCGCTATATCAAATATTTCTAATATGATTTTATCAAAATTATTCTCCTTGAGTGAGGTAATTGTGGTAGATTTTTGTAGATCACCTATTTGTTGTTGTTATTTCTTTAGAAGCAACTTTTTTCCTGACTTTTTGATATAAAAACTCTTTATTTAATAATTTGACCTACCCTAATATATTCAAAGCTGAGCACTGAAGAATTGATGCTTTTGGACTGTGGTGTTGGAGAAGACTCTTGAGAGTCCCTTGGACTGCAAGGAGATCCAACCAGTCCATTCTGAAGGAGATCAGTCCTGGGTGTTCATTGGAAGGACTGATGCTGAAGCTAAAACTCCAATACTTTGACCACCTCATGCGAAGAGTTGACTCATTGGAAAAGACCCTGATGCTGGGAAAGACTGAGGGCAGAAGGAGACGGGGACGACAGAGGATGAGATGGTTGGATGGCATCACCGACTCAATGGAAATGAGTTTGAGTGAACTCTGGGAGATAGTGATGGACAGGGAGGCCTGGCGTGCTGTGATTCATGGGGTCGCAAAGAGTCGGACACAATTGAGCGACTAAACTGAACTGAACATATTCAAAACACTTTTATATGGAATTTTTTCCCCTGAATTAAAAAATTTACCAAATAGAATTAACATGTAACTTTATATTAGTTTTAAATGTACAACATAATGATTCAATATTTGTATACATAGTAAAATGGTCGTCACAATAAGTCTAGTTAATATCTATCACCAGACATATTTACACATTTTTTGCCTTTGATGGGAACTTTTAAGACACTCAGTGACCTTCAAATACACAAAGCAGTACGATTAACTTAGTCAGTATGATTAACTTAGTCACCATGCTGTAGATTACATTCCCATGACTGACTTACTTTGTAACTGGAAGTTTTGTACATTTGATCCCTTTCACCTATTCTGTTCATAATCTATATTTTAAAAATTCCAAACAGCTGGGTCTGAACTGACCTCTTCATCGCTGCACAGATGTCTCTCTGCTTCACTCATCCCATATGTCTCAGCCTGGCTAATAATGTTTCCATTTGACCTGAGCCAAACTAGAAACTTCACTGTTCTTTTTTTCTTTAACCCACCATATTCCATTTGTGTTCAGTGGTTGCAGATTTTGCAACATAGTTCCCAAGTGCACTTTTCCAAGTCCGCTGAGCCTGACTTGGCCCAGGTCATCACGGTTCACCTGGTGGAGTCATCTTCTATTGGCTCCACTGTAACCAGTCGGTCTAGTCACTGTACTCCACTCCTTTCCCCTCTCTGCTCTGCTTGTGTTCATTTATCATTGTTTTGTTCCTTAACTTCCTGCTTTTTTTTCCTGCCCTCAAAGCACTTCTCAGCTGGGAACATCCCAATTGAAAATTGCTTTAATTCCTTTCGGGGATGTGGTAAAGTATGAAAGCAAAATAAAACAAACAGCACAAACAACCCAGGAAGAAGAGTCCCCTGGTTCTCCAGACTCAGGTTCCCAGAGCCATTCATGAGCCCCACAGCAGGGCAGGCAGTGTCTTCCTGGTACCCCCGCAGGACTGGTCAGACACTGGCTGCTTCTCTCCCAAGACTGGAAGTCGTTTGACTGCGGAGGATGGGGACCATGTCTCACCCACCCTTCGTTCCTCCTTTTCCAGTTACTGTTTAACAAGTTCACACCAGGTAGGTCCTGCTGTGCCCAGGGTGGTCTCCATTTGACTCTGCAGCCCCTCCCCGCTCCCCCGAGTCAGTGCCTGCAAGAGAGAAGTAGTTTTCCTCTGTGGGCCCACTTGGGTTCACTGGCTTAAAACCATGCACTTTCTGTGGCCATCTTCTTTCTTTACTGAAAATTATCCTGATTCCTGGCTAAAACACCTGTATCTTCTCCAGAATCTGGACTGTGCCTGATGTGAGTATAGGTTCTTGCTCTCTGTCTGGTATTGTGATTTGTAAACTTTCTGGGTAAGCTAGCCAAAAATGCAGATTTCTGTGGCTCGTTCCCCCAACATTGTGATTAATACCCCAACAAACTGTAATATATGTTCTCCCATTCATGTCTGGGATCAAGAAAGGGCCTCCTTTCCTTCACCAGAGAACCCACCTCATTAGCCTTGCTCTGATTGGGGCGCTGCTCACCCCAAATCAATCCGGTGGTCAGAGTGACCACCCACAACCACCCATGCTGTTGATTCATTTGGATGACTCAAAGCCAAGAGCTTAACATCTTTAATCACATTGACAGAATTTAGTTTGGTTTTGTGATCCATAAGTGCCGGTTTCCCCAGGTGTGCAGGTAAAAATGCTTTATAGACAAGAATGGGAAGTGACTGAACCCAAATGAGTTGAAAAAGGAACAAGGTTTTCAGAAGAGAACCATGGGTGTTGGTTGTTCTTCACTATGCCTTCTTATTCATCTTTATGTATAGCCACTAGCAGATGCCTGGTGTAATACATGGTTAAGGCTCATCATGTTTTTGTCAAGTGAATGATAAATAAGTGAATGTATCTTTACTGTAAGTAATTGAGATGTGTTTTAGTAAATTCATTTGGTCCTCTAGAGTTTCATCTACTTTAAATTCCATAAGGTTTTGTGTTGGTGTATTTCTGTTTCAGGCTGAACATCTTTATGTTTACATAATCATAATCCTCTCCATGTAATCTAATGTTCTAGGGATATCAAAACACCAAAATTGTTCATCACAGAGTGATACAAAGCTGACGGCAAAAATGTCAAAGGTAACAACAATAAGACTCCTATGTTAGGAATAGCATTATCAATTGAATGGCCAACAGTGCTCTATTTTTGTTATCAATGTTACTGCTTTCAATCTTAAATATGCAGAATATTGATTTAACACAGCTTGCTACAAAACACTGATATCAAATTCATGTCTGCTGCAAAATACCACATCTCAAATCTGCTTTCTTAGATTTCAAAATTGACATTTAATTAGGGAGAAATTTGTTTTACGCCTGTGGCAAGTTGATGGTATTAGTTATACACTGCTGCTTAATAATCCACTCTAAAATTCACTCACTTAAAACAACAATAATTTATTTTGATCATGAATCTTAAATTTGTCAGGGCTCAGCAGGGATAACTCATTTGCTCAATTAGAGGTCAGCTGGGGTGAGCTTGACAGGATTCATGTGTTGCTTGGGCTTCCTGATAGCATGGTAGGTGGTTCTCAAATATAAGCATCCTGAGAGAGAGAAAGTGAAAACCAGTGTCTTTAAGGCCAGTGTATGGAAACCAGCATAGTGCCTTTACTTCTGAATTCTATTAGTCAAGCAGTCATAAAGCCCACATTTACAGAGAGGAAATACTTATGGCAATGTTTGTAAATGCCACAGCGATCTCAGTCTTGGCTCTTGCCCATATAAATGAAGTTTTACTGAAACACTGAATTGTTATCATATCGATTTTCTAAGACTCTCAGAAGTAATTCAACTCCTTAGAATATTAGACATCTCCCTTTGATTCAAGAAATCTGACTCTATTTCTTCAATGAAACGATCCTGTATGTGCCTGGGTGTGTGTTAAGTCACTTCAGTCGTGTATGACTCTTTGCAACCCTGTGGACTACAGCCTGCCAGGCTCCTCTGTCTGTGGGATTCTCCAGGCAAGAATACTAGAGTGGGTTGCCATGCCCTCCTCCAGGGGATCTTCCTGACCCAGGGATTGAACCTGTGTCTCCTTTGACTCCTGCATTGCAGGCTGATTCTTTACCACTGAGCAACTGGAGAAACCCCGAAACAATCCTAACATGCACAAATTCCCCCAGGCATCTGTGCTAACTAACCCTCATATGTCAAGGTGGCCCTGGTCACTGTACTCAGCTGGAATTTTTCTCTGGGCCATAGTACCCTTATCCTGCAGCTAGAGAAGTGGGAGGTGAGCTTGCTGAAAGACTTGTCAGCCAAAGGATGCCTACTCTTCTTCTGTGAAAAACAGACCCTAACTTGGAACACTTCAATTCTTGCCAGAAAATTGTCCAAGACACTTCAGATGTGAATGCTTTACAGTACCTCTTTGCTTGAATTATTTGGGGGCGTGACTGGTTAAATACAAAGCGAACATGTAAACAGCTTCCTGAGAAAACAGTGATGCCATTCAGTGCATCCCCAGGAAACACAACTCTTTTGGAAATGTTGAATCTCCTCGTGAGAAAAGACTTCAGAGATCACACAATCTATGTTCCTCTGCCAGAGAATGATGCCAAGTGGGGAGTACATGGTGGGGTGGACATGGGAGTAGGAAAGAAAAGGGTGCATTTCTTTGTAATAATCAGAAAAGTTTAATGTGACTCTCTGGTATGTGCATATTCATCTGCCACGCAAAGCTGTACAATGGATGTGGGAAATCCTCTTTGGCGACCCAGCATGATCTAGGATATAACAGAAATAAAAGTACCTTTTAATTTCACTCTGCTTGCTGTTTCTCTGTTGCTGAGATGACTGCGGAGGGTTTCCTCATGACACGAAGCAGTGCTAGTCACTGTGTTTGGTTGGTACATGGCACCTGGTCCCTGGAAGTACCATGGTCCTAGTGGGAGGCAGAAAGGAGAACAGAGAACAATGTGGATATTGTCACCGGCCTTTGTCTACTCCAAGATTTACATGACTTGAGAGGGTAAAATCCTAGAGACTCTCCTTTTACTAAAAGGAACTTTTCATTTGTCAAAAATGTACATGTTTTCTGGATGTTGAGCAGGAAAATTTCTCTAAAGTGTAAGTGCAGGGAAGCACTCTCAGTATTTGCAAAACGTCATTCCCCTAGATTTGGCCAAGATCAGGTAATGCAGATTTTTATTTCCTACCTACCCTTTTCTCATGTTTGACTCTCCCCTGGGAGCTTCTATTCTTTGAGCACAAATTTATGCCAACATTATTAGAAAAAAATGTTTTTTTCTAAATCACAAACTTCCTTGTGTGATGGTGGAAGAATGTCAGGCAGAACACAATTTTGTTATATTTCCCTTTCAAGGAACACCCACGGTCAATTTGTCAACAAAACTGGAAATAAATCTAGGTTGAGATGATTGTTAATTGGCTTTTAATTAATACTTCTGAAAAACCTATAATTATGAGCAACTGGTTCTTGGAGTCATACCAAATTTGTTCAAAAACAGGAAGCAAATATTCGTACTACCTTTGAAATATATTGTCCCTCTATCTTCAAACTTGAAAATGCTTTGAATTTACTTCCAAAGAATTCTCATATAAAGGAATCTATTGCGTCCCTTTTTAACCTTATACATTTCTTGTGCTAATATACTTCTATTTTAATCTGCTGTTACTCTTTTAAATATCAGATTTCAAAATGCAGCACATAAAGATGAACTATGCAGTTCATTATACTTTCTTCCTCAAGTTAAGAATATAATCTGCCCACAACACCTGCTGTCTTGGTGGTTATGTTTTCTTTTCCTCTGGGTTCATTGTTGTCCCATAAGGCCCAGAAATTGCATCTTCAGTTTAGCTGGTCATTCTTCTTGAGCAGAGAAGGCTGTTTCTCTGCCACTGGGACATAAAACTCTACATTTTTAAAATTTTGTTTCTTATTTCAAATATCTGTCCTATGCTTCAAGGCTTTAGAGTTATTTTTCAGTTTTCTCTAGAAGACAGTGTTAGCTTTGTTTTCCAAATCTTCTTTTATATTTTATCTAGAATGTGGATTGAGAGTTCTAGCTTCTTCATGGCTAGCCTCTCCATGTCCTTCTCTTTCTTTGGTTTTTCCTGACTGTCTTGTGTTTACTTTTATTCACTTCCTAAAGTGGATTATCCAGATCATCCCTTTTATTTATGAATCCTGGGTTAGTGTCCTCTCGCTCTCTCTCTGTCTCTTCCTTTCAGCCAGGAGCTATAGAGTGGATGGGTGACCTGTGGATATGGGGTTAGGAATGCAGTTCTATATCTATTAAAAAATTGATTGATAGGATTACAGGATGCGGGTGGCGGGGGGGTGGGGGGGAGGGGGCGGATAAACTGGATTAAACCACAGGAGCTATTCATCACACAAATGTGAATTATTTCCAGGAAATTTTATTTCAGTGTCCGTAGAGAAAGGGGATGCTGAGGTTAAGGGCTCAGTGATGAAGATGCCAGATGAACACCTACAAAGGATAACAGAAAAGAACTGTATCTCTATGGTTATGAAAATCTAGAAGGGATAAGACTAGTCGTCAAAGAAAGAAAGAATTTGAACTGAGGTGGAGGGCAAGGGGGAAGTTAGGTCATAGAGTTTCAAACATAAAACCTAGTAGATGGAGGAAATTGGTACCAATGATACAGAAAGAGATTAACATTAGATTCAAACTAAGGAGAGTGTATCTGATGTCCCACAGAAAAAGAGAATTATCTCCAGAACAGGGGCAAGAAGCATTCTGAAAATGGAAAAAGCCAGACTTGGGTGTGTGACCTGCAGACTTAGCCACTGGCTGAATACCTACAATTTAGGCCTTGGGTAGAATTCATTGCCTGAGACAGCAAGGCCTCCCAGACAGAGCAGAGTAACAAAGTCTGTGCGTGTTTTAAGCCGCTTCAGTTGTGTCTGACTCTCTGGGATCCCATGGACTGTAGCCCACCAGGCTCCTCTGTTCATGGGGTTCTCCAGGCAAGAGTACTGGAGTGGATTGCCGTGCCCTCCTCCAGGGAGAGTAACAAAGTACAAGGATTGATGTCTGAAGAGGAGTTTTGAGCCCTGACAATATGTATTGGCTAGTCTCTGCGGGGAATTTGGGGGACTCAGTGTTTCAAGGTGTCCTAGGCAGATACTTTTCATTATTCTTCTTTAATTTCTTCTTTTGCTGCATGTATGCTCTGAGTCACCTGGAGTTAATTATAGGACTTCCTGCACCTTCTCCTTTTACTCTGTCCCCCATTTGTCAGGAGTGGGGACATTGTAAAGATGAAATGAGATGTAGCATTTAGAAGCACTGTGAGCAGAGAAGCATAAGAGTTGAAAGTGGCCCATCTAAACTGGGGTTGGTTTTCTATGATGCTCTGACACCCTATTTCTCACCCTCTGATTGTATCAAGATACAGTAAACTCTGAGTGTAGCATCCTGAAACTGTTGGATGTTTTTCAACAAACATTGATTAAGCCTGTAGTAAGTATCTGTATCTGGTGTAAACAATGGAGATACCAGAGGAAGACCTAGGGCTGTGACATAGGTCTGCAGGGGAGGCCAGGGGCCAGCCAGGCTTATAAAGCCTGAAGTTTCTGTGATTTGCAGGGTTCTCTCTAAGAAGAAAAAAAAAAAAAAAAAAACAACTTACAAATATAAATTTAAGTATAAAAGGGAAGTGTTATTTGTTTAGGGTGAGAAAAAAATTCCAACAAAATAAAAGTCAGACAAATAACACAAATATAAAATCTAGGTAGGAAAAAATATATAGTATTTTTATTAACTAACTGCATAACAAACTTCTATTACTTTTTTCCCTGTATTTTTTGACTATAAATTCTTTGATCACCTCTTCATATGACAATGATTTTTAAAAATTTATTTTTAATTGGAGGATAATTGCTCCTCAATACTGTGTTGTCTTCTGCCCATACAACAACGCCAATCAGCCACAAGCACACATATGATGTTTTACGATTATTTTTCATAGAAAGACAGAAATGTAATTCAGTCTTCCTGGTCACATAGTTCCAAGTGAATTTTTTTTTTATTATTGATCATTTTGACTAGATACGATTAAAGGCTGAATCACTTACTTAACAATTTTATGTATTGAAAGACACTTTGCACATTGCAAGCCTTGCTTCACCTCACTGCCCTCACGGTTCGTGCCTTGCGCGGCAAGCTGTTCCTGTAAAGGCGCAGCGCCCGTCTCCTCGCTCCCGAGTGTCACGGTACAGGGGGAGTCAGCCCCGTGGGTAGGAGGCGTGCTCCTGGAAGCCATTCCTACACTGGGACAGCCAGTGTCACTTAACTATACATGGAAGTGTTTATGAATCACATAAATACACCTGATTAAATCCAAATAAATGTCTCTCTATATCAACTCTCTCTAAGCTGGATCCCTCAAATACCCCCAGCCTTTCCAAACTACCTAACATGAGGAAACATATGTAAAGTGGGATGGGGTCGGTCAGAGTGGGACAGAAAACAGTGGTCTTAAGTCACTGCAGTTAAAATAGATCATATATGCAAACTTTGTAAAGATCTATGACCTCATGAATGCACAAGGCCACAGGACCTTTGTGAATGAAGTGTCCTGACACGAGTTTTATTAGCTAGTAGCTCAGTCATGTCCGATTCTTTGCGACCCCGTGGACTGTAGCCTATCAGGCTCTTCTGTCCATGGGATTTTCCAGGCAAGAGTGCTGGAGTGGATTGTCATTTCCTTCTCCAGGGGATCTTCCTGACTCAGGAATCGAACCCAGGTCTCCTGCATTGCAGGCAGACGCTTTACCGTCTGAGCCACCAGGGAAATCCACCTGTGGGGAGGAAGGTAGATAACATGACTGAGTGAATAAAGACATCACAGCGATATGGAACTTGGAGCCAAGTCTTGAAAGATAAGGGGAGATTTTTTTAGCAGGTCAGTGGGAATGGCCAGGGCTCATGGGAGGTGCCAGTGAAAGAGTCAAAGATAGAATGGTAAGAGTGGGAGGAGAATCAGTTGAGTATGGTGGCTTTGGGGAGTTTAGAGCAAATTTCAACAAGGGATGGTTAAGTGCTGTGACAAGTCCAAGTAGATGAGAACATAAAGGGGTCTATTGGATTCAGCAATAAGGAAGTCACGTGGTGACCTCTGCCACTGTGGTCTCAGTGTTTTACAAGTGAAAGTCACTCAGTAGTGTCGACTGTTTGTGACCCCATGGTCTATACAGCCCATGGAATTCTCCAGGCCAGAATCCTGGAGTGGGTAGCCTTTCCCTTCTCCAGCGGATCTTCCCAACCCAGGGATCGAACCCAGGTCTCCCATATTGAAGGTGGATTCTTTACCAGCTGAGCCACAAGGGAAGCCCTATGTGGTGCAGTGGGTGTCAGTGGTGGGGTGTCAGTGGTGCAGTGGGTGTCAGTGGTGCAGTGGATGGCAGTGGTGGGATGTCAGTGATGCAGTGGGTGGCAGTGGTGCAGTGGGTAGCAGTGGTGGGATGTCAGTGATGCAGTGGGTGGCAGTGGTGCAGTGGGTGGCAGTGGTGGGATGTCAGTGATGCAGTGGTGGCAGCGGTGCAGTGCGTGGCAGTGGTGGGATGTCAGTGATGCAGTGGGTGGCAGTGATGCAGTGGGTGGCAGTGGTGCAGTGTGGCAGTGGTGCAGTGTGTGGCAGTGGTGCAGTGGGTGGCAGTGATGTTCTATGGGCTGAGGGGGGAATGGACCACAAGGAAGCTGACATGTTGATTCTCTTCAGTTAAGAAGTGTGCCTGGGCAGGGAAGAAGAGGCAGAGTGCTGTAGGTGTAAGAAAGCATTAGGACTGACTAGGGACTCTTAGCACTGTTTTTTGATTAAAGAGGAGGGTGCCCTAGGATGTTAAGAATGTCCTGGAACGAAGCTGGTAAAGAGAGATGTTTTCCTGGTCTGAGCAGAGGGTGTGTGGGTTCCATTTGCTCGTAATGTTGCAAACCTGCTTCTAATGCCTTGGAAATTCTCTAGGATGACTTCCAACCCCAATCAGCTAAGCTTGCATACAGGTCCTCAGAAGAGTCTGTACCTGCTCATCCCAACATCCCACGTGGTGGCCCTCAGCTCAGCCCTGCCCTCCCGTCCCACACAAAGAAAGTATTGAGTTCACATTCAGTTTTCCCTCAGTTTCTCAATCTCATTTCACCTCTTGTCCCAATCTTCTGCTTTTGTGTATCTCTCTCTATACTCTTTCTTTTCTAATACGACATATTTCCCATGCCATTATATTCTTCAAAGATATAACTTTTAAGTGACTGCATAATATTCTATAACATGGATTATCCATGTGCTGTGTTGTGCTGTGCTTAGTCACTCAGTCGTGTCTGACTGTTTGCAACCCCATGGACTGTAGCCTACCAGGCTTCTCTGTCCATGGGGATTCTCCAGGCAAGAATCCTGGAGTGGGTTGCCATGCCCTCCTCCAGGGGATCTTCCCAACCCAGGGTCGAACCCAGGTCTCCCACATTACAGGTGTATTCTTTACCAGCTAAGCTATCAGGGAAGCCCAGATTGGCCATTACTTATTCTAAATCTTTGTTGGACTTTTTGTCTGTTTCGAGATGAATTTTCAGTTGTCTAAATTTTTATGCACAGTAGTTGCTTATTCCCTGAGGACCAATTTTTAAAAATTTTCAAGAAATGGAATCACTTACACAAAGATATGCATGTTTATATGGCTTTTGACATATATTGCCAAATCGCTTTCTTGATCTCTCAAATGTTTGATGATAATGAGGTACTGAGAGATCAAAAGCATTTGCATTTGATGAAACACATCTGAATAACATGATAAAATGGAAAGTCTTAAGTAATCATCCTGATACATTTGGGTAAAAGCTGGATTTGATTGTTTTTGTCCATATTTTGAATTGACTAAGGAATGGAGAACTGGCCTCCACATTTCCTAACTACATTTTGTGAAAATTTATTAAGATAAATTGCTTCAGACGTACAGTTGGATCTTTCTGGTTCTTAGATTGTGGTTACTGCCCTAACTGGTCAGCCTGGGGTGAAAAACACTTCCTGGCAGTTAGCAGGCTCATTATTCTGGGATCTAGAAACATGAGAGCCAACAAGAGGAAAGCTAATCCGCCAAATAAACAAACAGGCATGGTGGACACATAAGGGGCAGTCAGCTCAGGACAGTAAAATACCCTCAGGGAGAGAGGCTGAAAGACCCACCTCCTCCTGCCTTGCACCCCAGGGGGCCCTAAATCCTGGCCCCCTCTGGGAGAACTCAGGATGCTTGCCACCTTTCTGGTCCTCCCCTGGTCCCCAGGTTCTAGGATCTTGCAGAATAGCCTGAGGATAAATGAGAGGTTAAACAAAGGAGGAGAGCTTTCCAGAGGCTCTCTCTCGGGAGATTTTGCCAAATTTCTGGGAATATATAAGAAGCTTAGGCTGTGAAAGCCTGGGTGATACATCACTAGGGGAAATCCAGCTTTATATTTTTTAACCAAAGCTCTTTTTAAAATGTTCCCTTTTGGATTTCAAAATGCTCCCTTTTCCAAGTTACAATCACATAGAAGCATCAAACAAGAAAGCTCTTTGATAACACCCTATTTGGGGAAGGGTGGAGATGAGAAAGATGTGGGTGGGAGCTGTGGGGCTTGGTCACAGTCTAAGAAGCTGAACTTTGATCATTCAGCAGAGAAGGGGCAAGACCATGATGCCTCCAATTCACAGCCTCAGACCAAAACTCATTAATAAGTCATGTCTCACCCACTCCATTAATGATCAGCAAATGATGCGAACTCTAGCCAAGAGACCCAGACTTCAGGACAGAGTGTCAAATAACAGCTGACACAGTCAACTAAAAATAGTACTTTGGATTCAAATGAGTGATTCAGATTTGCTTTCTTACCTTTGCCTGGAATAGTATTATACAGAGGAGGGCTGTTTTGAAATGTTTCTCTTTTATGTGAAAGGAAGGTTTTATTGCAACCAGCTGGCCAGTGAGCTCAGATTCAGCTCGGCAGGAATTGGATCACCCACATGTCCATCTCCAAGGCTGAGGGGATTTGGCACTGCTGGCCTCCTAAACATATGCATGCACTTGACTCTGTAGACCAGGTCACTGAGAACAAGAGATGGTTTGGGAAGTTACGTCAAAGTTTTACACCATTTCCAGAAACTTCTCCCTTTGTACTCTTCCCATCATTCTCCTTCTTCATAAGACAAGAGCAATTAAATGGCTAACTGGTCAGTGATGAATGACACAAGCTAAACAACTTAGGATACTCTTTGGCTGAGATGATAACTGAAGAACCAAATTGATCTTTCCAGAATACGCCCATATACTTAGTCAGTTTAAATGTGTTGACCAAACTGACCAGATAATTTAATAAAATCTACAATAAAGCATACATTTGTTTCTGACTGGATATTAGTAGTCTTTTTCATCAAATTTGTTGGTACTGGCTAATCAGATTGATCAATGTGCCTTTCTGAATTTCTTTTTTTTTTAATTTTTTAAAATTTTATTTTATTTTTTAACTTTACAATATTGTATTGGTTTTGCCATATATCAACATGAATCTGCCACAGGTATACATGTGTTCCCCATCCTGAACCCTCCTCCCTACTCCCTCCCTGTACCATCCCTCTGGCTTTTCCCAGTGCACCAGGCTCAAGCATCCAGTACCGTGCATCGAACCTGGACTGGCGACTCGTTTCATATATGATATTATACATGTTTCAATGCCATTCTCCCAAATCATCCCACCCTATCCCTCTCCCTCAGAACTTTCTGAATTTCAATCAGTATCACTACATGTTAGGCCCATGAAGGATGTCTAAGCTGTACGTTCTCAAGGTTTTGTCCACTATGGAATGCATACCCCTTGAATGTAGATGAATTTCTATTTTGTATAAGCTTCTCTCCCCCTTGGACATTTTTCTGCCACTCAGCCAATTAGCAGATTCCATTGTGTTTAGGGAACATACAATGTGTCTACTTTCCTTGCCTGGTCATTGGTGTCTTGGGCAATGGTCCTTGGTGTCATGAGAACAGAGAATGGAGTCCAAAGAAAAGTGTGCAAGTCAGTTTTCTATAGGGATTGCAGACCAGCAGTACATGTTCAGAACCCAATTATTATTTCCAAAAGGGACAGCACAGGAAGGGGCTGTCACACTGTGACACCTGCTGGAGTAGAAGCTGAGTGGAACCCGGGAGAGATGGAGTCAGAGTTTAGACCATGAGGCTTCAAGAGAATTCCTCGAGCCAGGAATTCACAGAAGCTCTACAGCAGCTTCTTAGTCCTCAGACATGGGTGTGGGAGGAGCAATTAGAGAGTGACTACAATGGCAACCCACTCCAGTATTCTTGCCTGGAGAATCCCAAGGACAGAGGAACCCACTGGGTCGCAAAGAGTCAGACACAACTGAAGCAACTTAGCACACACACACAGCAGATGCAGCCAGTGGTGGCACCAGACTTCAGGATCAGAGGCCCTAACAAAGCCTCATTAGGAGTTCCCAACCTATAGACCCCAGTCCAAACACACTGGACTCTTCACACAGACATGCAAAGAGTACTGTGGGCCTAAGTGTTTCATGAATGTGCTAGAAACTTCAGTGATGCCATCAGTTCCTGGTCTCACTGTTAGACTGAGGATCAACTGGCATGTGAGCTGAGAAAGTCTGTGTGTGGCGGCTGCAGCCCCAAGGAGAGCTAACCCTCCAGCCTATTTCTTCCTAAAGCCTTTCTCTTCTCTTCCTCACCCCCTTCCTTTCTCCACTGGGTCTCAGAACTGTCATCAGACTCCTAAATCCTGATGTTAAGACCTGTAGAAACCCCTCAGGTGCGTCTGCTGAGTGGCCAGTCTCTGCAATGGGGCCCTTCGGCTGGTCCAGTGGGGCCGGGACCACTCTCCCCTGTGCTTCCTCACCAGCACCCAATTGAAGACCCTACCACTAACACCACCTTGTTCTAATGGTGGTTTTGGATCTTTGTCAACAGAGTCAGAGTTTGTACCCCATGCAAGAAGCATAGCCCCTTCCTGGAGAAGTCCCTTCCTCCTTAAAAGAAGAAGAGTGGGAGGTTGTGCAAACAGGAATGGAGAACACATTTTGTGCTCCAAGAAGTTCTGTACCCCTAAGAGCGAGAAATGACACTCACTGGTCAAGAGAGAGCAGCCATGCTTCTACTGGCTCTCTCTCCAACTATCCAAAGGCAGGCTGGGTAGTGGCTTCTCAGGAGGGAGAGACGGAAGGGAGGGAAGGAAGGAAGGAGAGGGAGGGAGAGACAGGCAGGGCAGAGGGTAACCCTTCATCTTCTTATTGCAAAAAAAGTGCCACAGAAAATAGCAATGCCTTGAGAAAAGTAAATAAGGCAGCTTGTACCCTATAAACTCAAGGCAGGCTTGGGGTGAACAATGGGGTTCTCATAAAATCTGAATGGTGTCAGTGGAAACTAGTAATGAGTTAGGCAGGCTTGTAGTTGTGCAATCTTTCAACAGGTTGGAGGATAGACAGGTTACTTCCAGGAATTTTACTCATTCCTTAAATTCTTTTCTGAGTGGATCTGTGTTAAACAACTGAATGGTAGTGCCAAGCAGGAACTGCAAAGCAGCCAAAAATGATAAAGAAATGTAAGGGAAGGCCCAGGAGAGGGCAGGGTCTGAGTGTTCCGGCACCAGAAGCAGAGCTTGCAACCTAGATCCTACAATTCTGCCAGTTTTTCACAAAACCATGGCTACTTTGTCTAGCTGACACCTTGGAATCGCCCTTTATTATTAACTTTTGAATGATTCTAGTATAAAACAAAATCAATTCCTGATTCATTAGACTCTACAAAAATAGTGATGGTATTGAGTTGTAGTAGGCACACTTGAAAAGACCCTGTTCCTGGGAAAGATTGGAGGCAGGAGGAGAAGGGGATGACAGAGGATGAGATGGCTGGATGGCATCACCGACTCGATGGACATGGGTTTGGGTGAACTCCGGGAGTTCGTGATGGACAGGGAGGCCTGGCATGCTGCGGTTCATGGGGTCGCAAAGAGTTGGACACAACTGAGTGACTGAACTGAACTGAAGGCACGTTTGACAGTATTATTAATATAAAGGTCTAAAAGTGACTTGGTAAACCCTAGTTTAAAACTACGTTTCTCTTAGACCTTCATGTGAAGTTTTCTCTTTTGGAGACTGATTTAACAGCATGTTAACACTGATTTGATGAGGAAGAGGATGGTAATTAAGAAATTTTGAAATACAAATGGCCAAGGAAATAGAATTTTCATTAATGGAAATGGGAAAGCCCCCAGAAATGACTAGCTTGAGAGAAAGCTGATGTATTACACATGAAGTGTGAGATGTGGGTAAAGCACCAAGTTAGAAACAGCACGTGGGAAGCAAGTATAAACCTGGAGGAAATTTTAGTAATTAGCATATTGCAGAAGCCAAGGAAGCAGATATGATTGAAATGGGAGAGAAAGTGAGGGAGAAGAAGAGGAAGATCAAATAGCATGTGGAGAATCCAGCTCCGAGGAGATCAGCTGAGGATAAGCTTCCGGTGGAGGAAGCAAAGGAAGAAACTAAAGACAGAACCAGTGCAAAGCTTGGTGCTGTGGAGGCCAGGGGGGAATGTGAGCAGCCAAGATGGCCTGCCGTCTAACAGCTCTGGGGCTTGTCTTCTATGACTCTCCCCTCAACTCTCCCCTCTCCTGTGCACTGGCTTCCTTGCCATTCCTCGAGCAGGCAGGTAGGCCCCACCATAGGGTCTTAGCCCTGGTCAGCCTCTCTGCCTGGAGCACCCCCACCCCGGAGGTCCACACAATTGGCAGTCACTTCCTTCAGGTCTCTGCTCAATTGTCACATTCTCAGTGTGGTCTGCCTGCTCTCTTTCCTGTTTTCCCTAGGACCGCTTAATATATTAGGAAAAGTAAAGTGAAGGTGCCCAGTCGTGTCTGACTCTTGGTGACCTCATTGACTATGGCATACCAGGCTCCTCCATCCATGGGATTTTCCAGGCAAGGGTACTGGAGTGGGTTTCCATTTCCTTTTCCAGAAGATCTTCCCGATCCAGGGATCGAACCCAGGTCTCCCACATTGCAGGCAGACACTTTACCATCTGAGCCACCAGGGAAGCAAATATTACTGGAGTGGGTAGCCTTTCCCTTCTCCAGGGGATCTTCCCAACCCAGGGATTGAACCCAGGTCTCCTGCATTGCAGGTAGATTCTTTACCATCTGAGCCACAAGGGAAGCCCAAGAATACTTGAGTGGGTAGCCTATCCCTTCTCCAGTGGATCTTCCCCACCCAGGAATCGAACCGGGGTCTCCTGCATTATAGGCGGATTCTTTACCAACTGAGCTATGAGGGAAGCCATTTAATATATTGATGCTGGATAATTTACTTACTCATTTGTCTACAAAATAATAATTGCTTATGCTGTTTGATATCAGTCTAATCAAATATAAACATCATGAAGGCACCTTTCCTGAGTGCCTACAACAGTCCTTAAGTATACAGAAATATCAAATGACTATTTGTTGAAGGAAAGAATGAACCATATTGGACAGAGCTGAGAGGACAAGGTGGCTAGCGCAGGGGAATGGGCAAGGTCACTGGACTTGATCTTGGGTGATCTCAGCCTGCATCAGCTTGGAGCAGGGTCAGGGTTCCCAGCAAGAGATTGAGACAGGGTCGCAGCGGAGGAACAGATTCTAGCTACTAGACCAGTGGTCAGTGAGAAGGGTCCTGGCCTTCAGCTTTGCAGAAAAAAATTTCCATAAAGAAAGTAGTGAAGTAAAGTGTTTATTAAGAGGACAAAGAGTGTATACAGAACGTGCGGGTAGGCGCACAGGCAGACTGAGAGAGTCACTGAGTTGCGCCCTTGTGGTAGTTTGAATTACTTCCACGGGGCCCAGCCTTCTCCCTTAATTGTCGTGCTGTCCTGGTCTTGGAGTTGTGGTCCATAGGGAATGAATCTCCAATGGCTTTATCCTGGTGGGGGCCCATTCTGCCTCCTGCCTCAGACTGATGTTTGGGAAATTCTTGGCAGATCTAGTGAGGGAAGTTTGGGGATGGTAACTGGGGGCTGGGCAGGGTAGAGGAAGTGGAGGCAGCAAGGTCAGAGAGCTAATTCAGTTACATTCGGGCATATTTAAAACTCCAGATCTGCAAGTAACTGGATCTGCTCTTCATGCTGCCGGTTTTGGAAGACAAATCAAAGGCACGCACTGGGTTGGCATTCACAATGGGCTGGTCTGTGTGGAGCTGCAGTCTAGAGGGCGGGCTGTGACCTGCACTGTCTGCAAATCCATGTGAGATTGAGCTGTGCTATGAAGGACAGCACACACAGCCTGTTCCAGTACCACCTATTTTAAGACAATCCAGCTTTCTGCAAAACCCAAAGCTACAAATCTCATGAGTCCAGAGTGATGGATTTCAGAGATAAGAGAGAAAAGGGAAGTGGGAAACCAACTCAGAATGCAGTTAGGGCTCCACAAAGAGCACAGTAAGAAAGGGGAAGAAGCCATCCCCTGCTGAGATAAGGCGACAGTCTGGGCCTGCCCCAGAGAAAAACAACCCTGTCCAAGGGCCGCGGGGGACGAAAGGGCGCAGGGAGGAGGCCGTTCTCGGAAGTGAAGACGGCCAGAGGAGAACAACAAGCTCAATTATAGAAAGATCCGCAGGAAGAGGATCTGCTGCAGGAGGGAGTTTTGGAATTTGAGACAGTGAATAAGCCAGAAACTGAGGAGTCAAAGAGGAGAGGGGAAGAGAAAACCCTGAGGGCAGTCAAAGCAGAGTTAAATGCATTTCAAGAACAGGTTCGAAGAATAGGAGAATAGGCGAGGCCACACAGAGAGCTCAAGGAGGAACTTGAGGAACAAAGCAAAAAATAAATAAATGGAGGAGACGAACGGAAACTCTGAGGGTACCTTTCGTACCAGAGCCTGGGAAGTGTTCAAGGGTGTGTGGAATTTGATGTTGGGTCATTAATTCATGCCACTGTGCCATGTATTTGCATAAGTAACACATCAACACCTTGTGAGAGGCAAATGCAACGCAGAGAACTGGGGCCCCCCGGAGATGGGGGAAATGATGCTCACCCAAGGAGTCAGTAGCGTTTGACCCTAGAGAACATGGAAGGTGGGCTCACTAGGAGTCCACTCCCTGGTGGACACTGGAGCCACTGGGGAAAAACTCACAAACTCTCTATCTGGTATAGAAGGCTTGATCAATGAGCCAGAAAATATTTCCTTTCGTTGCCATCAGCAGCAGGTAGCACTGGGATCTCCAGCAACTGCTGCGGGGTGGCCTCCTTGTGTCTTAGGCCTTGGCAGTGGCTTGTTTTAACTACGTTCACACAGGAACAACAATGGTTAACATTAACCGGTGGGGGGTGGGGGAGGTCCATGTCATGTGCTGTGCTGAGCTCTTTATAGACAGTCCATCCTGATTATCTGTGAATTCTACTTTTGCTTATTTGCTAGAATGTGTGACTCCAAAATCAATACTCACAGAGCTGTTGTGGTCATTTGGGGACAAGGGCACACAGAAAAATCTGAGTCCCCTGACATGCATGTGTGTTCCTAGCTGAGGTCACACAGGGTGGCTCTGCTTGTTTCAACTTTCATACTGTAAACAAGCCAACTTTTTGGAGTCTTTGTGCTTTTTGTTGGTGATTTCACAGTTTGATATGGGCCCCAAGTGTAATAATGCTCAAGTGCCTTATAGTATTATTGCTAAGCACAAGAAGGCTGTGATATTTTTAGACAAAAAGGTATACATTAGATAAACTTTGTTTCAGCATGAGTTCTGATGCTATTGGCCATGAGTTTAACCTTAACGAATCAGCACTATGTATTATTATTTTTTATTCTTTCTTTTTTAAAAATTATTTATTTATTTTAAAAATGTTGGCTGCGCCGGGCCATCATTGCTGCTCTTGGGGTTTTTCTAGTTTGGATGACTGGGAGCTACTCTCCCGTTGTGATGTTGGGCTTCTCATTGAGGTGGCTTCTCTTGTGGCTCAGGGACTCTAGAGCACAGGTTTGTATATTTATTTATTTGACTGTTTGGGGTCTTAGTTGTGTCATGAGGGATCTTTTGTTGCAGCACATGGACTCTCCAGTTGTGTCCTGGGCTCAGTAATTGCAGCACCGAGCTCTCTGAGCTGCTCCACAGCATATGGGATCTTAGTTCCCTGACCAGGGATCAAACTTGTGTCCCCTGCATTGCAAAGCTGTCCCTGAACCCCTGGACCACCAGGGAAGTCCCAACACTGTATTAAATAAGTTGTTTTTAAACAGAAACACACACAAGACAAGATTATGTTTTGATTAGTTGAGAAAAATGTGACCAGAGGCTCTCAGGAATCTAAATCTGTATTTCCTCTCCTACTGATAGTTCAGTATTTTCTAATTTAGTTCATGGTGACTCTATAGACCATAACTGCCATGAATAATGAGAACTGACTATACATTATTTCACTAAATAATCATGGTTCCGGAAATTAATTCTACAAGGGGATTCCCTGGTGGCTCAGCAATAAAAAGTTCACCTGCAATTCAAGAGACGTGGGTTTGATCTCTGGGTAGGGAAGATCCCCTACCCATTTCCAGAAGGAAATGGCAACCCACTTCAGTATTCTTGCATGGGAAATCCCATGGACAGGGGAGCCCGGCGGGCTACAGTCCATAGGGTTGTAAAGATGCTGACTTGACTTAGCTACTGAACTACCCATTCTACAAAGGTCACATTTTACAAAAAGGCCTAGAGAGGTTAAATATTGTGTTCAAAGCTTTAATACTGGCAAGGAAGTAGAACCTAGTTCTGACTCTGAATCTCCAGCTCATGATGCTGATATTACTTTGGCATGAAAGTGGATGCTGGGAAATGGTGGATTCCCCACAATGTACAGAGGATTTTATTCGTGAACAAAACTTAAGTTGGTCTGAGGAAGTTCCTAGAAATTGCTTAATGGGAATTTTAAGTAGAACCAGAATTTCTAAAATCACAAGTAGAGAAAGAACCAGGAAACTAGTTTGTTGTTTTTGCTATGACTTTAGTTTATATTCCGAAATGGGATGGCCTGGGGAGACCTGGGTCTACATGAGGTTGTGATCATGCTTTGAAGAGAACAAAACACTGTAAAATACATGATTCAAAAGGAAAACACTGAGCTGGGAGCAGGAAGTCCTATTCTAAACCTAATTCTGCCAGTAACTGCTGGTGAGCTTTGAGAAAGTCCTCTTCACAGCTCTGCACGTTTGCTGCTCCACCTGAAACATGAACGTACTGGTGGGTGATTCCCTCTGCTCTGATTTTAGGCTCTGAAAACTGTATAGCTTCTAACTGAGTGACGTCAGTTCTATTCTGCCTGGGATAGACCTAGTTTACACCTTTTGTCTTGGCATAATTATTAACAGCATCTTTCACTCTCACAAGTGTGACAATCTGGACAATAAATTACACGATTGTCCTGTGGTCAACCCATACTTGTTCTGTGTGTTTTCTTGGTTAGATCAGATACAAGGAAGCCCGTAGGAATGAAGACCAGCTGGGTTTCTCCTTCCAGATACACTGGGTTCCTGGTGTCAGGTCACTGAGCTGCTTGGCTGCCACCTGCTGCCAGGTTCCTGGTCTCTCCAACCTGGCACTTGCCTCACACCTTGGGTCTCTATACCAAGGAACTTGCTGCTTAACCTGGGGAAAAATTCTGATTTGGCTTTTGATTCCCCCAAAAGAAAATTATATCCATTGGACTGTAAAAAGAAGACAGTCTTCGATACAGAGAAGTAACTTGATATAGCACTGCTGATTAAAGGACAGGGTGTGCCTCAGTGAGGTCATTCCTGGTTGTACTAGGTGATGCCTTTTTAAACAAATTGCCTACATTCACGGTATAATTCTATCCACACTGATTGAATGTAACAAAAATAAATTTTCAAATGTAGAAATAAAAAAGCTAGACTGAGAAGTGAAATGTCGAAACAAAAGCTTCTGGTAGACTTTTGAGTCTTCTGAAATGTACTGTTTGTTTTTCTAAACACTGCTTCACCCTCTTATTGTCACATAAGAAAATTACATGAATGAATCACTATTCAAAAAATAAGGAAATAGATAAAAGCTTCTATTAAACAAAATATATTTTCCTTCACTCACTCAAATTTTATAGAAATAAAACACACACACACAAAAAGAAAATAATTATACCCTATTCTTTTTGATTGGTTAAAATGCACTAGATAATTTTATTACACTGTTAGCCAGACACTTCTTCCCAGACAGTAAAATACAAGCTTTAACATAGATCAGATTAAATAATCCTAAACCTTTTGAATATAGTTTAGAAAATGAAATAATCAATTAATCTAATTCTCTAACCTGTGTTTCAGGTTCAAATGCTCCTTTCCTATCTTTCTGGGTAAACTTCAGCTATTCAATCCAGAAAATGTAACATGTTAATGACTGAACAAACCTCCAGACTGGCATCTTAATTGAAATCCTGTTTCTGCATGCTGCTCACAGGTTAGGAATGAACAATTTCTCAGTAGCAGTTGCTTGCTTCCTGGAAAGAGCTCTGGTTCAGAAAGGAGAGTTGGGGGAGAACTTGTACTTGGTGCAAACCTAACTGACTGACTTGTGTCTCTTATTACAACCCTAAGACAATATCAAAATGGATTATTGGCTAAAAGATCACATTCCTTCGAACCTGCCAACTAGAAACTCAAATGGAAGACTGTACCCTGGATGCTCTGAATCAAAGATGTCAAAGTAGCCTTGGGTCTCTCCCTTCGTGAGGCTTGCTCTGTGGTCAGGAAATGTGGTCAGGACCTAGGGAAACCCAAGGCCTGGCAGGGGCTCTGCTAGTCTACACCCTTAAGAGGAAGAAACCACCAACAACTTTGATCTGGTTCAGTTCAGAAATTAAAACCCCCTGTCATTGCCCCAGAGGGATAATTTGATTTTATGAGCAAATAGCAAAAGGCATTTTGCCTTGAAAAAAAAAGAAAGAAAGAAAAATACTGTCAAAAATCTGTTAGCTGTTGGTTTCTTACAGTTTCTACAATTATCTTATGAAATGCTAGATGTTTGTAGAACATTTTGTTTTGTTGCTGACATGTGTTAAGTGAAAATCTCTTATGATGTTGGGCTTTTATGCTTAATATGTTTTCTGTTAATAATCCTCGTTTGATTATGAAAAAATGAAACAAATGTTGTCTCTTTGTTTTGTGTCTGGTTCAAGATATTTGACTTTTAAATGTTGGCCAAAGGAAGGAGAATGTGGTTGCTGTTTGTTGAGCTTGGAGGAAGAAATTCCCTATGAGTGTTAGTTGAACTCATTGGTACTCCTGCTTACCTGCTACCCATTCTCCTCCCCAGCCACTTTCTCCTTAAATGTTTCACCAACATGTACCTCATGTTTGGGCATAACTACATGCACCATTTCATCTTCTTCTTTTATCTAACATTTGGAGTCAAATAAAAGTTAGAGAGTAACCGATTCACATCTTAAACTATTGGCAAAGACTGACCGGGCCAAGCCCAGAGACACAGATTATATTTAAGATCAAGATTCAGAAGCAAGGTAGGTGAAGAAGGTCCAGGGTCAAGGAGGCCACGGGTTTGAGGTGATGATGAATGATCACCAGCGCCCACGAGACTCTGCTCAGGGCTGGCCCTTCAGCCTCTTCTCGGTTTTCTATGAGCAGGTGTCTCTGGGCCCACCTTAGGTAGGCAAACATCCTGGGAGTGGGAGACCAGAGGTGTTCTCTGCCTCTGACTGGACGTACTAGATTCAAGTTCTAGGAATCTTGGTGAGATTTTACATTTGCAGTGGTCATGTATGGATGTGAAAGTTGGACTGTGAAGAAAGCTGAGCACCGAAGAATTGATGCTTTTGAACTGTGGTGTTGGAGAAGACTCTTGAGAGTCCCTTGGACTGCAAGGAGATCCAACTAGTCCATTCTAAAGGAGATCAGCCCTGGGTGTTCTTCGGAGGGAATGATGCTAAAGCTGAAACTCCAGTACTTTGGCCACCTCGTGCGAAGAGTTGACTCATTGGAAAAGACTCTGATGCTGGGAGGGATTGGGGGCAAGAGGAGAAGGGGACGACAGAGGATGAGATGGCTGGATGGCATCACCGACTCGATGGACATGGGTTTGGGTGAACTCCGGGAGATGGTGATGGACAGGGAGGCCTGGCCTGCTGTGATTCATGGGGTTGCAAAGAGTCGGACGTGACTGAACGACTGAACTGAACTGAATTTTTATTTTCTCAAGGTAGGGACAAAACTAAACAATTTAAGTAATTCTGTTTAATGTAAATCAGGGAAGGAAAAAGAAAGGTCACTAAGAAGTCTGTTCCATACCATGCACAGACCATAATATTCATATAAACTGAATGCTCAGAATTGAGAATATTCTGTATAAAGGAATAATAGAAGCAAGTCCTACAAAACGTTCTGATGAACCCAAATATATTTACAGTAGTGAAAAAATAAAGAGTGCCCTTTATCCATTACAAATTTGACAGGTTTAGTAAAGAACTGTTTCTACACTTACTGTATGACATTAAAGGAGGAGCAGGGAGAGAGTTCATCATATGAGTCTAGTGAGTCAATGAGGACTTTTTCCTGTTGGGGAGGAAACTATCAGAGGTAAGAAGCCTAGGAAAAAAGAGACATATTTTGACCAAGTTTTTTTTTTTTTTTCTGTTCCCATGGTCTGGCCTCGAAAAGAGAGATCACAGAACAGGAAAAAAAAATAGTCTGAAGCTTCACAAGAGATGAGTTCCAGGAGACAGCGAAGGAGGACAGGGAAGCCTGGTGTGCTGCAGTCCATGGGGTCGCAAAGAGTTGGACACAACTGAGCAAGTGAACAACAAACGGGTGGGTAACTAGCTCTTCTTCAATAATGAAGATGCTCTTCCTGATCCTCAACAGGCGAAAAAAATGAAATCTCAGTAGCTTTCTAGGAGGAAGGGCAGGAAAAGAAACAGTGGAGGGAATTTCATCCCTAGCTACCGGAGGTCCCACAGATGCAATAAAGATCTGGGACCTGAGTGTGATAAGTGATTACCTGTGATGAATCAAAAGTGCCCCAGGAAGGGAAAAGAAAGACTTGGTCTTTTTTGCAGTGGCTGACAATATTGGAGTGTGACAAAGAGACTGATAAGGAGATCACATACTTAAGGGTATGCCTTCAAATTTTATTCTGTAATTTATTATATCTTATATATGTAAAATAGCTAACTCTGAAAATGAAATTGTTTTAGAAAACATTTTTTAATTAAAAAATCCTAGCTAGGCATTTTCCTGTTTCTGCAGTTTTTCCTAAGTAAAGAAAGCTGTCTGCAGACCCTCCAGCCCTTCAGGAGATACTGGTGCTTATGTGGTGCATAATCATTTCAGATTTAATGCACAAATAATCAGGCCCTGGAAGGCTGGCCTTAAGCATTTATACTTTTTAACTGATGGCAAATGTTAAACTCTAGGAACAAACAAATGCTCACTCAGTTCATCATGTGGGGAAAAAATATATGTAAGCATACAAGCCATGGAGCCAGAGAGACACAGGTTCAAACTCCAGCTGCAAAGTGAATAGCCATGTCACCTATAACCTCTGAGATTTTTGTTTCACACTGCGTCAGGTGATTTATATATTTATAATATATATGATTTATAACAAGGTGTACAGTTGTAGGAATTATATATAATACATACCAAGTGCAAACACAGCACCTCCAGAACTTTAGGGCCTCAAGAAGAGCTCATTACTGTTAATACAGGAGACTGTGAGGGCATCCATATTTTTATAAGTATGGATACCTTATAGATGGAGTATCTTAAATCTTGTGATTTTAAAATCCTTTTGATCTCCTAAATATAAAGCTCTAATTCAGCATTCAGGAATATGGTTCTGGGAAATGTTAAGAAGTACAACATTTTAATTCAAACTAGAAATATTTTTGGCCTCACTTAGGGTGACCAACTTGCCTGCTTTGATCTGAACTGAAGGAGTCCCTGGGATGTGGGACTTTTAGTATAGAAACTGGGAAATTCCCAGGCAAACCAAGATGGGTCAGTCATTCTAGTCTCACCTCAAAAGTACCTGACCTTTTAACACCACCTGGGATCCTTACCTGGAAACCTGTAGGAATCAAATCCTTGAGTCACAACCCAGACCTATTGGGTCAGAAACTCTAGATTGAGGTCTAGTGATTGCATTTAAATGAGTTCTCCAGGTGATTTTGAGACGTGCAGCATGCTAATGTTTGAGAAATGTTTGTTTATAATATGTGATTTATGTCAGACTAAGACATTTCACCAGAGAAGGCAATGGCACCCCACTCCAGTACTCTTGCCTGGAAAATCCCATGGACGGAGGAGCCCGGTAGGCTACAGTCCATGGGGTCGCTGAGGGTCATGACGGACATGACTGAGCGACTTCATTTTCACTTTTCACTTTCATGCATTGGAGAAGGAAATGGCAACCCACTCCAGTGATCTTGCCTGGAGAATCCCAGGGACAGGGGAGCCTGGTGGGCTGCCATCTATGGGGTTGCAGAGTCGGACATGACTTAAGCGACTTAGCAGCAGCAGCAGCAGCAAGACATTTCATAGAGGAAATGTGAATAGAAAGAAACAATGTCTTAACCCTATTTCAAGACACTTAAGTCAATATTTTCACAACTGATATTTTCCATTATTAATGTTTCCCAAGTTCTCTGTCATTTCATCACTGAGCTATGATCAGTGAGGAATGAGAAAGAAGACCAAGATACTGTAAACAAGATACTGTAATTCAGCTCAGAAAGTAAGCTTCAGCCAGTTACAGCTTTGAGGGAAGGTTGGTAGGAGTGTAGTTATGCAAACTAAAACCCAGGTCCTAGTCTAATGGTTTCTCTACCTTTGCAAAACATCACACAGTGAGTTTCCAGGGCTGGGTTTAGGGCAGTAAGTGTGTAGGTATAGCCAGAGAATATCTCTGGAGGGAATCACCCAGGAGACTCCCAAATTAATGTCATTTTAGTTCCTGCAACAACCACACCAGTCAATTCCTCGGAAGGCTCTGGTTACTTTTGCAAAGCAAACCAGGGGAATTTTCATAATACTTGGTCATTATATATGACTTCAAATATTTGAACGTCTAGGACACAGGACTGGGCAACAATCCATTTTATCCAATATTGAAATCTTCACAACAGGCCCCTCAGCAGCTAACAGAGTTTTCTCAGTGAAGGGTGACTGCTTTTGGTACTGAGTGAAGAGGGATGAAAGAACAGCCAGATAACAATGTTGAGTGTAAGTGAGGAGTGGGATGAAAGGAAGGTCATTAAACTCTCATTGTCACCACTTTTCCAGTGGGAATTGTGGGATGTCGGCAAATGACCAAGGAGCTATGACTTGATCATTTTTCACTGATTGCCTTGATTTTTGCATACAAATATGACATAAGTATATATCACTACCAGATTTGCCACAGATGCTAATTTTCCCTCCAATAATAGGCCTAATCACACCCTTCTTTCCCAAGAAGGATGATTTCTGTTTGACCAGGGATAGAATCAGCCGAGGCTTCTTCAATTGGCATACTTTTCCCCTCCATCCCACTGTGAAGTCCTAAAGGTCAAGTCCTTTTCTTGCTAAACCTAAGAATCACAAAGGCCAAAGTTGTTGCTAGAGGGTACTAACTTTTGTCTCAGTTTAAAATATGTAACTTTTCTATTATGCTTAGCATAGCCCCTTCTGTCTGAAAGACAGATATATATTCTTTTTTATATTCTTTTCCAGTATAGGCTATTATAAGATATTGAATATTGTCATTTTATCCCATCCAGCAAAGCAAATGTTCTTCATTGTTCCTTCATGATTTAATTACTGTAGGATATGAATGTAACTTTCTCTGGAAAAAAACAAAACACTAAACAGACAAAAATTCAGAAACAAGGTTTCAGGCTAGTTTCCCTGATTTTTGAGAGATGAAATGGAGGAGATTTGTGCAGGGGAGATGCTGGGAGGTACTGTGTGGGTCGGGCCTGGCAGACACTCAAGGCGTTAAGTCTGGATTTGAATCCAGACTAGAAAATCATTACTTGCTAAAGGTCTTGAGAATTAGGGCCCAGAAAAGTCTATGTCAATAGATACTAGCTTTGAAAGAATTTATGATTTTGCAGAACTAGAAAAAAGTTTTAACTATTAACCTTTTCTGTCCTACTGTAGAACATCTCTGTCTTGGCCCAACCCAAGCTGTGTGTAAGAGCAGTCATTTATAATTTCTAGCCTCACAAGCCAGCACTTAAATTCTAGAAAAGGAGCTCAAAGCAGCTCATAGAATATAGTCTCTCACCATAGCAGGATTTGAAGTCTGCTTCTGAGTTAAATCCATGCCTTCTGGAGGCCTCTTATAAATTAGTGGCAAAATGAAAAATTATTTGTACTTTAATAACTTACATAATGTAAAACTTGGTGACTATAGTTGATAACACTGTATTATCATCGAAATTTGTTAAGAGAGTAAAACTTTGTTCTCATCAAAAAACAAAAAAGAAAGATATATATGTGATGTGACAGATGTGTTAATTAAACAGATGGTGGGTTTAAAAAAATTATGCTTGACTATCAAGTAGAGAAGTAGTGTATTAATTTCACTATCATATAAGCATAAATGACCAAACATAGTCTCCTCATTTCTTTGGAAATCATACCCTGTCTAGTTTCTTAGGGATACAAGTGTGAAAGAGGGAAAAAGAATAATTACTGTTTAGTTCCCTGGATGCCAGGAGTGAAAAGGACTAAACTAACTTTTGATGAGCACCTTCTGTATGCCGGCTGCTGTGCATATGAACTGAGATGAAGGGATCTCAGTTAACTTTCACAACCACTTTATAAAGTAGGTATTTTTTCTTCCCATTTTAAATGAGGACACCATGGCTCACTGCCTTTTGTTAAAATACAACAGCTAAGCATCCAGAAGCTCATGGGGCCAAGATGTGAACACATGTCTCACTGACGCCCAAGCCCATGTGCTTCCCAATGTGAAATGATGCTCCCCAGAGTGGTCCTGGTTTGGGTCTAGTCCTGGGCCTGGATTTCCCAAAGCAATGAACACTGGTAGAGCTGTGAAGCTGGGCAGGTTATTGAGTTTCTTCCCTCCCAGTTTTCTCCTAAAATCTAATCTTAATTTGCGGCTGTAACCCTGCATTCCAAAGCTCACATTGAGCTTGGATTTTCCTCATTACTTTAGCAGTTACTTTCTTACTTGCAATGAGCTGATTCCATCTCTGATCACTGTGCCACCAGTTCCCCAGTCATTCCTCTTACCCACTGCCCACAGTATAGCTGTTTAAAGTCCTACACATGAGCGATCGAACAGTGTTAACTGTGATCACTCCTCTTCGTAAGGTCATTCACCAGTTTCTCAGTGTATTCATTCCTTGGGCTACTGCAACAAATGACCCCCAACCTGGGTGGTTTAAATAACAGAACTATATTCTCCCAAAGTACTGCAGGCCAGAAGTTCAAAATTAAGATATTGGCAGGGCCATGCTTCCTCTGAAAGTGCTAGACAAGAGCTTTCCATGTCTCTTCTTGGTTTCTAGTAATCCTTAGCTTGTAAGTACATCACTCCAGGCCTTGTATCTACCCTCTATCTCTATCTTTCTTCTTATAAGGACAAAAGTCATTGGATTTAACCCCCACTCTTATCCACTATGGATCCAGTACTCCAGGCAAGAGTACTGGAGTGGGTTGCCATTTCCTTCTCCAGGGGAAGTGAAGTCACTCAGTCGTGTCTGACTCTTTGCGACCCTGTGGACTGTAGCCTACCAGGCTCCTCTGTCCATGGGATTCTCCAGGCAAGAGTTCTGGAGTGGATTGCCATTTCCTTCTCCAGGGGATCTTCCCAACACAGGGATCAAATCCGGGTCTCCCGCATTGGAGGCAGACGCTTCAACCTCTGAGCCACCAGGGAAGCCCCCAATTTTAACGAGTTATATCTGCAAAGACCCTATTTCTAAGTAAGGTCACATTCTGAGGTTCCAGGAAGACATAAATTTTTTGGGGGGTGGAGGGGGGCACAATATTCAATATAGTGTACTTAGGGACTTACTGGCCCTCATTCTCTGCTGAAATTCACCATATGGGGTCTCCTGGTGGTGACAGTGCCTAGAGCAACAAATGGGCTCAGAAAGACCTTGGAAGCCATTTGAATATGAAGTTCTATTCCTTACTGAGGAGACTGCATCAGACTATTCATTCTCCTGCTTGCTGCTGCTGCTTCTGCTGCTAAGTCGCTTCAGTCGTGTTCGACTCTGTGCGACCCCATAGACAGCAACCCACCAGGCTCCCCTGACCCTGGGATTCTCCAGGCAAGAATATTCGAGTGGGTTGCCATTTCCTTCTCCAATTGCCTTCTCCTCCCTGCTTGTTATGAAACAGGTAATAGATTTAACTAGCTGTGAACACATATTTTACCATTTGACATATGGTTAATTATACTTTAAAGTGGGCATCCCTGATGACTCAGATGGTAATGAATTTGCCTGCAATGCAAGAGACCTGGGCTCCGTCCCTTGGTCGGGAAGATCCTTTGGAGGAAGAAATGGCAACCAACACCAGTATTCTTGCTTGGACAGTTCTGTGGACAAAGGAACCTGGTGGGCTACAGTCCATGGGGTCACAAAGAGTTGGATATGACTGAGCAATTAACAATATTTTAACAGAAAAAATGCCCTGAAGATATAGCAAAATGCCCTGAAAATAAGGCAAAAAGTTTATATCACATCAGAGAAAAAGCATATCAGTTTAACAGATGATAGAAATAGCTTAAAAAAAAAAACAAACTCCTTAATGAAAAAAAGCTAACAAATTTTAAGTTGTGCTTGCCAAAACATAGCTCTCATAGACAGCCATATACTTGGTAACTTTTTCAAGGGCTTGAAGTATTGGGATGGCCAAAAATTTGTTCAGGTTTTTCTGTGGGATGTGTCTGTAAACCTGAACAAATATTTTGGACAATAACTTGAAAGAAAGATTTTTAAAAAAAATTCAGTTAGATCTAAAGTTCTACCCACCCTCATATACAATGTCAACTGAAATTCCGACAAACTGGTCACACATGTTTACAGGCAGAATCACGATTTTGTACTATGGTCTCCAAGTGAATTACACTGGAGAGAAAGCAAGGATACTTTGCTTATTATCCTCCATTAGCCAAACTGGATTTACAGCTCACAAAGAACAGTCACAAGAAACTGCAGAACAGACCAGGAACTTGCGCTGATGGAAATCATCTCAATTTAAATAAACTTTAAGAAGCTTGCTGAGTAAAACTATTATGGCAGCCTTTCAAAGATCACTTTCCCAAGTGGACTTATTTGAAAAGAAGTTAGCCAGACTGGAAACAATCTGGAAAACTCTATTCTTGCTATATTTACTATTTTTCTGTGAGGGTGGGAGGGCTCAGGGGAACAATGTACAGGGGACTAGAGAGACACCATCCTTCTCTAAACCTTGAGATTTGCAAAGAGGCGGAATAAATAAGCATTGCTAAACAGGCAGAGAGTATGTACATCTTGAAGACTGTTTTAAAAGTGTGCAAGCCTCTGGACTACAGAGCTTGTCTAGCAGGCTATGTTAATGCCTTAATGTTTGTCAAGAAACAACACAGGCAATTAGCTAACAGCATGGACTTGAAAACCAGTCAGACTTGTAAAGGAGTCCCTCTAATGTCTCTATGAGTAACAAAATTAATTTCCATACATTTCATCATATTGAAATCAAAGCTTGTGAAAGTGTCTATTACATAAAGTTACAACATGCCTTAAATAAGGTAACACATGCAAAATGAATGGCATGTTAAGTGTTCAGTTTATGTTGGCAATTACTAGAAACCCTTTTCTCATTTGTTTTGTTTTGTTTTGTCTTTGGAATGTTCAGAGACAACTTTCTAATAGTTAAACACAAGGCTTAACTGCCTTTTCAGGGGAATTTCCACTGCAAACTTTGTAGGCATGAGGCCCAGGGGTCTGTGTTCTTGGGCTTGAGGTCCCCTTAACAGCTGTGCAGCGGGAGGGGGGATGCATTCAGAGTTAACAGATTTGCACTGGAGTGCCGGTGCTGCCACTCACGAGTCAGCCCAGCCTCTCTAGGCCTGATTTCTACCTGCGGATGGAACTCATCCCGTTCCAGAACGCCGGGTTTGTATCCATAGCTGATATGACAAGTGAGCCTACAGAGAGAACTGGTGAGAGGACATGGACTTGAATGGGGGTCATGGTTGGTAGGGTTAGAATACAGATAGATGGTGAAGTTTAGGGGAAAAGGAAGATGATGAAAGAAGAGGAGAATCAAATGGTTGTAGAGGAAAGGGATGAGGAAGACAAACGAAGAAAAGAGAGGGAGAAAGAGGAAGGAGAGTAGGAAAAAAGAAGAGAGGGTTGACTGGGAATCCCGATTCTGCTTGATTGTGTAAGTGAGGAGCAGTGGCCTGATCCCTGCAACCGGACTGAGAGCTCAGGGCTGTGGCTGACAGTGCTGACTGCCCTGAAGGAGGACATTTTGTGAAGTCAGCATTGCTGTACCTTTCCTTTCCAGGAATTGGGATTAGACAACAACTTTCTCCAAGGGGTAAGTGCAGTATCAGACCAAAAACAGGAGGATTGTTTGAAATGTTCTTAGAAAAGGAAACAGAAAGGAGAGAGGGAGGAAGTTATTACACAAATAATGCAAGAAAATATCCCTGGAGAACATAAGAATTTGGAGAAAAGGGCCCTTCAAATACACAGCAGCATAGTAAAATGAAAGACACAACAAGGCTCATGATAGTCCTGAAATTTTATGACGTTCAGGAACAGTAAAACATAAGCATCCAAGAGGAAAAAATAGGTCACACAGCATAGATTAGGAATTAGAGGGGCATCCGTCTCCTCAAGGACAACACTAGAAGCTAAAATACAATAGAACAATGTCTTCCGTTCGTCAAGAAACTATTTTCTAACCTTGATTTCTATACCCAACCCAATTAAGTATTTTCAGATGTAGTCAAGAGTTGATTTGCCACACACAGTTTCTTAGGGAGCAACAAAATGTGTTCTATATAAATTAAGAAAAAGAAAGAAAGAAAAGAGAGAAAGAGGCAAGGAAGAGGGATTCAGGAAACACAGGCTTTATTACAGGAGAGAAGCAAAGGGAATTCCCAGTCTTCTGCTAAGGGTAAAACCTTAAGAGTCCTAGAAACAGTGAAGACTGGAACAGGAAGGCAAGGAGCTGTGAGAAGGTTGTAGGAAGAAGAAATTGAAACTGATGTCAGCAGATACATTCGATCATGTTGAGAGACTCGGCAGTTCAGGTGGAGACTTGAATGAAAACCAAATAGAAAATAGAATAAATTCTATTTATTGGTGGGGGGAGGGAGTTAACTAAGAAAGGAATGTAATCATAGTAAATTGCATAGCTCAGCTCTGATGATGTTTACTGCCATAATAGTATAAATACTGAATCCTTATGTAATCACAAATCATAATAAGCTACAATGGAAGGATGACTGAGGGGAAAGTCTGGAGGGTGAAACAGGAGAAGTAAATTCTAATCTTTCAATTTAATAATTTAATATATACCATCTAAGTGTGAGAAGGAAATGGCAACCCACTCCAGTATTTCTTGCCTGGAAAATTCCATGAACAGAGGAGCCTGGTGGGCTTCAGTCCATGGGGGTCACAAAGAATTGGACATTGCTAAGCATGCACATTCCACCCCACACCATCTAAGTGTGAGAAAACATTCAGAAATGATAAAAGCATGTTATAAAAATGGACATAAATAATTTAAAAAGAGTTAATAGTAGTTGGCCCTGGGAAGCAGGAGTTTGGAAAGAAAACGCTGCTTTTTTCATTATTGTTGCTTTGAGACTTGTAGCAATATTGAGTTTTTAAATTATATATATATCAATTAATTTATAATTATAATTTAATAATTATAAAAGTTATAATTAAAGTGTATTTGGAATGTAGAAAAAACAATACCTCAATATGATGAATGAAGTGAAAACCCAGAAAATCCTTAACAGATAAATATTATATATTCATTTTACATGGGAAGAAATTGAAGCCCAGGGAGCTTGTACACGCATATAGTTACTAAGTGGTAGACCCTGAGCTCAAACCCAGTCTTTCTGATTTTGTATTCCAGGCTTCCTCACAATAATGTCCTGTCTCTCATTATCTTTTACTTTAAAATTGTCATGTTGCTATAAATAATACCACCTACACAGGGTTTCTCAAGTGGTGCTAGTGGTAAAAAGAACCCACCTGCCAATGCAGGAGAGGTAAGAGATATGGATTCAATCCTTGGGTCAGGAAGACCCCTTGGAGGAGGGCATGACACCCACTCCAGTATTCTTGCCTGGAGAGTCCCGTGACAGAGGAGACTGGAGGGCTACAGTTCATAGGGTCACAGAGCTGGACATGACTTAAGTGACTTAGCATGCATGCATGCACACAGTAGCAACTAAAAAAATCTGAATATACAAAATGACAGCCTTCATTAGTCATGTCTTAGCTAAATGAATGGAATCTAATGTCACCATTGCATCCTCGGTTTGGAACAGAGATGAGCATTCAGGTGAATAGTAGGTACAGCTTTAGGGTCTAAAGCTTTCTCTAGTGGGTAGATGCTTCTCTGTAGAACACCCCAAGACACAATAAACTGATATCACTTCTCAATTTGAATAAGTGCGTCTGGGAAATAACATTTCTATTTGCTCTCATGACTGCATTAAACCTTAATGATGTACCTAACATGGGGGCTAGACAAGAATATTTTATTTGAGTGGCAACTATACCATTGGTGCACTCTTCTAGATTTATTTTCAAAAAGCTATAAGCTTTGATAAGTCCTCAGTTCTCATCTATTAGTTTGAGGTAGGCCCCGGTTAATATCACCTCCCTTCCCCAAGCACAGGGCATCACCAGCCTTCTCCTTGATAACTAGATATTTTTTACCTCCTTTGACACTAGCTCCTGGATCCGCAATTATGATGTCTACAATTTGAAGAATTCAAGGGCAGCTCCAGTAAAATAAACAAAATCCAATTATGTTAAGATTGGACTTGGCCTGATGTAGGGTGATTGGTTTTCATTCTATATATTTGAACACCTGCAAAAATGGCAAATGTCAAGGTGTTTCTTAGAAAACTTTACGAAAATACTACAGGAAAAATTTAGATTGAGTTGCTACATATCCTATCAATGTGACCTCTCTAATATAAGTTCTGGGGTTTTTAATTTACAAACTCTTGGGATTTTGTTCAAAATGGTGCATGTATGTGCATTTTGAAAAAAGACGGTCCATAACTTTGATCATAACTAGATGAAAAAAAGAGGTTCAAGGCATAAAGAAATGAAGTTCATGTGAAATTCTTTAATTATATTCTCCTTGGTGAAAATATAAGGATTGTTACAATGGGTATTCGTAATTTCCAAGAAATAGAAAGTATTAAATATGTCCTTCTTCATGACTATTCAATTATTTTTCTATTTCTGGAACTATAAATCTCAAAGTTCATCTAAGACAAATATTTCCCCTCCCACCCCATCCCCTAAATTTCCTTTTTTTCTAGATTTTGAAGGTTCATATGAGATTATCAATACTTTTTATTGCAACTTCCAAGTTGAATTTTCTACTTCTTTCTCTGCATTGTGTAGTGAGCATGTCTGTGTGTGCAAGCTAAGTGGCATCAGTCATGTCTGACTCTTTCCGACCCTATGGACTGTAGCCCACCAGGCTCCCCTGTCCAAGGGATTCTCCAGGCAAGAATATGGGGGTGGATTGCCATGCTCTCCTCCAGGGGATCTTCCAGACCCAGGGATCAAACCTGTGTCTTCTGTGTTTCAGCAGATTCTTTACCGCTGAGCCACTGGGAAAGTCCATAGTGAGCATCAGATCAGATCAGATCAGATCAGTCGCTCAGTCATGTCCAACTCTTTGTGACCCCATGAATCGCAGCACGCCAGGCCTCCCTGTCCATCACCAACTCCTGGAGTTCACTCAGACTCCATCGAGTCAGTGATGCCATCCAGCCATCTCATCCTCTGTTGTCCCCTTCTCCTCCTGCCCCCAATCCCTCCCAGCATCAGAGTCTTTTCCAATGAGTCAACTCTTCACATGAGGTGGCCAAAGTACTGGAGTTTCAGCTTTAGCATCATTCCTTCCAAAGAAATCCCAGGGCTGATCTCCTTCAGAATGGACTGGTTGGATCTCCTTGCAGTCCAAGGGACTCTCAAGAGTCTTCTTCAACACCACAGTTCAAAAGCATCAATTCTTCGGTGCTCAGCTTTCTTCACAGTCCAACTCTCACATCCATACATGACCACAGGAAAAACCATAGCCTTGACTAGACGAACCTTTGTTGGCAAAGTAATGTCTCTGCTTTTGCATACTTAACACAAAAGTGAAAATCTAAAGCGTGACATTATTCAGTGATGCCAATGGTGGAACCCGGCTCATCTTCCCCTTTTTCTTTCATTGATCAGATGTAGCTTTTGTGTCATCTCTGCTAGAGCTCTCAAGAGACATTTTCCAGTAAGCAATTACAGAGAAAGTAAAGGGTCAACTCAGTCATGGGTGTGTGGTCTGGATTTCGGAAATTTTTAAAGACATTTCATCATTGGTAAATTTAACCTCTAGCAAACTGGAAGCAGCACATAAAATTTCCAGAAAGGACATTCAACTGATCATTCTCATGAAGGAACATGTTTCTGTAATATTTTAAAGACCGACTATAGAATAGTTTGGATTATGAATAAACAGAACACATACTCTCAAAAACTTAATAACCGACTGAGAACAGCCTTTGGAGTGGAAAGAGAAATAATCTGTAGGTCAAGTCAGGTCTTCAGGTAAAGTGATGATAGCAGAGGGGCCACCACGATGTGGAATCACTTCCTTTCCTTTTCACATCAAGAAAATAAATTCTAAAAATGCATCTATAAATTTTTTTAATTTGAGTATAACTTCTTCACAATGTCGTGTTAGTTTCTGCTGTACAACAAAGTGAATCAGATATGTAGATTTCCTCCTTCGTGGCCCTCCTTCCCCTTCTTCCATCCCACTCATCTAGGTCATCACAGAGCACCAAGCTGAGCCCCCATACCAAGTCATGCTAACCAAATCAGTGAGACACTAAAGTATAAATCAGATGTAAGTGTATTTATCTGTGCAAAGCAGAATATATCTATCAGAGTCTGTTATAACTGTTTCTTTTACTTTCATATCCACTTCTTGGAATCTGGGAAAACAAAAACAACCAACAGTTGAAAACTGAGAGTAGAATTGTAACAGAGAAAACTGACTACGGGAAGATTCCTAATGAACGAGCTTGACTTAACCAAAAGCACCGCTCTCAGATATGAGTGATTTTATAACTGCCTGATGACTCTTGGGCTGGACGTCCTTCATTTGTAAATGGAATCTGCCACTTTCTTGATGTGAACCATTGGTTGAGACAATTGACTTTCTAAGCCTCACAAAAATAACAGTGCCTACCTCCTAAGGTTGTTATAACTTTGACTAAGATAACTAGTGTAAAGAATTTAGCATTGTGTTTGACTAAGATAATTAGTTTAAAGAGCTTAACAATCTCACGAAAGTGAAAGTGAAGTCGCTCAGTCGTGCCCAACCAACTCTTTACAACCCCATGGACAGTAGCCGCACGAAGCTCCTCCATCCATGGGATTCCCCAGGCAAGAGTACTGGAGTGGGTTGCCATTTCCTTCTCCAGGGAATCTTCCCGACCCAGGGATCGAAACCAGGTCTCCTGCATTATAGACAGACACTTTACCGTCTGAGCCACCAGGGAAGTCTAATAAATTAGATCCATAGACCCTTTGTTGAATTTCATTTTTCCTCTTACCCTTGTATTTTTTTCCTTTTCCTTCTTCCTCTCATTCTTAAACAACTACATAATTTTTCCCTTAAAATTGAGATAAATCTGTATCTGAGAAATACTTAGTATTATTTTATGTTTAAAATAAACATAAATGTTTAAAATGCTAAAAGTTTACATAAATGACATTGTACTCTAACCTCATTCTGTTTCATTCATCTTTCATGTTACTAAATGAGAATCTGCTTCATTAGTTTTGACTGTTAGTTACATGATGTCTTGATATGCGTATAAGACTTACTTTATTTATGTGCTCACTTAGTGATAAACATAGTGGCTTGCATCTCTTTGCTTCTCCCAAATAACTCTGTGATCAGCAGACAAGTGCATTGTTCCTTGGGAAGGTACAAGCTTTTCTCTCAGGTATATTTTCAGGTGTGAAATTGCTGAGTCATAAATTCATGTGTTTCCATATAATGGACCTGAAAGGACAGCTTATACTTTTACATACTTTTCCAGTAGAGCAAGAAGGGGAATGGGATTGGAGATGGAAAATGAAAGTAATGAAACAAAGACCTCTCAGATGGCTACTAATAATGTGAGTACGATCATCTCAGTCCCATGCACCTGAGGTCCTTAAAACTGAAATATGACTTGGGACTTCCCTGGTGGTCCAGTGGTTAAAAATCTGCCTGCCAATGTAGAGGACATGGGTTTGATACCTGGTCCCGGAATATCCCACATGCACTGGAGCAGCTAGAGCAACTAAGCCTGCGAGCCACAACCACTGAAGCCTGTGTGCCCTAGAGCCCGTGCTTCGCAGCAAGAGAAGCCGCTGCAATGAGAAGCCCGCGCACTGCAATGGAGAGTATAGCCCTTGCTCACCAAAACTAGAGAGAGCCCACACACCGAACCAGAGACCACGTGAAGAAAAGAAAGAAGAAAAAAACCAAAGAAAAAAG
This sequence comes from Bos taurus, assembly GCF_002263795.3. Lineage (NCBI taxonomy): Eukaryota > Metazoa > Chordata > Mammalia > Artiodactyla > Bovidae > Bos > Bos taurus. The sequence continues at coordinate 14,226,815 of NC_037339.1, forward strand.
AATATGACTTAATGCACTAACAATATAAACACAATGCTTACTACAATGGCTCAGCATCACCCCCTGTGCTCCAGAGCCAGGATGTCAGCCTCCCATTATCCTATCAAGATGCTACAATGAGATGCTGTCTGTGAAGTCCCTGAAACTCTTGAGACAGATTCTATATGAACAATGCAAATATTACTCTGAAAAAATAGATCTTAAAATTTTGATGATTGATCTCTTTGTTAACCAGCACTGGAGACAGCGATGACTTAGTCTCTTTGAGCCTGACTGTGGCTGATTCTCAACTAGCCTAAAAAAAAGTTTTAAAAGTGGACACTTGTGCCTATTTCATCCAATCAAAGAATGAATGGAAGGTCTCACATTGAAGTCACATATAATTTAGACAAATACATTAGCAAGAGGTATAGAATCAGTTTTGAAGTAGCAGTAAGTGCAAAAAGGAACATCAAACAAGGTTCAGGTGTTAGTTTAAATTTACACTCATAAATGGATATGCCTTTAAAAAAACCAAACATAGAAAATCACTCAAGCTATTTTGTCTACGCCAAAAGATTAAAATAACAATATCTTACATTTTCAATAGCACTTTTTGCTTTTCTTTTTTTTTTTTTGGTAGATCCAGAGTCAAACAAGTATGACAGCTTTTCAAACCTGGATAAAGTGATTATTTCTTTAGGAATTACAGACAGACCTGAAAAGGGGCTCCCCACGTGGCTCAGTGGTAAAGAATCTATCTGCCAATACAAGGACACAAGAGACACGGGTTTGATCCCTGGGTTGGAGTAGATCCTGGAGCAGGAAATGGCAACCCACTCCAGTATTCTTGCCTGGTAAATTCCATAGACAGAGGAGCCTGCAAGGCTGCAGTCCATGGGGTCGCAAAGAGTCAGACACGACTGAGCACAGCACAGCACAAACCTGAAAAGGGGGTCATAATGATTTTCTTCAGAAATAATAAGAGAACTAAAGCATAAGAACTAGACCTGGAAAAACAGACTAGTCCCAAATAGGGAAAGGAGTACATCAAGGCTCTATATTGTCACCTTGCTTATTTAACTTATATGCAGAGTACATCATGAGAAACACTGGGCTGGATGAAGCACAAGCTGGATCAAGATTGCTGGGAGAAATATCAATAACCTCAGATATGCAGATGACACCACCCTAATGACAGAAAGTGAAGAAGAACTAAAGAGCCTCTTGATGAAAGTTGAAAGAGGACAGTGAAAAAGTTGGCTTAAAACTCAACATTCAGAAAACTAAGGTCATGGCATGTGGTCCCATCACTTCATGGCAAATAGATGGGGAAACAGTGGAAACAGTGACAGACTTTATTTTTTGGGGGGTTCCAAAATCGCTGCAGATGGTAACTGCAGCCATGAAATTAAAAGATGCTTGCTCCTTGGAAGAAAAGTTATGACCAACCTAGACAGCATATTAAAAAGCAGAAACATTACTTTTCCAACAAAGGTCCATCTAGTCAAAGCCATGGTTTTTCCAGTAGTCCTGTATAGATGTGAGAGTTGGACTATAAAGAAAGCTGAGTGCAGAAGAATTGATGCTTTTGAACTGTGGTGTTGGAGAAGACTCTTGAGAGTCCTTTAGACTGCAAGGAGATTCAACTAGTCCATCCTAGAGAAAATCACTCCTGAATGTTCATTGGAAGGACTGATGCTGAAGCTGAAACTCCAATACTTCGGCTACTTGATGCGAAGAACTGACTCATTTGAAAAGACCTTGATGCTGGGAAAGATTGAAGTTGGGAGGAGAAAGCGATGACAGAGGATGAGATGATTCGATGGCATCACTGACTCAATGGACATGAATTTGAGTAAGCTCCAGGAGTTGGTGATGGACAGGGAAACCCAGTGTGCTGCAGTCCACAGGGTTGCAAAGAGTTGGACACGACTGAGTGACTGAACTGAACTGATCACCACTAAGTTTGAAAAACCTTTCCATTTTGTAAAATTGAGTTTCATTTAATTTTTTCCTCTCTTTTTGTCTTTATCATTACTTGTCTAATATATGTGCACTCCTCAAACTGATCTGTATAAGTTCTGTTTATAATATTTAAACATATATTTTATGTAAATATATCAGAGCTGAAGAAGGGACAATAATTTGTGATTAAATCCAATCTCTTAATCCAGTTTTTGGGAGTTCTCTGTGAAACCTTGTCCTCAGCGCTTTGCCCCTTTTAACTCCAACTAGTTATATGTTTACTGATTCAGGGAACAGGAAAATTCACCTCCTCAAATAGGGCATTTTCTGAATTGAAATCTTTTTAGAGGGACTTTGATGTGTCAAATAGCTGTGACTCTTTTAGAAGTAAGTAATAACTGCTGGTATTAAAAACACCAGTTAAGACATATACTCACCTCTGTTCTATATATAAGATGTGTTTACATACCTGATATTGTACAAATATGTGTAGTACAGCATAATTTTCCAAATGCAATCTAGATGAATCCCCTTTTCTGGGGTAAGAAAAGCAACTTGCAATATAATCTCTTTGTCATAACCCTCAAGTAGTATCTTCTGGGCTTGAAAGTGTGCTGAAGATTGTGTGTTAGCTTACAACTCAACATGAGGTCTGCACCAAACTCCTCTCTGTCTCCTTCATCACACCAGGATATACACCTTGGAACAGCCATCATATTGTCTTACTTCACCCGCCTTCTTCCTTGTGTCACTCAATTCTAATAGAAGAAATTGCTCTGTTCATAACAGAGATACTCTGATTCTAGAATTCAAAGATTGGAATTTGAGACACACACATGAAATAGAACTTATTTTAGCTCTAAGAGTTCTGGTGAATATTAAGGAACAGGTTTTAAATTTTTTATTTTTAATATGATCCAGCAAATCTGTAGCATCTTCCTTATAAAGCAAAGCATCAACAATCACCCATTTGCTGGCTCCTGCTCTGCCTTGGGTCATCTGAAGTCAATTACTGCCATCCTTGGAGGATGGTAGAAAAAGCCAGTGAAATCAGGCACTAATTCAATGACATGCTCATTGTTCCACTCATTTAGGCAAGCAGTTTTCAGAACAGGGAAGCATTCTATATACCCCTGGCTGTTCTAAATTAATTCAGAAAATAAATGTAATGATTAGATCCTTTGCTGTTTATCTCTAGTTCTCAGCCGTCATATGGGATACAAGACCCCAGAGTCGTCTTGCTCATGAGAGGACTAGTGAACATTCAGAAAAGCCTAAATGTACTCTCACTGGGTCACAGGGATTTGGAAGGAAGAATATATGCTGTGGTATTTGTGGTTCTGCCTTGTAGAATTGATATCCTTAATTATAGGCAGCAGATGGGACAGTGAGTAAATGAATGACCTTGTAAGCTCCCTCCCCCAAGTAGACTTAATGCCATCACAGCTCAGAGGCAATCACTGTCCATCAGCTCCAGGTCAGCCTGTGATGGGGCTAGGGGCCTGGGCTATGAGAAAGAGATTGGCTAGGTCAAATTCATGGAATCAAAGAAAGGAATGAATGGTGGCTACTAGGGTCAGGGAGAGAAGGAGATGAGGAGCTGTTCATCAAGGGGCTTAAAGTTTCAGTTAAATAAGAGGAGTAAGTTCTAGATATCTGTCCAACATTCTACCTGTAGTCATCATGCTATATTGTACACTTAAACATCTGTTAAAGGGTGGATCTCACATTATGTGTTTTTACCACAATACAATAAAATTTAAAGAAAAAAAAAAAAAACAGCAGAATCAGACTCATTTTCCTCATGACTTAGTGGTAAAGAATCTGCCCGCAATGCAGGAGACACAGGTTTGCTCCCTGGGTTGGGAAGATCCCCTGGAGGAGGAGAATGGCAATCTACTCCAGTATTCTTCCCTGAAAAAATCCCATGGACAGAAGAAGCCTGGTGGGCTACAGTCCATAAGGTTGCAAAAAGTCAAACCTGACTGAGTGACTGAGCTTGCAAGTTTAGCAGATTACAGGACCCAAGAATTGATATCAGTCTAAAGCATGACTCAGGCCAGAGGGAACCAACAATGAAAAGAAAAACCTTTCTCTTTTCAGAGGAAGAATTCTCTGCTTTCAGAAACACTGGATGCCTCTTTACCCCACATCCTTATGGCAAAATGCTTTTCTCATCTACAAAACACTGGTTTACAGTTTATTAGAAGCTTGCAGTTGTTTCGCTACCTAGTAACCCACATTTACAATTTCTACCACAAGAGCGGCATAGATGAAGATGGAGTACAACACCTGAAATAATAGGATTTTACAGGAAATAATGTAGATGAAGCCTTTTGCCCTTAATGACCCATAATAAAATGTTCTTGTTACCAAGCTCTGCAGGCGAGCCTAGTGAGGTTACCATGGTAACGTGCAGCTGCGCCTCCACACTGTTGCTTAATGATCAGTGTGATGTCAGGCCCTTGAGATAACCACGAGATTAGACAAATCTTTACAGCCACAGTGACAGTCCTTTTGGGACTTCAGTTATGTCTGGATGAGGGCTCCTGTGTCCAGGTATAATTAAAATACACTCAGACTTATGATTGGAAATGCTTTCGGCAGAGAATTAGGTCATCTTTTTAATTCTCTGTTCACTCTCATTTCTCCACATGAGTGGCCAGTCAGAAGTGAGCCAGAAATGGGGCAGGTCGGGCACATCGCGGAGGATGACGCCTCCACACCTGTGCCGGGTGGGTGGCATGGGTGGGATCACTGGCTGGTCCATTCTGGTCCGCATCCAAGAAGGACATGATGAAGACCTTTCATCCCTTCTTCCCATGTTCCCTGCATCTACCTTCTGCCATGGCTGAGCCTGAAATTCTCACTGTGATTCTTTACTCAATTTAGACCAAAAAAAAAAAAAAAAAAGTCAGGATGTTTTGAGTATAATTTTCAAAATTTGTCATTTGGGAGGAAAAAACAAGTCCTTGAAGACTGTCCTTTTCCTTCTCCTTTTTTTTTATTCCTCTTTTCCTTCCCCCATTTTTTCTGTCTTAAAAGTGTATTATTAGTGCCATTATCTGCCAGGCAATTACCAGGAAGATGAGGATGAATAAGGCTCAGTCAGTTCAGTTCAGTTTAGTTCAGTCACTCAATCGTGTCTCACTCTTTGTGACCCCATGGACTGCAGCATGCCAGGCTTCCCTGTCCATCATCAACTCCTGAAGCTTACTCAACCTCATGTCCATCTCCATTGAGTCGGTGATGCCATCCAACCATCTCATCCTCTGTCGTCCCCTTCTCCTCCTGCCCTCAGTCTTTCCTAGCATCAGGGTCTTTTCCAATGAGTCAGTTCTTCGCATCAGGTGACCAAAGTATTGGAGTTTCAGCTTCAGCATCAATCCTTCCAATGAATATTCACAACTGATCTCTTTTAGGATTGACTTGTTTGATCTCCTTGCAGTCCAAGAGACTCTCAAGAATCTTCTCCAATACCATGGTTCAAAAGCATCAATTCCTTGGCACTCAACTTTCTTTATGGTCCAACTCTCACATCCATACATGACTACTGGAAAAGCCATTACTTTGATTGTATAGACCTTTGTCAGTAAAGTAATGTCTCTGCTTTGTAATATGCTGTCTAGGTTGGTCATAACTTTTCTTCCAAGGAGTAAGTATCTTTTAATTTTGTGGTTACAGTCACCATCTGCAGTGACTTTGGAGCCCAAGAAAATAAAGTCTGTCATGGTTTCTATTGTTTCCCCATCTATTTGCCATGAAGTGATGATCTTTGTTTTTTGAATGTTGAGTTTTAGGCCAGCTTTATCACTCTCTCTTTCAGTTTCATCAAGAGGCTCTTTAGTTCTTCACTTTCTGCCATAAGGGTGGTTTCATCTGCATATCTGAGATTATTGATATTTCTCCCAGCAATCTTGGTTCCAGCTTGTGTTTCATCTAGCCTGGCATTTTTCATGATGTACTCTGCATATAAGTTAAATAAGCAAGGGGACAATATATAGCCTTGGCATACTCCTTTCCCAATTTGGGACCAGTCTGTTGTTCCATGTCTGGTTCTAACTGTTGCTTCTTGACTTGCGTACACATTTCTCAGGAGGCAGGTAAGGTGGTCTGGTATTCCCATCTCTTTAAGAATTTTCCATAGTTTGTTTTGATCCACACATTCAAAGGCTCTAGCTTTTGAGTCAAAGGCTCAGTACATTTTCTCTAAGGAGCCTACAGGTTATCAAGTGGGATATGGCATGTAAGCAAACAGGGAAGATAGAGACATACAGGCTTCCCTGGTGGCTCAGATGGTAAAGAATTTGCCTACAATTCAGTAAACCCAGGTTCGATCCCTGGGTTGTTAAGATCCACTGGAGAAGGGAATGGCTACCTAATCCAGTATTCTTGCCTGGAGAAATCCATGGACAGAGAAGCCTGGCAGGCTACAGTCCATAGGGTTGCAAAGAGCTGGACACAACTGAGCAACTAACACACACGCACGCAAAGAGACAGAGGCATGCACAAGGCCCATGTGAATAAATGCTACCTGAGGGAGAGCAGGACTGGCTTGGAGAGAAAGTGATGCTTGGGAGACTTTTCGAAAGGAAATTAGTGGGATTGGGAGAGGGTGGTAGAGGGGACAATGTGAGTAAAGACTCAAGGCATAGAATGATCTTGAATGTTTGGAGAACTGCAAGTAATTCAGAATGGCTGGAGCTATGGCCTTGAGAGCAGTCCAGGGGAGAAATAAGACAGAGGTAGGTAGGCAGGGTCCAGATTCTAATGAGTTTTGGCTTTATTTTTCAGGTAAATAGGAGCTACTTAGGGTTTCTAGGAAAGAAGGCAGAGAATTATAATTGCTATCTAGGAAGATTATTCTTCTAGCAAAGGAAAGCATGAACATGGGGCAGTTAGGAAGCTATTGAAATAATATGACTACAGAAGACATTTGGAGAAGGCAATGGCACGCCACTCCAGTACTCTTGCCTGGAAAATCCCATGGACAGAGGAGCCTGGTAGACTGCAGTCCATGGGTCACTAAGAGTCAGACATGACTGAGCGACTTCACTTCCACTTTTCACTTCCATGCATTGGAGAAGGAAATGGCAACCCACTCCAGTTTTCTTGCCTGGAGAATCCCAGGGACGAGGGATCCTGGTGGGCTGCCGTCTATGGGGTCGCACAGAGTCAGACATGACTGAAGCGACTTAGCAGCAGCAGAAGACATTTAACATGTTTTTTTTCATTTATTTGTTTTCTGTCTAGCATCTGCTTTTTGGAAGAGAACTGCCTGGTTATCAACCCTTGGCCCATCTTCATAGGAGTGGACATAGGACCCAAACCCAGCCCATTATGGTACACTAGTCCTGGTTCATTATGATTGGTTCGGGGATGGGCACCTAATCTGAGCAGCACAAAGCAGAAGGCTTCTCTCATGAAACTTCACACACGGACTTCTGGATGTAGAATTCTTTTTCTTTATTTTGTTTTCCCTTCCTTCCTGATGAAAGGATGCAGGCTTTGATATATAGAAGCCCCCTCTCCTGCTACATACAGAGGTCCCTTTGATCATCAAGCCAGTTAGATGAAAATACATTAAAAGGTGGGAAAACAGAGCTTTACTGACATTCTTTGAGCCCTCTAGGATCTAGGACCTAGATTCAGCTGTGTTGAAACAACATGCATCAAAAAGTTCCTTTTTGCTTGAGCAAACTGGGGTTAGCTTTTCCTGAATAAGATAATCTGGTAAAAATGGCGAGACCCTGAGTTGAGGCTAGAGAGAATGGTTTCAGTGATGTTAATGAAACTTCAGGTAATAGAGAAGTAAAGTGTGTGAAAAGTACGAACAGAGGCACCTACAAAGCGCTGGAGGATCACATATGTTGGACACACCAGCCATGAGCCTCCAACTCCGGCACAACTAGGGGTCGTGAAGTTTCTGCTTTGGTGCGTATATTGATGAAGAGCATTTCTTCTTTCAAGAGGCTCTATCTCCTTTGGAATGACCAGATTTATAGGGGTTTAACTTTATGTTGAGCTGATTTTGTCTTCATGCTCACTGGCCCTGGTTCTTTTTTCAGTTCAAACTTGATAGAATATATTTAGTCTCTCTTTTACAGAAAATCCTCTTTACATTGTAATAAGGCTTCCCTTGTGGCTCAGCTGGTAAAGAATCCACCTGCAATGTGGGAGACCTGGGTTTGATCCCTGGGTTGGGAAGATCCCTGGAGAAGGGAAAGGCCAGTCCAATATTCTGGCCTGGAGAATTCCATAGTATAGTTCATGGGGTTGCAAAAAGTTGGACATGACTGAGCGACTTTCACTTTCACTTCAAGGCAGTTGCATATTTCTTTTATCTCCCCCTTTCCAATGTAAACATCATGTCTCTAGTTCCCTTCCAATGTATTTGATGGGACTTGGTTTGGGTGGTTTTTAAAATGGTACTTATTGGTATGGGCTTCCCAGGTGTCACAGTGGGAAAGAATCCACCTGCCAATGTAGGAGATTCAGGTTCAATCCCTGTGCCAGAAGATCCCCCGGAGAAGGAAATGGCAACCCACTCCAGTATTCTTGCCTGGAGAATTCCATGGACAGAGGAGCCTGGCAGGCTTCAGTCCATCTATGGGCTCGCAAAGAGTCAGATTCAACTTAGCAACTAAACAAAAAACACTTATCAGTATGTAATGTTATCAACTATTTGTTTATCTTCTTTGTTTTCAATATATATTTATTTTAATTGGAGGCTAATTACTTTACAATATTGTAGTGTGGTTTTGCCATACATTGACTTGAATCCATCATGAGTGTACATGTGTTCCCTATCCTGAACACCCCTCCCACCTCCCTCCCCATCCCATCCCTCTGGGTCATCCCAGTGCACCAGTCCCGAGCACCCTGTATCATGCATTGAACCTGGACTGGCGATTCGTTTCAAATATGATAATATACATGTTTCAATGCCATTCCCCCAAACCATCCCACCCTTGCCTTCTCCCACGGAGTCCAAAAGACTGTTCTATACATCTGTGTCTCTTTTGCTGTCTCTCATATAGGGTTATCATTACCATCTTTCTAAATTCCATATATATGCATTAGTATACTTTATTGGTGTTTTTCTTTCTGGCTTACTTCACTCTGTATAATAGGCTCCAGTTTCATCCACCTCATTAGAACTGATTCAAATGTATTCTTTTTAATGGCTGAGTAATATTCCATTGTGTATATGTACCACAGCTTTCTTATCCATTCGTCTGCTGATGGACGTCTAGGTTGCTTCCATGTCCTGGCTATTATAAACAGTGCTGTGATGAACATTGGGGTACACGTGTCTCTCTCAATTCTAGTTTCCTCAGTGTGTATGCCCAGCAGTGGGATTGCTGGGTCCTATGGCAGTTCTGTTTCCAGTTTTTTAAGGAACCTCCACACTGTTCTCCCTAGTGACTGTACTAGTTTGCATTCCCATCAACAGTGTAAGAGGGTTCCCTTTTCTCCACACCCTCTCCAGCATTTATTGCTTGTAGACTTTCGGATAGCAGCCATTCTGACCGGCATAAAATGGTACCTCATTGTGGTTTTGATTTGCATTTCTCTAATAATGAGTGATGTTGAGCATCTTTTCATGTGTTTGTTAGCCATATGTATGTCTTCTTTGGAGAAATGTCTGTTTAGTTTTTGGCCCATTTTTTGATTGGGTCGTGTATTTTTCTGAAATTGAGCTGTAGGAGTTGCTTGTATATTTTTGAGATTAATTCTTTGTCAGTTGCTTCGTTTGCTATTATTTTCTCCCATTCTGAAGGCTGTCTTTTCACCTTGATTATAGTTTCCTTTGTTGTGCAAAGGCTTTTAATTTTAATTAAGTCCCATTTGTTTATTTTTTCTTTTATTTCTGTTTCTCTGGGAGGTGGGTCATAGAGGATTTTGCTGTGATTTATGTTGGAGAGTGTTTTGCCTATGTTCTCCTCTAGGAGTTTTATATTTTCTGGTCTTATGTTTAGATCTTTAATCCATTTTGAGTTTATTTTGTGTATGGTGTTAGAAAGTGTTCTAGTTTCATTCTTTTACAAGTGGTTGACCAGTTTTCCCAGCAACACTTGTTAAAGAGATTGTCTTTTCTCCATTGTGTATTCTTGCCTCCTTTGTCGAAGATAAGGTGACCATAGGTGCGTAGATTTATCTCTGGGCTTTATGTTTTGTTCCATTAATCTATATTTCTGTCTTTGTGCCAGTACCATACTGTCCTGATGACTGTGGCTTTGTAGTAGAGCCTGAAGTCCAGCAGGTTGATTCCTCCAGTTCCATTCTTCTTTCTCAAGATTGCTTTGGCTAGTCGAGGATTTTTGTATTTCCATACAAATTGTGAAATTATTTGTTCTAGTTCTGTTAAAAATACCATTGGTAGCTTGATAGGGATTGCATTGAATCTATAAATTGCTTTGGGTAGTATACTCATTTTCACTATATTGATTCTTCCGATCCATGAACATGGTATATTTCTCCATCTATTTGTGTCCTCTTCGATTTCTTTCATCAGTGTTTTATAGTTTTCTATATATAGGTCTTTTGTTTCTTTAGGTAGATATATTCCTAAGCATGTATTCTTTTCATTGCAATAGTGAATGGAATTGTTCCCTTAATTTCTCTTTCTGTTTTCTCATCTTTAGTGTATAGGAATGCAAGGGATTTCTGTGTGTTGATTTTATATCCTGCCACTTTACTATATTCATTGATTAGCTCTAGTAATTTTCTGGTGGAGTCTTTAGGGTTTTCTATGTAGAGGATCATGTCATCTGCAAACAGTGAGAGTTTTACTTCCTCTTTTCCAATCTGGATTCCTTTTATTTCTTTTTCTGCTCTGATTGCTGTGGCCAAAACTTCCAAAACTATGTTGAATAGTAGTGGTGAGAGTGGGCACCCTTGTCTTATTCCTGACTTTAGGGGAAATGCTTTTAATTTTTCACCATTGAGGATAATGTTTGCTGTGGGTTTGTCATATATAGCTTTAATTATGTTGAGGTATGTTCCTTCTATTCCTGCTTTCTGGAGAGTTTTTATCATAAATGGATGTTGAATTTTGTCAGAGGCTTTCTCTGCATCTATTGAGATAATCATATGGTTGTTTATCTTCCGTTTTCATTAAATAGTCACCTCTGTGTGAACAGGTACCTTGTGTGTTTTGCCCACCATTTATTCCCAGCACCAAAATCAGTGACAAAAACAAAGTAGGCACTCAGTAAACATTTGCTGGGGAATAGTTTCTAGTTTCTAGCTCATCACCATCTCAATGGATCTCTTGTTTGCCTACGGCTCAACTAACATTCAGTAGCCAGTGCAGGATGCTCTGGTATCAGTAGAGCCATCACAGAATGCAAGTGGGTAGTTGCCAACTTTTTCTGGATCTTTATATCTATATGATGTGCCCCAACATTGTACTGGCTCTGGGGGAGCTGCACTACATTGTCACCCTATGTCAGTCATCTCAAACCATTAAGTCTTTTTTCATGAAGCAGCTGCTAAGCCCTGTCTTCCCATTCTGTAATGGCATTGCTAGGTTATTATATTTTTTGATCCTTAGTTCAGAATTTCACATATATCTATACTAAATTAAGCCCATTGAACGTCAGCATGATTTTTTGCTTGTGACAATGTCATTAAATTTTTAGTTCCCCCAGCTTTCTACCAACAGCATAATCAATGAATCTGACTTTATCCTTCCAGAAGTAAGGCTTTCTGCATCACTCATGTCCAATCTCCCCAAATCCTAGCATAAGGCCTGGCGTTTAGAGCATACTCAGTTGAATGTTTAGAGCATACTCAGGTAAATGTTTATTGGACAAACTTGAAAGACATACCTCATAGTTTTCAAGTTTTGATTAAAATGTTAAAAAAGGACAGAATATTTTAGCTTTCTTCCAGAAACATCCTTTTTTGGTAACTATCTCTCGATGTGTATTAATCCAAATGTATTTAGATTCAGCTCATTTTTCTCCTTCATCTTTGTCATAAGGAAGGTTTCGGGGATATTTTGCTGTCAACAAGGTACACTGCACTTACACTATAGAAACAATTTCAATGAAAGATGAGTTTAGACTGATATAACTTGATGTTGCACTGGCTCTCAGTAACTGTCAGCTCCTCTTCCACAGGTTCCAGAGTCTCCCTTTCTGAGCAACATGTCTGATTAGCCCTCTTGTAGACACTCCAGTGGGAGCAGAATTTCTGGGAGGCAATCATGAATCTACATTGACTTTTCAGGTTGCTGCAGCAGATCAGGATGCATTGCAGGATGGGAGTTATGGGAGAGAAGCAGCTACTAAAACTCCAGATGCTATATTTTTAAAGTATTTATATTTATATTTTTGGATGAGATAAATTCTCATTTTGTTTAGAAAAGCCATCACATATCCATATATATTCAAACTATAGCCACTGACAGTTATAAGTAGGCATGTCCTAGGTATACCTCTAGGGATGCCTGTATCCCCTGTTTAAGCAGGAGGATAATTTCTGGCAGACTGCTCATCCTAGGTTTGGTCCAAGAGTATGCTGAATGGAGGAGGTAGGAAAGAGGAGTTGGAGATTACTATGCTCCACCCACATCCCCTGCTAGGGCCATCTGAGTTGAGTATGTTGGTTACATCAGCATTATTTTTTCCTCTATGCTATAGTAATGACTCTGGAATACTATGAAGGACCTTTCTTAGATTTCAATGTCCTTCAAAACCAAAGAGCATATGGAACAGACCAAGCCCTTAGCCTCTTTCAACATAAAGTGGAATGATCTTTCTGACTTGAGTGGCTTCCCCCAGAACCCATAGCATAAAGAGCCACATTTCCTTGAAATTCACAGGACATTTAGTAACAACCATGGCATCTCCTGCATGATTTATGGTTACCTCTTCTCTGTGGGTTTTGGCAGGAAGAAGGGAATTCAGATTTGGCTATATATGGGCCAATTCAACAGGCTTGTCGCATCATTTTGGTCACGCTAATTTGAGGAGGCTGTCACTTCCCTCGAGACTGTGTCAGTATGATTACTATCACATCTCTATTCTCCATAGTCTGTAAATTAGGAATGGGTAAGAATGCAGACAGTTCACAGAGATGTTATTTTTTCTCATTTTTCTTTCTCTTTTAGGCACTTTTAAATGGCTTACTGAAAAATGTTGCCAAACTTAATTTTTTGCTTCATAAGGCATAAGAGAGTTTCTCCACCCCACCTACCCCCGTCCCCTGTTTCTCACTTTCTTTTTTTCTTTCTCTCTCTCTCTTTAGAAAATGCTCAGAAAAGCATGAGTATCACAGGGTCAGAGTATCATTACAAAGTACACTACCACTATAATGAGCTAAATGGTACCTCAGTGTCTTAAAGAGTCTGCCTTGTCATATGTGTTGAACTGATTGCTGGAAAATACTAAACTGTGGGGAAGATTTTAATTCATAGCTCTTCTGAGGCCAAAGAGGGCTTCCCTGGTGGCTCAGCGATAAAAAAAAAATCTGCCTGCAATGCAGGAGATGGGAATTTGATTCCTGGGTCAGGACAATCCCCTGGAGGAGGCCATGGCAACCCACTCCAATATTCTTGCCAGGAAAATCCCATGGACATAGCAATCTGGCAGATTACAGTCCATAGGGTCACAAAGAGTCAGACACAGATGAACCGACTGAGCACACACCGGGGCCAAGGACAGAGTCTGGCTTATTTGAAGTGCACTGAGCTTACTGATATCAAGTACCTCCCTTGAAGAGTGCTATTTGAATAAAAAGAATGCATAGTAGTAATAGCCCGATAAACATTTGCTGACATGCATTTACAGATTCAGTGAAGACACCTTAATTTCACTGCTTCCCTATTTCTCCACCAGATGGCAGAAGAAGGGCCAGGGAACTGAGCGTGAGATAATTTTGATTCTTAGCTATTAAATACGAGATGTACCAAAGGCAGGAAATAAACTGTGATATGTATTGCTATGATTTTATTTTTATTATATGTCCTAGTCTTGCCTGGAGAATCCCAGGGATGGGGGAGCCTGGTGGGCTGCCGTCTATGGGGTCGCACAGAGTCGGACACGACTGAAGCGACTTAGCAGCAGCAGCAGCAGATGGAAATATCTGGAAATGAAGAAAAGGCTGTAGAGAACTTAGGTGAATCTTAGAATTTAGGTTGGAGATGACAAATTAAGCCAGGGATGACAGACCAAAGGATATATTAATCCTCTTTGTGGTATCCTGATGAAATGGCTACTGGGGACAGGAGAATGAGTCAATGGGTTCATCCACTCTCCCTTTGTATTTGGAAATATAATAAGAAAGACAAGTGGATATGAGAAATGCTCATTTATCCAGTACTGTAATGGCTCCAGGTCTTACAGGAATTACATTTTCTACTCCTATTTACTGTTACTTTTGAAGCTAAACCCTTAAAATCCATCTCGCTGGATAGTTAAAACGTATGAGGAAATAAAAGGGGTTAGCTGGGGACCCGAGGGCCATCAGCCAATAAAAAGAAGAGCCTGCATTCTTACAGCCGGTAAATGTTTAACATCTTGGCACTGTCAAGGGTTGCCCAAGTTTATTTACCAAGTTCTCAAACAGACTGGGGAAAATATTTTATTATTCCTATATAAATGGATTTAAAAGGAGGAATTTGTAAAAGACAGCGTGCTTCAGTCGGAAAACAATGCCATTCCCCTTCACTCTCCTCCATATCAAACACCGACAGCATTTCTCATGATTTACACCATCTGTCTTTTGAGATAAACATCCATTAGGTTACAGTTGAGAAAGAAAGGGGGTGAGTTGTAAAAAAAATTGTTTTGAGAATATTCTTTTCAGGTAATAAGCTGCATGCTAGAAGTGGAAAATTAATTTTAAGACAGTGGATCAGAGATTTTCTTTTTTATCCATATTTGCAAAGAATATTTTAAGAAGCACACACATATTTATGATACTTTTTTTTTTTTTGCACATCCGCTCTGTTTTCTGAGACTTTGGCTTTAACCTTTTCTAGTCACCATAGCAACAAAGACACAAAAACAACATCCACACTAAGAGCTGAATATATGAGGTAGAATTTCCAGTGATACACACGGAATGTATATTTGACCTAAGCATTACAAAAAGAGATTAATGTAATCTTAAACATAGTAAATTGTCTGAGTGAGTCATAAAATGGAAATAGTGTATATGGTAGGAAAATGTAATCTCATAAATGATCTGAAGAAAAATAGTGTTGGATTCCCCTTTTCTCTAGATTCCCTTCTCTCTTCCTGATGTAAAGAATGTCACGGGGAAACTTGAAGAAAATCATTCTAAGGCTTTATTTTTCTTCCTTCTAAAGTCTAAGTCTATTTTCTGAAACAAATGATTTATTCTTAGACAAATCATAAACCTGTAATCTGAGACACGGGTCTTGCGAAAACACTTCAGCACTTCCAATTCCTGGCTGTAAATTGCTTTCCTAAAAACCCTTCTAAGTGTTCACTCTGCATTCTGAAAGAAGAAAACAGATGCTGAAAATTCACCCTGATAAGCTCTGACTACTGTCTAGGGTGCTTCTCACACAGAATCCGTGAAAGCAGGGGGATGCATAGATTCTACAGTGGAATAAAGGCTGGACCCATGCTCACAGTTCTGCCCTGGACTTTGAGTAGCATCTTGAAAGGAATCAAAAAGGGGTCCTGCTCTTGCTGTGACAAGGGTAACACCAGCAGTGAGACAAGTGAGCACTGGGGAGTTTTTGGGCAAGGGTGAAGAGCCACGGGAGAGAAGCAGGGAAGTGTGAATGTCACAGACACAAAGTGAAGGCCAGCAGGGAGCCTCGCACAGATGCTGAATAAACGCTTTTGGATACGATTGAGTGATCAAAGTGTGGTGTTCGTGTCAGGCAGTCTCAGCATCATCGCCTGTGGATGCCTTTGGCAAGCTAGATCCTGATTTATTTGGGGGGTTGGACTGTTGAAGGAATGCTGTGCCCTTAGGCTCATCGTGAATGGGCAGCCATGCCTCTTGATTGAGCCACACTCCTCTGGTTTTGGAAGCCTGTGTTGAGCACCTGCCCTGTGAAAAGCTGTCTCAGGTGTGTTTTTCAGACTCCTTGGGAGTTGCTACAACCTAGCTCTTCAGTTTTCTTATGTCTAAAACGAGATACAAGTCCACCAGTAATAAGTAACTAACTATAAGTAGTTAGTTACTTATTATTAGTAATAAGTAACTAATACTAAATAACTTATATAAGTAACATTTAAGTACAGAATCTAACTCATAATACTGCATGGTGGTAAAGAAAAAAATTTAAGCAGCTGTTGTAAAAATTTAAGGTCCTTTTCATCAGAATGTTCTTCTGCTAGCATCCATCAAGGAGGTGGCATAGCAGAGTAGGGAGAATGTTGGCCTGAGAGGCCGGAGAAGCAAATTTAAGTCCCAGATGGTTGGAGATTTGCTGTGAGACCTGAAAAAACCTCTCAACCTCTCAACCAGTTTTCTCATCGGCAAAAGTAAAATGCTGGTCTAGAACACCTTATATTGAATATTTGATTATTCTCGTGAGAATTAAGTAAAGAATTGAGAGTGTAGTGTCTCTGGTAAGTCAATTCTACTTCTGACTCCCTCAGATAGCCCTCTAGACACCCAGAAAAAGGGGAGATACATTTACATTCAAATTTTCCAGTTGGGTTTGGGAAATCAGAATTAAAAGCCAACACATCTTACATTCCAGAAAACATGGCCCTAGAGTGGGAAAGAGAGAAGCCAACTGCTCTACAGTTAACACCAGCCCTGTCTCTGCTCCTGACCTGCCTGGCCACCCCTGTCCAGGTCAATCACTTGGAAAAGCCAGCAACCAAAGAGCCATGTGCATAAAGGGTGTGGGTATGAAGGCAGGTGGGAGAAAGAGATAAAAGACTTTCCTGGTCCCTAAGTAAATAAAATTTCTTTAGTATCGAGTGGAGAAGAATAGGCATTGTTATCGATTACCTAAGACCAACTTTTAGGACTTTGAACACTCTTAGACTTTTCCAGTTAAAAAACAATGTGGTGTGTGCACGTACACACGCACTATATGTACATGTATATATTATATCCTGGACTTCCCTGGTGGCTCAGCAGTAAAGAATCCACCTGCAATGCAAGATTTGCAGGAGCTGCAGGTTTGATCCCTGGATTGGATAAGGGATCCCAGGGATCCCATGGCAACCCACTCCAGTAGTCTCGCCTAGAGAATCCCATGAACAGAGAGCAGCCTGATGGTCTACAGTCCATAGGGTCGAAAAGAGTCGGACACCACTGAGCAACTTATCACATCCACATTATCCCTTACATAAGAATCCCAGGGAAGTGCTAACCTTTCCACTAGCAGTCTCCTCTTTGATTCTACATCTTACTCTTTGTCTTTAGCAATAAGGCATAAGCCCAATGAGATACAGAGATTTGAAATGTGCTGAAGTCTTTTCTAGATATTCTTCTTTGTGTGAACACTCCCTTCATCCTGCCTTCTGCCAGGTTCTCCCACCATTACAAAGTATAAGTACAGAACTTGAGAATTCTAACTACTGTGGGAAATTGTAATTGCCTACACATCTTATATTTGCTACTGTTTCCATGACAGACTGCCTTCTTTCTAGGAGAAAGAAACATTTCTAAAAGATCATCATTATATCACTTTGAAAGATTAAAAAAAAAAAAGATGGAGGCTCTGGGAAAGTATTAAGATGGAATAACACTGTATGGATCTAAAATTACTTATAACATTTATAAAATTCCTCAAGCACTTCTAATCTGCGAAAATTTAAAGTTCAGCCTTTTCCGTGTTTTTTTTTTTTTTTGGCACAGAATACAAAAGGGTAAATAACTTTTGAACATTTTTTGGTGATACCATAAGATTTGGATTTATTGATGTGGATCAATGCTGAGTGATACATTTTATGCTGAAGAGGTCATTGCTATTTTGGCATGGAATAGAGAGGTTATATCTATATCTCTTCAGTGATTCTCATTTGGACTATATTTCTCTTTGCTTTCCCCATATTGTTCTACAGTTACTCACATAAGGATTTTACAGCCATCAATCTATTTGCCAATTCTTTCTGTAATTTCAACATCGGTTTTGATTATCCTCCTAGAAACTTGTGAAGTGATATGTGATAAATGTTAATTTATATCCCAAAGAGATATTGTTCCTCAGCCTAGATACACAGGATTTGATAGTTTCAGAAGACCTAGTTGAGAATACATAGGATACCACACACACATACACACACACACACAATTAAGAGCAACAATGAAAATGACTCCCCTCTCCTTATTCCTCATCTGTGTTTCTCTTATGGATCATCCACCAATAAAATTAGAGATAATGTTCTTAAAGGATAAAATTCTCACACTTGGCCATATCTTTATATAAAGCAGCTCACAATTAATTACTGACAACTGTGAATGAGTTTATCATAGTCTCTGAGTTTTGACAGAAGAGATAGATTTTGCTATGAACTGCATGGGGAATGTTAGAAGGAAAAATTATGTGAGTGAGGAGAGGATGGTGGGAAGAAAAGAGAGAGAAGGGGTTGGAAAAAACTCTACAGTACCATATTGAGTCTAACAGGACTGGATCCAAATTCTGGGTCCTTCATTCAACACTTGTTTTGTATGCTTGAACTAGTTATTTGCTCTCTATGATCCTTAGGTTATTCAGGTGTAAAAAGAATAAAAATACCTACATCACTGGATTGATTTGAGAATTATGTTAAATTATAAGTTTAAAGCATATAGTGCAATTCCATTAAAAATAATTTTTACTTTCATCAATTTGTAATTTCCCAAGCATAAAAATAATCTCTATATGACTATGAAAAAAAACTTGAAACATTTCTTTTTTGAAGAATGGTAACTAAGTGAATTTCTTATTCTAAGGGAGTAGTTAAATGTTTGGAAGGAAACTATCTATAAAACAGAGCTTAACACTGATACCTAAAAATGGAGAAAATGAAAAGTGAATTAGAGCAGGTTTATGCTACAAGGGACACATTTTAGAGAGATATACTATGCAAAGAGTAACCAAAAGAAAGCTGGAGTGGCTACACTAACATCAGACAAAATAGACTTTAAGACAAAGGATATTCTTAGAGAAAAAAGGGGGGATTTAGTAATGATAAAAGGAAACAAGAACATATAACAGGAAGATATAATAATCATTAAGTGTATATTATGCTCCTTACAACAGAGATTGCTCCAAAATGCATGGAACAAAAACTGACAAAATGATCATAGCAATACACAAGTCAACAATTTCAGTTGGTGATTTAAATACTCCTCTCTCAGTAACTGACAGAATTAGAAAGATCAATAAGAAAGATTTGAACAATGTGAACCAAATTGACCTAGTTGACATATATAATGCACTCCATCACCGACAGCAGAATGCACATTCTTTTCAAGTGGATGTGGAGAAGTTTCCATTATAGATATTATGACAATTCCATAAAGCAAATAGTAATAAATTTAATAGGATTAAAATTATACTAAGTAATTCTATGACTACAATGAAGCTAAATTAAAAACTAAATCACAAAACAAAATCTGGGAACTCAAAATTTGGAAATTAATCAGCACAATTCTAAATAGCTCATGTCTCAAAAAAGAAGTCATACTTATGAACATGGGGCCAGGGAGGAAGGAGAGAGTGGGAATGTATGGAGAAAAGAACATGGAAACATTATTACCATAAGTAAAACAGAAAGCCAATGTGAGTTTGCTGTGTGACTCAGGGACTCAAACCTCCTCAACCCCGGGCTCTGTAACAACCAAGAGGGGTGGGATGGGGAGGCAGGTGGGTGGGAAGTTCAAGAGAGAGGGGACATAGGTATATATGGCTGATTTATGTTGGTGTTTGGCAGAAACCAACGCAATATTATAGAGCAATTATCCTTCAATTAAAAATAAATAAATTTAATTATAAAAATAAGTCACAAAACAAGTTAGAAAATATTGTGAGCTAATTAAAAATGACAACAAATCATATCAAAATCTGTACACTATGGCTAAAATAGTGCTTAGAGGAAAATTAGTGATAAATACTTACACAGAATTAAAAAGAAAGATCTAAAATCATTAATCTAAGTTTCCATCATAAGAAGCTGGAAAAGAAAAGTAAATCAAACCCAAAGGGAGCAGGAGAAAATAATAAAAAGCTGAATCAGTCGCTCAGTCATGTCCAACTCTTTGCGACCCCATGAATCGCAGCACGCCAGGCCTCCCTGTCCATCACCAACTCCCAGAGTTCACCCAGACTCACGTCCATCAAGTCAGCGATGCCATCTAGCCATCTCATCCTCTGGCGTCCCCTTCTCCTCCTGCCCTCAATCCCTCCCAGCATCAGAGTCTTTTCCAATGAGTCAACTCTTCGCAGGAGGTGGCCAAAGTACTGGAGTTTCAGCTTTAGCATCATTCCTTCCAAAGAAATCCCAGGGCTGATCTCCTTCAGAATGGACTGGTTGGATCTCCTTGCAGTCCAAGGGACTCTCAAGAGTCTTCTCCAACACCACAGTTCAAAAGCATCAATTCTTCGGCACTCAGCCTTCTTCACAGTCCAACTCTCACATCCATACATGACCACAGGAAAAACCATAGCCTTGACTAGACGAACCTTTGTTGGCAAAGTAATGTCTCTGCTTTTCAATATGCTATCTAGTTTGGTCATAACTTTCCTTTCAAGGAGTAAAGCGTCTTTTAATTTCATGGCAGCAGTCACCATCTGTAGTGATTTTGGAGCCCCCAGAAATAAAGTCTGACACTGTTTCCACTGTTTCCCCATCTATTTCCCATGAAGTGATGGGACCAGAAGCCATGATCGTCATTTTCTGAATGTTGAGCTTTAAGCCAACTTTTTCACTCTCCTCTTTCACCTTCATCAAGAGGCTTTTTACTTCCTCTTCACTTTCTGCCATAAGGGTGGTGTCATCTGCATATCTGAGGTTAGTGATATTTCTCCCGGCAATCTTGATTCCAACTTTTGTTTCTTCCAGTCCAGCATTTCTCATAATGTACTCTGTATAGAAGTTAAATAAACAGGGTGACAATATACAGCCTTGACATACTCCTTTTCCTATTTGGAACCAGTCTGTTGTTGGAAATTAGTAAATTAGAAAACAGAAAAACAATTTCAATTACACTAAATTTTGGTTCTGTGAAAACATTAACAAAATTGATAAACCTTTACTTAGCCTGACCAAGGAAAGATGGAAGTAGACATAAATTGCCAAAATAGGAACAAAAGAGATACATTAACACAAACTGTGAAAAAATTAAAATAGTTATAAGGGAATATTATGAATAGCTTTATTTAACAAACTAGACAATTTAAATGAAATGGACAAATTCCAAGAAAGACACAAATTACTAAAACTGACTTTAAAAGAAATAATAAATCTGAATGGATCTACATCAAGTAATTAAATTGAATTAGCAATTAAAACTCTTTCCATATAGAAAATCTGAGACCAAATGACTTTACTGGTAAAATCTATCAAGTCATTTCTTCTAAGGAAGAAATAACACCAATTCTACACACACTCAGAAAATAAAGGAAGGAATACTTATCCACTTATTTAATGAGGCCAGCATTCCTTTGATGGCAAAGCAAGACAGTTATCATTAAAAAAGTGAAGAAATAAAACTATGGAATAATAACAGTCACTTACTAGTTTTAACTATGGAATAATAACAAAGTTTATTTATAAAACATTAGCAGATCAAATTCACAGATGTAAGAAAAAAGAACTATAAATGATGTAAAGCAGGATTTGCGAGAGTAGCTTTAAGTTAAAAAAATCAATGTATTGTATAATACACAATATTAGGAAAAAGGGCAAAAACCATATAAACATCTCAATAAATATAGGAAAAAGAACTAGAAAAAGCACAATACCCATTAGTGTTTAAAATTCCCAACAAACAAGGAGGAAAAGAGAACTTCCTTAATTTAATAAAGAGCATCTATGAGAAAACACAACAACCCTACAGTTGATATCATACTTAGTGAAAGACTAAATTTTCTCTCCCTTAGACTGGCACATTAATTGTATATTGGGCGCTCTATTCAGTGAAGTAAAGCAAGGAAAAACCTAAAGTTATACAGTTTAGAAAGGGAGATGTAAAATGTTTTGTTCACAGATGAAATGATCTTGTATAAAAAAAAAAATCCTAAGGAATCCAAGAAAAAGCTGTTAGAACTAATGGTGAGTGTTTACCAAGGTAACATGAAGATGAACACACAGACAGCAACGTATTCTTATATACTAGCAACAACCTAAAAATACAATTAATAAAAGAATTCCACTCACCACAATATAAAAGAGAACATAATACTTAGGAATAATTTCTATTTCTTTAAAAAGATAAGACCTCTACATTGAAAATTACAATACATTGCTGAAAGAAATTAAAGAAGACCTAAATGAATGAGAAATATGTCATGTTCATGGGTTCTGTAACTTGATATTAAGATGTCAACTTTCCACAAATTGATCCAGAGATTAAAAATGATCTCTACCAGATTCTGGCTGGGTCTTTTATTATATTCAATTAGTTGATCCTAGGAACCATATGTAAGAGCAAAGGACATAGAACAGTCAGAACAATTTTGAGAAAGAGGAACAAAGTTGAAAGAACACTACCTGATTTCAAAGCTCTCCATAAAGCAATAGCAGGTGGGACAGTGTGATGTCGGTAATGGCGAACATAAAAATCAATGGTTCAGAATAGTCCAGAAATAAGACCACATACATATGTTCAATTTATTTTCAACAAATGTGCCAGGGTAATTCAAAGGGAGAAAAATAGTCTTTTCAACAAGTGGACCTGAAATAATTGGATATCTATTGGCAAAAAAAATAATAATAACTTTAAATTGATCACAGAAATTGAAGAGTTGAAATTCAAAGAGAACACAGGAGAAAAATCTTTGTGATTTTAGATTAGTAAATATTTCTTAGATGTGACATCACAAGCACATCTTCACAAGATACTACTAAGAAAATGAAAAGACAAGACAGAGGGAAATAGTTTCAAAACATCTGATAAAGGACTTTCATATAAACAAGTAACTTTTACAATTCAATAAGACAAACAACCATTAAAAATGAGAAATGATTTGAATAGACATTTCTCTAAAGAAGACATACAAATGATTAATAAACACATATGTTCCATGCCACCAGTCATTAATGAACGCAAATTAAAACTTCAAGATACAACTACACACTTATTGCATGCACGCGTATATGCTAAGTCGCTTCAGTTGTGTCTGACATTTTGCGACATAATTGACTGCAGCCCACCAGGCTGCTCCATCCATGGGATTTCCCAGGCAAGAATACTGGAGTAGGTTGCCAGTTCCTTCTCCAGGGGATCTTCCTGACCCAGGGAGCGAACCCATGTCTCCCACATTGGCAGGCAGACTCATTACCACTGAGCCGCCGAGGAAGCCCTCACAAACGTAACAGGAAACAAAAGAAGCCAAATGCATTAAGCTATAATGATTACATTTTAAATAATTTCTAAAAAAGACAAAAAAGCTTGGGGCTAGGGAGATATCAGGGATTATCTGAAAATAGTTCAAGGGAATTTTTTCATTGATGAAAATGTGCTAAAAATGAATGCTTCTGAATGTTCATAACATCTTTTTTTAAAAATCAAAACTAGAAGCAACCAAGATATTCTTTAAGAGGCAAATGTCTAAACAAACTACAGTATAGCCATATGATAAAATACTATTCAGTCATAATAGAAACGTGTTGTCAAGACACAAAAAGACATGGATGCATCTTAACTGCATACAGCTATGTAAAAGGAGCCAAGCTGAAAGACCTATGTACCATGTGAAAAGTCAGTGTTACAGAGATAGTAAAAGAATCACTGGACAGGGAAGATGGACAGGGAAGCACGCTGCAGTCCATGGGGTCGCAAAGAGTTGAACGTGACTGAGCGACTGAACAGAAAAGAATCACTGGTTGCCAAGAGTTCAAGGTCGTGGTGGGGGAGTATTGAATAAGTGAAGCACAGAGGATGTTTTAAAGTGGCAAAACTATTCTGTATGTTACTGAAAGTGTGGGCACACACCACTATGCATTTTGTCCAAACCCAGTGAACTTTAAACCATGAAGAATGAAACTCGGTTTATGTAAACTTTTTAAGAAATCATTTAAGATGTCAGGGGATACAAGGAGTAATGCAAACTATGACAAGAGACTCTAACTATGTCACAGTGTATCAAACAACCTCACTAAGAGCAAAGGAGAGGTGCTGACCTTAGTAATTTAGGGAATGAGTGGAGTCTGTAAGACTTAAAGGAGAAAGAATTTGCACATAGGGACGTGGACTAACGATTCGGAAACTACTACACGTATATTGGAGTTGACCAAGCAAGTAAATGGATGATGGATAATGAGAGCGCGATTTCTCACTATTACAGCGGATGTTAACAGACAAGCAAGGGGAGAAGGCCACAATGAACCATGAATGGATCAGGTTTGGTGACATCAGTATGAACTCGTGTTTAGCTTAATAAAGATACAGTTAGTTATATAACAAAATATTTTAAATATGTATAAATACATAGATGAGTACACTTGCATAGATTCCTTTGCTCTGTCTGCTGAAAGGCTGCAGAAGCACCAACACCCCGGTAGCAATAAGCACACCTTGTATGCAAATCTTGGTTTCTAATACCATTCCCAATAAAAGGAACTAGAACTCCTTGGAGAAATGGCTAATTCTAAGGCTAGGTCAACAAGATGATCCTGGAGCATCTTACAGTCCGGAAGGTAAGGAAGTGTCCAAAAAATGAAAATGAGAGCAAAACAAACAAAACCCCACAATAAGGGATGTAGGAATCAACTAAAAGAGCTCCCAGTGTCCAGTGCTGAAACCATTTGGGGGAAAAAATCAGATAAGAAGTATTGCCTTATAATTCAAAGTGCAAAATAAATGTCTGTGAGCACATATTGATATAAAGAACTGAATGGATAAATTACTGGGTATAAGGTAAGTGTCTCCTATGCAGAAGAATTCCAAATAATTTATGTAGATACTCTGTCCTCAAGAATTGGGGCATATCTCTCCCACACTTTTAGTGTGGCTGTATAGCCTACACACGGTGCCTTTTTTCAGAGGAGTACAATATGAAACAGGGAATTAAAAAATGACTTTGCAGTGCAGAAGCCTGATAGACATGACCTCAGCCAGGTGACCAAGGTTAATGACAACAGTGATGTTATGTTGATACGATTCTTAATACAATGTAATGAAAAATGGTACTTAATCTCTTTGGTCTTCCTCTCTCAAACCATAATCCCAATCTAACCATGAGAGAAAAATCAGATCAATTCCTGCTTGGTAACAACCTAGAGGGGTAGGATGGGGAGAGTGGTGGAGGGACGTTCAGGGAGGGGACATGGGTAAACCCACGGCTGATTCATCTTGATGTTTGGTAGAAACCAACACGATACTGTAAAGCAATTACCCTTCAATTAAAAATAAATTTTTAAAAATCAGACAAATTCCAACTAAGAGTCATTCTATAAAATACCAAAGTCTCCTCAAAACTGTCAAGTCATCTATAACAAGGAAAGTCTAAAACACTGCCACAGCTAAGAAGAAACTTCAGGAGCCATGATGACTAAATGTAATGTGGTGTCCCAGATGAGATGCTGTAACAGAAAAAAGGAAATTAGGTAAAAACTAAGAAAACTAAATGATGGCCTCTAGTTCATAATAATGTTTCAACACTGGCTTATCAATTGCAGCAAATACACCACTCTAATATAAGACGTTAACAGAGGAAAGTGAGTGTGGGTATATGAGAACTCTCTGAACCACCTTCACAAGTGTTTGGTAAACCTAAAATTGTTCTAAAAATAAAGATTAGTTACAAAAAATTTACTCTTTTTTCTGTGATAGTATAAGACTGATCAAGGGAGAAATATATAGAAGAGTCTGGGATAAACTGAACTGATAGCACACAGATAAATTCCAGAAAAAATGTGTTCCCTGCGGCTCTGTACTGCTTCAGTGCTAAAGTGGCAGCCAGAAAAGGCTGAGTTAGAATGATCACTATTACTTATTGGGCAGAAATTTCCACTATTAACAGCTGAGAAAACATGACATGGAACCCTTGAACAGAACTGAAACAGGAAAATACAAACTCTCTCGACTTTGTTTTCTGTATGCAGCTGACATCTCCTAGGAACAAATGGCTGGATTTTTCTTTGTAGAGCCTGCAAGATGTTTCTTTCAGGAAACTAGCTTTAATAACTGCAGAATGCGGTCCAATGTTCAAAGGCTCCTTAATTCATTTGATGCCTAAAAGGACTTTGTGAAGTGGGTTTTGTTATTACTTAGAGGAAGAAACACATTCAGGGACAGTGAGTAATTTGCACAGACTATACATCTAAACGTGGGCTTCCCTGGTGGCTCAGTTGGTAAAGAATCCTTCTGCAATGCAGATGAGGGTTCAGTCCCTGGGTCGGGAAGATCCCCTGGAGAAGGAAATGACAACCCACTCCAGTATTCTTGCCTGGGAAATCCCACAAACAGATGAGCCTGGTGGCTACAATCCATGGAGTTGCAAGAGTCAGAGACACTTAGCGACAAAACCACCATACATCTAAATGGTAGTGGAATTGGAATTAACACCTAATACCCTTTCTACAACTAAAATGTGTTTTGAGAAAAGCCTTTGTTCTGTCCTTTGGCACATGTTAGAAAATACCAGGCATTTAGAACAAAGTGTCATCTGTTGAGTGAGAACACCACAGGTGGTCTTTGGCCTTCTAAGTGGGCATGGGTACAAACCTCAAATTTTTTTCTGCCTATCACGGTCTCAATTCAGTCATTTAGTTTCTTCTTTCAACCTGTTCCCCAAAGGCTCTCATTGTCTCTGCTGCTTGTACGAGTCTGATCTGATCTTTGGGTCTCATTATTCCTGCTCAGCTGGTAAGCAGTCCCTCTAATACCTTACTTGATCTTGCTTCATACCATAATTTAGCTTTCTTTTTAAAATTTTGTTCCTATTTTTTTTTGGTGATAACATTTAAGTTCTACTCTTTTAGCAAATGTCAATTATGCAGTGTAGTGTTATCAACTATAGTCACGTCTTTTACATTAGATCCTCAGATCTTATTTATCTTACAGCAGAAAATTCGGCTTTGAATTTCTCACTCACTTGCCTGATACTGAGACACTGGTCTCTGTCCCTGTTATGCCTTGGTCCTGACCAAGAGTGATACATGACAAAGAGCATTAGACTGTTAGAGATGACCCAAAGGCCATTTCAAATAGGCTCTCTGTACTATTTTTAAAAGTTCACTGAAAAATGAAGTACTTGAGAATTCACAGTTATTATGAACATGTAATTCTACTTCATCTCTCCTTTTGGGGAGATAAGTCTTAATATGTGCCATTTCTATTGAAGGAGATGAGGAATTGGGTCATTATCTTCAGTTTCACAGTAATATTTCACTGACCCTTAAAAATACTATTAAAATGGCATAGAAATGAATTCTTCAAATCAGACTTTAACAGGGGAGAAAAATAATACTGTACATTAGAAAAACAAGCTTTTCTTTAGGAAGGGATCTTGGGTTTTAACAATCTAACCTATTAAGGTACAAGGCATTATGAGATGTGTTTATTAATAGTTCCTATCTTTGTTGGGGTTATTGTGGAAGAGACTCACATATCACATGGCAGTGTGGAGGGCCTTGGGAAACGGAACTGATGACTTTTGAAGTCAGTCTTTTAAATCTATGTATCAAATGAAATTTTGTATTGGTTCACCCCAGTCCATTAAAACTCATCTGTGTTGCCAGATGCTTTGGCAGTTCTCATCACTTCTGGCTTCTACTTCTGAATTCGAGCCTACATGCTTCTAGGAAGACAGAGAGAGTCTTATACTTCTAAAGGCTGTAGAGCCACTGGTTTTTGCCTCCATGTGACCAGGCACTGAATGGCAATGTTCTCTTGCCTTCAGAGGCTGCCAGGTAAGCTGGGGAAGAACAACCTTAGAGGGCTAAAAACTTAGAATGAGAAGGCAGGGAGAAGGGTCCACCTACAAGTGCTGAGAAGTTAACCTAACAGAGGGAATGCTGTCTCAGAGCATATGGAAATAAGCCATAGGTACGGGCAGGGCCATTTGAAGCAGGAAGATTGTCTTGTAGAGGAGGAGCTAAAAGCAGAAGAGCAGGGGCGTTATGAGAGACAGGCAGAGGAACTCTGTGAAGATTGCAGTATGAAGGGATGGATGCTGAGAAGTCCAGGCAGGTAGAAAATATAAAGAATCTCTTAGCAAGTAGCAGGGCTTCACCTTCTATGTCAAAGTTCAAAAGCAAGACTCTAGTCTCTGACTCACCCTTGTGGCTTGGGAACAAAGAGGTAGGCAGGCAAGAGTAAGGCAGGGCATGGTGCAAGAGACAATGGCCAGCAAGTAGAACACAGGCTGCCTGGGGTGGTGGGGAAGGGGAAATGGGGAGCTGGTGTTTCATGGGTATAGAAATTCAGTTTGGAATGATTAAAAAGTTCTGAAGGTAGATGTGGTGATGGTTGCTCGACAATGTGAATGAATGCACAATATGAAGATACTGTGCATTTAAAAATGGTTAAAATGATAGATTATATGTCACGTCTACTGCAACAAAAACATTTTAAAAGAAGAAAAAAACGTTTTAATATAGAAAGCATAAGATTTCCAATGCAGGAACTCAGACCCTAGGGACAAGGGAGAAACCAAATTCTCAGAACTGGCACCTGAGGTAGAGACTAGCTCTTAGGGTAAGATAGAAGGACCTATGTACAAGGACAGAGCTGGACTGGGAAACACGTAACTTTGTGCAGAGGCTCAGGGTCTGTTCTGGAACTTCTTGTTGCTGTTTAAACCTCAGAAGGTTGAGCCTGAAACTGGACATAAGTAACCTCAGCTATGGAGGGAGAAGCCTGGAGAGGCTGGATGTTGGGCAAGACTAATTCATGTTGCTTTCCTGTGATCTCATTTTCCTTACCCAGAACTCACTTTGGGGATGACAAGAAGAAACATCAGCCCTGAGAAAAACCAGAGTCCCCACTGAAGGAAATAATTTGAGAATGAACAGAGTAGAAAGAGGATATGGAGCTTCTAAGATTTTAGGCCAACTCACTAACTGGTAGACAATTGTTCCTTTTAAAGAACTCTATGCCTTTTCACTAATGAATTCATGTCCTCATAGAGCCATAAAGGATGAGAATTTGGCCCAAATGTATACTTAAACTGGATTGCCTTGTAAGAAGGCTTTAAAAAAAAAAATAAAAGGCAGCCACCTGTGACTTATTAAGACTGTTAATGTACTCATTGACATAAATACCTGAAGGGTTTTCTACAACAGCTGGAACATGGCTCACAGATCTTTTGTGTCTGCTTTTTAATGTACTTCCAATGTGACTTCATAAAATTGTAACCACTACCACCAGTGGGACTGTGGCTTTGTTTAACTCCCTGAGTCCATCTTCCATCACTATTGATGTTAAGTGGTTATTAATACAGCCTACTCTAAATGTCTTAAAGATAAAAATCAAAACCCACATAAGTTACCAATTGAGAGACAAGGCTTAAAAGACTTAGGCAATTCAAATCTGCATGTCCTTGGCCACAACCCTCACAAAATGGCATTTTTCTAGCTCTACCCTCATACACTCTTGGTAGAGTCTTCAGCCCCCTCAAATTCGTCCAGTGAGGGTCTTAGAGAAGGCTCAAATTCTTCCCATTTGGTGCATCCCAAGGGTTCGAACAACTAACCTTCTTGGCCCTTATGAGACCCCAGTGTGCCCAGACTTCCATGTGCTGTATCTTCTTTGCCTGAGGGAAGAGGTTGGCCTTCAATGCCCACCAGAGAGGCTGACTGTTCCAGATGTCCAAACTGAGGCTGATGGTGACCAAGGTAAAAGGAATGAATATCTGGGTCACAGCTGTCAGTCATGACAGACCCTGTACTGTCCTCAAAGCAGCTCTGTCTCCACCTCAATGCCCTTGAGCTTTGTTCAGTTCAGTTCAGTTGCTCAGTCGTGTCTGACTCTTTGCAACCCCATGGACTGCAGCATACCAGGCTTCCCTGTCCTTCACCAACTCCTGTTTGAGCTTGCCCAAACTCATGTCCATCGAGTTGGTGATGCCATCCAACCATATCATTCTCTGTCCTCCCCTTCTCCTCCTGTCCTCAATCTTCCCTAGCATCAGGGTCTTTTCCAATGCGTCAGCTCTCTGCATCAGGTGACCAAAGTATTGGAGCTTCAACATCAGTCCTTCCAATGAACACCCAGGACTGATCTCCTTTAGGATGGACTGGCTGGATCTCCTTGCAGTCCAAGGGACTCTCAAGAGTCTTATCCAACACCATAGTTAAAACACATCATTTCTTAGGCTCTCAGCTTTCTTTATAGTCCAACTCTCACATCCGTACATGACTACTGGAAAAACCATAGCTTTGACCAGATGGACCTATGTCAGCAAAGTAATGTCTGTGCTTTTTAGTATGCTGTCTAGGTTGGTCATAGTTTTTCTTCCAAGGAGCAAGTCTTTTAGTTTCATGGTTACAGTCACCATCTGCAGTGATTTTGGAGCCCAAGAAAATAAGGTCTGTCGCAGTTTCCACTGTTTGCCCATCTGTTTGCCATGAAGTGGCATGAAGTGAACATGAGCTTTCTTCAACCACTGTCCATTCTTTCAGTCCACAGTGTTCATTGAAAACCTATTATTTACTGAGCCCCAAAGTAGGCTCGTGGTGTATAGTTACGGCCAAGTAAGCATCATGGAGTTTACATCCTGTGTGTAGACTGACAGCCAACAAGCAAACAAGCTAATAGATGGACAATTACCGACATGAAGTGCTGAGAAGGAAATAGTCATGGTGCTGTGATGAGGAATAAGAGTTGATGGGACTGCCAGGATGCGGCCTCATTCAGGAAATGACATTTACATTGAGAACCAAAGGGAGAGAAAAAAACAACCCTTTAAGGATTACACACACACACACACACAGACACACACATCTGTTTATTTAACAATATTTTGGAATCTCTGTTGTGCTTTGGAACTGGGCTGGATTCTGGGAGTAGAGCCATAAACAAAACAGAGGTGGTCTTGGCCTTATGAAATTTACAAGCAAGTAGAACAGATACTGAACAACTAACTAACATGACGTAGGTATTGATGTAGAAAATCAGAGGGTTTAGGGAGGGAGGAACAGAAGGAGCCGGCAATCTGAGGGGCTCCAGTGAAGGCTTTCTGGTGAAGTGATATTTAAACTCAGCTCTGAAATATAAGTGAAGTTAGTTCAGTAAATACATGGATAGAGAGTTTCAGGCAAAACATGTGCAAAGCATGTGTAGAGGCCCGGAGGCAGGAGAGATTAGTCTTTCCAAGAACCAGTCTTATAGTACTAATTCTTTCTCCAGAGAGTCTCAGTCTTCACAGAAACAGCTTGTCATGGGCTCATTCCATCAGCCCTCCAGGCATGCTGGCCACTGGGTCCACAGCTCACACTTCAGCCAGGATTCCTGCCACACCACGGTGAAAAGACCTGAGTTCAGGCTTTCAGTCCACAGTTTCTTGAGCACCTAGCCATAAATTACGGTTCTCTAGATGAACTTCTTGCCTTCAAGAAACAACTGGTCACTTAGTAGAGAAGTAAAGAGTGTTATATTAAAATTATGTATAAAGAACTATGGGAAGATCGAGCAAGGAGTGATTGACTCACCCCGGGGGCCACAGAGAGGTCATCTCAGAGGGTAAGGAGGGAGAGAGAAAGAAAAGGTAACACTGATGTGGGGATGAACACATGGAAAACATGTGAGAGAAAGAACTGTGTGCCTGGGAAATAACAAGATGTTGGTGAAATAGACCATTCTTATTAACTCGATGGACATGAGTTTGAATAAACTCCGGGAGTTGGTGATGGACAGGGAGGCCTGGCGCGCTGCGATTCATGGGGTCGCAAAGAGTCAGACACGACTGAGCGACTGAACTGAACTGAACTGATGAACTCTACAATGAACATATTGCATACATTGTATACACCTCGAATACATTTTCTTCCCTAGAGCTGACTTCTCTGCATTTAGCAATAGCTGTGATTTTGTAACTGATGAGATTCTCCAAGGAGGCAGAATTAAAGGCTAAGGGAATAAGTGATCCAATGCCAGTGGTCATATGAGTAAAAGAAAGAGGAATCCCCCAGGAGCCAAACTGAGGCCACAAAGCTTCACTTCCCCTTATCACTTTTCAGCCGCCTTCACAGATAATCAGGGATTATATACGATATAGATCCTCTTCTTACCAGGAAAGAAGTCACCTGCCATCCCCACAGGAAGGCCCCCAGCCCCCTGGTAGCACTCCATATTCCCCACCCGACCCCCAGTGTCGGAGCCTCTGCTGTTCGGAAGCTTTTAGGCACAGCTTTTCCCCTGTGACTGATGGGAAAAATCAATTTGCTTGTGGCCATTTCTTAATTAAAGTGGCATTACACAAAAACAAATTGAGAAATTGCAGTAACTCAGAGCTGTTAGAAAATGAAGACAAGAAGGGGAAAAAGTGGGTGTGGGGAGAATCCTAGAAAGAGGAAATGAGTCCATGTGAGAAACTCTTTCCCAGTGAGCCCCCATATTAATCACAGCTTTCAGGCAGCAGCCTCAGAGGCCACAGCTGGGTGATAATTAGGAACCGAGCAATCATTCGGAAAGGAGTACAAGATGGAACATTATTAGGTGACTTTTTTTCTTTTCTTTTTTTAACCCAGAAGTGTACTCAGGTTCCTTAATAGCTTTGAAAAGCTAGAACATTAAACATGAAGGCAGGATGTGAGGAGCAACGGAAAACTCAAGCATGGGTTTTCTTCTGTCGGTCCTAGAGTCTAGTCATGTAGTCACATTAAATTAAAATACTCCAGTAGCTGCCAGGGGCTGGGAAGGAGAGAGGGATGAACAAGTGGAGTTTAGGGAATTTTTAGGCAGTGAAACTATTATGTATGATAATTTCATGTGGATACATGGCATTACATATTTGTAAAATCACAGAAATGTACAACACAAAAATTGAACCCAAGGTACAGACTTTAGTTAATAATAATGTGTTAATATTGGTCCGTCAATTATAACAAATATACCAAATCAATGAAAAGGGTTAATAATAGGGGAAACTGGAGGGAAGAAAGGGAATAATTGGGGGCTTTGTACTTTCTATGCAATTTTTCTGTAAACCTAAAAATGCTCTAAGAACTAAAGTCTTTTAGTTAAAAAAAATTAAGATATTCCAAAGGTTAATTGCTGAATTTGATCGCTTGTACTTTATTCAATATTCCAGGACATTTATTGAATTTCCACTGCATGCTATTTCCTATTTCAGACACTCAGGACTCAATGGTTAGAGACAAAATCCCTGCCTTCTTGGAGTTTTTTTTCTGGTTGGGAAACAGATAATCAATTCGTAAAAACTCAAATAATGTCAGGCAGTAAATGTTATGGAGGGACATAGATCAGCACAGTGCACAGGCAGGGGAGGTAGAAGCCGTGTGTGTTAGATTTGGTGGTCAGCGAAGTGCTCCCAGCAGGGATGTGTGAGGGTGGCCCTGAGTGAGGAAGTGAGAGAGAAGCCAAGAAGACCACTCAGAGAGAAGGCCTGGAGTCCTGCAGAGAGAGAAGAAAGCCCCCTTATGATGCGGGACTGTGTGGCTGCAGAGCAGTGAAGAGGAGCGTATTATGCAAAGAAGCCAAAGTGATGGCTAGAGATCAGATCATATAAGGCCATGCGAGCTGTATAGGAACTCCAGATTTATTCCAAGCATGACAAAATGTCAAGGGAGAAGCAACCCAAGTGTCCACAGACAGATGAATGGATAAACAAAATGTGGTATATACATTACATACAAAGTGTGGTATATATACAATGCAACATTATTCAGGTTTTAAAAGGAAGGACATTTTTGCACATGCTACGACATGGATAAACTTTGATGATATCATCACCATTATTGGCTAAGCGAAAAAAAAGTGAAGGTTAGTCACTCAGTTGTGTCCGACTCTGTGATCCTATGGACTGCAGCCTGCCAGGCTCCTCTGTCCATGGAATTCTCCAGGTAAGAATACTGGAGTGGGTAGCCATTTCCTTCTCCAGGGGATCTCCCTGACCCAGGGATTGAACCTGGGTCTCCTTCATTGCAGGCAGATTCTTTACCGTTTGAGCCAGCAGGGAAATAAGTCAATCACAAAAAGACAAACACTGTGATTCCACTAACATGAGGTACCCAGAGTGGTCCAATTCATAGACAGAAAGTAGAAGGGTAGTAGCCCAAGGCTGGGAGGGAGGCAATGAGGAATGGTTGTTTAATAGACAGACAGTTTTAGTTCTGCAGGTTAAAAAGGGTGCTAGAGATGAGTTGCACAACAGTGTGAATGTACTTACACTACTGAGCTATGCCAACTAGGTCACAGTTCTCAGATGACATGATTGTTAGATGTATCCCAATCTCAAAGATGTTAAAATGTAAAGAAAAAATTTATCTATTTCCATTTCCAGGTTTTCCTGGTGCTTTAGAAGGTAAAGCGTCTACCTGCAATGCCAGAGACCCAGCTTGATCCCTGGGTTATGAAGATCCCCTGGAGAAGGAAATTGCAACCCACTCCAGTACTCTTGCCTGGAAAATCCCATGGACGGAGGAGCTTGGAAGGCTGCAGTCCATGGGGTTGCTGAGGGTCGGACACGACTGAGTGACTTCACTTTCACTTTTCACTCTCATGCATTGGAGAAGGAAATGGCAACCCATTCCAGTGTTCTTGCCTGGAGAATCCCAGGGACAGGGGAGCCTGATGGGCTGCCGTCTATGGGGTCGCACAGAGTCGGATACAACTGATGTGACTTAGCAGCTAGTACTCTTGCCTGGAAAATCCCATGGACAGAGGAGCCTGGTAGGCTATAGTCCATGGGGTTGCAAAGAGTCAGACATGACCGAGCAACTTCACTTTCCTTTCCTTATGTCCATTTCCAACAATTATTGTAATAAATTGCCACAAACTTGGTGGCTTAAAACATCAGAAATTTAGGTCCAAGTTGTATTATGAGGTTGAAACCAAAACCATATTCCTTCAGAGGCACTAGGGGAGAACTCATTTCCTTGCCTTTTTCAGTTCTTAGAACTGCAATCCTTATGTTCCTTGGCTTGTCGCCCCTTCCTCCTTCTTTAGCTGCAGTGTCTTCTTTCAATTATCACATTACCGTCTGTGTCTACAGTCAAATCTCCCTAGCCTCCAATTTTTTTCCTTTTCCTTTTTTACATTTATTTTTTAATTGGAGGAAAGCTAATGTTGTGCTGGTTTCTGCTGTACTTGCCTCCATCTTACAGGGTATTTGTGATTTTATTTAGGGCCCACCTGAATATCCTGGGCAATCTTCCCACTTGAAGATTCTAAATCACATTTGCAAAGTCTTTTTTGGCTTATATGGGAACATTTACAAATTCCTAGGATTAGACCCTGGATATTTTGGGGGGCCAATATTCAGCCTATCTCAGAATCTTCAGTCCAGTTCAGTTCAGTTTGTGACCCCATAGATTGCAGCATACCAGGCTTCCCTGTTCATCACCAACTCCCGGAGCTTGCTCTAATTCACGCCCATTGGGTCAGTGATGCCATCCAACCATCTCATCCTCTGTTGTTCCCTTCTCCTCCTGCCCTCAATCTTTCTCAGCATCAGGGTTTTCTCCAGTGAGTCAGCTCTTTGCATCAGGTGGCCAAAGTATTGGGGCTTCAGCTTCAGCATCAGTTCTTCCAATGAATATTCAGGACTGATCTCCTTTAGGATGGACTGGTTGGATCTCCTTGATGTCCAAGGGTCTCTCAAGAATCTTCTCCAACACAACAGTTCAAAAGCATCAGTTCTTTGGCGCTCAGCTGTCTTTATGGTCCAACTCTCATATCCATACATGACTACTGGAAAAACCATAGCTTTGACCAGATGGACCTTTGTTGACAAAGTAATGTCTCTGCTTTTTAATATGCTAGGTTGGTCATAGCTTTTCTTCCAAGGAGCAAGTGTCTTTTAATTTCATGGTTACAGTCACCATCTGCAGAGATTTTGGAGCCCTCCAAAATAAAGTCTGACATTGTTTCCATTGTCTGCCCATCAATTTGCCATGAAGTGATAGGACCAGATGTCCTGATCTTAGTTTTTTGCATGTTGAATTTTAAACCAGCTTTTCACTCTCCTCTTTCACTTTCATCAAAAGGCTCTAGTTCCTCTTCACTTTCTGCCATAAGCATGGTGTCTTTTGCATATCTGAGGTTATTGATATTTTCCCCAGCAATCTTGATTCCAGCTTGTGCTCAGAATCTTAGGCTTGATGAAATATGTGGATGTCACTCAAAGCCATAGCCTGCATGAGATCAAAAGGGAGTGAATATAGATAAAGAGGAGTCTGATGACTTGCCCTTATGCACTCCACCATTCTGAAAGGGAATGGAAAGGATCCATCAGAGAGGACTGAGGAGTAGTAGCCTCTAAAGTCTGAAACAGACAGGACATTATGTGTCTTTGTAGCCAATTAAAGAAGGTTTTCTCAAAAATAGGAAATTATCACTTGCTGAGTAAGATGACAGTTGGTGCCTTTGATAAAAACAATTTAAGAGGAGTGGTGTGTACAAGAGCCAAACTGGATGAGTTTAAGTGAAAATGAGTGGAGAGGGAGTGGGAAGAACCACATAGAAAACTCAAGGTTTTCTATAAAGAGAAATGGGGTGAGGGTGAGAAGGTTGGTGTTTTGCCAGGCCTTCAGGATGGGAAGGGAAGGGACAGGCAATTCTAATGATGGGCCATGGATTCTAAATCCAGTGAGGTAACTTGAGGATATGGAGGCAGTGACATTGGAGGTAAGGTCTATACAACAGAGATTCTCGTTTGTGAGTAATCTTTAAAGTTGTGATAGAAAGAGCCTGTTGATCTGTGTCCAGGTCATTGTGCCGCAAATTAATTCTGCATTTCTAATCACAACGACAAGGAACTAAAGCTACACTGAAGTCTTACTGCATTCAAATGATAAATGGAATACAAGTCATAATTACAAAAACCACACTCCATTTGATTTTGATTTCTTTTTTTCTCAACCTTATAATGTTTAATTGTTTCATTTACCCATGAGAAACTACTAATAGCTCCTGGGACAATTATTATGAATTCTTTTATTGAAAGCATTTTCTCCCCCTTTTGCTAATTTCATACAACTCTTCTAATACAGACATTGAACGTTCGTTTTGAGAGAATTTCTAAGGCAAATTGTCTTCCATGTAAATGATTACATGACAATATGTAACAAGATACACATGATTATCCTGGAGATCTCGAGAAAGAGATAACAAGAATACCAATTATTGAGACCCTATTTATGTCAATCATTTTGCCAGGAAATTTCTAACCTGTGCAACAACATTGCAAGTTAGGCATTATATTCCTCATTTTACAAATGAAGAAGCAGAGAAACCACATAGCTAAGACCACATGGCTGAGAAGTGACAGAACCTGGGAATTTGAACCCTAGTTGCCATGACTTCAAGACACCTTCTCACCCCTGCACTCTTCCTTTGTTTTTTCCATATACTCTCTGGTACCACCTGCTTGGTGAATTACAGCATCACTGTCTACTGGGTTGGTATCTTTACTGTGGAAGGGCAGGTTGGTGGTTTGCTTTAGGCCAATAACCCAAGTAAACAGTCAGGTGGTTGTGTTTGTTCATTTCCTCCCTTATTCACTCATTTGACATGACCACTTATTATAGACTGTACGCAGAACGGTGCTTCCCCCCCCGAGGCTACTACGTTGTGCTCTCATATAACTGATGCACCTGCGACTTTTCAATAGCTGAGGAAAAGGGGCTACTCAGTTCTGCCACCTTATTTTCAAATTTTCAGTATAAAATGATTAATTGTACCTGCCTCTCAATCATACCTTCTTTTATCATGTTACATTAAAAGATCATGGTTCAGTTCAGTTCAGACGCTCAGTCGTGACTGACTCTTTGCGACCCCATGAACCGCAGCACACCAGGCCTCCCCATCCATCACCAACTCCCGGAGTCCACCCAAACCCATGTCCATCGAGTCACTGATGCCATCCAACCATCACATCCTCTGTCGTCCCCTTCTCCTCCTGCCTTCAATCTTTCCCAGCATCAGGGTCTTATCCAATGAGTCAGCTCTTCGCATCAGGTGGCCAAAGTATTGGAGTTTCAGCTTCAGCATTAGTCCTTCCAATGAACACCCAGGACTGATCTCCTTTAGGATGGACTGGTTGGATCTCCTTGCAGTCCAAGGGACTCTCAAGAGTCTTCTCCAACACCACAGTTCAAAAGCTTCAATTCTTCAGCACTCAGCTTTCTTTATGTCCAACTCTCGCATCCATACACGACTACTGGAAAAACCATAGCCTTGACTAGATGGACCTTTGTTGGCAAAGTAATGTCTCTGCTTTTGAATATGCTGTCTAAGTTGGTCATAACTTTCCTTCCAAGGAGTAAGCGTCTTTTAATTTCATAGCTGCAATCACCATCTGCAGTGATTTTGGAGCCCAGAAAAATAAAGTCAGCCACTGTTTCCACTGTTTCCCCATCTATTTCCCATAAAGTGATGGGACCAGATGTCATGATCTTAGTTTTCTGAATGTTGAGCTTTAAGCCAACTTTTTTACTCTCCTCTTTCACTTTCATCAAGAGGCTGTTTAGTTCTTCTTCACTTTCTGCCATAAGGGTGGTGCTACTAGATAAATGATCATATTTTTAGAATGAAATAACAGCCCACTTACTTTCTAAAAACGAATGAGCTATTAATGGTTCTCTTCCTCTTATACACACCCACACTGACATTGCAGAACTTGTTTTCCAGTACCATTCCCTTTGGTTTCAACTAATATCTTGCTGGTAATATTATCTCATGGTTTATTTTGTTCCTCCTATCACTTGGTTTCCAGCATGACTACAGTGTAGTCATCTATTAAAAATGTGGTTGTCAAGTAATCAGTGTCTTAACTTCAGGTTGTTATTTTACATGACAGAAGAAATGCAACGCTTCTTTGATATTTAAATGTTTTTCATCAAAATGATATTTAGAAGTAAAAGAAAAAAAAGTAAAAGTTGAATTCATTTACATTTTAAAGAATCCTAGAGTACTTATAATATCAAATCAGCTGCCTCTCTGATAACATCAATGAAAGCTGGACAAATACTAAAATGTAGCAATTCGAAGGCATTAGAGAATAATCAAGGGGGTAAGATGGGAGGGGACAAATAACCTGGAAAGAAAGAAAATACCATGAGACAAGCTGACACTCTGTTGCTTTTCCCTTTGAGACATTTTACCAATGATAAACTGTGTAGGGTGAAAAGATTAGCACAACCCCTGGACCACAGATTTCTACCACTCCCTGACCTGCAGAATCGGGGTGCACAGCAGGAGGTGAGCACAGGCTAGGGAGTGAAGCTTCACCTGTATTTACAGCTGCTCTCCATTGCTTACATTACTGCCTGAGCTCAGGAAAACAAGTTCAGGGTTCCCCCCTCATTGTGCATTATGGTGAACTGTATAATTATTTCCTTATATATCAGAATATAACAATAATAGAAATAAAGTGCACAATAAATGCAATCTGCTTGAAAGATCCTGAAACCATCCCCCACATCCTGATCTGTGGAAAAACTGTCTTCCATGAAACAAGTCCCTGGTGCCAAAAAAGCTGGAGACTACTGGAGTAGCAGACAAGCATTTTTGCAATGACAATCCAGTGTCATTGCACACAAAAGAAGTTAAAAAGCCTAGCAAACTTCTGTTGATATCATGATACTGGGAAGACACAACTTGGAGTTTAAATTCCAACCAAGGAGGAGGAGCAGTGGTCAACATTCTATTCTCTTAGTTGAGATCCATGAATAATTGACTATATTCTGACAGTAAAGGCAAACTGGAAACAGACAAGCCCTTACAAGAATGGAAATTCAAGTCGATTTCTCCTAGTCCCTCATTGAATCAAGATTACATGGTCCTACTCGAACTGCCTATATGTGTGCGTGCTCAGTCGCATCTAACTCTTTGTGACCCCATGGACTGTAGCCTGCCAGGCACCTCTGTCCCTGGGATTTTCCAGGCAAGAATACTGGAGTGGGTTGCCATTTCCTTCTCTAGGGCATCTTTCTGACCCAGGGATCCAACCTGCATCTCCTGTCTCCTGCATTGCGGGCAGATTCTTTACCACTGAGCCATCGGGGAATCCCCTAACTGCCTACTAGAAGGAAAATAAGCCCTTTATGGAAGTAGATAATATCACAAAAGTCTACAATTTTTCATAGGTAGTACTCATTTTTTGATTGAAAATTAGGTATTCCTGGAGACAGGACTAAATGATTGAAAACCAAGAAATAGAAAGAAAACAATAGAAATGGATCCACAAGAGACTCAGTTATTGGAATTATCAGGAAAAAACTTAAAATTAATTGCACTCCATATTTCTGAGAAAACTGATGACAAGCTGGAGAATAGGAAACTGCTATCTTTTAAATAAAGAATACATAGGAATTTTAGAATTGAAAACTACAGTATTTTAGATTAACAACTCAATAAATGAGTTTAACACAAAATTAGAGCAGAAGAGAGAAATAGTAAACTAGAAGATTGGTAAGTGAATAAAAATTCAGATTGAACCATAGAGAGAAAAGAGGATGAAAAACACAGAAAGACAGTAGAGTATGTGAAATACAAAAAGAAAAAAAAAAAGACTAAACATTTGAGATTGAATTTACAGACCTAGAGAAGACAAAATTGTGAAAGAAATAATATTTGAAGAGATAATTTCCAAAACATGAAGAAACATGTCAATCCACATTCAGGAAGCTCTAAGAACCCAAAAAGATTAAATACAAAAAAAAAAAAAAAAACCCAATCCCAGACACAATGTAGTCAAACTGCTGTAAACTAAAAACAAAAGCAATTTAAAAGCAGCTGAAAGAAAAAGACTCATACCTTCAAAGTAACAATTATAAATTGATGGTTTCTCAATAGAAATAACGGAAGTCAAAAGACAGTGGGGTCACATCTATATATAATCTGAAACAAAATAACACTCAACCTAAAATTCTATATTGAATGAAATATTCTTAAAAAAGGAAGGGGAAATCTTAATTTCCCCCTGTGTATTTTCATACAAAATCTTAGAGCATTCAGTTGAGTTCAGTTCAGTCATTCAGTCGTGTCCGACTCTTTGCAACCCCATGAATTGCAGCACGCCAGGCCTCCCTGTCCATCACCAACTCCCGGAGTTCACCCAGACTCATGTCCATCAAGTCAGTGATGCCATCCAGCTATCTCATCCTCTGTTTTCCCCTTCTCCTCCTGCCCCTAATCCCTCCCAGCATCAGGGTCTTTTCCAATGAGTCAACTCTTAGCATCAGGTGGTCAAAGTATTGGAGTTTCAGCTGTAGCATCAGTCCTTCCAAAGAACACCCAGGACTGATCTCCTTTAGAATGGACTGGTTGGATCTCCTTGCAGTCCAAGGGACTCTCAAGAGTCTTCTCCAACACCATAGTTCAAAAGCATCAATTCTTCGGTGCTCAGCTTTCTTCACAGTCCAACTCTCACATCCATACATGACCACTGGAAAAATCATAGCCTTGACTAGACGGACCTTTGTTGGCAAAGTAATGTCTCTGCTTCTTAATATGCTGTCTAAGTTGGTCATAACTTTCCTTCCAAGGAGTAAGGGTCTTTTAACTTCATGGCTGCAATCACCATCTGCAGTGATTTTGGAGCCCAGAAAAATAAAGTCTGACACTGTTTCCACTGTTATGCCATGATCTTCATTTTCTGAATGTTGAGCTTTAAGCCAACTTTTTCACTCTCCCCTTTCACTTTCATCAAGAGGCTTTTTAGTTCCTCTTCACTTTCTGCCATAAGGGTGGTGTCATCTGCGTACCTGAGGTTATTGATCATTCTCCTAGCAATCTTGATTCCAGCTTGTGCTTCTTCCAGCTCAGCGTTTCTCATGATGTACTCTGCATATAAGTTAAATAAGCAGGGTGACAATATACAGCCTTTACGTACTCCTTTTCCTATTTGGAACCAGTCTGTTGTTCCATGTTCAGTTCTAACTGTTGCTTTCTGACCTGCATACAGGTTTCTCAAGAGGCAAGTCAGGTGGTCTGGTATTCCCATCTCTTTCAGAATTTTCCACAGTTTATTGTGATCCACACAGTCAAAGGCTTTGGCATAGTCAATAAAACAGAAATAGATGTTTTTCTGGAATTCTCTTCCTTTTTCGATGATCCATCAGATGTTAGCAATTTGATCTCTAGTTCCTCTGCCTTTCCTAAAACCAGCTTGAACATCTGGAAGTATTAAGTACCAGCAAAACTACACAATAATAAATATTTAAAATAATTTTTCAGGAAGTGGAAATAGCTGATAGAAGTCAAAAGAGAAATAAACATATCCACAGTTACATGAGCTGGAGATTCTGACTCATTTCTCTCCCTAATTTGTAGAAAACAACTAGATAGAAAAATCTTCAAACGCATACAAGATTGAACAACACTATCATCCACGTGATATAACTGACATTGGTAGTAGAACTTCCACCCAATAACAGAACATGTGTTCTTTTCACAGAACAATCACTAAGACCACATTGAGTGCCATAAACCAAATCTCATTATTTATAAAATAATTTAAGTCATACAAAGTTTGTTCTCTACCCACAACGAATTAAAGTAGAAATCAATAACAGAAAGATATTTGGAAGTCCCCTAAAGACCTGAAGATTAAATAACATGCTAATAATTGATAATCATGAAGTCTTATAATATTGACCAAGCAACCCCCATATTCTAGTAGTAAGTATAAGTTATTCTTGTCCTTTTCCTGGATTAACTGTATCTACATTGGCCTCTTTGCTGTTACTCAAATAAGCTATCCTTTTTTTTTTTTTTTTTTTTTGAGACCTTGGCACTGACTGTTCCCTCTGTCTAGAAAACTTGTCATTCTCCCACAAATTTGCATAGCTCATTCCTACAGTGTGCGTGTTCTCAGTCACTTCAGTTGCTTCAGAGTTGCCATGCCCTCATCCAGGGGATCTTCCCCACCCGGGGATGGAATCTGTGTCTCCGGCATTGCAGGCAGATTCGTTACCCACTGAGCCCCTTGGGAAGCCGTCTCCTACAGGTCCTTGTTCAAAGTCAAGGCCTGAAATGGTAGCAAGTGAAACCTTCCCTAAGCCATGATCACCTTTCCTGACTAACATGAACGAGTACTTCCTAGCCAAGTTTTTCTATTTAGCTCATATTTATTTTCCAACCCCACTAAAATATAAGCTCTGTGGTGGTTTAGTCGCTAAGTCGTGTCTGACTATAGCAACCCATGGACTGCAGCCCTCCAGGCTCCTCTGTCCATGGAATTCTCCAGCAAGAATACTGGGGTGGTTTGCCGTTTCCTTCTCCAGGGGATCTTCCCTACCCAGGGATTGAACCCGGCAACCCACTCCAGTATTCTTGCCTGGGAAAGTCTATGGGCTCGCAAAGATTCGGACACAACTGAGTGACTATCACTTCATTTCTGCCACCTCCAAGCCTCCTTCTTACCATTCAATGTTTAGGTTAAATAACACGTCCTCAGAGAAGTCTTTCCTGACCACATTAATTAAAGTACTCCAGTTCCATTCTGTTCTTTCTCCCTTTTAAGATTTCTTCATGTGCTCATATTCCTCTGAAATTACACTACTATCTATTTCTTTGTTGTCAGTGTCTTGCTGTTGTAATGTACGTTACACTGTACACCTGGTTCATACATGAGTAATCCTAGAGCCTGAAACAGAACACTGCCTGCTCAGTAAATACTAGACAAAGGAATGAATGGGCTTGAGTCCTTTGTGCTTTTCATTACCCTTGCTGGAATGCTCATATTAACCAACCTTCAAATCTTAACCTTATGACTTTTTGCTCTAAATAATCTGACCTGTGATTCATACATAAAATATAAACTTGCATGGTGACCCAGTGTTTTCTAGTTTCATAAAACACTGCGGTCTTAACATAAACAACTAAAACAATAACAGCAAAATCCTAATTTGAGGATTTTACTCAACTACCCTGGGACTAATGAAGATAAGCTCTTTCTGTTCAGTCTCCTCTTGTTTCATCTGAAGTCACTCCACTTTTGTATTTTTCACCCTTCTAAACTGAACGTCCTCAGCAGCAAAAGTGAAATCCTTTAATCTTCCATTTTGGAGCCTATGTTTGAAATGGATTAAAGAGTCAAACAAAATTAGTTTCCAAACCTTCAATTTTCCAGGCCTACAGGCACTCTCTCTCACTCAGAAATGAAGGTGGCTTTGAGCCATCTGTTACTTCCTGTGAAACATTTCCCTCGGCTGTCACTGCCGATTGTTCTACTTCTTTTTTTTTTTTTTACATAGGAGAAAAAGAAATTTTAAAAGAGAAGGACCTACCCTGCCCTCCCAAAAAAAGACATCTCCTGGCCACCCATACACACAGCTTTGCTTACTGGTCCTCTAGCTTTCTTGGGAGACCTTGCCAACAAGAAGCTCCATCTAGCTGACAACAGCCATTTCTCATTAAACCCCCAATTTAAGCATGACCAAGAGTGGAAAATTGCAAAACAGGAAGCTTGCAAATTACATCAAAGTAATGTTATTATACATTGGAGTAAAAGACCCTTTATGATGCTGGCTCTTGGGACAAGAACTAAACTCTATAGGAGGAGTTTAGGGCTTTGTGTACAGGGCTCTTGTGGGCACTAGTTTCTCTTTATTGAGTTGAATATATCCTGAATGCACGTACCTACAGGCAGTAACCCAACTTTTTTGGGGTATGTTCACAAAAGGTAGAGTAATCATGTGTCCTGATTTGCCAGGAGGGACAGTC
Source organism: Bos taurus (assembly GCF_002263795.3). Classification (NCBI taxonomy): domain Eukaryota; kingdom Metazoa; phylum Chordata; class Mammalia; order Artiodactyla; family Bovidae; genus Bos; species Bos taurus. Next base: position 14,271,719 of record NC_037339.1, read on the forward strand.
TTTGCATTACGCCTATTGTCCCAGGGCAATTTTTAAGAGTACCTCTTTTCTCTCTCAAAACTATTCCTGTTTGTCAGAAACAGTCTCACAGACACAGAGAATAGGCTTGTGCTTGCCAAGAGGAAGGGAGGGTGGGAAGGGAAGGACTGAGAGTTTGGAATTAGCAGATGCAAACTATTGCATATAGGATGATAAACAACCAGGTTCTATTGTATAGCAGCACAGTTCAGTTCAGTTGCTCAGTTGTGTCCAACTCTTTGCGACCCCATACTGCAGCATGCCAGACTTCCCTGTCTATCAACTCCTATACAGCACATTTAATATCTTATAATAAACCATAATGGAAAAGAATAAGAAAAGAATACATATATGCATAACTGAATCACTTTGCTGTACAGCAGAAATTAACACAAGATTGTAAATCAACTATATTTCAATACAATATTGTAAAGTAAAAAAAAAGAAAATAATAATAATAAATCAAGCTCTTATTTAAAAAAATAAACTATATTTCAATAAACTTTTTAAAAAAAGTATCCCCGATCTAATGATCGATAATATCTACAGTCATCCTAACTGAAGATCAGTGTGGTTGATGAAGCAATAAAAAAAGTCCAGTTCACATCTGTGGCAGATTGCAAACTCGTTTGGATGTCAAATCGCTGCCAAGTTTCAACAGTGTTTAACCAAGTGCATCCACAGATTGACTTTGGCTGGCTGGAATCTTAGTACAGACCCTTTGAAGCCAGGCTTCCCAGCTTTGGTGTCTCAAACACTGAAGACAACTAATTCCAGAGAAGCATTTACAATTTATCTCATGAGCCGTTCAGAAAACTGAACTTTGTCCTTCTCTTATTTGGCTTGTTCTAGAGCTCCATGCTGTCTGACACGGTGGCCAATGGCCATGTATGACTCTTGAGCACTTGAAATGGGCTAGTTCAGACTGAGACAGTTCACAGTATATAATACACACAATGGAATTTGAAGACTTTGTACCAAAAAAGGGGCAAAATATTTCATTAATAATTTTTATATTGCTTACATGTTGAAATCGAGATGTTTCAATATATTGAGTTAAATAAAATATATTTCCAACATTAATTTTACTCCCTTCATTTTCACTCTTTTAATGTAGGTACTAGAAATAATTATCTATATGGCTTGGATTGTTTTTCTATTAGACAACACAATCTAGCCTTTTTCTTTTCTACCCAAGGAGTCCGACTGAACTGAAACTAAGCAGAGATTTGGCTTTGTTTCAGACTACTATTTGGCAATCTTTGTTTTCTTTGGGTCAGGTATTTACTAACACTTCCAGATTTAAATGAGATAACAAATATTAATTATCTATGCCAGGAGAAATATCAATAACCTAAGATATGCAGATGACACCACCCTTATGGCAGAAAGTGAAGAGGAACTAAAAAGCCTCTTGAAAGTGAAAGTGGAGAGTGAAAAAGTTGGCTTAAAACTCAACATTCAGAAAACTAAGATCATGGCATCCGGTCCCATCACTTCATGGGAAATAGATGGGGAAACAGTGGAACAGTGTCAGACTTTATTTTTCTGGGCTCCAAAATCACTGCAGATAGTGATTGCAGCTATGAAATTAAAAGACACTTACTCTTTGGAAGGAAAGTTATGACCAACCTAGATAGCATATTCAAAAGCAGAGACATTACTTTGCCAACAAAGGTCCTGCTAGTCAAGGCTATGATTTTTCCAGTGGTCATGTATGGATGTGAGAGTTGGACTGTGAAGAAGGCTGAGCGCCGAAGAATTGATGCTTTTGAACTGTGGTGTTGGAGAAGACTCTTGAGAGTCCCTTGGACTGCAAGGAGATCCAACCAGTCCATTCTGAAGGAGATCAGCCCTGGGATTTCTTTGGAAGGAATGATGCTGAAGCTGAAACTCCAGTACTTTGGCCACCTCATGCAAAAAGCTGACTCATTGGAAAAGACTCTGATGCTGGGAGGGATTGAGGGCAGGAGGAGAAGGGGACGCCAGAGGATGAGATGGCTGGATGGCATCACTGACTTGATGGTCTGAGTGAACCTGTGATGGATAGGGAGGCCTGGCGTGCTGCGATTCATGCGATCGCAAAGAGTCGGACACGACTGAGCGACTGAACTGAACTGAACCATGGATAGAAACTCGGTGTTAATGCAGTTCTCCTTCCCTGGAGCAACTGATTTAATCTTTCAAAAAATTGTAATTTTTTTGCCACAGAAAGCCTACTCTTCCTATTTAATCAATAAGGGGAAAACTGCTTAATATAAATTCAACTTGTCAATTACTTATTCACATTTCCTTACTTAAGTGGATAATACTAGCAGCATTTTAGGAAACTTGTCTTACATGCACTTATATTTATACGAGTGGAATGGGAACTATATTCTACAGTAAAAGTTGCTGAAATTATCAGGTTGGGTAAGCTGTGGGTGTGAAATATGATTCATAGGTAGTGACTGAGTTGGAATTTTGTGAACTGAAGAGCATAAATAAATAAAAATTATCTGTACCATTATAAAAATTGGAGATAATTTTCAAATTATGTTAAAAACCTTTCAGATCAAGACTGTTGGTGAATTTGTTAAGACATTAAAAAAAAGAAGTGCTGCACTTTACATTTTGGGGAAAAATGGATTGATATCAGGGAAGGGCAGTGGAGACATTTGGAGGAACACCCTGTACTGCTAAGAGACTCTGGAGACACAGGGGATTATTTCTGCTCTTTGGGTCCTAAGACTGTCTCTCCTCCCTACTGATCATCCAGATTGTCCAGATCATTTCTTAAATATGATATAATAAGAAATGTGTGTATAATGCAGTGAGGCTTACAATTATTTTATGCCAATCAGAACTTCAATGAATAAAAATCAAATCTGTAAATGTCTCCTTATATTTGCATTAAAAAACTATAGCTTTCATTATTTTTCTATTTGTAAATCTGTTATTGATTCTAACCTGATGTGAGAATTAGTATGGTTCTTAGTATGAACAATTCTTTCAATTCAGTCCCCAGAACGCAAGAGTGCTCAGATTCAGTGATAGCAATTTTCTCATATCTGATTAACGTCAGCATTCTTCCAAAGAACTTCTATTTACTTGGCTGTCTCCCCTTTTCCAGAAATACACTGAATAAGAAAAAAAAAAAAAAAAAAACCTCTGTATAAACAAAGTTAGTATTATCTTTGTGTGAAGCTCTGAGCATCATCTTCTAACACTAGTTGCAAATTGGTCCAAACTTTTCAGGCAAAAATGTTCATTTTGCTGTAATATTTTAGTGTGCAATTAAGCAAGGACTACTGAAATATTATTTATTTAATTCCAATATGCTTCATTTGGATGGGTGAACATCTATTTCTCCTCTGTTTATTTTATAGACAGAAGAACAGAAGTACTCTTGTAGTAAAGTATGTGTCCAAGCCTCACAATGAATGAATAACAGATTTCTCAAATGGAATCCAGTTGCTATGTTATTTAAGCTTCTCTCATGTATAATACATTTCATATCCTGTATTTCAGCAACTAGTATTATATTGCTTTATTTTATTGCTTTTAAAATATAATTTCTCTGTAGACAATGGACCATTGGTTTAAAATGCAGGAGTAACAAAAGTCAGAAATGAATGGCTTTTGTCACTATAAATAATGGCCATTTTGATAACCTTGATTCAATATGTGACAGATATTATAATGAAACTTATGCTAGGTTAATTACATTTCATGTTGCAAGCACTGAAAATTAGATTGCTTATTTACAGTCATTTATTACAGGTTGGAAGTACTGTCATCAAATTTGATTTAGATGGATTTTCTTGAGTAGGAGGGAGTGGGTTTAATCGAAAAAGTTTCTATTTTAAAGCACACTGGAGTTTTCTATTCTCTAGTTTTGAACATGAAAGGCCTATATTTGCTGCTCCTCAAATATTTCCTGCATGTACTTGATTTAATTAAATTGAGTAATGAAACATGTAACCAGACAGAAATTTCAAATTAGAAAGGCCCAAGAATATAATAATTATTTGAAAGACATAATTATAGCAGATATATTTATATCAACACATCTTCAGACAATATAATCTTCTACATTAAATGATTTCTGTATCTTTGAGCCAACACTCTTAAACAGTCTCAAAAGAATCAAAAGATCACATTTGTATTAAGATGAAAATCTTGACTTCCTGAAAGCACTTTAAGGCACACTGAGCTCTACTACAGCTCTCTATTTCCATCAATAACTGCTCCATCAATAACTGTTCAACACAATATCTCCAAGTGTACTCGGTATTACACAGAATGCACTGGAGACTTGAAGGGGCCAATCAGTTTTATCTGATGGGGAGTATCAGTTTTATATGATGAAGAAGGTTCATCTAAATGATATTCAGGAAATCAGAAACAGACTCAATCCAATCCAAAAGTGAAAGGAAAGTGAAGGGAAAGTCATTCAGTCGTGTCCTACTCTTTGCGACCCCATGGACTACACAGTCCATGGAATTCTCTAGCCCAGAATACTGGAGTAGGTAGCCTTTCCCTTCTCCAGGGGATCTTTCCAACCCAGGGATCAAACCCGGGCGTCCTGCATTGCAGGCGGATTCTTTACCAACTGAGCTGTCAGGGAAGCCCTGTCCAAAACTAGCTACAAAGATTTCTGTATTTCATATTTATTTTTCAAAGAGATGTGCTTTTTTTGTGAAATCAAAATTCCTTCTTAATCTGAGCATCCTTCTACTCCCCTCTCCTCATGGTTCAGTTCAGTTCAGTCACTCAGTCGTGTCCAACTCTTTGCAACCCCATGAATAGCAGCACGCCAGGCCTCCCTGTCCATCACCAACTCCTGGAGTTCACCCAAACCCACGTCCATCGAGTCGGTGATGCCATCCAGCCATCTCATCCTCTGTCATCCCCTTCTCCTCCTGCACCCAATCCTTCCCAGCATCAGAGTCTTTTCCAATGAGTCAACTCTTCGCATGAGGAGGCCAAAGTACCGGAGTTTCGGCCTTAGCATCAGTCCTTCCAAAGAACACCCAGGACTGATCTCCTTTAGAATGGACTGGTTGGATCTCCTTGCAGTTCATGGACTCTCAAGAGTCTTCTCCAACACCATAGTTCAAAAAATAAAATAAAATAACAATTAACCCTAAAAAAATAAATAAATAAATAAAAACAAAAGCATCAATTCTTCAGCACTCAGCTTTATCCACAGTCCAACTCTCACATCCATACATGACCACTGGAAAAACCATAGCCTTGACTAGATGGACCTTTGTTGGCAAAGTAATGTCTCTGCTTTTCAATATGCTATCTAGATTGGTCATAACTTTCCTTCCAAGGAGTAAGCGTCTTTTAATTTCATGGCTGCAATCACCATCTGCAGTGATTTTGGAGCCCCCAAAAATAAAGTCTGACACTGTTTCCACTGTTTCCCCACCTATTTATATAGTATAAATAGTATATAAAGTATATATAGTATATAGTATTCTTGCCTGGAGAATTGAATGGACAGAGGGGCCTGGCAGACTACAGTTCATGTGGTCACAAAGAGTCGGGCACAACCGAGCAACTAACACTTTCACTTCTCATACACTATAAATGTCATGAAGCCATTAAAAGTAATGTGGTAGATGCACATATCCTAACACAGAAATATCTCTAACATATACTTTTAAATGAAAAAGCTAGTCACTCATCAGTATGCATAATGCTCCTCCTGCTGCTGCTGCTAAGTCCCTTTAGTTGTGTCCGACTCTGTGCAACCCCATAGACCTCAGCCCACCAGGCTCCTTTGTTCCTGGGATTCTCCAGGCAAGAATACTGGAGTGGGTTGCCATTTCCTTCTCCAAGTATGCATAATATAATCGGTTTTATCTAAATAATAAAACATGTACATACTTTGCAAAGATTCACCAGTAATATAAATGCACAGAAAAATATTTGTATATTTACATGCTAAAATTAAGGAATTTTCTTTACATTTCTGTTTTTTTGTAAGAGAATGTATTCTTACACTATATAGGTTTATTTGAAAATAACACAAGTTTAAAGATTGAAAGTGAAAGTGAAAGTCACTCAGTTGTGTCCGACTCTTTGTGACCCCAAGGACTATACAGTCCACAGAATTCTCCAGGCCAGAATACTGGAGTATTCCCTTCTCCTTGGGATCATCCCAATCCAGGAATCAAACCCAGGTCTCTCACATTGCAGGTGGTTTCTTTACCAGCTAAGCCACAAGGGAAGCCCAAGAATACTGGAATGGGTAGCCTATCCTTTCTCCAGCAGATCTTCCGGATCCAGGAATTGAACTGGGGCCTCCTGCATTGCAGGCAGATTTAAAGATTAAATATGATATATAAAGCATTACAAGTGGATTCTTTACCAGCTGAGCTACTAGGGAAGCCCAAATACTTTAATACTTTATACATATCTTATTGCATTGGAGTCACAAAGTCCCATAGTCCATGGGGTCATGAAGAGTCAGACACGACTGAGAGACTTTCACTTTCACATTAAGTATAGTGTCTGACATATCATAAAAACTTAACAAATTCTCTCTTAAAAGTAAGTTATTGATGGGGTATAGCAGGATATGATGGTGATTTGTGATTTATTACAAATCAGTTGTAGACCTTGAGTTAGAAATTTTATCTTTTAAATAAAAGTACTGATCTGCTTTCAAACTATAATTTACAGATCACTTGCTTCACTTAATGGCTTTCATATATTCCCCACCCCCCTCCAAAAAAATAAGCTTTAAAATGTGCTCTGTGATCAAATGAATTTTAAAAGTTCTGGGTTATACCAAGTATAATAGTTTTGTTTGTTTTGTCTTTTAACAGAATGAGTTGTCAGAGCTGTAAAATCCTATTATGCATTGTGAATTTCAAAGAGGGCATTCCTGTAAGAAACGCTTCCAAATCTTAATGAACTCCAGAATCCCTTCTCTGAAGCACCTCCAAGTGCTTCTCTTCTGTGAAATGCCCTTTAGGAAATACTTTACTAACCCATTATTCAGATAAGAGATATCACAATATCCATTTACTGACCCTGAACAAATTGTAGGGTTTTACAGCCAGTTTGTCATGATGTTTAATGGATAGTGCAGCCTCTTTGTCCTTTAATTTGTCTAGAACAGACTCCAAGAATAAACAGTGACTTGTTTTTTAAGGGACAGAAAGAGACCTGCCTTGTCTATGCCCCATTCTACTTTGGATTAGCATTGGTTAATGGATGGAAAATATAATGCATCTAGAGCTGTTACTCGGCATCAAATTACTTAAAGCCAAACAACAAAGAGCAGGCATGGAAAATAAAAGGAGAGAAGAACAAGACACCTGATGTCCTTGTTTCTCCTGACTGCTACTAGAGAACCAAGGACCCTGATTGGGAAAAAAAAAAATACACTGGTATCTGCAACTGGCTGAGAAGGTATTTATTGCACATGTTTGGACTGAATAAAGGAAAACTGAATGAGGTCAGAAGATATCAAAACAAAATATGTAATTGCTTAGCTCTAAGCTATTAATAAATGTAAACATGCTAAATATCTCCTTTCTCCACCTTTCACATCTGCCAGTTGCACCACATTTGCAGATAGCTATTGTCTTGGCATTCTTCATTCCTTTGAAAATGTGCCCTTCAGCATGTAAATTTGTTTTCACAGCACCAACTAATCAAAGGACAGGATGGAAGGGAGGAGACAGAACAAGAGCCCTGATGTCTTTGTCCCTGCTGACTGTTAGCACTTTCAGATACAGCCATCCCAAGGACACAAACATTGTGAAGATTACAAGCTGGAAATGTGGAGTCATGTATATATATAGTGATTTAGACAGGGTTTAGCATGGTTTTGCTCCTACAGTATGCTAACTGGGCTTGACTTAGATTATTCCAGATTGTGGGCAAACAGAGAGTCTTTACCTCTATAAGATGACTGAAAACCAGAGAACCCTCTGGGAGACATATTTTTAAAAGCCTCCTGGAAGGAGAAGATCTCTTTGGTGACATCAAAAATGCTTCCTTCCTCTAATCTACAATAAAGCTGAATTGAATAGAAGCTTTTCCACTGCCTGAAATTATACCATGACTTTTTTCTTCTCAGTTATGAAAAAGCAAAAAATCGATGATGTGGATTTCTCAACTCTTTAAGTATAAAAGTGCTAACAGAATTCAGTGTTTCCTGACCATTGCTTCTGAGTGGGTGTGATATAACAAGGGTACTGTTAAGGGTATATGGGTTGCTGTTTGTGTCCAGGAAATTCTTAGTTCTGGTAAAGCTGAAATTGATCATTCAATTATTAATAAGTGACAAAGCCTGGAATACGTTCTCAACTGTCCACATTTGTTAAAATTGTTAATCTGTGTTCTCTTGCTGTTCATGAAAGTGACAATGAAAAATAGCTGTCCATTAACATGAAAGCAAAATGTGATGCAGTAATGATTCTTGAAGCTTCCTGCAGTGCTGGAATTTTTAGAAATCATTAATAATAAATTTTCAGCAATGCCATGAGCAACTGATAGCTCTTCTCTTTAGTAGCTAGAACTCTCCATTTATAAATGATAATATACCAGGTCAATATGTCACAGCCTTCAGCAGTTTTCCTAAAGTTATTTTATGTTAACACCAGCATTGCCAACATAAAATTCATTTTACAGATAGGAAAATCAAGGTTATTCTACCAAATGGTTGTTCAGAATGAATCAGAGTATTACATCTAAGGTCACCAGGTTAGCTCCAGATTTAATTAAGACCTCTGGCATATTTGTTAATATGGGAGGCATAAGTAGAATTCTTTGGTTAATGAGTAGGGGATGGAGTGGAGATGGGGTTCCATTAATCACAAACTCTGGGTCATCTGTTTTATCCATCAAGTTTAAGTACAAGCAACATGATAAATTATTAAAAGGTAGACTTGGCCTATATATCTCAATATGTGACTGGGGGCCACATGGGGAGTAAGCCAGTGTTCTCTTAGAGGAAAGGAAACAAACAGAAAGCTTGAGAATGTGAAAGCAAAACACTCTTGTTCAAGGTCCTTGTTTATCAGCTCAAGAGCGGCATACTCTGTGTGCAGAAGGGATCCAAAGTAAGGGGTAAGTTTAGACATGCGCTGAGATGCGTCCCTCTTCTCATTCCCCTCAATTCCACTCAGCTGCAAGAAGCTAGTGGCTTCCTCCTAATTGCAGGGTTTGCAGGAATCCAAAATGGAAATAAAATGGCCTAAGCACTTCAAAGTGCAGAACCAATGGAAAGGGACTTCATGTCAAATAGTTCTTCTAGTGCTATCATCTGAGATTTTTTCTTTGTAATATTTCACATCACCCAGTTAGAGTAAAGACTAGCTCAAGTTCTTGGTTCTTTTCTTTGAATAAAATTCATAAGAAGGTGAATGCTGAGATACAAATCACATGATTTTTATTGTCACTTCCCCTCTTAGACTTTGTCACTTCCCCTTAGACTTTGTTTCCCTGTAGGTACTGAGAGGTAGGAGGATTAAAACAAGGATCCTGAAGTGCAGCCCTCCAGTGAGCCCTGGATTACCTGATGGCTTAATATCTTCCCCACTTCAAAATTTTGTAGCATTTTTATCAAAAAGTTCATACACCATGATCAAGTTGGGTTTATTCCAGGGATGCAAGTATTCTTCACTACATGCAAATCAATCAATGTGATACACCATATTAACAAATTGAAAGATAAAAACCATATGATCATCTCAATAGATGCAGAAAAAGCCTTTGACAAAATTCAGCACTCATGTATGATTAAAACTCTTCAAAAAATGGGCATAGAAGGAACCTACCTCAACATAGTGAAGGCCATATATGATAAATCTACAGCAAACATTATTCTCAATGGTGAAAAACTGAAAGCATTCCCACTAAGATCAGGAACAAGACAAGGGTGTCCACTTTCACCACTATTATTCAACATAGTTCTGGAAGTTCTACCTACAGCAATCAGAGAAGAAAAAGAAATAAAAGGAATCCAGATCAGAAAAGAAGAAGTTAAGCTCTCACTGTTTGCAGATGACATGATAGTGTACATAGAAAAACCATGGGGTTTTCCAGGCAAGAATACTGGAGTGGGTTGCCATTTCCTTCTCCAGATAGTGTACATAGAAAACCCTAAAGATAGTATCAGAAAATTACTAGAGCTAATCAGTGAATTTAGCAAAGTTGCAGGATACAAAATCAATACAGAGAAACCACTTGCATTTCTATATGCTAAAAATGAAGAATCACAAAGAGAAATTAAGGACTCAATCCCATTCACCATTGCAACAAAAAGAATTAAATATCTAGGAATAAACTTATCTAAGGAGACAAAAGAACTGTACACAGAAAATTGTAAGACACTGATGAAAGAAATCAAAGATGACATAAACAGATGGAGAGATATTCCATGTTCCTGGGCAGGAAGAATCAATATTGTGAAAATGACTATACTACCAAATGCAATCTACAGATTCACTGTGATCCCTATCAAATTACCAATAACATTTTTTTTTCACAGAACTAGAACAAAAAATTTTACAATTTATATGGAAACAGAAAAGACTCCAAATAGCCAAAGCAGTCTTGAGGAAGAAGAATGGAGCTGGAGGAATCAACCTTCCTGACTTCAGATTATACTATAAAGTGACAGTCCTCAAGACAGTATGGTACTTGCGCAAAAACAGAAACATAGACCAATCAAACAAGATAGAAAGCCCAGAAATAAGCCCATGCACCTATGGGTACCTTGTTTTTTGACAAAGGAGGCAAGAATACACATGGGGCAAAGAGAGCCTCTTCAATAAATGGTGCTGGGAAAACTGGACAGCTACATGTAAAAGAATGAAATTAGAACACTTCCTAACACCATGCACAAAGATAAATTCAAAATGGATTAAAGACCTAAGTGTAAGACCAGAAACTATAAAACTCTTAGAGGAAAACACAGGTAGAACACTCAATGACATAAATCAAAGCAAGATCCTCTATGACCTACCTCCTCAGGTAGGTCACTGAGGAGTTCAGTCACTCAGTTGTGTCCAACCCTTTGTGACTCCATGAATTTCAGCATGCAACGCCTCCCTATCCATCACCAACTCCCGAAGTATACCCAAACTCATGTCCATCGAGTCGGTGATGCCATCCAGCCATCTCATCCTCTGTTGTCCCCTTCTCCTCCTGCCCCCAATCCCTCCCAGCATCAGAGTCTTTTCCAATTAGTCAACTCTTAGCATGAGGTGGCCAAAGTACTGGAGTTTCAGCTTTACCATCATTCCTTCCAAAGAACACCCAGGACTGATATTTAGAATGGACTGGTTGGATCTCCTTGTAGTCCAAGGGACTCTCAAGAGTCTTCTCCAACACCACAGTTCAAAAGCATCAATTCTTTGGCATTCAGCTTTCTTCACAGTCCAACTCTCACATCCATACATGACCACTGGAAAAACCATAGCCTTGACTAGATGGACCTTTGTTGGCAAAGTAATGTCTCTGCTTTTGAATATGCTATCTAGGTTAGTCATAACTTTCCTTCCAAGGAGTAAGTGTCTTTTAATTTCATAGCAACAATCACCATCTGCAGTGATTTTTGGAGCCCCCCAAAATAAACTCTGACACTGTTTCCACTGTTTCCCCATCTATTTCCCATGAAGTGATGGGATCAGATGCCATGATCTTAGTTTTCTGAATGTTGAGCTTTAAGCCAACTTTTTCACTCTCCTCTTTCACTTTCATCAAGAGGCTTTTTAGTTCCTCTTCACTTTCTGCCATAAGGGTGGTATCATCTGCATATCTGCGGTTACACCTCCTGCTGCTGCTAAGTTGCTTCAGTCATGTCCGACTCTGTGCGACCGTAATGGAAATAAAAACAAAAGTAAACAAGCAGGACCTGATTAAACTTAAAAGCTTTTGCACAGCAAAGGAAACTATAAGCAAAGGTGAAAAAACAACCCTCAGAATGGGAGAAAATAATAGCAAATGAAATAACCAACAAAGGTTTAATTTCCAAAATATACAAGCAGCTCATACAACTCAATACCAGGAAAACAAACAACCCAATCAAAAAGTGGGAAAAAGACCTAAAACAAACATTTCTCCAAAGAAGACATACAGATGGCTAACAGATGAAAAGATGCTCAACATCACTTATTCAGTTCAGTTCAGTTCAGTCACTCAGTCATGTCCGACTGTTTGCGACCCCATGAATCGCAGCACGCCAGGCCTCCCTGTCCATCACCAACTCCCGGAGTTCACTCAGACTCACGTCCATCAAGTCAGTGATGCCATCAAGCATCCTCTGTCATCCCCTTCTCCTCCTGCCCTCAATCCCTCCCAGCATCAGAGTCTTTTCCAATGAGTCAACTCTTCGCATGAGGTGGCCAAAGTACTGGAGTTTCAGTTTTAGCATCATTCCTTCCAAAGAAATCCCAGGGCTGATCTTCTTCAGAATGGACTGGTTGGATCTCCTTGTAGTCCAAGGGACTCTCAAGAGTCTTCTCCAACACCACAATTCAAAAACATCAATTCTTCGGCACTCAGCCTTCTTCACAGTCCAACTCTCCCATCCATACATGACCACAGGAAAAACCATAGCCTTGATTCGACTTGTTATTTCTCTAACATCACTGATTAGAGAAATACAAATCAAAACCACAATGAGATATCACCTCATACTGGTCAGAATGGTCATCATCAAAACGTCTACAAATAATAAATGCTGGAGACAGTGTAGAGAAAAGGGGATGCTCTTACACTGTTGGTGGGAATGTAAACTGATACAGCCACTATGGAAGATGGTATGGAAATTCCTTAAAAAACTAGGAATAAAATCACCAACAATCCCACTCTTAGGCATATACACAGAGGAAACCAAAATTGAAAAAGACACAGGTATCCCATTGTTCATTGCAGCACTATTTACAATAGCTAGAACATGGAAGCAACCTAGATGTCCATCAACAGATGAATGGATAAAGAAGTTGTGGTACATATACACAATGGAATATTACTCAGCTATAAAAAGGAACACATTTGAGTCAGTTCTAATGAGGTGGATATACCTAGAACCTATTATACAAAGTTGTAAATCAGAAAGATAAAGATAAATATTGTATTCTAAGGCACATATATGGAATCTAGAAAAATGGTACTGAAGAATTTATTTACAGAGCAGCAATGGAGAAACAGACATTGAGAACAGACATATGGCCATGGGGAGAGGGGAGGAGAGGGTGAGATGTACGGAAAGAGTAACATGGAAACTTAATTACCATATGTAAAATAGATAGCCAATGGGAATTTTCTATATGGCTCAGGAAACTCTAACAGGGGTTCTGTATCAATCTAGAGGGGTGGAATGGGGAAGGAGATGGGAGGGAGGTTCAAATGGGAGGGGATATATGTATACCTATGGCACCCCACTCCAGTACTCTTGCTTGGAAAATCCCATGGACGGAGGAGCCTGTTAGGCTGCAATCTGTGGGGTCACTAAGAGTCAGACACAACTGAGTGACTTCACTTTCACTTTTCACTTTCATGCATTGGAGAAGGAAATGGCAACCCACTCCAGTGTTCTTGCCTGGAGAATCCCAGGGACAGGGGAGCCTGGTGGGCTGCCGTCTATGGGGTCGCACAGAGACGGACACGACTGAAGTGACTTAGCATGGCATAGCATGGCTGATTCATGTTGAGGTTTGACAGAAAACAACAAAATTCTGTAATTATCCTTCAATAAAAAATTAATTAATTAAAAAAAATTTTGTGGTGTTTTTCATTAGTTGTTGTTGTTGTTTAGTCCTTAAGTCATGTCTGACTCTTTGAGACCCCATGGACTGTAGCATGGGACCCCAGGCTCCCTGTCCTTCACTATCTCCAGGGGTTTGCTCAAACTCATGCACATTGAGTCAGTAATGCTATCCAACCATCTCATTCTCTGTCACCCCCTTCTCCTATCCTCAATCTTTCCCAGCATCAGGCTCTTTTCCATTGAGTCAGCTCTTTGCATCAGGTGGCCAAAGTATTGGAGCTTCAACTTCAGCATCAGTTTTTCCAATGAATATTCATGGTTGATTTCCTTTAGGATTGACTGGTTTGATCTCCTTGCAGTCCAAGGGACTCTTAAGAGTCTTCTCTAGCACCACAACTCAAAAGCATCAATTCTTCAGCTCTCAGACTTCTTTATGGTCCAACTCTCATATCCGTACATGATTACTAGAAAAACCATAGCTTTGAGTATGTGGACTTTTGCACTGGTATTAAGCAAAGTTATGCTTAAAGCCAGTTAAGGCTGGTATTAAGTTCTAAGTTAGAACTGGCTCTTTGACCCAGGCTACCTATATATAGCATTTATAAATTTCTAAGATGATAATCAAACAAATCAGAAATACAGAAATCACATAGAAGAACAAGTTCCTGAACATCTACCACATTTCTTTCTTTGACAATTGAATTATGTTCATAGCTTGTGAAACAGGTATAAATCATCTGTCTCCTCCTTCTTCATACAGTTACAAGACTCAAAATTCTATTCCAAGTAAAGAATTGCCAACTATTGAAATTGTGGTGGTTGTGGTTTAATGGCTAAGTCATGTCTGATTCATGCAACCCCATGGTCTATAGCCTGCCAGGCTCCTCAATCCATGGGAGTTTTCAGGAAAGAATACTGGAGTGGGTTGCCATTTCCTTCTCCAGGGGATCTTCCTGACCTAGGGATTGAACATGGGTCTCCTGCATTGCAGGAAGATTCTTTACCAACTGAGCCACCAGGGAAGCCCAGGTTGAAACTTTAGGCAAACTTAATAATAATGATTTGGGGCAAAATCTTAAAATTTAAGCTGCCTTAAAGAATAACACATAATTTAATCCTCATAAAATCTACAAAGCTCATTCTAATCATGTACCATAATCAAATTTTTCAAAATCAGATGTCTAAAGACAGAAATCCAATCTCATCTTTTAAGCCTCAAACACAACTAAAGGATATATACAGGCAGAAGAAAATAAAAATGTGTTGAAAAAAGGTCCAATATATCCTCATAAGGTATCAGTCAGTGCCAGAGAGAGAGTGTGTGTAGATCATGACTACATAGTCCCTTTCACTGGATGGTAATTGACTTGCACAGCCTGTCATCTGCACTGTGTGCTTTGTCATGGGAAGGATTTCAAGACAACTTGCCAACCAGATCTCAACCAGCCTGGAACAAGGGAAATGGCATCTCCCATCCAGAAGCTCTAACAGGAAATTGCTTTGAAAGAGCTGATTGGCTTCTCTTTCACATGACACCTGATTCATATCCTTGACAGATCTAATTTTCAATGAAGGAAAAGATCATTAGTGTTTCTCTGAAACGGCCCTGTGTATTGAGAGCCAAGTCTGCTAAACTCAGCTTGTTCATCCTTGTGCAGCATCTTCAAGAAAAGCAATCTTGCCTCAATAGGTAGCCTTTGATAGCCAGAGCCAGGAAAGTTCCCTGACACATTTGGAGTCTAACTGGGGTCAGTGTCTGACATCCTGCAAGCACTCCTGGGGAATCTCCACAAATTTTCCATCTTCTCTCTTGTTTTCATTACTCCCCAGGAAGGTTCAAATTAGGCAAGCATCAATATTTGGATGCAGAGACATGATAAACAGCCATGGTCTGAACTTGTGATTGCATTTCTTCAAGTGTTAGACTGGAGGAGGTAAGAAAAATAAGTAAAACAAACACCACAGAGAATAATCAATTAAGAATCTTGAAAAGACATTCTATAGAACAAGCTTTTACAGAAAAAAAAAAATCCTCAATCTGAATGTGTCCAAAACTGAATTTATTATCTTCCTTCCAAAACCTGGCCTTCTTCCGTGTTTCTTGTCTCCGAGAATGGCATCACTGTCAGTCAGACCCATTTGCACAAGCAAGAACCTGAGAAGACACCCTTGATGTCTCCCTTGTCTTCAGTCACCATGTAAAATCCTTCTCCAAGACCTGCTGATTTTAACATGTCTCTTGAATCTGACACCTCTCCATCTCCACTGTCTCCACCACCATCATCTCCCCTGGTAAAAACTGCTGGGTGGTTTAGCTTCCTCTCACTTCACCTTCTACAACTGATTCTCATGCCACAGCTAGAATAATCTTTTCCAAACATAAATCCAATAACAATATAAACCTATTTTAACATTTTTTTTATTGAAGTGCAGTTGATTTACAATGTTTCAAATATACAACAAAGTGATTCAGCTTGTACACATATAAAAACTTACACAAACTGAATCACTTTGTTGTATACCCGTTTGGAAAAGATGATTCTGGAATGGGTTGCCATCCTTCTCTGGGAAATCTTTCTTCAGTGGCTCAAGTGGTAAAGAATCTGCCTGCAATGCAGGAGACACAGGAGGTGTGGGTTCAAACCCTGGGTCAGGAAGATCCCCTGGAGAGGAAAATGGCAACCCACTCCAGTACTCTATGGACTGAGGTGCCTGGGGGGCTACAGTCCATAGGGTTGCAAAGAGTTGGATGTGACTGAGCATGCATTCATATATATATATATATATATATATATATATATATATATATTTATATATAATTTACATGTATATACATATATATAATATATATACACAAATGTATATATTCCTTTTCAGATTCTTTTCCATTATAGGTTATTATGAGATATTGAATATAGTTTCCTGTGCTATTCAGTAGGTCCTTGTTGTTTATTTTATATATAATAGTGTGCATCTGTTGATCTCAAATTACTGATTTATCCCCTCCTACCATTCCCTTTTTGTAACCACAAATTTGTTTTCTATGTTTCTGAGTCTATTTCTGTTTTATAAATAAGTTCATTTGTATGGTCTTTTATATTCCACATATAAGCAGTATCATGATATTTATCTTTTTTGTCTGACTTTTTTCACTTAGTATAATACTCTCTAGGTCCACCCATGTTCCTGCAAATGACATTATTTCACTCTTTTTTATGGCTGAGTAGTATTCCACTGTTTATACGTACCACATCTTCTTTTTCTATTCATCTGCTGTTGGACACTGAAGACGGCATCCATTCTTGGCTACTGTCAATAGTGCTGCTTTGAACAATGGGGTGCTTGTGTCTCTATGAGTTAGTTTTCATCTTTTCCAGAAGTATGCCCAGGAGTGGGACTGCTGGATTGTATGGCAACTTGATTTTTAGTTTTTTAAGGAACCAGGATACTGTTTTGGATAGGGGCTTCACCAGTTTCCATTCCCATCAACGGTGAAAGAGAGTTCCCTTTTCTCCACACGCTGCTTCAATGCTCCAATTGCCTTGCATTCATTACACTCTGGATAAACCCCAAGATCCTTAACACAACCCACAAAATTCTCAATGTTCTGGCTTTACCCTTCTCTCCAGCTTGATCTGAGCAGTTTTCCTTCATACACTGTTCTTTGGTTACTCTGACCTTCCAGTTCCTTAAACTCATATGTTTCTTCCTACCACAGGATCTTTGCAGATGTCATGAAGCCCAATATCTAATGCTCTTCGCTTTATGTGTCCACTTTCAACTTTTAATTAACCCTACTGTCTTTCAGATCTGAAAGATCTGAGATCTTTCAGGTCGGAGGTCAAGTTTCACTTTCTCAGGAAAGCCTTTCTTGATTTCCTCCACCTCAGTTCAGTTCAGTCACTCAGTCATGTCCTACTCTTTGCGACCCCATGGACTGCAGCACGCCAGGCTTCCCTGTCCATCACCAACTGCCAGAGCTTCCTCAAACTCATGGCCACTGAGTGGGTGATACCAGACACCCATCTCATCTTCTGTCATCCCCTTCTTCTCCTGCTTTCAATCTTTCCCAGCATCAGGGTCTTTTCCAATGAGTCAGTTCTTCACATCAGGTGGCCAAAGTATTGAAGCTTCAGCTTCATCATCAGTGCTTCCAATGAATATTCAGGACTGATTTCCTTTACGATTGACTCATTTTATCTTCTTGCAGTCCAAGGGATTCCCCAGAGTCTTCTCCAACACCACAGTTCAAAAACATCAATTCTTTGGCATTCAGCTTTCTTTATAGTCCAACACTCACACCCATACATGACTACTGGAAAAACCATAGCTTTGACTAGACAGACCTTTGTTGGCAAAGTAATGTCTCTGCTTTTTAATAAGCTGTCTAGATTTGTCAAAGCTTTTCATCCAAGGAGCAAATGTCTTTTAATTTCATGGCTGCAGTCACCATCTGCAGTGATTTTGGAAACCCCCCAGAATAAAGTCTGTCACTGTTTCCATTGTTTCACTATCTATTAGACATGAAATTATGGGACAGGATGTGATGATCTTGGTTTTTTGAATGTTGAGTTTTAACCAGCTCTTTCACTCTCTTCTTTCCCCTTCATCAAGAGGCTGTTCAGTTCCTCTTCACTTTCTGCCATAAACGTGATGTCATCTGCATATCTGTTCTCTTGGCAATCTTGATTCCAGCTTGTGCTTCATCCAGCCCAGGATTTCACGTGATGTACTCTGCATAGAAGTTAAATAAGCAGGGTGACAATAAACAGCCTTGATGAACTCCTTTCCCAATTTGGACCCAGTTTGTTGTTCCATATCTGGTTCTAACTGTTGCTTCTTGACCTGCATACAGATTTCTTAGGAGGCAGGTAAGGTGTTATGGTATTCCCATCTCTTGAAGAATTTTCTATAGTTTGTTGTGAACCAAACAGTAAACATGAGTTTGAGCAAGCTCTGGGCGTTGATGATGCACAGGGAAGCTTGGTGTGCTGCAGTCCATGGGGCCACAAAGAGTTGGACACAACTGAGCTACTGAACTAAACTGAACTGACACAGTCAAAGGCTTTGGCATAGTCAATAAAACAGAAATAGATGTTTTTCTGAAACTCTCTTGCTTTTTTGATGATCCAACAGATTTTGGCAATTTGATCTCTGGTTCATGTGCCTTTTCTAAATCCGGCTTGAACATCTGGAAGTTCATGGTTCACCTACTGTTGAAGCCTGGCTTGGAGAATTTTTAGCATTACTTTATTAGCTTGTGAGATGAGTGCAATTGTGCGGTAGTTAGAGCATTCTTTGGCATTGCCTTCTTTGGGATTGGAATGAAAACTGCCCTTTTCCAGTCCTGTGGCCACTGCTGAGTTTTTCAAATTTGCTGGCATATTGAGTGCAGCACTTTCACAGCATCATCTTTTAGGATTTGAAATAGCTCAACTGGAATTCCTTCACCTCCACTAGCTTTGTTCATAGTGATGCCTCCTAAGTCCCACTTGACTTCACATTCCAGGGTGTCTGGCTCTAGGTTAGTGATCACACCATCATGATTATCTGGGTCGTGAAGATCTTTTTTGTATAGATCTTCTGTGTATTCTTGCCACCTCTTCTTAATATCTTATGCTTCTGTTAGGTCCATACCATTTCTGTCCTTTATCTAGCCCATCTTTGCATGAAATGTTCCCTTGATGTCTCTAATTTTCTTGAAGAGATCTCTAGTCTTTCGCATTCTATTATTTTCCTCTATTTCTTTGCATTGATCACTGAGGAAGGCTTTCTTATCTCTCCTTGCTACTCTTTGGAACTCTGCATTCAATGCGTATATCCTTTTCTCCTTTGCTCTTTGCTTCTCTTCTTTTCTCAGCTATTTGTAAGGCCTCCTCAAACAATCATTTTGCTTTTTTGCATTTCTTTTTCATGGGGATGGTCTTGATCACTGCCTGCTGTACAATGTCACGAACCTCCATCCATAGTTCTTCAGGCACTCTGTCTATAAGATCTAATCCCTTGAATCTATTAGTCACTTCCACTGTATAATCATAAGGGATTTGATTTAGGTCATACCTGAATGGTCTAGTGGTTTTCCCTACTTTCTTCAATTTATGTCTGAATTTAGCAATAAGGAGTTCATGATCTGAGCTGCAGTCAGCTCCCGGTCTTGTTTTTGCTGACGGTATAGAGCTTCTCTTCTGTATATGCTTTGGCTGCAAGGAATATAATCAATCTGATTTTGGTATTGACCATCTGGTGATGTCCATGTGTAGAGTCTTCTCTTGTGTTGTTGGAAGAGGGTGTTTGCTATGACCAGTGCATTCTCTTGGCAAAACTCTGTTAGCCTTTGCCTTGCTTCATTCTCTACTCCAAGGCCAAATTTGCCTGTTACTCCAAGTATCGCTTGACTTCCTACTTTTGCATTCCAGTCCCCTATAATGAAAGGGACATCTTTTTTGGGTGTTAGTTCTAGAAAGTCTTGTAGGTCTTCATAAAACTGTTCAACTTCAGCTTCTTCAGCGTTACTGGTTGGGGCATAGACTTGGATTACTGTGATATTGAATGGTTTGCCTTGGAAATGAACAGAAATCATTCTGTCATTTTTAAGATTGCACCCAAGTACTGCATTTCAGACTCTTCTGTTGACTATGAAGCTTACTCCATTTCTTTTAAGGGATTCTTGCCCACAGTAGTAGATATAATGGTCATCTTAAGTAAATTCACCCATTCCAGTCCATTTTAGTTTGCTGACTCCTAAAATGCTGATGTTCACTCTTGCCATCTCCTGTTTGACCACTTCTAATTTACCTTGATTCATGGACCTAACATTACAGGTTCCTATGCAATATTATTCTTTACAGTATCAGACTTTACTTCTATCACTAGTCACATCCATACCTGGGCATTGTTTTCACTTTGGCTCTGTCTCTTCATTTTTTCTGGAGTTTTCTCTCCACTCTTCTCCAGTAGCATATTGGCACCTACTGACCTGGGAAGTTCATCTTTCAGTGTCATATCTTTTTATCTGAAATCATCTTCATTGTCATAAAACTGTCTTCCTTCCCTTAAGAGCACTCAGCTAACGCAATTTCACATTTGTTCATGTGCTCACTTGATTATTATATGTATCCTTTACTCTAGTGCAAGTTCAATATAGGCAGAGACTGTGTCTGATTTTTCTAACTTCTATTTTTTGTTCTGTCAGTTTCAGTGAACTATGTTTAAAAGCTTCCACTGTAACGAGGCATTTGCCCATTTCTCTTTTAATTCTATCACTTTTTCTTCATATATTCTGAAGCTAAATTATTAAATACTACAAATTTAAATCCTAGTGGACTGACAAGAAAGGCAATGCCAAAGAATGCTCAAACTACTGCACAATTGCACTCATCTCACATGCGAGTAAAGTAATGCTCAAAATTCTCCAAGCTAGGCTTCAGCAATACATGAACCATGAGCTTCCAGATGTTTAAGCTGGTTTTAGAAAAGGCAGATGAATCAGAGATCAAATTGCCAACATCCACTGGATCATCGAAAAAGCAAGAGAGTTCCAGAAAAACATCTCTTTCTCCTTTATTGACAATGCCAAAGCCTTTGACTGTGTGGATCACAATAAACTGTGGAAAATTCTGAAAGAGATGGGAATACCAGAGCCCCTGACCTGCCTCTTGAGAAACCTATATGCAGGTCAGAAAGAAACAGTTAGAAATGGACATGGAAACAGACTGGTTCCAAATAGGAAAAGGAGTACGTAAAGGCTGTATATTGTCACCCTGCTTATTTAACTTCTATGCAGAGTACATCATGAGAAACACTGAGCTGGAAGAAGCACAAGCTGGAAACAAGATTGCCGGGAGAAATATCAATAACCTCAGATATGCAGATGACACCACCCTTATGGCAGAAAGTGAAGAGGAACTAAAAAGCCTCTTGATGAAAGTGAAAGAGGAGAGTGAAAAAGTTGGCTTAAAGCTCAACATTCAGAAAACTAAGATCATGGCTTCTGGTCCCATCACTTCATGGGAAATAGATGGGAAAACAATGGAAACAGTGTCAGACTTTATTTTTTTGGGCTCCAAATCATTGCAGATGGCGATTGTGGCCATGAAATTAAAAGATGCTTACTCCTTGGAAGGAAAGTTATGACCAACCTAGATAGCATATTCTAAAGCAGAGACATTACTTTGCCAACAAAGGTCCATCTAGTCAAGCCTATGGTTTTTCCAGTGGTCATGTATGGATGTGAGAGTTGGACTGTGAAGAAAGCTGACTGCCGAAGAATTGATGCTTTTGAACTATGATGTTGGAGAAGACTCTTGAGAATCCCTTGACTGAAAGGAGATCCAACTAGTCCATCCTAAAGGAGATCAGTCCTAGGTGTTCATTGGAGGGATTGATGCTGAAGCTGAAGCTCCAATACTTTGGCCACCTCATGCGAAGAGTTGATTCATTGGAAAAGACTGATGCTGGGGGGGATTGGGGGCAGGAGGAGAAGGGGACGAGAGAGGACGAGATGGCTGGATGGCATCATCAACTTGATGGACATGAGTTTGAATGAACTCCAGGAGTTGGTGATAGACAGGGAGGCCTGGTGTGTTGCAATTCATGGGGTCGCAAAGAGTCGGACATGACTGAGTGACTGAATTGAACTGAACTGGACTGGAATGACCTCTATCATTTTTATAGGATCCTTTGTCTTACAATTTAACTTGGTACTAATATAACTATGTCAGCTTTTTTTGGTTATGGCTTGTATGGTCTATCTTTCTTCATTCTTTTAGTTTTATTCTTTCCATATCCTTTTATTTAAGATGCATCTCTTATACACATTGTACTATTGGGTCTTGATATTTTTAGCACAGTCTGACAAAATTTAACAATTGTTTATATTTAATATAATTGTTGAAACACTTGAGTTTAGATTTACCATCGTAACTAATTTTTTCCAGTTTCTCCCATTCATTCTAAGTTCCTTTTTCTCTTTATCTTCTTTAGGGTCAGTCAAATGTTTAAATGGAGTTTTAATACTCCATTTTTTCATATATTGGCACTTATATCATCTTTTGGCATTCTTTCAGAGATTATTTAGAGATTTAACATGAATTCTGGATTTATTAAAGTTTAATATAAAGTAGTATTTTTAAAAGCAGTTTCTGTGCAATGAAAGGACTTTTGAACACTTTGACTTTACTTATTATCTTTTTCTGACTTTCATGCTATCATTGTCACATATTTTAATTCTATGAATATTTAAAACCTCATATGACAGCATTCATATTTTATAGATTCAATATTATTTAGATTTATATATACATATTTTCCTATTTACTCTATCTTGTAATTTTTTACTGTCACTTAGCAACATTTTTCCTCTGCCTGAAGATCTCCCTTGTATATTTCCTTCCCTGCAGGTGTTGGTGACAAATTCTTCCAGAAAATACAGTGTTCAAGTATCTGGATCCAGCTAAAAATTTTCAAGAACAACAGAGATGAGAGGGACTTATTAAAAGGCACCATAATTATGAGTTTAACAAAATCCAGGCTTTGGGAAATTCTATAGGTCCAACAGGCCAAGATATTCAACAGATTAAAGTCCCTACAGAAGAAAGGAATGGAGAAGCCCCACTAGATTAAAATATCAAACATAGTTTTTTAGTGGGCCAGAATAGACTATAGTGTTGAGAGAGGCATATTGGATAACAAAACTATAAACACAAGAAAGAGATGACAATTAAAGTTTGATACAAAGGTAAGAGCTGCTCTTAGAGAAGACAGTGCATTGTGATTGGAACAGCACGTAAAGAGAGGTTTTTGAGTAGCTGACAAAGTTTTATTTCTTTATGGTGGTTGCAAAGGTATTACTTTTAAAATAATTTCTAAAACTATACCTTTGTTTTGTGTGTTTTCCATATGTATATGTTATTTTATAATTAAAATATACAAAATCGAAATAAATTTAAAATTAGTAAATTCTATCTGCAATATTGAAAAATAATTTTTATAAATCCAGTTTGAAGGTGGTATTTTTCACCTTAGAATGGGATACTAATGTCTTTTGTTTTCCTAATTTTTCTTAAGACTTCAGCTATCAGGTTTATTGTTCTGGTTGAAGATAATGTGTCTTTTTAGCCTTTAGCGGCTTTTAACATTTTTATCTTTTCTCCAATTTTCAGCAGATTTATTATGGTACGTCTTGCCATAGTTTACTTGTATTTGTCCATCATGGGTTTCACAGAGCCATTTCCATATGTGGTTTGAGTCATTCACCAGTTTTGGAAAACTCTCCTCAAATATTGTTCCTACCCATTCTCTTTCTCTCTTCATGGCACTACAATTACGTGTTTATATATGATAATCATTCCAATCCCAAAGAATGATAGTACCAAAGAATGCTCAAACTACCATACAATTGAGCTCATTTCACATGCTAGCAAAGTAATGCTCAAAATCCTTCAATCTAGGCTTCAACAGTATGTGAACCAAGAAATTCCAGATGTACAAGCTGGATTTAGAAAAGGCAGAGGAACCAGAGATCAAATTGCCAGCATCTGTTGGGTTACATAAAAATCAAGGGAATTAAAAAAAAAGCATCCATTTCTGCTTCATTGACTATGCTAAGGGCTTTGACTGTATGGGTCACAACAAACTGGAAGTTCTTAAAGAGATGGGAATACCAGACCACCTTACCTGTCTCCTGAGAAGCTTGTATACAGGACAAGAAGCAACAGTTAGAATTGGATATGGAACAATGGGAAAGGAGTACGTCAAGGCTATATATTTTCACCCTGTTTATTTAACTTATGCGCAGAATACATCATGCGAAATGCTGAGCTGGAAGACTCACAAGCTGGAATCAAGATTGCCAGGAGAAATATTAGCAACCTCAGATATGCAGTTGATACCATTCTAATGGCCAAAATCGAAGAGAAACTAAAAGAGCCTCTTGATGAAAGTGAAAGAGGAGTGTTGGCCTAAAATTCAACATCTAAAAAAACTAAGATCATGGCATCTGGTCCCATCACTCATGGCAAGTAGATGGGGGAAAAGTGGAAACAGTGATAGATTTTATATATTAGGCTCCAAAATCACTGTGGACAGTGACTGCAGTCATGAAATTAAAACACTTGCTCATTGGAAGAAAAGTATGACAAACTCAGACAGCGTATTAAAAAAGCAAAGATATCACTTTGCTGACAAAGTCAATATTGTCAAAACTATTGTTTTTCCAGTACTCATGTATAGATATGAGAGTTGGACCATAAAGAAGTCTGAGAGTTGAAGAATTGATGCTTTTGAATTGTGGTTCTGGAGAAGACTCTTGAGACTCTCTTGGACTTCAAGGAGATCAAACCAGTTAATCCTAAAGGAAATAAACCCTGACTATTCATTGGAAGGACAGATGCTGAAGCTGAAGCTCCAATACTTAGGCCATTTGATGCAAAGAGCTGACTCACTGGGGAAAAAAAAAAATGCTGGGAAAGATTGAGGGCAGGAGGAGAAGGGGGTGACAGAGGATGAGATGGGTGGATGGCATTACCAGCTCAATGGACATGAGTTTGAGCAAACTCTGGGAGATAGTGAACTTCAGCTGTGTCTAATGTGCTCTTAATTCATTTATTGAATTTTAAATTTTATTTATTGTATTTTCTTTTGGTTCTCTGACCTCCTTATTACTCTTTTTACAGATTCCAATTGTCTGTTGAAATCCATCTAGTCATTGATTTTCTTTAATATAATTAATAGTATTTAAAATGTATGTCTGATAACTCCAGTGTCTATATAGTATCTATAGCTACCATGGATCTGTTTCTATTGCCTTCAAATGATTTTTGGTCATTGGCTTGTCTCCTGGCACACTAGAACTTTTTAAATTGAATACTAGACACTATTCTATGAAAAAATATAGAGATAATTTGAGGCCCTGGGTGATTATCTTTCCTCATAGGGTGGTCTAGGTGGTTAAGCTAGGCAAATCATCATAATCCAACCTAGGGCGAGGCTGCTTTTAGTTTTTGTGAGAGCTAATCGGTACTTGGAAAAGGCAATGGCACCCCACTCCAGTACTCTTGCCTGGAGAATCCCATGGACGGAGGAGCCTGGTGGGCTGCAGTCCATGGGGTCGCTGAGGGTTGGACACGACTGAGTGACTTCACTTTCATGCATTGGAGAAGGAACTGGCAACCCACTCCAGTGTTCTTGCCTGGAGAATCCCAGGGATGGGGGAGCCTGGTGGGCTGTCGTCTATGGGGTCACACAGAGTTGAACACGACTGAAGTGACTTAGCAGTAGCAGCAATCTGTACTTACTTTGCCCTTACTCACAGCATCACCCTCTAGAGTTTGAAATTGAAAACTGACAGTGTTCCTCTTCTTTAGTGGGCCATGAACTCTTAATTTTGTTTCATGAGATTGCTGAAAACTATCTTCAGCCATTTACCATCTTGCAAATGTTTCCAGGAAAAAGCAGAACTGCATTTTAATCTTACTTCTTTGTATTTGCCTTCTCTCTTGAATCCTGTCTAACCTTGCTGCTGTGGTAGCTCTTATATTCCTTCAGATTTTTAAAAAAATATTTTATCTAGTTTCTCTCAATTATTCTTTGTGGATAGGTTTGTCTGATAAAAATGAATGTGTCCTATTACAGAGTAATATCTGTCTTTAACTACTATTTATTGATCATTTACTCAGAGGCCATATTATTTTTGCATAGCACCCTGGCTTTTCCCTTTGTAGAATTCTCCACAACTTGTAACTGATTAGTTTTATGTTTCCTTGTTTGACATCTGTCTCCCCCTTTAGACTGTAAATGCAGTGAGCCCAGAATAATCACATCTGTTTCTATCCCCTTGATATCTAGGTCGTATTAGGCACTCAACAACTATTTTCAATGAATGAATGCAGGCTTTGGGGCTAAGACTTTAAAGCACGTTATGCTATTTAATCTTCATCATAATCATGTAAAGCAAGTATTGTCATGCCTGATTCAGAGAAGAAATTAGAAGACAATCAGAAAAGTGAGCAGCCTCCCAGGGTTACCATATAATAGATGTTCTGTAAAACTCTTCATGGATGCTTAATTATCATGCTTTTGAAACATGCAGCCAGTTTTCTATTTTCAATATGTAAGCTATTCAAACATCCTTTACTTCCTTCTCTTTGCTGTCCCCCTTCCACCTCTTTCTTATTTCCATACCTTGCTTTTCGAGTCTTCAGTGCTCAGAAGCATTTCACTGGGGAGAAAAATGGAAAAATAAAAGGCCATGGAACACAACAACTGAGCAGGAGTCTGTGCTCCAATGCACCAAAAGGAGGGCACATTCTCCCCTCCTTTTATGTCTCAGAGGACAGCTTTGGGATCTGGACTCATTTATTTAAAAATGTTTAAAGTTATTTCATTTTATTAAATAGGCTTTTTTATTTTTTAGAGTAGTTTTAGGTTCCAAGCAAAACTGAGCAGAAAGTATACCCTCCACAGACAGACAGACACACTCAGACACACATACACGCAGTTTGTTATTACCCATGGACCCATGTAGACTCATTCATTTTTATCCTGCTGTATGAAACCACCTGGGATTGTGTGTTTGCCCAATTTCAGCCATCTTGTGTTAAAAGCCCTCTTTTGACCTGCAGTTAAAAATACCTCTGTCTTTTCATCAGCATTTATTCTGTTCTCAACGTGCTGCAGTAAAGTTCACTTACCCCTGAACTTTGGCTCTTCCAGTGGATTTCAGTGTTTGCGTGCTCAAAATCAGGCAATTAACTTTAATATTGCCTTCTTAAAGGAAATCAGGTATAATCTCTAAAAGCTGTAAATGACCCCACTGTCAGGGTGAGTCTGGAGTCTTTGAGGTGCTGCTCACACTCATGGTACGTGCCCCTCCTGCCCACCCCACCAAGGTCTGGCTCTGCTCCCACCACATCTGTGAAGCCTGTCTTCACGAGCTCCATTCCACAACTCTTCTTTTTTTTCTCTTTGGCACCATATAACTATCCTTGAGAAAGTCATTAACCCCTCCTCAGCTTCAGTTTCTTCACTGGAAAGTGTGAATCTAAAATACCTCCATATAAGTTTGAGTGTTAGTCACTCATTCATATCCGACTCTTTGAGACCCCACATTCTGTAGCCCTCCAGGCTCCTCTGTCTATGGAATTCTCCAGGCAAGAACACTGGAGTGGGTTTCCATGCCTTCCTCCAGGGGATCTTCCCGACCCGGGGATTGAACTCAGGTCTCCTGCATTGCAGGCAGATTCTTTACTATCTGAGACACTAGGGCAGTCCTTTTGAAATTTGAAGGTGAATTTAAATGTATCCCAATGTGTTCATGTTCCGTGTGCAGTAGATCCACAGTAAACATCAGGAATTTCTCTCCTTTTCTCTCCTTACCTGCTCAGGTGTATTTGAAGGACAGGTGCACAATGGGAAAGACAAAAGTATATAAAAATGTGCTTGGATATAGATTGTAGTAGAGAGCAATATCTTAGGGATATTACATTATTTCTGGGTTTGTGAAGAAGGAGGACTGTGAAACAGCCAGAGCAGAGAAGCTGATGGATAGTGGAATTGCTAGGGAAAAGTCAAAGGGAAAGTGGGGTTCAGGGGCACCATTCTGCCCCAGGATATCATATTAATCTCCAATGGTCAAGTGAAGCTGTTTCAGGACTATCAGAGGACAATGGTAGATCCATTTGGCAGCAATGGGGTCCTTGGAAAGTCAGGAGAAGCCTGATAGCAAAGCACCTTGAATGTCTCATTGAGGAGGATGGAATTTATCCTGCAATCACTGGGAGCTATTAGGAAACAAGTGATCTGTCACACTAGGACTGAAGTACTTGGGCAGCAATGACTGCAGGGGAAAGAGGCTGGAGGCTGCAGAATAAATTTGACAGTTTTGTAACAGTTCTGGTATGAGCTGACCAAGGCCTCACACCCATTGGCAACAATGGGAAGAGAAGGGAAGGATTTGTGTTCAAGCACTGTCTTCTAAAATATTCTTGTGGCCTCTTGTTTCAGATTCCCCCCTCTTGCCATTATATCACAGACTATAGATATTTATATGGAGAAGGCAATGGCGACCCACTCTAGTACCCTTGCCTGGAAACTCCCATGGACGAGGAGCCTGGTGGGTTCATGGGGTCGCTAGGAGTCGGACACGACTGAGCAACTTCACTTTCACTTTTCACTTTCATGTACTGGAGAAGGAATTGGCAACCCACTCCAGTGTTCTTGCCTGGAGAATCCCAGGGACGGCAGAGCTTGGTGGGCTGCCGTCTATGGGGTCGCACAGAGTCGGACATGACTGCAGCGACTTAGCGGCAGCAGCATAGATATTTATACATGCTTTTTTTTTTTAACTTGATGAGTATTAAAAAATCTATTTACAAGTAGAAGAAGATAATAAAATGGTCTTGATTCTAAGAGCTTATTTATAAAATATTGGAATGGGATGAATCAGCAAACCCGTCGACGTGAAACTCAATGCGGAGGAAGAGCTCGCAGGGCAGGGCTGCGCCTGCCTGTTGCAGTCATGGAGCTTGGTGGGCAGCAGGGCGGCTGGCCGCGGGGGCCGCAGGTGCAGCGTGCTGCGGTGGTCCAGGGACTCGGCACGCTGCAGCGGCGTGGCCCATGTGCCCGGTGAGGTCCCCACCCTGGGCCTGCTGTCCTCAGTCTCCTCGTCCGTGCTGTCACTGCGCCTACCCTCGCCGGACAGCAGTGACGCGCTCCTCGCACCGGCTCTGAGCTTTGGCTGGGTGTGCGGCCCGGGCTGTTCCAGCTGGAGAGCCGGCTGCTCCAGGTGCTGTTTGGGGCGCAGGGCGAGTTGTGGAGGCTGGACTGCGAGGTGGAGGCAGGAATGAGCAGGCCGGACCCCTTCCAAGTCACCCCCAACATCCCAGGCCTCAGGGGCACCTGGCTCAGGGGCCTTTCCCATCTGGCGGCATCTCCACTGACACCTGTGGGTGACTTTGTATGTGGATCATCTCCTTTAACGGGCTTCCCTGGTGGCTCAGCTGGTAAAGAATCTGCCTGCAGGAGGCCTAGGTTTGATCCCTGGGTTGGGAAGACCCCCTGGAGAAGGAAGCGGGTACCCACTCCAGTATTCTTGCCTGGAGAACCTCATGGGCAGAGGAGCCTGAAGGGCTATGGACCATGGGGTCGCCAAGAGTAGGATACAACTGAGCAACTAACATGCATGCCTCTGCCACTCACCATCAAAGAGAGATACATAATAGGATATAATTAATTGTAAATAATAAAATAGAATCAAACCTGGTACTATTTCACTCAGGAAGCAAAGAGCATAACTATGACAAAGATCATGATTCGCCTTATAGGCAGACTCAGCACAGGCAGAAACAAAACATTTCTGAACATTAGTGGTAAGTGAGTGTTCCAAAATGGCAAAGCGAAAATCATGGTGATGGAGAAATTAGTTGACTTGGGGTGGCTCTCTCAGGGGAGAGGGAGACAGAAATGGAGCTGGGAGACCTTCATGCATTGGCGCTAAGTAGCTTCAGTTCAGTTCAGTTCAGTTCCTCAGTAGTGTCTGACTCTTTGCGACCCCATGAACCACAGCATGCCAGGCCTCCCTGTCCATCACCAACTCCTGGAGTCCACCCAAACCTATGTGCATTGACTCGGTGATGCCATCCAACCATCTCATCCTGTGTCGTCCCTTTCTCCTCCTGCCCTCAATCTTTCCCAGCATCAGGGTCTTTTCAAATGAGTCAGTTCTTCACATCAGATGACCAAAGTATTAGAGTTTCAGCTTCAACATCAGTCCTTCCAATGAACACCCAGGACTGATCTCCTTTAGGATGGACTGGTTGGATCTCCTTGATGTCCAAGGGACTCTAAAGAGTCTTCT
The DNA here is from genome assembly GCF_002263795.3 of Bos taurus. Lineage (NCBI taxonomy): Eukaryota > Metazoa > Chordata > Mammalia > Artiodactyla > Bovidae > Bos > Bos taurus. Next base: position 14,302,315 of record NC_037339.1, read on the forward strand.
CCAACACCATAGTTCAAAAGCATTAATTCTTCAGCGCTCAGCTTTCTTCACAGTCCAACTCTCATATCCATACATGACTACTGGAAAAACCATAGCCTTGGCTAGACGGACTTTTGTTGACAAAGTAATGTCTCTGCTTTTTAATATGCTGTCTAGGTTGGTCATAATTTTCCTTTCAAGGAGTAAGCGTCTTTTAATTTCATGGCTGCAGTCACCATCTGCAGTGATTTTGGAGCCCCAAAAAATAAAGTCAGCCACTGTTTCCCCATCTATTTGCCATGAAGTGATGGGACCAGATGCCATGATCTTAGTTTTCTGAAAGTTGAGCTTTAAGCCAACTTTTTCACTCTCCTCTTTCACTTTCATCAAGAGGCTCTTTAGTTCTTCTTCACTTTCTGCCATAAGGGTGGTGTCATCTGCATATTTGAAGTTATTGATATTTCTCCCGGCAATCTTGATTCCAGCTTGTGCTTCTTCCAGCTCAGCGTTTCTCATGATGTACTCTGCATATAAGTTTCTTCAGTCGTGTTCAATTCTTTGCAACCCTATGGACTGTAGCCCACCAGGCTCTTCTGTCCATTGGATTCTCCAGGCAAGAAGAGTGGGTTGCCATGCGCTCCTCCAGGGGATCTTTCCAACCTGGGGATCTAACTCGTGTCTCCTGTGGCTCTTGAACTGCAGGCAGATTCTTTACCACTGAGTCACTGAGGAAGGCTGAGAAACCTTCACATTTAACCCTTGATTCTGGAACCATAGCCCAGCCCTTGCCATCCTGACCTCAGTATAAGTTGACTGAACACAGATGGATCTATGAATATCCAACTGAAGAGCTTAAGGAGGGATTATGTTGCCTTGTTTTGAGGAGCAGAAAGGGATCAAAAAGTGAATCATCCACTTTTGGAAAAAGGTAGACATTTCTGAGAGCAGGGATGACTGAGTTTAGAGACTTGAAAGGGGGCTGTATGGTGAGGGGGACTGGAAACAGGAGGTCACATCAGGAGGGCAGGAAGCATAGCTACCACTGGCTGAGACCCCTTCTGTGCCAAGCCCAAGGACTCTTCTGCTGCCATGCCACCTAATTCTCCCCACCAGAGTGGATGGGGGGACCCCTACAGCCCTATTTTATACAGAGAAGCAGTGGAGCTCAGACACCTGCAGGAGGTCATCTATGATCTTACATGGCAGTGTCGGGACTGAAATCCAGGAATACCTCCCTCCAAGGATCTGTGTGTTTGCCCTCGTTATGCCCTGTTTTGACATTTGATATTATGAAACAGAATGTTTACCAAGGGGAGAAATGACTCCTTCAGGCAGTGCCTGTGTTCTGTGTACTGTTAACCTCATGTGAATAGGATTTTTATTTTAGTCCAAAATCTAACACTCGCCCCCGTGCAAAGCTGCCTCTACCTGGCCCATGCCTTCTTGAGAAAAGCTCTTTAGTGTGGCTGGCAGGCCTTCAGAATCAAGTGCTTCTGTTAAAAAAAAAAAAAAAAATCTGAGTAAGGAATTCAGTCTCACTTTGGACACTCAGCTCTTTGGCTTGAACAGAGAGAAGGAAGTCCAAGTCTTTGAAATCTAGAGAAGGAAGTTTCTGCAGTGAAGCCTATGTGGCTATTTAATAAGGCACATCTTTTATTGAGGCAGAGGAGGGGATCTCTGTCCCTCGGTGGAAGCTGCCCGCTTCACTGAGAACACCATCTCCCCTCTCTCCACTGGCTCATCCCGTGAGGCAGTCAGGACGGCCCACATGAGAAGCTGCCCCTCCAGGCCCCCTGTGACTCCTTCCCTACTGAACTGTGAGTTACTCAAGGTCAGGGATGGGTCGTATTCCTCTAAGAATCCCGAGAGTTTTAAACCCTTAATGACTGTTTACATGAGTAAATACATGAATGAAGGTGGCTAGTCCAAAGCTTTGTGGGGAGTGTACCAGTAGGAGTCAGATGCGAATTACTGAGCAGGCCAGATACCTCCCACCCAGATTCCAGAACCATCTCCCCTCCTTTCTTCTTCCCTCAGAGTGTTATTCTTTCCCAGCCACTCCCAAGTGAGAGAACATAAAGGAGCTGAACTTGCCATTTGTATCCATGCTTCACTCTGTATCTTTTTTTTTTTTTGGAAACATGACAGGCCCATGCTTGTGAAGTGAGTGAAAGTCACTCAGTCGTGTCTGACTCTTTGCGACCCCATGGACTAGCAGTCCATGGAATTCTCCAGGCCAGAATACTGGAGTGAGTAGCCTTTCCCTTCTCCAGAGGATCTTCCCAACCCAGGAATTGAACCCAGGTCTCCCACATTGAAGGCAGATTCTTTAACCAGCTGAGCCACAAGAGAAGCCCTGCTGCTGCTGCTAAGTCACTTCAGTCGTGTCCGACTCTGTGCGACCCCATAGACGGCAGCCCACCAGGCTCCCCTGTCCCTGGGATTCTCCAGGCAAGAACACTGGAGTGGGTTGCCATTTCCTTCTCCAACGCATGAAAATGAAAAGTGAAAGAGAAGTCGCTCAGTCGTGTCTGACTCTTAGCGACCCCATGGACTACAGCCCACCAGGCTCCTCCATCCATGGGATTTTCCAGGCAAGAGTACTGGAGTGGGGTGCCATTGCCTTCTCCGAAGAGAAGCCCAGATATGTTCAATTAGCTCCAGATACAGCATCCTCTGCCATATTTTATTCCTCAAATATTTAGTCCTTGTCTTCCCAGCTGGAAGGAATAGGAATGCGGTTTCAGAATCCTACTTGATTATATTTATTGCAGGCCGTTATGGCAAAGGGGCTGCCTGCCAGCTGTGCCCTTTTTGAGTTTGTGCCAAGTATCTCCTGAGAGCCATCCCCAGGGGCTTAGACAGAGGCGGGAGCTGCTGCCACCATCAGGGTGGGTTATCTGCCTACTTGGCTTCTCTCCTTTATGAATCTTTATCTATGGCTGCAGAGCTGCCTCAGAGCAAGGCAGCGCCTCCTACACAGAGTTTCAGGTACCTGTGTGGTGCTTTGGCCCTGGGCTTCCTTCTTCCGCTGTGCACTCTCCCTGTGCACTCCTTATCAAGGACCCACTGAATAGTATGGGAAATAATTTCAAGGGAGGTTGGTGACCAGACAGACTTAAGGATCAAGTGCCTGATCTTGCAATTATGCAAATTACTTTTTCTCTCTGTCTCTACTTTTTCCCCTTCTCATCTATCAGATGAAGCTGAACATCCCAATGTTGCATGCTGTCATCATCATTAAAGCCGTAGTTCTCAACACTGGCTGCACATTAGGATTCTCTGTGTGTGAGAATCCAACTGTGTCCAACTCTTTGCGACCCCATGGACAGTAGCCCGCCAGACTCCTCTGTCCATGGAATTTTTCAGGCAGGAATACTGGAGTGTGTTGCCATTTCCTCCTCTAGGGGATCTTCCCAAGCCAGGGATCAAACCCACATCTCCTTCATCTCCTGCATTGGCTGGTGCATTCTTTACTGATGAGCCTCCTGGGAAGCCCAGGATTCTCTGGGGAGCCTTAAAATGCCAATGCTTGGGCTTCTCACGAATCAGTGAAGTCAGAACCTTTGGCGGGTGGGCCCAGGTATCAATATTTTAAAGTTCCCCAGGTAGTTCACATGGGTACCCAGGTTGTTATCACTAGATTGAATGACATAGCACCTTCTAAACAATAATAAATGATACCAATAGTATTAATACTATTATTACTCTTTCATTATTCCTGCTCATAACCTTACTTCTGCCAAGAAAAGAATTCTGGTTATATTGAAATTGTAAAGAACAAAAACACTTACAAGTGATTATCACTGGCCTCTAAGCTGCTCCGTGAGACAATGAAAGTGACCTGAAACAGCCAGTCAGCTGTGAAGACCACATTCTTTAAAATATGTGCATGCGTTCCCACACATCCCATGGCGTGACTTCTCACCCAGCAGGCTTCATCCAGCCTGGGTCTGTGCCAATGGAAACACTTCCATTTGAAGAGCCCAGTGCCCTCGTTTCCAGGTGCAATGGCAGGCAGCTGTCTACTTTTACATCCCAAGTTACCTTTGCTCTGCAGTAAACAGATGAGTCACAGTTGGTCCCGGCAGGTCAACTAACAAGCAGCGCTGGGCCATCCTGTCTGGTGGCTTAGGCTATTGAGACAGTGCCCTTGGTGCCTACACGGGAGTCATAAAGTTGGGTTTGACACTCTTTAAACTTATCTTTGTTTGCTGATTGTTTGGCTAGAGGGACTGGTGTTGAGTTATTCCTGGCGTCTATGGGCCCTGGATGATAAGCATAATTAGGGTGAAAGGCAGGCGTGCAGCCCTTCATTACCTGAAGCAATGGGTCAAGAAGATTAGTGCAGACAATTGACATGTGTAGACAGACCCTAGTTCCACTTTGGATATAAGTTTACTGTCTTTCTTCAGACTAAATATGTTCTGGGTGTTCCTTACAGAAGAGTAGCCTGAAGGTTAAGGTTTTTACCTGTTCTGTCCCTATCTGAGTGGCGGGATGAGGTTAGCTTGGGTTTTAAGCCTACTGTTTAAATTTCTTTCAAAGCCACCCATTTCTTTGCCTTCATCCAAGTTGGGACCAGAATCATCAAGAGATGATGCATTAATGCCTCTTAGCAGGATCCCACACTCCCTCTTGCCTCACAAAGCAGTCAGAATGATGCTTCCTAATTTCAGACGGGAACATTTCCCTTCCCTACCTGAAACCCTCCAGCAAATCCCCCATCATTCTCAGGATCAAGCCTCACCATTTGACATGGCCTCCAAGCCGACTTCAGAATCTGGCCACCATCCCACCTTTCCATCTTTCCCCGCTACCAGCTCTTTTCCTTCCAGATCTTGGAACCACAATCTTTCACCTGTCTGGAGCACCTTCTCAAGTGCAGCTTATGCCTAGAATCCTTCACTTCTCATTTCCTTAAGGAAGTCTTTCCTTCCTCCTCCTGTGAGTTCCTGACACATAATTCCCTCACTCTGAGTTTCTGATCCTAACACTTCTCAGGTTTTGTTGTTACCACTTGTTCAACCAGAATTTAAGTTCAGTTAAGGAGGGACCCTATCCACACTCCTGTCTGTGCCTCTTCCCTCTCTATTCTTAACATCAAGTGGGTGTTTGCATTTCAAATAAACCCTGTAAAGACTTGCCAAATGCAGATCTTTGTAATCCTTTAACAGGTTCACCGGAAAAGGACAAAGCAGTGGAGAAGCCAAAGGAGCGGAATATAATTTGAGAAGAAGCAACACATGTTATTATTCTACATAGCAATCAAAGAGCTCTTGTATGACATGCCTACAATATGTAAGGTAAAATGTTAGATTTTTAAAAAACAGCTTTGTTGAAATATAATTGATAAAAAGAAAACAAAATCATTACGATATATACATCACCTCATTCCAGTTAGAATAGCTATTACTTGAAAAAAAAAAAAAAAAGAAGACATGTGTTTTCAAGGATGTGGAGAAATCAAGACCCTTGTGCACTTCTGGTGGGAGTATAAAATAGGGCTGCCACTACTGAAAGCAGTGTAGAGCTTCCTCAGAAAAGTGTACGTAGAGCCACTATATGATCCAGCAATCCCACCTCAGGGTATGGATTCAAAATAAGATACTTTATAAAAGATTCATTTAACTGGTCACTATAATTGTCTTCAAAGAATTCTTTGCCAGACTTTCACAGGGTGAGACCATCGTTAACTACTAAGAAGAATGGGCACGATGCTGCTGCTGCTAAGTCGCTTCAATCATGTCCGACTCTGTGCGACCCCATAGAGGGCAGCCCACCAGGCTCCCCCGTCCCCGGGATTCTCCAGGCAAGAACACTGGAGTGGGTTGCCAGTTCCTTCTCCAATGCATGAAAGTGAAAAGTGAGAGTGAAGTCGCTCAGTCGTGTCTGACCCTCCAAGACCCCATGGACTGCAGCCTACCAGGCTCCTCCGCCCATGGGATTCTCCAGGCAAGAGTACTGGAGTGGGGTGCCATCGCCTTCCCTGAGAATGGGCATAATAGCTGACAATTATTTAGTACACAGTGTGCCCGGCACAACTACACTATGCGTAAGGCGCTATCGTTACTGCCATTTTGTGGATGAGGAAACTGAGGAGCACAGGGAACGCAGCCATTTGCCCAGGGCCGTAGAGCTGTGCCCTGAGCCACATGCGCAGGCGAACACTGCTGCTCCAGGCAGGCACCTGCTGTACCCTCTGCTTGTTGCGCGCTGCCTCCAACAACTTGGGAGTCTCCACGTTGGCAAGAAGATGTCACAGGTTGAGGATGTAACTAGATGTTCCATCCTCCTTCCAAGAGGCAGAGTGAGGGCTAACTTCAGAACGTGAGGGTGAGGCTTCATTTCTCAGCTCCGTGAATTATCTGAGTTTATTGTATTATCAGTGACTAAGGAACTGAGGCCATGAGGAAACACAAAGGTGTTTCATCACAAATGGTGTAATCTTTAACTTTATTTAAAGGACCTGGAACTCTGTGGCTTCCCACCCATTTTGTGACCCAGAATTGTGCTGATCTGAAAGTACTGTGTGACTTTGGGGAAGTGGTTATCAATCGACACAGCCGCGAGGGCTCTTGGCGGGAGCCAAGGAGGCCCACGGGTCTGGCTGTTTCCACACCAGCCTCCTGGTCTGGAGAATTTGCACAATGTTTGCCTTCTCCAACTGAAGTCAAGAGCACAATGGGAACATTATTAGAGGCCTTTCCGTTTTAATTAAATTTCCTGCAAGGGGCATCTGCTAGTTTTTTCTAGTTTTGCAGGCGCCGCTTGTATGCTTGGTACAGATTTGCTGCCACTGAGCAGGGTTATTTGCTTACTAATTATTAAAGGAATGCAGATGTTCTGAGGGCTCAGCTGCCGACAATCTTGTGATTATTGCTACTTGTTGGTCAGGTGTCCTCTTCCCCATGTTTGGTAGGCCTGGTTACTGGGGGTCATATTCACTTCCACTAATAAAGTCACTTGCTCTATTGCTAAGCTTGGTGACAATTTCTGTCGGGATTAACTCTTTCCAATGTCTTGAACCTGAGAAGTAGACTGTTCTACTACAAGGAGCTCAAAAATATTAGATATGCCCTCCTTTTGATAATAGCATGTTTTTATGAAGAGTTAGATACTTTATAGGCATTCTCGTTTAATTTTTACAACATCCTGATGTGTACTTACTGTTACTGTCCACTGTATAGATGAGAATACTGAACATGCGGTGTTTGCTTGTTTGTTTTTAAGTGACCTATCAAATGTCACACAATCAGGAAGTAGCAAAACTGGGATCTAAACTCCTGCAACTGATTTTAAGAGCCTATAGTTCTAACCACTGTGCTGTACTATTCTTACTTCCCTGTGCTATTTTTGAGTTATTTTATCCATTAGAGTTGTAGCCATGAATACTTGATTGTTTCTTCATCAAAAATATGGTTCAGAGTAATGTCTTTTCCAGCACCATTCAATTTCTGTTACATACATTCTCTTCCAAACCCCAGCACACACACAACTATGCCCACATATACCCCTCCAAACTCAGGGCAATAAACTCTGATGCATTTTTCATTTCATAGAATCAAATTTTTCTCTTTCTTGTCCATATCTTTCCCATACCTCACCAATTCTTCCATGGTGATCTAAAACCTATTCCTTGTGAGCCTTTTTGGAAGCTAGGGTGACCTTTTTGAAAAGGGAGAAGTTTCCCTGAAAAAAAATATGGAATTTCAGGGAAAATATACACAGGGCCTAGAGACATGGTCACAGGGTGCTTGTCTCTTCATACAGTTTTAAATAATATCTGAAACCTTAGGATTGATTTCATTTCACCTTGGAAACTAACCATATGACAAATTGGGTTGGATAAACATATTCTCAGCATCTCTTGAAGCAGAAGAGGTACACATTTTCTCCTGTAACAATAACCAGACGGTTGCAGGCAATACAACAAGCACGAGACCTGAGCCAAGCCTCAGACTTGCTCCTCATAGTCCTGTGACCTGAGCACATCACAGCCCCTTGGAGTCTTGGTTTTTATTTCTTCAATATGGGCTGACAATACTTGCTCTCCTGCCAGACTCTTCTAAGGGTTTGATGAAATAACATGGGAAAGCTGCCTGGCATGGTGGCTAGCACACAATAGGCCCTCATGAAAAGTGAAATCTTAACCTAGTGTTAGTGAGTCTCCTTAATAGTCTAAGAAGTGTCTAAATATTCTCCCTGTAAGGTAATTTGTTAAAATGAGCACATTTCCAGGTCTCGGATCCCCAGATTTCCAGAGGTATACCAAAAGTGAAGTTTTGGTCACATCACAATGAAACAGCAAAGAACAAGATGGGAAAATAAGGGATTTGAAGACTGTCAGTGAAAAAAAGAGGCAGTTGCTAAGAAACACTAGTTTTATGAAAGTTAATGTAGTTATCCAGTTTTACCCTCGGACTACTTAAGGTTAGAAGCAGTGAGGATAGGTAAAGGCTAATGATCATTTTGACAGGACAAAAAATATAAATCATGATCACTATTACAGAATAAGATCTATTTTCCCCACTTCAGGACAGTGACTACTATGTGGACAGAACCCAGAGAAAACACTTAAACAGCACTGTTTTCTGAACAGAATTCCTGTAACTAAATCAAAAACATTATTATCACAGGCCATCTACCAGGGCAGAGAAACAGTTTTGTTATTACAGGCTCATCTTTCTAAAGCTGATTTTGTGAAAGGATTTTGTGAATGATCATATTTATTTTTTACTGAGGAATCAACTTTAGAGCATGTGTGAGACTCAGACTCAATACCTCCGCGATCAGTGTCTTTTTCCCCTGCGAAACGGGAACCTCTCCTCTGCGTCGTGCCATTGTAATGCAATAACATTTTACTTTCCTCCACGCTGGGTATTATTTTGAGGGGCAGACCCCATTCCATCATGTTTGTTCTTCCAGCCCTTTGCCTCCTTCCTCTCCACGAAACCACTGAAGCTCCTGCAGAAACCATCAACAGAACCCTTGTCCCCAGGATTCTGGACTTCCAAACAGGTGATTTTTGTTGTTAGTGGTGTACAATTTACTAGAAGAAGGCAAAAGATGATTCTATACATCCACAGCTATTTAGCTTCTTGAAAATTGTTTATGAGATAAAGCAAGACTGGAAGGGGACACTCTGTGACAGCAAAAGAGGTCCAGGATCAAGCATATTAGTTGGTGAGCACAGCTGACGGGCACAAGATGCAGCAACTTAAGACTACTACAACATATCTGTGAAGCTGTCTGTCTAAATGTCAGGCAGATGCTGGATTGTGAGCAAGGTGTCATTTTGCCTTTAAGAAAAAAAAAGGGAAAGAACACCTAAAATATCTCTACTAGTACTCATTCATTCATTCATTCCTGAAATATAAATTGAGTGCCTATCAATGGGCAGTGGGTTGTGCTAGTTGCTACTGTGATCAGAGCCAGAATCCAGAGAAAGGCAAATGAGCACTGGCCTGAAGCACAACATTCAGTGACACCATAACACTTGGGAATCAGGATAAATAACACACGAATGCAATATTCTCTTAAAAATCAAAATTAATGCCAAAATCTATGATGAACAACATATCAAAACTTCTAAAAAAGATAGAATCAGTAACAGTGCTGGATCATAGTGAATCCTGGGGCCAAAGGAAGAATCTGAAAGAAAAACAAAATGAAAATAAAAGGAAAAATACTGATCTAGTCTTTATTGAAAATTTTGATATTTGTTCATCGTGGATTTTTGCACTAATTTTTATTTTTTTAAACTGTGATGTTATATATTGTTATTTGGTTTGGGGGGTGGGGAATGCTTAAATTCTGCATCTGAGGCAAATGCCTCAATCATCTCACAGCCTGCTGGGGATCTGAAGATCCCATATCACTTGAGAAAGTGATACATGTAAGTACATGTAAGTAGAAAAGTTATGAAAAAATGTCAGGAGCCAAGAGAAAGGAGAGCTTATTTCCACAGTGGGGGTCAGTGAAGGCTTTGGATGAGCTTGTATTTACATAGGACTTTACCATGCTTGAGCATTAATAGAAAGAAGATCCCAGAAACCCAATCACACTTTTAAGTGAAGCAAGAAGCATTACCAGATTAGAATAAAGGAAGGGAATTCACAGGTTGTAAATGGAGGAGGTGTGCCAGGTGATGAAAATGTGGGTTTATACAACACAGAGTGTGTCTGGGAGTCCTTCCCCTGGCAAGGGAGGAGACCTTGCAAGGATGGATTCAGCTTATAATGCCCTTATACAATCAAGACCCCTTTTACTAACTCTGTGGATTGAGACAGAAGCCAGTGTGGAAATGAGTGAATAAATCATGCTTGTGAATGGTGAAGGAGATGCCTTGCACCTAGAAGGCATCCTCATTCAGTAAGTGAATTCTGACCTCAAGGACTGGTTTCTGAATCAGCACGCAGAATTCTGTTGTGGTCAAGATCCAGGTGAATGTCCATGCCAATGAAAAAAATCCTGATGTGGAAAACCAAACCTTCATAAAGCACAAACCACAGGAGAAAGCATGAATTAAAAATTATCTAAAAATTTGTTTCTTAGAAGGAATCAGAGCTTAGCTAAAAGGCTTGATTCTGAATCCTGTAATTCATTCAGGTTCCATCATCCTTTATTGACTAATCACCAGGTTCAGAAAGAGAGACTTTAGAAGGTTTTTGTGTTTTTTTGACCTAGCCCTCTCTTTTGAATGAGCAGAGTCATCTGTGAATCTATACCAACCCAGACCTAAAGGGGCAGATTTCCTGTTGTGCCCACAGAGATGATGCTAAACCCAAACAGAGCCATTTTCCACCGCAGTGTGTGTGCACCCACGTTTGTGGTCTTGTCCTAATTAGACTAAGGTCAGAGTCCCCAAACTCTGTTTATAACAGGGCCCATTTCCCGTGTCTGTGAGGCACACCTGGCTAACAGCCAGACCACTGGCCCAGGGGTTTAGGTGGTTCTGAGTGTGGCCCTGCCACCCTGAGGAGTGAGAGGAATCTCTCTCCATAGACCTGTAAACCATTGCTGGGGAAACACTGGCTGGGAAGCTCGACGTTCTGCAGCCCAGCTCGCTGTTCCTCCAGAGAAGATTAAGAGAGGAAAAGACTTTGGTCTAATCGTGTTCTAACCGCCCCTGTGCCTCTGATGTACCATTTTCTAGCACTTGTTTAGTAGCGAGATGTACACACACTGGGCAGGGCTGAGTGCTCAGCAAAGTCCGCAGATAGGCAGTTGTATTATTTCCATGCCACCCAGTTTTCTTAGCATCTATTTGACCAAATCTCCATTCTAAATGCTGTGGTGAAAATGAAATAGGATAAGGTCATGACGTAAGTGTTTGGTTGAAGCTATCAAAGACAGATTAACCAGGTGTTACCAGAGCAGGTGGAGGCTTCAAGGAGAAGGGATAACTGGATGGTCTTAAAAAAAAAAAAAATGAGTAGGTTTCAACAAGCAGAGAAAGGCAAAAGGGCCGGTCAAGTGAAAACACCAGATGGGACAGCTGGATACTTTCCCTATCAAAGTGGGAAAATCCAAGCCTTGTTCGGGGAAAGGTTTGCTCTGTGATTTATAATGGAATAGGGCCATGAAAAGGCACACTGGACAAATGGGGCAGGCCAAGGTTACAGAAGGCCTAGAGCGCTGTATCAAGGAGACTGGATTTTATGCTACATAAGCAGACTTTGGAGATATTGTAGGTTCAGTTTGAGGCCACCCCAATGAAGCAAATATTGCAATAAGGTGAGTCTCACAAAATTTTTGGTTTCCCAGTGCATATAAAAGTTATGATTACACTATAGGGTAGTCTGTTAAGTGTGCGATAGCCTTATACCTCAATTAAAAAATATTTTTTTTGCTGAAAAATGCTAGCCATCATCTGACTCTTTAGTGAGTGATAATATTTTGCAATAGCAACCTCAAAGATCACTGATCACAGATCATCATAATAAATATAAAATTATGAAATATTTGAAATATTGCAAGTATTACTGAAATGTGACACAAAGACACAAAGTAAGCAAATTCTATTGGAAAAAATGGGGCCAGTAGACTTGCTCAATGCAGGGTGGCCACAAACCTTCAATTTGTTAAAAAATGTAACATCTTCAAAGTCCAATAAAATGAAGTATGCCTGTATTCATCCTGCTGTTGTTCAGTTGCCAAGTCATATCTGACTTTGTTACCCCATAAACTGAAGCATACCAGGCTTCTCTGTCCCTCACCATCTCCCAGAGTTTGCCCAAGTTTGTCATCCTTAGGACAAGATATTAGCCACTTACTGGGTGCTTGGCACTGGGGGATGCAAAGGTAAGTCACAGTCTTCGAAGTAGGAGAGAGATATAAAGAAGTAAAGGGTCATAAGTATTATGACTGAAAGGTAAAATGTACGGTGGTCAACTCTATATGGAGCTTAGGAATACCGCCAGGGATGGGGTGGGAGAGGGCAATGAAGTTTGAGATTTAAGAAAACAAGACTACTGGGCCAGGGACATGATTAGAGCTGCATTGTAGCAAGATCACCCACACTGTGTTGTGTGGGATGGTTTGGAGAGAGGAGCAACTGGAGACAAGGATTCTGACTAGAGGTCATCACATGGTCCAGGAAATAGACAACGAGGGTAATGCTAACAGTGATAGAAAGGAACACATTGGTGGATTTGGCTGATCCAAGAGTCAAACCAGATCACGCATTGCTCAGTAACTACCTACAACAAAGTCTGGGCTTCCTTGCTGGCTCAGCGGTAAAAGAATCTGCCTACTAATGCAGCAGATGCAGGAGACCCCCTGGAGAAGGAAATGGCAGCTCACTCCAATATTCTTGCCTGAGAAATCCCATGGACAGAGGAGCCTGGTGGGCTACAGTCCTTGGGGTCACAAAGAGTCAGACATGACTTAGCGACCAAACAGAAACAAACAACAAAGTCTAATTCATATGATGAATCTATGAAACTGAAGTTATGTCTATTTCTCTGCCAGCTATGTAGGAGTGCCACCAAGAACTGATACAATCATATAGTCTGACTTTCAGAACATTCCCTGTCCCTCTAATGTAAAAATAATGAACAAGTTCTCTTTCTAAGTACATCCCTTTTAAACCCCTCTTCTGGTATTTGTACTAAGAATCTTTACCTATCCCTCCACTCTCAGCTTCCAAAGTAAATAAATATTTCCAAAGAACGTTTCTGGGAAATAGGATGGTAATTTTCACATATCTGAAGATTTAATCATGATTTTTGCTGCTGCTGCTAAGTCGCATCAGTCGTGTCCAACTCTGTGCGACCCCGTAGACGGAAGCCCACCGGGCTCCTCTATCCCTGGATCCAGGCAAGAATACTGGAGTGGGTTGCCATTTCCTTCTCCAATGCATGCATGCATGCATGCTAAGTCGCTTCAGTCATGTCCGACTCTGTGAGACCCCATAGATGGCCTCCTACCAGGCTCCTCTGTCCCTGGGATTCTCCAGGCAAGAACACTGGAGTGGGTTGCTACTTCCTTCTCCAGTAATCATGATTCTTAGAACTATATTTTGTGTGTAAATGGAAGAACAAACCTTTCTGCCCCGACCCCTGGGGGTTTGCTATATATAATGATAATAAATCCAATAAATCTCTCAGCAACCTTGTATGGACCCTCCTATATATACTATAGCTCAGAGAAGAGTGGAGAAAAATACTTTCAAGAAATTAACAAGGAGAGCAGGGCCTTGACTCTTGGAGAAACTGCTAAGCCTTTTTCCTCAGTGTGAGAAGGTCCCTGATGGTGGGTCTTGGGCAGGCATATAGGCTGTGACTGGATTAGTGAATGTGTTTTGTGCCTAAAATGGTTTAATTTGTATATAGTAGTTACACAATAAATATTTATAGAACTCAATTTTTCAAAGGGGCAGATTTCAGATGAATATAGGGAAAAACTTTCCAACAATTAGAGTTGTCCAACCACAATGGCTGGAGAAGTGAAAGAACTTTCCACCATCCTCTCCTCCCAGTTTCTTACCCTCTTCTCCTCTTCCCTCCTCCTCCTCCTTCTTTTTCTTCTTAACAACATTATGACTGCAAATACCACTTCATGGGAAAGACCCTACTGGAACTATAGGGGACACAAAGTACCAACTGCCAAGGAAATGACAAGTGTGTGTGTGTGTGTGTGTGTGTGTCTGTGAGTAGTTGGGGAGTGTGGAGGACAAGAGACCAGAGAACTAGAGATAAAAATATACAGAAATGTCTGCTCATTTTATGACAGACAGGTTCAAAGGAAAAATGATGACAGACTGAGAGAATTGAGAGAGATTTCTTTGGAGAAGGATGACTAGGACCTAGAAGGATGACTAGCATTTTAATTTAAAAAAAAAATGAGGAATTGATGAGCAAAGAGAAACACAGGCACTAGTTATCTATTATACTGTGGCTTGGGCATAGGGTAGATGCTGCTGCTGCTGCTGCTGCTGCTAAGTCACTTCAGTCGTGTCCGACTCTGTGCGACCCCATAGATGGCAGCCCACCAGGCTCCCCCGTCCCTGGGATTCTCCAGGCAAGAACACTGGAGTGGGTTGCCATTTCCTTCTCCAATGCTTGAAAGTGAAAAGTGAAAGTGAACTCGCTCAGTCGTGTCTGACTCTTCGAGATCCCATGGACTGCAGCCCTCCAGGCTCCTCTGTCCGTGGGATTCTCAGGCGAGAGTACTGGAGTAGGGTGCCATCGCCTTATCCATAGGGTAGATAGTAGAAGGTAAAACTGGAAAACTTTTTGGGATCGTACGGCAAAGTTTATTGGGGGATGGGAGAGGAGTTTGCACTGGATCTCAGACGCTATTTAGGGTTCCGTTACAATAAAATTATTTATAAGGATTTAAATTGTGTTTTGGGAACACTCACCTGGCAGCAATGAAATAAAAAGATTATGGGGGAAAGAGAAAAGAGGCAGGGAACAAGGGAACAATGGCCCAGAGGTAGTACAGTGACTACCTGGACTAAGGATGGAGAAAAGCAACAGATGTGAGGGAAACAGTGAAGTGTGACAGAGGCACTGAAATGGCCCTGAGTGGCTTGGTTTGGATGACTCTAGTTAGTTCTATAGATGGAAAGGGAACACAGAAGGGATCCTCAGAAAAAGAAAGGAGGAAAGAGAGGAAAGTGCAGAACTGTCCCTTCAGAAATGTGCCGACCCATATACCTACCGTGCCTGCTTCATTTTGATTTAAACAATCATAGTATCAGTTCTTTGGTATCTTGCATATGGTTTACTACCAATAATGGTGGAGGTGTGCTAAAGTTAGCAAAATATATATTATTTTTATAAATGAGTGTAGTTTCAAAGTTATGATTCCAATAACTTGCATTCTGATAGGCCTTCTGAAGTGGAAAAGAAAAGAGTGTAGATGTAGCAAATTTCTTACAGCCCTGCACATGCCCAAGGGAGCATGTCATTCATTAGAACAAAACACACCACCTCTTTCACACAAGAAGAGCGAGAGAAGCACTGTTTTGAGATTAGAGCCTTTGTTTTCCTCCAAGTAGTGTCAGTGTTTAGTGAACAAGTAATAAATAAGCTCTCTGTGCCTCGGTTTCCTCCAAAAAGAGGATGAGAGTACCACCCTCAGAAGATGGCGGTGGGGACTGGAAGGGATGATGGATACCAGGTCTCCATCACGGTGCTAACAATAGGAGGCACTCAAGAAGAAAGGACTCTCTCAGACCTCCCAGCCCATCTCCCAGAACTGGGATCCACATCAGAAGACGAGGTGGGGGCACATGAAAGCTCACCGCCAGTAAACCGGGTTTGCCTGAACTGAGGAAAAGAGACTTTAGATACCACTTTGAGGAGAAAAATTGTTTCTCTTTCAACTAATATGAACATATTTTAATATTTGAGATGTTAGCTAAATCAACTTTTAATATTGTTTTAAAAAATTTAAGCAACTGCAGACCAGACAACATGAGAATAAAGACTTGAGCAGACATGCTACCACAGCCATGCTCCTGATCCGATGGACTTTCTGCTCAGAGATAAACTGTAATGGTTTCATTTCACACTTCCCCATTTAAAATGGTGTGTGGCTAGCCAAATGCACATAACATAGCTATTTCCTATTTGGTTTCCCATTTCTATTTGCTATACCCTTCTCCAGGGGATCTTCCTGACCTAGGGATCGAACCCAGGTCTCCTTCATTGCAGGCAGATTCCTTACTGTCTGAGCCACCAGGGAAGCCCTTCCATTTCTGTAAATACTATATAAGGTGTTGCACTATTCCCTGTGTAAGCTAGAATCAATCATTATAATTTTGCTGTGTAAATGTGTGTAACAAATGATCCACAGAGACATCTGCTTCTAACCAGCTGTGTGACCTTAGAAAATTTACTTTTCTTTCTTGACCTCAAGTCTTCAGCTGAGAAAATAGTTTTAATAATGTCCCATTGTTATGAAAATTCATTGCTGGGAGGATTGAGATAGTACATAAATTTCCTAGCATATTCCTCTTCCCAACTTCCTATGATAAGGCAAGATGATAATAATTCAGGTTCGGAATGTGCCAGAACTCTTCCAAATGCTTTATGCACACTAACTCTCTTAATGTTCTTGAGGATCTCATGATTTAAGATTATCCCCAGAAGAGGAAACTGAGGCACGGGGAGGTTAAGGAACTTGCATAAAGTTGCTTACAAGTAAGTTTGGTCAAGTCCCGATCATTGGTACCAGAGGTTGGATTCGCATGCTCTACGGCCCTTGCCACATTTGGATTCATGACTAACATTTTGGGTGATTTCATGTCTGTAATACATAAATCTTCATAAAGAATGTTGAAGATCTCTATTTAAAAAGATCAAAATGCTGGTTTGTTGTTGTTGTTCAGTCACCAAGTCGTGTCTGACTCTTTGTGACCCTATGGACTCCAGCACACCAACTCCCCTGTCCTCCACTACTTCCTGTCATTTGCTCAAATTCATGTCCACTGAGTCAGTGATGCTATCTAACAGTCTCATCTTCTGTCTCCTCCTTTCCTTTTGCTTTCAATCTTTTCCAGCATCAGGGTCTTTCCAATGAGTCCACTCTTTGCATCAAGTGGCCAAAGTATTGGAGTTTCACCATCAGTCCTTCCAATGAACATTCAGGACTGATTTCCTTTAGGATTGACTGGTTGGATCTCCTTGCAGTCCAAGGGACTCTCAGAGTCTTCTTCAGCACCACAGTTTGAAAGTATCAATTCTTTGGTGCTCAGACTTCTTTATGGTCCAACTCTCACATCCATACATGACTACTGGAAAAAATCATAGCTTTAACTGTATGAACCTTTGTCAGCAACGTGATGTCTCTGCTTTTTAATATACTGTCTAGGTTTTTTGTAGCTTTCCTCCTAAGGAGCAAGTGTCTTTTAATTTCATGGCTGCAGTCACCATCTGCAGCCACCGTCTGCAGTGATTTTGGAGCCCAAGAAAATAAAATATGTCACTACTTCCACTTTTTCCCCTTCTATTTGTCATGAAATTATGGGACTGGATGCCATGATCTTAGTTTTTTTTAATGTTGAGTTTCAAGCCAGCTTTTTCACTCTCCTCTTTCACCTTCATCAAGGTGCTCTTTGTTCCTCTTCACTTTCTGTCATTAGAATGGTATCATATGCATATCTGAAGTGATTGATATTTCTCCCGGAAATCTTGATTTCAGTTTGTGATTCATCCAGCCTGGCATTTTGCATGATATATTCTGTATAGAAGTTAAATAAGCAGGGTGACAGTATACAGCCTTGATGTACTCCTTTCCCAATTTTGAACCAGTTGGTTGTTCCATGTAGGGTTCTAACTGTTGCTTCTTGACCCGCATTACAGTTTTCTCAGGAGACAGGTAGGGTGGTCTTGTATTCCCATCTCTTTAAGAATTGTCCACAGTCTGTTGTGATCCATACAAAATGTTAGACATTTAAATTTCTTTTGGTCTGATTTCTTTTACCAGGTAACACTAGTATACCTAAATCAAGCCAGTAAATAGCTGTCTACCCTCCTCCCCCAACTTTGCTAAATTGGTTCTTAATTTAACCAAAGTTTCAGAGAGAAAATCTGCCTTTTGAATCTCAAATGAACTGCCTTACACTCCCATTTGAAGGGTTTTGCACTCTTGTGCTTCCTGGACTCTGGATGCATAAGGAAGGTGCACCTTTTGATACTGCTGGTCAAGTTCCAGTTCCTCCCATTGAAACACTGACTCTGTGCATCAACCTGTGGGTCACCTCATTGAGGGCTTTCTCTAACAAGGGGATATGCATGTCGAAAATCCAAAATGGTCCCTTGATTTTCTCTCTCTCACACACACACTGTCTTATATACACTGATTATAGTTTATAAGTACTTTATGCCCTTTACTGAAGACTTAAATACAGGCATTTATATCAGACCCATGCAAACAAATAAAGTCATTACTATTGATATGATATCGATATATTTCTATCAATTGAGACCAACTATCACATTATTCCCTCCTTCCTATCCTCACTCTTACTAGCAAAGAGTATTATGCTTTATATATACAGAGCAATCAGCCCTCTCTTTGTTCCTATCTTTTCTTTTCAAAACTTACCTGGGTCCAAACTTTCCTGCTCAACTTTTCACTTCAGGCTGGCTCACCAAGGTAAGAGAAATTCTGAGGCCAGGTGGTAAGATAGTCTGTTCCCATTCTGTTCCATTAAGCTTGCCCACAACTTGAGTGAGAAATGTATCTCTGTGAACAACCAGCCTTGACAATTAGGCGGCAAGTTCTCTAACATCCCACCTCAAATCTCCTTCTGCCTCTTGTCCTACATGCAGAAGCCTGGAGAGTGGGATCCATCCAACCTGACATAATATTCCAACCCAGAGGTACTGATTTTTGGTGAAGCTGTTTGTAATCCACCCCCCCCCCCCACTCCAGAGGCCATTGGCTGAAGAAGAAGAGATTGGAAGTGATGCAAGAGAAGTGTCATCTTGAAGGGATCTCAGGACCACTGGGTGGCAAATAAGGGTGCTGATGGAAGGATGCATGAGCAGAGTTTAGGGGGTACCACCAGGGGTTAATCAGAGAAGGGATCATGGCAGAGAAAGACCTGGAAGTCTCAGGTGCCTGAGGGCCCTGCAAAAATAAGTTGGAGACTGAGAATCAGGTCTGGGTCTACTGGGTGATTACCCTTCTTTTATCCTTTGGTCATGGACAGCAAGCTGCCATTTTTGTCTTCCCTCCTCCATGTCTTTTATCTCAGGGTCAGCATTTCCAATTAATATTTATCTAACACCAAGCATAGGGTAGATGTTTGAAGATTAGACTAAGAAGAAAAGCCTGGACCCTGCCCTGGGAAGCTTCTGGGGTCTTTCTCAAAGACAACAGCTGATTTATCTACAGCAGCCATACTTGAGAGCAAGTGGGAAACTCATTTCACCCAGATGTAGTCCCATCTGTCCTCAAACTGGGGGAATAGAGGACAATGTAGGGATTGGTAAAATTTCCATTTGTGCCAAATACATGGACTTTGCACACAAAAGTAAAAAATGTCTCAGGAAGGCATACACTTCCTAAGTAGAAAGCTGTTCAGCCCCAGGAGAGTCAGCCCTTGGGAGTGTGTACTGTCTGGGCTCTGAAGGAGGGTGCCTGTCTGCTGTGAAGCCTTCCAGCAACACTTCAGAGTCAACACCATCAGCCAGTTTCTCCTCATGGAAATCATTTTGCCATCAAAGAAAAATTCTATTTTCCCCTCATTTAATTACATGGACTTTTGCTAAATTAAATGCACCAAGCGGCTGGGAGCCAACATCTACAAAGGAGAAATCTCAGCTGCCTCTGTTTTCTGCAGATCCATGCTTCCTTGAAAACAGACACTGGGCGATGGAAAATATGGTAAAAGTGTTAACATTCATGCTAAAAGGAAAAACACCTTTCCTTTCCTTTACATTGGCCAGCCACACCTGGCAAGGCAAAGGCCAGCTTAGTGAAAAGTCACTTCTGCAAAATCCAGCTGAGCTGTCAGCTGAGCTCAGCAAGCAGTGACTTGGAAACAAAAAAATCTGGGGAAAGAATCTTTAGTTTAAGATAGACTGCAGTTCTGGTGTTAGAATATATATATTAACTAATATATACAATTAATTATGTGTATCATGTGTAAACAATATATGTTCAACTTTTTTGACAAGAAGTAGGTCATTCACCTTCAAAGAAATGTTCTCAAGGACATGTCCAAAAGTATCCAAGTTTATTGTATATTGTATTCATGCCTAGCCTACAATACAAGAAAACTCAAAGTAGCGAAAACAATTCCCTGTAAAGTAGAAAGGATTTGCTTTAAAATTTCTAATGTGATGCCAGTCCTTTGTGAAGCTAAGTAGAGGAGGAGATAGGAGCACCTTAATAATCCCTTTAAATCTTCACTCTAATTTGGCCAGAAAGGAATTTACATCTTTCCTTGATTCAAAACATGTGTCCCCAGGTGGGAAAAGAAGTCCGGTTGTGGGGAGAAAGGGTAATGCCACTCCTTGCTTTTCCACATGGCTTTATTCAAAACTTGTTTAACTTTTTGAGAAACAATTTATTTGAAAAACAGAAACACAGATGCTTCCTAACAGACCCTTATTGTCACAAGCCTTGAGATCGAGGTGAAGAAAATGGAAATGTTTTCACCTGTTCACGAATGAGTGGGGTGGTAGCACTGAGCCATGCCCCAGCACACTCTCCTCTGCATCCTAAAGCCCAGGACAACTTGAGATGCTTTGGAGTCTGTACATGACATTAAGGAAAGCAAAAGCTTTCCTTAACATTAAATTCCTTAGTCAACTTCTGGGCCCCTTTAAACTGTGAACAAGACGACCCTTGTTCTGGAAAATCTATCGCCTCTTGCCAACACACACACATATACAAAAACACGACTGTTGGGCAAATAAATCTTTCCAGAGAAAATAGATTCCTTTCCAATTCAGTCAACTGTACTGAGCTGGAAAGGGAGAAATGTTATTTTTCCAGGATGAAGGGAAAACAAGATCTCTCCTGTTTATCCTTTCTAGGCCATTTTAAAAGAAGGTCAGTTTAGTGCCTTCATTAAAAAGAAAAAAAACCTCAAGTGTTGTTTATCAGAAGACACTTGGTTTCTTTCAGGCTGGAAATTACAGATTGGAGCTCTATTCTTTTTCTCTTTGACCTAAGATACACATGGCAGGACTGAATTTCCTGCTGCTCTGGAGGAGTCAAAAGTGTTGGGAATGGGAAAGACAGAGTTTGATGATGGGGGATTCTTTCCGATGGGCCACCGTCTCCATCACCAGCCTGTGTCCCACCCAAATCACTGAGCATGAAATATTGAGCTTATGATTGATTTCCACTTCATTCAAGGCTGCACACATATTCTATGCTTACTTTTACCTATATTCCCCATAGTTTGTGGACCTGACTCATCACCTAGGAGAGTGAAAAAAAGTGGAGTAATGAAGTCCCTGGCTGAGGGGTGTGGGTAGAATTTAAATTGGATATAACGCTGTCTATTCCCCAGCATGTTCTTTAGAGCTTACTGGAGTGAGTCTCAAGGAAATCCCATTCGCAGCTCTGCTAACCTGAGACTGAAGATACGAGCTTTCTAGCTCCTCAACAGGAAGATAAGCCTCATGTGTACGGCATACAGTTGTTGCTCAGTACGTCTGGTGAAAAAAATCGAATGTGCTTTTTTTATGATGAATCTAGGATACTAAACTCTAAAAAATCTTACTATAAAAAAATGTTTCTACAACATGAAGGAACCTTGAGGACGTTAAGCTAAGTGAAATAAACCAGTCATAAGAAGACAAATACTGTTCGATTCCATCTATATGAGGTGTCTAAAGTAATCAAACTCTTAGAATGGTGGTTAACAGGAGCTGGGAGGAGAAGGGGAAAAGGAATTGTTATTTAATGTGTATAGAGTTTCAGATTTATAAGATGAAAAAGTTCTGGAGATCTGTTTCATAATGATGTAAATATATTAAAACTACAAAACTGTATAATTGATAAAAAAGGGTAAAGTTCATGGTATGTGTTTTTATCCCACACACCAAAAAAAAAAACAAAACCCTGATCTTTACATAATTATTTTAAAAAGTAGACAAAACGAGATTTAAAATGGGTTTGAGAGAAGTCATCTTGTCACCCTCCCACCCAAAGCAGAACATTGTATTAGATTTGGTAGAGAAAGGAAATAATTTCAAACATTTTCATTTGCTTCAAGTATTGTTAATATTTGCCTTACCCAACTTGTGGCTACCATAAGCTTATGCAATATGTGTTTCTTTCTTCTCTGTTTCATTCCAAACCAATTCCAAACAGAACAAAAGAGCTGCTTGACTGCACTGGAACGTGAGTGAGCCCCAAATGGAAAAAGTCGTCTCCCTTCTTCCCATTTGTTTAATGGCTAGTGTGGTTTGGATCTTCCCAGGTCTGGGATGGAATACCATTTGTTTAAGAATTCATATTCTGGCTTCTTTTGTGTAAGCACAAGGTGTAATAAATAACCAATTTAAAAAAGAAAGAATTCATATTCTGAATGCTGAGGAGAAGAGTCAGAAAACCTGCAATCCCTCAATAAAGCAGCCAAAACGGCGGTGTGGACTCCTGCAAAGAGCTCCTTCCAAGGCCCCATTCAGCCTGGCTCCGGAGAGTGGAGGAAAGGAGGGGGCATTTGCAAAGACCTTCTTGCCAAAAGCACTAAAGGCCTAAAGACTGTTTCAAAGAACTCTTCGTTTCCAATGACTGGGGTGGGGAAAAAAATGCTGTATTGTTTTTTAGACAAACTTTTAGTTTCTGAGAATGATTGAGAGGAA
This sequence comes from Bos taurus, assembly GCF_002263795.3. Classification (NCBI taxonomy): domain Eukaryota; kingdom Metazoa; phylum Chordata; class Mammalia; order Artiodactyla; family Bovidae; genus Bos; species Bos taurus. The sequence continues at coordinate 14,325,084 of NC_037339.1, forward strand.
CTTAATGATTTTAAAAAGAATGTTTAAATAATAAAGGATTTTAAACACTGTATCTAGACATGTGTGTTCAGTGACAGCCACTACCGCTTACACGTGGTTAGTAAGCATTTGATGTGGCTCATCTGAATTGAGGTATGTTCTAAGTATAAAATATACATAATATTTTGAAACAATAAAAAGGATTTAAATATCTTATTAATAACTTTTATATTGGCCACATGTTGAAATTGTATTCTGTATATATTGCATTAAATAAAGTCTATTGTTAAAATCAATTTAACCTGTTTATTTTTATTTTCTTAATATGGTTACTAAGCATTTTAAGTAACAAATATGACTTGCATTATATTCTTATGGACAGTACTAATGTAGACTACTCTGCAGAATTAGTAAGAGAAAAATGGAAGGTAAGGGTCTACAGAAAATTGAAAGAAGGGTCTTATCCGATTGATCCCTTTATCACTACGCAGTATCCTTCTTTGTCTCTTGAACATTCTTTATTTTAAAGTCTATTTTGACTGATATGAGTATTGCTACTCCAGCTTTCTTTTGATTTCCATTTGCATGGAATACCTTTTTCCATCCCCTCACTTTCACTGTGTATGTTTCCCTAGATCTGAAGTGGGTTTTTTGCAGAAATCTTATATATGGGTCTTGATTTTGTATCCCTTCAGGCAGTCTATGTCTTTTGGTTGGAGCACTTTCAGTTCAGTTCAGTCGCTCAGTCGTGTCTGACTCTTTGTGACCCTATGAACCGCAGCACGCCAGGCCTCCCTATCCATCACCAACTCCCGGAATTCACCCAAACTCATATGCATCAAGTCTGTGATCCAGCCATCTCATCCTCTGCCATCCCCTTCTTCTCCTGCCCCCAACCCCTCCCAACATCAGGGTCTTTTCCAATGAGTCAACTCTTCACATGAGGTGGCCAAAGTATTGGAGTTTCAGCCTCAGCATCAGTCCTTCCAATGAACGCCCAGGACTGATCTCCTTTAGGATGGACTGGTTGGATCTTCTTGCAGTCCAAGGGACTCTCAAGAGTCTTCTCCAACACCATAGTTCAAAAGTATCAATTCTTCTCAGCTTTTTTCACAGTCCAACTTTCACATTCATACATGACCACTGGAAAAACCATAGCCTTGCTAGATGGACCTTTGTTGGCAAAACAATATCTTTGCTTTTTAATATGCTATCTAGGCTGGTCATAACTTTCCTTCCAAGGAGTAAGCGTATTTTAATTTCATGGCTGCAGTCACCATCTGCAGTGATTTTGGAGCCCAGAAAAATAAAGTCAGCCACTGTTTCCACTGTTTCCCCATCTATTTCCCATGAAGTGATGGGACCAGATGCCCTGATCTTCATTTTCTGAATGTTGAGCTTTAAGCCAATTTTTTCACTGTCCTCTTTCACTTTCATCAAGAGGCTTTTTATTTCCTCTTCACTTTCTGCCATAATGATGGTGTCATCTGCATATATGAGGTTACTGATATTTCTCCCAGCAATCTTGATTCCAGTTTGTGCTTCCTCCAGCCCAGCGTTTCTCATGATGTACTCTCTGCATAGAAGTTAAATAAGTAGGGTGACAATATACAGTCTTGACGTACTCCTTTTCCTATTTGGAACCAGTTTGTTCCATGTACAGTTCTAATTGTTGCTTCATTCAGTTACATTTAAGGTAACTGTCAATATGAATATTCTTACTGCCATTTTGTTAGTTGTTTTGGATTTATTTTTGAAGGTCTTTTTTTCCTCCCATCCTCTTCTGCTTTCTTTTCTTTTGATTTGATGTCTACCTTTAGTGATGTTTGGATTTTTTTTTCTTTTTTGTGTATTAATCACTTGTAGATTTTTGGTTGCCATGAGGTTTTTAGAATTACGTCTTTTAAGCATTCCTTGTGTGTATGTGTGTTTATCACCCAGTCGTATCTGACTCTTTGTGACTTCACTTTAAAAAATATGTCCAAAATGTCAACATTCAGTGACTTGGAAAAAACAAGGGTATCTTCTCACTTGGTTCCTAACGTTGGCTTAAAAGTTTTGATGATCTAAAAAATCAGCATTATCTATTTATTATTGAGAAGGGGTTAATAAAAATACTGGTCCTTCAACTACAAAAGTTAACAGAATTTAAGTTGAAGAAAATTGCAAATTGATATTCAATCTTGGGATTGCAAGATGGTGGAGGAGTAGGTGGACATGGAATACATCTCTCTCCGTGGATACATCAGGAATACACCTTGAGACACAAAAGTCCATGCAGAACACCAGCTGAAAGCAGATAGGAATACCTGATCAGCAGAAAAGAATACATAGACCCACGAAAAACTCAGTAGTACAAAGGAACTAGGGGGAAAAACAGGAGAATTAGTAGGACTGGACCTGCCCTCAGTGGGCGGGAGAACTGAAGCAGGAGTCTGATCCTCACACCAGGCAATTGTCTGAGTCAGAGGAGCAACATCTAAGGCTGAGATGAAAACAGTCCTTGCCACAGCCATACATACACTACTATGTATGTGGCTGGGAGCTGGAGTTTAGGGGCTGTGGAGCAATTCCAGGGCAAGGGCTGCTGTTGACTGCAGAGAGACGGATCAAGGGGATGTGAAGGAGGATATCGTGCTGGAAAATGCCTGTAGAGGAAAGCTGGGCAGCCATGGAAGCAAGGCGATACTGCTGAGTCATGTGTAGGGGGTGGAGCCATCACCATAGTGTCTCTCTCCCCACATGCCAGCATCTGCAGCTGAACAATAGAGGCTGGCCCATCAAACACCTGACACACTGAACTACAGAGTAGGACCCCCACACAGGGTGCCCCTTTAAATGCCTGACATGCTGATCTACAGAGTAGGACCCCAGGCAGGGGGCCCCTCTATGTGCCTGATGCCACAAACAACAGAGAAGGACCCCAGGCAAGGAAGCCCTTTAAGTGCCTGAACAGGTGGGGCTGTAGAGAAAGCCTGGCCAGAGGCCTTCTGATCGCCAGCTACAAGAGGCTTGAAAAAAAGACTCTGATAGGGCCATAACTCCTGTGGCAGAGGCAGTCCATGTCCCCACACACTTGGCGCCGCCAGAGTCCCCGCAAGCCAAGCAGCTGCGCTACCTTCACACTCAACTCTCACTGAGGCAGAGCTGCCACAGGCAAAAAAGTTCTTGAGCCTATGTGCACAGGGTCGCTTGGGTAGTGTCCCACTTGTTGCGACCCTGTAGACTGTGGCCTACCAGGCTTCTCTGTTGGGGGCTTCTCCAGGCAAGAATACTGGAGCATATTGGCCAATACTGGTTGCCATACCCTCCCAGAGCACTATATTTCCTGCTGCCCTAGCCACCAACTCCCCTGAGTACCTGGTGCTGCCAGAACCCCTGCGACCCAAGCAGCTGCACCACCTCCACACCTGGCCCTCATAGGGCAACCTCAGGAGTAAACCCCAGTGGACAGCCCATATTCAGAGGGGGAAATAAAACCACAATTGAAACCCAGGGGCAGTGTGACTAAGGAAGAAGAACCAAAACCTTCCCACCAGCTGTACAAGCTACAGATTAAATCCACATGATCAACTAGGCAGACTCTGTGTCTGTGGAATATATAAAGGTCACTGAGAGCTCCCACTAAAGAAAAGAGAGCTGTGGACATCGGAGGCAAGAACACAGAGGAGTAGGAGCAGATTAGAATCTGAGCTGCCCCCGCAGAAGGTCCAGAGATCAGCACAGTGTGAAAGGGCATCCTAGGGAGGTGAAGTGGACTGTGACTCCCAGTGAGGGAAAGGACTCTGACAACAGTGACTCAAGAAAAGCATTTATTATTCTTATGTTTTGATTTCTTCTGTAGATTCTTTGGGGTTTTTCTTTCTTCCCCCGCACCCCCTACCCAACCGCTCTGTTGTAGTTGTCAATTTTATTGACACTATGAAATCTAACCAAGCTTTTGAGCTTTCTTTTTTTTTTTCTTTTTTTCCTTTGGTCACATTTTTTATTGTTATAAACCTCTGCCTCTATATTGGGCTTTTGTAGTTCTGGGGAGTTGTTTTTGTTTTTTTCTTTTTCTTTGTTTTAAATTTTAATTTTTAAACCTATTATTATTTTTTCTACATTTATTCCTTTGCTTGCTTTTCCTACTGTTCTTTTCCCCTTGCCTTGCAGTTAATCTTTAATATGTATAAATCTTCTTTATCTACCTCTATTTAACTTTGCATATCTATGATTTCTTTCTTTTCTTTCTTTCCTTTAGTCTCAACATATTTGTTAGTTTTATTTTCATTGCTTTATACCCCAATTGGCACCTTACTTTAGTTTTGTTTTCCAGTTTGTGCTTTAGTTAGTTTCATTCTGGTAGACATAACTTCTGGTTCCCTTTGTTTGCCAGGTCAGTCTATTGTACTATATTTTTGTTGGACTGTTTTGATGTTGTTTATGGGCGTATATGTATATGTATATACATTTTACTGTTGTTATAAACTTCTGCCTCTACATTGGGCTTTTACAGTTCTGTGGAGTTTTCCTTTTTTTCTTTTCTCTTTCTTCTTCCTTTCTTTTTTTTTCCTTTTATCTATTTTATAATTTTAATTTTTAATTTTCTTAAACCTATATTATTTTTTTTTACATTTATTCCTTTGTTTGCCTTTCCTACTGTCCTTTTCCCCTGGCAGTTAATCTTCAATGTATATAAATCTTCTCTATCTACCTTTATTTAACTTTGCATATCTATTCTTTCTTTCTTTCCTTTCCTCTCAACAGATTTCTTAGTTTTGTTTTCATTGCTTTATTCCCCACTAGACACTTTGCTTTAGTTTTGTTTTCCAGTTTATACTTTAGTTAGTTTTGTTCTGGTAGATATAATTTTAGGTTTCCTTTGTTTGCTGGGTCAATCTATTGTACTATATTTTTGTTGACTGTTTTGATTTTGCTTATCAGTGTATACATATATGTGTATATTCAGTCACAATTTTTATTGTTGTTATAAACCTCTGCCTCTACGTTGTGCTTTTGCAGTTCTGTGGAGTTTTCCTTTTCTTTTTTTTCTTTCTTCTTCCTTTTTTCCTTTATCTTTTCTGTTTTTTATAATTCTAACCTTTAATTTCTTTAAACCTATTATATTTTTTCTACATTTATTCCTTTGATTGCCTTTCCTACTGTTCTTTTCCCCTTGAAGTTAATCTTTAATGTATATAAATCTTCATCTACCTCTATTTAAGTTAATATATCTATTCTTTCTTTTCTTTCTTCCCATTCCTCTCAACAGATTTCTTAGTTTTGTTCTCATTGCTTTATTCCCCACTTGGCATCTTGCTTTCATTTTGTCTTCCAGTTTGTGCTTTAGTTAGTTTTGTTCTTAACTGGTAAACATAAATTTTGATTTCTTTCATTTGCTGGGTCAATCTACTGTACTTTATTTTTGTTGGACTGTTTTGACTTTGCTCATGGATGTATATGTAAATGTGTATATTCCATTATTTTAATTATTATTTGCCTGATTTTGTACCTGCCATTTGTCTGGGGTTCATCTTTGATTTCTCATTTTTGGATATTTGTTGTAGTCTCATTTAATGCCCTAACAAACCATTTGTGGAATCTTCATTCCTGACCAGAGATCAGGCCCTGAGCCTTTGGATTAGGAGCACTGACTCCAAGACCCTAGACTACCAGAGAAGTAACCCTAGGGAGTATCAATAGTGAGAACTCACACAAAGGAAGCCACTGTAATACAAGACCCAGAATCACCCAACCACCAGTAGCACCCTGTGCAGGACACCTCATCTAATAAACAAAAACAAAAATGCAAACCCAATCATCAGCAGACAGGATTACCACCTCACTCAGCCTTGCCCATCAGAGGAAAAACAAACCACAAACATAAACTTAGCACAAATCTCACCCTATAAGAAGCTTACACAAACCACTGGACCAACCTTAGAGTGCAGAAACCAAAAGGAAGAAAGAATTCAACCTTGAAGCCTGGGAAAAGGAGACCTCAAACACAATAAGTTTTTTTTTTAAAATGAAAAGGCAGAGAAATACTACAAATTAAGGAACAAACTAGAAACACAGGATTTCAAGTAAATGAAGAAGAAATAGGCAAACTACCTGAAAAAGAATTCAGAAAAATGATAGTAAAGATGATAAAAAAAACCTTGAAAGCAAAATGGAGAGAATGCAAGAATCAATTAACAAAGACCTAGAAGAGTTAAAGAACAAGCATGCAGAGACAAAAATGCAATTACTGAAATTAAAATACTCTAGAAGGAATCAATAGCAGAATATCTGAAGCAGAAGAATGAATCAGTGTGCTGCAAGATAAAATGGTGGAAATAACTTCTGAAGATCAGAATAAAGGAAAAAAATGAAAAGAACTGAGGATAGTCTCAGAGACCACTGGGACAATATCAAACACACCAAATTTGAATTATAGGGGTCCCAGAAGAAGAAGAGAAAAAGAAAGGGTATGAGAAAAATTTTTAAGAGATTATAGTTGAAAATTTCCCCAACATGGAAAAGGAAATAGTTAATCAAGTCCAAGAGGCATAAAGAGTCCCATACAGAATAAACCCAAGGAGAAACACACTAAGACACATACTAATCAAACTAACAAAGACTAAAAACAAAGAAAGAATATTAAAAGCTGCAAGAGAGAAGCAACATATAACATATAAGGGAAACCCCATATGCTTAACAGCTGATCTTTCAGCAGAAACTCTGCAGGCCAGAAGGGAATGGCAGGATATACTTAAAGTACTGAAAGGGAAAAATCTACAACCAAGATTACTGTACCCAGCAAGGATCTCATTCAAAATTGATGGAGAAATCAAAAGCTTTTCAGACAAGCAAAAGTTAAGAGAATTCAGTACCACCAAACCAGCTTTACAACAAATGTTAAAGGGACGTCTATAGTCAAGAAATACAAGAGAAGACAAGAGATCTACAAAATCAACCCCAAACAATTAAGAAAATGGCTATAAAAACAAACATATCAATAATTACTTCAAATGTAAATGGATTAAATGTTCCAACCAAAAGACACAGATTAGCTGAATGGATACAAATACACAACCCATATATATGCTGTCTACAAGAAACCCACTTCAGACCTCAAGACACATATAGACTGAAAGTGAGAGGATGGAAAAATACATTCCATGCGAATTGGAAGCAAAAGAAAGCTGGAGTAGCAATTCTCATATCAGACAAAATAGACCTTAAAATAAAGAAGATTACAAGAGATAAGGAAGGACACTACATAGCGATCAAGGGATCAACCCAAGAGGAAGACATGACAGTTGTAAATATCTATGCACCCAACATAGGAGCACCTCAATACATAAGACAAACACTAACAGACATAAAAGGAGAAACTGACAGTGACACAATAATAATAGGACACTTTAACACGCCACTCACACCAATGGACCGATCATCAAAACAGAAAATTAATAAGGAAACACAAGTCTTAAATGATACATTAGATGAGATGGATCTCATTGCTATCTTCAGGACATTTTATCCAAATGTAGAAGAATACACCTTCTTCTCACGTGCACATAGAACATTCTCCAGGATAGACCACGTCTTGGGTCACAAATCTAACCTCAGTAAATTTAAGAAAATTGAAATCCTATCAAGCATCTTCTCTGACCACAAGGCTATGAGACTAGATATCAATTATAAGAAAAAAAAAACTGTAAGAAACACAAACACATGGAGATTAAACAACACGTTTCTAAATAACCAACAGGTTACTGAAGAAATCAAAAGGGAAATCAAAAAATTTCTAGAAACAAATGACAATGTAAACACGACAACTCAAAACCTATGGGGTGCAGCAAAAGCAGTCCTAAGAGGGAAGTTTACAGCAATACAATCCTACATCAAGAAACAAGAAAAACATCGAATAGACAGCCTAACTTTACACCTAAAACAACTGGGAAAAGAATATCAAAAAGACCCCAAAATTAGTAGAAGGAAAGAAACCATAAAGACCTGAGCAGAAATAAATGAAAAAGAAATGGAAGAAGCAATTGTAAAAATGAATAAAACTAAAAGCTGGTTCATTGAGAAGATAAACAAAGTTGACAAACCTTTATCCAGACACATCAAGAAAAACAGAGAAGAATCAAATCAACAAAATTAGGAGTGAAAAAGGAGAGGTTACAACAGACAATGCAGAAATAGAAAGGATTATAACAGACTATTATGAACAACTATATAGCAATAAAATGGCTAACCTGGAAGAAATGGACAGATTCTTAGAAGAGTTCAATCTTCCAAGGCTGAACCCAAAAGAAAGAGAAATTATGAACAACCCAATTACAAGCACTGAAACTGAAGCTGTGATCAAAAATCTCCCCAAAAACAAAAATCCAGGACAAGATGGCTTCACAGGAGAATTCTATCATTTAGAGAAGAGCTAATGCCTACCCTTCTAAAACTGTTTCAAAAAATTGCAGAGGAAAGAACACTTCCAAACTCATTCTACAAGGCCAACATCACTGTGATGCCAAAACCAGACAAAGACAAAACAAAAAAAGAAAACTATAGGCCAATACCACTGATGAACATCGATGCAAAAATCCTCAACAAAATTTTAGCAAACAGAATTCACCAACACATTAAAAAGCTCATACACCATGTTCAGTCAGTCAGTTCAGTTCAGTCACTCAGTCATGTCTGACTCTTTGTGACCCCATTAATTGCAGCACGCCCGGCCTCCCTGTCCAGCACCAACTCCTGGAATCCATCCAAACCCATGTCCATAGAGTCAGTGATGCCATCCAACCATCTCATCTGCTGTTGTCCCCTTCTCCTTCTGCCCTCAATCTTTCCCAGCATCAGGGTCTTTTCCAATGAGTCAGCTCTTTGCATCAGGTGGCCAAAGTATTGGAGCTCCAGCTTCAACATCAGTCCTTCCAATGAATACCCAGGACTGATCTCCTTTAGGGTGGACTGGTTGGATCTCCTTGCTGTCCAAGGGACTCTTGAACACCATGTTCAAGTTGGGTTTATTCCAGGGATGCAAGGATTCTTCAACATACACAAATCAATCAATGTGATACACCATATTAACAAATTGAAAGATAATTCATATAATCATCTCAACCATGTAATCATCTCAATAGATGCAGAAAAAGCCTTTGACAAAATTCAGCACCCATGCATGATTAAAACACTTCAAAAAATGGACATAGAAGGAACCTACCTCAACATAGTAACAGCCATATATGATAAATCTACAGCAAACATTATTCTCAATGGTGAAAAACTGAAAACGTTCCCACTAAGATCAGGAACAAGACAAGGGTGTCCACTTTCACCACTATTATTCAACATAGTTCTGGAAGTCCTAGCTACAGCAATCAGAGAAGAAAAAGAAATAAAAGGAATCCAGATCAGAAAAGAAGTTAAGCTCTCACTGTTTGCAGATGACATGATAGTCTACATAGAAAACCTTAAAAATAGTATCAGAAAATTACTAGAGCTAATCAGTGAATTTAGCAAAGTTGCAGGATACAAAATCAAATACACAGAAATCATTTGCAGTTCTATATACTAACAATGAATGAAAAATCAGAAAGAGAAATTAAGGACTCAATCCCATTCACCACTGCAACAAAAAGAATTAAACATCTAGGAATAAACTTATCTGAGGATACAAAAGAACTGTACACAGAAAATTATAAGACACTAAAGAAAGAAGTCAAAGACAACATATACAGATGGAGAGATATTCCATGTTCCTTGGCAGGAAGTATCAATATTGTGAAAATGACTATACTACCAAATGCAATCCGCAGATTCAATTTGGTCTTTATCAAATTACCAATGACATTGTTCACAGAACTATAACAAAAAATTTCACAATTTAAATGGAAACACAAAAGACCCTGAAGAACCAAAGCAGTCTTGAGAAATATGAATGGAGCTGGAGGAATTAACCTTCCTGACTTCAGATTATACTACAAAGCCCAGGCACCTATGGGTACCTTATTTTTGACAAAGGAGGCAAGAATATGCAACGGGGCAGAGACAGCCTTTTCAATAAATGGTGCTGGGAAAACGGGACAGGTACATGTAAAAGAAATAAAGTAGAACACTTCCTAACACCATACACAAAGATAAACTCAAAAGGGATTAAAGACCTAAATGTAAGACCAGAAACTATAAAACTCTTAGAGGAAAACATAGGAAGAACACTCAATGACATAAATCAAAGCGAGATTCTCTATGACCCACCTCCTAGAGTAATGGAAATAAAAACAAAAGTAAACAAGTGGAACCTGATTAAACTTAAAAGCTTTTACACAGCAAAGGAAACTATAAGCAAAGGTGAAAATAACAACCCTCAGAATGGGAGAAAATAATAGCAAATGAAACAACTGACAAAGGATTAATTTCCAAACTATACAAGCAGCTCATACAACTCAGAAAAACAAACAACCCAATCAAAAAGTGGGAAAAAGACCTAAACAGACATTTCTCCAAAGACATACAGATGGCTAACAAACACATGAAAAGATGCTCAAGATCACCCATTATTAGAGAAATGCAAATATAAACTACAATGAGATATCACCTCACACTGGTCAGAATGGCTATCATCAAAAAGTCTACAAACAGTAAATGCTGGAGAGGGTGTGGAGAAAAGGGGACGCTCTTGCACTGTTGGTGGGAATGTAAATTGATACAGCCATTATGGAAGACGGTATGGAGATTCCTTAAGAAACTAGGAATAAAACCACCATGCTGCTGCTGCTGCTGCTAAGTCACTTCAGTCATTTCCGACTCTGTGACCCCATAGACAGCAGCCCACCAGGCTCCCCTGTCCCTGGGATTCCCCAGGCAAGAACACTGGAGTGGGTTGCCATTTCCTTCTCCAATGAATGAAAGTGAAAAGTGAAAGTGAAGTCGCTCAGTTGTGTCAGAGTCTTCGAGACCCCATGAACTGCAGCCTACCAGGCTCCTCTGTCCATGGGATTTTCCAGGATATCACCCAGCAATCCCACTCCTAGGCATATACCCTGAAGAAACCAGGGTTGAAAAAGACACATGTATCCCATTGTTCATTGTAGCACTATTTACAATAGCTAGAACTGGAAGCCAATGGCACCCCACTCCAGTACTCTTGCCTGGAAAATCCCACGGGCAGAGGAGCCTGGTAGGCTGCAGTCCATGGGGTGGCAAAGAGTCAGACATGACTGATCGACTTCACTTTCACTTTTCACTTTCATGTGTTGGAGAGGAAATGGCAACCCACTCCAGTGTTCTTGCCTGGAGAGTCCCAGGGATGGGGGAGCCTGGTTGCCGTCTATGGGGTCGCACAGAGTCAGACACGACGGAAGCAACTTAGCAGCAGCAGCAGAACTGGAAGCAACCTAGATGTCCATCGACAGATGAATGGATAAAGAAGTTTGGTACATATACACAATGGAATATTAATAAGCCATAAAAAGGAATGCATTTGATCAGTTCTGATGAGGTGGATGAATCTAGAACCTATTATCCAGAGTGAAGTAAGTCAGAAAGAGAAAGATAAATATCATATTCTAAGGCATATATATTGGAGAAAGTGCTGGCACCCCACTCCAGTGCTCTTGCCTGGAAAACCCCATGGATGGAGGAGCCTGGTGGGCTGCAGTCCATGGGGTCGCTGAGGGTCAGACACGACTGAGCGACTTCACTTTCACTTTTCACATTCATGCATTGGAGAAGGAAATGGCAACTCACTCCAGTGTTCTTGCCTGGAAAATCCCAGGGAAAATCCCAGCCCTGGTGGGCTGCCGTCTATGGGGTCGCACAGAGTCAGACATGACTGAAGCAACTTAGCAGCAGCAAGGCATATATATGGAATCTAGAAAAATGGTCTGAAGAATTTATCTACAGGGCAGCAATGAAAAACAGACATAAGAATAAACTTATGGACATGGGGAGAGGGGAGGAGAGGGTGAGATGTATGGAAAGAGTAACATGGAAACTTATATTCTGCTGCTGCTACTGCTGCTAAGTCACTTCAGTCGTGTCCAACTCTGTGTGACCCCATAGACGGTAGCCCACTAGGCTCCCCCATCCCTGGGATTCTCCAGGCAAGAACACTGGAGTGGGTTGCCATTTCCTTATCCAATGAATGAAAGTGAAAAGTGAAAGTGAAGTCACTCAGTCGTGTCCAACCCTCAGCGACCCCATGGACTGCAGCCTTCCAGGCTCTTCCATCCATGGGATTTTCCAGGCAAGAGTACCGGAGTGGGGTGCCATTGCCTTCTCCAAACTAACATTACCATAGTAAAATACATAGCCAAGAGGAATTTACTGTATGGCTCAGGAAACTCAAACAGGAGCTCTGTATCAACCTAGAGCAGTGGAATGGGGAGGGAGATGAGAGGGAGGTTCAAAAGGGAGGGGAAATATGTATACCTGTGACTGATTCATGTTGAGGTTTGACAGAAAACAACAAAATTCTGTAAATAAATTATCCTTCAATAAACAAATAAATTTTAAAAAATACAGAACTAATAAAAAAAAGATTCAATCTTTTCTAAACACAGAAGAAAAAGGGACTTTATTTGATGAAGAAGATTATAATATTAATTGAGTACCATCAGGGTGTCTCATAAGTTCATGATTCTTAAAAGGTCCAAAACAGAAAACATCAACTTTATCATCAAAGTAGCTCATCCTCCCTTTTCATTCTCTATCCTGGGCACTGTCACCTGAATCTACCAAGTCTGGGATTAAGCCAGAAACCTTATTGTTTTCTCTACTCCTCTTATTTCCTTACCCCGCTTTTAGTCTGGCCATCTTATAAGACACAGGTTTACTTACTTTGTCTGAATAGTACAGAGTGTGCTTCTCATTGACTGGGCCTGTCCTTACTCCCACCAGCAGGACTTATTCCCATATCCAGCCAACACAAGGCATGGATTCACCTTTCTAATTTTTTCCAGCGAAATAAGTATAAAATTATATCTCAATGTTTTGTCAATTTGGTGAGTTACTTATGATTTATTAGCCTTTTGAGTTTATTTTCTATAAATTATTGATATTTTGCCCATTTTTCTATTGAATTACTGTCTTTTTCTTGTTGATTTGTATTATTTGATTTCTTGTTGATTTGATTTCTTGTTTGATTTGTGTTTTTCCACAGTCTAGATAGGAATCCTTTGTCCACTTGTCAACAATGTCCACTTGTCAGTCCTTTATCAACATTTTAAAGGCTCTTCACCCATTGTGAAATTTGTTTCTAACTTTACTCATATGCCTGTTATTATAAAATAGAAATCCTTAACTTTGATGTATTCAATAATCAACTATACACTACATGATTTTTCAAGTTCTTGCTCAACAGGTCTTATACTGCCTCATCAGTATATACATTTTAAAATACATGTATCATGTATCTCAAAAGTCTAACTACAATTTTAGTGGAATTACTTTGCATGTACTAGATGTGGGGAAAGCTGATATCTTTACAATATTATTAAGTGTTCTCCTCTGAGAACATGGAATATCTGTTTATCACTCAAAAATTTTTTTCTATGTTCTTTATTATAATATTTACATTTTCTCCAGAAAGCCTTATATGTTTTGGTTAAGCTAATTACCAGACTGTTTTTAGTTGCTGTTATATGATAGTATCTTGCTTTTTTATATAATATTTTCTAATTGTTTGCTCTTAGAAATGCACTTATAACTTGATCATACATATACCATGTTCTTATAATTTACCTGTTGATTCTATCAGTTATTCAAAGTAAATAGGTATATCACCCTGAAAAAACCAATGGTTTATTTCTTCCTTTCCAAGCTGCTTATTTTTTTTCTTTTGTTCAGTGTTGGTCAAGATTTCCAATATTGTAGTATTGGTTATAATATACAGTGGTTTTTAACTTAAGAATATTTGTTTCCAGTCTTAATAGGAATGTACTTAAAATTTCTTCAATAAGTAATCTACTGAGGGTTTTGGTATATTTAAGGGATTACATGACAATATTAATTGATTAATTAATTAATAAGGGATTGCTGCTGCTGCTGCTAAGTCACTTCAGTTGTGTCTGACTCTGTGCGACCCCATAGACAGCAGCTCACCAGGCTCCCCCGTCCCTGGGATTCTCCAGGCAAGAACACTGGAGTGGGTTGCCATTTCTTTCTCCAATACATGAAAGTGAAAAGTGAAAGGGAAATTGTTCAGTCGTGTCCAAGTCTTCGAGACCCCATGGACTGTAGCCTACCAGGCTCCTATGTCCATGGGATTTTCCAGGCAAGGGTACTGGAGTGGGGTGCCATCACCTTCTCCGGATTAAATGGCACTTAATCCACTAAGGGAATTAAAGAAGTCCTTTTTACTCTTGGCTTACTAAGATATTTATCATAAATAAGTAAAGAACTTATCAAATGCTTTTTTTGTATCAATTGAAATTATTATGGGATTTAAAAAAAATGTTAGTCTATTAATGCTCCAATTATGTTGGCAGAATCCCTAATGATGAACAATTCGTTAACCAAGCTGTATTATTTTAAAGCAAACTGTTGGAATCAATTAGTTAGTATTTTCAAAGATTTTTCATCTTTCAAAATATTTTTTAAAAGAGGGTAGAGTTGTTTTTTTTTTTTTTTATAATGTGTTCATCTTATTGTACCAATATGAAATGATCTTGATTAACTTTTGTTTTTGTCTCTTCTGGAGTAATTTGGAAACTTATTATTCCTCAAGAGTTTGGTAAAACTCACCTGAAAAACCATTTAAGTCTATAGTCTTCTGAGAGTGGAGGTTTTCAATTGCAATTTAACCTCTTTCAAACGTATTGGTCTATTCAAGTTCCCTATTTCTAATACTAATTTTGGCATTTGATAGTTTTCCATTTTGTCTATGTTTGTTTTTTTTTAGTTTATAAGTCTTTTAATATTTTAATGTTTCTTATGAATGATAATCACTGTTGAAGATTTCAATCAATATAGAAAAAAATTAAAGAAGAAATTGAAAATCCTACCCCAAATCCTAGCCCTAGAAATGATCATAATATAAACACTTCTATATACATATATGGTTAAAATTTTATAGCAGACATTTCTTGGTATGCATAGTTATAACATTATGATTAATAATAATAGCAAACACATAGTACTTTATATAATTACATCAGATAAATTTAGAAGAATTATATGTATCTACAGATAGAAGCCTTGACTAGACGGACTTTTGTTGGCAAAGTAATGTCTCTGCTTTTCAATACGCTATCTAGGTTGGTCATAACTTTTCTTCCAAGGAGTAAGCATCTTTTAATTTCATGGCTGCAGTCACTATCTGCAGTGATCATGCTGCGATTCATGGGGTCGCAAAGAGTTGGACACGACTGAGCAACTGAACTGAACTGCACTGAACAGATAGAAGAATGGATGCCTAAAAACCAAGAATCTGCAGTTCCTTCTTTAAACAAATGTTTAATAAATTCTTCTTAGATGCCAAGTGATGGATTTCAATGATTGGTAAACAGGGCTCCCATCTTTAATGCCTACAAAGCTAACAGTGAAACATAGGGACTTACAGTTAAGCTCTGCTCTGGAATTGGAATGGGATGAAAAGGAAACATGGAAGAAAGAAGATGGTTCCCAAAGGCTTGCTATGTAAAAACAAGGAAGAAAGAAGGTAGGCAACCTTCTTTAGGAAGGAGGGAGGGACCGCCATCTATATCAATAGTGGTGAGCAGAAGAAAGCACCCCCAGGGGAACAGAAGAAGGGCTGCACCTAGTCCTCTCTATAAAACAGTACACATTTTGGGTCCACCAATCAGAAAACAATGCACTCTCTGGACTGGCCAATTAGAAGACATTTGCCCTTCTTCCTGCTTCACACACCGCATTGGGATCCCAGTGGCTATTACATCTGCTTGGTAAGGTGTCCTTGTCCTTGAGCCTGCTTCTGGTAAGGCTGTCCTCACCATTGCTCAGTGTACTTGAGGTCACTTTAACACATCATTAGAACAGATCACAGTTGGTTTTGTGATATCTGTCATTTAGGATGAACAAATATGTCAATAAAAAGAATTATAACCCAATTAGGGATTGCAGGGCTGGCAGGATAGCTTATTTTCTGGTTATTTGCATATTCCCATAAACCCCAATTAAAAATTTCAGACTTCTTAACATTATTTTAAAATATCACCAATTCTCTAAGAAGAAATGCATTCTGGAGGAGGGTGTATTAGAAAGAAAACATATTGGGACCCTGTACATGTCAAACTTTTTAATTCTGGATTTCTGTTTAACTATAACAAATACACAGAAAACTACACAAATTATAAGTGTACAGCTCAAAAAATTTTCACAAAATGAATACATCCAAGTAGCCAGCACTCAAGTCAATAAACAGACCTGGTCCTAATACCCCAGGGACCCCTTCATGGCTTCTAGTCACTGCTTGCCATCTACAAACAACCTCTACTCTGACTTCTAAAGCCTGAGGCTCACTTTGAATGTTTGTGAACTCTACTGCTACTGCTAAGTTGCATCAATCGTGTCCAACTCTGTGCGACCCCATAGACGGCAGCCCAACAGGCTCCTCTGTCCCTGGGAGTCTCCAGGCAAGAATACTGGAGTGGGTTGCCATTTCCTTCTCTAATGCATGAAAGTGAAAAGTGAAAGTGAAGTTGCTCAGTCGTGTCCAACTCTTAGCAACCCCATGGACTGTAGCCCACCAGGCTCCTCCATCCATGGAATTCTCCAGGCAAGAGTACTGGAGTGGGGTGCCATTGCCTTCTCCGTTGTGAACTCTATGTAAGTGGAATCGTTTAGCATGAACTCTCTTCTGTCTGGCTTTTTCCTCTTAACCTTCCATTTGTGATATTGATTCAGATTGTTGCCAGTGGCGATAGCTCCTTCATCCTTTCATATATATATATATATATATATATATATATATATATATATATACACATACATACATACATATAGGAGAAGGCAATGGCAACCCATTCCAGTACTCTTGCCTGGAAAATCCCGTGAATGGAGGAGCCTGGTAGTCTGCAGTCCATGGGGTCGCTAAGAGTCGGACACAACTGAGCGACTTCACTTTTCACTTTCATGCATTGGAGAAGGAAATGGCAACCCACTCCAGTGTTCTTGCCTGGAGAATCCCAGGGACGGGGGAGCCTGGTGGGCTGCCGTCTATGGGGTCACACAGAGTCGGACACGACTGAAGTGACTTAGCAGTATATATATATATATATATATATAATTTTATTTATTTATTTTTTGGCTGTTCTGGGTCTTCACTGCTGTGTGTGGTGTTCAGCTTTCTCACTGCAGTGGCTTCTCTTGTTGTGGAGCATAGGCTCTATCTAGGTTCAAGGGCTACAGAAGTTGCAGCATGTGGAATCCTCTCAGACCAGGGATCAACCCCCATCCCCTGCACTGGTGCGCAGATCCTCAACCACTGTGCCATCAGGGAAAGCTGTAGAGTCCACTCTTGTAGGAATGCATCACAAACAATTCATTCTCCTGTTGATGAACATTTGGGTCATTTCCAGTTTGGAGCTAAAGTGAATGGCTGCCAGCCATTTCAAATGTCTGATTGTTGTCAACATACTCCTGCCAGAAGCCACACCAAATGTGAATGTGAAACTCAAAAGCTGATAAACTATCATGGCTGTGAGTGAAGTGAAAGCCGCTTAGTCATGTCCAACTCTTTTCAACCCCATGGACTATACAGTCCATGGAATTCTCCAGGCCAGAATGCTGGAGTGGGTAGCCTTTCCCTTCTCCAGGAGATCTTCCCAACCCAGGGATAGAACCCAGGACTCCTGCATTACAGGTGGATTCTTTACCAGCTGAGCCACAAGGGCAGCCCAAAAATACTGGAGTGGGTAGCCTATCCCTTCTCCATCGGATCTTCCCAGCCCAGGAATTGAACCAGGGTCTGCTGCATTGCAGGTGGAGTCTTTACCAACCTAGCTATCTAAGGGAAGTCCGTCATGGCTATATGAAGCAAAAATAATTATGAAAGGTCTTTTTCCAGGCTTGGAAAATTTAAAGGTATGGTTACTGTACAAGGCAGTTATGTGCAATTCACAGTATACTGCTAATAAGTCATTAGCCAGTGAGAAGAAAACAAAATTGATGAATTTTCAGGTAAAGAATAAGAGTTGATATGATCTCAGCAACAGTCGGTTATCTTTACTCTCTGCCTTTAGCAAAGCTTGATAACTTTTTCATGATACGATAATGTGACACTCCTAGGATTTAACATGTATACTGTGCTGATCAACCTAAAACTGTTAAGTAGGTGGCAAGTGGCATGTTCCAGAAAAAGGAGTTTAGGCAAATCACTTCACCTCCCTCTTGTCCTATTTATGATAGCAAGTCAATATCAACTTTAGACTGAGCTGAGAGCTGTCTCCAGCAGGCCTCTGCCCCACACACAGTCAGCCTAGCAGGTGCCCTGTATGTTGCTGCAAAGATCTCGTGGGAAGAACCACAGCCTCGAGGTGGGAGGAATTCTATTAATACCTTAGACTTTTATAGTACTCTGCTGTGCTGTAGAGGACTTTGAGCATCCTTCTAGAAGAGCCAGCCAAAGCTTGTGACTCATATGCCAGCATTAGAAGAAATGTGGCTTTGGAGATGAGCCTTCATACGGCTCTTGTGGTGGCTTCCAGGCTCCTTATATGGGCTAATTTCTCATGTCCAGCCATTATGTTCAGGGTTCAAAAATATGATGAACTAGTCAGGGGGAAATTCTCTTTTCTTCCCTAACATCACTCACAGCATCTTAGCTTTCTGTGTATTTACAACAGGCTATTTCAAGGGGCTTATTCTTTCTATGCCATGGATTCCTTTGCCTGTCTGGTGAAGTCTGTGGACTCTTTCTCAGACTACTGCTTTAAAATGTGTAAAATAAAATACACAGGACTACAAAGGAAATCAAGTACATAAAAAATACTGTTATCCAAATAGCAAAACAAAACAAACTAGATTTATGATATAGTGATGCTAAAGCTGAAACTCCAACACTTTGGCCACCTCATGCAAAGAGTTGACTCATTGGAAAAGACCCTGATGCTAGGAGGGATTGGGGGCAGGAGGAGAAGGGAACGACAGAGGATGAGATGGCTGGATGGCATCACCAACTCGATGGACATGAGTTTGAGTAAACTCCAGGAGATGGTGATGGACAGGGAGGCCTGGCGTGCTGCGATTCATGGGGTCGCAAAGAGTCGGACACTACTGAGCGACCGAACTGAACTGAACTGAATGTATTTACTTCCTTATTGACATATAATAAGACTTAGAGGTGGGAAAAGAAGATAATTTCAAAGTAATAATGAATCTTCACAATATTCGAAGATACCTGGGACAACTGAATGTGATATTAAAGTATTTTTATTTCCATTGGTGACAAAGCCACAGATACGAATACTTCTGTGCTTTGCTGCCCCTGCTGCTGCTGCTGCTAAGTCGCTTCAGTCGTGTTCAACTCTGTGCGACCCCATAGACAGCAGCCCACCAGGCTCCCCTGGCCCTGGGATTCTCCAGGCAAGAACACTGGAGTGGGTTTCCATTTCCTTCTCCAATGCATGAAAGTGAAAAGTGAAAGTGAAGTCCCTCAGTCGTGTCCGACTCTTAGCGACCCCATGGACTGCAGCCTTCCAGGCTCCTCCATCCATGGGATTTTCCAGGCAAGAGTACTGGAGTGGGGTGCCGTTGCCTTCTCTGCTTTGCTGCCTATATTTATAATTAAAAAGAATTATGAATTTCCATTAAAGGATAATAAAATCTTAAGACGTATCCCTTTTCTCCATCTAAATTCATAGCTCCCCCTGAATTCCAACACAATTCCCTGCAATCTATTTCCACTTCAGTGCCCCAAAGATGGCCCTTATCTAAATACATACACACACACTTTGAGATAGCATTAGCTCTCTAGAACCCAACATCCTGTCTCCAGAAAGATGGATTCCAGGCCAGTCCTCTCTGTTAGAGAGCAGCCCATCTCTAGCTTGTGACTGTCATTCTCAGACTTTGCTATTACGTGCAGAAAAGAACTGACCTTGAATTTAATCATTGCCTTTTCTTGTCAGTTTCTAGCATGACTCCCTGTGACAGGCTGAGAAAAAGGCCTTCTTTTAAATGATGTTCTTGCTCTTTGGAAACAATTAGGGAAGTTTAGATGATTTACAGGAATTATTGTTAATTTTAAGTTGACACTAATCAGCTTGATTAGTCAAGTGGACCTTAGGAAGCATCACTACGAACAAAGCTAGTGGAGGTGATGGAATTCCAGTTGAGCTATTTCAAATCCTGAAAGATGATGCTGTGAAAGTGCTGCACTCAATATGCCAGCAAATTTGGAAAACTCAGCAGTGGCCACAGGACTGGAAAAGGGCAGTTTTCATTCCAATCCCAAAGAAAGGCAATGCCAAAGAATGCTCAAACTTTTGCACAACTGCACTCATCTCACACGCTAGCAAAGTAATGCTCAAAATTCTCCAAGCCAGGCTTCAGCAATATGTGAACCATGAACTTCCAGATGTTCAAGCTGGTTTTAGAAGAGGCAGAGGAACCAGAGATCAAATCACCAACATCCGCTGGATCATGGAAAAAAGAAGAGAGTTCCAGATTTTTCTATTTCTATTTATTTATTTCTATTCTATTTATTTAAAGCATCTATTTATGCTTTATTGACTATGCCAAAGCTTTTGACTGTGTGGATCACAATAAACTGTGGAAAATCCCTCAAGAGATGGGAATACAAGACCACCTGACCTGCCTCTTGAGAAACCTATATGCAGGTCAGGAAGCAACAGTTAGAACCAGACATGGAAAAACAGACTGCTTCCAAATAGCAAAAGGAGTACATCAAGGCTGTATATTGTCACCCTGCTTATTTAACTTCTGTGCAGAGTACATCATGAGAAACGCTGGGCTGGAGGAAGCATAAGCTGGAATCAAGATTGCCGGGAGAAATATCAATAACCTCGGATATGCAGATGACACCACCCTTATGGCAGAAAGTGAAGAGGAACTAAAAAGCCTCTTGATGAAAGTCAAAAAGAAGAGTGAAAAAGTTGGCTTAAATCTCAACATTCAGAAAACGAAGATCATAGCATCTGGTCCCATCACTTCATGGGAAATAGATGGGGAAACAATAGAAACAGTCTCAGACTTTATTTTGGGGGGCTCCAAAAGCACTGCAGATGGTGATTGCAGCCATGAAATTAAAAGATGCTTACTCCTTGGAAGGAAAGTTATGACCAACCTAGATAGCACATTCTAAAGCAGAGACATTACTTTGCCAACAAAGGTCCATCTAGTCAAAGCTATGGTTTTTCCAGTGGTCATGTATGAATGTGAAAGTTGGATTGTGAAGAAACCTGAGTGCCGAAGAATTGATGGTTTTGAACTGTGGTGTTGGAGAAGACTCTTGAGAGTCCCTTGGACTGCAAGAAGATCCAACCAGTCCATCCTAAAGGAGATCAGTCCTGGGTGTTCTTTGGAAGGACTGATGCTAAAGCTGAAACTCCAATACTTTGGCCACCTGATGTGAAGAGTTGACTCATTGGAAAAGACTCTGATGCTGAGAGGATTTGGGGGCAGGAAGAGAAGGGGTCGACAGAGGATGAGATGGCTGGATGGCATCACCGACCGGATGGACATGAGTTTGGGTGAACTCCAGGAGTTGGTGATGGACAGGGAGGCCTGGCAAGCTGCAGTTCATGGGGTCGCAAAGAGTTGGACACGACTGAGCAACTGAACTGAACTGAATCAGCTTGATGAATGCATATGGTTATGAAACAAAATGTCCATATTTTTTAGAGCTGTATTTTTAACTATATAGAGATAAATAACATATCTGGGATTTGTAATTAAAATTTTTTAATTACCATAGGTAAAAATGGCTTTGTCTGCCTCAATTTTATTGTTGTTGCTAATCTGGATTGATGAAATATGCTAATAGCTATTATGCTACAGATAGAAATTATGGAAATGATAACAGAAGAAGTAAAATCAACCCAGATTTTTTTAAAAAGAGAATGAAATAACAGTGGTGAAAACCTGAAAATTCTAGACTCCAGGTGATAGTTATATGGGGATAAAACTGTTTTCCCTACTATAACAGTATGTTAAACTTTTTAATTATTAAAAACCTTTAAAATAATTTTTTGACCAGGAAATTAGGTTGCTGTTGTTCAGTCATTAAGTAGTGTCTGACTCTTTGTGATCCCATGGAGTGCAGCATGACAGGCTTCCTTGTCCTTCTCTATCTTTTGGAGTTTGCTCAAACTCTCATCCATTGAGTTGGTGAATCTATCTAATCATTTCCTTCTCTGCGGCCCCTTCTCCTTTTGCCTTCAATCTCTCCCAACATCAAGGTCTTTTCCAATGAGTCAGCTACTCACACCAGGTGGCCAAAGTATTGGTACTTCAGCTTCAGCATCAGTCCTTCCAATGACTCTTCAGGGTTGATTCCCTTTAGGATTGACTGGTTGGCTCTCCTTGCAGTCCAAGGGACCCTCAAGAGTCTTCTCCAGAATCACAATTTGAAAGAATCAATTCTTTGGTGCTCAATCTTCTTTATGGTCCAACTCTCACATCCAACATGACTACTGGAAAAACCATAGCTTTGACTACATGGACCTTTGTCAGCAAAGTGATATCTCTGCTTTTTAATGTGCTGTCTAGGTTTGTCATAGCTTTCCTTCCAAGGAGCAAGCATCTTTTAATTTCAAGGCTGCAGGCACCACCCGCAATGATTTTGGAGCCCAAGAAAATAAAGTCTGTCACTGTTTCCACATTTTCCCCTTCTATTTGCCATAAAGTGATGGGACTGGATGCCATGATTCTAGTTTTTTGAATGTTGAGTTTTAGGCCAGCTTTTTCACTCTCTTCTTTCACCTTCATCAAGAGGCTCTTTAGTTTCTCTTCACTTTCTGCCATTGGAGGAGGACATGGCAACCCACTCTGGTATTCTTGCCCGGAGAATCCCAGGGACAGAGGAGCCTGGTGGGTTACAGTCCATGGAGTCACAAAGAGTCGGACACAACTGAAGCCACTTAGCATGAATGCATGCACACACTTTCTGCCGTTAAAGTGGTATCATCTGCATATCTGAGGTTATTGATATTTCTCTTGGCAATCTTGATTTCAGCTTGTGATTCACCCAGTTCTGCATATCCCATGATGTACTCTGCATAGAAGTTAAACAAGCAGGGTGACAATATACAGCCTTAATGTACTCCTTTCCCAATTTTGAACCAGTCCATTGTTTCATGTCTGGTTCTGCAAACAGGTTACTCAGGAGACAGGTAAGGTAGCCTGGTATTCCCATCTCTTTAAGAATTTTCCACAGTTCATTGTGATCCACACAATCAAAATCTTTAGTACAGTCAATGGAACAGAAGTAGATGTTTTTCTGGAATTCTTTTGCTTTCTTTATGATCCAACAAAAGTTGCAATTTGATCTCTGGTTCCTCTGTCTTTTCTAAACCCAGCTTGTACATCTGGAAGTTCTCAGTTCATCTACTGCTGAAGCCTCGCTTGAAGGATTTTGAGCATAACCTTATTAACAGGTGAAGTGAGCACAATTCCCTTCTCCAGAGGCTCCTCCTCAACCAGGGAAGCTGGGTCTCCTGCATTGCAGGCAGATTCTTTATTTTCACCACCAGACACATCCACAACTGAGAGTTTCTGCTTTGGCCCAGTCTCTTCATTCATTCTGGAGCTGTTAGTAACTGCCCTCTGCTCTTCCCCAGTAGCATACTGAACACCTTCTGACCTGGGAGGCTCATCTGCAAGTGTCATATCCTTTTGCCGTCTCACAGCAAGGAAACTGGAGTGGTTTGCCATTCCTTTCTCCAGTGGACCACTTTTTATCAGAACTTTCCACTATGATCCATCTGTCTTGGGTGGCCTTGCATGGTGGAAATTAGGTAGAGAGTGCTTTTTAATAGTGCTGGTATGCTTCTTTACTGTAATTATTATTTAATTAACTTCCATGCACAATGCAACTTGATTTTATTGCCTCTCATAGTA
The DNA here is from genome assembly GCF_002263795.3 of Bos taurus. Lineage (NCBI taxonomy): Eukaryota > Metazoa > Chordata > Mammalia > Artiodactyla > Bovidae > Bos > Bos taurus. The sequence continues at coordinate 14,349,084 of NC_037339.1, forward strand.
AATACACAAGTTTTAAAAATTAGTTTCATTCATACCTTTTGCCAGTTGTCAAGTACGGTCTTGCCCTCCAGGACTTTATAGTCAAGTTGGGAAGAGATAATGTTTCTACATGAAGCCACAGTTGGGAAACAACATAAGACAGAGTATGGTATAAATGTCAAACTGTAATTAAGATGGAGCACGTGATAGGGGTTCAGGAAAGGGGGACTGAATCGGTGAGGACTGGAGGCCGGGCTTGGAGTTGGCAAATGCTGTCTATCAGTCTCTGTGTTCATTGCCTCTTGCTAATTTAGACTTCTTTACACTCATTTCTCCCCCGTGGAATTACCTCTGAATTCTTAAAGCTCATAAGCGACGACATTCTTGCTCCCAATATCCCCCTGGCCTCTTCCCTTGGAGGCCACGTGTGGCATATCCTGTCTCCATAGATGTGCACTCCATTCTGCTCAGTTTCATCTTTTATCTTGGATGGCAAACTATAGTCCAGATGCTAAGCATGACCATAAACATTCTTGTTCATGCAACCAACCCAGTGTGATCCCTGACCTTGAGTGATGGTGGTACTGCTTGCCAGACAGGCAACCAGTGGACCACTGAGCCTGACTGACCCCAGTATTGCCTCAGAGGACAGCCCCTCCCTGCCAAGTGCTGGGAAATAAAGCAATGAAGCTTCATAAAGATCTGCCATGAAGAGACAATGAAAGCGAAGGGGTGGATGCCTAAGCATGACTGTGGAGCCTGACTGGCAGCAGTTGCTGGAGCCAAATTCATAGCCCTTGGAATAAGCTAAATGATCTATCAGAGCAGGAAGAAAAAAATATTCCTAGAGCCCATTCAAGAAGACCAACCTCCTGGATGATCTAATTTAAAAATTGTTTTACATTGCTTAGGTCATTGAAACCAAAGCAAGTTTTTTGTTTTCCTTTTTTCTCCTCGTTAATTCTCACTTTGAGTTACCTGACCTATTTTGAGCAGGTTACCTGGTTGAGCTGAGCTGGCAAACAGATCAAGTCAGTGTGGGAGGGACAAGCATGTGCCTGTGCTGCCATTCACACCAAAACTAGAGGCTGCTTTCAGTATAGCAATGTTTTGGTCCTTTCATGACTTCAAATCACAAGTCTGAAGTATTAGTAACAGAGAAAACATCAAATCCATAGTGCTTAAGAGTGGAAGGATTTAAGGAATCTGTCCAGGACACACTCCTGACAGAGATGCAAAACTTTACCCCAAGTGGCCATCCCTCTCTGGGAACTGCCTCTCTGGCCACCATCTCTACCCCACCTCCTTGGATAAGGGGCTCCATTGGAAACTCAAGTCTACAAGATTTCATTTTATTCCACCTCTCATATTCAAGGGCATGAAAACAAAATGCTTTAACAACAACAAAAATGACTGCTGCTCTTCTGTGTCGGGGAGAAGCTTCTCAGAGGAAAAGGCATCAGAGTGAGGCTTTCTTTTCTTAGATGGTTTTTAAAATTTTTATTTATTTGGCTGTACCAGGTCTCGGTTGTACCACAAGGGATCTTCAATCTTCATAGCAGCATGTAAGACTTCAGCTGTGGCATGTGAACACTCAGTTGTGGCGTGCGGGATCTAGTTCCCTGACCAGGGATCGAACCCAGGCTCCCTGCAGTGGGGGTACAGAGTCTTAGCCACTGGACCACCAGGGAAGTCCCCAAGGTATGGCCTTGATCCATAAAAGTGACCTCAAGAATGACCTGGTTTGACTTACAGACACCAGGACATAGAAGCACCAAACTTCTGCTTCATAAAGTTACCAAAAATCTGAGTTTCCTCAGGGAAGCCAAGTGACACCATAGGGTCTTAGTCTCCAAGAAAAGGCAGTGGTTCCTGGAGAGATAACAGAAGGTAGCAGGCCTTAAGGTTCAACAAGGGTTGTGAAAAATTGCTTGGGGGCAAGAATGGCTACAGCATTTTGCAGAACAGTGGCATTTTTATTTTCTATTTTAAATAGTTTTTCATTTTCTTGTGATGCCTCCTATAACCTCCAACCACTCTGCAAGTCTATTACACACAAAAGCTTTGATTGAGGGGTGCTTTGGGGATGAAAAGAGATGTTGCCCAGTGTGAGGGGAAGGAAGGATAGGTCAACAATTGCAAGAGCTGTGACTGGCCATTAAGAACAGGCTACAGTGGAGAGAAGGCTGAAGCATGGGCCATCCCAGCTCGTGAATGGGCACGATGTGACTCCTTTTCATTCAAAATACATTTGAAGAAGGTGAACCTGACAGGAAGGCAGAAGGAATGCTATTTCCTACAGGGGAAAGGGCTGTGCTGGTAGGAGACACTAGGAAACTTGTTTAACATACATATTAAAAAAAAAAAAACCACATTTCTCTGGTTTGGATGACAACCTCCTACACACACACACACACACATACACAAACACATATACAATTAATCATTCTTATTTCTTGGTTTCCTTAAAACTTTTATTTATCTTCTATTATAGCAATTATCCCATTACACTACATTATTTCTGGTATACTCATATCTGTTTTTATACTTGTGAACTTTTTCTTTGTATCTTTGACCTGTGCCTGGCATGTGTTAAGAAGTATTTGCTGAATGAATATTTGAATAACTGACTACTACACATATCTGTTAACAGGATGGAACCCTGAGTCACTCAACAAAATCAAGTCTCATTTATCGTCAAGGGGCTGATGATTTTGTTGGGTTTTGTTCTTACCTTTCTGTTCGTCGCTGAGGTCTGTAGATGAACCCTGGACTTCAGGAAGCATGAATTCTCTGATGACCCACACTGGAATCCGCAATACTCCTCCATGTCCTGTGGCTTCTGGCTGAGGAGGAGGTGTGGACAGGTTGGTGTGGGCATGCCACTGTCACTGGGCCTGGCAGAGCTGGCTCAGCTGCACTGCCCACTATATAGGGGTCAGCTTCTCTCCAAGGGCAGCAATGGCCTGTGAGTCAGAAGAGTGGGCATTTGAGTGGGCATGGCATTTGAGTCATCTGGCAAGTGCCTGAAGCCTCTCATCCCACAGCTTCCCCACTGAGCTTTCCATTTCCTGTCATAGTACCCAAAATTCTGTCATCATTAGCTATTCATACTTTTGAGTATTTCGGATTCCAATTATTGAGTGCTTTCTTTACCTGGTATCTGTGTAGGATTCTGCAATATGGGGCAGGGGGATAGGTAAAGAAGACAGAAAAAGAAATGGGAAGGAGATATAAAAAGACGTGGTGTCTCTTCTCGTGGTCCCAGTGCAGGGCAATACTTTCCAGAATACCCTTAGTGCTTCCAAAGTTAAACAGACAATACTGAAAAGCCCAGCAGGTCAGGACTTAAAACACATCTTTAAAAAAAAAAAAAAAATATATATATATATATATATATATTTGGCTGCACCAAGTCTTAACTGCAGAACGTGTGACCCTCAATCTTTGTTGAGGCATGTGGGATTTTTCAGCTGTGACATGTGAACTCTTGGTTGCAGCATGTGGGATCTAGTTCCCTGACCAGGAACCAAACCCAGGCCCCCTGCCCTGGGGGCTCAGAGTCTTAGTTACTGGACCACAAAGGAAGTCCCTCACAACACAAATTCTTAAATACATACTTTCTCTCTCAGCCACACAGCACCTGAAAACTCAAGTACTGAAGAAATAAGAGAGGACTTCCCTGATGGCTCAATGGTAAAGAATCCGCCTGCCAATGCAGGAGACATGGGTTTGATCCCTAGGCTTAGAAATGCCACATGCTGAGGAGCAACTAAGCCCATGCACCACGACGACTTAGCATGTGCTATATGGCCCAGGAGCTGCCACTGCTGAAGCCGGAGCACCCTAGAGGCTGTGCTCTGCAACAAGAGAAGCCAACACCGTGAGAAGCCTGCGCACCGCAAAGAAGAGTAGCCCCTGCTCACCACAGAAAGAAAAGCCAGAGTGCAGCGTCAAAGACCCAGCACAGCCAAAAATAAATAAACAAACTTATGTGTGTGTGTGTGTGTGTGTGTGTGTATAAAGAACAGAGAAGGAGAACATCAAAACAAAAGTACGTTGCTGCAGATGATACTGTGACCTTGGTAATGCCCCAGGTCCTCTTTTCTAGACACCCTTCTCCATCCAAATAAGACCTAGAATCTGAAGAAGGATTCTTTTCTAGAGTAAGACCAAGGACATAAAAGGAAACACAGGACCAAATTTCCTAATTCCGAATTGGAATGTTGGTTCAGACATATATGTCAATTTGTCCTATGAAGTCTAAAAAAGGAAAATAAATTGCCTTTAGTTTACATATAATAAATTTCCTTTATTAATGAATTTAACTTTATTAATTCATGGTCCGGGAGAGGAGGGCTGTTAATCAAGTTATCCACTGTGCCAAGACCACTTCTGGAGCTGCTGCTTTTAACCACCCAGATCACAGTCATATGCACAGGCCCTGAAATCTGCATTTCTTTGCCTTCTGTGACCAGCATGAATTGTTGATTTGTTGTGTTTTCTCTTCTCATTGTAAACAAATACTCACTTTCGTACCTAATTTCACATCTGTGATTTTGTGCTCCTCTTCGTCAAAAAGGTCCCCATGTTCTTTAAGTTTCAGCGCCCACAAAGCTGCATCTGCCTTTTCATACATCTACCATGGACAGAAGAGCCTGGCAGCTTATAGTTCATGGGGTCGCCAGGAGCCGGACACGACTGAGCAGCTAAGCACAGCACAGCCCTCATGTACTGCACATGTTCAATGTGATAATTACAAAGGAAATCTCAATTAATGAGGGGCCTGATAAGTCTGATTCTTAATTAATCAGAATGTTCTCGGCGTAAGGCTCTCAGATGCAAGTCATGAAACTGGAATAAAAAAAAAAATGCTGATAGTGGGGATTTCAAATCCTAGAAATGTAGCATGTGTCCCACATGGTCCCAGATCTTTTTTTCCTCTACATCCACAGAAATGCATGATAACAGCTAACACATAATATTTACTGCAAGCTGGACCCCTTTCAGTCCTCCCTGAGGTGGGTACCCTAACTGAACTCATCTTATAGCTAAGGAAAATGAGGCATAATTTCCCAAAGTTACACCTAATCTATAAGCCATCAGGGACTCCCCTGGTGACTCAGGGGTAAAGAATCTGCCTGCAGTGCAGGAAATGCAGGAAATGCTGGTTTGGGTCCAGGGTCTAGGGTCTCCATCTCTAAGGTATATCACCTGTGCAGATCATTATTTATGTTAGTAATGATGACCCAGTAACACAGAAACAAAATTTTTACTTTGTCCTCAATTGATAAATACTTCCTATTTCTCTCTGCATTCTAGTTAAAAAAGTTGTGGTTGCTTCACTTTCAATTCCTCAACTAGAAATGAGAAACATTCCTAGAAACCCAAGATAGCCTGACACATGGCAAGGGATTACAGTGTACCTCGTGGTGCTCCCAAAGATATCAGTCCTACACCTTAGAATATGTGGATGTCATTTTATAACTTTATAACAGATGTGACTACTTTAAAGAGTTAGAGATGAGATTATCCAGAATTATCTGGGTGGGTTGTAAACCCAAAAGTGTCTTTTCAAGAGATTAGACGTGCACAGAGGAGAGGGTGATAGGAAGACAGAGGTGGGGATTAGAGTGATGCAGCCTCAAACCAAAGAACACCAGGAATGCTGGCAGCACCAGAAGCTAGAAGAGGCAAAGAACTAGTTCTCCCCTGGAGCGTGTGCTGCCAGTGTGGCCTGGCTGACAGCTTGATTTCAGATTTCTGGCCTCCAGAAATGTGAAAGAGTAAATTTCTGTTGTTTTTAGGTCATGAAAGTTGTGGTAGTATGTTACAGCAGCAACAGGAAGTTAATACAAGGATCAACACATGGTAGCCAATAGTTAAGAGCATAATAATCATCTTAGCTGCCATGTACTGTATCCTTACAATGTGTTGGCTATGCACTCTGTGATATTTGTTCCCCATAAGGTAAATGAAGAAACTGAGGTCACACAGCTGCTATGTGGTAGAGCAAGGATATAAACCCGGGTCTGTCTAATTCCAAAGGTCATGAACAGAAACAACATATGTACTATACAGTCAATCCCAACACCTTACATTGAAACTTGTTAAACACTCTAAACTTGTTAACAGCCAAACTCCAACAGTCTTTAATGATTTCTCTGTGGCTAAATTTCCTAATTAAACTTTCACTCCTTGCCTATACACCTCTCTTGTTTGTTTCTTGGTTCTTCTTAGCACTACTTTAAAAAATGAGGTGCAAACTGCTATTAGCCTATTTTCCAAATGAAGAAACTGAGACACAGAGAAGTTCAGTCATTTGTTGGAATTCAACTCCCCCAGAGCCTGACCTGGAAAGGTTTGACCTCATCATTCCTATTTCATTTCTTATTTATTTATTTGGTTTCATCAGGATGAGAGATCTTCAATCTTCATCGCAGCACCTTTAGTTCTGACATGTGGGATCTAGTTCCTGGACCAGGGATCAAACCCGGGCCCCCTGCATTGGAAGCGTGGAGTTTTAGCCACTAGACCACCAGTGTAGTCCCTGATTTCATCGCTCCTGTATCTACTCCTGTAAAATCTTGGTCTGGGTCTGTAAGAAATAGCTGGCAACTTTCAATTTTTTAAGTGCTTTTTAGTTCTCTGTGCACAAAGGTTAATTAAACCACTATAAAATTCAGAAGCAGTCAGGTCTTTGTCTCCAAAGTAATAAAATCACAAAAGATTCCTGTTCAAAATGAAGCTTGTAATATTCTGTTGCCAGCGGGTTGTGTGCATTTTTTCCATTTTAACAATATGTACTTCTCTCTTCAGAAACATTAGGTCACAAAAGCCAATCTCATCTACATCTTTACAATGTTGTTTATCATCTTTCTGCATGCAGGAGACAGAACCAGTAATGAAGCAGCCAAATTGGCTTCTAGGGAGGATTTGTCCTGACTTAGAAAATGTTCAGAATCCATTCAAAGCGTCTCTGATTTATCATTAAGCCCTTGGAAGCCATTTATTTGGGGCCAGCTTTTCAGGGATAGGATGTCAATTGTGTGCCAGTTATTAGGAATTATAACACAGCTGATGAAGTGCGACAATACAGAGTCCACTAGATTTTCAAGAGTTTACAGGACAGTGCTATAGAAGTCAGCAGCTATTCCATGGAAAATGTTTCTGAGCAGAGAGAGAGCATGGAAATAAGGAAACAGATTCTATCCTGCTGCCTGACACCTCTCCTTTGGTCCCTCAGTTGACTTATGATGATTCCCACCCCAACAATTCTTTTCACTTCCCCCTGTACTTGGTTTGCATCTACTCCAGCCCACTTCCGCTCTCCCTCAAGCAGGTTCCATGCAAAACTGGGAGCAGTAATGGAAGGCAGATCGATACTTGTGGCCAAACAAGGGTGGGTAAAACGCTCGGCCATATCAAGGACACAGTTATATTCTGAAAAGGGCAGGTGGCATGTTAGGTATGTTACCTAATAAGAATTTAGCTGACTCATAAAATCAAAAATACTTTACAAATCATGAATCATAGACTTGTACTCACAGCTGCATCTCCTTGAAGATATTCTAGGTCAGCCTGACCCTTTCCCACATTACACAGAATAGGCTCTGGGGAGGCTCATGGGAGGGGCAGTGGTGAAGCGTTTTAACCTTGTTAGTGATATCGTCTAAAATCACGAATATACATACGGATCTGACCACTATACTTTTGTTATTCCATCCTAAGAAGAAAGAAAAAATGCCCTAGTATTTAAGGATTTATGTGCAAAGGTGCTTGTTGCTCAGTGGTAAAAATCTAGGCAGACAATCTGTATTTCCTACAATAGTAAATGCTTGAAGAATGAATGGGAGAAAAAACTATGGAATATTATACAGCTATTAAAAAGAATGAGTTAGATCTAGATACATGAACTTGGAAATATGTCCACATGTTATTAAGTGAAAAAAGTCAGTTGAGGTATAATAAACACAATACTGTATGATCCAGCTTTAAATTACTAGGACTTTAGTGTCCATAGTAAGAGTATCATATTAACATCATTTGTAAGTCTGAGGAGGGCTCATCAGCTTATCCATAATGTAAAAACAGTTTAATTCTGAACTGGGTTGGTTTCAATCAAGTTTGTATGGACTTAATAATGCATGCATGCCTTGCCTACGCTTATATTATGCTGTAATCCTCACAAAGTAAAAATACCTTTTAACCTCTAGAGAAGTCCCTTAAAATTCCAATTCTGTTGGGGTGTAAGGTTGGAGAAGAGAATGAAAGAAAGCATTTTACATCTGCCTTTTCAAAACACAATGCCTGTGTCTATTCCCAGACCAAATGAGTCTGGATTTCCAGAAGGTTAGGGATGGGAGATGGAGAAGGGGGTTAGAAAGTGTATACATATCCCAGGTGGTCGCATTACTCTTTTTTCTCTGTTTTTCTTTCCTCTATTTTGTGACCTAATTGAAAATAACTGTCTTAATGTACATGTCCCTCCTTCATTTATCAAGAGGCAGCTGTAATGATGACAGCAGCATTTATGTGCCAGACACTGAGCTAAGGGTATTAGAATAAACTAATTAATTTAATTCTCACAACAATCTACACAGGAGGTGTTAATTATTATTATCCCCATTTTACAGAAGGGAACAGACAAAGAGTTTAGGAATCATACCTAACTAGCTACTGGTAGAGCTGGGGTTTAAAACCCAGGATGTCCAGCTTCAGTCTATATGGAGAGATGTAAGCCAGATGCTTTTGAACTGTGGTGCTGGAGAAGACTCTTGAGAGTCCCTTGGACTGCAAGGAGATCCAACCAGTCCATCCTAAAGGAGATCAGTCCTGGGTGTTCATTGGAAGGACTGATGTTGAAGCTGAAACTCCAATACTTTGGCCACCTGAGGCAAAGAGCTGACTCATTTGAAAAAACCCTGATGCTGGGAGGGATTGAGGGCAGGAAGAGAAGGGGACAACAGAGGATGAGATGGTTGAATGGCATCACCGACTCGATGGACATGGGTTTGGGTGGACTCCAGGAGTTGGTGATAGACAGGGAGGCCTGGTGTGCTGCAGTTCATGGGGTCTCAAAGAGTCGGACACAACTGAGCGACTGAACTCAACTGAACTGAAGCCAGACAAAATGAAATAGGCCAGGCTCATGTGCTCAATAAAGCATTTTTATGCCCACATTTCTCACTGATCTTGTCACTTGGGTGAGACCCAAAGAATTGTTCTACTTCTCAGAGCTCACCCTTGCTAAACTCCTCATCAGTGAATTGCACTTGCCTTTTGAATTGTTCACTGTATCTGGAGAAATGATTCTGAGAAAATACTCTCTACTGTTTCTCTTTCCTCCCTCAGTCCCACCCTTGCTATGGAAACAGGCTCCTTTCACAAGCAGAGAACTGTACTGTCACCCATTAAAAGTCTGTGCAAAAATGAGCCAAAATCTCATAATGTCTAGTTCTTCACCATGTTCCTAATAGCCATCACTTTCCCGACCTGTCTTTAAACTTAACCCAAGGACTAGCTTGCCTTGAAATGCTTTGCTTAGGGGAGGAGGAGGTGGTGAAGGAGACAGGCATATAAGTGTTCTTTTCTCTAAACATGGCCTAAAATATGGAAATTAAGTCTTTCTTGACTTCAAGAATTATGATGTTGTGGGAAGAAAAATTCCTAAGAGTTAAGGGCCAGTTCTGTCACTTTGTAACAGTATCTCTTCAACCAAATCACTTAACCTTTTGAACTTCAATTTTAGCATTTGTAAAATGGGGCCAGTAATTTCTGCTCTACTTACTTTACAAGGTGATTGTGCCTGTCCAAACAAGAATCCCGCTCTTCTGACTTAATGTCCATGGTGTCCAAACATCAATCCATCTATAATCCTTTCATTTCTTCATTCTTCATGCAGTATGTGTTGTATTTTCCAAGAATTAGATTTCCTGGTGGCTCAGACAGGAAAGAATCTGCCTCCAACGCAGGAGACCCAGATTCAATCCCTGGGTCAAAAAAATTCCCTGGAGAAGGGAATGGCAACCCACTCCAGTATTCTTGCCTGGAGAATTCCATGGACAGAAGAGCCTGGCGGGCTACAGCCCATGGAGTTGCAAAGAGTCAGACATGACTGAGTGACTAACACCTTCACTTAGTGAATTGAAAAGTATATGTTTGTTGCAGCTTGGGGTAAGAAGAGACGCACTCCAGACTGGGACTGGGCATTGAAGACAGAGAAAATGAGGTAATTAAGAGCATGGTATGTGGAGGAACGTACAACATACCATGATACCATGTTCTATTTTATAAGCTATTCCAGTTCCTTTGAGGGCAATCACTGTATGTGGTACACACACACACACACACACACACACATTGCCTTATAAGGTCTCCTTAAGATAGAGCCAGTTTTATTAATTCAGGCAGGACTCCCTAGTTAACATCTTTTATCTCACCTTCTCTCAAGGCCCTTCTGCTAAAATGTACAATAACTGGTGAACAGAAGTAGGCAAGACTTACAAGTGAGGTGGATACCTCAGACAGCCATAGGAAAAGGAATCTGAGGTGCTTTAAATCTATGTCAGATACAAAAATAAATCTTAGGTATTACATACTGCATATAAAATACAGGTTCTACATGGCCTATTTTTAAGGTGTCCAACGTGATACAAGGGGCATGTATTAATAATGCTTTGTAGAGTGCTTCTCCATGTACAATTATATTTATCATTGAAGTAAGCTTAAAAGGTAAAAATATAAAACTAAGTGTTAGGTCACTGGCTCTATTTTTAAAATAAGGAACAGAGACTGGAAGCAAGGTATGGTAGATTACACAGTAAAATCAGCAGTGGGGCCAGAGCTAGCCTTCAGGTTTCCTGGACTCCAAGGTGGAGCTGACTGCCAATCTGAAGCGATTACTGAGCATTCACCTCAGATTATGGAGGGCTTCTATTCTGATAATACTGTTGAAAATTCTAGAAATAACTCATTTATGTATGTATTCCTCTCACAAACCCTTAACTGAAGAAAGGCAGTGGAAGGTGTCTAGAGCAGGGGCTGGGGCAGTAATCAGAGGTCACCCACCACCCCATGGCCTTGAAAGCCAAGTTCAGCGTTAGGTCTTTATCTGAGAGTAATGGAAAATTTCTTGAGTTTCATGTAGGGGAATGTCCTCAGCATTTGGCAGCAATCACTCTGGGCTGCGGTGGGCACCGCAGAAACCAGCAAAATCTTGAAGCAGGAAACCAGTCGGAAGGATGGCAACAAAGCACGTGATCGCGTGCGGCAGCCTAAGAAGCAAAGTGAATGGCTCGCATCCAAATGTGTGAACCAAGGTGTCACGGTTTCCTCGAATCCTACTGTTCTGAATTGCTCCTTCTTGGGCTACTGCAAATGTGTTTCTGGTAGGAAAACAGTCCCTACTCCTTCTCCTGCTCCTTCTCCAGCCTCTGCTTGTTCCCTGCCCCTGGAACATTGGGGAATGAGAGAGGAATCAGTAGGCCGGGGTTTGGTCACAGAAATCAACTGTCCCAAAGCCTGGATTCCAGAGCCGGGCAGAGGAGGCCATTCGCAGCATGTAGTAACTTCGCCAGCAGCCTGCTCTTCTTCCTAATGAGGTTTCGCCAGGCTCTTTACACTAAGGCCAGGCCTCTCAGTGCCGGGAGCTAGCGCTTTGGCCTTTAAGCTCCTCTGGCTTCCTCAGAGCTGACATCCAGCACAGCAGGCGCGCGACCGCTTCTTTTCCCACAAAGCCTTTTGGGGCCGAGGGGCAACCCCGCCCCTACCGCCTCCTGCAGCGCTATTGGCCAACATTCCTGCCACTCATCTGAGTGCCTGGCGGGAAATGGGCTCTCGAGTCCCCTCCCCGTGTTATCGTACTTTTTCGGTTTGTTCTTTCTTCCAAGTGCTTCTTTCTATTTGGAGTAAGGATTCCAATGCATAGACACTTCCTTTGGAGTCTAACCCTGTGAGATGGACCTGGGAGGGAGAGTCCAGTTTTACAGGCAGGAGAAATAAAGGGTCGCAAAGGTATAAAAACTTTCCGTAGAACCACGTGCTGGTTCGAGCCTGCGTTTTCCATAGCATCGACTCAGTGGTTAAACAGATCTGAGCTTATTCATGCAGAACTGGTGTGAAGAATACACAAAGTAACAAGAGAAGAACCCGGTATGTGGACTAGTCCGTGTAGGCTATGAATGAATTACATAGAAAATAGGTAACTACTGAACCCACCCAGCACCCTCTCAAGTCGTCTGACTTCTAGTCTGGGACTCTTTATGGAAAACCTATGATTCTCAGAAGTCCAGAGAGCTCAGGTTGGCCCAGGGACATACTCAAGGGCATCAGTGAGTTCTTACATAGGAGAAACACACTGCTGGAAAACATATTCCTCCAAGTCAGATGATAAACACTATTTCTATGACTGCTACTACTAATATAACAGTACATCTTTGGGTTAGTCTCTTCTCGGGCACTGTTTTAAGTACTTTATAATCAATGTCATTTAATCTTAGCAATGGCCTGTGAGGTGCATCCTATTATAATTCCCTTTTTACAGGTGAGGTGATTGAGGCACAGAGTGTTTAAGTAACCTCTCATGTTTAAAAAGCTAAACGTTGTTGGAGCTGGATTATACCCAGTCAATCTAGCTCATAAAGTCACACACATTAATATTTGTGCTATATAAAACAGCTCTCTTTGATAATGAATACTTTTGTTACTATCTCTAAGATGCCTTTGACTTTTTAAAATTCCCAAAGGGCAGGAGGAAAAAAACAAAGACAATACAGTGAGTGGAACCTAAGTCCTGCGTTATGGAGAGACTATTTGCTGACTGATAATTAGAAACCCATGTGTGGGTGCTGTGTCTGGAATTGTACTTTAGCTGAGTGCTCTGGACTCTCAGTGTCTCTGTGGACATGCCCACTGTGGAAAAAAATGGCTGAATGATGTGATTGTAATGGAATGTAGTGGTTATCTTAACTGACCACACAGATACCTGCCAGGAGAGCAATGCCTCACTTCCCCGTGATAGTGTTGAAGACTTTCTGAGAAGGTGATAATATCATCCAGTTACCTCACAATCACAAGGTATGCTGCAGTGACTGCAAATCCTGTGTGCCTCATCCAACAGATGTCACCAAACAAGGGAAAAAGAAAGACAGGGAAGGACATGGGAGCTGGTAGACCTCAGGGGACCAAGGACTCAAACTGAAGATTAAATACTATAAGATGGGAGCAGGGATTTATTTGCCTGGCAGACAAAAAGGGCTAATGTCTGTAAGGGAAAGCTGGAGGCAGATTTTCCTGGAAGCCAGGATAAGGTTCCTGCTAAAGTGACTTTGACCTCTGTAACTCTGGTGGCCTTGAACTACACAACACACTTTCATACACAGCCTCTGTTAATCCAGAGCAGTCCTGATTCTTGATCAAGAAAAGTACCCAGGTTCTTGGGCTTCACCCCTCTCTCTTCTGCCTTCTGTTCCTCTGCCTTTTCAGGTAAGCCTGGAACATACTGAGTGTGAGAAGGGAGTAGGGATAGTGTGGGGCTTAGGTCCCAAGGGTTCCATTAGTATCCTAAGAAGACATTTAGAGTGACCGGAGAAAATGCAGCCTCTGTCAAAGAGGGAAAGAAGTGAAAGTGAAAGTGCTAGTCGTTTAGCCGTGTCCCATTCTTTGCAACCCCATGGGCTATAGCCCGCTAGGCTTCTCTGTCCATGGAATTCTTCAGGCACGAGTACTGGAATGGGTTGCCATTTCCTTCTCCAGGAGATCTTCCTGACCCAGAAATGAAACCTGGATCTCCTGCATTGTAGGCAGATTCTTTACCATCTGAGCCACCAGGGAAGCCCATCAAAGAGGGAAATCTAGGGCAGTTCTGGGAGAGAAATATTGGTTGTGTGATTCTAGTGGTGAACATACAGACACAGACAGGAGATGGGGCAAGATACTGGGAGCCAATGATGCCATTTGCTTAGGAAATGGAATAAAACATGGAATGGTCAATAGAGTCTCAGGCAGACACTGTGGGTTAGACGGTTCAGAGGATTGCTTTGTTCTGTGGATGTTGGACACGTGAGATGAGGGCAGGGCAGTGGGTTAAAGGCCCAGAAACAAATAATCATAAAGTGTGTCTCTCATTCCAGAAAAGAAGAGGCTTCACCAAAACCGTTATCCATCAAGCCCTTCATCCCAACCACCTTGACATTCTCATCATTATGTGAATAATATCCACTGTGCTGCTCAGTGTTTGTTCTGAGACATTTATTGTAACACACACTTTGTGTTGGGCTTTTGCTAATTGGCTATAAATGCTAACCTTTTCTAAATGATCCTAAAAATGATTATTTCTGCACCATGTGCCAAACATTTATAATCTCAGGGAAAATGGAAGAAGCAGTGGTCTTTGCAGACACTCCTGAATAACTTTGGAGACATAAGCCAGGGAGAAGATCTGGAATGAGATAAGGAAAACAGTCCTCTCTTTTGGAATCTGAAACATTTAAATGTAGACTTTGATGTTCACCTTGGCACCGTCATTCATGAGCGGATAAGTATTAGGTTGAGCCACGTGAAGTACTGATATTCAATTGTTTTTGATACACAGAAACAGTAGCTTCATATTACTGAATCTTACAGAATCCTGAGATATAGGATATGATACGGGATATTTAACTTACTTGACTGCAGGGGAGAAAAAAACAGGAATTTTGTTTAGGTCTTTGTAGGAGTGAGTATCACTAACTGCAAACAATCCATTAGAAAGAGTCTTGCACTATCTCTAGTTAAAAATACGAGTTTTATTCATTTATTCATTCATTGTAACAATAGCAAAAATCATTGTTGTTGTTCAGTCACTAAGTCATGTCCAACTCTTTGTGACATTGTAGACTGTAGCCCTCCAGGCTCTTCTGTCCTCCACTATCTCCTGGAGTTTGCTCAAATTCATGTCCATTGAGTCAGTGATGTTATCTAACCATCTCATCCTCTGCCACCACCTTCTCCTTTTGCCTTCAATCTTTGCTAGCATCAAGGTCTTTTCCATTGAGTCAGTTCTTTGCATCAGGTGGCCAAAAAATTGTCGAGCATCTCCTATATCTAAATCACTGCGCTAGAAACAGAATGAAGTGATGCTTCCTGCCCTGCAGGCACACACAGAATAGGAATGAAGGAGTAAGGACGATGGAGTGGATGGTGTTATGAAGACTAGTCCTGGGAGAACAGAGCAGCACAGAGAAGGAGCAATGATTTTGAAGAAGGAGCAGTTTGATCATAATCAAAAGTTTTGATGTAGGAGAGAGAAATAGTGATTAACCAAATGGTTATGACCGTAAACAACACTACAGACAGAACTGGGGAGAGATGACCACATGATTCAAAGAAACAGGTTGTGCTTAAAATGAATTAAATTTGATTAAATCTACAGAAAGGCATTTCTCAAAGGACGTTAAGCATCGGAGAGTCAGAGAGTATGTTGTACTCATGTTTGTATACCAGGTGTTGAGTCCAAGATAGTGCCTAGCACAGAGTAGGTGCTCAGGAGATGTTGAGCCAAACTGACCTGGAAAAAAAGCTGAAATTGAAATTAACAGCACATTCAAAAGACCCTGTCTTCTCCTCTCTTCTTCTTAGTTTGAATTAATGAAATCTCAACCTGTTGCTTAAAATGTTTTGCAAGAAAACATGCATTTCAGCCTATCTCAGGGAAGAGGTGCAATTATGTAACCTGTTAATCTGTGCATAAAGAAGATGTCAAAAGAATGTCTTGCTTTAGAAGCTTTTTCAGTTCCTTATTTTGAATTTGTATTACACACTCTGTGTAGGTAAGGTGATATACCAGGCCCAGGAACCCAGCAATGAATAAGACAAATAAGGCCCCTGCCCTTCAAAGAGCTTAATATTTAATAGATAAAACAGTTATCAAACAAATATTTTCTAATAATAATTGGGGTAAATAAAACAGAAAACCAACATTCAGATGCCATGGGAACATATAACTGGGGGCCTAACCTAGTTTGATGGGCGTTGGAAGGGTGTTCAATGTAAACTTGTTTAAGGAATACACATTCAAGCTGAAATCATGACAAGGAAGAAAGTATGTTCTAAGAACAGCACATGTTAGGACATGAAGAAGCGGAGACTCCCTTTCTAACAGGTGGGACTGTGTGACTGTGAGTATAAGTTGATAATAATAATCTTATATGATTCTCCTGAAGACTAATTGATTTATCTGTCATTTTAGTCCAGAAGATCCTACCTCATGAGGAGGAAAACCACTTCATTCATTTATTAAGCATATGTTAAATAATTGCTATGTGTAGCAATTGTGCGAGGTTCTGAACATGAAGGAGAGAAAAACCTCATGAAACTCTGGAAGCTCATAGTCTTCTGAGAAAACAGATGAGCCAACCCACGTTACAGGATGGTCATTTCTGTGCTAGAGGTGTCACCTGTAGGACACAGGGAAGGTATGGTCCTGTTTGCCTGGGCAAGGCAGGAAGGCTCTCAGACAAAGTAGCCTCCAAAGGATGAGAGCATCGGAGTGGCATTGGAGGAGAAGGTGATGTAATCAGAGAAGAGCAAGTCAGGAGTCATACACAGGGCTGGGAAGGAGAAGAAAGTGTGAAAGGAGGTGGGCAGAGGTTAGATCTTGAAGCATCTTGGAAAGAACTTTTATTTTTAAATGTTTATTTAGTTTATTTTTGGCAGCACTGGGTCTTCGCTGCTGTGTGCTGGCTTTCTGTAGTTGCGTTGCGTAGACTATTCCTTGTGATGGCTTCTTTTGTTGCAGAGCACAGACTCTAGGGCACAGAGGCTTCAGCAGTTGGCAGTCAGAGGGCTCTAGAGTGAGACTCAGTGGTTGTGGAACTGAGCATGTGGAATCTTCCCCGGGCGGGATCAGGGATCGAACACATGTTCCTTGCATTGGCAGGCAAATTCTCAACCAATGAACCACCAAGGAAGTCCAGAAAGAACTTTTTATTTTATCCTGTAGTCAGTGAGAATTTTGAACAAGGAAGTGGCATCCTTGGTGGGCTGAAATGGTTGAGACCAGAGGTGGGAGACTAGTAAGGCGGCAGTTGTCAATCCAAGAAGAGTTGGATTGACAGTTGTCAGTCCAAGAAGAGACAAATGCCCAGGCCTGCTACCAGAGCCGTGATTAGGACCTGAGAAGAGGTGAGAGGAGCGGGATGCTCAAGAGATGCACCTGATGGGCTTTGAGAGTGACTGGAGGCAGGCACAGAAGAAAAAGAGAGATGGAGGAATCTAGATCAACCCCAAGGCTTGTAACTTAGGAACCTAGGCAATAGGAGGCATCCAGAGAGACAAGGATACTCCTTATCAGACTCCAGCACAAAATCACCAACAGAGCTGACTTAGGAATGGGATGCTGGGGTTCTTGAATCACCAAGTTTTTTGGATTTTTAGGATGTTAGGTGTTTTTAGAATTTTAAGTAGAAATTTTGCAAAGAGAACTCTGCAAAAAAAAAAAAAAAAGTCTCAAGAGGAATGAATTGTTTATTAAGTCCCAGCCCTTCAAACACCTCCTCCTATCTGACCCTCCCCAGTTGTATGCTGCTGCTAAGTCGCTTCAGTCATGTCTGGCTCTGTGCAACCCCATAGACGGCAGCCCACCAGGCTCCTCCATCCCTGGGATTCTCCAGACAAGAATACTGGAGTGGGTTGCCATTTCCTTCTCCGCCCTCACCTCCCCGTTGTATAGCTGAAGCAATAACAGCTCCATTACCATCTATAGCCAAACTGCGTAACCACCAGAGGGCAATGAAAATGCCCATAAAGGCACAGAGTAGTAATTATTTTCCCATTAGCATCAGCCACATTCATATCAGCCCAGAACAATTAACATTCCTAACCTCATGGTTAGGCTACAACCTACACATGTCTTGCAGGAATAGATTGATGAATGTCTTGGGAGGATTAAGCAGCAATAAGGTAGGCGTGCAGTGAGACCTCTGAGTCCTGGCCATGCCTGGGGAGATCAGCCATGCCATCAGGTGAACAGGCAGTGGAAGAACTCAATTTTGATTGCCACTGATCTCACCAGTCCCCAGGCAGAAACATCTAATTCAGCTGCTCTTTCTTTGGGTCCCCAGGAAGGGACCATTTGAGTGGGAGAAAAGCAATAGCAGTAATAACACAGCAGGCAGAGTCCTCTGCATTTATGACTCTTTATTCTGTCCATCACTAGGCAACCATTCTTTGTGCTTAAAACTGCACATCTTTCTACATATGACACCTTATTCTCTGAAGCAATCCACTTTGATTTACAGTGTGCTAAAGGGATATCCATTCTATATATTTCTGTTTAGATCAATCACGATGAAGACCAAACCATTTTGAACCAATAGCCTGGTTTGGGAGCCTCTTCTCTGTGTTCTTGTAGCATTCTGTTCTAGTGGATCACAAACTCCATTGCGGTTGCCTATTTGTCCGTTTTTCTCTCCAGACTGTAAAATCCTGGAGGCTAGGTACTGTATCTTTATGTTTGTAGCCACATCCCTAGCACCTAACACAGCACTCAGCTACAAGGACAATACTACATAATTGTTGGTTGGCTGGATGGGTGGGTGAGTGAATGCTTTCCCTAAAATTCAAGCTTTAGCGATTGAAAGTGTGATTATTTGGTTTAAACAGGAAAGGCTAATTGAATAGACTTGGCCAGGAAGAATTAGGCAAAATGTGAGATAAAGAGGACTCGGTACACCAGCCTAGAGAGGTCTGATATGGATGAGCCAGGTGCCAGCTGCAGAAGCAAGGCCATTTTTCTCCTCTGGCTAGGAACAGCATGTGACAGAGGCTCACCGGGGATCTGAATAGCAGAATCCCATGAGCAAAATTATTGCACAGGCAGCGAAGGGGCATTCTCTCCAAGTAAATGCTCATGTCTTAAGTTGGGTTCCCTTGAAGCAGATCCTGAGACAAGGACTTTTATCCAAGAAATTTTTTTTTAGTGAGGGCATTCTCCCTGGAGAAAGGGAGTGTGAGGAGCAGAAGGCAGCAGGGGAAATGCCAGGATGTGAGCTCAGCTGGAGACTAGCTGCAGCTTTATCACCATGAGCTTTGGAGTTGGTCCCACCTTAAGGCAAAGAGGCTAACTCTTTGTCTCTCTTTATGGGTCAGTCATTGGCTGTGGGCTGTCACTTGAGGGCCAGAAACCCTATCTGCCTAGTGAAATAGATCTTGTTTTAGTAGACATTAATCCTCTCCAGGGGCATCTGTGGGTCACTGGTGCTCAACACTCAGAGCTGGTACTTTTACCATACGTATCATGACTGGTAAAAAATAGTATGGGTGTGATACCAATAGTGTCTCCAGGAAATAGATAGTGTGAAATAATGCTGATCGTAGTTATTGAGCACCTACTATGTGCCATATGCTGTGCTAAATGCTATATATACATATAAAACATATATGTATATATATGCTCATATAATCTTTGGAATATAGCTATTAGGTAGGCTTTATACCATCACCTATTAGTCCCATTTCCATTGGACTGATGAAGGAACTCAGAAAGCACCATACTTCATGCTTAGAATATTTCCTTTCGGTGTCTACATTTTTATGGATAGAATCAGGATATTATACAACCAACTGGCCTGAATTCTATGCATTCATTCAACTCATGAATCCTACCAGTGCTTTGGAGAAACTTTTGCGTGCCATGCATAGCTAGGCTGGGCTAGGGACATATCAGTGAACTGAATGGCTTGGACCCTGCTCTCAAAGAGTAGGACTCACCTTAGGCCCAGTTCCAATACCCCTGTGATGCAACTAAAAAATATTTTAGAACACCTGTTGTGTACATTCTGTTCTGTGCATGCACGCTAGGGTCGCTTCAGTCGTGTCCTTACTCTTTGTGACCCTTTGGTCCATAGCCTGCCAAGCTCCTCTGTCCATGGGATTCTCCAGGCAAGAATACTGGAGTGGGTTACTCTTGTCCTCCTCCAGGGGATCTTCCCAACCCAGGAATCAAACCTGCATCTCTTGTGTCTTCTGCATTGGCAGGCAGGTTCTTTACCACCTGGGAAGTCCCCACATTCCATTGCATCCAGCTTTAATCAAGAAAGGATGTCAACCCCAGGCCTCTATAGCAATTCCCTTGAATTCTTTACTTGCAACAGATCGCTAGGTTGGAAAAATCAGTTTTCAAGATCATGTACAACCAAACACTGAAGATCCCTTCCCTGTGCATGGAAGAGACTGAATTTGGTGAGCC
Source organism: Bos taurus (assembly GCF_002263795.3). Lineage (NCBI taxonomy): Eukaryota > Metazoa > Chordata > Mammalia > Artiodactyla > Bovidae > Bos > Bos taurus. The sequence continues at coordinate 14,369,290 of NC_037339.1, forward strand.
CTAAATCCTCTTCTGGCTCTCACATCCTGGGATTTCTTCTTCTGATGACCCACCCTGATTATGGTTCTGTCTTTTGTAGGGACTGTGATTGTCAGGGTAATGTGTCGACTTGGCCAGGCTATAGCCGTTATCCAAACACTGGTCTAAGTGTCACTTGGGAGGCATTTTGTAGATGTACTTAACATTTTTACTTAAACTGATTTTAAGTAAAGACTATCTTTGATAATCTGGGTGGCTTTCATCCAGTCAGTTGAAAGGCCTTTAGAGCAAAACTGAAGTTTTCCAGAGGAAGAATAAATTCCATCTGCTGACTGTAGCATCAGCTCCCATGTGAGAGTTTCCAGCCTGCCGCTGGCCTGCCTTATGGATTTCAGACTTGCCAGCTGCCCCCATAATCACTTAGGTCAATTCCTTGAAATAATTCTGTATGTGTGTGTTTCTCTCTCTCTCTCTCTCTCTCTCTCTCTCTATATATATATATATATATATATATACATACACACACACACGTGCACACACACACACATACAATTTCCTGGCTCTTTTTCTCTTGAGAACCCTGAATGACACAGGGAACCAACCACCATGTCTTTTTTTTCCTTCTAATACTGCCTAGTGGGTATAGTCTTGCGTCTTGTTGGTATAGTTATGGCCCTCTGTCTAGTTACTAGTAGGCAGATGAAAACTGTGCTTAAGGAACCAATAAAACAAGAGCACAAAAACATTAAGAAAAGTTCCTCTTAAATTCAACCAACTTGTCCAAAATTTTGCCACCAGAAAACCCAGAATTTTTACACGTAAGTTTTGTGTTTTACACTATAGGTTTTTAATTTTTTTTAACCTGTACATGGGTGGTAGGGATCATATCTTTTCATGTTAGAGCCTGTAAAGGTATTCATTTGTATGTCCCCAAGTAGAATATAAACTCCACAAGGTCAGAGGCAAAGCCTTAGTTTTTCTGTGACCCTATAGTACCTGTAGGTCTTCCCTTGTGGCTCAGATGGTAAAGAATATGCTTATAATGCAGGAGACCTGGGTTGGATCCATGGGTCAGGAAGATCCCCTGGAGAAGGGAATGGCTACTCACTCCATTGTTCTTGCCTGAAGAATTCCATGAACAGAGGACCCTGGTGGGCTACAGTCCATAGGGTCAAAAGAGTCTGACATGACTGAGAGTCTGATACTATATACATACACATAGTACCTATAATGGTGCCTAACAGAGATTATACATATGGGAGGTGCTGAATAAATCTATTTATTTTCCTTTTCTTCCCCTTCCAGAATATGCTTTCTTTGGGACATGAGAAACAGGCTCAGACAAATGCAGTTTTGTTGGGTTGGTTGGTTTTTAGGCAAATCAATTTGCCATCTCCAAGGGAGAGGCTGAGCTTCACTGGTGGCTCAGATGGTAAAGAATCTGACTGCAATGCAGGAGAACAGAGTTTGAGCCCTGGGTTGGGAAGATCCCCCAGAGGAGAAAATGACAACCCACTCCAGTATTCTTGCCTGGGAAACTTTATGGACAGAGGAGGCTGGCGGGATACAGTCCATGGGGTCACAAAGAGCTGGACACAACTGAGCAACTAACACACAAGGGAGAGGCTGCTTCCTCAATATAGCTGGAGATTTATGGTCTGGAGAGCATTCCAAAGACTAGCTCTTCTCTTGTTTCTCTTGTCAGTAGGAAGCTGGGAGTCCAGATGACTGATGTGCATCAAGCCTTTGCAAGTATTTTACAGAGATTAGTTTTCACAACAGCACATGGGAAGCCTGCCCCAAGCCAGCCACAAGCATTGCTGGCAGTAGGAGGGATTACAGGGGACTTTTGCTGAGACTCAGAGTCTAGACTCTTTCTTGGATACAATCTAAAATAGCTTGTGATATACAAGCAGGACACATCCCGTAAATCTTTGACCACAGGTTGGCAGACTCTTGACCCTTGGATCATTTACACCCTTGGTAGAGAAAGTGAGGAGAGGTACAGGTTTAGAACAGAGCTCTTTTCAAGGCCACCGAGAGAACACTTGTACTTATCACCTTTCTCAGAAGTGAACTGGAAACAACTACGGTGATTGCCCTGGAGGCAGATGTTTGTGCGTCTGGAGTCAGGACGCTGAGTCATCCGAGTAACACCAAGAAATAAACAGGGCTCTGGAGAAGGACAGACATCCACCATTAGCCCAAGGTTGGCGAGTTCAGCACCAGGCCGGGGCTGCTTATTGCCTAAAAACCTAGCCTGAACCTTCCTCCATGGCCTGAACCATGAGGAACTTTGGCTATTGAACAACACTCAGACTCTTTCTTGAACACACCCTGGAATAGTGATGTGGAGTATAAACAGCAGGTGTCTAACAAATACATGTTCAAATGCTGGCTGAGACTTGATCTCTGGACTACTAACACCCTTGATAGAGAAAGCAGAGAAAGATCCAGGTCTTCACATGGTAACTCTAGCTTCTAGTGAGAATTTATCACCTTGAAAAGAGAAAACATGTATTAATTATTTAGAACATAGACTTCAAGTTGAGTCCAGCCTGTGATGTGAAACTTCCATTAACCTAAGGTGTGCGCCCTAACCAAAGACAGAAAATATTGTGCACCCTGACTGGCAGAAATAAAGGACAAATCTCAGGACCCGTGAAAAAACGTGGGGAAACGCTTCCAGAATGTGCAGATTAAGAAGGTCAAATTATAAAACAGCTCTGTGTAGTAATGCCCCAAAAAGCACTGAAAAGAGAAAAGACGGAAGCATGGGGTTGAGATAGACCCCGTGTTGAGCCAGCCCCACTAATTCTGTCACTTCCTCACGTGTCTCTGCTTCCTTCCCTCCCTCTTCTATCCACTCCCTTCCACGCTGGCAGACTCAGTCTTTTCATGTCCTCTCCACACTTAAAGCCTTCGATGTAAATGCCCACATCCTTCCCAAGACACTCAGAAGCTTCCTGAACTAGCATCATCTTCTCTCCAGCTCCTCAAATTCCCTCCTTGAATTCTTTGGTCACAAACAACTGTTCACATTCCTTTAACTGCTTGCTGTTCTTCTGGTTTCCAGGCCTGAAATACCCTCAACAGACCTTTCCGGAGCTCCCCAATCCCACAGTTCAGTTTCAGTTCAGTTCAGTCGCTCAGTCGTGTCCAACTCTGCAACCCCATGAATAGCAGCACGCCAGGCCTCCCTGTCCATCACCAATTCCTGGAGTTCACCCAGACTCACGTCCATCAAGTCAGTGATGCCATCCAGCCATCTCATCCTCTGTCGTCCCCTTCTCCTCCTGCCCCCAATCCCTCCCAGCATCAGAGTCTTTTCCAATGAGTCAACTCTTTGCATGAGGTGGCCAAAGTATTGGAGTTTCAGCTTTACCATCATTCCTTCCAAAGAAATCCCAGGGCTGATCTCCTTCAGAATGCACTGGTTGGATTCTCCTTGCAGTCCAAGGGACTCTCAAGAGTCTTCTCCAACACCACAGTTCAAAAGCATCAATTCTTCGGTGCTCAGCTTTCTTCACAGTCCAACTCTCACATCCATACATGAACTGGAAAAACCATAGCCTTGACTAGATGGACCTTTGTTGGCAAAGTAATGTTTCTGCTTTTGAATATGCTGTCTAGGTTGGTCATAACTTTTCTTCCAAGGAGTAAGCGTCTTTTAATTTCATGGCTGCAATCACCATCTGCAGTGATTTTGGAGCCCAGAAAAATAAAGTCTGACACTCTTTCCACTGTTTCCCTATCTATTTCCCATGAAGTGATGGGACCAGTTGCCATGATCTTCGTTTTCTGAATGTTGAGCTTTAAGCCAACTTTTTCACTCTCCACTTTCACCTTCATCAAGAGGTTTTTTGTTCCTCTTCACTTTCTGCCATAAGGGTGGTGTCATCTGCATATGTGAGGTTATTGATACTTCTCCCAGCAATCGTGATTCCAGCTTGTGTTTCTTCCAGACCAGCGTTTCTCATGATGTACTCTGCATAGAAGTTAAATAAGCAGGGTGACAATATACAGCCTTGACATACTCCTTTTCCTATTTGGAACCAGTCTGTTGTTCCATGTCCAGTTCTAATTGTTGCTTCCTGACCTGCATACAGATTTCTCAAGAGGCAGCCCCACAAGTTCCAGTCAAATCCGAATCCCATATCCTCGGTCTGAGTCCATTCATCCTTCCTTGATGCCTCCCCAATAATTTCTATTCTTTATGTACCACGTACTCTAATTACTTATATAGTGTGTTGTTGTTCAGTTGCTCAGTCGTGTCCGACTCTTTGTGACCTCATGGACTGCAGCACGCCAGGCTTCCCTGCCCTTCCTATCAATTCTCTCTATAGTACAAACTCCTCAAAGCCACAGGCAGTGGTTTATTGTTTAAACTCTAAGTGCCTCATTTGGTACCTGTTACTTAATCAGTCTTCAATACATGGGGTTGGACAAATGAATTAAGTAATCACTTAAGCAACTTAAATCGCCAGGCCTGATGTCCAGCTCGCACTCAGGTATTTCTCTCATGCGTTCTTCACGCGCTGCTGCTCCAAGAATCAGCGCTCCCTGCTGTGTTGCCTCAGATTTCCACGTATTCTGTATATTCATGATGGCTACTGAGCATAACCTGTACTCAGGGTGCAGGAAGTAAGCTTCCTCAAAACTGTAAAACACCAAGCGAATGAATATGGGATGGCTAATAAATACTATTTCATTTTGTCAACAATTCGCCCTATTTTCCAGCCATTTAATTCTGTGCTTTGGGAAAAAAAAAAAAAAAAAAGATAAGCACGGGCAGGATCTAAGGCTGGTCTGAATTCCAGGGAAATCTACTGATTAGTGGGGTAGGGACCTACATGAACTCACCGCCTTCCTGCAGTTATTCTCCATCCACTGCCGGCTCATGGCCCCCAGATACACGCGGACCTCATTTCCAGGTCCCAAATGGGGAGGGGCTGTTTTGTGACCTCCTGGAAAACAGGTTCAGCCCTCGGGCCAAGAGAGAAGTCTTGTTGGGTGAGGGGAAGGGGTTCTGCTCTTCAGAATAGAATCATGCCTAAACTGAGGCATAATTTGGTTTCATTCAAAATCATACTAGGGACCTCCCTGGTGCTCCAGTGGTTAAGATTTCATCTTCCAGTGCAGGGGTTACAGGTTCAATCCCTGGTCAGGAAGCAAAGATCCCATACGCCTTGGGGCCAAAAAACAAAGCATCAAGCAGAAGCAATATTGTAACAAATTCAATAAACATTAAAAATGGTAAAAAAAAAAAATAATTCTGAACAAACAATAATTACTGAAAGTGTACCATTGTTGCTATAGCTCCATGAGCAAGATGAACTGAGAAATTAGAGAAGGGTGATTGTCTACCCTCAGAAGGGGAGAAGTGTCAGAACACAGCCAGCTGAAGCTGTGACACGGTGGATAATTTATTAGATGTTGAGTGCCTGTTTCTCTTCTCTAGGCCTTTGTGAGAAAAACATCCAAACGCCACAAGTATATTCCCAGGGAACCTCAGGGTGGCAGGAGCCCAGGCCGTGGGAACACAATTTCCTCTTTCTTTTTAATTAATTAATTTTTTTATTGAAGGATAATTGCTTTACAGAATTTTTTTGTTTTCTGTCAAACCTCAACATGAATCAGCCATAGATATACATATATCCCCTCCCTTTTGAACTTCCCTTCCATCTTCCTGCCCATCCCACCACCCTAGGTTGATACAGAGCCCCTGTTTGAGTTTCTTGAGCCATATAGCAAATTCCTGTTGGCTATCTAATTTACACATGGTAATGTAAGTTTCCATGTTACTCTCTTTCCATACATCTCACCCTTTCCTCCCCTCTCCCCATGCCAATAAGTCTATTCTCTATGTCTGTTTCTCCATTGCCGCCCTGTAAATAAATAAATTCTTCAGTGACATTTTTCTCGTTTCCATGTGTATGCATTAGAATATGATATTTATCTTTCTCTTTCTGACTTACTTCAGTCTCTATAGTAGGTTCTAGGTTCATCTACTTCATTGGAACTGATTCAAATGTGTTCCTTTTTATAGCTGAGTAATAAAAGGTCAGTTTTCATTCCAATCCCAAAGAAAGGCCATGCCAAAGAATGCTCAAACTACCACACAATTGCACTCATCTCACACGCTAAAATTCTCCAAGCCAGGCTTCAGCAATATGTGAACCGTGAATTTCCTGATGTTCAAGCTGGTTTTAGAAAAGGCAGAGGAACCAGAGATCAAATTGCCAACATCTGCTGGATCATGGAAAAGGCAAGAGAGTTCCAGAAAAACATCTATTTCTGCTTTATTGACTATGCCAAAGCCTTTGACTGTGTGGATCACAATAAACTGTGGAAAATTCTGAAAGAGATGGGAATACCAGACCACCTGATCTGCATTTTGAGAAATCTGTATTCAGGTCAGGAAGCAACAGTTAGAACTGGACATGGAACAACAGACTGGTTCCAAATAGGAAAAGGAGTTCATCAAGGCTGTATATTGTCACCCTGCTTATTTAACTTCTATGCAGAGTACATCATGAGAAATGCTGGACTGGAAGAAGCACAAGCTGGAATCAAGATTGCCGGGAGAAGTATCAATAACCTCAGATATGCAGATGACACCACCCTTATGGCAGAAAGTGAAGAGGAACTAAAAAGCCTCTTGATGAAAGTGAAAGGCAAGAGTGAACAAGTTGGCTTAGAGCTCAACATTCAGAAAACGAAGATCATGGCATCCAGTCCCACCACTTCATGGGAAATAGATGGGCAAACAGTGGAAAGAGTGTCAGACTTTATTTTTGGGGGCTCCAAAATCACTGCAGATGGTGACTGCAGCCATGAAATTAAAAGATGCTTACTCCTTGGAAGGAAAGTTATGACCAACCTAGACAGCATATTCAAAAGCAGAAACATTACTTTGCCAACGAAAGTTTGTCTAGTCAAAGCTATGGTTTTTCCAGTGGTCATGTATGAATGTGAGAGTTGGACTGTGAAGAAGGCTGAGCACCAAAGAATTGATGCTTTTGAACTGTGGTGTTGGAGAAGACTCTTGAGAGTCCCTTGGACTGCAAGGAGATCCAACCATTCCTTCTGAAGGAGATCAGCCCTGGGATTTCTTTGGAAGGAATGATGGTAAAGCTGAAACTCCAGTACTTTGGCCACCTCATGCAAAGAGTTGACTCATTGGAAAAGACTCTGATGCTGGGAGGGATTGGGGGCAGGAGGAGAAGGGGACGACAGAGGATGAGATGGCTGGATGGCATCACTGACTCGATGGACGTGAGTCTGAGTGAACTCCGGGAGTTGGTGAGGGACAGGGAGGCCTGGCGTGCTGCGATTCATGGGATCACAAAGAGTCGGACATGACTGAGCGACTGATCTGATCTGATCTGAATATTCTATTGCGTGTATGTACCACAACTTCTTTATCCATTCATCTGTTGATGGACATCTAGGTTGCTTCCATGTTCTAGCTATCGTAAATAGTGCTGAAATGAACAGTGGGATACATGTGTCTTTTTCAATATTGGTTTCCTCAGGGTATATGCCTAGGAGTGGGATTGCTGGGTCATATGGTGCTTTTATTCCTAGTTTTTAAAGGAATCTCCATACCATCTTCCATAGTGGCTGTATCAATTTACATTCCCACCAACAGTGCAAGAGCATTCCCATTTCTCCACACCCTCTCTAGCATTTACTGTTTGTAGACTTTTTGTTGATGGCCATTTTCACTGGTGTGAGGTGATATCTCATTGTACTGATTTGCATTTCTCTAATAATGAGTGATGTGGAGCATCTTTTCCTGTGTTTGTTAGCCATCTGTATGTCTTCTTTGGAGAAATGTCTGTTTAGATCTTTTTCCCACTTTTTGATTGGGTTGTTTGTTTTTCTGAGTTGTATGAGCTGCTTGTATATTTTGGAAATTAATCCTTTGTCAGTTGTTTCATTTGCTATTATTTTCTCCCATTCTGAGGGTTGTCTTTTCACCTTGCCTATAGTTTCCTTTGCTGTGCAAAACCAAAGTTAATCAGGTCCCACTTGTTTACTTTTGTTTTTACTTCCATTACTCTAGAAGGTGGGTCATAGAGGATCTTGCTTTGATTTGTCATCAAGTGTTCTGTCTATGTTTTTCTCTTGAGTTTTATAGTTTCTGGTCTTGCATTTAGGTCTTTAATCCATTTTCAGTTTATCTTTGTGTATGGTGTTAGGAAGTGTTCTAATTTCATTCTTTTACATGTAGCTGTCCAGTTTTCCCAGCACCACTTATTGAAGAGGCTGTTTTTGCCCCATTGTATATTCTTGCTGCCTTTGTCAAAAATAAGGTACCCATAGGTGCATATTTCTAGGCTTTCTATCTTGTGACATTGCTCTATATTTCTGTTTTTGTGCCAGTACCATACTGTCTTGATGACTGTAGTTTTATAGTATAATGTGAAGTTAGGAAGGTTGCTTCCTCTAGCTCCATTCCTCTTTCTCAAGACTGCTTTGGCTCTTTGGGGTTTTTGTGTTTCCACATGAATTGTGAAATTTTTTGTTCCAGTTCTGTGAACAATGTCATTGGTAATTTAATAGGGATCAAATTGAATCTGTAGATTGCATTTGGTAGTATAGTCATTTTCACAATATTGATTCTCCTGCCCAGGAACATGGACTATCTCTCCATCTGTATATGTTGTCTTTGATTTCTTTCATTAGCATCTTATAATTTTCTGCATACAGTTCTTTTGTCTCCTTAGGTAAGTTTATTCCTAGATGTTTAATTCTTTTTGTTGCAGTGGTGAATAGGATTGATTCTGTAACTTTTCTTTCTGATCTTTCATTGTTAGCATATAGAAATGCAAGTGATTTCTGTGTATTGATTTTGTATCCTGAAACTTTGCTAAATTCACTGATTAGCTCTAGTAATTTTCTGATACTATCTTTAAGGTTTTCTATGTACAGTATCATGTCATCTGCAAACAGTGATAGCTTTATTTCTTCTTTTCCAATCTGGATTCCTTTTATTTCTTTTTCTTCTCTGATTGCTGTAGCTAGGCGTTCCAGAACTATGTTGAATAATAGTGGTGAAAGTGGACACCCTTGTCTTGTTCCTGATCTTAGGGGGAATGTTTTCAGTTTTTTACCATTGAGAATAATGTTTGCTGTAAACTTATCATATATGGACTTTACTATGTTGAGGTAGGTTCCTTCTACGCCCATTTTTTGAAGAGTTTTAATCATACTTGGGTGTTGAATTTTATCCAAGTCTTTTTCTGCATCTATTGAGATGATCATATGGCTTTTATCTTTCAATTTATTAATATGGTGTATCACATCGATTGATTTGTGTATATTGAAGAATCCTTGCATCCCTGGAATAAACCCAACTTGAACATGGTGTATGAGCTTTTAGATGTGTTGCTGAATTCTGTTTGCTAAAATTTTGTTGAGGATTTTTGCATCAATGTTCATCAGTGATATTGGCCTGTAGTTTTCTTTTTTTGTTTTGTCTTTGTCTGGTTTTAGCATCACAGTGATGTTGGCCTTGTAGAATGAGTTTGGAAGTGTTCCTTCCTCTGCAATTTTTTGAAAGAGTTTTCGAAGGATAGGCATTAGCTCTTCTCTAAATGTTTGATATAGTAATCCTGTGAAGCCATCTGGTTCTGGGCTTTTGTTTTTTGGGAGATTTTTGATCACAGCTTCAATTTCAGTGCTTATAGTTGGGTTGTTCATAATTTCTATTTCTTCTTGGTTCAGTCTTAGAAGATTGAACTTTTTAAAGAATCTGTCCCTTTCCTCCATGTTATCCATTTTATTGCCATATAGTTGTTCATAATAGTCTCTTATAATCCTTTGTGTTTCTGCATTGTCTGTTGTAACCTCTCCTCTTTCATTTCTAATTTTGTTGATTTGATTCTTCTTTCTTTCTTGATGAGTCTGGCCAAGGGTTTGTCAATTTTGTTTATCTTCCCAAAGAACTGGCTTTTAGTTTTTTTAGTCTTTACTATTGTTTCTATCATTTCTTTTTCATTTATTTCTGCTCAGGTCTTTATGATTTCTTTCCTTCTACTAATTTTGAGGGGTTTTTTGTTCTTCTTTTTCCAGTTGTTTAGGTGTAAAGTTAGGCTGTATATTTGATGTTTTTCTTGTTTCTTGAGATAGGATTGTATTGCTATAAACTTCCCTCTTGGGACTGCTTTTGCTGCATCCCATAGGTTTTGAGTTGTTGTGTTTACATTGTCATTTGTTTCTAGAAATTTTTTTATTTCCCTTTTGATTTCTTCAGTAACCTGTTGGTTATTTAGAAATGTATTGCCTAATCTCCTTGTTTGTGTTTCTTACAGTTTTTCTTGTAATTGATATCTGGTCTCATAGCATTGTGGTCAGAGAAGATGCTTGATAGGATTTCAATTTTTATAAATTTACTGAGGTTAGATTTGTGATCCAAGATGTGGTCTATCCTGGAGAATGTTCCATGTGCCCTTGAGAAGAAGGTGTATTCTTCTGCATTTGGATAGAATGTCCTGAAGATATCAATGAGATCCATCTCATCTAATGTATCATTTAAGACGTGTTTCCTTATTAATTTTCTGTTTTGATGATCTGTCCATTGGTGTGAGTGGGGTGTTAAAGTCTCCTACTATTATTGTGTTACTGTCAGTTTCTCCTTTTATGTCTGTTAGTGTTTGTCTTATGTATTGAGGTGCTCCTATGTTGGTGCATAGATATTTACAACTGTCATGTCTTCCTCTTGGATTGATCCCTTGATCAGTATGTAGTGTCCTTCCTTATCTCTTGTAATCTTCTTTATTTTAAGGTCTATTTTATCTGATATGAGAATTGCTACTCCAGCTTTCTTTTGCTTTCCATTTGCATGGAATGTATTTTTCCATCCTCTCACTTTCAGTCTATATGTGTCTTGAGGTCTGAAGTGGATTTCTTGTAGACAGCGTATATATGGGTCGTGTATTTTTATCCATTCAGCCAGTCTGTGTCTTTTGGTTGGAGCATTTAATCCATTTACATTTGAAGTAATTATTGATATGTTTGTTTTTATAGCCATTTTGTTAATTGTTTGGGGTTGATTTTGTAGATCTCTTGTCTTCTCTTGTATTTCTTGACTATAGACATCCCTTTAACATTTGTTGTAAAGCTGGTTTGGTAGTACTGAATTCTCTTAACTTTTGCTTGTCTGAAAAGCTTTTGATTTCTCCATCAATTTTGAATGAGATCCTCACCGGGTACAGTAATCTTGACTGTAGATTTTTCCCTTTCAGTACTTTAAATATATCCTGCCATTCCCTTCTGGCCTGCAGAGTTTCTGCTGAAAGATCAGCTGTTAAGCATATGGGGTTTCCCTTATATGTTATATGTTGCTTCTCTCTTGCTGCTTTTAATATTCTTTCTTTGTGTTTAGTCTTTGTTAATTTGATTAGTATGTGTCTTGGTGTGTTTCTCCTTGAGTTTATCCTGTATGGGTCTCTTTGAACCTCTTGGACTTGATTGACTATTTCTTTTTCCATGTTGGGGAAATTTTCAACTATAATCTCTTAAAAATTTTTCTTATACCCTTTCTTTTTCTCTTCTTCTTCTGGGACCCCTATAATTCGAATGTTGGTGCATTTGATATTGTCCCAGTGGTCTCTGAGACTATCCTCAGTTCTTTTCATTCTTTTTCCTTTATTCTGATCTTCAGAAGTTATTTCCACCATTTTATCCTCCAGCTCACTGATTTGTTCTTCTGCTTTAGATATTCTGCTATTGATTCCTTCCAGAGTACTTTTAATTTCAGTAATTGTGTTGTTTGTGTCTGTATGTTTATTCTTTAATTCTTCTGGGTCCGTGTTAATTGATTTTTGCATTTTCTTCATTTTATTTTCAAGGTTTTTGATCATCTTTACTATCAATGTTCTGAATTCTTTTCCAGGTAGTTTACCCATTTCCTTTTCATTTATTTGGACTTCTGTGTTTCTAATTTGTTCCTTCATTTATGTAGTATTTTTCCACCTTTTCTTTTTTTTTTTTTTAACTTATTGTGTTTGAGGTTTCCTTTTCCCAGGCTTCAAGGTTGAATTCTTTCTTCCTTTTGGTTTCTGCCCTCCCAAGTTTGGTTCAGTGGTTTGTGTAAGCTTCCTATGGGGTGAGATTTGTGTTGAGTTTTTTGTTTGTTTGTCTTTCCTCTGATGGGCAGGCTGAGTGAGGTGGTATCCTGTCTGCTGATGACTGGTTTGTGTTGTTTTGTTTGTTGTTTAGATGAGGGTGCACAGGTGCTACTGGTGGTTGGGTGATGCAAGGTCTTGTTTTCAAGTGGTTTCCTTTGCGTGAGTTCTCACTATTTGATACTCCCTAGGGTTAGTTCTCTGGTGGTCTAGGGTCTTGGAGTCAGTGCCCCTATTCTGAAGGCTCAGGGCTTTATCTCTGGTCAGGAATGAAAATTCCACTAGTGGCTTGTAATGGCATTGAGTGAGATTAAAACAAATACCCAAGAAGGAGAAACCAAAGATGGACCCCAGAGAAATGGCAGTTACTAAATCTGGCAAATAATAATTAAAATAGTGCAATATACACATATATAGCCTTATGCAAAGTCAAAACAGTCCAACTAAAATAAAGTACAATAGATTGACCTGATGAACAAAGGAAATAAAAGATTACTTTTACCTGTTAAGGACGAAACTAACTAAAGCACAAACCAGAAAGCAAAATGAAAGGAAGGTGCCAAGTCAGGAATATATATTAAAGATTAACTGCAAGGTGAAAAGAATAGCAGAAAAAGCAAACAAATGAATAAATGTAGAGAAAATAATAATAGGTTTAAAAATTAAAATTAAAAACAAACAAAAAAAGAGAAAACGTCACAAAACTGCAGAAGCCCAACATAGAGGCAGGGGTTTATAACAACAATAAAAAATGTGACTGAGAAAAAAGAAAAAAAGCTCAAAAGCTTAATTAGATTTCATAGTGCCAATAAAATCAACTACAACAGAGATGGAAAAAAGGAGGGGAAAAAGAAAAAAATCCAAAAGAATCTACAGAACAAGTCACAACATAAGAGTAATAAATGTTTTTCTTGAGTCACTGTTGTCAGAGTCCTTTCCCTCCCTGAAAGTCAGTCTACTTCACCTCCCTAGGATGCCCTCTAACACTGTGCTGATCTCTGGACCTGTTGTGGGGGCAGCTCAGATTCTAATCTGCTTCTACTCCTTTGTGTTCTTGCCTCCAATGTCCACAGCTATCAGAACTAGTGTGCATTCTTTTGTGGCAGCTCTCAGTGTCCTTTTATATAATCCATAGACACAGAGTCTGCCTAGTTGATCATGTGAATTTAATCTGTAGCTTGTACAGCTGGTGGGAATGTTTTGGGTCTTCTTCCTTAGCCACATTGCCCCTGGATTTCAACTGTGGTTTTATTTCCACCTCTGGATATGGGCTGTTCACTGGGGTTTGCTCCTGAGGCTGCCCTGGAGGACTTGGGCTTGCCCCTGTGAGGGCCAAGTGTGGAGGTGGTGCAGCTGCTTGGGTCACAAGCGTTCTGGCAGCACCAGGTACTCAGGGGAGTTGGCGGCTAGGGCAGCAGGAAATATAGTGCTCTGGAAGGGTATGGCAACCGGTATTGGCCAATATGCTCCAGGATTCTTGCCTGGGGAACACCCTCCCTGACAGAGAAGCCTGGCAGGCTGCAGTCTACAGGGTCGCAAAGAACTGAACATGACCGAAGCGACCCTGCGTGCATAGAAGCAAGATTTTTTTGCCTGTGGCAGCTCTGCCCCAGTGAGAGTTGATTGTGAAGGTGGTGCAATTGCTTAGCTTGGAGGGACCCTGGTGGTGCCAAGTGTGTGGGGACACAGACTGCCTCCGCCACAGGAGTTATGGCCCTCAGTTCAGTTCAGTTCAGTTCAGTCGCTCAGTCGTGTCCGACTATTTTTGACCCCATGAATTGCAGCACGCCAGGCCTCCCTATCCATCACCAACTCCCAGAGTTCACTCAAACTCATGTCCATTGAATCAGTGATGTCCTCCAGCCATCTCATCCTCTGTCGTCCCCTTCTCCTGCCCCCAATCCCTCCCAGCATCAGGGTCTTTTCCAATGAGTCAACTCTTCACATCAGGTGGCCAAAGTATTGGAGTTTCAGCTTCAGCATCAGTCTTTCCAATGAACATCCAGGACTGATCTCCTTTAGGATGGACTGGTTAGACCTTCTTGAAGTCCAAGGGACTCTCAAGAGTCTTCTCCAACACCATAGTTATGGCCCTGTTGGGGTCTATTTTCAAGCGTCTTGTAGCTGGTGATCAGAAGGCCTCTTTGGCCAGTCCTTCTCCACAGCTCCATCTTTTCAGGCACTTAGAGGGCTTCCTTGCCTGGGGTCCTTCTTGGTTGTTTGTGGCATCAGGCACATAGAGGGGCCACCACCTGGGGTCCTATGCTGTAGATCAGCATGTCAGGCACTTATAGGGGCACGCTGTGTGGGGTCCTACACTGTAGTTCAGTGCATCAGGCGTTTGATGGGCCAGCCTCTATTGTTCAGCTGCCCATGCTGGCATGTGGGGAGAGAAACACTATGGTGATGGCTACACATGACTCAGCAGTATTGCCTTGCTTCCGTGGCTGCCCAGCTCTGCTCCACAGGCATTTTCCAGCATGATATCCTCCTTCACATCCCCTTGATCCGTCTCTCTGCCGTCAACAGCAGCCCTCTCCCTGGGATTGCTCCACAATCCCTAAACTCCAGCTCCCAGCTGCTGCACCTTCCAGGGGACCTGCGTCCCTGTCCAGGGTATGTATGGCTGTGGCAAGGACTGTCTGATTCTCACTCCATTTAGGCCGCCACAGCTCAGCTCTTTCCCTCTCAGCCTTAAATGTTTCTCCTCTGACTCAGACAATTGCCGATGTGGGGATCAGACTCCTGCTTGAGTTCCCCCACCTGCCGAGGGCAGGTCCAGTCCTACTAACACTCCTGTTTTTCCCCCTAGTTCCTTCGTCCTACCGAGTTTTGCGTCTCTATATATTCTTTTCCACCGGTCAGGTACTCCTGTCCACTCTCAGCTGGTGTTCTGCATGCACCTCTGTGTCTGAAGGTGTATTCCTGATGTATCCGTGGAGAGAGATGTGCTCCACGTCCACCTACTCCTCCGCCATCTTGTTCTCTCCCAGAATTGCTGTTTATCTGCTCTGCTTTGGGCTTTATTGAATCCTCTTGCTTCCAGGGCATCCTGAAGCAGAAGCGTTCATGGTGTTCCAGCACTGGGCCCACTTCTGCTGGCACTGCCAGGGGTCCAGGAGCCTGAGTGACCACAGAGGCTCCCAGCCTGTCCTCTTCCTCCCAGGTCTCAGGGCCTGTGCTGGCCACTCTTCTGATAAGCCTTGATCTGGCTTCTCGCTAAGTTCTTTGGAGACTCCCACTCTGTCTGTTTTCATTCTGGACTGGTTTTGTCTGGGCTCTGGGCCCATGGGAGACTTGCAGGGTTAATAATAAAGAAGTAGTCATTGAAATATGAATTTTTTACCCTTAAAGAAGAATGGTGGGGCTTAAAGGCTTTTGTAGGACTCAGCATCCACTTGTCCATCTGTTTATCCATCCATCCTTCCAGGAAAACACTGTTGTATTCAGTCTACTCAGAAAATAGGGAGATTTTGCCCAGAGGTAGCTCAGCGCAGAGAATGCAGACCAGAAACCACACAAATACCATGAGTGCTTAGAAGGGCAGAGATCATAGCCCTCTACCATCAGCTGGGTTGGGTGGGGGGCTGTCCTATGGAGGAATGGAGACACCCACACTCTCCCCCAGCGAGCAAGCAACAGCTGATCCATGCAGTTTCAGCTTCCCAGGAAGATTTGAAAAAGTGAAACCTACTGTTGCCAGTGGGGCTTCCCAAGTGGTTCAGTGGTAAAGAACCCATCTACCAGTGCAGTCGATTCCTGGGTCGGGAAGATCCCTGGAGAAGGAAACAGCAACCCACTCCAGTGTTCTTGCCTGAAAAACCCTACAGACAGGGGAGCCTGGCGGGTTACAGTGCATAGGGTCACAAAAGAATCAGACATGACTTAGCCACTCCAGAGCAGCACTGCTGTTGCTGGTGGTTGGTCATACGGAAGACATTCTGAAATCTTTGGTGATCTGCAGAAGCTGGTGATTATCAGAGACATTCAGGGTTCTCTATGCTGCCCCTGCCTTCCCTCAACCCCAACTCTCTCTCTCTCTCTCACACACACACACCCCTTCCATTTGCCCAGCAATATGCAGGTATCTGACACATTAGGCTGTTTCATCCCTTTATGCTCATGTTCTGTCTTCCAAGTGGTCTGTCTGCGGAGGTCTCCTGGGTAGGCTCAGAACCCACATAGGTAGACACCTCTGCAGAATCTCCTGGGTGGTGTCAACCATCCCCATCCCTGTGCCCTGTCCACACCTCACTCCAGTGTACACGTGTGATCACAGCTCTCACCAGTGAGTACTCATGTAGAGCGCACACTTATCCTTGATCCTTGGGGCCCAGAAGGAAAGGCCTGAAATGTGTTGGAAAGGAGTCAGTGCTGAATATTCAAGTATCTTCTTGTTAAAATAGTCTTCTTTGTATGTCTCTCATATTCATTCTTTCCCTCATTCGATTTCAGACATCTACTGAGCACCTACTATGTGCCAGGCACTCAGTTCAACACAACTGTCATGGTTTCTTCCTTTAACAATCTCCTGAAAATGAAAGGGTTAGTGGCTCAGCCGTGTCTGACTCTTTGCGACCCCATGGATTATAGCCCGCCAGGCTTCTCTGTCCATGGGATTCTCCAGGCAAGAATACTGGATTGGGTTGCCATTCCCTTCTCCAGGCAATCTTCCCAACCCAAGGATTGATCCCAGGTCTCCTGTATTGCAGGCAGATTCTCTACCAACTGAGCCACCAGCGAAGCCTTTAACCATCTTCTAAGTATTCTTAAAGGAAACTTGAGGCTTGCTCACATAGTATGTGTTCAGGTCTTAAAGTGAGATCAGAGGAAAACACATACCATCTTGCATTTACACAAGTGGTTTCATGTTTTCTGAAGCATTTTAAAGTCCTTAGGTTAAGAGGTCTTGTGGTTGAGTAAGGAAGTTCACACTTGTGCCCACTCCAAGGACCCTTGGAGGCAACATGGTTCTACAATCAGAGCTGTGTGTTTTCTATGGAGCCAGTGAATGTACTCACCAGCTCCTGATGCCACTTTGAAGCAGGGATGGGTGACAGATGGCATTGGTGCCACTCAAAGCCTTGTGGGTGGTGCTCAGCCCCTCCTCCGCATCACTCTGACTTTGTAGACTGCTTTTCCTCCTTTCCCATCTTTTTCCCATTTACTCTGTGTCCCTTTTTCTCCTTTTGCCCTATTTTTTTTTAATTGTATACAATTTTTAAAGGTCACTTTCCTTTTGCAGTTACTACAAAATATTGGCTATGTTCCCCACATTGTACAATACATCCTGGTAACCTATTTGATGACTTTATCATCTTGTACATACATACCCTCAGGCATTGCTTAGTGTCTGACACTTTGGGCTAAAAAGGCTTCCCTTTCACTCACAGGCTGAACAAAAGCCCCACCCTGAATGTGGCCCTGGGAGATTGTGGGGGACAGGCAGAAATGGCCCAGCCTCTGTGATCCTTAGGCTGCTGAGGACACTGCTCCACGCCAGCCCTGCTGAGGGCGAGCAAGCTCAACCAGCAGCTCAATCTGGGCTGCAAACTAGGAAGGACCTAGGAGAGGGACGGCATTGCTGGATCTGGTTTAAGCTCCACTCGGCTTTGGGCAGGTCAGACAAGGGCCTGGAAATGGAAGCTGGGCCTTCTGCTTCGGGTTTCACATGGCTGCAAAGCCAGGCAACAGGAGCAGACGGGCTGTGTTTGCTTTTCATCGGAGGCTTGCAGCAAAGCCGCCTTATCCCAGCAGCAGCTGCCCTAGACCTGCCAAGGGTACAGTGAGACTTGACTGGCCCCGATTTATTGGAGGAGGAGAGGAGAAAAAGCAGCAGGCCCTAAATGTCAAGGTGAGGAGGAGGGAGGCTCGCCCAGAAAGGGGGTTGGGGAGTGGGAGAGTGTTCTCTGGGGTGTAGCACATGGCTGGGATCCTCAGGCCTGGAGCGACCAGGAGCCAATTCAAGTGGGTGGTGGCAGGAATGCAGAGTTGCCTGTAAGCTCAGCACATTAAAAATGTCAAGAACAAGGCAGGGAACAACGCAGGAGAAAGCGTGCCTTCTGCTTTGTGGGAGGCACGTTACAAAATGTTAGAAGCGCACGCTTGCTTTCGCGTGTCTGCCTGGTTGCCAGTGGGATCCACTGTCTGCTGGAACCCAGAAGGACACATGGTTCAGTGGCATCCAGGAGCTGCTCCCCCTTGGAGAGCCCTGGCTCTGCCTCCCACGCTACCGAGATTTGCTGCTGCATTAAGAGGAATTTAGAGAGCAATGCGGAGCTTCCCCGGGGGCTCAGTGGTAAAGAATCTGCTAGCAATGCAGGAGCCACAGATGATGCAGATTCAATCCCCGGGTAAGGAAGATCCCCCAGAGAAGGGTGTGACAACCCACTCCAGTATTCTTGCCTGGAGAATTCCATGGACAGAGAAGCCCAGCGGGTTACAGTCCATAGAGTCAAAAAGAGTTGGACATGGCTGAGCAACTGAGCACACACGCATGCAAAGAGCAAGATGACGCAGGCCTGCCCAGGAAAGGGAGTGATTATGGCGCTACTCATGCCAAGTCATTTCAGTCGTGTCCGACTCTTTGCAACCCCAGTTCTCTGTTTCTTCCCCACACAGCCCCGATTCAGGGGCCCTTCCTGGATACACAGGCAAAGAGACTCTTCCAACTTAAAGAACTCCATCATTGTAGCAGAACCACAGGCTGCCTATCTGATGACTGAAAAGGAACAGTGCCTGCCAGGAAATGCACACTGCCACTTCCAGCAGGATCCTGGCTGTGCTGAAAGCCCACTATATACAAGGTACTTCTGGGAGGCAGAAGCTTGTTAGGAGCCCACGGTCTTAGTTTTCAGGCCTGAAACAGGAATCTGGTTGCACAGAGCTTTTGGGGGAGATGATTCCTAGAAACACAGTGAAGGATTGGGAAGCAAGATATAAGAGGGAAGAGCCAAAAAGTTGACATTATAAGCAAGTTGCTGCTCAGAGCACTAGGGTTCACTCCCACTGGGATCCTTCTCGAAAACACCTCAATTGTCTTATCAACAGGCAAGGAATTGGGGACATTTCCCCCCAACTCCATTCTTCATTGGGTCTTAACCAGTGCCCGTGGTGCTGGAGAAGACTCTTGAGTCCCTTGCACTGCAAGGAGATGAAACCAGTCAATCCTAAAGGAAATCAACTCCCTGAATACTCATTGGAAGGATAGGTGCTTAAGCTCCAATACTTTGGCCGCCTGATGCATAGAGCCGATTCTTTAGAAAAGACCCTGATTCTGGGAAAGATTGAAGGCAGGAGGAGAAGGGGGTGACAGAGGATAAGATGGTTGGATGGCATCGCCGACTCGATGGACATGAGCTTGAGCAAGCTCTAGGAGATAGTGAAGGACAGGGAAGTCTGGCGTGCTGCAGTCCATGGGGTTGCAAAGAGTCAGACACAACTGAGCGACTAACCACAACAATAAGGACCATTAGCTCTGGGGCTTTTTTAGGCTGCCCCACTCAGGTGCTTGCATGCTTAGTCGCTCAGTCTTGTCCAACTCTCCACCCCAAGGCCTGCAGCATGCCAGGCTCCTCTGTCCATGGGATTCTCCAGTAGGTTGTCATTTCCTTCTCCAGGGGATCTTCCCAACCCAGGAATCAAGCCTACATCTCTTAAGTCTCCTGCATTGGCAGGTGAATTCTTTACCCCAACAAATTCCCATGGCCAGAGGAAGCCCTTCAGGCGGGGGCTGCCGAAGCCTGAGGCAAGAAGCCACAGTGTGCCCTCCAGGAGCAGCAGATGACCTCCAAGGGGATCTATTCCACTTGTCTTCAACGGCCATCACAGCAGAGCAGCTGTTCTTCACCTGTGAATGCAGGCTCTGTGCGTGTGGTGTGTGTGTGTACACACACAAGTGCACACACACACTCTCTTCCTTGGTCCACCTTTCTCTCTTTCAATTCCATCCCTCTCACTACAGCCTCATAAACAGCAAGCACCTAAACGGTCTCAGCCCCTCCAAGGCAGGCAGCCTCGCCTCACTGTACAGCGAGTGGAAGCTGCACTGACAGCCTCCGGGGCCCTGGCCCCACCGATGGAAGCCCATGCCAGCTTCCAGCCAGCCCCTGCCCAGCTGGAAGGGCCAGAACTTGCGCCGTTTGATGCTTGCTGAAGCCCTGCTGAAGTGCAGCATGGAGTCATGGAAAAAAACTGGAGCAGATGTCAGGAATTTGAGGTTTCTCAAGTCCACCGGTGATTTGCTTTATAGACCTTAAGGAAGTTAATGAAACTTTCTGAAACTTAGTTTCCCCATCGGTAAAATCGAAGTAATAACACCTGCCTTGTTTACCTCCAAGAGCTGTGTTGGGACTCAAAGGAGCCAATTTGTGTCCCTGGAAGCTCCTTCATACTTAAGGTGGCTCTTGTTCAGCCTTGTGGTCATGTCTTGGTTTTAGCCCCCAAGGCAGGGAGTCTTGCTGGCCGACCTCTCACAGCCTCACCCCCAAGGGCAGCACCTTGTTCTGGGAGGGGAGAATGTCTTCTGGTCTAGACGGGATGAGGCCTTTGTTTGCAGGAGATCCAGGCAGAGCAAATCTAGGACTTGGCCACTCTCGGAGGTTGCAGTCCCCCATCTGGGGACAGGATAGGGCAGGAAGGCTTGCATACTGCCTGGGTGAGGCATGACCCCTCCTGTCTCTAAATTTAGTTCTATGTACAGCAGCAAATTCCTGAATTACTGTACAAAGCGGCGGATCAGGCAACACAACTTTTCCCAAACCACGATGGGGACTATCGAGAAGGGCATCTACTGTGCTTAGCAAGTGTCATTAAGTCTGACTCGACGACAACAGAGAATCTAGCGTCAGTTGGACCTGACTCCGGCTATATATCCTAGAGGGCTTGTCAGTGGCTCAGGGAGGGCAGCGCCAAGGGGTGATGCCACACACACACACCCCCTCCCCGCACCGCCCAGGGCTGGAAAAACCAAGGGTTTCAGAAGAGGTCTCAAGGTTTAGCTCACAAATACTAGGGACGAGGTGTGGAGCTGTAACCATGGTAACAATACACATCCTGTTGTTCAGTGTGGACTCAGCCAAGGTCTGGGGGAGTACAGGGTGCTGAGTCCTTCTACTGGCCTCTGAAAGAAAAGCTCTTATCATCCTCCAGCTACAAGCAGTGAACGCAAAGTAATTCTCTGCAACAGAAACATGCTGTTTAGTGGGGAGACCTGGAGGAGCCTCTAGACAGTGCCCAGAATTAATCTGCACGTAAATCCCAAGAATGCTCATGCAGAGAAACTACTGCTCCCTCTCGTTTATAAGCCAAAAGCATCCTTCTGCCAGAACAGAGTTGTTCTTGGCACTTGGGAGTAAATGTGAGGAGAGAATCAAAACACAACGCCTGAGAAAGGCATCCATCAGAAATCTGCAGCCAGGGGCAGGGTGAGTAGTAACAAAGAAAGATGGATTCGTGGCAGAAACGAAGATTAACTGTACCAGGGAGATGGTTGGTGTCTTGGCTCCTAGAGCAGGGATGGGGCGCCCAGCACCTGGAGGTGAGGCTGGGTCAACGAGATGCAGAGACACGTGGGCTCTTCCTGCCCTTGGCCTCCACCCTGAGGGCTCAGAGGAGGGTCCCTGCCCAGCCACGTGGCGGCCCCAGGTCAGGCTTCTGGCAGCTGAGGCCGCAGACCTGCTGCCTGCTTGCACCAATCCTGGAAGGACACACCATCCCCACCTCCGTGAGGCTTCACTGTGTGATGTGAAAAGATCAACACAGGAACTAGGGAAACCTGGCAGAGAAAGTCCTCTCTTCCCTCCACCTTCAGTTACACCAGATCTGCCTCCAGGGACTTTGGCAAGTTTGACAAACGGCAGAAGAATTTGGAAAAATTTCTTCACTGGCCAAGGGCAGTTGATGGCTGGGCATAAACATGCTGCCATGGTTCTTTGTACAGTGGAGGTTTAGAGGCAGGAACAACTGTCAGATTATTTTCAACTCTTCCCCCCATCTAATCTCTGAGTGCTCGTGTGTACACTCCTCACGCTGATTTTGTTGTTAAATCCCTAAGTCACGGCCGGCTCTTTTTGCCACCCTATGGACTGTAGCCTGCCAGGCTCCTCTGTCCATGGGATTTCCCAGGCAAGAATACTGGAGTGGGCTGCCATTTCCTCTTCCAGGGGATCTTCCTGACCCAGGGATGGAACCTACGTCTCTACGTCTCCTGCACTGACAGACAGGTTCTTTACCACTCGCCACCTGGGAAGCCTCACGCTGATAGCATCTGGATAAAGATGGAATTCTGTGCACTGGCAAGAACAGATTCATCACCAACAGTGTACATTCCAACCAAAGGCATCGTTGTGTCCACATGAATCACCCGGCAGGGACGGCTACGCTTGCCCGACTCGGAAACCCTTGACTCATGGGGCACTCATTCAGACTAGTTGCCCACTAGTTACGCAAGCATCTTCTCCAAATGCCTCGAAGGAGTTTACGAGCTGCTGGCTCATTCTGAGTTCTGTCTCTTGGAGGAAGAACACAGGTGGGGAGAGAGGAAGGGTAGACACAATCACCTGCCTGGTATATGGAGAAATTAAGGTTCAAACAAGCCCTTGAGTGAAATGCATAGACATTTATGAGTCAGACTCTTCCCTTGGAGGAGCCAAAATGAGCTGTTCTGAATCCTAAGTGAACTATTTTCTTGCCCAACAATTTCATGCAGCTGTTCTAACACAGCCTCAAAACAAGCAAGCCAAAATGCAAGCTCACAGAATTTTATGTTTCTAAACAATTCCCCAGCCCTCACTCAACCTCTGACTCTTCTATTTCAGTTGGATTGACCCTTTCATTGACTTTAGAGACCTCTCAATGCTTCTCTACTCCTGATCTGCTTCCAGTTCTTATGGGTACCTTATTCCTGACATTCACTCCTTCCTGGACCATAACCTGATCCTGATATTGCTCCCACTTTGAACTTCAACCACACTTTTCCCTTACCTGTACTAGATCCATACACCGTAATGCCTAGAGGTAGGACTGGCAATAGAGCAAATCTCAGGGTTAGGGTAAAACTCACTGATGGAGTATAAAATGCCCATTTTACTCATCATTTATTTAAACTTACTTCTTATTGAAGTATAGTTGATTTACAATGTTGTATTAATTTCGGGTGTACAACACACTGATTCAATTATTTTTATAGATTTTGTGAGTGACTCTTTGTGACCCTGTGGATTGGAGTCCGCCAGGCTTCTCTGTCTAATTTTTCCTGTCAAAAAATTCCTGCTGGAATTTTTCAGGCAAGAATACTGGAATCAGTTGCCATTTCCTACTCCAGGGGGATCTTCCCAACCCAGGGATTGAACCCACGTCTTCTGCATCTCCTGCATTGGCAGGCAGATTCTTTACCCATGAGCCACCTGGGAAGACCTTTTATTGACTATACTCCATTTAAAGGTATTATAAAATATTGGCTATATTCCCTGTGCTGAAAAACTAACATTTATTGGCTGAATTTTTAGGTCAAATTGAAATATCCTCATGTTAAAATAGCTGCACAAAAAGTGACTTTATTGAAATAGCTGCATCCAAAGAGCTGAAAGCCTGGATGTCGTCTGCTTCTGGCACCTGACTCTGGCCCTCTTTCGTGCAGCTTTGCCTTCTGTTCCGCTGTATGCCGGGGTGTGGTTAGCAGAAGAGGCGCTCGCACCAGGGCTGCTTTGAATCCTCTTGTTCCAAGAGAGGACTATGTAGGTGTCACAAATGACACTCGTCCAAAACCCGAACAGGATGCTAATAGCAGGCCCACGTGTTTCCACCTCCCCATGAGGCAGCCTGGGCTGGCGTCAGTCCTCTCCCCAAACTCTTTCCTGCCCCCATACGCTCAGGAGCTCTACTTGGGTCAGAAATGCAATTCTCTGACAGTGCCAGACAGCCAGATGATGCTGGGGAAAAAGAAAGAAAAAGCAAAAGCAGATTTCTAAATTAAGCCCAAGCCTCGTTTATTAAAAAAAAAAAAAAAGCCACAGCCTAGCAACATGTTCACAGCTCAACCTCCCTCTGTGATGAAGCCTCTGTGGCCAGAGCTGGGGATGACACAGTCATTGGAGGCCCTCCCCATCTGGAAAGTGCTGACGGTGGCACATTGAGGGCCCAGTCCACCCAAGGGCGGGGTTCCAAAGGAGCAGAGAGGATACAGAGCTTACTGAGGTCCAAAACTTTAATGAAGTCCCTAGACACCTACGGACGCTTGGCAATGAACACACCTGAAGTAATAGCAGATGAAGTTCCTCGGGCTGCTCTACTGAAACAGAAGCTGCTCCTCGAGATGGGGGTCTTCTCTGTTCACCACTGAATGCACAGCACCCAACTTAGCACACGGCACACACACGGTACCCAATCACTAGGTAAGAGAGGACTGGACCGATGTGTGAAGAGATGGACAGATTGATGCTGCCGTCCCCTCATCCCTGCTTCCCAAACTCTCCACCCTAAATGAAGTCCAGAATCTCGAGAGAGCCCTAGTCTCCTAATTACTGCAGGCACCAGAGAGGCAATGTTCCCTAACCTGGATGTTTAAGTCTGAGCCAACAGCTGGGGTGAGCACTTGCAAGGCGATTAAAGGGTGCAGCTGATGTGGCCATCACATATGCAGAGAGGCAAGGGCTGTGAGAAGTGCCCTTGGTAACCATTGTCAGTGTTCCTGAACCTTCACTTATTTTTAAACAGTATCAGCATCAAACATGAGGTATTGCTAAACAGAGAAACTACAGCACAAATAGTATTGGGTTGGCCAAAAAGTTCGTTTGGGCTTTTTATTAGATTCAATGGAAAAATGGGAACGAAATTATTGGCCAACCCAATACATGAGCTTCTGGTCTGAGTCCTTTTGGAACACAAAAAGTAGAGCCCACAATGCCCTTTGAAGCTCCAAAGACCAAACTCATCAGAAATGGACCACAGTACAGAAGGCTGAATCTCATCACCAGCCCTCCCAAGTCATGAGATGATTAAGAAAAGCTGGGGTGATCCTGGCACCCAGATCCTCTGAATATTGAAAGTTAAG
The DNA here is from genome assembly GCF_002263795.3 of Bos taurus. NCBI lineage: Eukaryota > Metazoa > Chordata > Mammalia > Artiodactyla > Bovidae > Bos > Bos taurus. Next base: position 14,394,457 of record NC_037339.1, read on the forward strand.
CCATCCTCTGAATCCCTTGAGGATCCCGGTGATGTTGCAGGGGACAACTTTGACTCCTGGGAGCAGTTGCTCTCTGTTCTCCCTGGTGACCAGAGAGTGGTTGAAGACAGCATTGTCAAGATCATAAATCTCCATCTCAGAGCTGGGGCCCGAGGTTTAAAAGATCGGGGAAATTAGCCCACAATTCAAAAATCTGTCTTCCAACTTCTTTGTCTGAACTGGCCAGAAACAGTAAACACACACCCATGCCAGCAAGATAAAAGTTCTTAATTAAATTCAGATGTATAAGAATATATTACAGGTCTACTCGTGGAATAAACATCTATAGTGGACAAGCCATCTAAACAGCATCAAAAGTGATACAATATCATCCTGCTTCATGTGGTAGCACACAGCAGAAAACTATGAGTCCTCTCAGGACTCTGAGATCATTTCTGTTCCAATGGCATCCCAGAGCACCAGCCGGGAATAATCAGGATGAGGGAGACGAGCAGTGATCAGATTGGAGATGTGACCACAGGGACACAGCCCCAGCAGAGGGCACACACACAGATTGCCCTCAGATCTAGTGTGTGTTGGAAAAGTGTGTTAGTTGCTCAGTCCTGTCTGATCCGACTGCCAGACTCCTCTGTCTATGGAATTCTCAAGACAAGAATACTGGAATGGATAGCCATTTCCTTCTCCAGGGGATCTTCCCCACCCAGGGATAGAACCTGGGTCTCCTGAATTGCAGGCAGATTCTTTAGCATCTGAGTCACCAGGGAAGCCCCAAATCTAGTGTATCTCTTTTTTCAAAAGTATGTATTTATTTATTTCATTTGGCCACTCTGGGTCTTAATTGTGGAACTCAGGATCTTCCATCTTAGTTGCAGCATGTGGTATCTAGTTCCCTGACCAGGGATTGAACCCTGGGCCTCCAGCATTGAAAGCTCAGAGTCTTAGCCACGGGACCACTAGGCAAGTCCTTAATGTACCTCTTTGGTGCCCCAACATTCATGGCATTCACAACCCCAGGCCTCTGCTCCAGTCTATGTTTCAGGGGTCCCTAATGCTCCATGCCTAGGGCTCCAGCTTCTGAGATGGCTGCTCAGTGATAAGACCCCACTGACACCCCTTCCCCCCCTCTCTGTAGAGTTTCCAGAGATTCATGGAAAGGCTATCCACTCCAGTACTCTGGCCTCAAGAATTCCATGGACTGTATAGTCCCTGGGGTTGCAAAGAGTCAGACACAACTGAACGACTTTCACTTTCAAGAGAACAGAGTCCAAGACTCAGCTCTGTGACCTAAACTACTTGAAAGCTCAGTTTTCTCATCTATAGAATGGAGAGAATAGGAACTCTGATGCCTGCCTCCCAAGATTGCATAAGGCTGCTCAAATGCCACACTATTGTGTTCAAATGCATGTCAATCTGCAAGCTGTTGTTCTACATAAAAATGTTTTCTAAACGGTGACTGTCCATAATGAGAAGTTTTCCTCTGATACGGGAAGTGAGACTTCCTTTGTCTCTATCATGGGTCTACCTGGTTCTCAGTGTCCTAGGACTTGATCCATCCTAGTCAGCATCACAGCTTTCTCTGACCTCTTTGAACTATGGGATCATGGCAGTGTGGTCTAAACCACAGGTCTAGACTCTACTCCATTGCAAATCTAAAATCCACAATTCCCCTAGGTTTCTGGTGAAATTAGCAAAGCCTAGGTGAATAAACTCCCTCTGATGATTTAATGTTTCAGTGCTTCCCCAAAGGGCACTTCCTGCAATGGGACGGGAGTGTGTAGGTTCCTGTTTCCATTTCTGCTTCCTTGGTACAGGCTTCCCCAGCATGTAAATGGGGCTGTAGTGTGAGCAATGACCTAATGAATTTGGGCAGGAAGTAATCCTCGATCCCTTTCAATCTGCATTCAATTGCTAACCTGAAATTAGTTTTACAAAAACATTAAAAAGATATTTCCAACAATTAAAAAATTCAGAATTTTCTCATTGATAAATTCAGAGAAGCTTGAAAAAATGGGAAGATCTGACAGTTGAGGACCACAATATACACCATGGTCACAATTATCTGATAACTGAGGGCCTACCTGGTAAAGTGGATAGGAATATTGGTTGTCAGGGTTCAGATCCCATCCCTGCTCCTTCAGTTCAGTTCAGTTCAGTGCAGTCACTCAGTCGTGTCCGACTCTTTGCGACCCCATGAATCGCAGCACGCCAGGCCTCCCTGTCCATCACCAACTCCTGGAGTTCACTCAAACTTACATCCATTGAGTCGGTGATGCCATCCAGCCATCTCATCCTCTGTCGTCCCCTTTTCCTCCTGCCCTCAATCCCTCCCAGCATCAGAGTCTTTTCCAATGAGTCAACTCTTCGCATGAGGTGGCCAAAGTACCAAATTCATGAACTTAACCTCTCAAAGCCTTGGTTTCTCATCTTTTAAGACAATGTTAAACTAATAGCAATTATTTTTATGTACCAAAAGCGCTTTAAAAAGTGGCAGCTCATGACAATCGTCCAATAAACGTCAATGATTCTCCCTCTCCACCCCCTGACACAAGTAGCTTTACCATTTTCCATACCTTCCCAGCCCCGTGAGCGTAACTGTTAACTGTTAGTCTAAGAAGTTCAACAAAATGAGTTTGGCACTTCTGGTCCTTGGGGTCAGAGGTGATAACTCAAGTCTGCATCCTTTCCTAGCTTGATTTCCTCAAGTCCCCGCTGAGCTGCCCCTTCTCCCTCTCTGAGATTTTCCCTCCTCCTGCTGGAGCTCACTTGAAACCCGATGGCAGAGCACGGGACACACAGCTGTGCTGAGGTCCTCTGACTTTTTAGACAGGGGAAATATAGTCCCCCTAATTGCTTCAAGGCATCTCAACTTCTTTCTAATGTTGAGTCTTTCCTGGCCATTTTGCTCTTCAGTTCCCCCCCACCCTCACTCCCTTCACATCCAAAGAGAAACTCTTTTTAGCAATTCAGTTAACAATCACATGGAAGACGTGAATCCATAGGAAAATGAGGAGGTGATTTCCTCCCAGACAGACAGTTGTTTTTAATAAACCAATGTCTGCTGCTAAGCAACCTTGATGCTGCCTCTTCCACAAGTACAGCTAAATAGAATACTCTATTATTACTGTGGATTAAGTTGGTGCTCTTGTGAGTCAGAGAAGATACCAGAGAAAGTTTTACTCAGGCTGCAAATAAGTGTAAAACGCTGCCTAAGAAGCAAAATAGGAGTGGCATGCCTGGGCTGTGTTGTGCAAAGCACAGAATTAGTTTACTCATGCTTGGGGCTTGACACTTGTTTGGGAGTTAGCTGTAAAGAGCTGAATTGTTCATTCAGGGCTGAGTGGACAGTCATGGTGTGGGAGACCGTCTCTCTGGTTCTCCCAAGACTACTAATTAAGGTTGTGGTTAGATCTTACAGCAGACTAAGGGAGGTCCCGTGGAACTCCCTGGACATGAGGAAAGTCTTTGAGGCAGATTAGATGTCGCAACTGTCAGATCCCACAACACAGTCATTATGCCAAGAATATGAGGTGAACTGCGAGCCAGCCAATCAGAGCAACAGGAAAGTGGGACCATTTCCGACTGCTGCCATCTCCTGACTCTGTTTAGAAGAGGTAGGGCCAAGGTGAAGCCAGCCACAAAGTTCCTTTTGCAAAATTTAGCATGCCGGGTGGCTATGCTTCCCATTGCCCAAAGCATGGAAAAATCCCTTGGTGTAATTTCCTAAGCCTCTAAATATATATTTCCTTTAATACCTAAATGTGGTTATTTCAACAAAGCCAATCAATTAACCTAAAGAGCAATATTTAGAGGGAAGAATGTGTGGAGTGGAGATGGGGGATTTTCCCCCAAGTGATAGTCGCTCAGTCGTGTCCGACTCTTTGGACCCCATGGACTGAAGCCCACCAGGCTCATCTGTCCATGGAATTCTCCAGGCAAGAATACTGGAGTGGGTTGCCATTTCCTTCTCCACCCCACCCCTCTTTCCCCCCAAAATTAATCTCTTTTTTATAACTTCTTCATCATCATCTTTTTGACACTGCAAAGAGTGGAACTAAATTTTTGTTTTGCCTCTATTTAAATGAAACTATAGTGAAAGAGAAAGAAAGTGGGCTTCCCTGGTGGTTCACAATTAAGAAATCTGCCATCAATGGAGGAGACCTGGGTTCAATCCCTGGGTCTGAAGATCCCCTGGAGAAGGGAATGGCAACCCACTCCAGTATTCTTGCCTGGAGAATCCCATGGACAGAGGAGCCTAGTGGGCTTGCTAAGAGTCCATGGGATCACAAACAGTTGGACACACAGCAGCTAACACTTTCTTCATTAAGCTGCTGAAGATAAAACTGCAGGGTGTGCAGATATCACTACAAGAAGTGTGAAGAACTCCCACGCCCATCTTTTTTTTTTTTTTTCCTTTGGTTGTGCTGGGTCTTCGTTGCTGCTCGGGCTTTCTCTGGCTGTTTCAAGCAGGGGATGCTCTCTAGTTGCAGGGCGTGGGCTTCTCATTGCAGTGGCTCCTCTTGTTGCAGAGCATGGACTCTAGGTGCCTGGGCTTCAATAGTTGTAGCACGTGGGCTCAGTAGTTGTGACTTTCTGGCTCTAAACCACGGGCTCAATAGGTGTGGTGCACGGGATCTTCCTAGATCGGGGATTGAACCTGTGTCTTCTGCATTGGTAGTTGGATTCTTTACCACTGAGCCACTAGGGAAGCCCCCAGTGCCTGTCTTTGACCCTTTGTTCTCCCTTTCTTGTTCCTAATCTCTAAATAAAAACATCACCAAGATCTGAGGCTCCTCACACCAAATCTCCCCACGTCTCTTCCTTACTGCTGTGTCTCCCAAGCTACTGTTTCCTCATGCCTGGACCATGAAATAGCCTCTCAAGCGGAGAAAAATTGAGAGGCTTAAAGAGATAACCGCCTCCGGAACCCAACCATACTCTCCCCTGTTGCTGTTATTTAGTTGCTAAGTCTTGTCCTACTCTTTGCTACTCCATGGACTGTAGCCCACCAGGCTCCCCTGTCCATGGGATTTCCCAGGTCAGAACACTGGAGTGGGTTGCCATTTCCTTCTCCAGGGGATCTTCCCCACCCAGGGATCAAACCCAGGCCTCCAACATTGCAGGCAGATTTGTTACCACTGAGCCACCTGGGAAGCCCAGGATTGTATTAGATTGACCAGGAAGTTCTTTTGGATATTCTGTAACATCGTATAGGAAAGCCCAAACGAACTTTCTGGGCAACCCAATATAATGACCAGAGCATAACAAATACTCTGCAAATATTGGCTGTTACTATTATTTTCCCTTGACGGCACCTGTCATTCTGAGTTGGAGACCGTGCATGCTTTGCCTAGGTCTTGGCCTTTATCCCATCTGCCACACTGCAGACCATGCAGTAAATGCCTGGTAAATATTTGTTGAAACAGTACAATTTTCAGTTACACAACTGGGTAAACATGGCCAGGACAGCATGGGGGAGAGGGAAGGGGGGAGGTGGCTAGAGCTCTCCTCCAATCTCCCAGAGACTGGCCCTTGAAGGCAGTGCCAGTCTCTGCCTGGAGGAAGGTCTCAGCTTCCATCTACATTGGCTATTGTGCTCAGGATTACGTAAGCAACAGGGAGGAATTCCTTTCTGGCTTCAGAACCTGTAACTGAGAGGGCAGACAGGGCTGGTCATGTGGACAGGACCACTGTTCACAATGGGATTCCACACTTTTTCTTAAGATACAGTATAGTCTATGGAATATACATGGGATTTGGGTCAAATGAACCTGCTATTCCTTTACCTATGGCCATCGGGTAATTTTAGGTAAGGGCAGAATCTTTGGGGCAAGACTTCTGGATTTGAATTCTAGCTCCTACACTTTCCCTCTGGGCCTTGGTTTTTCTCATCTGTAAGATGGAAATAATTTCTCCTTCACAGGGTTATTATGAGGACTGAGTGAGTTAATAATTGTAAAATTCTTAGAACAGAGCTTGGCATATAGTAAGTACAATGTAAAGTAAAAGTGTTAGTCACTCAGTTGTGTCTGACTTCTTTTGACCCTATGGACTGTCACCTTCCAGGCTGTTCTCTCCATGGGATTTCCCAGACAGGAATACTGGAGTGGGTTGCCATTTCCTTTTCCAGGGGATCTTCCCTACCCAGGGATAGAGGCTGTGTCTCCTGCATGGACAGGCAGATTCTTTATCACTGAGCCACCAGGGAAGCCCTAAGTACAATGTAAAGGTATACCTAATTATCCCGAGCCTCACCAGAAAAAAAAAAAAAGGATATATGCAGAACACTTGATTTAGTGCCTAACATATGGCATACTCCCTGTAATTATTATTAATATTTCTATTATCATCACTTCCTTTGTAAGTGGAAGATAATTGGGTTGGCCAAAAAGTTCATTTGGGCTTTTCATAAGATGTAATGGAAAGACCTGAACAAACATTTTGGCCAACTCAATACTTTCTTAGGGTGAACTTAATGGAATAATAGAAACTTTCTTCCAATGGATGCTTTGGGTCTCTACTGATGTTTGGGGGAGAAAAGGAGTTTTTTCTGTGTGATTCTGAGCCAGTCTCTTCCTTATGCTTTGTCTTCTTTCCTTAATGCTCTGAAAACCTTCCTCATAGACCTAAACATTCAAATGCATGTCTATTTCTCTCATAAGTGAACAAAGGAGGAGTGTATTAATTTTCCTGGACTGCTGTACAAAGTACCCCGCACGTGGTGGCTTAACACAATAGAAAGTTGTTCTCTTACAGCTCTGGAATCAGAAGTCTGAAACCAAGGTACTGGCAGGGCCATCTCCCTCTGAAAACTCTGGGGAGAATTCTGTGCCTCTTCCACCTTCTGGTGACTCCAGGCATTCCTTGGCTTGTGGCAGCATCACTCCAGTCTCTGTATTCATCTTCATGTGGCCTTCTCCCTCTCTGCATCTCTGTCACAAATCCTCCTCTACCCATGTCTATTAAGGACACCTGGCATAGGACTTAAGATTCACCCTAAATTCTGGAAGACCTCATCCTGAGATCCTTAACCTAATTATATCTGCAAAGACAATTTTCTCCAAATAGGTTCAAATTCACAGGAGTTAGGACATAGATATATCTTTGGGGGCAGCCTTGTCAACCCACTAGGAGAAATAAAAAAGCCCTAATGGGTTCTAACTCTTTCACAGATGGTGCTAGTGGTAAAGAACTCACCTGCCAATGCAGGAGACATCAGAGACCTGGGTTCGATCCCTGGGTTGGGAAGATCCCCTAGAGAAGGTCATGGCAACCCACTCCAGCATTCTTGCCTGGAGACTCCCCATGGACAGAGGAGCCTGGGGGGCTACAGCACATGGGCTTGCAAAGAGTCAGACATGAATGAAGTGACTGAGAATACACACATGCCCATGCAATTGGTTCTAAACAGAATTCATCCCTTAACCTTGCTAGAACCTACATGTATCTGCTTTTCCTTTCCCCTACACACTTATTCTAGTCTCATCCAGACCTCTTTCATGGGATGTTAACAGACAGAGGGGCAAGCAAGACATCCTGACCGACCAATCAGCTCCTTCCAGGCTCCAGTCTGGCCCCCATCTGCACCTGCTCCCTACCTCAGGATTCGCTGCAGGCAGCATGGTGTATACTGGAGCCCGTGAAAGTGTACTCCAGTTGGCCCACCCAGTGGCCTTGCAGACATCCAGGAGAGTTGGATGTCACCCTGGGACCTCGCAGTGCCAGCCTGCCCCACCTGGCTCTTCCCCAGGGTTGCCTTAGTCACACATCAGGTTTCATAGATGAGGCCAAAGCAGGAGACCCTGGTGAGCTGAAACAAGTAGGAGCAGTGGATCTGGGTCAGAGCAGGAATTATGTTTGCACTTGGACCAAGCAAATAGGCTCAGAGAAGGAATCTAGGTCAAAAGCTTGGCAGACCAGTAGGAAACATGAAGCCTGATACACAAATTAAAATGGAGACTAGCTCTTCATCTGCACAGTCCAGTACTTAGTTCTCCAAAGTCTAATTGAGGTAGGTCTGTTTCATGTGGCACATCATATATTGTAAGGGGCAAGCATTTGGTTTAATGTCAGGATCTACGGATAAAGGGTTAGGACATAGCACGTAATATGTGCTGTGCTTTGCTGCTCAGTCGTGTCCGACTTGTTGTGACCCCATGGACTGTAGCCCACCAGGCTCCTCTGTCCATAAGAATTCTCCAGGCAAGAATACTGGAGTAGGTTGCTATGACCTCCTCCAGGGGAATCTTCCCAACCCAGGGAGTGAACCCAGGTTTCCCGCATTGCAGGTAGATCACATATGATATATACACATAAAATATTTTAAAAAACCAAATTGTCATAAAATGTGGTAACTCTATGTGCAAGTGTTATAAGAGGTCCAATTCTGCCTTGCGTTAGGGGTCAGGTCATGATGGGGGCACAAAAGAGGAAATATTTGAGTGGGATCTTGAAGAATTCAGTAAGGAGAGTATGGAAAGACAGCCCAGAAAGTACACTGTCTAGCTGACCGAGTGGGAGCCTCTTCCTCTCCTCTTTCTCTGCGTTGATCTTATCCAAAGCCTAGACCTTGCATTAAAAGAACATTTTATTTTTAACACAAGAACTATTTCTTTTTAAAAACAATTAATTTTTATTTGGAGCTGCACTTGGTCTTTATTGCATATGGACTTTATTTGTAGCCAGCGGGTGCTACTCTTCATTGCGATGCAAGGGCTTCTCTTGTTGCAGAGCACAGGCTCTAGGTGCTCGGGCTTCAGTCATTGTGGTGCTCTGGCTTAGTTAGCCCTCTGCAGGTATGATCTTCCCAGACCAAGGATTGAACCCACGACCTCTGTGTTGGCAGGCAGATTATTAACCACTAGACCACGAGGGGAGCCCCTGCACAAGATCTTTTTTCTGATCAGAAATCTAAAGACAGATCTCAAGCATGTTCTACAAATGCATCATGGCCCAGGGAAACAACCAACCAGAAAAGCCTCTGGATGTGGGGAGCAGGGACCCCACATCCACAGCGACTTCTGTTCATGCAGTGGTGAACTCTAGGGTGTCAGCATGTTTCAATGATACATCACTATTGAGATTATCAGGTGGCCTGCTTCTATATCTTTCTTTTTTAAAAAGTTATTTAATTGCTTTGTTTTTGGCTGCATGGCGGCATCTCAGTTGCAGCACGCAGGATCTAAGTTGTGGGCTGGAGGCCCTTTGCTCCAGTGTGTGGGCTCCCCTCTGGTTGTGGTGAATGGGCTCCAGAGTGCATGGGCTGAGTAGCTGTGGTGCGTGGGGCTTAGCTGCTCCTGGCACAGGGGATCTTAGTTCCCCAACCGAAGATCAAACCTGCGTCCCCAGCATGGGAAGGCAGATTCTTAACCACTGGACCACCAGGGAAGCCCACTGGATATCTTTCTTATTAAAGTTTTTTCCAATGATTTTACCTATAAAAAGTGTTCTCTCTCAAACCCCAAGAAGGCATTTCTGATCTCAGCCTCTGACAGAACGGGAGGAGGCTGTCTCTCATTATTCCCTGTTCCATACTTTTTCAGTATTTAATGAATACCTCTTTGAACTTTCTTGGAGGTCTCTTGTAACCCAACATCTTTATAATTAACTGATATTTTTTAAATTAGAAAATGGGGCATCTTCATGGGGTATTCACTTTATCTAATTATTATCAGGTCACATTTAAGGAATCTAGCTGTGTAGGTAGGTTTAAATGTTTCCCAGTATTAAAACAAATGTGGATATATTATTCAGCATTTTAAATATATGTGTTAAATGTGTATATATCATGTATATCAGTATTGAATATAAAATTCAAATAAATTTTAGAACCTAAATATTGGAATATTGAATAATGAAATAGGCCAGAATAATGAGAGAGGGCAGACATGTGAATCCACTTACATGACATTCTAAAAAAGAGAAGATTATAAGCATAAAATTCATTTCAGTGCTTGCCAGGGGCTAGGAGCGGAGGAAGGAAATTGCAGTGGTACACAAGGAAATCTGGGGATGATGAAAATGTTCTATATCTTGATTGTGATGATGGTTCGGTTCAGTTCAGTTGCTCAGTCGTGTCCGACTCTTTGCGACCCCATGCACGCCAGGCCTCCCTGTCCATCACTAATTCCCGGAGTTTATCCAAACTCATGTCCATCGAGTCGGTGATGACATCCAGCCATCTCATCCTCTGTCGTCCCCTTCTCCTCCTGACCCCAATCCCTCTCAGCATCAGGGTCTTTTCCAATGAGTCAACTCTTCACATCAGGTGGCCAAAGTATTGGAGTTTCAGCTTCAACATCAGTCCTTCCAGTGAACACCCAGGACTGATCTCCTTTAGAATGGACTGGTTGGATCTCCTTGCAGTCCAAGGGACTCTCAAGAGTCTTCTCCAACACCACAGTTCAAAAGCATCAATTCTTCAGCTCTCAGCTTTCTTCACAGTCCAACTCTCACATCCGTACATGATCACTGGAAAAACCATAGCCTTGACTAGATGGACGTTTGTTGGCAAAGTAATATCTCTGCTTTTGAATATGCTATCTAGGTTGGTCATAACTTTCCTTCCAAGGAGTAAGCGTCTTTTAATTTCATGGCTGCAATCACCATCTGTAGTGATTTTGGAGCCCCAAAAAATAAAGTCTGACAGTTTCCACTGTTTCCCCATCTATTTCCCATGAAGTGATAGGACCAGATGACATGATCTTCGTTTTCTGAATGTTGAGCTTTAAGCCAACTTTTTCACTCTCCTCTTTCACTTTCATCAAGAGGCTTTTGAGTTCCTCATCACTTTCTGCCATAAGGGTGGTGTCATCTGCATATCTGAGGTTATTGATACTTCTCCCGGCAATCTTGATTCCAGCTTGTGCTTCTTCCAGTCCAGCATTTCTCATGATGTACTCTGCATAGAAGTTAAATAAGCAGGGTGACAATATACAGCCCTGGTGTACTCCTTTTCCTATTTGGAACCAGTCTGTTGTTCCATGTCCGGTTCTAACTGTTGCTTCCTGACCTGCATATAAGTTTCTCAAGAGGCAGGTCAGGTGGTCTGGTATGCCCATCTCTTTCAGAATTTTCCACAGTTTATTATGATCCACACAGTCAAAGGCTTTGGCATAGTCAATAAAGCAGAAATAGATGTTTTTCTGGAACTCTCTTGCTTTTTTGATGATCCAGCAGATGTTGGCAATTTGATCTCTTGTTCCTCTGTCTCTTCTAAAACCAGCTTGAACATCAGAAAGTTCACGGTTCACATATTGCTGAGGCCTGGCTTGGAGAATTTTGAGCATTACTTTACTAGCGTGTGAGATGAGTGCAATTGTGTGGTAGTTTGAGCATTCTTTGGCATTGCCTTTCTTTGGGATTGGAATGAAAACTGCCCTTTTCCAGTCCTGTGGCCACTGCTGAGTTTTCCAAATTTGCTGGCATATTGAGTGCAGCACTTTCACAGCATCATCTTTCAGGATTTGAAATAGCTCAACTGGAATTCCATCACCTCCACTAGCTTTGTTCATAGTGATGCTTTCTAAGGCCTACTTGACTTCACATTCCAGGATGTCTGGCTCTAGGTGAGTGATCACACCATCATGATTATCTGGGTCGTGAAGATCTTTTTGTACATGACTATATATACTTGTAAAAATGTAATTAGCTCTACAATTTAAAAGGATGAATTTTACTTTATGTAAATCACATCTTAATAAACCTGACTTTAAAAAAAATCAGGTTACTCCAGGCTCCTGGTGCAGGCTAATTCATTGCTGCATCTACTCCTAAATATATATATATATATATCCTTTATTTATCTGGCTGTGTCAGGTCTCAGTTGTGGCACACGGGATATCCCCGTGCCATGTGGGATCTATTTTTTTTTTAACACAGGCAGCTTTATTTTAGATTATATGAGCTTCTGTTATAAGTGTAAACCAACTGAGTCATCAGCATATATACAGCCCTCTTGCAAACCCTGAATTTTACTAGTCTGTTGTCGGTATACCCTGCAAGGCAGTGAAGCAGGAACAAGAAGCTTCCACAGGGCTGGTTGGCAAGAGCCTCCCACCCAAACCCTGGCCCCTGGGTGTGTGGTTTTAAAGGGACGATCCATGCGGGATCTTTGGTTGCGTTGCACAGACTCTCTGGTTGTGGGTCACAGCTTCAGTCGTTATGGCCCTCGGGCTTAGTTGCCTCCTGGCACGTGGGATCTTTCAAGACCAGGGGTTAAAACACTGTCCCCTTCACTGGCAGGTGGATCCTGAGCCACTGAACCACCAGAGAAGTCCCTGGATCTACCTCTTCTTACTTGTTTTTAGAAATACCCAGATAGAAGAGTTTGAATATTACCCATTTAATGTCCTTTTAAATGGAGGCGTTTTGAGTATGATTCTGAACGAGATTGACCCCAAGATCTTGAACAATTTAAACTTGAACAAGCATTTCAGGAGTAAGAGTTATAGGGCAACTTTAAATACCAACATACCTATACACAATATTTTAGAGATATGTAATCTTTTATCCCAGCTTTCCTAAACTTCCTTACTTGTGAAATGTTCATTTGTTGCTCTGCATGAATAAGGCAAACCTATCCATTTCTAGGGGGTTTCCCAGGTGGTGCTAGTGGTAAACAGCCTGCTTGCTAATGTAAAAGACTTAAGAGATGCATGTTCAATCCCCGGGTCAGGAAGATCCCAGGAGAGGGGCATGGTAACCCACTCTAGTACTCTTGCTTGGAGAATCCCAAGGACAGAGAGGCCTGGCCGGCTATGGTTCATAGGTCTCTTCTGGGTGGGCTACTCTTTTCTGACTCCATAAGAGTCAGATATGACTGAAGCTGCTTAGCATGCATGCAGCTGTTTCTAGTAGGACAAGCTTAGGTGGATAAAACAATAGAAATATCTTTTTTCACAGTTTTGAAAGCTGGAAGACCGAGCCCAAGGTGTTAGCAGAGTTGCCGTCTTTGGAGCCCTTCCTTCTTGGCTTGTAGATGACCGTCTTCTCCTCCTCACGTCTTCACGTAGTCTACCCTCTATGTGTGTCTGCGTCCTGACCTCTTCTTACAAGGACAACAGTCATATTGTGTTAGGGCCCACTCTAGTGACCTCATGTTAACTTGATTAACTCTTTAAAGGGCACTTCTCAGGTGGCTCAGTGGTAAAGAATCTGCCTGCCAATGCAGGAGGCACGGATTCAATCCCATCTGGATTGGGAAGATTCCCCTGGCGGAGGAAATGGCAACCCACTCCAGTATTCTTGCCTGGGAAATCTCATGGACAGAGGAGCCTGGAGGGCTACAGTCCATGTGGTCGCAAAAGAGTCAGACATGACTTGGTGACTAAGCAACAGCTCTTCAAAGACACTGTCTCCAGACATAGTCACCTTCTCAGGGGTCAGGACCCCAACATATGGATTTGGGGGAAACACAGCTGAGTAGAGAACAGCATGTTTCCACTCCTTCCCCCTCTACCATGCACTCTTACGTTCTCCAGCCATAGGACCTCTTCCAAGCTATAACCTCTTCCCTTTATTTTCACCTTGGTTACCTCCGTGCTCTGGTCAAACATTTGCAAAAGGTAGAAGGAAACCCCAACACTCTGATACCCTAAAGATGTCCTAACACTCAATGCAGGCCCAGATGGAAAAATATGCCATTTCATATGTTTTTGTTTGTTTGTTTGTTTGGGTGTATTCTTACAACTCCTTTCCTCAAAAGGCTACGTGGAGGGATTTCCCTGATGGTCCAGTGGTTAATAATCTGTCTTCCAATGCAGCGGATGTGGGTTTGATCCCTTGATGGGAACTAAGATCCCACATGCCACAGGACAGCTAATCCTAGGTGCTGCAACTACTGAGCCCACGTTGCAAAACAAAAGAGTTACGTGAAGTGGCTTTGAACTCTCAAACTACACCAGGAATGCATCAGACATGTCAAACAGAAAGTACTTCCCAGAGTACACATAGCCTTGCACTTGCTGCCACCACACACACAGATGGTGAGACATGCTTGACTAGCAAACCCACGGTCAGGCAACAACAGTGCAGTTTCGAACCCCAGCTTCTGCAGCGAGTAGGGAAAACTCATGGTCAGACAATGGTCAGATCCCAGAGTAATTAACTTCTGAGCAGTATAATCATCTCAAGCAGAAAGGACAGGAGACCTCTTGAACTTCTGGCAGAAGGAGCATCGGGGCTGGCTTGCCTTCTCTGACCACAAGATGATACTCCCAGGCAGCTCTCAGAGAATCAGAAGCAAGTCCAGTGGCCTTTGCATGGTCCCATAGAACAGCAAATGGAAACTTCCATAGTTCAGGGTCTCTTTATAAAAGCAGGGGAGGCAAACTCAGTACTTTATGTTCAACTTTTAAGCAAACAAAATACTGACCGCCTTTCACAATTAATACTATTAGTAGGACTAAGAAGGGATGAGCCCAGCAAGGTTCTGTGTGATACATGAATGAGGCTCAGTGAATGACCCAAGATCAGGAAGATAAAATGCAAAGGGGACCTAGACAAGAAAAAAGGCTGAGGAGACTTCCCCTGATGACGCGGTGGTTAAGAATCTGCCTGACTTCCGAGATCAGATGAGATCCGGCGCGTTCAGGGTGGTATGGCCGTAGACTAAGCAAAAGCCTTTGACAAAATTCAACATCCATTTATGATAAAAACTCTCCAGAAAGAAGGAATAGAAGGAACATACCTCAACATAATAAAAGCTATATATGACAAACCACAGCAAACATTATCCTCAATCGTGAAAAATTGAAAGCATTTCCCCTAAAGTCAGGAACAAGACAAGGGTGCCCACTTTCACCATTACTTTTCAACATAGTTTTGGAAGTTTTGCCACAGTAATCAGAGCAGAAAAAGAAATAAAAGGAATCCAAATTGGAAAAGAAGAAGTAAAACTCTCACTGTTTGCAGATGACATGATCCTCTACAAAGAATCCGCCTGACAATGCAGAGGACATGGGACCGATCCCTGGTCCAGGAAGATCCCCTTGCTAAGGGGCAACTAAACCCATGTGCCACAGCTACAGAGCCTGTGCTGTAGAGCCCATGCTCTGCAACAAGAGAAATCACTACAATGAGAAGCCTGCGTGCCGCAATTAGAGAGCAGTCTCCGCTCACCGCAACTAGAGTAAACCCCATGCTCAGTGATGAAGACTCAGGACAGCCAAAAATAAATAAGAAAGAAAAGGAAGAAAGGAAAAAGCAGAAACATTCCAGGTTGTAGCATCAAATGTCATAGGATGGGAACTGAATGGTAATCGTGTGGTATCAGCTGCTCTTTAATGAGTGGCTTTTATCGTGCAAAGCTGCAATGTGTACTCTGCATGACTCAAGGCGTAGAACAGCACTGCCTTTGCCTCTTATGACCCCTTGTTTGCAGATGAAGAGAGCTAAGCTCTACATGCAGTAAATTAGAAAGTGAAAGTAAAAGTCGCTCAGTTGTATCCGACTCTTTGCGACCCTCTGAACTATATAGTCCATGGAATTCTCCAGGCCAGAATACTGGAGTGGGTAGCCTTTCCCTTCTCCAGGGGATCTTCCCAACCCAGGGAGTGAACCCAGGTTCTCCGGCAGATTCTTTACCAGCTGAGCATTAAGGGCAGCCCAAGAGTGGGTAGCCTATCCCTTCGCCAGCAGATCTTCCTGACCCAGGAATTGAACTGGGGTCTCTTGCATTGAAGGCAGATTGTTTTACCAACTGAGCTATCAGGGAATTTAGAACCCAATGCCAAGTTCTCCCTGATGCTAAACCCATTCTCTCCTGCTATCCACCATAATAGCCCCTTAGTGTAGTACTAGTCGCTCAGTAGTGTCCAGCTGCTTGTGATCCCATGGACTGTAGCCCTCCAGGCTCCTCTGTCCGTGGGATTCTCCAGGCAAGAATATTGGAGTGGGTTGCCATTTCCTTCTCCAGATAATAGCCCCTTACTCATTGGTAGTTCATGGTATTGAGTAGACAGAACAGATTTTTAGTACACAGAACGTAGTGTTTTTTCCCTAAATGTAGTTTCAGTTCTTCTCAAGAGGTTGTTTCAATTCTCCTTATAAAGTTTAAAGAAACCATATTCCAGTAGGTTCTGCTAAGAAGGTGATGCTTCAAATAGGGGAACACAGATAGATTTTTGCCTTCAAGGCCCTGATGTCCACAGAAGGCCAACTTATGAAAGAGTGTAGCTGCATTGTTGAAAGCGGTGGCGTTTGCCCCTTTCTGCTCATTCACAGCAATTGGGAAGGTGTGATCCCTCCATGGAGGAAGTCACTGTCCAGCGGGAGACAGGACAGGCTGGACAAGAAGTGCATGGTATATTTGATTACAATGTCTGCAGAGTGATGAACAGGGAGCTATAATTCTTGGTACAAATTGGCAAAGTCGGTTGGAGTAACCGAGAAGCATCTGGAAGGGAAAATATCTGATGAAGGAAAAGTATAGACGAAGGAGCACTGAGCGATGGCAGTAGTTGTGTTTTTTGTTTGTTTTGTTTTTCTTTTTTAATGTGTTGGCCGTGCCATAGGACATGTGAGATCTTAATTTCCTGACCAGGAATCGAACCAGCACCACCTGCAGTGGAAACACGGAGTCTTAACTGCTGACCACCAAGGAAGTCCCCCGTAGTGGTGGCTTTAAGTGCTGTTTGGCCCAAACACGTAAGGGAGCACCTAAGCAAGGATGGGAAGAGCTGGGAAGGCTTCACTTCCTGGGCTGGAGTCTGAAACTTTCGGCCACACCTGCCCTAACTCTGATGACTCAAACCTGGTGTTTTCTTGGGTGGGGAAGGGGTAGGACAAATGACTAGGTCAGCAGGCAAAAGGGGATGACTGGCAACCATTATGCTGCAACCTTGGAGAAGGGGATCCTGCCTCCCTGGCCCGACTTCCCATCTGACTCACGCCACGGCTGTCGTGGTGCCTCTGACTCACCCAGGCTAGAAGCCCGAGAACCAATGCTGACACCTCCGACTCCCTCAGGCATCATATCTGGCCCCAACTCAGAGGAATCTTACCCTGAGACTATTTTTAGAACCCATTCCCTAGCTCCACCCCTTGCTTTGGGCCAGGCCCTCATCCTCCTAAACTGGTCTTCCTGTCTCCAGTCTACTTACTGGAGTCCATTCACTGAACTCCCACCTGTGAGAGCTTTCTGAGAAAGAAACCAATGCTGTACTCCCCTGTTTCCTATTGCCATGGCTGTGGTTCTCAACCGGAGGTTCCTCTGAGCTCCACAGACCCAGGAGCAAACTCACACATGCATGACACATGGCAGAGGCCGTTAATGATGAGCAAATGGCTCACTCCCACGCCTTCTACCCTCCCCTGTGGTTAGATTGGGGCATGTGACTTGTTGTTTAGTCGCTAAGTGGTGTCTGACTCTTTAGGGTTCCATGGACTGTAGCCAGCCAGGCTCCTCTGTCTATGGGATTTCCCAGGCAAGAATACTAGAGTGTTTGCCATTTCCTTTGATGGGGGATCTTCTCAACCCAGGAATCAAACTTGTGTCTCCTGCACCGTCAGGTGGATTCTTTACCACCGAGCCACTAAGAAACCCAGAATACTAATGCTGTGTCTTGGCGTGTGACTAGTGTTATCCAGTAAGTGGTGACTACAAGTAACAAGGTCACCTACAGGCTCAAGCTACAGGCTGAGACAGGATGCCTCCTCTGGGCTCTCTCTTCCCCTGATGCAGGGACCTTGGGAGACAATGTTCTCAGTGGCTTTACTGTTACATGAAGGGAGGCTATTGTATAGTGTAGACACAGCTTTTACATGCACTGGCCCTCACTTGAGCAGAATAACCCCTGTGTCTTAAAACAATGAGATTTGGTGGTCTTATCTACGGCAGCAACGAATGTTCTATATATGACCAACACGACCCATCATATAGCTCTTTGCATAAGAAAGTGCCTGTTCTCCTGAATGGTATATTATCAACTCAGTTTTTGTTTTCTGTTTTTCTTTTTAGATTCTTTTTTGATGTGGACCATTTTTAAAGTCCTTGTTGGATTTGTTATAGTATTGCTTCTATTTTATGTTTTGGTTTTTGGCCTGGAGGCATGTGGGATCTTAGCTGCCCAACCAGTGATCAAACCTACACCCTTGCCTTGGTAGGTGAAGTTTTAACCACTGGATGGCCAGGGAAGTCCCTTTATCTCATGTTATCTGCTAAATGTCACGGAGGTTAGATGACTTTTTTTGAAATAGGAAACAAATTATTTACTTTCTATCAGAGTTCCAAAGAATAGCAAGGAGAGATTTAAAAAAAGAAGAAAAAAAGCCTTCCTCAGTGATCAGTGAAAAGAAATAGAGGAAAACAATGGAATGGGAAAGACTAGAGATCTCTTCAAGAAAATTAGAGACACCAAGGGAACATTTCATGCAAAGATGGGCTCAATAAAGGACAGAAATGGTATGGACCTAACAGAAGCAGAAGATATTAAGAAGAGGTGACAAGAATACACAGAAGAACTATACAAAAAAGATCTTCATGACCCAGAAAATCATGATGGTGTGATCACTCATCTAGAGCTCATTCCACATCCTGGAATGTGAAGTCAAGTGGGCCTTAGGAAGCATCACTATGAACAAAGCTAGTGGGGGTGATGGAATTCCAGTTGAGCTATTTCAAATCCTGAAAGACAATGCTGTGAAAGTGCTGCACTCAATATGCCAGCAAATTTGGAAAACTCAGCAGTGGCCACAGGACTATTTTCATTCCAATCCCAAAGAAAGGCAATGCCAAAGAATGCTCAAACTACCACACAGTTGCACTCATCTCAGTTCAGTTCAGTTGAGTTCAGTCACTCAGTCGTGTCCAACTCTTTCATGGCTCTCATCTCACACGCTAGCAAAGTAATGCTCAAAATTCTCCAAGCCAGGCTTCAGCAGTACGTAAACCATGAACTTCCAGATGTTCAAGCTTGTTTTAGAAAAGGCAGAGACACCAGAAATCAAATCGCCAACATCCATTGGATCATCGAAAAAGCAAGAGAGTTCCAGAAAAACATTACTTCTGCTTTATTGACTACGCTTTATTGACTGTGTTGATAACAACAAACTGTGGAAAATTCTTCAAGAGATGGGAATACAAGACCACCTAACCTGCCTCCTGAGAAATCTGTATGCAGGTCAAGAAGCAACAGTTAGAACTGAACACAGAACAACAGACTGGTTCCAAATTGGGAAAGGAGTACATCAAGGCTGTATATTGTCACCCTGCTTATTTAACTTCTATGCAGAGTACATCATGCAAAATGCCAGGCTGGATGAAGCACAAGCTGGAATCAAGATTGCTGGGAGAAATATCTATAACCTCAGATATGCAGATGAAACCAACCTTATGGCAGAAAGCGAAGACGAACTAAAGAGCCTCTTGATGAAAGTGAAGGAGAAGAGTGAAAAAGTTGGCTTAAAGCTCAACATTCAGAAAACTAAGATCATGGCATACGGGTTTCCACCACTTCATGGCAAACAGATGGGGAAACAATGGAAACAGAATCTATTTTCTTGGGCTCCAAAATCACTGCACATGGTGACTGCAGCCATGAAATTAAAAAATGCTTGCTCTTTGGAAGAAAAGTTATGATCAACCTAGATAGCATATTAAGAAGCAGAGACATTACTTTGCCGACAAAGGTCCATCTAGTCAAAGCTATGGTTTTTCCAGTAGTCATGTATGGATGTGACAAGTCAGACCATACAGAAAGCTAAGCGCTGAAGAATTGATGCTTTTGAACTGTGGTGTTGGAGAAGACTCTTGAGAGTCTTCTGGACTGCAAGGAGATCCAACTAGTCCATCCTAAAGGAAATCAGTCCTGAATATTCATTGGAAGGACTGATGTTGAAGCTGAAACTTCAATACTTTGACCACCTGATGCAAAGAACTGACTCATTGGAAAAGACCCTGATGCTGAGAAAGATTGAAGGTGGGAGAAGAAGGGGATGACAGAGGATGAGATGGTTGGATGGCATCACTGACTTGACGGATATGAGTTTGAGTAAGCTCCAGGAGTTGGTGATGCACAGGGAAGCCTGGCATGCTGAAGTCCATAAAGTCACAAAGAGTCGAGTTGGACATGACCGAATGACTGAACTGAACTGAACTGTAGGATTGGGGAAGTTCTGAAAAGAAATCTCTGAAGTTATGATCCACTGGAAAGGAAGTATAAAAATGTTCTTAAGAGTGAATATCGGGGACTGCTGGCCTACAGAATAAACTCCAGACATGAAACTCATGTTAAAGCAGAGAAGACATGAAAACTTTTGTGATTTTGTTAGCAGTGGCTTCTTGTTGCCCTGTGTTTCGATTGGCTTGGAGCTTATTATTTCCAATTGCACATTGCCCTTCTGAGTGACCTTGCCCTTGAAAATACTAGTCTGTCATCTTCAGCCTGTTCAACTGTACCTTATCCTTCAAGACCGAGATAAATTTTTACCTTCTGCACTGAGCTTTCAGATCCTTCAGCCATGACCTCAGTCATAGCATCTCTCATAATATTGGGGATTTATCTATGCATGTCTGTCTCTTCACTAAAACACGAACTTCTCCTGCACAAGTTGTGGTTCTTTTTCATCTCTGTGTCCCTGAACCCCTAGAATAGTGAACAAGATGTGTTCACCAACCACTTTGGGCTACCCTTCTAGACACTTCCAGTGAGTTGGCTGCATGTGACAATGAATAGACTACATCATTTTATAAAACTTCACATTTTTTTACAAATTGAAGGTTTGGGCTGCATCCCGCAAGCCCATTGGCAACATTTTTCTGACAACATTTGCTTACTTCATCTTTCTGTGTCACAGTTTGGTAATCCTCAAAATATTTCAAACTTTGTCATTATTGTTATATTTTACTGCAATTTGTGATTGGTGATCTCTGATGTTAACTACTATGTCTCAGATAATGGTTAGCAATTTTTAACAATAAAATATTTTAACTTGCTGACCATTATCTGGCCGATTCATGGGGTCGCAAAGAGTCAGACACGACTGAGCGACTGAACTGACTGAACTGAAATGAATGCATGTACCTTGTTTTATAGACAGACTGCTCTTGCACACTTAACAGACTACTGTATAACATAGACATAACTTTTATATGCACTGGGAAGCCAAAAAATTCATGTGACTTGTTTTACTGCAATATTTGCGTTTATTGTGGTCGTCTAGAACTGAACCTGTGATATCTTTGAGGTCAGCCTGTAGTGAAATTGTCTAGACCATCACTCATAAAATACATCTACAGTTAAGAATAATCAGTGTTTCAGCATCAAGTTCTTGGCACACATTCAAGGGCTATAAGCCCTAAATTATATATGCCAGGGTGTAAACTACCCTTCAAACACCACCTTCCCCAATGGAGGACAAACACACTGAAACCCGAGTTCTGTAGAAATTAACAAAACTACAAATGTTACTTGTTCATCTCTCCTTTACATGGAAACCACCACCTTTTCTATATGTTCTATGTACATTTCAGTTCCTCCCTTCCGATAGTCAGGAGTACAGTTTCTTAAAAAAAAAAAAAAAAAAAATTAGGGTATTTGGTAGCCTGATATATATATGGTTGTCTAATGCAGACCCAGACACTACCAGTCCCTTGCCTGCAGCTGCAGCAGACAACCTCAAGGACCCACAAGTTCCCAACCATGAGCATGGGGCCCCCCTCACATCTTCCCAAGAGCTTCTGCTAGACCACTGAAGCTGGCACTTGAAATGAATGATCCATACCCTAGGTTTTAGTTGTATAAATCCAAGACCACAATACACTCATGTGTGCTCAGTTGTGTCCAACTCTTTGCAACCCATGAACTGTAGCTCTGCCCAGGCTCCTCTGTCCCTGTGATTCTCCAGGCAAGAATACTGGAGTGGGTAGCCATTCCTTTTTCCAAGGGGTCTTCCTGACCCAGGGACTGGAAACCAGGTTTCTTGCCTTGCAGGCAGATTGTTTACCATCCGAACTACCAAGGAAGCCCACCCCAATGCATAAACTATCCTGTATCTTATATTTCCCTCTGGGTCATTTATTTCTGGATGGTCATTTATCTCTGCCTGTTTTGTAGGATTTGTGCTCTTTATCTCTTTTTTTTCCTAAACGTACAAGGCAAAATACAGAATTCAGCCATTACTTCTCACTGAACTGAGCATTAGACTACTATACATTTTCAAGGCCTCCATGACCTGGTATCTCTCCCTCTTGTCTTTTCCTGTTAAACAAAGCCAAGGGCCGCAGTCCCCTTAAGCGGTTTCCTCTATAGGATTGTGCAGGATGCGATGCTTGGGTGAGTCGCTAGGTGGCATCTCCTGGAGGTGCTTGGCGAACTCTTCCAGAAAGCGCTTTTTGAGAGCCCTCCACCGTTCTCCACGTTGGCTGCTGTTGTCTGGTGGGCGGGTTGGAGTTAATCCATTGCCATCTGTCTTTATTTTGCTAACTTACTCAGTCGGACGCCACACAATTGAGTTCTGCAAATGTCGGCTCTCCAGCACGGCAATTACCAAGTCTTTCTAAACAATATCACTGCACAGCATTCTTCCTGCTGCCTTGAAGCATTCAGGCTCGTTTTGACTGGCTTGGCTTGTAGGGCTCTTCATCTTCAAAGATGAAGAAAGATTGGTCCGAACTCAAAGCCACAACAAGGCATGGTTTCTCTTTCCACGCTGAGAACGTGCCAATCGACATGTTCCTGTTACATAAAAACCCCAGGCAGCGCAGCTGAGGACGTGGGCTTGTCCACGCAGCCCACAGCGGCGCCACCACCTCCTTGGTGAGGCAGGGGCTCAGAATGCGTTTTGGGGTATTGAAGTTGTTCTTTCAATATTTGAGGGGCTGATAGGAGGGGTGAGGAGTGAAGCATGCAGCAGTGAAGCCGGGAGGCAGAAAGAGAAAAGAGAAGGGAGGGAGAGTGAGTTGATATTTGAATGGCGTTCTTCCATGGCTGTTCCAAAAGAAGGATGAACTGATACTCTCAATGGCACAGGAATGGTACTTGTCCTTCCATTGCTTACTCATTCATTCATTATGTGTTTAAGACCTACTCTTTGTGTCAGGCACTATGCTAGGTGTTCCAGATACAGATGGGATCAGCTCCCCAAGAGTCACTGCCCTCTTGGGGCTTATAATTTGTAGGGAGACAGATAACTCATCAAGTAAACACAAGATGGAGTGAAAGAGAAAGTGGAGGTTTTGTACACACATGTGATGGGGTCCCACACTTAGTCCGGGGGTCAGAGTCATCTCAAGTAGATGAATATGAAGAGGGCTTTAGGACTTCCCAGAGGTCCAGTGGTTAAGACTTCATGCTTCCAATGTAGGGGGTGTGGGTTTTGATCCCTGGTTGGGAAACTAAGACCCCACGTGCTACACAGCATGGCCAAAAGATAAAATAGTTTTAAAAAATGATGAAGAAGATTTTAGAATATTCTTCTTTCTATGGGCTTTTCCTGGTGGCTCAGATGGCACAGAATCCGGCTGCAATGCAGGAGACCTGGGTTCCATCCCTGGGTTGGGAAGATCCCCTGGAGAATGGAAAGGCTACCCACTCCAGTATTCTGGCCTGGAAAATTCCATGGACAGAGGAGCCTGGTGGGCTACAGTCCATGGGGTTGCATGGACTACTTTCTATACCCCCTTATGCTAAGTATTCTGCTTAGCAATTCAATTAGTAGGTCCTAGATTGGTATTTGGTGACCAACTGGCAAGTTTTGACTGCGCATGACGTGAGGAAGGTCCAGCAGAATGAGGTACAGTGAGAACACAGCCCAGTCCCTGAAGAAGAGGCAAGAGCTTCGTTTACATAAAGCAGAGATTTTGGCTCTCCCTACTCTGTTCACCAACCCCTGGATGTGGCTTGTTTTTCCTTACAAACTAGTTCCTCCTTAATGACTTGCTTTTGCCCTGTTTCTACCCCAAAATTGTATTAACGTCTTCTTCCACCTTCTATCTTTAGTGAAGTCCAGTTTGTTCAAAGTTTTAAAGTCCTGATCAACCAAAAGCAAATTAAACTTTAACCCTGTTAGTTTAGCCTGCTGTCTTAGGGTAGTTCTTCAGATTTCATTCACAATCTAAGTTTTAGAAAATATGAGGCAAAGAGGAGGCAAGAGAAAACAGGAAATCTCCTACCATGTTTGTCTTCTCCACTGTATTACTGTACTTTCAGGAGAAAGTACTATTTTATTCCACTGGACAAAGTTTCAGCTATAAATAGACCAAAGGGAACCCATGTCTGGACTCACTGACATACAGTTCAAGCAAAGGTGGGCCTACTGATCTGTTGTTTTTAGGAACTGCCCATTTCCCGAGTTTTATTTTAAGTGCTGGAATACATTGGACCTCTGGCAGAGTTTCAGAGAAGGCAATGGCACCCCACTCCAGTACTCTTGCCTGGAAAATCCCATAGATGGAGGAGCCTGGTAGGCTGCAGTCATGGGGTCTCGAAGAGTCAGACATGACTGAGCAACTTCACTTTCACTTTTTACTTTCATGCATTGGAGAAGGAAATGGCAACCCACTCCAGTGTTCTTGCCTGGAGAATCCCAGGGACGGGGGAGCCTGGTGGGCTGCCGTCTATGGGGTTGCACAGAGTCGGACACGAGTGATGTGACTTAGCAGCAGCAGCAGCTGGCAGAGTTTAGTGTGGCCCTCACTGCTTACCAGTGCGTTTGTGAATGATCCAGTATCATAGGACTTTATCTTGACAACCATACTTGTTTGTCATTAAATATTTGAGGTCTGAGTCTTTTAAGGTCATCTCCTGAGAGAATGACACCAGCAGGTAGTTTGCAGACCAATCGCAGCTGCAAGAGTGACACAGGAAGTCTGTTTTGCTTCATCTTGGCTTTACTGAATTCCTCCTGGAGGCTCACCCCAGGCTGACAGGCAGCTGCCCTTCATGACGGCAGGCCTCTCCTGCTGGAACCATAACTGTCAGAAGGCTTGGGGGTTAGCGGGGCTGTCGGGGACAGCGGCGTGGCCTGCGGAGTGGCCCCCAGTAGAGCCCCGCGCCGTCCTGCTCCCCCTCACTGGGATCTGTGTGACCTGCGGATCTGGCGTGGTGGGGGATACAGAGGGCAACGGGGACCTGGAGGGAAGAAGAAATGTTTTTGAAATTGCAGGCTGCCACCGGAGAGCCAGCCCGGAGTGGCCACAGCTGTTACCATAGAAACCTCTGAGGGGGATGCTGCCGACCGCTGGAAACGGCCCTGGAGATGTTCTTCCTTTATTGACCCCTCGTTACAGACCACATAGTTGGCCCAATTCCTAACTTGCCCTTCCTCAGCTTATGTGACATGAACCCTGTTGTTCCTGCTCCTTTTACCCGGACTGACCTCTGTCAGCCTCCTTTGCAGACTCTCATTTTACTCTCTCCATTTATTCATTAGCCTTGGTCATAAAAGCCTTGGTCTTAGAACCCCCACCTTCTTTCTCCTCTCTTTTCTGAGATGTTCCTCTGTTTTCTCGGTCTAGCTGCAAGTTGTCTAGAGAAGAGACAGGTGGGGTTCAGCTAGGGCAGGAAGAAGTGAATGAATGTTGATGCATCTAGTCTTGCTATGGCCTCACAGACCCTGGTGCTGGGAGTGGATGGTGCTTCAGTCAGTCCTTTATTGACCCCTCGTTACAGACCACATAATTGGCCTACTTCCTAACTTGCCCTTCCTCAGCTTATGTGACATGAAGCCTGTTGTTTCTGCTCCTTTTACCTGGGCTTCCCTGGTGGCTCAGCTGGTAAAGGATCTAACTGCAATGCGGGAGACCTGGGTTCGATCCCTGGGTTGGGAAGATCCCCTGGAGAAGGGAAAGGCTACCCTCTCCCATATTCTGGCCTGGAGAATTCCATGGACTGTACAGTCCATGGGGTCGCAAAGAGTCGGACACGACTGAGACTGTCACTTCACTTCAGTCAATCCTACAGTGACTGCAAGAGAGGAGTGTCATTACCCTTTGTGCTGTTGTCCATTTGTCCCTTTGGCCTTAAGTTCTTTTTCTTCCTTCCTCTTCTCAGCTTCCAAATTTCTACTCCTTTTCAAAACCCGGTTCAATTACCATTTCTTCCATGGCATCTCTCAACTCCCCAGGCATCATTCATCTCTTTGTCTGAATTCCATGGTCCTAACATTATCCTTCTGTTAGGTTGGTTATCATATTAGACAACACAGGACAGTTTACAAATTCCCCTACCCCGCCCCCACAACGCTGTCTTTGGGTGCTAGAGGACAAGATGGGATCCTATCTGTCTCCATATCCTAATGCCACGGTGCTTAAGAAATATTCACTTATCATCTGCCAGCTAGCCTTTGTTAGTGCGTTGTATCATCTCAAGCAATGCTCTCACAATAACTATGAGGTAGGTCATTATTCCCCCTTCCCAGATGAGGAGATTGAAGTTTAGAGAAGTTGAATAAATTGCTGAGACTCATGCAGGCTTTCCTGGTGGTTCAGTTGGTAAAGAATCTGCCTGCAATGCAGAAGACCCAGGTTCGATTCCTGGGTAGGGAAGATCCCTTGCAGAAGGAAATGGCAAAACCCACTCCAGTATTCTTGCCTGGAGAGTCCCATGGACAGAAGAGTCTAACATGCTAGAGTCCATGGGGTCACAAGAGTCACAACTGAGCGACTAAACCGTCACCGCATGCAGGCAGAATCCAGATGTGAAGCAGCGTGCTCTGAATCCGGGGCCCAGACTCTGCTGTGAGGTCACCCTGACTGCAGTGAAACCTACAGCTGTCATCTGACCATGAAGAGAGTGGAGTGCTTAGCGAGGGCAAGGGAACAACCCAGTGCTAAATGAAGCCTGCACAAGCTTATGAGTTAATGGACAAAGGAGCAAAGGAATGAGTCTGTGCCAAGAAGTCTTTCATTTGGTCCAGCCTAATTCCTGCTCATCCAATGTGCCCCTCCCCTGTTGCTCGGCCCTGTCTTCCAGTAAATGGACCTTCAGCTCCTCCCTCTCGGGTCACTGGCTGACTACCTACAACACCTTCTAGGTGAGTCCCTCAGCCCACAACCTCTTTCCTCCTCTCCCTCAACCCCAGCCTTTCTACACCCAACTTCTGTAAATTCATTCTCAAGCCTTGTTGGGATCACTCTCAAGGATTGATTTCAGCTTCCAACTCATTGTTAAATAAAACCAAGGTCCTCAAGGCTGACTATAAGAGTCATTTCCCTATATATATCCATAATTTAAAAAATCAAACTACATTTTATTTTACTGAAGTATAGTCGATTTACAACACCCATCATTTTAAACCAAGCAGTTTTGTTTACGGCCGTGGGCCACAGTGCGCCTGCTTCGCCTCCAGATCTTTACCTGAGCCATTCTTCTGTGTTTGGAACACCTGTTATATATCAGGAACTGAGCTGGGTTCTGGGAATTCAGAGATTAAAGCTTCAGTCTCTGAAGCTCCTAGATTAGTGGAGAGACACGGAGAAAGCAATTACAAGGCACTATAATTGTGGGAGTCCATTCAGAGGAAAGCCCGGTTGCTATGGAAGCACTTGGAACATCCTCCCCCCTCCCCCACCCCATGTCTGCATAATCCCATTTCTGAGCTCCCTCGTGGCTCCAGTCACCTCTCCCAGGGCACTTCCCGTAGCTGCCCGTCACCTGGTCCCCCCAGGCCCTCCTCCTCACACTTGCAATCAGATCAGTTTACTTTCATCTGTCCTTTTTGATTCATTCATTTTCAAAAAAGATGATTTACTTCTTTGAACTTTGCCTCTTTGACTGGTGAACTGTAATGAGAGAGGCAAGGATAAAAGAAGGCAAACCACAGGAAGGGTGGCTGCCTCCTTGAGGAGAATGTTTCCCAGGGATGAAGAACCATGTGAGTGAAAGGCATGGATGGCTTTTGCTGGACTCACCCCAACCATCCCCTTTGGTGGTAAGGGATGTGCCCGGAAGTGAAAGGGTCAGACGCAGCTCACCCTGACCTCCTAAACTTCCAAAAAATTTTCAGGGAACCCCCTCAAACAGCAGCTCACAGGTGACAGGCTGCTGTTTGCATACAGATGGACCATGGAGGCTATAAGACATTGCCTCGGAATGCTCAGAGAGACTGGAGAAGCAAGGACTGAAGGAAGCCCCATGGGGGACACAGCTGAGTGAGCAAAGTTTGATCCTAAAAGTCTGACTATTTCAATTGTGTCCAAGGCTAAAGAACATGGGGAGTTTTCACACATACCCCAGTTGTAGCTCTGTAATGATTTAACACTGATCAACCAAAGGGGACCAGGCTTACCAAGAAACGATCCCAGGAAAAAAACAGAACAGCCAGCAAAGCTCATCCTGGCCTGGCTGGTCCCACAAGCTTCCCCACCATTCTGCCAGGAAAACTCTGTCATTCCAGCCCCTGGATCTGAAACAGTTGGTTGACATGGAAACAGGTCAACAAAATCTGTGGTTCAGCTTTCTTGCCCTCGTGTCTCAGTGTGTTCTTCTCTGGCTCCAAGCCCCTTTGACTCCAGCCTTCCAAAATCACACTTCTCTACTTCAATCACCTGTCCTTTGAACCAACCAGTCAGTAGGCTGAGAAGGTCTCTACTTCCCTGTCCTGAGGAGTGCGTGTAGGAGTTGGGCTGCGGATGGACACCTTGCCCAGCTCTGTCATCCTAGGGGCTCAAAGACATCAGACGTGGAAGCCTGGCGAAGCTCCCCTTCCACAGGAGATTTGTTGTATGTCAGTAGTTTCCCTGGCTGAGGGAGAGGCAGAGAGAAGAGAACCATGGAAGGAAAAGAACATGCCACAAGTCACTGAACTCAACAGAGCTTTGAAGCAAAGATGCAGCGATTTGATAAAAATCCAGAAATCTAAATGTTGGGCTGTGCTTACGAAGTCTGCCTGTGTGTAGACTTAAGCAAACAGATTTCCCCATCTCCCTGACAACCAGGATACAAGCACATTTTACCTGCATTATCTACTCTCTTTTCTGAAGCCAGGGCGTAATTAGTGGAGAAAAACACACACACACACACAAAAAACAGGTACTGGGTGAGAGTTCACATCTCTTAGACGGTATTTATCTCTCATCCCTCTGGCCGGGAGTTCACCTACACAAACTCATTAACATCTCACCTGGCGGGTTGATCAGCCATGCCTTCTGCTTGCTGGTGGAAAGCTAATATAACTTTGCCTCTCCCTATCAGTCAATATTATTTAAGGGACAGATAAGTCCCTTAAACAGATAAATTTACTTGGAAGGTTGTTCTAGAAAGTTCTATGTATAGACACACACTTAGCTATAAATAGCCTCCATTGTGTGGGAGGGGTTGGGTCATGTTGTCACCATCCTGCATGAGGAAGAGAGGACGTCCTCATCATGAGGGATGCCACGGGCATGTTCGCTCCCTTGGTATGCAAGACACACCATGTAAGCCAGTTCCAGGGTGCTTGATGTGAACTGAACCCAGGGATTTGCTGAATAAGCTGGACCATTTCAAGGAAATGGGTGGCAACAGCCTGTAAATGCTTCAGAATTCCAGGGGCACATTCTCATGAGAGAAGTAGCAACCAAGATATAAAGTCAGCCCAGGGACAATGGAATCTCAGTCCTCAAATCTGGAATGCTCCATTCCCCACGACTGTCCTTACCACCGCAGTCCCAAGACCAACGGGGAGGACAGTCAGGATGGTAGGACAATGTCCTGACTTCCTCTTGGTTGGACATAAAGGGCCTGCAAAGTTGCATTTAGAGCAAGTCATCACCTTGAGCACAGCACATGCTCATATACCTGGGCTTTATCCACCCAGCTGGAATCTTCTCTAGGTGGAGGAGGCAGGGAATGAAACCCAGAGGGCAGAGAAGAAAGGAATAAATGTGAGTGGAGGGGCCCAGTATTCCAAACAATTGTCTGCCAAACAGAGCAAACAGGTGGTTCAGTGGTAAATTATCTGCCTGCTAATGCAGGAGACGCAGGTTCGATCCCTGGGTCAGGAAGATCCCCTGCAGAAGGAAATGGCAGCCCACTCCAGTGCTCTTGCCTGGAAAACCCTGTGAACAGAGGAGCCTGGCGGGCTACAGTCCATGGGGTTGCAAAGAATTGGACATGACTGAGTGACTAAAACATCAACAGCAACGAATCTGGCAAACATAATGACAGGATGAACGTGGATTGCTTCCCCCCTTCTCTCCCCGGGCCAGGCCATTTCAGGATAAGTGGGAAATCTGTGCGAAGAAGGGGAGGGCCTTGTGAATGAACACATGTGAATGAACATGGGGTGCATGCACAACCTCACGCAGATCCATATCCGAGTGCTAGTGGCTCCAGGCACGCATGTGGAGACTCATGTGCTGCTGCAAACCATACAAGCACTACACATGTCAGCCTAACCACAGAACAGTTGCCAAACCCAACTCTGATGGGAAAAGCCGTTCTTTTCCAAGACTCGACAAGTGCTCTGTTCTCATTCCAGTTCACCCTCTGGGAACCACAAAGCATCGCTGGGGGGAAGGAGAAGCATGAAGTAACGAGATGGAATGAAACCAAGAGGAGATCTACCAATTATCAGAGGCAACATGGTGATGGGAAGCGCACTCAGTGTGGGAAAAAAATAGGGCCCATTAGGGACGAGTTGGAACTAGATTCGTCTCAGAACCAAAGGCCCTCTCAGAAAGTGTTCTGGGGGCTTGTACTGAGAAGCAGGATGGGGTGATGGAGGGTCTGGCCGTGTGGCCTGCCTCCAGCCCTACTGGGGCAGCTTCAAGTGCAGTGCAGGTAGATTCATTCATTGATGTATTTCTTGGAAAGGTTAGCAGATTTATAGCAACTGATTACACAGTCATAGCTGGTCTGGGCAGATTTCAGTGCAGTTACCAGAATCCTATACTCCTACTTCACATAACAAACATTTTCCACCTCCTTAATGAGAAGAGCTAATGTTTATTGAAAATCAAGTGTTTTTCTGAACTCTTCATATCTATTACCTGAGTCTGCACAAGAGCCCTACAGAGTGGTTGACACGGTTGCCCTTTCTATTTTACAGAAAAGGAAATTGAGGTGTGATGAGATTAAGTAACTTCCCCAAAGACTCTCAATGTATGCAAGAACCAGGATTTGAACATAAGTAGCTTTACTCCAAATAACCTGTTGGCTTCCTGCATCATTTTGGCACAAAGCACTACACAAGGCATCTTGAGGCATAGTTCTTCCTTAAAGGACTTTATGGTCTGGGGGAGAGAGACAAGGACACTGCCTTCTGACTTAAGCAAAGTTTGTCATTCGGAAAGCATCAGTTTCTTTTGGTAACTACTGGTAACTTCTTCCAGATAAAGGGAATGTGGGGAATTATAAGTCCCCTCTCCCACAACCTCAAAAATGTTGGACTGAACCCCACCAGACAAACAGGCATGTACTGACAAGCAAGTGCAAACAAGGAGTTCAACTTACTCAGTGAGCATTGGGCATGAAAGGCTGGCAGTGGGGCGATCACGGCAATGTTCTTAGAGAACACTGGACAGTCTGGGTCAGATCAGGAAACAGGGTCCCCAGTGAAGGGAAGGACAGAGGACCAAGGGACTGCTGGAAGGCCTACATCTGCCACTTTCTTATGTCTTGTTTATAAAAGGACAGGGGCTGAGAGCAACCTGTACAATATGCCTAACCGATCACTAGTCTTGACACTATTCCTTGTATCAAAGAAATGATTTCACTAAAGATATGCTAAATGCCCCCCCACCTCTTTTTTGGCTGAGGGGGCAAGAATACTGGAGTGGGTTGCCATTCCCTTCTCCAGGAGATCTTCCCATCCCAGGGATTGAACCTGGGTCTCCCGCATTGTAGGCAGACGCTTTACCATCTAAGCCACCAGGGAAGTCCCACGTCCAAGAGGAGCAACCCCACATCCAAGGAGCAGTGGCTGTGCGGGTGCAGGAAGGCCAAGAGGAGCTACTCTACGTTCAAGGTCAGGAAGGGCGACCTCATCCAAGGTAAGGAACAGTGGCTGCACTTTGCTGGAGCAGCCCTGAAGACATACCCCATGTCCAAGGTAAGAGAAACCCAAGTGAGACGGTAGGTGTTGTGAGAGGGCATCAGAGGGAAGATACACTGAAACCATAATCACAGAAAACTAGCCAGTCTGATCACATGGACCACAGCCTAACTCAATGAAACTAAGCCATGCCGTGTGGGGCCACCCAAGACGGGCGGGTCATGGTGGAGAGGTCTGACAGAATGTTGTCCACTGGAGAAGGGAATGGCAAACCACTTCAGTATTCTTGCCTTGAAAACCCCATGAACAGTATGAAAAGGCAAAATGATAGGATACTGAAAGAGGAACTCCCCTGGTCGGTAGGTGCCCAATATGCTACTGGAGATCAGTGGAGAAATAACTCCAGAAAGAGTGAAGGGATGGAGCCAAAGCAAAAACAATACCCAGCTGTTGATGTGACTGGTCATAGAAGCAAGGTCCAACGCTGTAAAGAGCAATATTGCATATGAACCTGGAACGTCAGGTCCATGAATCAAGGCAAATTGGAAGTGGTCAAACAGGAGATGGCAAGAGTAAATGTCAACATTCTAGGAAACAGCCAACTAAATGGAATGGAATGGGTGAATTTAACTCAGATGACCATTATATCTACTACTGTGGGCAGGAATCCCTTATAAGAAATGGAGTAGCCATCATGGTCAACAGAAGAGTCCAAAATACAGTACTTGGATGCAATCTCAAAAACGACAGAATGATCTCTGTTCATTTCCAAGGCAAACGATTAAATATCACGGTGATCCAAGCCAATGCCCCAACGAGTAATGCTGAAGAAGCTGAAGTTGAATGGTTCTATGAAGACCTACAAGACCTTTTAGAACTAACACCCAAAAAAGATGTCCTTTTCATTATAGGGGACTGGAATGCAAAAGTAGGAAGTCAAGAAAGACCTGGAATAACAGGCAAATTTGGCCTTGGAATACGGAATGAAGCAGGGCAAAGGCTAATAGAGTTTTGCCAAGAGAACACACTGGTCATAGCAAACACCCTCTTCCAACAACACAAGAGAAGACTCTACACATGGACATCACCAGATGGGCAACACCAAAATCAGAAGGATTATATTCTTTGCAGCCAAAGATGGAGAAGCTCTATACAGTCAGCAAAAACAAGACCGGGAGCTGACTGTGGCTCAGATCACAAACTCCTTATTGCCAAATTCAGACTTAAATTGAAGAAAATAGGGAAAACCACTAGGCCTTTCAGGTATGACCTAAATCAAATCCCTTATGATTATACAGTGGAAGTCAGAAATATTTTTAAGGGACTAGATCTGATAGACAGAGTACCTGATGAACTATGGACCGAGGTTCATGACATTCTACAGGAGACAGGGATCAAGACCATCCCAGTGGAAAAGAAATGCAAAAAAGCAAAATGGCTGTCTGAGGATGCCTTACAAATAGCTGTGAAAAGAAGAGAAGCAAAAAGCAAAGAAGAAAAGGAAAGATATAAGCATCTGAATGCAAAGTTCCAAAGAATAGCAAGGAGAGATAAGAAAGCCTTCCTCAGTGATCAATGCAAAGAAATAGAGGAAAACAACAGAATAGGAAAGACTAGAGATCTCTTCAAGAAACTTAGAGATACCAAGGGAACATTTCATGCAAAGATGGGCTAGATAAAGGATAGAAATGGTATGGACCTAACAGAAGCAGAAGATATTAAGAAGAGGTGGCAAGAATACACAGAAGAACTGTACAAAAAAGATCTTCACGACCCAGATAATCACGATGGTATGATCACTCACCTAGAGCCAGACATCCTGGAATGTGAAGTCAAGTGGGCCTTAGGAAGCATCACTATGAACAAAGCTAGTGGAGGTCATGGAATTCCAGTTGAGCTATTTCAAATCCTGAAAGATGATGCTGTGAAAGTGCTGCACTCAATATGCCAGCAAATTTGGAAAACTCAGCAGTGGCCACAGGACTGGAAAAGGGCAGTTTTCATTCCAATCCCAAAGAAAGGCAATGCCAAAGAATGCTCAAACTACTGCACAATTGCACTCATCTCACATGCTAGTAAAGTAATGCTCAAAATTCTCCAGGCCAGGCTTCAGCAATACGTGAACCGTGAACTTTCAGATGTTCAAGCGGGTTTTAGAAGAGGCAGAGGAACCAGAAATTAAATTGCCAACATCTGCTGGATCATGGAAAAAGCAAGAGAGTTCCAGAAAAACATCTATTTCTGCTTTATTGACTATGCCAAAGCCTTTGACTGTGTGGATCACAATAAACTGTGGAAAATTCTGAAAGAGATGGGCATACCAGACCACCTGACCTGCTTCTTGAGAAACCTATATGCAGGTCAGGAAGCAACAGTTAGAACTGGACATGGAAGAACAGAATGGTTCCAAATAGGAAAAGGAGTACATCAAGGCTGTATATTGTCACCCTGCTTATTTAACTTCTATGCAGAGTACATCATGAGAAATACTGGGCTGGAGGAAGCACAAGCTGGAATCAAGATTGCCAGGAGAAATATCAATAACCTCAGATACGCAGATGACACCACCCTTATGGCAGAAAGTGAAGAGGAACTCAAAAGCCTCTTGATGAAAGTGAAAGGCAAGAGTGAACAAGTTGGCTTAAAGCTCAACATTCAGAAAACGAAGATCATGGCATCTGGTCCCATCACTTCATGGGAAATAGATGGGGAAACAGTGGAAACATTGTCAGACTTTATTTTTGGGGGGCTCCAAAATCACTGCAGATGGTGACTGTAGCCATGAAATTAAAAGATGCTTACTCCTTGGAAGGAAAGTTATGACCAACCTAGATAGCATATTCAAAAGCAGAGACATTACTTTGCCAACAAAGGTCTGTCTAGTCAAGGCTATGGTCTTTCCAGTGGTCATGTATGGATGTGAGAGTTGGACTGTGAAGAAAGCTGAGCACCGAAGAATTGATGCTTTTGAACTGTGGTGTTGGAGAAGACTCTTGAGAGTCCCTTGGACTACAAGGAGATCCAACCAGTCCATCCTAAAGGAGACCAGTCCTGGGTGTTCACTGGAAGGACTGATGCTAAAGCTGAAACTCCAATACTTTGGCCACCTCATGCAAAGAGTTGACTCATTGGAAAAGCTGATGCTGGGAGGGATTGGGGGCAGGAGGAGAAAGGGACGACAGAGGATGAGATGGTTTGATGGCATCACCGACTCGATGGACATGAGTTTGGGTGAACTCCGGGAGTTGGTGATGGACAGGGAGGCCTGGCGTGCTGCGATTCATGGGGTCACAAAGAGTCAGACACGACTGAGCGGCTGCACTGAGCTGACTGATGGTGAATGCTAGATAACCACTCTGCAGTTGCTGACTCATGATCAAGCATGTCATGTGCTGGTTAACCATCCTGGAACGTTACTTCCTTGTTTCACAGATTCTGTCCGATGACCTCTGTGTTCAAAACCAACATCCATTGAGTCATTTTGATAAGTCAGTGTTTACTTCTCAAATGGTACTTTGCTGTTCAAAAATAAAATGAGAGAACATCCCATAATACAAGGAAAATTGTAAGGACCTGAAAGAAAGGCACAACTCTCATATCAAAGGGCAATTTGGAGGGAAATATGCCTTACATTTATTTACTATCATATAAAAAGCTCCTACTGGGCTTTCCTGGTGGCTCAGTGGTAAAGAATCCGCATGCCAATGCAGGAGACACAGATTCTGTCTCTGATCCAGGAAGATCCCATATGCCTTGGAGCAACTAAGCCCGTGCGCTACAACTATTGAGCCTGTGCTCTAGAGTTTGGGAGCCACAACTACTGAGCCCATGTATCAAAACTACTGAAGCCCACATACCCTAGAGCCCGTGCTCGGCAACAAGAGAAGCCACCGTGATGAGAAGCCTGCACGGTGCAATAAGAGTAGACCCCACTTGCTGTAACTGGAGAGAAGTCCACCCAGCAACGAAGACCCAACACAGCCATAAGTAAATACAGAAATAAAATTATTTTTTTTCAAAACTTGCTATTTAAAAAAGCACCTACAGTGGGCATGAAGCATAGCAGATGCTCAAAACTGTGTTTCCCTCCCTACATCACCATCTCATTTAGTTTGCATAAAAGAACACTCTAAGGAAGTTATTATAATTTTTATTTTATAGATAAAGAAACAGAAGATTAAAGAGTTTAAGTAAGATGACCACAGGTGGCCACTCTGGGTTCACATTGCAAAAGCGATGCTTTCCTAGTATCATTGATGCCTCTTCCACGGGCGTACCTGAGCTTTGCAGAATATTGCATTTGTAAACCACTTTCACCTGTCCCATTTCATCAGCACTTCAGAACAGTCCTGTGACATGAGAGTTATTCTTTTCTTCACTTCTAAGTGGAGGAAACAGATAGAGGGATTGCAACAATTTGCCCAAGTTTCCTGATGTGAACGGGTCAGCAGAAATTGATCCCATGTCTTAACAATGCCCAAATGTTTGCTCTGGGCCGGACACCACGTGACATCTCAGCGCAGAGCCCAAGGCTGGCCAAAGGGCTGGATGTGAGCTGAGCACCAGCGTGCTCCATTCACGATCCCCTAGGATCCTGCTGGCTTGCTGGTATTCCAGAACCACCCTCAGATCCCATCTCAGCAGTGTGGAGTGGACACTTCTGCTGAGAGTGATAGCCAACATGTTCATGGCATTTTATAATCTATTAAGGACATACCTCACATATTCTAGCTGTCAAGGAGCCACTCTGAAAACAGAACAGCAAGGTGACCGTGTTTTTCAGCCTGGTATGTAGGCCCAGTGCTGGTGTTATTCTTAAATGCTGGAATCATTTCCCACATCCTGTGAAGGCCACTTTCCTAAGTGACACTCTGCATTCTCATTGCTTCACTGAATCTCCTTGGGGCTATCTTGATCTTCTAGGTTTAATTTACTCAGGATCCTCCTAAAATAGACTTGCTGTATTATGACTATGAAAATAGTGTGTGACTTTTGAAAATAGTTTGGCATAAAGGAGAAAATAAGCACTAACAAGTAACCCACTTACTAAGATATGGCTAGTACTTTGGCCACCTCATGCGAAGAGTTGACTCATTGGAAAAGACTCTGATGCTGGGAGGGATTGAGGGCAGGAGGAGAAGGGGACGACAGAGGATGAGACGGCTGGATGGCATCACCGACTCGATGGACGTGAGTCTGAGTGAACTCTGGGAGTTGGTGATGGACAGGGAGGCCTGGCGTGCTGCGATTCATGGGGTCACAAAGAGTCAGACACGACTGAGCGGCTGCACTGAGCTGACTGATGGTGAATGCTAGATAACCACTCTGCAGATGCTGACTCATGATCAAGCATGTCATGTGCTGGTTAACCATCCTGGAACGTTACTTCCTTGTTTCACAGATTCTGTCCGATGACCTCTGTGTTCAAAACCAACATCCATTGAGTCATTTTGATAAGTCAGTGTTTACTTCTCAAATGGTACTTTGCTGTTCAAAAATAAAATGAGAGAACATCCCATAATACAAGGAAAATTGTAAGGACCTGAAAGAAAGGCACAACTCTCATATCAAAGGGCAATTTGGAGGGAAATATGCCTTACATTTATTTACTATCATATAAAAAGCTCCTACTGGGCTTTCCTGGTGGCTCAGTGGTAAAGAATCCGCATGCCAATGCAGGAGACACAGATTCTGTCTCTGATCCAGGAAGATCCCATATGCCTTGGAGCAACTAAGCCCGTGCGCTACAACTATTGAGCCTGTGCTCTAGAGTTTGGGAGCCACAACTACTGAGCCCATGTATCAAAACTACTGAAGCCCACATACCCTAGAGCCCGTGCTCGGCAACAAGAGAAGCCACCGTGATGAGAAGCCTGCACGGTGCAATAAGAGTAGACCCCACTTGCTGTAACTGGAGAGAAGTCCACCCAGCAACGAAGACCCAACACAGCCATAAGTAAATACAGAAATAAAATTATTTTTTTTCAAAACTTGCTATTTAAAAAAGCACCTACAGTGGGCATGAAGCATAGCAGATGCTCAAAACTGTGTTTCCCTCCCTACATCACCATCTCATTTAGTTTGCATAAAAGAACACTCTAAGGAAGTTATTATAATTTTTATTTTATAGATAAAGAAACAGAAGATTAAAGAGTTTAAGTAAGATGACCACAGGTGGCCACTCTGGGTTCACATTGCAAAAGCGATGCTTTCCTAGTATCATTGATGCCTCTTCCACGGGCGTACCTGAGCTTTGCAGAATATTGCATTTGTAAACCACTTTCACCTGTCCCATTTCATCAGCACTTCAGAACAGTCCTGTGACATGAGAGTTATTCTTTTCTTCACTTCTAAGTGGAGGAAACAGATAGAGGGATTGCAACAATTTGCCCAAGTTTCCTGATGTGAACGGGTCAGCAGAAATTGATCCCATGTCTTAACAATGCCCAAATGTTTGCTCTGGGCCGGACACCACGTGACATCTCAGCGCAGAGCCCAAGGCTGGCCAAAGGGCTGGATGTGAGCTGAGCACCAGCGTGCTCCATTCACGATCCCCTAGGATCCTGCTGGCTTGCTGGTATTCCAGAACCACCCTCAGATCCCATCTCAGCAGTGTGGAGTGGACACTTCTGCTGAGAGTGATAGCCAACATGTTCATGGCATTTTATAATCTATTAAGGACATACCTCACATATTCTAGCTGTCAAGGAGCCACTCTGAAAACAGAACAGCAAGGTGACCGTGTTTTTCAGCCTGGTATGTAGGCCCAGTGCTGGTGTTATTCTTAAATGCTGGAATCATTTCCCACATCCTGTGAAGGCCACTTTCCTAAGTGACACTCTGCATTCTCATTGCTTCACTGAATCTCCTTGGGGCTATCTTGATCTTCTAGGTTTAATTTACTCAGGATCCTCCTAAAATAGACTTGCTGTATTATGACTATGAAAATAGTGTGTGACTTTTGAAAATAGTTTGGCATAAAGGAGAAAATAAGCACTAACAAGTAACCCACTTACTAAGATATGGCTAGTACTTTGGCCACCTCATGCGAAGAGTTGACTCATTGGAAAAGACTCTGATGCTGGGAGGGATTGAGGGCAGGAGGAGAAGGGGACGGCAGAGGATGAGATGGCTGGATGGCATCACTGACTTGATGGACGTGAGTCTAAGTGAACTCCAGGAGTTGGTGATGGACAGGGAGGCCTGGCGTACTGCGATTCACGGGGTCACAAAGAGTCGGACACGACTGAGCGACTGACCTGAACTGAACTGAAGATATGCTCATTTTATTATATTTAAATATGACTATATTATATATTATATGTGATTATATAATATATGACCATGTTATATATTAATATGTGTATATATATAATATTCCATCATATCTACCTGTTTGTAGGTACTGTTATTCATATTTTAATGAACATTTGCTATTTGGATTGTCTTCAATGTATTAATGTATATTGGATGGATCAAAAAATCCATTCAGGCTTTCCCATAAGATGGTATAGAAAAAACTGAATGGAACTTTTGGCCAACCTAATACAACATTTCAGTGAAAATTCTTGAATATCCATCTATGTATACTTGTCTAATTTTCCAGAAAGTGAATTATTGTTCATAAGAATGCACTTTTTAAAATTAATTTTTGTTGCATATAGTTGCTTCACAATATTGTGTTGGTTTCTTGCTGTACAGCTAAGTGAACTAGCCACATTTATACATGTATCTACTCCTTTTCAGATTTCCTTCCCATTCAGATCACTACAGAGCACTGAGTAGAGTTCCCTGTGCTAGACAGTAGGTTCTCGTTAGTTATCTATTTTATACATAGTATTAACAGTGTACATACGTCAGTCTCCCAATTCATCCTACCCGCTCCTTCCTCCTTGGTAACCATAAATCTGTACTCTACATCTGTGACTCTGCTTTGCAAACAAGTTCACCTCTACCATTTTTTTAGATTCCACATATAAGCGATATTACATGATTTTTGTTTTTCTCTTTCAGACTTGTTTCACTCAAAATGACAATCTCTAGGTCCACCTAGATGTCCATCAACAGAGGAATGGATAAAGATGTGGTACATGGATGCAATGGAATATTACTCAGTCATGAAAAGAAGTGAAATAGCACCATATACAGAATGTATTTTTGTAAAGGGTTTGATATGTTGACAAATGAATCTCAAGAGAACTGAACAAATTTTTACTCTGACCAACAGAACATGAGATCCACCTTTCCCACACCTCTGCCCACCATGAGAATTAGCAAACTTATATTCTTCAACAAGCTGATGCATGCATGCCAAGTCGCTTCAGTCATGTCCGCCTCTGTGCGACCCTATGGACAGCAGCCCACCAGGCTCCTCTGTCCACGGGATTCTCTAGGCAAGAACACTGACGTGGGTTGCCATTTCCTTCTCCATCAACAAGCTGATAGGGGAAAACAATAACCTTGTTTCTCACTTTTCTTTCACTGTGAAAGTTAAAATCTTTTTAGCAATTTATCAGTGAGATGATCATATAACTTCCTATGCAATTTATAGTGTTGTAAGAGTGGAAAGGGGTGCTAAATGGGAAACAAATGGAACTCAAGTCATACTACTTACCAGACTTTGCATTTCTTAGTTTGAGAATCACTTGTTTGTAGCTTTTGCTTATTTTTCTATTAAGTTGTCTGTTGTTAATATTACATAAAGATCACGTTATAATATAATATTAATACCTTGTAATTTGTGCTAAATGTATTTTCCCAGTATGTTGTTTATTTTAAATTATAAATTATAGATGAACATTGTTTTATCTTGTTTCAGGTTTCCTTATAATTGAAGCATGATTTTTTTCATTAAACTTTTGAGACAATTGTAGATTCACAAGCAATTCTAAGAAATATTGTAGAGAGTTTGCCTCTACTCTACCCAGTTTCCTCCAACTATAGTATTCAGTTCAGTTCAGTTCAGTTGCTCAGTCGTGTCCGACTCTTTGGGACCCCATGATTTGTAGCACACCAGGCCTCCCTGTCCATCACCAACTCCCAGACTTCACTCACACTCACGTCTATCGAGTCCGTGATGGTATCCAGCCATCTCATCCTCTGTCATCCCCTTCTCCTCCTGCCCCCAATCCCTCCCAGCATCAGAGTCTTTTCCAATGAGTCAACTCTTCACATGAGGTGGCCAAAGTACTGGAGTTTCAGCTTTAGCATCAGTCCTTCCAAAGAACACCCAGGGCTGATCTCCTTCAGAATGCACTGGTTGGATCTCCTTGCAGTCCAAGGGACTCTCAGGAGTCTTCTCCAACACCACAGTTCAAAAGCATCAACTCTTCGGCACTCAGCTTTCTTCACAGTCCAACTCTCACATCCATATTGGCTTGGCCAAAAAGCTTGTTTGGATTTTTCCATAAAAAGCTACAGAAAAACCTGAAGGAACTTTTTGGCCAACCAATACACTATTACAATCAGGCTGTTGGCATCAATTCAGCCAAGATACAGATCATTTCTAATATCGAAAGGATCCCTCATATTCCCCTTTTATAGCCACATCCACATTCCTCTCACCTTTCCCATAATCCCTAGCAACTGTGCATCTGTTCTCCATTTTTAAAATTTTGTCATAATTGAAATCAACAGGATATAACCTTTGGGAGCTGGCTTTTTTCATTCAGCATAGTACTCTGGAGACTCATCCAGTGTGTCATGTGCCCTGATAGTCTGTTCTTTTTCCTGAGTGGTGTTCCAGGGTATCGGTGTATCCCATTTGTTTAACCATTCACCCATTTAAGTACATCTGGGTTGTTTCCTCTTTTGGGCTATTACAAATAAAGCTGCTATAAACATTCATGTATAGATTTTTGTGTAAACAGAAGTCTTCATTGCTCTAGGATAAATTCCTAGAGATGCAATTGGGGTGTCATGTGATGGTAGTGTGTCCGGTTTTTTAAGGAACTGACGAACTGCTTCCCATGGCTGTACCATTTTGCATGCCCACCAGCAATGCATGAGTCATCTGGTTTCTCTACATCCTTGCCATCAGTAGGTGTTGTTGCTATTTTTTATTTTAGGCACTTTACTGGGTGAGTAGAAATATTGTGGCTATAATTTAAATTGCCCTCATGGACAACGATGTTGAACATTTCTTCATGTGCTTATTGATATTTGTATATTCTCCTTGATGAAATGTGTCTTCATATCTTTTGCCCACTTTCTAATTGGATTGTTTGGTTTTTCACCATTTGTTTTTGATCATTGTTTGTATAGACTAGACACCAGTCTTTTATCAGATATGTGATTTTTAAATACGTTCTCCCAATATATGGCTTACCTTTTCTTCCTCTTAAGAGAGTTTTACAGATTAAATTTTTTAAGCTTTCTATATTTATCAGTTTTTCCTTTTATAGATTGTACTTTTGTTGTCTTGTCCAATAACTCTTCACCCTGGATCCTGAAAATATTCTTGTATGGTTTTTTTCTAGCAGTTTTATAATCATACATTTTATGTGTTCGTGATCCATTTTGAGTTAATTTTTATAACATGTGAGACTTAGATTGAGTTTCATTATTTGCCTGTGGACGTCCAATTTGCTCTAAAACCACAATTTTCTCTTTTCTACCCTTTCTTGGGACACTTGTTGTCAAATATAAATGGGCTATATTTGTTTGGGTCTGTTTCTAGGGTCTCTGTTGTGTCCTGTTGATCCGTGTGTCTATTGTCCCACCAATTCCCACAATCTTAATTACTGTAGCTATAGTAATTGCTATTGTTCAGTTACCAAGTCGTGTCTGACTCTTTGTGACTCCATGAACTGCAGCATACCAGACTTCCCTGTCCTTCACTATCTCCCAGAGTTTGCTCAAATTCATATCCATTGAGTTGGTGATGCCATCCAACCATCTCGTCCTGTGTCATCCCTTTCTCCTCCTACCCTCAATCTTTCCCAGAATCAGGGTCTTTTCCAATGACTGGTTCTCCACATCAGTTGGCCAAAGTATACTGTAGCTACATAATGTCTTAAAATCCAGTAGACCAATTTCTT
Source organism: Bos taurus (assembly GCF_002263795.3). Classification (NCBI taxonomy): domain Eukaryota; kingdom Metazoa; phylum Chordata; class Mammalia; order Artiodactyla; family Bovidae; genus Bos; species Bos taurus. Next base: position 14,437,407 of record NC_037339.1, read on the forward strand.
TCATTTCATTCTTATATTTCAAAGCAGTTTTAGTTATCCTAAATTAGTTTTCTTTCCATATAAATTTTAGATAGGGAGATTCTTACAGGCCACTAGAGGTAAAAACACCCTACTTGCCTTTCTCTGACCATGCCCTAGTGGGGCGTTTGGGAGGACCTTAGTACAACCTCACAAAGGTCAAAGTATAGGTTCTCTACTTGGTCATCACTGGCGTGGGTGGCAGTTTTCCTATGGTCTTCCACTGAAAAAGCAGTTATTATCTAAACATTTCTGTCTTTCTGGACTGATTGCTTCTTTCCTCTTCCTTAGACTAGAGAAAATTGACTTTCTTAGGGCTTTTTTTTTTTTTTTTGTCTGCTCCTGTTGTACTTTCTGGGTTGCTGGTATTGACAGAAATAGTCAATAAACAATCTATAATGGAAACACAAGTGTTTTATTTGATCCAAATTGAGTATTTTTTAAAACATTTATGTAATTATTTGGCTGCTGTGGGCTCCAGACTGTGTGGGCTCCATAGTTAGGGCATGTGGGCTTAGTTGCCCTGAGGTATGTGGGATCTTAGTTCCCCTAGTGAAGTGAAGTCGTTCAGTTGTGTCCAACTCTTTGCAACCCCATGGACTGTAGCCTACCAGGCTTCCTCTGTCCATGGGATTCTCCAGGCAAGAATACTGGAGTGGGTTACCATTTCCTTCTCCAGGGGATCTTCCCGACCCAGGGATTGAACCCAGGTCTCCCGCATGGGAGGCAGACACTTTAACCTCTGAGCCACCCTTACCAGGGATCAAACCCAAGTCCCCTGCGTTGCAAGGTGATGTAGCCTGTGAGACACAGATTCAAGAAACGTTTAAATTGTATGTTCCATTGTACTACAAAATGGGGGAGGCTTACTTAGCCAAAACCCACAAAGTTACAGTTAGTTACTTGAGTTGTTTATCAAGAGTGAAAGTCACTCAGTCGTGTCTGACTCTTTCTGACCCCATGGACTATATACTCCATGGAATTCTCCAGGCCAGGATACTGGAGTGGGTAGCCTTTCCCTTCTCCAGGGGATCTTCCCAACCTAGGGATTGAACCCAGGTCTCCCGCATTGCAGGCAGATTCATTATCTGCTGAGCCACAAGGGAAGCCCAAGAATACTGGAGTGGGTAGTCTATCCCTTCTCTAGCAAATCTTCCCAGCCCAGGAATTGAACTGGGATCTCCCGCATTGCAAGCAGATTCTTTACCAACTGAGCTACCAGGGAAGCCCTTTTCAAGAGTAGACAACTGCAAGAAGTAAGGGTGCAAGAAGCAAGGGTGCTGTTCAACAGTAAGAATTGGTTGGAAAAAAAAAAAGAATTGGTTGGGGTCTGAAATGGTGGCATAGTTACAAGGGGAGAACTTGTGACCATAAGGTGGCAGCTGGTAGCTGCCAGCAGGTATTGCTTTGAGAACAGTTGGTGGTGTCCTTGAGTCTGATACAGTTCAGAAGAGTCAAGTTCTCAGAGATGCAGGAACGTGTCCTGAAACCACATCCACAATGGCCACCCAATTTCTCTTTGAATGCTCAAACCACAGTTACCCCATTTTGATTTTTAACTACATTCTTTTTTTTAATGCTTAAAGCCAATGTACAATGTGTATTTGACAGGCCAAAAGACAGGCTGTTGCAGCTAGCATAATGTTCAAGCCAAATCACATATAAACCAGAACAACTGTTCATACCTCAATAAGTGAAAATTTTTTCTGTCACTGGCTTCTTCAGCTCCAAGTCTGGGGTATATGAGGTAAAAAGAGAATTCAGGGAACTCCTGACCATGTCACTTCTTGGGTCCCTAGATGCCTAGCCAGTATGTCTACATCTCTCTATCTTTCAGTATCATCTAATCTTTGTTTTAAATATAATGTCCAGGGATTTTAGTTGTCCTTGGCAAGGAAATAGGGGGCAAAAGTGGAAGCAGAAGTTTGTCTTATTTTAAAAAGTACCTAACAGGATCTAAATGAAACATCTAAGCTTCTCACTTCTCCTGCCTTACCCTCACTTCACTCTCCATAAATAACTAGTGATTCTCCAATTGTCTCCCCAGTAATGACTTATTTCAAAATAGAAGTCTTACACTCCCTTCCCCACTTTAAATTTTCATTTCAAGTAAGTATTTTTAGTAGGTACTGTATCTACTTAAAGGGCTTCCCTAGTGGCTTAGCAGTAAAGAATCCACTTGCAATGCAGGAAACAAGGGTTGGATCCCTTGGTCAGGAAGATCCTCTGGAGAAGGCAATGGCAACCATTCGAGTATTCTTGCCTGGAAAATCCTGTAGACAAAGGAACCTGGAGGGTTACAGTCCATGGGATGGCAAAAGAGTCAGACACCACTTACCGACTAAACAATGGCAATCTAAAGACCTTATCTTCAAGTATAGTCACCTTCTCAGAGGGTTAGAGCAACGTAGGTATTACTGTCTCACAAAATTTTTGAGGTTCAGGAATCTGGTAGCAATCTAGTGGGGCGATACCAGTTCAGTCTCATGAGGCAGCTGTTAAGCAGCCAGGTTGGTGTGGGGCAATCTGAAGACTTGAGTGGGGCTGGCGGATCTGCTCCCAAGAGGACCAATTCATGTGGCTATCTGTAGGAGGCGTGTCTCCACTCCTCACTACAGGCACCTCTCTATGGGGCTGTTCAGCATGGCAACTGATTTCCTTCAAAGCAAGGGATCCAAGAAAGAGTGATATAAGCCATGTGCCCATGATGGAAGTCACAGTGTCTTTTATAACCTAATTTCAGAAGTTGTATCTCATCACTGTTCTAGTATTATATTGGTCACATAGACCAATTCTCAGTACCAAGTGGGAGGGGACTACAGAAGGGTATGCATACCAAGAGCCAAGGCTGGCCGAGGCCATTTCAGAGGCTGGCAGCCACAGTCATGAGATAAAAGCAAAATGATAAACCATTGTTTCAGCCATTATTTGTTATCTCATTACAACCGACTGAAAGCTGACTGATAGTTATATGCCTTTATTTATAAACTTTTAACAGTTTTTTTTTTTAACTTTCTATTCCAAAAAAAAAAAGAGTAAATACCTCTTTACTCTCTCTGCCTTTCTCGCATTACTTCCCATTTCTTGAGTTTGGTTAGTTTTATTATTCTTTTTAAAATATTTCTGTTAATTATGTGTATAACTCAAAATTATGTCCTTGAATCTTGTTCCACCAGCTTTCAATAGCGCTGATTCATTCCCCACTATGTAAGGTTAAGAAGCTAGTGCTTTTTCATTCTTCTAAGATTGCCTCCCTCCAAGCTTCTGTCAGTTAATATAATTATTTTTATATTTTCAAGGTTTTCTTTGCCTCCTCAGATCTTTCTCTTCAAGCCATGTTGTTGTCCTAAGAATTATCAAGTTCCATCTCCTCAGAACACAGGACCCTGTGTCTCCAGCAGGAAAGCATAAAGATGGTGGGTGCTGAGGGGAGAAGTGGATTCCGTGCTCTAAAGCCTGACTCTGAGGCAGAGGACTGATTAGCATCTAGAGAAACCCTGGCCTAAGGCCACATGTAATTCCTCTCAGATCCGTATCCGGGACAGGCAAGCATTCTCCCTCTGGGGCTGAATCCCGAAGCTACACAGTCCAGGGGCATCAATCTTGGTTTTCATTCACGGAGAGTTCCTGATCCAAAGAGGAGAGTCGAGCAGAGGGGAGGTGACAGAGCCTTTTTCCCTAATACTTATCGATGTATTTGGCTGCGCTGAGTCTTATTTAATTGTGGCATGCAGAATCTTTTAGTTGTGACGTGAGAACTCTTAGCTGGGGCATGCAGGATTTAGTTCTCTAGTCAGGGATTAAACCCGGGCCCCCTGCATTGGGATCTCGGAGTCTTAGTCATTGGACCACCCGGGAAGTCCTCGATACTTTTTTTGACAACAGAAATCCTTCCTGTCCCTCAGCACTGCTCTCACCATTTTTCCTGAATCTATCCAACTACCCGGGGTGTAGTTAATTTCTCTTCCCCAACAGGTCAGTGTGGAGTATCTTGTTGACTTCTGCCCTTAGTCCCTTGAGATTCTGGGTGACAGGGGTAGGGTCTCCAAATATAATACAAGTCACTCAGTTCAATTTCAATTTCAGATAAATAATGGATTTTTTTTTTAAGTAAAAGTACATCCCAAATAGGACTTCCCAGGTGCCTCAGTAGGAAAGAATCTGCCTGCCAATGCGGGAGATGCAGGTTTGATCTCTGGGTCAGAAAGATCCCCTGGAGGAGGAAATTCCAACCCTTATTCTTGCCTGGAGAATCCCATAGACAGTGCAGCCTTGTAGGCTACAGTCCATAGGATTGCAAAGAGTTGGACACCACTGAGAGCTCACGCACCCCCCAAATATTGCATGGGACATACTTATACTAAACAATTTTGTATTGTCTATTTGAAATTCACATTTAGCTGAGCATTCTGCAGTCTTGCTTGATAAATCTTACAGCCCTACATGGGTGGGGCTGAACTCCTTCTTATCAGTGGGAACAGAAGCAGAGCCAAGAGCCTCACACGGAAGTCCTGACCAAGCCCACATCACTACAAAGAACCTCAAAAGCCAGGCCCTGCTAAGAGACACATCCTGGAGAGAGGCATCCATGCAGAAGTTTCAGCATCTCCCTGGATAGGTTTATCTGCCAGTCCACAAATGACCTCATCTCCCCATAACTCCGATACATTGCATTCGATGTATTTGTACTTGTTTAAACTTTTGTACATGCCATCCCTTCCTTTCACAGATCCAAATCCAGTGTTTACTGAATGCCCACCTTGGGATAGCGCATCACGTTAGGTGCTTTCTCAGACCCCATCTTTTATCTTCACAACAACCCCCTAAAGGGAACGTCTGTGTTACTATTGTTCCCATTTTCTGGATGTGGAAACTGAGAGTCAAAAGGTCCCTGAGGGCTGAAGGACTCATCAAGAAGGTGTTGCTGCCTCGCAGGGAGGGGAGAAGGAAAGGGTGGGAGGTATGGAGAGAATAACATGGAAACATATATTACCATATGCAAAATAGATAGCCAATTTGCTGTATGACTCAGGGAATTCCAACCACCAGGGCTCTGTGACGACCTAGAGGGATGGGATGGGGTGGGAGGTAGAAGGGATGTTCAAGTGCAAGGGGAGATGGGTACACCTACGGCTGATTCATGTTGATGTTTGGTAGAAATCAATGCTATACTGTAAAGCAATAATCCTCCAATTAAAAATAAATTTAAAAAAAAGAAGGTGTTGCCTAAGGCCCCAGACTAATAAGTGCCACAGCTAAGGTCTAAACCCCTTCCTAAAGATGCCGTGCTCTCTGAATGCCCTGGAGACCTCCCGGACAGTCAGGTATATTGCCCCACCCCCACAGAAGCACTTAAGAAAGCAGAATCCCAGTAAAAGGAGAGAGGAGGGGACATTCTCTCCAGCAGGGTGGTGACATGAAGCTTCTGGAATTTGTTATCAGGACTATGGGGATCAATCCATTAGTCCATAGAAACAATGTTGCAGAAGGCAGACAAATCCTACCGTTGTCTGAAGAAGCAAAGGGACGGTGAGATATGTCAGCCCAAGAATTTATGTAGCCTTCAGGGTCTAATTTACTTTGCCAAGAGCAATCTGAATTCAAGCCATTGATTTGTAAATGAACGTGTACTCCCAAGCATGCCTGGGAGACTGTGCTACTACTGCAGGTGTGTGCATGTGTGTGCCTGTGGGCACCCTACTCTTGCATTCCTGTAATTTCAGTCGGGGCAGGGATCACATCTTCGATGACTCACTGTTTCCCTACAGCACTAGAGCCCGGCTTTGGCCAGTGTTGAGCTTGATCTGTGCTTTTCACCAACGGAGAAAGCATCAGAACCCTCATTTGTTTCTGTCTGTATCATTCAAGATCTGCAATCACTTACCATCATGATTAACTGCTAGCTAACTGGAGCCATTATTCTTCTTAATGGCAGAAATGCCTATTAGCTTTCAGTTTTCTCTGTTGAGAAAGCACTGAGGCTTACTTTACATCCACTCAATTCACCAAAAGAATCCAGAAAAGCGTGAAGAAAGGAAAACCATTTGGTAGGTCTCAGTCCGGGGCCTGAAAATGTCAGCTGGCTTGGGTCAGGCTTCAGGACTTAGTTTCTGCTGTGAATTACAGAAATAAACAAAGCCATTGTACCCCTGTGGACTGAGGCAATATTCAGTTTCAATCTGGTGGTTAGAAAAGATGAACATCTTAGTCTGAAATCCTACCCGTGAAAACACTGAAGAGACGTTCCTCCAGAATACAAAATGAAATATGTATTGTTTGCGCGAGTGTGATGGCCGGATGGTATTTCAATTCGAGTCCACCCTCCTTAACGTCTTCATTTCCTAGTCTGGAGGCTGACATCGGCTCTGGCATCACACGGGTTCAGAAGAAAGCTCCCCTTTGCAGGCTGAGATGCCCTTTTCAGCTCCAAAAGGGAAACAAATCACGTTATTGTCAAGGCTGTTATTGAGAACATTGTGCTGTCAGTCCCACTGCCTGGGCCGTGCTCAGAAGAACCAAACAGAGCTGTTGGCTATGACTTTTATCACTCTGATTTTCCCAGCTGGGACCTCCCCCACCCTGACCCCAGTGCTACTCCCAATTTGAATGTTCCAGAATTTATTCCAGGAACAGGTTAAAATTCGTGCTACTTTCAGACATACGAACAAGACAGATCTTTTCTTTCATCTACTCTTTTTAAGAAAGGAAGTCCTGGTTGCTGGAAGATCTGGGTAGACAGCTCCAGAGGATAAACGCCCCGAGGAGAAACAGGAGATGGAATGATCGGTTTGTGGGACTGGAGGATGTGCGTGAAGGACAGGCCACTGAGCAAATGTCTAACTGCCTTCCAGGGTAGGGCCCTGTGTTTGGTGCTGATATCTGTCACCACTGCTGAGTGGACCTAAGGGCCTGGTCGCCTCAAGAAAGGCATTAGGGTCCTGCCTGTTAGTCTCTTGCCTTAGGGCCTATGCGTGGGTCCCTGGTGCTGTACTATCAGCTCCTGCCCTTCTGAGGCAGAACAGGTTTGCAGCCTGTATGATACCACTCATATGTGGAATCTAAAAAATTACCACTAGTAAATACAATAACATAGCAGAAGTAGACTCACAGATACCATATAGAGAACAAACTAACGGTTACCAGTGGGAAGGGGGAGGGGCAATACAGGGGTGGGGAAGTAGCTGGTATAAACTGTTAAGTATGAGAGGCTCAAGGATGTAACACACAATATGGGGAATATAGCCAATATTTCTCAGTAACTGTAAATGGAAAGTAACTTTTAGAAATTGTATAAAATTAAAACATTGAAGCAGAGGACTATCGTGGTTGTCCTGAGAAACTGAGAAAATACAAAGAATAATGTACTCCTTCAAATAACGTTATCTAAGAGTCCACTGGATTGGTGGTGGAGTGGGGAGGGGGGATGTTCTGGCAGCTTTCATTACTTTCTTTTTATAATTTTATTTATTTATTTTTGGCCATACAGGGTCTTCGTTGTTGCAAGTAGGGGTCTTCCTTGTGGTACACAGGCTTCTCACTGTGGTGGCCTCTCTTGTTTCAGAGCATGGGCTTTCCGGCACTCAGGCTTCATTAGTTGAGGCTCCCAGGCTCTAGAGCACAGGCTCAGTGGTGCACGGGCCTAGTTGCTCTGCGGCATGTGGGATCTTCCTGGATCAGGGATTGAACCTGTGTCTCCTGCATTGCAGGTGGATTCTTTATCACTGAGCCACAAGGGGAGCCCAACTTTCATTACTTTTATTTTGATTATGTGTGTACACGACTGAGTGTGTGTGGAGGGGGGAGGTGGGGAGGAAGAGACTTTTTTCCCTTTTTGGAATTTGTTTTGCTATTAAAATTTTCTTGAAAAATGCCCTTGGCTAGAATATTCTTTCTAGCAATCTCTGAAATAAAATACAAGAGTCAGTACAGGGTAAGAGAGACTTTTTATTTATTTATTGTTATTTGAAGGATAATTGCTTTGCAGTGTTGTGCTGGTTTCTGCCATACAACAATGTGAATCAGTCATAATGATATCTGCATTCCCTCCCTCTTGAGTCTGCCTCCCATCCCACCCCTCTAGGTCACCACAGAGTGCCAGGCTGGGTTTCCTATGTTATACAGCAGCTTTCACTAGTTATCTGTTTTACACATGATAGGTATGCATGTCAGGGCTAAGAAACAATACGTTTGGAAGCAGAAATAATGAGATTTGAAGGCTTGCTCAGACTTGGTGTGAGTGATTTGAGGCAAGTGACTTCATATTTCTCAGCCTTTCTTTCCACCCTTCTCTAGGAAATGGGTCTCTTGTAATAAGCCTTACTTGACTGTGTGGTGTGAGCCTAAAAATACAGTGAAAAGTGAAAGTGAAGTCGCTCAGTCGTTTCCGACTCTTTGCAACCCCATGGACTGTAGCCCACCAGGCTCCTTCATCCATGGGATTTTCTAGGCAAGAATACTGGAGTGGGTTGCCATTTCCTTCTCCAGGGGATCTTCCCGACCCAGGGATCGAACCCGGGTCTCCCGCACTGTGGGCAGACATTTTACCATTTGAGCCACCAGGGAATCAATCCTAAAATACAGTAGAATATATAAACTGTGCAGTTTTACATACCAGTTACTGTGATCTGAGCTTTACTTAAGAGACATTTATTCCTCATTACTGCCGCAGAGGTAGATCCTAGAATTGTCCCCATTATATGGAAAAGTGAGGCTTAAATGGGCTTGGCTGCTGAAGCGGCAAAGACAGAATTTGAGTCCCTGCCCTCAACTCTTACCCTCTTCGCCCTGGACAGTGGCTGCAAGCTGAGTCCCAGGAACCAGATCTGGCCTGTGGGTGTGTTTAGTTTGGCTTACTGTATTTATAGGAAAATATTTAACTATTTAACTTAGTTATCAACACTTAAGAATGGAAGATTTCACAATTCGGGTTCCCCAGCTTCTCTTTAAAAATCTGCAGCTCTGGCCATTCTGGCCCTGTGCTCCCACATAACATGTATGGCAGCATTTGAGGGTGGGTTCTCTCCCCCAACAGCTTTTCCATCCATCACCTTCACTAGAGGCATCGAGTTGCTAGGCTGCAGACTGACAGCTGTATATGGTTCCTTTGTGGAATATATGTCCTGGTCACTCTGGTCTCCATTTAGTTCTAATCATTCCTGCCAATGCAGCTCCCAGGACAATGTCAATGACATAGGATGTTCCAGATTCTTCCAGGGCTCCCTGATGCCTCTCCTTGCTCTAAATCTAGTAAGACCCTGAGGCATCCCTGCCTTTGAGCACACACCATCTCCTAGATTTGCCTGTTTCCTCCTTTATCACTGCCATGAAACCACCTTAGCCAGGGGTCTCCTCACTTCCACCTCCTGGGTTATCGCCATCAACCCTTGCCTCATGCGCCTGGTACACCCTTACCCCAGTGGTCCCCTGATACCTTTTTGGTATCAGGTATCAGTTTCATTACTTCATGGCAAATAGATGGGGAAAAAATGGAAACAGTGACAGACATCACTTTCTTGGGCTCCAAAATCACTGTGGACAGTGACTGAAACCATGAAATTAAAAGACGGCTGCTCCTTGGAAGGAAAGCTATGACAAACCTAGACAGCGTGTTAAAATGCAGAGACACCACTTTGCTGACAAAGGTCCGTGTAGTCGAAGCTGTGGTTTTTCCAGTAGTCGTGTACTGATGTGTGAGTTGGACCATAAAGAAAGCTGAAAGACAAAGAATTGATGTTTTCAAACTGTGGTACTGGAGAAGACTCTTGAGAGTCCCTTGGACAGCAAGGAGATCAAACCAGTCAGTTTGATCTCCCTTCAAGGAAATCAACCCTGAATATTGATTGGAAGGACTGATGCTGAAGCTGAAGCTCGTATACATTGGCCACCTGATACAAAGAGCTGACTCCCTAGAAAAGACCCTGATCCTGGGAAAGACTGAGAGCAGGAGGAGAAGGGGATGACAGACAATGAGATGGTTGGATGGCATCATCGACTCAATGGATGTGAGTGTGAGCAAACTCCGGGAGATGGTGAAGGACAGGGAGGCCTGGCGTGCTGCAGTCCATGGGGTTGCAAAGAGTCGGACATGACTGAGCGACTGAACAGCAACAAGTCAATTTCATGGAAGACAATTTTTCCATAGACTGAGGTGGGGGAGTGGCTTCGGAATGATTCAAGTACATTCTATTTATTGTGCACTTTGTTTCTATTATTATTCCATCAGCTCCCCCTCTGATCATCAGGCATTAGATCCGGGAACTTGGGGACTCCTGCCCTACCCAATCAGCCCATTTCACACAACAACTTCATATCCATTTTCAACAAATCTTTCTTTTGTGATCAAGGTCGGCTTCTTGCAATCAATTACCCAGGACCGCACATTTAGAAGGATCCCACACTTGGTTTAATGCCCTGCTATGGCCATCTTGAAATTCTGCATGATTTTTGGATTGTAAGCTCGAATTGGGGCCCACAAATTACGTAGCTGGTCCTATTCATGTTTCAATTTCCAGAAGCTTTAATGGTTCCTAACTTTGGCAGTATTTCCCTGCCCTTTTTAAGCCATGGTACACAAAGAACCTGATAAGATATGGAAGCTGTAGTGGGCTGCTTTGAACCCCCAGACCCTGGTCAGCCACTCCGGGGAGAGCAGATATCGGGCAAACTGTGATCCTTTCACAGCACCACAAAGATGCCTAGTTCACCTTCTAGGAAAGCTCTGTCCTGCAGAAGGTTCTATTAGTTCACCTTAGCGCTCACCCGGCTTTGTTTTGGGCTTTCCTGCTGGCTGAGATGGTACAGGCTTTGTTTTAGGAACCCCAGTCTGCAATCATGCCAATATTTATGAGTCCTTTACTCTCCTTCTCATCTCCAGGCCTTCACGAATACAGTTCCTGTTGCTGGGAATAATCACTCCCCTCTTCAGTATTACCCAAATCCTGCCCAATTTATCACACCAGCTCAAGTCTACCTCCTCCACAAGTTTATCCTGTGTCTTATCAGCCAAGAGTGCACTATTCACGCATCAGATGATTATTGATAGCCTGAGCCAGTGTTCCGGATACAACTGTGAACATACCCACACTTCTGCCCTCATGAAACTTCACGAGTCTGGAGAGGCAACACGTAAAAAAGGCCACTTGGAAGCACTGTGATAAGAGGTCTTGTGGAAGGAGGGGTGGCTGTGTTTGTTTCCTGTGGCCGCTGTAACAAATTGCCATAAACTTTGTGGTTTATTAGCTACAGAAGTTTCTTTTCTCACAGTCTGGAGGCTAGAAGTCTGAAATCGAGGGGTCAGCAGAGCCTCTGCTGTCTGAGCCTCTGAAGTCTCCAGAAGACATTTCTAGTGGCTCCCGGCATCCCTTAGCTTGTGGCAGCATCACTCCAATCTTTGTCTCCTTCCTCACGCTGCCTTTCCCTCTTTTCTGTGTTTCTTGTAAAGACATTTGACATTGTATAGGGCTGGCCAAAACCTGAATGAACTTTTGGCCAACCAAATATTTAAGGTCTATGCAGGGTTCAATCCCTGGGTCAGGAAGATACTCTGGAGTAGGAAATGGCAACCCATTCCAGTATTCTTGCATGGGAAATTCCATGGACAGAGGAGACTGTTGGGCTATTATTAGTCCATGCGGTTGCAAAGAGTCAGACGTGACTGAACACACACACATATTTAAGGTCTACCTGGATAATCCGGAATGATTCATCTCAAGATCCTTAATTACATCTGCAAAGACACTCTTTTTTTCTTGTGAAGGTATAACATTCACAAGTTCTGGGAATTAGGATATGGACTTATATTTGGGGGATGGGGGTGGGGGAGTGTCATCACTTAATCCACTGTAGTGGGTATATGACAGAGGCAGTTAACCTCACACTGGGGAGCTGGGGTAAGCCTTCTTGAGAAAATAACATTTAAGCTGAATAAGCCAGGAAAAGAGAAAAAGAAGGGGGTGATGGTGGTGAAAACGTTTCTGGAAATAGCATGTGCGAAGATCCCAATACAAAGTTAAGCCTCCTGGATTCCTGGTACTAAATGAAGCTCATATAATTGCAGAAGAATGTATAAGGAGAAAGGGTAAAAGAAGCAGCTGGAGAAGGGGCCAAATCAAATAGCCTTGTAACTACAGAAAGTCATTCCAAGCAGTCAAATGGGGAGGCACCAAAAGGTTTTAAACAATGGAAGGACATTCAGTTCAGTTCATCAGATTTCAAAAGATTGCTATGGCTGTAGGGTGGCGGCAATCATTTGGAGGCAGCAAAGACTGGATCAGGGGAATGGATAGGAAATGGTTACATAATTTGGGCAGTGAATGGTAAACTAGGGCATTGTAGAAGGGAAGGGAGACAAGTCAACAAATTCAAAAGGGCATTTGGGAGGCAGTCAACAGATTTGGTGGCTGGTGGGATTTCAGCACAGAAGTCAAGGATGATGCCCAGGTTTCTGGTTTTGGGTCTGGAAGGTGTGGCCATTGTTGCAGTCAGGAGCTGAGAAGGAGGTGCCATGTGGGTGGGCACCTTTGGGGTAAGTTTGCAGTATCTGTGAGACAGGCTATTAGAACTGATCAATGGACATTTAAATTGAGTGGTCAGAAACACAGCAGAGAGCCTGGGGCTAGAAATAGACTTGAGACCCATCAGAATGTGGATCATATATGCCATCAGGGAGTAAACGGTAGCCCTCCGCATAATGATTAAAGTGAAAAGAAAATAGAGCCCAGGACAGCACTCTCAGGAGCATATATCTATACGGACTCTATGTGTTACCCATCAGGGTTCTTGGCCTCCTTAATCAATAGAAATTGATGAGAGGCCAGACAAGAAATTCAGGCAAGGATTTATTGGGTCCTGTGCTGCAGCAGTGGGCAGGGTGAAACAAGAACAATATCCCTTGCTCACTCCATCCTCAAGGGGCCACTAGCTTGTTCCTTATATGGGGTGAGGGTCAGGGCAGGTCCAGGAGTCTGCTAGGAGGGATGGCTGGGGTGTTTTGCCACTCCTTTGATGGTGTTGAGTGCAGGGGGTATGCGCAGTACCCTGGTTTTGCTCCAAACACCTTGTTTTTGCTCCCAGCTCTTCAAAAGTGGCGGTTGGACTTTTTTGGTCTTTTTGTATCATAAATTGCCCCAAAGGTACATGAATGGTGCATGCACGCAGTTATTCTTAGTCCCTTATAGTTTATTTGCATTTTGTGGCTCGAGGAGATGTTTGGCCAGGTGCAAGCACTGCAGCAAATGGTCCAGGTCCCAGCCTGTCCCAGATGGACTGAGGACAAGGGGCCATGGCAAAAGACAGATGACTCAGAGGGCAGTGACTGCCAATATTTAGTTATACGTGATTTCTATGATACCATTTGAAATGTATTGTCAACTGTCTTGTTTTATGTCCCTTGTTAATATTTCAAATTCAAACACAGTATTGTTCTCTTTTCTCTTATCTCAGTCCTGACTATTTCTTATACCCAGGAACCAAGGCAAGGGTCAGGAGCAAGGGGCCTATGTGGGAATAAGCCCTGAACGGTTGGCTGGATATTATCTGTCCAAGGCTGAGTCTGGAAACAGGAGGAGGGAACATTTCCCATCTCCTCTGATCCTCCACCAAAACGCAGGGTCTTGGTAGCAGGTCAAGAGGTGCCCAGAAGAGAGCAGAACAGGCAGAATGGGTGGGGTGTGCAGCATCTGATGGAGTCTGTGGATTCAGACCTGCTGGAGCTGAGTGGAAAGGGAGCATCTGAAGTCAGCATGTAACGTCTGCACGGGTCTAGGACCGTCCGTGGCCCATGCTTTCTTGTTGAGACACACACAATTTCTGAAGTCATTCAGCTCAGGGGTCAGCACCCAGCCCGTTAGGTCCCCTCGCAGCCTGCTGGCTAGGTTTACTCTGCTCAGTCTCACCTCAAAGGAAACACTGATTTAACAGATAGCAAACCTCAGGCCACTGAGAAATGCAAACAGTCATGTTCTGAGACCTCTGGAAGCATCTGCAATGTCAAGCCACCAAAAGGTTTGAGTTTTAATGATAAGCCTTTTTATCAGTGACCAACAGCAGGTCAAATGCTGTCACAGAAGGGGTTTCACTTAATACTATCTCAAAATCTTCCCTCCTCTCTCATCCTCAAGGGCAACTGCTCTCATTCAAGTCCTCATGAGTCTCGGCTTTTAAATTCTCTAATAGTCTCTGACCTGCTTTCCCTGCCTTAGTCACACAGAAGCTTGAGTGACCTTGTAGATGTATAAATCTGATCAAGTCAGTCTCCTGCTTAAGGACCTTCTTGTCCCCAGGGTCGCGGGGTAAGGTCTGCTCTTGGGCTCGGCATTCAGGGCCCTGCATCACTGCCGCGGGGCCTCCCCACCCGCACCCACCTGCAGAGGCACTCTGCCTCACAGCCCCTTGTGAGAAAAGCCGCAGGACCCGCCCTTCTCCGTAGCTGCCGGGCAGTCCTGACCTGTCCTTTGTGAGCTCCAGCACCTCGCTTTCCCCCTGAAGTCTTCCCTCGCAGCACCTATCACAAGTGGTCTCCCCCATCCATGGGCAGGCTTTGAGGCTCTACAGCTGGTATTTCTTTTTCCTACTGCACTCACCACAGCCCCCCTTTAAACTTTCCTTCATTGTCAACAGAGTGGATATTCCCTCAAGGGGATGAGCAATAGTCCTTGAAGGAGGGGGTTGGAAGAAGCTTAGTTTTTATCATAAAGCACAGAAATGCATACATATTCATCCAGTATATGTGTGGTATTAAAACGTCATGGAGAAGGGTTAGGGAATAAAATGTCTAAGAAGGCCCTTTAGAGGCCAATACTGAAAAATCAGTTGAGAAATACTGAACTGACTTGGTCATACATTTTCCTTACCAACTGGACTATGAATCTTTCAAGGGTCCCTGGAGCTACTGGAGTGGTTGACACGCTATAGTGTTGGGAATAAATGTTGAATGCTTTAAGCTGAATGCACATATGCATGAACGAGTCCTTCTGATAATCCTGTGGTGGGGGGGCATTACTGTCGCATTGGGGGAAGATAGGGAAATAGGTGCCAAGCTCCCCTCCCTCACCCCACGACCAAGGTTCCAAAGTGCTCAAGTAGAAGTATTTTAAATTCAGGACTTCTAAAGTGCAAATCCAAGGTTCCTTTACCTCACTTTAGTATAATTAATATAATTTACACAAAAGCAGGGCTTCCTTGCTGGCTCAGATGATAAAGATTCTGCCCGCAATGCAGGAGATCTGGGTTCGATCCCTGGCCTGGGAAGGAAGATCCTCTGGAGGAGGGCATGACAGCTCACTCCAGTATTCTTACTTGGAGAATCCCCATGGACAGAGGACCCTGGTGGGCTACTGTCCATGGGGGTCAGAAAGAGATGGACATGACTGAGCAACTAAGCATGTACACAAAAGCAGGAGAGTATGTTTTCCAATTTGCCTTTAACAATCAAGAAGGTTCGGGTTGAAATATCCTAAGCAAACCTGAATGCCCAAGAATAACTTTGGGAAATGAAGAATGTGGTCTTGCAGACTGGAGCAAAGATGCCTCAGCACCCAGCTGGGTTTTGGCGGGAATGGTGAACTCTTAACCCAATTCACCACAAGGAGAATTTGAAGCACAGCCAGATATAGCCAAAACCACCTGCTTAGCTTGTAACCCTGAACCTTGCAGTTAATCCAATTAAATTATTATTTTTTTTAATCCAGCCTCAAGCTCTTCCTGTGTATTAAACTGAGCAGCACAGGTCTACTTTGCCCTGAGCAGGTAGGGATGGTGGAATAAGAAAAGAATACATACAATTATAATGCAAGATTCAACAAGATCATGGTCATGAGAGAGACTTAGGCAATTCTAAGCCAGGAGATGAACTACGATGGGGAGATAATGAGGATGTGAATGTTATTAATAAAAATGCTTTCCGTGTTGAAAGCAAAGCAACATCTATAAAATGGTTTTATGAGTAAATGTGTTGAAGCAGGAGGAGCTGAGTAGCTCAAACCAGCTTAACCTTTTCAAGGTCAAGATGAAGTTTAAAATCAGATTTACGAGTCTGTTTATTCAGTCAAACTTTCCTCATTTTCCACTTATAAGCAGTGGTAAAAATCCCTGATGAATGACAGGTCATTGTCTTAGGACAAAACCTTCTGCTTTTAAATATAAATGCTTCTTACAAACAGGAAAAAAAAATGTACGAATCATAAGTATACAGTTCCGTGAATTGGCAGAGAAATAGCAAATCCTTGTAACTACCATCTAGATGAAGAAATAGAACATTATGCATCCATGAAATCCCTACTGGTTACCATAGATTAGTTTTGCCTCTTTTTGAACTTTAAAGAAATGGAATCATAGAAAATATACTCTTATTAAGCAGACTTCTTCGGCTTAATAATGTGTCTGTGAGGTTCATCCAGATGTTTGCATGTAGCAATAGTTTGCTCATTCTTGTTGCTGAAAGAACTTCACTGTATGGATATGCCACATTTTGTCAAAGCGAGTCTGGCTCCCCTGCTGGTTCTGTGTTAAAGAATCCGCCTGCCAGTGCAGGAGACTCAGGATTGATCCGTGATCCGGGAAGATCCTCTGGAGATGAAAATGACAACCCATTCCAGTATTTTTGCCTGGAAAATCCCATGGACAGAGGAGCTTGGCAGGCTACATACAGTCCATGGGTCACAAAGAGAATGACTCAGTGACTGAATGAATGAAACGAAAGAACGATGCCACATTTATCTTTCTTAATCTGCGGGGAGTGAATATTTGAGTTGTTTCCACTTTTTGGTGATTACACCCTGTGCTTATTATGAATCTTCTTCCTACAGGTCTTTTGATGAGCAATCATACTCATATATATACCTGGATGGAAATGCTGATTCATATGCTATATTTCCTCAGATTTAGTAGATCCTGCTAAGTAGATTTGAAAAGTGACTGTGTCAACCATACACTACCGTTTTTTTATAACAGCATGCAAGAACTCCAAAGAGCTCAAATTCTCTCCTACTCTTGGTACTAAGTGAATATCATTTTAGCTGCTCTGATGACTATGCTTTGTAAGTTCATGTTTTTATTTTGTGTTTTCCTGAGGACTAATGAAATTAGACATCTTTTCATGTTTATTAGCCATTTGTATTTTCTCATTTGGAAACTACCTCCTTAAGTCTATCACACATTTTTCTGTTGAGATGTCCATCCTTTTTCTTATTAATATGTAGATTGCTATATATTTTGGATATAAGTCTTTTGTCAGATATATAATTTGCTAATATTTTCTTCCAATCCATGACTTCATTTCTCCTCTTTTCAGGGTATCTTTGGCTAAACAGAAGTTCTCGTTTTCTATGTCAATTTTATGTTTAGCGCATCATATAATTCATAAATGCATTATGAAATCTTTGCCTTTCTTGTGTTTATGTAAATATTCTTTTCATTAAAATATTAAGCCTTCCAATCCATGAGCGTGGTGTATACCTTCATTTACTTAAGTCTTTATCTCAGTAGTTTTTAGTTTAATTTATCTCTGTAGTTTTTAATCTAAAGATTTTGCTCTTTTGTTAGATTTAAGTTCAGTTCAGTTCAGTCGCTCAGTCATGTCCAGCTCTTTGTGACCCCATGGACTGCAGCACGCCAGGTCCCAGAGTTTACCCAGGCCCATGTCCATCAAGTTGGTGATGCCATCCAACCATCTCATTCTCTGTCATCCCCTTCTCCTCCCACCTTCAATCTTTCCCAGCATCAGGGTCTTTTCCAATGAGTCAGTTCTTCACATCAGGTGGCCAAAGGATTGGAGTTTCAGCTTCAACATCAGTCCTTCCAGTGAATACTCCAGACTGATCTCCTTTCGGATGGACTGGTTGGATCTCCTTGTTGTCCAAGGGACCCTCAAGAGTCTTCTCCAACACCACAGTTCAAAAGCATCAATTCTTCAGCGCTTGACTTTCCTTATGGTCCAACTCTCACATCCATACATGACTACTGGAAAAACCATAGCTTTGACTAGACAGACCTTTGTTGGCAAAGTAATGTCTCTGCTTTTGAATATGCTATCTAGGTTGGTCATAACTTTTCTTCCAAAGAGCAAGCGTCTTTTAATTTCATGGCTGCAGTCACCATGTCCAGTGATTTTGGAGCCCCCCCAAATAAAGTCTCTCACTGTTTCCACTGTTTCCCCATCTATTTGCCATGAAGTGATGGGACCAGATGCCATGATCCTAGTTTTCTGAATGTTGAGTTTTAAGCCAACTTTTCCACTCTCCTCTTTCACTTTCATCTAGAGGCTCTTTAGTTCCCTCTTCACTTTCTGCCATAAGGGTGGTGTCATCTGCATATCTGAGGTTATTGATATTTCTCCTGGAAATCTTGATTCCAACTTGTGCTTCATCCAGCCCAGCATATAAGTTAAATAAGCAGGGTGACAGTATACAGCCTTGACGTACTTAAGTTCAACTTTTAGCAAATCTCAAGTACTTATCTTTCGAGTTACAAGAAATATAAGAAAGTCTGATATATGTGCCCTGACTTCAAAATGCTTTGGGACAACTGTGGGACACAAGTGCAGAAAAGTAAAAGACTGAATATTAATGAAGTAATGATTGCATGATGGAAGCAATAAGAAAAGAGACATGCAAGCAACCAAAGTGGGCTGAAGTTGTTGGTCAGTTTGCCTCACACTGAAGTAAGAAGATTTGAGATGGCCTTGGATAATGAATGGCATTTATAGAGTGGAGTGGAAGGAAACATTCCATGGAGGAAGCTGGAATGAGTGAAATCTTGAGGTTCCAAAGGAACACAACACATTACGGGGCCACGAGGACACTAGTTGATGAAAGCACTACACTCTGACATTATATTGAGTAGTGAGAGATAAGATGAAGTCCTGTGCTAAGAGTTCCCATGAACAAAAGAAAGAAGAGCCTCAAGTCTGTTTTGGTGAAAAAGTTTGGCATCCTAGCCCCTGGAAGGCAACTCAGCAAGTATTAAAAGTTGCCTGACATTAATTGGCAACCGCATGACTATCTTCAATTAAGAACTTTCTCATAGGAACTCCCATCTCTCACACTTGAACCAGACTGCCTATCCAAGATGGTCTCCCTTCTAGAAATGAACTACCTCTTACAGAATGTATAATCCAGAGAGACTATCATTGGAGCCCAGAGCTCACCGCCCAACCAAAAGGCTTAGACCCAGCAGCTACCACCAAATGCTTCTGAGAGGGCTACAGCTGTAAAACCAAGTAGGATACCTGTTGTTGTTTTGTTGCTAAGTCGTGTCTGACTCTTTTGCAGCCCCGTGGACTGTAGCCTTCCAGGCTCCTCTGTCCATGGGATTTCCCAGGCAAGAATACTGGAGTGCGTTTCCAATTCCTTTTCCAGGGCATCTTCCCAATCCATGGACTGAATTCACAGCTCCTGCATTGGCAGGTGGATTCTTTATCACAGAACCACCAGGGAAGCCCAAGTAAGATAACTATTCCGTGCACAAATTCAGATGCAAAAACTGAACTTCCTAGAAGAAATGGGGCTGGAATTGGTTGTTCAAGGCTTAGATCACTGGTTTTTTATGCTCTGTTTTCATCCTAACTGAGGCAGAGTTGGAACAAGCAGACCCAAGGGCAGCTTCAGAACACAAGGAGTCTGGTCTTCAGGCCTCCTGGGAGCTACTGGAATGAATAAGGCATGGAGGAGCCAGCACAGAGTTCCAATGATAAAATTCCTAATGGGACATGAATACGCATTTTGCCAAGATTTCTTCTAATTTTGGAACGCAGTTGGAAACTTCTGGACGTCATGTTCCATTTGGCTCTGGCAAAATCCAACTCTGCATTGCTTTGTGTTTATTTTATCCTTCAAGATCAGAGCATAATTTACTTGTAGCTAGATTTTTGTGTTTAGCACAAACCTCCATTTAGATGGAAAAATAAGCTTTTTTTTTTTTTTCCCTTATATGTCCCTAGGGGTGGAAAAGATGTACACAATGGAGAAAAGTTCCACTGAAAAAACATGCATTCCAAATATAGATAATTTACACAAACAGAAACACCCAGAGGAGAAATATTTTCTAAAGCTTAAAATATGATGAGTCTTCAAATTTGGAGTAAGATAGAAGAGATTAGATCTAGAAAATCCTCAGGACTCTCCTACATTTAGGTAGGATGACATCTACCCCAGTATCTATTCGTATGAAAATTTCTTGCCATATTTAAACAAATCTTTTGAGAAGAAATATTAAAACTTCCCTTGGCCTCAAACACTTACAATGAGAATGTATCCTTATAGGTACCCATTCCTCATCTTTATATTATTTTTCAAATGCTCTCATTTTTCAAATGAACTTCTTGGACTTCATTGGTACAAAACCAAATTCTCCTATAGCTAGAGTTTACTGGGACCTACAATAAAACAGAAGAGGTGAAGGGAATAAAACAAAAGAAGAGAAGCGAAAGGCAAAGGAGAAAAGGAAAGATACACCCATTTGAACGCAGAGTTTCAAAGAATAGCAAGGCGAGATAAGAAAGCCTTCCTCACTGATCAGTGAAAAGAAATAGAGGAAAACAATAGAATGAGAAAGACTAGAGATCTCTTCAAGAAAATTAGAGATACCAAGGGAACATTTCATGCAAAGATGGGCTCAATAAAGGACAGAAATGGTATGGACCTAACAGAAGCAGAAGATATTGAGAAGAGGTGGCAAGAATACACAGAAGAACTATACAAAAAAGATCTTCATGACCCAGATAATCACGATGGTGTGATCACTCACCTAGAGCCAGATATCCTGGAATGTGAAGTCAAGTGGGCCTTAGGAAGCAACACTATGAACAAAACTAGTGGAGGTGATGGAATTCCAGTTGAGCTCTTTCAAATCCTGAAAGATGATGCTGTGAAAGTGCTGCACTCAATATGCCAGCAAATTTGGAAAACTCAGCAGTGGCCACAGGACTGGAAAAGGGCAGTTTTCATCCCAATCCCAAAGAAAGGCAATGGCAAATATCAATATCAATAGATACTGAGAAATAGATAGATATTGAGAAATATCAATAATAGATAGATATCTATATCTATTTCTCAATAGATATTGAGAAATATCAATAACCTCAGATATACAGATAACACCACCCTTATGGCAGAAAGCAAACAAGAACTAAAGAGCCTCTAGATGAAAGTGAAATAGGAGAGTGGAAAAGTTGGCTTAAAACTCAACATTCAGAAAACTAGGATCATGGCATCTGGTCCCATCACTTCATGGCAAATAGATGGGGAAACAGTGGAAACAGTGAGAGACTTTATTTGGGGGGGCTCCAAAATCACTGGACATGGTGACTGCAGCCATGAAATTAAAAGACGCTTGCTCTTTGGAAGAAAAGTTATGACCAACCTAGATAGCATATTCAAAAGCAGAGACATTACTTTGCCAACAAAGGTCTGTCTAGTCAAAGCTATGGTTTTTCCAGTGGTCATGTATGGATGTGAGAGTTGGACCATAAGGAAAGTCGAGCGCCGAAGAGTTGATGCTTTTGAACTGTGGTGTTGGAGAAGACTCTTGAGGGTCCCTTGGACAACAAGGAGATCCAACCAGTCCATCCTAAAGGAGATCAGTCCTGAATACTCATTGACGGGACTGATGTTGAAGCTGAACCTCCAATCCTTTGGCCACCTGATGTGAAGAACTGACTCAATGGAAAAGACCCTGATGCTGGGAAAGATTGAAGGTGGGAAGAGAAGAGGATGACAGAAGATGAGATGGTTGGATGGCATCACTGACTCGATGGACATGAGTTTGAGTAAACTCCAGGAGTTGGTGATGGACAGGGAGGCCTGGCGTGCTGCAGTCCATGGGGTCTCATAGAGTCGGATAAGACTGAGCAACTTAACTTAAAAATAAAACAAAATAGGCTTCCCAGGTGGCTCAGTGGTAAGGAATCCATCTGACAATGATGGAGATGCAGGAAAGAAGTTTTGATCTCTGGGTTAGGAAGTTCCCCGGAGGAGAAAATGGCAATCCACTCCAGTATTCTTGCTGAGATAATCCCATGGACAGAGGAGCCTAGTGAGCTACAGTCCATGGGGATCACAAAGTCAGATACTACTGAGCAAATGAGCACGCACACATAATCAAACAAAAATTGAAAAGACCTGGGGTAAGTTTATATTATAAATAATCAGAACTCTTTCAAAAACTCAACATGAAATAAGACCTCCCAAAAGGTGATATGATATTTTGGCTCATGTAATAGTCTTCTTCTTATCTTCAGTTGGAAAGGTCTCAGGGAAGGACTCTGATTCGCCCAGCTGAATCACCTGCCCAGGTCTGTACCAATCACTGTCACTTGACTGGACATGACATAGCCAAGTGGCATGTAGTCATAGGAAGTGCATTTATTTCCAGAAGAGAGAGGGATCACTTAAGGAACATTGTAAACTGGCAAATGTGAAAGGAGCAAAAAAATGTTTTCACAGTGCCTCAGATCTAGTACATTAGGACTTTGGAGAAAGAAAGTCCTAATTTTTTAAAGAAAGGAAAAGATGTCAACAGAAGTGGATGCCTATTTTTTAAAGAAAAGTCCTATTTTTTAAAGAAAGGAAAAGATGTCAACAGAAGTGGATGCCATCACCATAAGTGGTGTTATTAGCACTGATTACGCATGAAACCTGCTCTGGAATTCATAGCTACTTCCACCAGGGACATCTCATTGGCATCAAGAAGACAGCATAGCTTACTGGCTAGCAACCTGAACCTTTGATTCTAACCATCTCAACTTCAAATCTTCACAGTATCCAATGTTGGCTTTGGTATTTGGGCAAGTTATTAACACTCCTTAAGCAAAATTGGCACAACAATGAAATTTACCTCTTGGGTTATTGTGAGCATTAAAAGAAATGATACAGATAAAGAGTTTGGTACAATATCCAGCCCTTAGTTTAAAAAAATCACTAGATTTTTACTGCTGCTGCTGCTGCTAAGTCGCTTAAGTCGTGTCTGACTCTGTGCGACCCCATAGACAGCAGCCCACCAGGCTCCCCCGTCCCTGGGATTCTCCAGGCAAGAACACTGGAGTGGGTTGCCATTTCCTTCTCCAATGCGTGAAAGTGAAAAGTGAAAGTGAAGTCGTTCAGTCGTGTCCAACTCTTCGTAACCCCATGGACTGCAGCTCACCAGGCTGCCCTGTCCATGGGATTTTCCAGGTGAGAGTACTGGAGTGGGGTGCCATTGCTTTCTCCGAGATTTTTACCACAGTTACTATTATTTTCATTACAATGTTCCTAATTATTATTATTTATAAGAGTGCCCAGGAACCTCAAGGCTAGAGAGTTTTAGAATGATTAATTGTGATAATGTTCCATTCTATGATTCTGAAATAAGAAATATATCTCCATAGATATTTTCCATTTATATCCAGCCCCATCCTTTGCCTGAGGTCTGTTTAAAATCTCCCTCTTTCACATTCCATAATTTCTCTTCTTATCCACTGATGCATGAAACACTAAGATTCCTGGGTAGAAAAAGCATGAAAATGGTACCCTTGATACTCCTTTTGACCTTTCCAAAAGTGACTTCACAGGTAATTGAAGTCCAAGCAACTTCAATCTTTGGAAGAAGCTGTGCTGTGACCAACAAAAGATAACTCCCTGGAGAGATATCAAAACAGCTGACCAACTTCTGGAACCAATTGACAAAGTAATGAATAACCCCCACTAGACGCTGTTGCAAAGAAATGAACTTTGAGGCCCTCTAGGAAAAATTGGAATCTTCAGGACTGTCCTTCTACCATCTCAGGAACTCTAGTATATCTTGCTTCCCATAAAAATTTCCACAGAAGGCTCCAGAAAGGCAGACATATCAACAGAGACCAGTTCCTTCACTTCCACTGCAGCTGTAGTCCATAGATTTAAGCCAGAATTTTTTCAATCAAGGAAAAGAGTTTAGACAAGGAAATAGGTTATTACCTTTGAGTTTGACTTCTATGCTCTATCGAATGTCTACGACAACAATTACTCAGGATTCAAAGTCTTATTTTTTTAAACAAGAGGTTTCGTAATATTTTTTCTTGCTAGTTATGAAGGGCAGGGAGAATAACACCTTATATTTATATAGGGCTGGTCCTTGGAAAGTGCTACAAATAATGTCATTCTCTCTCCCACCAGAATTCCTGGTGGAAGCAACATATTTTCCTCACACCACTTTTATAGATTATATAGTCTGTCAGAAACACTGCAGAGGCCAAAGCTTGGGTTTTCTTTGGATTTAAAATGTAGTATTAGGTTTCCTTTCTATTAGAAAAACAACATTTCTACACAAAAATGGGTTTTTATGCATCGTCCTTGGGATGATTGCCATGGGAAAGAGCTCAGTTAAAACTTCTTACTTTTCAACACAGTAAAATCATCATTTCCCCATTTTCTTACAGACTTTTTATAGCCATAACTTTAACGATAGAGCAGTATCCCAGCTATACTAAAATTATCTGCTCAGAGTAATAAGTATTGCTCTGTGAAACTCTTGTGTGTGTCCTGGACCACAATGTATTTTTGTCTGTGATTTGTAGTCTTAAGTGTTTGGAAGGCATGTGCCCAACATTACTTGCTTTCAGATAAGAAAAAAAACTAAGGCTCAGAGAAGTGGAATGATTTATGGAGAGTCACGCCGTCATGAGTGGTGTTAAAGAGACAAAAAGGTTGTGGTTTTAGCTGCTTTTGTTTTTACTTACATCATTAGTCTAGTGTTGGGCTGGCTAGAGTAATAGCTGCTGTAACAAAGAAGCCCATAATGGTACATTAGTGACTTAAGACAATAAACATTTATTTTACTCATTGGAAACTACAATGTGGTTTTTTCTGGTCAGCAAGTGGTGGCTTTTCTCTATGCAGAGGTTCAGTCCTCTTTCGTTTTATTGCTTCACCATCCGCCAGAGCTGTGATCCCCAACACTTTTGCCACCAGGGACCAGTTTTGTAGAAGACAAGTTTTCCGTAGATGGGCTTAGGGGGTGGTTTCAGGGTGACTCAAGTGCATTGCATTTATTGTGCCCTTTATTTCTTTCATTATTACACCAGCTCCGCCTCAGATCATCAGGCATTCAATCCCGGAGGTTGGAGATGTTTACTCCAGGGTAGTGGTTTTCAATCAGAAGTGATTTTACCCCTGCAGACATTTAGCAATGTCTGGAGATATATTTCCTTAATGTTTATTTATTTTTGGTTGTGCTGGGTCTTCATTGCTCCGTTGGCTTTTCTCTAGTTGCTGTGAGTGGAGACTACTCTCTAGCCGTGGTGTGTGGGCTTCTCACTGCAGCGGCTTCTCTTGTTCCCAAGCACTGGCTCTAAGGGCACTGGGCTTCAATAGTCGCGGCACGTGGACTCTAGAGCACAGGCTCAGTAGATGTGGTGCACGGGCTTAGTGGCCCTGCAGCACGTGGGATCTTCCTAGACCAGGGATCGAACCCTTGTCTCCTGCATTGGCCGGTGGATTCTTTACCACTGAGCCACCAGGGAAGCTCTGGTTATATTTTTGACTGTCACTATTGTGGGGATACTACTGGCATCTAGTGGGTAGAGGTCGGGAATTCTCCTATACATTCTTCAATGCACAGGAAATATCCTGCAACAAAGAATTTTCTGGCCCAAAATGTCATTAATGCCAAGGCTGAGAAATACTGCCCCAGGGGCATATTATCTTCTGTAACCAGCCAGCTAAACAGGGAAGAAGAGACAGACTCAGTAAGATACAACTACTCTTCTATTCTGTGACTCTCTTTCTTTGGCCTAGCTTCCCAGGTGATGCTAGTGGTAAAGAACCTGCCTGTCGAGGCAGGAGACACAAAAGACTTGGGTTCTATCCCTGGGTCAGGAAGATCCCCTGGAGGAGGGCATGGCAATCCACTCCAGTATTCTTGCCTGGAGAATCCCATGGACAGAGGAGCCTGGTGGGCTACAGGTTCCTAGGGTTGCAAAGAGTCAGACATGACTGAGCAACTTAGCACACGCATGCACTCTCTATTCTGTGATTGTCTTTCCTTGGTCTGGAAACTTGAGCCACTGATTTCTATCTAAATGTAAGAGGGTCAGAGAAATGAGTCCTGGTGGGCAGTTCCTTGCAGCCATAACTCTTCTTTGTTCATTTTTGATGAACAACTATCAACTGGTCACAGGTGGCAAAGGCAAAATGTGAACTATGTGTTTGTCTGGCTGCTCACATCGTTGTGGAAGAATCAGTGTTGTGGTTTAGTCACCAAGTCACGTCCAACTCTTTTGCGACCCTATGGACTGAAGAATCAATAGGAACTAATAAAACCGATAGTACAGAAATTCAGTCCCTACCTTCTCCGTGGGCTCCAGGTCACCCATTTTGTGACCTCTTAGTCATTAGGTATTGCAAACACAGACAGCCAAATTTTGCCACTAAAATTCTGTCTCTCTCATCTTCCCTTTTTCATCAGTTGATAACCCTATCCTCCTCCTCACTTTTGTATATCCTCTTCCAATTGTTTCGCAAGTCTTCTCAGTTCTACCTCCAAGATACGTACCTGCAAGTATTACTGTAACAGAGAAGAACAAACCTAACTCCATACTGGACCTATTTCTGTAGCTCTAACCTTTGTGCTTTGTTGTCTGCCTGTCATCATTTTTTGTCATTCCTTTCCTACTCCTTCTCTAACCTCTATTCCCTTTTACTCTTGTATATTCAGGCTGTCTTCTCACCTTCACTAACAGCCAAAATGGCTTTGTGCTTTTGGAAACTATCATGGTAGAAAAACCAGATCCCCAGCCTAAGGCATCCCTCGAAGATTTCTGGAGCATCTCAGACCGACCACCTGGCTACTCCCTTGGACTCACATTAGACTGAGATGCTGCTTATCACATACATGGCTACCAGCAGTCACACCTTTGATGTCTTCTTTCCTCATTCTTCACTGTCTTTTCCAGATTAATTTCTTCAATTAAGAGCTATTCATTAAGCACTGAACTGGGCTTGAAAAAAGATCCGAGCAAAGGCAGATTGACTGTGATGCTAATGAAGCTACAGGGCCCACAGTCACAAGAGTTTTGCAAAATTTGCAACAGTGAAATATTTTAACTTAGATCAGTTTAGACTACCTCTTCTGCTCTGACATCGCTGTCATCACACTCACCCTTGTAGAGGTTGGCTTAAAGTGGCTACAGCCTTTGGGACTTTGCTGAGGCAAAGGTGAATTGGAGATACGATTGGTTTGGGTTTAATGGGATATATTTATATGGTTCACAGTTGCCTCTGTGTATAATGGTTACAGGGCTTCTCCGGTTGCTCAATGGTAAAGAATCCGCCTGCAGTGTAGGAGACCTGGGTTCAATCCCTGGGTTGGGAAGATCCCCTGGAGAAGAGAACAGCTACCCACTCCAGTATTCTGGCCTGGAAAATTCCATGGGCTGTGTAGTCCATGGAGTCGCAAAGAGCTGGACATGACTGAACATTGACTTCACTTCACCAGCAGTTAGTTAATAAAAACAGTATGGGATTTTTCTGGATTTTTGTCAATGTTTGTGGTATTTGTCATTATTTTGAAATTTGCATTTATTTTTATTTCTATCCTAATTTTGAATAAACATTCAAATTTCTTAAATGAGGCCCCCATAGTTGCTAAGTTTCAAGCCCTGGGAAACTGGGCTGGTTCCTAGGTATGGTTTCAGACAATGTGTTTCTGTTTATTCTGGAGCTTATGACAAACACTAAATGAATATCATGTAGAAAAGGGGCTTCCCAGGTGGTTCAGTGGTAAAGAATCTGCCTGTCAATGCAGGAGAGACAAGTTTGATCCCTGGGTCAGGAAGATCTCCTGGAGAAGGAAGTGGCAACCCCCTCCAGTATTCTTGCCTGGAGAACCCCATGGACAGAGGAGCCTGGTGGGCTACAGCCCACGGGGTCACAAAGTTGGACCTGACTGAGAGACTGATACACACACACATGTAGAAAAAACGTAGGAAAAGAGGTGAAGAAATGATCAGAGTGTGTCTGACACTATCCTCATCTCTCAATCCCTGACTACCATCATCTCTCCTAAAAATAATCTCCAACAATTCAGACTCTTGACAATTATGCTTTTGAGGGAAATGAAGGGGCTGGGTTGTCGTGACCAGTTATAGACCGAGTTCCAGAGGTGTCCTCCCGGCCCTTTGCCGTCGCTGTAACAACAAAAGCATGACCAATGCTCAAGGAGACTCTGACCACGGCTTCTTCTCAGGAAAAATGCTGACAGGTCCTGAGAGGGGACCCTGATCTTCCAGGGTCCGTAGCTCCAAAGGCCGAGGACACGGGCTGGGGGCTGGAGGACCCCGAGTGCAGTCCTGGTGTGGCGTAAATGGAATGTGCTCTCTAGAAACCCACATCCTTCCTTCCTACCTTGCTCTGGCCACAGTTACTCAACTGGTTGCCAACCATTCTTTGACTTGGGTGGGACAACTTATACCAGACTTTGAATTTCAAGTGGAGTACCATGCCGCCCACCCTCAGCCTTCCATACTACCCAGAGCTGTTTGCAAAGGATCCATGAAAGGGAACCAGCTCCCCAGCTGCATATCGACTGCACTTACCACCCCATAGGTTACAGTCCATGGGGTCACAAAGAGTTGGACACGACTGAGCAACTAACAGAGCAAAAAGAAGCACAGTCTGGTTTTCCTACAAAAATTAACCAAAAATGTAAAGGAATTAGGATGGGAACAGTATGCACAGCGATCAGCAATTAATCATTTACTACAGATTGGGTGACCTTTTTGTTGAAGGTAACAGATATAATTAAACAGCCTCTTGCAGAGTGGGTGTTGAAATTCTCTCGGCCTGACTCACCGCTGTTCCACCTGGCTCCCTGACCCCTGGAGCAGGGTGCCTCTGACAACAAATCCTGGGAAATCCCTGCCTCAGGCCTGCCTTAGAACCCACTGCCAGTGTTTGCCTTTGTCACGTCATTTGTGTGCCGGGCCAGGGAGGCCTGCAAGCTGCACTCGAACTGGGTGGAAGGAAGGCTGTAGAGATCAACTAGCACTCTGGACCCCAGGGTAGGGGCAGAAGGCTAATAACTGCAAGCGGCCGCAGTGCTCCCCAAAGCTGCCATTATGGTCTTGCTGGAGCCCCTGAAATCTTGTTGATTTCCTGTTTCAAAATTTCTGGAGGTATACCACCCAGGACAATTATTATGGGCAATAATGTCACAGCAAGGTGGGCCAGCCTTACATTTTGTGTTTCATCTGGGCTATACCATCTTCAGTATTATTCAGCCCACAGCAAGTTTGCCTTTGCAAAAGCCTTATTACATGTAGCTATCTTCTGAGCCCCTGCTTTGGGGACCCACCTATCCCCACACCTCCTGATTCCCAGGCTTCCCCTGTGAAACGAGAGACTTCATGATGATTGAGTTAATGACTTGGCTTAATTCAGACCCAATGTTTCTCTTAAGTCTAAAATCCTTTGAATCTGACAGGAGGGGAGAAGGAAGTGAAATTGGAGAGTCTAGATAATTTGTAGTTTAAGCCAAGATTTATGAGGGGAATTACGGCGCAGAGCTTGGTTTTAAGTGTCTTTGGATCCTGGGAGCCAAATTCTCCCCCTGACTGAACACGTGTGTCCCTCCTGGCTGTGTGTGCGCGGGAGGTGGAGCCGTCTCCAGCCTCTTAGGGTGCAGGAGTCTCAAGAGACTGGGGCCTCGGCCCTGGGAGCCAGAGCAGGGTGAGGGCGTTGGCACACAAGGTAATTAAGATGTGGCTCTTCACCAGGAAAAGAAAGACTTTTTGGCGTCAGAGGAGGAAGCCAAATAAGAGGAAGCAGAGAAGGAACCACAGATTCTGATAAACACCCGCAGAGAGGTCAGATCTGGGGAACTCCAGGGTGGGCCTCCAACCCTTGTGTCTTATCAAGCCCCTCCCTTTGCCAAGCAGACAGCCTTGAGAGCGGGTCCATTTTGGGCGCCACAAGTAAGAATTAGATTGTGCTTAGGTCCAGCCCTGCTAAAATTAATTCTGAGATGTTCAAAGACAGGAGCAGGAGAAAACTGAAATTCTAGCATTCTTTGCCACATACACAGATACACACACACACTCACACACACAAACTGCTTTATGAATACACAAGCAAAATATCACGGAGCACACCAATAATACCTGCCACGTAGTAGATGCTCTCACTGACTCAGTGGACATGAGTTTGAGAAAACTCGGGGAGACAGTGAAGGACAGGGAAGCCTGGCGTGCTACAGCTCATAGGGTCACAAAGAGTCAGACATAATCTAGCGACTGAACAAAACAAAGCAAAATAGATGCTATAGAAGTGCTGTTTGATTCCTTGCTTTAACTATAAATAATAATTATTTTAATATATTAATACTTACAATACACTAGTATTTATTTACTTGAACGTCGGACCCTAGTTGCAGAGCATGGATTTAGTTGCTCCACAACATGTGGGATCTTAGTTCCCCGACCAGGGATCAAGCCTGAATTGCAAAGGAGGTACTTAACCATTGAACCACCAGGGAAGCCCCTATTATTATATCTTGACTTGGTTTTTAAACAGCTGATTTGAACATTAAAAAATAGCTGAAAAAAATCACAGTCATATTCTTGCTTTTCTCAGGCCACACCTGAGTAGGTAAAGCAATGAGCTAAAAGAAACCAGGTACCTGAGGTTAAACCCTCTCCCCTGGTGGGGGGTGACGGGGCGTGAGCAAATGCAGACAGGACGGCAGGAGGCATGCTGGAGACAGGAATAAGCCTGGTTGATTGCGCCTATCTAAGGACTGCTGTTTGCCTGATTCTCCACTGGAGGTGAAAGAGCCAGAGAT
Source organism: Bos taurus (assembly GCF_002263795.3). Taxonomy (NCBI): domain Eukaryota; kingdom Metazoa; phylum Chordata; class Mammalia; order Artiodactyla; family Bovidae; genus Bos; species Bos taurus. The sequence goes on from NC_037339.1 coordinate 14,468,208, forward strand.
ATCGGATACCCGTATCTGAACCACTCACCTGTGAACTCCCTTGCTGTGAAAATTACAGGGTACCTCCAAGCCACCATTTTCTCTGTTACAAATGGATATGATTATACCACCTCCTGGGGAGAAAGAGAAGGCTAAGTGACTATGTATTGGTCAACTGGCTTCTGCTTCTCACCATATTGGAAATGTTCTGTTAGCTGAAGTTTCTCATGGGGCAAAAGAGACTAGGGGATAAAAGGCAAAATCCCCAGTACGGAATGATATCCTACCGATCTATACTCAGTTGACTTGAGTGTGAATGAACATATATATAATTGGTTACAATTAATATTCATACCTAACTAGAGAGCAGGTAGTTCTGCTGGTCTTTCTGAACGCTTCTCAGTAAGGCATCTTGGGGCCTCCCTGGTGGCTCAGATGGTAAAGGATATGCCTTTAATGCAGGAGACCCTGTTCCATCCCTGGGTCAGGAAGATCCTCTGAAGAAGGAAATGGCAACCCACTCCAGTATTCTTGCCTGGAGAATTCTATGGACAGAGGAGCCTGGGGAGCTACAGTCCATGGGGTGGCAAAGAGTCAGACACATCTGAGTAACTAAGCGTGCACACACACACACACACACACACACACACACAGTAAGGCATCTCAGGAAAATTTTTTCCAGGTGGATCTAACCCAAAGACATACCTGCTCTGATTCTTTTTCTGTCCTAATCCTTTCAGGACCCTCTCTCATCTTCATCACTTCATTATTTTGGTCTCTGGTCCTTTCCCATGTACTTCACCAATATCCAGCCCACACTGATCTACCTGGAACCATCCTTCCACCTCAGACAAGTTTCCAATTGCAGCTAATTCTTGTTTTATTTTTCAAAATTATACATACATGTATATATATGCATATATATATTAGAGTTGCTCTACAATGTCGTGTTCGTTTCTGCTGTACAGAAAAGTGAATCGGCTGTCCATATACACATATTCCTTCTTTTGTGGGTTTCCTTCCCTATCTAGATCACCACAGAGCATCGAGTTTAGTTCCCTCCACTGTATCCCTGTGGTATACAGTAGGTTCTCACTAGCCAGTTCTTAATGCTTTTAGTTCACAGTTTAAGAATCATCACCTTTCTCTCTTTTACAATTGCTGATCCAAAATTCATTTTTTCTCAGTAAAAAGAGAATACTCTCATAAGGTTGTTAGAAAATAGTTACTTTTATTCAGTTAGCACAGTTCTTGCATGTATATAGTAAGAATATTTTTAATGTTAGCTATCATCATCTTTATAATCCAATCATGCTCTTCGAAACTGGCTCCCAGAAGATGCCCTTCAGAATCGCCTCCGGCAGTTTCTCTGTACATCAGGAGATGAGTTCTCTGAACCACCCTAACTTTTGGCAGAGAGAAGACAGCTTTCAAGTGGAGGTTTACAAACAAAACAAAGCAAAACAAAACAAAAACTAATCCCCTGATGATGCAGAAGTCATTTAGTTTACGACTACTTCCTCAGTCCCACTTGAAACCTGTTCCAGTGCAGTTTGCAGTTTAATTACTCAGTGCCACTCAGGTAGCAGCTTTTAGGGGGTTGATTTACCTCCAGGGAGCCAGCCTGGCATCTTTATCCTACATTCATTATGCAACCGATACAATCTCATTTTAACGTTAATATTCTGCTTCTCTTCAGAGCTCCTTAAATGCAAAGTTTAGGCAGCGTATAGATGGCCAAATTCAGTTTGTCCTTGGAAATGGAAGCTGGTAGAAATAAACAGGACTTCTGTGGATTGAGCATCCTCAGAACTGGTCTGTAAATGGCCTACTTCTCGGATCGTGATGTTTGGGGTCAAATCCCAGACCTGAAAGCAACAAAGAAGGGGAAAACCCACCTCAGCTGGCATGAGGTGGTGGAGGTGACACCAGGCGTGGTGGGACAGAGATTCTGTGCCAGCAAATGAGGGCACTCTACCCACCCGGAAGAAGTGAGTTAAGCACAAGGAGGATGGTTTCCCGGATTTTGCGTTAGTCTGGTCAACATCTCCCCTGAGATTTTGCCATTAGCTTTGTTTTGACTCTGTGCTCACTGAGAAGCCTTCTGACTTCAGTCACCCCAGGAACCTCAGTACCCAAAGGGGTGCCCTGAATTATGGAACTGAATATTTCAATTACTGGAATGATAGTGTCTGTCATCATGGAAGAATAAATGTGCTTTTCAGCATAGAAATCAATTATCCACGAGTTCAGCATGATTCAGTCCTTCTGTGTCTGCTAAGGTCCAGGTAGACTTGGAAACAGAGGTCGAGTAACATTGACATAGATACCCTATCATATGTAAAATGGATAGCGAGTGGGGGCTGCTGTGTAGCCCAGGGAACTCAGCTGGTGCTCTGTGGTGACCTAGAGGGGAGGGACGGGGTTGGGGTGGGAGGGAGGCTCACGAGGAAGGGGATATATGTGTACATACAGCAGATCCACTTTGTTGTACAGCAGAAACTAACACAGCATTGTAAAGCTATTATAGTCCAATAAATTTTTTTAAATAAATAAAAGATGAATATCTACTGAAAAAAGAAAAACAGAGGTTCTGTATCAGAAAGCTGAGGAGTGAACTCTCAGTGTTTTCTTAAATTCTGTTGCACCTCGGTTTCCTCATCTGTAAAGCAGAGGACAATAACAGTACCTGCTCGGTATGGCTGCTGTGAGGCTTCAAGATGTATAAACGTAAATTACATGTATGTATGTCTATGCATTGGAGAAGGAAATGGAAACCCACTCTAGTGTTCTTGCCTGGAGAATCCCAGGGACGGGGGAGCCTCGTGGGCTGTTGTCTATGGGGTCCCACAGAGTCGGACACGACTGAAGCGACTTAGCAGCAGCAGCGTGTCTATGAAATGACTTCATATATGGAAGTACTGAGAATGGTGCCTGCTATTCACCCCGTGCCCCCAGGAGGCCTTCCCCACTCTGAGCACCCGACTAGAAGCAGCCAGCTGACACTTCTTTGTCATACACTTCCTTACACCGGGTTCCAATGACTTACCTCTTTCAGCCACTCCACTCAGAAAACTAAAGATTTCAAATCAGGCTCCATGGGTGTGTGACTTGTGTAGTTGCGTGGGTCTTAACTCTTGACTTACCATCTTGAAGTTCTTAATAATTTTTTTAAAATGGGACTCTACATTTTAGTTTGCACTGGGCCCTGCAAAATTAAAATTATGTAGCTGATCTTATGTCTATGTGACCAAGGATGAGTCAAGTGGCTTTCCATGGCCTCTTCCATCCCAAGTAACCCTATCCTTGTTCTGTGGATGTTGTGGAGAAAAGGGTGAGCAGGGTACGATGCATACAGACTCAGGTCCGGCCTTGACAATGAGCAGAGTGGAGGTTTCTCAAGAGTGCAGTGGTATGTCCAGGGTATACGCAGTTTCTCTCTCAGGGGTCTCAGAACCCTCAAGGAAAACTCAAAGAGACTCTGGTGTGCTTCCAATCCATGCTGCCACCACTCTCTGTGTTAGTTGCTCAGCCATGTCGGATTCTTTGCGACCCCATGGACTGTAGCCCACCAGGCTTCTCTACCCTGGGATTTTCCAGGCAAGAATACTGGAGTGGATTGCCATTTCCTTCTCCAGGGAATCCTCCCGATGCAGGGACTGAACCTGCGTCTCTTCCATCTCCTGCATTAGCAGACGGATCCTTTACCACTGGGCCACCTGGGAAGCCATCACCCCTGCCCCCCGCTGATAAATAACAAATGCATTTGATAATTCATTGTGCAATGATTTGCATTACTCAGAGAGACAGAGAAATCAGCCTGGCTTTCGGCACAGGGAGGGCCGCGAGAGCAGCTGGTCCCTGCTGGGAAAATGCGGTCTCACTCCTTTTAGCTGGGGCCTCCCAATGGAGACTACTAAGGTGGGGGTTGGGAGGACGGAGGGATTAGGGGGAGGAAATGACTACTTCAGACAAGCAGTGGAAGCCAGGTAGCCTCACAGTTGACGTCCTATCAATCACAGGAAGCCCAGGGCTGCTCCCTGGTGAAGCAGGAATCTGAGTGTCCCTACCCCAGAAACTGCTCACTTGGGTGGGATTTCCACAAAATTCAGGAGCCAGAGTTAGAGGCAGGGTGTTTTAAGGCAGTATTGGAAACTGTCCTTCTTTTGATTTGCTCAGATGGAGTGGTTCAAGGGAAAATGGTGTCTACAAATAGTCCTATTTTTCTCATATGTTTGAAATCTGTTCAGGCAGAGAGTCTGCCTTTGACTCCAGAAGACAAGACTTAGTAGCCACAAAATCATTTCTCCATTCCCAAGTGAGTTCTGTCACCTTCTGGCTTACCCATCTGCGGTCCTGAAGGACCATGTAACTTACCAAACAGCTATCAGCAGCACAGCTGAGTGGACAAGCTTGCTGACACGCTGCTTCAAATACCCTTGCAGACAAAGCCATCTACATGTTCCCATGCTCAGGCATTTCTTTGCACACTGTGGTTCACTCCGTTCTGATTTTAGAATCTGGAAATGCCGCGCAAGGCATTTCTAAGCTGGGAATCTGCTATCCTGGGGGCAGAAGAGCTGCAGTGGCCCCAGAGGGGGGAAAAAAAAAATTTCAAGACAGCAAAGAAAACAATGGCTGGAAAAATGTTTGTTTACTGCCAGTTCTCCCCACAGCCACTTACATAAGAGTCCAAGCTCGTGCTGAGACAGGCTGTCCCGCTCAGACGCAGCCTCAAGAGTTATGCTTCTTGGGATGATGACAGAAACAATGTGGGAACCGCAGGGCTCCGGGCCTGTGATGCAGTCCAGGAAGGAAAACCGAGTGGTATGTGGCGATTAGTCTGCTCACAATGCCGGCATGGTGTCCCGGGGCGTGTGGCGGTTGCGCAGTCTGCAGGAGGGGAAGGGCCCTGTCAGAGCAGGATATGGCCAAAGAATGGGCCCTCGTTTTCCCAGGTTAAAGGCAAAACAATGCACAGAACGGCGTGTGAGCTCAAGGCCAGAGTCAAAAGTTCAGGTGTCTTCTGACCTTTCGGATCCATTCGGACTTTCTGAAAGCTTCATAAATAAACACTATATCTGAATCTGAAAGCACTTAAGGAGTTTGGACAACATTGTGTACATCTTGTTCAACTGTTTACTGCAAAAAATTATATATATATATATATATATATATATATATATATATATATGCTTGTGTGTGTGTGTATATATATATAAATCTCTTCTTGACAAAATAAACATGAAAAACTACCTCTGCCAGGAAAAAAGTACGCAAAAGCCTCAGACAGATTTTGATGAAGGATCCATCGGACAAATTGCCCACCCCCACAGTGGTACTGAAAGCAGATGTGACAGCTGAGCTGTAGACCTGTAATCAAGCCTGAGACGCAGTCATGAGGCAGTCTAAACTATCCTCAGTAGCCTCCCTCTGAGGGAGACGCCACAGTCTTTGTATAGGCTGTTGCATGCTTTAAGCGAATATTTAAACCATTTTTTCCATGTGTTTTAACTTAGCGTCTAGTTTAAACATGGGCCCATTCATCCCTCTTCTCTCCTTAGCAGCTGTTATGAGTCACCGTCCACTTTGCCGTCTGTCATTCCTACCTGGGTGTGCATCTTTCTCCTGCTAGACACACCTAACTCTTAGCGTCTATCGTCACGAATAAGGTGTCTGCTTGGTGCTTTGGAATGACAAGTTGAAACTAGCAGAGACTAACACTCACAGGAGATAGTCAGCATCTTGGTGGTGGAGTCATGTTTCTTTACTTCTTCTAGACTGTTCTTTCACTTCCCTCCCCTTCCCTTTGGGCTTAAGAATGAATCTCTCTAAAGCTCTGGTTTACCCCCAAACAAATAGTACCGTATCCACAGAGTAGAAAAATACTCCCTTTGGGAAACTGGAGTTGGCTTGAATCTATGAGTTCGGGGCCATGATTTGTTTTAAGCAAGTTGAGCTCCAAAGGGATCAAAAAGGAACCGCATGAGCCATGCACAGATTCCACCCTGCTGCACTTCACACAAGAACCTTTGTGTCTCACCTGCATGCTTTTTCCACTCTTTCTTTCTACTGATTCTTCTCCAAATCATCATGGACAAGTTGGACTCTGATAGGAATCCTTTCCAATCTTTAGTTCACTTTTCAGGAAACAGGAAACTGAGGAAGGTCCTAAATTATTGAGACTGTATGGGTTACAGATGGAAGAAATACATCTTGAGCCAGTTTAAGCCTACAAAAGAAATTTATTTGTTCATACAACCAAACCATAAAGAAAGATGGTTGGATTGAGGGGCTTGAAAATACCCTCAGTATAATCATTCTCTCTTGTTTTCACTCCTGCCCGATGCCATTTTCCCAGACCAGCTTCTCCATGTGGTGGGGGAGTGGCTATAGGCAAAGCTCATCTGCTCACAAGCCCAGGATCTGAGCCAACAGTCGCTTCCTCCCCTTCCCTGCGTGGACTGGAACACAGTCCCCGAGAGATGATGCTGATTGGGCCAGCCACAGTGACTAAGCAAGTGAGGTATGGGATTGGCTCTCCTGGGTCATGTATCCCAGATGACCAGGAGACATGGTCTGTTACCAAAAGAGATGGAAGAGGAGAGTGTGTGTGTGTGTGTGTGTGTGTGTGTGTGTGTTAGTCACTTAGTCGTGTCTGACTCTTTGTGACCCCATGGACTGTAGCCCACCAGGCTCCTCTGTCAAGGAGGGGCTCCTCCTCCTCCAGGCAAGAATACTGGAGTGGGTAGCCATTTCCTTCTCCAGGGTATCTTCCCTTCTTCAGTGATCGAACCCAGGTCTCCCACATTGCAGGCAGACGCTCTACCCTCTGAGCCACCAGGGAAGCCCCAAAGTCCCACAATGCAGGTTAAATACTACACGTGGTACAGGGAGGTCTTAGACTCTCCATGTGAACACAGATCAGCAGTCAACACCCTAGCATCTGCCAGAGAAAAGATCAGGGGGAAACATTCCCCCTGATTCTCTGTGACCAGAAAAAATTAAATTTGAAGATATCCTAGATTAGGCTTCTCTTCTGAGCCATGATCTGGGTAATTTGATCAAGGCATAAAGGAAAGGAAAACGCCAAAATTTACAAAAAAGATGCCTCCAAATTTGGCTAAAATGGTATGAAGACCAAGGGAAGACCTTTCCAGTTTTTAAGGGCCTGAGAATTTCCAGGCTTCAAGGGTGTGGGCTTAATTTACTTAATTTACTTTTATGTGGAATGTTGCATTTCCCACCAACACCAAGAATTCATTAGAAATAAAATTGGGGATTCACAGGAAATCAAGGAGTCGGAGCAGTGGAGAATACCTAAGGGAATCTAGACGATTTTCTATCTCTTGGTCAGAGCTCCACAAAGTAGGGTGATGGCGGGTGATCAACTGTCTTGCAGAGGACTTTACATGAGCTGTGAGGTCAGACAAAGCCTCTTAAGGCCCTTTGTTTCAACTCTGAGAGGCCAGGAGCCTATGAAAGCAGCCCATAATTGGCTGATTCCATCCTTTAATTGTCCAGGACATTCCCTCTCTTCCCTCACTCTTACTTACTGACTTTAATGACAGACAAGCCTTCAAGTAGGGATCCCATCTAAATGTCTCATGTAAGCTACCTGCAATACTTTGGCCATCTGATGGGAAAAACTGACTCATTGGAAAAGACTCTGGTGCTGGGAAACAGTGAGGGAAGGAGAAGGGGATGACAGAGGATCAGATGGTCCATCATCAACTCAGTGGACATGATTTTGAGCAACTCTGGGAGATAGTGAAGGAAAGGGAAGCCTGGAGTGTTGCAGTCCATGGGGTCACAAAGAGAAATGAGTGACGGAACAACAACTAGTAAATTAAGCCCACACCCTTGAAGCCTGGAAATTCTCAGGCCCTTAGAAACTGGAAAGGTCTTCCCTTGGTCTTCATACCATTTTAGCCAAATTTGGAGGCTTCTTTTTCGTAAATTTTGGTGTTTTCCTTTCCTTTATGCCTTGATCAAATTAACCAGCTCATGGCTCAGAAGAGAAGCCTAATCTAGGATATCTTCAAATTTAATTTTTTCTGGTCACAGAGAATTAGAGAAATGAAGAAAACAAGACATTTGGGCTTCATTCTCATTTCTCTGCCCCCTTCCTGGAATGTGTGAATATCTTGGCTTTACTTGGCTATTACGTTTGCTATTAAACTGACCTTATGATAGGAAGAGCATCCCAGTGGGCCCACTGTAAACACAAGGGAATTTTTATTAAAAAAAAAAAAATTGACTGCATCAGGTCTTAGTCATGGCACGCAGGATCTTCTTTGCTTCATATAGGATCTTTCATTGTGGGACTCAGGCTCAGAAGTTGCAGTTTGAGGGCTTAACTGCCCTGTGGCATGTGGGATCTTAGTTCCTTGACCAGGGATCAAACCTACCTCCTCAGCACTGCAAGGCAGATTTTAACCACTGGACCACTAGGGAAGCCCCCACCACAGGGGTCCTTAATAGTAGAAGAGGGAGGCAGGAGAGGAGGCTGGAGTGATGTAATGCGAGAAGGACTCAACACTCCATCACTGGCTTAAAAGATGGATGAAAGGGGCCATGAGCCAGGGAATGCAGGGAGCCTGTAGAAACTTGAAAAGGCAAGAAAACAGATTCTCTTTTGAAGCCTCCAGAAAGGAATGAAGTTATGCAAACTCTTGGATTTTAACCCATTAGATCCACCTCAGACTTCCGAGCTATAGAACTGTAAGACAATAAATTTGTGTTGTCTAAGCTCCTAAGGGCTTCCCAGGTGGCTCAGTGATAAAGAATCTGCCTGTTAGTGCAAGAGATACAGAAGACATGGTTTCAATCCCTGAGTTGGGAAGATTCCCTGGAGTAGGAAATGGCAATCTGCCCCAGTATTCTTGCCTGGGAAATCCCATGGACAGTGGAGCCTGGCGGGCTGCAGTCCATGGGATTGCAAAGAGCTGGACATGATTGATCAACTGAGCACACATACCCTTAAATGCCTGCTTCTTTGTTACAGCTATAATAAGAAACTAACGCATTTCCCAGTCCTTTCATATGTGTCCTGAAATGGTAGATTCTTTAGGATTCCAATTGCTGGACTGTCTAGAGTCAGGATAGTTTGGTGGACAAGGAGAACAGATTTGACTTTGCTATGACTTCACCTTGTGACTTACAGTAAATCAAAGGAGAGATGGGCTTTGGCTAAAGATACTCCATGCCTCAGTAATGGCACAAGGCAAGGCCCAGAGTGGGCAGGGCATGGTGAATAGACCAGGATAGTAAAGAGGGAAGGTTTAACAGTGGGTGTAAAGTCAGAAAGACATGTCAAAACCAGGCAGTGGGGGGACGTCCCTGTGGTCCAGGGGTTGAGAATCCACCTTGCAATGCAGGGGACGTGGGTTCAATTCCTGGTTGGGGAACTAAGATCCTACATACTGTGGAGCAACTAAGCCTGAGTACCATAACTAGAGAAGCCCTCGAGCCACAACAAAAGATCCTCATGGCACAATGAAGATTTCACGTGCCGCAGCTAAGACCCAAGGCAGCCAGATAAATAATTTGAAACACACACACACACTGATCGTGGGGGCCTTGAAAAACTCCAGGACAAGGACATGAAGACTGATATCCCTGAAGCACTGTTGCACTTTGTACCACACTGTGTGGTGGCTCAGTGGTAAAGAATCTGCCTGCCAATGCAGGAGATGCAGGTTCCATCCCTGGGTTGGGAAGATGCCCTGAAGAAGGATACAACAACCGACTCCAGTATGCTTGCCTGGGAAATCCCATGGACAGAGGAACCTGGTGGGCTACAGTCCACGAGATCACAAAGAATCAGACACAACTGAGTGACTGAGCACCCAGTACGCACAAAGCTTAGTACAGTGTCAGGCTCAACACAATAGGTACTCAGTATTTGCTGAATGAATGAACCATTAACATTTTTTTGAGCAGGATCCTGCTATAACCCAAGATGAATTTAAGGAACATAAGTAGGACCTCAATATGTAAAATGGGTTGGAGGAGGTAGAGATGGAATGTCTGGAAACCAACTAAGAGTCTGCCAAACTGATCCAGACAGACGGGCCAAGCTGGGCTGTTGGGCTGTGAGACCTGAAGGGAGGAGACCCATGTGGCATCAGGACTTTCCCTAAACCATTCCAGCTGGGAGGATGTCATTTTCATTCATGCATATCTCCACAGAAGGAGCCCCACCACCTCATGAATAAGTACAGTGCAATAGCCCAGACAGGCCAGCACACTCTGCACAAAATTCTCAGGCAGCAATTTAAGCCTCACTAACCCACATCATATTTTCAGCAGAAATGACCACTAATCTCTGTACAATTATTCTCCCTGTAATCAAAGCTGGTTCTTGGTTCACCCTTGCCTTCCCTAGACTCAACAATTCTAATTCCCCTAACTGCTTTCAGAGGTCCATTCACCGAGTCTTCTAATTATTTATATTTTTCTCCTCTGATGCTTCTCTGATTTCCCTCTCCCTGGAGTCAGTTACCTGAATTTTGCTCGAGTCTCACTCATCTGATGGGCCTGCTTTTTCTCTAAGTAGTTGACAAGGAGGGAGACTTGCCCTCGTGGGAGCATCGCCGTTCAATTCCAAGTCCAGCCAACCTCGGACTCAGACTGTCCTTGTCTGGAGGATTCCCCACAGGGATCAGCAAGGAGCCCACCTCCAGACAGTGTCTGGCCCCAGACCCCAGGGTGGGGATTTCACCATCTTCTTCCTCTTCATCATCCCCTCGAAGCCTTCCTATCTTTGTATCAGCCAAAGTCCATGGCCATAGGGACAGAAGTGTAATTGATGGCCTTGAGGGATATCAAAGTGCCATTGAGCTAACCCACAGCTTGACAGCCACGCAGGTGCTTCCTGCAGCAGAGAGGGAAAGAAGTGTCTTTAGAAAGCCCTAAACAACGCTGCGCACGGACGTCAACTTGACAAATGAGTCTTAAGAAATAGCCCCGTTGTTCTCTGTTGTGTGATTCATCCCAGGCGGTGCTGGGGTGGGGAGGGGGTGAGGCCCAGCCCTGAGTCCCACGTTGTCCCTCGGGGCCACTCTTTGGTTCGCCTCTCAGAAAGGATAGGAAGGCACTTGTCCCAATCACTCTGACCTTGCTTTCCGGTGGTTTTATTAAGTGAATCATGATTTGTGCTCATTTGGTGTGAGGTGCATTCAGTGGCGGGTGGGAACCGTGGGGACGCTCTCTCTAAGCTTTTGGACATCTCTCTGCCTTTGACATTAGGACTCAGCACTTCTTGCAATCAGGTTTACAGAGACCACAGTCTCCCCAGGACAAGACCCCCGTTTTGTTTCCAAATCAGTTCCTCAAAGAACTGGCTTGAGTGCTCTTCCAGATCCCAAGACCAAGAGTCATGATGGCTGGATTCTAGGATCCTTAGAAGGATGGGTAGCTAGGACCTTGGCCAGGTGCTCAAGGTTTCTGGGCCTCCCTGTTCTCACCTGTAAAATGAGAAGGCAAGCTCTCAAGCAGTCAAACTCAGACCTGCAGAGGCTGCTGAGACCCACAGTTAGCTATCGTGACTCTTGGCCTTGGGATCTTTTCACTTATCCATTTATCATTTGACCGTGGGCCTTGCACTCGGCTCAGGGGAATGATGGTAAGCTGAACATATATGTGTGTGTGCTTAGTTACTCAGTCGTGTCCAACTCTTTGCAACCCCATGGACTGTAGCCCACCAGACTCTTCTATCCATGAGGATTCTTCAGGCAAGAATACTAAAGTAGGTTGCATACCCTCCTCCAGGGGAATCTTCCCAAACCAGGGATCAAACCCAGGTCTTCCACATTGCAGGTGGATTCTTTACCATCTGAGCCACCAGTGAACACCAGGCAACCTAAGAGCGTAAGGTGAACATAAGGCAACAGCAATTGCCTTGCACACCCAACAACAGGAGTAAAGAGCAGACTGCTGAAATCCAGGTAAAACGCGCATCATAATTCCAGTTAGTAGGTAGGCCTGGAGGTCCTCACCAGTGAAGCTGGACGCAAGTATTGTGAGTGGCACGCAGGCTGGCATGCGGCCTTGGGCCCATGCCCAACAATACACCGCATGATTGGCATTCCTGAGTTTATTGGCTGCTCTTTACCGAGGTGCCTCAGCCACTAGCCTATGACACGCACATCAATACTTTGGCTTCGGACTTCCCTGGTGGTCCAGTGGGTAAGAATATGCCTGCCAGTGCAAGGGACGTGGGTTCAATCCCTGATCCCAGAAGATCTCACATGTCACGCAGCAACTAAGCCCATGTTCCACAGCTACTGAGCCTGCGCTCTGAAGCCTATGCTCTGAAACAAGAGAAGCTACTGCCACGAGAAGCCTGCCCATCGCAAGGATGAGTAGCCCAGGCTCACCACAACTAGAGACATCTCACAAGCAGCAAACAAAAGCCCAGCACAGCCAAAATAAGTAATTTTCAAAAATTCTTTGGCTTTTGTTTCTTCTGTGAAACAGCACAGCATACTCATAGTCTGGGGAAGGAAGTCCCACAGCAGAGACAAGTTTGTTCGTGTGAGTTGTGCAGAAGAGTCTACACAAGGAGTGTATGTGGTTTGTCATGAGATCCTGGGTATGCCTTAAGGAGACTGGCCAATGTGACCCAACACGGAGCCTGTTTCTCAAAATAGTCATCATCTGATTGATTTCCCCAGGCCAATAGACATGCTCTGGGTTTTAATGTCCTTGATTTCCATCAATAGCAGCTTTGTTAGTTTTAACAGAAAGCAAGACAAATTTGTTTGAAATCAAAGACTCATATAAGACTGAATATTCTCTGAATTAAACATGGTTACAATGTTGAGACTGAAGAGTTGAGTAAAAATGGCTTATTTGTGGAAAGGCATTTTAACAACTTGAACTAATGGTCATGAAAGTTTTTGGAAGTTTTAACAACCCCAACCTTCCCCTGGGAATCATTTTCAGTTCTTATGTACAGATTGCCAATGCCGCTGACCACTGAGGTGCTTAGCACTGGTAGAGGTCAGCTAGTTAGGACTCTGGCTTGCCCTTCATTTTGCCCTTCCTTTGATTAAAGCATCTAGTTACTCTCACACCTTGACTTGGCTTAGGCAAGGGCTATGGTCTGAATTTGTCCGTGCCCCCAAATTCATGTGTTGAAATCCTCAATCCCAAGGATGATGGTATTTGGAGGCGGGTTTTGGCGAGGTGCTTGGGGCACGAGGGTAGAGCCCTCATGAGTAGGATTAGCGCTTTTGTAGAAGAGACCCCCGCACTCCTGAGCCCCATCCACCACTTGAGGATGCAATGAGAAGTCTGCGACCGGGAAGGCAGCCCGCACTAGAACCTGCCGTGCTGGCACTCTCGTCTCAGATGGCCAGCCTCCAGAACCAAGGGCCACAAACATTTGCTGTTTGTAAGCCACCCAGTCTGTAATATTTTTTCATAGCGGCCCGAACAGACATAGACAGCAGGTTGGACAGGAAGGGGCTTTGTTTTCAGCTATGGATCTTTGCCAGAGTCTCATAGCCTCTGGAGGACAGACAGACCTTCCTGCAGAATTGAGACAAATAAAAGGAAAAAGAGATGCTTTTACACTAAGAAGTCAACACCTACACACATCTGCACAAACACACACACACACACACACAGGTGTGCCTCCAGCATTTATTAGCTGGTGAGCCTCTTTAAGTTAATCAACCTTTCTGAGCCTTGGTTTTCTTGTTTATGATGTGAGGAAAATAAACAGGGCCAAATCATAGTTGTTGCAAGAAGTGGTAGAAATAGAATCTATAAAGCACTTAGCACAATGCCTGACATATTCTGAGTATGCGATAATTGATAGATAATAGTAGTGCTACTACTAATAAAAACCTGCTCTTTCCTGACAAAGAACCTTCAGCCCCTTAGCACTCTGCAGAAAGTCAGGGGTGATGTCATTGGGGTTTTCCATAGGGTTCACTATGAGGCAGAAGAACAGTGTAGGTTAGAGGTTATCCATATTGACTGATGCAGATTCCTGGAAGAGAAACCATCTTCAGCTGCCTAAGTTTGAGGGAACTTGCCTTCTTGTTATGGAGGCCCAGGACACAGAACCCTGGGGTAAGCTTCTAAGACCCCCAACTGGCTATCATGACTCTTGGACTTGGGATCTTTTCACTTATCCACTCATCATTTGACAAGCACTTAAATAAGCCAGTTTTTTGAAGAACCAGGCATAGGAGAGGAAAGGGACCCCTGTGGTCAGGAACCCCTTTTTCGCTATGATTGCAAGAAGCATGGGGAGCCAACATCAAAGTGAGCGTGGCCTCCACACGCCTAGAGGAGATGCTCACGTGGTTCTCATGCTCTGCTGGACACAGCTCAGATCAGATCAACACAGGTCCAGAGACGCAGGCTGCAGTGTGCATGAGACCAAACCAGGGCGTCCACGCTGAGAGCTCGGCTTCAGACTTTCACTCCCTCTGAGTTCCCCTCTACCGCTCTGATTATAATGAAGTTTTTGTGCAAAGAATCTTAATTATATAGCAAGGAACCAAGAGTTCCATAATCTTTTAAAAATTTATTTATTTAATGTTTTTTGGTTGTGCTGGGTCCTTGTTGCTGTGCGCAGGCCCCCTCTAGTTGTGAAGAGTAGGGGCTTTTCAATGAGCTGTCTTCTCATTGAGGTGGCTGCTCTTGGTGCGGAGCACGGGCTCTCGAGTGCAGGCTCCGGTAGCTGCAGCACTTGGGCTCAGCAGTTATGGTGCATGGGCTTAGTTGCTCTGTGGCATGTGGGATCTTCCCAGGCCAGGAATTGAACCGGTGTCCCCTGCACTGGCAGGTGGATTCTCATCCACTGTACCACCAGGGAAGTCCATTATAATCTTTAAAAAGTGTCAATATTTCTCATACACCCTTCCCACTCAAATGAGAGACTTCAATATCTGTTACTCTGGAACTCACAGTGTAAAACCAGTTCACGACGACAAACCTCCATGGCAAAGATCTAGCTACCAATCTAGAGGTGTGAATTTTCACGACTGGGGCTTCAGGAAGTGAGGAGTCCTGTTAAATATGAGATTTGTAGTTTGGGAGTTGCCCCCTGCCTCAAATGCCAGCTCCATGGGCACCGGCATCTGCAGTGGATCCGTTCACTGCTGCACTGCAGGCACCTAGAGCAGTGACCAGACTTCAGAGCCAGTAAATAGCTATTGAACAAATAAATGTTTGTGAATGAGTTTGGGTGAGTTACTTGGCTTCTCCTCATCCTGGAAAAAAATATAGAATTGTTGTGAGAACCGTTGGTTTCATCATGTGAACCTCTTAAAAACAATGCTGATTAATGTTAAATATTTTTGAGCATAGGTCTTTCTGTTAATGGTTCTCTTCCTATGTTCTCACAGAGGACTATCAGATATTCAGCAATTTCACAGACTTATGGCTCAGCTGGTAAAGAATCCACCTGCAATGCGAGAGACCTGGGATCGATCCTTGGGTTGGAAAGATCCCCTGGAGAAGGGAAAGGCTACCCACCCCCGTATTCTGGCCTGGAGAATTCCATGGATTGTATAGTCCATGGAGTCGCAACAAGTCAGACATGACTGAGCGACTTTCATTTTTTTTTCACATCTTATAATTATCTCAGTCAAATGATGCTATCAAAAAAGTCCTGAAAGGACTTTTGGCTTGATTCTTTTTGTATAAAGGTCAGATATGCCCAGGGTGCTTTGGTTTTATTCCCATTGGGCTTCCTAGCTGGCACAGTGGTGAGGAATCCCCCTGCCAAAGCAGGAGATGAAGGTTCGATTCCTGGGTCAGGAAGATCCCCTGAGGAAGAAATGGCAGCCCAGTCCAGTATTCGTGCCTGAGAAATCCCATGGACAGAGGAGCCTGGCGGGCTACAGCCTATGGGGTCTCAAAGAGTCGGATACAACTTAGCAACAAAACCACAACATGGACATGAATACATCAAGTCTTACAAAATAGGTTTAAAGGCAAGTGGCACCATATTTACTTCATCAAAGAGAAAAACAGAAAATGCAATTGAGAACCAGAAACAGAATACAGGCTCTGGCTCCTGCCTTGGCTGGCTGGAGTAACAGTCCACCCACCCAGACTTCTCTATAAAAACCTAATACAGTGAGAAAATAGCCATTCCCATACCCCACTGCTGAATGTCGATCTGGCTTGTGACATTGTATTAGTAAGAATAAATATTTGAGCACAGAGAGTACAGCAGAAATGGATTTTGGAGTCTGAAAGACTGAAATACCAGCAGTGTGCTCTTGAGAAAACTACGTAGGCAGTCTAAGCATCAGTTATGTCCTCTGTAAAATGGGGTCAAGGGTAGCAACCTGGCAGTGTGGTTATAAAAGTGATAGATGATGTTTGTACGCTTTCAGGAGATGGCCTGTTTATAAACTGTGCTTAACAGAGGATGACGATGATGGCAGGGAGATGAGCGTGATAATGACGATGATGATCTTCCCTGTTCAGGAAACACAGGCTCAAGCTAAATAAACACTATGCCTTTCCCCCAGGAATGTTAGTACCTGAGAAAACTTAAAGTGCTGAGATTGTGCAGCTGATTAGGTCAGCTTTTCAGGGAGACAAATTTATGGAAATTTGACCTGGGTTTGATCCCTGGGTTGGGAAGATCCCCTGGAGTCGGGAATGGCAACTCATTCCAGTATTCTTGCCTGGAGAATCCTCGTGGACAGACGAGCCTGGCAGGCTGACCGTCCACGGGGTTACAAAGAGTCGGACACGACTGAGACTAAGCACAGCACACATTCACTTGACCATACCTTTCGGTGGTCCAAACTGAATATTCCCATCTGAAAAAACAGGGCTTTTCTTTCCCACCAGTTTGAGACCACACACACACACACACACACACACACACACACCAGCAATTCATTTCTCATTTTGGTTTGGGATGGAGCCAGCTGGTAAAAGGGTTCAGAGCATGTTTATTGTCTTTGTTCTCGAGCGTTTTCTGGGGCTTCCTGGCAGCTCATGATTCTGCAGCAAGGAGCAAAACCCTCCAGGACTGCCAAACCCAGAGAAATCCCGGACTCGGGCCATTGCCCAGGGCTAGTGCAGGGCAGCTGAAAGCCTGTCCCCTCCTGCCTCCAATTCCTGCCCAGAACTCTGAGCAAACACAGGGCAGGAGGGAGTATTTGCTCCCTGGGGCTTGTTCTTACTAGTGTTGCCGTGGCGATGACTGTGCTGTCTGTCTCCAGGCCCCACACAGGACCTCTCCCCTTGGTACTGCCTGGGACAGACTCTGGAGTCTCTGCTGTGGGGTCTTCAGGGGGAGACATGCTCGTGTGCGTGTGCGTGTGCGTGTGTGAAACCCCTCACACTGGGTTAGCAGAAACTAACACAACATTGTAAAGCAATTTCATCCATGTGTGCCTGCTCAGTCGTGTCTGACTCTTGTGACTCCATGGAATGTAGCCCACCAGGCTCCTCTGTCCACGGGGTTTTCCAGGCAAGGATACTGGAGTGGGTTGCCATTTCCTCCTCCAAGGGATCTCCCCATCCCAGCGATCGAACCCACATCTCCTATGTTTCCTGCATTCGCAGGCGGGTTCTTCATCACTGAGCCACCTGTGAAGCCAGTAAAGCAATTATACACCAATTAAAAAAATTTTTTAATGCAAAAAATAAACAAACTACAAAGATACATTGTGCAGTACAGCTAATACTTTATAAATGGAGTGTAACCTATTAAAGTTGTGAATCACTAAGTTGTACACCTGAAACATATAATATTGTACACCAACATCTGAATAAAAAGAATAATAATTTTTTTTTTAACTGACACCTCTTATTGCAGACACTGAAGATGTCCTGGTTTCCAAGTAGATGACCTGAGCCCCAGTCCAGTCCTCAGGCTTGATCCACTGAGGAATCTTACTCTAAGCCTGGAGGTGAAAACAATGCTCAGTTCAGGCTGAGCCATCTCTTCCCAGCCCTCTCCACCCACTGCCATCATTATACCCTTGAATGCATCCCGGGATGGATGTGTTAAAGGGCAGTAAATACAGCTCAGTGGTCCAGAGCATCACCTTTAGCTTTCAGCCAAGGCCCAAATCTGACGTTTCCACTTTGTGGAGTCCTGTGACCTTGAGCCACCCGGGTAACCTCTCTTTGCCCCAGTTTCCTCAAATATCAAGGAAGGATTTTAACACCTACTTTGTAGTGCTGATGTGAAGATTAAATGAGATGGTGGGTAGAAAAGGTCTGACCCACATTGATAGTGATGAGTAGAATCTGCATGCAAAATGCTGGCGCTCTGCACGCCTTCCGCACATGCCTGGTGGTGGGGTTTGTCTCTGTGGGCTCCCAGAGTTCCGTTGTAACTGGAGTGAGTTAATACAGTTTTCTGTGGGACTTGTTACGCTGCTGGTGCATTTCCAGCTTGGAGAACGGCGAGACCGATCTAATAATTAATCAATTAAAAACCATATCTTAAATGCCAAGCATTGTCGAGGTATCGTCTGCAGAAATGAAAGTTTTGCGCACAGGACAGGGAGAGAGGGAGGTGTCTGTCCAGGTATGGACAGCATTCAGGGTGATTAGAGCTGAACGGGTAACGTGCTGGGGCATCTGAAAAGAGGTGACCACAAGGAAGGGGCTTGAAGAATGAAGAGGGACTTGCCCAGAAGAGAAAACAAGGAAGGGATTCTAGACCGAGTGAATATGCAAAGGTGCAAAAAACAGCCAAGCAAATGCCATGTTTGGAGAAAGGTTCTCCATGACTGGAACACAACGGGGAGGAATTCTTCTGGAAAGACAGGAGGGCAGTGGTTGATCTATCCTGTGCTCTGATGGTCTGGCCTCAGCTACTCAGTAACTCGTCAGTGAGATGGTCCACCTGGCGTATCACCCGCTCTCAACATCCCCCTCACCTGCAGCCTCAGAGGCAAGAGACTGTCAGGGGGCAATGGTCAAGACTTGACTCCAGCTAAATGGTTCTCTCCGCTCCTGTTCTGCTATGTAAACTCTGAGTTCAGTTTCTTCGCTTATAAAATGAAATTGGGGTGTGGTGACTGCTTCCTTTTAAAAGAACTTCAGGCAGATCTGTTTCCCATTACCCACTGACAAAATATCTGTGGGCACTGCTTAGATGAGGGCTTCCCTGATAGCCCAGTTGGTAAAGACCGCCTGCAATGCAGGAGCCCCTGGTTCAATTCCTGGGTCGGGAAGATCCCCTGGAGAAGGGATAGGCTTCTAGGACTGCCCTGGTGGCTCAGCTGGTAAAGAATCTGCCTGCAGTGTGGGAGACCTGGGTTTGATCCTTAGGTTGGGAAGATATCCTGAAGAAGGGAAAGGCTACCCACTCCAGTATTCTGGCCTAGAGATTTCCATGGACTGTGTAGTCCAAGGGGTTGCAAAGAGTCGGACATGACTGAGCAGCTTTCACTTTTCATTATTTAGATGAAGCAGCTGTTTAACTTACCCTTCTAGAAGATCCTGTGAAGCCATTTGGTAGAAATCTATTCGACTTTTCACACATGGTGATGAAGACCTGGAGTGGATTTTTCCCACTCTCCTTGTGGCCCTGCGTGATTTTTCCATGTCACGCTCTGCTCCCTACTGTAGGTTGATGAGCTATCAAACATGAACCATGGCTTCCACTTCTGATTCTTCTGAGAAGGGATCTTGTATTACAGCTCAGAGGGAAGAAACTTGAGCAGAGGTGAAAGTACTTGACTTTCTCCCAGCCCTTGACCCCACCATCCTTCTGTCCTGAACCACACCAAAAGACAAAACCCAAGACAATAGCAGCTGAGCCTTAAGCACTATCAGAGCCTTAAGTGACGAGCTGGTGGAGCTATTATGTCACCTGAACCATCAGTGAGAGTGGCCTGACATGGGTGGCTTCTCTCCATTCTTCTCCTAGAAAGGCATTTTCTATATTCTGCCAGGAGTGAGATTCCCTCAGTGCCCAACCTGATCTCTGTACCTTCCAAAATCACAGCTTGGCTTCCTGAAGACTTGGTAACCCAGCAGTGTTTCCAACCCAAGCTGGCTGAAAATTGCCCTTCAGTAAGTCTTCAGGGCATAGAGGAATCCATGGAACTGAAATAACAATTCTGCTCTTCCCATAAGGAAACTGAGCCATAGTAAATACACAGGCATGTTTCAGCCCTAGATCCCCCAGCAGAAAAGGAAAAAAACATTCAGCGCCCTTATTTATGGCTCAAGGTCCTAGAGTTTCTTTCTCCAAGGCAACCTCAGAAATGTAGCACACGCAGTCTGCAAAGAATCCTGCTAAGCAGGCAGATGGCGGAGAGAGATAACATAAGTTACGGGAAAATGTTTTGAGCTACATGTGCAAGTGTTTTGTATTTATATATAGTTGCTGTTTAGTCACAGAGTCATGTCCGACTCTATTGCTGTCCCATAGATTGTAGCCCTCCAGACGTCTTTGTCCATGGACTTTCCCAGGCAAGAATACTGGAGTGGGTACCATTCCCTTCTCTAGGGGATCTTCCCAACCCAGGGATCAAACCCATGACTCCTGCGTTGGTGGGCAGTTTCTTTACCACTGAGCCGCCACCAGGGAAGCATATATATAGGTATGTATACACATACATATGTATATGGGCTTCCCAGATGGCGCTAGTGGTAAAGAACCCACCTGCCAAAGCAGGAGACATAAGCGACCTGGGTTCAATCCCTGAGTCAGGAAGATCCCCTGGAGGACGCCGTGGCAACCCACTCCAGTCTTCTTGCCTGCAGAATCCCCTGGGCAGAGGAGCCTGGCGGGCTACAGCTCAGAGTTGCAAAGCGATGGAGACCACTGAAGTGATTTGGTGACCACACACACACATGTGTATGTATCTGTGTGTGTGTGTTTGTTTGTTCACGGCACACAGCGCTCGGAATCTCAGCTCCCAGACCAGGGACTGAACCCACACCTCCTGTGTTGGAAGTGTGGAATCCTAACCATTGGACTGTCAGCAAAGTCCTCAAGTATTTTTTTATCATCAAAGTGCCACCGACAATACAGGAAGTGACACCTTTCACATTAAAACTCATTCCTTCCACCAAGATAACAGTAAGAACATTTTTCACATGAGAAAGTGAAAGGTCTGAGAGGAAAATGCCTTTTTAAACACTAATTAACTGAAAGACGTTGTTCTGCTTCCAGTTCTAACTTTCACATAAGTTCTCCTGATATTTGAAGGGTTGGCTCCTGGTTCTTGATGGTCCTCTCTGCCTTTTTTTTTAAGTCATTTATTAAACCCCCACCCTGCTCTGGGAAGCCAGCATCTTGCAAACAATGCACGGACAGGTCTTTAGAAAACAGACTCAGCCTGCCCCTGCCCCCGCCCCAAGGGGAAAATGCCATGAAAAGAAGGCATTCTGACCGAACTGCTGTAGAAACAATGGTGCAACGAGTTTGCTTTCTCCCATGGAATTTTCCTGGGCTTTGATGTCAGTGAACTGGAAGCTCGCTTCAGAGTACAGTGCACACACCTGGAGCCCAGGAAGGTTGATGGAAAGAAAAGAAAGTCTGTGAGATCTACATCTGGGTCAACTAAGGGGACACACAGGCAGCATCCACAGGCAGGAACGTGGTTCTGCCACGATGACTCTTTGCAACCCCATGGACACTGTAGCCCACCAGGCTCCTGTGTCCATGGGACTTCCCAGGCAAGAACACTGGAATGGGTTGCCATTTCCTTCTCCAGGGGATCTTCCTGATCCAGGGATCGAACCTGTGTTTCCTGCCTTGGCAGGTGGATTCTTTACCACTGAGCCACCAGGGAAGACCTGAATCAATTCTGCTGCTGCTGCTGCTGCTGAGTTGCTTCAGTCGTGTCCGATTCTGTGCGACCCCATAAACGGCAGCCCATCAGGCTCCACCGTCCCTAGCCAGTTCTTAAAAACAAGGAGTAGGAAACCCACTTCCCTGGGTTAAACGGGAAGTTGAGTCAGAGACTGTGTCCTGTGCCCCTCCCCCTGGAAATCCAGGCGGGGCCTGAGGCAGACACTGCAGACAGACCCTAGAGAGCCCTGTTGCACTGCGCATCCTCACCATAGAGGTCGCAGCTCAGCGAAGACTCCTGGATGTCTACCAGGATCAGTTTTCCTATCCTGAGCAGAAGGGACCGTGTTGGCCAGCATGACCCTGCCGTTCTTCCTTGTTTCTGCCTTGAATGTGCCGCTTGAAGGTGCAGTCACTTTACTTATAACTGAAGCAGAATTTACACTTGGGTCTCACCCACCTGCAGAGTTGTGCTTCTCACCACCGTGCCCTCCCGCCTCCTTCAGATCACTTTTCTGGCTCATAAATGACAGCCAGCAGAAAGAAGCCAAAATGCTGGGCAGTGAGAGACAGAGAAAAGTCTGCCTGCTCTCTGTACTGGCTGTGTGGCTTTAGTTCAGTCAGTTCACCTCTCTGAGTCTCTGTGATGTTGTGATTCGTAAGATGAAATATATTACTGTGTCCCATTTCTGGCACAGAGTTGCTAAAAGCCCTGAGAATTTCCTAAGGAAAGAGAGCCATTGGAGTTGTCTTTTGTCGTGTTAATGAGGTGACTTTTGGAAAGCCCCTGGGTCACCTAAGGAAGGGAAACTGGTTGCCAGGGGAACCAACCACGTGATTAATAGGTTGGAACTTTCAGCCCCACCCCCAGAGCTCCAGAGAGGAAAGAGGGGCTGACAATTAAATTCAATCCCCAGTGATGAGTGTTTTTTATCAATTATGCCTATGTAATGAAGCCTCCATAAAAACTCAAAAGCATGGGGCTCAAAGAGCTCTGAGGCTGGTGAACAGGTAGAGATTTAGAGAGAGTAGGGTGTTCAGAGAGAACGTGAAAGCTTCCACATACCTCATCCCAAGCACTTCTTCCATGTGGTTATTCCTGAATTATATCCTTTTATAATAAACCAGTGATCTATAAGTAAACATTTTTCTGAGTTCTGTGACTTGCTCTAGAACTTCAATCGAACCTAAGAAGGGGGCCATTGGAACCTTCAATATATAGCTGGCTGATCAAAACACTGCTGACAGCCCAGCCTTGTGACTGGCAACTGAGGTGGGGCAGGAGGGAGCAGTTTTGTAAGACTGAGTCCTTCAGCTGTGGAATCTGATGCTTTCTCCTGGTCGATAGTGCCAGGACTGAGTTGAATTGTACAACACCCAGATGGTGTCTGAGAACTGCTTGGCGTGGGGGGAAAAAAAATCCCACTCATTGGAATTGGGTGCAGAATTAGAGTCTCATCAGCGATTTCACTTTCTTTCTTTCTTTTTTTTCTTCATCTGTGAGAAGTAGCCTGGGAAACCTCTAATGTCCCTTCCAGTGTTCAGGCCGTTATGTTTCTAGAATATGGGCATACCCCTGCCCTCCTGATATGCCACACTTAATCCCTAAACCCTGCTGAGTTATGTTTAAATTTGTTAATCACAAAGTCAGGACTCCGACTCTTTGCAACCCTATGGACTGTAGCCTGCCAGGCTCCTCTGTCCATGGGGGTTTCCAGGCAAGAATTACTGGAGTGGGTTGTCATTTCCTACTCCAAGGGATCTTCCTTACCCAGGGACCGAACCTGCATCTCCTGCATTGGCAAGAGGATTCTTTACCACTGAGCCATCTGTGAAGCCTGATGCTCAGAGAGGCCTAAGTGAACAGCTGATTCTATGACTGGCATATCCAAAATTCACACACAATTCATCATATACAGTGCATAGACTCAGATCAAGGCAGGCCCCCACCACTCCTCTATCTAAAATTTCTGGCCCATTATTGTGAGCGCTCATTCTTTACTCAAACAAGCAAACAAAATCCAAAGGGAACGAAACCACAACAAAGGGGCCAGGGGATGTGCAGGGAATGTACCTCTTCCAAGTGTAGTTGTTTAAGCACCTCCACGTTCCCCACCCACCACCCTCCAGCCAACCCCATGAACTCCGGTGCAATCACATTAAAAAAAAAAATGCTATTTCCTCATCAAATACCTTTCCAGTGTGGTTTGTAGTTCATTTGTTTATTTAAATGAAGCGTATATCCACCCAGGGCCTGACGTTTGCATCCAGGGGTCGCTTAGGAAAGAAATAGCACCATCCAAGAATTGAATTGAAATTACTTAACCTTAAGACCACCTGCAGAGCAAGGATTCGGTGTCCCATTCAGATCTTTTTTCTCCTTTGTTTTGCCAGGATCTCAGATCAAAAGGTGCTTTAGCTTCTGAGCCCCATAGGGCGCCTCCCCTTTGGATGCTGCAGTCTACATCCACGTCAGTTACAATCAGTCAATGCAAGTAAGCCTTTCAGGAATCAAAGGAAAGGTGGCCATGTTCCCTCATATGACACAGCTCTGTTTTCTTTCCATTAGAAAAGCTGTGCCCAGGGAAAATATCACAATGATTTCATGCTGCTGGGTTCTCATACTGAGCTTGTCACCTGTAAAATAATAATCTTGGCAACCCTATGGACTGTAGCCCGCCAGACTCCTCCGTCCATGGGATTCTCCAGGCAAGAATACTGGAGTGGGTCGCCATTCCCTTCTCCAGGAGATCTTCCCCGCTCAGGGATCAAACCCAGGTCTCCTGCATTGCAGACAGATTCTTTACCATCTGAGCCACCAGGGACCTCACTCTTGAGAGGGTTAGATGAGTTGATTCGTATGACGCACTTGGAATCATTCCAGCTACACAGGAAGCACTCAACAAATGTCAGCCATAATTATTTTTTTAATGTGGAGAAAAAACTATCACTTTCTGAGCACCCCTCTGGGTCAGGCATAGTGCTAAGCACTTTACATCATGCTTTAATCCTCATAGTTACTCAACAAGGTACTAACTATTATGCGTACTTTTACTGAGTGAAGAGGTTAAATAACTCATCCAGGATCAGAAAGCTAGTGAATGGTACCCCTGGGGTAGGATTTGATCCCAGGTCTGTCTAATCTGAAGTCCTACGTGGAGCCCTATGTAAAGAACACAGTATTGTTTCAAGAGGACAATAGTGGAAGAATTCCCACGGTGACCAGCAGCAAAACAAGCGACGGAGAAGGGCTTTCTGCGAGAAACATCTGTTGGGGGTTGCAAGGAGGCAGTTCAGCAACTACTGTTAAGACAAACATGCTTTTTCTCAAATATGCTCAAGGGAAGTGTGGCTGATACCATGAAGCTAGCCCACCCAGTTGCCCCTTCAGTCCCTTTCCTTTTTGTCACAGAATTTCAATTTTAATACAGTAATGATACATTCACCCCCAGGAAACGAATCACGGCCCTCTCATTCTCCTTTGCTGGATACTCACATTTCTGTTCTTCCTTATAGCTAGCCACCCAGTTCAGACCATGGGGATATAAGAACGTTTATCTTGGGGGCTATAGGAAAAACTTTTGTTCCTAGAGACTAATAAAGAAAGGGTCTTTTGCCCTTGCTGCTTCTTTTAAGCTCGGAATGCTCATGTAATATCTGGAACTGCAGCAGCCATCTTAAGACCATGAGGCAGAAGAATAAAACACCATTAACACTGAAGATGGTAAAGAAGGATGGGAAAAGCATGGAAGGATAACCAAGTAACCGAGGAAACACTGAGATTAGCTCCAGACTTCTTACGTAAATAATAAATGTAATTATGAGTTCATTTGCTCACAATATTTAATCAAGCATTTTGTTCCTAACTGAAACAGAAGGTAGCCTTAAGGGAAAGAAGCTGAAGCTTCGCTTGATCAGAATTAAAACCCCTCCATCTGCCCTTTCATGACAGGTGAACTTCTCATTCTGCCTGATGTTCTCAAGGTTAATTGCTTACATAATTTGCCTCTTCCCCTTTTTATAACCACCCCCATCTCCCACTTCCAATATCACCCATGATAAAGTTATTTGAAGGCAAGAGGTTTGAATAACATTATTATCCACCATGCCCTCCCCCACCCTACATCACTCTATCCTGAATTGTCATGTCCATTGCAGGCAGAAAGACCAAAACACACACATGCACCAACATGTGTACATGCACATACGCACACAGAACCATACATGTTTATTGACCTTAAGCAGGAATCAGGGGACTACCAGTGCTGAACCCCTATTCAAGGTCAAAAGACGCCAGAAAGAAGAGGGAGAGATGAACATAAGTAGAAAGAGACTGGAATTAACTACGAAGCAAAAGAAGAGAAAGAGAAAATAAACCCACAGCAGCAGCTCAAGGGCTTGACAACAGTGAGATTTACTGCACTAATATGCCAGGCTGCCTGTGGTAATTAGTTTCTGTAGAACCATATCTCCTAGCTCAGATTCAATTAAATCATACAGTGTCTATTTGAGACGGGAGGGTTGGCAGGGCCCCAAGCTCAGCCAGCCCACCTGTCCCTTGCCTGGCACAATGTGTGTGTCAGTCACATTGTTTTCAGATGGTCAGGCAGTGAGGGGATGAGGGGGTGAGTGTCCGTGCTGACAGAGACATGGAAAGATGCCGCACGAGGCAGCTATGGTACTGAATGACGTCATGCTCTTCTTGACTTGAAAACACATCCCAGAAATAGTTAACCCAGTGTTTGATCCTACCATTGGTTATTTTCAAATCCCTCTGTGTGGAGGAGGCAAAATCGGAGTGATTGTTTCTTAAAAATCATGTGTAAGAACAGGCTCAGTTTGTCAGGGAAGATGTTCTTATTCAGGAAGTTTGTCTATTTCCTGGTCGCTGCACAGAGGTGCTTTTGATGGAATGCACTTAATATGCCCCCTCCATCGCCTTAGAATGAATGGACAGCCCTTCAAAACGCCCTCAGTGTAAGACATGTGCGTGTGAGGAGGTGACTGGGAGGAGCAGAGAGTGTGGTCAGAATGAGAAAACAGAGATTTCTGCACAACAGCATGCATGGCTGCAAGGGCAATTTCTTCCTCCTGAAACTGAAATCAATATTAAATTGAATCTGTGTGCGTCAGCTCCACGGGTAACTTCCCAACCTTCTTTCTTGGCCAATCGCGATCCCTCATCAATCCACTTGCATTGGCTTTTCTTTTTTTTTTTTTTCCTGTGTCTCCTACCAGTAAAGTGCAGGTTTCCCTAGGAGAGAAGCAGCATAACGTGCCAGCTGCTCCCTGTTCCTGAAGAATTAGCAAGAAAATCACCTTTGAAAACTAAGACCTGCAGGGAAGAAGAGTAAACGACATTTTAACTCTAAAACCATCCATCTCCTGCTAACCACTTCTGCTGCCTGGGACAGATCTGTTAAGCAAATCTTGACCTCAAGCAGAATCTGGTCTGAAAAAGTATTCTGAGTTTATGAGGATGCGCCTATCTCCTTTTTCTAGTTCTTATGGCTGATTATTTGCTATGTTGTTTAAAAAAAATAGTTGTTTATTATTTACTAAACCATCAGCACTATTTATTTTGGCTGCGCTGGGTCTCAGCTGCAGCATGCACGTAGGACCCAGCTGCCCGACCACGGAGTGAACACCGGCTCCCCGCATTGGGAACATGAAGTCTTACCCACTGGGCCAACAGGAAAGTCCCTGATTATTTGTTATTGTCTTGATCTTCTAATTCCTTCATTTCACTTGCCTGAATTTTCCTAGGAATCGGTGATTCTTTATTGCGCTTGTATTTGAGAACATGACATAAAATAATAATTTTACAAGCCCTCCCGGGCTTAAAACAGCAGGATGAAATTCAGTGCAATTTTCCACTCGAGGTAACTTTTTCTCTTTTGAAATCATGTTATTTTTTCCACCAATGGGTGTGCCTTTAATTTCCATGACTATCCTGAAACCCCAGCTTTGCTTCTTCCTGGGCTTCTGCTTCTTTACCCAGATGCGTGAACGCATCTCAGTTATAAGGAGACTCATGGTCAAAGGCAAACAAACAACCCACCGAAGAAATATGATATCAATTAAACTCTAGCAGCCGAATTCCGTTATGTAAAAATGCTCAACCTCCAGTACCAGAGGGAGGGAAAAAAAACCTTACATTGTTGAGCCCTGACCAAAAGGCGAACACCTTAAATCAACACAGACAGCAGCCTGCAATGCAGTTACTGTACTTGCAAGTGAAGTAGCTCAGATTTGGAAAGGTAAAGTCACTTGTCCAAAGTAACCCAGTGACAAGTCAAGATTGAACGCTGGTCAGTCAAATGTGACACTTTGACATCTTGTGGGCCAGCCAGCAGGAAGCAACAGCTAAGAGTCCTGGGAGGGACTGACATCAATCAATGTCCAGATGTAAATTTCAGCAGCACAAGACAAGTCTAAGCTGTGAACACCCAGCGCAATGAACATCCTTGGTGACCCCTGAATGTCACTCCAGAGGAAGAAGGGGAGATTATCACCCGTAAGGGATAGACATCACATTGAAAGGTCTCAGGTGGTTTAATAGTCCTTGCCTAATCCCTTGAGTCTGTGATCGTAGGTCAAGAAACCCCTGACCTACATTCATCTAGAACATAAGAAATGCGACTATGAGTGACTAGAATAAGTCTGTCTATTTCATCATTTGACTTTAGAAGAAGCAGAAAATTCCAGTCTGTGCCTAGTTCAGTTTGGGAAAAAACCCAGATGTCAATTACACTTGGATTTTTTCTCACAATCAGCTTCCCATGTCACTCCAGCGCTGCCCAGGAGATGGTCAATGTATTCCGGCACACTCAGCCCAGGGGAGGGTGACTCTTGCCCATCTCCTGATTGTGGGATTGTCTGTTTCATCCCAAAGGGTGATCCCGATTAAGAGCACAGACTCTGGAGCCAGACAGCCTGGGTTCTACTCCTAGATGTGCTGCCTTCCTGCTGGGTGACTTTGCACGATAATGTGGTGTCTCTGTACTCTGGCTGTGAAATGAAGAGGAGAGAAGAATGCCTTATCCTAGGTTGCTGTGAGGCTTCAATGACATACTTTCTGTGAATTTCTTAGGACAGTTAGTCAAGGCTCTGCATGAGACCTGTTTCTAACATGATCATTAACATCGCACCTATTGAGACTTGGAAAAGGCAGCCTCCAGAAATCCTTCCTTAAACCCACACAGCCCTTAAAAGGGCAGAGGGACTGAGGAAGTGTAGACCCAGGGCAGTTGCTCTGCAAGTCCAGTCTGTGCAGTAGAAGATGAGAAGCCCTGGATGAACAACATCACATGAGAGCAAGTTCCCCATCACAGGACCTCGCTAGAGCCACATTTATGTCCCACCAAAATCCACGCTGCTGTTGCTGTTCAGTCGTGTCCGACTCTTTGTGACCCCATGGACGGTAACATGCAGGCTTTATTGTCCTTCACTATCTCCCAGAGTTTGCTCAAATTCGTGTCCATTGAGTCAGTGATGCTATCTAACAATCTGATCCTCTGCCACCTCCTTCTTCCTTTGCCCTCAATCTTTCCCAGCTTCGGGGTCTTTTCCAATGTCGGCTCTTTGCTTCGGGTGGCCAAAGTATTGGAGCTTCAGCTTTAGCATCTGTCCTTCCAATGAATATTCAGGGTTGATTTCCTTTAGGATTGACTGATTTGATCTCTTTGCTATCCAACAGACTGTCAAGAGTCTTCTCCAGCACCACAGTTTGAAAGCATCAATTCTTCAGCTCTCAGCCTTCGTTATGGTCTGACTCTAACATTCCACAGAAACCCTAAACTGCAAATGCAATGGTATTTGGACATAAGATCTTTGGGAAGTAATCAGGGTTAGATGAGGTCATGAATGTTGGGCACTCATGTTAGGATTAGTGCCCTTATATAAGGAGACACCAGAGATCTCTCTTCCTTCCACGTGGATGGCCAATGTGCTCAGTTGTGTTAGACGTTTTGCAATCCTATGGCTGTACCCCATCAGGCTCCTCTGTCCATGGGACTATCCCTGCAAGAATACTGGAGTGGGTTACCATTTCCTTCTCTGCGGATCTTCCCGACCCAGGGATCAAACCCATGTCTCCTGAGTCTCCTGCATTGGCAGGAGTATTCTTTACCACTGAGCCATCAGGGAAGTCATTCCATGTGAGAACATAGACAGGAGACAGCCATCCACAAGCGAGTAAGAGAGTCCTCACCAGAAACCAGCCATGCTGGCACCTTGATCTTGGACTTCAAGTCTCCAGCACTGTGAGAAGGTAAGTTTCTGTTGTTTAAGCCCCTGTTTTTGAACTGTGGTGTTGGAGAAGACTCTTTAGAGTTCCTTGGACTGCAAGGAGATCCAACCAGTCCATCCTAAAGGAAATCAGTCTGGAATATTCATTGGAAGGACTGATGCTGAAGCTGAAACTCCAATCCTTTGGCCACCTGATGTGAAGAACTGACTCATTGGAAAAGACCCTGATGCTGGGAAAGATTGAGGGCAGGAGGAGAAGGGGATGACAGAGGATGAGATGGCTGTATGGCATCACTGACTGGGACATGGGTTTGAGCAAGCTCTGGGAGTTCGTGATGGACAGGGAAGTCTGGCGTGCTGCAGTCCATGGGGCTGCAAAGAGTTGGACACGACTGGGTGACTGAGCTGAGCTATAGTGTTTTGTCTTGGCAGCTGAGTTGACTGGGTCGCCACCTGAACCTGAAACCAGCAGTTCTTAGAGCTCAGTTCATCCCCATAGGCTAGTAGAGAGAGGCGTGTCCACGTACAGGTGAGGCTCCTGCATAAGATTCCACTGCAGAAAGGATTCCAAGGCTGACTGTTATTTTAAAGCCACCGTAATAGATGATCGCAAATATCCCTGCCACACTAGCAGTGTTTCTGTGATGTCCACATATAAGCACTGTTAATTCTACTGGTCTTGTAACAGAAAGTAGTTCTTATCACACAGAATACACATAGTAATAGTTCACATACCTTAATTTTCCATAAAACTAATGTTTTTCACTTTCTTATTATATCTATTTGGTGGGAAATCTTCCTGAAATGCACTATATAGTTCACCTCCTTAAAAAACATATGTGCGTACTTGTGAATACGTGAAGTGAAGCGGTAGTCATTCAGTGGTGTCCAACTCTTGGTGGTTCCATGGACTGTAGCCTGCCAGGCTCCTCTGTCCATGGAATTTTCCAGGCAAGGATACTGGAGTGGGTTTCCATTGCCTACTCCATGGGATGTTCTCTATCCAGGGATCGAACCTGGGTCTCCCACATTGCAGGCAGATTCTTTACCATTTGAGCCACCAGATAGGCCCTACATGTGTGTATATACACTCACAAAATTTAGCCCTTCTTGATGTTGTATTGATATCATTCTGAATACCAATAGAACAAGACCTTTGGTGGCTCCTGACATAGGCAAAATTCTTTACCTCCAGTATCAACAATTCTCTCTGGTGTTAAATGACCCCAAGCTATGGGTTGCCATCACAAGCATTTCATGTTTAGAACACGGATGATGAACTACTTCTTACTCACTGTCTGTGGCAACAGTTGTGAAATTTCTAAGTGCCGTGGGCCCTCCGAGCAGGTTCGTCTGCAGTAATGCCCAGAGCCCGCGGTTAAATGGCAAATACCTCAAGTCACGGAGGGCTTCCCTGGTGGCTCAGATGGTAAATAATTTGCCTGCAAATTATTTTTGGAAACCAGGGTTTAATCCCTGGGTTGGGATGATTCCTTGAAGAAGAAAATGGCTACCCACTCCAGTATTCTTGCCTGGAGAATTCCATGGACAGAGGAGCCTGGTAGGCTACAGTCCGTGGCGGGTCACAATGAGTCAGACAAGACTGAGCAACCAATGCTTTGCTTTCAAGTCATGATGGGCAGGAGAGCTCCCCAGTGAAAGAGTAGAGCCAAGGACATGTCTAAAAGCTATGGGAGTCAAACAGCTAGTCCCCCAGGGCCTGTGCATTTCATTCTGTGTAAGAGACATGAAGCCATTCTGAGGGCCCCTCTTCCTGGAAACCACGTGAAATGAAGCAACACACAGGATTCTAGGGCAAAGGATTACATTCAACACAGAGAGTGATATCTAATAGGGTGCTGGAAGAAGCAGAAGCTTCAAGTCTGTGCCGGTGTTCTCATTTGGGAAACACCCATAGTCGGGAATCATCTGACACCAAAGAACATTGGTGCCATTGGGAGTGTGATGACTAAACGTGGGAGCCCAGTACACGAGAGGGTCCTGACATCAGAGCAGTCAGAAGCATCTCTGCCGAAGTCACACATCAAGGGCATGTACATAGGAGCAATAAGCAAATGTATTCTGAGAAGATGGAGAAATAAAGGGATGACCCCAGGAGGCTCTGCGAAGCCTTGTGACAACCCAATGTGGCTGCTACGCCAGCAGTGACACAGGAGCCTGCCTGGGACCCTTCCAGCACCAAAGTGGATAGTGCTATGGGTCCTTTTCGGTCCACTTAACAACGTCCTGTTCAGATGAATTGTCCAAATGGTGGTCTCCATGACAACAGGCTGACTCACAGAATGCCAGAGTCAGGAGGCAACAACCATGCCAGAAACAGACCTGAAATTAGTTCCTGATGAAGATGAAATGAGGTTCTCCGGGCAGGAGAACAAAGGAGAGGTGAGGGGCAATCCTTCAAAGAAACTCTGTTCCCCTTGCAGCCCTTTCCGGGGAAATCCTGACGCTGTGTTCCTTCACACACCTCCTGGGGTTAATTATGTTTCACAGTTGGCCCTGGTGATGGCTTATACTTAGGGTTCTGACTTGATATTTCTTCCCTGCTGTAAACGTCAGAAAGGCTGCCCTGCTGTGTCTCAACAGAGTGGAACAATAAAATGTCCATTGTTTCACCACCTCCTTCCCAGCCTTCCAGAGAACATCATCAACAGGGAAGCTGCCTTATTTCCTTTTATTTTCATTTTGATACCTACCCTTTCTGTTTGGGGGGAAAATTTTTTTTTTAGTGACTTTTGGTTGGAACAATGAATTCGCTTGGTGAGACCATGTCTCAGTTGCTCTCCTTCTCACTCTAAAATTATTCACTTTGCTTCCCCGGAGACAAGATAAAATTCACAGCTCTCTCACGGCAGCATTTCTTTTCTTTCCCTCTCTTTGGGCAAAATTGCATGGGGTTTTTAAAACTTTAAACATGGAGAAAATGACCATTTCTTAAATCCAATATTTTGTCTTTCATCTCCTGTTTACTCAGCCTAAAGCCTCAAGGTCAGGGTAAAATTAAAATCACACTAAATGGCTCTGGTTTGTTTTCCTAGTTCCAGGAATATCTGCTTAGTCAATCCTTTACCAGGATGTGATTTTGAAAATACATTAAAACCAATCATTTATTTATCCATTCATTTAGGATATTCTGTTGAGAGTTGGTGATTGACAGGGAGGCCTGGCGTGCTGCGATTCATGGGGTCACAAAGAGTCGGACATGACTGAGCGACTGATCTGATCTGATCTGATTGAGAGCCTTCCATTGCAGACCATGTGCTGGGTGCTAAATGCAGAGACGAACAGACATCATCTCTGCCCTTTCAGGGATCAAAATCAGTATTGAGAAAGCAATGTTAGTACCTGAAAAATGGTGTGATAGAGAAATGCCGCAGGTTCTATCGGAGCAGAGGAGGAGCCCCTAATTCAGGGCTGGGAGGAAAGGGAGAAAGATTTCTAGAAGGGAGAGGGAATAATCCGGGTATCTGCCAAGAGATGGGCCAGGTCAGGCCAAGACCTATGGGATAAATGGGACTTAGACCAGTTTGGTACCCAGAGAAGTGCTCACCTAATTCAGTGAATGTTATACTGAGTCAAGGATTATGAGTAGAAAGTAGAACATTTGGTAGAAACCAAGAAATAAAATACATGAAGACACGGAGGCATGACAGAGCACAGAACGTTTGAATCCTTGAGCCATAATGATGAGAGACTTAGGAAGAGCTGCCCACAAGGTCATGGTTAGATCCTTTCCCTAAGATGCCTAGGAGGAGCCACAATGCCAGATAAAGCTTAATTGAAGCAGGTCATGGCCACAAGTCCTGGCCAAAAGATCTCCTTGAGGCAGACTTGTCATCAGACTCCTAGAAAGCCTGTCTTCCAGCTGCCTACGTTTTGAGAGGACGCTGGCATTTGATGCCACTCAAAACCCAAGGAGTGTAAGTGGAGAGCTGCAGGCTGGAGAAGCTTCCATGGTTTGCTGATGTAACCAATGGCAACACCTCGGGGCTGCTGCTTTTGGACGTGAGGCCAGACGACCCAAGGGCAGTGGTACAGAGACATGATGGTGGGACGGCTGAGCCCAGCACAGAAGCCACCCACACACACGTGTGGGGCTTCCCAGCTGAGGGGCTTTAAGAGGGCCACAGAGATCAGAAGCCACTGTAAGAAGGAAGGTGTTTTCTCTCTGTCACATGCAAGAGCACCATTCAGGGCAAGGTCAGTGGAAGGTGGGGGCCACTGGAGGTTGGGGCTTATACCCTTGACCCATGCGTCCAAGGATACTTTCAGCTATCACCTGCTGGGTTTTCCCAGTGACTGCTTGTGTCCACCAACACCACAGCTCATCTGCCGTTGAAACTGGATCATGCTATTGAGACAGACAGCCCAGGAAGTGGAGGCGCCAACTGGAGAAAAGAAACCATTGCTTCTGCTGTGAATTTCAAACCATATTTCACTCTGAAGGCAATGAAATTTTGTATGACTGCTTTAAAAAAAAAAAAAAAAAGGTTTTATCAGGACTCTCAAAGGTTTTTGTTTTGAACACGCGAAGAACCAAAAGCCTTGGGGCCTGGCCATCACAGCAAGGCATGAGGGGAAGAAGACGGTGACATGAAGGTTCCCACCCCACCGGAAGAAGAGGAACCTGGAAGGAATATGGTTTCCCTCTCTCGGAACCTCCCCTCCTCTCTCACCAGACCTGTGGGTTCAGAACCCTGTTGGTGGTGCCGGACTGAAACTGCAGCCTGGTCACCCTGGCTTACAGTGCAGTCGTACTACCCATGGAGGGGCCCATGCGGGTGGCCTCCCAGCGCCCTGCACTCCCCTGCAAGCGTGGTGAAGAAGGAGGTCACAGGGAGTCCCCAGGCCTTCTGAGGAAAGCATCGTCATCTGGGGCACCGAGCGAAGCCCATCAGAGAGCACGTAGGTGGTGGGTAAGACCTGAAAGGACGAATGAACGACCAGTTGGATGCATCAGTGAATACATGGACTGGTGGATGGACAGACCGAGAGAGGGCTCAAAAACAAAACACTTCAGAAGCCCAGGTTCGAAAAGAAAGCTAGATCAGAACTGAAAAGCAGTCACAAGGTGCTAAGGAGAAAAGGGTTGCTAGATGACTTTCATTCAGTGACTGGCTCTTGCTGAGACCTAGTACTATTGGCTTCCTTGATGGCTCAGCAGATATAGAATTTGCCTTCATTGTAGGAGATGCAGGAGAGGCGCATTCCATGCCTAGGTTGGGAAGATCCCCTGGAGAAGGAAATGGCAACCCACTCCAGTACTCTTGCCTTAAAAATCCCATGGACAGAGGAGCCTCGCCGGTGACAGTCGGAGGATAGCAAGAGTCAGACAGGACTGGGCCACTGAGCACAGCCCAGTGTTACTGAAGGGGCTAGCCCTACGGCAGCCCCCCAGGGGAGGCAGGACTGGGGGTCTCAAGACATCTAACCAAGGAAGTGTCTGGTCACTTAGCTGTTACTCTCTCTTAGGATAACATTAAATCCCACATAGAGTGTAAATGTATCTATTTTTATATGACCCCTCTGCCATATATCCATGGGTTGAGAGAACCATGAGAAACATCATCTTCACATCCAGAAAGTAGTGTTGTGTGGAAACTACCCAAAAAGAAAGTTCTTTTTTAAAAATACTATTGTTGCTGTAACCTCCAAACCCTCACCTGTTATGAACTTTGGGTATTTACTTAAAAACAAAGACTAAGCTCTATTTACATCCACCCAGGAATTCCCCAAGGTTGTAATAAGGCTCTCCAAATCCCTGGTCAAATTTCATTTACATAGGATGACCCAGATGAAACCATCCACTCTGTGTTTACCCCACACACTCTGCCAAATTTCAACATTCTTGCCAGAAGGCAAATGCACTGTTTCCGTGATTTCATCCTGAGAGTCTGAAGGCATTCCTCATATTTCCAAAGAAAAGCCCCACATGCCGGGCCAGATTTGGTTGGTTATAGAGCCACACAGGCAAAAACTGGCCTCATCCACTTCAAGATTTCCTCAGTTGCCAAAAGTTATTTACTGAAGCAAAACCCAGATTAACCTAAATTGTGTTCACAAGAGAATTGTTTGGTAATGCTGAAATGAAACAAACAAGAGTTATCCAGAAATTCCTTTTTGTTTCAGTGCTTGTAAAATTTTGTCCTAGAAAAATAAAATATAAAAGTTAAAATATCCTATCTGTTAATAACCACCAAGAATATGCACATTTGACATTCCCTTGATGAACCCAGAGTCTTGCTTGGACAAGCATGTTGGGCACTGTCCAGTAACACCATCCCATCTAGTCAGTACTGAGTCAGGGTTGACTGGCAGAAGAGTGTGGCTGCTGAGGCCATTAGCTCTGAAGCCAGATAGCTTGGTTCACTCCTAGCTTTGCCCCTTACTAGCTGTGTGATGGGGAGCATCTCTCGACGCCAATTTCTTTAACTTCTGTAAGAAAGTTCTATAAGCATACGTGCATGCAGGCATGCTCAGCTGTGTCTGACTCTTTGTGAGCCCCTGGATCGTAGCACACCAGGTTCCTCTGTCCATGGGATTTTCCAGGCAAGAATACTGGAGCAGGTTGCCATTTCCTCCTCCAGGGTACCTTCCCAACCCAGAGATCAAACCCACAGCTCCAGCGGCTCCTGCGTGAAGGTGGAATCTTACCACTGAGCCATCTCAGATGGCCCAATAGCAGATTAAGAGAAGGGTCCCCCTCCCAAGGCTGTTATGAGGATTAAATGAGTCTGTGTTTGTAACATGCTTAGCCTAGTGTCTGGTTACCTGGTGTGCCCATTGTCATAACCTCTAGGGGCTTCAGGGGTTCCCTGTAGGAAGGAAGATGAAGGACACTTCCAGCCGTGGCCCAGGTGAACCCCACTCTCCACATCTCGCCACCCTGAAGCTTGGCTGTCAGCTTTCCCTCCTGCTCCACCTCCAGCTCTCCATGCTCCTATGGTCCTAAGGTGTAGATGAAGGAAACTAGACTGGATATCACTTGACCTCATAGCCACCCCTGGAAATTACATTTCTAAAATAAATGCTGCCAACCACACAGCCAAGGGTAAGTTTACAAACAGATTCAGCTTCCTGGGAAAACATCACCTGTGTTTATCTTCCTTCATACCAATTCTGAGCAATAATTCCAAAATTCAATCTCAGTACCTATTTACGGCTTCTGATCTACCAGCATCATACAAAGAGCAAACACGTCCTCCGAAAGTCCTAGGGCCTGGTACTTGCTTCCCTGTGCTGGGGCAGAGGGAGCCAATTGCTCTTGGGGCCAGGAGCCCCATTTCCTGGACGTTAGCCCTGCTGGAACTCCATACAACCATTTCTCTCCAAGGTCTCAATGCTGATCCAGAATGTGGACAGAGAAGGAGTGAGGCAGTAGACCCAGCAATCTCCACCAGCTCCCCAGGCTCAGGGTGGGTCCCCTTCCCTCTGATACTCACATACCCCACAGATCCTCACCTCTCTCTTCTGCTCCAAGAACTTGCAGTCAAGCAACCCTAAAAGACCTGTCTCCTTCCTCAGAATGAGGAAAAGTGGGATAAAATGAGTAAAACACAAAAATGTCCCAGGTAACCACAATCTTCCACCCCACTACAAATGAAGTAATTCTGGTGAATGGAGGGTCCTGGTTATTAAGGTTCTACTAATCATGCTTCTCAGGCTTCCCTGGTGGCTCAGCAGTAAAGAATCCATCTGCCTGCCAATGCAGGAGATGCAGGTTCGATCTCTGGGTCAGGAAGATGCCCTGAAGAAGGCAGTGGCAGCCCCCAAAGACAGAGGAGCTTGGCGGGCTACAGTCCATGAGGTCGCAGAAGAGTTGGACACAATTTAGCAACTAAGCAACAACAAATCATGCTTTCCAGTGCTTTATTTTCAGCACGCAGGTAGGAGCACCAAGTGCTTTTAATGGTCTGACTGGCAGAAAAACCTGATCTTGTTCATTAAAGGATGACAAACATCATTGTTCAGTTTGGGGATGGAGGTACCAGAAATGTACATATCTATTCATACACCTGGATGTATTTCCCCTAAATGTGCAATGTCGGCAGAGCAGCTTCCGCTGAGCCCTCCCATCCTGTCCTCGAAACAGACTGCCAAAAATCCAGCCCATCTGGGTCACTGCTCAGCAAGAACAGGGGCCCTCTGCCGGCACTTGGAGTCAGAGGGGCTCTTGCCTTGTGCCCTGACAGTACACACACACATCTGTACATATGCCCTGAGCCAGTGGCGGGGAAACAAGCTCAGAGCAGGAGAGCAGGGAGCAGAAGCAGAGACCTCACATCTCATCCCACCTTCTCTAATAACATCAGGGCTCCAGTTCACAGACCTGAATAATCACCCGGTTACAATACACCAGAGTCACATGTTTAGCTCTTTGGATCCTCACAAGGACCCTGGGAAACAGAATCGACAGTTTCGTGACTGACAAGGAATCCGTGACAAGCCCCAGATCACCAAGCTAAGACGTTGAGGGCACTGCTCAGAGTCTTGGCTGTCTCAGGTCCCAGGTCAAGATGTTTCTTTCCACTAATGACAACCCTTCTCCTGCGTAGAACTCATCCCAGTTGGGAAAACACGTCCATGGCTGGTACGTCATTCAAACTACTCCCAAAAACCTAGAAGGAAAGCAGTATTATCACTTCCTGGGTAACAAAAGTTCAAATTGGTGATTTGCCTGAAGTAATAGAGACAGCTATCAGGGTTTCCTTGCTATTCTTTGGAACTCTGCATTCAAATGGGTATATCTTTCCTTTTCTCCTTTGCTTTTTGCTTCTCTTCTTTTCACAGCTATTTGTAAGGCCTCCTCGGACAGCCGTTTTGCTTTTTTGCATTTCTTTTTCTTGGGGATGGTCTTGATCCCTGTCTCCTGTACAATGTCATGAACCTCCATCCATAGTTCACGAGGTACTCTGTCTATAAGATCTAGTCCCTTAAATCTATTTCTCACTTCCACTGTATAATTGTAAGGGATTTGATTTAGGTCATACCTGAATGGTCTAGTGGTTTTCCCCACTTTCTTCAATTGCAAGGAGAGATAAGAAAGCCTTCCTCAGCGATCAATGCAAAGAAATAGAGGAAAACAATAGAATGGGAAAGACTAGAGATCTCTTCAAGAAAATGAGAGATATCAAGGAAACATTTCATGCAAAGATGGGCTCAATAAAGGAAAGAAACGGTATGGACCTAAAAGAAGCAGAAGATATTAAGAAGAGGTGGCAAGAATACACAGAAGAACTATATAAAAAAGATCTTCATGACCCAGATAATCACAATGGTGTGATCACTCACCTAGAGCCAGATATCTTGGAATGTGAAGTCAAGTGGCCTTAGGAAGCATCACTACGTACAAAGCTAGTGGAGGTGATGGAATTCCAGTTGAGCTATTTCAAATCCTGAAAGACAATGCTGTGAAAGTGCTGCACTCAATGTGCCAGCAAATTTGGAAAACTCAGCAGTGGCCACAGGACTAGAAAAGGTCAGTTTTCATTCCAATCCCAAAGAAGCAATTCCAAAGAATGCTTGAACTACCGCACAATTGCACTCATCTCACACACTAGTTAAGTAATGCTCAAAATTCTCCAAGCTAGGCTTCAGCAATACGTAAACTGTGAACTTCCAGATGTTCAAGCTGGTTTTAGAAAAGGCAGAGGAACCAGAGATCAAATTGCCAACATCTGCTGCTGTGAGAGTTGGACTATAAAGAAAGCTGAGCGCCGAAGAATTGATGCTTTTGAACTGTGGTGTTGGAGAAGACTCTTAAGAGTCTCTTAGACTGCAAGGAGATCCAACCAGTCCATCCTAAAGGAGATCAGTCCTAGGTGTTCATTGGAAGGACTGATGTTGAAGCTGAAACTCCAATACCTTGGCCACCTGATGCAAACAGCTGACTCATTTGAAAAGACCCTGATGCTGGGAAAGATTGAGGGCAGGAGGAGAAGGAGATGACAGAGGATGAGATGGTTGGATGGCATCACCGACTTGATGGACATGGGTTTGGGTGGACTCTGGAAATTGGTGATGGACAGGGAGGCCTGGCGTGCTGCGATTCATGGGGTCGCAAAGAGTTGGACACAACTGAGCGACTGAACTGAACTGATCAGGGCTTCCTTGATAGCTCAGTTGGTGAAGAATCTGCCTGCAATGTGGGAGACCTGGGTTCAATCCCTGGTTTGGGAAGATCCCCTGGAGAAGGGAAAGTAATTCCATGGACTGTATAGTAAAGTAATTACTGGAGAATTCCATGGACTGTAAAGTCCATGGGGTTGCAACGAGTCAGACACGACTGAGTGACTTTCACTTTCAATGAAAACAGAGAATCAACAAAGGCATCTTTGGCCTTCAAATCCCTTGCTCCTTCCCCTACCTCCTTGCTGTCTTTTTTTAAAAATAATATTTTAAATGCTCTTTTTAAAATTTTTTGGCTGCTCTGGGTCTCGTTGTTGCACCTGGCTTTCTCTAGCTGCGGCAGGCGGAGACTGCTCTGTAGTTGTGGTTCGTGGGCTTCTCATCGCTGTGGCTTCCCCTGTGGCAGAGAACAGGCTCTAGAGCATGTGGGCTCAGTAGCTGCGGTGAGCGGGCTTAGTTGCCCTGTGGCATATGGGATCTTCCTGGACTAGAGATTGAACCCAGGTCCCCTGCGTCAGCAGGCAGCTTCTCAACCAACTGGACCACCAGGGAAGTCCCTTGATGTCTTTTGATGAGCCTTTCGCTCTGTTCTTTTGTCAGCTGGCAGCCGAAAGCATCATCCCTGAGAATCAGGATGACCACTTAGCATCAAACCTGGGCTTACTCTGTGTCAGGCCCCATGCTCACACTGAGAATACAACTGTCAACAAGAGAAGGTCTGCACTGGGGTTCCAGGACCAGCAGGGGAGGTGGACTCATGAACCAGTAATACCCTGTAAGCAACAGGTGCTGGAGTAGAGGTGTGTACGGGTGCTCTGGGTATTCAAGGTGGGGGAGATGTGTGCTACCTGCCCAGGAAGAGGGCAGGGGTGATACTGAAGCTGTCCACAGTATTACTTAAACACGAGACTCAATGTAAACACAACATAAAACCTGAAAGGACAACACAGTTTTACTCCAGCAGTTCATTGACAGTAAAGACAATTATAAGAAAAAAAAGATGGGCGCGATCAGCTAAACTGCTGATGGTTTCTATTCTTGACACTTTAATTTGAATTGTCCTGAGTCATGCTTATAACCCTTGACATTTCTTATTTCCAACACAGGTAAAAACCCTCCAGCACCAAGTTGTTTATCTAAAGCCATCCCGGAATTTGTGCCACAGTTGCCACTGTATCCTGTGCAAGGAAAATGAAAAGGCCAAATTTAGCAGCAGATGACAAGCATCAGGACCAGGCGTTTCCGAGAAGCTTATGAAATCCTCTCCTGTTTACTCTGACTCTTAAATCTCCCTTCCCAGAGCCCGTCTTTCTCATGGGGCTGAGGTGTGGGCTCATCCCACGGCTGCTACTTCCTGTCTCTTTGAATCAGACGTGCCTGCCTCGGGGTGCCCTGGCTGCTTTGCAGCCCAGAGCCATCTGAAAGGCTGGCAGCATCATTTCCCTGAACCGAGTTCCCCAAACAATGCAGTGATGAGAAATGAAAACCGAAATGGCATAGGCATTTCGTGTTTACACAGCACCCTGGCCCTGGGTCTTCTTTAGTAAATGGCCTTCCACATAAAGACCAGACTTACATGCCAACAAAGGCACAGAACAGTCCCTTTCCAAGGCCGGGTTCATTTTCCAAACAAGACATCACGTGCCTAAAGACAGTAACCTAAGGAGAATGACTGACTGCTTCCCAGTTCAGGAAGAAAGATGAGGGGAAAAAATCATAAAACTAAAAAAAAAAGAAAAATTAGAAAGCTGCCTTCAGATTTTTATTTCCCAAATATGTCCGGATTTGAAACATCCTTTTGGTACTCATCTATTAAAAAAAATAATATTTTTCCTATGGCATTCAAAAATCCTTTGCATTTTGAATTTTTTTTAAAGAGATGGCCTTTTTTGGGGTCATATTCTTTTGTAACATTTGGTGAGCTGGGACCCAGGTAGCAACATTTTCTTCCCTACTTTCTAGAAGGGATCCCTCCCTTTTTTCTCACCCTTTTACTTGCCTCCCCAGGGTTACAACCACACAAACCAGCCCTCCAGTATCCATCTGGTCAACCCCCAGGAGCTATTTTGGGTTTGGCCTGCCTTCAATCCACTTTTGCTGCCAGTGCAGGCTCAGCTCCTCAACCCTCCTGGGACTCTTCTCTAAGAAAATTTTGAAAAATACAGGTTTCCCCCAGGGCAGGAGTCCATGCCCATCTCAGCTCAGAGAGCTCCCAGGAGGTACTAAGTACCAACCTACGTGCCCCTGGGGAGAGACAGGAAAGGCAGAGCTGGCCTCCTCATCCTCACCTCACTGTTCTCCACTCTCTCCCCCTCTCTTCTGCGGCCTCTGGCCCAATCCTGCAAATATCCTGCGTGCATGAAGCTGTACCTGATCTTTAGCTGGAATGCATCTGCATTTGTCCAGCTAGCTCCTGCTGGTCCCTCCAGCCTCTTCCTCATCCCCAACACGGCTCAGATTCTCCTCTTTGATGCTCGGTAGACTCTGCTCCAGCAGGCCCCTCCCTCACCACACAGAGCGGGCCCCTCCACGTGACCGTCTTCCCACCCCTCGGGCCAGACTGTGAACCCCTTGAGGCTAACCACTGTACTTGGCTAAGCCCTGCAGCCTAAGTGGCAGGCACATGGTCGGTGTCCCATTTGCCTTTGCTGAACTGAATTTAATTGAGCTAGGAAACAAACTTGATGGCAAGGCAAGAGAAAAGGAGGAGGATGGAGGGAAAGAAAAGGAAGCATTGATGGAATATAAGAAGGCACCTCCAGACACCCCCTCAACTGTCACGCTTGACTTTGAATGTAGACGAGTGTCAGAGTGATGATGGGTCAGATGGGAGCCATGATGGCATCTCTCACCTTTGCTGCCCAGGGATGGGGTTCCAAGTTCAGTGGCTCCAGGGACCAAAGGAGGCCGCATCAAAATGAGGTGGGCCAGGTGTTAAACAGCAGGGAGCGACGGAACCATGGAAACACTAGGATAAGAGCCTCAGAGGACCACACACTCAAATCCAAACACAGGAAGTCAGACAGAGAAAGACAAATATCATATGGTATCTCTTACGTATGCAATCTTTAAAAAAATACTACAAATGAACTTATGTACAAAACAGAAACAGATCCACAGGCATAGAAGACAAACCTGGGATTACTGAAGAGGAAGGATAAATTAGAAGTTTGGAATTAGCATATACACACTACTATATAAAAAATAAACAACAAGGATTTACTGTATAACACATGGAACTCTACTCAGTGTTTCATAATAACCTATAAGGGAAAAGAATCTGAAAAAGTTCTATATATATACTTGTGCATATGTGTTTAGTCACTTCAGTGGGTTCTTTACCCGCTGAGCCACTGGGGAAGCCCACAAATATATCGTATCTATAAATATATATATCTATATATATGTACCTGCTGTGGCACTAGTGGTAAAGA
Organism: Bos taurus; assembly: GCF_002263795.3. Taxonomy (NCBI): domain Eukaryota; kingdom Metazoa; phylum Chordata; class Mammalia; order Artiodactyla; family Bovidae; genus Bos; species Bos taurus. The sequence goes on from NC_037339.1 coordinate 14,511,774, forward strand.
ACTCACCTGCCAATGTAGGAGAGGTGGGTTCCATCTCTGGGTCGGGAAGATCCCCTGGAGGAGGGCCTGGCAACTCACTCCAGCACTCTTGCCTGGAGAATCCAAAGAGCAGAGGAGCCTGGCGGGTTACAGTCCATAGGGTCTCAAAGAGTCAGACAAGACTGAAGCAAGTTAGCACGCACAGCACACACACACACACACACACACACACACACACACATGAATCACTTCACTGTATACCTGAAACTAACACAGCATTGTCAATCAATTATACTTCCATTTAAAATGAAATTGGGAGGACTTCCCTGCTGGTCCAGTGGCTAAGACTCTGGACTCCCAATGCAGGGGGAGTTCAATCCCTGATTAGGGAACAAGACATGCCACAACTAAGTGTTCACATGCTGCAATGAAAGATCTTGTGTGCTGCAACTGATGCCCAGCTTAGCCAATAAATTAGTAACTTTTTAAAAAGTAATAATAAAATTAGTTAAAAAAAAAAAATCCAAATACATGGGCCAAGCAGAGCCAACCTACAGATCTGATCTGGGTGCAGATGGCCAGAGCAAGAAGCCCAGTGCTCTGCATTGCAAGGGATCCCTAGCCAAGACACAGGACCTATCCTCACTTTTCTCTGTATTTTATTTGTTTAAATTAAAATCTGGGGCTTCCCTAGTGGCTCAGATGGTAAAGCATCTGTCTACAATGCAGGAGACCAGGGTCCAATCCCTGGGTCGGTAAAGTGTTACTTATGACACTATCCTAAGTATATAGAACTATCAGTTAACATGGAAATTGTATTTTAAGTTTTAATTCTGAATGTCAGGAATGCCCTAGCACCCTGCCTTTCATGATGACAGCATGCGTGGTACCAACTTCAGAGGTACAGAGCTTCATTGCAGAGGTGAGGAGCAGACCCCTGGGTGAGGAAGCTTGCATTCTTGCTGTATCTCCATATTGATGTCTCTACTGCCCCTCACACTTACACTCCACATACGCCAAAAGAGCTGTAGGAGTTGCGTTATCCCCATCTTTTTGTCCACTGTGCGTCACTCTCTGCTCTTCGCCTCACCTTCACCTGGTTACCTCCCTTTCATCTCTGGGAACTCTGCTTCCCTTGACCCCTCCCCAGCTAGGTTAACTGAGAAAATACATCAATGAAAGAATTGATTCATGAAACCAAGTGGGTAAGGCAACCTTCCCAGCTAAATCTCTGGTAAGGTATTCTCAATTCAGTCACAGAACACACTGTCCTACCAAGAGACAGAGACAAATCTTAACTCTGAAATTCCCCATGTGTGTAATCTTCAATGCATATTTCTTCTGTGCAATAATCTCCATGGTTATTGATGGAGAAGGAAATGGCAACCCACTCCAGTATTCCTGCCTGGAAAATCCCATGGACAGAGAAGTCTTGTGGGCTACAGTCCACGGGGTTGCAGAGAGTCAAGACTTAGCGACTGAGCACGCACGCACCGTGGTTATTGAGGTGATTATATTTATTTTACAATGAAAGTAGAAGACCAGAGATATTAAACAACTTAACCAACATCACACAGCCAATACATGGCTGAGCCCCAAACTCCATCCCACGTCCACAGACTGTAACACTGGTACGTTCTCAGCACACCTGGCCACTCAGAGGCTGGGGGGTTCATTGATATCTGAGGATAAGTCTGGCAGCCACCGCTCCTGGCTTTGGGGTTCCAGGCTCACATGGCTGACCCTGCTCTTGGGAGACGTCAACTCCCAGATCAGATTCTGGGTCACGGATGTGACAATGAGGTGAGTTGATCTTTAACCTCTGGTAGAAGTTTCATATCACAAGGCTGAGATTCCTGGGAGCATTAGGCGTTCCCTCATTTTATTGTATTTATTGGAGGATAATTGCGTTACAATGTTGTGGTCGTGTCTGCCATATATCAACACAAATCAGTCATAATTAAATAAATATTCCCCCCAATCAGACCCCTCTAGGACATCATTGATGAATTTAGTAAAGTCGCAGGGTATAAAATTAACGCATAGAAAACACATGCATTCCTGTACACTAATGATGAAAAATCAGAAAAAGAAACAATCCCATTGACCAGCGAAAGAAAAAGAATAAAATGCCTAGGAATAAATCTACCTAAAGAGACAAAAGACTCGCATGCAGAAAGCTATAAGACACTGATACAAGAAATCAAAGATGACTACATATAGATGGAGAGAAATACCATGTTCTCGGACGAAAAGAATCAATATTGCGAAAATGACTATACTACTCATTGAGCACTTTTAAAACCATTCAAGGACAACCACAAGCCACATGCCCAAGTCGTCCCAGTGAAAATATTAGGAGAGAGTGGGACAAATGGAGAGAGGAATATCGACAGACACCCATGGCCACGTGTAAACTGGGTAGCTGGCGAGTCGTTGTCGTATAACGTGGGGAGCCCAGCCTGGCGCCCGTGATGACCTAGAGGGGTGGGATGGGGGAAGGGGAGGGAGGCGCAAGAAGGAGGTGGCCCATATATACATATATATATATATATATAATTATGGCTGATTCGTGTTGTTATACAGCAGAAACCAACACGACATTGTAAAGTAACTTTCCTCGAATTAAAAAATAAATTAAAAACAATTAGCTTCTGAAAATAAAATAAATTAGAAAAATAAAATATTAAGGGAATATTTGGAATCGTATTTTGATAAGTATGAATAAGAGAGACAGAGAAAGAAAAAGCAGAGCTATACACAACAGACACTTAAAATATATTATTTGTTGTAATAATGACGCACGTTGCTGAAGATGAGAACAAGAGGGACGGAGCTCTCTGGCGACTATGTACCTTGTAAAACATTCCTTAAAGCTGAGCAGTATTACGTGACAAGCCACTCTAACTACAATGGTGTGAGTCAACTACTGACTATTCTGTTCTATTTTAACGTCAAAAACTAATATGATTCATTCATTTCATATCATTTTCTAAAACAGATTTAAAACCAAATCTTCATGGAGGAAAAGAGGGAGAATCTCTAGATTGCAACTCAAAATGGCAACCAGGCTTTATGAGATTCTGTCTCAGGATCTATAAAACCCTGAGTCAGCTGCGTGGAAAGGACACAGGGCTGCCCTCCCTGACTGAGGCGGTCTTTGAGAACATGCCAGCAAGGCTTGCAAAGAAAGAAACCAGACCTTTTATAGAACTCAGCAGTTCTGCACAGCGATACAACGAAATGGACAAGGGCCATCCTGATGAAGTTGCAAAGTGGAATTTACCACATTTGTGGAAACAGTTCCCGGTACAGTGTATGCTCCTCACCAGTTCATCGAGGCTGTTCTGGAGAAGAAGCAATTTTGTGTGGGCCTGATATCAGGCAGAAGGTTCACAATGAAGCAAGTAGCATAGATGCCAAAGTGGGTGGTGTTTTTTCATAGGAGCTGTGGTACCACAGCAGTGAGAAAAAGAGGGATCTCTACTTACCCGTCTACAAAGACATAAACTGCCAGCCATGGGATTCCACACTCTCTAACCATTTTGTAGGAGAAATATTTACACCTGGGGAGCCATGGTCCCAGAAGGAAATGTCTTAAATAAAATTTTATGTTTTTTTAACTTTGCCTTTTCCGAGTCCCCAAATACCCTATCGCTGTTTTTTGGGTTTGGGTTTGGGTTTGGTTTTTTTTTTTTTTTTTGGTCTATTTCTTTTTCTCTCCCATGAATGCACCATATTTGCAAGTTTGTCCTCAATTGCTTCAGTCATGCCCAACTCTTTGCAAACCCATGGACTATAGTCAACCAGGCTCCTCTGCACATGGAGATTGCCCAGGCAAGAAGACTGGGATGGGTTGCCATTTCCTCCTCCAGCGGATCTTCCCCACCCAGGGATTGAACCCCTGTCTCCTGCATTGGCAGGCAGGTTCTTTACCACTAGCGCCACTAGGGAAAATCTAACTGCTGCCCATTCTGCAATTGCTAAGGAAAATACCCCATCCTGAATCAAAGGAGCCAGTCACAAAAAGCCACATGCTGTATGATTCCATCTATTCGAAATGCCTGTGAAGTGAAAGTGAAACAGTCGCTCAGTCGTGTCCTACTCTTTGCAACCCCATGGACTATATGTCCGTGGAATTCTCCAGGCCAGAATACTGGAGTGGGTAGCCTTTCCCTTCTCCAGGGGATCTTCCCAACCCAGGGATTGAACCCAGGTCTCCCACATCGCAGGCAGGTTCTTTACCAGCTGAGCCACCTGGGAAGCCCATTTGGAATGCCTAGGATAGACAAACCAATTGAGACAGAAAGAAGATTATTGATTAATTAGGGCTGGGGTGGACAGGATGGGGGTAGGAAGATAACAGCTAAAGGGTCTGGGTTTTCCTTTTGGAATGATTAAAAGTGTGCTAAAATTAATTGTGCTGATGACACAACTCTACGAGCATACTAAAAGCCACTAAGTTGTATGCTTTTAATAGGTGAATTGTATGGTATTTGGATTATAAAGAGATTAAAAAGAAAGAAAAGGGGACTTCCCTGGTGATCCAGTGGCTAAGACTCTGGGCTCCCAAAGTAGAGGGCCTGGGTTTCATCCCTGGTCGAGGAACTAGATCCCACTTGCCGCAACTAATAGCTTGGTGCAGCCAAATAAATAAATAAAAATAAATATTTTAAAACAAAGAAAGGAGGGAGGGAGGGACGGACGGAAGGAGAGAGGAGGAAGGAGGGAGGAAGGGGAAGGGAAGAAGGGAGGGAAAATACAGCAGCCCTAGGCAGGAATGGTGTACACTGTGGACTGGAACAAGGCTCGTTGCACAGTTGCCTCTGCTTGGCCTGGAGTCTAAGCCTCTTCCGAGTCTACACCCTTTACCCTCATTCTCCCACAACTCATATGTACACACACCAAAATGTATGCTCCAGCCTTCCCAAACAATTTGCATTTCTACTTAAACTCCAGGAAGCTTTGAGCTTCTGCACAACCTCATCTCTGCCTTGAACGCCCACCCACCTCTGTTTCCCACCAAAGGAACTCCCCTTCATCCTTCAAGAGGGGTTTCAGGGTCACTGCCTCAGGATGTCTCCCCTGACCTCCCCACCAGTGGTTAGGGGGCTCCTCCTCTTCACCCCTGGAGGGCTAGTGTGTGATATTATATTATGTATATAGTGTACATATAATATGTATTACACATAAAATATGTATTATAAGGTAATGCATTTGTCACAAGGCACGGCAACCTATTTAGATGCATGTGGCATCCCCAACAAGATCACTAGTTCATGAAGGAAAATGCTACTTATTTGTCTTGGCATGGACAAAAACCTGAAACAGTGACTGTCATACAGAAGGTACCTGATAAATATTCACCAAGCGAATGAATGGCATGGAGGCCTTGGTGACACAGGTCATGGAAAGTCAACCATCACACAGCTCTTAACCTCTTTAGACAGCAGAAGCATTCATGGTTTCTCAGAGAAAGTGTCTGGGTGCCCGAGATCTCCTCTAAGTGGGAAATCGTTTCTAACTTGGCTCCCACTCAGTGAGCGACTTCCTGTCCAGAGAACCCCTTGGGCAGGGTCTGCATCTCAAGGGGGAGAGCAAAGGAGGGGCAGCGTCTGGTGAGAGAGAGACGAGAGCTGTGAAAGCAAGCGGGATGCAAAGCACATCGTGGGGGAACCAGCGCAGTAAGAAAGCAACAGTCTGCAGCGTGTGTTCTAAGGAAGCCGAACTGCTTCATGAGAACGGTGTTATAGTCAAATGCATGCATTGATGTGGCGAACAAACATGGACACCAAGAGGGGAAGGATGCGTTGGGAGGTTGGGATTGACGTTTATACACTGTGTGTGTGTTAGTCGCTCAGTTATGTCTGACTCTTTGTGACCCCATGGACTGAAGCCTGCCAGGCTCCTCTGTCCAAGGTATGCTCCAGGCAAGAATACTGGAGTGGATTGCCATTCTCTACTGCAAGGGATCTTCCCGACTCAGGGATTGAACCCGGGTCTCCCGCATGCAGGCAGATTCTTTACTGTCTGGAGCCACCAGGGAAGCCCCATATATACACTATTATGTATAAAATAGACTAGTGAGAACTGACTGTATAGCACAGGGAACTCTACTCTAAATGCTGAAAGAATTGGGAATACCAGACCACCTGACCCGCCTCTTGAGAAACATGTATACAGATCAGGAAGTAACAGTTAGAACTGGACATGGAACAATACACTGGTTCCAAATAGGAAAAGGAGTCCGTCAAGGCTGTATATTGTCACCCTGCTTATTTAACTTCTATGCAGAGTACATCATGAGAAACGCTGGACTGGAAGAAGCACAAGCTGGAATCAAGACTGTCCGGAGAAATATCAATAACCTCAGATATGCAGATGACACCACCCTTATGGCAGAAAGTGAAGAGGAACTAAAAAGCCTCTTGATGAAAGTGAAAGAGGAGAGTGAAAAGTTGGCTTAAAGCTCAACATTCAGAAAACGAAGATCATGGCATCCGGTCCCATCACTTCATGGCAAATAGATGGGGAAACAGTGGAAACAGTGGCTGACTTTATTTTTTTGGGCTCCAAAAATCACTGCAGATAGTGACTGCAGCCATAAAATTAAAAGACTTATTCCTTGGAAGGAAAGTTATGACCAACCTAGACAGCATATTAAAAAGCAGAGACATCAGTTTGCCAACAAAGGTCCGTCTAGTCAAGGCTATGATTTTTCCAGTGGTCATGTATGGATGTGAGAGTTGGACTGTAAAGAAAGCTGAGCACCGAAGAATTGATGCTTTTAAACTGTGGTGTTGGAGAAGACTCTTGAGAGTCCCTTGGACTGCAAGGAGATCCAACCAGTCCATTCTAAAGGAGATCAGTCCTGGGTGTTCTTTGGAGGGAATGATGCTAAAGCTGAAACTCCAGTACATTGGCCACCTGATGTGAAGAGTTGACTCACTGGAAAAGATTCTGATGCTGGGAGGGATTGGGGGCAGGAGGAGAAGGGGATGACAGAGGATGAGATGAGTGGCTGGTATCACCCACTCAGTGGCCATGAGTTTGAGGAAGCTCTGGCAGTTGCTGATGGACAGGGAGGCCTGGCATGCTGTGGTTCATGGGGTCACAAAGAGTCAGACACGACTGAGCGACTGAACTGAACTGACTGAACCTAAATGGGAAGGAAATCCAAGGAAGAGGGGATATATGCATACATATAGCTGAATCACTCTGTTGTACAGCAGAAACTAACACAACATGGTAAAGCAACTACACTCCAATAAAAAGAGAAAGATGAAAGCTGTGGTAAGCAACAAGGTCCTAATGTGTAGCATAGGGAACTATATTGGATATCTTGTGATAAATCATAATGGAAAAAATATTTCAGAGAATACACATCTCTGTATAACTAAGTCACTTTGCTGTACAGCAGAGATTGGCACAACATTGTAAATCAGCTCTACTTCAATAAAAAAATATTTTTTTTTAATAAAATCTGAGCCTTTGCTGGCCGAAGCTTTGGTACATAAAACAAGCATCCTGAACAAAAGAAGCAGCCAAATTTTAGCTTCCAAAGAGAAAGGACAAGAAAGGGGTGAAACACAGAAGAGCGTCAACTGAGTCTGAAACAATAGGCCAGACACTCAGAGCACTGCTTTCTTCACCAACAGGAACCGGAAGCTATTATTTATATCGTAGGCGTTTATGTATCAGTGTTGGAGACAATGCGTAGAACTCCTAAACACAACTTAGACCATCCTCAATAAGTCACTGGGTTGGCCTCATAAAGTCCTGAGTTCCTTCCTCTAAATCTGATTAAATATAAGTGGAGCCTCTTGACTTTCCATGTCACGGGCTTCTAACAGCAGAAGCTATAGACGCTTCTAAAGAGAAGAAGGCAACTTGGACCCTGAGGGTTAACTTGACCTTATTATAAATTAACCTCTTTATGAAGCTATTTAAAAATACACCAAGATTAGTCTAGACAGAAATGCTTTCTGCTTATAACGCAAATATAACTGAAAAGCAGCAAAAGGCCACAAATTAAATGGAAACCAAACCTCAAAAGTCGATAAAACTAAAAACAATATTACAGTAATGGCACCAGTAATATTTTGCTGAAACTAACTCAGAGCGCAAATACAATGACAGTGTTGAGACATTGGCATTCGTGAGTGCGGCAGGCTCACACCATCCTGTGTGGTGGGTTGACTCCATTCCCCCACCGCTTTCCTCAGGTTGACTTGGGGCTACACCTCCATTCATGCAAAGCTTCAAGATGTCACTTGCCCTTCACTGGAGTGATGACAATCCTAAATGTGGGACCTGGAATTACACCATCATACTAGTGACAAGTTGCTCATCCGGATGCTCCAACTATTCAATTAAATGCATAATTTTAAATTATATTTATATCATAAAAGTTGTTTAGTCACTAAGTCGTGTCTGACTCTTTCACCATCCCACGGACTATAGTCCTCCAGGCTCTTCTGTCCATGGGATTTCCCAGACAAGGATACTGGAGTGGGTTGTCATTCCCTTCTCCAGGGCATCTTCCCGACCAGGGATCGAATCTGCGTCTCCTGCATGGGCAGGCTGATTCTTTACCACTGGGCCACCCGGGAAGCCCCGTGTTTGAGAAACATTATGTTAGATCAGCCACCAACCCAGGCAGCATTTCCCAATCTGTCTGACCAGTCTGGTCATCTGTGTCCAAGGAAACACAAACCTACCCCCATCTCCAGGAATGTTGATGAGATAGCAGGTCCCTGCCCAGGACAGTGTAAAACAGAGATTTAGAGTAAAACACAGAGATCAGAGACAGACACTTTCACGCTGACTTTTCTCCAGAAGTCACGGATGGAAGGGTCAACTCTCAGGAAGGCAAAGGGCACAGAACGTTCCTACTCCCTCCTCCAAAAATGTTCCCCAGGGCAGCTTCCCTCCCCGCTAAGCTCATCACCTCCTTTGACCCCACTCCCTGGCTAGCCACTCCTGGCTTCGTTTCCAGGAAGTTCAAACAACCAGTTAACAAAGCTCTGCTGTTATGCAACTGACTTATCTTGCCTTATTTTTGTTTTGTTGTTGTTGGTTTATCTGTGGTAAAACACACGTAACAAAATTGACCACCTTAAACATTTTTAAATCTGTCATGCAGACGTGTTAAGTTTCTACACATTGTTGTGCAATCAGACTCCAGAAGCTCAGCTTGCAAAACTGAAACTCTCTCCCCATTAAACAGCTTCCCATTTCCCCCTCCTCCCAGCCTCTGGCAACCACTGTGCTACTTTCTGTCTCAATGAATTTGACTAACTAGGTACCTTACATAAGCTGGCTCACACAGCATTTGTTCTTTTGTGACTGGCTTATTTTACAGAGCATAATGTCCTCAAGGTCCATCTGAATTGTAATAGTTTGTGTCAGAAGGTCCTTCCTTTTCATGGTTGAATAATATACATATATGTATGGAATTCCCTGGTAGTTCAGATGCTAAAGAATCTGCCTGCAATGCAGGAGACCTGGGTTTGATCCCTGGGTTGGGAAGATTCCCCTGGAGAAGGAAGTGCAACCCACTCCAGTATTCTTGCCTGGAGAATTCCATGGACAGAGGAGCCTGGCGGGCTATAGTCCATGGGGCCATAAAGAGTCAGACGTGACTGAGTGACTAATACTTTCACCTTCATGGAAAAGTGTTGTTCAGTCGCTCAGTCATGTCCAACACTTTGAGACCCCATGGACCGGAGCACATCAGACTTCCCTGTCCTTCACCATCTCCCAGAGCTTGCTCAAACTCACGTCCAATGAGTCAGTGATGCCATCCAACCATCTCATATGCTGTCGTCTCCTTCTCCTGCCTTTAAATTTTCCCAGCATCAGGGTCTTTTCTAATGAGTCAGCTCTTCGCATCAGGTTGCCAAAGTATTGGAGCTTCTGTTTCAACATCAGTCTTGCCAATGAATATTCAGGATTGATGTCCTTTAGGACTGACTGGTTTGATCTCCTTGCAGCCCAAGGGACTCTTAAGAGTCTTCTCCAACACCACAGTTCAAAGGCATCAATTTTTCGACACTCAGCTTTCCTTATGGTCTAACTCTCACATCCATACATGACTACTGGAAAAAGCATAGCTATGACTATACGGACCTTTGTTGGCAAAATAATGTCTCTGCTTTTTAATATGCCATCTAGGTTTGTTATAGCTTTTCTTCCAAGAAGCAAGCGTCTTTTAATGTCATGCCTGCAGTCACCATCTGTAGTGATTTTGGAGCCCAAGAAAATAAAATCTGTCACTGTTTCCATTGTTTCCCCATCTATTTGCCATAAAATGATGAGACCGGATGCCATGATCTTAGTTTTTTGAATGTTGAGTTTTAAGCCAGCTTTTTCACTCTCCTCTTTTCACTTTCATCAAGAGGCTCTTTAGTTCCTTTTCACTTTCTGCCATAGGGGTGATGTCATCTGAATATCTGAGGTTATGGATATTTCTCCCATAAATACACACACACACACACATATACATTTTGTTTATCCATTCATCTGTGTCCATGGATGGACATTTGAGCTGCTTCCACCTTTTGGCTGGGGAGGAGGTGTGAATTTGCGGATAGCATTGCTACAATCATGGATGTGTCTGTTTTTCTTTCTTTTTTTTTTAATAACTGCATTGACTGGTTCTTTGGGTTTTACCAAACCAACCTCTAAATTGTTTAGATTTCCCAATCACCTTTGAAACCTGAAGAGAGCTCGCTTCTGAGATTTGATGCATTTTTCTCCTCCAGTGTACAATTTCATGTGCTTTCTGCCTCCAGCTGTGGACACAGGGCTTCAAGGATGATGGATTGTAATGGGCTGGAGTCCAGACATCCCTCAGTAACGTGTGAACATGTGTATAGATGATGATGTTTGAATCAGCTCCCGGAGGAGAACTGGGCGGGGTGGGGTCCTGAAGTGTCATTCTCAACCACCCGCCCCAGGGTTCACCTCATTGTGGAAAGATCCTGGTGTGACTTCAGAAGGACCCCGCCAAGGAGCTCTGCCTCTTTCCTCACCGACCTTCCAGTTCAGGGACTTCACAAAGGCATCAGTGGACGTTACCTCCCTTGTGAGTGACCAAGTCACCCCAAAGTTAGCTGAAATTATAGGAGGAGGTATCATCCCATTGGGACATCTTTCCTGTAAGTGACACGTGAAACGTGTTATAACTATGGATGATCACTTACAGCAGTAACCCCTAACAGCTGCCTGAGTAAATATGCACGTACATACACATATACAGATGCACACATATGTATTCACATATGCACACACACATATACACACATACATACATATATACACATATGCATACATACAAACATACGCATATGCACCATATACACCCACATACACACATGTATTTACCACACAATTGCTCTCATCTCACACACTAGTAAAGTAATGCTCAAAATTTTCCAAGCTAAGCTTCAACAGTACGTGACCCAAGAATTTCCAGATGTTTAAGCTGGATTTAGAAAAGGCAGAGGAACCAGAGATCAAATTGCCAACATCCACTGTATCATAGAAAAGCAAGAGAATTCCAGGAAAACACCTACTTCTGCTTCATTGACTACGCTAAACCCTTTGACTGTGTGGATCACAACAAATTGTGGAAAATTCTTCAAAAAACGGGAATACCAGACCACCTTACCTGTTTCCTAAGAAACCTGCAGGTCAAGAAGCAACAGTTAGAACCAGACATGGACAACAGACTGGCTTCAAACTGGGAAAGAAGTACGTCAAGGCTGTATATTGTCACCCTGCTTATTTAACTTATATGCAGAGTACATCACGCGAAAGGCCAGGCTGGATGAAGCACAAGCTGGAATCAAGATTGCCGGGAGAAATATCAATAACTTCAGATACGCAGATGAGCTTGAGGAAAACAAGTGAAGGGCTGAGGCATTATCTTACCGAATGCCAAAACCATACTCCACTTGTAGAAGAAATATTCCCAATAATTTTATAAGAAAAGAGGGAGAAGCAGTGGGAAAATGTTAATATCATGTCTGCAGAGGTAGGAAATATTGTTTTTGATTGAATTCCAAACGGATAGTGATGACATTGATATTGAGGCAGTTGAACAGAGAAAACTCTGAGGAGTTCAAAATTTTGTTTTCTAATATTCATCTCCTTTACTTCTAGGAAGCAAAACTGATGAACTTCAGAATTCAATTCAAGGGATATAGTACTTAGTATACTGGAAATATTTACTGGCAAATATGTCAGACCCTAAGATAGATGGGTCTGACATATTTCCATGGGAAGACACTGTGTCTTTTTTATTCTTTTCAAGTCAGGCACATGAAATATATTTCATTAACCTGGACACATTAGGGTTCTCAGCTCATATATTTTATTTAGCAAAAAGTAAAAAAAAATATACCTTTCTCTCCTAATGTCTGTTTGCTTGGAGAAATCTTTTTGCCTTTCACGCATACCTAAGAAGACATCTCCAAGGTACATAAATTTCGCAACTATGTTCTCAACCAGGTGAATTGCAAAATGGATGAGCCAATCCTTCCAACCAAGAAAAGAAACTGTCATTGGAAGTTTCCATTCTCAAGGCTAGGATGTGGAGTAGAGGGTGGGGAAGGAGGCTGGGCTTCTGTTGGGACACACGATAGAAATTTGTGCAGCCTTCCACTCTGTGGTTGATGAAACCCTCTCATCTGAGATAACACTCCTTTGGCCAGGTGTGCTGAATTCCAGGGTTGCACGGGGTGAATGCTAATGAAAGTCAAGTCAAGGAAAGCGGTCAAGGAGAGACAAGAGAGGAGGGAGGGTATTTTCAGATGAGGTTTGAAATGAGATCACGAGTTGATGAGGTGGAGACAGACAGGATGCTTGTTCCAAATGACAGGTGCCGCCAAAGATGTCTCTGTGCCTTTGTCTTTAGGAAGAGAGAAAGCTTAAAGGGGGAGGAACACCAAATATTAAAAGTACCACGTGCAGCACAGAACAGTTTTAAAATCTGAAAATGCTGTAAGAACACAGATTTCGTTTGAAATGGATTTGCTGAACATGATCTTCAAAAGAAGTAATTTTACGTGGTATAGTGGTTGTCTCAAAAAAGTTATGTCTACATCCTGATCTCCAGAACACGTGGATGTGAACTTACTTGGAAAAAGCATATTTGCAAATGTTTAATTAAGCTAAAGATCTTTCCATGAGATTATCCTAGATTACCTGGGTGGGTCATAAATCCAGTGAGAAGCATCCTCAAAAAGAGAAGACACAAACACTCCAAGGGAAGACGTTCTTGTGAAAACGGAGGCAGAGACCAGGGTGAGGTGGCCACAGCTGATGCACGCCTGGAGCCATCAGAAGAGACAGGGAAGGCTTTTCTCTGCAAGACTTCAGAGACAGTCTGCCTGCAAACACCTTGATTTTGGACTTCTGGACCCCAGAACTGTAAGGGGATAAAGGTTTTTGTTGTGAGCTGCCCAGTTTGTGGCAATCTGTTATGGCAGCCCCAGCAAACAGACCTGTGGTTATCGCAGGTCTTAGCATCAGTCAGACCCGGGTTTGAACTGGGATCCCTCCTCTTCCTAATCTTTTGAAAGGTCCTTAGCATCTCTAAATATAGCTTCCTCATGTGTGAAACTGACAAGACAATAGTACCTACCTGATAGGTTGTGGGGAGCAAAGAAATCCATGTGTGGAAAGGTGGGAACGTAGCGAATGTCACCTAGTAGATGCTCGGTAATGGCAGCTGATGTTATTATAGTGATCAGTCGCTTCCTTACCCCCAATCCACTTGCACTGGTGCTGACACACAGCCCGCTTGGGCTGGTTAGGACGTTATTCTCTCTCAACTTCAAGCCCATGCTCCTGTTCTCTGCTCTGTTGGGCTGGGTCCAAGCCTCTGCTGACAACATGTCTCCTTTACCAGTTAGTGACACTACAGGGAGACGGGGTGTTGCAACGAGAGGAGACGGACTTGCCCTCTGTGTTTGCTCCCTTTTTCTGTCAGTCTCAGTATCAGTATCGGGCTTCCCCAGTGGCTCAGACTGTAAAGCGTCTGCCTACAATGCGGGGGACCCAGGTTCGATCCCTGGGTCAGAAAGATCCCCTGGAGAAGGAAATGGCAACCCACTCCAGTACTCTTGCCTGGAAAATCAGTCCATGGGGTCGCAAAGAGTCGGACATGACTAAGCGACTTCACTTTCACTTTTCACTTTCTGTCCCTATCACCTCACAGTGACCTTTCAACTCGGAAGCAGTTTCGGTTCTGATTGACTGCTGTTTCCAGCCTTTTCAGCACTTCCGGAAAGAGCCCCAGGAGCTGTGCTCTGAGGTGCCAGCACCAGTGTGGCAGCGTCCCCTCCTCAGGAACCTGAGTCGTAGCTCCCAGAGCCCCTTCTCCAAGCTTCTAGGGTCTGAGGACCCTAGCCTTCTCTCTTAGACATGTTAATGAGCTATTTCCTACATTTACCTTAAGGCTTCCTATTTGCCTCTTTGGTTTCCCTTTATCAGTCTCACCAATTCTCCATATTAAGTTCTGTCTGTTAAAATCACTGGTGAAGTTTCTGTTTCCTGACTATACCTGGGGAATACAGCACTCTGGGTGTGTTGGTTGGCTGAAAGTGAGAAAGGATTGGTACAGTCCATCTAGCACCGAATTGAAACCAGAAAGACTTAGTTTCATTATCTTCGCTCCTTTACTTTCCAGCTCAGAAATCTTGGCCAAAATACTTGGCTTCTTTGAAAGTCCAATTTTCTTATTTGTGAAGTGGGGTAAATCCTGTTTATCTCATAGGGTTATATGTAGTTGAATGAGATAATCTCTCAAAAGTGCCTGGCACCTAACAGATATTTAATGCAGATGATGCTTTAGGGGTATAGAAGAGCAGCACTTAGCCCAATCTGGAACTCCTGGGAATGCTTCAAGAAGTGGTAGAGTGTGGAAAAGTGAGTAAAGAAGTATTGTTGTTTAGTTCCTAAGTCACGTCCAACTCTTTGGACCCCATAGACTGTAGCCCTCCAGGCTCCTCTGTCCATGGGATTTCCCCAGGCAAGAATAATGGAGGGGTTTGCCATTTCCTTCTCCAGGGGATCTTACCAACCCAGGGATCAAAACTGGGTCTCTTACATTGCAGGCGGATTCTTTACCACTGAGCCAAAAGGTAGTTATGTCAAAAAAAAAAGAAAAAGATGGACCAAACCTTCCAGGCTGAGAAAAGGGTAATAGCACAGAAGCTTGAAACAACACCATGCATATTAAAAGCTACAAGTGCTTTAGCACAGTTAGAGCGTAAATTATGAGCACGAAGGGGCAGAAGAGGAGATAGGAGGGTAGAGACTGGTTCGTACATGACCTGGTGGGCCAAGCAAAGTGCTTAACTCTATTCTGTCATGTTGGGAAGCCATAGAATGGTTTCATGTAGGGGGTGATGTGCTTAGATGTCCAGCTGCAGAACAGAAGATGGATCCAGGAGAGAGGTGTCAAGACTGGGAGCAGGGAATCAGTTAGGAGTCTCGTTCAATAGTCTGGATAAGATATGCTGAGCTCCAGAGCTACAAAACGGGTGGTAGAATGGGGTGGGGAGGATGAAATAAATCTAAAGGGTCAGTTAACAAGCAAAAGAAGTAATTGAATTTGGTGATGGACTGGCTAACATAGGGGAGATAAAGGAGGAGGCAGGATGAATTAGGTTGAGGCGTGACTGAATGGGTGCAAGAAGGTTTGATGAACTGAGACTGGGAATACAAGATGGAGAGCAGAATTTAAAGGCAGTGAGGGTAGGCTGAGTTCAGCCTTGGTTTTCTGAATATAAGGGACTTGGAGGGCCTGAAAAAGGGTTTGCTCAGCAGAGTTATGTTTGAGAGTTATGTTTGTTAGACGCCCAGTGGTGTCTGATCCTTTGCAACCTCATGGATTGCAGCCCACCAGGCTCCTCTGTCCACGGAATCCTCTAGGCAAGAATACTGGAATGGGTTGCCATTTTCTTCTCCAGGGGATCTTTTCAACGCAGGGATCAAACCCAGGTCTCCTGCACAGCAGATGGATTCTTAACCATCTCAACCACCAAAAAGCCCGGTTTGCTGCCATATAATCTGAAGCTCTTAAGAGACCTGGAGTGAGTTGTGAGCATCATCAACATATAGGTGGGAAATGCCACTGTGACCGTGGATGGAATCACCTGTGAAGAGGAAAACAGGAGCTTCAAAAAAGACTAACACATTTTTCTTTCCCCTGAGGGAATCCAGTCTACTGGGAGAGAGAAACTTGTACACAAATAACTAGAGTACAAGGAGCGTGTAATAATTCCTGCTGTTATAACAACTGCATTTTCCAGGTCAAATATGGGACCATGTGTTCTCACCAAGGCATGACCGCAGACACAAATGTTGAAGGAGAATTGTGTCAGAAGTCCAGAGGTCTTAGTTCTGATAGAGGTACAAATAGAAGAGCTTTTAAAGGGCAGAAGAAGCAGCCATAAAAAAAATGTTGCCATTTGCAGGAACATAGATAGACTTGAAGGCATTATGCTAAATCAAACACTGCAGGATATCAAAAGACAAATAGCATAGTATCTCTTATATGTGAAATCTAAAAAATATAGCAAATTAGAGAACATAACAAAAAAGAAGCAGACACAGATATGGAGAACAAACTAGTGGTTACCTGTGGGGAGAGGAAGATAGAGTACAGGAAAAAATACCAGTTGGAAATATAGAGGTAGGGAATTAAGAAGTACAAACGGTTAGGCATAAAATAAGCTATGGGGATATATTGTACAACACAGGGGATGTCGCCAATATTTTAGAATAACTTTAAATGGAGAATAATCTTTAAAAATTGTAAAACACTATATTGTACACCTGTAACTCACATAATATTGTACAGGAACTATATTTCAATTGAAAAAATAAGAAAGTGCATGAGGGACTTCCTTGGTGGTCAAGTGGTTAAGAATCCGCCTTGCAATGCAGGGGACACAGGTTCCATCCCTGGTTGAGGAACTAAGCTCCCACGTGCCTCAGAGCAACTAAACCCCCCTATACCACAGCTAGAGAATCCATGCGCCTCAACAAAAGATCTCACAAGACACAACAGAAATCCCATGGGCCGCAACCTAGACCTGATGAGGCCAAATAAATAAATATTTTACAAAATGGTTGTGAAGCTTTAAGTTGCTTTTATTAATAAAAAATAATGATGAAGTGCAGAATAAGAAGAGCTTTATGTGGAAAGAGGAATTTGAGTTAATCCCTGACAGTGGACTCTGAAAACCTCAGCTCTACCTATATTTAATGTTGTGTTCTATGTTGTGCTGTCCTGGAGCCACCAAGAATAGGGTTGGCCCCGGTGGAAAAATACGCTGTAACCTCAAAAAGCGTGGACAGTCCACAATCTTGAGAGAAGATATATTTTGGGCTCCAGATTCCCTTTTGGACTTCTGGATCCTGGTCATTTGTATGACATCATCTTTTTTCCACCCCGTATCAACCAGTGAAGACACATCTAAATGGAGACAATGAATAAATTCCATTATTTATCAAAGTGGTGGGGTCTTGAAAGTGAAAGTGCTAGTCTCTAAGTCATGTCTGAGTTTTGTGACACTTTGGACCATAGCCTGCCAGGCTCCTCTGTCCATGGGATTCTCCAGGCGAGAATACTAGAGTAGGTTGCCTTGCCCTTCTCCAGGGGATCTAACCTGGGTCTCCCGTATTGCAGGCAGATTCTTAACTGTCTGAGCCACCAGGGATGTCCGGTAGGGTCTCAATTATGTTCAAACTGGAATTCAGAGTTTGTTTATCTGGCTATTGATCAGCTAGCACCCCACCCCCTGTGTCTGTTTTATGAATGGTTTTTTGTGAGGTGTTCTTTTCCCCTTTGAAGGTTAATAGAGGAAGTTTAGTGCCTGGATTTCTTAGAGAAGGATGGGAGAAATATCAATGGTGGAGAAATGTAGCAATGTCTGTCTCCTCTGCTTGGTATTATGAACCTCAATTTGTTATTATGAACAATCTGAAACCCTCAAAAAGTTTCAGGAATGGTGTACCATGTAACTGCCCTTCACTTTGATTCACCAATATTAGCATTTTGTTACATTTGCTTCCTCTCTCTATATATTTATATATGTGTGTAGTGTGTGTGTGTGTGCACGTGTGCTCAGTGGCTCAGTTGTGTCTGACTCTTTGCAACTTCATGGACTGTAGCCCACCAGGCTCCTCAAAAATACTGGAGTAGGTTGCCGGGGGATCTTCCTGACCCAGGGATCAAACCCATGTCTCCTGCATGTCCTGCATTGGCAGGCGGATTCTTTACCACTGAGCCTCCTGGGAAGCCCATGTATACACAGGTGTTTTATTTCTTGCTAAACCGCTTGAGCATTAGTTGTAAACATCATAAACTTTCACTTCCAAGTACTTCACATTCTATGTAACTACAATGTAACCTTCACACTCAGATTAAAGTTTATACAACACTCTTATATAATATGCAGGTCACATTCAAATTTCCTCAATGTTCCCACTAAGGTCTTTTTTGGCTGTTTTATTCTGTTTAAAAAAAAAGAAAAATCCTAGGGCCTTATGCAGGACTGCCCAATATCTTTGGTTGTCACATCTCTTTAGTCCTGTTTAGTCTAGCAAACAGTTCCCCCAACCTTTTATGGTTTCCATCTCATGGAGATTTTTGAAAGGTCCAGGCTGATTGCTTTATAGATCCTCAGTGTGGATTTTCCTGATTGTCTCCTCATGGTTAGATTCAGGTTAGGTATTTGGGTCAGACTGGGTTTTGAGCTCCAGGGTCACCTGGCCTGGGTAGCAGAGGGGAGCTTTTCCTGACCAAGCACCATCTCAGCCTGGCTCCAACATCCTGAGAAGGAAACAGCCTTGGTGTGACTGTCAGTGCCAGAGTTCTGCAGCTTGGATGTGACCAGGGTTAGCAGCACAGAGCAGACACGGGGACTGTGGCCTGGAACAGCCTGGCAAGAGACTCAGAAGGGGAATGAGGAGGCTGGCCAGGGACCAGGAGCATCCCTGAAGTGCACACATCTGTAAAATGTATGCGGCTCTGCTGGGGTTTCAGAAGTCTGGGACTAGTATTCTTCAGAGTGGAAGTTTGTGTACTGTTGCTACTCTTCCTGATTCAATCATGGGGTAGAACTCCAATTGTCGAGTGACTCTGGCATTTATCTTCTGCAGAGGAGAAGGTACTAGATGGGCCATGAATGAATAATTGGAAGAAGCTACTGAGATCTGGGCTCCCCAGGTGGTGATAGCGGTAAAGAACCCACCTGCCAATGCAGGAGATTAAGAGATGCGGGTTCAATCCCTGAGTCAGAAAGATCCCCTGGAGAAGAGAATAGAAACGCTCTCCAGTATTCTTGTCTGGAGAATCCCATGGACAGAGGAGCCTAGAGGGCTACAGTCCATGGGGTCACAAGGAAGCAGGCACACTGAAGCGACTTAGCACGCATGTACTGAGATTTCCGTTTTCCTCAGAGAAGTAGGGGCCACTGTGACGGGGGAAGGGCTGGAAATGTGTTCTAGTCAGAGATCTCAGGAGAACTTATTTTTAGGAGAATTTCTATCATTAGAGGTTCAGGACAAAACAGGAAAGGCGCACTTTTATTTCCTTCTAAAAGACAGACTTCCTGTTCCTGAGATTTCCATTCATCGTTTTGAGAGACACGCAGGAGGCAAAGAGGAAGCCCTTGTGTGCGTCTACCATGAAGAAGCCAGCTCATCTGTCTGCCCTCCTTCCTCCTGAACTGGCCCGGAGAGTGCTGTGCGCCTTCTTCACTTTCCGGGTTTGGAAGGAAATAAAAACGGAGGCCAAGCTCACTGGGGAAGAAAGAGGAGGGAAGACTTGCTGTTTGGAGGAGTAACTGGTCCTCTCTAGGAGGCCGAGGGTGAGGCAGAGCCAGTTTCTGGGTTTCTGGATTATAGAGTCTTTTGATCTTAAAGCAGCCCTTTGATCCGAGACATAACTCAGGCCGGGGCGGGCTTGGGGAGATGCACCTGGTGGTTCAGGTAATTGGGTGCTCATTCCTAAGACCAAATCCTACCTTGTGGCCATTAAAAATGGTGAACAAAGTGTTTCAAAATGGGAAATTATTTTTTGTTCATTAAAAAAAAAATAAAGCAGAGATGCCTTCTACTTGTAAAGCATTTTACCGTCTAAAAATATTTTCACAAATCGTGTATGGCTTTCACATCTGCTTCAGAATGCAGGTGAAAGGAGGAAGCCGCCTGTCCTGGGACCCGGGGCTTCTATTAGGGCTCTCAGTCCAGTGCTCGATCTGCCCTTTGCTGCCTCCTCTCAGCAGTGGGGACAATCTGAGACGTTTGCCAAGAGAGCTGAGTCCTCCATCTTTCACCCTTCAGTCTCCTATGAGTACTTTCTTCCACTTGGTACCAGGTCTGCATGGAGACATGATCAGTGAGCACCAGGGAAGAGCCCAGGCCTTCTTGAGCAGCTGTTGACCCCAAGAGAGGGAGCGGCCTCTGAGGTTTTCCCCTTCTATTTTATTTTTTAATGGTTGATCAATTAATTAATTAATATGGTTGTGCTAGGTCTTCGTTGCTGGCTTTCTTTAGTTGCAGTGAGTGGGAGTTACTCTCCGTTGCGGTGCGTGGGCTTCTCGTTGCGGTGCGTGGGCTTCTCATCGCGGTGGCTTCTCTTGTTGCAAAGCGCAGGCTTCAGCTGCAGCTCGCAGGCTCAGGAGTTGTGGCTCGAGAGCTCTACAGTGTGGGCTCAGTAGTTGTCGCACTCGAGTTTATTTGCAGCCCAGCATGGGGAATCTTCCTGGACCAGAGATTGAACACGTGTCCCCTGCATTGGCAGGTGGACCCCTGTCCACCGGACCACCAGGGAAGTCCTGGTTTTCCTCTTTTATGAAAACACAAGTCCTTATGTGATATGGGAGAACTGCACCCTGTCTTCTTATTCGACTGCTCCAGAGAAATAAATGTGCCATGTAAATGTGACCAATCAAACATAGATTTCTGTTCAGATGAGCCTCTGCTGGGCCCCCGAGTCCGGGATGATGGATTTCAAAAGGTCAGCAGGCTGTCGACACACCTGCCAGATTTCTGTGGTGTGTGTATATGTGTGCTTGTGTGTGTGTGTGTATGTATATGTATATGCATATGTGTATGTGTGTATATGTGTTCAGTTCAGTGCCACAACCTGGTACTTCTGTAGCTGAGGACAAGGCGCATGAGTGTGTCGTGTGTGGATTCTGTGGCTGACGGTACAAGGAAGGCAACAAGGACAAATGAGAAAGAGAGGAAGCATACTCTTTTGTACGTCACCGGGAAAAAACTTATATTCCTTATGGTTTTGCCACCTGAAATGCCTGTCTGTCTTCTCCACCCAGGGAAGAGGTCCAACAAATACCTATCGACAGAATTAATGATGGGAAGATGTGCCAGCCTTCGGTTTTTAGAAAACACTGAAGGTTTGTGAGAGGCAGGAGGATGTGGGCATGTATTTGTGGGCGGGAAAGCAGGACAGGTGGTGCAAAAATAAGTCTTCTTTGAGCTTTTGCTACGTTTGAAGGATTCCAAAGCTTCATACAGGCATCTCTGATCAGACATAGAGAGATAAAAAGGTCATATGAAAGGACTTCCCTGGTGGTCCAGTGGTTAAGAATTTGCCTTGCAATGCAGGGGACACGAGTTTGATCCCTGGATGGGGAACCAAGATCCCACGTGCTGCAGAGCAGCTAAGCCCAAGCACAGCAACTACTGAGTCCATGCCACAACTAGAGAGGGTCCATGTGCTGCCATGAAAGATTCAGGTGACACAACAAAGATCCTGAGAGCTGCAACTAAGACCCGACACAACCAAATAAATTAATTAATTAAAAAAAAAAGTTTACCCAAAGATGGAGACAGAGATTACAGTGATGCAATTTACAAATCAAGGACCACCAAGGAGCTGCCAGAAGCTAGAGAGGGGCGTGGAACAGTTTCCAGGAGGAACCTCCAGAACTGTAAAGCAGTAAGTTTCCGTTATTTTAAGCCACCAAGTTGGTGGCTATTTGTTATGGTAGCCCTTGAAAACACATACAGACTTTTGCCTAGAGGGTAAAGGAATGTCTGGTGTAATGAGTTTCAAGGAATATGGATTTATCATGACCTCGAATGGATTTAATAAACATTTTTGGCAAAAATTTATTGAACACCATAATTATATGCCAGTCCCTCTTCTCTTGCTGTATTTAAGTCCATGGAAGCCATAAACCAGTGATGTGTGCTAAGTCGCTTCAGTTGTGTCCAGCTCTTTGCGACCCCATGGACTGTAGCCCTCCAGGCTCTTCTGTCCATGGGATTCCCCAGGCAAGAATACCAGAGTGGGTTGCCATGCCCTCCTCCAAGGGATCTGCCTGACGCAGGGATCTGCCCAACACAGGGATCGAACCCCTGTCTCTTAGGTCTGCTGCACTGGCCAGCGAGTTCTTTACCAGCAGTGCCACCTGGGAAGCCAAAACCGATGCTGCTGCTGCTGCTGCTAAGTCGCTTCAGTCGTGTCCGACTCTGTGCGACCGCATAGACGGCAGCCCACCAGGCACCCCCGTCCCTGGGATTCTCCAGGCAAGAACACCGGAGTGGGTTGCCATTTCCTTCTCCAAAGCATGAAAGTGAAAAGTGAAAATGAAGTCGCTCAGTCGTGTCCAACTCTTAGCGATCTCATGGACTGCAGCCTACCAGGCTCCTCCATCCATGGGATTTTCCAGGCAAGAGTACTGGAGTTGGGTGCCATTGCCTTCTCCAAAACCGATGCTAGTGAATGCCTAATTACAAAAGAGATGAGTGCTCTGAAGGAAGGAGCAGGTTCTGTGAGAGTACACAATGAAGGAGACAACTTGTGGTGCAGAGCCAGCAAGGATTCTCTGAGCAAGTGAGGGAGGAGAATCCCACAGTCCTTTGCTTCCTGCTAAACATCACATACGGCAATGGGAGCTTTTCTGATCAAAGTGAATGCACGTCTCCATGCTTCAAATAATGTTTGGTGGGCTTCCTGATACTTCGCATGTGTGCATGCTCAATCATTATGTCATGTCCGATTCTTTGTGACCCCATGGACTGTAGCCTGCAAGGCTCCTCTGTCCATGGGATTCTCTAGGCAAAAATACTGGAGTGGGTTCCCATTTCCTTCTCCAGGGGATCTTCCTGACCCAGGGACGAACCCATGTCTCCTTCACTGGCAGGTGGATTCTTTACCATCTGAGCCACCAGGGAAGGCCCCTGATACCTTGGTGGTTTACTAAATAGAGTTTCGAATTTACTAATTTGAGGAGACCATGGAAAGAGGGCTCACACTTTCTTTTAGGCAGTAGATTGCATCTTCTTCTCCATCTTCATCTTCCTTCAATGCTGTTTTCCTGAGGTATTAAGAGATGTGGGGAGCACAGGGGGAGGAGAGATGAGGTTCCCCATTCTAGTAAATTTTAGAAGAACTACACTTAACTACCATTAAGTGAAAAAAACTGAATTTCATTTCTGTAGGGTATTTGGTAAGCTTTAATATGCCTATTTGCATTGTGAAGCTCCACATGGATGATATAATATGCACCATCCTTGTAATCTTTGGATCAGAATCCTTTTATCAGAAAAGCTCATGGAACTAGTGTCTCATGGAACTCATTATGAAGAACACTGTCTCAGGCAACTATCAATTGCTCTGGTTGATTTCCACTTTCTTTTTCTTCTCTTCCCTCCAGGGTGCCTTCCAACAACTCCCAGAACGGGGCATCCCATCTCCAGCAGACTTGGCCCAGAACCACTGACCCCCCGGGTCAATCCTCACTGAAACATGAGGGAATATGGCTACATCCACAAACAGAAGACATCACCTAGGTGGTAAAAGGAAAAGGAAAAGTCCAGGGAGGACCTTGGTTGAAAGCATCCGCCTGCCTCTTTTTGACCACTCCCGCATTCACACGCCCTGGACCATGTAGACTTGTAAGGAGAGCATCCACAAAGGTGTTAGTAGAAACATGAGTAACACATAGGGTCTGGTAACCAGATACCCCGTTTGCATCAGACAAACAGCCTCCAAGCAGAATGGCCTGTGGTTGACACCTGTGTTCTGTGTGATCCACAATGACCTGACATTAGTTTTCATTGTGTACTAGACTATACAGTTATAAGCATTGAAGCTGAAGAAGCAAAAAGCATTAAACAATTCTACAAATTAGCAGTAGATACAAACAATGACATGTCATAGATCCATCTCACTTCTCCAAATATCACCAAATATCCTTATTTCCCTATATACGCCATCCATGACTTACTGTCTTATGCTCTTGAACAAGTTATGTAATTTGTAGTGCTGCGGGTTCTCCATTTTCAACTGAGAGAGACACTTCTCTGGTGGCTCAGTTGGTAAAGAATCTGCCTGCAATACAGGAGACCCGGGTTTGATCCCTGGGTCAGAAAGATCCCCCGGAGAAGGAAATGGCAATCCATTCCAGTGTTCTTGGCCTGGAAATCACATGGACAGAGGACAGAGGAGCCTGGCAGGCTGTGGGGTCACAAGAGTTGGGCACAACTTAGCAACTACACCGCCAGTCTCCTGAATGTCCTCATTTCCCTATAGACTCCAACAGTGACCCACTGTCTTATGCTGGTGAACAAACCCTATAACTTCCTACTGTTACAGGTTCTCCATTTTCAACTGAGAGATACAACTTCACCACTCTGTATGATCAAGGCAGGGATGGTAAAGTGCTGTGAAATCATTGTATAAATGGTATGGACAGGTACAAGTTCATCTACCAACCAAGCCAACCCAAAGAGAGCATCAGCCAAGTCAGAAATCCACCTGGGGACTTCACTGGCGGTCCAGTGGTTGGGAATCTGCCTGCCAACACAGGCAGGGTTCAATCCTTGGTCCAAGAAGATCGCACATGCTGTGGAGTAACTAGACCCATGCAGCAGAACTACTGAACCCGAACTTCACAAAAAGAGAAGCCACCTCCATGAGAAGCTGATATATTAGAGAGTAGCCCCTGTTCACTGCAACAAAAGAGAGCCTGCACACAGCAATGAAAACCCAGAACAGCCAAAAATAAGTAAACAAAAATTTAAAAAAATTTTTTAAAAAGGAAGTCCACCTGAAGAGTAGAGATTCTTGCAACTTCTTGCATTAAAGTTCAGGCAGCATAGGCCTCCTCAGAGAGAACATGCTACCTGCTAAGAGTAATTTGACATCACAGGAAAGATGCGGACTTTAGGTCTGAATCTCAGATCTGTAACTGGATACTTGCACAAAGCCAGGTGACTCTGGGCAACTCACTCCTGTGTAAAATGGGAATAAAGACATGTACCTTGCAGTGTATTCAGAAGGAGTAGAGATAAACATGCAGACCCTTGGAACATAGCTGGCCAATAAATACAGGGTATTACATGCACCCCCCACCCTGTATTTACTGCATTCTTTTTTGCAAACTAATCTCACCCTCTATTATTCCCCCTCCTCCACCAACCTAAGGCTTTATACCAATGGGGAAGCCATCACAGAAGCCAGGGTTACCAGAAGCTGCCTGTTGGCCTTTAACCTCTATGTAGCTCATTCATTCATTCATTTAGCAAGTATTTCTTTTTTACTTATTTTTTATTTAAGTAGAGTTGATTTTGGCTTTTCCTGGTTGTTCAGCAGCAAAGAATCCACCTGCAATGCAGGAGACAAAGGTTCAAACCCTGGGTCAGGAAGATTCCCTGCAGAAGGAAATGGCAACCCATTCCAGTATTATTGCCTGGGAAATCCCATGGACAGAGAAACTTGGTGGGCTACAGTCCATGGGGTCCCAAAGAGTAACAACAACAACATAGCTGGTCTACAATGTTGTGTTAATTTCTAGCAACATTTCAACTATTCATCTCAAGTATTTTTTGAGCTCCTGCCACATGCCAAGCACTACTCTAGTCTCCATTGCTTTCCAGCATTATCAGATCAGATCAGATCAGTCGCTCAGTTGTGTCCGACTCTTTGCGACCCCATGAATCGCAGCACGCCAGGCCTCCCTGTTCCTCACCAACTCCCAGAGTTCACTCAGACTCACGTCCATCGAGTCAGTGATGCCATCCAGTCATCTCATCCTCTGTCGTCCCCTTCTCCTCCTGCCCCCAATCCCTCCCAACATCAGAGTCTTTTCCAATGAGTCAACTCTTCGCATGAGGTGGCCAAAGTACTGGAGTTTCAGCTTTAGCATCATTCCTTCCAAAGAAATCCCAGGGCTGTCCACAGTTAACCAGACCTGCCTGACCCCTCAGGTTCTCCTTGGTTCACTGTTTCCAGGTGCGTGCTCAACCCTGAGCCTCTCTCAGGCCACCTGGGACAGTCGTGCTCTACACAACTCTTGTGGCACCATCCACATCCTAGTTCTTTCTTCCTGCTTATCTTCCCTGCCTATGTGCACATAGGGAATCTTTCTGAGTTTATTATGCTAACAAGCAAAACTAATTCAGTGAAATCCTAGAACCAGACTGGGGAGGAGAAAAGGTTCTTCCTGAGTATAAGACTCAGCTCTGCCCTCCATGGAGAAAGAAATGGCAACTCACTCCAGTACTCTTGCCTAGAAAATTCCATGGATGGAGGAGCCTGGTGGGCTACAGTCCATGGGGTCGCAGAGTCGGGCACGACTGAGCGACTTCACTTTCACTTTCTGCCCCACATAGAGGACGGCTTTCTGGCTGGGGGTGGGAGGTGGAATAACGTTATTAATAACTATAGTGTCAATGTGTTTGTCCTTCCTTTAATGCTCAAGGGAATTTTGTGGAAAATGTTATCATTTCCATCTTATCAGTGAAGAAACAGATCCAGAGGAATTAAAGAATTTGCCCAAGGTCACAGAGCCAATGAATGGCTGTGTTAGGGCCAAAACTCAGTTCTCCTGATACCCAAACCTGTTTCCTTGTGAGGTTGGTGGTCCAGCATCATTGTCTGATAGAACTTTCTGTGACGATGGAAATGTTCCATACCTGCAGTGTCTAACACGGTAGCCTCCAGCTACTGTGGCTATTGAGCATACGAAATGTGGCTAGTGCAACTGAGGACTTAGATTTCTTATTTTTTAATTAATTTAAGTTTAAATAGCCATGTGTGACTAGTGGCTACCATATTGGACAATGCAATAGCCTTGGTGTTAAACCTAAACTGCACAAAGAGGGGTTTTGGGTAGTCGCCCTTATCTTCCATAGGTACCATGCCCTAGAGCCATCTTCTCCATTCCAAGCCCCAGACCCAAATGAAACCATTCATAAAGAATCTTTGAACCCTGGAAGAGGGAGCTGACCCTGTACGTGGTCAGAGCCCACAGGCTGTCCAAATGGTTTGAGACAGAAAGGGCATACCCACCTAGTGACCACTTGTACCTCCCATGAAGGCTCAATTCTCCCTGTTAGTTTCAGTATCTTGAGGTCATGCTTTTGAAGACAAAAGTAAGTTGATTGCTGTTAAGCCATTATCACCTTGGAAATTAATTAGTCGAGCAGTCACTTCCTAGGATTGAGAGACAGGCTTAGAGAGAGAAAGAAAAAAAATAGAGAGTGGCATTACCTAGGATAGAAGCAGAGATGAGAGAGGCCTCCAGTGGAATCCAGTCCAAACTCATTTTATTTTGGCCAATATCAATTGCAATAAAAAATATTTGAATTAACTGAATTTCCAATATTTAAACATAAGGTTTTGGATGAAAACTACTTTTCCCACATTCCAGGAACCATGGGCCACCTCATGATGCCCTCATTTTATTAATATCGTCAATCACCCAGAGCAGCAGCAGCTGTCCTGTTGAGATGGACAAGAAGCAGTCCTGTTCTCTGCAACCCCTAACACTAGTTCCCTGCAATATCCTTCTTTTGTCACTAGGCTGACCTGGCTGGTATCTGTAGGCATTTGTGGTTTAATCCCAAAGTAGGCGTGCAGCCCTAAGCAAGGTGCCTCTGCAAAGGACTGGGCTAACACGACAGTGCTAGCTCGGTCTCTGGAGGCCCGGGGGGAGGGTTGGCAGTGGGGCAGGGTTGCAGGTGGGGAGAGGATATGGAAAAAGGGCCCCCGGAGGGAGCTGGAGCACACAAATGAAATGCCACCACCTCCGCACTCCGCCTCCTCCCTCACCTGCATTGATACGTGCCAGACGTTTCTTGGAACGTCTTGATCTCCAGCCTCCAGAGCTTTTTACTTCTACTTTCTTCCAGTACCTAGAACAATGCCAACCACGCAGAAAGAACTCAAGAAATGTGAGTCATTCACAATAAAATGCATTCAATTCAGTTGCCTCCGTCAAGACTCCCCCGTTATTGCTGCAATCTGTCATTCTCCCCACTGAGTGCTTCTGTATACTCTCTCCTTTTTAAGCTCACACTAAATCTCTATAGTTAATCCTCGCTGAGAAGGATTTCTTCATTCCAGACCTCTACCCCCGTGACTGGCCCAGCCAAGAAATGCCATAACAGAAGATGCAATTCCCTTGGGTCTCTCAGCATGGTTCTGGAGGCTAGGTCAAAAATGAGGATTTCCCTGGTGGTCCAGTGGTTAAGAATCCACCTTGCAATGCAGGGGACACGGGTTCCATCCCTGGGCAGGGAACTAGAATCCCACATGTGTGAAAGCTCACACACCCCGGAGAAAGATCCCAGGTGCTTCAGTTAAATAAATAATAAACATTTAAAAAAAAAAAGTATCCAGGTTGTGACCCATTATATGACTTTAACACTTTTTCTCTTTTTTCTTTTGTACTTCAGTCTGTTCACTTGAGATTTTCTCCAGGTAGAGTGGAAGGAATCTGGAAAGCTCCGTGGAAACAAGAACTATGAATTTTAATTGTTGTACCCCTAACACTAGAGGAGTCTATAGTACAGAATAGGGGTTCTCCAAATAAAGTTCTGCGTTCACATAAGTGTGAACAGAAAAATAAGGAACCCCTAGATTAGGAAGGGATCAAGGACACAGGCTCAAAACACTGCTGTACCTTTTCCAACCTATGTTAGCTAATTTACATAATCAATCTGAGCTTCTCTTGCCTGATCTGTGAAAATTAAGGGACTTCTGTAAGCAAAAAAGAAAAGGCTGCAACCAGAAACTGAAAATTACGAAAGGAAATAGCTCATTGGCAAAGGTAAATATAAAGTAAAGTCAATCAGCCATGTTTAAAGCTCGTAGGAAGGTTTAAAGACAGAAGTCGTAAAATCATCTACATTCACAAGAAGTAGTTAAGGGATATACAAGACAAAAGGCTGGAAAATATAATGTCAGAAACAGTAAATGTGGAATGGAGATGAGGGAGTAAAAATGCAGGGTTATCAAAGTGTGTTTGTATGTAAGAGACCAGCAACTTGAAATAATCATATATGTGTCCTGTGCACACGTACTTAGCTGTATCCAACTCTTTGTGACCCCGTGGACTGTAGCCTACCAGGTTCTTCTGTCCATGGAATTTTCCAGGCAAGAATACCACAGTGGGTTGCCATTTCCTACTCCAGGATATCTTCCCCACCCAGGGATCAAACCCTTGTCTCTTGCATCATCTGCACTGGCAGGCAGACTCTTTCCCACCGACAACACCTAGGAAGTCACAATCACATATATATGGTTATATATAAACCTTACAGAAACCAAAAAACCAAAAATCTATAATAGATATACAAATAGAATAGAAATACAAAAAAGTAAGGAATCCAGACAGAATACTAAAAGTAGTCTTCAAATCACAAGGGAAGAGACAAGAGAAAACAATCCCAAAACAAGTAACAAAATGACATAAGTACATGCCTTTCAATAATTTCTTTAAATGAGGACTTCCTTCATGGTCCCAATGACTCTGAGGTCTTAATGCAGGGGACCCAGGTTTGAGCCCTGGGAGAAGGCAATGGCACCCCACTCCAGTACTCCTGCCTGGAAAATCCCATGGATGGAGGAGCCTGGTAGGCTGCAGTCCATGGGGTCGCTAAGAGTCAGACACGACTGAGCGACTTCACTTTCACTTTCCACTTTTCATGCATTGGAGAAGGAAATGGCAACCCATTCCAGTGTTCTTGCCTGGAGAATCCCAGGGATGGAGAAGCCTGGTGGGCTGCAGTCCATGAGGTCGCACAGAGTCAGACGTGACTGAAGCGACTTAGCAGCAGCAGCAGCAAGGGAACTAGATCTTACACGCAGTGACTAAGCGTTTGGATGGTGCAACTAAAGATCCTGTGTGCCACAACTAAGATTGAAGATCCAGCATCGGCAACGAAGACCCAGTACAGCCAAGTAAATAAATATTTAAAAAAATAATAATTACTTTAAATGTAGGTGGACCATATGTGTCAATCAAATGACATAGAGTGGCTGAATGGATATAAAACAAGACTCAAGTATATGTTGCCTATAAGAGACTCATATCAGATCCAAAGACACAGCCTGAAAGTGAGAGGACAGGAAAAGGTATCCCATGCAAATGGAAATCAAAAGAAAGCCAGGGTAATAATACTTATGTCAGACAACATAGGCTTTAAAACAAAGACTATAACAAGAGACAAAGAAAGACATTACCTAATGATTAAGGGATCAGTCCCAAAAGAAGCATAACAATTGTAAATATTCATGCAACAAACATGGTAGTGGTGATTTAGTAGCTAAGTCTTGTCCAACTCTTGCAACTGCATGGCCTGTAGCCCATCAGGCTCCTCCGTCCATGGTATTTCTCAGGTAAGAATATTGGAGTGGGTTGCCATTTCCTTCTCCAAGGGATCTTCCTTCTCCAGGAATCAAACTCAGGTCTCCTCCATTGCAGGCAGATTCTTTAACCACTGAGCCTGGTATCAGTATCTAAACCCATGATACAAATGCTAGCAGACATAAAGGGAGAAATTGACAGTAACACACAGAAATTGACTTTAATACCCCACTTACATCAATGGACATGTCATCAGACAGAAAGCCGATAAAGAAACACGGGCTTAAAATGACACATTAAAACAAAATGGCTTAATATTAATAGAACATTCTACCGAAAAGCAGCAGAGTATACAATCTTTTAAAATACACATGGAACATTCTCCAGGATAGATCACATACTAGGCCAAGTGCCCATCAATAGATGAATGGATAAAGAAGATGCATAAATGGATAAAGTACATGCCTAATGGAATATTGTTATTTAGTCACTAAGTTTCGTCCTACTCTTTTTGTGACCCCATGGACTGTAGCCTGCAAGGCACCATTGTCCACAAGATTTTGATGGCAAGAATACTGAAGTGGGTTGCAATTTCCTTCTCCAGGGGATCTTCCCAACCCAGGGATCAAACCTGTATCTCCTGCATTGTCAGGCAGATCCTTTAACGCTGAGCCACCAGGGAAACCCAATGGAATATTACTCAGCCGTTAAAAAGAATGAAATCTTGCCATTTGTGACAATATGGATGGACCTAGAAAGTATTACTCTAAGTAAAATAAGTCAGACAAATACGGTATGATTTCACTTATATGTGGAGCCTAAAGAACAAAACAAATGAACAAACAACAAAACAGAATCAGTTATGTTTACAGAATACAAACACATAGTCACCAGAGGGAAGGGGGAGAGGGTTGGGGAGAGGAAATCAATAGGTGAGGGAGATTAGGAGGTACAAACCTCAAGTTGCAAAATAAGTAAGTCACAGCTATGAAATGTACAGTGTGGGGAATACAGTCAATAAAGCAATGTAATATCTTTTCACGGTAACATATTATAGCTAGACTTATTGTGCTGATCATTTTGAAAAGTGTAGAAATACCAAATCACTGTACCAGGTAACAGGAACTACCATAGTTGTTGTAGGTCAATTATGCTTCAGAAACAAACAAACGTACAAACAAACTCATTGAAAAAGAGATCAGATTTATGGTTATCAGAGTTGAGGATGATGGGAGGGGGAATGAAGGCAGTCAAAAGGAACCAACTTCCAGCTGTAAGATATATAAGTACCAGGGATATAATGTATAATATGATAAATATAACAGTACTATTTGTGAAAGTTGTTAAGAGAATAAATCCTAAGGATTTCACCAAAGAGGAAGTATTTTTAAATTTCTATTTCTTTAATTCTGTAACTAAATGAAATGATGGATGTTCATTACATTTATTATGATAATCATATTATGATGTATGTAAGTCAAACCATTATGCTATATACCTTAAACTTTTACAGTACTGTATGTAAATTATATCTCATTAAAATGCAAGAAAAAATAAAATGGATGTATTTTATTGTATTTTAAATATACCTTAATAAATTTGATTTAAAAAGAAGAAAGCATTCAATTGTTCCTCTTTACTTGTGAGTAAAGGAAAAAAAATATTAGTGTTACATACAAGGTGCTTGATGATATGGCCCCTTTGTATTTCTCCAGCCTTATTTCCAGCTAGAATCCCACCCACTTTGCCCTAGTCATTCTGAAATACTTGCTGCTTCCTCGTCACCGTATTTTTTCATTCTTTCATCTTTATAAATGTTATTCCAACTTCCTGGATTCCAAACCCCACTCTTTGCCATCTTGTCATTTGACTAACTCCTATTCATCCTTCAAGATCAACTCAAGCCCGCCTGAATTCTCAAGGCTGAATCCAGTACCTCTCTGATGTGTTCTCACAGTGTTCTTTGCGTACCTATGAGTGAAAGTAGCTCAGTCACGTCTGACTCTTTGTGACTCCATGGACTGTAGAGCCTGTCAGGCTCCCCTGTCCATGGAATTCTCCAGGCAACACTACTAGAGTGGGTAGCCATTCCCTTCTCCAGGGGATGTTCCCAACCCAGGGATCGACCCGGGTCTCCTGCATTGCAGGCAGATTCTTTACCATCTGAGCCACAGGGAAGCCCAAGAATACTGGAGTAAGTAGCCTATCCCTTCTCCAGGGGATCTTCCCAACCCAGGAATTGAACCAGGGTCTCCTGCATTGCAGGCAGATTCGTTACCAGCTAGCCACCAGGGGAGCCCATGCTGTGCATACCTGTAGTCTGATGTTTTCACACTGTGGTTTCATGGCTAACATTCTTGACTCTCTCCCTTACTATGGTCTGAGCATCTTGTAGCCAGAGTCTGCCTTATCACATTTGTAGCCCAGGATCAGGCTGACACACCTTCTAAGACAGTGTGAGCACCTGGGCTCCACAAGAAGCAGTCAAAAGAAACTTCATTACACTGACTGTTGGTTGACAGGTGGTTGGTAGCCGCACCCTATCTGTGAGGTAGCGTGCCTTCAAACCACAGCTATTCACTCCTACATCTTTCTCTGTTCCACATAATACTCATTAATCGATTCACTTAACTTAATTGGATGTACACTTCTAAGAACATCTGTTTTAGTTCAACGTACACTCACTCATTCCTGAAGAGTCTGACAAGCAGCTGTCACGAATAGCTGCCCAGGCAGAAACGAGGCAGCACTGCCCTCATGCTCAGAGATTCCGCTTGATGACACAGTTGGAGCAGCTTCTTTCCACGACTGTGATTTATTTTCTTCACCTTTGCTGGAGCTCTAACAACAATCGCCTCCCCCGCTTTCACCACCTGGCTGTCCCCCCAACGTCTCCCCAGCACCCAATCTGTTCTGCCAACACCGCTTCCAGCACACAAACCTGACTGATGAAGAGTGACAGCCGACCTGACGTCACTTTCTCCAATGAAGGCGTTTTACATGCTACCATCACTCCTTGATCCTTTCCTCCTACTTTTGTTTTGGTTGGAATTCATTACAGAGTCATTCTCTGGTCCTGTGCAACGGTCACTAATGGTCTTTTTTTTAATTGGAGTATAATTGCTTTACGACATTGTGTTAGTTTCGGCTGCACAACATTGCGAATCAGCTATAAGTGTGTATATACATATATATATATAAGGCTCTATCTTGAGCCTCTCTCCCACCCACCCCCATCCCACCCCTCTAGGTCATCAATAGAGCACAGAGCTGAGCTCCCTGTGCTATCACTGATGGTCTTTTTTACTGTCTGACACTGAATGTCTACCCAGCAAAGGAAAGATTGGTGAGTGACTTCACCAAGTCAGTGCTCAAAAGCAAGGGGATGAACCTGTAGAGAGGAGAGTAGGAGAAGATAGATGAGAGGGGAAAATACCATTAAATATAAAGCTGGGTTTTCAAATCCTGTTTTCAAAGGACTGAGTTGATCAACTGAACTGCTCTTTTCAAATCTTCCTTTTACGAGGAAGATTCCTTTGTTTGTTCATTCTTTCAGTCTGGCTAGAGCTCCCAAGCAGAGAAGGCACTGGCACCCCACTCCAGGACTCTTGCCTGGAAAATCCCATGGACCAAGGAACCTGGTAGGCTGCAGTCCATGTGGTCGCTAGGAGTCGGATACAACTGAGCGACTTCACTTTCACTTTTCACTTTCATGCACTGGAGAAGGAAATGGCAACCCACGACAGTGTTCTTGCCTGGAGAATCCCAGGGATGGGGGAGCCTGGTGGGCTGCCATCTATGGAGTCACACAGAGTCGGACACGACCGAAGCGACTTAGCAGCATCAGCAGTAGCAGAGCTCCCAGGAAAAGGTTCAAGGTGGCCTCATCTCCAGTGCAGTCCCAGGGGTCTGGATCTAACAGCGACTCCATGTCCCCTGAAACCACCCCCAGACTTACCCTGGAGAGTGATGTTTTGTGGACATTCAAATCCACCGAGAGCTTAAACATGGTTCTTCTGGGAGAGGGCCAGGAGACGGAAAGGCCTTTATCAGCAATCTGTTCTCTGAAAAATCTCAGCCATGTGCACAAACAACCTAAATCTCACAGAGTGTCAGGCGGGGGATTCAGGGATTGGAATGTTTGCTCATATTTTCCTAAAATATCCAACGAACCATGAACCTAAACTCTACACCTGAGGCAAACTGGGAACTGCTATTTTAACAAAGCGCAGCTTAGAAAACAAACAGCACACAGTTTGCAGTTGGGGCCAGCCCCAGAGAGACTTCTGGCAGCACTTTATGGGTGACTAACACTCAAGTTAAAATCAACACGGGTTTCCCAAACACAGCCTCTCTGAGGGTGATGAGTAGAACTTTCACCTGTCTGCCATGGCTCGCTTCAGCGATGCTTTACCACGTGAGTTCTGGGAGGAAGCTTTTTCCGAGCACACAGTAGAATTTTTGAAATGCTAGTGAGTACTAGCATTGTCTGATTTAGGCTCTCTCCTCTTGGTCTCCTGTCATACCTCTGGCAGAGAAGGACAAGAGAGAATGTGTAACATGAGACAGGAAACACACTGGTTAATTTCACAAACATATGCAGAGCTCCTCCCTTCTGTGGGGCCATTAGGGAATATCATGATGACTAAGCTGCCCTCAAATGAGGGCTGATAAGAAAACAAATAATTAAAATAATGCTGCCGAGTGCTGAATAAGGTTTATATGAAGGGCCGTGAGAACACGAAGAGGAATAATTAATTTTGTCGGAGGCAGTCAAGGAAGGTTGTGTGGTGTTGTTCAATTGCTAAGTCATGTCTGACACTTTGCGACCCCATGGACAGCAGCACACCAGGCTTGCCTGTCCTTCACTATCTGCTGGACTTCGCTCAAACTAATATCCACTGAGTCAGTGATACCATCCAACCATCTCATCCTCTGTCGTCCCCTTCTCCTCCCACCTTCAATCTTTCCCAGCATCAGGGTCTTTTCCTATGAGTTGGCTCTTCACATCAGATGGCTTCAGCTGCAGCATCAGTCTTTCCAACGAATATTCAGGGTTGATTTCCTAGAGGGTGACTTTTAAGCTGACACCTTGAGAGATGTGTCCAAGTGATACAAGAGAAAAAAGACATTCCAGGAAGAGGGGATGTCTTCCAAACACCCCCAGAGGCCTGGAAACCCCCCAGAAGTGTGGTGTGTTTGCAGATTAAGTGGGAGGAGACTGGGGAGGTACAAGACTGATTGGGGATTTGGGGTCAGACATGAAGGTTATATCTGCATCTAACTAAAAGATTTGGACTTAATTCTTTGAGTGAAATGACAGAGGATTTTAAGCGTGGGTATATAAAGAAAGCTTAGGGCCAAAGAATTGATGCTTTTGAACTGTGGTGTTGGAGAAGACTCTTGAGAGTCCCATGGACTGCAAGGAGATCCAACCAGTCCATCCTAAAGGAGAATGGTCCTGGGTATTCATTGGTAGGACTGATGTTGAAGCTGAAACTCCAATACTTTGGCTACCTGATTCGAAGAGCTGACCCATTTGAAAAGATGCTGATGCTGGGAAAGATTGAGGGCAAGAGGAGAAGGGGACAACAGAGGATGAGATGGTTGGATGGCATCACTTTGGGTGGACTCCAGGAGTTGGTGATGGACAGGGAGGCCTGGTGTGGTGTGGTTCATGGGGTCGCAAAGAGTCGGACACGACTGAGCAACTGA
This sequence comes from Bos taurus, assembly GCF_002263795.3. Classification (NCBI taxonomy): domain Eukaryota; kingdom Metazoa; phylum Chordata; class Mammalia; order Artiodactyla; family Bovidae; genus Bos; species Bos taurus. Next base: position 14,548,118 of record NC_037339.1, read on the forward strand.
ACTGAACCGAACTGATGACTGATTCAATTTTAGAAAGACATACGAGGCAGCAAGGAAAACAGGACATGAGACGGAAGGTCAGAGGCTCCCACCATAGATCAACTAAGGAGAAATGAAAGCCTGGAATAAGTTCATGGTGGTGGGAATGGAGAGGGCAGCTGGGAGTGTGGCCTTTAGAGAGTGGAGTCTATAGAATTTGGTGGTTGACCAGGTGAAGTTAACTGTATGCTGCCCACAAGCACATAGACCCCACCCCCAAGACAGGTTGGAACCCGAAGGTTGATGATGTGGACTCCCACCTACCTCACCACCAACCAATCCGAAGAATGTCCATGAGCTGATCACACCCTCCTCTTTGAATCTTTACTATAAAACTCTTCACTACCGCCTCCAGATTGGGACACATAACTTTGAGAGCATTAGCACACTGTGGGCCCTTTTCCCTGGTAAAGCAATGAAGTTGTTCTTTTCTACTTAAAAAAAAAAAAAAAGAATTTGGTGGTTGATTATCCTGGGGTGAGGGGTGGGGAAATGGGGATGCAAGGTGAGGCAGGAAGAAAGTCAAAGGGGATCATGAAGTTTCCCTACCCTAGCCAACTGAGTCGATGGTGATGGTGTTAACCTGGCTGGGAACTCAGATACAAGAGGCTGAAACACAAGAGAGAAGAAACTAGGTCCCGCCCATCCTGAATGTTTACTATCTAGTAACGGAATTTGGAAAAGCCCAGGTGAAGGTAGCTGCTTTTGTTTTGACACAATTTTTCTTTAAAAAAAAAAAATTTCTTTATTTGGCTGCGTGGGACCTTGGTTGCAGCGCAAGGGGTCTCTGATGTGTCATGCAAAGTCTTTCACCGGCACGTGGGCACAACAGTTACGGCACACAGGCTTAGTTGCGTGCCCTGCAGCCGGTGGGATCTTACTACCGTGACCAGGGATCAAATCCAAGTCTCCTGCAATGCAAGGTGGATTCCTGACCACTGGACCACCAGGGAAGTCCTTAGACAGAGCTTTTCAATCAATTGCTTTAAAAGGAACATCTGTTATATTTTGGTGGTCCTAGACACACGTTCAGTTGACTCATTGGAAAAGACTGATCTGGGAGGGATTGGGGGCAAGAGGAGAAGGGGACGACAGAGGATGAGATGGCTGGATGGCATCACTGACTCGATGGGCATGAGTCTGAGTGAACTCTGGGAGTTGGTGATGGACAGGGGGGCCTGGCGTGCTGCGATTCGTGGGGTCGCAAAGAGTCGGACACGACTGAGCGACTGATCTGATGTGATCTGATCTGAGACACACGTTCCTTAGGGAGTTAAACGGACATAGTGTTGATGTGAGGTCTTCCCTTGCCTACACGGTGCCCCAGGGGTCACAGTAATGAAGACAACGTGCTAGGCAGGAAGGACCTTGTCTTCCTCACTGTTTCCATGCTGTTGGGAGCCTGGGCATGCAAGACCCTGGGCAGAGCTGCCAAGACAGGAGTTCAGGCCCTGCACCATCACCCTGAACACCCAGGAGGACCTGACGTGTCATTAAGGGCAGTGTTGGCACTGGGCGAATGGTAAGGCAAAACAGGGGAAGAGGTGCTACAAAGGTGACCCTGGGACCTCAGAATTACTCAGCCACTTCCTTCTCGGGCCAATCTGAGCAGCTTCAGAAAACAACAGCTCTGAGCTATAAGGCCGATTGTCACCCTGCATAATCAGTTACCATCGCTGACCACAGCCCGGGAGAGCCTTGGCCATGGGTGCAGAGATACCTCTGTCATCCTGGAGGCTTCAGCCTGAGGATATGAAATGTCAATGTCTAAATTCCATGAGGAGGGAATTCCCTGGTGGTCCAGTGGTTAGGACGTCCTGTTCTCACTGCTAAGGGCATGGGTTTAATCCCTGGTAAGAGAAGCAACAACCCACAAGCCTCCCAGCAAGGCCATAACTAACTAACTAAATAGATAAATTCATTGAGGGAAGCACAAAATGTTCAAATTGGCCATGAGGACTTCCGCGGTGGTAGAGCGGATAAGAATCCACCTGCCAGTGCAGGGACACAGGCTCAGTACCAGTCTGGAAGGATTCCATGTGCCAGGGAGCAACTAAGCCCATTCACCACAACTACAAAGCCCACGCACTCTGAAGCCTGCCCTCCGGAATAGGAGAAGCCGCTAGTGAGAAGCCCACACACCGCATCGAAGAGTAGCCCCTGCTCCATACAACTAGACAATCCTGTGTGCAGCCACAAAAGCCCAGGGCAACCAAAAATAAAGTTAATGAATTAATTTTTTAAAGAAAAACTGTGATGAGGTGGACAAGGACTAAAGGAGTCTGGAAGGGGAGACAGCCGTCAGAGTCTTCTTGAAAAGATGGGCTTCCTGAAAGCTGTGAACAGGTTACTGGGTGAGGAGGCAGGAGGGCAGCCCATGAGTGAAAGCACAGGTGGATTCGCAGAGCTGGAAGAGATGGTCCACCTTCCTGGTAGAAGGCAAGGCTGGAAAGGTCAAGGGAGGTGAGATCCTTGAGGGCCTTGAGGAGGGGGCAGAGTAGCAAATGGGAAGTTCATTCAAGATTTGTGAACAAGCGCTTGACATTGGGGAATGATTGCTTTAGCAGAAGTGTCTGAGCTCCATAGGCTGGGGAGGCAGGGGAGTCAAGATCAATTAGGGGATCACTGAGACACAGAGGAGGAATCTGACTTAACTCATTAAGTCAAGCATTGAGCTTGAAACATTTTTACATAACTACCTAAGATCAGAGTTCCTATCCCCGCTCTACAGTTTGGCAAAGTGAAGCTCAGAGACTGCTGAAACACACTCTTGTAGGTGGCAAAGCCAAGGTTCACACTCGAGTCTGTCGGATTCCAAGCCCACATTTCCTTTGTGCTGTGTTAGGGGAGATACTAATGAGAATGGAAATCTAATGCTCCCTAGCTGAGCATTAGATTCCCCTGTGGAGCTTTTCAAACTCTTGATGCTGGGGCTGCCCCACAGACCAATTAAATCAGGACCTTTAAGAGTGGAATCCAGACATCAATCTTTGTGTAAAGCTTCCCAGGTGAGCCCCTGTGCGACTGAGTTATAGAGTATCACTTACAAGAGATGCGGCACAGGAAGAAGAACTGGTAACAGTTGACTAGCAAATGAGAGAACGAGAAGGGGGAAGAAGGTGACCTTAAGATCTTTAACTTGGATAAATTCAGAAAGGGATGCCACAGTGGAAATGAGGAATTTATTTTCAGAGTCCTTTACCGTTAAGGTGTGACATCTGGGTGGAAACAGCCAACAGATGCTTGACAAAGTGAGCCAGAGACTCCAAGATCTCGAGAATCGAGACCATACCAAGCTCAACACTTCAGTACCCAGTGGGTGGCAGGGCCAGCTCATCGCAGCGTGGGAGAGGCAATGGATATATTTCCTGAAATTTTGCAAACCGCTGGTGAATGCAGCCATCATTAAAAATCGAGTCATAAACACTTATAAGTAAATGATCTTAAAAAGAGCTGTAATAAATTCTCAAAGCTCTCAACTCTCTAGTTACTTTACTACAGTTTCTTATTATCTGTGGTTTTCAGATGATTTACATCTATTTTTATCTGCATCGTGGGACAATCATATAAAGGCATCCTGGGTGCATCTCTCCCCAACCCTTATCAACGGCAGCCATGTCAATGGTTTGGCATCAGTTATGGAGAGGATTATTTGCATCATGAAAATTTACATTGCAGAAACTGCAAATTAGAACTACCCTCTCCCCAGAGAGTCAGCACACCACCACCCTAAACCATATAATGATCCCGACAGAAAAATCTGTGTGTGAGTGTGGGTCCAGAGCCTCATTAAAGTAAAACAAAGGGAATAATGTAGAAACTAAGACTCTATGGACACGGGGAAGAAATTAATGCTAAAAACAGTTTCTAATATTGATTGATATTTCCCCAAACACAAGCTTTTTGCACTACTCAGGTCCTCTGAGATTGCTGCTATTCCAAATAAACCTGTTTCATTTAGCTCCATGAATAAGAAACTCCTAGCCAGAGTAGACATATTTTATATGCACACATAAAAATCCTCTGTGTGTATATAGCACTTTCCTTTTAAGGAACTCACAGCAATTACACATGTGCTCATTAGTCCTAGGAACAGCCCTGGGGAGGTAGTTAGGTGCCAGAGGAAGTAGGAAGAAATGAGAAAACAAGACCTGTTAAATTAGAAAACAGGGCATTACCGAGCCTCAGTGCTGTAAACAATCTTTCTTCTCCCAGTGCAGGAAACCCTGGGATGTTAACGTGTCCTGATTAAGAAGGTTCTAGAATTGGACTCCCTTCCCTGGCATTTCTCCATGAGCATGACCACTCTTTCACTCCTTGTGTTCTCCTTCTCTTGCTAATCTGTTCCTAACTCCTACCTGGGCCAGGGCTGGAGTTTGTAGTCCAAGCTTCCCTGGCTCCTGAGCCCCAGAGAGTTCACCAAAGGGCCACAGGGCGGGAGATGGGCCAAGAGCTGGAGCAGCAGCCAATGGTCTCAGGCGTTGTTCTCACGAGACTTGTTGTCTCCCTGATGACCATTCCCAGACTCGGAACCAGTAACGCCATCCTCCCCTCTGGACCAGCAGCTTCATCCCACTGGGGATCCCAATGACTCTTCTGACTTCCTTTGTTGCCTTCCTGTGAAGTTCTGGAAAGTTCTGAATCCATCCTTCGGGGTACACGTCAGCATAACGTTAATGCTGGTTTCGTCTTCACACACCCAGGATTTATCTGTCCATCCAGCAGAGTGCACATGGCTCCTGATGATGACGATTGGAGGAAAGATGAACTAAAGTGCGTAAATGTGTGTGTGTGTGTGTGTGTGTGTGTGTGAGAAACAGACAAACTGACAAAGGCAAAGAGATAAACTGACAAAGAAGCGAGACAGCCTCCCACAGAGGCTGTGGGAATTCCTGAACAGAGGAATTATTTTCTTTGGAGGTGTTTTGTTTCTGACTCAGAATTTTATTGTTTGTTGGTAACTGGTGGGAGGGCACCTTTGAAGATAAATCTTCCTGAAGGGGAACCCGGGGCTCCACCCAAGCCAGACCACAGCGTCACAGTGTCCCCCTTAACAACTTCCTCTAGAGGCAACCCTGCGGGGGTGGGGGAAGGAGCGCTTTGGCTGGAGAGCACTGTCTCTGAGAGCATCTGTCTCTGGCCAAATATCTCTGGATATTCAGTGGTTGAGACCAGTCAAGTCTGAAAGGGACTCTGGCTGATTCCCAACCAGGACTTCCTAATGACCTCAAAGGTGGCAGTGGGTCTCCCACTAGCGCACTCCTGGGGTCTCATTCTCCCCAGGGTGTGGGCTTCTGAGGCGCTTCCTGAGACAGGAGGGTCCTCGAACCCAGCCTGAGTGGCCACACCAGGCACACAACACAAACAACTCAGTTAAGTGAAGTAGCTCGAGCGTGGAAAGCAGGGGACAGGGTTTCGTCTTCCTGGTTCCATCACAGCCTCTGTGGAGCGAGTCTGCTCCTCTGAGAGGTCAGGGTGTGAGCAGTTGCAGTCACTGATTCAACAGTCACATTGAGCATGCCCCCCACCCAGCTCCAGATGTCAAGGTCAGCCTTGGGTTAGAGAAGCAAATAGCAAAACAGTCCTTGTGAACCCAGGCATCAACTAGCGGATAGGACCGACTCTCCAAGGGCTTTTCTCTGTCCATGGGATTCTCCAGGCAAGAATACTGGAGTAGATTGACAATTCTCTTCTCTGGGGGATCTTCCCAACCCAGAGATCGAACCCGGGTTGCCTGCACTGCAGGCAGATTCTTCACCGTCTGAACCACCAGGGAAGCCCCTTTCTCATCCAACAGTCTCTAAATATTTTCTTAGTGGCCAGAGAGCTTCCTTAGATCTCCTGAGCTAATGAAATTCAGTTCCTACTAAGTAAAAGGAATCATGTTTTGCTTGTTTGTTTGTTTGTTTTCTTTTGGGTTCCTGGACTTAACCACTTGGCACTGGCAATGTGGGTGTCTGAGCTGGTCATAGAGCCTCGCCACAGCCCCCGGGGAGAGGTGAGTGTGGCAACATCCGCCACGCTCATAAACACTCATTAGGCTCCTGTCTGCTCCGGGGACCTGAGCTCTAAGTCAGAGGCACAGCCCAGTTGTTCAGAAGCTTCTAGAAACCCTGCAGCCTGCACATGGAAAGGAGAAACAACAGAGCAAACTGATAAAACGGGAGCTGTCAGAGCAACAAAGGGGATGTGAGTACAGAACTGGGGAAGAGGTTCCCATCGGGGGAATTCTCTGGTGACCTAGTGGTTAGGATTCCAGGCTTTCACTGCTATGGCCTGGGTTCAATTTCTGATTAGGGAACTGAGACCCCCACAGCCATGGGGGAGCCCCTCCCAATTAAAAAAAAAGAAAGAGTTTCCATTTGGGAGGGTGGAGGAAAGAGGAGCATACGGACCATACGACAGTCACCAGCTGTGTCCTGTTGCTCCATGGCAGGGAAAGGAGGGTAGAGAGGACTGGGATGGGGACCCAGGACCCTGAAAGCTTCAGGACATCAGGGAAAAGTCATAATGCTGCGGTAAAACCTCTCTAGCTCTTCATTCTGACAATGACAGCCTCCTTGCACACTAACCCCCACACCGCCAGCCCCTCTCTACACACCCACCCCCCAACATCTTACATAAGCGCCTCCTATTGTGTTAATATTAGAGGAAAAACGTGACTAAGGGTGAGTGTGTGCCCAAAGAAAAATAAAGCTAGGAAAGGAGTCTCAAATGGTCGCCCCCACCCCAGGTTATCTTGGCTCGGTCCCTGAATCTGTCAGTTCACAGGCTCTGACATAAAAGGCAGGAAGTTACATACACTAAACAAAGCTCCTTAGATGTCAGGAAATTAACCTGGGAAATCGGAGCCAAGAGCGATTAAAGGCATTGCACTTAGAGTTCAAAAACCACGATGGCGTTAGATCAAAAGCTGTTTTCTGGGCACCCCGGGCTTGGTTCTGCCAAACTGCACATCCCCATCCAGGGAAACCCGGCCACAGGGCCCACACGCTTGTGTGTTGTGTGTGTGTGTGTGTGTTTTCCTGCCGTGTGAGTTAATCATCACTCAGACCTATAGCTTTTGACTCTTAATGCCTTCAGACCTTGGACGCCCGCTCTTGGCAAGGCTGCCCACAGAAGAGCAGCCGGCCTGCATAGGCTTCCTGATTAGGGAAGAAGATCACACACCTAACCTCAGAGGGGGTCCAACCAGTGGCCCCAGAGGAAACAAAGAAAGCCCTTAAAAGGGGAGGAGGGAAGGCAGCCTGGGGATCCTGAACCTCCCAGCTAGTAAAACAAATGCCTTGTGGAGGGTGGAAAGGTCGGACCAGAACAAGCAACAGAATTGTAAGGATCATTATTTATGTTCACAGTGATAATAACATATCTTTGAGCCTGAGTTTCATACTCTTTACAATTAAAGGGTTGGACTAAGTGTCCTTTATAACACCTTCTAGCTTGGATGCCCTGAAATTCTTAAATAACTTTAACATTACACATCATAATGCAACTGTCAAAGCGTTGTGCACAACAGCACCTCTTTGTATATCCAGCTATGGGTGTTAACCCCATTGTACGGAGGAGTAAACTGAGGCCCTGTGAGGGGAAGTAGCTTGCCTAAAGCCACATATCTGGTAGATAGCAGAGCCTGTAACAAACCTTCAGCAGCTCCTCCTGGTCCAGTGCTCTGGAAGGGCAATCGTGGGCAATAGCTTGGTCCTCCAAGTGACGAAAGTACATTTGCAATCACAAGCTCAAGCTCAAAGAGTCACTATGTCTTCTTTTTATACTGGGAAATGAGAGGGTAAGGGGGGACCATTCAGCATTCCGGGGTTTGGGGAAGTGGAACACTCAGAGATGCCACCCACATGATGACCTCATAACAGTGCAAAACCCTCTTGACTCTACAGAGATGAAGTTAGTTGCATTTGCAGAAGAGGAAAACGGTGAGAGAGATGTTATTCATTCAACAACAGCAGCAAGGACTTCCCTGGTGGTCCAGTGGTAAAGATTTTGCCTTCCAATGCAGGGGTGTGGATTCGATTCCTGGTCTGGGAGCTAAGATCCTACATGCTTTACCCCCTCCTTCACCCAATGGACTTGAGTGGGTTTCTCTTTCTGACAACCAAACCACCCCCGATTATAACAAACGCACTGTGGATTTTGCTGAGATGCCCATTCTCTAAGCCATTTACCAAGGGATAAACATACTGGATATCAAATTCTGCCGTGTTGCATACCAGGTATACGTGGTCCTTGAATGATTTATTTTTACAATTTTGACTACATACAAGCAGCCACATGTAGCTGAAATAAAATATCTTCATGAGATCCAGTACTTGGATCTATAGGGCTTAGATGCAAAAAAATGAGGAATTCAACTAGTGAGCGTCTCCCACACCTGCCCCGTATCCATATCATGATGCAGCGTTGCTGCCCTCAACGCTCTGTTCTGCAAGCATTTTCTGAGGAAAATGATCTGTTAAGAGGTTTTCTTCAAAACTCCAGATATGTTTCCAATGAGCAGCCATGTTTAAAAACAACCGGACTATATGACGATCTTTTACTTTTATCTAGTTTGTCTCACTTTCTCTGTCTCATATCCAGTGTTCCCATTTCACTTAGTTTATGTTTTCTGATTTCTTTCTCTCTTCTTTTCTTGATGTTCTCTCTCAAGCTTTTATCAAGCATAGTAGAAAAGCTCTTGTATACATATAAATAGCATGTATAATATATATTTTAGAAAATTAAGAATTTTGCCCAACTAAAAAGTTTATGACATTTTGATTCCACTTGTTTGACTTAGTATGAATAGAATGCTAGGTTTCTAATTTAAAAAATTGATATGCAACAAGCAACAGAGATTTACTATACATCATGGGGAACTATAGTCAATATCTTATAATAACCTATAGTGGAAAATAATCTGAAAAATAATGTATGTGTATATGTATAATTGAATCACCTTGCTGTGCACCTGAGACATTGTAAGTCAACTATACTTGAATAAAATGTAACTATTAAGGGGAAAAAAGAGGTTTTCTTGGATTGGGGAATTTGTGACAGCACAAGCTGAGTCCCTTACAAAGTCCGTAGGTCTGTTACACATAGTTATTAATATATTTTTTAGAAACCTCTGTCTCTTCTACTATTAGCTCTTTGGAAGATGAGCTCCAAGCACCTTCTATAAGCAGGTATGTATTCAGTTCAGTTCAGTCCCTCAGTCGTGTCCGACTCTTTGCGACCCCATGAATCGCAGCACACCAGGCCTCCCTGTTCATCACCAACTCCCGGAGTTCACTCAGACTCACATCCATCGAGTCAGTGATGCCATCCAGCCATCTCATCCTCTGTCATCCCCTTCTCCTCTTGCCCCCAATCCCTCCCAGCATCAGAGTCTTTTCCAATGAGTCAACTCTTCACATCAGGTGGCCAAAGTACTGGAGTTTCAGCTTTAGCATCATTCTTTCCAAAGAACACCCAGGACTGATCTCCTTCAGAATGGACTGGTTGGATCTCCTTGCAGTCCAAGGGACTCTCAAGAGTCTTCTCCAACACCACAGTTCAAAAGCATCAATTCTTCGGGCGCTCAGCCTTCTTCACAGTCCAACTCTCACATCCATACATGACCACTGGAAAAACCATAGCCTTGACTAGACAGACCTTTGTTGGCAAAGTAATGTCTCTGCTTTTGAATATGCTATCTAGGTTGGTCATAACTTTCCTTCCAAGGAGTAAGCGTCTTTTAATTTTATGGCTGCAATCACCATCTGCAGTGATTAACACACATATATTTCTGAGTTAATTCTCTCATCAGATTCTCCTGCCAAATGTTCATCCAATAGCTTGTATTATCTCAGTTGTATTAATCAGCTTAAGCCAAGTTATGCTGCAGTAACATACAACCTACAAACCTCAGCGTTTACTGCAAGACAGGTTTGATGCTCACCCATGTCACTGTGGGTCAGTTACAGCCCATCTTCACATATTCTTCATTCCAGGCCCCAGTGACAGAGAGAAAGAGAGGTGGCACACCACACGGTGGCCCTTAGGGCATCTATACAACAGTGACACAATTATTTGTACTCACTCTTGCAAGCCAGTGCAAACCCCACAGGCACGCCTGACGTCAGTAGGGCAGGGAGGACGACTCTTCCACAGGGTGGATGGGTGCCAAAAATCACACAGCCATGCCTGGCACCGTGGGGCTAAATGCAAAATCCTCCACCAAAGAGCGACACAACAAATCGCAAATACAGATACTATGTATCACATCATTTCACAAAGAAAGTGAGGTGAAGCAATTGCCTGACCAGTGTCATGTTAGTGTTCAACTCGTTATTTGAAGAAAGTCTTCAGCCCTCTTGGTGTTTGAAGAAAGTCTTTGGAACCCAGGGCTTCCCAGCTGGAGCAGTGGTAAAGAATCTGCCTGCCAATTCAGGAGACCCAGGAGACACGTTTGATCCCTGGATCAGGAAGATCCCCTGGAGAAGGAAACAACAACCCACTCCAGTATTCTTGCCTAGAGAATTCAGTGGACAGAGGAGCCTGGTGGCTACAGTTCACGGGGTCACACAGAGTTGGACGCGATTGAGCTTGTGCACATGCTTTCTTCTTTCGGACTCTGGGTGGAAGATGCACTCCACTACAGCAGAGCTGTTTCCAGGTCTTCCTCTGAAAGAGATGCCTCTCCGGGACCCGATCTGTACATTATGCCACACTCCAGAAACGTTGACGTCAAGTTGTCACACTACAACATTTGGCCCTTGAATGTTTTATTCATTAGGATCATATGGGAATCCGAGTGAGCCAAGGTAGACGAAATTAACAAGTGTCAATCAAGAAACAGACTCGGAGCCAACACTTTGTCTCAATAAATGAAGCCGTTTTAAAATGCTCTTGGTTTAACCAGACTGAAAGAAGTGGTGGCTCTGGAGAAGGACAAGAAACTCTCACCCTCTAGGGTGGTGTCAGATGGTTCCCCCTGGCCATTGGTTGATTGCATCCTGCAGAAGCTGGCATGAGGGGTCTGGGAAACCCAGGGACTGATGCTTCGGAAGAGTCTGGCACCAGTAATTTACAAAGGGCCTTCACTATGATCTGGTCAACATCTCCAAGGTTAATTATTCCCATGACCACCAACAGCACCCATCCCAATTGGGTACCCTGGTCATCTATGGTTAATGATCTCTCTGGTCAGTGAGTAGTTTTGCTCAAGGTAAGAATCTGACTGCACACAGGTCCTCAAGTCTAGAAAACAAGTCGGAATTCACTGTTGTTGTTTTCTGGACTATTTAATTTCCTTTAAGTTGCATAGATAACACATTTGGTTTTCGAACGATGCAAGTTACAAAGAGTTCAGTGCTATCATGCTTAGCAACAGAGTCCCTGTGGAATACCTGTTCCCCATCTCTGCCAATAACATTTTTAAGGAGATTGGGCTTGATTAAAAAATACACTGTCAGCCGTGAATCCAACCTGCCCAGGATATATCAGGTTGCATCGTGTTATGAAACACACACCATCCTGGATGTTCTTCCAAAAGAATGTGTACAGAAAAGGCTGCCCTGCAAGAATAAGAGCTCCTTCCTGGGCCACACCACTCTCCACCTCCGTCCAAACACCCAGCAAGCTGAAGCATGTAGGCGTCCCTGGCTGAGCCCTGTACGGCCTCAGGACACCCTACACCACCTTTCCTGTGTTCTCCTGTGTGTGAGAGAGCAGTGCCAAGGCCAGCAGGCTAGGAAGGACAGAGGTGAGAAGGCACCGTGGAGCAATTTCCACAGCATCTCACTACTCTGTTCTGCTGATTGCTTATCAATCAGCAGAACTCCCTATAGAGACTTCAAGAAACTCAAGAGACGGGCTGGGAATTGCAGGCCTTAGTGTGGCAGATGCTATGCATTCATGAACATGTCAAAAACAGCACTTCTACACTCCATTCATAGGCCTGACTTGTGTCTATGGAATCAGACACTGGGTAGCTCAAAGCCAAGTCTCTGAAAACATCCTGCAGAAACCCCAAGATTGCCATCTCAAAGTCACTATAATTTCGCTATTATGCTGGTAATAGGCTAATGGCCCACAGGCAAAAGGATATTAAAAAGATTATATTAATGTTGGGGGTGGGGATGGGATTATGAAGGGCTTTGCAAAGCTAAATAAACCAAGAGCATCTAGCAGCCAATTCAGAAAAAAATGGATTTGCAGCCAAAGTTCTTCCCCAGTTTGGGCAGCAACAGCAGCATTCTCAGGACACTTGTTTTGCACATGTTTATTTTGAACCCCACGTGTTAGACACAGAGCTGGGGTCAACACAATACAGAGCTGGACGTGTTGTGATTCCTGTCGTGGGAGGCCTGACAGGCTAGTAGGCGAGATAGGACCACGCACCAGTGAGCGAGATGCCACCACTAAGAGGAAAGTGCCACAAAAGAGGTGTAGATGAAGCACTTTAGGAAGTGCAAAGGGAGAGATTACTCTCCCACACAGAACAGACCATGACTTTATGGAAGACAGGCATTCAGCCAAGTCTTCTGAAGGAGAAACGATGCAGGCAGTGCAGTTGGGGAGGAAGAGAATTCATTAGCTGCCTCCACGGGCGCAATGGAGGCATGGGGTACCGACCCGACGCCCTCTGTGTGGGGCGGCTGGGGCTTTGGTTGCTCGTGGCTCCAGGCTGCTCCCCATCTCTGAGGTTTGCCTTTGGCTGACCAGAACACCCCACCAGAGAGATACCCACGCCCTGCCTCTTGGGGACTGGCAGATACAGGGGCACAAAAGGGCAGTCCCCCCCACCTCAGCATGGGGACAATTCTGCACCCCATGTCCCATAGGGTCAGGCTGAGGCTTGTCTCTGCTGGGTTCTCTGCCCTCTCCTACCTTCCTTCCTTGCTCTCAGTAAATTACAGGCATCTGAATCTCTATCTCAGGCCTCACTTCTAGGGAATCCAGCCTAAGCCTCTGAGTTTGCCTCTTGCGTCTGCGCAGATGCACCAAGGAATTCTCGGGAAAGCCTTCCACGTCCCCATAAGTCATCCATTATACCCCCTGTTCCTTAGCTTCCTCTGTTCCATCCAGAACAGCACCCTATTTCCACATTGCATGTCTTACTTCTGTTTTCTCTCTTGCTAAGAGGGGTTCCCCACCACTTATTCCTTTCTTTCAAAGTCTACCTCAGTTTTACTTATTCCAAGGCTTGCCAACTAGACTCCATGCCTACCCCTTATGTGTGTTTTCTTTAGCACTGAAGTCATATGCCAGAACACGTACCTATTTTTATTTTTTAGACAATTAGATCCGAACTTAACCATCCCAATAGATGTTGTCACTTTCAAAGTACTCATCTTGGGAGATTAATCACTTCCTCCAATACAGCCACTGCCCATTCTAATTTGGGGATTCGTCTCTGGGTTTGACTTCAGCATATGTATTTCTCATACACCATTAAACATGATAAATAGACTACAGCAATTCTCTGTCCTTTGAGGCTTTAACAAATCATTCAGAACCATGACTGGTGATTGATTGCAGGTTAGTGAGAGTATATATGTATTTTGTAATTCCACACTTTACACACCCAGAACAGTTCCTTGGAAGATGAAACCCTTTCTCCCGCAAGGCTGCCCTAAATCCAGCCAATCCCAGTGATGGCAAATATTTGTCCTGTGAAAGTGACTTCCTTTCCTCTTTGAGACATTTGAACCCACACCTGATGAGTAATGTAGGTATTGATTCATTCATTCAACAAATATTTGTTGAGTGCTTTCCACACGCCAAGGATTTTGCTACAAGTGGGGCTGTAAAATCAAATAAAACATGGTCTTTACTCACATGGGGCTTAGAATCTACTGGAAAAAAGTTACAAGTAAATTGACCATACAGAACAGTGTAGTAAATGCTGTGATGGGGACAGACACGGAGGTTTATGGGAGGAAGAGGAGTGAGCTAGATTGGAAGGTCACGGAAACTGCTGGAGGCTGTTTTGAAGGATGATTCAGAGTTTACTAGATGAAGAAGGTTGGCGAGGGCGTGAGGGGAGGAACTGATTGTAGGAAGGCATAGGTAGAATTCTGAAACCGCAAGACACATTCAAGACACTTCCTGTGAAGAGTGAATTGGGAGAATTAATACAGAGATGAGAGAGTGCTCAGGCTCCTGGGAAGTCTAGGCAGGCTTATCCCAAGAGCAGTAGGAAGCCATTGGCAGCTCAAGCTGGGATAAAAACCAACCAACCAGCCGTATCGTGTAACTAAAAACGCATGGAATGATTTTGACGGGTGTTCTCAGTACTTCCTCATGTGTGCATGTGGTTCATCCTCTAACAACTGTGTGAGAGACACGGTGCTATCCCCCCTTTGTTGTTATTGTTTAGTCACTAAGTCATGTTTGACTCTTTTCAGACCCCATGAACTATAGACCACCAGGCTCTTCTGCCCATGGAATATCCAGGCAAGAGGAGTGGGTAGCCTTCTCCAGCTGATCTTCCTGACCCAGGAACTGAACCCACATCTCCTGCATTGCAGGTGGATTTATTTTACAGATGCAAACAAAAAAAAAGAGACCAAGGATATTAAGTAACTTGTCCAGGCCACACAGCTAGTAAGTGGCAGAGTTGGAATTCAAACTCTCTCCACCCCTCTCAAGTCCAAAGCCCCAAAGGATTCCCTAAAAGAAAACCAACAAAGGATATTAACAGACACATCACTTAAAAGGAAACTTTGAATTTTAAATATACTTACAGTGTTCAATCAGCATCAGAAAGTAAAATGATAATATTGAACAATCTTATATCTATTTAACCGGCAGAAAACATTAACAACCATGCACGATGCCATCTACTTTGCACCACTCAATAAACATTAATACATTTGTAACAGAGAAGGACAAACCTGACTCCATGTTGGATCTATTCCTTTAGCTGTAACCTTTGTGCTCTTTGTCTGGGTTTAGTCATGCTGGTTCTGCACATTTTGTAAAAGACTGTTGCCTATAGCCTGAAATATTACAGATAGCCCATTTTCAAGGCTCTGAACTTTAAAGGTATAGCGCTTGTCCGTTTGTATAGAAATAAAAAGTTACAAGAAAGAGAATACCATTTGTCTTGTTGAAGGTTTATAGGAACACTGTGAACAGACCTACTTGGACAGCTTCAAGAACAAGGATTCAGGCACCAAGAAGTTTGGAGCAACCAGCTACAACCCCTTCCCTTTCAGTAGAAGAGAAGCTTAACTTCTAACTCAGGGAAGATGGTTCTCTGGGACATGAGTCCACCATCTTCTAGGTCTGCTAACTGTCCAAATAAACTCTCTATTCCTGTCTCAGCAACTTGTCTCTTGATGTATTGCCCTGGTGTGTGGTGATGAGTATGAGCTTGGACTTGGTAACACATTGATGGTCATCTGTAAATTTACATAAATATTTTGCAAAACAGTGTAATAATTGATCCAAGAAAATATTTCAGAAGTAGACACAAAGTTTGTCATTGCAAGAGCAACAGTGCAAAGCTGAGAACAAACTAAATGTGGAGTGACGGGAGAACAGTTTGGTAAACAATCATACAACATCCCAGTGGAATATTGTGTAGTTATTTGACATAATCTTTTTGAGGGTTACATAACACCATGGGAAAATAGTTATAGGAACTAAATTGTCATGTGAAAAGGTAGAAAACAGTACAACATTGACATTCATGAAGAATATAGCCTATATCCTTGCAAATTCCCAGATAACTGAAAGCCACTGTGGCACACAACTGCTCCCTTTTAAATGCAGTAACTGAAAATGTGAAGTAACCCCCTGAGACTCTTAATGAACCTATGAACTCGGGATTTGCTTATAAAGTTATAAAAATAAATTCTGCCAATAAATTCTAGATTGCATTATATCACATCATTACTATACTTACCTAAATCTGCAAAGAAACAACATTTTTATCACTTTATGAGAGTTCCTCACAAGCTCCATAGGCTAGCACGAAAGCTGTATTGAAACGCAGTTCCCAGCAAAGGTAGGCAACTTGTTCACTAACTGTGGACTCTTGCCTTCTTTCATATCAGCTTTGAAATCCGGTCATTTCAAAGTTAAAGATGTCTTGGACGTCCCTGACAAATAATTGAAAAAATGAGAGTGTAAAATTCAAGTATGTCAACAATGTCTACTACTATTCATAATACACATAATTATATTACATATGTATACATATACATATATTATACATATAATATTACATAAATGTAGACATATGACTAATGCTGCCGCTTAGATATAAAAAATAGAGACAGGAGTGTTTGGGTAAAAGAATTCTAAGGAATATTTTCCTTTTAAAATATTTATTAAGTATTATATTGTCATTTTATAATAAGTAAAGCTCACACAAATGATTTACTATGCTATGGCCACATTCCAATAGGTTGAACTCAGTTGCCTTTAACCCATTGGTTTTATAGTGTTTAACGTGTTCGCAGGGCTTTGGGGTTGCCATACATGGGTAAAACCTGGGGAGTTAAGCAGGAACTCAGTACAGAACTAAGCACACCATACTTCCCATGACGTTTGACTAGAGGTGCCAAAATCAATATGTCTTTCTCTCCATATACACGGGGAAACTGCAATCAGAACTTGGGCTTCGAAGTGGGGCTGACAGTCACTCAGGTAAGGAGATGTGCCTCTGATTCCTGAACTCCACTGATTGATTGGACAGGAACTGCAACTGACATCCAGGGGTTCAGTCCACGTGACCCTGGGAGGGAGGGAGGGAGCAAGGAAGTAAGAAGGACAGAAAGAGGGGAGGAGTCATGCTAACGAGCTTGCTAGCCAGTTCTTTTCTTTTCTTCCAGCTCCTGTGTTGACCCCCAGGGATCATTCTATCTGTCCCAAGCATGTCACCAGAGAAGGCGGAGCAAATGGAGCAGAGGAGAGCAGTTCAGCTTGTACATTAGTATGTGACACAGTCAGAACCGGGGCCTGATGGTCCTCCGGGGGACTGAAGCACCCAGAAACGTTTCACTGAGAAAGTGGATGCTCTCTGCTCTTGTAGGAGGGGACCGGGGAGGGAAGAGTCACGAATGCTTAGGCCTGTGAATTTCGTGGTTTGTAAAAACTCATTGTCTTTTCACTTAGCACAAATAAAAACTGAGAAATAATACAAAGCAAGAAATACTGTTGCTCAAAGATAAACTGAATCATCCTGGGGAAACACCAGTAGCAAAGACTAGCAGAGGTGAGGAAGAAGACAGAGGTCACAGTTTAGCTTGAATCTTGAAAATTTTCTGGGAACTCTAATTTCCACTTTTTAAATAATGGAACTTCATAACATCTTAAACTCTGAGTCTCTGCATGTTTCTGATCAGCTAGAGAAATTCAATGCAGAAGTGGGGTGAAGGCCCAGGAGAAGAAGAAAAAAGAAACTTAAACAGGATTAATAAGTTCTGGAGTTCTGACGCATAGCACATGATGACAGCTAACAATACCATATCGTACACTTGAAATTTGCTAAGAGGATAAATTTTAAATTAAAGCTTCTTAACACACATGTGCATGCACATGCACACACACACACACACACACACAGTAACTGTGTAGACATGATAGATGTTGACTATCTTGATTGTGGTGATTTTGTGTATATTTTGTGGTATATGTGTATCAAAACATTGCCTTAAATAAATACAATTTTTCTATTTCAATCATGTCTCAATAAAGCTGCTTTTAAAAAAGAAAGGAAGAAATATTTAAAAAAAAAAATTTAGGACTACTAGCTCTTCGTTGTTTACCAAACTATTACTGGATAAGGGATGTTGCTGTTGTTCAGTCGCTGAGTCACATCCAACTCTTTGTGACCCCATGGACTGCAGCACACCAGGTTCCCGTGTTCTTCATTATCTCCTGGAGTTTGCTCAGATTCATGTCCTTAGATTTCATGATGCTATCCAACCATGTCATCCTCTGCTGCCCCCTTCTCCTCCTGCCTTCAATCTTTCCCAGAATCAGGGTCTTTTCTGGTGAGTCAGCTCTTTGAATCAGGTGGCCAAAGTATTGGAGCTTCAACTTCAGCATCAGTCCTTCCAGTGAATATTCAGGATGATTTCCTTAGGACTAAGGTATGATAAGGGATGATGATAAGGAGTAAGGGATGATGGACAGGGAAGCCCGGCGTGCTGCAGTACATGGGGTCACAAAGAGTCAGACATGACTGAGCCACTGAACTGAACTGACTGAAGGCATGATAAGGGCTTCCCAGGTGGCACTGCTGCTGCTAAGTCACTTCAGCCGTGTCTGACTCTGTGCGACCCCAGAGACGGCAGCCCACCAGGCTCCCCCGTCCCTGGGATTCTCCAGGCAAGAACACTGGAGTGGGTTGCCATTTCCTTCTCCAATGCAAGAAAGTGAAAAGTGAAAGTGAAGTCGCTCAGTCGTGTCCAACTCCTAGCGACCCCATGGACTGCAGCCTACCAGGCTCCTCCGTCCATGGGATTTTCCAGGCAAGAGCACTGGAGTGGGGTGCCATTGCCTTCTCCTCAGGTGGCACTAGTGGTAAAGAACTCACCTGCAGTACAGGAGACTGAGATGTAGGTTTGATCCCTGGGTCAGGAAGATCCCCTGGAAGAGGGCATGGCAACCCACTCCAATATTCTTGCCTGGAAAATCCCATGGACAGAGGAACCTGGCAAGCTACAGTCCATAGAGTCAGTCACGGCTGAAGCAACTATGCATGATATACACACAAGGGGTGGTAAAGAAAAAGAATTCAGCGCACTCACTAAGATTGCATTTCAAGTTTATACGACCGGTACTCACCCCTCCACCTTTCTCCCCAAACTGAAAAACTCAATACTGAATGTCCCCACAGTACAGGCACATCCAACCTTCATCCCATCGAATCCTCAGCTCTACCCTTCTACAGACAGAGAAATGGAAATGCAACAAGTAAGTCACACATGGATTGAGAGTTGGACCGTAAAGAAAGCCGAGCACCAAATAATTGATGCTCTGAAACTGTGGTGTTGCAGAAGACTCTTGAGAGTCCCTTCAACTGCAAGGAGATCAAATAGTCAATCCTAAAGGAAATCAGTCCTGAATATTCATTGGAAAGACTGATGCTGAAGCTGAAACTCCAATCCTTTGGCCACCTGATGCAAAGAACCGACTCGTTGGGAAAGACCCTGATGCTGGGAAAGATTGAGGACAGGAGGGGAAGGGGACGACAGAGGATGAGATGGTGGGAAGGCATCATTGATTTGATGGACATGAGCTTGAGCAAGCTCCAGGAGTTGGTGATGGACAGGGAAGCCTGGCGTGCTGCAGTCCATGGGGTCACAAAGAGTCAGGCACGTCTGAACACCTGAACTGAACTGAACTAAGGTAACCAAGAAAAGAGTGCAGTGAATATTCTGGTTAATTCCCTGATGTCCATGCCTCCACATTAGTGTAAACCAATCAGGCTATGGCCATCTCCAGCCAGGAACTAGTTCAGGAATGATCCTGGGATACTTTTCTGCCAGAAGTCTTCAGAGGAAAGCTTCCCTGCACTGAGACATCGTCCCAGGTAGGAGTGCTCTCTTTTCTTCCTCAGACAAAGATTCAATGCATCCTTTTCCCAGTAAAGATCACTCTGAGGCTGACAGAAGGGCAAGAGGGCAAGAGTCCTGGATGGTGCCACTAAGTGGCCAACCTTACCAACCCCACAGCCTGCCTGACCTCTGAACTCCAAGTGACATGAGAGAATAAATTTCCTAAGTACTTGCATCAGGATGAGTCAGACTCTATTTCTCTTTCATCAGAAGCAGCCTGCCTGATGCAAAAGGCAAATCCAAACTCAGGTCTTTCTGACAATCAAGTGCGTACTTATTCCAAGAGTTTTCTAGTCCAAGAGATCGTCTCTCTGTGCATAACGTCTTGAAGGGTTTCCAATTCAACAGCTGCACTGGCCCTCCAGTCAGACTTGGACTAAATCCCAGGTCTGCCACTGACAGGGAAGCCTGGCATGCTGCTGTCCATGGGGTCTCAAAGAGTCAGACATGGCTGAGCAACTGATTTCTTTTTCTTTCTGTCACTGATGACCTGTGTGATCATGGGCAAATCTCCTGTCTTCTTTACACCTATCACATCATCTGAAAAATGGGAATAGTATTACTGCTGGCCACAAAGGATGCTTGAAGTCTAAAGTACAATGAGTCCCCTACCTATGAACGAGTTCCATCCAGAGAGCATGATCGTCAGTCCAATTTGTTCCTAAGTCCAACAAAGGTAGCCTAGGTACCCAATTAACACAAGTGGCTTTATAGTACTGTACTGCTATAGGTTTATAATACCTTTCATACAAATAATACATAGCAAACACAAAAAATAAAGAAACTAGTTTTAACCTGACAGTACAGCACCTTGAAATGTCCAGGAGTATAGTATTACAGCTAGCACACAGGGGCACATTCTCGTCTTTCAAAGCTTGTAACTTAAAGGTTCAAATGGACGGGACTTACTGCACATTTCTACATAGTAAGTGGTCATTTCTCGTTAGCGCCCATGAGAGAATCACTGACTTTTGGTACCTAGAGACTTTTCAGAATCCTTATGATATTTTGAATACAGTGATTTTATTTTTCCCAGCCTATCAAATCTGTGTCAAAATTAAAATATGGCGTTTCTTTACTGTTTGCCCTTACCCGAGCTTTTGGCTTTTTAATTAGTGACTGCCCTAATTCTTTTTTGGAAAAAAAAAAAAGTACAACATCATTAAAGAAACTATTTTAAATGTCACCCTTCATACCTCACTACCTAATTATCTATTTTCATTCTTTGATATTACCTCTTGCACATAGTATTCACATATCCACGATTATAGTAAGCATTCTACTTTGTTTGCTGTTATTTTTACTTAAATTATAGCACATTTCTCCATTTTTCTACATGTTCTTTGTAATTATTCATTTGAATAGTTTTATAATATTGATATAGCAAAACTGACTAAACATTCTCCTACCACTGATATTTTTACATAAATGTTTCTTTATTTTTATCTTAAAGTCGATGTAGCAGTGAACATTTTTGTTTACACATTCTTTGGTTTCTGTGCATTATTTCCTTAAGAAAAATTTCTAGAGACAGAATTACTGGGTCTAGAGGCATTTATTATCTTTATGTCTCCTCTATGTAATTCTTTCCCAAAGGATTATTCAAATTCGCAATTGTAAATTTTGTCTCAACTAGTCAAGACTGGAATTGAGTTCCTCTAATCAGTTAGTTGGTCTGAAATGCCACAGATGTCTTTTACTTTGGGGAAACCAGTATTTTGATTGCCTTGTCATGGGTTTCAAGCTTTATAAGTCAAGTCCTGCTTTCTTGCTTTGAAAGTTCCCCCACAAACCAATCAGGCTTATCTTTCATAGATCTTGAACATTTAAAAGACTGTCTGCTTTTATCTCCCTGTCTCTCTTCAGGAATCTCACTGGATTGATGTAGACCCCCTAGGATGTGTAAATGGCTCAAGAATACCATTTTAATAGGATGATCAAGCCCAACTTTATACTTCCTGCTAGAGACACATGTTCAGTCTGGGAGCAAAATGGTATAATTATTCCATCCAGATGGAACACGACTGATTTCCTCTGGCAAAAGGCCAGGTCCTTGGAAACCTACTGCCCACTTTACAAACATGTGGAACACTCACTGGTCAAGTAACTAAGAAAAACACACCCTGTGCAAAGCTTAATGCAGACCCTCCTTACCCCTCCATATAGCAAAACTAACTATTCTCTTTTCCCTCAGAGCAACCCAAAATGTGTTTGGCTTCCAGGAGGAGTCTCTTGTGGGTAGAGAAAGCTGGTGTATTTTACTTGACTCATGGGTAGATGCCTCTAAGTCATAGGCAAAGTGGTTAGAACAGCCCTGGATGCTCCTAAAGGGACTTTGTCTAGCCTGCTGTGAGGTCCTCCCACCTTCTCATGTTTCTCGCAACCATAAACCCAAATCCAAATGCAGGCACTAAAACGCAAGGCACTGTGATCAGGTTCTAAAGAAACCATGTGGAAGGCAGAGAGCGTGCTCATGTTCGTTTTAACTCCAGATCGTCATAGACATGAAACGCAACTTTTAAAAGTTCTGGATCTGCTCAATGTTATGTGGCAGTGTATATGCACAGCTGAGTCCCTTTGCTGTCCACCTGAAATTATCACAAGTGTTAATCGGCTGTACTCCAACACAAAATAAAAAGTTAAAAAAGAAATGAATGAATAAATAAAAGTTCTGGGATAATTCCAGAAATATGTCTAGAGATCTGGAGTAACAAACCCCAGATGAAGAAACACGTGGAGTATAAATGTCTAGAGGTTTTTTCTGTAAAAAGCCAGATAATAAAGATTTTAGGCTTCATGGGCAGTATGGTGTTTGTCACAGCTATTTAGCTCTTTCAGCGCAAAAGCAGTCACAGACAATTTTAAACAGATGGGTACAGTCATGTTTCAATGAAATGTTATTAACAAAAAGAAGTACAAGATTTGACCCAAGAGCCATAATGCCAACCCCTGAAGTAGTGTGTGAATAATATAATGAAGACTGCCTATCAGCTCTGTAATCTCACTATCTGCAATTTGTATTTGCAAGCCCACATGTTCATTTCATCTGTGCCTGGATTTATAATGTCATGGGATTTAGGATGTGGAGAGTTGGTTCATTCATTATAACATATCAGTTTTTTTTGAGAGCTTTCTATACACTGGACAGTACAAAACTACAGTTTTTTTTTTGAGAGCTTTCTATACGCTGGACAGTACAAAACTATAGTTCTGTCCTTAATTAGCCTTATCTCTGTTAATATGACCCAAGACTTAATTTTTGATGAAGATTTCAATTTTTAATTTTAAAAATATTAAATATCGGACAGTCGCAGGCAGTATAAGTCAATGTTGTAGAACTTCTAATGAACAACTGGATTGAGCCTCTTCTTTGAGTTCAGAGCAGGCTGCTTTGAACAGCTTCTCCAGGAATCAGTGAAGCATTGAAGGCAGGGAAGCTGCCTGATGAAGCGGAGCACACTGAGCTCAGAGCTAATACCGGTTCTGCAAATATTTAGCTGTGTGACCTCTCCTTGGGCAAGTCATCTTATTTCCCTGAGACTTGGTTTCCCCTTCTACAAACAAGAAACTCAGATGAGATGAATGGGGTCAGAGGGGTCCTTAATCTGCTCAGATTTTGAATATTTCAAGTTTTGTGTCAACCAATCTAGGCTGAGAGGCTTCCATTATGTCAGAAAGCAAGCAATTTGAGGTCTGCTCCTTGTGGGGCTTATGTATATGACCTACGAAGGTCCCTCACTCTAGTTTCCCCCCAAATTAGGACATTGCAGGAAACGGCAACCTACTCCAGTATTCCTGCCTGGAAAACTCCGTGGACAGAGGAACCTGGTGGGCTACAATCCATGGGTCACAAAGAGTTAGACATGACTAAGCATTTATGCATGTGACATTCATATTGGGGACCACAAAGATTATGAGAAGTTTCCTGACTTAAAAGCTTTCCACCCAACATGGAAACCAGGCATGCAGCTGCTAACTGTAACCCAAGGCAGAGTGAACTCAGAGAGATAAACTGTGGGATCATGGGAAGAGGAGGTACTGATTCTGACGAAAAGAAGGCACAGCTCAATGAGCCCCATGGATTGGAGCAGATTTTAAGAAACAATGAAGAGTGAGGGTTAGAACGCGTTGCTAATAGAGGGTAATTGAAATGGGGAAATACAGTGGACAGTGGAAACCTCATCCCAGAGCGTTCATTCAAAGTAATATCACTTTGTGAATAAACTTTTTCATTGGATCGTGTTTCTGTTTATACCAATCTCCAATGGTTTATCAACAGTATTACAGAAAATATGCAATGAGGACTTTTCATTAAATACTAACTCTTTAAACTTTGAGTGTGGCATTTTGATTTACACTTCTCAATTGGTTGGTCCTTCACAACCATGTATCCATGGTTTAAAATAAAGTCAGGTTAAAATGGGAGAGTAGTGACTATGGTAAATGCGATAACTCAAACTAATCAAAGAAATCATGTTGACAGGAATGAAAAATATAGATACATGGGTATACTATTAAGCCAAATATTAGTCATTAAGTTTCAGCAAAATATCACCCAACATATGAAACAAATGCTATCAATTCAAATCTATCAATATTTTTGTCTTGCTTATATTTAGTTAGTAGATTTTCAATGATTGTGCAATGAATAAAGCCTCTTGATGAAAGTGAAAGTGGAGAGTGAAAAAGTTGGCTTAAAGCTCAACATTCAGAAAACGAAGATCATGGCATCCGGTCCCACCACCTCATGGGAAATAGATGGGGAAACAGTGCAAACAGTGTCAGACTTTATTTTTCTGGGCTCCAAAATCACTGCAGATGGTGACTGCAGCCATGAAATTAAAAGACGCTTACTCCTTGGAAGGAAAGTTATGACCAACCTAGACAGCATATTCAAAAGCAGAGACATTACTTTGCCAACAAAGGTCCGTCTAGTCAAGGCTATGGTTTTTCCTGTGGTCATGTATGGATATGAGAGTTGGACTGTGAAGAAGGCTGAGCACCGAAGAATTGATGCTTTTGAACTGTGGTGTTGGAGAAGACTCTTGAGAGTCCCTTGGACTGCAAGGAGATCCAACCAGTCCATTCTGAAGGAGATCAGCCCTGGGATTTCTTTGGAAGGAATGATGCTAAAGCTGAAACTCCAGTACTTTGGCCACCTCATGCGAAGAGTTGACTCAATGGAAAAGACTCTGATGCTGGGAGGGATTGGGGGCAGGAGGAGAAGGGGACGACAGGGGATGAGATGGCTGGATGGCATCGCTGACTCGATGGACATGAGTCTGAGTGAACTCCGGGAGTTGGTGATGGACAGGGAGGCCTGGCATGCTGCGATTCATGGGGTCACAAAGAGTTGGACACGACTGAGCGACTGATCTGATCTGATCTCTGATGTAACTCTATAGAAAAATAATTTGTCAACACTTGATCTCTAAGAAAACTTCATTTAAAGATATTCATTACTCAAGTTTTCTAAATATCACATTTAATGAACTTGAAGTTTTCATATATCAAATGGAGATGATAATTGTTTATTTTGCAAAGTTATTTTAGAGGGTAAAAAGAGATAAAAGTTGAAAAAGATCTGGAACGCATAAAATGCTACATAAAATCAAGGAGATAAAACAGTTATTTATTACAAGACACAAGGAAAAACCAAAACAGCTGCCTGATAGCTACCTCTGGGCCTCCTCACTCAGGGCTTTTGGCAGCGCTGTTTTTATAGGTAAAGAGCAATGTCTCAGAACTTAGCTGTGTTCCTTGGGGATCCCTACACACACAGCAGAACTCCTTCTGCCTGACTGCATCATTATCCCTGTAAATACATGGATACTCACAAGTTTATCCAGGGCTCCCCTAGAATCATGGCAACACAACTCAGCCCACAGTAAATGCAGCTGCTAAATCGTGAATCTGAAGCTTTGAGGAATGTCTGCAAACAGCTGATGACAAAACGTATCTGGATTTAAGCTGGAAAGTCTATGGACTGGAGCAGATGGACAAGATTTTCTATACTAAGTTCTTTAGCATCAAAGGATCCAAATGGCATGCATCTCATAAAACCCTCAACCCAGCCTAGGTTTAGGGAGGTTAGTTCAGGCAGGACTCACTCAACTGATGTCTTTCCAACTCAAAGAGTGGAGGACAGTGATGGAAAATCAAAATTCTTGACTTTCAATTGTACTATCTGTATCTGACTCTTCTGTATGTATCAGATCAGATCAGATCAGATCAGATCAGTCGCTCAGTCGTGTCCAACTCTTTGCGACCCCATGAATCGCAGCACACCAGGCCTCCCTGTCCATCACCAACTCCCGGAGTTCACCCAGATTCATGTCCAACGAGTCAGTGATGCCATCCAGCCATCTCATCCCCTGTCATCCCCTTCTCCTCCTGCCCCCAATCCCTCCCAGGATCAGGGTCTTTTCCATTGAGTCAACTCTTCGCATGAGGTGGCCAAAGTACTGGAGTTTCAGCTTTAGCATCATTCCTTCCAAAGAAATCCCAGGGCTGATCTCCTTCAGAATGGACTGGTTGGATCTCCTTGCAGTCCAAGGGACTCTCAAGAGTCTTCTCCAACACCACAGTTTAAAAGCATCAATTCTTCGGCACTCAGCCTTCTTCACAGTCCAACTCTCATATCCATACATGACCACAGGAAAAACCATAGCCTTGACTAGACGGACCTTTGTTGGCAAAGTAATGTCTCTGTTTTGAATATGCTATCTAGGTTGGTCATAACTTTCCTTCCAAGGAGTAAGCGTCTTTTAATTTCATGGCTGCAGTCACCATCTGTAGTGATTTTGGAGCCCAGAAAAATAAAGTCTGACACTGTTTCCACTCTTTCCCCATCTATTCCCCGGAGAAAGAACTAGGTCTCTTTTTCCCAGGACTACTGTTTCTTGGGTACTTTGCCTTTGTTCCGCATTCCTTCCCTTCTCTTAAAATCATTAATTATTGAGACCTGCTCAAGGGCAAGCATTTAGGCCAAGCTTAGATCACAAAATGGCTCAGGCCAAAAATGGCTTATCTTACATCAAGAAAGACATGCCTGGTTCTCTTCTCTGGGGTCCCCCTTAATCTGTCCACTTACAAGTGCAATAAAGCTGAAACTCTTCCCAGGAGATCAAGCCTACCTCCTTTGTCAGAACCTAGACAAGCCCTGACAGCAAATGTCTGGCCCTCAGAGGTTCCCCCAGTTCTGGAGAGGTCCTGACTGGGGTCCATTGCGGGCCTGCCCAGGTCATATCCACAGGACCCCTGGAAGGTCACCTCCTTTTCAAAGAAGATCCCTCTTAAGTCTCCCTGGAGCCTAGTTTCCCCAGATGGCTCAAGCCTTTGCCTTTTCCCTTCATTCTTTGGCCTGTTAAACTGCAAATTCCCTGGGAGGAAGCGGGGTATGGGGGAGGAAGTTCTGTTTAAAGCTCTTATTGGCGTTTTCACTTTAAGATAAATGCGTTTCAGGCTGAGTGAAGCAAGTCAGATAGAGAAGGAGAAATATCCTATGACATCCCTTATATGTGGAATTTAAAACGATACAAACGAACTTATTTACAAAACAGAAGTGGACTTACAGACTTAGAGAATAAATGTATGGCTCCTGGGGCAAGTGGGGGGAAGGACGAGGTGGGGGCAGGGGTGAGGAATAGTTAGGGAGTTTGGGATGGACACGTACACATTGCCTCATTTAGAGGGGATAACCAACAAGGACCTACTGTAGAGCACAGGGAACTCTGCTCAATGTTATATGGCAGCCTGGATGGGAGGAGAGTTTGGAGGAGAATGGATACATGTGTATGTATGGCTGGGTCCATTTGCTGCTCACCTAAAACTATCAGAATATTGTTAAATTGGCTACGGGTGCTAAGTCACTATGCATGCTCAGTCACTTCAGCTGTGTCCAACTCTGTTCAACCCCATGGACCACAGCCAACCAGGCTCCGCTGTCCATGGGATTCTCCAGGCAGGAATACTGGAATGGGTTGCCATGCCCTGCTCCAGGGTATCTTCCCGATCCAAGGATCGAACTGGGGTCTCCTGTGGCTCCTGCATTGCAGGCAGATTCTTTACCTCTGGGCCACCTGGGAAGCCCTAATCAGCTATGGTTGGTTGTATATACTCAGTCATGTCCAACTCTTTGCAACCCCAAGTACTGCAGCCAGCCAGGCTCCTCTGACTATGGGATTTTCCAGGAAAGAATACTGGAGTGGAAAATCGGCTATACTCCAATACAAAATAATTTTTTTTTTAAAGATAAGTACATTTCATAATCTTTTGTGGGAATAGCTTTGTTGGGAAAACACATGGAGATTGGAACTTGCATACTCCCTAAGAGCGGAGAAACATGTTCCAGGGAAAGAGGGGAGTGGAAAGGAGAAAACAGAGCAGGAGTCACCCATTCCTTAAGCCTGGATCCTCAGTTCTATTTGCTGCAGGTTTGGAGTTATCTCTAGGAGGGTGGTCATTGCAGCCATGAAATTAAAAGACGCTTACTCCTTGGAAGGAAAGTTATGACCAACCTAGACAGCATATCCAAAAGCAGAGACATTACTTTGCCAACAAAGGTCTGTCTAGTCAAGGCTATGGTTTTCCCAGTGGTCATGTATGGATGTGAGAGTTGGACTGTGAAGAAAGCTGAGCGCCGAAGAATTGATGCTTTTGAACTTTGGTGTTGGAGAAGACTCTTGAGAGTCCCTTGGACTGCAAGGAGATCCAACCAGTCGATCCTAAAGGAGACCAGTCCCGGATGTTCATTGGAAGGACTGATGCTGAGTGTGAAATTTCAATACTTTGGCCACCTCATGCAAAGAGTTGACTCATTGGAAAAGACTCTGATGCTGGGAGGGATTGGGGGCAGGAGGAGAAGGGGATGACAGAGGATGAGACGGCTGGATGGCATCACCGACTCGATGCACATGAGTTTGGGTCAACTCCAGGAGTTGGTGATGGACAGGAAAGCCTGGCATGCTGAGATTCATGGGGTCACAAAGAGTTGGACACGACTGAGTGACTGAACTGACTAGGAGGGTGGAGGTAAGTAACAGAAAGCTGCTCAGCTAAGCTCAGCAGGCAAGAAGTATATCCAAAAGCTGTTGTGGTGGGGTGGGAAGTGGGAAGGAGGATCTGGAGGAGGGTGAGTAGCCTGGGAAGCTGAGTACAGAGCCAAGAGCCCATTATAGGGATGATATAATTAGGAACCCAGCTTTACAGAGTCAAAGAAAGCTCCTAGAACCCTGAATACATTCCCCACTGCTGCCTCCACTCAGGACAAGCTACAAGGGAGAATTCTCCAGAAAGAGAATGGAGTGCTGAGTGTTTGGAGGAGAATGGATACACGTGTATGTATGGCTGGGTCCATTTGCTGTTCACCTAAAACTCAGAATATTGTTAAATCGACTACACATGCTAAATCACTATGCATGCTCAGTCAGCTGTATCCGACTCTGTTCAATCCCATGGACCATAGCCAACCAGTCTCTGCTATTCATGGGATTCTCCAGGCAAGAATACTGGAGTGGGTTGCCTCCAGGGAATCTTCCAGACCCAGGGATCAAACCCAGGTCTCCCTCATTGCAGACTCTTTACTGGCTGAGCCACCAGGGAGAGAAAGAGCTTTACTGGAGAAAAGCTTCACCCTCCAACCAGAATTAGATGGATTCTAAACCCCAGCTCCAGTACGAGGCCGCAGAGATGCCGTAGATTTTGATTCAGGCAGACCGGAACTCACATCTTGGCTTGGCCACTTACTGGCTGCATGACCTTGGGCAAATGATTTCATGGGGCAGGGCCTCAATTTTATCATCCATTAAATAGGGATGACTTCCCCCTCTTACAGTGTATTGAGTTGACCAAAAAGTTCATTTGAGTTTTTTTAATAAGATGGGACAGAAAAATCCAAAGGAACCTTTTGGCCGATCCAATAGTCTGGGTGAGGGTTACAGAAGAACAGATGTAAACTAGCCGGCCCAGAGGAGGAATTCCATAAATGCTCTTTTCCCCTCTCCTTCCATCCCAGGTTTTGAAACGTCCTTGACTCATTGCATCTCCGACTTGGAGCCCAGGGAGCACAGCCACAGTGATGGGAAGGTGTTTGTTTCACATCCCATGGGAAGGGAGGGAGGCCAAGTTCACAGCAATCCTGCCGCAGGGAGCTTCGATGTGGGCCCAAACAGCACACAAGTGGACGCATGCAGCCCGACAAACACGCAGCCCAGTGGCCTGCTGAGCCAGGAACACCACGCACCCGCCCACCACACACACACACACACACACACACACACACACACACACACACACTCTGCCCACCTGAGCTGAGGGGACGCCACGCCGAGGGACGAGCTTCTCTGGAGCTGACCATGTGAAACTGACAGCCTGAGAGCCAGAAACAGACGCAAGCAAGGACAACGGACTTGACGCAGCCCAGCATCTCTCATTATTCGAACCAAACCAAATGTTTACTTAAGTTTATAATCCGGGAAATGTATTCTCTTCTAAATGGAAAGAAACTGGGGAGGGAGGTCTTAGGAAAAGAAAAAAGGCTCCCTTTCACATTTCCTCGTAGGATTAAAGTCTGAACATCAGCCAACATAGCAAATCTAACCTTGAATAAGACCCTCAAAATCCTTCCCAGGTGGGCATGTTTGGAGAGAAAATTGTGTCCAAGACCATCTTCGACTCACCTCATGTTTGAGAACATGGTGATCGAAACCCAACACTGGAGTTGGACAAAATATTTGTATGTCTGCAGTTTTTAACAAGAATATTCCATGCCGTTGCCCCACAAACAAATATTTGCCCAGGTTATAAATTTGAATTTAGAAAAATGCGGCCGGGCAGACATAGGCCCACAGTGTTAGGAGGCCCTGTCAGTCCTGGCTTTGACAGTTGATCCTGAAAAGGGCCTTACAGTGTGTCCTGGAGGTGCGATCAGAAAGCCAACACTTGCCTTGAAGGGAGTCGTTGGATGTCTCTTCCTTCACAGAGCACTAAACACACACATGCAATGCCAGGCTGGGCTCCCTAGAGGGGTGAGATGAGAGAAGTGAGGGAGGCTCAAGAAGGAGTGAATGTACATAATTACAGCTGATTTACATTGTTGTAAGGCAGAAACCAATGCAACATTGTAAAGCAATTATCCTCCAATTAAAAAAATAGAAAGAAATCAGCCATATAAAAATAGTAGTAAGTAAACATACAGATGCTGTCCACTGGCATGCCAAGAGTTATGGGGCCCTTAGAAAGGTTTTCCAACAGATTAAGTCTCATGGAACATTTAGTAGCTATTTTCCCCTTGGTTTTAATGTTTTGTTTCTCAAGTCCCATACCAGCCTGCTGGGGTTTGTCATGGGGAATAAGAGAGGGTATATTTGATCCAGAGTATATTTGAACCAACTAGAAACATAGAAATCCCCCTATATACCCTGAGAAATCGAGGTTCAAATGTTCAAATCCCAGCAGGACTGACAGACATTCAGCCCCCACAGCTTGAATGAGGATTAGCTATGGGGGCAGCCACCTGCCTAAAGCACTCCCTTACAAGTTTCGCTTATCTTCATGGCAATTGTTCAGTCGCGTCCAACTCTTTGTGATCCCATGGACTGCAGCATGCTAGGCTTCCCTGTCCTCCACTGTCTCCTGGAGTTTGCTCAAATTCATGTCCATTGAGTCGGTGATGCCATCCAACCATCTCATCCTTGGTCATCCCCTTCTCCTCCTGCTCTCAATCTTTCCCAGCATCAGGGTCTTTTCTAATGAGTTGGCTCCTTGCATCAGATGGCCAAAGTATTGGAGCTTCAGCATCAGTCCTTCCAATGAATATTCAGGGTTGATTACCTTTAGGATTGACTGGTTTGATCTCCTTGCTGTCCAAGGGACTCCCAAGAGTCTTCTCTGGCACCACAATTGGAAAGCGTCAATTCTTCAGTGCTCAGCCTTGTTTACGGGCCAGCTCTCACATCTGTACATGACTACTGGAAAAACCATAGCTTTGACTATATGGACCTTCAATGCCAAAGTGATGTCTCTGCTTTTTATTTATTTCATGGCAATACCATTGCCTATTTCTTTCTTTTTAACCAAACTTATTTACATATTTATTTATCAGCTGCATTGGGTTGTTGCTGCACCTTGGCTTTCTCTAGTTGCAGAGAGTGGGGGCTTCTCTCTAGAGGCGGTTCGTGGACTTGACATTGCAGCGGCTTCTTTTTGTTGCACAGCACAGGCTCTCAGGTGCCCGCTCAGTAGGTTGTGGCACATGGGCTTAGTTGCCCCGAAGCACATGGGATCTTCTTGGACCGGGAATGAAACCCATGACGCCTGCATTCGAAGGTGGATTCTTAAGCACTGGATCACCAGGGAAGTCCCACTGCTGCCTATTTCTTTGAGACATTGATCCTTTAGCAAAACTTCACTCACAAGTACAAATTACTCAATTTTTAAACAAAATTTACTCAGTTCCGCTTCATTAAGAACTATTTACTTAACTTCTATTTTTACTTTCTTGTATAAATGACTTAGCCTTCATTTGAAATATCATTTAGAATTTCTCTAAGTATTTGAGGAGGATGCTGCCTTCAGGTATGTTGACCAGCAAAAAGAAAAAACCAAAGAGAGTGAAGAAGGGCTCTTTACCTGGAGCATAAAGCCCCCTCTCCACAAGCCTTGACATTTTATTTTAAAGTGACTTTACCATCCTGGCCTCAACTGGTTACTTAGCAACTGTTCTTATCAATGACTCTGGTTTTCTCCTGATTGCCTTGTAAGAGAATAATACCTTTGGTACCTTCTATTTCTTCTCATCCAGACTTAATAAGGAACAGTTTTATGAAAGGTCACCCACAGGAATTATAGTTTACTTTATAAGCACCGCAACTCACCAGCATACAGCTAGGGTTGGAAGATATGTAATTAGTGTTGTGCTTCCAACAGCGAATGTTAATGTGCATTTATGTGCATCAGAATCTCCTGGGGAACTTCCTTAAAGTCCAAAGATCCAGACCCTATCAGATCTCAAAGATCCAGAGGCTCTGTATTCTTTTGGAACACATCTATGTTGGAGAATCACTACCAGACCCTGCACACACTTGGAACCAAGATAATCAGAGTGCTAGTAGGCAAGAGCCCATCCGCCGGTGCCCATCAAAATCAGGTCAATGCCTGACCTTTCAGAAAGGTACTAAGGAGATCTCTCCAATGCTTAATCACAACCGTGGACCCAGAACAATCAAGCTCTTAAGAGGTTCTGCATCTGCTCTTGTAAGCGTCGTGTCGCGTCATCGCTCCGAGGAAATGCAATCTACCAGAACATCAGAGAGAGAAAGGCAAGCCAAGCCGAGGGGAAAACAAGGCCCATGTCTGGCTTTCTCCAAAACTGGGATTTCAATGTTAGCTAGCAAAACTCACTCTGCAATCACAGGGCTGTGAGAGACTAAAGTTCATTGCAAAAAAAAAAAAAAAAAATGTTGGCATTTCCATCCCTGGAGACCTTAGCAGCTTATTAAGCCCTCTCTCTGGAGGGGTTTAAAGCACAGATCTGGTTGTGCATCCATGACTTGAAATTCCTTGACCTTCAGAATCATCAGGCTGCTTCCTGGAAGGGCTTAGAACAGTTTCTCCATCCTACAGCACTTGGTCAAATGGACTGATACGAGTGATATGCAACTTCTCCAGACACAAGCAAAAAAAAAAAAAAAAAGAAAGAAAGAAAATGTGGAGAAAGACCATGAAAGCAGAAAATACTCTGGACTTCGCCAGAATTTCTGCTCCAAAGTTAATTCCCCCTACATCCAGACATAGAACAAGCTGATAAACTTTTTTTTCTTATATACACTACCATGTGTAAAATAAATAGCCAGTGGGAAGCTACTATATAACACAGGGAGCCCAGCCTGGTGCTCTGTGGTGACCTAGAGGGGTGGGATGGGGGAGTGGGGATGGGAGAGGCTCATGAGGGAAGGGATATATATATATATATATATATATATATATATATACACACACACACACACATAGTGGGTAGAGGAGGGAATGGCAACCCACTCCAGCATTCTTGCCTGGAGAATTCCATGGACAGAGGAGCCTGGTGGGATACAGTCCATGGGATCACAAACAGTCAGACACGACTGAGCAACTAACACACATACATATAGCTGATTAGAATTGTTGTAAAGCAGAAACCAACACAACATTGTAAAACAATTATTTTCCAGTTAAAAAAAAAAAGTGGTTACCAGTGGGGAGAGGCAAGGATGGAGGAGCAAAGTAGGGGCAGGGGATTGAGAGGCACAAACTACTATGAATTAAAAAAAAATAAGCTGCAAGGATATCTTACAGCACAGGGAATCTAGCCGATGTTTTATAAGAACTATAAATGGAACATAACATTTAAAAACTATGAATCACTCTGCTGTACACCTGAAACTTATATAAGATTGTACATCAACTGTACCTCAATTAAAATAACTGAGGGTCCTCAAAAAACTAAAAATAGAGTTACCATGTGGTCCAGCAATCTCATTCCTGGGCATATAGCTGGACAAAATTATATTCAAAAAGATACATTTGTCCCCTATGTTCATAGCAGCAGTATTCACAATAGCCAACATATAGAAGCAACCTAAATGTATGTTGACAGATGAAAGGATAAAAAAGATGCGGTACATATAGACAGTGGAATACTACTCAGCCAGAAAAAAGGCATAAAATAATGCCATTTGCATTAAAGGCAAAAAGGCCTAAGGTAAAAAGGATGGCCCTGGAGATGATCAAGCCAAGTGAAGTAAGTCAGACAGAGAAAGAAAAGTATCATATGATATTGTTTATATGCAGAATCTCTTTAAAAATAATACAGATGAATGTATTTACAAGACAGAAACAGACTTACAGACTTAGAAAATAAACTTACGGCTACCAGCGGGGAGGAGGAATAAATTGGGAATTGGGGATTAACATATACACAATACTATATTTAAATTAGACAGCCAACAAGGACCTACAGTATAGCATAGGGAACTATACTCGATATTCTGTACTAACAATTCATGGGGTCGCAAAGAGTTGGACACGATTGAGCGACTGAACTGAACTGAAATGGGAAAAGAAGTTGAGAAAGAATAGATACATATATACATATAACTGAATCATTTTGCTATACACCTGAAACGAACACAACATTATAAGTCAACTGTACTCCAATGTCAAATGCAAAAATTTTTTTAATTGTTCTCTACCTCAATTTAAAAAGTTAGTTAATTTTTTTAAGTTTACTAAATCATGGTTTCAAGTGATGTGCTTAGAAAACACACGTCATTCTTCCCGCAGTTGAAAAGATCCATGGGGCACACAGACCACAAGTCTTGTGTTCCCAGTAGAAGCACTTCTCAGCCTCACTGGCACATTGACAAGTCACAGGAAACAGAATTTCCTAGAACAGACCGGAAAGGATGCTAGAGACCCTGCAAGTCACAGAGGAGCTACTCTAGACTTCATTTCCAAAACATCCAGGAGTCCCTTGCCTACACACCCATCCTGAAGTTGTAGCTTCTTACCAAGGACTCTTGAGGTTTATATTTTTCACAACAAAAATTAAGCTTTACAGTAAAGTCTAAACGTGGTCATCCTGAGCAAGTGACACCTTTCTAAGAGTTGTTGCTTGCTGTTTCACGATTAAAGAAGAAAGGATGATGGACAAACGGAAGGCTGCACATCAAAGAGGAGAAGGAACGGCCTTTGGGCTCCATGCACCTTTCACCCGTGAGGCCTCAGGAACAGTGTTCTAACTAGTCCAGACCCTAGTTTCCTCATCCACAAAATGAGGAGAGTAAACGTATCCCACGTATCCCCTCTTCAGGTCGCTGGGAGGGTTAAATTCAATGAGATTCTGCTTGGAGTACAGCAGTCCCACCAAGAAAGTTTTCAGTAACTGTCAGCTGTCATTATGGATCTAGAAGGAAACAAGATTGCTCACATTAGGCAAAATTCCCAAGTCACTGAAAAGTTGGTCATTGTAAGAAAGAATGTGGAGGCGTGGAAGGTGGTCGAGGTAACCTGCCTGTTCTCGCTTCTAAAAATTAAATGTACAAGGGACTTAATCAATTCTGTATTGAACTTCTGATCTACAAGCCCAGGACTGTGCTCGGCATTAATGAAAGAAAGTGAAAGTGTTAGTCACTCAGTTGGGTCTGACTCTTTGTGATCCCATGGATTACTGTAGCCCACCAGGCTCCTCTGTCCATGGAATTCTCCAGGCAAGAACACTAGAGCGGGTTGCCATTTCCTACTCCAGGAGATCTTCTTGATCCAGGGATCAGACTCAGGTCTCCTACATTGCAGGCCCTTTCTTTTATCATCTGAGCCACTACAGAAGCCCTTGGCATTATTGGGTATATCAAATATGGCCCCTGTCCTAGAAGAGAGTGAAGAGAATGCATGTGCTCAATTGTGTCTGACTCTTCGCAACCCCATGGACTGTAGCCCACCAGGCTCCTCTGTCCATGGATTTCCCAGGCAAGAATACTGCAGCGGGTTACGATTTCTTTCTCTAAGGGATCTTCCTGACTCAGGGATCAAACCCAGCTCTCCTGCATTGCAGGCATATTCTTCGCAGCTAAGCCACCACAAGGGTCCTTAAAAGCAGGAGAGGGAAAACAGAGATCAGAGTGATATGACACAAGAAAGACTTGACCCACACTTTCTAGCTTTGAGATTGGAGGAAGGAGCCACCATCCAAGGAACACAAGCAGCCTCTAGAAGCTGGAAAGGGCAAGGAAGCAGATTCTCCTCTGGAGCCTCAAGGAAGGAACACTGCCCTGTTGACATCTTAATTTTAGCCCATGAGACCTGTGTTATTCTTCTTTCCTACAGAAAAGGAAAATAATCAACTCGTGTTGCTTAGGCCACTAAATCTGTGGTCATTTGTTACAGCAACAATAGAAACAAATACAACTCTTGCCATAAGCATTGGTGACTTTAATGTTACACGGGGTAGACAGTCCATCCAATATCCTTCAGTCCCTCAGTTCCCTGTGTTTCCCTCTTCCAAAGTTCTCATTCCCATGATCTTGTCTTTTCCTCAAACCATAACCTTTCTGTAATCTCACCCTTAAGCATCCCACTCTCCAAACACCACTTCTCTTATCTTTCCAGCTCAATCCCCTAAGTCCAGAACTCAGGCTCCAAAAGTCCTCTGGTTTCATTTTTCATACCCCTATTCCCTTCCTAGTTGATGTGTCATTGGCCATAAATACAGTCATCCCTTAAATGTCACCCCTATCATTTTAAAAAAATAGGTTTTTTATCGGCTGTTACATGTCTTAGTTGAGGCATGTGGGATCCTGTTCCCAGACCAGGGATCAAACCCAGGCTCAATGCATTGGGATCACAGAGTCTAAAGCACTGAACCACCAGGGACGTCCTGATGTATCCCTATCATTTTTATTCTCCTTTCTTTCCTCCACATTCATTGTAAAATCCAAACCCTGGAAAGTTCAAACCACCTCCACCACACACACGCACACACACACACATCTACTCTCACCTATACCCAAGCATTTGAACTCGGCTGGAGAAAAACATTCTGTCAGGCTCCACAGTCTCCATTTATTCACTTACTATTTTTATTTTTTGCTGCACTGGGTCTTCACTGCTGTATGCAGGCTTTCTCTCATTGCAGGGAATGAGGGCTATTCTCTAGTTGCTGTGCATGGGCTGCTCTTTGAGGTAGCTTCTCTCGCTGCAAAGCATGGGCCCTAGGGTGCGCAGGCTCAGTAGTTGTGGCACAAGGGCTAAGTTGTTCCGTGGCATGTGAGATCTTAGTTCCCGGACCAGGGATCGAACCATGTCCCTTTCACTGGCAGATTCTTAACCTCTGGACCACCAGGGTAGCTCCTCAGTTTAAATTTATGACTAATAATCTCACGAGGACCCTCAGGGCTGTCAGGCAGTCCTGTCTCATTCCTCTCCATTCACTCTCTCATTTCCCTGGGTACACATTTCATACCTGAACACTGAGCCATCACCTCTAACAGGAAGCCCTCCTGATTTCTTCCCTGGCCACCTCAAGACTGGATGAGGAACCTATTCTTGGGACTTTTAAAATACTGTGTGCATATTATCACACTTACCACCTCGGATTATAATTATCCATATTCCCATTGGATGATGAGATGCCAATGGGCAGAAACCTGACGCTTTTCCATGTCCTACAGTAAGCCCACTGTCCAACACAGAGCAGTACTCAGCACCTGCTTGATGAATGGATAAAGAAATCAATAAATGAACTGACAGATGAAGTGGAAGGAAAAAGGTATAAAAGCCAGATGACTCACAACATTGTATGGTGGGGGAGTTTTAGCCTCTGAATCACTTTTTCCCCAAAAGAATAGAAGTCAGAGTGGCTAACAGACCACCCAAGGCCAAGTGTGCTGGGCACACATCCTGAGACAGCCGTTGGAAAGTGGGTTTGGATCTACTTGTTAAAATGAGGATAGATTTCATTTGGAGATGTTCTCAACTGTGGAGTCACGGAATCTTAGAAAGGAATGGGTCCTTTGAGGTCACTTAAGTTGATGCTCTGAGCTGATCCAGCCAAACCCAAGAAGAGACCTTGGCTTCAGAGCAGTGCTGTTTGCCATTTCGGTGGATTTGTTACTATATTAATTATTTTGAACCCAGGTTGTTTAGAAGATGAAAAAGATATTAGAAAAGAAAAATGATCCCTTAAAAGGAGGCCAAGTAAAATTGGCCACTTTTGTACATTTTTTTTTTAGATTTGAAAAATGAAGACAGAATCAGAGGAAATGGAGAGATGTGTGAGCCGAAGTCAGGAAATCAAGGACTGCAGGCTCCCGGGTGTGCTTGTGTAAATCACTGGACCATACTGACTTTGCATCCCAGACAATGGAGACTATTATACCTGCATCCCTCTCCCCAGACCTGCCTGCATTAGCTAATGCCTGTAACTGCCTTGTGCTCCCTGGAGAGTGGGTATGTGCAAAAATCAGGCTGTTGTAAATATTCCAACAACAGTGAGAAATTAACGGTCCTTTTCCATAATTTGTTGAAAATCGTAAACCACATGATTTGACCCAGCCAAGTGGTGAGAAATGTCCCTTATGATTTGATTCAGCCAAGTGGTGAGAAATGCAGCTGATCATCCTTCAACTGATGGGCGAACAAATGGAAACTTGAGGATCTGGGGCTGCCTTTTACCAGAAAGAAAATAAAGTGCAAAAATGCAGAACGCCCAGTTTCTCTGAGCCACACCTGTGAGCTTTCCGTAAAGAATATATATGTGGGGACTTCCCTGGCAGTCCAGTGGTTGAGATTCTGCACTTCCAATGCAGGGGACACGGGTTCAATCCCTGGTCCGGGAACTAAAATCTCACATGCCGCAAGGCCAAATAATAGTAATAATTTAAAGAATAAAAATGAATAAACGTCTATGCAAAAAAATTATGTATTTGTTTTCTAAAAGGTTAATCAGCACCCACTACGTGCCAGGGACAGAGTGGGGCTAGGTCAAAATAAATCAAGATGATAAGTGACAGACCTTTGAGAAGGACAATGTGTGATGCGTGGGGGAGACACACAAATAGACGAATCAA
The DNA here is from genome assembly GCF_002263795.3 of Bos taurus. Taxonomy (NCBI): domain Eukaryota; kingdom Metazoa; phylum Chordata; class Mammalia; order Artiodactyla; family Bovidae; genus Bos; species Bos taurus. The sequence continues at coordinate 14,587,311 of NC_037339.1, forward strand.
GTCCGACAAGCTCTAGTAAAGAGGCTCTATGATACCCGAGATGCTATCTACCAATATTTCTAATTGCCCTTCTAGGCAGGGGCGAGTTGCTCTGGTCAATAAATGTTAGGAAAAAATTGTATGGACAGAAGCATTTAGCTGCCAGTATGAGACTCCATGGAGAAGGCAGTGGCACCCCACTCCAGTACTCTTGCCTGGAAAATCCCATGGATGGAGGAGCCTGGTAGGCTGCAGTCCATGGGGTCGCTAAGAGTCAGACACGACTGAGCGACTTCACTTTCACTTTTCACTTTCATGCACTGGAGAAGGAAATGGCAACCCACTCCAGTGTTCTTGCCTGGAGAATCCCAGGGATGGGGGAGTCAGGTGGGCTGCCATCTATGGGGTCACACAGAGTCGGACACGACTGAAGCGACTTAGCAGCAGCAGCAGCAGCATGAGACTCCATGGGCTTCCCTGGTAGCTCAGCTGGCAAAGAATCTGTCTGTAATGTGGGAGCCTGGGTTTGATCCCTGTGTTGGGAAGATCCCCTGGAGAAGGGATAGGCTACCCACTCCAGTATTCTTGGGCTTCCCTCGTCGCTCAGATGGTAAAGAATCCACCTGTAATGTGGGAGACCTGGGTTTGATCCCTGGGTTGGGAAGATCCCCTGAAAGAGGGCATGGCAACCCACTCCAGTATTCTTGCCTGAAGAAGCCCCATGGACAGAGGAGCCTGACAGGCTATAGTGCATGGGGTTGCAAAGAGTCAGACATGACTAAGCGACTAAAAACAGCACAGCACAGCACATGAGACTCCTTAGAGTTTTCATTTGATGTCGTAAGTGATTGTGGAAGGATGGGTAGCCATTATGTGCGATGCTGAGCTTTCCCTCTTCAGCTACCCAGAAGGGGCTCCCAAACTACAGCCTGCTCTGCATCAACTAGAAATACATCACTGTTCTTCTACACCTGGAAGATGTAGGGAGTGTTTGTTATCCACCTCTCCTGACTAATTCAGGTGTCTACTAAGCGCTTTGAGAGTAGAGAGGGAAGTTGATGAAATGAAGGAGACATTCACAGTACAAGTAACATTTGAGTCAAGTGAATGGGAAATGGCATACGATCTGCTGCATGTGCATGTATACTCTGTGCATATCTGGAGGGTGTATATGCTTACTGTGAATTTTAATTTTTAGAGATTTAGGCTACAGAGCACTGGCCATCCCGGTAAGGAGTTTGAAATGAATCCTACGAACTAGTTTATTCCAAAAGATGCTAAGGATCAATGTGCTTATGCTGAGGGTCTTCAGGAGAGCTCTCTAATTGACAGAAATAACATTGTATCATGAAAAACATTATTCTCCTAGAATTTTTTGTTTTTAAAATTTCTAATTGCATCAGATGTGATGCTCTTCACCCCACTAGGAATAACAGCCCAAGTCCTTTCGATGGGCTGCAAGGCCTGTGACTGGAGCCATGAGCCCTCTTCCCTCCTGTGTTCGCCTCAAGCCACACGAGACTCCTTGTAGCTCTGTGTACCCCAGGACCCTTGCGCTTTCCATTCTCTACATGGAAAGCTCTGCCCAGTATGCCCGGTGTCTCACTCTCACTTCCTTTAAGTCTCTGTTCATGTTTCATCTTCCCAGTTGTGCCCTCCAGACACCAGGTCCATAAGATTATAACCCCTTTACTGACTTGCTTTTCTCAATAGCTCTTATCACCAACTTATATCAGTCAGTTCAGTCGCTCAGTTATGTCTGACTCTTTGCCACCCCATGGACTGCAGCTTCCCTGTCCCTCACCAACTCCTAGAGCTTGCTCAAACTCATGTCTATGGAGTCGGCGATGCCATCCAATCATCTCATTCTCTGTCATCCCCTTCTCCTCCTGCCTTCAATCTATCCCAGCCTCAGGGTCTTTTCCAATGAGTCAGTTCTTCACATAAGTGGCCAAAGTATTGGAGCTTCAGCGTCAGCATCAGTCCTTCCAATGAATATTCAGAACTGATTTCCTTTAGGATGGACTGGCTGGATCTCCTTGCAGTCCAAGGGACTCTCAAGAGACCTCTCCAACACCACAGTTCAAAAGCATCAATTCTTCTGCGCTCAGCTTTCTTTGTGGTCCAACTCTCACATCCATACATGACCACTGGAAAAACCATAGCCTTGACTAGACGGATCTTTGTCAGCAAAGTAATGTCTCTGCTTTTCAACATGCTGTCTAGGTTGGTCATAGCTTTTCTTCCAAGGAGCAAGCATCTTTTAATTTCATGGCTGCAGTCAAAATCTGCAGTGATTTTGGAGCCCAAGAAAAGAAAGTCTCTTATTGTTTCCAGTGTTTCCCCATATATTTGCCATAAAGTAATGGGACCAGATGACATGATCTTCGTTTCTTGAATGTTGAATTTTAAGTCAGCCAAAAATTTTATTGATCTATAGTTGCTTTATATATTACAAAAATTTTAAGCATTTTGTTTAGTATCTGTCTATCCTCACTAGGATGTAAGCTCATCAGTGAAAGGGGTTTTTTGACACTTTATTCACCCCTTAATTCTCAGGTCTTAGAATGAACAGCAGGTTTCAAAAAAAGTTTTTTGCATTACAGTTTGCATGCTAACTCGCTTCAGTCTTGTCTGACTCTTTGTAGCTCATCAGGCTCCTCTATCCATAGGATTCTCCAGACAAGAATACTGGAGAGGGTTGCCATGCCCTCCTCCAGGGGCTCTTACCAACCCAGGGATCAAACCCACATTCTTTTATGTCCCCTGAATTGGCAGGAAGGTTCTTTATCATTAGTGCCACCTGGGGAGCCCCATTTATAGTTTGGGTCCTTATAATTAGATTTATGGTATATATTGTGTATTTTTGTGTATAGTGTGAGCTAAGGATCTAAGCATTTTATTGTTGTTGCTGTTGTGTGTTTATTTTCACAAATGGATATTTAGTTTTTCCAGAAGACTATGCTTTCTTCTTGTGCACCCTTTTCAAAAATCAATTGACCACAAATGTATGCATTTATTTCTGGACTCTAGTCTCTACCATTGACCTATGTGTCTATTCTTACACAAACACCACGTGTATCTGATTACTGTAGCTTTATAATAAGCTTTGAATCAGGTAGTATAGGTCTTCAAACTTTGTCCATTTACAAAATAGTTTTGGCAACTTAGATGCTTTGCATTTCCATACAAGTTTAAGAAGAGAAAACACCTTTTTTTTTTTTTTTTTTTTAACCTCATGGAAACAGTTTTTATCTTATGGAAACAATCCTGTATTTCTTCCTTTTTTTTTGGTGAAAGGTCAGAATTCTATCTGACAAGAACAGGAAAGATTGTTAGTCGTTTAAACCACAAACAGTTATGCCTGGGGTATAAGAAGCGCTAAAGAATGACTAACTCTTCTCTCCTTTCTGCACCCTGGCTTGCATCTCCACTGCTAGGTCACTTCAGTTGTGTCCGACTCTGTGCGACCCCATAGACGGCAGCCCACCAGGCTCCCCCGTCCCTGGGATTCTCCAGGCAAGAACACTGGAGTGGGTTGCCATTTCCTTCCCCAATGCATGAAAGTGAAAAGTGAAAGTGAAGTCGCTCAGTCGTGTCCGTCTCTTAGCGACCCCATGGACTGCAGCCTACCAGGCTCCTCCATCCATGGGATTTTCCAGGCAAGAGTACTGGAGTGGGGTGCCACTGCCTTCTCCTGCATCTCCACTAGAAGTTGTATATCAGAACAGCATCGGCTTAGACTCGGCCTCTCTAATGTGCCCAGTAGGTGATCTTAGGCCAATTATTTAACCTCACTGAGCTTCATTTCTTGTATCTGTGAAACTGACATAATAACATCTACCTCATAGGACTGTTCAACTATTAAATATTATGTGCACGGTACATAAAAAGGTTTAATGTATATTTTATGTATGCATGAATAAATAAATGAAGAGCTACGGATTATTCGAGCTTTATGACAGAATAAGCCAATAACATTTCATAGCTTCATGATTAAAGAAACATTTGCAAGAGAAGAACTCATCTTCTGGTTTCCCACAGACATTCTTGATGAGAAATTAACCTCTCTGATTCTACCTACCTGGGTGATAGGTAAAAGAAATATTCCACATTCCTCTTACAGGAGTCATGGCTGTGATTTTCAGAAATCTGCTTTTCTCTTTTTCTATGTTCCAAATAAAGCTCTTTGAGCTCAGAACTGCATTTAGTCCTGGGCAAGAGAAAGCATGTTCTTTGCCCTGAGGGTTGTCAGATTTAGCAAATAAAATTGCTGGAAGCTCCAGTGACCTTTGAATTTCAGATAAGCAAAGAACAATTTTTTTTTAGTATAACTATCAGTTCAGTTCAGCTCATTTCAGTCACTCAGTCGTGTCCGACTCTTTGGGACCCCATGAATTGCAGCACACCAGGCCTCCCTGTCCATCACCAACTCCTGGAGTTCACTCAAACTCATGTCCATCAAGTCAGTGATGCCATCCAGCCATCTCATCCTCTGTTGTCTCCTTCTCCTCCTGCCCCCAATCCCTCCCAGCATCAGAGTCTTTTCCAATGAGTCAACTCTTCTCATGAGGTGGCCAAAGTATTGGAGTTTCAGCATTAGCATCAGTCCTTCCAATGAACACCCAGGACTGATCTCCTTTAGAATGGACTGGTTGGATCTCCTTGCAGTCCAAGGGACTCTCAAGAGTCTTCTCCAACACCACAGTTCAAAAGCATCAATTCTTCGGTGCTCAGCTTTCTTCACAGTCAAACTCTCACATCCATACATGACCACTGGAAAAACCATAGCCTTGACTAGACGGACCTTTGTTGGCAAAGTAATGTCTCTGCTTTTGAATATGCTATCTAGGTTGGTCATAACTTTCCTTCCAAGGAGTAAGTGTCTTTTAATTTCCTGGCTGCAATCACCATCTGCAGTGATTTTGGAGCCCAAAAAAATAAAGTCTGACACTGTTTCCACTGTTTCCCCATCTATTTCTAATATACTAAATTAGCATTTATTTGTATATGTAGGATATATTAGTGTATCTTATGCAATTAGGGTATACACTTTCACTAAAATAAATAGTTCTAATTTATCTGAAATCAAGTTAATTGTGCATCCTGTATTTTATTTTGGAGAAGGCAATGGCACCCCACTCCAGTACTCTTGCCTGGAAAATCCCATGGATAGAGGAACCTGGTAGGCTGCAGTCCATGGGGTCACTAAGAGTCGGACACAACTGAGCGACTTCACTTTCACTTTTCACTTTCATGCGTTGGGGAAGGAAATGGCAACCCACTCCAGTGTTCTTGCCTGGAGAATCCCAGGGACGGGAGAGCCTCTTGGGCTGCCATCCACGGGGTCGCACAGAGTCAGGCATGACTGCAGTGACTTAGCAGCAGCAGCAGCAGCAGCATTATTTTATTTGTCCTTGCTTTAGAGGGCCTTGTATAATATAAACACACATAACCCAAACAATCAAAAAACCTAGTAAAGAAATACATGGGCTCCTCTATCATTTGTTACCAAGATCAGACTTTCATCAGTGGCACAGCATAACCTGCAAACATTCTCTCTGATAATGGAACTGTTCTCACAGTGAATGCCATTCACGCCCAGGGAATCACCTGTCCACTACTCTTGTTCGCCTGTCCTTGAAACAATAGACAACTGTATCTAAACACTGGGAAGGTTTATGGGTTGGGCCTCTGCCAAGGTCAGTGACGAACACTGATTCAAAGTGCTGAGAGTTTTTGAGTGACAGAAGTGTGAAGGTAAAAGACAAATTAATTAACTTTCGAAGACCTTCCTTTCAAATAGCCTAGAAGACACAGACTCTTGCAAAATTAAATACTGGTTCACAGTATTGCTGGTCCACTGAATGACTCCGGTACTCTTGCCTGGAAAATCTCATGAATGGAGGAGCCTGGTAGGCTGCAGTCCCTGGGGTCACTGCCTCGCTTTCACTTTTCACTTTCATGCATTGGAGAAGGAAACGGCAACCCACTCCAGTGTTCTTGCCTGGAGAATCCCAGGGAAGGGGGAGCCTGGTGGGCTGCCGTCTATAGGGTTGCACAGAGTGGGACATGACTGAAGCAACTTAGCAGCAGCAGCAGAATGATTCTGGAAGTACTTACAAATTAGCAGGTCATCACAACAGAATCATTCTGCAATATTCCACAACTCATATTACATTTGGACTTGTGTGCTTATAAATATACACATGACATGCAATTATGTTGGCATCTGAAGAGACATTTAATGCTAGAAATACAATAGATTTATTTTTATAAAATATTTAATAGGTTTCAAATATTCAAAGAATTAAAAACACTGCTCTAAGTCACTTTGATTTAAAGGTTTTATATTTATGAATTATAGTCTATAATTGGCCTCCGTTTTAAAAGGTAATTTTGACTATCTTAGGAGAAAATAACTATTTGGAAATGTATATTAAAATAATTCTAAAATTTTCCACTTAATTTGTTTATAAATAAAATATGTTTATACTTTGTTACCTTCAAATAATTACAAGGTCATTTTAACTCTTTATATCATTGTTACAAGTGAGCATAAATGATGTGAAAATCTTGATTATAACATAGATTGTAATTAAGCTGAAATAAGGCAAGAAAATAAAATGTATGTAATAATTATATTATCAGTTCAGTTCAGTCGCTCAGTCGTGTCCGACTCTTTGCAACCCCATGAATTGCAGGACGCCAGGCCTTCCTGTCCATCACCAACTCCCAGAGTTCACTCAGACTCATGTCCATCGAGTTGATGATGCCATCCAGCCGTCTCATCCTCTGTTGTCCCCTTCTCCTCCTGCCCCCAATCCCTCCCAGCATCAGAGTCTTTTCCAATGAGTCAACTCTTCGCATGAGGTGGCCAAAATACTGGAGTTTCAGCTTTACCATCATTCCTTCCAAAGAAATCCCAGGGCTGATCTCCTTCAGAATGGATTGGTTGGATCTCCTTGCAGTCCAAGGGACTCTCAAGAGTCTTTATATAATACTTTATTATTATTTAGGTCTTTACTTATTATTCATTCATTGCCACTCATGAAAAGGTCATCCATGCATGTACAATGATAATTAAATTCAGTCATATTTAATATTTTGTCCATTAGTCAAATAAAAATTATAACTATACATATATTTTTAAATTTTAATGCTGTTTTGCATGGTAGATTGACATAATGTTTTTCATTTAGCTATTAATATTCAGCAGTCAGATATCCGGGGCACGATGTTTTATTGCCTCTGAAGGTAAGAAAGGGAGTAGAACCAGCAAGCTCCTTTCGCAGCTGGTTGTTGGGAAGTCGGCTCTTGACCTTTTATGCAACCTAAGACCTCTCCTCTCACGGGTTGCTGGAGGCAACGTCAAGGCGGGTGGGGAGACCATAGAATCACAGAGATGGAGACATTGGGATGCTGAGATTCAAGGGGCAGCCTTGTCTGGGGCCTGGAAACTCTCGTGAGAATAAGGAAGAGGGACCTATGCACGCGGCGCCCTGGACGGTGTGGTCCAGCACTTCCGTGATCCTGACTGAGGACGAGTCCAAGACCCGGAGGGCATGGGATGGGAGGAACAGGCGGACGGCTGCGAGAAGTCTCTTAAAAGAGGTACCTGACTCTATAAAGGAGCAGATTCGGGAGTGATAGAGGTCCAGAAGAGGCCTGCTCTACATAGCTGGCTGGGCAGCCGTCGACCGGCTCCATGTTACGTGATGAGGGCAAACCGGGACGACCTCAGCTGTCCCTTACTCACCCTGCTAACGCTTGCCAATATTCCTTCCTCCAGGGCTGGCCCTGCACCAGGAAACCCAAGCGAGTCACCGGCAGCGCGCAGGCTGGCTCTGCCCACGCTGCCTTCCCTCCTCCCTAGCTTCATCTTCCCGCCCCCACCCTGCCCTGTGTCCCGTGTAATTCTGAGCCACCCAAGAGGGCTGCGGGTGATCCCCACGCTGCTTCACACCCACCGTGGGTCTCCTCCGGCCGTCCCCGCCTGTTTGCGGTGGACCTGCACACCTTAGGGACCCAGCCTGGGGCCACCTCCCACGTCTGTCATTCCAGGGTGATGGCCGTGGGCCTCCTGGGGCTCCTGTCCGAGGAACGGACTTGTGCCTCCATGGGTACCCCTTAGTATGGAACAGGTCACTCGTTGAAGGGTCTGTCCCCTCTACACAGGGAGTTCTCGAAGCTGAAGGATCCTTTCATTTTTTGTTCCCAGCATCTAGCACAGTGTCAGGTACATAACCAACTCTCAATGTTTGTTGCCTAATGGAACACAATCTCACTTGAACTTCACTACACCTAGCAGAAATAGACATATTATTATCTTATTTATGGAGGTGAAAACAAAGACTTACAGAGGTTCCCTGGCCAAGGATCTCGGTGTTAAGCCTTCTGCCTTCTAAGGTCACACACGGGACTTTCAGCTACATTATAAGGGTTAAATTAAATGGCTTTCTTTTTTTAAGGAGGGTTCTGTAGCTGTGAATTCTGTTTGAAGAACAAAGGAACAAGTGGTTCTCAGCTCTGAAGCTGTGGAGCGATAGTTACACACTTGGGAATGGTCCTTGAAGGATGAAGATTGTTTTTGAACCTTCCCTTTGCATAAAGTTGAGTTGGTACCATTAGCTGGGAAATAATTACAGAGCACGCAGCCCTCAAGAGTATTTATTATTATTTTTTTAAATCAATCCTTTACAGGAAGCTGGTTTTCACCCAGGTAACTGCTGCAAAATATTTATCCACGACGGAGAAACATTCCTCAGCCAATCGGAGGCATCTCTGTTGTGTGACTTCAACTGCCTCAGTCCCCTTTACTACACACCCACCGTGTAATTACCTTCAGTGTGAAATACATCCTGTTTCTGCTTTCTCAAACACTCCAGCTGACATTTTCTCTGACTTTCCAGAGCTCTTCTGGGAAGTCTCAGTCAGACAGGTAAAAAGGAGGTCTGACTGGCTAAGCCCCAAACCTCTGCCTCAGAGCGTGTTGGGACACAGCCAAATTTATAACCTTCCCCGCAGATACATGCACACCTCATCTGAGGAGGTCTCTTGGTCCTTGAGGGAAATGGTCATTGAAGGAGGAGGTAGCTCCAGTTGAGGCACAGAAAATAACTCCCCGGGGCTCTCAGGTATGCCTGTCCTCCAGGTGATCCTGGTTCACCTCTTCCCAAAAACAGACCTGAAAATGAGCAACAAGTGTCAGAACATTTAGGTGGAGCCTTACATGGCGCTGGTGGTCAAGAATCCATCTGCAATGCGGGAGACCTGGCTTTGATCCAGGTCTGTCTGATTCCGAAGCCTATAATGCCACATTGGGTTTCATTGTACACTGACCTGTCAGGAAGGCTTCCCGGGTGGCATTACTGGTAACGAACCTGCCTGCCAATCCCTGGGTTGGGAATATCCCCTGGAGTAGGAAGTGGCAACCCACTCCAGTATTCTTGCCTGGAGAATCCCATGGACAGAGGAACCTGGCGGACTACAGTCCATGAGGTCGCAGAGTCAGACTGGGTGACTATCACTTTCACTTTAATAGTGATGAACCCCCAAATCTTTGAGAAGCTAATTTTCTCTCCTTTGGCACAGTATCACGAGTAGGTTAGGTGTTCTAAATAGCCAGCATCACATCCCTGCTCTGTCTCTCTGTAGTGGCATGTCCTGGCGCAGTTTGTTCAACTCATCAAGGTTGCTTCACCATTTGTCATACGCATCTTTTATTATGTATTTGAGGATGATAGTACACACAATACCTCACAGCTACTATGAGGGTTAAATAATACAGAGCATGTAAAGTACAGAGCACAGAGCCAGCCAGTCACCAAATATTATTTCTCGGTCCCCTCCATCCCTGGAAGCAGTAGACAGGATCCCCAAGGACCAGCTCAGAGAACAATGGCTTAATCTTCATGAAGGAACCTTGAAGACTGGCAATCAGGGAAGCTGCAAATTGATTTCTCCAAGGGCCAGGCAGGAGATGTAAATAAATGTGGGACGAGGGGCATGACAAATAAAAGAAAGCCTGACCATCCAGAGGGCCGCCTAGGATTATCAAAATACATAGGATCTGGTCCAGTGTTACCAGAGCTTCAAATTTTTTTAAAAGGGAAGCAAGAAATCAAGGTATTTATTTGAGAGTTCCCAGTTTCTAAAAGTTGAGTCAGTTAAAATAAATCAGATAGTTATTACCACAAATAGGTAACCAAAGAGCCCTTACCTATGTCTGCGTTACCTCATCTAATCCTAACAATTCTATAGTGTAGGCGTTAAGATCACCTCTTTGCAGAGGAGAAAAACGTGGCTTTAAGACGTTTTCCCAGATCATCTATTTGTTAAGAGGTGGAGTTGAGATGAGCTAAGTACCCCAAGTGCAGTTTCTTTCACACTACACAAGGTCTAATTTGTAACTGGACTTGAAGAATCCAGGGGAATCCTAACCAACAAGTTATTGCCACCATGTCTTGTGGGCACAGATTCTTAAGAAACATTGCTTTTTTTTTAAAGACTTTTTAAAAAAACGTGGGCCATTTATTTTTACCATCTGAGCTACAGGGAAGTCCCAATGTGGACCAGTTTTTAAAATCTTAAATTGTTACAATATTGCTTCTGTTTTAGTTTTTGTTTTTGTTTTTGGTTGCCAGGCATATGCGATTTTAGTTCTCCGACCAGGAATCGAACCTTCATTGGAAGGCAAAGTCAACTATTGGGGCACCAGGGGAGCCCCAAGAAATATTGCTTTTATCGGAGAAACAGGTAATCTTCCTCCAAGGCCCTATGGCTGGAGGCATTTTCTGCTCCACAAACTCATCAGGCTCCTAAATGTCCCCAACCAATTAACAGAGAGAAACCTACACTTAAGAAAATCGGGGTCAATATTTGTTATGGCCTTGCAGTCCTGCGGACTAACAGGATGTGGGAACAGAGGCAGTCATCAGCCTCAGGACATGACACGCCTCCCACACACCCTGCTGCAAACGCTGAAGTGAGGGTGGAGGACGGATATTGTGATAACAAAGCCTGGGAGGCCGAGACTGCCGGGCTGTGATTACAGGCCATTCAGATGAGCCTTGATGCTTGTCGGAAATAAAACCTCACCAATAAATTAAAAAACAGTTACCATTTCCCATTCATCAGATTTACAAAGTTTGAAAAGTTGACCGATACCAAGCGTTACTGAAGATGTGGGGCAATGGGAATTTTCACATATGGCTGACAGGAGTAGAAAACAACTCAAACATTGGAGAACATTCAGCAATATGGAAAACGCACACGGCCTGTGACCCAGTTAACCATTCTACGTGTACACACTAAAGGAAATGTCCCTTATGTGCAGAAGGACGTTGACTGTGACATTCTGTGTGTGTGTGTGTGTGTGTGTGCCCAGTTGCTCAGTCGTGTCTGACTCTTTGTGACCCTTTAGAGTATATATAGTGCACCAGCCTCCTCTGTCCACAGTATTTTTCAAGCAAGAATACTGGAGTGGGTTGCCATTTCCTACTCCAGGGGATCTTCCTGGTCCAGGAATTGAACCCAAGTCTCCTGTGTCTCCTACACGGCAGGTGGATTCTTTACCCACTGGGCCTTCAGAAAAGCCCTAACGTTCTGTATAATAGCCAAAAATAGGGAAATTGATAGATTTTGTGGTATATTCACACTACGAAACAATAAGCAGAAGTTGAATGAACTGGATTCATACAAACCAACATGGTACACAGTGACATCTTTGGAACATAATGTGAAGGAAACAAAGACATTCATAGGATGATAAATATAACACGCCGCCATGTCTGCAAATGTTTTAAATATATACTATTATGTTAAGTAGGGAAAACAAAGAGACCCACTAAATTCATGATGGCAGCGACTGACATCTAAGGAAGGAGGGAATGGAACAATGGGACTGGGAAGGGGAACAGAAGGGACTTTGGCTTCTCTGACGCACGTATGGTAAAACGTGGACATCTGCTGCGTCTGGCTAGTGGGCACCGGGTGTGTGTTATATTCTCTGTTGTTTTTGACTTGCAAACTTTTCATCCACAATAAAAATGGCATCATGAAGAGGCACTGCCCTGGGAAGCTGCCTGCCTCAGCCCCTTGGCTTGTGGCACCCAGGAGTCTCGCCACCGTCACGTCTCTGGAGTGGCCTTCTCTCCACTGAGGGCAGAACATGCAGTCCATCTACAGGAAGAGACCTCAGCAAATTGGTCTCTTGGATCTAATCTAATTCTGGGGCCAGACATCCAGTGCAAGTCAAAGGTGACTCATGATTTTAAAAGCAGGATGGGGCTTCCCTGGTGGTCCAGAGGTTAAGACCCTGTGTTTCCACTGCAGAGGGCAGGAGTTCGATCTCTGACCTGGGAACTAAGATCCCACGTGCCATGCAGTGCAGCCAAAACAAGAACAAAATAAATAAATAAAGGGCGGATTGTCTAGGGGGGCACAATATTACCAGCCAAACTTTTCCTAGCCTTAAATTGCCAAGAGAACGAATGAAGTTTCCTGACAGGTTGTGCGTGCATGGTAAGTCGCTTCAATCATGTCCAACTCTTCGTGATCCTAGCAATTGTGGCTGGCCAGGCTTCTCTTTCTGTGCGATTCTCCAGGCAAGAACATTGGAGTGGGTTGCCATTCCCTCCTCCAAGGGATCTTCTGAACCCAAGGATTGAACGCGTGTCTCATGTTTCCTGCATTGGCGGGAGGGTTTTTACCAGTAGCGCCACCTGGGAAGCCCTCCTGACAGGTCAAGGTACCATGAAACCTAATACGGCATTATAGGCTTTGGAATCAGACAGACCTGGATCATAATGCCAGCATCACCATTTATCAGTTGTGGGTCATTTTGCAGAGTAACCTGTCTGCATCTCGGCCTGCTTATCTGTGGAAGTGGGCAAAAGAATACTTGCCTCTTGGGTCTGTTGAAAGAATTAAATGAATAAAGAAGGCACATCCTTTTTCATTCCTTGGATACAGTAGACACTCAGAACATTACCATATTTCATCAACTCTGTCATATAGTTTCTCTAGATTTAAAAGCTCTGAAAGCAGGGCCTGCTTCCAATCGTTAACATCTTGAAATTGTAATTGGTGGTATTTTGTGTTATTTCTTAGAGGAAACAACATAGAGACACGTCTTGGAAGCAATGGGATCTGAGAGTCTATTAAATATGGCGGTTCCTGAGCTTCCTCTTTCAAATAGTAACTGTGTGTAAATCAAGATATACCAGTTAACATTATTAGGCTATTTCTGAATATGTCTTGTCAAACCTAAAGGAACACACTAAAATAAGAACTTACCTCATTTTAATCCATCATCTTAGTCTCGTTAGGGAAAAAATGGGGCTCCCTCCTGTATCCCCCAGATCAATCCCTGTACCTTCAATGCACTGTTTGCCCTGCAGGGCTGCTGGGAGAGAGATAGGCATTTCAGAAGAAAATATTATGTGCGCAGTAACAGCTGTAAACAAGCGCCAAGCTCATCTCCTTGATAAACAACAGAACTATTTGCTGAGCATTTCTAAAAGATAAGAGGAAGTTTGGAACCAGTAAAACAATGTGATAGGGAAAAGGTGTAAATCCCTGGAAGAAGTATTCTATCTAATAAGAGGATAATTTATAGTTTAAATTTTTCAAAGATTTTTCATCTATTTTATTTAAAGTAATCGTCGCAACCACTTCATGATTTAAGAGAATATTATTATATTATCCTGTTTTACAAGTCAGACAAATGAGGCTTGGGAATAAGTGGTGGGTTGAGATCATATAGCTGAAGGAAATAGAAGAACCTAAGTATTTGAATTTTCAATCAAACTTTCCTCTTTTAAATTTTAAACCATTTTTTAAAAAACTGAAGTATAGTTAACCCACAATGTTGTGTCAGCTTCGGGGGAACAGCAAAGTGACTCAGCTACATACGTATCTGTTTGTATGTGGGTGTACACTGCAGCCCATGGGGTCGCACAGAGTCGGACACGACTGAAGCGACTTAGCAGCAGCAGCAGCATACACATACACACACACGTATTCTTTTTCAGATTCCCCTCCGTTACAGCTTGTTACGAGATATTGAATATAGCTGCCTGTGCTCTACAGCGGGTCCTTGTTATTTCTTTCTACACACTGTAGTATGTGTGTGTATCTTCAGTTCCTAAGTCACGTCTGACACTTTGCCACCCCATAGACTATAGCCCCCAGGGGATTTTCCAATCAAGAATACTGGAGAGGGTTGTCATTTCTTACTCCAGGGGATCTTCCCGACCCAGTGGTCAAACCCACGTCTCTTGGGTCTCCTGCATTGGCAGGCAGATTCTTTAACGCTGTGCCACCTGGGAAGCCCTACATAGGTAGTGTGTATATTTTAATACCAAGCTCCTAACTTATCCCTCACCTCCACCTTGCCCCTTTGGTAATCATAAATTTGTTTTCCCTATCTTGAGTCTGTTCCCCTTTTTTTGCAAATAAATTCATTTGTATCATATTTTAGATTCCACATAAAAGTGATATCATATGATATTTGTCTTTTCTTCTTGGTTCCTCTAACAGTGACCTGGAAGAAATCACAAGATTTTATTTTGTGGTCTGTTACAACAAGCTGGCGTGCCAGATAATTTATTAGATTTCTTGCTCTTCTGATCACTGTTTGAAACTATTTCATAAAAAAAAAACAAAAACAGCAACTCAGCCACTATCTTTTTCTTTCTTTCCATCTTATGAACCCATACAATCATTTTTTAAAAAGAACATTTGACATTTTTGATGATAGCAAAAGCCAATATATTCACTGCCATCACATCCCAGCCTGTCAATTTGCCCGTGTCTCCTGGCATATTCTGATGAAATTACTGCTCAACTTACAGTGTACTTCCTCACAGCCCTGAAAGAATTCCCCTACCCATTAATCTGTAGTTGTATTCATCCAGGATGTCAGCTTGATAGCTTATTTTCCATCCTGTCTAACTCACTAGTAACACGATCTGGGAACCAACACATCGAAATGGAAATTCCTCCTAGAAAATGCAGCCATAAACACGTGTGAAGCTTATCATATGGTAGATTTTTTTTTAATACAGTTCAGAAAGATTAGGATATACATAATCAAGAATGCATCTGTGTTTTTATTTTCAAACCAGGAAAGTGAGATCACAGAGTTCTTTGATGTGTGATTTTGATCTTCAGAAAGTTTGTTATTACGACCCGTTGCTGATCAATCATCCACTTTTTCACTTGCTGGAAGGGCACAAGATGGATTTGTTTTCTATGAAAACTCCAGCCAAAACAGCTGGTTAATAATCATAATATTCTCTTAGAGCAAAGGACATTGTCTCCAGCTCTTCTGGCTGAACCTCAGTATGTTTGAAACAGCACATCCTGTTGACGACTTCGACCCAGAGGGTGAGGGAGTGGGGGAAGAGTCAAGGAGAGCTATGAGAATGTAAATATGGGTAACTAAGAATGGAGCCCGCCACCAGCAGTAGTAGAGTTGAATAGCAGCCAAGGTTTGGGGAGACATTAGGCTTGTGGTTATATATTCCATTTTAGGCATAGAGATTTCGGGGACGATAAACTATCCAAGTGGAAACACCTTGCAAACTGGGGGAAAAAGATAAGAACAAAATACAAAACTGGGCTAAGACTGGACTTTATCTTCATTCAGTAATGACAGCTCACTATGGAAAAACAACACCTCGTTATAACTACACAATAATCAATGTCATCCACATGCTTCTTACCATGTGTCTGTGGTTTAGTCACTAAGTCGTGCCTGACTCTATTGCCACCCCAAGGACTGTAACCACCAGGCACCTCTGTTCATGAAGTGAATACTGGAATGGGTTGCCATTTCCTCCTCCAGGAGATCTTCCCAACCAGGGACTGAACCCGTGTCTCCTGCATTGGCAGGCAGATTCTTTACCACCGAGCTCCAAGGGAAGCCCTACCCTGTGTCTACAAACACATTCACTGTTGAAGTCTTAGAACAAGCCTGCGAAGCAGGTATCATAATCATTGCCATTTTTTCAGATCCAGAATCTGAGACAGGGTCTAAGGGACATGGCCAAGTTTCCCACCCAGGTGAGCTGGTCCCCGAGGCCACGTCCCTAACCACCCTAACATCTCCCAACAGAGCATTACAGATCAAAATGCACCCCGACATCCTAGCCCATGCGTAATCCCCATGGCAACCCTACAAAGGAAGTACTGTTATGCTTATTTTTACAGATGAGCACACCAAGGCCTTTCTGGGTGGTAAAGTTCCAGAACTCAACCCCACGTCTTCTGACTCCTAATGCAGTGTTCTTTCTGCTCCACCACAGCTGCCCCTGAAAGCTCACGAGCCCCTGCTTTAGGCAGGTAGCATGGACTGTGGATAGAAGAAAGGAAAACCCCACACGTGTTGAGGAGGAAAGAAAGGGAGGTGATGATAAAGAATGAGAACTCAGAAAAACAGAAGTCCAGAGATCCCACATCAGATATTTTTCCTTCTAGGAACAGTCTCACCAAATTAAGATTGACCACCTTCTGTGGGCAAAGTGCTATGTTTGGTGCTTAAAGAAAGATAGCTCCAGGGCAGATGCGATGGTAAACACTTCAGAGAAGACCTGATTCTTGTCTTTGATGAGCTTATAATCTTATTAGAGAGTAAACCAGACACTGAACACAGACAATGGCTGGCCCCCATCAGATGAATGGGACCGAAAAGCACCTGAGGGCTTCAGAGGAGGCAAAGCTACAGGTCACACTGTCAGCTAACGCTTCCTGGGGGAAGATGGCGCCTGAGCATTCTAGTAGAATCATTTTGTGCTCTTGTTCTTATTACTTTTAAGCACATCTGCACATTTATCTTGATCTTCT
This sequence comes from Bos taurus, assembly GCF_002263795.3. Taxonomy (NCBI): domain Eukaryota; kingdom Metazoa; phylum Chordata; class Mammalia; order Artiodactyla; family Bovidae; genus Bos; species Bos taurus. The sequence continues at coordinate 14,604,141 of NC_037339.1, forward strand.
GGAGCAAGATGGGAGAAAACGAGTTCAAATCCTTTCCTCCTTCCTACCTCTCTTCAAAACCTAAAAAATGATGACAACTTTTCTAACCAGAAGACTGAGATGGCTTACTTAAGTGCCTGCTTCAGTTCTAATAGCTATCCTGTGCTGCGCTAAATCGCTTCAGTTGTGTCTGACTCTTTGTGACCCTATGGGCTATAGCCTGTCAGGCTCCTCTGTTTACCCTGGGCCAAGAAAATAGGTGTTATCTACACTCTCACCCCAAAGGCATTGGAAAGTGCTCTGAATATGCCCAAGGATCCACCCTCTAGCTGTTAACTAGGTCAACAGTCCCTTGAGGAAATAATCTCCCTTTTAGAAATCAGGTAGCTCTGCCTATAGTTAAAGAAACATAAACCATCTGATTCCTGATTACTAGAAGCAACTAACCCAGTGTGAGCATTTATAAAAGTAAAGGAATCTCAAAAATCTGATTTTTAACCGTGAACCCCAAGTCGTAAATCTCTGTAAGTCCAGCTGTGTCGAAACAGAAGCCTAAGATAAACTCTCGAAGTTTAACAAGCCCCTTTCCTCTTGATGTGGTATCCCATTTCTGCTGTTGAGTTGGATTTCTAGACATTGAGTCAATTAAAGGGAATTATATGAGGCACATAGAATAGGCAGATTTGTAAAGATAAGAGGCCAGAGGAGAGGCAAATGGGGTGCTTGTGTTTAATGGGTACGTATGGAGTTTTGGTTTGGGAGGATGAGAATGTTCTGGATATGAATAGTGCTGATGGTCACACAGCAGTGTGAATGCACTTAATGCCTCAGAACTGTCCGTTTTAAAATGGTTAAAATGGTGAATTTTATGTTCTATATATTTTATCACAATTTTAAAAAAGGAAGATAGGGAACTTGTTTTAAAACACATTATTGTCATTTGCAGCAAGATAGATGGACCTGGAGATTATCATCCTAAGTGAAGTAAGTCAGACAGAGAAAGACAAATCTATGATATCACTTAAATGTGGAATCTAAAATATGATACAGGTGAACTTATTCACAAAGCAGAAACAGACTCACAGACACAGAAAACAGACATTGTTACCAAAGGGGAAGGTGGGAGAATAAATTAGGAGAAGGGAATTAGCAGATACAAACTACTATATATAAAAGAGATAGACAACAAGGCCCAACTGCATAGCACAGGGAGCTATATAAAATATCTTGTAATAACCTATAATGGAAAAGAATCTGAAAAAGAATATATATGTGTGAACATAACTGAATCACTTTTCTGTACACCAAAAACTAACACAACATTGCAAATCCACTATAATTCAATTTCTTTAATGTTCTTTAAAAAAATGAAGAATTAAAATCTTCTAGGAGCAATGACCAGGGCAATTGCCAACTTTTAATGACAAGCCAGTTTCGAGTAAGCTATTTGAAAAGTACCATGAAAGAAGGGAAAGGAGAAAACAAAGCTTTTAAAGAGGATACAGAGGAACGTCAGACTGTTTGCTAGGAGCCATAGTATGAGTAATTCAGGTGAACCGTGGTTGTTTCCTGGATTATTTAAGGGAAGATTCAGTCACCAGATGGCTCGTTCCACAATCTGATAGAAGCGTGCTGGGGCTTTGAGCCAACTGTTATCCGTTTAAGGATGCTAAGACTTCAAAACTGTGTTTCAGTTCCTAAAGAGGCAAATTCATAGAGACAGAAATAGAATAGAGGTTACCAAGGGCTGGGGAAAGGGTGGGGGAGCTTAGTGGGCATAGAGTTTCCATTTGGGATGATGAGAAAATTCTAGAAACAGTGGTGATATTTAATGCCACTGAATTGTACACTTTAAAATGGTTAACATTTATGCTATGTATTAAATAAAACATTTTTACGTTGTATGTTCAGTTTTACATATTTTCTATCACACACACAAAAAAACCTAGAACATCTCCACCACTTGAAATAAAAATGAAAAAAAGAAAGTGAATCCTAAGGGAAATGATTAATACCTGGTAGACACTAGCAGTGGGAGGGGAATGACACCGCTGGGCTGTGCTAAGTCGCTTCAGTCGTGTCCCACTTTTGGTCACCCTACGGACTGGGAATGACACTACATTTCACCAAATGGGCTGTTGCGGTCATGAGGCAGCATTTAGCCAGTCGACTCTACAGACAGCTATCCCAGGTCTTTGGCTTGTGAGGTCTTATTCAGCCAGAAGTTTTCCAAATAGCCTGTCCCTCTTTCTCTGGCCTCCTCCCCTCATCCTCCCCCTCCTTCTAAACTATTCAGAGCTCTAACCGGTCATTTTCTTCCTTTTATATTGGCAACCGCCTACATTGGATAAACAAAATACACAGGATGGAGGGGGTGGGTGAGGCGGAAGCACATTTCAGAGTTAGGCAAACAAATAGCCAACGAAACAGGAGAGACCACAGTTTGACTGAGACAAGTTCAGCTGTGGAAAGAAGTGTCAGACGAGGCAATTGTTTGCAGATCTCAACAGGCAGGGGATGGGAGAGAGCAAACCATCCCATTTATGGGAGTGAGTTCACGTGGGGTGCAGTCAAAGTCAAGGAAATGGAGGGAGAGAAACAAAGAGGAGAGTCAAGGTCCCTTTTCATTAAGTTGTCACTGAGAAAGCCAACTCTGTAATAAAGCTTGCTGGGTACTGATTAGACTCTGTGGGTTTGGACAGGAGAGGAAGAAGAATAAAACACCAGTCAAGACATGACACCTTCTCCCTGACTCTCGCTGGAGCAGAACCTAAAGAGTCGGACCAAACTAAGCTCAGGAGCCACACAGCTGCCATAGGCCACCCGGGTGTGAACGTCTCAGGAAGGATGAACGAAGCCGGGGAGACTGGGATCTTGGGGAGGTGAACAGGCTGCTCCTTGGCACTCATGTTTGGCTATAGTTGGAGTTCATTAAGGCCTTGTTTTCTCAATCAGACTAGCAGACCTGCAGAATGAACTAGATAAATCGGTTAGTAGAGGCTTCCCTTGTGGTAGATAACAGTATGAAAATTCAGTAATTTCCTATTGCATGGAGTCCAGACGTTGAATGTGCATTCAGGCAATACTATTTTAATACAGGACAACTTTACCCATTCCAAGTCCATGGGCCTGAATGTCCGTGCCATTGACGTGTCTACGGTACAATAGAACACGGTGGAAAATGCTGACGAGAAGGGGATCAGAGAAAGAGGAAACAGATCATGCAAATATGAACCAAGAGAACACACTCATGGAATATCAAATATGACAAAGAAAAAAACACAGAAAAGAAGCGCCATGCCACTAAACGAACAACAACAACAAAAGACAATGTCTGGATGGACTGAATTGTGGAGGTGTCCCAGAGAACTGGGCTCCCCGGGAAAAGAGGGAATTTTTGTCATTAAAACAGCAATGCTAATATTAACCAAAATGAATCTGAGAGAAGAATATTTCTGCTTCTTCAGAGCAAAGGAACAAAAAACCCTCAGTCGAATCAATCATGTTTCCATTCCTTCTAGACTTTGCTCCTTTTGCTGCCAAAGTCTTGTGTATGGTTTCTACTCATGAATGATGTTTGTGCATGTATGTGCTCAGTCAGTCGTGTCCAACTCTTTGCAACCCCATGGACTGCAGCCCGCCAGGCTCCTCGGTCCGTGGAATTTTCCAGGCAAGAGTACTGGAGCAGGTTACTATTTCTTTCTCCAGGGGATCTTCTTGACCCAAGAATTGAACGTAAGTCTCCTGCATTGGCAGACAGATTCTATACCACAGAGCCTCCTGGGAAGCATTAGCTGAGTTAAAATAATGAAATGTATTTTAACTATATGTCCTACACAGTACCAAGTGATAGAGAAAGCAAAAAAAAAAAAAAAAAAAGAGCCCCCCTCTCTCTCCATACTCACACACACTCAAATTCATTGAGTACAGGTTTTGCATATGAAAATGATCACTCTCAGTTACCAAGCAACCATCTCGATGAATTTTTCTCTTTTGACATTTGTTTTGCAGCACCTTTAAAGGAGGAGTTGGACTGAATAGCTCTCAAGGTCCTTTTCAACCCTGAAGTCCCCTGAGTCCGCACAGGAGGTGGGCTCAGGGATTGTTCAATGGGGAGCTCTGACAAAGCACAGAGGGGCTGGCAACCCCCTCAGGTTCAGCAACCTGAACCCTTAGCCAGGGCCACCACTGGTATTTATGTGACAACCCTCTGGCAAAATCACGTCTGTCACGGTGGGCCATGCTGGTGCCAAGGAGACAGAGCTGGGGATAGAAGCCACATATGCTTCAGGCTTTCTCAATTCTGTGAAAATGCTATGCAAGCAAAATTTCAAGACACATTCCTATAATTCAAAATGATAGGTCCACCCGTATTTTCATAGCAGTGCTATTCACAATAGCCGAGGCATGGAGACAACCTAGATGTCCATCAACAGACGGATGGATAAAGACGACGGGCTACATGTGTACAACGGGATGCTACTCAGCCATAGAAAAGAAAGAAAGCAGGCCATTTGCAGCAACATGGATGGAATGGGAGACGATCACTCTCAGTGAAGTGAGTCAGAAAGACAAACACCGTATTACATCATGCGCATTTGGAGCCTAAAACGTGACACAAGTGAATTTATCTACAAAACAGACTCACAGACATAGAGACCAGACTTGTGGTTGCCAAGGGGGAGGGGGCACAGGGAAGGGATGGACTGGGGGTTTGGGATTAGCCGATGCAAACTGTTACATACAGAATAAATAAGCGAGACCCTACTGTACAGCACAGGAAACTACACTCAATATCCGGTGACAAACCATAGTGGGAAAAACTATGAAAAAGAACATATTGTATGTATATAATTGAATCACTGTGCTACAGCAGAAATCAACACAACACTGTATTAATAAATCAACTAGGGACTTCCCTGGTAGGCCAGTGATTAAGAATTTATCTTGCAACGCCGAAGACTTGGGTTCGGTTCCTGGTCAGGGAACTAAGACCCCACGTGCCACGGAGCAACGAATCTGTACGACACCACTACTGAGCCCACGTGCCCTGGAGCCCACATGGTACAACCAAGACACCCTGCAGCCAAATAAGTCAATAAACTACACTTCAGTAAAATAATTTTTTTCAAAAAGGTACATTCCTACCACGGTCCCCTCTTCCCCACTTCTAACCAGATTGTTGACCCTGAGGTCCTTTATTTCTGGGAATTTTGTCACAGTCACCATCTGTGTGCTAGCTTCTCAGCTACAAACCTGGGATAAGGATGACGTTGACCTATCTCCCAGGAGTGGTGTGGGTGTTGACTGATCAAGCTTGGTAAAATATCTTAGAAAACAGACAAAAGAACAGGATCTACTTCCCAGGAAGAATTCAGTGCTTCCGTGGGCCTGACCCGTACTGGATGTGGCGACACTTGTCACTCTATGGCAGTATTTCATCCTTCTTGGACAAAGGGCTCTGGAGTAAAAGGCAGGCTTGAACCACACACCCTCCCAATATTATGCTCAGAGGAATTCCTGGGAATCAGTCTGGTGAGGAGGCTTGCCAACTGCTCTGAGTCACTTCCTTTCTTCCCATGGATTGGCTCCTTCCTGATTTCTGCTTCTACGTGAAAAGCGGGTGCGGGAGTGACACCATGGCTCTGGTCCAGGCGTGTGTTTCCAGGTGCCATGAGGCGACTGATGCTTCTAGGTGACCAGCAGGGGCTCCCTTCAAGGCTTCTTCTTCCTCTTCCCTCACCTATTTTTCCCTCATCCCGGCTCAGATTTCACTGTGATATTCAACAGCCTTGGGGCAGCCCCTGCCTAGAACACAGTTCCACCCAGACGAATGTGGAAACCAGAATGGCCCAGAGCTTTCCTCATGCAAAGTCACCCGGGGACATTGTGTGATTCAAACGCCACTGTGGTTTCGGTGCAAACAGTTTCATCCGAATGTCTGAGCTTTCTGCAGATGGTTTACTAATCCATACCCATACCATTGCCAATAAGCTCTTTATGAAATCCTTTTAAAGTACATTCGATGTGACAAGTTTCCAAAAGCTGGGAATCTTGGTTGAATGTGCTGACATTCAGAAAGGCCGAGAGCATTCTTCATCATCCGCAAAGCTCCTTTGAAACAACTGTGTGATGACATTATTGAAAGGACTGGATTTTGGGGGAAAAAAAATTCAACGTGACAGATAAAAATCACAACTATAATGAGGAGTGAGTGACCCGGACAAGTAAAACATGTATATTATTCTAAATGGTGATATAACTTTGAATTTAAATCAAAGGAAAGTAACATAAGCAACGAAAACAGAGGCTTACTGTTGTCTATAGATGGCTGGGTTACAGCTTGGAGTATGAACTTGCTCTGCATATCTAACACAAGTTGACATGTACTCTGAACGAATGAAATACAAACTGTATAATACACTAAATAGATATTTATTGTAATTAATATCCACATCTCCCAAATTCTTTCTGTATTCACTATTCTCTCATTCAGTATTCACTTAATCTGTCATCAGACACCCTCTGGGGATACCATAATGAACATCCATGGTCTGTGTGTTGAAGGAGCTCACAGTCTACTGAAAGCAATTTCTGTACAATAAAGATTGTGCATAAATATAAGTCCTTTATCTCCAAATTGTTAGAGCTCTGTACTAGATATAAACATGTCTTGTGACAGTGAAGCTTAACAAACAAAATAATATTATTTTTTAAACATTTCAATTTTTTTATAATTCTCTATTTTAGGAAAGTAGACTCTAAGGAAATCCAGAAATGGTCAGGAATATTTCCCATCTGTCCATTTTCTCCTCTGGTCCCTATTGTGACTCACTGAGCAGGAAACCTTGATGAAAGAGACAACAAAGCTAACTGACTGCAGAGTGGACAAATTCATGCCTGTGGCCTCATTACAGTACTCACTCTCACTAGGAAAGCCTGTAAAGAAACAAAAAGAAGTCATGCCACTCACCCAAGAGTGCTTGTCCAGTGCCATGTAACTAAGGAAAAAATACCCTGAACCCATTCACATACACTATGAAGGAAGTATACAAATTGATACAATATCTCTGAGGATAATTTGATAATCTCCATACACTTCTCAACACATAACTTTTGGCCCAGTAATCACACTTCTGGGAAGTCCTCCAATAAATATATGCATGTATTTTTGCAAAAATATATAGGCAAAGCTATTCATTGATTTTTGTAGCAATAAACTGGAAACAATCTAAATGTCGATCAATAGGAGATTGGTTAAATCAATTATGGTTTCTTCACACCTGAAATATCATGCAACCATGTTAAAAGAATGATATACACTTAGATCAAATGAAGTGAATCAATCTCCATGATACATGAAGTGAAAAAATAATAATAAAATAAGGTACAGATCAGGTTGAATAGCAGGATACTACTTGAGATTTTTTAAAGGAGAATTAAAGGGATTTTGTAAAGAGTTTATTTAAAATTATTATATATAAATAAGCATATATAATACATGTACACACATTAAAATGTATCATGCATACATACTTGAATATTCATGGACAGGTAGAAACTGTTTTGAACATATTGGAGTCAAAGGTGAGAAAGTCTGACTTTTCTCTATATCCCTTCAATATGGTAATGCTTGGATTTTTTTTTAGATTTTTGAAATAATTTAAAAGAAAAAATGACCGAGAAAGATTATGTCTCTTAATGCAATGGCTCTTTGGGTTCATCTGGGCTTACAACATTCAGCCCTGTTTAAGAACCTCAAGTAGACTCCAAACTATGTGAGGGCAGTGACCATGGCTCATTGTCTTGACCTTCCTTAGGCAAGATACTTAACTTCTATAAACCAATTTCCTCAGCGGTCTATGGAGATATTAGCAAAGGCTGACATTTACTAAGTAATGACCATGGATCTATGCTCTGCGTTTAATGTTCTTAACATGAATAATTTCCTCTGATCTCAAAAGAACTCTAATAAGCATTACTGCTATATCCCCACTTTATAGATGAGGAGAGAGACTTATATCACCCACCTAATAAGGGGAGGGACCAGGATTTGTCTGTTTCCAGGATCCACATACTTAGAGGGTTGTGTAAGAAGTGAGAAAGCACAGGTAAAGCAGTTAGCAATGCCTGGCCCTCAGGAAGTGCTTAGGAAATGTTAGATATTACTGATGTTATTTCTTCCCTACCAGGAAACTCTTCCAGCCATTAAAAACATGTACCTGACTGAACAGAAACAAGCTGGCTTTGTGCTAAATCACAGTTGAAATCTTAGCAGGGCACGGGCAGGAGTGTGATACGCAGCATGGCTTGAGTGTTCAAACATGTGGAAACACTTTGCATCACTACAGCCCTGAGTGCACTGCCGTGGGAGGTCATTAGGGAAAATACTGTGATGGGTACGATCCCTCCCCCCTCGGGATAGGATGGTTTTACTGCTATTAATAACAGCTGTGAGCAGGCAATTACAGACTGGAGATGGGTAATCACATCTTCCATTTTAAAGCTTAATCTGATCACCTGTAGGGTCAGGGAATGACAGTTATCATGTTTAAAGTCTGTCTTGTGCCATCACTTAGGGACCAAAGATCAAGGCTCGTCTGGAAGATAGTTTATCCTTGTTCTGCAGTATGCATGTGTGTGTGTGTGTGTGTGTGTGTGCACGTGTGTGATTTATTTCAGAGCATGTAGAGGCTACTCCAAATCCCTCAAACCTGCAGGCTGGCTCCCACTCAAGTTTACCTAGTAAATGTTCCTTCTGAGAAAACAGGAACCCAAGAGGCCTCTTTCCTGCCTTCAACTCTGCCACAACTCCCTCTGCAATTTCAAGGCCTTTGCTCATTTGTGAAATGAGGCTAGTCTCCCAGTGTTTGCTCTCTGTCTCTGCATAAAACCTAGCGCTTCTAAAGGTAGAAACTCTTGTGTCAGTCATCGAATCCTCGGTGTCTAACATAGTGTCTGGCACATAGAAGACAATAAACATGAAATAAATGGCTGAGTTCTCTTCCAGTTACAACCTGATATGGTTCTATAAAATCATAATTGAAGGCATTGATTCTAACACGTGCAGCAGACAGCGATGACTGTCAGTTCTCCTATTTTTCTCTGCCTACTGTTGACATATCACCATGAACATTCTTATCAGAGCTTCACATGTGCAAAGGAGATGCTGCTGAGATTTGCCAACTTTGCCTCTTCTCCAGCAGTATTGGAAACAGTTTGGAGGAAGAAGATACTGAAAATATTAATTTGAAGCATCAGCGATCTGCTAGTTTTACTTATATAGTGGGTACCTGTCACCCTCATTCAATATCAAGAACTGGCCACCACAGCACCTGCCACCAAGATCTCTATGCCCAGGTCCCCTTGATGAGGTAGGCTGAGGGGAGGCCACTAGTTGTCAATGTCCGAAAACTTCAAGTGAGACGGCCATCATTCCAGATCTGGAAAGGGGAATGACCACAGAGGACATTCTGGGCTTCTGTCTGTTTTTGCGAACATTCAGCAGGGTTTTTGGTTGTGATTGTTCCTGTTTAGTTGCTAAGTCATGTCTGACTCTTTTGCTACCCCATGGACTAGCCCATCCTCTGTCCATGGGATTCTCCAGGCAAGAATACTGGAGTGGGTTGCCACTTCCTTCTCCAGGGGATCTTCCCAACTCAGGGATCAAACTCGCATCTCCTGCCTGGAAGTCAGATTCTTTACCACTGAGCCACCTGGGAAGCCCTCTTGATTGTGAACAACACATATAAACTCTGGCCAATGGAAGCAGGAGAATAATTTATTGCAAGGATTGCAGAATACATGAGATACTACCATTGGGTCACCACCACCTTAACCATCACCCTCTCCACCAGATATTGCTGGTGTCTTAGACCTCACCACCAAGGTGAAGTTGAACCTGGCCCTTTGTCCTTGCACTTCCTGCTCAAGCTTTGAAGTTCCAAACAGGAGCATCACTTGGCCAAGCTTGGTCACACACCCTACTGGGCTCCCATAGTGGGAGAGAAGGTCCTGAGATCCACACAGTGAGGAGTCCCCCCAAAAGACACAAGGTTTGCGTGTTGTTCACAGAAAAATGACAGGTGTCCAGTACATCACAGCTCAATAGAGTCACATCTGTAAGCTTTGATTATTTGTTGTTACTTGGCTGCAGTCCATGGGGTCGCTAGGAGTCAGACACGACTGAGCAACTTCATTTTCACTTTTCACTTTCATGCATTGGAGAAGGAAATGGCAACCCACTCCAGTATTCTTGCCTGGAGAATCCCAGGGACAGAGGAGCCTAGTGAGCTGCTGTTTATGGGGTCGCACAGATTCGGACACGACTGAAGCGACTCAGCAGCAGCAGTCACTAAGTTGAGTCTGACTCTTTTGTGACTCCATGGATTATAGCCCACCAGGCTCCTCTGTCCATGGGATTTTCCAGGCAAGAATACTGGAGTGGGTTGCCATTTCCTTTTTCAAGGGAATCTTCCTAAATCAGGGATTGAACCCATGTCTCCTGCATTGGCAGGTGGATTCTTTACCACTGAGCCACCAGGGAAGCTGCAGCTTTGATTGTACATCATTCAAAAAGATGGGTGAAACCCAGTCTCTCTAGTCTGAAATCCAGCCTTAGGATTAATGGTCACAGGCTTGTGATGAATTCTTGCTCAAAAGGTTGAAAAACTTACCACCCCAAATTCAATTTTAATCAGTTAACAGCTTCCTGCTTCTTTACCCAAGGCAATTTTAGAAGTTGCAGTTGAGCATTAGGTACTACCGGTGTGTCATAAAACTTCTCCCACCAGCACGATTAACCCAAAGGAATTTTCTCCTCTTGATCGACTTTCCATTCCCCTCCTCAATCCTCCCACCTCACAAAAGCAAGATGACTCCAGGCCTCACTCCTTCTTAGCACAGCAGTTACTCTTGAACTCTAAGGATGCAGCTTCAGACATCGGGCCCTGCTCCCCAGCAGAAGGGCTTCTGGCATGAGCCAGCTCGATCTCTGGTGTATGGCAGGCTGTGGGGCTAAGGGGGCTTCCCCAGTGGCTCAGTGGTAGAGAATCTGCCTACAATGCAAGGGACGCAAGAGATGTGAGTTCGATCCCAGGGTCAGGATGATCCCTTGGAGGAGGGTATGGCAGCCCACGTCAGTATTCTCACCTGGAGAATCCCATGGACAGAAGAGTCTAACAGGTTGCAGTCCATGGGGTTGCAAAGAGTCAGACACAAACGGAGCAACTGAGCATGCATGCATGCATGTGGGGCTAAGGAGAGGAAGGGACAAGACCCACGGTGGAAGGCAAAACTCTTAGTAAATTATGGTAATCCTCAGGACTTCCCTGGCAGTCCGGTGGTTAAGACTTCACCTTCCAATGCAGCAAGCTGTGGGTTTGATCCCTGGTGGGGCAGCTAAGATCCCACATCCCTCAGGTCCAAAAAAACAAAACATAAAATTGAAGCAGTATTTAACAAACTCAATAAAGACTTTAAAAATGGTCCATATTAAAAAATATTTAAAAAACAATAACGGTGATCCTCTAGGTCTAATAAAGGTCTGAGACTTGTAGAGGGCAAAGAGGAGAATGGGCAGATATAGTGGAGGTCACAGTAGTGGTGGTGCTAGAAAAGACTCTTGAGAGTCCCTTGGACAGCAAGGAGATCAAACCAGTCAATCCCAAAGGAAATCAGTCCTGATTATTCATTTGAAGGACTGATGCTGAAGCTCTAATACTTTGGCCACCTGATGCAAAGAACTGACTCCTTGGAAAAGATCCTGAAGCTGGGAAAGATTGAGAGCAGTAGGGGGAGGAGGAGACAGAGGATGAGATGGTTGGATGGCATCACCGACTCAGTGGACATGAGTTTGAGCAAGCTCCGGGAGCTGGTGATGGACAGGGAGGCCTGGCGTTCACGGAGTCGCAGAGTTGAGCACGACTTATGACAGAACAACAAGAGCAGGAGACTGCCTCTCCCCAAAAGAAAGCAGTAACCCCACTGAAGCCATGAAAGGTGCAGCAGCTTCAACTTAGCAATCTAGTCCATACATATACACGTGTCCTGCACAAGCACATAAAGATACACGTCCAGGATGTTCACTGAAGCATTGTTGGCAAACACACACATGTATACAAAATAACTGGAAATAACTGTCCACCTATCGGTTCAGTTCACTCAGTCGTGTCAGACTCTTTGTGACCCCAAGGACTGCAGCTCGCCAGGCTTCCCTGTCCATCACCAATTCCTGAAGTTTACTCAAACTCATGCCCATCGAGTCGGTAATGGCATCCAACCATCTCATCCTTTGTCGTCCCCGTCTCTTCCCGCCTTCAATCTTTCCAGCATCAGGGTCTTTTCCAATGAGTCAGCTCTTCGCATCAGGTGGCCAAACTATTGGAGTTTCAGCTTCAACATCAATCCTTCCAATGAATATTCAGGACTGATTTCCTTTAGGATGGACTGGTTGGATCTCCTTGCAGTCCAAGGGACTCTCAAGAGTCTTCTCTAACACCACAGTTAGAAGGCATCAATTCCTCGGCGCTCAGCTTTCTTTATAGTCCAACTCTCACATCCATACATGACTATTAGAAAAACCATAGCCTTGACTAGATGGACCTTTGTTAGCAAAGTAATGTCCACATATAATTCAATATATTACTATATAACCATAAATATGGAAGACTGTGTACCTATTAGAAAAAGAAGGGATATAAAAGTAGATGTAATCATATTGCAATAAACTGAGAAAAGCAAGTGGCAGAACAGTTGGCATATATTGGCTTGTTTTTTAAAAGGGAATATATAAGTAGCCTTCTATAGGAGTAAAAACTACTAGAAGGGTAACCTAGAAACAATGGGAATTAGTGGGGAGGGCAGGGAATGAGACCTTTGCTTTATCACTTTATATCCTATTTCTGTTTGAATGTTTGCTGTGAGTACACAATCTATAATTAAACTAACTTAAAATATTGTGAAATGAAGCATAGCAAGAAAAAGAGAGCAAAATTGGTCAGTGTCAAGCAGGCATGTGTGCGTGCTCAGTTGCTCCCATAACGTCCCACTCTTTGTGACCCCTTGGACTGTAGCCCGCCAGGCTCCTCTGTCCCTGGGATTCTCCAGGCAAGAACTCTGGAGTGGGTTGCCATGCCCTCTTCCAGGGGATCTTCCCAACCATGGAACTGAATCCAGATCTCTTGCATTGGCAGGTGGGTTCTTTACCACTAGCACCACCTGGGAAACCCCACATCAAGCAGGACTCATGGGTCAAAAACCAGTTTTTTCCCTAAGCGAGGCAGCACACCTGAGCCTGACGGAAGGCAGATCTCTGACCCTGAGGAACACTTTTCTGCTCTCAGGCCCAAATGGAAAACCATCTCTGTCTGCATCTTTTCCTTCATGCTTCTCGGAGCCAGGTCTGTGCCCAGCTCAGGCGGGGTCCTGCCTTGTCTCCTCTCCAGGATCGGAGGAAGGCGAGTCACAGAGAGGCTGGCCCTGGGCCTCACACACAGCCAAATCCAGCAAGTGTGACTGAGGGGGAGAAGGCCTCTCACCCTTCCCCACCAAGAATCTTATTTGCAAAGCATAAACAGACACACATAGAGAAGAAATGAATGGACACCAAGGGGGAACCGCAGGGGAATGGGAGGAATTGTGAGCTTGGAATCGACACATATGCACTACTGATACTACAAATAAAACGGGGAACTAATGAGAGCCTACTCAGTGCTCAGGGAACTCTACTCAGAGCTCTGTGGTGACCTAAGTGGGAAGGAAATACAAAAGTGGGGGATGTATGTATGTATACATACAGCTGATTCATTTTGCTCTATAGCAGAAATGAACACGATATTGCAAAGCAGCTATTGTTGTTCAGTGGCTAAGTCATGTCCAACTCTGCGACCCCACGGACTGCAGCATGCCAGGCCTCCCTGTCCTTCACTATCTGCCGGAGTTTGTTCAGACTCATGTCCATTGATTCAGTGGTGCCATCCAACCATCTCATTCTCTGTCACTCCCTTCTCCTCCTGCCTCAATCTTTCCCAGCATCAGGGTCTTTTCCAATAAGCCAGCTCTTTACATCAGCTGGCAACTATACTCAATAAAAATTAATTTTTTAAAAAAGAAAGAACTCAATTGTTATTAAAAGCACAGCATTAGAGTTGGGCCTACTTGGTTTGTGGTCATGAAATTAAAAGATGCTTACTCCTTGGAAGGAAAGTTATGACCAACCTAGATAGCATATTCAAAAGCAGAGACATTACTTTGCCAACAAAGGTCCATCTAGTCAAGGCTATGGTTTTTCCAGTAGTCATGTATGGATGTGAGAGTTGGACTGTGAAGATAGCTGAGCACCGAAGAATTGATGCTTTTGAACTGTGGTGTTGGAGAAGACTCTTGAGAGTCCCTTGGACTGCAAGGAGATCCAACCAGTCCATTCTGAAGGAGATCAGCCCTGGGATTTCTTTGGAAGGAATGATGCTAAAGATGAAACTCCAGTCCTTTGGCCACCTCATGCAAAGAGTTGACTCATTGGAAAAGACTCTGATGCTGGGAGGGATTGGGGGCAGGAGGAGAAGGGGATGACAGAGGATGAGATGGCTGGATGGCATCACCGACTCGATGGATGTGAGTCTGAGTGAACTCTGGGAGTTGGTGATGAACAGGGAGGCCTGGTGTGCTGCAATTCATGGGGTTGCAAAGAGTCTGACACGACTGAGCAACTGAACTGAACTGAATAATGGTGGTGGTGGTAATGGTTAAGCCAATGGAAACTAGTTTGGAAACTTAACTCATCTTCAGAGTAGAAAAAGAATGACCAGACTTTATTAATGATGCTAGATAACTTCTGGCTTCTTCTAGCTTACCCAAAGCTGCCCCTAAACAGTCCGTGTTATCGTTTGATTGACAAGAAATGGGGAGGGGCATGAGGCTGAGCTCAGTCTAGGAGCCCCTGCCAGTTACCAGGGCCCAAAGGGCCAGAAGGCGCCCTCCCTCCCCTCCCCTGGACACAGGGGAGTCTCACGCCATAAAACCCGGTGGAAACCCAGTCACAGATGCCCCAAAGGGAAGGACTGGGGTGCACGAGCCAAAGCTGGTCTAACTCTTCTTCCCACCACTCTCCCCAGTCCCAGAACGTCCAGGCTGAGGTTTCCCCTCTTCTGGTCTTCTAGAGGCTAACTCCAATCCGTCCAGCACGTGGGAAAGTGAAGGACTGGACCTCTCTCCCCACCTGTCCCCACACTAGACAATCTGTAGGGCCTGGTACCAATGGTTGTGAGTCAGGAACGTTCCATTTGTACCCTTGAACCACAGGGAAGCCTCCAGTTCAGATGCCCCTTGACCGGGGGTCGGGGGTTGTGGGGGGGAGGAATTTTCTAGAGGAGATCCAAGTTGCCCCGGGTGGTCCAAGTTACCCACGTCCGGGCGGTGACCACCAAACTCCGCCTGGGCAGCAAGCCTAAGTCTTTCCTCCACGTTTCACTCAGATGCGGCGCTGTCCGTCTTCCGAGTAACCCGGTAACCGCCCAGGCAGGAAGGCCTCTCTCCGCTCCATCCTCACACCCCCTTCTCCCCATCCTCGGGAAGATCCGGTCCTTTCTGCAGCACTTCAGAAAGCTCCTGCTGCGCCCTTCCCTACGCAAGCCCTTCCCCAGACCCCCAAAGGGGAGGCTCCTTCCCACGGTCCCCCAAAAGCGCGGGCCCAGCCCCGTCCTCCCTCGTTCAACTTGTCTTTTGGGGACCGCGGGCCGCCGCCTCCAGCCCTGCCCTCGGCCAGCGGGCAGCGGAGCCGGGGAGCACGACCCCGGCTCGAAGCGCAGCCGCCCCAACCCCTTCCCCAGGGCCTCGGTGGGTCCCGGGCCGGGGAGCCCCGCCCGCAGTGAGCGCACAAAGCCCGCGGCCGCCGGAACCCTGGGCCTCGCCGCCTTCGGCCGCTGGATCCCGACTCCCCCGGGCTCCCCCGACCGGAGCCGCTCGGCGCGCTGCGCTCCGGCCGCCGGGTGCGCAGTGGACGCGCCGCAGCGCCCGCCTCGGGGCTGCTCTGGTTAGGTAGCTGGGGGGACCGGAAGGATGGCGAGGAAGTAGGAGAGGGTTTCCTGAGATGAAAGATTACTTCCGTCCGGGCTCTGGCCTCTCTCTGGAGCCAGCTCGTTGGGGGTTGGGGAGCGGGGTGCCCGGGGCTCGGGGGCCGCGCCTTGCCACCTGCAGCGCCCGGGGCGGGCGAGACGAGCTCGGCCCGGTCTGGGGGCTCACGCGGGGGGCATCCTTGCAGGTGGGAGTCGAGAGCGTTTCCTGGCGCCCGAGCCATGGTGGCCAAACAGCGGATCCGGATGGCCAACGAGAAGCACAGCAAAAACATCACCCAGAGGGGGAACGTAGCCAAAACCCTGGTAAGGCGGGGGCGGCGTGGACCGAGCGGCGCGGGGCCGGGCCGGGGCGGGGCGGGCGTAGGGCTGCGGGCGCGGGGCTGCCCCCCACCCCGCCTTCTCCGCGCCCCGGGCCGCCCCTCCCGCGGGGTCCGGCACCCGGGGGCGCTGAGGAATGGGCTCCCCCACGGCCGGGGCGCGGACTTGGGCTCGCGTGGGCGGAGAGGGCCCTGGTTGGCCGTGGCCCCTATGGGAGTGGCTGCCACGGAGGCGCAGAAGGGCCTCCCCAGGACAGAACTGAATCTTTGTCTCTGGGAAAGATCAAAGTCACATCCTTAAGGGAAGAGTTAAACCCACTGCTTGACACAAGGGACAGAAACCTAGCAGGTGCGAGATCGTTTGTTGAATGAATGAATGGGTAAAGGGAGGCCGTTTGCCATCTCTCTCTCCCTCCTAGGCTTTCACCCCTGCCCGCCCTCCCCAACAAACACACCCTGATAAGGTTTTCTTTCCTGCCTTTTGTAATGCTCTCCTTGTGTACATTGGGAATTCGAAGTGCGATTCAACCTGTATTTCCTTCCATCTTCCTTCTTTGCCTTTTCTCCAGGGGATTGTAGGCCAAATTCTAAAAGCAGCATTCCTCTTATTCATTCTGTGAATTCAGGTTCATCTTGATAATATGTTCCAGAATTTTAGAGCCTACTTTATTGCCAGGCATTCTACGCCTCCAAAACTGTAGATTAAAGCTTTATAACAATGTTTAAGTAAAATCTGTGCCTTATGCCTTATGTGTGTGTGTGTGTGGTGTTCATTTGTTTTCAGTAGAGTAAATGATCTTCAGCAGAAATTGCCAGGCCTGTATTTCTGGACATTCAATGGCAGGCCACAGATGAGTTGTCGGGTAGTGTTTGTCTCCAAGTGCGTGAGCAAAGACACTTGGAATCTGTCAATATTATCTCAGACACTTCAGTGGAAGTTTAGCTGAAGCTTGGAGTTTTGGCTGGAAGAGTCTTCTGATTTGATGAAGCGATTGCTTTTGGCCAAAGACACAATGCTAGTTTGATTCACTGAGCAAAAAGCTAGATTTGCAATCACTAGACTAGAATTCTTGCACAAACAAGCAGTACTATGTCAGAGAAGCCTTGGGATCAAAGCTGGATCTTTATACACAGCTACAGGCTTAAGTAGGCTTCCCTGGTGGCTCAGACAGTCAAGAATCTGCCCACAATGCGGGAGATCCGGGTTTGGTCCCTGGGTTGGGAAGATCCCCTGGAGAAGGGCATGACAACCCACTCCAGTATTCTTGCCTGGAGAATCCCATGGACAGAGGAGCCGGGCAGGCTACACATCATGGGATGGAAAAGAGTCAGACACGACTGAAGTGACTAAACGCAGCACAGCTACAGGCTTAAGTTGTGCTGGAAATTCTCTCATTTGGGAGCTAGATCATTTAGTTGTTGTTGGGCAGCAAAACGGCAACATGCCATTGAATTGGAACTATTTTTCACATAGATCTGTGTTTTTCTTATTTTTACTCAGGAAAAAAAAATCTTACTGTCCAAATTGATTCTGAAAAACAGTTTTTAAGGATATTAAAGCATTCAGGGTTTATATCCCTAGAAGATCAGGTCTTCCAAGGATATCATACAGACTAGCTAATTTACTGAAAATTTCTAGCTGTGTGGTTCTTTTTAATGAACTAAAAAAAAATCAGACTTCACTTATTAATTCTCTCCAGTTGACAACTTATCTGACTGCAAAAGTAACAACAAAACAGAAACTTTTTTGCAGAGTTGTGTTATCCATTTGTTGTTGTAGGTCGCTCAGTTAGGCCCACTCTTTCACAACCCCATGGACTGTATCCCCCCAGGCTCCTCTGTCCATGGAACTTCCCAGGCAAGAATACCAGAGTGAGTAGTCATTCCCTTCTCAAGGGGATGGATGTTCCTGACTCAGGGATCGAAACCATATCTTCATTGGCAAGTGGATTCCTTACCACTGAGCCACCAGGGAAGTCTGTGTTATCTGTTAGGCTTGGTAAAGTCAGCATCTGTCACCTTAAGCTTTTCAAGACCACTTGAGAACATTTGGGACCTGAAAAAAAAAAAGTCTCCAAAGTAAGAAAAGACAATGGAACAGCTGGAGAAAAAACTGTTTAAATATCTAAGAAATGTAGTCAACTTTACTGCAGTTCAACTCAATTCAACTTTCAGAAATATTTTCAAATAATGTTTAATGTGTGGTGTGAGTAGATTTTTAATAGGTTCTGGTATACCATGGAGTGGGCCCTTCAAAAGTGCCTGGCGCCTACGAGGGTATTTAAGTGGTCCTACTAACTTTGTAATGAAAGATTTCCAAACTAAGCCACAAGGTATGTTTATTTTCCCTTGGTTAGAAAGGCTTTTTTGGTTAACTTTATTGTACATGGATCAGCATCCAAAAAGAAAAATGAAATTCTCTTTCAAAAAAACAAAACAAAATGAAACACTTTAAATCCTAAATCTCATTTTCCTAATTACAGATCAAACGTGATTATACTTAGAAAGAAGTAACTTGCAAGGGGTAACTTGTTCAGTATGAAATGCAGACACACGAACAGATTCTAAAGGAAAATCCAGACTAGTCATTTAGAAATAAACTCCTTTAATTGTATGCAGATATTTCATTATTGGTGTACAGCTATGGAGTGAATCAATATTGTTCTCCCAGATAACAGAGTAATGGGATGATCATTTCATAATTATACAGTAGTAACTTCTTCAGAATAAAGGGGCAATTTACATTTCAGAGTTCTCCTGCTGGTATCTTATCACAGGGAAATATATCCTCCAACAAAGTGAAAGTGTTAGTCACTCAGTTGTGTCCAACTCTTGTGACCCCATGGACTGTAGCCCACCAGGCTCCTCTCTCCATGGGATTCTCCAGGCAAGAATACTGGAGTGGTTGCCATTTCCTTCTCCAGGGGATCTTCCTGACCCCGGGATTGAACCCGGGTGTCCTGCATTGCAGGCAGATTCTTTACTGTCTGAGCCTCCAGGGAGGCCCATTTTGGGGCCCACGGACTGTCAAACTCCTGCTGGAAATGAACCATGTCATTTGCACGATTCTACTGCTTTAAAAAAAAAAAAAAAAACCTTTCCCAGCAATAGATTCAGGCTTAGGTGAATTGTCCTGACAGATTTGTGCTGGGCAATGTTTCCCAAAATGAAGTAACTCAAAGCTCTCAGAAAAGGATATATTGGGATAGAGGGGTTTGTTTGTTTTTCCCCTGTGCTGCAAGTCATGTGGGATCGTAGTTCCCTTACCCGGGATTGAACCTATGTCCCTTGCACTGCCAGCATGGAGTCTTAACAGCTGGACCACCAGGAATTCAAATCTAGAAAAACGGTATAGATGAACTTATTTGCGAAGCAGAAATAGAAACACATATAGAGAACAAATGTATGGATACCAAGGAGGAGGGAGGATGGGATGGATTTGGAAATTGGGATTGATACATACACACTAACTGTGGGCTTCCCTGGTGACTCAGTAAAGAATCTGCCTGCAATGCAGGAGACCTAGGTTTGACCCCTGGGTCGGGAAGATCCCCTGGAGGAGGGAATGGCAACCCACTCCAGGATTCTTGCCTGGAGAATCCCATGGACAGAGGAGCCAGAGGCTACTGAGAGACTAATACTTTCACTTTCATGCATAAAATAGATAACTAATGAGAACAAGCTGTATAGCACAGGGAACTGGGAAGAAAATCCAAGGAAGAGGATACACACACACACACACACACACACACACACACACGTGGTTGATTCACTTTGCTGTATAGCAGAAACTAACACAATATTGTAAAGCAACTGTACTCCAGTTTAAAAAAAAAAAAATATATATATATATATATATATAGGTACTATGACCAAGTTGTTCTTGAGCTCTGAAAGTCCCCAAGTACTATTGTTTCACTATGAAATGTCATCAAAAAGATTTCTGTGTTATACGCTCCAAGCTCTGTATCCTGATAATTTGAGTGGAGTTTCCTCAAAGGAAAAATAAAGGACTCCATTTGGTATCTGCCCTAGACCAATAATCCCATTTACAGGCTCCTGAATTCACTTGTTGACTTTGCTGGAGATAGAACTAAATGGATTTTTAAAAATATAGCATTAGTGGGATGACAGCAACAGAATTGGTTTCTGGTCAGCTGGTTCAAATGATTAGGAAGTTGGTGGGTGGGGGAGGGGCAAATGTTCCGCTCCGTTCAAATAACTATTTATCTGCTCTCATCTTGACTTAGTCTCAAGTGCCAAAGAAGGACACAGTGCAAATGCTGATTAAATAGTTATTCTGTGCAATTATTTGACTGATTTCGTCCTTGTTCTAGTCAAAAGAAACAGTCTATCCCCTTTCAGTGTGATTTGCCATCATACAAGTGTTGGTAGATACAAGTTTCTCAAAGTCAGAGAAGTGAATTGCTTTAATCCTTAGTCAGATTCTATCTGCCCCTGACATTAATCTATACTTCTCTAGTAAGAGAAATCCTGGAATAACCCTATCACCAATTTGGAAAAATTCATAAAAGAGCCAGTATCTTTTCTAGATCCTTCTTTACTCTAGATGACCTACAGAGCAGTGAGAGTGAAAGTGTTAGTCGCTCAGTCATATCCAGCTCTTTGCAACTCTATGGACTGTAGCCTGCCAGGCTCCTCTGTCCGTGGGATTTCCCAGGCAAGAATACTAGAATGGGTAGCCATTCCCTTCGCCAAGGGATCTTCCTGACCCAGGGATTGAACCTGGGTCTCCTGCATTGCAGGTGGATTCTTTACCCCATCTGAGCCACCAGGAAAGCCCCTAGGTGTCCTAAGATGTCATATTTAGTGAAACTTGCATGCTTATTCATTCTTTGATGAATATTTATCAAGCATCTACTATACCTAAGTTCTGGATCAGGCATTGGTATGCCGTGATACATGAAAGAGACACAGTGCCTGCCCATGTGGGGCTTACAGTCTAGTGGAGAGACAGACATTAAGCAAAGCATCACAAGAATAAATATTGCAATACAAACCATGCCAAGTGCTATCTAGAAAAAGTACTTGGTGATATAAATGCCAAGTGAGCTCAACAGAAGTAGAAGAGAGAAGATTCTCTACGAATGGAACAAGTAAGCTGAGAACCAGAGAACTGTTGCCTTATCTATGATAAAAATGTTTGTTTTTTTTTTAACCTGTGTTGACTACAGCCTATTTTTGGTTCATGCCAATGAGGAAATATTTACTGAGTTCTTTCTTTTTTTCACTCTACCTTCTCCGTTAGCATTTGAGAAATTCTCCACTTTCAGGTGCCTCTCTCAGAAAATATTGGTTTTCCATTGATTGATTGGACTGTAAGGACCAAGCCCTACCAGCACACAGACCCAGAGGGGTTGCAGAGGGACTTCTGTTCATTCGGTTTGAGATGAGCAAGAGGTTCGAAGGACTCATCTTTGTGGGAGCCACAGGCCCCTTGTGCTTCCCAGAGAAGTAGAGATTTCTCCAGAGTCAGCTTCACTAAAATTAGATTTATTACAAAATGCTGCTCCTCTCACCTCCATAACGTGATTGCTGTCTGCCGTTCCCTGGATTTGCACTGAAGTGACTTCCCAGGTTTTTAGCACTTAAAAAATTTTTCTTTTTTAAACCACCATTTTTTTATTTTTTAAAGAGTTCTCTTTATTTTTTTGGCCGCACCACAAGACACATGGATCTTAGTTTCCCAACCAGAGATAGAACCCGTGCTTTCCAGGTGGCGCAGTGGTAAAGAATCCACCTGCCAATGCAGGAGACACAGGAGACCCGGGTTCCATCCCTGAGTCAGGAAGATCCCCTTGAGAAGGAAATGGCAACTTGCTGCAGTATTCTTGCCTGGAAAATTCCATGGACAAAGGAGCCTGGTGGCTACAGTCCACGGGGTCACAAAGAGTCAGACACGAATGAGCTTATAAGCACCCATGCTTTGAAAGGTAGAGTCTTACCCACTTGATCTCGAGGGAAGTCCTGGCACTTGGAAAGTTTTGAGAAAATGGCTGTGCTTTGTGACCCAGCTTGGAAGCCACAGATGCGGGAATTCAAGGGGAGTCTTTTGGAGGCAAAACCCCTGGCTCTATAATGAGGCAAATCTAAACTTGAATCCCAGCTCTTGCTGAAGTTAACGAAGCCTGAGCCTCAGTTTCCCAGCTACAGAAGGGGGATGATAAGACTGACCTCGTGTGGAGTTGTGAGCACTGGAAATGGTGACTATCGGCTGTTTCCTAGAGTGCCTGGTATGAAGTGTGCTTTCAGCCAACAGAAACAATTATTAGTAATGGCATTTTTGGCTCCCAAATCACTGTAATGATTTATGTATTATACCTCATCTGTCTCCAGAATATTTAAGAACTACCAAGTTCATTGAGTTACAGGGATGCAAATAAGGTTGTTGATGAGTTTTCCCAAACCAGTCTTGATCCTTTAAATTGACTTTGTTCATCTAGATCTCTGGTGGCTCAGACAATAAAGAATCTGCTCAGAATGTGGGCAACGCAGATTCAATCCCTGGGTCTGGCAGATCCCCTGGGGAAGGCAATGGCTACCCACCCCAGTATTCTTGCCTGGAGAACTACATGGACACAGGTGCCTGGTGGGCTACAGTCCATGGGGTTGCAGAAGAGTTGGACACGACTGAGCGACTAACACTTTCACTTTCATCTAGATCTGCCCACTGGCATTAAGACTGGATCTGTCTTGTTCACAGACGGGTCCCCGGCCCCTAGGACGGTGTCTAGCTGTACTCGGTAAGTGTTTCTTGAATGAATGAACCTCATCTTACTTTCTCCCACTCACTTTCAGAGGCCGCAAGAAGAGAAATACCCTGTGGGCCCATGGCTGTTGGCGTTGTTCGTTTTTGTTGTCTGCGGCTCAGGTATGGGTTTCTCACTGTGCTTACTATCCCATGGTCTCCTCTGTCCCATAAAAACACATGTTTTCTCCACAAGGTAAATATGCCAAAAATATATTGGTCTGGGATTCAAGGTAATCGCTGCCTGAAGCCTTCCTCTTAATGGGTTTTGATTTCGTTTTCGTTCCAGCAAACCAAATAGGAATAGAGACAGAACTGATATGTTATCAGATCATAATCATAAAGTGATTACACTGAGCAATTAAATTGGCTGGCTACACTTCAGAGTTCAGTTAAAGCTTTCTCTGAAGACCTGACCTAAAAAAGGGCATTTGGAACAGAAAGTGGAGCACCGATCTGCCTGAGATAAATTCACATTCCAGAAAGAGGGAGAGGCCTTGTGCCTTAAGAGAAGCTCTGCAGAGATGCTGGGGAGAACAGAACCTTGGACCTAAGCCTCACGGTACAATCCCCTGATGTGGAAGGTGGCAAGTTCAGAGAACGGTATTTATACTCACATTACAACACATGCCTTCCCTGGTGGCTCAGCAGTAAAGAATCTGCCTGCAATGCAGGAGATCCAGGTTCAGTCCCTGGGTGGGGAAGATCCTCTGGAGGAGAAAATGACAACTCACTCCAGTATTCTTGCCTGGGAAATCCCATGAGCAGAGGAACCTGGTGGGCTAGTCTATGGGATCGCAAAGAATTAGACACTGCAAGCATGCACGCATTAAGCTTCATGAACATTTCTATTATAATTTCATTGTTGGTTACAAGCCATTTTTCTACAGAGTAGCCAGAAAGTGTGGAAGCATAGAAGAACATCTATAATAAATGGCTTACTGATATTATGTGATAATGTACCATACGGTTAGTGACATTCCATGATATATTCAGTGTGTTGCCCTGCATTAGCAATGCATAGTTCAAAGCACTGGTGAAAAATTGCAATAAATACGGTGCACCACTGTGGCATTTTGCTCGGTGCCGCCTATACAGTCATCTGTGACACGTTGCCTCACGTGATCTGCCTCTGATTTTCTCCCCAAAGTAAAACAAACCAAAAAAGGAAAAACACATACTGATAGCATGCCAAAGAAAAATCCATCTATGTAAAAACTTATCTATGTTTTCAGGTTTTATAGTCAACCAAAGATTGAACCTTGAGCCTTTTATCTAATTATCTTTCTCTCCCAGCTTTATGGTTTCTTGAAAAAATATTATTCCTCCAAGTCACTGATAAAAGTCTAGCCTTGGAGAAGCCCACAGAATATGATTAGAGACAAATCCCCTCAGGTTGATTTTGAACCTCTCAGCAAAACTCTTGCAAGCAATCCCGGTGACTTGAGGGTCCCCAGTGTGCCTGGCACTGGGCAGCCTCTGGAAATAGAAACTCCTCCAGGAGGCAGCAGGCCGTGGGGAGGCAGATAAGGAAGCTGTCCGTTGTAGCCCAGGGGAAGAGCACTGTGATAGCAGAGTGCCCAGAGGGCTGGGCAAGCACGGATAAGGGACCGAGTCCATTCGGGCTGCTTTAGCAAAACACTGTGGACTGGGTGGCTTAGAAACGGCAAAAATTTATTGCTCATGGTTCAGGAGGGTGGAAGTCAGAATAGGGTACCAACATAGTCAGGTGAGGGCCCTGTGCCCAAACATAGACTTCTCCCTGTATCCTCACATGACATCCTCACATGGCAGACGCGGCTTGGGAGCTCAGTGGGGTCTCCTTTATAAGAGCACTGATCCCATTTATGGGGCTTCCCTGGTGGCTCAGTGATAAGAACCCACCTGCCAAAGCAGGAGACCTGGGTTCAATCTCAAGGTCAGGTAGATCCCCTGGAGGAGGAAATGGCAACCCACTCCAGTGTTCTTGCCTGGGAAATCCCAAGGACAGAGGAGCCTGGAGGGCTTCAGTTCATGGTGGTCTCAAAAGATTCAGACATGACTGAGAAAGTAAATGAAACAACACATCCCACATATGAGACCTCCACCAGGACCTAAGCGCCTCCCCAAATCTCTGCCTTCCACCTCCATCACATTGGGTACTAGGATTCCAACACGGGAATCAGATTGCATAGCGGGGCTTCTAAATCATACTGAGCAGAAGAGACATTTTCCCAGAGGAGCTGCCATTTGAACTGAGATTTGAAGGACAAACAGCCAGACAAAGGGAAGGTTATTCCGCATGAGGGAGCACCGTGTGACAAAGGCTTGGAGGCCTGAGATAATACACCAGGCTCAAGAATGGCCAAAGCCCAGTCACAGGGATCTCTGAGTGTCGGTCACCATACAGCCTGTGTTGTTAGGAACTAAATAGATACAGAGCTGGGTTTTGTTTTGTTTTGTTTTTTCTGCTTCAAGATACACAGTAACTGGAGCCCTTTCTGGCCTGTGCCCTTAGGTAGCATATAGGGGAGTGTTCGTGCTTAGTCGCTCAGTCACGCCTGACTCTTGCGACTCCATGGATTGTAGCCCACTAGGCTCCTCTGTCCATGGGGTTCTCTAGGCAAGAATACTGGAGTGTGTTGCCATGCCCTCCTTCAGGGAATCTTCCTTACCCAGGGATCGAACCCAGGTCTCCTGCACTGCAGGCCGATTCTTTACCCAATGAGCTGTCAGGGAAGCCCATATAAGGGAGAGGGCAAGCCAGTAGTCTGGCTTATTTTTCTCCAACCTGTGCTAGTTTTCAATACCCATCCTTTTCAAAGGGATTAAAAACCTTCTTTAAACTTCATCTTAGTTAACATTTTGCCAGGCTTATTGGTTCACATAGTAGGAACTGTGTCTCCCCCTCCTGCGTGAGTACATTGGGATGTTTGCTGCCAGTAATCTTTTGGAAACTTCCCAGTTTCCATTAGTTTTTTCAGGGATCAGGTACATTGTCTCTGCTGTCCTATCCACTTGTTGGTTTGTGCAGGGGCCTGAAATGGGAGCCTGTAGGGCCTGGAGATTTGGACTTAAAATGGTTAAGAGGACATACCACTCATGGCATGCCACATCCCCTGCCTGCATGCCTGGGGCTCTTCTAAGGATGCCTCTTTATTTTTATTTTTTAAATACTTTGGCCATGCCACATGGTTCACCAGATCTTAGTTCCCCGGCCAGGGATCGAACCTGTGCCCTATGCATTGAAAGCACAGTCTTAACCACTGGACTGCCAAGGAAGTTCCATAAGGATGCTTCTTTACCTCTCCCTAGTTAAGACCACTGGCTTCTATGGAGAGACTAGACAGTGAACAGGGAGTTGGGTCATCTTAACTTCATTCTCTGTTAACATGCTGTTGTGATCCAAGCAAAGAACCTCATCCCTTTTTTAATCATCACTAAAAATAATGTCCCTTTTTAAATTTTCTTTTCAAATTTCTTTTGCCAACTTTAGCTTTTTTTTTTGCAAGCTTCATTTCAGGCCTAAGCGCTGTTCTCACAGAAGTGTATCACTCCTCTCAATTCATCCTTGGTACTGTGCCGTTCCTTCTATCTTTGTCTGTGTCCTTTTCTAAACCAAACATGTCATGAGAAACACAATAGCTCCTTTAGCTCCGTCCCTGTGGCCGTCTCTCTGGGATTAGTCATGATTCAGTTCCTCTTGCAGCTCCCACTTTCCCTCCAAGTTCCTCGTGTTCTAGAGTCACAGGCCATAGGCTCCTGCCTGTCTTTTTTCTCCTTGATTTTATTAAAGGAGTTGATTTTACAACGTCGTGTTAATTTCTGCCTCACAGCTAAGTGATTCGGTGATCTACCTACTTTTTCTGTACGTTTAAAAGAATTCGAGGGAGGGGACATATGCATACCTATGGCTGATTCATGTTGATGTATGGCAGAAACCATCACAACATTGTAAAGTAATTATCCTCCAATTAAAAATAAAATTAAATTTAAAAAAATGCAATTTCCTCAAATCTAGCCCTTCCCTTTATCATCAGTTCCTTTGCTTTATGTCATGAGCCGTCTCAGTGCCTGGATGACTGAAGCCCCTCATCACTGCTCTGTCTCGCCTCTGTTCAGTTTTGTGAAAGCGAAAATGTTAGTCACTCAGTCGTGTGCGACTTTTTGCTACCCCATGGACTGTAGCCCACCAGGCTCCTCTGTCCATGGGGATTCTCCAGGCAAGAATACAGGAGTGGGTTGCTATGCCCTCCTCCATGGGATCTTCCCAACCCAGTGGTCGAACTCAGGTCTCCTGCATTGTAGGCAGGTACTTGACGGTCTTTACCATACTTTACCCATTGCAGCACAAAGTCACAAAGATCCATCACATCCCACCTCTTGCTGTCCATCTGTGATGTGCGCAGCAGCCCTCTCATCCCCGCCTTGCCTGTCATGCTCACACAAAATACACCGGAGTTTCCCGTGGGATTTCCATACCTCTGCAGACACGCCGCTTCCTGTCCCTGTCCAGCGGGTCCCTTTCCCATGAACCGGATATACCGTAGGCCAACCTTAAGTTCCCTTTCACCAAGTCCCGGGGATATTGAGGAGGTCATTTGCCCTCTCTGAGTTCATATAATTAGTTATTCATATTTTGTAAATTCTTTTTGGCTATGCAGGCTCTTCATTGCAGCGCACAGGCTTCTCTAGTTGTGGCGAGAGGACTCAGGAGTTTTGCGGGCTTAGTTGCCCCAAGGCATGTGGGCTCCTAGTTCCCTGACCAAGTATCCAACCCAAGTGCCCTACATTAGAAGGCAAATTCTTAACCACTGGACCACCAGGGAAGTCCCTAGATTTTTATACAGAGAGGAAAATGTGATCTGATTCTCTTACTTTCATTACCTTACTCTGTTAACCCACTTTACTGATTGATGGTTGGGCAAAGGGCTCTTTTTAGGAATAGTGTCACATAGAAAACAAACTTATGACTACCAAAGGGGGATGGGGGAGGGGGAAGAGATAAATTAAGAATTAGGGATTAACAGATATTACTATACATAAAAGATAAACAACACAGACCTGCCGTATAGCATGGGAAACTATATGCAACATCTTCGTAATAACATATGGTGGAAAAGAATCTGAAAAATAATATATATATATGTTTGTATCACTGAATCACTCTGCTATATGGAAGCCCACTCCAGTGTTCTTGCTTGCCTGGAGAATCCCACGGACAGAGGAGCCTGGTGGGCGACAGTCCATAGGGTCGCCAGGAGTCAGACAGGACTGAAGTGACTTACATACACACACATGTATGTTTGTATCAATGAATCACTTTACTGTACACCTGAAGCGTTGTAAACAACTGTACTTCAATTTAAAAAGTCACAGAAATACTGTCAGTTCAGTTCGGTTCAGTCGCTCAGTCATGTCCGACTCTTTGCCACCCCATGAATTGCAGCATGCCAGGCCTCCCAGTCCATCACCAACTCCCAGAGTTCACTCAGACTCACGTCCATCGAGTCAGTGATGCCATCCAGCCATCTCATCCTCTGTCTTTGCTTTGGCTACCAGGGTAAATAAATACTCAGGTCAGGCACGTCATAAGCAATTCCTGTTTTATCTGTTTTCCTGGTATCTTCTGGGAAAGAATGAAGACTGGTAAAAATGTTGACACTTAAGTAAATGCTCACTTGCTGGTCACCCTTACTCCATTTTATGTGGGAAAACAAGTTAACACACCTCCAGGAGGTGCCGGGACCCCTCATCACGGGGAGTGACGTGTCACAGCACACTCTTGGCCTCTCCCCCCCTCAGCTCCTTCCCTGTGGCCTTCCTCATTCTCCACACATGCCTTTCGTGCCAGCGGCGCTGGGCGCTGACGAGAGCCCAATGATGAGAAGGACGGGAGAGGACCCGGGGGAGCCGGGAGGCCGCAAAGCACAGGCCCCCAGAGAGAGCCCTGGCACCCAGGGAATGCCCACTCGTCACCAGGGAGGCCCCGGGGTCCCATCCAGCCCGGATCCACGGTTGTGACCAGTCAGACGACGTTATGTAGCACACCTCACTTCAGAGGAAGGAAGTTTCCACTTTCCAGGATTGCAAAAGATCTCTCCGGCAAGACACTTCTTTGAAAACTGACCAACTGGCCTTAAAAGGATAAGAGGCTTCCGAGGGGAGGTTAGTTTGGGGCGCTGCCAGATGTGGGTTCAGAACCTGGGTTTGCTAGGTATCCGCTGAAAACCCTTGGAACAGTTCCTCACTCTCTCTGTATTGATTTCCTTATGCATTAAACAGGGGTAGGAAGAGCCCTGCTGGAGGTTGTCCAGGTGCTGAACGGCCCCAGGGACGTACATGCTAGCCCACAGCACGCTTGAAACCTGCAGCCTCAGCCACTGCCACCTCTGTCCCCATCACCCTCATGGGAAGTAGTGGTACCTCGGATGGGACTTACGTGCCAGGGCGGCTTAGTCTCCCACCGCCCCCCACCCCCATCCTCCCAGGCTGTGCCTCTGCTTGGCAGACGCAGCCACTCACGGTGGTCTGAACCTTCCAGAGAGCTGTAGACCCCACCTCTTCACTCCAAGGAGAAGGGGACGCTATCTCGGTGATAACACTCCGGGTGTGTGAGACTTATGTTCCCACGAGAAAGCATCAGAGCCTTTCAGACAGACCCAGGCAGGAAAAAGGAACCACCCACAGGCAGACCGAAATCAGTGAGTAGGGGTTTGTACTTTAAAGTTGAATATCAGAAGCAGCCGGTGAGCTTCATGCCTTTGCTTGCGTGTGTGCTCAGTTGCTTAGTCGTATCCGACTGTTTGCAATCCCATGGACTGTAGCCTGCCAGGCTCCACCATCCAGGGGGATTTCCAGGCAGGAATCCTGGAGTGGGTTGCCATTTCCTCCTCCAGGGGATCTTCCTGACCCTGGATTTTTATTTTCTCAAAACAACCGAAATACACCACTGTTTTGCTATTTAAAAAAAAAAAAAAAAAGCTTGTGAGATACAAAAGCTCAGGGGAACAGCGTGTTCTTTTGAGACACGTAATTGTCCACATAGGCCATGTCAGGGCCGTGTCTTACTTGGTCAGGTTTAGTTTGGAAACTAGCCTTATTGTTGTTAATATTATATACCTTCCATCAGAAATCTATAACCTGTCTCTTAGTCACATCCCTCTTCTGAGTCCTTTCAGATGATTATTTCAAACAGGCCAGAAACTTTTCATGTTCAGGTCTTGACCCGAAATTTTTCCTGGGGCCTTTTTAACTGGGTTGCATTTGTCTTTGTTTGATCTCCTAGACCTTTAGATTGACACTGAAGTACCAAGGCTTTCAACAGCCCTCTCTTAGAGACTTGGCTGTTTTATTCTCTCCCATTTTTATAAAAAAAAAATTATCTTTTATTTCTGCAGACCGGGGGTCCTCTTTCCAGATAAGCAGCTCGTCCCGACTCTCAGTCCCCTGTTTTCAAAACCCTGCCTCTTTAGGGAACTGTCTGATAGCTTCTGTCTTTATCTTGAGACTCAGAGACAAGCGTGACCCGGAATGTCTGTCTGAGGCGGCAGAGATGCTGTCATACAGATACACCGAGCGCTATCTGCTCCAGACACTTGCTGTCTGCGGGTGCTTCCCTGGACCATTGACGAAGTCCATACGCCGTTTGTGCCCACAATTCTTGCCCCTGGGTTTCCCTCTCCCTTTTGTCTTGGGCTCTTTCAAGAGCCTTGTGGAGGAGGGTTCCGAGCCGCCCCCGGGGCTCTGTGGGGAGTGTGCGGCCGCGGGTCAGTAACGTCTGACCTGAACACAGCAGTCACAGCAGGGTGATCGGCCCTGACATCCGCTCTACAGTGTTCACTGGACAACCGTCTTCAGCAGTTTTACAATAGTTTTTAGTGTACAAGTTACGCACATCTTTTGCAAAATTTATGTCTAAACATCAGCATTTATGTTTTTGACGTGATTGTGCATGCAATTGTTTTCTTGCTTGCGTGCTTTCTCTGGCTGTGTCTTAGTTGCGTCATTCGGGACTTTTCCTTGCACCGTGTGGGCTCGGTAGTTGTGGTGCACTGGCTTAGCTGTCCTGCAGCACGTGGGGTCTTAGTTCCCCAACCAGGGATCAAACCCATGTCCCCTGTACTGCAAGGCAGATTCTCAACCACTGGACCACCAGGGAAGTCCCTGTCTTCAGCACTTTTTTACCCCTTTTTAGTCTTTCATTTTTTATATACACAGGATCTTTCCATAAGTATTACTGTCTTCAGCATTTTTAACTGTCCTCTTGAACTGTTTCACCTGGACCTGGGAAAATGAGGTCTTTTTCCTCACAGGCTAGCTGAACAGACAGTTTGGTAGTTCAGTCGGTGCTTCCATGTTTCTTGGGACCCTGTGGTGTCGTTCACCTCTCTGGGGCCCTGGCGTGTCCCTGGACATGGGCAGGAAGCAGCAAGCTAAGAGCAGAGTCTGTCCTCTCCCCTCACTGAGGTTTCAGCCAGGTCGCTGGAGCCATCGTACTTACGACTCTCAGAAGGAAACTTACACACCAGCCAGCCCCGCTTCCTTCCCTCAGACTAATTCTCTCTCATCTGCCCCTCATTTCAATTTCATTTCTCTCTCTCTCTCTCTCTCTCTCTCTCTCTCTCTGGCTGAACCTGATACTCACTTCCTAATTAGAGATTATGCGCATTTTCGTGGTTCTTGAAGCCTGGGTTTTCTTGAAGCTGATGAGTTTATAGCCCCCATCAAAGGGAAACCTCCAGGGTAATAGGATTAACCAGTGACTTATTTCCTTCCTAATTTTCTATATTTTCCAATTTTGTCAATGAGCATATATTACTTGTATAATCAGAAAAAAATAAGTGTATTTGGGGAACAGAATGTCTAGACTCCTGGTTTTAGCCTTTTCTTTCTTTCTGTTTTTTTTTTTTTTTTTAAGCAGTAGACCTCTTTGTTCAAATCTTAAAGGGAAACAAATGAAAGAAAAGCTCTTCTCACTGAGGCAGGATCTTCAGTGAGATCCTGTGTCGTGTGTGTGTATGCATATGTGTTTATGTCTCTGTGTGTGTTTATGTCTGTGTCTGTGTATATTTGCACATGTCTGTATGTGTGTTTGTGTATATGTGCTTGTGTGTGTCTCTGTGTATTTATATGTCTCTGTGTATTAGCATATATGTGTTTGTGTGTCTCTGTGGGTTTGTGTGTGTGTGTCTGTGTGTTTGTGTGTGTCTGCCTGTTTTGTGTGTATGTGTGTACATGTCTGACTATGTGCATGTCTGTGTGTGTGTATGTGTTTATGGGATACCTCCTGTGTTGCTGGATATTCTGATTTTTTTTCATCCCCAGAAGGGAATGCACATCTGGACCCTCTTTGCCCATCACATAGGAAATTATGTCTGCCCCAGCGCTGGCCTCTGTGATTACAGAGTTCATGCCTTTCCCGCAGAGCCTGCCTGTCAGTTGTGAGTAGCTGCACTGTTTCTGGACAGGAATGTTCCCTTTGTCCGGCAGTTAACAGCCTGTACTCTTCTCCTGTCTCCTGCAGGCACTCTGCCTGCTGGGGTGGAACGGAGCAGAGATAATGTATCACGGGCAGGACCGTTTTCTCAGGACACCCTATTCAGAACAGATAGGAAGAGTGATTCCCTGAGATGTTCTTGGCTGGGCTTGAAGTCTCCTGTCTTCCCAGCCTCTTTTCAGGGGGTCCAGCAGTCTCCCTTTATGGATGTGCCTCTCCGTTTCTGGAAGGGCCAATTCCCCTTCCCTCGCTGGGACTGGTTGTTCTGTTAAGGATGGTGTGGATGAGCAAAAGGACCAAGCGTGTGCCAGCTCCAGGGCCAGCCTCCTTGGGTTGGGAACATGGCTCCGCCATCTGCTAACTCTGTGGCCTTGTCCAAGCTACTCACATCTATCCCCACTCTAAGCCTCAGTTCTCCCACTGTTAAAAGCAATAAGATTCTAACTGAAAACTCCTAGGATCCTCATGAAAATGAATCCTGGGGATTATTAAATGAGACAGTGTGTGCAGCATGTTTAGTTGAGTCCTGGTAGTGGTTTTACAAATGTTTGTTGTTATTGTCATTTTGATGATGCCCTTCATCGTGCTGTGTCGCCATATCTCAACACTCCTGGCAAAGTTCAAACCAAGTTTCTGAATGTTTACAAGGAAAGGTAACGCTGTGACTCTTGTGCAGGTGAGAAAATGTGTAGTGGGGGGCACAGCTCTGTGATATTGGGGAAGACAGGAGCCCCAGCTCCTACTGGACAGGTAGAGCTCAGGGTTTGCCAGCCAGAAGTCAGTGGTGTCATCTCTGCAGGGGCAGCTAGAGCTAGAGCCTCTTCTCTCCTTCTAGAAAGAACTCTTTGAAGACTAGCCCATGGGGTGAGCAGGATCTATTCATACAACTGTTTTGACTACTGATTCTTGAGTACTTACTATAATGCCAGGCCCTACATTTATATTTTCTTTTCTTATCACACAGTCCCTGCAAAGAAGCTATGGTACTCATTTCTCCAAATCACAAAACAGGTCCACAGAGGAAATCAGCCAGCATCCCATAGCTAAAAAGAGAGCTAATTCCCAAACCTAAACTCCAAACCCATCTGCTTTTATCACCCTACATCCTTTTCTCTTACCATTTCCCCCAAACGACCATGGAGCAGAAGTTTTCCACCAACTTCAGGCATTTAGCATATGACCAGGTATTGAAAAGAACTCCTGTTGAAACATCTCTTACTTTCCCTGCCAGAAAAGGTGCACAGTCCAGAGTTCCATTTGGACAGACTGTCTGTGTTTGCTCCCAGGTGGGTAAAGCCCCGACCCAGCCATGTTTCTTTACTGGGCCACCAGTCTTCTCTGTCACCTTGCTCTTTCCTGGACAGTTGCTTCAGGATAGATTTGAATTCACCATGTTTGCAGGTTGACCACATAAACACTGGCCTTCCCTGGAGACTGCCTGAACTATCTTGAAATTGTGATACCCAGAGGGTGTCGCAGCCCCAAGACTGGAAAGTGGGATGTTTGAGGAGCTGAGCCGCCCGGGAGAACCCCTTCTGTTTCACCACAAAGGAAAGCTTGAGGACGTGCGTCTGCTCTGGAACTCCTGCCTCAGGATCTGAGATGAACAGTCTGGAAAAAGATGTCTCATCACCCATTGGCTCCCTCAAGGTGATCTTCACACCTCCCTTGTCTGTGCTTCCTTCTTCCCCGTGCCCTTTGGGTCCTCTGGGTTTCTTTATGGGTTCCTTCTCAGAAGAATGCTTCTACTGTCTGCCATTTGACTCTAGAGAGCGAGCATCCCATTCTTTGCTAATATGATCCCTTCTTCTAACGTCGTCCTCTCGCCCTCACCTGTCCCAGGCTTCCCTCTCTTTCCGCTCTTCTCCATCTCTGGAGAAGCCACTGGGAAATGGCATCTTGCCCTTGACTTTCTTTGTGCTGATCCTTTCAAAGAAAGAACCACCTCACGATGTCTTGTCTTCTAACATTTCTGCTTGTCTTTTGTGGGTCCCATACTTTTCCTACTGGTGCTTTAATTTTCTAAATTTTTTAAATGAAAAATAATAAAAGTTGTGTGATTTCCGAAGTTGGCTTATCCTTCTAAAGGGGATTCCCTCTGGCCTCTCTTGATCTCTCTTCTCAGCAACTTCCTTGATCTCTCTTATCGTCAACCACTTACTTTCAATAAACATCATTTTTGGAACCCCCCAATGTCTGGCAGGGTTCCAGCTTTCTGACAGTCTCCTAGGAGATCCAGTTGTGTCGTGCCTGTGTTCTCCAGCCACTTGCAGTTATCTGGGGTCAGTCAGTCCCTAGGAGGAGAGTGGATTGGACTGGCACAGCCCCCAACCTTAAGGAAGTGTATGTTCTTATGACTTGACTTCCCCTCAAGGACTAAGCTCTTGGACCAATTGAATCTCAAGGTTGCCATATGATACTGATTCTTTTCGTTGGCAGAGTAATCAATTGAAGTTTTTAAATACATTTTCCTCCATGCTGTTCACAATTTTTCATCTTTCGGTCCTTCAGGAAATTTGTACAGAGGACCTACTATGTTCCTGGTGCTGAGCTTAGACCCAGGGGTTGATCTGGGAACAAAATCATCCCTGCTCTCCTAGAGCCTGTGGTCAAGTGGGGAAGAAGGATGAGTCAGTCAAATAATTATGCTGAGATGTGTAAAATTTCAGCCATGAATGTGTTGGAGGAGAGGCACGTAGGGCTGTGAAAGCATGTACCAGCAGACCACAGAGATATTGCAGGTTTGGGTCCAGGCCAGTGCCAATAAAGTGAATATCTCAATAAAGCAAGTCACATGAGTTTTTTGGTTTCCCAGTGCATATAAAAGTTATATTTGCACTATACTATAGCCTATTAAGAATCCAATAACATTACATCTTTTTTAAAAGTAAACATATGTTAATTAGAAAAGGTATTTTTTTATTGATGAAAAACACTAACCATCATCTGAGCCTTTCTGCAAGCCACAGTCTTTTTTGTAACAGTAATATCAAAGATTACTGATCACAGATCACCATAGCCAGTATAATAATAATGGAAAAGTTTGAAATGTGAGAATTACCAAAACGTGACACAGAGGAAAGAAATGAGCAAATGCTGTTGGAAAAATGGCACCCTTCGACTTCAGCCATACAGGATTGCCACAAATTTGTAAAAAAAAAAAAAAGGCAATAAAACAAAGTGTGCCTGTAATGCACAGGGATGGTGTGCTTTGGGTAAGTGGCTCTCCAAGCATGGTCCCTGGACCATCAGCCTCAGCATCACCCAGGAACTTGTTAGAAATATACATTCTCAGTTCCCACCACAGACCCACTGGATTAGAAACTCTAGGGACAGGGTCCAGCACCTGTTTTCAGGCACATTCAGGACACTGTGGTACACAAGTTAGAGACCTCTTGCTCCAGATGGTCAAAGGCAGCCCCTCTGAAGAAATAACTTCTGAATCATGAAGAAAAACTAGGCAGTAGGGTAGGATGGGGAAAGTATTTCAGACGGAAAAAATGGCATGTTTAGAAGTCCAATTGTGAGATCAGGGAGCTCCTGAAAACAGGAAGATGTGCCATAAAGGTGGAAGAGAGTGGAGAAGGTGAGTATGGACAAGATGCCTGGGGCCAGGAAATGCTTGTCATGACGGCTTTGCAAAGGATTGGGCAATAGAGAGCTTCTGGAACGCTAGGAACCCAAGGATGGTGTGGTCTCACTTACTGGGCAATACAAAGCTTCTGGTATGCTAGGAACTCAAGGGTGGCATGATCTCACTTATTTTTATCTAAGGAATAATTCTAGCTACAGTATGGAGAAAGGATTGAAGAGGAGCAAACCAGCTGGAGATTGTCTCAGGAATCAGGGGAAAGATGATGGTAACTTGGACTAGGGCGGTTTCTGGAAGGATGAATGAAAGACACAGAATCACAAGATTATTAGGTAATGCCCACAGGTCTCGGTCATCAACTAGACGTGTCCAAGAATGACTCTGGTGCTTTGGGTTTATGTGCGAGACAGAGGAGGAGGATGCCAAGCTTGGCAGTGGGAAGAGACCGTGAGGCGTCCCCATTGTGTTCGACGAGCCTTTGAGCCACCTGTGTGCAGGTATCAATTAGACGGTGGAAGGCGTGGGTCTGGAGCTCCTAGGAGAGGTCGGGGCTGACGGCACATCTTGGTGAGTCATTGAAAGCTAAGCGGCCATTGATGAGATCACCCAGGAGAAGGAATGTAATGAAGAGAGCGAAGCCAGAATATGTGCTGGGGAACTTCAACATTCTTGTTGACTGGTCAGGAAGAGTCGGGATGACCCCCATACACCAGGTTTAGTGTAAAGAGTAGAGAGAAGGAAGAAGACTGGAAACCAGGAGAATCATGTGTCACAGAAGCCAAGGGGGAGTTTCCCCCAGGGGGCGCTCAGTGACGGTGAAGAGGGGTATACGGCAGGAGGCGGCTGAAGGATGCTTGTGGATTAGGTGACTTGGAAGGTCATTTGTGGTTTTAGCAAGAGCTATTTCAATGGAGTTGAAGAGAGCAGAAGCTAGAGTGCAGTGGAATGAGAAATCGAAGGTAAGGGAAATGGATAAAGTGAGGACTATAGACAGCTTTTTGAAAATGGTTGTAAAGAGGAGGGTATCTGTGGATGGGAGATGTGGAGTCAAGAAGATTGTCCTGGTTTGTTTGATTTTTGAGTTTGCAAGTGCTTCTCACATGTTAAACCCTAAGGACTTCATTGAAAGGGAACAGTTGAAAAAAAGAGATGGAGCCAGCCGAGGTTAACAAGAACCAGGATCCTGAACAGATGGGAGAGTTTGGAGGCTCTCGGATTCTGGAGTTGCCA
Organism: Bos taurus; assembly: GCF_002263795.3. Classification (NCBI taxonomy): domain Eukaryota; kingdom Metazoa; phylum Chordata; class Mammalia; order Artiodactyla; family Bovidae; genus Bos; species Bos taurus. The sequence continues at coordinate 14,641,579 of NC_037339.1, forward strand.
CTCTAGCCTGGATTTTTCTGAACCTCTGTGGCCTTCCCAGGGCCGGATGCCCTGACCTCGAATGCCCGCCACCCCTCCCTTTCTTGGCATTCTCCTCCTGCTGACTCGCCTGCTCACAGCCCCTTTCCTGCAGCCCGCTCAACTGTTTTGTCTGCTTTGTTCACCCACTGTTAAGTTATTAACTTGTCAGGGTCTAGACTCCCCACTTCCTTTCCCACTCGGAACCCACTCTTGGCTCCCTTCCCGTTCACCGCCTCAGAAAGTCAGCACTGGGGAGGCCTGGATTGCTTGGCGGGTCATTACTGGTGTGCACACAGGAGTAAAGTTAATATAATTGGTATAAGATGGTAAAGCCTTTTTAAAGATCTTGATGCAACTGAAAAAGAAATCATAAAATACAACCATCTCTCCATTATCTTAGCAGTGGAGGCAAATGCTGAACTTAAAGTAGACTTTATTCAAAGCAATTTCTCCAAGAGGATTCGATTTTAAAGGGTTACCTGTAAACATATTAAAGACCATCAGATTTTACATGTTAATTCATGGATCCAATAAGGGTCAAGAATGACCTTTTCTTAGTTTTTAAAGCAGACCCAGAGATAGGTAAGTTTTAATATAAGTGTTGCTACTCTGAGGTAAGCAAACTTTGTCTAAGATTCTTAAGAGAAATTTGCAGCATTCCTCGAAAAGAATTGAGTGCTTTTATCATTACCCAGCTCTTTTGAAATCATGGAATAATTTAAATGGGATCTGATGGACTAAGATACAGACTGTTTCCTAGCCATTGACCTACATACTGCTGGTAACGATTTGTTGTCTAAGAATAAATCTCACAGAGAAACAACGTTTTGGAGCATCTATTATGAGCATCTTTTACTTACGTCATCAATTCATTCCTTGCAATTCTTTGGAGTATATATTATCTACAGTTTTATAAATTAGAGAAATCAGGGCTCAGAACTATTTAGTGAATTCCAAAAATGCATACTCTGGCAGATGGTAAATAGCCCTTGAGCTCCGGTCTTCATGGGCATACCTGGAGAAGCCACAACCATCATTGTAGCAATAGTAACTAGTTACAATAGCTTCCATGCACCAAAACCTTGATATGTGAGGACCCTCATCTATATCATATGTTTAATCCCTATATTAACGCAGCAAGCAACGTGGTCCTCATTGCACAGCAGAGGAGACGAGCATGAAGAGGTTAAATTATTCATGCAGTCACACAGCTGGTCAGTGAAGAGTGGAGAGTCAAACCCAGTTCCCTCTGACCCTAACACTCTCTTGTAAAGTTAAGCCCATTTGTCCAAATTAGGGATATTTTCCCAATCCCAAGAACAAAGCCTGAGGCATGGTGGATGTAAATATTTTTTTCCTAATGTGCTTGAATATACAGCTGCCTCCTAGGACTCCTATGTGAAGCCAGAACACAGAATGTTTATTTAATTTTTATTCCTTGTTAGCTTTGCTAGAGGAAGACGGAAACGTCCGTATTCCAGCAAGCTTATACATTTGTGTGAGTACTTCCTCATCCATCTAGCAACTTCTCCCGTCAAAAGTCACCCCAAAATCAGAATAAGCCAAGAAAACCTCTGAGCACAGCCAGGGTTATATATCACGACTTGTTGAATTAACTCCTTTATCTAGAAAAGAGTCCAACCTTCACATACAACCAATTGACTCTAGTTTTACATGTAGTTCTAACAGTCTTTGTTTTCGACTTAGTCTGCAGCTCATAATAATAGAAGAGGGCACACTGCAGACTGGAGTAGTAACACCAGAGATGTGACCAGACACAAGAATACCTGAGCCCAAATAACCACTAAGAAGCATAAAGGAGAGCCCAAGATATGTAGTTGACTGGAGGTATTTGGGGATCAGATCAAACACTGCATCCGCTGTAACAATATTACAGCAGAGCCTTATCAGTTATCACTTTTTATTATGGTCACACTGGACATTCATGAAAACCTAATATTAAATCACATTGGGTGTATATCCAATTTAGGAAAGTCATAATGATGTACACAGTGATTTTTTTTTTTTTAATCTATAAAAATCCAACTACAGGGACTTCCCTGGCAGTCCAGTGGTTAAGACTATGACTTCCATTGCAGGGGCTGTGGGTTCGATCCCTATTTGGGCAGCAAAGATCCCATGTGCCTTGTGGCCCAAAAACCAAAACATAAAATAGAAACAATACTTTAACAGATTCAGTAAAGACTTTAAAAATAGTCCACATCAAAAATGAAAAATCGTAAAAAAAAAAAAAAATCCAACTTCATTCTTACTTAATCTACGCTTCAAATCTAGCTGTCCAAGAAAGAGCCCTTGTGAATTATCTTTTGATCCCCAAACACAGTGCCTGGCCCATGGTATATGCCCACTAACGTTAGATGATAAAATCAAACACTTTGTTTTTTGAGGGTTCTGAGTAGCCTCTTTCACTCTGGTTACTTAGGATGCAGCATTCCCGGGTCTATTCCAGGAAGACTTTATGAAGGGAGAGATGGGGTAAACCCCTGAAATGACCTCTGCTTGCTCTGTGTTTACAGATGATTACATGGTACCCAGATGCTCCTCAAAAAAAAAAAAAAAAAAAATCATTCCGTACATGTTCACTGCTGTTATCATCATGATTGTCTTCATCATGATGGACCCATATTGTATATTTTACATCTGGGAAAGATGTGAAAAAGAAGGTGGACCTTCCTCTCCTGGGACACATTTAAACCCTTTAGACCAAACCAGACTGGGAACTATCCAATCGCTCTAACCCAGATAAGGAGGGGATGGGCCCCTGGAATTGTTTGTTGGACATTCAGGCTACCCACCCCTTCAGTTTATCAGGAAGGAGTTCATTACACTTAGTGAGGACAGCGCCCTGAATAAATCAGTGCGGCTCTTGGTGTATTTCAAGTTGAATTTCAGAAAGTTCCAGGCCGCCTGAAGATGCACTTGTATCAAAGGTTATCAGCAGCCCGGGGGCCCAGCTCCCGCGCCTGCTCCCAGCACCTGGCCTTCCTTCCTGTTCAAGGGCAGCTTCTTTTCCAGGTCACAGCCCTTGGGAAGAGGCAGCGTCGATGACCTGTTAAATGAGCGCCCCACCCGCACGCAAGCCCTGCTCCCCGCTCCCCAGCAGCATCAGAACCTTCTGGGGACGGGGGCCAAATCTCTCAGCATCTGAGGGCTGGCTGGCCTCCACTCTCGGTAGAATTAGCAGGAGTTATCCATAAATCCCCGCGGCATCCATCAGCAGACAGAGCAAGACTGCCTTTTTAAAGAAGTTCACTGACCTCTTGTTAACTTAACTCCTTGTTAGGAAATCTCTAATCAGCTGTGTGCTAACAGGCCCAGGGCCCCGGGTCAGCAAAGCGGGGCTGGCGGTGGGGTTGGGTTTCCAGCTGTGTGCTGTCGGGTGTCTGAGCCGACTGTTTTGTTTTCCCCGTCCAGCTATCTTCCAGATCATTCAGAGCATCAGAATGGGCATGTGAGCCAGCCCTGGGGGTTTGACACCGCCCCCGCCCGCTGGAGGGTGGAGGACCACTTGAGCTCTTAGCCGGGTATCTGTGGGAAGCCGACAAGTCACCCAGAAGAGGAAAAAACAAACAAACAATCAAAGGCTCCCTCAGCTGTTCCCTGATCACTTCATCGTGGACGTCAGACCAAATTGCTTTCTCACAGGACATCTCGGTACATCCGTGTTCTTGAGCGGAAAGGACATTTTGCTTTGCAGTTGGCAGGATGGGGAGCTTTGTGGTGTCTGCAGCAGTGTCTGTCTGGATTCGCCCTGGGTTTCACTAATGTCTGCATGTGGGCCCCCCATGATCACTGCTTTACTTTCTATGGAGACAGTCTCTGCTCCATTGGGAATTGCTTTTACAAATAAATGTCTTTGTTCAACCTTATGTCCCGTGCGGCTTTCAGTGAGAAAAGGTGTCAAGATAGCTCTGCAGGGGGATGGGTAGGGTGGGGGGACTTAATTATGTAACAGGGGAAAGTCAGGGAATCTGTGGCCCTGGAACCAGGGCTAGATTTACCCATCCTCAAGGTCTACACCTGAAAGGAAGGCCTAGGCAGTTCTTAAGGACTTTGGGTTTTCCACACATTTGATAATTTGCAGAGGGGATCTTTGGACCTGCCCCCTGGTTGGGACTTCTAATTTTGCCTAAAGAGGTCACAGATGCCCAGATCACCTGCAGGATAAAAGAGGCTCTTAAACAGGCCTTTGCTGTTTCTTTTTTTAATTCCATTTTTGCTTTCTTAGTCATTTATTTCATCCCTTAATAATTGGGTGTGTTAGTCACTTAGTCACTCTTTGTAACACCATGGACCATAGCCCACTAGGCTCCTCTGTTCATGGAATTCTCCAGGCAAGAATACTGGAGTGGTTAAGCTATTCCCTTCTCCAGAGGATCTTCCTGACCCAGGGATCAATCAGGGTTTCCCACTTTGCAGACAGATTCTTTACCACCTGAGCCATCAGAAAAGCCCTAATAATAAGTGTGAGAGTTTTAAAAACAAAAATGAAGGAAACAGCCAGGACCTCTAGTTACCATTTAAGGGGCTTTGTTATAAGTGGCCCTTCGGAATAGAGGGTGGGGGCTTTTTGTCCACAAGAGTCCTTGACCCCAGACTTTTAGTGATGTTCTTGAAAGCTTTCTTTTCTCCCATCCTCCGAGTTCCCCTCCTTCCTCTTTGTTTCCCACTGAGGATAGGGTGTCAGGGCTGTTCTGAAATTTAGCTGCCGCAGGGACAGGCTACCCTCCTTGTGCCCACCTCCACCCCCACCCTAAGCCCCTCTGGAGCTGGCAAAAGGCATTCTCCACCACTTGAGGGCTGCACTCGGTAGGCGCTCTGCTAGCTGGCCCCTTCATTATCTGGGCTCTGTCTGGCCACCCTCTTCTTGGTGACTAAGATCAGTGTGAGATCAGACCCCATGGCTGCCTGCCAAGAAGCAGGCCGAAGGCCAGGCCCCTTGTTGTAAGGTTTCCCTGGTCTGTGCTCCTGTTTACACCCTCTCTGACTCCCACGGGGCCTAGACTTGATCTAAGAGCCTTCCTCTCCCCCCCGCCCCTTTATGCCAACAAAAGCACACCCATCAGACCATTGTGAAAAGCCATGGCTGGTTCTGAGCTTTGAGGTTTATCCTTTACTGGAAAGAGTCTTTTCCCATCCTCATTTGGTCTTTTCCACAACAATAATAATCAATAGGGTGATTATCCCCATTTCAAGGAAATGGAAACTGAAATTTGGCCAGGCTGGGCTCCACGTAAACCCAGCTGTCGCCAGGTGACAGGTGTGGTGGGCTGAGTCGTCTGCCATCCATAAAACTTCCCGTGGTGGAGTTATCTCCACCGGGCTATGCAGTCGCCCACAAATTGGCTTTCTGTTAGTTTCCAGGTAACCTCCCAGAAGTTCTTGTATTTGACAGTCTGCCCTCCCTGGTGACTTCTTCCATGAGCCCTCTACTCGTGGAGACCAGAGCTGCCCTAAGTTAGGGTCATGGCTGTACAAGGGAGATTTACAAACATTTTTTGCATGACCCATGGTAGGGACCTCCCTGGTGGCCCAGTGATTAAGAATCCACCAGCTTCCAATGTAGAAGATGCAGGTTCGATCCAAGGTTTGGGAACTAAGATCCCACGTGCCACGGGGCAACTAAGCCCACAAAACAACTACCGAGCCCTCGCATTCTAGAATCCATGCTCCTGCAGCAAGAGAAGCCCTCATATCAAAACTAGAGAAAGCCTGCTTACTGCAGTGAAGATCCAGTGCAGCCAAAATAAGTAAAAGAGCAGAAAAAAGAAACACATGGCAACTGGATATACAGCACACCTACTAAAGCAATCATGGAACAACACTTATCCTTAACACATGTGATGCACTCTGGTTTTTTTCTAGTCCTTTTTTTTAAGAAGCTGGTTGCACCCTCTTTAAAGGACTTTATAAATCACGAGTAGATTGCAACCTACTGTAAAAAACACTGCTCAGGAGAAAATCAAGCCCTTCATGGGAAACAGAGAAGCAGGGCTTGTGAGGTGAGAAAGTCAGAATCCTGAATCCTGATGAGAACCTGACCTCTCATCTCGGTCACCCCCAAGCAGTACCTCGAGGAGCACATTAAGCAGCTTCTTTGGGGATTTAGGGTACAGATCCTACAGAGAAAGAACTGGCACCCCCTGAATCCATTGAAACATAAACACCAGATTCTGCTTGTCAGCATTCACTTGCTGTGCATCACAGTTATTGTGGGGTGGGCTTGGGGCGGGGGGGACGGGGTATTTTTAAAAACAATATCCAGATGATTTCAGTGCTGCCCATCCACTCATTTAGCCTTTGGGAACCAATTCACCAGCAGACTTAGTTTAATTAAATCAAATGGGGACTCAGAGGCAATATTCCCAAACCTAACACGGCATCAACTTTGATGCATGAGAACGCCTCCCTCCTCTGACATTGGAAGCATCTGGGACCCTCCGCAGAGCTCAGCGACTAAGACTCTGTGTCTTATTTTGCTCCAGGTCCTGCGCATCTCTGTCGTTAAGAGCAACACAGGGGCACAGAGTGCTTACGACTTGACCCTCAAAAGCTCTGTAAGAGGGAAGCCATCTGCAGTGGAAATGTGAAGGGCTCTTTCCAGATTCTGGCTCTTTTCAGATTCTCGTCTCCCAGGGCATCATGACAAATCAAACACTGTTTCTGGGAAGGCCGTGCACAGAGAGTGTGCTCACAGCTTCAGAGGGGAAGAAAGCACACAGAGAGACATGTGGGCTGCGCAGGGCTGGAAGAGAGTTTTCATCCCTTCCAGACAAGAGAACATCCTAACAGCCTGCAGTTACTCCACTCTGGATCACATTTGCTTTGGAGGCAAAATATCATTTGAGTGATCTCCTTTATCATACACAACTCATCATCAGGCTTCAGCTGCAAATTGTGAAGACATAGCAGTAAGCTCTTCAGGAGCAGTGAGCTCCTTTCTTTGAAAATCATCCAGTCCTCAGGCTTCCATCTGCCACCTGTGGGTCTGCCTTCCTCCCTGGGGCGTCATCAGACTTTCTCGGCAGAGGCCAGAGAGTAAATATTTCAGTCTTTGTGGGCCATACAGCCTTGAGACTACTCAGCTACACATTTGTAGCTTGGAAGCAGCCATAGGTAACACATACATGAATGGACAGGCTTTGTTTCAATAAAACTTTATTTAACAAGCCGGTGAATCCTGCCAAGCCCTGCTCTTGAATGGCAGTTCTCAGATTGTCATGTACAGATGTGAGAGTTGGACTGTAAAGAAGGCTGAGTGTCGAAGAATTGATGCTTTCGATTTGTGGTGCTGGAGAAAACTCGAGAATTCCCTGGACTGCAAGGAAATCAAACCAGTCAATCCTAAAGGAAATCAACCCTGAATATTCATTGGAAGGACTGATGCTAAAGCTGAAGCTGAAGCTCCCATCATTCAGCCACCTGATGCAAACAGCCAACTCACTGGAAAAGACCCTGAGGCTTGGAAAGATTTAAGGCAAAAAGTAGAATGAGGCAGCAGAGGATGGGATGGTTAGGTAACATCACTGATGCAATGGACATGAATATGAGCAAACTTCAGGAGATAGTGGAGGACAGAGGAGCCTGGAGGGCTACAGTCCATGGGGTGCTAAAGAGTCAGACACCACTCAGCGACTGAACAACAACAAATCTCAGATTGTGGTACACAAGCCCTCATCCCCTGGAACACTGGATTATGTTGGAAGGTTTTGCATATCCACAAGCCTGTTGCTCATGACAGAAGGCAGACTCTCCTAAAAAGGAATTTAGAATTTAAATAATAAAAGTAATATAGGCAATTGATCTGCCTCGGCAGAGCTGTGAGGGACTCTCTCAGGATGAATAGAAAGGATATTAATTCTATCAGTGCCAAGGTATGATTGGAGAGTTGGAGTGATAGGGTGAGACCTTGAAGGCAAAGCCAAATTTAAGGTGGAGCCGGGGAGTCAAGCTCTTTCTGAGAAGTAACTGGAGATTCTCAGCCTTGAATGTTCAAAACAGAGGCACAGACTATGTTACAACATCTCGAAAGTCCCCAAGATAGAAGCCTGTACACAGAGACTAATAGTTTATCTCACTGTGACAGATACCAACTTTAAATATTGCATTAGGAGAACAAAAAGACCTGAGCAGAGCTGCATAGAGGTCTGGAAGAGAGTTCCAAGTGAATAGTTTAAAAATTGGCCCAGGGACTTCCCTCATGGTCCAGTGGTTAAGACTCCTTGCTTCCAATGCAGGGGACTCAGGTTGGATACCTGGTCAGGGAACTAAGATCCCACAGGCTGCTTGATGTGGTCAAAAAATAAATTAAAAAAAAAACAAAAACACAAACATTGGTTGGTCCTAAGACATTTATAACTCATCCATTACTTCTTGATGGGACCAAGATGGAGGTCAACTATGGGGGAGACAAAATATGTTACTACTAAGGAGAAAGTCCAGGATTTCCCTGCTCGTCCAGTGGTAAAGCATTTGCTCCCTTGTTCAGGATGATTCCACATGCCTTGGGGTAACTAAGCCCTCCGGCCAAAACTACCGCAACTAGAGAGTAGCCCCTGCTCTCTGCAACTAGAGAAAGCCTGCATGAAGACCCCGCTCAGTTAAAAATAAATCAATAAATACAATCTGAAGGAAAAAAAAAAAACAGAAGAAGAAAGATCCAGAAAGAAATAAGCATTTGGAGTCATCACCCCAAATTTGCTGAAAAGCATTCTTTGTTTTTTTTTTAAATTTTTAATTGGAGGATAATTGTTTCACAGTGTAGTGTTGGTTTCTGCCACACAGCAACAAGAATCAGCCATAAGTATACAGATGTCCCCTCCCTGTTGAACATCCCACCAACCCCCAGCCCATCCCCCGCCCAGACTGTCAGAGAGTAGCCGCTGCGCTCCCTGTGTTAAAGAGCCTCTTCCCGTTGGCTATGTTTCACATATGGTGCCGAGTGTGTGTGTGTGTGTGTGTGTGTGTGTGTGTGTGTGTGTTTCCCTGCCGCCCTCTCAGTTCCTCCCGCCCTCCTCTCCCCGCCCCCCACGCCGGCTCTGCCCACAGCCCGTTCTCTACGTCTGTGTCTTTATTCCTGCCCTTCAAATAGGTCCATCAGCGCCATTTTTCTAGATTGCATGTATACACGATATTTGCTTTCCCCTTCTGCATGAAGCGTTCTTGAGCATTTAATAGCCTTGCACACACGTTTGTTGCTGTCGCTGTGTTATTTCAGTCTCCCCATAAGGTAGGGTAGACTCATGACTAACACATATGGCTTACTGTGGGCCAGGTCCTATTCTGGTATCTATGAGTATCTGCTCTTTGAAGCCTCACAAAATGCCCCTTGGGTAGAAGCTATAATTACCCCTGTCTTACCCATGAAGTGAAAAATATGGCTTAAAACTCAATACTCCAAAAACTAAGATCATGGCATCTGGTCCCATCACTTCATGACAAATACATGGGGAAACAATGGAAACAGTGACAGATTTTATTTCTTTGGGCTCCAAAATCACTGCAGATTGTGACTGCAGCCATGAAATTAAAAGATGCTTGCTCCTTGAAAGAAAAGCTATGACCAACCTAGATAGCATATTAAGAAGCAGAGACATTACTTTGCCAACAAAGGTCCGTCTAATCAAGGCTATGGTTTTTCTAGTAAGCACGTATGGATGTGAGAGTTGGACCATAAATAAAACTGAACACCGAAGAACTGATGCTTTTGAACTGTGGTGTTGGAGAAGATTCTTGAGAATCCCTTGGACTACAAGGAGATCAAGCCAGTCAATCCTAAAGGAGATCGGTCCTGAATATTCAGTGGAAGGACTGACGCTGAAGCTGAAATTCCAATACTTTGGCCACCTGATGCAAATAACTGACTCACTGGAAAACACCCTGATGCTGGGAAAGATTGAAAGCAGGAGGAAAAGGGGACGACAGGATGAGATGGCTGGATGGCATCACTGACTCAATGAACATGAGTTTGAGCAAGCTCTGGGAGTTGGTGAGGGACAGGGAAGCCTGGCGTGCTGTAGTACAAGCTGTAGCAAAGAGTTGGACATGACTGTGCAACTGAACTGAACTGTACCCATGAAGAAAGAGACCAGAAGGTTTGAAACACTTGCCAGAAGTCACGCTGCAAGTGAACAGATGAGCGGGACTGCAGACCCAAGCAGGCCGGCCCTGCATCTGCGCTCTCCACCACTGCACTGACCTTAACCACCACCTGATTCTGCTCCATGGAATGGCTGATTTTGTTTTGATTTTTCAATACAAAAAAAATTTGTATTGAAAATTTGGTGCTCAATATACATGTTCATGATGGAGAAGGAAATGACAACCCACTGACTGAGCATATATGTTCATGAGGGGCTTCCCTGGTGGCTCAGTGGTAAAGAATCTGACTGAAATGCAGAAGATGTAGGAGATGTGAGTTAGATCCTTGGGTTGGGAAGATCCCCTGGAGAAGGGAATGGTAAACCACTCCAGTATTCTTGCTTGGACAGAGGAGCCTGGCAGGCTACAGTCCAAGGGGTCGCAAAGAGTCTGACACAACTCAGCAACTAAACAACAGATATGTTCATGAAATGAATGAATAAATAAGTCTGCGAACAATAGCTTCTTGGTGAGGGCATAGTTTCAGCGAGGCTGGAGCTGCAGAAGGCAGAACTGAACCATAGAAAGAGCCCAGGACCAGAAATCAGGCCCCCGAGTTCCTGGCTTCTGTTCATCACTTTGTTCTCTGGTTTGATTTCCTCCTTCATCTGTTTGAAGATCTCCTGCCCTCCCACATCACAGGGCTGTTGTGGGAAGCAAATGATATGATGTATGTGACACTGCTTTGAAAAAACTGTAGAATGCTATACAAATTATATATATAATTATATATACGTATACGATTATATGTAATTATTGTTGGCAATCATATAATAATATAAGAGTAATTGCTACTCAGGACAGGTGGGGACTATACAGAGAAACGTTGCTACGTTTTCAAAATCCTACCTCTGCTGGGGCCCTGTCTTAGAAGAACATGCTCCAGCAGCAAGAATGCCCAGAAGGGGAGGTGTGGAATGGGTCAACACAATCCATCCAGGCTGTTGAAGAAAGAACTCAAAATGTATAGCTATTGTCATTGCCCCTGTTTCCTCTATTACCACTGTTGCTCGTAGTAGCTCCTGGAGTTTTAGACAAGATTCTAAATTCATCTGCGCTATAGAAGACAACGATATCTGTGAAGAGGTTGACTTACTGCTTGTTTTGTTCTCATTATGCTTGTTATCTTCAAACCTTCTGATATGTTAGAATGGAGACAGGACACACAATCAGTTCCCACAGCACTGGAGATTCCAAACAGACAGAGGATGGCTGGGGATGGGCAGGGGAGATGGAGGGAGGGGAGGAGGAAGGGAGGGAGGGAGGGGAGGAGGAAGGGAGGGAGGGAGGGGAGGAGGAAGGGAGGGAGGGAGGGGAGGAGGAAGGGAGGGAGGGAGGGGAGGAGGAAGGGAGGGAGGGAGGGGAGGAGGAAGGGAGGGAGGGAGGAGGAGGAGGGAGGGAGGAGAAAAAAGCAGGAAGGGAAGAGGGAAGGGAGGGAGGAGGAAAGGAAGGGAGGAAAGGACTTTCCTGACATTTTAGTGCTAGTCGCTTTATCATTTACACAATATCTCCACGTCTGTTGTGCCTGGGCTAGGTCACAGGATCTCGCACGTGACCCCCTTCCACACACTCAATCTCCACTCTCAGAACCACATCCCACAGGGGTATGTTTCTAAGGAGGGATGGTAGAAATTTGTCCAGGCTTTCCTGGTGGCTCAAACGGTAAAGAATCTGCCTGCAGTGTGGGAGATCCGGGTTCAACCCCTGCGTCGGGAAGATCTGGAGAAGGGAATGACAACCCACTCCAGTATCCTTGCCTGGAGAATCCCATGGACAGAGGAGCCTGGTGGGCTGCAGTCCATAGGGTCACAAAGAGTCAGACACGACTGAGCAACTAACACACACAAGACCTGAGAAAGGAGCTTAATTTTTTCCCCTATTTTTCCTCTGATTAGTGTTGTTTGGATAAACCATCTTCAGACTGGATAAGCTGGGGTTTGGCAGGGGACAAGTGAGAGTAAAATAAAGATACATTTCTGGTGACAAGGTGTGAATAGGATTGTCAGGGAGCAAGACACACACAGGAGAAGTTTTCTTGGTCCCATGGACCAGGGCAATGTATCTTGGGAACCCAGGAAGAGCAGAGAGCAGGGTGTGTTGGGGGCCACCCCCTGCTAGTCTCCTGGGCTCCTAAAGGCTCCAGGGTACACAGTCACCTTGGGCATTCTCTATGCCCTTCCTTTCACTCAGAGGCTGGACACATCATCTAATTTTCCTCCTGAGGATGCCAGGTGGCTGCCGGAATACAATGGCATCCACTACGAGGGTGACACGAAGCTCCAGGTGTTGGTGATGGACAGGAAGCCTGGCGTGCTGCGGTCCATGGGGTCACAAAGAGTTGGACACGACTGAGCGACTGAACTGATGAGGGTGACCCAGAAAGTATCTACATATTAGACATACATCCACAAAACTGGCATTGTTGCTCTCTTCTGAAATGTGATTTGGGAAAATGAAAGAAGGGAGAAAGGTTGATGACATTGATCCATGGTCTGCATGTGGGGAAATGTGAGCTCTTTGCATAACCGGAAAGCACTTTATTTATTCCCTGCCTTTAGGGCAGGAGAATAACCCTAGTTGGGTGTTTCTATTTTAGAGCAAATACTGCGAATAGGGAAAGGATGGCAGAGAAGCAGAAAGACTCCCCGGTGAATTAAGGGCACTCGCTGTCAGAAGTCACCAAACCTGTATTTCCAGAGCCATCTCTGCAGCTCTGGGTCCCCAGATTGGGCCTGGGCCACAGCCCTGGCCCGGGCTTGGCTCCCACTCCTTTCAGTCTGAGTGAAACCTGCACGGTGTCTCTCTCCCTGTTTTCTAATATCAGCGCTATTACCTGAGATCAACATTTATTTGTGTTGGAAAAGGCTCCTGCTGCTAGCCAACCTGGCGGGGCTCCCAGGGGGCCAAGGAAGGGACAAGTTGCTGATGTAATAACTCAGCTTGGGTTCTGTTGCCCATGGCAACAGAGACTGGAGGAAGCCGGTGCATGGCCGGGCTGCCCGGCATTACTGCACAGGGAGGCTGGGTGCAGGCCTCGGAGGACCAGCCTTGAAAATAGCCTTGAATCTTGGGCTTTTCCCTAGGAAGCTCCCCTTGACACCGCATCCCCAGTGGATGCCGGGCTGTCTCCTTATGCCTTGGTCTCTGTCTCTCTCAAAGGAGCAGCAATTTCTGCTCTCTAACAAGATGGTGTATTCTCTGCCCCGGCTTTCGGGAATTTCACAGCACTGCCTCTGCATACTCCTCCGGCCGCGCCCCCAGCATCTCGGCCTCAGTCCTGTTCTGGGCTGCACCCTGTCCTCCTCCCCTGGCCCAGGCAGCCCTTGCGTTCTCTCCCCAGGGAAGGCCCTGCCCTTTCCCCTCTTCCTAGAGCTGCTCAGTGATCTCCCCACTGCCTGAGGAAAGTGAAAGCGTTAGTCGCTCAGTCAAGTCCGACTCTTTGTGACCCCCTGGACTGTGTCCATGAGATTTCCCAGGCAAGAATACTGGAGTGGGTTGCCATTCCCTTCTCCAGGGGATCTTCCCAACCCAGAGATCAAACTCCAGTCTCCTGCAGTGCAGGCAGATTCTTTATCACTGAGCCACCAGGGAAGTCAGTTAAATGAGGTACCTAGAATTGTCAGATTCCTAGAGAAGAAAGTAGAGCGGTGGTTCTCAGGGGCTGGAGGGCAGATGAAAACAGGGCATTGTTTAATGGATATCGAGTTTCAGTTTTGCAAGATGGAAAGCACTCTGGAGATGGATGGTGGGGATGGTTGCACAACCATGAATATACTTAATGCCACTGAACTGGACACTTAAAAATGGTTAAGAGAGTACATTTTGAGTTATATATATATTACCACAATTAAAAACAATTTTAAAGAAGCCTATTGGTTTTAAAATGGTGGCCAAGGTTTGGTGTGGACTGGAGGGCACACGTTTTCCCTTAGTATTTCTTTGGCTCAAATCCACTCAGCTCTCTTCTCAAATAGCCCTCACTGATACCACTAAAATGGTGCTCCCATGTGCGCACGCACACACACACACACACACACACACGCGCGCGCGCTGCCTGGCACACACCTTAGCTGGAGTTATGGAGAATCTCCATTCTCCATTACCACCATTTTTTATGCTGATATCCATGCTCAGTCACTTCAGTCGTGTCCAGCTCTTTGCGACCTCATGGACTATAGCCCGCCCAGTTTCTCTGTCCATGGGATTCTCCAGGCTAGAATACTGGAGTGGGTTGCCATGCCCTCCTCCAGGAGATCTTCCCAACCCAGGGATCAAACCTGCATCTCCTGCATCTTCTGCATTGCAGGCAGATTTTTTACCGCTGAGCCACTGGGGAAGCCCATTGGTATCTATACATTGGCTTATTTGTTTCTTTTTTGATTCCCCTGCCAGGACATCAGCTTCACCAGGACAGGGACTCTGTCCACTGTTCCCTCCCCTATGCCCAACATATCCTAGGCGCTGGTAGGAATTTTTGGAAAGAATGATGACAAACAAATATACCACAGCTCGCCTGTATCACATCCCAATCCTCCACTTTGGAGCCCCATCTGGGCTTATCTTCTTGGCATTTTTCTCTCTCAAGAACCTTGAAGGGAAGTGATGTGGAAGATGGGGTTTGATGTGGAAGATGGGGTTTGAGGATTTGATACTGAATCACAGCTAAGTAACGTCTCTTACCATCTTCCACGATTCCAAGTTGGTGTTACAGTTCAGAAACCAAGAGAATGCCAGATGGTGAATTGGGAGGGGAGAGTCAATTTTAGAGAACATAAAACTTAGTTTTTAAAATAGAATCATACAATTTTTGAGGTGGAGGGGACCACAGACTTGGGCTGGGTTTGAAACAGGGAGACAATATCCAATTGCAAGTGGATGGCATGGCCTGCTGACTACCAGCCCCTGATGGCCTGGGACTGGCTAATGGTGCCCTCTTAATCAAGCTTTACATATGACCAAGCCACTAAGATGGGCTTCCCTGATGGCTCAGCAGGTAAAGAATCTGCCTGCCAATGCAGAAGACACAGAGTTCGATCTCTGGGTTGAAAAAATCCCCTGGAGGAGGAAATGGCAACCCACTCCAGTATTCTTGCCTGAAAAATCTCAGGGACAGAAGAGCTGGTGGGTTACAGTCCATGGGGTCGCAAAGAGTGGGACACAATTAAGCACAGCATAAGCCACTAAGATGTGCTTTTGCTGAGAAGACAGAGTTGCTGATGGCAGCAGGTGACAGAGGAGAGGCCCAGGGACCCCTAGACAAGCCTACAGGATTAGCTTTCCTCTTTACCTTTCTCTTGAGCTCCCAGGCCTGTGGTCCCCACACTGACTTTATGAACACAGTGCCTACCATTGCTTACATACACCAGGCTGTTTTAAGAGCTCTCATCCACTCCTTCCTCCAAATTCGTTTAAACATTAAAAGGCTAACTTTGAGTAAGAATTCTATGAAAAACAGAAGATAAAATGGCAGTTTTGTTTTATTTTTCAAGGCAATGAAGCCAATTCTCACTAAATGCATTGTCCCTATGACACTATTACATTGTCACCTGCTGTGCCTTAGAATTCTCCCTCTGGAATCCCCGAGTCTCCAGCAGGGAGTAAAAGTTAAATGCTACTGGAATAGTGCTTCTCAAGCCGTAGTTGCAACCATTTGGGGGAAACATAAGACTATTTAGCAGCCCATAATGAGTCGATCCTAAAGAATATTCATTGGAAGAACTGATGCTGAAACTGAAGCTCCAATACTTTGGCCACCTAATGTGAAGAACCAACTCACTGAAAAAGATCCTGATACTGGGAAAGATTGAGGGCAGGAGGAGAAGGGGGCAACAGAGGATGAGATGGTTGGATGCCATCACCAACTCCATAGACATGAGTTTGAGCAAACTCCAGGAGATAGTGAAGGACAGGGAAGCCTGGCGTGCTCCAGTCCATGGGGTCACAAAGAGTCAGACACAACTGAGTGACTGAACAACAGCAAATGAGAATTTGAACTTGAAACAGAGAAGAATTAAATGGAAAATACCACAGTGCGTTGCAAATCATGAAAGGAAGCATTGCTTCACAAAACTTGTCACTCAGCTACATAAAAATATGTATGTGTCCACTGCACTGCAATCTGAGTTAAGTTTCTCTCTGATCCTGACCAAAAAATATTTGAAACCTATTGCCCTGATCCATTTTCAATATAGAATTCAACCCTCCTAGATCTAGCCAATGCTCAATCATTCCTTAATTCCTGAATTTATTAAGGGCCCATGGTGTGGAAGGCTCAATGTGGGGTCCTGGGGAAACAAGGATGAATGGAGCACTGTGTTAGGCATGGTCTGGCAGGAACCAGGTGGCACGCTTTAACTGGGTAATATGAGGAGAGTTTAATAAAGGAGCTATTTGTCTGGTGTGGAAAGGGTATAGGGAAACCTAAAGAGATAGTGCAGAACCCGGGGCTGTGAACCACAGAGCAAGGAGCCAGAGTGACAAATATCTCAGCCTCTTTCCTCTCCCCCGCCCCCCTCATCTCCTGCTGGTGAGATCCTCAGGCCAAACTAGGCCCAGGGGCCCAGCGATACAGTCCAGATGGGAAAGTGGGGTGAAGAGGGTGATGAGTGAACATGGAGAGTAGACAGAAGATGGCCAGTACAAACCAAAACCCTGCTCTCTCGGAAGTTACATCTGATGAGTGAGAAGGTTATACAACCCAGAAAACCAGAGTGATACAACCCTTGCTGAGAGTGGTGTTCATGAGGACTTCTGAATGCACTTGGGAAGAAGCACTTGACTCTTCAAAGAAGGTGAGGGAGGGCTTTGGAAGAGAGAAGACATAGTGGTCCATCTCCACTGCATCCCTTCCTTTGGGAACTCCTCCTCTGCTTCAGTCCCTGCAGAGGGCTCTGGGTGCCAGACACTGTGCCCTGCCCCTCTCTGTTGCAGGAACCAATCAGAGTGAGTCCCCATCCCTTGAGCACAGTGATTGGCTCAGGGAAGGTCTAAAGCCCAGCCCCTCAGAGTTTTCCCAGCGTGTGGTCTTCTGCTAAGGAGGAAAATTGTCTCTTGCCTTTGAAATCAGGATGCTGGGTGGTTGTAAAGTTAAAACTATCTCCTGCCATCTTTCCCTTCTCCCCACTAAATGTAAATATTCAATTGGAGGAAAAATTGAGTCAGAGCAGAGAATCTTCTTACTGGAAAATATTTTATATTATGGGTCACTTTATATTCAGACATTTATTATATTCATGATATATTTCTGATATATAACATGATTTCTCTTGTTGTTTGTGAGCTAGAGTTGAGTTTCTATCCCAGCTCACTATGGAGATGAAACAAGATGTGCAAAAGTGGGAGGTGAGAAAGTGCATGGTCTATTGGAAACCTGCTGGGTCTGTGGCCTGGCCAGAGCTGAGGGTGCTTGTGACCTGAGACAGTAGGATATGGCTAACAGTGGGCTTGAGTCAGGCGCTGAATGTAGGCGTGTTTATTAAGGATTTTCAGCAGGGAGTGGCACAAACTGCTGTGCATTTTGGAAAGCTCACCCTGAGTCAGGTGGAATACGGGCAGAGGTGAGCAGGCCCGGAGGATGGGAGCTGCTGCAGAGCCTCAGGAGACACAAGGGGCTCCAGAACTCAGCTGAGGACACTGGGGAACACAGAGCAATGCCAGGATCCAAGAGGGACTGAGGGAGGTGAAATAGTCTCGAATTACTATCAAGGTTCCAGTTCGGATGAGTAGGGGAATGAAAGCATAAATAGAATCATCATTTGGTTGTTTCTTACATTTCACAACTTTGAGCGTCTTTTCTCTCCTGGCCATCATTTCCTGAATCTATTCTGGGTTTATCCATCTTCTGTAGAAGACATGGGCCCTGGAACAGAATTATGCCAGCTGTGGTTTGACCAGTGGAGGGAAGGACCATACACACTTAATGAATGCAGCCCACGAGTCCTTCAGATTTCCTTGGAAGTCATTTCACAGTGATGACTCACATGGAATATATTATTGTGTAAAATCCCTGAGGTTTTTTTTTATTGTTTGGTTTTTTTTTTTTTTAACGGAGGCTCTGGGTCTTTTTTCTTTAATGGGAAGTGAACAATTTTACAAATAAGTGATCCTTTGTAAGCCATCTAAAGTACAAGCCTATACTATTAAGCTTAGCATGACTTCCCTACATCTGCAAACCATGCCTTTCTAATATTTCTAATTCAGTTTAATTCAACAACCAAATATGGTATGAAGATTCTAGGGCAGATATTGTGGGAAATGCATGAAATGGACATATTCTTACTCTTTTCAAATAACTTAGAACCCAATGGTTGATATACACACACATATGTATATATAAGTTAAATTAGGCACCTATATAAACATATGTGTGTGCTCAGTCGCTCAGCCATGTCAGACTCTTTGCAACTCCATGGTCTATAGCCCACTAGGCTTCTCTGTCCATGGAATCCTCCAGGCAAGAATACTGGAACGGGTTGCCATTTCCTACTACAGGGGCTCTTCCCAATCCAAGGATCACACTTGTGTCTCCTGCGTTGGCAGGTGGATTCCTTACCACTGTACCACCTGGAAAGTCTATATATGCCTAAGATGAGGCACCTAGATACAAAATGATTAGATATCCAAGTATCTTTGGACCAGTGTCTACTTGTGAAATGTTAGTGTGGACTGTTGTGATTCTCTGATTTTTCCATGAAGTTCACCACAGCATCTTCACAGCTCAGCAAGTCTGAAAGGTTTCACCATATGAACTCATTGCCTTGATAATTCAGATTAGTCACTAGCCTTTTTCCTCTGTGACCTTTGTCCTAGAATATGTCCCCTGGGGCTATGGGTTTGTACCATCCTCTGCCTTCTCTTTTCTGGTGTTGATCTTTTGTTTATTTTCAAAAATCTCACTAATTTCTACAGATCCACCTTCCAAGGGGTGGTCATAGAAAGCAGACTCCTTAAAATGCCCTTTGTAGGTTTTCTGTAAACTACCTTCAGCTCTGGCACCCCACTCCAGTACTCTTGCCTGGAAAATCCCATGGACAGAGGAGCCTGTTAGGCTGCAGTCCATGGGGTCGCTAAGAGTCGGACACAACTGAGAGACTTCACTTTCACTTTTCCCTTACATGTATTAGAGAAGGAAATGGCAACCCACTCCAGTGTTCTTGCCTGGAGAATCCCAGGGACAGTGGAGCCTGGTGGGCTGCCGTCTATGGGGTCACACAGAGTCAGACACGACTGAAGTGACTTAGCAGTAGCACTTTCAGCTCACTCTTCCCCACTTGCCTTCCCTCCCCTGCAGGAAACTCCCACGTCAGTTCTCATCATTTGAGATTCCTACTGGAACCACCACCATCAACCTCTTTCCATTTTTGGTAGATCACCACTTAGTCCAGCCAGCCAGGCTGTGAGTCATGCCACCAGGGTGTCCCCCACACCACAGGACATCCTCTTTCTGAAGATCCACTGGGGAGCCTGACACACAGATCTCAGGACTATGCAACGTTTAGCAGATCCATTCATTCTGCTGGTAATTACTAAGCATCCATTGTGTACCCAGTACTCTGGAGGGAGGGAGCCAAGGGGAAGGAGATGGGTTACCAAGCGAAGACAGACCAGTAAGTACAGAGAAGAGGTACAGGATTCTTGGGGAGCAGACAGCAACACTCTCACCAGCCTTGGGGTCAGGGAAAGCTTCCTAGAGGAAGAGACGGTGAGCTGAGCCCGGAAAGAAAGACTATAAGAGCAGGAACACGGCTGGCCCAAGAAAGAGAGAAGGAGGGCTGCTCTTTGCCGTAGAATGTGAGCGGCTGTTGGGAGCAGAGGAAGATGTGAGGTGATGGAGGTGCCTGGCTTCTAAGGGCAGTAGGAGACTACTGAAAAATTCTAACTGGAAGTGATGTGATCAGGCTGATCATATTTTCTGCTTCCCTGGTGGCTCAGAGGTTAAAGCCTCTGCCTGCAATGCGGGAGACCTGGGTTCGATCCCTGGGTTGGGAAGATCCCCTGGAGAAGGAAATGGCAACCCACTCCAGTGTTCTTGCCTGGAGAATCCCATGGACGGGGAGCCTGGTGGGCTACAGTCCACTGGGGCTCAAAGAGTCGGGACATGACTGAGCGACTTCACTTCACTTCACTTTGATAACTTAGAAGCTCAGAACGGAATTTGCCGCCTACTGCTAGCAACCACAGAAGGCCACCCATGTGCCATTGGAGATTAATTTACCTTTCTCTCATCTTATTATCCCTTTGCTCCCATGTCTTTATTTGTTAGCTTCTGTTGTGCTCTATACAGGCTTCCCAGGTTGATACTAGTGGTAAAGAACCTGCCTGCCAGTGCAGGAGATGCAAGAGGCATGGCTTCCATCCCTGGGTTGGAAAGATCCCCTGGAGGAGGGTACAGCAACCCACTCCAGTATTTTTGCCTTGAGAAGAATCCCATGAACAGAGGAGCCTGGCTACAATCCATAGGGTTGCAAAGAGTCGGACACAACTGAAGTGACTTAGCACAGCACACACATACTGTATGCATCTCTGCAAATCCCATCAAATATCAAGGAAAAAACCCATGTTAAGGCAGTTACTCTCATAACACCCCTTGAGTAAAATGTCTGTATCCCCATCTTATGGAGAATCTTGAAGAGACTGAGGAATTTGCCTATGGTCTCAGCATCATTTCATTCATTACTGGGACTTGTTCACTATCTCACTTGCCTGACAGATTTTAAATACAACGGAGGCAGAGATAGTGTCTGATGTGGTTGTGGGGGGTGGTGTCCACCTCCAGCACATATAGGGGCCCCAGCCTGAGTTGCTTCCCCTCCCAGCTGGGGCTGCAGACCCAGATTCCCAGACCCCCAGCCACTGTCCTCTCCCCAACTGCTTTGGCATCCTGCCTGCTGTGGATAACCCCTCCTACCACATATAGATGTTTTTAAAGAAGATCCACCATTTAACTTTCAAGTACATCAAGTAACTTGTTGTTTTGTCTCTGAGTCATGTCCAACTCTTTTGTGACCCCATGGACCATACATAGCCCACCAGGCTTCTCTGTCCGCGGGGTTTCCCAGGCAAGAATACTGGAGGGGGTGGCCATTTCCTCCTCCAATATCAAGTAACTACAATAAACAACTAGCTATCTGCCTTTAGAACTAGACTTTTGGGACTGGAAGAAACTTGAGCGACGATTATCATCTGAGTGACTCATTTTACAGTAACTCAGATTCAGAGAGAGTGGATGTCTCCCCAAGGTCACGCTGCTGCTTAACAGCAAGTCTGGGATCAACCACGGTTCCCACGTACCTTAAAAACGCCCTGTATGGTATTTACAGTATCACTTTGTTCTTCTTGCAATATAAAGAGTAAAGCTTTAATTTGGCTCGCTCATAAAACTGAATGGTTTGATATATTTAGAAGGTCCGATGAGAACTTGTTTTTAAAAGATTTTAAACCACAGCCCTGTGATTTGTTCTGACCAGGATCCTGACTCAGAGATGCAGAAACAGTGGTGAAGTAAGAAAACATCCTTACGTGCTCAGGGCCACACCATCCTCAGCCTCACAGCGCTCTCTCCCTGAGCCATCTCATCCATTCATAAGGCTTCTGCTGCTGCTAAGTTGCTTCAGTTGTGTCCGACTCTGCACGATCCCATAGACAGCAGCCCACCAGGCTCCACCGTCCCTGGGATTCTCCAGGCAAGAACACTGGAGTGGGTTGCCATTTCCTTCTCCAATGCATAAAAGTGAAAAGTGAAAGTGAAGTCACTCAGTCGTGGCCGACTCTTAGCGACCCCATGGACTGCAGCCCACCAGGCTCCTACCATCTCTTATTATGTGAGGGGTCCCAGGCAGTCCGGGACACAGTAGCTACCACACTTTGGGTGTGTGTGTGCATAGCATGCGCGCACGTGCAGCAGGCATTGTTCTAAGCACAATATATAGGTTATATCATCACATTCGTACCACTACCCAGTCCAGTGGACAAAAGAGGAAGGCAAGGGCTGAGAGGAAAAGGACTCGCCCAAGGTCACAGGTGGTAGCCCCAGTGGCCCTCTTACCAGCTCTGCAGCTGGTCTCATTGATCAGGACAGGACCGTGCGAAGCTCAACTCCCTTCCAGGGTCCTCCTCTCTCCTGAACTCCAAGTTCCAGCCAACAGCTGCGTCCAGGCTCCCCCATCAGGCACCCCAGACCTCACTCAAAACTGAGCCCAGCTTCCTGCGGCCAAACACGCAGGTGACCCGGCAACAGCCCCCGGGCCTCCCTTCTTCCCTCGGTTTCCTTCTCCCTCCATCTGCTACCTGCCCGTGTTTTTCTAGATGTTTCTTGGATCCACCTCCTCCTCCCAGGGTCTCCGCCACTACACATGGCTTCAGGGCCCCGGGCAGACTCAGTGTCACAACATCAATCCCAGCCCAGCCCTGCCCCCACAACCAGGCCTCCCCATGAACGTCACTCAGGATTTCTAAAGGCCAATCTTACATCAGGTTGGGCCCCAGCCCTTGGTGGCCCTGAACGTGACCTCGCTTCTCCCTGCCAATTAGCCAGCCACCTCTGAGGCAAGCAGCCTGGCTCTGGCTGAACTACCTGGTTCCGGGCCAGGCAGTCTTGCCTCACGCCTCTCTGCTCCTGCTTCCTTGGAATCCCCCTCTCCTCTCCTCCCTGCCCTTCCAGTAAAGCTGGTCACTTCCTCCTTTGCTCCAAGGCAGCCCCTCTGGCTGATGCTCACTCAGTCCTTTTCTAGGTTCCAACCACTGACTTCCCCGTCTCTCCTCTCAGGCGGCAGGGGCTTGTATCTGGCACTCAAGGCTGCATGGAACCTGGAGAAGGTATACAGGTAGAGAAGGTCTCTTTAGATGTATGTGGATGGATGGATCAGGGGAAGGAATGAATGGCAGAAAGCCTGCCATCCAGCATCGCACCAAACCAGTTCACTCCTGCAGAGCCACAGCCCAGCCCGCCCCCCATGGACCCCAGATGGGCTCCTTGCCACTGTGCTCACATCAGTGCTACCCACCACAGCCTCATCCACCCTGACACCCTCTCACCTCCCAGCAGGCCCCCAGTGAGGCCCCGTCAGCCCACCACCAGAATCTCTCCCCTCAGTGCTCCTCATCCCCACTCTAAGGGCCTCTCTTAACCAAACTGGGAAGAATGGTTGGAATCTACCCACGCAGTGACAGAGGCCCCACGGTCCTGGAGGGAGCATGGATGTTTTGCTCTTGCTGACGTAAGCACTCGGCAAATATTTGTGGACCAAAGGCATGAACTATACGATGATAAGTCATAAAAGGGACTATAAATATTTGTTACAAGGGAGATGCAATCAACCTCTGAAAGAAAATGCTTGTAAAGACAAAACAAAGCATCACAGATGTTCAGATATTTCTAGAAGCCTAAGGTTTTGCAGAAGGAGTGTGTGTTCCTTGGCCAGAGTCAGTTGGGTCCCTGTCTCTTCGAGGTGAGAAGAGAAAGTGAGGGCTCAGGAGTAAGGAGGGGTCTACTGAGCCTGGTGGCCCCTAAGCCCCTGAGACACTCAGCACTCCCAGCCCGCGTGTCCGTTTGCCAGTAACATGTTCACCTGTGGGTGGCCGAGGCAGCGTAGACCCTGTCTACCCATCAGCATTACTGCTTTCTGGTGAGGGGACCTCGAGGGGACCTCAAGGGATGGTCATGATGCCACCTCCCTGCCAGACTCCCATCATGGATGATGAGATTGGCAAACGCATCCGACTTCTCCTTTCCCTTCTTTCCCCCCATTCCTTTCCTTTCCTTCTCTCTCTCCTCTCTGTTGTTTAAAGTTATCCTCATTGAATTCACACTGTTAGGAAATGTTGAGTTCCCATTTTGTTGAGAAATGCTTTTTGAAATAAATGCAGTGGTCATTAAAACAAACAAACCAGAAAGATTTAATCTATTCCCTTTCAAAGAATGTAAAATCACAAACAAAAAACAAAACCAAAACCTTGCTCTGAGAAGGGATCACCAGGCACCAAGCAGATCCAAGGCATAAAAAAGGATTAAGAGGCCTGGAAGATGAAGCTAAGATTTGGGTCCTCTACGGGTAAACGAAACCCTCTGTTTTATAATCCCAGAATTACCAAAGATGAAGCCCTTCCAAATCTTTTCTCAACACTCTTTTCCATTTATTCATTCATTCAATAGGCATTTATCTAACTTCTACAAAGTACCAGGCAAACTGGGGGAAAAAACAAAGCACCTGTTAAGAGCATTCCCGACCCTAGCAGGTGAGAGGATGAGGGCTGGGTAGACACAAGGAATCAAGGCTCTGAGAAAACACGGGTTCCAGGGCTTCCCTGGTGGCTCAGTGGTAAAGAATCTGCTTGCCAACGTAGGAGACATGGGTTCGATCCCTGGTCTGGGAAGAGGTCCCACAAGTCTCGGAGCTTGCACTCTAGGGCAGCAACTGTGAGCAGCACTCTAGAGTCCAGGGGCCACAGCTACTGAGCCCACGTACTGCAACAACTGAAACCCATGCACCCGTGCTCCCCAACAAGAGAAACCCCCGCAACGAAAAGCCCAAGCACCGCACCTGGAAAGTAGCCTCCACTTACCACCACTAGAGAAAAGCCCGAGCAGCAATGAACACCCAGCACAGCCAAAAATAAATAAATAATTTAGAGAAAACACAGCTTCCAACCAGTCATTGCTTTGAAATCCACGGCAGCTCCTCCCTAAGGTAGAGATTCCATCAGAGTGATTCAGAGCCCCCCACCCCAGCCTCGTCTTCTCTCTCCATGACTCCCCATCCACTCTCTCAAACTCCTGCCCATGCCTCAACATTCCTGGCTCTGCAGCCCCTTCCAAGCTGGAGGTAATCAATCGCTCCTCCCCCAACGCTCTCGCCTGGATTTTAGCATTGTCACTTTTTATTGGCTTTATTTATGAGTCCACCTCGCCTCCAGGATCCTGGCCCTCAGCCTGTGGTGTTTGGTGGCTGGCGGTGCCATGGAGCTGGTCCCGGAGCCCAGGGGTCCGCTCCCGAGCGCCTGTTCTTAGCTGAGGGATGGAGGCAACTTACTCCCCACTCCAGTGGCCAGTGTGCACTAGCCAGGCCTCCGAGGGGCAAGGCTGTAACATGTGCCACCCTGAGAACGTTGCTCTCTGACCTTTCCTCCCAATCCCCCCGCCAATCAAAACGTTATTTCCGAGGAGCACTGGCTTTTCCAGCCCAAGGGCGGCCTTAGAACACAGCTTGCTTTCTGGCCAGCGTCTGACACATCCTTTCCACTAGTCCACCTCATCCTGTAAGACTCAGTCAAGTTGTTCCTTCTGGAAGCTTTTCGTGATACTCATCAACCACCCACTTCAACAACCCAGGCACACATGAGTCCTCCTTCTGTCCCTCTGTATCCTGTGTGCTTTATTCCAAAAGCCATTGGTGGCCCCTCCCTGGCTAGAAGCTCCTTAGAGGTAGATACCAGGTCGTATTCATATCTGTGGCCCCAGCATCTAAAAGGCAATACTCATTTGTTGAATGAAAAAGTGGACGAATGAATGAATGAATGAATGCCCCTCCTCTCTTCCTCTTTCACCAAGTTTTCCCTTTCCTTTGCAATTACATTTGGGTCCAGGGCTGTTTTGGCCACTAACTCTGATCATGGAGAAGTGACTTCATGTCCCTGGGACTCAGTGTCCCCTCTGGAAGTGGAGAGGGGTGGGGCAGAGCCAGAGGCTGGTAGGAAGCCCCCTCCCCTCAGTCCTGTGTAAGTGATTCTGTTGTGTGAGTCTGTAGGTGTCAGCACTGCTGGGTTAGAAGAACCTCTCAAGGCCGTGCTCTCTGCCCTGAGATTCCTCCCAGGAACTCTGGTATCCAGTTGGTCATGTTGTCCCCTCAATTCTATAGTTTTCAAGTTTTCAAATCCCCTACACCTGCCCCCAAAGGACTTCCCTGGTGGCTCAGATGGTACAGAATCTGTCTGCAATGTGGGCAACCCAGGTTTGATCCCTGGGTCATGAAGATCACTTGGAGAAGGGAACAACAACCTACTTCAGTATTCTGGCCTGGAGAATTCCATGGAAGAGGAGCCTGGCGGGCTACAGTCCAGGGGGTCACAAAGAGTCAGACAGGACTGAGTGACAAACACTTTCACCCACCCCCCCTTCCACCTTTCCCTTAAACCACAGCTTGAGTCCCTTCTCCATTTTCTTCCACGTGGACTCTAAGTCACTGCCCCCAGGACCTCCTGTCTCGTTCAAGTCCATCTTCTGCACAGCCCTAGACCACCAGCCCCAGAGCCTGGGCGCCAGGCCAGCTGATCTGGGGGCAGAGGCTCCTGCAGAAGCCTACAAGGTCTGGATTTCCTGTTGGAACCCAAAGTCCTTAACATCAGCAGTTTCCTTCCACAAGGCTGTGTGATTCTACCTCCAGTGTTTTTCTCAAACTCCCAGCATCTGCCGTTTGTACTTTCTGTTCAAACATCCTCTTCCTAATCCACAAGGGCCAAATTTGGCCAGTAGGAGGGACTTTCAGCTTCTCAACACCTGCGAATCCATCTGTATTTGCCTCCACCTTCACTCTTTCCTGCCCTTTCTCTGAGAAGACCTGATTCCTCGCCCTGAGTTCTGGTCCAGAACAATCCTGACTCCATATTGGATCTGTTCCTTTAGCTCTAACCTTTGTTGCCTGTGCTTAGTCAGGCTGGTTCTGCACCTTTTGTCCAAAAGATGTTGCCGATAACCTGAAATACACATGATAGCCCGTTCTCAAGGCTCTGACCTTTAAAGGTATAACATTTTTCCATTCATACAGAGATAAGAAGTTGCAGAACAGAGAATACCATTTGTCTTGTTGGAGGTTTATAGGAACACGGTGACCAGACCTACATGGACAACTGCAAGAATAAAGGATTCAGGTACCAAGAAGTTTGCAACAACCAGCCACAATCCCTCCCCTTTCAGTATAAAAGAAGCCTGACTTCTAACTCAGGTAGTATGGTTCCTCAGACAGTAGTTCACCATCTTCTCCATTTGCTGGCTTTCTGAATAAAGTCGCCATTCCTTGCCCTAACAATTCATCTCTCGATTCACTGATCTATGTGGGCAGCAGTACAGGCTTAGACTCGGTCACAAAATGACTCTCACTCTCTTCAGCTCCAATGGACAAGGTGGGCTAAATGCTGTAATGACTCCCCCAACCCCCTACGACGTCTGGGGCTCAGCACAGTTTGCTTCCCTCCCCACACCCTCACCGCCCTCCCCCTCCTCTTGGGGCTGCACACTCAGAGAGCGTGGAAGATGCCCTGGGGCCACGCCTACAGGTGTCACACATCCCTTCTGCTCGCCATCCATGGGCAAGGCAGGGCGCATGTTACAGCAGGGAGGTGGGAAGGTGGTCTGGCTGTGCCCCTAAAGAAGAGAAAAACGTGGGCATGATGAACACAAGCATCTCCACCAGCTAGCCCCCAGGCCAGAGGCGGGGCTGGCTAGAGGAAATCTCCACTTGGATTCCCTGCAAGTTCCCCACTCTACACATTCAAAACTGAACTCTGTTAGGTTCCCAGACTGGCTCTGCTTTCTTATTCCCATCCGGGGGTTGGTGCAATCACTCACCCATCCAATTCCCCGAACTACAGGCTCCTACACTCTTCCCCCACCCCACCCTGACAAGTGTCTATGACCTTGTGTGTTTCTTAGACTTCTTTCCTGCACCTAATCTATTTCAGCAGTTCAATAACAGATTTCTCTCTGTATAGGCCATCCCGCCTCGATTTTTTTCTAAAATGTACCTTACAGTGTGATGCTTGCTGCTATTCCTTAGCGTGATTATGGGAGCCTCTCCCACAATTCAAAGGCTAGAGGAGATCTAGAGGCTAGAGCCTGCCCTCTCCTGCCTCACACCCCACCAGCCTGCACTTCAGTTAGAGGAAATTAGCCTCAAGTTGCCACTCCTCTCAACACACTCACAAGATGCCTCCAACACTGCTGCCCACTCCCTCTTGGCAACTTGTCCTATTAATAGAAGGCACAGCTCAAGTATCACATTCCCAGGGAGCCTTCAAGGTCCTCCCCAGATGGAGCTGAGCACCACCTCCACATAGATTGCAGTTGGTCATTTACAGAATGGACTCAACCATGTGGACCAGTTAAACATCGTGTCCTTCATCTACAGTACAAGTAAAATTTTTACATGCTAATAAACTCAATTTGAAAGCTTGGGAGGTGGTTCTTTCTTCCTTCCTTTCTCTTTCTTTCTTTTCCTCCCTCCCTCCTTTCCATCCTTTATTGTGAGACAGATTTATCACTCCTATAGAATTTTGAGAATTCAAAGTATACAGCAATAATTATTTCTTCCAAAATTCAAAGTATCCTACAGTAATTCTTCCTATGGGGAAAAAGAAAGTAAACAGAATTCCAAACTGTTGATAAGGAAACAGAGGAAAGATCTGTACTAGTTAGGGATCCTCTAGTTTCCCAAGTGGTGCTAGTGGTAAAGAATCCACCTGCCAATACAGGAGATATAAGAGACGCGGGTTTGATCCCTGGGTCGGGAAGATCCTTTGGAGAAGGAAATGGCAACCCATCCAGGATTCTTGCCTGGAGAATTCGATGGACTCAGGAGCCTGGCGGGCTACAGTCCATGGGGTGGCAGAGTTGGACATGGCTGAGCACATACACACACGCAGTCTGCGCAGGAAATGTAATTTAAACCAGCTGTGGAGAATAAAGCAACCTCTGGGGATACAGACTTGTCTTCGGATCTAGTTGAATGCAGGGTTCAAATGAGGTCACAAAGAGTCACGTGTTGGCCCAGCACTCTCTAAGCTGCCTCTCCTCTGGATCTGTATAGTGGCTCCTGCCGGTGTCCAGAGCTTTCCGCTCAGGGTTGTGGCACTTCTGAGCATTTCATTTTCACATGGCCAATCCTAGCAGAGGGAGGCCAGGGCAAGATTTCTGAGTCCTTTGAGGGCTAAAGTCCACTCAGACTTGACTAGATTGGGTCACTGAGACCAGGGGAAGGCGGATGTGGAGTGGAGAGGGCAGATGTCAAATAAGACCATTACTGTGGCCACCTTGGGGCTTCCCAAAGGAAGGATAAAGACTGAATGCTGGGCAGCCAACAGCAGACAGTATGCCAACACTTCTTCCCAAAACAAGCAGGGAGTGAGACCAAAATATCCTCTGCGAACTTGTGTCTCTTCCCTCCCTCCCTCACCTCCCAGACAAAGTTCATTTTCCCCATATCTTTGTTCCGTGAGCCTTCTGAATACATTGGTATTGAAGGAGATAGTCTCTCGTGTTATCATTCTTAACATGATCTGTCTTTGTGACCGGACTGAGGCACCTCCAAAGCAGAAGTGTCTTCATTGTTGTACCCACAGGACGGGTGTGGGGGACTCCTAACGTTGGCACATTGTGGGTGCTTAATAAACAGGGTGGGTTTTATGAGTGAATCAATAGTAGTATCCTCTATAGGATCATTTCATTCTCCAGTGATGGCTTTTCTGGATCAAGAGGTGGTGACACTGGTGAGGGAAAGGTAGCTGTCCCGTCTGTGCTGTGGACTGCCTGCTGCCATGCTGGACAGGAGGAAGGGGCATCTACCTGCTTTTGTACTGTACGTGCTCCTGCGTGTGTGTGCATGCTAAGTCACTTCAGTTGTGACCAGTGACCAACTCTCTGTGATCCTATGGACTGTAGCCCGCCAGGCTCCTCTGTCCTTGGGGATTCTCCAGGCAAGAATACTGAAGTGGGTTGCCGTGCCCTCCTCCAAGGGATCTCCCCACTCAGGGATCGAACCCAGTTTCTTAATGGTCTCCTGCGTTGGCAGGCGCGTTCTTTATCACTAGCACCACCTGGGAAGCCCCATTCACATATAAATCCTCAGTTCATACCTGCTCTTCCCTTTGGAGTATAAAATTCCCTTCCAAGGACATAGAATTCCACTGGGCCTTACGAGCCAAGCAGCTTGGCAGGGTGGGAAGAGTTCGGGGCAGTGTGTCGTGTTATTGTTTTCTGGAGGAAACAGGATTCACAGTCCAGCCCTGACCTGGGCCACCAGCACACCCCTCTTTGGGGTGCACACTGAATGCAACACTGGGGCGGCCAGGGGGGCCAGACATGTTCGGCAGGCTGGGGCTGCCCATCTTAAAGCGGCCGACGTGGCGGCTAAGAGCACTGACCTTGGTATCAGACGCCCCTGGTTTGCCTGACACTTATCGCCTCTTTTACACTTGGCCATTTATTTCTGCTCTCTTCTGTAATGTGGGATGACACCTTTCTCAGAGGGCAGGTGCAAAGAATAAATGAGAAACCGTATTTCAAGTGCTTAGCACACAGTCGGCTCAATACCATGTAGTAATAATAATAACAAATGGGTTCCATTTTCCTTTCCCCAAAAGGAAGCTGAAGCCCTTCATGCTGTGACCCAGTTCAATCATTTCACATCCATGAAGGAAGAAGCGTAACTCTGCTCCTTTCCAACAACTTGGGTATCTATGAAGCAAAATAAAATCCAAGAGAGACTAGAACAAGTTCTATTTCTCTTCTTCTGTAAGAGTTAACGTGATATGAAGTTTAAAAACAGGGTTAAGTAAATGGGCTTCCCTGGTGACTCAGATGGTAAGGAATCCACCTGCAATGCAGGAGACTCAGGTTTGATCCCTGGGTCAGAAGATCCCCTAGAGAAGGGCATGGCAACCCACTCCAGTATTCTTGCCTGAAGAATTCCATGGACAGAGGAGCCTGGAGGGCTACAGTCCATGAGGTTGCAAAGAGTTGGACACGACTGAGCGACTGAACCCTTTGACTTTCCCAATTTCTGTATCTTTTCTTCCCTTTTCTTTTTATTGAAAAAGTGGACTCATTCTTTCCTGAGCCCACCTTTTTCTTGAAAGTCTTCATCAAACATAGCAAAGAACCACAGGTTACTAACTTTCTGACCTTTCAGAAATACAGGCTCCCTGGGCACCTGGGTGGCTATAGGTACCAGTTTTACAAAATGTGTTACCACTTCCAGTATGGGTCTCAACCTCTCATACCTCCAATGGTTTTATCACCGGCCACCGTCAATGCCACAGTCAACATTTCTGTTCTGACGGCAACACCCAGTTCAGCGTCATTTCTGTGTTAGCCTTGGGTCCGCCCCCAAGACAAGCAGATTCTCAGATGTCTGAAGGCTGACACACTCCAGCTTATGGGACTGTGCAGGCTGGTTCCAGATTAGTGGGGGAGGACACTCGGTCATTCACACACCCAGGGACAGAGGCTCTGTCACACCCAAGGGCCCCAGGTCTTCCCCTCTGGGTCAGTGGAACAAGCATGGCAGATTGTGCTTTTTGTTTGTTTTTATTTATTTTATTTTGTGGCACATCACGCAGAATGTTAGTGCCCCGACCGGGGATCGGACCTGTACTCCCTGCTGTGGAAGTGCCAAGTCTTAACCACTGGACCACCAGGCAAGTCCTCAGACTGGTTTTCTTAGGGCCGAGTGTTCATCACTTCAGCTCTCAATCCGTTGGCTAAAACTGAGTTCCAGGTTGTACCGAATTTCAAAGGGCTGGGAGGTATGATTCAGCTGTGTGTCCAAGTAGAGAGGAAATGGTTTTTAGGGAGACCAACTTCTCCCAGCTTGCCTGGGACTTTCCTGGTTGTAGCATTGAAAGTCCCACTTCCAGGAATCACTCTCAATTCCCCAGCAAACCAGGACAGTGGGTTAGTCTGTCTCCATCTCTCTCTCCCCTTAAGGAGAGAAACACAAACTTCTGTCTTCTTGGTCCCCTAGTCTGCATTTCGGAGAAGGCAATGGCACCCCACTCCAGTGCTCTTGCCTGGAAAATCCCATGGACGGAGGAGCTTGGTATGCTGCAGTCCATGGGGTCGCTGAGTCAGACACGACTGAACGACTTCACTTTCACTTTTCACTTTCATTCATTGGAGAAGGAAATGGCAACCCACTCCAGTGTTCTTGCCTGGAATCCCAGGGATGGGGGAGCCTGGTGGGCTGCCATCTCTGGGGTCGCACAGAGTCGGACACGACTGAAGCGACTTAGCAGCAGCAGCAGTCTGCATTGACTGCAGACCACTACCCAGACATGCTTGAGTTTACCTGACACAATAGGGCCGATTGTTTTACTGAAATACAGGTTATTCCTGGAATTCTGAAGCATGTATGATAAAACCCTGTAGTACACACATCCGCTAACATCTTTGTCCTTAAATGAGTCAGTTGTAAACTGTAGTGGAGGGGTCATACTCCCCTGAGGAATCGCTATCGATTTAACAACAGTTCTTAAAAGAACTCCCAGAAATATTTGTGCTGAAGGATTCACCTGAAAGAGAAGGAGCGATTTGGTATTTTGTCACATAAGGCAAATTTCTCCAGAAAACAAAGTACCTCATATCTCTAACAGGCGATATTTGGGCTGCCCTTTAGGGCTGAGACTCTGTACTCCTTTCTAGTATAAAGAACAAGCCACAGGGGACTTCTCTGGCGGTATAGCAGTTGAGACTTCATCCCTTAATGCAGGGGGTGAGAGTTTGATTCCTGGTCAGGGAGCTAAGACCCCATATGTTTCATGGCCAAAACACCAAAACATAAAACAGAAGCAATGTTAACAAATACAATAAAGACTTTCAAAAATGGTCCACACTGGAAAAAAAAAAAAGCCAGGAGTGTACTCAGGAAAGGATCTTTGAAGAAATTCACACATAGCTCCCCAGACAGCCTTTGCCCATTTTCTCTACTCAAAAGAGAAGTTTTCTGCTTTGTTTTGTGCTGAAGGGATGAGCTGCCATTTAGGGTAGGAGTCTGGTTCTTGCAGATCTAGAAAGTAGGGAGCGGAAACTCGCAGCCCGTGGGCCAGATCAGCAGAGTAGCCGTGCTTTTGTCTGGTCTACACGATGTCTAAAATCAGGAATTTTCAGACAGAGCCTGGATTTCTGGATCTTGGAAAATGTGAAGATCTGGCAACACAGAGCTTGAGTTCGCACACAGCGATGATTGCACGGAGTTGAGCAGCACAGGCTCCGTGCGTGTGTGGATGGAGCGTACTCTCGAGGCCATGGTCATCACCGCTTCCTATTGTCTGCCCTCACTTCACTCAAGGGACTTCTCTGTCACATGCTACAGACATCTGGGTCCAAAACATCTGGATTAAAGCACAGATTTATGTTGTAATAGTGCAGTAATTTTTGCACACTTTAAGATGGCCACTAAACCTTTAAAACAGCTGTTGATAAAGCTGGATTACCGACCCCGGTGACTCTGGCCTGCCTGGCCATCCACTGCACTGTTTTACCTAGAACTTCTTTCCATAAGGAAATCAATCATGTAAGACATACATTCTACCTGTAGTTGTGTATTTACTTCCACCAATATGACTTTCAAACAATTCCCAATAAATTCTTTCTAATCAAATAGCTGCCTTAAGTATAATTTCTTAGATATAGAAGGAATGGTATATTTCTGTCCCTATTCCAAGAAAAGGCATTTTTTAGTGCATTTTTGTAATAAAATTTTAACAGCCATCACTATTATCCCAATGCTAAATAAAAGCTAATAGAAAATAAAGTGAAAGTCACTCAGTCGTGTCCGACTCTTTGTGACCCCATGGACTATACAGTCCATGGAATCCTCCAGGCCAGAATACTGGAGTAGGTTGCCTTTCCCTTCTCCAGCGGATCTTCCCAACCCAGGAATCAAACCGAGGTCTCCTGCCTTGCAGGCAGATTCTTTACCAACTGAGCTATCAGGGAAGCTCAGAAAATAAAACTGCCACACCTTTATTCATGCAAAAAAATACAAAATTAAATATACAAATAAACAAGAGAATGAATGACTCAAAAATAAGACAGAGCCTAACATTTCTTGACCCATTCGCTTTGAATCAATCTGTGTTTACAGCGTTCCCTTACAAAATAAAACCTATGGAGATAGCATGTCCCCATTTTAGCATGAGGAAACAGACCAGTATGTAAAGGAACCTGCCCAACGTCACCTTGCTAGAAAACGGCAGAGTTAGGATTAACACCAAATTAATTTAGCCCATGAAGTTAAACAACTAAAACAGTACACTCTCCTCCCAAAAGGTCCAATGAAATGAAGTCACCGGAAAAAGCGGAGGACTGTAGCATCTTGCAGCAGGACAGCATCTTCGTAATCTGATCCAGCTCCGTATTTTACTGATGAGAAAGTGGGTAGAAGGTCCCATTCAAAAGGTCAAAGAGCTAGTTTCTGCAGTGCCAGGCCTGGAAGGTGGAGCTCTTCTTCATCTCTGCTCCGTGGCAGGCGCTCTTATTTAAGAGGGAGGAAACTTCATTTTTCTCTGCCTCCATTTCTGATCTTTGGGCCGTGATTGCTGTTGGAATGGTTGTGAAGTTGATGGCTAAAGGCTGCCAGGCCCCTGGTAGCTTCAGCTACTCCTTTTACATAAAAGTAAGGGCAGAGCACTGTTTGTGGAAATTAAGTTTTCATTTCTAATCTGTGTGTGTTAGTTGCTCAGTCGTGTCTGACTCTTTGCAATCCCAAAGACTGCAGCTTGCCAGGCTCCTCTGTCCACAGAATTCTCCAGGCAAAAATACTGGATTGGGTAGTCATTCCCTTCTCCAGGGGATCTTCCCAAACCAGGGATCAAACCCAGGTCTCCTGCATTGCAGGCAAGTTCTTTACCCATTTCAGTTATAATGAATATCTATACATATCTTGTATCAATTTAAAATTGATCCTGGCATTATGTATTTATCACATAACGAAAAATAAATTTTTGCTTTTAAACTATGCAAAAAAAGAGGCACAGAATTAATGAGTTATAAGCATTGTGAATTTAAAACAGAAAGCATTCATTCATTAAAATCAGGTAAAATTCCTTGTCTCTCCTTCCCCAAATGGTGGTTTCTCCTGCTGTAATTGATGATGTCAGGCACACCCACGGCTGGACAACATTCCGTCCTCCTTAAAAATCTCTCCCGCTCCAGAGAAACTAAGTATGATATAATCAATTATATAGCAACCCACAAGCCAACAAAGCCCTAATCAGGTCTGTAAGCAGACAGTAAAAATGCCCTTTAAAATTACTTAAAACATGTTTAGTAGTAACTAAAGTGAACATGCATGAAAAAACATCTTTTGATTTTACTAATTCATTCTTATTTCACGTACAATATTCAGCTCCCAAAACAGCATGGGAGTCTTGCATTTTTAATAAAAAAGGCCCCCAATTCCATTAAATAATGAAGAAAGTTCTACCTTAATGATACATTGACATGAGTTTTTTCAAATTTCCCACAATTACAACCTTTGCTATTGAAGAGGCTTCGTTAAAAATATAAAGGATGAAATGGTTAAGGATTTAGAATCAGCATAGCTTTCTTTTTAAAGGAAATGGGATTACTACATGAGTATCCCTTTGTCAGTTATTAATATATAACCTTCACGTGAGTATGACAAG
This sequence comes from Bos taurus, assembly GCF_002263795.3. Taxonomy (NCBI): domain Eukaryota; kingdom Metazoa; phylum Chordata; class Mammalia; order Artiodactyla; family Bovidae; genus Bos; species Bos taurus. The sequence continues at coordinate 14,677,153 of NC_037339.1, forward strand.
GATTGTTTTAAGCCCTCTCCAAGTTTCCCCAAACCATCTTCATGGCCACGGCCCCCTTCCACGGCAGTCGGCAGTTCAGCGCTTCAATAAGAGCTAGGTTGCCCAGCAGGTCACTTTGAGCTCCGTCACACATGCACCCAGTCCAGTCCTTTCCAGGGAACTCTGATGTTCCCTCCATCCACCCATCAACCTCCCATCAGTTCTACATTAGAGAAGGATTCAGAAAAGTTGAGTCCTATCCTGCAAGGGCCTGAGAAAACCGTGGAGCTGAGGAATGCTGCTTCTCTCTAGTGGAGGGGTACTGAGGTGCTGGGGCAGACTGCAGGGCTGAAAACCCACCCTGTTCATCTCTGCTCAGTGGCACGGCTCCTGCAACGGAATGGGACCCTGCAGGCTTGCTTCTCAGGTGCCAACTTGCTTTAGGATTCCATGTTTAGAACTTTGACTTATTTTAGCCTTAAGGAAACAAGCGGGAGGGGACTCCCTTGTTCATCTGGTCCTTCCTCAAACTCAGTATAAAGGAAGCCACTGGAATTATCCTATCTTTTGTTTGGGCATCCCTAGGAGCTGGGAACTCAATCCACACTAGGAAAGGCATCCATTCTCAGAGTTCTTCAAGCTCAGATTCTCTCTCTAAGCCCCACCTTCTGATCCTAGAGCTGCTTGTTGGGATTATACACAGAGTAAGGTTCATTCCCCTCAGCCGGTAAACACTGGAAGATTAAGACTTCCATGGACTCCCGGAGTTTTAAAGCCACAGAGGCACTGAAGAGATTTCTTTCAGCACCCTCCCATCAGCTGTGAATGGGGAAAGCCATTTGTCCAGGTCACACAACAATCTGAAGGACCAAGCTCTTGCCTCCTTGTCTCTTCCCTTACTGCCTGAAATAATGCAATGTCAGATTCCTTATGCTTCTCCAGTCAAACCATGAGCATCACTACTTTGCCCAACCCTTTCACCCCACTTCAGAATTTCACCAAATTGTTTTAACTTTGCCTGGAAATAGTTGTGGAAGTGACTACCATTACATTAACACTGTAACGTAGAAACACTTGTTTATCAACATTTTGTATGCTTTATTGAAAGTTGACAAGTGCAACAGTTAAATACAGTGACACCTTACAACTGTGTAGAGAACATGCAGAGAAACATATGCAGATAACTACTATACAGGTAATATGCAGAAACCCCTACTGGGAAATCCATTAGCTAGAACTCCGCATTTTTCAAAGTATTCAACCAGTTCAATCAAAGGATTTCAGTGAACAGGGAGTGACTTCAAGATACTCAGCAGCTAGAAGATTGCAGATTACACAAAGTGACTAACTGTGCCAAATTCTTAAAATCTCTTTAGGGAGGTGTGTTTTGCTTCATGGGTTTTTCACGAAGATCGCTATATAAAAGACAATCCACACCTCTTCAGACTGCCAATGAAACATCTAAATTGCAATCTGTACAACCTAAATAGTAGTTACAGTCCTCTATTGTACAAAATAGTTACACTACATACACAAATATACAATAAGCAAAACAACCTTCATGGTAAGAGAGCTTAGGTCCCAGCTACCTGTCACCATTTAGTCACGCCAATAGTTTTGTGTCATCCGCTGTTTCGGAAAGAGGCACAGTCCAATTTTTTTTTAATGGAGTCTGGTGACAGTCGTCGTTTGTACAATGGACTATGTTTTCCCCTCATCTTAGGTGAGACTAAGCTTCACTCTTGACCTTCACCTCCCTTTCCAGTTCCTCTCCGGGGAGGAGAGGAAAGTCCAGCGGCAAGCTCCTCTGCTTCGGAACCCCATGGAGTACACTACTGTGCAAGCAGGAAGAACTCTTGGAGGGGGTGGGGGGTGGGGAGCAGGGGCGGGGGGGTGGAAAGGCACAACAGCTCCTCAGAATGAATGAAACCATTTCTCACGGTCCTGCCAAGCTGCATGAGGTCCCAGTATATCCATGCTAATTCTCTGATTAACCTTTAACTCACCCAACTAAGAAACTTCTTCAAGCCGAAAGCATATGAGTGTTTAATACTGGAAAAAAGAGAAAATGGCATGTGTCAGTCTCACGTCTCTTTTGCAGCGAGCAATGAAATGGGTGACGGTGGGGGCGGACCCCTCCCCTAGTACATCTTCTCGGGTCTGTTCAGTTCAGACCACAGCAGCCAGTTCTTCGGGGGCCCGGATGGCTACGCGGTTGGTCCTGAGCCCTGGGACGCTGGCTGGGCTGGGGGCTGTGTGGTCCCCTGTGGCTGTGTGGTGGCAGGGGGCGAGCCAGTCTGCAGCTGGGCCTGGAACTGGGCAAGCTGCTCGGGACTGGCCAGTGTCTTCAGCAGATTGTTCTCCTGCTCCAGCTGGGAATTTTTCTCTATGAGTTCCTTGATCTGTTCCTTGAGGACCTCCACTTCCTCTCTAACTGCATACATCAAATGGCTTTTCACCAGATCCTGAAAGGGAGAGAAGGAAGGGCGGTGGGGGAGAAAGGTTTAACGTTCTATTGACTGTTTCCCGGATTGTGAATTGTTAAAACATTTTGCACGTCTCTCCCTAACCACTGACATATCCTGCCTTTAGAGGTTCATTTAACAGGCTCCAGGGGAAAAAGACGGAATACCACCCTAACTGTACAATACTTCAGTTTAACGTATAAGTGATCAAGGTTTTGCTTTCCTTGCAGCCGTTGGCCAGGAATGCCTACGCTCAGGTTTCCTATTCGAGATGGCAAAATGCAGCCGGGCTCCAGCTCGGTGCAGAAAGAAGCCGGGCTCAGGGATGTCCAGCCCCGAGCAACGGGAGCCACGACCCCGCCCCCAAGCCTCTCCCTCCGCCCGCTGGACCGCCTCCCTCAGCACCGGCTGCAGCCAGTTCCTACAGAGCGTGTTGCCGCATTTTCCTCCCCCCAACCCCCCCTTTTCGTGATTAAGCTGACATCACAGAAACCTGGGTAGCCGTCGCAGCCAATGGGCGCTCGAGTTATTTATAGCTCCGAATTAAAGGTTCAGAGTTTGCCTAGCAACAGTGGGCAGAGAATCCCGTGAGAAGAGCCACAGGCGCTGCTCCAATAACAAAGAACGGCCAAGGCGGAAATAAAAAATAGGAGAAATCCAGGCGCAGGCTGAGACGGCGAAACTTTTCTCCAGCTCTTCATTGTGCAGGAGCCTCCACCACTGGGGATCCGTTTGGCCCTGTGTAGGAGGCTCCTTCCCGAGACCCCCACTTCTGGGGCCCTCCCCGCTCCCGGCTCCGCGGTAAACCTTAGGATCCCTAGGAAAGCCACATCACTAGCGATGTGCCCGAGACCGAAGGACACGCTGGGCCAGCGCGTTCCCAGCAATTCCCCACCAAAAGAGGGGCAGGCACCTCCGCCAAAGTCTTGACGGTTGTTTGAAATCGGTCCTGGCAAGAACATCGAATGCCCGCAGGGTCCCTTTCTCTCTCCTTAGCAGCCCCGGTATGTGGCTTCATGCTGGCAGAATGGAGACAGTGCCGGCATTTCTAAGTGTATGGAGAGCAGTCATCATCTTCTACGGATGCGCTCCTTTCATCCCAAGATACCCTGCATTTTGTACCGTGCCCACATTTAGTACAAACGATTTTTAAAACAGTACATACCATAGCTTGCTCGATTTTGTTGTCAATAGCTACCACACTTGCACCAGATGAGCTGAAAAAGAGAAGGGAAAAAAAATCAATAAATGAGACCTTTTTTCCCTATCCCAGACAAAAAGAATTCCTCAATTCTGTGGTGTTACTAACATCATTTTCTGAACATTCTTTAATGCTATGTAATATATCACCCTCCAGAAAACACCAGCCACTCTCTTCCTAACGAATATCCAGACATTTCCCTATTTTAGTGAGCCACAAAGGCTAAATTACATAATGTGGTAAAACACTGTGCTCTGGCCAGACCTGCAAAAACAAGGCTATTCGGAACATTTCAAAAAGCAACATCCATGTCACCGTAGCCTCTCAGCAATGGACAAAGGAATTCGCCGGGCTATCTTTCACCTGCATTATTACAAGGATCTCACGAGTAAATTTAAAAAAGTATCCCAGCCGACATTTACCTATTGTCAAGTCTCACAGAGGCGTTTTCGGTCCCGAGCAAGGATGACAAGAAAGAAATTGAAAAATGTCTCAGTTGGTAAACTCCTAGATCCATCGCCACTGGTCTACACCATTGGGATTTCATGCAATTGCAGCCAAAAACACCCTCGCAGGAAAAAAAAAAAAAAAAGAGGGAATACTAGCCGCTTTGTTGGGGCTAGATAAAAATCTTCTAGCTTTACGCAGCTCAGAGAGAAACAGAAACGGCAGCACTAATTGAAAGAAGCCCGGCTTCTGGGGCTTGGTGATTCCGGGAAGACGCAGATCCCACTGCCGTGCAGAGAAGGTTCCCTGGTCAGCAGCCGGGCTCCACTAGGCTCTAGTCTAGGGCTCCCAGTCTCCGTGCAAAATATATGCAGGAAAGAGCCGCGCCGATTGGCCAGCGCGCCGCTGGATCCGCCCCCTCCTCCCTTTCCCGCCCTCCTCCCGCTGCCCCGCCCCCTCCCCACCCCCACCCCGCCCCCAGCCTCCCCACCGGCTCCTCGGGTGGGCTGGCCCAGGCCGCGGCTTCAGGGGCCCAGAAGCGGGCCGCAGGGGCCTCCAAGATCAAGGAAAGACCGAGCAGTGCTCCGGCGGAAAACGCCGAGGGGTCCTGAAAATGCGATTAGGGCTCCGCACGTGCTTACGTTTAAGGGAGTCAGACCCCGTCCCTGGAGCTGCCTGTCCCTGTGGCTGCTGAACGGCGAAAGCTGCTTATTTGCAACCAGAACCGTCTGAGCTACTGGGCATGCCCAGTCCCAGCACTTAAAGACTCGCAGGAGCTGGAGTATCTCGATTTCAATTATCTCGTTGTAACAGGCAGCAGTAATTGGAGGACTTTAAGGGTGGTTTTATTTATAAAGATAACTATGTTGTAATAATACTTTTTTTTAAGCTAGTGAATTTTAGAGGGAAAAAAATCATATTTCCTTTTTGAGAGATTCTACCTTTCTATGAATTTATCAATTATGTGTAGAAACAAAAAGCAGTACATAGTCTTTGCTACGCATATATAAATTGAAGCCAAAAGGAATCTACCAGATGAAATGAGATCTTAAAAGTTCCCATTGCCATAAACCTTAAAACTGCATTTCCTTCCGTGTATAGCTAGGGGGAAAAAAAACCCCACAGGTTGAATCCTTCCTGCTGCTGCTAAGTCACTTCAGTCGTGTCCAACTCTGTGAGACCCCATAGACGGAAGCCCACCAGGCTTCCCTGTCCCTGGGGATTCTCCAGGCAAGAACACTGGAGTGGGTTGCCATTTCCTTCTCCAATGCTGAAAAGTGAAAAGTGAAAGTGAAGTCGCTCAGTCGTGTCTGACCCTCAGCGACCCCATGGACTGCAGCCTTCCAGGCTCCTCCATCCATGGGATTTTCCAGGCAAGAGTACTGGAGTGGGGTGCCATTGCCTTCTCCGTGAATCCTTCCTACATAGATCTATTTTCACTTTAAGTCCCTAAGGCAAGTTTTTAGATGTTAAGTGCAATTTCTATAAGAGTCAGTCCTTTGAGCCTTCTTACATCAGCGGAACTGAGATACTGTAAAGTCTGCGTGTCAACCTTACAGCCACACTGACCAAATAATTCCCTTCTCTAAACCAAAATTAAAAGATCTGAGTGTGAAATAGCTTAACCCGTTACATAATTTTCTTCTATTAATTTAAAATACTTGCAAGAATGTACCAACTGAGTTTAAAGTTTAATATACTATAAGTCTAAGGCCTTAGGGTCACTTGATTATTATAGGTTATAAACAGCTTGCAATTCAGTATGTTTAAGGTACATTTAAGCCTCTACAATACTGCCCTCTAATGGCGTAATCCTATAAAAACAGAAACAAAAAACAAATACTAAAGACTTTCAAATAAGCAAATTGTATCATCACAAATAATTCCAACATAAAACTTGACCACAGAACATATATAGGTACGTATTCTATTTACATACATACACACACAAACCCACATATGGTCTTTCCTCTCTCAAACATTCTCTCTTAAGCAGAATCCTTTAATTTAGGAAATTTTAAGTTGCTAGTGGAGCCTCTTAGATAAGTCTTTGAAGTTGACCCAATGTTGGCAAAGTGTGTTTGGTTTTAGAAACTGTCCAAAATGGTTAGGTACCAAATCTCGTGAAGGTGGAAGTTGATGAAAGGGCAATTAATTCTCTTTGGGGTTTAAAAACCAAGGCAGTATCATCATTCTTTGTTATTGTAAGGTTTATATTCTCTAAACTTTAAGGCTTTGCTTTTGAATAACAAATGATATTCAAGTGATATTCAAATATGTGTTGGCATATTTATAATTTACAAAAATTATATATTATGATACAAATTTATTTTCAAAAGGAAAAAACTAAGTGGAAGCTCAAAAATCACAATTTGGGAAGCAGATATGTGGTCTGTATGTCTATGAATCTAGGCACAATTATTATTTACTACATCATAGTTTCTATACCGGAGAAGGCAATGGCACCCCACTCCAGTACTCTTGCCTGGAAAATCCCATGGATGGAGGAGCCTGGTAGGCTGTAGTCCATGGGGTCGCTCAGAGTCGGACACGACTGAGCGACTTCACTTTCACTTTTCACTTTTCAGCATTGGAGAAGGAAATGGCAACCCACTCCAGTGTTCTTGCCTGGAGAATCCCAGGGACGGGGAAGCCTGGTGGGCTTCCGTCTATGGGGTCGCACAGAGTTGGACACGACTGAAGCGACTTAGCAGCAGCAGCAGCAGTTTCTATATATTTTGAAAGTTACAGTTATCATTACATGATTAAGTCATTTACAGATTTAAATGGAATGTCAAGTGCACAGGAAAAAGTAAAGCATCACTTAAGTTGTAAAAAGAGCTTAAAAAACCAAAACTCTAAGATCATATACAGAAAAGAATTTTAAATTCCCACTGGTTTAAGAAGATTAATAAATTAACTGAATTTTATTTATTTGTGATGTTCTTGAAAATAGAAAGTTACAAGCTGGTCATGTTTTCATTTCATTCATTCCAACTGATCATCCACGTATTCAGCTAATAGAAGCCAATATCCAAATTGCAATCTGTTTACCCCATATCTCTACAGTGGGACATTATGGTCATCACCAACACTTTGCTATCTTAGACACACTTGCAAGAAACATCCTTGTACATACACCCTTGAACATCTGTAATATATTTCTGGAGAATCTGCTGGGAAAAAGGATAGTTAGAAATCTATTTCTTTTCCTATCTTTTTCATAAATGTGCTAGGTTCCTTTAAGATAGATTTTCTTTTTAACTAGAGAAAAAATTTTAATCTCTATGAATGTTATAGCCTTTGTTAGATTTATTAAGTTTGACTTTCATTTCTTTTTTTAAACTTTTTATTCTGTACACACACACACACACACACACACACACACCCCCCCCCCGATTAATGATGGTGTGACAGTTTCAGGTGAATAGCAAAGGGACTCAGCCATACATACACAAGTATCCACTCTCCCTGGGGGAAAGGATAAGGGGAAAGGAGAGTTAGGGAGTTTGGGATGGACATGTACACACAGATATATTTAAAATGTGTACCCTACAAGGACCTACTGTATAGAGCATGGAATTCTGCTCAATGTTATGTGGTAGCTTGGATAAGATAGATTTTAAATTGAAAACTGAAAAGACATAATTTCAAAAAGAAGGCAACAAGATTAGAGATCTCTACAGAGGAGAGTCCATGGGTCAGGAATGTCTGAGGCCCAGAGGACTAAAATTACTTTCCAGCTATTACAGAAAGTTTCTTCCATTTGCAAAATAGAACATCTGTGAGTTTAGTGCCCAGAGTTTAACCAAGGACAGGATAAACACACGCATGCCTCCAGGAGAGACCCCTGAAGGCATGGATGATACTAGTCCCCTTCAGACACTGGGCAGAGGTCAAGAGGTCTCACTCCAGTAGGGAATCTGGATCACAGGAAAAAGCCCGGACCTTTAAGACTGGGTGGTTATCTGTTGTTGATTTTGTTGTTCTGTTCTGTTTTGCCTAAGTGCCTTTTCACCTGGATTCCAGTTCAACCACTTCTGCATATTAATAGCACATATGCTGATTCAGTGACATGTGCTCTTCTTCCAAACTTGATAGGTACAATACAGGTAAAGACCCTGATGCTGGGAAAGACTGAGGGCAGGAGGAGAAGGCGGAGGCAGAGGAGGAGACGGCTGGATGGCATCACTGACTTGATGGACATGAGTTTGAGTAAACCCTGGGAGTTGGGGATGGACAGGGAGGCCTGGCGTGCTGCAGTCCACGGGGTCACAGAGTCGGACAGGACTTAGTGACTGAACAACAGCAACAACAATATAGGTACAGTTGGTGACCCACCACTCAAACAAGATGACCTGTTTGTCCCTCTGTCCAAACTCCTTGCAAATCTAAACTGACTGCCGCAGAAGAGGCTGAAGCACAGAACCCCGAGCTTGACCGAACAGCTGTTGTCTAGGGACTGCTCGCCACCTTCCCTTTCTAGTCCACTCTCTCTAGGTGCTGGGGGTCATTTTACCAGGTTTAGCAAATGAAACTACAGGACTCCAAGTTAAAGCTGAACTGCAGATAAACCACAAATAATGTTCTATTGTTTGGGTCCTGCACACTATTGGAACAAGAAAGAATGTCAAAAAAAATTAAGAAAAATTCAACCATACTTTAAATTTCCTTGATTTCCACTGAAAAGATGGAAAATAAAGTTGAGAAAATCTTCCCCAAAATAACAGAACAAAAGAAACAGAGATGGAAATATGAGATACAAGACACTAACCGGGTCCATCGAGGAGGAGGTCCAAGAGCAAAATAGAATGAATTCCAAAAACACAGAACAGAGGGATGGCAATTACCAAGGAAACAATTTAAGAATATGTTGAGAACTGAAGGGCACGAGTCTCCTGATTATATGAGACGACCAAATGGCGACCACCATCAATGAAAAGAGCCCTACACCAAAGTGCGTCATGACAAAACTAAAGATCACTTGGGACAGAGAAAATCCTAAAAGCTCCCAAACAGAAAAAAGCAAGGTACAAACACAGGTACCAGTATCAGAATGGCTGTTTTGGCCACTGGGAAACAATGGAGAAACTGCTTATAAAATTCTAAGAGAGAAAGGTTTTTCACTTGGTCAAATCATTTAAATGTAAATGTATCACAAGAACATTTTCAGATATTTTAGACAGCAAAATGGAGGAGCAAATCAGGGAAAGGGGTTAAAAGCAAGAGGAATAAGTTCTAGAGATCGGCAGTACAACCTTGCACCTGAAATCAATAATACGATGTTGCAAATGTAAAACTTTGAGAGGGTGGGTCTCAGGTTAAGTCTTCTTACCACAATAAGATGAAAATTAAAAAAAAATAATACATTCCCCCACAAAGAAAAGATGGCATGAGAAACATGAACCAGGGACTCAAATGCTGGAGAGGAGGAAGGGAATCAACAGGATAATGAGGGATGTTCCTGGCTGTCCAGTGGTTAGGACTTCACGCTTCTACTGCAGGGGGCATGGGTTCGATCCGTGGTGCAGGAACTAAGATGCTGCACGGTGTAGTGAAAGAACCCAAAAGATGATGGGGAAGGAAATCTGGGGATGACAGTGCTAATAAGCAAACCTGTCATATATAATAAGCAACAGGTATGTAATCGTGGGGGGGAGAGAGAGCCTTTGGGAGGCAGCACTTTGTTGAGAATAAACAGAGACATGATCTAATAGAGCTGAGCATTTGTAGGGGGAGGGGGCTAAAGCCAGGTATGAACCAGATCTAATTGAACAACTAGCTAAGTTCAAAGGCAGTTTTACAGTTTTGCAGAAATCAAAAGTAAAAGAAAAGAATGTTCATAGATAAAACTTGACTATAATAATTCTTAAAATTGTTTTACTGGTTTAAAAAGTTAAGGTTACTGGGAAGGTTGTGGGAAGAAGAAATGCATGGCAGGAAAAAAACAATGTCTGTTAAGAATGGTGTAAAAGTGCTAAATCCTCGACTATGGCTTGATTATATAATGCCTACAATTAACAGAGCAAGAAATAACAGTATAAATATATCATTACATGGACATTTGTGGGTAAATTTGAGAAATTAAAAGTGGCTGCCTGCTGAGGCATAAATTTATGGACTGAAAAAAGGAAATTGCTAACTTTTGTTTCTATTCACTCTATTTTTAGGTATGTACAGGTATTGCTTTGATTAAAAAATATTTTCAAGAGGGAGAATGGGGTCTTCCAGGAGCTGCTCTGCTCCCAGGTTTCAGATGAGTACATAGCACACGTGGGGAAACTGCCTGAGGCTGGGGAAGAGCCAGCAACAGAAGCAGCAGAACAGCTTCTAGAAATCACACAGGGCTGGTGTTGCCACCAGCCTGGGTAAAAAAGAAAAAAATAAAAACTTGTAAACACAGGATGCCAGATATTTAGAAGGATAGTGCCAAAGTCACGATGAAAAGTTAGTTCTGGACTGATGGGTGGTTGCCAAGGGGAAAGGAGGTGGGAGAGGATAAGGGTTGGAATTTGGGGTTAGCAGATGCAAACTATTATATATAGAAAGGGTGAGCAACAAGGTCCGACTGGACGGCACAGGGAACTGTATTCAGTATCCCATGATAAACCATAATGGAGGAGAATATGAAACAGAGTGTATATGTGAAAAACTGAGTCACTTTGCTGCACAGCAATAATTAACAAAGCGCTGTAATTCAACTATACTTCAATAAAAAATAAAATAGATAAATATACAAGGAAGCTTTGAAAAGATCAAACTGTTTCCAAGTAACTTAATTTTTTATTGAAACAAAGCTCAGAGATATTAAATAAAATACAGCTAGCAACCAATAATTCACAATGTCTGGCATCCAATGAAAAGTCCCAGGCATACAAACAAGCAGGGAGATATGACTCACGATGGGGAGGAAAATCGATCAATCAAAATGACCCAGATATGACAAAGATGATATTATTTGTATACCAGGACACTGAAATTATTATAACCATGTTTTATATGTTCAAGAAAGTACAGGTAAACATTAGCATATTAAGTGCAGAAAACCCAATTTACAAGGATGAAACATATGATTTGGGAAAAAAGATAGGCTGATGGGATTAACAGCAAATTAAACAGGGCAGAAATATTAGTGATATATTAGCAATAGAAACTAACAAAAACAAAACAGAAAAAAACCAAAAAAATTATTATTGCTCCATATCATTGAACCGTGGAGAAATTTCAAACAACCAAATAAATCTCTAGTGAAGTCCCTGAAGAAGAGAGGAAGGGAGGGGAAAAATATTTGAGGCAATTATGGTAATTTTCTCCATATTTTATTGAAAAAAAAAAAAAAGATCCAAGAAGTTAAACAAACCTCAAGCAAGAGAATTATGAAGAAAACTACAGCAAGGTATATCATCATCAAATGGCTTAAAACCAGCGATAAAGAGATCATCCTAAAAGCTACCCAGAGAAAAGAACTAGATTATACACAGAGCAACAAAGATGAGACTGGAAGCAGACTTCTGGTTGACAGAAGAGTGTGGCAGTATCTTTCAAGCGCTGAGAGGAAATTCTGAAAAGTCTGTCAACTTATAAGTCTGTCCCCAGTGAAAATATCTGGCAAAAATAAAGACGAGGGACTTCCTTGGTGGTCCAGTGGCTGAGACTCTGTGCCCCCAATGCAGGGGCCTGCTTTCAATCCCTAGTCAGGGAACTAGATCTTATATGCTATAACAAAAGATCCTGCATGCTGCAATTGAGACCTGGCACAGCCAAATAAATAAATATTTTAACAAAGAAAAAAAAATGAGGATGAAGTTCTTTTTCAGAAAGCTGGAAGGACTCAATCACTGCCAGTGATAAGAAATTTATCACCATAAGAAATTTTGTACAAAAGAATGTAGAGCTTCAGAAATGGGAACTATGTATGTAGTTAAACACAAAAATATTTCCCTTAACTATTATTTCTCTTAAAAAAAAACCTATTATATCTCTTTTAAAAAATAACTGACTGTTTAAAGCAAAATTAGTAACAGTATATGAGTGAAGAGGGGCTATATCATACATAGAAGTAAAATGTATGACAAAATAGAACACAGACCAGGAGGGGAGAAGGAATGGATACTGCTGTACAGTTCTTAGATTACTATCAAGTAGATGTGATAAGTTAAAGATGGATTCTACAAACTCTAAAGTAATACCTGAAATAACAATACAAAGAGTTATAGCTATTAATAATAAGCCAATAAAGATAAAATGGAATCATTAGAGAAAATACAATCTAAAAGAAGTAGAAAGGAGGGATGAACAAAAAGCAAACAATAAGACAGTACACTTAAACCGACTGTAGCAATAATCACATTAAATGTAAATGTTCTCAATTAAACACCGTAATTAAAAGGTAGAGATTGTTGGATTAGATAAAAAAGCAAGACACACCTACTGCTGGCTTTAAGAAATAATTCTTTAAATATAAAGGCATAAATGGGCAAAATAAGAGAATGGAAGAAGATCCTCTATGTTAAAATAATCAAATGCTGAATGCTGAAAAGGCTGTATTTTTCAGACCAAGTAGACTGCAAGGCTAAATCATTTCCTAATGAATAAAAGGATCAATTTATCAAGAGGTCATAAAAATCCTAAGTGTTTAAACACTGATAACAGAGATTCAAACTATATTAAGCAAAAACTGATAGAACTGTAAGGAGAAATAAAAAAATCCCAAAACTGTAGTTTTCAACAATCCTCAGTAACTGAAAGACAGTAAACAGAAAATAAGAATACTGAACACTTGAATAACTGTCAAGCACTTGACCTAGCTGGTTTCTGTAGAACGTTCCATCCAGTAGCAGCAGAATACACGTTCATTTCAAGCACACATGGCACTTTTACCAGGAGACACCACATTCTGAGCCACAAAACAAGTCTCAAGAAATTTAAAAGAATTCAAATCATACAAAGCATGCTGTATACACACATTGGAATTGAATTAGAAATCAATGACAGAAAATTATTTGGAAAATCTCTGAATATTTGGAAATAACACATACCTAAATAGCCTATGGAGGTCAAATAAAAGGGAAATTGGGAAATATTTTGAACTGAGAAAAAAATAAAATAAAACATAGCATATTACATTTATTTTAATAAATATAACAACTTAGATATAATGAACAAATTCCTAGAAAAACAAAAACTACCAAAACTCACTCCAGGAGAAACAGGTAATCTAAATGGTCTCTTTTAAAAATTAATTTGTAATTTAAAATCTTCCTATGCCAAAACCCTCAGGCCCATGTGGTTTCACTGGTAAACATTTAAGGAAGAAATAATACCTATTCTATACAAACTCTCTTCCAGAAAACTCAAGAAGGGAAAATACTTCCCAAATCATTCTACAAGGCCAGCATGACCCTAATACTAAAATCAGGTAATGATGTTATTAAAAAAAAAAAAGAAGATAGCTATAGACCAATAGCCCTACTGAACAGAGATACTAAAATTCTTTAAAAAGTTTTGGCAACTTGACACCAGTTATATAATCAGGACCAAATAGCATTTATTCTGAGAAGGCAAGGTAAACATCTGAAAATCAATATGATTCTACTGTATGATTTAGTCAACAGACTAAAGAAAAATTACAGGGTCATCTCAATAGAGGCAGGAAAAAGCAATCTGACAAAATTCAACCTCCATTCATAATAAAAAAAAAACTCTCAGCAAAATAGGAATTGAAGTTCTTCACCCTAATAAAAACCATTCAGTTCACACACACTTAACAATATAAGAATGAATGCTTTCCTCCTACGATTGGAAAAAAAGGCAAGAATGTCCAATCTCAGCAATACTATTCAATATGACACTGGAGGTAATAGTAATAGGCAGGCAATAAGGCAAAAAAAAAAAAGGGGGGGGGGGGAGGAAGGAAGACCAAAAGAATGGATATACAGATTAAAAAGATAAAAATAAAACTATCCTATTAACAGATAATATGATTGTCTTTGGGGCTTTTCAGGTGGCGCTAGCGGTGAAGAACCCGCCTGCCAATGCAGGAGACATAAAAGACTAGAGTTTGAGCCTTGGGTCAGGATGATCCCCTGGAAGAGGGCCTGGCAACCCACTCCAGTATTCTTGCCTGGAGAATATCACGGACAGAGGAGCCTGGTGGGCTACACAGTCCATAGGGTAGCAATGAGTTGGACGTGCCTAAGGCAACTTAGCACAAGACTGCCTATACGGAAAATCCCTAAGAATGCACACAAAAAACTACAGGAACTAACAATAAGCGTGTTTACCTAAGTCATGGGATACAAGTTCAATCAGAAAAAGCAGTTGTATTCCTATGTACTAGCATAAACAATTAAACACTGATATTTTTTAAATTCCATTTACAATATCATAAAAACATGTGAAACAGGTGTAAAATCTAACAAAATATGTATAATATCTGTATGCTGAAAACTAAGAAATGCTGACAAAAGAAATCCAAGAGAATCAAATAAATGGTGAGATAAACTGTGTTCACCAACTGAAAGACAGCATGGGTAACATGTCAATTACCCCTCCCTACAATAATGTATAGATTCGATGTAATCCCAATCAAAATTCCAGCAAGACATCTTATAAAAAAAAAGATAAAGTGATTCTAAAATTTATATGTGAAAGTAAAAGAACTAGAATGAGCCAAACAACATTAAGAAAAGTGCTGAGGGACTCCCACTCGAGGCTTTCTGTAAAGTTACTCTCGTCAGGATAGTATGGTATTGGTAAAAGGACAGATGTTCAGAGCAATGGAATAGAACAGAGAGGTTAAGAGACAGTCTCATGCATATATGGAAACTGATTTGACAAAGATGTAAAACTGACTTCGTGCAGAAAGATATTTCCAACAAACAGTACTGAAACAACTAGATGCATATAAAAAAACAAAACCCAATTTGACCCATTCTTCCCCCACCACATGAAATAT
Organism: Bos taurus; assembly: GCF_002263795.3. Taxonomy (NCBI): domain Eukaryota; kingdom Metazoa; phylum Chordata; class Mammalia; order Artiodactyla; family Bovidae; genus Bos; species Bos taurus. The sequence goes on from NC_037339.1 coordinate 14,692,202, forward strand.
CAACTTAAAACGGACCACAGACTTAAATGTAAAATCCCAAACTATAATTCCGTGGGACCTTGGGTTAGGCAAAGACTTCTTACATATGGCACAAGAAGCACCATCCATAAAAGAGAAAAAAAAAAAAATCAATAAACTAGACTTTATTAACGTAGAGAATTTTGGTTCTGTGAAAGACACAGTTACAAGAATGAAAATACAAGCTATAGACTGTAATTAAATATTGCCAGTCACACATCTGGTAAAGGACTTATATCCAGATATATAAAGAATTCTTAAAACTCAATAGCAAGGAAACAACCCAATTTTTTAAAAAATGGACAACACTTTATCAAAGAAGATGAAGACTGGTAAAGAGCACATGAAAAAATGTTAAACATCATTAGTCATTACAGAAATGCAAACTAAAACCATAATGAGATACAGCAATGTAATTCCCTTCTCCAGGGGATCTTCCTGACCCAGGGATTGAATCCCAGGTCTCCTGCATTGCAGGCACATTCTGTATCATCTGAGCCACCAGGGAAGTCCCAATGAGATACCAGAGGGGGGAAATCTTTTAAAAATTTAACCTAAAAATATCAACTGCTGATGAGGCTGCAGAGCAGTTGGAATGCTCATGTATGTCAGGAATGTAAAATGGTATAACCGCTTTGTAAAACAGTTCAGGAGTTGCTTATAAAGTTAGACTCACTCTCCATAAAACCCAATAATCCCAGTCTAAGTTAGTGAGCGCATGCTTCTCTGTCCATGGGTTTCTCCAGGCAAGAATACTGGAGTGGGTTGCCAGGCCCTCCTCCAGGGGATCTTCCCAACCCAGGGATCAAACCTGCATCTCCTGTGGCTCTTTGCATTGCAGGCAGATTCCTTACCGCTAAGCCACCAGGGAAGCCCTTTGTCATAATCACTCAGAAGTGGAAACAACCCAAATGTCATTCAACTGCAGAATGGATAAACAAATCATGGTACACCTATACCGTAGAATACTACTCAGCCATAACAAGAAATTAAGTACTGATACACACAGGAACACGAATGAATCTCAAATATATTATGGTTAAGTGAAAGAAGCCAGAAAAGACAAACCTATGCGGACAAAAGACAGACAGACAAACAAACAAACCAGATCAGAAGTTGCCAGAGCCTTGGGGTGAGAGAGGAGAGGTTTTTGTAGAAGATGGAACTGTTTCATTTCTTGATTGTGCTGATGGTATAACCACTGTGTGTGTTTGTCAAAACTTGTAGAACTGTGTACTAAAGAGAGAAACTTTACTGTATGTAAATCACACTTTAAAAAAATGAAAGAAAAGAGTGGCTAGGTAGCAGGTGAGAAGATAAAAAAAAGGAACAGCTAATATTTTTTTCTATTCTACCTGATCTTTATAAATGCATGTGTATTTTTTATTGTGGTAAAACACATATAACCTAAAATTTATCAACTTAACCATCTTAAGTGTACAGTTTGGTATTGTAAAGAGTATATACCTTGTTGTAAAACAGATCTCTACAACTTTTTCTTCTAGCAAGTCTGACACCATGCATATTAAATAATTCCCCACACTCATCCCCCACCCTGGCCCCAGTAATCATCATGCTACTGTCCACTTCTATGAATTTACTTCTCTAGTTACCTATGCATGTATTTTGATTAAAAATATTTTAAACTGAAAGCAAAGAGAAAAGAAAAAAAAGCTATTAAAAAGTTATAACACAAGGACTTTAATACTTTCACTGACCAGACCTAAAAAAAAATGTCTATTTCAGAACTAACTGCTCTATAATTATTGGAAATGTATTATTGGGTTTGAATTTTAAACTACAATTTTGCTTTGTCTTAAAGCTATCAAATTTGTTGGTAATTAACCTGCAGAAGAACAGAGGTATATTGATACTACAGGTTTCCTAAATCTCATATGAGGATTAGAAGACTCAACAAATTACTTGCTCAGAGGAAGAATTTCAAAAATCCTAACAAAATACTAGCACATTTAAATTAACCTTTTATTTATTTATACACACACATACAAGGCTCTCTATATTTTTCCTGTCTCTTTCTGTATATTTTCTCTCTACATATATACAATTACTTTTAAATTATTTTAAAGTTCTAGAAGCAATCTCTGGTTCTTCCATACCTGTCTGCACATGCCTCTCTCTATATATATTTGCTTTATTTAATATAACTATCTTTTAAAGATTTTTTTGATGTGGATCATTCTTCAAGTCTTTATTGAATTTGTTACAACATTGCTTCTGTTCTACGTCTTGGTTTTTTGGCCCTAAGGCACGTGGGATCTTGGCTCCCTGACCAGGAACCGAACCTGCGCCCTCTGCACCAGAAGGCCTGCACTGGAAGGTGAAGTCTTAACCACTGGACTACCAAGGAAGTCCCTGACATAACCATTAATTCCAAAATAATGCCCTTATGCTCAAAGAGTCAACAGGATTCAAATGATTAACATTCTCTTTTCTCCTTTTTATCGTCATGAAAATAAGCTCCTCAAAGCCAAATTTCTTTATAAACCACTGCTTTTGCTAAATTGTGGTAGATTATGAAAATCAGAAGCCACGGGCAAAATGGGCATCACAGATTTTGAAATCAAAAAACATAAAACTCTGAAGAAGCGAAAAGTTACCCTGATTATGATTTGCTATTTCAAGAACCTTGTGCAAGTCTATCAGAAATGAACACTACTTCTATTTTACCTTTGCACAGCTATGGGAAACAGATGCTTCAGGCTCTTCTTTAACTTTTTAAAAGCAACTAGTTACTTTAAGCTGTTTTTTATGTTAATTTCCCTAAGATAACAACAATGATAAGCAGTAGAAAGAAGAGCCAGTGGGGAGGACATTAACCATGATTCTGTACACAGAGAACCTCGTAGGGCCATTAGAGCCGGTCCCTGGGGATCCTGAAACAAGCAGATGAAGCTCGGTTGAGCAGTTTTATTTACACAGGTGAAGATAAATACTAGAGCATTACATAGCTCCTGAATTTCAAAGGCAGTACAGACTCAGGTGAACATCAGCGACTGGAAGAGGTAATTCTGTGCTAGGGACGCTATGTGTTTAACAAACACCTTCTGCTTTGATCAAGGGGTGCGTTTCCATATTACAGTCTCTCAGACTCCAACTCTGTGACTTCACTGGGCCTGAGGGTTTCTTTTACTGGTCTCTGCAGAATTTTAGAGCTGAAATGGCCCGTAGAGATCATCTAGTTCTAATTTCCTTCTTCTGTAGGTTTAGAAAGTGAAGTTCAAAGACACTGTGTGCTTTGTACAGCATTTATCTCATCTACCGTAGGATGGGGCAGAGAACCACCTTCTGATTCAATATGCTGTCCTCTAGATCAGGAATCCCAGATTTACATATAGACTTCTAAACCAAGGAATATTCACTTAGAGGGGTAAGATGGGGGTGGGCTGGGAGGGAGGCGCAAGAGGGAGGGAATATATGTATGCTGCTGCTGCTAAGTCGCTTCAGTCATGTCCGACTCTGTGCAACCCCATGGACAGCAAGCAGCCCACCAGGCTCCTCTGTCCACAGGATTCTCCAGGCAAGAATACTGGAGTGGGTTGCCATTTCCTTCTCCAATGCATGCATGCATGCTAAGTTGCTTCAGTTGTGTCCAACTCTGTGAGACCCATGGACAGCAAGCAGCCCACCAGGCTCCCCTGTCCACAGGATTCTCCCGGCAAGAATACTGGAGTGGGCTGCCATTTCCAAATATATGTATAGTGATGTGAAGTTGCTCAGTCATGTCCGACTCTTTGCAACCCCATGGACTGTAGCCTACCAGGCTCCTCCGTCCATGGGATTTTCCAGGCAAGAATACACTGGAGTGGGTTGCCATTTCCTTCTCCAGGAGATCTTCCCAACCCAGGGACTGAACCCCAGTCTCCAGCATTGTAGGCAGATGCTTTACCATCTGAGCTATGAGGGAAGACCAAATATATGTATACACATAGTTAATTCACTTTGTTGTACAGCAGAAACTAACACAACACTGAAAAGCAATTACACTTCAATAAAAATAAATTAAAAATTTTAAAAGCTAAATAGTATAGGAGATACTGATAATACTGAGGAGAAAAAGAATGGAAGTCGGAATGTCGAAGATCAGAGAGGATAAATTTCAGATAGTCATCAAGAAAGCCCTCCATGAGAAAGTGACTCTTGAGTAAAAACCTGTAGGAAATGAAGGAATCAGTCATGGAAGAGCATATCAAAGAGACAGAATAGGCAGAGGCAATGCTCATCTGATATTCTTGAGTCCATACAAAGTTAAGCCATCGTGAAGCATCATGGGGATATGTGGTGAGCAGTACACAATGCAAGGGATGGCCCTGGCTTTCTTGGTACTCCGAAAGACTCCCTTCTTCTCTGGCAGAACAGTGACTGAAATCAGCATTATGATACACAGTGCATTTAAGAAGCACTGCTGAGCATTTAATAGCAATATAGCCGTAGGTATTACATACCATTTGGTATGCTCCTAAATAGTTTCTTCAATGATTATTTAGGGGTGCTTTTCACCTTTCAATAAAAACTCAGAAACTTTTCCTGCCTGCAACTATACACAAGTGATGTCCCTTTGTAGAATTATCTGTCTACAAAGTTCCAGAAATATAGAAATATAGTGACAGCCCTCTTCTCTGCATCTTCATTTATACAATTTCATGAAGCCATGAGAATCTCATAGAGTTTATTTCCTTCAGCTATAAAGCTCTTCAAAGCTACTTCCAAGTGAATATGGTAGACTGAATACAGTCAATTATATTATCCCTGTTGCTGCCAACAAACCACTAAAGAGAGAGAATCTGGTTTTAAACATAGAAGGACAGAGTAAACGTGAGAGATATCGATTTCAACAGCCTGGAAAAAAAGATGGTAATTCATCAAGCTGAAACCAAAGCAAGACATATAGAAGCAAGACAAAGCAAGACATATCAGAAGATAGCTGATATGCATTGAAGAATCCAATACTTCTAAAGCACAGGCTTCTCAAAGTGCAAGGTACAGGCAAAATGAGAGTCTGTAGAGAAAAACAGACCCTTACCTATCCTTACCAACTGAATAACTGAGCAAGGCCTAACTACTCTCTAATGGAACCACCACCCAAAGAAAAAGGAACCTGAGGGAAACTGAGGGAATGAAGAAGCTTTGAAGATGCTAAAAGTTTACATGGATAAAATAATGGAGATGGAGAGGGGTGGAGTAGAAAACAACAGAACACTACAAAAACTCATGGAAATTGAAAAACTGCTATTATAAAAGCACAAGTGAAAATTTCCTAGAATGAATGAAAAGTAAAGCTGAAGAAATATCTCAGAACCAGAACAAATACCAAAAAGGGAAAAACAGGAAAGAAGAGAAAAAACAGCAGTGTATTATTTTTTCAAAAGCTGGATTGCTCTTTTTTCTATTTTGATGTTTTGGCCATGCCATGCAGTATGTGGGATCTTTGTTTCCTAACCAGGGATAAAACCTGTGCTGCCCTCCCTGCCCCCCATAGAAGTGAGGCGTCTTAACCACTGGACCACCAGGGAAGTCCCAGGACGGCAGTTTAGAAGGACTAACATCTGCAGCAAATGTTCAATAAAAACTCAAAATTTTTGCAAACAGAACAGAGAATATGGAGGAGAAGAAAGTATCATAAAATAATGCAAGAAAATTTCCTAGAGCTACAGATCATGCTTTTTTAAATTAAAAGAGACTATCAAGCACAATCTGTTCTGTTATAAAGCATATTGGGAAAACACAAATTGTTCCAATATACAATATAGCCTATACATTAGACAACTTGAGCATAATTCATATTTCACATTTTGCTTAGGCTTATGTGTTCAAGCAATATTAGCAGAACACAGGAAACTGCATCCAGCTGGATCAGGCTGCCTGGAAAAACAAACACACACACATCTCAAGCATATTATCAGCTACTCGTAGTTTGATATCCTACAAGATTGTTTGCTATTCTTTCGCAAATCTTAACTTTTCTAACTTTGGTATATTAAAGAAAAAAAAAAAAAAAGCACTCATTCAAATCCCAAACATGTCTAACGACCCTGGTTCAAAAATAATTCCAGGCAGTGGGTTGGGATTAACTGATACACACCACTATATACAAAGTCGATAAACAAGGACCTACTGCATAGCACAGGCAACTATATTCAATATCCTATAATAACCTAGAATAGAAAAGAATCTGAAAAAGACTATAGTGTATATATACGTGTGTGTGTGTGTGTGTGTGTGTGTGTAACTGAATCAGTTTGCTGTACACCTGAAACTAACACAACTTTGTAAACCAGCTATGCTTTAATTTAAAAAAAATATATCAAGCAGTGCATGAAAAGGAAAAAAATTTAACTAATGAGGAAGAAGCTAAGAATAGGACGTTTTGAAAGACATCAGAGAGTAAGTGATATCTCTCCAGAGCAACAAGCATAAAGGAATCCACACTGTGGGCCACCAAAGAACACCTGAACTTAAAAGAAACACTTAGAGCTACAGCAACTTCAAGTGATGTGAAGCCAGTGAGAACAAGCTCTTGATAAACAGAAGAAATGGAAATCTTCCTGATTTCCAAACAAAATGAAACAAAAAACCAAGAACAACCTTTTTCACAATCAAAGAGAAAGCACTGCTGCTGCTGCTGCTAAGTCACTTCAGTCGTGTCCGACTCTGTGTGACCCCGTGGACGGCAGCCCACCAGGCTCCCCTGTCCCTGGGATTCTCCAGGCAAGAACACTGGAGTGGGCTGCCATTTCCTTCTCCAGAGAAAGCACTATCTCTACACAAAGATCTTAAATGGAAATCACTAGATGCTGCAGAAGTTGCTTCTTTTATTAACAGTGCTACTAATGACTAGTAGTCTCAAAAATCTCTATAATTTTAAAGTTTCCAGCTGTCATTCTCTGTGAAGCAGAGGATGAAGAAGAGAAAACTGCTAAAGAATTTCCAGCAATGATACACAAGTTAATGGAAAAAGGAGTTTATATATATGTACATACACATAATCAAATTTCCAATTCTGAGTTAATAGGTATTTTATTATAAGTGCACATTTGATCTAAGTCTAAGAACTATGGCTACTGACACTGTTTTATATTATTGGATGGACTTAGAAAACTAAGTTTCCAAGGATGTCCAACTCTGTTTATATCAAAATAGAAGAATTCTAGGATCCAATTCCAATTCTCAAATGGATTAGTGAAGACTGATTATTCCCAAGTCACTTCAGTTCAGTTCAGTTCAGTTCAGTCGCTCAGTCGTGTCCGACTCTTTGCGACCCCATGAATCGCAGCACGCCAGGCCTCCCTGTCCATCACCATCTCCTGGAGTTCACTGAGACTCACATCCATCGAGCTGGTGATGCCATCCAGCCATCTCATCCTCTGTCATCCCCTTCTCCTCCTACCCCCAATCCCTCCCAGCATCAGAGTCTTTTCCAATGAGTCAACTCTTTGCATCAGGTGGCCAAAGTACTGGTGTTTCAGCTTTAGCATCATTCCTTCCAAAGAACACCCAGGACTGATTTCCTTTAGGATGGACTGGTTGGATCTCCTTGCAGTCCATGGGACTCTCAAGAGTCTTCTCCAACAGCACAGTTCAAAAGCATCAATTCTTTGGTGCTCAGCTTTCTTCATAGTCCAACTCTCACATCCATACATGACCACTGGAAAAACTATAGCCTTGACTAAACTAGATTCTATCAAATATGAGCCTCTTTATGCTTCTAAGGTTCTGATATCAATGAAAATTCTCCTCATTCTCTTAATAGCATACACAATTCTATTGTTTTTAATGAACATTTTCTCATTGAAGGATAACTGCTTTACAGAATGTTGTTTTCTGTCAAACCTCAACATGAATTAGCCGTAGGTATACATATATCCCCTCTCATTTGAACTTCCCTCCCCTCTAGGGTGATACAGAGCCCCTGTTTGAGTTTCCTTAGCCATACAGCAAATTCCCATTGGCTATCTATTTTACATACGGTAATGTAAGTTTCAATATTACTCTTTCCATACATCTCACCAACTCCTCTTATGGCCTAAGAGAGAAATGCCAAAATGATGCTGACTTAGCCTTTTTAATTCCAATTAAAGTTATCACCTTCAAAAAACTCTTAAAAGCAACTATGATGTTATTTTAGTCCTTTGACTTCAGATATGTTATTGTAAAATTTCAAATCTATTTATTCCTTGATCAGTAATGTCTTTTTAATGCTGCTTTAAAGATTTTATACTTTGGAATTTGTTGTTGAGTTTCTAAGTTGTCCCATTCTTTGGAACTTCATGGACTGTAGCACACCAGGCTCCTCTGTCTTCCACTGTCTCTTGGGAGTTTGCTTAAGTTCATATCCATTGAATCAGTGATGCTATCTAACCCTGCTTTGGAATTCAGTTCAGTTCAGTTCAGTCACTCAGTTGTGTATAACTCTTTATGACCCCATGGACTGCCGCCAGGCTTCCCTGTCCATCACCAACTCCTGGAGCTTGCTCAAACTCATGTCCATTGAGTCAGTGATGCCATCCAACCATCTTATCCTCTGTCATCCCCTTCTCCTCCTGCCTTCAATCTTTCCCAGCATCAGGGTCTTTTCCAAGGAGACAGTTCTTCACATCAAGTGGCCAAAGGACTGGGAGTTTCAGCTTCAGCATCAGTCCATCCAATGAATATTCAGGACTGATTTCCTTTAGGATGGACTGGTTTGATCTACTTGCTGTCCAAGGAACTCTCAAGAGTCTTCTCCAACGCCACAGTTCAAAAACATCAATTTTTTGGCACTCAGCTTTCTTTATAGTCCAACTCTCACATCCATACATGACTACTTGGAAAACCATAGCTTTGACTAGAAAGATCTTTGTCGGCAAAGCAATGTCTCTTCTTTTTAATATTCTGTCTTGGTTGGTCATAGCTTTTCTTCCAAAGAGCAAGCATCTTTTAATTTCATGGCTGCAGTTACCATCTGCAGTGATTTTGGAGCCCAAGAAAATTCAAATTTCCAAAAATCACTTCTTTCTATATACAATGGGGAGATAACACAAGGAAAGAACCTAGTATTTCTCACATCAATCAGGTTAATCAAGCAATTAAAGTCATGACCTCGTGCTCTCAACTACTTGGTTTCAGACATAACTAGAGTTATCGAAAGGTCAGTACATTTCTCCACTTACTTTTTAAAACAGAAGTTGCCTGAGAATAGCCTAATTAATAAATAGTATTGTTATAGATTATACCCAAAAGAAATTTTTTCAACTATGAGAATCCCTAACACATAAAAATTATCCTGAGAACCAATTCATAATAGTCATCCTAAAAAAGACTTCATTAAGTTGTTAAAAGGACAGCTAAAGTTTTGCTTTAATGTCTGTAATATGATGAAGCACTTCCCAGGTGGTTCAGTGGTAAAGAATCTGCCTACCAATGCAGGAGATACACAAGATGTGGGTTTGATCCCTGGATTGGGAAGATCCCCTGGAGGTGGAAACGGCAAACCACTCCAGTATTCTTGCCTGGAAAATCCCATGGACAGAGGAGCCTGGCAGGCTACAGTCCATGGGGTCGCAAAGAGTTGGACATGACTGAGCACGCACATATGATGAATTAGTTCAGAGAGTGATTCCCAATACTTCTGTTTAATATCTTTAGAGAATCCTCTCTTTTTTTTTTTCCTCACCTATTTACTTGGTGTCCCAAACTATGTTCCAGTCCTAATAGCCTCCTTCATAGAGCCCAGAAATAAACCCACAGATATACAGTCAGTTAATCTACAATAAAGGAGGTAAGAATATACAACGGGGATAAGACAGCAGCCTCTTTAGTAAGTGGTGTTGGGGAAATTGGACGACTACATGTGACCATTTTCTCATACTACATACAAAAATAAATCCAAAATGGATTAAAGACTTAAATATATAAGATCTGAAGCCATAAAACTCCTAGAAGAAAATATCAGTAGTTCAGTCTTAGCAATATTATTTTGGAACTATCTCCTCAGGCAAGGGCAACAAAAGCAAAACTAATCAGATGGAGCTACATGAAACTAAAAAACGTTTGCATAGCAAAGAAACCATCAGCAAAACAAAAAGGCAACCTGAGATGACATGTGCAAATGGCACACCCAATAAGGGGTTACTATCCAAACCATATCAAGAGCTCATACAATTCAGTATCAAAAAACACCTCAACTGAAAGATGGGCAGAGGGCCTGAACAGGCATTTTTCCAAAGTAAGCATACAGCTGGACAACAGGCACATGGAAAGATGCTCAACATCACTAATCACCGGAGAAATGCAAATCAAAACCGCAAGGGGACATCACCTCACACCTGTCAAAATGCTCTCATCAAAAGGACAAGAAATAACAAGTGGCAAAGATGTGGAGAAAAAGAAAGCCTTGTGCACTGCTGTTGGGAATGTAAATGGGTACAGTCACTATGGAAAATATGAAGGTTTCTCAAAAAATTATACATTGAACTACCAAACAATCCAGAGTACCATCTGGGTATTTATCTGAAGAAAGTGAAAATACTAACTCAAAAAGAAATATGTACCTGTGTTCACAGCAACATCAGCTACAATAGCCAAGATACGGAAGCAATCTTAGTGCCCACTGACAGATGAACAGATAAAGATGTGACACACGGCGGGGCAGGGGGGGCGGGGAGGGACATTACTCAGCCATAAAAAAGAAAAAACATCTTGCTATCTGCAACAACATGGATAGATCTGGAGGTTATTAAGCTTAGTGAAATAAGACAGAGAAGTACTGTATGTTTTCACTTATATGTAGAATCTAAAAACCAAAACAAATGAACAAATATAACAAAATTAATTCACATATACAGAAAACAAACTAGTAGCTGTGGGCGGCTGGAGGGTGGTGAAGGGGTGGGGATGGGAAAATAGGAGAAGGGGTTTTAAAAGGTACAAAGTACCAGTTTAAAAATAAATAAGTCACAGGAATGTAATGTATAGAACAAGGAATACAGTCAACAATATTATAACTTTGTATGGTGTGTAATCTGTAAAAATGCCAAATTACTATGTGTATACTAAAAACTAATATTATAAGTGAACTATATTTCAATGAAAAAAAGATGGTGAATGTGTCAGGAAATATTTAAATACTCTTTACTTATCTGTGAAAAGTAAAGCTTATATTAAAATATATAATGTATAAAAATTAAGTTAATGTACATAACTATAAATAAGATTTTAGATGTATGTTATACACATTGAACACTTATGAAATTTGAAAAATAATTCAAATTATGTCACGCTTTTCAATAAAAAAGATCCACTTAATAATTTTAGCATATCCCTGCTAATCTTAATTCTGAAAAAACAAAATAAAATTGATTTTATAATTCTCAAGTGTTGATCAAAGGGTTCAATTTTACTTGACAAAGTAACAAAATTAGACATCATCTATGGATAAACATAAGGAAGAAACTATAAATAACTATAAAAATTATGTATGATTTCCTAAAATTATGAAATTTCACTTTAAAAGTCCCTGGAAATTTCTTTGGAGCTTCCCTGTAGCTCAGTGGTAAAGAATCTGCCTGCCAATGCAGGAGACATGGGTTGGATTCCTGGGTCAGGAAGATGCCCTGGAGAAGGAAATGGCAACCTAGTCCAGCATTCTCGTCTGGGAAATCCCATGGACAAAGGAGCCTGGTAGGCCACAGTCCATGGGATCACAAAAGAGCCGGACACGTCATAGCAATTAAACAACAACAGTAACCTAACATCTGTAAATCACATTCAACTATTTGACATACTCACAGACTTCTCACATACCTGTATTAATCTTCATTCTACCCAGAATTACAGAAACAGTATCTTTAGCTAAATTGCAGCACTCTTGACACACTAGAAGTTCAGCTGGGTGACCAGCCCAAGGGTTTAACACTAAGCACTTGAACTCAGAGATGGGTCAGTGGGAATTCAGATTAACTACTGAATTTCATATGGAAGTTGATATAAAGAGACTATTTCTCTCTTTGAAGATGGCCTTTCGAAAGAAATGTCTAAATCCTTAAATGTGTGGTATTTCATTCAAGGATTTCATTTAAAAAATTATATTTGCAAATTTACTTTCATTTGCTCTTAAGATTATAATAAAAGAGAAAAAGTTGAAAAGAATCCTTACCTGCAGTTCAATCACAGTAATTGTCAAAGAGCAATGCCAGGAAAGTAGATCAATTCATGAAAGAAAAATGAAAAGAAAAATGAGTCATTTTCTGTACTGTTGACTGTGCCCATAATCGAGTTATTTTTAAATATATGTACATGGCTTACATTTTCATATACTCAAGTATATAGTGGCAAATTTTAAATGCTTAACTATGTACACAGAAAGTACTCAATGTCTGCTGAGTTGCATTCTAGAGAAAATTATGTATAACTATTACATTTTATAATCTCGTGTTTAGAAACAAAAGAAACTAAGGAGTTATAGACACCACAAATAATAGAAACTAAACAACATGAAAGTACTAAGTGAACAAAGATACAGACTGCACCTGTTTTACAAGGACAACGATCAACACGAATGCATGTATGTGGTACCCAGCCTTCAAGACTCACACCCTTGCTCAGCTCCCTTCCACAGTGAAGAGTGCTGACCTGGGAAAAATACCGTACAAACAATGGTGTGTGCTTTCTAAGACTCTTTGATCACTCTCTCTGGGAAAAGCCAGCTGTCATGTCACGAAGACCCTCACGTAGCCCTGTGTAGAAAAGGTCCACATGGCAAGGAACTAAGAGACATCCGGCTAACACCCAACATCGACCATCTGAGTGCCCCATCTTGACAGTGGGTCCTCCAGCCCAGTGTTAAATCTTCAGATGCCTGTAGCCTTGACTGATATCTTGACCATAACCTCCTGAGAGACCCTGAGCCAGAACCATCCAATTAAGCTATTCCTGACCCTCAGAAACTGAGCAGATAATAAATGTTTATTGTTGGTTTAAGCCACTAAATTTTAGGGGAGTATGTTACAGTAATAGAAAACTGATAGAGTGTGTATCTCAAAAGGTCATGTAATAATAATACAACAACAATAATAAGAGTACTAGAGTACGATTGCAGTAGAAGAGGATTAAGGATGATGTCTTCCTCAGCTTCCTCAACTTTCCATAAGGCTGCCACTTTCATTGTTCCATCTTTTCAAAGTATATATGCAATGCTCCCATCTCTGACTATTCCCACCATTTTCATTAGAGAAGTTCTAAGTCATTCATCCATTCAGCAAATGTCTCCCAGGATGGGAAGTCCAAACAGCCAGCATAGTCAGTCAATTACAACCTTTAGCAAGAGAATGAAGAGCTCCAGGGACTTCCCAGGTGGCCCAGTGGTAAAGAATCCACCTGCCAATGCAGGAGACATGGGTTTGATCCCTGGAAGATCTCCTGGAGGAGAAAATAGCAACCCACTCCAGTATTCCTGCCTGAAGAACCCCACAGACGGAGGAGCCCGGTGGGCTGCAGTCCACGGTGCTGCAGTCAGACATGACCACGCGACTGAGCAGGCACACAAAGAGCCCCAGGCCCTGCTGCTGCATTTAACAAAACTTCAAAGCAAGTGCTTGGCCAGGAGAGCCACCCCCCAGTTCTGTGCAGCTTTCAGCTTCTGCCAAGGAAGCTGCCTCTTGCACCCCACCCCACAGCAGCCTGCCTAGCTTAGAGCTCCATTTCCTTCTGTGTTATCTTAGCACCCACTGCTTCTGTGCTAATTAAAATGTTGCTGGCATTTCACCCTACTTGTGTGTGTGTGTTTTTAGTATCTACCATGAGAAGTTTCAGCTCTTGAGCTGGCACCAAATTTTTGTTTTCTCAGTGCTCTAGTTACAAAAGTTGCCTAAGTGTTGAGTGATCGGCTTGACTCGGTTTTCTCCAGAAGCCACCTTATTTTTGGCATGCAATTTTGCAAAGTGGGGTCTTTAGAAACATCCATGTCATAGTATAGAAGAAATCCCTGCACCATTAAGGACAGTTCTTACAGCTCTAGAGGACTTGGATCTAATATGGGAATAGCAAGTGCGAAGGCCTGAAGCAAAGAGACAGGAAAACAAGGAAGCCCACCAGGAAAAACACAGGCTTCAGGAAGCTTTCTCTTTACCATCTCAAATTCTCTGCCAGACAGGAAAGCTGTTTTCACTTCACATGGCTGAGGCATTCCTTTGTCTAACAACTGTGCCAGGCAGGGTGGGGTGGGGTCTGTTTGTGATGAGACAGACTAATTCAATGCTTCTCAACCTTGGCTGAACCTTAGACTCAAGTGGGAGGCTTTTCACAAATACAGAGCCTCAGGTTCATCCTGATTTAATTGACCCTGTATGAATCCTGAGCATCGGTAGGTTTTAAAAGTTCCTTGCGAACTCATGGACTGTGGCCTACCAGGTTCCTCCGTCCATGGGATTCCCTAGGCAAGGATACTGGAGTGGGTTTCCACTTCCTTCTCCAGGAGATCTTCCCAACCCAGGGACTGAACCCTGGTCTCCCGCATCGTAGGCAGACGCTTTACCGTCTGAGCTACCAGGGAAGTCCTAAAAGTTCCCCAGGTAATATCAAATAAGGCATGGGCTAAGAACCACTAGACCAGAGTTAAGACACCAGCAACAATCAGAGGATTGGAGAAAAGGTATTAGGAGGGTTTTTTTTTTTTTTTTTTTACAAAAAACAAACCTGATATTATTTGATATAATTCAAAAAACTCTGCAGCTGTTTAGTGGGTTTCCCTGGTGGCTCAGATGGTAGAGTCCACCTGCAATGCAGGAGACCCGGATTTGATCCCTGAGTTGGGAAGATTCTCTGGAGAAAGGAATGGCAAGCTGTTCCACTATTCTTAGTAAGATTCTATATTCATTTTCTCCAACAAAGTGTACAAGGACTTCCCTGGTGGTCCAGTGGTTAAGACTCCATGCTTCTACTGCAGAGAGCACGAGTTCAATCCCTGGTTGGGGAATTAGGATCCCACATGCTACACGGTGCAGCCAAAAAAAAAGATGGGGGGTGGGGGCTGTGGTACAAAGGAATTTCTGAGGGCACAGATAGGGCTGGAAACAGGCAGAGCTGGAGTGTGAGGGCTGAGACCAGGGAGCTCTAATCTTGGCTTCCAGGTGAGGCAACAGGGAAGGCTGACAACTACAGCTAGGATCCTCAATTCCACTGAGAGACCAAGGGGTGAGGAATGGTGGTGGGGGTGCTTGGAGGAATTTTCAGAGGGATTTAGACAAGCTATTCAACAGGAGTTCCTGATGGAGCACATGGACACTGTCTCACATCCTATTTAAAAACTTGGCCATCTTTGGACTGTCAAAAGAAAAAGAAGAAGAAAATGGATAGAGACATTTAAATACAGTCCTATTACATGAAGGTAGAAAAGCAGCTGGCAACAAGTTTTCAAACTTGGAGATCAGAGCTGCAGGAAGTTTTAAAAATACAGATTCTTGAGCCCAAAGTCAAAGGTATGAATTAGAATTCTCAGAGGTTGGAAATGATAAATTAAAAACAGCCACAGCTGTTTTTCAGTATTTACAATGTCCCAGGAAATCTAAGCATTTTGTATGTATCACTGGATTTAGTACCTGTAACAACCCTAAATAGTTAACTGGGACATAGAGAAGTAACTTGCCCATTAAAAGTGAAACTGAAAGTTGCTCAGTCGTGTCTGACTCTTTATGACCCCATGGACTATACAGTCCATGGAATTCTCCAGGCCAGAATACAGGAGTGGGTAGCCTTTCCCTTCTCCAGGGGATCTTCCCAGGGATCGAACCCAGGTCTCCCACATTGCAGACTAATTCTTTACCAGCTGAGCCACAAGGGAAGCCTGAGAATACTGGAGTGGGTAGCTGTTTCCTTCTCCAGGGGATCTTCCCAACCCAGGGATCAAACCCAGGTCTCCCGCATTGCAGACTAATTCTTTACCAGTTGAGCCACCAGGAAAGTCAAAGAATACTGGAGTGGGTAGCCTATCCCTTCTCCAGGGATCTTCCTGACCCAGGAATTGAACTGGGGTCTCCTGCACTGCAGGCAGATTCTTTACCCGCTGAGCCACCAGGGAAGCCTAATTTGCCCACCGTCAAGGGTGGATCCAGGCTTCACACCTGTAGGGATGCATAGAGCCTATGCTTATAACCATGACATCTTCATCCTTTAAACATCCTCTCCCTCTCCAATAAACCAGTGGTTTTGAGGTTGCTGGATTTTTGAGAACCACTGTACCAAAATCTTTTAGTGTCACTTTTAGCATATCATTCTGTGAAATCAAGCTCAACATCAACAGTCTTCCATTACTGGACTTTAAATCAAGTAGCATTATCTTCTTTATGACGAAGAATTTGCAATACGTTAATGTACAGTAACAGTTCTCCTGCAGAAAGATGGGCTTGTGCCTAAGACTTCTAACAAAAACAGAAATTTTATATAACATAAGCAATTTGCTGTCTTGTCCATTCCTCCCTGCTAATATCTCTGCCTTTAATTCTATTTCTATTACCAACACTCTAATCCAGAGCCATATCATAAGATTTCTGGATTATTGCCATATTATCCCCACTGGTCAATCTGGCTCTAATCACCATCCACCTGGATCCAGGCAAATCCATCCTGTATACTGCCTCCAGGCTAATATTCTTAATTTTAACTTTCTTGCCTGTCACTCATTCAATTACAGGTCCTTTAATGATTACACACTGCATATAGGATAAAATCCCAACCTTTAGCTTGGCGTTCAAAGTCTGTAGGTAACTGCTCTAACTCATCACTAACTTTTTTTTTAAACACATTATAAAGCAATTATCTTCCAATTAATAAGTAAAAAATAAAATGTTCTCTATGTAATAGACTTGAAAAAAAATTTTAATTCAACTACAATGCATTTTTAGTCCAAAATTCCTTCACCAAAACAAAAATTAAATATATCTTAAAACTACATTTAAAAGGAGAAAAATACTTAAACTGTGGGCTAATACTTTTAATGAGATTGTACCTCATGTACAAATGAGGTTAAATGTTAAATGTTTAACTTGGAGGTAAATGTTCCAACTTGGTACCACTTCAAACATGCTGCTTTTGCTCACAGTTCTTCAATTTTTGGCAGAATGTGTAGCAGGATGTTCTTAACACAGCTAACCTCTTGCATCTTTCGGGTAATCTCAAAATTAGAGTTAATTCTGCTCCAGCCTGTACAGTTAACACAAAAACTGTCCTTGGGTAACCGGAAGGCTTCTGGCTATTTCTTAGAGCATGAGTCTTTTATATAATCCACAAAACCAGTTTGCAAATCTTGAAGATCACTTTTACTTAAAAACATATAATACCTTACCAGGAGGAAAGCATGTACAAGCTTAAACTACAAGCTAGGGAAGTTTATCCATATATTTAGTCATGAAACTCCTACTTTCTCATCTACTATAGGTTAAAAACGGTCGTGTCATTGAGGAGAACTGAGAAGAAAGGATCGAGGGTCTATGCCCTGATACCTATTTCCGGTAGAGCTAACTTAATGGTCATTTCCAGGGGCTTCTCTGCAGCCCTTTCAGAGTTCTCTCATTAACTCAGAAGGCAGGTCAAGGAACATTCCAGAAAACCAGAGAAATAAATGGGTGCTGAAGGAAGCCACATCCTCTTCTTCAATGAGCTTCATCACCAGAGCTCAACAGTGCTTTCTCAGGGCTTATGGGAAGTTAAATGGATTTGTTTTGAAATTTGGTACCATGAATTCTACCCATATCTTTTCAAAGATTACAAAAAATATGCAAATAATTAGCAAAGGAAACAAGTCCAAACAAAAACCTATTTTTAGCCCAAACCTCTGCTGTAATAGATTCATGGAACAACTGGAAGTGTGTGGGAGGGGAGAAAAAGGTTGTGGTAAAAATGCAGCCTCCAAGATACTGAAGATTTTACCCAACACTTGTTGTATCACCAGTAATGGCACAAACGGCCTTGAAACAGCTCTAGGATCAGAGCAGGAAAACAGTCACCATGGAAATACATCCATCTCTAAGTATATAATTAGAGATATCTTATATAATCTGTATTATCTCTTTCATACACATTATGTACAACTCAGAATCTAAAATATTATCACAGGAAATATTTCTGAAAGTTGCTCCAAGCAGCTATGTTAGTTTCTAACATCCCTCGTAACTACAGAATCCTAGTCCTCATGGTCTGGGGTTGCTTTACCAGAGCAGTCTTTGATGAAGACTTTTTAAGGCTCATAGTTTATTTTCTTTCCTCCACTCTGCTCTCTGCCCTACTTTCCCTACTGGGGAAAAGGCAACGGCTGTCTTCACTGCTGTTTAATTTTGCAGAAAGCAATTATGTTCTACTACACCAGAGTCTGGCACTCGACAGGACTGACTTCACTTCGCTAGGAAAAAATGCAGATACGCAGAGAAGCAAGCTAAGGCAAACAGCACGCGTTTTCACAGCACAAGTCCTAGCGTTTCTGCAGGGCCAAGTCCTCATTCCTCACACACCACCTTTATCTCCCACTTCATCTTAATCGCAACCCAATAACTGGTATTCAAACGGCTTATTGATAAAGGCTAAGTTATATTTTTCTGCTTAAGAATTCAGGAAAACAGGGAATGTACTTTAAAGGTTTTCCATTAGAAAAGTTAAAATTTAAAAGTTCTGGTATATAAAATGCTTAACAGTTAACCACATGGAAAACACTAATCTCAGATAACCAAGAATTTGCAGGCCATCAAAGCAAAAAGAATCTACGAAAACACAATCCTGCCACCTTGTGGTACCTATTCAAAAGACCTTCACCACTTCATACTTTTAAAACAAACTGTGACTTCTAAAACTGTGCTTATTTAAAAAAATATTCATCAAGATATTGTTTTAAAATCTTAAATACTGATAGTATTGTTTATAAAATTTGTGAAAATTATTAAATTGTCAATGTCTGATTTAATGAAGTTGTTTCTAAGGTCAAAACTAAATTGTTCTCTTCAAATACAAGATGTAGAAATTCAACTGTGAGCACCTGGAGCTCCCAACAAATTCATCACATCAATTAGGGATCACTTTTTCCTTTCTGGCAATCAAATAACCATCCTGTTAAATACATGGAACTACAAATTTTTACTGCCCACTAGATAGCATTGTTTGATCAACTTTAAACAATGAAGTAGGCATAAATGAAGTATGGTAAATTTCTATAGTACCTTAACTACATACACTTTCTAATTCTTAAATTATTCAAACCCCTTAATAAGCCTAAATAATTATGAAGTTTCTTAACATCATGTTGACATACAAAGACTGGTTTTAAAATAGTGGATAAAAATACAGAACCCCTGACATTTTCAGAGCACCATCTGTATTAACTCCGTTTAAGAAAATTATTCAGTGACGATTAAATCACTTTTGAAATATAAAGGATTGGAAGTTCACTCTGTGAAAATATGACCACCAATTACAATCAGATTGCGCTAAATGAAATTCTATATATGGAGGTCAAAATTATTAAATCCATAAAATTATTATTTTAAAAAATTTTATTTAATTAAATTTAAATTATTTAAATTTAAATTCATAAAAATTTAAATTGTTTTTAATAATTTTAAAAATATTATTAAAGTGATAGCTCAATTGTAATTTAGTTTACTGTAATAAGTAACATTTATTGAGAGTTTCCTATAAATCTGTGCTATGTACTTCACCTTACCTCTCTCGTCTAATAATCCTCATGTTAACTTAGTGAAGGAGGTAACCATTCTTATCCCCCTAAGATACTTAGGTCATTGAGGCTTAGAGGTCAAATAACCTGTCCCAAGTGACAGAGCCTGTCTGCTTCCAGTTTCTAAGCACCATATCCAACAGAACAGATATTTACATAGTTAAAGCAGAATATCTGCTTTAAATGTTTCTGAAAAGATAATCAGTATCTTTTTGGGTTTTGTTTTTCTGTTAATGATGACTTTAAATAGCATTTATGTTTCCTTTTAACTATTTAAACTTTCAGGAGAGAAGACAAACAGACTGTTGCATTTTTCAGTTCTGCAGCATCATTTGAATTTACTTCTTTAACAACAAACTGGTCGTCTCTTTTATCCTCACAGCCCTGTAACTGTGCCTTCTCTTTTTTTCGTATAAACCAGCAGTTTCTACTTTGCATGCTGGTATCAATGCCTCAGAAATTTAAAGCCACTGGCATTATCTGATTTTTTTCTCCATCCAACAAATATCTGAGACCCTGCTGTGTGTGCCAGGTACTGAGGAGGAGACATGAAAATGCAGTCTTTACCATCAAAAAATTACCATTTAGTAGGAGAGGCAAGGAGACAGTGTTAATGATAAGTATTTCAAGACCAGTGTGTAGAGAGAATAATGGAATTTAGGAAGAATGGCAGCTAATTTTGTTTTGAGATATCTACTTTTGTCCACTTCTCCCACCCTCAAAGTCATTCTCCAGATAAGCTTCACATTTAATTGCACAGCTTTGCTAATTGCTTCTTTTTGTAACAGAAAGTTTTGTAGTATGTTAATAGAAAAAAGTACAAAACAACAAGTTGTATCAGGGATAATGATTATGCAGATAAATGTTTTCCACAATCTTTTTATCTATTCTGTTAAAGTTAAAATGTCCAAACAACTCACTGAATGGCTACAGGATACCAGTATTATATATAAATTCCATAAGCAAATTCAGAAAAATGGAAGATTAAAGAAAATTAAAGAAAAGTTTTTAAAATTTGCTTCAAATTCCTTTGAACCAAGTGCCACTTTTTAAAGTTCTATCACAGTCCCTTTTCATTCTGTTTCCTCTGTTAGTTTTCTGGATAAAATAAATAATTTTTCTTAATTTTCTCCCTAAATTTTCCTAAAATTGGACATAAATTCGTCTAGAAATGCTTCTTCACTGACACCAGGTTAACTATCAGATTTTAAATTGCCAATGAAGTATGATATCAGTCAAATACATATACATATATAAGTGTATATACCATACTATACACTATAATTATGTATTTTTAATGTTTATATATAGAATTATATTTTTATGTTATAATCACATACACACATGAGATAATTTTTTATCTTTCATCAAATGCACTGTAGATCAATTTGAAGATGACTTTTCCCTTCTAATTTCTTATATCATCCAAATTTCTTATTAAAAAAATTTCTAATTAAATCATGAATAAGTCTATTACTTTATAATAAAAATTATTTATGCTAACTCATTCAACAAACATTTATCAGGCATACTTTATTTGTACTACATACATATAAAAAGTACAAACTCAGCAGCTGAAAGACTAGGGCTGGGTCTTACTGACTGGTAACCATCTCTTGACTTCAATTTCTTTACTTGTAAAATAAGGATAAGAGTATTTGTTTTAACTTCCTCCTAAGTTATTCTAAGGACCCAGAAGAGACAATACATGCAGAAACATTTATAAAGTATTAAGTTATTTCTAAAGTCAAATCAGAGAAGCAAGTGATGTGACAAAACAAGTGGGCAAATAAGATCACTTAATGTTATAACAGAGATGAAATTCATCCTATATATCTAAAATATTTTCAGTTAACCATTAATTTCAATGAGCTATTCATTTGTAAATCATTAATGTTATCTGGTGGAAACAGTGTCAGACTTTATTTTTCTGGGCTCCAAAATTACTGCAGATGGTGACTGCAGCCATGAAATTAAAAGACGCTTACTCCTTGGAAGGAAAGTTATGACCAACCTAGATAGCATATTCAAAAGCAGAGACATTACTTTGCCAACAAAGGTCCGGCTAGTCAAGGCTATGGTTTTTCCTATGGTCATGTATGGATGTGAGAGTTGGACTGTGAAGAAGGCTGAGCGCCGAAGAATTGATGCTTTTGAACTGTGGTGTTGGAGAAGACTCTTGAGAGTCCCTTGGACTGCAAGGAGATCAACCAGTCCATTCTGAAGGAGATCAGCCCTGGGATTTCTTTGGAAGGAATGATGCTAAAGCTGAAACTCCAGTACTTTGGCCACCTCATGCGAAGAGTTGACTCATTGGAAAAGACTCTGATGCTGGGAGGGATTGGGGGCAAGAGGAGAAGGGGATGACAGAGGATGAGATGGCTGGATGGCATCACCAACTCGATGGACGTGAGTCTCAGTGAACTCCGGGAGTTGGTGATGGACAGGGAGGCCTGGCGTGCTGCGATTCATGGGGTCGCAAAGAGTCGGACACGACTGAGCGACTGATCTGATCTGATCTAAATGTTATCTGGTTTAACAAAAGTATGCTTTTTTTTTAAATCATCATAAGCCAGTTCTAAAAAAAAATGACATCATAACAACTCTTGGTCATCTGTTTAATCAATAACTAAAATCTAAGTTAGTCCAGTGATTTTAAAAAAAACCAGCTTTCCATTTGTATCTATATTGTTATGAAAACAAGTATTATTTGACCATTAGCAGTCAGATCATGACTCTATTTTGAAGTTTACACACACCTCAGGAATCCATAAATCAAACAGAAATTAGAATTTTAAAAACTGGATTCATACGTTTTTCACTAAAAATAACTAGAAAAAATTGCCTTCACATGTAAGAGTTAATTCAGGCAAAAAGATTGTTTCTCCTTTAAGATTCAAGGATTTTCATTTATGCTAAGCAGAAAATTTCCCTTTGCAATTTCAGCTCTGATGTATAACTTTTCTTCAAACTTAGTACTGATGAAATCTACAGATTTAATTTTAAATGATTTAAATGTTTCTTTGTCCATTATCTTTTTGGTTCACCTCTCTTTAAATAAAATTAACCATAATCTGTGCCTTTCTTTAATAAAGTAGTGAAAGTGTTAGTCACTCAGTTGTGTCTGACTCTTGCGATCCCATGGACTTGCCCACCAGGCTCCTCTGTCTATGGAATTCTTCAGACAAGAATACTGGAGTGGGTAGCCATTCCCTTCTCCAGGACATCGTCCCAACCCAGAGATCGAACCCAGCTCTCCTGCATCGCAGGCAGATTCTTTACCATCTGAGTCACCTAAGCCAACTGCAAAATTCCTATAATTATTTTCTCTAATTTGAAGCTAGTGACCAACTTTTTTTTTGAAACTTACTTTTAAAATTAGAATTCTAAATTTTAAAAGTTAATACCAACTACTCTGAAGTACTTTAAATTTATGTAGAACTATACAATTGTATAAGGACTTCTGCCAGCATTCAAATCAGTTTAAGTTATAGAAACAGTAGAGACAGTGTGAGTACTGGAGTGGGGTGCCACTGCCTTCTCCGATACACACACACACACACACACACATATACTCATAAAATATATATAATATACAACATATATTGAAATTAAGCTAGAATTCACCAGCTCTAAGAAGCATTCACAACAATTCTGAGCAACTCAAAAGAACCATGCAACTGACTGACATATAAATCTAAAGATCTTTAATTTCAAAACATACTATAAAGTACAGATAACATCATTTTTAAGTAGCTAAATGAAGGGATACTGACATTTTCTGATAGAAAAGCTCAATATAAAGTCCTAAATCATCTACAATTTTAAGTCAATTCATTAGCGCTTTACCTGGGGAATCAAACAAATTAAAAAGTTATGTAACTAAGCTTTCAAAGATTTTAAACTAAAAAATGGACATTACAGAATTCATCTCAGTTAACAAGAGAAGGAAAAAATTATTTCCTTGATAATCTCCAAATAATCTTCCAAGTGATTTTAAAAATATATATATCTTTACAAATGTCCCAACCAGGACATAAAAATGGCTGAACTGAACCTTATTTCACCCTCCAATATGGGTATTTAGAAGTCAACTCTCTTTCAAGGTATAATGAATAGGACCACCAAGGGGGCAATTCTTTACACAGTTATTTGACGACAGTTGAGTACTCACAGCAGGTCTACCACTAGACTACAGAAAAAGTTTCATGGTACACACACCACAGGGCTTTCCTAGGGCCTCACTTTGCACTCAGGCCCAACTGACGATCCCGATCCCGGTGGACCCAGCGCTTCACAAGTGTCCCGAGTTCCACCCCTCCCTCAAGGCAGTTTCTATTTAAAGGGGCACTGACCCAGTTTCTTTAGGATGACCTGACTTCCCAGAGAACAGTAACACTATGCACATAGTGACTTGCTCTGCTTCAAGGATGTGAAATTCATAGGAGATTTTCCTTAGGTTTTCTTAGAGTGTAACAAGTCAATGCCATATGGCTCCTGTGGGAATTCTAGATTCAAAAATCAGGAGTATCCAGTTGGGGGGCTTTCCAACTTTTGAAACATGTTGGAGGGTGGGGGCAGCAATGAAGATGCAAGAATAGAAGGAAGATTTGAGGAAGAAAAAAGATGAAGGGAGGGATGAAGATAGGAGAGAAGAAGCTGGGGAGGGAGGGAGGAAGAGAAAAAGGTGGGGAGGAAGGGAGAGAGAGAAGGGCCAGAGGAGGGAAGGGAAGGTGAGGGAAGAGAGGAACATTCAAGAGGCTTCGCAAAGCAAAACTGAAACAAGCAGACAGGGAGGGCTCAAGGAGAGATGGAGAAACTTCCTGCCCAGCAGTTTCTCAATTCCCAAGAGGGCCCACGGTACTTCCTACAACTTACATCCAAGATATTCTGCTCTAGTCTTACAAATATACCATTTTACTGGAGCAGATGTGGGGATGGAGTGGGAAATAAAGAGAAACACATAGTTCATTGGTTTTTCTCCTACACAATGCTACTTCAGAAAGTAGAAAAGGACTGAGAAAATGAAAATGAAGGGATGCACTCATCAGCAAAAGCTGGATGGTATCAATTATAAAACAGAAAATAACCAGTAAATGTCCAAGTTGGGGCTTTCAAAAAATAGATTAAACTTTAGAAAATTCAGGAACATTCGTAATAAAAAATACAAAGCAAAGGGATCAACATCACAGATTTCCTATTAAATTATGAGATTAAAATGAATATCATATATCTCAAAACTCGTAGGATGTAACTGAAGTTAACAGTCTTGAACGCTAAAAACTAAAGTGATATGAGGCTTTATCACAGAGGATAAAACTTGGCAAAATCAACCCAAAGAAAATAAAAGAAAGGAGATAACGTAATAGCAAAAGCGATTACAACAGAAAACATATATGAGAAGATTAACACAGCCAAAAATTGGCCCTGTGAAAAAGACTCTAAAATGTCAAAGCCCCAGTATGATTAAGGAAAAAAGAAAAGGCAGAAAAAAAAAAAAAAGAGAGAAGGCAGAAATAAGCAATATCAAGAAAGAAAAAGGAATACAGCCATCATTTTAAAAATACAGAATAGGCAAATTGCTAGAAAAACATTATTTACTGGAACAGACTGATGAAGAGATATGAAATCTGAACAGCCCAATATTGCCACTAAATAAAATTAAATCAACAGTGAAAAACCTTTTTATAAATAAAACTCCCAGGCTAGACAGCTTCACCATCAAGTCCTAGATATCATTCAGTGACCCAGCCCTGGGTGGTTCCTGCAACTGCCAAGAAAGGATCAGCAACAGAAACCACCAAAAGAGCCACTCCCGGTTAACAGAACAGAACCTCAG
The DNA here is from genome assembly GCF_002263795.3 of Bos taurus. Lineage (NCBI taxonomy): Eukaryota > Metazoa > Chordata > Mammalia > Artiodactyla > Bovidae > Bos > Bos taurus. The sequence continues at coordinate 14,717,767 of NC_037339.1, forward strand.
TGGGTGGCCCAAAGAGATGGAGAAAACGAAAATTAATGCCATGTGGTTGACACTAGATAAGCCACAGGAGTCCATGTGAGAAACTCTGTTGGAGAAGGGGGCATCAGTGGATGAACGCATAGATTATACAATCATCACTATGATTCTAACAAGACATGCTGAAATTCTAAGGGACATGGAGTCGCTAAAAAAAGTTGAAATGTCACTGCTGACAGAATACATAAATTAGGTATCCTTCAAGATCTATTCAACTTTCTACTTCAGCAGTTACATAAGCTATAAACAACTACAGAACAACTGGTGCAATTTATTTCTAGGAATACAAGTACAGAAAAAAAAAAATACACTCAAAATATTATAAAATATAACAGAATGGTTAGTTCTAAATCAGTCCAAAACATACATTATTTGTGACTTGAAATAAACTTTGAATAACTGATGAAATGATCCTCCTTTTTTTGGTTACCAAGTAATAAATGGTGCAATTTATAAAAACAGGGAGAAAATGAAGTGAAAGTCAGTCATGTCCCACTCTTTGCAACCCTATGAACTACACAGCCCATGGAACTCTCCAGGCCAGAATACTGGAGTGGGTAGCCTTTCCCTTCTCCAGGAGATCTTCCCAACCCAGGGATCGAACCCAGGTCTTCCACATTGCAGGCAGATTCTTCACCAGCTGAGCTACCAGGGAAACCCCCCCAAAACAGGGATGATGTGCTCTATTTTAAAATGAAAGTGATGAAAATTATTCATTAGCCACATGATCTGACCCCTGACATAATCAAGAATAAATTATCTTAAAATAATCTTTAATATTGAAGGCACAGCTTATTGAAGCAAATTTTATGACTATTTTCAATATTTAGTAATTACAATTTACCTTAAAAGTCATTTCTTTTTACATTTTCTTAAACATAAAGATTTTATTAAGAAAAGACTAGACTGTCGCAGTTATTGGTTAAAAATTTTAAGACTGTTATAATACTTAGATCTTCCTAGACAGAATATATTTAACAGTAAAATACTGCAACTGCAATAAAATAAGAATTCATTACATTTAAGAACACACCTTTTTATAATGGCTCCCTTCCATCTCAAGCATATCACATCTGTGTGAAATGCATGCCCTGCCCTGTTCACTTCGTTCCTAGTTAATGATACTGATCAATCTCTGGACTTCATCTCTAAGTTCCTTCCCGAAGTGAGTCTTTTCCTAAACACTTAGACCAGGTGAGGTCTCCCTGTGAAATGCTCTCACAGACCTGTATCAGTTCAGTTCCGTCGCTCAGTCGTGTCTCTTTGCGACCCCATGAACCACAGCACGCCAGGCCTCCCTGTCCATCACCAACTCCCAGAGTCCACCCAAACCCATGTCCACTGAGTTGGTGATGCCATCCAGCCAGCTCATCCTCTGTCGTTCTCTTCTCCTCCTGCCCTCGATCCTTCCCAGCAATAGACATGAATACAGCTGCTTTATAGAATTTAATTGCTGTATAACTGAAGACAGGACAGCGTGACACACCTGTATGCCCCACGCATAGCGGACACGGAACACAGGTAGTTTTCTCACTGTTGCACCTCCAGCATCCAGCGGGAGTCAGATGTGTGTGAAGCAGAGGGAAGAGGGGACTACGGAGAGCACAGCAAGTGTCATTCCTGTTTTTAAATAAAGTGCTTATATAAAAGGTAAAAGAATTTCAGTAGGTTCTTTGTGTAAGCTGGAACAGAACTTAAGATTGGAATTACTTTAAGTTGCTTAAATAGTTAAATCCCAACATTCCCTCAGAGATGCCAGAAGTTTCCAGAAGTCTTAAGTTTGAGGAAATTTTAAAATTTACATTTTAAATTTACATGAAAAATTACATTTCACGTCTCCCATAGGAAAAATAATGTACAAAATAATGTATGTACAAGCTGGATTTAGATAAGGCAGAGGAACCAGAGGTCAAATTACTAACATCCACTGGATCATACAGAAAGTTACGGAATTCCAGAAAAACATCTACTTCTGCTTCATAGACTACACGAAAGCCCTAGACTGTGTGGATCACAACAAACAGTGGAAAATTCGTAAAGAGATGGGAATACCAGATCACCTTACCTGCCTCCTGAGAAATCTGTATGCAGGTCAAGAAACAACAATTAGAACTGGACATGGAACAACAGACTGGTTCCAAATTGGGAAAGGAGTATATTAAGGCTGTATACTGTCACCTTGCTTATTTAACTTATATGCAGAGTACATCATGTAAAATGCCAGGCTGGATAAATCATAAACTGGAATCAAGACTGCTGGGAGAAATATACAAACCTCAGATATGCAGTTAATACCACCATTATGGCAGAAAGCAAAGAGGAACTAAAGAGCCTCTTGATGAAAGTGAAAGAGGAGAGTGAAAAAGCTGGCCTGAAACCCAACATTCAAAAAACGAAGATCATGACATCTGGCCCATCACTTCATGGTAAATGAAAGGGGAAAAAGTGGAAACAGTGACAGATTTTCTTTTCTCGGGCTCCAAAATCACTGTGGACAGTGACTGTAGCCATGAAATTAAAAGACACCTGCAACTTGGAAGAAAAGCTATGACACTTTTGTATTAAAAAGCAGAAACATTTTTGCCTACAAAGATCTGTATAGTCAAAGCTGTATTTCCGGTAGTCATATATGGGTGTAAGAAGAGTTGACGATAAAGAAAGCAGAGCACCTAAGAATTGACGCTTTCTAATTGTGGTGCTGGAGAAGACTTGAGAGTCCCTTGGTCTGCAAGGAGATCCAACCAGTCAATTCTAAAGGAAATCAATCCTGAATATTAACTGGAAGGATTGATGCTAAAGCTGAAGCTCCAATACTTTGGCCACCTGATGTGAAGAGCTGACTCATCACATCAGTATCAAGACTCTGATACTGAGAAAGATTGAGGGCAGGAGGAGAAGGGGACAACAAAGGATGAGATGATTAGATGGCATCATCAATTCAATGGACATGAGTTTGAGCAAACTCCGGGAGATAGTAAAGGACAAGGAAGCCTGGTGTGCTACAGTCCATGGAGTCACAAAGAGTCGGATGCAACTTAGTGACTGAAAAACAACAGCAAAAGAAAATAATAAAAATAATATATAGACAATAATATCACCACTATTGAGGAACTCGTATCCACACACTATTCTCAGTACTTTATATATATATAGTATCTCATGTAATTCCCGTAAGAACTCTGTGCTGTGCTAAGTTGCATCAGTCATGTCCGACTCTTTGTGACCCTATGGACTGTAGCCCACCAGGCTGCTCTGTCCATGGGATTCTCCAGGAAAGAGTACTGGAGTGGGTTGCCTTTCCCTTCTTCAGGGGATCTTCCCGACTCGAGGATTGAATCTGTGTCTCTTATGTCGCCTGCAATGGCAGATAGGTTCTTTACCACAGCACCACCTGGGAAGCCCGTAAGAACTTTACTTTACCATTTTATAGGCGGGAAACTGAGGCACAGAATGACCAGGAAACATGCCCAAATTCATAGGCCTAAGCAGATAATTTTTTGAGTAAGGTTTAGCATCTGACTCAAAAAGCCACTAGTCCTAGGAAAGTCTCTGTTCCTTAGATCTCAGGCTTCCCAGATGCTGTGATGGTAAAGAATATGCCTGCCAATACAGGAAACCAGGAGACGTGGGATCGATCCCTGGGTTGGGAAGATCCCCTGGAGGAGGAAATGACAACCCACTCCAGTATTCTTGCCTGGAAAAATCCCGTGGATACAGGAGCCTGACAGGCTACGGTCCACGGGCTCGCAAAGAGTTGTACACAACTGAGGGACTAAACAACAGCCTTCGATCTTGTTTGAGAATTACTGACTCTTTTATCACACAGTTCTTAAAATCTGATTATCAGGCTTTCTGGGCTTCAGGAGATTATAACAATTAAATGAAAAGGGCAAACAGTTACCAGCTATGCACAGTATCAAGAAGAGGTAACTTTTCTGTCTTGTTAGGCTGAGAGGTAAGTAGTTGCATCCATAAAGACAAGTCATGGTCCTGGATCTGAGCCTGAGTCATCATCAAACAGTAACCATCTCAGCAGGTTAAAATAAGATTAGGCACCTAAAAGTTTGTTTCAGTTAGCCCAATACTTCTCTTATGTCAAACACTAGAACCACTGGAAAACCTACATGAATAAGTTATAACCGTTTAGAATTTGGAACATGCCATCTTCTCATGTTATTTATTTAGAAATGAAATGGGAAAAGTTTACACCTCCAAGGCTGGCCCTGAAAGGATAATAGGGACAGTTTACTTTAAATATGACAAAAAATGGGAAGTACAGTATACATTTCACAAAAATATAACTACTGAACCACCACTGGAGAGCATCTAAGGAACAAAAATAATACTGAGAAATATTAAATGAGAAGAACTGGATGATAACATAAGACTCAGGGAGTTTGAGTTTCATATTTTTAAACTGAAGGAATCAGAAGTGTGCAAGTTCTAAAAGGTATTGATAACATATAAACAACTCTTTTAAATTGAGAAACTACAAAAGAAAACAACCTTAAAGTATTTCACTTTAATATAATCTTAATATTCTTTAATATAAATTTGATCAAATCAAGATGAAAAGACCTATTGTTTTACGGTACGTTAGTGTTCTTTAGTGGAGCTTCCCTGGTGGCTCAGCTGGTAAAGAATCCGTCTGCAATGCAGGAGATCTGGGTTCTTTGGTTTAGTAGGGTGATGCTATTAAATATTCCTTGGGATTTAGGGATTGTTGCTAAATGTATTTCTACATATAAAAATATTACCATGTGAAAATATGCAAGGGACTTGGGACATAAAGATTCTAGTGAAATAGACATTGAGCAAATAACTTTAACAGTAAATTCCACTGTAGATACTAAGGAAAGATACTAAGGCGGTAGTTATCCCAGAGCTGGCTGGTTACATATGATAAGAGCAGCAGCAGCTGAGTTTAGGATGATTAGGGGTTTGGCTCATACACAGAGTCTATCTTGGTCCTGTTGACTGGCAGAATACAGGAGGAGCAGACCATCTGAAAGGGGTGATAACTGAGGAGCGCAGCCTGGATGGGACACGCAAGGAGACGTGTTTACAGGGAAACTGAGGCCACTCGAGCACAGCCCCAGAATTTCTACAGAGGAGTACGTCAGCAGCAGAAAGGGTTAGAGACACTTCTGAGGCTGCGTTTCCACACCAAACACACTACTTGTCCATGTTTCTGTGGTTTTCAGTTGCTTGTCTCATACAGATTGTATGTTTACACAGGGACGCTTTCCTGTGTTGACAGGTGGTGGAGGGTCTCGTGGGCTAGAGCCCACCGCTCTCTGCCCTCTGCACTACCAGAGGTTGACCTAGGATCCCACAGATAAAACTCAAGTGGAGGGAGCCTATCATCACATCTGGGCAGGGTCCCCGCAGTCCAAAGAAAATCTGCAGAGTAAGAGGAAGAGAAGGGCAACGACAGAACCTAAGAAAACACCAACAGTTAAGAGGGCTGGGCGAGGAAAAATTTTAAAATAAATAAATGAGACTCAAAAAGAGAAGGTCAAGAGAGGAGAACTAGGAACCAAGGGAGGAGAACATCAGACAATGATGACAAAGACAAGAGACTGAAGGAGGTAAGACTGAAAAGTGTTTCTCAGACTTGAGACTGGACAGTTAGGAAGTCAGTGGTCATGTGTGCAATGCAACAGTCTCAGGAACCTACGCTGTAAGCGGGTGACGAAGAGGGAAGAGTCGGCCCACAGCCACATCGATGAGTGGAGATCAGGAAGACACGGTCTGGGGCTGGGGGGTGGGCAGGGAGTGGCTTGCTGATCCACACAAGTTGCAAGTAAAGAGGAAAAGATGAAAGATAACAAGGGGTGATGTATTGATAGCATCATTATGAAGTAAAGACCCAGAGGACACAGGAGGGAATTGGCTGTTTATAATTATGCACAGAAATTTAAACTAGAGTGTGATAAGAACACTGGTTTCAGCTGACGTTACTGTTGTGATGCAGAGGCTTTCATTCACTTGTTCATGTATTTACAAGCACGTGCCAAGTACAGCTGAATACACACACACACACACACACACACACACACACACACACACTCACACACTCACACACACACAAACACACTCACTATGTTTTCAGTGTTCATCAGTTACCACCACATACAACCCCTGCCCTATCTTGAAGACTTGGTCCATAATGCTGCTAAACAACATGCAATTGGTTAAGTATTTCTATTAATCCATGAGTGGATTTTATCTTCTTTATGTCCTCTTAGAATATCCAAGGGGCGACAATTACTAAAACAATGATGGTGATTGATGACGGTGACAATGACAATAATGGTGACAATGACAATAATGGGAAGGGGGCAGGTAAGCTGGGTCCAGCAGAAAAAGTATTCCTCCTTTGAATTCCCCCCAAATATTTCCTATATAATTTATTTAATAATGATGCGCACAGATTACATTATTCGGATTAAAAAGAAAACCTTCGTATATTTAGATTCTATCTCAATTAGACACCTCAAAGATGTCACAATTTCTTTGTATCCCCTCAAACTCCATGTCTCTCAAACATAAAGATGCTCGAAGTGAAGTGAAGTCGCTCAGTTGTGTCCGACTCTTTGAGAATCCATGGACTGCAGCCTACCAGGCTTCTCAGTCCATGGGATTTTCCAGGCACGAGTACTAGAGTGGGGTGCCATTTCCTTTTCCAGGGAATCTTCCCGACCCAGGGATTGAACCCGGGTCTCCCGCATTGTAGGCAGACGATTTACCATCTGAGCTACCAGGAAAGCAAATCTCTTCTTATTTTAGCATAAATAATGCAAAGCTAAATTAGAGAAATAGGTGCATGTTAGCAAACTTGTAGTAGGCTGTTTTTGAAAGGGAGAATGAACATTTATTGTCTGCTACCCACTCCAGTGTTCTTGCCTGGAGGATCCCAGGGATGGGGGAGCCTGGTAGGCTGCCATCTATAGGGTCACACAGAGTCGGACACGACTGAAGCGACTTAGCAGCAGCAACAGCAGCAGCAGTCCACAAAAAGGAAATGAATATCGGCTCCATATATACACTGTATCATTTAATCCTCGTAACACCCTCCTCCCATTTTTCAGAAGAAGAAACTGAGTTTTTTAGAGAGGTTAAATAGTTTACTGCAGGTTACACTGCTAGTCACTGAAGGTCCAGGGCCAGAGATCCAAAAGGCCGTGTTACTTCCCACCCAACCATACAACACCCTCCATTATAAGTGATGTGCAGAGACAGTAAGCATTTTGAACATTTGTATTCTTAGGAGGCAAGTTTTATTCAAACATTATAGGTTTTTTTAAAAGGTATTAGTTACTAAGATAAAAAATATATTTGTTGAAACATTTACTTTAAATATATAATCAGTGATAAAAATATTAATGACAAATAATGATAACAACTAGTATTTATTATTATAAGGTGCCAGAAGCTACGCTTAGTGCTTTAGAAGGTGTATCTTATTTATGCTCTACAATAATCTCAAGAGATAGGTACTGTTACTGCTATCCTCATTTACAAATGAGAAAATTGAGGCTCAGAGAAGTTAACGGTCTCAAGATCATAAGTGCCAAAGTAAAGAGTATTACAGGAACCTATTTTTGTAATGTGCTTTCCAGTAACAAACTCCAAGAAAATTAATATATTATTTAAACACAGCTTTTCCTCTAAATGACAAATACACTCAATACTGTGCTATGCAGATTTGGACATTCATTATAAAACAAGCAACATATGGAAACACAGTATTCCATGGATAGTCCTTCAACTACAAATGGTGCGTTCAATTTAAAATCTGAGTTTTAATCCTCCAGTCTTTTTATAGCAATGGCCAATCAGTAAATGTTAAACCAAAGATGCTATATAGAAAGCTAGCATAACCAGCTAGCTTCCTTTTAAAATCCTTAACTGTTAAGAATTATGAGCAAGATCTACAAAAACTGGTCAACTCTGAACATAGAATATCATCTAAATATTCCCAAACACCCAGAGTTTACAGAGTGGTCAACTAAGAGAGGATACCTACAGTAACAGGCAGGACTTAATAGGTAGGGGCTGGGAAAAATCCAAGTATACACAGAGATTATTCTTACTCAACAGTAGATGGCGCTAACACATCATATTCTTTTTTTTTTTTTTAAATAGTGTCCATTCCCTTCTATCCACTCCAGCACTCTTGCCTGGAAAATCCCATGGACAGAGGAGTCTGATAGGCTGCAGTCCATGGAGTCTCGAAGACTCGGACACGATTGAGCGACTTCACTTTCACTTTTCACTTTCATGCATTGGAGAAGGAAATGGCAACCCACTCCAGTGTTCTTGCCTGGAGAATCCCAGGGACGGGGGAGCCTGATGGGCTGCCGTCACTGGGTCACACAGAGTCGGACACGACTGAAGCGACTTAGCAGCAGCAGCAGCATGATTCTATATAATTTAATTTCTAATTATTTAAACCTGAACACACAGGCATCTTATATACAAATCTGGACAATTTTTTAAAATGTATTAATATATGATTAAAATTTACAAAATTTGTTAACAAATTTAACAGACACACTATCACAAAATTTGAAAAACAGAAAAAAATAACAGATAAAAGAAACTCAAAAATTGTATGTGAATGTTTTACGGTTAGAGTAGCCAGAAAGGGATATTACTTGTATAGTCAACCAACCATAGGAATGCTCAAACAGCCCTCTAAAACCTCTGCTGCTGCTGCTGCTGCTAAGTCACTTCAGTCGTGTCCAACTCTGGACTGCAGCCCACCAGGCTTCTCCGCCCATGGGATTCTCCAGGCAAGAACACTGGAGTGGGTTGCCATTTCCTTCTCCAATGCATGAAAGTGGAAAGTGAAAGTGAAGTCGCTCAATCGTGTCCGAGTCTTCGAGACTCCATGGACTGCAGCCTATCAGACTCCTCCATCCATGGGATTTTCCAGGCAAGAGTACTGGATTGGGGTGCCATTGCCTTCTCCCCTAAAACCTCTAGTATTTACAATCATCAGTTTTCCTATCTCTTCACAAAATCCTTTAAAACTTTGCAGAATATTCTAACTTCCTTGGAAGGAAAAGGAATATAGTTCTTCCCCACCCCTTCACATAGTAGCCTACCTTTTATACATCATAATAAGAGACAACAGAGGATGAGATGGTTGGATGGCATCACCGACTCAATGGACATGAGTTTGAGCAAACTCCAGAAGATAGTGAAGGGCAAGGAAGCCTGGAATGCTGCAGTCCAAGGGGTCACAAAGAGTTAGACACGACTGAGCAACTGAACAATAACAGTGCCAACCCAACGGTAAATAATGTCTCTGAATGCTGGGCATTCATAGGTATGTAAAAAGTTGTTTTAATTAGCTTAGAAGAGATAAAATGCAGTTACTTATTATTACCTGTCACGTTAGTCTAGAATGGGAGCTGGGATAGGGGAAGACAGGGAATGACAGAAATTATTTTAAGTACAAATGATGCTCATGATAAATATATTAAATGATTTGTGGCATAAGATATCGGTCTCAAATCCTACAAGTAAATCTAGTTACACATCCTGATGTAACACGAAACAGTGCAGCACTATTTTCAGTTGAGGGGCTCTGGCACATGAACATCAAGCCACACAGGTGGTTATTCAGCCTACATACTGATTTGCATTAGGATGACTGATTACCGTAGGATACCTTAAGTGAGACCAGAACTGTAGACAATACCTGAGTGCTTGTGGCTTGACTCCTAGTCCCAATATTTACATACTATGATACCCCAGGAAGTAATTAAAATAATTTTCAAACTCAATTTCCTCATTTATAAAATGGAAGTATATAAATCCCATTTCTAATGTAAGTATAAAATGGGATTATAATGAGAACTAAAAAATAAAAGCTATGTAGAATACACAGCATAAGTGACATACAAAGATCCAGAGAACATAAGACTGCATTTTCCTTCTAGCATATTACAGAAACAGTAAAGAGCAGACAGAAATAGCAGTAATCACTTCATCAAGGCAATAATCAGAAAGTAAGGTTTTAAAACATTTAAATCCAGACAACCTGCCCTCTGATCAGCAAAATCTAATAAAGTATGAGTTGCTGAAAAATGGGCACATAATATAAGCAAATAAAACCTCAAAGTCATAAATAGTAATAGTATAACTAGTGACTCCAGCTACAAACCTAAGGGCGGTCACCATACACATGTGTACAGAAATTCCTATTGGTCATATTTCAATCTTTAAATGTACAGCAATCTGTATATAACCTAATGCCAACTGTGTACCTAGTTACTAAGAGACTTTTTAGTAAGATTATTTTTACTGAGTCCACACATATTAAATATTAGATTTTTTATTACATTTTTCATTAGAAAGACATTTCAAAAATGTCCTACTATTGCAGAAAGAACAAATGACTAGGATAACTCTCAACCTAGAATTGGGTACCCAAGACCTTTCAAGAATTAAAGTCCTTTTCAGATAAACATAAAATAAAAATTTGTCACCATTTAACATTCACCAAAGAAACTCCCCAAAAATATTCCTTTAGGGAAAAGAAAAATGCTCCCTTTAAAAGGTCTGAGTTACAAGAAGGAACAGTAAGCAAAGAAGCTGGTAGACATGTATATAATACTAAACATTGTCTACCGTAATAATAAATAATATTTGTTACTTAGATAATAAATAATAATGTCAATGTCTACATAAATAATGTCAAATTTATGGAACTTTAAAAAAATGAAATTAAAATGGTCAATAACAATGTCTGACTAGTATAAACTAAAAGAATGTAAGTAGAATATATAGCTCTCAAACCCAAATGGGGGGAAAAAAACCTCTCCCCACACACATCAAAATCCTACTATACAGTATTTACAAAAGACACAGTAAAATATAAGGGCATGGAAATACTAAAAGATGGAAAGTGGAAAAAAGAGATCATTGGCAATATCAACTCAAGAAAGCTGGAATGACCTTATTAAAATAAGACAAAATAAATCTAAGCAAAAGGCATCATTAGGGATAAAAAGAATCAAGACGTAATAGCTTCAATGCACCAGAAATGCACAAGAATTCTCCTCTTGTATTCACTGAATACATATAAATCTATAAAGCAAAAATTGATAGAATCATAAAGGAGAATGCGTCAAATGCCCTCTCTTGACAATATTTAGATTAAGCAGACAAAATTAGTTAAGGTATTAAACATCTAAAAAAGCAATTAAATAACTTGACTCAATGGACACAAAGAGAATTCCCAACTTCACAGTTAAAGAATACACATCCTCTACAAGCATCCATGGAATATCTACATAAACTGTTCATGCGCTAAACCATAAGGCAAGACTAAACAAATTTCAAAGAACCTGTATCACACAACCAACATTGTAGATCACTATGCATAATTCATTTATACATAATTTGCTAACAAAAATGATAAAAATGTAAAAACACCTACATTTTAAAGCACTCCTAGATCATTTCTGCGTCAAAAATAAAATATAGTGATGATTTAAAACACTTAAAATGGGGACTTCCCTGGTGGTCCAGTGGTTAAGACTCCATGCGCCCAATGCAAGAGGCCTGGATTCGATCTTTGGTCAGGAAACTAGATCCCATATGCCACAACTAAGACCCAGCATGGCCAAATAAATGAATACAATTCAAATGAAAAGAAAATGTAGACTTGTAAGATATGCTACCAAAGTAATAACCTGGAAGAAATATTATAGCCTTAAATGCTTATAACATTAAAGAAGAAAACTTGAAAATTAAGAGCTATTCTAAATTTAAGAATAGAAATTTCAACTTAATAGAACAGGAACTAAAATAAGCCTAAAGGCAGAGAGAAACAGACAATGAATATAAAACAAAGATTCATAAAACTTTAAAACAAGATACAATTCTTACATGTTTGGTTCTTTGAAAGGCTAATAAAACAGGTCCGTGGACATAGGAGCCTGGCAGGCTACAGTCTATGGGGTTGCAAAGAGTCAGACACGACTGAGTGACTATCACTCACTCACTGAAAACATTAATGAAGAAAATGGGATACAAATATAAATAGCATGAGGAATTAAAGGATATAATCAAAATTAAAATATATTAGAATACTACGAAATTTGAGGCAACACTAAGAAACATCTGACCTAGAACCTTTTACATGTAAATTTCTATCAAACAGCCAAGGTACAGAAGATGATATTCTTACAAAAATAAATCTAGTAGTGAATAAAAAGAGATCATGACCAAGTTGGGCTTATTCCAGCAATAAAAGACTGGCTAATCATTAGAAAATCTTAAAAATTTATTTATCACCTTAAAAAATTAAAAGAAAAAGAAAAGATCATTCGAAGAGATTAAAAAAAGATGGACAAAATTTAAAACTTAGTACCTAAAAATGTAAGAAAGCTTCTTTAACCACATATAAGATATCTTTCCAGACCTACAGACCAAATCCTTCTTAACAGTGAAATGTCAGAAGTATTTGTTTCTAAGTTAGGAACAAGTCTGCCAGCATTAGCACTCTACTAGAAGGTCTAGTCCTATGCTCACCAATACAGCAGCCACTAGCCACAGGCAACTATGAGCACTTGAAATATGGCTAATCCAAATTGAGACGTGCTATAAAAGTTAAACATATACTAGCTTATGAAGATTTAGTAACCCCAAAAAGTTAAATATCTCCTTAATAATTTTATACTGATTACATTCTGAAATAACAATATTAGATTAAATAAAGCATATTATTCAAATTAGTTGCACCTGTTCCTTTACATTTTTAATGTGACTACTACAAAACCTACACACCTTATATCTATTAGAATGGCTATCAGCAAAAAAGACGAGATACAACATGTTAGCAAAGATGTCTAAAAAAGGGAATGCTTGTGCATTTTGGTAGGAATGTAAATTGGTGTAGCCACCGTGGCAAATAGTATAGAGATTACTCAAAAAATTAAAAATACAGATACCATATGACCCAGCCATTCTACTTCTAGATATTTAAAAACACAAAATCAAAAAGATACTGGCACCCCTGTGTTATTTGGATTTATGACAAACACAGATTTGCAAAGAAGAAAAAGGACGGTCTTTTCAAATATTGCTGCTGCTAAGTCACTTCAGTCGTGTCCGACTCTGTGTGACCCCAGAGACAGCAGCTCACCAGGCTCCCCCATCCCTGGGATTCTCCAGGCAAGAACACTGGAGTGGGTTGCCATTTCCTTCTCCAATGCATGAAAGTGAAAAGTGAAAGTGAAGTTGCTCAGTCCTGTCTGACTCCTAGCGACCCCATGAACTGCAGCCTACCAGGCTCCTCCATCCATGGGATTTTCCAGGCAAGAGTACTGGAGTGGGGTGCCATTGCCTTCTCCGAATATTAGTGCTGAGCTAATTAGCTGCCCCTATATGGAAAAACTTATTCTTAATCTCTATCACAAACCATATTTTTTAAAAAAATCAAATAAGATGGACTATAGCTCTAAATGTTAAACAGTTTCTAGAAAATAACATAGGAGAATATCTTGGTGATAAGCAAAAATTTCTTAAACAGAACACAAAAGCATTAACTATAAAGGGAAAAATAAACAAACTGGACTACATCAAAATTGGGAAAGACATCAATAAAAGAATGAAAAGACACACTGCATTGTGAGAGGAGATATTTGTAATACATCAAAGAGCTTATTTCAGGAATATTTAAAGAACTCCTAAAATCAATAAGAAAAAGCTTAATAGAAGAAACAGACAAGAGACTTGAACAGATATTTTACAAAATAATATATCCCAATAGCATGTCTGTCTGCTTTCTATCTATGTTCAATCTTATTGTTCATAAGGGAAATGCAATTTAAAACCACAATGAGGTAACACTACATACCCACCAAGGTAGCTAAAATTAGAAAGACTGATGAACAGATTTAAATGGGACGGATGGAGTTAGAAGCAAATAGACCACTCATACATAGCTGGTAGATGTGCAAATAGGAAACTTGGTAATATCTACTAGAGATGAACATACGCAAACCAGCCAGCAATTTTATTCCTAGGACTATCCTCAACAGAAATGCAAACATATGTGCACCAAAAGGATATACATGGGAATGTTTATAGCTGAATAGTCATGCTGTTGCTGTTAAGTCGCTTTAGTCGTGTCCGACTCTGTGTGACCCCACAGACGGCTGCCCACCAAGCTCCCCCGTCCCTGGGATTCTCCAGGCAAGAACACTGGAGCGGGTTGCCATTTCCTTCTCCAATGCATGAAAGTGAAAAGTGAAGTTGCTCAGTCGTGTCTGACTCTTAGCAACCCCATGGACTTCAGCCTACCAGGCTCCTCCGCCGTGGGATTTTCCAGGCAAGAGTACTGGAGTGGGGTGTCATTGCCTTCTCCGAATAGTCATGAAAGTTTCCAAATAAAAACTATCTAAAGTCATCAATAGAAAAATACAATGTGATATACTTATACAATGAAATACTACATAGTTAACGACAATCAGCAAATTTCTGTTAAACAAGGATGAATCTCACAAATAGAACCAGAAGTAAATGCGTATATAGCATACAATTTCTTATAAAGTTTGAAATGAACAAAAGTAACTGACACTAGACTAGTATCTTTACCTAGATGAATGAGGGTAGTAATTAGGAGGTAGTTTGAAAGGGGATTCTAGAATGCTGCTAATGTACTCAACTTCAAACCACAATGAACTAACATTTTCATGCATTGTATTAGCAAAATTGAAATGGTCTGTAATATCAAATTACAATTGGTGAGCTTTCTATGCACAGCTGGTGGGAGGGCAAATTGGAACAATAGTTGTGGAAAGTCCCTTTACAAGTTGAACACGTGTCTCTTCCATGATTGGGCCAATCCATTCCAGCTGGAAATACTATACAGGTCTAGGCATGTGTGTAAACAAATGCTCACACATCCCTGTCCACGCTGACAAAAAAACAAAGACAAAAACAAAACACAACTGGAAACAACCCTAAATGCTGAGCAAGAGAAGACTATAGAGTCTTCTGTGGGCTTTCACACACCTAAGTTTCATGTATTCATGAAAATGAACAATGCACAGTTATACATGGATGCTCTTAAAACAACACTGAGTGAAACGCATAATCCAGACAAGACTCCCCACAGGATTTTCTATAAGGCTCCTAAAACAAACAAAACTAACAACACATTGTTTAAGGATAGTACTTATCTAGATAAGCTGATGTGGGATCTATTTTGATGTAAAACACAGGGGAAAGTGGATGCTGGGGGGAGGCGGAAGGGATTAAAAAATAGTTTCAAAGATACTCTAATGTTTTATTCCCTGGTGGCTCAGCAGTAAAGAATCTGCCTACAATGCAGGAGAAGCGGGTTCAATCCCTGAGTCAGGAAGATCCCCTAGCAACCCATTCCAGTATTCTTGCCTGGAGAATCCCATGGACAGAGGAGCGTGGCAGGCTACAGTCCATGGGGTTGCAAAGAGTCGGACACAACTTAGTAACTAAACAACAATAATAAAGTAGATTCACAGCTGTTTATTTCAAAATTAGCTTAAATGTTATGTAATTCTTTTACATGACTCCCAGATCCAATGACCAAAAGAACTCCTTAAAATATGAAAATATGAGTTCCATTTCATTTCCCTTGAAGACTGCTCAAGAGATATACTCTCACCGGTAGCCATCTACATTCAATATCTCTCAGGTACTCTTTACCTCTCCTATCAAACATATTCCTCAAAAGGCCACCTGCGGTTGTAGTAGCAGCAAATATAGCAAAGTAGGTAGCTCCAAAGGCACGTCCCTCCAAGAACCATGCCCCAAAATGAGCAAAACGAACAGAATCAACTTTGTAGGAGTTCTGGAAAGTAGTCAAAGGTTTATAAGCAACCAAGCAAATAGTGAATCATAAGGGGAAACACGAACATGGTAGATAAGCTTGGCAGCATTTCTACTTGCCCACCAACTCCCTGGCTCTGCTGCAGTCTTGATGACGGAAGCCTTCATTCAGTGTGGGACACCGGCCCCTGGCTGCACTGGGAGCAGAGCAGACCTTGTTCTCAAAGAATCGTGTCTGTATTGACCTATCTGTGGACAACCTGAAAGACTGACGGACATTCACTCACTCCAGGTGGAAAAGTAGCTGAGTAGAGGGCATTCTTGCTGCTGCTACTAAGTCGCTTCAGTCGTATACAACTCTGTGCGACCCCATAGACGGCAGCCCACCAGGCTTCCCCATCCCTGGGATTCTCCAGGCAAGAACACCGGAGTGGGTTGCTGTTTCCTTCTCCAATGCATGAAAATGAAAAGTGAAAGTGAAGTCGCTCAGTCATGCCCGACTCCTCTCGACTTCACCAGGCAGCCCACCAGGCTCCTCCGTCCATGGGACTCTTCAGGCAAGAGTATTGGAGTGGGATGCCATTCCTAGTAAACACTAAAGGCAAATGAACAACCCTCTGTCACCTGAGGCAAAAAGATTACAGGGAAGGTGCACAAAAGATACGCTGACAGCCTGGGGAGAGAGATTCTATGGAAAATTAGTACACTGGAAAGGTACCATCTATACTGGGAAATCAGAAAGCCAACATGCACGCCCAGCACAGGATGTGAGAAGACCCTGAAACGTTACTCCTGGCAGATCTTCAGGTTCAGTGCATGAGGAAGTAAAGGCTAAGGGAGAACTATAAATTGCCTAGCTCAGCTTTAAAGGCTGTCCCAATGCAGGGCCAATCTACAAAGAGTGGGAGGGTTGGGGTTATTTGGCAAGGAGATGGGGGGCAGGGGGGGGGTCCAGACATTCAAGGCAATCTCTGCCAAAACACTGCTGCTGCTGCTGCTGCTGCTAAGTCACTTCAGTCGTGTCCTGCAACCCCATAGACGGAAGCCCGCCAGGCTCTGCCGTCCCTGGGATTCTCCAGGCAAGAACACTGGAGTGGGTTGCCATTTCCTTCTCCAATGCATGAAAGTGAAAAGTGAAAAGTGAAGTCGATCAGTCGTGTCTGACTCTTAGCGACCCCATGGACTGCAGCCTACAGGCTCCTCCGTCCATGGGATTTTCTAGGCAAGAGTACTGGAGTGGGGTGCCATCGCCTTCTCCGCTGCCAAAACACTAGCTGACCTCAAACCTCTGAAGTGCAACAGACACTTCAGAGATCACCTACAGCAAAAATACAGAAATAAACCCATAGAACTCTCACCAACTGATTTTAGAAAGGGGTGCCTTCTTAAACAGGGGAAGAACAGTCTTCAACAAACGGTGCTGGTACATTGGATACTGACATGCAAATGAATAAACCTAGACTTCTACTCATACCATTGACAAATTCAAAATAGACCAATGATCAAAATATAGGAGCTGAAACTAAAAAATTTCTGGAGCAAAACACAGAATAAGATGTCATGACCTTGGGTTTGGCAATAGATTCTTAGATATAACACACTGAAAAGCACAACCAACACCAATAACAAAAATAGATAAGTTGGACTTGGTCAAAATTAAAACCTTTGTCAATCAAAGCACATTATCAAGAATGTGAAAAGACAGCCTACAGAATGGGAGAAAATACTTGTGATTAATACTATCCAATAAGGGTCTAGTATATATTGAACAGACCTTTGGGGTATACACCTAAGAGTGGAATTAAGAAGACATACTGATGGTTAACAAGCACATGAAAGATGTTTAACGGAGGAGTCTGGTGGGCTACAGTCCACGGGGTTGCAAAGAGTTGGACATGACTGAGCAACTTCACTTTCACTTTTCAGTCACTAGGAAAATGCAAATCAAAACCACAGTAAGGTACCACTTCACACCCACTAGGATGGCTATAATTAAAAGTATAGAAAATAAGTCTTGGTGAGGATGTAGAGAAATTAGAACATGTGTACCTTGCTGGTGGGAATGTGAAATGGAGTAGCAACTGTGGAAAATGGTTGGGTGGTTTCTCAACCATTTTTTAAAAGAAAAACCACATGACCCAGCATCCAAAAGAATTGAAGACATGTACTCAAATATTTATACACCGATGTTCACTAATGTGCACTATCCACAAGAGCCAAAAGGTAGAAACAATCACATGTTCAGGAATAGATGAAGACAAAATGTGGCACAGACACCCAAGGGACACACTCCAGCCATAAAAATAGTACTGATTCATGCTATAACATGGGTGAGCCTGGGAATCATTATACCAAGTGAAAGTAGCCAAACAAAAGAGGTCACATGTTGTATGATGCCATTCATACAAAATACTCACAACAGGTAAATCCATAGAAACAAAAAGTAGATTGGTGGTTGCTGGGCCTGAGAGCAGAGGCCAATGGCAAGCACTGCTCACTAGGTATGAAGTTTTCTTTTGGGCTGATAAAAATGTTTTAGAATTTGACAAGTTACACAATACTGTGAATGTACTTAATATCACATTTCAGCAGTAAATAGTTTATTTGTTTTAAAATAGTTAAGCACTGTTCACAACTCAGCTCTTCTCTAAACTGCTGCCAGGTCCATCTTTCCAAAATGCAAATCTAATCATGTAATTTTTCTACCCCAAATCCTCCCATAGTTTCCCTATAGTTTTTAGGATAAAGTGAAGGTCCTTATCTTAGCACAATAGGTCTTCCCTATTGTAGCCCCCTCCTAGTCAGACACGACTGAGTGACTGAACAACAGCCTAGCCCTCTGGCCTCATCTCCTGCTGTCCCTTGCCTTTTGGTGTTGGTGGTGGTGGTCAGTTGCTAGTCACTAGTCTATCCAATTCTTTGACACCCTATAGACGACAGCATGCAAGGCTTCCCTGTCCTTCACTATCTCTCAGAGTTTACTCAGATTCACGTCCATTGAGTCAGTGATGTTATCTAACCATCTCATTCTCTGCCGCCCCCTTCTCCTTTTGCGTTCAATCTTTCCCAGCATCAGAGTCTTTTCCAGTGAGTCAGCTCTTTCTCTCCGGTGGCCCAAGTACAGGAGCTTCAGCGTCAGTTCTTGCCTTTCCCAATTACACTCTTCCTATTTTAAAGACCTGTGCTGCTGAAGGGGCCTGTCCTTTCCTAACTGGGAAATCCCTTCCCAAGCAACTTCCCTCAAAATTCAACTAAAATGTCTCATCCTCTAGAAAGGGTTATTTCACTATTTCACAGCATATTTTTCAAGCGCTTATCAGAGCACTTACCACTTACCTACTTTCCTATAGACTAGATAACCCTCGACCAGACTCTGAGGGCAGGGGTCATGACTTTATCATATTTATATCCCAGGTACCTCGCTTAGCGAATGCTCATGCATTTAGTCCTTTACTTGGTCAAACAGAAAATAATTCACAGCTTTGCTCACCCTTTGCTACTTGGTTGTTAGGTCTTCATGGCTGGCCAGTATCTGAGGGAATAATTAGCAACTTGTTTGTGCAATGTTTCTGCCTCGTAATCCATCCTCAAACTAATTAAAACAAGAGCTTCTGACTTGATTAATGCGTTTAATACACGAAGAAATATTTTCTAATCCTCCTTATTAAAAAAAAACTGCTCTAAGTCAATCTAAGGAAATGTAAATCTTTTTCTTATTAAATAAGGCCACAGTCAAGGTAAAATCCCTTAATTAGTTCTGAGATGAAAAACCTAAATATAAAAATCTAACTAACGGAATGGTTCTCTCCCTCACTGGAAATACAGTTCGGCTTGGGCCTGTGGAGTTGGATGTCGGTTTCACTCACTCCGGCATCACTGGCGAGCAGCTCCCCGGGCACAATGCCACGCTCTTAGCCTCAGCAAATCATCTGGATGCCATTAGATACTATGCTAGAAACTAAATGCTTGCATAGTATTTTTCAAACAAGTATTTTCTTTTTACTTGTTTCTGCTGAAAACACTTGATATCTAAGACTGTTTCAACAATATGAATTTGAAGGTACCCAGGTAAGCCCAAGGTGAGCAGGGCTGTATCTCTAGACTGCCTTAATGATTAGGTATAAATTGATATTTTGAAATATCTATAATTTACAAATACTCCCCCCCAAAATAGTACTTGCATGACAAACTACAGTTCTGTTTTTTCATTGGTAATGGGGTTAGTTTTACTTTAACTGTTCTAATTCAATCAAATTCTGTCCACTTAACATCTATAGATATCTGACCCTGGAAAGAATGAAACACTGCCATTAACTAACTTACTTTCTTATGATCACTAGAGCTATTTCTGCCGACCCAAAACATGTTCCCTGTTTTCATCATTTTATAAAATCCCAGAAAAGACTTTGGGCAAATATTTTCTCAATGCCAACAAGTCTTGTGTTTTGCCTAATTAACTCATTTGTTTTACATCATACAGAGTTGGAATTAGCAATTACTATTTCCATCTTTAGATAGGCAGCTAGAAAGCCCTCAGCTAATTTATGCCCCACTTCTAGACTTCTCTGTATATTGTCTGGGTCACATTTTCATTCTTTTCACATCTTATCCTTTTTTAATGTATATACTTTCAACGTATACTTTTGTAATTCTGTCATGCTGGATATATTTTTGTAAGCTTCCTTTAACTCCTTATGGAATATACTGTTAGAAAAACTTTACATATCACTTGACTAATTATCAGCCAGTCTGCTTCTGGGCTTCCAAATGTTATAGGAGCCAGACTTAACCACACTTATTTCAGGGCTTTTCGGCCACCCACATACACATTCTTGTTTGATTATACATCCATACTCCACATAAACCATTCTATATTTTGTTTTTCATCCTTTTGGAGCCATTGCAATTTATCTCACTATCAACAAGCAACATCTCTACCTAAATTTCAGAGGTGATAGAGACAATCAACTAAATTCCCTCACTGTCCTCCTCAGACTGCATCTTCAAATGTCTAAATTATAATCTCAACCAAAAGAAAGAAGAGGCTTCCCTCTGGGTTCTTAATGTTAAAACCTGCTCAGTATTTCCCTATGGGTCTTACTTTATCTCATATACTCAATGGCTTGTCTCCTCTGCTGGCTTCTTCCTTTGCCAGAAAAGTTTTATTAAACAACATCTCACCCTCTGCCACTGTTCTGTTTTAGGCAGTACCAGTGGTTCCTGCAGTGAGAACCTGGAAGGGATAAGGATGTGGAACTAGAAGCAGCGGGGTGGGGAGCCAACCATGGGGAGCAATGGAAAATTTAGCAGAAGGAAAACAGATAAAACCCTGACAGGCAACAGGTAATAATAAGGCAGAAGGTTAGTCTTAGGGAGTTTCAGTATCATTTAAGAGATGCCTCAGCAGATGGGACACTGCAAATGTCACACATCAGAGACAGTCAGCCTCTAAGTTTCACGAAGAGGCCTAGAGTTATCAAACTACTCTGCAAAGAGAAATAAAAGTAGCCCAGCTACACAAAGTGGGGTGAAGGCAGGGGACTGATCACTGGAACAAAGCAGTACACTGAGGATACACACCACTACATGATAAAGAGTTAAGACAGCAACAGCCATCCCAACCGCAGGATCCTCCAGTGCTGAGCTGGACCTCTGTGAATCCTCCCTAACGTCAGACTTGTTCCCAGAGGCTCAGGCGGGGAAGGGGTGCGCATGTTAGAGGGAGTCAAGTGGGACAGATGAAAGAAAATGATCAGAGGTGTGACATGCTGGATGAAATATAAGAAGAGGGGCTCTGAATGTGGGATGACCAGTCTAGTGTAGTAAAAACAACAAACTTCTGATTAAGTGTATCAAAGTCAGATGAATTTACAAACATACGGAAACTCTGTGTGGCGGATGGGGAGGGTGGGGAGAAGAGTGAGTGTGCACATGCATGGTGGAGAGAACTCCATTGAAATGACTCTCTCCCAGGGTTATCAATGATCTTTATACTCAACAGCCAACTGTAGTTAACCTACCTAAAGTTGTGCTCCAACAGCCCTCTAGCAGATCAAATGAAAATCTCTCTCTGATTTGTCTTTATATGCAACAAAAAATATATGTAGCCACCCCCAAAAAAGGTGTGTCGATTTACCTTTTTGGTACATGGTTGTTTTCTGTTTGCCATCTCTTGCTCACTGAAAACTTTTATCTCTCTCATAGTTTCAATATGATACTTTTATATGACTTTTATACTTTATATTTTTATATTTATATGACTGATTCAACTAAATGCTTATTAAGAAGCATTTTTTTTTAAAATACACAATCCTCCTTTCAAAGGCTCCATGCTTTTCTGACTGATAACTAAGTTGCTGATTTTTCCAAGTCCCATCTTGGTTCCAAAGACACAAGTAATTGGATACTTATTTGAGATGGAAAACACTTTCAGATAACCTTTAACTTCTCTCAGCCTAAAAAACCCTTTACCTCTAATTAAATCCTCTCTTTTTCTCTTCAGAGTCTAACAACAATGATAATTAACACTTTCAAGCCCTGTTCCATATAATTGATTGCTCATTTAATCCTCAACCAGGGTTCCTTACTGGAAGTACTGTACACAGAAAATTATCTGTTTTCTCAAATCTCCCAACAGTGGTTCAAAACTAGTGCCATTTCAGATGCATAGGAGACAAATCAATACATAAATAGATGACTGAGGTCATTACTGCTGAATTTTCTCAAGAAATTCCTGTTTAGAAAGCCCATAAGTCAACAATCCCAGTAGGTAAGCTATATTATTATCCCCATTTGACAGATGAGGAAACTGAGGCAGAAGTTGCATTACCTGACCAAGGCTACATTGCTAATGAAGTAAGTGGAGGAACCAGGATTCAAATCCAGAGTCCTTACTATTTCAGTAACTCCACATCTGCAGCTCTGAGCTCTTCCTTCATATATGTGGTTGTTTAGTCACTAAGTCATGCCTGACTCTTTGCGACTCCATGGACTGTAGCCCACCAGGCTTCTCTGTCCATGGGATTTTCCAGTCAAGAATACTAGAGTGGGTTGCCATCTTATCCTACAGGGGATCTTCCCGACTCAGGGATTAAACCTGCATCTCCTGCATTGGTAGGTAAGTTCTTTACCACTGAGCCACCAGGGAAGCTCCGCCTTCATACGTAAGAAATATCTTATGAACTAATCCTTAATGATGTACTATTTTTATAGTTATTTTACAAACATACATACTTATCACAACAAAACTGCAAGCTATTTAAAATAAGGACCACAACAAACTTCCCTTGTATTCCTATAGCCCCAGGCTCCTGAAAAAAGTCAACTAAGTGTAGGCTTAGAGATATAAGCCTCACTCGAGCCAAAGTACAGTCATCAGTCATTAGAGATACACTAACATGTACATACTGAACATAATGAAATTTGAATATAAAAATATGGGGAAAATGCACACAACACAGACATATCTACAATTAATCATTTTTAAGTTATCATATAATTACTAATATGAAGGTTGCTTTTTCAGCAATTTTACTTTCTAGTTCCTTCAGACAGCTTCTAATGTACCCACACAAATACCCTGAAGTACATGGGGAAAATAGAGGGCAGCCAGGCGATGTGGTACATGATGAAAGATCCTAGAAACCTGCCGGGGCTCTATTTAGGAATATATAAATCTAGACTAAAGTTAACATGGCAGAAGAGAAAGGAAAATAAATGATTCCCACCGAACTCCAGGATGCCAACATAAATACCTTTGAATTTTCAAACTGCCATTGCTACTAAGTTTGTAAATGAGCTAATACTTTTCCAAGAATTTTCATCAGTTTTTTTTGGTGGGGGAGGAGAAGGTATAATCTAGAATATAAAAATCAGTATTTTCAACTCTAAAGCAGAGAGAGAGAGACTTTACAGCATGAACCCTCAGGGTTTCAACACAAAGGTATAAAGACAAATGAAACAGAAACACAGGCTAAGACTTGGCTAGTGGATGAATAAGGCATTCTACAGCTGATGAATGTTTCATTACAATTACCCGATACCTTTCCTCCTTTTACTTAAATACTGATCCATTACAAAACCTAGTTTTACAGATTCTTGAGTATATTTATGTTTTTATTTGGACTAGAAATACTTAGAACACTTAAACATTAAAAATTATTTCAAATAAATTCATGACAAAATTAGGAGACATTAACTGAATCCATCTTAGGAGCATATTAACATAAAAAGATAGAAATTTACTCTTTTACTCTGTCAAATATGCAAGATAATATACCTAGGTTTGACTATAAAATGATGATTAGTTTATGTGAATTTGAGATCCAGGGTTACATGGCACTTCAACTAGTTCTTTCGCTGTTGCTTCAAGACCCTTATTAAATCACAGAAAAAAAAGCTACTTTATCACCAAATGGAATGAAATATTTTAATCTGAGGCAAATAATTTTACTTTCTTGGGGTATTTAGACATGTTTCCATTTACTGATGAAAATTCCATTTTTCTTATCCTGGAGCCAGAAAGAATTAAGCCCACACTTAATGGATTTTTTTCCCTTTTTCCCATCAGACCAAACATTACTCTGTGTTTTACCTGCAGTCTAGTCTTAGAGCTTCTTAAGTTCCTGTTAAAAGTCTCAAATTATAATGTTTACTATTTCTTTAAAACCACATAAATAAAACTACTACATGATACACCTTCACATATTTAAGCCTGAAACATCATCACCCCAATTTACAATCAACATATAAGACCAACAGCAAATATTAGCCCTGGCCATCTCTTCAGTTCAGTACTCAAAAACACTGTTGAATGTATGTTGGAAAAGCCAAATGCATACATAAAAAATGCCAGGATGGAATCTAAAATTATATGTAACCAACCAAGCTCTACTCTGGGGTGTTTTCACTTAGAAGGTTGTCTCTGTTGCATGCTAATTGTTGTCTAAAATGATTCTTAGTTGCTGTTGCTACTCTTTAAAACACCAAAGTTTATGTCTTAAGAGTTTTAGTGTTCAGTGGTTCACAAGTTCATCATCTTTGTATGATTTTGTTTAAAATCTATTTTTTTTTAAAGTACATAGTTGGTTTACTTTCCAAACCATGTAATTAAACAAGGAAACCATATACTTTGGTGCTAAACCATCCCAGAAAAACTCTGTGACCTCACACTATGACTGTTGAAACTCCCCTGGCACAAGTTTAAAGAACCTTGTTTCAAAAAAAAAAAAAAAAGTAGCTGTTATTGGACAACTAGATCTTTCAATAAATTTAAATTTAATTCCATAAGTAATTTACTGAATGCCTACTAAGTATAAGGTACCTTAATAGTTTCCATGGGGGCATTCCAAATAAGAATAAGACATCCTCGACCCTTAGGGAGCTGATGGAATAGGAAAACTCTTTTGGAAACACGTAATAATAGAAAATATCTATATGGTACTAGGCCGTGTTTTAAACATGTATTAAGTTGCTTATTAATCACATCAGCCCTGTGAGCCAGGTACTATGACTGCTCCCAATTTACAGATGAGAAAAATGAAGCTCAGAGTGTTAGGTAATCAGCTCAAGGTGTAGAACTAGTAAGAGGTGGAACTGGGCTGAGAATGCAGGCAATGCAGCTCGAGTCCATTCTTTTAACCACTCTGCCCATGATGACTCAAAAAAATAATAATTAAGACAGGTTGTGGGTGAGTGGTAATTTTTTTAAAAGTTCAAGACACACATATATGGGTTGAGCTTCCAAAAGATCACATCCAAATGGGTAGAACTCAAAATATGGTCCCAGGACACATAAGCCTCAGGGGAAGAGTAGAATGGGAATTCTTGGTAAAAAGGATGCATATGAATAAGCATATGCGTTGATGCTTTTTAATTGTGGTGCTGGAGAAGGCTCTTGAGAGTCTCTTGGACAGCAAGATCAAACCAGTCAATCCTAAAGGAAATCAACCCTGAATAGTCAATGGAAAGACTGATGCTGAAGCTCTCATACTTTGGCCACCTGATGCAAAGAACTGACTCACTGGAAAAGACCCTGATGCTGCTGAAGGAAAGAGAAGAAAGGAGCGACAGAGGATGAAATGGTTGGATATCATCACTGACTCAATGGACATGAAGTTGAGCAAACTCCGGGAGACAGTGAAGGACAGGGAAGCCTGCAGTGCTGCAGTCCATGTGGTTGCAGAGAGTCGGACACGACTTAGTGATTGAACAACAATGAATGAGCAAGGGGTTATGTCAAGGTGATATTTTAAAAGTATGAGTGAGTAGTCAGCTAGAAGAAAACAAGAGGAAGCCACTAAAGATGTCTGAACTGGGTATTGGGAGGGGGTGTTTCAGTGAGATTAATCCTATAACTGGGAAGGAGGTGGGGAGGCTTGGAGGCTGGGTAGTCAGTAAGGCACCTCCCACATAGTCCAAAAAAGTTAATAACAGCCAAGAGGGTTGTTAATAGCAGTGATAATACGGGGATGATAATAGCAGTGGGAAAAAAAAAGAATAAAAAGCATGATGTTACAGAATAAGAAATTCCAAAACCAGATAACACAGAGTGTCCATTATGAACCAGGCACTGGGGATTCAGGAGCAAGCTCAAGGGAGGCAGGAAAAAGTGGAGTCAAGGTGACTAAGCTTTGGAGTCTAGCTGATGGGAACTCCAGGGTGATGGTTAATAGAAGCTCCAAGCTCAGGAGAAGGAACACATACAGGATACAAGGCAATTGGTCAGCAACACAGGACAGGGCAATGGGAAAGAGATCAAAGTTAAAGACAAGGATTTGGAGTCATCTGCAGTATTTAGAGTTTAAGAACTGTCACAGATGTTCCAGGAGTAAGTTGACAGAAAGGAACAGAACTAAGGACAAAGCTTTTATATATCTCTACATAGCTTATGGGAGGGGAGGTAAATAGCCAAGAAATGAGATTTTAAAAGTAAGGAGTAAACCAGAGAAGTGCAGTGTCAAAATAACAAAGATTCAAAAGAATTGGAAGACCAAGTTTAGATAAGTCCAAAAAGGCAAGGAATCAGAGGAATATTGTACTGAAGAACTAAGCATCTGAAGTCCTTTCAAAATTTTACGAAGTAAATATCTCACATAGGGACAGGGGATTAAGAGGCACAAACTACTATGTATAAAATAAACTACCAGGATATATTGTACAACACAGGGAATATACTCAATATTTTACAGCAACTATAAATGGAACATAAGCTTAAAAAATGTGAATCACTATATTGTACACCTGAAGCTTATATAATATTACACAACTATACTTCAAAAAAAAGTAAAAATATATTAGTTTTTAAAGCCTACAAGGTCTAATCAGGTGTGTATTGATGTTATTGGGCTTCCCTGGTGGCTCACTGGTAAATAATCTGCCTGCCAACACAGGACACACAGGTTCGATGCCTGAGTTGGGAAGATCCCCTGGAGGAGGAAATGGCAACCCACTCCAGTATTCTTGCCTGAAGAATCCCATGGACAGAGGAGCCTAGCGGGCTACAGTCCATGGAGTCGCACAGGGTTGGACACGACAGAGCGACTAAACAACAGCAATTGATGTTAACCCCCTAAAGCCAACATAAGAAACTTAAAAGCTCACACAATACTATAGAACTTAACTGCTCACACTAGAGACAACAGTATGCTGAAAACAGATAAAGCCACAGTGTAAACAACACATAGCTTCTTGTCATGTCAATCTCCCTCAGTGTTTGCTAATCTGAAATATGGTTTCATATAACAAAGCTGTAGTATGGAGTGCAATTGAATATTCACAAGACTTCACAGAAATTTCACACTTGCCTCAAGTTCCTTCAAGTTTCTTTCTCCAATTCTCCCATTTGTCTTCATTCTCCCCAGTCCTGACCTTTGTTTTCAAAGAGCCTTATAACTGAGTAGAATAAATGCTTAACATAGGGGAAGGTATGCTGCTGCTGCTGCTAAGTCGCTTCAGTCATGTCCAACTCTGTGCGACCCCAGAGACGGCAGCCCACCAGGCTCCCCCGTCCCTGGGATTCTCCAGACAAGAATACTGGAGTGGGTTGCCATTTCCTTCTTCAATGCATGAAAGTGAAAAGTGAAAGTGAAAAGTGAAAGTGAAGTCGCTCAGTCGTGTCCAACTCCTAGCGACCCCATGGACTGCAGCCTACCAGGCTCCTCCATCCATGGGATTTTCCAGGCCAGAGTACTGGAGTGGGGTGCCATTGCCTTCTCCGATAAAAGCACATAAGAGGGGCCTTTTCCCAGTCTTATGGAATTAGAAGCAAATACACAGAGGAATTTCATGACCTTTTATCTGAGACATCAAGATAATAAATGCCCAAAATGTGCATAAAACTTAAATTTCATCCATACTCTGAAGTTATAACGGATTTGGAAGGAATTAAACTAAAAGCATGATGTTGACAAAACATTGCTTGCAGTTAGGAGAAAGGGACAAATGTTTTTAGTATTACTAATGACTATAAGTCCTACGTCCTGTTCTTCACGTATAAAATAGGCACGTGAATTATCTTTCTGAATTCACTAACTCCTACATAATTAAAGTTCATTTAACCTCACTGGGATATTCAAAGATAGCTGATAGCGAACTTCTGAGATTCACAGGCAAACTATATTTAGCCCAGGGTTAGTTAGCTTGATTAAAGTATGATACTGATCAACCCATTGCTCTGATGTTTATAACACGTCCTGATAAGCCTCACTTTTCCATGGACTAAACCTGGCAAGTTATCTTCACATGGTCACATTGTGGACTTAGTTTTAAAGAGAGAGAGATTGAAAGAAGGGAAGTATATCAGGGTAAGACTGCCACCTGGACTATACATCCCACATCCCAACACAATCTCCCTGCTTCTACTCTTCTTCTAGAATCCATTTTTTCCCACCCAGTAGCCAGTATGATCTTTTATAAAACACACACAGACTATGCTGCTCACTCCACTCCAGCTTCACTTAGACTCCTTCAGCAGAATTCTACTCACAGTGCAACAGGAACCTAACTCCTATAGGGCCCACAGTATCTGGCCCCTGCATCTCACACCAATGTCCTTGGGCTCCTCACACCCAGCCACCAAGCTGCCCTTCTGTCTGCTGAGAACATCAAGTTCCTTCCCCATCTGAGCCTTTGTATTTCCTGTACCTTTTGCTAAAGCACAGAGAAAGAGAGACACACAGCCCAAAGTGTCTAACTGAAAAGAACAAACTATAGAATTATCTCAGGAGATTCCATGTGATAAGCAGAAACTGGCAGATTGAGCATCAGTCTAACCAGAACAGAGTAAGTTTAGGGAAAATTGAAATTCATGTTAATCAGCCATATTCATTGAATGATGGACTCTAAATTACTAGTAGTAACCAAGACTCAATATAAACTAGAAATCTCAGCTTCTGTACCTAGACAGTGTGCTTCCACACCCAGAAAAGTCAACAAATCTCCACAACATTTTGATAAAAACAGTAACCAAAAGGATGGTTCACTAACAATAAGAGTGCTACAGGCAACACCAGTGAGATTTTTAAGCCAACATTACTATGCTAGCAGAGCAATCAAAATGACCAAGAGGGCAGGATGACAGTGATTCTCAATATAAGTGTACTCAGTGCTACTCAATTGAATACTTAAAAATGGTTAAGATAGTCAATTTTATATAATGTGTAGTAATGTAATTATGTAAGGTATGTAATATGTGATGAAATACTACAATTTCAAAGGGGGTTGGTCACGAGTAGGAAAGTATCAAATACATCTTAAAGGCTAAAAAGTCTGGAACTCCTTTCTCTGAGAAGTTATAAAAGCTAAGAAGGTTATGATCTATTAAATAACAATAAATCAAGTAAAAATATGCAATTGCTCACTGAATTAATTACCAGAACTAAAAGGGAGAAAAAAGAAGATAAATGAAAAAAAGAGATGTAACTGTACTTCTAACATGTTTA
Source organism: Bos taurus (assembly GCF_002263795.3). Lineage (NCBI taxonomy): Eukaryota > Metazoa > Chordata > Mammalia > Artiodactyla > Bovidae > Bos > Bos taurus. The sequence continues at coordinate 14,747,580 of NC_037339.1, forward strand.
TCTTCATTAGCCAAAGTTCACATTAAAACATATCAAATTAGAAAATTAACAAAAAAATTAAAACAAGAGTTATCTGTGCAAGGGGAATGAGTATGCTCATTTGTTGCTAGTCAAAAGTATAGTAGAGGCTCTTTGGGCTCCAACAATCTAAAAACTCAACCCAGAATTACACTGTCTGACTACTATGCTTCCTTCTGGTCAGGGATAAATCAACTGTTTATACACAAATATACATGTGTGCACATGTGTCTATATGCTTACACACATACATGTGTATTAATATAAGTAGATCCAGACCGTATGCAAAACACACAGCTTTTAGTCTTTAGAGGCAACAACTGAAATGGAAGCAAATTTTCAAAACTTAATTCATCCTATGCCATGGCCCCTTAAACAGTGTGTACTGATCCACAGGCATTACATTAAAAAAAAAATATCAAGAGCAATGGTTGCATCATTACAGAAAAAAAAATTATTCCCTACTCACTAAAATGTCAAGTAAAAATTGGAGAAAATGAACAGTGAGCATAAATTAGAAAATTTTTCAGAAGACTTGATTATCCCTTATAATTTCTAAGACATGAACAGAAAACAAGCACTGAATTTCACACTGAAAATGTGCAGAACATTAAAATCTTAAATGTGCAGGCTCTATCAGAACCTCAGCATATTCTCCATCCTAATGCTGTTGTTTTCTTTAAAAGTCTACCAGTTAAATCAATCTCAAGAATATGTTAGCACCTTCAAAAATAATTTTGACAAAAAATGAAGTTAAATATCCCAAAGAAAGGGATTCCCAGGTAGTTCAGTGGTAAAGAATCTGCCGGCAATGCAGGAGACAAGGGTTTGATCCCTGGGTAGGGAAGATCTCCTGGAAGACAAAACGGCAACCCACTCCAGTACTCCTGCCTGGGAAATCCATGGACAGATGAGTCTGATGGGCATCTGTTCATGGGTTCATGGGGTCACAAAGAGTCGGACACAACTCAGCATCCCAAAAGAAAACAAATATCCTCCTTCAAAGTGGAGGTAAACAAATTATATGTTAACTCACACAAATTTTCTCATCCCGTCCCAAGGACAAAGTTAAAAACAGATTGCTTATTTAATTCACGGACAGTCCTAATTATAATGTCTAACTATCAACATATCATGGACATAGTATTATTACTTTCATCAAACTTTGCTTTAATGTTTATCTAAGACTGTACAATGGTCTAATTAGAAAGATTTCAATCACCTTGGAAATGAAAAGCTAAGGTGATGGGAATAATCATGGACTGTCAAATAAGGCCAAAATTTATTTTAATGGACATGCAAATTATCTGAGTTTTAAAGGACTATGAGAGAGAAAATCCCAATTTTTAAAACCATACTTTAAACCAGTAAACTCCAGAAGAGAGTATAAATGATGATCTACTTGGTGCAGGAAGAAAAAAGTTTTTCATTTTAGAAGTCAGACATTGAGCTGTGCTGATATTTCACATATAGATTGACACTGGTGACCCCAGTCTATCCTTTGGTTAGATGGTCTCATCAACTAGTGTTCAAGTTGTGTTCCCGTTAAGGTTTCCTCAGTTGTATTAATAGTCCCACAAAGGTATCGGAATTTTCAGTAGCACTTTTACTTGATCACTTTCAATGTTTTAAATTTTACTGCAGTTTATGGGCATTTGATTAAGTGAGTTATATTAAGTAAGTAATCCACACCAAATTAAGAAATGGCTTTAAAATATTCCTGCAAAGGAATATAGGACTAGGATGATAACAAATAACATGTGCATGCATGCTAAGTCACTTCAGTCGTGTCCAGCTCTGTGACCCAGTGGACTGTAGCCCGCCCGGCTCCTCGGTCCATGGGATTCTCCAGGCAAGAATACTAGAGCGGGGCTGTGCCCTCCTCCAGGGCATCTTCCCAACCCAGGAACTGAACCCCACATCTCTTACATCTCTGGCATTGGCAGGTGTATTCTTTACCACCTGCACCACCTGTGAAGCACAAACAGGTAAATAAAAGGAAAATGGCAGAGCTGAATAACTAAGCACAAACATCATATTAACCACAACAGTTGACAAATGCATCATGCTAATCAGATCTGCAAAAAAAGAACCCCAAAAAACTATTCATTTGAAATACAGATTTCTGTCCCTTACCAAATAATCAGTCCTAAATATATATTGTGCTTAGATAATTAATGAGAATATGAAGCCATCACTGTTCATAAGACATCTAAAATTTTAAAAATCCAGAACCAAGACAAATACCTGTATTTTTTCAAGGTATGTTCAAAGCCATGCAATACTCAATCCAGTTGGCTCACCATTTTACAACACTCACTAAATATCCCTAACAAATACTTATGTTACATTAGGAAAATACTTTGCTCTATGGCAAAACTGACTGAATTTTAAAAATAAAAGTCTAGTGACAAATTAAAATGCAATCCTCAATCAATAAATATTGTCAGAAGGGTTATAAGAAAGATTGCATAATGTCTGAAGGAAGAAGCACTGGTGCAAACGATGTAGTCCAAAAAGGTCGGACAGAAGATAAAAAGAAGACACATTTCTTACATGGCTCAGCCTGTGGTGTTTGCTAGATTCTGTTTCCAAAATAAAACACTGTGTTTGTGTATATGATGAATTAAAGAAAAATTTTACTGGCGAAGATGTAATCTCAACCGCAAATTTCTTCTTTTATAATTGCAACTTCCGACGGAGCAGCTGCTTTAGCTAGAAAAGGGATGTGCAGATAAATCAGAGACATCAACTCATGTGAAAATCAATGAGTCATCCAGTCACAGGCAAGTTATTGCAGCAAAGAAGTTGAAATTATAAGTTTGCACTAAATGCTCCAGGATATCAACGTCGTTAATTCCATTAAAAAAAATTCATTTAAAGTAGAAAGATCATTTGTTGTTGTTGTTTAGTCAGTAAGTCGTGTCTGACTCCTTTGCAAGCCCATGGACTGTAGCCCGCCAGGCTCCTCTGTCCATGGGATTTCCCAGACAAAAAATACTGGAGTGGGTTGCCGTTTCCTACTTGAGGGGTTTCTTCCCAACCCAAGGACCAAACCCACATCTCCTGCATTGGCAGGCAGATTCTTTACCACTGAGCCACCAGTGAAGCCCAGAAGAATCATAAGGGTATTTTCAATGAGACAGAGAACAGAAAAAAAAAATTCCTTTTTCCTCTATTTGGCTTGCTAGCTATCTATTGTGAAGAACTTAGAAGAACTGTTTAACTTAAAAGATGGGCTGTGGATTTTTCTTTTATGAAAAGAAAAACATTCACAATTGCTGAGCTTTCCTGTGATGACAAGAGATTAATAAGCCACCAAGCAGAAATCTTCAGTACAAACACACTGAACCTGTACCTTTGATGTGAAAACGTTTCAACAGTTCATGAGAGAATGATTGCTTTCCAGGAATAACTTCTATGGGAATTTTAAAGATGGATGTCTCAAAACAGCTCTATCATTGTGTGATTGGTACTAAAAATGTTGAGAGAGATAATTTTTTAAAACCTCTCACTTAAAAGCTTGGAACCATAATGTTTAACCACTTTCAAAACCTTCCAGAAGAACATCAGGTTTCTAATCAATTTCTTAAAATGATGGAAATTAAAATCCATTCCATCAGGTACAAGGTCAGACTACTAGGAACCAGCCAAGTGTCACCAAAACCTCTGCATAACTGCTGGATGATATTAAAATCCTAGTATCATGATTTAGGAATTACTGTCAATTCAATCGATCTATCTCTGTGAACCATCTCTGACAGCCATTTTGTATGTGTCAAAATAATGACCATCGAATCTGATTCATATTGCTGTCAAAGTAACCAAGATTTTTAAAAAATTATGAAGCATGTAATAGATGGATGTTCTGAAACATCCTCACCATTTTGTGATTTGTACTGAAACGTTCAGAGCGATCTTAAAAATCTCTCATATCTGCACATTGAAAATATGTACTTAAATTAAGGCTGAAAGAAAAGAGCTTAAAAAGAACTTTTGATTTATAGAGGTGAAGAATAAAACTCTAATTTATATGACAAATTTCATCCCCCTTTTCCTATCTTAGAAGCCAAACCCAGATAGAAAATATAGGCCAAAAGTATAGCCAAAAAATAGTATCCAATTTTTCACTGAGAAATTATGAAACAGAATTTACATATAAATATCTCCATTCCTAGTGGAGTTTTCATGTCACAACAATTCATTATATTTCCCAAGAATGTAAGAGGTGTTAAATCCTTTAGGATAAGTATAGTATCCCGACTTATTTAGTAGATTGAGAAATATCATCTAAATATGAGAATACTGATACAGGCCTATTAGAAACTCTATGATAGGGAGATAAATATATTTAAACAAAGGTTTCAGAATTTGGAGTACTTAATTAGAAAAGATACACAAAATGTATCTTCAAATAGTCCTACATCCACCACCAACACAAACAGTTCAGAGAACAAAGATGACTGCTAGGAGATGATTATTGGTTTGTTTTTGTCTTTAATGCTCTGAACTGTGCCACTAAAATATCAAAGCTCTGGTTCACGCACAAAGTTGGAACAAAGCTGCTCATTTTTAAAACCCTGATAGCCGTCACAGGATTGTTTTTAATGACTTTTTAAAAGACAATGTTGAAAATACGAGAGTTCATTATTAAGTCTCATTTTCCATTAATAAAAGGCTTTATATTTAGAAAAGTAGAATGTCCCAACTTAGAAACAGTAATACTTAAAATATTTTAATTTACTCATGAAAAAATGACTAGGTCCTTATTATTAAAACTAGAAATTTTAGAAACCATTTAATAAGCTACTTTATACAGATATATTTTAATTAATATGATAGTAGTAACTGATTTTCGGAGAAGGCAATGGCACCCCACTCCAGTACTCTTGCCTGGAAAATCCCATGAATGGAGGAGCATGGTAGGCCGCAGTCCATGGGGTCGCTAAGAATCAGACATGACTGAGCGACTTCACTTTTTTTTACTTTCACGCACTGGAAAAGAAAATGGCAACCCACTCCAGTGTCCTTGCCTGGAGAATCCCAGGGACAGGGGAACCTGGTCGGCTGCCGTCTATGGGGTCGCACAGACTCGGACACGACTGAAGCGACTTAGCAGCAGCAGCCGCAGCAATAACTGATTTTAACTCTTAAATATGAAGATTATTCTATGCTTTCAAAGAACTACTGTAAACAATTTTGAAAATAAAGAAATGCACTTCCATTCTTAGCAAAGAAATGTGTTTATAAATTTTTAAGATGCCAGTGTTGGTGTTAGTCGTTGAGTCACGTCAGACTCTGTGACCTCATGGACTGTAGCCCTTCAGGCTCCTCTGTCCATGGAATTCTCCAGGCAAGAATACTGGAGGGGGTAGCCATTCCCTTCTCCAGGGGATCTTCCTGACCTAGGAATTGAACCCAGGTCTCCAGCATTGTAGGCAGATTCTTTACCATCTGAGCCACCAGGGAAGCTGAGAGGTAATTAGTTCCCTATTATTTCAGACATATACACTTTCTTGTAAGTACTTCAGTAAGAAAAAAAAAAAAGTTCTGTACTTTGCTGTACTTTTTGCTCTACAAAAGAACATCTTACTACCAACTTGATGTTAAAGGAATAAATTGTTGTCCTGCAACGTACTTTGGCACCACTCAATTTTCAGAAAATAAAAATGTATGCTAAGCTCACGACACAAAGCTGTTCTTAACACCGTTAGGCAATTCAAGAAAGAAAAACAAAAGGAATATAATGTACATTATTTCAAAACAATGACTCACAGTTAATGAGTATTTCAAGTGATTGCAAAAGCCTGAAGTGATTAGTTTATTCCAACTACCAAATGCCAGGCTACCAGGAGTGCTGATTATTCAGCATCAAGCAAAACAAGGCCCCCAAAATTACAAAAAGTTTTTTTGGATAGATTTTTAAATTTAAAACTTTAAGTTTTTTAGATTTTTAAATTTAAACTCCTTTGAGAATTAATACAATGTTAAATGACAAACTGAATTTTTTCCATTATAAGTTTCTCTAATACAAAGCACAAATTGAGTTGACAAAAATTAAGTCTGTTATAGAAATTATCCTCTTGGACCCCCTAATAGAACGACCCTCTTGGACCCCCTAATAGAACGGTGCAGAGAACCTCATGAACTAAGGAACAGAGATAGAAATGCTGACAGTTGGTACCTTCCTATAAGAAACAAAAGTATGAGAGAAGAAAGGGTAAATTAATGAAATGAAGACCTAGACAAAGACTCATTTCACATCACCCTACAGTTAAAAAGTAATTCTTGCTCTTGAACTCAAATTATGACTAAGTACCCCTTCCCAGAGATGACCACAAGGCAGCATCATTTGGGAGTTCAGGAAACCTGCCCTTAAAAGACAAATCAAACCCAGCTTGAATATTTTATTTCCAAAGTTAGAAACAAATCTAATTTCTCTGTTTCGGAAGGCCTGAAGAATGGAACTATGATTAAGTGCCAATTATTTTCGTATAGTATCAAGAATCTAGAAATAAACTAGAATATTTTTCTTAAATAACATTCTTTTATTATCTAAGAAAGGCAGGGGGCTGGGAGAAAATGTAATAGTTCAAGCTAATTTTATAGAAAATTCTTTTAATAACATTATTGTGAGCTTATCTTTCATTATTTTCCTTCCTTTTTTAAACTTTTTATTCCTTAGTGAAAGAAAGATAGCATCCCAAGATCTGATGAACCAAAGGGTATAAGCCAGTTACTGGGCTAAGTACCCACAAATGGTAAGCAAAACCAAACATAATCCTTGGTCTCTTAGGGGTTTTTAGCTGGAGGGAGAGGTGGAACACAGAAATGTAAGACTGTGACCACTGATACGATATGAACATGGCATTATGAGAGCAAAGAGGATGGTGATCTAACCTGGTCAAGAACATCAGAGGTATTCCTGAAGCAAGGTAATGACCACGGAGTGAAGGCAAAAAAAAGATGAGGGAGAGGCAGAGTATAAAAACAATGAATAAATAAAAAGTGGCCAAGCATGAGTGGAGAGGTAAACAGGAACTTGGTCTGTTGGGGTTTCACAAATTATAAGAAGGATTTTGTCTCTAACCTACCCAAGGATTCAAACTAAAAATAGAAAGCTGATTATTTTAATTACAGATATAAAATCAATAAAACTTGTATCTTGAGAAACATCATTTTGGCTGCACTGTGGAAAGTGAATTCGATTAGCACAAGGCTGTATACAAGGAGACCAGTTAGAACTGTTATAGTGCAAGCTAGGAAGTAACAGACTGAGGACAATGATAACAGAGAAATAGGTTGCTGAGATTTCAGACACAAAAGTCAACAAGAGAGGATGACAGATGGGGTAAAGGAGGTGTGAGGAATACACACACACAGAACGTCATCTAGGTTTCCGGCATGCCTAAGTGGATGCACGGGGGTGCTAGTCACTAAAAGGAGGAATGCTAAGATCACATTTGAGGGGAGACAGATCAAAAATTCACAAAGTGTGTTTGAAGTGCCCTTGGGGCACAAAGAAAGGGAAAGAGATGCCAAGTAGGTCATTCTGTCTCTAAAGCTGGACCAGTATTACTACTGAACTTGAATCATCAGTATAAAGGTAATTAAATGACCAAGGATCCAGCCTCAGAAACTCTCAATATATAAAATAAAGCCTAGGAAAGAATGGGTTTGCAAATCAGACTCAGAACCAGCCAGAAAGGTAGGAGGAATTCAGACTGAAGACTCTCAGAATCCAAGTGTTAGAAGAGGGTCAACTGTGCTGAGTGCTGAGAGCACACGTGGCAAGGGATGAAAAGGTCCTGTTGATTCAGTGATAAGGTCACTGATCACCTCAGTGGTATCATTTCAGTGAAGTTCAGAGGTAGAAACAAGCTTGGAATAGAGAAATGAGTGGCACTGAAAGAAATAGAGAGAATGTTAGAGACAGTAAGTTTGCATACACAGAGGAAGAGGTGGGGCAGCTCCTGCAGTTACTTTTTTTTTCATTGGAGACTTGAATGTGTTTGTATGCATGCATACAAGAAAGATTTGTTTGAAAGGAAGAAATATGAGAGGGAATTTTAAGTCATAAGACATCTGAGAAAGCAGAGGTGACTGGATGCAGAGCATAGATGGAGGAGAAAGGATGGGTGCTGAGAAGGTTAAGATTTATGTTTGGCATCAGAATACAGTCTAAAGAAAAAGTGTGAACGGAAGTGTCTGTTGAGAAAGCTGCATATTACTCAGGGTACTCGAACATCATAAAATGTTAATGACAGAATAAGCACTTTTTCTTTATCTGGCACATGAAAAAATGCTTTACGTATTAGTCTATTCAACCCTCATCACAACCCCGTGCAGCGTTTATTAGCTCCTTCACAGATGAGGAAACTGAGGCACACGGAGGTTAAACTTGCCCAGGTGAATGGCTGCACTGAGCACTCAAAACCAACACGCACCCTACAGGCCATGTTCAGTCAGTAGGCTGGACAATCTCTTGGTGGGCTTGAGATCGTCCCTAAAGCACCCATACTGTCAGTACCAATGGATGATTTCTGGGATCGTACTGCTAGGATGAAAGTTATGTTGACCCTGCATTATCAAATATTTAACTCACTTATGGCCAAGGCAATAAGGATTCATAAATAAGCCTGGGCAGTAAGACTTCAGAAATTGATTACTGTAATCACTAGTTCACACTGCTAAGTCGCTTCAGTCGTGTCCGACTCTGTGCGACCCCATAGACGGCAGCCCACCAGGCTCCCCCGTCCCTGGGATTCTCCAGGCAAGAACACTGGAGTGGGTTGCCATTTCCCTCTCCAATGCATGAAAGTGAAAAGTGAAAGTGAAGTCGCTCAGTTGTGTCCAACTCTTAGCGACCCCATGGACTGCGGCCTACCAGGCTCCTCCGTCCATGGGATTTTCCAGGCAACAGTACTGGAGTTGGGTGCCACTGCCTTCTCCGAGAATCCCAAAGATTTTTTTTTAAGTCTTCTATTGCTTATTTTCCGGAACTATAACATTGTCCAACAGCACTGAAATGGCCCTGCGATTCACCTATTTCTGTGTGGATCTCCCTCACTAGATGTAGACATCTGAAAAGTTGCCTACATCTTCCTCACTGAAGTATCTGTTCAGTGCCTATTGTGTGATAGCTACTCTGCCAAGTGCTAAGAAACAGTATGAATAACAGACATGACCTCTGGAAGCCAGGCAATATATAAACAAACTATATATTTTAAATTGAGAAAAATACTAGGAAGGAATTGATATCAAAGAATGCAGGTTAAGAAGCAGAATGGGATGTTTAGATCTAGTGACTAGAGACAGCATCTCTGAAATGGAAACACGGAAGCTGAGACCTACAATCAGAGGAAGCGACGTTCCAGTCACCAGGAATCCCCTAAAGGAGAGGATAAGCAATTTAGAGACTTCATGAAATAAAGCTGGAGGCAAGATCACAGGCCATGATAAAAGAATTTGGACTTTATAGTTTTAATGAAGAAAAGCAACTGAGTCTTCAACAGCAAACAGATACGGATGGATGTAATAAATCCTATTCTATAAAGAACACAGAAGTCAAGGTGACCAGAGAGGGCTACTTCAAGAGTCCAGGCAAGGGACAGCCTGGAGTAGAGGTTGGTAGATGGAAATAGTGAGAAGCTGGACAGACTTGAGACAGATTTAGGAGGGAAATCTGATCTTTGAAAAAGGAACCAAAGTGATTCAAAGGTGAAAGGACAGTCTTCTCAAAAGCTGGTGCTAGATGAAATAAACATCTACATTGGGAAAAAACAGATCAATCTAAAAACACTGGCCTTATCTAAATACCAAAGAGGATATAGAGATGGAAAATAAGCATGTGAAAAGATGCTCAATATCATGCCATTAGGGGACTGCAAATTAAAAAATGAGATACCACCACACTACGAAATAAGTCAGAATACCTATAATGAAGAAGAGGTTATCCTAAAGGATTTAACACCTCTTACATTCTTGGGAAATATAGTCAACTGTTGTGACATGAAAACTCCACTAGAAGTGGAGATATTTATATGTAAACTCTGTCTCATAATTTCTCTGTGAAAAACTGGATACTATTTTTTGGCTCTGCTTTTGGGCTGTATTTTATTTTCTACTTGACAAAGACGTAAGACAACAGGAATGCTCCTTAGTGCTGGTAGGAATGCAGAACAGTACAGCTACTCTGGGATAGTGTGGAGGTTTCTTACAAACCTCAACAGAGGCTTACGTTTAAGATCCAGCAGTTGCGCTACTAGGTATTTTTCCAAGTGTGTTGCAAATGTGTCCTCAGAACACCTGCACACAAATGTTTATAGGAGCTTTTCTTACTCGTAAGTCCCCAACACTGAAAGCAACCAAGACGTCCTACAAACGGTGAAGAACAAACAAACTGTGGCAGATCTATACAGTAATAAAAAGAAATATGCTATCAAGCCACAAAAGGACGAACCTTAACTGCATATGGCTGAGTGAAAGAAACCAGCGGGAAATGCTACAAGATTCCAACTGTATGACCTTCTGGGAAAGACAAACCTTGAGAGACAGTAAAAATATCAGTGGGTGCCAGGGACTGTGGTGGTGACAAGATACCCTAGTGATGGATAGGTGAAATTACACATTTAGCAAAATCCACAGCACTGCTGACACAGAGTAAATCCTTATGTAAACTCTGGACTTCAATGCACCAAAACTGGTTCAACTACAACAAATATACCAAACTAATGCAAAAGGCTAGTAAAGGAAACTAGGGAGGGGAAATTAATATAGAAGTTCTGTATTTTTTGGTCAATTTTTCTATAAACGTAAAACCACTATAAAAAGAAAAAAAAAAGTTTTTTAAAAATCCCAAAACAACCAACTGGACTAACAAATAACAGACTGCATATGGGAGGTAAGGGAGACCACTCCATTGTTTCTGATGTGAGATCAATATCATTCTTTACTGAAATGAAGAAGACACAGAGAAAAAATAGCCTGGGGTTGGACTTTTTTTTTTATGTAGTTGAATCCACTTGATTTCCAAGTGGGTATCAAGACCGGAGCTTTGAGGAGGTAGCTGGGCAAGAGATAACCATTAGGGGGAGTTAAAAAAAAGAAAAAGCATTAAGTCATGGGAATGGATGAAGTCATCCAAGTGCAAAGCAAGAAGAGGCTAAAAGAAAAACTCAAGGACTGAGAAGGGCATTTCAGAAGATAGGTTCAACTACAATGAATTCTGCTAAGAGGTCAGAATGTACAGGTAAACATCGAGTAGACCTGCTGTTGCCACAGAACCTGAGACTTTGATAAGAGCAGTCACATGATGTTAGATGCAAAAGCCACAATGGGATAGACTAAGAAAAAAATAAAATTTGCAAAATTATAACAATATGAGTAGATAATTCTTGGTAATAAAAGTGAGTACAGAGTGTAGTAGAAGTTAAAGGGTGAGGGAAAAGGTCAAGATGGCTTCCTTAAGATGACATATGAAAGCTTAATTAGATGGTAATGGGAATGATCCAGTAGAGAGGGAGACTGGCTCACAGAGAAAATACTAAAGCCATAAAGTCTTTGACAAGACACAATAGATCGATCCAGGCTCCCGAGAACTAGGGCAGAAAGCCTTTGAAAAGACGGGTATGGGGTAGAAGCATCTTATCTTCAGCACTTGAGAGACGCATGAAATTTAGTAAGTGGATGCTCAAAAGAATTAAATGAATCAAATTAAAGAAGTGAAATGATTTAGAAGGCTCCTGGCAAAGCATATGTAAATGTTAGGACCCTAGGCTAGAATTATACCAGAGAAAGCAGAAATAGAGTGTAGGGCAAAACACATTTTAGAAGGACAAAGGCAATAAACAAACAAGATAGATATAAATCCAACTTAAAAACATTGCTTTAAATGTAAATGGTTGAAATACATCAATTAAAAGACAGTGACTATCAAATGGATTGAAAAAAAAAAAAAGACCCAACTGTATGTTGTAAGAAAAGTTCACAGTAAATATAAAGATACAGGAGATTTGAGGATAAGAAAGATATACCATAACATTAATTGAAAGAACATTAGAATAACCACATACATTTCAGGAAAACCAGACTTCAAAACAAGGAGAAGTTACCAGGGATAAAGAAGGACATTACACAATGATGAAGGGGGTCAATTCTCTATGAAGAGATGACAACCCTTAGCATGTATTTAACAACAGAGCATCAATATATGTGAGTCAAAAACTAACAGAGCTGAAATGAGAAACTGATGAACAGACTAATACACTGAAAGACTTCAAGGCTGCTCTACCAGTAAGTGACAGACTCAGCAGGCTGAAAATCAGGAAAGACAGCTGAACTGAACAGCACCATCAATCAGCTGGTCTAACTGATATCTAAAGACTACTTCATCTAACAACAGCAAAATATACCTTCTCAAGCTCACATGGAGAATTCACCAAGATTAAAGGCCATAATACACACCACAAAATTTTAAAAGACTAGAAAGCATGCTGAGTATTCTCTCAGATCAAAATAGAACTGAACTAAAAATTATTAAGATACCAAATATTTACAGATAGATGAAAATCCCCAAAATGGAGATTAAACAACACTTCTAAATAATACATTGGTTTTAAGAGCCTCAAGAGTAATCTTTAAATACTTCAAACTGAAGAAAGTGAAAATACAATTTATCAAAATTCTGAAACACAGCAAAAACAGTGCTGGGAAAGAAGAGCCACATAAACCTAAGGCAAGTGGAAGAAGAGAAATAAAAATTAGAGAAGTCAATGAAACTGAAACTGAAAACAATAAAACAGAAAAATCCACAAAACCAAGGTTTGGTAATTTTATCAATAAAACTGATAAATCTCTAGCCAGGCTAACAATTAAAAAGAAAGAAGACACAAATCACTAATAACACAATGAAAGAGGAGCCATTACTACTGATCCTATGGACATTAAAAGGATAGTAAGGAATATTATGAACTCTACCCCACAAATTTGTTAACTTAGATTAAATGAATTTAAAAGATATAATCTACCAAAACTTACAAGAAACAAACTGGAAAGGTTTGTATCTATTGAAAGAAACTGAATTAACGATTAATAACCCTCCCAAGCAAAAAGCACAAAGCCCACATGGTTTCACTGATGAATTCTACCAAATGTTTAATAAAATAACACCAATTCTCTACAATTTATTTCAGAAAGTAGAAACAAAGTGAACAATTCCTGACTCATTCTATGAAGCAATTCGAATATCACAGTCAAAGACATTACAAAAAAGAAAATTATAGACCAGTGTTTCATTAACCTTGATACAAGAATACTTGACAAAATATTAACAAACTGAATGCAATAACATGTAAAAAGAATTATACACCATGGCCAAGCTCCATTTAACCCACATATGTAAGGGTGATTTAGTATTCAAAAATCAATTATAAACACTAGAGAAAAATCATATGATCATATCAATAAATGCAAAGCATTTGACAAAGGCAACCTCAACTCATGATTTTAAAAAAATACACAACACTCAAACAAAAAACCTCTGAGGAAACAGAATTAGAGGGGAACTTCCATAATGTGAAAAATATCTACAAAAAACCTACACCTAACATCATGCTTATTGTTAAGAAACCAGATGCTTTCCACCCAATATCATGAATAAGACAAGGAAGTCCCCTCTCACCATCCTTACTGAACTTTGTACCTGCAAGTCCTAACCAGTGCAATAAGCAAAGGAAATGAAAGGTATAAAGACTAAGAAGGAAAACAAAATTGTCTTTATTTGCAGCTGACATACTGTATATTGAAAGCCCCTAAAGAAAGAAAGAAAAAGCACCTGTAACTAGTAAGCAACTATAAAAAGGTTGCAAGATAAAGGTAAAGTTAACTGTTTTCCTATATATCAGGAATGAACAACTGGAGTTAAAAATACACCATTTGCATCAGCACCAAAAAAAAAAAAAAAGAAATATTTAGGTATAAATTTAACAAAATATATACAGGATCCATGTGAGGAAAAAACTACAAAATGTTGATGAAGAATTAAAGGTCTAAATAAATGGGAGACTAATTACATGATCATAGATGGTTAGACGTCAGGTCTTCCCAACTTAATCTTTAGATCCGATGCCATCCCAATAAAAACCCTACTTAAGTCATTTTGTGGACAAATTGATTCTAAAATTTATACGAAAGACCTAGTTTCAGTCTCAGTGAAAGACCTAGAAAATTAGAGAACTGACAACCAATTTTGAGATGAACCAAAAAATCTACAGTATTCAACAGTGTAGTAGTATCAGGAGAAAAGACAGGTCAATGAAATGGGATAAACTGCCCAGAAACAGACCCACACAAATATAGTCAAGTGATCTTCGAAAAAGGAGCAAAGAAAATACAAAGGAAAAACGACAGTCTTTTCTTAAACTTATGCCTTACAACTTTCACAAAAGTTAACTGTGATCCAAAATGGATCACAGGTCTAAATGTAAAATTCAAAACTGTAAAACTTCTGAAAGTAACATAGGAAAAAATGTAGGTGACCATGAGTCTAACAGTGAGTTTTTAAAAGACGCAGCATCAAAAGCACAATCCATTAGAGGAAAAAAAATTGATATGGAATTGATTAAACTTTAAAACTTTTGCTCTTTAGGAGACACGGTTAAGATAATGAAGACAAGTCACAGACTAGGAGAAAATACTTTCAAAATACTTCTCTGGTAAAGGAGTGCTATCTAAAACATACATAGGACTTTTAAAACAAAAGGAAAAAAAAACTTTTTAAATGGGCAAAAGATCTGAAAGGAGACCTCACAGAAAAGGATACACAGATGGTAAATAGTATCATTAGAGAACTGCAAAATAAAACAGTAAGAAGCCACTATACACCTACTGGAGGGACTACAATCCAAAACACCACCACCACCACATGCTGGCAAGGATGCAGAACAGGAACTCTGGTTCATCGCTGGTGGGAAGGCAAAATGGTACAGCCACTTTGGAAGAAAGACAGCTGGGCCGTTTCTTACAATGCTAAGCATAGCCTTACCGTAAGATCCAGCAATTGCACTGCTGGGTGTTTTTCCAAATGAGTTGAAATCTTCTGTCCTCAAAAACCCTACACACCAATGTTTACAGCAGTTTTGTTCCTAAGTGCCAAAAACTGGAGGCAATCAGGATGTCCTTCAAAGATGAGTGGATAAACACACAGTGGTAGATTCATATGATGGAATACCGTTCAGTAATAAAAAGAAGTACATTAACAAGTCACAAGGAGACATTGTACACTGCTAACTTAAAGAAGGCAGTCTGAGGTGGCTAGAGGGAAAACTACACAAAGGAAAAGATCTGTGATTGCCGGGGGGTGGGGGAGGGAACACAGGGATGAATATAGGCGTATATCATGTGTAGGTTGGTGAAACTTCTCTGTATGACACTATTACATGACATTATGTATATGGGGAAACTTGCAGAACTGTATGACAGCCGTGAACCCTAAACTACACATTTCACTTAATGATGAGGTATCGATATCAGTTCATGAATTATAAAATACACCACACAAGATGTCAATAGAGCAAACTATGATAAGCAAAATTGTATATGGGGAGGAGGGAGGTATTCTGAACTTTCTGGTGAATTTTTCTGTAAAGACTAAAACTACTCTCAATTTAAAAATGCATACTAAGTAAAAATATCCCTTTTAAAAATGGAATTTTCCTAAGAATATCCATTCTTTTCGGCAAAGATGTTTGACAATCAACAGCATGATAGAATTCTTTAGATTTTTACAAATTGTCTTTTAAATGCAACTTTTGTTGCTTATTGATTATATGCCCTTGGGAAGATGTTGTGATTTCTGAGTTTTGGCATCTTTGGGTGTAAAATAAAAAAATCACCTAAAAGGTCAACTGGATTTAATCACATCAGATCAGTCGCTCAGTCGTGTCCGACTCTTTGTGACCCCATGAATCGCAGGACGCCAGGCCTCCCTGTGTAATTCACCTAGCAAAAGTTGCACAAAGTAGGCATGTAAATCGTTCTTTTCTTTCTTGCTCATTTGTCCTCAAATTCTTTCTAACTCAGGTAAGGTAGAACACACCCTGAGGATTTCTCAAAAAAAGGTTAACACATACCCTAAAGGTACATGCAATCAACCATTAAAAAAACCATTAGGCTACTCATACCTCAAAGGTATTAAATACATGTCTTCCTGGAGCTCAATTTAAAATTTGAAGAGGAGGGGGGAAGCTGTTTAACTGGTAACTTAAAACACTGTTATACCAAAACAACGCTGCTGAAGTCTTTGCACGATATTTCAAAAGGCAACAGGAAACTATGAGAATTTTTGCCACACAGGCTTCCAGGGCACTTCTCCACCATCTTCAGCCGTTTGGGATGTATCTCAAAATTTTCCACTAAAGCACTGCCTTTCATTTCCAGTTTTGATTATGTTACTAAACACAAGTTCATTTTCGTCTCAATGTCAGTCCTTGTGTCAACAATTTAGCTCCAAAGTGCCTGCTTCCCCTTAAATTACTAAAGGACAACCTGAAAAATAACATTTTGCACTAAGAATTAATGCTTTTGAATTGTGGTGCTGGAGAAGACTCTTCAGAGTTCCTTGGACTGCAAGGAGATCAAACCAGTCAATCCTAAAGGAAATCAACCCTGAACATCCACTGGAAGGACTGACGCTGAAGCTCCAATACTTTGACCACCTGATGCAAAAAGCAAGGAAAAGATGTTGATACTGGGGACTGAGGGCAAAAGAAGAAGGGGGCAGCAGAGGATGAGATGGCTAGATATCATAACTGACTCAATAGACCTGAGTTTGAGCAAACTCTGGGAGATAGAGGAGGACAGGTGGGGGGTGCTCAGAGCCTGGGGGTGCTCAGTCCATGTGGTCGCAACGAGTTAGACATGATTTAGTGACTGAACAACAATAAAAACTATTTAATACAGAATTTATAGCTCTGTGAGTCAGAATTAAGCAAGCAATAACTGAAATGAAGATTACACTTTTTTGATTGCTTTCTCAAGGATCTGGCTTGACTTTGAGTCATTTTCTTTTCCACTGAACTGCGCATGTTAGTCTGTAAGAGACTACTGCCCTGATTTTTTAACAAAATTTGCGTATCAATATGAAACTCTTTTGTCCAAGAGAATCTCGTAAAATTAAGCACCTGATTGGATAAATACATAAAGATAAACAAAGCAGTATGAGTGTCACAAGGTCAAACAGAGGCTGAGCATACCTGTACTTTGTTGTGTCACACATTAAGAAAAATAATATACTGAAGCATGTTCAGAGATCTACAAAACTCTTAAGGATTTCAAAACCATGCTACCTAAGAGCAAGAAATGGAGGTATGCTTAACCTGTAGAGGAAAAAAAAAAATGAAACAAACTGCATTTGAAATTGATGCAGTGTAAGAGCCATCTTAAATCACCTGCAGGCTATGGTATTTGAAGGGAATCAGACTTGCTCGATGTTCCCAGAACTGGGACTAACATGAGGCAGCAATAAAGTACAGGATAAGTATAGATCTCAGAGCCTTCAAGAGACTCAAATCCTACAGTAGACCTTTAATCAACTATGTGATATTAGAAATACACGTGATATTCTCAGACATCAATTAATCTTGTATGTAAGATGAAGGTTCTAACTTGGCTAATTCCCAAGGTAATCTTCAAATAAAAAGTGACATGGAAGCATATTCTGGATCAGCTTCTTCCCATCAGAGCATCCTGAACATGGAATGAGCTATCTCACTGAAGTCATGAGTGCTATCACTACAACATGATCATGTGCTCTGTATAAAGGAAAAACCACAACAGATAGCACAGTATTTTAAGTAAAAGCCAAATGTCCACAAGCTGGTATTCTTACAAAAAGAATTAAAAAGATAGGATGGAAGAGTATTGTTTTTTATGTTGCCATCTACTGAGTATATTATAATAACGTAATTTTAGGGAAAAAAAAATCCTAAAATCATATTTCTAGCTCATCTGTACTGAATATTACATTTTCCTTTGTTTCTAGATAGACTGAATATTATGCTAACTTTTGATTCTTTGAACCCACTTAATATACCTTATGGAATAACCTTATAAATATCTTGTCTGAACAATTTTGTTTATACTAGCCAACAATATTATTTCTTAAAGATTCCTCTGAGTTACAGTGAAAGTGAATGTTTATAAAACTCAAATTAACTTCTCAAACCAAAGTTAAAATTACTCAGTACAGCTACTTTCTACATTTTAGGTTTAATAAAAATAGGCATACACAACCAACAACCAGGGAATAACCTCATGAAATATGTACTCAACTTTCCATGTAAAGTACAGTATTTTAACAGTGCTCAGCACATAAGAAATACTAAGTTAAGTATGGATCATAAACATTAAGAGAACAAGGGTTTTAAAAAAAAAAGAGCAAGGGTAGGAGATGCCTGGAATACAGTAGGCCAGGTACAGACAGTACAATGTAGATAGACGTATGTTCCTAAATTCACTCCAGACAAATTTGTGGTTTATCCATTGCTCTTCTCTGGGGCAAATTTAAAGAAAAATTCTTTCCCTAACTCTACATCTGTCTGAAAATCCAAGGAAATCTGTTGTAGGTCACTTTATCATCAGATGTTAACACTGAAAATATTTTGAACATTTTCTACCTACATGCCATATCTTACCTCTTGAGTAGAGATCACTTTGATCACAATTCCTGAAAACTCCGATGCACACTTCAAAGTTCCCTAGCATTTTTTGTTTTTTCTTACTGCAGTAATCTGATTACCTTAGATGTACATTTAAGTGGGAAAAACCTTTAAAGAGCACCTATGTGCTTATTTTGGAAATACAAACCTTTCACATTTCAAGACTAAGTTAATGTGAACTTTCTTAAATGGGAAATTAAAATACCTGAATTTTTAAAATCAAGAAATTGCTTAGGACATCTAGGCACTGACACTTTGCTCAAGTGTTTCAATACAGCAAAATCGAATAAGATTTATGGATATATTTACAATAGCCAAAAGGTCAGTACTTGTAGACACACTTCTTATTGACATTTATCTCCTTTAAAACAGAAGTTATTGAAAAAAAAGTTCTTTACTCAAATAAAAAAAACTATTTTATTCTATAGCTAGTCCTACGAATCACAGTGAAACAATAAGCCTAGTTCTTATACCTCAAACATAAGGCCATGTTCAATATTCATAAACGTTTTTATTTTGAAACTACTGATAGTGTAGGGAAGAGTTCATGTAATGAAAATCATTTTTAAAACTCTCATTTCATCACTATTTTTACAATATGTTTGAAATTTCCAGTATAATGCTTTTATTTAACACTCCCTGCCCTACATCTTTTAAATACACATAGTTAAGGCTTCTAAATTCTTTTGTACTCAAGGAAATATAGCCTCCCACCTTTCATAGAAATACATTTTGTCTGTGAATCTTTCAATACCTTTAATTCTAAAAACAAAATTTTATCCACAGTATTTTTACTCATCTTTTCCAAACTACTAGACTAATAAAGCCAAGAATTTTAGCTCCTCTCCCACACCCCAAATACAGTAGCTACTCTAAATCATAATATCCTTTTATAATTCTTTTTTTCAGAGTATAATTTCTTTAGAGAGCCAAATTAGGTCATTTTAATCCACAAGTTGTCATTAACTAAACTTCTTATTTGTCACCTAGGACTCCACCATAAAGTTTTTTAATTTTAGCAGTCTGCTTCTTACAAATTTTCATCAAACCAAAAGGGAAATCTCCTCTTGTTTCTAGCAGACTCTGCATAGAAAAGTAAATTGTTCTAATGGCTCTAATTAAGTTTATGTAGATATAAAGACAAGAATCATGAAAACCAAATTTTATCCTTTCCCATGTTCTCTTGATAAGGTTAAAAAAAAGAGACTCTGTAAGTTAAGATTTCCCCTTCTCCAATTACTTGTTCAAGTAGAACACCAAAATGTAAAATACTTTCTTCTCCTATTAACAGCACCCACTAATAAAACAGTTCTCCAATAAGTCATTATTCTCAAATATCCTTTTTCTGACTCGAAGAACTGTCTTCTGTATGCAATTTTCTAAGGGTCTATGTTTAGCAAGATCTCACTTTAAAAGACTTGAGTGTATTACTCCTGATATTTGCAATATTAACTCTAGTTTTAATGGTTTGCAAATCGACATACAAAAATGGCATCTAAAAAAAATCCAATTCTGGAAACGAAGCTAAGGTAAAGCTAATCAGTAAAGTGCAAAAACAAGACTAAATAGATCACCTTATTTCCTTCATTTGGCACTGTGTGACCCAATGAAAAGTCATTTTAATTTAACAGTTTAAATCATTTTTTTCTCAAAAAAGTTTAAGACATCCAAGGATATATATTCAGAAATACTTAGAGGAAGACACATAAAATTAAAATACATTTTAAAATACTGTTATAGTTTCCATTTTCTACTCCTGAAAGAAAAATAAGCCATTTATCAGTAAGTGCATTTTTTTCATGGAGAAAATATTTATTAGTTTTTCAAATGATCACATAATACAAATGTTACACAATTAGTCATTCTAGAAAAAAATTAGCTTATATTAATATTCATAAAATAAACACTGAAAAATATAGGATTGCATATTGTGACATGAAATATTTAAAAATATGAAAGAAAATGAATCAAAATAAAAGTTTAAACAAATCAGTTCACATTAATATACACGAAGTTTCACTTTTAAATAGCTTTCAGTGGCATGAGATGAATAGAAATGCACTTACATTTCTTTTGCACACTTTAAGGAACAAAGCTAAAATTTAATCAAAGCATGAGATGAATGGGATTAAGAGACTAAATCATTTCTCTTAAAAACTAAAACAAAAGGCCATAAACTGGCCTTCAGTTCCCTGAGTTCTAAAATGTTGAGTAGTTATTTTTTAATTTATATGTGTTTGTAAAAACTATCTTACTAACTTTTAACAAAAGCAAATCAAGACTAAAAAGTTGTAATCATTTATGGGAACTCAGAGCTCTCCTGGGAAATTTTAGCTCAAACTGATCTTTTAAACTTACTTTTAAGTACCATATATACAAAAGCTTATGTATAATTAATGAGGGGAAAACGGGTCCCACACATAGCCAACAAAGACTAAAGGCCAGGTTATAACCTAGCAAGTGTGGCTTCTAAAACCTCTTAAGATTTCTAAAACATTTAGATGCTTCCAGAGTGTTACCTCTAGAACCTCCATTCTTAAAGTTTAGACCAAATAAAACAAACTGGCAGAATCGTGGAACTTTAAAAAACTTCTTTAGTAGCTTTCAACTGACTAGTTTTAATAGATACTAAAAAGGGAAATAAAACATTTTGATAGCTCCTTCCATCAATTTATCAAATCCACAGTTTGGATAACTTTCTTGCAACACTTAATTCACACACAGAGGCTTATTCTACTACTACTACTACTTGCCTTTGCTCTATAAAATACCTCTTTGTTTCGGGATCATTCAACTTTAGAATGCCTGCAAACGCAGAACAGTACCTCAAGTTTAACAGGTATTTACTTTGAAAGACTTAACTTAGAAGGTGCCTCTACTTCTATACTGGAATCTGTTGATTCAACAAGAATAAGGCTCAAGACTAGAAAAAGATAAACCAAAAAAGTACATCCTAATATTAAAAGTAATTTAGGAATAATTAAGATTTTCACCCTTTACTTCCTAGTTCTTTTCAATGTTGGGCAACAAAAGACAAGTTTCATTAAGTTTTCTGGGTTTCCGAGACTACCAGAAAGTCTGCCTGCTTCATTAGGGTGATTTTCAATCCCACAAATCTTTTAAGTGAAACAGATAGAGAGCTGCTTTTTTTAAAGAAAGGAGTCTCTCATGCTTCCTCTAGTTCAGTCTTCTGAATAGAAAGGAATAGTTTCATGGTCATGTAAAGTTCCAATCTGAAAAAATTACGTCATTATTTGAGCCTTTCCATTTCCAGATCAAAAGTACACCAGAGAAAATCTTAAAGTTTATCAATGACAAGATCAGGTGGCTCTCTCATCCTTGTGTCTTCTAGACATAGTGCATGGCTCCGTTCACCACTGCCTTCCAAACTGCAGTTGCTGCATGTGTGACAGATATCATCCTTGAAGGCTCTGCTAGAGGAGTTCCTTTGGCGGAAGGAGGATGTTTACCAGTTGAAAGAAATCTGGGCAATTAGAGAACAAATAAACCGGTCTCCCATTATCAAGATACCTGGAGTCACAGAAGGAATCCACCAAGGAAAAAGTGAAAACTTGCCAAAGGCACCAAAGTTCACGTTCTACCCACTGTAGATGATAAGAACTTCCTGAAATCAAATCCTACCCTTGGCATCAAAGATACTAACAGAAAACCATATTAATGCCATTGGGTAAATCTAGGACAAGGTTCTTTTGCCACAAATAACATTATTCCTAGGGACTGGAAAACTACTTGTGAGTATATTTAACAAAGCTTTCAGGGATAGCATCTCCTGAAACATATTCATTCATATGTATCGTATTAAAGAATGAAGCCTAAATTTGACAGTAAAACCATAATGGTACTATCATTGCATCTTGTTAAAGATCTACCTGATATGAAGTCCTAAAGTTCAACACAGGAAAATAGACCAAAAAGTTCTCACTAATAGGGTAGGATAACACCTGGACATCAGATGTATAAATCAGGAAAATACATTTGTCCAGTTTGCCCAAAGACAAAATACAGAAACTTCTTAAATACTGGAATATAAAAGAGCACTGAGAAGTACACTGCTACCAGTAAAGGTTAAAATGGGCAAGTATTTCCTTTTAAAAATTCCTGTGGACTACACAGGCATTCACCAAATCAGTGCCCCCAAATCAGCCACTGCTTTAATTATCTGGAGAGAAAATTAAATACATCTTAAGTCTCTTTTCTGAAAGGGCACTAGTTAGCATTCCTAGAAAAACAAACAGATTGCAGCCCCACTTGGTTCTTCTATGAACCCAAGGAGTAAACAACAGAATTACATGGGCAATGGAAGGACACTCCAGTCTATAAATAAACCCAAGTAAATAATGGAAAGCACCCACTTGTTTATTACCCTTTCCCAACTCTCTCCAGAAGCTGGATATTCTGCCTCCAAAGGTTCAGTGGAGAAAGTGGACCCCTGACGTCAAAAGCTCTCCGTGGTCTTGGCTGTATCTGTGGTTCTAGGATCACTCCTTGCACCTCTGGTAGGAGAGAAGCACTGAAATAGAGAGCTGAATATAGATTTAAGAAAAAACTCTTATTAAGAAATTACATTCTCTGGTCATTGAGCTTGTAATGACTTATCCTCAGGACAAAAAGGGGCTGCCTCTGGGCACACATTCTTCCGTGCCTTCTTAATTTGAATTTTAGAAGCCTTTCACCACAAATGGTTAATTCCTCAGTAACTACTAAGAAGGGAACTAGCTTGGTCTAAGTCATAACACAGGGTGTGACAAACCACTCAACGTCAAGTGGAAGACCAAATACAAAAATGATAAATTAGGACTGGTAAACAAGATCATAAGTGTCTTAAAGGGACAGGCAAAGGCACTTGACCTCAGATATATTAAAGGAGGAGTCCCAATTAATTCTGCTGTCAAAGAGAAGACGATGGATTGAAAAGCAGAAATAGAATAATCAAGCATATTAACAGGAATACCACTAAACCTTGGGAATTGCCTTAAGAAGTGCAATTTGTTCTCAGTTTTTTAATTCTTCAGTAATTTAAAGAATTAATCAGACTACAGCCCCTTATTATAGCAGTATGAAAATAAACCTGAATTTTATCAAGCTGTGCCTACTGTCACTGAAAAAGATTTATTCTTCAAGCACTCATCTTTAAAAGTGGGAGGGCAGAATAGTGGACATAGGCATATCAGACTAAAAGTCCTTTTCAAACATATGATCATTTGGTTTGGGGTCAAGAAGGACCAGGAAATAATCATTAATGGCTTCAATGTAGAAATTAAAGCAGTTAAGATATACCCAAATAATAGATGATGATAAAGATACTGGAAAATAAGTTCACTTTATTATAGAAATAAGGTGAACAAGAGAAGGAAGTTCAAAGCACATAGTATCTGATCAAGGAAAAGCTGAAAGGAGAATAAGATAGGCAGATATATAATATTTAAAGTTAGAGGGACTGCAGGATAAATTTTAACAGTGGAAAACAGATCAATTGTATTCTATGGTACAGAGTGATACATCCCTATTAAATTTCAGGTCTTATTCTAAATAGAAAGGTGCTGTATGCTCCTGCTGTATGGAACATGGGCAGTTCACTGTCTGACTTCAGGGACATGTTGTATTTGGGGATAAATTAAGAAAAAATGCTATCAAATTATTTCTCTCTCACCCCGACTGGTCATCACAAGGGTTCCTTACCTGTTAGTGGAACGAGGACTGCACTCTCTTGTTCTCTATCAATCAACTCACAAAGGTTATAGGTTCAGCACTAAGAAGGTAGCAACCAACCAAAGTTAGTTTTAATGCCTTCACTTCCTCCTGGCTCTGCCGGCCAGTTTGGAAAAATGCCAACAGCTGAAAAGGAATGGTTATGCCATTACCTAACAACAATTAGAGTAAAAAAAAGATTTTTTTAAGCCTGAAGATGAAGGAATGAGGTAATAACCCTTTGGTACCTTAGGACTATATTAAATTCTGTACAAGTGAGAAATGAAAATGGTTCGGATTTAGAAAAACCTATAAATTTAACCATCAAATCTATAATTTCCAAAATTTAAAGAAATGAAAAAAGAAGTAAAACGAAGTCAAGGGGGTGAAACTGTCATCTAACAAGAAATATCAAATAAATAACTACAACAGTATTTTATGAGTTTATGTGGCAGCTATTTTTTCTTCAAATTTCCAACAGATTTTAAATCCCAGGGTTTTTAAACAGTATTTTACAGTAAAATCACATTAGGAGGAATGTGAGGGATAACAAGAGGAAAAGAGCACCAAAAGAAAAGATCTGAATATTCAATCTCTCAAGAAAACAAAATCTAAATAGGCATTTTCAAAGGTCAAAAATCACAAATAGATTAGCAAACTATTCCACAGCTGGAGTTCTTAAGGAGTGGCTCTTTAACAGATGGGAAAGGCTTAAAACTGATACATCAGAGGTACCTCATTTGTTTTCAGTGGACCTATACCGTGAAAACAGGTATGACAAAATCACTTTCAAAATTATTAAACAATCAACCTCTACCCTTTTCTAATCAATTTTCTTGACAAATTATTTTTCATTATCTAATAATATTTCAATATAAATCATGGAAATTTAAAGACTCCCAAATGAATAAGAGCTAAGTAAAACTTAACTAAGATACAGTTTAAAATATATTCAGAAACTATAAAGATATGATTTTCCAAATTTCTTAGTTTTTCATTTTATAAATACTAATCAGTAGTATAGCAATATATCTGATTGAAAATATATGCAAAAAGGGAGCATTCCATTATGGAAAAAAATTACTCAATTCTAAATTTAAATTTAGAAGCCCACTTCACTTTGAAAATGAGAAACAACTCCCAAGAAATCATTATCTTGCTCAGATTAATAATGGTCTAAATTTACAGTTTCTCCTTAAGTAGGAGCTCCAAATCCTTGAATTACCAGGCCCCACAGAATATATAAATTAAAAAGGCAACAAACTTAGATTTTAAAAAGCCAAATGTCCTTAGGTTAAGTTATAAGGTAAGTAAAATAAGAGAGCTGGCTGGAGAAATAGACTCACTCACGAAATTCTCCCAAGTCATATTACTTTCAAGATATCACCTCTCTATTTTGCCTAAAGTATGCCAAAACTTGTGGATTCAACATATTCATACTCAAAAATGAACTAAACAGATTTCCTTAAACAGGAATTATTTGAATCACTGAGGAGAACTGTATCTCTCTTGCTTCAGGAATTAATTTATGAAGACTATGGATTGATAACCACTTACACAGAAAAATGTAAAGGCACTTTCAAAATGAGACCATTATTCAAACAAGAAAGAATAGCCTTTGCAAGACTACTACTGATTGAGGCTCACAAGAAAGACACAGTAGGACCTAACCTAATTCTGTTTTAATAGACAGCATTCTTTGATGTAATGTTTCAAGAGGGAAAAAAGAAATTACTCCGCTTCAGGATTTACAGTTCAACCAGTAAAGAAGAAATTCCAAACCAAAGCTAAGAAAATCAGCAATGCTGAAATGCCACAAAAGAACTCAAACAAGGAGGCAGAAGGTCTGTCTATTCATCTATCATTTTAGTATTTTCCATTATTAAAGTTTAAAGATTCTTACTGAATATTAAGCTACATTCAAATTGGAAACAATCTAAGTATTTTATATATGAATACCACTCTTAAGAAACTCTCCTGAAATGTACAGACTATTTGCAATATTTGTTCTCAATACTAAATTACTAAATAAGCATATAATATTTATTAGGTCTAAGCATTTCTAATATCAACGAAAAGAGAGAAAGATTCACGGAATCATTTTTAATCAATGAAATAGAAGATAACCTATTTCTATGAAGACTATGATTTATATTCTCTTGTGTTATAGAAGACTAATTTGAAGTCTAAATTATAAATTTACAGATAATTCATAAAACAAAACATCTTAGAGTCACATGGTAGCTCAGATGGTAAAGCATCTACCTACAATGTGGGAGACATGGGTTCGATCCCTGGGTTGGGAAGATCCCTTGGAGAAGGAAATGGCAACCCACTCCAGTACTCTTGCCTCCTCCAGAGGAGCCTGGTAGGCTTACAGTCCATGGGGTCGCAAAGAGTCGGACACAACTGAGCGACTTCACTTTCACTCTAAACTGGGAACGTGACACAGAAATTTCTTCTTCTTGTCCTTTTTCATTTATTCTTACTAGTTCTAAGGCATTTCTGCAAAGAATAAGAATTTCCCACAAATCCCTTCACATGTCCAAATCAGGCACAACTGGCATTAAGAAGAAAATGAAAGAACATCCTTAAGAGAAGCAGTGAGTCTTTGCAACTCCAGCCCCCATACACACTTGAGTTAAATAAATTCAGTAAAGGTTTTACAAACGAATGAAGCCCACTGGTCAAAAAACAAAAAGTTAAGGAGAACTTTGTCAAGCAGCTGATGTCTAAAGTTAGGCTTTCTTATCCTAAAGGAAATAAAAATCATCATAAGTATTTGTTTCATGGATTCTCTTTTTTTTGGGGGGGCGGCGTCCATCAGCATCTAGGGTTAATTTCTATGTATGATCGATCACCTGAAACTTCACAGGTATTATCCTGAGGTGACACAAATTTTAGCTAAATTATAAGACCCATTATAAATTTTCTAATGTTCTTTTCCAGACCAAAATTAGTAAGAAAACAAACTGGATATTGCCAAAACATCCAATTTCACTTTTAAATTTTAAAAAGTGAGAGATCTTGTCGAAAAGGCAGACAGACAGACAAAGCCCAGCTTCCTTAGAATTAGTTAGCCACAGTACTGTGTTGTATCTGGAGGAAAAGACAGTATCCCCCATCCAAGTACTAATGATGCCCCACCCTGCTTAGCTTCCGAGAAAAGGTTATAGCTAACCACAACTATGTATATATTATCAAAAGGGATACACCTTATAAATACTAAAATAAGGAAGAAAGCCTGGAAATTAAGGAACATAAAGCATGGAAAGCAATAAACTAACAAAGAAAATATAATGAGAGGGAAAGAAACCTGTTAGATTATTTTAAAAATCTAACCAAATTCCAAGATTTACCAATATATTTTTTTCTTCATCCTTTTGGAAAAGATACTAATCCCAAAATTTGGGGCTCAAGTTATTCTATTAGGTTTAAATATTAAGTATTTGTTAAAAGAGAGAAAAGCAATAGCTAATCCAACTGTATCTTCAGGTTCTACTAGCTATAAAATAGGGAAGTAAAAAAGGTTAAAAAAAAAAACAAAGAAAATGTGCAATACATTTTTAGAGCAATTAATGCACTATAGAATGAAGGATAAAAGGCAATCCTAAAAATATATATCAACTATAAAAAAAGTCTAATTCAGAGTCAAGCTGCATTTAAAAAGGCAACTTCAGGGTCAAGATAACTAAACACAGAAACATTTAAATTTACCACTGCCTCCTTTAAATGAAAAAGGCTTCTATATTTCAAAAAAAGAAAACCTTAGTGAAAGTAATTTTATGTTAAAATTAATGGAAATATGATGAGAAACAATATTGACACAGTATTAAAATATCTCCCACAAGACACTTATTATTATAGGAAAAAAGTAAATTAATAGTGTAGAAACCTGACAGACACTTCCTTAACCAAATTAACTTTTATCACCACCAGTATCAGGACAAATCGGTACCATGTACCTCCTGATACAATGTACTGATAAGGACATAACATCACTTCAGTAGAATCTTTTCCAAAAATGTTTAATTCTCAATCTGATTATGAAAGAACATCAGACACACAAGTTAAAAAATAGTCTAACTAACCAGTACTCTTCAAAAATGTCACGGTTACAAAAGGCAAAGACAACAAAGAACCAGCCCAGACTGAAGAAGATTAAACAGACATGACAATTAAATACACTGTGAAATTCTAGATAGGATCCTGGACCAAAACAAGGTCATTTAATGGACTATGATCAAAATGCAAATAAACTTACAGATGGTTAGTATTAACTCCTGATGTCTACATTTGTTCTACAAATATTAGCAAAAGCTGGGCGAATTCTATGCACTATTTCTGCAACTTTGGTAGACCTAAGTTTGTTTTAAAATAAAATTAAAAGGTTCTGAATAATTTGACATAAAGTGCACTTCAATCTTTCTTTAAAAACTAACTCTAGTAGAAATACAGAGAAGGCAATGGCACCCCACTCCAGTACTTTTGCCTAGAAAATCCCATGGACGGAGGAGCCTTGGTAGGCTGCAGTCCATGGGGTCGCCCGAGTCGGACACAACTGAGCAACTTCACTTTCATGCACTGGAGAAGGAAATGCAACCCACTCCAGTGTTCTTGCCTGGAGAATCCCAGGGACGGGGAAGCCTGGTGGGCTGCCGTCTATGGGGTCGCACAGAGTCGGACACAACTGAAGCGACTTAGCAGCAGCAGCAACAGCAATAGAAGTAACAGCATTAATGTTCTGTACTAACATCAGAAAACTAATCAGATAGTGATAGTCTTGCTTATGCTTTTTAATTTTTTTGATAAATAGTTCTATACAGAGAACTCTGATTTGGAAGAAATCAGAGATAAAAAAATATCTTCTCTTCTACAAACAGAGAAACTGAATTATGTTTATGTTAAACTAGCATGGAAATGAACTTTGGACTAAAGCAAGCATATAGGAGTAATTGGCTAAAAAACAAAAAGTCTTCAGATTTTGAATTACTACATGTGAATTTTTATTCCCACATAATAAAAAATTCAAGGAATAAAACTTTGTGCTCATTTTCTTAAAAATCTCCATAAGAAAGTATAGTGCCATAAATACCCCTCTTACAATTTTTTTTCCTAAAAATCAAATTACAAAATTCTCAATTAATAAACCTTCACTTAAAAAATGAGTTACAAGTAAATATTTGTAACCTGTTTTTTTTTTAACACTTACGGAGAGCTTAGTATACAGCAATATAGTACGTGTTTTATATATATGGCCTCACTCAACCTCACAACTCAATGACATACAATTGTCACAAGTTTACTGAGAATAAACTAAGGCACAAAGCAATAAAGTTAACTCATCTAAGATCACAAATCTAGTAAGTTGTAGACTAGGAAACAGAAAACCAATTTGTCTCCAAGATCCTGAGTTTTAACTAATTTTATACTTTTCCAAATTATATTATTTTGATTAGCAATATTTGCTTTTAAAATACTTAGAATGTGATAAAATGCTAGAATAAACGCTTTAAGTAGAACTGAAATTTTCTTCTTTTATTTGTTTTGCCATTTCTACCAACCCAGGAAAGTCTGCAAGGCAAAAAGACTTAGAAATAAAGTATAGCAAAACTCAGTATCAGCACCATAAATAACCTAGAAACAGATGTTTCTACAGAACCTAAAAGGCCTATATCTAAAAGTCTGTTGAAATGGTAATTCGAAATTCTTCTATCTTGAAAGGATCTCCAAAAAATCAAGATTCAGAATTTTAATTTCTAGTTTACATGTCACATGTATCTATTAACCTGTCTAACAAATATATAGGACAGTCTCTTAAATGTATAAAAATCTCATAAAAAGTTCAATGAGTTTAATTATCTTAATGAAATTTAAACATTGTATTTAAGTCATTAAATATAAACATTAAATTAATAAACATTATATTAAGTCATCACTTCTGTTACGAGCAGTGTAAGAATAATGATCTAGCAGTAACAATTGGATTTTATTCTCTACTAATTCAGAGCTCAATTCTGCTACTTAGAGAACAGTCTTTCGTTTGTTACCGTATATAATATTTTGTATGGCTGTTGTAGCTGTCCTAAATTTTAATGTATTTTTAAAATTATTTACACACGGCTTTCATTATTTCTACTCAAATTCTTCTGTATATAAAAACAAGATCAAAGGAAGGTCATTCCCTTCCTCATTCCGATGAAACCTAATAAAAATCAATATAATATCTCTTTGTGAGTATGATATGAGAAGTACTCAGTAGTTTATACAAGAACAAGATGCTTTCAAATTCCTTAACAACAAAGCGAGCAAGGTTTTTTAAAAGACTAGAGAATTATTTAATTATAAATAACACCTTTAATCTACTCTAGTTCTATATAACTTGTCTGGCCACTGAGCCTGCAGTGACAAAAAGTAGTCACAGATGGCATCCTGAACTTTGAGGTCCATGTCAGTCAGTAAACCATCAAAAATTAAGAAAGCCCAAGTTTGCCAAATACTCATGAGGTATTTAATACCTACACAGTAATGAAACTACAAACCAGGAAAATAAAGAATGCCCAACCTGATATGCTATACTAAATTTACATTCTGAGGGAAAAAAAAAAAAAACATTAATCCTGATATTTTACCAACCATTCACAGCTTTCACAAACAATCCTACTTTCCAAACATTTTAGAAATAAGATTTTATAGTCACGATCCAGGTCGTGAAAACGAAAATACTGCCAAAAAAGAAAATGGTGAAATGGTATGAAAGGAAAAGAACATCATTACCATCAAATCAACTTCAGAAATGTGATTTGACATAAAAGAGATACATGAAGTTTAGTTAAAACCATGTGGGCTATCCATACAACTTTCTAAAGGCCATCACAGATCTTGGATTAAGGCCTTGTAAGTGCCACTATTACCACAACTCAAGTTTTCAATTTAGTCAGTGAGAAAACAGCAAATGTGAATATAACTTCTTCAAGAAATAAAATTCTTGTATACTCCCTTCACATATTTAAATAAGGCACTTCTTTAAGTTTTATTCAGAATACAAGATTATAGTGTTTGAGTTGGAAAATCTTTTTCCATTCTTCCTTTAAAACTTGAATCAAGTCTCTGATAAATACAGCTAATACTTTAAAAATGCTGACTTCCTGCTGTTTTATGGTCTATCGTCAAAGTTATTCCCAAAAAAGCCAGAAAATACCTTAATCTACCAATACATCTTCAGGAACATCTCCAATATCCATTCTTTTCACCTCTTTGATAAATCTTTTAGTCTCCAAAAGACTTCCATTATTCTCAGAATTTGACATCCTTTTTGGTACCACTTTCTTATTCCATTGCTGAAATAAATGCTTAACACATGAAATAGATAAATGGGAGTGCAAATGTTTAACTGGGTCCTTTACTTTGTTAGCAATGTCAAGTTTTAACTCTAAAACATAAGAAAAACAAAGTAAAGTAAGTAAAATGTCCTATGTTTTACTAACTGAAGCACAGAGCAAGTTCTGATTAGTTCCTATCTCTGAGTTCATGGAGTTAACTAGTTCTTTCTCTTCTAGTTTCAGATTTCCCCTAGGAATATGCTAACTCATACGAGGCCCATCCTTAAGGTCTGCAAACCATTTACAATGACAGGGCCAATTAAATGAGGCTGCAAATATGCCAGTGCTATACTTCTCACAACATGTTCTTAAACTTCTGCCAGATGGTATATATACTTGCTATACATTTTCACATGACAACAATTATACTTTTATTTCTAATATAAATCAAATACTTAAGAGAAAACAAGGTGGTATAGCAGAAAAAGAACCGCTCATGTAGAATAATAAATGAAGGGACGGGATGCACTTGAAGCCTGCCATCACTTAGCTATACGACCCAGAATATTCCTCACATGTAAAATGAAACAGATCAACATTTCCCAAAGTATGTTCCCAAAAACACAGGGTCTACAAGACATATAGGTGCTATATGTTCAAATGAGTTGGAGTCAAGAAATAAGACTGTCTTCCTTCTGCAGAATTTCTCAGCCTTCAATAAATTAAAATACAATGTCAGTCTCCAAGATGTATATAACAAAAAGCATTCTCCCCCAAATTCCAGGGCTCTAGAACATTTTTCTTTTTACTTGAAGAACCAGCATTCCCAAAACATTAGTTTTGAAACTTTTAAACTAGATTTCAAAATCCAGTTCAAGGAATCTCTGAAACTTAGAAACCAGGTACTGACTCATTATCTTATTTAAAATAAACTGATTTAATTCCATTCATTCTAAGCAGATAAGTCTTCAGTTCCATATGGGACTGAGTATGGAACAGATGGTCTTCAGGACATTACGCCTGTCTAAAACAATCTTACAGCAAAAAAGTTTCAGAACCATTTGATTAGGGAAATGGTTTCATTTTAGGAGTATCAGCAATCTGCCACATGACACTACATTCCTTCTACATATTCCCTGCCTCCATTAAGAAAGAGGAAAGTATGCTTTTAACAATTTTTATTTCCATGAGTTCCAGAATTCTGAAGCACTTCTCCAATAGTCAAGCTACAGTCCAAGCACCCTGGGATTCAGCAAAAGAATTAATCTCAATGCTTTCATTATAAATTCACTTTTCTCTTATGTATCTGGAATGGTGATACTAAATATACATTGTTTGTAAGAGAATTGAGAAGGTGTGCACTCCTCCTGCATGCATTAATTCTCTAATGGAGCTCCAGGTGAGAAAGGCTACCACGGAAAATGTCACAAAGGCGCAGCATCACTTGTTTCTAAGGCTGTAGTATGGAGAAAGTCTCTAAACACGTAGACAAGTTCGTAATTTCAATTTACACTGGTAAGAAAGGAATCATTCTTATTTGGCACAGTAAGAGCAGCAGCTACTATTTACCGAACAAAGAAGTGAACTTGCTGCACTACATTATCTCCTTTAATCCTCCCATTAACAGTGCAAGGGTAGCTAGTACTCCCATTTAACAGGTAAGAAATTGGGCTTACAGGTACATTTACAAAGGTCAGACAATGAAGAGACAGCATAAACAAGATTAGACACCTGATCTGAGGCCAAGGATAATGCTCATTAAACTCCACCTCATTATGCTCTATGCTCATTAGTCTACAGCATAGATTAATCAACCTGTGTGAACAGAAAAGCTGTCATGCACATCACACACAGAATAACTAAGCATAATTTAATGTGGAATAATTCAGAAGACGTACAAGATTTTAGGATATTTCTTCAGGGTCCAAGACAAAATTGTTTAAGACCAAAATCATGTCTTTTTCCCTTTGCATCCTTAGTATGTTTGCTCAGTGTGAACATATGTGTATAACAAGCATTTAATAAATATTTCTTAAATAATCACACATATCAAGAAAGAACAGAAATATGATAAATATAAAAAGCCTTCTGGGCTAAGAGACAATTGCTTACATTGCTTAGTTTTTCTAAAATACTTCATAGAGCTAAAAACTATCACCAGATCCTCCTCTCGCCTGACCATCCCTTTTACTGGCCTTTCTATTTTTGTTCCCCCCCCCCACCGCCCCTTTTCATGTTTTGAACCTCTAACTCAACCATTTGTATTAACTGCATTTGTATTAATTGTATTTAAGTCACATATTCACAACACAACCAGGTTTTTGTTAAGCCGATGTGTTCACTTTTTTTTTTTTTGCATATGGATCAATGTCTTAATAAGCTAACTGAAGCTACTGACAGATTCTTATAAGCTAAGAATCTGAATGTAACTAGAGACATACCTAAACTTATATAAAGAAAAAACAAAGTGAGTCTGTTAGCCTATCCATTTCAGAAGGGTAACCTCACTGATAATTTCTCTTTTTCAATGTGACTGCTTCAAGGATTGGGAAGAGTGGCAAATTTAGGCTCTTGAAAGCATATCAATAAGCAAAATGTCTAGAAATGCAATCAAGTGTACAAGATGTGAAAATTACTGACTTTCAGCAGCTTTGGCTATTTCATATTACTGGAAAGTGAAATTATGGAACATGTGAATAAGATTTATACTATGTTACTATTAAATGACAAATTACTACTATATCCTTTAAGATATACTTTAAGATATCCTTTAAGATATCCTTTACTGTTAATTATAATTTTTAAAAATTCCAATTGTTTTCTATAGTTCCACTGTTTATAAGTGAATCAGGAAAATATAAAAATTAAGGAAAGCAACTTTACTATAAGACATTTGAATTAACTAATGCAACTAAGATTTAAAAATAATATTCTTCTAGGTTAATAAGCAAAAAAGACTAGTAAATCTTGTTTTTCAACTTCATATAAAAATGTTCATGTAAATTAGTAATTTTTTATTCCAATAATAATCTTGCAATGTGAACATAAGCTGTCACTGTACAAAATTAAAAGATCTGAGTCACAATGTGCTATTATAATTGAATTGATTAAAGAGTTTTCTATTTTGAAAAGTACTGTAATTTGATCACATGAAACAAAAAATAACCTGAAGTATCAAGAGCTTATAAGTCTGTACTTAAAGCTCACTGAGATCAATACAAGGCTACCAGTCTGATTTATTAAAATGTTTGTCATAAAACTATCTCTATATCAATTTATTTTTCAGAAACTGGATTCCACTTAAGCAGATTTTCTAATTAAAGGCTTATTCTTTAGCAAAAACTTGGTAAACTTAAATACTTTTGAGTAGAAAATGCTTTCAAATGTTTTAAGAAAAAAAGAACACAATTAAGATTGAGAGGATCATCATTTGGAACACCAGTCACTGTACCACTCCTGAAGAACCAACAGGAAGTGTATAAGGCCAAAGAGCTCCATACTCATATACTAAAGACTGCTTTTTTTGTGGCCTGCATTTGTGCTTTTTTTTTCAAATTTTAAACTTTTTATTAGTGAAAGTGAAGTCACTCAACTGTGTCCAACTCTGCGACTCCATGGACTGTAGCCCACCAGGTTCCTCCGTCCATGGGATTCTCCAGGCAAGAATACTGGAGTGGGTTGGCATTTCCTTCTCCAGGGGATCTTCCCAACCCAGGGATCGAACCCAGGTCTCCTGCACTGCAGGCGGACTCTTTATCATCTAAGCCACTAGGGAAGCCCTTTTATTGGTATAGCTAATTAACAATGTTGTGGTAGTTTCCGGTGAACAGCAAAGGGATTCAGCCATACATATACATGTATCCATTCTCTTCCAAACACCCCTCCCATCCAGGCTGGCACATCACATTGAGTAGAGTTCCATGTGCTATACAATAGGTCCTTGTTGGTTATCCATTTTAAATACAGCAGTGTGTACATGACCTTCCCAAACTCCCTATCTCCTCCCCCAGGCAATCATAAGCTCCTTTTCTAAGTTTGGGTTTCTTTCTGTTTTGTAAATAAGTTCATTTGTATCAATTCTTTTTAGATTCCATGTATAAGGGATGTCATACGATATTTCTCCTTCTCTGACTTACTTCACTCATTATGACATTCCCTAGGTCCAAAGTAGTATCAAGTATCAATACTACTGGCCCTCCCCACCTGTGGATCCCACATCTTCAGATTCAACCAACCAGAGAATGGCCGAATCCATGGATATGGAACCCACAGAGAGCCAGAGTGGTACAAGCTCTGGAATCAAATCACCTAATGGAATACTAGCTCCATCACTTAGTAGTTATGTGACCAACTTCCTTGACATTTTACCTGTAGTACTATGTCAGCCAATAATATAGTGAAAGACATTTTAGAATCATCTGTCATCCAATCCTAAGGTCCTCTATGAATTTATCATCAACCTTATACAAATTTACCTTAAAAAAAAAAAAGTTAAAGAAGTTGCTACTTCAAGTATTATTTACCTTCAGTAAATATTAAACATACTTGATACTGGGGCTTCCTAGGTGGCTCTAGTGGTAATGAACCTCCCTGCCAATGCCAGAGACATGAGACATGGGTTTGATCCCTGCACGAGGGGTGATCCCCTGGAGGAGGAAATGGCAACCCACTCCAATAATTCTTGCCTAGAGAACCCCATGGACAGAGGAGCCTGGCAGGCTACAGTCCACAGGGTCGCAGAGTTGGACAAGACTGAAGCACCTGAGCACACACGCAAGTATGCTTGTTCCTAAAAGGATTGGGATGAGGGGATATATATATACTTATGGCTCATTCACACTGCTGTACGGCAGAAACCAAGACAACATAGTAAAGCAATATCCTCCATTTAAAAATAAATTTTAAAAAAGGACTCGGATGCAGTTTAATATTTGGTTTATTACTATGGGATTCAAGAATGGAGGCAGAAAACTAGTTAAGATACCTAGCTTGGACTCACCCTACACCTCCTCATTCTAGATCTACCCTTCCTCCCTGGAATCTCAAAACAGGTAAATTCCTAATAAGATATATATCCAGTTGTACAAACATAAATCCTGATGTCACATAGGAGAATAACTGGTAAGTAATGTTTGATAGATCCCAAAAGAAGAGAATAACACAATGAAAAAACAGCTTAGGAATCACTGAAATCCCTTATTTTAAGATTCTATGATATCATGGAATATCCACCAAAGACAAAAGATAAGGCTCCATGCTTGACTCTGGAAGAGAAGTTAAGATCAACTGTAAGTGATCAAGCCTTTTAAAACAGGACAAGAAGGAAAGACTCAGACATGTGACGGCTCTTTAGCACCTGATCAGCATACAGCACTGGAGCCAAAACCAGAGATTTACTCAATTCACCTCATCACCTTGCACCCCAAACAATACAGTTGAAAAAACAAAAATCAAGTTAAAAAGGTTAACTACAAAGTAGCATTTTTTCCAAAATAAATTTAATAAGGTAAGTTTCACTGAACCAGTTCAGTTCAGTTGCTCAGGTGTCTGACTCTTTGTGACCCCATGGACTGCAGCACGCCAGGCTTCCCTGTCCATCACCAACTCCTGGAGCTTATTCAAACTCATGTCCATTGAGTTGATGCCATCCAATCATATGAACCTCTGTTGTCCCCTTTTCTCCTCCCACCTTGAATCTTTCCCAGCATCAGGGTCTTTTCCAAAGAGTCAGTTCTTCGCATCAGGTGCCTGAAGTATTGGGAGTTTCAGCTTGAGCATAAGTCCTTCCAATACCATCTCTCAAAAGTAAATATTAAAACAGGAGAGTATTTTCCTCAATAAAGAATCCTAGTCATTGTTGAAAATAGTACAACAAAAAGGATACAACGAAGAAAACAAAACTACATTAAAGGCATAAGCAAATACCTCCTTATGAAAGAAAGTGATTGTATTATCCATTTCTAAAAAAGAGACTTAAAACATCTAAAATGAGAAATCAGCTTTGATACAATTATTTGATTCACTGCATTGAAAAGATGATAAAAATATTTCAAAGAAAAAACTGAGGGGGGAATATTATAATAAAATATCCAAATAAGTAAGTATCTACACAATACCTTAAACTGATAGGTAACTGATATGCCATTTATTCATCAGTAACTGACATGCCATTTATTCATCAATAATTTCATTAATATAAATATAAAATTATATAAAATATATACAGTATATGATATTTTATAATATATAAAATTGATATAAAATATAAAAATCATTGATAATTACTTAAATCTTAGCATGTATTAGGGACTTTTTAGTACTGAAAATATTCTAATATCTGTCTGTAGAAGCCTAACATTTATTTATAACACATTATGAATTTCTTACAGAAGACTCTTACTAGGAAAATGTGAAGCACTTCCCTTATTTGAGAATGGGGAAAAAAAGCAACATAGAGCAGCATATTAAACAGTCCATGGTTAAATGATACAATGTGGCAAATACAACTAAAAATACCATCTCTTTATACTTATCCATAGCTCAGTAATTAACACCATTCGGACTTTATTCAGGTTCATGCTTCCTTAAAATAATATACAAAACATAACCTAACTTTCAACTAGTGAAGAGTCAATACCATATCAAATTTCTCTGGGGTTTTCTTAAAATTTCCAACTCCAACTTTGCTGTCAGGTTATGAACTGCTACTTTCTTTCTGTCATCCTACATGCCTAAGAGTCCCGTTTTCCCCTTCCCCTCCCCTCATCTCCTTTAAGATGATACAGCTAGTAAAAGTCCAAAAAAGGACCAGAGATACCATGCAAAAAGAGGAAACAAGCAAAACAAAAAAAACCACATAGCTTTGTTTTATGATGGCAATTTCGAGCGGTTTCGGAAGCCAGAGCTGCGTTCTGAAGGATTAAGTTACCCACTCTGGATAAGTGGAGTGTTACCGTGTGTGGACTGGGTCCTTACCTTCTTAGCTTTCCTAATGAGGCCAAGGTCACTGGTTCAAACCATTATCTCCGATTGCAACCACAAAGAGAATGTGCCTCTATCTTCACCAGTGATGGAAAGGGAACTACTGAACTTCTCATACCCCATTAAGAAAGGAAGCAATGAGACATTCAAAGTAAGGATGTGTTTCCTAAAACACAGCACTGATCAGGCCACTACATGAACACAAGAAGGGCCCTCCATTCCAAGTTCAATTAAGTCCAAACTTGGCAATCCTGCCTTTAAGGCTTTTCAAAGTTAGCCTCGTCTGCCACGTTCTTGTATACAGACACTATCTCCTACCAACTTAGACTATGTCCTGTGTTCTTTTCTATAAAACACTCTCCATACCTTGAACCTTTTGGGCTGTTTTCTCTGCTAATGTGACTTATATTACCAATCCCCACAGCTATCAAAGTTCTCTCAAAAGCATGTGATCTTTACATTCTATCTCTCACCACTGCTTTAATAGTATCTCTCATGAAACACCATATCCTACCTTGTCATACTTTTCCCATTTACTGGTTTTCTCTCTCAAGTCATTCTCTAAAATGTTTCCAGAAGCTTGCAAAAACAGATGTAAATATTACAAGATAAATTATAAATGGGTGAAAAACTGACACAAAGGACCAAAAATAGGAGAAGAGTAATATATATTGAATCTGTCACCTGTTATCTCTTCCTTTCATGTACATGTGTGTGTGTGTGTGTGTGTGTGCATGCGCGCATATATATGTGTGTGTGTGTGTATATATATATATATATTTATTTATTTATTCTTAAATTCAACTGCAGGCTCTCTTTAAGGATATAAATGCTAATGCTATGCTAAGTCACTTCAGTCGTGTCCGACTCTGTGCGACCCCATAGATAGCAGCCCACCAGGCTCCCCTGTCCCTGGGATTCTCCAGGCAAGATCACTGGAGTGGGTTGCCATTTTCTTCTCCAGTGCGTGAAAGTGAAAAGTGAAAGTGAAGTCGCTCAGTTGTGTCCGACTCCTAGCGACCCCATGGACTGCAGCCTACGAGGCTCCTCCGTCCATGGGATTTTCCAGGCAAGAGTACTGGAGTGGAGTGCCACTGCCTTCTCCAAAGGATATAAACAGTGCTATGTATATACACGTAAATAAATTACATCCTTCCAAATACCCAGGAGATTCTGTAATCTAAGGACGATTTTAAAGCGTCCTCTTAAAAAAGCATATACCTTTGTATATGTGAAGTCACTCAGTGGTGTCCAACTCTTTGTGACCCCACGGACTGTAGCCTACCAGGCTCTTCCGTCTGTGGGATTTTCCAGGTAAGAGTACTGGAGTGGGGTGCCATTTCCTTCTCCAGAGGCTCTTCCTGACCCAGGGATCGAACCCAGGTCTCCCACATTGTAGGCAGACGCTTTACCGTCTGAGCCACCTCGTGTACCCACACATATGTGTGTATATTCCCAAATTTTTGAAATGGCAAACAAAAATGAAAAAAGGCACCAACATATAAAGGAATACGTTTTGTGGCACTTTAGATGTCAATAAAATAATCAAATTACATTTACTGTCAATGATAGTCTTAATGTTTTTCTCACTTTGAATAAATCTATACCATTTCCTTTTTGGTAGAGACTCTTGCCTGGAAAATTCCATGGATGGAGGAGCCTGGTGGGCTACAGGCCATAGGGTCGCAAAGAGTTGGACACGACTGAGCGACTTTTCCCGTACTAGGAGTGCTCAGGGGATAGGAAGAAATAATTCCATCTCTTTCTAGTGCCTGGAAGAAACTGGCAATGGACTCTGGTTAGTACGCAAAGAAATCACCTATGATCAATAATGTAAAGAACCCATCCTAGATATTTAGTTCACAGTTACCTGGATTTCCTTTCACTACTAAATATATTTAGGACACATCTGCTTTGGATTACAAACACAGATAAAACCTATGGAGACATTAAACTGCCAAAATCGTACCTGAAGGTTAGAACCACTTAATCCTTCAGACCTTTAAAACTGCAGCTGTAAATCAATAGCTTTTCTGGAAAATCAGGGTTGTCTTTTTCCTTTTTGACATAAGAGAAATGAAACATTGCTTTGAGGGAGGAGAAGCTAGAAAAGTGAATACAGTATTTTTACAAGTTGAGAAATTTGCTAACCAAAGGGTTCCTGAACTGAATCATCTTACAATGAAAACCACAATCCCCCTAATTTCCTCCATTCATTAAGACTGCTTTAAGACAACTTTAAGACTGCTATGACTCCAGAGCACATAATCTATCTCAAATGGTTTTATTAAACCCTTGCCCCACAAAAATAATACAAGAGTAAGGTTTTATTACTATCACCACTAGAAATATATCATACCCATATGATAGCAAAAATGTAATGCTAGATATTATTTCAACTATACCTCTATATGTTGTTTGACTAACTAGTCAGTACATGGCTTGTTGACATGGAGATATACACTAACCCTAATAACCAAAGAAACTAGGTAACTAGGAGAGCTGAGAGAGAATACAGTCTCATCAACAGTGAGCAATTTTATAATCAATCCATCCATCTACAATTACTCAGAAAAAGAATACTCCGACACGTACACTGAGTACCAGGAGCTCCTCGCCTAGGTAGTAAATCAGTATTATAAAAATAATCTGGGCTGCCTGGAAAAATAAGATGCTATCTCATCTGTCTTATCCCCAGGAAGCTCAGTACGCTTTACTCTATGGCTCCATGGATGAGAAAAGGCAATACCATTCACCACGATCTAATCCTTAATAAAATCAAGCCATGGTGAATCTTCTCCCCAGTCAACACAAATACAGTTTTAAGCCACACAGCCAGGTTTAACACTGGTATGTCCACAAAAGGATATGAAAACCTTTGAAGACTCTCAAACTAGCCTCTGATGACCCCTGAACTACAACATATTCTGTATTTTCCCTCCTGTTTTTAATAACCCCAACCTGAAAAGGCCTCATCTCTTAATACTTTTTTACTCCCATTTAATATCCATATATAATCAATTAAATTTATTGCTAATTCTAATCACTGCCACATGTTTTTCATGGTTCCTTGCCCTTAACAGAAACCATAACTTACTAATTTAGTAACAAGTAACTACAGTGACCATAAGCAAAACAGAATGGTTAGGAATTTTAAACAAGTAATTAACTCAACACTTACTACACTAACAAAGGAAACTCTTAATACAAACAAGTGGCATTTTGCCAGTTAAATGTTTATATTTTAAACAGCTGAAACTGCAAAGAACTTTCAAGGTAATACTTAGATATTTGACAATCATTTATGCTAAAGAGCTGAACCAGTCAAAAGGAGATAAAGAAAAATACTGACACAATGTAGAAATAAATGGGTTTAAGTTGGAGAACTCATCATAAACTTACATAAACAAAACATATGTGCAAAAACAAACGGAGATGCTTGTTAAAAGCAGCAAGTAATACTGCATTGCTTTTTGCTCATGAACAGCAAAAAGTAATCAATCAATTTTCAATCAACTCTCTCAATCAACTATACTAAAGGAGAAAATAGTGTTATCACATGATGTATCAAGAACTTATTTACCTTTCAAATATGTCATAATAGTGTTTTTAAAAAGAAGTTGTCTTTATGCCAACATTAAATTTTTTTTTTCTTCACTTATTAAACAGATTTTGACTGAGTACCTACTGTCAGATACCAACATATACTTTGTATAAATAGTAGCAAACCAAAAACCTGTTTGTGAAGCTTAAAATCAAACAGATAATCACACACAAATTACAAGCTGTACTAAGCACTATAAAATAACAAGGTGATCTTAAACAGTGTTAACAAAGAATCTAAGTTTAGACTGGTGTATCAGAGAAGGCCTCTTAAGGTGACAGTGAAGCTTTAGGGAGGAAAGGAGGAAAGATGACATAGAACACGTTTTGGCTAAAAGAACAGTCCAAGCCAAAGCCTGGAGGACAGAGCAAGAAAGGATGACAACCTGAGGGTCTGAAAGGAGGCAGATGGGACTCA
Source organism: Bos taurus (assembly GCF_002263795.3). Lineage (NCBI taxonomy): Eukaryota > Metazoa > Chordata > Mammalia > Artiodactyla > Bovidae > Bos > Bos taurus. The sequence continues at coordinate 14,790,347 of NC_037339.1, forward strand.
AAAAGTGAGGGGAAGTAGCATATGAAGCCAGAAGGGAGCAAAAGCAAAATGGAATCACCTTAAAAAAAAGTGGAAATGCCTTAGGGATTTGGGACAAGTGAGTAACTGAAACAGATTTCCATTTTAAGAATGTCATTCTGACTACAAGACATAAAATCAGAGAAAGGCAAGAATGTATGCAGAAAGTTGGTGAAGAAGCAACTGCAGTACTTTTCAGAGTTGAGTATGTTATCTTAGGCTAGAGTTGTGGCAACAGAGATAGTGAAAGAAAAGATAAATTCAAGATATATTTAGAAAGTAATGGTCAGAATGTAGAGGGTGAGGGAAAGAAATGACTGAGGCTCCTAAAGTGAAGAACTAGAATGAGAAATAACATTTATTAAAATGAGGATGACTAATAAATTTGAGAGGTCAAGTAATGAGGAGGTTAAGCTTGTGATCTGTTGAGACTGGGAGGCTGTGAGAACGCAAGTAGAGATAACATTTAAGGCAAAGGCCCACATCAGTCTAGAGCTAAGAAGAGCTCTACTACCTAGGGAAAAGGGAGGAGATGGGAAGAGGACACAAATCCAAAGAACTCCAACGATGAGTCTGATAGAAGAGCTGAACTGAAAGTAAATGAGAATGGGTGCTTCAAGGAAGGAAAACAAAGCTCAACTAGACCTCATGAGGCTGAAAGGTCCAGTAAGATTTTCAGGTCTAGCTGATAGGTAAGGAAGAAGTGAAGGGTTGGAGAGAGTGGGCCCTTTGAATATACGCGAGCCTAGGAAAAATGTCAACCTGGAATCCAAAACTCAATATAGACAGATCATTCTTTTAAAATAACATAAACATCCTTTATCATTTTCCCCCTCATGTCATTTCTTTTAATAAGCCACTAAAGCATATTCTTACCATGACATAGTCAACCCTAAAGACACAGTGACACAGCAAAAATCAACCACTATGGTTCAGATAATGCCGTACCAGAACAGGGTGTGCTCTGCAGTTTCATATTTTTTAATTGAAGTTTCTAAACAAACAAACAAACAAAAATCTATTTGCTGTGCAATACTGAAGCCAATGTTACAAAGACAGAATTTAGATTAGAAAACTAAAATGGTTTTCCTGAAAAGATAATTTTCATACAACTTTCCCCCCAAAATGTTAAAACTAATTCATCTAACATTTGTCTGTCTACTGTATTTTCCAGGTACATCAATCTTATGGCTCTGCCCACTTTTTTCCTCATCAAAGGGTCACAGGTAAATGCTGATATGTTCTAGGGCAATTCCATGATTTGTACTAAGACACAAATCAACGAGGCCTGCCTTCTTTCAGGTTTTCAGCCACTCTAATACTCCTTAGGGGCTCACCTCGTGTTGGCCTTATGAGCAGTGGAAACAGCACCAGATTCTGAATTGGAAAAACGACTTTTAATCCTTACTCTGCTTCACTGCTATGTGTGTAACCTTACACAACCCACTTGGTTTCTTTAATAAACCAAATAAGCTTCTGTTTACGCACCAGTAAATTAGAGAAAACTTAATTCACAAGGTTGTTTAGTGATTAAATGTGATAATAAGTATTAACTGAATCTAATCCAACATTTTAAATCACTTCTGTGAACTGAAATACCAAGTTATAGGCCATTCTTATTTCTGCTGAATATAAGCCAAGCAATTCCACTCAAAATTTATGTACTAATTACAGATCAAAATTTTGGAGCATGAATCATTAAAATTAGTATCCTTCTTCATATTTAATAGCATAGCATTCTACAACTGAAATAGACGGTGTAGTTAACCACAGTTCACACTCCTTTCCTAAAAACCTCACAAACATGACAGAAAAGGAATTTTTAAGATATAAAAAGCCATGAGCCCACAAAAATTGAGAGAATGGGTGAAAAGACAATAGCAACAAAAATTTGGAAGCTGGAAAGCAGATGGTTGAGTGACAAATGACTTAGCAAACACTAGGAAATCAAATCTTTAGCAAACAGTGGGGAAAGCCAAGAACAAACCCAATTTAAACTGTAAAATCCCCAAAAGACTCAGGAATTGGCAGTACCACATACATCTGAAGTGAGATGTGGGGGAGAGAGAGTGCTAAAATAAGAAAGATTGTTTTAAAGTCTGTTTAAGAAGCAACCAGCCCCACAGATACCAACCACCCCTCCCCAAACCCAACAAAAAACTGAAAATATATTGTCTAGTGAATATAAAACACAAGATCCTGGGACTGAGAAAACGAGGCACAGCAATATGCAGGACAGCATACCGAAAACAAGCTGACCAAGTGAAGGAACACATACGGAGGTGCCCGGACAGGTTACCAGAGTGAAGCTAACAAAACCTCTCAGAATTTCAAATCAGCATTTTACTCCCCTACTCACACACAACCACCATCTAAGGAAAGGCTGTAACACAAAAGATAAAGACCAAACAAATAAAAACTAAGAGAGTAAAAAATGGAGGACACAGATCACACATGGAGAAGAAACCTAAATGAATAAAAAAAAAAAAACCTAACACTTATACTCAGCTAAGAGAAAGTATGATTGCTACTACAACAGGATAGATACTATTCAAAAGGACCAAAGACAAAAGCTCTTGGAAATTTAATATATGATAATTTATGATTATAGATGAAAACTCAACAGCAGTAGAGCAAAAAGAAAAAGATGGAAAATAGGAAAGAAAATATCAGAAAATCAGAAGACTGGTCAAGAAGGTCTATTATCCCAATAAAAGGAATTCGAGAAAGAAAAGAGAAATCGGAAAGAAATAATCAACAACCTCATTCAAGAAAAAGTCCCAAAACTAAAAGGCGTTTCCAGACTGAAGGGCACACCAAGCATTCAGCACCCTGAATGAAAAGAAATCCACATAAGGAACCCTCACTGTTAAATTTCAGAATGCTAAAAACAGATACACTCTTGAAAGCTTTCAGATATTTAAAAAATGAGAGAAGGGAAGCAAAGAGAATAAACAAGAGGACAGGGGTAAAAAGGAAAAACAAAACACACACAAGCCACATGTAATATATGTAAGCCATCAGCAAGGCTTCAAACTTCCCAAAAGCAGCATGGAAGCTAGAAAGCTATGGAGCAAAATGATAAAATAATACACTTTCCAATCCAATATCCTTTACCTAACTGTATAAGGGTAATATAAAGCCATTTAAAAATATGGAGCAAGCCAAGAAAAAATATGACATGGGTCACTGGAAAAGAGAGATCCAACCACAGAACCCCACAATATTAGGGAAGATCAGAGAAATATGAGAGACTTCCTCAGAAAGATAAAAGTGGTAACAATACCTGATATGTCTGAACATCTCCAGGGACACTTGATGAAACGCTGAGTCAGTGATTACTACAGAGAAAACTAAAGCGGCAGTGAGGCGTGGAGACAGTGAATTCCAGCCAGATCAGCCTATGGAAAAGCTAACAGTCAACAAGTCACATTGAGAACTGCTTATCAGCTCTTTAGTCTCCTACATTCAAGTACACCCAGAAGATCAAGAATTGCCAGACATCTGAGAGGCTCTATCACAAAATGTTAAGCCCAAAACCCACAAAAATGGGAAGAAAGGCAGCCTGGAGGAAACAGATGATGATGGATGAAAACATGGGGTAAGGGAACCCACTACTAACATTAGTACATGTTAAACAATATACAGAAATATATATACAAGTATACCATACATACTAGATGGCTGGGATCGGAGGAGGAAGGCAAGTGCAGGACATTAGACAGGCTAGGAAAAGTTATACTTTATAAGAAAACTGAATAATCAACAGTGATGCAATCATAACTATTAAGATGAAGGGGGGACCAGGAGGAAGGAGGACCAGCTGAGTAGATCATGACAAAGTCAATCTTCATTTTCTACCCAGGAAGTTACTAAAGCCAAAAACAAAAGCTAGGAGTATTTTTACCTAACACATACTTATACAAAGCAAACCTAAAGGAAGTCAACTTTGAATATTCATTGGAAGGACTAATGCTGAAGCTCCAAGATTCTGGCCACCTGATGCAAAGAGCCGACTCACTGGAAAAGACCCTGATGCTGGGAAAAATCGAAGACAAAAGGAAAAAAGGGCAGCAGAGGATGAGATGGTTAGACAGCATCACTGACTCAATGGGCCTTAATTTGAGCAAACTCTGGGAGACAGTGAAGGACAGGGAAGTCTGACATGCTACAGTTCATGGGGTTGCAAAGAGTTGGACACAACTTAGCAACTGAACAGTAATATAGAGCATATGAGTTAGAGACATTTCAAAGGACTTTCCAAATTCGTTTCATTCTTACAAAATCCTACGCGGTAGATACTATTCTCACCACTTTCTAAAGTGAGCAAACCGAGGAACAGAGAGGTTAAGCAGCTGGTGAACAACAGAGGGTGGCTCAACCCAAGCAGTCCACGCTCCTAACCACCTGGCTGCGTTGCACGTCAAGTAGTAATACAGGCGGTTATTTAGAGACTAGGAGATAAATATCACAATCATCATCTACAAGATGTGAAAGTGATTGCTTCAGGGAAATAGAGAGGGCAGGAAGCTTTTCTTTGTTTTGATAAGCACGTAAACTATTTGGCTCTTTAAACTGGGCAGGTACAACATAAATAAAAATTAGATCTTATAACTTAGTATTTCACAGTTAAAGTATTTTATCTGATGCAACCATCCTAAGAAGCTGGCAAAAATGAGTATGACTCCTATTTGATAAGAAAGCTCAAATTCCTCATTAATAAATATTTGAGGAACTACTCTATATACAGGTACTCTATTTAGAAGATAAATATCAATTTACCTTAAGGTATGAAATTTCTTTTCATTCTGTTGCATTAAATTATATGATCCTGCATCTCCAACAGTTATGCTTAAGGTGAGAGACAATACAAGTTTTAAATCATCCAAAAGGCAGAGAAAGGTCTGCTCATTAATTCTTTCAAAAAACACTTAGCTCTTGCCCTGGAAGAATTCACGGTCTTGTGGGGAAAATGGGTAAATGTAATTTTAATTGAACGTGCACAGTGCCTTGAATAGAAGAACACTAAAAAGGGCTAAGGCAAACATTTCTTGAAGAGAATGCTACAGAGGGAACATCTGAGCTGAGTCTTGAAGGATGAATGGAAGTTTGACCAATTTCACAGAAGAGGCTGTATTAACAATCACAAAACACTGAAAACATCAGTGTGAAATACCTGCATCTTCCCTGTGCTGTAACAGTAAGTTCACATTAAAGGCTAACCTAAGACATGATGTGTTTTGTTTGCTAGCCACCCAGTTGTGTCCAACTCTTCGCAATCCCGTGGATTATAGCCCACCAGACTCCTAGTCCATGGAATTCTCTAGGCAAGAATATGGGAGTGGGTAGCCATTCACTTCTCCAGGGGGGTCTTCCCAACCCAGGGACCAAACTCAGGAATCTGAGCCACCAGGGAAGCCCAACATAAGACATTAAGACCTTTTTAAGGAGAATGATTTTTTAAAAAAAAGATCACACATAATCTTAAGGCCTGATCCATGTTTCTAATCTTTATAGTCTCTGCCAGTAGCCAACACCAGTAGACACATGTGTTACCAACATTTTAAAATTTACCCTGTGTCAATATTATTTCAAAAGATGAAAAAAGAACAGCCAATCTTCATTTATCCTACCACCTAAAAGTTTTATTGCTAATGTGTTTTCTAAGTCACAATACTGACATTACAATGTATCCTTTTCTCCCATGAGATCCATAGGTGAAGCCCAGAAGACACAAACAACACAGAAACTAACATGGGAAGAAAAAAGTAAAAACAATTTTTTAAATCATTATCACTTAACAATTTTTTCCCAAACTACAGTGATAATCCGCAGTAAAATGCCAAGAAAATAATACACAAATTTACCAGATCTGACCTTTACAGCTATTTTAGGGGTCATTTTGATATTACAGAATTTCAAACCTTTCTACATAATTTGCCCCTCATTAGTCCTCACCTCAGTTGCTATATGGAAAAATTTTGTTCTACTATCTTAAACTGGGACTCTAGCTCTACAGTTAAAAACCAAGTTGTAAGTAGCAACATCTGACTTTAATCGTCTGGAACACCATGTTATGGAAAGCTCTATCATGCCCTACCACCAGGAGGAGAAAACAAAAAGGAAAAAGTCATGCCAGGAGACCACAATGGTAATTAGTAAAAATCATGGCAGGTTTGAATTCAAAGTATGTGGTTTTCATTTGTGTATCCACCCATCTTTTACTTCTCTAAATTTAGCATCCACATAATATACCTGTTCTTATAGGGGTTTTACTCAGATCACAGTCACTAGATTTAGAAAACCTGAATATCTGAGGTAAGTTAATTATTTAAAATTATAGATGTGTATTAGCATGATTTGATAAATTTAAAGGTTTAGCAACAATTATAATACAACTATTAAGGAAACCACCTCCTAGAAGAGGTCTCTCTTTAAAGTTAGAGCCTTGTATACATGATACAGAATACATGTGGCTAGATAACAAGATTCTATATATGACTTAGAAAAATAAGAATCTTCAAAGGCAAGAATTTAAATTATTTCAATTAACTATGCCTTTACCTTATATCTTTTAAGTAATTTAAAAAAAAAAAGAAGGCCTCACTGAAACATTTGGCCTTTGTTTTTCTAAAATGGCAATTCTTTTGAAATATGCTAAATTTTTCCAAAGTGAAAACCACAGACATACATTTAGAATGTAAATGTTCCAACTGGCTTAATAAAAGTTCAATCACAAAAATCTCCAATACTAAAATATTTAAGTATCTTTCACATTTATTCAAAGTTCCACAGTGAAAATGAATAGCCTCTGTCAAAACTCCTTGATCAAAACTATTACTTTGATCAAGGTTAGTAAGGCAAATCTGTGAAAAGAACATTCCTTTAAAAATCAACTTAATTTAAAGCCGTGTAGTATCATGAGAGGTTTCACAACTCTTCTAGCTAGCCAGCTTCAAAGACACAATTTGATTCAATAAATGTGATCACCATATTATTACCAATCCTATTAAGAAAACAATGGTCTAGTAATGTATTTTAGGCTTTCTGTATTTCTCTGGTTAGAGAAGAGAACAAGTAGAGTAGATTAGCAGAACACAGGCAGTTTCATGTCTCTATAAATTCAACCCTCCAAGACATTCTCTTTCTTTACTCTTTAAAACAGCTACCATCTTGATCTACTATGCAAAAGGAAAAACATACTGCCTACTACTGTCAAAGATAAATTGGGCTGTTTTTAAGAGTGTATGCCCCTCCTCCCCCATAAAACATTTTTTACCATTCCCATTTCTTTACTGTTCAGATAAAACGACCATTAAGTAAGTACACAAAAGTCAGTCAATTAGTTTGAGAGCAACCTGTATAACCCAGCTTAGGTCACCTTTCCTATAATATCTGACTAGGAAAAGCAGTAACATGATCTTTTTCAGACTAATAGCAAACACAGTAGAACTTTGGGTCATCCAGTCCAGTGAAGGAGAAACAAATGGAACCAAAACCTCCCCTTCTGCCCCCAAGAGATGATCATAACGATTTTAGTAAGTCAAAAGAAGAGACGAAATATTAAGCTGGGTTGGCAAAAATTAAGCTTCTGTTCATAATTAATTCTAAAAAACCATCTCATAAATAACAAAACCGCTTGGGGCTCCCATACCTACTCTTAATGTTCAAAAACCATTCTGTCAAGTATTGTTTACGTTTTACTTAGACCATTTCCTAAGCAGTTTGAAACCATTCCATCACACTCCTGCTCTAGAAAACTTACCAGAAAAATGCTCGTTCACCTCTAAAGAGGAAAAAAGTAGATAATGCTTTTAGACTAACCCTGTGCATATGCAGTGACTAAAAAGAGGAACTCTGCATCTGTTGAATGCCTGCAGAAACACAGCATGAGCTTACCTCTCGTCCTCGCCATCCACCAGGGGTGTCGTCAGCGGTAGCACCTTCAACGGGAAAAGAGAAGCAGAGGCTGCAAGGCTGCTGCTACTGCCATCTGAAACTGCTGACACTCCCCCACTGTCACCACTGATGGTCTGAGGTAAGCCAACTAAGGAGGGTTCCGCTGGGCGCCTGGCATCTTCGATTTGGCTTCCAATTGCCTGAGCTAATGATTGTGCGGAGAACTGAACAGAACTGAGCGGTAGCTGTTGTGCCAAAGGCAAATTTATATTAGATGCTAGCAAGGGAGGCTGACTGACACTTTGAACCAAATTACCATTCTGAGTGACAGGGGCTTGTGCTATATTCTGTGACGGGACCAAGTTTGTCGGGGCAGAAGGCAGTCCAGAAGGACCAGCTGAACTAACCTGATTTGTAACAGAAATACTACTAGCAGAGGGCAAAGGACTAACTGCAGGCAACTGCTTCGAAACCACTCCTGGAGCTACCGACTCGACCCCCTGTGGCTGGGGAGGCACAGGTAATAGGGTACTCTGAGGTGCAATGACCAGTTGTTGAGGAAGGCCTGAAGCGCTGGGCTGAACTCCCTGATGAAGGATCGCAGCTGGAGCAGGTGGCACTATCTGTGAAGACGGAGGAGCACCTTGCTGGATAACTGAAGGTGTGACTTGGGTGGAGGGCTGCTGCAGTGCCGATGGTAGGCTTGTCTGTTGACCAATAGTTGCGATTTGACTGCCAGGAGGTACAGCAGCTACTGTCGTGTGAGCCTTGCCAACAGGTTGGCCAGCTGCCCCCGCAGGTTGTGCTTGCACTGCCGCGGGCTGCACTGGGAGCTGGATGCTCTGTGGCTGAGCCATAGGAATCACCGTGGCTCCAACAGCCACCCCTGCAGAAGTGGGCTGTCCAGAGGATACCGCTGTTTGGAGAAGCGGTGAGGGCTGAACATACTCGGAGGCTGGGTTCGGAGCCACTGATGTACCATGGCTTGGGGCCATCGGAGGGCCCACAGCTGGCGCCGGCTGGCTATATTGTACCTGTTGGGGTGGCGCCCCTGGCAGGGGAGCTTGCACTGGGGGAGCCGCCTGGGAATACGGCAGTTGGGGTTGAGCCAGGCTGGCGACGGAAGGCTGCTGACCTAAAGCCGAAGTGACGCCCACCACGCCAACAGGTGACGGCTGAATACCGGCTTGCAGAGGTACTGGTTGAAGACCTGGCTTCGGCTGATAGCCCAGTTCTTGAGACGGTAACTGTACCTGCGAGATCTGCGACTGAGAAATACTCTGAGGCATGCTAACTGCTGAAATGCCCTGTGGAGCGGCGCTACTGAAGTCCATCTGCGGAAGGGCCACCCCTGGAAGGGTCGGGGGCACCGGCGGGGCTGCCAGGGTGCCCATCTCTCCGCTGCCCACACTCTCCGTGTAGTGACTCAGTGTGCTGACGCTGCTGCTCACAGAGCTCCCACTCGTGCTCTCCCTCTCAGAAGTCGCTTCGGTCGGGTTTTGTCTTACACTTTCCACCACCTTATTTACGACCACCCCTTCGGTGGCGGGTACGGCGGCGTTTTCTTTTTCATAGAACTCAGTGCAAGTCCATCGACCTTTTTTGAAAGGCTCAGAAGTAGAATCCAACTTCACGACTCTGAACCTGGACGTGTTAACGGTTGGCTGTTGCTGCTGACTCGAAACGGACCCCACTGTCATGCCCGCTGCTGCATTGGCAGCGCTGTTAAAGGCCGCGGAGGAAGCAATCGTACCATTGCCCATGCCACTCAAGATATTCACATTAACCCCGCTGCTCACTGCAGGCCCGACACTCACACTAGCAGCACTGGGGATACTGCTCACACTTATATTAGCGTTACCAAGCATGCTGCTGGTCACAGGAGGATTAAAACTACCCACAGCAGTGACGTTAACGTTATTCATCGTATTGGTGCCCGTAACAGAATTTATACCTAGGCTGCCGGTAGTACTCGGAGCACGGACACTAGTCATGACAGATGCCGGCGAGCCACTCAATGATACAGCAGAAGTTGGTGCAACTGGCATAACACCGTCAGAGCTTCCCGCGGCCGAGAGTTTTCTGGACACTGGGCTTGAGGGCGGCCCTCCAGGGATGGATGTACTGGCCACCCCGGCATGGGATGGATGGTGGTGCCCGTGGTGCAGGTGGTGGCCATGAATGGGATGGTGGTGATGGAGGGGGTGTGGATGAGCATTCCCATTGATCACAACGTTCTGTTGTGGAAGGTGAGGCAAATGAGGCTGAGGAAGGTGGGGCTGGTTGGGAGAGACCGCCCCAGGTGTCTCGGCTTCCTGGAAGTTATTCAGAGTCTCTTCCGAGGAGCTGCGTTCAGGCTCCCCTAAGTCCGTAGCCCTGGAAAGTGACACATCAAGGATCTCGGAAGACGACAGATCTTCCGTGTGAGACTCATCCAAGTCGTCGTAGCTCTCCGTGTCCTCTGCGATGCTGTTGTTCGAGCTGATGCTAGCAGAGATCTGAGCCGGGGTCACGCTCGTTATCTGGAAGCCACTTTTCTTTTTCATCTGCGTTCCGCCTGGCGCAAGAGGCTGTGCCTGCAGCTGAGCCTGCGAAAGGAGGTTCAGGCTTTGTGGAGGCGGAGGCTGTGGTCCCGACAGAGAAGATGCTGCAGGAGGCGGCGGCTGGAGCAGCGACGGAGGCGGAAAATCCTCGGCAGATGGGGCACTACTACCGACGCCGGTACCTGCTGCACCGAGAGCTGAGGCGCTGCCCCCGCCGCTGCCCCTTCGAGGGAACATTGCCGGGTGCGCCATCTTCCTAGCACTCATGTCTGCAGCGGCCGCGGCCGCCGTGGACTCGGGCGGCTGGTGCATTGTGTTGGGTACCGGGGCGGGGGGCGGAGAAGGCGAGTGCAATTTCCTTCTGCACCGTAATCTTTGTATTCAAGACGCCGAGGAGGAAAACGGGACCTGACGCTCCGCCCGGCGCGATTCCCCCACCTCCTCCTCCTCCTCCTCCTCAGCCGCAGGCGCCGGCCGTTCCTGCCTTCGAGGGCGAGCTTCGGAAAGGGAGGATGGACGAGGGTGAACGGGGCGGCCGAGGACCCGAAGGGGGTACCCCTTCAGTCCTTCGCCATCCACTTTCCCCTCTGGCCTCACACCCCCTTTATACTCCGCTTCACGTGGGGTGCGGGGCGGGAGGGAGGGGGTGGGCAGGGGAGCAGGGAGGCGAGGGGAGTGGGGTGGGAAAAGCCAAGAAATGCCCACCTTCTCCGGACAACTCCGGAGCCACCTCCGCCCCTCCTCCCGTCGGCGGCGGCGGCGGCCGCTGCAAAAAGCCTCCCGGTCGCCCTGCACGAAGGCGGCGCCGAGCGAGTGTCGCCTTCCCCTCGCCGCCCCCCAGCGCCGCCGCGGCTGCCGGCGGCGAGCCCCGAGCTCAGTCAGTGTCGCTCAAACCTCCGCTCCCGGCCCCGCCGGCCCGGCTCGGGCCTCCTCCCCCCACGGCCCGGCGGACCCTTTCAAACCCCCTGGGCTCGCGGCGGCTGCTGCTGCTCCGTGAGGAAACGCTGGCCGCGGCTGAGGCCGGCGCGGCGAGGCTCGGGCGGCGGGGCGCCCGGTACGGTGAGCCCAGCAACGGGGCGCGGGCGGACGCGCAGAGACGCCGGGTCCTCGCGGAGCACGGCCGGGGCGCGGCGGCGGCGGTGGCAGCGGGAGCCCAGGGACCGCTCCATCACTGGCAGCCATGGAGCCCGAGCATTTTCCTCCCTCCGGGCAGGCGCCTCAGCTCGGCACACGTCCTCGGGGAGGAAGGGGCCGGCGCCCGAGCCTCCCCGGAGGGCGGCGGGACGTGCGCTGAGGAGCGCCGGCGGTGGTGCGAGCCGCTTCGTCCTCGTCCTCCGCAGCCGGTTGGTCCTCTCACCCCCGCTGCTCCCGCGGCCCGGGCGGGAGGGGGCCGCAGGCGACGGCGACTCCTCTCTCGGCGGCGTTGGTGGCCAGACGGGGCTGGTGCAGCGACTGCAGCCGACGCCGTTCAAAGGAACGAGAGGTGGGGTTTGGTCGGTGTCGGCGAACGGGGCGGGTGAGTGGGTGGGTGCCGAGGGAGGGCGGCGGGCGAGGAGGGGGCTGTGGTGGTTGTTACTAGTGCTCTTCTCCGGCTCCGCCGTATCCCCCGGTCTCTCGCGGCATCGGGAGAGGAGGGACCAGCGCCCGAGCGCAGGAGGAGGAGGAGGGGCGACCGCGGGCCAGAGGAGGCGGAGGCGGTGGCAGCGGCGGCGGCGGCGGGAGGGGGCCGGCTGAGGAGAAGGAGGGAAGATGGCGTCTGCGCATGCGCCTCGGCGCCGCAGACATAAAGCCGGGTCTGGCGGTAGAAGGAGGCGGCGGCGGCGGGTCTTCGGGCCTCGCCGAGCGCCGGGTGTCCCGGCGGAAATTGCCGAAGGTTGACTGAGGCGCCGGTGGTAGGGGGGTGGGGAATTTCGGCCTCGGGGGAGAGAATCCGGGTCGGCCCATGGGGGGTGGGGCGGGGCGCGGAGCGCGCGCCGGTTAGGCGTGTCCGCTCCTTTTTCCACACGCGGCCGGCGCGCGCGCGGGCACGCGGCGGGCGGAGGGGCCCGCGGAAGCCGCCGGGTCCCCGGGGCTCGGGTGTCCGCGCCCCGGGTGGTGTATCCCCCCCGAAAACCCCGCCTCCGGAATGGGTAATGAGGCTTTTCTCCGCAGCAGCAGCATCACGAGTTTCAGTTCCCAGGAGTCCGCCGCCGCCACGACATGAGTCAGGCGTTCCTCTTAGGCGCGCGGCTGGGCCCTCCTCCCCGCCTCGCCGCACCTGGGCTTGCCCCCCGGGCCGCGCCGCCCTCGCCGGCTCCGAGGATATCCCCGAGCCGCGGGGTCCGCGGAAGGCCGGTGGCTCCTCGCGAGCGGCGCCCCCTTTTGTGCGGCGCGGTGGCAGCTGCCATGCGGTCCCCTCGACCCCTTCGACGGGCAGGGGCGAGCGAGCCGGCAGATGTTGCTGCTTTTTGCAGTCAACGGCCGGAGGGAGCTCGTCTCCAGAAAGGAAGCGCTTGCAATCCGTCGTAACCTGGAGGGAAGCAGCCCGGCCCAGGGCGGGGGGGGGGGGGGGGGGGGGGGGGGGGGGGGGGCGGGGAACTGACCTCAACAGGTGGAGCTAATCGCCCATAGGGATAGCTTTCCCTGTAATTGTCCAGGCGGTAGGCCGCATAGGTTTTGACTTGAAAGACAAAGTGGCCTGGTCATGGTGGCAACGCGAGGACAATGATCAATGAAGACCACCTTTGCGGTTAGAAAAAGAACTGTCTGCAGTTCCAGTTTGGAAAAAAGAAAGAAAAAACAAAACAAAACAAAACCTGCATAGTTTTACCGAAGCAGGGTTAGGTTTGATTGGAGGCAAGTTAACTGGAAGTTGCTGCTCTGGCCATTACACGTTAAAACGTTCTACCCTAAGCATTTTTGACCCCTAAACAAAAATGTACTTCTCACCTAGGAACCAAGAAAACAAAAACGCAGTATAGGAAACCTCAGAAATGTTTTTTTTCAACTTAGTGTTGAGGGACTAAACGTTTATGGTCAGACCTCTGATTCACTAAATCTCACAGACCAGATCTACAGTCCTATTTCAGGAGCTTGTTAAAAACGTATGGCAGGGTTTGAAAGATGCATAATAGTAGATTCAGCATGTTACCTTTTAGCTTTCTCTAAACTTTTCCCCTCTTTCCATCCCCTAAAAGGTTAGGAACCTCACCATTCTATTGCAGTATAGAGAAGCACATGCTCAACATCCCTGTATAGCCTGTATCAGTTTTGATATATTATTGCTTTTTCCGTGCTCTCCTTCACTAAACTCGAAAAGTAGGACTATGTGTTTTTAACGAGGAGTTCTGGGCTCAGTACGAAGTACGTGCCTGCTCAGAGGCAGCAGACTTTGCGATCGCATGGACTGTAGCCTGTCAGGCTCCTCTGTCCTTGGAATTTAACAGGCAAGACTACTGGAGTGGGTTGCCATTTCCTTCTCCAGGGGATCTTCCCTCCCCCCCCCCCCCCCCCCCCCCAGGGATCAAACCCCCAAGTCTCTTGCATTCGCGGGCAGATTCTTAACCAGAGGACCTAGGTACAAAGTTCAGTTCAGTTCAGTCGCTCTGTTGTGTCCGACTCCTTTCGACCCCATGAATCGCAGCATGCCAGGCCTCCTTGTCCATCACCAACTCCCGGAGTTCACTCCAACTCATGTCCATCGAGTTGGTGATACCATCCAGCCATCTCAATCCTCTGTCATCCCCTTCTCCTCCTGCCCTCAATCTTTCCCAGCATCAGAGTCTTTTCCAATGAGTCAACTCTTCACATCAGGTGGCCAAAGTATTAGAGTTTCAGCTTCAGCATCAGTCCTTCCAATGAACACCCAGGACTGATCTCCTTTAGAATGGACTGGTTGGATCTCCTTGCAGTCCAAGGGACTCTCAAGAGTCTTCTCCAACACCACAGTCCAAAAGCATCAATTCTTCGGCACTCAGCTTTCTTCACAGTCCAACTCTTACATCATACATGATCACTGGAAAAACCATAGCCTTGGCTAGATGGACTTTTGTTGGCAAAGTAATGTCTCTGCTTTTCAATATCCTATCTAGGTTGGTCATAACTTTCCTTCCAAGAGTAAGCGTCTTTTAATTTCATGGCTGCATCACCATCTGCAGTGATTTTGGAGCCCAAAAAATTAAAGTCTGACACTGTTTCCACTGTTTCCCCATCTATTTCCCATGAAGTGATGGGACCGGATGCCATGATCTTTGTTTTCTGAATGTTGAGCTTTAAGCCAACTTTTTCACTCTCCTCTTTCACTTTCATCAAGAGGCTTTTTAGTTCTTCTTCACTTTCTGCCATAAGGGTGGTGTTATCTGCATAATAGAGTTTTGCCAAGAAAATGCACTACTCATAACAAACACCCTCTTCCAACAACACAAGAGAAGACTCTACACATGGACATCACCAGATGGTCAACACCAAAATCAGATTGATTATATTCTTTGCAGCCAAAGATGGAGAAGCTCTATACAGTCAGCAAAAACAAGACTGGGAGCTGACTGTGGCTCAGATCATGAACTCCTCATTGCCAAATTCAGACTTATATTGAAGAAAGTAGGGAAAACCACTAGACCATTCAGGTATGACCTAAATCAAGTCCCTAATGACTATACAGTGGAAGTGAGAAATAGATTTAAGGGCCTAGATCTGATAGATAGAGGGCCTGATGAACTATGGACTGAGGTTCGTGACGTTGTACAGGAGACAGGGATCAAGACCATCCCCATGGAAAAGAAATGCAAAAAAGCAGAATGGCTGTCTGGGGAGGCCTTACAAATAGCTGTGAAAAGAAGAGAAGCAAAAAGCAAAGGAGAAAAGGAAAAATATAAGCATCTGAATGCAGAGTTCCAAAGAATAGCAAGGAGAGATAAGAAAGCCTTCCTCAGCGATCAATGCGAAGAAACAGAGGAAAACAACAGAATGGGAAAGACTAGAGATCTCTTCAAAACAATTAGAGATACCAAGGGAACATTTCATGCAAAGATGGGCTTGATAAAGGACAGAAATGATATGGACCTAACAGAAGCAGAAGATATTAAGAAGAGGTGGCAAGAATATACAGAAGAACTGTACAAAAAAGATCTTCATGACCAAGATAATCACTATGGTGTGATCACTCACCTAGAGCCAGACATCCTGGAATGTGAAGTCAAGTGGGCCTTAGCATCACTACAAAAAAGCTAGTGGAAGTGATGGAATTCCAGTTGAGCTATTTCAAATCCTGAAAGATGATGCTGTGAAAGTGCTGCACTCAATATGCCAGCAAATTTGGAAGACTCAGCAGTGGCCACAGGACTGGAAAAGGTCAGTTTTCATTCCAATCCCAAAGAAAGGCAATGCCAAAGAATGCTCAAACTACCACACAATTGCACTCATCTCACACGCTAGTAAAGTAATGCTCAAAGTTCTCCAAGCCAGACTTCAGCAATACGTGAACCGTGAACTTCCAGACGTTCAAGCTGGTTTTAGAAAAGGCAGAGGAACCAGAAATCAAATTGCCAACATCACTAGATCATGGAAAAAGCAAGAGAGTTCCAGAAAAACATCTATTTCTGCTGTATTGACTATGCCAAAGCCTTTGACTGTGTGGATCACAATAAACTGTGGAAAATTCTTCAAGAGATGGCAATATCAGACCACCTGACCTGCCTCTTGAGAAACCTATATGCAGGAAGTAACAGTTAGAACTGGACATGGAACAACAAACTGGTTCCAAATAGGAAAAGGAGTCCATCAAGGCTGTATATTGTCACCCTGCTTATTTAACTTATATGCAGAGTACATCATGAGAAACTCTGGGCTGGAAGAAGCACAAGCTGGAATCAAGATTGCCGGGAGAAATATCAATAATCTCAGATACAAAGTTGCTGCTGCTAAGTCACTTCAGTCATGTCCGACTCTATGAGACCCCATAAACGGCAGCGCACTAGCTGCCCCGTCCCTGGGATTCTCCAGGTAAGAACACTGGAGTGGGTTGCCATTTCCTTCTCTAATGTGTGAAAGTGAAAAGTGAAAGTGAAGTCGCTCAGTCGTATCCGACTCTTAGTGACCCCATGGACTGCAGCCCACCAGGCTCCTCCGTCCATGGGATTTTCCAGGCAAGAGTACTGGAGTGGGGTGCCATTGCCTTCTCCAGATACAAAGTAGGTGGTCACAAATACTGAAAGGGAGATGGTAGTAAAAATCAAGTTCACTTGAAAACATCAGACTTGTTTTATGATATTCATGAATTTATAGGTGAATAATTGGATTTTTTACATAACTGTGGCCATTTTTTTTACATAACTATGGCCAATGAAGACGGGAGGAGAAGGGGACAACAGAGGATGAGATGGTTGGATGGCATCACTGACTCAATGGACATGAGTTTGAGTAAACTCCGGGAGTTGGTGACGGACAGGGAGGCCTGGTGTGCTGCAGTTCATAGGGTCACAAAGAGTCGGACATGACTGAGCAACTGAACTGACTCACTGACTGATGGCCATTTACAAAAATAATTTCTGTTTCAAGGCTACAACAGCCTTTGCTTTAAGAGATACACCCAATTAAGGCCACCATTCATTGCTGAAATGAAACTCTGACATGCTTTTTAAATAGTTCTTGAATGGAAAATAGGAAGTAAGTATCCTAAAAAATTGAAAGTGCAGTGGAATATAGTGGGCTAAATGTGTCTCTGAGCTACTATGTGAAAGAAAATACTCACAGTCCCTCAAATGTTGGCTTTTAGGTCAAAGTTTTAAATTACCCCCAAACAACAACTTAACATGCCTGGGGCCACCTAAATATCCACCATGATTGTGCTGATAGGGTTTGAAGCAGAAGAAACACATATAATCAAGTCTTCCAGAGTTGGACAGAATGATTCATTGAGATAACCCTGTAAAAGCAGATATTTCTAATAACCAGTAATAATGAATATTGTTATTTTTGTGCTGTTTTGATGTTGGGGGTGGGTGGGTGTATTATTTCTTTTAAAACAAACTTGTTTTCATTTTTCCAGGATAACAGTAAGACCTAAGAAAATACAGTCTTTCGAAACATGTTTCACTTTTATCTGCCGTTTCACCTTCAAATTCCTGGTGAGGCAGCCTCAAGTCCCACTGAAATATGAGAAGCAAGTCTGCAAATATGGAAAACCTGAGTTTGAGAAATGTCTCTCTCTTTCTCCAATTGCCAGCATTCCTATGACCAGTGATACATAAATATGAGTCCCTAAAAACAAACAGAAGCCCTTAAACCAACCTGGTGGTGTTATCATGTTCCCACCTTTCAATTTGAAAAGTCTGGATGTTTTTTTACATTATTATCAAAATGCCCGCTGCTGTGTGGAATGAAGTCATTAACTCCTTTGAATCCAGTACTTGGACTTACCTTTGTCTTTTGAAAGCCTACATTTCACCTATTTACATTCTGAAGGTATAGTTCTGAAAGGGAAAGGCAAGTCACTCAGTTGTGTCGGACTCTTCGCAACCCCATGGACTGTAGCCTACTAGGCTCCTCCGAACCTGGTAGGGATTTTCCAGGCAAGTGTACTGGAGTGGGGTGCCATCGCCTTCTCCGAAGTAGTTCTGAATTACTCTCTATTGTTCATATTAGTCCCAGGTGCAGTGTTCACTTAAATCTCGTTATCGTGACATTGCAAACCAGCATGTAAATTTCTCTATGTCAGGAGTTTTTAGTGGGCTTCCCAGGTGGCATTAGTGGTAAAGAAACTGCCTGCCAATGCAGGAGATTGGATTCGATTCCTGGATTGGGAAGATCCCCTAGAGGAGGGCATGGCAACCCACTCCAGTATTCTTGCCTGGAGAATTCCAGAATTTTTTCTACCATAAAATAGAAAATTTCCTGACCATTATAACTTAATTTGCCTATTTGTGAGAACTGTGAAATAGATGGGCATTTAAAACCAAGTAAGGGACTTCCTTGCGCTGAAACTGCAGAGCCCTCATGCCCTAGAGCCTGTGCTCCTTAATAAGAGAAGCCACCACGATGAGAAGCCTGCACACCGCAAGAAAGAGTAGCCCCCTCTCACAACTAGAGAAAGCCCACACAAAGCAAGGAAGACCCAGCACAGCCAAAAATAAATACATTAAAATAAATTAAGTTAAAAAATAAAACCAAGCAGGGACTTCCCTGGCAGTCCAGTGGTTGAGACTTCAGCTTCCAATGCAGGGGGTGCAGGTTCGATTCCTGGTCAGGGAACTAAGAGCCCACATCCAGGGAAACTATACGCTGCGTGCCAAAAAAAAATTTTTTTTAATAAAATAAAACCAAGTAATTCTCCAAAAGTAGTGTCCTTGAGGAACAGGAAGAGAATACTTACACTCAGAATGGCTATGAGTGCAAAGATAAATACTAAAGAGAAACAGGTGCAGAAAATACACCATTGATCCACTCCAGTAATTATTCTGGCTAACCAGGGCTTCAGTCAGCTGTAGTTGTGTGTAACTTTTGTTTTTTTAAACAGAAGTATTTTTATTTTTTTCTTACTTTACAATATTGTATTGGTTTTGCCATACATCAACGTGAATCCGCCACAGGTGTACACGTGTTCCCCATCCTGAAACCCCCTCCCACCTCCCTCCCCGTACCATCCCTCTGGGTCATCCCAGTGCCCCAGCCCCAAGCATCCTGTATCCTGCATTGAACCTGGACTGGCGATTCATTTCTTATATGATATTATATTATCTTAAAAAAGTCAAATTTTTTAATAATGAGTTATAAACATGAAAAAAGTCATATTTTTACATATGAAATTTATGCATGGGGATAGTACAGCATGTTTATTAAATCAGTTTGCTCTCTAGAAAATTGTTAATATGAGACCAGAAGTCATATGTGCTCTTTGAATTTTGTAAATTGCACAAAATACTTATTTTGAAACTTTTCATTCACATTTCACTGAGTATAGCTTAACTTATAACTGATTCAATTTTGTAGCACTTGTTAAACCTTTAATATAAATATGTTTCTGGTCAGCTAAACAATTTTATATCCTCAAAGGAGACATGATTATTTTTTTTAAAAAGTATAGAAATTTGAATTTATGGTTCAGCGGGCACACTGATATACATTAGCTCGTTAAATTCTACCCTTTGAGGGAGAAGGCTTTATCATTCTCATTTTAGAAGTAAGTGATCACAGAGAGATTAAATAACTTGTCCAAGGTTTATGCCTAAATCTGGATACTCAGGTCCCTCCTCAATGCAGATTCCATGCCTCTGTGCTGAGGATTTTCCTGCAAACACAGTATGACCTCTAGAGACTAGTATTTTTCAAAGCTCTTTTGGATATTAATGAGTGTTCTTTTAATGCTTTTGAATGCCAAGGAAGATAATTCAGCATACACACTAATTGCGCACAGCATTTCTTCTACATGAAGGGGATGAAAGACTTCTTCCCTGTTTGAAGCAACATAAATGTTACAGACACTTCCACAGTCAGTCTTCTCTAAGGAATGTGTTAATTTGGAGAATTTCCTCACAATTAAATTAAAAAAATTTTTTTCTAACTTCTGCTACAGAACTAAGTAACATTAAAAAAAGATAATTTGTTAACTTCGTTGTTTTTTTTTTCTAAGTTTATAATCAAATAACCCTCCAAATCTCCCCAGATGATAGCTAGTATTTATTTAATGCCTACTCTCTACCACACATTTTCTAACAGCTTAAAGTGTTTTATCTCTAATTCTCACAACTGTATAATGTACGAGCTGTAATTACCCCATTTTGCAAGTGAGGAAAATGGGGTGCAGAGAGTTTGTGGTCTTAAAATTTAACAAGTGGTGGGGCTAAGATAGAAATTCCTGCAGTGTAACCTTCTCTTCCTTCAGGGCTGCATCTGAGACACGTTGTTAAATCAGGTTTCTGCCAACTCTAGCTCCCAAGTTAAATTTCCACAGAATACTCATGTTTTAATTTGTCCAAAGACTCTGGGAACACCATTTTCTCCTGATGTAGAAACATTCTAGGAAAGAATGTACATTTTAGAATCTCTACTACAGCTGCCTAGTAACTGGACATAAATGAACAGAACCACGGCTTGATAAGTTGGATGATCCTTCACTGATCAAAAACAGATGTCAAATGCTTGGGGGGGCGAGGGGGAGAGGCATTAATCACACATAATTGGGGAACACTGTCTATGCAGGACAAGATAAATGTTTTCCCATCCTAGCAATTAGTGTTCATTGAACATGAGAGCCTGTAAAATAGAGACAATAATAAACTAGTCTTTCCAACACGTTCTAAGGACCAATTTGTATTTGCATATGTTTTTGAATACTTAAGTTATTGAAATAAGCAAATTCATTATTTTTCTTTGTGTTACAATTCTGAGAAGACCTCTGTCCTTCCACCATATGTGAACCAAAACCAGGTCGAGTAGTACAAACAGATCATGGCAGCCAATATTTCTTTGTATTTAAAGATTAGGTTCACAAACACAGGTCTATTTCAAGTCTCAGAGCTCAAGGAAAAAAGAATGGCTGTTGAAGTCATTCCTCAGTGTGGAATTTTCCTTTGGTTATTCGTTTTCTCCTACTCTCAGTTATCTTTCAGGAGAAAAACCATAAAATAGTTTTCAGTAACTTATACTTAAATTGACATTCCCAGTTAATTTCACTGTGGAAGAAAACAGGAAATCAGTAGTCATAAAGGCCAAAATCTTTTCTGATTTTTATACCTTTGATGGAAAATAAAAGAAAATCTTGGATATGTGCAGCTAAATTAGAAGCACAAGATAAAATCCTTTTAAGTGTATGACCACTGACTGCTAAATGCAACTGTTTGCATAAGGTGTTTACAAAACCTTCCTATGTAAGTGATATAATTAGAACAGTTAAAGGGGAAAGGTTGGAATTTCAGAGAAAAGCATGAGATAGGATTTAGAGAAAAGAGCCTAACAAAACTGATTTAATACATGCAGTGTATACACACTTGTCAAATTCAAGAAATTAAATGTATAGCTGACTCAGCCCCTTCACGGAGTTAAACATAAAGTTAATTGCAAGGATGCCAGCAAAGCTTTCCGTCAAAAACTAGAAGTGAAGGTTCAGGTGCTTTCTTGCTCCAGTTATTTATAGACAGGAATGGGATCATGCCATAATGCCAACTCAGTGGTTTAACTTTGATGTTTTAAAGAGTTTCTAAACACCCCTTTTATCCAATGCATAAGTAACACAAAAAAAATAGTTGTCGGATTACACTTCTATCAATATACATTTTGATTAAAATGGGATAGTACTGTTTTACCCCATTGTTGATCCTCAATTACTTAATAAAATAAAAACAGCATTTTGAAAAGAATAGTTCCAGTGAAAAGCATCTTGAAAAAGGATGTAAGTTCTCTTTATTCTGTCAAGCATATGATAGGAACTCAATAAGTACTTGTAAAGAATTTCTTAGATCCCACATTTTGCAATAATATTGTCGATATAATTTATCACATGAACTTTCACTACTGAACTTTTCACAGGATGTTTCTGCAGAACAGCAGGTCTATTAAAATTTCAGTCAAGGGCATCCAATGGTATTACGTTTCCTTCTCTGTTCTTTACTTGATCTCTGAAAAATTCTCCTTGCCCAAACTAAACTTATGATAATTTTCTGACTACTCTTTTTCATGGAACATCATGCCCAAAGCATTTTTTTTTTTTTTTTTGTAAGAAGCAAAGTTCAGTGAAAATGATAAGAAGATGCAAGTTGAATCTGCATCTCCTTTTCTGATAGCTTTGCCTTTGTTTAGGGATAGGGCATCATGTTAAATACTGTTGAGAACTTAGGTCCTTAGTCTCTGTGGATTCTGGAGATTCATTCCTTACATCCTGGCTTCAGGATATGGAGAATTCAGGTGCTTCTTCCTCTCAGATGAGCTCCAGAACTACTATCTAAGAAACTTAACTTGGCATGACTCATCACAGAGCTCACACAAAGACTACAATGAATAATTTCAGATAAAATGATTAACGCATCTAAAAAACTTACTACCTGTTCATTGGTCAAAACTTCCATTTGGGGGACTTCCCTGGTGGTCTAGTGGTTAAGAATCTGCCTTGTAATGCCGCAGACTTGGATTCATCCTTCGTCGGGGAAACTAAGATCCCACGTGCCATGGAGCAACTAAACCTGTGCAATTACTGAGGCCATGCACCACAACTAGAGAGTCCATATGCTGCAACGAAATATCCAGCACGATGCAATGAAGATCCTGTGTGCCCCAACTGACCCAATGCAGCCAAATAAATAAATAATAAAATAGTTTAAAAAAAAATCTTCCATTTTGAAGTATTAATACCAAATGAGGGTTCTGCTATTATTTTTGCATTTGCCTCCATATGAAACACTTTTTCCTTTTACTTATGATTGTGAAGTGTAGCATGGCATACCACTCCCAAAATATGCTACTTTGGTATATTAATATTTTGTGCTGTAGGCACTTAAAAAACAGCAAGTGCAAGAAGAGGCTTTCTCTGAACTCCCCTTATCTGCCTAAAGACAGATCCTCCAGAAGGAATTCCATTGTCAAAAATCCCCTCCCCAGGAGTTTCTTTAATTCATTAACCAGCGAAGATGGACTTATCACAGGAGGAGAGTGGAAGTCAGCACCACACTCAGACAAAAGTTCTTCACAAGCTATCATACTTCCAATGTGTTCTTCTAAGGGTCCACTCATCTTTCCTAGAAGTCACTGACTCTGCCTTAAGAGATCTACATCCCCCCTACCCTTTCCTAGTAAGATGATATTTAATCTTGAATTTTAAGCCACCTGGGGGAGAAAAGGGAAGCTCTCCTTAGAACTAGGAATAGGAAATAATAAGACTGACTGAAGTTCAATATCATTAGTTGAATATCTACTACCTGTTTTTTAAGGGGACAAAATTGCCTAGGCGGTGCTCTTTTATGTATCAATGAGGGCACAGAAGAAGGCCAGCCTTACCATGGACCCTCACCACCGGCTCAAAGGTGTATTTATGTAACTTTATTGTA
This sequence comes from Bos taurus, assembly GCF_002263795.3. Taxonomy (NCBI): domain Eukaryota; kingdom Metazoa; phylum Chordata; class Mammalia; order Artiodactyla; family Bovidae; genus Bos; species Bos taurus. Next base: position 14,813,817 of record NC_037339.1, read on the forward strand.
AACAAAGAGCAAATGGAAAGCAGCAGGAGAACAATTTGGTTCACGTTTCACCAAAGATATTTTTCCTCCAGGTTGAAGGTAACCAGAGACTTCTAAGTCATTGCAAACATGTCTTAATCCAGCAATTACATATAGGCACCATATGAATCTTTGGAAATTAGATAAAAAGAATTCTAATGTAACACAATAGCAACATGATAGTTTAGAAACCATGATGCCTCACTGATGCATACATCTGCTGGGGAATGAGCATATGGTGGTGCCCAGTACAGATGTAAAGAAAACCTGCAGTTATGGCTCTTTAGTATGATAATTGATTCTGAGTAAACGTATGAGTTTTGCTGCTTGTCTAATTTTCAGTTGTTGGGTTTTTGCTTTTGTTCATTTTTTTTAATGGCAGACGTTCGGGAGGCAAAAAGCCTCTATGTTCCTGGTGTAACTAAATCTAGCAATATTACTAGTAAGACCAGGGAAATATACTAAACTTAGCAGAAAGCGGAGACAATAACAACATCCAAAAGTGTTCTTTGAGGCTACTTATCCTCTGACAAATGACATGATAGCCAACAGCCAAGCACTGAAAAAAACTATGTCTGTATCTCATATGTTTAACATTAATCAATTTTATTCTATGGCAGCCCATTATCTATATGGTGACAGAACATTCCATAAGCAGAAAAACTAGAAAGGGGGATTATGTTTAAAAATAAATAAAAGCAATGTTATCAGACTCACCTTTAAAGCTTTGAAATGAAGTTTTTCGTTCCTTTTTATGGCTAATATTCCATTGTGCATAAGTACCATATCTTCCTTATCCATTCATCTGTCAATGGACATGTAGGTTGCTAAAACGAAATTTTTAAAACATGAACTGGAGTCCCGTTTTCAACAGGGAAACAGGATGAGAGCAGAACCTGAAGTCTATTGCACAAATTAAAGTGCATTTTGATCAGTATTTCAGGGACAGCCACTGCCTGATTATCTGCATATGCTTGTCCCCTGAGCAGTTTGCATTCTTCAACCATCACAAACCTCCCAGTCAACCCCACTGGGTTCCCCCATCCCCACACTACAATGTGTGTGTGAGGGATGGCAAATCATTTACAATTTGGTCTAGACCAAAAGAGAAAAAGTCTAGGCATGTAACTCTATTGAAGTGGACGTCTAAGTCTGCTATACTTTATCTACTATTTTGGAAGAATTCCGTCATTGCTTTCTTCTAATAGCAAAGATAATAAAAAAAAGCTATTGTTTCATTGAGGTCTCTCAGCCCACAAACATTTATTAAGGACTTGCCTAAATTGTAAGTCATTTTTAGTGTGGAACAGAAAAGGCATGTTTGCCTACATACCTTAGACTATTCTAGAATGATTATAATATACATTTCAGTCAACTCATCACACTTCTACAACCAGCAAAAATATGACATAATCAGGTTATCAAAAAGTAAGGGGGGGGGAGAAAAAAAAGTAATAGAGTGAGTCGTGGAGCAAGAACTTATTTAAGGGTACTGAGATCACATACAGAATTCTTCAAAGGCTGCGTGAAAATAGAAATAACACAGAATTCTTTGGTGCCTTTGGGTGGTTGGAAAGCACCTGGGAGAGGTCTCTGGAAGAGTAAACAGATCTCTTTGTCTCTAAGGGACCCACCTTTGTCTCTGAATTGGCTGCCTAATTTTTATTTATTTGGGATGAGGAGAGTAGGTGGACAGGAAGTCTTGTCTTCTTCAAAGAAAGAGGAAGCCCAGACATAACAGAACCTAAACTCTTGAACATCATTTTCTATCATTACTGTCTTCTGCTGAAACCTAAGCTGATTTCCTAATGGCAATAACCCTGATACAGAGTTGAGTGGTCTGCATGACAGATACAGTAAGAACTATATTATGGAGAGTCTGCCATCAAAAGTACATTAGGGGGACTTCCCTGGTGGTCCAGTGGTTAAGAATCTGCCTTCCAATGCAGGGGACAAAAGTTCAATCCCTGGTCCAGAAAGATTCCACATGCCTCAGGGGGAACTAAGCCCACACGCTTCAACTACTGAAGCCCACATGCCCTAGAGCCGGTGCTCCAAAACAAGAGAAGTCACCGCATTAAGAGGCCTGCGTGCCACAACTAGAGAACGCCCAAGCGCAGCAACAAAGACCTAGAGCAGCCAAAAAAAAAAGAGTCCGTTGTGTGTAATTATCCACTTTTCTTTATCCACTCATCTGTTTATGGACATTTAAGTTACTTACACCTCTTGGCTATTGTGAATAGTGCTGTAATGAACATAAGTATGCAGATATATCTTTGAGATCCTGCTTTGAGTTCTTTTGGATATATGACCAGAAATGGGGTTGCTAGATCATATGGCGATTCTATTTTTAATTTGTGGAAGAACTGCTATATTGTTTTCCATAGTAGCTCTACCTCTGATCACAATGTATTTTTCATTCATTTTTGCACATGATTTGTTAGTAGTCAGTTCAGAAAGTTTGCATCTGAATTCCTAAATGAGATTGGCCCATTATTTTCTTTCCATAAATTGCCTTGTCTGGCTTATTTCCAAAAACCAGCCTTTGGTATTATTGATCATCTATATTTCTATTCTTTTCTACTGTTTCCTTAATTTCCATAGTTAATTTCATTATTTTCCTTTTCTACTTTGTTTAACCCTAGTTTTATGAATTAAACATGTAGCTCAAGCTGTCTTATATTTTAAATAAATTCATTTACACATATGCATTTCATTCTAATTACTATTACCTTTCTAATTACCCCCAAGTTTTGATATGTTGTTGTACATATAAAAATGTTATCATTTCCATTGTGATTTCCCCTTGAGTCCATGAGTTCTGTAGAAGATTTTTTTTTTTTTTCAGTTTGTAACCTCCAAATCCTCTTTTATAAGTAAAGAAACTAAAGTCCTGAAAAATTAAATGTCCTGCTCAAAATTGTATCACTAATGCCTGGGCTGAAAACAAAATCTCCTGATTAATACTCCACTTTGCTTTTCCAAATTCTTAATTCATATTCTTTACTCTATCAGAAAGCTTCTTGAAATTAAGCCAATGTCTTTAACTCATATTACAACTAGAAATCTACTTTTATATTAGCCTCATCCATTATACATTTTAAAAATATTTGCCTAAGCCTTTTTCTAAATATATTTAGACAATTTTCTAACCTTCTCATCCAGCCAGGATTTATTAATTTCTAGCCACATCATTTGGCATAGTGCTTAGCACAATGTTAGACTTTGAATAAAAAGTTTATTTAGGGACTTTTGTTTAATGAATGTTTAAAGAGTAGTATTAGTGCCATATATGAGCTTTATTAAACATCAAATGACAAGGATGGAAGGATACTTTCCAGCTTACCATAACACAAGTCCAGTGAATTTATAGTAAAGCCGAAACAAAAAAACAAGAAGCCAGAATCACTGTTGAAATGAACTACAATTCCATGGTCAAAAAAGGGACAGTAGAAATATGTGAAAACATAAAATATAAAGTATAAATGACAGTAACCAACTTTCATGAAACATCTGTTGAGAAATAGATTTTATTACTGCTACTATATAAATGGGGAAATGGAGTTGCAGACCGTTTGGGTGACTTCCTCAGGTGACATAGCTACAAGTGACAACTTGGCATTGGAATGCAGTTGTCTCCACAGCCCATCCTCTTAGCAGTAAACCACAGTCTCCAAGTCCTTTATCTGAGCTCTTTCCTCCCAGCTGTAGTGCAGGTCCAGCCCACCCCCTTGGCTGTAATTGGGAAGTGGGAGATAGCTCTGAAGCAAAGGGAAAGGCTGGTAGTATCAGGATCAATCTCCAGTGAATACAAAATATTTTGTGAGAGGTTAAATATTACCACTTTTTTTTTTTTGTCCTTGAGAATACTCTTTGGTGAGGGCCAGGGGGAAGAATTGGACAGTTCTGCTGTTAACATCAATTCAACATCAATTCAATTCAGTTCAGTCCCTCAGTCGTGTCTGACTCTTTGAGACTCCACGGCCTGCAGCACACCAGGCTTCCCTGTCCATGACCAACTACCAGAGCTTGCTCAAACTCATGTCCATTGAGTTGATGATGCCATCCAACCATCTCATCCTCTATCATCCCCTTCTTCTGCCTTCAACCTTTCCCAGCTTCAGGGTCTTTTCCAATGAGTCAGTTCTTCACATCAGGTGACAAAAGTATTGGAGTTTCAGCTTTAGCATCATTCCTTCCAAAGAAATCCCAGGGCTGATCTCCTTCAGAATGGACTGGTTGGATCTCCTAGCAGTCCAAGGGACTCTCAAGAGTCTTCTCCAACACCACAGTTCAAAAGCATCAATTCTTTGGCACTCAGCCTTCTTCACAGTCCAACTCTCACATCCATACATGACCACAGGAAAAACCATAGCCTTGACTAGACAGACCTTTGTTGGCAAAGTAATGTCTCTGCTTTTGAATATGCTATCTAGGTTGGTCATAACTTTCCTTCCAAGGAGTAAGTGTCTTTTAATTTCATGGCTGCAGTTACCATCTGCAGTGATTTTGGAGCCCAAGAAAATTAAGTCTGTCACTGTTTCCATTGTTTGCCCATCTATTTGTCATGAAGTGATAGGACTGGATGCCATGATCTTAGTTTTCTGAACATTGAATTTTAAGCCAACTTTTTCACTCTCTTCTTTCACCTTCATCAAGAGGCTCTTCAGTTTCTCTTTACTTTCTGCCATAAGGGTGGTGTCATCTGCATATCTGAGGTTGTTGATTTTTCTCCTGGCAATCTTGATTCCAGCTTGTGCTTCATCCAGCCTGGTATTTTGCATGATGTACTCTGCATAGAAGTTAAATAGCCTTGATGTACTCTTTTCCCAATTTGGAACCAGTCTGTTGTTCCACACCTGGTTCTAACTGTTGCTTCTTGACCTGCATACAGATTTCTCAGGAGACAGGTAAGATGGTCTGATATTCCCATCTCTTTAAGAACTTTTTATTAACATAATGCTATTAACATACTTGGACGAGGAGATACAAGGTAAGGAGTATTGGCTGCGCTTTGCTGGAGCAGCCGTGAAGAGATACCCCATGCCCAAGGTAAGAGAAACCCAAATAAGACGGTAGGTGTTACAAGAGGGCATCAGAGGGCAAACACACTGAAACCATACTCACAGAAAACTAGTGAATCTAATCACACTAGGACCACAGCCTTGTCTAACTCAATGAAACTAAGCCATGCCTGTGGGGCAACCCAAGACGGGCGGGTCATTGTGGAGAGATCTGACAGAATGTGGCCCACTGGAGAAGGGAATGGCAAACCACATCAGTATTCTTGCCTTGAGAACCCCATGAACAGTATGAAAAGGCAAAATGATAGGATATTGAAAGAGAAACTCCCCAGGTCAGTAGGTGCCCAATATGCTACTGGCGATCAGTGGAGAAAAACTCCAGAAAGAATGAAGGGATGGGACCAAAGCAAAAAGAATACCCAGCTGTGGATGTGACTGGTGATAGAAGCAAGGTCTGATGCTGTAAAGAGCAGTATTGCATAGGAACCTGGAATGTCAGGTCCATGAATCAAGGCAAATTGGAAGTGGTCAAGAGATGGCAAGAGTGAATGTCAACATTCTAGGAATCAGCAAACTGAAATGGACTGGAATGGGTGAATTTAACTCAGATGACCATTATATCCACTACTGCGGGCAGGAATCCCTCAGAAGAAATGGAGTGGCCATCATGGTCAACAAAAGAGTCTGAAATGCAGTACTTGGATGCAATCTCAAAAAGAATGATCTCTGTTCGTTTCCAAGGCAAACCATTCAATATCACAGTAATCCAAGTCTATGCCCCAACCAGTAATGCTGAAGAAGCTGAAGTTGAATGGTTCTATTAAGACCTACAAGACCTTTTAGAACTAACACCCAAAAAAGATGTCCTTTTCATTATAGGGGACTGGAATGCAAAAGTAGGAAGTCAAGAAACACCTGGAGTAACAGGCAAATTTGGCCTTGGAATACGGAATGAAGCAGGGCAAAGACTAATAGAGTTTTGCCAAGAAAATGCACTACTCATAACAAACACCCTCTTCCAACAACACAAGAGAAGACTCTATACATGGACATCACCAGATGGTCAACACTGAAATCAGATTGATTATATTCTTTGCAGCCAAAGATGGAGAAGCTCTATACAGTCAGCAAAAACAAGACCAGGAGCTGACTGTGGCTCAGACCATGAACTCCTTATTGCCAAATTCAGACTTAAATTGAAGAAAGTAGGGGAAACCACTAGACCATTCAGGTATGACCTAAATCAAATCCCTTATGATTATACAGTGGAAGTGAGAAATAGATTTAAGGGCCTAGATCTGATAGATAGAGGGCCTGATAAACTATGGACTGAGGTTCGTGACATTGTACAGGAGACAGGGATCAAGACCATTCCCATAGAAAAGAAATGCAAAAAAGCAAAATGGCTGTCTGGGGAGGCCTTACAAATAGCTGTGAAAAGAAGAGAAGCAAAAAGCAAAGGAGAAAAGGAAAGATATAAACATCTGAATGCAGAGTTCCAAAGAATAGCAAGAAGAGATAAGAAAGCCTTCTTCAGTGATCAGTGCAAAGAAATAGAGGAAAACAACAGAATGGGAAAGACTAGGTATCTCTTCAAGAAAAGCAGAGATACCAAAGGAAAATTTCGTGCAAAGATGAGCTCGATAAAGGACAGAAATGGTATGGACCTAACAGAAGCAGAAGATATTAAGAAGAGATGGCAAGAATACACAGAAGAAGTGTACAAAAAAGATCTTCATGGCCAAGATAATCACGATGGTGTGATCACTCACCTAGAGCCAGACATCCTGGAATGTGAAGTCAAGTGGGCCTTAGAAAGCATCACAATGAACAAAGCTAGTGGAGGTGATGGAATTCCAGTTGAGCTATTTCAAATCCTGAAAGATGATGCTGTGAAAGTGCTGCACTCAATATGCCAGCAAATTTGGAAGACTCAGCAGTGGCCACAGGACTGGAAAAGGTCAGTTTTCATTCCAATTCCAAAGAAAGGCAATGCCAAAGAATGCTCAAACTACCGCACAATTAACTCATCTCACATGCTAGTAAAGTAATGCTCAAAATTCTCCAAGCCAGGCTTCAGCAATATGTGAACCATGAACTTCCTGATGTTCAAGCTGGTTTTAGAAAAGGCAGAGGAACCAGAGATCAAATTGCCAACATCCGCTGGATCATGGAAAAAGCAAGAGAGCTCCAGAAAAACATCTATTTCTGCTGTATTGACTATGCCAAAGCCTTTGACTGTGTGGATCACAAGAAACTGTGGAAAATTCTTCAAGAGATGGGAATACCAGACCACCTGATCTGCCTCTTGAGAAATTTGTATGCAGGTCAGGAAGCAACAGTTAGAACTGGACATGGAACAGCAGACTGGTTCCAAATAGGAAAAGGAGTTTGTCAAGGCTGTATATTGTCACCCTGTTTATTTAACTTATATGCAGAGTACATCATGAGAAACGCTGGACTGGAAGAAACACAAGCTGGAATCAAGATTGCTGGGAGAAATATCAATAACCTCAGATATGCAGATGACACCACCCTTATGGCAGAAAGTGAAGAGGAACTCAGAAGCCTCTTGATGAAAGTGAAAGTGGAGAGTGAAAAAGTTGGCTTAAAGCTCAACATTCAGCAAACGAAGATCATGGCATCCGGTCCCACCACTTCATGGGAAATAGATGGGGAAACAGTGGAAACAGTGTCAGACTTCATTATTCTGGGCTCCAAAATCACTGCAGATGGTGACTGCAGCCATGAAATTAAAAGACGCTTGCTCCTTGGAAGGAAAGTTATGACCAACCTAGATAGCATATTCAAAAGCAGAGACATTACTTTGCCAACAAAGGTTCGTCTAGTCAAGGCTATGGTTTTTCCTGTGGTCATGTATGAATGTGAGAGTTGGACTGTGAAGAAGGCTGAGCGCCGAAGAACTGATGCTTTTGAACTGTGGTGTTGGAGAAGACTCTTGAGAATCCCTTGGACTGCAAGGAGATCCAACCAGTCCATTCTGAAGGAGATCAGCCCTGGGATTTCTTTGGAAGGAATGATGCTAAAGCTGAAACTCCAGTACTTTGGCCACCTCATGCGAAGAGTTGGCTCATTGAAAAAGACTGATGCTGGGAGGAATTGAGGGCAGGAGGAGAAGGGGACGACAGAGGATGAGATGGCTGGATGGCATCACTGACTCGATGGAGGTGAGTCTGAGTGAACTCTGGGAGTTGGTGATGGACAGGGAGGCCGGGTGTGCTGCAGTTCATGGGGTCGCAAAGAGTCGGACAGGACTGAACGACTGATCTGATCTGATCTGATTAACATACTGTCCACCTTTTTTTCCTAAGTCCTCATAAAGCTCACGTAGGAAATCTCATGTCAGAAGTTGCAGTGCTCTGTTAAAAATATCATACTCAGGACTTCCCTGGTGGTCCAGTGATTAAGAATCCACCTGCCAATGCTGGAGACATGGGTTTGATGCCTAGTCCCTGAAGATCCCACAGGTGTGGAGCTACTAAGCCCGTGCACCACAACTATTGAAGCGCATGAGCTTGCAGCCATTGTCCACAACAAGAAAAGCCACTGCAATGAGAAGTCTGTGAACTGCAGCGAGAGTGGCCCCTGCTCACCACAACTACAGAAAGCCCACGCAGCAACGAAGACCCAGCACAGCCAAAAATAAACAAATATACTAGTCAATTAAAAAAAAATAGTAATACCGTACTCACAAATAATGAGATCCTTTATGCATATTTTCTCTAGGCATCTTTTTAAAATGTAGGCCTTTCCCTTTCATTATTTAATGTGTGCGTGCTAAGTCACTTGAATTCTGTCCAACTCTTTGTGACCCTGTGGCCTGTAGGCCACCAGGCTCCTCTGTCCTTGGGATTCTCCAGGCAAGAATCCTGGAGTGGATGCCATGCCCTCCTCCAGGAGATCCTCCCAACCCAGGGATTAAACCCATGCCTCTGATGTCTCTCCATTGGCAGACAGGTTCTTTACCACTAGCACCACCTGGAAAGCCTTTATTATTTAATAAAACTACCTTAATTAACCTTACCAATATAATTTGGTGCTGCACAATAATAATTATTTTCTTGATAGTGTTGCAGGAAGGGGGACACCTTCCAGGGCCCGGAAGTGGGCTCTTGTCTAACACTTAGAAGTGTATTGTCCGAGGAGGCACTTGTGCTGATGAAGCAAGAGATTTATTGGGAAGGGGCGCCCAGATGGAGAGCAGTAGGGTAAGGGAACCAAGGAGGACTGCTCTGCCACAGTCCTGGCTTGCAGTCTCGGGTCTTATGGTGATGGGATTAGTTTCCAGGTGGTCTTTAGCCAATCATTCTGACTTAGAGTCCTTCCTGGTGGGGCATGCATCACTCAGCCAAGATGGATGCCAGAGAGAAGGATTCTGGGAGGTGGTTGGACACATGGTGTCTCCTTTTGATCCTGATCTCTCCCTATGACCAGTGTGTTCTCTTGGCAAAACTCTATTAGCTTTTGCCTTGCTTCATTCTGTACTCCAAGGCCAAATTTGCCTGTTACTCCAGGTATTTCTTGACTTCCTACCTTTGCATTCCAGTCCCCTGTAATGAAAAGGACGTCTCTTTCAGGTGTTAGTTCTAGAAGGTCCTGTAGGTCTTCATATAACTGTTCAACTTCAGTTTCTTCAGCATTACTGGTCAGGGCATAGACTTGGATTATCATGACATTGAATGGTTTGCCTTGGAAATGAGCAGAGATCATTCTGTCGTTTTTGAGATTGCATCCAAGTACTGCATTTCAGACTCTTTTGTTGACTATGATGACTACTCCATTTCTTCTAAAGAATTCTTGCCCACAGTAGTAGATATAATGGTCATCTGAGTTAAATTCACTCATTTCAGTCCATTTTAGTTCGCTGATTCCTAAAATGTTGATGTTCACTCTTGCCATCTCCTGTTTGACCACTTCCAATTTACCTTCATTCATGGACCTAATATTCCAGCTTCCTATGCAATATTGCTCTTTACAGCATCAGACTTTACTTCCATCACCAGTTACATCCACAACTAGGTGTTGTTGCTTTGGTTTTGTCTCTTCATTCTTTCTGGAGTTTTTTCTCCACTCTTCTCCAGTAGCATATTGGGTACCTACTGACCTGGGGAGTTCATCTTTCAGTATCCTATCTTTTTGCCTTTTCATACTGTTCATGGGGTTCTCAAGGCAAGAATACTGAAGTGGTTTGCCATTCCCTTCTCCAGTGGACCACGTTTTGTCAGAACTCTCCACCAAGACCTGTCCGTCTTGGGTGTGCCTACATGGCATGGCTCATAGTTCCATTGAGTTAAACAAGGCTGTGGTACATGTGATCAGATTGGTTAGTTTTCTGTGATTGTGGTTTTCAGTCTGTCTGCCCTCTGATGGGGAAGTATAAGAGGCTTATGGAAGCTTCCTGATAGGAGAGACTGATTGAGGGGAAACTGGGTCTTGTTCTGATGGGTGAGGCCATGCTTAGTAAATTTTAATCCAATTATCTGTTAATGAGTGGGGCTGTGTTCCCTCCCTGATATTTCTGGAGAAGGAAATGGCCACCCACTCCAGTATTCTTGCCTGGAAAATACCTGGGGCCAAATTATGGTGGAGGTAATGAAGATAATGGTGACCTCCTTCAAAAGGTCCCGTGCCTGCACTGCTACACTCGGTGCCCCCAACCCCACAGCAGGCCACCACTGACCCATGCCTCTGCCGGAGACTCCTGGATGCTCACAGGCAAGTCTGGGTCAGTCTCTTGTGGGGTCACTGCTCCTTTCTCCTGGGGCCTGGTGCACAAGGTTCTCTCTGTGCCCTCCAAGAGTCTGTCTCCCCAGGCCTGTGTAAGTTCTGGCGGCTCTGTGGTGGGGTTAACGGTGACCTCCTCCAAGAGGGCTTATGCCATACCGAGGCCACTGCACCCAAAGCCCCTACCCCTGCAGCAGTCCACTGCTGACCTGTAACTCTGCAGGAGACACTCAAACACAGTTCTGTCTCAGTCTCTGTGGCGTCTCTGGGTCCTGGTGCACACAAAGTTTGAGCCCTCCGAGCATCTCTGAGCACTTGCTCCTTGGAAGAAAAGTTATGACCAACCTAGACAGCCCATTAAAAAGCAGAGACACTACGTGGCCAACAAAGATCCGTCTAGTCTAAGATGTGGTTTTTCCAATAGTCATGTATGGATGTGAGAGTTGGACTGTAAAGAAAGCTGAGCGCTGAAGAATTGATGCGTTTGAACTGTAGTGTTGGAGAAGACTGTTGACAGTCACTTGGACTGCAAGGAGATCCAACCAGTCCATCCTAAAGGAAATCTGTCCTGAATATTCATTGGAAGGACTGAAGCTGAAACTCCAATACTGTGGTCACCTGATGTGAAGAACTGACTTATTGGAAAAGATTCTGATGCTGGGAAAGATTGAAGATGGGAGGAGAAGGGGACAGCAGAGGAGATGGTTGGATGGCATCACTGACTCAATGGACATGAGTTTGAGTAAGCTCTGGGAGTTGGTGATGGACATGGAGGCCTGGCGTGCTGCAATCCATGGGGTCGCAAAGAGTCAGACACAACTGAGTGACTGAACTGAACTGAACTGAACTCTCCCTGTTGGTGATGGCTTATTAGTTCCGTGTTCCTTACCAGGACTTTCTGTCATAAAATGACTAATGCAAATGGTTACTAGGATGACTGGCCAGGGTGGGCCGTTTCAGTCAGTGTGCATCCCCTAACAATAGTATTACTGAAAGCTCAGCCTCTTTGTACATCAGAGCAAATCAATTCCTGGAGACAGAGTTTTGGATGAAGTAGAAAAGAATAGCTTTACTACTTCACCAGGCAAAGGGAGATACATCAGGCTCCTGCCTCAAAAAACTATGTGTCTCAACCTGGGAGGATTTGAGGATGGGTTTTATAACAACGTAACAACTCTTGATGACACCACCCTTATGGCAGAAAGTGAAGAGGAACTAAAAAGCCTCTTGATGAAAGTGAAAGTGGAGAGTGAAAAAGTTGGCTTAAAGCTAAACATTCAGAAAATGAAGATCATGGCATCTGGTCCCATCACTTCATGGGAAATAGATGGGGAAACAGTGAAAACAGTGTCAGAATTCATTTTTGGGGGATCCAAAATCACTGCAGATGGTGATTGCAGCCATGAAATTAAAAGACACTTACTCCTTGGGAACGTTAGAATTAACCTAGATAGCATATTCAAAAGCAGAGACATTACTTTGCCAACAAAGTTCCATCTAGTCAAGGTTATGGTTTTTCCAGTGGTCATGTATGGATGTGAGAGTTGGACTGGTAAGAAAGCTGAGCACCGAAGAATTGATGCTTTTGAACTGTGGTGTTGGAGAAGACTCTTGAGAGTCCCTTGGACTGCAAGGAGATCCAACCAGTCCATTCTAAAGGAGATCAGCCCTGGGTGTTCTTTAGAAGGACTGATGCTGAAGCTGAAACTCCAATATTTTGGCCACCTCATGCGAAGAGTTGACTCATTGGAAAAGACTCTGATGCTGGGAGGGATTGGGGGCAGGAGGAGAAGGGGACGACAGAGGATGAAATGGCTAGATGTCATCACCGACTCGATGGACATGAGCTTGAGTGAACTCCGGGAGTTAGTGATGGACAGGGAGGCCTGGCATGCTGCAATTCATGGGGTCGCAAAGAGTCAGACACGACTGAGCAACTGCACTGAACTGAACTTTATAACAATGATTCATAAGTGGGGCCTCTGACAAGATTAGTGTGTGAGCAAGGCTGAAGCTGAAGCTCCAATACCGCCACCTAATACGAAGACCCGACTCAGTAGAAAAGACCCTGATGCTGGAAAAGGTTGAAGGCAGGAGGAGAAGAGGACAACAGAGGATGAGAGGGTTTGATGGCATCACTGACTCAATGGACGTGAATTTGAGCAAGCTCCAGGAGATGGTGATGGACAGGGAAGCCTGTTGTGCTGCATGCAGTCCACGAGGTTGCCAGGAGTTGGACATGACTGAGCGACTAAACAACAACAAGGGCTTGCACTCCCTTAATCTTGTCTCAGGTCGGGGGTCTCCCAATCTTGATGAACTTCTCTAGTCCCTTTAATCTTGCCTCGGTGGCTTCTTGGCTGCTCCTCCCCTGATTAGCAACTGTTACAATCTGCCCTTTGGAACTTAGGGAAAGCCATGGAGGCTAGAGTCTTGCCCACAAGAAATGGGAAATGGAAAAGCTTCGGTGCCTGGGAGCCCCACAGGGCCCTGCTCAGTTTCAATATTTATATATTATGCCTTTGCTATCTTTTCATTATTTTATATGTTGATCAAAGTAATGTCATTCTTATTTTACTAGTTTCTAATTTTTTTCTTGAACATTTTTCCCCTTTAGGATTTGAAAATTAGTAATAGGAACAATCATTCTTTCATCTTCAGCTTTAAGATTGTTTATTTTTCCCCCCTTTGGCTTTGTGGTATCTCCTTGATCTCTATAATCATTATTTTTTATGCACTAGATGTGTGTGGTGATTACAAAGAATGCTTTATGATACAAGAATGCTCACAATATAAAGTTTCAAAAAAATAAGATAAAATAAAGCAGAACTCAAAATTGCAAGTACAGGGGCTTCCTGGTTAAGAATCTGCCTTGCAGTGCAGGGCTGCTGCTGCTGCTGCTGCTAAGTCGCTTCAGTCGTGTCCGACTCTGTGTGACCCCGTAGACAGCAGCCCGCCGGGCTCCCCCATCCCTGGGATTCTCCAGGCAAGAACACTGGAATGGGTTGCCATTTCCTTCTCCAATGCATGAAAGTGAAAAGTGAAAGTGAAGTCATTCAGTCGTGTCTGACTCTTAGCAACCCCGTGGACTGCAGCCCACCAGGCTCCTCCATCCATGGGATTTTCCAGGCAAGAGTACTGGAGTGGGTTGCCAGTGCTATGTGGGTTCAATTCCTGGTTGGGGAACTAAGATCTCACATGGATGCAGAGAAACTAAGCCTGAGTGCCACAGCTAGTGAGCTCGAGCCACTAGGAAGATCCTGTGTGCAGCAACTAAGTCCCAATGTAGCCAAATAAATAAATAAAATATTAAGAAGAATTCTAAGTACAGTGGGAACCCAAATGACTATTTAAACATTTTTTGTTTTACACTATCCCAAAATATTGACAGATATCACTCTGGGTAGTGAGATTATGAATAATTTAAAAAAAAGATTTCTGTGTATTTTTTATGTTTTCTGCAAAACATGTATGTTTTGTGTATTTATCTGAATCAGAGCCAAAACTTGGAAGTGAAGCCAAAGGGATGATTTTGTTGAAGGGTTCGTATGGCTGCTAAGGGTTGTCCATCCACAAGAAGCCTTCCCTTCCAGCCCTGTCTTGAAGCACCTTTTTTCTGGTTTTCTGGTGGGCAGCTGGTAGGTTTGTGTAGAGAGCACAAGTGTGGGGGCTTGTGTGTGCAGGGGGGCACCGGGGGGTGCACAGTAATCCAAGGGAGAGGCCTGACAGTCTGATTTCTCCTGGGAGGTACCAGAGCTCTCTTAGTCTATGGTTGAAAGCAGTGCTATTTAGAATAGAATGGAAATAACATATGGATCCACATGGCAGCTACTGGTCCAGGTCACTCTCTGCTTAGACTCATTTTCCCAAACAAGGTTATTTAAGCAAGTTCTGGCCTTTTAAATCAGATTGGTAGTATAATATCAGGTATATTTTTCAGCCTCACTTTGCTTAATTTTCCCAATCATTAAGGGCTAAATAATAATATTATTATTTAGCAGAATATCTCCTGCTATCTCATTAAAGTGTTCTGAGGATTTAGCAATAAATGTCTCCTGTATGCTTTTCTGGGCCACTTCATAGGCCATAGTAGCTCTTTGTAACAAATTAAGTTGCAAAGACATATAGGTTAGAAAGAAGTGTGTGTGTGTGTGTAATACACTTTCCTTTTTCTTTTGCCTCTTCAGGCTTTATTCCATTATTCTTCCTTCTGGGAAATGAGACAGAATGACTGAAGTCCTATCGTGTCGAAAGGTTTGTATAATGACTGTCCCATGTGAAAATATGCAGTGTTAACTGAGAAGCATGACTGATGTGACCGTGGAGGCCCATCAGACTGACTCATTTATCAAATACTAAAGAGTTGTTTCATAGATTGGCTTTTCTAGTCATTTTTCAATAGAATTAAAGCCTGAGCAATTATAAGAAAAACAAAGAACTCTTAGGGTTATTTTCTGGGGGGGGAGGGTAGGGTCATCTAACCATTTGGGAGCCCTGACATAATAATCTGTGATTTTTCCCCCAAGCTCATTTTTGTCACACAGAGCAAAAATGTGTGAGCGAACATAAAACAACAACAAATTCCCATATCAAATAAACGTAAAGGAAAGACATTTTCAAGGGACTATTTTAAGAGAGTTAATATATAGAGTGAAATTCTTGTCAATTGATCATATTCCGTTTTATTCAGCCTCAGGCTTTTGGTGAGCTTTTGGGTTAACAGACAGAAAATGAGATGATACAGTTCTGATAATATATCATTCTTTTATGAACCCCCTCATCATCATGTCTAAACTGGCAATCTCTTTAGTTGAGTTGGGCACAACTTATGGCTCCACACACCAATTACAAGGATATAAAATTAATGTAATGGTTCCTCCCTGGTGGTCCAGTGGCTAAGACTCTGTGCTTCCAATGCAGGGGGCCTGGGTGCAATTCCTGGCCAGGGAACCAGATCCCACAAGTTGGAACTAAGAGTTTTCATGCCACACCTAAAGATCCCACATGCCACAAGGAAGATTGAAGACCCGGTGCAGCCAAATACATACATATATATTTTTTTAATTAAAAAAATGTAAAATTAATGGAATATATTTCATATGTGAGGTGGAGAGAGTGAAAAAAAAGTGAAAGTGTTAGTTGCTCAGTTGTGTCTGACTCTTTGCGACCCCATGGACTATAGCTCACCAGGCTCCTCTGTCCATAGGATTTCCCAGGAAAGAATACTGGAGTGGGTTGCTGTTTTCCTTCTCCAGGGCATCTTCCCAACCCAGGGATCAAACCCTGGTCTCCTGCACTTCAGACAGATTCTTTGCCTTCTGAGCCACTGGGGAGAGAGTAAGGACTGAAGAAATAACAAGGTAATAGTTCCGATCTACAGTGTCGTTTTCATCTGTACTCATCACATCTGATGTTTCCACATTGCTAACAGCACTGTGTCTTTCATGCGTGTAGTGTGAGGAGGGAGCAATGGATCTGTGCTGCTGTAGGCATGGGAGGTTGCGTTCCGATCACCAAGCTATGACCCAATAAAACCAGCATCTCAGGCAGGATCAGTTCTAATTCAGCCTCCTGTCTTGAATCGCTCACCCGTCAACACAGAGCTGCTACATCTGGGCTGCTCTGTGAAAGTCTGGCCTGCTCACCAGAAACTGGCAGCAAGCCGTTTTCTATGGATATGTTTGGCGTTTAAAACATGCAAAACTTAGCATCTTTGGTAAAGCAGAAGAATAACCGTTTCTTATTCATAAATAATGATACTTTTCTGGACAAAAAAAAGTCAATAAAAAAACTCGGTTTGAAACTAGACTTTTTTCCAGTATGAATAAGAGTTCTATTATTTTTCTCACTCAAGCTTTGGGCTTGCATCTCTCTTTTCGGACAGTTTTGTGTCTCATTTCTCGTACAGATTTCTATTGCCTTCATGGCTTTCACAGAGAATTTAATCCTTGGCAGTGAAAAGAAAGAATCCCAGGGGGCAAGTGGGGGAGGTGGGAGGGACTAGCTAAGTTGAAGGAGTTCGATTTGAATTGAAAAATCCTTTAGTCATGCCAGAGATGTGAAATCATCAAAGACACAAAGATCTTACACAGTAAAAACAGAGGTAAACCTCTGCCTTGCAGGAAGCACATTCTCTTTTCATTGCTCAAAATTGTGATGTCAATCTTGCAGTAGGTTATCCTTGAAAGAGAATATTACCCTCACCTTTTAGAAACCCTTCGCTACTTTACAGTGTGATTATATGTGCTTCTAGAGAGCTGCAATGATTGAATACAAATTTGCACATCTTTTTCAGGTTTAAGCTAAAATTGTTTTCCCCAGTACCTACGGATTCAGGATGTGAAAATATATTCTCAGTGGATCTCACTCAGATCTTATTTTCCACATGTATTTTCACTTATCTTCTTCCTCGACTGTACCAGGTAGAGTTCTTTGGTTGCAAGCAACAGTAATTGCCTCTGGTAAATCTAAGCAAGAAAGAAATTTATTGGGAATTCCTTCGTGGTCCAGTGGTTAAGACTCCATGCTTCCAATGCAGGGGGCAATGGTTCGATCCCTAGGCAGGGAAGTTCCATATGCTGAGTAGCAAGGTCAAAAAAAAAAAAGGAAAGAAAGAAAGAAATTTATCAGGCAAAGTCGGGAAGCTCAAAGGATTGCAGAGAGAAGACTGAAGATCCAGTGTTGGAAGGGACTGAACCAAGCAGCTCACATGAGTCTCCACAGCATGAAAGTCTCAACAGCTGCATCTAGAAGCAATAGTTCAGATTCCAAAGAGAGAGGGTTTGACTGGCTTAACTAGGGTCAACTCTTCTTTCCTTGGTTGGGGGAAGGCACCCCCCTTCTGAACAATAGTCCCACCAGACAGTATCTGAATGGGAGGATGTAATCGCAAAGGATAAACGGAGGATGCTATTACTGAAAGAACGTGGACTGAAAGCTAAAAGAAATAAACCCAAAATAACAACAACAACAACAACAACAACAACAAAACCAATGAGTACCATTCCCTCCCCTTCCCATTCAATTCTTTTTCTTCTCCTTTTGTATGTTTTCCTCTCTTCATTTCTCCTTTATCTTCTCTGTCTTTCTTGTCTCTTCCTTTTCCTTGCCCTTTAAAACTTGTTATGTTGGCTGGAACTTTTGCCATTGCTCTGCTTCTTTAGCAGAGACCCTAACATAAAAATTATATCACCCCCCTAAATGGGAAGGAAATCCAATATACATATACATGTATACGTATATATCCCCTCTTTTTTTGATTTCTTAAATGAACAATGCAAAGAAGTAGAGTTAAAAGAATGGGAAGACTAGAGATCCCTTCAAGATACTTGGACATATCAAGGGAACATTAAAAGGATGGGCGTGATAGAGGACAGAAACAGTAAGGACCTAACAGAAGCAGATGAAATTAAGAATACACAGAAGAACTCTACCAAAAAAAAAAGAAAATCCTAATGACTTGTATAACCATGATGGTGTGGTCACTCACCTAGAGCCAGACATCCTGGAGTATGAAGTCAAATGGACTTTAGGAAGCATTATTACAAACAAAGCTAGTGGAGATGATGGAATTCCAGCTGAGCTATTTCAAATCCTAAAAGATGATGCCGTTAAAGTACTTCACTCAATATGTCAGCAAATTTGGAAAACTCAGCAGTGGCCACAGGACTAGAAAAGGTCGGTTTTCATTCCAATCCCAAAGAAGGGCAGTGCCAAAGAATGCTCAAACTACTGAACAATTGTGCTCATTTCACATGCTAATA
Source organism: Bos taurus (assembly GCF_002263795.3). Lineage (NCBI taxonomy): Eukaryota > Metazoa > Chordata > Mammalia > Artiodactyla > Bovidae > Bos > Bos taurus. The sequence goes on from NC_037339.1 coordinate 14,832,367, forward strand.
AGGTTATGCTCAAAATCCTTCAATATAAGTTTCAGCAGTGCATGAACCGAGAACTTCCTGGTGTACAAGCTGGGTTTAGAAAAAGCAGAGGAACCAGAGATCAAATAGCCAACATTCGTTGGATCAAAGAAAAAGCAAGGAAATTGACAATGTGGATCACAACAAACTATGGAAAATTCTTAAAGAGATGGGAATACCAGACCGCCTTACCTGTCTCCTGAGAAATCTGTATGCTGGCCAAGAAGCAACAGTTAGAACCAGACATGGAACAACAGACTGGTTCCAATTTGGGAAAGGAATACATCAAGGCTTTATATTGCCACCCTGCTTATTTAACTTATATGCAGAGTACATCATGCAAAATTTTGGACTGGAAGACTCATAAGCTGGAATCAAGATTGCCAAGAGAACTATCAACAACCTCAAATATGCAGATGACACTATTCTAATGGCCAAAATTGAAGAGCAACTAAAGAGACTCTTGAAGAGATGATAGAGGAGAGTGAAAAAATTGGCTTAAAACTAAGCCATCATTCAAAACACTAAGATGATGGCATCTAGTCCCATCACTTCACAGCAAATAGAAGAAGAAAAATTGGGAGCAGTGACAGATTTTATTTTCTTGGGCTCCGAAATCATGGTGGACAGTGACTGCAGCCGTGAAATTAAGACTCCTTGGAAGAAAAGCTTTGACAAACCTAGATACTGTGTTAAAAATAGAGACATTACTTTGCCAGCAAAAGTCTGCACAGTCAAATCTATGCTTTTTCCACTAGTCGTGAACAGATAGAGAGAGCTGGACCATAAAGAAGGCTGGGTACCAAAGAATAGATGCTTTTGAATTGTGGTACTGGAGAAGACTCTTGAGAGTCCCTTGGACTGCAAGAAGATCCAACCAGTCCATCCTAAAGGAAATCAGTCCTGAATTTTCATTGGAAGGACTGATGCTGATGTTCCACTGCTTTGGCCACCTGATGCGAAGAGCCAAATCATGGGAAAAGACCCTGATGCTGGCGAAAATTGAGGCCAAGAGAAGGGGACAATAGAGGATGAGATGATTAGATTGCCTAATGGACTCAATGAGCATGTATTTGAGCAAACTCTGAGAAATTGTGACGGACGAGGATGCCAGGCATGCTGCAGTCCGTGGGGTTGTAAAGAGTCAGACACGACATAGTGACTGAACAACAATAACAACACCTCAAGCGGGGGAACTCTAGCACTTTCTGTAAAAAAAATCGACAGCATCTGCCTTTAAAAATAAACTTCTCTTTACCTTGCTGTGGAATTTGGAAGAAAGGATAAGTGCTTCTTCAAAGATCTACTTTATTATTCTTCCACAAGTTTTCTAAGATTGTTTTTAATATATGCTGATTGCAAATGTTCTCTTTGGCCTCAGTAAATGCAGTCAAAACTAAGTGGCTGCATTTTAAAGACAAACTGGTTACACACACACACACACACATATGTGTGTATGTATATGTAAAGTACAACAATAAATTTTTTTTTATTAATTTGGTGTGCCAGGTCTTCTTTGCAGCACATGGAATCTTTAGTTACACTTGCAGTCTCAGTTGTGGCATGTGATTATCTGCTTCCCTGACGAGGGATTGAACCCAGGCCCCCTGCACTGGGAGCAGAGTATTAGCCACTGGATAACCAGAGAAGTTCCCAAAATTCTTGTATTTTAAATTGTCTCAATAAAATTTTCTAATACAAGATTATCAAATTATATGACTTAAAAGACAGTATGTAAAATTATAATTATTTTTGGCCTAATTATGAATGAATTTTGCCCAAAGCTGAAAAGTAATGATCTTATTGCTTCATAATAAATAATAATTTTTGTCTAAAAAATAAGCTGAAGGAAGACATATTTTTTAATTTTACTTTGTATGTGATATTACACCTATAAAAAGTTAAGTAAGTGATATTTTCCCTCATATTATGAAATAGAATATAATACCTATCAACCTCTTCAAGGAATCAGATTTTCCTAAAAGGCATAATAGTATGAATTGAGCTCTGAGGAAACACAGAAAAGCTTCTAAATTCAGAAACAGTCAGGAGAGTTTCTTCTTTATTGTCTCTGTCCACTTTTACTGTCTGAAGTTATTATTCCTTTTTCTTTGTCCCTTTGTGGAAAGCAGACAAAAACAGTGCTTCCTAGTAGCCCCCTAGGGAGACTTGGTTTAATTAAAGTCTGAAAAGCACATTTGAAAATGAGAAATATTAAACCAGAAATAATTTGTAAAGTGTTTTACCCCAATCTGTATATGACATAAAATTGAAAAAAGGTGGGGGTGTGGGGGGCAGTAGAATAAGAAAAGTAAAGAAATTGGGAAAATATTAAACCTAGTGGTCAGTTATCAACCACAATCAGGAATAGGCGTTCCCTGGGCACCACTCAAAGGGTGTGAGGCCTTGTTAGCCATTAGACTATTGTTCTGGAAAATTCAAATTAAACATTCTTATAGACATTTCTATGGAAAAAGCACATTAACGGAGAAGGCAATGGCAGCCCACTCCAGTACTCTTGCCTGGAAAATCCCATGGACGGAGGAACCTGGTGGGCTGCAGTCCATGAGGTCGCTGAGAGTCGGGCACGACTGAGCGACTTTACTTTCACTTTTCACTTTCATGCATTGGAGAAGGAAATGGCAACCCACTCCAGTGTTCTTGCCTGGAGAATCCCAGGGATGGGGGAGCCTGGTGGGCTGCCGTCTATGGGGTCACACAGAGTCGGACACGACTGAAGCGACTTAGCAGCAGCAGCAGGAGCATCACATGTAATTGACTGAGTCATGCAGGGATAGCAGTAAAACCATCATGAACAAAAAGCTTTTGCACCCAAGTCATGTGCATGTGTGAGACGACATTCCATGCCAGTCAAGGCAAACTGATGAGCTCGTCTTCTTATGTCACCTGCTACATTTTTGGAAATACCTATTTCTTCTTACCCTCTTCTATAGGAGAGGCTACAAACTATTCCTTTGAAATCTATCTTGTGCTATTGTCATTTCATTTTTGTTTTCTCATTGTTTTCCATTCCACACTGGAAATTAAGCCTCAGAATTAATTTATCAAGCATAATATTCATTAGTGAGATTACCACTTGAGAGCAGCCCAGTTTTTCAATATACCCATCAATCTGTTAATTGAAAAGTTGGCAACCATAGTGTTTGAAGCCATTGTAGTTTTGAATCCAAGGAAGATGTCATTATCTGATGAAATTTTGGAAGCGTAACGGGTTGCTATTACTTCCATGTTTTATCACTGGTATCCAGCGCATACTAGAGGGTCCCAGAGACTTGGTTCATGGGTACTTTTCTGGACTTGACCTTCTTTTGAGAACAGTCCCACCCTGTAGTTGGCAACTTTGCCTTGGCAACATACCTTGTTCATCGTCTAAGACTCTGTTTCCATGAGATTTAGCAGGCATGTATGTTTATTTTTATTTATTTATTTTTGGCTGCACTGGATCTGCATTGCAGCATGCAGGCTCAGTAGTTATGGTGCACAGGCTTAGTCGCCCTATGGCATGTAGGATCTTAGTTTCCTGACCAGAGATCGAACCCATATCCCCTAGATTGAAAGGCAGATTCTTAACCACAGGACCACCAGTGAAGTCCCCATGTATGTTTAAATTAACATAGATATTAATAAGCAAGAATGTATTTAGAAATTAAGGGCGGTCATGAGTTAAAACTCAGTTTATAAGAAATTATCTAATATAGAGATTCATTGGTGCCCTAATTGTTCCTCGGGTGTCCTAAGCAATAGTATTTGCCTTGGAAGAGAAGGCATAGGAATGATACAGAGAAGGTGAAACTGAAGTGTACATTTTGGAAGTCCTTGGCTCATTTAAATGTCTTCTACTTTATCCTTCCTTCAAACTAAGGGAATCAGAGTTTTCAAAACCTAACCTGAGAGTTTCAGATTTTCTATTTCACATGAAAATATTCTCATCTCTCACTTCCTTACCTAAAAACCTGATACAGCTGGCAAGAAACAACCTTTCACGAATTATTTACCCTTTAAGAACAGAGAATATTCCTAGTCCATACAAATGTACACCTGATTTATCCTCATATGCCTTAGGGACATTGATGAAGTGTCAGCAAATATCAATAAAATATTGTTGGTGAAGATAATAAATGATGAAATGCTGATGAATTTGCATAAGCTTCTGGATAGTCTATCTGAATTCAACTTAGAATGATGGTTAGAAAGAAGATAATATTATGCATCTTCTTACTTTAAATCTGCAAAAGAAAGCTTCATAAAATGATCTATGCAATCATTAAATTTGAAATCTTGTGACCATTGAAAGCAATGAAGAACAATGAGCAATATTCCCATATTATAATGCTGGTTATTTCCTGTATACTGCAGCAACCAAAAGTCTCTAAGAAAGTACTTAAATGTCACTAGAAATGACTTCTCGTGTTAGTGTTAGTTGCTCAGTCATTGTGACCCCATGGACTATAGCCTGCCAGTCTCCTCTGTCCTTGGGATTCTCCAGGCAAGATTACTGGAGTGGGTTGCCATTTCTTAGTGAGTCTCATAAAAAAGCAATTTTCACTTCTGTTCAAGGAACAGTTCTGTCTATGACTGTGAATTTGGAAATGATTGTGAAGTGGACAGAAGAGTATGATTTACCAAAGTCAAATAGCTTTATTTTCATTGGCTTAATCTTTATTTTTTTAATGAAGTCTCTCTCTCGCTAATGAAATAATTGACTCTAATATTAATAAATTAGACAACTAGTTTAGAAAACTAGAAGCAAATGGTTACTTTTTTTTTTTTTCCATTTAAATTGTGTCACAGGAAAGGGAAAAGAATCTCTCTGGTTTACAAAATAAATTGCTCCTTGATTCCCTGGAAAACATGAAGCTAGAAATAGGCAGTGTCAGGGGCAGCCAGGATTGGTGTGTCACAGAAACACAAAAATCCTGGCTTATATTTCTAGTTACAGCATTGACTTATCTCCCAAGAGTCTCACCCTGCCTGACTCCCTGTCTCAATAGAATCAGGTTATTTCCACTTGTTCAGATGTAGTGGTTTAAGCTTAAGTCCTGGAAGCACCAAAACAGGAACCATGGCAACCTTGAGCAATGACAAGATTAACATGTCTCAAACAAAAATGGAGCTCCTTCTTTCAGCTTTTAGCCCCTAGAGGAAATATTTACATCTTGGATTTCCACCCTCTGAATGCAAATATCGTCCAGTTATTTACAGGGTGTAACGCATTTCTTTCCCATTGTTATTTCAACCAAAATAGGTTGTGGAATAGGAAAACACACAATTGCACGAGCAAGAGCAAGGAGGCAGAAAGGAGTGTGGTGTATTTCCCAAAGGATGAACACTGCAGGCCACACTTAGAGGTTGCATAGAGTTTGTCGTGAAGAGTGATAGAACTTGAGGTTGGAAAAGCAGATGGCAGAGATTATTCATACAAAGAGCCTTTGATATCAGCCTGATAATGGCTATAAAATTAGCCAAAGTTTATGCAACACACTAAGTGTAGCAATCATAGTGCTTAGACTTCACATGGGTTATTTCATTCATAGTTCACAAGCAGGGCTGTGAATCAGTAAATATGTACCGTTACCATGAGAACAATTGTTGTTGTTGTGTAGTCTCTAAGTCGTGTCCAGCTCTTTTGCAACCCCATGGACTGTAGCCCACCAGGCTCCTCTGTCCATGGGATTTCCCAGGCAAGAATATTGGAGCAGATTGTCATTGCCTTTTCCAGGGGATCTTCCTGACCCAGGGATCGAACTCCTGCCTGGCAGGTGGATTCTTTACCACAGAGCCGCCTGGGAGGCCCGTGAGAACTATTACCAGCCCCTTTTCACAGAATCTGGAGAACTTAGAAAACTTACCCAAGGTCACATAGCTGGTGAGTGGCAAAACTCGAAAGGGGAATCCGGGATTCTGACTCCATAGCTGGGAGTTTGGGTTTTATGCTATTCTGGAAATTGTTTTCCTAAGTTTTTGTTTTTGTTAAAATTGTGTGTGTAGGACAAGAATCAAACAGTTCTACAAAGCTTATAATGAAAAACAATAATCTTTTCCTTGTTTCCACCATTAATTTTTTTCCTCCCAGAGACAAGCCTTTTAGCTTTCTGTTTTTGGTTTTTATTTTTAATGTATTTATCTTTTTTGTTGTTGTTTTTTTTTGTTTCCACACCAATCCAGTGAGTTTGATAAAATGTATTGATTTCCCCCGGCAGGGTGGGCAGGGGTGTTGAGGAAAGGAATTCAGGAGATGCCTAATTAAGCAATGCAGAGCCCTCTACCAACCCGCTATCTTTCACTTTGTCCTTCCTCTTTCGCCTCCCAGTCCCCAACCTGCTTGTGAGCTAAAGAGTCCTCCTATTTCAAGCAATCCAGTGTATCAATCATACTGTCTTGAGGTTGCCCTTGAGGGAGGTCCCAACCTCTATTCACAGTGATTTATCCAAGTATTGCTTCCAAATAAGTATCAGTCAGTTCAGTTCAGTTGCTCAGTCGTGTCTAGCTCTTTGCGACCCCATGGACTGCAGCATGCCAGGCTTCCCTGTCTATCACCAACTCCCAGAGCTTGCTCAAATTCACGTCCAAGTTGGTGATATCATCCAACCATCTCATCCTCTGTTGTCCCGTTCTCCTCCTGCCTTCAATCTTTTCCAGCATCAGAGTCTTAGTATCCTCTATAAGACACGTTAGGCAAATAAAATGTGTTACATTTTGTGACAGTGATAGTAACCCTGAAGGAGACATTGTTATTATTCCCATTTTGCAGATCAATCATGAGGCACAATCAAGCTAAGCCAGTTGTCCACATGTTTATGTTTTATAAGTAGCATGCCCAGATTGCAACTATGTTCTATCTGACTCTAAAGTCCATTGGTTTGTGTGTGTGTGTGTTTGTAAACTTTACCATATTGTATTTTTTAATGTATTTATCTTTAACTCTTTAAATAACCTTACTGGGATGCTATGGAAATAAATACCGTTACTTGATTTTTCAGTGTTGCTTATTATCCGTGTTTCTATTTATTATACAAGATAAGGGTTTAGCTTTTTCCCCACTTCTTGGCCTGCACTGCAAATATAAATCCTCTAAACAAGTATGTCATTTAGTTAAACAATGTTTAATATTTACATTATTTTAACTAGGTAAATACTGTTTATAATTGAATCGAGTAGTTCTCAGTGACATGATTACTTTTACTTTCTTCAATAACCTTTTGGTTTTCCTGGATTTGATAATTTCTTGGTTTGTTTTTTATTTTATTGCTTAGTTTTCTGTCTCCAAATTGTTCCAAGAGGTGTAACTCTCCTTTTAATATGTTCAAACATGCCAAGCGCCCAAACAATTTCTTTTTTTTTTTAATTAAAAAAATATTTTTGCCATGCTGGGTCTTCACTGCATCTAGTGGGCTTCTGTTGCAGAGCATAGGCTCTAGAGTGCTAAGGCTCAGTCGTTGCTGTGTGAGGGCTTAGTTGTCCCATGGTTGCAAAGAGTTGGCCCCGACTAAGCACACACACACATATGTGGGACCTTAGTTTCCAGACCAGGGATCAAACCTGTATCCCCTGTATTGGAAGGCAGATTCTTAAACACTGGACCACCAGGGAAGTCCCACCAATCAATTTATTCTTGGAGACATTTCTCCCAGAACCCTTTGATCTTATTCAGTTTGGACTGACTACTCTCTCTGTGTTCTGAGATCTCCCCTCACCATGTCCCTGAGTATTCTTTTCCCTTCTCTCTTTCCTTACATCCCTTTGTCATGCAAGTGTATGTTCCTCGGTTCTTTGTCTCGTCACAACAAAGATTTGGAGCGATGCCTTGATTCCTGAATTTCATTTCCTCCTCTTTCTTTCTTTACTCCTTTATTTGGAAGGAATATATCCTTCACTCTTTGCTGAGAAAAAAATGGTTGGGAAGTCAATTTTTGGAGAGCTTTAATTTCTGAAAATATCCTTGCACCCTTAAGTTTGCAAGGTTTGGTTGGGATTAGAATACCAGGTTAAAATATTATTTTCCTGTTAGAGTTTTGAAGGCATTGTTCCATTGGTCTCTGCTGATGCTGTTGAGAAGTCTGAAGTCAGCCTGATTTTTGATCATATGTATGTAATCTGTCCCTCCTTCTCACCCAGGCTTTACTCCCTGTTTTCTTCAATTTCATGATGAGGTAGCTTCATGTAGATATGGATTTAACCCCTGAGCTGAACTGGGTAAACCTTTTCAATCTGGAAACTCATGACCTTTAATGCTTGGAAACTTTTCTGAATTGTTTCTTTGATATTTTCCCCTCCTCCATTTTCTCTGTTCTCTCTTTCTGAAAACCTCATTTAGGTATCAGTTCTCCCAAACTGATCTCTCTGTCTCTTTTTCCCTTATCTGTTTTCCATCTTTCTGTCATTTTGTTTTACTTTCTTAGAGATTTCCTTATCTTTATCTTATAATCCTCTTACCAAGTTTTTCATTTGTGTTATAATGTTTGTAATTTCCAAGAGCTTCTTTTTGATCTCTGAAGTCATTTTTTCTCCAGTAGCTTCTTTCTTGTTTCATGATAGACTTGTCTTCTGTTATCTCCCCAAAGATATCCCTGGTAGTTTTTCAGTTTTTTCCTTCTGCCTGAATTATCTTTGTTTCCACAAATGACTTTGCTCAGATGTCTACTGATTCTTGGTTGACTGTTCTTTCTTTAGCATGGGACATTTAGAAAAGGGGACTAAGAGGCCTCTCCCATAAGTGGGCCTTGTTGATGGTGGGCTTTGGTATTGGGCCCATCTGGATGGAAAGTTGCTTCAGGGAATGTGAGGACTGAGTTTTCTGGGTCAATTTGTGTAGCCTAGCTTCCCTAGTGGCTCGGACGGTAAAGCGGCTGTCTGCAATGCAGGAGACCCGGGTTCAATCCCTGGGTTGGGGAGATCCCCTGGAGAAGGAAATGGCAGCCCACTCCAGTACTCTTGCCTGGAAAATCCCATGGACCGCAGAGCCTGGTAGGCTACCGTCCATGGGGTCGCAAAGAGTCAGACACAACTGAGGGACTTCACTTTCACTTTCACTTGCCTAGCCTATAGTGCCCAGTTGTTTCATCAAGCACTATTCTAGACATGATGTGAAGGTATTTTGTAGGTGTGAGTAACACCTACAGTCAGTTGACTTTAAAGGAGATTACTCTCAATCATGTGGATGGACCTCATCTAATCAGTTGAAGCCCTTAAGAGCAAAAAAACAGGTTTCCCAAGAAAAGTGATTCTTCCTCAAGACTGTAACAAAGAAATCCTGACTCACTTTCTGGCCTGTTGACCTGCCCTATAGATGTTGGATTTTCTGGTCCCCATAATTGCATGAGCCAATCCCTTAATATAAATGTCTTCATGCAAATATACCTATATCCTGTTGATTCTCTGCTTCCCTGGAGATCCTTGTCTGGCACAGGGAGCTCTTGTTGTCTGTATATTTAGACTTTTCCTCCTAGCTTAGTCAGATTTATTTAAAAAAAAAAATTTTTTTTTTAAATTTATTTGGCTGCACTGCTTCTTAGTTGCAGCCCTCTTGATCTTCAGTCTTCATTGTGGCATAGGGGATCTAGTTCTCTGACCAGGGATCAAACCCAGGACTCCTGCAGTGGGATCAGGGAGTCTTAGCCACTAGACCACCAGGGAGGTCCTCAGATTTCTTTAAGTAAAAAAAAAAAAAAGCCTCTTGTGGTCTCTTGACTAAAAACGACAGCCTGGCTACCTGTGAGGTAAGAAGGCTGCAGAGTTTTTCTTATTCCCCTAAAATAACTTTGTAGTACCCCCAAACTTAACTATGCCTGTGTGTGCTTAGTCGCTCAGTCATGTCAACTCTTGCGACCCCATAGACTGTAGCCTGCCAGGCTTCATGGGATTCTCCAGGCAAGAATACTGGAGTGGGTTGTCATTTCTTTCTCCAGGGAGACTATGCCTAGTAACTCCCAAATCAGAATCCCTCTGATTTACTCCCTCCAGAGAATAAAAACCCTTTTCCTAAAAAGATGTGACCTTCCAATGGAGAGAGAGGACATCACCTCCTGAACCTCTGAGGTCATTCTCTTCCAATGTTACATTTAGAATTTCTTGAATATCTATTTCAAATATCTTTAAACAAGCTATAATTTAAGGACTTCCCTGGTGGTCCAGTGGGTAAGAATTTGAATGCCAGTGCAGGCAATACAGGTTTGATCCTGGATCAGGGAAGATTCCGGACAACTAAGTCCATGTGCCCCAGCTACTAGAGAGTAGCCTCCTCTGGCCGCAACTAGGGAGACCCTGCACGCAGGAACAAAGACCCAGCACAGCACGAAATAAATTAACTAATTACTTTAACAAGTTTGATGACTTTTGGCAAATACATTTTAGTTGCTCTGAGGAAACACACTTTCTCCTCATTCTCAACACTTAGACCATTATAAAAACAGAAGCCAGGAACTGCCCCTCCAATTTCTTCCATGCTTCTTCTTCCTTATTCCTTCTCATAATTCCATGGATTCTTTCAGTCATCCTCTCCCAGGTACATGGACTCCTCTTTCTTTCTTGTAGTCAATTGGTCAACAAATTCCTTTCTCTTTTTTCAAAGGTTTGGCTCTTTTCATTCTCCTTGCCACAACCACATTTTAGACCTTTAACTTTCTCCCTTTGGGATTTTTGTGGGGCCCTCCTAACTTCGTGACTTAAGTTTCTGCCCATCTAGTTTGTCCTGCATTTTAAAGATGATCTGAGCTTCCTTAAAATACTGTTTTTACAATATTGCTCTCCTTGGCAAATACTCTCATGCTAACTTCTGGTTTAAGATGATGAGTTAAGGGCATTTTACTTCAATCACTTTCCCCAGCCCCAAAACTGACAGTAAAAGGTTAAAAATAAATAAATTTAAAAGATAGGCATATGTCTACGAAGACAAACATCATCAACATTTTAAAAACCGTTAAGCAGATGGATGAGTCATAACTGACTCAGGAAATTCATGAGAACTGAACCTGAAACCAGCAGTGAAGGAAGTCTAGAAGTGACCTGACTTACGGCATAATATCTCTGAAATGCCTAGGGACTGGAATCACAGCACCCTGGGCTTTGACAATGAACATGCAGCTGAAAAATGAGCCAGTTGCTTTAAAGTCCACATAAGAAGCCGCTAGAACCTCAGATCCTCTCCCCAACTCTCCCCTCTATACCCATCCCAGCAGCCTTTCAATCTTGCCAGAACACTGAAAGGCTTTGTTCCCCTCTCTTTTCTACACAACAGCATCAAAACATAGGATGTGTTCCCATCTTAGAACATGGCTTCTGGTAATACATGTAGTATCTTTCACCAGAGCTTGGCGAGGGTTTTAGGAATATCAGGAAGAATGCTTCAAGGGAACAACTCATTAGGACAGAGCAGGACCCTGGTCAACTCCGGCCTGGAAGAGAAGTTCTGTAGACAAGCCATTGTACATAAACTGGCACTGGCTTAACCTTCATGTGGGCACGAGCTGCTTCTAAGGTTCACAGTCGGGCGAGTGGAGTGAGTGGACCAAATGGCCAAGGGTGCATGTGGAGTTGGTTCTTTGGGGGCCAGAACGCCGATCTGTCAGGAGCCACATGACACCTCGAGCTACTTTAGCACCTGGAGTTGATTGTCATAACGCCCTGTTAACAGGAGTCATCTGGCTGCCAGTGCAGGAGACCCGGGTTTGATCCCCGGTCTGGGAAGATCCCATGTGCCACAGAACAACTAAGCCTGGGCTCCTAGAGCCTGTGCTCTGTAACAAGAGAAGCCACTACAATAAGAAGCCTGTGCACCACACCTAGAGAGTGGCCCCCGCTCGCCACAACTAGAGAAAGCCCACATGCAGCAGTAAAGACCCGGCGTGGCCAAAAATAGAGAAATAGTTAAAAACAAAAACAAAAACAGGAGCCACACTCAGGTGACTAATCTCTAAGGCTCTTCTTGGGCTTCCATTGCAACCTTCCTTTTTGGCTCTTGCATCCAGACTTGGCCTTTCTCGGTGAACATGGCTTCCTGGTCTCTTACGTTTTGCCTTCCCAGCTTTTGTTTCCTAAGCGTGCCCACTGTCCATCCCAAAGTAACCGTGACTTGCCTCCTTTCTCCTTGCCCCTCTTCGTCTTTTTTTTTTTTTGACGCATGGGCCATGACAGAAGTCTGCCAAGGTGAAGGGGAGTTGAGGAGGGACTCACTCTTTGCGGCCAAGTAGGTAGAGCTTGAGGAAAACTGGGAAGATGTCCATTAACCCAATGTAGTAAAAAGGAAATGTGACAGATTTTAAAACATTGCCAAGCAGTGTAAGCATCCAGGCAAAGTCTGACAACTAAATTTGTAGTGGGCTCTAATGAGATGGTTCTTAATTTATCATGTGGGGAAAAGACTGGAGGAAGCAGACAAAATGATCCAGAAAATCCCTTGTATATACAAACGTGAAAAAAAAAAGTCACCAAAATGTTAATGTTATCCCAGAAATGAGATTTCAGGTATTTTTCTTTCTCCTTTATACTTTTATGTATGGTTTAATTTTTTAATAGGCAATTATTGTATATAATGAGGAAAAGCTATTTCTGTTGAGAGACAGGAAAGAAGACTCTATTAAAAGAGGAAGAGGGGGAAGAGTGACTCAAGACTTGGATTAGACACAATGATTTAAGGCATCAAAGACGAAAAAAAAAATGAAAATGGGGTGAAGGTAGCACTGTACACTGAATATGCAATGAAATATCAGCAAAGAGAGCTGATAGACTGAAAAATTTGAGAGACTGGCTGCCTCAGGCAGGACAGCCAGTAGGTAATAAAACATTTATGTAAACGTTAAAAAAGACTTATTTTTCATCCATCACTCAACTTTTGGGCCTGACACCTTTGTGCAGTGCACGACCTCCACAAAAAAGTCTTGATCCATCACCCTGGCTGGGGACATGACTGTAATAAAACTGGAATTCTGTGCACAAGGAAGAAGGGAAGAGATACCGGCTAGGTAATTAAGAATTTGCCTTATCTTCAGCACTGGAGTTGCTCGTCTCACTCCTGACCTGTACAAGGACAAAGGAAGGAGCTTAAAGGTCTACATTGTTCCAGCAATAAATGACTACCGAGTAGGACTATTTTCCTGCACAACTCTAGGTGCTAGGTTCTGGGAGAAACAACTGCTCATCCCTAGCAGAACTGAAATGGTGCAATTACACAATGCCTAGCAAAGCGCAAATATTTGTTCAAAAATGAATGAATACAGCAACTCTAATGCTACCATTATATAAAACAAGGCAAAAGTATAATAAGAAGAACTCCTTATTTTCCCCCTTTTTCTTTTAAAAAATAATTTTACATCCTTATCAAAATCTATCCTTTGCCAGAGTCTAGAGCAGCCGTGTTAGCAGACCTTTCTGCAAAGATGAACATGTCCTGAGTCTGCACTGTCCAGTATGGCCGCCAATCACCATATACGGCTGAGTATGTCAGAGGTGGTTACTGCAACTGAGAAGCTGAATTTTAAATTTAATTTATAATGAATTAAAATTCAAATAGTCACATCTAGTGGATACTAATACTGAAACAGAGAGTTTTAAAGAGCCTGAGTAGATATCATGAATTCTGTGGATTAGTAAAGGTAAGTATCTGTTGTTAACCCATTTCCTTCACTTCAGTTGATATTGGGTTAAATTGAGATTACCCTAAATCGTTTTCCTCTGATAGTCTCACCATCTGTATGTTTTTGCTTTTCAAACGAAGTTGGTTTATCAAAGCTTTTCACACTTAGAATTATTTACAGGTGCCAAAAGTAGGTACCACAGATCTGATAAGAAACATGGATTTGATTTATGCATTTTTTGCTTGTTTGAAGTTAACAATAGTTTTTATATGATTACATCAGATTCCACAAACAGACTGTTAGTCCTTGTGTGGTAAAGATTATTTTCCACTTGTAATAAACATACACTCTGCTTTCTCCATCAAGAGTGGTATGTTCCTCCTGAGTGATCCTTGCTTTCTGCCTTGCACATTAGGCATTTAACCACTTACTACCCCGTAATATTTTCCAAATCCCTATTTCGCATTGCTGTCTAAATCTTGTTTGTTTTTTTCCTTTTAAATGTATGGATACCTCCTCTCCCAGACTTGAGACCTAAAGGCAAGGTACAAGGGTAAGATATAGTTCATGTTTTGGATGAAAGAACCCTGGACTTGGAATCAGGTTATGGACATTTGGACAATCATTTTGAGCCTAAGATTTGTCATTGGTAAAATGGGAATGATAATATTCATTTCAGCGAACTCTTGTGGGCCTCAACTAGTGTGTGTAAAGCTCTTGCCAAATGCTAAAGAACTCAGTCACTGCTGGATATTCTGTTTCATTGTGTCCTTCACCACAAGACCATAGTAAAAGGTAATGGAACAGTCACTGAATGACACAATGAATGGATATAGAAAACAGATATGGTTTTCAATAATTTTGAAAATTCAGATTTTAAAAAAATGTATTTATTTATTATTTGTTTTATTTATTTTGGGCTGCTCTGGGTGCCCTGGCTGGGGCACTAAGATCCTACATGCCATAGGGCATGGCCAAAACTTTAAAAATTAGTAAATAAATAAATAAAATGAAAATTGAACTTCATTTTCTAACCTCCAGTGTACCTTGCTCCCCTTATTTCTTATTTAATTACCACTTGGCCTGGGGGAGGGAAAATATACCTTACCAAAGAAAATATTGGTCATATATTCCAAATTAAACTTTCAGATTTAGCCATTTTGAATTATTTTGCATAAATCATTTATATAATTTGCACAATTATATAAGAATAATATTCATAGGCTTGGAGCAGTCCCCTTTGTAATACATGCAATTAATAAATCCTTAATAAAATAAATAGTAAAATTAAAAAGTATTTCTCACTGGGAGTCAGTCTCTTTTGGTATAGCCATTGTCAACGCAATTATGTATTACATAAAATTTTCTAATGAGTTTTCACTCCTAGAGTTACATGTACCACAAATAGAATGGAATTAGACCCCCCCAAAAAAAAATGGAATTAAAAATCATGAAAACCTATGCAATATGAAGTATTCCACTATTCTTTTCTCTAACAAGCCAAGTAGAGATTTATCTCTTATTTTTAAAGATTTTTCTTATCAGGGCTTAAAATACCTTGAGACTAAATCACACCTTTATATAAAGCTATTTACTTTGACACAGTCTGTGTCCTTGGACTTAAAAATACACACACCTGGATGTAGATTTTCACCTGTTCCTCGCTGTTGTTGTTTAGTCACTCAGTCATGTCCGACTCTTTGTGACCCCATGGACTGTAGCCCGCCAGGCTCCTCTGTCCATGGGGATTCTCCAGGCAAGAATACTGGCATCGGTTGCCATTTCCTTCTCTAGGGAATCTTCCCAACCCAGGGATTGAACCTGTGTCTCCTGAATTGCAGGCAGATTCTCTATCATCTGAGCCACCAGGGAAGCCCCTGGTCCTCATTAAGTGATTGTAATTTCTACCTTGACTCTATAAGCACTCTCCCACATCCCTTGCCTCATTTTGACCATCTCTCAGACACCAGCTTCAAAATTGGGAAACTAAGCGAGTGAGTGAGAGAGAGTGAAAGTCACTCAGTCGTGTCTGACTCTTTGTGACCCCATGGACTATACAGTCCATGAAATTCTCCAGGCCAGAATACTGGAGTGGGTAGCCTTTCCCTTCTCCAGAAGATCTTCCCAACCCAGGGATTGAACCCAGGTCTCCCACATTGCAGGTGGATTCTTTACCAGCTGAGCCACAAGAAAAGTCCTCAACTGGGAAAGGAGTATGTCAAAGCTGTACATTGTCACTCTGCTTATTTAACTTATATGCAGAGTACATCATGTAAAATGCCAAGCTGGATGAAGCACAAGCTGGAATCAAGATTGCCAGGAGAAATATCAACAACCTCAGATATGCAGATGATGCCACCTTTATGACAGAAAGCAAAGAGGAACTAAAGAGCCTCTTGATGAAGGTGAAAGAGGAGAGTGAAATTGCTGGCTTAAAACTCAACATTCGAAAAACTAAGATCATGGCATCTGCTTCCATCACTTCATGACAAATAGATGGGGAAACAATGGAAACAGTGACAGACTTTATTTTCTTGGGCTCCAAAATCACTGCAGTTGGTGACTGCAGCCATGAAATTAAAAGACATTCCTTGGAAGAAAAGTTGTTACAAACCTAGACAACATATTAAAAAACAGAGAAATTACTTTGCCAACAAAGGTCCATCTAGTCGAATCTGTGGTTTTTCCAGTAGTCGTGTATGAATGTGAGAATTGGACCATAAAGAAAGCTGAGCACCAAAGAACTGATGCTTTTGAACTGTGGTGTTGGAGAAGACTCTTGAGAGTCCCTTAGACTGCAAGGAGATCCAACCAGTCCATCCTAAAGGAAATCAATCCTGTATATTCATTGGAAGAACTGATGTTAAACTGAAGCTCCAATACTTTGGCCACCTGATGCAAAGAGCCGAATCATTGGAAAAGACCCTGATGCCTGGAAGGATTGAAGGCAGGAGGAGAAGGGATGACAGAGGGCAAGATAGTTGGATGGTATCACCAACTCGATGGACATGAGTTTAAGCAAGCTCCCGGAGATGGTGAAGGACAGGGAAGCCTGGAGTGTTGCAGTCCATGGAGTGGCAAAGAGCTGGACATGACAGTGACCGAACAACAACAACAGACACCAGGAGCAAAAATGTCAGAAGGAAAATGATTTTTATTCAGCTTAAGTTTTCCTGTGCTGAGGATCAAAGAAGAGGCTGTTCCCATGTAGGGGCAGGAACCCGTCATCTGTGTTTGTGGTCTAAGAGTGGAGAGTGGGGACTTCTTTTCTACCCTTGAGAGAAGCAGAACACTTCTTTTCATTGTTGCCGTCGCTGTTAGGATTTCTATGGTACCTCCTCCTCAGTGCCCAGAAGGGAGCCATTGACCCCCGAGAGTGATGATGTTCCTTTTGGTTAATGTCTCTGAACTCTGAAAGATTCACCTCTCCTGTAACAACACCTAGACAGCACCCTGTGTCTTTCAGTGAAGGAATCCAACATGTGCCTCGATAGCGTAAAGATTATTTTAAACTAAAAGCATCTAAACAAATAGCAGCCACAGAAAGCAACCTTCCCTAAGCTTCTTTTCGGGACTTAGCCAGCACTCTTGAAAAATACAGCTGTCATCAATTCCCTGTCCAGGAGACTCACAGCCGGAAAGGAGACTAATCATTATCACGGGGATGAGTAACTGCTTAACAAACTTTATCTGAAACTGTCAGGCCTTCCCTTTGTTCTTCCACAGAACCTCTTTCTCTTCCCTCCCTCTCGCATTTAGTTCATATGTACACCCCTATCTCTCCCTGCTTTGGGAGTCATTTCATTTAAAACCTCCACTGAATGTAAGTAAGCTTTGTGTTTTCTCCTGACAAGCTGAACTCAAGTTGGAAGAAGAAGTTTT
Source organism: Bos taurus (assembly GCF_002263795.3). Lineage (NCBI taxonomy): Eukaryota > Metazoa > Chordata > Mammalia > Artiodactyla > Bovidae > Bos > Bos taurus. The sequence goes on from NC_037339.1 coordinate 14,849,856, forward strand.
TCCTCCAAATAACATCATCTCAACATAATACTTACAACAACCCTATTGTATTCCCGTTTTCCAGGTGAGAGAAACTGAGCCTTAGGGAGGTTAAGAAAGTTTCCAAGGTCACACAGAAATTAAACAGCAGAGGTGGGCTTTAAATGCTGATGACTTGAGAAAAAGAAAAACACAGCCAATTTTCTCTGTTTCTGAGCTGGACAAGTTGGAGGCAGCAGCTTGGTCCACGACAACTCGATGAAAGGTTTCAGAGTAAGCCCATGTGACAAGTAAGAACTAACCAAACACTGTGTTGTGTTAGTACCTGGGGTTGAACTGCAAGGTGAGAAGGAAGAGGGGAGAAAGATGCCACATGCAAGCACAATTGTGCACAAACTTAGAGGCCCAGAGGTCTCCCTGAGAGATGGTTCTGGGACCAGTATTTCTCAACCTCATCTAATCATGGCACCCAAAACAAAGGAGGTCCTTGGGCATGAACCACTGGAGGTGCCGTAGAGTGACCCCTGTGTCTCATTAGTAACTCATTAGTAATCCCCCTCCCTCAGCTTCTCCCCCAGGAAAACGCGTTAGAATGGACCTGAGTGAGGAAGACATTTTTTAAAGGCTAACCCTTAATCCACTCACATTTCTTGAGCAATAATAACCATTGCTACTAAGAAAACTCTACCACTTTATTACTAGCAATGTGTTTGTGACACACATTTCACAACTGATCCTGACACCCAGGATCATGTTGAATTGACCAAAAACTCTGTTCAGGTGTTCCTGTAACATCTTATGGAAAAGTCCAAATGAACTTTTGGGCCAACCCAATAGAAAACCGAGAGTTTGGTTTAACTGGGAAAGTGCCCCTTTGTAGTAGGGTTAATCCAGTACTCCAAAAGATGACGAGTAGCCCCCTAAGGAGGCAGTTGCGTCTCTTCTCCTCTCCGTGGTCTGAGCTCTCTGGGGATCCTTTCCCAGGTCTTGTTCTTTCCACCGTAATACATGAAGATGAAGACCGGCAAAAAGAGGCAACCCTGGCATCGAGCTTTTGCCTGCTTCTCTAGTTTTGAATACGTGAGGAAAATTACAATCAACAAATCAGTGTTATCAAGCTACTGATGTATGACTATGAAACAAAGATCAGATTTCAACAATCAGGAGGGAAACGGGGAAAGTCTTAAATTGAGGAAGGGCTTTTGTAGACCTCGGGGCTGCCTCTGCAGAGGCAGTTAATCATCTGCCCGAACCATCAGATCCATTTCCACAACCTTTTCCTTAAGTTGTCTTTCCCCTACTGCCCCTACTCTCCTACAGGCAAAAGGATGGCAATGGGATCATTTCCTTTAGAAAGTAAACACTCATACAAAGCAAGTATACAGCTGTTACTAAAATGACATTCTTGGGGACTTCGCTGGTTGTCCAGTGGCTAAGACTCCCCGCTCCCAGTGCAGGAAGCCTGGGTTTGGTCCCTGCTAGGGGGAACTGGATCCCACATGCGGCAGCTAAGAGTTCACAGGCACAACTAAATATATAAATATATATTATATTTTAGCCAAATATATATATAATATATATATTTCAGCCAAATATATAAATAAATAATTTTTAAGTAAAATGATATCTTCTAGGGAAATTATGTTTAGGTATCACAATTAAAAGGTTGATATTTGGTATCATTTGTAGCTGACAGCATCTTCTTATGGATCAGTTTATCTGATCTACTATAGTTTCTCTTACATTGTCTCACAGAGCATGTGGAGTAAATTTCTTCTGAAAGAAGGAAAGTTCATTTCTACATCCTGGATGGGCTGAGGTGAAGGAAGAATAAATTCGCTGATTAAACTTTCACAAGTCAGTTTGCTGAGCAAAATATCTACTGTCCTTCAGAGCATTTTGTAGTCATATCTCTATCGACATGTCCAGAAATTGAACTCAAAATACCCCAGATTTGGGTGCTTTCCTAAAGTTCTTTGATATCCTTGAAAACTGAAATCGACTCCGCTGTTTCTCAGACTCATCTAGAATTCACTGTACCTGCAGGAGAGGCCCACACTGTTGGCCTTCTCAAGTTTCTCTTTGAAGAGACAAGAAACAATCCCTCCCTGAAGAGAAGTGAGAATGCCTCTGCCTCTCAAGTTAAAAGGAGATGGGAGGTGTGAGGCGAGGTCAGGGGGCACCAGGGCAAAGGCCGTGGCTGAACTTGAAGGCCAGCCAACAGATACGTGTCAATGTCAACTGTACTTGAAAGACAGAAATCCCAAACCCTAAGATCCTCACATTTCAGAGAAAATGAAGAGTTCCTTCTTTGTCTTCAACAAATCACTGTTTTCATAGCAGCATGAAACTTCTTTCTGACTAAACTTTTCTTGGCCGTGAGCAGCCATGACTGAGTGAATAATTATCTAGTTAAACAGGGACTGCTGAAGACTTCCTTGGTGGTGAAGTGGTTGAGAATCCGCCTTGCAGTATGGACGACATGGGTTCAATCCGTGGTCAGGGAAGAAAGATCCCATATGCCCCGGAGCAACCAAGCCTGCACACCTGCACACCACAGCTAGTCTGTAGGCACAAGGGAAGATTCCACACGGTGCAGTGAAGACCCTGGGTGCCACAACTAAGACCTGGCACAGCTAAATAAATAAATATTCAAAAAACCAAACGAGGGACTGGCCATCTACTCTGTGATTTTTTTTTTCAGGTGGCTTCATCTAGAAAGGCTTCCTTGCATTCCCGACAGAGGCCCATCATCACCTGTCTGAACTCTTGAAGTACTCAGAGCTCAGCTTTAAACTGCACTATGTCATGTGGAGATGATCAGGTCATGAGGTCAGTTTTTTTCTCTTAATTTTTTATCAGAGGATAATTGCTTTGCAGTACTGTGCTGATTTGCACCATACATCATCATGAATCAGCCACAGCTCCCCTCCCTTGTGAACCCTCCTCCCATCTTCCACCCCATCGCACCCCTCTAGGTTGTCACAGAGCACTCGGTTGAGCTCCCTGTGTCACACAGCAAATTCTCATGGCTATATACTTTACACATGGTCATGTATTTGTTTCCGTGCTGCTCTCTCTATTCATCCCACCCTCTCCTTTCCCCATGAGGTCAGTTTTGTGGAGGAAGCTTGCTCTGTTGGCAGCATCATGGGAAGACAGTAGCGACGAGGAGACTAGGGAGATATAAAGTTCTTATAACAGAGAGGGTTGAGGGTCTAAACAAAGGCAGCAGTAGTAGATATGGAGAGAACTGACCCACCAATTTAACAGAAATGTAGGACCTAAAATGAACAGAACTTGGTTACTGGTTGTACATGCAGACGTGAGGGAAAGGAAGGGGGTGACTTGGATGACAAGTGGATAGTAGGACCACACTGAGGCAGGAGGTGTAGAGAATATGAAAAGGACGAGGCCCTCAGAGGAGTTCAGTGTTGGATGTGCTCAGTTTGAGGTTCCGTGGGGGGAAGGATGGACACAGAAGGCAAGCTGGTGGGGTTAAGACTGAAGTTCAAAGACAGGTTAGGGGACTTCTCTGGAAGTCCAGAGGTTAAGACTCCACACTTCCAACACAGGGGGCACAGGTTTGATCCCTGGTCTGGGAACTAAGATCCCACATGCTGCATGGTGTAGCCAAAAATAAAATAAAAAGAAACAAGAATAGGACAGAAATTGGGGACTGGGGCTTGGCAGTGATCTGGAAATCTGTACTGCTCAGATTTCCCACCAAGAGAATGGGAACCTAGGCTGGCGGACTGCCCTCTGCTCCTTCACCTTCAGGAGGGACAGTGTTCACACCCTCCACTCTCCCAGGATGGCTCCCAGCCACTAGTGACCGAGCCTGGCCATGGCCTGCAGGCTTCTCTAACACAGCTTCCTCGGGGCTGTACTGGGAGCTGAGGCTCTTCCTACCCAACCTCCTTCCTTCTTATTCTTTCATTGAAGTCCATCAGCACAAAGGCCTAAGGCTCTCCCTCTCTCCTTTAACCCTTACAACAATCTTCCAACAGATTTATTGCACATTTAATTCCATCTGAATGTGTGCTTCTTGGAGATCCTGCAGCAACCTAGGAGTCTTCAATATATGTGCATGCTAAGCCGCTTCAGTTGTGTCCAACTCTTTATGACCCCATATAGAGCCTGCTAAGCTCCTCTGTCCATGGAATTCTCCAGGCAAGAATACTGGAGTGGGTTGCCATTTCCTTCTCCAATATACAGGTAAGTAATTATTAAAAGAATGGGAGTGAATTAGACATATCTGGGAGAACCTACAGAATGAGGGGTAAAAAAAAATCATTGAAATGTTAAAATGAAGGAAAGGGTTACAGAGAATACTAACCTTTAGGTAGTGATAAGAGGGGCTCTGGGGCTAGGCTGCCTGGGTTTGAATAAGGCTAGGAAATAGCAGCCCACTCTAGTATTCTCGCCTGGGAAATCCCATGGACAGAGGAAACTAGCAGGCTACAGTCCATGGGGTCACAAAGAATAGGACATGACTTAGTGACTAAACAACAGTGACCACTTATTATTAGCATGACCCTCTAGGCAGATTGCTTAGCCCTTCTAAGCTCCTCTTTCCTTGTGTGTAAAAGGAGAGGGGGGATATTCATACTTGTTAAAGGTTTGTTGTAAAAGTAGTTAGAAAACTACCTTTATATATTGAGGTCTCTATAGAAGTTGTTACCCTATATTGGAAAAGAATCTGAATAAACATGAAAATATATATAACTTAATCACTATTCTGTATGCCTGAAACTAACACAATATTGTAAATCAACTACACTCCAATAAAAGGTAAAAAAAAAAAAAAAAAACTGGCTATTATCATCAGGCATAATGGATAAGGAGACCCTAGAGTACCCAGTAGCATCCAGGAAAAGAAGAGGAGGACCAGAATCTCGCACCACAAAGTCGGGGGAACAGCAGTTTTAAGAAGGAAGACAGTTTCAAAAGTCATAAAGAGCCATGAAGAATAAAAGTGAAAAAAAAAAAATACTGGACTTCCCTGGTGGTCCATTAGTTAGGAATCTACCTGCCAGTGCAGAGGATGCGGGTTTGGTCTCTGGTCTGGGAAGATTCCATGTGCCATGAGGCGGCCAAGCCTGTGTCCCACAACTAGAGAAGCCGCTGCAATGAGAAGGGCTCATACTACAACTGGAGAGGAGCCCCCCTCTTGTCACAACTAAGAAAGCCTGCATGCAGCCAAAGATACATATATTTTTTTAAGAAACCATTAAAAAAAAAGATGAAAAAATAGTCAATAGGCTTGGAAATGACTGATGACTTTAACAAGAGCGGTCTCTGTGGTGTGGGGAAGACAGAAGTCAGAGGAAGAGGGCTTGAGAAGTGAATGGTGGTTGAGAAAGTGAATAGAGGGAGCCATCTTCCATCCTTGGCTTGGCTTTGATGTCAAAGAGAGAGAGACCTATGGACACAGGGGGCTCAAGAAGCCAAGAAGAAAATCAAGTTTGTTTATATGCAGAAAGTACAATGCCCGAGGACAGGAAGAGAAAGTTTTGGATAGCAAGATGTTTTCAGGAACTGTCAAAGAATGGGCTGAATGATTTTTGAGTTAACTCACAGAAGGGTGAGTTAATCAACAGAAAGGATGGTGATACTCTTGAGACCACTGAAGTAAGGATGAGGATACATCAAGGAGTGGTCACAAGACAGGAACGTGAAGGCAGTCCCAAGCAATGCCCTCTATCTGTTTTGTCTCTAACGAAGACTCCAAGATTGCAGCTATTAAAGATGAAGAGGGCAGAGGTGAAGTAGGCAACTTGAAGAAAACATACATTTTCCTCTTCTCCCCTAGCAGTGAAGGAAATCCAAGTTTACTGAGCACCTCCCCTGGGCTGTGAACTTTCACTTGGTTGCTGTCCTGAATCCCCACCACCATCCTTTGAGGTAGATATCATTATTCCCATTTCACAGATGAGAAAAACTGAGGCTCTAAGAGATGGAGTCATTAGTCTAAGATGTAGGTCTAGCAGAGTACTCATTATTTGTTGAATGAATGGACTGCCCTTACCATGCTCTTTTTAATCTCCAATGGGTTGTGTACTTGTGTGATGTTTTGGCCAAACAGCCTTTTCACTGTTGAGACTATCCTTATGGCGTTGAGTCATGGGTCAGTCTCAACCCCCAAAAATGTCACACTACTGAAAAATGCAAGAAGTGGCTGGACAAGGACATGCATATACTTTATTTATCCTCAAACAGAAAAGCTACTTAAAAGATTATGACTGATTGGGAAATGAGATTTCGTGGGGCAGGAACATTTGAAGCTGCAGTTGCTAACATTCCCATCAGGGACCTCCCTGGGACACAGAATTGATGCGTGGATTGTTTTCATTTTGTTGTTAATAATATCTGGATGAAAATGCCTGCCAAAACATTTCACTGGAGGATTTAGGATCTGCTTTCCAAGTCTACAACTGAAGGGCAGCCGCCGATGTCACTGTGCTGGCATCCACTGCTTCATCTGGTTGAATGAAAAATAACCAGTTGTGTCTTCAAGAACATTGTGTGTGCTTGATACTTTTCAGTTAAAGTCTAATTTGTGTTCTTCTTGTAATTTTGCTAGTCAGAAGAGAAGGGTACAAATAATCATTTAAGGCAGTAAGTGAACAGACCACTGGACTCCGAGTTCCTGTGGGAAGTGGGTCTTGTTTCAATTCCCCGATATTCATTTAGAGGGTGGACACCACGCTTGGCACTCAGTGTGTGCTGAATAAATTCTTGCTGAAATAAACTGAACTACATCCACACACCACAGACAGCAGAGTGGGAGGGGGTCGGCGAGCCGTTTGAATCCATTTCCGTTTTCTTCTAGAGCAGGGCGCAGAACTGTCTCACAAGGATGTGTGAGTGAACACTCGAATTCGTTATTGAGGTTCGAAAAGAGCCCTGTGAATAATCCAGAGCCAGGGTTGTCTGTCACTGTAGCCAGAGGAGAAAGGGTCATCTTCCTAAATTGTATCCTTTTCCCCGCCTCTTTAAGTCTTTGTTTTTGTAGCTCTTTGGAGCTGTGGTTCTAATTCCCGGTCTATCCCAGATTTACTGTTTGACCTCAAAATGAGTCACTTAATCTCAGTTAATAGCTTAAGTTTCCCCTTCAGTGAGAGCCAAAGGGCCTTGGCTATAGTTACAGTTAGCAAATATCAAGCCACAAAAATTGGATATATTTAGTGCTATCCATCATCTATGTAAGGCTAATGGATATGAATTATGAGTACAAAGCCCCATTTAAACACTCTCAACTCCTCCCAAATTCCCCCTTGGAGGTTGTTAAGTCACTGTGTCATGTAGGAAGAGGGGAAAGACAAGGAAGCTGGGGATGGTTGCCCCAAACCCAAAGGAGATATTCTGGCAACAGAGGGCAACAGGAGGAAAGCTCAGCTCACTTGTCAGGGTGACTGTCATCTCCTGACCAACAACTTGCAGTCCTGGAAAAGAATGAACTAGTCTCTGCTTTTGAAAAATAAATGAAAAAGACAGCTGTCCACTCCAGCCTCATGTTAAGTGAAATAAGATGCAAGTTTACAGAATAAGTCAATAATGTTGTAATTATTCATGTTTTTCCAGGATTTGCCACTTGCTTTCTTCCAATCCTAAGTACTCCCCAGGGACTTTAAATAAGCTAGACTTTAAAGATTAGATTTGTGCACTGTCGTTCAATAACAATCTGAAAGAGAGAGGAGCGTGTATCTTATCAAAGAGAGTGATGGGTTAAGAAGTGAAGCAGATCTCTGCAAATGACTGAATTTCATTCCATTTTATATTCCTCTGTATATATGTACCACATCCATTCATCGAGATGTGGATGGACCTAGAGTCTGTCATACAGAGTGAAGTAAGTCAGAAAGAGAAAGACAAATATTGTCTATTAATGCATATATGTGGAAGCTAGAAAAACGGTACTGATGAACCTTTTTGCCAGGCAAGTACAGAGACACAGACATACAGAACAGACATTTGGACACAGAGAAGGTAGGTGTGGGCGGGATGAATTGGGAGATTAAGATTGACGTATATACACTACCATGTGTAAAATAGATCACTGGTGGGAACCTGCTGTATAGCACAGGGAGCTTGGCTCGGCGCTCTGTGACAATTTTAGAGAGGTAGGATGGGGAGGTGGGTTGGGAGGAGGCTCAAGAGGGAAGGGATATATGTATACATATAACAGAATCACTTCGTTGTATTGCAGAAACTAACACAACATTTTAAAGCAACTATACTTCCCCCCAACCCCCTGCTCCTTGGAAGTAAAGCTATGACCAACCTAGATAACATATTAAAAAGCAGAGACATTACTTTGCCAACAAAGGTCCATCTAGTCAAAGCTATGGTTTTTTCCAGTGGTCATGTATGGATGTGAGACTTGGACTTATAAAGAAAGCTAAGCACTGAAGAATTGATGCTTTTGAACTGTGGTGTTGGAGAAGACTCTTGAGAGTCTCTTGGACTGCAAGGAGATCCAACCAGTCGATCCTAAAGGAGATCAGTCATGAATATTCATTGGAAGGACTGATGCTGAAGCTGAAACTCCAATACTTTGGCCACCTGATTCGAAGAACTGACTCAATGGAAAAGACCCTGATGCTGGGCAAAATTGAAGGCAGGAGGAGAAGGAGACAACAGAGGATGAGATGGTTGGATGGCATCACCGACTTGATGAACACGAGTTTGAGTAAGCTCTGGGAGTTGATGGACAGGGAAGCCTGGCGTGCTGCAGTCCATGGGGTGGCAAAGAGTCGGACACGACTGAGCAACTGAACTGAACTGAACTGATACTCCACCCTCGCCCCTGACTGTTTTTAAAAGTGAAGCAGAAAAAGGAGAAGCTACTATTTCCTCCTGCAAGTGCTGTCCTACATTTCCCAGGGAGGAAACAGCACAGAGATGAAAGCCCATATTTCTATGGGAAGGATCTAGAAGAGCCCTGATGGATGACCCACCTCTGCTACAAGAGAACTTAGAGCAGTTTACCTAATGGGTGGGCTCAGTTACAGTGGTCATGATCACAGTGCAGCTAACGTTCTCGTAGGGGCACTGATCAATCTAAAACCTTGAAGATAGTGTATTGCCAAACTCCTCTGGTGAACAGGATCCATGCTGATTGAAGCGTCAGACCTCAAATTTGGCTGCATTCTCTTCTCCTACTCTGTTCACAAGCACACATGTTGACTTCTGCAGACACCAGGAGAGTGCCTTTGGGTCCCCACTCACCTTGCCACTCAGCCAACAGCACCATGTGTGAACTCACTGAGTAACAGGTATAATGGATGGACACTTCAGTCACATATGAAAACCTCTAAAGCTCCATTTTCAAGGACTGTAAATCTTATATATAACATTCCTGAGTGACTGATGAGATGGGTTCTCCACACAGCAGAACACTCCAGGAATCTCTGTGATAACATGAGTTTATAAATTTGTTTTCTTGTGACAGTATTTACAAGCTCCATGATTTATTGTAGAACTCAGTAAATATTCAACATGATAAAGTGCTGAAATTGGAAGTAACGACTCACACATGGACAGAATAGAAGTTACTATTTCTTAATGTGTAGAGGGAAAAAATCAACCGTTAATGAGTCTATTTCAAAATAACAATGTACTATTTAAAAGAACACGGTGCTGTATATACGTCAATGCTATATCTCTCAATTGGTCCCACCCTCTTATTCAAAATGTTATATTCCATTTGCTTTTTTATGCTTTATTTGTGTGCTCTGTGCTTAATGAGTGTATTCAGGAAACCCTGAAGTTCATTCCTATGGTATTTTGACCTTAACCCCATTCGAGTTTGAGTATTTCTTTGCTGTATGGAACCACTAGATGTTCCATGTTTACCTTAAACTTCTATTGTACAGACTTGAGCCATTTCTCAAAAAACCCTGGTTCTTTTTATTGGAGAGTGGTAATTAGAAAAAAAAAATCCGAGTGTTAGATTTGCTCATTTCTACCAGGAAGTCATTGTTTTTAGCTCCTTAAGTGAACAGGGCAAATCAGGAAATCTCTTTCAAAAAAAAGAGAGGGAGAGAGGCATTATTAGTAGCCATTTTAATTAATTTCTAGTTCATTCCTTCTGTGTTTCATCGTGGGAAAAACATATTTAAAATCTTTTTCCTTTTATAGACAAAAGCGACCACATATATACTTTTATTCCTTGCTTCCCTTTTTCTCTTAATATTATATTGGAAATCACTTCACTCAACCTGTCATGATCTTCCTCAGTCTTTTTAGGTAGATGATCTATTCTACTAGTCTTCTAAGGATGGATTGCTATGTTGTTCCCTAATTTTTCCTCTACAGAATTGCCACATTGAAAACCGTTGTACGTACGTTGTTTCATATAGATGGAGGCCCATTTTTAGGGTGAATTCCTAGAATTGGCATTGCTGGGTCGGGGGTAAAGGTATTGCTAGATGTTCTCAAATTCCCTTCCACAAGGACTGGTAAAATGTTTTGACATGCAATAGTCTATCTTGTCTTTTAGAAATTTTATTCTTATTTTATATTCCCCATATTTTTTTGAATACCTTCAAGGCACAATCTATTTACTTATCTTCATGTGCTCCACAATACCTAACACAGTGTGTTGTTCATAGAAGATTCTCAATTAAATGTTGAATGAGGGGGTAAATGAATGAATAAATGAATTACTGGGCTATTCTTTTCCACCATATCAACATCGTTGACCCACTTGACAAGAACCTGGGACCTGACTAAGGTAACAGCATTTTTCAACACCACTCTACATGTTAGCATAGAGGACGTGAAGGATTGATGAAAATGCAAGCAAGCAAGAAGAGGTGGGATGCTAACCTTGAACCTCTGAAATAGTGAGCAAAATACATTTGATTAACATCTATAGTGTGCTAGGCAAGGTAGATACAAAGTATATGAAGATATGGCAATGATGTCATGGAACTCAAGTTGTTTACAACTTAGTTATGTCTACAGGGATCAGGGATATACACATACACACACAAGAAAGGGCAACAGGTCATAAAGATCAAATGGATGGTGCAGACATTCTAATGCAGTAGGAGTTAAGAGGATGGAAAACCAAATCTACAGCTTGGAATAAGGAGATTGGGACACTGTGGACACATTTCATTGCAGCCTTGAGACTTGATTCCCATGAAGCAGGATTCAAATCGAAAGGGCTGAGGAACAATGGGAATTTATGGTGTGTTATTCCTCGGTGGCTCAGATGGTAAAGAGTCTCCCTGCAGTGCGGGAGACCCAGGTTCGATCCCTGGGTTGGGGAGATCCCCTGGAGAAGGAAATGGCAACCCATTCCAGTATCCTTGCCTGGAAAATCCCATGGATGGAGGAGCCTGGTAGGTTACAGTCTGTGGGGTCACAAAGAGTCAGACACAACTGAGCGACTTCACTTCTTCTTAAAAAAAAAAAACAGTAAGTAAATCAGTCTGACTGAATCAGGGAGGTTATATGGCAGAACAGTGGATATTGGAACTTACTGTTTTAGGCCAAATTCGGGGGAAGCCATGAATACCCAGTAGAGAAATATGGTGATCATGGTAGCTATAGTTTTAGATGGTAGTAAATTTTCATGCTTTTTATGACCTTCTATCTTATTTCTTCCCTAAGCTCTCAGGAAATATGTCCTTGTGAGTCTGTTAAAAATAGGGTCAGTACCCTTCCCAACTCCCAAGGGCTGAGCAGTGTCAATCAAAGGACCTCAGTGAATAATTCGATATTGTTTAGGGATGGACGCTCTACCTCAGGCAGAAGCACTTAGAATCATCAAGGGGTTGGGATATGAACTTGGGGAGAGAAGTCCCTACCTCACTGGAATTGCTGAGCTGGGAGGATGTAGTAGGGGGCAGTCAGTAGGGGTACTGCCCACCTCATGGTGAGAGCCAGCATGCAGAATAAAGCTTAGCTGTGATGGACAGAGTGAAATGTTGAAGGGACAGACAGAGGTCTCACCATCCTGAGAGCTCCTGCGTCCATCCTTGCCTGAATCAAAAGCCTCTTTCTGACTCACAAATTTTGTGAAAGCCAAATTTTCTCCTTTCGTTTAGCTTGAGATTGGTTCCTGACACTTTTCATTTGAAAGAAGGTTGACTGATAGAAGAGGTTTGGATTTCATCCCACCGATCAAAGCCTCCCAATTTGGTTTTCTTTGATCACTGGTCCTAGGAAGCCTTCAAAAATGGAATTTTTTGATAAAGCTAGTTTAGGAATATTGCCTTCCAAAGCCTCCTTTGTAGGGTCACTAACACATTAACATATAAAGTATTCAAAGAAGTCCTCTTGCAAAGTAACTGTGCAGGAAAGCTCCCATTTGCCCCCAATTGTCCCTCCCTGCCTCATGTATTATCCCCACCCTGCTGTGTGCCCTGGGAGGAAGACTTGACTTTCTCTATTGGTGAACTCCCTTGCGTTTGGCCTTAGCTGGGGTTGAACAGGAAGCTGAGGAGGCAGGAGAGTGAGGTGGGAGCCTTTATCCCCTGCTCTCTGCCCAGTGACCGGGGTCTGCTGTATTCCTCAATTCAAGGATCCAGGTCCTGTCCAGTGTCCCTCTCCTAGTACAGTAACCTTCCTCTCTCCCTCTCTTCAAGCCTACGGGTAGTTTTTATTTATTTATTTTTAAAACACTTATTTGGCTACTTCGGGTCTCAGTTGCTGCACCTGAGATCTTCATTGCGGCGTCCAGGCTCTTTGTTGCACAGGCTTCTCTCTAGTTGTGGTGTGGGCTTTAGAGAACTCAGTCTCAGCAGTGATGGTGCACAGGCTTAGTTGCCCTGAGGCACGTGGGATCTTAGTTCCCGGGCCAGGGATCAAACCTGTGTCCCCTGTATTGGAAGGCAGATTCTTAACCACTGGACCACCAGGGAAGTCCCCAAGCCTAGGGATAGTTAATGACTTCCTACCGGTATCAGCCCTGGACTACTCACCTCTCCTTCATGGCTTCCTCAAGCACTGCTCAGTCATTTACTAAACCTGCCTTAATTTTGAGTGTGTCGTCTGTTTCCCACCAGTACCTGAGGACCTGACTGAAGTATTACTGTTAATTATTCATTACCTCCTAATTTATTAAACCCATAACTTTTTTCCTAAGTTGAGGAACACCTGCAAGACTGACAAATCACAGATTTTGACCATATACTTTGGTAAATGTCTTCCTAGGCAAGGGCTTTGGTACAGAATTCTGAAAAGATAAAGGTAGGCTAGGGACTTCCAGGTGGTCCAGTGGTTAAGAGTCTGCTTTCCAAGGCAGGGGACTTGGGTTCAATCCCTGGTTGGGGAAGTAGGATCCCACATGCCAAGGAATGACTAAGCCTGAGAGCCATGACTACTGAGCCTTTGCATGCAGCGAAAGATCCCGTGTGCTGCAACTAAGACCTGATGATGCAGCCAAATAAATAAATATTTTAAAAAATTAATAAAGAGAGACCAATACGGTGAATTTACACATTGAATTGCAAATTCAAAGAAGCAGCTTCAATTCTGCCGGGGCTTCTCCCGCCTTTTCCACTCTTACCCTGGAACATTCCTGTATAAGAATGTGATTTTTCCACCCAACTGGCACAATCTCATGGCTTTTAGTTAGGTCTCAGGCTTTATGACCTTGGTGTACAGCCCCTTCTCTCCCTGGGAACCCCTCTCCCTGCTCTTCTTCTATCCAAAGATGGTTCTTTAAAAAAAAAAATCAACAACAACAATTCACATCACCATCACCCATGAACATTCCCCAAAGTGCCGGAGCTCACTTTGTCACTCACGTGGGCATTGCAGCTTGCTGTATTGCATGACTACTCACACATGTGTTGGTGAAGATCATGTTTTAAACTTTTGCCTTGATAGTTAACTTCTCACAAGTTTGATTGTTTCCAGAGCTAGATTGTAAGCTCCTTGACAACAGGGACAAGATCCCTACACAAAAACACACCCTCTCCTCCTTCTTGTCTCCACTGACCCCAGGGATACATCATTTTTTCACAGCCAGTTAAAATCCCATCATGGTATAAAACATTCCCTGGTCATCCATACCAAAGGGGATTTCCTTAGGCTTCTAAAGGGCTAGCATTCATTATCCACCAGAGAAAACACTCACGCACTCTGAAATCTAGTCTCATCTGGAACTATTACTCATGACCGATTATTAATTACTTCTTTGTATACTTCTTTCTTGGAGCTTTAACAAGTTTAAAAACCCAACCGGAAGGAGGGGACATGTGTGTACCTAGGCCTGACTTACATTGATGTATGGCAAGAAACCAACAGACTATTGTAAAGCAATGATCCTCCAATTAAAAATAAATACATTAAATTTAAACACCCAACTGTGATGGATTGAACTGCATCCCCCAACCAAGTTCATATGCTGAAGTCCTAGTCCCCAGTCCCCCTAAATATGACCTAACTTGGAAATAAGGTTGTTGCAGATGAAGTTAATGAAATTGAAGTCGTACTGAAACAGAGCCAGCCCCTATGGTCCTTGCTCCCCATGTCTTCAGCCTGCCTTTTGTCTGTAGAAAAACTTTAGCCAAAGAATAAGTTTAATGAGAGAAGTAAGAAACTGCAGAAACAAAGGAAAACAGCCCCATAAGACTAAATGATAGTTCAGTCATCAGGCAAAGTCAAGGACCTTTAGTTCCTCTTTAAGAGCTCTAGGTAAGATTCTAAGCCACATCCTTTGAGCTGTACTGTAGATACTGAAACCCCCACCAGGTGGAAGAAGTTACATGATGACCAGACCATAGTTATGACATAAGCTGCCACAATTCTAAGAACTGACCTCAAAGAAATGGGAACATACCGACCCTGGGACTAAAGACTAACTGTACTTAAAACAGCCAAGATGACGTTGATCAAACCACCAATGACTAATTTCAAGATGATGGTCAGAGCTGACAGTGCTGTTTCTACGTGTAACCCTCTTCCTCCATCTATAAAGGCTCTTACCCACTGGCTGCCAGTGGGGGCAGTCAGCCTTTGGACAGGAGTCCACCCTCCTCCCTGGGTGCTGACACCCAAAATAAAGCAAATTTTCCTTTCCACCAACCTTACATTTTTATTGGCTTCTGAGAGGTGAACAGTGGGACCCCACTTTCAGTAACAATCCTAGAGTTAGAGTGGACCCCAAATCCAATACAACTAGTATCTTTATTAAAAAATGTGTGTGTGGGGGGGGGTGGAGAATTTAGACCCAGACACACACGCAGGAAGGATGCCACATGAAGACCCTAGTTATCCTGGGCTTCCCTGGTGGCTCAGTGGTAAAGAATCCGCCTGCCAGTGTAGGAGACATGCGTTCAATCCCTGGTCTGGAAAGATCCCACATGGCATGGAGCAACAAAGCCCATGAGCCACAGCTACTGAACCTGTGCCCTAGAGCCTGGGAGCCACTACTGCTGGAGCCCGCGTGCTCTAGAGCTTGTGCCCCACAACAAGAGAAGCCATCACAATAAGAAGCCCACGCACCGCCACTAGGAAGTAGCCCCTGCTCACCACAGCTAGAGAAAGGCTTGTACAGCAATGAAGACCCAGCACAGACAAGAGAAAAGCATTTTAAAAAAGATTATAGCTATCCTGCCATAAGCCAAGGAATGTCAAAGATGAACAGAAACCACCAGAAGCTAGGAGAGAGGCATGGAACCGTCTCTCTCATAGTTTCAGAAGAAACCAACCTTGCCAGCACATTGATCCAGCACAGACTTCTGGCTTCCAGAACAGTGAGACAAATCGATTCCTGTCATGTAAGCCAGTCCATCTGTGATGCTTTCTATGGCCGGACTTAAATAAATGAGTACAAGCACCTTAGGTACAAGAACCCTATCTTGGAGCCTCTCGGAGTAGGGTTCCAGATTCAGATCCATCACTTGTTACTAATGTCACTTCTGGAAAGTTAATTTACCTTTCTGAGCTTCAACTGTCTCCTCAGTAATATGGATACAGTAACATTTATTTTGGAAAGTTGCTTGAAGAAGTAAAGACGATACATTAAAATGTCAGGCGCAGTGGCTGACACTGTGTCCAATAAGCATTAAGTCTTATAATCATAAACCTCTCCTTTTCCAAGTGGGGAACTTGGGTCCAGACATGACAAGTGCCTGTCTAACTCACATGGTTAAATAACAACAACTTTCCGCCCCAAACCCAGATAGTTCATGTCTAGTCCTATGCATACAATGTCTTGCCTGTCATTGCTTAGGAGAACAGTTAGGGTGGTGGCATTAATTTAGTGGTGCTTTGTTTCTGTTTGTTTGTTTTGCTTACTGCTGTTCTGTAGGTGGAGACTTTGAATTTCAGGAGTGGGACCTCTGAAGTTTTTTCCATCCACAGGTAACTAAGCCATATCTTAAAGTAAACCATCTCTCCTTTTTTTAAAATTTTTTTGGTACAGAATTAAATTTCTTTGCTTAAGAATGGTATAATTATTTGTTAACGACATTATAATTAAGAGCACTAATTATTGAGCAGAATATATATGAAGAGGCTACTGGAACATCTCTGCTTTGTGTGCACAGATATTCTCTGCATGCTATTATTAGATGATGCTTGGATTAATTTTAAATCCATATGCCTCCCAAATGCAGAATCCTCAGCTTATGTACATCTCTTGATGCCTGTGATTCTTATTGCAAATTGTTTCCCTCTTGTTTTGAATTGATAGTGTGAATTCTGCATCAGAATGCTCGGTTTCCTCCCAGGTTTATCAGATGAAATGCTTTCTCTTCCTGCCCCCTAGTTATACCTATTCTGGTGGCGTAAGTCAAAACTGATGATGTCTGTTAAACCATGATTTTATTATATAATTGATCATTAATGGTTGTGCTTTGTATGCAATAACATGCTGCTCATCCAACTCGATGTCTCTCAACAGGTTGAGAAATCAGTCATGAGCTGAACAGGTGGAGCCCAGGAAAGGTTATGTCCACTCTATAAAGGGACCGAGGATCTTGTTTCAAATACTGGCTGGATCTTGGGGAAACCACTTTAAAATGGCAGATTACCCATGAAAAGAGTGAAAAGAAAAAAGCATGAAAGTGTGAGTTCTGAGATCTCAACAGATTTTTCTGTCGTCTTCCATCATGCCATGACAACCTACATCAGAGAAATCTCTTATTTCAAAATTGCAGAGGATATTGAAATCTCTCGAAACAGAAATTTGGAAGCCCTTATTTCTGGGATAAAGCTGCCAGGAAATTAAACTAGAATCAACCTTTGACAGATTATTTTCTTTTTTTTTTTTTAATTTTTGAGGACCCTAATCACCCTTCTCCTAGCAAACTTCCCCAGGTGTCGGATCCACACACGAGCTTGAAGCTGAAAGAATGGGGAAAGGAATCTTCAAAGGAAGAAAGGGTTCCTCAGGCTCAAAAGCAGCCCTTGCTATCAACAGATACTCCAAGGACAGCTAGGAACTCCCAGGGGCCAACGGCGTTGAATGGAAGTAACCCTGTGTCTTCTCTTTCATCAGCTGGCAATTTCAAAAACATTTGTCTATTTCTCCTGGCTTCAAGAGTGGCCATCCAGCCAATCCACGCTCATCTTCCATAATCGCAGGATAAAGACCTTGTTGACAAGAGCACAGAATACATGGTGCCCTGCCTCCCGTGTGTTTTCTGTTTTCAATCTCAAAATGGGTATTGATGGACTGCTCATCCGTGTTCCTAAAGGCTAGGTAACAGGGCTGCGGGCAGAAGTGAGAGGGAGGAATAGGGTGGAATCTTGTGTCTGACTCTTTGCAACCCCATGGACTGTAATCCACCAGGTTCCTCCATCTCTGTTCATGGGATTCTCCAGGCAAGAATACTGGAGTGGGTTTCCATTCCCTTCTCCAGGGGATCTTCTTGACCCAGGGGTTGAACCCAGGTCTCCCACATTGCAGGCAGATTCTTTGCCATCTGAGCTACCAGGGAAGCCTCTCTCTTAGCTGCAGAAAACCTCTATTCTTCTCCAGTAGAAATTCCAGGCTTGACTTCCATCAATATTAGGGATCTCCTAGGGGCTTCAGGGAATTCCTAAATCTCTTGAAATCATATTGTGCGTGCATGCATATGTGCATTTGTGGGGAAGAGGTTCAATAGCTCTCATAGAGTCTGCTACTAAAAAAAAATGAAAATACTGCTTCATAAAAAGTTCTCTTAAAAGGTATGAATTTAACCTTGAAGTCATAAATCTGATGTAATAATTAACACAAAAGTTTATATCAGATAGACTTTATGAGGACATTTTAGTCGACTGTAAGTCTTGAGTGTCTGATTATTAAAGAATAATATGGAAAGGAAGAGATTGCTTTAAGTGTTCAGGGAGTCCCCTGGTGGTCCAGTGGTTGGGATTCTGCCTGCCAGTGCAGGAGCCATGGGTTTGATCCCTGGTCTGGGAGGATTCCGCATGCCGTGGGGCAACTAAGCCCGTGTGTCACAACTACTGAGCCTGAGCACCACAGCTGCCGAAGCCTGTGCCCAAAGTCTGTGCTCCACAAGAGAAGCCCCTGCGGTGAGAAGCCTGCACACTGCAGCTGGAGAGCAGCCCCCTCTCGCCACAATCAGGGAAGCCCATGCCTATCAGCGAAGACCCAGCACAGCTAAAAAATAAAGTAAGTATTTGTCTTAAATGTTCAGGACATTGAATCCTCATAGTGACTTGACATATGACTATAATGATTCACTTCAACAAATATTTCTTGACAGCTAGCTATTTTGGACATGGAAAACTTGGTAGGACACCATTTCTAACCATCTCGAGGGACTTACTTTCCTTAATAGAACAGAATAAGCAAATAACTAACCTACAAACAAGAGGACTAAAACTGCTGCGGTCTAAAATATGAATTGAAATTGGGAAAGACTGGCGAACTGGGGAGTCCTTTTGGTTTGCTTGAGAAATAATGAGAATATGAACTTGTAGAGTGGCAAAGAAAATGAAGAGAATGGATACATTACAATTAGACTTGTTTTATTCATTCATTCATTTGTTCTTTCTTACTTTAATTCATCTCTTTCATTGTATCAGACACTTGTTAGAGATACTCAGCAAAAAGGTGAGTAATGTAGAGTGTCTGTGCTCACAAAGCTCTCTGACCAGTCCTGAGTAGCTCCTCTAATCTAGCAATTCAAAAATTAGTCCCACCCCTATGAGTGATAGGCTTCCCTAGTGGTTCAGACAGTAAAGAATCTGCCTGCAATGCAGGAGACCCTGCGTTTGATTCCTGGGTTGGGAAGATCCCCTGGAGAAGGGAATGTCTATCCACTCCAGTATTCTTGCCTGGAGAATTCCATGGACAGAGGAGTCTGGTGGGCTACAATCCATGGGGTCACAGAGTAGGTCACGACTGAGTGATTAACACTTTCCACTTCCTATGAGTGATGACAGCCTTCAATCAGAACCATTCACTTGACATCCTTTCAAATTCTGTTTCCTAAGCCTACCGATTTCTGGTCACATCTCATTTTCTTGACTATGGTTCCACCTCACTTCCTTGACAGTACTCCAGCTTTCATCTCTGGCTTCACTTCTTACGTTCATTTCCTACTTCCTGTTTGGCGTTAGGCTGATTTCATGTACCTTGGGGAAAGCCTTGCCCAGGCCAGCCAAGCCCTGCAGTCTCAGCAACTTGGCACAATCTTCCTGGCTGCCTCCCTTCCACCCAAAGGGTCCAGACCCAGACATCCAGAGTCCAGCCGTAAAGACAAGTGGGTGTAAATTGATGAAGATGTGGTGCCATTGCCCTATTCTTAGGGGTCAAGTGATATGCTCTTGGGAGCACAGAGAAGGATGAACTCAGCAGAACCTGGTGAATTCAACAGGGTTCCACATTAATAGGACTACCTCCCCAAAGGAGCATCCATTGGTTTAAACCAGTACAGATCCCTCCAGATGATTAAATGACTAACTCTTAGAATCATAAATAATGAGAGCAGGAAGAGGCTTTGGAGATCATCAGATTCAGCCTTGGCATTTTTCACTGTGAAGAAAATGGAGCCACATGATCTTAAGACCCACAGGGAGTTTTTGACAGATTCCTACCTGCCCAACATATTTTTCCAAACAGTGCACAGCTGCATGACAGTTCAATTATAAAAGGAAAGGAAAAATAGACGTGTGTCACTTTGTTTATAAACTGCCTGGAGGGACCACATCATGAATGTATTCCTTGTGTGATCTATCAGAGTCCTACACCCTGATGCTGGGAAAGACTGAAGGAAGGAGGAGAAGGGGATGACAGAGGATGAGATGGTTGGATGGCATCACCCACCCAATGGACATGAGTTTGAGCAAGCTCCAGGAGATGGTGAAGGACAGGGAAGCCTGGCGTGCTGCAGTCCATGGGGTCATAAAGAGTCGGACACGACTGAGCGACTGAACAACAACAGACACTGATGTGTGTCCTTAAGGATTCCCGAGGAAATAGCCACAAGTGCAAGGATAAGTGTGGGTTTGAATAGAGGTGAAGCAGGCAAGGTAAATCTGAGCTGTGCTTACTGTATGAAGCAGATAAGATGGAGATGAACTTGCATAGCAAACCTGAACAGATGAAGTCTAAATTCACAACAGGAAGAGTGAGGATCTAATAGTCTAGACATGGGATCCCTAACCTCCAGGATCTAATGCCTGATGATCCGAGGAGGAGCTGATGTAATGATAATAGAAATAAAGTGCACAATAAGTGTGATACAATTGAATCATCCTGAAACTATCCCCACTCTCTCCCACCCCTGACCCTGGTCCATGGAAAAATCGTCTTCCATGAAACCAGTCCCTGGTACCAAAAAGGTGGAGACCGCTGGTCTAGATCCTTCTTACTCAAATTGCGGTCTGGAACTAGCAGCATCAGAACATCTGGGAGCTTCTTGGAAATGCAGCTTCCTGGTCACCTCCTCAGACCCACCGAATCAGAACTTGCATTCTGACGAGATCCCCTGGCGATTTATCCGCAGGCTGAAGTTTGAGAGGCAAACAATGGATCGCTTACTCAGGCTCTTTTCCCTGACTAGTTTAAATCACACTGAGTGTTAGCAGAAATTGACAAGCAGGACAAATAAAATTTCATAGGTACAGGGATGGGAGTGGGGGGGATACAAGAAAGCACAAGAGAGAGTCAAAGCTACATCGCAGCAAGAGTTTTACTTCTTGAGTTAGTATATACCTTTAAACAGCTACTTTCCTCCGAGCTTTAATTAATTGTTTTGCATTGGTTTGCTGTGTTGCAAGAGGGCCTGTGTTTGCAATTAAGTGGCTCTGACAGATGGGACAGAATGATTAGGTGTTTCTGCCCAAGAGACAAGAAAGTTACCTGTGCCCAAGAGTATATTTCTCCCATATGAGACGTGAATTCGTTTTTGTTTTTTTGTTTTTTTCTCAAAGAACATAACAGTGTACTTTTCTTCCTGATGAAATTCCTGGCAGACTGTTCAGATCTTTTGAAAAAAAATCATTTTAAGGAATAAATGTAAAAATGAGATCGTGAACAAGCAAACGAAAGTTGGATGTTAGCCACCATCATTCAGGTTGTGTTTTCCACTGGTAATTTACACATTTACAGATTCCAGGGAGGGCATGGAGACAGGAGTTCCGATCCTGGATGTCCCTTTGTAAACCCGTACAGTTGAAAACTTCTAAATCCCAATTAGGCTGCTTGAACCCACTGAGATGCCGCAAATGCAACCTAGTGGCTTTTCCCATGGGAAGTCAGAGAAGTGGAAAATATTTCAAGCAATTTGGGCATGCTTGTATAACCCTTTTGTGGAAATTCCTGCACTAACAATTTGCAATTAAAGTGAAAGTGAGTAAAAATAGAATGACCTCTCATTTCAACAATGAGTATATTTTGTAGACTCTGGTCTATGAATGTGCTTTTACATCTGACCCAAATGTAAGGATCAAAAAACCCCCAAATCACCCACATTCTACACTCCTCGCTGTATAGTATACCTATCAGGGAGCAAGTTGCTGGTGTCACCTTAATGATCATTTTTTTGTTGAGAGATAAGCTGTGACTGTATAAAAGAAGTAAATCAACAGTCAAGTGGGGACAGAAAGACACATTCTCCATCCAAATTATAGTTATAAACTTATCTGCAACTAAAGTGGTTCTCCCAGTTAGCTTGATGCTTGAAATTTCCATACTTTTGAGTCACTCCCCAATTTAGCATTAACTGCTTGATATCTGAGATTAAGAATTAATTTTTTATTTACCCAACTTTAACAAAAGCTTCCTTAGAAAAGTTAATCTGCAACTTGGGAAAAAACATAACATATACAACAAAAATAGGTGTATTTCTATACTTGATGCTCTACGTTATTTGTGCTATATTCTTCCCTTAACCTGGGGGAAAAAAAGAGTTCAATGTTAACTAGAATAAGTGTTCAGAATCGCTCTGCTAGTACCATTATTCCTTGATCCTTTCAAATATTTTTGAGATGCCATCGGATAGTTACAAGTTTGCTCTAAAATTTTGTAAACTCTATGACTAATGTGTAGAGTATTTATATCTTTTTTTAAAATGTGACCAACAGCATAGTCTTTAATTTCAAGTTAGGTACATTGAGTGATGCTCATAATTCGTATTTCTCTCTTTGTTGAAGACAGAGACAAAGAGTATCAAGGGCAGGAACAAAGAGAAACTGTTGAGTTATGTGCCTTAGAAACACAGCATTGATCTGGCATTTATATTTTTACAGAAAACAGTAAACAGTGGGTGTATTTGCAAGTCAGACCACTTGAAGCCATCCATCTAAAAGAATACATTACATGTATACTAGGGTGTGTGTGTGTGTGCTTAATTGTGTACAATTCGTTTTCAACCCCATGGACTGTAGCCCAGTAGGCTCCTCTGTCCATGGGATTTCCCAGGCAAGAATCCTGAAATGGGTTGCCATTTCCTACTCCAGTATTTATACCATTTGATGACTAAAAATATCCACCAAAAAAAATTTCCTGGGATTGAATCACCTACATATGCTAGACAATACAAACAAAGCTGGGCTGTTTAGAGGAAGAGAGATCATGTGAGTGAAAGTGGTCAGTTGATGGACTGAAGTGCAAACTAAAAAGAAGCCATATAGGCCCTTACCCAAGTCCCAGGGACATTCAGTAAGGGGTGAGCATCAAAGGACAAATTGTGAAGGAGGTGGGATTTTTCACTGATGATTTTGGCAAAAGACATTTGTCAGAGACTTAAGCAAGGCAGCAATGTGAATTCTCTATTTGAAAAAGATTATCTCTGGCCCAGGAGGGAGGGTGGCTACAAGAGAGATCAGTTTGGAGGTTATAAAAATTGGATGAAGCAATGTGAGAGTTTGAACTAAGCATAGTGAAAATACAGGGACGATGTAAAATGGATAAAATGTAGAGTCAGATGGAGTGAGAGTTGGGAGGGGAGCAGGGGGCCACAGGGTTGTGGTATATGAATTTTCTGTTTTGGGTGTCCCTGACGGGGTGGTGGTTCCATTCTCAGAGCTTGGGAACACACAAGGAAGGAAGGGAACAAGAAGGACTTCCCTTGTGGTGGTCCAGTGGTTAAGACTCCACACTTCCATTGCAGGGGGCACAGGTTTGACCCCTGGTCCAGGAACTAAGATCCTGCATGCCTGAGAAGTTATCACTAACAAAAGTAATGTGCTTTTTATGTGGTTTCGTATCATTATCTTTTTTCATCTTTTGGACACCTTTCCAAGGTACTGCTTAACAATGAGGAAACTGAGGCTCAGAAAGGTCACGTGCCTGTCTGGAGCCAGTAGAATGTCAGAATAGATTTGAACCTACACTTGTGGAGCCTCAAAGCCCTTGTTCTTTCTTCCATCATTTTCCACCTTATGTCAGGGATCTGTCCTCAGGCAGCAGGCCTTTGCCAACAGAATTAAACAGAAGCAGGGTCCAGGTCAAGGGAGAAAGTCTGAAAAAGGTATGTGAGGCCACAGGGCATCCAGCCCCAGCATCAGCTGCTTGCCAGAGACATGGGGATCCAGGTCTGATCAGCAGCAGTGACAGGTGGGGGCTATTGGCAGTGGCCATGAAAAGGTGGCGTGTTCTATTTAGGGCTGGTGGAAATGTGTGTGGTGTGTACATGGATTAGAGAAATGCCAGCAACAGAGAGAAGGGGAGAGAGAAGAGGTGAGTTATAAATGAAGGATCAAGACCACGGGGAGATGGATTGGCCTGGAAGGAGTTAAAGATGTAACCTCCTCCAAGACAAGGAGGAGGGACAGATAGGTAAACACATCATTCATTTTGACGATGAAGGGGAAGGAAATTGATGAAGTTTTGACAAAACAACCTCTGTTTTGTTTTGTTTTTCATTTTTGGGAGGGAGGCAGTGAGATGTAGAACACTTAAGGAAAATGATAAAAAATGCAAACCAAAGTGTCAGGGAATGTGAAAACAGAGCAGGAGAACATGCATCGAGGAGCCAGCAGAGTCAAGAAATGAGTCGCCAGGGAAGAGGTAGCACAATTTCAGGATCTCCCTGCACCTCCCAGCAGCTCAGGGGAGACACAGGGAGGTAACCAAGCCTTAGGTAAGAGAGCTCATAGGGAAATAAGTTATAATACGAAACCATTAGGTGGGTTAAAAGCATCCGAATTACTCCACTGACTTTCAGTTCAGTTCAGTTGCTCAGTCGTGTCCGACTCTGCAACCCCATGAATCGCAGCATGCCAGGCCTCCCTGTCCATTGACTTTACAGACAATGAAACAGATTGCAGGGAAGTTAAGAGCTTTCCCCAAGGTCACCCAAGATCATCCAAGGTCCTCCAGGCAGCAGCTGGACTTGAACACAGATCTTCTGGTTCCAGCCTCCATGTTCCCACCATATCCGCTTCTGCACAATGCATCAATCAGTAAATGAAATTTTTGGCACCAGGGTAAGAACCTGCCTGCCTGCAGGAGGCATAAGAGACGCAGGTTCCATCTCTGGTTCCATCGCTGGTTCCTGATCCCCTGGAGGAGGGAACGGCAACCCACTCCAGTCTTCTTGCCTGGAGAATCCCATGGACAGAGGAGCCTGAAACGCATCAGTCCACATGGTCGCTAAGAGTCAGACACGACTGAAGCAACTTAGCAAGCACACACGTACAAGGTGAAAAAAAACCCAAACAAACAAACCCCCTTTTCTTCCTTTTAATTCTTGTTCACAGAAAAATAAAATCATATCTATTTCCTACCTTCAACATTTAAATTTTTCCCTTTCTGGAGTGGTCCCCAGTAACCCGGAGAACAAATGGGCTGTTACAATAGGGTGAAATGAAAAATGGTGGAAAGGAACAATGACTTGATTTAGAGGTAGTATCATCACTATATCAATTTCAAATGTTAAAATTTAACAAATTAAAAAAAAAAAACAAAACGCTAACTCAGAAATAGTCCATGGAACCAGATACATTTAGCTTGGAAAAGAGACAGCTCAGAGAATGTAGCAGCACTTTCTATAGTTTTTGAAGGGCTGTGTATGGAAGAGGGACTAGATTTGTCTGCATGACCTAAGGAAGTATCGAGTTGGCCAAAACAGTTCACTTGTGTTTTGGTAAGATCTTATGGAAAAACCTGAACAAACATTTTGGCCAACCCAATAGTTAGAAACAAGTAATGTAAGTAGTAAGAATTTGAGTTCAAGATAATGAAGTCTAATCATCTAACAGTCTTGATTCGAAGACAGGATGAGATACTTTTTCAAGTAGTGAGTTCCCCACCACCGAAGGGTTTCAAGTACAGGCTGGGCAATAACTGGCTGTGGCAAGACTGTTGTAGAGCATCAACAGGGTAATTTTCTTGGAGCTGGATTTCCCAGTTTGTGAATGAAAGGCCTCCAGGGATAGGCTGGTGAGCAGTGGAGTTATTATAAGAGCCTGAAGCCACAGAGACAAGTTTTGCTTTAGATGGAATGAAAAATATGTCTGGCAAGTAAATATACTATTCTTTTTCAAATTTTGCAGATGATCTTGTGATCAGGGGTGGGTTGTTGCTATTTAGGCACTGAGTCGTGTCAATAGAGTACCAGTGGACTATGAGTTGTCAATAAATCTATACAGTCTTTTGCCACTCTGCATTTTCTCAAAGAACAGATATTAAAAGTATCACCGCTAGTACATGGAGGTCCTTGAAGCTTTTTTATTTTTATCTTATAAGGTTGAAAGGAGCCCTGTTTCTCAAAAAAGGTCAGGAAAGACTTCACTGGAGAAATTTAAAATCTTTTCCAGTGCAAAGAGTGTGATTTCACAACTCCTAGGGGTTCTGAGGGCCACAGTTGGATTTCGGGGGGAAATTCCCCAAGCCCTAGCAGGTGGTTACATTCGGCTCCCAATGCTTCAGCACATGCTCACACACATACACATAAAAATACTCTGATACTATCCACAGAACAGTCACCAACCAGCTGTGTCTCATCAAAGTAGTGTTTAGAGACCCATCATTTCCTTGTTCCATAAGCTGACATATCTTTGCTGCTCTAAAGAACAAGGGTATATTTTTGCCACTGTATGTATTTAGGCAGTCATCCCATTTTTGTCATTTCCAAATATCCTGACACTACCCTTTCAATGCTTCTTTCAATCTTTAAATATTTGGTTCATACTCTTTTCAATTGCTTTCCTAGTGAAATTATTTTTTGTTTAGAAAGAAGTACTGATGTCTTCACCGTTATCACCATCATAAGCATTTACTAAATGGGGACATTTTCTGATGCTAAGTAAAGCAGAAAGGTTGCGCCCCAAATCTGCTCTTTTTGAAAAATTATTACATCAGGTAATTGAAAGAAAATCTGATTTTCTTATGCATTTTTTCTTTTTTTTTATCGAAATAGAGTTGACAAAACAGAAAAATCTGATTTTTTATTCATAATTTTATTTTCTTTCCACAGAAATGATCATCTTTACTTTCTGAAAGTATTTTTTTAGTATTTATTTATATCTATTTATTTACTTTATTTAGCTGCATCAGGTCTTAGGGCATGTGGGATCTAGTTTCTTGACCAGGGATCAAACCCAGGCCCCCTGCATTGGGTGTGCAGAGTCTTAGCCACTGGATCAGCAGGGAAATCCTCCTCTGAAAGTAGTTAGTGATAGAAGATATTGGGGTTCCCTCCAAGGAAAACAGAGGGGCAGATTCAGTTTTTCTGGGAGCTCCTCACCTCCTCCTTCCACGCTATTCCCTTGTCTTCATCCCCTCCCTCCTACCCCAGACACTTGTGGTATTTCTAGCTACTCCATGATAGGGTCCCTCACGCAGCAGTTTTTTTGCTCATCCTATGTGGGTGTTGCCATGTCTTGCAAAAACCTGGTGAAGAAGGCAGACTCAGCTCCAGCCACACTGTATGCTTTAAGTGGCCCAGATCAGACTCCCTGCCTGCAACTCTTTCAATACAGATGCTCCAAGACCTGAGTCCTTTACAGCCAGGGTCCTATCTCTGGATTCTTTTCCCTTGTCCTCTCTGAAATACCTCTAAACAAATAACTCATTGGACTTGCCTGGTGGTCCAGTGGTTATGAATCCACCTGCCAAAGCAGGGGAATGGGGACAGGGGTTTGATTCCTGGTTCGGGAAGATCCCATGTGCCTCAGGGCAGCTAAACCTGTGCACCACAACTACTGAAGCCCGCCTGCTCTAGAGGCTGCTCCGCAACCAGAGAAGCCACCACAGTGAGAAGCCTTCGCACCACAGCTGGAGAGCAGACCCACTCGCCACAACTGCAGAGACTCACACAGCAACGAAGACCCATCGCAGCCAGAGATTCAAAGAAAGAAATATTTCAAAAGAACTTATTCAAGTAAATCTCAAAAATATGTTGTATATTTGTCGTCGTTTAGTCATTCAGTTGTCTCTGACTCTTTTCGACCTCAAGGACTGTGTAGCCCACCAAGCTCCTCTGTCCATGAGATTTCCTAGGCAAGAATACTGGAGTGGGTAGCTATTTCCTGTATTCTTCCCAACAAAGACACAGTGCAGCCAAAGATAATAAATAAATCTTAAAAAAGAATAACTCATTCAAGTAAATCTCAAAAATATGTTATGTATTAAATATATTAAAACAATGCAATATGGTTAATAATAAATATTATGTAATTTTTTATTAATTAATATATATTGATATTAACATATTAATGTGTTTCTTTTATTCAAATTATAATTTTGCATGATTATAGTCTAGTACTTCTTCAGTAACAAAGGTCCTTAAAGACAGTGAAAATAAGGTTGGAAATATGGTTACCTATTTCTCATCCTGTTTGAGGCTGACGTCTGGAGGTGGTGGGCACCAGGCTAAAAATTATAATCTAGAGCACCAGCATCCTGTATGGCACCACCTGAAGTATTGATACAAGTAAACTAAGAAATCCACCGATAGTTCAGCCTCACATCGTAAGAGCAGCCATTCAACATCTCAGTTCTGCAAAAAAAGGTAGGAATTGCAGAATTCCTAGTAAAACTGGAAAACAGAAGTCTCCCCTAACACACAAATGCTAGCACCCCCATTGCTCCTTCCTTAGAAAGAGTCACTAAGAACCCTGGTGTTTAAAAACAGAAATTGAAATTAAGGATAGTTACAGCCAAGAATCTCTGGCTAGTTCCAAAGAAATTAATCAAATATGCAAAATTTAATGTCACAAACTACTATATCATATCAACGCATCGAAACAAAGAGGAGGTAAAGTAAAGACTGAACAGGTCCTGGAATCTTTGCGATGTTCTTTCTTGGTTGCATAATAATATGGGCAGGCAGGAAGAGGGGAAGCCACTGCACTGAGGTCTCCAGCAGTAGGTGAACCCTCTGGGAGCAGGGACTTGCTGTGATGAGACCAGGGAAGGACCGTGCAGCCAGAGACAGGAGCTCTATACTATTGCATTCCACTCCATTTCACTTCTGGACGTTCTCATTCTAGAAGCTCCAACACTGCTCTAAATAAAACAAGAAAATCTTCTCTGCTCAATTCTGTAGTTTTGGTGAAAGATTTAGGGGGATGAAACCATAAGAATGCTTTGAATTTTATGATGACCCAATGACCTTAGGGGTTGGTCCCACATTCTTAAAAGGCGTGTCAGGTAAGGGAATTCTTTTACGTTCCACTTTTCTTATTCATCAGAAATCTCTGGACTCTGTGGTTCCTTTTGGGAAATTCATGTATCTGTCATACTTTTTAAATCATCACAACTTCTGCCAACAGAGAGGTACCCTAAGAAAGAGATAAACATCATTTTGCTTTTCAGAATTCTGCCTCGTCACTGGGAGTTGGGGAGAGAGAGGTCTCGTGACATAGTTTTGGCCAATGGTGTGTCAGCAAAAGTCTGCAGTGGGCTTTTGAGAAATGTTTGACTTTCGTGGTTTAATCAATGTATAAGGCTGATGCTTTTAGATCTTCCTTCTTCCTTCCTTAAATGCAGATCTGATGTCTAAAACAGAGCCAGTCATCTTGTGATGAGGAGGAAAAGACCAGGAGAATCGCCAAGACAGGACCCTGACATCACTGAGTTGCTCAACTGATGCTAAGCCACCTACATCCAGGCTTCTTGGCATGTGAGAAAAGTAATCTACCATCTGCTAACCACAGTAAGCTACCATCCAAATCACAATGGGTTGAATTGTCTGTCACTCACAGCCAACTAACATTTATAACTGACACAGGAGATTTTCATAGGCTTCACAGAAGGGAGATAACTTGTCATGAGTTTCTTCTAATACTGTAGAATATTTAATTAAAAATAAGAATACGTCTTAACCATGAATATCAATCAGTCTGGGAGCAGGCTGATATAATAGTAAATGAAGGCTACCCAGCAGTCACTGAAATCCAACAAGAAAGGAAAATAAAATCACTCAATTCACTTCTAAATTGTTCCAATTTTTACCACTGAGTAGAATTAAAATTAATTCAGAGTTTCTAGAATTACCTATATTGAGTCTTTGGTAATTAATCTTCTCATAACTTCATACCAACTAGTGGTATGAAAAATCCCTATAATAGAAAGATCCTTTGGGTGGGCTGAAATGTTCTTTCTCTCAGTTGAAATGAGACTGTTGTAATCTGTGTAATCTGCTTAGCAAGTCTCTGCTCCATTTATAGAAGCCGAAATGCCATAGTCACAGCAAAAACATAGGTTTAAGACAACCTTCCAGTAACTTAGGGTCAATGATGGAAATTTCACATCCTCTAAGGGCCAGAGGCCTTAGACTCAGGCTTCTCGAAGTGTGGGCCACAAGTCAGGAGCATTAAAGGGATCCTGGGAGCTTGTTAGAACTGCAATTTCAGGGGACTTCCTTGCTGATCTAGTGGTTACAAATCTGCCTGACAATGCAGGGGACATGGGTTTGATCCCTGCTTGGGGAACTAGGATCCCTCATGCCCTGGGGCAACTAAGCCCAGGAACTACAACTAGAGAAGCCTGTGTCCTGCAACAAAGACTCAGCATAGCCAAAAAAGGAAGAAGAAATGCAATTTCGGGCCCCATTCCAGACCTATGGAGTCAGAGTCTGCCTTTGAGCACAAGCTATAGGATCTGCATGCGTGTTAAATCATGAGCACCGCCGCCCAAGGGTTCCTCAGCCCTCTGTCAGATCCTCCAGTAAAGGTGGCCAAGGAGCCCTCTGCATCCGGGGCAGGGGCTGATGGGCCATGGGTGGCCCACCCACACACAGGGACAAACAGTGAAGAGGGAAAGAAGGGAAAAAGCCTGGACTTAGCGCTTGGAATAGCTCTTCTGTCTCAACCCAGGGATGCTGCTGTTCTGCCGCCCAGGAGTTAGTCTGATGTAGAAGCATTCTGCAAGGCAGTACTTCTCCAGCTGTAGCCTGCGCGTGTTTCTTTAGGGTCTGGAGTCTTTTTTTTTTTTTAATATTACATTTTAATTTCATTGATAATCTTAAAAAAAAAAATCACCATTATCAGAATCACATGGAACTCCGAACATCTCCATGCAGCATGTCTACTTCCAATGAGGATGCTATGTGGACAAAAATCCTGCACAAGTTTGAAAAGAGGAAAGTGCTGAGAGAGTCAATTCATTAATCCCATGGGCAAAGTTTTACATTCAAAAGAATCTGCTCCACTGCAGTCAGTATATACTCCTCTTGTAAGCAGATCCCCTCATTCTATGTACCAACTTGCAAAAATTCATTAGTAGCCAGCACAATACTAAATATATAGTGAAGCATTTTCCTGCTCCT
The DNA here is from genome assembly GCF_002263795.3 of Bos taurus. NCBI lineage: Eukaryota > Metazoa > Chordata > Mammalia > Artiodactyla > Bovidae > Bos > Bos taurus. Next base: position 14,880,980 of record NC_037339.1, read on the forward strand.
TAGTCAAGCAGTAACTGGTTTTGTTACCCATTTGACACATATTCCAATTTCTCTGTGATGGTAATTTTATCTTCAAGAGAGGTGGATTGTTTTACAGAACTGCTTTTTTTTTTTAAATTAATTATTTTAACTGGAGAATAATTACTTTACAATATTGTGTAAAGCATACTTTACAATATGATTTTTACCATACATCGACATGAATCAGTCACGGTTGCACGTGAAATTTGACATCCATGGGATTCTCACTGACAGTTTTGCTTCTGTATGAGATAAGATTTTATTGAAGTAAAAACTAAAGTTTTGAAAATGTTAATACTGTCATGAAAAATATACTTAGGTGAACAGTTATTAACAATAGTGTTATTGAAGCCACATTAGCACTACAGAAGACACAGGAAGGAAACCAAAAAGATACATAAATTAGATATAAAACTGCACTTGAAATTTAATTTCTGCAAATGGCATTCTTCAATCACATTAAAATTGTTAACATTTGAGGTGTGTAACTTTGCTTGTATTTAATTAATACATTTGTTCTGGCTTTATTGTTATATACTAACTATATAACTAAAGAGCTTTTATCTCATTGTATGACTTTACATATTTAGGTAATATTATAATAAAAATACCAGTAACAAAAGTTTATGATAATGATTTCTTTTCAAAAGAGAGGCATCCATTATTTAAATTTGAAAAGCATTCCTATAAGAGAGCTGTTTATCTGATTTGCCCATTCTGGGATCTAGAATCTAACATCTAGAATGAAGAGTGAGGCAGGTTCTACATGGTGTGTGTATCTACCTACAAGGTTCTTTGATGAGCATTTCATTAAGAGAACAAAATGCATCGGCTATAATAGCTGACCTCATCCTTTAAAATAAGAACTGTTCTTTCATTTACATTCTGTCTTCTTCCAAAAGGGATTTAGGAAGTTTTCAAATGTAGGTAAAATGTTGCAAGATAAAAGTAAAATAGATGAGAAGAGTAAAGCAAAAAAAAAAAAAATGAGAGTGTAAGAGCCAGAGGGAGCCTGACTGAGGTTGGTTGAGCCCTCTCTCAGTGTCCTGGGGGATGCTTCCAGGACCCCTGTGGATAACAAATTCTGTAGCTGCTCAAGTCCTTTATGTACCATGCTGTAGATTTGCATATAACCTACAACATTCTCCTGTATAGTTTAAGTCATCTCTGTATTACTAATATTACTTGATACAATGTAAATGCTATAAAAAGTGGCAAATTTCAGTTTGGTTTTGGTACTTTCTGAAATTTTCTTTTTCTTTTTTTTAGAATATTTTCAGTGTGTAGTTAGTTGGATCTGCAGAGGTGGAACCTCTGGATAGAAGGCCACTGCACACAAATATGTGCCCTGAGGTCCTAACACACGCATAGAATAGCCTGTTCCAATGTGGCTTTCTTAATAGGATATGTATGAACCATGTGGTCTTTACTCATTTATCCCTAGCATCTTTTACAGAGCCTTTTATTCAATAAGTTAATGAATGAATCAATGAATAAGAGAGGTGGGTCACAAAAGAAAGATGAGATAAGTTGTCAAGATAGAAATATATCTATTGTTCAGCAGATGTATGTCTGAAACTGAGAGGGAAGATTTTTTCCATGGATGACTATCAGTTCAGTTCAGTTCAGTGGCTCAGTCATGTCTGACTCTTTGCAAACCCATGGACTGCAGCACACCAAGCCTCCCTGTCCAACACCAACTCCCAGAGCTTGCTCAAACTCATGTCCATCAAGTCGGTGATGCCATCCAACCATCTCATCCTCTGTCGTCCCCTTCTCCTCCTGCCTTCAATCTTGCCAGCATCAGGGTCTTTCTAAGGAGTCAGTCCTTTGCATCAGGTGGCCAAAATACTAGAGCTTCTGCTTCAGCATCAGTCCTTCCAATGAATATTCAAAACTGATTTCCTTTAGGATTGACTGGTTTGATCTCCTTTCTGTCCAAGGGACTCGCAAGAGTCTTCTCCAACAACACAGTTCAAAAGCATCAATTCTTGGGCCTCCAGCTTTTTTTTATGGTCTAACTCTCACATCTATACATGACTACTGGAAAAACCATAGCTTTGACTAGACAGACAAGTAAAGTAACATCTCTGCTTTTTAATATGCTGTCTAGGTTGGTCATAGCTTTTCTTCCAAGGGGCAAGCATCTTTTAATTTCATGGCTGCAGTCACCATCTGCAGTGATTTGGGAGCCCAAGAAAATAAAGTCTGTCACTGTTTCCATTGTTTCCCCATCTATTTGTCATGAAGTGATGGGACCGGATGCCATGATGTACTCTGCATGGAAGTTAAATAAGCAGGGTGACAATATACAGCCTTGATGTACTCCTTTCCCAATTTGGAACCAGTCTGTTGTTTCATGTCCAATTCTAACTGTGGCTTCTTGACCTGCATATAGATTTCTCAGGAGACAGGCAAAGTGGTCCGGTATTCCCATCTCTTTAAGAATTTTCCACAGTTGATTGTGATCCACAGCAAAGACTTTAGCATAGTCCATGAAGCAGAAGTAGATGCTTTTCTGAAATTCTCTTGCTTTGTCTTAGATCTAACAAATGTTGGCAATTTGATCCCTGGTTCCTTTGCCTTTTCTAAATCCAGCTTGAACATATGAACATTCTCAGTTCATGTACTATTGAAGCCTAGCTTGGAGAATCTTGAGCATTACTTTGCTGGCGTGTGAAACGAGTGCAATTGTGCGGTAGTTTGAACATTCTTTGGCCTTTCTTTGCCTTTCTTTGGGAATGGAATGAAAACTGACCTTTTCCAGTCCTGTGGCCACTGCTGAGTTTTCCAAAACCATCAATCTCTATATCACTTTTAAATAGATATCAATAGCTAAATATAAACAACTTTTCAGATATACCAAGAGGCCTGGCATGCTGCAGTTCATGGGGTCACAAAGTGTTGGACACGACTGAGCAACTGAACTGAACTGAACTGATAGCTAGTGAGATAAGAACATATAATTTATATTATAGCCCAAATTATATCCACATGTTGAAACTTGGGACTCTATTTTTTAACGTTTTATTTTTATTTTTTGTCTGTATCATGAAGCATATGGGATCTCAGTTCCCCAACTAGGGATGGAAGCCCTGCCCCTGTAGTGAAGCATGGAGTCTTAGCCACTGGACCAGCAGGGAAGAATCAACCTGGGGATTTATGACTAAAGAAGAATACAAATAATTTTATCTAATTTGAGAAGGGCATCCATTATTGTCAAACTTTCCTATTAGGATGAGTTTCAGTGATGAGCAGTATATGGGTTATAGATTCTATAATTGCAACACACTTTCTTCCTCCTTACTTAAAGATGTACTCTTCCTTGCCTATTCCTTACCACCTGTCTCCTCTTATCCTACAACCTTAGCCGCATATACCTTTCCCCAAAATGTGACCTCTGCACAGGATGGAAATTTACATAGCACCAGTCCACATACAGGACGGCTCAGTATGTCCTGATGATCATGTGCTCAGTGGGTAATATGACCGAACAGTTACAAAATACTTGCAATTCCCCTCTACCATTCCATGAGGTTCTGCTGGGACTGTCAATCACAGTAGTGGGCATTTCTGGGCTCAAGGATGGTCCTGGGATAAAAGCATGACTAATCAGAGTCTTTCCTTGAGACTGGTCTGGATACTAGGAGAGAGAAGATGCTTTATCTTCCTGAATTGCTAATTTGGAATGCTAAGAATTGTTGAAAGCCACCTGTGATGGTGAATTTTAGGTGCTAATTTGGCGGGACCACAGTGAGCAAATATACGGTCAAATATCACTCTGGAAGTTTCTGTGAGAGTATTTCCAGGTGATATTAACATTTAAATAGGTGAACTTGAGTAAAGCAGATTACCCCCCATAATGTAGGTGGTACTCGTCCAATTAGTTGAGAGGCTGAATAGAAATAAGACTGAGCTCCCTCAAGAAAGAGAAATTTGAACTTCAACATTGGCTACCAGCCCATCCTTCAGATTCTGAACACACAGTTCATTAGTTCTGTTTCTCTGGAGAACCCTAGCACACCATTTTTCTATCTCTTGAAGAAAGAGCATTGGTAGTGGAAAGAAGTTCAAGAGAGAGAGAGGGGCCAAATGATACATGATTGTGTCCATGGGCCTAGCTCTCCTGGACTTTCACTTTGACATGGGCCAATAAATTCCCCTTGTGCTTGAGTTAGTTGGAGTTGAATTACTGTTATCTGCAAATAGAGTCCCAACTCATACACATTTTAATTCCTTTTCTCCTCTCATTCTTTTTCTTCTAACTCAATGGCAAGGGGCAAATTTGCTGGTTATTTTCATTTAGAATAAATATCCTTGGAATTTCATCTAAAAATGAATCCCAAGCTCTGGCCGTACATTCTCATTCTCCCTATATTTGATATAATACTAATGTGAAGTCAAGTGGGCCTTAGAAAGCATCACTATGAACAAAGCTAGTGGAGGTGATGGAATTCCAGTTGAACTATTCCAAATCCTGAAAGATGATGCTGTGAAAGTGCTGAACTCAATATGCCAGCAAATTTGGAAAACTCAGCAGTGGCCACAGGACTGGAAAAGGTCAGTTTTCATTCCAATTCCAAAGAAAGGCAATTCCAAAGAATGCTCAAACTACCACACAATTGCACTCATCTCACATGCTAATAAAGTAATGCTCAAAATTCTCCAAGTCAGGCTTCAGCAATATGTGAACCATGAACTTCCTGATATTCAAGCTGGTTTTAGAAAAGGCAGAGGAACCAGAGACCAAATTGCCAACATCCGCTGGATCATAGAAAAAGCAAGAGAGTTCCAGAAAAACATCTATTTCTGCTGTATTGACTATGCCAAAGCCTTTGACTGTGTGGATCACAATAAACTGTGGAAAATTCTTCAAGAGATGGGAATACCAGACCACCTGATCTGCCTCTTGAGAAATCTGTATGCAGGTCAGGAAGCAACAGTTAGAACTGGACATGGAACAACAGACTGGTTCCAAATAGGAAAAGAAGTTTGTCAAGGCTGTATATTGTCACCCTGTTTATTTAACTTATATGCAGAGTACATCATGAGAAACGCTGGGCTGGAGGAAGCACAAGCTGGAATCAAGATTGTCGGGAGAAATATCAATAACCTCAGATATGCAGATGACACCACCCTTATGGCAGAAAGTGAAGAGGAACTCAAAAGCCTCTTGATGAAAGTGAAAGTGGAGAGTGAAAAAGTTGGCTTAAAGCTCAACATTCAGAAAACGAAGATCATGGCATCCGGTCCCACCACTTCATGGGAAATAGATGGGGAAACAGTGGAAACAGTGTCAGACTTCATTATTCTGGGCTCCAAAATCACTGCAGATGGTGACTGCAGCCATGAAATTAAGACGCTTACTCCTTGGAAGGAAAGTTATGACCAACCTAGATAGCATATTCAAAAGCAGAGACATTACTTTGCCAACAGAAGTCCATCTAGTCAAGGCTATGGGTTTTCCAGTGGTCATGTATGGATGTGAGAGTTGGACTGTAAAGAAAGCTGAGCGCCGAAGAATTGATGCTTTTAAACTGTGGTGTTGGAGAAGACTCTTGAGAGTCCGTTGGACTGCAAGGAGATCCGATCAGTCCATTCTGAAGGAGATCAGCCCTGGGTGTACTTTGGAAGGAATGATGCTAAAGCTGAAACTCCAATATTTTGGCCACCTCATGTGAAGAGTTGACTCATTGGAAAAGACTCTGATGCTGGGAGGGATTGGGGGCAGGAGGAGAAGGGGATGACAGAGGATGAGATGGCTGGATGGCATCACTGACTCGATGGACGTGAGTCTGAGTGAACTCCGGGAGTTGGTGATGGACAGGGAGGCCTGGTGTGCTGCGATTCATGGGGTCACAAAGAGTCAGACACGACTGAGCGACTGATCTGATCTGAATACTTTCTTTGGAGAAGGCAATGGCACCCCCCTCCAGTACTCCTGCCTGGAAAATCCCATGGATGGAGGAGCCTGGTGGGCTGCAGTCCATGGGGTTGCTGAGGGTCAGACACGACTGAGCGACTTCACTTTCACTTTTCACTTTCATGCATTGGAGAAGGAAATGGCAACCCACTCCAGTGTTCTTGCCTGGAGAATCCCAGGGACGGGGGAGCCTGGTGGGCTGTCGTCTGTGGGGTCGCACAGAGTCGGACACGACTGAAGTGATTTAGCAGCAGTAGCAGCAATACTTTCTTACATTCACATTGCATTTTTAATATTCAAAGTATTTATCACTTGTGTTTTGTTATTTGACTTTGGAGTTCATTTTTAATGGTTTTTGACCTACATAAAGTTATGCTACCCAAATCTTCCACTAGCTAAAGATGTTGATGAGTAATCCTAACATTGATTGCATCTACTCAGTAAAGTCTGTTACATCTGTGCACTCAGAATGCCTTCCTTAGAAACTCCATTTTCCAAAAGTTTAGAAAATTACCGTGAAGGTGAGGCTCAGTAAAATGATCCACTTTACATTTCAGGTTGTAGGATTAACAATAGCTCTTTTCCTTTAATAATTTAGTTCCTTGTTTTGCACTAGAAAGAGATCTCAGCCTTTTTCTCCCGTGGTTGTTCATTTATTATTATGAAAGGGTTTATCTTCTTTGTTGCTATGTTCCTGATCTTGCTCTTAAGAAGAACAGATTTCCCTGTATAACATTTCAAGCCACTTGTGTTCATTAATGATGTAGATAATCTTGACAGTTGGTTTTGAAGCAAAACACACTCTAGAGAGGCCATTGTTTTCCCATAGAAATAAAAATAAATTTTTTTTTGAATTGCTTATGACTAATGGTTTCTCCAGTGGTCATGTATGGATGTGAGAGTTGGACTGTGAAGAAAGCTGAGCGCTGAAGAATTGATGCTTTTGATCTGTGGTTCTGGAGAAGACTCTTGAGAGTCCCTTGGACTGCAAGGAGATCCAACCAGTCCATTCTGAAGGAGATCAGCCCTGGGTGTACTTTGGAAGGAATGATGCTAAAGCTGAAACTCTAATATTTTGGCCACCTCATGTGAAGAGTTGACTCATTGGAAAAGACTCTGATGCTGGGAGGGATTGGGGACAGGAGGAAGAGGGGACGACAGAAGATGAGATGGCTGGATGGCATCACTGACTCGATGGACGTGAGTCTGAGTGAACTCCAGGAGTTGGTGATGGACAGGAAGGCCTGGTGTGCTGCAATTCATGGGGTCACAAAGAGTCGGATGCAACTGAGCGACTGAACTGACTGGCTGACTAAGTGATTAGAAGCAAACTCTCAAGGACAGTAACACAGAGCAACAAGAATTACTCTGTTTTCGTATGGAGAAGGAAAAAGACATATGAATCATATGGTTGTATTCAGAAAGAAGAAACTCAGCTTTGAAAACCCTCCTGGTTCCTTCCCAACTTAAAATTTCTTATTTCTTATATACACTTGCGACCCCATGGACTATAGTCCACCGGGCTTCTCTGTTTATGGGGTTTCTCAGGCTAGACTACTGGAGTGGGTAGCCACTCCCTTCTCCAGGGGATCTTCCTGGCCCGGGAATCAAGTCTGTGTCTCCTGAATGCAGGCAGATTCTTTACTGTCTCAGCCACCAGGGAGGTATATGTGTATATATATACAGTAATGCAATTACTTCTGATGTATTTAGCATTAGCTGTAAAGTAAATGAAGTTTCCCAACATACAGTAGAGCAAAAGAGTTTTGCCAGACTTCCCAAGTTGCAAATTTTTTTTTTCTTTAATTCTGGTGATCAATTTTAAGGAGTTTGCTTTGCCACACTCTGAAAGGACGTTCTATAACAAAATCTGTTGGAAAAGTTACAGTAATATTTTTAACCACATTGTGGTTGATCTTGTAGTTTAATAATCTGAATTAATGAGGTATTTTTGTTTCCAACCTGAAATCTCTGCTGTCCTGATTCACTTTTTCCCTAAGAGTTTAGACAGAGGCATTTGAATTACATATATATGTGTAGGGGATTTGACTGAAATGGGGTTTTGGTGAAGTATGTTTTTATGGAGCAGAAAATGGTTATACATGGGATTTTCCAGGCAAGAATATTGGAGTGGATTGCCATTTCCTTCTCCAGGGGATCTTCCCAGCCAAGGGATTGAACCCAATGTCTTGTGCACTGCTGGCAGATTCTCTACAGCTGAGCCACCAGGGATTCAATCAGTAATCTACATGTGTACAAAGCCCTCTCCCAGTTAAAAGCATGAGTAGTTTATGAGAATAACATCCACATAATAATTTGATGTTCTTTTTACCCTACATGGGGTTCTCTCCACTCTCACCTTTAAAATCGATACTTTCGGGAATTCCCTGGCAGTCCAGTGCTTAGGACTTGGCGCTTTGACTACAGAAGCTCAGTTCCTGGTTGGGGAACTAAGATCCCGAAAGCCACACAACATGGCCAAATAAATAAACAAGTAAAACCTACTTTAGACCCAAGCAATTTCTACAGTGGCAGAGCCCTCACTTTTGTTCAGGGCGATTGGTGTCCCAGCTGTCATGAATTCTGGCTACCATGCTTTAGACAGCATGCCACACATGGTCATAAACTTTTCTTTTTGTCATGTCCTAACCCAAAGTGTAACATAATTTTGTATTAAAAGTGAGAACTGTGACACCATTTTATAGATGAAAGGACTGAAATTTGACCTGAAACTTAATCAACATCTGATTTCTATGTAGAGTCAGATATTTTATGCAGACAGCCCACAAAAGAATAAATGAAATAACACATGAGTTTCATTAACCCTAATGCAAGTTTCTGAATATGAGTGAAAATGAAGTCGATGATATTCACATTTAAGAATTCTGTTAACTCTGCAATGGGGCTTTTCTGAACCATGGTGGGTGGCCAGAATGACTGCTCATTCCAAGCCAAATGCTACCCTGGAATGCCTCCACAGAGCAGAGAGAAGAGATGCAAAGTTTAATTAAAAGGAGCTCCAAGATCAACCCTGTTGTTTAATTAAGTTGTAGATATTTCAGAGAACTGAATATTGAAGTGATCTATCTTACCTCTCAGGCACACTTTATCTGATCTTGGACTCGCCAGAGTTCAAAGCCAGTGAGATGGTAAATGTCTTCTCTCTTCCTGAGGACACTGCTCAGTGTCTACAATTCCACCTCCCATTTGAAAGAGAGAGAGTGGGGTGACGTTTTCCTCCTCATTCTTCTCCATGGGGCTTCTCTCTAGACTATTTGCACGTTTGGAAATGACACCACAATCCAGCCTTTAAAAGGCCACAGGAGTCATCCTGTGCTGAGGAGATGCAGTGAGAAGGATGGTGGTGGGACTTACAAATCCTTGCTTTTGATGTGTTTCCTCTTATGTCATGATGCTGAGGCTGGCAGCCTCTCAAGAGCTTAGAAATCCCTCTGGATTTCACAGAGACCGGAGGATCTCTCTGTCCTCTGGGAGCTAGAATACAGGTGTGATGTCTGGAATGACTTTCCAATTACCTTGACTCTGCACCCTCATCCTTGGGAAAGGACCCTAGGATGGTTATTCTTAGGCCAGTGGAGCAGGGGGCTCACAGGCAGTTAATTGCAGTCTTTCATTTTTCCATCAACTAGTCCCCCTCTGGAATGAGACGGAGCCCATGGGCCTCAAGAATGATGCTACTTTAGCGGATCGTTCTCACTTTCCTATCCCCAAATCCCTTACTGGTCCTCACAGTCAGGAGTGTGATGGATGCAAATGAAGGTGGCTTGAAGACCACTAAAGGCTGAACCACCTGAGATAATACACTCCCACAGACCTGCCTCAACATTTACATACAATTGATATTGAAACAAACCTTTTGGAATAAAGGAAGACAAAATTCCCCAGGGCACCCCAGGTAAAGTTCAAAACTGTGACCTGGAAGAGGAAATGTGTTAGCCCTGTTAATACCCACTAACATTTTTTCACACGGGTTCCATCCCTGAGTCAGGAAGATCCCCTGGAGAAGGAAATGGCAACCCACTCCAGTATTCTTTCCTGGGAAATCCCATGGAACCTGGAAGGCTACAGTCTATGGTGTCACAAAGAATCAAATACTACTACTACTAATGCTGATATGTGGACTCTAGAAAAATAGTACAGATGAACTTATTTGCAAAGCAGAAATAGAGACACAGATGTAGAGAACAAACTTATGGATACCAAGTGGGGAAGGGAGGGGATGAATTGGGAGACTGCTATAGACATACATAAACTACTATGTGTAAAATAGATAACTATTGACAACCTACTGTATACCATGGGGAACTCTACCCAGTGCTCTGTGGTGACCTAAATGGGAAGGATATCCAAAAAAGAGAGGGGGATTAGGTATACCTTAGCTGACTCACTCTGCTATACAGCAGAGACTAACACAACATTGTAAAGCAAGTATACTCCAATAAACACTGAAAAGAAAACAAGACATAAAGTAGCTCATAATCAACGATTCTCCCACATTTTTGTCTAGAACGGGGCCTATTTCAGTCATATAATAAAGACCTGGACGGATGCTCGCAGGGTCTGAATAAGAGCCATACTGAACCCAGAACTGGGAGTGTTTTGATATGTTAACATACGACGCTAAACACCTTAAAATGCTAAAGCCAAGTGTGGTCTGTTGGCTCTTCTGTGAGATTTTTCACACAATCTTCCTGTGAAATAAGTCAGAAGTGTGGATTCCAATTATAGACAGAAAAAGAGAGAGAGAGAAAAAACAGTGGCTAAACAACTTACCCAAGAACATGAAATGCTTGAAGGCCTGCCGTGGTCTGTACTTCAAGTCCTTGAATCCAAACCTTCATCCATGGCTAAACCATAGTTTTGAGTGGAGTTCTAGTAGTTGTAGGAGACTCTGCTCTTCTGTTATCGTGTTACAAAATTAGTTTTTTTTTAAGTACACAATAAAGCACATTTTTTCATTAAAATTCTTTTTTTTAATTGAAGGATAGTTGACTTACAATGTTGTGTTAGGTCCTGATGTGCAGCAAGGTGATTGAGTTTTATATATTCATACATATATATTCTTTTTCATGTTATTTTCCATTACAATTCATTACAAAATATTGTATATAGTTCCTCATGCTATACAGTAGGACCTTTTTGTTTATATATTTTATATATAATAGTTTGTATCTGATAATCCCAAACTCCTAATTTATCCCTCCCTGCCTTTTCCTCTTTCCCCTTTTTGTAACCTTAATTTTTTTGCTATGTCTTTGAGTCTGTCTCTGTTTTATAAATAAGTTCATTTGAAAATACTGTAGATTCCACATATAAGTGAGATCATAGGATATTTGTGTTTCTCTGTCTGACTTACTTCACTTAGTATGATGATCTCTAGGTCCATCCACGTTGCTGCAAATGGCATTATTCCGTTCTTTTTTATGGCTGAGTAGTATTCCGTTGTATATATTTATACCACATCTTCTTTATCAGTTCACCTGTGAATGGGCATTCAGGTGGCTTCTGTGTCTTGGCTATTGTAAACAGTGCTGCTATGAACACCGGGGTGCATTTATCTTTCCAATAAAATTTTTTCTTCCTTTCTCAATATTTCTTTAAACATCATCCTATCTGCCTACCTCACAAGCTGCTGCTTTACAGTTAATTTACCAGCTCCTTCCTTCTCTTCAGACGTCAAAACCTTGCCCTCCAGAGCACTAGCCATATTCTCTTTGGGGTGATCTGCTCCTGTCCTGTGACTTTATGGATCTACTGTGTATTCAGGACCCCCAGATGTAGTTCTCCAGCCACTTATTCCCTTTCCAAGTCCCACACTCACATCCAACTCTCCACTCAGTCGCCGCACATGAACGACTAATAGGCATTTCAAATTCAACATGTTCAAAACACCTCTTGGTTTCACAGTCCCCTCACTCGCCACTCCCACACCTATTCCTCCCCGGCCTTCTCCATTCTGATGAGTGTCACTGTTTTCCACCCATTTGCTCTAAACCTAAGAGTCTTTACCCTCACACACCCACATCCCACCAAATTCTGTCGGTACTACCTTCAAAATACTTCACTCATTGGACTTCCTTTGTGGTCCAGTGGTTAAGACTTCGCCTTCCAATGAAGGGCGGTGTGAGTTCGAGCCCTAGTCAGGGAAACTAAGGTCCCATATACCTCAAAGCCAAAAAACCAAAACATAATACAGAAGCAATGTTGTAACAAATTCAATATAGACTTTAAAAATGGTCTGCATAAAAAAAATCTAAAAATTAAACAATTAAAAATTTAAAAAATACATTCATCATAGTGACTTCTTTGACCACCTCCACCTCAGCCATCATCTCCCAGCTGCCCAGCCTGTTAGGATCTCCATCCAAGAGGCCACTCTTCACCTCAATAATCTCTTTCCCACTCAGCATCCAGAGTGACCTAATACTTAGATATGTTGCCTCTTGGCTTCAATGCCTCTGATAACTTCCTGTTGCCTTTATCTTAGAACCTCAGCTCTCCACTGTGGCCTATGCAGCCCTCGTGACCTGGTCCTCACCCCCCCGATCCAGCTCCACTACTAACTCGTGACTTCGCTCTAGCCACATTGGCCTCCCTGCTTTCTGTTAACACCTGAGTTCTCCCCCTTTTCCATGCCATGGATCCCTTCAGCAGTCTGGTAAAGCCTATGGATTTGCCTCTCAGAAGAAAGCTTTTCAGTGCATAAAAGAAACTCCAGAAGATTATGAAAGATAATATTACATTGAAATATGGTTATCAGAATATTAAAGATCAAACTTGTGATATCGAATATTAAAGATCAAATCTGTGTTTCTTCATCCACCTGTTAAATAACATGATCTAGCAGCAGCTCTGAAAATGATCATAGTTTCAAAGTTGTGATGAGCGCAAATGACAAAATGCAAACCTCAGTAAGAGCTGTAACATGATATGAAAATGTCCACACTTTCTACAATGACAGTGTCACAGATGCTGCTCATACTACTGCAATTCATTTGTCTGTATTCATTACTGGAGAAAATGCTACATTTCAGTTAGAAGCTGGTGAAAATAGTGATATAATTTTTCTCCTCCCATTCGAGTCAGGGATCCCTGATTCTATCCATGGGTCCTCCTCAGTGAAGAACCTTTGCTTAACATGTCAAGCTCCTTTATGCCTCTGGAACTTTATTAACTTATTTAATTTTTTAAAGTAATGTTCTGTATCTGTGTGTGGTGTTTTGAGGGTTTGGTTTTGTTTTGTTTTGTTTTAATTTTGGCCACGCAACTCGTGGGAACCTTACTTGGTTCCCTGACCAGGGATCGAACCCATGGCCCCTGCAGTAGAAGCATGGAGACCTCACCACTAGACCGCCAGGGAAGTCCCTGCCTCTGGGACTTTACACTTACTATTTCCTCCCCTGGAATGCTCTCCCCCCAGATCTCTGCATAGCTCACTCTCACCTCATCCAAGCTTCACCCCCTAGGGAAGACAGCACCCCCAATCCACCGGTCACACCCCTTCCCCTTGTTCTGCTCCATCTTTTCTCACCTTACCTACCACCCTTTGAGGCATGTTGCTTACGTGTCTCTTTGCTTGTTCACTGGCTTCCTGCAGGTAATGTGGAACTTGTTCTCCAAGGTCTCTCAGCACCTAGAACTGTGCCTGGTACAAGAGTTGTTGGCTTTTAGTCTCTCAGTAGTGTCTGCCTCTTTGGGACCCCCTTGGACTGTAGTCCGCCAGGCTCCTCTGTCTATGGGATTCTCTAGACAAGAATACTGGAGTGGATTGCTATTCCCTTCTCCAGGGGATCTTCCTGACCCAGGGATTGTACCCACATTTCCTGCATTGCAGGTGGTTTCTTTACCATTAAGCCACCAGGGAAGCCCCGTTTTTTAAGAGAGGACTTAGCAAATCTCTGTGGGATGAGTAAATGGTCATCAAGGGATGACTACTATTTTATTTTAAAATATTTTTTGATTTTTATTTATTTGATTGCACCAGGTCTTACTTGTGGCACATGGAATCTTCGTTCAGCATGTGGGATCTTTTTTTTTTTTTTTTTTTTTCAGTTGCTGCATACAGACTCTATTTCACTGACCAGGGATCGAACCCTGGCCCCCTACATTGGGAGTATGGAGTCTTAACCACTGGACCATCAAGGAAGTCCCACAGTCTAGACTTTCAGACACAGAAAAGTATATCTCTCAGACAGAGAGGTTTCTTCCAAACTCCAATCAAAACAAACATATCTCTACAGGTTTTCAATCTTTTTTTTTCCCCCAAAATCAGATTTCTAACAGAAAATTATGTTCCTTATTTTATAGTCTTATAAATATGGTTCATGACACAGCTTGGGCATGTGCCTGGATCCTTAACCAGAGGACTCACTGTTAGACTACCAGAAGGTTGGCAGACCTTCATCACAATGAGTAGTGACTTGGTTTGATTACCTCAATTCCAGTATAACAGCTTACTTCTAATAATAGCTGTTTTCTTTTACACTTGCTCTTACCATTTTGAATTTGGTTGACCTTGGAAAGGAAATTTCCTGGACTTGGTATTATGCTTCACTCAAAAAAAAGTAATGTTACAGAGCAAGCATGATGATTTTCCACATTTTGTGGAGGCACATTAATCCTTTATCACAAGAAGAGGCTTAATATTAGACATATGTTTGAGGCTCTGGAGGACTTTGTGGTGGTAGCTCATGAGCCATTAGAAATATGGGGCTCATGGAACTTCCCTGGAAGTTCAGTGGCTAAGACTACCCTCCCATTGCAGGGGGCCTGGATTTGATCCCTTGTCAGAGAACTAGATCCCACATGCTGCAATGCATGCTGCAATTAAGACCCGCATGCAGACTGGTCTTTATTTAAATTTTTTGTTTTTTGTTTGTTCAGTCACTAAGTTGTGTTTGACTCTTTGCAACCCCATGAACTGTAGCATGCCAGGCTTCCCTGTCCTTCACTATCTCCTGGAGTTTGCTCAAACCCATGTCCATTGAATCAGTGATGCCATCCAACCATCTCATCCTCTGTTGTCCCCTTCTCCTCCTGCCTTCAATCTTTCCCATCATCAGGGTCTTTTCCAATGAGTCAGCTCTTCGCATCAGGTGGCCAAAGTATTGTAGCTTCAGCTTTAGCATCAGTCCTTCCAATGAATAGTCAGAGTTGATTTCCTTTAAGATTGACCGGTTTGATCTCCTTGCAGTCCAAGGGACTCTCAGGAGTCTTCTCCAACACCACAGTTCAAAAGCATCAATTCTTCAGTGCTCAGCCTTCTTTATGGTCCAACTCTCATATCTGTACATGTCTATTTAAATAAACAATTTTTAAAAATAGCCCTTGAACTCAGGAAAGTAGACAGAGCCTTAGAGATCAACAGCTGTCATCCTCAAGCTATGATACTGGAGCAGTGGTTGTAGGTAGGATTTCCCAGGTAGGAAGGGTAGAATAAAAGAAGGAACTCAAATTAGCTCCCAAGGAATCCACAGAAGAGAAAAAAAAAACAAAAACAGGAAGGAAAACTTGGGATCAGAAATACCAAGTTGTTCGGGTATCTATCTGCTCGTTCAAGTCTAAATTGACTTACTAATTGCCTGAGGCATGTAATTCCTGACTAGTTCTTAAAGATAAGAAAGAAGAAAAAGAGAAAGGTAATACCCGTACTATGACCTTTATAAAAATAGAGAATAAGATATAGCATAAAAGTAACAAACAATATCTGAAAAATGCTTATCATTACTCATTCGCAAATAATCTTCCAAAAGCAAACACCTAAATGGGAGAGTTGGCAGAATGGAGAGTTTGATAAAGAAATTCAGAGAAAAATACTAGGGCAAACCTCAAATGAATACAAGAATAACTCTGAGAGCTAAAAAGGAAAGTTAAAAAAAAAAAAAGCTTATTAAATGCCAGCCAGTGGATGTGTCCCCGCTGTACCGAGAAATTGCTGGTGTTCCCAGAGAATTTGTGTTAAATAACTGAAAAAAAAAAAATGTTTTCTATTCAACCAATTGCCTTTTGAGTGGAAAACTGAAAGCAAGGCAGAAATAATGCAATCCTGAAAGGAACTGACATACATATTATGTGAACATGTAATAGTGAAACACAGAACAGAAAAAAAAAAATCATTTAATTGCATTTATGTAAGAGTTTTGACTAGCAATCATTGGCAAAGAAGCTGATGATATTTCTAAATGGCAAAGAATACAAATCAGGGATGCATAAGATTGTTCCTGATGAAAATAAGCTGATTGGAAAATATTTTCAAACTTCTCTTTTAAGCAGAATATTTTCATTGAATGGAAATCTCTCATAGAGCTTCAGTACATAAAGCAGTTGAATCTGATGGAATCTGGTTGGGTTTGGAGGGGACAGAGCCCTTCTCATAAAACCTCCATGCCCTCCCTGAGTATTTCACCACCTTCCCCGCCTCCCAACTCTAGGCAGCCCCTAAGGAACTCTGCGAAAACTGAGGGGTCTGTGTTTGAAAACCGCTCATTCAAGGAGAGTGACATGGCGAGCGTGACACCGCAGGAACTTTCATTCATTCCTAACATTTGCTTAGTGACTTGATCCAACAAAAACATATCCACTTATTAACTGGAAATGCTGTAAGCATCACAGAGAAGTCAGGTGGGGCCCTAAGGCCAGTTTTTAAAACCTCTCCACAGTAGCCATGCACCCTCACACTCTAGGTTCTGGTTTTATCTGAGCAATAGTTGGCCTAGTGGAGGGAGGGTTGGGAAGGAAAGGGGAGATTTGGTAAGTGAGCAATTTTCTACTTATTTCCCAGAGAAGCCAGCGTTGGAGGGCCAGGAGGCTTAAGCTTCAGGACCCTTTACTTGCATGGAACCCTCCCAGGACACTCCCAGCACAGCTGCCTCCTGGACATTTTTGATAGATTATTCAATAAAGAGCAAATAAATGTCATCAAGTAACAAAAATCAAAGTCTCTCTCATGGGCCCACACAAATAGGCCCTGCCCTTGGTATCCATCAATATAATAAAGATCTGATTCATTTTCATCTGGGCTTACCATTAATTGCAGCATCTAGATATTTGAAGAAGCATCTAACTGTGACCAGTTCAAGATGAGATCTATGAGACATTGGTACACTGAAACCCACCCTCCCCAACTCCCACCTCCACCCAATCCCAGGAGAACAAACCTATATGTACAGAGACTGCTGATTTCTGAAGACAAAGACAATCCTGATTTACAGCTTATGAGTTCTGGTGAGAGAGAGGAATAGTTTAAATGATCATATTTTATTAAAAATTTATTTTATTCAAGTGTAGTTGATTTACAGTGTGGTGTTAATTTCTGTTGTACAGCAAATGACTCAGTTATACATATGTATACACGTCTTCATATTCTTTTCCATTACGATTTATCACAGGATATTGAGTATAATTCCCTGTGCTATATTGAGTAAGGCCTTGTTATTTATCCATCCCATACATAATAGTTTGCATCTGCTAATCCCAAACTCCCAACCCATCTCTCCCTCAACCCACCACCCTCCTTGGCAACAAGAAGTCTGTTCTCTATGTTAAAAGACCACATTTAATTGTGGATATTGAGATGATCATAAAGAGCTAAGCATGGCTGCTCTTTGAGTGATATAAGGAGATGTCTTACAATGGAGGTTTCTTCCATTTCTGAGGGGTTTCCCTGATAGATCAGTTGGTAAAGAATCCACCTTCAGTGCAAGAGACCCTGGTTCAATTCTTGGGTCGGGAAGATCAGCTGGAGAAGGGACAGGCTATCCACTCCAGTATTCTGGCCTAGAAAATTCCATGGATGGAAGACCCTGGTAGGCTATAGTCCATGAGGTCGCAAAGAGTCGGACATGACTGAGCGACTTTGACTTTCATTTTTCCATTTCTGAGAGATACTGGATCTTCGTTTGAATAAACTGGGACATGGCTCCAAGGGATTATCAGATGGGCAAAACAGAGGGCCAGAGGGAAGAATTCAGCCTCAGATCTGGCTATCAACATCTTCAAATTAACATTCTCTTTATTCTGCCAGCAAGATTACACACAAATTGTTTCAGGCATACAAATAGCTGGGCCCCCACATGCTGCCTCATTTGGTGGCTCAGATGGGAAAGTATCTGCCTGCAATGCAGGAGACCCTGGTTCGATCCCAGGAAGATCCCTGGCAAAGGGAATGACTGCCCAGTCCAGTATTCTTGTCTGGAGAATTTCATGGACAGAGGAACCTGGTGGGCTACAGTCCACGGGGTCAGGGAGAGTCAGACACAACTGAGTGACTAACACTTTTGCTTTCACACACCAAGAGAAAGTGACGTTTGAAATCATGCTGAGACCTGGAAAGCACCTATCAATTTCTAAATGAACGAAGTGAAGGCCAGAGAAAGCAAGGGACTTCTCTGATGCTGCGTGTCTCAGAAGCGCAAGTGCCACCAAAATCTGGAGCTGCTGCAGAGCTGAGATTCAAAGAACAGTGCTTCCGCCAGAGGTGCTGAGTGGGGCAGTGGGAGGAGGCGGCTGTAGTCACTGTCACCAAAGAAAGAGTGCCAGTGGCTCACCTAGTCTTGCGCTGCGTGTCACCTGCCCAACCGCACACGGCAGCCCCACTCTGTCCTCCTTCTCCCTACTCAGAGTCATTTAGTTCCAAGTCCTGTGACCAGCAGTCCCTGGAGAAGGACGGGCGGAGGCACTGGAGTGAAACTCTGCCCTTCCCACTGCCTTTTCCTCTCCCAGGAATGCATTTTTTTTTTTTCCCAAGTTGCTTACAAAGTGGAATTGATGGTTTTCCCAGATGTCCTGCAATCAGACAAGACTGCAAACACCCCAGAAAACTCCAGTGGATTTTAACACATGTCAGCAAGGTTAGAAATGACAGCAGGAAGTTAGAAAATCATGAGGAAAATGGAAAAATCCTCAGCTTATTTAGGAAGAGAACAGGCTGGGATTTTCCAGTCTCCAGCTTCTCAGCTAAACCCTGCTGCTGCTAAGGAGAATGTGGACCAAGAATAGCTCAGCCTCTTTCAAGGTGGTGGCCTTCAGACAGCAGGGGACTCAGGTGGAGGGTAGGAGGAGCAAGCCAAAAGACCACTCAGAGAAGACAAGGAGGCAGATTTCTTGTTGAAAAGCATGCAACAGACCAATCCATGCTCAGTGACTTCTTTGGCTTCTGCTGAAGTTACTCTAAGATATGGTAGAAAATGGCTCAAAGATTGTCCATCCGAATCCATCCCGCCCACATGGTTCCCCTACTGATGCCACAGGGCTTGCTCTTGTGTTTAGTCTCCGGCTCTTTCTCTGGGAAACCTCACCCCTATGGACCTTTCCTTCAATTTTTCTTCTGTGTTCCCTTCTGTACAATGCCTTGTCCAAGGACTAATTGATAACAAAAACTCAGTCAAGTGAATGCTTAGATCATTGAATCTCAACTCTTGACTGCACAATGGAATCATCTGGGGAGCTTTGTAAAAATGCCCATGTCCCACCCCACTTCAGACCAGATAAATCATCATCCCAGGCTGGAAACAGCACAGACAGGAGTTAAAAGCTAGAGAAGTTCGAGGCAGCCTGCAACTCTGAGTGAAATCAGTGATTCTCAAATTTGGCTCAACTTCAAAGCTCTTTTCTTTGAATTTCAACTCTTTAGGAGCCCCAGATTCAGTTGCATAGCTTAGGGAGGTTTAACAAAACCCATTGCCCATAATTGAAAAAGACACATGTACCCCAGTGTTCGGGCTTCCCTTGTAGCTCAGTTGGTAAAGAATCACCTGAATGCAGGAGACCCATGTTTGATCGCTGGGTAGGGAAGATTCCCTGGGAAAGGAAATGGCAACCCACTCCAGTATTCTTACCTGGAGAACCCCATGGACAGAGGAGCCTGGCAGGCTACAGTCCACGGGGTTGCAAAGAATCAGGTATGACTGAGCAACTATCACTCAATGCATATATATGGAATCTAGAAAAATGGTACTGATGATCCTATTTACAGAGCAGACATAGAGAACAGACTTGTGGGCCCAGTGGGGGAAGGAGCTGGGGGTGGGGGATGAATCCAGACAGTAGAACTGAAATATGTACATTACCACGTGTAAAATAGATAGCTAATGGGAAGTTGCCCTGTAGCACAGAGAGCTCAGCTGGTGCTCTGTGACAACCTAGAGGGGTGGGATGGGGTTGGAGGTGGGAAGGAGGTTCAGGAGGGACGGACACTCGTATACCTATGGCTAATTCATATTGATATCTGGAAGAAACCAACACAACATTGTAAAGCAATTACCCTCCAATTAAAAATGGAAAAAAGCAAAATTAACAATGCCTGGATTGCACCCCGTATCCACTAAATTAGAATTTTGGGGAGAGGGAACCAGGCACGGGTATTTTTCAGATTTCCCAGATGCTTCCAAAGCCAAATCTGAGAACCAATAAATTAAACAATAACAATCCAACCCTGCCGGGGTCCAGCCCCGGCTGATCCGTCAGCGACCTATTTATTTAAATATTTTAGTACTCCGCCCGTGGCACAACCCAAACACCAAGGGTCTGTATAGGGCACCCGAAAGGTAGAATGTCTTCCAAGCCAGGGCCAGGAAAGCAGCAGAGTCTGGCTGGAGCTTTCTGGGAGGTATTAACAAATCTAAAGATAGAAGGTGTCAACCAGAGGGGGCTGTCTGCATGGAGAGAGAAACTGGGAGTCAGGGGGAAGGACTCGCCAAGGGGAGAGGGCACGGGTGAGCTGACGGGAACATCCAGTCCTTTCCGTTTGGCAGGTCCATCTCCAAAGAGTGAGTGAGAGCATGAGCTTAAGAACATTTGACACCTTTGACATGACAACCATCCCTCTAATATCCCTGCTCAGGCTGTGTACTCAGGCTGCGTTCTCATTACCACTTGCCTTCCTATTTAGCTTCCTGCTGGGAGAGAACGTGTTAGTCAAGGTGATACAAATGTCCACTCTGCTTAGATGTGCTTGTTTCTCACTGCAAAGTAATAAATTGTGACTTGGGTTCATATGGCTGCCTCTCAAAGATTTGACTTATGTGTATCTGTCCCTGAGATCCGCTCTCGCTGGTTAATAAGTCTGCAAATCAGACTGCAAAGCGACACCACCTCAAAATTCCTATTGCTTAGCAGAGAACTTAAAAAAAAAATATATATATATATATATATATATGTACAGGTCTTAGTTGCAGCACAAGGGATCTTTCACTGCAATGCATGAGCGTCCCTCTATTTGTGGCACGGGGGCTCCAGAGCTCAAAATCTCGGTAGTTGTAGTACACACACTTAATTGCCCCAAGGCATCTGGGATCTTACATGTCTGACCAGGGATCAAACCTGTGTCCCCTGAGTTGGAAGGCAGATTCTTAACTACTAGACCACTAGGGAAGTCCCTAGAACCTTTTTCATGATAATCTCCACCAGGTGATCCTGGAAGACAGAGATCAATATTGTCTTCTTCTGTGTATTCTCTATACCCAGCTCAGTGCTGGGACATTATGGTGAAAAGTGAAAGTGTTAGTCACTCAGTCGTGTCCCACTCTTTGCAACCCCAGGGACTGTAGCCCACCAGGCTCCTCTGTCCATGGGATTCTCCAGGCATGAATACTGGAGTGGGTAGCCATTTCTTCTCCAGGGGTTCTTCCCAACCCAGGGATTGAACCTGGGTCTCCTGCACTGCAGGCAGATTCTTTACCATCTGAGCCACCAAGAAAGCCCTGGGATATTATAGGCAAGGGTGATAGTCTAAATATTTACACCCATGTCCATGGCACTGTCCTTTCCACATAATATGAGTCTTGATGCTGGAGCAGAGTCCTGAAGGTCCCTGTGGGGCCAGGTGTGAATCTCACTGGTCCTTGATCTTACAGAATCCTGGGGGTGCTTGGTCTTAGGGAATTCAGGAGGTATAGGGGTCTTGGCATGTCTGGGGCAGAGGGGGACACTGGGGAGGTTTAGGGTAGTGACATTTTACCAATCAGTATGGAAGTATTTTGATATTTTGAAAACTGGTACATGCAGCCATCCTGGTGCTGAACAGCTAAATAGCAGCCTTGTTTGTAGATAACAAATATTTGCTGATGAAACGAACGCCTTTCACTAAAGCATCCTTCTCGTGGTGATTGGTACTCCATTATCTGCTCCCCCCAACCCCCCAGCAAATGCCAAAGACTTTGCTTCCCAGAGCTCCTTGACATTGGACCCGTGCAGAGTGAGTAAGCATGGTCTTAGCCTCAGGTCACATAACCTCAGGAGCTGATTGGTCTGGTGACTGGGATGTGAGGGGGCAGAAGAGGAAGGAGCCCTGCTCTCCCTTTAATTTAAAAAGAAGTTATAGGGGCCTCCCCTGGTGGTCCGGGGGTTGAGAATGCACCGCCACTGCAGGGACACAGGTTCAATACCTGCTCTGGTTTAATTACTGATTTATTGACTTATTAGGTCAATAAATTTATTGACTTATTGACTGCACCAAGCGGCTTGCAGGCTCTTAGTTCCCTAACCAAAGATTGAGCCTGGGCCCTCTGCAGTGACAACACAGAGTCCTAACCACTGGGAAGCCAGGGAATTCCCAGTCCCTGGCCTGGTGGACTGCCGTCTGTGGGGTTGCACAGAGTCGGACACAACTGAAACGACTTAGCAGCAGCAGAAGCAGCTCTCAGAAGATCCCACAAGCCATGGGCACCTAAGCCTGCATGTCACAACTACCTAACCCACCACAATGAGAAGCCCAATCGTCGCAACTCGAGAGCAGCCCCTGCTTGCCACAACTCAAGAAAGCTCACGCGGCAGTGAAGACCCAGTGTAGCCAAAAATAAATAAATAAATTTCAAAAAAGAGATTATAGGGACTTCCCTGAGAGTCCAGTGGTTAAGACTCTGCCTTCCAATGCAGGAGGTAAGGGTTTGATCCCTGGTCAAGGAGGTAAGACTCCATTAAAAAACAGAACATAAAAACAGAAGCAATATTGTAACAAATTCAATAAAGATTTTAAAAATGCTCCACATCAAAAAAAAAGCTGATAAAAAAATAAGTTACAGACACTCATATCTTTTGCAGCTGTGAAACGCCCTGGCAAAACCCCTGTTCTTTGTGTGATATTCAAAAGCTATGCTCTAATACAAAAGCAAAAAAGCCCATTAGTCTAACACATATGGCCTGATCAGATGTCAACAAAACTTCTGATCCCCTTGAAAGCGGAATCTACGGTAATTTCCCGACAAAGCGACTAAGAACTTTCTATTTGTCTTTCTGCTCTTTCTTCCTACATTTGATCTTCTACAGGTGATTGTTGGTTGGGGGGCGGGGGGTGTCACTGGGTGAGAGCACTGGAAAATGCTTGTTTACCATGTCGTTCTTGCTTCGTCACCCTCATGGGGACTAGTCCACTTCCCACCTCGGGTCACCTTAAAGGGACATGAGCAACCAATGAAACAGAAAGATCTAGAGTTCTTTTTCAAAGATTTTTTAAAAATGAAGTAAAATTGATTTACAATGTTGTGTTTGCTTATTTATTCATTATTTATTGGCTACACCCTGCAGCATGTGGGATCTCGGTTCCCCGATCAGGGGTTAAACAGGTATCTCCTGCACTGGAAGGCGAAGTCTTAACCATTGGACTGCAAAGGAAATCCCAGATCTAGAGTTCTTCATGGTGAATGGTGTTGTCACTGCTCCATATAAAAATATGTCCCTTCATGGGCATGCACACACCGCTATATTTAAAACGGATCACCAACAAGGACCTACTGTATAGCACGTGGAACTCTGCTCAATGGCATGTGAATGGGAGGGGCGTTTGGGGGAGAATGGATACGTGTATATGTATGGCAGAGTCCCTTCCCCTGAAACTATCACGACATTGTTAATCAGCTATACTCCAATACAAAAAAAAAAAGTTTTTTAAAAAATTTATTAAAAAAAAAGAAAAAATATGTATGTCCCTTCATAGTTCATCATTCTATCCAAAGTTTTGGCTTTTCAGATCATTTCCTCAGCTATTGTACTTCGCCTATACTCCCCAACCGCCTAAATTTTAGTGAACTGCATCTGGTCATGCTATTGAGAAATGTAGCCTAGAAATGTATTTAGAGAAGTTGAGTACTCCTCCTAAAATAGTTCATACTGTCTCACTCATACATAAATTATTTCATACCTTCTGAGTGTCCACGATTGGAATGAGGGTTATTTAGTGCCCATTAATGATGTTTTTTTAAAAACAAAGATGTCTAAACAGATGGATAACTATCAAATTACAGCAGCAAAACAACAAGACATTTTTTTCCCCAAGTTGCTATTTTGGTGTCATCTCAGAAAGCTCTCGACTGAGAAAGGAACAGGAAAGGTTTTGTTATCCAAAAGGAAACATCTATTCTATTTTATAAGCCCTGAATGAAACCAGCCCGTGAGCTTGGGGCTGCCAGCGTAGCCTCGTGCCAGCTGGTTCAATGGGCAGAAGTGAGAATGTTAATAAACACTCTAATGAAAGGAAGTTGTTGGATAGTAATTAACATATGCCATTAGTATCTGTCCCTTTGGCCAGACGCTGCAGACAGGCTGAACCCATACATACAAATGAGTGTCTGCTAGGGCTGCACAGGGAAGAAAAGGGGGACCGGGGCATTGTGAGCGGCTGGTGTTGTCAGCAGCTTTAAATCACAGGCCACTTAGTAACAAAAACAGAGAAGGCTTTTGTGTTCTGGAACAATCATGGGACTGAAAATTTTTTTAATGTTAATAAACATTTTTTTATGCTTGTTTTCTTTCACTTCAAAACATGCTGTTTATACTCTTTTTTGAAAATGAAAATACTGACAGCTTTTTTCTTTGGCAAATCCATGACAGCAGGACTGCAACTTAGGGCTTTTTGGTTTTCAACCACAATTTCCTAATCTCTCCAGGAAAAGACGTGATTACAAGAGTCTCATGGGCACCCTGGTCATTGTACTTCTCAAGATTTACATGATCTCTTTCTGATTGACCTAAAATGGCTTATAAATCATACCAACTACTTCCAAATGCTGCCTCTCGCAACACAGTGGAAAGTCAGAACTGAAAACAAGGTGACCAGTCAGTTTCAATAGCCTTTTTTTTTTTTTGCCAATGGGAAAGTGAGACTTGGAAAGGTGAACCCATGTCCTTAAAGCACAGGCCTGGAACTTTGCTGGTGGTCCAGTGGTTGGAACTCTACAGCACTGAAGGGGGCATGCGTTCGATCCCTGGTCAGGGAACTAACATCCCACATGCCACAACTCAGCAAAAAAAAAAAGCGTAGGCCTGCTCTAGTGACCACTGGTCAAGCTTGTCCCCCTCTAGGCTGCCCTACCTTGTTTCTCGGTTCTTTCTCACTTTGACCATGACCCAAAGAGGCATTCAAAAGAGACCAAACTACCTTTGATCCTTCTTCATGTGTCTTGATTTTCTGGGAGCCCACAAATGTAGTGAGGAGGGGGGACTTCATGTTTCAGAAATACCAGGAGCATAGAAGCTTGGTGCCGCTTGCCAATGAAATATTAGAAGTTAAAACTAGAAAATCTAGCAAGAACAAGGATTAGCAGGAAAAGAAAAGAAATGAAATCAGAGTTTCCAGTAAGATATGAGTTGACACAGACTGATGTCACAAATCAGTAGGAGCTTCTAGAAGAATCAAATGTGAAAGCTAATAATGATTCTAACAGGTTTATTTGAATGACTAAATGTAAGGGTTTGTGATCATTAAAGTTGGCAGAACTATTTACCACAGCCAAGACACAGAAGCAACCTAGGTGTCCATCGATAGATGAATGGATAAAGAAGATGCGGTACATCTATGCAATGGAATATTACTCAATAAGGATGAATTTGCAGCAAAATGGATGGATCTGGAGAGTATCATACTAAGTGAAGTATCAGACAAAGACAAATATCACGTTTTTACTTATGTGTGGAATCTAAAAAAGTGATACAAATGAACTTATTTATAAAGTAGAAATAGATTCACAGACATAGAAAACAATTTTATGGTTACCTAAGGGGGAAAGAAGAAGGAATAAATTAGGAGTAGGGGATTAAAGAGACTTCCCTGTAGCTCAAATGGTAAAGAATCTGTCTGCAATGCGTGAGACCAGTGTTTGATCCCTGGGTCAGGAAGATCCTCTGAAGAAAGGAATGGCAGTCCATTCCAGTGTTCTTGCCTGGAGAATCCCATAGACAGAGGAGCCTGAGAGGTTACAGTCCATGGGGATGCAAAAAGTGGGACATGACTGAGAAAGTAACACACTCACAGTAATAGAATACATATCATGTTGATATGTATTCAAGGTTGTTGCTCTTTCTCCATGAACTTCAATGTTTATGGGTTTCCCTGGTGGCCCAGTCAGTAAAGCTTCTGTCTGCCTGCAACAAGGGAGACTTGGGCTCAATCCCTGGGTCAGGAAGATGCCCTGGAAAAGGAAATGGCAACCTACTCCAGTATCCTTTCCTGAAAATCCCATCGACGGAGGAGCCTGGTACACTATAGCCCATGGGGTCGCAAAGAGTCAGACATGACTGAGTGATTTCACTTCACTTAAGAGATTAAAATATACACACTACTGTATATAAAATAGATAACCAAAGGACCTACTATATAGCACAGGGAATATATTCCATATCTTGTAATAACCTACAATGGAAAAGAATTTGAAAAGGGATATACTATTTGTATATATGTAAAGAATATATACATTGATATATATGAATCATTTTATTGTACACCAGAAACTAACATAGCATTGTAAACCAACTATCAGTTCAGTTCAGTTCAGTTCAGTCACTCAGTCACGTCCGACTCTTTGCAACTGCAAGAGCCACAGCACACCAGGCCTCACTGTCATCACCAACTCCCGGAGTCCACCCAAACTCATGTCCATCGAGTCAGTGATGTCATCCAACCATCTCATCCTCTGTCGTCCCCTTCTTCTCCTGCCCTCAATCTTTCCCAGCATCACGGTGTTTTCAAATGAGTCAGCTCTTTGCATCAGTTGGCCAAAGTATTGGAGTTTCAGCTTCAACATCAGTCCTCCCAATGAACACCCAGGACTGATCTCCTTTAGGATGGACTGGCTGAATCTCCTTGCAGTCCAAGGGACTCTCAAGAGTCTTCTCCAACACCACAGTTCAAAAGCATCAATTCTTCGGCACTCACCCTTCTTCACAGTCCACCTCTCACATCCATACATGACCACAGGAAAAACCATAGCCTTGACTAGACGGACCTTTGTTGGCAAAGTAATGTCTCTGCTTTTGAATATGCTATCTAGGTTGGTCATAACTTTTCTTCCAAGGAGTAAGTGTCTTTTAATTTCATGGCTGCAGTCACCATCTGCAGTGATGTTGGAGCCCAAAAAAATAAAGTCAGCCACTGTTTCCACTGTTTCCCCATCTATTTCCCATGAAGTGATGGGACCGGATGCCATGATCTTAGTTTTCTGAATGTTGAGCTTTTTGCCAACTTTTTCACTCTCTTCTTTCACTTTCATCAAGAGGCTCTTTAGTTCTTCACTTTCTGCCATAAGGGTGGTGTTATCTGCATATATTGATATTTCTCCCAGAAATCTTGATTCCAGCTTGTGTTTCTTCCAGCCCAGTGTTTCTCATGATGTACTCTGCATATAAATTAATAAGCAAGGTGACAATATACAGCCTTGACGTACTATTATTTCCTATTATACTTCAATTAAAAAAAATTTACGTTGACTGAAATTTATCTTTGTGTTGTCTTTGAAGAGAGAACTTATTAAACCAACTAAAGGGTGAACAAAATACAGAAAAATTAGTTTAACCTGCTTAAATCTAACAAAATAGCTTTCAAGTATTGTTTAAGCTTTTATAAAATGCAATGTACTGCCTTTAAATGAGTAACTTCTACTTGTTAAAATAGACCCAGAAAAACCTTCATTTGCATCTTTCAGTAGCATTCCTTTACCTCCCAACCATAATTGAAAAATAAAGGGCTCTATTTCAGGGTGGGTTAAAACTGCCTCTCTTAGAGAGCATTCTATGGAGGGGTATAGCCAACTCAGAGGATGGCAAGTGTTCTTTTTCTCACTTCCTGCACCTTAGGAAACTCTCAGTCAATCTGGGAGAACTTCTATGAGGAGGAGGCAATTCAAGGCCATCAGAGAGCCGTGGGCTTCAAGAGAGCCTTGGAGATGGCCCGCAAAATCCATCAGGCAGCTAGCCTTTTCTCTAATCACACTGGCCTGTCTCTCAGCTAGTGATGTCATTTATGCACTAATATGTGCACACGTGTGTGTGCACAGTCATGTCCGACTCTTTGTGACCCCATGTGTGGCCCAGCAGGCTCCTCTGTCCATGGAATTCTCCAGGCAAGAATACAGGAGTGGGTTGCCATTCCCTTCTCCTGGGGATCTTCCCAACCCAGGGATCGAATCCAGGTCTCCTACATTGCAGGCAGATTCTTAACTACAGGGGAGCAGTCAAAAGAAAAAGAGTTTAAACTTCATTTATCCTATAAACTTATGGGTTCATGGTGTCCCACACAGTCTGGCAGTGGGTATATGTTCACTCAAAGGTTCATAGGCTGGAATATAAATGTCGGCTCTTACAGAGATGCTGGAAATCACCCAGTACAATTCTTTCGTGTAACAGAAAAGAACTGAAGGCCAGAGAAGAAAACAGCTCTATTCATGGTTGTCCTGAAGACTCTGGGCACAGTCAGCCTTCAGGGCTCAGACTCCTGCACCAACTTCACACAATACGACTGACAAACTTTTGCTTTGAGCAGAAACAGCTTGAGAGTCAATAGATGTGTGTTAGGAGGAAAGATGAATCAAGACAGCTTTACCTAAAACACAGAAGACCAAACAGTAACTTAAGGAGATATCTTTCTCAATTGTTTATGAATGCTTCTTTTGAAAAGTCTTGATTAGATGTCCCTTCTCGAGGCTTCAGTGTGAATTGAACACACTGAAATCCAGGCAGAGTGACCTGGATTAGACAAGGGGAGGAATAGTGGGTGAATTCCAGCCTGCCCTCCCAAGTGGACCCTCAGAGTCTCTCCTGAAAATATTTCCAACAGGAGAGAAGACCATTCGTCCCCAATTTAGGAACAAAGGTGACCGGCAGGTGAACACTCAGGTTCCTCCCTGGGATTACATTACCGTGGGGTCACCGGTGACGAGCTCACCTTCCCGGGCGGGAGGGGGAGATTCTAAGGACAGTGGCTTCAGCTCTCGTTGTGTCCACTGACCCCTCCTCTCTCCAGGTTTCGAAACCTATGATTTCAGTTTGGGGTAGTTATCTGACATCAATGAAAATAAAGTATATGAAAAATATATATATTCTTTCAAGAAAAAAAATGTTGTATATATATGTGTGTGTCTCTGTATACCCAATTAATACTTTTAACTTACATTTATATGCACATATACAAAATTTTTTTTCCAACATAAATTGTATCACATCATGTTTTGTTTTGTAACTTGCCCTTTTCTCTAAACTACTTATTTTGCAGATTTTCCCATGATGGTGCCATGTGTCGCAAAGTATGGATATACTCCAGTCTATTTAATCAGGACCCAGTTGGTGAACATTTAGGTTGCTTCCAATTCTTTTCTTTTATAAAGAACATCCAGTTAGCATTAGGTAACTTTCTTTTTAAAAAAATATTGTCCTTTTTTATTTATCTTTTATTTGCACGTATTTATTTATTTGGCTGTGTTGGGTCTTTGAGGGCTTCTCACAAGTTGTGGTGATAGGGCTTCCGAGCACAGGAGCTCAGAAGTTGCAGTCCATGAGGTTCGCTGCTCGCAGGCACGCGGGGTCTTAGTGTGACGACCAGGGGGCTACTCTTTGTCAGGCTGCCGTGTATGGGCTTCTCACTGAGGTGGAATCTCTTGTTGCCGAGCCGAGGCTCTAGGCGTGCAGGCTCAGTTGTGGCTCACAGGCTTAGTCGACCCAAGGCACGTGGGATCTTCTCAGATCAGGGATCCATCCCGTGCCCTCTGCATCGGCAGGTGGATTCTTAACCTCTGGACCACCAGGGAACTCGCCAGGTAGCTTTCTTAATTATTCTTTCTCCCACTGAGCTCTGCTTTGAGCTCAGTTATATAAATTCACTTCCATATCTCAGTCCTGATATAAATGATTGCATTTCAGTTCTGGACTAGTTAAGTAGCTTGCTGTACCAAATGAAGAGATGAGTATAAAGTAGAGGAAGGGGATGAAGGGGAGACAGTAGAATGATGGGTAAAAGTGGGCTGGGAAGGACCCTCTGAACTGATCCTGGATGAATGAAGAAATGAACCATGCCTTCCTCTCAGAGGTAACACCTATGGCCTGCGTGCATGCTGTGTGTGCTAAGCTGCTTCAGTAGTGTCCTACTGTTTGTGACCCCATGGACTGTAGCCCACCAGCTCCTCTGTCCATGGGATTCTCCAGGCAACAATATGGGGGTGGGTTGCCATGCCCTCCTCCAGGGGATCTTCCCAACCCAGGGATCAAATCCATGTCTGTTAGTCTCCTGCACAAGACCACCTGAATAGTAGTCTTCTAACCTGTCTACCAAGGTGAGACTTCCAAGAATGCCTACCAAGGGTAGGAGGTAAAGCAAGGAGGCTGTCACGGCTGGAACAACATGAGAAAGAAGTAGGATGAGAGGGTGGGAAGGACCCAGGGGCCAGTCATATGGGGGTCTTAGAGTATTAGAGGTTTTTTTCTGGGTGTGATCAGACATCTAAAGGGAGTTTGGGGTAGAGGAGTGACGGTCTGGCTCACAATTATGATCCTGGTGTTACAGATGGGAAATCTGAGGCTCAGAGAGGTAAGGAAGTTGCCCCATGTCACACAGCTGGAAATCTCAGACCCTGAGCTCCATCATGTCAACATAAGTGCAGCCCTATGCTCCTGACCATATGCCTTCCTACCTTCTTCCTTACACAACTACAGTGTGAGCATAGCTCACACTTGCACCTAGCAGCAGAGTCTGCTGCCAGCAGGAAAAAAAGTCCCTGGAGCACGTGTTCCCGGCCTGAAGAGAAGACCCATTCTTGCACCCTGCCACTGGAGTCATTCTCTCTCTCTCTTATTTTTTTAAACTTTAAAGTGTTTATTTGTTTGGCCGCACTAGGTCTTGCTTGTGGCACGCGAATTCTCAGTTGCAACATGCAGGATCTACTTCCCTGATCAGGATAGAAGCCGGGACTCCTGTATTGGAAGTGAGGCGTCTTAGCCACTGGACCGCCAGGGAAGCCCCTGGAGTTGTTCTCTTGACCTCTGAGCTCCAGGACCTCTGCCAGCCTTGCCTCTTCCTGTCTCATCTGACTTCTGATCCTTGCCTTACTACTGAGCCTAATGGCCAGACACTCACTCAGCTTCTAGAATTACTTTCTAGCTTCTGGCCTTAGATTATTTAATCTCCATGACCTCTTGCGGGACTTGAGGAAAAGTGGCGATGCTGTTCATTGTGGCTTGGCACTGTTTGGTCTTAAGACATGGCTCTGTTGCTCATAGCTGTGTGGCCCTGGGCAAGTCACTTAGCTCTTCTGAGTGCTAAGGCTCTTCAGTCGTGTCCTTCTCTTTGCAACCCTATGGATTCTAGCCTGCCAGGCTCCTCTGTCCACGGCTTTTCTCAGGCAAGAATACTGGGGTGGGTTGCCATGCTCTCTTCCAGGGGATCTTCCAGACCCAGGGATCGAACCCAAGTCTCAAGTCTCCTGAAATTGGCAGGCAGGTTCTTTACCACTAGCCTCACCCGGAAAGCAGTTTCTTATCTACCAAACTGGGACAATACCAATAGCACCTCCTGGGCTGTTATGAGGAACACTTTTATTTTATTTTTAGGCCATACCACGTGGCACGTGGGATCTTAGTTCCCCAACCAGGGGTTGAACCCAAACCTCTGCATTGGGAGCAAGGAGTCTTAGCCACTGGACCACCAAGTAAGTCCCCATAGTGAGGAATAAGTGTGAAATGGGCATAGAGCTCCCTGTGCAGTGTCTGGAGAGGTGGGTGCTCTGCAGAAGTGAACTGAGAAGAGGGCTGTTCTTCTCCCCAGTCTTCCACTCCTCTGTCTCTGACCCTCTTCCCTGCTCGTCTGCTAGTTCCAGGTCCCCTGTCCCATGTGCCCTCTGGCAATGTTGCATGTTTCCAGTGGACCATGTGCAAACCTGATAAAAAATACAGGAGGAGGAGGAGAAGTGTGTTTACCAGGAAAAAGAACCACGTTGTCCATCTCTTTTCATTTTCACTCAAAATGAGTCTATCCACACCTTTGGTGCCACATCCTCTTTTTGAGGTTATATCAAGCTCTCAGTTTATAGGAAAATTATGGTATGCTTTATAGATCTATAAGAAATCAGATGGAACATTGAATTCCTTAGACGTAATTGACACCAAAGAATATATGGTGCACAGGGGTTACCCCCAGATTCACTTAGCTACCTCCATGGACCTTTGGAGGAGCCATTTCTAGAAGATGTACTCATTTTCAGGGCTAGTGAATAGCGTGTGGAATGTAATTTAGGTGTTGTGATTGGACTGAGGAATCAAGCAGAGGAATACTTCCAAGATTCTCATCTTTTAAAAAGGCTTATTCTTTCTGTATAATTTCAGACTGACAAAAAATATTCCCAAAAGTCCATCCAGCAAGTTCCCATATAAACTTCAATCAGCTTCCTCTAATATTAACACTTTACATAATCAAGATGTGACTAACAATGTCGTCTAAACATTGATATAATTATAATACTGTTAACTTAGCTGTAGACTTTATTCCCAAGTGGCTCATGTGGTAAAGCATCTGCCTGCCATGCAGGAGACCTGGGTTTAATCCCTGGATCAGGAATATCCCCTAAAGAAGGGAATGGCAACCCACTCCAGTAACCTTGCCTGGAGAATCCCACGGACAGAGGTGTTCATGGGACCACAGAGTTGGATGGGACTGAGTGACTAACTCACAGACTTGAATCAAATTTCCCCAATTTTTCCATTTACATCCTTTTTCTAGTCCAGGATGCCACATCACATTTAGTTGTGATGCTCCTTAGTCTCTTCCAATCTGTCACAATTTCTTGATGTTTCCTTATCTTTTGTGATCTTAATGGTTTTGAACTATACTAGTTAAGTATGTTGTAAAATGTCCTTTAATTGGGGTTTTTCTGATGCTTCCTGAGTAGCTTAAGGTTATAAATTTGGGGGAAGAACACACCATGGGATGTGCCCTTCTCACTGTACTGTGTCCGGGACTAGATATTATTGGTATATCTTAATTCCCAGTGATGTTACCCCTTATCATTTGTCTGCCAGGGTTCTCTACTATCTGTTTCTCCTCAAACTTTCACTCACTAATTTTAGCATCCGTAAGTGGTTTGTGCCTGTTGCAGTTATTTCTGTGGTGTTCAAATGATCCTATCTGAAGTAGCCTTAACCAGGAAAGTGAAAATCGAAAACTGACAAAATGATATTTTTAAGACTTCAAAATGATAAATAACTTTTTTTGAATTTTTAATTCTGTGTTGGGGTATAGCCCATTACCAACGCTGTGACAGTTTCAGGTAAACAGGAAGGGACTCAGCCGCACATATGCACGTATCCATTCTCCCCCAAACCCCACTTCCCTTCAGGCTGCCTCGTAACATTGAGCAGAGTTCCCTGTGATCCACAGTAGGTCCTTGTTGGTTACCCATTTTAAATACAGCAGTGTGTACATGACCTTCCCAAACTCCATAACTATCCTTTCCACCCAGCCACCATAAATTTGTTTTCTAAGTCTGTGAGTCTCTCTCTGATAAATAATTTTTAACAACAAAAACTGGCCTTGAACTAATAAAATCTGTAAGCAAATAAAAACAAACATTAGTTTAACAACAAAAATTAAGTATTTGTTATTAGAAGCTACCTCTCTTCATTGGTGGTTTATCTTTAGTTATAAAGTTTCCAGGAGATCATTGCTTCAAGCCCTTGACATTTGAAACAGCTGGATACTTGATAAGGAAATTATACTTGCTTCTAGAATTATAAAAATCTCAGCTTTGTAAAAATGCTCTCTTAATGGTCATTTCTCTATTGGTGATCAACATGTAAAATTTAATAGATACTAATTTGGAAGGACTGATGTTGAAGCTGAAACTCCAATACTTTGGCCACCTGATGCGAAGAGCTGACTCATTTGAAAAGACTCTGATGCTGGGAAAGATGGAGGGCAGGAGGAGAAGGGGACGACAGAAGATGAGATGGTTGGATGGCATCACTGACTTGATGGACATGGGTTTGGGTAGACTCCAGGAGTTGGTGATGGACAGGGAGGCCTGGCATGCTGTGGTTCATGGGGTCACAAAGAGTTGGACACGACTGAGCGACTGAACTGAACTGAATATCTTACTGGCGTGTATACATGTGTCTGAGTAAGTTTTAAAAAGAAAACTTACAGATTCATAGGCAGGAAAAATTTTGAATTTATAAATTTAAATTCTGGAAGGAAGAGTTGCCTTTTCTTTTTCCTTTATTCATTTACAACACTATCAACTCATGGATATTTACTTTGTTCTTTGCATTGTAATCCCATGTTACTGTCATTTATTTTGTTGTTCAAATTGTTTCAGCTTTGGCTATTGGAAGCTCTTTCAGGTTTCAACAAGCCCCCAGCCCTGGTGTTTGAGCACTTCCTTATTTTATAGCCCTACGAGATGTTTCAGGCTCGTTTTGTACCATCACTGCTCCACTCCTGAAATCAACGGAGTGCCTAGGGCCACCTGGGATGCCCATGTGGTGACCTAGATGGATTGGGAGGGTGGGAGAGAGGCTCAAGAGGGAGGGGATATATGTATACATATGGCTGATTCACTTCGTTGTACAGCAGAAACTAACAAAGTGGTAAAGCAATTATAGTCCAACAAAAATAATAAAAAGATTCATCCATGTTCTTATATGGACCGCAAGTTTGTTCCTTTTAACTACTGAGTAGTATTCCACATACTGATATATCACAGTTCATTTATCTATTCACCAGTTGAAGAACATCAATCAGATGTTTCGTTTAGGGAAATTATGAGTAAAACTGCTGTGTAAATATCCACATATAGGTTTTGTGGAAGCATTAAGGTTTCAGTCATGAGTGAATGTCCAGGAGTGGGCTTGCTGGGTTGTATGGTAAGTATATATTTAACTTCATAAGAAACTGGCAAACTGTCTTCCAAAGTGACTGCACCATTGTGAATTTCTACCAATGAAGTATAAGAGTTCATCCTTATCAGCACATAACGGTGTCAGTTTTTTTCTTGTTCTTTTTAAAACCACTCTAAAAACATGTAGTAATTCTCATTGTGATTTTAATTTGCCCATCTCTAATGACTAATGATATTGAGCATGTTTCAACAATCATGTTTATTAGCCGGCTTCCCCGATGGCTCAGCAGTAAAGAATCTGCCTGCAATGCAGGAGACACGGGTTCGATCCCTGGGTTGGGAAGATGCCCTGGAGGAGGGCATGGCAATCCACTCCAGCATTCTTGCCTGGAGAATCCCATGGACAGAGGAGCCTGGCACGCTACAGTCCATGGAGTCGCAAAGAGTTGGACACAACTGAAGGAATGGAGCACACACACACAGGCTATTTGCCACCTGAATGGCTTTTTGGTGAAATGTCTGTTCAAATCTTTTGTCTGTCCATTTCCTCATCACCTTATGGACCTGAAACTCTCACCCCTACTTCTGTCTCTCTTCATCCCCACCCATGGGGGCTGTCCTCTCTCTACCTCTCCCCCATTGTAATCACAGATTCTTTTTAGGTATCCCCCCATCGACCAAATGGTTTGGTGAATTTTACTCTGTGGTATGTACTATGCAAGCATTTTAAATTTGCAACTGTAAAACTATACTTTCGTATTGGTCTACTTTGTCAAACCACCACTCCTAAGATTCTGATATGAGTCCCTCAGGGATATTGTTCCAGCACCTGTCTCCCAGTGACGTGGCCCATTAGTGTTGTCAAGAGACATAATGGAAATTGGACATGCCCTTCAGCAGAGTGAAGCATCTTCAAGGGACTTAATGTTGGGTGCTGGGAGGATTTCCATTCAGGTTCCTCAGGTAGAGCAGATGGTCAATATGTAAGTATGTTTAGGATGAAGGGAATGATTTATTTCCATAGGTTTCCTGACTTTAAAAAGTATTTAGGGACTTCCCTGGTGGTCTAGTGGGTAAGACTCCAAGCTCCCAGTGCAAGGGGCCTGAGTTTGATCTCTGGTCAGGGAACGAGATCCCAAATGCTGCAACTTTAAGACCCCACATGCCGCAATGAAGATTGAAGGCCCTACATGCCACAGCTAAGATATGGTGCAGTCGAATAAATATTTTTTTTAAAAAAGTGTTTGGATCAACCTCACACTCTACAGTGAAATGTCGTGAATTATAATTAAAATAAAATGAGGAGGGAAGGCAGGCTCCCCTGTGCCAGAGACTTGGTATTCATTCATTCATTTAATCCTCACAATTCTGAGAGGTCATTTACTCCCAGCTGGCAAATGAGAAGACTGAAATTCCAGGGCCTGGCCTACAGCCCTGGGCTCAGACTCCAGGGCTTTCAACTCTCTCCACAGTTTTATTTTACTGCCTCAGGGGTCTAATACTAGAAATATTATAAATTTCTTTTTTAGAAATTAGTATTAGAAATAATATTAGAAATTAGTAATATTAGAAATAGTATTTTAAGAAAGTGGCAATTTAGAGAATCACAGAGACCCTGAGAGGTGGGACCTGGCTATGGCTGGGACAGAACTTATTTCTGGCCTTTACTCATTTGCTGTGTGAATTTGGAGAAGTAATCCAACATTATTTTGCTCTGGTTTGCCTCTCTTGATCTGTGGTCTCCAAACTGTTTTTATTGCACATCTCATTGGTTTAAAAAAAAAAAAAAAAGTTATGGCATGCTTGCTTATAAAGTATTTATCTATTTATAAAATTATATACCTATAAAGCTCCACTAACATTTATGTATGTTTTTAAAACATTTACTAAAATAGAAATTTCAAAAAGATGAGAGACTGCCCTCACTAGTGTTTTTACTTGGGACCATGTGATGTATTAGATTGTTCTTGTTTTCACCTCATGTGACAAATGAGGAGTCGAGGTGCCTGCTCTGCCGTATTCCTGCTGTTTACTTCTGTTTGCATCTCTTATTAGCTTTACTCTCTGATTCCATTAGAGAAATAACTTTAAGCCTTTAACCTATTTTTATCAGGGTTAGTTTTATCAAAACTAGCTTAGAAATCTATAAATCCATGCAAACTGCCACACATAAACTGCAGTGTGTCCCACAATAAAAACAAATATGTTACGGGGATGCTATTAATATCTCCAAATTATGGGATTCCCTCAGGTTTTCTCCTCTGTCGTCCAGAACACCTGGCCTTCTGACAGGAGGGCTGAGAGAGGAGACCTGTGTCAACTCATTTATTAAGTACTAGTTAAAGCTTAATTTTTGTTTGTTTTAGATAAAAATAAATCTAAGCTGGAATATTTTCTTATTTGGCTCAAAAGCACTGTCTTGAATGTCTACCCAGGTACAAAGACTTCATTTTAGGGCCCACTGATCTATAAAATGAGTCCGTGTTCCCTCCAAGCAGAGAAAACCTAGGGGTCAATGGTATGAGTTCCATTAAACGTTTTTGAATTATTCAGAGAAAGGGCTAAAATGCCTTTAAGAAAAATATTATCGCATCTCTAAACTAATTTTGCTGCAGGAATTGAGGACATCTAAGGGGGAGGATGATGTTAACAGAAACTGGGGCTCACATTAAATGTGAGTCCTGCACTTCTGAAGATGGCCTGCTTCCTGCTGTACCTTTGACACTGGAAGATGGAGGAGGCTACTTTGTTGACGTTTCTTCTGGTCAAGGAACTCAGATGAGCCTATGACCCATTCAGAGTCTCCTTCTCTGAATTCTCTTTCCCATCTCAGAATATCTAAACCTTTTAAAAATCAATCTGCCCTAGAACAAGCTGGAGTCAGGTCCCCAAGGTAGAGAAAAACCCCAGACTGGTCCAGGTAAGATAAGTTAAGGCCAGCTTACAGGAGCAGCCCCTTGGAGAGCCTGAGCTGACTTCTAACTCTAACCTAAGGGCTTGGAATGAAAGTGAGTCAACTTTAGGAATGCAGTGAATTCTACATTTAGCCCCAAATTAGTCCTCATGGCAAAAAGGGGTAGAGCCATGGCTTTTGTTCAACCTCCTTTTCGGCTGCAACAAAGTGACTGGTGAAAACAGGGGTTGGAGAAGGAGCAGGCTAGCATGAGTTAAGTGGGGAGCCCTGGGACCAAGCAAGCCCCCAACACTGAGGCAAAATGCTGCATGGCTTTATTGGGTGTCTCTCTCAGCTGTTGCTTAAAAAAAAAAATTGTCTTACAATAGGAGAAGTAAAAGAAATATATGATGAAAAGACCTACAATTTAAAGTACTCCAAGAAATCCACAATTCAATGGCAAGAATATAATTTAAATGACCTGGAGGAAAGGACATTTTTAGTTTCTAAAGTAGAGTTCATGTCCACTAGAACTTCGACAGCTAAGGTGAGTCAGTCAGCAAAAAAATACACATATTTTACTAAAAAACTTTTTTAATAAGGCTTAATATTTGGAATAAGAAATTCTTGTACACATTTTCATTTAAATCCACAACTTGCAACAGAGCCTAATAAAAGTCTCCTTTCTGACAACCCATCCTCCCAGCCACTTAATTCCTCTCCAATTCAGAGATGCTGAGACAGTTCGTCTTTTGTTGACACTGTTGTTCCGTTGCTAAGTTGTGTCTGACGCTTTTCGACCCCGTGGACCATAGCTTACCAGGCTTCCCTGTCCTTCCCTATCTCCCAGAGTTTATTCCAACTCCTGTTCATTGAGTTGGTGATGCTATCTAACCATCTAATCCTGTCATCCCCGTTCATCTTTATTGGCCAACAAATGTGTGACTTATGGGTGAATTGGTCTGGCTTATGAGAACAGGCAGTAATCCAAGAACAAATTCTAGTAGAAATGAAAAGTTGTTAAAGAAGCACTTTTTTTAAGGATTGTTTCATGCGTGCACAATCAGTAGCATCATCCCCTGATAGGAAGCACAAGGAAAAAACATAGAGGTTACCAGTGCTTAGGAGGAAAATATTTTGACGGAATGCAAAGAGATAACATAACTCCCCTTCTTTTGATTATCTACTGAATGTTTGGCGGCTTTTGACGTTGAGGATCTTTATGTAAGTACTTGAGTTAGAGTTTGGCATCTGGTTTGACCTGAATTGACCAGGCACAGCTCGCCCTAATTATTATGAGGTCATGTGTGACAAGAAGGACTTTTCTTGGCTCTGGAATGTTCCAAACCATCAGATGTAAAGTCTAGCCATTTCTCATTAAATTTTCCTGTCTTTGGATATGGTTCTAGATTCTCCCAGCCATTAGACTCTGCTTTATGAAAGAAGTTCCTCACATCCTAACCATCGCTCTGGTCCCAGATTCCAGGAACCCAAGGAGAGATGTGTCATAATTTAAGTGGTTGCCAGCTAAACTCCTTTCCCAGGAGGTGAGAGAGAAAGAGGGTAGCAAAAGTTCTTTCAGTAACTGATATTTCACATGCTTTATCTCATTTGATAATAGATGCCCACCCACTCCTCTTATATTTTCAATGTAACAAATGTCATGAAATGAAACTGTTAAAGACTTGCATCTATGGTGTGTATATCCTGGTCCTCACCATTCCAGAAATCATCTCTAACTTCAAGGCGTGGGGAAGAAATGGGGTGTGAAATAGTATTTACTAGGCAAAAATGTGGGCTTCCCAGGTGGCTCAGTGGTAAAGAATCTGCCTGCAATGCAGGAGATGCAGGAGACTCAAGTTGGATTCCTGGGTCGGGAATGTCCCCTGGAGTAGAAAATGGCAACCCATTCAGGTATTCTTGCCTGGAAAATCCCATGGACACAGGAGCCTGACGGGCTGCAGTCCGTGGGGTTGCAAAAGACATGACTGAGCAACTGGGCACACAAACACACGGGCAAAAACATATAAATACACCGTGACAAACGACCACTCGAGGTTTTTCCAATGTCCCAGGGATCTTTCAGCCCTGGTCTGTGAAACTCTGTGATGTCTCCAGATTATAATCCTCTGTACCACCATCTCCAAAACAATTCACCATCATTTAAATGACAAATGCACGTGAGAAACTGTCTGAGTGTTATGACAACACACACGGCGATAGAGTGTTTACTCACTGTTTCTTCAGATCGGCTCACAGACTGTTGGAACTTCAGCCTTCCAGGCTAACATTTTTCAAAGCTCAGTCATGTGCATAAATCTTCATGCCTTTTTAAATGGAATTTTGAAATTGTATCAAAATGATATTGCAAACAGTGAAAGATTTCTGTATTTGTCATGTCTAATTCTATATATCTAGAAGTTATCACTTTTAGCACTTCTAAGTTAGTGTCCTGTTTGCCTCCGTTTCTTTATTTTTTATGACAAATCCTGATGTTTCTCCTTGATTTTTTTTTAATGTTAGCATTATTTATTGATTGACTTGTGTGGCAGATTCAGATCAAGCTTAATTTCAATATCCCTTACCCAACTGCCACCCCCACTTTCCAACCTTCCCTCTTCTTTCAATAGAAGCATTTGGATAAAATCAATATTCAGCTGACATTACTTTAAGGAGGAAAACACTATTGACCTCTGAGCCATGTAGTAAAGTGTGTTTCCTTTTCCTTTTCTGGACAAATTTTTGTTTTCCTTGGGAAACCTTTTGCAGTGTTGATAACAGTACCAGAGTTGGATAAGATTTCTTATACAGTTTTCCCTAATACACCTCCAGACTTTCCCTTAGTTGCATAAATCTTCTCTCTGCATTCATATTCTTGGCATCACACCAGTTTGATCTTCTTGAAGACTTCTCTTCTGGAGTCTTCTGAACAGCTGGATGAGGGGGGGCAGTTTTCTGGCCCTTTGGAATTCTACTTCTTCCTAAACAGATTTTTTTTTCTTTTGTTTAAAATTAATTAATTTAAAAAATTAAATTATGAAAGTATGATAACATATTTGCTGGAGACTTGGAAAATACAGAACAAGATTACACATAGTTACACTATATATTTTTTATTTACACATTTACACAAAATAGTTACATTTACACATTTATTTACACATTTACACAAAATAGTTACACAATTATTTTTTAAGTAGATAAATTAAGCTTTTTGGTTAGAGTTTCAATATCAAGCTCTCAAAAATTAATAGAATGAATGTACAGAGAAGTAGATGGATATGGTAGACCTAGAAAGCACTAAGAACCAATCCAAGATAACTAAGATTGATATAATTTTCACAGGACAGTAGGGTACAAATTCTATTCAAGTTCCCATAGACTATAAACTAGGAGACACTGGAACATAAAAAGAAGATGCAAAAATTTCATGGCCTAAAGGTATTAAAATCACACAGTCTTTCTCCTATCACTGTGGAATTATGTTAGAAATAAATATCAAAAGATACTTGAAAATAACCCACATATTTTCAAGTGCAATGTGACATTTACCAAGAGAGATCTAAGCAGACTTTTAAACGCTTTTCATCTTACCTCCCCGCCTCTGCTTCCAGAGGTAATTGATCGTACAAATCCCTAGGCCTTTCAGAGGTTCTGAGATGCAAATCAGGTTGCCTGTCAACTTCACCCACTGCTGGCTTGGGAGTCAGCTTTCCCAGATCAGCTCATCAATTACCCCATGTCCATCTTGGATGTCTAGTTTCTAAGATTTTGTTGCCATAATATCTCTCTCATTTTATTTGTATCATTAGGTGCAAATTTTGTGCTACTGTGTATGCTTTAAAACAAATCCTTCTAAATCTTTTTACACTGTTGGTAGGAATGTAAATTGGTACAGCCATTATGGAAAACAGTATAGAAGTTCCTTAAAAAACTGAAAACAGTTACGAAATCCAGTGACCTGGGTTCGATTCCTGGATTGGGAAAATCCCCTGGAGAAGGGAATGCCAACCCACTCCAGTATTCTTGCCTAGAGAATTCCATGGACAGAGGAGCCTGGCAGGCTACAGTCCGTGGGGTCACAGAGTCAGACACAACTTTGCCTGTGTGTGTATGATCCAGCGGTCCCACTCCTGGGCATGTATCTGGAGAAAACCATAGTTCAAAAACACACGCACCCCAGTGTTCATAGTAGCACTATTTACAGTATGCAAGACATGAAAGCAACCTGTGTCCACAGACAGATGAATGGATAAAGAAGACGCAGTGTGTGAACACACACACACACACAATGGATTATTACTCAGCCAGAAAAAGGAATAAAATAATGCCATTTGCAGCAACATAGATGGGTCTAGAGGTTATCATACTACGTTAAGTAAATCAGAGAAACACATATATCGTATGCTATCACCCATATGTGGAATCCAAAATATAATACAATTGAACTTATTTACAAAACGAAACAGACTCACAACCATAGGAAACAAAATTATGGTTAGCCAGTGGGGAAAGGGAGGGAGGGATAAATTAGGAGCTTGGGATTAACATATACACACTGCCTTATATAAAATAGATGACCAACAAGGACCTACTGTATAGCACAAGGAACTATACTTAACATCTCTTAATAACCAGTAATGAAACAGAATGTAAAAAAAGAATATATATAACGGAATCACTTTACACCAGAAGTAAAAATTTTTTAAACTAAATCCTTCTAAGCATGTCATTTTATTTTGTTTTACCTTTTTCTAAGCATTAAAAAACATTTTTACTGGAGTGTAGTTGATTTGCAAAATGAGTCGGTTATACATGTATCTACTTTTTTTAAACGTGATTTTCCCAAATAGGTCACTACAGAGTACTGAGTAGAGTTCCTATGCTATACAGTAGGTCCTTATTAGTTATTTATTTTGTATAGAGTAGAATAAATACATCATTTTAAACTGAAAAGTCTTTTCCATTTTTTCCCAGTGGAAATTGTTTGGACTATTGCTTCCTTAGTAGCTTTCTTTACATTGACTTGATTTCTGTATTTTAATTCATCCTATTGAATAATATTCATGAAATTATGATTGGGTATAATTATATTTTCTAAAATCGATTTCCTAAAATACACTTACATATATATTTTTTTTTAAATCTGGTATACCACCAGTGATGTTTACTCTACATATGGAAACATTACTCTGTTCTAAAGTAGAAACTAAGGTCCAAGGAGGTTACGTGCTTTAGGTCAAACAAGAGGCAGAACTAGGACATTCTTTGGCTCTCCTGAATCCCTTATTTGTTCTTATCAGTAAGCCAGGCTGCCTGAGCCTCTATCTAGATGCACTTGTTAATTATATACCTTACTTCTCTAAGCTCTTTACTAGCATTTACCATGTCATGCCATTATCAAACCATCCAGCCACTAAGTAATAGTCTTTGTTTAAAGCTCATAGTTCCAAATATGATCCACTTGTAGCCCTGAATAGGGAGAAAAATTGGTAGAAAAAATCAATGAGGTCAGTATTGCCTTCTACTCATCTGACAAGAATGGTTACTTATTAAGTAATCAAGTTTTCCGTCGTGGTGTCCAAAAGTCTTATTCATTTCACAATGAATAAAAGAAGGGCACCAGAGAAGTGTATGTTCTTTTCTTAGCTATGTGCAATACACGGGACCTCCAAGTCACAGAGACTTTACATATTTTCCCCAACAGAAGGTAGTGCAGTTTGTAAATGGCAGAATCTGTTTGAAAACACACTTTTTTCTCCAAGTCCATCGTTTAAATAGAAATGGCCCAAAGCCAGTATTACTTCAAGCATAGCAATTCTCACATAGTTTATCCTCACCAATAAATTCTGCAATACCAAATTTAGCTTGGTGAGGCCAGCACAATGCTGAAAATACTTCCTCTGCTGTTGCTTGGCAATGTTAATAAAAGTGGGGCAGATGTTGAACTACAGAGGCAGGTTAAATTTTGAAATTACACATGTTATTATAACTAATTAAATCCGAATGAAAGACACCAATTTGAGAATGACAAAGTCATTGAAATAGCACTTTGGAGTTTAACAGGACTCAATCTGTATAATATAATTTGGTCCTCTATAGTTATGCTTTTTAACTATCACAGTCTAACTTCAAATAATATCATTCCACTTTAAGTATAGTATAAAAATCTTATAACAGTGTGTTTCTATTTCTTCCTTCTTGCCTTTGTGCTTTTTTCATATATTTGCCTCAACATATGTTATGAATTCTATATACACTCTGACTATTTTTGCTTTAAATAGCCAATCACTATTTAAAGAAATTACCTATCTATTTACTGTTTCTGGACTCAACCACATTCTAGACTCTTGTCTGGTATCCTACCTGAAAAACTTCCATTAATATTTCATGCAGCAAAGAACTTCTAGTGATGAATTTTTTCACCTTTGAGAAGCCTTTTTCTCGCTTTTATATCTGAAACATGTTCACTAGGTATTATATCCAAGATTGACAGTTTTTCTTTCATCACTTTAAAGATGTTGCTCCCCCACAGCTTGCTGCTACACTCATCTGAGAGATGGCAAGTGGACCTGAGCCTCAGATGGTAAGGACCTGGCAAAATTCAAGCCAGGAACACTGGTGGGCCACAGCTGGACAACCCTACCTACAGGCTTCTATCATTTCCATGAGCTGCCAAATGTATGTCATTGGAGGCAGGGAAATGGGCAGAGGTACTTCATGCTGTCCTGAACACAAACCAAAATCTCCTTTCCTGTGCCTTGGTGGCAAGTACCGCCATGGCTGCAAGGTGCTGTAGAAAA
Source organism: Bos taurus (assembly GCF_002263795.3). Taxonomy (NCBI): domain Eukaryota; kingdom Metazoa; phylum Chordata; class Mammalia; order Artiodactyla; family Bovidae; genus Bos; species Bos taurus. The sequence goes on from NC_037339.1 coordinate 14,925,722, forward strand.
GGCAGAGGTGGTGGCTTCACGCTTCACAGTGTTTCCATTCCTCCAGTCCTTGTGGAAGTTTCACTGTGACCTACCAGTTTACCAGTTCAAGCCCTGGGTAACTACCAGCGGGTATATACAGAGATTGGTTACGACATGGGAGCACCCCACAGCCTCAAGCTGCTGCTGGGTTAATTAGGGAAAACTGCTGCTGCCTTCACTTCCCCTGGCTGGCTTTGGACTCTCTTTCCCACTTGTACTTTGGCAGAGATGCTGAATGCTGATGAGGTAGCCCTTGGACTCCTGCCAGAAGAGTCTCTAATTAAGGCAATTAGGTGAGAGCTGGAGCACACGGTAGTGAGCCCTGCAGTGGTGCCAAGGGTCTCCTGGGTCAAGAGACCATGTTGTAGCTCTGCAGCTGATGGATCCCTAGGGGGAGTCTCAATGAAACCAAAGCAAGAAGAAATCACCTTTCCTTTTGTGAAACACTCCAGGGTGTCCAAAACAATGCAAAGTGACAGTGACAGGTCAATACAGAGCAAGGAAAATATATTTTGCAGTATCAGCTTCATTTCCTGGTTGATGAATTTGGCAAGAACTGCATCACTGACAGACAAATCAATGTAAAATATTTAAAAATGAATATTATAGAGAGACCAATAATAGTGACCCTTTTGTGGGAAATCACTACATGACAAATTCTTTCACAGAGTACTTTATTTCTGCAAAAAAAAAAAAAAAGCTATTATTCCCATTTTACAGATAGAAAGTGAGGCTCAAAGAGGTGGAAAAACCACAAAACTAGCACTTAGAATGCCCAGGAAGAATCTTTCTTCATCATCATAGTGCCTGCTACCTTCCATCACTCTACCATGCTACCTTTCAAAGGCTAATGACCACCCCACTCCTGCCACTCACACACGTGCACTTAAGGAAAGCAACTGAGACACCTTTACTGTAGGAATTTGGCCTTCTGACTCTACTTTCTAATTGTCTTTAAAACTCTGAACAAAGGGCCTCTTCCTCTCCATATTAGGTTGTGGTATCTTCACTGTTTCACCAAAACCAAACCAGTGGAAAGTACCAAAGAGGCACATTCATGACAACGAGATAAGCTGGCTAATAACCACTTTTCTTTCAGTATCACGGGGCCCTTTAATCGCCAATCGCTTAAGTTTTTTACTGTGATAAAATATATGTAACATAAAAATTTTCCCTTTTAGGGCTTCCCTGGTGGCTCAGTGGTAGAGAATCTGCCTGCCAATGCAAGAAACATGGGTTCGATCCCTGGTCTGGGAAGATCCCACACGCTGCGGAACAACTAAGTCCATGTGCCATGATTACCAAGCCTGTGCTCCAGAGCCTGGGAACTGCAGCTACTGAAGCCTATGAGCCCTCGAGCCCACACTCCACAGCAAGAGAAGACACTGCAGTGGGAGGCTTGCGCCCTGCATCTAGAGAGTAGCCCCAACCTGCAGCAACTAGAGAAAAACCGTTGCAGCAACAAAGACCCAGCACAGCCAGTTAAAAAAGACAAATTTCCCTTTAAACATTTTCCAAGTGTACCATCCAGTGTACTGAGCGTGTCGACGCTGTTGTGCAGCCATCTTCACCATTTATCTAGCTTTTTCATCTTCCCAAACTGATGTTTTGTTTTATTTTTTAATTATTCTTGGAGTGTAGTTGATTTACAATGCTGTGTTAGTTTCTGCTATAAAGCAAAGTAAACCAGTTATACACATACATATATCCTGTCTTTATTAGATTCTTTTCACATATGGACCATTACAGAGTACTGAATAGAGTTCCCGTGCTGTACGGTAGGTCCTTGTTAGTCGTGTATTTTATATATAGTAGTGTGTGTGTCAATGCCCGTCTCCCAATTTATGCCCCCCCACGCTGCTGCTGCAGCTAAGTCGCTTCAGTCGTGTCCAACTCTGTGCGACACCATAGACAGCAGCCCACCAGGTTCCCCCGTCCCTGGGATTCTCCAGGCAAGAGCACTGGAGTGGGTTGCCATTTCTTTCTCCAATGCATAAAAGTGGAAAGTGAAAGTGAAGTCGCTCAGTCATGTCCGACACCTAGCGACCCCATGGACTGCAGCCCACCAGTCTCCTCCATCCGTGGGATTTTCCAGGCAAGAGTACTGGAATGGGGTGCCATTGCCTTATCCGATGCCCCCCCATAAGACTGCCCAAACTGAAGCTTTACTGTACCCATTAAACAGTATCAGCCCATGCCCCAAACCCCCTAAACCCGAAAAGCCACCATCTTACTTTTTGTCTCTATGAATCTGATTACTTCAAACACCTCATTTGAGTGGAAATAATCTGTGACTTATTTCATTTGCATGATGTCACAAGGTTAATCCACATTAAAGCATGTGTCAGAATTCCCTTCCTTTTTAAGACTGAATAATATTCGGTTATATGTACACACTTTTTTAATTCATCCATCTATGCATGGACCCAACCCACTTTTGAACACCTCTCCAGGTTAGAAAACCCTTCCTTCTTTTGAATCCAATTCTGTTTCCTTCTAACCTGTGTTCACAGATCCTAGCTCTGGCTCTCAACCTTACACAAAATAAGGTGAATCCCCTTCTCCGTGTCAGTCCTCTATTACCTTAAAACAAAGCCAAGTTGATTCTATGATCTACGAGATGAGGCCTGAGAACAAACACCCAGCTGGAGGAGCTGCTTCAGAGGGAGACACCTCCGCCCATTCATTCTCTGCCCCGAGGATGGGGGATCTTCAGCCCATCATCCCACATCAAGGGCCCCCTGCCTGGGGAGCTGCTCAAGGGGGTGACTCATTTCACAGTGTCCTGTCTGTCTACCGCACTCACCCCAAAGCATGGAGGGTCAGCAGAATCTCCCAGATATTCACTCCTCCACCCCCCCAGCCAGGTACAGTTTCCACCTGTCTCCCCAACCAGCTGGGCGCCCACCACCCACTGGCCCTACGAAAGGTTTCTGAACATCCATTCACGCCTCCGCAAATTATCTCCAAGATTACAGTAAGGGTGCAGAGACGTAAAGGACAGATGCCAGAGTGAGAAACTGAATGGGTTACTCCCGGAACGGCCGGTGCCGATGGCTTGCTCCTGGTAGAAAGAGGAGACGTCACCACACGCTTCTCCCCAGAGGAGGCGGCGGCGATCAGGTTGCTCCCCACTCCTGCCCCACCCCGAGGAATGGACTCAGTGACACTGCGGGCCTTTCTCTTCTCTGCTATCTTGGAGTCCAGGCGCCGCAGTGACCAAACGGGTCAGGTGCAGGGCTGCAAAAAGCTTTGTCCGAACTGCCTAGGGAGGATGTGGCCAACATTCCTAGGTTTGTTTGCAAATGTGGCCCAGAGAAGAGGTGTCAGGACAGCAATGCTGGCAGAGCGCGCCCATATCCGGAGCCCAGTCCCGCCCTCCCGCCACAGGTACTTCTGATGTATCCTTCCAACCCAGATGGACATGCATTTCACACTCCAGGGCGAAAAGGATCCTACACTCCAAACTCTTATCAGGGTGGGCTCTCTAATAGGATATTGTCTGTTACAACAGAACTCTGCTTTTCCAGAACTTAGAAAGCTATCAATGGACAAATTTCCCTGATATGTATTTTTCAGATTCTAAAAAATTCATCTCATGTCTCTATTACTTGGGCTTCCCAAGTGGCTCAGTGGTAAAGAATCCGCCTGCCAATGCAGGAGACACAGAAGAGGCAGGTTCGATCCCTGGGTCGGGAAGATCCCTGGAGGAGAAAATGGCAACCCACTCCAGTGTTCTTGCCTGGAGAATCCCATGGACAGAGGAGTCTGGCGGGCTACAGTCCATAAGGGTCACAAAGAGTCAGACACGACTGAGCACGCACACAGGCACATTACTTACTCATTATTCACTTTTGAAACCATCAAAAATTACATCTGACAAATAGCCATGAGATTATTGCATCAAGGACCTAGATAAAGATAGAAGTCAAGCGATAAAATGGGTTGAAAGAAGAAAGCAATTATACTAGGAGATTTAAGCTAAGGAAGTAATGAAATTAAAAATAAAGTTTTTAATTCTGGCTTCCTGGCAATGAAAGAGAAAAGGAAAAAAAAAGGAAGTTAGGCTGCATCAGTTCCATTATTTAATTAAAGAGAACATATACACTCATTAGGAGATGTTGTGATGATAAATTTCAAGCATGGGGTTATTTGCAAAAACTGAATTTAAACACGGCTTTTTAGGAACTCATCTACTATGTGTTTGAGACCTATCTGCACGTGCAAGTGTCTCTGTGTGTGTATGGATGTATATATCTATCTGTCCATCACCCTTCAGCTTTTTGTGTGTCTGTGTATTTAGTTGATTTAAAAAAAAATCTGTCAGGAGCCTTTGCAAGGCTTCATCTGTTTCAATTTGTAGAAATGGCTGCCTGTCATGAGAAAGAGACTGGTGGGAAGGATGGGGGCAATGCTGTGCTGTAGCCCCAGGACACCTGCACACTTCCTCTGTCCTGTTAGGCAGTTAAGCCGATCCTACAGAAGCCTGAGTTCTTGCTAAGTCGCTTGAGTCTTATGAACTGTAGCCTGCCAGGCTCCAAGATTCTCCAGGCAAGAATACTGGAGTGGGCTGCCATACCCTTCTCCAGGGGATCTTCCCGACCCAGAGACAGAAGCTGTGTCTCCAGCGGCTCTTGAATTGCAGACGGATTCTTTACCACTGAGCCACCAGGGAAGCCCCTACATAAGCCTACAGTTACATAATCCAGGACCTTTGGCCACTAGTGGGGGAAGGGGCAGTGGTCAGCCTTGCTGCCCTACGGCCAGGATCCAGGTGCCTCAGGAAAGCTCGTTGGCACCCAGGTACCCTGCAGCCAGAGCATCTGTGTCTGAGTGCACCCCATGGGCCAAGCCTGGCATATGACTGGGAGCCTGCTCGGCTCCCACTTGGCACCGCCACTGCCTGCCAGCCCTGGAACCCTGCCTCAAACCACAGCTGCCTGGCATAGGGCCTGACAGTCTGCCCACTCCTTTCTAGAGTAGTCTCTCTCTCTCCGAAGGGCTGGAGATGTCATCACACCCTTTCCTCCGCTGCTCCCAGGGGTCCTGCTTCTATCCTCGTGGCCCTGACATTCTTCCCCCATCAAGCCACTTACCTGTCACGAATGTTCCCCAGCCGGGAAACCCTACCCATCCCACACCTCCACATCTTTGTTCAAATACCCTGGAAGGTTACACCCTCCTCTTCACCAAACCCCTTAGGGAATCAGATGTCGATTTCAGCCCGTCCCCCTAAGAGGTCAGCCCAGCTCAACCCCTGGCTCCTCCCCTCTCCCCACTGAGTCATTTCTTAAACAGGTTATGACAGCAGGGACTTCCCTGGGGGTCCAGCAGATCCACGCTCCCAATGCAGGGGGCCCAGGTTCGATCCCTGGTCAGGGAACTAGACCCTTCATGCTGCAACTCAGAGTTTGTGTGCTGCAACTAAAGATACCACGTGCGGCAACAAAGATCGAAGACCCTGGGAGCTGCAACTAGGACCTGGTGCCGTCAAATAAAGAAATAAATATATTTTTTAAAAAGGTTATGACAGCCGACGGAGGTCTCATCTTTCCTAGAGAGTAGCCCACAGAAAGGATGTGTCCAGGCCTCCAGACAAGCAGGGTGTTTGTGGAGGGCTGTTATTCAACCTGATGAGCAGGTAGGAGGGATTGAAAAGGGTCCAAAATTACACATTGCATTGGAGTGGACACGGTTTGCTGACTTCTCCTGGCCAGGCTGCCATGGAGAGACTGAGGCTGTGTCCCTGGGACCACTCTTTGGAGGGAAATACAGGGAAAAGGTGCCCTCCTGTTGCACCCTTTAGGGTAAAGAAGAGCCAGAGGAAGAGATGAGATATTCTGGACCCTGAGGGACTTTCTATAAGAGGAAAACACTTTGTGGTGGGTTTTTAGCTAAATCCAAGGCTGGGAGCAGGGGAACTGTGGGACTATAAGGGCCAATTATGTTCTGAGGTAGAGGCTATAGGCACCCCCAGCCACGGACATGACCAGGAGATGTGATCTTTGGGATCCCATCGGGGAATCCTGCCAAGCCCAGGTGAGGAGCTGTGTGCTCCCTGGGGCTGAAGCATCCCAGAGAACCAAACAACAAACACAGCTTGAGCCCCATCTGCTTGAAAGAGATGTCTGTATCTGATCAAAGCAGGTCTACAGTGCCTGGTCCATTTTGCTGTTGTTGAGTCACTCAGTCATGTCTGACTCTGTGCGACCCCATGAACTGACTCTGTGTGACCCCATTCTTCTCCAGGCAAGAATACTGGAGTGGGCTGCCATACCCTCCTCCAGGGGATTTTCCCGACCCAGGGATCGAACCCGAATCTCCTGCATTGGCAGGAGGATTCTTCACCACTAAGCCACCAGGGAAGCCTCGCTCAGTCCACAGAGGGCATTCAGTACATTCACAACTACCACCCACCCGAAGTTGAGGGGCTGCGGTGGAAAGAGGGAAACGCCCCGAGTTTGCACACGCACATATGGCACCCAGGGCTCCTCGGGGTAAGGTGGAACTATGCCCCTTTACACCCCTGCTGAGGCCATGGCTCTGGGAGAGACTCTGAAAAGCCATCGCCACGCAGAATAGTTTTCTCTGGGTTCTTACTTCTCCCCAACTCTGCCTTCCAGGAAAACATTCCTATGGGCCACAAAGGGGAAGCGAGCCAACGGAGGCCGAGGCATATGGTGAGAGAATAAAACAGTGACTGTCACCGCAGTCTTGTTCTTTCAGAGCATCTAAACGGCATGAGCCGGGCCCCTCTTTTGTAACCTCAATTGGAAATGTATGGGAATTTATTTCCGCGTAGTGATGGAAAAGCAGATAAAATTCATCAATGGTGCGCTGTGTGCCTCCCTTCCAGGAGAGCAGTGAAAAAAAAGTCATTACATAAAGTACTTCATTTGATTTTAGATGTGCTGGAAAGCTAAACAAAATAGAAAGGAAATCCATTTTTCAGGCAAAATAAGACAGGGAGTGATTATGGACAGGCGAGTTATTTTTATTAAAAGAAGAATAACAGATACACTGAAGTCATAACCTGCTGTTTGGCCGGAGGGCTTTAAGATCGGAGAACACCCAAACCGGCCTTTTCCATTCCCTTTCCCCTGTGGTGACCAAAAAGACTCAAGCACTGACTCTTACGGGCTGAGGTTTCTGCTGTGAAAAAGTGACTGCTGGGTAGGTGATGCTGGGCTGAGGCTAGGGAGGCCCTGGCGCCATGGCCAGCCCTGTGGGTTACAGGCCTGCTGCCCGGAAACCACAGAGGGAAGGGCTGAGGCCACGCGGACAGTGACCACGGGAGAGACTTGATAGGAGGCAGAAGAGAAAGGAACGAGGTAATTATGAAACAGCAAAGATCGTTTCAAAGCAAAGTTTGCAAATGCTGTCCAGATGAGAAAAGATGACTTGCTCAAAACAATAGTTTTTCAAAATCGACATCTGCTTTTAAAAAATAATTTTATTTATTTATTTATGGGTGTGTTGGGTCTTCATTGCTGCTCGGGCTTTTCTCTAGTTGCGGCGAGCAGGGGCGACTCTGTTTGTGGTGTGTGGGTTTCTCACGGCTGTGGTTTCTTTTGTTATGGAACACGGGCTCTAGGGCCCTCAGACTTTAGCAGATGTGGCACGTGGACTCAGTAGCTGCGGCTCCCACGCTCTAAAGCACAGGCACACGGGTTTGGCTCCTGCATAGCACGTGGGGTCTTTCCGTGTCAAGGACGGAACCCGTGTCTCCTGCATTGGCTGGTGGATTCTTTACCACTGAGCCACCAGGGAAGCCTGATACCCACTTTCAAATCATCAAAACGTGTGCTTGGAGAACAATTGCCCAGGTTCAATGTCGCTGTGTGTGGGAATTGAGAAAACGAGCAGAGACCCACAGCTGTGCTGGTTTTCAAAGTGCAGTCCACAAAGCTTTTCCCTTGACTCAAGGGTGCCACAGAGTTCCGGGCCCTGCTCAGAACTACTGAGTCAGAATCTCTGAGAGCAGGGCCCAGAAATCTGTATTTTTAAAGTTTAAGTAATTTTTGAAAACCATTAACCCGAAAGGGTAAAAAAAGAAATTCTTAACATATATTACTCCCCCACCACCACATGCAATTTGCAGTCAGGCATAGCTCAGCTTGTAAAGAATCTGCCTGAAATGCAGGAGACCCTGGTTCGATTCCTGGGATGGGAAGATCTGCTGCAGGAGGGATAGGCTACCCACTCCAGGATTCTTGGGCTTCCCTGGTGGCTCATCTGGTAAAGAATCTACCCACAATGCGGGAGACCTGAGTTTGATCCCTGGGTTGGGAAGATCTGCAGGAGAAGGGAAAGGCTACCTACTCCATTATTGTGTCCTGAAGAATCCCATGGACAGGGTAGCCCATGGGGTTGCAAAGAGTCAGACACAGCTGAGCGACTTTCACTTCACTTCACGGTAAAGCACATCACATTTGGACTCAAAATGCTTGGGTTAAAGTTAGGCTACTTAGCCTTGAGCAATTCACTTAATTTCTTACAGCTCCAATTTTCCTCATTTGCAAAATAAAAATTCTACCCTGAGTTGTAAATATTAATAGACAAAGAATGTCAAAGCATTTGCAAAGTAAACTCTACAGGATTGGTACAAATGATTTTTTATTATTATCATGGACTTCCCAGATGGCATAGTGGTAAATAATCCATCTGCCAAAGAAGGTGACACAGGTTGATCCTTGGATCGGGAGGATCCCCTGCAGGAAAAAATGGCTACCCACTCCAGTATTCTTGCCTAAAAATTCCCACAGACAGAGGAACCTGGCAGGCTACAGTCCATGGGATTGCAAAGAGTTGGACATGACTGAGCATGCAAGAAAGTACAAGAATTATTAGCTGTCATGGTATTAATATAAGTCCCTACCCATGATGCCAGCACCGTAGTCTAATCGACTGTATCTCTTGCCTGGGTGACTCTAATACTTCCTTCTAAACAAGCTCTTCCCTCCTTCACCTTTCATCTCATACTCTGCTGATAATGCAACCCTCTCACTTAAAACCTTCCAAAGCTTCTTGTTGCTCTTAGAATACAGTCAAAGATCCTTAACAAAACTAGCTCTTTTCCTTACCAAGACCTTGATTGGCTCTGAGAGAAGGTAGATTGAAGTGCAAAACATCCATAGTATCATTGCTTGTCCAGTAAAAATCCACTAGGCTTAACTCTAGCCCTTGGGAGTCAAGGCAGCAAAGATGCTGCACAGAAGTCTCAACTGGTTGTAGGGCAGGATTAAAAACAAAGCCTTGATCTCACAGGCATGCCTGAGGCAACCCTATTGGAAAAGGATAAAGGATAAAAATATAGTATTAAAAATGTAGGCTCTGGGTCGTCCCAGTGCACCAGCCCCAAGCATCCAGCATCGTGCATTGAACCTGGACTGGCATCTCGACCAGAGGGATGGTATGGGGAGGGAGGAGGGAGGAGGGTTCAGGATGGGGAACACATGAGAAATAAAGGAATAAAAAATTTAAAAAAAAAAAAATGTAGGCTCTGAACTATGTAGGCCTAAAGAAATGATTCTAATTTGTAGTGTTTATAACACCATGATTAAATATCATCTAAAGGCTTAAAAGTATTTTTTAATATGTAAAGATATTTGCTGATAGGCATTTTTATTGATGGAAACATTTTTCATTTTTTAAAATAAACTTTTATTTTATGACAGCTTTATATTTACAGAAAAGTTACAAAAACAGTCCAGAGGGTTCCTGTAGACCCCTGACCTGCTTGCCCCTAATATCATTCTTGCTAAACTTAGCCACATTTATCAAACATAAGAAATCAATGTTGGCTCAATACTAAACTCCGGGCTTTATTCAGATTCCACCAGTTTCTCCATGAATGTCCTTTTTCTGATCCAGATCTAATTCAGGATTTCATATTGTGTTTAGATGTGACATCTCTTTGGTCTTTGGTCTCTTCTGATCCATGATTGTTTTTCAGATTTTCCTTGTTTTTGACAACCTTAATAGTTTTGGGAAGGCCTGGTCAGGTGATTCATAAAAAGTCCCTCAGGTGGGGTTTGTCTGATGCTTTCTCGTGATTAGACTGGATTATAGGAATCTATAATCTAATGAGTGTGTCTGGGGAGGAAGCCCACAGACGGAAAGTACTATTTTCATCACATCTGTCAAGGGTACATGCTATCAACATGAGTTCTTATTGTTTGTTTGCCTTTACATATTTATTTATTTGGCTGCACGGGGTCTTAGTTGCAGCATGTGGGATCCAGCTCCCTGTCCAGGGAACGAACCCGGCCCTCTGCACTGGGAGCACAGTCTTAGCCACTGGGCCATCAGGGAAGTCGCAACTTATCATCGTTTATGCCAGTCAACCCTGGTTGTCTTCTGGAGGTAGTACTTGCTAGACTTCTCCACCATAAAGTTACTTTTCTTCTCTTTCTGTGCTATATATTTTGGAATCAAGTCGCTAAGGACAGGTCTTTCTCCACACTGAAAGTGTAGTGTGTGTTAGGGGTTGGGGTGGGTTTAAGCTCCACCTCCTAGAGTGTAGCTGTGTGAATTATTTGGAATTCATCTGGAAGGGGGCCTTGCCTCTTCTCCCTCTTCCTCATTTGTTTATTTCTTCAGCCACTTATTTATAGTAAAATAGATTCATGGATATTTACTTTATAGTTTGGGTTATATCCACTACTATCTATGTTGCCACTCATTATTCCAGCTTTGGTCACTGCAAGTTCTTTAAGATGCGCATTTGTGTCACTTTGACACGCCCTATTCTTTTTTAAAAAATGTTCATATATTTTGTTCTATATATTTTATTTATATAGACAAATACATATACACACTAAGGTAGATAAATAATAGATATCTAGCTAGATAGACACACATATGATACACGCTCAGTCGCTCAGTCTTGTCCGACTCTTTGCAATCCCATGGACTGTAGCCTGCCAGGCTCCTCTATCCATGGGATTTTTCAGGAGTGGGTTGCCACTTCCTCCTCCAAGGAATCTTCCGGAACCAGGGGTAGAACCCACAGCTCCTGTGGCTCCTGTCTTGGCAGGCAGATTTCTTATCGCTGAGCCACCAGGGAAGCCTCTGCCCTATCCTTTTATTTTTTGAACTTTTTCTTATTTTCTAGCATCACAAGATACTGCAGGCTCATCTAGAATTTTCCTTGTCCCAGGCCTAGAATTGGCTATTTTCCCAAGGATCTCTGGTTCCTTTTGTTGGAGAATGGTATTCGAAACCAAGATCTGGTCATTGAATGAAAATTATTTAGAATTTTAAGACACTTTTTAAGGAATTCCTTGGCAATCCATGGGTTAGGACTCCTCACTTTCACTGCCAAGGGCATGGCTTCAGTCTCTGGTTGGGGTACTAAGATTCTGCAAGCCACAAGACAAGACGAAAAATAAATAAATAAAAACACTTTTTAGTGTTTTTCATTATAAAATTAATATAATAATTTCATTATAAAATTATAAAATTGTTGGAAAAATTTTCAAGCAGTACAGAAATGTATCAAGTAAGACATAAAAAAGTCCCACCTAAGTTTTCCCTAATTTACTTTTCAAAACTATAGTATGGAGTATATTCCTGGTTTTTAAAAATTTATAAATTAGTATATATTTATAGGACAAGATTTGAAAACTGCTAAACTATCTAAATTAATAGGATTTTTTAATACTTGTATTTATAATGAGGAAAATTAGAAATGTCATACTTCACCAACAAATGGGGGATTTAGTTAAAAATACTGCAGTCCATCCATAAAATGTAATCCTAAGAACACAATGAAAACCATGTAAATTCCTATCTGCAGGGAAGGAATGGAGACTCAGATGTGGAGAACGAACTTGTGGACACAGCAGGGGAAGTCGAGAGGGTGGGACGGACTGAGAAAGTAGCATTGATACACATACACCACCCTGCGTAAAACAGATGGAACAGGGCGCTACCGTATCACACGGGGAGTCCAGCCTGGCACTTGGTGATAATTTAGAGGGGTGGAAAGGGAGGGAAGCTCAAGAAGGAGGAGATATATATATACTCTGCTAAGTCACTTCAGTCGTGTCCGACTCTGTGCGACCCCATGGATTGCAGCCTACCAGGCTCCTCCATCCATGGGATTTTCCAAGCAAGAGTACTGGAGTGGGGTGCCATTGCCTTCTCCGATATATATATATATAGTCACGACTGATTCTCATTGTTGTATGGCAAAAAGCAACAAAACATTGTAAAGCAATTATCCTCCAATTAAAAAAATATGTAGAAAAAAAGAAAGAAACCATGTAAAAGAAAAACATTTAATTACATAAGGAAACGTTCACAAGACATTTATTAATAAGAAACAGCAGATAACAAAACAGTGTATTCAGTATTATTCCCCTTTTTGTTAAAAAAAAAATTCAAAGCATGTATTTGCACAGAAAAAAGGACTAACGGGATGGATATCAAAATGTCAGCTCTGACTTGTGTTGTAATTACAGGTAATTTTACCTTTCTTCCTTTCTTCAGCTGTGCTTCCCAAATCCTCTGCAGTCAACATGCATTGCTTTTGAACTCAGGAAACAAAGCAGTCTTTGCCTTGCGCAGCATCACATTAACCGAAACGCTGCACGTTGGAACCGTGACCTTGATTTTTAATAACTGCAGTCATTAAAAACACATTAAAAACATAATACAGATTATGAAAACAAATGCTAGTGCTCAGAACAGAAATTGATTGGACACATCCACTCAATCACTCAACAAATATTTTATTGAGCATTTACCAAGTGCCAGAAACTGTCATAGGTGTCAGGGGTACGGCAGTGTATAGACTCTACTGAATTATTTATGCTGGTGAAACATTAAAAAAAAAAAAAACATAAATGTCGAAACTACATCTGAAAATTGTGTTATAGCCATAAGCTGGAATAACAAGTAACCATTAAAAAGCATGTTCTAACAGACTTATTGGCACTGAAAATGCTTTAAATATATTTATAATGGAAGAAGAGTAGGCCATAAAAAGTACAGAGCGTAATGTCATTTTTTAACTAGCAATGTTTTTACATATATTTGTTTGTGTAAAAACATGTTTTTATTCATATCCATAGTCTATCTGTATCTAAGTAAAACCATCTCTCTCCCCAGTAGAGACTAGAGAAGAGATCGCCCTTAATCAGAATGCTAAGAAATTAATAAACTCTAAAGTGAAACCCCAAAGCATTTGTAAATCCTTGGGTGTGATATTGCTTTGCATAAGAAAAATGGAAGACATCCAAGGGCGTTCTGAGTGGGCAGAGAAAGAATGGTGGAAGTAGATGCCATCTACCTCTCCTTGCTTTCAGTTAAGCCATCATGCAAAGAACGTGACTTTATTGTGTGAATGTCTATGTGTAAATCAAGAAAAATAGAACTTTCCTGGCTGTCCAGTGGTTAACACTCCTCACGCCCAATGCAGGGGGCATGAGTTCAATCCCTGGTCGGGGAACTAAGATACCACACGCCAGGAGGCACCTAAGCCCACGTGCCGCAACTACTGAGCCCAGGCACTGCAGAGCCCATATGCCACAGAGAGTCCGAGCACTGCAACAAAAAATCCTGTCTGACCCAACCAACCTTCTGAGTGCTGCAACTAAGACCCAATGCAGCCAAATAAGTGTTTTTTTAAAAATAAAATAAGCACTGCTACTTACTAGCTGTGGGACCTTGGGCAACTTATTTAGATGTGCCTCCGCCTTCTCTACTGTATTATTTAGGAATATTTGGATTGCATGTAACAGAAAACCCAACTCAAAGTGGCTTCAACAAAAAGAGAGTTTTGTGGGTCATCGAAGGGGGCCAAGGGTGTCCAATCAGATCCCAGAGCTTACAGTGCTGCTGCTTCTGTTTCTCAGGGCTGATTTCCTCCATGTTGGAGTTCCACTCTTACATAGGTTTCTTCCTTGTGGTGGCCAGGTCTCTTCTGCAGGCCCAGTCTTGCACTGTCCTTGCGTGCATGCTTAGTCGTTCAGTCGTGTCCAACTCTTTGCGACCCCATGGACTGTAGCCTGCCACGCCCCTCTGTCCATGGGATTTCCCAGGCAAGCATGCTAGAGTGAGTTGCCATTTCCTTCTCCAGGGGGTCTTCCTGACCCAGGGATTGAACCTGCAACTCCTGTGTCTTCTGTGTTTCCTACATTGCAGGCAGATTCTTTACCCTCTGAACCATCAGGGAAGCCATCTGGCATCCTATGCTATCCACTACCCTAGAAGAAAGAGAACTCTTATCTCATTTTTTTTCTGGCAAAATCTCAGGATCATTTGGTATGAGTGGGCAGCACCTCTTTCATGGCCACTCTTAAACCTAGGGATGGAATCAATCCCACCCAATCACTTGGAAGAAGAGTGGGAGGGGATTAATCAATGAGAACTTAGGTGTTCTTTCCAGGAAAAAAAAAAAGGGGTACTAGCCTTTCAGAAACAGCAGCTGTCTAATATAGACAGACACACATGTCAGTTTCCCCATATTCTGTCTGGTTGCTCTTTGGCAATTTTCCACCATTTTATTGGAAAGAGCTCTCTAAAATGCAAGTCCAATTATCATAACAGATAAGCTTCAAGAACAGCGATCAACTCTTGCCCATCTTCAGGGCTCAAGTCCTAACCCAGTGCCTCGCACAAGGTTGATGCTCCAGAATCTATTGAATGATCTCATTTGAGCCTCAGAAGTGCCAGGAGCTGCCTGGGCAAACGCGATAACCGTGTTTCATATGGCAAAATAAATAAGCCAGGAGATAACAAATATAAAGTGAATCTACTGGACACCAAGATGAGTCAGACAGAGGCGGGGTTTAGACTATATCATGAAAGGTAGAGAACATGTGTATGGGCATCATAGAGTGTCCCAGCTGAGCCAGGAGAATGCTAGGTTGGAAAGCCCCATCACGAGCAAGGACAAGGTAGTCCTTCCTGCAGTCGGTGTATAAGAGAACAAGGGTTTTGCTCAGATTCTAGCAGAGAAAACAGGCCCACAGGATGACTCAGTGGTGTGATAAACTCATACCCTCCACAGGGCCTTTGCCCATGTCAGCCCCCGTGCAGGAATGTTCTTTACATCATCAGTCTCCTTTTTAAAAATTATTTTATTTAATTGCTTTTAGCTGCACACGGGCTTTCTCTAGTTGTGGAGCATAGGCTCTAGGGTGCAGGGGCTCAGTAGCTGCGGCTCCCAGGCTCTAGCACACAGGCTCAGTAGTTGTGGTACACAGGCTGTGTTGCTCCAGAGCATGTGGGATGTGAGGTCTTTCCCAGAGCAGGGATCGAACCTGTGTCCCCTGCACTGCAAGGCAGATTCCTAACCGCTGGACCGCTAGGGAAGCCCCATCAGTCTCCTTCACTTCACTCAGGTTTCAGCATTAATGTCACCTCTTAGGGAGGTTTTCCCCGATCTTGAGACTTAGAGCAGTACTCACAGCACCGTGACCCAGCTGCCATTCCTTCAGAATGAAGTTACCACCTGAAATGCCCTCGCTCACTTGCTTACTGTCTCTCTCTTGCCATAGGCACATAAGTTCTGTTGGAGCAGTCATCTTCCCCGTCCTCTTCATTAGATATTTTTCAAACAAATGAATAAGCAAAGAGAATGACTCTTCTGGCTTGAGGCTACGTAAATAAATCATAGGCTTTAAACATGTCCAGCTCAGCCAATCCTTCATAAAGAACAGTTATTATAATGACTCTTATTTATAGATGTCATGAAATATCAGAAACCCTGACTTCGATGGTTTTGACTCTTCTTAAAAGCAGGGCCCAGAGGCCAGGGCAGTAGAGACTGAGCAGGCAAAAGAGGTGGAGGGAAGGAGCGAAGGCCGGGTGGCTGCTGCTGCTTGCCTGGGAAAGGATCCGAGGCGGGAGGAGAGGGGAATCTGGGGAAGATGAGACGGGGTGGGGACCCCAGGGACTTCCAGAGGAAGATGGGAGTTGGGTTGTGGGGGGTGAGCTTGGAAAGGAGCATATCCTAATCCGAGTCTTGTTTTAATTATCAACTGATGATGGCAAGGACTGGTTCCATTCAGCTTCAAAATTTCAGAGTGTATGTGTTGAGGGTCTATAAGTTCAAAGCACTCGCTGGCCCCTGAGCAGGGGAGGTGAGCCAGGTATTACTCAGGCCCCTTAGGACCCCTTGGAGGAGACAGGAAGGTGGGTCACAGCAAACTATGAGAGTATAATAACCCTCTACTAGGCATACCCAGTGAAGGTTGGGGTGGTCTTATGTAGGATGCCTTGGAAAGAGAGAGTGGGGCTAGCAAAAAGGATAAAGGGGATCTTTTGTTTTGTTTTTTTAAAATAAACAGCTCTTTTTCACATTTTATCTTATTTTAATTTTTATTTTCTTGGCTCAGCCACATGACCATGTGGAATCAGGTCAGGAAGCAACAGTTAGAACTGGACATGGAACAACAGACAGGTTCCAAATAGGAAAAGGAGTACGTCAAGGCTGAATATTGTCACCCTGCTTATTTAACTTATTTAACATATTAACTTTTTTAATATTAATATTAACTTATTTAACATCATGAGAAACGCTGGGCTGGAAGAAGCACAAGCTGGAATCAAGATTGCCGGGAGAAATATCAATAACTTCAGATATGCAGATGACACACACTTATGGCAGAAAGTGAAGAGGAACTAAACAGCCTCTTGACGAAAATGAAAGAGGAGAGTGAAAAAGTTAGCTTAAAGCTCAACATTCAGAAAACGAAGATCATGGCATCTGGTCCCATCACTTCATGGGAAATAGATGGGGAAACAGTGGAAACAGTGTCAGACTTTATCTTTTTGGACTCCAAAATCACTGCAGATGGTGACTGCAGCCATGAAATTAAAAGACACTTACTCCTTGGAAGGAAAGTTATGACCAACCTAGATAGCATATTCAAAAGCAGAGACATTACTTTGCCAACAAAGGTCCGGCTAGTCAAGGCTATGGTTTTTCCTGTGGTCATGTATGGATGTGAGAGTTGGACTGTGAAGAAGGCTGAGCGCCAAAGAATTGATACTTTTGAACTGTGGTGTTGGAGAAGACTCTTGAGAATCCCTTGGACTGCAAGGAGATCCAACCAGTCCATTCTAAAGGAGATCAGCCCTGGGTGTTCTTTGGAAGGAATGATGCTAAAGCTGAAACTCCAGTACTTTGGCCACCTCGTGCGAAGAGTTGACTCATTAGAAAAGACTCTGAGGCTGGGAGGGATTGGGGGCAGGAGGAAAAGGGGACAATAGAGGATGAGATGGCTGGATGGCATCACTGACTCCATGGACGTGAGTCTGAGTGAACTCTGGAAGTTGGTGATGGACAGGGAGGCATGGCGTGCTGTGATTCATGGGGTCGCAAGGAGTCGGACACGACTGAGCAACTGAACTGAACTGAAGGGGAATTCGAACCCATGCCCCTTGGAAGCATGGAGTCTTAACCCCTGGTGCCCCAGGGAAGTCCCAAAGGGGATCATTTTGAACAGGATCAAATCCCACTTTAGTGATTCAAAACATAAAACTTGGGGGAAATATCTGTTTCACGGTTATTGTGATTTTTTTTCACTAATCTTATGTCAACAAGTTCAGTGTCACCTTTAACTGGCAATGGTGGGAAAAGACCATTTCACTAAGATAGACTGGGCTTCCCTGGTGGCTCAGATGGTAAAGAATCTGCCTGCAGTGCGGGAGATCCAGGTTTGATCCCTGGGTGAGGAAGATACCCTGGAGAAGGGAATGGTAATCCACTCCAGGATTTTTGTCTGGGGAATTCCATGGACAGAGGAGCCTGGCAGTCCATGAGGTTGCAAAGGCAGTCTATGGGGTCGCAAAGAGTCGGTGACTAACACTTTCACTTTCACTAAGACGTAGCATGCATCTGAGGTCAGCAAACCTATCAGTAATTGGTTTTTGTCTTTTCAAAAACAGAAGAAGCTGAAACCCAAGAACAGGGACTGGTGACTATCTGTGGGACTCATCAAAGCTGAGCCGAGCTCAGCTGGTCACATGATGCCCTTGAGTCTTGAGACAGTGTCCTGACCTACTTCACAGGAAAAACACAAGAAGAACTTGTCACCTCTCAACCCCCTGACCACACTCTGGGTTTCAGCTGACTCTGCAAAAAATAATCAAATAAAAATTTTATCTTCCCATGATCAGAAAATATTCTCCATGAGGACTTGTCTTAGGACCTTAAATTTAAACTGTTGAAATTCTTTATACCTGCTACCCTTCTCTCCAGCCTTTTTGAAATGGAGAAATCATTTTTAAGGAAAATCTGCGCTCTATTACATGAATGGTAGAAGCCAAGCCTTTAGTTAACACTCAAAAACCCCAAACATTTTTGCCTTGTACTCTGTATATGGCAGCAAGTGTATTCTAAGAACAGGAAGACTTAAGACACACTGATGTATGGATAGCACCCCTTTAAAGACGTCTCTGTTAGTAAGATTCTGAGTGTCAACCACTGAAGTTGATTGAAAATGAGTTACATAAAAAGAAAACAAATGAAACAACATGGGTAAACTTTAATAGAATAAGAAACCTATCAAATATAAAGTGGTCATTAAGCACTTACCATATGTTCAAAACCACCCTCTGTTTACCTAAGCACAGTACAAGTTATCTCCAGCTTTGCACAGAAGGTGTGTGCCCAAGTTCATTGGTAGGTTGTATTTTGTTTTTTTAACTCAGAATAAATTTCTTTTTTTTTTTTTTTTTAATGTTATCTTGTTTTATCTACACAGAAATCTAAGGAAGGAAGGAATGCTTTACAGCCAAGGTCCTTGAACTTCAGAGGTAGAGGGGGGAAAAAAACCACTTCCCTCAGAAAATACAAATAGGAAAGTCCAAGGAAAGTGAAGTCACTCAGTCACGTCTGACTCTTCGTGACCCCATGGACTGCAGCCCACCAGGCTCCTCCCTCCATGGGACTCTCCAGGCAAGAGTACTGGAGTGGGTTGCCATTTCCTTCTCCACAGAATAAATTTCTTATAGGCATGCATCTTTGTTTCCTATTTTATGTGTTATTAATGATAGACTTTTGTGAGCTAGCTTAGGGCATAGGCAGCATATTGTGTGCATGCAAAGTGTCACCTCATTTCAGGTTATAGCTCAGTTGCTGGGACTCACCACCCTGCTCCCTTTTCCCGAATGTAGACAAAACCAGAACAATGATGGGAAGAGCAGTATCACCCCTGTAGCTTCCAATGTCTTTTTTGAACTTGGCCCCTCTTGGGGGCTCAGCCATTCTGTCAGCTCTTAAGGAAAAAATTTTGTGTTTGTGTTTACCTGTGTGTTTGGGCCTTCGTAGGACTTCTGGTTTGGGACTAAACATCTTCTAGAGCAGGTTGAGTTGGACATTCTTGACTTCTCTCTTGAACCTATGTCCTCTCCACTGGCCCTGTGACATGCAAGAGCTCTACAAGTTGGTCCTGATTGGGAAAGGAGATGATGGCAGGCTATCAGGAGATAAGAAAGTCTTGGCTGGCTCAGTGGTCTGGGCTGAGTGGTTTGCCCAGGGCTCCTCAGGATAAGTAGACAGAGTCTGGGATACCTGTAATATCTGTCTTCAGCTTCCCACCTTCAAGCAGGGCACCCGTCACTCAGCCCTTCAGATGTCGGGGAGACTCCTGTACCAACTTGGGAATGAGAGGAGGGGTCCCACTAAGGAATTCAGACGCCCTGGCTTTACCAACAATCATCAAAGTTCTCTTGATCAGCACCTAATATCCACTTCTAGGACAAGTTCAGAGGCAATTCCAGGAGTGGCATATCAAGTCATTCCTGTGTCAATGGGCATTCTCTGCTGTTTCAGCTTCTGCAAGACCAGAATGAGGACGTGCTGAATGACTCTGGGCAGGCCTTGTCTTGTTGGAGTCACATGTTCTCCAACAGCCCTGCCATAAATGGGATGGGACCAATCTGAAGCAGAGATTCCCTATGGCTGGTTTCCAAAATAGAGTCTGATCAGAGAACTCCAGAGTGATTACAGAGCTGTGGATGGGGGAGAGGCACTGGGTACATGGAAAAGTGAGACCCTCACTTAGTTTTACAAAATGCCTTTCTAAGGTCCTGATATAGACTCAGGATATTCAGAAGTTTATATATGAAATTGTTTTTACCACTCCCAAAGAATGGCAGAAAGGCAAACAAGAATTGCCTAAGTGGGAGGGATAAATTGAGAGATTGGGATTGACATATTCACCCTACTATCTATAAAATAGATAACGAATAAGAACCTGTTGGATAGCACAGGGAACTCTATTCAATATTCTGTGATGGCCTGTATGGGAAAAGAGCCTAAAGGAAAGAGTTACTATATGTATATGTATAACTGATTCAGATTGCGGTACACCTGAAACTAACACAACATTGTGAATCAACTATATTCCAGTAAAAATTAAAAAAAAAAAAAGAAATGCCCTAGTAGGAACCAGCAGAAACTAAGAAAGAAAGGCTAGATCCTATTCAGAGTATAGGAGAATGATGGTCAGGAATTCAAATTCAGTGTTATGCTCAGGAGTTATTCAAAACAAGCTCAAATCCTGTCTTGGCAGATACTAAAGTCCAAGATAGACAAGCTGGTGGGAGTGCCAAATCTGGGCAATATTTAAGTTTCTGCAGTCAATAAGAAATCTTGAATAGATCAAGAAGGAGTTGACACATCAGAAAAGATTCTGAGTATTTATTAGAAGCTTATCCTAGCCCTAGGATTAAAAGCTGGTATCTACAATTTTTGATGCAGATCTTTCCTTAGATACACTTTTTTAAAAAACTGAAATCAACCTGACAAAAGGGCAGACTCACCTGCTGGCTGGATTGATTTAGGGGTTGATCCAGGCTCAAGGTCTATTTGTCAGGCTAATCGCACAGGAAGATGGGATGAAGGCCAGCACACACACTGCCACTGGCAGTTAGATCTGTTTCCATCAGTGCAAGCTTAAGTCACAGCCTAGCCTTAGAGAGCACCTCTCTCATGGTAAGAAGTTAAGTCTATTAGTCGGGACTCCTCTCGTTGCAAAGGACAGAAACTAAAGTCTAAAGTAGACAACCGAAAGGCACATTAGTACAACTCCAGGAATGACTGGCTCCAGGGACTCAAATGATGTAATCTAGGATATGACCTTCTCCATCTCCTGCTTTCTTCTGAGTTAGTTTCAATAGTTAGCTTAGAGTTAGCTTCAACAGCTCAGATGGATAAGATGACCATTAACACTCCCAGGCTTACTTCTTAACTTACTTACCCCCTCTTTCAGTGGAAACAGAGGCCCTAGTAAATTCCAGAATCCAGTTTTTATTGCCTGGTTTGATCTTCGAATCTTTCCTGAACCAACCATTATGTTCGGAATGATACTGTGCTTGGCTACACTTAACTACATTAGGCAAGCTCTGGCGAACCACATGGATTAAGAATTAGAAAAGAGGCAGTATACTCCTTGACATAAATCACAGCAAGGTCCTCTATGACCCATCTCCTAGAGAAATGGAAATAACAAAAGGAAACAAGTAGGACCTAATTAAGCTTAAAAGATTTTGCACAGCAAAGGAAACTATAAACAAGATGAAAAGACAACCCTCAGAATGAGAGAAAAGAATAACAAATGAAACAACTGACAAAGGATTAATCTCCAAAATATACAAGCAGCTCAGGCAGCTCAAAACCAGAAAAAACAAACAACCCAATCCAAAAGTGGGAAGAAGACCTAAACAGACTTTTCTCCAAAGACTTACAGGTGGCTAATAAACACAGGAAAAGATGCTCAACATTGCTCATTATTAGAGAAATGCAAATCAAAACTACCATGAGGTATCACCTCACACTGGTCAGAATGGCCATCATCAAAAAATCTACAAACAATAAATGCTGGAGAGGATGTGGAGAAAGGGAGCCCTTCACACTGTTGGTGGGAATGCAAATTGATACAGCCAGTATTGAGAACAGTATGGAGGTTCCTTAAAAAACTAGGAATAAAACTACCGTGTGACTCTACAGCCTCAATACTGGCATATACCCTGAGGAAACCATAATTTGAAAAAGACACATATACCCCAGTGTTCATCACAGCACTATGTACAACAGCTAGGACATGGAAGCAACCCAGATGTCCATCAACAGACAGATGGATAAAGAAATTGTGGTTCGTATATACAATGGAATATTACTCAGCTATAAGAAGGAATGCATATGAGTCAGTTCTAATGAGGTGGATGAACCTAGAGCCTATTATACAGTGAAGTAAGTCAGAAAGAGAAAAACAAATATCATACATTGATATTAACGCATGTATGTAGAATCTAGAAAGATGGTCCTGATGAACCTATTTTCAGGGCAGCAATGGAGACACATAGACAACAGCCTTGTGGATGCAGTTGGGGAGGGAGAGGGTGGGACAAATTTGAAATATATACATTACCATATGTAAAGTAAAAAGCCAGTGGGAATTTTCTGTGTGACACAGGGAGCTCAAACGGGGGCTCTGTGACAACCTAGAGGAGTAGGGTGGGGTAGGAGGTCGGAGGGAGGTTTACGAGGGAGGGGACATATGTCTGTGGCTGATTCATGTTGATGTATGGCAGAAACCAACACTGTTGTAAAGCAATTATCCTCCAATTAAAAATAAATAGAATTTATTTTTAAATAAATTAAAAAAAAGTAGGAAGAAGTGGTTCGCTATGGGAATTCGGCATACTATTGTCAGAAGAAGATCTGGTTGGGGGAAAGACAAAACGAAAAGATGTCCACTACAATGAGTGATTAACTAATATTCTATTAGGCAGGGTCTCTCTGGCCTAGTTTTGGGCAGAGCTGAGCCTGCAGGTGACCAGTGACCATTAATGTTTGGGCTTTGTTAGAATGCTGCTGCTGCTGCTAAGTCACTTCAGTCACGTCCGACTCTGCGACCCCACAGAAGGCAGCCCACTAGGCTCCTCTGTCCCTGGGATTCTCCAGGCAAGAATACTGGAGTGGGTTGCCATTTCCTTCTCCAATGCATGCATGCATATTAAGTCACTTCAGTCATGTCCAACTCTGTGCAACCTCACAGAAGGCAGCCCACTGGGCTCCTCCGTCCCTGGGATTCTCTAGGCAAGAATACTGGAGTGGGTTGCCATTGCCTTCTCCATTGTTAGAATAGAGGGACTAATAAAATCATGGTATGATAGAGCGCAACAGCAGGTCTTATAATAAAATGTTCAAGTCTTTACCAAGTGCTTTTCGCAAAGATTTTATTATTAAATATTATTTAATTAAATGAACTACATAGTAAGAATTACATCTCCCTTACAGGGATGCCAAAATTGAGGCTCTGAAAACTTAAACCAAAAGCTCTTATTAACAGGTAATCTGGTTAAAGCATAAAACCAGCCTACAAATTCATTGTTTATTTACTCCACTACAATTGTATCTGGGGAAAATATGTTTTCCAAATGTTGAAGGAGGTTTGGGGTCTTTCTCCATGAGGTGATAGGGACGATCATCTAGCGAGACAATATCCTTGAAGGAGTCGTTCAAGGATAACCTCACTAATCAAGACAAACACATGGATGAATGTATGCATGATGTTCAGTTCAGTTCAGTCGCTCAGTCGTGTCCGACTCTTTGCGACCCCATGAATTGCAGGACACCAGGCCTCCCTGTCCATAAGCCTTGTGTTTAAAATCTTATTTTAAAAAATTAAAATAATAGATGTATCTTACAAACAATTAACTGTTAATACTTTTATCTCTGTGTGCATTTATATGTAGAAAAATACTTATTTGCTAAAAACTCCCTCGTGAAATTATTGACAGAGAAAAATCAAGCATTTATAAAAAGTAGCCTTGAGGGAAATGGGAATTTTAAAGTCATCTAATTAATTGTTAATGCAAATAACAAAAATAGTAGATGATATACTTATATTGGTAATGGGATGTCAGGCAAAAATATAACTGTGCATATTTAAAACATGCTGGTTTCTGTGGTTTATTAAGGTGGCTATGTCACCATGCTCATGTGTCTGTAGACAAGTGTTTCAAATACTTTCCACAACTTGAGATGAGTTTCAGGGATTTGTAGTTAATTCATCAGGAAGAGAGCTTCTTGAGAAAGCCTAGCCTGTACCAAGTTGGCATCTATGCCAAGAACAAAAATCATACCATAGACGGTTCTATCTTTCTCTTAGGACCTAGGAGCCACGAGCACTCCTATTAGTCAGGGAGGTGTTTATACTTCTCTTGTCAACTCCAATAATGCAGTTGCTTAAACTAAGCTCTCATTTTATTGTAGTCATGAGTATTTAATATTGCATTAAAAATTCTACAACTACGCTTAAATTTTTACGATCTACTGTAACCCAGCAGGTACCCAAACTTAATGACTACTTTTATTATTAAATGACTACTTTTTTACTCAGATAGTATTAAAGCTAGAGAATATTATTTAAAGTATTGAGTCTCCTTGACCATACAACAGCAAATTGAAGCCTCACTAATGAATGAGTTCATTTTTCTTCTTTGGGCTTTAGGCCCTGTCAAACAAGGGGCTTCAGATGTTAGAACTTCCTAGAACAGACCTCCTCATAAGGTTGTTCTACAACATTAAAATTATGTCCTTCTTGAGGCAAACTGTTCACTTAGGTACCTTAAAGCACCTCCAGGCCCCCTCTACCCGCAATGCTTCTGCTCTGAGGTCTGCCTTTACTATGGGTATTTTGAGTGTCTGCGACTCTATAATGATATACAGATTTCCTCTTCGTATCAGGGGGAGTTGGTACCAGGATACCAAAATCTGAAGATATTTGAGTCCCTTATATACAATGACACATACAATAAGCCCTCTGGTATCCACAGACGCGGAACCCAGGGATAAGAGTGTCTTAGTAAATGCCACACTCTTCACTTTGTACAAAGACAAGGTTTTCAGGCACAGGAAATATCATTTCTGGTTTTCTTTTTTGGTAAAGAACATTTCTGTATGACAACTGCCACCCTTGGGCTCTGTTTTCCATAAGTTGTGAGTATATATATAGTAGGTGTAGGCTCTTATCTGTATCACTTAACTTTTCAGGGCCCCGGAAACAAACAAACAACAACAATAAAAAAAAAAAAAAAAAAAAACGTGAAAATTCCACACCACCCCCCCTTCAAAAAAAAAAAAAACTATTGTTCACTATCCAATTCTTGAAATTGCAGCCTTGGCTTAAACCACAATGAATAGTTTTCAACATAACTGCCAGCTTTGACTGATAATGACACATGGATTCTAGGACCAAATGCAGGTTTAGCAGGAAAAGTGCTGTTGGGAGGATATTGAACCCTGCTGTAATGCAAGTACCCCTGGAAGAAAACGCTTCTGAACCATTGACAGCCACCTGTACCGACGTGAGGATGAAACTCTAAAAGTAGGTGAAAACTTTTAAGGAAAGGAGAGGGGATCAACAGACGAGGCAGACACTTGGAGAAGGAGAGATGGGAATGCAGCTGAGGAGGACTGGAGATCACAGCTGTGGCTGCTGCTGCTGCTAAGTCGCTTCAGTTGTGTCTGACTCTGTGCGACCCCATAGACGGCAGCCCACCAGGCTCCCCCGTCCCTGGGATTCTCCAGGCAAGAACACTGGAGTGGGTTGCCAGCTCCTTCTCCACAGCTGTGGTTAGCTAACCACAAAATAAAGCAGTGTTGGCAGAACAAAATTATTAAAGAGGACTTCAAGACTGGACTTGAGGGACTCCCCTGACGGTCCAGTGGTTAGAACTTCGTGCCTCCACCACAGGAGGCATGGGTTTGATCCCTGGTGGGGGAATTAAGACCCCGAATGCCATGCTGCAAAAAAAAAAAAAAGAAGAAGAAGTTCTTGAATAAAAATGAAAATACAACATATCAACTTTAAATAATTGTATGGGAATAGTCACAAGTTTAAACACAAAGGTCTGGACTTGAGTGGACTTGAGGAGCACAGTGTCCATTCTTGCTGGCACCAGCGCTTACTACAGTGTTTGGGATATGGTGACGGCTCAATGAATAGTGGTGTTCTTAATGAGTTTTTTTGAATGAATGAATATCTTTTTTAAAACAATCAAGGAAAGCCTCTTTTCACTGACAAGAGACAATTCCTCTGACCAGTGATTTCAGGAGTGTACTCCTTTGAATCAAAGGTGGGGACAAGAGAAGACTAGTTTCATGCTCTCCCTTGACTGAGACTCCAGGATCCAGAGTAACCTTTCCCTGCTTGAACAAGCAGAACGGATGTGGATGGCCTAAGGGGCAGAAGGCGAAAATATTGGCAACTGGAGCTCATCTTAGAAGATTTGCTCACTGGCTCCAACTTCAAAAGAAAGCTTCCAATCACCTCCCTTACAAAACACCCCACCACACGAAGACATACAGCTGCATATACCAGTCTTTGGTTTTCTTCTGTTAATATTGTTTTACAGTTAACAAAGAGATGATCTATGTTTGGAGCCTGAGGCCGAAACAGGCGAGGTGACAAGTCACTATGGTCCCCTCTAGATCGTGGCAATGTTGCCTGAACCCAAAGCCAGTGTTCTTCCCAATACACGAACAATGAAGCTAGAAATGCAGCTCGGATGCATAACCCCAATCTACCTAGATCTCTGTACATGTCATAATAGCAATAATATTGGAGATGCTTGAAAAGAGAATATATAAATGGAATTAGAATGCAAGACCCTTCATTTAACGGGGTGTAGCAAGAGGTCAATAGGAATTTCAAACCATCCACCATGTTTTATTCTCTTTTCAAGTTGTTGCTTCCCTCTGCTCAGTGCCTGGGTCAGGGTTCTTTCATCACCTTGTAACACATTAAACTCCCTTTCATCCTAGAGTTACCCACCTTCCCCACATGTGCTATGTAGTCCTTAGCTATTAGGGCTTCCCAGGTGACTCAGTGGTAAAGAATCTGCTTGCCAATGCCGGAGATGCAGGAGTCTTGGGTTCTATCCCTGGATCAGGAAGATCCCCTGGAGGAGGAAACAGCAACTCACTCCAGGATTCTTGCTGGAAAAATGCACCGGAAAGAGGAGCCTGGTGTGCTGCAGTCCTTGGGGTCACAAAGAGTCAGACACAACTGAGTGATTGAGCACACAGCACAGCCTTACCTATTAATACTAGACTCTGGGAGGATATAAGAAGATCCTAAGCATCTCCATGGTACTGAGATGTGGGAATCCACACAAGGACTTCTCCAGCACTAAGGGATGCATACCACGAACCATCAGATGCCAAAAACCAGCAATAAGCGTAAAGCTAGTGACAAATTTGTAAACATGAAACTTCTTTTTCTTATTGATGGTGGAAATTTTACATGTACTGTAAAAAGTACAAATTTTTAGTTCAATGAGTTTTGGCAATTAAACATACTCTTTGTAAATACATAACTTCTTGTAAAGCTTAATTTGTGTATGTGTGCAAGAGATTATAGGTTGTATTTGAGACAGAAAGGAATAGAGACACAAAAAGATAGACCTGGAGAGACAGCATGAAGACAGATGTGTGAAAAGGACTGAACTGTTCACCAATTCTTACATGGTAAGTGGGCAAAGAAATAACAAAATAAATGCCAACGAGAGATTCAGGGCTGCTGACTGCTCCCGAGATGTGTGGGCAGAAATAAAAAGCTGAAATTTCTAAGATCAAAAGCAAATTCCTTTCTTTGACAAC
Organism: Bos taurus; assembly: GCF_002263795.3. NCBI lineage: Eukaryota > Metazoa > Chordata > Mammalia > Artiodactyla > Bovidae > Bos > Bos taurus. Next base: position 14,953,374 of record NC_037339.1, read on the forward strand.
CTCATACACATTTTGCTGCCGTTCAGTCACTAAGTCGTGTCCTACTCTTTGTGACCCCATGGACTGCAGCATGCCAGGCTCCTCTGTTCTCCACTGTCTCTCAGAGTTTGCTCAAATTCATGTCCATTGAATACACAAACATAAGATCATTTTTATGAAGGAAAAAGCAAACTGGACTTCCCCAGTGGTCCAGTGGTTAAGCCTCTGGGCTCCCAATGTAGGGGGCATGGGTTCAGTCCCTGGTCAGGGAAGTAAGATCCTGCAAGCTTCATAGCAAAACAAAAAAGCAAAGCAAAACAAACAAACTAAAAAACCATTGCATTGTATGACATACATTCCTGAAAAATTATTGATCAGAAGGATGAAAATGTCAAAATGGCTCCAGGAGCAAGTTTTATATCCCAGAAGCTGAAATAATATCTACCCAGATAAACAAGGAGATATGGGGAGAGGCAAGTCCTCAGGACTGAATTTGTTGTCAACACTGGGACCAATGGGGTAGAGAGGTTTTATTTTCTTTACTCCAAGCTCTTGATTTTTTAAACACACAGCAAAAACAAGCTTTGAGTTTTTAATTCAAGTGAACAAGTCAAGAGTAAGTCATGCTTCCATATTTCATGTGGAACCAGACTGGCAACCAGACTGAGTTACTAAGAAGTCACTGGTAAGGTATATTCCAGGAACTCTGGGTACAGATTAAATTATAGGATCTGAAAGTGTTTTATGACTCAGGACTTTCTTATCTTATCTGGATTGCAAATTCCCTAGGTTGGCACAGGCTTCTTATAACCGAGATAGTCCTTTATACCACTTGCTCAATGATCCATGTTTTATAAAAACCAGTAGTCCACTAGCGTCTAGAGCTTACATACTGAATTGGATTACCTTTCCGAAGTCTTTAAACAGAATGCCATTTAACTAAAGAAAAGCCGTAAGTCCAACTGATGTACTGTCTCCACAGCTGTTTTTATTTTGTGGCTATTTCTGTTGTACAAACCTCTGGTTTCAGACCTCCTGGGTTTGGATCCTGATCCTACCGCTCCACTGGCTGTGTGACCTTAGGTATGTTATTTAACCTCTCTGTGCCCGTGGTGCTCATCTCCAAAGTAGGAGAAAACAGCACCTATTTCATAGAGACACTGTAAGGACTAAATGAATACTATCCATTCGTTTCTTTAACAAATACCATTGGCTCTTCAAATCCATGGGTTCCACCCCTGAGGATTCAACCAGCTACAGACCAAAAATGTTTAAAAAAAAAGAATCACTGGGGACTTCCCTGGTGGTCCAGTGGTTAAGACTTTGCCTTCCAATGCAGGTAGTCCAGGTTCAATACCTGGTCAGGGAGCTAAACTCCCACACAGATCGCAGCCAAGAAAACAAAACATAAAGCAGAAGCAATATTGTAACCGACTCAATAAAGACCTTGGAAATGGTCCACATTAAAAAAAACAACTTTAAAAAAATACCAGGAAGTTCTAAAAAGCAAGATTTAAATATTCTGAGAACTAGTTATTAAACTATTTACATAGCACTTGCACTGTGTTAGGTATTATCAATAATCTAGAAATAAAGTATGTAGGAGGATGTGCATGGACTTTCATATAAAGGACTTGAGCATCCATGGCGTTTGGTGTTCACAGGAATCCTGAAACCAGACCCCCGCAGATACCTGGGGACCTCTGCCTGCTTTTCTTGAGCACCAAGCATGTGTCAGGCACTGGGTTAAGTTCTGCGGAAAACAGAAATGAACTAAATAGGCAGAAGTACCCGCCCACATGAAGATTACATTCCAACCAGAAAGACAGACAATGAACTAGTCAGCAAGGGTGTGTACAGTGTCAGATGATGGTAAGTATTGTAAGAGGAGAGAGCACAGAGGAGAGGAGACAGGATTGGGGGCTGCTCTCCAGAGTGCCCAGGACAGCCTCAGTGAAGTGACCTTTCACACTAATAGTATCTGTTGCATAAATAAGCATTTAATACTTGTTAGTGCTGTCAGCATTATCACTATTAATTAGACCCATATTTAACCAAATTATCGTATGACAAACTCCCAAGGGAACTAAAAAAAAAAGGTCAAAGTCCTGCCAGGGAGATTATAAATGCCATAGACTGCAGCACGGATGGTCACTATTTGCTTCGGCCACCTATAGGCTGTCCTTACTCTTCCTCCGACTCCTTTCCTGCCATCTCCCCTACACCCTTGACATCAATGCTTAAACACCATGTTCCCATGTACTTCAGCCTGGGGATGTGTTGTACACCAGCACAGCACTTCACAATTTTTCTTCATAGCATTTCTGTCTCCTATCATTAGTCTTGTGCTATTTATTCTTATTGATCTGTCTCCCCACTAGACCGTACTCTCCTCGAGGGCAGGGACAGTGTCTGCTTTATTTATTTCTATCCCCACCCCGTCTATATCTGACCTGGGAGATGGTTAAATATCCCTGCTCGAGACTTCCCTGGTGATCCAGTGGCTAAGCCTTCATGCTCCCAATACAGGGGGCCTGGGTTCCAACCCTGGTCAGGGAACTAGATCCCACGTGCACCCATTAAGAGCTAGCCTGCCTCGACTAAAGGTCCCGCATGCCGCAACAAAGACTGAAGATCTTGTGTGTTGCAACTAAGTCCAGAACAGCCAAATAAATACATAAATATTAAAAAAATAAAAAGAGAGAAAGGTCTGTACTCCACTGTGCCCATAATTAGGCAAATAATTGGTAGGGTGCCTGCATTTTGGGCATCTGGATTATGTACCTCTTCTTGCACTTTCTTTCAACGTAGTTTCAACTTCCCATCATTTTAACTGTAGACAAAGAACAAAGCTCATCTATAAGACAGTCTATGAAGAAACGGATAATACCTGCACAGATGAAAGAACCAAGAAGCAAGATTACTATTCTAGGAAAACGAAAGGTCCCCCAAGGAGTAACAGCCGTCTCATCTGTTTAGCCTGGTATTTGGAACTTCGTGGCATAACCTTATTTCTATTTTTTGGCCATGCCACTTGGCATGTGGGATCTTAGTTCCCTGACTAGGGATTGAACTATCATCCCCTTCATTGGAGTTGTAGAGTCTTAACCGCTGGACTGCCAGGGAAGTCCTAACATAATCGTTATTTGTTGTCATTTTTCTGAAACACCCATAAGCATCCTGACAAGACAAACCATCAAAATTCTTAATTCATGACGTATGGAAAAAGATCATCCCATCCAGATTTTAAGTGATTACCCATAAGACACACAGAGATCTGTGCACACATAGAAAAGAACTGGGGCAAATGAAAGCTGGTCTGAATTGGTCAGATGAAGGGACAAACTTGTGTGTTCTGATTTTTCTCTACAAAGCAGGGTTGCTAGGGAACGGTAATAACCATATCGTTAACTCCCAGGGTATCACAACACACACATCCCAGAAGTGATAAGAAGAGGAGAGCCAACGCCAAAGAGGACAGAGGCAAGGCACGATTTTCAGAACATGGTCTGACTCACCCGGAGCAGCAGTGAAAGTATTTAGCCGGGCCAGAAAATTTGCAAAACTTAGTACAGCTAGGGACTGTCTGTCTGGTTTATAGATTATCCACTCCCTTTGCCTTCCTTCTCCGACCCTACATTTTCTAAATATAAGCCTTGATCATTCTCCATCAGTAGATAAACAGCAATTAGAAATAAACTACAGCCTTTAGTTGCCAACCCTTACTTCAAGATAGAATGTCGTTAGCATCTTAATTAGATACAGGTTCCATTTTTCCAAGCTGATTTTTAAATTTTATTTACTTAAACTTTTTCTTTTGTATTGGGATATAACCAGTTCACAAACAGTACTGTGATAATTTCAGGTGAACAGCAAAGGGACTCAGCCATACACACACATATATCCATTCTCCCCCAAACTCCCTTCCCATCCAGGCTGCCACATAACATTGAGCAGAGTTCCTCAAAGCTATTTTTGCCTTACTTCTGGGCCCACTCTCTCATAGAATAGAGTTGCAAGAACAGATTGTCAAAAGTTTCCCCCTTTTCCACATCTGCGATGGGGTTTCCCGGAAGTGAAGGAGAGTGTAGCTGGGGGAAGGAAAGCGTGGGTCTGCATGGAGCCTGGGCCATCCTAAGGAGGAGGGAAGCATCTCAAGGGTGAAAAGTTGAAGGGGAGGGTAAAGAAAATGGCCAGGGTTCAGAAAGTGACTCACACCAAGAACTGAGCTGGAGGGAACGTCACTGCCTTTATCTGAAGCAGGAGCCAAGGCCAAGGGACAGGTTGACACCAGGGAGGAGAGTGGACGCTTAACCGTTTGCTCATGGCTTCTTTATACAAAGCAATTGAGAATCACAGAGCAAGCTGCCAGATCCAAAGAGGAAGCTCACTGGAGAGGAGCCAGCAGGGAAGTTGTGGGGTGAAGGGCTGGGGTGGGTGGGGGGTCAGGCAGGGAAGGGATCAAGTCATTGGCCGTGTTTCCAGAGTAAGCCGAGATGGCAGTCTCCCCCGGGTCATAGGGGACCAGCCACGACATGATTGATTTCACACCCTGGGAGGGAGCATTCACAAAGACGCCTGGCTGGTTTTGAAATATGAGGCCATGGTGTGACTGACTGTACATCTTTAGCTATTTTTTTCCTTCAAGGCAATTACATTAAGTGCTTAACATCATCCAGAGAGGAAAAATGAGGGCACCGCGTTTTGGGTGGGAAGGTTGAGGAAGGAGGTCTGAGCTGTGTCCCTGCCATAAACGAAGGTGCACATTCAGAAGATGAAGCCTTTCAGACCCTGAGTTCTGACGACAGGGGCAAGGGAACACATCAAGACCCGAGAGCTTGAGGGAGTGTTAGCTGTGTCAACAATTGCATGTTACACACGCTGAAGGGGAGTGCAACCTGCCAAGCGTTAATGGATCTGCTGGAAGTGGAGAGAACTGGGCACCTGCCGCAAGCCGCCTGACCTGGCTCTCCCCACCTGAGCGGCAGCCAAACGAGTTGTTTCTCTATTTTCTTCTTACCCTTTGGGTCAAAAGAAAGGTTGCTCCTAAGTGTTTTTCAGAACCCGGCCTGACCCCAGCGTCATTGACTGGGTATTGGCTGCCGGGGAAGAAATGTCATTGCAAGTGAAACGGCCCAGGGGAATCCAGAAACCCTCACTCTGCTCATTCCTCAGACTGGTGGTGTCCCATCACAGGGCGACAGCCCGGCGACGGTAGAAATGGGGGTCCCCAGGACATTTTACAGAATGTGTGCAAAGGGCTGGTCTCACGTGAAGGAGATACACAAACTGCCAGGATTGTTGGGCTTCACAGGTGGCTCAGTGGTATCATGGGGTCACCAAGAATCGGACACGACTGAGAGACTGAGCACACACACCAGCCAGGGCTATTAGCTCACCCAGAAGCAGGAGACACTGCCTAAGCCATAGGAAGCCCTCAAAGCGGACGCCGCACTTGTAAAACTGATGAAACAATTCTGCCCTTCAAGAAACACCAGACAATGGAGGAGACCAGGCAAATAGAGAATCACTAAAAATAATCTATACAGAAAAAAATACATTCGTTTCAAAAGGTCCAAGGAAGGAGCATAATGACACAGAATATTCTCTTTGTATTTTTTAACTTTTTAAATAGACATTTTCAAAAACAGAGAAAAGTAGAATAATAGAATGACCCCCCCATGTACCTATCGCTCAGCTTCTTCGAGCAATATCAGGGTACGTCCTTCTTATTTTCTTATTTTACCTGGTCCCATTCTTCTTTTTTCCTGGAGCTTTTTTGTTGTTGCTTTTTTTTTTTTTTTTGGCCACATAGCATGTGGATCTTAGTTCCCTGACCAGGGATCGAACCCATGCTCACTTCAATGGAAGCACAGAATCTTAACCACTGGACTGCCAGGAAAGTCCATCCCTCACTCATAAATATTTCTGAATATATTTAACAATGATTCTTTCACTGAATTTTTTTAACAGAAATTTCTATCTGAAGTATTGAGAATGTAAAGAGAAAAATTAGGAGATAAGGGCCTTAGAGAGGCAATAGGTTCTTGGTCTTCCCAAAGCTTGGGATGGACTAATGTTTGCTTAGATTCCATGAAATATCCATAATCTTTCTATTAAATCCCATTTTTGTGTGTTAGCTAGCCAGCACATGACTTTTACTGTTGCAGCCAAAAGAACTTTACTAGAGCTCTCTGGGGAAGGATCCCACAGCCTAGAGACGCCAGCAGCACAAAACTAATATAGTGACGAGACTGCTATGAAACAAACCCTGGATGATGTTCGCTGCTGCTTCCCCAGCACCTAGCACAGTGCTCAACACACAGGGATTGTTCAACCTATTTGTTGACTAAATTGAATATTGAGCATCCCAGTAGAGAAGATTGGCGGAGAAGGCAATGGCAAGCCACTCCAGTACTCTTGCCTAGAAAATGCTATGGATGGAGAGAAGACTGGTAGGCTGCAGTCCGTGGGGTCGCCATGAGTCCGACGTGAACGAGCGACTTCACTTTCACTTTTCACTTTCACGCAATGGAGAAGGAAATGGCAACCCACTCCAGTGCTCTTGCCTGGAGAATCCCAGGGACAGCAGAGCCTGATGGGCTGCTGTCTATGGGGTCGCACAGAGTCGGACACGACTGAAGCAACTTAGCAGCAGCAGCAGAGAAGATTGGGGACTCATGGAACAAGTCTTAGCATCTTACTAGAAACAAGGCTTTGACACTGACTCTGCTACTTTCTTTCTATGTGAGTGAGTCACTTAACATCTTTGGACCTCAGTTTCCGCATCTGTAAACTGGGGATAAGAAACTCAGCCAACCTTACAGGGAGGCTCGAATGAGGTCATGCTATATGAAAGTGCTTTGTAAACTAGACTGTTTGCAAATGAAAGCTGTTATTATCTTTTCCAGCTGGGGATTCCATTCTGCCTATCTCAGCCTCTTGGCCTGAGAAGCCTTTAGGGCGAAAATGGATGATAAACTGCCTCCTTCATAATTTTTTTTTTCCCCTTCTCCCATTCTGGGCACTTCTTTTTAGCTTGATATCTGCTTGGAGAACCCTGTTTCTAGATTAAACGGTGAGAAGCCCAAGAATTCTGTCAAGATTCTGTCTGTTTTCAGAAACCTATTGCTTCTTCATTCAGTTCATTAGGTCCTCAATGCTTGACCACGTTGACGGGTCCACACATCCCTCTGATGGTCAGTGGTGTAAAGGCTGTGGCTTGATCCGCTGCTATCACCCTTGGGAGATACACTCACTCATCTTACTGGGAGGAGGGCCCTCTGGAAAAACAAGGAGGCAGAGGAGCAGGGAAAATAAGTAAGTGTCAATGTCAAGGCTTCCAGGCTCAGCTCCTCTGTCTGGGAGGCCACAAGGTTGGCAAGAAGCAGGCGAGTTGTCCTCGTGCCTGAGTCAAGAAACAGCTTGAGCTTTCTCATCACCTGAACAGCCCAGCACTTAGAGAACATTGCTGCATTGTTCTGTGTCCACAGGTTCCCGGTGGCAGGCCAACCCCAGGGCCATGCCAGCAAGCCCATAGCTGTGCTGATCCGTCTCTACCTACGGCCGTTCATCTAATTGAGTCCACGGGGACGTCATCTCATGCTGCTGCTACCCAAGGAAGCGGGGGTGGGGCTGTGGGGGAAGGGGATTACATCATCATTATTATTGTTATTCACTTATCAGATGATTATTAATTATACTTCAATTAAAGGCTTGCACTCTTTACAAGCATGAGCTCACCAGCCCTCACAATGCCCAGAGGAGGTCAAGAACCGGGAGAGTGCTGATTTGCTCATGAATGCAGCTGACTTGAGTTTCAGAGATCCTGTGATCTTTTTTTTCCTCTATGTCTAGCTACAGGCCACCTCCCTTTGAAGCCCCCAATGTCCCTAATGTATAGGAGTCAGACATGTGGCCCACACTGCCACTGGCTACTATCAAAGTAGCAAGGATTAAATTTTTCTTTCACAACCTTTGCATGGATTTTGGGGAAAAAAAAAGGCAAAAGATAACCAGGCACTCCAATGTAGCCTGCTCGCCCTCAAGATAAATGTGTCCAGGGAGGTAACCTCACAGTTGAATCGACCCCTGAATTTCAATGAAGCAGGAGCAGTTTGGGGCTGGGGTCTTGGCTGGAGAGTTAGGTGGAGCCTGAAGTGTGTGCACATGTGTGTGTGCTCAGTCGTGTCTGACTCTACAACCCCATGGACGGTAGCCCACCAGGCTCATCTGTCCATAGGGTTTCCCAGACAAGAATACTGAGTGGGTTGTCATTTCCTCCTCCAGGGACTCTTTCCAACCCAAGGATCGAACTCTCACCTCTTGCAGCTCCTGCACTGGCAGGCAGATTCGTTACTACCGGAGCGGGGCCCAGCATTGGTGATCAAAAGTCATTTTGTTACTGAGGTCAAAGGACGGAGCTGAAAGGTGGAGGGAGAGTGAGTGGTGAGCGGAGTCAGAGCCTTTCAGAAGGCGCAGAGAGGCGCTCAAAGCCGGGCAGCCACAGCGTCTGAAGACTTTGTGGAATGCAGGTCCCCAAAGCAGCACCCCTGGGGACCGCAACTCTCCACCCCAAGGGAATACCCAGGCAAACTGCAAGCCTGAGGAAAGCTTTCCCTTTAATGTATGGATGTGATTGGTCCCTCAGTTACGTCAGACTCTTTGCGACTCTGTGAACTGTAGCCCGGCAGGCTCCTCTGTCCCTGGGATTCTCCAGGCAAGAATTCCGAGTGGGTTGCCATTTCCTGCCCCAGGGGATCTTCCTGACCCAGGGATCGAAGCCCAGTCTCTTGTATCCACTGCCTCGGCAAGCGGATTCTTTGAGGTGGGTAGCCTGTTTATCTTTCTCTTTTTCCTATTTTTTTTTAAGAAGAGAATAGAGTAGGGGTGGAGTGGAATCTCTTAGCAGGCAGGGGTAGGTACCAGTTTAGGTACCAATTCGTTTAGTGAGCCAGGTACCCCATCCTGCAGCTGCCACCCTCAGCCTGGCAACAGAGTTAATAAGACCTGAAGGAAACGGAAAAGAGAGTTGGAGAAACCTGAGGCCCAAAGTGCCTTATCTTGAAAGAGATCAGCATTTTAGTTAAAGGAAAGGTTTACCAATTAAAAGGTCCTGGAAAGAAGTAAATAATTACACACACACCCCACATACCCCCCGCCCTTCTTGAGTTGTCCCAGCTGGTTTGGGGGGAGGGGAGGTGGGAGTTGGGGAAGTCCTGGGGCTTTGTCCACAAAGGGGTAGGGGCTTTGCAGAAGCATTTTGTGTAAAAGGAGTAAGGGCTTTACTCAGCTCCTTCCACTAACCTTACCCAATGAGGCTTGTAGCGATCTAATCTGAGAGAGATAAAGCCCAATTTCCTCAGCTCTGGAGCTGATAAACACCACGGCAACGACCAGCTCTGTTCACAGAGGGATAATTAAAGCTCTCAGGAATCCAACCAGTGGTCAAAAGGACAAGGACAAACTCATATTTCTCAATGCCATTCTGGGCAGCTGTGAGCACCTGTCCTTTTGCTGGAATTTAACCCAGTGGAATTAGCGTTGCCATCACCCACGTCTTTATGGGTTCAGCTGGAACTTAGCAGTCCATGAGCAGTCCAGCTAGCATCTAGCTCACCAATCACAAGCACCAACTGTGCCACTAACTTAGCACTCCTTGGGAAGGCGAGATTCAGCAAAAATAAACTCTAACTCGCTTTCTTACTGACTGAGGAAAAGTCTAAAATTCTAGAAATTTTATAATCCCACATGGAGGTATGGTGATTTCTTTATTGAAAAAAAACACACATGGCAATGTATTTTCTGACACTGTTGCAATTCATGAGTTCTGCAGAGTAAATTTTGTTACTTGGAGTGTTTGGATCCAGTACAAATGTGTGTGTATCATGAGATGTGAGGTCAGAGAAAGCACAGCAAAAGGAAATAACATGCATGTCCATGCTCTTAAGGCCCAGAGGTTTCTCAAAGGGAGAACCCTGTGAGAAGCAGGAGGTGAGAGGAGGCAGAGGAACATCCTACCAGGAAGTCAAGGTAACTTAGTATGTTCCCCCAAGAACATACATACCAACAGGAAAGGGACAGTTCTCCATTGGAATCAGAGCTGATCTTAGGGTCTTCCCTGGTGATCCAGTGGCTACAGATCCTAAAGACTTCCTTGGTGATCCAGTGACTACGACTCCCAAGCTCCCAATCCCACAGGTTTGATCCCTGGTCAGGGAACTACATCCCACATCCCTGGTCAGGGAACTACACCCCACAAGCAGCTAGGAGTTCAAATGCTGCAACTAAAGATCCCCAGTGCTGCAATAAAGATCTAAGACTCCTCATGCCACCGCTAAGACCTGATGCAGCCAAATAAATAATTAAGCTTTTTTAAAAAAGTTGATCCTGGGCTGGGACAGAAAATGTGGTCATGGGCACTGAGTGGTTGTTTTCTCTTCCACATCAAGTGGACACATTATGAATGCCTTCCTAGGACTAAGGGAGAGACAGAGGCTGAGCTAAGACCTCAAAGGTTCTCACTTGTTTCTTTTCTTAAGCACTGTAACAAGTCTTTTTAAAAGAAATTTGTCTCGGAGCTCAATTCTCTAAAACAGATAAATATGATATGTTACTAATATAAATTTATTTTGAACATTTATATTTTTAACACTTATCAATCAATAAGAACAAGAAGATAATTGTTGTTAAGTATTATGATGAAGATAAATACTTGAAATTAAGTGTTATGCTTAGCTTTATTTTGATTTCTGCACCCAAATTATTTATTTCAATTGCCTTTGGCCTTAAAATTTTATATGTATTTTAAAGTAACTGGAAAATTCAAATTCACCCAGAAAGATAGATTCAAATGGAAAGTATGGGTTTTTAACAGCTCTCCTTTCAGGGTATATGCTTCAAATGAATGAATCCAAAAACTTAGGCAAGTGGTTAAAGAGATTTTAGTTACAAAATGCAATCACAACAGGCATTCCCTTGTGTTCCAGTGGTTAAGACTCTGTGCTTTCAATGCAAGGGGCATGGATTTGATCCCCGGCTGGAGAACTAAGATCACACATACTAGCTTGATGTGGCCCCAAACAATTTTTTAATAAATAAATTTAATTTAATTTAAAATGTCCCATAACTTCTTCTGAGAAGGTATCTAATGGCTGACAGTCACAGTTAAAAAAAACGTAACCACAGCAATATTTATCAAGGGCTTGCACGTCCCCTCATGATATAAAAGTCAGTGACAAACACCCCAATCATAAAGTAAGTCTAAAATATCTCTAGTAAAATAGGATGCTTTGATACATGTGCCAAAGCTATGAGCCTTAGCTTTGTTTCTGATTTAATCGAGATTTGTAGTAATGACGAACAATTTGTACTTAAGCAGATCAGCAGTGCCTAATTTTTAAAAAAAAGTGTGCAAACTACCAACTTTTCAAAATAATGACACATTCACAAGAGCTTCAAGTATATTCACCAAAAAGGTAGAAATTCCTACCTCAGAATTAACTTGATCATCCAAATTGATGGTTCTTAATACATAGAACTGTGGTATAGAATACATTTTTTATGAATACTTTTAATTTTTAAATAAGGAAAATAGACTTAAAACACACATTTGAATCAAACATGTGTGGAACTCCTAAAGAGCCTTCCCTGGTGACTCAGACTGTAAAAAATCTGCCTGCAATGTGGGAGACGTGGGTTCAATCCCTGGGTCAGGAAGATCCCCTGGAGAAGGGAATGGCTACCCATTCAAGTATTCTTGCCTGGAGAAGTCCATGGACAGAGGCTTCTGGAAGGCTACAGTCCATGGGGTTGCAAAGAGTCGGACACAACTGAAGTGAGATACATGAACGGTAAGAGAAAGAAAAGGTCAGATTATAAAAGACATTCTCTATCATGGTTAAGTGTTTGAACTAGATTCTGGGACTCAGGAAAAAGACAGTGACATAATCAGGTCTGTATTTTAAAGAGATCACACTGGTTTCAATGTGGAAAGTGGATTTTGGTGGAGGCGAAGGGGAGGGAAAGGAGAGAGATGATTGATGGGTGAGAATATGCTGTGGTCATCCTGGCAAGGGCTGATGGTGGCCAAAACGAAAGTCACAGCACTTTGACCAGAAGGAACAAGGGTATTGATTTAAGAGTTATTCCAAAGGCAGAGTAAACAGGACCCAGTCATTGATTAGATGGGGGTTGTAGATCTGAGGCACAAAGTAGAAAGAACAACCCTATACCATCTGGCGAGAGGGAAGGGATGGCGGCAGTGGGAGGGAGGGCCAAGAGGGAGGGGATATGTGTATACATATAGCTGATTCACTGTTTTGTACAGCAGAAACTAACACAACATTATAAAGCATTATACTCCAGTTAGAAAATAAATAAATACTCTGGCACGAGCAGTGAAATGGATGGGGTATCCATCACCAGGGCAGGAAATTCAGGAGGAGGAGATTGGGTGAATGCAGAGAAGAGAGGTGCTGAGCTCAGACACATTAAGTTTGAGATTCAAGTCAAGAAGTAGTCACAGAATCCCTGTAAAAATAATGCTGAACAGAGTCCTGCACACGAAGACAAATAAGCACTGGATCTCTCCTTTAAGGTATGAGTGCGTGTGTGCTCAGCCGCGTCCAACTCTTTGCAACCCTCTGGGCTCCTCTGTCCATGGAATTTTCCAGACAGGAATACTGGAATGGGTTGCCATTTCCGTCTCAGGGGATCTTCCTGACCCAGGAATCAAACCCACATCTCCTGTGTCTCCTGCATTAGCAGGTGGATGGATTCTTTACCACTAAGCCAGCTGGGGCTTATAACAAATGTAAACAATCTGATTATAAAGCAGAGAGGGGTGAATACTTTGAAGAGGGGCATATCTTTGGAAAAATAAGAGAGGGTTCATAGGCCGTAAGAGATGAATAAGACTTGGCTTTTCTGGAGCTGGGAAAGAGAAAGACAGTCTAGGCAGAGACAAAAACATGAGCCAGAGAAGGAAGACCCCCTTACCAAAAAAAAGATGTGACATCTGGGGAGTAACTAGAATAATTCAGTTTGTTCAGCTTATGGTACAGAATAATGAAGGGGAGGCTGGAAAGGCAGACCAGGGCAGATGATCAGGAAAAGCCATAACTGTCCTGCTTTTTTGTAGGAACTGCTCTGTACCTGTGGGGAGCCAGTGAAACTCTTCAACTAGGAAAAGCATGAGGTCATGGGTCCCAATCCCCTGAGGCATGGTTTGCTTCCTTCGCTTCTGAGGCCAAGGACTCTGACCAGAGGGGCTGCTGGGAAAGTAATGTCATCTATTCCCCCATCAATCTCCCCAGGTAAATGTCAGTGTTAGTACGAAGGGAAATAGTGGTGGCCACTTGAGAAACCACTGCAGCGGGGCCATGTGGGTGAAGTCATGCTGTCTGAGTCACCAACACTGCTCTTTAACTTATTTTGGAATCTTTGGTTTGTGGTGTGGGGGTGGATTAATTGGCAGAAATTACAGAAGTAGCTATTACTCCATCTTGATTTGGGGAGTCTGTGCACAGACTTAAACTCTTGTTTTACTTTTGAGTTTGTGCCTTATTCATATACATTTTTTAAAAAGAAAAGATTCTTTTTATGTAATGGGATGAAGCTCACATCCAATGTCAGTAGTCCCAGGAATGCCTGAAGTGGTTTTGTCATCAGAATATAAAAATTGAACTCTCCTCCCAATATAAGCAGACTGTGGCTTGATAAATACTGTGAAAGTAGAACATGGAAAAAAGAAAAAGTAAGAAATCCAGTTCAGGCAACTATTAAGAGCATCACAATTCTAACCACTGCCAATGAAAAACCCATGAGAAATAAGTCTGAAAAGGCCAGAATTTCCCAAATCGAAGAACCTTCTCCAGGATTCTCGTTTTGTTTATTTTCAGTCTGGCTACATTGGACTATGGCCTCAGCTGGTAAAGAATTGCCTGCAATGCAGGAGACCTGGGTTCGATCCCTGAGTTGGGAAGATCCCCTGGAGAAGGGAAAGGCTACCCATTCCAGTATTCTGGTCTGAGAATTCCATGGACTGTGTAGTCTGTGGGGTTGCAAAGAGTCAGACACGACTGAGTGACTTTCATCTCACTTGACATCAGACTATGAGATACCTAGTACATGTATCTGTGGTTAATTTCACACATAAAATACACACGCAAGCACTGCATGTCGGAAAGGTGAGAAGAGAACCACATGGAAGGTTCTATTTGGAAACTGTTCATTTAAATGTACTTTAAATTTTTCAGATGATAAAAAGTCCTAACCCATTTGCAGTCTCACCCAAAACATCTGGAAGCTTACATGGATTATTTAATAATCCTAAATTAGTATGTGTTAAATCGCTTCAGTCATGTCCGCCTCTTTGTGACCCCGTGGACTATAGCCCACGAGGCTCCTCTGTCCATGGGATTCTCCAGGCAAGAATACTGGAGTGGGGACACCATGCCCTTCTTCAGGGGATCTTCCTGACCCAGGGATTGAGCCCACATCTCTTGTGTCTCTTGCCAAACATATCCCTTGCTCCTTGGAAGGTAAGCTATGACAACCCTGGATAGCATATTAAAAAGCAGAGACATTACTTTGCCAACAAAGGGCCATATAGGACAACAACAACAACCACAACCAAACACGTGTGTACTCTGAAGAAGGAAACCCAGAAGAAAATCAGAAAGAGATATCAACAGAGACACGCAATTAGAAGTGACCATTCTCGGGAGGGTTGGCACAGAGAAGCAACCAGATGGTCTCTTTCAAGTGGAGCCAAATAGAATGGAACAGTAGATGTTTTTTTCCTATAAGAATTTATAGGGGGAATAAACTCCAAACCCTCCAAGTGCCTAGGAATATTCAGATCAACAATTTCATGTTCTTCAACAAGTTCCAAATCACAAACCAAAGTTTTTAACTCGATATGGAGGGAACAAAAACTTTAACTGCTGTAGAGTTCCAAAGTGCTAGGGACAAAGATCAATGTCTTATGTCCAAAGACTTTTGACTCACATACAAGATTTAGGTAAGTTAATCATGTAAGGTGAAAGTTATGCTATTTAGCCAATCCCCACCCTCTACTTCTGACACCCTCTGCCCCCGCCAGTCTGATGGGTTTCATTTGAGATCTTTTTCTAATGTGTTTGCAAAAATATGACTGTATAGTTGTTTTGTATGTTTTCACATAAATGTTTTTATGTGAAAATTTTACATATTTTTCTATAATTTGTTTTTTTTTAACCTATCAAACATCTTGGAGATTTTTCCTTACCAGTACATAGAGATTAACTCCAGTTTTTTCTTGTATGATTTTTTTTTCTTTTTAACTTTTTGGGGAAAATTGTAGATTCATAAGAAATTACGCCCCACCCCCTGCCAAATTTTCAGGGATATCTGAAAGGCCACCCTTCACCCAGTCTCCACTAATAGTCATGTTTTAATTTGCATTTCACCATCCTCTATGTGTTTGTAGATACTTCTGTGCAATTTTATTATATGTACAGATTCACATAAGCACATTGCATTTTTAAGATGTTGTTTAAGATGTTTAAGATTTGAACAAGAGTTCAAATATACTCCTGGGAGTATATTTGTGTGTGTGTTTGTGTGTGTGTGTGTGTAAATTGCTGAAGAAAGTATTTTCAAAGTAGTTTTAAGGGTCTTAGAAGTTTGTCTTGTTAAAAATATTGGTTAGGGTGGTTATCAAGATTAAAGATTTAGGATATTAATCATGTATTGTCCTCTCTTGTTCTTCAATTGTTTATTATTTGTGTGTAGCTGCATAGAAAAAATAAATAGAGGGATGGTTAGATCTGATTAGCTTTCCTTGCTAGACTAAATCACCTTGGGAGGCTAGGCTATAATCTCAGAAACCTGTGAAATTCACCATGCCTTTGTATGTCTGATGCATGCTTAACAGGCATCCAATAAATGCCTGCTGGTTACTTAGGCTGGTTGATTTTCTGGTTACCCTGCTTACCAGAGTGCCAGCTGAATGAGCCAAGCTGCATATTTCCTTGTAGAAATATGCTCCTGGAAAACTCAAACAAAACATTTGCTTATGCCACTCCCAGTATAAGAGTGAGTGAGTGCTAAGTCGCTTCAGTCATGTCCAACTCTGTGTGACCCCATTGACTAGCCCAGCAGGCTCCTCTTTGCATGGAATTCTCCAGGCTAGAATACTGGAGTGACTTGCCATTTCCTACTCCTGGGATCTTGTCAACCCAGGGATCGAACCTTCATCTCATGTCTTCTGCTTTGGCAGGCAGGTTCTTTACCACTAGCACCACCCAGGAGGCCTTGGCAAAATATCCTTGGAAATATTATGAAAGCACCTGGATACTACAGTGGTACGTTTTATTGAGCCAGCTCAGAAGATGGGTAGCTATTTAGTTCCAAGCGCCATCCAAGACAGTGGCAGTTTCCTACATGACTTCTGGCAAAATGTGTCATGAATATTCATGAAGCGAAAGATCAGAAAATACTCGCTGCTTGTTAGTTATCCTGGGATCCTCCTGGGATGCATATGGTAAGGTTCAAGCAAGGCCACATTCATCTCACTTCTCTTCTTTTTCAGGACATTATTATTATATTACATATTTTAATTTCACTGAGGCAAAGTCAGCCAGAAAAAGAAACCAGAATATTAGCTCTTCAATTGATTGCAATTTTAAAGGACATTGCAATGATTATTTCTTGCAAAAAAAAAAAAAAAAAAAACCTGTAAATTGATAAGAACAATGTGACATAGAAAAGATGTCTTTCTCTGCCAACCCTGTTCTTCTTTTAATAACATGGAGCTCAAATCCTGCTATCTTCTTGAAAGCTTCTCTAACCAAAATTCAATTATTGTGGAATAGTCAAGAATGTGGAAGCTGCCATAAAAAAATACCTGTCTGAACATAAGGGTGCATGTATCTTTTTGAATTATAGTTTTTCCAGATATTTGCCCAGGATATGTACAATAGAATGTAAAGAGTGAAAGTGTTAGTCACTCAGCCATGTCTGACTCTTTTGACCCAATGGTCTGTCCATGGAATTCTCCAGGCAAGAATACTGGAGTAGATTGCCATTCCCTTCTCCAGGGGATCTGCTTGACTCAGGGACTGAACCTGGGTCTCCTGCATCACAGGCAGATTCTTTACCATCTGAGCTACCAGGGAAGCCCACGGTGGAATACTATGCACCAATTAAAAAGAACAAGACAGCGCTATTTGCAACAACATAGATAGGCTTATAGATTATCATATTAAGTGAAGTAAATCAGAAAAAGAAAGACAAATACCATTTGATATCTGCAATATGTGGAATCTAAAATATGACACAAGTGAATCCATCTACAAAATCAAAATAGACTCATAGACAGAGAGAACAAACTTGTGGTTGCCAAGGGGAAGGGAGGGTGGGGAAGGGATGAATTGGGAGTTTGAAATTAGCAGGTGCAACCTAATACGTAGAGAATGGACAAACAACAGGATTCTACTGTATTCAATATCCTGTAACAAGCCATAATGGAAAAGAATATTTTAAAAAATATATATGTATGTAATATGAGGGCTTCCCGGATGGCACTAATGGTACAGAACCTACCTGCCAATGCAGGAGATATAAGAGATGCAGGTTTGATTTCTGGGTCGGGAAAATCCCCTGGAGGAGGGCATGGTAACCCACTCCAGTATTCTTGCCTGGAGAATCCCATGGACAGAGGAGCCTGGCAGGCTACAGTCCACAGAGTCACAAAGAATTGGACACTACTGAAGGGCACACAAATATAAAAAATGATATAACTGAATCACTTTGCTGTACAGCAGAAACTAATATAACATTGTAAATCAACTGGCAATCAAAAAATTAAAAACAGGGACTCCCCTGGTGGTCCAGTGGTTAAGAATTCACCCTGCAATGCAAGGGACGAAGGTTTGATGCTTTCACTGATCAGCGCCCCAGACTTGAGAACTTCTGTCTCTGCTACTCCTTAAGCACTTAACCACAGACCGGCTAGATTTATTATTTAGTTACTCATGTTTGTTTCATCTTCCAAAGAAACCTGCCATCCTCTTGAGGACAAAAATCATGTCACATACAACTCTCAGAACATCTAGCTCAGTTCCTCCCCCTTAGTAATATTTCAGTAAGCACATTTTCAAAATAGCACTGTGTTACATTCATTGAGCACTGATGATATGCCAGGATAATATATGCTAAATGCTTTGACGCATTTATCCCATTTAATCTTTACATTAACCAAATGAGGCAGGCACTATTATTAGACCTATTTGTTAGATGTGGAAACAAAGTTACAAAAGTTATAAACTTTGCCCCAAATCACACAGCTGGTAAAAGGCAAAACCCAGACTGAAACTCCAGTCTGTCTGATCCCAGACCCCCTGCTTCCCACCATTTTTGGATATTGCTTCCCAAATTAAAAGAAAACAAACAAACATTTCTTGATTAATTAGATGCTGAATAGCTGGACATGAATGAACTCTTTGAACTCACTTGTAATATCTAGGTCACTTGGCAATAACTAGATATTTACTATCGTGGATGTTGGAATCTGAGATTTATTCAGTCAGCAGAAAATTTTGCTAGGCATGTGCCCCCGAGGACAGATGAGTGAGACAATGTCACCAAAACAAGTAATTATAAAACAACGCACATCGGGTTTTAATGACGGTTTGGAAAAATGCTCATGGAAACATAGGAGACAAACTTAATTTAAAATAGTTCACCATAGTGTCAGCATTTTTAGGATTTCTGCTATGTACCCAGCACAGTGCTGAGCAGTTTATACATACTGAATTCTCACCACCACTCAACAAGAAGTAGGCTTTATTATTCATATTTGCAAAGAAGTAAACTGAAGCCTGAAGTTGTCAAATGGCTTGGCCAAGGTCACACAGCTAATTAATGGAGCATAGATTGACTCATGTTTAGGTCTGAAAGACACCCAGGTCCATGGTTGGTTCCAGCTACCCATACTCTTATGAACTAGGTTTTCTTCTGGGTTTTTGCACTATCAAGAAACACCAAGGAAAGCATATAAATATAAAGGAGAAAAAATATATATATAAAAGAGGTATAGGTATATGAAGGAGGTTTCAGATCTGTCTCTTTAAGGCACTTCGGCCAACAGAGTGAACCAACAGGGTCATGGGGCTGAGTCATTGTCTGATTTGGAGAATAGATTATTTCGATATTTCGCTTCTCGCTTTTTTTCCCCCCTCAGCTGGGGTTTGTAATCTCTATTGTTCTTTAGGCTGACACCAGGTTTTGTGCTTCCTGATTTTGATGAACAGTTTCTTGTCTAGTCCCCCTATCTCTTTAGTAAGCACGGTCCTTTCTGTATTTTTCCCCCACCCTCTTGTCACATCAAAAAGAGAGATTTGACAGTTGTTTGATTTGCCATTCTCATGATGAAGGTTTTAGATCAAAGCCAGAGCACCATCAGTCACATTTATAACACATTTTAGGACGAGAAAAAAATCAAGCAAATGGGGGACATTTTCAGGGGACCTTCAGGAGATGCCTTGGGACAGCCTTACAGGAGGACCAATTCTGGAGCCTGGTGGGTACGTCTTCCATACCTACCTAGGGGAATGACAAAGGAGGCCCAGGACTGTGCCACCAAAAAAGAAACAAAAGGGTCACTACTGATGGAAGACCTTCTGGCAGCATGATACCAGTGCCTCAAACACAAGCCTGACTTTGGGCCCGGTAGTTTCAATTTGAGGAGTCTATTCTAAAGAAACAGACTTGTGTACTGCAATCACCCTCGGTATTTTTTTCAGTCGAGTTTTACTGAAACTTTGGATGGCTAAGTTGAAGATCTCTCTCGGTAAATGACACACTGCACTTGAAAATATGTGGGTTATTTTCAAATATCTTTTGATATTGATTTCTAGCACAGTTCCACAGTGATAAGAGAACAGACTCTGTATGATTTCAATACGTTTAGACCATGACATTTTTGCACCTTGTTTTATGTCCCTGGGGCTATCTTCCAATGTCTCCTAGCTTACAATCTATGGGAACTTGAATAGAATTTGTATTCTACTGTTGTGTGAAAATTGTGTAAAACTTAATTATGATAAATTGGTTCACAGAGCTTTTCAGGTCTACTATATCCTTCTACTTCTCTGTATATTTTTGAGAGTTTAGTATTGAAACTCCAACTAAAAATCTCAATTTATCAACTAAAAAATTATATAGTAGAACTGTATGTAACCTTGTTTTGTATTTTCTAAGTCACCTGTAAATGTTTTATCATATTTTAATAATTTAAAAAATAAAACAGAGTTGTGTATAATGATTAACATATCATCAATAGGAAAAAAGGGAACATATTTAACAGTCTGACAATGGAAATTGTGTCAATAAATTATGATACATCCATACAGTGGAATGCTTCACTGAGAACTTCATGTCATAAAAAAATATTTAATGACACAGAAAAATGTTTTCCATATATTTTAATCTTTAATAATAAGATGTTTCAAGCATATACAAGGTAGCAAGACTATTATGACAAACCTACCATCCAGCTTCAACAATTACCTGCTGCTGCTGCTGCTAAGTCGCTTCAGTCGTGTCCGACTCTGTGTGACCCCATAGACGGCAGCCCACCAGGCTCCCCCGTCCCTGGGATTCTCCAGGCAAGAACACTGGAGTGGGTTGCCATTTCCTTCTCCAATGCATGAAAGTGAAAAGTCAAAGTGAAGTCACTCAGTCATATCTGACTCTTTGCAACCCCAGGGACTGCAGCCTACCAGGCTCCTCCATCCATGGGATATTCCAGGCAAGAGTACTGGAGTGGGGTGCCATTGCCTTCTCCATATATGAATATATGTATGTATTAATATATATGTGTAGATACACACACACACACACACACACATACATGGGCTTCCCTGGTGGCTCAGTGGTAAAGAATTCGCCTGCCAGTGCAGGAAACTTGGGTTCATTCCCTGGGTTGGGAAGATCTCCTGGAGAAGGAAATGGCAACCCACTCCCATATTCTTGCTTGGGAAATCCCATGGGCAGAGAAGCCTGGCAGGCTTCAGTCTATGGGGTCGCAAAAGAGTTGGACATGACTGAAAGCCTGCACAGCAACAACATGCACACACACACACGTGTGTATGTCATATGTGTGTGTGTGTGTGTGCAGGTATGTATTATAACTGAATCAATTTTCTGTATACCTAAAATACTGTGAGTTAACTATACTTGAATAAAAGATAATTTTACAAAGAAACCAGACTGTTGTGTGGAGTTTCTCCCTTCCTAGGCTTTGCTAACAACTTCCCTATTAAACATGTTTCTCTGTGTCCTGTATTTCCTTGACTTGAGGTTTGATTTTTGGCAAAAAACACTTTGTAAATTTTCATGGACTCGACTGTGCCCCTCATCCCAATTAGTTTGTTGAAGTCCTAGGCCCTAGTAGCTCAGAATGTGACTGTATTTGAGGATGGGGGTCTTCAAAAAGGTCATTAAGTTAAAATGAGGTCATAAGGATGGGCCCTAATCCACTGAGAAGTGTAAGAGAGGAGGAGATTTTTTTTATGTTGCATTTCTTCATTTTGGCCACGCTTGGCCTTCGTGGCCGTGTGAGGTCTTTCTCCTGTTGCGGCGCGCAGCCTCATCATTGCAGTGGCTTCTCCAATTGTGTAGCGCGGGCTCTAGGGCAAGCTTCAGTAGTTGCCCCGAGGCATGCGAGATCTTAGTTCCCTGACCAGGGATGGAACCTGGAACCTATATCCTCCGCACTGGCAGGCAGATAAGAAGAAGAAATTTAGGCTCGGACTCAGTACAGTGGAAAGACCATGTGAAGACAGAGCAGAAGAGGACCATTGTAAGCCATGGAAAAAGGACTCAGCAGAAACCAACTCAGCCGCCACCTTAAACTTGGGCCTCCAGGCTGCAGGAGTAAAGTAAACCTCTTGAGAAAGTAAACCTCTGTTTTTTTAAGCCACGCAGTCTGTGGCACTGAATTACTGCAGGCCTGGAAAAACTGATACATAGATGTGCCTCTTTTGTCAGAAGGCACACAACCCATTCTTGAGTAGGGAATTCTGTGATGGAGAGGAAAAAAATATTACAAACCGTAAATCTTGTTTTTAATCTACACAGTAAGAATGGCTACCTGTTTCAGAACAAATTATGTGCCAGGCACTGTACTCTAAACACTTCATTTTATTACTTGACTTTACAATCAGACCCACAGGTAGGTATTATTGTTGCCATTTACAGATATTGAGACGAATTCAGAGAGATTCAGACACCAACCCCAGAACACACAGCTGGTTAAGTGGCAGAGATGGGTCTAACCTGGGCCCCTTGTGTGCCATGTAGATGATCACTGAGAAATTAGATGCTGTCAAACAGAGCTGTGGGACAAGCCCGAACTGCCAAGCTCAAACTGGAGAAGAAAGCAGCCCAAGGAGACATGGTACTCCCAGTGAGAAGAAAAGGGCCACTTCTCAGGCCCTTGGCATCTGAGGTCCCGACCCTGATTTTCACAGCTCACGCTGCAGTGGCCCAGCTCTCCGATGGCCGCTGCTACACTAACCGTGACAGTCATTCCTCCTGGGTCGACATGGAAAATCACCCTGGCATCATCTTGCATAGACTGCCTGCCTCTTCCCTCACCCCCCTCAGCCCACTAACAACCCTAAACTCCACATGCACGCTCACAGCTGTTTTGTTCTATTTTCACTGGCTTTGGATCACATTTCAATTCAGAATTAAGGAGCAGTGAGTAGGAGGCAGTACAGTATTAAGGTTGAAAGCATGGGCTTTGGGGAAAAAAAAACACAACAGATCTGGGTTGGGGTACCTGATCTATCCCTTTTACCTTGGCCACTTTAAGTGAGAGCCTTATTTCCTCTTAGCCTCAGTTTCCTCATCTTTAAAATAAGATTAATTATAATACCTACTTCACAAGGTGACTGTGACAACTAAATGAGATCACGCATCTAAAGCACAGCTCTAGGGCCCTGAAACTTAATCAGGTAGCTTTGAAATATTAGCCCTAAAAGAGAAAAGCACGCTGCTAAGAAGTGATGGATGTCTGGAGGAGCAGACACATGGAAAGGCAGATCTGTGACTCTGGGTCACTTTGTCACTAACCATACTCGACCAGAAAGTTTCAGGAACTCTCGCCTTCCCCACTTTGGCCCCCAGATCACACTGACTGCTTTTTCCACTGCCTTTTCAGCTAGCTTATCATTCAATCACCTCTGGACAAACGACATTGGCTTTGAAAGCTAGAGTCTGTGTACAGTTAACTAAACAGCAGTGGATCTATGTAAGACAGCCCAGAGCCAGTTTTGTCCTGAAATTTCTGGCCACTCACTTCGATCAGCAATGGGAAATTTCCAGCCTGTGAAGCTCTACCTTAATGTGGGAGTCTATGTTGGCGTTAATCTCTCCCACTTTCCCAGTGGGGAAAATGCATCATATTTAGGACCAGTCACCTGTGTCAAAAGCATCTTTGTTGCTGACACCCAGTGTGATGTAATCGGGGCTGGTCTGATGTCTTTTGTGTCTAATGTCTTTTGTTTCATCGCCTGGATATCAGCAAGTACCTTGCTTGCCGGCCTGATCATCCTCGATCAACACATGGTTTTGTCTTCTGTCTTCTTCATGGTGGGCTCCACAGCTGGGGAAGCGTGATGTTGGCCTGATAAATAGGACATGTTTCTTGGAGAGATGTTCTGCCACGTGGACCTTGGGCCTAAGTGCCTAGGGTCTGGGGCTGTAGGGGGGCCTCAATATCGCATCCCTGTGCATGTGGACATTTTCAAGATGGCCTTCTCGGCTTGCAAGGCCTTTCTCTGCTGGGGTGGGGTGGGAGGTAGAGGCTGGTGTAGAGAAAGAGAAGCCACAGCTTCCTTGTTTTCGTTTTCTCTGCTTTTTGGCAAAAAGCGTGTGAGGTTATGTGTTTGAAGGAACCAATTCCAGAAAAGAGAACCATCTGACACCCCACAAATGCCATGAAGACCCAGCATTTCTGGGAATCTTTGCTGTTTGCAGCTCGGGGAGTTCAAATGAGATCTGGGAAAGTAGCTGGTGGTTTTTCTCCCTGGGTCATTTTTTGTCTTTATTTCTGCTTCTTCTATTTTTTAACTACCCAAAGAGAGCAACTGAATTGTATTTTGCTTGGTAGGTTTGAGGGCTGTCTTCCAAGGAAAATGTTAAAATCAGAGTGACAGTCACAACAAAATAATATTTCACCCTATGAAAATAATTTGTAAGAAATCTGCATTAGGTTATGTGTTATATTTCACCTGAAACATCCCACACAGCTTTTTTTGGGGGAAGTAATGAGCAAAGCATTGGAGGTTTTGAAGTTTGATTTAATTCCGCCAACAACAGTATTTCAAATGTACTCAGTCTAACATCCAAGAATCACCAAGCACATAGCATTGACTGCCCAGCAAAATAAAATAAATCCCTCATTCCCCCATTTGGGAAGGAAAGTTAAGGGAAGAAATTTCTCTAGTTACTCAGCCAGTGAGACCTAGTGTGGATGAAATTAAACAATCAAAAAATGTAGTTCCCAACTTTTAGTTCTCGGTAATGAAAAGTTAGCTTTTTAATCATTTTTATAAACTTCTGGAATTTTTGGAAATATGGATCATGATCTGAATTTTACTCTTTCTTGGTCAATATTAGCTTTGGTTGTATGATTAGTCATTTACTTGAGATAACATTTTTTTCCAGATACAGATTTTTCAGTTCAGTTCAGTTGCTCAGTGGTGTCTGACTCTTTGCGACCCCGTGAATCGCAGCACGCCAGGCCTCCCTGTCCATCACCAACTTCCAGAGTTAATCAAACTCACGTCCATCGAGTTGGCGATGCCATCCAGCCATCTCATCCTCTGTCGTCCCCTTCTCCTCCTGCCCACAATTCCTCCCAGCATCAGAGTCTTTTCCAATGAGTCAACTCTTCGCATGAGGTGGCCAAAGTACTGGAGTTTCAGCTTCAGCATCAGTCCTTCCAATGAACACCCAGGACTGATCTCCTTTAGGATGGACTGGTTGGATCTCCTTGCAGTCCAAGGGACTCTCAAGAGTCTTCTCCAACACCACAGTTCAAAAGCATCAATTCTTCTGCACTCAGCTTTCTTCACAGTCCAACTCTCACATACGTACATGACCACTGGAAAAACCATAGCCTTGACTAGATGGACCTTTGCTGGCAAAGTAATGTCTCTGCTTTTTTTTTTTTTAATATAAATTTATTTATTTTAATTGGAGGCTAATTACTTTTGAATATGCTATCTAGGTTGGTCATAACTTTCCTTCCAAGGAGTAAGCGTCTTTTAATACAGGTTTTTACATTGTACCAAACTCTACCCAGAGACCAACAGTTTTCTCTTATCTTTGCTTAAGTCCTTTATTTCTTTTTTCTAAACTAGATGCCTCTGAGCTAGTTTTCTTTGTACTGTAGTAAAATGGAGGGGTCCATATTTGTTAGAATATTCTTGCTTAAGTCTTGGGTGTTTTCTTTTTTTTTTTTTTTAATCTATTTATATTTACTTGGAGGATAATTGCCTTACAGTATTGTGTTTTGGTTTCTGGAGGATATCAGCATGAATCACCCATACGTATACATATGTCCCCTCCCTCTGGAACCTCCCTCTCACCTCCCACCCCATCCCACCCCTCTACGTTCTCACGGAGCACCATATTTGAGCTCCCTGTGTCATACAACAAATTCTCACCAGTTAGCTATTAATATTTTACACGTGGTAATGTATGTGTTCCAACGGCACTCTCCCAATTCGTCCCGTCTTCTCCTCCCCCCGCTGTGTTCACAGGTCTGTTCACTATGTCTGCATTTCCACTGGGTATTGTTCTTAAAACTCTTTGTACTTGGAGAGAAAATAGAACCAACCGACATCGTGTACCAATATGTACCAAGCACTCTACTGGACATTGACAACATGACTTCAGTGAATCCTCCCTACCATCTATAAGGAAGCTACTTTTACTGCAGATAAAGCAATTGGGGCTCAGAGAAATTAATTAATACCTTACCCAAGATAATACAACCAATAAGATGGTGCAAATTAGATTTTGACCCCAGCATTCTCTAACTCCAAAGTCTGTCCTAATTTTTAAAAATTGATATAGTAGCTCAAATTCCTCACTTCCACATTCTTCCACAGAAGGGAACATGTAGATACAGTGAATCTCTTATATCTAAAGTTCAAGTAAATATATGAGCTCCCAGAGGAGTTGACTCTTTTCATAGAGAATCCAGAAACAGATTGGAGGCCTTACAGAAAACAATTTAGAATTCTCTGTCACATGATGCATAAGAGGTAGATTTTAATAACTGCCTAGAAACATGGATCGCAAACAGTATTGTTTGGTTTAAGAAATTTTTACTTCTCAAGCACTATCATAAGTAATATTGTTTTCAAATTTCTGTACAGTGTCATTACCTCAGATAAAAGTTCCCTGGTGATATCTAGAATGGGCACCTGTACTTCCAGGAGTACGTGGCCACCAAATTCACTAACAGTGCGATGGAACTTCCTTCTCCTCCTAATCAGTCTTTCAAGAGAGTTATTCACTCCTTTGCTGTCCTACAGTTCTAAACTGTTTAATGGTTCCAAACTCTGAATACAGTGGTGGTGGTGGTGTAGTCACCAAGTCGTATCCAACTCTTGCAACCCCATGGACTATATGTAGCCCACCAGGCTCCTCTGTCCATGGGATTCTCCAGGCAAGAATACTGGAGTGGGCTGCCATTTCCTTAGCCAGGGCATCTTCCTGACTCAGAGATCGAACCCAGGTCTCCTGCACTGCAGGCAGATTCTTTACCGACTGAGTTAGGAGGGAAGCCCCTGAATACAGTACTGCATTTAAATAGAGTAGAATGTCTAGTTTGTTGTAATAGAATAGCCTTTAAACAAATAATTTCCTTTCAAAGACCACAATCTTCCTCATCACCCAAGCTCAATAGCTCAGAAGCATTCTGGAATCTATCTCCTGGCCTTTGCTCTCTAATTCAGCTCCTTAGCAAGCTCTATTAATTCTTTCTTTTAATGTTTCTAGAGTCTAGCACTTAATTTCCATCTTTTCCCCCTGCGGCTCTCATTCAGGCCTCTACAATCTCATACCCAGACTATTACAATAAACTTTTAACTACACTGTCTCCATTTTTATCTTCCTCTAGCCCCTAATATACAATGTAAAATTAATCTTCCTTGAAATATCAGTTTTGTCTAATAGATGCCTCCATTAAAATTGTCTGCTTCCAGTGCCTATAGATAAAGTTATAATCCTGAAGTCCAACCCTGTGATAGATTTTTTCCTGAGTCAACTCAGCTAATCTGGAACTACATTTCCCAATTCCTTTCCCCAAAGGGTCCAGATTAGGGTTTCCCACAAGAGAAGTTTGCATGATATTTGGAAGGAGAAGCGGAGGCAGGCATTTCTTAGTCTCTGGAGGTCAAAGGAGGCCCCACTGTGGCAGCTCACAATCGGCTCTCCTGGCTACTGGCCTGGCCTGCTGCCCCGGCTGCTGCCAGTTCCCATCTTTCAGCCTCTCCAAGTTCAGGGCCAGGTGTCTGTGCAGCTCGGAGGCAAAGGGCTTCTGTTCTGCAGGCCGCCAGTGTCACTGAGCATGAAGTGGTAAGTGACCACTTCATGGAGTCCACCTTGTTCCTAAAGATTTCATTTTTCACTCATGGGTTCCCATTCACCCTTGCCCTTTCCTAGGTTCTATTCAGCTTTTCCTCCAG
Organism: Bos taurus; assembly: GCF_002263795.3. Classification (NCBI taxonomy): domain Eukaryota; kingdom Metazoa; phylum Chordata; class Mammalia; order Artiodactyla; family Bovidae; genus Bos; species Bos taurus. Next base: position 14,981,111 of record NC_037339.1, read on the forward strand.
ATTCCAGCCTCTGATCTATGGGGACCTTCAGACCCAATTTCATGATAGGCAACAGCCAGTCTCACATAGATCTGTCCACCAGCTTCCACAATTGCCTGAGGCCATCAAAAGCTAGGAGAGGGCCAGGAACAGAATCTCCCTCACAGCTTCAGGAGGAACCAACCCTGTTGACACCTTGATTTTGACCTTTAGCCTCCAGAACTGTGTGACCATCAGTTCAGTTCAGTTCAGTCAATCGCTGGTGTCCGACTCTTTGCAACCCCATGGACTGCAGCATACCAGGCTTCCCTATCCATCACCAACTCCCAGAGTTTATTCAAACCCATGTCCATTGAGCCAGTGATACCATCCAACCATCTCATCCTTTGTCGTCTCCTTCTAATCCTGCCTTCAATCTTTCCAGCATCAGGGTCTTTTCCAATGAGCCAGTTCTTTACATCAGGTGGCCAAAGTATTGGAGTTTCAGCTTCAGCATCAGTGCTTCCAATGAATATTCAGGACTGATCTCCTTTAGGATGGACTGGTTGGATCTCCTTGCAGTCCAAGGGACTCTCAAGAGTCTTCTCCAACACCACAGTTCAAAAGCACCAATTCTTCGGCACTCAGCTTTCTTTATAGTCCAACTCTCACATCCATACATGACTACTGGAAAAACCATAGCTTTAATTCCATGGACTTCTGTTGGCAAAGCAATGTCTCTGCTTTTTAATATGCTGTCTAGGTTGGTCATAACTTTACTTCCAAGGAACAAGCGTCTTTTAATTTCATGGCTGCAATCACCATCTGCAGTGATTTTGGAGCCCCCAAAAATAAAGTTTGCCACTGTTTCCACTGTTTCCCCATCTATTTGCCATGAAGTGGTGGGATAAGATGTCATGATCTTCGTTTTCTGAATGTTGAGCTTTAAGCCAACTTTTTCACTCTCTTCTTTCACTTTCATCAAGAGGCTCTTTAGTTTTTCTTCACTTTTTGCCATAAGGGTAATGTCATCTGCATATCTGAGGTTATTGATATTTCTCCTGGCAATCTTGATTCCAGCTTCTGCTTCATCCAGCCCAGCATTTCTCATGATGTACTCTGTATATAAGTTAAAGAAGCAGGGTGACAATATACAGCCTTGACGGACTCCTTTTCCTATTTGGAACCAGTCTGTTGTTCCATGTCCAGTTCTAACTGTTGCTTCCTGACCTGCATACAGATTTCTCAAGAGGCAGGTCAGGTGATCTGGTATTCCCATCTCTTTCAGAATTTTCCAGTTTATTGTGATCCACACAGTCAAAGGCTTTGGCATAGTCAATACAGCAGAAATAGATGTTTTCCTGGAACTCTCTTGCTTTTTCGATGATCCAGCGGATGTTGGCAATTTAATCTCTGGTTCTTCTGCCTTTTCTAAAACCAGCTTGAACATCTGGAAGTTCACGGTTCATGTATTGCTGAAGCTGGGCTTGGAGAATTTTGAGCATTACTTTACTAGTGTGTGAGATGAGTGCAATTGTGCGGTAGTTTGAGCATTCTTTGGCATTACCTTTCTTTGGAATTGGAATGAAAACTGACCTTTTCCAGTCCTGTGGCCACTGCTGAGTTTTCAAAATTTGCTGGCATATTGAGTGCAGCACTTTCACAGCATCGTCTTTCAGGATTTGAAATAGCTCAACTGGAATTCCATCACCTCCACTAGCTTTGTTCGTAGTGATGCTTCCTAAGGCCCACTTGACTTCACATTCCAGGATGTCTGGCTCTGGGTGAGTGAGCACACCATCGTGATTCTCTGGGTCGTGGGGTAGGGGGAACTTGGATGTAGAGCCTGGATAACAGTGGGAGCCTCTCCCCGTCACCTGATTAGCACCCTTGTTTTATCTATTTCCTCTTCCTCCGTTTCTTCTTGCCTCACGTTTTATTTCTCTTTATCTTTACTTCCCAAGTTTGTGTCCTTCCTTCTCCCCACCCAAGGCCTAGCATGGTGCTCAAGGCTGCCTAGGGCCACTGTGAAGAGTCAGTCATTCTGAACTGGGGGAGGAGGCAATGTGGGTTCATGAATGTTCTAATGGGCCACTCTAATAGCAGAATATTAGTATCTTAAAATATTAATTCTGGGAAGAGGCATTAGCAAAGCAAGGAGGCCTGAGTAGCAAAATATGAAAGCTCAAAGAAGAGTTGAAGAAAAAGTATAATTCTAATTGTTACTTCTTGACCTGCATACAGATTTCTCAGGAGGCAGGTCAGGTGGTCTGGTATTCCCATCTCTTTAAGAATTTTCCACAGTTTGTTATGATCCACAGACTCAAAGACTTTGGCATAGTCAATAAAGCAGAAGTCAATGTTTTTTTGGAACTCTCTTGCTTTTTTGATGATCCAACAGATGTTGGCAATTTGATCTCTGGTTCCTCTGCCTTTTCTAAATCCAGCCTGAACATCTGGAAGTTCACAGTTCATGTACTGTTGAAGGCTGGCTTGGAGACTTTTGAGCATTACTTTGTTAGCATGTGAGATGAGTGCAACTGTGCAGTAGTTGAAGCTTTCTGACCGTACTGTTGTGCTATTTGAGCCACCCAGTTAGTGGTCCTTTGTTCCAGAAGCCCCAGGAAACTAAAGCAACCCCTTGAGACATCTTTCCCAACTAGGTGGTTTCCGTATTGCTAGAGATCTCCCAGGACCCTGCACCCTCTACTTTTGGGAAAGAAAAAGAACTGACAGATTGTGACAGTACCAGACTCTGTATTAGATGCTCTGCATTCCTTGCCCCAATTAACCCTCAGACAGCCCCGAGGAGGTGTATGTTACTATCCTCATTTTAGAAACAAGCACATAGTGGGACTTCCCTGGTGATCCAGTGGTGAAGAACCCGCCTTGCAATGCAAGGCTTCCCAGATGGTTCAGTGGTAAAGAATCTGCCTGCCAATGCAGAAGACACAGGTTCAATCCCTGGATTGGGAAGATCCCCTGGAGAAGGAAATGGCACCCCACTCCAGTATTCGTGCGGGGAGAATTCCACGGACAGAGGAGCCTGGCGGGCTACAGTCCACAGAGTCTCAAAGAGTCAGACACAACTTACTGACTCAGCACACATGTATACTTGCAATATAGGGGACTCGGGTTCAAGCCCTGATCTGAGAACCAAGATCCCACACGCTGTGCGCCACAACTGCTGAGCCTATTAGTCCAAGCCCCCTGGAGCCTCGCCACAACTGGAGAGCTTATGTGCAGCAACGAAAGGTCTTGTGTGACACAGCAAAGATCCCGGGTCCACAGCTAAGGCCTGATGCAGCCAAATAAAAGTATTAGGGGAGAGGAAGAAAGAAAGAAATGAGCACGTAGAAACATTAAATACTTGCCCAGGGTAAGTGATGGAGGTGAAATTCAAACCCACGTCTAACTCCAAAGCCAAAGCCCTTTCCATGATTTCATTCCTCCCCACTTTCCTTGAAAGAGCAGATAGTTCAAACCTCAAAACCGTCCTCTCCTCTGACATTTCTCAGTTGTTCTATGTTTCCCAAAAGAGACCCACAGAGTTGCGAGAAAAATTGAGAGGCAGAGTCTTCACTTAACAAAGCTCAGTCCCTACCCTCTGTACCTCGGCCCCATATACTTCCCTATTTTGTAGAAATAGTCATGGAAATCGGAGCTAATTAGACTGAACCTAGGGAATGTCAGGAAGAAATGGGAAAAAAACAAGGATTTAGAGGCTGTCCTTAAAGTTAAGATTTTATGATTTTCAAGTGTAAATGAAATACAAAGTGTGCCAACAAAATATTGCTTGGGAGAGAGCCCTTGGAGGATCTGCTTTAATGAATAAATAAGTATATTTTGAAATTAGCTTTCTATTGTCTGTAGTAAATCCCCCATATGAGCTTGAAAGTAGTTGCTTTCTAATTCATGAAAAGAATTTCCTTCTATTGTTTTGCTTACCCTGTTGGAAGGATGGTGCTTATAGGGAACCTCAATTCAGGGAAGGCCACTGGTGCAAAATCCGCCAGTCTGAGCCAAAGTCAGAGGCCAGAGGTCAAAGCTATCAGGTTTAGCCTAGGGAGGGCCCAGGCCCAGAGAGTCAGGTGACCTGGCATTCTTGGATCCAGAGAAGCTCATTTGTGGGCCTTCTTGCAAATGAGGCCCTCAGAGAAGAGTTCCTGACTTATGTAGACTTTGTTGTTAAAACCAAAGTTTTAACTGTATACTGAGCTACTGTATAGCTCAGGGAACTCTATTCAGTGCTCTGAGCGAGCATGCATGCCTGCTAAGTCACTTCAGTTGTGTCTGTCTCTTTGTGACACTGGACTATGGCCCACAGGGCTCCTCTGTCCATGGGATCCGCCATGCCCTCCTCCACGAGATCTTCCGGACCCAGGGATCGAACTTGCATCTCTTATGTCTCTTGCATTGGCAGGCAGGTTCTTTACCATTAGCGCCACCTGGGAAGCCCATTCAGTCCCACTGAATGGGACGGAAATCCAAAAAAGAGGGGATATATGTATATGTACAGCTGATTCCCTGGTGACTCAGAAGGTATATGTAAAATGACTTCCCTGGTGGTCAGACGGTAAAGCGTCTGTCTACAATGCGGGAGACCCGGGTTCGATCCCTGGGTCAGGAAGATCCGCTGGAGAAGGAAATGGCAATCCACTTCAGTACTATTGCCTGGAAAATCCCGTGGACAGAGGAGCCTGGTAGGCTATAGCCCATGGGGTCGCAAAGAGTCGGACACAACTGAGCGACTTCACTCACTTATAGCTGATTCACTTTGCTGCACAGTAGAAACTAACATGGCACTGTAAATCAACTATATTCCAATAAAAATTAATTTTAAGAAGATCAATCAATCAATAAAAATGAAGAGCCCTTGACTTGATGTGTTGGTAGGCTTGGCCCCAGGTTCCTACACTCAGCTCTGGACCCCAAACACCTCAGTCTGGCTCACTACTTCATGCTGAATGTTTTCTGCTCACCTCCCAACCCCACCCCCAACCTGATCCATTATCCACCCTGCTGTACATCCCAATCCTAAAGAACTCTAAGAACTGCATCTTTGACCTCTTACCTTCTGGCTTCCATTTGGGCTCATCAACATTTGGGGTATTTATTACCCTGGATTCCTCAACACTGAGCCAAGACACATCGGTAAATGCTTTCCTCCATCAAAGGCCAAAGTTGCTTTCTGGAAGCCCCGTCCCTACAGTTATACTTCTGGCCTGGTCCCTTTAGCCTTTGCCTCCCCTTGCTTCTCTAGGCTTATCAGTGGCCGTGTGTGTGTGTGTGTGTGTGTGTGTGTGTGTGTGCATGCGCGCGCTCAGTCATGTCCAGCTCTTTGCAACTCCACAGACTGTAACCTGCCAGGCTCCTCTGTCTGTGGAATTTCTCAGGCAAGAATACTGGAATGGGTTGCTATTTCCTTCTCTAGGGGATCTTCCCGACCCAGGGATCAAACCCACGTCTCCTGCATTGGCAGATGGGTTCTTTACCAGCTGAGCCACCTGGGAAGCCCTGGCAGTGGTGATAGCTTCTTGTTATTGCTAAACTGGCATCTTCCTCATCTTCTACCCATTCCTTTAGCTCTGCCTACAACTTTGCAAGTATTTTCTTCATGAACTTTCAGGTGGACCATTTGCTTTTCTGCTGGGACCCTGATGGAAATGCTACTGCATGTCCAGTATCTAACGTTTTGGAAAATAGTAGATACTCCGTAAAAATGTGTTGCCAGGAAAAAAACCAAAAACGAGGATGATGGATGGGGAATAGATTCTACTTCAAAAGGAGAATAACTTTCCTCTCCCTTCACTCTCTCCCCAGTAACTCTTGCCTTCCACTCCTTTCTTCAATTTTTTTTTTTTTTGCCTCTTCAGCTTTTGCTTTATGATCTTATTCCCAAGAGTCCCCAGGGAAAGAGAACTGAGGACAATGATCTAGCCACAGTTACCCATCCCCACCCCCGAAAAGAACTAGAATTGAAAACGGAGAATTCACATGCCTAGTTCCCCAAGTCAGTGGATTCTGCCGAAAATGTCAGTGGAAAAATGCAACACAAGTGGATGGTGAGATGGGAGACGTCTGTAGATGAAAGTCAGCAAACTGATAAATTAGCAGTACATCCCATCTGGCGTGAAGAAGCCACAACAGAGAATAAAGCAGGCTTGCGGAGGGGAATTATGGATTCATGTACACTGTGCCAGAGAGGTTCTCATTTGGCATTCTAATGTGCTGACAAGCTGTGCTGAAAGGCCATCTCATTTTCCGGGCCCATAATGAAATGATAAAGGAGTGGTCAATTGCCCTGGGCCCTTCTTTAGGAAAAGCCACAAATGCTGAATTGGTACATCTGGATGGGGAAAGGGGACTAAATACTAGGACACATGAAGTTTGTTACCAGGGACTGGAGCTAATCAGCAGTGAAAGCCAAGAGGATCATGTTCAGTTGGAGCTTCTGGTCCTTATATATGAGAGACAGGGGGCTGCTGGCTCAACTATGAACAAAAAGTTTGACCTTCATTTCTCTTTATCCTCGGTGGCTCTGATGGTAAAGTATCCACTGGCAATGCAGGAGACCCAGGTTCAATCTTTGGGTCAGGAAGATCCCCTGGAGAAGGGAATGCCTGGAGAATCCTATGGACAGAGGAGCCTGGTGGTCTATAGTCCATGGGGTCACAAAGAGTTGGACCTGACTGAGTGACTAACACTGTCTTTATTTTCATGTTTATATAAAGACAAAAAGCTTATATCAGCCTCCTTGTATTAAAGCAGGAACATTTTCTGTGACTGTCCAAGGAAAATCTCTGTGATTTTCAACCCCCTCTCCTCGTATCTTTTTATTTATTGACTTATTTTTTATTATTATTATTTTTTGGCTGTGGTGCTGTAGAGCAAGTGGGATCTTAGTTCCCTGACGGAGAGTCAAACCCATGCCCCCTGCAGTGGAAGCCCAGAGCCTTAACCCTGGACCACCAGCGAAGTCCCCCTCATCTCTTTTTTAGGTTTTGCTCCATTTGCTGTAAGTATTTGTGGAGCATCAAGACTGTTCTAGGTCTTCCAGATAGATCAGCATTCCCAGAGATGCCAGCGGGGAGGAGAGGACTACCTTTGGCTTATCAGCCGCCTGGAGCAGGGCCACATTTGGGAGGAAGCCGAGCCTGAGTCCAAATTCTGGCTCTTCCACGGTTAACTAGCTGTGTGACCTTCACCTCTCCATGTCTCGGTCCCCACATGACTCCAGTGGGGATAATCCCTGCATCACAGCATTGTTGGGAGGATTAAGTTAGGCAGCACGTGCTGGTACCCAGAATAGTCCCCGGCTCTTAGTAGGCCCTCAATAAGCGGTGTCTGTAAGGGTCGCTGGCCGCCAAGCATCCCTGCATTAGTTGACCACAAAGACCGTGGCGCGGGCGCAGGATGAAATAAATCACTTTTGTTTTCCCTGTCCGGACAAAAGAAGTCCCCTGGCTCTCGTTGCGTATAAAGCAGCCAAAACAGACTGAGCCCTAAGAGCCCCCTTTGTCCCAACAGAGGCCTCATTTGTCAGACCCAAATGCTGCCCTGGCAGTCCTGGATGCCTGTGCCACTGCTACAAATCTGTTTGGGTTGGAGCACCCCCAGTTCACTGCTGTGATGCGTCCAAGCTCCCGGGCTGGCCAGGCGCAGCTGTGAATTCATTCAGAGTGGCCCTGCCCACGGGGCTCCGGTCACCGTTGGCTTTAAATCCTGAGAATCAGCAATTCATTTTGATGACCTTGCTCCTCTCTGGGTTGAGGTGGCCCAGGGGCCCTGGCCTGCCAGGGGGTCAGATGACTTCTGGAGAGGATTTCTGGGTTCCAGGAGCAAGTGTCCTTGGTGTAGGAAGTGAGGGGACCTGGCAGGATTTCTCTTGGTGCCTGCTCTTGGAGCCTGTGCTAGGAGAAAGACACTGCTTTTGCTTTGTAAGTTGTTAGAGGGAAAAGAGTAGAACTTTTAACAGAGTTTGAGACAGGAATTCAGGTGGCGCTAATGGTAAAGAATTCACCTGCCAATGCAGGAGATACAAGAGATACAGGTTCGATCCCTGGGTCAGGAAGATCCCCTGGAAGAGAGCGTGGCACCCCACTCCTGTATTCTTGCCTGGAGAATCCCATGGACAGAGGAGCCTGGCGGGCTACAGTCTGTGGGGCTGCAAAGAGTCGGACACAATTGACCAACTGAACACAGCACAGTTCCTCATTCTGTTCAGATGAACTGCAAACCTGAAGACAAGGACACTGGAAGCTATTATAACTTCTGAGGCTGTAAGCACAGACCCAGGAGCTGGCGTGTGGGTGGGTTATCCACGTGGGCCTCACAATCACGCCCATGTCTCCCAGGGAATTACTGTTTCCACTCTCCTTCTTGAACGGGGTGAATAATCAGCACGATCAGAACCATGAATCCACAGACCTTCACTCCAAGTGAGCTCACGAGCTGTCGTTTTAAATATATTTTTTATATTTCCCTTTTTATTTCTAATTGTGGTAAAATACATATAAAGTTTACCATCTTGACCATTCTAAGTGTATGCATCGTTCAGTTGTGTTTAACACTTTCACACTGTCGTGCAGCCAATCTCCAGAACTCTTTTCATCTTGCAAAACTGAAACTCTATTTGTTGTTGTTCAGTCTCTAAGTCATGTACAGCTCTCTGTGACCCCATGGACTGCAGCACACCAGGCTTCCCTGTCCATCGCCAACTCCCGGAGCTTGCTCAAACTCTTGTCAATCAAGTTGGTGATGCCATCCAACCATCTCATCTCTGTCATCCCCTTCTCTTGCCCTCAATCTTTTCCAGCATTAGAGTCTTTTCCAATAAGTTGGCCCTTCGCATCAGGTGGGCCAAAATATTAGAGCTTCAGTTTCAGAATCAGTCCTTCCAGTGAATATTCAAGGTTGATTTCCTTTAGGATTGACTGTTTTGATCTCCTTACTGTCCAAAGGACTCTGAAGAGTCTTCTCCAGCACCACAATTCAAAAGCATCATTTCTTCGGTGCTCAGCCTTCTTTATGGTCCAACTCTCACATCTGCACAGGACTACTAGAAAAACCATACGTTGATTATACAGACCATTGTTGGCAAAGTGATGAAACTCTATACCTATTAAATAATAACTTCCCATCTCTGCCTCCCCCAGCCCCTTGAAAACCAACATTTTACTTTTCTATCTCTATCAGTTTGATTACTCTAGATACCTCATATAAGCGAATCATACAGTATTTGTCTTTTTGTGACTGGTGTATTTCACTTACCCTAATGTCCTCAAGATTTATCCGGGTTGCAGCTTGTGTTGGAATGTCTTCCTTTCTAAGCCTGAATGATATGACAAGTTGCCTTTTTTTTGGCTGTGCTGGGTCTTCATTGCAGCACATGAGCTCTTTGTTGCTTCACACAGGCTTTCTCCAGTTGCAGCACGTGGACTCTAGGGTTTGAGCTTAGTTGCCCTGAGTCATGTAGGATTTTGATTCCTGGACCAGAGATCAAACCTGATTCTTAACCACTGGACCACCAAGGAAGTCCCACAAGTCGTCTTTTCTAATTACAGTCCTCTTAGGGATCCTTACAATATGAAGGAGAGCATTAGAAGGACTAATACTGAAACCAAAGCTCTAATGCTTTTGGCCACCTGATAGCAAGGGCCAACTCCTTGGAAAAGACCCTGATGCTGGGAAGAATTGAGAGCAGGAGGAGAAGGGGACGACAGAGGATGAGATGGTTAGACAGCATCACGGATGCAATGGACGTGAGTTTGAGAAAACTCTGGGAGATAGTGAAGGACAGGGAAGCCTGGTGTGCTACAGTCCATTGTGTCGAAGTCAGACAAGACTTAGCATCTGAACAACAACAAAGGCTGGGTGGGGAAGACCATTTAGGGTTTGACGTTTCATAAAGCCTACAGAGATTGAATCTTTTTATATTACCATCACTTATATTCAATATCCAATGTCACGTGCTGCCCATCAGGTAATTAATGCATGTTGATCACTGATGGTGTAGAGAGCCTTGGGTCATACATCACTCTCTGTACTGAGTTCTGAGGAAGACCAGGTCTTGCTTTCCAGGGGAGAGGGAGGTCCAACCATACCACACAGCTCTGACATGTGTTAGTGGTGAGTTCCTTGATGAGTCACTTCACCACTGTGACTTTGGTATTTTCATTTGGTATCAAATGAAGATGATATTAGGGCTTCCCAGGTGGCACTAGTGGGTAAAGAATCTGCCTGCCAATGCAGGATACATAAGAGACTAGGGTTCAATCCCTGGGTCAGGAAGATCCCCTGGAGGAGAACATGGCAACCCACTCCAGTATTCTTGCCCAGAGAATCCCAGGGACAGAGCAGCCTGGAGGGCCACAGTCCATGGGGTCACAAAGAGTTGGGCATGGCTAAGCACTAGTGAACTCTCCTTAGGTTGGGTGGGGATTAAATGAAAGAGTACATACAAAAGCAGCAAGCATGGTGCTGGGTCAGTTTTCAACAAACGGACATTAAATATTAGCACAAAGCAAACTAAAGATGAGATTCTTCCCCTCATGAAGCAGAGAACCCAGAGTGGCCAGTGGCTCTTGTACTTTTTGAGTTAGGGGTCCCTCTGAGAGTCACATCCATGAATACACAATCTGACAGTGAATTTCCAGGGAATTCTTGAATCTTATGATGCCCATTCATGGATTTGGAGCACCAAGATCAGAGATCTGGAATCTAGATAGCAAAAGAAAAAACATTCACAGACAATGTAGATGATGTTTTACATGGTGTGAAAAATAAAAAGCAGTTTAGCGCTGTTTAGTGCTAAATTACAATTACAATACTAATTGTTGTTGTTGTTCAGTCGCTAAGTCATGTCCAACTCTTTACGACCCCATGGGCTGCAGCACACCAAGCTTCCCTGTCCTTCACCATCTCCCAGAGTTTGCTCAAACTCATGTCCATTGAGTGGATGGTGCCATCCCACCATCTCATCCTCTGCCGCCCTCTTCTCTTTTTGCCTCTAATCTTTCCAAGAATCAGAAGATACTGAGAGAGTCAGGTGAATCCAATCAGAAACACTACAGATATCCAGAAATTTCCCAAGAATTTAGCACTTCCTTTTCATTCTACTGTGAGTGGTTGCTCTTTCACTCACCACCCTGTGAAAGCACTTATCCTCTTGGTAGCCATAAGATGTAGCTTTTTTAAAAAACCATTTTATTTATTTATTTGGCTGCTACCCAGTCTTAGTTGCGGCTTGCAGAATTTCTTGTGGCATGTGGGATCTAGGTCCCTGACCAGGGATCGAGCCCAGGCCCCCTGCGTTGGGAGCATGGAGTCTGAGGCACTGGATCACCAGGGATGTCCCTTCACAATGTAATACTTCTTGGCGTCTGTCCTGTGGCTTGGTGGGTTCACTTTCCAGTCCAACCTTTATGCCTTCTTCCTCGTGTTGCACACTTGGAGAGCCCATCTGTGGCGTAGTGCCTCTCCCAAAGCCTCACAAACGCAACTCTTTCAATGAGATTGTGGGTGGAAAATCACTCTTAGGATTGTTTTAAACTTTCAGATATACCACTGTCCCACGAGGTTCTCAACTGATTTAATATCATTCCATAGGTGTCTCCACAGATGCTTGGTGAACAGACATGGCCTTGTGTTTCAAGGGGGGTTGTTTTTATGGGCTCAGATGGCTTAGCTCTAAAATCCAGCTACCATCCTCTACCTCACTGGGTTATCTGTCTAAAACTGGGGACTGGGATAACAGTGGAGGGCACCATCGGTTTCCTGCCTGCCTGCCTGCCTGCCACCCTGGACTGTTCTCCAGCCAACTCAGGGCATGGGCATCGCCTAAGCAGTTCTACAGGTGTTACCAGTCATTTCAAATCCACTTCTAATGGCACCGTTTCAACTGCTATTATAGATCCCATTTCTGCACCCTGCCCTCCATAGCCTAATGTGAGCATTTTACTAAATTTCAGTATCCTTGTAATCACTGCTTCAAGCCTAGCATTAAAGATTTATACGGTAACAAAAAGCCTCTTGTCTAAGCAAGTAGAGGAAAAACATATAGGGAGTCTAATCTTTTAATTGCCTAGGAACTGGCAGGTTACTCAACTCTCCAATTAGAGAGCCTTTGATTTAAGTTAAGTAGCAAATCTATTAAATCTGATACCTTAGAATGGTTTGAGTAGCCATACTGTTATAAACTACTTTAAAATGGCAGTAATCCGAAGAATCCAGGGTAAGATAAGAAACAAGTCTACTCACACTGCCAGAACAAATAATACAACCTGCCCCGAATATGTCAACCTTCCAAATCCAAAGCCATGCAAAAGATAGCATCGATCAAAAGGATTTCTACTCTCTTTCCTCCCATCATCTTAATGCCAGCAAAGCCAATTCTTCCCAGTGGCAAGAAAAATAAAGCTGGCTCTATGTTTCATTTGACTTTGTTTTTAAACTGCACTTTCCCCCTAACTACAAGATGCATTCATGCTCCATGGAGAAAGCTTGGGGAACAACACAAGGTAAATGTCACTTAAGGTCTCATTTGCCAGCAAGAACCACTGTAAGTATTTTAATATATGACTTTCCTTTCTTTTACATTTACCATAGACAGAAAATTTTTTACAAAAACTAAGCACTGCTACACAAGGTCTTTTGGTCTACTGGTCTATTTATTTCATTTAGCAACAGATTATATTTCCATAACAATAGATAGTCTCCTTAGCATGTTTCCTAATGGCTACATTCAGCTCAGTCCTTTGCATGTACTATAATCCCCTCGAGTTAGATGTTAAGTACATTACAATGTTTTTCTGTCATAAATAAGGCTTTGATGGATATCTTTATAGGAACATCTTTAACTTTATCTCTGATTGTTCTTAGAACCATCCTAGAAGTGTAATTCCTATCACTAACATAAACACATACTTCTAATCTTAGGCAATCTTCAAGTTCCTCTTTTGATTTTATGTATTTATCAGTCATTTCACCACCAAAAAATAGCACTAATGTGGATACAAGAGAAAAGGAACAAACATGCCTCCCGCAGACCCAAAGACATCAAACCTTAAAGTTATTTGCTAAAGAAACTTGTAGAGGACAGACTAGAGATGAGCTCTTTTCTGAAAAACCAACCAGAAAAAAATAGACTATCTGCTGATGCTAATGGGGAGATTCAAGAAGAACAACCAAAACATAATTTGAAACACAAATTTCAAACTGAATTTCCAACATATCCAAAAGTAAATTCCTTGAGGAAGGTGATGCAGTTAGGAAAGGCAGTTACACAGACCAGAAACAATGCATTATTTCCAGTGAGTAATATGTAAAATTGCGGCAATACATGCAGATTAAATTGTCAAAGATAAAACGGTTGGGGATGTGAGAGTCACATCTGTGACTTTTTGTTTGTTTCTTTTGTTTGTTTCTTTCTATCCGAGCTGAGCACACACACGTTTAAAGAGTGGAATCCTTTTACAAGGCTTACTGCAGAAACAGCAGTCACACCCATCCCCTCTCACTTCTTTTCCTTGCAGAGGCAACTACTTTCTCACTTTTTTAGCTGATTCTCTTGCCATCATCATAGGCTAGGCTAGGCTAAGTCACTTCAGCCGTGACTCTGTGTGACCCCATAGACGGCGGCCCACCAGGCTCCCCTGTCCCTGGGATTCTCCAGGCAAGAACACTGGAGTGGGTTGCCATTTCCTTCTCCAATGCATGAAAGTGAAAAGTGAAAGTGAAGTCGCTCAGTCGTGTCCGACTCTAGCGACCCCATGAACTAGAGGGGTCCTAGTCCATGGAGGCTCCTCCGTCCATGGGATTTTCTAGGCAAAAGTACTGGAGTGGGGTGCCATTGCCTTCTCCGGCCATCATCATATCCCTAATAGTTTATTTCTCTAATTATGTGTCTAATATTTTTCTAGCTTTTTATTCAGCCCAATTATTGAGATTACTTTTTTCCTAGATGAAAACATTATACACTGTCTTTCCACTATGAAAGGTGAGAATTCAGCTCACTTATACTCCATCAATACACTGGTACATCTAACAGGCTTGCGGTTGCCAAGGGGGAGGGGCCTGGCGGAGGGATGGAACGGGTGTTTGGGGTTGGTGGTCGTGGTTTAGTCTCTCAGTTGTGTCCCACTCTTGCGACCCCATGGACTGTAGCCTGCCAGGCTTCTCTGTCCAGGGGATTTTCAGGCATGAATACTGGAGTTGGGGTTAGCAGATGCAAACCTATTAAACACAGAATGGATAAACCACAAGGTCCTACTGTATAGCACAAGGAATTCTATTCAATATTCTATGATAAATCGTAACAGAAAAGAATATTGTTAAAAAGAATGTATATATATATATAGAGAGAGAGAGTGAATTTTTTTACATCTTTTAAAAATTGAAGCATAGTTGATTTGCAATGTTCTGTTAATTTCTGCTGTACATCAAAGTTATATATAATACATATATATATATAACTGAATCAGTTTGATGTACAGCAAAGCTATATATACATACATAACTGAATCACTTTGATGTACAACAGAAATTAACAGAACATTGCACATCAACTATACTTCAATTTAAAAAAGATGTAAAAAATATTCACTCATATATCCTCTCAATATATTATCTGTCAGTCTATGTGTGCATGTGTAACTTTGGTTAGATCAGTAATCAGTGATTGCATAAGGATAATAATATTATTCTCTGATTGTTTTCTGCACTATGTTTGGCCAAGTGTCCATCGTTATTTCCTTTGCTTGGTTTTGTCGGTATTGCTATTGAGTCAATCTGAACCTGTCCACCAATGTAGTCAAGAATTATCTACAGACATTCAGCTGTCTGAATCAAGACATTCAGATGTATCAACTCTTGTGTCATTGTCATCTGAAAGTCCTCTCCTGGAAACCTCGACTGCTCCAATCCATCTGGTTTTCCTTATGCCTCACAAAGATTCCTCTCCCTCATCCAGAAGCTGAGGGAGATCACTGAGATCTCCTGTTCCCAAAGTCAGGTCGCCCTTTATCTTAACTCTGCCAGGAGATTTTCAACAAAGAGTGTTTGGAAATTAAACATTTCATGAGCCGGAAAATGTTTTTATGCTACCCTCTCGGTTGGGATCTGACTAGATATATAGAGTCCTCTTCTAGATGCAACTGTACCTCAGAATCTTGATGGCATCAATCCATTATTATATTTCAGAATTCTTATGGAGAAAAACAGCCATTCAGATTTCCAGTCCTTTGTAGCTTGGTTTTCCTCTCTGGAGGCCTATGGTCTCTTCCCTTGAAGTAGTCTGAAAACTAAGGATGATGAACTTTTGGTGTGGGGCGCTGCACTGGGTCTTCCCTGGGGCTCACCAGCTCAGCAGTTGTGGCACAGGGGCCTAGTTGCCCCTCGGTATGTGGAATCGTATAGTAGATCCTTGACCAGGGGTCAAACCTGCGTCCTCTGCATTGGAAGGTAGATTCTTAACCACTGGACCACCAGGGAAGTCCCAGTGAAGATGTACCTTAAGGTGGGATTATTTTCACCCGTTGTCCTAGGCATGCCATTCTATGAAATTTTCTTCATTTAATGATGATTTCATTCCCTCTATTTTTCTAGCCATATCTTTTCTCTCTTTTCCCTCTCTCCCACCTTGGTGGCCTACTTTCTGAGATATTTTGCAACTTTATCTTCCAACCCCTCTAGTGAGTTTTCCATTTCAGCAATAGTGGTTTTAATTTTCAAAAGCTCTCTTTTATTTCTTTGATCTTTTACAGCATCCGCTTCTTGTTTCATGGATGTTTTCTCTGAGAATATTAAGTGTTTTCTCACATGATCTCTATCTCTCCAAGTTATTATTATTATTACTATTGTTATTTGTTTATTTTGGTCTCCATCTTTATTTTTAAATGCTTATCTCAATTGTCTAGTAATCGTTGGTTGTCTGCTCATATTTAAGAACAAAGCTTTCAGCTCTGTTTATAAGCTCTGAGCACATGGATGGGGCTTATTTGATTTGAGCTTCAGTGTAAGAAGATCTGACTGGGACATCACCTTAGGAAAACTCTGATATTAGTATCTTTAGGTCTTTTCTCTTGAAGTGAAGTGAAGTGAAGTCACTCAGTCGTGTCCGACTCTTCAGTTCAGTTCAGTTCAGTCGCTCAGTCATGTCCGACTCTTTGTGACCCCATGAATCGCAGCTCACCAGGCCTCCCTGTCCATCACCAACTCCCGGAGTTCACTCAGACTCATGTCCATCGAGTCAGTGATGCCATCCAGCCATCTCATCCTCTGTCGTCCCCTTCTCCTCCTGCCCCCAATCCCTCCCAGCATCAGAGTCTTTTCCAATGAGTCAACTGTTCGCACGAGGTGGCCAAAGTACTGGAGTTTCAGCTTTAGCATCATTCCTTCCAAAGACTCTTAGCGACCTCAAATTCCCAGAAAAGGATTATCTGCTCTCCTGCCTGGCTGTCAATATTCTGGAAGCTTAGTGAGGAAAAAGAGCTGGGAGCCAGTCCCCTTTTCTGGAGGATCCCCACTCTCAGCTGTGCCTGACATTTCCCCCCGCCTTATCGTCTTAAGAGAATAACACTCATCTTCTTCAGGAATGGGTAAAGAATAGTCCCTAGGCTACACAGGCAAGAGAAGATGTTTAGGAATCAAATTACCTCTCAAATGAACTTTTCATCAATATTCATGTTTCTAGCCTCACCTTCAAATCCAGTCCCCTAAATACCTGTATCATGAATTCCTGAGCCTTTGACTGTCCTCTAAAAAACTGGGCTGCTTTTCTGTTCTCCCCACCGTTGGCCTAGGACTCTGACACTTCAGGTCAGCCAAGTTAGCCAACATTCGTCCAAGTGCTTACCACCTTCCAAAATCTGTTGCTGTCATCTTTTCATTTCTGTTGGAGTTATGTCATATAGAAATACATATGTCATTCAGATGGATGGATAAAGAAGCTGTGGCATATATATACAATGGAATATTACTCAGCCATAAAAAGGAACGAATTTGAGTCAGCTCTAGTGAGGTAGATGAACCTAGAGCCCATTATACAGAGTAAAGTAAGTCAGAAAGAGAAAAACAAATATATATTAACATGTATAGATGTAATCTAGAATAATGATACTGATGAACCTGTTTGCAGGGCAGGAATAGAGATGAAGACATAGAGAGCAGACTTGTGGACACAGCTGGGGAAGGAGTGGAAGGGGCTAATGGAGAGAGTAGCACTGACATATATACACTATAATATATAATATAGCTAGTGGGAAGTTGCCGTATAACACAGAGAGCTCAACCCAGGGCTCTGTGACAACCTAGAGCGCTGGTGTGGGGTGGCGGGTAAGAGGGAGGTTCAGGAGGGAGAGGATACGTGTATATTTATGGCTGATTCATGTTGTTGTATGACAGAAACCAACACAACATTGTAAAGCAGTTCTCCTTCAGTTTAAAAAAAAAAAGTCATTGTATTGGAATCTCAAAGGGAGAAACAGAGATACATGTATTTCTAGAAGCAGAGGGTACTTTTAAGGAAGAGAAATTGCAATAGAACAACTATTATACCAAAATTCAAAGGGCAATAAACTGAGAGGAGGGTAAGAGTGTGAAGAAAGATGCTCCACGCTTAGCTCTTTCTTCTAAAGAGTGAAGCAGAATGCGACCGAATCACAGAGGAAGAGGGAACGCCTCACGTAGTTAATTAGATTTGGAGAAAACTTTATTATGATAGGTGATTTTATCGGCCCCAACCAATAAAAACAGCTACCACTTTCAGATTTGCTTCTGTCCGAGTATTGGTCTAGGTAACTCACTTACATTAACTCATGTGATCTTCATGATGCTATCATACTCATTTTCCAAATGAGGGAACTAATGCACAGGAAGGTGAATTAGCACATCTAAGACTAAAGAGGTACAAAGAGAATCAGATTCTGAGTTCCAGTCATCTTGACACTGGGCTTCCCAGATGGCTCAGTGGTAAAGAATTCACCTGCAACGCAAGAGATGCAAGAGACTCAGGTTTGATCCCTGGGTCGGGAAGATCCTCTGGAGAAGGAAATGGCACCCCACTCCAGCATTCCTGCCTGGAAAATCCCATGGACAGAGGAGCCTGGCGGGCTGCAGTCCATGGGGTTTCAAAGAGTCAGACACGACTGAGCATGCACTTGGACAGCATCCTGACACTAAATTTAACGTCCAGGGGTCATATTCACAATGTGACACCCATAGACTGTATTTCTCACATTATACTTAAAACGGGCCAGCCAGCCATATTTTCCCCACAATTCCTCACCACCTCAGTCTCATTCACAGTCATGTGTCTCATATTTATTATTTTTCTTGTTGGGCTATTTGCTTTCTTTCCTTTGTTGGGAGGCTTGTTTATTCCCTTTAACTTCTTGTTCTTCAGCTAGTCGGGATCCGTTTCTCCCATGTGATGATCAGGGTGTGGTTCTTGCTGATGTTTGTGGCTAATGTAACTTCATCCAAAGACTATTTTATGGTTTACTTTGAGAAATTTAGCAAATTATAAGGGCTGGGGATGACTTAACCAAATACAGTGGATTACTAGCTAAGACCAAGAAATAATTTCTTTTTGTGTATTATTTATAGCACAGAAAATGAGTTTTTGTCTCTGAGTAGTTTCTGGTGTCTGCTGAGAAGAAACAGAAATTAAGTTCATTGGCATTCTGGTTTTATACTTTTCTTCAACTCTTCTTTGAGGTTTCATATTTTGCTACTCAGCCCTCCTTGCTTTGCTAATGCCTCTTCCCAGAATTAATATTTTAAGATACTAATATTCTGCTATTAGTGTGGCCCATTAGAACATTCGTGAACCCACATTGCCTCCTCCCCCAGTTCAGAATGACTGACTCTTCACAATGGCCCTAGGCAGCCTTGAGCACCATGCTAGGCCTTGGGTGGGGAGAAGGAAGGACACAAACTTGGGAAGTAAAGATAAAGAGAAATAAAACGTGAGGCAAGAAGAAACGGAGGAAGAGGAAATAGATAAAACAAGGGTGCTAATCAGGTGACGGGGAGAGGCTACCACTGTTATCCAGGCTCTACATCCAGGTTCCCCCCACCCCACGACCCAGATAATCATGATGGTGTGATCACTCACCCAGAGCCAGACATCCTGGAATGTGAAGTCAAGTGGGCCTTAGGAAGCATCACTACGAACAAAGCTAGTGGAGGTGATGGAATTCCAGTTGAACTATTTGAAATCCTGGAAGACGATGCTGTGAAAATGCTGCCCTCAATATGCCAGCAAATTTGGAAAACTCAGCAATGGCCACAGGACTGGAAAAGGTCAGTTTTCATTCCAATCCCAAAGAAAAGCAATGCCAAAGAATGCTCAAACTACCGCACAATTGCACTCATCTCACATGCTAGTAAAGTAATGCTCAAAATTCTCCAAACCAGGCTTCAGCAATACGTGAACCATGAACTTTCAGATGTTCAAGTTGGTTTTAGAAAAGGCAGAGGAATCGGAGATCAAATTGCCAACATCCATTGAATCATCGAAAAAGCAAGAGAGTTCCAGAAAAACATCTATTTCTGCTGTATTGACTATGCCAAAGCCTTTGACTGTGTGGATCACAATAAACTGTGGAAAATTCTTCAAGAGATGGGCATACCAGACCACCTGACCTGCCTCTTGAGAAATTTGTATGCAGGTTAGGAAGCAACAATTAGAACTGGACGTGGAACAACAGACTGGTTCCAAATAGGAAAAGGAGTACGTCAAGGCTGTATATTGTCACCCTGCTTATTTAACTTATATGCAGAGTACATCATAAGAAACGCTGGACTGGAAGAAGCACAAGCTGGAATCAAGATTGCCGGGAGAACTATCAATAACCTCAGATATGCAGATGACACCACCCTTATGGTAGAAAGTGAAAAAGAACTAAAGAGTCTCTTGATGAAAGTGAAAGTGGAGAGTGAAAAAGTTGGCTTAAAGCTCAACATTCAGGAAACAAAGATCATCGCATCTGGTCCCATCAATTCATGGGAAATAGATGGGGAAACGGTGGAAACAGTGTCAGACTTTATTTTTCTGGGTTCCAAACTCACTGCAGATGGTGATTGCAGCCATGAAATTGAAAGACGCTTGCTCCTTGGAAGGAAAGTTATGACCAACCTAGATAGCATATTCAAAAGCAGAGACATTACTTTGGCAAAAAAGGTCCGTCTAGTCAAGGCTATGGTTTTTCCAGTGGTCATGTATGGATGTGAGAGTTGGACTATAAAGAAAGCTGAGCACAGAAGAATTGATGCTTTTGAACTGTGGTGTTGGAGAAGACTCTTGAGAGTCCCTTGGACTGCAAGGAGATCCAACCAGTCCATCCTAAAGGAGATCAACCCTGAGTGTTCATTGGAAGGACTGATGTTGAAGCTGAAACTCCAATACTTTGGCCACCTGATGCAAAGAGCTGACTCATTTGAAAAGACCCTAATGCTGGGAAAGATTGAGGGCAGGAGGAGAAGGAGACAACAGGAGATGAGGTGGTTGGATGGCATCAACGACTCGATGGACATGGGTTTGGGTAGACTCTGGGAGTTGGTGATGGACAGGGAGGCCTGGCGTGCTGCGGTTCATGGGGTCACAAAGAGTCGGACACGACTGAACGACTGAACTGAACCCCCGGGGGACTGGATAGACCACCCCAGGTCCAAAGGATAGGAGTTTCCACCTTTATTTTGGCCATAATATAGTTTCCTCAGTTCTTCTCTGAGGATGGTTTTAACCCATCCTACCTGCCTTTTCACTTCAAAACTCAGTACAGTCATCCCTTGGGATCCATGGGGGATTGGCCCCAGGATCTCCTCAGATATGAAAATTCACTGATGTTCAAGTCCTTTGTAGCATCACATGGTATCGTACAATGAATATATTCAGCCCTCCATATACACGAGTCCATATTCCTGGATTCAGAGAGGCAACTGTAATTACATCAGCTCTGGGCAGGATATAGTGTGAAGGGCTATACAGCCCACAGAGTGTTTTTTGTTGTTGCTGCTTTTGTTTTTTCATGATTTTTACAAATATTTATTTATTTGGCTGCGCCAGGTCTTAGCCGTGGCACGTGGAATCTTTAGTTGCAGTAGGTGGGATCTAGTTCCCCGATCAGTGATAGAACCCAGGCCCCTGTACTGGGAGGGCAGAGTCTTAACCACTGGACCCCTGGAAGTCCCCTACAGAGTGTCTTTAACATTGCCCTTGAATGCCTTTAGACAGATCTGCCCTCTCCAATGCCTGGGGCTCCCATGTGCCTTGTCAGAGCCTCCACTTCTCTCAGAGTGGAAGTGGCCTGCTTGGCTTTTGAGAGCCCGTGAGTAGGTGACACCTGCCTGATATCCTGTGCGCCCCGCTAAGAATGGTTTCCATGTCCTTCATTCTCCACATAATGAATCTGTTGAAGAGGCAGGGAAGCTCTCAGTATAGGTGCCCGCCTGCAGCTCTGTCCATCAGAGCAGTAACAGCAACCAGCTGGACATTACAGAAGCCGCTGTGCAGTGAGATCCCAAGATGTGCCAGGCCCTGTCCTAAACACTTTACACATGATAACTCATTTAATCCTAAAACACACAGGTGGGGATAGATGAGGGAACCAAGGCACCGAATCACCAACTGGGCCAGGTTTACCACCTGGAAAAGCCAGGACTTCAACCCCTCCTGACTCCAAGCCTCCATTCGATCGTCACAGCCCGGCTCACTTGCTGTCATCAACCGTGGAGTTAATTACAGAGATAATTAAACTAAGAAAGTTGAGGCCTCTGGACTCCAACACTTGCTCACTCAGCTCCTTAACTCACTTCCTCCCTCTACGAGGGAGCATAGTAGGCAAGCAATTTATGGGATCCTGTCTCTAACATGAGAAGAACAGACCACATGTATCCATCATCACCCAGAGGGGCCTGTTTTGTATTGTTATACATTTCTTCACCAAGAACCACTCAAGATGACAAGTCTTCTAAAGAAAGATCAGGAAAAAATAAAAACACAAAGAAAAACTGAAGAACATACCTTTCAGAGCAGTAGTTTGCTTTGTCAAGGCTTGGGACGTAGCCCTGGTTTTGTTTTTCAGTGAGGTCTTTGAGTGTTGCAGGAATGTAATACACCAGGCATAAGCCATTTTCTTAGAGAGTCCAGAAGTCCGAGAGACATAAACAACTTGGAATTGCTTTTGAAGGCCAGGTATTTAAAGTCCCCAACATAATGACTTATTAATAAAGCTCTCCACGGCTCATACATGAATGTTATTAACAAATCCTATTTAATCAGTCAAGATAATCTGATTAACTGGAATAAAAGAGGCATCTAGATCCCCAGTAATTCGCTGAACTTGCACACCACCAAGGGATGTCTATGCTGCAAACCAAGTAAAAGCATTTTGTGAATGTGTATGTGAGAGGTCTGATCTGGGCTCAGCGCCTTTCCCAGGGGGCTGCTGGCTTCTGGATTCAGCCACACTCAGCTGCAGCCTCACCAGGGCCCCTGTCTGATCTAGCCAACTCCTGCTGGTCAGGGTAGCTCCATCCCTCTGTCCCCCTACCGGCGCCCCCTCCTGTTCTGAAGTCACAAATCTGTGCGGTCTCCTCCCTGCCCCCTGACCTGTCGGAATTCTTGTTTCTGGGATGCTGTTTCAAAGAGTCATTATTTTAACTTGCAATGTGCCTGGGTTGTTTACACTGCGTCCTCAAAACAGAGGAAACAGATAACAAGAATGTGGCTTGAGGGACTTCTCTGGTGGTCCAGTGGTTGAGACTCTGCCTTCCAATATAGTGGTTCAGGTTCTAAGATGCCACGTGCTGTGGGCAACTAAGCGTGTGCCCCAACTATTGAGTCCACACACTGTAAAGCCTGTGAACTGCAAACTGTGACAAAGACTCTGGGCAGCCAAAAATTTTTTAAATTAAAATAAAAATAAAAAAGCATGGCTCCTGCCCTCAGTGGGCTTCCAGTCTCGGACCTGGTGATATTGCAGTGGAAGTGCTAAACTAGTCTTGTGAGCAAAGTTTCAGGAGAGCTTCTGGGGTTGGGAGAAAGAACCCCTGCGTCTGCCAGCGTTCAGCATGAGCTCCATCGTTGAGGATGACAGTGGGTACCCATGGCATGGCTTCCTGGCTGAGTCAACCATGTTCTGTTTTTACTGACACATACTTGGGGATACAGGTCACAATATTTTTATTTGGCTTTTTTGCTTAATCGCATAATAAATGACCCTCCTTCTTTTCTTCTGCTTCTGGTTTGGAGGCTCCTGGTACTACGCATATCACCCATCACTTGCACGTGCCCTGGTGGGGCTCCAATCCAGGATGTAAACACCGCTGAGAGTTAACGGTACATCCCGAGGGGACTTCCCTAGTGGTGCAGTGGTTAAGACTCTGCACTTCCAGTGCAGGGGGGCGCGGGCTTGATCCCTGGTTGGGGAACTTAGATCTCACATGCTGCACAGTTTGGGCCAAAAAAAAAAAAAAAGAACATTCCCAAACATCGCCATCCTGTAGCCACATGAAGATGGAACAGGAAATGGCCAGGCTGCACCGTTCAAAGGGGGAAGTCAAGCATGTTCGCTGTCGTCCACCAGCCTCCCTCCCCCTCCACATTCCACTCCAGGACCACTGCTGACAACCGTAAAATCGAATTCCTGGCCTGGAAAAGCTGCTCCTTAAAGGCAGATGTGCAAACAGGAGTGTTAGGAGGAAGGCCTATCCCTCGATTCAGAGGCTCTGGTCTCAGGATGCAGCATTGCTTCAAGCTCTAGTCTTTGCGTTTGTTCATTTGTTTTAATCTCTTGGCTCTGGCCCATGGCATGTGGGAATATTAGTTCTCCCACCAGGGATCGAACCTGCACCCCCTCTGTTGGCACTGCAGAGTCTTAACCACTGGACTGCCAGGAAAGTCTCCAAGATGTACTCTTGAAGAAGGTTGCAGGAAGTGTGCTGTCTCTCAGACGCCCCTCCTCCCAGCTTTTCCAGAATGGAGTGGCCACCTTTTGTCTGAATACAGCTACTAGGAAAACACCACGGGTTTTCAGATGTGTCCCTGAAGCCCCTGGTGCCTGGCAGCCCCACCATTAGTGCTGAGGGCGCTGACCACAGCTTCGGGAATCCTGAAGATCAATTTTCGGCCAATGATGCCAGTGGGAGAAGGAGGGGACAGATCCGAGTCTGTTTTCCGCAATGAATGTTGGTAACTGTCACTGAGGGGACCTCAAATTGCACCCGGGCGGCCAAGCTTGAAGAGGAGAATGGACCCCAGGCTCTGTGGAGGGGCTTGACCTGCCCGAGGACACATGATAGGTACGGATTCTACCTGGGTCATTGTGCTCCCCGTCAGCAGAGTCCGGTCTGGTTTAAGTAGCCCAGGCAAGCCAGCCTGTCTTACATCTGGGACGGGTCAGGTTTCTTAGCTACGAGTCATTTCCCCTACTCACATAAATGGAAAAAATTGATCAGACGCCAGCCTGTTGGGTCATCTCTGCCCCTGCCACAGAAGGTGATGGGCACACGGCTTTGTCAGGCAGCAAATCTATTGGCTTAAATTTCCCGACGGGAACGGGAAAATGGTCTGTGCCAACCTCTTCACGCGCGAGGAGAATGGCAGAAGTATCCTATACGTGCATCCTGCTTTTTAAACGATGTGCTGTGAGATAGAGATATTAATTGCCTGATGGGGAAATTGAGACTCGGCTCACTTACATCCACTAGCGGGAGAGAATGGAGAGCAGTTTTGTCATCTTAAAACATAAGATTTGCGTTTCTAGCCCTGAGTAGAAATAACCAGTGACAGTAAAAAAAAAAAAAAAAAAATCTGATGACAATGTTCTTAGCTAACAGAGAATGATAGAAAGAGTCATGGCCATCATTAGAATTCCACTATTCTTTTGATTAAGTAGCACAGTTGATGAGTTCATACAGGATATTTGAGGACTTCCCTGGTGGCTCAGATGGTAAAAGCATCTGCCTACAATGCTGAAGACCCAGGTTCAATTCCTGGGCCAGGAAGATCCCCTGGAGAAGGAAATGGCAACCCACTCCAGTACTCTTGCCTGGAAAATCCCATGGATGGATGGAGGAGCCAGCTGGGCTACAGTCCATGGGGTTGCAAAGAGTCAGACACGACTGAGCGAATTCACTTTCTTTCTTTTCTTTCTTTATAGGATATTCTGTGCAGACTCTAAAACTGTGGGGCTGATGAACTAACAAATCTCTCCCTCCTTCCCTCTGTCTCTGTCTCCTTTCCTCCCTCTCCTCAGTCTCCTCTCTGTCTCTCTCCCCCTTCCTCCCTATCTCTGACTGTCGGTCTGTCTCCTTCCTTCCCTCTCCTCTCTCTCCTCTCTCCCTCTTTCTCCCTTCCTCCCTGTCTCTGTCTGTCTGTCTCCTTCCCTCCTTCTCCTCTCTCTCCTCTCTGTCTCTCTCTCCTCCCCCCTCACTCCTCTCTGTCTCTCTCTCCCTTCCTCCCTGTCTCTGTCTGTCTGTCTGTCTCCTCTCCGTCCCCACCCCCCGTCTCTCTCTCTCCCTTCCTCCCTGTCTGTCTGTCTCCTCTCCTCTCTCTCCTCTCTGTCTCTCTCTCCCTTCCTCCCTGTCTCTCACTGTCTGTCTGTCTGTCCTTCCCTCCCTCTCTTCCCCATTCTCCCCCTGCCCCGGTCTTCTCTCCGTCTCTCTGTCCATCTCTCTCCCTCTCTCCCCCTGTCTCTCAGAAGCCAGCTACCAGACTCTTTCAGGAGACCTCCCAGCCTGTGAGGAATCATTCTTCTCCTGAGGCCTCATGGCCTGAATTTCAGCGCGAGTAGGGTCGGCGTTTATTTGTCTTGGGCTGCGTCGTGCGCGGCGGTCTCCCTGAGGTAACCCGCCGCGGCTCTGAGGCGCGCGGGCGCGGGCGGGCGCCCTGGCCTCCTTGTGTGCGCTCCAGCTCCCGGGGAGAGTGCCCTCCTTCATGGGAAGGCCTCCACAGGCCCAGCCATGGATTGTTTATTTACACTCAAGGAACAGATCCTGAAAAATGAAAACCAAAACCAGTCGGAATTCAGATGACCGAGGTCTGGGTGGGAAGGCAGATTCTGGGGTGATTTCGCAGGCAGGGTTTCAGAGAGGATTCCATCCTAATACTAAATATTTTTGAGAACAGACACTCCCTTTTCTCAATGCCGTGTTGAGAAATACAACCTTAATACAGCCTTAAATAATAGGGTTGAATACAACTTTTGGAGGGTGTCTGAATAGGGGTTTTATTCCTCTATTCCCTAGGAAAACTTCTGGAAAATACCATATAGGGGCTTTATCTGAGCATCATTCAGTCGCTCAGTCATGTCTGACTCTTTGCAAACCTATGGACTATAGCCCGCCAGGCTCCTTTGTCCATGGGGATTTCCAGGCAAGAAGACTGGAGTGGGTTGCCATTTCCATCTCCAGGGGATCTTCCTGGATCAGGTGTCGAACCTGTCTCTCCTGCATTGACAGGCAGATTCATTAGTGCTGAGTCACCAGGGAATCCCTATCTGCCTGTTGCTAAGTCACGTCCAACTCTTTGAGACCCCATGGACTATAGCCTACCAGGCTCCTCTGTCCATCGGATTTCCCAGGCAAGAATACTGGAGTGAGTTGCCATTTCTTTCTCCAGGGGATCTTCCAACCCAGGGATCGAACCTGAGTCTCCTGCATTGGCAGGTGGATTCTTTACCACTGAGCCACCAGAAAAGTCCTGAGTGTAGGTTCCTCCGAAACAATAGACCCTTGGCACTGAGATTCCAGGCTTCTGTTCTTTGCTGCCAAGCCTCTATCTTTCTTCCAGTTATTGGGCGCTCCCTGGATGCTATGCTTTGTACCAGATACTTTACACGTGCCCCTCGATTATTTATCACCATTCAATCAGGCAGGCCCCATGACTGTACCTGGGTTACAAACAAGGAAGCTGATACTGAGAGAGGTCAGTTGCTCCAAGTCAGAGACCAAGTGAACACAGACCCCGACGTCCAGCTCACTTCCATTTGACTTCACCTCTGTGCTGTTAACCACTGGGATTTTCTGTCTCCTCAACAGACCACTGCTTTCTGACATTTTTTTTTTAGTTGCTCTTTCACTTCTAAATTGATTGCATCTGTAAACAGCATGATGTATAAACCCATATCCTTCCACTTTTATTTTTGGAGAGATTCTTGTGGTATTCAGGGTTTCTCAGCCTCGACACTGTTGACACTTGGGGCTGTATAATCCTTTGTTGAGGGGCTGTATGGCATATTGCAGGATATTTAGCAGCATCCTTGGTCTCTACCTACTATGTGCCAGTAGGTAAAACCCTTCCCCCAAGCTGTGACCATTAAAAATGTCTCCAGAGGGACTTCCCTGGCAGTCCAGTAGGTAAGACTTCACCTTCCAATACCAGGAGTGCAGGTTCGATCCTTGATCATGGAGCTAAGATGCGACATGCCTCAAAAGGCCCCCACATCAAAACATAAAACGGAAGCAAAATTCTAACAGCTTCAATAAAGACTTTCAAATAATCCGCATCAAAATAAAATCTTAAAACTTTTTTAAAAGTCTCCAGATAGTGCCAAATGTTCCAGAAAGGGGGCAAAGTCGCCCCAGCTTAGAATCCACTGAACTGGCATTATACCCAGCAGCTAATTAAACGGGGCAATGGGTTTCAAGTTCTCCTTTCTACAGTTCCCATCATTACTCCAGAAAGTATTTTCAACCTTCCCTTATGTTACAGTGTCCCAGCAGTAAGGTCACATTCAACTAGCCCTCAAAAATGGAGCCCAAACACTACTGGAGGAAGAAAAAGTCTGTGACTTCGGCAGGCAGGACAACTCAGTAACAGCTCTATGAACAGCACCAAGAGAGCCAGGGGAGGCGCCGGCAGAGGCCCTTGCAGTGAGAAACGGACCACCAGCCCTTCTCTTTGGCATCAACATCCGCAGCATCTCCGGAGACCAACCACACAGCTTCACTACTTAATTGCTGGGACCTCTAGATCCCAGACTCTAAAGCATGTGTTGTTTGCGGTTGTCATTGTCACAAGTCCCAGGACTTAGGATTTCGGAGCAGATGTTTATATTTACGAAATGACAGAAGACATAGAAAGTATTGCAAAAGTGCTCAGGCTAATCCTACGACTTTTCATCCTAATCTAGAGAGCTGTCATCACCTTAAATAATAGGGTTGAATATGACTTTTAGAGGGTGTCTGAGTAGGGGTTGTGTTCCCCTATTCCTTAGGGAAACTTTTGGAAAGTACCATATAGAGGCTTTGTCTGAGTGTAGGTTCCTCAAAAAAAAAAAAATAGACTCTGAAAAATGAGTTGGATACTAGTGGTTTGTTTGGGAGAGGATCCCAGGAAGCATGGTACGTAGGCGAAGCAAAGCAGGGACGGGAAGAAAGCTAAGAAAGGGTTATCTTCAAGAAATGGGTTATGTCTATGGCTCCATCCTCTGGGGTCCTCTGAGTGATTGTGTATAACACACCTTAGGACTGTGCCCCCAAGGGTTACTGGAATATCTATCAAACCCCATTCCTCATTGGTTGACATCTCCTGGGAACATGAGCTCCAGGGCACTTGTGGACATGCCACAGTCCTGGGGGAAGTGCACACCCTCAGTCATAGAGAAGCAGGCAGGTGAGTTGCGTTGGTTACCAATGGCTGTGTCACAAACTACCCCAAAACTAACTGGCTTAAAACAATACACATGAATATCCCAGTTGTTGTGGGCTGGGAATCCAGGTGCAGCCGAGTTGGGCGTTCTGCTCAGCATCTCTTAAAATGCTGCAGCCAAGGTTATTACTGGGCTGCAGGCAGCTAAAGGTTCACATTTGGAGGGAGGGATGTCCCTGGTGGCCCAGTTGTTAAGACTCCACATTTCCAAGGCAGGGAGTGCAAGTTCGATTCCTGAACTAAAATCCACATGTGCCACAGCATGGCCAAAGATATAACTATAAATAAAATTTTTAAAAGACGAACTGGGGAGGAGCCAACTGCAGGCTCTCTCAGGTGGCAGTTGGCAGGATACAGTTCTGCACAGGCTGGTGGACTAAGAGTCTCAGTCCCTTGCTGGCTGTTGATGAAAAGCCCTCCTTGTCATGTGGCCCCTCCATTGAGCAGCTCACAACGTGACAGCTGGCTTTCCTCAAAGAGAGCAAGAGAGGGCGAGTGTGACCAGGGTCACAGTCTTTAAAATCTAATCCCAAAAGTAACACCCCATCGCTGTCGTTGGATTGTAGTCATTAGAAGTGAGTTCCTCAGTCCATCCCATGCTCCAGGAGTAGAGTTTACACTAGGCGTATAACCAGGAGACACCCTCCCAGGAGCCGTTTTAGAAGACGCCCATTTCAGGAGTGGATGAAAATTGCCCACCAAAGCTGTAAGTGACCTCTGGGCTGAGACAAAGGGATATGACCACAGCACTTGCATGCACCCTATGGATATAGCTGCATGCTGTTACATTATCCCTGGTTAATGAGACATTCTAGTTGTCTTCAAAATTCAAGGCCCTGGGGAACATGGCTTCTTTTTCACTGAATTAGAGTTTATTTACAATATTCCCGTTGGATCAGATGCTAAAGAATCTGCCTGCAATGCAGGAGACCCAGGTTCTATCCCTGACTCGGGAAGATCCCCTGGAGAAGGGAATGGCAACGGATTCCTGTATTCTTGCCTGGAGAATTCCATGGACAGAGGAGTCTGGCAGTCCATGGAGTTGCAAAGAATATGACATGACTGAGCAACAAACACTTTTATTGTGTTAGTTTCAGGTGTACAGTATAGCGATTCTGTATTTTTGTAGATTATACTCCATTATAAGTTATTACAAGATAATCACTATAATTCCCTGTGCTATACAGTATCCTTGTTTATCTCTTTGTACCTGTTAATTCCATTGAAAAGGCAAGTATTACTATGTTGTTGTTGCTGTTCAATCACTAAGTCGTGTCTGACTCTTTTCAACCCTGCGGACTGCAGCACATCAGGCTTCCCTGTCCTTCACAATCTCCCAGGGTTTGCTCAGATTCATCTCCATTGAGATGGTGATGCTATCTAACCATCTCACTCTCTGTCTCCCCTTCTCCTTTTGTCTTCAATCTTTCCCACCATCAGGGTCTTATCCAATGAGTCAGTTCTTCACATCAAGTGGCCAAAGTATTGGAGCTTCAGCTTCAGCATCAGTCCTTCCAATGAATATTCAGGGTTCATTTCCTTTAGGCTGGACTGGTTGTATCTCCTTGCTGTCCAATGGACTCTCAAGAGTCTTCTTCAACACCGCAGTTCAAAAGTATCATTTCTTCAGTTCTCAGTCTTCTTTATGGTCCAAATTTCACATCCATACAGATACTGGAAAAATCATAGCTTTGACTCTACAGACCTTTGTCTGCATAGTGACGTCACAGCTTTTAATAAGTATTATTATAAATGGGGACGCTTAGTGAACCTGGTGCAGACTGACAAATCTGAAACTGACATGAACCAAGTGACAGGCACCGTGCTGAGTTCCAGAGTGTGTGTGTGCTCAGTCACTCAGTTGTGTCTGACTCTTTTGTGATCCCATGGACTGTAGCCCACCAGGCTTCTCTGTCCATAGAGTTTTCCAGGCAAGAATACTGGAATGGGTTGCCATTTCATACTCCAGGGGATCTTCCAGATCCAGGGATTGAACCTGGGTCTCCTGTGTCTCCTGCATTGGCAGGTGGATTCTTTACTGCCAAGCCACCTGGGAAGCCAGAGACACAGAGATAAATCCTCAGGGAGGCTACTGTCTGTAGGGGTGGGAGGTGGAGGGATGTAAACCTAGGGCTGCAGAACAGGACCACGCGTACTGTGCTCTGCTAGACAGAAACCTCGAGCTTCAGGCACCGGGGCATCTAATTCTAGGTAAGTGGGGGGAGATGACAGAGATGGCCTGGGAGGTGGAGTGAGGAGCCGGTGACGTGTGCAAATCTCCCTGCTGTCATGGAACACTGCTGCCTCTCCTTCCCTATAGAGTGATCCTTGAAGGATCACCAACATGCCTACCAGATGCCTTCATATGCTTAGTCTTTCGTAAAGATTTAGTCTCAGGCACTTTCAATGTGGGCTGTGCTTTCAGGAGGACCCTCTGCCCAGGCCCTGAAGAAAACCAGGAATAAAGGTGAAAAAGTAAGAAGGAACAGAATAGCAAGACCAACATCACAAACACATCAGATGACAAGTAATTCCCCCTCCTCCCACCAATTACTGCCCAAGAACAGTGCTCTGAACTCCATAACTGGGCCCTCCTAACACACTGTGCATTGCGAGCCCCCAGGTACAAATCTAATCTATTTACCTGCCCACCTGTAATATTCAAACCACAGGAGCCTCCAGAGAAAACAACTGCCTGCTGTGAGAGTGTTTTTCTTTCCCTTTTATTAAAAAAAAAAAAAACAAAAAGCCTTATCTCGAGGTTAAATCCATTATCCTGGACATTGGAATGAAGTCCACCAATGGGATGAATAACCCTGTTGCCTAATTTCCACCTCTTATCCATTCAAACTGAAAGCAAGGAGGCCCCAAAGGAAAACGGGGAGAGAAGTTGAGTCCCAGAAATGAATGGCAGGCTCTACAAGTGTGCTTCTTTGAGCAAAGCCACATCTGGTTTTCTCAACACCTGTCCCCCTCTTCCCTTCATTAACATCCCTTTGATCTTCTTTTTTTGTTGTTCTTTTATCCATTCCTTCTCCTTACACTTTTTATTTTTGAAAACCAGCGTCTCATCAATCACTGTCTTCAGAGTGTGATTTAAATGATTGATCAAGGACTTCCCTGGAGGTCTAGCAGTTAAGACTTTGCCTTCCAATGCAGGGGGCACAGGTTCAATCCCAGATTGGGGAGCTAGGATCCCACATGCCTTGTGGCCAAAAAAAAACAAAACATAAAACAGAAGCGGTATTGTAACCAGTTCAATAAAGACTTTAAAAATGGTCCACATAAAAAAAAAACTTAAAAAATGACTAATCAGTAATTAATCATGAATAGGAATAATAATATGACTTATTAAATTATTTCAATAATCACTTGATGACTTTTTTTACAGTAGGTCACTGTTATCTATTTTTTTTAACTTTTTATTTTGTATTGGAGTACAGCTTATTAACAAGGTGATAGTTTCAGGTCAACAGGGAAGGGATTCAGCCATACACATATATGTATGCATTCTCCCCCAAACTCACCTCCCATCTAGGCTACCACATAACCTTGAGTGGAGTTCCATGTGCTAGACAGTAGGTCCTTGTTGGTTATCCATTTTAAATACTGCAGTGTGAACATCATGGGTTTCCTCTGTGGCTCAGGAGTAAAGAGCCTGCTTGCAATGCAGGAGATGAAGGAGACGCGAGTTCGATCCCTGGATTAAGAAGATCCCCTGAAGGAGAGCCTGGCAATTCACTCCAGTATTCTTGCCTGGAGAATCCCATGGACAGAGGACCCTGATGGGCTACAGTCCATAGGATTGCAAAAAGTCAGAACGAATGAAGCGACTGAGCACGCACACACCCATACGTGTCTATCCCAAACTCCCAGATCTATCCCTCTCCCCAGCCTTTCTCTCCTGGTGCCCACTAGTTCATTCTCTAAGTCTGTGAATCTGTTTCTGTTTTGTAGATAAGTTCATTTGTATCACTTTTTTATTTGAGATTCTGCATATAAACGAT
The DNA here is from genome assembly GCF_002263795.3 of Bos taurus. Lineage (NCBI taxonomy): Eukaryota > Metazoa > Chordata > Mammalia > Artiodactyla > Bovidae > Bos > Bos taurus. The sequence goes on from NC_037339.1 coordinate 15,013,733, forward strand.
GTCATATGATATTTGTCTTTCTCTGATTTACTCATTTGAAGATTTCCACCGAAAATGGATGAGTGGGGAGCTGGCTTCAGAATGAATGGGGACCATCCAGCCTGGAAGGGATGCTAGGATGCCCCACCCCCAACATAAGTGTCACCTCTCTGGTAAGTGCAGCCCTGCGGGTGTGTCTTCTAAATTATACCTCACCAAATCTTGCAGGGGAAGAATGAGGCTCTCTGAACTCCCCCATTCCAACTAAAATCAGTACATAAAATTTCCCTTGACATCTCTGCACCAGGGCAAGACCATTCTTACCACTGGAGACTTGGAGTCAATGCTGAAATACATCTCTACAAACAAACCTACTGAAGTGACCTGTATCTTCCATAAGTTCCCCCATTCTAGTTCCTAGTCACTCTCCCACAATTTATTGCCCCAACCCAAATCCTTTCTTCCTCTGTCTTGTCAAGTTCCAAAATCGATCATTCTTTGTGGAAATGCCTTACAAGCTCTCAGGCCCGTCTCCTTCTTTGGGTCTTCATTTCTTTTCTCTGAAGGTTCCCTGCTACATAGGAATATTAACATCAGGGGATTTCTCTGGTTGTCTAGTGTTTAAGACTCCATGCTTTCACTTCAGGAGCCACAGGTTCAACCCCTGGTGAAGGGACTAAGATCTTATATGGCTCGTGATGCAGAGAAAAAAAAATTAACTTCAAATATCTATATGCTTGTCTCCTATTAATCTGTCCTATGTCAATTTAAATCTCAGGCCCAGCCTAGACACAAGAGGGTGGGAGTTAGGGGGAAAATCTGTTCTCTGTTACAGTAAGAAGTCAGCGACTCAGAAGCATCCCAGTGTCTTCCAGACCATGGAAGTAAATAGTCCAAAGGTCAGCATCCTCTGGCCCTAGAGCCTTATAATAAAGCCAGCATCCTCCAGAAAGCCCTGAGCTCCAGCTAGGCTTGGCTCCATGCCCATTCCCGAAGTCAAGAATATAAATACAAGCTTCAGAGGTGGAGGCAAAGAGGCAACCCAACTCCAAACCTCCTACCCATTCAGGGTGCCTCAGGTTTGAGATCTTCTCCGTGTTTCCCAGGAGAAATATCAATAACCTCAGATATGCTAATGATACCACCCTAATGGCAGAAAGCAAAGATGAACTAAAGAGCATCTTGATGAAGGTGAAAGAGGAGAGTTAAAAAGCTGACTTAAAACTCAGCATTCAAAAAACTAAGATCATGGCATCTGGTCCCATCACTTCATGAAGAAACAATGGAAAGAGTGAAAAACTTCATTTTCTTGGGCTCCAAAATCACTGCAGATGGTGCCTACAGCCATGAAATTAAAAGATGCTTTCTCTTTGGACGAAAAGCTGTGACTCACCTAGACAGCATATTAAAAAACAGAGACATTATTTTCCCAACAAAGATCCATCTAGTCAAATCTATGGTTTTTCCTATAGTCATGTATGGATGTGAGAGCTGGACCATAAAGAAAGCTGAGCACTGAAGAATTGATGTTCTTGAACTGTGGTGATGGAGAAGACTCTTGAGAGTCCCTTGGACAGCAAGGAGATCAAACCAGGAAAGGAAATCATTACTGAATATTCATTGGAAGGCCTGATGCTGAAGCTGAAGCTCAAATACTTTGGCCACCTGATGCAAAGAGCTGATTGATTAGAAAAGACCCCGATGCTGGGAAAGATTGAAGGCAGGAGAAGAAGGGGATGAAAGAGGATGAGATGGTGGGATGGCATCACTAACTCAAGGACATGAGTTTGAGCAAGCTCTGGCAGATGGTGATAGACAGGGAAGCCTGGTGTGCTGCAGTCCATGAGGTCACAAAGAGTCGGACAAGACTGAGCGACCGAACAACAACACCAACAACCACCATTTTTCCCAAACTTGTCATCCATCACTCCTGGGAATGGACTGTGGTCATCAGCAATGCCTGGGTCTGGTCCATGTCCTTGCCAAATCCCACCTGCAGACAGGGCCTGTATTAAGTCCATGAACTCTGAACTCTCAGTAACATTTGTCACAATGATAATGATGACTCTCCATTCAGCAGCAATGCCTCTTAGTTTCTGTTACACCAGAAGTGTCAGAGAGGGCGAAAAGTGAGGGAACAGGAGAAAGAAAACTAAGGATGACACTAAGGAGGCTAGATTTTCCCCTTCTTTAAGGATTCTGTCACTTGTGTCTTCAGGGGGGTTAAAGAATTAACACATCAACTAATGAACAGATTTTTAAAGTGCAGTATATCCATACAACAGAATATTATTAAACAATAAAAGTGAAGTACTGACACACCCTGTGACATGGATGAACTTCTAAAACATTATGCTAAGTGAAAGAAGCCAGTCACAAAAGACCATATTTTGCATGATTCCATTTATAGCAAATTTCCAGAATGGGCAAATCTATAGAGACAGAAAGTAGATTAATTTTTGCCTAGGGCTAGGTGAGTTGGAGGAAATGACAAGCAATGGCTAATGAGTACAGAGTTTCTTTTTGGGAGGATGAAAATGTTCTGAAATGGATCATGGTGATGGCTGCATGACTCTGAATATACTGAAAACCACCAACTCTGTACACTTTAAATAGGTGAACTGAATGGTATGTGAGTTTTATCTTAATAAAACTGTTATTTAAAACAGAAACAAAAGAGAGTCAACATACCCTCTAGGATGTTTGTGTGTGCTTAGTCGCTCAGTCATGTCCAACTCTTGCGACCCCATAGACTGTGGCCCGCCAGGCTCCTCTGTCCATGGGATTCTCCAAGCAAGAATACTGGAGTGGGTTGCCATTCCCTTCTCCAGGGGATCTTCCCGACCCAGGAATAAAACCCAGGTCTCCTGCATTGCAGGAGAAAAATACCCTGTAACGTGGATGAACCTCTAAAACATTATGTTAAGTGAAAGAAGCGAGGTTAAATGTGATTTGGCTTAATTTTCTGTATCAACCCTCAGGGTCAGTTTGGATGTAAAGCTACTGAAGCATAAGCTTCAGGCCCCATACTTGCATGGGGCCCTTCAAAATCAATAATCAAATCATAGTTCATTTTATATTCCTGATTTATCATTCTTTCCCTTAAAAAGTAGCCCCAAATTGTAAAAGTTCTGTGGCTCACAAAACCTCGATCTGCCTAATGAACATACAATACTTTTATAATCAAAAAAGAAGGAACCATGATTTTTTAATATATATTTTTTTTAATATTTATTTTTTAATTAAATGAAAAATTCTTTAAATTCTATAGTGCTTTAAAACTTTCAAAAATTTCACACACGTGACTTCGTATAATACCATAATAACCCTTTTTTCCCCTACTCCTGTAATGCCTCTTCTCCCTTCCCTCTCCCCACTGGTAACCACTAGTTTTTTCTCTGTATCTGTGAGTCTGCTTCTCTCTATTATATTCACTAGTTTGTCGTATTTTTTAGATTCCGCATATAAGTGATATCATATAGTATTTGTTTTTCTGTCTGACTTATTTCACTTAGCATAATACCCTTCATACATATATTTATAAATGTAGAATTTTTAATCTTTAATGTGTCTCCCTTTCTACAGTACTGAGACCCATTGAGTCTCTGAAGATCTCTTCTCAACAGTAACCTGTATGAAATCATCGTGTGACTTCACAGGAAATTTGATCACAGGCTCAGGTGGAATAAGTCATAGTTTCCTCTGGGTGCCCAGCCCTGTTCATGCTGGCTGTGGCTTCAGAACACTGCCCCTCCAGGAGAAACTGCAAGAGAAAACTGTTCAGGAACATCTTCAGGTTAGGTTTTTTTTTTTTTTTTTTTTTTTAATAATTTATGTATTTAATGTGTATCTTGACTCTAACTGGGTATGTGTGCATGCTAAGTCACTTCAATCATGTCCAATTCTTTTCGACCCCATGGACTATAGACACCCCCTCCACCCACCACCACCCTCCCACCCCACCTCACCCTCACCCCCACCATGTTCCTCTGTCCATGGGATTATCCTGGCAAGAATATTGGAGTCAGTTGCCATGCCGTCCTCCAAGGGATCGTCCCCACCCAAGGATCAAACCCGGGTCGATTATACCTCCTGCATTGGCAGGCAGATTCTTTACCACTAGCACCACCAGGAAAGCTCTATCCTTTTCTATAATACTTAAGGAAAAAAGGTTCCAACCTCTAACACACATGTGGTGGGAAATCTAGTGCCCCCTCCTCTCCCGTGTCTAAAATCCTCGGACCTCAGGTTCCCAGGAACAAGCCTGCTGAATCTCCTACCAACAAAGTCCTAAGTATAGAATCAACCAAGACATACCTGGGGAGAAAAGATTCATGGTCAACCCATCCTTTACTCGGGGACTGGGTATAGATCTGGGTGCAGGATGTCTTTTTAAGCTACATTAGAATACTGCCAACTGGGGAAGCCATTCAGAAGGGTGAGGTGGGAGGGGAAACTCTTTCACTCTGGGGGTGCAGATATAGGTGCCCCTATATCTCTAGAAAGATGCTGCGAAAGGGACAGAATGACAGAACACATGATTTTCCCTCAGGAGGGATGCCACTGGGGTTTGGGGGAAGCAAACCCCTGCCCCCCCACCTCCATCCCAGCTGTGTGGACCCCTTATCCAGGAATTAAGTCAACCAGAAAAAGACTCGGGGGCTTCCCTGGTAGTACAGAGCATAAGAATCCACCTGCCAATGCAGGGGCCACCGCTTCGATCCCTGATCCAGGAAGATCCCACATGCTGCAGAGCAACTAAGCCAGTGAGCCAGGACCGCGGAGCCTCAGCTCTAGAGTCGGGAGCTGCAACGAGAGAAGCGGCCACCATGGTGAGAAGCCCGGGAAACCACAGCTGCAGAGTGGCCCCGGCGCCCGGCAACTAGAAAAAGCGCAAGTGCAGCAATGACGACCCAGAGAAACCAAAATTAAATCAACTAATTAATGTAAATGTTTTTGTCTTTTTTTTAAAGAGAGACTGGGATTGTTAAAATTCAAGTTCATGTAAGAAAAAACAAAACTCAGTGTTCTTCCACGAACGTGAGATTTTACTGTAGCTAGTCAAGAGATCTCCTCATGAGGTTAATGGAATGGAATATTCTGGTTCTAGGGTCCCGACTCTAATCCTTTAACAACGCTGGCTGGACTCTGCAATTATCACAGCTAACTGAAGAAAGATGCTCATTAGTATTCAGGACTCAGCTCGGGTGGGTGAAACCTTTGGGATCGCCTCAGAAATCATGTATAATTTTAAATGCTTAAATGCCGAAAACAATCCCTAGATTTAAATAGCCAAGCGACACAGAATGGGAAAGAACCCAGCATGGTGGATTACAGCTACCAGACTCACACTTGGAAGAGCGAGTGAGGTGGGAGTCAGGTTCTGCCCCCCACCCATCCCTCCTGGTGCTCCCTCCTCACACCAGCCGTGGCCCCCGCTCCGCGGAGGTTGCGGCCTCATTACTGGTGAGCGCTTGGCTATAAATGCCATTTAAGCAGTTCCTATCCGGAGAAAAGACCGAACATCGTGCAGCTCTTCCCAGCTCTGTAAAGTGGACACTCTGTACAAGTGTTTATCCACTATTAGATTTAAGCTTCCTATAACACTGGGGATGCACAGCTTAATTGTCGTTTTTCTAAAGGAGAGGCTCAAAGAAGTTGAGTTGGCTAAGGTCACCCAGGCATTACATGGTAGAACAGATTTCCAACTTGTCTGCCTAATGTCAAAAGCTTTTTTACCTTCCACCGTGCCAGCCTTTTCCAATTCTAAATAGCAATGGAATGGGTGGTAATTAACAGGCTGTGAACAATGTTTCTGAGATTTTTTCCTAGGCCAGAGGGTTACCGTGGACTGTAGCCCTCCCGTCCAGGTAGCCCCCAGGCAAGTCCCTTACTCTCTCAGCTCTTCTCTCAAAGCCATCAGGGAGGCTTTTCAACACTGAAGCCTTTCTTTACCCTTCCCTACTTCGTTTCTGCTCACTTATTGCTGTCTGATACATCAAGTATGAACTTGTTTATTTATTATTCACTTTCTCCACTAGAGTATAAACTCCCAGAGGGCAGGGAATTTCATCTGTTCAGCAAAGTATCCCTAGATCTTGAAAGAATATCAGGCATACCCTAGGCCCTCCATAAATATTGGTTGAGTGAATGAATGAATCAATAAATCCTGTCCTCTTAATCATGCATTTGGGTGCATGTTACTGAAAAAGATATGTAAACTTTATATATGTAAAGAATAGAATTTAAAGGATGTAAATGTAAAGAATAGAATTCCACCAGTGTTGGCTGTGGCTTCAAATCTAGTTTTATTATAATTACAATTTTTTAAGTAATATTTTATTAAAAAAAAAAAAGCCTCTAAAATACTAGTATTCAAGACAGCAAGCTGTTCTGTATAGTATCAATATGTGTAGGCATTTAAAAATTTTTATTGACAAATTAGTGAAAGAATGCATAAATAGGTAAGACCATCATTTAAACCTGAGCTCTGTTTACATAAGACTTACTTAATATAAGTCTGTCTCAAAGGCAAGACATGTCATATTCACTGAAGTTTCATAATAATGAAAAGGAATCAACATTCTCCTAAAGTTTGGAACACCACAATCCTTCTGAAAAAGGATCCTGTAAAAAAAAAAAAAAGTACCAAGTCATGTCATAATTAACTGCACAAAATCTATTTGTAAAGAAAACAATGTGTTAGAGAATCGAAGACACCAAGAGGGAGAAGCTTGTGTTAGCAGTCAGTCAAATTCTGTTTTAATAAAAAGGTAGATGGGAGGAGGATTAGGAAAATATGCATTATAATAACCAAGCTTTTTAAAGACTTATTACAGAAAAGTGAAAAGAAAATCCACAAGGAAAATGCCTGAATGAATGCTGCTCTTAAATGATGGCAATCTCTATGTGAATTTCTGATAAAGAAAGCAAGGACTTCCCTGGTGGTCCAGTGGTTAAGAATCCACCTGTCAATGCAGGGGACACGGGTTTGATCCCTGACCCAGGATCCACATGCTGCAGAGCCACTCAGCCACAACTACAGAGCCCGCACACTAAAACCTGTGCTCGGCAACAAGAGAAGCCGCCGCAATGAGAAGCCCACGCTCTGCAACGAGAGTAGCCCCCATTCATCACAGCTAAAGAAAGCCCACTCACAGCCATGCAGACCCAGCAGAGCCAAAGATTTAAAAAAATAAATACATAAATATATTTTTTTAAAAAGGAAGAAAACAAAATACAGTCAGCCCTCTGTATCCACAGGCTCTCTATCTGCTGATTCAACCAATCTCAGATCGAAAATATTTTTTTTTAATTCCAGAAAGTTCCAAAAAGCAAAACGTGAATTTGCTGAGCGCTGGCAACTATTTACATAACATTTACATTGCATTAAGTATATCTAATTCAGAGATGATTTAACGTATACAGGCAGATGTGTGTAGGTTAAATGCAGATACTATGCCTTATATCTTGAGCATCCAGGGTTTTGGTACCCATCGGGGTCCCTGAAACCAATCCTCAAGGATTTAGAGGGACTACTGCACAATTGCACCCATCTCACACGCTAGTAATGCTCAAAATTCTCCAAGCCAGGCTTCAGCAATATGTGAACCGTGAAATTCCTGATGTTCAAGCTGGTTTTAGAAAAGGCAGAGGAACCAGAGATCAAATTGCCAACATCCGCTGGATCATAGAAAAAGCAAGAGAGTTCCAGAAAAACATCTATTTCTGCTTTATTGACTATGCCAAAGCCTTTGACTGTGTGGATCACAATAAACTGTGGAAAATTCTTCAAGAGATGGGAATACCAGACCACCTGATCTGCCTCTTGAGAAATTTGTATGCAGGTCAGGAAGCAACAGTTAGAACTGGACATGGAACAACAGACTGGTTCCAAATAGGAAAAGGAGTTCGTCAAGGCTGTATATTGTCACCCTGTTTATTTAACTTCTATGCAGAGTACATCATGAGAAATGCTGGACTGGAAGAAGCACAAGCTGGAATCAAGATTGCTGGGAGAAATATCAATAACCTCAGATATGCAGATGACACCACCCTTATGGCAGAAAGTGAAGAGGAACTCAGAAGCCTCTTGATGAAAGTGAAAGTGGAGAGTAAAAAAGTTGGCTTAAAGCTCAACATTCAGAAAATGAAGATCATGGCATCCGGTCCCACCACTTCATGGCAAATAGATGGGGAAACAGTGGGGCTCCAAAATCACTGCAGATGATGACTGCAGCCATGAAATTAAAAGATGCTTACTCCTTGGAAGGAAAGTTATGACCAACCTAGATAGCGTGTTCAAAAGCAGAGACGTTACTTTGCCAACAAAGGTCCGTCTAGTCAAGGCTATGGTTTTCCCAGTGGTCATGTATGGATGTGAGAGTTGGACTGTGAAGAAGGCTGAGCACCGAAGAATTGATGCTTTTGAACTGTGGTGTTGGAGAAGACTCTTAAGAATCCCTTGGACTGCAAGGAGATCCAACCAGTCCATTCTAAAGGAGATCAACCCTGGGATTTCTTTGGAAGGAATGATGCTAAAGCTGAAACTCCAATATTTTGGCCACCTCATGCGAAGAGTTGACTCATTGGAAAAGACTCTGATGCTGGGAGGGATTGGGGGCAGGAGGAGAAGGGGACGCCAGAGGATGAGATGGCTGGATGGCATCACTGACTCGATGGACGTGAGTCTGAGTGAACTCCAGGAGTTGGTGATGGACAGGGAGGCCTGGCGTGCTGCGATTCATGGGGTCGCAAAGAGTCGGACATGACTGAGCGACTGATCTGATCTGATCTGACTGCATAATTAACCAGGGAACTTGGAGAGTAATGACATCCTTACAGGAGACAACTGAAGTACCCCAGAAATATTTTAAACATTTTGTTATGATGTTTCAAATGTACACAAAAATAGAGTACTTTCACGAACTCCATCTACCCATCACCCAATTACAACAATCATGGCCTAATACTAGTTCCTTTACAGTACCACACACTCCGTTCTCCTCCACCAAATGAATGATTCTGAAGCCAGCCCCAAGTCACATCATTTCAACTCGATTCCCTTAGAAGACAGATACTTTTTAAAAATTGTGAACACAATGCTAATATCATGCTTTAAAAAAAAATCAATTGACCCCAAGCTACTCAACCTTAGCGGAAAAGAATGAACTGCATTCCATTCTAGCTAAATAGAGTTACAGGATAACTGAATAAAAAATTCAAGTAAGGAGACAAATCCTGCACCCTTAGGAGTCACACTGGCCAGGCTGACTGCTGGTCAGCAATCCAATTTCTCCTTCCTTTGCTCCTTTATGACTTCAAGGCCACCTGACCACAGAGCACAGTGCCTGAGAGCAGAGGCTCTTAGAAAGGGCCTCATCCCAGCTGTGTTGCATATGAGTGTGGGACACTGGGCAGAGGGCAAAATCACTGCAAAAGTATTCTGTAAAAAGAGGACAATAATCGTGTTCACCTTATAGATTTTTTATACAGCTAAATGAGACAGCAGGGCTTCCCTGGTGGCTCAGTGGTAAAGAATCTTCCTCCCAAAGCTGGAGATGCAAGAGATGCTGTTTCATCCCTGGGTCAGCAAGATCCCCTGGAGAAGGAAAAGGCAACCAGCTCTAGTATTCTGGCCTGGGAAATCCCATAGACAGAGGAACCAAGAGGGCCACCCTCTATGGGGTCGCAAAAGAATCGGATGTTGACTTAGCAACTAAACAACAACAAACAACCAATGAGACAGTGTTCTCATTCTCTAATACACAACAAGTGTGCAAACTCTATTAACTTCTGTTATCACTGGGAGGTGTGGCGGGTGGAGATATCAAAGACCAGATTAAAAGCGATGTTTTTCTAAGACAGCTAACATATTCAGTTTCGAGCCGATCACTAAAACCACCGGGCAAATTTTAATTGCTGGTTTTGCGTGTCTGAGTATCTTGGACTCATTGAAATAGCCAGTAGAAATTATTTAGGCATCAGCAAAGCATGTTATCCAAAAGCTTATGACATTTTTATTGTAACATCAATTTTGATGTCGTGGCCAAGAGCACCTTAAAAATGGGCTAAATCCTAATAAAATTACCATGTGGCAAGGATGATGGTCAGTGTGAAAGAAAAGACTAGATTTCAAAGATCATTTTGAAGACTAAACCCATTTTAAAGTCAATGTTGCTGATAAGACAGAAGGAATGAAATGAACTGATGAAACTTAAGTGTGCCCATCAGTTGAAGGCACTAAAGACAACAGGAAAAAGCAGGGTTGGAAATCTAAGACTTCATAAAATGGAGAGAACGTGAACCTAAAAAACAACAGATAAAATCTGACAGGGTAAAAGAAGCGAAAACAAATATTCTCTGGGAAGGATAACTCCAGGAAGAGGGTACCCTGAATCAGACCCAGAGGCAGCCAGAAAAAAAGAAAATGGATATTTTTAACTTTTACTTAAGCAGGGTCTGAGGACAAGGGTCAGAGAAGGCAATGGCAACCCACTCCAGTACTCTTGCCTGGAAAATCCCATGGATGGAGGAGCCTGGTAGGCTGCAGTCCATGGGGTCGCTAGGAGTCGGGCACGACTGAGCAACTTCACTTTCACTTCTCACTTTCATGCATTGGAGAAGGAAATGACAACCCACTCCAGTATTCTTGCCTGGAGAATCCCAGGGACAGGGGAGCCTGGCGGGCTGCCGTCTCTGGGGTCGCACAGAGTCGGACACGACTGAAGTGACTTAGCAGCAGCAGAGGACAAGGGTACCTCTGAAAATCTCAAATCATTTCTTCAAGTGTCAGTGTAAAATTATTTCCCGGATTTAACTATGAAAACTCACCTGGATAAGTGTTAATTGGATAGGAATTGAAAATATTTTCTCCACCCTGAAATGTGCTCCTAGTATTTTATGTGTGTGTGTGAAATATTAATACTTTGAGGTACAGTACTGGGTCCAACGTATGACCATAGGTACACTTTTTCTTTTTAATGAAAAGAAAAATAACATTTGACATTTGCCTGTCATGTATCTAGAACTCTACTAGTTGACTTATATAAATTGTCTCATTTAAGTAAGGAGGCAAAAATGGATGACTTGAGGAACTAAAAATTAAAAGCATCCTATATTTGCATCTTTGGGTCCTTCTCTTAGCAGATTCTTAAAAAGGGACTTGAAAGTCATCTTTCAGGGCCCAGATAGCCAGCCACTGCATCAACACTCCAAACCAAAGCCACTTGAATGAATTAACTTGAGTGTTTCTCAAGTCAGTAAGCTCATAACTTAACTCATTTGAAAGCTTATTTTTCTCTTCCTTAAAAAAAAATTAAATCTACAGAAAAGTTGAACTAGTACAATGAATAAAGATGCTCTCCTATGTAACCACAGCTTTGTTTATCACACATATCTAAGAAATTGAGCTTCCTTGGTTGCTTAGACAGTAAAGAATCTGCCTGCAATGCGGGAGATGAGGGTTCAACCACTGGGTCAGGAAGATCCTCTGGAGAAGGGAATGCAACCCATTCCTGTATTCTTGCCTGGGAAATTCCATGGACCTATGATCCTGGCAGGGATCCCAAAAAGACTGACCAAACTGAGCAACTAACACACACATCTAAGAAGTTAACATTCAGTTCAGTTCAGTCGCTCAGTCTTGTCCAGATCTTTTCGACCCCATGCCAGGCCTCCCTGTCCAACACCAACTCCCGGAGCTTGCTCTAACTCATGTCCATCGAGTCGGTGATGCCATCCAACCATTTCATTCCCTGTCATCCTCTTCTCCTCCTGCCTTCAATCCTTCCCAACATTAGGGTCTTTTCCAATGAGTCAATTCTTCGCATCAGGTAGCCAAAGGATTGGAGTTTCAGCTTCAGCATCAGTCCTTCCAATGAATATTCAGGACTGATTTCCTTTAGGATTGTCTGGCTTGATCTCCTCGCTGTCCAAGGGACTCTCAAAAGTCTTCTCCAACACCACAGTTCAAAAGTATCAATTCTTCAGTGCTCAGTTTTCTTTATAGTCCAACTCTCACATCCATACATGACTACTGAAAAAGCCATAGCTTTGACTAGATGGACCTTTGTTGGCAAAGTAATGTTTCTGCTTTTTAGTATGCTGCCTAGGTTGGTCATAGCTTTCCTTCCAAGGAGCAAGTGTCTTTTAGTTTCATGGCTGCAGTCATCATCTGCAGTGATTTTGGAGCCAAAAAAAAAAGTCTCTCACTGTTTCCATTGTTTCCCCATCTATTTACCATGAAGTGATGGGACCAGAAGATTAATTACCATCTAATATGCAGTCTCTATTTAAATTTCTGCAATTGTGCTGAAAATAATTTTTTCTTAGCTCTTTTCCCCGTAAATCTAAGATCTTACCAAGGTTCTAGTATTGCTTTTGGTTGGTATATCTCCGTCTTATTTTCAGCACCTCTGATTCTCAGTAAACTCCTCTCAATATTGATCCAACAGATCCTCCTCCTACATTTCATCTCCTGAATTCTCCAGTGGTTCTCAATATATCCCTGACATCACATCTGCAAATCTGTCTGTTTTCTGTGAGAAGATTTAAGAACCAAAGGTCAGTACCTAGCTTATTCTAGATTGACTTGTGATTCTAAGAATGTCCTACACATAGGACTCAAACCAGTGACCTGATGGTTTGGCCATATGTATGGTCAAGCTGCATCCTGACCACACATATGTACGGTTTGTTCCACTCAGTCTGGGTGTACAGACGTGCATACATACCTGTATATTTAATATGAATTCATGGCCAGAATTTTAAAATTAGGAAGAAAATTTTTTCCTAATTTCTGATTCTTCCTTTAAAATGAAATTAAAAGGATCAGTAACACTGATCTCAAATTTCCAAAATATAACAATTGGCTGAAATCTTCAGGTAGCAGCTTCTGCCTTGAGGTGGGTCTGGGCCCACCATCTCCACAATCCACAAAGTGGTTGGTATAAGCAGTTCCCTCCTACTAAGACAATAATTTAATGAGATACAGGAAACAAGGGACAATGAAATTCTCTGCACTTGTAATGCAGAGGAAAGCATTCTTTTAGAAAGGGTCATCAGGAGCATGGGGAACCTAACTCTGGTGCAGAGAAGGGACACCTATTTTTAGTGATGTTACATCATTTTCATTAGTTATTGTGGATGGACTTGAATGGCTCCTTCAGTTGTTGCCATGGAAACCATGAACTAGTGAGCATTGTCTAGCAGCCTGGGTCATGTGACTTTAAAAAGAAAGAAACTTTTGAAAATACCTAACTAAAGAATTTCTGGAATGAGAAGCAGGCAGGATAAAGTATTCAAGGTGCTTATGAATTCCATCTGAGAAGCACAGGCTAATGGGAAATCCCAACTGAGGCCAAGTGGGTGAACCCTCATCCCTTCCTGTTTAGCTCAAATGCCTGCTAGGACTGCAGCGAGGACCTCAGAGCTCAAGCCTCAGGTCTTCCTAGGCTAAGTGATTGCAAGGAGATAAAGGAGCTTTTGTCCTCATCTTAGCTTCACACGATCTGGTTACAGGCTCCTGCGCCCTCTCCTCTGCTATAGGGAACATCCGCTTATGTAAAAATATCATCAACAAAGCATCACAAAGACTTTCTTGTCTGCTGAAGTGGAACAGAGACAGCAGGCTTCACCCCCAAATTCAACTTCGCTTCCACGTTCTTGCTCAAATCATTAACTCTCCACTTAAACTCAGGTCTGGAAAACAGGGCCATGAAGTCCTCTGAAACACTGAAGCCAGAAACAAATGAACAAGGCTTAAGAGTCCGAGGACACAGCATTCCAGGAGAGACAAATATAGAAGCTCTTGGAGCCAAAAAATTCACTGTATCTCCTGAGTGATTTATTTTACAATTTAGACAAGTTTTAGGATAAAGAATTTTAAAACTCATTTATTTTTAGGTAAACCTCTCTCCTTTCAGAAGGAAACAGTCTCTAGCGGATGACCATAAGAGGATGTCAAACTCACTGTACAGTCCCAACAATGGTGAAGAAAACAGAGGTGGTATTTTTCAGTGTCCATGATTGATTCAGGTATTCAACTGATAGGCTTTATTAAAAATAGTTACTGGATGGGAAAGGAGTTTGGAGGAAAATGGATACATGTATATGTCTGGCTGTATCCCTTAGCTGTTCACCTGAAACTATCACAACATTGTTAATAGGCTATACTCAAATACAAAACAAAACATTTAAAAAAATAAAGTACCCTTTTGTTACTAAAAAAAAAAGTAACAATGAATCTTTATAGTCATTATCATGACAGAGATCTTTGTTAGAAGGGAGAGTTAATCAATGAATATAGTAAAGTTGCAGGATATAAAATTAATGAGCAGAAATCCCTTGCATTCCTATACAATAACAATGAAAAAACAGAAAGAGAAATTAAGGAAACAATCCCATTCGCCCTTGCAACGAAAAGAATAAAATACTTAGGAGTAAATTTACCTAAAGAAACAAAAGACCTATATATAGAAAACTGTAAAACACTGATGAAAGAATTCAAAAATGACACAAATAGATGGAGAAATATACCATGTTCCCAGATTGGAAGAATCAGTAGAGTGAAAATGAGCATACTACCCAAAGCAATCTATAGATTCAATGCAATTCCTATCAAGCTACCAATGGTATTTTTCACAGAACTAGAACAAATAATTTCACAATTTGTATGGAAACACAAAAAAACCTTGAATAGCCAAAGCAATCTTGAGAAAGAAGAATGGAACTGGAGGAAACAACTTTCCTGACCTCAGACTATACTACAAACTGCAGTCATCAAGAAAGGAGGATACTGGCACAAAGAAAGAAATATGGATCAATGGAACAAGTAGAAAGACCAGAGATAAATCCATGCACCTATGGACACCTTATCTTTGACAAAGGAGGCAAAAATATACAATGGAAAAAAGACAATGTCTTTGACAAGTGGTGCTGGGAAAACTGGTCAACCACATTTAAAAGAATGAAACTAGAATACTTTCTAACACCATACACAAAAATAAACTCAAAATGGATTAAAGATCTAAATATAAGACCAGAAACTATAAAACTTTTAGAAGAAAACAGGCAGAACACTGACATAAATCACAGCAAGATCCTCTATGACCCACTTCCCAGAGTAATGAAAATAAAAACAAAAATAAACAAATGGGACCTTATTAAACTTAAAAGCTTTTGCACAATGAAGGAAACTATAAGCAATGTGAAAAGGCAGCTTTCAGAGTAGGAGAATGTAATAGCAAACAAAATAACTGACAAAATATACAAGCAGCTCATGCAGCTCAATACCAGAAAAACAAACAACCCAATCAAAAAGTGGGCCAAAGAACTAAACAGATATTTCTCCAAAGAAGACATACAGATGGCTAATAAACACATGAAAAGATGATCAACATCACTCATTATCCAGTTCAGTTCAGTTCAGTCTCTCAGTCTTATTAGATACATGCAAATCAAAACCACAATGAGGTATCACCTCACATGGGTCAGAATGGCTGCCATCAAAAAGTCTACAAACAATAAATTCTGGAGAGGGTGTGGAGAAAAGGGAACCCTCTTACACTGTTGGTGGGAAGGCAAACTGGTACAGCTACTACGGAGAACAGTATGAAGATTCTTTGATAAATTGGAAATAGAACTTCCATTGGACGCAGCAATCCCACTGCGGGGCATACACACCAAGGAAACCAGATTTGAAAGAGCACATGTACGCCAGTGTTCATTGCAGCACTGTTTATAATAGCCAGGACATGGAAGCAACCTAGATGTCCATCGGCAGACGAATGGATAAGGAAGTTGTGGTACATATGCACAATGGAATATTACTCAGTTATAAAAAAGAACACATTTGAGTCAGTACTAATGAGGTTGATGAAACTGGAGCCTATTGTACGGAGCGAAGTAAGTCAGAAAGTGAAACACCAATACCGTATATTAATGCATATATATGGGGTTTAGAAAGACAGTAATGACAAACCTATATGCAAGGCAGCAAAAGAGACCCAGATGTAAAGAACAGACTTGGACTCTGTGGGAGAAGGCGAGGGTGGGATTATTTGAGAGAATAGCATTGAAACATGTATATTACCATATGTGAAATAGATGACCAGTGCAAATTTGATGCATGAAGCAGGGGACTCAAAGCCAGTGCTCTGGAACAACCCAGAGGGATGAAGTGGGGAGGAAGGTAGGAAGGGGCTCATAATTGGAGGGAGGGCACATGTGCACCCGTGGCTGATTCATGTCGACGTATAGCAAAAACCAGCACAATATTCTAAAGTAATTATCCTCCAATTAAAATAAATTAATTATTTCTTAAAAAAAGAAGGGAGAGTTCAGAGCACACACATAGAAATTAATGTGGGATGATAAAATAAGCCTCACGTGAAAGTCACTCAGTCATGTCCAACTCTCTGTGACCCCATGGACTGTCCATGGAATTCTCCAGGCCAGAATACTGGAGTGGGTAGCCATTCCCTTCTCCAGGGGATCTTCCCAACCCAGGGATCAAACTCAGGTCTCCTACATCACAGGCAGATTCTTTACCAGCTTAGCCACAAGGGAAGCCCACGAATACTGGAATGGGTAGCCTATCCCTTCTCCAGGGGATCTTCCCGACCCAGGAATCGAACCAGGTCTTCTGCATTGCAGGCAGATTCTTTACCAACTGAGCTATCAGGGAAGCCCTAAGCTTCATGATGAAGGGGAAATTCTGGAAATTCTGATACCTAGGCACAGCGTTACTGGGCAGGGGCCTTCCACAATAACATCTCATTCACTATGCAAATTGTTTTACTATTTAATTGGAGTATAATTTCTTTACAATGTTGTGTTGGTTTCTGCTGTACAACACCAGGAAATACGTGTATATATATATATATATATATATATATATATATATGTATCACCTTCCTCGGGAGCCTCCCTCCCACCCTGCCCCCATCCCACCCCTCCAGGTCATCACAGAGCACAGAGCTGAACTCCCTACGCTCTGCAGTAGCTTCTCACTAGCTATTTTACCCATGGCAGTGTGTACTTATCAATGCTACTCTCTCAATTTGTCCCACTCTCTCCTCCCCCAATCACCATGTCCACAAGTCTGCTCTCTACATCTGTCTCTCTCTTCCTGCCCTGCAAATAAGTTCATCGGTACCATTTTCCTAGATTTCATATACATGCATTAATATGCAATATTTGTTTTTGTCTTTCTGACTTTGTATGACAGACTCTAGGTTCATCCACATCACTGTAAATAATCCAGTTTTGTTTCTTTTAATGGCTGAGTGATATTCCATCCTATATACATACCACATCTTTATCCACTATGCAGTTGTATAGAAAGCAGCTGGTGAATGAGAGTAAGCCCTGGGAACAGTGAGGAGCAAGAGAATAGAGTTTCTACTCCCAGAGAGTAATGATCCAGTGGGAACAAGCAATGAGCATGTTTCGACAAGTATGATCAGTGTTTGGAAAGAAGTTTAGCATCAATGGGTGGATAAAGCAAGAGTTAGAAAGCCAGTTCAACCTCACTCAGCATTGCCAGAGCAGGTAGCATGGGAGGAAAGGGCCAGACAGGCTCAGGTCTTCCCCATTCTGCCACGACATTGTGTTGGGAGCTCAGAACTGGCCCCGGTGAGAGTATTTCACCAGGAAAATCCCATCTCCTCTTCTGTAGAGCTGGTTGTTAAGTAAAACTAGCACACCACTGCACACTGCCACCGAAAGAATAAGAGACATAACTGGTAGGAATATGCTCACTGAACTTAAAGTGTGTACAAATGTATGGTGATAACAAAAAGCAATCATATAACAACAATAGTTATTATATAATAACTATATATATTATATATATGTATATGATAGCGGTGCTGTAGTTCTTTTATTCTGAAATGAATGTAAACATGTAAAAAAATATAAGACAATATAAATAATGACACTGGGATTCCCTGGTGGCTCAGAGGTAAAGAACCCACCTGCCAGTGCAGGAGACACAGGTTCAATCCATGCGTCAGGAAGATCTCCTGAAGAAAGAAATGGCAACCCCCTCCAGTATTCTTGCCTGGAAAATTCCATGGACAGAGGAGCTTGGCAGGCTACAGTCCATGGGGTCACAAAGAGCTGGACACAATTGGGTGTCTAAGCACATCCAACAAGTGGAGATAATAAAATATATCTTGTCTACCACCCTGAGGATGCTTCAATAATCTAAAAAGAAATGATGCAAATGAACTTATTTACAAAACAAAAACAGACTCACAGACTTAGAGAATGGAACTTATGGTTGCCAGGGGGGGAAGAATTGGGAGGGATAGTTGGGGAGTTTGGGATGGACATGTACACTGCTGTATTTAAAATGGGTATCCAACAAGAAGCTACTGTAGAGCACAGGGAACCCTGCTCAATGTTATGTGGCAGCCTGGATGGGCGGGGAGTTTGGGGGAGCGTGGATGCACGTGTGTGTGGCTGAGTTGCTCTGCTGTGCACCTGAAACCATCACGACATTAACTGGCTATATGTACCCCAATACGAAAATAAAAACATTGAAAAAAGAATCTGAGAATCGTGACTATTTAGAGCTGGAAACTTAGGGTGATCTGTCCCACTCCTCACTTCATGGGTGAGGACAATGAGGCCTGACAGAGTGTTTGTCCAAGGTACAGCTAGAGAGTGGTATAGCTACACCAGAATCCCAAGTTTTCTCCTGTGCCTACCCCACCGTGCCACACTCTTTACACCCAGAATGAATGAAAAATACATAGTCAAAGGTGGCTTCTGTGTATTGGCCTTCAGGTTGTTATTTTTTTTTTTTTCCTGCTGCAGACTGAGATTCATCCCTTCAAAAGTCTGCTGGTGCTGAACTCAAATTTTTAGACATTCAGTTATTTTTAAAATAGCTCAAATAACCAGATTTTTAGCTGCTTAGAGCCCACCTGCTTTGCATACCCCATCATCCATCACTTGTTGGCCATTGATAAGGTAGAACCTTATAATTACAAGACCCCCGGGTGCCACCAGCCTGTGGAGCTCTCTAATCCAAAGACCACTCCCCACACACACCGTGGCTGCTGAGACTCCTCTGGTCCCCTGTCTCCCAAAGGCTCCCTTACCCTCCTTCCCTCTGGATCTTACCTTCCTGGAGCCTCTGGACAGTCTCAGACTGTGAAAGATCCCAGCTCATGCATCTCTGTCCAAGCAGAGCCCAGCAATGTTTGTTGTGCATTGCTGCCTCTCACAGTCATATCTTTTCCCGTGTGTGTGTGTGTGTGTGTGTGTGTGTGTGTATGTGTGTATGCGCGCATGTGCGTGGTCAGTCAGTCATGTCCCACTCTTTGTGACCCCATGCACTGCAGCCAGGCAGGCTCCTCTGTCCCTGGGATTTCCCAAGCAAGAATATTGGAGTGGGTTGCCATTTCCTCCTCCAGGGAATCTTCTCAACCCAGGAATCAAACCCACATCTCTTGCACCTCCTGCATTGGCACCACCTAGGAAGCCCATCTTTTCCGTTGATCGGTCCCAAACCTCTCAAACCTCCTGCAAAAGATGAAAATATGCTTTGAGCAAAACTCATGGAGAGGTTTGGTGCCATTATTAAGACTAAGGAGGAGGGGAAAACGTCAGTTTCCTGTGGGTTTTCTTAATACCAGACAGCAAGGGACATTAATATTTCTTGGTGTTGGTCCCCTGTGGATAAGCCCTGATAACTTGGCTCATCAAATCTTATAGCTCTCTTTATGCTTATTCACAAACTGGTCCCGGTGGCTGCAAAGTAAATGCTCTACGCCTTTGGAATACATCTGGAGCACCAAAATAAAAGCCTGAGATCAGGGACAGTACAGAAGTCCCCCAAATGTGGCTGTCACCCAAAGGCAAACTGCTTTAGAAAACAAGACAAGGAACTCCAGTTTAACACCAAAGGTTTTATTATTTCAAAAGCTCCAAAATCTAAATTCTACCCCTCAAAGTCTAAATGCATGCATTTTTCAAACATCTAAACACACAATTCAGCTCCCTTAAATCTTTCTGACAAGGGGGTAACAAATTTTTTTTAATATTTATTTATTTGGCTGCACAAGGTTTTCCTTGCTGTGTGTAAGATCTATGAATAATTCCCTGAACAGGGATAAAACCTGGACCCCCTACATTGGAAGTGAGGAGTCTTAACCACTGGACCACCAGGAACACCCCTGGGGTAACAGTCGACATGTAACTAGTTAGAGCTATTCTTGCTTTCCCTTGCCATGGGCCTAGGGGAAAGGCCATTTTACATTTTAAAAATTACTGGTTTCATGAAATCAAAGACTGAAGTATTTCAAGTATGCTTTCCTGATTTAGGCTGCTAAACAATTGCCATCCCCCAGCCCTGCCCCTCAAAAAAGATCTACACTCTAAATTCAACTCAGTTTCATTTGATATGGAATTACCATATTTTGGAGGAAAATTAACACTTTAACTCTGACTACTTTTGCCAAAATTAATAATGATCATTAGCCCAAATTGATTAAACATATGCCAGCCACTGCACTGAGCACTTTAAGTATATTTACTTACATCATTTTCATATATGTTACAAACCCAGTAATGTAGATCCTAGTATCAGTCCCATTTCACAGATGTAGATACTGAGAGGCATGATGCTTAAGTAATTTGCTCAAGATCAGGCAGCTTCTAACTCAACCCAATATGACTTTAAAGCTTCCCTGCCCAATGCAGTCAGTAGCCTCCAGCCACATACAGGTATTGAGTACTTGAAACGTGGTTAGTTTGAACTGAGATGGCAGTAACTAAAATACACACTATATTTTAATGACTTAGGATGAAGAAAACAACATAAAATATCTCTATAATTTTTAAAATACTGATATGCTGAAATGATATTTTGGATATGTCGAATAAAATAAAATGTTCAAATGCTTTTCACCTTTTTGATTTTGCTTTGGGTTAACATGGTGGGCTGACGTCTATGGGGTCACACAGAGTCGGACACGACTGACGTGACTTAGCAGCAGCAGCAGCAACATGGAAAAGTTAACACTCCCTATGCCCGCCCCACTTGGGGGTCTCATTATTTGGACCATGTTGCTCTAGAGCCTAAACTCTTCACCATTCTGCTTTACCCTCCAAAGGAATGAGTTTTTAACCATTCACACCACTGGGAAGTGTGACCTTCTTTCATTGCAATATGTATGCTTGATTTGCAGGTGAGGAAACCAAGACATAAAATAGTTAAGACCCGAAGTCAAACGTTAACCCTGAAACAATCTTCAAAGCCTGCTGAGAACAAAAGATTGCATACTCTGTCCTCAGCTTTACTTGCTTGACCTGCTTTCCAACCTGGACTGAAGCCACAGAGCTCAAGAAGTTTAATGACTGTCTGAGGTTTAATGTCTAATCTAAAGCCAAACATGGCCTTTGCTTGTGTGTGTGCTCTTGCTTTATGTACACTTGTGCTATGCATAGAAAGAAGAATACAGCAAGGCAGGAGAGGATGCCAGCGCATGAGACTTTTTACAAGGGGTCATGGGTTACTTTTTAGAGGATCAATACTTAAATTATTTAAGGAAAATCCCTGGGTTTCCCTTTTCAAGGAGGAGGTAAAAAAACACTTTGTTGTTCTTGTTTGTTCAGTTGCTAAGATGTGTCCAACTCCTGCTGACCCCATGGTTTGTAGCCCTCCAGGCTCCTCTGTCCATGGGATGTCCCAGGCAAAAATACTGGAGTGGGTTGCCATTTCCTTTTCCAAGGGAATCTTCCTGACCCGGGCATTGAACCTGCATCTCCTGCATTGGCAGCTGGATTCTTTACTGCTGAGCCACCAGAGAAGCCCATAAAACACATACTCTTAAGCAAATTCACTGAATGGCCTAAGGGGCCCGTAAGAAAGCCTAAGCTGTACAGAAGCTGAAATTATGGCTCAGGGGCTGGACCAGCTCAGAGCTGAAGTTGAATTTTTGTTATTTTCCTCTGAAAAGTCTCTACGCAAAAAAAAAAAAAAAAAAAAATTTCCTGAAGTGTGAGCAACTCCACAGATGCCACCTAAGAGAACAGGACTTGGCAATTAAGAACCAAGTCGTTCCTGTACTTGCTACTGAGTGCTTGGTCCTGCCCAGCCCCCATCCAGTCTTGGACATTTGACGTCTGTGCTTATTTATTTAGCTCCCTGGAGCACAGGGCGGCTTTTCTCTATTACAGCGTTCACCTGTGAGGACTCTATTTAAAGAGCCTTCACGATATTCCAAACATTTACATCTGAGCCAAACCCTCAACTCGACCTTTCAGCACCCACCCTCTCCTTACTTTTTCTCAGCATCTCCATTCCTCTTATGTCCTCTCACTGCTGTCTTCCTGGCAAGCATGTAAAGGAAGAGGCTTTGACACTGGAAACCCTCCAGGGGAGGTGATACGGTCGGTCCTCTACCCTACTGCCCCTTCTTAGTGGGGATTAAGTGTTCCTCCCGGGTGTCCCCACACTGGGCAGCTGTCCCAGGATCAACTGGTGACACTGCAGAGGGCTGCAGTGGGGAGAACAGAGGCCCGTGCCTTGTATTCATAGCTCTGTGTGTGCTTATATAATTTGCCATATATGGATACACCTAACTCTTACCTTTCACCTTGCTTCGTACTTTAGCATTGTCTTCCTTGACTTATTACATGTTTGAGTTTCCTAATGGACAGTATTCCACGTGGCACGGTGGAAGGCCTGTGAATGTGGAGAATCAGATTCTAACCACTCTTCTGCTGCTTTGGACTTGTCGTTGAACCTCTGACCCTGTTCTTCAGTGAAGTGAAAGGCTGAATTGAATGATACCTGGAAGCCCTTTGTGTTCAACGACTCCATGAATCCTGAACTTTAGAGATCATCTCGAGTCATTCATATCCCTTTCTTAAAAATCTGTATTTCCTGCAACTCTTGACTCCGAGGGGTTCACCCTCCTTGGAAAGGTTTGTGGGTGCCCCGTGATAAGCAAAATGAAAGATCTTGCAAAGTGATTTATGGAACTCCACCCTGGACTCCAGAACAATGACCAAATTACATTGTAGCTGCACAGGAGGTATTTTTTGTTTGTTTTATGGTTGTTGTTTTTTTTTTTGGCCAGAGTAGGGAGTGGGACTGTGCTGCATGGCATGAAGGATTTTAGTTCCCAGACCAGGGATCGAACTGGCGACCCCTGCAGTGGAAGAACAGAGTCTTTTTTTTTTTTAATTTTTTTTAAAAAGAAAGAAGAAAATAACAGGTAAGAAATTAACTCACAAAAGGGTAACATAGGAAATGGAATGTGTCTGCACTTATCTGCAGAAGAACAATGTGAATTTTTAAATCATTTCTTTGTTTCTTTGTTTGCTTGATTTAGATTCTTGGCTGAAAGGAAGCAGTCATTTTTTCCCCACCAGGTATCTCCAAAATTACTGCTGAAGTCTTCAAAACATGTGTCTCTGTTTCCAGTTTTCCCCACTCCATCCCAGTTTACACTCTGCAGCCAGATAAATTCCATTAAAGCTGCCCCTGGTCAGAAGCCTCCCAGCTCCCCCTTGGCCAACTGGATCAAACACAGCCAGCTCCGCCTGGCTGGTCAAGGCTCCCACGTCATGGCTCCATCACCCTAACCAGCCTTTCCCACTGCTGCCCTCTAAAGACAACGCCCAGGGCTCTCCTACACATCCGCCACCCCAGGCATAATCCCACATCATATTTTTGTCCGGCTTCTTCTCTTCCAGGAACGCCCTCTACCCTCGCCTCCTGACCCATCCCACCAGTTCTGCAAAATTAATGTCAAAAATCAACCTCTTTCCGGACTTCCCTAGAGTTCCAGTGGCTAATGTTCCCAAGGCAAGGGGCCCAGGTTTGGTTGGGGAACTAGATCCCACATGTTGCCATGAAGATCAAAGATTCTGCATGCCATAACTGAGACCTGGCACAGCCAAATAAAGAAATAAATTTAACAAAGAAACAACAAAAAAAAACCTCTTTCATGATTAGCTTTGTCTCACCTTCAAAATCCCACAGACCAGTGCTATTCGAGAGAAGCAAGTCATATGTATAATCTGGATTGATCCAGTAGTCACATTAGAAAAGGAAAGAAAAAGAACAGAAAAATCAATTTTAATAATTTAATTTATTTAACCCAAGATATTAAAAATATTATTACTTTAACACATTACAAACATTTAAAACTTATCAATGAGTTATTTTACATTGCTTTTTTTTTTTTTTTTTTTGGTACCAGATTTTCCAAATCCAGGGTGCATTTTATATGTACGGCTCTTCTCACTTAGAGGCCTACATTTTCATAGGAAACATTGCTATCACTGTGCTGTGCTCAGTCATGTCCAGCTCTTTGCAACCCCATGGGTGGCCTATCAGCCTCCTCTGTCCACAGAATCCTCCAAGCAAAAATACTGGAGTAGGTTCCCATTTCCTATTCCAAGGAAACATTGACCCATACTTAAATTTCATAGAGTTTAAAACTGAAAAAGTACATTCATGTACCCAAGTTGTTTCAAATATACTAAAAAGTCTGCCAGTACTGAACCCAGTATTGCTTTCTAATTAATTAATTTAAAGGAAATACATTGTAAATCAACCATACTCCGATAAAATTTTTTAAATTATTTTAAGGATGCTTAATAAAAGATATTTTTTAATGTTCATTAAAAATAAATAAATGGAAATAACATTGAATTTTCAGCTCCTCTTTTGTACTAGGCATAGTTCTAGTGTTCAGGGGCCACTTGTGTTCAGTGGCTACGATCAGGACTGTGTGGACGGGGCAGCCAGTGTGCGTCTCTCCAGAGGCATTCAGCCCATTTATCTTCAGGAAGCTTTCCTCTGTGTGTAGCCTCAGCTGGATCACAGAACCCCAGTGGGCACTATTGCACCTTTCTCCCTCAGTGCTCCAACCCCAGTGCCTGGCATTGACCCTGACACAGACCAGTCTGTGCACAAATACCTTATGGATCAATCAAAGAAAGAGTAAACACCTAAGTGATCTCTTCTGTCCATTAGATCATCAACTATTCGAGTGTATATATAATACACACACGTATGTATTTAATTTATTTTACTGAGTATAGTTGATTTGCAATATTGTGTTAATTAAGATATAGCGAAGTAACCCAGTAATTTCAGTAATTCAGCTACACACACACACACACACACACACACATATATATACATTCTTTTTTTTTTTTTACTGCACTGGGTCTTCATTGCAACAAGCAGGCTTTCTGAAGTTTCATGCTGGCCTAGTTGCCCCGAAGTATGTGGGACTCTTAGTTCCCCAACCAGGGACTGAACCCATGTCCCCTGCACTGGAAAGCAGGTTCTTACCCACTGGGCCACATATATACACCTCCTTCCTCACCTCCTTTTCCATTACGGTTTATTACATGACACTGAATATCGTTCCCTGTGCTGTAGAGTAGTGAAAGTGAAGTCGCTCAGTCGTGTCCGACTCTCTGTGACCCCATGGACTATACAGTCCTTGGAATTCTCCAGGCCAGAGTACTGGAGTGGGTAGCCTTTCTTGTCTCCAGGGGATCTTCCCAACCCAGGGATCGAACCCAGGTCTCCTGCACTGCAGGTGGATTCTTTACCAGCTGAGCCACAAGGGAACCCCGTACTGTAGTAGTTTGCGAGAACATTTTATCCTTCCTAGAGTTTTCTATTATGCCAACACACGGGCTTTCTCCCAATAGTCAAAGGCATTTCTTCCTCACTTAGGTGAATTCAGCATTCTGTAAACACACACGTTTCATTTTCCATAATAATTTATACTTAGGTATACAAGTACATATGTACTGTACATAAAAACATCTCTTAGGTTGAACTCTTTAAAATTCTTTTTAGCATTTAATTCGACTAATTTAACCACGAATTTATGTTAGGACAACACTGTCAAGTGAATTCAGGAATGTCTTTCCTTGTTAAGCAGGGAATTCTGACAGATTCACTCATATTTCCACCCACCTTGTGCATTCATTATTTGCTGAATTGAACACCTGACTTTTAAAGAAATACAGGCACTCTGTAAAAACCTTTAAACAGGCTGAAAAAACAGAAAAGAGACTCAGAAGGAAGAGGGTGATGATTCGTGAAGGACAAAGAGCAACCGGTGGCAACCCCACCCAGGGGTGCCGTCCACTGGCGATGGCACGATCACACCCATTCCCGCGATGTGTGCAGCCTTATCTAGAGATCAGTACCTTGAGAAACAAGTGCCTACGTGCATGCTCAGTCGTGTCCAACTCTTTGCAACTGCATGGACTACAACCACCAGGCTCCTCTGTCCATGAGATTTCCCAGCCAAGAATACTGGAGTGGGCTGCCATTTCCTCCACCAGAGGAATCCTCCCAACCCAGGGGTTGAACCAATGCATCTCCTACATTGGCAGGTGAATTCTTTATCACTGGGCCACCTGGAAAGTCTTTCTGTGACAGAAGTATTACTGCAAAAGAATAAGCCTGATGCTCAGCAAATATTTCCATCCCAACATGGAGCCTTCTCATTGCATCATGGAAAAACTCAGAATCAGGCCAGGTGAGGGCAGCGAAGCTGAGCCCAGTGCAAAGGCAGAGTCCTTGACCTTTATCGTGGAACATCAGCCCTGGGGCTCTCAGGATGTGGTCCTCATGATTCCTGAGGAGTCCTGGAGTTAGGAACTAAGAGTTTATAATCCTGACCACAAGCTCTCACTGTCCCCTCGAACCCCAAGAGAAAGATAACAGGGCACCCTCTCTCCAGCTCTCTCGCTTTCTCGCTCGTGCAACAAAGTAGAATTCATGTGAATTTTTTTCTCATATTCTGTTTATCTAACCCTGCGAGCCCTCCATATGCTGCAAGTGAGTGGGTTGGCCTTGCACTCAGCATATTCTCTGCCATTCATCCTAATTAAGTCCTTGTGACAGATATCAGCGTGCCAATTGACATCCTCCTAGGACACATCCCATTTGTCGCTGCTCTAGTCCAGGGCCTCTCCACTACTCTATTTATCCAACAGTCCCTGACATCTGAATAGGAGGGAGAAAGAAGATCTGCCCAGAGGAAATGGCACAGCATAGGTCACCACCTGACCTGGATTTATAACGATTCGGAGACGTTGGGGCAGAGGTTCATTCGGACTTTCCTTCTTTGCTCTTTATAGTTTTGTTGTTGTCATTGTTGTTATTGGAGGCTATTAAATTTTTTGCTTTGAAAAAATTTAAAGTACAAGAATATGCAAGACAGCAATTATAAATGGAACCTCACTTTTAAGTCCAAAATGTTCCACCCCAGTTGGAATTTCCTGTCAAGCTTCCTCCCTTGATTATTTTTCTTTATAGCAGCATGATTTCCAATTGATTTTATATTTAGTAGTGGTTCCCAGAATTCCTAAGACAATAGACATTTTATTTTAAAAAGTTCCATGACTAAATGAATCCTCACATTAAGAGAATTATGCCTGTGGAACAACAGATGTGATTCAGAAGTAACCTTTATCACCAGATGAAGGAGAGCAAGACTGATTTTCTGTAGGGCAAGGTTAAGTGACTGGATTAGTCAGAACTCTTTAGGATGCAAATGACAGATAAACTACTTCAGCAAAATGGTTGTATATTGTCTTATGTATCTGGGATACTTATGTATGGATATGGACCTCAGGTAGAGTTGGATCCAGATGTCAGAACAAAGTTTTCATGACTTTTACGCTCATGATCTTCATTTCTTGGCCTGACTTTTCTCCAAATTTTTTAATTTTTTAAATTCTTTTCTGTTTCCTTTAACAGTTTGGGAGGAATGGCTATTGCTTGTTTTAGACCACATGCTTCTGGTTTAGAAATCCTAGTGAAAGAGAATACCTCTTTCCTGGTACATAAATAAGTCACCCTCTCAGAAGAATTCTCATCTGTCCTGATGTTGTCATATGCCCTCCTCTGCAATACAATTGACCTTGAATAGCATGGGTTTGAATTGTGCTGGTCCACTTATACGTGGGTTTGTGTTTTTTTTGTTTTTTTTTCAGTAAATACACACCGCAGTACTGCATGATATATTTGTTAGTTGAATCCTCAAATGTGGAACCAAAGACACAAAGGGCCAAACTGTAAAGTTATTGGCGGATTGTGGACTGAGTGGTTGGAGGGTTGCAACCTCTAACTTCTGCACTGTTCAAGTATCAACTATACTCATTTTTTTCATGGGAATGGGATACTATGATTAGCTGGAATGGCTCATATATACAAACTTGTGGTGGGAGAGGGGTGAGGAGGGTTATTTATCAGAAGGAGAATGAGGGGTGGAGAAGGAAATGGCAACCCACTCCAGTGTTCTTGCCTGGAAAATTCCATGCACAGAGGAGCCTGGTGGGCTACATTTCATGGGATCATAAAGAGTCAGCCATGACTGAGCACATCGGTATGGGAGATAAATACCCCAGTGACTGCACTGAGAGATGACTTGGAGAAGCGATAATTACTTCTCCAAGTGTTCATTTTAAATATAGTTACTAAGCATCTACTCTGTGCTAGGTAGTGAACAAACAGATTAAAACGCCTGCTCTCATAAAGTTTATATTCCATTACAATAGTCTTTGTCAAGATTAAAAAGTCATAACAGATAAATTCAAAATGTGATACTTGAAGGGATCATGCACTAAAAATAAACTATGCAGAACATTTTAGAGATAAATGGGGAAATCTGAATGAAGAGTGAGTATTAGATGAGTATACATTGTTGTTAAATTTCTGGAGTATGTTTTATAGATGTGGGAGAATATCCTTGCTCTTAAGGAACACATATCAAAGTATTGAGAGCTGAAGGGTAATGATGCCTTCAACTGATTCTCAAATGATTCAGCAAAATTTAAAATGTGATGTCTGTGTCTGTGTGTGTCTGCGTTTCTTATCAGAAAATCATCCCTCTGCCACCCTGAAGAAACATACAATCCAAATAACAGCAGGTTTTGTATACAAACCCTGGTCAAAAGAAATCTCACCCCTTTGGCATCAGGTGGCCAAAGTATTGGAGCTTCAGCTTCAGCATCAGTCCTTCCAATGAATATTCAGGACTGATTTCCTTTAGGATGGACTGGTTTGATCTCCTTGCAGCCCAAGGCTCTCAAGCGTCTTCTCCAACACCCAGTTCAAAAGCATCAGTTCTTCGGTGCTCAGCCTTCTTTATGGTCCAACTCTGACATGCATACACAGCTACTGGGAAAACCATAACTTTGACTATGGACCTTTGTCAGCAAAGTGATGTCTTTGCTTTTTAATATGGCTGTCTAGGTTTGCCATAGCTTTCCTTCCAAGGAGTAAGCATCTTTTAATTTCATGGCTTCAGTCCCCCTCCACAGTGATTCTGGAGCCCAAGAAAATAAAATCTGTCACTGCTTCCACTTGTTCCCCTTTTATTTGCCATGAAGGGATGGGACCAGATGCCACAATCCTAGAATATGCAAATTAACATGCAATTACCAGTTGCCTTTTGCAGCTCCTAAAGGAACCCTGTATCTAGGCAACAAACATCAGTGACTGATAAAATCAGTAGTAATGGGGGATTAAGTGTCCTATCACCACTGCTGGTTTCCCTTCCCTTGTGGCTCAGCTGGTCAAGAATCCGCCCGCAATGCTGGAGACCTGGGTTCAATCCTTGGGTTCCATCCCTGGGTTGGGAAGATCCCCTGGAGAAGGGAAAGGCTACCACTCCCGTATTCTGGCCTGGAGAATTCCATGGACTCTATAGTCCATGGGGTCGCAAAGAGCTGGACACGAATGAGTGACTTTCACTTTCATTTTCATCAGTGCTGTAACAAATTGCTACAAATACAGTGTCATGACACAGATTTATTATTGTACAGTTCTAGAAGTCAGAGGCCAAGGTGGGTCTCTCTAGGCTCACAGTGAGATGTCAGCAGGGCTGCCTTCCTTCTGGAGGCTCCAGGGGAGAATCTGTTTCCTGTCTTTCCCAGCTTCTAGAGGCCGCCCACACTCCTTGGCTGATGGCCCCATCCTCCATCTTCAAAGCCAGCAATGGTGGATTGAGTCCTTCTCATGCTGCAGTCTCTCTTGTCTCTCTCTCCTACCTCCTTCTTCCACTTTTAAGGGCCCTTGAGATTCTACTGGACCCACCTGGATAATCCAGGAGAGTTCCTGTATCTTAAGATCAGCTGATTTGCAACCTTAATTCTCCTTGCCATGTAATATAACAAATTCACAAATTCCAAGGACTAGGATATAGACACTTTCGGGAGGTTATAATTCTGCCCAACACAACTTCCAAAGCCTCTTTTCGTGACACCAGAACAGGTACTTCCCTGGTGGTCCAGTGGTTAAGATTCTGCCTTCCAATGCAGGGGCCTCAGGTTCCATTCCTGGTCAGGGCACTAAGATTCCACATTCCTTGGGGCAACTAAGTTTGCTTGCCACAACTAAGACCCAGTGAAACCAAAAATAAATAAATACTTAAAACAACACAGAAAAAAAGACACCAGGGAAGATCTGGGTCCAGCCTACTCTGTTGAGGTGTCCAGGAGTCAAGAGTACTATCTCCACTGGCCCCCGCCACCAACTCCACACCCAAGCTCTGGTCCAGGTGCTGAGCTGGGCCTCACCTAGAGTCCTCAGCCTCCACTTCAGGACTCCCGTGAATCCGTAGGCTCCCTAACTCTCTGGTGTCTCTAATGCCTTCTTTCCATCCCCAACCCCAGGTTCAGCCTGAAGCAAGGGAAGAAGCAAGAGTCCTGCTGACCTCCTGTGGCCGGTTGCCCTCTGCCTCACTTGTTCCTCTGACAACCTCAACAGAAGGCTTAAGCTGTTCTTCTCATGTCCCTTCCCCCTCAGTGCTGGTGACAGACAGCCTCGGGCCTAAGCCATCAGAGGCAGAGCAGCAGGCGGGATCTCAGTCCCCTGACCAGGGATTGAACCCATACCCTCTGCAGTGAAAGGGCAGGGTCTTAACCATTCGCCCGCCAAGGAAGCCCCCGTAGTTCTTGATATGCTAAATTAATTGGAAGAGTCTGCCTTCCATGTTCCCTCCCATCCTCATTCCCTGGGGACAAAATCAAAACTGTATTTGAGCAGTCAAACCTGACCAACTGTCCTGTGGTTCGAATGGCTATCTACCCTTCACCTGAAGACCCAAAACCCACAGCTTCATTGGGCGCCATGCCCCAGGGTGACAAGATGTACAGGCTCTGGAAGTACAGCTGACACTACTTCAATGAATACTCCAATTTTTCTCCTATAGAAATATGTGTGACATATTATTTAATATATTGTTAAATATATTCTACAGGAAGAGTTCCTGTATAAATATTCCTACCTTGGAGGTAGGAAAAAGAGGATTAAGCTAGTGCCCCAATCTGAAAGTGGTTAAAGCCCTTTCTAACAAATTCCTAAACTGGAAAGAGAAACTTTTCTACAAATAGTCCATCACGTGGTTTTCACACTAGACCACAGATATGGGGCCCGTGGGGCAGGGGGCACTTTTAGTCACAGCTGTGAGAAAAGTTCCTGAGAGAGGGTTGGAAACTGTTAGTCCTGTTGTTGACATTTACAAGTTGTCTTAAAACCCCCCAACACAATCCATTGCCAAATCATTGAGTTTCTGAATTCATTTGGCTGAATGTACTGTGTACTTGAATTTAAAAGCAAGCGAGCTTTCCTTTGAGACATTGTGAGGTGACAGGGTTTCATCTATTATTGGAAATCTGATTCAAAGTCCCATCATTCAATGGGCCAAGTGATCTTCTTATGTGAAAGGGAATTCATTAGAGTTGCGCATATTTTAATTGTGGGCAATCTGGGATGGAGTTTGGTCCTACAGCCTCTACTGAAAGGTACAAAAGATGAGGAGCCTTGAAGGGCTAAGGGCCAGAACTTGCAGATGGAAGGGGAAGAATACAAGGGTATAAGTTTCCTTTGGAGGACCCATTCATTGTGGGTCATAGGGTGTGGGAGAACTTGGGGACACTCAGTTCAACTTTATTTTTAAGGAAGAAAAGAAAGGAGATTTCTGAGCCTTAACAGCACAGTGGGGTCATCTTTTTCAGGCTGGGTTGCTAAGATGTGACTTGTGTCTCACCAAGGGGAGGTCCCAGGAGGATGTTCACAATTTATCCCCTCACTATTTTGGTTCATCTGGTGTCTTTCTAGTGCTATGTGAAATCTGCCATAGAGAATTGTTTAAAAGTTCACTGAGCTCAATGCTATGGGGATATGCCTGTGATATACTGATAAGTAGGGAAAATAGAAGCTTACAATACAGTCTATACTATATAATGGCTTCCCTGGTAGGTCAGATGGTAAGGAATATGCCTGCAATACAGGAGACCCAGGATCTTTGAACCTGGGTTGGGAAGATCCCCTGGAGAAGGAAAGGGCAGCCCACTCCAATATTCCTGCCTAGAGAATTCCACGGAGAGAGGAGCCTGCAGGTTATAATCCATGAGGTCACAAAGAATCAGACACAACTAAGTGACTAACACATACACACAGACACACACATACTATATAATTCTAATCTTCTGACATAGGGACTTCCCTGGTAATCCAGGGGCTAAGACTCTGCACTCCCAATGCATGGGGCCCAGGTTCAATCCCTGATCAGGGAACTAGATCCCACATGCCACAACTACAGATCTTAAATGCCGCGACTAACATGTGGTGCAGCCAAATAAATAAAATTAAATTAAAAAATGGTATTGTGACACGCCTGTCTGCAGATAGGCTTTATATATTTGGGTATGCTGTTAGGAAATATACAAAAATCTTGGGGTACAAGGAAGGCTCATGAGTGATCTTTTAACTTGTCTTCATCTACTTTTTTGGAGAAGGAAATGGCAACCCACTCCAGTGTTCTTGCCTGGAAAGTCCCATGGATGGAGGAGCCTGGTAGGTTGCCGTCTATGGGGTTGCACAGAGTCGGACACGACTGAAGAGACTTAGCAGCAGCAGCAGCAGCAGCATCTACTTTTTATATTTTCTGATTTTTCAACAATACATATTGCTTTTATTGTGCTAAAAACAAAGATTAATTAAAACAAAAAGTCATATAACCCTCCTAGAGATGACAATATAAATTCCCTCTCTCACCCATTCCTTTGGCATATGATTCTATCACCTAAGTCAGTTCAGTCAGTTCAGTTGCTCAATCGTGTCTGACTCTTTGAGAACCCAAGGACTGCAGCATGCCAGGCCTCCCTATCCATCACCAACTCCTGAGCTTACTCAAACTCATGTCCATAGAGTCAGAGATGCCATCCAACCATCTCATCTTCTGTCGTCCCCTTCTCCTGCCTTCAATCTTTCCCACCATCAGGGTCTTTTCCAATGAGTCAGTTCTTCACATCAGGTGGCCAAAGTATTGGAGTTTCAGCTTCAGCATCAGTCCTTCTAATGAATATTCAGGACTGACTTCCTTTACGATGGACTGGTTGGATCTCCTTGCAGTCCAAGGGACTCTCAAGAGTCTTCTCCAACACCACAGTTCAAAAGCATCAACTCTTTAGCACTCGGCTTTTTTTTTCTGTCGAACTCTCACATCCATACATGACTACTGGAAAAACCATAGCCTTGACTAGATGGACCTTTGTTGATAAAGTAATGTCTCTGCTTTTTAATATGCTGTCTAGGTTGGTCATAGCTTTTATTCCAAGGAGCAAGTATCTTTTAGTTTAAAGCCTGCAGTCACCATCTGCAGTGATTTTGGAGCCCAAAAAAATATAGTCTCTCATTGTTTCCATGGTTTCCCCATCTATTTGCCATGAAGTGATGGGACAAGATGCCATGATCTTAGTTTTCTGAATGTTGAGTTTTAAGCCAGCTTTTTCACTCTCCTCTTTCACTTTCATTAAGAGGCTCTTTAGTTCTTCGCTTTCTGCCATAAGGGTGGTGTCATCTGCATATCTAAGGTTGATATTTCTCCTGGAAATCTTGATTCCAGCTTGTGCTTCATCCAGTCTGCCATTTCTCATGATGTACTCTGCATATAAGTTAAATAAGCAGAGTACAATATATAGCCTTGATGTACTCCTTTTCCTATTTGGAACCAGTCTGTTCTTCCACGTCCAGTTATAACTGTTGCTTCTTGATCTGCATACAGATTTCTCAGGAGGCAGGTCAGGTGGTCTGGTATTCCCATCTCCTTAAGAATTTTCCACAGTTTGTTGTGATCCTGTGATTCACACAGCCAAAGCTTTGGTGTAGTCAATAAAGCAGAAGTAGACGTTTTTCTGGAACTCTCTTGCTTTTTTGATGATCCAGCAGATGTTGGCAATTTGATCTCTTGTTCCTCTGCCTTTTCTAAATCCAGCTTGAACATCTGGAAGTTCTTGGTTCTGCTAAAGCCTGGCTTGGAGAATTTTGAGCATTACTTTGCTAGCATGTGAGATGAGTACAATTGTGCGGTAGTTTGAGCATTCTTTGACATTGCCTTTCTTTGGGATTTGAATGAAAACAGCTTTTCCAGTCCTGTGGCCACTGCTGAGTTTTCCAGATTTGCTGGCATATTGAGTGCAGCACTTTCACAGCATCATCTTTTAGGATTTGAAATAGCTCAACTGGAATTCCATCACCTCAACTAGCTTTGTTTTTAGTGATGCTTCCTAAAGCCCACTTGATTTCACTTTCCAGGATGTCTGGCTCTAAATGAGTGATCACACCATCATGGTTATCTGGGTCATGAAGATCTTTTTTGTATAGTTCTTCTGTGTATTCTCGCCACCTCTTCTTAATATCTTCTATTTCTGTTAAGAAAGAAAGTGAAGTCACTCAGTCATGTCCAACTCTTTGTGACCCCATGGACTGTAGCCTACCAGGTTCCACCATCCATGGGATTTTCCAGGCAAGAATACTGGAGTAAGTTGCCATTTCCTTCTCCAGGAGATCTTCCCCACCCAGGGATTGAACACGGGTCTCCCACATGGTAAGCATTGTAGGCAGACGCTTTACCGTCTGAGCCACCAGGGAAGATCCACTTCTGTTAGGTCTATACAATTTCTGTCCTTTATTGTGCCCATCTTTGCATGAAATGTTCCCTTGGTATCTCTAATGTTCTTGAAGAGATCTCTAATCTTCCCCATTCCTATCACCTAAGGAATTACGATAAAACTATGCAAGGACTTTCCCGGTGGTCAAGTGGCTAAGACTCCACATTCCCAATGCAGGAGGCCCAGGTTCAATCCTTGGTCAGGGAACTAGATCCCACATGCTCCAATTAAGAGTCTGAATGCCTCAACAAGATCGGAGATCTGGGTGATGCAACTAAGACCTGGCACAGCCAAATAAATAAATAAATATTAAAAAAAAAAAAAAACTATGCAGAAGAGACGAGCGGGGACTATAATTCCTGAGTGAACTTCCAGAGACAGTGGTAGCCAAAGGGTTAGTGCAGCTGCCGAGGCTGGGGGATCCTGAGGGTGTTGGATGAAGTGGGTTACCTCCTTGCTGAAAGCCTGTTCTTCCCTCTTTGGAAGATAGAGGGCACTCATCCAGAGCCCTTTGGGGGATGAAGAGGTCCTTAACCAGGCACTGGGCCATGTGGGAAATGTGATCACAGGGTGGGGAGGCTCAGAGGCTGGGCAAGACTAGCTGGATCTTTCAGATGTCAGGTGTGATGCAAGAAGAGTGAAGTCACAGCCCGTGTTTGCCCAGCTCAGCCAGTTCTGTTTGGCAGGTGGGTGTGGAGGACAGAACGTCCACCACAGCTGCGAGCACAGGCAGCCGCTCTGGGCACAGGTGGCTCCCACAGCTGCCTCCTCCCAAGGGACAACACCCTGCCCAGCGCCAGCTTGCAGAATGGTGGCCCTCCCCCTCCCCTGACTCCAGGTCTCATGGTGTAATGAAACAGAAGGCCAATTATAAGCTCGGATCTGTTACCTCCTAGTGTATGACCTTGGGCACTTAGCTTCCTGCACCTGGGTCCTATCAGTGAAAATGGAAAGACCATAACCAGGCTTTCACTGAGATGGTGTGAGTCTAAAATGAGAAGCTGCGTATTAGAGACACGTGTATGGCTTAGCAGTAAACACAGGTTTGTTATTCTCATAAGGAGATGGGGGCCTCTCCTCCTGCACCCAAGGCAAGACCTGAGCAGACAAACATCACAGTCACAAGCCCCTGCCCACCTTTGCCGCTTCGTCTCCACCCTCCCCAACATGTACCACCGTCCAGAGGACCTCCGGCTCGTAACCTGCCACCCCAAGGATCGTGATGGTTTCTTACTGCTGCAGAGGAAGTTCAAGTCCCAGCTGAAATTCGGAGGCAACAGATAAAGACACAAAACTGAGTTTTGCGAGAACCCTGGGAAAGGGTGAGGGGCCGAGGACCACCAGGGGACCCAGACTCCCCACCACATACACACACACACACACACAGCGAGGGCCAGGGAGCATTGTGGAAAGAGAGGGCTTGTGAAGAGGACTTGTAAGCATCCACTTGTTTGGGAGTCCCGCCCTAGGAGACACACAGCGGTTGGATCCATCTTTCCCTCAGTTCAAGAGGGCAGAACTTCCACGAGTTCCCTCGGAGGAGGAGGCAAACCCTTCACAGGCTGGAGCTGGGGATGGAGGAGGCTGGTGCCTGCTCTCAGTGGGCGTAGGGGGCTCCCCTCCCATGCTATACACCAGCTCTCCAGGGTGGAGGAAGCTGAAGAGGGCCTGACAGCAGGGGAAATGCCTGCCCTCCCAGAGCTGGTTGCGGCAAAGTTGTCCGAGAGCATCCCAAGGACCAGCTCTGCGTTGGGCAAGAGGTGGCTGTACGGGGTTGGAGTTGCCAGAGGTGGACTTGCTGGAATCCAGAGGGCCTGGGAAGGGCAGACTAGAGCTACTTCTGCCTCAGGGAAGGCAGCTACAGGCAAAGCTCCCTAGCGATGGAACTTCCCTGGTGGTCCAGTGGCTAAGACTCCACGCTCCCAATGCAGGGGGCCCAGGTTCAATCCCTGATCAGGGAACTAGATCCCACATGCTGCAACCAAGACCCAGTACAGCCAAGTAAATAAATATATATTAAGACAAAACCTCCCTGGTGATGAGTGGATGTGGGGAGGGGGCTCTCTGAAGACCCTACAGATGCGCTAGGAAAGAACAAGTCAGCTCTAGGCAGCTGCCACCCCAGAGTCAGTTCCCGGCAGTGAGTGGCAGCTGCGTCCATGCTATCCCACCCCCCTTTCTCCTCCCTTTCTGCAGCCTCCGTCCCAGTGAGGTCAGGGACAACCTGGTGAGTATGGGAGGAAGTGAGCTCGAAAGAGAGAGAAAGCTGACCTCAGCCTTGCCCGGCCAACCCCCCGGCACAAAGATGAAAGGCTAGAATGTATCTGAGCAGCACGCACATTCTGATGTCAGCGTGTGAAATGAATCTACAGCTTTGCATTTCCTCAGAGCGACCAGAAAAGTCCTGAGACTTTTCGTCCAGATGCCCCGGGGTTGTGGGAGAAAACACAAAGCTGCTTTGTGACGACACTCCAGGAATGTGCTTATTCGACATAGCCATGTACTAATTAGATGTCTGTCGAGCTCTGCTGAGCTCTGCGGCAAGCCCCAACCAAGCACTTTGCTTTTATTCACGGAAGGCTTACAACAGCCATCTCATGTATCATCCCCAGGTTACTGAGGGGGAAACTGAGGCACGGAGAATTTAGGCAACTTGCCCCAAATTCGTAGAAGTTGGGTTTATCTTTTAAGCCTTATTCCTTCCTGGGCTACCTTTGATCTCTCCAGGATCCCAAAGCAACTCACTTTTCACTCTAAACTGCTTGTTTAGGGCTCAAGTCTTCAATTACAGTGATCTTTTTAATTTTATTTAAGATTTTTTTTTAATGTGGACCTTTATTTTCTTCAAGTGAAAGTCACTCAGTCACATCCTACTGTCTGTGACCCCACGGACTATCAGCTCAATTCAGTTCAGTTCAGTCGCTCAGTCGTGTCCGACTCTTTGCGACCCCATGAATCACAGCACGCCAGGCCTCCCTGTCCATCACCAACTCCCGGAGTTCACTCAGACTCACGTCCATCGAGTTAGTGATGCTATCCAGCCATCTCATCCTCTGTCGTCCTCTTCTCCTCCTGCCCCCAATCCCTCCCAGCGTCAGAATCTTTTCCAATGAGTCAACTCTTCGCATGAGGTGGCCAAAGTACTGGAGTTTCAGCTTTAGCATCATTCCTTCCAAAGAAATCCCAGGGCTGATCTCCTTCAGAATGGACTGGTATACAGTCCATGGAATTATCTAGGCCAGAATACTGGAGTGGGTAGCCTTTCCCTTCTCCAGGGGATCTTCCCAACCCAGGGATCGAACCCAGGTCTCCTGCATTGCAGGCAGAGTCTTTACCAGCTGAGCCACAAGGGAAGCCCATTTTCTTCGAAGTCTTTATCAAATTCGTTACCATATTGCTTCTGTTTTATGCTTTTGTTGGAGGGTTTTTTTTTTGGCCTCAAGGCATGTGGGATCCCAGCTCCCTGACCAGGGATTGAACCCACACCCCCTGCACTAGAAGGTGAAGTCCCAGCCACTGGACCACCCAGGAAGTCCCAACAGTGATCTCCATTGAGGCAAGAGCTAGATGGTTTTCATTTTGCTGGTATGAGTGCTGCGTGCGTGCTCAGTCACTCAGTCAGACTCATTACGACCCCATGGACTGTAACCTACCAGGTTCCTCTGTCCATGGAATTTCCCAGGCAAGAATTCTGGAGCAGGTTGCCATTTCCTTCTCCAGGAGATCTTCCTGACCCAGGGATCACGCCCACTTCTCCTGAGTCGCCTGCATTGGTGGATGTGTTCTTTACCACTGCACCACCTTGGAAGCCCTCATTTTTGGTAGGGCAGGACCAAAAGTCGGAACGTCCTGTCTCAGCTCAAGCCTGTCCCATCTCCACTGAAGACAGCCCTGGGACCCCATGCGTGTGCTTTGCCTCTGCCCAGCTGGCGCTTGGGTTTCTGTAACCAGGATCTGAGAGCAGGAACAAGGTCAAACAGAAGCAGCCTGAGGGCGGAGCAGAGAAGAGTCTTTCGGGGAGTTTGATAGAGACATGGGATACTTGTGGGGTGAAAAGAAAGTGGAGAAGACAACACGGGTGTTTTCAGATAAGGGCCAGAATCCCACTTAGGGATGTGCATGAATCACACACACATATTTGCTTGAAATTACATTTTTGGTGGCTGGACTGTGGCCTTTGTTGCTGTGGTTTGTTTTGCTTTGTTGGTTTCCAACTCTGCTCTGAGGCTAAACTGTATCTTGGCTTCCCAATCTACAGAATAGCTGTATTTTTAGACTCTAGACTTTGGCTTCCCAGGTGGCTCAGTGGTCAAGAATCCACCTGCAAATGCAGGAGACGTAGAAAATACAGGTTTGATCCCTGGGTTGGGAAGGTCCTCTGGAGAAGGAAATAGCTTCCCACTCCAGTATTCTTGGCTGGAAAATTCTATGGACAGAGGAGCCTGGCAGGCCACAGTGCATGGGGTCACAAAGAGTCGGACATGACTGAGCATGCACGAGGGGTGGGGGAAGAGTCTCTGACACATAATAGATGTTTGATAAATGATGGCCACACTGAATTTAAATTAATTTGCCAAGCACCCTGTTACTCATACCCGGATGCCTGCATCTGAGGTTGAATGGGTGCTCGAGGAGGAGCTGGCAAAACAGCCACAGAAAGCATTGAAGGTCAGACTATGGGCAACCTGACTTCAGCAAAAATCCCCAAAACCAAATGGCATCTGGTTCATGGTTGTGGGGGAGCAGCTGACAAGAGCCTGGCTGGGCTAGTGCTCAGAATATCAGAGCTTGAACAAAGTGGCTGAATGCAAGGTACCCCCAACCCCCAGACCCAGGATTCAGATGAGCAGTCATCCCTCTGGGGCGATGAGTCAGAGGTACAGGCAGGACATTTCGCCTCGCACGATCCTGGGTGATCTGTCACCCGGAGTTGGCCAGAGGATGTCCTTTCAGCCCTTTTTGATTAACTTTTATTTACCATTTTCTATTTTTAGGTGACCTTTGACAAGACCACTCTTTGAAATAGTCTGGCCGAAGGATTTCAAGAGGTCAACATCTTGTGTTGGGTATTTTATAAAAGGGCCCTTCTTTTCTACATGTGGAGCCCAGCTGGGTGGAGGTATTTTGCTAGAGAAGCCAGCCCTGAAATATCCATATAACACATAATCAATTCAAGGCTGGTCCTCGCCTTTCTCACACTTCCTTAGGGGGATTTCTTGGACACGGAGGAGCAGAGGAGGCTTCCAGAAGGGTCAACGCCTTTTCTACTGGGAACTCAGCACAAAGTCTTGAACGTAAAGCAAGAGAATTTCTCCCTAGTTGGCTCGTTGTGGTCTTAAGAAGAAATAGGTACTAGCCAGGAATCTCTAAAATCTCTGATGAAGACCAAAACTGGCATCCTCAGATATCTTCAGCTTTGTGGATGTTCAGTGAAGCTTTGAAAATAACTCCTAAAAAGTTTCAGTCCACAAGAATGTTCTCAACTTTAAATTCACCCCGTCACATTACCAGAGCTTCCCAGGAGGTGCAATGGTAAAGAATTCATCTGCCAATGCAGGAGACGCAAGAGATGTGGGTTTGATCCCTGGGTGGGGAAGATCTCCTGGAGGAGGAAATGGAAACCCACTCCAGTTTTCTTGCCTGGAGAATCCCATGGGCAGAGGAGCCTGGCGGGCTATCATCCAGGGATTGCAAAGAGTCAGACACGACTGAGCACCACCACCACATTAGACTTCCCTGATAATCCAGTGGCTGAGACTTCATGCTCCCAATGCAGGGAGCCCAGGTTCAATCCCTGGTCAGGGAATTAGATCCCACATGCCACAGCTAAGTGTTCCCATACTGTAACTAACATCTGACACAGCCAGATTAAAGATTAAAGATTAAAAAAAAAAGATGAACTAGATAAGAAGACGGCTTCTCTGGTGGCTCAGTGTAAAGAATCCGCCTGCTGATGCAGACACTGCAGGAGATGAGGGTTTGATCCCTGGGTCAGGAAGATCCCCTGGAGGAGGAAGTGGCAACCTACCCCATTATTCTTGCTGGGGATAATGCCCAGGGACAGTGGAGTGTGGCAGGCTACAGTCCGTGGGGTCAGAAGGCGCTTGTGCACACACAGAGAAGAAATGAGACCTGAGACTTCCCCAGCCGCTTGATAAGAATGGTTCTTCTCTGCACATTTTCAGGAATCCCAGGACAGCAAGCGACCCTACTTCTTATAACTAAGCTA
The DNA here is from genome assembly GCF_002263795.3 of Bos taurus. Lineage (NCBI taxonomy): Eukaryota > Metazoa > Chordata > Mammalia > Artiodactyla > Bovidae > Bos > Bos taurus. The sequence goes on from NC_037339.1 coordinate 15,054,906, forward strand.
GCAAAGGGCTCTTTGCAAACTCAAACACCAGAGAAATATTGTGAACAGATGAACAGACACTTCACTGCCTTTCATCACAACAGTTTTAAATGTTCAACACAGATAATAAGAAACAGGGACTTTGTTTTCCAGCTTGATGTCATTTCAGTAGATGTTTTCTGTCTACACTTCTGCTGAATATGGTTCTTTTTAAAAAATACTTATTTATCTATTTGGCTGCACCAGGTCTTAGTTTTGGCGCACAGGATCTCTCTCGTTTTCATTTTTTGGCTGCGGCATGCAAGGATCTTCAGTTGTGGCATGTGAACACTTAGCTGCAGCCTGCGGTACCTACTTCCCTACCAAGATGGAACCCAGGCCCCTAGCCACTGGACCACCGAGGAAGTCCCAATATGCTTCTTTCTGATGCAAAATGGTACATTTTGAGGCAGAGATTACATAGCTACCTGCTGAGAGGGATATTTACACATTATGGCATCCATCCCATGCCTGCGAAGAGCTTCAGTTTCCCTTAAGGGGAATCATCATCCCCTCTGAGACTCGTATCTGGGGTCTTCTTAGTTATAGAAGTTACCATAACGTATATAGAGGCAGAAATCATCTGCAGCCCAGAAGGAAGGGGACAGTGGGACCATCTGTGGTCAGACACAGGGCTCTGAACAACACATACCAGAGGATATAGCCAGCAGTTCTCTAGGGACACGCCAGGCCAAAATTCAAGTTTCAAAACAGCAAGCAGAATGGCAAGTATGGTAGCATGCTTCAAGATGGTGCTCAGCAGGAAAGCCAAGGAAGGCTGGGGAAGGACGTAGGCCCCCTCAGCACAAAGAAAGGCAGCAGCCAGGCTGGTGTTGGCATGCTAATCCCCCCAAGACCCAGCCACTTTGCACAGCTGCCTTGCTTGGGGACGACAGATGAATACACCAAAGAAGGTAAGCAGCCCCTGCAGCTCAGTGGGGCTGTCGTCTTCCAAATAACCATTGAGGACGGGGTAAGGACCAGCTGGGGAACCATCTGAGCAGAGGGTGGAGCTATGCAAGAATTGTCTCCAGCAGTGGCACTGGTGTGGCAGCAGTGACCAACTGCGGGCATGGTCTGATCAGGCTCACTTTCTGCCTGCTCAGCCTGCAGAAGCAGGTCTGGATCCTTTCAGCCTTTTTAAATAAAGGCCTGGGAAGTCCTGGCCAGAGCCATTAAGCAAGAAATATAAATAAGGCACCAAATTGGAAAAGGAAGAAGTAAAACTGTTACTATTCTGATGACATGAAAACTGTTGCTATTTGCTGATGACATGATTTTATATGTAGAAAATCTTAAAGACTCTACCAAAAAAAACTATTAGGAATAGTAAACAAATACAGTAAAGTTTCAGGGTACAAAATCAATATACAAAAATCTGTTGCATTTCTAATAATGAACTAGCAGAGAGCGAAATTAAGAAAATAATACAATTTACAAATGCAATAAAAAGAATAAAGTACCTAGGAATAAATTTAACCAAGGAGGTGAAAGATCTGTACACTGAAAACTGTAAAACATTGTTGAAATAAACTGAAGATATAAAGAAATGGAAAGATATTCTCTGCTCATGGATTGGAAGAATTAATACTGTTAAAATCTTCATATTACCTAAAGCAATCTACAGATTTAATACAATTCCTATCAGAATACCAATGACATTTTTCACAGAAATAGGACAAAAAAAAAAAAAATCCTAAAATAAATATGGAACCATGAAAGACTCCAGATAGCCAAACAACCTTGAGAAAAAGAACAAAGCTGGTGGTGTCATATTCCCTAATTCGAATTATATTACAAATCTATAGTAATCAAAATAACATGGCATTGGCAGGAAAAGAAAAGAAAAACAGGCATATTATCAATGTAACAGAATTGAAAGCCCAGAAATAAACCCATTCATATACAAACAAAGAACAAAGAAAATACAATGGAAAAAGAATAGTCTCCTCAATACATGGTGTTGAAAAAAGTGTACAGACACATGCAAAAAAAAAAAAAATTAAACTAGATCACTATCTCACATCAGCCACGAAAATAAACTACCTCAAACTGGAAAATTACTCAGCCCTAAAAAAATTAATTCTTGCCACTTGCAACATGTAGATGGACCTGGAGGATTATTATGCTAAGTGAAATAAGTCAGGCAGAGAAAGGCAGATACTTTATGATTTCACTCATATGTAGAATCTAAAAAAAACAAGCAAAAACAAAATAAATGAACAAGTCACACCAACCAAAAACAAACCCACAGAGGAAGGGAGACTGGGGACAATGGGTAAAGGAGTCGGCTGTATGACGACAGATGGGAACTGAAGCTTTGATGGTGAGCGTGCTGTGGTGTATGCAGAAGCGGAAATACAACATTGTACACATATAACTTATGCTATGAACCATTATACACAAATGAATAAGACTCTGGGGTCGTTGACCCTGGCCCCAGGCTTGTGCAGCAACACATATCGGTTACATGCACTTCCATCTCTTTCACAGTTGCCACGTGGTAAGCATGTGAATGGTTTTTAGCTGTACTGATTTTAGGGGTTGTTGATACTGAATTTCTCACGTCTCCGTAAGACTCAGGACTGCCATCAAAAGGCCCCATTTTTAATTTTTTTCTTAATATTTATTTTACTTATTTATTTGGCTTCGCCAGGCCTTAGTCGTGGCACTCAAGATCTTTGATATTCATTGCAGCGTGTGGGATCTTGAGTTATGGCATGTGAACTCTTAATCGCCGTATGTGGCATCTAGCTCCCTGACCAGGGATCGAACACGGGTCCCATGCACTGGGTGCTCAGAGTCTTAGCTATGGGACTACCAGGGAAGTCCATAGGCCCCATTTTTAGACAGGGTCTTCCAGTAGTTTCTCTGGGGCAGCCAGCAGCAACAGGACACGTACTGCTGGATAAATACGGTTCCTCCCCTGCTGGATGGCCAAGGACCCAGAGTCCCCAGAACCCACTGGCTGCTAGCATATCAGACCCCCTCTCTTCAGCCTGATGACCACCTAGTACGGCCTTACGTGGTGAGAAACTTTGGCCCTACACCTGCCCTTTGGCTGGGAGTTCTCATCTGTCTGTCCACAGGGTCTCAGACGCCGCTGCAGCTCTCTCGCGTCTTCCTCGTAAGCTGTGTGTCTGTGCTCTCAGTGCAATGAAAGCTGCTCCTGGTTCGCTCGGGGTGAGGGTGGGGGGGCGGGAGTCAGGTTTCAATCAGATAAGCATGAAGACAAATGTCACATACCTTTCTCCCTAAAGCGGCACAAAGCAGCCTAAGAAGAGTGGGTGGCGCCTGACCTTTGGTGAAACTTCTTAGTCATGCAGGGAGGCCACTTACAGGTGAGTTTGATGTGGGGAGAAGGAAATGGAAAGCTGTTTGAAGGAAGATATAGGTCAGGCTCTATGGCTTACCTCCCAGCCTCAGGCCATAGACCCATAGCTTTCCACTCCATCTCAGTGAGTCTGGTCCTTAACTCAAAACCACAAACCTGTGTGCATACCAGGTATGCTGGCTGTCCCCAAGAGACCATGAATAAATATGAAAATATTCTGACCTCCCCACCTGTCTTAGCCAGGATTCCCCAGAAAGCAAGAGTCTGTGGCAGAGGGCTCAGATGCTTCAAAACTTTGGTTCACGGACCTGTGGATGTAGGCGAGTGGGACAAAGAGTAGCTCTGATATATATTCAAGATCATGTGTAAAATGGATAGCTAGTGGGAAGCTGCTGAGAGTTCAGCTCAGGGCTCTGCAATGGCCTAGAGGGGTGGGATGAGAGAGAGGCCGAAGACATATAGCTAGATAATTTACTTTGTTGTACAGCATAAGCCAACACAATGTTGAAAGCAATTATACTCAAATTAAAGATCAATTAATTAAAAGTAAATAAAAATTTCTAAAAATAAAAAACTTTGTTAGGGAATATAATCCCCTAAGGATTACAGGAAGCGGGATCAAGGGAGACAGGGGGAGGATCAATTCAAGGATACCAGTCACGGAACTGCCTCCCTCCACTCAGTACAAATGCTGACATTCATCAAGTATCAATACATTTCTTTAATACTCATTAAGCCATCAGTATTATCCAACAAGCTATAGAATTGGTCCTTGTCCTCACAGAGAAATCATCGCAATAGCATCTAAAGTCTGCCCATGTTAGTGTGGGGAGGGGGAGAGTTTATTCATCGGTTCTCGCGTCCTGCTGGTTGAAGGTCATCCCGCAGGACAGTGACACCCCCGCACTTTCAGCTCACACGTGTGTGGGCACCAGGCAGGTCTCATGGAGACATCAACCCAGGTGTCCTGTCGGGGAGAGTGGGGAGAGGTGAGAGGTGGCCAGTGTGTACATAGGCACGCACTGCTGGACCCATCTGACGTCAACTGGAGCCCGTATGCCATGGCACTGGGACAAGAGACAGGTAAAGCCAAGAAAACCTGAAACTCCAGCCACAGGAAGAGTTAGAAGGATGCGGTTGTAGCAGTTGCTGCAACTCCACATTGGGACCTCTAGAGCGCTGTGTCTCAGTAGCAGCCGGTGCCATGCCAAAGAACCCAGACGGTCCTAAAGAGATGCAAGGGACGGCAAGCACATAGCACCCTGCGAAGTGATCGGGACTTCACAGGGCTCCAGGGTCCCCCGGAAACTTCCTATGCTCTGATTCATCCTTCACCATTTTGGAATCCAGCAAAATGACAACCCCTCTCCTCCCCTGGAGCCAGTCAACGAGGAAGCCTCCGAGGAAGCCTCACAAGCTTGCAGCCCAGTTCAAGTCCCAGGTCTGCCACCTACTGGCTTTGTGACCTATAAGATTCCTAAACTCTCCAGCCTCAGTTTCTTCATCTGTCTAAGGGGAAATTGTGATAGCCAGTGAGATTATTCAATGTCATGTTTAGCCTGTTGCCTGGCACATGATAAAAAAAAAAAGAAAGAAAGAAAGAATTAGTCGCTCGGTCGTGTCCAACTCTTTCCGACCCCATGGACTGTAACCCACCAGGCTGTTCTGTCTGTGGAATTCTCCAGGCAAAAATACTGGAGTGGATATCCAGTCCCTTTGCTAGGGGACCTACCAGGGACTCCTGCATTGCAGGCAGATTCTTTACTGTCTCAGCCACCAGCATATAATAAATTCCCCCTAAATAGAAGCTACTGTGGTTATAAGGCCACCAAACTCTGTGTGCCCCCAGGAATATTATGTTTCTCTGGGGGAAACTAGGGTAGTATGACACTCTGAAAGGGCTCTAAAGCCTTAAATATATCAACAACTGCTGCTATTTTAACATCCCTGGGAGCAAAGAGAAATCTTGGCAGCAGCCAAATGGCCTAAAAGAGAAATAAAATCAAGTAGTAAAATTAGCATCTCATTTTCCCGTCTTCACTCCAGGGCACAAGTACTCCGCAGCCCCCTCAAGAGTGAGTCAGTTCAGGCAGAAGAGAAATGAATCCATCCTGAAAGAATCTGTTATTCTTGCCCTGCTAACCTTTCTCTTTCAGACTCAGTGTTTTGGTCTCAAGGAGGATGCTTGTGAATGACTAGGCTTAGGAAAATGGTCCTGCGTGCTTCCGTTTCCATACGCAGATGCACTCTGCTCTAAATGCTCCCTATTCACTCTGCTTTCTGAGGGCTTGAGGTTCTTCTTACCGCCTGTTTTCTAGCACCAGCGATGGATCTGTCTATCACTGATCAAACTTCAACACTTCATTAGGCCCCTAAATGTCTATAGAGCCCCAGATTTGTGCCAGGCCTTGGGGATAAAAAGGTGAATCTCTAGGTAAAGACTGCTTAGACGGGGAAACACATCACAAAACAGGTGAGCACAGAGGTTCAAGCATTTGTTCAACAGATACTGCTGAGCCCAAGTCATGTGCTAAAAGCTATAGACTTGATGCCTGCCCTTTAGAGAACATGCGGTTTAGGGGAAGAGGCCCACAACACAAGGAGATTGACAGTGTGAATGGTAGAATACTCCAGTGCTCTTTATAGGTAATTCCAGGAGTCTGTACCACAGAGAAGGCAATGGCACCCCACTCCAGTACTCTTGCCTGGAAAATCCCATGGATGGAGGAGCCTGGTAGGCTGCAGTCCATGGGGTCGCTGGGAGTCGGACACGACTGAGCGACTTCACTTTCACTTTTCACTTTCATGCATTGGAGAAGGAAATGGCAACCCACTCCAGTGTTCTTGCCTGGAGAATCCCAGGGACAGGGTAGCCTGGTGGGCTGCTGTCTGTGGGGTCGCACTGAGACGGACACGACTGAAGCGACTTAGCAGCAGCAGCAGAACCAAGTTGCCATGCAATTGAAGCCACTCTATACTGAATTCCCAGACACACCTCAGTCTTCCTGTCTCTGGGTATCCTTCAAAACTCTCCTTTCTCAACAATGACACTTTTATGTTTTATCAAATAGGGCACAGATTTTTTTAAGGGTTGATAAGCATTCCCCTACAAGATTCTTTCCTGTCTAGCTAAAAGCCATTGTTGAATTACCAAAATATCTCAGTCCCCAGGATCATAAGGTCTGGAGAAAGGGGTGAGTTTCTCCCACCCCACAGAAGGCCTGCCTAGCGAATTTCCTATTTCCGGTTTCCACACTGCCTCTTTCCAGGTGATGACAGTGGCAAAGTCCACTCGGTTCAGGGAAAATCCCCCTCTCCACGCCAAGGCTATATCCGTCTAATATTCATGGAGTGTTTGAAGTGTGTCTCTGCTCCCTAAATTAGCAAAAATTACCAAAAGAATGGACGGCTCTTTTCTTAATTCTATAAATGTTTGTTGCTATACAATATACCTCCAGAAAATTGCACAAATTCTAAGGCATATCTGGATGAATTATCTCCAAGGAACCCTCCCAAGGCAACTATAGTGGTCAACAGCTCTATTTTCCACTGTAGTATTATGTTTTATTTATTTATGTTTATTTTTATGTATTTATTTACTTGGCTGTGCCAGGTTTTAGTCTGCAGCACGTTGGATCCAGTCCCCTGACCAGGGATCGAATCCAGGCCCCCTGCATGGGAAGCTTGGAATCTTAGTCACTGGACTACAGGAAATTCCCTCCATGTCTTATTTATTCACTTATTTTGGAGTGTAATGGCTTCCATCCTATTATGTTTTAAAGTCTGGATTATTCTGAGACCTAGAGGAGGACCAGTGCACACTGGCCAAGCGCAGTCCATGTTTGCATTGCCCCCTCTCCAGCGTGGGGCCAAGGCGATGCCAGCGTCCTCTCCCTGTGGGCTTGGGCTCTCAGCTCTTCGTGGTCTCCAAGCAGCTGAGCCAGACCTAACACACTCAACTCCACAGCACCAGGGTCTGCAGGCTCTGCACCGGGTAGGTCTGTCCCAAAGGAAATATGAGTTGCAGAGATACACCTCTCCCCACCTATACGAAGATAGCCTTTGTATCTGTTGTTGTTGTTGTGTGTGCGTGTGTGTGTGTTGGCCTCACCGAGCAGCTTATGGGATCCTAGTTCCCTGACCAGGGATTGAACCCAGCCCCGGCAGTGAAAGCACTAAGTCCTAACCACTGGACCACTAGGGAATTCCCACAGCCTTTGTATTGTTACAAAGAGCAGCAACTAACTGCTGGCATCTCTGACTTCTCAATTAAACGGCCCATTCAGGTGGATCTCCCTAAAAAAGGAATCTGTGCCTGCTCAGTCGTGTCCGACTCTTTGTGACCCCGTGGACTGTAGCCCACCAGGCTCCTCTGCCCCTGGGATTCTCCAGACAAGAATACTGCAGTGGGTTGCCATTTCCTTCTCCAGGGGATCTTCCCAACCAGGGATCAAACTCACATCTCCTGTGTCTCCTGCATTGGTAGGCAGATTCTTTACCACCTAGGAAGCCGAAAAAAGGAATGGTTTCCATCAAAGGTATATTCAAGACCTTACCTCATGCATGATTGAAAACGGCTGAGAGCGCTGAAATGCTCTTTCCTCCCATCTCAAAAAGGTTTCAAAGACCTACCATTAAATCCCACTTTCCCCCAGAGGGCTCTGAAGGAAGGAAACTTCTCTCCAGCATGTAGCCAAGGACAGGGATCTTCACTAGGAGATCCATTTCACTGGACAGTGGGATAAGCTGCCGTATCCACACACACATTGTCCCCTTCAAGATCAGCTCCGGGACTTCCTGGTGGTCCACTGGCTAAGACTCCACGCTCCGAATGCAGGGGGCGCAGGTTCCACCCCTAGTCGGGGAACAAGATCCCATATGCCACAACTAAGAGTTCGCAGGACACAACTAAACATCCTACGTGCCACAGCAAAGATCAAAGATCCTGCATGCTGCAGCTAAGACCCAGCGCTGCCAAATGAATAAATCTATATATTATATATATAGAGAGAGACAAATAGATCAGATCAAACTCCATCTCTGCTCAGCCTTTTGTGCCCACTCCAGGGGCCACATCTGGTATTTGTCATCTACTTTCTCATATGCCAAACCATCACACTTGTCCTGGTACCTGATGGACATGTAGGGCTCAGACAAAATAATTCACACCAAAGACACGCTAAACATCAACTTGGTGTCAGACGTTGGGTTAGGAGCTAAGAATGCAAAAGAAAATATGCCTGGAACAGCTAACTGACCAAATCAAGGGAAAGTATCATTAACAAATGCACAACAAACAAACAAAAAACCTTTAAAATGGTCACTCTCTCCCATTTACATCTCACCTGAAATTCTAATCTTCAATTTGCAACTTTATAATTCTCTCCAGTGGTGACTAATTGCGGCGTCATGAACAAAGGATGATAACTCTAGCTGAGGAATAAGCAATAGAAGGAAAGACCCTGATTCTCTGTCAGTGTTTCTGGAAAATTCATTTTCAAAGGCACAAAATAGACCATTCACTTTATCCTCACTTTTGATAATAACAAGAATGCCTAACATCTCTTGAGTCTCTTGGTGAGTACTCTGCTGAGTACATCTTCACATACGTGATCCTGATAGCAAGACGCCTTTCTGCATCTTAAAGCCTATATCCTCTGCTCTCAGTGCATCCAGAAAAAAAAAGACAGTCCCTCTCCCATCAATTCACAGACATTCTGGAATTTCATCTCCCCTGCTTCTAACTGGCCAGTGTCCATTGCTGAACCAACCATGTATAGGGCGACATTCCCACACCTGAAGTCAGCTCCACCCAAACCACAGGGACAGTAAGTGCAGGAAGGGGAGTGTCTCACAGACAATGAGATTGCTACTAGCAGAGGGAGGTGGAGAGGAAATGAGAGATGTCTGCCGAAGAGTGAAATCCACAGCCTAGCCCGGTTCCCCACCAGGTATATACTCAGTCACTTCAGTCCTGTCCGACTCTCTGCGACCCCGTGGACCATGGCCTGCCAGGCCCCTCTGTCCATGGGATTCTCCAGGCAAGAATACTGGAGTGGGTTGCCAGTTCCTTCTCCAGTGATAAAGTATGAAGTGAGTGAAGTGAAGTCACTCAGTCGTGTCTGACTCTTTGCGACTCCATGGACTGTAGCCCACCAGTCTCCTCCGTCCATGGGATTTTCCAGGCAAGAATACTGGAGTGGGTTACAGTTCCTTCTCCACCCCACCAGTTACAACAGAGGTTAAAACAAAGTCATCATATGATACAAACTAAGAAGCCCCCAGACTCAGAGCCCTGTCTCCCATCCTTTGGGAAGTTTGGCTTTGCACCCGATACAAACTTGAACAGACCTGAACATTCATCTTAAATAAATAAAGACACAGTTTGATGTAGCAGAACAGGGTTTCTCAACTTCTGCGTTATTGACGTTTGGGGCTGGATGCTTCTTCGTTGTGAGAGGTCTGTTCGGGGCATTGTAGGATGTTGAGCAGCCTCCTCCATCCTAGTCTCTACCCATTAGATCCTGTCCTCACCCTAACCCCAGTGGTGAAACTAAAAATGTCTTCAGACGTTGCTAAATGTTTCCAGGGGGGCAAAATCAACCTCCCAGTTATGAACCTCCATGTTAGAAGGCAGGAGAACAGAAAAGAAGCGTTTTCAACACACACCAGGAAGGACAAACCCAAGTCACCTGGTCCATCTGGGTCCCCCTGCAGCCTTGAGGCCTGCCCCTTGGAATCCTGGGTGGGAAAATTGGGTTACTGGACACTAGTTGCCAGAGACAGAGATCTTCCAGTCCTCTTTTAAAACTGCTCAGGGCTTGTCTCAGAGGCACCAGGGTCTCCCCTCTAATTTAAGTGTTATGGTCACAAATCTCACCCCTTCCTGAGTGCTTACTGCATGCAAGTCACCACTGGGTGCGCTTATATGTATTTTCTTACTGTATCACTACATCAGCATTTCAGTACAGATGTTAGCTTCATTTCACAGAGGGCGAAACTGAAGCTCTGAGAAGTTAGCTACCCCCAAATCACACTTGGGCTTCCCTGGTAGCTCAAATGGTAAAGCGTCTGCCTGTAATGTGGGAGACCTGGGTTCAATCCTTGGGTCGGGAAGAGCCCTTGGAGAAGGAAATGGCAACTCACTCCAGTACTCTTGCCTGGAAGATTCTACAGATGGAGGAGCCTGGTAGGCTACAGTCCATGGGGTCGCAAAGAGTGGGACATGACGAAGCAACTTCACTGGTTCACTGGTTCAAATCACACTTGTAAATACTAAAGCTGGGATGTAAAACTGTCTTGCAGAGTTTAGAGTTCCCACCTTTTCAAATGCAGCCTCCCTGCATGTCCACTTGTAAACTGGGGTCCTGCTGCTCACCACTCAAAGACCAATAAAAAGGCAAGGTTGATGGAAAGGAAAGTGTGCTTTATTTTGGATGGTGGCAGACAGAGGGTGGGGGGGCGGGGTGGACACCTGTCCAAAGGCCAGCTCCCGACCAGGACAATCAGTGGGCAAGAACTTTTATACATGGAGGAAAAGGGCTACCTGCAAAAACAGCAGTCAGCTCTGATCGTCATCTTGAAATTAGTCATGCGGTGGTTTGGTCAGCGTCATCTTGATTGTTTTAAGTACAGTTAGTCTTTAGTTCCAGGGTTGGTTTGTTCTCATTTCTTTGAGGCCAGTTCTCAGAACTGTGGCAGCTTATGTCATGGCTACAGTCTAGTCATCACGAGTTAACTTCTTCCACCTGGTGGGAGCTTCCGTATCTACAAGACAGCTCACAGGAAAGGGCTCAGAATATAATCTGTAACCCTTAAGGAGGAACTAAATGTCCTTGACGTTGCTTCGTAACTAAACTATTACTGTTTGGTTCTCTGACTATTTTTCTTGGTTTCTGCATTTTCTCACTTCTCTGATTAAACTTACTCTTTGGCTAAAGTTTTTCTATAGACAAAAGGCAGGTCAAGAACATGGGGGCAAGGATCATATGGCCCTGCTCCATTTCACACTCTGATGGCTTTCTGTAGTCAAGCTCCCGTGACTCACCATTTCTATTGCAGTTTCTCTTTTCTTTGAGATTTTATTTTCTCTCCTTCTTTTCCCTGAGATCTTGGTTTCTGCTTTGAAGGTTTGGTGGGTTTTTTTGTTGATGTTGTTTTGTATACATTTGTCTGTTATTTTTGGCTGCATTGGGTCTTAGTTGAGGCACGAAAGATTTTTGTTGAGACATACAGGTTTAGCATGTTGAACCTTAGTTCCCTGACCAGGGGTCGAACCCACATCCCCTCCATTAGAAAGCAAACTCTTAACCACTGGACCACCAGGGAAATCCCTACTTTTAGAGTTTAACTGCTTCATTTCTACAGATTTAACGGAACAAAGGAACTGAATAATGGTAACTACTGCTCACTATTAGGTGAATGACCATACTTCACTGTTCTCTTGGATATTTGGTCATTTTAGAGATTGGTTTCCTTACTTAACTCTGTTATCATTTTAAAGATCAGAGTATGATGAAGGGGCCTCTATTTGGGACTCAGAAGACCTGGGTTTTCCTTTTGGCCCTGCTCCAAACTCACTGTGTGACCTCAGGAAAATGCTTCAACATCTCTGAGTCTCAAATTGAGGGGCTAGATTTTTTCGCCTATGAGGGCTCTTCTAGAAGTTCGATAAAGGCTCTAAATCTAAAATTAATTCCATGGCCATACAGAAAGTCTGAAATATTTAGAATAGGTTTCAAATGTTAGTAAGTAGTAAGTGCTGCTTCTCAGCAGTCAAGAGCCCCACTGTGTGGAATAACAGTTCATGGCTGACTTCAGCGTGTTCCATGAGGGCAGAGAAGGGGGAAGGCGTGTCACCTGAGTCTTGATAGAAAAGATAGTTTAAAATGCATGCCTGGACTGAAGGGGGACACCTAGTGATTCAGTGATGGCTCTCAAATGGCTGCACTGCGTGGTGATGGTGAGACAGGAGGTGGGGCCCCAAGTGAGGTCCAGCGGAGGATAGATGTAAAGGAGCGCTACGCTCAGAGGCCCTGAGTATGACCACAGGGCAGAGATGCTGCCTCCAAGCATTAAGCGAACACAGCTCATTCAGCAGGAGAAGCGGGGCAAGCACGGTGCCTCTCTCAGCACCAGTGCACCAGGCCAAGCCTCCCGCCTTCTGTCTCCCAGGCTGCTGGCTGCCCAGGAAACAATAGCATTGTGGTCAAAAAGGGGAGCCCCAGGGCTGGAAGGGGGGGCCCTGCAGAGACGGCAGAGTGGCCTGAAGCCCTTCCAGGAGCCAAGGACCTCTGAAGCCAGGAGGGACCAACCGCCTTTCTCCCTTCCTCTTAACTTCCCATCCCAAACTCAGCTGCGATCAAACTGCACTTTCAGTGGAGTCCTCAAAGAACGTTGCTAATGGATCCTCACAGCCAAAGAATTAGAAATCCAGGAGCCAGGGGAACGCAACTCAGCTTCCTAGTAAAGGTGGTCTGAGAGCTTAAGAAGACCTCCAGGGAGTGGCTAAGGAAAGGAAGCCCTCCCCAGCTCTGCCCACACCAGGGGCCAGGGGCCAGGTATCATGTTGGAGGCAGCTGGGGGGACAACCCAGAGATGCCGGGAAGTCACCCAGGGCCTCCCCTGGCTCCTCAAGTCCTGAGGAGAAGATCCAGAGGCCAAGCAGGTAAGGACAAGCTTTTGCTCTGGTCCTGTGCATAGCTATGGAGACGAGGGCACAGTTCAGAGAAGGATTTAGCACGAGAGGAAGGGAACGAGGATTGCTAGAGAGCTCCAGGCTGGGCAAGGGATCTGGCAGACCCTGGTCACCAAGGTTGGGAAGTGGACACATCCAGCCAGAGGTAGACAGAGGGCTTGGTGCTCAGGGGTCATGCATTTGGGGTCATCAAGGAGCAGGAAGGGGTTGACACTTGGAGGCTGGACAAATATGCATAGCAGAAGTGAGTAGACTGAGAAGATGGGTAACACAAAACATCACTTTGGGATGTCCTTTGGGACTTCCAGTGGTTAAAACTGCACTTTCACTGCAGGGAGTGTGGGTTCCATCCCTGGTTGGGAACTAAGATCCCACATGCTGCACAGTACTGCCAAAAAATTAACAGAATAAAATGAAATGGCTACTGTTGAGAGGCTGTGTTTCCTGGGTCAGGTCACTTCTGTGTTATTAGGAAGTACAGTGGTGATGATCACTACACATAAACTTTGCAAAGTCACAATTAAAAAAAGCAGTCATTAGGGCCTTCCCCTCTGCTGGTCCAGGAACTAAGACCCCGAGCTCCAATGCAGGCAGCCCACGTTTGATCCCTGGTCAGAGAACTAGGTCCCACATGCCGAAACTGACAATCTTATGTGTTGCAACTAAGACACCCGCACGGTTAAATAAATATGTTTTCTTTTAAAAGCAGTCAGCAGACCTCCTCAGTGTCTTCCACACTTTTATGGATAGCTGTGTTGAAAAAGCTTCCTCAGCTACTTCAGGCCAAATGGACACCTCCTCCATCCACAGGACATGTGCCTCCTCTCTTTTACCCAGAGAAAGTAGGACCTTCAGCAGCTCAGTTTTACTTGTACCTCAAAAAAAAAAAAAAAAAGCTATTTATATTGTAAGCTGAAAAGAATGAGAATCATAGAGTAGATCTGCAGCAGTCTTTTCTGAGGATGGCAAGAAAAATAGACATTTCAACTGCGCCTTTAGATTTGCAGTTAGGTTAATGGAAACAAATAGCCCCAGGTCATTCACCTTAAAACCTAAATAAAGAAACAAACAGTTGGCCAACCAGAGGTGTAGAATTGGTATAGAATTTAAAGGCTCAAGAGACAGTTTTCTATGACAGTTAACCTGGGGTATCCTCTAATGCACATTAATGAAGTCTCCTTTATGTACAGTTGGGAAGGTCCCCTGGAGGAGAAATGGCAACCCACTCCAGTACTTTTGCCTAGAGAATCCCATGGAGAGAGGAGCCTGGTGGGCTACAGTCCATGGGGTTGCAAAAAGTCGGACACGACTGAGCGACTAATACAATACTAGGTAAATAGCACATGGATGGCACTCAGGAACTATTTGATGAATGAATGAATCATTTAATCATCAGTTTTTGTAGTAAGTTGTAGACTCCCTTTAGAAAAATCAATTCTAAATCCAAAGCCCCTGTACCAGTGCTTAACACACAGTAAGTGCTAAATAAATGTTTTCAAATGTAGTAAATGTTTCCATGCCATCAGCAGGCAATGTTTGCTCCTGGAAATCCAGGCTGTCCTGGAAATCATTTACCCAACGCCTCCCACCTCACCATCCCCATCCCTCACACAAAATTGGGGTGAATTTCTGAGTTGTTTTCTAGACTAGCAATACAGTTCAGTCAGTTCAGTTGCTCAGTCGTGTCCGACTCTTTTCGATTCCATGAACTGCAGCACGCCAGGCCTCCCTGTCCATCACCAACTCCCTGAGTTCACCCAAACTCATGTGCGTCGAGTCGGTGATGCCATCCAGCCATCTCATCCTCTGTCATCCCCTTCTCCTCCTGTCCCCAAAACCTCCCAGCATTAGGGTCTTTTCCAATGAGTCAACTCTTCGCATGAGGTGGCCAAAGTACTGGAGTTTCAGCCTTAGCATCAGTCCTTCCAATGAACAGCCAGGACTGATCTCCTTTAGGATGGACTGGTTGGATCTCCTTGCAGTCCAAGGGACTCTCAAGAGTCTTCTCCAACACCACAGTTCAAAAGCATCAATTCTTCAGCGCTCAGCTTTCTTCACAGTCCAACTCTCACATCCATACATGACCACTGGAAAAACCATAGCCTTGACTAGACGGACCTTTGTTGGCAAAGTAATATCTCTGCTTTTGAATATGCTATCTAGGTTGGTCATAACTTTCTTTCCAAGGAGTAAGCGTCTTTTAATTTCATGGCTGCAATCACCATCTGCAGTGATTTTGGAGCCCAAAAAATAAAGTCTGACACTGTTTCCACTGTTTCCCCATCTATTTCCCATGAAGTGATGGGACCAGATGTCATGATCTTAATTTTCTGAATGTTGAGCTTTAAGCTTTCATTTGTAACCTGACAAATACACGAAGTTTCTGATAAAACCAGCTCTTCAAATTAACTAAAACAGGTAGACATTTTTCTCCTCCTCTCAGCCATGTCCTTACTATGTCCTGTGTTTTTCTGCTGATGGAGGAGGCTAGACATTTGCTGGGCTTGACTTTTTGCAAAAAAAAAAAAAAAAAAACCCTCTTGCGACAACACAAGAGAAGACTGTACCCATGAACATCACCAGATGGTCAACACCGAAATCAGATTGATTATATTCTTTGCAGCCAAAGATGGAGAAGCTCTATACAGTCAACAAAAACAAGACCAGGAGCTGACTGTGGCTCAGATGATGAATTCCTTATTGCCAAATTCAGACTTAAATTGAAGAAAGTAGGGAAAACCACTAGACCATTTGGGTATGACCTAAATCAAATCCCTTATGATTATACAGTGGGAGTGAGAAATAGATTTAAGGGACTAGATCTGATAGATAGAGTGCCTGATGAACTATGGACGGAGGTTCGTGACATTGTACAGGAGACAGGGATCAAGACCATCCCCATGGAAAAGAAATGCAAAAAAGCAAAATGGCTGTCTGGGGAGGCCTTATAAATAGCTGTGAAAAGAAGAGAAGTGAAAAGCAAAGGAGAAAAGGAAAGATATAAGCATCTGAATGCAGAGTTCCAAAGAATAGCAAGGAGAGATAAGAAAGCCTTCCTCAGCGATCAATACAAAGAAATAGAGGAAAACAACAGAATGAGAAAGACTTGAGATCTCTTCAAGAAAATTAGAGATACCAAGGGAACATTTCATGCAAAGATGGGCTCGATAAAGGACAGAAATGGTATGGACCTAACAGAAGCAGAAGATATTAAGAAGAGGTGGCAAGAATACACAGAAGAACTGTACAAAAAAGATCTTCATGACCCAGATAATCATGATGGTGTGATCACTCACCTAGAGCCAGACATCCTGGAATGTGAAGTCAAGTGGGCCTTAGAAAGCATCACTACGAACAAAGACAAGCAATACAGTCACTTCTAAAAATATGTGTGCAAGCCTTCTTTTCTTTGTTTCTTTTTTTTGGCTAAAAATCAAGCCCAGCAAATGTCTAGCCTCCTCCATCAGCAGAAAAACACAGGACATAGTAAGGACATGGCTGAGAGGAGGAGAAAAATGTCTACCTGTTTTAGTTAATTTGAAGAGCTGGTTTTATCAGAAACTTTGTGTATTTGTCAGATTAAAAATGAGAGCTTCCAGACCCCACGGGCTCTCTTTGGTGATGCTAACCCTCCCGCATCAATCCCCTCGGGAGCAGGCTGGCAGGACAGCACCTTAACCACCAAATCTGCATAATAGACATAATGACGACCATCAGGATGAGTGACAGAAACAGTGTCATTAACAATGCTGTGTCATCTTGCTTTTCTGTGTTGACCTGTGGTAAATTAAGGCCCTCTCCCTCTCCTCTGAAAGGCTTCAGCTGTCCTGCTCCCCTTTCTCCCCCATCCCCGGGCACTCCCCCTCCCCTGAGTCTTTAGTTCTCCCTTCTATTCCCACCCCATGATCCACTGACTCACCTCTCCCGATTTCCTCTGGGACCCAACCAGAAGCACCCCCCTCTTTTAATTTAGGGGTGTGACATCTCTCTAACGAGGTCGCTAACCTTCATTCCAGAGACTGAGAGCCACTACCCATCGAGGCAGAGGGCAGCCCAAAGCCTCTGGTCTCAGAATTCGATCTGAAGGAAGCATCACTGCTACCTGCGGGCTTCCATTCAGAAACCTGTTTGGCGCACAGAATTCTTGGCTGTGTTTTCTGGGTGCAGCGGGAACTGAAGTCTGAGTGGTTGCGTTTGAAGCCACTCCACTGGTGGCCAAGCACAGGGCAAAGGCCAGCCTTTTGCTGCAAGTTATGCCAGTTCTGAAAAGCAGGCAGTTCCAAGGAGGAAGAAGCAAGCCCAGGTGTTAATTTAAAAAAAAAAAAACTGAAAGCAGTTATAAAATGACCTTTCATGCTAGTTTCCTAGGGCTGCAGGGACTACTGTATATTAGTTGTTCAGTCACATCCAACTCTTTGAGACGCCGTGAACTCCTCTGTCTGTGGGATTTCCCAGGCAAGAATACTGGAGTAGGTTGCCACTCCAGATCTCCGGGGCATCTACAAGTTGCCACACGCTGGATGACTTTAAACAGCAGAAATGTATTTTCTCATGGTTCTGGAAGCTAGAAGTGCAAAATCAAGGTACTCTCTCCAAAGATTTTGGGGGAAGATGTTACCCTGCCTCCTCTGAGGTTCTGGCGCCACCAGCCAATCTGCATGGCATCTCACAGATGCATCACTCCCATCTCCACCTCCTTCTCCACGTGACCTTCTTCTCAGCGTGTCCCTGGGCCTTCTCTCCTCTCCTTTAAGGACATCATTCACTGAGTTTAGGACCTGCTGTAATCCAGGATGCTCTCATCTTATTAACTATTTGCATCTGCAAAGACCATTTCCAAATCTGAAATTCCAAATGGACATGAACTTGGAGAAGACATTATTCAACCCAGTACACAATTTGAAAGACATAGAAAGAGTTTTAAAATTTTTTATTTCTTTATTCTTGGCTGTGCTGTGTCTTCGTTGCTGTGTGTGGGTTTTTCTCTAGCTGCGGCAAGCAGGGGCTCCTCTTTGTTAGGTGTGAGGGCTTCTCATTGCGGCGGCTTCTCTTGCTGTGGAGCGTGGGCCTCGGTCTCAGTAGTTGGAGGCACCAAATTAGATGCCCTGTGGCATACGCGATCTTCCCGAACCAGGGATCAAACCCATGTCCCCCATACTGGCAGATAGATGCTTAACCTCTGACCACCGTGAAGTCCAGAGGATGGATTTTTAAAAAACCATGTCTGGATTTCTTCATATTCTCTTTGCATATCTTTCAAAAATCATGTAGGGGAGAAGGAAAAATTACAGTATTTTAATTCGGGAAGTTTTTTAATCCCAAAGAGTTGCCACAATGCTAATTTAAACCTAGGGGCCTCGAAATAATATTTCACAACAATCCTCCTTAATGCTTATTTTTCAGCTCAATATACACAGCTCCTCTTTAGAAAAGAGCCCTTTCCCTCTGTGCCTTGCCTCTCTCACCTCCCAAGTTCAGGGCCTGCTCTAGGATGGCTGCTTGTCCGAGAAGAGAGGTGCATACGGTAAGAAGAGTAAAAATGTCAGTGTCAAGTGTGGAGGAAAGATCCCTTAGGGCTTTCACAGCCTCATTTTAGAGTGAATTAAAACTTATCTGTGGGACTTCCCTGGTGGTCCAGGGACTAAAACTTCACACTTTCATTGCAGGAGGGCATGGGTTCAATCCCTGGTTGGGGTACTTGCATGCCATATGGCAGGGCCAAAAAAAAAAAAAAAAATTGTTTGTATAAACATCATATGAGCTTTTCTTAAATTTTCAAATAAAATTCAAGAATTCTAATTCTAACGAAGGTTGCCTTCCCACTACTTAAAATTTCTCCTTCCTCTGTCCACACAATTACAATGGAAGGAGCAAACGTCAATTATCAAGATACTTCAAGTCCAAAATCTGATTTTCAAAAACCAAAACATAAAAAAGACCTAAAGCAATTTTTTTTAAGCATTGGCAATCATCTGGAGACCATTTTGGTTGTCATGCCTGAAGGGGGTCTTCTGGCATCTAGAGACGAGAGATACTGCTAAACATCCTTCAGTGCACAGAAAAGCTCTTCACCACAAAAGAAAAAAACAAAACAACCCATCAACAGTGCCAAGATTAAGAAGCCTTGGTGCAGTACCAAGATAATGCTTCTAAAACCACATCTTGATCATGCTTCACTCCTGCTCAAATGGCTGCACATTATCTTTGAGAATTTAAGCTCCTTGACCTTTAAGACCTTCTAGAACTTTCCCCAGTTTCTCTTTCCAGCCTTTACCCCCTACTCCCGATAGGAACCCTTCTCATCTACTACTCTGAGCCTGTCCTTACACTGCTCAGGCCCTTCACAGTTCTCCCTGCTTTGAAAATGTTTTCCCCTTCTCTCAGACTTAAACCTTATCTGTCCTTCCAGGACCAGCTAAAGCTCCTAGCCTTCCAGAAACCGTCTGGGCCCAGCCCCTTCCTCTCCCTCTCAGCTCACCTCCCTCTCCCCTCACTCAGTTCACTCCAGCCACACTAGCACCCTTGCTGGCTGGTCCATTCACACCCCAAGCTTTTTCCCCATCTCTTTGCCTTGCTCCTTGCATGAGTAGCTTCTTCACCAGAGAAGTCCCTCTAGTCTTTTTCTTCCTTTTTTTTTTTTTTTTTTAACGCTAAGATGTGCACTTTGAGGCCAGAAATCTTGATTAGCTTTTCATCCCTTTCACAATGAGTCTGACTCATAATAGTAAGCATCTGTTGAGTGAATGGATGAACTCACAGGCTGGCATTTTGTTAGTGAACTCTCAAGGTACATCTCTCTCCTTCTCAAGGGCAGAGCTGCCGAACCCCCACAGTCCAGCATGACGCTTTGGGCAAGGTTTTAGTAATTGTACACAGGGTGAATAAGTGCCTGCCACACATTTCCTGCAACACTTACATTCCAGTATTTCTAGATCCAGACTCCACAGTGGACCTGCTTTAGAGTTAATTCTAAGTGGTTGAGGGTGGAGGCAAGAAGCAGTATCCTGACTGATTAGCTAAATTAGCTGGTAGCCACTACATTCTCATGAAGATTTCAGAATTGCTCCAATTCTGTTTTACAGCATTAACATGCCTTGCTTATTATCAGTGGGCTTAATATGCTTTCTAGGAATAAATTTTCATTGCTTTGTTCATCAAAATCCATGCAGTTCCTTGCTCTGCAAAGATCTGGCAGAGAATCTCTCAATTTCCATTTGATTTTCGTCCCCTGGGGCAGTTGCAAAGGAAAGCCAATATTGTACTTACAAGGCATTTGACTGTATTTCCTCCAGTCACCCATGGCAGATATGCTGTCTCCTGATATCCTTTTCTTTGTGGTTGTAGAATGTTCACTTGGGATGTGGCCACCCTGGTTAAAAACCACATCTCCCAGACTCCTTTGCACTGAGGTATGGCCATGAGACAAAGTTCTGGCCAATAAGATGTGAATGGAAGGTATGTACGAGCTTGTAACGTGAGTGTCTTTCCCCTTCTTTCTTTTTTCTGGTCTAAATACGGATAAGGCAGTGACCCTCATGCAGATGAGGGCAGTATTCCAAAGATGACAGAACAAAAAAGTGGAAGGCGATTGGGTCAATGACTCCACCACTGCCTTGCAAGCCATTAGTGCTTTAGGCTCACGTGAGAGTTTCCATGTGACAGAACACTTCTTATCTTATTTAACTGACTGTTATTTGGGGTCTGGCTCACAAAGATGACCTGATAGTCTCACCCGTTCCTACCTTCTCCACTAAAAATGTCAGCAGTACCATCCCCATTTTGCCAAAGGTAAAGAGCAGGTATGCCTACATCATTCAATAAAACCAGCAGAAATGCTCGATTTGAGCCAGTACCTCCTGAAACTTGCTTTTCTCTGCCTCCTCTGCTACCCAAGCTTCTCTCTCCTCCCTGTTCTTGGCCTTTTCTTAGCTCCTTCCAACCTTGATCTTGCTCACGAGAATTCATCAGGAGGTCCAAGATGATCTGAGTAAAGGATATTTTGAGGGACCCTGAGAAGGCTTACCTTCAGTCAGCAGTGCTCTTTATGTTCCCAGAGGGAACCCACCCCATTCCCTTTTCTCAGCTTCCCCGGAGGTTTCATTTACTGCACCCAGACAGAGCACCATTCCTTCGGACTTAAGGATGCTTCCAGAACTTGTGATCTGAGCCTGTCGCTGTGGTTTGCTTTCAGCTTATCAGAGACCCCTGAAGCATGAATACTCTTTGCCAATGTCAAAGCGCATTCAGTGGTCTCCACTGGCCTTCTCCCTTTCTTCATTTGTTGAAAATAGATGTCCCTAGTGTCCTGAAGGCTCCCAACAGAAGCAGCCAAGAAAGAATGTGGGCAAGTCAGCTCATTCAGACAACACGTGTGTGTGGAGCACCTGCTCAGGTACCTTCCCAGGCACTGAGGATGCATCAGAGAGCAAGACAAACAAGTTCCCTACCTCCCAGAGCTTCCATTTTAGGGGAGACAGATGAGGAAGGGAAACAGGAGCAACCAGGAAGGAGAGAGAGAGGAAAGGGGACCTAGAACAGGGAGAACAGAGAGTAGATTCATATTGGGATGAAAGCATGATGAAGAAAATACAATGGGGAGTGGGTCAGGCTGGCCTCTCCCCAAGGAGACTGATAGAGCTGAGGCTTGAATGACAGCAAGCTGGTCATGGGGATAAGGACCTGGAGAAGAATTCTGGAAGAAGGGACAGCAGATGCCAGTGCCTTGGGGTGGGAACACGCTTGGTGTTTAGAGGGGCAGACAGAAGACCCTTGTTGGCTTCAGTGACATGAATAAGGAGGCCATGAGACGGGGTTAGCTCAGACTCCTTTTAGCCCTTAAAAGTCCACACATAGAGTTGGAAAGCACAAGCAGAAAGTGAAACTTCCTCTTCTAAGACTAAATACCTAACAGAACAATTCACTGTAAAAGCAAGATATAATGCCTAAAAAAAGAGACTATTCTTGCCTCAAAATCTTGTTTTTCTGCATTTATGACACATTGTGGATCAGATGGCCCCTCAAGACTGATGGCCCAGAACTACACCTTTGAGGAGGATTAGTATCTTTAGCGGAGAAGGCAATGGCACCCCACTCCAGTACTGTTGCCTGGAAAATCCCATGGATGGAGGAGCCTGGTAGGCTGAGTCCATGGGGTCACACAGAGTCGGACACAACTGAAGCGAATTAGCAGCAGCAGCAGCAGAGTTGGAAAGATGGGCCTGGAGTCAGGAAAAGAGGAAATGGGAGGTCCACCCTTAATCAATGTCCTTCCCAAGAAGAGAGGAGCTTAAGAAATGTCTGAAAATCTATTTCAATTGAATCCAGTCCCTCACGATCTCAAAGTCCTTTAGAGAGGTCTCTGCCTGTGTTTACACTTTGACGTGTGGTAACTATGGTGATGATGAGATGGGTTGACAATTGAAAGCTTCACTGAACTTTGGTATTAAATGTATCCACTTCGAACTTCTCCAAAATATGTATCTTCCAGCACAAGCAGAAAGTGAAACTTCCTCCTCTAAGACTAAATACGTAACAGAACAATTCACTGTAAAAGCAAGATCTAATGCTTAAAAAAAAGACTATTCTTGCCTCAAAATCTTGTTTTTCTGCATTTATGGCACATTGTGGATCAGATGGCCCCTCAAGAACTCAGTCTTGAGCAACCCAAAACAGATGCTTCCTGATCAGGTCTCTGGGCTGAGTGAGATGGGCTCACAGGACTCGCTTTATGCCTTTGGACCTCAGTTTTATCTTTGACATGAGTGTAAATACCTCGAGATTAATGTCAGCTAATTGGTAAGTAGACTCTAGAACCTGCCTTTTCTCATTTTTGTAAATCACAATGACTTCCACCTCTCTCTGTGGCACACCTCCCATAATTTCCCAGAAATGACTGCTCACAGGTCTGTGATCAGTTGCTCATTCAATGCCTGAACAGTCGATGGCCACAACATGATGGACAGGATGACCATGGTCCCTGCCTTAGAGAAGCTAGGTCTAGCAGGGAACACTGAACAGGTTATTTCTGGAGTGAGTGTCATGCAGGAGAAATTCAGGTCCCTTTGGGAAACAGCCATCTACATTGTCTGGGATCCCCGGAGGTTAAGTAGTAAAGAATCTGCCTGCAATGTGGTAGACCTGGGTCTGATCCCTGGGTCAGGAAGATCCCCTGGAGAAGGAAATAGCAACCCACTCCAGTATTCTTGCTTGGGAAATCCCATGGACAGAGGACCCTGGTGGGCTACAGTCCACAGGGTTGCAAAGAGTCAGACACGATGGAGCACACACAGCACACACACATCTACAACATTCAGACCTGAGGCTTGGAGAACTCAGCCCCCTGGAAGGTCTCATCCGCCTTGAGACATTTTTTCCAGCCTTTAAAGATGGTTTTGCTTTATGATGCATTGAAGAACCTGCTGGTCTTGCTTTCTATCACCCGCCTGTGGTACAGTGGCTCCCTAAGCGTGGCCCTGCCCCATCTTTCTCTAAATATATTTTTGAGCAGTGTCACAGAAAGAGATGTGGAGTCATGGAAAGATCCAGCATTTGGCCTGAAATGATCTGGGCTCAAATCCCAGCTTCGCCTCCGAGACGTCCCCCACATGCTCTGAGAATAATAATTCTTACCCACCCCATCCCCCAAGGATTATTGTGAGGATCCATGTGATCATTTACATGAAAATGCTTTGCAAACTATGGAGCATTATCCTCATGTCAGCTGCTATTTCACAAGTCTTAGCATATTCTGGACTTCAGCTTTTCCTGACACTAATATACAGATTCCTGCTATTCTTTTGTGACACCCTTCATTACGTCCCCCTCCTTCCATCTTTTGTTTGTGCTCATCTGAAATCAGAGCTCTAACAGCCTCCCCTCACCAGCACATCGGTTCTTGTAGCTGCCTCTTCCTTTTCTTCCGCGTGATGTTTTCAGTACGGGTACAGAAAGCATGTCACATAAAACTTCATAACCTTCCCGGGTCCTTTTGGAATCTTCCTCAAATACAAATCACAAGCATCTCTCTATCCCATTCATGAACTTCAGAACATCAGGCAACTCCTTTTAGTCCAGATCAAAATGATCTTTCTCAGCTTGGGGTCAAGTCAGGACCAGGGTAGCCCAGCTTTTTCATGAAATTGCTCCCTGCTGGTGGTGGCCCTGGAGGAACTTTATGGAAGCCATAGGGGTCAAAGTCTTCCCCAGTGTCTCAGTGGTAAAGAATCCGCCTGCAATGAGGAAGATGCAGGTTCGATCCCTGGGTTGGGAAGATCCCCTGGAGAAGGAAATGACAACCCGCTCCAGTATTCTTGCCTGGAATATCCCAAGGACAGAGGAGCCTAATGGGCTACAGTCCATAGTGCTGCAAAAAGTTAGGACTCAGCATGCATGGGGTCAAACGTCCTCTGAGGGTCTATACAGTGGTTCAGAGAACCTAGCAGCTATTTATCCAGGGACTCCTCCTATCACCCCGGAGTTTTCTTAGGGCTCCCAGACCCACCCCATAACTGACCTCATCAAGCCAAAAAGCTGAATCTGTTCACTGGCCCACGACCAAGGCACCCCACCACCGCCTCCCAGGCAGTTGGTGGCAGGATGGGAGCAAGCTGGCCTGGGAGTAAACCATTTCTCCCAGGACCTACCAGAGGCAGTTTCAAGCCTGAGCTCCCCCTCCAGACAAGCCACCACTGACCCTGGTGGCAGCCTGCCAGCCGTTGCACTGCCCTCTCTGTTTCTAATCATCACCAAGGCCTTTCCAATCCAGGCACTTGGAGTCAGAGCAAGAGGGTCCTAACCTTCACTAGAGAAGTCCCAACGGTTGCCAGGTGACCGGCACGGGCAAGGTTTGGGGAGAACGCCTAAGGCAGGCAAGCAAGGAGACTGTGGATATTACGAAGTACCAACATGGGAAAACCCAAGTACATGGAAAGGAAATGAACGTCACTTTTTGCCCCAATTCAGTTAAAAAAAAAAAAAAAAAAGGGTCGCTGGGTAATTGCAACCCAGACACAACTTCTTTATTGGAAGTGTCTTGCTCCGCAAGACAATAAACAGGGCAGCAAGTGGGACAGATGATAAGACCCTGAGTTGCTACCATGAGGAGTAGGGGGCAGCTGAGTGCTGCTGGCGAGGATGCTGCTATGGAAACAGCTCTTTCCCAGCTGTGGGCACCTCCGCCGAGGTCCTCAGCCCAAAGTCCACAGCTTGCTTCCCTGGCCGAAGCAGTGAGGTCCCTGGAGACACAAAGAAACATACACAAAGAGCGGCCCATTAAAAAGGATGAGGCTCTTGAGCAAAGAACCAAGGCATGGCGGGACTGTGGCTGCTCCCCGGCTCCCTGACCTCCGTTTCACCAGGCGACAGCAGCTTTCTCCCAAGTAACTTATGAGGAATCCCAGGAGAACGTTGCCTGTGTTTTCAAAGACTCCAGAGTTCTTTAGTTACGGAGCAGGACACAGTCTTTCTTCTTCTTCTCCCCACCCTTTTTTTTTTTTTTTAAGCCTTTTCAATCTACCCATGTTCCATAGTCATCTCCCAGTGTCACTGAACCTCCCGTGTCAGACAGAAACAACTACTGTTGGCCTGAAACACAGGTTCATTTATTGCTGGAATATGGCACATTGTAAAAAAGGCAACTCTAGAGGCATTCTGAAATATAAGCACTTGCATTGAAAAAAAAAAAAAAAAAGTAGCTTTATATTGTCCAAAACACCTACTAAATACCATCATTTTCACTTGTTGCAGTCAGAGAGACATTAAGTGGGCTTCATCTTCATAATCTGGAGTAGTTTTTTTAAATGTGTGTCCCTATGGGTTCTGGAAAGCCTGCTGGTTTTGTTGTTCTTTTGGTCATATGCTTTAAGGGTATGTTAGAGCTGTTCAAGAAAGTTTTCCTTTTTCCTTTTTCCTTTTTTTGGGGGTTTTATGGAAATATTGACCCACGAGGATTTAAATCCTCCTTGGTTATAGGCCTCCAAAGACAAAGCCATATCCATGGCAACCACAGGCGGCCCAGCAGAAGAAAGAACACGCCAGACCCAGAGTTTAAAGGCTCTGTTTACCGATGACAGAGATCTTGAAAGCACTACTGTACTTTCCGACTCCCGGCTGAGGGCAGGGCTCCAGGCAGTCCTCACCCTTCAGACCAAGCGATCTATGATCGGAGCCACATAAAGGGGAGAAGCTCTTTTCCCAGCCCCTGGACACTTCTCCAAAGGCCCGGTTTGGTCCTGCAGGAAAAGAAATCCTGAGCCAATAGGAGAAGGAGGCGGGGACAGGGCACGGTCCTGGGGTGGGATGGGGCGGGGCACCCACCAGGACTTCCGGGCTCTGGGTGGGCGGGGACCTGCTTAGCTGCGGGCCCCCTGAAGCAGGTCTCCTGCCGAGACCACCTCACTCTTAGGAGGCAGACACACCCATCAGAGCAGGTCCTACCGAGCTCAGGTCCCCAGGTCACAGCCAAGCGTTTTGTGAGTTACTCTTTAATGCCCCCATCTTGCACCAGCGGGCCTAATTCCATCAGTCCTTTCTAGGTGCCAATACAATTCGGGTACTGACTTCCCAGGTGGCGCCAGTGGTAAAGAATTTACCTGCCAGTACAGGTGATGCCAGAGATGTGGGTTCCATCCCTGGGTGGGGAAGATCCGCTGGAGGAGGAAATGGCAACCCACTTTAGTATTCTTGCCTGGGGAATCCCATGGACAGAGGAACCTGGTGGGTTACAGTCTATAGAGTCGTGAAGATCTAACACGACTGAGCATGTATGCAAATGGCAAACGACAAATCAGATAAACACTCAAACCCAAGTAAAGAGTTGTGCTCACTGAGCACCTCCTTGCTTTCTGCTACCTGGGCACTAAACTGGAGCTCACACAGCTCTCCCTGCAGCTGAACCAATAAAGTCTCGGCCTTGCTGAGTGCCCTTGGTCAGCCAGTGGTGCCTCCTCTCCAGATAGAGAGTTCATCAGAGCAAACACCAAAGCGGAAAGAATTCAAACCCCAAATGCATGAATTTTAACCCAGAACACAATGGAGCCCTCCCTAGGAAGTTTTCAGATGCCTGAATCTAAAGAAAGGGAGGAGACTGTAGAAAGGGTCAGGGGAGGCAGGGTGGGCATCGCAGGGACCAGTGATCCGACTCTGTCCCTGTAATGGAAACAAGGACAGACTTTATTTTCTTGGGCTCCAAAATCACTGTGGATGGTGACTGCAACTGCGAAATTAAAAGACTCTTGCTTCTTGGAAGAAAAGCTGTGACAAACCTAGACAGCATATTAAAAAGCAGAGACATCACTTTGCTGACATACATCTGTATAGTCAAAGCTATAGTTTTCCAGTAGGCATGTAGGGATATGAGAGTTGGACCATAAAGAAGACTGAGCACTAAAGAATTGATGCTTTTGAACTGTGGTGTTGGAGAAGACTCTTGAGAGTCCCTGGGACAGCAAGGAGATCAAACCAGTCAATCCTAAAGAAAATCAATCCTGGATATTCTTTGGAAGGACTGATGCTGAAGCTGAAGTTCCAATACTTTGGCCACCTAATGGGAAGAACCAACTCACTGGAAAAGACTCTGATGCTGGGAAAGATTGAGAGCAAGAGGAGAAGGGGGTGACAGTGGATGAGATGGTTGGATGGCATCACCAACTCAATGGACATGAGTTTTAGCGAACTCCAGGAGATGGTGAAGGACAGGGAAACCTGGCGTGCTGCAGATCACGGAGTCACAAAGAGTCGGACATAACTTAGTGACTGAATAACAACTCCCCCCTGGGTCTCCCAGTAAAGGAGAAAGGCCATCCCCAAGGATTAAATTGCAAGAAACTTCTGAGGAAAGACAGGACCAGTCAGGTACTTCTGTAGCAGCTTGGGGGTTTTATCTATTTTCTATGCCTGGCTTCTACATACATATACATTTAAATGCTTTTAAAGTTCCAGACATGGGAACCCCCTGGCAGTCCAGTGGTTAGGACTTCACATGCCCACTGCAGGGGCCACAGGTTCCATCCTGGTTGGGTAACTAAGATCCTGCATGCAGCGCAGGGAAGCCAAAAAAAAAAAAGGAAGTTCCAGACATTAAACTAGTTTGAAAATTACCACTCTAGAGATGGAAAAAGGGGATAGAGAGCAGGAGAGAAGGTAGGGGGAAGATTTTGGAGTGCTTAGTGGGTTCCTTTGTATTCGTTTATTTGCTTATTCTTTCACTGACCTTATCACACAGGCACTGCATTTTCTATCGGTTTTCAGATAAAGAATTGTAAGTTGAAGAAAATACAGAATTTCCCCCAGATATCACACATTGGCAATAAAATCAGTTCCAAGTCTATGTCAAGTTGAAGCTGTGCACCAGGGCTGTTTGATTCGCTGCCCAGCTTTACTCCTCTATAAAACTAGCTGTTTGCCTATGATTACAGATGACAAAATAAAGAAAGCTTATGCAGTTGCCCAAGCCTTGAGAAGAAATTTGAAATATCCGTGCCCCAAATTGAAGCAATCACTGTGACCAAACCTTCAGTGCCAGATTTATTCTACATTCTAAAAGCTCTCTGCTGAGCGGCAGGGGGGACTCTGTTGCTTGTCACCGGGGCCCCAGGTACTTTCTGTTTTCGATCCCAGCGCTTTGGGAAAGTTTAGGCTGCTCCATGTTTACCATCACAGAGCGGGAGCCTTGTGGAATTGCTAGGGAGCGGAGCCAGCTCTCTGGGTACAGGCAGTCGTGCAGGGCATCCTTGCCAGAAAAGGAATGCGAGCTCCGGCTGCCAGTGGGAAGGACTGGGGAAGAGCTCCATTCAGAGCTGTGTGCTGGGCAACCGCTAAGTGCATGGAACCAGTTTCTGTGCTGAAAAAGTGTCATGAAAGCAGCCACGGTTCTCTGACCAGACCTGCTGGCTTTTTAAAAATATAGGCCAGTTGGGGATCTTGCCAGAAAAGGTTGGGTCTAGCTTCAGCTTCCAGGGCGAACAGAACCAGTGAAGGAAGAGCACCCCGTGGGCACCACATCCAGTCACTGAGATCATTTTATCCACCAGTGGCTTGTGGCTCAAGCAGAAGTTGGAGAATGAATCCATGACACCAACTGAAAAAAGAATCTTACATTGGCTGCACACTTGATCCCTCAGAACATCTCCAGGAATTGTTGAACTTGTTTGACCTAACTCAGCCCTGGGTGGAACAAGCTAGCAGCTGGTGGTGAGAAAAGGACAGAAGACCTTGTGTGTCTACACTGGAATTCAACAGCAATGCCAGAGACGCGTGTCTGCACCCAGTCATCTAAATGTAAACAACCCAACCAAAACCAAACCAAACCCAAAACCCACACAACCAACTCTAGCATTACCCCTCCCCCCAAAACACTCACATACCCCCCTCCCATAATATTCCATTCCATAATACCAGGGCTTCCCTGGTAGCTCAGATGGTAAAGAAACTGCCCTTAATGAAGAAGGCCCAGGTTCCAGCCCTGGGTCGGGAAGGTTCCTTGGAGAAGGAAATGGCAAACCACTCCAATATTCTTACCTAGAGAATCCCATGGACAGAGAAGCCTGGATGGCTACAGTCCATGGGGTCGCAAAGAGTCAGATATGACTAGAGACTAACACTTTTCCCAAAATTTTCACAGAAATTCAACTCCTGCCCCTCTGTCCTGTAGTGGTGGTGGAACAGTGGGACCCTAACTCGTTTCTTCTAGTCTCCCTGCATCCTGTGTACCCCTTACCCCCAAGCCAGTTACCCTCCACTTACCAGCATCTAACTTTACCTTTATGTCATATTCCTAGGGATGGTGGCAAAAGTTACTATAATGAAGCTACACTCCTTAGGCTTCTAATGTTTCTCGTTCTCACTTAATTTCTTTTAACTTTCTATTTTGAAATAATTGCATACACACAGGAAGCTGCAGAACATTTGAATGTTAACAGTTGTTTACCTGAGATGAGAGCTATAGTCACACGCGCTACGTTCCCCTTCCTCTAGGTCTCTGCTCTTTGGGGTCTCAGCCTGAGGACAAGAGTCCTTGGAGACTGGAGAGTTACGAACTTTTGGGGTCTAACTTTCTTGGAAGCCGAATGACTTTCTACATATACATGTCAATGTTTTGTTCCCTCAAAAGATCATGTTTAAGGGGCTTCCCTGGTGATCCAGTAGCTAAGACTCTAAGCTACCAGTACAGGGGGCCTGGGTTCTATCCCTGGTTGGGGAACTAGAACGCACAGGCCACAGCTAAGAGTTCGCCTGCCGCAATGAAAGATCCTGCGTGCCACAACAAAGACGGAAGATCCAGAGCGGGAATCACAGCTTAGATCCACAACTAACGCCTGGCACAACTGAATAAATAATTTTTTTTTAATCCATTAAAAAAAAAGAGCATGTTTAAAAGATAGAGAGCTCACTCTAAATATCCAAGTTATTATGCTTTCGTGATTATTGAGCCTAATACAAATGAATTCAATTTTCTCTTTTTGCTATTTTAATTTGTTCTATCTGACATTGGCCTCTCCCTACCTTGTGAAATTACCCATTTTTTTCTGCTAACCCTCAAATAAGAATTCCAATTTTTGCGATTCTTGATATAGAATTTCATTTTGATAAGTATCTCAGGGATTTCTACACCCAATGGATCAAAAATCCACCTGAAAATAATTTTTTTTAAGCCACTCTGATTTTCATTTGCAAAAGAGCAGTAAGGAAAGGGAGCACTCTGTCAGGAGGAAAGTTACCAGATGGAGAAGACTAATGAGATCTAGGTTTGTGCTTTAAAATCTTTCAGCGCTTGCAAAGAGCTGTCAGTGAATGGTTCAATCCTGGTTTCCTAAAAGAATGTCAAGTGCGACCCCATGGACGTATCCTGCCAAGTTCCTCTGTCCAAGGAATTTTCCAGGCAAGAAAACTGGAGTGGATTGCCATTTCCTACTTCAGGGGATCTTCCCCACCCACAGAGCGAACCCTTCCCCACCCACAGAACTCTTGCATCGCCTGCTTGGCAGGCCCTGGGAAGGCACTTGCAGCTAAAATGGCATTTCCCGCATAAGACCCTGGGCATTCAGATTTCGTTTTCTGATGAGAAGGTGGACCACCCACGTCAGCCTGGATGAGAGCCCGAAGGGGTCCTTAGTGGGCTTGAAGCCTTGTCCCTCAATGCCAGCATTGCCCACTGCACGGGCAGCCCAGGATCCCCATCTAAAGGGTAAGAGCACCAAGTAGAGACCCACAAAGTGTTGGATGGCTCTGAAATGCCCTTGTGCTGGGGGTTGGTGAGAGCTTACCATGGGGTATCTCATGGCACTCAACCCAGACTCCCAAACTGTATGGTATTACTTTGGGGAAAAGCTCCTGACTACGAAAGCAATCATATATGCATTTCAAAAACAATTTGGGGAATTGAAATAAATAAAAGGAAAAAAATTAAATGTAACTGTGCCATCCAGAAATAGCCTCTGTTAATGTTTGGTATTTCCTTCCTGTTTTTAGGTATGTGTGTATTGCCTTCTAGACAAAGTTGGACTCAAAGTATACATAGAGTTTGGGATTCTGCTTCTTTCCATGTCATTAGATAATATTGGCTGTAAATAATCAGCTGTACAATATTCCACCAGATGGGCATACCATTTGTTCATTCATTCTATTACAGGACTTTTTTTTATTGTTTCAAGTATTTTTTTTAATGATAGATGATGCTATAAGGAAAAAAAAAGCATCCTTGTTCACCAGTCTGTATCTTTGCTCTTCTCTGATTCTTCCCTGGATGTAGATTTCTAAAAGTATGAAAGTGAAAAGTGAAAGTGAAAGTGAAGTCATGTCCAACTCTTTGCGACCCCATAGACTGTAGCCTACCAGGCTCCTCCCTCCATGGGATTCTCCAGGTAAGAGTACTGGAGTGGGTTGCCACTTCCTTCTCCAGGGGATCTTCTAAAAGTATAATAAGCAGATAAAAGGAAGAAACATATTTATGACTCTTGATGCGTATTGCATGCTAAACAGTTTTCCATGAAATCTGTACCAACTCAACTTTCCAGCATGTCCCACAATCACACACAAAACATGTACAAGAAACACCATGCCAACATTACAGTGCCCACTTTATAAAATAGTAGTTCAGGGTCTTTGATTCTTCACATCATGTAACAAGATCAGAAGGGATTAGAAATTCTGCAGGCTTTATTTATTTTAACTTAAAAAGGCTTCCCACATGGCACCAGTGGTAAAGAATCTGCCTGCCAATGCAGGCAATGCAAGAGACATGGGTTCAATCTCTGGGTGAGGAAGATCCCCTGGAGAAGGAAGTGGCAACCCACTCCAGGATTCTTGCCTAGAGAATCCCATGGATGGAGGAGCCTGATAGGCTACAGTCCATGGGGTCACAAAGAATAAAAAAGGGTGGGGGGACTTCCCTGGTGGTCGAGTGGTTAAGACTCTGTGCTGCCAACACAGGGGGCATGGGTTTGAACCCTGGTCAGGGAACAAAGATCCCACAAGCCACTTGGTGCAGTCAGAAAAAAAGAAGGCTGACAAACACCCCAGAGCCCCTGGAAGCGTACATAGTACCTTTGCTCAAATTGGAAAATTCACACCTTTCTCAAGACCCTTTACTGCCATCTGCCAGAAAGCTACCAGAGTTTACGATGACTGCAGTGGGACTGGAGGCCCTGTGAGCTGTGCAGGGCTCCCTTGGTGCTCTTGAGCAATGTGTCCCTGCAGGCTAGAGGCTGATGTACAAAAGTGTACATATCTCCAGATACACGACAGCATCTCTCACTTCTTCCCCAGCACACACACACACGCTCCACCACACCGCTGCTTGCAACAGCCAGGCACCATTCATTAGAAAGCCTCCTAGCCTCCTGTTTGCCTGACCACGATAATTGCCCCCCGAGGTGTCTGCTTTCATAGGTGTTCCAACCTGGCTTGCCTGCGCTGTTTCTTCCATTCAGACGTCCCCGCAGTGCCTCAAATTTGTGAGAGGAGACAAATCTCATTCTCTCTGCCCCACTTCTCGGTCTCTCCTGGGATGCTTATCATCTTAGGGTTGTCAGCAAATCACCCCTGCCCTTCACACCTCACCGCTGAGCTGTTGCCAAATTCTGATTATTCCTGCTTCACTCCCCTTAATGCGCCACTCTCTTCAATGCCCCTGAATCCATTAACTCCAATCCCAGGACATTAATGAGCCCCGGTGATGGAAAATTACTCCAGCTTCTGATAACTGGCAGCTTCACTGTGCCCACCTCAGACTCAATGAACACACTGATGCTTATGAAATCTCCTGCCTTCCTCTGAACCCTCCCTGCAGCCCCAAACTTCTGTACTGAGCCTAGAATGGAAAACAGCACCGAACAGAGTTACCCAGAGGCAAGAAATAAATGATGGAGCTCTCTGCCTTTGGCAAATAGACGTTCGAAGTGTCAACTTAAAAAAAAAAAAATAGTCACAACCCGGAAGCTGACAGTTATGTTCTTTTCAGTGAGAATTTTTAGGACTTCAAGCCTGGGAGACAGCATCTCAAGTGATCCTGGGAGAACTAGTCTGGGGATGGGGTTGGGGGTGGGAGGAGTCAGATTATACAGAAGTTTGCAGCCAGGGGCAGGTAGTCTGAACATCGGAAGATTATTATTAATGAAGGAAAACCAGATATCTCAAGGAATTTAGCGCTTTTCTGTGTATGGGACGGCACAAAAATCTTGGCTTACTGCAATCATCCTGCAATTTGATTTTTCACATCCTTACTTCATCGCTCATGGTAGGGAGTGGCAGCAGTGCAGTGGCTGCCAGATAACAGACATTGTTCTTCCTAGGCTCAGAAATCCACATTTGGAGGGCCGGTATCCCTAATGACTGTGACATCCTTGTTTATTGATATGGCAGGAAATACTCCATTTCACTTAAGTTTATACGTGAGTGAGTCAGGGTCAAAGGCAATGATGCCACCAGACTGCTCTAGGTGTTGGGCAAACATAGCTCAAACCCACTGAAGGGAGGGGGTGGGGTCCCTTGATAATAGCCAGGTGAGCACCCCAGCTCCACTGTCAGACACTGCAGGCTCCAGACAGAACCCTAACAGACCTCCATTTTCTGCACGCGAATGCAGTTTTGCTTTTGAGCTTCCAGTGGAAATTCTAATGCAGGTGACACCCCTCAGACTCACTGTGGTTCTGATGAGACAGAAACGCCCAGCATCAGACACTCCCCAAGGGGGCATTGTTTTCATTTTAAGATCAGAGCATGAGGTGAGGTGGCCAGACAAACAATTATGCCTCAGAGAAAACCTGCTACTCCCCAAAGCCCCTCCTCACCTCTTGGTGTGGAATTTCCCCTCATGTTAGTTGCTCAGTTGTGTCCAACTCTGCAACCCTGTGGACTGCAGCCCGCCAGGCTCCTCTGTCCATGGAATTCTCCAGCCAAGAATACTGGAGTGGGTTGCCATGCCCTTTCTTCTCCGGGGGATCTTCCCAACCCAGGGATTGAACCCAGGTCTTCCACATTGCAGGCAGTTTCTTTACCTTCTGAGCATAGGAAAATTACCCTTAGGAAACTGTGAAAAAAGATAGAGAAAGCAGAGTCATCATGAGCTGGTGCCCTGATCACTTACCTACATTTTGGCAAACAGTTTATGGCCATAACCAATCCTGTCTCCTCCATTTCCATTGAGGAGAAAACTAGGGAAAAAATGGTTCATAGTAAAAAATTTGGCCTTGCCCAAAGAGATTTCTGAAAGGAAATCAGCCCTGAATATTCATTGGCAGGAGTGATGCTGAAGCTCCAATACTTTGGCCACCTGATTCGAAGAGTCAAACTCACTGGAAAAGACCCTGATGCTAGGAAAGATTGACTCAGTGGACATGAGTTTGAGCAAACTCCAGGAGATAGTGAAGGACAGGGAAGCCTGGAGTGCCACAGTCCATGGGGTTGCCAAGAGTTGGACCCAACTGAACGACTGAAGAACAACAAAAGAGATACCTGACCTTTGCCCTTGACTTCTGGAAAGTAATCTTTGTCTCGAGGTGGAGCTAGTGGTAAAGAAGCTGCCTGCCACTGCAGGAGACGTAAGAGACGTGTGTTCAATCCCAAAGTTTGGAAGATGCCCTGGAGAAAGAAATGGCAATCCACTCCAGCATTCTTGCCTTGAGAATCCCATGGACAGAGGAGCCTGACAGGCTACAGTCCATAGGGTCACAAAGAGTCAGACATGACTGAAGCGACTTAGGACGGAGGGACCTGATAAGAGGGTCTTTGTTTAGGGCAAGGGCAGGCCACACCTGATGGCTTAGGGAGTTGGCCAAGCCAGAAAGACCAACCATGGGATTTAGGACGGGGGCTTTGGGTCACATGTTATCAAGGAGCCTAGAGAGTGAGTTTAACTACATGGGAGATCAACCCCTCAATCATGTCTATATAATGAAGCCCCAACAAAAACTGAGGTGAGCACCCCTGATTGGCAATATTCCATGCATAGAGTCACACATCAGTACTTGGGGGAGGACACAGTCCATCCTGACTCCACGGGGAGAGAGGACACCAGAAAGCTGGCCCAGACTGCCCTGTCTCTCCCGTTGGCTGATTTCAGTCTGTCTCCTTTTCCTGTAACACACCACAACTGAGAGTGCTGCAGCTTTCCCTGAGTTCCGTGGGTCCTTCTAGCACATCATCAAACCTGAGAGTGGTTTTGGCAAGGCCCCAAACTTGACGACAGTGTCCACAGTGAGGGTAGTCTTGACGACTGTGCCTCCAAACTTTGCAGTTTGGCTCACAGGCAAACGGGCTGAAAACAAAGTATAATGCGATCCAGGTTGGTCCACAAGCACACTTTATGACAAAGTTGCCCGGTTCTGAAAATGAGGTGATATAAGCCATTTCAAAGACCTGTTAAACATTTCTCATCTTTCCATAAAGGTGTGGTTGATGCTGACCACAAACAGAGAAACTGGCCAGAAGATTCTCGAAGCCCCTCAAATCCAGAAAGTCTCATCCTGGGGGGTGGAACCCACTCTGTGTGTAAGCCTCCAGAAGTTTCCCATCACATTTAGAATGAAACCCAGACTTCTAACCCTGTTCATGTGTTTGTGTGTTTGGAAGCTTCCACAACTAACATGTAAATCTAAATGGGTGCTGGGCCATAATTGGTTCAGTCGCTCAGTCTTGTCTGACTCTTTGCAACCCCATGAATTGCAGCACGCCAGGCCTCCCTGTCCATCACCAACTCCCGAAGTTCATTCAAACTCACATCCATCAAGTCGGTGATGCCATCCAGCCATCTCATCCTCTGTCGTCCCCTTTTCCTCCTGCCCCCAATCCTTCCCAGCATCAGAGTCTTTTCCAATGAGTCAACTCTTTGCATGAGGTGGCCAGAGTACTGGGCCATAATAGATGCCCACAAATATTTGCTGAATAAATGAGTAGCTCAAGTAAAAGGAATTAAAAGTGCTCATTTTGCCAACAGAATTTTATCTCTGGCTTAATTCTTTTCTGTTTTCTTCTTTAATTGATATATAATTCATATACCATAAAAACCAGCCTTTACATTTGTGGGTTTTAGTGTATCCACAAAGTTATACAGCCATCACCAGTGTTTAATTTCTCTGGCTTAATTTTTTATCGTAGCTTTGTCTCTGTCTCTTTTTTTAATTAACTCATTTTTGGCCATGTGGCAGGTGGTATCCTAACTCCCTGAGCAGGGATCGAACCCATGTCTCCTGCGTTGGAAGTACAGAATCTTAACCACTGGACCGCCAGGAAAGTCCCTCTCTGGCTTAATTTTAGTCCCTGTTTGTCCTTCCTCTCCACCATGTGGTTCTAATGAAAGTGTTCGTCACTCAGTTGTGTCCTAATCTTTGCGACCCTGTGGACTAGGCCGTCAGGCTCCTCCGTCATGGCAAGGATACTGGAGTGGATAGCCATTCCCTTCTCCAGGGGATCTTCCTGATCCAGGGATCGAACCAGAATCTTCTGCATTTCAGGCAGATTCTTTACCCTTTGAGCCACCTGGGAAGGCTGCCAATCACAATACCCTATGCACATCAATCATCAGGAGGATACACAGCCCAGGGAAGGCCACACTCCTCCCCAGCACTTTCCAACAAAAACTAAGAAAACCAAGAGCTTCCCTCTTAGTTGGAGGAGCTGTGAGAAATGAATATGGAGCTGGTGGTGCCCAGATCCCTGCCATGTGGAAATAGCTGGTCCCTAATAGGTGGAATAAATCTGACACCCAGAGAGACAGAGAGAGGGAACACTGGTTCTTGTTGTCCCTGAGGCCAACCACACCACCCCACTTCCCACAGTTTGCTTACATAACCCAATCATTCTCTCTTCGGCCAGTGGTTTTCTGTAACTTGGAACCTAAGATGTTCCTTGAGACAATACAGTTCTTGTCTGGCTCACACATTCCCTCTACACATGTTTATTAAGTATTTACTGCTTGCAGGGCACTGGTCTTGGAGCATGCGCTCTAGAGGGGTGCGTGGCCAGGGCTTTGAGAGAGAAACATGCAGAGCAAAGCATCTCCCCCACTGCCAGTGAAGCAGCA
Organism: Bos taurus; assembly: GCF_002263795.3. Classification (NCBI taxonomy): domain Eukaryota; kingdom Metazoa; phylum Chordata; class Mammalia; order Artiodactyla; family Bovidae; genus Bos; species Bos taurus. The sequence continues at coordinate 15,092,469 of NC_037339.1, forward strand.
GAGACTTAGGGAAAAAATGACATCTAAGCTAAGACCTGAAGTCAGAAAGGAATTAATATCAGAAGAGAGGTACATAAGATGCTAAGGGGAATGAGAACACATTCCCATCAGGAGTCTCCCAGCAGGAGAGGTAAGGGGTGCTCCGCAAAGGGCAGGACATTAGAATTAAGCCTTAAAGGATGGATAAGATGCAGATATTTAGGGAAAAGGCACAAGAACATCTCAGCAGAGGAAATGTTGAGCAAAAGCCAGATACCGGGTTCACTGAGAAGTTAACTGGAAACTGGGATGCACGGAGGGAAGTGGTAGGATTTAGGTTGTAAAGGTAGGTTGGGAGCACACAGCAGGTCAAAGCCCCGATGTGCAGAGGAGCAGCACCCTCAGCTCTGTGCTGCAATGCACAGTAGGATGTGAGATAGAAAAGTTGGATGAGATAGGGGGTCAAAGAAACCAACTTGGTGCTTATTTAACAGCGCAGGGAACAAGACGATCTGCCCAGCACAGTGGCAGGAGAAATAGATAAGAACATACCTTGGCATCACTGAAGAGGTAGAAAAGATCAGACTTAACATTGTGATTAGAAGTAGAGAAAGAGGAACTAAACACGATAATGATGACTGATGATGGTGGTGATGGTAACCAGTGGTCATTGGCCCCAAACTGGACCGAGCCCTTTATATGCATTATCTCGTCTAATCTTCACAACCCTATAAAATAGATCTGATTATTACCCCCAATTTTACCATCTAGGAAACTGAGGAACAGAGAGATGATGTCATTTGCACAGAAAATCTGAATTAACACTTTTTTTTTTTTTTTAATGGAATCCAGGCAGAAAAGATTCAGGAAGGAGGATAGAGTCATTGCTGCATAGAATGAGGGTAAGCTGCCTATATAGATGAAGCTGAGCCCCAAACTTCAGCTTGAATGTGTCCCTGCCAGACAGCAGTAGTTTTACCTACATTTTCTTCATGAGTACAACACAGTACAACATGCCAAGGTTTCTTAAATCAGGATAGATTATCTTGACTGCTCCTCCGTCCACCATGCCTGTCACTCTGTGACAAGAGGAAATTAGATTCATCTGATCAGCTTTGTTTTTCACAAAACTGTGAGGGATGATTACCCAGTTCCCTGTGGTCTTCTAGGTGTTTGCAAATTGATTTTTTGATCATTTGTTCCGGTGATTTTCCAAGTATTCAGTGTTTTTCCAATTTTACAACGTGGGTAAGTTAAAATTCACATTTGCCTTCCTTTTCCTGCATTAATATGAAGTGTTAATGTTGCAATCCGTTAGGACATTTTTTATGTGTAACATATATTTCTGAGGGAACATTCATACAAATCTATGTGACTCTATGTGACTCTATGTATGTGAGTAGGCATAAAGTGATATCTGTGCAGACTCCCCCAAAATTTATGACCATATACTGAGAACCTACAACTAATTCAAATGTCCCAAAGATCATCACTCTCTAGAAATGTTTATATGGTGAATTAAAAAAATTTAATAACTCAAAACTTCAAACAGAAAGATGTTACAACTGTGTTGTTACAGCTGTACCAAAAGCAAGATACAACCAAATTCTTCAAATTTATCTTCTCTGCACCCAGTGGTGCAAGAGGGAGTGGTGTCTGTCTAGGACACCATGAAAGATTCAATTTAGGGAGATACATAATCTAAAAATCCAAACCCAGGACTTCCCTGCTGGAGCAGGGGTTAAGAATCTGCCTGCCAATGCAGAGGACACAGGTTCGATCCACAGTCAGGGAATATCCCACATGCCAGTGCCGGGAGCCGGCATATTGCATATTGAGTGCAGCACTTTCCACAGCATCATCTTTCAGGATCTGGAATAGCTCAACTAGAATTCTATCACTGCTCAACTAGAATTCTATCACTGCCGGGAGCCAGCGTGAGGAGCTCCACCCATGACAAAGGTCATGAGGAAGGAGGCTCGGCATACGCAAAGGCGGGATGGAGCCTCAGGAGTCCCCCTGGAAATTCTCGAGCATCTACCCCCAAAACCAGAGTCTGCCTACTTTCTGCTTTGTGCTTTCACCTACACCTCTGACTTTACGGGGGGCTGTCCCCCAATACCTCTCTCTGAAAAAAGAGTTAACTTACAGCTCCAGTTAATAATTCCTGGGTGTGACAGTGTTTCAACCTACAAACTCCTTTGGAAATCCTCTAGCCTGCCTGAATAGGTTTTTCCGGCCACATGTGATTGCTCAGAGCCTCCCAACTGTGAGAGGCATGAGATGTTCTAAAGTGTCTAAATACAGAGTCCTTTGAGCAGTTAAAAGATTGATTAGAAATTGTATTGGTGAAGGGTTTTTCACTTGTTGGGCCAATATTTGCTGCTAAGTCTCTGTATCCCTTACCTGCTGTGTCCCTGGCAGTGTATTGATTAATATAATTGGTGTAAGTAGTAGCTTTAATGTTTGTAACCTTGGACCCTTGAGTTAATTCTTTTCTTGATTGAGCCCACCACACCTTTGCCCTATAGGAATGCAACTTTATCTAATGCTTTTGGAGGGTGGCTCCTGACTTTGGAATAATCACCTTTAGAGAAAAATAAGTTTCTTAAAAAGTTAACAGGCCTCCTGGCCAGAAGATGATGTAAATCACCTGAACTTTTGCATATGATAAGTTTGAAAGTCTGGCTTCGATTAGGATCAGGAACTGCTGTCCTTGCATGACTCTACCCCTTCCCCCATTATCCTCTATGCATAACTTAAGGTATAAAAACTACTTTGGAAAATAAAGTGCGAGCCTTGTTCACCGAAACTTGGTCTCCCCATGTCGCGCTCTCTCTCACTCTGGCTGAGTCTCCATCTGGAGCACAGAACCCACCATGCTTACTAATTATGCCTGGGCTTCTAAGATCCGACCGGGGAGGCCTCAGTGTCTCCTCTCCTTCAGGAGAACGGAAGGATGCCTGCAGCCTACGTAAGTGGTGCAAACTTCTTGTCTTGAAGTTTTATTGGTCTCCCGTGTAAACCAAGCTACTCAGCCTCTTTTCCCCACTGAATTTTCCTACTGAGCTATCCTCATTCTATTACTCTTTATATCCTTAATTAACGTTTAATTAAGCAGTTGTTTCCTGATCCTCGCCTACGCCGTCTCTCCTTCAAATACCCTGGATCAGCCGGGGCTGGACCCTGGCATACCAGGAAACAACTGAGCCCCTGCGCCGCAAATAACTGAGCCCATGAGCCACAACTTCTGAGCCCTCACGCTGCACCTACTGAAGCCCGCACATCTAGAGACCGTTCTCTGCGACAAGAGAAGCTATTGCAATGAGAAGTCCGCCCACCTCAACTGGAGAAACCTTGTGCGCGTCAGGAAGACCCAGTGCAGCCATAAGTAAATAAATATTTTGTTTTTTAATCAATAAATATTTTAAAGATAAATTAAAAACCAAACCTGGGGAATTCGAAGCATAAGATCCAGGACCCAGTGCTTCATGGGTAAAATGAAAGGCTCCATTAAATGATTGCAAAGGGCATTTGTAGCTCACAATAGTCTATGAATATAAAGACTAATAAGGAAGATGATTAATGAAAACTATGGCAAAATGTTTTGCAAAAAATACAAAGTTATAAAAATGGCAAATAAAACTCAAGCAAATATTTCCCCACAAAGTTAAGCTGTTTTCATTTAATTAAGTACATGTTTATAGAGGCATCTACTATGCTCTGTGTCTCTTAAGTATCATATTCATCCAAAGGATGCTTTTGTCAAATCTGTGAGGCCACAGATCTATTTTATGGAAAATGAATGATTCATGGGATGAGTGGATTTAACAGTCTTCATGTGAATGGAACTCACTTGCCATAAGAAAGCAAGTTTTAAGACAAACAGAAACCACAGCTCCTCCTTGGCAGCCATCCTCCCTCCCCTTGCTCATTTTAGATTGAGGAGCCCTGGAGACGGCATTATTCCTTTATTGCTTTTCTAGAACCTCAACAAAACATAAGTAGTCCCTTTATTAAACTCTGTTAAGAATGTCATCAGTTTCCTACTGGGCCCCTGGTTGATACAGACATAATAATATTATCTGATAACAAAATAAGGATTAAATTGAAAAAAAGTATATAAAACATTTATCCAAGTTCATGGTACGTGCTCAATAAATAGTTGTTATTATTACAGGGTTTTATATTTTCCTATCTGTTCTGTCCTACTCGATTTAATAAATGCAGCTCACCTGCTGATGATCAATTTCTCCTCCAGGCTTTTTATTAGAAATTTTGAATAAGCATATATTTAGCCTAGTATGTTTCTCATTGAAAGTGATATTTTTGTGTCCCCTTAAAATCCCAAAGGACTTTAAAAAGAGAGCAAATCTCAAACAAAGTTATGTGGATGCCAAGTCTTTTTCACAGTCGTTTCTCAGGGTTAATGGTAGTCTAAGAACAAATTGGGGAAGCTTCAAAGAGTTCAACACCAGTGGGACAGAAGTGTGGCTTCTAAATGCCTGGAGGTTTTTCCTAGCAGCAAATGTTTGGAGAAGCAAGCAAGATAAACGATTACAGCAGAAGATGCACTTATTTGGGTAACAGTTGGAAACTGTCTTGTCACACATCAGTACTAACATTTCTAACTCTAGAGAGCTTATTGAGTGTATCATGAATTCCTGAAGTTTTTTACAACAGAATGTGTCAAACAGGGCGTGAGAAGAAAGTGTTATTTTTTGCCATTGCCTCACTCCTCAATATGTGTAATAATATAATTTTCTATTTTCCTTCCTCCCCTTCTCCCCCCCACGATAACTGCTTCAGTGAGCTTTTGAATCACAAAACACAGTAGACTGTACTCTGAACTACTGTGCCCTCAATAATGTGACTTTTCTGAAAATCCTGCTGTCCTTCTCAAAGGAATGGCTTTAGGCAACTTAAAAGCCTATAATGTCTTACAATGTGTCTTTTTTTTTTTTTTCCAAAGAAGAGCACTTTTTGATCATGTGTTCCATATTCACGGTACAAGGAAAAATTACGCAGGAAAACCAACTGAAAGATCTATCTTAGCATAGGACCAGCTGACTCCCTGCTCCTCGGATTTAAAGACTTATTTCAAAAGCAAACTTGGCACTCTTTCGAGTTACTTCCTTTCCGTTTGCTCCTGCCGGTCGACCGGCTTTGAGTGGGCTGCACGACCATTCGCTCTAGGGTAGACCTCGATTCTCTTCAGCTTCAGTTTCCTCTGGGTGCTCTGAAATGGGGTTATAGCTCTTTCTAAAAACACCAGTGTTCCCCTAGGTTAGGGGTGTTTGAATTATTTTCGTTTTCTGTCCAAAAAGGTGGTGGCGTTCCCACACCGGGAGTCGAACCCGGGCCGCCTGGGTGAAAACCAGGAATCCTAACCGCTAGACCATGTGGGAGACGACGAGTATTGGTGCAAACCTAGACAAATTGAGTCTTCAGTCTCAGCTTCCTCCCGCCCCGCCTCTTCCGACATCCGCTGGCAGACCTATTTCTGCGCATGCGGAGCTGCTTTACGGCCGGCGCCCCAGCCCTCGGCGCTCGGATCTCTTCTGTGCACGTTCGCGTCCTTTATGATCTCATCCGGTCTCCTGATTCTAGACACCGCGTCTTCGCCTGTGTAGATTCTAGATTGATGAGTCATTATTCATAATTCCTCAGGAGAAGCCGGCAGAGTACCAGAAGGCTGGCACTGCTTTGGGTGAAGACGTAAAATCGCTTCCACAGAGGCCGGCGTGTGCTGGACGCCGGGGCCCCTGCGAGGCAGCCGTCCGGAGCGCCGCCGACGCGCCTTGGTGCCGCCCGCCCTCTGGCCCTGCTCGCCGAGCTCCGGGCATGCCCGCGCGCCCGGGGAAGCGCCGGAGCTGCGTCCCCTGGCCCGCCGAGCCCGAGTGTCCCCGGCACCCGGGGGTCTGCCTTTCTCCCCTCCGCGCCGTGCAGGGCCGCACTCAGGCCCCATCCCGTCCCAGAAATTTCCCCTCTCAAGATACAGGACACGGGGCTGCCTGGAACATTCCAGGTCTATTTGTGCCGTTGAAAGTGCAAGGTGGTGGCTTGTGAACGTAGTTTTTAAAACCGGAGAAAGTCCCTCGTTGCAAGCAGGCATGAAGGATGGAGGGTCCCCGCGGTCTCCCCGCCGGGTCTCGGCAGCATCTCGCCGGGTGCAGTTTTTCTTCCTCCATCAGCCTCGGGATGAGGAAGCCCGCGTGGGAGAGCTGCGGTCCTGGTGTTCTCGAGGCGGCTTCAACTACCCAGAAGTTGTTTGCACGAGCGCCCGACACTTTTGGAGCCCAACTTAAAGCTGGTTCTGGTTCTCATTTACTTCCTCCTCATCCCCCACCTGCCAAAGGGTCTTAGAAGGTTTTCGCTCTCCCCTTCATTGAGGCTGCCTAAGGCTTCCCTTGTGACATTCGTCAGAGGGGAAATAGAAATGATTCTTAGATTTATTAACACGGAGGATGCTCCCTCAGAGGGAGTCAACATCCAACACCACGGAAATGCAATGAGGCGCCGAAGGAAAGTCACAACCTACTGGCTGCAAACCTACTGTGTGTGTTCAGTTCAGTTCAGTTCAGTCGCTCAGTCGTGTCCAACTCTTTGCACGTTCAAGTCTGTTTGCTCGTTCATAGTATTCCTATGTGGCAGGTCTCGTGCACGTCTTGGGGGTTCTTCCTGTACCATTTTTTGTATCTTTGAACAATTTCACTTGTTTGTTTTGCAATCAGTGAGACAGCTGCCTTCCTCTGGCGGACATCTGTTTCGGAACAGTAAAGAAAAATCTCCAAAACAAACCTCATCAACTACCGAACATCCCGCATCTGTGGTTCTCAATCTGAGGTTTGAGAGTTCACATGTACCTTTCAATTTTGTATTTCCACGTGGTAATTCTTTTGGAAAAGTATCTTACCAGTTTTAAAGATAAAAGTTCCCCTAGTAATCCATAAGACAGGCACCATCCTTAGGATATAACCAAACCGTAAATTTCTCTGGCCTCTTAAACTATCCTCAATCTGAAATTTGTTCAGTTTTCCCCTAGTCATTGGATGAGAACTTGAGTAGTTACCAAAATCCCTATGGTCACTTTATTTTTTTTTACTATTTTTATATTTATTTATATGTCTGTCTCCCACATGTGAGATCTAGTTCCCTGACCAGGGAGCCAACCTTGGCCCTGGCTGGGGTAGAGCAGCAATCTTAGCCCTGGACTAACAGGGAGGTTCCCCTGTGGTCACTTTAAACAATAAAGCACAGTTCAGGACAATATACTGTTTAGCAACTCGCCTCATTCTAGATAGTTCTTTCCCACCACCCCAGCTTGGGCAGGACTTCAGGTTAGGAACAGTGATGAACTGGATTAGGCTCCTGCCAGCTCACAAGATCTTATTTTAGCTTCTCTTTCTAACCCTGTATTCCTGACATCACATTGGTAGATGGCTATGGTGGTGGAGAATATTTACACCAAAGAAATAGGCGGATGCTCCAAGGCAGGGCTTATTACCTTGGAGAGCTGCTGTACTGATTTAAGAATAGTGAGCTGGTTAAATGGACTCTGGGCTTAGGATCTGTTTGTCCAGGAAAGGGTGTGTTCTGTTTCTCATTTCTTTCTTCGGCCTTCCCCCCATCAGTGCTTCAAGGCCCTCCAAGATTGGAGTGTGTGGAGAGCATGAGAAAGGGAGACTGAAACTTCCTACTGGCCTGCTGCCACCAAAAGTCAGCTTCTTGCTTTCTGGGCCTGAACTCTTTTTCGCTCTTTTAGGGCTCTTAGGGCTCTTTAGGTTTTAGGGCTCTTTTCTCAGTGGTTCTCTATGAGTTCACCGGAGGCTTCCTTTCGTGGACGCCTAGGACGGTGTCTCCCAGAAGGCTGGCAGTGGCCGCCCAGTGTAGGTCTTACATCTGTGACACCAGGAGCACCACTGCCTTTGTTTAACTGCAGATTCCCGACCCCACCCAGAGCTCCCGAATGAGAGCTTCTAGGAGCAGGGCCTGGGAGTCTGAATTTTAACAAGCACACCACCCCCGCTCCTCCCAAATGACTCAGATGCCACTAGAGCTTGAGAAACCCTTACGTGACCCCAAGTTCCCTTCAACCTCTAAAAGGCCATGACCTCTGAAGCACAATTTCCATCATTTCCTTTTCCTGCTGAAAAACCTGGGGGGAGAAAAAATGACCCCTAGTTGTCATTTTTGTTGTTTAGTTGCTAAGTCATGTCCAACTGTTTGGGACCCTATGGACTGTAACCTGCCAGGCTGCTCTGTCCATGGGATTTCTCAGGCAGGAACACTGGAGTGGGTTGTCGTTTGTCTTCAGGAGATCTTCCCAGCCTTGGGGTCGAACTCGAGTCTCCTGCATTGGCAGGCAGATTCTTTACCACTCAACCACCAGGGAAGGCCCAGTCCCCTGTTGAGTAAAATCTATAAATTCCCTGCCCAAACCTTCCCAGCTTTCTATAACCCAGCCCTCACATAACCTGCTAATATTATCCTCTCATGCCTGCTCTTCAGCAGTCACGTGCCGGTCACCCTGCTTTCTCTGTCCCACTTGCCCCTCATGATGTCCTGCCCTGATCTCTTTGTTCCCTTTCACTCTGCACCTTCCCTACTCGTCTTCCCACATCTGACCCCAACTCCAAGGCCAGCTCAACCCCCATAAAGCCACCTCAGGGCTGTGGGTTCATTTCCTCTGAATCTCAAAGCACAGGCCTCTAAAAAATGGTGACATAGGCTTATGCCTAGCCACCCTTATTATTTAAGTTATTTAATAGGAAAGCCCATGAATAAAAATCAGATTCCATAATCCCCCTGGGAACCTAGTCCCACAGTCACTCCTTTTGCCAAGAGTCCTTCCTTTTATCTAACTTAAATACTTCCTGCTGTACTTCTGTGTGAAAGCTGCCTCCTTTTAACCAACAGTATGAACAAAATGTTCCTGGGAGAAGGGAAAAAACACACATTTTTGAAGTTTAGCCAGACCAGTAAGTGAGCTGAATTTCTTTAGTTCCAGACACACACACACACAAAAAAGCCTCCTTGTTGACAGAAGGAACCGCTATTCCTGTTCCCATGCATCTAAGGCTGACTCTCACTGGGCAGCTCTCTCATTTCATCCACCATTTGATACATTTGATCCTGGAAAAAAGCCCCAAATACATTCTAGATTAACCAAAGCGGAGAGTGCAATTCAGGTCCCCTGCCTGCCAGTCATTTAGGAGCTCAGATGGTTTCCATTTCAGCGGGCCCAGGAGTCACCCTTTATAAGGGCATCGAAAATAAATGCCAATTAAGTTCCACTCTCCCAAGCAGAGCTCTGGCGGGCACAGACCCAGCCTAGGGCATTAAGTTAACCTCAAAGCTCTTTTGGGTAACAGCACCTGCCCATGCTGACCAATTGGGGTGAGTTAATCTTCATGGCCTAACACTTGGTTCAGTTTCTAAAAGTGGACTTGAACTCAGGAGGCCACTGGGATAACAGAGCTTCCTCGGGGCTTTTTTTAGGTTATATAACCCTGCCCTTCACCTCCACCCCAAGTCTAGTATCTCCTACTCATGCTAGGACTCAGGACAAGTACCCTTGAGCCCCCGAAACTGGGTTAGGTCTTGTTCTGTGGGCCCACCCCCTCAGTCTGTGGACTGGATGAATTTCCCCGCCTCTCTCTCCAGGGCAGATGTTAAGCTCCTGATGGCACAGTCTGGGTCTCACTCTGTTGTCTCCCCAGATTCTTGGCACAGCGCTTGGCAAGCAGCAGCTCCCTCAGACAGGTAAATACCTGTAATACAGGTATTTACAGGTAATACAGGTAAATACCTCCACAGCGTGGTATCCTTCCTGCCACATCAGCCACACTCAGCAAATGTTTAAGTGGTCACCTACCTGATTCATTCATTCATTTAGTAATCAACCCATCACTCAATCCCAGGGGAATAGTCTTGGTTTCAACCCAGCACCCAAGGGGCAAAGCAACTGACTACAAGTTCTGCTGTGCTATGCTAAGTCGCTTCAGTCATATCTAACTCTTTGCGACCCCTGGCCGGCTATGAACTGTAGCCCACCAGGCTCCTCTGTCCATGGAATTCTCCAGGCAAGAATACTGGAGTGGGCTGCCATGCCCTCCTCCAGGAGATCTTCCCAACTCAGGGATCGAACCTGCGTCTCTTACATATCCTGCATTGGCCAGCGGGTTCTTTACCACTAGCACCATCTGGGAAACCCAAAGTTATTTTTTATATATATATTTATTTATTCAGATACCGATTAAATTCTCACTTATGATAACTACTAATCTAAAGGTCACATGGCAATGATTAGAATGAAATAAGCCTTCCACATTCACAATCCAAACAAAATATACTGGTTAAGTATAATAAAGGCTGGTGTAACAGCATCTCATATGACAGTACTCCTTACCTAGATCTAGATTGACTCCTGGAATACCTTAAAACTTAGTTATCTACCATGCAAGATTGGTATGCTATGAGCTTTTATCCAGTTCATGGTACCAAACTATAAATAAATTCAATTAATATAAATGGATTCTGAAAAAAAAAAGTCTATTATTGGAAACTTCCAAATACATGGTCCAAGTCAGTCACTGCTGTTTTATTCTATTTTTATTTTATTTATTTATTTATTTATTTTGGCCACACTGCAGAGCAGGTGGGATCGTAGTTCCCCGATCCGGGATCCAACCCGAGCCCCTGAACTAGAAATGCAGATTCGTAACCACTGGAGCGCTGTGGAGCCCCAGCCACGGCTGCTTTACAAGTGGCAATTCGGGGACCAGAGCTCTCTACTGAGATATTTACCCAACTTACCTGGATCCAAATTCTGGCTTCTAAAAGAACGGTCAGGGGGGCCATAATTTGTAAACACCAAATCTTAAAAGTATAAAACTGCTGTTAATTTTGTAAATTCGGAGCCTTTGCTCTTGATTCTCTCTATCTCCTCTGAAATCCTCCCTTGGGTACAAAAATTCATCACTTCTGTGGAACTCAGTTAAGGACCAGGAAGCATACAAATAATAAAACCACTTCTCATTTACATCATGCTTCACAGGTTATAAAATCAGCTCATAGACAATGAACTCATGTGGCTCACAAGTTAAGGGTGAGATATAATCAAACATCTGTGGTGTTCTAGCTTAAAAGATATCGGTCATTATCAGGGTGTGGGTCAGACATGGGAATTTACACAAGCTTTGTGACAAGGCCATAAAACCGTATATAATCTAATAAAGTTGCAATGGGTTTATCTCCTTGGATCATCTGAATATGTTTCCTCCTGCCTCCACCTAATGTACGCCGCAAAATAGGCCCATGCTGCCAAGTAATAATACAGGAGTTCCAAGTCAGCTGTCCTTGGCTGCTCCCTTCCCTGACCTAGAGAAAAATATTAAGTTCAAGGTAATGCTGGAGACTCCTGAGGCAACTGCCCAGATGTCCCCAGGAAATGAATCGTCCCCTCCTCCCCCCACCTAACCACTAGTCAAACAGGCTTTTAAAATCCCTGTGCTAGTTCTCTCTCCTCCGCTCAAAACTCAGCATTCAGAAAACTAAGATCATGGCATCCGGTCCCATAACTTTATGGCAAATAGATGGGGAAACGATGGAAACAGTGACAGACTTTATTTTCTTGGGCTCCAAAATCACTGCAGATGGTGACTGCAGCCATGAAATTAAAAGACGCTTGCTCCTTAGAAGAAAAGCTATGACCAACCTAGACAGCATATTAAAAAGCAGAGACATTACTTTGCTAACAAAGGTCTGTATAATCAAAGCTATGGTTTTTCCAGTAGTCATGTATGGATGTGAAAGTTGGACCATAAAGAAGGCCGAGTGCCAAATAATTGATGCTTTTGAACTGTGGTGTTGGAGAAGACCTTTCAAGAGTCCCCTTGGACTGCAAGGAGATCAAACCAGTCAATCCTAAAGGAAATCAATCCTGGATATTCATTGGAAGATTGATGCTGAAGCTGAAGCTCCAGTACTTTGGCCACCTGATACAAAGAGCTGACTCATTAGAAAAGACCCTGATGCTGTGAAAGACTGAAGGCAAGAGGAAAAAGGGATGACAGAGGATGAGAATGGTTGGTTGGCATCAATGACTCCAATGGACATCAGTTTGAGCAAGCTCCAGGAGATGGTGAAGGACGGGGAAGCCTGGTGTGATGCAGTCTATGGGGTTGCAGAGTTGAACACTACTGAGAGATTGAACAACAAAACCCCTCTGTGATGCTGGGGCATCACTCTGGAACCAGGCTACCCTCTCCAGCAGGCTCCCTGTTTGGCTCTGCCAATAGGGGGCGCTAGAGGGAGACTGCCTCCAGTTTCTGAGGGTGACCATGGAAGAAGTGAAAGTGTTAGTTGCTCAATGGTGTCCCACTCTCTCAACCCCATGGAGCCTACCAGGCTCCTCTGTCCATGGAATTTCCCAGGCAAGGATGGGTAGCCGATCTACTGGAGTGGGTTGCCATTCCCTTCTCCAGGGGATCCTCCCAACCCAGGGATGGAACCTGGGTCTCCCACACTGCAGGCAGATTCTTTACCGTCTGAGCCACCAGGTAAGCCCCATGACCACACTGTAATTCATCCTAGCAGCAACTGCTGGTTTCAGTAGCAGCAGTTGCTTCCAACATTTCCAGAACCAACACAACACCACCTCCCTTCCTCGCTCAGAGATACCAGCACTGATTGGCCAGCATGCCCTCAGCAGAGGTGGGAGTGTCAGGAATTTCCTATAATTCTTACCTCTACGGCACCTATGTCCTGTCTTTGCCTTTTTTCTTTCCTAATACCTGGCTAACCATTTTTTTTTATATTAAGTTTACTACTAAAGCTCAGACAGTAAAGCATCTGCCTGCAATGCGGGAGACCTGGGTTGGGAAGATCCCCTGGAGAAGGGAATGGCAACCCACTCCAGTAGAATGGCTATCTATCATTGCCTGGGAAATCTCATGGACAGAGGAGCCTGGTAGGCTACAATCCATGGGGTCGCAGAGTCAGACACGACTGAGAGACTTCACTTTCTTTCTCACTTTCACTACTAAAATACCTGCTGTGGTTTCTGTCTCCTGATGGACTCTGATGTGTGTGCTCAGTCACTTCAGTCATGTCCAACTCTTTGTGACCCCATGGACTGTAGCCCGCCAGGCTCCTCTGTCCATAGAACTTTGCAGGCAAGAATACTGGAGTAGGTCACCATTTCCTACTCCAGGGGATCTTCCCGAACCAGGGATCAAACCCACGTCTCTTGTATCTCTTGCACTGGCAGCAGATTCTTTACCACTGTGCCACTTGGGAAGCCTGGTGGACTCTGATACAAGTCCAATAAAGGAACTCATTCAGTCTGATTTATGTCAACACTTCTTTAAGAACACAAATGCTGGTTGCTATCTTCCAAGAGGTCCTTATTTATCTGTTAATTCGTGCTCCTTCAAGGCCAGGGACTGGCCCTCAACTTGAAAGAATCAGAACTACGTCAGAAAATAAAAGCAAATCAGTTCCTTTTATCACTTCCATGGGGAAAAGGACCTCTGAGCCAGCATGACCACAAGTTAGCCTGGCCAGGTTTCATGGGTGCCGGAAGCCCCAAACTCCTGGGTTGGAGAGAAAGGGCTTTCTGCTCATGGCAACACTACAACCAAGTGTCAGCATTCCCATTATTTTTTCAAGCCCCAGTTCTCACGAGGCACTGACAACAGGGCCAGGCAACGCCTGTACAAGCAGTGGGTTGAGTCAGAGGGACAATGAGTTTAGGGAACCTAGATATTTTTATAATGTGCAGTAAGCACGTCTGCCCCATGCTTTAGAGAAACATCTCTTTTCAAGGCTGGCTGCTATTGAAAGATCCTTGAAAAAGGAAGCACAAGAGGCCCTAGGAGAATGGTCTCCCAACATTTACTGAAGCTTGCATGTGAGCACAGAGCAAGGACAATCAGCTGGGTAACTGAACTGCTTATGTTTCCACACCAGTGATCTATCAGGACCTAGAATAGTCGAGTCTTTGGACCAGGGTTCCCCTTTCTTCTTTAGTGCCATTCAGCCTCTCTGAATCTAGATTTTTCTAAGTTGTTGCTATTCAGTTGCCCAATCATGTCCAACTCTTTGCCACCTCATGGACTGCAGCACGCCAGGCCTCCCTGTCCCTAACTGTCTCCTGAAGTTTGCCCAAGTTCATGTCCATTGCATCAGTGATGCCATCCAGCCATCTCATCCTCTGACGCCCTCTTCTCCTGCCCTCAATTTTTCCCAGCGTCAGGGACTTTTCCAGTGAGTCAGCTGGTCGCATCAGATGACCAAAAAACTGGAGTTTCAGCTTCTAAATTAAATTTTCTAAATTACAGGATATCAATCTCTTTTCTCATTAGCATGGAAGTAATTTGAATAAATGTTAGTCAAGTCTTTTCTGACCAGTAACTAAACCATCCTGTCCCTAGAAAGTGATTACACTGTCCAAATGTTACCCATTATATGATTTAACTATATAGAGGGGACAGTCATTATTTGTAAGTAAAGTAGCCCTCACTTATCCCTGGGGGTTATGTTCCAAGATCCCCAGTGGACACCAGAAAGCATGGATAGTACCCAAACTTATAAATACTGTTTTTTCCTATATACACATACCCATGATGAAGTTTAATTTATAAATTAGGGACAGTAAGAGATTAGCATCAGTAACTAAATAATAAAATATAACAATCTTAACAACATACTGTAATAAGTTATATGAACTTGGCCTCTCTCACAGTATCATATTGTCCTGTACTTGCCCTCCTTCTTGTGGTGATGTGAGGGTCCTGTCCTAGGCAGGACAGAGTAGGACGGTGTGGGACTTCATGCTGCTCAGAGTAGCGCACAACTTAAAACATATGAATTGTTTATTTCTAGAATTTTCATTTAATATTTTTGGACTGCAGTTGACCACAGGTAACCAAAACCACAGAAAGTGGAAAAGGAGGGACTACTGTAGCTGGAAACCACCCATCCTCAAAGACCACCTTAGAGATTTAGTTTGAGCATGAAGTTGCTTTCTGTTTCTGTTTCTGTTAAAAAATTCTGCTGTTTATCCTTAATATAGAGCTAAGGAAATCCATCTTCTGTCTATAGATATCTTTCCAGTACACTTTGGCTTTTAGAATCTTGTTGTTTAGTCGCTCAGTCATGTCCTACTCTTTTTGCGACCCCATAGACTGTAGCCCCCCAGGCTCCTTGGTCCATGGGATTCTCCAGGCAAGAATATTGGAGTGGTTGCCATTTCCTTAGAGGAAAGTAATGCCCTAGATAGTAATAGACTAAGATTCTTGACCTCCTAGATCAATGTCAAGTGTGAGATCATAGCTGATGCCTGACATATATAGGAAGCATTTGATAAATAGTAGTTGTACCGTCATGACTCTGGCAAGTATCAGAAACTCAGCACATTGTGCAAAATAAAGAATTTGTTAAAACAGGGCATCTTCTAGAAACCCAAGGCAGGAATGCAGCCTATTTTGAAATGCCCACCCTGCCTTTGCCTCTCTGTATAATGTAACCATTCATTGTCATTCATTCAGCTCCTACACACCACGCATAGTGTTTGCAGCTGGAACACAATAGGAAACACAAATGGATTTTTAAAAAAATTTTTTACAGTGTAAGTCCCAGAGCTTACAGTCTAGTGGAGAGGTACAAATCAATCACACAAGTAAATATAAAACCACAACTTTGGCAATGCTGAGAAAGGCAGGTACATGGTGTGAGTATGTGAAAAAGGAGGACTTGACCTACTTGGGGAGGCCAGGGAAGGCTTTCCTGAGGAAGTGAGGGCTGAGCAGAGATCCAAGTCAAAGCAAGCAATAATAAGATGATAGGAGAAAGGGAAGAACTTTCCAGGCATGGAGAGGAGTAAAGGCCTCCTGGCAGGAGGAAGCATGGCTGGAGAGCAGAGAGATCAGGGGCCGAAGGTCACAATAAAACCAAGGTCAAAAATGGGGAATTTAGCCCAGAGCCACGCATTCCATTCTACTACCAAGCCATCCCAGCCAACAAACATCACCTTCTCTCCACTCAGAACTTTCCACAGAGGGAGTTCCCTGGCAGTTCAGTGGTTATGACTCTGTGCTTCCACTGCAGGGGGTGTGGGTTCGATCCCTGGTGGGGGAACTAAGATTCCACAGCCTGGCCAAAAACCAAACAAAAACCACAAAAGTTTTCATGGAGACAAAGTTTCATCAGTTAACACTCACACAAAAGGATACAAATGACCAAGTAGAACACAAACTGAGAACCTTGCCACAGAACTCAATTTGTTGTTTCCTTGTTGAGTTTGACCAGTCGGGGACTGGGGAGCCCTGGGGAGTAGTCTGTCAGTGGTACTCAAAGTGTGGTCCCTGGGCCACTAGCAGCAGCAGCTCCTGGGAACTTATTAGAACTGCAAATCCTCAGGACCCACCAACGGGTTTCCCTGGTGGCTCAGATGGCAAAGAAACTGCCTGCAATGAGGGAGACCCGAGTCTGATCCCCAGGTTGGTATTATCCCTTGGAGAAGGGAATGGAAACCCACTCCGATATTCTTGCCTGGAGAATCCCATGGACAAAGGAGCCTGGCAGACTACAGTCCATGGGGTTGTAAAGAGTCGGACATGACTGAGCAACTCACGCACACACAGGACCCACCAAAGACCTGTGAGTCAGAAACTTGGGAGGTGGATCCAGCAATCTGTATTGGAACAAGCAAGACATCCTGCAGGGGCTTCTAAAACACAGAAAGGTCTGCATGAGATATTTTCAAACCTGTCCAATCATCCAAATCATCTGAGGAACTTGTTAAAATATTCCTAGGCTACATTCCCATATCTACAAAACCCAGAATCTCAGGGTGGGAACCTGTATTCAGGTGATCAGCCTGATGTGGGAGCCACTGGTCGAC
This sequence comes from Bos taurus, assembly GCF_002263795.3. Classification (NCBI taxonomy): domain Eukaryota; kingdom Metazoa; phylum Chordata; class Mammalia; order Artiodactyla; family Bovidae; genus Bos; species Bos taurus. The sequence goes on from NC_037339.1 coordinate 15,109,357, forward strand.
ATCAAAGTCATTCAGCATCTGGCATGGTGAGCAATTAATCTTCATATGCCACTTTTCCTTGCTAGGTGATTAAGGGCAGTAAGTATCACAAACTCTACAAGCCAAACTCAGTACGTAATTTGATTCGTATCTTCTATCTTCTCAGCTCTTTGATTTTAAAACAGTACCTTTCAGAGAGCTTCTTCTGATGCTTTTTGATGAATGTCTCCTTGTCTGTCTCATCATCATACCCACCAAAAACCACATGAGATCTAATAGGCGCTTACCAAATTCAAACATTGTTACCTTAGTTGTGGTCAAAAAACTATTTCTTGAAAACGTCCCCAACATTCCAAAATATTCAAAAGAAAAGTGCCCAGCCTAGTAACACAAGTATGGATCTAAATCAGTTTTTTCTTTTTCCTGCTTCTGTAAGGAAATAGATTTCTTTCACAGTGATTTGGCAGTGTTTTAAACATACAAATAAATATGGGAAGAATTGAGACGATGTCTAAAAACAAAAACTAAAAAAAATATTTCCAGAGTTGAAACCATAAATGTAATCCTAGATTTATTTTCAAGCAACAGAATTTTTAAGAATTTTCCTATCTTTAAATTCTTCCATATCCTGGGATTTATGCAGTTCATCTGCCAATAACATTGACTGGTCTATTGTAGGTAATTTTACATGTCTCAGAAACTCTCAAACAAGATAATGATATATGACTTCAGTTCAGTTGCTCAGTCTTGTCCAACTCTTTGTGACCCCATGAATCGCAGCACGCCAGGCCTCCCTGTCCATCACCAACTCCCAGAGTTCACCCAAACTCATGTCCATCAAGTCAGTGATGCCATCCAGCCATCTCATCCTCTGTCATCTCCTCCTCCTCCTGCCCCCAATCCCTCCCAGCATCAGGGTCTTTTCCAGTGAGTCAACTCTTAACATGAGGTGACTTACTTCACTCAAGATATAAGGCCATAGGCCAGTGAAAAGGGACAAAAAAAAAATGAGTGGTCACTAACGTTAAAAAAAAAAGGCCTCAATTATTAGTTATCTTCAGATAGTTTAATGGTTAGGGGAAGCAATCTCTGATTGTGTAAAACCAGAATTTGTGAAGTGGCTGCTGCTATCATTCCAATAAAACAAGGAAGTGGGACTTGCCCAGTCCAGTGGTTAAGACTCCATGCTTCCACTGCAAGGGGTGCGGGTTTGATCCCTGGTCAGGGAACTAAGATCCTGCATGCCATGCAGCCAAAGAAACCCCCCAAAAACAAGGAAGAAATTTCAGTAGTTTTAAGAAATTGGAGAAAAGTGCATAGGAAGGAAAAAAAGGGAGCCTTGATCAAATAACTGTGCCTTTGAAGATATTAATTCAAATAAAGCCTGTAGTTTGGCTTTACAAATTAAAGCACAAAAATAAGCAGAAAAACATGCGGATACTGAACTGCAAATATTGAACCCAGGAAATGATGGTATTCCCTCCTAATAACCAGAAATCAAGTTGCCAGAAACTGGAATGTGGAAACCTTCATACAAGGGTTGCAAGATCCTGAAGCGAAGATGTCAAAGTTTTTCCAGGATTTGTACAGACTTAGGTAAGTCAGCCGGATACAGAGGACCAATTGAAGAGACTTGCTTTTTTTTATTATTATTTATTTCTGGCTGTGCTGGGTCTTCGTTGCTGCACAGGAATTCTCTAGTTGCGAGGAGTGGGACCTACTCTCTAGCTGTGGTGTGGAGGCTTCTCACTGTGGTGGCTTCTCTTGTTCCAGAGGACAAGCTCTAGGCGATCGGGCTTGAGTAGTTGCAACACACAGGCTCAGCAGTTGTGGCTCCCAGGCTCGAGAGCACAGGCTCAGTAGTTGGAGTGCAGGGGCTCAGTTACTCTGTGGCAGGTGGGGTCTTGCCAGACTAGAGATAGAACCCGTGTCCCCTGCATTGGCAGGCAGATTCGTATCCAGTGTACCACCAGGGAAGTCCCACTTGATCTCTTTATGAGATGACCCAGCAAGTGTCCCAAACATTAGCCACACCAGTGCGTGTTTCACAGGACACACTGCACTGCACACACAGTCTCTAGGCGTACAGCTCTAAAGAACAGAACTTCGAGGTGGGGTCTTTTGTCTGTGCATCAGAGTATTTGTCTTCTTCATTATTCCGTTTAACCATACTTACTGATTTTCCCCTCTTCCAATTTTGAGAAAGAAAGAATCCTTCGTTTGCTAGGTCACTTCCAAGCTGCCTCCAGGTCTGCTAACAAGAGACTGTTCAGGAGCAAGTCTGCCCTCCAGAGCTCAGCTTCCATTAGAAGTGGCTTCTCTTCTGGCGATCTCTCGGTCCATTTCAGGCTTATACATCAAGCAGTCACCAGACAAAGGAAGTGAATAAGGCAACTTTCAAATGCTAATTCAGACTGTGGGCTGTGAAAATTAGAAAACCCTCAGAAGAAAGACTGCCCTGGCCTGTCCATCAGTGGGGGTCTTGCCTCCCCTCTCCCTGAGGACTCACTGACCCTAGCACCCAGCAGTGGGGCAGAGCTCCACAGAGCACCACCATCTTCACACTTAAATTCAAACACACTGTCCTCCTCAGAATTTAACTCTCATTTTGTAATGGAAAAGAGGAAGGTGTTAGTAAATACAAGAAATAGGTTGAGCTTTTAAATACATCCAAAATATATTTTCCACTTCTCATACACAAAATGAGGCACAATATGAAATATACAGGATGATCTCAACTATGTTATCATAAAAAGTTATAGAAGCTTATCTGATTGTAAGGAGTTAATTTATAAATGATAGTTTTGTTTTTTTTTTCAAATCCCTATCTTCTAGGGATGTATACTAAAATATACAGGGATAAAATAGTAAGATTCTTGAGCACAAGCTTCATATTAGCCTCCAGTGGGGTGGGGTGACGTAAGGTGGGCTGGCATGGCTAAGGCGTAACTGAACATGACCGGCCACGGACAGATGAAGTGCTGACGCTGCAGGGCGGGTGGGAAGAAGGGCATCACTACATCACTCTCTTTCTATACGTCACATACTTTTACGTGTGCTTGAAATTTTCCAAAAGAAAATGCTTTTTAAAAAAGCCACAGGGACTTCCCTGGCTGTTCCGTGGTTAAAACTCCATGCTTCCAATGCAGAGGGTGAGGGTTTGATCCTTGGTCCAGGAACTAAGATCCCACGTGCCACATGGTGAAACAAGTAAAAATTACTTAAAAAAAAAAAAAAAGCCACAAAAAGGAGAGAGAGAAAAAAATAAAACAAAGATACTTACCCAAAAAACTGCAGAGTGAAAAAAGAGACTCAGGTAAAAGTCTTTATTAAAACAATCAACTACTCTCTCCCTATGTTCCAAATTCCTTGAAATGATCATTTTTAAAAACAAATGAATACTTACAACAGGGAAGAAATATAAGATAAAGGACGGCATCAGGAAACCAGTGGCTTGAGAAACTCCTAAATTCCTCAAAGTGGTTCTCAAAATGCACCCCCCCTCCAAAAAAAAAAACACCAGCGCTACCTGAAACCTGCCATACGTGCAAATTCTCAGGCCACATCCCAGTTCTTCTTAATTATAACCTTTGGGGGCAGAGCCCTGCAATCTGGTTTTAACGAGGCCCCCAACTGATTCTGATGAACCAAAGTCTGAGAACCACTATAAAGCTGACCAGGAAACTTGGAAGGAAAGTTATGACCAACCTAGATAGCATATTCAAAAGCAGAGATATTACTTTGCCAACAAAGGTCCATCTAGTCAAGGCTATGGTTTTTCCTGTGGTCATGTATGGATGTGAGAGTTGGGACTATGAAGAAAGCTGAGTGCCGAAGAATTGATGCTTTTGAACTGTGGTGTTGGAGAAGACTCTTGAGAGTCCCTTGGACTGCAAGGAGATCCAACCAGTCCGTCCTAAAGGAGACCAGTCCTGGGTATTCATTGGAAGGACTATATTGAGGCTGAAACTCCAATACTTTGGCCACCTCATGCGAAGAGTTGACTCACTGGAAAAGACCCTGATGCTGGGAGGGATTGGGAGCAGGAGGAGAAGGGGACAACAGAGGACGAAATGGCTGGATGGCATCACCGACTCGATGCACGAGTTTGGCTAAACTCCGGGAGTTGGTGATGGATAAGGAGGCCTGGCATGCTGCAATTCATGGGGTCACAAAGAGTCGGACACGACTGAGCGGCTGCACTGAACTGAATAAACCTGACCAGGTTGACAAGAAACAAAAGGAAGGCCTCCGCCCAAACCAGCCCCAGAGACAACCACAGGAAAGGTAAAGTTAGTCCAGAGGCACTCTAAGCCAAGTCAACAAATGACAGAAAGCTGGGGACTAGCTCCAACAGTTAAGTCCTAAACCTGCCCACGTCCAAAACCAAGCAGTTGGTGGGAGTGGCAGATAAGAGTTCTGCCCCGGAGAAAAGCTCCATCCTCAGATTAAAACTCTTGGTATTTTGGCAAAGAGGTAGGAGTGACGCCAAGAGCCTAGATTTTTTTGCCCACTCCCCCTCTATTCTAAAAAATCTGTGTGAACAAAGCTTCCTTTTCTCAGTCAAGGTAAACATCTTTTGGAGCAAAGAAGGCTTTATACAAATCTGGGAAAAATCCATGCCAACCCATTAATCAAGAGACTCTCTTTCATATGTAAAAGTGATTCTTTCAACAATTAGCAGTAAGATAATTGTTCAGTAAACTGAACAAACAGAACAACTGACAATCAATGGGGAAGCAAATAATTCAAGGAATAGAAAATAACATGAAAATTCTCACTGGTATCCTTAGAAATATAAGGGTACTACACTTATGAAAAAAGCAATCAGAATAAGAAAGCAGTCTTAAATATTTGAAAACAAATTACTAAATATTAAAAACTAAACAGAAAAGCTAAATGATTGTAGCATATCACAGCATATCATCAAGTAATTAAATGTTGAATCCTCATTTCAATTCAAAAAAATGAATTGGGAATTCCCTGAAGAGGGAATTAGTGATTTGGAAGATAACATTTGGGCGGGGGTGGGGGGGTGGGGGGGATGCTGCACCACGCACAGCATGCAGGCTCTCAGTTCCATGACCAGGGAATGAATGAACCCTTGCCCCTGCGGTAGAAGCTTGGAGTCTTAACCACTGGACTACAGAGCAAGTCCTTGGAAGATAACATCTAGAGAAATCTTTCAGAATAGAACAAAAAGACCAAGACAAATTATATAAGTCCAGTGAAAAGATCAGGTCACGAAGTTCCATATTCACTGGTTAAGTCCAGAAAAACAAAAGAAAAAACGGAAAGAAAATAAATCATTTTAGAAATTGTCCTTAGTCCAAGAATGGTACAATTCTTCAGAGTGAAAGGACCGTAAGGTAAGTAGAATGAATGACATATACTATATCCCACATACCTGGGCATTATTGGTGAAATTTTAGGACTCCAAGCATAAAAAAAAAACCCAAGGTTTTTCATGAAGGTGAAAAATAAGTTTTTGCCAATACAGACAGAATCGGACTGCTGTCTGCCTTTTAATAAGCAATACTGGATACTAGCGATCATGTGTTCAATTTTGAACCTAATACCCTAAACTCGGAGAAGGCAACGGCAGCCCACTCCAGAACTCTTGCCTGGAAAATCCCATGGACGGAGGAGCCTGGTAGGCTGCAGTCCATGGGGTCACTAAGAGTCGGACACGACTGAGTGACTTCACTTTCACTTTTCACTTTCATGCATTGGAGAAGGAAATGGCAACCCACTCCAGTGTTCTTGCCTGGAGACTCCCAGGGACGGGGGAGCCTGGTGGGCCGCCGTCTATGGGGTCACACAGAGTTGGACACGACTGAAGCGACTTAGCAATACCCTAAACTAGTTTTTTTTTTTTTAATTGAAACGAGGATACAGCATTGAATTATTTGATGATATGCTGCAATAAACCAAAACAACTAACCCTGGGATAAAGGGAAAGGCAGTGAGAAGGAAACAGTGAACTAACAGTTTTCTAAGTAATGATGCATAATGTCAAGACACAAACGCATACACACAAAGATAACAGAGATGAATCTAAAAATACTAACAGGATTGCACCAGAAGAGGATCCAGGTGGGGAAGTGAAAGAATGCTAAGGTAACTGACTTAATTAGGAGGTGAGTGCAAAATATGGCTGCTGATTAATAAGTATAGAGAAAAAAGGTAACCCCTAAAGAAACAGCAATATGTTGAATTAATTTCAAAGCACTAGGAGAAAAAACAACAATCAATCAAGCCAATAAAATGGTGAAATAAAAACAGGCACAATATTCAGAAAATACAATGGCAGAAACAGTCCAAACATTTCAACTGTTTCAATTAATATGAATGGATTAAATTTCCCAGAGACTCTTACATTGAACTCCCCTAAACCTGTTTTGAAAATAGAAGCCAATGGAGAGAGTATTAAGGACAAAAAAGAATATCTCATAGTTGTAAAAAGCACAACTCACCAAGAGTCACATAATGCTTTCACATCTCTGAAATCAATTCATTAAATGGACATCAAGAATGTAGAAGTTCTGACAATTAACAAGGTAAATCCAAAAAAGAACAGGCAAGGCACCCGTCTCCCCTCAGAACTCAAGAATATTTACAAATATTGACCATGCATTCCATAAAGCAGAAACCATACAGGTTACACTCTACCTGCTTGGGAATTGTAAACATACTTAAGCAATTCCTGGGTTAAATATAAAGTGAACTGAATCTGAAATTACCCCCTAGAAATAAACACAGCTTAACAGTCACCACAGCTTAACACTGTTGGACACAGCCAGGGCAGTACTCAGTGGGGCATTTTCAGTCTTTACCACATTTATTAGAAAACAAGAAAGACTGAAAATAAAACATGGCACAATTTACCTTAGAGCAGTGATTGTCAAAGCCCCTGGAGACATGATGGTTCTTCGAAAATAGACTAGGAGTCTGTGAATTCATTTATATATTTGAAACCTACGGAAATTGCATGCTAACCTGAGATAAAACTGCAGACTAGTCAAAATTTGAATATCAAATCAGTTTGTAATATTGGTTACTTCTCTGTCCTGTTGAGATGAACTGGGTTAAGAGTAACATCTTTGAATAATGCAAGGTTTTATTCATTTTTCTTTTACTCCATTAAAGTATTATATGAACTGAATTAATGAATGAACTAGTTGGTAATTTTCCAAAATACAGGGCTCTTTGGAGAAAGAGAGTAAAATAGAATAAAAAGGTCTGCATGGTTGTTACCAGGATGGGAAACATTGACGTCAATATGACTGTTAATCTCAGGTCTGTGATGTCACGGTGTTAGGTACCAGATGTTCCAGGATTCGGGATGAGATCTTATATACATAGAGGAGCAAAAGGGGCAGAGGGCTGCTATCAGCTCTCTTGTCCTACTTCTTGAAGTCAAGATTCCTGGATTTCAATAATCACGATGTCAAATAAAATTAATTTTCCAACTACAAGAGACTAAATTTTAAAAATCTAGCTCCTTTGGCTGAATGTCAAGAGAGGAGCTTTAAGGAATGCATTTGAGTCAGTTCTGATGAGATGGATGAACCCAGAGCCTATCATACAGAGAGAAATCAGCCATAAAGAGAAACACAGGTATCATGGATCAATGCATCTATATGGAATCTAGAAAGGTGGCGCTGACGGACCTGCTTGCACGGCAGCACTGGACACAGACACAGCGAACAGACACGGACCCGGCGGGCAGAGGAGGGAGAGGCTGGGACGGACGGAGAGAGGAGCATGGAAACACACGCAACCACGTGTGAAACAGCCAGCCAGTGGGGATCTGCTGTTGTATGACTCGGGGAACTCAAACCCAGGCTCTGGGACAACCTGGAGGGGTGCGACGGGGTGGGAGGCGGGAGGGAGCCTTAGGAAAGAGGGGACATATGTGTACCTGTGACTAACTCATGTGGATAATAGGGCAGAAACCAACACAATATTGTGAAGGAATTATTCTTCAATTAAAAATAAATGCATTAAAAAAAAGAGTAGAGCTCTAGCACTAGCTAGCACAAACGACCAGAACATAAAAGACCGGAACCTCTGGCATTACAGGAGATAAAAAAAACCTTAGTAGCTGTTATTTATTTAAAACATATTTTAAGGTTCAATGATTACCTTTATAAGCAAATTTTATTCTTTAAATCTCATATGATATTTTACAAATTACTGTTTATGCTGTAAAAAATTAACTGAACCTCATCAAGTACTATACTTTACATACTTTTTCACAGGAAAAAAATTTTAAAACGTCCAATTCTGAACCATACCAAAAAGAAGCACTTCTACTGAACTGAACATAAACAGAAGCCATATCTGTACTATTTCAAATGATCAATACCTGAGCTGCCAATAGGTGAATGTCAACATGTCCTTTGAAATAAACAGCAGAAATTTAAATTTCAAGATGTTCTCATCGTATTAATTCATTCTGGTTTATTTTAAAATACCCTCCTTTTGCAGGGGTTAAAGAATGACTTTCCTCTCCCATTTATTAAAAACAAAATGACTGTATTTCTCTCCTCAACCTACAGTTCTCCTCAGCTTAATTTAAAAATTTTTTAAGTTTTTTTCCTTACCAGTAAACCAGCATCTTCAATTCTTATCTGGCCCAAGAGTAGACTTCCTTATACAACAGCAATAAATACAAAGTAGAATTCTGCCAGCAAATATTACATATGATCCCAACAATACAGACAGTCTTAAAAATCAATTAGCTATTTATTTATATAGCGTCAAAGACTTGAAAATCCTACACAATAGCCCATGAGGCTTACAATTTAATTACTAAATCCAGTTGAAAAAAGAAGACTTTTCACCCACAAACTTGAGTTTGTTACTATCCTACATGCTTCAGATGTGTGTGCTGAAACACCGGGTACCTATTCATCTTTAGTGTTCACAGTAGTAGTATTAAGTCCAAAAAAGTCTTTTTTGATGATGTACCGAACACACTGCAAAATCACATTTCTTTCATGTCGAATGTCCGGAGCTAACAGCTAAAAAATAATAAAGAAAAAGATTAGCTTTTAAATAAAATACATACAAGAAACAGCATCTAAGATATTCTGTGTGCCTTCTCTATATGAAGAACACGGAATAATAAAGATTTGTATTATATTTACTAATTATTTCACTAAAAAACAATGTAAGAATATCTCCTTTTAACCAAAACTATCGAGATTTAAACACTAGTATCCAAGGTCCTCTCCAGGAGTATCAAGAAAGTGATGGGAAAACTAGGTTTAGAAGCTTACAATTCTTTACATCTAAAAACTGTGTTAAACAGGATCCTCCCAAACCCAAATCTATAAACAGTATAGAAACTGGTATGAAGCTATAGTAAATACAGTAATAATGAAACTAGCAGTAAATAATCCCAACATTCCTGGTCTTTCAGGACTTCCCACTTTTGTGCTTACTGTAATTGAAAGAAAACTGAAAATCCCTGGTATCTAGAATACATAACCAAGGAATCACATGTGATTTGCCAAAAAGAATAATGTAACACTCATCTTATTTCTGCTGTCATTGTAGTTCAGAAACACCCACAGAGGAACTTTCAGTAAACAGATGATTTAATATACCACTTACAAGGAAAACATTTTAAAAATGCAGTTTCCTTTACATAGCACCAAAATTTACGAAATAGTACATTTCAGATCGATTTTATTAAGAAGCAACTGTGCCTGTATGCACCATGCGGGTCTGCAGTCACAGAGCCCTCGAGCTGTAGTACAGGCACCTCCCTAACCAGGCAGAAACCCAACTCTGCACAGAGCGTCACCAGGCAGTTTCACAACCCCACTAGAGATTCCAGGGTATCTCCATCACTCTTAGACATGAAAGGCTCAGATCTTTGAACAGCTTAATGTCCATTACCCAGAATCAAAAGAGGCACTATTTCTTTATAATTTAAAGAAAAATTGTAAGCTTTTGAGCACATCACACTGAGAATAAAGTCAACAAAACACAAAACAAACACACAATACCCTTTTTCTCCCTTTAGCCTGCACTGTATTTAGTTGTGCTTTCAATGAAAATTTGAAAAAAGGTCAGTACACTTCGATATACTTTACCAACTACCTAAGCCTGGGTTCCTTTATTTTAAGCAGTTTTGAAAACTGTAATTATTCCACATTTACTGAGTATCAGCTATATTCCAAAGGCAGTTTCAGAACTAAGATACATACATAATTCTTCAAGGAGCATATGTCTCTGGTAACCTTAAAACACACAGGGATGGACACACACACACACACACACACAAGCCCAGCAGCTCTATTCTCAGGACACGAGAACACAAAGACCACTTACCATTTCCAGGAGATATGGATGGTGTGTTCTTGGTTCAAATAATGTTCGATAGTTGAGATCATTCTTTTTCCTCTTAGGATTTGTGTTTTTAAAACTTCTCTTTTGGCTCTCACACTTGGCTTCTGAGGAATTTTTAACAGTTGCTTTAACATCTTGACTTGGTTTCTTAGGAGTATTGCTATGAAGAACCTGGTCTTCTGCCAGAATGTCTGCTTCAGTCCTGATGGGAGCTTCTACATGTGATGAAAAATAAACACAAAAATAACAAATTAAAAAACAGGTAAAACTTCCAAAAATAACCAATAAAAACACCCCCCACAATAATCTCCTTCCCCAGCCATAACAGTTACTTACTTAAAACTGAGCATGTACAGTGTATTACAAAATTTTTCAAATTGGGAACTATGACTGCCAATAACTGAGGAGATTACTGTCAAGAGCTATGGAAAATGATCCCTATGAAAGAAGTAATACCAGATGGAAACTTGGATCTACACATAGGAGTGAAGAGGGCCAGAGACAGTCGATATGTGGATAAATACAAACGACCTTTTTCATTTGAAAAAATTTTGTAAAGATAATTGACAACTGAAAGCAAAAATGCATAACAACAATGTCTGTGGGGCTTATCAGCATCTGCAGAACTAAAACCTGAGAGCACAGCACAAAGGGAGGGAAGAGGAAAACCTAAGCATACTGCTGTAAAATTCTTAAATTACAGGAACACCTCGTTTTACTGTGCTTTGATTTAATGGTCTTCAGAGACAAAGCATTTTGTACAAATTGAAGGTCTGTGGCAACACTGATCAAGTCTGTTAGCACCATTTCTCCAACACTGTTTGTTCGTGTCTCTGCATCATATTCTGATGATTTTTGCTCAATGTCTCAAACTTTCACTGTTATTATGTTATGGGCATGTGTAATCTCTGATCTTTGATACTACTATTATAACTGTTTGGGGTCACCATAAACCATGTCCATATAAGACAGTCAACTTATCAATGTTATGTTCTGCCTGCTCCCCCTACCTGCCATGCTCCTCTCTCTCTCTTCCTCCTCAGGCCTCCCTATTCCCTGAGACATCATACTGAAAATAGTACACGGTTAATAACCATACTAATGGTTGATAACCACAGGCTTCCTCAGTGGGTCAGCTGTAAAGAATCCGCCTGAAATGCAGGAGCTCCAGGAGACGTGGGTTCGATCCCTGGGTCAGGAGGATCCCCTTGAGTAGCAAATAGCAACCCACTCCAATTTTCTTGCCTGTGAGATCCTATGGAGAGAGAAGCCCAGCAGGCTATAGTCCATGGGGTCACAAAAGTAGGACATGACTTAGAGACTAAAACAAAAACAACAGAGATGCTATTTCATGGTTCAGAGAAGGCTCACTTTATTTCCTTGTTTCACTTATTGCAAAGTCCTGTTGTGTCAATAGCCTATCCCAATCTATAGCCCAGTAACACTGCAAGCTAGAAATCTGCTAGTGACCTGGATGGCTTAATAAAAGCAAATTCAAATTACATAAAATAATTCCTAAGGCTTAGGAATGTGAAGCAAGGACTTTTTCCTGAAGGCAAGACATTTTAGACAATCAGTCAAACTGAATTCATACAAAGTCAAAAGAATAGCTATGCACCACCTATTGCCACACAAAGAAAGATGTAACGGAAGGCAATGCAGTTGGCTCCTTTAGACCTAAGCTTTACGTCAGCTTTGCCACATACTAGTTTTGCCAGTGTGTCCTCTTGAAGCTTCAGCGTCTATAAAATAAAGGGCTGAAAACTTGATCCCTTCCAGTTTCCTCTCTGCCTCCTCAAAGTGGCAGTCTCAAAATGAAGACATGAGTATAAAACTATTAAATATCTTATCTTAGGAATGAGAGAGGAAAGCATTTGTATGGCTTGTTTTTATGGGATTCAGTAATCTGGTAATAGTGTTCTTTGCTATCACCTGTCATAAATACACAAGATAAGCAGGAAACGTAATATGTGTTTAAAGAATAACTTCATCTTCATATCAGTGTACTAGAAACAAGAGTAAGGAACTAAATACTGTTTTTCTTAAAATTCAAAAAAAAAAAAAAAAAGAAGAAGAGGCAACCATCTGTAAAGGACTCCTCTGATAAACCCAAAGCAGATTATATTTCAAAATTCAAGCAGCCTTTAACCAGTTAACATGGTAAAGCTTGGCCTTTCAAAAAGAGGAAAAAAAAAACCTGTATGTTATAGATACCCAGATCTAAACCTTAACTTTCATATTAAAGCCCAACTCTTTCTTCTTCAGCATTTTCCAACTACATAAACATTGATTTTCTCTAGCTTAGTCAACATTAAAAGTCCTGCCATCTTCATCCAATTACATTTAAACCTCCCTTTCATCCTACATTTTCACTTTGAAGACCCTCTATTCCTGTCTTCGGTAGAGCCCCTACTGTGATGATGCATGTGAGACACACACTCAGAATTCTCTCGTGGCTGGTGAAGCCCAGATGTAAAGACCATGCAGAGCCAGGGTCAGAGGCGCGACAGGACACACGGTTATTCACGAAACCAACGCTGGGTTACTGGTGTGAACCTTGGCTCGAGTTGCCCATACTGCCAAGCCTACTCGTAGCCCTGTTAGGAGGCCCTAGAAGAGATGCCAGACATTGAGTTGGTTTATCACCATTGCTTTTTTTGGGGGGAGGGGGAGTTTGTCATCACCTTTTAAGGTTAAAACATGTATCCTGAATAACATTAACTTCTCAGAAACACTATCAAAAGGATTCCATGTCTCCCAACCTTTAAAATACACAGGCTAATGCAACACAAGCACATACGATTCCCGTGTTCTCCGAAGGAGACAGCTTAGGTACATGTGCTCTATAAGGAGCGATGCCCCATATACAGGTAAGGAATTTTACCATCCTCTTTGTCATAAAGGACCCCTCTCCAGCTTCAAAAGGTGCGAAACGTGTTAAGACAAGGGTTCTTGAGAGTGGGAAGGAGTATTAACTTCCTTTGCTTTATCTTTTAGAATTTTCTCTGATTTCACTAGTGGATATCTCTTCCCCTTCCTCTTCTTTCATTATGTTATTTTTGCCCCTTTCTCCTAGAGGAGCAACACAGTTCTCCATCTCTCCCACGTCCCTTCATCCCATGTTAACTTCGGAATCAAATGAGAAAGGAATTTGAGGCTCAACTTAAGAATGTGCATGACACATCTCGTCCTCAGATACATACACGTGAAAGGATGCTACTGATGCACAGTGTACATCAGAGGCAACAGTGGAGCGAGCCACACCCACTGTTACCACCCGGAGCCAGGCTCACCTTCCGGCTCACTCTCTGACCCCGAGAGGCCGCCGTAGCTGCTCATCAGGGAGCACAGCGCTGGGGTCACTTCCTTGGGTATGACAGCACTCTGCGGTTTCTCCTCTTTGTCAGACTCTGAAACAGGAAGCACTGAGAATGAAACTGTACATCAAAAATATCTACCAGCATAAAAATGAAAGCTGACAGCCCCCCACCCCCTCATGTTAGTGAAAAGAAAGCACTTTCTGATCATGTCCTCAATCTTCCTGAAAACGAAACCCAGGAGACTTGAAAATTTTCCCCTTGGTTTAAATCTTCACAGTCAGAGAAGCTATCTGCCCCAAAGAGAAAACAGAGGGGCAAATGGAAGCTATATGCAACTCAAGTCTCTTACCATGCTTCACTGGTTATGGAACTTGAGTCTTCTCTAAATGAATTATACAGTCTTTGTTATTATTTTATTTCATGATATTAATTCATTTTATTACAGTACCAGGAAAGCCATAAATGTATTTTTAACATCACTGGACTAGGATCATAGACTCTGAAAATTAGATTTGGAGTAAATAAAATATAAATGGCCACTCTTTTCAAGACTGGTTTAGAGGGTACAAGTAGTATTTCAACCTTTCTACAGTTAAAGGCATAAACATAACGCCTCACTGAATCTGCCCTAAATTTTTATTGTTGAGAACTTCTAAGAACTTAAGTAAACAAGCCAAGCACGAGAATTTAGCGAGTACTAAGAGCCTGCCAAAGGTGAAGTGTTTGATCAGAGCCCAGCAAGTTTAGTTGTAGCCCCAGGACACCACCTATTGCGTTTATTTTTGGCACCTCTGAAAGTGTATTACATTTATTCTGAACAAGTCAGTAGTGCCTGACGGAAGAATGAAGACAATAACTTGCTTGTGTAATGAACCAGCTCAACCCCACAACCAAGAGAAAATGTTTCAAGACAGTACTGAACATTCACCAAGTCGGTCCAAGGGAAACCGAAGCACGCCCGCAGGAAAAAGGAAGTGAGCATGGAACGACCACCTTCCGGTCGATGAAGTGAGAGCCCCTCTCCACCAATCCACACTGCCCAGCACCCACTCCAAAAACTGCTCCTCGTCAATTCCGAGCTAACTTCTTATCTTTTCTCCTGAATTAATAAAGGGGAATTGAAAATATGCAGTTTTATTTATAAATGACTAGTGGATAAAACAGAATCTGCAACAATATTAGTGTGGAGACTGTTCATCTCATTGTTTAAACGATGATATGCCAAAATGTAGAAGCACCAAAAAGTACAATACAGATGACTAAATAATGCTCTTTAGAAGCATGAGCTCATTTAACGCTTTTGAAGTATCACCTTCATTATTAATTACAGGTGATAATACCAAAATTCAAGAGAATCTGAACTGGATGATCCCTCAGGTAACAGAACAATACAACAGCCAGGTCAAATTTAAATCCTGGCTACCTGACTCTAAATCCCAAGTATTAACTAGTGGGCTAGAATATCTCCTACAGATATATAAAGTCCTCTGAAAATTAAGTCATCCTACCAAACTCTCTCTACGGTCAAGAATAATGCCAAGAAATGTCTTTCAGCTACAGCCCATTTCTCTGTTCCCTTTCACAGCAAAACCCCAACTATTTATATAATTCACCAGGGAAGTCGCTTGGGCCTGAAATTTCCTACAACTATCTGACCCTCTAGAATCTACTTCAATCTGTCTTTCAGGCTCACCACACCAGTGAACTTTTTCTTCCAAGGTCACCGGATTCTTCTGTGTTGCCACGTCTAAAGGTCAGTTGCTGGTGTTCATCTTACTTAACCTAGTGACAACATCTGATAGTGCGACCGACCCTTGAACAACGCAGGCTTGAAGCTCACAGGTCCACTTACACACAGCTATTTTTCAATACGAAATACTACTGAAACCAACCTGCAATTAGCTGAATCCATGGATTCAGGGCTGTGGATGCAGAAGAACCACATTACACGAAAGGCAAACTACAGGTTAGACCCGAGTTTTCAAGCACGTGGGGGGCTGGCGCTCCTAACCCCTGAAATTGTTCAAGGTCAACGGGAGACCTTCATGTGACTTCCAGAACCCTTTCACTTGGCTCTCCTTTCCCAGAATTTAGTCTCCCTACTAAATTCTCTTCATTGACCAACTTCAAAATTCTTGAGTTGTCCCTGGGTCCAATCCTCAGCAAGCTTTCCCTCTGTGCCTCTTTCTCCTCTTATGATTTCACTTTATCTCAAATCTTAAAGTACTATTTGGAGGCCAATAAATCACAACTGTATACCTTCAGTTTTCCCCTAAAGCCCAGAATAAACTAACTGTTCAACATCTCTACTTAGATATCAAACAGGCATCTCAAAGGTTAGCATGCCCCAAAACAAAACAAAAAACACTTGATTTCTCCTGCAAACATGCCTACCAGTTGGCCTCCATCTCAGTAAATGCCAGCTTTTTTCAATGGTTACAGCAAAACCTAGCAATCACCCTGACTCTTCACTTTCTCACATACCATATCCAATCCAGCAACAAATACTGTCAGCTCTGTTTTGAACATATATCCAGAATCACACAAATTACTTCACTCCTACAACCGCAATCCAAGTCAACATTTCTTACCCAGACAGTTCTAGCATCCTACTAAAAGAACAGCCTGATATGATCTGCCCACCTCTGCAGTCCATTCGCCACTTTAACACATCACATCCTCTCTGCTCAACCTCAGAGTAAAGTCCCAAGTCCTTTCCTGCCTTAGACAAGACCCTATTTGAGCTGATCCTTCACCACCTTCTTCCTGCCTTACTCCACTCCAACCCTGTTGTTCCCCAAGTACACAAAGCATGCTCTCCCCATGGGGTGTTTGCAATTGTTGCTTTCTCTGCTTGGAAAACTCTCAAGTCTCAGCTCCTAATTTCACTCAGAATTCTTAGTATCCCCTTATCAGAGATGCCTTTGCTAATTATACTAAATAGCACACTGCTTTCTCCAGCTGCCATTCTCAGTCCTTTCCCTTGGCGTTACTCGTCCTCATGAAGGATATCAACCGATATCAACCCATATTTATTTACTGTAGCTTCCCCAAAAAGAACATAAGGTACAGGAGAGAAGGGGTTTGGCTTTGTTCAGTATACTATATCCTCCAAGCCTAGAACAGTACATAAATGCTCAATAAATATTTGAAGAACAAACTGTTGCATGAATGAGTTAAATAAGGACAAGTTCAAAACGGGTAACTAGAACAGAATGACAGAACTGTGCCAAGGTGGGGCCAAAACAGAAACCTGGCTTCATCTGCATTCAGAGACTATTTCTTTTTTTCAATAAAATGATTCTATTTTTCTTAAAAAAATCACATATATGTATCTAAGAAAAATACTGAGGGATATAAAATGTGAGCAGTGGCTGTCTCCATAAGTTAAGGAAGTATATTGCTTTTTATCTTATGCTTTTCCTTTTTCCCCCCCATTTTTTGCATCATTTTTATAATCAGAAAATGAATTATAAAGAAAACACAGGAAAATGAAACCTGGAGGCAAGTATTTCCCCCCAATTCAAGAAGTGGACTGCACAGCTTTAATTGGCCTACATATCAACCCTTCTTCCTGCCTTCCTTTTTCTCTAGACTTTATATTTTAAATCCATTTTAGATTTACACAGGCGTTGCAAAGCTAGTGCCAAGATTTTCCATAAACCCTAGCTTCCCCTAATATTAACATCTTACATAACCACAGTGCATTTACCACAGCTAACAAATGAACGCTGGGATAGTACTACCACCTGAACCACAGACTGTGCTGTAATTTCACCCGTTTTTCCACTACTGTCCTTTTTCTGTTCTAGGAGTCAATCCACCATAGCACATCACGTTCAGTCTCCGGACTCCTTGATCTGTGTCCTCTTCCAATCCGTGACAATTCTTCAGTATTTCCTTGCCTTTCACGAACTTGACTGTTTTTAAAGACTACTGGTCAATTACTGCAGAATATCCCGTAGGTGGGTCTGATGTTTTCTGATGATTAGACTGAGGTTATGGATTCTAGGTAGTGTCCTTCTCGTCATGTATCAGGCGGTACACATCAACCCGACTTATTACTGGTGACGTCAGCCGTGACCACTTGGGGGTCCCCACCATAAAGTTACTCTTCTTCTCTTTTCTTACTCTATTTCTAGAAACAAGTCACTAAGTCCAGCCCACATTCAAGGGGAAGGAAATGAGGCTCTATCTCTTGGAATAAGGAATAGCAAAGAATTTTAGACAGATGTTAAAACCACAGCCTGGGTGGCTGGTGTACTCAGCACTAGGAGTGCCCTACAGCTCACTATTGCTAACTGCCTTCCTAAGGGCAAGAGCTAGGAGCTCACACAAATGAACAGCTCTTTTCCCATTTCATTACCTTCAGTTATGTTCTGGGGACACACCACATGTGACTCTGGCTCATGCGAAACGAAGCTTCTCTAAACAAGGGAAAACTGATAACTGGAGAGTTGAGACACTGAGAACGCTTAGGGTATGTGAAAAACGAAGCTTCTCTAAACAAGGGAAAACTGATAACTGGAGAGTTGAGACACTGAGAACGCTTACGGTATGTGAAACAAGGGCACACGTGGTTCCCTGGAGCTATACTTGGGAGTGGACAGTTGAAAGACCAGTGCTCGGAAACTTAGATTTGTAAAGCGTAAAAGTCCAGAAGAAATCCCAAGTAAAGGATAACAGGAGTTTAATGGAACCTTTCCTATAAAATCCAGCAACCATAATTTGATTGTTGGTATTCTGATTTCCTCAAGGAACATCAAAAGTTTATAGCTTACTCTTAGGATTTTTGTATTCATGCCTTACATGTTCCTCTCTGACCTTCACAAAAATAAGGGTTTCACCATTAAGCCACAACAAAATGACTTGATATCTCTCACTCAACTGCTCCTAGGAACCTGACTGAATGCTTTCTATTATTAGGAGGAAAGGCATTTAACTACTGTCTCTCAGGTCTAAAGTGTCTCTCGAAGATCTAGATACAGGCTTAAATACAGGCACGTGTAAAACGGTCATCTTTCCGTTAATGCTTCACCAGACTAGCACACACTGAAACACTTCTTTAAAAAAATGGGAAAACAGAATTGCCCAACCAGAGCTAACAATACGAAGGCAAAGACTATTCAACATTAAAGAACCCTTCAAATGTTCATTTAGAAAGTTGCATAAAGCAAAGAATTATGTAATTTTCAAGTTAGTTAATGTTTATAACAGTAATCTTTGTATTTGTGTTTCAAGTATTTTAATGACGTGGAAGTTTCTATTTAGGCACAGACTGTATTTCATCATCAAGGTCACAAGCTGTAAGCCTGAATAACTATGTGGGCACTCTCCAACACTTTTTGAAGGAAAAAAAAAAATCAGTACCCAAGAGTAAACTGAGCCCTGGCCCCAAATGCCTTCTGCCTTTTCCTCGCTATCAGCAAGGATAAGAAGATGCTTTTTCTTTCACATCTCAACTCTCCTAGACCCATACAACACGGATTTGCTTTTGAGGGCCAGATTCAGACTTCACATTTGGAGGTAGTGCCGTGTACTAGGACTAAGACCCCTAACTCTGACTCTGTCACTAACTAGCAGCGTGACGAAGGTACACGACTCTAAGTGCCTCGGTTCAAAAATGGAAGCAGCAACTGCATGTACGTGAAAGGTTGTTATGAAGCAAAGAGCTACTATACACAAAGCACTTAGAGCACAGTTAAGTACCTTACTTAATAAGTGTTGCTGCTGCTGCTGCTGCTGCTGCTGCTGCTGCTGCTGCTAAGTCGCTTCAGTCATGTCCGACTCTGTGCAACACCATAGACAGCAGCCCACCGGGCTCTGCCGTCCCTGGGATTCTCCAGGCAAGAACACTGGAGTGGGTTGCCATTTCCTTCTCCAATGCATGAAAGTGAAAAGTGAAAAATGAAAGTGAAGTCGCTCAGTCGTGTCCGACTCTTAGTGACCCCATGGACTGCAGCCTACGAGGCTCCTCTGTCCATGGGATTTTCCAGGCAAGAGTACTGGAGTGGGGTGCCATTGCTTTCTCCTTAGTTGGTGTTAAAACATTTATTATTACTATTCCTACTGAATTTTATCTTGTCATTCTTAGCCCAACATCTCTTTATGCCAAGATCTTTTTCCATCCTGATTTAGTCAGTGAAGCAGTTGCCACGTCCCCGCCCATTTCTTCCCATCATTTACGTTCAATAATCTGCTGTGTGATTATCGCAGAAGCCACCTTCCCCCAAGCTGAGCAGGGCCTGCTGGCAAAGCTACCACAATCACTCATCAGTCCACTCACTGGTAACACGCCTTTGCAGAAGAAGAAGCACTAGCAACTAGATAAAGCCTCACACCTTGTTACTAGAAGGAAAGATGGTAAAATATTTACACTGATGTTTTCATTTTTCAGAAGAGAAATGAAGCCTTAGAGGCTGAATGATATCTTTCTGTGACAGCAACATTTCTGTCCTTTAATTTTTCAACTTGTAAGCAAGAGTAAACATATCTCCTAAATTCTAGAGGGAACTCAAGAATAAATAATAAACATATAAATATATTCTATGCTGTGAGGAAGAACAGTATTATTTAATATACTGAATTAATGTTATTTACCCAAAGAGACCAAGTTCATGCTGAGCAGCATAAATACTGGCTTCCCTTGGAATTACTGCTTTCTAGGTGGGAAAATTCATCTAATGGTGTAAATCTGAATTCACAGCATCAATACATTCAAAACAATCTTAAGATATTTCCAAGATTATATGATACTATGCAAATTACACAATAAATATAATCTTTCTCCCACATTCTGCCTGCTTCATGCATTCATTTCCAAGATTCATAAAAAGTTTCTTAAAGTGAGGTTTTAAATAAGACACTCCTATTAGAAACAAAAGCATCATTCTACTTTTTTACATTTTTGCCATTAAACTTTCCATGCACAAGGATGTGAAGAATCAACTTCTGCATCATTGTCTATACTCTTAAAAACACGGTGTTTTCCTATTTAGCTTACCAGAATCAGTGTTTACCAAAACACCCAGGGGGTCTGAATTTGCCTCAAGTGGACTTTCAGGCTTCAAATCACCCAAGTGATGCCCTGACCCAGCAGCTGTTCTCTGCTCAGCATGGCCATTTTTCCATTTGTGATGTTTGCCAGGACTTTGGATTTTTGCCATCTGCGAATGTCTGGTCATCCCCTTCATCTTGCTGCAGTAAGAAAAATGAAGTTCTTAATATAAAAGGCACTGACCTTTCAAGAAAAATTTGAAAAAGATCACTCAATGCAAAAGAAACTTAGCTGTCAGATCAATCACTTGTCACGTACTACACTAAAGAGATCAGAAAAAATACACTCAATGGCTTCCAAAGGCAGAGCGTTAACTGAGCATACACAATACATCATACTTCATCAATTCCAAATTGCACGTTTCCTTCCCATAATTTAATCTCTCTAAATTGGGCTCTGTTGTACAATCAACAGCAAGTGAGTTTAATTGGCAGCGTTCTTTCACTCCTATTATACATAAGATAAAATGTTCCTTGGGGCTTCCCAGGTGGCCCTAGCAGTAAAGAACCCGCCTGCCAGTGCGGGTGTGGGTTCCAGCCCTGGGTCGGGAAGGTCCCCGGGAGGAGGGCACGGCAACCCACTCCAGTATTCTTGTCTGGAGAATCCCATGGACAGAGGAGCCCGGCAGGCTACAGTCCACAGGGCTGCAAAGAGCTGGAAAGACTGAAGCGACTTAGCACACAAAATATTCCTCAGACTTTACAAAGTGTGTAAACTCTTATCTACTTAATTTTAAGGAGCCTTGAAGTTTCTGACAATTTTATAAATATGCTACCTTGTTTCTTGTTTGATAACTCCTTGAAATAGATTAGACAGGTATTGGGGTGGCAAAAAGGTTCTGGTTTTTCCATAACATCTTACGGAAAAACCCTAACAAACATTTTGGCCAACTCATGTATTATTCTCTTCATGTTACAGGGGGTTTAAACTTAAAAGATCATAGACCAAGCACAATTTCACAGCTAGCTCAAATCAAGTGCCCTCTCAAACCACCTTAATTACTACACTTAAGAGGAAAACAAATAATTATGTGAGCACATGCTTATGTAAACTATGCACAGGAAAAAGAAAAAAGATCTTTTGAGAAAAGGTTCACTACATATACCCTCAATGGACAATAATACAAGGTAAGAAAATAATACTAAGGCATATAATAATAAACTTAAAGGTAGTGATGAAAAGAAAATCTTAAAAGCAACCAGAGATAAAAGGTATTTACACAGATGAACAAGGTAATGGTAACAGCAGATTTCTCTTGGAAACCATGCCACTAAGAAAACAGTGGGGCAACATCTTTAAAGTACTGCAAATATCAAAAACACCATTAACCTCGAACTGCATATCTAGCAAAATTATCTTTCAAATAAGAAGGTAAAATAAAGATCTCTTCAGACACATAAAGCTGAAAGAAGTCATCTTCAGCACGCCCTCACTATAAGAAATGTTAAAGGAAGTCTTTTAGGCAAAAGAAAAATAGTATCAGATAGAAAGATGATCTACACTCAAGAATGAAGGCTACGAGAAATGGTTAACTACACAGGCACCCTAGCCATCAGCTAACCAACCCCTGGCTGTGACTCTGTCAAGATCAGCAGATATCCCCCACCTGACCCCAGATACGTGTGCTATTGAGACTAACATACGAGAGGAAAAAACAAAAAACAAGACACCTATTAAGAGCAAAAAGGCAAACCACAAGTTGCAAGATTGTATCTGCACCACCTATACTCTATACAAAAAATGACTTGTATCTAAGTAAGTAACGCCTACAAATCAAGAAAAGCAACTCTATTAAAAAACAGTCAAAGACTTGAACTGGCACTTCACAAGAGAATTATCAAAATGACCAATAAGCATATAAAAAGATGCCCAACATCATTAGTCATGAGGGAAATGGCATGACATGAGGAAAAGGTATAACGTGTAACAACACCCCATATTGAACAGGACACAGAGAAATTAGATGCAGAGTCAGTAGGCATATAAATCAGGACAACCATTTCAGAAAACTGCTTGTGTCTATCATAACTAAACACACAGTAAGCAAGTACTTATGTCCACAAAAGACACTTAAAAGAATGTTCATAGCAGCTTTACTCATAACAGCCCAAAGTGGAAACCACCCAAGCGTCCAATAGCAGAATGAGTATATTGGCATGGCCAAAAGTTTGTTCCATTTTTTTTTCCGAACCATCTTACAGGAAAACCAGAATTAACTTTTTGGCCAACCCAGATATATTCTCACAACTGAGTTCTATACAGCAGAATGGATTAAGAATGGATTTACAGCTGTATACAACAATATGGATGAATAGCACAAAATAACGTTCAGCCATAGAAACTACACCAAAGAAGATATACTACAGGGTTCCACTTCCCTGTGGCTCAACTGCTAAAGAATCCTCCTGCAGTGCGGGAGGCCTGGGTTCAATCTCTGGGTTGGGAAGATCCCCTGAAGAAGAAAGGTTACCCACTCCAGTATTCTGGCCTGGAGAATTCCAAGGGGGTCGCAAAGAGTTGGACACAACTGAGCGAATTCCACTTTCACTTTCATACAAGTTTCCAAGAACAGGTAAAATAAATCTATGATGACAGAAATCAAAAGAGGTTACCTTTGTGAGGAGGCATAAAACTAGGTGGGAAGGCCTAAGAGAGAAAAGCTCTGTGAGGTAAATATATTCTATACATTATTAATCTATGTGGAAGTTACACGGGTATGTAGGTATGTATGCATGGAGAAATTCATCGAGTTGTACACAATACAAAACAAAATGTGAAAAGTTCTATGAAGGTGAAGTACTGGGGAAATGGGACGTCTCATACACTGCTACTGAGAGAGTAAACTGGGATAGCTTCTATGACAGATATTTGGCAGTTAGCTATCAATATTATGAATACATGTCTTTGACTCAGCAAATCCACCTCTAGGAACCCACCCTCAGAAATATCTGCACGTGTAAAATATATGTACAGAGCAATAAGGGCAACTTTTTATTAATAAAAGATTGAAAACGAATGTCTGTCAATAGAGAACTGGTTTAAAGGGAAAAAAAAAGACGACCTTGTGGGGATATTCCTACACTTCCTACACACCCTCAGAGAATGAGGAGTCTTGTTTATATATTAATACAGGACTATTTATCATTTGGCTAAAAAAAGCAAGATGGAGGACCATATCGAAAAAGGAAAAGAATAAAAAAGACTATTATCTATGTGCTGTATACAAATGAGATATCTCTAGAAAGATAAAATGGGTTGCCTCTGGGAAGGAGAACTGCTCAGCTAGGGTACAAAGATAGAAAAGACCTGTTAATATAAATCATTCTGAAAACCACATGAGTATAGGGTATTATTATACTCATACTATACTATGCATTGGATCAGATCAGATCAGTCGCTCAGTCGTGTCCAACTCTTTGCGACCCCATGAATCGCAGCACACCAGGCCTCCCTGTCCATCACCAGCTCCCGGAGTTCACTCAGACTCACGTCCATCGAGTCAGTGATGCCATCCAGCCATCTCATCCTCTGTCGTCCCCTTCTCATCCTGCCCCCAATCCCTCCCAGCATCAGAGTCTTTTCCAATGAGTCAACTCTTCACATGAGGTGGCCAAAGTACTGAAGTTTCAGCTTTAGCATCATTCCTTCCAAAGAACCTGGAATGTTAGGTCCATGAATCAAGGCAAATTGGAAGTGGTCAAACAGGAGATGGCAAGAGTGAACATTGACATTCTAGGAATCAGCGAACTAAAATGGACTGCAATGGGTGAATTTAACTCAGATGATCATTATATCTACTACTGCGGGCAGGAATCCCTTAAAAGAAATGGAGTAGCCATCATGGTCAACAGGAGTCCAAGATGCAGTACTTGGATGCAATCTCAAAAACGAAAGAATGATCTCTGTTCGTTTCCAAAGCAAACCATTCAATATCACAGTAATCCAAGTCTATGCCCCAACCAGTAACGCTGAAGAAGCTGAAGTTGAACGGTTCTATGAAGACCTACCAGACCTTTTAGAACTAACACCCAAAAAAGATGTCCTTTTCATTACAGGGGACTAGATTGCAAAAGTAGGAAGTCAAGGAACACCTGGAGTAACAGGCAAATTTGGCCTTGGAATATGGAATGAAGCAGGGCAAAGGCTAATAGAGTTTTGCCAAGAGAACGCACTGGTCATAGCAAACACCCTCTTCCAACAACACAAGAGAAGACTCTATACGTGGACATCACCAGATGGTCAACACCAAAATCAGACTGATTATATTCTATGCAGCCAAAGATGGAGAAGCAAAAACGAGACTGGGAGCTGACTGTGGCTCAGATCATGAACTCCTTATTGCCAAATTCAGACTCAAATTGAAGAAAGTAGGGAAAACCACTAGACCATTCAGGTATGACCTACATCAAATCCCTTATGATTATACAGTGGAAGTGAGAAATAGATTTAAGGGCCTAGATCTGATAGACAGAGTGCCTGATGAACTATGGACTGAGGTTCGTGACACTGTACAGGAGACAGGGATCAAGACCATCCCCATGGAAAAGAAATGCAAAAAAGCAAAATGGCTGTCTGGGGAGGCCTTACAAATATCTGTGAAAAGAAGAGAAGTGAAAAGCAAAGGAGAAAAGGAAAGATATAAGCATCTGAATGCAGAGTTCCAAAGAATATCAAGGAAAGATAAGAAAGCCTTCTTCAGCAATCAATGCAAAGAAATAGAGGAAAATAACAGAATGGGAAAGACTAGAGATCTCTTCAAGAAAATTAGAGAAACCAAGGGAACATTTCATGCAAAGATGGGCTCGATAAAGGACAGAAATGGTATGGACCAAACAGAAGCAGAAGATATTAAGAAGAGATGGCAAGGATACACAGAAGAACTGTACCAAAAAAGATCTTCATGACCAAGATAATCACAATGCTGTGATCACTCACCTAGAGCCAGACATCCTGGAATGTGAAGTCAAGTGGGCCTTAGAAAGCATCACTACAAACAAAGCTAGTGGAGGTGATGGAATTCCAGTTGAGCTATTCCAAATCCTGAAAGATGATGCTGTGAAAGTGCTGCACTCAATATGCCAGCAAATTTGGAAAACTCAGCAGTGGCCACAGGACTGCAAAAGGTCAGTTTTCATTCCAATCCCAAAGAAAAGGCAATGCCAAAGAATGCTCAAACTACTGAACAATTGCACTCATCTCGCACGCTAGTAAAGTAATGCTCAAAATTCTCCAAGCCCGGCTTCAGCAATACGTGAACTGTGAACTTCCTGATGTTCAAGCTGGTTTTAGAAAAGGCAGAGGAACCAGAAATCAAATTGCCAACATCTGCTGGATCATGGAAAAGCAAGAGAGTTCCAGAAAAACATCTATTTCTGCTTTATTGACTATGCCAAAGCCTTTGACTGTGTGGATCACAATAAACTGCGGACAATTCTTCAAGAGATGGGAATACCAGACCACCTGACCTGCCTCTTGAGAAACCTATATGCAGGTCAGGAAGCAACAGTTAGAACTGGACATGGAACAAGAGACTGGTTCCAAACAGGAAAAGGAGTACGTCAAGGCTGTATATTGTCACCTAGCTTATTTAACTTATATGCAGAGTACATCATGAGAAACGCTGGGCTGGAAGAAGCGCAAGCTGGAATCAAGATTGCCAGGAGAAATATCAATAACCTCAGATATGCAGATGACACCACCCTTATGGCAGAAAGTGAAGAGGAACTCAAAAGCCTCTTGATGAAAGTGAAAGAGGAAAGTGAAAAAGTTGGCTTAAAGCTCAACATTCAGAAAATTAAGATCATGGCATCTGGTCCCATCACTTCATGGGGAATAGATGGGGAAACAGTGTAAACAGTGTCAGACTTTATTTTTTTGGGCTCCAAACTCACTGCAGATGGTGATTGCAGCCATGAAATTAAAAGACGCTTACTCCTTGGAAGGAAAGTTATGATCAACCTAGATAGCATATTCAAAAGCAGAGACATTACTTTGCCAACAAAGGTCCGTCTAGTCAAGGCTATGGTTTTTCCAGTGGTCATGTATGGATGTGAAAGTTGGACTGTGAAGAAAGCTGAGTGCCGAAGAATTGATGCTTTTGAACTGTGGTGTTGGAGAAGACTCTTGAGAGTCCCATAGACTGCAAGGAGATCCAACCAATCCATTCTAAAGGAGATCATCAGTCCTGGGTGTTTTTTGGAAGGAATGATGCTAAAGCTGAAACTCCAGTACTTTGGCCATCTCATGTGAAGAGCTGACTCATTGGAAAAGACTCTGATGCTGGGAGGGATTGGGGGCAGGAGGAGAAGGGGACGACAGAGGATGAGATGGCTGGATGGCATCACCGACTCAATGGACATGAGTTTGGGTGAACTCTAGGAGTTGGTGATGGACAGGGAGGCCTGGTGTGCTGTAATTCATGGGATTGCAAAGACTCAGACATGACTGAGCGACTGAACTGAACTGATACCTATGAGTATAGGTATATTATTTTAAATTATAATTTTAAAAATTCAGCAAAAGAGTTACAAAAGCAAAAATTTCAGAATTGAAAATATAGAGGTTTTAGGATTTGGGTGTGTCCTCTTTTTATTATTTGTAAGAATGTACATTCATTTAAAATGAGCATTGAGAGTGCAAGCAATTTTCAGGAACTTACCCATACTGTGTCGTCGTCAACACTGCTCCTCTCTTTTCCTTTTCAAGTTTTAACTTTTTCTTCCTTTCAATATTGGCTAGAGTTGGGTAGTTTCTAGAAAACAATAAGAATCCATTATAAAAGGGCTTTTAGAGTACAGTTTTAATTATGTAGTCAAGCAATTGCTGCATTTAACAGTTTTGGTTTAAGTAAAAATGACTAACACAGTAAATTAATATAAACTTGTAATTCCTTCTAGATATTTTTAAGGGTAACAAAAGTAGACTACAACAATGCTACTCTAGATTTTTTCAAGGGTAAAAAATAGTAGGTCTACAGTGATGTAGACCAGTGGCCAGTCCATCTGCTACCAGGTAAGGAACTTACAACAGAATGCCAGTCAAATATATAATGTGCTGAAATGGATATAATTCACATATTTGGCACATATCCATAAATACCGTAAGAAAAAAATGTATTTTCTTAGACATGTACTTACGCAAACACAATTAGTAGGTATATGCAAAGTTACCAAGATAAGGAAGAGACACTTCTCAAAAAATGAACAGTCTACCAGGAAGGACAAGAAAAGCATGGTTATTTCTAAAGAACAACTATAACAAGGTACAAAATAAAATAAGCACCCCCTTGGGAGCATAAAGATTGGAGGGTTGGGAGGAAAGATCATTATCTAGATGAAGAAATCCACAAAGAAAGGAACACGAAAGACACTGGCCTTAAATGGTGTCAACAGACACAAATCCAATGGGAGAGTGTCAGTGCTCCAAGCAGAGCAGACAATGCAGACAAACCAAGGTTTCAAAGTGAGAGAGATATCCAGGGAGTGGCAAGTGGTTCATTTTGGATGAAACAGATACAGGCAATCAGACCAGAAAGGGAGGCTGGGGCCCAAATGTGCCTTGAATGCCAGACTAGAAAGCCTATTTTTAATTCAGGGGTGATGGGGAGCCACTGAAAGTTATGAACAGGGAGAGAGATGAACAAGGCAGTGAGTGAGATTAAATCTGACAGCAGCGTGCAAGATGAATTGCTCCGACAAAGCTTTCTTTGTTCCTTGGCACAGCTGTGTGGAAATGGAGGCACCAAACCTTGGTGGCGAGAGGAACAGCTCCTAGGAGGGTGAACACAGACAGCTCTCCTACCACTCGGCCTGGCTGCTCATCAGAATGAATTCTGAGAAACATCAACACACCGTGTTCTGCCATTATTTCGAGGATTCTGTTTCCACCCTTCTTTTTACAACATCTGCATCACTGACGTGCACAGCTCAGACAACATGAAGCTCATGGGCTGGGCACATTGGAGGATAAGAATGGAAATGACATTGAGTAAGCGGTGAAGTAATTAGAAAAAAAAAGCAATGGATTTCAGCGAGGACAGGACAAAGCAATCTACCCAGCCAAGAAAAATAAACTTCATAAATAAAACATGATTAATGTACAAGCTATAAATAAACATAAGAGGAAAAGACCAAGGTCACAGGAGATAAAAATCTGACAGCCAGTCAGCACCACATGACTCCACTTTCAGAAAGCAAATACAAGGACTCCAGCGCAGGTACGAGTGTGAAGTCCTCCTCTCACGACACTCAAAAGTGATCAGAAACTCTCAGGGAGATACAGCCAGCTTTGTACTGCTGAACTGAAAAGGAATGTTGAGGAAAAATCAAACTTGGAAGGGATTCAGAAGGGACTCACAGATGATTAACAGGATGAAAAATAAAAACCTCCAAAGAAAGATGAAAGGAACTGGAACAACTCGCAGCCTTTAAAAGGAGAAGAAGTGACAAAAACACCGCAATCTTACAGAGAAGACGGCCGACAGCTGTTCGCCATCTGAAGACAAACTCCACACAAGCAGCGATGATGAGGGAAAAGGTGATGACTTTCACAGGCCCCACAGCGTCTACACACGTAACGCACAGCTGCTCAACACTTCTCACATCTCTGAAATTCACTTATTCTTACTGCTTGTATTTCCATAACACTTCTCTTCTGAGTACTGCAGACCAACCCTGACTTAACATCTTGGGCTATATGCTAAACCCAAGGACTTGGCCCTACAGTGCTGCCTGAATAAGCAAGCAGACGGTGTGAAGCGCTTCTCAGTGATAAGGAATATACAGAATTTGTTACAGCAAATGGATTTTAGGTGAGATACAAGAAAGAACCCCATAAATGAGACATCAAGAATGTTGTGGCAATGCCTTTGCTGGAAGTCTTTTATAACAGCTCACTTTTTCTTTCTGGCTGATTAAAGTTATCACTTCCCTAAAGGTAGTGGCTGTTTCTAACCCTCCCAAAGTTTTAAGATTCTGTTTTTCAGTGCTTAAATAAAACTTTCTTCCCCAAAATTATGCCACTCTTCTGTACACAAGAGACTAAAAACTACAGAAAACAAGGGTACTAGAAAGCAAATTTTTCCCCAAAACGGGAATCTAGGAACATAAGACCTAGTTATATATACGATCATCAGGAAGCTCCTTCCAGCAACATACTACTGAGATACAAGATTAAGGAAAAGTCTGATCTTGGACACAGACACAGCTCAGGTTTCTAAAGTACACAAACACACAGCAAACTGTTGGAAAAAATATCACGAACGGTCTTACACTGACTGTATAGTTACATCATGATAAAGCTTAGTTCAATATCTCCCGGTAAAGAACGGATGTTATGAAGCTATAAAGACTGTGAGAAGTGATATTTTCACAGTTGGTTTCTCTATTTTTATCACTTTTCTCCCTACTTCCATCTTTCCCCAACACCCCAAAAGGAACTGACCCTGAAACTACAACACTTTTTTTCTTTCTTTCACTTCTTAACTCCTCTTTGCCTTCCCTTTGCCTAAGCCACAAGCCTCCAATGACAGCTCTTAAGCCCCAGAGTCAATAAATGGGCAACAGGGAACCAATCATTATCTTCACATATCTCATTCTGGTTACATCTTACCCTTTCCTTCTCAAACCTCCACCCACTCACTGGCTTTTCCCTTAAGCCTATTTTCTAGAAAAACAAAATCCCTCTGGACTCTCACTGAACCACAGCTGCTTCAACCAGACTACATTTTTATTTCAAAGTCTTTTCAAACTTCAAAAAGATGTAGCATTCTTCAGGAGCACACCCCCGCTGCTGGAATTCTGCAAGAACTGGGGGTGCAACTGTTAAGCGTTTCCTCAGAGCCAGTTAACTGCTTCAAATAAACAACACACAACTACTCCACCTAGTGGACACCCCATCTGCTGTGAAGTGGGTTTCAGTCTTGAAAAGCCAGATTTGGGAAATGAACCTCTCTCACTCAATTTTCCCTAATGCCAAATCATACAGCGTTTGTAACCCCAGAAGATGGGAATGAAGAAAGAATCACTTTGAGTTTTTTTGGCTGTGATGTCTTTTTTTGCAGATTATTAGTGGAAAGCCTTAAGGTTTTTAATTGAACAGAACTCCGTATGTTGGTCAGAACTACACATTTAAAAAGAATAAATAACACCTTAAAACATATTGAGGTGGGGAGAGGGGTGGCATGACCCCTCTTACAAAAAGTCTTACAAAACGATCTGATTGCTCTGCCTTCCAAAGACACCAGGTATCCCTTGACTGACGTGTTAGCCCCACGTGACAAAAATGAAGACTTCTGGTGCCTGTGGTCTCCTGGCAATTTATAGACCTTCTTATGTCTCCTACTAGAGCGAGGATCTTAAGGGCAAGAGTCTACTCCTGTTTTTCAGTAACTTTGGTCATATATAAACAATCTTTGCCTTTTCTAATACTGAATGCTATGCTGTGCTAAGTCACCTCAGTTGTGTCCAACTCTTTGCAACTCTATGGACTACAACCCACCAGGCTCCTTTGTCCATGGGATTCTCCAGGCAAGAATACTAGAGTGGGTTGCCATGCCCTCCTCCAGGGGATCTTTCTGACCCAGGGATCAAACCTGTCTCTCTCATGTCTCCTGCATTGGCAGGTGGACTCTTAACCACCAGCACCACTTAAGTTCAGTTGCTCAGTCGTGTCCAACTCTTTGCGACCCCATGAACCACAGCACACCAGGCCTCCCTGTCCAGCACCAACTCCCGGAGTTCACTCAAACTCAGGTCCATTGAGTCAGTGAGGCCATCCAACCATCTCATCATCTGTCGTCCCTTTCTCCTCCCGCCCTCAATCTTTCCCAGCATCAGAGGCTTTATTCAAAAGAGTCAGCTCTTCGCATCAGGTGGCCAAAGTATTGGAGTTTCAGCTTCAACATCAGTCCTTCCAATGAACACCCAGGACTGATATCCTTTAGGATGGACTGGTTGGATCTCCTTGCAGTCCAACGGACTCTCAAGAGTCTTCTCCAACACCACAGTTCAAAAGCATCAATTCTTTGGCACTCAGCTTTGTTTATAGTCCAACTCTCACATCCATACATGACCACTGGAATAACCACAGCCTTGACTAGACGGACTTTTGTTGACAAAGTAATGTCTCTGCTTTTTAATATGCTGTCTAGGTTGGTCATAACTTTCCTTCCAAGGAGTAAGTGTCATTTAATTTCATGGCTGCAATCACCATCGGCAGTGATTTTGGAGCCCCAGAAAATAAAGTCAGCCACTGTTTCCACTGTTTCCCTATCTATTTGCCATGAAGTGATGGGACCGGATGCCATGATCTTAGTTTTCTTGGGAAGCCCCAAATACTGAAGATTTACCTCTAATTTCAAACTAAACTCTTGTCAGGAAGTTACTCAAAGCTATAATGTATATTAACATAAATTCAAAGGCGGCTGAGATTTCTTGATTATATTAGCAAACCAAACTGGTCTTCCACCAGGGACTTTACATAAGCATACACTACCTAAGCTAGTTCACGTGTTACTATTCCGTAAGTTTCTCGAGCCAGTGAATTTTTTCCTCTAAAGCACTTGCTGCACAAAAACCACAGGTGGCAGAGCTCAGCTTCACATGAGGAGCTACTGCAGAAAGGAACGCATCCAAACACACATCAGTCTGGTTTGTCTCAGCGACAACTTGTCCTGTGAGATGAGGATTTACTGTTCAAAACCACAGTGGCTTAAGTACCACTAATTATATTAATTCCAATTAGCATTACTAATCAGATCAACACTGTCCAGTTTCTTTAGCAATGATATACAATTTATAACATAAATTAAAAATATGAATCTCGGTATAACTTCTCCAACCACTTACTCTGAAGTATCAAAACAGAATTACAGCCACAATAAAAATATTTTCAAATCTCATTTACATATATCAACATTTATGTTCTTATTGTTCAGTTGCTAAGTCCTGTCCACCTCTTACCAGCACACCAGGCTTCTTTCCAGGCCTTGACTATCTCCCAGAATTTGCTAAAATTCACGTCCACCGAGTCGATAATGCTACCTAACCATCTCATCCTCTGCTGCCCTTTTCTCCTTCTGCCTTACAATCTTTCCCAGCATTAACATCTATAACCATCCCTTGTATCTATGCCACCCAGGGATATAAACAGTCACATACAGTGTGGGTATTAACATTTCTAAAGATTGTAATTTTTTTTTAAAGACTCATAAGCCTAGAGGAGCCACCCCACGTCCAAGGTCAGGTGCAGAAGCCGGGAGGACCCCATGCCCGAAGGGCGGTGGCCAAGAGGAGTTACCCCACGTCCGAGGTCAGAAGCAGCAGCCGAGAGTGCCAGACTGCAACGACGCAGGAACAGCCGAGAGGAACAACCCCGGGTCTGAGGTCAGGGGCGGTGGCCGGGAGGAGCTACCCAACGCCCCCACACCCGAGGCCAGAGGCAGTGGCCGGGAGGAGCAACCCACGCCCGAGGCCAGGGGCTGCGACAAGAGGAGTTACCCAGACCTGTGGCTGCCCGGGTGCAGGAGGGCTTAAGGAGCTATCCCACATTGAAGGTCAGGAAGGGCGGTGGTGAGGAGATACCCCTCGTCCAAGGTAAGGAGCAATGGCTGTGCTTTGCTGGAGCAGCCCTGAAGAGACACCCCACGCCCAAGGTAAGAGAAACCCAAATAAGACGGTAGGTGTTGCAAGAGGGCATCAGAGGGCAAACACACTGAAACCATACTCACAGAAAACTAGTCAATCTAATCACACTAGGACCACAGCCTTGGCTAACTCAATGAAACTAAGCCATGCCCATGGGGCAACCCAACACAGGCGGGTCATGGTGGAGAGATTTGACAGAATGTGGTCCACTGGAGAAGGGAATGGCAAACCACTTCAGTATTCTTGCCTTGAGAACCCCATGAACAGTATGAAAAGGCAAAATGATAGGATACTGAAAGAGGAACTCCCCAGGTCAGTAGGTGCCCAATATGCTACTGGAGATCAGTGGACAAATGACTCCAGAAAGAATGAAGGGATGTAGCCAA
This sequence comes from Bos taurus, assembly GCF_002263795.3. Lineage (NCBI taxonomy): Eukaryota > Metazoa > Chordata > Mammalia > Artiodactyla > Bovidae > Bos > Bos taurus. The sequence continues at coordinate 15,143,108 of NC_037339.1, forward strand.
AGCAAAAACAATACCCAGCTGTGGATGTGACTGGTGATAGAATCAAGCTTCGATGCTATAAAGAGCAATATTGCATAGGAACCTGGAATGTCAGGTCCATGAATAAAGGCAATTGGAAGTGGTCAAACAAGAGATGGCAAGAGTGAATGTCGACATTCTAGGAATCAGCGAACTGAAATGGACTGCAATGGGTGAATTTAACTCAGATGACCATTATATCTACTACTGCGGGCAGGAATCCCTCAGAAGAAATGGAGTAGCCATCATGGTCAACAAGAGTCCGAAATGCAGTACTTGGATGCAATCTCAAAAACGACAGAATGATCTCTGTTTGTTTCCAAAGCAAACCATTCAATATCACAGTAATCCAAGTCTATGCCCCAACCAGTAACACTGAAGAAGCTGAAGTTGAGCGGTTCTATGAAGACCTATAAGACCTTTTAGAACTAACACCCAAAAAAGATGTCCTTTTCATGATAGGGGACTGGAATGCAAAAGTAGGAAGTCAAGAAACACCTGGAGTAACAGGCAAATTTGGCCTTGGAATAGGAATGAAGCAGGGCAAAGACTGATAAAGTTTTGCCAAGAAAATGCACTGGTCATACAAACACCCTCTTCCAACAACACAAGAGAAGACTCTATACATGGACATCACCAGATGGTCAACACCGAAATCAGATTGATTATATTCTATGCAGCCAAAGATGGACAAGCTCTATATAGTCAGCAAAAACAAGACCAGGAGCTGACTGTGGCTCAGACCATGAACTCCTTATTGCCAAATTCAGACTTAAATTGAAGAAAGTAGGGAAAACCACTAGACCATTCAGGTATGACCTAAATCAAATCCCTTATGATTATACAGTGGGAGTGAGAAATAGATTTAAGGGACTAGATCTGATAGATAGAGTGCCTGATGAACTATGGAATGAGGTTTGTGACACTGTACAGGAGACAGGGATCAAGACCATCCCCATGGAAAAGAAATGCAAAAAAGCAAAATGGCTGTCTGGGGAGGCCTTACAAATATCTGTGAAAAGAAGAGAAGCGAAAAGCAAAGGAGAAAAGGAAAGATATAAACATCTGAATGCAGAGTTCCAAAGAATAGCAAGAAGAGATATGAAAGCTTTCTTCAGCGATCAATGCAAAGAAATGGAGGAAAATAACAGAATGGGAAAGACTAGGGATCTCTTCAAGAAAATCAGAGATACCAAAGGAACATTTCATGCAAAGATGAGCTCGATAAAGGACAGAAATGGTATGGACCAAACAGAAGCAGAAGATATTAAGAAGAGATGGCAAGAATACACAGAAGAACTGTACAAAAAAGATCTTCATGACCAAGATAATCACAATGCTGTGATCACTCACCTAGAGCCAGACATCCTGGAATGTGAAGTCAAGTGGGCCTTAGAAAGCATCACTATGAACAAAGCTAGTGGAGGTGATGAAATTCCAGTTGAGCTATTCCAAATCCTGAAAGATGATGCTGTGAAAGTGCTGCACTCAATATGCCAGCAAATTTGGAAAACTCAGCAGTGGCCAAAGGACTGCAAAAGGTCAGTTTTCATTCCAATCCAAAGAAAGGCAATGCCAAAGAATGCTCAAACTACCGCACAATTGCACTCATCTCACACGCTAGTAAAGTAATACTCAAAATTCTCCAAGCCAGGCTTCAGCAATATGTGAACCGTGAACTTCCTGATGTTCAAGCTGGTTTTCGAAAAGGCAGAGGAACCAGAGATCAAATTGCCAACATCCTCTGGATCATAGAAAAAGCAAGAGAGTTCCAGAAAAACATCTATTTCTGCTTTATTGACTATGCCAAAGCCTTTGACTATGTGGATCACAATAAACTCTGGAAAATTCAAGAGATGGAAATACCAGACCACCTGACCTGCCTCTTGAGAAACCTATATGCAGGTCAGGAAGCAACAGTTAGAACTGGACATGGCACAACAGACTGGTTCCAAATAAGAAAAGGAGTTCGTCAAGGCTGTATACTGTCACCCTGTTTATTTAACTTATATGCAGAGTACATCATGAGAAACGCTGGACTGGAAGAAACACAAGCTGGAATAAAGATTGCCGGGAGAAATATCAATAACCTCAGATATGCAGATGACACCACCCTTATGGCAGAAAGTGAAGAGGAACTCAAAAGCCTCTTGATGAAAGTGAAAGTGGAGAGTGAAAAAGTTGGCTTAAAGCTCAACATTCAGAAAACAAAGATCATGGCGTCCGGTCCCATCACTTCATGGGAAATAGATGGGGAAACAGTGGAAACAGTGTCAGACTTTATTTTTCTGGGCTCCGAAATCACTAAAGATGGTGATTGCAGCCATGAAATTAAGAGATTCTTACTCCTTGGAAGGAAAGTTATGACCAATCTAGACAGCATATTCAAAAGCAGAGACATTATTTTGCCAACAAAGGTCCATCTAGTCAGGCTATGGTTTTTCCTGTGGTCATGTATGGATGTGAGAGTTGGACTGTGAAGAAGGCTGAGCACCGAAGAATTGATGCTTTTGAACTGTGGTGTTGGAGAAGACTCTTGAGAGTTCCTTGGACTGCAAGGAGATCCAACCAGTCCATTCTGAAGGAGATCAGCCCTGGGATTTCTTTGGAAGGAATGATGCTAAAGCTGAAACTCCAGTACTTTGGCCACCTCATGCGAAGAGTTGACTCACTGGAAAGACTCTGATGCTGGGAGGGATTGGGGGCAGGAGGAGAAGGGGACGACAGAGGATGAGATGGCTGGATGGCATCACTGACTCGATGGACGTGAGTCTGAGTGAACTCCGGGAGTTGGTGATGGACAGGGAGGCCTGACGTGCTGCGATTCATGGGGTTGCAAAGAGTTGGACATGACTGAGCGACTGATCTGATCTGATCTGAAGCAAATAGTTCATCAACAGGACCAGAATAAGGGGCATCTACACCAAATAAGCAGAGGGGATACATATTCAAAGAAGGGCAAGATATTACTCTAAACAGATGAGGAAAAATATTTGCCCAAATTTAGGCTGGCAGGATTTCAGCTGGACTAAAGCAGTGAGCAGAACTTCAAGCTGGAAAAGGTAAGATATTTCTAGAAGCAGCAGCATGATCAAAACTGAAGCTACAAGTTCAAAGAACCTGTTTGGGATATGATAAAAGGAAAAAAAAAGTCTGGCTGGGACAAAGAGTTCATATAAGCAAGCAATGTGCGGTAATCAGAAAAGATAAGACGTATGAAGCCCACCTTATACTATTCTGTCAGTTCCAAGGCATTCTGTTTTCACTGGCATTTGAGTTGGCTAAAATAAAATCAGGTTAACAAATTTATATTTAAATTTTATTCTACATAGTCACCTATATAACTAAGAAATACATGCATATTAGCATCTAATTTTGCGTGGAAAAAAACAGCAAATGCAAAGAGAATAAACTAACCTTGTTGGTCAAGTCAATTCCTTAAGTGTGATAACACTGCTGAATGTTCACCTGCAGAGCACACTTAAGCTGTGTGGTTTTCTTCAACAACACTGAGCAACTGAGGCAGAGCTGAGATTTTTGCCAGTGGGTGTGATGAAGGGCAACAGAATGAGGGAGCTGAGCTTCTGAGAGGAGTGGAAGTGATTTCAACTTGGCAGGAGGCCAAGATGGAAGAGGGGTAAGAGATGAGAGGTCTCAACTCGTCCAGGACCGGTGCTGTTCACAGAGGCAGAAGGGATAGGGAGAGAGCTGCACAGAACAGAAGTTAGGCCCAAAGAGGAGCGAGCCCAACTTTAGGACTTCTGGGGCAGAACGTCCAGAAGATCAGATCCATGGTGCGACCGTGAAAGTAAGCGGCAGAAACTGCATGGAGATGAAGGACCCTGTAAACTGGAAGGTAAAAAGATGCCGGATGAACTCTACGGTAAACTGTGAGTTTCAAAAAGTCAGTGGAATTCAAAGTATACACACTTCCGGTGGAACCACCACCCCAGTGGCCACAATGGCAATCCCTCTTGTTAAGAATCATGCGGAAGGGTGTGAGAGCTGCAGAAAGCTGTAGAGACAGATGGCGGGAAACCCCAAGAAGGGCCAAGGAGCAATCGTCTGGAATCCGCGTCAAGGCGGCCCTACAGGTTGCAAAACCAGTCACTCTGGGGGCTTGTTTTATTTGACCTTTCCACAGCAATCTGCACTGTCTCCACATTTCCTATCTTGAAATCCCCCCCTCTCCTGGCTTTCAAGACAGGTCACATTCTGAGTTTTCTTCTACTTCTCTGGCTCTTGCTCAGCAGGCTTGGCTTTACTCCGTCAGACTATCTGCCCTCTCTCTGTAGGTGGAGTAGAAAGGGAAGATAACTTGACAGAGAGTAAAACCAACCAGTTTTCATATACACTGAGAAAACTGGACCCACTTTTCAATTTCTACTCTGTAGCTGTTTGACTCTCCCACAGTCCTCCACTCCACCCTCCTTTTCAGCCTTTAAGGAGGAGGCCCTCATCTAGTCTGGAAGGGTGGGATGTTCCTTGACAAAGCGAGGTTGAATTGAACCTGGACCTGATTGGGAACTTAGTTTCTAAAGTCTTCAGAATTCATGGCTTCGTGATTTTCAAACGTCTCTCTAGCCAGTCTGGTCTGAGTCACAGTGCCTACACAGCATCTTCAAATAGATGTCTTGGAATGTCCTCATACTCAGTGATATCTCAGAGCAACACCCCCGCACCCCATCCTCTTCCAGGGTCCCTGTCCCAGTCACAGGCACCACCTCACCCCAGGAACTTGGATGTATCCTCCAAGCCTCTTTCCTCAACCTCACAATCATTCAATTGCCAAACAGTGCCGATCTTCATCTCCCAAGTGTTCTCTATCCACCTCCTTCTCTCTGTCCCTACAACTACCATCTCTCAAAGGCTGCTATCGTCTCTTACCGATGCCCATGCCAACCTGTCTGAACGCTAGTCCCTACCCCCCCCTTATTTCTTCCCAACTAGGTCTAAGTTCAGCTCAACCTCCCTTCGTCAAGGAACACGCCCCTCCTCCAGACTAGATGAGGCCCTTCCTCTTATGCGCTGAGGAGGAAGGTGGAGTGGAGAATTTGGGGAGAGTAATACAGCTACAGACAGGGGAGAAGTTTAATAATAGGTACAACTTTCTCAGTTTTACGTGATTTAATTTAAACAACTGCTAGAGATAAAAGAACCAAAGATGGCAAATCAGTGACTCATTTCAGACCTTCCCTATTGTCTTAAGTGACTCCAAACTTGAGAGAGTAAACAGCTTACACAGTTAACTTTTTAGTTGCTTTCTGTGTAGTGTAGTGTGTTGGTCGCTCAGTCGTGTCCGACTCTCTGCAACCCCATGGACTGTAACCCACCAGGCTTCTCTGTCCATGGGATTTTCCAGGCAAGAATACTGGAGTAGGTTGCCATTTCCTTCTCCAGGGGATCTTCCCAACCTAGGAATCAAACCTGGGTCTCCAGAACTGCAAGCAGATTCTTTACTCTCTGAGCCACCAGGGAAGCCGGTAATTGCTTCATAATCATTGCCAACTAGTAACTATCATCATTCTCCTCAAAAGAATTAAACATCTATCAGCACAACACTGGCTAGCACCACTGAGCTGCAACAACTTCCTACTGACCAAAGTCAGAGGAAAGTCAGTGGGAGAAAGTCAGTGGGGAAAAACTTTTGCAGGTAGGACACTTCTGATCCATCTAACAGGATATCATCAATACCATCATCACCAGGGCCTCAAATACTAAGTATCAGGAAGTGGAGCTAACTCTTCCTGTTTGATTATTCCTCTGTAGAAAATAATTTTTTAGCATGTATGTGCTGCTGAAGTGAGCACTCCTCCATGCAAAATAATGAGAAAAAGATACAACCAACAGATCAAGAACAAACAAAAAACCAGAGTGAAGTGGAATCACGAGGAGAAAAACATTATACGTGTAAAGAAGCCACCTAGAGGAAATAAGACACTTTACATGCACTGCTTCTAATTCTTCACTAAGTCAAATCAAGGCATGGTCCTGACTCCTTTGATTTCTAAGTCTGACTATGCCATGGCTAAGGCTTCTTATCAATGCCAAGACGGGTTCCTCTCATGCTAAGCTGAAGTTAGTTGCTCAGTCGAGTCCGAGTCTTTGTGAATCCATGGCTGTAGCCCACCAGGCCCCTCTGAATTCTCCAGACCAGAAACCTGGAGGGGGCAGCTTTTCCCATCTACAGGGGATCTTCCTAACCTAGGGACTGAACCTGGGTCTCCTGCATTACAGGAAGATTCTTTACCATCTGAGCCACCAGATTCTTCCCATACAGTACCTTTTAACAATCATTCAGTCCACAAATACTTATTTTCTACATACTCAATTCCAGGTACTGTACAAAGGGTAGCAGAACCAAAGGTGTTAACTTATATGCAGAGTACATCATGAGATATGCTGGGCTGGAAGAAGCACAAGCTGGAATCAAGATTGCCGGGAGAAATATCAATAAACTCAGATATGTAGATGACACCACCCTTATGGCAGAAAGTGAAGAGGAACTCAAAAGCCTCTTGATGAAAGTGAAAGTGGAGAGTGAAAAAGTTGGCTTAAAGCTCAACATTCAGAAAACAAAGATCATGGCATCTGGTCCCATCACTTCATGGGAAATAGACGGGGAAACAGTGGAAACAGTGTCAGACTTTACTTTTTTGGGCTCCAAAATCACTGCAGATGGTGACTGCAGCCATGAAATTAAAAGACGCTTACTCCTTGGAAGGAAAGTTATGACCAATCTAGATAGCATATTCAAAAGCAGAGACATTACTTTGCCAACAAAGGTTCGTCTAGTCAAGGCTATGGTTTTTCCTGTGGTCATGTATGGATGTGAGAGTTGGACTGTGAAGAAAGCTGAGTGCCGAAGAATTGATGCTTTTGAAGTGTGGTGTTGGAGAAGACTCTTGAGAGTCCCTTGGACTGCAAGGAGATCCAACCGGTCCATTCTGAAGGAGATCAGCCCTGGGATTTCTTTGGAAGGAATGATGCTAAAGCTGAAACTCCAGTACTTTGGCCACCTCATGCGAAGAGTTGACTCATTGGAAAAGACTCTGATCCTGGGAGGGATTGGGGGCAGGAGGAGAAGGGGACGACAGAGGATGAGATGGCTGGATGGCATCACTGACTTGATGGATGTGAGTCTGAGTGAACTCCGGGAGTTGGTGATGGACAGGGAGGCCTGGCGTGCTGCGATTCATGGGGTCGCAAAGAGTCGGACACGACTGAGCGACTGAACTGAACTGACTGAAGACTAGGGCCACTTATAATGCAAAAAAATGCTGTTTTGTTTCTATTAATGAGCTATGTATTCATACAGAAAGTAGTGAACAATACTTTACGGTAGGTTGGTCCATGGACTGGCAGTCTAGCCATACACCTAGGTCAGGGTATAAATCAACTATGCCCCTAAGCAAAATACTTAGGTTAGCTGACTACCTCTTCTTACCAAGACTTTCTCAATCAAGGGAGTCAAGTATAGATTTACATTCTGGTACAAGCTCCTTATCTCATTACAGACTGGTGCTCCAACAGCACTGAGCTAAGAGGAAATGAACAGTAAGAAGACAATGACAAATGAAGTGACAGTTAAGCAAGTCTTACAAGGTAAATAAGATTCTGCCAGGAGATAATGAGGAAAAAAGCATTTTAGTACATCCTACTCCTGGTGGCCAAGGTTCTTACATTTGTTGGCCAAAAATGCTCTTGAAATTCTATTAAATCCATTGAGTCCATGCTGACTGGATGGATCCAGGTTTACTTCCTCTGGTTGTCCAGACTCATCCAACTCTGTGTACAATATTAATAACTGATATCTATACACGCATTTACTGAAAGCTATTTGTTCTCAGTTGGTTCTAAATCTTTTTGCTGGTTTTCCTCAGAATTGCCTGTAAAGCTTTAAAGGGCAGTAACTCACTTTTTCACATAATAGTGTAACACCTGACATAGCACTATGTATGCATACATACAGTGGATTTAAGTTGAAAACTTAAAGCTGAACTAAGAACAAGCTTAATCAGCTGGTCAAAAGTTTTTAAGTATTTTGACCTTTGAGAATAACTCTTCCTAACTAGGGCTTCCCTGGTGGCTCGGTGGTAAAGAGTGCAGGGGATGCAGGAGACGCAGGTTCGATCCCTGGGTTGGGAAGATCCCTGGAGAAGGAAATGGCAACTCATTCCAGTATTCTTGCCTGGAGAATCCCACGGACAGAGGAGCCTGGCAGGCTACAGTCCACGGGGTCACAAAAGAGTTGCACATGACTTAGCAACTAAACAGCAGTAAACAACAACCTTCTATCTCAAGCTCTCATTTTTTAATTCCAGAAAAACAGCTATTGACCTAAAAGTGCAGCTGATCATCCCCTAATAGTTCTGATTTGGTCTTGTGCTTCAGGATTAGGTATCCTGGTCCTTCCTGAGAAAACAATATAATAGCGTCTTCATGGGATTTTTCACTGGTAGATTCCAGTTGGAGATGGTGGTTAAGTCACTTCAGTCATGTCCAGCCCTTTGCGACCCCATAAACCACAGCCCACCAGTCTCCTCTGTCCATGGGATTCTCCAGGCAAGAATACTGGAATGGGTTGCCATTTCTGATTAGATATCTACTAAGCTTTCCTCCTTGGTAAGTATAAAACTACAGGTCATCATGGTAGGCTCAAATTTCTTAGACTTTAATTACAGGAAAACATTTCTTGTCTTTGCCTTTTTTTTTTTTTAGGCCATGCCATGTGGCATGCCGGATCTTAGTTCGCCAACCAGGGATTGAACCCATGACGCCTGCATTGGGATCGTGGAGTCTTAACTACTGGACTGCCAGGGAAGTCCCCTGTCTTTTTATAGGTAAGGACAGGCACTTGGATTATCCTGTCACTATACTCCCTCTGCCTAGCATACTGCAAGCATTCAACAACTTTTTAAAAAACAATAAAAACAATAAACATAGCAAAATATTATGCTTTTTTTTTTTTTTTTAACATAGCACCACCCATCACTGCCTTGTATTGAACATCAAACTGAGGGGGCACATAGTGGCCCCCCTCAAAGAGCAAAGTCCCATTATGACATCAGTTATTCATTAAGAGTTCCTATTAGGTCTACCAAAAGCTACATTTAATAATAGCCTCATATAATACAGCTGACAGTTCCATTTCCTAGCAGCAAGATTATAAGGGAATGCAATGAATCAAAACTACAATAATAAAAATTGTATGATTATCATACATCAAGTAACAATACTCTCAAAGTCACTGTAAGCCAATTCTAAAGAACAACAACAAAAGTTAGGACTGGCCATTTTGAGCTGAACATCTGCAATGTTATAAAAGACCAAATTTCCTTTTTCAAATTGTTCCTTAGGGCCAGATGGTCTTTATTTTGAAGTCCTCAGCCCTGCCAGGGTAAAAGAAAGATGCTGCACAAGTTCTGAACTCTTTACTCACTTTCTTCTTTCTTCCCTCCATCTTGCAATCTCCTCTGGAGTGTCTAACTTGATTTTCTTCATACCAGGAGCATGCATCTGAGGGGAAAAGGCCTGCTGAATATCAGGAAGCATACTGTACGCTTTTGACTAGATCTCAAGAACTACAGGGGATAATGAAGACGCTGTACCTAACAATACATTTACTAGCAGAGACAATTTTAAAACTAAGCAAGCAGGTTTTATCCATCCTTATTATGACTTTTCCTTTAAAGAAAAGAGAGTAATTTTTTTCATGTCTTTAGTGCTACTGATTAAAAAGAAAAGCAAGCCATGATATTATCTTGGTTATAAAGCAAATGTCATCAATTTCTTGAGTACTATTAGATATTCATATGACTGACCGACTATAATTGAGGGAGTTAGCTAGAGAAATGATGAGTACACAGAACAATCTGAAACAGCACAGTTTAGTAAAACAAGCACAGAATTTGCAGCTAAGAAACCCAAGTGCAAGAATCAGTTCTGAGGCCCTGGGCAAATCATTTTATAAATCTGTGAAACAGGGCCAAGGCTTATCTAGTCCACAGTGGATGCTGAGGACGAAACTGAATAATGGATGATAAAAATGCCTTATCAAGTACAAAGGCTCATGAATGTTGCTTATTATTAGGCTGTGTAGATAAAGTGCTATGAAGATAACAGATCAACGAAGTAAAAAGAGCGTGTATCAAAAAGAAAAACAACTTACATTCCTCCAATGGAACTGGACAATCTTCTCATGTGCACTAAAAGAGCAATCTACCTCAGGGCACTGTAAGGAGTTTTTTAAAAAAAAAAGACTCAATTCAACATTTCCCATAAAAAATGTACCCTTCTACTATACATACAGACATATTCTGGCATTATTACCTAGTATCCTGTCTATGTGGTGTTATCCATGAATATGTACAACAATCAGTTCAATTCAGTTCAGTCAATAGCAAGACAAAACTCACTCCAAAACCAAGTTGTGCTCTAAAAGTATATAGTACAATAATACATAGCACTCGCTTCTCCATTTGAGTGAACGCAGGACATCAGCAATGTTGTAAAATGTTCTTATTTCCTAAAGTTGAGCGTGACTCCTACAAACTGAAGAGCACTTACCCAACCAAGAACTTCTAGCTTTTTTACTTCTCAACAGCTGCCAGACCCCCCTTCTCTTCTGCTGCCATCTCACCAACTCCTGAAGTGGAGGCCTCCCACCCTCAAACTGCAAATCCCAGGGCTACTGTCTCAACTTGTCTTCAAACAACATTTCTATGATAAGTCTAAACTTTTACAAGAAGAAAGCTCAGAATTTCTACCAAATATACCCATTTTGTGAAATAAAATCAGGATAACCAAGAAACCTACTTCTGTATGTTCGGACATGTGTGTATCATACTTCTCTTGATTTTTAAAACCACGATCACAGGTATCACAAAAATAGTGAAAAACGGGTTCCTTTCTTTTCTGCAAATAAAAATGAAGAGGCATTAGGCTTTGGGTGAGAACTCAATCAGCAGTAAAAATATGCAGGTTTTGATTTTTCACACACTCTTAGTGGAAGAAACTTCTGAATATATTTCTAATGAAGGGGTGATTCTGTTTAACACATTCATGAGAAAAAGCCTGGTTTGTTAATAAAAATTTTAAGACTTCCCTGGAGGTCCAGCAGTTAAGATTCTGTGCTTCCAATGCAGTGGGCAAGGTCTGATGCCTGTTCAGGGCTACCCAGGTGGCTTAGTGGTAGAGAATCTGCCTGACAATACAGGAGAGGCAAGAGATAAAAGTTTGATCCCTGAGTCAGGAACATCCACAGGAGGAGGAAATGGCAACCCACTCCTCGTTTTTTACCTAGGAAATCCCATGGACAGAGGTGCCTGGTGGGCTACAGTCCATGGGGTCACAAAGAGTCAGACATGACTGAGTGACTGAGCAGGCACACAGGGAACTAAGATCCCACATGCCAGAAGGCATGGCCAAAAAAAAAAAAATTTAAATCTGAACAGAGTTAATATAAACCATGAATAGATTTCAAATTGGCAATTAAAATGCAGTAGAGACATATAAACATTCAGGGTAAAAACAGCATTTCTTCCTTTAGGATAAATAAAACAATGTGTGTGTGTATATATAAAACTACTAAATGAGAAAAAATAACTAGGCAAATATTAGTTATTTTCTTATTCCCAATTTACTATTTTTATGTTTAAACATAAAACAAAAAAGATTATTACAATGATAAGACTATATAGGAAGTAAACTCCCATTGTTCAATGTTGAGATTATGTTATTAAATATATTACATATTCACAGTATTTTGTAAATATCAGCAACACAGTTTTGATACCAAAATGAAGGGTAGTAATTTCACGATATGGATCTTATTCAATTTATTATAATGACATTATTTATACATCTTAAAAGTCAAAAGACCAGATTGTTAAGCTACATCAGAATAAAGGAAGTCTATTTTAAGGCTCAGTTTCTGAATAGAATCAAGGGTTGAAAATACACAAAAACTTTTCATTTCATCCTTCCCCTCCCAAGCTGCTAGTGGAGTCGGGCACGACTGAGTGACTTCACTTTCACTTTTCACTTTCATGCATTGGAGAAGGAGATGGCAACCCACTCCAGTGTTCTTGCCTGGAGAATCCCAGGGACAGAGGAGCCTAGTGGGCTGCCGTCTATGGGGTCACACAGAGCCAGACACGACTGAAGCGACTTAGCAGCAGCAGCAGCAGCAGCATATATTTTTTACTTCATTGAAGTTCAATCACATTTACATTTATCTGTAACCATAATTCCCCATATTTACTCCTAATACTATATGTAAATGGATTGACTGTTTTCTTTTGTACAATTTCTCCACTTTTTCACAAGAAGATTTTGCTTGAGTTTTTACTTACAGCCAAGACCCTTAAAGATACTTTTACAGCAAAGCTATGGTGTGTCAATGATGAAGGCAAAACAGAAACAGTTATGAAAGATGAGATATGAAGCAGTGACATAGGGACCAAAGTGTCACATTTAAGAACATCTTTAAAACTACCTTTTTTTTCTGTTTTCTTCTGGGAGAGACGCTGAAGTCATTGACCCTTGCATCATGCTTTCGTGGAAAGTAAGTATGTTTAACTGGAAAACAAAGAGATTCATAAATGTTAAAAACTATACGATTATTTAATATTTTGCTAGAGCACGTCATAAATACTTGAGTTAAAACAGTGGCAGTCACCATTTCTAGAATCCTCCTGCAATGCAGGAGACCCAGGTTCGATCCCTGGGTCAGGAAGATCCCCTGGCGAAGGGAATGGCAACCAACTCCAGAATTCTCGCCTGGAGAATGCCAGGGACAGAGGACCCTGTCAGGCTACAATCCATGGGGTCATAAAGAGTCCGACACGACTGAGCGACTTTCACTTTCACCCTTTCTAGGAAGAATAGTGATTCACACAGTTCCTGCCTCAAGGCTCTGCACTCACAAGTCCCTCTGCCTGCATGGCTAACCCCCAGACATATGCACTGCAAGAGACTCGGGTTCCATCCCTGTGTCAGGATCCCCTGGAGAAGGAAATGGCAACCCAGTCCAGTATTCACGCCTGGGAAATCCCATGGACAGATGAGCCTGGTGGGCTACAGTCCATGGCGCTGCAAAGAGTCAGACATGACTTAGCTACCAAACAACAACTGATCCCTCACCTCCCTTAAGTCTCTGCTCCAATGTCACCTTACTCATGACTGACACTGAAATTTAAATCTGCACTGCTTGTGACTCTGCTTTCTCTCTCCACAGCACTCACTGCCTTCTAATACGCACTGCTTTATTTTGTTTATTGTCTCTGTCATCTTACACCAGGCGATGTCAAGGCCTAAGATAAGGATTTCTGAATGTTTTGCTCACTGCTGTACCCTCACGTCCTGATTCATAGTTGGAATTCACCAAATAATTGCTGAACTAAATGAACAAGTCAGGAAAACGTAACTGTGGAACAAACTGTGAGACATTAATGACCGGACTCCAAGAGTGCAAGGCAGTATCAGAAGAGAAGAGGGGAACAAGGGTGGAAAAGGAGGAGGAAGTAGGGATGGAAAAGAAAGATAAGGGGTGGTACGCAGAGGCGTTAACAACCTACCTGGAGTGCTGTGGGGCTGCTGATGCCAAGGAAAACCACCAGGAGACTGCGTCCAGTACCGTGACGCTGAAGCCTGGAAATTCCAGGAAGGCTGGCCATTGGGTTGAGGCTGAGAATCTAGGGGGGACTGGGCGTCAAAGGGGGGCTGCGCCCCGGGAAGAATGTGGGCGTCGAAGGGGGGAGGTGCCCCGGGGAAAGTGCGGGCTTCCTCGTGGGGCTGTGCCTCTAAGGCAGGCTCGGACCCTGCTGCGGGAAGCGACGAAGGCGGCGGCGGCGGCATCGCCCACAGCATCCAGTTGTTCGGCCGCGAGGCTCGGTCACGTAGAGGCCCCAGCGTGGGGGTCAGCTCGGGGGCTGGGAACCACGCGGCGGGAGGAACGGCACCACCAGCCGGCTCGCCCATCGCCACCCGCCTGGTAGTCAACCCTGCGTGCGAGTGCGCAGCAAGCCTTAGGCGTCACTTCCGTTATCGCCAATAGCAAGGATCAGCCAATCACAAGCTGATATGTCATCGGCCGGCGCCGGAAGAGTTTCCCTCGCGTTCGGCGGCTCGCTGGCTGCCCGTCGTGGAGTTCTGACTCGGCTTGGAGACACTTGTGTGCGTCTGCAGTGTCTGACCCCGCGGATGGCGAGGGATCTGATTGGGCCGGCCCTGCCGCCCGGCTTCAAGGCCGGCGGGTCGGCGGAGGACGAGGAGCGGGACTCCAGCCCCGGTAAGCGGCGGCGACTTACCCGCTCGCCAGGCCCTCCCTCATCCTTTGGCCCTAACTTCAACGTCAGCTCAGTGAAGCCTTTCCAAACTGTCACGCCCCCTCTCTACCTTTGGGGGTTTTTGTTTGTTTGTTTGTTTTCCCTACTTAAATACAACAGGTATTTAATACACTTTCGAAATAACGTGTTGATATAGCTGTCTCCACCCATTACTCAGTAGTCTTCTAGTCTTAACACATAACTGGTACCTCGTATTTGCCAAAAAAAAAAAAGATTCTCAGACCCTTCCCTGAGCATCCATCTCCTTTCGTGTTTTTTCTAATGTGTAGCCTGGGGCTGACCGAAGTTAGAAAACAGTAAAGCTGAAAGAATAACCCTCCCATTCCTGAATCTAATTTGCACTCTTGACAACCCAGAGGCCATGTTTCCACCTAGAGGTTTCTTTCCAGATCTTGTTTTCGCTATGGTTTTTAAAAAGTTAGGTGTTAAAAAAAAAAAAAAAAAAGTTAGGTGTTTATTTTAGCAAGGAAAGTTCCCTTCAACGATGATTGAAGAAAAGTGGGGTTAAGGTTTGAGATGGACCAGATTAATTTTATTTGACTACTCTGGAAAACTGAATGTTGAGAAATGTCCCCTGAGATCATGTTTTAAAACTGGGTGCAGATGTTTTCTTGAGACAAGTCCCAAAATCCAGATACTGCTTTGTGGAAGCTGAGTGGAACCTGAGCCTTTCTTACTCTGACTTTATTCTCTTCATCTTCACTGACCTTCATACCACTCATCTCAGCTACATTTGCAGTCACACATTGGGCCTTATTACATTCCTGAAAACTTTTGAGGGGAGGGAGGAAGGCACCTCGTAGCTTGTGGGATCTTATTTCCACGACCAGGAATTGAACCCAGGCCCTCCACAGTGAGACCACGGATTCGGAGTGCTAACCACTGGACCACCAGGGATTTTCCACATCTCTGAAAAATTCAGTCTCATTCTCAGCCCTCGTTCATACATCATTCTTCCTTGGTTACTCTCATTGTTCAGTCGCTAAGTTGTGTCCGACTCTTTGCAACCCCATGGACTGCAGCATGCCAGGCTCCCCTGTCCTCTGCTATCTCCTAGAGTTTGCTCAAATTCATGTCCATTGAGTCAGTGATTCTATCTAACCATCTCATTCTCTACTGCCCTTTTCTTTTGCCTTCAATCTTTCCCAGCTTCAGGGTCTTTTCCAGTGAGTCAGCTCTTTGCATCAGGTGGCCAAAGGATTGGAGCTTCAGCTTCAGCATCGATCCTTCCAGTGAATATTCAGGGTTGATTTCCTTTAGAATTAACTGGTTTGATCACCTTGCTGTCTGCGGGACTCTTAAGAGTCTTCTCCAGCACTGCAGTTCGAAAGCATCAGTTTTTCAGTGCTCAGTCTTTTTATGGTCCAGCTCTTAGTCCACAAATGACTACTGGAAGAACCATAGCTTTGACTGTACAGACCTTTGTCAGCAAAGTGATATCTCTGCTTTTTAATATGCTTAGTTACTCTCATCACATTTTTTTTTTTTTTTTTGGGTTTTAGTCTCATTGAGCCTCTCTGCCTCAGTCCTGATGGGCCTTCTTCCTTTTATTGTTTCTGTCCCTGCTTAACTTAGCCTCTGTGGTCCATCCATTCATCCCTTCTCTTGTCAGTGTCTTCCACTGCCTTTTCCCATCCAGTAATTCTGTAAATCCATCTGACAAAACTTCCACCCTGGCTCAGTCCAGATGTTCACCTCTAGTGAACCACACCCAGGCTTCCACATGCTGCTAAATGAAACCTCACCCCTCCACAGGGTAATGCTGCTGCAAACCATAATCTCCTCCCTGGCTGGGTCCTCAGCTCTGCCCTGCCATCCTGTGATGTTTTCCCACACAGCTCTCCGCCCCAGCGATCAACTTTAACTTTTTAAAGCCTACTCTTTCTTCTTTAGCCTCTCTCTCCATCACAGAAAAAGTAGATACCATCTTTAAAAAACTTCCTCACTTTTCTGGTACTATGCCTAAAAACTCTCCTGCATCTCTGCCTGGCTCTTTCAGCTTCTCTTTGATTGTAGTGGAAGAGGGGAACTACCTCCTTCCAAGGCTAATCATTCCATTTTTACTCAAAACCCCTTCCCTCACTTCTCCTGGAGGTTCTTTGCTTTTGACATTTAACTGGAATGTTCAGATTGTTCCCATCTTCATGAAGACTACTCCACATCCCCCTGTAGCTGCTGCTGTCTCTCTGACCAACTGTGGACCTTCACCATTTTCTTCTTAACCCACTGCATCCTGGCTTCTGTTCTTCCCAGTCCACTGAGACTGCTCTCACCAATTTCACTGTGAAAATAGACAATCCACCAGTTGTCTCTCAGCACCTTTTTTTTTAATAGCTTTTTCTGTTTATTTATTTATTTTTGGATGCACTGGGTCGTCATTGCAGCTTGCAGGCTTTCTCTAGTTGTGACAAGCTGGGCCTACTATAGTTGCGGTGCATGGGCTTCTCACTGCGGTGGCTTCTCTCATTGTTGAGCACTGGCTCTAGGGTACATGACTTCAGTAGTTGCTGCACATGGACTCAGTCGTTGTGGTTCATGGCCTCTAGAGTACGGACTCAGTAGCTCTGGTGCACAGGCTTAGTTACTCGGTGGCATGTGGGGTCTTCCCAGACCAGAGATTGAACCCAGGTCCCCTGCATCGGCAGGCAGATTCTTAACCACTGAACCACTCAGGAAGTCCTTCTCAGGAACTTGTTGCTAAATTCAAGGCACTCTTTTCAGTCCTGACCTTGCTTGACCTCACAGCAGCATCCCCTACCCCACTCCCACTTCCATGATCCCGCCTTCTCTCCTCTCTTGGCTCCAGCCACTCTGAGCACATTTCTGGATGCGTCAGACCCTTCGGCTTGCAGTGCATTGTGGGTGCTTTTCCCTCTGCGTGGACCACGTTTGCCCCAACCCACACTCCCTTTCCCCAGCTAACTCAGTCTCGTCCTTTGACCTCAGCCCACCCATCGCTCTTTCTAGGCAGCTTTCTCTGATGTCACTACCTACTCCCATCAAAAGACACTTGGATGCTCCTTCTTGATATTTCCGTGACTTAAGCCTGTCACAGGATCAACAAGCTTTTCCTGGACCAGACGGTAAATATTTTAGACTTTGTTCATCAACAGGCAAAATCAAGATTATTGTGAAAGTGTGTATGAAACAAAAGAGAAAACAAATTTCCACGAATTTTTTTAAGTCTTCATTGGATTTATTACAGTATAGCTTCTGTTTTATGTTTTGGTTTTTTGGCTGAGAGGCACATGGGATCTTCGCTCCCTTACCAGGGATTGAACCCCCTTCATCGGAAGGTGCAGTCTTAAGCTTGGGACCACTAGGCAAGTTCCTAAATTTTTATTGTTGAAATTGAAAACATAATATAATTCTTTTGTAGTATAAATGTACTAGTGAGAAGAATGGAATTGCTTTAGAGGGAATAACATTTGCTTAATTGGGGTTCACAGTCCGTGTTTCCTGTTATAATCAATCGCTGATCTGTAAAGAGGTTTGATGTGCTATATACTGAGTACTTCTTTTTGTGTCTGCATAATTCTGTCTGATATATATTACAAGGGGAACATAATGGAATATGTAAGGCATAATCTGTATTCTTACGGAAGTTGTAATCTATTGGTAAAATTACCACTGCAGTGGGAGAGCTGCCTTCATCACATGCATCACTGCTCTAGGTGTGAGATGGAATTGTTCATTACAGGCACCTAAAACAGTATTTTGAGACACGTTCTATGGTTCTGAAGAATGATACCTATAAAAAAGTGAAGCCAGGCATATCCTCAGTTTTATTAGAAAATCTGTAATGGGCCTTATATTGTACCAACTTATGTTTTCAATATTCTTTTTTTTAGATATTACCATTTCTTAGTATTATTTTATTGTGTAATAATTATTTATTTTGACACAACCCAAAGGGAAAATAAATAATTATATTCTGAATGTTACTTTTTCCTGGCATCATTTTTAAAAAAAATAAGGCCTTACATTCTTCTCAGAGGAGTTTTGTCTTCATCTGTTTATTCCCATCTTTAAACATATATCCCACGTGTTTCTTTAAAAATTCAAGGCAGATTTATCCCTTGGTTATAATACAGCACATGTTTAACCCATTTAACCTTTTAATCATTTGAACTTTACAAAAGAGTGTTAAAACCTCATCTTGATTGGAACCAACCCAAAATTAGCCAAATCGACAAATTACATTGATAACACCCATATATAAGAAAAGAAAGGAGCAAAAGAGAAAAAAAATTAAGGAAAAAAGAAAAAAAATTCCCTCCTTAATATTTAGAAACAAGAAGATGGAAAGAACCAATCATGGGAATGAAATGTAATCTCTTAATCTCTTTCAAGGGATTCCCCTGTGGCTCAGACTGTAAAGTGTCTGCCTGCAGTGTGGGGGACCTGGGTTCGATCCCTGGGGCAGGAAGACCCCCTGGAGAAGGAAATGGCAGCCCACTCCAGGACTCTTGCCTGGAAAATCCCGTGGATGGAGGAGCCTGGTAGGCTACAGTCCGCAGGGTCACACAGAGTTCAGACACAACTAAGCGACTTCACTTTAACTTTTAACTTTAATCTCTTTCATGTTAAACTATGACCCCCTAGAATTTTGAAGAAAGGATTATTTGTGGAAGGTGGTGTTCTCCCCTTCTTGCTATATTCTAAAAGGTGCTTTCTCTGGGATTAGTACTACATACAGAGATAAACCAGAAATCAGTAAAGGCATTATTCATCACAATCAGAAGTCATATGTAATCTCCATTTATGGTTGAGGAACATTTACATACTAAGACATTAACTGTTCTGCAATCTTAAACAGCAGTGGGAGACACGAGTTCTGTCCCTTAATTCTTAATGTTTTCTGCCTTTTGCTGCTTGATTGTTCTTTTCTAGGCATGCTGTGTTACAAGTTTAGCTTTTTTTTTTTTCTAAAAGTCCTTCCTTTATTTAGTGATATATAGAAGAAAATGGAACAAGTTGGAAAACATCCAATTTGTTAAGATAGGGACTTCCCTGGCAGTCCAGCGGTTAAGACTCCATACTTCCCACCGCTGCGGGCACAAGTTCAATCCAGGGTGGGAAAACTGAGATCTCACATGCAGCGCAGCACAGCCAAAAATCAGTCAATCTTATTTAAAAGAAAAAAGGGAGGGCATGGCATGGGAAGGTTAAATAACATTCAAATCACACAGCTAATAAGCAGCTGAGCTGGAATTGATGGCTAGAGTCTGACCCCAAAGCGTGCAGTGTAACTAACACCTTTCTACTCTCAGGTTCTGTCTTGTCACTTTGCTTACTTTGCTTTAGCTACACAGGCCTTTTTGTCCCTCAAGCACTTCAGGCTTGTTCTTTCCATAGCACCTTCGCAGCAGTGATTCCCCCAGATGGTTCTCCCCTCAGATTGTTCCATGGCCACTGTCATCATTTAAGTCTCCGTACAAATGTCTTCTGAGGGGGTCCTTCCCTGACCTATGTCTTTAAAATTGCCCTCCCACATGTTCACAGTCAGCTTTTTAATTTATTTTCTAAGTTATGTCTCTAGAAGTATTTACTCAATAAATATTTGTTGAACATTGACCCTTTGTTGAATGTTGTTTGGTGTAGTGGTTAGGAGGGTCATATCAGAACTCCTCTGTTTAGTTGTGTAAAATTGGGCGAGACACTATCTCTTTACCTCAGTTTCCTTGTCTGCAAGATAGAATTCATACTACTGTCCTAATAAGGTTGTTGGCAGAATTAAATAGGTAAATGCACAGAAGTCTCTCTTAAGTTTTTGTTAATATTGAGTGAATAACATACCTGGAAAGCTTTTTGGAAAATCATATTTCCAAGTCCTCCGCCAGGACAACTGAGTCAAAATCTCTGGTGCAAGTGCCCAGGAATCTCTTTTTAAAAAAAATATTTTGGTGAATTTATTAAACATCCAGGCTTGAGAACTACAGCAGTAGAGTTTTGGCATCACTGCTCAGAATCGACAGAGACAATTTTATGTTGGGTAACGTCATGCAATAATAATTTTTGCTGAGCCATAAAGTAAGAGCAGTGGCTCTGTTAGTGGGCCCAGAAGACCATTATCCCTCCCTCAGCATCCCCACCCCAGTGCAGCTTCAATCTCCTCTCTGGGTCTCTGTCAGGAAAGATAGAGTGTGTCTGCCCTTATCTCTGCTTGGACATCATCTTGAACAGAAAACTAACTGAGAAGTATGATAATGCTAGTAAAGATATTTTTTAAAGTGGTGATTCTTAGTCAGAAACCAGAATGAAGAATTTTTATTTTTAACATATTAAAGTATAAAATGGCAGATTTGTTGTTTGGTTAGCTCTGTGATGTATTATCTACCATATGCTGTCTGTTAGTTAAAAAAAAAAAAACATGAAACCATTTGGCAGTTGCACCAACCAAAATTACAACCAATGCAAAAAATGTAAGATATCAGGGAAATTACATGCTGTTGCTGTAAGTTCAGGTTTTAAAGTTTTGTGACTCTCGTAGTTAACGCTGTATAAGACATGATCTCTGCCTTCCTGGAGTTGGAAAGACTAAACTGCTATACGCAGAACAAGAGCAAAGGAGATTAAAGTCCGTAATAAATGACAGCCCGCCAGTGCTGTGAATTTCAGAAAGTAAAGTGTGAAATGGCAGCTCAGGCAGCAGTCCGCAGCCTTTCTGGCACCAGGGACCCGTTTTGGGGAAGACAGTTTCTCCACAGATGGGGTAGGGGGTGATCTTGGAGTGATTTCAAGCACATTGCATTTATTCTGCACTTTATTATTATTACATGTACCCCACCCCAGATCATCAGACATTCCATCCTGAAGGTTGACGACCCCTGAGCTAAGAGATTCACTGAAACAGTTGTGACTACTTATGACAAACACAAGACATCTTTTACAGTTGCAGGACCGGCTCTGCCTCCTAATTATAAAAGCAGTAGTTCAGAATCATCAGACAGCGACGAGGACAGTAGTTCTTTGTCCGAAGAAGGAAATCAAGAATCTGAAGAAGACGACACTGGTCCACCGGCACGGTCAGTCCGTTTTTACATTAAATGGTAAACCAAGCTCCAAATCTGGTACTTATTGGTTAGAGTAGATAGCTGGTAAGGGGCTTCCCTTGTGGCTCAGATGGTTAAGAATCTGCCTGCAGTACAGGAGACCCAGGTTCAATCCCAGGGTCGGGAACATACCCTGGAGAAGGAAATGGCAACCCATTCCGGTATTCTTGCCTGGAGAATCCCATGAACAGAGGAGCCTGGTGGGCTACCGTCCATGGAGTCGAAAAGAGTCAGACACGACTGAGCGACTAACACTTTACTTTCTCAAGGAGCTATCATAACCTGCATTTATACAGCACAAGAAAAAATCACTTCATATTTCATTTCCTCATGAACTATACCTTTTATAGAAAAATGTATCTTAGTAGTATATAGCTCCAGAGATATCTAGAATTTCAATAAACATCTTATATAAAGGATTTTTCCATAAGGTATTATTGAAGTGATTAAATATTCTGAATAAACCATACATCTTCTTTTAAAATTTGTGTGTGCAGTGTGTGCTTTTTGTTTAAGTAAATGAAGAATTCCCTCTGACCTAGCCTTCCTCACCAGTGGCCCATGTAGATAAGAAATCAAATCTTTATTATTGGATAGCAAGGGTTTTTTTTTTAATGCATTTTAATGACTAAGGGACAAAAATAGCAACCCTTACAAAAGTGAATTTAAAAGCCAATGTCATAAATTCTATGCTTAAAAATATCTCACAAGTAGAATATTTGAAACTTCACTGATAAGAGTCTTTATCAACACAGAAAATACAGAAAATTGATACGTTACTGCTGTGTAAAGAAGTAACCAGTCTCTATTTTAGACCTCAAGTGAATTCCCGAAAAAGATTAGTATAAGATCTGTGGTAGCTTTTCTTTTTTACTTAGCAAGATAAATTTATTATTTCAGAGTTTATACAACTAAGTTGAAGTTGCTGCTGCTGCTACTGCTAAGTCTTTTCAGTCGTGTCCGACTCTGTGCGACCCCATAGACGGCAGCCCACCAGGCTCCTCCGTCCATGGGATTTTCCAGGCAAGAACACTGGAGTGGGTTGCCATTGCCTTCTCCAAAGTTGAAGTTAATATGTTTTGAAGTTAATAAATGAAGTCATTAAATGTTAATAAATGAAGTTAATAAAATTTTAATTTAAAAAATTAAAATTTCCGTATGAAAAAGTTTCTGACATACATGCATAAAATTACACTGTTTTCAGAAAACTAAGGAGAAATCAAGATGACGATGATGATGATGATGATGAAGGGTTTTTTGGACCAGCTCTTCCTCCTGGATTTAAAAAGCAAGATGATTCTCCTCCACGGTAAGAATGTGTACCCTTTCAGGACAGTCTTTTCTCAAGTCTGTTAATTCATTAAAGAGTTGTCTGAAATTGTTTGTTTGTTTGTTGTGTTTTTTAATTGTATTTTTTTGGCTGCGTTGGGTCTTATTAGTTGTGATATGTGATCTAGTTCCCTGACACAGGATCAAGCCTGGGCCACCTGCATTGTGAGCTCAAAGTCTTAACCACTGGACCACCAGAGAAGTCCCTGAAATTGTTTTTTAACTTACATGTTTATATAACATTTGAAATAAATTTGAAATGAAAAAAAAATTTAAAATCCACATAAGAAAAGTAATTATTTACATGTTTATGACACTTAACAATTCATGAAAAACACTCACATCTCTTATTTGATACTCACAACAGCGTTTTGTGATAGGCTGGGTGAAACATAACCCTTTCCCCCCCCCTTTTTTTTGACAAAGTTTCACATATAGCCAATGAGTAGAATCCTGGTATTTGATCTTTTTTTTTCTTTCTTTCTTTTTTTGGCTACACCACTTGACATATGAGATCCTGGTTCCCCAACCAGGGATATAAGTCAGACATCTTAATTATTTATTGAAAGAACAGGCAAATCCCTATGTACCAAATTACACAGTTAACCTAACCTCAAATGTATTATCCATGGATTAAGATAGCAGCACACCCCTTACAGAATTGTCATGGTGCTTGAGATGTCATATCTGTATACATATATAAACGTTTGATTCTTCTGTAGTGCCTTGCACAGAATAAACATATAGTAAATATTGTCTTCTCAAAATTAAAAAATTTTTAAATGCTGAATATGAAATTGCACATCAAATTGTTTATAATTCTTAACACTATATCCCAGTGTGCAAGAACAAGTAGGAAAGGCTGTTGTACATTTTATATTCAGAGGTTGTAATCACAATTGTCAGCTTCTAATTTTCATATAACTTTCTGAAAGTAATTGCCTCTGACTACAACTCAAAAAAACACTTTTTGTTATGAATATAAAACAGTTTTTGTAATGGTGTCTGCAAATAAAAGGGAGCTTATTATTAAAAAAAAGAAATAAGAGGGCTGGGCAATCCATGGCTGCTTTTGTATGGCCCCCAAGCTAAGAATGATCATTAGGTGCCATTAAAATGCAAAGACAAATATGTGGCAGAGACCGAATGTGGCCCTCAGAGCCTAACATTTTCTGCCTGGCTTTTTATGGGAAACTTTCTGACTGCTGGGATGTAATATTCCTTT
This sequence comes from Bos taurus, assembly GCF_002263795.3. NCBI lineage: Eukaryota > Metazoa > Chordata > Mammalia > Artiodactyla > Bovidae > Bos > Bos taurus. The sequence continues at coordinate 15,167,086 of NC_037339.1, forward strand.
CAAGAAAACAGTTATTAGAGGCATAGCAGTTTCTTGAGAATTCTATCTTGACGATAATATATGTTTGAAATAAACAGATGGTAGTATATATTGGAAGCAAAACCTTCCATAAGCCTATAGCATGCCATGGTTATGTTCCTTTACTATATTTTAAGATTGTATGTATTAGTAATTTTATCCTCACAAAATTCCCCGAGGCCAGAGAGTTGAGCTGTACTTGAATTTGTAGATCTGCTAAAAACTCAGAAAACACTCTTACAGTACTTCCTTATATAAATGACAACTGATTTGATCTCTCTTAATACCACACTTCCGCATTTTTCATATGTACAGTTGTTTCGGTTCATAGCAGTTTTATGAACCAAGACAAGAGGTAACTACGTGGCCGAGATCAGAACCCAGACCCTGAGACTCTAGTGCTGTTTTTGCCCTGCTGGGAAACCTGTGTGTAAGACTCTGAACATAGTGCCATCTGGAAAATTCAGCTTAGGACATCACTGCCCTCTTGGTTGGTTCCACTAACACAGGGACATCTCTGGAAAAGAGCAAAAATAGAATGGAGAAACTTAACAGTATGAAAGAGAGTAGAAAATATCATTCCTCTTTTTGTTTTTTCCATACAAAAAGTAGCACTTTCTCTTTCGAAGACCCAGAATTTCAGCAGGTTTTCTCTTTTGAACAGTGTTACTTGCCTCAGACTGTGGCAATAGGGCAACTTGAAAGAAAATGAACTCTAACATCACATAGACCGGGGTTCAAACTCCAGCTCTGGGGACTTCCCTGGCAGTCCAGTGGTTAAGCCTCCATGCTTCCAATGCAGGGGATACAGGTTTGATTCCTGGTTGGGGAACTAAGATCCATATGCCATGCAGCGTGGCCAAAAAGAGGACAAAACAAACAACGCAAAAGCTCCAGTCTGCCGCTTACGAGTTTGTGTTGTCCTTGGGCATCATTTTGCTTAGGTAGAAAATGGAGCAACTTATACCAACCAGGACTTTTTTAGGGAAACAGAAAAATGCACTCTCTGCTTGAAATGAGGTTAGCATACCACCTTTTCCTTTCTCTCTGGGTCTCAGAGGAACTCTTTTCTTTGTAACACATTTCCACATCATAATGGGGTTGTTAGTGAGGAGGAAATGTTGGTTTTTATACTGCCTTGACACATGTAACCATAAATAAATTACTAACAGCTGTTGTATGCATTCGCTACATATGTCCTTAAGACTCCATTTGTACTTAAGTAGTTCTGACTGTAATTAAAATGCCACTAAGGTTTTTTTCAGTGGACAGTGACTATCAAAACTGAAAGCCAAGGCACGAGATAAAAAGATCTTCACAGACTTTAGTCCATAATACATAATAAGGATTCTTTTTTTTTGTTCATTATTTTTATTTACCGTACTTCTTTTAGGAAGTGGGTTTACACCACTGCCACAAAGGTTGAGAATTACTGGTTTAGCATCTAATCATTAACTAATAAGTAGAAAATTAAAGTGTAGAAATTAAATTTTTTTATGATACTTGGTGAAAAAATGCTAGGTTTGTTGTTCAATGCCTCAGTCGTGTCCGACTCTCTGCAACCCCAGAGACTGCAGCACGCCAGGCCTCTCTGTCCATCACCGGTCCCGGAGCTTGCTCAGACTCGCGTCCATCAAGTCCAGTGGTGATGCCGTCTAACCATCTCGTCCTCTCTCTCTCTTTTCCTCCTGCCTTCTACCTTTCCCAGCATCAGGGTCTTTTCCAATGAGTTGGCTCTTCGCATCAGGTGACCAAAGTATTGGAGCTTCAGCATCAGTCCTTCCAGTGAATATTCAGGGTTGATTTCCTTTAGGATGGACTCATTGGATCTCCTTGCAGTCCAGGGGACTCCCAAGAGTCTTCTCCAACACCACAGTTCAGAAATATCAGTTTGTCAGCTCTCAGCCTTCTTTATGGTTCAACTCTCACATCCATACATGAATACTAAGTTACAGAGTAAAAAGCATACATTGAATAAGATTCTCATTTTCCACATTTGTTATTATCACCTGGCTTTTTATTCTTTGTGTGAGCTTTTACTGAAAAGTAAAAGCCAACTGAAAGCTGACTTTTTAAAGGTATGTTTTCTTTTTCAGGCCTATGATAGGTCCTGCACTACCGCCCGGTTTTCTTAAATCTACACAGAAAAGTGACGAAGGCAGAAGTGATCCAGGACAAGTGTCATCAGATTTCAACTCTGAGGTTTGGGGATTTTTCTATTAAAGAACAAGATGTAAGAAACTCAAGACTTTACATGGTAGTAACTATAGTCATTTGACTCAAATGTAATGTAAGATGTGTCATAGTCATACTAATTTAGGACTGTAGCATAGGTAGATGAAATCAAAAGCTATCTCAGACCTGAGATTCTGTTAGGAAAATGACGAGGCAGTCACGTGTTGACAGGGTGTGATCTATTCATGCTTCTCATCCTTAAAGGAAGCTTTTGCGTCCTAGAAAGTAGAATACAGTAAACAGTTTAAGGAATCGCTGTGATTTGATGCAAAAGAGAGCAAGCTGAGAAATGTTTAAATAGTGAAATAATTATTATAAAATATTGAAATTAACTTTGTCCCACCCAGTTCTGGTACCATTATTTAACAGGGTCACTCGTGGGTACATGATGTTTTGAAAAGAAAGAGCCAGTGATTCCGAAATCAAGGAGGAAATCTGTTTTCTTATCAGAGGGCTGCTGCTGCTGCTGCTGCTGCTAAGTCGCTTCAGTCATGTCCGACTCTGTGCGACCCCATAGACGGCAGCCCACCAGGCTCCCCCATCCCTGGGATTCTCCAGGCAAGAACATTGGAGTGGGTTGCCATTTCCTTCTCCAATGCATGAAAGTGAAAAGTGAAAATGAAGTCGCTCAGTCATGTCTGACTCTTAGCGACCCCATGGACTGCAGCCCACCAGGCTCCTCTGTCCATGGGATTTTCCAGTCAGGAATAGTGGAGTGGCGTGCCATTGCCTTCTCCATATTAGAAGCCTAGTCCTTAACAATGGCTGAGATTTAAAGAATATAATTTATAATGCATTTTCTCTATATATGGATACTATTTTCAGCTTCTCCAAAGCCTTATGAAATAATTACGATCTGTATCTTAGAGATGCTAAAGGCCAGAGAAATTGGGTAACTTACTCCAAATAGCACAGTTTCTGCTTAGCAAAGCCGAAACTCAGAGCCCAATTCTTAGGACTTTAAATCACTGTTCAGTCTGCTCTTCTGCAGTACCATCCTATATGTGAATTCATAGATTCCTGTGCATCTCCACTGAGAATTCATCAGTTCCACAGAGGTTGTTACTGAAGGAAATGTAATTCAGTGGTTAAGCTCATGAACTCCAGCATTTACTCATTCTTTCAATGAATGATGTAGAATACCTACAGATGATTGTAGAACACATAAGTGTGTCAGGCATTAGTCACAGAAATCGATCTGACAAGTTCTGTTCCCACCTTCCAAAACGCCCAGAATCCAGCCACTTCGGCTGCCACCCTGCCCCAAGCCATCACCCTGTTTGACCTGTGTTATTGTTGGTCTCCTTGTCTTAGCCCTCGATGCTCTGCTGCCTCTTCTCAACACAGCAGCTAGAGTGGCCCAGAGAAAGTCAGATCGCATCAGTCACACTCAGAACTAATTTGCTGCTCCCCTCTCTGTGTAAAAGTCAGAGTCCTTACAGGGCCCTCTACAGTCTGGCTCCCATTAACTCCCTGGTTTCCTCTTACTTTGATCTGACCACACTGGGCTTCTTGCACCTTAAATATGCCAGGCAGGCTCCTACCCCTGAGCCTTGATACCTGCTATCCACATCTCCCCCAGATATTTATGTGGCTGGCTTGCCACCAGCTAGAGCACTTTTAGCTGCTAATAGCAGAAAGTCCAACTTACAATGAAGCTTAGTCTCAACCTTCCTAGTTAGCAAATGGGTTGTTTGTATAACTTCCTGAATGATCTAGAATCTGTATTCCCAAATTAAGGAAAATGTGTTTCATACCTAAGACGAGGTCTAGAGATAGGAACACTCCACGGCTGGTTAACTTAGCCTCACGAGATCACCCAGGACCCCAGGTTTGAATGTCTCCTCTGTCACTTGCAGCATGTTAATTCCTCTTAGGCTGACCCCTTCCTTATACCAGGAAGCCTGCCAGAGTCCTTAGATTGACACGCAGGTGGCAATGTCCAGACAGAGGAATGAACCCTGTCTTGTATCCCCTTCTTAGGGGGAGGAAAACCTCTCCAGGTTTCCCATAGACCTCTCCTCATATTTCTGTGGCCCACACTGAATCATATGCCTATGCTCAAGCCATCAGTTGGGCACGAGGAGTGAGACCAAAGTGATTGGCTTAGAATTATCAGTTTTCCCCAGGAATTAGAGAAGGTTTTAGTTTCCTGAAGAAAGCATGATTCCAACCATCATGAACAAACACTGGGTTGTCTTAGCAATAGTTATTGGTTGGAGCTGTTACAGTTCCTACATATTTCAGGCCTCTACCTTTATAAAACTATCTCTTATTGGAAGAAAGTGTAAATATCATTAGCTTATCCCATCATCCTAAATGTCAACACTCTATTGATACTATGTTTCTTGTAATTTTTAAAGTTTATTATACATCTGCTCGTTTTATATCACCAAGTATTAAGTTTGTAGGGGGCTATAAATATGTTTAAGATAATGTCTTTGCCATCAAAGAGCTTACTGTTGTTGAGAAAAGCTAAAACATTTACAGTTAAATCTTTAGCAGTTGAAATAAAGGAAATAATAGTCTGCTGTAGTATAAGTAGAAAAAATACTGGCTTTGATCTTAGAATATTTAAGTCTTAGGTACAAGTTTTACAACCTCAGACAAGTTGTTTAATCTTTCCAAGTATATTTCTCTAAACCTAGGTTTCCTCAGAAAGAAAATAGGAATAATGATGCTATTTCCCAGTTTTATTATGAGGTTCAAATGAGACAAAATCCAGTTATTGAGAGAGTGTGTGGCTTAGAGTCAGCCATAAGACAAGGTATAATTATCCAGTTATTTGTACTGAGAACAATTGCTATAGAAGTTCAGAGAAGAAACCACAGAGAGTTAACATTGAGTGGTTAACAGGGAAAGTGTAAACAACACAAATTAACTCGCCTGGTCCTGGTAGTTGAAAAAATAAGAGGAAGAAACTACCGGTCCCAGTGGGAGTACAAACATCTTATTGTGATTCATCTTGTTGTTTATCTTACCCTCTCTCCTTCTCGAGGTCAAGGACTATTTTAAACCCTAGTGTATATAGCATCTAACACAGAGTCTTACATGAAAACCCTTTGTTAAAATGATTTACCAAAAACAATTTGAATTCCATTTTTGCAATAATGTGTCTCTGGAGTACTTTGGGCACCAAATGCACCCGTTTGGGCCAGCATTTTGGAAGGCACTGCACAGCACTTCTGTTTCAGTGGACCATACTAAATCATGGAGGCGAATATAGCTTCCAAGAACGTCATATTCATGTGTTTCTTCTTCCAAAGAGCTCTTTCTGTACCAGGAAAGAGAATGGCTTCAACTCTGTCTTCTCTGACCACTTCCTTGGAGTATTTCAGAGGAATTGTGAGGCCACATCTGTGTCCATCAGGAATAGAGCTGAGTGAGTTAATGAGCTCTGCCATGGACACAGGGGCTGAGGTGGGACAGATCCCACGCCCTGGGTTTGTGATCTCTGTTGGGTGCGCTTGACGAAGGCACAGGAAAGGTGCTCAGTGATTAGCCAGTGACACGGTGTTTGCTCCTTCGTTCTGTTTCCAGGTTATCGGTCTCAGTTAAATTTTGAGTAATTTAGGATCATTTTCTGTAATGTGTCACTCCACTCTTGGTTTAAAGGTCCTGTCTTGTTTCAGAAGGAAACGGATAGCAGTGAGGAGGAAGACATTGTCGGGCCGATGCCTGCCAAAGGACCAGTTAACTCCAGTGTAACAGCAGAGTTTGAAAAGAGGGCCCAGAGAATGAAAGAAAAACTGACCAAAGGAGATGACGTAAGTTTCAAATACACAGAACACTTTACTCTGAGAAATCGACCACATAGATCAAAAATCTCAATTTTGATAACAGACATTTTAAAAATGTCCTTCTGCATGTGTATGTATATAAAAATTTGGTCTCTAGGGTAACTCAGAAGCCATAAAAGGAGAAAACTGACAGATTTGCACAATTAAAAATGACAGTATGGCAAAAGATAACATTAAGTCCAAAGAACAATAAATTAGATGAAAGTATAACATATTTGACAAGAAAAATCATCCATCTATTAAATCATTTTCTCTTCAGTTCAGTTCAGTTGCTCAGTTGTGTCTGACTCTGCGACCCCATGGACTGCAGCATGCCAGGTTTCCCTGTTCATCACCAACTCCCAGAGCTTACTCAAACTCACGTCCTTTGAGTCGGTGATGCCGACTCGATCCAACCATCTCATCCTCTGTCGTCCCCTTCTCCTTCTGCTTCTGCCTTCAGTCTTTCCCAGCATCAGAGTCTTTTCTAAGGAGTCAGTTCTTTACATCACATGGCCATAGTTTTAAAAGGAGCTTCAGCTTCAACATCAGTCCTTCCAATGAATATTCAGGACTGATCTCCTTTAGGATGGACTGGTTGGATCTCCTTGCAGTCCAAGGGACTCTCAAGAGTCTTTCTCCAACATGACAGTTCAAAAGCATCAATTCTTCAGCACTCAGCTTTCTTTATAGTCCAACTCTCAACATCCATACATGACTACTGGAAAAACCATAGCTTTGACTAGACGGGCCTTTGTCTTTCTCCTAATGTCTTTTTCTCTTAACATCTGCCTCAGCTGAGAAGCATAGTCACTTAGGTAGTATTCTATACATGTATGCAAACACGTCCACACTTTCCAGGATACTTTTTTTTTGTTTAACTTTTTATTTCTCTTAAAGGATTCATCTAAACCAATTACGAGAGAATCTTGGATGACTGAACTTCCTCCAGAAATGAAAGACTTTGGTCTCGGGCCCAGAACTTTTAAGAGAAGAGCTGATGGCAAATCTGGAGACCGATCAGTCTGGACCGACACGCCAGCCGACAGGGAAAGGAAAGCTAAGGTGAGAGGGCTTGTGTGTTCCTGTATTTCTGTCCACGTTGGCTCTATTTTGAAAAAAATAGAAGGCAGAATTATTCCAGGGTACTGTTTCTTAGCTTATGATTCCCAAGGGAAAAGATTTCCCCTGAAGGAAAGTTATAAGAAAAGAAAGCGACACCAGTTGCTTCCTGTGTATTCATTTATACTGTTTCCCAACAAATTGTCTCATTAAACCTCAAGAGAACCTGGAGACATAAGTTTATTAACCTCATTTTATGAAAGGAGATACTGTGCCCTATGAGGTCATTTTTTCTGGAATGAAATGCTGGTAAGTGATGAACAGTAATTCCGTTCTAGACCTTTCTGATTCCAAATCCCCCAGTCAAAATGTCTCCATGAAAGTTTCTTTTAAAATATCTTGGAAAAAACCAAAGCACAGATTAACCTAGCGAGTTAAGTGATAGTAGTGAGTGTCTCTGAAAGTAGCAGTAGCTCCAGTGCACTAAACTAACTTCACATTACTGTCAAGACAGGCAAAAAGCCCTTTCCTTAATACATTGAATAATTTACCAAAAAAAGAAAAAGGAAAAACTATGCATAAAATACATCATTATTATTAGATTTTCTTTTCTTGGATTTCTACACGTATTATGAAATATTCCATTGTTAAGAATCCAGCCAGTACTAACTCCTTAAATTCACTTCATCAGAAATTCCAATTTCCTTGAGTTGTGAGTGTGGTCTTAAATGCTTGACTAATTGGCGCCTTATGATTATAACTTATCAGTTTTAAATTAAACAGTTCCTTACTTAATTCATGCCCCTAACTCTGTTTGTCTTGTTCATTAGTACCTGGAATTATGAAGATTTCTATTTTCATTCTATAACCAAAAATTGAATGTCTCCTCTGGCAAGCATCATGTTTGGTCACAAGTGACAGAGAAAGCTCCTTAAGACACTTTGATTTTCATGAAGAATTGGTTGTGAAATAGTGTTGTTCTTAAAATGTGGGTGATGTGTGGAAATCACCTCATTTTAGCAGAATATGTGGCAAAACCATACGTTCTCTTTTACCCTGAAGACTCAAGGAAATCCGAGAGTTATAATGGACAGGTGAGGTGAACCACCACACCTGGGGGGAGAGGCAACGGAAGATGGGGGGTAGAAGTGAGCCACACCCCACAGCCCCACTGCTGGGCACGTGCCCTGAGGAAACCGCCATTGAGAAAGACATCAGTGTTCACTGCAGCACTGTTTACATTAGCTAGGACATGGAGGTAACCTAGATGTCCGTCGACAGATGAATGAATAAAGAATTTGTGGTATTAATACATATACATAATGGAATATTACTCAGCCATAGAAAGGAATGCATTTGAGTCAGTTCTAATGAAGTAGATGAACCTAGAGCCTGTTACACAGAGTGAAGTAAGTCAGAAAGAGTAAAATTAATACTGTATATTAACACATACATACCGAATCTAGAAAGATGGTCCTGATGAACCTATTTGCAGGGCAGCAGTGGAGACGCAGACAGAACAGACTTGTGGACACAGCGGGGGAAGGGAAGGGTGAGACAGATTGAGAGCATAGTTTGGAAGCACACATTACCACGTGTCAAATAGGGAGCCAGTCGGGATTCGCTGTATGACTCAGGGAGCTCACACCGGGGCTCTGTGACAACCTGGAGGGGTGGAGCGGATATATATATACCTACGGTTGATTCGTGTTGCCATATGACAGAAGCCAACACAGTATTGTAAACCGATTATCCTCCAATTAATAAATAAATTTTAAAAAAGATGTGAGCCACACACTGTGAATGACTAGTGTTGGAATGCCTGGCTGCTCTTTCTTAACTGGTCTTTTATAAAAATAACTTACTGGCATTTTTATAATTTCACCTTTAAAATTGTCTCCAAAAAGACAACTTAATACCCTTGCTTACATGGATTTTTTTTTAATATTTTTTAAATATTTATTTATTTGGCTTACTCAGGTCTTACTTGCCGCATGGAGAATCTTCCATTGTGGCGTGTGGAATCTTTGATTGCAGCACACAGACTCTCCAGTTGTAGCGTGCAGGCTCAGCTGCCCCGTGGCCTGTGGCATCACAATTCCCCGACCTGGGATTGAACCTGTGTCCCCTGCATTGCAAGGCGGATTCTTGACCACCGGGAAAATCCCTTACATGGACTTTTTATTTGTGCTTTTTTCAGACCTCCTGTTCCTCATTGTGTGTGAGTACATGTCTAGCCTACAGCTAGATATGCAAGAAGTCTTCCTCAAAGGAAAATAACACAGAAAAATGGAACGAAGAGAAAGTAACCAGTACAATTTGAACTTAAGATTTTAGGTCCTGTGACTGAGTTCTTTAGATCTAGTCATTCTTTTTACGGTTGAAAATGTTTTGTTGTATATTTACAACAGACTAACAAAGGGATTATTAATACCCCTTAGATCTTATGTGGTTCTATATCACAGCATGTAATACTGCAGACTTATATTTGTGGTAGAATTTATCACAGAAAGTATCACAGAGCTGTCCTTTATAACGTGAAGTTGCTCAGTCATGTCCGACTCTGCAACCCCATGGGCCTACCATGCTCCTCTGTCCATGGAACTTTCCAGGCAAGAGTACTGGAGTGGGTTGCCATTTCCTTCTCAAAAGGATCTCCTCGACCCAGGGATCAAACCTCGGTCTCCCACATTGTAGGCAGACGCCTTACCGTCTGAGCCACCAGGGAAATCCTTTATAAAGGTCATGACTAATTTTTGATTTTTGTAATGGATCTTCGTCAAGTTTCCTTTTTTACTCTCTCTCCAAATATCCTTTTTGTGTGTTTTTTCCATCATTTCCCTCCTTTTTTTAAAAATTTATTTTATCATCTTACTTGTTATATTTGATTCCCCAGCGTTCATCTCCCTACCACTAATGCCAACATGGCCTAAATGAAGTAAGATTAGAAAGAAATGAAAGTGTTATGCATAAACTAATTGAATAAGATCTGTTATAATCTCACCTCCCAGTCTTGACTAGATTTACTCTTAGAAGGTCAGGTCTTCACCTCCATCTTATCAGAACATCATTTTTCTCTTAATATTACAAGTAAAGAATCTGTTTCTGGGAAAATTGTTATGGAAAAATGAGAAATGAGCTACTCCTATGTTTTTTAACATACTTTATTAAGTACAGTGTTGTTTTAGTCCATTATTTAGATAAAAATTGGGCTCAGATGGTAAAGCGTCTGCCTACAATGTGAGAGACCTGGGTTTGATCCCTGGGTTGGGAAGATCCCCTGGAGAAGGAAATGGCAACCGACTCCAGTACTTTTGCCTAGAAAATTCCATGGACTGAGGAGCCTGGTAGGCTACAGTCCATGGGGTCGCAAAGAGTCAGACACGACTGAGCGACTTCACTTCACCTGACTTTCTTAAGCAAATAGCAACAGTATAAAAACATGCTTTGAGAAAAATAGTTTTCAGTTGTTTTTGTCTGAGCCTTATTCATTCCTGGTTGGGGCTGTATTTTGCTGAATATTTTTTTTTTCTAACCAAAATTTATTGGAAATTTACCTAAGTATTTCATCAGTGTGTGTGCTATAGTAAATGGTATATCTTTTTAAATTTCAAATTCTAATTGTTCCTTGCTGGTATGTTTTGTTTGTTGGCCTGGTATCCTACAGCTTTGCCGTGCATCTGTGTGTGCTCAGTCGTGTCCAACTCTTTGCAACCCCATGGTCAGTAGCCCATTGGGCTCCTCTGTCCATGGGATTTTCCAGGCAAGAATACTAGAGTGGGTTGCCCTTTCCTTCTCCAGGGAATCTTCCTGACCCAGGGATCAAATCCACACTTCTCTGTCTCCAGCATAGCAGGCGGATTCTTTACCACTGAGCCGCCTGGGAAGCCCCAGCTTTGCTATACTTGCTTATTAATGCTAAGAGTTGTTTAATAGATCGTGGAGTTTTCTACATTGACACTCATATGTCTTCTGTGAATAAAGATAGTTTTATTTTTATTTTTCTATACCCCTTTTGTTTCTTTCTCTTAATTTTTTTCCCTCAAAAGTGCTTTTCCTGGTTTTGAAAACAGTAATGTAAGATTTCTTCTTAAGCCTTATTTTCTCAACTGCATTTTATTACCGTTTGTCAGACTCATCTCTGAGTTTGATAAAATCCAGTTAGTTGATTGGATGGAGGTTTTGTGGGCTTTTTTTCTTGTTTTCAGGAAAATGTTAGAGTAGGAGACTAACAGATCCCTTACCAAGAATATTACCATTTCTAGTGGGAAGAGAATCAACAGGCCTGGCTTTGTCTAGTCTCCTGTTAATCTGAATTAAAATGATAGTATTTCTTGTTCATTTTTTCCTGATAATGTGGTTCCGTAATGTGTTATCTGTTCATTCCTCAGGAGATGCAAGAAGCAAGAAAGTCATTCAGTAAGAAGGATGAAGAATATATACCATCAGGAAGGGATAAGAGATTGGCTGAGCAAGTATCCTCATACAATGTAAGTCAGAGAGTAAAATGCATGACCTTGCTTTTTTTTTTTTTTTTACATCTTTTAATGCTCTTCTCATTTTTTCTCTTTTTCTTGTTTCTCTTTCTTTTATGTTTTTCTTTTCATCTCAGTCTTTTTCTATACATCTGTTCTGAAAAATACTCTCGTGTGTACATATATGTATACAAACATATGTGTATAATCCTCATGTTGTGGGCTTTTTTAATGCATCTCATAATATTTTCAGGTTTTGGGGGGTTTTTTAGTTTTGTTTTTTTATTTTTTTTTAATTAATTTATTTTAATTGGAGGCTAATTACTTTACAATATTGTATTAGTTTTGCCATACACTGACATGAATCCACCATGGGTGTACATGTGTTCCCCATCCTGAACCCCCCTCCCATCTCCCTCCCCATCCCATCCCTCTAGGTCATCCCAGTGCACCAGCCCCAAGCACCCTGTCTCATGCATTGAACCTGTACTGGCGATTCATTACACAGATGATAATATACATGTTTCAATGCCATTCTCCCAAATCATCCCACCCCAGTTCATTTTTTACTTGAATCATATATCAGAAATTCAATTCCTGGAGATGGGTAGCACATGATCAGAAAGTAAAGAGCCCTATTAACTCCTAGAGATCCCAATTCAAACATTTCTAAATATAAGCCAATATGGAATTTTGATGTAAAGATTTAAATAAAAGTATGAAACTTTAAAATACAGTTCAATTTAAATTTGAAAACAGTCAGGATTCATTGGGCAAACTATTATTTTTGTAATTGTCTCTTACTCATTAAAAAAAGAAAAAAAAACAGCAAAAAAAACCTAGTATTTCACTCAAAGAATAAATAAACCACTGAACCCTTCAGCTCCTGAAAGGTATTTAGGTGTTCAGGAAAACTACCTTCTATTCCCAGTGTATTAGTTTATAAAAAGTTCTATAAGCATTAAAAATATAGTTAGCAAAGTTTTCACAGACTTGAGAGTGCTTCACTCACAACAGCCTTAAAAAGACTTCTGTAGGAATCTTCATAGGAGCTTTATTCATAACAGCTAATTTCTTTGATAAGCCCAGGTATCTATCAGTAAGCAGGGGGCCAAGGGGGAGTATATATATGATGAAATACTACTTGGCAATAAACAGGAACAAATTGCAAATACATGCAACATTGTGGATTAATCTCAAAGTCATTATGCTGAGTGCAGGAAGTCGTACCCAAGATTTCATACACATGTACCACTGTATGATTCCATTTATATGAAGCTCCACAGTAAGCAAAATGTGTCTGTGGTGGGAAAAAATCAGAATAGTCGTTGTTGGAGCAGGAGTGTGGAGATGGACAAGAAAGGAACATGCAGAGCTTCTGCAGTGATGGAAGTACATCCCACATATTGCTGGGAGTTCAAGTTGCAAAGCTCAGTGGATGCAGTGTTAAGATTTGCACATTTCATTCTATGTAAATTACTTTAAAAGAAAACAGTGTAAACAAATATAGAACATGTAATGATGTCTGCAATTTACTTTAAAATGCTTCCAAAAAATTAGGGTTTGAGTCTTATGGTGAAATTTTGGTTACTTATGAGACCTACTTTTCAAAATATTAATGTTGTTTTCAGACTGAACCACCTCCTAGTATTGATAAATTGAACAATCTTTATAAAATATGACCATGAAGGCAAAAGAGTTGGACACGACTGAGCGACTAAGCACAGGAAGGCAAAAGAAAAACCAAACAATTAGAATCTTAGCATGAATTTTCTAAAGCTTCTGAGAAACTATCACATTCAAAATTAATTGCCCTTGTTTTTTACAAATTAGTATAAAACATACACGTTTTGTTAAATTATTAAATTTGGTAAATCAACAAACTGGTCGTTTAGCAAATTGATCTCACATGAGTTGGCTTTTGGTGTGATTTTCTGTGAACTAACTGCTTCTAGATGTTTTTATTACTCACTTATAAGTTTGGTCCTCTGTGTCAGTCACAGAATGCAAATGTGCTAAACCAGGTAGACGGCACACCTGAAACAAACTGATACAACAGCTCATTTCTTTTATCATAACAACAGTCCACTTGAATTGTGTGGATTGACTATAATAGTCTACTGGTTTAACGTATTCCTCTGTCTTTCTTGGTGTTCAGTTTACTACTTCAGGGGGTCAGTCAGTGGAAACTGACCATTTTTCTTTGTCCACTGGTGCTCACTTTTTGTTACCTTCTGCAGTTTGGCCCATCAGCGTAGACCGTCTTCCTCAGCACCAGATCTAGGAAGTGCAAGCAGGACTTCTACCGCTTCTCACAGTTTCTCCAAACTCTGCTCTCTGTTTCCTCCAGCTCTTTCTTAAATCTTCAGCCTTTCCCATCCAACTCTTGATAGCCTGTCTGCCTTCATCCTTATTGTCTCATTAGTGAATTATTATCTCATTAGTGGAAGAAGGGAGGGAAAATGTGGAGAAATTGCACTAAAAGGTTAAATTTTACAGTATAAATGTTTTACATTTATATGTACACATATAATTATATTCTCCATTATAGTTCTCCATCCCAGATTAACCCTACTCCTGTGCTTTCCATTCTCTTTCCCCCTCTGTTTATACCAAACTACCAGACAGAACCATCTGTTTTACGGGACACCTGTGTGAGAACCTGGGTGGATCTTCACAGCACAGGTTCCTGAGATCCATGGTGGCAGCTTTGATTCACTGCATCTGTCATGGGGCTCAGGAAGCTGTTTTTCTTTTCAACCAGTCAAGGGTGGAGAGAGATGGCCTTTCAAGTGTTTTTACTCAGTATTTACTGAGTATTGTCCCCTCAGAAAACTTCTCCTGGACATGTCATTATAAGTTTCAATAGTTTGCAGAGATACAATTTATAGCTTGTTTTATTATTCTTTTCAGTGTTTCAGATGGAATCTAAATGCCTTAGCAACATATTATCTATTATTATCCTTTAAAAATATGTATGAACAAGCTCTTCCTTAACAGTTGGAAATTTTATTTCATCCTTTTTTCTCCTTGAATACATAATTTCATTTCTCTTATGCCACAAATTTTATCTTAATGGAATCCACTTTTACGCTTGAAAGTCTTTTATGATTATATTTGAAAAGTCATATTTCACTTCAGCAAATCTATGCACATAAATTGAAACCAAAAGGTTTTAATTTCCTGTATCTAAAGTCTAAATGTTTACACTTTTCTTCCTTTTGGATTAAGTTGTAAAATCAGTTGATAAAAACAATATAAACATGTCTCAGATTTTGATAATTATTAAATGTCAAAAGTAAAATGTAAACCTTATATCTTAATGAAAGACCTTTTCTCCAGTTACTTTCTGGTCTTTCAATGAATGTTACTGCTAGAATAAGACAGATTTCAGCATCAAATATGTTCTTTATTTAGTTCATTTGTATAGTTAAGAGTCATATGGTTAAGAGTTAGGAAACCATGTTCACATACAGCAGTGGGTAAGAAAGGAACATGGTTCATTATCATGATGTCATTCAGTTCTTTAAACAGTTTCTATTTATGTACTTAAACCTCAGAATGATCTATTAACAAAAAATTACTATTATTAATGATATCCCAACTTTCACTCTGTCTCAACTTTGATTTTTTCTTTCACATCAGTCTCTGTTTTTTGTTTTGCAATTAGAACAGCTTGACATTTAGTAACTTCTCAGCTGAGGGCTGTTTCCATCTTTTTCCAAAGGGTACAAGTTGGCAGCATTGCCCCCTACTGGCTACTGAAGGGCGGGGCGAACAGGGACAGGAAGGACTGTAGTGCCCCGATTCCAGCCCCCTGAACAGCGTGTATTTCTCAGTCTCACTTTCCAAATCCGCATAATGGCAATAATAACATTTAATTTATATTGATTATAAATTTAGATGTTGTCCAGATTACAACATAGTAAATGCTCAGTAAATTGAATACTTAACATTTATTGACTGATTCTTATGTACCCCGATATGGTACTAAATCCTTTGTATTCTTTAGATGACCTAACTCCTACCTCATCCAAATATTTGGACATTACTGCTACTAGGGTTTATTATTTTACAGCTGAGAAACGTAGGCATAAATTACTTGCCTGTGATCAGCAAGTGTTGAAAATGTCAGCACCATCATTGCTACTCTGGTTTCTCCAAATTCAGCGCTTATGTTCTTAACTGTTTCTCCATGCCCTGTGTATTGATAGGTTATTTTTTCTTAACAATATTTGATTCTTTTTACCTCCACTTTCATTAAAAATAAAGATTTAGAAAGCACTTAACTTGCAAATCAATTTGTTTCCTAAAGATGTATGAAATGATCAGTGTATGAAATGAGAGGGATTGAGAAGTTGGAAATAGTGCTAATTTAAATAAATTCTTAACTATTACAGCATCCAGCTAGAGCTAAGTTTATAGGAAATAACCACATAACCTAGTTGACAAAGTCAGATCTCATTGTCACATCAGACAGGTGAGGCTGGCTTTCTGTGAAAAAGTCTGACTTCATTTCTCTGTTCAAATAAATATGATTATGATCATTTCTATGACACTTCTGAATTGTACCGTAGGTGGGTAGGTGCCATGAATTTGTCTTCTAATGAAATAAGATGCTGCCGCCTTCAACATTTCTTACCAGTTATTTTGCTTTCACTGAGCTCTCTTCATGTCTTTGCTCTCAAATATGTTCTCTGACAGGAGACAGGGTGTGGAAGAGATGTGGTTGTTAAGCAAAACTTACCGTCTTTCATTGTCCCATTCTGCAGTGTATCTGAATTCAGAAACATTCCAACAGCAGCAGAAATACCATTCCAAAAGGATATTACACTCTTTAAGAGAAATTATGTTTGAGACACAGAATAATAGCTCAAAGCCTCCTAGGTTTACCGTTCCTTGATTAGAAGTTTCGTTCATACCAGTATTGCAGGTTTTTTTATTTGATGCTCTGGAGCCTTGCTCCCCAAGACAGTGTTCTCTAATAAGATTCTGAAAGGCCTCTTCTTCATTAAATGGAAAAGGGCTGTAATAAAAGGGTAGATATCCTCACAAGATGCATTATCAGGCGAGTCCATTTTAAGTGAGGCTACATGAAGAAGCTGAGAATCACGGGTAGAGAATGTTGAAATTCCCTGTGCCTTCAATACCCCTTGGAATCCACTCTGTGTGGCCCCCAGGGATGGATACACACACAGCTGGTCTGTACTGCCTGCACCTACTCCCACATCTCACACCCTGCTCTCTCTCTCTCTCTCTCTCTCTCTCACACACACACACACACACACACACACACACACAGCAGTTGGATGGCTGCTGGTCTGTACTGCCCGCACGTACTCCTGCATCTCACGCCCTGCTCCTCCAAACCAGGGCTATTCTGTCTTATCCTATTCTGTCTTATCCTTTAACTAATACTGAAAGGTCTGTGATGAATCTCTAATTTATAAAAACCAGTTGCCTCTGCTCGAACCTCATCCTCCTAGATATATTTGAAAATGTGAAACTAATATCATACTATAAATCAGCTATACTTCGATTTTTTTAAAAAAGAAAATGTGAGCACCTTCCCCAGCTGAAAAGAAAGAGAATGAGGGCAATAAGGAAAGCTGAAAGGGACAGAAATCCTCTTGGCACACAGTCTATGCCAGGACCATGCAGACGTGACCTGCACCAGCCTTGGATTTTGTCTTCTCTGTGCCGTTGTTTTTCTGCTTTGAATGTGCTTTCGCTTCAGCCTGGCGGTGCCTGTCTTTTCCATTCCACCTACAAAGGCTTCGTGGACCAGCGCGTCCATGAAGCTTTAATCAGGCTCCCAAGAGAGAAAGTAATTGCTCCTTTCTCTCCCATTAACACTGACTCATCATACGATGCTTTGCATGATGGTTATTTAAACATTAGTTTCATGTCCATCTTGTTCTTTTTTGATCACGTGGCATGAGTTCATAGATACCTTTATTTTGGTTGAATTGAATTTGCCTCTGATACATATTTTCTTCAGAGATGCTGTCTCAGATTTAGAAAAACCATTGAGGGACTTCCCTGGTGGTCCAGGGGTTAAGAATCCACCTGCCAATGCAGGGGACATGGGTTCAGTCCGTGGCCCAGGAAGATGCTGCAAGCCGCAGAGCAGCTAAGCCTGTGCACCACAGCTGCTGAACCCATGTTTTAGAGCCCGAGAGCCGCAACTCCTGAAGCCTATACTGCAGCCTGTGCTCTGCAGCAGGAGAGGCCACTTCAGAAGCCCTCACACTGCAAGTCGGGAGTAGCCCCCCGCTCGCCAGAACTAGAGAAAGTCCTCGTGCAGTGAAGAAGACCCGGCACAGCCAAAATAAATAAAATTTTTTTAAGTATTAAAAAAAAGAAGGGGACTTCCCTGGTGGTCCCAGGGCTAAGACTCTATGCTCCCAATGCAGGGGGCCTGGCTTCAGTCCCTGATCAGGAAACCAGATCCCACATGCCGCAACTAATACCCAGCACAGCCAAATAAATAAAAGTAATAAAATTTTTTTTAAAAAAGAAGAAAAACAGTTGGGGTTTGTAAATAGCCTCCCTTAATGTTCACCATTACCACTTCATTCCTTTGTTTCCTGATTATTATATTCTGCCAGTGACGTATCCCAACTAAGATTTTTATTTCTGCTGTCTTGCTCTCCCCAGGAATCAAAAAGGTCAGAATCTCTTATGGACATTCATCATAAAAAATTAAAGAATAAGGCTGCTGAAGATAAAAATAAGCCCCAAGAGAGAATACCATTTGACCGTGATACAGATCTCAAAGTTCATCGGTTTGATGAAGCTCAGAAAAAAGCCTTGATAAAGAAATCTAGAGAACTAAACAGCAGGTTTTCACATGGCAAAGGCAATATGTTTTTATAAGTAAGTATCTGTCAGTAAGGCATATTTTCATATTGATAAATTTTGAACTTTTTTTCTCAATAGTTACCTATAACTGTAAAAATTGATTTCCTTTTATAATAAAGTAGATTATAAACCTGCAGATTTTTTTTTTTCTAAATAAGTGTGAATTTTGAAAATTCAGCCTTGTGGAATAAAAAATATGTTATCCTGGGAAAGTAGACTTGTCCTGATAATAACCTAACGGGGCATTACTATTCAGAATGCTAAAATAAAAGCTTTTCATTTGTCAGAAGCAGCAAAGAAAAGTGTGATTTGAAGCTTGAGTAAATATGCATGCTTTATTAAAGAATGAGGTTTCTTAGCAATTTTCTTATGTTATTAAATAAGATCACAGAAGATGTTCATTGCTTTTGAGAAATTCTGTGCAAGTTAAGGTTCAAAGCCATTACATCACTCGTACATAGCCCAAACTGACAAGGGTTCATAATTGTGATTGCATAAAAGCTAAGGTTGCTTCGTAAAATCTTTGTGATTTTTAATTGGATGAAACCTACATCAGTATTAAAGTGTGGCTTTAAGGGAAAATACTGTTCAGATGAGAATTATTTTCCGACTTACTGAATTTTCTTATTCTTACTTCAGGGGGATTTCCCTGTGCAATGAAGAAGAGTTGAAGAATACTCTTTTTTTCTGTCTGTCCAACTTTATTCCTTTCTTTTGAGTTTCTTAAGATTAGAGGATGACTTTAGTCTAAAAAAACCAAAAAGATTTACCTTGTTCTGTGCATCCTTTAAAGTCACGTGAAAACATAAAATTGGTGTGTCTTTTAGAGGAGAATTTTATTTATGTGTCTTTGGCTTCTGAGGACGTGTGGGCTTTTCTTCAAATAATCATTTTTAGGATCCTTCCACCCACCTTCACAAGTGCTCCATAAGATCTGCTCAGGCCGATCCAGGGCGTCTCTCCCACAGCCCGAACCCACCATCAGATGTCACCAGCCTGCCCTGAGAGACTGAGTGGGATCCTCCCAGTAAATCCATGAATTTGAAGCTATTTTGGTTTCCCTCTAAACTGCAGTCAGTGAACAGACAACATTTACTTGAAAACAGAGGGTGTGAAGGTTTTTTCTATTTTGTTAGCAGTTTGCTTGTTTGGGCTATCAGAGCTTTTTCTTTGTGGTTTGGGTTTTTTGGTTGGTTGGTGTCACGAAGTGGGACCTGTGCATTATTTCGTGTGCTAAGGAAAAACCATTTTGATTTTTCGAACCTTAGTAAGTAATCCTAGAGGATGCCTTCAGAGGTCACACCATTAACTTTTAATGGTGTGAAGTCTGAGACCTGGGCTCTGTGTTCTTCACCAAAGCTTTGTAAGTCTTTAAACTGCTTTGGGATGATCTGACTTGGCCCATTTTTATATGTAACATGTTTTAGCTAATTCATTGTGGACAGATCTCTGCAATCAACCATGAATAACTTTTTTTAAAAAAATCAAACTCATATTCCCCAGATATAAAAATGGAAAGTAATCAAAGCCACCGTGATGGAGGATGGTAAGTCTGTGATGCTTCAAGCATTGCCTCTGAAGATGTTAAACAGAAAATTCTCAACAGTTAGGCCTAAATTCAAATTCTGGAAGTTACACTTTCTTACAGATTAATCCCAATTGTTCTGCTAGTTCTGTGTTCTAGTTTTGATGCACATGGTTTTAATGGGGAAAGATTCTGAGTCCTAGTTCATTTAGGCTTCATGAAAATTGAGTATAAAACTGAGTGTTCAGTCAGATTATGAGCCAGATTCTTCTTCTTAGACTTCTTAGACTATACAAATACAATGATACCTTCCATAAGAGTAACCCACTCAAGAATGTTCCTGTTTAAAAGATGAATTTTTTTCTCCTGAGCAAATTGGAAAGGTTCCTAGTCTAAGCAGAATTGAACAGAGCTGCCTTTTGATTGAAGATGTCATTTTTAGTGGGTGATATTTTCTGAACACAAAACTTTGTAGAAGAGTATCTATTACTTTCACTGATTTTGTTATAATGTTTTTTCTTCTGATGAGATGTTTTCTAGTTCCTCATCCTCATGTAAATTCCTAATATATATATTTTTTGAGAAGCTTTTGGCATTTTTAAGATAAAAATGTGGTCTTTGAATACTTATTTTTGCTTTGCTTTCCTCACTGTAAAATAGAGAGATATTCCTATAGTATGTATTTATTGTTTCTCCCATAATGCTTGGAATGTCTGTAACCTCACCAACAGGGAGAAAATACTGATACTTTCCATGAGTGACCACATCACTGGTTCAGTTCAGTTCAGTCGCTCAGTCATGTCCGACTCTTCGCGACCCCATGAGTCGCAGCATGCCAGGCCTCTCTGTCCATCACCAACTCCCGGAGTTCACTCAGACTCACGTCCATCGAGTCAGTGATGCCATCCAGCCATCTCATCCTCTATCATCCCCTTCTCCTCCTGCCCCCAATCCCTCCCAGCATCAGAGTCTTTTCCAATGAGTCAACTCTTCGCGTGAGGTGGCCAAAGTACTAGAGTTTCAGCTTCAGCATCATTCCTTCCAAAGAAATCCCAGGGCTGATCTCCTTCAGAATGGACCAGTTGGATCTCCTTGCAGTTCAGGGGACTCTCAAGAGTCTTCTCCAACACCACAGTTCAAAAGCATCAATTCTTCGGCGCTCAGCCTTCTTCACAGTCCAACTCTCACATCCGTACATGACCACAGGAAAAACCATAGCCTTGACTAGCCGGACCTTTGTTGGCAAAGTAATGTCTCTGCTTTTGAATATGCTATCTAGGTTGGACATAACTTTCCTTCCAAGGAGTAAGCGTCTTTTAATTTCATGGCTGCAGTCACCATCTGCTGTGATTTTGGAGCCCAAAAAAGTAAAGTCTGACACTGTTTCCACTATTTCCCCATCTATTTCCCATAAAGTGATGGGACCGGATGCCATGATCTTGGTTTTCTGAATGTTGAGCTTCAAGCCAACTTTTTGACTCTCCTCTTTCACTTTCATCAAGAGGCTTTTGAGTTCCTCTTCACTTTCTGCCATAAGGGTGGTGTCATCTGCGTATCTGAGGTTATTGATATTTCTCCCGGCAATCTTGATTCCAGCTTGTGTTTCTTCCAGTCCAGCGTTTCTCATGATGTACTCTGCATATAAGTTAAACAAGCAGGGTGATAATATACAGCTTTGACGTACTCCTTTTCCTATTTGGAACCAGTCTGTTGTTCCATGTCCAGTTCTGTTGCTTCCTGACCTGCATACAGATTTCTCCACAGGTCTAATGCTATTTCACACCGCCCTGAGGACAGTTTTACAAAATGTGAGGCCAAACCAGAGTTTTTTTGCCCTGTGGAGACACTAAACCCAATATAACAACACTGACAATAAAAGAACAAAACAGCTGTTTGCACAGGATGGAAAAGTGGTCTTCATTTCATCTCCTCCCCTCTTCAAAGCTGCCCAAGGCCTGAAAAATCAAGTCTGTGCTCCACCTGGCAGAAAATTGGGATTGTTGACATTTTCTAAGAACTTTTAATTTTCTTTACTTCTTGGCCCAATTTTGTAGAACTGTGACCTCTTTTGAAACCTAAAAATAAGAAAAAAGAACAACTCAAGTTCAAAGAGTGAAGCAGACACTTTTAACATTTTTTACTGTTTGGTGAAGGTGATGTTTTAAGTTCATTGTCCCTGAAATTATACGATTTTTGTTCCACTCTCTAAATTGTCATCTCAGATTTTGATGCTTCAAATAATACCAACATTACCAGTAAATCAATGGCTCTAGCAAGTGGGGGAATTGGCAGAAGAAACAAAAGGTGAGAGGTGGTAGCTACACCCATAATAAAGCTGTCTCATCAGATAACATTTTTTTTTTGTATTGGGAAAAATATCATAAATTATTATCTCTATGCCCAAAGAAAAAGAAAAGCTACAGTTTTACTAAGAAGTTTTTATCTTGTTTGGGTGTAGCAGCTTCTTGACATTTGTCACTTGAACGTTTTATGGTTCTTTGAAGTAATGATATTTTTTAGAAATAAGGTTGATCTTTACATGGTACCAAGGCCTACATGCTCCATGCTCCAGAAGAGATAATCAGTCATTATATATAAATTAATTGATCCTGAAACATCTTGGTACCTTCTGTCTCTTATATAGGGTGGATAATGTTAACATTATTGCTTAGAAACATATGATCATGGGAGATAGTTTTTAGACTATTTACAGGAGCCCATATCACTTCACTTCCCTGTTTTCCGTGGCAGTGATAGGTATTATTAGGGAAAGGAAAATTCTCTCTTGAGTTGTATACCTAAAAGGAAGAATCAACATGGGGAAAGTCGCTAGAGAGAGTCACCCATAAAACAGCAACGCCAAGTCTTCTACTTGAGAATGTTAATTTTTTGTTGTTGTTGTTTGACTTCTGAAACCATCATGTAAGTTTGGTCTACAGCTTCAGAAGGTCATGCATTTCCTGTTCTTGGAGAGGTATATTTTTTTGCAGCTTAAATATTTACCGTGACTATAGTGTGTGCAAAATTAAAAAGCTATACACTGTCTTTCAATCTTTTCATTTTGATTTTATGATTAAAAGACTGTTTTTAGAAAAGAAGAATTTCTGAGGTGTTATTTTTTATGTATAAATAAAGATGCATCTATATCTGAAGTTGTGGCCTTTTATTTTTGCTTTATTTTAATGTTAATTAGCTTATCTGAAGCAGGCAATGTTTTTAAAGAGAATGTCCTGTAAAGATTTATTCTAACCAGTCAGATCATTGTGGGGGTAAAGTCTTTCAACCCAACTCACTTGCCAGATTTTCATTATCCCAATATAACTGCAAATATTAAGTATTTGGGACTTCCCTGGTGGTTCAGTGGTTAAGACTCATACTCCCAATGCAAGGGGCATTGGTTTGAGCCCTGATTGGGGAAATAATATTCCTCATGCCACATAGCTTAGCCTTAAATAAAAAATTAACTATTTATTTAAAAACATAAGAAAGACAATTTGGAAATGCTCTTAAGAGCACCATGGCACAAGAAGGGCTGACACTAGCTTTATAACCAAAATTTCATTGTTCTACATATTGAAAGATTATATGACAGTGGTGGGTTTTTCCTGGGTTGGTTGATTATGAGATTCTTTGGGTTTTGCTTTTTGTTTTGAGGGAGTTTTTTGCTTTGTTTTGTTTGGCTTTTCTAGTTTTCAGATTGTTCCAGAAAGCATATATTCTTTTATAGTCCCAGGGAGAAATGAGTTTTTTGTTTTTAAGTTCTAATTTTGTATTACACAGTGTCAGAAACTAAATGACTAGGGAGACAGGACTCAGGATTTCTCTCTTCCTTAACTGGGGAAGTGACCAAAGGAGATACTTGGCAATACAAAAGCTAAGCATTAAATGATAGGAATCTGGACATAGAGTATCAAGGAAAGAGAGCCTTTGAATTTTCAGATCATTTTCCTATAGTAAATATTTCTTGAGGAAATACTGCACTTGTTCATTCAGTAAACATTTGTTAAATACCCGGGTGTATTCTAGGTGCTAAGAACACAGTGGTGAACCAGACATTCGTAGCCCTTGTCCATGAAAGGAGGTTCTGTGCTAGTCACTACAGAGTGTTCACAGGTACGTAACCCAGATTCCCTGCCTCGTGATAAGTGGGAGAGCAGAAGATGTCATTTAAAAAATAAGTGCACATGATATCGACTTAAAAAAAAAAGCATAACATGAGAGTTTTGAGTTAAGTTTTATTTGGGGCAAAATGAGGACTATAGCCCGGGAGACAGTATTTCAGATAGCTCTGAGAAACTGCTCCAATAAGGTAGAGGGGAAGGTCAGTACGTAGGTGATTTTGATGATGGGGGAGTACATGCAACTAAAGCACATATTTTTGCAGCAGGTTTCTGCAAGTCTAATGAAGGTTACTTCCAGTCATGAGCAGCAGTGGAGGATGAAGGAAAAAACCATGAAGTATTTTTGTGCTTTTCTAGATATGAGGAGATAAAAGAATTGGGTTCATAAAACCAGCTCCTAAAAATAACTATCTGAAGACCTGTTCTGGCAGTTTTTCCCAGAGCACAGAGGGCCTCATTTCTGCTCTTCACCCTGAGCTTCCAGGGGGTGTTGAAGGTCAGCAGCTGCAGCAGCACCTGATCTAATCTTTGTAGAGGTAGATGACAGGTGCCGATTGCTAACAACTGCTGTGTGGTAGATAGGAAAGTAAAGAGAGTAAATCCTAGATGTTATCTTCACAAGGAGAATCCTTGTTTTCATGTTATTGTGCCTATATGAGAAGATGGGTGTTAGCTGATCATATTGTGTCATTTCACAATACGTAAATCAAAGCATCGTGCTGTCCACCATAAACGCATACGGTGACATATGTCAACTACTCAATAAAACTGGGTGGGGGAGTCACATACTGTAGTAAGTGTTATAAAGACAGGCTGTGGGACACTCCCAACAGGTAACTGAGGATGAAAATCCTACCTGAGTAAAGAGAAGGGAAGTCTGAAGAGATGTTATTTAAGCTGAAACCTAAAAAAATGACAAGCTCAGTTCAGTTCAGTTGCTCAGTTGTGTCCGACTCTCTGTGACCCCATGGACCACAGCACACCAGGCCTCCCTGTCCATCACCAACTCCTGGAGTTTACCCAAACTCCTGTCCATCGAGTCGATGATGCCGTCCAACCATCTTATCCTCTGTCGTTCCCTTCTCCTCCTGCCTTCAATCTTTCCCAGCATCAGGGTCGTTTCAAGCTAGCAGTTCAAAAAATGACCTGTTACTAAATCAAGTCTGGCTGCTCATCAGTCAAAAATAAATACTCAGGAAAGTTGCTTTGACTCAGAATGCTGGTGATCTGAGCAGACAGTGGAATCAGTGCCCCTCTAAAACCACCTCTGAATATTCTACTCAGTCATGAAAGTTTTTAAAAGGAAAAAGGGAAGTAACCTCAGTTGATGATTTAGACTGGGAGTCAGGGTTGTTGCCATCCCCCACTGCGTACAGACTGTGTGCAGGCTTGTCGATGTTATCTTGTTCACCCAGTTGGTTCTTGAGATTACTGAAGGGGAAGCTAGGGAAGAGATCAGGTCATCTTGTTAATTGCTTAGTTTTCATTTCTACTACTTTGACCTATGGGAAGAACAGGTTAGGCAGAGTACTGTGTGATCAAAAGATTTGAAAGATGTGCTAGGGGCAGAGATGAGCAGAGCATAGGGGTGCCTGGTTTAAGGTTAGTGACAAGACAAAAGAGGCCTCCTGCAGAGAGTTCTTTCCTGTCTAAAGCTGCTTACAGCCTGACCACACATTCCAAAACCCTGAAGCATTAGTTACGTGGTGTTTGAAGAATCGCACCAGCATGGTGGTGTACAGTGAGAAATATAATCAGGATTGGTCCCTGAATCAGTAGATACTAGGAAGTCCAGGGAACTGCACTTACCCCGGTTTTAGAAGCTAAATGGAGCCTTACAGAAGAGAGTGGCTCTTGGTCATGTCATAAACATCACATAGGAATTGGCCTGATGGATCCTGACACCAAAGGTCTACCGTACTGGCCTTCGAGAATTCTCTATAAACATGTCTGTGTTCATGCCTTAGACCCTTGCGCTGTATGGTGAGTTTAAGACCTTGCTCTGTATGGTCTAAGAAAACCTGTATGAAACTTCGCTAATAATGGTCATCAGTTATCAGAATATTAGTCCATTGAACTCCTGTCTATATTACCAAAATTGCCATTATTTAAATAGAGCTGTCTGGGATTTTTGTTTTTGTTTTCTCAGAATTTGTTATAAATTATTGTTCCTTTCCTCCTCTTAGGCCTAATTATTGAGGATTATATGCATCCTTTTTAAGAGCTAAATAGCACTAGATTAATTCAACAGATATCAGTTGATAGCAATTAATCTTTAGAATTCCAGGACATGACAGAATGTTTTCATTTAAGCACTGGAGAATACAGTTAGATCTGTGCCTTAATTTGTAATCCTTGAACCACCTCCATCAGAGTCACCTAGGGAGCTTGTTTAAATGCATATTCCCAAAGCCACCTCTACTGAAGGGGAACCTGAGGTTAAAGTCAGAAGTCTCTGTTTTTAACAATTATCTCTAATGATTCTTTGTCAAGTTTGAGAATCACTGCACTTATTATGTATGTCCCTGTAAACCTTCCCCTCTCCCTGATACAGTCACTTTCCTATATTAAATATTCTTTAAAACACAGTCATTTTATGTTACATGGCTATAATCACCAGTACTGATAATACTTGCATTATGAAGAGTGGAATATCATTTCGACTGAGTAAATTGATGCTTAAACATTTTCATTCTTCAAATATCTTTACCAGCCAGCTGCTGCAGGGTTTAAGATTATACTATCAATGGGAATTCAGTTTCATTAGATTTTGTGTAATCTTGGGCACCTTTGAAAATGAGAAAGTCCCTGGGAGCAATAGTTAGGTTATAAGAACTCTGTCCTTGGCTGCCTAGGGGGCCCAGGAGATCACTGAACACCCTGGCAGTACAGAACGTTGAGAGGGTAAGTGGGCTCAGCAGGATGCTAAGGATGAAATTCAGAGTGGGTGCCTTGTGACTATTTTCCTCAGGGGAATTAGTGAATGTTATTGAAGTACTTTGAGGTCTTAGGTAACTGCTTTGGCAACTTAAGTATTATTTTAACTAAGCTAGCCAGGTTACATTTAGCTATCAATTTCTGCTTTGCTAATAAAAGAGAGCTATAGATAAAAGAATGGCAACCAGCAAAGGTACGTGATTACTTTAAGCCTGAAAAATGTCAAGAACCTATGCTAGAATATTGGAAAGCATTCTGAAGCTCATTTTCAAGTCTCTCTAATCACCTCCTTTCCACTGTGCGACCTTTTATAGAACTTCCATTCCGTTTCCTCAGGATGGGTTGATGTTGGCTGATCAGGTCATATGATCAGGTATTCAGTACTAAAATTTTCCTTTTATATAATCAGCCCTCTGAGATAAAAATTAGCTTGTTCCTTTTATCACTGGACACAAAAGCAGAAATGGAGCTGCCAATGTATATAACTTAAGATGATTTTTATCTTTTTGAGTAATGGCTGAAAGCAACGTGTCTTGCTCCCCTGAGAGTACATAATACTCTAATACCTCAGCCACACACAACACGCTCTAAGAAAGCAATTCATTAACCTAAGCTTGCTACTTCTGACAGCAGGTTCTATGAAACTGGCCCAAAAAATCAATCTAGAAATTGTGGCCATTTTTCAGTCTTCATGTTAACTAGATATTTTATGGTCTTTTAAATTAATCTTTTTTTCTTTCCAACAGCCTTATACACTGGTAATAAAAATTGTCATAGTTGGAAAATGAGACTCTTAGAGTTAAAAATGTTTGCCAGTCAAACGTGTTTGTCAATAAAGACAAATGTTGACAAACGTTTTGTCAACCCCATCAGCTTGTGTTAGTTGACCCACTCGTTATACGGTGGTGCTTCTAAGATAATAATGTGAAAAGATGGGTTCAGAGAATTTCCTTTTACCAGCTAATCATAAAGAGCTTTTTTTTTAAAAAAAAAATCACATTTATATTCTTGTTAATTAGTGCATATCAATACCCAGAAGGACTGCATCTTCAGTTCAGCATTTATCAGAACTGAGTAATACCTGCGTTTAGGGGAATGAGGGGTGGTAGTTGAACAAGCATGATGTGGACCAATTTAGACAACAAAAACCTCTGGGTCCATGTGTTTGAAGCTTCAGCGTTCATCAGAATCCCCTGAGAGCTCATTAAAAATATAGACGCCCTAGCATCATTGTCGGAGATTTTGGTTGGAGCTCAGGCATCTGTTTTTGACAAGCTTCCCAAGCAGTTCTAACGCACTTCAAAGACTGGTTTGGTCCAAAGATGGCACATTAAGATTTCTAGAATCAAAAACGTCAGCTTGCTGTCATGCTGTGGCCACTGAGCCTCTTGATTCAAAGGATAGACAACAGGACTTCCCTGGTGGTCCAGTGGTTAAGAATCCATCTTGCCATGTGGGGAATGCAAGTTTGATCCCTGGTCAGGGAACTAGGACCCCACAGGCTGTGGAGCAACTAAGCCAAATAAATGAATAGTGATGATGAGGAGGAGAGAGGTAGAAGGCAGGACTCATTTCCCAGCCTCCCCTGCTGCTGGAGCACAAGTGTGTGTGTGTCTTGGGCTCTGCCAATTAGGGGCACCCACGTAGGATCCGGACTCCAAGAAGAGAAAAGTCAAAAGTAAAGAAGCACGTGTTCCCAGAATGATCTTATGCTGGTGGGGGCTAGATAGCCTGACATGTTGGAGGCCTGTGATGTGGTATGAAGCGGTGGAGACACTGGAGCGTCGCAGTGAGATTGGACATATCCCTGGTTATATAGCGTCTGGACCTACATAAACTGGCCAGATATATTATTTTGTTTGCAACTAAGAGCTCTGAGTAACACAAGGGCATTATGCTCTGCTAGTTAAGAGCATAAATTTTGGAAACAACTTGAAATCAAATCCTGGCCTTGTAACTTGAGAAAGTTTAACTGTAAACTTGAGAAAGTTTCTTAAACTATCTCAGCTGTAATTTGTCTTAAAATAGGGGACACTGATAACTCCAATACTTCAGCCACCTGATGTGAAGAACTGACTCATTGGAAAAGACCCTGATGCTGGGAAAGATTGAAGGCAGGAGGAGAAGGGGACAACAGAGGATGAGATGGTTGGATGGCATCACCGATTCAATGGACATGGGTTTGAGCAAGCTCCAGGAGTTGGTGATGGGCAGGGAAGCCTGGCGTGCTGCAGTCCATGGAGTCGCAGAGAGTCGGACGCAACTGAGCGACTGAACTCAACTGCACTGATAACCTCACAGGTGTCGCTAGTGTAAAGAACCCTCTGCCAATGCAGGATACATAAGAGACATGGGTTCAATCCCTAGGTCGGGAAGATCTCCTGGAGGAGGGCATGGCAATCCACCCCAGTATTCTTGCCTGGAGAATCCCCAAGGACAGAGGAGCCTGGTGGGCTACAGTCTATAGGGTTGCAGAGTTGGACACGACTGAAGCGACTTAGCACACACACGCACACCTCACAGAGTGTTATGAGAATTACATGAGAAGACAGATCTAAACAATTAGCACAAAATCCAACGATAAATGATGGTTATCATTATTCCTGGGTAATAGCCCTAGTCATTCCTTAGGACCTCAGAAAATTCCTACATTTATCAGGAGTCTTGGCAGCAAGTGAGAGAAACTTTAATTCAAACTGGCTTAGGCAAAAAATAAATAAACAATTTATTCAGTCATGTAATGAAAAGTTCAGAAGGTAGCTGGGCTTGAGGTACGACTGGATATGGACACCCAGGTCACGTCAGCAGGATTCTGTCCCTGTCCCTCAGCCTGCTTCCCTTGCGTGGACTTCATCTTTAGGTGGGCTGAGGTGTTGACACAGATAGCACCCCCTCTAAACTGGCAACCTCAGTTCAGTTCCGTCGCTCAGTCATGTCCAGCTCTTTGCGATCCCATGGACCGCGCACACCAGGCTTCCCTGTCCATCACCTGCCAGCTTAGCAACGAATAAAAAAAAATCCTCTTTCCTACTAGTTCCAGCCAATAATTCCCAAGGACTGATGCTAATTGGCTCTAGGGATCAATTTTGGTCACTTGTTTACCCCTGAATCAATCATATATTGTCAGGAGGTCAGTCACCCAGTAGCCCAGGCTGGTTCACATTTCCACCTATGAAACCAAAGGGTGAGTTAAACCTGATCTAAACCACAGAGGCTGAGAACTTCTGAGAACGTGTGAGGGTAGTTCCCTAAAAGAAAGTGAAAGTGCTATAACTGGCGACGAGATAACCCATGCCACAGAGCACAGTATCCATATTGATTCATTTCCTTGTACAGTGGCAACCAACACAACCTTGTATAGCAATTATACTCCAGTTTTTTTAAAAAACTGATGCTTGCAATAGCCATCTTATTTTTTATTCTCACTGATTCATTAATAAGAAGATCAATTTTCTGTTTACCAAAATGGGATATCACTCATCTACCCATCTATTCACCTGTGTTCACCATCGTGAATCCCTCTTCATTAGGTGTCTGTTTTTTTCAGTTCCAGTGGTTATGAGTTTTTTGTGGGGGCTAAAGAGTAAGAGCAAGCACACACTGACCTGCTTCAGAGATGACTTAGCCTGGGTAGGTTCTGCCCAGTCAGTCAGCACTGCTTATCCCCTCTTTATTGGCATCCGTGAAATCTGGCATCAAGAAGTACATTTAGCACAAAGAAGATAAGAAATATATGGCTGTCACAGTTTATTCACCACATTTTGCTGCTGCATATAAACCCCAGTACAATTCCAAATGATTGATCTAGCCCTTCCATTTACAAACAAGGCAAGAAAAAAGATGAGAAGGCAATGAAAAAATGTGAGGAATTGCCACCCTCAACCCAAGTGAGAAAGCTTGCCTGACGTTGCCAATTTATCATGTATCTTGATAGAAGGCATCCAATATCTGAGGCAGCCCTTGAAAGAGGTTAGCCAAAGCTGGGGCCCCAGACTTCCAAATCACCAAACTAGAGGAAAGCAGGAAGGGAAATAGGAGATGCTCAGATTTCTCTCTTGAGCACCTGGAGAGCTGTGTCTGGAGTGTCACCTCAGAGTGTGACCTTATTTAGAAGAAGGGTCTTTGTGGATATAATTACATGAAGGATCTCAAGATGAGATCAGATGGTCCCTACATCCAATGACCAGTGTCCTTAGAAGAGAAAGAGTGATTTAAGACAGCAAGACACATTGAGAGGAAGGTTACGAGAAGATGGAGACAGAGACTGAAGTTATGTTGCCACAAGCCAAGGAGCTCTACAAGCTGCTAGAAGCTGGAAGAGGCCAAGAAAAACTGTCCCCTGGAGCCTTCTGACTCCTTGATTTTAGACTTCTGGCCTATGCAATTTGGGGAGACGAATTCTAAGTTGCCAAGTCTGGTAGTTTTTTGGCAGCAGCAACTAGGAAACTAATATAACAAGATAGGGGGCTTCGCTGGTGGTCCAGTGGTTAAGAATCCACCTTGCAGTGCAGGGGACATGGGTTTGATCCCTGGTTGGGGAACTAAGATCCAACCTGCTGGGTATGTTGGATCAACTAACCCCATGTGCCACAACTAAAGAGTCATGTGAGGCAATGAAAGATCCCACGAGCCACAGCTAAGACCTGACACAGCTAAATAAATTAAAAAAAAAAAGGAGAAACAAATTTGCCTTCACATCCTCAAGCCCAAGGTGAAGCCTAGTGTTAGCAACTTCTCAGCAGCCCTCATTGGTTGAGGGCCTGGTGGTCAGTAGATTTGTCAGTTGCACTAAAGATGCTGGCCTCTGATATTGATGGCTCCCTAAGAGAAACTGGAGGGACTGTTAGAAAAGAAAATGAATTCTGGGCAGGTAAAAATTTGAAAAAATGAAAAGCGCCACAGTTAATAAAAGGCCTGATATGAAATAGTTAAATATGGATTTTTTTAAAAATAAGTGTTGTCAAACGAAGGTAGTTCGTTAATAAATTGCTGTTTAAAATTAGCAATCGGATATGTTGCCATAGTGCTGCTGGCCTCCCATACATGGCAGTTAGATCATGTGTAAATGTGTCACTCTAAAGAGACAAAAGGTGGAGTATTTTTCCTTACATGGGTAACTATTTCTAAATAGTTTTGTTTGTACTGCCTCACAAGCAGTTAAGCTTCAGTGTGGGCAGTAATGACGTTAATTTAGGCGATAATAATACAGATTATAGTTATTAGAATATGAGCTTTGAGTTCTCAGTTATAAGGCAGAAAAGGGTTCAGGACTCATTCAGACCAACTCAGTGCGTAGTTATAGCCCCCAAAGCTAGTAGAGTATTGGATCATATAAGAAATAAAAGAAATACGAGGGAAATAGTTGTACTGCTCCCTGTTCTAGTTTCTATAACTCAAGGAAAGACATAATAGAGAAGCAGGAAGTCTACAGAAGGAGAATTGTATTGATGAAGTCCTGTTAACAAATATTTTTTGAGCTCCCACAATGTTGGAGCCCCTGTTCTTAGGATGCAAAAATGATTAAGACGTGGTCCTCAACTTCACAGCCTAAAGGAGAGAGAGACAGAAATAGCCGTGATAACACAGCTCGCCAAATACAAGACAGAGATACACGGAGAACACCAGGAGATCACAGAGGAGGCCAGCTGGACCCACAGGGCGGAGCTGAGAGCAAAGCAGACAGAGGGCAACACGGGCGCTCAGGCAGTGATGGTGCTGCTGCGTGTGTTCAGGAGCGAGAGGGCCCGGTCTGAAAGGCAAGACAGTGGAGGGGAGACATGCGGAACTAAGGGGAAATGATCTCGCTGAAAGGCTGGAGCTGGAGGATGGTGGGGACTTGCCTGGTGCTGGGGGCCCGGGTTTGATCCCTGGTCCGGGAACTAGGTCCCACATGCTGCAGCTAGGACCCAGCACAGCCAAATAAATTAATAAAAGGATGATGAACAGGGATTAGCCGGGGATGAAGAGGAAGAGAAATCCACACCCTCTGAAAGTGGGGAGGAGGAAACGAGGGTGGGTATCAATAGGTTTTAGGTAAAGTTCAGAAGGATAAGGAAGATTATTCCTGGCATACTCAATTTGCTGAAATTGAAATTTGTTTTTTTAACCTTGGGCTCTGTTGAGAATGTGATGAACACTCTGGACGTTTTATCTCTTAAAAATGCACATTACCCAGATTCTTACCTAGAATTTTAGTTTCCCAGCCTTCGAATTCCAACCACGAGCTCTGGAGAGAGAAGCTGCACTCCACCCAGAAGAGACCGGTCATTTGCTGAGAGGAAGGGGTCAGGGGCTTGCAGATTTGGAATCAACCCTGAGGGCAAGGGAGATAGCCCTACTCAGAAACCAGCAAAAGATGAGTTGTAGCCTTGATCCAGGTTGGGATTAGGTTAAGAGAAGTGGAATCCCAGGAGGAAACATAAGCAATGAATACACATTTCAGGGCTTCCCTGGTGGTCTAATGGTTAAGAATCTGCCTGTCAATGCAGGGGATGTGGGTTCGATCCCTGGTCCTGGAAGATCGCACACGCTGAGAAGCAACTAAGCCCGTGTGCCGCAACTACGGAAGCCCGCGCGCTTAGAGCCTGTGCTCCACAACCAGAGAAACCTCCGCAATGAGACCAAGCAACACAACCTCCTCACCACAACTAGAGCAAGCCCTTGTGCAGCAATGAAGACCCCGTGCAGCCAAAAATAAATAAAATAAATCTTGAAAAACACATTCCAGACTGAGTGGGAAGGAAGAGAGGCCATAAGGAGACTGACAAGCTGGAGGGGGTGCTCTGTGAGCTGGAAAGGAAGCTGCCTCCAGTCGTGCTGGGAAAGTTCCCAGCACGCACTCCCTGCCAGAAGTGGGCACCGCCAGCTCTTTGGAGCTGCTCTGAATTGCCCTGATCCCCTCTCGGCCCGCTTGTGATTCCACTGAACGTCTGCACCGCCTGCTTCTCCCTCCACATACAAACTTGCTCAAGCCTCTCCCATAATTGAAAGCAAAACAACAGCAATGAGGATTTCCTGGAGGTCTACTGGTTAAGACTCTGCCTTCCAGTGCTGGGGGAGTGGGTTCAATCCCTGGTTGGGGTGGGGGAGGTGAGACTAAGATCCCATATGCTGTGGGTTGCAGACAAAAAGTTAAAACAACAACAACAACAAAAGAATTCTTCCTTCAAGGACAAGGTCTCAAATAGAATTCAAGCTCACCTGTCATAGAAAGTTTTGAAACAGACACAAATGCATAGAAAGCTTTTCAAATCACCTGGGTGGGTGAATAGATTACTCAATAAAAGATGTCTAGATTCCTGGGTAGACATGTGGGAGAAAAGATAAGTTGGACCTTTCACACTGTAGATCAAAACGAATCCCAGAAATATCAAATATTTATATGTAAAAAAATGAAACCTTAAACACACCAGAAGAAAATGTGAGATGATTTATTTTGGTACTCTCAGAATGGGCAAAGATTGCTTAAGGATAACATAACATCCAGAAGCCCTAAAATAAAACATTGATAAATTGGACTATATTAAAGAAAATTTCTGCATAGAAGACTCAGTCAGAAGACAAATGAATCTTTGCAACTCACATCACAAAAGCCTTATTTTAGCATTTGAATAACTGACAAAAGTCCATAAGAAAAGTTCAAACAAGAAAAAATTATCAGCTAGCAAAGGATATGAACCCATGAGTTCAAAACCTACCCATAACCTATGGGTTATGCTTGATCTAAGCCTAAGAAATAAAATAGTTCTTAAATACATGAAAAGAAATTCAACCTTACTCATAAAAAAGAAATGCAAATTAAAACTACAATGAGAAATCATTTTTCAACTGATTAGCAAAAGTTAAAATACCCTGTGTTGGCAAGGGGGGTGGGAAATTCATTCTGTCATACATCCTTGGGAAGAATGGAATTTAATGTGGCCTTTTTGTAATTTGTCAATATTCGTGAAAATTGCATACAACAGAACCTTAATTCCACTGTTAGAAATTTAATTCTACAAGTATGCTCACATAAGTGTAGAATGGCAAGTCATTTTCAATTGAGCATTGTTTCTAATAGCAAGAAATTAATGTCCATGGAGGACTGCTTATAAATAAATTGTTACCTTCATTCTATGGAGCATGAGGCTGTTGTTTAAAAGATTCAGTCAGTTCTGTATATTCTGACATGGAACCATCTCCAAGAGGTATTAAGTGAAAATACTAAAGAGCATAATGGTAGACTACAAAAAAAAAAAAAAAAAGGAAAGAAGGGAGGAAAAACAATGTCCATATGTGTGTGTGTGTGTGTGTGTGTGTGTGTGTGTGTGTGTGTATGTTACTTAGAATACCTCTGTAAGGGTAATCAAGGAACCCATATAGTGTTGCTTCTGGGCCTGTAGAGAAGAAACTTTAATAACCAGGGTACTAAAATGAGAGATTTATTTTTCACTACATATTTTTTGTACTTTTCAATTTTATAATTTTTTAATTATAATAAAAATAGAAACTCATATATCTTAGTGGATGAGCCCTGTACTCTCATGAAACTTTCATAATGTTCTAATAAACCTGCTTCAATTTGCCATCCCTAATTAGTCCATTAAAACTGTTGTCATTAAGATTTTCAGTGACCTTTTTGAAACTAAATCTAATGGTCTTTTTCAACTTTTCTGCAGTTTCGGAGTGATGACTCCCTTCTTGAACCCCTTTCCCTTCTGTGACCCCACTCTGTAGATTTGTCTTACAGGTTACGCTTGGTTTAAGTCTCTTTATAGTATTAGTCAATAGTCTTGTTAGCAAAGGGCAGAAATCCAAGTCGGACTACGAGAGTTTTGTTGGGGAAACCCTGAGCCATTTGTAGGCTGGAAGATGGTAAACACAGAGCTCAGGAAAGACAAGGAGGCTCTGGGCTTCCTGGGTCACTGGAACCTGAAACTCCAGCCCTTAGGACTGGTTTTGTTCTTCTTTGGGAGCAGGGGAGCACCCTGTGTGGAATATGGAATCTTAGTTCCCTGACCAGGGGTCAAACACACGCCCGCTGCTTTGGACGCATGGAGTCGTAACCCCTGGACCACCAGTAAAGTCCCAAGACTGGTTGTGTTCTCAGTCTGCTCCCCTTTGAGTTTCTGTGTCATCAGTCTCAGTCCCTGCAGGTTAATCTTCTCCACGTGCTGGAGAGCGCAGCTGCTGAACTTGACTTTTACAGTTTCAACCACACCAGGGAGACTGGCTCTTTTTTCATTTGGGCATGAAAATTCCCGGGGAGTTCAACCTGGCCCTCTTTCGGCTCTCCCCGGGCCCTGATTACTGCGTGCTCCATCCACGCTGGTGACCCATGCTCTGTGCTATGGCCCTCGCGCTTGTCAACCCCTTCCCCTCCCAGGACTCCAAGACCTGAGCCAGCAGCCTGTTGGAGCGTGCTGCAGGGCGCTGGGCTTCAGGAGGGCAGGATATCACCCCTCATCCAGTATTAACTCCTTAACTCCACCCTCCCACAGGGCTCTGAGCTTGTCCCCAGATGTCCCCTGGGCATCAACAGCACCCCAGACACTGACCACAGGGGTGCTCAAAAATGGGGTGTCAGCACAGTGGCTCCACATGGAAAGATGACTGCTTTCTCCTGGGGTTCACCAGCAGACTGCCAGCCGTGGCCAGAGAGAGGGCTTCTTGTCTCAGGGAAGATAAAGGAGCAGAAGGCTTGCCTTCCTGGCAGCAGGTCATTTGAGCTTCTTTGGGGCAGGGTGAGCCCTGGTATCTGGATCCTGATATTTGGAACTCAGCATCTGTCCTTCTGAGAGTCTGTGCTGGGAATGAAGGGGTGAGTCAGCTCTTCACCCCCTCCATGGGGACAGGGCAAGCTAGGTACACCCTGCTCCGTCCCCAGGTCAGGGTGTGTGAGTGCTCCAGCTGTGTATTGAGTGTTTTGTTAAAAAAACTCCTTGGGAGAACTCAGGCTTGGCTTGGGTCAGCTCAGCCGCCCACGCCTGGGTCAATGAACTGAAGCTGGAACAGAAGACAGGCTTGGCTTGGGCCAGCTCAGCCGCCCACGCCTGGGTCAATGAACTGAAGCTGGAACAGAAGGGGCACTCTTGTTCTGGTTTGCAGGGGGCCCACCAGGCTTCCCTAGTGGCTCAGATGGTAAAGAAGCTGACCGCTAATGCAGGAGACCCAGGTTTGATCCTTGGGTCGGGAAGATCCCTGGAGAAGGAAATGGCTACCCACTACAGTATTCTTGCCTGGAGAATCCCATGGACAGAGGAGCCTGGTGGGCTACGGTCTGTGGTGTCGCAAAAAGTCAGACACGACTGAGCAACTAACACTTCCACTTTCTGTCCCCTGCTTGCCAGCCGTCTCCACTTAGAAGTTCCACAGGTGCCTCAAACCCATACCAACACAGAATTTCATTATCCACTTGAAGTCTTTGAGAGAACACACGAGAAACCCGTCTGCGGTTGCTGTGTTCCAACCTCCTCTCCTAGACCGTTATCCCTCTCTGTGGACGGCACCACCATCAATGAAGTCACCCAACCCAGAGCCTGAGAGTCATTCTTGAGCTCGGTTATGAATATAATGCCATAGAAATGACCTCTATAATATGCAAGCTTGATTCTATCCCTGCCCTACTTAAATCTTTCAATGACTCCACAGCCTTCAGATTAAGGCGCCATCTCTTCTGATGGGCTCATTGTTGAGGGGAAGACAAGGGTTATCTGTGCCTTCCTCCTCACCTGCGTTTGTGCCACTCTTCTCACACACATGCGCACGCACAAGCACATGCTCACGCGCACACCCATGCACACACACGCACACGGGCACACACAGCACCTTCTGCCCAGTGAACAGCCTGGACCCTCCAGGAGGCACCTGTCGCCTCTGCCCCGGATGCCCCATAACTGATGCTGTGCTGATGCTGTGTTGCGCTGGGTCTGATATTGGCAGCTTCTTCTCACCTCTTTTTCAACAGCACTGAGTCTTTGTACCTGCCTCTGTCAACAGAGCTGCTTTGAGGTAGCAAATACATGAACTCGGATAAAGACAGCTGTTACTATGATTTATACTCCGGTTTATTTTGATGACAGAAACCCCTCTTGGATGAAACACTGTCATTTTTTAAAATCTTGCAACCTTGAACATCCAGCTTTACAATGTCTTCTAGCCCCATAGCTGACACAGCTTCCCCAGCCAGCGGGTCCCTCCCTCTGTCTTTCTCCCATAGTTCTTTGTACTCTTAGGAGCTGTTCGATTATTTGGTCCCCTCCCTACCCATCACTTTGCCGACAAAGGTCCAGATAGTCAAGGCTATGGTTTTTCCAGAGGGATGTGAGAGTTGGACCATAAAGAAGGGTGAGTGCCGAACAATTGATGCTTTTGAACTGTGGTGTTGGAGAAGCCTCTTGAGAGTCCCTTAGACTGCAAGGAGATCCAACCAGTCCATCCTAAAGGAGACCAGTCCTGGATGTTCATTAGAAGTACTGATGCTGAGATTGAAGCTCAATACTTTGGCCCCTGAGGTGAAGAACTGACTCATTGAAAAGACTCTTATGCTGGGAAAAGATTGAAGGCAGGAGGAAAAGGGGGGTGACAGAGGATGAGATAGTTGGATGGCATCATTGACGCAATGGACATGAGTTTGAGCAGATTCCAAAGGGAGTGAAGGACAGGGAAGCCTGGCTGCTGCAGTCCATGGGGTCGCAAAGAGTCAGACACAACTGAGCGACTGAATAACTATACGCAGATTGTGAATTCTGTGAAGGAAATAGCCTATATTTCTTATTAGTATTATTGCTAGGGTCTAGCTTAAATATAATAGATACACAGTAAAGTTTGTGAGAAAGAGAGGGTTGGGTGGAAGGATAGATGGATAGATACATTAATACATGGGAAAAGAATATTTTTGCTTCCTAAATGATAGCAAGTAAAAACAGCTTTTTCCGGAGTGAAGTAGAGATGGAAATGTTAGACCTACCACAAGGAGGCACTAGAGTTCCACATGGGTTCCTTCTGCCAAGAAAAGCCAGATCCAACCAAGGATCTTGACCCGGGCTGATGCCTTCTGACAGATGTCTGATGAAGCCAAAATGGGCCAGGAGGGGTTGCTTGAAATGAGGACTGTGGGGGAAATTAATGCAAAGTGATTACAGCACAGCTATAGCAAAGAGGGATGATCACGTTAAACGGACTCTGACACAGAAGGACTCCCCTCCACCTTTGGAAAACATCCCCCTCCTCCCCCTGAAGCCGTATCAGATGTTCTTGCCTCTCCCATTTTCCTCCTCCACTAATTAAGCAAAACACTCAGGCTCGTGATACAGCAATTTCATTCTACTGCCATGATATTTCC
This sequence comes from Bos taurus, assembly GCF_002263795.3. Lineage (NCBI taxonomy): Eukaryota > Metazoa > Chordata > Mammalia > Artiodactyla > Bovidae > Bos > Bos taurus. The sequence continues at coordinate 15,206,424 of NC_037339.1, forward strand.
CTGTTGAATCCTCTCTTCCTCACTCAGTGCGAATGAGGAAAATAGAACTGTCACAAATATTATCGCCATTTCCCCCCTTTTCTTCCTAAGAGGTCACTGAGATGTTCACCCCAGACTGTAGAACCCTGGATTTCTGTGTAGGCTGACAAAAGAAAAGAAAAAAAAAATCCTTTTAAATTTCAAGTATATATCTCTAACTCCTGTGAGGGACTGGGAAACGTAACCATGGAAACCAGAGCATGCCTGTAACCATGGAGACCCATTTAAGCCAGCTGGGCCATTACCGTCTAGAAGCTGGTAGGGCTTTGACTGTTAGAAGGACAGTTAATATGGTTGGATGATTTCAGTTTAGGTGAGTGTTTTACAGACATTTAAGTAATTTCTGGGTACTCTTTTTCCATCTATTAATGTATCCATCCATCCGTGCATCCATCCATCCTTCCACCCAACCCTCTCTCTCCTACAAACTTTACCATCTACCTATTATATTTCAGCTAGGCCCCAGAATAACACTAATAAGAAATAAATACTATTTCCTTCACAGAAGTGGAAATCTGGGTATAGGGAGGGGACAATTAGGTATAAGGAGAGTAACAGGGAGCCCCTGTCACTCTCCCTCAAATGTGGCTTTTTGAGAGATTTTCCTCTGTTAGGTTTTCTTACTTTTTTCAAACTCGTGCCCACTTCAGTGGACGTGTGGAGTCTTAACCACTGGCCCATCAGGGAAGTCCCTACGCCAATTTCTGATGGGTCTCCCAAATATTTTTCCCTCACCCTCCTGAGCCATCACTTTATCAGCAAGCAAACATTAATCACCTTGGTGTGCCAGGCACTGCTGGACCCACCATGTATGTATCCCAGAGGATCTGTCACATCTGCCTTAACGTTGAGCCAAGTCCTTGAATAAAGGATGCATTTACCAAAGAGCTCCGATACCATTGTTGGAGAAGGAAATGGCAACCCACTCCAGGATTCTTGCCTGGAGAATCCCATGGACAAAGGAGCCTGGCGGGCTACAGTCCATGGAATCACGGAGTCGGACACGACTGAGCGACTAACACACACAGACACACCAGTGTTAGTCGTTCAGTCGTGTCCGACTCTTTGTGACCCAAGGACTGTAGCTCACAAGGCTCCTCTGTCCATGGGATTCTCCAGGCAAGAATCCTCAAGTGGGTTGCCATTTGCTTTTCCCGGGGGGTCGTCCCGATCCTGGAATCAAAAGCTTTAGTCCCTTGCATTGCAGGCAGACTCTTTGCCATCTGAGCCACAGAATTGGACTTTTGTGTTTCCAGGAAGTGAGTTGTGAACTAGCCTATTTTCATGTTGGAGGAAACTGTCACTAGTCAGTGTCATAGCCACGCTTCGCACAGTTCATAAACATTCTGTTTATCCGTCTCTTCTGTTCTTTCCCTGTGTGTGTCACAACCCCATTAGCACCCCTGCAACCACAGCTTCGAAGGCCTGATGACGGTTTGGTTTGTGAGCTGCTTTGTAGCGTATTTTTTACACCAGGGGGTTAAAAGGTGGACCGCTGGAGTCACACCCCTCGTGTCTGCCACTCACCAGCAAATGCCTGAAACTTTCTAAACCACAAGTTTGCCTCTAGAAAAGGGAAGTAAACCCCGTCTTACAGGTTGTGTGTATGTGCTAAGTCGCTTCAGTCGTGTCCAACTCTTTGCGACCCTACAGACAGTAGCCTACAAGGCTCCTCTGTCAGTGGGATTCTCCAGGCAAGAATACTGGAGTGGGTTGCCATGCCCTCCTCCAGGGCATCTTCCCAATGCAGGAATCAAACCCAGATCTCTTAAGTCTCTCCTGCATTGGCAGGCGGGTTCTTAACCACCTGCACCATCTGGGAAGCCCCTATTACAGGGTCTTCAGTGATAACTTTGCACAGCTGGGAAGATTTACACAGCTGGCAAGCTTCATCTTCCCGTCTTCTTTCTTGATCCTCAGTCCACCCTCTCAGTTGGCATTTTCCTCTCAACACACAAGCAGGTCCAAGTCTATTTTCTCTTATTTAAAAAAATTTTTTTTTTAATTTTTTGCTTCCTGGTGGTCCAGTGGTTAAGACTCTGCGCTCCCAATGCAGCAGGGGCCGTGGGTTCAATCCCTAGTTGAGGAAGATCCCACTTGCCATGTGGCACAGCCAAAAAATAACTATTTAGAAAATAAGTTTTGGGTTTTTTTTTTCTGGCTGCATAGCGTGTGGAATCTTAGTTTCTTGACCAGTGATCGATCAAACCTGTGCCCCCCGCTCCCCTACTGCCCCGCGTTGGGAGCATGGAGTCTTAACCACTGGATCATCAGGGAAGTCCCTGAAATTTTTTTTTTAATACTCTCTCTGATCATCTTCTTCTCTTTCCTTTTCACAACCCAGTTCCTAGAAAAAGTCTTCTACCTTTGTCCTTGGGCTTCCTGACTCTCCTCCACAGCAGATGAGGGAGAGGGTTCCGTACACAGTCAGCTTCTGGACATTCTTCTGACTGGCTGGTGGTAAAGGGGAAAAGGTCGTATGTCCGGTGTTAACTTCATCAGTCTTCTGATTCTTGTCGGTTAAAATTCTCCAAGCCAGGCTTCAGCAATATGTGAACCGTGAACTTCCTGATTTTCAAGCTGGTTTTAGAAAAGGCAGAGGAACCAGAGATCAAATTGCCAACATCTGCTGGATCATGGAAAAAGCAAGAGAGTTCCAGAAAAACATCTATTTCTGCTTTATTGACTATGCCAAAGCCTTTGACTGTGTGGATCACAATAAACTGTGGAAAATTCTGAAAGAGATGGGAATACCAGACCACCTGATCTGCCTCTTGAGAAATTTGTATGCAGGTCAGGAAGCAATAGTTAGAACTGGACATGGAACAAGAGACTGGTTCCAAATAAGAAAAGGAGTACGTCAAGGCTGTATATTGTCACCCAGCTTATTTAACTTATATGCAGAGTACATCATGAGAAACTCTGGACTGGAAGAAGCACAAGCTGGAATCAAGATTGCCGGGAGAAATATCAATAACCTCAGATATGCAGATGACACCACCCTTACGGCAGAAAGTGAAGAGGAACTAAAAAGCCTCTTGATGAAGGTGAAAGTGGAAAGTGAAAAAGTTGGCTTAAAGCTCAACATTCAGAAAACAAAGATCATGGCATCCAGTCCCATCACTTCATGGGAAATAGATGGGGAAACAGTGGAAACAGTGTCAAACTTTATTTTTTTGGGCTCCAAAATCACTGCAGATGGTGACTGCAGCCATGAAATTAAAAGATGCTTACTCCTTGGAAGGAAAGTTATGACCAACCTAGATAGCATATTCAAAAGTAGAGACATTACTTTGCCAACAAAGGTTCGTCTAGTCAAGGCTATGGTTTTTCCTGTGGTCATGTATGGATGTGAGAGTTGGACTGTGAAGGCTGAGCGCTGAAGAATTGATGTTTTTGAACTGTGGTGTTGAAGAAGACTCTTGAGAGTTCCTTGGACTGCAAGGAGATCCAACCAGTCCATTCTGAAGGAGATCAGCCCTGGGATTTCTTTGGAAGGAATGATGCTAAAGCTGAAACTCCAGTACTTTGGCTACCTCATGCGAAGAGTTGACCGATTGGAAAAGACTCTGATGCTGGGAGGGATTGGGGGCAGGAGGAGAAGGGGCCGACAGAGGATGAGATGGCTGGATGGCATCACTGACTCGATGGACATGAATTTGAGTGAACTCTGGGAGTTGGTGATGGACAGGGAGGCCTGGCGTGCTGCGATTCATGGGGTCGCAAAGAGTCGGACACGACTGAGTGACTGATCTGATCTGATCTGATCTGGGGCCTTCTTGCTTGTGGTCAACATGCAGTTAACTTCTTCCACCTGGTGGGGGTTTTAATATCTACACAACAATTCAAGGGTATGGTTCAGAATATTATCTATTTCCCTGGAAGAGGAACTGAAGGTCCTTGACTTTGTTTTATGGCTAAACTCCCGTTTTGTCTTGCTTGTCTCTTTCCCTTTGTTTCTGCATTTTCTCCCTTCTCTAGTTAAATTTGCTCTTTGGAACTCAGTGAAAGCCTAGGAGACTAAAGCTTTTCTACAAACAAGAGATGGGGGATATGGCCCGGGGGAGTTGGGAGAGTCTGTTCCCAGGAAGGCCCCAGAGTGCTCTGCTCAGTTTCGTGTCAGGAGCTGGGGTATAGCGATGGAATCGCGTGTTCTCTGCCGTCAGCTTGCTCATGGCCCAGCGAGGCAGACAGACATGTAACCATCAGGCAGGGAGAAACTGCTGTGATTGATTCTGCCTGGAGAGGGAACACAGGTCTCAATAAATATCCCAGATGTGGCATTTGGTCTGGCTTTCGAGGGGCAAATGTGTTTTTTCAAGTGGCGATGGGAGAGATCCACACCAAGGGAACTGAATGAACAGAAACCCTCAGGGTTTGAGGCTGAGGCACCTTGGAAACCATTGATTTTTCTCCAGGACACAGACAGCAACAGCCGAGCTGCTTGCTCAGAACAACATGGGGCATTCCAGAGCCTGAGGGATGATGCGTGGGTGGCTTGGGGGAGTGATGAGCAGTGCCCTGGGGCTGAAGCACACCATGTGAGTCAGGAGGTAGGGAAATAGAGCAAGGTAACAAAAAGTTAACTGTTTAAGAGCTGGACCACAAGGAAAGCTGAGTGCCCAAGAATTGATGTTTTTGAATTGCGGTGCTGGTGAAGACTCTTGAGAGCCCCTTGGGACAGCAAGGAGATCAAACCAGTCAATCCTAAAGGAAACCAACCATGAATATTCATTGGAAGGACTAATATTGAAGCTGAAGCTCCCATACTTTGGCCACCTGATGCGAAGAGCCAACTCGTTGGAAAAGACCCTGATGCTGGGAAAGATTGAGGGCAGAAGAAGGGGAAGGCAGAGGATGAGATGGTTAGATAGCATCACTGACTCAATGGACATGAATCTGAGCAAATTCTGGGTAATAGTTGAGGACAGAGGAGCCTGGCGTGCTGCAGTCCATGGGGTCACAAAGAGTCAGACACGACTTAGCGACTGAACAACAACTACCACTGATCCAGCCTTCCTTCTCTGCCTTATCCACACCTTTGTCAGATACAGACGTAACTCTATAGCTAATGCAACAATTTGACCATCCATGTAGGTAACCTGTGGTTCCCAGATAGCTCCTCTTGCTCTCTCCTTCTCTTCCTCAAAGAGTGTTGAGTTCCACGGTTTTTGCAAACTTGTCACGATCAGGAAGAGCAGGGGACTTCAGGAACCTGGCACAGCAGCTCTTTTCCCTGGGGTGCTGCCTGCCATGCTGGTATCTGAGTCTGGAAATCCATGCTGACTCTAGTCTAACTCAGGTGAACCCAGCCCAGCAGCAAGCCCTGGATGATGAGCCCTCACTGACCCATTGTTCTGAGGTCGTTCTGTGACTCTCCATCAACCCAGGCTTGGGTGCTCTTCCCTGCACACGTCTTAGCTGCAAAACCACCTCTTTTCCACTCATCAAGCTCCTCAGCTACACTCTAGATGATATCTGGGCCACCCGGGAGTCGAGGGAGGCTTTGGACAGCTCAACCTCCACAACTCCTTCTGCCTCACCAAGATGAAACGCTGGCACTCAAGAGCAATTTCAAGATATTTACGAGCCCTCGAAGAGCTGTCTGCACTGTCCTGTTCATACGCAGTGGCCAAGAGATGGAAGCAACCCAAGTGTCCACTGATGGGTGAATGAGGGAAGAAAATGTGGTCTGCACGTGCAAGGGGAGATTATTTAGGCTTCAAAAGAAGGAGATCCCGTCACAGGCTACAAATGTGGATGAACTTTGAGGAGTTTATGTTGAGTGAAATAAGCCAGACACGAAAGGACAAATAGTGTGTGAGTCAAATTCATAGAAACAGAAAGGGGCTGGAGGGTGGGAGGAGTTTTGTCTCATGGGGAGAGTTTCAGATTTCCAAGACCACTAAGTTTTGGAGATCTGCTTTACAACAGTGTGAAGGCTCTGGATACTGCTGAACTCAACCTAATAATAATGGGCTTCCCTTGTGGCTCAGCTTGTAAAGAATCCGCCTGCAAAGTGGGTAGACCTGGGTTTGATCCCTGGGTTGGGAAGATCCCCTGGAGAAGGGAAAGGCTACCCACTCCAGTATTCTGGCCTGGAGAATTCCATGGACTGTACAGATCCCAAAAAGTCTGGGCGACTTTCACTTTCAACCTAATCATGGTTAACATGGCAGCTTTTATGTTATGTGTTTTTTTAACTACAGTTTTAGAAAGGAAAAATAAAACGAAAATATTTGAATGCTTAAAGAGCGCAGGCACGATGCAGTCCAAATGGACACCCATCCTCACAATCCCCATACGGCTGTCAGAACTGGCTGCAAACACCCAGGACAGCTCCCCAAGTGAAGACTGGCACAAGAGTACCCTCCCAGGCCTCCACCCGCCCCAACTTACTATGTGCCGTCTCATCTCCAGACACAGTTCTGCCCACTCTGTTCTCTCTCAGGCCATTCTCTTCTCGCTCCTCTTTATTCTTCTCTCCACAATTTCTCAGTTCTGAAAAGGCTTATATTTCACCCTGCATGGACTATGCATGCATGCTTTTTACATGCAAGGGACAGAACTGACTCTGACATAGTTAAGGAGCAGAAAGCACTCATCAGAAGAATGTTGGCACCTTGCAGGGCCCCAGGGGGCACCAGAACTCTGCACCAGGCACCGAAGGCTCTGGAGCCAGGGATGGTGCTCAGGATAAGGCCTTAGAGACTCTGCTGTTGCTATGGACGCTGGACACCACAGCTTCCTCCACTGACAACACTGGCCATTGGGAGCAGCCAAGGTCACTGTTATCACCCAACACCAGAACGGACTCTGCGTAGCGCCTGCTACTTCTGAATACCAGCTTTCAAATCAGAGTCAGGGTAGATGTAGCTCCCTGGCAAGTGCCCTCATATATATTTAAGGAAGCCTGTGAAATCAAGCCTCTCGTGCTTTCTGATTCTACACGGAGTACATGCTCTGCTCAGAGAAAAGGGCTGCAAAGTTTGGATGGTCAGTATGAATGGCATGCCCTGAATTTCCCTCACCTCTTATTTTTCTGTTTCTGTAGAGCACCACTCTTATGGCAGAAAGTGAAGAGGAACGAAAAAGCCTCTTGATGAAAGTGAAAGTGGAGAGTCAAAAAGTTGGCTTAAAACTCAACATTCAGAAAACGAAGATCATGGCATCCGGTCCCATCACTTCATAGGAAATAGATGGAGAAACAGTGGAAACAGTGTCAGACTTTATTTTTGGGGGCTCCAAAATCACAGCAGATGGTGACTGCAGCCATGAAATTAAAAGACGCTTCCTCCTTGGAAGGAAAGTTATGACCAACCTAGATAGCATATTCAAAAGCAGAGACATTACTTTGCCAACAAAGGTCCATCTAGTCAAGGCTATGGTTTTTCCTGTGGTCATGTATGGATGTGAGAGTTGGACTGTGAAGAAGGCTGAGCGCCGAAGAATTGAATGCCTTTGAACTATGGTGTTGGAGAAGACTCTTGAGAGTCCCTTGGACTGCAAGGAGATCCAACCAGTCCATTCTGAAGGAGATCAGCCCTGGGATTTCTTTGAAGGGAATGATGCTGAAGCTGAAACTCCAGTACTTTGGCCACCTCACGCGAAGAGTTGACTCATTGGAAAAGACTTTGATGCTGGGAGGGATTGGGGGCAGGAGGAGAAGGGGCCGACAGAGGATGAGATGGCTGGATGGCATCACTGACTCGATGGACGTGAGTCTGAGTGAACTCCGGGAGTTGGTGATGGACAGGGAGGCCTGGCGTGCTGCGATTCATGGGGTCGCAAAGAATCAGACACAACTGGGCGACTGAACTGAACTGAACTGAACTGTAGAGCAGTACTTGCCTTGCTGTCCTAACCTTAGAGGTACAATTGTCAGTTTTAGCAAATAAAAATACAAGATCCCCAGTCAAATCTGAATTTCAGAATAACAGTGAATAATCTTTTAGTATAAGTATGTCCCATGCAATATTTGGCACATACTTTATACTAAAATAAGTATTCGTTGTTTATCCGAAATTCAAATTTAATAGGAAATTTAAATTAAATGTACTGTGTCTTATCCAGTGATTCTCCCTAGGGATATCTTTTTTATATTTTCTGGCTTCCCTAGTGGCTCTGATGGTAAATCTGCCTGCAATGCAGGAGACCTGGGTTCAACCCCTGGGTCAGGAAGATCCTCTGAAGAAGGGAGTGGCTACCCACTCCAGTACTCTTTCCTGGAGAATTCCATGGACAGAGGAGCCTGGCAGGCTACAGTCCATGGGATCACAGAGAGTCAGACACGAGTGAGTGACTAACACTCTCACTTTTCACACTCTTCTACACTATACCAAGGCCTGCTTCCTAGGTTTGCTAAACATGCTAACATACAAAATCCATATTTAAAACAATAGTTTTAGCTGACAAATCCTGGATTTTTCCCTGTGTGTTTGTGTGTGTGTGTGTGTGTGTGTCTAGCCTCACCTCAGGGCATGTGGGATCTTAGTTGCCTGACCAGGCATCACACCTGCATCCCCTGCATTGAAAGCATGGAGTCTTAACCACTGGACCACCAGGCAAATCCCAATCCTTGTTTTGAATTCCCAAAACTGGAAACTATCCTGTCTTTCTCTCAGCTTTCCTCCCATAACAGATTTTCATCTCCTCCAAATCAGATACACACCTTTGCAAGGGGAAGGTTATGTCCTTTGGAAAGCAAAGGATAGAAAGCACATTAAAACTGGAAAAAAAAAAAAAAAGACCAATTACCCGGTTGCAATAAGAAGAAGTGGAGTAAACAGTGCAGAAAGATTCCATGAATTTTTTATACTGGGCTCTCTGAAATTCTAGGACCTTGCGTTTACTATGACTCACACTTAACAAGGCTTTCATTGGAGGTGAAATTATAAAGTAAATGAAACCGATTTTCCTGAGCAGTGTATGGAAATGAGTTTCTGTGAGTCAAAGATTATTGCTGCTCTCACCTCCCACGTGGCAAGGTGGATTCGTTACCCAAATGCCAATGTGTTCCCTTCATGAAAAAAGGCAAATGATTTTCAAAGCACCGAATTTCAATACACTATAGACATGTCCTATTATACCATGTCCTAATGTTACTTAAAGTCCTAAATAACACAAACCAGGCACACAATTTTGTCAAATTTTTCTAGGGAACACACACAAAGACTTCACTCATTAGCTTCGGTCGTCTGTGAGAAATAATTAGACCTTCCCAAACCAGCATCAGATTTCTCTGGGCTGCCAGACAAACCACAGTGGGACATTTCCAAACCACAGAAAATAAACAGTGTCTTTTAGGCCATTAGGCATGCATGTTAGAATATATTTCACTCCGATCCTTGGGAAGAGAACTGATTGATATATTTGCTTCAATTATGCCTTTTTTCAGTTCCTCAGATATGCCTTGTGCCTGTCCTTAGTACACGCAATTCTCTACTCATAGAACATTCTTCCTTGTTCCATCTAATCAAGTCCTTTAGATTTCTGCTGGAAAATGTCAATTCCGTGATGCCCGAGACTAGAGCAGGACTCCTTTCTTATCCTCAGAGTCCACTCTACCATTCCTTCGTAGGCTTTATAAGTCCATAGCTGTGTGGGTTTGGGCTTCACGTCTGTCTCCCTGTGGTCTTTCGAAAGTTTTGGCTGTGTGCATGTCAGCCAGAGACCACATCTTCCAGGCTCCCTTGCCGCTAGGTGTGACCATACGACCTGAGTGTGACCAATGGGATGTGTTCGGCCTGAGTGTAGCCCTTAGAAGGAATGGAGCACACTTTCCCCATTCTTCTTCCTCCCTCTGGCAAACTGGAAGGCAAACATAATGATGAACGGTCTTTACTGGTGCAGGGATGAAAAGGATGGAAGCAGGATGAAAATGGCAAGCATTGCCCCCAGAACCACCAGATCAGCCCTCACCAGTGATCAGGACCATTACTTCAGAAACACTGACGCTATGTGCTTGCTTAAGCCACTGTGCTGTGTTTCTTTTGAAAGCAGCCTCTATCCAGCAAATGCAGATTTGAACCCAAGGTTCTGTGACCCCAGGTTGCAAGCCTGGAAACACCACCCCATGATGTTTGCTCACACCATCCACCTCTTCTCTATACCCCTTACATCGTATATCACAGATCATGTAGAGGAACACCGATGAAAGTGTCATACTCCCTGGATCTGTGTTAGATCTCAGAGTAAATAAAAGATAGTACCCTCCAGGAGTTTGGTTTGTTTTTTTTTTTCATACTTCTTCCTCTCACTCCATTTTCATGTTTTTACCTCTGGGAGCTTCTTGTAAGGTCCTCAGGACCACCTTAATTTCTATTATTATAAATAAGTAATTTGACTTTCCCCATGCCAGGCAGCAGGCCCTTCCCCCATCACAGCTGGGAGAGGGGAAAGCCAGGCATGATCAAGAGTCTTGACTTCTCTTAGAGATAGCTTAAGGTTGTCTTTCCATCTGTCACTAATATGAACATTTCAGAAATGATGGCTCAAAGCTAAAGAGCAGCACTTGACCTGGGGAAAGACATGCATAATTTTTTTTGGCCACGCTGTTTGGCACTCAGGATCTTAGCTCCCTGACCAGGAATCCAGCCCGTCCGTGCCCCCTGTGGTGGAAGCCAGGAATCTTAACCACTGGACCACCAGGGAAGTCCCCGCACAATTTTTTAAACTTAATTTAGTCTATAGCGCATATAATTTTACATCAATGTGTATCATGTGCTATTATTAGTATTTTGGTACAATGCTCTTTTTTCTTTTCTACCTGGTTTCCGCCTTCCTTTCCCCTTTTTCTCCCTCCCTTGTAACACCAGCCATTCCTTCACTAAGACACACACAAAACAGATCACCAACCAAGTACCCATCCTCCCACATTTTCCTCCATGCTCACAGAATCACATACAGAGATTTGGAGGGGTTTTGTCATGGGGTGAAGTGAAGTCGCTTAGTCGTGTCCGACTCTTTGCAACCCCATGGACTGTATGTAGCCTACCAGGCTCCTCGGTCCATGGGATTTTCCAGGCAAGAATACTGGAGTGGGTTGCCATTTCCTTCTCCAGGGCATCTTTCCTACCCAGATATCAAACCTGGGTCCTCCGCATTGTAGGCAGATGCTTTACCGTCTGAGCCACCAGGGAAGCCCGATACTGATACTGATACTGACGGGAAAAGGGAGCAAACACAGAGGGCAAGTCCTTCTCCTCTCGTTGCAACACCCCATCTCCCTGCAGTCCAGACTACATTTTACCAGAGGAGCCTGGTGGGCTACAGTCCATGGGGTCACAAAGAGTCGGACACAATGGAGCGTACACACACGGGTGATCATTTTAGGTCTGACGTGCTAAAATGTCAGTCATTTGTACTTAGCTGTGAAAATAAAATAAGTAGTACAAAACTGGGGGGAAAAATCATAGTCAATTTAAAAGTTTCATGAGAAAGAAGCCCTATTCTGCAAGGGACCAAATGATTAAGAATGTGACTACAGGAATGTAACATACTTGTTTTTTCCTATTTCTATATTTAATCAAGATCAATCAGTCAGTTCAGTCGCTCAGTCGTGCCCAACTCTTTGAGAACCCATGGACCACAGCACACCAGGCCTCCCTGTCCATCACCAACACCAGCTTGCTCAAACTCATGTCCATCGAGTCAGTGACGCCATCCAACCATCGCATCCTCTGTCATCCCCTTCTCCTCCTGCCTTCAATCTTTCCCAGCATCAGGGTCTTTTCCCTGATGAGTCAGTTCTTCGCATCAAGTCATCAAAGTATTGGAGTTTCATCTTTGGCATTAGTCTTTCCAATGAACACCCAGGACTGATCTCCTTTAGGATGGACTGGTTGGACCTCCTTGCAGTACAAGGGACTCTCAAGAGTCTTCTCCAACACCACAGTTCAAAAGCATCAATTCTTTGGCGCTCAGCTTTCTTTACAGTCCAATTCCCACATCCGTATATGACTACTGGAAAAACCATAGCTTTGACTCGACAGATCTCTGTCTGTAAAAGTAATGTCTCTTCTTTTTAATATGTAATATTTTTAATCAAGATACATGTTCACAAACACCAGGCACTATGGCAACTGAATAGTATCAGTAGCAAATTTCTCAGTCCCCTGTCAGTTTTTTCTAGGTGGCTCATTATATGGAATACTGCTTTCCTGAGGCATACTCTGCCCCCAAATCCCACTCCCAAGACCATTTATTCACTTGGCAAATATTTATGGAGTGACTCCAGTATGCTACGCACCATTCTAGATGGTGAACACACAGTGGTAAACAAGACGGAGGAGAAACCACTCTAGCTCTAGGGAAAGATATTAACAACTAATTACAGGTGTGTTTGGGCTTTTTTTTTTATTGTGATTAAAATACATATAATGTAAAACTTGTTTAAGCCACTGCCTTGTGTGTCTTAATGAAGCAGCCTGTATGCAGGAGTGTAGTTAACCATTTCTAAGTGTACAATTCAGTGGTATTATGTACATCCACAATGTGGTTTAACTATCAACAACATCCATCTTCATAACTCTTCTATTCAGTTCAGTTCAGTTCAGTCGCTCAGTCGTGTCCGACTCTTTGCCACCCCACGAATCGCAGCACGCCAGGCCTCCCTGTCCATCACCAACTCCCGGAGTTCACTCAGACTCACGTCCATCGAGTCAGTGATGCCATCCAGCCATCTCATCCTCTGTCGGCCCCTTCTCCTCCTGCCCCCAATCCCTCCCAGCATCAGAGTCTTTTCCAGTGAGTCAACTCTTTGCATGAGGTGGCCAAAGTACTGGAGTTTCAGCTTTAGCATCATTCCTTCCAAAGAAATCCCAGGGCTGATCTCCTTCAGAATGGACTGGTTGGATCTCCTTGCAGTCCATGGGACTCTCAAGAGTCTTCTTCAACACCATAGTTCAAAGGCATTCAATTCTTCGGCGCTCAGCCTTCTTCACAGTCCAACTCTCACATCCATACATGACCACAGGAAAAACCATAGCCTTGACTAGATGGACCTTTGTTGGCAAAGTAATGTCTACTTTTCAATATGCTATCTAGGTTGGTCATAACTTTCCTTCCAAGGAGTAAGCGTCTTTAAATTTCATGGCTGCAGTCACCATCTGCAGTGATTTTGGAGCCCCAAAATCAAGTTTGACACTGTTTCCACTGTTTCCCCATCTATTTCCCATGAAGTGATGGGACCAGATGCCATGATCTTCATTTTCTGAATGTTGAGCTTTATGCCAACTTTTTCACTCTCCACTGTCACTTTCATCAAGAGGCTTTTTATCTTGCAGAACTGCAAATCCATACCCATTAAACGACTTCCCACTCCCTTCTCCCCCAACCCCTGGAAACCACCACTCTGCTGTCTGTTTCTATGAATTTTACTACACTCAAATTCAAACACTGTAAGTGAAATGGTACAGTAAGTGTTTTTATGAGTGACATTTGACTGATCATAATGTCCTCAGGGTCCATCCATATTGTATCGTGTGATAGAATTTCCTTCCTTCAGAAGGCCAAACAATACCTTATTGTATGTGTAAATATTTTATTTATTCCCCAGTGGACCCTTGGGCTGCTTCCACCTTTGGGATAATATTTTTAAATTTGTTTCCCTTGACTTCTTGACTTTTTTTTTTTAAAGAAATTTAAGCTCCCACACTAGACTTACAGAGCCAGTAAGGACTGGCAAATTATATCTCCCACATAACTTTCACTACACATTCCCAAAGAGTAAATATATGTTTGAACTACTGTTTTTAAAATATTTACCAATGTTTTCTCTCTCTAGTGATTTCCTTGCCTCTCCTTGTTTTCTCTGTTTGAAAAGGTCAGGCTGTATTCATTGCCCCTGGACACCACATTTCCAAGGCTCTCTCTGATGGCTATTGTTCAACACCGAGGGGCCTAAGGAAACAGAACCAGGCAGGACTCTGGGTATCTTAGCAGAGAGCTTCAGGGACAGATGAAACTCAAGGCAAAATAACCACCCTCAGCACTTCCTTTCCCCGCCCTCCTCTCTCCAACTATAGGCCTTTGCATGTGCTCAGTTGTGTCAGACTCTTTGTGACCCCATGGACTGAAACCCATCAGGCTCCTCTGTCCATGGGACTCTCCAGCCAAGAATACTGGAGTGGGTTGCCATTTCATTCTCCAAGAGATCTTCCCAACCCGATGATCATACTCACAGCTCCTGCATTGCAGGCAGATTCTTTATCGCTGAGCCAGCAAGGAAGCCCTATAGCCCTTTAGCCCTTCAGAACTACTGAAACTTTGGGGACCCCCAAGTTGACTGCAACTGTATTTCTACCACCATGGTTGAATGGGATCTTGAAATAGACATTAAGTCATATTTCTGGCTCACTTGAGCCGTGGACTATCTCTACACCTATACACAATGAATGATTAATTTTTTTAAATTTATCTATTTTTACAACTGTGGCTGCCCTGGTTCTTTGTTTCGGCGTGCAGGATTTTCTCTAGTCGCAGTGCAGAGGCTTCTCTAGTTGCGCCTGTGCGGGGCCCTTAGTTTTCAGACCAGGGATCCGTCCGCAGTCCCCTATATTGCAAGGTGGGGTTTTAACCACTGGACCACCAAGGAAGTCCCCACAATGGAAGATTTAATTACAATGGTATCACATGCTGTGAAAGAACGACTGGGTTCTTTGAACACCTATGACAGAGGCCTCATCTGAATGAGGGAAAGGGGATGGCTGGTGATCAAGTTAGGTTTCCTTGAAGTTTAGCTGAGAGCTCAAGATTGAATAGGAAGTATTTAAAGAGGATGTGAAAAAAAAATTTTTTTAATAAATTTAAAAAGTAAAATGGATATGGGTCAAGCACTTCTTATCTTCAATCCTGCTAGACCCCATATTCCCATGTTCCCTACCTAGGAAAAAAAAAAATCTCACCATTGCTTTGTTACCAGGAAAATTTTTCCAGCACATCACCTTGCAACAACCTAGTTTCCCAATTCTTATTATTAATAGTATTGTTGAGATGTCCAAAGCTCCTCGTGAATGTTATCATTTTCCAGGAGTTTTAATTCGAGAATTCTCTAATGCTTTAAGATGCCATCTTGGTCTTTGCAGCATATCTGCTAAACATCTGAGCATTCTTTATATAATACAGACCTATCAGCTCACATATTTTTCCCCCTGCGGCATTCGTATTCAATCTTAACACTCCTCTATCCTTTATCATGCAAAGCCATCATGTTGAAAAGCAAATAAAGGAAAAATATTTTTCCCACATCATTAATTGCTCCATTTTTAAGCAGACACAAACACTTCTCCTGTTTGGCTTTGAAACAGCTACTATGGCTGCCAGCTGGGACTCCTGGAGGCTTTAAGAATGTTAATCACTAGAATAAGCTTTGTTTTTTTAAGGAAAATAAGACTAAATTAAAGGCACACTCAGATATTTTCCCCCCTGGTTAGAGTAGACACAAAATGTGGGTAATTAATTTCTCAATACCCACCAGTGATTTTTTTCAGTTACTATTAATATAATTTTAATAAATTTTTATTGAAATTTTCAGTTCAGTTCAGTCCCTCAGTCATGTCTGACTCTTTGCGACCCCATGAACTGCAGCACACCAGGCCTCCCTGTCCATTACCAACACCAGGAGTTCACTCAGACTCACGTCCATCGAGTCAGTGATGCCATCCAGCCATCTCATCCTTTGTCGTCCCCTTCTCCTCCTGCCCCCAACCCCTCCCAGCATCAGAGTCTTTTCCAATGAGGCAACTCTTCCCATGAGGTGGCCAAAGTACTGGAGTTTCAGCTTTAGCATCATACCTTCCAAAGAAATCCCAGGACTGATCTCCTTTAGAATGGACCAGTTGGATCTCCTTGCAGTCCATGGGACTCTCAAGAGTCTTCTCCAACACCACAGTTCAAAAGCATCAATTCTTTGGCGCTCAGCCTTCTTCACAGCCCAACTCTCATATCCATACATGACCACTGGAAAAACCATAGCCTTGACTAGACGGACCTTTGTTGGCAAAGTAATGTCTCTGCTTTTCAATATGCTATCTGGGTTGGTCATAACTTTCCTTCCAAAGAGTAAGCGTCTTTTAATTTCATGGCTGCAATCACCATCTGCAGTGATTTTGGAGCCCAAAAAAATAAAGTCTGACACTGTTTCCACTGTTTCCCCATCTATTTCCCATGAAGTGATGGGACCAGATGCCATGATCTTGGTTTTCTGAATGTTGAGCTTTAAGCCAACTTTTTCACTCTCCACTTTCACTTTCATCAAGAGGCTTTTTAGTTCCTCTTCACTTTCTGCTGTAAGGGTGATGTCATCTGCATATGTGAAGTTATTGATATTTCTCCCGGCAATTTTGATTCCAGCTTGTGCTTCTTCCAGCCCAGCGTTTCTCATGATGAACTCTGCATAGAAGTTAAATAAACAGGGTGACAATATACAGCCTTGACGGACTCCTTTTCCTATTTGGAACCAGTCTGTTGTTCCATGTCCAGTTCTAACTGTTGCTTCCTGACCTGCATACAGGTTTCTCAAGAGGCAAGTCAGGTGGTCTGGGATCCCCATCTCTTTCAGAATTGTCCATAGTTTATTGTGATCCGCACAGTCAAAGGCTTTGACATAGTCAATAAAGCAGAAATAGATGTTTTTCTGGAACTCTCTTGCTTTTTCGATGATCCAGAGGATGTTGGCAATTTGCTCTCTGGTTCCTCTGCCTTTTCTAAAACCAGCTTGAACATCTGGAAGTTCACGGTTCACGTATTGTTGAAGCCTGGCTTGGAGAATTTTGAGCATTCTTTTACTAGCGTGTGAGATGAGTGCAATTGGGCGGTAGTTTGAACATTCTTTGGCGTTGCCTTTCTTTGGGATTAGAATGAAAATTGACCTTTTCCAGTCCTGTGGCCGCTGCTGAGTTTTCCAAATTTGCTGGCATATTGAGCGCAGCACTTTCACAGCATCATCTTTCAGGATTTGAAATAGCTCAACTGGAATTCCATCATCTCCACTAGCTTAGTTCGTATTGATGCTTTCTAAGGCCCACTTGACTTCACATTTCAGGATGTCTGGCTCTAGGTGATTGATCACACCATCATGATTATCTGGGTCATGAAGATCTTTTTTGTGCAATTCTTCTGTGTATTCTTGCCACCTCTTCTTAATATCTTCTGCTTCTGTTAGGTCCATACCATTTCTGTCCTTTATCGAGCCCATCTTTGCATTGAAATATTAGCAAATTATAATTTAACTATTTAGCCTAAATCTATTTTCTGAGCTTCAGGCTAATTTACAGTTACCTACAGTATCTCCCCTTAGATATCTCCTGAGCATCTAAAAGGAGAAAAAGAATTTCTGGACTCACAATTCTGACACCAAAGGTCTAAGTTCTTTTCCCACGCCAATTTTCCAGTTCTCTGTAGATATCAACTAGGTATCCTGCAATTCATCGTGATTCATCTGTAGACATCAACTGTGTATCCTGCAATTCATTTCAACTCTGACACTCTACATGAAGTTAGCATCAGATGCCACAATTTAAGGGTTCAGTCCCCGATTCAGACACCAGTCACAGGCCCAGGTTACCCCCTGTTGTTCTTCTGACCAATCAGCTAGAGTCAGGGTTCTCAGAACCTTCTTTGAGGTGTATAACTTGGTAGAAAAAATGGCTCACAGAACTCAGGGGAACATTTTACTTACTATTACTGGTTGATTGTAAAGGATGCAACTCAGGAACAATCGAATGGAAGAGATGCAGAAGGCAAGGGGAGGAGTGAGGGGTGTGAGTGTGCAGCTTCCATGCCCTTTCTGGGTGTGCCACTCTTTCTGTGAAACTGTTACCAGAGAGGGGACCCCTTTAGGACCCGAGAGTGGGCTCTTGTCTAATAGTCAGAAATGAATTGTCCAAGGAGACACACGTACTGACGTGACAAAGCCCAAGACTTTATTGGAAAGGGGTACCCAGGTGGAGAAGGGCAGGTTAAGGGAACCCAGGAGAACTGCTCTGCCATGTGGCTCACAGCCTCAGGTTTTATGGCAATGGCATCAGTTTTCCTGGTTGTCTTTGGCCAATCATCTTGCTAGTTGCCCGTATGTGGTCGGACTTGGGTCCTTCCTGGTGGCGCAAACATCTGTCAGCCAAGGTGAATTCCAGCGTGAGGGTTTCTGGAAGGTTGGCAGGACGTATTATGGACTCATGTCTCCTCTCTCCTTTCGGCCCCTCCCGAATTCTCCCTCCGTTTGTGAGACAACTCATGCAAGCTGTTATATGGTGCCTGGCCAAGGCAGACAATTTCTGTCAATGGTTCCCTAACAAAACTGTATCTCATATGAGACTTGAACTCCATTGCATCTCAGTGGGATGCAAACCCACCATCTCCCCATAGAAACGACATGAGTTATTGAAGCTCAGGTTCTTTATGTCTCTGTGCAGAAAGTATAAAGTGAGAGACAAAGTGGTAGGTAAGAAGTGGATTTATTTAGAGAGATACACATCCTATAGGCGGACCTATAGGTGGTCCATCTCAGAAAATGAGAGCAGCCTTGGGAAAAACACACTCCACAGAGCGTGGCAAACAAGGCCCCACAGTGTGGGGATGGTTAGTTTTCATAGGCTGGGCAATTTCATAGGCCAACAAGTGCAAGGATTATTCAAACTATTTTGGGGGCAGGGGCAGAGATATCCTGGAATTGGCCCCCACCCACTTTTTGGCCTTTCACAGTCAATGTCAAGAACTGCCATGGTGCTGGCGGGTAGCATTTAGCATAAGCTAATAGCAAGGAGATCCAACCAGTCCATTCTAAAGGAGACCAGCCCTGGGATTTCTTTGGAAGGAATGATGCTAAAGCTGAAACTCCAGTACTTTGGCCACTTCATGGGAAGAGTTGACTCATTGGAAAAGACTCTGATGCTGGGAAGGATTGGGGGCAGGAGCAGAAGGGGATGACAGAGGATGAGATGGATGGATGGCATCACTGACTCGATGGGCGTGAGTTTGAGTGAACTCCAGGAGTTGGTGACGGACAGGGAGGCCTGGTGTGCTACTCTTCATGGGGTTGCAAAGAGTCGGACACGACTGAGCGACTGAACTGAACTGAATATATAACAATGAGTGTATAATGAGTTCAAAGTCTATTGGAAGTCGAATCTTCTGCTGTCTTGGACCTAGTTAGTTCTAACCAGTTTCTGTCATATCCTCAAAGGCTGTCGTTCTTTTAATGGTTGTGCCTAGAAAAACATCTCCTTCTGCTTTATTGACTATGTCAACTCCTTTGACTGTGTGGATCACAACAAACTGTGGAAAAATCTTCAAGAGATGGAAATACCAGACCACCTGACCTGCCTCCTGAGAAATCTGTATGCAGGTCAAGAAGCAACAGTTAGAAATGGACATGGAACAACAGACTGGCTCCAGATCGGGAAAGGAGTACATCAAGGCTGAATATTGTCACCCTGCTTATTTAACTTATATGCAGAGTACATCATGCAAAATGCCGGGCTGGATGAAGCACAAGATGGAATCAAGATTGCCAGGAGAAATATCAATAACCTCAGATATGCAGATGACACCACTCTTATAGCAGAAAGTGGAGAAGAACCAAAGAGCCTCTTAATGAAAGTGAAAGAGGAGAGTGAAAAAGGTGGCTTAAAACTCAACATTCAGAAAACTAAGATCATGGCATCCGGCCCCATCACTTCATGGCAAATAGATGGGGGGACAATGGAAACAGTAAAAGACTTTCTTTTCTTGAACTCCAAAATTACTGCAGATGGTGACTGCAGCCATGAAATTAAAAGATGCTTGCTCCTTAGAAGAAAAGCTATGACAAACCTAGTAAGTAAGTAAGTGTTAGTCACTTAGTCGTGCGACCCCATTGACTGCAGCCCACCAGGCTCCTCTGTCCATGAGATTTTCCAGGCAAGGATAATGGAGGGGGTTGCCATTTCCTTCTCCAGGGGATCTTCCCAACCCAGGGATCGAACCCCGGTTTCCTGCACTGCAGGCAGATTCTTTACCACCTGAGCTACAAGGGAAGCCTAACAGCATATTGAAAAGTAGAGACAGTACTTCGCCAATAAAGGTCCGTCTAATCAAAGCTATGGTTTTTCCAGTAGTCATATATGGATCTGGGAGTTGGACTATAAAGAAAGCTGAGTGCTGAAAAATTGATGTTTCTGAACTGTGGTGTTGGAGAAGACTCTTGAGAGTCCCTTGGACTGCAAGGAGATCCAACCAGTCCATTCTAAAGGAGATCAGTCCTGAATATTCATTGGAAGGACTGATGCTGAAGAAACTCCAATATTTGACCACCTGATATGAAGAACTGACTCCTTGGAGAAGACCCTGACACTGGGAAAGATTGATTGAAGGCAGGAGGAGAAGGGGACAACAGAGGATGAGATGGTTGGATGGCATCCCTGACTCGATGGACATGAGTTTGAGCAAGCTCTGGGAGTTGGTGATGGACTGGGAAGCCTGGCATGCTGCAGTCCATGGGGTCACATAGAGTTGGACATGACTGAGTGACTGATCTGAACTGAACTTGCCCCCTTCCCTCCTGCCTCACCAACACCTCCATGTATTCACCAACTTAGAAGCTCTCTAAACCCTGTTGTTTAGGAATTTTTATTAAGGCTTCATTACATAGGCATGATTGACTAATTAATTGGCCATTGATGATTAACTCAATCTCCAGCCCCACACTCCTCCCCAGAGACAGGTGGGGAGCTCAAAGTTCCAACACTTCGGTCACAAGGTTAGTTCCTCTGGCAGCCACCCCTATCCTCCAAGCATCACTGCATTAGCATAAATGCAAGTGAGGCAGAAGGACTGACTGTGAATAAAAAGGAAGTTATGAAGATTTTAGAAGCTCTGTGCCAAGAACCGGGAGCAGAGACCAAACACGTAGTTCTTATTTTTGTCACAGCATCTCAATGTCATCATGTCTAAACCTGAGACCTTGATCTTTCCCCATAAATTAATAAATATTTTTGATATCCCCTACGTACACACCCCATTCTTCCTTCCTGCCCAGTACGCTTCTCCTCACTCAATACTTCGTTGGCTCCTATCCATCTTTCAGACTTCAGCTTAAATACCACTTTGTCAAAAAAGATCTTCCCTGACTCTCTCCTATTCTAAGTGCTATTCTCTCAAGATTCCTGCATTTCTCTTTCATCGCACTTATTGCAGTTTTAAATAATGTGTTTGATGATTATTTGAGTAGTGTCTGGCTCCCCTGCTGGTGTGTTAAGTGTGGAAAAAAAAAAAAGGAGACCTGACTCTTCCTACCATCTCCCGGCAGAGCGCCTGCTGCGTAGTGGGCGCTCAGTGTTTTTTGATGAGGAGTGAGCTGTCTATAACTGTAAGCTCCATAGAAGTTGTTCTCATGATGATATGTTTTTCATGACAGAAGGGTTCTGCAATCACATAAGTCTGATGAATAACCGAGTTAAACAGTTTAGCAGACGTTTGTACTGCAGGATTTCGCCCAGCCCATAATTTGTCCAAGAACATGTGAATACAGTACATGAGAGGGGAAGTGAGACTGTAGAGCTCTTGTATTAGAGCGCCTTTCAAGATAAGCAAACAGTAATGACTTACCACTTAGCTTAAAAGATACTCCTTTTAAAAAAATGGGTATGTATAGGCGCAAAGGTTGCTGGGCGGTTCTTGCCGGAAGTAGAGAGAGGCCAATCGCGGTCCGGAGGTGAGACAGAAGTCTGAGGTGGTACATTATGGCTGACATGCGAAATCTGGTAGAAAGATTGGAGAGAGTGGTGGGCCGCCTGGAGGCAGTCTCCCATGCCTCTGACACACACTGTGGGTATGGAGACAGTGCTGCAAAAGGAACGACTCCATATGTGCAAGCATTTGACTCACTGCTGGCCGGTCCTGTGGCAGAGTACCTCAAGATCAGTAAAGAGAGTGGGGGAGATGTGCAGAAACATGCGGAGATGGTCCACACAGGTCTGAAGTTAGAGCGAGCTCTCTTGGTTACAGCCTCTCAGTGCCAGCAGCCAGCAGGCAACAAACTTTCTGACTTGTTGGCACCCATCTCCGAGCAGATCCAAGAAGTGGTGACCTTCCGGGAGAAGAACCGAGGCAGCAAGTTGTTCAATCACCTGTCAGCTGTCAGCGAAAGTATCCAGGCCCTGGGTTGGGTGGCTATGGCTCCCAAGCCTGGTCTCTATGTGAAGGAAATGAATGATGCTGCCATGTTTTATACAAATCGAGTCCTCAAGGAGTACAAAGATGTGGATAAAAAGCATGTGGACTGGGTCAAAGCTTACTTGAGTATATGGACAGAGCTGCAGGCTTACATTAAGGAGTTCCATACCACCGGACTGGCCTGGAGCAGAACGGGGCCTGTGGCAAAAGAACTGAGTGGCTTGCCATCTGGACCCTCTGCTGGATCTGGTCCTCCTCCTCCCCCCCGCCAGGTCCACCTCCCCCCGCCAGTCCCCACCAGTTCAGGCTCAGATGACTCTGCTTCACGCTCAGCACTGTTTGCGCAGATTAATCAGGGGGAGAGCATCATACATGCCCTGAAACACGTATCTGATGACATGAAGACTCACAAGAACCCTGCCTTGAAGGCTCAGAGTGGTCTGATACGAAGTGGCCCCAAACCCTTCTCTGCATCTAAACCAGATCCCCCCAAACCAGTCACAAAGAAGGAACCAGCCCTACTTGAACTGGAGGGCAAGAAGTGGAGAGTGGAAAATCAGGAGAATGTTTCCAACCTGGTGATAGAGGATACAGAGCTGAAACAGGTGGCTTACATATTCAAGTGTGTGAACTCGACATTGCAGATCAAGGGCAAAATTAACTCCATTACTGTAGATAACTGTAAGAAACTTGGTCTGGTGTTTGATGACGTGGTGGGCATTGTGGAGATAATCAATAGTAAGGATGTCACAGTTCAGGTAATGGGTAAAGTGCCAACCATTTCCATCAACAAAACAGATGGCTGCCACGTTTACCTGAGCAAGAACTCCCTGGATTGTGAGATAGTCAGTGCCAAATCTTCTGAGATGAATGTCATTCCTACAGAAGGCGGTGACTTCAATGAGTTCCCAGTCGCTGAGCAGTTTAAGACCCTATGGAATGGGCAGAAGTTGGTCACCACAGTGACAGAAATTGCTGGATAAGCGAAGTGCCACGGGGTTCCTTGTCCTCTCCCTCACACCATGGGATAAATCTGTATCAAGACGGTTCTTTTTTAGATTTCCTCTACCTTTCTGCTCTTAAACTGCTTCTCTGCTTTGAGAAGCACAGCTACCTGCCTTCACTGAAATATACCTCAGGCTGAGATTTGGGGTGGGATAGCAGGTCAGTTGATCTTCCGCAGGAAGGTGCAGCTCTTTTCATATCAGCTCAACCACACCGCCAATCCATTCTTAAGCAACTGCAGGCCAGGACAGGTGTGTTTTAGCTTTCAGCCTTTGGGGTTATTTGACCAACAAATAGTCTTTTGGGAAGACTATAGCAGCCCCAGGAATTAACAGGTCAGAATGTTCACACAAGTTAACCTTTTTCTAACAACGAGTGTGAAGGTAACAGAAGCTGATCCTAGTTAGTTCTTCTAACTTAAACTAATTATCACTATTGACAAGTGTGGCAAGGATTGCACGGGACCAAAGGCCGAAACTTGGCCATCTAGCATTCCTAGCAAAATGATTTCCTACGAGCATTCCTTTTCTTCTGCATTCCATCCCGCACCTGGCCAAACCTGACCGTAGGTTGTCCTGTGTAGGCTGCTGTGGTGGTGCCCTGCATCCAGGCCAGCTAAAGGAGTCTCGGACCCTTTCTCTCTTGGGCCCCTGCCCAGCACCTTCCTACAGAGATGACTTTAAAAGAGTGAAAAAAAAGGAAAACTGCACCATTCCCAGAAATCTGGCTGCCTTTCTCCTTCCATTCTAGGTGCCCGTCTTCCATCTTCACTGCTTCCATGGCCCTGTCATACTCACAACTTTTGGCTTCTGTCTGGGCACCTGAACAAAGGACTAAAAATCTCCACTGCAGGCTGTTTTAGGTCTTGTGTAAAAGTCTTGCACAACCTTGCTAATGCAACTTTCAGTTTTTCCTCTAGGACAGACACTTTACCAAAATATGCAACTTTTTTTTGGTGGGAGAGAGATTGTCCTCTGATTTCTACCCATTTCCTGAGGCCTGTGGGAATAAACCTTTATGTACTTAAAGTTATACAGAAAATAGAATAAAATTAATACCAAAAAAATGGGTATGTATAATATCACCATTCTGTGGTCACTTTCTAAGCCTTCTGTAGGCATTATTTCATTTACTGTTTTTTTCTTTTATGAGGCTTTATTGTTTTCAAACAGGTTTAAGTTTATAACAAAATTGAGAGGAAGATACAGATATTTCTCATATACCCTACACATGCATAGCCTCCCCTGATCAACATCACTCACCAGAATAGTATATTCTTTTAACCAAAGATGAACCTGCATTGACACGTCATGATCACCCACAGTCCTTAGCTTACCTTTTTATTCACTCCTGGTGTTATACATTTTATGGGTTTGGATCAATGTATAATGATGTATGTGCATTTAAGTTTCCTCCACGTTTTTGCCTGACTTGATAGATTATTTCTTTTTAGTGCTGAATAATATTCCATGGTCTGGAAGTACTACAGTTTATTTACCCATTCACCTATTAAAGGACATCTTGATTGTTTCGGAGTTTTGGCAATTATGAACAAAGTTTCTATAAATATCCACAAAACCTGGTGCCTACAAACTGAATTCTATGATATGCAAATTGACAGTTGCCACTCTTAGGACTCTGTGGCTGCAGCTAACAAGAAGCAATTCAAGCTGGCCTCAGCAATAAGATCAGAAGTAGGCAAACTCGCAAAGACCGCTAGCTTCCTCTCCCAATCCAGCCCTGCCCTGATAGGATTGCAATTATGCTGAAACAATTTTGTAAATTTATTAAAATTAAAAGAGCTTGACTTTCTAATAGGATGAGACATAATAAAAAAGTAAAATATATAGAATTTTGATGCTAATAAATGCTATAGAGAAAAAGTGTATGGACCTAGAGACCTATAAAGACTGTTGAGAGCTCTTATCTTCCTCTACAAGAGAGAGAGAAAATGGTTGTGATTTGGTGCTTGAGGACACACTCAGAAAGAGGGAGGGATCTTTTCTTTCCTCTGATGACTGCAATCCTGAACTAAAGCCAGGTGATCCCCAGTGTGCTGGAGAAGGAAGTAGGGTTTGCTGGAAACCAACCAGAAATCAAGAATATGGTATCATACTGGTCTTATGTGGAGGAAAGATAGAGATTTTATTTGTGCAAGAAAGTGCTAGGGGAAAATAAATATAATTAAAGATCTTAATGCAATTTACCCAGTAGAAGTCTGGAAAGGAGAGATGAATCTGGAAAACTGAAGTATCAGATCAGATCAGATCAGATCAGCCACTCAGTCGTGTACAACTCTTTGCGACCCCAAGAATCGCAGCACGCCAGGCCTCCCTGTCCATCACCAACTCCCGGAGTTCACTCAGACTCACGTCCATCGAGTCAGTGATGCCATCCAGCCATCTCATCCTCTGTCGTCCCCTTCTCCTCCTGCCCCCAATCCCTCCCAGCATCAGAGTCTTTTCCAATGAGTCAACTCTTCGCATGTGATGGCCAAAGTACTGGAGTTTCAGCTTTAGCATCATTCCTTCCAAAGAAATCCCAGGGCTGATCTCCTTCAGAATGGACTGGTTGGATCTCCTTGCAGTCCATGGGACTCTCAAGAGTCTTCTCCAACACCACAGTTCAAAAGCATCAATTCTTCGGCACTCAGCCTTCTTCACAGTCCAACTCTCACATCCATACATGACCACAGGAAAAACCATAGCCTTGACTAGATGGACCTTTGTTGGCAAAGTAATGTCTCTACTTTTGAATATGCTATCTAGGTTGGTCATAACTTTCCTTCCAAGGAGTAAGCGTCTTTAAATTTCATGGCTGCAGTCACCATCTGCAGTGATTTTGGAGCCCAAAAAAATAAAGTCTGACACTGTTTCCACTGTTTCCCCATCTATTTCCCATGAAGTGGTGGGACCGGATGCCATGATCTTCGTTTTCTGAATGTTGAGCTTTAAGCCAACTTTTTCACTCTCCACTTTCACTTTCATCAAGAGGCTTTTGAGTTCCTCTTCACTTTCTGCCATAAGGGTGGTGTCATCTGTATATCTGAGGTTATTGATATTTCTCCCAGCAATCTTGATAGAAAATATAAGATAAAATAGCCACAAAAAAAAAAAAGCCAAAGATAAGCAAATGAAAATTTTGAACTCACCATTTAGAAAGCAGAGACTCTCAGAGTCTTAAAAAAATTAATAAGATCAAGTAATGTTTTAGCTACAATAAGAGACACACTTTGAAAAGATCTAGGTAGATAAAACACAAAGTGATGGGAAAAGATTAAGGCATGAGAACTGAAAGATAACAAAGATAGCAATTTGAATATTAAAAAAATGGATTCAAAGTTTCAATGTCATAAGCAATAAATAAAAATATTACATATTGAAGAAAGGAACAATAGACCAATAAAATAATGATCACAGATCAACAATAACTCCAACATATATAATGCATCAATGAATAGAATCCCAGGAAGAAATAAAACATATCAACAGGTATTTTTAGAGATTTTAAACACAACATCTCTAGAAACTGGTAGCTCATTTTGTGGGGGGAGATAAGATTATTTGAAACTTTCATTTAACAAATATTTATTGACCACCTGTTATGCACCATTGCTCTAGATACTGGGGCTATGTGGCAGTAGCGATAGTTGCTCTGTTGTATCTGACTCCTTGTGACCCCGTGGACTGCAGTCCGCCAGGCTCCTCTAAAGATTCCCTGAGGAAAGGGGATTCCAGTATTCTTGCCTGGAAAATTCCATGGACAGAGAGGCCTGGCAGGCTACAGTCCATGGGGTCCCAAAGAGTCAGAAATGACTAAGTGACTAACACTTTCACTGGGGCTACAGCAGTGAGCAAAACAGTCAAAATCCTAACTTCCAAGTTTATAAAGACAGAAGCAAATCAGTGGTTGCCTGGGACAGGAATGGAGGGGAAATTACTATAAACAGGACAAGGAAACTTTCTGGGCTGAAGAAAATATTCTAGATATGATGATGATTGACCCATAAATTTACCAAGTTAAAATAACTCACATTTTTATAAAACAAATTTATTGATATATAGTTGATTTACAATGTTGGGTTAGTTTCAGGTACACAGGAAAGTGATTCAGTTACACACACACACACACATATATTCTATTATTATTATTTTAAATATTTACTTGTCTGCACCAGATCTTAGTTGCAGCACTTGGGATCTAGTTCTCTGACCAGGGATTGAGCCCCTGACACTGGGAGTGCAGAGTCTTAGCCACTGGATCACCAAGGAAATCCCTATATTCTTTGTCTTCAAATTCTTTTCCATTATAGGTTATTATAAGCTATTGAATATAGGTCCCCATGCCGTACAGTAGGTCCTTGTTGGTTATCTACTTTATAATATAGTAGCGTGTCTGTTTTAACCCCAAACTCCTCACTTATTCCTCTTCCCTTTTCCTTTCCGTAAGTTTGTTTTGTATGTTTGTGAGTCTATTTCTGTTTTGTAAATAAGTTTATTCGTGTCATAATTTTAGATTCCACGCATAAGCGGTATTATATGATATTTGTCTTTCTCTTTTTTACTTCACTCAGTATGTATGATAATCTCTAGGTCCATCCATGTTGTTGCAAAGGGCATTAAAAATAACTCATATTTTAACGTGGGGAAATAGGCAATAAATAATAAAGAAGGAAAATATACATTGTGTTGATGGTAATAAGTGCTGGAGAGAAAGATAAAGAGGGGAATGGGAATGGGGAGGGAGGAGGAATTGCAAGTTTGAATAGAGTGGGCAGGGAAGACAGATGAGAAGGAGGCATTTAAATGACAATTGGAAGGAGGGGAGAGCACTTCACAGAGCCATCTAGGGGAAGATGTTCCAAGCAGAAAAATGAGAAAACAAACAAACACTCCAAAACCAAAGTATTGAAAACAAACAAGCTTAAGGAGTCAGAAAATAAGCAACAGGTCACACCCAAAGAAATCAGAAGAAAGAAATGAATAAAAATAAAAGCAGAGAACATCAACTTTTAGAAAACTAAAAGCTGGGTTTTTTTAAACTGATCAAGAAAACAGTAAATAAGAAGCAACTAAATCACAAAATCAAAAAGAAAAATAACTGCAAACACAGCAGTTTTAAATAAAAATAAAATGAGTATTTGACAATCTAGATAAAAAAGATTCTTTCTGAAAACAAAAACAAAAATGTCAAAACTGATACAAGAAGGAAAAGAAATTTGAAGAGACTAATAATAGTTAAGGAAATTGACATTGCTATCAAGGACATCCCCAATCTTACCCTCCACAAAGAGGCCTGCTCCAAATGGTTCTACTGTTAAATTTTTTAAAGACTACTTTTAAAAATTGTTGTTATTATTTTTAATATTTATTTATTTGACTGGGCTGGGTCTCAATTGCAGCATGTGGGATCTAGTTTCTTGGCCAGGGATTGAACCCGGGCTGCCTGATTGGAAGCTCAGAGTCTTAGCCACTGGATCACCAGGGAAGTCCCTACTGTTGAGTTTTAATGATTTTCGAGGAACAGAAAATAACCGTTATATAAATCAACCAGAAAATAGAAAAAGAAGAACACTTTTCCTAAGACTGGTGTAATTAATTTCAAACCCAGGCAGTATCAGGACAAGAAAAGGAAACCCGAGTCTTTTGTACTTCCGAGCATGGATGTAAAAAATTTTAATAAGCTATTAACCACCTGAATCCAACAATATATTACAAATAAGATACACCATTGTTAGGGGAAGCACACTGATTGAAACCGCCCACCCTGGCCAGGCACCATAGAAACCATTTGCATGAGTTGTTTTATGACAGGAGATCCTGGTAAGGAATACAGAAGTAATAAGCCACCACCAACAGGAAGAGTTCCAGAAAGGTTGAAAGGAGACACCGCATGTCCGTTCACTTCCCAGAATCCCTCTCGCTAGCATCCATCTTGGTTGAGCGATGTGTGCACCACCAGGAAATACTCTGAATTAGAATGATTGGCCAAAGCCACCTGGAAACTAATCCCATCACCATAAAACCCAAGACTGCGAGCCACGTGGCAGAGCTGTTCTCCTGGGTTCTCTTGCCCTACTGCTCTCCACCCGGGTGCCCTTTCCCAGTAAAATCTCTTGCTTTGTCAGCAGATGTGTCTCCTTGGACAATTCATTTCAGAGTGTTAGACAAGAGCCCAGTTTCGGGCCCTGGAAGGGGTCACCCTTCCTGCAACACCATGACCAATTAGTGTTTATCCTAAGAATGCAAGAGAAGACAAAATTAAACTTCTACCAGTGAGTGACTGCCTGGAATATGATGAATGCTAGTAAATATTATTGATTTTTATTGATTATAATGAGCTGACTTATTTGAAAAAGACCCTGATGCTGGGAAAGATTGAGGGCAGGAGGACATGGGTTTGGGTGGACTCCGGGAGTTGGTGATGGACAGGGAGGCCTGGCGTGCTGTGGTTCATGGGTTCGCCAAGAGTCGGACACGACT
Source organism: Bos taurus (assembly GCF_002263795.3). NCBI lineage: Eukaryota > Metazoa > Chordata > Mammalia > Artiodactyla > Bovidae > Bos > Bos taurus. The sequence goes on from NC_037339.1 coordinate 15,236,102, forward strand.
GAGCGACTGAACTGAACTGAATATTAGATGGTGGGAGCACAAGCTAGTACAATGAGTTCAGAAAATAATTTGACATTATTGTGTAAAGTTAAACATACAAGTAAGTTCCACTCCAAGGACTATACCCTAAAGATTCTTAATTATATGCAATTGTAGACATATGGAAGAATATTGTTAGCAGCTTTCTTTGAAATAGCGAAAAAGGAAATTAAATTTTTTTTGGATAAACAACTTGTGTTATAATCATAATGGATTGCTATTCAGTGGTGGGATTGAGGTAAGAAAATGGAGGCTCAAGATGAAAGAGGGAAAGTAATTTAAACAGGAGAGAAGATTTGCACCATTAAATGAGCTTGGTGTGCTGTAATTCACAACTGACTAGGAAAGAAATGAAAAGGCAAGGAATTGTAAGGATACGATTTTATGGACCAGGAATATGACTGGGCTGGGCTTCAGCAAACAACTGAAATTAAGGTCTACGAAGCTTCCAGATCTCTTTCTCATTCTCTTATCTCTGCATCTCCATGTGAATTTGTTACACTCTTCTCGTCAAGGATTTATTTCCTCTGCATCACCTGCAGATGATCAGTGAAGGCGGCTGCCTCATGCTTGTTAAATTTAAAAGTTTCAGCTCCAGCCACCTAATGTGTATGACCTAATTCTTCCTGGATCCCAGTTACAGATTTTCAGAAAAAGAGATTCCTTTACAGGGTGTCAAGCACTAGTTGTAAAAACTGTGGATCCTACGATGCAAATACAGCTGCCAGAGGTCCACTCCTGAGACCTGTGGCTCGAGATGGCATTTCCCCAAAGCAGAGATCCCTGTGAGCCAAGCCGGTATCTACTTACAAATAACCAGGCTCAGAATCAAACTGACATTTACATACAGGTGAGAGGACAAGGAGCTTGACTCTGATGCCCAAAATCTGGGTTTGCAAGCACAAACATTTTGCCTACACCCTCAACTAATTCATCATTTGAACTGATCCAGAGACATATTCCAGGGAGATCAGTAGGGCAGCTTCTAATATTGTCAGAAACAAGGAGGCATTAAATGAGCATCCCAGATGAGGAGTGGCAGGGCCCTTGGTGTGGCCCCTGCACCGATCCCATCGGTTCAGTTTGGTTCCATACTGATTCCATACTGGGGGTCCCAAATGCAGGGGATAAGAAAGGCAGAGTAGGTGGGGTCAGATTGTAAATTACTTGGTATGCCTGACATTTGAATTTACTTTTGGCTATGTAGACAGTCCCTAAATTAGGTTCCAGACCGCAGGGGTGTCATGTGTCTTCTACCATTAAGGAAAATAAATTCAGAGGACTTAGCATCATCCCTAGGCTTCCCCGGTGGCTCAGTGGTAAAGAATCCACTTGTGATGCAGCAGACACAGGAGACACTGGTTCGATTCCTGGGTCTGGAAGATCCCCTGGAGGAGAGCATGGCAACCACTCCAGAACTCTTGCCTGGAGAATCCCATGGACAGGAGCCTGGTGGGCTACAGTCCATGGGGTCGCAAAGAGTTGGACTCGAATGAGCGACTGAACAACAAGGTACTGCTTACCTTGGTGCCAACTATAACCCAATTATGTTCAGACACTAAGGGGAATAAAGAAGAAGAAAGAGATTTGCAAATAGTGTTCTGCTCTTACATTCAAACCACTTGTCTCATGAGTGAAAGAAAACTTTTCATCTTGCAAGTTACACTGTTCTCTGCTGGTTGAAAACCATCTCTTGTGTGAAATGTGGAAAGTCCTGTTCTGAAATTTGATTTCATGTTTACTCATGAATAGCAGTTGCCCATGAAAGCTGTTCACTTTTTGAATAAATTATAAGTTTGCCTCTGGACACATAAACATCCCAAAGATTTATTTTATCTTGTGTCTCAAGAGAAGGAAATGGGACCAAACGAGCTGGCTGCTGACCGGGTGGCAGCCTGGAGGAAGGGGCAGTGTCGGGAGAGAGGGAAGGGGCCACATTTCTGGGCATCCCTCTGCCTGGATCCATCTCCAGTTTGCCACCTAAGTAGGGGCGTAATGGATTCAGGACTTTTCTAAGAGCACTTGCAAACATCCTAGTATTTACCCAGAAACAGACCCTCTGCTCTGAAATCTCCCCCAAGCTTTTCTGGTTATTTAAAACCTCTCACCATCCCCCACTTTGTGGAGGATGAAGGGGGGTGCAGCCCACATGGTCCCCCTTCTCCTGCGGCCCCTGCTCTCTGCCTCACCCCTCAGAACCCAACAGGATGTGTTTTTCCTTCCCTGTCCGCCCAGAAGGGATTTCCCTCCTGTCCATTCTCTTCCTTTCTGAATTCTTCCCCTTGGGCATGATGGCCAAGGGGCTGTAGTGGAAGAATCACAGGCACTGATGAAGGGGCAACAGGAGAAGTGAATTGAAAACTAGCAGGTCCAACCGGTCCATCCTAAAGGAGACCAGTCCTTGGTGTTTATTGGGAGGACTGATGCTGAGGCTGAAACTCCAATACTTTGGCCACCTCATGCGAAGAGTTGACTCATTGGAAAAGACCCTGATGCTGGGAGGGATTGGGGGCAGGAGGAGAAGGGGACGACAGAGGATGAGATGGCTGGATGGCATCACCGACTCAATGCACATGAGTTTGAGTGACTCCGGGAGTTGGTGATGGACAGGGAGGCCCGGTGTGCTGTGATTCACGGGGTCCCAAAGAGTAAGACACGACTGAGCAACTGAACTGAACTGAACTGAACTGAACCTTTGGTTGGGCTTCCCTGGTAGCTCAGTTGGTAAAGAATTCGCCTGTAATGCAGGAGACCCTGGTTCGATTCCTGGGTCGGGAAGATCCCCTGGAGAAGGGAACGGTTCAATCAGTAGTCATCTCTTTCCTTGTCTGGATCTCTTGCAGGGCAGAGTTGGGTTTGTCTTGGAGACTATTGAATCCCCAGCACTTAGCATGATGCTGTGTAACAAATCGCCTGGGATGCAGCTCCCTAATATATATATACATATTCATTAGCTCCCAGTTTCTCTGGATCAGGAGCCGTGGCATAGCTGGGTCCTCTGTTCCAGGTCTCACAAAGCTCCAGTCAGGCATCAGTGCTATGAGATGGTCTCACCTGAGGCTCCAAGTGCTCTTCCAGCCTCACCTGGTTGCTGGCAGGATTCATTTCCTTGCAGTTATAGAACCCATGATGGCTTCTTCAAGTCCAGTAGGAGAACCCAACACTTTCAAGAGTTTCCTCTGATTCAGATCCACCCAGGTAATTTCCCTTTTGATTAATTTAAAATCAACTGATGGGGAAAAAATCCCTTAACCTTTGCAGTAAATACACAACCTCATCACAGGAATGACACCTATCATAGTCACAGATCCTGCCCACCTTCAAAGGGAGGGATTATACAAGGTCATTGGGTCATCATCTTAGAATTTTGCCTGCCCAAAATATGTGTTTAATTATGCACCAGATATTCTTCACCTTTTCTGTGTCTGCCCCACAATGGCTTCTTTTCCTCCCTGCCTCTTAATTTCTCCTCATCTATTTATGATCTTCTATAAGCAATACAGTTTTAAACTGCCTTTGTGTTGGTAGATACATTTCTATCATATGGAAACTCCGTATTACATATTAAAGTCCCTCCTTTATAGTACAACATGCATAATACAAAGCAATCATCACACCACAGTTTCACAGCGTGCCAGGCATAAATCCAAGGCAGAAGCTGTTGGATTGCATATTTTCATAATTCACTTTAGGCTTTAATTACAATGAAGCAATAAAAGAAAGATATAAGGACACTGATCTTGTGGCTGGTGTCCTTATCATTCACTCCATGTTGACAATTCCCATTGAAATTCAAACATTTCTCCCCTTGACTGCTGTTCTCTCAGTCTACTGAAAGTGTTCAAAACAAGTTACCTGCAGCCTTATGAATATCCAGCTCATTCTTCCCCACTTACTTCTCCTGAGACACAAAACAAAATAAACCTTTAGGATATGCATATCCTCAGAGACAAACTTTTAATTTACTTAAAAGTGAATCACTTTTGAGAGCAGCTGCTATTCATGAGTAAACATGAAATCAAATTTCAGAGAGGAACTTGTCATATGTCACACAAATAAACCTTTTAATTGCAACTTACGTAAAGCCAGACAAAGTGGTAAAGGGACCTCCAGGACAGAGCTAGGTTGTCCAGAGGAAACTTTTACTGTTGAAATATGAATATTTGGGGACTTCCTGACAGTCCAGTGGTTAAGATCCCACCCTTCTGCTACAGGGAGTGAGGGTTCGATCCCTGGTCGGGGAACTAAAATCCTACATGCTGTGCATGCAGCCAAAAAATGAAATATGAACATTTGGAACCACGGAGCCTGTTCACATTACCCTCTAAACCTGCTCCCTACAACCATTCCATCCTGTTGATTTTCCTTCCAGCATCCAACTTGATTCATTAAAATGGAAAGAGGAAACAACATTTACAAAAGCATAGAGGTATGGGAAATCCATCATTTGTGGAAATAAAAGCAACTAATCACGTTGAAGTCAGGGGAAGTAGTGGGTGATGGGACTTGAAAGATACTGGGATCATGGTCATTCACGAAGGAGTTCGTGTTCTTCCCAGAGATGCTCTGAATGATGCCCTCTGTGATGGTTGAATGGTGGCCCCCAACCCCTGGCATCTGTGAATGTTACCTAATTTGCTGCTGTAATTGAAATATCTTAAGATGAGATCATGCTCAGTCATCCAGGAGGGCCCCAAATTCAACGACAGGTGTGCTTTGAAGGGACAAGAGAGGAGAAGGCCACATAAAGATAGAAACAGAGACTGGAGTGATGTGACCACAAGCCAAGGAAACCAGCAACCATGAGAAGGTAGAAGAGGCAAGGAAGGGAGTCTCCCCCTGAACCCCAGGGGGCAGGAGGTGTGACCTTGCCAACATCTTGATCTCGGTCACCTGGCCTCCAGACTGTGGGAGACTATATTTCTGTTGTTATCAGCCATCCAGTTCCTGGTTATTTGTGAGTGCTGCCCTAGGGAGTACATTCACCCTTCTGCACACCCTGCTGTTTGTGGAGGTGTGCTATTCATCCTTCAGGCTCAGCTCGGGGGCTGCATTGTCTGTAAAGGCTCCCCTGACCAGCCCAGGTAGAGGTGGCCTTCCCTGCTCTCGGTCCCAGGTTTCCCAGTGGCTCTCACACTTCCCCCGCTGTTTCTCCCATTGCTCTTGTTTCATTTTCTGGTGACGCTCAGCTGTCCTCGGTCATCTCTTCCACACGGTCGCCTAAACCCTTCTGGGACGCTCTAGCTGGATTGCCAGGCCCCATTCCAGAGGTGTGACTAAAGCCTTCCGTTTAAGTGATCCCCTCACCTTCGCTTGCTTATGTGGGTTTTGAAGGCAGGGTAAAGCAGATTCAGAAGGGTCCTTAAAACTGTACCCAGAGCAAGCCTGCAGTTATGTTTTCTTTTTTCCCTTTTTAAAAAATATTTATTTTATTGAATTGATTTGGCTGTGCCAGGTCTTAGCTGTGGCACACAGCATCTTCCATTTTCGTTGCTGCATTAGGGATCTTTAGTTGGAACATATGAATTCTTAGTTGCAGTACATAGGATCTAGTTCTCTGATCAGAGATCAAACCCAGTCCCCCTGCACTGGGAGCTGGGAATCTTAGCCACTGGACCTGCAGGGAAGTCCCAGATATCTTATCCTTCAGTGGCAACCTTCCCTCACCTTCTTCTACTCTTGCCATCAGAAATTGGTCCTCATAGCCAATCTCTCTTCTCTGTGATGAAACAGCTCATGAAAACTGTACAGCTGCCTTCCTGGGACAAAGGCCAGAACTCACCAGCTCACAAAATCTCTAATCAGAGGTTAAATAGCAATACGTATTTGGAAGTTCCATTGACACAGTAAAGAGTAGAATTCATGAACTCTAGGAAATGGTATATTCACTTCCAAAATCCTTTCTACTTGCCCTGTGTCTGCGTTTACCTCCAGCCCAGGCTTCTTGTCTCTGGCTTCTGGGACCTTCCTCTCAGAGTCCCCATTCCACCTGCCACCTTCGAATCCTCTCCTCTGTAATGCTGATGATTCCATTCTGGCTTAGGGCTTTCTCTGAAATGCAAGCTCAAAAAAGCCAGAAGTCCATCTCCTCTGTAATGCTGATGATTCCATTCAAGTCCATCCTCCAGAAGGGCTTCCCAGGTGGCCCTAGTGGTAAAGAATCCACCTGTCAGTGCAGGAGATGCAAGAGACGCATGTCCTGCATCCAGATCAATTGTTTGATCCCTGAGTTGGGAAGATCCCTTACAGTAGAAAATGAAGTGGCAACCCACTCCAGTATTCTTGCCTGGAAAATTCCATGGATGGAGGAGCCTGACGGACACAACTGAGCAACTGAGCGCACATCCTCCTGAGGGAGTTTCTTTACCGGAACATCCCAGGGAAGAATTACCTCTCATCCCAAGCAGCTACTCGTACACCTCCTTCCAGCAGGCACAGCGTTTTCCTTGAGAGGTCTGGTGAAGGAAATTCCCTCCATCTTCTGAAACACATATATTAATAGCTTTTATAACCAGGGAAAAAGTTTACCAAAAGTTAGATAACATGTGTGAAAGTGTGTATCATACCCATGTTGAAATTAGTATGAAGGCACGCCTTGACTGTTGATAGAATTATGGCATGAGAGCAGTCTCTTAGGAAGGTTGCAAGGATCTATCGGTGGTTGAAGATGCCTCCTCTTAGACCTGGACATCCTCCCCTTAAGGTTCTCCCAGGAGAATCTCTCAGAAGGACACCTGGATGTACATTGAAACTGCTGGTATAATAGCGAATACTAGAGCTGCTGCTGCTGCTGCTAAGTGGCTTCAGTCGTGTCCGACTCTGTGCGACCCCATAGACGGCAGCCCACCAGGCTCCGCTGTCCCTGGGATTCTCCAGGCAAGAGCACTGGAGTGGGTTGCCATTTCCTTCTCCAATGAATGAAAGTGAAAAGTGAAAGTGAAGTCGCTCAGTCATGTCCTACTCTTCGTGACCCCATGGACTGAAGCCCACCAGGCTCCTCCATCCATGGGATTTTCCAGGCAAGAGTACTGGAGAGAGGGTGTTTATTGATAAATCGAAAAATAGGGAACTTCTCATGATTCAGTGGCTAAGATTCCATGATCCCAATGCAGGGGGCCAGGGATGGATCCCTGGTCAGGGAACTAGATCCCGCATGCCACAACTAAGAGTTCACATACCACAGCTAAAAATCCCGCATGCCACACCACAGATCGAAGATGCTGCGTGCCATAACTAAGACCCAGAGCAGCCAATTACATAAATAAATATTTTAAAAATAGTTAAATTAATGTCAGTACATTCACATAAGAATGTCCTAGATGTGCGTATTCTGACCTGAAAGGACGTGTCTACATTGTTGAGTGTCTACTCTTCACCTGTGCCAGGTGAATTCACTCATGCTGCACTCACCACCGTATACCATAACAAATCCGACCTTATGAACTCACGTCATTTGGGGTAACACGCTGCACTCCCCACTGTATACCATAACAAATCCGACCTTATGAACTCACGTCATTTGGGGTAACACGCTGCACTCATCACCGTATACCATAACAAATCCAATCTTATGAACTCATGTCATTTGGGGTAACAAGGGTAAAAATTTAGTCCAAAGTCTCAGTCCTCATCCAATCCCATGATCTCAATAAGCACTTGAGTTACTTTCTGCTTGGATAACTCTGTGGTCTGGCTCTACAGGAAGGAGTATGGTTTGGGAAACTCCTAGCTCTGGGGGAAAAGGGACCTGGCCTTCTGCTTACTCTGAGGGTCTCACAGAGTGTCTGCTGAGTGTGGTTTGTCGTCAACTCCTATTCCCTGGACCCTTTGCTGGCATCAAACTCTCCCCTTTCCTCCAACCTGTACCCCAATTGCTGTCAGAGTCATCTTTTTTTTTAATATTTATTTATATTTATTTATTTGGCTGTGCTGGGTCTTAGCATACAGGATCTTCAATCTTTCTTGCAGCACGCAGGATCTTTAGTTGTGGCATGTGAACTCTTAGTTATGGCATGTGGGGTCTAGTTCCCTGACCAGGAATCGAACCTACATCCCCTGCATTGGGAGCTCGAAGTCCTAGCCACTGGACCATCAGGGAAGTCCCCAGAGTCATCTTTTCAGGTCGCTGCATCATATAGCAAACCTTAACACCTCCTCATTGACCTGAGGAGAAAGACACAAAATCTGAACATCATCTGAGTGCCCTTGCATGTGTCACAGCTTCCTTCCCTTTCTGCCTCACTTGTGCAAGTCAACTCCCACCCCAGTCCCTCTTTCAGTTCCTTGAACACATCAGCTTTCTTGCCTGCCATCCTTCTGTATCCTGTTTCTCCTCGTTAATTCCTCTTTTTCCTCCAGTTCCTTTTCTTAGCTTCACTTTCTTTGATCTCCCTCATGCTTTCCTGATGGTTCAGATAGTAAAGAATCTGCCTGCAGTGCAGAAGACCCGGGTTTGACCCCTGTGTTGGGAAGATCCCCTGGAGGAGGGCATGGCAACCCACTCCAGTATGCTTGCCTGGAGAATCCCATGGACAGAGGAGGCTGGCGGGCTATGGTCCATAAGGTTGCAAAGAGTCAGACACGACTGAGCGACTAATATCCATGTCCAGACTGAGCAACTGTTCATGTTCACAGTCCTTTGAAGCACAGTTGTAAGTTTATATTTATGACACCTATCATAGTTGTAACTTTATCATAGTACTACCTTCCTATTTATTTGTGACACTAAGGGGCCTGAACCATATCAGATGCTGGATTAATGTTAGTTTCTCCTTCCTGCTGTATAATTTAGGCTGGTGCACCTCAAGGGGATGCCTGTTGCTCTGTCTGCTATTTCCCCCTGCACACTAATAAGTTGAAGTCTGAGTTTATAAAGCAGTTGGCGAATTTTGCTTAGAATGAGTCAGCTCCCCAAAGTGCAGCTGAACAGGACACCACAAGGCTGTGTTAGATTCCTGGGGCCACTGTGGCAAATTGCGACAAACTTGGATGACCTAGAACAACAGAAATTTACTCTCTCATAGTTGCAGAGACCAGAAGCCCAAATCAAGGTGTCTCCAGGATATGCTCTCTCTGTAGACTCTCAGGGAAGCTCCTTCCTTGTTTCTTTCTAACTTCTGGTGGATCTGCCAGCAACCCTCGGGGCTCCTTGGCTTGAGACACAGCCCTACGACCACTGCCTCCATCATTACCTGGTTTGGCTCAGTGTGCTCTTGTCCAAATTCCCTTCTTCTTGTGACACCAGTCACTGAATTAAGGCCCACCTCATCTAGAAATACCTCACTTTAATTTGATTAATTATCTCTGCAAAGACCTTACTTCCAAATAAGGTCACCTTCTGAGGTTGTGGGCAAATACGTATTTGGGGGGACACTATTCAACCTAGTACAAATGTCCATAAGTCATTATTAATTATGTCTCATTTTTAGGCTTTTTAACATGCTTACAACAAAAGGAGTAATAAACAAAGGATTCCTTTCTCTAGGTAATAAACTCAGAGGATAAATCTCAAAACAAACTGAAGTCTCCTTTAAAAGTAACGGCCATAACATTTTTAAAAATAATATCCTTCTTTTGCTTTAGCTCTTAAAAAAAAAAACACAACTATTTATTTATTTATTTGGTTCTGCCAGGTCTCACTTGCAGCATGTGGGATCTAGTTTCCTGACCAGGGATCCAACTCAGGCCCTCTGCATTGGGAGCCCAGAGTCTTAGCCACTGGACCATCAGAGAAGTCCTGAAAAGTAATAACCATAGCATTTTGTTCACATGAAAGAAAGTTTGTGAAACACTGTTCAGTGTCTGCTCTCCTTTGTTGTAGCTGTCAATGCACTTCCACTACACTCAGATCTGTAAATATAGTGTTACTCCACTTTCATTAATTTATCTGGTCTACCTAAAAAGCTCACCTACTGCCCCTATAATATGAAAGAGAAAACGCTGAAAGAAAAAGATTGAAAAATACATCAAAAAAGAAAACATCTTCAGACTACAGATTTTTCTTCCTTTGCGTGAGCTGAGTTCTCATTAGCTAATTCCTTATGGCTTAAGTTTTCCCTTTGTCTGCTTTAGACATATACAGCAAGTATATTTGTATTTGATACTTTATATTTAATCAATGATGACCTTTTTTTTTTTTTTAACAAAACCCTGAGGCCAGGTAATTTATTTGCGTTGCAAAAGAGAAGATGAGAGCATGGAAAGGTGATCTACCTGAACAGCCACATTCTGAGTCACCCACCCGGTCCACAGACGTGCAGGCTCTCACTGCTGCCGTAAGAATGACCTCTGAGCCTTTGGAACCTCAGCCGAATATTTACTCTTGACACACTCCCGAGGTCAACATTAAAGACTGATATTTTCTTGTAGAGAACAGCTGTGTGGACACGGGTTGGGGAGGGGAAAGAGGCGGGAGAAAGCTCCCAGAAACAACTGGGAGCTTGGGACTGACGCATATACAGTACCAGGTGTAAAACGGATAGCTAGAGGAAGCTTGCTGTAATCACACGGAGTTCAGCTTGCAGCTCTGTGCTGCTGCTGCTGCTGCTGCTAAGTCACTTCAGTCGTATCCGACTCTGTGGGACCCCATAGACGGCAGCCCACAGGCTCCCCCATCCCTGGGATTCTCCAGGCAAGAACTCTGGAGTGGGTTGCCATTTCCTTCTCCAATGCATGAAAGTGAAAAGTGAAAGTGAAGTCACTCATTCGTGTCCAACTCTTCGTGACCCCATGGACTGCAGCCTAGCAGGCTCCTCCGTCCATGGGATTTTCTAGGCAAGAGTACTGGAGTGGGGTGCCATTGCTTTCTCAGTCACAGTTGTGTAGTGACCTAGAAAGGTGGGATGGGAGAGGTGGAGTGGGAGATCCTAGAGGGAGGGGACATGTGTATACATATAGCTGACACACTTCACTGTACAGCAGAAACTAATACAACATGGTAAAGCAACTATACCCCAATACATTAGAAAAAAAAAGATTGGTACTCTCTTTCCATGCTATTTCTTACCATTCAACATTATGATCTCTAAGGAAGAAAAGAGAGTTGGAGGATGTAGCAACTAATTACACATATCTGACTTTGGACTGAATCTTGGTATGGACAAATAAACTCTAAAGGACATTTCTGGAAATGTTCAGAAAATTATGGGGCATTATGCATCGTAGCACTCTTGCCTGGAAAATCCCATGGACAGAGGAGCCTGGTAGGCTGCAGTCCATGGGGTCTCTAGGAGTCGGACACGACTGAGTGACTTCACTTTCACTTTTCACTTTCATGCATTGGAGGAGGAAATGGCAACTCCAATGTTCTTGCCTGGAGAATCCCAGGGACGGGGGAGCCTGGTGGGCTGCCGTCTCTGGGGTCGCACAGAGTCAGACACGACTGAAGTGACTTAGCAGCATGCATTGTAGTGGAGAAGGCAATGGCACCCCACTCCAGTGTTCTTGCCTGGAGAATCCCAGGGACGGGGGAGCCTGGTGGGCTGCCGTCTATGGGGTCGCACAGAGTCGGATATGACTGAAGTGACTTAGCGGCAGCGGCAGCAGCATGCATCATAGGAAACTGCACGTGAACTGGGTTTTAGATAATTTTAAGGAATTATTCTTAATTCTAAGGTGCTGATGTTATTTCAGCAACCTAGGAAACCAGGAAATGTTTTTAAGCTTTTAGCAATGCATACTCAAACAAAAAAAGAAATTATTTTTAAGCAACACTGTGAAGTTCTAAAAGGTTCTAAATATCAAGTTGCTAACATTTATGGTGAAGGGGTTAGAGAAGACCCTTTTTATTTCTACTTGAAGGACTTCTCTGTTTGAACTCTTTGCAACATACAGGTTATATATATATATATATATATATATATATATACATGTATATATATATATGTATGTATATGTATCTATGTATATATATATTTGCTAAGTCACGTCAGTCGTGTCTGACTCTGTGACCCCATAGACGGCAGCCCACCAGGCTCCACCGTCCCTGGGATTCTACAGGCAAGAACACTGGAGTGGGTTGCCATTTCCTTCTCCAGTGCATGAAAGTGAAAAGTGAAAGCATTGTCGCTCAGTCGTGTCCGACTCTTGGCAACCCCATGGACCGCAGCCCACCAGGCTCCTCCATCCATGGGATTTCCTAGGCAAGAGTATTGGAGTGGGTTGCCATTGCCTTCTCCATATATATATATATATATATATATATATATATATATATATATGTATATAAAACTCTTCTGTCAAAAAAACACCCAGATAAATCCAAAATTGAGTAACATTTTTAAAATAATTGTCTTGTGTACTCAAAAATGTTAAGGTTGAGACAAAGCCAGGCTAAATATCTGTTCCAGTTAAGGGAGACTAAATTGGCTGCAGAACTGAATGCAATTTGTCAGTCTGAATTGAGTCTTGGACCAGAAGAAAAGATTTTTCTTTTTTACCTGTTAAGGACATTATTGGAATAACAGGCAAAGCAGAACATCTGTAAATTAGAGGGTAGTATGGTATCTATGTTAAGCTCCTGATTTTGATTATTGTACTGTACTTATATAAGTAAATGTTTGTTCTTAGAAAATATACACAGAGGTTTCAGTTCAATTCAGTCGTTCAGTCATGTCCAACTCTTTGCGACCCCATGGGCTGCAGCATGCCAGGCTTCCCTGTCCATACCCAACTCCTGGAGTTTATTCAAACTCATGCCCATCGAGTTGGTGATACCTTCCAACCATCTCATCCTCTGTTGTTCCCTTCTCCTCCAGCCTGCAATCCTTCCTGGCATCAGGGTCTTTTCCAATGAGTCAGCTCTTCGCATGAGGTGGCCAAAGTATTAGAGTTTCAACATCAGTCCTTCCAATGAACACCCAGGACGATCTCTTTTATGATGGACTGGTTGGATCTCCTTGCAATCCAAGGGACTCTCAAAAGTCTTCTCCAACACCACAGTTCAAAAGCATCAATTCTTCGGCATTCAGCTTTCTTTACAGTCCAACTCTCACATCCATACATAACTACTGGAAAAACCATAGCCTCAACTAGACGGACCTTTGTTGGCAAAGTGATGTCTCTGCTTTTGAATATGCTGTCTAGGTTGATCATAACTTTCTTTCTAAGGAGTAAGCGTCTTTTAATTTCATAGCTGCAGTCACCATCTGCAGTGATTCTGGAGCCCGAAAAAATAAAGTCTGACACTGTTTCCACTGTTTCCCCATCTATTTGCCATGAAGTGATGGGACCAGATGCCATGATCTTAGTTTTCTGAATGTTGAGCTTTAAACCAACTTTTTCACTCTCCTCTTTCACTTTTATCAAGAGGTTCTTTAGTTCCTCTTCATTTTCTGCCTTAAGAGTGGTATCATCTGCATATCTGAGGTTAATGATATTTCTCCCGGCAATCTTGATTACATCCTGTGCTTCATCCAGCCCAGCATTTTGCATATTGTACTCTGCATAGAAGTTAAATAAGCAGGGTGACAATATACAGCTTTGACATACTCCTTTTCTTATTTGGAACCAGTCTCTTGTTCCATGTCCAGTTCTAACTGTTGCTTCCTGACCTGCATATAGGTTTCTCAAGAGGCAGGTCAGGTGGTCTGGTATTCCCATCTCTTTCAGAATTTTCCACAGTTTGTGGTGATCCACACAGTCAAAGGCTTTGACATAGTCAATAAAGCAGAAATAGATGTTTTCTGGAACTCTCTTGCTTTTTCGATGATCCAACAGATGTTGGCAACTTGATCTCTGGTTCCTCTGCCTTTTCTAAAACCAGCTTGAACATCTGGAAGTTCTCAGTTCATGTACTGTTAAAGCCTGGCTTTGAGAATTTTGAGCATTACTTTACTAGTGTGTGAGATGAGTGCAATTGGGCGGTAGTTTGAGCATTCTTTGGCATTGCCTTTCTTTGGGATTGGAATGAAAACTGACCTTTTCCGGTCCTGTGGCCACTGCTGAGTTTTCCAAATTTGCTGGCATATTGAGTGTAGCACTTTCACAGCATCATCATTTAGGATTTGAAAAAGCTCAACTGGAATTCCATCACTTCCACTAGTTTTGTTTGTAGTGATGCTTCCTAAGGCCCACTTGACTTCACATTCCAGAATGTCTGGCTCTAGGTGAATGATCACACCATCATGATTATCTGGGTTGTGAAGCTCTTTTTTGTACAGTTCTTCTGTGTATTCTTGCCACCTCTTCTTAATATCTTCTGCTTCTGTTAGGTCCATACCATTTCTGTCCTTTATTGAGCCCATCTTTGCATGAACTGTTCCCTTGGTATCTCTAATTTTCTGAAGAGATCTCTAGTCTTTCCCATTATATTGTTTTCCTCTATTTCTTTGCACTGATCATTGAGGAAGGCTTTCTTATCTCTCCTTGCTATTCTTTGGAACTCTGCATTCAGATGCTTATATCTTTCCTTTTGTCCTTTGCTTTTTGCTTCTCTTCTTTTCACAGCTATTTGTAAGGCCTCCCCAGACAGCCATTTTGTTTTTTTGTATTTCTTTTCCATGGGGATGGTCTTGATCCCTGTCTCCAGTACAGTGTCATGAACCTCAGTCCATAGTTCATCAGGCACTCTGTCTATCAGATCTAGTCCCTTAAATCTATTTCCCACTTCCACTGTATAATCATAAGGGATTTGATATAGGTCATACCCAAATGGTCTAGTGGTTTTCCCTACTTTCTTCAATTTAAGTCTGAATTTGGCAATAAGGAGTTCATGATCTGAGCCAGTCAGCTCCCAGTCTTGTTTTTGCTGACTGTATAGAGCGTCTCCATCTTTGACTGCAAAGAATATAATATTTATATATTTTTTAAACATCAAAATGTTTAAATAGTATAAATTTTAGAGGCCTGCTTAAAAGTTTTTATAGTGCAGAACAATGTCCTCAGCTTCTGGGTTTCTCTCGTGTCACCATACTGCACATTAGGAATACTAAATCATCACTCACTTTCAAGTGAAATTGGAAGGGCAGCAGACTTCTTTCTACCTCTGCCACAGTCCTTGGCTGATGGGGATGGTACCACTACAGTATAAAGCTTTCCTTTTTCTTTCATCATAAGTGACTCATAAAGACTCATGTTCAACTCCTGATCTTGAAGATCAGTAAGGCATGACAATGCACGCTCACAGAAGCACCTCACCCACTGAAGCCCTGTGTACTGCTTGTGAGTGCTTTCTGCATATTTTTGGAGGTAGATGTAAGACTAGAGAAGTGATTTGTGCTCTTCCATTCCCATTTTGGCATGATTTTTCAGCTTCAAACAATCACTTAGGAAAATCTTATCCTCAAATCATTTTATTTTAATCTTTTAAAAAAGTATTTATTTATTCAGCTTTGCTAGGTCTTAGTCGTGACATGTGGGGTCCAATTCCCTGACCAGGGATCAAACCTGGGCCCTCCTGTTTGGGGAGCCCAGAGTCTTTGCCACTGGATCACCAGAGAAGTCCCTGTCCTCAAATCTTGAAAGTAGAAATTTTTCAGGGGACAGTATAACGCTTTTGACTAATGAGAACAGAACATGTTTTAGAGACATGACTTTCTCTACCCACTTTCTTCTCTTCTGGATACCTTTTCTATTCTTCTCTACACATGGATCACAAATGCTTGTCATGATCCATGTACTTTTGGAGGGTTTTTGCCTATAAAAATTTGAGATGGTAGAGTTGATACTCTAAAGTTCTGCCTCACAAAATGTGAAGAAATCTCTAATATGACCTTAAAAAAAATCCTTGTCGCCTAAACTTAGTTAAATACAAAAAAAATTATACTGTTACCAGTCAGAACCATAGTCTCAACCACTGAACCACCCAAAAAGTCCCAGAACCAGAATGGAATTCAGATTCAGCTGCTCACAGCTCAAAAGACCAATACTGGAGAGACACGTGTTGATTCAAAAGAAAATGCTGTTTTATTCAGGAAGCCAGAAACCTGGAAAGATGGTGGACTAATGTCCCCAAAACCATCCCCTTTGTTAGAGGACAAGGGTTTTAAAAGGAAGTTTCGGTGGTGTACAGGCAGGGTGGTTACTGCAGAACAGCACAATTAGTTCTGATAACCATCTTAAAGCTAGTTGCTCAGTGGTCTGGTTAGTGTCATCTGGATGGTTTTATGTGCAATTAATCTTCTACTCCAAAGTCAGCTCACTCCCACTTCACTGAAGCCAGTACCTGGAATTGTGCAAACCATAAGTTCAGCACTGCTTAAGATGGAGGTGCTTTAGTCACACCTCCAGTCTGGTCATCGTGCAGTTAGCCTTTTTCCTCTGGTGGCTGTTCTAGTACAGCTCAGGAATGTTCATCAGACACTGTTATGTGTCAGCTATAGAGCTGATCTCTTGTTTAAATTGTTGCCAGTTCTCCTGCCCCAACTGTTATCTTTTGTTACTGCATGTTCACATTCTTCCAATCTTAAACTCTTTTTTAAAATTAATTAATTAGTTGATTTTTGGTTGTTCTGTGCTGGGTCTTTGTTGCTCCAACTGGGCTTTCTCTGGCTGTGACAAGCGGGGGCTGCTCTCTGGTTGCAATGTAAGGGCTTCAGTAGTTGCGCACAGGCTTTGTTGCCTGGCAGCAGGTGGGATCTTCCTGGACCTGGAATTGAACCTGTGTCCCCTGCACTGGCAGGCGGATTCTTAACCACTGGACCACCAGGGAAGTCCAGTCCTTAACTCTTGAGCAAGGCTTCTGTGACTCATGAAAGGCCTGACAGACTAAAGCTTTTCTACAAATGAGAGGCATGCAGAGAATATCCCAGCAAAGAGGTTAGGGTGGAGCAGGTCTGTCCAAGGAAGTCTCCATACGGCCTTGCTCGATTGTAATATAGATTCTTAAAGGAAACACATTTGCCTACCATCATGCTTCAGCCCACTGTAGAAGGGGAAGATGAGAAAAAGTAAAGACAGCCAGAAGACAGAACAGAAGACCGTGAGGCAGACAGGGGAGTAGTAGATGATCAGACATTCATCCCTGGGGAACTAGGTTTCAGGAAGCATGAGGTGCTGAGCTTGCGCTTGAGAATAATGCATCCCCAAATTTTGAGTGCTGAGTATCTTGCTTACCTGACTCTAGATCGGTACTTCTGAGTTTCCATTAATATGTGTACAGCAAACACGCAGGTTGAGAGACAGTGGTCTTCTATGGATGTTGTTGCAAAGGGGCAATCACCCTGCAACAGAGGCTGCAAGTGTATTACTGAAAAAAGGAATGGAGTAAAGAATAGAGATTCAGGGAACAGGAAAGGATACTGAGCCAATTTTCCCAATAGCTTCTTTACCCCCTCTTGTATTCTTCTCTCTAGCAGTCTTGGTCTTCCTGATCCAATATGGACCAATCTCTCTAGCCAGATGTAGAGTTGTCATTATGTCTTTCAACACCTTCTCTCCTGTGTTGGGTATCCTCTCACCAGATCTTATGTGCTTGCTCTTACTGGTATATTACTAGACTATTTTGGAGAGTATCCTCCACTAGCTTCCTGAACAAAAAGGTACATGGAGGTTACTTTTTGAAACTTTACATGGCTGAAACATTTTTTAATTTCAGTATCAAATCTCACTGATAATACGGCTGGGACTAGAACTATGCACTGAAAGTTATATTCTTACATAATGTTTAAGGCAACATTCCTTTCCAATATAGTTGTTGAGAAACCAGAGAACATAATTTATTTTTTAGGTTTTATTGTTTCCTGTTCCTTACCTCTTGCTCTGTCTCCAAATCCTTCAGAATTTTTTGTAAAGGAGTTTACTCTTGGTATGTGTGTATATTGTTGGGAAGCCCAGTACAAAATAGCCGGTTGGAGGAAGTCCTTGGGAAAATGGCGAAGGGCCAGAAATACCCTGGCTTGCTTTACTCGGGCAGAAAAACATCTCCTGCCTTTGGATATGCCCGGTGCCAAGATTTAATAATAAATATTAAGGATGTTGCTTGAAAAAACAGGTTATGGGATAAGTACATGGTCACTTAGAGCGCGTTGTCCTTGAAATATTTTCACTGATTAGGTGTTAACCCCGTACGCGCTCTGCTGGCTGTATACTCTAAGCTCTTTGTTCCTACTTCTATAAAAAGGCTTGACTGCAGAAATAAACTTGTCAGTCCTTGCAAGAGACTGTCCAAGTGTCCTTCTTTCAGGTTCGTCGCTTCCAAGTCCCGGGGAGAAAATCCCCAAAATATATATATATATATATATATATATACACATGTATATATATATACCTTTCTATATTTATTTTGCTGGGTAATCTGAGAGTATTAATAAAAATACTTAAAGTTTTCTCTTAAATTCTTCTTTTAAAAATTCTTTATTTAGATCTTGGTCATTCATGTTGGAGATCTTAGTAAAATACTTAGTGATCCCAAGCTGCCCATTAATAATAAAAAATGAGGCATTAAAATATCTGATTGGCTTCCTTTGCTTCTGGCCAGAGTGGAGTAACAGTGACCAGATTTATTCTTCTACTTGAAACAAAATTAAGCAAAAAAACAGATATATAAAACAATGCTTTTTTTTGACAGGTAGCACAGGACAATGGTTTCTGAGAACAGGAAAAATACATAACATAAGCCCTCCAAATGTCCCAGCTTACTGCGTTTAGCAAGGTTGCAGAATTTAAGTTCGATACAAAAAAAAAGAATTGTATTTGTACATGCTAGCTATACACAGAAGATGAAATTTTAAAACAATGCACTTTACAGTCATTTCACAAATATGAAATATTTAGGGAAAAAAAGTTGTCAATGGATGTAAAAGACCTGCATATTGAAAACTCAAAACACTGGTGAGAGAAATTAAAGACTTAAATAAATGGAGAAACGTATTATGTGTGCTAATCAGAAGACTCAGTACTATCAAAAAGGCAATTCCTTTCAAACTGAATTGTAGAGTCAATGAAATCTCAATCAAAATCCCAGCAGGTATTTTTGCAGAAATTGGCAAGTTATTTCTAAAGTTCAGATGGAAATGCAAGAGACTAGGATAGCCAAGCAATTCTGTAAAAGAAGAACAAAGTTGGAGGACTAAGGACCTGATCTCAAGCCTTATAATAAACTATAGTTATCAAGACAGTGAGCTATTAAGGCAAAGATAGTCATATAGGTCAATGGAACAGTAGAGATATGGTCATATATGACATATATGGTCAATTGATTTTTGACAACGGTGTCAAAGCAATTCAGTGAGGAATAGATTAGCCCAATTAATTATCCTGGAAGAATTGGATTGTCACATGTAAAAATAAAAAAAAACTTTTACCCTTACCTAATACCTTTAATAAAAATCTACTAAAAATTAACCTAATGTAGAGTTAAAATTATAAAGTTTCTATAAGAAAGCATAAGAGAAACTTAATAACCTTGCATAGACAAAGATTTCATAAGGGACAAAAAGTATGAATTATAAGAGAAAAATCTGTTAAATTGGATTTCATCTAAATTAATGACTTTCACTCTTTAAAAGATGCTGTTAAGAAAATGAAAAACAAGCTATAGAGTAAAAGATAATATTCAGAAAACACGTATCTGACAAAGGATTTGTACCTAGAATATATTAAGAATTCTCACAATTCAATAACACAAGACAACCCAATTAAAAAATAGGCAAAATATTTGAACAGACTCTTAACAAAATAAAAGATATACAGATGGCAAATAAGTACATAAAAAGATGCTCAACACTATTCATCATTATGAAAACACAAATTAACACCACAATGAAATACCATTACATACCCACTAGAATGGCTTAAAGTATAAAGACCATCATACCAAATGTTGCAAGGATATAGATCAACTGGAATTCTCAACGTTGGAAGGAATATAAAAGGAAATAATCATTTTGAAAAACAGTTTGACAGTCTCTTAAAAAGTTAAACATACATCTATGTTGTGACCCAGCCATTTCAATCATGATATTTATTCAAAATAAATAAATGTATATATTCACACAAAGGCTTGAACATGAATGTTCACAGCACTTTATGTTTAATATTCCAAATGTCCATCCATCAGTGAATGGCTGAACAAACTGTAGTATATCCATAAAACAGAACACTACTCAGCTATACAATAGTGAATTCTTAATATATGCAGCAACATGGCCAAATCTCAGAATTATTATGGTGGATAAAAGAGAGTCAAAAGATACATGCTATGTGATTCCACATATATGAAAGTATAGAAAGTGCAAATTAATCTGTAGGTCAGAAAGCAGACTAATTTTGCCTTGGCAGAGAAAAGGTGGGTCAGAGAGGATTGGATCACCAAAGCACAAAAGGAAACATTTTAGGATGACTGAAAGGTTTATTACCTTGGTTTTACAAATGTAGACATTGGGAAAAAATACAATTGTACATTTAAATAAATGCAATATATCATATGTTAATATGGACTTCCCAGGTAGCTCAGCTGGTAAAGAATCTGCCTGCAATGTAGAAGACCTTGGTTCGACTCCTGGGTCAGGAAATCCTCCTGGAGAAGGAACAGGCTACCCAATCCACCACTCTAGGATTCTTGGGCTTCCCTGGTGGCTCAGATGGTAAAGAATCCACCTGCAATGCAGGAGAGTTGGGTTCGATCTCTGGGTTAGGAAGGTCTCCTTGAGGAGGGCAGGGTAACCCACTCCAGTATTCTTGCCTGGAGACTCCCCATGGACAGAGGAACCTGGTGGGCTATAGTCCTTGGGGTCGCAAAGAGTCGGACACGGCTGAATGACTAAGCACACACACGTCATATGTTAATATACCTTAATAAAACTTGGGAGGGAATTCCCTGGCAATTCAGTGGTTAGGACTCTGCACTTTAACTGCCAAGGGCCTGGGTTCAGTCCTTGGTGAGAGGGAACTACAATCCCACAAGGCACGTTGCTCGGCTAAAAAGATAAAGTAAAACTTGATTGGTTCCTTAGTGTGTGCAGATTAATTCAAAAGCTCATGTGATGGAACTTCCCTGGTGGTCCCATGGCTAAGACTCTGAGCTCCCAATGCAGGAGCCTGGGTTCAATCCCTGGTTGGGGGATTGGGGGAACTAGATCCCATATGGGGCAACTAAAAGTTCGAATGTAGCAATGAAGTTTGAAGATCCCAAGTGCCAAAACTAAGACCATGGCACAGCCAAATAAATCAATAAAAATACTTTAAAAATGAAAAAGCTCACAGGGTTAAGTGGTCTCTGGGATTTTCCCTCCTGGAGAGGAATATTCACTGTTACTTGCATTCAATCCATTAATAATCCCAAGCTTATTAATATTTCAGTAATTAGTGTTCCTTTAAGTGTGTGTGTACTACTTACATAAATAATAAAAGTCATTATTTTGCAAATGAACTGTCTTCAAGAATTCAAACATCAATCGAAAATTTAGTCAATTAAATTCTTTGCAAATCTAATGCCTTGGATTCCTTTAAATGCAGCAGTTGGTTGGGAAGATCCCCTGGAGAAGGAAAGGCTACCCACTCCAGTATTTTGGCCTAGAGAATTCCATGGACTGTATACTCCATGGGTGGGGTTGCAAAGAGTCGAACACGACTGAGCAACTTTCACTTTAAAGGCAAGGAAAATATTTATATAGTATTTGTTCAATGATTGTTCAATGATGATTGAACAATGAATGTTCAATGATTACAAAATGATTGGCATACTCAAAAACATGATGAAGGAATTAGTACGGTTTGTCCCAGGGCCTAGCAGTAAGGGATTGGAGATACACGAAACAGTGGCCGCATTCGATGCATGATCCCTGGGTTGTTGGCCACAGCAGAGCAGGCTAGTCAGAGTAGGGAAAGCGGGGAATGAACACTCCAGGGAGAAGCTGGGGGAGGGGCGTCTCAGCATAAGCTGTGGTCTCCGGTAGGGAAATAGGTTTCCCCGAAAGCATGAGTAGGATGTCACCTTCTGTTCCAGCCAGATCTCGGCAGTGTCTGTCTGGCAGGGGTCTCAACATCATGACGTCAGTCCTTCAGCAAGGAGCCTTCAAGTCACCAGGTCTAGTAGTCTCCTTTCAAGAAGTAACTGTTACCTCAAGAGAGGGGACCCTGACCCTATCAGTTGCTCCTTCTGTTCCACTAACATACATTGCCCATCAAGTTCAGTTCAGTCACTCAGTTGTGTCCGACTCTTTGCGACCCCATGGACCGCAGCACGCCAGGCTCCCCTGTCCATCACCAGCTCCTGGAGCTTGCTCAAACTCACGTTCATCGAGTTGGTGATGTCATCCAACCATCTCATCCTCTGTCGTCCCCTTCTCCTCCTGCCTTCAATGATTAGTTTATCAAAACTAATAATTATTATTATTTTGGCCATGCCACACGGCTCATGGGATTATTTTAGGTTCCCTACCAGGGATCAAACCCAGGCCCTTGGCAGTGAGAGCACCAAATCCTAACCACTGGACGACTTGGGGAGTCCCTCATCACAGTTTTTAAAAATATATAAAAGTATCTATAAAACCTAAAGCTTTTCTTTTTCATTAAGACTTAAGACATAAAAATGACAGCAACAACAAGTATCAGGAGGTCTGTTCTCTGAGGATTTTCCCTTTTTTTCAGGAAGGAAGGCTTCCAACTCCTGCCTGACTGGTCCACAGTTGCTAGCATTCCAGGAGCAGGGCAATCTCCATGGGGTTTCACCTCTCCGCGTGCAGGCTTCCCATGAATCCCCCTCCTTTCGATACAGATCTTCACTCTTGCTTTCTGCAGAGCCTAGTGTCCTTTGATCCAGAGCCTCTGTTCGTTCAGTTTCTCTAGGGAATAGGTCTTATCTCCGTAAGGGAGAGAGGGGGCAAGGCTAGGTGCTGGCAGGATGGGTGTAGGAGACAATCTGCAGAGGTGACCCCCTGGATTAGCAACATGTTTTTAACAGATTTCAAGGATTTCAGCCTTCTCAATATCCCATCCATGACCTGATGCCTTTTAGGCAAATCCTTCACCTTTCATGGGTAAATATGGCAAACACTGTCAGATACATACTGGATATCTAGTACATCCTTTGTTCTTCACTTGTAGGACATCAGTTACCTTTAAGACAACCAGGTGCCCAGTGTCAGGTGAGGTATTCACTCTTCCAGCCTTCCTTGTAGCCACAGAGACCAATTATTATCCCTTTTCTTGTAGGCAGCAGTCTGCTGGAGAGACTTTAAAAATGTGTTTTCCCAATAAGAAGGGATGGATGTGACTGTCACGAGGCTTCTCCGTTACCCATTCTTTCCCTGATACAAACATGATCCCTGGAACTGCAAGGATCAGCTTATGACCATTCAGCAAACAAAAGTCAGCCAGCTAAGGACTGCCAAGCAGAAAGACAGAGCCCAGCACAGAAAATTAGCTGAACCAATGCTGGAAACCACTTTCCTCTGGACCTCTTCTGAGATGAGAAAAATAAACCCTGGCTATTGAAGCCTCTGCTTCATATATATTCCATTATGTGCAGCTGAACACAGCCCTAACTGATGTCTCTTTCCCCAGGCACTTAGATGGGACCTTTTTCTCTATGCAGCTGAGTCAGTCTCCATTCTTCCATCTATTTCCTAGCTTCCAAAACGGGGCTGAACTCTTTCCTCATTTGCTGTTTTTCTATTCTTAAAATATATATAGTAAGTCCCCTACATACGAACAAGTTTCATTCCAAGAGTGAGTTCATAAGTCCAATTTGTTCACAAGTCCAACAAAGTTAGTCTCAGTTCAGTTCCGTTGCCTAGTCCTGTCCAACTCTTTGCAACCCCATGGACTGCAGCACACCAGGCTTCCCTGTCCATCACCAAATCCTGAGGCTGGCTCGAACTCATGTCCATCAAGCTGGTGATGCCATCCAACCAATCTCATCCTCTGTTGTCCCCTTCTCCTCCTGCCTTCAATCTTTCCCAGCATCAGGGTCTTCTCCAATGAGTTGGTTCTTCACATCAGGTGGCCAGAGTATTGTAGCTTCAGCTTCAGCATCAGTCCTTTTAATGAATATTCAGGACTGATTTCCTTTAGGATTGACTGGTTTGGTCTCCTTGCAGTCCAAGGGACTCTCAAGAGTCTTCTGCAACACCACAGTTCAAAAGCATCAATTCTTTGGCACTCAGCTTTCTTTATGGTCCAACTTTCACATCCATTCATGACTACTGGAAAAACCATAGCTTTGACTAGATGGACTTTTGTTGCCAAGGTAGTGTCTCTGCTTTTTAATATGCTGTTTAGGTTGGTCATAGCTTTTCTTCCAAGGAGCAAGCTTCTTTCAATTTCAAGGCTTCAGTCACCATCTGCAGTGATTTTGGAGCCCAAGAAAAGAAAGTCTGTCATTGTTTCCAGTGTTTCCCCACCTACTTGCCATGAAGTGATGGGACCGGATGCTATGATCTTCATCTTCTGAATGTTGAATTTTAATCCAGCTTTTTCATTCTCTTTCACTTTCATCAAGAGGCTCTTTAGTTCCTCTTCACTTTCTGCCATAAAGGTGGTATCATCTGCATATTTGAGGTTACTGACATTTCCTGGCAATTTTGATTCCATCTTGTGCTTCATCCAGCCTGGCAATTTGCATGAAGTACTCTGTATATAAGTGAGATAAGCAGGGTGACAATACACAGCTTTGACGTACTCCTTTCCCAATTTGGAACCAGTCTGGTGTTCTAGCTGTTGCTTCTTGACCTGCATACAGATTTTTCAGGAGGCAGGTAAGGTGGTCTGGTATTCCCATCTCCTTAAGAATTTTCCACAGTTTGTTGTGATCCACAGTCAAAGGCTTTGGCATAGCCAATGAAGCAGAAGTAGATGTTTTTCTGGAACTCTCTTGCTTTTTCTATGATCCAATAGATATTGGCAATTTGATCTTTGGTTCCTCAGCCTTTTCTAAATCCAGCTTGAACATTTGGAAGTTCTTAGTTCACGTACCGTTGAAGCCTAGATTAAAGAATTTTGAGCATTACTTTGCTAGTGTGTGAGATGAGTGCAATTGTGTGGTAGTTTGAACATTTTTGGCATTGCCTTTCTTTGGGATTGGAATGAAAACTGACCTTTTCCAGTCCTGTGGCCACTGCTGAGTTTTCCAAATTTGCTGGCATATTGAGTGCGGCACTTTCACAGCATTGTCTTTTAGGATTTGAAATAACTCAGCTGGAATTCCATCATCTCCGTTAACTTTGTTCATAATGATGCTTCCTAAGGTCCACTTGACTAATTCCAGAACGTCTGACTCTAGGTGAGTGATAACACCATCATGGTTATCTTGGTCATGAAGATCTTTTTTGTACAGTTCTTCTGTATATTCTTGCCATGTCTTCTTAATAGGTATGACCTAAATCAAATCCCTTACAATTAATTATACAGTGAGAATGACAAATAGATTCAAGGGATTATATCTGATAGAGTGCCTGAAGAATTATGGACAAAGATTTGTGACATTGTACACAGGAGGTGATCAAAATCATCCCCAAGAAAAACAAATGCAAAAAGAAAAAATGGTTGTCTGAGGAGGCCTTACAAATAGCTGAGAAGAGAAAAGAAGCACAAGGCAAAGGAGAAAAGCAAACATATGTCCATTTGAAGGCAGAGTTCCAAAGAATAGCAAGGAGAGGTAAGAAAACCTTCCTAGGAGATCAATGCAACAACAACAAATAGAGGAAAACAATAGAATGGGAAAGACTAGAGATCTCTTCATGAAAATCAGAGATATCAAGGGAACATTTCATGCAAAGTGAAAGTCACTCAATGGTGTCTGACTCTTTGCAACCCCATAGACTATATTGTTCATGGAATTCTCCAGGCCAGAATACTGGAGCGGGTAGCCTTTCCCTTCTCCAGAGAATCTTCCCAACCCAGGGATCAAACCCAGGTCTCCTGCATTGCAGGCAGATTCTTTACCAGCTGAGCCACAAGAGAAGCCCATGAATACTGGAGTGGGTAGCCTATCCCTTCTCCAGTGGATCTTTCCGACCCAGGAATTGAACTGGGATCTCCTGTATTGCAGGTGGATTCTTTATCAGGCACAATAAAGGACAGAAACAGTATGGATCTAACAGAAGCAGAAGATATTAAGAAAAGTTAGCCTAGGTACCCAACTAACACAACCAGTTATATAGTACTATACTGTAATAGGTTTATAATATTTTTCACACAAATAATACATAAAAAGCAAACACAAAAAATAAAACATTTTTTAATCTTACAGTACAGAGCCTTGAAAAGTATAGTAGTCCAATCCAACAGCTGGCATGGAGGTAGAGGGGCTGGTATCAAGTGACCAGGCAAGAAGAGTTGCTGACTGGAGGAGGGAGAGGAGGTGGGAAATGGCAGAGCTGGAGGGTCGTCAGCAGTGGGAGATGGAGGGCGAGCTGCAATTTTGCTCACACCTGACGTTGATGGCACAGATTCTGGTTCCCTGCTGGACCCATATGCATGTTAGCATCTCTGCAAGTTTGCAACTTGAAGGTTCGTATGTGGGGAACTTACTGTATCCATACAGGTAGCATCCTTTTCATGGGAATTTGAGGGAAGATGAAATAGGAAATAAATCTGTAGTTAACACTTTCAGTGTCTGACCAGAAGTTCTGTATTTCCCTGCTTTTAGTCATCCCCACCTGGTCCACATTCTAGTTTGAGAAATCATTCTAAATGGCAAGTCTTATCACAGTGTTCATCTGTTGAAATCTATTTCCTTTTGTTACCTAACAGTAACCCCAAGACTTGAAAGTAAAAGCTAAACTCCCAGCAGGATGGATGCAATTAGTTATTTTTCCCCAAGACCCTACTATATTGCCATGGGAGGAAGTACGAGCCCACAGTCCACCATTCCCAACCAGGGAAATCACAGGCCATGGTTGCTATTAATAATTGATGCATGTTGTATCCATGGATGCAGTGCAGATGAAAAGGCAATTAAGAACCACTATTTTAAAAGATATTGTGCCAAAGAGACAGGAGTGGAGCCAAATAGAGATGTGATAAGTGAAATGTGAAGTCAGTAATGAGCTTGTTATTTCTGCCTGACATAAACTAGCTGGACAGAATGGGGTTTCTCGTTAGGGAGGAGTGAGAGAGAACAAAAGTGATTGTGTGTCCACTGTGATGGGCACCCGCAGGTGGCCTTCAGCTAACCAGCCCTTTCAAGGGATTACCTGAGCTTTTAGACAAAAGCCCTGCTGCTTCCTGTGGCAGTTCAGTTCAGTTCAGTTGCCAGTCATGTCTGACCCTTTGAGACCCCATGGAGTGAAGCAAGCCAGGCTTCCCTGTCCATTACCAACACCCGGAGCTTGCTCAAACTCATGTCCATTGAGTCGGTGATGCCATCCAACCATCTCATCCTCTGTCGTCCCCTTCTCCTTCTGCCTTCAATCTTTCCCAGCATCAGGGTCTTTTCCAATGAGTCAGTTCTTCATATCAGGTGGCCAAAGTATTGGAGTTTCAGCTTCAGCATCAGTCCTTCCAATGAATATTTAGGACTGATTTCCTTTAGGATGGACTGGTTGGATCTCCTTTCAGTCCAAGGGACTCTCAAGAGTCTTCTCCAACACCACAGTTCAAAAGCATCAATTCTTCAGTGCTCTCAGCTTTTTTGTAGTCCAACTTTCACATCCATACATGACTACTGGAAAAACTATAGTTTTGACTAGTCAAAGCTTCCTGGGGCAGTCCACATCCAATAACTGATTGACCAAGGGTATCTGAGTCAGCCTGGGGCCATTGTAACAAATGCCATAGACAGGGTAGCTTCAACAACAGACTTTCGTCTTCTTGCTGTTTGAGAACAGAAGTCCAAGATCAGGCTGCTATACGGTCAGGTTCTTGGTGAATGCTCTCCCAGATTTGCAGATGGCTGCCTTCTCAGAGTGTCCTCCCACAGTGGGGAGAGAAAGAGCTCCAATCTTTCTTTCTCTTATAAGGACCCACTAATCCCATCACAGGGCACCCTTATAACCACATCTAAATCTAATCACCTTCCAAAGGCTTCACCTCCAAATTCCATCACATAGGGGTTAGGTATTTGACAATGAATTTGGGAAGGACACAAACATTCAGTTCACAACAGAGAGGAAAGAAGGCCTGGCCGTATTAGCCCTATTTGGGATGATCCTGAAGGGTCATTCTAACTTCAAAGCTAATAGGGGTTTATGCAAAAGTTACTGTGCCCTGGAATACTAACTTTCACCTGCTTTGCAGTTTACAAGTAGGTTTTGTTTTTTTTTTCTTTACAAGTAGCTTTTGACCACATGTTCTCATTACCCTCTCTAATCCCCAAAAACAACATTGTGAAGGATCACTATTTTTCTGCTTTGAGGATAAGGTAACTAAAGGTCAGAGAGGGTACTTTCCCAGGGCCATATTGCTTATTAAAAACAAGGTGGTGGGGGGGATTTCCCTGGTGGTCCAGTGGCTAAGACTCCATGCTCTCAATGCAGGCGGCCCCGGGTTCTATCCCTTGTCAGGAAACTAGATCTCACAGGCCACAACTAAGAGTCTGCATACTGCAACTGAAAAGCTTGCATGCCAAAACTAAGACCTGCTGCAGCCAAATTAAAAACAAAAACAAAAAATCTAGGTTGGAAGTGACATATAAGGAGGGTGAGTCGTTCTGAAAACACACAAAGAAATAAAAACCCAAAGGAAAATGAAATGAAAACGAAAGAAATGAAAATGAAAAACAAACCAGGAAGGAAATAGCAACCCACTCCAGTATTCTTGCCTGGAAAATCCCCTGGACAGAGGAGCCTGGCGGGATACAATGGGGTCTCAAAGAGTCGGATACGGCTAAGCAACTAAGGACACATACCATAGGCAGCATTGGAGAATTTGGCGCCCACAGCCAGACCACTCATGCTTCTATTTTCTATAGCAAGGCTGCACTGTCATTTCTGAGAGTGTTCTCGTTTATATGCCAACATGTTCGCAAGTTAGATTCCAAGGCCAGAGGCACTCAAAACATCCAAGAGACCTGCAGAATTTTAAAGTGTTGTCTGCCCTAATGAGTTTTCAGGTTTTTTTCTCTGGGAAAGTAACAAGCAAAGCTGCTGTAGTTCTTTCCCAAGCAATATGGCGCCCAGGACACCGAGATGCCAATAGTCTCCTTAGCAACCACCCAAAATTGAGTTGCTAGAAGATAAAATCCTGGTCTCTATTCGTGCAGCACATCACATGGGGTCAGGTACTGTTTATCTCTCAAGCAGAAACCACAAGTCACTGAGATTTTAATTGCGTCCTTCAGATCAGTAAAAAAAGAAATAAACCAGAGAAATGAGGGCAGCTACTAAGAAGCATGCAGTGAACATAAAACCTTGCACTGGCTTCTTTGAAGCACGTGCTTTTGTAAAGCACTCTTCAGAAGCCACTGCTTACACACACACACACACACACACACACACACTGTCTTAGGGCTTCAAACATTTCCTCCTCTTCATTATAATTCTAAACCCACAATCCAAGCTAATTAGGTGAATGTTTGCTTTGGGAAGATTTTTCAGTTACATAGTCGTTTGACCATTATAAGCTTGCTTCATCCAGCATTGCTTTTAACAGCCCTGCTTCCTCAAAAGCCATAATATTGAGCAATCTTGGAGCCAAGGGATGTCTTATAAATCAATGCTATTCCTTTTCATTAAAATAGGCTTGCTGAGGCAGCAGGTGGTGACTGAGCTTGTAACCAACTGCCGAGTCCTTGATAGAATGGGATTTAAATTACATTTTCTGTTGTCTTTCTGAACTCTATTTCATGTTTTCATTTACTGGTATGTTCTTGGTAAAGTATATGTCAGGTGTTCATTAAGATTTAAAAGGATTGATACCCAGTGCTTTAATTAGTTTAACAAAAAAATTCCCCCAACAAATAATGTGACCCATATTGTTTAATCACCAATGTGTGTAGATTTACACGACTGGAGATGTTACAGGCGAAAAGCAGCCTGCTTCTCATACGTATAAAAAGAGGAATCTTATTTGGAAGGGTTAAAAAAGGAGCAACTTTATAAAATTGACAAAGGATTTCGTCTTAAAAATCAATTCTTTCTTTCAACCTTTGAAAAGAGTTGTTTTGGAAATCTGACCTCTGAGAGAAAGGAAATGACATTTTAAAATAATAGCTTTAGCTTTTGCTTTACTGGCTGCTAAAATGAAGGAATTAGACCAAAGGCGGGCAGTCTGGGGCACCTGGGACCAGTAAATAGAAACGGAGGTTAGTTCTTGTGTTGTACTTCTTTTTGTCATACTTTCTTTTACTTTTTTCTGTTCTTTTATTCTCCTCCCTATTTTGTTTTTTACTGCTGTTTTTGTCTGGAGAATCCCAGGGACGGCGGAGCCTGGTGGGTTGCCGTCTATGGGGTAACACAGAGTCATAAACGACTGAAGCGACTTGACAGCAACAGCAACAGCTATTTTGTTTTTTACTGCCTAAAGGCCTATTCATGGAATTTAAAAGATAAAAATGTTTCTAGTCCTGTGGTTAGTTTTTAAGTAGCAAGTTTTGGCTTGGTTGCCACAGATGAGTCTCTGCCGCTTTCTCTAGCCCTGTGGCTTACTGTTAGAGATACAACTTTGCAAGACAGGACAATGGATGCCTGGCATGCTATCAGAATCTCACTGTTTCTGAAGTACTGTGAACTTGCTCAGTGATTTGTGAAGCAGTTTTGAAAGTGGAATCAGAGGACCTTGGAATCCTTAAGGAGGCAATTTGTCACAAGCTGTCAGTGGCAGCGGTGGGAGTTTTAATGTACATGTGCATACTTCTACTCTGATGTTAGGGAATTAGAGTTCTGATCTTAAAGGAATTTCTACACATACCCTACCCCACTTTCTCTGGCACCTGCTTTTTCTCTGCGGAGTTTCATGGTGCTGTCATCATGTGATGGTGGGAGAAAAGCCAGAGAAAAATAATTCCACCTGTCAAAGAATTAGATTTAAAAAATGCAAAATTTGGAGCTAGAAGAGAGTTGAAAGTCTCTGACTTGCCTTGTTCACTGCTCTATCCCTGATGCAATGAATATTCAAGAAATATTTGTTGAATACATGAACGTATGAATTAACCACCCCCATCCCACCCCCATTCTCAAAGTTTCAAGTGCATATGAATCACCCGGGGATGTTTAAAATGCAGATTCTGATTCAGCAGGTCTAGGGTAGGGCTTTTAATTCTGCATTGCTTACAGAGCTCTAAAATGATGTGATATTGTCATCTGGGGAACATACTTTGAATATCGAGGTTCTAAACCATAAGCTTTGGGCTTCCCTGGTGGCTCAGAGGATAAACAATCTGCCTGCAACGTGGGAGACCCAGGTTCGATCCCCGTGTTGAGAAGATCCCCTGGAGAAGAGGATGGCTTCCCACTCCAGTAATCTTGCCTGGAGAACTCCATGGACAGAGGAGCCTGGTGGGCTATAGTCCATGGAGTTGCAAAGAGTTGGACGTGACTGAGGGACTAACACACACAAACCATAAATCTCAAACTTCCCAGTAGTGTTTTCATCTTAAAATACACACAACTGACCTTTCCTATGGGGGCGGCTATTTTGTTTTATTTGTTAGAGATTTTTAAATTGGATTGTGTTATAATTGTATTTACAAATGAGCATCTGGGGACTGCCTGCATGCTCAGTCGCTCAGTCGTGTCCAACTCCTTGTGACCCCATGGACTACCAGGGTCCACCAGGTAGTCCTGGTAGCCCATCCTGTAGCCCACCAGGCTCCTCTGTCCATAGGATTCTCTAGGCAAGAATACTGATGTGAGTTGGCATGCCCTCCTCCAGGGGATCTTCCCGACCCAGGGATTGAACTTGCGTCACTTACGTCTCCTGCATTGGCAGGCAAGTTCTTTACCACTAGCGCCACCTGGGAACCCCTTGCAGACTGTATGTATGCTAAACAAACTGATTCTGCTAGTTGCTGAGAGAGAGAGAGGAACAGGTGGAAAACTAGCCTTGGTATCCTAGGAATGGAAATCATATAATTTCACTTTCATTACATTCTGTTGGAAGTGAGTCATTATACAAGGGGAACAGGTCCTAGGCTTCACATTCACATTTTGAAGGAAGGAGTATCAAAGAATTGGGATATATTTTACTTTATTGTTCAGTTTTAATACTATTTTATTGAAATTTAGTTGATTTACAATGTTAATTTCTGTTGTACAGAAAAGTGATTCACTATATATATATACATATATACATTCTTTTAAATATTTTAATACTTTAAATACTTATATAAATTGATTATAATATTAAATAAAATACTCATAACATTTTAACATTCTTTTCCATTATGGTTTCTCATAGGATATTGAATATAGTTCTCTGTGCTCTATGGTGGGACCTTGTTGTTTATCTGTTCTCTATATAAAAGTTTACATCTGCTAACCCCAGCCTCCCACGCCATCCCTTCCCCAACCCCTTCCCCTTTGGCAACCACCAGTCTTGTCTCTATGTCTGTGAGTCTATTTCTGTTTTGTAGATATGTTCGTTGTGCCAT
Organism: Bos taurus; assembly: GCF_002263795.3. Classification (NCBI taxonomy): domain Eukaryota; kingdom Metazoa; phylum Chordata; class Mammalia; order Artiodactyla; family Bovidae; genus Bos; species Bos taurus. Next base: position 15,268,548 of record NC_037339.1, read on the forward strand.
ATTTTAGATTCCACATATGTGATATCATTTGGTATTTGTCTTTCTCTTTCTTACTTAATTTAGTATGATAATCTCTAGTTGCATCCATGTTGCAGCAAATGGCATTATTTTGTTCTTTTTTATGGCTGAGTAGCATTCCATTGTCAGAGAGGGCAATGGCACCCCACTCCAGTACTCTTGCCTGGAAAATCCCATGGACGGAAGAGCCTGGTAGGCTGCCCTCTATGAGGTCGAAAAGAGTCGGACACGACTGAGTGACTTCACTTTCACTTTTCACTTTCCTGCATTGGAGAAGGAAATGGCAACCCACTCCAGTGTTCTTGCCTGGAGAATTCCAGGGATGGGGAGCCTGGTGGGCTGCCGTCTATGGGGTTGCACAGAGTCGGACACGACTGAAGCGACTTAGCAGCAGCAGCTGTATTCCACTGTACATATGTACCACATCTTTATCCATTCATCTGTCAATGGACATTTAGGTTGCTTCTGTGTTTTGACTATGGTGAATAATGCTGCTATGAACATAAGGGTGCATGTTTCTTGTTGAATTAGAGTTTTGTCCAGGTATATGCCTCAGACTGGGACTACTGGATCATATGGTAATTCTACTTTTAGTTTCTGAGGAATCTCAGTACTGTTTTCCACAGTGGCTGCACCGATTTACATCCCAACCAACAGTGCAGGATGGTTTCCTTTCTCCATACCCTCTCCAGCATTTGTTATTTGTAGACTTTATAATGATGGCCATTCTGACAGCTGTAAGGTGGTACCTCACTGTCGTTTTGATTTGCATAATGATTAGTGATGTTGAACATCTTTTTATGTGCTTTTTGGCCAAGTGCATTTCTTCTTTGTAGAAATGTCTATTTAGGTCTTCTGCCCATTTTTCGATCGGGTTGTTTGCTTTTTGTTGTTGAGTTCTATGAGCTGTTTGTATATTTTGGAAATCAAGCACTTGTCAGTTGCATCATTTGCAAATATTTTCTCCCATTCTGTAGGTTGTCTTTTAGTTTTTTTTATGGTTTCCTTTGCAGTGCAAAAGTTTGTAAGTTTGATTAAGTTGGGATATATTCTAAAATCACTGTAGAGTCATAGCCAATGGCAGCAACAGGAGTTGCCCAGGAAGATAGGCAGTAACTCACATCCAAAAGTTTGTTCTGGCATTCTCTCAATAGAAGTATTATAGTTTTCCTTTTTCTTCCCTGCTGCTGCTGCTGCTAAGTCGCTTCAGTCGTGTCCGACTCTGTGCGACCCATAGACGGCAGCCCATTAGGCTCCCCCATCCCTGGGATTCTCCAGGCAAGAACACTGGAGTGGGTTGCCATTTCCTTCTCCAATGCATGAAAGTGAAAAGTGAAAGTGAAGTCTCTCAGTTGTGTCCGACTCTTAGCGACCCCATGGACTGCAGCCCACCAGGCTCCTCTGTCCATGGGATTTTCCAGGCAAGAGTACTGGAGTGGGGTGCCATCGCCTTCTCCTTTCTTCCCTAGTGGAATTTAAATAGCACATAGAAAGTTCATCTAAATTCAACATAGTAACATAGCAGCTGAAACGTATTTGCCCTAGTCTGCCTCTTCACACAAGAAGATATTAGTTAAATCCGCCTGAATATGGAGAGGAATTTTTACCCCAGCATTTGTCTCTCTACCACCTGTCAACATCATCTCTAGAGGCAATACAGAAAATCAGAACTGTTAAGTGCACTTTGTAAATCATCAGTGACCCGAGAAAAGAGAGAGGGAGAAGGAGAGAGGGACACAGAGAGAGATCTTTTAGTCACTGAGGGAAGAAATTCTTGGAAAGAATCCTCAGAGTGAATAATCTGAGTCTAAAGAGTCACAGTGATTATTTCATTTAGAAGATGATAGAAGAGAAAAAGCCCATTGAAAAACAATCTGCATTAGAGTTAAGTGAAAAATGCTCAATTATAACTCTTGTAAGACTGATGGTCAATTCTTCTTCTGGGTTCTTAGAGAGTGTAGGAGTCATGATTTACAAAGAGCGTGTTTGACCTCAGGGAAAGCAATTAACATCCTTTTCACAGCAAAGCATTCATGGGGCTTAAGGTCTCTGCAAGCTGGAAGTAAAAGAATCAATGCAATAAAGTCAATTTAAAAGTGTGATTTACGTAATGCTCTCTGGATTCAGGAAATAGGGAAATTCTGATTATTTTTATTAATGAGGGCTACATAGGAACAAAAGGATATAGAATAATAAATAATTGCTAAGGGCTTTCTGTCCTGCTAGAGTTGAATCTGCACCTTGAAGCCAGAAAAATAAAATAGCAATGGAGCAGAAACATCATTAACTACTGACTCCTCTCAGGAGTCATTCCATCTTGATCAGTGTTGTCTTCCCAGAGGACAGTAAACAAATAACTTGTTTATTGGTTCCGAGGCATTGCAGTGATGTGCCCACATGGGGCAGCTACTTCCAGAACCGACTTGCTACCCAGCCTAGTTTACCCCCACGCAGAGCCAAACTTTAGTGTAAATTGAATAGCATTACTTGGCACTTGATTCTCTTAGTTTAGCAAAGACAGTGCCTTTCTTTCTGGATGTTTGAGAGGCAAATGCTGTAGAAATCCATTGTATGGGGGAAACAAAAACAGTTTGGCAATCAACCAGTAGCAAGTTTGGAAGCTCCAGTTTTAACAGGCTCTTCTTGATAGGTGATCAAAGGACGTTGTGGGAAAAATAAAACAGAAAAGGCCGTGACTTTGGGGTTAAAAGAGAAAGAGGATGCAAGCCTGGGTGTCAAAGTAACTGCAGGTGCATTGAGAGCCCAACTCCCCGGAGTACTTCTCCAGCGCTCGGGATGTATTTTGGAATCCAAGTACTCCCACTTGGATTCCCCACCTTCATGTGATAAAAACCTTACACCTCCTTCACTCAGGTCTGTGCCAGAGTCCAGTTTTTATCTTCTGTCTCATGGGAATGATGTTGGGAAAGTTTTTACAAAGAAGGAATGGTAGAATTTGATTATAACCATTTTGCAATCCCTGAAGAATTACTGGGCTTCCCTGGTAGCTCAGTTGGTAAAGTATCCACCTGCAATGCAGGAGACCCTGGTTCAATCCTGGGTTGGGAAGATCCCCTGGAGGAGGGCATGGCAACCCACTCTAGTATTCTTGCCTGGAGAATCCCATGGACAGAGGAGCCTGGTGGGCTACAGTCCATAGGGTCACAAAGAGTTGTACACAACTGAGCAACTAAGCACAGCACAATGAATTACTGGCTGTAAGCGATACTCGTCAATGGCTGCCAATATCACGAAAAGAAAGAAAGCTAGACGTGATCTATATCTTACTGGTAGTGCATGAGAGCACATAGGAAGGAAGTTATCTTCACCTCCACCAAAATTAAGCCCGTCTGACCACACCTCAAGATCTAACTAGCACTTTGTAGAAAATAAAAGGGAAGGAGAAACATCATAAATGATACCCTGAAGACACAATGAGTAAAATGCAGAATGTAGCGAAGTGTATACTTGGAGACTTCCCTGGTGGTCCAGTGGTTAAGAGCCCGCCTTGCAGCGCAGAAGATGTGGGTTTGATCCCTGGTTGCAGAAATCAGATCCTACTTGCTTCGAGGCAACTAAACCCATGACCACAAAAGGTCTTGCATGACTCAGAGAATTCCTTGTGCGCTGCAACTAAGTCCCAGTGCAGCCAAATAATTTTTTTAAAAAAAGATAAGTGTATAAAGAACTATATCTAAGAAACGAATCTAATTTCTTTAACGATGAGACAGAGGTAGAGAATGAGAGCGAAGAGACATGTCAACCAGTCACAGTGTATGGCCCTCATTTGGATCCCAATTCAGACGATAAACATTTCGTCTTTAATTTTAAGTGTTTTTTAAAACTGTGGCAAAATATACAGAATATTTACTCTTTCAAAAATTATATTTAATTTTATTAATATTTTGGCCACATCAGATCTTAGTTGCAGCACGTGGGCTCTTAGTTCCCTGGCCAGGGATCAACCATTAACCCCCTGCATTGGAAGTGCAGACTCTTAACCACTGGAGCACCAGGGAAGTCCTAGAATCTTTACTCTTAACCATTTTAAAATGTACCACTTAGGGGCAGTAAGTCCGTTCACATTTTTGTGCAACCATCCCCATCATCCTGGTCCAGTATTCTCTCATCTTGCAAACTGAAACTCCACACTCATTAAACAACTCTCATCCCCCTCCGCCTCCTAACCCACTATTCTACCATTTTTTCTACTATGTTTTTGTGAATTTGACTACTCTGGATACCTCATGTCAGTGGAATCACACATACTTCTCTTTTTCTGACTGTCTTATTTCACTTGGCATAATGTCATCAAAGTTCATCCATACTGCAGCATGTGACAGAATTTCATTCCTTTTTTAAGGCTGAATAATACCCCATTGTATATATAGACCACATTTTGTCTGTTCATTCATCCCTTCTTGGACACTTGGGTTGCTTCTACCTCTAGGCTCTTGTAAATAATGCTGCTGTGAAAAAAAATATTTTGAATCTCTGACCAAAGTGATGTATAATTCTTTGCCCCTTTCCCTTTTTCTTGCTGGTTGGAAGATGTAGACTTTGTGGTCCATGATGTAGGTAAGGACAGCATCCCAGAGATGGTGAAATAATAAGACGGGAGAACCCTAGGTCTCCAGCAAGTATATGGAGCAGTTGTTGTTCAGTCCCTAAGTCATTTCAGACTCTTTGAGACCCATGCACTGTGGCACGCCAGGCTTCCCTGTCCTTCACTATCTCCCGGAGCTTGCTCAAACTCATGTCCATTGAGTCGGTGATGTCATCCAACTATCTCGTCCTCTGTTGCCTTCTTCTTCTGCCCTCAATCTTTCCCAGCATCAGGGTCTTTTCCAATGAGTTGGCCCTTCACATCAGGTGGCCAGACTATTGGAGCTTCAGCTTCAGTGTCAGTCCTCCCAATGAATGTTCAGGGTTGATTTCCTTTAGGACTGACTGGTTTGTTTCCTTGCTCTCCAGGAGACTCTCAAGAGTCTTCTCCAGCACCACAATTTGAAAACATCAATTCTTCAGCACTCAGCCTTCTTTATGGTCCAACTCTTACATCCGTATAGGACTACTGGAAAAACCATAGCTTTGACTGCTGCCACTGCTAAGTCGCTTCAGTCATGTCCAACTCTGTGCAACCCCATGGACTGCAGCCCACCAGGTTCTGTCCATGGGATTTTCCAGGCAAGAGTACTGGAGTGGGGTGCCATTGCCCTCTCCGTAGCTTTGACTAAATGGACCTTTTTCAGAGCCATCATCAAACCAGTCATTACAGAAGAGATGAGTAAAGATAACGCTGACAAATCTATTGCAAGAGCTGTACCTGTAGAAAGGGGCCTTAAACTGAACTTTTTTTTTGTTTTTAAAAGATATATACATATTTATTTATTTATTTGACCACACCAGGTCTTTGATGTGCCTGTGGGATGATTTAATTGCAGGTTGTGGGATCTGGCTCCCTCCCCTGCATGGGGAACTTGAAGTCTTAACCACTGGACCACCAAGGAAGTCCCTACACTGAACTTTTCTTGACTCTACCTATTGATAGGGGAGGCACAGCTTTGCTTTAGCTAATGTTTTCACCTTGCCCTGCATGTGGACATGATCCTGCCCCTGATGTTTGTAGATTTGGGTGGGAAGTCGGCTCCATCAATAAGGAAGCCTCTAGCCTTTGCTCGTAGCAGGGATATGGACATAATTCCTCATTGATATTCAGCCCACATGGCTTCCCTGGCTTTGAAATCAGCATACTAGTGAGGATCCATCTGTTTAATATGATATTTTAGGACTTAACTGTCATTTGTGATTTTTAGCCGGGCACTTTGATCAAGTATTTCAGTGCTGTTCCCTAACTATAATTTTATTTAATATATAAAGTATGATATGACTGTTTTGGTAAATCATATATGAAAACAAATTGAATTTCATTATTGCAATGACAAATTAAATTTTCTCATGCTTTATTTAACACTTTATTCCCAGAGTAATCCCTAATGGGCAATTAAACTAACTTACTGAGACTGAGGGCTTCTAGTAGGCCACAGTAACCATATGTTACATCAGACATAAGATGCTTAACAAAAGCAATTCCACTGAATTATGTCATCCGCCAGGCAAAATACATGCAGAGTCGTGTCTCATCCCCAGAAGGAGCAAAGCAATGTGTGTTTATGTGTTTCTGTTTTGTTCTGTTTTCTGGTACTGAGTCATCACTTGGTAAATGATCCTATTTTTTTTTTAAATTGTAGTTGATTAACAAAATTTCATTAGTTTCAGATATATAACATGGTTATATATTTTTATAGATTATCTCCAGTTAAAGTTATTACAAAATAATGACTATATCTCCCTGTGCTGTATCCTTGTTTATTTTATACATAGTACTTTGTATCTCTTAATCCCCTCCCCCATCTCCCCTACCTCTCTTCTCTCTGACCGCTAATGGCTAATTTATTCTCTGTATCTGTGAGTTTGTTTCTGTTTTGTTAAAAATTCATTTTATTTTTTAGATTCCAGGTGTAAGTGACAACATACAGTATTTATCTTTCTCTGTCTGACTTTTTTCACTAACATAATGACCTTCTTGATCTATCTACATTGTTGCAAAATGGCAGAATTTCATTCTTTTATATGACTCAGTAGTATTCCACTCCAGTGTTCTTGCCTGGAGAATCCCAGGGACGGGGAAGCCTGGTGGGCTGCCGTCTATGGGGTCGCACAGAGTTGGACACGACTGAAGTGACTTAGCAGCAGCAGCAGCAGTATTCTACTATATATGTATACACACACACACACACACACACACATACACACAGACTTCCCTGGTGGCTCAGTGGTAAAGAATCTGCCTGCTAATGCAGGATACTCGGGTTTGATCCCTGGGTCAGGAAGATCCCTCGGAGGAGGAAATGGCAACCCACGCCAGTATTCTTGCCTGGAAAATCCCATGGACAGAGGAGCCTGGCGGGCTACCATCCATGGGGTCGCTAAAGAGTCACATGTGATTTAGCTACAACACACACACACACATCTTCTTTATCCATCCATCTGTTGATGGACACAGGTTGCTTCCATATTTTGGCTGTTGTAAATAATGTGCTAAGAACATTGGGGTGCATGTATCCTTTTAAAAAAAATTAATTTATTTTTTACTGAAGGATAATTGCTTTACAGAATTTTGCTGTTTTCTGTCAAACCTCAACATGAATCAGCCATAGGTACACATATATCCCCTCCCCCTTGAAACTCCCCACCACCTCCCTCCTTAAAAAGCATGTATCCTTTTAAATTAGTATTTGTGTTTTCTTCAGCTATATGCCCAGGAGGGGAATTTCTGTATCATATGATAGTTCTGTTTTTAGTTTTTTGAAGAACTTCTACACTGTTTTCCAGAGTGACTGCCTCAGTTTACATTCTCACCAACAATGGACAGTCCCCTTCTCCACATCCTCACCAACATTTGTATTTGTAGACCTTTTGATGATAGCCATTCTGACAGGTGTGAAGTGCTATCTCCTGGTGGTCTTGATTTGCATTTCTCTAATGATTAGCAAAGTTGAGCATCTTTCCATGTGCCAATCGGCTTTATGTATGTCTCCTTTGAAAAATGTATCTTTAGGTCTTCTGCCCAGTAAATGGTGTTATCTTGCTACACAGCAAGGAATCACAAGATCTTGTCAATTCGATCTCCTAAATCTATCTACATTTTCCAGTTCATCTGCTTCTCATCTCCACTGCCAGCTTCCTAATGCAAACCACTATCCCCTCCTACATGGGTTAGTGCAGTAATGTCTAAACTAGTCTCTTGGTTTCCATTCTGGCCTCTTCCTATCCACCTTTTTCCCCCCACAATAGCTAGAGAGATCTTTTTTAAAATGTAAATCTGATTATTTTATACTCAAGCTTAAAACTCTTCTTCAGGGGCTTCCCTGGTAGTCCAGTGGTTAGGACTCCAAGTTTCCAATACCAGGGGCCTGGGTTCGATCTCTGGTCAGGGAACTAAGATCCTGCAAGCCACACAATGTGACCAAAAAAACCCAAAAAAACCCAAATCCATTCTTCTTCAGGTGCGTATTTGGGCTGATCTCCTATTCTCTCTCCAACTGGTGGCACAGTCACCGCTTCCCCGTTCACTCACTGTGCCCTGCCTGCTGGCATCCCCTCTGTTCCACAGATGCCAAGACACAGGTCCCTGCAGAGTTTCCAGATGTGTCTCCCCTTTTTGCAGAACACTAATGATCAAATAAATTATATTGAACATTGAGATAATAAAACCCCAAAACTCATCACCTCTCAATCATTTTACTGTGTCTTACAATGATCTGTGCTCTCTACTTACATTAATGTGCATTAGATGCTAATATGCATCTACACCAACTGTACACTGCAAATCAAGCAAACATTATAAAGCAAGGCTTTTTCTGGGTGTCAGAAAAAGCCAGTTGTTAGATATTTACTAGCACGGCACTACCTGTAATAAAGCTTTTGTGCTTCCTTTCAATTATTTGAGCCAATAGAATTAATGAAGTTACCAAATAGTTTTCACATTGTAAAATCTCTTTGGTTTTCTCAGTCATGTTCCAACTCTATGAAGTAGGTATCATAATCTCATTTTATAAGCTAGGAAATAGGTGGAGAGATAATGAAGTAATTAGGCCAGGAGGCAGCAGAGTTATACTTGAAGCTACGACTCCACAGTGCATGCTCAACAGAGTGTTCCTGCTGACAACACGAAAACTATCGCAGGGGGTGTTTTTGTTTATTTGTGTGTGTGACTGGGGAAACAAGGACTCTATCAGGGAGGGTGGGTATTCTGTAAAAGAGAGAACTGAGGGGCTAAAGGAGAGGCAGGGAGAATTCAGAGATGGGGTCTTATAGCCTTGGCATGATACTATAGCAAAATTATCAACCTACACCATTACCAATGTAACTTACTTACCATTACTAATGCAGGGAAAATCTAATTAATTACCACATTGCCATATCCAGTTATAATTTTTGGATGAAAATCTTCACGCTAATAACCAACAAATAATAAGTCTGGCTCATTGAGAAGGATTTTGTGAAAGTTACCAAATTCCAGTTATAAGTAAGCACTCAGGATGTAATATACAACATGATAAATATAATTAACACTGCTATATGTTATACATGAATATTGTCAAAAGAGTAAATCCTGAGTGCTCATCAGAAGGAAAAATGTTTTTCTCTGTTTCTTTTATTTTGCATTTTGTATGTATTTGAGATGATGGATATTCACTAAACTTATTGTGATAATCATTTCAGGATGTATGTAAGTCAAATCATTATGTCGGGCACCTGAAACTTACACAGTGTTGTATGTCAATTACATTTCAATAAAACTGAAAGAAAAAAATTTAAAAGGAAGGATTTTGTGACAGTGTTTTTTGTTTGTTTTGGCCGTGTCCCATGGCATGTAGGATCTTAGTTTTCCAAACAGGGATTGAACCTGCGCCCCCCTGCATTGGAAGCATGGAGTCTTAACCACTAGACCACCAAGGAAGTCCTGTGATGGTGCTATTTTTGCCTGTGTGAATGCCCCTGGAGGTAACATTTCCTCTTGGTAGAATGTTCCTGAGTAACTACGAACAAAGAGAATTTCTGCCCTAGAGAGACATTGGGCCCATATGGGACAGCCAAGGACAAGAATCTGAGAATTGACTCAGCTCCTATTAATATCATTCTAATTCCCTCAACTCACTTGTAACATCCCCTCTGACTACTGCTTATCTTCTAATGGCTACCTAATAGCATTGTGGTGTTCTAAATTTACAAAACATGGAGGATTCCCTATTGTCTTCTTGAAAAATTTTCAGTCAACAGCGAGTTCTCGAGCTTCCCCTCCTTGACTTGCATTTGTGCCTTCAGCGATTAAATAAAACTTGACTAGTTAGTCATCTGGGAAAGTAAAGTGGTTTTTTCTTTTTTGGCCACTCTGCATAGCATGCGGGATCTTAGTTTCCCAGTCAGGGAGTACACTCTCGCTGCTGCAGAAGCAGTGTCTTAACTACTGAGTCACCAGGGAAATTCTGTATGCAGAATTTTGCAGTTTCTTTTTGGGTGCTGAGCTCTGTATCTGTCTGTGATGATTAATTTTATGTGTCAACGTGACTGGGCCTCAGGTGGCTCAAATATTTGGTCCAGCATTATTCTGGGTGTGTCCTTTGAGGGTATTTCTGAATGAATTACCATTTGAATCAACAGACTAAGTAAAGTAGATTGTCCTCCTCTATCTAGGTGAGCCTCACCCAATCAGTTGAAGGCCAAACTAGATGAAAAGGTTCAGGAAGAAAGAATGCACTCTCTCAGCCTGTCTTCAAGCTGGGACATTTATCATCTCCTGCCTTCAGATTTGGCCTGGAAATTACATCATCATCTCTCCTGCCTCTCAGGCCTTTGAACTCAGACTAGAAGCATACCTTCAGCTCTCCTGGTCTTCAGCTTGTCAACTGCAGATTTTAGGACTTCTGAGCCTCCATAGGGCTTCCCTGATAGCTCAGTTGGTAAAGAATCTGCCTGCAGTGCAGGAGGCCCTGGTTCAATTCCTGGGTTGGGAAGATCCCCTGGAGAAGGGAAAAGCTACCCACTCCAGTATTCTGGCCTGGAGAATTCCATGGACTGTACAGTCCATGGGGTCAAAAAGAGTCAGACACAAATGAGCGACTTTCACTTTCACTTTCAGCCTCCATAATCATGTGAGTTAATTCCTATACAGTAAATGCCTATCATCTAGCTGGACTTCCCTGGTGGCTCAGAAGGTAAAGCGTCTGTCTACGACGCGGGAGACCCCGGTTCGATCCCTGGGTTGGGAAGATCCCTTGGAGAAGGAAATGGCAATCCATTCCAGTACTATTGCCTGGAAAATCCCATGGACAGAGGAGCTTGGTAGGCTACAGTCCATGGGGTCGCAAAGAGTCGGACACAACTGAGCGACTTCACGTTCACGTTCACATTCAAATGCCTATCATCTAGCTAGTTAGCTAGCTAGCTAGCTGTGTACTTCTCTGGAGAACGCTGACGAGTACAGATATTGGTGCTGAGAGTGATCCTAGAGAACCAGAATATTAAGGATGGGTTTTCTGAATTGGTTCTGGGTTTCTGGAATTGGGTGTCTAATCTCATTAGATTTAAAGATGCTAATGACTCTATTTCCAGTAGTAAAGAGAATACCAATGATCTCTGGCACGATTGGCAATGTGTGCTCTGTGCTAAGTCACTTCAGTCATAGCTGACTGTTTGTGACACCATGGACTGTAGCCCACCAGGCTCCTCTATCCATGGGGTTCTCCAGGCACGAATACTGGAGTGGATTGCCATGCCCTCCTCTAAAGGATCTTCCTGACCCAGGAATAGAACCCGTGTCTCTCATGAATGGCAATAGAGATACCTAACATGTCTGCACTGGATATACCTAACTGACTGAAAGCAGAAATCCAGGGAGGGACTTCCCTGGTGGCTCAGCAGTAAAGAATCCGTCTGCAATGCAGAAGAGGCAGGACATACAGGTTCAATCCCTGGGTCAGAAAGATCCCCTGGAGGAGGAAATCGCAACCCAGTATTCTTGCCTGAAAAATCCCATGGACAGAGGAGCCTTGCAGCTACAGGCCAAAGGGTCGCTAAGAGTCAGATACGACTGAGTGGCTGAGCACAAGCCTGGCAATCCCAGGAACCTGTGTGAGAATCCCGTATTAAGGGTATAGGATCATGGTGGAGGAACATAAAGCTGGATCAGATCTGGCTGCAGGATCTTTTCCCATGTTGGCCTCCAAAGCAATCTGTGAATCCATTTCACAGACCCCACATCCTCTTTTCCTCTAGTGGCCCATTAGCATTCTCTTAAAGCTGGAAGGAAATTTGAAAAGGACAAATAGGAGAAGTCTGTTCTTATTCAACAATGTCACAATGTCTGAGAAGGATTGTTCTTCCCAATCCCTGTAAACACACACACACATTTTAAGACTTCCCATAAGCCATAGATCAAGGCCAATGTCCTAATCCTTTACTCTGAAGTTCATTACTAGGGTGATCTAGGCTACATTAATTCTCTTCTCTTATGGTCTTATATTTCAATTTATTCCTTCTTCTTTTTTCTTTAAAGGAGTCAAACTCTTTTTAAAAATTAATTATTTATATATTTATTTATTTTTGGTTGAGCTGAGTCATTGCTGCATGTGGGCTTTCTCTAGGTGCAGTGAGCCAGGGCTACTCTTAGTTGAGGTTCACGGACTTCTCACTGCAGTGGCGTCTCTTACTGCAGAGCACAGGCTCTAGGCACAAGGGCTTCAGCAATTGCAGCTTGCAGGCTCAGTAGTTGTGGCTCATGGGCTCGAGAGCACAGGCTCCGTAGTTATGGCATACAAGCCTAGCTGTCCCGCAGCATGTGGAATCTTCCCAGACTAGGGAACGAACCCATGTCCCCTTGCACGGGCAGGCAGATTCGTTTCATATCCACTGCACCACACAGGGAAGTCCAATTTATTCCTTCTATTTGATCAAAGCTTAAAGCAGCTCTCTTTATCCACTTGTCCTTTTTATATTTTTAAGGCCATTTGCTGAGCCTTAAAGATCACACAAGACTGTGATCTTCCTCTTTAACACGTGCCTGATCTCCTGTTTTTCCTGTTAGGTTTTCCCAGCTGATCTCAGAGCCCTGACAGCTTTTCCTAGCCCTAGGCTGAACAGACATAGAACTTCTTCAATTCTCGTATGGTTCTGATGCAGGATTCAATACGTCACTTGCCATTCTTACAGTATCTTACTGTTTGTTTCTTTTCATGCAAATGTTCATTCAGCCAAAGCCTACTGAAATCTGACGTGGTGTCAGCTTGTGCCAGATGCTTTGATTAAACAACAAGAAAACCCACCATTTCTGCCTAGGAAGAGCCCATAATCTAGAAAGCAAAGGCAATATGTAAACAAGTATATTATAGCTCATAGTCCTAAGTATCGCACATTGTGATGGGAAGAAAAAACGATCTTCCTCTGGGGGAGTTGATAGAAGGTCTCATAGGAAGAGACATTTCCATTAATCTTGAAACCTAAGTAGGAGTCTGCCAATCAGAAGGCAGTAGGGGAAGAATAGGGCATCTGAGTAAAGGGAATCTAGTGTGCAGAGGCTCTGAAATAATTGAGGAACATTCTGATATGTTCCGGGAGGTCTGATGGGTTAGGTGGGGCTAGATGTGTGGTGCATTGCGTGCACCACAGTTTGATGAGGTCAAACTGTGAGGGCCTGTGTGGAGAGGATTGAATTTTATTCTAGAGACAAGAAGAGAGAGGGGAGACTCTTTAAGCAGGGGAGTTGAACAATCATATTTTTCTGTTACATGTCTATTGTCATTGACCTCATGAAACGGCTCCAAACTTGTGGACACAGCCGGGAAAGGAGAGGGCGGGACAGACTGCCAGCGTAGCATTGACATGTATACACTACCATGTGTAAAAAGCTATTAATAGCTCGTGGGTAGCTGCTGTAGAGCACAGCGAGCTCAGGTCGGGGTTCTGTGACAACCTAGAGGGGTGGGATAGAGGTGTGGTTGGAGGGGGGCTCAAGAGGGAGGGGACACATGTATACTTAGATTCATATGTTGTCTTAGAGCAGAAACTAATACAACATTGTAAAGAGCTTATACTCCAATTAAAAATAAATTAAAAACAATAGCAAACAAAAAACAAAGGGCTCTGGGTTTTGGAGTCTCTTAAAGGGGTGCGCCCTACTCGTTTAATTGAAGGTGCTCAGGGTAGCCTTTCAATAAAGACCACTCTGCTAATTCATTTTATTTATTTCTCCTACCTGTCCTCCAAATGCTGTCTTTCTCTCCTTGGCCAGGATTGGACATACACTGACAGCCTTTGTCTCTTTAAACCCCGTTTTTCTATTTTGACACTTTGTTCTGTTACTCTGACCTGGTCTTTATATGTACTGCTGATGTTTGCGCCCATCCCAACCTCGGTTTTAATTACTCAGACACAGCCCCTGGAACGAGCCACGCCCACTCAAGAAGTTGCCCGCTGATGAAGTTTGTCCTCAGTAGCGCGCCGTAGTAACGGCCGCAGAGCGCAGGCGTGGTTCCCCGCTGCCGGCGGCGTGTGTTCGTCTTTCCCAGGGCTCCCGGCATCCCGGAAGTTGGACCGCGGGCTCTTCACAGTCAACCTCCGGCCAGGGTTCACCGTGTGCTTCGCTCCCTCGTCCCGCAGTCACCAGCTCCCCGGGCCGCTGCTCTAAGTCCGCAGGTCTCCGCCGGCGACGGACCCATGGCCGAGCGCGGAGAACTCGACCTGACTGGCGCCAAACAGAACACCGGAGTGTGGCTGGTCAAGGTAAGGTTTGCGTGGCTCCCGCTTGCGCTCCTTTTAAAGTAGTTTAAGTGACTTGAGAGGAGAAGGAACTGGCAACCCACTCCAGTACTTGGCTGGGAAATTCCATGGACGGAGGAACCTGGTGGGCTACAGTCCATGAGGTCTCAAAGGGTCGGACACGACTGAGCGACTTCACTTTCTTTCTTTCTAAATGGTTCTTTTTGGAGAAGGAAATGGCAACCCACTCCGGTGTTCTTGCCTGGAGAACCCCATGGACAGAGGGGCCTGGTGGGCTGCAGTCTGTGGGGTTGCAAAGAGTCGGACACAACTGAGCAACTAACATACACACACACACACACACACACGTGACTTGAGACCATCTGTCACACCCACACACACACACAAGTGACTTGAGACCGTCCCACTTTCTGCGCCTTTTAAAGCTCATTAGGGCTTTCTCGTTAGAACTTCGCTTACCTCGAGAGGCAGGGTTGGTAGGCTTGTTTGCAGACGAGGACGTTAGTTCAGGGACACCCAGTGTGTTTTAGCCAACTAAGAGTCTGAACGTGCCTGGAATGGATCTCCTTATCCCACGACCTGGTTTTTCTGGGCTCCTGTCTTGATGGCCCCCCGGGTTGAGCATTTTACCCCAGACTGAAGACTTTCTTCATCTCCACTTGCTGAAACTGATTTCAGTCATCAATCTCTGTAAGAAAGTTGAGCGTTTGCTTTCTGGGTAGTTTTCTGAGCCAGAAAGTAGAACTGGTCTCTGAGTACCCTGGTGGCTCAGATGGTAAAGCATCTGCCTGCAATTCAGGAGACCTAGGTTCGATCCCTGGGTGGGGAAGATCCCCTGGAGAAGGGAATGGCAACCCACTCCCATATCCTTGCCTGGAAAATCCCATTCAGAGGAGCCTGATAGGTTACAGTCCATGGGGTCCCAAAGAGTTGGACAGGACTAAGTGACTTAACTTTCACTCGTAAAGTGTTCTTTTAGGTTGATGGCTCTTATGGAATTCCCAGGAGAGCTGAGAGTGCTCTGAACTCAGGGAAGGAGAGACTGTGGACTGGAGTGTTCTTTTAGAGCTCGACTGGGACTCAGGTGAAACTGTCAGTAATTTTTTTTTTTTTTTTTTGGTAAAGTCAGCATTTTGATTAACCCTTAGTAAGTACTTATTGGGCTTCCCTTGTAGCTCAGCTGGTAAGGAATCCACTTGCAATGTGGGAGACCTAGGTTTGATCCCTGGGTTGGGAAGATGCCCTGGAGAAGGGAAAGGCTACCCACTCCAGTATTCTGGCCTAGAGAATTCCATGGACCCTATAGTCCAAGGGGTCGCAAAGAGTAAGACACAACTGAGCAACTTTCACTTCTTCACTTAGTGAGTACACTGTTTATGCCTTACTTTTTCATATTGGGACTGTTGTTTCTTAGGCAGTTTTCATAAGACATGTGTATATTCAAAATGTGATTATGATAGTCTTGAAAACTCAAGTAAAACATAGAGACCTTTATTTGTTAGATTTTTGGAAAGCTTTTATCACATGTCTGAGTTTTTATCAGTTAAATCTGAGAGGCCCTTCCAGTCTTCCTCTCTTATGTAGCTCCCTTATGATTCAGTTCAGTTCAGTAGCTCAATTGTGTCTGACTCTGCGACCCCATGGACTGCAGCACACCAGGCTTCCTTGTCCATCACCGACTCCCGGAGCTTACTCAAACTCATGTCCATTGAGTCGGTGATGCCATCCAACCATCTCAACTTCTGTAGTCCCCTGCTCCTGCCCTTATGATTATTCACTAGCATGTTGAACCTGTATTAACATTCTCCAAAGCACACGCACAGTCATATTTTACGAGAGTAGGCGTCTTGCCTGTCACACCCAGAACTGTGTTTTGCGTAAGGTAAATAGCTCAGATAATGTGATGTATGCATGAATGAATAAATGAACTCTTATTCTTCAACCCTAGCCTTAATCTCTGGCACTGATTTGACTTATCACAGTGATATCAGTGTGATTTAAAATGATGGAGTAACCAAGTATCTCTCTCCTCCTGCATGCTAAATGGAGAGATATCATTAGGGAGATCTCCATTGCAGATGGAAAGAGCTTGAAAAGATGACGAGAGTTTGAGGTGATGTGTTTGTGCTTGGAGTGCAATAGATGCTCAATACATGTTGTTTGCCTTACAGAGGTTTGGATGGGGGGCCCATAGTATCTCCGTAGCATACCATGGAGAGTGGTTCTGAAATGCAGGAGTGAAAATGCACAGTAATGTGGTGTGGGCTGGAAAACAAAGAGGACATCATGCCTGGAGTAGTGGATTGGAACCATATGACATTGTCACGTTGTGAAATGGGAATGTTTTAACTCTGCTGCTGCTAAGTCGCTTCAGTTGTGTCCGACTCTGTTCGACCCCATAGACGGCAGCCCACCAGGCTCCCTCGTCCCTGGGATTCTCCAGGCAAGAACACTGGAGTGGGTTGCCATTTCCTTCTCCAATGCATGAAAGTGAAAAGTGAAAGTGAAGTTGCTCAGTCGTACCCGACTCTTAGCGACCCCATGGACTGCAGCCCTCCAGGCTCCTCCATCCATGGGATTTTCCAGGCAAGAGTACTGGAGTGGGGTGCCATTGCATTCTCCGGTTTTAACTCTAGTCTACAGGAAATGAGGAGAGTCTTGAAGGGTTTTGAGTAAGGCAGGGCTACAAATGATTCTTTTAGGGGGGGAAAAAAAAGCTTGAAGAGAAGATAACCAGAGTCAAAATTAGAAAATTATCACAGGATCCTAGACATTTGATAGTGAAGTCTCAGGAGTTAGGAAACTTTTTCGGCAAAAGTTGTCAGGATGCCGTGACTGACTAAATGATGATGTAAGAGAAAGTTACAAATCTAAACTAAAGTTAAGAAATTCTGGTGTTCTCTCTTATATGGCCATTTGAATACATTTTATCGCTTTAAAAAGGAGTCTTACTAATGATAGTTCAAATTAGAATTTTTCTGTTCAAATTAGAATTTGAATAGAACCGCATGCAATTTTAAATCTTTTTGGTATACATTCATAATTCTTATTATAAATCATGCCTTGAGTTCTGCTCTTTGAGGATTATTTGTTGCAAAATATGTGAGTTCCTAGAGTATCGCGAGTTTATGGGCCATTTTTGCTCATAATTTGTTCATTATTAATTTCATCACTAGAAAAGTAAGGAAAAGGATAAATACTTTAAGTTATAGAAGATCTCTCAGAGTTTTAAGCAGTAAAAAAGTTATCTGGTGGAATCAGGGAAGACTTCATGGGGAAGCTGACATTTAAGAAGAGCCTATGGAGTTGATTAGTTAGGGGGGAAAAATGTTCTGAGCAGGGCTGGTGAGTGTTCAGGAAAAGGCAAATAGAGTGGAAGATTGTGTACCAGAATGTCCACTGCCTGTATCTGTTCTGACCAGTGGAATGCCGTAGGGAGAGAGCAGTTGGCCAGGTGATGGTGGTCAGGCGCTCTCGCCCCATTCCACTCACATCCTACAGCTGGGATCATTTGTGGCACTGCGCACGCGTGTCGTGGTGTGGTCTATGTAAGCACCACCTGAAAAGCTCCTGTAGTCGAGGTGAGTCTAGTTGAGTCGGGCAGTCGGGCAGTTGCTGCTGCTCTGTCAGCCATTAGAAAATAAAGCATGTCCACGTTGCTGCTGCAAATAAAGACCGTCTGTGGTCCCTACGGTGCCTCACATCTTCATCCAGCTTCCCCGCTCGTGCTTTGCCTAACCTGGGGTCAGCAGACAGTGAGATACAGCAAGACCAAGGCCATTTCTGGAGTTCTGAATACCTTAAATCTACAAGAGAATGATGATCTAAATAAGTTTTGATAGATAATAGACATGACTGAATTTAACTTTACAATAGATATCGCCTGCTCAAAAAAACATAAACAACTACAGTTTCCCCTGGTCCGGGAGCTCACCCCTTGTAGTGGGCATCACCCGGTTCCTGCTGCTCAGTCTTTGCCACTGTCAGGTTGCCAGCCGGTCACAGGACTGCTGTTGCACACTGGACACCAGATCACGGTCTAAAAGTGATATTTAAGAACATCGTAGCATAGTTCTATTGTTTCACTTCCAACATTTAGACTTCTGGAAAAGTCATCTTCTCTAGTTATGGTTGCCTGGATGGTAAGGGTACCTGATGGGGAAGAAGAGGAGATAAAGCTCACAGCGTTTTTAGGAGTGGTGGGGTTTTTGTAAGTAATGAATATCCTATCAGAGCTTGAATGATAAGAAAACTCTTTCTTAGAGGAAATGGACAAGTGGAGGTATTGACAAGCGTTGTGGTAGGTTCGCCCAGCAACTTTCTGGCCAGCATAAAGATGTGTTTTGGGTCCCATCAGCCTTCCTCCTATAAGCATTTTGATTGATGTTTGTTGGAGGCGAGAATCAGGACCGAAGGGACGGACCTCATCCTCTGTGAATGTTGGGTCCTCCATTCAGTAGCTCAGTTGGTAAAGAATCCACCTGCAATGCAGGAGACCCCAGTTCGATTCCTGGATCGGGAAGATCCACTGCAGAGGGGATAGACTACCCACTCCAGTATTGGGCTTCCCTTGGTGCTCAGCTGGTAAAGAATCTGCCTGCAATGCTGGAGACCTGGGTTCGATCTCTGGGTTGACAAGATCCACTGGAGAAGGGAAAGTCTACCCACTCCAGTATTCTGGCCTGGAGAGTTCCATGGACTGTATAGTCCATGGGGTCACAAAAAGTCGGACACGACTGAGTGACTTTCACTTTCATTCAACACCTCAAAAGCCATCAAGCTTAGCATTTCTTTTTTCACAGACAAATAAGCAGTTGGACATTGGCAGCCAGAGTGAAAGCTATCTCCCAGGGAGAGATGAAACTGGAATGGGTGATACCCCAAAGCCTTGCAGGAGAAAAAGAAACTTATAATATGCCAAGTATTTCACAAAGCAAACCTGTGAAGTAGGTACTAATTATCTATATTTTTCAGATGGTAAAATTGAGGCTTAGGGAGGTTAATTATCCTGCCCAAGCATGGAACAGTGATTCAAATTTAGGTCTGTATGGCTACAAAGCTTATGCCAGGAATAGGAAATGTGCTTTCCCCCCACCACTTGGGTCTCTTTAATGAGTCTTCTCCCTGGAGAACGGAAGTGAGGGGGTGGGGAATTTGTTTTTATGGCCTTGGGTCTTGTCAGCTCAATACATTGACCTTCAAGACAACGTGTGAGTAAAAGCTGCCTGATGTATGTTGGATTCCCAGGGAAGCTGGTTCTGAGGTGATGAGCATGCAGCGGTTTGTTACGCAGTGCTGTTGGGATCATCCCCTGTGGAAGGAAAGGATTTACGCAGGATTGGGCACAGGGTGGTTTGGTCCAGGAGGAGTGTGTAATCTTGGTCAACTCTTCAGTGGAAGCACTTCCAAAGAGAGCTAAGAACTGCGGGCTGTCTGTGGCCACACTCCCAGCGGCTCGGGGGATAGGCCTTCATTCCTCAATGGAGAAATGGGTGCCGAGCCAGTGTCCACACAGCGCTCTTAATTTGCTTGTATACCCTGGGAGCAGCATGGCTTTGGAGGCTAGTTGTTGGGGAACTAGATGAAGCAAAGCTGGCAAACAAGCTTAGGGAGCAAGCTCTGTATACGCCACCTTGGCCCCTTGGCTTCAAAGGCGCAGTTGCCCTTACTCTGTAGCTTGAGTGAGTGTGCAGGCGGATGGGTTTCTTCCACAAGCTTTCAGTGACCACCAGTCATTTGTTCTAGGCTCTGAGTACGTTACCGTGAGCAAGAATGGACAGGGTCCATACTCTGTAAACTAGAGTCTGTAGTACGCTCCCTGAGACAGACCTCAGGCAATACTGGTCCTCATGAAAACAGTTACACACAGATAGATAAGTTCACTGAAGAAAGAAATACTGTTTTGTGAGTGTGAATAACAAAGGAACATAGTCTGGAGGTCAAGGGAATTTCTCTGAGAAAATAATGCTGAAGTGAGTCATTGGCTGTCACTCTCCCTGGTCTTGGGAAATCTGAGAAAACATCCCCTCTTGTACCTGTTCTCTTGTCTCCATCTGCCTTTCTTTAATGAATGTGGAGACAGTGGAAACAACACAGCTATCTCACAAGTGACAAGTTGACAGGAGTGTTTGGGGGAAATTTACTCAGAATAGAATTCAGATGTCCTCATCTAGAAACAAAGGTAATTATGTGAAGAGATAATATGTTAATTAGCTTGACTGGCTTAATTGTTTCATGTGCATATAAAACCATGTTGTACACCTTAAATATACAGCTTTACTTAAAGATAGAATGTAATGTTTTAATTAAAAATATCAGCTGTCCAAAAAAATTGTGGAGCCTGGGAACCATATGTACCATTATTTTTTCCGTTTCCTTCCCCCTTTTTTTTCTTTAAATATTTGTTTGTTTATTTTTGGCTGTGCTGGGTCTTCGCCGCTGTCTGCAGGATTTCTCTGGTGGTGGTGCCCGGGCTTCTCACTGCAGTGGCTTCTTTGGTTGCAGAGCCAGGGCTGTAGGGCCGATGGCCTTTGGTAGCTGCAGTTGCTGGCTTCGTTGCCCTGGGGCATGTGGGATCTTCCTGGACCAGGGATTGAACTAGTGTCCCCTGCATTGCAAGGTGAACTCCTAACCGCTGGAGCACCAGCGAAGGCCTCTTCCCAACTTAATGCGTTGGAGCTTTTGGGAAGCCCATTTCCATAACCTCTTGGTATAAAAAGTTATATATGATTGACATACTGTCATCATTGTATTCTGGTTTTCCTTACAAGGGTATAGTATTTTGGCAACCTTTTGAATTAAATAAGCTAGTAGGCTTACCTTAGGAACTTTCCGTTTTATTTTAATAATGATGACAATGCAGTATGAGTTCCAGACTTGTTTTTATCAATTAACTTCAGGCACATAATCTTTTTTTTAAGTTGGCCAGTTGCTTGTATTAGATTCAATTATTGTACTGAATATGATTCTTAAATTTATTTTATAATACGTAGTTACTTCACTTAGAACTGTTGTCTTGTTTGATGGCCTGAATTGTGGTCTCAGGCAGTTTGACCACAGGGTCTTCTGACCTGGTTATGTACTGAAGAACTGTGGTCTCAACAGGAGCTCTGAAACATTCTTGTCTTCCCTTTACCTTAGCAGTGTGTCAGGGAACCAGCAATAAGGGGACAATGGCAGGCTGGAAAATGTTTCACTCTACGGGTGTTTTCCCCTTCTCCCCCTTATTTTAAGGTAGATCTCTGGAATAGGTTTCCCTTTGATAATGCAATGAGATTTATTAAAGTTTAATTCCATAGCCTGGATTTATTCTGATAACACCATCATTGTCATTACATTAACAGTAGCTAATGTTTCTTTAACAGTATCCAGTCATTAAAATAATAACTCTGTTGCTACCGCATGCTAGTCTGTTCTTCTGTTAGGGATGTGGCAGAGTAAGCAACGGAGAAGGCAGTGGCACCCCACTCCAATACTCTTGCCTGGAAAATCCCATGGACGGAGGAGCCTGGTAGGTGGCAGTCCATGGGGTCGCACAGAGTTGGACACGACTGAGCGACTTCACTTTCACTTTTCACTTGCATGCATTGGAGAAGGAAATGGCAACCCGCTCTAGTATTCTTGCCTGAAGAATCCCAGGGACGGGGAAGCCTGGTGGGCTGCTGTCTATGGGGTCGCACAGAGTCGGACATGACTGAAGTGACTTAGCAGCAGCAGCAGAGTAAGCAAAATGGACGAAACAGCTGCCTCGTGCAGGTTGCATTCTAGTGAAGAGGGAGAATGACAATGAACAGGAAAGTGTATAGCAAGTGCTGAGTGCTCTGAAGAAAAGTAACTCAGGGTAAAGAGTGCAGAAAGTAGCTGAGGATGCTATTTTAATCAGGTGGGAAAGGGCCTCACCGATAAGGTGGGCCTTGAGCAGAGACCTGAAGGGAGTTGAATGCCCTTCACATATTTGGGGGAGGAACGTTCTAGACAGAAGTAACAGCAAATCAAAGGCCCTCGGTGGGATGCTGCTGGGAACGTTGATAGATCTGTGTGGTTAGAGTCGAGTGAGTGAAAGTGGTAGGGGGTGAGGCTGTGGATCTCAGTGGACTGTATCATCTGAGACATTACAGGATTTTACAGTGAATGCCATGGGAGGCTAGTAGCCATAGAGAGGAGGCATGGATGGCGATGGTGGAGCCGGACTGCCCTGGTTAGAATCCTGGCTTCACCACTGGTGATTGTGAGACTTTGGACGAATGATAACTTTTTGATGCCCTACTTGCTTCTGTGTGAAATGGGATAATAATAAAGTTGTTATGAGGATCAAGTGAGGTAAAATTTTAAAGTGCTTAGGAAAGTATCTGGCACGTAGTAAGCATTATGTAGATGTCTGTTAAATAAACCGAAAGGCTTTGAACAGAACAGTGTCATCTGACTTCTGTTTTAATATGGTCACTCTGGCTGCTGTACTGGGACTAAAGTGGACACGGATGATAATCCTACAAGAGATGATGGTGGCCTGGATTAGGGTGGTAGCCCTGGAATTGGTGAGAAGGACATGGAGTCCAGATATAATTTGAAGGTATTGCTGACAGGCTATGTCAGTTGATTGGATGTGGAACGTGAGAAAAAGGAGCTATTCAGGGTAAATCCATGGTTTCAGACGGAGTACCTGGAAGGATGGAGGTGACTTTTACTACATTATGGAAGGTTGCCGGAGGAATAGGTTCATGAGTAAGAATCAGTTCTTGAGTGGAGATTTTGAGTTTGAAATGTCTCCTGAATATTCAGATGGAGAGTTTGAGTAAGCAGCTGGTTGTATAATTTGGGACTTTAGGGGAGAGCTGTAAATTTGGGAGTTGTAGTTACACAGATGGGATTTAAAACCTTGGGATTGGATGAGGCTATGTAAGAACGAGTGTGGACAGAGAAGAGAGGCTTGAGGACTGAAATCAGGGCCCTCTCAGGTTAAAAGGTCAGGAAGATGAGAATCTAGGTATGTGGAGACCGAAAAAGAGTGTGGAGAAGTGGGAGGAAAATCACGAGAGACTGTGGTGACCTGACGCCAAGTGAAGAAAGCGTTTGGAGGAGGAGGAGACAATTAAGTCTCAGATAATCTGATAGGTCTGCAAGATGAGGACTGAACGTTGGCTTGACATTGCGGAGAGCTTTTTAAGCACAGGCAGCCATGTTAGTGGAGTGGTGGAGGGGAGAGCCTGTCTAGAGCAGAACACAGCAGCAGAGAAGGAACTGTGGTCAGCCAGCAGAGACAGCTCACTCAGAGCCTTGCGGTGGAGAGAGGCAGAGACACTGGACAGCGGGTGGGAAGGATGAAGGAGCCTGCCCTTTCCAGGGGTGTGACTGAGAGTCCATTTGCTCACTTCCCCGTGCCTCAGTTTCCTCACTTGTAAAATGGAAAAAATAAACAGATTGTGTGAGAATTAAATGGTTAATTTATTTAAAACATTTAAATATATTAAATGTCACTTAACGTGTTTGTTATCTATTGCTGTATAACATATCACCACAGGCTTAGTAGCATAAAATAGCACGCACTTTTGATATCTTAGTTTCTGTGGCTCAGGAGTTTCCTGGCGTGGCTTAGTTGGGCGGATGCAGGCAGGGTGTTACACCAGGGTGCAAGTATCAGCGGGTGGGGGTCATTGAGGCCATCTTAGAGTCTTCTGCCACAGTTGGTAAGCTCTCTGTTCCCTGGTGGCTCAGACAGTAGAGAATCTGCCTGCAGTGCAGGAGGTTTAGGTTCGATCCCTGGGTCAGGAAGATTTTCCAGGAGAAGGGAATGGCTACCCACCCCAGTGTTCTTTCTTGGAGAATTCCATGGTCAGAGAAGCTTGGAAAGCCACGTATAGTCCATGGGATTGCAAAGAGTCGGACACTGCTGAGCAGCTGACACTTTCACTTTGGACTTCCCTGGTGGCTCAGAGGGTAAAGAGTCTGGCGTGCAATGCAGGAGACCTGGGTTCAGTCCCCTGGGTCAGGAAGATCCCCTGGAGAAGAGAATGGCAGCCCACTCCAGTATTCTTGCCTGGAGGATCCCACGGACAGAGTAGTCTGGTGGGCTTGGGGTCGCAAAGAGTTGGACTTGACTGAGCCACTAACACACACACATCACCATTGTTATTCTGTTGGGAGAATAAAGAAAGGACTGGAGGGGAGAAAGGGTAGCACTGAAGGAAAGACATCCTAGGCTAGACTACAGGCAAAAATTCAGTGCGCATGTGGAGGGAGTGGCCACAGTTCATCTTTTAAGAGGGGAGAGCAGAGTAGAAGGCTCCCCTGTGGCTAAGTGGTAGACTTAGAAGCTTTCAGATGGTTCAGTGGAAGAGGAAGTCGGGTTATCATCTTGGAAGGAAGAGGAGGCAAGAGGCGTTACAGGGTTGAGGAGTGACGTGAACGTGCGGCCTGCCTGCAGTGGCTTTCCCGCTGCAGGTGACTGTTGACCAGGGAGAGGGAGTTAAATCGCCCAGCATATTGAAGGGCTTACTTGATGTTAGTCACCAAGGATTTCAGGAGAGACCATTTAGCATGGTTGTTTTTCTTCAGATGCTCAGGTGCAAGTGTGGAGGAGGAATAACAATCAAATAAAACAATACATAGATTAATTAATAAGATAAGCAATATTACTAGTATCACTTGGCTTTAGTCAGGGTTAGATTCTGCCAGGCCAGTATGATGGAGGGAGTTGGGGACAAGAGAATGATTATAATGATGGGCTGTGAAATGTAGTTCCATTTCAGAGAGAAGGGAAGACATAAGCAGACAGGGACAAAGTCAGTGATGTGAAGGAGGGAAGAATTGTTGGAGCCGAAGTACTGAGGAGATGGCCAGGGAGTTAGGAGATGGTGGTCAGAAGGGTTCCTTGAAATACAGTTTATGGAAAGGGTACTGTTCTTGATAATGAGAAAGTCTTAACAGTATTTGAATCAGAAACTTGGAATATGATGAAGAAAAGCCACTATCTTTCCCCTAAGGACTTTATTAATTAGGGAGTATAGCTTGCCATTGATTGTTAGAGCAGGCTGCTATCTGTAGAACTCCATTTCCTCTTTGTGTTAGAGTAATTGACAAGAAGATTTCTTTGGGCTAAAAATCAGACAAATCCAGAAGCAAAGGCTAACTTGTTAGGCAGGATTTCAAGATTGAGGACATGAGGACTATGTAATAATTTACATAGTTTGAGGATTCAGGGTTTTATTTGATGTAACAGTATTTGCCCAGATCGGTTTCACATCTTGTATTTAGTTCTGACAGGGAATGTTGACAGTTGCTTCTTCGACTCACCGTGACAGTACCTTGAGTTTCCTTTTGGGCACCACCACTCTGCCTTTTCAGTCTGGTGATTCTAAGGTGTTGACTATCCCTCCCCAAAGGTGTCACTGGCTCAGGCTGGTGGTGCAGGGATCTCATCTCTGGCTCAGTAACAGGCCAGATGAAGGACCCGTGACCTGGTCAGAGCCACAAGAGAAAAACGATTTTGCTGGGGATTTGGGGAAGAACTCTTCTTCTTCAGGAGTGGCTTCAGCCGTCATGCTACATAGAGGGGAAGGCTGTCAAAGAAGTGAGTTAGTGTGATGAGGAGAAGAGCTGAGAGATGGTGAGAGTCCTGGTGACGGTATTTGAGCCCTTAATCAGGCCACCTTAACACTCCTTCTGGAATATTTAGTTACTTTTGCCAGTAAATCTTCTGTATGCCTCAGTGGGTTTTCTTCTCATCTGTAATCAAAGCAGACCTAATAGGTAGGTACAGTTATCATAAGAAATTTGCCAAATCCTGTAAGCTTGCATGAATAGTGGAGCGCAGTATAGTTGAAACTTTAAGATGTGGAATCTTCAAAACTCCTTTTCCTTTAGAGGATGTAAAGGATGGTGTAGCAAAGAGAGCATTTGACCAGTCTAGAGTCTTTGACTAATAGTAGCTAACCATGTCATTTCAGTCCTCTGAGCCTCGGTTTTGTCATCTATACAATGAGGAGAGCGGTGCAGTTTTGCAGGCTGATTGGGAGGATTAAGTGGGATTGTGGGTGTAAAATGGATAGCATGGCGCCTGACACCGTGGGCTCCCTTCCCCTACGTCTCTTCCAGGCTTCTGGCATGTTTTTAACACAGTAGTTGTTCGGTTTATTTTAGTGTGAGGAATGAACAAATACCATTAGGGTCTTCTTAAATTTTTACTCAGTTCAAAGCACTGCAGTTGAACTAATAGTCATGTGGTTCTTCTTGTAAATGAAACTTTGTTAGATAGGATTTTTCCCTTTGCAGCTTTGGAAGCGCTCTTTGACTCTGTTATACATTCATGTTATCATTCCAGACTTACTGTGGAAAGTAAAACTGACACCGGACACTCACTGAGCACTTGCTGTGTGAGGCGTTGCGCTTCATACTTCACGTGGAGCATCGTATCCTCCAGAGTAGGGCCATCTTAAACTATGTACTGATTCCCGAGCTCCAACTGTGTCTTAGAAGAAATAACAGGTGGCCATACTAGGTTATATGCTCTTAACCTTTTGAGATTTTGATTGCATATATCTGATTGCACCCACAGTATAGTGTATTGGTTAAAGCATAGGCATTGGAACTGGAGTGCCTGGATTTGAATCCTGGGTCCTCATTTGCCAGTTATATACCCTTGGCTAAATTTTATAATCCCTGGCTGCTCCAAATACGTAGTCTGTGCAGTGGGGATAATGAATAGTACCTGCCTCATATAGATGTGAGGTATAAATGTTTGAAAAGTGCATATCACAGTGTCAGGAAAGTAGTGTTATATAAATGCTAGTTGTTACATTGAATAATTTCTTTTTATTTCAGCAGATCCTTCATCACATTAGTTATCTTATACATAATAAAACATGACTTTTCAAATCATCTTAAGCTCAGTAGTGTCTCTACATTACGTGTCAGTGTTATTCTCCAAGAAGCCTTTTCTGGCCGCCTTTCTCATCTCTGAACTTTTATTAGACTTGGGAACATAAATTAGCACTTCGTTATTGTTAAGCTATATGCCCAGTTTTAGTTTTGTGTCACCAACTCAGTTGGTGTTAAGCACTTTGAGAGCTAAAATCATTTCTTACATATCTTAATATCTCTTTAGTGCAAAACATATAATCAGAGCTTGCTATTTAGTGGTCAGTTAGGACAGACAGAAAGAAAATCAGATCAGATCAGATCAGTTGCTCAGTCGTGTCCAACTCTTTGCGACCCCATGAATCGCAGCACGCCAGGCCTCCCTGTCCATCACCAACTCCCGGAGTTCACTCAGACTCACGTCCATCGAGTCAGTGATGCCATCCAGCCATCTCATCCTCTGTCATCCCCTTCTCCTCTTGCCCCCAATCCCTCCCAGCATCAGAGTCTTTTCCAATGAGTCATCTCTTCGCATGAGGTGGCCAGAGTACTGGAGTTTCAGCTTTAGCATCATTCCTTCCAAAGAAACCCCAGGGCTGATCTCCTTCAGAATGGACTGGTTGGATCTCCTTGCAGTCCAACGGACTCTCAAGAGTCTTCTCCAACACCACAGTTCAAAAGCATCAATTCTTCGGGCGCTCAGCCTTCTTCACAGTCCAACTCTCACATCCATACATGACCACAGGAAAAACCATACATAGCCTTGACTAGACGAACCTTTGTTGGCAGAGTAATGTCTCTGCTTTTGAATATGTTATCTAGGTTGGTCATAACTTTCCTTCCAAGGAGTAAGTGTATTTTAATTTCATGGCTGTAGTCACCATCTGCAGTGATTTTGGAGCCCAGAAAAATAAAGTCTGACACTGTTTCCACTGTTTTCCCATCTATTTCCCATGAAATGATGGGACCGGATGCCATGATCTTCATTTTCTGAATGTTGAGCTTTAAGCCAACTTTTTCACTCTCCACTTTCACCTTAATCAAGAGGCTTTTTAGTTCCTCTTCACTTTCTGCCATAAGGGTGGTGTCATCTGCATATCTGAGGTTATTGATATTTCTCCCGGCAATCTTGATTCCAGCTTATGTTTCTTCCAGTCCAGTGTTTCTCATGATGTACTCTGCATATAAGTTAAATAAGCAGGGTGACAATATACAGCCTTGACGTACTCCTTTTCCTATTTGGAACCAGTCTGTTGTTCCATGTCCTGTTCGAAGCAGTATATCACTTTATGCTTAAAAGGATTTGTTAGCTTGTTGCATCCAAAACCTAGTTTAATAGTGTTATATTTTGTTTTAGGTTCCTAAATATTTGTCGCAGCAATGGGCTAAAGCCCCTGGAAGAGGTGAAGTTGGGAAGCTGAGGATTGCCAAGTAAGTTATTTATGAATTTTTGACATTTTATGAAACTTGTTTGAATTTATTTTACAAGTACTTTTAAATGTAATTAGAGTTCTTTTTCAAACAGAGAATTTATCTGGAAAATAAGAAATGATGAGCTTACCAAGGCTTGTTAAGAGCTGGTTAGGTGCCCTGTAAGGATTTGTGTGTGCACATGCGCGCACACACATATACTCCTGTAATGACAAGTATAAATATCAAGTACAATTTGCTGCTAAAATCTATTGGCAGTAAAGTAGCAGAGTATGTAGTTCCCTCATCCGTCCTCTGCATCTTTGAGGAGGTATGCTTGAGTTGGCCATAGAAGGATTTTGCCATTGTGCCACCATACCTATTTATAGAGGCTTTGGAAGAGGGTAGGGAATACCTCGCAAACAGCACAAGAGTGTTTGGTGTTTCCTGGTTGAGGAACTGGCCTTGTTTGAAAGGGAAGCCCCTGTAGCTCAGCTGGTGTCAGCCACAGGCCTTGTGTTCCCTTCTTTCTGTCCATTCATTCATAGTCCAGCTCTAATCCGATATCCACGCCCACTCCTCCACTGAAACAGCTCTTTTCTGCCACCAGTATCCTCCTCTTTATCACTGAGTTTTTGCTTGTTGACAGACTACCCCAAAGTTTAGTGGCTTAGAACAAAACCATTTTATTTGTTTTTAATTCTATGGGGGCAGTTCTAGACAGTTCTTGTTGTGGCTGACCTGGGTGGTCTTCCTGGCTAGAATGATCTCGCCTGTGTGTCTGGGGTTGGTTTACTGTCAGCCGGGGCCGGGTCCACCTGTGTTTCATCTCCATTGTGTTCATTCCCATGATGGTGAAAGAGTTCCTATAGCGAAAGAGAGGGAAGCCCCACGGCACAAACACTTTGCAAACCTGTGCTTGCATCATGTTTGCCAAATGGAACTTGCAGTAGACTCCGCCTCCAGGTGGGATTTGCGGGAAAGAATTTGTTGCCTTTTTTAAAAAAAATACAAAAACAGTCTACCATATTCATGGGCTTCCCTGGTGGCTCAGTGGTAAAGAATCTGCCTGCAGTGGAGGAGATGTAAGAGACAAGAGTTTAATCCCTGGGTTGGGAAGATCCCCTGGAGGAGGAAATGGCCACGCACTCCAGTATTCGTGCCTAGAGAATCCCATGGACAGAGGAGCCTGGCAGGCTACAGTCCATGGGGTGCCAGAGTTGGACACGACTGAGCACAAGCACCGCATCCATATTCTAAGATGCAAGGGTCAACTAGCAGCCCTTCTCGGTGGACCTTCAGCATAACTTGACAGAGTTGATCACTTCTACCCTCACACCGTGCTGTTTTCATCTCACTTCTGAGACATCGCTCTGTTGGTGGCTCCTTCTCATCTTCTCAGTCTCTGAATGTTATTTGAACCCCCCCTGGAGGTGTTCTTTGGAGGAGCAACGCTATGTTCTTGGATGACGTCATGTCTTTAAAGTAAACTTTGACACTTTGTTGTGTTTATGCCCCTAAGTACTTTTTGTCCTTTATCTTTCTTACCTTTGTTTCAGACAGATCTTTTAGTTCTTCCTTTTGTTTTCACAAGCCATATTGGAAGCAGGCCTGCTTTTATATCCAGAGTTCTGAAATTAGGTAGAGAACGGTAGTATCTTAAGAAGCTACTAACATTTAATAGCAGAACCAGCGTGAATTCAGTCCTTTGAGTGGTAAGAAAATTCAAGCAGCTTCCAGTTCCGGCCCTGTCACTTACTGTCCGTGAGACTGTGGACAGACACTTAATCTTCTGAGCTTAGATTCCCGTCCTTTCCCTACCATGAATATTGCATTCCTGAAAATCTCTGTGTACAGAAAATACCTAGTTTAGGAATGTACAATCTTTCTCTTGGTGTGAGGAAGAGGGAGTTAGTATGGGAAATAGAGTCAAAGGAGCTGAGGTGTAGGGAGACCTATGCAAGCCCTGAAGGTGAAAGTGTAAGTCACTCAGTCGTGTCCGACTCTTTGTGACCCCATGTACTTGTCCAGACCAGAATACTGGAATGGGTAGCCTTTCCCTTCTCCAGGGGATCTTCCCGGCCCAGGAATCGAACCCAGGTCTCTCGCATTGCAAGTGGTTTCTTTACCAGCTGAGCCACATGGGAAGCCTGTGCAAGCCCTAAGTACTGCTTTGACGCCTAAAGCATCTATTAAAGATAGCACGCTAACTAGTCAGTATGGGTGTGCTGCGATTTTTCTTGATCACTCTTTGTTTGGAAGAAAATTTCAAACGTGTCCTTAGTTTAAAGCAGGTGTTTTATATGTCACATCCAGTATGCCTAGGGTAGCCGTGTCCCCATGTTGTGGCCGGTTTACATGTTTTACAGTTTACGAAGTTTTCTGTGCAGTTATTAATAGTATCCCTTCTTTTACTCCCAGAGTATCCTGGTCTTGGCAATAAACTGTATGTAACTTCCCTGCTGGCTCAGGTGGTAGAGAATCTGCCTGTAATGCAGTGAGACCTGGGTTTGATCCCTGGGTTGGGAAGATCCCCTGGAGGAAAAAATAGCAACCTACTCCAGTATTCTTGACTGCCCTGGTGGCTCATATGGTAAGGCGTCTGCCTACAATGCTGGAGACCCGAGTTAGATCCCTGGATTGGGAAGATCTCCTGCAAAAGAAATGGCAACCCACTCCGGTATTCTTGCCTGGAAAATCCCATGGACAGAGGAGCCTGGCAGGCTATAGTCCATGGAGTCACAAAGAGTTGGACACAACTGAGCAATTAATACACACTTGCCTTAATAATAACAGATGTATGTGTATTTTCAGTTCAGTTCAATCTCTCGGTTTTGTCCGACTCTTTGCAACCCCATGAATCACAGCATGCCAGGCCTCCCTGTCCATCATCAACTCCCGGAGTTTACTCAGACTCATGTCCATTGAATCGGTGATGCCATCCAGCCATCTCATCTTCTGTCGTCCCCTTCTCCTCTTGCCCCCAATCCCTCCCAGCATCAGGGTCTTTTCCAATGAGTCAACTCTTCACCTGAGGTGGCCAAAGTATTGGAGTTTCAGCTTCAGCATCAGTCCTTCCAATGAACACCCAGGACTGATCTCCTTTAGGATGTGTATTTTATATGTAGATTAAAAGCCTAGCAGATTTTCTGCTGCTGCTTCTAAGTTGCCTCAGTCGTGTCCGACTCTGTGCAACCCCATAGATGGAAGCCCACCAGGCTCCCCCGTCCCTGGGATTCTCCAGGCAAGAACACTGGAGTGGGTTGCCATTTCCTTCTCCAATGCATGAGAGTGAAAAGTGAAAGGGAAGTCACTCAGTCGTGTCCGACTCTTAGTGATCCCATGGACTGCAGCCCACCAGGCTCCTCCATCCATGGGATTTTCCAGGCAAGAGTACTGGAGTGGGGTGCCATTGCCTTCTCTGGTAGAAGAGCTAGATGCTGTTAATGATGAGAACATATATATAGTTATTGGTTCCCCAAGATTTCTATAGAAATGCTTGAAAAGAGCTTGTTCTGGAGTATGTCTCCTGACTATCTCATTTATGTTTCTAATTTACTTATTTTTCATTCTTCTTACTGATTACTAGAGTCACTATTAAATAAGTGTAGGATAAGCGAGGAATGGTTTAGCAGTGCATGTGACTAGGTTATCAAGACTTAATTTCAGCTAAATAGGAGTCATCAAAGTTTTGTGGCTGTAAACAAAAGGCTTCATTTATTGGACGATTGTTGTTTCTCGTGAAGTGGGCTGATAACCCCACTTTTCTCTGTCAGTTAGCTTACAGGGCAGACATTGTGTCCCATTTTCAGTGCTATGCTTAGAGACATGGACAAATAAGTTCATTCAGTGGAGTAAGACTAGGACAGTGAGAAAACGAAAATCAATTTCCTGTGAGGAGCATTTGAAGGGACTGTGGCCGTTCAAGAGAAGATCTAGGGCAAACCAGGTGAAACTCTCTTGTTTTTAAAAACTGCTGCTGCTGCTAAGTCACTTCAGTTGTGTCTGACTCTGTGCGACCCCATGGACAGCAGCCCACCAGGCTCCCCTGTCCCTGGGATTCTCCAAGCAAGAACACTGGAGTGGGTTGCCATTTCCTTCTCCAATGCATGAAGGTGAAAAGTGAAAAGGAAGTCGATCAGTCGTGTCCGACTCTTAGCGACCCCATGGACTGCAGCCTACCAGGCTCCTCCATCCATGGAATTTTCCAGGCAAGAGTACTGGAGTGGGGTGCCATTGCCTTCTCCGTTTAAAACTAGAAGATGTATAATTAAGTATTGATGTTTAGAGACAGAGTAACCCTTTATGGGTTATCTGTGTGGTTCAAAAAACATATATTTGGGGAAAAAAATAAAAAACAGCTAAGGTTTTAAAAAAGCAATGTGCCATACTGATAAGGAGAGTATGGACTCAGGAGTCCGTCAGCTCTGGGCTTTATCCAGACCTTGTCATTTACCAGCCATTTGACTCTGGGGAAGTTGCTTATTACCCTTTCTTGTTTCCTCATCTGTTAAAAGGAGATGGTATTAATACCTCATGGATTCAGTGTGTGTAAAATACTTAGTAAGTGTTCACGTACTGTCATAACTACCCAGTACAGGCATAGACCGCATCATGTCTGATGTCTTCTCTCCCGCTCCGATCTCCCAGAGTTAAACAGCAGCAGCAGCTTCCTGTGCGATTGGCCAAGAGCTGAAAGAGGGCTTATGGAGTAGAGGAATCGAGAGTGGCAGAGAGGGGAGGGGGAGACGCACAGCTACGAATGCAGCTCTTCCTCAGTGTGGTCTGTTAACACCTGAGAAAAAGGAGAGTCTAGTTATGAATAAGCTGAGAATAACAGCCTACTTTAACAGTTGCTAACATTTGGGCCATTTTTATCAAGCATTCCCCACCACGTCCCTAAATCACTGTACTTGCATTTTTTTTTAATACCTTTGAACATCTGATGGGTACTGCATTTTAATTTGTTTACAGTTTTGCTTTAATTTTACAACCAGCCTTTCTACATAACCATCCTGCCTCAGAAAACTTCAGTTTTTAAAATCTTTGATAAATGTCATGTTTTACTGACAGTCATACAGTCTGTGCTAATACAGCTTCTCTCAGAGATTTATTTCTAAACACATTTAACATTCAAGGTTGTGGGGGCCCACTAATAATGGAAAATATGCAAATAAAAATCAGTGAGATAATTTTCTGTTCTAAAAATTGGCTATGTTTAGAACAGAGTTACACTGTGGATAGGAGTTTAAATCGGTACAAACCTTCTGAAGGGCAGTCTGGCAACACACATGTATATTAATGCACGTATATATACGTACACACACATGTACGTATATATACATGTCTCATACACACAAGCGCAGATATGCACTGCTACTCAAAACAAAGCAGAATAACAGTCCACTGTTTTCTCTGCCAGTCAGCTCACTGCGCAAGCATTATGTTCAGTTCTTGGTGCTGCCCTTACAGAAAGACATTGAGAGACTCATCTCGCAGAGGGGGACTCAGACAGTGAGAAAGCTAGGATGTTAATAATAAAATCCTCATGCCTTTGACCCAGCAATTCCATCAATTTCTAAAACCTATCCTGTGGAAATAACAAGTGTGCTTGTTATACTCGTTAGTGATGCAAAGATTGATACACAAAGATAATTGTTTCAGCATGGTTTGTTATGGAGAAAAATGAGTAGCATTCTCAAATCTCTTAGTAAGGGATTAATTAAGTAAACTGGGGACATTTTAAAATTGCTTAATATTTTTAATTTGAAACAGTCTCAAGCAGGAGAAAAGTTGGAAGAACAATATAAAGAACTTTTCCACCAGATAGGTCCATGTAATACAGCATTCTTCTGTGACTTTTCAGGAATATAATTTGAATACGTTCCTGTCTTCTAATGTTGCATGCATTGATATTAACAAGAGATCTTTATAAAGTTAGAAATATCCAAAGCCACATTAACTGTTTCATTTTTGCTATGATTTTAATAAATATTTAAATCTAAAAGAAAGCAGTAAGGTTTCCCTTAGGGATATATCTCCTAAATTCAGAATGTGTTAAAGTATGTACCTCACTGGGGAAAATAAAGAGCTACTTTCTGACAGGGGCATTCTCTTTGGCAGTCACAGTTCACCCTTTCAAATCTATGAATTAACCACCGAATAGTACTACTGCCTAATCATCAGACTTCACTTAAGAGTTGCCAGTTGTCTCAATGATGTTTTACAGCAAAAGGATCCAGTCCGCAGTCTTGCATTACCTTCTGTTGTCAGGTCTCTCTAGTTTTCCTTAATCTAGGAATCCCGTTACAGTTATGAAATCCTGTTGTAATTGCTCATGGATTGGAACTGGTTTTGTTTCCCCATTAAACTGAGACCTTGAGGATAAAGACC
Source organism: Bos taurus (assembly GCF_002263795.3). NCBI lineage: Eukaryota > Metazoa > Chordata > Mammalia > Artiodactyla > Bovidae > Bos > Bos taurus. The sequence goes on from NC_037339.1 coordinate 15,303,561, forward strand.
TACACTCGTGCCGTGCGTTTGTCACAAGGCCCTGGATGTGCAGCAAACGCTGAGTGGCGGTGAATGAATGAACCACTGAAAGAAGGCACAGGTTGGAACTCAACCTAGTGTTACAGAGAAAGAGTACTTTCCCAACTGGTCTTCATGTCTATTCTGTTTGTATTTTTTGGAATAAGTTTCTTGGATCATGTCTTTCTACTTGTTATACTTTTGTTCTTAATCACTCAGCAAACTCAGTGATTGATCATCAGCTAATAAATACCTCCTATGAGCTTAGGGAGTTTAACACTTTAAGTTTGAATGTAAATGTTAGATTTGGAGGAACTTTGAATATGGTACTTGTTACGAACTTTGTACTTGTTATTCTTTTGTAGCATTCCATTGCACAAAGAATAAAGTCTGTGCTGTGATATTAGAGATCATTTATGGTCTGGTTCCATTTTTCCTTTGTAGTTCATCTCCTACTATTCCTTATTTTGTACTTTCCCTCACAGCCAAATCTGATCACATTTTTCTGATCAGACTCTTCCATGACTTTGCGTAGCTGTTTACTTTTGATACTAGTTCAAAAGTTGCCTCTTGCTGAGCCAATACTTACCTCTTAAAATAGAAGAGATGGTGTTCTCCTGTCTGATCCTGGCATATTGTGGCTCTCTTAATTAAAGTTTATTTCATTTTATGGTTATGGATTTAGCTTTTATATCTTCTGCTGGCTAGCAAAGGGGCCCTGCACTCAGTACTTTGCATATGACAGGTATTTAATACATATTTGTTTTTTTTAAATTAGGCTATTATTAGGGAGTACATTGATCCCATATTGGTAAAAAAAAAACAATTTAAATACATGTAATTCAAGTAAATAAAAAATAGTATGGGACTTCTCTGGTGATATAGTGGATAGGAGTCTGCCTGCCAATGCAGGGGACACAGGTTCAATCCCTGGGCCAGGCAGAGTCCACATGCTGAGGAGCAGCTGAGCCTGTGAGCCGCCCCTACTGAGGCCACATGCTGCAACTACGGAAGCCCGTATACCTCGAGCCTGTGCTCTGCAACGAGAAGCCACTGTGCTGAGGGGCTCCGCACACCACAGCTAGAGTAGCCCCTGCTGTCTGCAACCAGAGAAGGCCTGTACACAGCAAGGAAGACTCAGTGCACCCAAAAATTAAAAGCAAATTATGAAAAAAGATAGTAGAGAAGGATATTTACTGTAGCTAATAGTAGAAGATGTTAGCAGTAGAATCTTGGCTAATTTAAAATTTTTTTTGGCTTGTCTGTAATAAAATTATTTCTGTATGAGCATATTATTTAATAGCAGAGAAGATTGCTTATAATTTTAAAATAATAATTTTTGATCTTTAAAATTTTGTTAAGTAAATGAAACTTCTTTAGCTGGACAAAATAAATAGTAGAATTTGTTGAAGTTCTCTATCTGGTATTAAACATGCCATTCACATGCTGCTGAATGCTAAAAATACTCAAAAGTTAAAATAAGAATTGTAATAAGATCGTTATTTGGCTAAAATATTATTAGGGCAGGTTGTTATAGTGTTAAGAGACACGAACTTATAACATCTAAAATATTCATTGGTGGGACTTCCCTGGCAGTTCAGTGGTTAAGCCTCCATGCTTCCACTGCAGGGGACTCAGGTCTGATCCCTGGTCAGGGAACTAAGAACCTGCTTGCAGTGCAGTGCGGTCAAAAAACAAAATGAAATATTCGCGTGGGATTAATGTGAATTTTTTTCTCCTATAGGATTATAAATAGAATAGTTAGGAGAACTAAGAGAAAGTAAAGTCGCTCAATCATGTCCGACTCTTTGCGACCCCATGGACTGTAGCCTACCAGGCTCCTCTGTCCATGGGATTTTCCAGGCAATAGTACTGGAGTGGATTGCCATTTCCTTCTCCAGGGGATCTTCCCGACCCAGGGATCGAAGCCAGGTCTCCCGCATTGTAGACAGACGCTTTACCGTCTGAGCCACCAGGGAAGTCCTAATATTAATCTCTGTAAATGTAATATTTTAATGTACATATGAAGTTGTGTTTCCTTTATTAATAGTTCTTAGCTTACATTTGGAAAAAACATGAAATTAAATAATTGAAATGTTTTCTTTTCTCTCTTTCAGAAATCAAGGAAGGACCGAGGTAAGATTATTTCTATGGAAATTTTATTTAAAACACAAGATTATTTTACTATGCATTAGGGTTAGTAAAAAGAGGGTAGTGTTTGCTCTGGAAAACTCCACATGAAACTGGTGGCTGGTCAGGAAAACATAGTAGAGTGTAAATGCCGCTCTTGTGTGAGTGAATAGGCTCCTTTCTAGTTGCTCATACTTAGCATTTTTCTGCTTTGACTTAAATATCCCCTCTCTTAGTACTATGAAAACTAGTATTGCTTCAGTAATACTTTAACATTATTTCAGAATGGCAAATGTATTTGACACAGATTTTTGAAGGCCTTAGATTTTGACCCATTGAGTCTAGGACATAATTTGTGGTACCTGTCACATACTAGAGAGATACTTAAATAATACTTCCTAGTCTTTCTATGTGATTGAGAGATCAGCACTTTATAAATCCCTTTGATGAAAAATGTGGGGAGATATGGTAAAAAGCATTTTGAAAGATTGGGTCTTTCAAAAAAGACCTACTGGGTCTTTTCATTCTAAACCTCAATATTGAGTTATCCTTATACATATTTAGTTGTATTTGTTGAAATATTTGAAAGTAAAACAGCACCATGTACTCATATGGTAGTCATTGGATCTAAAAAAGAAAGCCATCCTCTGCTTATGGGAGTGTTTAAGCTTTCTGAGTAAATAGATCTCTTCCCCCTGCTTCAAGCAGTTGCTTTCTTAATACTTACTGTTCACTCATTCAGCAAATACTGGTTTTCTTCTGTGTGCCGGGCATTTTGCTCGGACATGGGTAGATGAACAAATGGATGGATGGATAGTTCTGTTTGTATATCCATCCATCCACCTAATATTTATTTAATGTATTTACGGGTATAAATATAACAAGACATGGTTCCTTGACCGCAGATACCTTAGGGAAACAAGTTACTTCTGTTTTACAAATAGAATTTTTTCAGCTGTAGACTAGAGGAAACATTTGAAAGCTATCTTTATAATGGTAGATTAACCCCATTGTTCAGACAAATAGGAATAGATTTATGACTAATTATTAAAGCTTATTTGATAAATTTTTTTAAAAGTGCTTCATAAAATGATTGGAAAAGATTCACATTAAAATATTTGATTTATAGTCACAGTTTCTGTACAGATACTTTGAATACAAAAGTATATTGTAATAAGCTCTCGTTAATGTGTCTACTAGGTTTCATTTACTTTGAATGAGGATCTTGCAAATATTCATGATATTGGTGGAAAACCGGCTTCAGTCAGTGCTCCTAGAGAACATCCATTTGTCTTACAAAGTGTCGGAGGACAGACATTAACCGTGTTCACTGAGAGTTCCTCAGGTGAGTGGGCGTAGAATCATTTAAATGCAATTCCTGGACGTGTTGTGTAGATTCTCTCTCTCCACACACTCTCGAAGGTCATTACCAGGGCTGTTCCACCTATGGTTCTGTCTACCTCTAATTCACATCATGGTACTTCTCTGCTCGGTGCTCGAAGTCCTTTCCTGTGATTGATGAATTTTTGATTGTTACTGGAAGGGTTTAATTTCCATTTGGGGCATGAAGAAATAGAACAAAGCAGATGGAAGAGTGTGGTGCATCAAGCTGTCTTCTAGGATGTTGAGGAAACAGTATTATGAGTTTTGCCAAGATAAGGTCATCCTTGCCTGTTTTGGTAAATTGATATTCAGCAACTGTAAATTGTGTTTTAAAAAATACTGCTTAATACTAGGGAGTATTTAGTCAAAATATAGGAAATACTTTGGCTCTTGTGCGCTTTCTGTATTTCTTAATGCATAGGGATTGACTTCTTTTAATTGATATTGACTTCTAAGAAGCTTTGCATGGTTTTAAATTTTGTTTGTTTGCTCTTAAATGTTTTAATAGCTCAGTAAAAGGGGAGCAGGTGTTTCAGTTTGTGAATTAAATATAGAGGGGACTTTTTTGGTGGCGTATGTAAGAGTGTATGTTCATTCTCATTGTTTCTTGGTTTTTAAGCTTCACTGAATTTGCAATACTACTAGTAAAGCAACAGGCTACCTCATTTTAACAGAACTAATTTCTCATACCTAATTCAGAAAGTTTATTTGGTTGTATAAAAGAAAAACATGCATGGTTTGTTGTATTTTCATTAAACATTACAAAGAAAGGTATAAGAAATTATATGTTAAGAACATTATTGTTTTAACAGAATATACAGTTGATCCTTGAAAAATGGGAAGGTTAAGGACACAAACACTCACAGTTGAAAACACAGGTATAGTTTACAGTGGGCTCTTCGTGTCCAGGGTTCCTCCATGTTTGTAATTGTGTGTGCTCGAAGTCAGCAAGTATAGATTGAATAGTACTGTGGTTTTTACCATTGAGAAATATCCGCATTTAAGTAGACCCTTGAAGTTCAAACCCATGTTCTTCAAGGGTCAGCTGTACTCCAGCAAAGTTTTGTGGTGTCGTAGATTGCCAATATCTGCATAAACTGATGTCAGAAAATCATTGGGGTTTTTTTCCCCCTTGGATGTAGAATTTAAAAAGTGGTAAATTGTAAATTTTCTGTCATGTGGTTTAAAGTTAAGGAAGGTGAAATTGTTATTTACTCAGTTGTGTCCAGATCTTTGGGAGCTCATGGACTGTAGCCCACCAGGCTCCTCTGTCCATGGAATTCTCCAGGCAAGAATACTGGAGTGGGTTGGCATTCCTTTCTCCCAGGGATCAAACCTTGGTCTCCTGCGCTGCAGGCAGATTCTGTACCATCAGCCACCAGGGTTTGTTTTATTTCATTATTCTGTTGCCATAATTTTCAGTGTAATATTGCTGGAAGTAGAGAACGTTAAACATATGCATTTTCTCCTGGAGAAGATTCAGCCATTCAACAAAAATTTATTGTGTGGTACGTTGTGCAGGGCACAACATAGGCGCAATTAGTCACCAACTGGTTGGATTTAATAAGACCTGTCGAACCTGTGAGGTTTCCTTTACCTCTATGGTTGTTCCTGGAGTGGAAGAGGCGTGGCACCAAAATGATAAAAAGGAAGCAGTCTGAAAAAAAAGCCTGAGGTGGGGAAACTTGTAATTCCTTGGTAGAAAAAGGCACCCTGTTTCAGATTTTTTACCTTTTATCAGGTTGGTGGTTTTTCTGAAGTATAACTCATTGCTGGTACTTACACAAAAGACGGTGATTTAGAAAGCTGAGGTTTATTATCGTCAAAATTAATCTTTCGTATTTAATCTTGTAAATCCTTTCGGTAGTGTTGTGCTCTTTCTGAACATGTTGTATTCACATTTGGGGTTACAGTGTACTCCAGAATATGGCTTTATGAGGATTATCTTGCCAGGAATATGGAAAAGGATCAAGATTGTCCTTCTTCTGGAGTTTGTACAGTATGTTCTTTGTAGAACTGTGATAATGCAAGTGAGGTCTATGTTGCCATTAGATGGTGCACACTCCAAGGCAAGTCTTTGGTGCCTAATGTCATTTGTTCTGTCTCATGTCATTGTTCCCTAACTCTCTTTGCACCTTTCTTTTTTTCTACATATACTTTTTATTTTATTTGGCTGCATTGGGTCTTAGTTACAGCATGTGGGGTCTAGTTCCCTGACCAGGAGTCTAACCTGGACCCTCTCTATTGGGAGCACGGTGTCTCAGCCACTGGACCACCAGGGAAGTCCCTCTTTGCATCTTTCCGTGGTTTAATTTCCTTGAGGACAAGGGTGGAAGCTGGAGGCTATTGCAGTAATCCGGGGAAGGCATGACAGAGATTTGATCAGCGTGGTAACAGTGACAAAGGTCTAGTCTCTCACCTGATATCCCATCCCATCCTTCGTTGTCTTAACAGACAATCCACTTGGATTTCTCATCACCTGAAATGCAGAAGATACAAAATCAGATTGACTTCTTCATTCCTTTATTCTCCACATGTCCGTATCTCTGTCAGTGATACATCGTTCTTCTGTTCTGAGCCTCCTCTGACTCTCACATTCAGTCAGTTGCTTGTTAGGTTATTTCTATAGTAGAAATACACATTTCCTTCTTGTTTTTCTTTTTTTTTTTATTATTCGTTTTTATTCATTTGGTTCTGCCAGGTCTTAACTGCGGCTCTTGCGGTGTGTTTTAGTTGTGGCCTGTGGTATCTGGTTCCCTGACGAGGCACTGAACTTGATCCCCCTCCATTGAGAATGCGGAGTCTTAGCCGCTGAATCACCAGGCATGAACCGAGTACACATTTCTTGATACCGTTTATACCGTCCTCTGAACACTTCAGCCGTCCTCTCTACCCTCCAAGCTGCTAGAATCCCTTCTCCCTCCCCAGAGCCTCCCGACACTGCTGCCTCTCCTTCTTCCCTTATTTTTCTCTGCCAGGGATTTGTTTGCTTTTTATAGTCGTAACCAGCTTTCCCTTTATGACTCCAGTCTTTGTTGATTCTTCCTTCATCTAGACTTTTATGGCAGTAAGGTTTGTATTACTCACTTTGTCCCTGAATTAAACCTTATGGGCAGGGGACCATGTCTCATGCTTATTGCCAGAATGTCTCATATAGGACTGAACACAGCACTTGGGCTCGCTAAAGCAAATACGTATTGAAATAGTTGATTTTCTCCTAAGTATTACTGGTATTCTAAAGGTACTCCTTAGACTGGTTTTAACTGATATGGCTTGTTAGTGACAAAGGGTAGATTTTCTTATTTCAAAGTTAAGTCTTAAGAACCTTGAGATTCAAAATTGAATATTAAATTCCTTTGTTCCCTACGTTATTTCTTGCTCATTATATTTTTATTTTGGCACGAATGATTCTTTTACTTTTTCTTTGCCAGTCAGATTAGTTCAGTGCTGTGTGATGTGACACTTGGTTGACCACTAGACACGTTATCATATTGCTTGGTGCATTTCCTGTGTGTTGAGAATCAGTTATATAATTTTCAGAGGTTTGAATTAAGCTTTATGTGTATCTGTGTGTGCTTTACAGCATTCAAACTACAGCTGTTTTCTTTTGTTGAATTTTTTTCTTATCACTGCTTTTACATGATTTTTGCTGTTGTGTAAATTATCACCGTCTGCATATTGCTAGTTGCCATTGCAGTAGAACTCTGAGTTTTTTTTTTTTAAGTATAGTTGATTTACAGTGTTGTGTTAATTTACAATGTTGTGTGTTAATTTCTGCCGTACAGCAAATGATTCAGTTATATACACATACATTCTTTTAAAAATTCTTTTGGTTTATGGTTTATCATAGCTGCATGTGCTGTACAGTCAGACCTTGTTTATCACTTCTATGTATAATGGTTTTCTGTGTCTGTGAGTCTCTCTCTGTTTTGTACATAAGTACCGTATTTTTAGATTTCACGTATAAATGATATCAGGTGACATTTGTCTTTGACCTGCTTCACTTAGTCTGATAATCTTTAAGTCCATCTGCGTTGCTGCAACTGGCATTATTCCATTCTTTTGGGGCTGAGTGGTATTCCACTGTGCATGTGTAAATGCTGCATCGTCTTCCTCCATCCATTGGTGGACATTCAGGTTGTCTCCATGTCTTGGCTATTGTGAGTAGTGCTGCTCATAACTATTCGGTTTAGGAAAATTGAAGGAACTTTTTGTTAATGTTTACATCTTTTTTGTCATTAAGCAGTGATAGTTAACAAACGGACAACCTATTGTACACTTATTTTGTCCACTGTGTTGAGTACTCCTTAGCAACTGTTTCACACAACAAGCCTATGAGGTGGAAACCACTGTCATTTAACTGATGAGAGAAACAGGCTTACTTAGGATATAATTTGACCAACATGCAGCTGGTAGACCTGTGCCCTTAATCATCATACTGGTGGTTTTCAGAGGGTAGGTGCAAAATTAATTTTGTGAGTAACTGACAGCATTGAAAAAAAGAAAGAAATTGGGAGGAAAATGAACTTTTATATTTGGGAACATTTCAAACACATGCTGAAGTAGAATAATATAAACTCACCCAGCTTTTTTAAGGTGCTGTTGGTGATTAAGAGGGGCTTTCCAGGTGACTCGGTGGTAAGGAATCCACCTGCCAAGCAGGAGGTGTGGGTTTAATCCCTGGGTCAGGGTGATCCCCTGGAGAAGGGAATGGCAACCCACTCCAGCATTCTTGCCTGGGAAATCCCATGGACAGAGGAGCCTGGCAGACTACAGTCCCTGGGGTTGCAAAGAGTCAGACACGACTTAGGGACTAAACAGCAGCAGCAGTGATTAAAAACAAATTACTTTTGTAAAAAGATAGTTCCCTTTTTTCAAATATGTTTGCACCCCTCATTGTCCTGCTGCATTTTATTTCTAAGCCTTTATAAAGTCTATAAATCACTGTGATTTTATCTAAATGATACATTGCTTCACTTATTATAAACCTCAGTTCCTTTGTAAATTGCCTATTGGGTTTGTCCTGCAGAAACAAAAATAATCTGTCTGATCATTGTCTGCAAATTATGAGTATGTTTTTAATCTGCCACTTTCCAGATACAAAGCTGTGTTTATATATTATGTAGTGCAGTGATTTCCACCTGGGAGGCTGCTTTGCATCATCTAGAGACATTTTTGAGGACTTACTTCCTTGGTGGCTCAGTGGTAAAGAATCCACGTGCCAGTACAGGAGCTGCAGGAGACTTGGGTTCAGTCCCTGGGTCAGGATGTCCCCCTGGCGATCGAACTGGCAACCCACTTCAGTAGTCTTGTGGAGAATCCCATGGACAGAGGAGCCTGGCTAGTTACAGTCCATGGGGTCACAATGAGTTGAACATGACTGAGTGACTTGAGCACGCACACAGAGACATTTTTGACTGTCACCCTGGGTGCGTGTTCCTGGCATGGAATAATTGGGGGTGTCATCAAACAGCCTGCTGTGCACACAAACAGCTCCTTGCAGCACAGATCTGTCCAGCCCAAAATGTCAGTAGTGCCAAGGATGAGAAACCCTCCTCTTGTAGAAAAGAAGGTGTTATTATAAGTGGACCACCTATTTGGTATAACTACTGGTGAGATTAAAGTTATAAAATAAAAATGTTTGTTTTTTTTTGACGGAGCCAATGGGAGTGATGAGAACCTGTTCACCTCCCCAGTAGCTGGTTTTTTTGTTCTCCTGTTCTTCCCCTGCCCCTCCTCCTGCTGCTGTTTTTATTCCTTTTGACTTATCAGAAGAAATTTCTGTGCTTTTAGGGGACTGCTCTTGAGGTTTTAGCTTAACTTTTAGTTGGAGCATTTATTCTGTTTACATTTAAGATAACTGTCAATGTGTGTATTCCTATTGCCGTTTTCTTAATTGTTTGGGGTTTGTTTCTGTAGGTCTTTTTCCCCCTTCCTCTTTCTTTCTCATCTCTTGTGTTTCCCACCTAGAGAAGTTCCTTTAGCTTTGTTGTGAAACTGGATTGGTGGTGCTGTGTTCTCTCAGCTTCTGCTTGTCTGTAAAGCTTTTGATTTCCCCATGGAATCTGAATTGAGAGCCTTGTGGGTTGATTGCTCTTGGTTGTAGGTTTTTCGCTTTCAGCACTTTAAATATATCCTGCCACTCCCTTCTGGCCTGCAGCTTAACTTTTCATTGTGGAAAAAAAATTTAAGCATATGCGAAAGTAGAGAAATAGTATAGTGAAACTCCATGTGCCTGTCATCTAACTTCGGACTTCAGCATTTGGTTGGTCTTGTTTCAGCTCTTCCCCAGCCACTGTTCTTTGTACCTCACAGGGTCATTTTAAAGACAGCCTCACACAACATATCATTCCACCCTTAAATTCTTAGTACAAGTCTCCATAAGGATTCCTTTTTTAAAGATACATAAGCACAGTAGTGTTATGGTACCTAAAAAAAATGGGCATTAATTGCAAAATACCATCATAGATGTCACCAGTGGAGACTGTTTAATGCTCTTGATTAATCGTCTTTCTTGATTTTTTTCCCCCTCTTTATGTTCTGTTTTCTGATTTATGGTTCAGCTGTATGTGAAATCACAGTGGTTTGCAATTTTATAGCCTACGTTATCCACTTGAACAGGTACCACTGGAGAAAATACAATTCATCAAGTCATTTGTATTACTGCGAAGGCATGGAGCAATCTTTCTGCAAAACTGTTTGAGGAATTTGGCTGACAAAGAAGTGACAGAATAGAAAATCATTTTTAGAGCTGTATGTACCAAGGCACCGATGTGAAATTTGTAACACTGTTGGAGGCGAAAATACTTAAACGATGTTTACTGAATGTCATGCATTATTCTCAGATTGCATAAAATGTTAACAAATACATACATTTAGAAAGAAAAAGATCTTGTCAATGCAATATGACCAAACTCTAAAGAAATAGAGGGCTTGTAAAAGAAAAGTTAACAATAAAATAGAAGCAGTATAAGAATTTATATGATGACCAGACTAAAAGTGTTACTAATTCAATATGGTTTCTTTGAGTGGGGAATGTACTAGTGTATCTCGGTAAAGCAGTAGGGACATACAGTTTGTATATAAAGCTCAATTTAAAATGTTACTTTCTTGTTTATTTCTTTAAGCATAATTTTACTTATTCCCTCGCTGGCTGTGCTGGGTCCGTGTTGCTGTGCGGGCTTTCCTCTAGCTGCGGGCAAGCAGGGGGCTGCTGTCCAGTCGTGGTACGCAAGCTTCTGTCTGTGGTGGCTTCTCTTGGTGCGGGGCACAGGTTTCAGGGCACGCGGGCCCCAGTAGCTGGGCTCCCAGGCTCTAGAGCACAGGCTCACTAGTTGGAGTGCGTTTGCGTAGTTGCTCTGAGGCACGTGGGATCTTCCCGGATCAGGGATAGAACCCGGGTCTCCTGCACTGGCAGGTGGATTCTTTATCACTGAGCCACCAGGGAAGCCCTGGAATGTTAATTTCTTGAAAAATTAAAGAAATTGATCACAAAGAATAGAGAAACCAATTTCATCTAGGTCGAATTTAAGTTTAAAATAAACCTCTTGAAAGTTAGGTCAGTTTATTTGTCTTTAATGCAAAATGACTTAGTAAACGTTTTAAAATTCTGGAATAAAACCTCATTCCTCCATGTTTATACCAACTTGTTAGAAATAGGCAGCTGTGGCCTGGCCAGAGGTGAAGCACTGATAGAGAGCCAGTGTGCTTTTTGAAAGACTGTTTGAAAGGAAATTCAGCTGAAGCCTTCTTTAAAAATTTATTTTAAGGACGGTGTGTGTGTGTGTCAGTCGCCAGTCTCTTGCTTGTACTGTGTCATTAGCTGTTCCAGAAGAAGAGGGTTGGGGAGCCCTGCAGACACATACTGTTTTCACATTTTTTTCCTTTTCCTTTAAAAGAGCTTTTCTGGAGAATATTTTATGGTTGGAAGTTGTAGCCTTCTCCTGCTCACAGAGAAAAAAGCACACCACCCAGGGTTATTTACAGCTTTGGTTTCTTTTCTGTAACTACACACAACTTCATGACTGTGAGGATTTGGTAGATTTTTTTCTTACTTTGTAACTTGTTATGTATCACAGCTAAACAGTTTTTTGAGAAGAGCCCCTATATTGTTCAGCAAAGGAAAAATATCCAGTGATTTGGAGCGGTTCTCAATCTCTTTTCTGCGTCTTCTAGGTGAAGGGTGATGTTCCTTACATTCCCAAGTTAGGGACAGATTGCTGTGGTTTAGGAATTGTGGCATATGTGTCATAGATGCTCTGGGTGCTCCCCCAACCCCACGACCCGTCAGCCCTGGCCGTTCTGGGCACACTGGCCAGTGTCTAAACCTCAGCATCTCTCTGTGTCTCTGCTGGCCGGGAGGGTGGGTCAGAAATGACAGGGTGTCAACCCACACTCTGGGAGCCAGTATTGGAAAGGACTGGGTGAGTGAACACCCAGCCCGCTTAGTGCCCAGGTAGGGTAACCCTGGGCACGCGCCCTGCGCTGTCGCACAGAGTTCTTCCGCACGGCGGCCGCACCCGTCCTCAGTGCTGTGCAACTGGTACCTGTTTTCTAGATGCACCTCTTCAACGACTTCTTTCCCCTTCCTGTCTCTTTTCTTCAGTCCTCTTCCAGTGTTTCCTGGGATCACCTGACCAGCAAACTACTTGGAAGCCTTTGGAGCTTCTGGAGGAAATAGTAACCAAGATACTAACCAAGATAGAGATAGTAAACTGTAGCTCTCTCTTTATTCGAGAACTGAAAATGACGTCTTTATAGGGGTTACTTGGCACCACCCCCCTGCTTTGACCGTGCTGCTCGGTTTATGGGATCTTAGTTCTCTGATCAAGGATTGAACCCATGCCCTCAACAGGGAAAGCCTGGACTCCTAACCACTGGACCACCAGGGAATTCCCTGGCGCACATGCCTTTTTAAAAAATCATGGGCCAAATGTGGTATTATAATCCTTTTTAAATTAATATCATACTTCGCAACTGACCATGTATACTCACACTAGTATTTTTGTGAGAGTTCTGGTGTGTTCTCTGATCCTCAGCCCTCTCTCTTGGAGGGTCTGTGCATCCGAGAGATTTTAGACCCTAGTGTGTTTTCTGGGGACACCACACATGAAGCAGACTCCAGTCGGCCCAGATGTCCCAAGGCTGAGGTTCAGGAAGGTTTTACCCAGGAAGTCGAGGTGCGCTTTCTGGCCACATCAGTTTTCCCGTGGCTGTGTCACTGCCTCTAATCACCGCCTGTTTCTGCTGCTGTCCCCGTCAGTGCCGGCTGCCAGTCTGGCCACTGTCGTCTCCCTCGCCTGCCTCTGCTCCACCAGGGTGACGGTCACGCTGCTGTTGCCTCCACTCGGCTTCTACCCTATCTCCCCGCAGGCCCCGGGGATTCTGTGCTGCTCACCCCTGCCCTTCTCTTCACCGGGACTCTTCTACTTCCCCTCTGAGCTGTGGTTGTGATGCTGGTAAAGTTTGCTCAGGTGCTGCTGCCTCGCCTCTGTTTTGGATTTCAGCACCCAGTTTTTCATTTATGCAGTTTCTCTGTATTCTCCAGCTTTTTGAAATAACTACTTCAAAGCCACAGACCTTTCCCATTAGAATATAATTTACTCAGGAAGACAGTTGCAAGGGAAAAACAATACACAGTATCTCATTATCGGAAAAAAACTATCATTTGTTGGGGACAATTTTATTTCAAGACTGTACAATTCATGAAAAGTAATTCAAATAAATTAACTGCATCACTGATTCAGCTGGCATTCACTTTCCACCAAAGCCTGTACTTGCTTCAAAGTCTTGTCAGAAAAGAATATTAAAAGATGTTAAGTGGGAGAAAGAGAAATTAATTGGAGCCTGTGTGATAACTTCACCAGACTATGTGTCTCACAAAGATAACCACAGTCTCTCTGTTTAAAAAAAAAAAAAAAAAGGAAGAAAAGAAAGATAAATAAATAAAATACTGGAACCATGACCCATGACTCTGGTTGATTTCTTAACATGTTATTAGTTGTTTAGAAGTTTAATGTTTCTGATATTGTAGTATTTCTAAATGGTACTGGTTATGTCAAGTAAGACTTATGCTTGAAAGATTAAAAAAAATGTGTATTAGGAAGGAAACAAAGTTACTCAAGATATGCAAGCGATTAGTGTAGACAATTCAGTGTTGAATCTGTGAATTCAAACAGCTTACCTACTAGTGTTTTCTGTTTTGATCTCAGTTGTGTTTACATGAATATATTCACTTTGTGAAGACTCCTCAAAGCTGGAAATTTATGATTTGTGTACTTTGCTTCATTAAAAATTTTATTACCAGAGAAGGCAGAAAGCACAAGAAGAAAACACAATTGTCTAAAAAAATCCAGCAGCCAGCTCTCTTGGTTGGTTCAAAAAAGTTAAATCACAGGTGTTAAATCACATTGCGTTAGTTTGCCAGGGCTGCCGTAACAAAATGCCATAGACTGAGTAGCTTAAAAAACACAGTTACTTTCTCACCGTTCTGGAGGCTGGAAGTCCAGGATGAAGGTGCTGGCAGGTTTGATTTCTTCTGAGGCCTCGCTCCTTGGCCTGCTGACGGCTGCCCCCTTACTGCCTCTTCACACGGCCTTCCCTCTGCACACATGCACCCCTGGTGTGTCTCTTTGTGACCGTTTCTTGCTGTAAGGACACCAGTCACGTGGCCCACCCTAGCTCTCGAATGCAGTAACTGTGGAGCTGCAGTGTAGTGTCTTCGTCTCCGTCTCGGTTTGGTTTCTCCAGAAGCTCACCCTGTGGGTTATGGGACGACACTTGGTCGGGAACCCGAGCATGCCTGCGGCGCAGGGTGATGTCTGCCGCGTGGTTCACGTGTCGCTGAAAAGTAGTGTGTACTTGAGTCGGTGGAATCATACTGGCTGAATTTATAGAATTAGGGGTGCCATTTCAATGGCAGTTTTCTCACAGTATTAGTGGAGAGGGAAATGCCTGTCGCCCCAGACCATTTCTGAATGGGAATGTGTGTAATGCGTGTGCACGTGCGTGTGCGTGCACGCATGCACATGTGCAGGGTTGTGGTAATGGAACATTGGTTGGAAGAGACCTTATTTCACTAATAGAGGTAATTCTGACATTCAAAGATGGTGGCTCTGCTGCACGGTCAAAAGGAGAGTATACTGATACAATAAAAAGTCATAGACTGAAGGGGAGTTATAGTCCTAGGCCAAAGGTGTTTTAGGACAAGATATTCAAGGATATATTGGTTCATTATTAAAGTAAAATAGAAACCAGCAAGCTTTGGACTGTTGAAACTGCTACCTCCCAGCTGTGATATCTTTTACCTTGGAAAACATGGCTCTTGTCACCCTTTTTTTGTTTGTTTGCTTTTTAGTTAAATTTCAAAGGTAGAAGAGGAAGTGCTTAAAGATTATCAGGTCCAGCAGTGAACTCACAAATTGCTGTGTGTTACGGCTACTAGGATAGAAAAGCCTGGCAGGCTGCAGTCCACATGATCCCAGAGTTGGACACGACTGAGTGACTAACACACGCACACGGCTACTGAGACACTGCTGGTATGACAATGAACCCACCTGATTTTATTTGGCTAGGTTTTGTTTTTGTTTTTTTAATGAATACTGAGATTTTAGACAAGGCATTTCTTCAGAGGACCAGGATAGTAACCATTATTCCTTATTATACTTAGCTGTTTTGCATAATTATTTTACCTGCCCCATCTCAGAAAACATATGGATTGGAGACTGCCTAATTTTAGTTCAGTCTCTTTTTTTGAGGCAGGGAAATTGTTCTGAATGCCTTTGAGCAGTAGAACTGGAGACCAGTTTTTGTTATTCTGTGTCCATCTCCTTCCTGCCATGGAAAGAAGTGAAGAGATAAGTAAAAAGCCAAGTTGTATATCTTTGGACATAGGACAGAATGATAATAAGCACTGTAGTTTTTGCTCTAGCAGTCTGGATAAAAGTGAAACGTATTTAAGTGATTTGGGAGATCCTGTCAGACTATTCGTTTTGCACCTCTGGAGTAAGAAACGCTGTAAATTTTCCTTTGTATCTGAAGTTAGGGGAGATTAAAAGAAAAAATTCCTGGAGAGGGAATCTTAATATTCCTGAAGCTACCAGACCCATCTTAGGGGTGGAATTGTATAGTTTATTTGGCTAGGGAATTAAGAAATTAGACAGTGAAGACTAACAGGGTGTTAATGTAACTGTGACTTAGGGTGAAAAGCACTGTGACTCACTGTCTAAAACATAAGGGTGTGTGCATGCGCGTGCTCAGTCATGTCTGACTCTGCAGCTCCATGGAATGCAGCCCTCCAGGCTCCTCTGTTCATGGAATCTTTCAGGCAAGAATACTGGAGGGGGTTGCCATTTCCTCCTCCAGGGGATCTTCCTGGTCCAGGAATTGAACCTTCATCTCTTACATCTCCTGCCTTGGCAGGTCATGCTTTACCACTAGCGCCACCCAGGAAGCCCATGTATAGCCTGTAAAAACTCATCATTTGTACACTGCTTCACAGCATACTTTTGCAATACTGTCACATGATCCTCAAGAATGCTGATAGGAAAAATTAATCACCCAAGATGGGTTAAGTGGATTTAATTTGACCACCTACTGTGAGATCATTATTAGACCTGAGCCCTGGGAACTGAAATGTTTAGAAAAGACACACAGTTCTTTATAGATGCTAACACAGAGTTAGCATCTATAAAGGAGGTGGTAGGGGTGGTGGCTCACTGGCAACAAAAGAGAAGATGCAGCAAATTATCTGGGATGAGAGAAGCTTCGCCAGGAACCCAGCTTGAGTTAAGACCTGAAGTATTAGTTGGGGTTCTACTTGGGCAAGCGAAGCATGCCTGTTGCCTTCAAGCAGCATGTGTGGAGGGTTGAGAGCAAGATGGGGTTGAAAATTTCCAAGTGTAAAAGGATGAGGCACAGAGTGAGGAGAGTTGGGACTAGGTGTGCATGCCCATCAGAGTGACAGTGGCCTGAGCTCTGATGACGACTGCTTTTCCCTGCTCTGCTAAAGGGAAATGGTAGTTCCTAGAAGTTTGTGAATCCTGGTGAAAATGCTTTGGGATCATTAAAGACTGGTAGCATCCTCATATTTCAGGGGGGTAGGGGCTGTGGTGCAGAGCAGCTTAGACTGAGCAGTGCTATTACAATAAAAGTTTGAATGAAAGAAGGGGAGAAGAGAAGTGATTCAATGCCTAGAATTTGTCAGACATTGTCATTTTCAAACTACTGCACAATTGCACTCATCTCACACGATGGCAAAGTAATGGCTCAAAATTCTCCAAGCCAGGCTTCAACAGTATGTGAACCGTGAACTTCCTGATGTTTAAGCTGGATTTAGAAAAGGCAGAGGAACCAGAGATCAAGTTGCCAACATCTGTTGGATCATCGAAAAAGCAAGAGAGTTCCAGAAAAACATCTATTTCTGCTTTATTGAGTATGCCAAAGCCTTTACCTGTGTGGACCACAGCAAACTGTGGAAAATTCTGAAAGAGATGGGAATACCAGACCACCTGACCTGCCTCTTGAGAAACCTATATGCAGGTCAGGAAGCAACAGTTAGACCTGGACATGGAGCAACAGACTGGTTCCAAATTGGGAAAGGAATACGTCAAGGCTGTATATCGTCACCCTGCTTATTTAATTTATATGCAGAGTACATCATGAGAAATGCTAGGCTGGATGAAGCACAAACTGGAATCAAGATTGCTGGGAGAAATATCAATAACCTCAGGTCTGCAGATAATACCACCCTTATGGCAGTAAGTGAAGAGGAACTAAAGAGCCTCTGGATGAAAGTGAAAGAGGAGAGTGAAAAAGTTGGCTTAAAACTCAACATTCAGAAAACCAAGATCATGGCATCTGGTCGCATCACTTCATGGCAAATAGATGGAGAAACAGTGAGAGACTATTTTCTTGGGCTCCAGGATCACTGCAGATGGTGACTGCAGCCATGAAATTAAAAGACGCTTGCTCCTTGGAAGAAAAGCTATGACCAACCTAGACCAACCTCTGCTTATTGAAAAGCAGAGACATTACTTTGCCAACAAAGGTCCGGCTAGTCAAGGCTATGGTTTTTCCAGTGGTCATGTATGGATGTGAGAGTTGGACTATAAAGAAAGCTGAGCACCGAAGAATTGATGCTTTTGAACTGTGGTGTATTGAAGAAGACACTTGAGAGTCCCTTGGACTGTAAGGAGATCCAACCAGTCCATCCTAAAGGAAATCAGTCCTGAATATTCATTGGAAGGACTAATGCTGAAGCTGAAACTCCAATAGTTTGGCTAGCTGATGCAAAGAACTGACTCATTTGAAAAGACCTTGATGCTAGGAAAGATAGAAGGCAGGAGGTGAAGGGGATGACAGAAGATGAGATGGTTAGATGGCATCACCAACTTGATGGACATGAGTTTGAGTAAGCTCCAGGAGTTGGTGATGGACAGGGAAGCCTGGCGTGCTGCAGTCCATGGGGTCACAAAGAGCCCAACACGACTGAGTGACTTAACTGTAATGTAATTCCAAATGGGTTAATCCTTTTAAGGACTACCGTTTTCTCAGGAGAGACGCCATATCATTTTGAAGTTAATTGCCATGCAGCCACAAATATTTTGTGTACATTTCTATTTCATCTTTTTATTGCTAATGCTGAAGTATTGTTCAAAAGACAGCTGTTAACTTTCTTCAAGTGTTTCATTCATTCACGAATAGTGGCTGTTTTCGGTATTATCTCTCATTACTTTTATTCAATACAGTACACAGTACTTATACTGTAGCACTTGAATATTTATCATTCTAAAGTTTAATTTGCTTTGAGTACTTTTGTGAAGGATTTCACATTTTATGATCATTTGTTTTACACAGTTACCCTCCAGTGAAAAGAATTTGCTTTACTAGTGCTTTGCTCTTTAAGGTCTTTCTTAGTTATGTTAATCACTAACTCTATTTGAAACCACTTTTTAATTGTCTTGGTTAACATACTGTCTAATCGACTATGCAGATTGTTCCCTGAGTATAGTAATGTTTTATGAATAGTAAAAAACACATTTAATCTGCTTTAGATCTAACTAGATGATACATATTTGATACAAGTTGGTAAGAATTTCCATTTTAAAACACTGCCTTATTGTGGAGGATACTACAGTGCTGTCTAAACTGTGTATGAATTTAGATTTATTTGAAAGTCAATGGAACCATTTCTGCAGAACCATAGATATCTTTGTAAAACTGATTTTGTAATATTTTAAAACAGTTCTTTGGAAGTTTGGTGCTTAAGGTTATATTTTTATTTATTTATTTTTTCTGAGATGATTAATATACTGTCATCATAAGAGTTTGTCTAAAAACCTCCAGAACTAACCATGGGGCAATTGGATATCTGTCAGTACCAGGTAGGGAGGGTGGGACAGAAGTGAAAAATGTGTACCTTAATTGTATTCTCGACTCCTTCGTTTGATTTTTCCTTCTTCCCCAAGGTATATGGTCCACTAAGTCTACATTAAGTGATGTGTGGCCTGTTTATCCAGGATTCTTAGTAATAATGGAATTGGACAAACCAATGGCACCCCACTCCAGTACTCTTGCCTGGAAAATCCTATGGACAGAGGAGCCTGGTGGGCCGCAGTCCATGGGGTCGCTAAGAGTTGGACAAGACTCAGTGACTTCACTTTCACTTTTCACTTTCATGCATTGGAGAAGGAAATGGCAACCCACTCCAGTGTTCTTGCCTGGAGAATCCCAGGGACGGGGGAGCCTCATGGGCTGCCGTCTATGAGGTCGCACAGAGTCGGACACGACTGAAGCGACTTAGCAGCAGCAGCAGCAGATGTCCAAAAACAAGTTAACTGGTGAAGTAAATTGTGACATCATGTATTAGAATATAATTACTGATTTGCTTTTAGAAAATTGCTGTCTGCTGCGCCACCAGAAAGTCCATGTTTTTTTTTTTTTTTTAATGGAAAATTTCAGACATAGTGAAAGTGAGGTCGCTCAGTCATGTCCGACTCTTTGTTTGCCATCCTGTGGATTGTAGCCCGCCAGGCTCCTCCATCCATGGGATTTTCCAGGCAAGAATACTGGAGTAGGTTGCCATTTTCTTCTCCAGGGGATCTTTCCGACCCAGGGATCGAACTCAGGTCTCCCACATTGTGAGCAGACATTTTACCCTCTGAGCCACAAGGGAATCCTGGGGTCAAACATAGTAAAGAGAATAATAAAGGAATCTTAATATACTTATTACTCAGCTTCAAAAATTAGCAACAGGGACTTCCTGGTGGTCCAGTGGTTAAGAGTCCACCTGCCAATGCAGGGGACATGGGTCCAGTTCCTGGTCTGGGAAGATCCAACATGCTGTGGGGCTCTTAAGTCCTCATGTCATAACTGCTGAGCCGGCAAGGCCTAGAGGCTGTGCTCTGCAACACGAGGAGCTGCCGCAGGGAGTAGCGCCGCTGCTAGAGGAGAGGCCCCACTCCCTGCACCAGAGAGCCCACTCACTGCATCAGGGCCCCATGCAGCCAAAAATAAATACGAAAATTTAAAGACAAGATGTGTGTAAGAACATTGACCACAGCCAGCCAGTCCTGTTACATTTCTATCTCCCTTCCTTACCTCTCTTATCCTCTGCTGGATTAATGCAAAGCAGATCCCAGGTTTATCACTTTATCTGTGCATACATTACGTGTTTGGTCCTCAGATCCTGCTCCTTCTTTAAGGATTGCTATATTCCTTCTTATTTAAAATGATATAAAATAAGAAATAGCTCTGAAGTAAAAAAATTCTTTTCTGCTTAAACATTATATTGAATTTCTTAATTTTTAAAATTTCCTATTTTGTTTACAAGTAAATGCGATGTCATTCAGTGGTCTTATAAATGAAGAAGTATTTGTATAATATTGCCTTTTTTAATAGAAGAACTTTATTGATCTGTAATTCACCTAGTATACAGTTTATCCATTTGGAAGGTACGATTTGTTGTTTTTTAGTGTATTTGCAGAGATGTGCACCCATCACCAAAACCAGTTTTAGAACATTTTTATCACTTCAGGAAGAAACCCCAATGACCTATATGGGAAAAGAATCTAAAAGAGAGGGAGTATATGCATAACTAATACACTTTGCTGTGCAGTAGGAACTAACACAACATTGAAAGTCAGCTGTACTCCAATAACATTTTTTTTTATAAAGAAGAAACCCCATACCTATTAGCAGTCACTTGTTATTTTCACTCCAAACCCCCATCCCATCAGATCAGATCAGATCAGTCGCTCAGTCGTTTCCGACTCTTTGCGACCCCATGAATGGCACCACGCCAGGCCTCCCTGTCCATCACCAACTCCCGGAGTTCATTGAGACTCACGTCCATCGGGTCAGTGATGCCATCCAGCCATCTCATCCTCTGTCGTCCCCTTCTCCTCTTGCCCCCAATCCCTCCCAGCATCAGAGTCTTTTCCAATGAGTCAACTCTTCACATGAGGTGGCCAAAGTACTGGAGTTTCAGCTTTAGCATCATTCCTTCCAAAGAAATCCCAGGGCTGATCTCCTTCAGAATGGACTGGTTGGATCTCCTTGCAGTCCAAGGGACTCTCAAGAGTCTTCTCCAACACCACAATTCAAAAGCATCAATTCTTCGGCGCTCAGCCTTCTTCACAATCCAACTCTCACATCCGTACATGACCACAGGAAAAACCATAGCCTTGACTAGCCGGACCTTTGTTGGCAAAGTAATGTCTCTGCTTTTGAATATGCTATCTAGGTTGGTCATAACTTTCCTTCCAAGGAGTAAGCGTCTTTTAATTTCATGGCTGCAGTCACCATCTGCAGTGATTTTGGAGCCCAGAAAAATAAAGTCTGACACTGTTTCCCCATCTATTTCCCATGAAGTGGTGGGACCGGATGCCATGACCTTCGTTTTCTGAATGTTGAGCTTTAAGCCAACTTTTTCACTCTCCATTTTCGCTTTCATCAAGAGGCTTTTTAGTTCCTCTTCACTTTCTGCCATAAGGGTGGTGTCATCTGCATATCTGAGGTTATTGATATTTCTCCCGGCAATCTTGATTCCAGCTTGTGCTTCTTCCAGCCCAGCGTTTCTCATGATGTACTACTCTGTGGTGGTTTATTCATTTTCTTTGCTATATTCCACAATGTGTATTTAGCTCAGTTTATCAGTTTTTACTGTTACTGGATATTTGTGACTTGTTAACAGTATTGCTGTCAACTTTTTATACTTGTGCCCTGTACATAAATTTTTAAAGGTATATGGACTTTGGTCACAGAGTAGATACGTTCACTTCCCATTGATAATGCCAAACTGTTCTCCAAGAAGTTAATACCAGTTTACAGTCCCATCAGCAATGTGTGTGAGTTCTTTTTGTTCCAATTCCTCTCCAGTCTCTCCAGTGGTATTGACCTTTTTAAAAAAAAAAAAAAATGTTAACTGGTATTATGGATGTGTAGTAACCTGTCTTTGTGGTTTTTTCCAACATTTCAGTGATTTCTAATAAAGCTGAATCCCTGTCATATATTTATTGTCCATTTGGATTTTCTGTTTTGTGAAATTCATTCTTGTTCAGATCTCTTGTCCATTTTTTATTGGATTGGCTTTTCCTTTTGTTTGTACTCACTCTGTGAGTATAGCCTCCTGGGATTTTAATTTTTTATGGTAAGAAGTTTCTGTTAGGCTTTCCACCTTATGCAGGCTCTGGATTTTAATTTCTGTCCCCCGACACTTGCCTTGGGCATCCTAAACAAAGGGTCAAGTTTTCTGATTGGCCCATGACCACAAAGATTCTTGTTTTCCCTATCTTCGGAGCTCGGTGATCATTTATTATCTTGTAGTCTTTTAAAAAAAAAAAAAATCTTTCTCAAATCTGTTGCAGTACTCCTTCTGTTTTTATGTTTTGTCTTTTGGCTGCAGCGTCTGTGGAATCTTAGGTCCCCAGCTAGGGACTGAACCCGCACCCCCTGCATTGCAAGGCGAGGTCCTAACCACATCAGGGAAGTCCCCTCTGGTAGTCTTTTTACTACTTTCAAGATTTTATTCTGCTTTTACAGTTGTTTTACAGGAGGTTTGATCTAAGTAACTTAGCCCATCATTATAGGAAATAGGAAGAAGTATAGTTAATTTATTGAATTTAACAGAAGAAAGATAATTGAAGCGAGAGTTGCTGAGTGTCAAATAAATGCTTCTTTTCTACAAAAAACATGAGTTCCCAAGAGCTCCTTCTAAAGTTGGGAGTTGGAAGTGTGGATACTCTGAGCAGAGAAAAATTAAGGAATTAAGAGTCATTACATTGTTTATTTTTTTTAACGCCAGGGTTCACTTTTTGACAGTCTTGTTGATTCTGTTATGAAAAATTAGGAAATTATTTTCCTCACAATTTTATTCGTTGTATTGTCACTTTCTGCCATAAGGGTGGTGTCATCTGCATATCTGAGGTTATTGATATTTCTCCCAGCAATCTTGATTCCAGCTTGTGCTTCATCCAGCCCAGCATTTCTCATAGTGTACTCTGCATAGAAGTTAAATAAGCAGGGTGACAATATACAGCCTTGACGTACTCCTTTTCCTGTTTGGAACCAGTCTCTTGTTCCATGTCCAGTTCTAACTGTTGCTTCCTGACCTGCATATAGGTTTCTCAAGAGGCAGGTCAGGTGGTCTGGTATTCCCATCTCTTTCAGAATTTTCCAGAGTTTATTGTGATCCACACAGTCAAAGGCTTTGGCATAGTCAATAAAGCAGAAATAGATGTTTTTTCTGGAACTCTCTTGATTTTTCCATGATCCAGCAGATGTTGGCAATTTGATCTCTGGTACATCTGCCTTTTCTAAAACCAGCTTGAAAATCTGGAAGTTCACGGTTCACGTATTGCTGAAGCCTGGCTTGGAGAATTTTGAGCATTACTTTACGAGCGTGTGAGATGAGTGCAATTGTGCGGTAGTTTGAGCATTCTTTGGCATTGCCTTTCTTTGGGATTGGAATGAAAACTGACCTTTTCCAGTCCTGTGGCCACTGCTGAGTTTTCCAAATTTGCTGGCACATTGAGTGCAGCACTTTCACAGCGTCATCTTTCAGGATTTGGAATAGCTCAACTGGAATTCTATCACCTCCACTAGCTTTGTTCGTAGTGATTCTTTCTAAGGCCCACTTGACTTTACATTCCGGGATGTCTGGCTCTAGGTCAGTGATCACACCATCGTGATTATATGGGTCGTGAAGGTCTTCTTTGTATAGTTCTGTGTATTTTTGCCGCCTCTTCTTAATATCTTCTGCTTCTGTTAGGTCCATACCATTTTTGTCCTTTATTGAGCCCATCTTTGCATGAAATGTTCCCTTGGTATCTGATTTTCTTGAAGAGCTCTCTAGTCTCCCATTCGATTGTTTTCTGTTTTGTACTGATCACTGAGGAAGGCTTTCTTATCTTTCCTTGCTGTTCTTTGGAACTCTGCACTCAAATGGGTATATCTTTCCTTTTCTCCTTTGCTTTTCGTGTCTCTTCTTTTCATAGCTATTTGTAAGGCCTCCTCAGACAGCCATTTGGCTTTTTTTGCATTTCTTTTTCTTGGGGATGGTCTTGATCCCTGCCTCCTGTACAATGTCACAAACCTCCGTCCATAGTTCATCAGGTACCTGGCGTGCTGCAGTCCATGGGGTTGCAAAGATGACTGAACTGAACTGATTGTCACTTTATTAAGGTTTTTAAGATGAGCATTCTGTTCTGCAGCTAATATTCTGGTTATTTAACCTTACTATTAATTGGATAAATAGATTTGCACTTTGCTTCTAATCTTTTGATCATACCATCTTATTCCTAAATTATTTGTTTTTATTTATCTCTTCATTGTCTAGATTTTAACAATAAATCCCCCTTTTTTCCCAGAAAGGGTTTATGGATGACTTTAGCAAAATATCCATTATTTTCTTTTCAGCTCCATTGTAGAATTTTAATCTCCATTTTAGACCTGCTGCTTTGTGTCTGTTTTCAATATGTAGTTATAATTCTATATAGAGAGACAGTGATATACCATATATATAAGATATATATCTTTCATTTCTCAAACACTTCTAGGCAGTTAATAAATGTTTATTTTTAAGCTGGCAGTGCACTGTAGTGCTTTTGTGGAAGAATTGATTTACTTATTGAACCATACTTCCCTTTTTGGTCCCCTCCACATTTCCTGTCTTTATTTCCTTTGATGTCCAAATCTGATTTGTAATAAGTTTGCTTTGTCTTAATTATAAACTCTGATTCAATTTGGTCAGTATTGCTTATATCCTGGGAAAATGATTGGTCCTTTTCTCTAGTTTTATGTGTTTGTAGTGAAGTGGATTAGACTGTTATTTCTGTGGGCTTATACAATTGAAGCCTGTTAATTATCTTAAAGTA
The DNA here is from genome assembly GCF_002263795.3 of Bos taurus. Lineage (NCBI taxonomy): Eukaryota > Metazoa > Chordata > Mammalia > Artiodactyla > Bovidae > Bos > Bos taurus. The sequence goes on from NC_037339.1 coordinate 15,328,457, forward strand.
TTGCTTTAATAAATTTTTATTCAATAAAAGTTATTCAGTTAATTTTTCATGTATGTGTCAGTGTTGTTTTCAGAAGGTAGTTTGACATGCTGAAGGCAGGACTTCTCAGAAAGAAGTATGTTTTTGTATGGGTGAATTGCCAATCTCTCGAGTGTTATGTGCTATATATAGTCCTAAGAAAACCAAAAGTGCTCTTCCGATAGCCTGGCATCGACTTTCTTCGCACGCCTCCCTCCCTTCTTGCTGGCTGCCTCAAAAGGGAGGGGGTCACACATTTCAACTAATGGCAGCTTAGAATTTATTTATTCATAGTAGCTTTAAGGAAAGTCATTGTCATTGTTTCAAAATAATAAATCAGAGTCAAAAAGCTGGCCCGGAGAACTTTGGGGAGAATCTTTGAATGAATAGCTATAAGACTATTTAAAATGTTTCAGTTACTTACGCATATAAACATTACTTTCTAATGTGCTTAAAAACACTTTTTTGACGAGCTGAGTACCTCATCTCTGAATCATGTTTAAGTTGTTTGATGAACATTGTTCTTCAGAGATGGAGGAATGAATCAGTTTTCTACTCTTCAAAGCTGAGAGCAGAATGTGTGTTGACGCAGTGTATGTGGCGGTAACTGAGAAGGGGTTCTAGAGCCTAACTGCTGAGTGAAAACCCTGCTCGGTTTCTCATTAGAAGCTCTGAGGTCTTTGACACACTTCTTTGCCACACTTTATAGTGTCTTCATTTGTAAATTAGGTGTAGCAATAGCAGTATTTTTAGCACAGTGCCTGGCATGATTTAATGCTCATCTGAACCTTTTATTTATCTTTAATTGAATTTTTATTATTTTTATTTTACATGTATAATATGAGCCTATAATTGTGTGGGCTAGAATTTTGAGCAGTGATGAACAACAGACTTAAAGATGTAAGGGTCTTCGGCTACAAGAACAGTTTTAAATAAATGTCCAGGGTAAACGTGTTTTAAAAATATGAGTCTAAGAAAATGAATTGCTTTGGCCTGTATCAGCTTACAATAAAATTTAAAAGATATCTGTCATCAATGTGAAGCCAAGGAGAAGATGTTATTAGCAACTTGAGTGAGATGTGTGCTCAATCCAGAAAGATTGACAGTCCAAGGACTGACATTGGTCCTGTCCTTCTCTATTTGATTTTATAAAATTATGGTAGGAACTGGGGTTGCAGGCATCTTCCTTGATTGTTTCAGAGTAAGAGCACTTCTCTCTCTGTCTTCATCTGTTTAGTTATTTAATGCACTCTGAGTGACTAGAAGCTAAAAGATGCCTGAGTTCCAAGGCAACGTTTGGGGTTTTTTTTTTTTTTTTTTTTTTTTAACTATGTTGATCTTAGTTGACATCTTTCATTTATTTGTTTACAGATACTCAAAATACTTTTTCTTTCTGACGAACTTTTTTTTTAAAGAAGATATTGTTTTTCATGTGGACTTTTTTTTTTTTCAAGTCTTTATTGAATTTGTTACAACATTGCTTCTGCTTTATGTTTCTTTTTTTGGGCCTTGAGGCATGTGGGATCTTAGCTCTCTGACCAGGGATCAAACCCACATTCCATATATTGGAAGGTGACCTTTTAACCACTAGACCGCCAGGGAAATCCCCTGATGAACTCTTTTATGCTGTGTTCTTGCGTTTAAGTTTTCTAATAATTTATAAATAATTTGCCACCCATGTGGCTGTGTAAAATAAGATTTTAAGCAACAGTAACTCAATTTTATCTTTTAAAGCTATGCAATACAAAAACAATTAATATGCATTTAGAAGTAAATTTAGGAGAAGGCAATGGCAACTCACTCCAGTACTCTTGCCTGGAAAATCCCATGGATGGAGGGCTCCCCATGGTGGGCTGCAGTTCATGGGATCGCGAAGAGTCAGACACGACTGAGCGACTTCACTTTCAGTTTTCACTTTCATGCACTGGAGAAGGAAATGGCAACCCGCTCCAGTGTTCTTGCCTAGAGAATCCCAGGGATGGGGGAGCCTGGTGGTCTGCCGTCTGTGGGGTCGCACAGTCGGACACGACTGAAGCGACTTAGCAGCAGCAGAAGTAAATTTAAATAAATCTGTAAATATGTGGATGAGTGTGTATTGCCTGTTAAGGAATCATCAATTTTGGCTTATATAACCAGAAAAACTCACTTATCATTATCCTTTAGGTCATAGGTCATTTGTTTACCTGGTTATTTTAAAAAGTATGTGAGCTATAGCATCTGCGCTCCAGTATTTTAACTTAAGTGTTAAAAAAGCTAGCAGTAGCTTGTCTTGATCCTTCTGTTACCATGTTCTGGAGGGAAAATGTATAATTATTTGAGTAGTTTGCCACAAGCTTATTAATTTGGAAAATTGAAGATATTACTAGCTACTTAGGGAACAAATGGCCACCCCGCTGGTTAAAGCCTCAGGCCCCTCTCTGGGTCTGAAGGTAGCTCATTCTGTAACTTTCTTCTTTCACATCTTACTGTTTCTAAAAAAATTGCCATGTCTGTCTCCCAGCTTCCACAAGTTCAAGTTTTCAGACTACGTTTCTCTTTCTCAGTTTTCTTACTTCATTCCCTTCCAGAAGACTCTGAAGCATAGCATACAAGATGCTTTTTCATCCAGAGTATTTTAATTGCTTGATACTGCAGGGAAACAGGAGGATTATTCACTTCTCCATTCACCCTCACACACACCCCCACGCCTAAAGCAGGGGCGGGGGTAGTAGTACAAAAGCTGACTGTGTCAGAGAAATCTGTAGAGTTGTTCCTTTGCTTACTTAATATATAAGCACCCTTCCCCTCCATCCATCTGCATAAAGAAATTTAGTTATTCAGTCCCTTAGTCATGTCCAAATCTTTGCAACTCCATGGACTGCAGCATACCAGGCTTCCCTGTCCTTCTTTGTCTCCCAGAGTTTGCTCAGACTCATGTCCATCGAGTTGGTGATGCCATCCAACCATCTCGTCCTCTGTCACCCCCTTCTCCTCCTGGCTTCAATCTTTCCCAGCGTCAGGGTCTTTTCCAATGAGTCGGCTCTTCACATCAGGTGGCGATAGTATTGGAGGTTCAGCTTCAGCGTCAGTCCTTCCAGTTAATATTCAAGGTTGATTTCCTTTAGGTTTGACTGGTTTGTTCTCCTTGCTGTCCAAGGGACTCTCAAGAGGTCTCCAGCACCACAGTTCAAAGGCATCAGTTCTTCGATGCTCAGCCTTCCTTATGGTCCAATTCTCATATCCATACATGACTACTGGAAAAACCATAGCTTTGACTATAGAGACCCTTGTTGGCAAGAACTTTGGCAGAAATTGGCAAAAAACTAAGAATTCTTAGTTCATTTTTAGAAATCAGGTAGCTATTTTTCTGGATTTAATCTGATGATGATTCTGGACCTGAATGAGGAAAATCTGCCTGGCTCACAGAGGTTTCTCTCTAGGTTAAACTTATTCCTGGACCTACCAATTACCCCTTTTCCTTTCTGTGGTTGGCTACACACTTCTCATCCATAGAGTCTCTGCTCTAGTGTTGTTGTTTCTTTTCCGTGGCAAACTGACTGGATTCCCTTTTTCATTGACTTTGTCGTCGTCCAGTATTTTAAGCCAGGGTTTGATGTATGACGTAGTCTAATGAGTGGAGAAGCTAACCTGGCCTCAGCATTGTCTCGCCTGTTGTCAGGGCTGACGTCCTTTGCAGAATCTCTCACTCAGTCCCTGATGTGTGGTCTGAAGGTGGTGTTACGCAGTAGCTCAGAGCTTGGCGCTTTGGGGGTTGCTTGCTAGCTGTGTGCCTGTGGCAAGTTGCCTAACTCTATTGGTCTGTTTTCTCATTGATAAAACAAGATCTTTAATACTGCCCACCTCTGTCTGTTAGACATCCTAAAATATCAGTGATGCAAATGTGTTTTTCTTCTTTGTACAGAAATTCCAAGGTAAGAAGTCCAGGTCTGGTGTGGCGGTCCCATGGTTGCAAGCAACTGTCTGCCATCACTAGTTTGTGGCTTCCATTCTCAAGGTGATCCAGAATGACTGCTGTGGTTCTAACCATCACATCTATATTCCCGGCAGCAAAACGGAGGCAGTAGGGCAAGTCAGAAAGGCTCACCCAGCGTTGTGAGAGGACCACATCCAGACTCATACCCTGTCAATTTTGCTTCTATTCCTTTGGTCAGAACTTGATAACTTGACCTTGCACTTACAGAACATCAGAAAATACCAGTTTTTATCTGGGTACAGCTGCCACCTCAGTGGAATTTGGGTTCAGTTACTAACAAAGAGGGAAGAATGGGTGCTGGGAAAGTAGCAGTCTGTGCACCTCAGAGATAGAGGAGACAATGCATGCATAGTACTGAGTGCTAACTGATACAGAGTACACCTCCGTGAACACAGGCATTGTTATGATTTTTGCCAAAGGTCAGATTACCAGCAGGTCCCACGTTTTCTTATTCCTTTCTACCCGTTTATGTACTTTGCAGGGTAGTGTGGTCTTTTATAGTATCGTAATACCCGAAACCAAAACAACCACAGGTGATTTCTTTGAAGGGTAGAGGTAGGTAGGTAGTAGTTGCGCCCCTGTTGGAAAACCATTCGTCTCTGTAGAATAGGTTTCATCTTTTTTGCTTCATTAGCCAGTCTTAACATTGGTGGAGTTGATACATCCTTTTTTTAAAAAAAAAAAAAGAAAGAAAGAAATCTGTTTCTTTTTCACTGCACTGGGTCTTTGCCACTGTGCTCTGGCTTTCTGTAGTTGCAGCGAGCGGGGCCACCCCTTGATGCGGTGTGCAGGCTTCTCACTGCGGTGACTGCTCTTGTTGCGGAGCACAGGCTCCAGGCACACGGCCCTCAGTAGCTGGAGCAGGCACACTCGGTAGTTGTGGCTCGTGGGCTTGGTTGCTCCAAGGCATGTGGAGTCTTCCTGGGCCAGGGATTGAACCCGAGTCCTCTGCATTGGCAGGCAGGTTCTTATCCACTGCTCCACTAGGGAAGTCCTATATGTCTTTTTTCACTTTGATTTTTAAATCTTCAACTGCTTTTCCTTCCCACTACTTTGAACCAAAAAGGCCACTGTTAGTACATGCTCCTTTTTGTTTGTTTGTTTTTTTAAATAAAGAGAATTAATTTACTTAAAAATGTTACATCCTTTTAAATTGTCTTAGGGTGATACAGAATGACAATTGGGAATGATTTTACTTAATGCTTAACTTTGCTTCATTAAACAACCTCAGTGTTACCTACCAAAGTTTTGTATCAAGCTTTACTATTTTCCTATATATTCATTGTGTAGTGAATTTTATAATATACAAATTTTTGTTATATAATTGTAAGAGAGAGAGTTGAGCCTTCTTGCCTCTTATTAAGTACAGTCTACCTTATATCCAAATAATTAAATTTTGGTAAGATAGGAAAAAGAGAGGAGTGATATATAACTGGGAACCAAAATGACATTTTGATAAAGCCTGCCTTCAGTTTTCAAGGTAGCTGAATATCTGTATATTGAATCCCAGTGTTTCTTTCTGGCTGTGTTGTGAAAGGCAAACATATATGTGTCATAAATGCCTGTGGGTTGCAGTTTTTGTTTCTCTTTTTTTTATAAATCAGTCACCTGTGACTTTTAGATTCTTTTGCTTGGTATTTCTATCTAATAGTCATCAACCTTTATTAATAATTATTTCTATACACAGTGATATAGTCTTTCCTTTACATGGATAGGAAAAATGCACAATTCAAAGTAGTTTTCTTAGGATGTCTACACTTAAATTTAATGTTTTTTAAAAATAAATATAAATAAAAATTCATCAAATGATAGGGTACCTGAAGTAAATGCTAAACATTGTAGTTCTTTGTAAAACCACCTTAAGTCATAGAAGTTTATCAGACTCAAGTAATCATTAAGATTAAAGTTTGTATCACTCAACAGTTTTAAGAAACTTTAATATTAGTTAACAAACCTCCTATAACAAGGTAAAATCAGTAGCGTGGAATTTTTTAAAAATCAGACTTGCCCAATTTTATACTTTATGTAGAAAAATATGTACTGAAGATTCTAAAAGGCTGTCATCAAAATAACTTTTGAAAGATTGGGCCTGTCTTCAAAAAGGAATTTGTAAAATAACTTAATCTTTAAAAAAAAATTAGTAAAATTTGCTGTTAAATGTAACTGAATATTCTGGAGTCCTCAGTTTGGAAAAACCTGCTGTTCTGTTAGGTTAACTGCATCTTGTTTTATTTATTTTTATTTTATGCTGGGGAACAATTTTTTAAGACATGTAACAAGGAAATGTAGTATAATTGTTTGACTTTTTTTTTCTTTCTTTTTTTAAATTTTATTTTATTTTTTACTTTACAATATTGTATTGGTTTTGCCATATATCAACATGAATCCGCCACAGGTATACACGTGTTCCCCATCCTTTTTAATATCCAGTATGTTTTCGAAAATGTGTAGTAATTTAAATAAATTTAGAGTTACTATATTTTATGTAGAAAATGCTTGATATTGCATAGTTTTTGCATTCTTGGAAGGAAGTGTAAGTTATTTATAATAGCTTATAAGACTTCCATTAATATTGGTGACTTCTGTTTGATTTAAACTCTTGAACTATTGTGTATCTTTGCAAAGAGGAGAAGTAGGAATACAGTCACCTCTTTATAAATTAGGCAAATTCAAAATTTCATCTTAGATATTTCCTTCTTCCCAGCACATCTTTCTTTATCATCATCCCCTTGGTGTTTGTTCACAGAAGCAAATTAATTTTATTATTAACTTAGGCAAAATATGATTAGGAGGATAAGTCTGCTACAGAGGTAACGATGATATTTTTCAGAGCTAAATACGGGGGAGGGGCAAAGGGGGATGGATGGACTGGTTGTTTGGGTTTAGTAGATGCAAACTGTTATGTGTAGAGCGGATAAACAACAAGGTCCTGCCTTACAGCACAGGGAGCCATATTCAGTTATCCTGGGATAAGCCATAATGGAAAAGAATATAAAAAAGAATGTGTGTGTGTGTAACTGAGTCATTTTGCTGTACAGCATATATTAATACATTGTAAGTCAACTCCAATAAAAAAAAAATTTAAAAAACAAAATATAAATAATTTCTAAGTTGCATGCTGTTTTGGATAGTTCATATTACATCTCTATTTTATTTGCAAGATTATTATGATTCCAGTGCTCTGATTTTAACCTTGACTGACACCATTGCAGCTTAAAGCATTTGATCATAATTTATTAGATACGGGTATCTTTTAAGAGTGTGATATCACATTATTACTGACTGATTTTAAATTGCTGAAAACAGCTGTAGTGATTAGTTTGCTCTTGTAGATTTTGCATATGAAGCTAGGAGATAAATGTCCTAAGAAAAATTTACCATACATATTTTTAAACTAATAAAGATGAAAACTGCATTTTCCTGGAGCAATTTAAAGTAGAGCCTTGTATCTTATAGAATTCAACACAGTATTAAGCTTGCATTTGTTGAAAGTTCTCTGTCTGTTCATGTCTAAGTTGAAAACCTAGTTAATGTAAATGTGCGTTTTTGTGCCTGTTATTCATGGTTATGTCATGAAGATACTTTTGCACTGGATAAGATAATAACCAGGCTATAGAAAGTCTGTGATGGGCTAGGCATTTTACATGTTGCTGTTCAGTTGCTCAATTGTGTCTGACTCTGTGACCCTGTGGCCTGCAGCCTGCCAGGCTCCTTTGTCCATGGGGATTTTCTGGGCAAGAATACTGGAGTGGGTTACCATTTCTTTCCCTGGGGATTTTACATGTAATTTAGAATTTAATTTAAGCCATATAAATGCCCTATCAACTGATCATTACTATCTGTTTTACTGTGAGGATGTTGAAGTTCAAAGAAGTGAAGAATATTGCTTATGGTCATGTAAGCAAATTAGGGGAAGTTAATTGAATTTGAACCCAGGTCTGACTGCAGAGCCCATATGTGTTCCACTGTCCTGTATTTTTTCCTCATAGTAAGTTCTGTGGACTTTATAAGCCATAAAAAGTAACCCCCCTTTTCAGCAAATCTGACATGTGAAAATCTAGATTTGCCAATATACAAATTTGGGATATTCTTTATTCTTGTGAGATGATTCATCTCATGTTCTTTAAATGACACGACATGACATTTAAAATATTATTTGCTTTCCCGAAATCCATTTTTTCACTCAACATTTTAAGAATACCTGCATCGTGAGATTTTATCAAGTGAGGCAAACCTCTATTTTGGTGTTCTTTGTTTAGCATGTACTTCATGAATGCCTGCTCTATGCCAGGTTCTAGGTGTTACAGAGATAAGTGGCCTGCGAAAGCATAGTTCCTGCTGTCTCTGGAGCTGGCATAACTAGGTTTCAAATACTGGTTCCACCTTGATCTCTCAGTAACTGTAGGATCTTAGCAGGTCCCTTAGCCCTCTAAGGCTCTCTCTCCATCTTTCTTAGGGTTATCGTGAGGATTAATTGAGATAATATATGTTCATAGCATGGTACCTGGCATGTGATAAAACACTAACGTTACCTTTTAACATCTTAAAAATAGCACTTGAAATACAAATACTTTTCTTTAAAAAAAAAAAAACAAAACAAGCTTAATTAGTATGATCTTCAGTCTGAGACAGTAGTCATCATTTCTGTATCATTTGAAGAGTTGTGTAAGCATTTCCCTTTGTTCTGCACACTGCCATACACATTTTAGAAATACAGTATACCTTAAGCTGTGTGTTTGTTTTTTATATTTTAAGGGTAATGCTAGAATCACTGTGTGGTATAATTCCAAATACATGCATATATATGTTAGGCATATGGCAAGTACAGTAACCTGTTTTCTTATTAGCTTTCTTCTGAAAAAGAAGATAGAGTCACTTTGTGATTTATTCTTTGGAACAATATGAGAAAAGATTTGAGGAAGAAGTTCGTCATTGATTGCAAACAAAAATGTTGTGACAACTTCACTCTGACTTATAGTAGGCACTTTGTACAATTACTTGAGTCTTTTGAATGGGAAGTATTTCTCAGTATTTTTTAAAGTACTGAAGTTTAAACACTAGGTATTTCCATTGCTGTATACCTGAAACTAACCCCACATTGTAAATCACCAATATTTCAATAAAAATTTAAAAAACTAGGTATTTCGTGTGCACTTACAATATATAGACACTTGAATATGTAAATACCAGTGCAAGTGATTTTGAAGATATATTTATGAAAATTTTTGCAAGAGTAATCAATCTGCCTTATTTCCTTCTAGATTACTAAATGTTTTAGGATATTATGATTTATCAAAAGCTTAAGGAGGAATTAAATGCATTTCAGAAATGATTTTTTAGACATGTTCAAAAAAATCAGTGACAGATTTCCTAGAGTAATGGTTTCCATCAATAAAATTTTGTTATAACAGTTAAATTTTCTTTTGTGAACTGATGCAAAAGCCTCACTTATAATACTTCTAAGGAGATTTGTACAAACTATATCTCCTGTAAAAAGATGTGTCAGGGCTATTTTTATTATCTGAAATGAAACCTTGTTAGAGAAAATCTTACTTTGACATTAAATCATTACCGTGTTTTTGTTTTTGTGTTTTACATTACAAAGTCCAAATGCCAAGGAAAAGTCAGCTCATAAGCTGGAGAGGTATGTAGACAGTTCAATTATAGTGACTGATAAAATAGATTTTAGTATTTTTTTTCTGTTTTCATAGTTCTTTTGAATCCTGATTAAGCCTTTTTAAGTACATAAGGGATAATTTGATGTTATAAACTTTTTTTCTTGTTATACAAAAAGAAAATTATGCAGTTGATGTAGAGATTTTTGTTTTTAACATGGATTTTTAAAGGACTTTTTTGTACAGTAGGTTTTAAAATATTTCTTTTAGTATGTACAGCCAACTTTTGTATTACCTTAGATGTTGTAATGGGAAGTCAGTTACAGTTCTGAGTGAATATTAGCTCTCCTGAGTTTTTATGTATAAGCAAACTTTTTGCATAGATGCTAACTTCTGTAACCTCAGTTAAGATTTTCAGAAATATTTTGTTAAAGTTTATTAAAGTCAATATTTAATGACCAGTTTTAATGGTTAAATTTTAAAGGAGTGAATTAAGATGTTATTTGTACTTAGAAGTCAGAGAAAATAAGTGGCATAGAAATAAATGATTTAGCTGTTCTTTGCGAGCAAAAAATGTTCTCACCTTTAAAGCTAACTTTCTTGATTATTTAATTTAGATAGCCATACGTAAAACCTAATTTTAAAAAATAACTTCTTGTTTAGCATGAACTAAGGAAATGATCACAAACTCATTGAGCCTGAGATTTACCATCAAAAGAGGTACTGAAAAGAATCAATAAACTTCTTCCATAGGAATAATGTTTAGTGTTACTCATGTGTTATTTTTGAGCTTGAAAGATGAGATATTTAGGATAATTCTGAAAATGAACTCTCTTCATTATTCTAATACTGTATACTCTATTGAGAGTAAGTTACCCATGCTGTATTGGAGTTCAGTCTGCAAAGGAATGAATTGGCTGATTTTTGTCACTTGCAAATCCAGCCAGGGTTACTATAGCCTGTAGCCTGCCAGTTGACTGCATCAATGCATAATACTGTGTGAAGTCATTAAAAGGCATATTTGTTTTAAAAGTGACACATGTAACTTTTTACTATAATTATTAACTATAAGCAAAGAAGTTAGTCATGCTTTCATTTTTTTTTATTGTCATCAAGCAGTTTTCTAGGAATTTTCAGCAGTATTTCAATCCAGCTATAATTCTAATATGAAATACAGAAACTATGAACAAGCTTTTGGTGCCTACCATCAAAAATTAAACCCATAGCTTTAATGCTTACATCTCATTTTGCTTTCACCACAGCTCTGTTTTAGTAGATCTGCACATCTCTCTTGCTCTCAATGGTTAATTTTATCAGTTCAGTTTCTTCGTAGATTTTTGCCATGAGTAGAAAGGATTTAAAGTCTCATAGTCCTTTAAAATATTTTATTAACCTTTCCTTGAAAGAATGATAGATAATGTACATGCTTGTTCATTGTACAAGTACCCAAGACATTCTGATTGAAAGACAGCTTAAGGAAAAATAAACAAATAGCAAAAGCATTCCGTCTTTATTTACAGTATGTAGGAGATCACTGTTTTCACTTTAAGTGTACGTCTGATCAGCAGGAACACCTAGAGAAGGACATCTTTAGCGATAGAATTTACATACCGTTAGCTCACAGTAATTGATTAGCAGCAGGACTCTGAGTACAGAGCTGGTTGGGCACATTATTTGGGATGCCTTTGATGCCGAGGTTTTCTGAAGCTTGCTGGCTGCATGCTTGTTGCCTTTGTTCGTGGCACAGGTAATTACTTGATAAAATGAAGTGCATCGCTGTGAACAATTGACCCTTTGGAGCAGTCCAGGCTTGTCAGCAGTCTAAAACCACACTTTAAGGCCATCATTATGGCCTCAAACTTAAGAGTTTCCAAGGTGCAGACAAAGGTGTTGTCTTCCTTCAGTACCAGTCGAGTGCCATTTTCAGACTTTATGAAGTATTTAAATTGAATGGTATTTGACGATATAGAAAACTCCTCAGGAAAGCCATCCAGCCTGCTTTTGGACACCAGGACAATGCGAGATTTTATTTTTGATATGAAATCTGGAGCATTACAGAAGATTCTCAGTCCTTGTGAGCGATCATGGTTATCTGTTATTTCCAAGAAAGTGGTCTCCCTGGGTGTCAGCTGTTCTTTTTCCCACCTGGACTTCACTTCCTCCGCCAGTCCCTTGAGCTGAAAGAATTCTGCTTCTTGTGCAAGAAGTTGATTTTCTCGAAACCCTTCGGGCAGTAGAAGTTCTCCATTTCGTAGGAAGTTTAGAACATGCCTGAAGAGGAGTCCATCCCTGTCTATGAAATAATGACCATCGGCATCAAACGGGCAGAGAATTTTTCCATTGACTATACCTTCAAGGAAAGTGTCTGGGTACTTGGTCAGTGTTTGTTTCTGAGTGATGTATAAGTATCCACCAACGTTGAGGGTCATCAGAGTGGATTTGCAGTTCTTTCCCTGGTCAGCATCTTCCAGGCTGTTGTGTTTCCCTTCATAGTCCTTTTCTTTTTCTCTCCTGTTTATTTTATGCTCCATTTTTGAACACGCTATTTCAGCTTGTTCTTCTTGGCGTTGAGATTTTTAAAAAAGAAACACTACCACACAAACACGCCTTTATTCAGCCCCAGCCTGGTGATGGAATGGAAATGCTGGCAGCATCGCCTGCGCTGTCAGCTCGGTTTTGCAGTAGGTGGCGTATCAGCTATGTATGCAGGAGCTTTCTGGAGTAAGAGGGAAAAGAGATAATTTGCATTTAACCGTATCAGGGAAGGAACCTGCTGTGAAAAGGTTTTCATAGATATTCTTAGACATAAATAAAAGTTACTCAGTGAATTGAATTTCCTATGGGCAGTTAAGCAGTTATATATATTTAATTCTCCAGCTAAGTGTGAATTTTTATTCACTTCTCAGTGTCAAAATTAAGTAGGCAGGCTTAATATTGAACAATACTGTGACCTTTCAGAGAATAATATATGTGAAATTGCTATCATATTTTAAAGTAAATTATAAGTAGGAAACCCAAAGAGAAAGGACCTAGGTGTATAGAATTTTCTCTCCTGTAAAAAGTCACACATTCCACGGTGGTGGTGTCATTTTAGAAACAAAAATGAGAATACTTAAACCCGTTATTTGTGACATTGTACTTAAGTTTAATTGGATTTGCATGTGATTCTGATTTGGGGAATCAGTAAGTGAGAAGAAATTTTCTTAATGTCTTTCAGCAAAAGGTTCTGTTATTTTGGCTTTTTACCCTACAAGTAAAACAAGTCAAATAAACAGGCTTTACGGTATTTTTTTTTTTTTTTGGTTAAGATTTCTTATGAAAAATTCATAAGCTTGTTTCACCCTAAACACACTGAACAAAGACTTGGACTGCTGTGGAAAATACCGTAACCGTGTGTTTGTGTGTCTGTGTGTTTGTGTGTGTGTGCACGAACGAGTGCTCCCTCGAGAAGATGACAGAGGCAGTTTCAAAATACCTGCTATAAAATAATATCATGGGCCAGATTAGTTGGGTTTCTTTTGCTGCTGCTGTTTTTTTCCCCCCAGTGTTCACAAAAAGAGAGAGAAAAGACCAAAGCCTGTTGCCTTTTTTTTTTTTTTTTTTTTTGAGCTCTAACAGTGTGAGTATGGTGTTTTCCCCCGCCCCCTTTCTTTTTTTTTCCTTCTTCCCTCGTAAATTGCTTTCCAAAACATGTTAGGGATCTGAGTTTTCTTTTCTTGAGTTTAAAGACCCAGTGGTAAGAAATGTGAACATGGTCCCCAGTACACTATTATTTGGCTGATCTACCTGCTAAATTATTCTGAGGAACTACAGAATTAGACTTTAGATTTTGTCAAATTTATTTACATTTTTTTTACATTAAAGGTATTTAAAAATTTTCAACTTTGATAGAAGTGGGCTTCCCTTGTGGCTCAGCTGGTAAAGAATCCACCTGCAATGTGGGAGACCTGCGTTTGATCCCTGAATTGGGAAGATCCCCTGGAGAAGGGAAAGGCTACTCACTCCAGTATTCTGGCCTAGAGAATTCCATGGACTGTATAGTCCACGGGGTTGCAAAGAGTTGGACATGACTGAGTGACTTTCACTGTCACTTGATAGAAGTATTATTGGCGGAGATTCTTCTAAAAAGGTTTGCATTGTGTTTTTTCGAAACAATGTTAGATTTTCTTTAGATAAAAAAAATTTGATATTTAATTACAGCAGTTTGAATTTAGTGTTTAGGTATCATTGAGCTTATCAAAAGTTGATTGAAAAAAGAAGTTCATTGAAATTAAACTAGAAATCAAAGGCGTAACATTTTTAGGGCTGAGTTTTTGCTGAGAGGACTTCCTTGGTGGCTTAGAAGGTAAAGAATCCGCCTGCATTACAGGAGACCCAGGTTCAGTCGCTGGGTTGGGAAGATCTCTTGGAGAAAGGAATGGCTGCCCACTGCAATATTTTTTCTGGAGAATTCCATGGACAGAGGAGCCAGGGGGCTACAGTTCATGAGGTCGCAAAGAGTCGGACCTGACTGAGCAACTTTCACTTTTGCTTGGAGACCATGAAATTGAGCCAGAGAAGATTGCATTCTGGAGAGTTTTTAGTGTTTTATCTAGAATTTTATAGCTTCTTGATAGTAAGCCAACACTTTAGACTAAATCTTCCTCTCAGCACCACATCATTTAAGAAAAGTTTACTGGTATATTCTAACAATTTCATGTGTGTTGATTTTGTGGTTTGGGAATCAAGTCTTACCTATGGATACAACTTTTTCTGAAATATGGAATAGGTTTGGGGCGGGGGGCGGCACAACTTTAAAAATGGAATTCTTTTCTTAGTAGTAAATGTATCTGAGTAGCAAGCACATAACAGCACAGCCAGCAAAGGCATGCCAGTTTCACTTACAGGTATAGTCCTCTTTTAATGAAGTTTATGATGGTTTAGTCACTAACTCATGTCCAGCTCTCACAACCCCATGTGCTGTAGCCTGCCAGGCTCCTCTGTCCATCGCCTGGATTCTCCAGGCAAGAATACAGGAAGGGGTTGCCATTTCCTTCTCCAGGGAATCTTCCTGACCCAGGATTCAAACCCGGGTCTCCTGCATTGCAGGCAGATTCTTCAACCGACTAGGCCATGAGGGAAGCCCACCCCAGGTAGTGTAGCAATCCTGTTTCAGTCACATGAACGTCTATTCTACCTATCCCAGTCCAAAGAATCCTCAAAAATTCATTTGTAGTAATCCCTTTTTTTAAAAGAAAGAAAAAAACTTTGCCTCATTGAAGTAATTGGTAGACCTTTTTTGTTTTTTCCCAAGTTTTTTGTGGATATTCTTAATTGCTTTTTTTAACGTCTGTAAGGCCCATTTAGAAGACTTCAGTGAAGCTTCCTAAACCAGTTTTTCTCATTCAGAAAAGTTCTTAGGTTACTTTGACTTCTGTTCTAGAGGTCGCAACCACACAGCTGTTTACAGTGCGCGCGGGACAGCAGGACCAGTAGAGCGCAGCTGCAGCGTAGTGGGTACTGCTCAGGTTTTCTTTGTATGTTTAAGTAAGGTGAGATGGTTGGATTCTGTGTAAGCCTTGGTCTGCTGCATTTTACACTGTGGCCGTTTACCGACGCCTTCCTGGGGAGCCCTGGGGCTAGTGCTGCTAGAGGCTGGGCCTTGCCGTTGGGGACCTGAGGCACGACACTGACCTCTTCAGCCGTCATCCCCAGGGCCCCCTTATACCTGCTGACTCGCTCACTTCTGCTTCCTGATTTTTAAACCTGCTGGCGTGTGTCTTTTTTCCTTCTGGCTTTCCTTGACCGTGAACCACCCTGTCGTGTGCCTCTAACCCTTGACTGCCCTTTCTCACTCTAGACTTCACTCTGGCCTTCTTGGCTTCTGCAACCTGACATGAAAGATGTGTTTGCCACCCATGGCGGGGCAACAATAGTGTAACAGAAGGCCTGTCTTAGTGCCTCGCTGGAAGCTGATAAGAATCTATAGGACTTTTTTTTTTTTAATGTCCTGTGGCTCCCAACTTGCAGTCTTAAGAAAGAAAAATGGTACCCAGGAGACCCCGCCTTCTCTGCGTTGCTCCACTCCATCCGCATCAAAGCAAGGTGATTGCAGTTTACATTAATCACAGGGCTTTTGTTGCTCATTGCCGCTGTTATGGTGCGTGTGCTTCCGAGGAGAAAGCCAGGTTGTCTTTTTCTTAGTTTATTCTAAGCTTATATTTACTTGCTTTGGGGGCTAGAGGGTGGGGAGAGTCATGTCAGTCAAATCCACACAGCCCGAAAATTGTAAAAATGGTGCTTTGATAACTATTCCGAGGCGGACATCCATGGGTTTGTGTGACCATGTTTCTCTGCCTCACTGCAGATCCAGACTGGAAGTAATCAGTTAATTGTTTAAGCAGAAGGGCTCAACCTACACAGCAAAGATGAGCTCGTTTGAATGCACTTGACCGCTAGACTTGAAGATTTCATATGCAGAAAGGTGTTTTTTTTTTAAGTGTCTATCATAGACATATGTAATCACACATATAAAGTTTGACCAAGTTTAGTCAACTTTGAAGATGTATTTTCTCGCATACATCTATGTATCTGTTTTTCCTTCATTCAGCTCTGTTTTTTGCATTAGTTCAGGTTGCTGTAGTATATACATATTTCACTGCCTCTGGATAGCACAGAGTATTTCACACCTAGACACTCAGTGAATGTTGTTTTTGATTCCTTGGTGATGGACCCCCAGGCTGCCTCAGTCCCTTGCTGTGGTGAACAGTTTAAGGCATGTCCTCTTATAGGTGTCTGTGGAAACTTGTGTGGTAGACACCCAGGGGAGAGCTTTCTGGGCACGTTCAGTTTCACTTAGCACTCCCAGATGACTCCCAAGATGAGCTCTAACAGTGCACTCTCGCACCAGCGGTGCCTGTGGGTTCCTGTTTCCCCGAATTTTCTCCAGCACTTGGTGTTATCTGGCTTTTGTTTTGTTTTTTTAGATTTCACATAGAAGTGATATCATACAGTATTTGTCTTTTTCTGTCTGACCTGTTTCACTTAGCATAAGTCCGTGCTGAGTTGTGAGTCTGTTCATGTTGTTGCAGACAGCAATGTTCATTCTTTTTTATGGCAGAGTAGTATTCCATTGTGATATATATATATGCACACACACCACATCTTCTCTAGCCATTCATCTGGGGATGGACCCTTAGCTTGTTTCCATACCTTCACAGTTGTAAATAATGCTGCTGTGAATATCGGGGTCCTTGTATATCTCTTTTCAAATTAGAATTTCCTCTGAATATATACTCAGAAGTGGAATTGCTGATTGGTACAGTAGCTCTGTCTCTAGTTTTTGAGAAACCTCCATACTGTTTGCCCAAGTGGCTGCACCAGTTTACCTACCCCCAGCAGCGTATGAGGTCTCCCTTTCTCCATATCCTCACTCCCCAGCGTTGCTAATCTGTGTTCCTGTTGGTGATAGCCAACTTGGAGGACTTAAACAGTGTCACTGACAGGTTCTTGTTCCAAGTATACTCATTGGTTAGGCCCAGTGCCTTACCAAATTTTAGCAAAATCTTTCTGCTATATGGTGATGCCAATCTTCCACTGCCTGCATTAGGCAGAACTTACTCCAGGCCAGTGGGAATTATCTGCCAGCTCTTGATGGGAAATGAGGTCATTGTCAGCAGCGTGATTGACACAGAATATGCCAGAGATATTTTCTTGCCATAAGGAAGTAGAACCTTACCAAGAAGATCTCTCTCTTGGTTAGAAGATAAAAGATTTGGTAATTCCCCTACACTCAACAGATCACTCTTTTATGAAATTCAGACACTCCTTTTCAAGGAAAACGGATGAAGCTGCCTTTATTAAAAACATGGGGTTTCTGGTTCTTCATTCTCTGCCTCTACCAAATCTTTTTGATTATTTTTACCTGCATGCATTAATTCCTTTTTTTTTTCTTCTTAAAAAAAAAAAAAAAAAGGTGATTTCTTGTTTCTGCACTAAGAAAGTGAAGCCAACTACAGAAAGAGCAGGAGCTGTTAATTTTTACTTAAACCTGTCACTGTGTCTCTGCTCTGAACTTCTCCGTATTTTTTGAGACTTATTAATTTGGGTCTTTCGTCTTCACTTGAATTTGATACCCATTTACTTGATCTGCAGTGATATCTTTATCTGTTCATTTTCCAAAATCTGGCTAACCTTTGGCCATCTGACTTTCATGTCCTCTGATTACTTTTTGGCTTGACCTTCCTTTCACAAGCTGAGTTTTGTTTTTTAATGTATGCGTTTCTTATTTTTCATAGCCTCCTGTTAATAGCATTGAATGTGAGAAATACTCATTTTGATATTCAGCTATAATTATGTTACTGTAGTTTCTTTTTGGTGTTGAAAAATAAAAATAAAGGAGACAGTGTTATGTATTAACATAGTTTAAGAATCACGGATTTTTCTGTTAACCTAATTCTGTTTAAATACCAAAACTTCAGTTTTGTTTTGAAATATGAAAGTTTTCTGTATTAGATGTTGTCTGGTCCTGGGCTTCATCAGCACAGGTACTGTCTCTCCCACCTTGTGGAGCTGACTGACCACAGTATCTCACCAACTGTGCGGAGTGTCAAGTCCTCCTAGGACTCATTCACTATAGCTTCTGGCGGAATGGTGATGTGGATGTGTGATTCCATTTGGAGGAATAAGCTTGTAAGTGTTTTACAGCGTTGAACTGAGTCTTCATAGAAGCCCAGGAAACTGCTGCTTCAGCTAATTTTTAAACCCCATTTGAGGAGTGTAGAAAAGATTAAAGCGCTTTGTGTCAAAAGGAGCACACGTAAAAATGACTAAAGGAGGAGAAGTTCTGACAACATTCCATTCCACTGTTTGTTTGCTTTTCATTACAGAGGCAATCTTGGAAACACTTTGCAAATCATGCTAATTCATATTTTAAATGTACTTTGGGAGATGAGTATTGCAGGGAAACCTGTGTTTTATAATTCTGTAAGCAAAAGTCATTTGAGCTTTTAAAATGAGTGTGCTCTTTTTTTTTTTGAAGTGCAGACTATGCATTATTATTCACTGGAAAATTTTATTGTAACTAGATGAGCAAAGCGCTTCTATGAGCCATCAAATGAACACTGAAATTATATTATTGTAGAGAACTCATTTTTATAGTGCTATTTGGCAAAACAGAATTTTGCCTTCTCTCTCAGAAGGAGATGTTTTAAGTTAATAATCATTGTCTACAATCTCAAAATGAGGGGTATGACTGAAAAATTGTAAAGTGAATATTGCTATGAAATCCAGGACCAAAAGAGTTTCTGCCCCCAAATGCTGTCCCTTACCACTGTCCCTCATGTTACCATCTTCTCTTTAGATTCTCCTGTGTCTTTAGTGATGAGATGGTCGAGGGGTGAGGGGGTAGGGAGGTGGGGGCCTGAACCAGCAGGACAGGATATGGTGGTTCACAGGAGGACATGGAGTTTCTTACAGAGAGTAGAGTGATTGTAAATCTGGGATGGAGAACTCTATCATATGGCACACTTTTTTACATCTAACATTTCTGTAATTGGGGTATGTCTTAAAATCATTGACTTGTAAAATTTTCACGGTAGTATTTTGTCTTTCTTGCTGGCACATAAGGTAATGGTGAACATTACAATTGATGGCATCTTAGATTTGATGGCATATTTAAGCAATTCTGTAAGCTGTTGTCCCCACACCACCAGAAAATTCAGTTACCAGAAAGACGGGGGAAGGAGAAGGTGTTGGGGGAGAGGAGGAGAGAAGTATCAGGGCACCAGTTCCCAGCTCTGCCTGCTGCATATTAGAGTTGCCCAGTGAGTGTGTAAAAACACTTCTTGCCCACACAATGCAATTAAGGTAGAATCTCTGAGAGTGGACCCTGTAGTTTTTAAAAAGCTCCCCAGGTGATTCTTAGGACCAAGCAGAATTGAAGAACTACTATATTCAGGAAACTGATGAGCTCAGGAAAGTGAACTTACCTCAGAGGAGTTCTTAATGATGAGGGCGTAATTTCTACCCTGTAGTTACGAGGATCACTTCCTATTAAAGTATCTTGAAATAGTATCTAGAACTAAACTAGTGTGTGGTATTAGTACTGTTACTAAACATGGTGAAGAGAACTGGGATTATTGAGGATGAAATTAATGAAGCTTGAATCATATTCAGTGATTAAAAAATGTGTCATCAGATTGTCTCTAAGTGTTTTGTTCATGTTGTGTCTCAGCTGTACCACAGGCTTTCTTAGGTACAGGGGCCTGTAGTTTTCTTCTCTTGTGCCTCTCATCACACCTTGCACCGTGTTTGGCACTATTTACCTATGCAGCCCTGTGGTCAAAGCCTTTTCTCCTGGAGACTTAATCTTTCCTGGAAGGATTTGTTTTTCTCTTCATATAATCATGGTTGCTATTGTTCTTGAATTCTCTCTCATTTCTAGTGCAAGTGGATAGCACCTTTTGAGGAAGGTTTTACTAAAACAAGACTATTTCGGTACTATGGTTTTCTTTTTCATTTATTGTTATAGAACGGTATTACTTCATTTTTTTCAAATGAAAGTTTTATTTCTGGGTTTTATTCAACCTCTTACTCTTGAAAGCGGCTTTTAGGTTAGAGGTCATGTCTGTTTATATATATCATGCCCATGTCTGTATTTGAGAATTTATACTGATTAATTATATATATATAATTATACATATTGTGAATATTAATTATGTATAATAAGCAAAAAAGGAGACTACTGTGAAGTACAGGAGGAAAAATAACTTGTGAACTTGCTTCATAAACATTAAAACACAAATGTTTATTTTTAAAATGTTGTACACTAAGTTATTTCTTTGATCAGAAGTATGTTATGGCTTCTGTGGACCCATAGAGCAATCCAGACTCCTTTGTACATTTAAATCATCTGTCTGATTTTGTACCTTAGGTCACACTTTTCTTTCTTCTCCTGGGCAGCCAGTCTTGTCATTCACAGATACTCTTTGGTGAGCATTACAACATCCCTTGTACAGGAATGTACAGAAACCTTCTTTCTCCCAGTCCAGAGGGGAGAAGGTGAAGAGCAGTACTATGAATGAGGAAACTGAGATGTTTCCTAATCCTAAATCTAATCCTCAGATTATGGTTTCAGTATTTGATTTAAAACTGGGACTTCCCAGCTATTCAGGCTTGTTTATAATTTGAATATTATTATAAGAAAACACTATATAACATAATTTGGGGGAATACTTAAATGGCTGCTCATTTTGTTGCTTTTGAAGTAATACAATTCTGACTCTGTAGGCTTACTGAAATCTGAGTATGATCTTTTATTCCTAAAATTCCTGAATATTAAATAGATCAGAACATCAATTCACAAATTTGAATACAATTAGAAACACCTTCTTAATAATAGCAAGGATCGCAACTTTGCCCAACTGGTTTGTTAAGATGCCAAGTAGCTTATATTAATAGGCTTTAC
Source organism: Bos taurus (assembly GCF_002263795.3). Taxonomy (NCBI): domain Eukaryota; kingdom Metazoa; phylum Chordata; class Mammalia; order Artiodactyla; family Bovidae; genus Bos; species Bos taurus. The sequence continues at coordinate 15,349,509 of NC_037339.1, forward strand.
CGCAAGCGCAGGCAGAAACTGCTAGAAAAAGATTTTAAATGAGAACAGTGGAGACTAGCAGGAATATTAAACAATGGTTTACCTTTTAAATGCTCTTGATCTCTTGAAATACTGTTTCTTTAGTCCTTTTCCAGAGAGGACAGACACGGGTGTGAGGTAAAGAAGAATCAGGGAAGTAGCTTCAAGGCCTCAAGGATTAGCCCAGAATCTTGACTTTAACCTTGTCTGTGTTTTAACTTGAGTTGGCAGTGCTCTTAAAGGCCTCCATGTTGAACTGGATCCAGAGTGGTCTCGTGGAAATGAATGCCTGTAACTTCCTGATGCCCAGCGTCTTCTTAACACACTGCTCTCATTACTTACGTGCCAATGTTAATAGGCACCCTTCCTGCTTACCTGTCACTTTAGCTTGTTTAGACCAGCCAGGCCCTTAACTTGTAAGAAGTGCCAGTCAGTTGTTTCTGCTGGGTTCTACATCATTGTGTGTGTGTGTGTGTGTGTTTGTGTGTGTGTGTGTGTTGCTCAGTCATGTTCGAGTCTTTGTGACCCCATGGATGATAGCCCGCCAGGCTCCTCTGTCCGTGGGATTCTCCAGGCAGGAATTCTGGAATAGGTTGCCCTTTCCTTCTCCATCATCATACAGAAGTATATGTCAAATTGAGACAGAGAGTAGGAAGGTCCAGCTTAGAAAAGAAGTTTGTGTGTTTTCAAGTCCTGGACAGCTTCTCAGCATTTTCCCTTTGTCATTCCCAGAAAGCGTTTTTCTCTTAATTCCTACTCAAAAAAAATTTATAATTATATCTAGGTCTTTTAGAAAGTATTAGGGCAAACAAAATAGATATTGATGAAACAATAAAACATCTTCAGTTGGAGGGAAGGGCCAGTTTTGTTTTGTTAATTTTAGTGAAAGAGACTTGGAAGAGATCCCAGTGACTTTCCTTCTGCATACAAATGCTGAGACCCAGAGATGTGAAGTAACTTCTCCAAAGTAACTCCGCTGTTTAGTGACAGATTTAGAACTGGGATGCTTCCATTCTTGTTATAAGAATGCACTTTGTGTAACTTAGCCTTTAATACTTTCTCTCAACGTTTTTCTGAAACTAGGTGGCAGTATATAGATCAATAAAATACCATCACAAAGGTGTGTGTTCATACTCATGAAGATTCTTTGGGCTGCAAGGAGCAGAAACCAGTAAGCAAACCAGTCTAGCTCAAGAAGCGGGGGAGGTGAGAAAATTTAGAAGAGGTCCTGGAATAGTTCCCAGAATCTAAAGAAAAGTTGGACAAATGGCCAGGCCTAAGGAAAGATAACCCTCATGAACCATAATAAATTCTGCTTAGTACGGTAGAATCACACAGCCTCTAGGACTGTAGTCCTCGAGGACCAGTAGTCCTTCCAGTAGTTGAATTAGAAGGTCGGAAATCATGAAATGATAGCCGAATGTATTCCTACTGCCTTAAACACTGTAGGACCCACCAATGCACATTTAGTCGCCAGTGTGCATGGAGGACAAGGCCTTTGCCCTCAGCATAGGACACTGATTATCTGATCTCTTTTTCTTGTGGAAAGTAAACCCATAATTTAGTTTAGATTTTTATTTTTGGTTTCTTGAAAAAGGAGCAAGACTTTAGACACAGTGAGACAGTACAAATGTAGAATCCTTCAAGACTTTCTCTCTTCTGGTCTCTAGTTGTCACTCCAGTACCTAATTTGACAGGTTTTTAGCAACTTATCTTTATATCACATCTTGCTGTTCTTTAGTTGTTTGGACGACTCTTTGCAACCCCATGGACTGTAGCCTGCCAGACTTCTCTGTCCATGGGTTTCTCCAGGCAAGAGTACTGGAGTGGGTTGCCATTTTCTTCTGCAGGAGATCTTCCCGACCCAGATCAAATCCTCATCTCCTGCATTGCTGGCAGATTCTTTATCACTGAGCCACCAGGGCAGCCCTTACCACATCTTACAAAGCATTAAACTTAGTTTTCATAGAAAGTCTCCCTCCCCCATACTCATAATTAATAGGATTATATAACATATAATCAAATTGCATAATTACTAACAGTAAAACTAGCATAAACAAGTTCTAGCATAGCTTGAGCAGAAGTGTGTGGGAGTGATAGAGATTAACCTACTACCCACTAGCGTATAGCAAGCTCTGGGCATCTGTCACCATATTTAAGAGGGAGATTGAGAGCCGTGCTAATCTAGAAGTGGGTTAAGTGGAGGCCTAGCAGAAGTGCTCCTAGTGTGTTAGAGTAGTTTATACACCTGTCTCATTCCAGCAAGCTCCAAGAAAGTAATCTGGAAGCCACTGGGTGGAAGGCGGGTCCCTGGAAATCAAAACCATTTTCCTAATGATATCAAGCGTTTTTGCCTTTTTCACTCTGATTTTCTACACAGTTTTCAGTTTTCATTTCTAGTATGGTCAATATCAGTAGATAAAATCCACATAAAAAGTTCTTTTGGATCCTCACATTTGTGAATGGCTGCACTAGACTCTGCTCCTTGAGGGCAGGAGCCAATTTCATATTTCTGAATTATTCCTGATGTATTTGCATAATCTTTTACATAAAAGGCACTCAGTAAATATTTGACAAATATATGAAAAAAAGCTCATTTTTCAAGTATTTACAGTCTTTCAAACTGAACCAACAAAGTAGTTTTAAGTCATGGTTTCTGTATTAATGAATATGATCTGTAATTAACAGCAGTGGTGTGCAAGTGAGTGCTTTCAGCTGACTTAAAATGTAATATATAATAGCTTTCCCCTGAAATCTTAAGCAGTGTTTTAGAGAAGCAGCACAGTTTAGTGAGGGAAAAAAAAAATGAAAGCATGTTCCTGAGAGGTTTTAAAAGTGTGTGATGGTTTTATATCTTGCTTAGGGGGCTATAAGTAAATTTTTTTTTTTTTTTTCCAAGAGAGGGGAAAGGGCAAAGAGTGAACAGAGATGTGGCCTTATTTAAGAGCAGCCAGTTGATGGAAATTTTCATTGCTGCTGATGAAGACCTTTCCTTTCACTTGAGAAGCTATTTTAGATTTGAAAAGAGAATATGATGGACAGGAAATCATGGTTTGGGGAAGTGAATGTTGCTGCTTTGAGTGACCTTGTTGGAGAAGGGTGATGATGAGTGGTGGCCAGGTGAAAGCAGGTAGGTGCTTTAGATGCCTGCTACTCTTTCAGACATTGTAAGTGTGAAACGTCTTCAGCAGAAACTTTTAAATAAAAATTAAATTCACCTTGTCCACCCGAGAGTGCTGTGCTGTGCTGTGCTTAGTCGCTCAGTCCCTTCTGACTCTTTGCTACCCCATGGACCGTAGCCCGCCAGACCCCTCTGTCCATGGGGATTCTCCAGGCAAGAGTACTGGAGTGGGTAGCCTTTCCCTTTTCCAGGGGATCTTCCGAATCTAGGTCTCCCTCATTGCAGGCAGATTCTTTACCAGCTGAGCCACCAGAGAAGCCCAAGAATACTGGAGTGGGTAACTATCCCTTCTCCAGAGGATCTTCCTGAACCAGGATAAGAATACTGGAGTGGGTAGCCTTTCCCTTTTCCAGGGGATCTTCCGAACCAGGGTCTCCTGCTTTGCAGGCAGATTCTTTACCAGCTGAGCTACCAGGAAAGCCCCCACCCAGGAGTAGGTACTGTTAAATAAGTGTGGAACATTCACAGATGGTATTGAAAGGTAGCTTCTTAGTATTCAACATTAGTAAATACATGGGTATGTAAATTATCTTTGGAGACAGTATTCTAGATTTATTTCATTTTTTAAAAAGGATTAATTTATGTTTCAGTAGTGAGCTATTCTCATGCATTTAAGTCCCTGTATATTGGAGTCATTCCCAAATCTTGTGATTGTTACGACAAGAATCGTTCTAGCTTAAACTTTCAGCTTCAGTAGAGGGGCATGCTTGAATATAAGATTTGTTTTTGCTTTAAGAAAATTCAAATTTTAATATTACTAAATTCATTAGTAAGAGGAAATTACTTTTAGAATTTAAATTTAATATAAAATAATTCCAGCCTGCTTGTTTCCTTCCTGCCATATTTTGGTATAAGGTAGACATGCTTCTCATCATCACCCTTTGCAGTCATCTGTCACCCTGTACCTTGAGGTTTGTGCTTATGTTGCATCAGACTATTGAATTACTGTGTGTTTGCAGTTAGTACTTAGGGGCTGTAATAAGGAGTTCCAGGATTTTGGAGACAAAATCAGAAAAGGTCACCATAAAATTTTTGGTGTGTGGAAGACCTCATTTATGGATATGGATATGCTGGATCCCTGTTGCTGCGTGCGGGCTACTCTCTAGATACAGTGCTTGGGCCTGTCATTGTGGTGGCTTCTCTCGTTATGGAGCACGGCTTCGTTAGCTGTGGCTCTCAGGTTCAGCAGTTGCGGCACTAGGGCTGTAGAGCGTGTGGGCTCAGTAGCTGTGGCGCACAGGCTTAGTTGCCTCGAGGCATGTGGAATCTTCCCAGACCAGGGATCGAACCGATGTCTCCTGCATTGGCAGGTGGATTCTGAACCACAAGACCACCAGGGAAGTCCAGAAACTTTTTCTCATATAAATCATGTGGGCGTGGTTCCACCTGCAGTTTATGTTTTGGTCAGTTTATCTGTTCGCCCAGTGAACTGTATGCTTCTTGAAGACAGTACTGTATCTCAGTCATCTTCGATTCTACAGTGCCTAGATGGTTCCCTTCGCATGGTAGGCACTTAGTTAGTGTTTGTGGAATGTATGAGGTCATTGGCCCTCAAAAGATGGATCATAAATGCATTGCTGAGGAGCCAGAGGAGTTCCTGAATCTCTCCTGGATACTTGGGTGAATTCTCTTAGAAATATGATTGAACCGTAACTGTTCCTAACCATAGTCATCCATTTCCAGAATGCACTAAGGCTGGTGCCATCGTGGGTCAGTCATATATGCATTATCAAATAAGATGAGATCCAAAGTGACTTGGGGCCTGGTAGGCGCACAACAGTAGGTGCTAACTTTTGTTTCTCTTGAATATTGTATCAGGGTCACCGTAAGAATTCTTACTAACAGTGGGAAAATTTTTCCTTCTGTTTGGACAAATGTTCATAGCAGTTAAAAGCTCTCATTTGGCCACACCCATATTAATCATTTTGCTGAAAAATAGAAGTTAGAGCAACTGGCAGGCGGAACTGGTATTCTATATAACCTAGGCAAGAACCTGACTAGTTTCACAGTATTTTTTAGGCTAGCTGTTTTAGTCAAAGTGTATTCTAGAATTTTGTTTTTTGGACATATATGTATACATACCCACACATTCAAATACGTGTATGTATATACCTTTGATTTAGTGCTTTAGACTTTTTCAGAAGTTACTTCTCTGTACACCCTTCAAAGATGATATAGCCTGTACACCCTTCAAATTTTTATTTGATTTTATGCCCTTTTAAGCCACTCTTTAGAAAGAGCTAAGTGTTTAAAAGCTGTTATTGGCAAGGGGCTGCAGCAGTCTAAATAAACCTGACAGGAGCCCGGTGTTTCACTACAAGTTTTTTTGCTATTCTGATCAGTGATACCACTATAAACTTAAAAATATTCCTTTTCTTTTCTTGATTTATATTATTGACTATATTTGATTGTGATCACTGTTACTGTGGTTAGTGTGTCAAAATACAGTCTTGAAAATGATAAATGTTATCTAAATACATTTGTTAATTTTTTTCTTTCCATTCAAGATAAGCTTTCACTGGAAGGAATAGTGGTACAAAGAGCTGAATGCCGACCTGCTGCCAATGAAAACTACATGAGGTTAAAGAGGTTGGTGTTTATTACTTTAAAACGATACCTGGTGTGTTTTTTTTTTGTTTTTTTTTTTTAGAATTGAAATACATATATTAGATTGCCTGTTGACTACATGAAAACAATGGTTATTGTTGCAAGTGTTTTCTTCAAAGCTTGTTTGTTTTTAAAATCAAATAAATAAGAACAAATTTTTAGTTACAAAATAAGTAAGTCATGAGGATGCTGACTATAGATAATAATAGTTTATTGCACATTTGAAAGTTGCTGAGAGAAGAGATCCCAAAAGATCTCATTGCAAGAAAAAACAATTTTTTTCAACTATGCTTGCTGTCGGAAGTTAGACTTACTGTGGTGATCCTTTTCCAGTGTGTACGCTTGACTGAATCCTTACCGTGTATTCCTGAAACTAATACAATGTCAGTCACATTAAAACTAAACTCAGAAAGAGTTTCTTCAGTAAGGGGACTTTGAGGACCTAGGCTGTTAATTTGGGTTGTATTCAGCTACTTTGTTACTATAACCTGGAATCAGAATTTGTAAATGTCTTTTTCTGGTTGTCCTTGTAAATCTTGATTCTCTGAAGACATGTTACAAGATCTTTGCACCATTTTATTTTCAAGGGCTATAATTTTCCCATGATGAATGTGTATCTAAAATACTATACACTAAAAAGCAAGTATAACTAGTTGCTAGAATACCATCCTTTTTTCTTAATCTACAGAGAACTTTTATAAACCATTACCTTGTTAGAGATTTTGCTTTGGTGTCCCTCCTCCACACTTTTGGACGTGGTTATTACCCTTTTGTAATTCATGCTTAAAGGTTATGATTGCAAATTCTTGGTACTTCAAATTTTGTGATTTTCAAAGAGTCAACAATTTTTTAAACTTGGAAGAAACGTATTGTACTTGTTTTATAGTTTATATCGAATGTATTTGAATCCCCCATATAGTCTTGAATTACACATTTTAAAATTTACCCTGTACTTAACTATGTGAAATAGTAGTGAACAAAACAAAAGAATCTCTCTGCCCTCATGGTGCATACATTTGAGAAGGTTGTAGCTGCACTGAACTGGTAGCTGGGCTCACACTTCCAAGAGGCAGCCACAGCACCTCTGAATATCCACATTGACTGAACTGGATCAGCTCTCAATTTCACATCTTTTAAACTCCCCTGCCCCGCCCCTCTCAATTAGATCAGATGTCTGTCTCTTGGGAATGAAACAGAGACTAGTTTTCTTGTCCAATAACTCTTCTAATTTCAATTCCTCCCCAGGGCAAGGGAAAGGATGACAATCAAAATGAAAAATTTTTATAACAGTAAATAACTTTGGAACACAGGCAGATGTTCCTCTTTGGTTTTAGCCTATAAAGTTTATTATGTAATACAATTCTTCTTGAGAATTTATCGTCTTCAAATAACTACTGAACTTGGAAAATGCAAAATCTGATTACTCAGCTCTTTGCCAAAATATTTTTCTGTGGTCTTAATTTTCTTTAAAAGTTTCTAAAGATTTCTGGTGATCAGATCAGGCAAGTCACCTGCTGTGTTATGAAACGGCTGCTTTTTCCTTACCAAAGAAGACGTTAAAATTGTTTAGCCTTTTGGAGTATGCTGAAAGACCAGCTATCACATAGTTCAGTTTCGTCAGTGACTTAAGGAAACAGGGTAATTCAGGAGATGATAATCATGTGAGTTTCATAAATAGATGCTATATGACATAAGTCTTGAAGGCTGAGACTTTTTTTGACCAAGTGGGAAAAGATGGGAATAAGAACACTTTAGACAGACAGACAGGCAGGTACAGAGACCTGGGGAAAACATCCTCCTCTCTCCCACCTCACATCCAATGTGTCAGAAAAATCTTCCTGAATGTACCTTCCAAATATTACACAGCTGCTGTCTGACCACTTCCCAGCACCCACATGATCTGCCTTTGTGTCTCATCTGGATCACGGCCAGAGCCTCCTACCAGAGTTCCTGCTTCTGCCCTTGCCCCACTGCTGGCAGCACAGTAGCCAGAACAGTTCTTGTAAAACCTGTCAAGTCGTGCCATTCCTTTGCTCACCTGTCACTTGCAATGCTTCCCATATTACTCAGAATAAAACCCAAGTCCTTGCAGTTGTCTGCAGGGACCTCCATGGTCTGCCCACCCTTCTCTTCCCCTTCTCCCCATCTGAACCTGCTGTCTCCCTCCCCTTGCTCATCTGCTCCATCCACGCTGATCTCCTAACAGCCCACAAGCATAGGCACACTTCCATATGAGGCCTTTGCACCGGATGGTCTTTCCTGCCTGGAGCGTGCTTTCTCCAGATAGCTTCATGGCTCGCTTCCTCACCTCTGTCACGTCTCTTCTCAAATTCTACTTTTTCAATAAGGCCTGCCCTGACCACTCTATGCTTGTGTATAGCACGTATTACCTAATGTAATTTACTTACTATATGTATTGCCAGCTTTGCCCCAGAGCAGTTTAAGCTCCCATGGTTTGTTTTTTGTTTTATGTATACTTGCTTTTTGTTCACTCATACGCGCACAAACATACACCCTGAGTGTCTAGAATAGTTGGTGACATGTAGTAGGTAGACAGGAAATATGCGTTGAGTGAATAAATGGCGGGAGAGACGATTAAAGAGTCTCTTATGCTTGTTAGACAACTTGTTAAAGAGCCATATGTGCTGTGGTAAGAAGTTTGGACTTGGTGTGCTATTGCTATTAAGGAGGCACTGAAGAATTTTAATCTGGATGGAAAGTGAAGGGACTGTGTTTTTAGAAGAGTCATTCTCGCCATGGGTTCCCAGGTGGCACGGTGGTGAAGAATGCCTGCCAATGCAGGAGACAGAGGAGACTCAGGTTCAGTTCTTGGGTCGGGAAGATTCCCCGGAGGGGGAAATGGCAACCCACTCCAGTTTTCTTGCCTGGGAAAATCCCATGGGCAGAGGAACCTGGAGGGCTACAGTCCATGGGGTTGCAAGGAGTTGGACACGACTGAGTGAGTGAGCACACACACATGCATTCTGGCCATGGTGCAGAGACTGAGACCAGGGAGGGAAGTTAGAGGCTGGCGTCATAGTCCAGGTACAAAGTGTCAGAATGACTAAACACAGTGGTTCTAGGCCGAAGGGAGATGAGAGACTTAGTTTGAGGATGTTTGGAGGTAGAGTCGGCAGGACTTGATAAGCCCATCTCAGACTTCCTGAGTTGTGGGACAGGGGCTTTCTCCAGACCCAGACTGATCGTGGTGGCTCTTGTGTTGTGGCCAAATGCACGTCCTGCTGTGAGGCTCAGGCTAGCTCTCTGCCACCCTGTGTAATGTGCTCACGAAGGCAGAGGGGTAGAGACGCCCTTAGAATTTCAGTCCGATTGACAATTTATGTAAAAAGTTAAAAAAGCAAGAAGTACTTAAACTTAGGAAGAGTGAGCATAGCATAGTGAAGTCAGTCATGTCCGGCTCTTTGCGACCCCATGGACTGTAGCCCACCAGGCTCCTCCGTCCATGGGATTTTCCAGGCAAGGGTACTGGAGTGGGTTGCCATTGCCTTTTCCAGGGGATCTTCGGGACCCAGGGATCAAACCCGGGTCTCCGCATTGTAGGCAGATGCTTTACCGTCTGAGGCACCAGGGAAGACTAGGAAGAGTACCAGTGAGTAAATTACCAAAACAGGAGAGTAATCTGAGCCTTAAGTCGTAGCTCATGTATTTTGTTGATCATTAGTCAACATTTTCAGACTCCTTCTGTGATCACTGGAGAAGGAAATGGCACCCCACTCCAGTATTCTTGGCTGGAAAATCCCACAGACAGAGGAGCCTGGTGGGCTGCAGTCCATGGGGTCACTGAGTCGGACACAACTGAGCAACTTCACTTACTTACTTACTTACTGTGATCACTAAGACTCAGTTTAAAAAAAAAAAAAAAATCACTAGATACTCTTCTTGCTCTAGAGAGCTTTCCATCTTTGAACCTCATCAAAACGCACAGAGCGGATTATCTAAAGATCTTTATTGACAGTGCAGTGAGGGAGGAACACAAACGTGGTGGCACTGCTGATGGCAAGTGGAAAGACAGGCGGCCGGGTGTGGGTGCTGTCAGAGCAGAAGTGTGTGAGAGCAGAGTCAGCAGCTCGGTGTTTCAGATGTCCTGTACTGTGGACATTTCACACATTGAGTCAGAGAGTTTTAGGGCCTTCTTTTTTCTTTCTATTGGCTGTACCGCGTCTTTGTTGTCCTTTGGGCTTTTTTCTAGATGCAGCGAGCCGGGGCTACACTCAATTTGCTGTGCACGGCTTGTCATTGCGGTGGCTCCTCTAGTTGCGCAGCGCGGGCTCTAGGGCCCTCGGGCTTCAGGAGCTGCGGCACGTGGGCTCAGCACCTGTGGCTCCCAGGCTTAGTTGCTCAGAGGCGTGTGGGACCTTCCCAGATCAGGGATCAAACCGTGTCTTCTGCGTCGGCAGGCAGACTCTTGACCACTGAGCCACTCGGCAAGTCAGGCCTTCTTCTGTCTGCCTGCCCTTGAATGACATTCAGGCGTTTCTGATCACCTGGCTCTTGTCTCACTTCCTGGCTTCACTTTCAGCTCGTCTCCTTCACCTAGATGCCCGACAGTTACAGCACACTAAAGCTGTTTTCCCAGATGCGCTAGGCCCTCGTACATTTTATGCCTGTGTAACATGTTGCATCCTTTACCTAGAATGCCTTAGCTGCCTTCTGCCAGGAGCCTTTAAAAGCAACCCAGGCGTCACTCAGAGAAACCTCGTGCCTTCCACTCCCCGGTCCAGGCAGGATCCTGTGCTCCCCCGTTCTGTTCTTCTTCACTGGTAGTGTATAAATGTCTGCTGCTGAGGTGTACATGGTTGCATCTTCTACAACATTACAGACTTCATAAGAACGGAGAATGAGAGCTCTGGTTTTCTTCCTTGCCTGTTCGCTTTCCCTTCTTCCTTTCCTTCTTGTATGTTCAGCACTTGGCGTAGTTCTTTACAAATAATAGATATCTAGAAGTATTTGTTGGGTTGAAATGGATTGAAATAAAAAGGGAAGGCAAAACTAGGTACAGAGACATGGAAGTCAGCAGCATTCAGCTTCTTTGTTTAACTTCTGCATGTTTATGTCACTAATTCAGCTAAAAATCCTTGTCTCGAAAGTTTTTATTTTTAATTCTTTCATTGTTTGTGGGTCTTCTTAAAAAACCTAATAAGAAAAGCCTTTCCCTCTGGGAACAGAGTACTGGTTGCAGACGGCTTTCTTCCCTGTGCTAAGACTCCAAACAGCAGGGAGCAAGATGTGATTCACGCTGTCTCCCAGGGAGAACTGATCCTGTGGTATCTGCCTTGTCTTGTTATGAGGCAAGCAGAAAGGACCCTCTCACTCAGTAGATCTGTATATAATTTGTGGGGAGTGTAATTCATGCCCAGAGAAGTATCTGCAAATAAAATTTTTGCAGTAACAGCACCAAAGCATTTTCTTTCCACCACATTTAAACTAGTCCTTGGAGTTTTTACTTTTCCCCATATATATATATCTCATAAAGATTAATTATTTTATAAATGATTTTTCTTATATATTAGGATGATGATCTCATACCAGGTCCCTTTATATTTAAAAAAGAAGTACAAGATGGGTTGTAAATAGGATATGCTAAGCGTTGCTTCAGTTGTGTCCGACTCTGTAACCCTATGGGCTGTAGCCTGCCGGCCTCCTCTATCCAGGAATTCTCCAGGCAAGAATACTGGAGTGGGTTGCCATTTCCTTCTCCAGGGGATCTTCCCCACCTAGGGATGGAACCAGCGTCCTTTAAGTCTCCTGCATTGGCAGGTGGGTTCTTTACCACTAGTGCCACCTGGGAAGCCCTGTAAATAAGATGATTATATAATTAATCATTTAAAATAGGATGCTTTTTTCTTTTTAATTTATTTTTTAATTAATTTATTTATTTTAATTGGAGACTACTTTACATTATTGTGGTGGTTTTTGCCATACATTGACATGAATCTGCCCCGGGTGTACATGTGTTCCCCATCCTGAACCACCCCCCACCTCCCTCCCCATCCCATCCCTCAGGGTCATCCCAGTGCACCAGCCCTGAGCACCCTGTCTCATGCATCGAACCTGGACTGGCAATCTGTTTCACATATGGTAATATACATGTTTCAATGCTATTCTCTCAAATCATCCCACCCTCGCCCTCTCTCACAGAGTCCAAAAGTCTGTTCTTTACATCTGTGTCTCTTTTGCTGTCTCACGTATAGGGTCATTGTTACCATCTTTCTGAATTCCATATATATGCATCAATATACTGTATTGGTGTTTTTCTTTCTGACTTAATTCACTCTGTATAATAGGCTCCAGTTTCATCCACCTCATTAGAACTGATTCAAATGCATTCTTTTTAATGGCTGAGTGATATTCCATTGTGTATATGTACCACAGCTTTCTCATCCATTCATCTGCTGATGGACATCTAGGTTGCTTCCGTGTCCTGGCTATTATAAACAGTGCTGCGATGAACATTGGGGTACACGTGTCTCTTTCAATTCTGGTTTCCTCAGTGTGTATGCCCAGCAGTGGATTGCTGGGTCGTATGGCAGTTCTATTTCCAGCTTTTTAAGGAATCTCCACACTGTTCTCCATAGTGGCTGTACTTTGCACTCCCACCAACAGTGTAAGAGGGTTCCTTTTTCTCCACACCGTCTCCAGCATTTGTTGTTTGTAGACTTTTTGATAGCAGCCATTCTGACTGGCGTGAGATGGAACCTTATAGTGGTTTTGATTTGCATTTCTCTGATAATGAGTGATGTTGAGCATCTTTTCATGTAAAACAGGATACTTTTACGAAGGAAAGTAGGCCTAACTAGAGAAAAAGCCACACTGAGACAACACTGTAAACTGTCCCAGATAAACTGGGATGTAAAATGACCCTTACTGTGAATAGCCTGGATAAATTAAAATGCCAAATTTAAAACAAGAACTTGAAGAGTCAAATACTGAAAGTTCTGGCGATTAGGAAACATGTACCACAAAATCTAGAACGTTCAGCTATGGCTGAACTTAAGCTTGATGTGAGTCCCAGTAGCCACACAAAGTTGGGCATATGACAGTGTTCTTTTCATGTTTAAATGTATGTTTACATAATATTAATGTAAATTTGTATATAAAGTTTCTTACACAGTAAAATGAATAATAAACTAAAATCAGTTTTATAGTAAAACAGTTAATTATTAATAAAAACTGAGGTCATAGAAGTAACTCAGAGTTCAATAAAGGTAATTTTATGACCAGGGAAATAATAGTATTGGATTTTAGCTTTCTGGTGATCTTATTTGAAGCACATTTTATTGAACAGAGGTTTTGACAAATATTGAGGTTAATGGTTAGTATACTAGTTATATGCTTGCATTCGTAAGTGTCAGAAAATCCAACGCCAACTCGCTTAAAAATAAAAGACACCTATTGACTCACCTGAATTGAATCCAGTGGCGCTGTGCACTTCAGCTGCAGCTTTACTTAGGAGTTCTCAGTGTCACCAGTGTTTTAGCTCTGTTCTGAGTTCACCTATTGACTCACCTGAATTGAATCCAGTGGCGCTGTGCACTTCAGCTGCAGCTTTACTTAGGAGTTCTCAGTGTCACCAGTGTTTTAGCTCTGTTCTGAGTTTTGGGGCCCATTTTTCTCCAGCTCCCCTGTTTTCAGACTGACCTTTCTCTTGGTAGCAAGACAGCCACTTGCAGCTCCCAGGATTATCTGCCTCTTTTTTCATTATTAAGCCCCAGGAGCTGAGTGACTTTGTCTTCAACCAACCCTTCACTTCCTTCCATGGGCCATCATGGATTCTGAGTTTATCCTGGAACCAGTAAATATGTCAGTGAGGATGGGAAGCATGGATTAAGGCTTTGAGCCCACCTGTGGACATGTATAGGAGGGAGGGTCAGTCACATCCAGAACACGTGGCTGCTGTTCTGTACGGAGGGGCTGGGGTGGGGGCGAGGCCTGGGGAGGTCATCATCAGATCAACAGCAAAACTGTTCTTACCAGAAAAAGCATCTTAGGTCAGAAACACTCATCCAGGATGTTTGCATCCTTTGTTGCTTCCTTTTGGGGAATGACCGTCTTCTCTCTCGTGAGAAGGTCCAGATTTTTATTAGAAAGCAACTCTGGACCTATGAAGATGCCTTAACAGGGTGAGATGGGTGAAAGGTCAGGCTCTGGGGTCTCACTGCCTGGTTTCAGAGACTGGCTTCCCCAGTGACTGGCTGGCTGAGCTTCGGCGAAGTACATGGCCATTCTGCGCCTTCATTGCCTCATATTTTATAAAATATGATAGTGGCGTTTATGTCAGGGTTGTGATAATGATTAAATAGCACTATATAATATATGATGTGTCTGACACAGAGTACTCAGTAAATATTAACTATTATGTTTATGACTTACCTGAGTAAGTACTCCTGTCCCAGAGATATTCCCAACCCATCCTGGTTTGTCTTTAGCTCTCATGATAAAAAGAGACTTGCACACAAAGATTCTTTTTGAATTCCTGCCCTGAGGTAGATAAATTAGTTTAATCAAGTTTAAATTGGAAATAGGGCAGAAAGAGAGCTAGAGCTGAGAAAAAGAACGTGAAGATTTTTTCTTTTATTAGAGACTTTGTGGTAATAATCCTCTTTTCAAAACAAAATCTGTAAAGTAGTGGTTTAGATGTTCCTAGATATTATCCAGATTCAGACCCAGGGATCTGAGTTCACTTTCTCTGCACAATCTTCATCTACCCTTTTCTTCCCCTCAGGGACTCCTTAATGTGCCCAGCATCATGGATAGATCTGAAAGCCCTGGAGTTGTAGTGTGTAAATCTTCTAGATGTTCAGAATCTTTATGAAAACTATAAAGGATACTGATCTTGAAAATTTCCCAAGTTGCCTTTGGAAATCTTATCGTCCCCTCCTGCAGTGATGCTTTGGCTGATGGCTCTCCTGAGGCAACCAAATGTGTGATTTTGTAAAACATGGGGCTGTAAGTCGTCTTCATCAAAGATTTTTTGAAGGACCAGGGGACTGGAAGTCCTAAAGAACCCACCCAAGAAGGCAGCTAGCTTGCTTGGCTGTAAGCATGCCCTGTTCTCACATCCTTTCTCCTCGAAGTGCACCTTTTTAATTAGCACTTAAGAGTGAAGGATTATGTGAAAGAAGCTGGATGTCTTCACTGAAGTGTTAATACAATAATTTTTAAATATATTAATAGATAGCTGTAGTAAACTTGCAAAAATACCAGTGGGATAGAAGTACCACGAAAAGCTAGTCACGGTGTTTTATCCAGAGTTTTTTAAAAGGCCG
The DNA here is from genome assembly GCF_002263795.3 of Bos taurus. Classification (NCBI taxonomy): domain Eukaryota; kingdom Metazoa; phylum Chordata; class Mammalia; order Artiodactyla; family Bovidae; genus Bos; species Bos taurus. The sequence continues at coordinate 15,364,602 of NC_037339.1, forward strand.
CCACAGGTCCTCATGGGTAATGCTGTTTGGTGCAAGCAAGCTTCTTAGGGAAATTAATGGTAAACGTGGTCCTTTTCCCTCTGAAAAGCCATAGCAGGTGTCCCCACAGCCCTTGAGCTGTAGACTGCTCCTGAAGGCTTAGTATTTTGATGAAATAGGATTTCCAAATGATTGTAAAAAGTTGCTGGGAGTATATATGTGTATGTATGGAGGAGAAGGGGACCACCTGGCGTGCTGCGATTCATGGGGTCGCAAAGAGTCGGACACGACTGAGCGACTGATCTGATCTGATCTGATGGATACACACACACATATACATAATTAAACCATTGGCATAATTAAGCAACAAAGATTTTATATAATTTCCTTTTTTCAAGTCCTCAGATGTTTTTACCTTAAGGCTGGAGGAGGAGAGGAATATTTTTTCATCATCTGGGTACTGTTCTTTCTCCCTGGACATCGCTTGTCTTTGGAATTCCCCGCCTCTTCTGCCTGCTCTCTTGGTTCCTCAGGCTTCTAACCCCTTCTTTGCTGCCATTCCAGCTCAAGTGTGCACTAGTGCAAAACCAGTCGTTTCCCATCTTCCCTGAGTTCTCTCCTGTCCCCCTGTCTGCAGTGCTCTTTCGTGCTTTCCTGCTTGCCACACTCCTGTTCATCCTTTCAGATTCAGCTCAAATGTAAACCTCTCCAGCCATTTCTCCCCACACAGGATAAAGGCATCATCTCCACCAAGTTCCTGTAATGCTATACATTTGCTAGTAAACCACTAATCGCATTTCGCTTCTCATTTTACTTTTACTGTTTCTGTTTACATCTCTACCAGATAGTGAGGCCCTTGAGGGCAGGGACTATGAGCTCATTCATCTTTGCTCCAGCAACTTGATGTTCAATAAAAAGCTAGTAGAGTAATTGACCAAAAGTCAGCGTTTTCAAGTTAAGAATTTGCAGTCTACCTTGATTAATGAACCTCTCCAGGATGACTACTCTTTTAAAAATGCATTTAGCTGTATTTAAGATTCAAATTATAGGTCCTGAGAAACAGTATTGGCATGTGGTGCTGTTTCTACAAAGCTTCACAGCTTTGCAGGATAAAAATACCTCAGTACACAATTTCTCTTTGTTCACTCACAGTTGAAAATCAACAGGGCTAAACCTTAGGCAAAACTGTGAAGTATGGAAAGTTTATCTTTATTATCCCAGCGTCTCCTTTCTTCATTTCTTTTCTTCTGAGTAATACTATCTTTAGGCATCTGCTTTTTATCCTGTTCTGATCTTTTTTATTCTATCAATTCTGAATACATTTGAAGAATGAATGGGCGTAAGTCAAACTGGGCATTTGATTTTAAACCTCTTCTTACTAAATGTGAAATAATAGCCATCAGGTTACCTGTTTAAGGTATTTGAGTAGGGAGTCTTGTCTTTTTTTTTCATGAGGAAGTAAAGTCATTGAAATTATACCATTTTTAGGTTGGCCCAGTACACACATTGAGTAGTCCTTTTCATTTGTCAGGGGAACTTAACCTCCAGAATAACCATCTCTGTGTCCTGGCTCCAGTGGGTAGATCTGACCTGGCTGTAATTGTTGGAGATCTGTTCTGAGAATTTATCACTTGCTGCTGAATTTTGACCGCAAAAATAGCCAAATGGTCTTAGGCAGAATTGGGGCCACCCCTAGTCCATATGATGCCGTGTACAAAATTTTAAAGGTGATCCTTCCTCATTTGTATCTGTCAGAAGTCATGGTAATTTATGTATTTTGTTAAATAAGCCATTACTACCATCTGCCAGAAAATCGCCACAGTAATTAGACAAGTCTTCGCTGTCTCTGGTGTGAATGTGCAGCACCACTGTGCACACTAAACAGACGGAGCTGGGAGGGAGCTCTGCTTCCTGGTTTGCTGCAGGCCTCCACGTCCTGTTTTCCTACCAGCTGATCTGAAGTTTAAGTTGCTTGCCTGATCCTTGAAGGCACTGGATTTTCAACTCTTGGTTTGTGATTCCCTGAACCTTTTGAAAATGAAGGAAAGATACCACGTGTGCCTTTACTAGGAACAAGGCTCCCATTTAGTTCATTGAATTGGTAGGAATAATGATAATCAAGCCTTTAACTTACTTAGGAAGAACTAGTCTAAACTTGGGATGATCTGGCTTTAAATATTCTTAGTAGTTTGTCAATCAAAGTACAAGAAAACCGGACTCATGAACATCTATATATTCTCTCTCTTGCTTGAAGAGTGTAATGCAATTGCAGTGAGATATATTGTTTTTATTTAAAAAAAAAAAAAACTTGGAATTTTTTTTTAAGAATCTTCAATTTATATGTAGAGGAAGAAAAGATATTGTTTACAAATTTTTTAAAAACTGCTTAGGGGAAACAATTTTAGGGATCACACACTCTTAAATGGCTTCATATTAATTAGATGTTTATTTTAGTTACTTTTTTTTTAAAGTCTTATTTCCATTTTCAGAAATGAGACTGTTGAGTCATAGAGAAGTTGTGGTTGCCCAAGCTCACAGTTTGTAAATGACAAAGCTGGAGTTTGAACCGAGATCTAATTGATTCCAGTGTGTTAAATGGCAGGCTGACTCTTCTGGCCTTTATTGTTTCAAAACGTTGCCTGGCTTATCAGTAGGAAGAAGAAACGGAGCTTGTTCTTTTTCTTTCCTCTCTTGTTCTGGGTGATCATTGCATTGATGTCCCTCGGTGTAAACTATTAATAGTATCGTTAGTACCATCATTCTATTTCATTATACAATAGGGTAACATTTATGTATTTATATATAAGATATAAAGTGGCTTCATTGTTTCAGTTTAGATTTTTTGATCTAATTTCAGAGCCTAAAACTTAACACTGAACGTTGCTAGCATAACTTAATTGAATTTTAAAGCCCCGTGTATCTGTAAGGAGAGAGGTAGAATATTAAGTGATTTTGTGTCTGTGGAGTTTGTTATTTTACTTTTGTGATATTTATGTGAAATTTATAGTACTTTGAGTAGTTTTGATGAGCTGGTAGTTGAGCTATTTTTACTAGTTTTCTTTAGTATACCCTGGTATTATAGTTGTCATGTACTGTATACTGATGTGTGTGTGAGACTTTGAAGACCACTGAATGTCTGAAACTTTTCTCTTATAATATGTTCTGTATTTGAGGAAAACTGAAAAGATGAAATTGGTAATAATAATGTTCACACAGAAACTTTTCAAACCAAACAATAGTAGACAGATGGGAAAAACAGGGGAGAAAGATGTAAGCTTATACAAAACAAAATATATATTCCCACTAAAATGTAGTTCCATGAGGGCAAAGCTTTTTGTCTGCTTTATTCACTGGTGTATCTCTAGTGACTGGAAGAGTACCTGGCACCTAGTAGGTGCACAGTGAATATTTGTGGGATGAAGAAAGGAAGGAATGGGACTTAGGCATTGTCTTACAGGCTGCCTAGAACTTTGATCACAGTGAGACACGCTGCTGCATGCCAGGCTGATTTATCTACTCTTGTCACTTCCCCATATTTCATAGCTTCAGAGCATTATTTATTACTCATTTGCTCAACAGATATTTACTGAGCATCCAATGTATATACTAAGCAGTGTAACATACAGCAACCAGAGCTTATTCATTTTGGGAAGTGGATCATAGATGGGTACTAAATAATAATTTAGATTATATGATTGTATATAATAAGAGAGGTTGACACAGGCAGTAAATTTCAGGTTTCAGAAAGTATTGATTTGGTGAATTTAAGAGAAAGGAGTCAGAGAGTTTGCCTAGATGAAGACAGGGAGGGAGAGATTCTAAGTGGAACAGCACAGTGTAGTTTGAGATCAATCAATAGGAGTGTTTTAGGAAACATAGATCAGCCTGGCAGATTAGACAGAGGGCTGACTGTAGGGTGTTTCAGTGTTACACTGAACAAGCAGGTGATCAGTGAATCACTGATAGAGCATATTTCACCCAGAGGGAGATTCCTAGGTCTCCTTCATAGCTTTGTCCTTGGCACACTCTCCTCACTTGGCCTTCAGTTGAGTTCAGTCACTCAGTCGTGTCCAGCTCTTTGAGACTGCAAGGACTGCAGCACACCAGGCTTCTTTGTCCATCACCAGCTCCCAGAGCTTGCTCAAACTCATGTCCATTGAGTCAGTGACGCTATCCAACCATCTCATCCTCTGTCGTCCCCTTCTCCTCCTGCCTTCTATCTTTCCCAGCATCAGGGTCTTTTCCAGTGAGTCAGTTCTTCGCATCAGGTAGCCAAAGTATTGGAGCTTCAGCTTCAGCTTCAGCATCAGACCTTCCAATGAATATTCAGGACTGATCTCCTTTAGGATGAATTGGTTTGATCTCCTTGCAGTGCAAGGGACTCTCAAGAGTCTTCTCCAGCACCACCATTCAAAAGCATCAATTCTCCGACACTTAGCTTTCTTTATGGTCCAACTCTCACGTCCATACGACTACTGGAAAAACTAGGAGTCTTTGTAGCTCCTGCTTCTCTCTTTAACTCTTCCCTTCCTATGTTATCTTACTGACTGATCCTATCCCCTTTAAACAGTTATAACAAAGGAACTCCAGAATTTGTATCTCCATCCCAGACCTGTCTCCTGACCTTCACACCCATACATGTACAGCATTCCCCTTGATAGTGCCACTTGGATATCTAACAGCATCTCAGCTTCACAGGCCAGAAATTGGATTCTTGGTTTTTACCCACCCTCCCAGCCCTAACACAGTCTTCCCCCAGTCTTCACCATTTCTACTCAGTTACTCGGGCAAAACACCTGGGACTTGTCCTTGAGTTCTCTTTTGACAGGAACATGCAGTCCATTATCAGGGTCTACCAGCTGTACCAACACCATTCACTGACCTGCTGTGTATGACCACTGCTGCTTCATTGTTCTGCCTTCTTCACCTGTATTTAGGACTGACTACCTGATTGCTTCCCTGGTGGCTCAGACTGTAAAGAATGTACCTGCAATGCAGGATACCTGGATTCAGTCCCTCAGCTGGGAAGATCCCCTGGAGGCGGGCATGGCAACCCACTCCAGTCTTCTTACAAGGAGAATTCCATGGACAGAGGAGCCTGGCGGGCTACAGTCCATGGGGTCACAAAGAGTTGGACCCAACTGAGTAACCAACACTTTCACTTTCACCTAATTTGCAAGGCCTGTTGCAGAATGAAGTACAGTGCCCCTTGTTCATAAATTATTAAGAATTGCAGAATGGTAACAGCATTGCATTGTCAAGTGCAAGGCCCTTAAGTGCAAGACAAGTGTGACTGCACAGGGCACTTGCTAGTGAAGCTGGCCTTCCCTCTGATAGCAAATGCCTCCTAACTAACGGCTCCCTGCTGCCCCCTATAGACAATTCCTCACGTGGCTCTCAGAGTCATCAGAGTAGATCAGGTCATAGCATTTCCCTGCTTAGAATTTACGGGAATCCCCCATGCTCTGGCCTTCCAAACCCAATGTGATCTGATCCTGAAGCTTCTTCAGCCTCTTGTTCCACCGTACTCCTCTCTCATTCCCTAGGCAGCCCCAGTGGCTGCTTTCTTGTCCCTCAGAGCAAGAGCAGTCCTCTTGGAGGGCTCTTTCAGCCTAAGCGTGAGTCTTTCACCAGCTCTTAAAGAGTCACCCTCCTTTCCAGTACGCCAGGTTGCATGTCACCTCCTCAGATAAGTCTTTCCTGACCACTCCTAGGTGAAGCAGTGAAGCCTCCTCCTGTTACTTACTGCACCATTACCCAGTTTTATTGTATTCTTAGCACTTGCTACTCTGCACTATCTTTATTAACTCTTAGTTATGACTTATTGACGATATCCTTGTCACCTAGCATAGCACTTGCCACAGGATAATGTTCAATAATTATTTGTTGCATGAATGAATATTTCATAGTCTTTAGCCTCTTACATTTTGGAAATTTTAGGTTAACAGTGTTTTTCCTTTTTCAGCTGTAATACTTTTTTATTTGTTGAATTCTCATAAAATTGAATTAATTTATGTTTAATTTATAGATATTCCGAAGTTAATTTTAAAATCTGAAGTTTTTTTTTTTTTTCTCCTTTAAAATAGCATGACACATTCTATATGCTCCATAGCTTGGACAGGAAGTTAAAGGTGCTGTTAGCTGTTAAAGGTGAAGTTAATAGTATAGCATGAATAGAGTTCCCCCTCAGAATCAGTATTTTGCATTGTAATACCAAAGGTCTCACAGCTCAAGCTTCACAGGTTTATGTAAAGCCATTTATTGTGTAGACACTGAACACCTATCATATACCAGACACCCAGGAACAAAAAGGTAAGACATTTTCCCTGCCCTTGAATTGCTCATTTTAGAAAACTTGTCCTCTGATACGCAACATTCTTGTGTAGTTTCAAAAGAAAAGCACTAACTCTACTTTATGAACTACACTCTATCTTCTAGCTCTTAAAAAGCCTAACTGCGTGGTCCAAAACGATGCTACTGTATAGAACAAACACATACACTTTATGAAGCTAACATGATTGTGAAATATTTAATTTACAAATCTGTTGTTTCCCAGTACTGTCTGGTACACACACCAGTTTTGGAGGAGGTGGGTGTGGTGGTGACCAAATGCTGTGGTTCACAGAATTTGCAGCGCTTATTACATAATTACATTGAATGCCATATGGCATTTTATCACAGCTCATTAAATTACTAGGGGCTTATACTTCTACTTGAGTTATCTTTAGTGTGTTTCCGTAGCACTGTTTTTTTGTAATATAAATTTAAAGTCTTTTTTGTAAAATATTCTTCAAGATGAAAATAATTTGTGGTATACAGAACCCTGGACTTTTCCAGAAATAATCCCCATGTAGCTTCTAAATGGTGACTAAATGACAGGTATACACTATAGAGTTCTTCAGATATAGAAAATAGGGCTAACTACCACTGACCATGTCAATAAAGAGATACCAAATTATTTTTTTCTAGGACATTTGGTTTTGAAAATTACCTCTTAGTATTAGCATTCACATCTTTTTTTTTCCTGGAACTTCACAGATGAATGGGTTGTTTCTAATACTTTTCCAAATAGCTATCGCTGAATTCTTTTTAAAAGTTTGTGACTTTAAAAAAGAATTTTACTTAGTTTTAATGAATGATTCTAATTATTTTACACATGATACCTGTATCCATACCTCACGCACAAAGTTTACTGGGAACATAATTTAGCCTACTCTAACTTGTTTTCCCTCATGAATGCCTATTTTTGAGTTACGTGGTAGCTGCCTCCAGATACCATCAAGAAGAGTGGGTCCTTTACCCTTTCTCAGGATGGCCACAGAGTATTGTATTTTGTGAATTCTTCTGATTATTTTATATAGTTCTTCACTTCCCTCTTAGCAGCTATCATTTTGTCGTGTTGATTGCGTTACTGTCAGCTGCAGCCCCTCTCTTCGATCTGATTTAGTGTTTTTAATTTCCTGTGAGCTTGGAAACCAGTTTTAAAATTCTATTAGGATGAATGATGTGCGTAAAAGAAGACCAAATCGACTATGAGTGAAGGTCTAATGGGCTCACCTGTGAGTCAAGTGCCCAGAGCTGTCATATTTGGCCTTGTGATATCTGTTTTGGTTGCTGAGATGCTCTTTTTGCTTCTTTGCTGGTACTAGTTAGGACAGATGTCATTCTGTTTAGTTAATCACAAAACAGAAAAACATGTAGAATATCTCATTTTGGAACCCTTCCTTTGATCACTTGGTCTTTTGTACACTGTACTATCTATCTGAAACTCAGGTATATAATAAAGTATTGCTAATTAAATTAACTGACATCTTTCCACGTGCTTTGCCATGAGACCGAGTCATACAATTTAATGAACTCAAAAAGCTGTTGATTTCCAAAGCTTGTTTCTCTATTCTTTAATCAGATTTCTATCATGGATGAAGCTTGCAGTTTCAAAATCAGTCAAGCATTGACAACATAACAAGATAGTCTGCAGTTAAGGCCAGTGTACCTTCAATAAATCTGCAACATGCATAATGGGATATGTACTTTGTCAGGCATTGTCCTGGGTAGGAGGCCTAAAATGAATAAGGAAAACAGGGTTTCTGTGTTTAAGAGGCTTATGTGGTACCCAGTCACTCTCAAACTTTTTACTGGTATATACAGATCACCTGGGAACTTTGTTAAAAATGTTGATTCCAGGGCCCAGTCTCCAGAGTTCTTGTCTCAGTAGATCTTGAGTTGGGAGTACAAATACGCATCATTATTAGGCAACCTGATGATTCTGATGTAAGTGGTCCTGAGAACACATTTTGACAAATCTAGTGTGGCTGATAAGGAGTTCTTCACAAGGAGGTGTGCAGTCTTCAGATGATATGTAGGCAAAACAATATGTTTCTGTGTTTAATCTGATCAGCATTTCATCTGTAATCTAATCTATCTCAAGAGTCTTACTTTTTAAATCACTGGCCTATGTTTCTACTTTGTACCTTTATGTTGAGATAAAATTACTGGAAACAATGATTAAGTCTAAGTAGGGTGATTTCTTGTCTATTAAACCTCACCAACAATTAATCTTTTCCATGAGAATGACATTGACCTATGACAAGCTGTCTCCCAAAGATAGGCTATTAGAGTGGTAGAGTACAGACAAAGCATTTCTACCCAACAGCTTCTTTAGAAATCAAGGTCATGATCAAGCGGAATGCATCTTGAAGTGTATGTGAGAAACTGGATCAGTAGTTGCCTTCAGAGAGAGGATCTGGATGTCTAGGAGAGACTTTTTTTTTAAGTTGAAGTATAGTTGATTTTTTGGAGAAGGAAATGGCAAACCACTCCAGTGTTCTTGCCTGGAGAATCCCAGGGACAGGGGAGCCTGTTGGGCTGCCGTCTATGGGGTCGCACAGAGTCGGACACGACTGAAGTGACTTAGCATAGCATAGTTGATGTACAATATCGTGTTTCAGGTATACAGCATGGTGATTCAGATTTTATGTATATAATATATATACACACATACACACATGTTATATATAGTATAGTTGATTTACAGTATCATGTTTCAGGTATACAGCATGGTGATTCAGATTTTATGTATATAATATATATACACACATACACGTGTTATATATAGTATAGTTGATTTACAGTATCATGTTTCAGGTATACAGCATGGTGATTCAGATTACATACATACACACACACACGTTTTATATATATATATATATAGTTGATTTACAATGTCATGTTTCAGGTGTACAACACAGTGATTCAGATTACATACATATACATACATATGATATATGTTATATATCATATATATACACACATACACACGTTTTTATATATATATACTATAATTGATTTATAGTATCATGTTTCAGGTGTATAGCATGATGTTTCAGATTTTATGTGTGTGTATATATACACACTTACACATGGTAAGATTCTTTTCCCTTATAGGTTATTATTACAAAACGTTGAATACAGTTCCCTGTTCTATACCTTAGGTTTTTGTTGTTTTTCTGTTTTATATTTGGTAGTTTGATATGTTACTCTCATCCTCATAATTTATCCCTCCCTCCACCCACCCCCTTTCCCCTTTGGTAACCATAAGTTTGTTTTTTGTCTGTGTGTCTCTTCCTGTTTTGTAAATAAGTTCATTTGTATCATGTTTTTAGATTCCACAGATAGGTAGTACCATATGATGTATGTCTTTCTCTGTCTGGCTTACTTAGTGTGATAAATTCTAGATCCATCCATGTGGCTGCAAGTGGCATTATTCCATTTTTTATGGCTGAGTAATATTTCACTGTGTATATATGCCACATCTGCCTGATCCATTCATCTCTTGATGGACAGTTAGGTTGCTTCTTAACCTATGTCTCAGTTATTACAAATGGTGCTGCAGTGAACATTGGAGTGCATGTATCTTTTGAATTAAGAGTTTTCTCAGAATGTATGCCCAGGACTGGGATTGCAGGATGATATGGCAACTCTATTTTTAGTTTTTTAAAGATCCTCCATACAGTTCTCTATAGTGGCTGCACCAATTTATATTCCCACCAACAGTGTAGGAGGATTCCCTTTTTTCTACACTCTCTCCAGCATTTATTATTTGTAGACTGTTTAATGATGACCACTTTGACTGGTGTGAAGTGATACTTCTTGGTAGTTTTGATTTGCGTTTCTCTAATAATTAGCAATGTTGAGCATATTCTCATGTGCCCATTGGCCATCTGTATTTCTTCTTTGGAGAAATATCTGTTCAGGTGTTCTGTCCGTTTTTTGACTGAGTTGTTTGGTTTTTTTTAAATTAGGTTGTATGAGCTGTTTGCATACATTGGAAATAATCCCTTGTTGATCACATCATCTGCAAATATATTCTCCCAGTCTGTAGGTTGTCTTTTTGTTTTACTTATAGTTCCCTTTTCTGTGCAAAAGCTTTTAAGTTTAATTATTACTATGTCCCTGAAAATATTTTTCTTAATTCTTACCTGTTCTGTCTTCCATGTCAATTTTAAAACAATTTTTTTCCAAATTAAAAAAATTCCAATAAATTTTTATTTTAAATCTATAAAATTATTTGGGAAAAATTAGCTTCTTAGCATATTTAATCTTCCCACTCAGAAACTCAGTAGTTCTCTCCATTTATTCAGGCCTTCTTTATACTTTCAGTAACAATGTGTAATTTTCTTTATATAGAGCTGAACATTTTTGGTAAGGGTTGCCCTGTGTGTTTATATTTTTGTTGCTATTGTAACTTCTTTTCCCTTAAAAAATATGTGGCTGGAATATAAGAAAGCTTCTTTTGTACATTTGTACTCCTTCTAGTCTGTCATTGTTCAGTTGTTTCTGTTTCTTTAAAGTACATTGTTATATTGCCTGCAAATGTATGCTGACATTTAAAAAATATTTCGTTAGCTTTACATACAGAGAAGGCTATGGCACCCCACTCCAGTACTCCTGCCTGGAAAACCCCATGGACAGAGGAGCCTGGTAGGCTGCAGTCCAAGGGGTCCCGAAGAGTCGGACGCGACTGAGCCACTTCACTTTAACTTTTCACTTCATGCATTGGAGAAGGAAATGGCAACCCACTCCAGTGTTCTTGCCTGGAGAATCCCAGGGACAGGGGAGCCTGGTGGGCTGCCATCTGTGGGGTTGCACAGAGTCGGACACGACTGAAGCGACTTAGCAGCAGCAGCTTTATATAAAATAATAAATTTCTGTGTTCTTAAATTCTTAATGTATTGATCAGAAATAGACAATAACTTTAAAAAAAAATGATTCAGTTTGAATTTATTGATTCCTCCAGGGGGAAAAAAGAATTCAGCATGGAGGAACCTAGGTTGTAAGGCTGGGTGATTTTTCTGAAACAGGTATCACATGGTTTCACAAGTATGTGCATATGTGAAAACACATCAAATTGTACGTTTCAAGTACCTGCAGTCTATAGTATGTCAGTTACACCTCAATAAAAATTGTTTTAAAAACAGTATCACAAAACCCTTGCTTGAGCCAGGTTTCTTACTGATAATCTTGCCTTCATTTGCTTTCATTGACAATTTCTATTATAGTTTTTGCTAATGAACTTTCAAGGAGTGCAGTTCAGTAGTTACCATGGTTCCTGACAGGTAATAGACACTCTGAATGTATTAGATGGAATGTAATTGAGTAACATTAGATTGCTTTTCCTTTAGTACAGTGCTTACAGCACTCGCCTTGCAGGGAGAACCACCAGGCTCCAGGGAGAACTGTGAGCCATCAGTAAAGAACAGGGGAGGCAGAGAGCCACTTCTGAGTAAGGGCTGGCTTTGCTGGGGAGGCAGTGGCCCAGGAAGGAGTTTGCCAAGCAGAAAAGGAGTGAGTATAGAAAACAAGGTGGCAAATGCCACAGGATCCTCAGACGTTCTAGAGGCTCTTTTGTTTCAGGAGCAGTCTGTCTTGCCAGGTGGCACTATTGGTAAAGAACCTGCCTGCCAGGAGACGAAAGAGCCATGAGAGTTCCATCCCTGGAGAAGGGCCTGGCAACTCACTCCAGTATTCTTGCCTGGAGAATCCCATGGAGAGCCTGGTGGGCCACAGTCCATGGGGTCGCAAAGAGTCAGACACGATTAAGCAACTTAGCACACACGCATGGTCTTGCCTACTCTTCCAACAGCTGGTAGCTTTTTCAGGTTGGTTTCTCCTCCAGTACCTGACACCGGGCCTCGCTTATGTTAGGTCTGCAGAACCCTCTAGAATTCAGTGTCACATGTTCACTTACTGTACTCACATGCTGCTCTGCCTCTCCACTCACTGGTACTGCACAGCTTCTGTTCATCTCATCTTTGTTCTCCCTGATACCAGTCTCTCCTTACCCTGCTTCATTCTCCGTATTGCAACCAGAATAAACCTTGATTTTACAGTGATTCGTTTGCTGTATCCCCATGTTTAACAGCTGACTCCCGATAGCTTTGATTTGGCATAACAATGTGATTTCCAGTCTCATTTGTGTGTCTTTAGCAATGCTGATGAAAAAGCCATTCAAATGGGAAGGAAGGGCAGCTGTCTTCTGTGGAGTAATATGCACAAGTCACTGGGCTAAAGAGGACAGGATTAGAAAGTCCTGGTCGAAATCCGGGAAGATAAATCGAGGTGTCCTGTAAGTGTGGCTTTTACACTTGGCTGTTTATACCAATCAAAACAAGGACAAACACAAGCATAGCATTACCTCGAATTTACTAGAAGTCAGCCATAAAAAAGAAGGAAAATCTGTCATTTGCAGCAGCCTGGAAGCACTTGGAGGGTATTATACTAAGTGAAATAAGGCAGAGAAAGACAAATGCTTTTTGATATCACTTATATGGAATCTAAGAAGTATAACAAACTAGTGAATATAACAAAAAAAGAAGCAGATATGGAGAACAGACTAGGGGTTACTCACGGGGAAGGAGAAGGGGCAATGTAGAGACAGGAGAGTAAGAGATACAAACTATTAAGTATAAAATAAGCTCCAGGGGTATGTTGTATGACAGGGGGATATAGCCAATATATTGTAATAACTGTAAGTGTGTAACCTTTAAAAATTGTGAATCCGTATATTGTATACCTGTAACTTATATTGTACATCAAATATACTTCAATAAAAAAAATTAATTAAAAAAAAGTCAGGATATAACTAACATCATTTTTGTAATAAACAATATGATAAATTTATATAACATATCACTAACATAAAAAATAGAAGCACATCTTTATATTTAGCTCCTATATAGTGTCAGTTAAAAGTTCTTAGAGGCAATGTAAATTCATGAGGAAAAGACAGAAACATTGGGGTTTTTTAGTATGTAGCCTTTGTTTTTAGAAGATTAGAGTAAGAATATGTGAAATGCTACATGATTTAAATTCTTTGAGATAAATCTAATTTTAGCATTAATCTTTTGTCGCTGTGTTACAGAAGTTCATATCCAGCTTTTATTTTCATTCTTGGATGTAAAGTTTAAATTCTTCAAAGTTGAAACATAGGCAGAAATATTCTTTCCCTCCTTTCTATTCATTTTCTTGATGGAGAGAGAGTGAGACCATATGGCCTCGAACCCCGTTCACAGTGGAAAGTCTGAAGCAGTGATTCAGTAGGGACTCCTTTCTCCCTTTGGCATCCTATATGATAGTCTAAATGACTCTCACTTTTTCAGATCAATGTCAGGGTCACCACAGCTGGTCCTAAACAGATATTCTTGAACCTGACCACTCTTCTCATTTCCCCCCAGCTTTCATTTGGTTCTAGTTAATCTCACTTTTTAATTTTTCAAAGGTTGCCAAAACAGCGTGTTAAAAGTTACCTTATATTTTCAGAAATTCTCTCTGAATCCCAGCCCACACTGATGGCCACATCCTGCCAGATATCCCTCATCTATTATTCCAGCATTTATAGTTTCATGGAGTCTCTAATGAAGTAGCCATTTGCTTGAGTTGCTTAGTCTCCATGGCAACAGTATCTTGGTTTGTGTATGCCTGGGTAGCTTCTTACAGCTTGACATGATATGCAGCTAATATTTCTGATTTTTCCTCAGAAGCAACTGGAAATTTGCAGAACGATATTTTAAAATTTGCTGAATAGAAGTTGTTTGATTCCACTGTTGTATTCTCTTGGCACCCATCACATAGTCATAGGATTTAATTTGGAAAAATGATTCATACTTGCAGTATATATCACAGGGACTGGCTAGAGAAATGCTGCGTCTATCATCATAAGCAGCTTACTTAATCCCTGACCTAAATAATTTTAGGAGTAAAAGAAAGAGAGCCGAGGTTAGCAATTGGGGCTGCTTGATGACTTGGATGCTTAGCTTTAAACATCTTAAATAATTCTGGTTATAAGTATTCAAGTTGCAGTATAATAAATATGAAAATGGGAAAGTACTTATCACAGTACTTTTTCCAGTCTTTTATTGTCAGATGTCTGTTAGGTCAGCCTCTTTGAACTGCATTACCTCATTTATTTCCCCTCCTAAACACCCACTCTAAGTTCCTTCCGTCACTACTGAAGCTAACAGTTACATAAATCTGTTTTCATTTTTAAAATGGGTTTTCTTCAGATTTCACATAGTGAAAACATGCACCTTGCAGAAAATACACATTCTCTAATACACATTATTTGGACAAGACAGTGTAGCCTGTTGTGATAGAATTCATGGTTTCAAGAATCTGATCTCATCTTAAATGATAAAAAATTATTGCTGTACCATCTGTTGTAGAATATGTAAAAGCTCACTTAAAACCACCAAGTTCATTTCACACCTCAATTGCTTTTATCAAACACACTCCATACTTTAACCCCTACCTCATATATGAATGAATGAAACCCACAGATGCCCCCTTCCCTTTAGTTATCATCTTGATCTGTATATATGCAGCAAACTCAACAAATTCTGACTAATTTCTTTCTTGGCTCTGAATATTGAACCTGAAGAAGCACCAGCATATTTTAGAATGTGTTCATTCAAATATATATATGTACATATACATACATACTTTTTTTTTTTTTTTCACTTTTTCCTGCCCAACTCAATTACTGAATGAATTGCACTAGGAGACCAAAGTTGCTGTCTGAGAGTGTTACCTTGGATTTTTCCATGGACACTGACTTCACCCTCACCTTTAGCTAGCAGCACTGGAGGGACCTAAGGGCTTCCCTGGTGGCTCCATGGTAAAGAATCCACCTGCCAGTGCAGATGGGAGATGTGGATTCAATCCCTGAGTCAGAAGATCCCCTGGAGAAGAAAGTGGCAGCCCACTCCAGTCTCTTGCCTGGAAAATTCCATGGACAGAGTAGCCTGGCAGGCTACAGTCCGTGGGGTCGCAGAGTCAGATGTGACTGAGCACAGATGCACACCAAGGTTGCCGTCTGAGCATGTTCCCTGTGGACGTTCCACGGACCCAGACTTCAGCCTCACCTTCAGCTAGCAACACTGGAGGGATCCGGGGGAAAGAGCTTGGTATAAAACTGTTACCACAAAGGGAGAAATAAAGCAAGAGTTTGTTTCCGTAACTGCTATTCTGCCTCATTCAGAATGTCTATCAAAGCAACATTTACAAAAGTTAATGACTCGGATCATCATATAAACAGTTTAACAAAATAAAATGGATTTTGTCCACATAAATAGCCTCTGTAATAACTTCTATCATCCATGCATGTTGATGATGCAGAAAATATTTTTATACATTTGTTTGGGGCCCATAAAAGTAGTCATTCTCTGACTAATAGGAGCTACATGAAGCTCCTGAGGAGCCTGATATCCCTAATGTTTTATAGGAGTTAAAGAGTATAAAGTAAGTGACTGAAAGGTAAAAGCGTCTCTTAAATAGCGCTAGCAGTGCAAGTAAAACGGCACACAGAGTCTGAATCCATAAAGCATCAGGGCTGTTCCTGCCCACAGCTTGTTTTAGAAATGGTTTTCCTATATGCTTAGCTTTTTGTCTTTGTACTAAGACCAGCTATAAAAAACCTAGACTTGATTTGAACCAGATAATGTTTTATGTATTTAGAAAAACCAGGACTGAAACATTTCTATAATGCCTTCTTTTCTCTACTAATAGCAAGAAAAATTATTTTCTTAAATTTATAAAATGATATATTCAGTTCTTAATACATCTGTCCATAAGCTCTATAAAAGAAAATTTGCTAGGTAACTTCATGTCAGTGTTCACAGTTCCTCACCAAATGATAACCTAGCTGGAAGCCTATTTATCAGTCAGCAGATAAGAAGTCTTAGGAGCTTACAGAAGTGGGGGCTGAATGTCTCTTGATAGGGCTGGCAACATGAACTGCCAAAACTGTGAAAATAGGGAATCTTAGGGTAATGATTACTCTCAGCACTTGATCAATATGGTAACATGAGCATTAGTGTTTCTGTTAGGAAACTGAGTTAGTTTTATTATATGAACGGTCATCTCTAGCAGTTTCTCTTCTACTTTTTAAAGCATTCTATCCACAAAAGTAGAACCTGTGTGAGCCTTTAAGCTCTCAAAAGCAAATTCAACTTTAAATTAATGAATACATTTCAATTCTTAATGAAAAGAAAAGGCTTTTGCATTCCGTTTCTTAAATACTTGATTATTAAGGTGTTTACTTTAAATTAATGAATATATTTCAGTTCGTAATGAGAAGAAAAGGCTTTTGTATTCTGTTTCTTAAATACTTGACTATTAAGGTGTTTTTAATCAAGATGTATATGATATGATTCGAGAATATTCAAGGGCTTGGCGGTGCCCAGGACCCCACTCTGAGCTGCCACAGTGACTGCTTAGCCCGCAGTTCCCTCCTCCCGTCGTCTCGGTCACACATCCCTGTGGGGTTCTATGAGCCCTTGTTGTTCATGGGGGCTCCACCAGGAAGCAGGAGGCAGCAGTCAGTTCCTGAGCTGTGGGGGAAGCTCAGGCAGGAGTTCCTCGAATCAGTACTGAGGCAACACCTGCCCTCTGTAGAGGAGAGTGGTCTGGGAGAAGAGGTGGATGGCAGCATCTGAGTGGCATGAGTGAAGTGATGGTGTCAAGACCTCTACACGTTATCTACGTGGATCCACCTCACACAAAAGTCTATGAGGGTCAGTGTGCATAAGTGTTGGGCCAAGCAGTTAAAGGACATAAAAATCTAAGCCAATCATTAGACATTATGGGCAGAAAGGGGCCCAAGAGTTATTGTTTAATGTCCCCTGAAAGCATTAGCCTCTTTGGCCAATGAAGTGAAACAATACGTGTGAAATAATCTAAAGCTGTATGGAAAAAAATCTAGAGAAAACCAACTAAAAATGTCCAGGCAGTGTAAAAGAGGGCCAAGAGAAATAGATAAAGGGAAGGAGGGGAACAGTTACTTCGTTCAGTTGTATCCACTCTACAGTTGGTCTCCCCATCTCCTGGGAGGAAAAATATATAACCTTCTGTAATCATGTTTTATATGAGGAAGACGGGAAAAGATTTTTCAAAACTATTTAGTTTTAAATGGTTATGTGTTATCTGTGTAACTTAAGATGTTCTGCTCAAGTGCATTTTTCTACTTTTGTTAAACTCAGACTCATGTTCTGGTCACTGCTGGTTGACAGTCATCTATGAGAGACTGATTTGAGTACCCTAAGGATTAACTCCAAAAATACTTTGACTGCATCTAAAATTCAGTAAATTAAAAAAAATTCTTATATATAAACAGTTACCCAAAACTGTAAGCTCCCATATTTTTAATATGTCTTTTGATGCTGTTTAATTTTAATTTGTTCTAATTAGCACTTTTATGAACATTACATGTTTTACCTGCAGCTGAATGACATTTAGAAAGAAATGTTCTTATCCTTGAAGACATCAAAGACAATGAAAGAAAGTGCTTTTTATCTGATGTAGCTAGATACCCCTATCAGGATAAAGGATGAACTTAGTTTCCATAAATCTTAGTTTTAAAATCTAATTGGTGAAGCAGATTATTATTAAAAGTTGTGCTTATTCACATAACTTCCGTACATTTCTGTTTAGTGTGACTATTTGAATGATTACAGTAAGGAAAATAATAATAGAATGTATTGAATTGTACTTTGGGACAAGCCACGTTTAAGTGTTTAAAGATTATCTCGCATACTTCTGTTGCTATAATTATCTTTTTTTCTCATGAGAGTGCCAAGGTGTTGAAGAGACCGGCTAACTTGACCACGGTAGCACTTAGTAGTAGAACTAGACCTTAAAAGCAGAATCTGGTTTTAGATCCTGCCGTGTCATGGTGTCTGGTACATTCTCTAAACTAAGCATTGTTCAGAGCCATTCTGGGTGCCATAGGTTTGCTTTCATCTTTGATTTTTATTTTTAATGGGAAATTATTCAGGATGAATCTGAATTAAAAAGGTATTTCTTTGTTGCTTTTTTGAATACAGTCATCCCTGGGCATCCATGGGACGTTGGTTCTAGGACCCCCTGCAGACAACAGAATTCCAGATGTGCATGTCCCTTATACAAAATGAAATTCACAGATGTGCCTGTCCCTTAAATAAAGTGGTATTAATACAGTTGGACCTTACTATCCACGCGATTTGCATCCTCAGCTACAGAAGGCCGGCTGTATTGAGTTATAAATACAGTTCCTCGTCCTTTTTACCCACCACTCCGGGAATCATAGCAAAATATTTAGGCTTTTTACTTTTCTTGGAGTATGGAGAAGAGAAATAAAAGTTCTTAAAAATGAAATGAAACAAATATTTTTGTCATTCATCATCCATTGGAGTTTAGGGTAATTTTCAGGAGTAGCTACTTGGACATGTCTTGAGAACTAACAAATGATCCCTAACTTGCTAAACTATTTTTCCTCTTAAGTTTCTACTTTGTGCCTGTACTAAAATATTAACTATTTGATTAACAGGAAAAGCAGAAGCAGTAAAGGGTTTTTTACCTCAAACGCTGTTGCTTCCTTCTGCCCCCACCCCCTTCCGCTTTGCCTGCCCTTGTTCTTCCCCCATCACACACACACTTACATTGAAATACAGTCTTTCCAAGGTGAAAAACAGTTTGCTTTCAGGAGATGGTATAAGAAATCATGCTTGACATGGTCTAAAGAAAAAACACATTGCAGTGAGTAAGTTGCAGGTGACCAAAGTTCATAGTTCTTCAGGCACTGTCTATCAGATCTAATCCCTTGAATCTATTTCTCACTTCCACTGTATAATCGTAAGGGATTTGACTTAGATCATACCTGAATGGTCTACTAGTTTTCCCTACTTTCTTCAATTAAAGTCTGAATTTGGCAATAAGGAGTTCATGATCTGAGCCACAGACCAAATTTCATAATTATTTGAACAAAAGCTCCAGGCAGTGTAATGAATCTTAGGTATCCTTTTGATTCCCAGAGTCACAAGAACTGGTTGCGTGTGCTGTCTTCTGCCCCCCTTCCTCCAGCTTGGGCATCTGTATGGGACTTGGGCGTGACCAGAGTGCTGGAGACGGGGAAGTAATGCCACTGCATAGGCTGAAGGTGGGCTTCCCTAGTGGCTCAGATGATAAAGAATCTGCCTGCAGCGCAGGAGACGTAAGAGACTTGGGTTCGATCAGGAAAGATCCCCTGCAGAAGGGAATGGCTACCCACTCCAGTATTCTTGTCTGGAGAATCCCATGGACAGAGGAGTCTGGCAGGCTACAGTCCACGGAGTCACAAAGAGTCAGACATAACAGTGACTAACACAAACAGGCTGAAGGTAGCTACTGAACATGCCTTCAAGTTTAAGATAGTAAGTAGATTACTTAAGGAAAGACTATGAGAGTAAAGGAAATTATATAAGATAGTAAAAATATTTTGGCCATTGGGTGAGATACTTATATTTTGGACTATTGAGTGGAGATTCTGTGTCTTTTAGCTAATGGAGGATACTCTCTGGAATGTTGGTGATGTATGCTCTTCCTGGAGAAGTGACAATTTGACAAGGGATTGACAGTCTTACAGTGTTTGTCTGTAAAACAAAAAGTAGGCAGTAATTAAAAAAACAAAACCAAGACACTTATAAAGTGTCTTCATTATGCTGTCATTTACTTTACCTTACCCAACACATACCCAAAAACTTGTGGGTGACTTGTTTCTAACGAATGTAGGAGCAAGCAAAGCCCATTGTGAATTTTTATTCCCTCACCAGTGAAAGAAATATTCTATGTCTGTATTGTCTTGTGGTATCCACATGTGGCTGTTGAACACTTAACATGGCTGACATGTCTGAGGAAATGAAGTTTCAGTTTAAATAGTTGCATATTGCTAGTGGCTACTCTGGAGAAGGCAATGGCACCCCACTCCAGTACTCTTGCCTGGAAAATCCCATGGGCGGAGGAGCCTGTAGGCTGCAGTCCATGGGGTCGCTAAGAGTCAGACATGACTGAGCGACTTCACTTTCACTTTTCACTTTCATGCATTGGAGAAGGAAATGGCAACCCACTCCAGTGTTCTTGCCTGGAGAATCCCTGGGATGGGGAGCCTGGTGGGCTGCCGGCTCTGGGGTCGCACAGAGTCGGACACGACTGAAGTGACTTAGCAGCAGCAGCAGCAGCAGTGGCTACTCTATTGGATAGTGCAAGTAGATAATGGAGTTTTTTCCCTTTGTTGGGTTTTTCCTACAGAGTGAAAATTAAGCCTTATGTATTTTACAGTCTCTTCTCTTAAATGGCAGATCTGGGTGTTAGCATGTGCTGTGCTGTGCTTAAGTTGCTCAGTCGTGTCCAACTGTTTGGAACCCCATGGACTGTAGCCCACCAGGCTCCTTTGTCCATGGGGATTCTCCAGGCAAGAATACTGCAGTCGGTGGGTTGCCGTTTCCTTCTCTATATTACTGTAAATCTTATGATATGACGTCCAGATTACCATTATTGATTAATTGCAGCCTAAAACTTGTCTTCTTCTCATCTTTTTTTTCCCTCACTTGCTTATTTAACACATTTATATTGCATGCCTAATTTCTAGGCCTTGGGAATATGAACAAGGTCCCTATTTTCATGAAGCTTAAAATAATTAACAGGTATTTGTAAGACACTTAAATTACTTAATTTTAATGTTTACTCTGTGTAATCCTTCTAGTAGTCCTTCCAGGTAAGGATATGTTTGATTACTTGACAGTTGCAAGTGCTGAAATTTTTTCAAATCCACATTCTAACAGACAAATATGTATTGGGTTGGCCAAAAAGTCCATTTGGGCTTTTCCTTAAAGTTGTATGGAAAAACCCAAACGAACTTTTTGGCCAACCCAATACTGTTAATACTATTACTGTTCCTCTGAGAAACTCTGTCCTGTGGAAGCTTCCTGTAAATGTACTGTCTTAAAACTAGGCATCATCAGAACCTTTTGGTATTAGTAGATCCCCTGGTTATTCCCTCACCTTGCCTTCCCCCTAGCCTTCTGCCTGCCCGCTCCTGAGCTGGGCCTTCTTCTGAATGTTGCATCTTGTTTTCTGACTTGGGGCCCAGAAGGTGTCCTCTTGTTCACAGGCAGTCCCAGCACTCTGGCTGTTCCTGCTTCTCCTTGCAGGGACACTTTTCTCTCGCTTACCCTGCAAATGTCAGCCTCCTGCTCCCCCTTGGGAAGCACTGTTTACCTCCTTCACTGCTTTACTCCCTTCTTTTCAAAAATGAAATCATCGTAAGATAATTTACCTTCTTTTGTGAAACCTGTCATTTTAAGAATAGCATAAATTGCAGTCAAATGTAGCTGGAGCACAAAGGATAGATGAATGCAAAAGTAATGATATTTACATCATAAAATGACTCCTACACATTGGCAGTTGCTGATGGAAACACTTGTTCAGTGATTTTGGAGTTGCTTAATTCTATACTTGACAACCAGATTAGCTAGGCAGTATTACTTAGGGATTTTTGCTTAGGCAGGAGAATAGTCTATGTGTATATACTGCTGCTGCTGCTAAGTCGCTTCAGTCGTGTCCGACTCTGTGCGACCCCAGAGATGGCAGCCCACCAGGCTTCCCCGTCCCTGGGATTCTCCAGGCAAGAACGCTGGAGTGGGTTGCCATTTCCTTCTCCAATGCATGAAAGTGAAAAGTGAAAGGGAAGTCGCTCAGTCATGTCCGACTCTAGCGACCCCATGGACTGCAGCCTACCAGGCTTCTCCACCCATGGGATTTTCCAGGCAAAAGTACTGGAGTGGGGTGCCATTGCCTTCTCCATACCGAGGCGTTATTGTGGAATTTGTTAATACGGGATTCAGCCTTTTCTCCTGTGATATAATTGTCCAATAAAGGTGTCATTTGTTCACTTGCTTAACCAATATTCGTTGAGTTACTTTTATATAGGATGCACTAAGTGAGATCAATGAAGGTTTAATTGAATAAAATATGTAGACTTGTCTTCCCCAGTCTGCCAACAGCTTAGAGCAATAGAAATTTGGCTTTTTTTCATTGTTTTAGATTTTGACATTTGAAATATTTGGAGGGTGTTTATACTACATTTTTATTTGAGGATTGAATTCCCATTACAGTGTGTAAATTGTAATACACCATAATGAAGCTCTTTAATAAGGTGGATTATGAACCATAATTATAGCCAGTGGCTAGTGACATTGCAGAAGGCAATGGCACCCCACTCCAGTACTCTTGCCTGGAAAATCCCATGGACGGAGGAGCCTGGTAGGCTGCAGTCCATGGGGTTGCTAGGAGTCAGACACGACTGAGCGACTTCCCTTTCACTTTTCACTTTCACGCACTGAAGAAGGAAATGGCAACCCACTCCAGTATTCTTGCCTGGAGAATCCCAGGGACAGGGGAGCCTGATGGGCTGCCGTCTCAGGGGTCGCACAGAGTCGGACACGACTGAAGCGACTTAGCAGTAGCAGCAGCAGTGACATTGATGAAATAGGAATCTTTTTTCAGTGTTGTAAAGAAGAATGTATTGGACTTCTCTGGCAATCCAGCAGTTAAGACTCCGTTCTTCCCATGCAGGGTGTGTGGATTCGATCCCTGGTCAGGGAACTGTGATACTACATGCTACTTGGTATGACCAAATTAAAAAAAAAAAAGAATGTGCTCTTTTGTACGTGTCTGTGTAGAATTGGGCTAATTGAAAGCAGGTGGGTACCTTCAATTTCCCCAATAAAGGAAAATTGCTTTTTTTGAGATTAGTTGTTATACAATATTATATAAGTTTCAGATATACAACAAAGTGATTCATAATGTTTAAAGGTTATATACCAGTTATAGTTATTACAAGAGAATTACTTGTTTTTAACTAAACTCAATGAACTTTTAAATAGAGGTGTTACTCAGTTATATGGCCTTTTAGGGAGTGTATAGATTAACTACTTGAGGCTTTGGGTTAAAAAAAAGAAAAGATGTGAGCTCCCATTGTTGTGCTTTTAAGATTGAGAAGATGTATGCAGAGCTTTAACACAGTTTCTACAACATAGTAAAATACTTTCTAGATGTCTGTTGTTATGGTTGTTTTATTAGTGTTTTCAGTCTTAGGTTATTTAACCCTTGAGCTTTTCCTTTGATTGGAAAGTAAGAAACTCACCCTTTATATAATATTCTAGAAAGACTGGTAATTCAGTGAATCCTAGTCTTCTAAGACTGTGGACATATATTCTAAACTGTCCGGAAATGGTGGTAGTAATTAGCACCACACTTTTGTTTTTTAGTGGTTTGTAAAAGTAGGGTCTATCTGTGTCCAAATGATCATATAGTGATATTTTTCTATTATTTTTTCTTGAAAATAACACCATGTTTTTAAATTTTCTGAAAAAGTTAAGACTCTGTTTAAAAAAAAAAAAGATTTATATATTTTTGGCTGCGCTGGGTCCTCGCTGCTGTGCGCTCAGGCTTTGCCCGGTTGTGGCGAGTGGGCACTACTCCTCATTGCAGCGTGCAGGCTTCCCACTGAAGTGACTGCTTTGGTTGTGGAGCATGGGCTTAGTGGCCTTGCAGCACGTGGGATCTTTCTGGACCAGGGATCAAACCCATGTCCTCTTCATTGGCAGGCTGATTCATAACCACTGGACCACCAGGCAAATCCCAGACCGATTTCTTACATGATTGGGACAATAAAACTTTCAGCTTTCCCCCAGTCCAGCCCCAGACCTCTGTGTGTAGTTTGCTGTTCAGCTGTGCAAACCAGATATTTTTCACATTGTACTATTTTGTACAAGCCTAGTTTTAAACCTTATTTTGACTCTGAAGGCATGTTGAGGTCAGTGATGTTTAATTTGGTACATTGTTCAGTGGTGAAATGGAGTTGCAAATTGTTCTGACACTTCATGGGATAATGTTAAATGAATTATTTAGTGTTAAGTAAAGAACCCTGCTAAATTATTTTAAACTATTCAAGTTAATTAAAGTATTTTAAGGTTTAGTTCTTCAAAAATATATTTTCCATCCATAGGTTAACCTTTTGAATTTTGAATCACAAGATATCCTCTTTTAATTAAAACAAAACCCTTGGACTTGACTTTTTAAATGTATAATAAGAAGGTTAAATTTTTATATGAGCTCTTTCAAAAAAAAGTTAATTCAGTGTTTTCCTTTATATATTTAAAAGATTGAATACTTTGAGGATAAAAATGGCATGACACTCTATGAAAGATGAAATTGGCTGTTAGAACTTCTGCATTAGAATTGAAAGGAAACCATGCCATCTAAATCTGAATCAGGATACAGTGGCTGAAATAAATTCTAGTGTAAGAGTATGACAAGAAATAAGCTACCATTTATAAAAATGCACTTAACCTAAACACAGTGAAATCCCAAGGTATTTTCAAACTGTGAAGTAATGGGAACAATCATTTAATGTGGAAAGAAGAAGCCAGTGCATGCCTCCCTCCTTGAATGTCTCATAAGATCAAATTGTGGAGCGAGGTGATTGAAACAGAAAAGATAATTTAGTGGCAGCATAACAGCCAGATTACCATTTAGAGAGGCCAGGCCCCTGAGAACTGATTGCATTAAGGGGATAGGCCTGAGGTTAGAATACAGAGAGAGGTGTTCAGAAACAGGCTGCCACTTGTTTTTTTTTTTTTTTTTCCCTCCAAAGGATTTACACATGCATAGTTCTCAGTTCTGGAGAAGGCAATGGCACCCCACTCCAGTACTCTTGCCTGGAAAATCCCATGGGCAGAGGAGCCTGGTAGGCTGCAGTCCATGGGGTCTCAAAGAGTTGGACACGACTGAGCGACTTCACTTTCACTTTTCACTTTCATGCACTGGAGAAGGAAATGGCAACCCACTCCAGTGTTATTGCCTGGAGAATCCCAGGGACGGGGGAGCCTGGTGGGGTGCCATCTATGGGGTCGCACAGAGTCGGACACGACTGAAGCAACTTAGCAGTAGCAGTTCTCAGTTCAGTTCAGTCACTCAGTAATGTCCGACTCTTTGCGACCCCACGGACTGCAGCACGCCAGGCTTTCCTGTCCATCACCAGCTCCTGGAGCTTGCTCAAACCCATGTCCATTGAGTCGGTGATGCCATCCAACCATTTCATCCTCTGTCATCCCTTTCTCCTCCTGCCTTCAATCTTTCCCAGCATCAGGGTCTTTTCCAATGTGTCAGTTCTTCGCATCAGGTGGCCAAAGTATTGGAGCTTCAGCATCAGACCTTCCAATGAATGTTCAGGACTGTTTTCCTTTAGGATTGACTGGTTTGATCTCCTTGCTGGCAACCTACTCCAGTACTCTTGCCTGGAGAATCCTGTGGACAGAGGAGCCTGGTGGACTGCTGTCCATCGGGTCACATAGAGTCAGACATGATTGAAGTGACTTAGCATGCATGCATGCGTTGGAGAAGGAAATGGCAACCCACTCCAGTATTCTTGCCTGGAGAATCTCAGGGACACAGGAGCCTGGTGGGCTGCCGTCTGTGGGGTTGCACAGAGTCGGAAACGACTGAAGTGACTTAGCAGCAGCAGCATAGTTCTAATCCTTTGTAAACATTCCTATACCTATCTGCAACCATTCATTTCTTTCTAAACATTTGTCTGTCAGTCACTTTGAGACGTCTTCTCGGCTTGGAGGAGTTGTTTCCACCTAGTCTTTTGGGCTTCACCTCTTAGGAACGTGGGCTGACCTGCTTCAGCTTACCAAGTGAACATCTTGGAGTTATTCTTTACTTTGTAGCAGCACACAGTCAGTTGTCATAATACCAACCCCCTGTCCCTCTTTAGTCCTGCAGATAACCAGTTATAGGTAAGCATTTGTTTAATGTTTGTCTTCCACTAAGCAAGTCTTTTCTTGGTAGACAGAGGCACCCAGGAAATATCCTGATGCTGGGAAAGATTGAAGGCAGAAGGAGAGGGGAAGACAGAGGACGAGATGGTTGGATGGCATCACCGACTTGATGGACATGAGTTTGAGCAAGTTCCGGGAGATGGTAAAGGACAGGGAAGCCTGGCGTGCCACAGCCCATGGGGTCGCAAAGAGTCAGACACAACTGAGCCACTGAACAACAACAAGAATAGGCACCCAGTAAAGATTTGCTGGATGACTGCCTGTAAGAAGGTTCTTCTAAAGTCTGGGCATGGCACAGCTTCAGCCGTAGCAATGCACGTGCAGGAGAACAGTGGATTGAGCTGGAGAGGGAGCAGAGACTAGATCCCAGAATGACATGCAGTCATGGGAAGAAGCTTGTGCATCACCCAAGAGCAGTTAAGAGGCCATTGAAAGATTGTAAATCCAAGTCCATCTGTGGGTGGATAGCTCCCTTCTAGGTCTCTAGCTAGTGCTTTTTTCCTAGTTTATAGAAACTCTACTTGGCCCATGAAAACAAAGTAATACAGTAAATACAATTTATGGTTACATGTACAGTAAATTTCTGAAGACATTTCTAGAGTACATTTTTTACACTTCATAAAATTATGATCTTATATCGTTAAAGAATATATATGGATTTGTAAATAATTGGAAGAATTAAAATACTTATATTTTAATACTGAAATAACTATACTCAATTTGGCAATCGCAGTTAAAAACAAAACCAGTAGTATTTACAGCTTTCAAATTAAAAAAGCAATTGGTAGGTCTCTAATATTTCCTGAGCAATTTGGTATTATATATCAAATCTCAAAGAAAGCCAGTGCCAAAGAATGATCATATTACCGTACAGTTGCACTCATTTCACATGCTAGCAAGATTATGCTCAAAATCCTTCAAATTGGACTTCAGCTGTACATGAACTGAGAACTTCCAGATGTACAAGCTGGATTTAGAAAAGGCAGAGGAACCAGAGATCAAAATTTCTAACATCCACTGGATCATAGAAAAAGCAAGGGAATTCCAAAAAAATATCTACTTCTGCTTCATTGATCATGGTAAAGCCTTTGACTGTGTGGGTCACAACAAACTGGAAATTTTTTAAAGAGATGGGAACACTGGACCACCTTACCTGCCTCCTTAGAGGCTCCTGTGTGCAGCACAGGAAGCCACAGTTAGAACCGGACATGGAACAAAGGACTGGTTCCAGATTGGGAAGGGAGTACATCAAGGCTGTATATTGTTACCCTGCATATAGTAACTTCTATACAGAGTACATCATGCAGAATGCCAGGCTGGATGAAGCTCAAGCTGGAATCAAGATTGCCGGGAGAAATATCAACAACTTCAGATACCCAGATGACACCGCCCTTATGTCAGAAAGCGAAGAGGAACTAAGAGCCTCTTGATGAAGGTGAAAGAGGAGAATGAAAAAGCTGGCTTAAAACTCAATTTTCATAAAACAAAGATCATGGCATCTGGTTCTGTCTCTTATGGCAAATAGATGGGGGAAAAGTGGAAACACTGACTTTATTTCCTTGGGCTCCAAAATCACTGTGGAGGGTGATTTCAGCCACAAAATTAAAAGATGCTTGCTCCTTGGAAGAAAAGCTATGACAAACTTAGACAGCATATTAGAAAGCAGAGATAACACTTTGCTGAGAGAGGTTCATATAGCCAAAGCTATGGTTTTTCCACTAGTCATGTACGGATGTGAGAGTTAGACCGTGAAGACAGCTGAGTACCAAAGAATTGATGCTTTCAAACTGGGGTGCTGGAGCAAACTCTGGAGAGTCCTTTGGATAGCAAGGAGATTAAACCAGTCAATCCTAAAGAAAATCAACCCTGAATATTCATTGGAAGGACTGATGCTGAAGCTGACACTACAATACTTTTGGCCACCGATGTGAAGAGTTGACTTACTAGAAAAGACACTGATGCTGAGAAAGACTGAGGACAAGAGGAGAAGGGAGTGACAGATGATGAGTTGGTTAAATGGCATCACTGACTCAGTGGACATGAGTTTGAGCAAACTCCAGGAGATAGCGAAAGACAGCAAAGCCTGGTGTGCTGCAGTCCATGGAGTTGCAAAGAGTCGGACATGACTTAGTTACTGAACAACAACCACCTAAAAATAAGCAGAAGGAAGCAGAACAGAAAGTCCATCCAACAAATTAAATAATGTTATAAAAAAAGAAACAGTTACCTTTTATATGACAAGTTGTTCCTTTGAAAGAATTTTAAATGAAAATTATTTTTAAAGTCCCATTAAAAGAAAGTGATATATTATGTTCAACATATATTATTTTTAAATGAGCAACATTTTTATAGCTTTCAAACTAACCTTCCCAGAAACAATATTTCTTTTTCCTATAAAAGAAGTATACTTACTTTTCTGATTGTAAAAGTGATAGATGCTTATTACAGAAAACTTAGAATATATATGGGAATCTTAAATGCCTTCATTCTGATCTCTTCCCATCTTTCATGTGAAGTTCCACTTTCTTTAAAACTGTATCTTCTTTTTTTTTTCGTCTGTATCAAGTAGATAATTTTCTAATATGGTTCTCAGTTTCTTTGCTGTGATCATTGCATCGTTCCTTTGGGGTTCATTTAACTTCTTGCTGAAATGAATCCTTGAGTAGTTCTCTTGGTGAGGATCTATGTTTTTGTATGAGTATTTTTATTTCATTCTTACTCTTTGATTATAATTTAACTAGACATGGCTGGCAATTATTTTTCCTGTAGTGCTTTAAGTTAAGAAGTCTGTAGGTACAGTGGTGCCTTTTGTCCTTTAAAAATAGTTACTTTGGAAAAAAGTAATCATTTTGGAAAGCTATACCTTTTCCTGCCTTAAAACGTTTTTGTTTAGATTTACTGTCTTCATATACCAGAATAATTTAATTTTTAAAATAAGTAAATGGTTGACTGTGAGTCACTTGGTATGGTAATATATGTTACCTTTACCTTTACCTAATATATTTACCTTTTGTTGTTCTTCAATTGGTAAGTCGTGTCAGACTCTTTACAACCCTAAGAACTGTGGCCTGCCAGGCTCTTCTTGTCCATGGGATTTCCCAGGCAAGGTACTTGAGTGGGTTGCCATTTCCTGCTCCAGGGGATCTGCCCACCCAAGGATGAAATCCACATCTCTTGTATTGGCAGGTGGATTCTTTATCACTGGGCCACCAGGGAAGCCCACGGTAATATTTAGTCCAAAACAAAATCTCCTAAGATTGCTATTTGAATATGTACTAGTATTATATTTTATAATATGCTCTACATAGTGTCATATGTTTATTTTACAGTTCTTTTTCCAAAATCGCTATTTTTAGTTGCATTTTAGTTTAAATGGATCATTTATCTGCACTGTCCAGTGAAGCAGCTACTGGCCTGAGTGCTGATGTGTCCTGTTTTTATGTACTTTTGTCAAATGATTGGAAGTTTTAAATAAATACCTTGATTAGTTTTAGACCATATAACTTAAGATAATTCATTTTTACATGCAGATTTTTTTTCCACAAATTTAAAGCTGATTAGCTTCTTTGTTTTAAAAGTTAAGGTTTGACTGTACAGTATATGATTTAGAAGGAAGTTGTAGAAATAAATGAGATAGTTTGTATGTTTAGTTGGTGGTCTGCTTTCCATGTTATAGTCACATACAGTGTGTTTTTGAAGTATTAAGGCTGATATATCTTCTTTATATGTGAAGTATTAGGTCTTGATAAAAAGATTATCGGAATACCTGTTCAGGTTTCACTCTAATAAACAAGTAAGTTTGTTGATAATGCCTTCTGTTTTTCAGATTGCAAATAGAAGAATCTTCCAAACCTGTAAGGCTATCACAGCAGCTGGACAAAGTCGTGACAACCAATTACAAACCTGTTGCTAATCATCAATACAATGTAAGTCTTCATGTCGTTCTTCATTCTGGTCTGTCTTTAATGTCATAGACTCTTAGGTTTTGAAAGGACCGTAGCAGTCACACACCTTGCTGTCAGGTGCTTGAGGTATCCAGGCTTAGTGGGCAAGATAACAGTTTGCTGAGCACAGAAAAGGTATTCACTCTATAGCAAAAGTCATACAATGAGAAGACAACCACTGCTGAAGTGACTCCTGAAAAGTTTTTCAGAGAAATAAAACATTTCTTCAGTGTTTCTAATGTTTTGAAGCATAGTATCCTTAAAAAAATATATTAGCTTTAGAGTTTTTTCTATACCTTTATAACTGAGAGTAGGATCATGAACCAATGGTCATTTTTCCCATTATTAAGATTGCTTTCCCTAGTTTCAGCTTTTCTAGGAATTTTTACAGCCTCACACTACTATGTAAAGTGTGGGCTGCCTGTATGTAAAAAAACTTTTTCATTAAAGTATATTGTATGTACTATATTTATTATATATATTGGAAAAGGAAATATCAACCCACTCCGGTGTTCTTGCCTGGAGAATTCCATGGACAGAGGAACTTGGAAGGCTACAGTCCATGGGATCGCAAAGAGTTAGACATGACTGAGTGACTAACACACACTTTATGAATATATAGTGTATATATTTGTACACATACACAGTGTGTGTATGTATAGTACACACATGTATACATCTTATGTGTACTTTGTGCCGGGCAGTACAAAGGTCTAACTGTTGTAATTATTGCTGTGATCCTTATTTTATAGATGAAGAAACTGGGGCACAGAGAGGTTAGCTTCCTTGAGGTCACACAGCCAGTAATCAAGTAGTCCAGACGTTGAACCATGGAAACTGGTTTAAGAGCCTTACTATTTTTTTTAATTGAAGTATAGGCAACTTACAATATTGTGTTAGTTGTTGGTATCCAGCAAAGTGATGTGATTATATATGTGTATGCATGTATATACACGTGTGTGTATATATGTATAGTGGTAGTGTTAGTCGCTCAGTTATGTCCGACTCTTTGTGACCCCGTGGACTGTAGCCCTCCAGGCTCCTCTGTCTGTGGAATTCTCCAGGCAAGAATACTAGAGTGGGTAGCCATTCCCTTCTCCAGGGGATCTTTCCGACCCAAGGATTGATCCTGGGTCTCCTGCCTTACAGGCAGATTCTTTACTTTCTGAGCTACCAGAGGAGCCCGTGTGTGTGTGTGTGTGTGTGTGTGTGTTTCTTTTTCATTTTAGGCAATTTCATATATAGTAGTATATATCTGTCCATCCCTTACTCCTACTTTATTCCTCTGCCCGTTTCCCCTTCGATGACCATAAGTTTGTTTTCTGTGTCTGTGAGTAGGAACCTTACTCTTAAGAAACCTGCGTTGCTGTAGATCCTTAGCAGTGCTAAAAGAGTTAAGAGATTTGGGTCTTTAAGGACCTGCAGTGTAAGGAGAAAGTGATGATTTTCTGAAAATAAAAGGAAGTCCAAGTTAAGTCAAGGAGCAGTTGAGAGTTGATACCTCTGTGTCCTACTTTGTTGCTTACGATTTCCCCTTGATACTGAATTTAAGAAGAAATAAATACTCTTTTTTAAGTTTGGCCTTTAAGTTACAAGCTTATCAAATGATGCAGGTTAGTATCTGCCCAACCACTACTTTATGATATTTGAATATCTTACGGTTATTTTATAAAGACAGATAGCAAATGTAGACGCCTCCAGGGCCAAGCAGGCATCTTCTTGGGTAGGATGCTGAAATTTAAGAAGGTAAATGGTAGAGACTATGATGAACTGAAGTGCATGTGTCCCTTCTAAAGACATCCAAATTTTAAAAATTGCTACACTGTTTCTCTCTATTGTTTATAATAGGAAAAGACTAGAAACAAATGTCCAAAAATAAGGATTAGTTCAGTACTTTAACAATTGTTATTTTTTAGTGCTAGGTGCTAGGGTGATTTTATCCTGATTTTCTCTTTAATGAAATCTTTTTGAATTCTTGGAATTGTCAGTCTTTTTGAATTGTTGGAACTGTCACAGTGAATACCTATTGTCTGAATTGTTACAGTGGAAGTTTTACAGTGTAAAGTTTTTCTGTTGCGATGGGAAAGGGGGGAAGCTAGGAAAAAATGTTGGTACTTAGCATGACAGTGGCCTACCACAGTTACATAAGATTTGTCTCCTCTGAACAAAAAAATGTTTTTTGTTTTTTTTTTTTAATGCCAATTTTATGCCTGCGATACCTACTCTTGGTGAACCAAATAAAGTTTCTGTCTTCAAGGAGCTACCATTTTTTTTCAGTTTCTCTGGTCATGCCTTTTCAGACCCTGTTTGGGTATAATCTATATTTCCTTTGACCTAGTGAGTCCACATTTTTAAATTACAATTTTTTTTTTTCTTTAGTTCCATTACAAGGGTCACTCTTGTTATACTGCTACATACCATCCTTTCTGAGGCAAAAGGAAAGTCTCTCTTAGGTCAGAGCTGGCACTTTGGCGTGTATCAAAGCTCTGACCTCTAATTCATGTTCAGAGTGATGTTGGCGCTATATCTACCTGGCAGGTATAGAAGGATAGATTCCAAGTGTCATATTTTTGGAGTGCTTTTCATTGCTCTCTTTTTAGTACTAAAATAAGTACAAATACATTGTATTGTGAACCACTTGTTAGGATATAAAGCTGTCACATCCCTTTTAAAGAGACTCTTTAACGTCAAGTGACATTTCAGTTCATGGTATCAACTTTTGTTAACATTGTCATAGCGTTAATGAGTCATTAATATTAATGTAATTATAGTGATGAGTCATATACTCTTCAATTAACAAAGATTGACTGTAAGTTACCATGTTACACTGCTTGAATGTTTAGTGATTTCCGCCGCCCCCCAACTCCATGAGAGTGTATCGGAAATTGGTGGAGGCGCCTGCATAGCTCTTAAAAGCATAGACAGCATTATAATAAAATGCTAACTATAATAAGAGTATAAAGCTTTTGTTTTTGTGGTCAGGGAACTAAGAGCCCACAAGGCACGTGGCCGGGGAAAAAGGTTTTTACTGATAGAGTCATATAATCCAAATATAGAGTCACTGATGTATAAGATTCCTCTCAACTGCCTCCATCCCTGACTGCAGGTAAGGGTGCCTGTGTATGTTCTGTGTTCTGGTTGACTTTGTGGACATCATTATCCCGCCTGTGTAAATGCCATAGCATTCTTTTATGTAGTCTCCAGTCATAGGACCTTTCTCATAAGGAATCCCTTTTCTCGTAAGAAATTGTGCCCTCTACAAAGACAGAAATATAGATCAATGGAACAAAATAGAAAGCCCAGAGATAAATCCACGCACATATGGACACCTTATCTTTGACAAAGGAGGCAAGAATATACAATGGATTAAAGACAATCTCTTTAACAAGTGGTGCTGGGAAAACTGGTCAACCACTTGTAAAAGAATGAAACTAGAACACTTTCTAACACCATACACAAAAATAAACTCAAAATGGATTAAAGATCTAAACGTAAGACCAGAAACTATAAAACTACTAGAGGAGAACATAGGCAAAACACTCTCCAACATACATCACAGCAGGATCCTCTATGACCCACCTCCCAGTACAGCCACTATGGAGAACAGTGTGGAGATTCCTTAAAAAACTGGAAATAGAACTGCCTTATGATCCAGCAATCCCCTGCTGGACATACACACTGAGGAAACCAGAATTGAAAGAGACATGTGTACCCCAGTGTTCATCACAGCACTGTTTATAATAGCCAGGACATGGAAGCAACCTAGATGTCCATCAGCAGATGAATGGATAAGAAAGCTGTGGTACATATACACAATGGAGTATTACTCAGCCATTAAAAAGAATACATTTGAATCAATTCTAATGAGGTGGATGAAACTGGAGCCTATTATACAGAGTGAAGTAAGCCAGAAAGAAAAACCCCGATACAGTATACTAACGTATATATATGGAATTTAGAAAGATGGTAACAATAACCCTGTATACGAGACAGCAAAAGGGACACTGATGTATAGAACAGTCTTTTGGACTCTGTGGGAGAGGACGAGGGTGGGATGATTTGGGAGAATGGCATTGAAACATGTATAATATCATGTATGAAACGAGTTGCCAGTCCAGGTTCGATGCACAATACTGGATGCTTGGGGCTGGTGCACTGGGATGACCCAGAGGGATGGTATGGGGAGGGAGGAGGGAGGAGGGTTCAGGATGGGGAACACATGTGTACCTGTGGCGGATTCATTTTGATATTTGGCAAAACCAACACAATATTGTAAAGTTAAAAAATAAAATAAAAATCAAAAATACAGAATCTGTAACTCTTCTAAAAAAAAAAAAAGAAAGAAAAGAAAAAGTGCCCTCTGTTGTCTAGACAGTGGTCTCAGTGCTGGCTGTAGACTAAAATCACCTGGGAAGCTTTTTAAAAAGAAAATACCTTCAGAGATTGGTTGTATTGATCTAATGTGGAGGCCTACTATCTTTAAATTTTTTACCTAGGTAGTTCTGGCATTCAGCCACTGATCCAAAGAGACAGGAAATCTGTCTCTTGTGGCATGTCTGCCATCTCCTGTGGCATGGGGAACAAAAATGATACCTAGAAGGGAAACCAGGAAGTCTCTTTCCACTAAACCCAAGGCTTTTTAGAAAGAATTAGTATCTTCTTGTCTCTATTACCATCAACTCCCCACCCCACCCCCCTGCCCCCAGCTTGAAAAGAAGACTTCTCTTCGCCTTTTCTCCCCACCCTGGCAAGAGCTCTTGGTCTGAAAGTGATAGAACATTAGAAGAAACTGTTTCATTCTGTGGAGCGACCAGTTGTGTTGTCTTAATCTTCAGAACTAAGGTTGTTGGGGGTGTTTTTTTGGCTTGGCTTTTTTTTTTTTTTTTTGGTTTTTAAGTATTTATATATATATATAAATTTGGAATTTTGTTGATTAAAGTGGATGCCTGCGAGACTGAATCTAAAGGCCTATTCAGCAGTATTTGCCTACTGTATTATATAGTCTAGTGTAAGAATACTACATGGTTTAAAAAAAAAATGCTGCATGCTTTGTCCATTTGAATTTGCACACCAAAGACTGATCAACCCTGAAGAATTAATTTCCTCCCAAGAGATAACAACACATTAGACAGAAATAGAAGCATAGGGGGTGGGGGAATCTTTCATAAGGATTTAAAATGCAAACCATGATATTCAAGCCTGTCACGCTCACTTTAAAAGTTAAAAACCTCCACAAAGACTGTCTTGACAAAGCAATCAGAGTATTTCTGCAAACAACAATCTAGAAATTTACAGACATCTGTATTATAATATTTTAATTGGAAGTGGGTGGCATTTATAATTTTAGTCAGGGATTATTGTTTCAGTAATGACAGTTGAACAGCCTTATACCACATCCACAATGGGTGTTCAACATTTGGTTGCAGTTCATTCTTGAATAATTGGTTTTATATTTTGAAAGTAAAATTGTATATGATGGAATTGGGAGGTTATAAAAATTTGTGCCTGGAGATGAAAGTTCTTTCTGAATTGACATTTCTGTGCAGCTGGTGATGCCTTAGTTTATGGTCACTGGGAGCAGATATCAGTAATTAAAATTCATATAACACAAAAGCTACTTCTAGTCTAATAACTAGCCTAGTAGTATTTTGTGGCTGCGAACAAGTTAGAAATCTGATTGCTTTGAGTGTCGTTTCCTGATACTGCCAGTGCAAAACAAAATGCCCAAAGGAAAAAGAGCTAAGAGGAGAAGAAATAGCATTATATCCAAACAGTAGTCTTTTCCTAGACTGGTGCATATCGTGTGTTGTTTATTTGTGAAATTAATTTTTAGTACAGAGTTATAAGTACAACATTAAGACTTCCATTTGTACACTGATGAGCTTAGAAAAGAGAAGTTGCCTCAGGGATCTTAGTTTTGGCATGAGTATAATTTGTTGCTAATAATTTCATGATCATGGGATCATTTTAGTCCCTTTTTATAGTTATATGTACTTTGGAACCACCTGATACCACAGAGCAGAATTGGGGTGATGGATCTCTCTTGAACATTATTTAAAAAAAAAAAAAGATTTAAATAATGCAGTACTACAAAAATTTTATTGAGCCATTGATAGGCGTGGTTAATGCAGAAAGATAAGCATACAGGTCTTGTGTGTTTTCTCCCCATTTTAAAGGAGGAGAGCACCAATGTTAAATGCAGTGTTTTTGAGATTGAAACATGTAAACCAAGATTTAAAAAGAAAATTTTCTGTGTAGAATTGGTACTTTTCTCACTGCTCATTAACATTACAAATCACAACCTAATCTGACTCTTAATCAATACCTTCAGTATTGATTTTGAAGTTTCTTTCTAATTTATTCTCAGTTCTTATCTTTAGTCCTTTTGGGTCTGACCTATGGCTTTTAGGGTTGGGACAACTTGATAACAGACGCTTAAGTTTTTCCTCTCTACTGCCTACTGGACTGTATGCCCTCTCTAAAGTGGACTGTCTTGCTTTGGTAGTAGAGTCGCTCAGTTGTGTCCAACTCTTTGCTACCCCATGGACTGTAGCCTACCAGGCTCTCCATCCATGGGATTTTCCAGGCAAGAGTACTGGAGTTGGCTGCCATTTCCTTCTCCAGGGATCTTCCTGACCCAGGGATGGAACCCAGGTCTCCCACATTGCAGGCAGATGCTTTACCATCTGAGCCACCAGGGAAGTCCTATCTTGCTTTACCAGCATGTTTTGTTACTTGAAAACCTTTTTCCTGTTCATCTTCCTAGCTTCTCGAGTCATTTTACATGAGGAAGAGAGGGCTAAGAGTGGAAGCTGAATTTGCCATAACTTCTGTTTCCTATTCCCTGAATTTAAATTTTTCCATCTTCTTTCAGCATAAATTAAAGCTGGGATGGAAGAGAAGAAAGAATACGGTACAACTGTGGCTCCATACTGAGAATACAAAAGCATAGCACTAGCCTTTTGCTAGGTTCCCACCTCTCTGTCTTGTTTTTCTTGAGGATCAGTTGTTGTAGCCACGCGTTTCGGGAAACAAACTCACTCAGAAGGACAATGCAGATAGTGGAGTGCAGTTTGTTACACCAGCGGGCCCAAGGCAAAGTCTCCTCTTAGCCAAGGACCCCGACCAGCATGTGTGAAAATCTTTTATACCCCATGTGTACGTGTCTGAACCCACCACTCCAGATTCCTTAAGACTTACATAAACCAAGGAAAATACAATCCCAATAACCCCATCATTCACGTGCTATGTGCTCATGTGCTCAAACAGTCAAACAATTAGCCAATAATCAGTAAACCCGAGGTTACACTCCGATAGATACAGAAAAATTTATGGCCTCTCTGGAGGAAGGGGTGATTAGTATGTTTTCTCTTAGGCGATGAGTAACCTAGATACGATCTTTAAGATTCCCTCTGTCTGGAGGGGGTCTTATCCTTCTGTTGTTGTTTTCATAGGCACTAAACAGAGTTCAGAGTCCATTGGAAAGGTGGCTGAGCATGATCAGCATGAACAGGCCTAAGATGGAGTCCAGGCCCTTTGAATTCCTTCTTCACAGTGACCTTTCACTGAATGAAATCCCACACCCCACTCAGGCCTTTAAGAAGGGAATAGGCTTTCTCCACTCTTCTTTGTCTGATTCTACCTCCCTCTATTTTGTAGATGCCAAGTTAAGTTTCTTATCTTCCACTTGGTCGGAGTAAAGGGTTATCGTATCTTCTTCCCGTGGTCCATACTTTTATACTCTTTCCTCTGGCCCTGCTTTCTACACTATCCATCAGAGTGGACAGAGCAAACCCTTTCAAGCACAGTGCAGCTGTGGAAGGGAATTTCAGGATGCAAACTGAGTACAGTTATAAACGGGGGAAAATATGACATAGTTTAGACATTGGTCAGCAAAGCAAGGCTTAAACGTGAATCACTTTAAGGTATTCCATGCCGTTGTTCCTCTTTTTAATCCAAAGAGCCTCCTTTTTGTAGATGTGTGGGCTTTGTCTTGATCTGTCATGCTTTCTTTCTCCATCATACAGCCACTGTCTGAGTTCTCTCCTCCTTTTAACCCGAGAGAAAGAAAATTCTGTCTCGAGTGGCCCCCAAGTCCATCTCTTTTGGTCTTGGCTATAGCTCTGCAGCCTCCTTTCTCGTGGAATCGGGGCAGAATCTGTACTTCTGCCTTTGACCATAAGTGCATTTTTTTTCACCTGATACTGGGCAGCCCAGTATCCCCAACAATACAGTCTGTGCCCTGCATTTACGCTTTTTTCCCAACATCATGAGTTGTCCTAGGTAACTCTGTGGTCTCTTTTACTACATTACTACATTTAAAATACTCAAGGCCCTCTGTATACATTTTAACACACGAGCCTTAAGAAAGGGATACCTTTTGAAAGAGAGTATCTTATTTACTCCCATATTTTAGTGCAGTTGTTGTTGTTGTTTAGTCACTAAGCCGTGTCCAACTCTTTTGTGACCCCCATGAACTGTAGCCCATCAGGCCTCTGTCCATGAGGTTTCCCAGGCAAGAATACTGGAGTGGGTTGCTATTTTCTTCAGTTTTAGTGCAATACCAAGCATCTAATTCATGCTTAATCTATTGAGGAGCTGAATGGATTTCAAGTTTTACTCTCCAGGTATACATATCACAAAAATTAAGACATTCAATTTAGCTCTTTCGTCTTGTCTAGCTCCTAATTTTATTTATTGAAAGACCAATACTGTTGTCAGAGTTACTTCTTGCCTCTAAAGTCTCTGATTATATTTAAGGTATATTTTTAGTCTTAACATCAATAGAAATTAGATTTTATCTCTTTACGTCTCTCTTGTTAAAATACAGAGAATAAGCCTAACTATATGAAGCTGGAATTTGTACAGAATTCAGTTGTATGTTTTGATATGCATTTCTCCATCTTTGAAGTTAGTCTCTCTCTCTCACAGTAATTCTGTTGATGCACAAAAGATTGTGCTCTGACAGCTTTTACGCAGCCTGCTGATGCTTATTGACCAGGTGGGCTGCTGCTGCGGTCTGCATTGTTGTTTAGTCGCTAAGTCATGTCCACCTGTTTTGCGACCCCACAGACTGTAGCCCACCAGGCTCCTCTGTCCATGGGATTCTCCAGGTGAGAATACTGGAGTGGGTTGCCATTTCCTTCTCCAGGGGATCTTCTTGGCCCAGGGATCGAACTTGCATCTCCTTCATTGGCAGGCGAGTTCTTTACCACTGAGCCACCAGGGAAGCCCTACAGTTTATATATATATCTGTCCTCTAACAAGTTTCTGAGGCTTTATCAAGATAAAGTTAATAAAAAAAAAAAATGAAAAGCTTAATCAACGAACATGAATGCAAGCAAATTGCGTGTTTTCAGTAAAGAGCTAACTTTTTTACAAATGCACATATGTCTGGATGGTGACACCATTCGTGCCGTTGCTTACTTCATTTTACAGAAGAAGCAAGTTCAAGGAGGTCACGGGGTTGGGAGGAGAAAAGGCCGCCTGTCACCACCCTTGTTCTTTGGTTTTTACCAAGATTTCCCAAGCTTTTCCTCCCTAGAAAACCTGTTGTCTGATCTCTCTGCCCCTCAGCCTTCTTCCTGCCCTGAAAAACTCTCATTTTGAAAGATATTACCTACCAAATGGCATAGACAGATAAACTCTTTTACTGTGTTTTGGGTAATCAAAAACAAAGAGTTGCAAATAGACTTTGTGATCCACATGATGTGATTTCAGTGAAGATGGGCTTTGGGGGAGGAAATGGACACATTACATAAAGCTTTAGGGAACAGTGAAAATGGTTTACAGGTGGGCACTAACCTTCCTGGAGCCTTAAAGGTCTGAGGAGCCCTAGGAGCAAAGAAGGCCATAGATACTGAACTACCGCTCTTTGACCTGCTGCCTTGCAATTTAAAATCTAATAGTGGAGGATGGAAAAGAGTACCTGTGTTTCAGAGTGAGCACATTGAATTGATGCCTTCGGGACTTTTGCTTTCTTCTCATAGATTGAATATGAAAGGAAAAAGAAAGAAGATGGAAAGCGAGCCCGAGCTGATAAACAACACGTTTTGGATATGCTGTTTTCAGCTTTTGAGAAGCATCAGTATTATAATCTGAAGGACTTGGTGGACATCACAAAACAACCTGTGGTATGTATATGCTCACATTGATCCTTTAAATAGGTTTAAACAGGCTTCATTAACACGGCTTTACTGAAGAGAAGCGTGCTGTGAATTAGTAAGTTCACCTGGACCTATGCTGGTGCTGGGTCTTGTTCCAGCATGGAAAAGCTGTCTGCGTGCAGTCTTTTTTCTTCCTTCCTTTCCTCCCCTTTTCTTTCTTCCCCTCTCTTCCTTTCCGTTTCTTTTTTAAATCTCAGCTTCATTGTTTTAATTTTAAATACATTTAGTATCAATAGTTCATATGAAGAAGAGGCAGATTTGTCCTCCTTTTGATCTTTGACTGATCCTTGACATTAAGCCTAAAGTCTCTTTGTTTATAGCATTTCTAGTCTTTCATTTGTTCTTCTCCCTCCCTCTAGAAAAGCTCAACTTCAAGAGTCACTGTTTTTTCACAGTGAGTGTTTATCCCTGTCTTGTGAACTGTTCTCTGTGGATTTTTTTTTAAATCATCTAGCACTAACATTAGGTCCTTTCAAACTTGAGCTGTAGAGCCTCACAGTGCTCGTTGAGATTATGCTTGGGTTGGCCTAGTCTCCATTTTCAAGGAAATTTTTAATAAATTGATGTTTTAGAAAATTTTTGTTCTATAAATAATCATTTTTTAATCACTTCTCCAGACATTTGTATTAATACCTATCTGAAAATAATCTGTGTTTCTAATCCATTTAAAATGCTGGAAACAAGGAAGGGATCGAAACCCTTTCTCTAGTCTTTGGGTCACATTTCCTTCCATTTAACTTTCTCACACCTAAGCTTAGCAAAGTGGCAGATTGAATTATAGCAGTATTTTACTTACAGATTTTTAAAACTTAGGTGGAAACCCCTTTATTCTTGTCCTCTTACCCAGTTTCCTTTATCATTTTATCCACCTTGCCAGGATGCCCAAGAATATGTTAATTCTAACTGCTCCATTTATTTGCCTCAGAATATGGAACAAGATAACCAGTTTTGTAAAATATTTTAACATAAATGACTCCATGGTTTGTTTTTTTTTATGTATTCAAAGCTTCAGGAAATTATTTCTGAAACGTCAGTATTGATGGTGCAGTTTCCCACTTCTGTAGAGATTTCTTTACTGTTACGCTTCATGCTTTCACTTTTTCATTAAGAAAGAAATTTGAATTCCAAAAGACCTAAATACTTTTTCTTTAACCATAGAGAAGGAAAGTGCTCATGCTGGCAGTATTATCAACTCATCTTAATGACTTCACTCCCTTCAGCATCAAAGCCTTAGAAACAGCATTCCAAGCTAGATTAAAAAATTTGAAATAGAATAATTCATAAGCTAAACTCCATTTCTTCTGCTTTTAATGAAGTTTATCTTTGTATTTTTATATATACATGAAAAGGCTATTCCAGATATTCTGGATGCAAATGACGTAGTCTCATAGAATAAAACACACACACAGTTAGATGTGGGAAAGTAAGTGTTTGTAGAGGGACATTCAGATAAGTGCTAAGGAAAGCTCTTTCTTTGCCTTAACATGGAATGACATAATGTTTCTAAAGTTTATTCATTTTGCAGCAGAGAAAAAGGATAACTAGCTTTCTCTCTGTCTTGGCTGTTCAGATAATTTTTATGTGGTGGAACTCAGTGACTCTCTTAACAGAACCTCTTAATTCATGGTCAGTAAGTGGGCTTTAGGAGATCCAGCAACCCCCTGAATATGTACAGAAATGTGTGGATTTTTGGGGGGGAGCAGATTTGTAGTTTATGTCAGATTCTCAGAGAGCCTGGGAACCTCAAAGAGCTTGAGAACAACAGATCTAGAAACTGAAATATTTTATAGTAGTTTTATTAATTAGGGACTAAATTGCCTGTAAAGCATTAAGTGTTTGAAGGCAGGTTTGTATATTGTTCACATCCCTAAATATTCATACATTCCACAACACAGTTATGGTAGCAATCCAATAAATATTAGATGAAGTGATTTAAGGAAAAGGAGATGGTGACATCCTTTACCTTTTAGGGCCACCATATTTTCCTCGGGTGGATTTTGACAGACCTCCTGTTGTCTGTGGCAGGAGCGGGGTACAAAGAGCTGTCTCAATAAAGCATAGAGTGCCAGAGCTGCAGTTACTCTCGTGTAGAGGAGAGGACAGGACATGGTCACATGGGCTCTAGTCCTGCCGTTTACCTCGGTGGGATCTGGAGAAGTCACGTTGTCGCTAAAACTGAGGGAGCTGGACTGGATAATCATCGTGACCTCTCCCAGTGCTCCGTCTATGATTCTCTCCCTCTCCTGTTCCATCTCCTCTCCATCTCCCACTCACATTCAGACTGAGCTGGCAAAGCCCGTTGACCTAGAAAGTGGCTAGAGCCCAGCTCTCCTCCGTGTAGGTAATTCTCTCTTTTAAAAGGGTCACAGGACGTAAGTCGGTCTGTACTAATGGGCTTCAGTACACACACCCTTACTAATTTGATTTTAGTCTGAGCAGTACCAGGAGAATGAAGGAACCCAGTGTAGCATTAAAGTCAGTGATCCAGGAAGGAGACTTCCTGATGGAAAGAGCACAGGACTGGGAGTAACAGGACCTCAGTTCATGTCCCAGTCCTGCCATTTAGCCAAATAGCCTCAGGTACTTGATATGCATTTAATGGTTTAATACGTTATATAATTTAATATTTAATTTACTTGATATATGACATTCTTAATATAAAATTTACTAATATATTCAAGTTAAATGTGTATAATATTATACTTTGTAAATTTGTCTTAAAAATACCTAGTTTATAGGTTCCTTGTAATAATTTTAATGTTTATGAAAGTTGCATTTGTCAACAGCAAAGTATTTTGCTAATATTTATTGTTAGTATTATTAAACAAATTTTTGAGCCCTGTGTAAAAGGGAGGAAAAGAGATCTTCTTGGTGTTGAGTTCTTTAGTCAGTGCATTTAATGACACGCTCTGGTTTTCTGCGGCCCCCAGCGCCTCTCTTGATACCAGATTTCTGACCACGATGTGCTCATTTTAACACGTCCTCTCTGTTATTAGCACTACTACTATATTCTTAAGTTACCATCTGCTTTCTGACCTTTAGGATGTCATTTTTGACATTCTGAGTGCATCTGAAGTATTTTCTTGTTTTTCCAGTTCCTTCCCTTCCAGTCTTCTTCCTAAAAACCTTCACTCCTGCAAGCGAAATTATTGATTAGAGAAACTGCCCTTAAGGGCCAGCCTGTATCCTTCATTCACCAGTGTGTGACTTGCATAAGCAATCAGAGAGTTAAAGTTACTCATTAAGGACAAATAAGCCAATTTTAAAAGGCCAGGCTCTGGTAACTGATAAAAAAGTCAGAAACACAGCATCCATTTAAAGGAGTGTTTTCATGAATTTTAAATTTTGACTCCCCACCATCCCCCCGCCAAAGTAAAATATCAGAGGAAGCCTATTATTTCTCTGTTGACAGTCTTTGCTATTTTACCTTAAATGTGTTATGTCAAGTCTTTCTTCATATTTTATTGTATCTGTAAAATAATAGCATAGCAGCATTTCCTTCAGGAATTCAAGCCATTTAAAGCTTTATGTAATTGTTCCCTTTGAAACCCCAGACTGCCAAGACCACTATGAGCCCAAGCACCCTGTTCTCCAGCACAGCACCCCTTGCCCAGGGTTTCTTCAGACATCCATTTCTGTTTAAAGTGTCATCAGAAATCAGCTCTAATTGTAACTGAACCTCTTCATTTTCTTGTGCTCCGCGTCCATTTGATTTCAGGTCAAGATTCAGGGAACTTTATCTTTAATTATTGATGATCCCTTGTAAATCAGCAGTCCCCAATCACGTCGACTCAGTGGACCATTTGCCTTTAAATTCAGAGCGTGTAATTGAACAGTTTGCATGCTTTTATAAAGTAAGTTCACATCAACAAGAAAAATGAGGCAAAGATTTGCATGGCTTTGATTTTGAAGCAGCTTGGTATCCCTAAGCTTAAGTTGCCCAGAGCTAAATAATGCTCAACAGGCCGTTGCTCGTTTGCTCAAAATAGGCTTTTAATAAAGCCAGTGCAGCAATAAGGTAATGTTAACCTGATCCTCAGAGCTTGTTTCCAGACAGGCCTGAATAGAAATAAGTGGAATCTGGCATCAGT
Organism: Bos taurus; assembly: GCF_002263795.3. Lineage (NCBI taxonomy): Eukaryota > Metazoa > Chordata > Mammalia > Artiodactyla > Bovidae > Bos > Bos taurus. The sequence continues at coordinate 15,408,974 of NC_037339.1, forward strand.
AAGATACAAGAAGATAATGTTTTTTAAAGGGAAAAAGTGGCTAAAGAATTTGATATACTTAGCATTTCTCCTGTCAAAAAATAAAAGTTTATTTACAAGCATATGTTGTTATAGACCTGTCAGTTGGCTGGGACTTGTTCAGCTGCAAGAAAAGAAAACTGAGCTCAAACTAGCTTAAGTAAAAATACAGTGTATTGGCTCCTGTAGCTGAGAAGTTCAGGAATGCATCTTGCTTTAGACATGGCTGGATCCAGCTGCTAATACTATTTAGTTAGCCCAGTTCCTCCCCACCCCTCCCTATCTCTCCTCATCATTATGTCTTTCCTGGGTGTTGTCTTTCTACTCGGGCAGAATCTAGCCGTGTGGTAGACAAAGTGGCCTCCTGAAGCACTTCACAGCCAGCAGCCTCAAAGCATACGGAGAATGTCTGCCCTGATTATTCCAGCAGAAGCTCAGGGAAGATCTTAATTGCCGCGCCAGGGGTTGGATGTTCATTCCTGAACCAAGAGGATAGGGTAGGACCGTCCATCGGCCAGGCCCATTGCCTCTCGCACCCTTGCGCCACACTACTTGGCTCGGAAATAGCACCCGCTGAGCCGTGGTCATTTGCTGTTACCTCAGATTTAGTCTGTTGAAAACAGAACTCTTGATTTCTACATCCCTCCAACCCCGACCCCCCAGACTGCCCCACTGCAGTAACAACACCGTGCCCCGAGTTGCTCAAGCCAGAAGTGTACTACTCCTCTTTTCTCTTCATGACATCTATGTCGCATACTATGATACATATGTATCCTACCTCTCTGGCTTGGAATCTTAAAAGGTGAAAGTAATCTTAGGGACAGTTCAGTCATAGTCCTAGAGCAGGAGTTGCCTAGTGGCCTGAGCCCAGGTCTTACTGCATCGCCTCTTCTGTTCAGACACGTGTATATCCAAAGACAAACTCAAAAAATGCTTTTCTGACAATGGGAACCCCTTTTTAATGACAGGAGGGGGGAGCTAATTTCTCTCTCAGACTGCTTTGAAAATGTCTGTATTATTAAGAATCGTCTCACTAGTCTCAGCCATACACATAGAAAATGGAATCTAAGCTCTGTGCTAGCTCATTCAGTTCCTGACCCAAGTAAAAACAGGGCATTTTTTTTTCCTCAGAAGCCAACACAACATTGTAAAGCAATTGTCCTCCAATTTAAAAAAAAAAAAAAAACCTGTTTTTTTGAAGTTCAGTGTTTAAAGTTCATTCCCAAAATGAACTGCGAAATAAGTGTTTTTATTATATGTCTTGTTCTGACATAGGCTTTTCCTTTTTTACGTGATTCCTTTTCTCTTTTTTCCCCCGAATCTTTATCATTTCCTTTCTATTCACATATTTCCTTTCAGTTCTCTCTTCATTTTTTCTATAACTGGAAGTTTTTAATTTCAAATGGTATTAACAAAACTAAAAAGACCACCAGTTGCCCAGCAAAGCATATTAACTAGTGACAGCCCTTTGTGAGACTTCCATTTTAAAAAATAATTATTTGTAGCTGCTGGTTAATTCAGTAGGTTAGAGTGTAGTGCTAAAAAATAATTATTTGCTATCTTGTTAATTTGAGCCTTACTTAAAAGTTTTAGAGTATGAAATGTCCTATTAAAATAAATTATTAACTGTGTTGAATATAAATGGATAAAATTTAAATGCATTTATAAAATTTTAATGCTTTCCTTATGAAGAGAAGGTTCTAATAACTAATAGATTTACTACCAAGTTTATTATGAAATGGCAACATTTTCTCTTTTAATTTATCCTATGATTTGTCTCAGCCTTTTTATTTTATTTTTTTACCTAATTCTGAATGAGGTAAAATTGGGGGGTCAATTTGTTAGTATAACCAGTCATTATTTTATATGAAATACTACGTAGATAAAAGCAGTATCTGACATAGGCTCCCAGTAAGCAAAATTGGGCATTATCTACATACAAAATCTAGAGTTTTTAATTAAGCAGTAGGCCATACAATTTGTGTTTATTCTGGAAATGTCATTACCCATAAAATCTCCTTCTCTACCTTTCCAGTCCCATTTGATTTTAAAATAAAATGAATAAAGGTAAGAGGTAAAAAATAAATGTTTAAGCTCATTAGCTGCCTCCTCCTGGTTTCTTGATCCCTAAAGCAAGTCCCTAAAGCAAACTGGAAAGCCAGACTTGTTTCAGGCGTGCCGTCTTGTGGGAATTATCTTGGGGAAGAAGTCGTTTTCTGTGTGTTGGTCTCTACCTAAGAGCAGACATTACCCTGTGGGCTTAGATAAGTGTCTGAAGCTTCTGATCTCTCTAGCTCAGCAGGGGAATTGATCCCAGAGGCTACACCTGTTGGCAGAAAACCTTACGGTGCCTGCCTGGCTGGCCACCTCCAGTTCTGTGTTGCAACAGCGTGTTCCTTCTAGAATGTGCCAAGACGGATATTCTAATTCCATCATATTTTCCAGCCTGTATGGACTGATCCAAAGAGCTTGCCACTGTTAATTGGAAATTTTACTTTACCCAGGGTAATTTGGTAATAAAAACTGGTGTTATCTTAATTTGTTGTCAGCAAGAGAGGTCTTTTTTTCCTCATCAATTTAAAACCTTGTTTTCAGTACAATTGTGTTTTTTTTTTAAGTTACAGTTCAGTGGATTTTCACATAGTTGTACAACCACTGCCACAACCAATTTTAGAACATTTTAGTCACCCCTCAAAGAAACTCTGTACCTGTTAACAATTTCTCCTGTGCACCCACCCCCTCCCCAGCCCTAGCAAACCACTGATCCCCGCTATGTCTCTAAAGATTTGCCTGGTCTGGACATTTTCCTATGAGTGGGATTGTATGATATGTGGTCTCTTATGACTGACTTCTTTGATTTAGGCATAATGTCTTCTCAAGTTTCATCCATGTTGTATCATGTATCAGTATTTTCTTTTTTTATTGCCAGATATATACCATTATATGAGTATACAGCGATTTGTTTATCCATTCACCCACAGATAGTTGTTTCGTCTTTTTGGCTACTGTAATAAGGCTGATATGAACATTATGTACAAGTTATTGTGTGAACATATTTTTATTTCCCTTGCGAGTTGAACTGCTGGGTCACATGGTAACTCCGTTTAACTGAGGAACTGCCCGATTGTCATCAGTTATTTTTTAATCCTTAGGCAGCAAGCGCTTTTATATACTGTTGCATTAGAGTAAAACTTTACTGTCTATTCTATATATATTAAGGGTGAATAATGCCTCATCATCTAGCTAATTTTCTAAAAATTGTCTGTGGTAAAATAAATACCTAAAGACTCTCTTGCTTGCCATTTAATTTCTAGCATTGTTTCCAGATGGACTAATAATGACTATGTCAATTGACATCTTCTTATCCTTTGTACAGTCTAAACTACACGTCAGTCAGTAACCAACACAACATTGTGAAGCAGTTTTCCTCCAATTAAAAAATAAAAATAGCTAAACTACTCATCACACCAAATGCAGTTAGTTTCTGTAGTTCTAAATGCGAGAATTCATATTTATATTTCAGTAGGAATTTTTTTCATCTTTATCTAGTTTTGAATATCTTTTGATTGTATTTTTCTAATTAATGTTTTTAACATTAACTATATGAATATATGTATGTTTCTCCCCCAGTTGGTAGCCATAATATCCGAGCCTTGGAATACTTTGCAGTATTCCAAGGTTAAGTTATGTTTAGCATACAAATAAACTAATACAATTTAGAAAGCATGTCTTTAAACATAGTTAAAATTCAAAGTTGGCCCAAAGGTAGTAAACTTTATCTGAAATATGTAAGCATGTGAGTCACTTGCCACCGCAGGACAGATGAAGTGTTACTGAAAGTAAGATGATTTACCAGTATATAGATGTTAATGCAGCAATAAATTTCTTATTTTAGAGTTTGGACTAAGTGGGGAGGGCTGTGGAGTGGGTAGGGTTTATGGCTTGACCATTTCATTACCCGTCATCTCTGTACTCCTTAGAGTTTTTACAAAGGGAGGAATGCAGCCTGTGGGACCCTGAGAGGAAAACAGGGCAGAGACTAGTATAAAAACAGAGACGAAACCAGCAGGAAAGGGGGAGAAAAATGCTGAGATGGCCCAGGTTCCAGAGAAGCCCTCAGCACCGCCTTCCCTCCCCCGTTCAGGGTTTTCTCTAAAAGAGGGAAAACATAGGTTGCCTTTGTTCACAGCTTATGCATAGTATGTAGTTTGTTTAATTTTTTTTTTAATGAAAGAATGCTGTGCCTTGGAGCCACTGACCTCTTCATCAGTACGACCTCTGTTCTGTCAGCCTTGCTTACAGGAGTCACAGTCAATCATACAAAATCACATAAATATGAAGTGATACTTTGAAATGATCACAGAACTGATCATGGATGCCCTTGCCACTGGGTCAGTGTATAAAAAGCGTATAAGCAGTTTCCCTTTGGTGACTTTAACCAGTGCCATCTTTTGGTGTAGATTTATGTAATACACATTCCCTCCAGCCTTTGGGGACTGTTTTGTGATGAGAAGTCTAGTAAGGTAGTATCTTTATCTTACCTAAAAGCATTATTGTTTGGTGATCAGCTCTCTGTCAAAGATATATGGTTTTTTTTTTTTTTTTAAATCAACTTTTAGGAATTAGGTATAATTAATTCATTATTATCTGTGGTAATGCTTAACACTAAATTTTATAATGAAATGAAACAGATAAATCCTCCATTTGCAGTAGAGGAAAAGATGATATGAAAAATGGCAAGGGTGGAAGGTGATAAGGAGAGTGAAGAAGAGAAGCTAAAGTAGGCTACCGTGACTAGGTGTGTGCCTTGTGACTAGGTTTGTCTTAATCTTGGGGGAGAAATCAGGAATTTGATGTGTGAATTTCCAGCCTTTTGGCCACCACAGTTTCGTCTTGATCCACAAATGCACAGCACATCCTCCTCAGTAGACTTCTGGGCTCCAGAATGTGCCTTGCCTTCCCTTGCAAGGAGGCTGTAATGTTCTCTCCCTTTTTTCTCTGCATTCAGACTTGCTGTAAATACGCCCCCACACATTCTCTTTGATGAAGACTTGCTGGACTTGAGCCAATTTATTATTTCAGCTCTTGTTCCGCCAAACTGCCCATAGTGGGTAGTGAGAAATCTTTCCAGTCTTATGTGACATAAAGGTGATCTTCTCAGTTCTAGACTCCTTTGTTTAAAATACAAGTGGTTAGGCCAAAGATTAAATTGCAGAATCAGTGTTTAGGGCTATTTAATGCTAAGAGGAGAACTAGTCCCCCTTGGTCTCCACACAGAATTGCCGTTTAGTTCAAATGATCAAATATCCCTCCTCAAAGAACCTAGCATCTTGGCTCCAGCCCCTCTCCAGTGCTCCCATGATGTCCTACATATGTGTCCTTGTTCCTGGGCTTCTGTTTTACTTTATGGTTGCCTGCTCACATGCCCTTGCTTCCCCCGTACACACCCGGATCTTAAGCTGTGAACTCTGAGGACGAAAACAGACTGTGTGCCACTCAGCCTGGTGCTCAGATCAATCTAAGTGTGAAGATGCACATGTTTTTAAAAGGGAAGTCCGATTACCAATTAATCTTCTGTCCTGCTAAAACCTTTAAAAATTTCCACCCCAGTTAGCTTTGTCTCAATAGTGTTTTAGCACCACAATACAAATGTTAGTAGTAAATTCAGATTCAGGTAATACAGTTTTACCAATTTTTATTTCTCAAACAGGGTCATTGCTGTATGTGGTAGTGAGACGAGAAAGGACAACAGAGCTAGCAGAGTTTATTCCCTTGGGCCTTCTAAGTGATCTCCCCCAACAACCACCACCCTGCTGCAAGAGCTAAACCCTCCTCGCCCCTCTCTTAACTCTGAAGCATACCCGATTCATTCAGCATTCGTGTGCCCCGTGCCTCTGACGTGCACTCAGGCCCTGCGGTGGCCGCACAGGGTTTGATGGGAGAGACAGGCGTGCACACAGAGAGCTCTGATGCTGTGAGGGCTCTCCCTGGAAGTTCACACCACATGAAGTGTAGATCTGAGAGGTGGGACCGTTGGAGAAGTTTCCTTCAAGAAAGTGACATTTGCACCAAGTCTAAAAGGATGAGGAGTTCTGATCTGAAGGAAGAGGATAAGCCTTACAGGGAAAGCAAAGGGCGGGGAACAAGAGCGTGCAGGCACAGAAATGGCCAGTGCCCGGCCAGGAGGTACTAGAGGATGAGGCCAAAGGGAAGAGACAGACCTGGGTGGATGCCTGCAGGAGAGTTTGGAATTTAACCTAAAGGCCAAAGGGGAAGTCAGAGAAAAGTTTAAACAGAGAAATGACATAATCTCCCTGTTCTTTCCTTGTGTCCGTCCTTCTAGGGTTTTCTGACCTTGTTTTTCTCTACTGTCACTGCTACTCTCTCTGCTAATGCTAATGCCAAGTTAACTCAACTGGTTCTAGTCGAGTGGTCTTAGGTTTGGGATTTGGAACATTGTCAAACTTCCGAAGTTTGCCCCTTCTCCCACCCCAGAAGAGAATTCTGTACCATGACCCTAATCCCATCTTGTTAACTGACAAATTAATGGACCCCTGACTATATCTTGGCATTCTTGTTAAAAAAGAAAAAAAAAAAAAAGTGACATCGTTATATTAAAAAAAAATACTCCTTAATTTTATTATACTAATGCAATAAAATGAGAGTGAAGGCAACTGACTGTGTACACTTAAGACACTCAGTATTTTGTGTTTAGCCCTCTCTAGGCTTTTCATCTTCTGTGCCCGGGTTATGTACACGGGCATGGTAGGCTTGAGGAGAAGACAGTGTCTGTCTGGCAGCCACAGTGCTCCTGGCACTGCTGTCTTCATTTTTGAGCCTGCACTGTGTCCCCAGTTGTATGCTTGTTTGCACCCAGGGTCTAGCCATTCGCACAGTAAACCGTTCTTTGGAATTTTACAAAGAAATCATTCATGGCACCCAAACTGAAAACCGAAGCCCATCCCGTCATTTTCCATTTATGAATCCTGTTTAACTAGAAAGTCGTTTATGAACAGTGTCCCATGTTTTCTATGCAGTCTGAAGTAGCAGATGGCAGGCATGCATATTACCTGGTTGTCTGAAGCCTACTTCAGTAACTCGCTGACTCATTTACACAGGTCCCTCGTTGGAGCCAGCTACAGAAGGCGTGGGAAGCAGGCAGGCAGGCAGGCAGGCCTCCTCCTGGGGAAACCCAGGCCTCCACCAATTCATTGCTGCCACCTGCTGGGGTGGGGAAGCCGCTCAAGTGAGAGCTGAGCCATCCGGGCCGTTTGAGAGACCTGTATGTAGTTCCAGTGCTAACCAGGGACCCCTAAATAAAAGTTGAAGCTGTAGAGCAGTGCACCTGTCAGTGTAAGGTGGTGTTCGGTGGTGTTCGATGGTGTCGGTTAACACACACTCTCCAGCAACCGTGAGGCTCAGAAAACTAAATAACACTGCAAGGACCCAAGATCCCAGAGCGTTAGAGCCAGAAGAAGCTTTTGAGCACTTGCTGTGGACTTCAGTTCAGTCAGGCTCCAGGGGGCTTGTGAAATGCAGTTTCCCAAGCCTGGTGCCAGAGATTTAATGGACTCGACCTACAGCAGGGTTTAGTTCACAGGCCCCCATGAAGTTCTGATGCAGGTAGTCTAGCATCACACTTGAGAAAGGCACCGCCTTCAACATAATCAAGCCATTATCAGCCATTTTTTAAAATTAGTGCCTCATTTCCATAAATTAAAAAATTTATATCCTATTACATCTTCCATCGATGGGATGAGTCACTGTAATGTACCTGTAACTTGTTCTATGAAGCATACACACAAAAATTCTTGTTTGGCTCATTGGTTGTGTAGGGGGGCGGGTGGGATTTGTTTTAATTTAAATGTTTAACTTTTCTCTCTTCCCCAAGAAGGAAGTACTGTAATTTGTATTGGTTTATAGTGAAATGTTTTTTCACCTTGGGCATTGGCAAGCAAAGGTGGGGTTTGATACTACATTTTTCATAGCCATCATTTCCATGCCTCTAGTGATCATTGGAGAAGGAAATGGCAACCCACTCCAGTGTTCTTGCCTGGAGAATCCCAGGGACTGGGGAGCCTGGTGAGCTGCCATCTATGGGGTCGCACAGAGTCGGACATGACTGAAGCGACTTAGCAGCAGCAGTGATCATTTGGGTAATACCTGAATTTTCAGGTGCCTGAAATACCATGATTCAAAGTTCTGACCTCCATCATTTCTCACCTCTATCCTTTGGTGGACCCAAGCCCAAGAAAACTGCAGCCCTCAGGGTTTTTAACATATCTTGTTCTCCCTTCCTCTGTCTAGGCAACCTTGGCCATGTGATACAAACAATATTAAACATACATAATGACTTATCTTATTACACAAGAAAAGCAAGTAGCCCAATAGCAAATTTGAGAACTCACCCTAGAACTGAGAATTCTGGGTGCCTGTCATGTGCTTGCTTCATAGAAAAATAACATATGCTCCTGCTTCTAAAATGACTGTTTCCTATCCAAGAATAACCCTGTCTGACTGTGAACTCAGTGATACCACGGAACTCGGGAGCTCATTACACTTGGTATACTGTGTAAATTAAGTACCAGCAAATGTATTTCCTTCTAGATTCTCTTTCCTTCTTTTTTTTTTTTAAGCTCTGAAGGGCTGCTGGCATTCAGGACTTCCAAGCCCTTTAATGCAAATAATCATATTTAGTGCAGATATCATGTATTGTATGCAGATAATCAAAAAGGCAGTTTATTGAAATTCATTACAGAGAAATCTAATGGGGCTTTCAGAATGATAATTTTTGTTACTTGTAAATGTAGTTTGGTGTATCATTTTATTTTATATTTTGTTTCCTGTCTTCTTTATCTCATCTGTCAAGGTTATTTTGGTTCTGTTTTTCAGTCCTACCTGAAGGACATCTTAAAGGAAATTGGTGTTCAAAATGTAAAAGGGATCCACAAAAACACATGGGAACTGAAGCCAGAATACAGACATTATCAAGTAGAAGAAAAAAGTGATTAAGAAGATGCGAAGCCCGCCTAACAGAACTAAAGGATGATAAACTGAGAAGACAGCCTTGATACGTGAATCCTTGAGCACTATCTATTATAGGGGGTAAATGACTGGTACTTTAATTTCTCTAGGTAAATTTTTTAAACAATAATTCTTGTAAAGTTGCTTAAATGATTTTTGAGGCAAAAGAACACCTTTATTTATATACTTGTATTAAACCAGATTATTCATGATGGGGTGGGGAGTTGAAAGGTTTTTCTTTTTAAATATTAACTTTAAAATGTAAAATTAGGAAGTGTTTTCTAAATGAGGACTCCCTGTCTTTGTGTGAAGAGTTGAAGTGATATAGATCCAAAGTGAGTGGCACAGCAGGAAAAAAAAGTAGGCAACTACAGAAACTCTGAAAAGGAACTAAAGAAAAGTTTCTTATTCTGAAATTGTCAAAGAGCAAGGCTGTCTTTTTTTTTTTAAAACAGGTGGTTGTGTCTCATATTTGCACATATTAATGAAAGTATAGCATTTGGGTGTGTACTAAGGTAGCAGTTTGTTTTGTTTTGTTTTTTCTTTTTCAACACAGCAGTTTTCATCATAGCATACTTAACCCCAGTGACAGCGACATGAGAAGTGGAAAACGTCGTGGTCACTTCTTTCTTTCCTGTTTTCTTCTTTTAAAATAATTAGAAATTAAATGCTTTTCCAATTTGGGATGTACATCCCCCCTCATAAGCTTCTCAAAGATGTTTACTGCACACTCAGCGAGCCTGTATTGACTAGTGTGTGACAAAGGCTGTTTACCACTAAAGGAGGGTTGTAGGGGTAAGGTTGATGTGTACAGACAAACAGGTTAATGCCAGCTCCTGGGGAATGAAAGTGTTTCTTTTGTCTTTCTTTTTAATTAGTTTTAAATAAAAACAATACCTGTCCATGGTATTACATAGCACAAAATGTTATTATATATCAGGCAATCCAAAAGCATACCCACGAATAAGATCACCAAAACGAAAGAAGCTTTAGCAAACTAAACACAATTAAGAATTTATTTTTACTTGTTAATTTTATCAGCTGTTTCTGTATGCTTACAACCAAGAAGCAGCAAATGCCAAAATTGTTTAATGTTATGTAATTAAATCATGGAAATAATCTGTCCACTGAGATAAATATTTTCCTGTATTATTTGATTTTTTAGCAGCAGAATGCTGAAGCTGAGTACCAGTGCATTAGATTTTTTGTCCTGGAATTCACAGTGAAATAAAACTAAGGAAGGTTGTCCCCTCCCCTCTCCCACCTCCAGTTGTCTTATCCTGCCTTATTTTGCTGTAGTAACCAAACAGTGTATCTCCATTACCTTCCTTTTTTTTTTTTAAGGTGTTTTTTGTTTGTTTTTGATGTGGGCCATTTTTTAAGTCTTTACTGAATTTGTTATAGTATAGCTTCTGTTTTATGTTTTGGTTTTTTGACTGCAAGGCATGTGGGATCTTAGGTCCCGAGTCAGGGATCGAACCCACACCCCCCATTGGAGCTGTAACCACTGCACCACCAGGGACATCCCTGCATTACCTTTCAGTTCCCAGTTGCTTCAGGTTCAGTGTAAGCAAGCAGATGGGTAATGGTGTGACATATCTGTACATAGCTGAGGATTCTGGGCACCTGTTATTTGCTTTGTTCAGAGTATATGCTGCTACTGCTGCTGCTAAGTCGCTCCAGTCGTGTCCGACTCTGTGCGACCACAGAGACGGCAGCCCACCAGGCTCCCAGTCCCTGGGATTCTCCAGGCAAGAACACTGGAGTGGGTTGCCATTCTTCCCCCAGACCTTGTCTTCTTGGGTGTATGACACTGCTCTGAAACAGATCTGTGTCTCCTCTACCCCTGCCTTTTGTTTTGGTAGTGACAGCACCTGCCAGAACTTGCTGCTGGTAGAGTTGCCAGGGCAACTTTGTCTCATCTAAAGCTGTGCTTCGGTTATTTTCTGCCAACTTGGTTCTTAAGCTTGTTTTAGTTACCTGGTACCTTATCACACTGACAGTATCTTATCTCTTAAATATTTATTATCTATTCAGTAGAATAGGTGGTAGACTGGTGCCATTCCTGATTAATTTCTTGAAATTGCTTTCTCATTTATACAAAAAGACAGCTGTTGGTCAAGAAGGAGATTCTCTCTTCCACCTAGGTTCCCTTTTTCTTTTATTTCAGGACCCTCTTGCTCTGATAAACATGGTTTTGGCAGCCAAAAATCCTAAACCCTTATAACCACTGTGAGATAGCAAGAGAGGAAGGCTGATGAGGGAGATATACACCGGGTAAGATGTCCCATCGTAAGACAACAGGATCAGATCAGTTGCTCAGTCGTGTCCGACTCTTTGTGACCCCATGAATCGCAGCACGCCAGGCCTCCCTGTCCATCACCAGCTCCCCGGAGTTCACTCAGACTCACGTCCATTGAGTCAGTGATGCCATCCAGCCATCTCATCCTCTGTCGTCCCCTTCTCCTTTTGCCCCCAATCCTTCCCAGCATCAGAGTCTTTTCCAATGAGTCATCTCTTCGCATGAGGTGGCCAAAGTACTGGAGTTTCAGCCTCAGCATCATTCCCTCCAAAGACATCCCAGGGCTGATCTCCTTCAGAATGGACTGGTTGGATCTCCTTGCAGTCCAAGGGACTCTCAAGAGTCTTCTCCAACACCACAGTTCAGAAGCATCAATTCTTCTGTGCTCAGCCTTCTTCACAGTCCAACTCTCACATCCATACATGACCACAGGAAAAACCATAGCCTTGACTAGACGGACCTTTGTTGGCAAAGTAATGTCTCTGCTTTTGAATATGCTGTCTAGGTTGGTCATAACTTTCCTTCCAAGGAGTAAGCGTCTTTTAATTTCATGGCTGCAGTCACCATCTGTAGTGATTTTGGAGCCCAGAAAAATAAAGTCTGACACTGTTTCCACTGTTTCCCCATCTATTTCCCATGAAGTGGTGGGACCAGATGCCATGATCTTCGTTTTCTGAATGTTGAGGTTTAAGCCAACTTTTTCACTCTCCACTGTCACTTTCATCAAGAGGCTTTTGAGTTCCTCTTCACTTTCTGCCATAAGGGTGATGTCATCTGCATATCTGAGGTTATTGATATTTCTCCCAGCAATCTTGATTCCAGCTTGTGTTTCTTCCAGTCCAGCGTTTCTCATGATGTACTCTGCATATAAGTTAAATAAACAGGGTGACAATAGACAGCCTTGATGTACTCCTTTTCCTATTTGGAACCTGTCTGTTGTTCCATGTCCAGTTCTAACTGTTGCTTCCTGACCTGCATACAGATTTCTCAAGAGGCAGATCAGGTGATCTGGTATTCCCATCTCTTGAAGAAGACAACAGGAAGGCCATATGTAATCAGTGAGATTGTTAAACTCAACCAGTGCACACACTTTGGGGATATTTTAACTGACAAAATGTAGTAAGATTGTGGTTGCTTGGCATTGGAAAGATTTGAAATCACATGTTACCAGTAGCATCCAAAGTGATATATCTTTAAAAAGTGAGCCAGTTTAGCTCTATGGTATCAGAAGCAGCTCTCCTGGATTTCAGCAGAGGTGCAGTTGTTCCTGATGGTCTGTGATCACATTTTCTTTGAAGCCTTTTTCATCACCATTGGTACACATTAATGAAAATAAGAGGAAGCAGTGCCTGGCAATGTATTAAATGCTCTAAAATAATGTCTCGTTTAAAGAATTAGTACTGAGAAGTAGATAATGTCCATTTTATAGAACCATTTCCTGCCTGACATATTATCATGAGTACCAGTCCTTCTTTAGGAGAATTCTGCCCTTTTGGGATAAAGTGAATGCTAGAGTATACCTTCCCAGAAGCCCATGAGTCTCCTTCACTCCCCCTCGTCTTACCTCCAAACCAGGAAAAAGGCGATCAAAGTGGCGACCAGTGGTCTTTGGCATCCCCTGCCTGAATCCAGACACCCAGCCCTTCCTGACCCACAGAACACGGTTACATCATCTCCTTTAAAGTCAGGCTCCTCTTGCTAACTTATAATCCCTGTTACACTTTAAGTACCCACGTAGGGTGTGCAGCGTTAGAGTGGACTCCTCGAGCTCCATGGGCTTCCAGGATGAAGTGGAATGTGACGGGAGGACACTAGCTATGGCACCAGCTGAAAGGTAGCTGCCTTCGTTCAGACTTCACTTGCTGAAAGCTCGCCATTCATCTCACTGTATTGGCCATTTTCCATGGCATTTGTGTGATGGTCCAAGAGGTGACAAGCTGAGTATCTTTTTGGTTCGGTTTTCATTGCTTTGACATTTCAGCGCATGCTCCTAAGCCTAATGTCTTTTTCATAGTATGTAAGAGGAGGGGTCAGAGATCACTTTGTAGCGTTACTCTTCTTCTCATACTCCCATGCTTGCTTCTTTCTACTTCCTTTCCTTTGAGCAGGTGCCACCATTGATTATACAGTAGCATTATGTAACACCCGACAGACTGACGGTAAAAGTCTATGATGGTTTATCATAAGAAAATTAACAGCTTCTCTCTGATTTTGTTGGAAATCATCTAAATTAGAAAAGGACTTTTTCAATGCTGTAGCTTCCACTTAGTAAACTGTTTACTGAACTCTTGTTGTGTGCCAGACACTCAGCTAGGCATTTGACTCCTGTGACTCGTGTAATCCTCACAGCAGCCCTACAAAATGCAATTCGGGAGACCCAGTTCCATCCCTGGATTGGGAAGATTCCCTGGAGGAGGGCATGGCAATCCACTCCAGTACTTTTGCCTGGAGAATCCCATGGACAGGGAGCCTGGTGGGCTACAGTCGATGGGGTTGCAAAGAGTGGGACACGACTGAGCGACTAACACTTTCACTTTCTTTCAACTCATGTAATCCTGACAACAACCCTACAACATGTGTGTGTGCATGTGCTCAGTTGCTTCAGTCCAAACCAACTTTTAATGAATTGTGTGTTAGAGGTTTGAGGTCCCAATCATTTGTCACCACTGCAAATGCTAATCAATAAAGAAGATAGGAGTTAGAAATAAGCAGGGTCAAATGACTCCTTTTTGAAGCCCAGTTACTCCTAGCTGGCCTGGAAGGCCTCCCTAAGAGCTGAGGCTGGAGTAGAGCTTTCTGTATTTATCCTTTTCCTCACTTTGTGATGACTAGCCGCCACTAGTGGAGAAGGCAGTGGCACCCCACTCCAGTACTCTTGCCTGGAAAATCCCATGGGCAGAGGAGTCTGGTGGGCTGCAGTCCATGGGATCGCTGGGAGTCGGACACGACTGAGCAACTTCAGTTTCACTTTTCACTTTCATTCATTGGAGAAGGAAATGGCAACCCACTCCAGTGTTCTCGCCTGGAGAATCCCAGGGACGGGGGAGCCTGGTGGGCTGCCGTCTCTGTGGTCGCACAGAGTCGGACACTACTGAAGCGACTTAGCAGCAGCAGCAGCAGCAGCCGCCGCCACTAGTGGGTGTTTGGCCTGGCTTACCGTTTGCAGGTGAAAAATCTGGAGTGGCCGGAAGAAGAGATGCAAATGGCCAACAGGTACATGAAAAAATACTCAGCATCACTACTCATCAGGGAAATGGAAATCAAAACCACAGTGAGCTATCACCTCGCACCTGCTAGAGTGGCTGTCCTGAAGAAAGGCAAGAGATAAGAAGTGTTGGTGAGAATGTGGAGAAAAGGGACCTCTTGTGCACTGTTGGTAGAATATACACTGGTTCAGCCCTTATGGGAAACAATACTGAGGTTCCTCAAAAAGTTAAATATAGAACTACTGTATGATCTAGAAATCCCACTTCTGGGTGTGTATATACCCAAAGGAAATGAAAACAGTTCAAAGAAATATGCGCACTCCCATGTTTATTGCAACATGATTCCCAACAGCCAAGAGATGGCAACAGCGTAAGCAGCCATCAGTGGATGAATGGATAGAGAAGATACAGTATACGTATGTTATGCAGTGGGATATTATTCAGCCATGAGAAGAAAGAAAGCCTGCCATTTTCAGCGTGGATGGACCATGAGAGCATTGTGCTAAATAAGTCAGAGAAAGACAAATGGTGCATGCTGTCACATACCTGTGGAAGGTAAAAAGGCTAAACTAGTAAAAACAGAAAAGTGTTTTCCAGAGGTTAAGGAGGGGATAGGAGAGATGTTGCTGAAGGACACAAACTTGGAACTAGTAGTAAATAAGTCCTGAGGAGCACAGTGAGTAAAGACGACACTGCTGTGTTATTAGCAGTAGTCATCAAACTTGCTCAGAGACTAGATCTCACTTAAACCACAACAGAAGAAGTCATTACATTACAGAAGAGCTCACTGTACTTCATTGGCAATTATATCACAGTATATAAATTATCAAATCATGTTGTATTCCTTGACAGTGTTTCTGTATCAGATATATTTCAATTAAAAATAGTAAAGTCAAAACACCTGAGATTTCCAGAGGCAAGCACAGCCTATCATGCTCGCCCATGAACAGTGAATATTGGGACTCGAGAACAGAGAATGGAAACAGGATGAAGACAGCTGTCTCTGAGCTGTCTGTCGGCACTGTTAAGGAATCTTTGTTAATTCAGTGGAAATAGAAAAGGTGAGCTTTGCAAAAGTCACGTATGATGGGATGCTAGGCGTCCAAAAGAGTTCTCAAATGAATCCCTTCCTTAAGTCAGCCTACTGCGCAGTCCCCCCTCTAGACCACTGATGACCTTCTCCTCACCCCAGGGACACAGCCGAGACATTAAGGAGCATTCATTCAGCCGTGCATTCTCTTAACATTGTCACATGCGGATCTCCAAAAGAGACCAGTATAGCATGAAACTGCTAATAGCACTTCAGAAATAAATACTGGTGATGTTGAAATAAATAAATCAGTGATGTTGAAAGGGAGACAGAAAATTCTATAGACAGACTTCTTCATGGTCCAGCAGTTAAGAATCCACTTGCCAATGCAGGGGACATGGGTTGGATCCCTGGTCTGGGAAGATTCCACATGCCTTGGGGCAACTAAGCCCACGCACAACAACTACTGAGCCCAAGTGCTGCAGGCACTGAAGCCCACACATCACAGCGAAGAGCCCCTGTCCCCGCCGCTTGCTGCACCCAGAGGTCCCGCACAGCATCAAGGACCAAGAGCAGCCAAAATTTAAAAAAGTCTGTACAGGAGTATATATTTATAAAATACAAATAAAATACTTATATCTAGACTGTATAAAGGTCTCTCAATAACAAAACAACCCAATTTAAAAGTGAGCAATGACTATACACATACACTTCACCAAGAAGCTACAAAGAAGCCCTTGAAAAGCTGCTCAACATTGTTGGTCATTCAGTTCAGTTCAGTTCAGTCGCTCAGTCATGTCCGACTCTGCGACCCCATAAATTGCAGCACACCAGGCCTCCCTGTCTATCACCAACTCCTGGAGTTCACCCAAACTCATGTGCATCGAGTCGATGATTGCATCCAGCCATGTCGTCCTCTGTCATCCCCTTCTCCTCCTGCCCCCAATCCCTCCCAGCATCAGGGTCTTTTCCATTGAGTCAGCTCTTTGCATGAGGTGGCCAAAGTACTAGAGTTTC
Source organism: Bos taurus (assembly GCF_002263795.3). Classification (NCBI taxonomy): domain Eukaryota; kingdom Metazoa; phylum Chordata; class Mammalia; order Artiodactyla; family Bovidae; genus Bos; species Bos taurus. The sequence goes on from NC_037339.1 coordinate 15,425,571, forward strand.
AGCTTCAGCATCAGTCCTTCCAATGAACACCCAGGACTGGTCTTGGATCTCCTTGCAGTCCAAGGGACTCACAAGAGTCTTCTCCAACACCACAGTTCAAAAGCATCAATTCTTCACAGTCCAACTCTCACATCGATACATGACCACTGAAAAAACCGTAGCCTTGACTAGACGAACCTTTGTTGGCAAAGTAATGCCTCTGCTTTTGAATATGCTATCTAGGTTGGTTATAACTTTCCTTCCAAAGAGTAAGCGTCTTTTAATTTCATGGCTGCAATCACCATCTGCAGTGATTTTGGAGCCCAAAAAAATAAAGTCTGACATCTGTTTGCACTGTTCCCCATCTATTTCCCATGAAGTGATGGGACCGGATGCCATGATCTTAGTTTTCTGAATGTTGAGCTTTAAGCCAACCTTTTCACTCTTCTCTCTCACTTTCATCAAGAGGCTCTTTAGTTCCTCTTCACTTTCTGCCATAAGGGTGGTGTCACCTGCATGTCTGAGGTTATTGATATTTCTCCTGGCAATCTTGATTCCAGCTTGTGCTTCTTCCAGCCCGGCGTTTCTCATGATGTACTCTGCATATAAGTTAAAGAAGCAGGGTGACAATATACAGCCTTGACGAACTCCTTTTCCTATTTGGAACCAGTCTGTTCCATGTCCAGTTCTAACTGTTGCTTCCTGACCTGCGTATAGGTTTCTCAAGAGGCAGGTCAGGTGGTCTGGTATTCCTATCTCTTTCAGAATTTTCCACAGTTTCTTGTGATCCACACAGTCAAAGGCTTTGGCATAGTCAAGGGACGACCCAGAGGGGCGGGGGGAGGGAGGAGGGTTCAGGATGGGAAATGCGGGTATACCTGTGGTGGATTCATTTCGATATTTGGCAAAACTAATACAATATTGTAAAGTCTAAAAATAAAATTAAAAAAAAAAAATCAGTCCTGAATATTCACTGGAAGGACTGATGCTGGAGCTGAAACTCCAATACTTTGGCCACCTGATGTGAAGAACTGACTCATTGAAAAAGACCCTGATGCTGGGAAAGATTGAAGGCAGGAGGAGAAGGGGACGACAGAGGATGAGATGATTGGATGGCATCACCAACTTGATGGACATGAGTTTGAGTAAGCTCTGGGAGTTGGTGATGGACACGGAAGCCTGGCGTGCTGCAGTCCATGGGGACACAAAGAGTTGGACACGACTGAGCAACTGAACTGAACTAGGTTTGTCATAGCTTTCCTTCCAGAAGCAATTTTGCAAATATTTTCTGCCATCCGGTGGGTTTCCCTTTCACTCTGTTGATTGCTGTCTTTGCTGAGCAAAATTCCTTTAGTTTGTTGAAGTCCCATTTGCCTGTTTTTGCTTTTGTTGCCCACACTTTTGATATTGTAGTCATCAATATGTCATCAAAACCAATATCATGAAACTTTTCTCTTGCTATATTCTACGAGTTTTAGTTCAAGTCTCATGTTTAAGTTTTAAGACTATATTGAGTTGATTTTTGTAATTTAAGGCGAAGTGTCCAATTTCATTCTTTGGCCTGTGGATATCCAGTTTTCTCAGCATTGTTTATTAAAGAGACTAACCTTAAAAAAAATAATAAAATAAAACCACCACAAAATAATGTCACACACCTACCAAGACGGCTAAAATTCTGGAGACCTGACAGCACCAAGTACTGACATGCACAGCACCTGGAATTCTCACATGAGAATCCCTCATGGGAATACAGAATTATATAGGCATGCTGAAAAACAGTATGGCATTTTTTTGGCAAGTTAATCATACCACCATATAGCCTGGCAATCTCACTCCTAAGTATTTACCCAGGAAAATAATATGTGCATACAAAACACCTGTACACAAATGTTTAAACAGATTTGATCCTAATTGCCAAAAACTGGAAACCACCCAAATGTCCACCAGCTGGTGACTAGATAAACTGTAGTGTAGACAGTGAATGAATACAGCTCACTCAGCAATGAAAGTGAAGGACTGCGTGATACAGCCATTTGGGTGAATCTCTGATCCCTTGTGCCAAGTGAAAGAAGCAGGAGTTGGTAGGGGGGTGATGTACAATATACTTCCAACTGTATGACATTCTGGAAACAGGAGAACTAGGGGGATAAAAATGGGCCAGTATTTGCCTGGTATTGAGGGTACATGAGGTTTACTACAAAGAGACACAAGGGGACTTTTGCAGTCATGGAAATTATGATCATGGTGGTGGTTACATGACTCTTAAAACATAATCTGCACATTTAAAAGGATGGATTTTACTGCATATAAAATATCCCTCGATACCCCTGGTTTTGGAAAATTAAGCAGGATGAAAACTAGGAAAAATATCCATCAACAAGGAAAGGTTAAACCTTGACTCATCTGTATTATGGAGTGTCGGCAACAGTTAAACCATGAGACACGTGAATGCACTGCCCTGGAGACAGCTCAGTATTCTTGAGAGTGAAAAGCGAGTTTCGTAACAGTCTTCATAGTAAGGTCTGTTTCTATTAAAAACGGAGCAAAATATGTATTTCTGCATGAGCACACGTATATAAAATCAGAAAATGCGCTAAACTCTTAACGGGCAACCTCTAGGGAAGAGGGCAAGGGGGAGTCTTCACACGCATACAGTCAGACCTGTCTTTAGTTTAGTGTCCATTGTATCGCACCCTTGTTTATAAGGAACTTGAGCACCTGCAGATTTTGGTATCCAAGGAGGCTCCTGGAACCAGTCCTCAGAGGTACTGAGGGATGGCTTTCCATCATGAGAGGGATGGTATTTTTATAATAATAGTATATAATGACGAATATTTGAATATGTGTGTGTATATATATATATATACACATATATATGTCCGACACTATGTGACCCCATGGACTGTAGCCTGCTAGACTTCTCTGTCCAAGGAATTTTCAAGGTAAGAATACTGGAGTGGGTTGCCATTTCCTACTCCAGGGGATCTTCCCGACCCAGGGATCAAACCCATGTCTCCTGCATCTCCTGTGTTGTTAGTTGGTTTCTTTACCACTGCGCCACCTTGGAAATTCCTTGCTACACTGCATATATTTTAAAAGGAGAGCATACCTTTTATGAAATAACTTAAAAGATACTCCACTTGTACCTCATTGGGTGTAGGGGTTAGAGAATACCTCAAGTCTCCCTGTCAAGGAAGAACCTCTCCCTCAAGGACTAAATGTGGGAGAGAGCCTGGACTTCATCAGACTCTTACTGAATGTCACCTGTTGCGTCCTAGGTGCCACCCCAAGCAGCTGCAGCGGGGGAGCCGAGTGAGGCTTCAACCCATGCTGCACTGCAAGCCCCAGGTATCTGTGGATCACTTCTGTCAGGGAAGGACCTGAGAATTAGGACAGTACCATTTAGAGTGTTGGAGAGAGGCCTGCCCTATTGCCTTCACCAGTTCTCCTAGGATTAACAGAGGTCAGTTCCATCCCCCAAAGGGAAGAAAGTGCCCATTATGTGCAACAATGAAGGCCTTGAATTCAGTCCACTGGGAGAGGACCCACAAAGTTACTTACGCTTGCATGTGCTTGTTCAGTCTTGTCTGACTCTATGACCCCATGGACTGTAGCCCACCAGGCCCCTCTGTCCATGGGGGTTCCCAGGTAAGAATATTGGGGCAGTTTGCCATTTCCTACTCCAGGGGATTGTCCTGACCCAGGGATCAAGCCCTTGTCTCCTGCATTGGCAGGCAAATTCTTTACCACTGAGCCATCTGGCGGAGAAGGCAATGGCACCCCACTCTAGTACTTTTGCCTGGAAAATCCCATGGATGGAGGAGCCTGGTAGGCTGCAGTCCATGGGGTCGCTAGAGTCGGACACGACTGAGTGGCTTCACTTTCACTTTTTACTTTCATGCATTGGAGAAGGAAATGGCAACCCACTCCAGTGTTCTTGCCTGGAGAATCCCAGGGACGGGGAAGCCTGGTGGGCTGCCGTCTCTGGGATCACACACAGCTGGACACGACTGAAGTGACTTAGCAGCAGCAGCAGAGCCATCTCGGAAGCCCATACGCCCACAGTACATTGGGAAGATGAGTGTCACTGACCAAAGAGAAACCTATCACTTCTTTAATTTGCTAAATGTATGAGAAAGCAGCTTTGAATGATTACTTCCTACCGTAGTAGGGGAGGTAGAAGATCTGTTTGGAAAGCAGAGCAAACTAAAGTAGATTCTCGACTGTCTCCATGGGACTGTGGAAAAGCTGAGGCTAGAGTTTGAGGGAGCTTGAGCTGAAGCTCCAGCTAATGTCAGCCCCGCAATGTGCACTTGCTCGTGCCTCGGGGTGAGGAGCCCAATCCCTGCATTGAGCCCACTGTCTGAGAGATCAAAGGACTCCTGCCGTGCTGGGCGAGCCAGGCTTCCCATGAACACAGGCAAGTGGACGTGTTCAGATGCAGTTTCTGGAGGTTGTGAGCCCTTATTACTCACCAAGCTATATATCTTCTTAGAAAATAAAACTCTTAAGTCACCCTCAGACAGCACTGCCAAGTGAAACCTCAACAGCATGTCAGCCAGTTCCAAGATTGCATCCTGTTAACCACCTACACACACATTTGTCCGAAGCTCACAGACCCTTGCCTGCAGGCCTGGTACGCTGAAATGGGAACACCTCTGTGTGTGGATGTGTCGAGTCTAATCAACCGGGAAGGGACACGAAAGAACACTTTTCTGTTGGGCCCAACTAGTTTCATGATGATCTCATGAAAAAATTTGAGTGTGTCAGTCAATGCTCGGGAATCACGTGTCTTAGGAACGAACTTGGAGAGAGGCCAGGAAGTCAAACCAGAGTTCACCTTCTCCATCATGTTTGATTACTTATTCTTGCCAGGTGTTTTCAGGTGGTCATCACGTGTTCTGGGGTGGAGAAACTTGTGGTTTAGGGGACGTGGCTGCATGGAGACTGCTCAGTGGAAGTGGGTGTACTTGGTGAGAAGCTGGTCAAGTTGATCTCCGACGTATTTCTGGCTTTAAGACTCCGTGTTTCTAAACCATGGGCCTGGCCGAGCTGGCCTGTCAGTCTCACCTGTCGTGAGACTGGAGAGGGGTTTACCGTTCTCATTCTGAGCTTCTGCCCATAGCACAGACCAGCTACAACACGCATGCTGAGTTGTACACATCGCCGTCCTGCTGTGAACAGATGGCAAGGCTCTAGACAGGCGTGTGTGTTCCAGGAAAAGACCGCTCACTACCTGGCTTCGCAGCATCATCGGCCCCTCACTGTGGGCCCACTTGTCTCTGCACATCCTGCCTGCTCCTGGAAAGACTCCTCCGTCCCCCAGCCCTCACCAGACTCCGCCCTACCCTGTGCTCTTGGGTTGTAAGAGGGAGAAATCCACTCGAGTTGGCTCAGAGGAAGCAAGAACAGCCCTCGGGGAGCGGGGTGGGGCGTGCCCTTCTTCCCTCCATCTTGGGCCACGAGGTCTCTGCCTTTGGTCTGCCTGCCTCCTGAGCTCTGTGGGCTGCCCTGGCTCCAGAGGTCTGTGTACCCCCAGAAGTGCTGCTTGTACTTTGCTTTATCCTCCACTCCGGCCTCACTTTCCCATTACTTTTCAGCTCAGCTTCTCACAGCTGACTGACTTAACTCTGGATCCTCTCTGCAGATTTCCTACAGAAGTCGGATTGCTGCCCGCTTACCCCTCATCTGACCAGCAGACAGAAGCATGTGTGTCAACAGAGCCCCCTCCCGTGCAGGGACGGGGGCCTTCCCAAGGAGGCAGGTCTGCTAGCTGAGCATCTGCGAAAGGTGCCCTCTGCAAAACACTCAGGAACCTTGGGTCCCCGCTCCAGGGCGTTCCTCTCTGTGGAGGAGAGTCTGTGCCTGGAGTCCCAGCTGAAGAGAGAGCACTGGGGACCATCCACCAGTGAGCCTCAGGTAATAGTGGAAACTCTGAGGAAAGCACTTTACAGTTTAAAATTCCTATGACTCCCACGTAAAGACAAAAGAACGGAGACTGCTCAACCGATGGAAGAGAAGGTGATGTGCTTACATGAAGATCCAGCTAATAAAGGACCATTTCACTCGCACTATCAGCAACAATTTTAAAGTATTTGAATCCTAGTTCTGAGAAGGTTAAGGTGATCCTTGTGCTCACACAAGGTCAGTTTTCATGCCAGTCCCAAAGAAGGGTAATACCAAGGAATGTTCAAACTACTGTACAGTTGCACTCGTTTCACTTGCTAGCAAGGGTATGCTCAAAATCCTTCAAGCTAGGCTTCAGCGGTGCGCGCACCGAGAACTTCCAGGTGTACAAACTGGCTTTAGAAAAGGCAGAGGAAGCAGAGATCAAATTGCTAACGTCTGTTGAAGAAGGCAGGGGAATTCTAAAAAAGCATCTGCTCCATTGACTACGCTAAAGCCTTTGATTGTGTGGATCACAACAAACCGTGGAAAATTCTTCAAGAGATAGGAATACCACACCACCTTACCTGCCTCCTGAAAAACCTGTATCGAGGTCAAGAAGCAGTAGTTACAACTGGACATGGAACGACAGACTGGTTCAAAATTGGGAAAGGAGTATGACAAGGCTGTATGTTGTCACCCTGCTTATATAATTTATATGCAGAGTATATTGCTGGGCTGGGTGAATCACAAGCTGGAATCAAAGTTTCCAGGAGAAATACCAACAACCTCAGATATGCAAATGATACCATTCTAATGGCAGAAAGTAAAGAGGAACTAAAGAGCCTCTTGATGAGGCTGAAAGAGGAGAGTGAAAAAGCTGGCTTAAAACTCAACATTCAGAAAACTAAGATCATGGCATCTGGTCCTATCACTTCATGGCAAGTAGATGGGAAAACAATGGAAACTGAGAGACTTTCTATTCTTGGGCTCCAAAATCACTGTGAATGGTGATTGACTGCTGCCGTGAAATTAAAAGATGCTTACTGCTTACTCCTTGAAAGAAAAGCTATGATAAACCTTGACAGCTAGGTATTAAAACGCAGAGACATCATTTAGCTGACAAAAGTCTGTATAGTCAGAACTATGGTTTCTCCAGTAGTCCTGTGCAGATGTGAGAGTTGGACCATAAAAAAGGCTGAGCACCGAAGAAGTGATACTTTTGAATTGTGGCATTGGAGAAGACTCTTGAGAGTCCCTTGGACTGCAAGGAGATCAAAACAGTCAATCCTAAAGGAAATCAGCCCTGAATACTCATTGGAAGGACCAGTGCTGAAGCTGGAGCTCCAGTACTTTGGCCACCAGATGGGAAGAGCTGACTCATTGGAAAAGACCCTGATGCTGGGAAAGATTGAAGGTGGGAGGAGAAGGGGATGACAGAGATTGAGATGGTTGGATGGCATCACCAACTCAATGGGCATGAGTTTGAGAAGCTCTGGGAAATAGTGGAGGACAGAGTATCCTGTCATGCTGTCATGCAGCAAGTCTCAAAGAGTCGGACACGGCTTAGGGACCGAACAAGTGTGCGCCAAAAAGTGCTTTGAAATCTCAGTGTAACGGCTGTTTCTGTCCCCATTCTACAGACACAAAGGCACAGAGGTGAACCATCCCCAGCCCCATGGCCTCTCCAGCCCTGGATTCTCAAACCCACCTAGTCATTGTAGCAGTCTGAGTACAGGCTGGAAAAGTCCAGACACAGAGTGTTTCAGAAGGGAGTGGGTTTAGTAAGGACAGAGAGCAGGGACAATGAAGGCGCTGCAAATGCAGTGGGTCGACCTGACCAGGGAGAGTCACGGGATGCTGTTAGAACAGCAGGCCAGCTCAAGGGAGAGCTGACGCCTTTCGTGGGCTAGTAGCCAATTTTTATAGCTTCAAGACAAAGGAATTCCTATTGGAGGGTGGCATTGGTTAGGGCACTATAGAGTGAGTACCGGGAGGGGCATTTTTGCCTGATTTGGGGTCAGGAACCTTACTAGTGATGATCAAGGGGCTTTTGGCCATGGTTACAAAGGGGCTCAGTCAGTTTCAGAGGTGACCTTGGTTCTGGGCTCTGTGTCTGTGGCCTTGGTTCAAGTCCTCACACCTGTGACCTTGGGCGGGGACTCCGTAGTCCTCAGAATCATTGGGGGTGGGGATGACATGCCAGGTGCAGACTGCCGGGGCTACCGGAGAACCGAGACAGACCCCTTGCGGTGGGGCTGTTGCTTCACATTTTAATGAAGTTCCACAGTTCCTTCTAATGATCAGCCAGATCTGGAAACAGTTGCAGTCGTCAGAGTTTTCAACCCAGAAACAAATAAGGGTGGTTGTGCTCTCCTGGCCATGGAGGGCTTGAAGAGAAGTTTCCAGCTTTCCTGAGAGACCACAGTGGTGTCTGCTGTGTAAGCATCACAACCTACCCTGAGGACCAGAGGAGGAGGCCATGCTGACCAGAAGCCACCTACGCTCACCTGAGGCCCCAAGAAGAGAATACCACCTCTCAACAGGGCGCAAGGGTTAAGTGAGAGCTTATACTGCTTGTGGTTCAGTGTCTGCCCTGTAATACATGTTCAAAAATGTTTATTGTCGAATCTCTGGTGACGCAGATGGTAAAGAACCTGCCTGCAATTCAGGAGACCTGGGTTCGTACCCTGTGTTGGAAAGATCTCCTGGAAAAACAAATGGCAACCCGCTCCAGTATCCTTGCCTGGGAAATTCCATGGACAGAGGAGTCTGGTGGGCCAAGGTCCATGGGGTCTCAAAGAGTCGGGCGTGGCTGAGTGACTAACGCTTTCACACTTCCTGTTTCCAGAGATAGTGTCACTAAAGGACAAAGGTACCTGCACTTGGCAGCTTTCATTTGTAGCCATTTCACAGGAAACGGCTGAAACCGTGAACAGGGGTGAAAAGCAGACCTAGGGAATCCAGTGTTGATCATGGCAATTGCTTTTATCAAACAGGCAGAAGAGTAACTCCAGTTTGAGGTAAAACAAAGGTAAATATTGACTGGCCCTCAAGCCTTGCAATCTGTGTGGAACCCTGTGGGTGCAGGTACCCCAGGGCCATGCCTCCCCAACCCCCAGCAGGGCCTCTGGAGTGGGCGAGTCGGTCCCCCAGGTCACTCCTGGGGGTGAAGTAAACAGTGCGGGGAGGAAGTGCTTGTCCCCCACTGCCCAGTGGGCATAACCTTACCCTCCACACACAGTCATCTAACAGTGCGGGGAGGAAGTGCTTGTCCCCCACTGCCCAGTGGGCATAACCTTACCTCCACACACAGTCATCTAACAGTGCGGGGAGGAAGTGCTTGTCCCCCACTGCCCAGTGGGCATAACCTTACCTCCACACACCAGTCATCTGGGACTTTAGGCCCTTCGGTTCCTTCCGTGTCGGCTCTGACTTCCTTCCTCTTGACTCACGCAGCTAGGAGATGTGAGCACTAAGAACAGGTGGAGAAAACGCCTCTTCTTGGTCACTCCTTGGAAGACAGGCACTTCCAGTCATACCCTTAAGTCCTAGACACCTTGGGGTCCACAGTGGTGAAGAATGGAAGGGGTGTGATGCTCAGAGTTCTCACTGGGTTGGTGCCGTGGTTGGCATTCGTGACACAAGGAGACTTGGACACGTCTGAGCTGGGCAGTCCCTCACCTCAGTGGGTAGCAAGGAGCCTGGACACGTGTTTGTTTTGGTGCACCAGTTGGCTTCTCACACCCTGAACGAGTTCCATTTGAGAACATTATCATGGATGAGGTTTATAACATAAACCGTAGCTGGAAAAGTTATTCGCCGCCTTCCATCTTCACCATGAACTGAGTGCACAGCTCTGTTATTTATCCAAGCAGAGACTGCACACCTACACAATCCACTTTGAGTTTGGAGAGGGCGGTTATGCTCATGAGGGCTAACTTGCCAAATCAATCTAAATCAGGTTGAATAGCAAAGCCGGCAGGCGGGCTGAAAACACGCGGACTGACCTCGGAGCTCAAAGGGTGGGAAAGAGCGGGATCCGGTTGAGAGCCAGCATCGGGGTCAGCCCAGGGTAAAGCATCCATCGAGGGAACCTGCCGAAGGCAGTCTGCAAGCCCCATCACTCAGGCCTGCAGGAGCCTCCACTAGTTTTCCTGGCACCTGGCACCATCCCCTCACTTGGCTGCAGAGAGACGTGATAATGGGGGCAGAAATAGCTCCTTCCTCTCGAGTGGGGAAGGAGAGAGGAAGGGGGAGGGCATGTGCTGGCTGAGAAGTTAGCGATTTCCTGAGGGCTTGGACTAAACCAGTGTAAAGGGAAGTCTGTGTGTGTGTGCACAGTTGCTCAATCATGTCCGACTCCTGGCAACCCTTTGGCTCCTCTGTCCATGGGATATTTCAGGCAAGAATACCAGAGTGAGTTGCCCTTTTCCAGAGGATCATCCCAACCCAAGGATCGCATGTCTCCTGTGTCTTCTGCATCCTGGAGTCTTGCATTTTGCCATTTGGTTCAGGACCCATTGTCCAGAATTTGAAAGAAATTAGAAGGATATATATAAATCAGACTGTGGAAATATTCAAATTAATGATTAATGAGAGCATAGCTTCTAATTGCACTGCTTCAGTTGATCATGTATAGGCAATGTGAACCACACCCATCCTCAGAAAATGTGTGAGGTCACTTCCCGTACAGATGAGAAGGGGGTTGGAGAAAAGAGAAGAGGTTCTGGGGCAGAAACTCTGGCTCAAATTGCAGCTGTTTGGAACCAGTCTCTATCTTGCATTTCTCCCTTATAAAGGGTGGGATGTCCCTGATGGCTCAGATGGTAAAGAATCTGCCTGCAATGCAGTAAACCCAGGTTTGATCCCCAGCCTGGGAACCTGGGTTCCCTGGAGAAGGGAATGGCAACCCACTCTACTGTTCTTGCCTAGAGAACTCCACGGACAGAGGAGCCTAGTGGGCTACTGTCCATGGGGTTGCAAAGAGCGACTAACACTTTCACTTTCTTACAAAGGGTGCAGCACAGTGCCTACCTTCCATTGCTTCCTCTAAGGGTAAAACACTAGTCTGTCAAAGAATATCCATACGTTAATTATTTTATTAGTGTGGGCCGTTTGGGTTACAAATGACAGTCAAACCGGCTTAAGCAAAAAAATAGGCATCTGCCCCATGGGCCCAAACATTAAGGATGGAAAAGCAGCGGTGTAATGGTGTAGTTTACAGGCCCCTTTTTTTTTTCTCTCTTTCCTTTTTGGCTGCACCTTGTGGCATGCAGGATCTTAGTTCCCCAACGTGGGGTTGAACCCGTGCTCCCTGCAGTGGAAGCACAGAGTGCTAACCACGAGACCACCAGGGAGGTCCCTATAGGCCTGTTTCCTGAATACTCATTCCATGATGTTATAATTTATTGGAGGCTTATCAGTAAGGAAGTTAGCTGGCATTCTCCAGATGACTGCATTCTGATAGTACAAGTACTGAGCTTACAGAACCTGGCAGTTCTGCACAGGCTGGCGGTCAGCATGTCCCCTGTGTCTCCTTTCTCAAATCTCCATGCTTTTACAGCCCTGACCTCCTGCTCCCCAGCATCACTCTGTGGGCAAACATGCTCAAGAGGACTCAGGAGAATTCTTCTTGTTGCTGCACTGAATTGCCTTCTTTAAGAAATGGAGTAACAAGTTTCAGGGAGACGTGAGAATTGTGAGGCAGTGGCAGTGCTAAAACTCCTAGGCCCTGGGGAAGAATTTGTGTGAACATGACTTCAAGAGAAGCTCAGGCTGCCTGGCCTGGTGGATCAGTGGCGGGGAAGGTGGAGGAAGGAGACCCCCAGGAGGGAAACCCCCAGGCTGCGGGCAAGAAGCCATAGGCAGATTGCTCCTCCTTCCAGGTTGGCACTTGGAGTCAGTGTTGGGCCCTTGTCGGGCACACTGCTTGTCACATGTGAGACATTTCATAAGTACTTGTTAAGTGAGTAAACTGATGAAGTTGAGAATTAAAATGAAAATGGACAAGAAGAGTAGATCAGAGAGGTTCTGAAGAAAGAAAGAACCAGAATTAGTAACCTATATGGAGGATGAGCAAATTAAAAAGCAGAGACATTACTTTGCCAACAAAGGTCTGTCTAGTCAAGGCTATGGTTTTTCCGGTGGTCATGTATGGATGTGAGAGTTGGACTATAAAGAAAGCTGAGTGCCGAAGAATTGATGCTTTTGAACTGTGGTGTTGGAGAAGACTCTTGAGAGTCCCTTGGACTGCAAGGAGATCTAACCAGTCCATCCTAAAGGAGATCAGTCCTGGGTGTTCATTGGAAGGATTGATGTTGAAGCTGAAACTCCAATCCTTTGGCCACCTGATGCAGAGAACTGACTCATTGGAAAGGACCCTGATGCTGGGAAAGATTGAGGGCAGGAGGAGAAGGGGATGACAGAGGATGAGATGGTTGGATGGCATCACCGACTCAATGGACGTGAGTCGGGAGTTGGTGATGGACAGGGAGGCCTGGCATGCTACAGTCCATGGGGTCACAAAGAGTCGGACACAACTGAGCGACTGAACTGAGTTGATGGAGGATAAGGGAGAAGAAAGATCCAAAACGAAATGACGATTTGGGTATTTTTATTTGTTTACTGAGGATTGGTAGGGAAAGGGCTCCCCAGGTGGCACTCATGGTAAAGAATCCACCTTCCTATGCCGGAGACAAAAGAGACATGGGTTTGATCCCTGGGTCGGGAAGATCCCCTGGAGGAGGACATGGCAACCCACTCCAGTATTCTTGCCTGGAGAATCCCATGGACAGAGGAGCCTCGTGGGCTACAGTCCATAGGGTCAGAAAGAGTGGGACACGAACTGAAGCGACTGAGCATGCAGGCATGCACAGCAGAGAAAAGCATTGACAATTCCCATTTGGACGTGGAGATTCCGCACTGCAGTCAGGGCACCCAAGTTGGAGATGTGGGACTGAAGGCTGGGGGTCTGCAAGCAGCAGTCAGTGACATGGAGGTGACAGTTGCTGGAAGTGGGGAAGGTGAGCAGAGAGAGATGGGAAGAGTTTGGCAGGAAACCGATGTCATCAGAAGATGGTGGTGTTTGATGATGTTTTCATGGAGAGATGTGGGAAGCCTGGGCCAGGTGGAAAGGGAGGGAAAGAATTCCCTCATGCCCTTAAGAAATAGCCCCTTGCTTCATGCCACGTCCCAAGATGTGCCCAGGGCTGGTGGGCACATTCAGATCCACATAACCCACTTCTGCTCCAGAGTATTTCTGAGGTTTCTGGGAAGGACAAACCCTTGTCTTCCTTAATTTGACTTGAGGGACTGAGGCTTCTGCGTGTCCTGGGTGAGAGGGTATTGGGAGCCTTGGGTGGGTAAAAACATCGAAGTCCGGTTTCAGTATTGTCCTGGTGCCCAGCGGTTCTGTGGAAGGTTAATTCTTCCCTCTGCTGGAAGAAACTGAGACCCTCCAAAGGGTCTCAGCTGCCTGCCCATCAGTCCCTGACCTGAAGGGATCCAGGCATCTATGAGCAGCCACAAGCTGTGATCGGACAAAAGCGGCTCCTCTCTCCCTTCAGCGCCCTTCCTGGTCCCTGTGTCCAGCTCATCAGTGCTTTCTCCTTCAGTGTCTGCCCCCAGCTTCTGCTTCTCACCTGGCCCAGTGTCCCTCCCGCAAAACCCAGCTCCTCCCCACCACATCACATGAGTCCCTGAGCTCAGCCACCTGGAGATACCTCCTGCTCAGGACCCCTCTGATTGGAAGTTACTGGAAATAATTTGTTCCACTTTTAAATTGATTTCTCACCCCTGCCAGTTAGGAATGCATGACCCAGGAGAGGCAAGACAGGGATAGGGGATTAAGAGGAACAAACGACTATGTATAAAATAAGCTACAAGGATATATTGAAGAGCACAGGGAATATAGCCAATATTTTAGGTGCAGTATAATCTATAAAAATAGTGAATCTGTGCTATGCACTTGAAACTATTTTAAGTATTGTGAATCAACTATAATTAAAGAAAGCATGTCCCTCGTAGAAAGTTGAGAAAGTATAGAAACATGTAAAAGAGGCAGAAAAAAAGACTGTCTATGAAATAAATGGTTGTTGTTGCTTAGTCTGTAAGTCACGTTCCACTCTTTGGGACCCCATGGACTGTAGCCCACCAAACTCCTCTGTCCAAGGGATTTCCCAGGCAAGAATACTGGAGTGGGTTGCCATTTCCTTCTGCAGGAGATCTTCTCCACCCAGGGACTGAACCCACACCCCCTGCATTGCAAGGTGGATTCTTGACCACTGAGCCACCAGGTAAGGCCCATCTGCCAGTTCTTCTTGGCTCACCCCCCAGCCCTTCCTGGCCTTTTCTTGCTTTTCCTCTCTGACCTTGAACCTGGCCTGCTTGCTTCCCTGACTCCCTCCTTCATGCAGAGAAATTGATGACAAAAGTGAGAGGCCTCAGGAAGTTTATTTTACTAACTTTTTTTCAAATGTACTTACAAAAGTATACTTTGCAGTGTGTATGTATACATATATTATATGTATACATATATACACAAAGAGACTCATAGCATACATACTCTTCTGCAAGTTGCTTTTTTTTTACTTAATATACATTGGGCATCTTTCCCTATTAGCTTCTAAAGCTCAGCCTCCTTTTCACAGCCTCATAGGAATTATAAGGATGTATTTATGATAAGCCTCATAGGATTTATGATGTTCCTTAAATATTTTGCCTTTCTAGGTGTTCCAGGCTTGTGTTTCACTTTTTAAATATTTTATGGATTTATTTATTTGGCTGTGCCGCGTCTTACCTGCAGCACACGGTATCTTCAGTGCATTTGGGTTTCCGCTTTGCTGTGTAAACAGTTCTTCACTGAACCTCCTAGCCCACGGATCCTCATGTTCTGTGGCCAAACCTCTTTTAGGAGGCACCACCCTTGAATAAGGGACTAGCGTCTTTAGGAGGAGGGCTTCTCAGTTGTGCTGGTGGTAAGGAATCCACCTACCAGTGAAGGAGACTCAGGTTTGATCCCTGAGTTGGGAAGAAGGAAATGGCAACCTACTCCAGTATTCTTGCGTGGAAAATTCCATGGACAGAAGAGCCTGGAAGGCTACAGTTCATGGGGTTACAAAGAGTTGAACATGACTTAGCAACTGAACAACAGTTGACGCCCAGCCGCTGTGTGTGTTGCTAAGCGATCAGCTAGCACAGAGAACTTGCAAGGAAAGCAAGAAGCCCCTAGACCATCCCCACCTCCTCCTGCTCAATCTCTTTTTATCTCGACCATGACTTCTACAGCTTTTTGTTTTCCTAGAATTTAAAATTGCCCTTTGTTCTCCTCTCTGTCTTTACCCTCAAGTGTTTTCAAGTTTTCAGTCATGCTGATAATTCTGTAGAGTTCCTCTTTCCCATCTGGAGCCATCAGTCATCTTTCTCCAAACTAGATCATCCTGCTGCCCCCCTGGGAGTTCTCATCGCTTTTTGTTGTTTTCATCCTCAAGTAGCTTCCTAACAAAGGATATAAAGGAAGTAACTGTTCTCAGTCTGAAATATCGGAAAATGTCTTTACCCCCTGCTTCATTGGCTGGGGATAGAAGTCCAGGTTGAAGTCATTTTCTTCAGAAACAGTAACACATTGAGCCATTTCAGTTTAGCACCCAGTATTGCTGGAAAGGCTGCATATATTTCCTCGTGGGTGAACACTTGGTAGCAAACAGTACGCAGTGTGTGTGTAGGCTAGGAGGGCACAGGGCTCCAGATGGAGACTGCCTGACTCCCAGCCCCAGCTCTGTTACCGTTTGCTGCCCGGGTGACCTCAGTGCCCTTGTCTGTGGGCTAGGACCGATCACAACACCTACTCAGAGGGCTGTTGTAAGGATTGAAGAGAAAGAGTGCTTAGGAGGATCCCTGGCACGTATTAGAGCTCCTGGGACTAACAGTCATATTTTTCCTTATTGAAGCTTTGTATTTTCCTTTATCTTCAGTTTTCTGACATTTCACTAAATGTGATCTGTACTAAGACACATCAGACAATTCATATCTGATATACTGAAATACTTGATGTGACATAAGATGGGTTTTTTAAATTTTTTGATGTTTACTGAACTCAACACTTGATATTGCATTCAGTTTGACGATGTCCCTTTAATATATCTGTTATATTTCTTTGCTAATTTCATTTCCTCCATTTTCTCTGTTCTCTCTTTTTTGATCTATTAGAGGTTGATTCCTAGATTGATTCTTTAAGGGTTTAACCATTTCTCTCAATTTCCTACATTGCCTTTATATATATATATAATTATTCATTTGGCTGCGCTGGGTCTTAGCTGTGGCACGCAGGGTCTTTTAGTTGCAGACTGTGGGATCTAGCTCCCCGACCAGCGGTCGAACCCAGGCCCCTTTCACTGGGAGTGGGGGGGTCTTAGCCACTGGACCACCTGGAAGATTTCCTCATCTTTATTTTACAATCCTTCAGGATAAGATTTTTTAATCACAGTTTTTCCATCTCTAAAAACTCTGAATATTGTAATTAGCCTCCAATTAAAATAATTTTTTAAAAAACATGATTTTTCATGTTTCTCAGCATCTTCTTCTTTCTCAGGTGCGCCCCCTTTGTGGCTTTCTCTTAGGATGCTAATTAGAGGGTATTGTTGCTGTCGCTCTTTTCTATACCCTGAATTATGTCTGTTTCCTGTTTCTTGTGAACTACATCTTTCTCTTTTGTGCTAAAGGTTTTCCTAATGATGATTGCTTATTTGTTCACATTTTTTGAACAAGGGAATTGCATGTTTGATAGGAGCTCTGTGTGTGTGGGCAGGATCTTTGAACTAACAGACTTCCCTTTGTGGCAAGCAGGTGGAAACCTGGCCATGGTTCTGGAGATCCTGAAATGCCAGCATGTGGAGAACCTAAATATGGGGCATCACCTGTTCTCACTGCCCCGATGTTCCCCAGAGTTTATTCAGTTTTTTTTTAAGAGAAAAAATCCTATATAATGTCATGTTATGTTTCAGACAGTGAGATCACAACTACCCAGGAAAGTAAATATCATCTCAGTGTTTCAAAGGGATACATTTAGCCTTGCTGCTGCTACTGCTAAGTCACTTCAGTCGTGTCCGACTCTGTGTGACCCCATAGACGGCAGCCTACAAGGCTCCGCCGTCCCTGGGATTCTCCAGGCAAGAACACTGGAGTGGGTTGCCATTTCCCTTCTCCAATGCATGAAAGTGAAAAGTGAAAGGGAAGTCACTCAGTCGTGTCTGACCCTCAGCGACCCCATGGACTGCAGCCTCCCAGGCTCCTCCGTCCATGGGATTTTCCAGGCAGGAGTACTGGAATGGGGTGCCGTTGCCTTCTCCGACATTTAGCCTTAGAGAGGTTAAATAAAACATCCAGGGTCTCGCAGCCAATGTGAAGTGAAGGGAGAATTAAACTCAAGTCTCTCTAACTCCAAAAGTCATATGCTCCTAACCACGAGAGGTGGGTGGTTTTGGTGGAGCTTGGCTTACAGCCCTCCCCCACAGATCGATCTTTGTTCTGGTCTTATACAGATATTGGAGGATCTTAGTGTTGAGAGAGTCACTTTGCTTTTTAGCCTTTATTCAGCCTTAATCTTTATCCTCAAGAGAAACAGCCAGATGATTCCCTGGATGTTTGTTAAACTTGACTTTCTTGACAAAAAGAAAGGCTCTTGACTTGGCATTACCCTTTCCGGCCCTCTCCCACTGAAAATGCAAAGCGCGTTGCACTTAGGCACGTCCTCTGAAGCTGAGGACGACTCTCTCGGGATTGTGGCAGCGCCACAGTGCGCCGGGGCCCATGGCAGAGCTCTCTGATGCCTGGGCACTGCCTCTGCTCTGGATGGAAGTGGAGGCGCTCTGCTGCGTGCCTGGGAGAGCCTTTCTCTCTTGACTTTTTAATCCAAAGTGAAAGTGAAAGTTGCTCAGTCGTGTCCGACTCTCTGCGACCCCATGGACCATGACAGTCCATGGAATTCTCTAGGGCAGAATATTGGAGTGGGTAGCCTTTCCCTTCTCCAGGGGATCTTCCCAACCCAGTGATCGAACCCAGGTCTCCCGCACTGCAGACAGATTCTTTACCAGCTGAGTCGCAGGGGGAGCCCAATGTCATCCAAGGTTACTGTGAATTAGAACTGAGTTCTCAGCCATCCTCCAAGTCTGAGGTTGCTTAGACTCTCTGTGCCTTAGAGCCCTTGTCTGTGAAAACAGAAAATAAGACTCATTCCAGGAACTGTTTAGGGATGACCAGTGTCAGGTCATACAAGAAAAGTCTTGGGATTGTTTATTATGAAGCAAAGTGAACCAGTAACTCCCTGAATGAGCTTATTGAATTTTATTGTTTAATGTAACTTGTCATTTTCTAGACAGTCTGCATGCAGAAATCAACGAGAGCATTCTCAACTAGAAGGTAGAAAAGTTCTCCCTAATATGTCGGTTTTTACAGTTGTGAGATATATATATCCTGTGTTTCTGTGTATATAGAGATATATATCCTATAGATATATATATCCTATGTATGTGTATACATATATGTGTGTCTATATATGTGTATCTGTGTGACTCACATACACACCCAACACACACCTCTCTAGACACTGTTTTTTGATCCACAAAGGAGAGGTCTTTATTCTCATAGGAAAATAAACTTCCGGTTTACCTTTTAAAATCTATTTAAGCATACATCTTAAAAACAAGAACATTAACATTAAACATGTAAATGTGCATTTGAAAAGCTGTTTAAATATACATTTTGGAAACAAAGTGAGTGGTAGTCAGCCTCCAAGAGGCTGTGCTGTGACCTCCTGGTATTCACACCCTTGGGTAGGTAGTCAGGCCCCTCCCACACTGAATAGGACTGACTTGCATAATCTTTAGAGTGTTGAGGAAATAATAGTGTATGACTTCCAAAGCTCGACCACAAAACATATCGTGACTTCTCCCTTACTTTCTGCTGGATCTCACTGTGGGGAAAACTAGATGCCTATTGAAAGTGAAAGTTGCTCAGTCCTGTCGGACTCTTTGTGACCCCATAGAGTATGCAGTCCATGGAATTCTCCAGGCCAGAACACTGGAGTGGGTAGCCTTTCCCTTCTCCAGGGGATCTTCCCAACCCAGAGATTGAACCCAGGTCTCCTGCATTGCAGGTAGATTCTTTACCATCTGAGCCACTGGGGAAGCCCAAAAGCCTATCAGGGCACTCAGATAGCCCTGTGACGAGATCCACAGAGCAAGGAATTAAGGCTTCCTACCCACAGCCAAGAGAGCAAGCTGCTTGGAAGTGAATCTTCCAGCCCAGTCAGACAGTCAGATGATTACTGACTCAGCTCATATCTTGACAACAACAGTCTCATGAGAGAGCCCCCAAGCTAAAACTGTCTCAGTCGAATCTGAATTCTTAACCTATAGAAACTGCAAAATAATAAACGTTTATTGTTGTTTTAAAACACTAAATTTGGGGGTTCTTTATAACACAGCACTAGATAATACAGTGAGTCACAGTAAACAAGATGAAGAAAATTCTGATATATATTTGAAAATAAAAGGAACCCTTGTATTTATTCAAAACTCTTAACTTTTAGAACATATGGCAAAGTTCTCCTGATTAGGTGGAGTTGGTTTCACTCATTGTTCTTCTCTGTGAATGTACGCATCTCCTCACTCATACTTGTCTATTCACTAGGCTGTGGTTACACCTTTCCTGGGATAGTCATTGTCGACCTTTGCTGTAAGAATCCTTGGAGGTAGACAAGTGGAGAGGGAGGCGAGAGGGAAACTCCTACTGATTGACAGCAAACCGTAGCTGAGAACAAGGTCCAGACGTTTTCGTCCACCAGTGAGCCAAGTCATCTTCCAGTTCCTACTGATGGTCCTAGGGTTATCAGCCCTGCTTTTCCAAGCCACTTTCCGGGAAGGAGACCCTCAGTGTTCAACCATCATGGGCTGAAGCTGTGTTTTAAACTGCAGCTTGCAGTTTGGTAGGAAGCAAGCTTGGGTGCCCTCTGGTGGCCTTCTGTCAAACTGTACCACCCAGACTTTTCTGGGCCCTTTATTTCTATTTTTTAATATTTACTGATTTCTTTTTGGCTGCACTGGGTCTTCCTTGCTGTGTGTGGGCTTTCTCTAGTTGCAGAGAGTGGGGGCTACTCTCACCCCACTGTGGGGAGATGTGTGGGCTTCTTATTGCAGTGGCTTCTCGTTGCGGAGCACGGGCTCTAGGGCGCCGGGGCTTCAGGAGTTGCAGCACATGGGCTCAGTAGTTGCAGTTCCCAGGCTCTAGACACAGGCTCAATAATTGTGGCGCAGGGGCTTAGTCGCCTCGTGGAATGTGGGATCTTCCCCAACCAGGGATTGAATCCTTGTCCCCTCCATTGCAAGGCAGGCTCTTAACCACAGGACCACTGGGGAAGCCCCTGGGCCCTTTATTTTTAAGCACCTTGGCCACATGGGAGTGAATTTAACCCATTTTCTATACATACATTATGTATACAGCAGCTGGAAGTGTGGTTTTACCACATAGATAAAAATCTTACCTCCATCCTTTTGTTTTTTTAAACCAGTTGCAGACATTTCTCATTCCTTCCCACATGTATCTATACCTTCGTGGTGAAACTAATGGGTTATGGTTATTGCCTGTACAAATTGTAATAAAATCATAACAATCCTACTGCCCAGTCTATCTCCTGGGAAGTCTTGGAGAAGTGGTTGCAAAATTGATTAAATTTTTCCTGAGTGCTAGAATAGCACTCAACTCATGCTTTCCAGTTTCAGAAGCGCCTGGCACAAGATTTCAGATATTAACTATCATTTTGTTTACCCTTCCCACCCTACACCCTTCAGTTCAGTTCAGTTCAGTTCAGTCGATCAGTCATGTTTGAACTCTTTGCGACCCCATGAATCGCAGCACGCCAGGCTTCCCTGTCCATCACCATCTCCCGGAGTCCACTCAAACTCACGTCCATCGAGTCGGTGATGCCATCCAGCCATCTCATCCTCTGTCATCCCCTTCTCCTCCTGCCCCCAATCCCTCCCAGCATCAGGGTCTTTTCCAATGAGTCAACTCTTCCCATGAGGTGGCCAAAGTACTGGAGTTTCAGCTTTAGCATCAGTCCTTCCAAAGAACACCCAGGACTGATCTCCTTTAGAATGGACTGGTTGGATCTCCTTGCAGTCCAAGGGACTCTTAAGAGTCTTCTCCAACACCACCCTTACCAAGTCATTATTTTTCCTGCTTTTGCCTTTTTTGATGAAAGGGTAGGAAAAATATGGGCAAAATATAATCAGAAGATACGAAAGAGTGATAACAGATATTGGTATGAAGAGCTTTACATAAGTAAAGACAATTCCGTGGTGAGGAACATGTGCTTTGCACAGTGATACTTAATATGTTGGGAAAGAATAAATTCATAATAAGCATGCTAACCACTTTGACCATCTGAGAATGCCCACACCATAAATTGAGAACAGAATTAGACTGAACTTAATGTACCAACAGCTCCATTCCCACTCATTTCCAAAGGAACGTTAGGTAGCTTTCTGCAAAGATGTATTTAGAAGCAAAAACTACTTCTCTCTTCACTTAGCCTTCAGGCCTTTCAGTTATGAGATGAGCGGCATCCATTTACTGTGTACCACCTCCTTTTGTAAATGTTCACCTTAATGGTTTTTTATTAACACTTTATAACTCTACTGTTGCTAAGCAACAGGCCAAGTCCGGGCTCTTTTCCACCAGGCCATAAAAATATCTGCTTAGTTTTGGTTCCGAAGGCAAGTTGACTATATCAAAAAGGTGCTCTTCATGGTGGTTTTCCTCCTGACCTTCTCTTTATTACCCTGAACCGCTACCAGCAGGGACTCCGCAAAGCTTCAACACATCTCAGAGCCGCCGCCGCGCAGCAGGCGCCCCCTCCAGGCCACATCTCCTACCATCCGCGGACTCGGGAGAAGGGAGAGTCAGGCAGGGCGGTTCAACTGCAAGGCCAATTGTCTGTTCATTTTCGTTCTCCTGAGCCAAAGAGAACAGCCGTTTGAATTATACAATGACTGCAGCTGCGGCGGCCCACACTCTGTAATCAGAGATGGCCACTGCTGGTCAGAGTGCCCGGAAAATGGGCTGGAGAAGGAAGAGAAGGCGGGTAATGCTGACGGCTGCCTTTTTAAAAATCTGGACAAGTTCGAATACATTCTGCTAGGAAAAGGCAGTATAGGAGAAGCTAAAAGGTGGGGGCGTCTCCCGAGCAGCTTTTGTCTTCCTTTTAAAAGCAGTGGCGCAGAGCCAGCTGCTGTCCCCCGGGGACCGCGCCGCGCCCTCCGTCTCTGTCTCCACCTCCCTCCCCTACGTTTCTCAGCCGAGAAACGCGCGATCGGGACGAGGGTCCGGCTCCGGAGTCTTCGGGCCCCAGCCCCTCTCTTTCCTGCCAAAGGGGCGCTGGCGTGGCATCGCGGGGCGGGGAGGAGGCAAAGGCCGGGGGGCGCGGATCGTGGGGTCTGTGGCAAAGGCATTTCCCATGGCCGCCCGGTCCTCGGACAGAAGCGGCGCTCTTCCAGCGCCGTGGGTGTTCTGAGCCCGGGTCTTGGAACTTTCTCCAGGATGATCTGCGGGCAGAGGGGAGAGGGCTCCAAACCACAGGTTCCACGAATAGCTTCTTAAACCTTTGTGATTTCTTAAGAGATGAGAGCTTTAGGGGCAGCTTTTGTTCAACAGCTCTCAAAATAGCTCCAGAGGATACAGGTGAACTGCGTTTTGGGTTTTGTTGCTGTTGTTTTGGTCTTGGCCGCCCCGCAGGACTTGAGGGATCTTGGTTCCCCCACCAGATATTGAACCCGCGTCCTCAGCAGTGAAAGTGCGGGCCTCCTAACCACTGGACCAAGAGGGAATTCATGAACTGTGTTTCTGGTATTCATTCTAAGTCGATTTCAACCGCACCTGACTTTATAGTAATGGGAATGACTTCTGTAAAGTTCCACAGGATGGGGGCTAGTTGCAGCGCAGGGAGGAGGGATAGGGGGGTGTTGGGAAGAGAAGCAGTTAAGAGTGTTGGAACTTTCAGCCTGCTCCCACCCCTCCACCCCCCAGACCACCAGGAACCGCCAGGGATAGAAGAGGGGCTGGAGGTTGAGTTCAGTCACCAGTGGCCAGGG
The DNA here is from genome assembly GCF_002263795.3 of Bos taurus. NCBI lineage: Eukaryota > Metazoa > Chordata > Mammalia > Artiodactyla > Bovidae > Bos > Bos taurus. The sequence continues at coordinate 15,448,583 of NC_037339.1, forward strand.
ACACCATCAATTATGCCTATGTAGTAAAGCCTCCATAAAAGCCCCAAATGACAGGGATTCCAGAAGCTTCCAGGTTGGGAACACATCCACATGCTGGGAGGTGGTGGCCCTGGAAGACGGCATGGACGCTCTGTGCCCTTTCCCACATATCTTGCCTTAGGTGTCTCTTCCATCCAGCTGTTCCCAGATGACAGTCTTCCTTGGTATCATAGGGGGATTGGTACCAGGATCTCCGTGAATACCAAAAGCCATGGATGCTCAAGCCTCTTATGTAAAATGGCCTGTATTTGTATATAACCTACACACATCCTCCCATGTTTAATTTTTTGAAAGATATATATTTAAATTTTTACTTATTTATTTGGCCCCTGGGATCTTCAGATCTTCACTGTGGCATGTGGGAGCTTTAATTCTGACATGCAGACTCTTCTGTTGTGGCATGTGGGATCCAGTTCCACAAGCCAGGCCTCTTGAACTGAAAGTGGGGAGTCTTAGCCACTGGATCACCAGGGATGGTCCCTCCCATACACTTTAAACCATCTCTGGATCACTTATAATACTTAAAACAATGTAAATGCCATGTAAATAGTAGCCAGCATGCTACTATTTACTTGAATAAATTCAAGTTTTAGTTTTTGGAACTTCCTGGATTCTTTTTCCTTTCTTGCATGCAGAAGCTGTGGTTATGGAGCACTGACTATATATCTTTTTATAGCAAACTGGTAATCTGAGAGAGTAAAACATTCTCCTGAGGTCTGTGTGCTGCTCTAGCAAATTAATCAAACCCAAAGCCGGGTGGTGCTGATGGAACCTCTGATTTATAGCCAATCCGTGACCTGCACCAGTGCTTGGCATCCGAAGTGCTGGGGGGAGCAACCTTGCAGGATTGAACCCTTAACCTTTGGAATCTGATGTTTTCTCCAGGTAGATAGTGTCAGAAATGGGTTGAATGGTAGGACACCCAACTGGTGTTGCAAAATTGCTTAGAGAGAGGAAAAACCTACACACATCTAGCAGCAAGAGTATCAGAAGTGAAGTAGAGTACTGAGTGTAAAAGAGACACAGGAGTGTTTTTCCTTTCGGTTTTTTAATTCACTTTTCTATGAATTCACGCTGATTATATTTTACAAAGTTATTGGTTTATGACAGATTGGAAATATAAAGAAATCAGCCCTTTACCTGAGATAGTTTGGGCAGCACTGGACTAGAGTCAGAACAATGCAAACCAAGATTTTTGATTGATGGTTTACACTAGATTATTGGGGAAAGGAGAGAGGGAGAGAGAGCATGCGCACATACTGATTAAAAGTTGGCTATTACGAAAGTTGTGATTTGCCCAAGGTGTGGAAATGTGGAAGGAGTATGAGCAGCAAGGGTGAGCGGGACTTAAGGTGGCAATTTAATGATAGTATTATAGGCTTCAGACTCTTGCCATGCACCCAGGACCTTGTACTATATTCAGATTAAAGTCTCAGCTGCTATTAAATAAATGAAGAACAAAATAATGGGGGGGAAATTGAAGTTTTGTTTTTCTAATGCTAACTTTCTCCTATAACCTGGAAGGTTATAGCTACTTTCAGATTTTTAAAAGAAATTGTTTATACACAAGGGAAATGTTGTAAAGAAATCTAAGAAAGAGAAGGAAAGGCTAATGTAACAAGACGCTGCAGGGGAGTGTCGCTGTGTGATCTCCCATTGCGATGGGTGACAGGTTTTGGGCTGTGTGCCTGACAACGCACCATGTTGTTATGTAATAAAAGACACCCTCCTCCAGGCCTCTCCGCCTTCACCAACATACACAGCTACTGTGACTGCACAGAACACACGGAGGCACAGGGGTCCAGACACATTCCCAAGGCAAGACGACAATCAGTTAAAAAAAAAAAAAAAAGACAATCCTTGTAACACAGGGAGCAGATGATCTTCTTGAAGACTGGAAAACCGTGACTCAGGTCTCCTAGTCTGCCCGGGTCCAGGCTCACTACTCTGTAAGGGCACCTAAGATTCTGAGATTCTGATCCATGTTATGTGAAATTATAACACCTGTGTAAAAAACCATTTCAATCCATAAAAGATGGTACAAATATGAGAAAGGTATCTGATGCTCCCTAACTGATGTTGTAAAAAGCTTCTGTGTGCTTTTTTCACCGCTCGCCCCAGTGTTACCTGCGGACTCCCAACACCCAGCCACATACTAACAAGGTGGGCTCTTCACATTCAAGTCCTGAGTTAGATGCGCTGAGCTATGGGCATGTGCTGCTATCATGGCACAGCCAGCTGACACCTTGTATGTGAACTGGCTCCTTTGGTGACACTGTTAGCTGTTGGGCATCAGATAATGCTAAATCTCACCCCCCAAGAAGCATGCCCAGGAGATCTAACATTTGAATAATAAAAAATTCAGAAAGTGAGAACTGAGAAAGTGGAAGGAAAAACACTTTTTTTTTTTTTCCAAGAAAATCCCTAAGAAATTAAAAACATATGCAAGTTAAAATGACTAAGTGTCAGTCATGTACAAAGACACTTACCGAGGAAATTCAGAACACCAAGAACAAAGAGAAGATCCTAAAAGCTGCAAGAGAGGAGAAGCAGCAGTTGGCATGCAAAGAAGTGACGATTAGAATGGCGACTTCTCGGTTGCAACACCGGAATCTAGAAGACAGTGGCTTTCTGGACAATGTCAAAAATCTGACAGATGATTCTTCCCAGTCTTAGCCAAATTATCAATCATCAAATGTGAGAGGAGGGTACCCTTTGAAATAAGGATATTTTATACAAGTAAAGTCTCAAAAAAAAAAAAAATGTAACCTCCCAATAAGCCATAAGAGAGCTGCTTCACCAAGACAGAATTTAGGTGTGTAGTGAAGGGAATCCAGGCTGAGGGCAGAAGTCTCCATGTGACCACAGGCAGCAGGTGTGGAAACTGGTCTGGACTGGAGCAGGAAGGAAACAGGCTCCACGAGAGAGCCCTCCCAGAAAGAAAAAAAAAAGTGGGCCTAGTAGGTCCTGGAACACTTTGAGTTTTGAGAGGAAGTTTGCATTTCTTGCAGAGAGCTTAAAGGATGTATTAGTGATGACCTCCTAGAAAGCAAAGCAGCAGGGAATATGAGAATTACTAACTCCAGCTGTGAAGAAGGCTGAGCACCGAAGAATTGATGCTTTTCAACTGTTGTGTTGGAGAAGACTCTTGAGAGTCCCTTGGACTGCAAGGAGATCCAACCAGTCCATTCTGAAGGAGATCAGCCCTGGGATTTCTTTGGAAGGAATGATGCTAAAGCTGAAACTCTAGTACTTTGGCCACCTCATGTGAAGAGTTGACTCATTGGAAAAGACTCTGTTGCTGGGAGGGATTGGGGGCAAGAGGAGAAGGGGACGACAGAGGATGAGATGGCTGGATGGCATCACTGACTCGATGGACTTGAGTAGTTGGCTGTTCAGTGGTTAGGCCTCCGTGCTTCCACTGTAGGGGGCGCAGGTTCGATCCCCATCGGGGAACTAGGATGCTTCATGCCAAAAGAAAGAAAAGCTACTGAGGGAACAGCTCATGAAGGACTTCCTAGGACACTGTAAACACGTTGGCTCTTCACTCTGGGAGATTTGTGAAGCCACAGGAGCATTTTAAGCAAAGAAGAGGATGATCAGAGTTGTTCTAGAAAGATCAGGTGTTAAGATTAAACTGTAGATTGGTCAGTTTGGAAGCAGGGAAGTCAGTTAGCAGGCTCCTACGGTTATCCAGTCAAGAGCTTGGATCAAGCCAGTAACCATGCAGGTAATGAAAAGCAGACAAGTTCCAGATATATTTTGAAGGTAGAGTCCCTAGGATTTGCTAATAAACTGGATGTAGAATGTGAAAGAAAGAAAAGTCAAAGATGAAGCCAAGGTTTCAGGCTGAACCACTGGAAAGATGAAGTTGTTCATTTGTTGAGCTAGGGAAGGCTGTGGCTACAGGAGGCTGTGGGGGTGATATTGCTGGGTAGGTGGTTGGATATATGGGTCTGAAATTCAAGGCAGAAGACATGGCTGGTGGTATAAATGTGGGAATTATAGTTCTAATGATCAGAACCATTTCTTTGTCTTCTCCTGAAAGTGAAAGTGTTAGTCACTCAGCCATGTCCAGCTCTTTTCTGACCCCCATGGACTGTAACCAACCAGGCTCTTCTGTCCATGGGATTCTCCAGGCATGATTACTGGAGTGGGTTGCCATGCCCTTCTCCAGTGGATCTTCCCGACCCAGGGATCAAACTTGGGTCTCCCACATTGCAGGCAGGTTCTTTATCATCTGAGCCACCAGGGAAGCGTTGTCTTCTCCTGAAACGGTAAACAGTTACCAAAATACGGCTGCAGAATAAACTAACCCCAAACTTAGTGGCCTAAAGCAACCACCATCTGCTTAGCTTAAGCTTCTGCAGATCAGCAGTTTCGGCCGAGCTTAGCTGGGCGGTTCTGGTCTTGTTTCATTTTGGCCAGGCTTTCTCGTGCATCTGCGTCAGCTGGCTGGTCAGCTGGCAGTTCTGGGATGATCTCGGCTGTAAGGAGTCACCGCTCGCCTGCCTGGTCTCTCATCCTCCAGCAGCCAGCCCTGGATGGTTCTGGTGGAGGCAGAGCTCCCAGAGAATAGAAGTGCTTAAGGCCTCTGGAAGCCTAAACTTAGTCCTGCCACACTGATGCTTCTGCCAACCTCCTGGTCAAAGCAAATCACAAGGCTGGAGGTGGAGAGGCAGGCAATAGACTTCATCTCTTGATGGAAGGAGCTACCAAGTCACAGAGGCAGGGGTCCAGAAGGACCAGCGGGGCCACCATTCATTCAATTTACCACATGTCTCAACTCTAACATGTTTTAATACTGGGGTGGGTTGCCATTTCCTACTCCAGGAGATCTTCCCCCACCCAGGGATTGAACCCATGTCTCTTGCATCGCCTGCATTGGCAGGCAGATTCTTTACCATTGGTGCCACCTGGGAAGTTGTTTTCGACTCAACCAGGTACATATGTATATATATATATTGGTCTCACTGTGCTGCATGCAGAATCCTGGTACCCTGACCAAGACTCGAACCTGTGCCCCCTGCAGTGGAAGCGTGGAGTCCTAACCACTGGACCACCAGGGAAGTCTCCAACCCAGCCATATTGAAGTCTGGAGTTGTCTTTTCTCTCTAAGAAGGACTTAAAAAGATCTGCCTATGACAGACAGGAAATAAGTGAAGTTGGTCCAGTTTTTGGCTCCAGCTAGAATCTCAGTGGGAGGGAGGCAGGGTCCAAGAATATCAGGACACAGTGAAGTGGGAACATCTATTTTGAGGACCTAAGCATGAAGAGGAGGGAAACGACACTCTGCAACCACATCACGAGGCCTGCAGAAGCCATCAACTGCAGGCTGGGATTTCCTTGGTGGTCCAGTGGTTCAGAATCCGCCTGGCAATGCGAGGGACATGGGTTCAGTCCCTCATCAGGCAACTAAGATCCCACATGCCGAGGAGCAACTAAGCCCATGAGCCACAACTAGAGAGTCTGTGCGCTGCTACGAAAGATCCCACGTGCTGCAACTAGAACCCAACGCAGCCAAATAAATACTAAAAAAAAAAAAGCACAGGCTGAAAGACCCCACATATTGTCCATACTTTCACACAGCCCCTTGCCTCTAGGAAGGGATGTGTGAAAAACATTCCAAAATGATATCCAGTTTTGCCACTTTAATCATCCCATAAAAACTTATTAGCGGGTCGTGTCAGTGCCTGATAACCTGGTGGAAATTCCTTGTTTTTCCTGTCATAAACTCTTCTTTCTGCAGCAGTCTAAGCCTGGATCTTCTTTGATCTCAGATTCTCAGAAGGAAGAGGATGATAGTATTGGTTGCTTGGATATCTTTAGCATCAGCCAACTAGGTGTTCCTTCTCCGTGTAGACAAAAGCACAATCAGTCGATCTAAGAAAGAATTGGAAAGTTTTATTCAAGCCAAATTTGAGGATTATAATCCAGGAAGAGATTCTCAGAAAGCTCCAAGAACCGTCCTGCTCATTAGAAGTCAAGATGCAGTTCACATAAGCTTTTTGAGACCGAGGACCGTGCATCAAAGCGACGCATTATTGACAGTTTACACGATCTGGATCTAATCGCCATCGAGGTGGGTCATGTGACTCCTTGGAAGATCAGGAAGGAATGTTATCTTTTAAGGCATTGTCTTAAAAGATAAAAGATGCTAGGAGAACACTGTTCGTTGCAGTTGAGCAGGTATTTCTGTGGATGGTAGAGGTTTGGTCCAGGCACAAGGCAGATACACGGTGCACAGCAGGGGGAAGAGAGGGGCCAAAGGGCAGAGAAGATCTTTTCTGTTTCAATTTTTCTCTTCTTGCCATAGAATATGCATTTTATTTCACATCCTAATATCCTGTCAAAGAAAAAATTAGTCAGTCTAAAAAAAAAATGGAAATTCATTTCACTAAAGCCAAACCAAGGATTAGGACAAGGAAGCAACCTCTCAGAAAGTTCTGAGGACTGTTCTGCCTGTTAGAGGTCAAGTTATACAAATTTTTGAGACAGAGGGCTGTACGCTTTATAGACCATTTACACAATCCAGATTGCACTACAGAGCGAGTACTGGGTCAGGGGTCCTCGTGGCCTCTTACAAGACTAAGAAAGAAGGTTATCCCCTAAGAAGTTGTGACTTTTGTTGAGATTAAGGAAGGTTATCCTCCGAGGAGGTCTGGTTAACGTAAATGCACACACGCATAAAAGGAGAGGGAGGAGGCCCGAACAGGCAGAGAACAGTTTTAGGTTTAAATTCTTCTCACCTTGCCATGAAATACGAATCTTACTCCATCAGTCCTTGGACACATTTTCCACCCTCCCCTCCACGGCCAGGCATCTGCGGGAAGGGCTGTGACCTGGCATTTCCAGCCCCAGGTACAACAGCATGGCCTTTCAGGCACGTTTCCAGCATTTCCTCCAGAAACAGACCAAAAGCGAAGGCATCATCCTACAAGACTAAAACCAGCTTTGCATTTTTAATGTTCTGTTTTGGAAATAAGAAGAACATGAACACACAGAGGGAAGATTCATATAGTACAGGAAGATGCTAGGCTCACCAACCCCTTCCCTTTGGTGGCACCATGTAGCTTGTGAGATCTTAGATCCCCCACCAGGGATCAAACCCGCACCCAAGGCAGTGAAAGTACCGAGTCCTGACCACTGGAATCCCCAGCTCACCCATTTTAGATTTTTTTTTTTTTTTTGCCTCACCACGCAGCAGGTGGAACTTCCCTGACCAGGGATCGAACATTTACCCCTTGCAGTGAAAGCTCAGAGTCGTAACCACTGGACCTAAGCACCAGACTTCCAGGAAGTCCCAGCTCACCCATTTTAAAGTGACATCTAACAACTTGTTAACGCTGAACAAGAATCTTAGAGTGGCTCAGACAAGTTTGAATAAAGACTCAGTGGCCTAAGGGCTCAGGAAGAATAGATGTATAGAAGATGGGAAGACCTAACCAGTCCATTCTAAAGGAGATCAGTCCTGGGTGTTCTTTGGAAGGACTGATGCTGAGGCTGAAGCTCCAATACTTTGGCCACCTCACGCGAAGAGTTGACTCATTGGAAAAGACTCTGATGCTGGGAGGGACTGGGGGCAGGAGGAGAAGGGAACGACAGAGGATGAGATGGCAGGATGGCATCACCGACTCGATGGACATGAGTCTGAGTGAACTCCGGGAGTTGGTGATGGACAGGGAGGCCTGGCATGCTGCGATTCATGGGGTCGCAAAGAGTCGGACACAACTGAGCGACTGAACTGAACTGAATCATCTCATCTTGGACTGCTGCTCTGTGGCTTTGGGGGTCTGGGCCGGTACTGGAGTCAGGACTCAGGGCTCCCCGTCCAGGGTTTAGTCCACAGGCCTGTGTTGTCAGCCGTCTCTCAAACCGCTGAATGCATGATGGCAAGGAGATTTTGAGTGAAAATAAGTTTTGAGGACAGTAGTAGGTAACGCCCATAAGCTAAAACATATTTTTGAAACATTTTATCAGGGCTGTGTAAAAGAGAATGTGGGGACTTCCCTGGCGGTCCAGTGGTTAAGACTTCACCTTCCAGTTCAGGGGTTGCAGGTTCAATCCCTGGCCCAGGAGCTAGGATCCCAGGTGCCTTGTGACCAAAAAAAAAAAAAACCACAAAACATAAAACAGAAGCAATATTGTAACAAACTCAATAAAGACTAAAACTAAAAAAAAAATTTTTAAGAGAATGTGAACAGGCATCCCATATTTTGCACCTGATTCACAGTAGAGACCGGTATATAAGAATTTCCTGGGACCTCCCAAGTGGTCGAGTCGTTAGGACTCCTTGCTTTAACTGCGAAGGGCACACATTCAATCCCTGGTTGGGCCATTTGGCATGACGGAAAAAAAAAATTTTCTCATGGTAAAGAGATTCCTATGATATCCTCCATTTATTGAACCATTTACTAAACCAGAGTATTAGTCTGCATTTTCTAGAGGAAGATACTAAGGCCTGGAGAAGTTAAGATGTTGCAGTTGTCACAGTTAGTACAGGTTGGGGTTTCAGTTAGAACCCAGATTTCAAGACATCAGCTCTGTGCTGTGCTAATCCTACATGCTTTCTTCCAGAATTTGAAATAATTACTTTTTTCTTAGGTTTGCCAGATGAATGCAAAACGGTATCATCTTCCATGTACTTTAGCAGGCCTAAAATGGAATTTCAGAAAAAGAAGAAGGAAGGAAACCACAGACGGCACAAATCAGATGCTGAAACATCTGGTGTGCAAAGTGAGAGAACAGTGTCACAGTGTATTAATAAGTTTCCTGCGTGTGCAGCAGCACCCGCGTCTGTGGGGGGCACAGCTGAAAGACAGGAGTTTCAGCTAGTAGAAAGTCCAGCCCAACATGAGTTATGTGTGTACTACTGTAAACTGCCCCCTCCCCTCAAAAATGTAAGTTTAAGTGCATTAAAATGTTGACATAGCCTGTGGAAAATGAGGCCAAGCCACCTGCAGAAATGCAAGGCTCAGGGCACGTTGGCCAAGAGGACTGTAGGTTGAGGGCCCTGAGCACTGAACGAGGGAGCATTGGTGACTTCTCTCTTATTTATTTTTTATTTATCATTTTTGGTTGCGCTGGATTTTCGTTGCCGTGGGAGGGCTTTCTCTAGTTGCAGCAAGCAGGAGCTACTCTTCATTGCAGTGCTTGGCTTCTCCTTGCGGTGGCTGCTCTTGTTGCAGAGCACGGGGCTCTAGGCTAGCAGACTTCAGTAGCTGTGGCTACAGGCTTAGTTGCTCTGTGGCATGTGGAATCCTCCCGGACCAGGGATCGAACCCATGTCCCCTGAATTGGCAGGCGGATTCTTATCCACTGGACCACCAGGGAAGTCCTCTTTTTTTTTAATATTAATGTTTTTCCTTGGCTCTCCAGGTGTTGGTTGTGACATGCAGGGTCTTTAGTTGTGACATGTGAACTGTTAGTTGCGGCACGTGGGATCTAGTTCCAGGGATCCAACCCAGGCCTCCTGCATTGGGAGGGAGGCATCTTAGCCACTGGACCACCAGGGAAGTCCCCATTCGTTGACTTTTGAGACTTCTTTCTACTCTGGTGCTTTATGTTTTGTTCCAGCAAGAGAGGGGAACTGTGAACTAGCTATGCTGATTGTCTGCTGTTTGGTTATCTAGAGAAGTCATTCCCTGCCCATAGTTCCTGCTATAAGACTGGTTCTTCAGCCCTAAGCTGGTGACAGAATCTCCAGAAGGACTTTTTAAATGTAGACATTCTGATTAAGCAGGTGTGGCGTTGGGCTCAGCTTGTAAAACATTGAATTCATTTAATGAATAACACATTCACACGAATCAAGGTTACAAAAAGTCCACAGTGAGGAGTCTCCTTCCTGGAGTGTTTCCGGTTTCCTTCCAGAGATTTCCTATCTTTGTGTATCCTTTGTGTGCTAAGTCGCTTCAGTTGTGTCTGACTCTTTGCGACCCTGTGGATTGTAGCCCACCAAGTTCCTCTATCCATGGGATTCTCCAGGCAAGAACACTGGAGTGGGTTGCCATGCCCTTCTCCAGGGGATCTTCCTGACCCAGGGGTCGAACCCATGTCTCTTAATAGTCTCCTGCATTGGCAGGCAGGTACTTTACCACTAGCACCGCATGAGAAGCCCTTTGTATCCTTTAGAGACATTCTACGCCCATACTAGCAAATAAGCTTTTTTTTTTTTCCTGAACACACTGTTCTGTACTTTGCTTTTTCACACAAAAATATTTTTTGAAGATTATTTCATAGCAGTACATGAAGACTTCTTCATTCTCATGATTGCATATCATTTCAATAAACAAATATTTCAACCTGCACAACACCTGCTGTGGGTGTGCATTCCCAAAATTCACCTGTGGAAATTCTAACCTCCAATGTGATGCTATTAGGAATAGGGCCATTGAGAAGTGATTAGGTCATAAGGGTGGACCCCTCATGAATAGGATTAGTGTCCTTATGAGAGACCCCAGAAAGCTCCCTCACCATCTTCTACCACGTGAGGACACAGTGAGAAGATGGCCATCTCCAAACCAGGCAGTGGGCCCTCAGCAGAACCCGATTATGCTCCAGCCTCCAGAACTGTCAGGAACAACTGTGCCATTCAAGCCCCCCGGTTTATGGTGCTTTGTCATAGGAGCCCACGTGGACTGAGACAATGCCATAATTTATTCAAACAGACCTCCATCACAATCACAAATGATACTTCAAAGAACAGCTTTCTATATACACTAGTTCATTTGCAGTGATTATATAAGTAGAATAAACTGCTAGAAAGGAAGGTCATGGTCAGTGGTTATGTGCATCTGTGATGTGATGTGTTAGTTTCGGGGCTGCTTATTTCTGTTGTGTGCAGCCTCCACAACAGAGGAATAGCACACTGTTCTATCTGCAATCTGATGGGTCAGAAAGAATTACTGTTGCTGTTTTTAGTCTCTAGGTTGTGTCCAACTCTTTTGTGCCCCCATGGACTGTAGCCCACCAGGCTCCTCTGTCCATGGGATTCTTCAGACAAGAATACTGGAGTGGGTTGCCATTTCCTTCTCCAGGGGATCTTCCTCACCCAGGAATCAAACCTGCATCTCTGCATTGGCAAGTGGGCTTTTTACTGAGCCACCAAGGAAACCCATCAGAAATAATATCAGAGTGCAGTTTTTACTTGTATTGCTTGTATTCTGAGTGAGGAGGAGTCTCTTTTCTGTGAACTCTCTGATTATACTCCTTGCCCATTTTCCTATAGAGTTGCTGTTCTTTTTCTATGAGTTTGCATGTTGGAAACAATTCTTCAAGACTTTCATACTCCAGTTTGGTCTGGATCTTCTGAGAAAAAAGCATATTAGGGTGTTCTTGTTTTTAATTGAAGTTTAGTTGATGTACAGTGTTACCTTAGTTTCAGGTGTACAGCAAAGTGGTTCATATATATTTTGTTCTTTTTCATATTTTTCCATATGGTTTATTACAAAATACTGAATATAGTTGCTGTGCTATATAGTAGGACTTTGTAGTTTATCTATTTTATGTTTGGTACATTGTATCTGCTAATCCCAAACTCCCAATTTATCCCTCCTCCTCCCCTTTCCCCTTTGGTAACCGTAAGTTTGTTTCCTATGTTTGTGAGCCTGTTTCTGTTTTGTATATAAATTCATTTGCATTATGTTTTAGATTCCTCATGTAATTGATACCATACAATGTCTGTCTCTGTCTGACTCACTTCACTCAGTATTATAATCTCTAGATCCATCCATGTTGCTGCAAATGGCCTTATTTCATTCTTTTTATGACTGAGTAGTATTCCACTGTGGAGAAGGAAATGGCAACCCACTCCAGTGCTCTTGCCTGGAGAATCCCAGGGACGGGGAGCCTGGTGGCTGCCGTCTATGGGGTCGCAGAGTCGGACACGACTGACGTGACTTAGCCTAGCCTAGTATCCCACTGTGTGTGTGTGTGTGTGTCTCTGTATACATACATGAATAGGTTGATAGATAGATAGACCACATCTTCTTTATCCATTTATCTGTCAGTGGACTTTTACTTTGCTTCCATATCGTGGCTATTGTAAATAGTGCTGCTATGAACATTGGAGTGCATGTAACTTTTTGAATTCAAGTTTTCTCCAATATATGCCCAGGAGTGGGATTCCTGGGTCATATAGTAACTCTGTTGTTAGAGTTCTAAGGAACCGCCATATGTGCTGTGTTGTGCTTAGTCGCTCAGTCACGTCCGACTCTTTGTGACCCTGTGGACTATAACCCTCCAGGCTCCTCTGTCCTTGGGGATTCTCCAGGCAAGAATACTGGAGTGGGTTGCCATGCCCTCCTCCAGGGGATCTTCTCAACCCAGGGATCAAACCGAGGTCTCGCACATTGCAGGCAGTTTCTTTACCATCTGAGCCACCAGGGAAGGCCCAGGAAACTGCCATACTGTTCTCTGTATTAGCTGCACCAATTTACATTCCCCACCAGAAGTGTAGGAGGGTTCTTTTTTCTCAACATTCTCTCCAGCATTTATTATTTGTAGACTTTTTAATGATGGCCATTCTGACCAGTTTGAGGTGATACCTCATTATAGTTTTTGTTTGCATTTCTCTAATAATTAGTGATGTTGAGCATCTTTTCATGTGCCTATTGGACCATCTGTATGTCTTCTTTGGAGAAATGTCTATTTAGGTCTTCTGCCCATTTTTTAATTTATTTATTTTAATTATTAAGCTATATGAGCTTTTTGTGTATTTTGGAAATTAATTCCTTATCTGTCACATTGTTTGCAAATATTTTCTCCCAGTCCATAGGTTGTTGTGTTTTCATTTTGTTTATGGTTTCCTTTGCTGTGCAAAAGCTTTTAATTTTGATTAAGCCTCATTTGTCTATTTTTGCTTTTATTTTTATTGCCTTGGGAGACTGACCTAAGGAAACATCAGTATAATTTATGTCAGAGAATGGTGTACCTATATTTTATTCTAGGAGTTTCATGGTGTCATGTCTTATATTTAAGTCTTTAAGCCATTTTGAGTTTATTTTTGTGTATCATGTGAAAGAGTGTTCTAACTTCACTGATTTACATGAGGCTGTCCAGCTTTCTGAGCACGACTCGCTGATGAGACTGTCTTTTCTCCATTGTATATTCTTGCCTCCTTTGTTGGAGATTAACTGACCATGGGTGTGTGGGCTTATTGTTTTTGTTTCTAATTCTGTTCCATTGAGCCATATGTCTGTTTTTGTACCAGTTCAATGCTGTTTTGATTACTATAGCTTTGTAATATTGTCTAGGAGGGTTATGCCTCCAGCTGTGTTCCTTTTGCTCATGATTACTTTGGCAATTCTGGGCCTTTTATGGTTCTCTATAAATTTTAGGATTATACATTCTAGTTCTGTGAAAAATGTCATGTAATTTGATAGAGATCACATTAAATCTGTAGATTACTTTGGGTAGGATGACCATTTTAACACAATTAATTCTTCCAGTCTCCAAGAGCATGAGATAGCTTTCCACTTCTCTGAATCATCTTCAAATTTGCAAGGAATATGTTTAAATAATAGACATCCTTGGAATGTAGAGACAGGGTATCCCTCTGAAGAGATTTGGAGATGTAGCTCCTCAGAGATACCTTAAACTAGAGATATCTTCCCATTTCCTGCAGAGACTTGCCTGCATTCCAGGTATGTAAGTAATGTGCTTATCCAAAGGGAAGGATGGGCAGATATGTTAGTAGCCTTGTAAGCTCCTAATGCTGTAGTGCACCCCACTGCAAGTGCTGGGACCGTCTGGCCCTCACCATGTCACTCTGTTGGGGGTGGGGGATGGGACCCAATGCAAGATGCTGCTCTGGCCACTGTTTTTGCTGTGAGTGGTAGACCATTATCTCTAACCTAGAGGTCTTGTGTCTTTTTAAGTATTTTACTTATTTATCTGGCTATGCTGAATCTTAGTTGCAGCATGCAAACTCTTAGTTGCAGCATGTGGAATCTACTTCCCGACCAGGGAGCAAACCCGGGCCCTTGCATTGTGAGTGCAGAGTCTTAGCCGCTGGACCCCCAGGGAAGTCTTTTCATAAAATGTACATGGAACTGTGGTAGGCTAACTTGTTAGCTTGAAAACAGGGAAAGTTTAAGATCCTCTTCAGTTTCCGACTTAATGTATAGAAACCCCTCTGTCTGTTATGTGGCATGCAGAGTTCCATCTGTATTTGGAAAAATCACACCAGGTAATTCTGAAGCACCACCAGGGAGGAGACAAGGGCGCTGCATTTTTCCGGATTCAGCAAAATGTGCATCTCCCACCGTGGGATCACTGGGACACAACCTGGGGATCCAGGATGGATAAGAAAAAGCCCGTCATGCAGCAGCCAATACAAAGAGCATAACCGTTAATTCCAGACACTAGGGGAAGCTAAGCATTCACACACGTGAGGTGCTCTGAAAAAGAAATATTTCACCATTAAGACAGAAGAGAAGCATTTTGCATTCTTTGCAATTAGGTACCTTCACCTTTGACTCCGTAAGGCACTGCTGGAACCAGCGGCTTGTGACGCAAGCACTTCAGCAAGAAGATACTGCTGTCCTACAGACCACACATTCTGGTCTGGTTATCCACTTTCCCAAACTTGGAGACTGCGTTTGAAAACAGGAGCCACACAGAGAAATTGAAAGCTCACTATTTACCCCATCAGCAAATCTGTACAGAATGCCATCGGCAAAGAAGGGAGACTGACAAAACCCCCTCCTTGATTTCAGGAACAACAGTGAAGCAAAGACAAGGAATTCAGTGACTTCAGTAAAGTGGAGGACAGTTACCTCACTGGAGCACGGAGGGTGGATGGAATGGTTGGAGGAATCAGTAAACTCTTCCAAGATAAAATGCAGTGAAATCTTCAAGAAAAGAACAAGACTTCCGTGCAGCAGGTCAGAATCACTCTGCCTGCGCTCCCCCTCGCAGCAGAGAGCGGATGGTAAAAAGAGGCAGGGAAGCTTGAACAGGTAAGCAAGTGGCCCAGCTGTGAAGGGTTTTGTACAGAATTTCATTATAAGTTTATATTGAAGGAAATGGTGGGTGGCTTCCTTAAAAAAACAGCTTTCCACTGGCATCTTCCCAAGCTCTACACCTATATGCAAAGTGCATGCGTGCATGCTGAGTCGCTTCCATCAGGTCCGACTCCGCAACTCTATGGATTGTAGCCCGCCAAGCTCCTCTGTCCATGGGATTCTCCAGGCAAGAATACTGGAGTGGGTTGCCATGCCCTTCTCCAGGGGATCTCCCCAAACAGGGATCAAACCTGCATCTCTTACGTTTCCTGAATTGGCAGGTGGGTTCTTTATCACTACAGCCACCTGAGAAGCCCCAGATACAAAGTAGAAAGAGTAAATGCAGTCCCCAGCTAGCAGGGTGTTTTTTTGTTTTTGTTTTTGTTTTACTGTAGATAACACTTTATTGAATAGTTGAAATTTGTTAAGAAGGTAGATCTTAAGTGTCCTCACCACAAAAAAATATGGTGACTCACCTGGCAATTTAGACACACCCGCTTGGTGAATAACCCTGTGGGAATTCTCTATCAGTCATTCCATCAAATGGGTCATTCTCACAGCCTTAGCTTTGACTGAGAAAAAAAAAAACAGAAGTTGGTCTGAAATGGGAAAACTGCTCAACCCCTAAAACCCCCCTGTTCTTTGTAGGCATCCACAGCTTTTCTCCCATCTTGGAGAAGAGCCAAATGTCAGGCTCCATCTGGTCAAAGCTCACACTTGCACTTTAGTGTACATGAGTGAATCTGAGTATATACTGGCCAGCTGCCTACTGTCTGCACAAGAGAACAAAATTCACTAGGACCAATAAGCCCCCTCCACTTCTGGCCATTTTACCCGGCTCCACCTGCCTGGTTACCAGCTTCCGAAAGAGCACACTCACCTCTCCCATCCCCCGAGGCATGAATGCAGGCAGATGGGGAGGGGGCGGAGGAAACTGCTTCAGGCACAGGCACCCTGAGGGGACAGGAGAGAACATCCGGCAAACTTAGTGCAGGATTTGTTTGCCTTTTATTTTATATTGGAGCATGTGCGTGCGTGCTCAGTTGCTAAGTCTGACTCTTGAGACCCTATGGGCTGTAGCCCTCTGTCCATGGGGATTCTCCAGGCAAGAATACTGGAGTGAGTTGCCATGCCCTCCTCCAGGGGATCTTCCCTACCCAGGGATCGAACTCGAATCTCCTGCAGGTGGACTTTTCACCACCGAACCACCTGGGAAGAGCCAGTTAACAATGTGACAGTTTCAGGTGCGCAGCAGAGCAACACAGCCATACATACACATGGATCCATTCTCCCCAGACTCCCCGCCCATCCAGGCTGCCATGTAACATTGAGCAGAGTTCCCTGTGCTCTACAGTAGGTCCTTGTTTATCATCCATTTTAAATTTATCAGAGTGTACACGTCAATCTCAAACTCACTAAGAAATAGCTAGGGCATTTGGCACGTCCCACAGGATACTGAGAGAGGAAGCTTAGCAATAGCTGGAAGGGGTTTTGCACAACTCTCCGCTCCATAAACCATAGGGCTAAATAACTCCCTCAGAAACACAAGCCTCCAGGATGCTCTTGGGATGCTAAAATCTCCGCTGCTCCCACATTCACACTCAACCCTCCTCCTCCCTTGTCTGTGGAGCAGGGAACAGGTGGCACATTACTTAACCAACTTTCAAAAGCTTAGTCACTTTGGCTTTTAATAGATGCCAGCAGTTGGTACTTGCCATCCTGCTATTACAGCAACAACCAAGGGTACTGCCACCCAGCCCGTGTTCCACCTGACAAAATCCATCCATGTGGCATCAATACAATGGAGGCTTTGGCAGGATGGGGTGCCGGCGAGGTGATGGAGAAAGATATTGTAACGCACCACACCAAGAGTTGTTGACTGGGCTTCCAATTTTGTGCTTGCCATCTGCTGATACACACCATTCCTTCTGTGTGGGGCAGGCACGAGGTGTATTTTCCTTTTAACTTCATCTGCAATAACTGTCACCCTTTCACCTGCCAGTTTTCCCCCCTAGGTTGAATATTAGTTTAGATATCTGACTCAAACTATAAATTGGCAGTTCTTGAGGGAGACTTCCAAATTACTCAAGAAGGAAATTACACATTTAGCTCTGTTTTGAATAGATGTCCACAAAATACCAACTTTCTCTGTGATTTGCCAAATTTCTACCAGCTGCTCAGGGAATGGTAGATTATGCACTTGGTGGAGTAATTTGATAACCCTGTCCTGTTGTCAAGACCATGGGCAAGCTGTGTTTGATAATAAGCTAGGGTTCTCCCGCTATCTTTAAACATGAGGAAAATCACCAAGTACACAACTGGATTTCTGGTGTCAAACTAAATGACAGAAACTCAGGACTAAGTAACATCTACTTGCTCTATGAGACTATTTAAAATACTGTAAACTTAAAAAAAAATTTTGTTTTAAATTAATTTCTATTAGAAAGTGAAAGTTGCTCAGTCGTGTCAGACTCTTTGTGACCCCATGGATATACAGTCCATGGAATTCTCTAGGCTAGAATACTGGAGTGGGTAGCCTTTCCCTTCTCCAGGGGATCTTCCCAACTCAGGGGTCGAACCCAGGCCTCCCGCATTGCAGGCAGATTCTTTACCAACTGAGCCACAAGGGAAACCCAAGAATACTGGAGTGGGTAACCTATCCCTTCTCCATTGGATCTTCCCGACCCAGGAATCGGACCAGGGTCTCCTGCATCACAGGTGGATTTTTTACCAACTGAGCTCCCAGGGAAGCTGCCGATTTCTATTATAGTTGATTTACAGTGTTGTTTCTGCTGTACAGCAAAGTGAGTCAGTTATACATATGGCTTCCCTTGTAGCTTCCTTGTAGCTTCCCTTGTATTCTTGCCTGGATAATCCCATGGAGAGGAGCCTGGCAGGCTAGTCCATGGGGTCGCAAAGAGTCAGACACGACTTGGTGACTAAACCACCACCACTCTTTTTTTAGATTCTGTCCCAACATGGGTAATTAGAATATTGAGTAGACTTCTCTGTGCTATACAGTAGGTTCTTAGTAGCTATTTTATGTCAATCCCAATCTCCCGATTTATTCTTCCTGGCCTTTCCCCCTGGTAACTGTAAGTTTGTTTTTTGCACCTGTGATTGTTTTGAAAATAAGTTCATTTACACCATTTTTAAAGATTCCACATATAAGCAAGGTCATGGTATTTGTCTATTAGTTCATTCAGTGTGATCATCTCTAGGTCCGTTCCTGTTGCTGCAAATGGCATTTCATTCTTTTTATGACTAATATTCCATCGTGTATGTATAGATACACACACATATACATATGACATCTTCTTTGTCCATTCACCCATGGATGGACATTTAGGTTCCTTCCATGTCTTTGCTATTGTAAATAGTGCTGCACTGGGGTGAACATATCTTTCCAAATTAGTTTTCTCTAGATATATGCCCAGGAGTGATATTGCTGGATCATAAAGTGAAAGTGAAGTCGCTCAGTCGTGTCCGACTCTTTGCGACCCCATAGACGGTAGCCTCCCAGGCTCCGCGGTCCATGGGATTTTCCAGGTAAGAATACTGGAGTGGCCTGCCATTTCCTTCTCCACGGGATCTTCCCAACCCAGGGATCGAACCCGGGTCTCCTGCATTGCAGACAGACGCTTTACTGCCTGAGCCACTAGGGAAGCACTGGATCATAAGGTAGCTCTAATTTTAGTTTTTTAAGAAATAGTGCAAATTTTTTTTAATTGTCTTGGCCACATTGCATAGCAATGTGGGATTTTAGTTTCCCAACCAGGGATCAAACCCTTGCTTCCTGCATTGGAAGTAGTCTTAACCACTGAACCACCAGGTAAGTTATAGTACCATAATCTCTTGACAGGTGATTGTGGCCTTAGCCCTCTCCCAGTGAGCTACTCCTTTGGATATTTGCTTCTTTCTATAACCTTTAACACTGCACTACTCTAAAGGAAAAGTCCTGGAGTAAAGGAGTTCAACATACGCAAGTGAGTTGCCTGGTATGAGTTCTCATTTCTCCTAAATGGTGAGTCATATATGCAAACGCACAGCTTACGGTGCTCCCCCTCCCTGCTCTACCTCAAAGCTCAGAAAAGTGCACCACGCATATATAAAGGAAAGCAGATGTCAGGTGTGCCCTGGAGCAGGAGTGGGGAGGTCATTGAAGGAAAAACCTCTGAGCAAGCAGTTACTTTGGAAAGAATCCCAACCCCTCCCCCAGGCCCATAGTTGGCATTTTTCTCACTAAGTTGTATGGACTCCTGCTAAAACCACATCCACTTGAGGCTTTCAGTGCATTTTTAGCAGCACAAATCCACAATGTGCTGTGCTTAGTCACTCAGTTGTGTCTGACTTTTTGTGACTCCATGGACTGTAGTGCTCCAGGCTCCTCTGTCCGTGGGGATTCTTCAGGTAAGAATACTGGAGTGGGTTGCCATTTCCTACTCCAGGGGATCTTTCCGATCCAGGGATTGAACCCAGGTCTCCTGCATTGCAGGCCGACTCTTGACCATCTGAGACACCAGGGAAGCCCTCAATGTACAAGCTCTCAAAAAATAAACTGGAACTTGCTGGTAGTTGAAAACATGCCCCCACAGTATCGGAAATCTGCTTTGGACAGCCAACAAGCATGCAGTCCACCAAACCACCACTGAACCAAAGGATGGACCTGAAGGACTTCAATCATTTTAAACTATCTGCAAAATCTATCAAGATGGCTGTCACAGCAGCTGCTTTAATTCAGTGAAAGGTGCATAGCATCTTTTTCTTGTGTATGCTAAAGTCCTTTAGTCAAGGACTTTTCCTTTGGAATAATACAATGTTAAAGGTTATAAAAAGAACCAAATATCCCAAGTAGCGCACATTTTTATACAGTATCAAAAGAAAACTTTTTCAATGCAGTGATTTTTAAGTATCCTCCACAACCCCAGAGGGTCATAAATCTAGCCCCAAAGCAGCAAGTTGGGCCCTCAGTTCTTATGGACAAAGTCTGTGGTAACAGGCACCAATTGCCACAAAATGAGCTTTTGCAAGAAAAGGCTTGTGGCCCATGAGGGGGTCATTAGCCAGACTTTTCTCATAGAATTAAGAGTTGTATGGTATGACCTAAATGCAAGTCACCAGTCAGTAGGATGTCGTGTCAGTTAATTCAAGTCCCCTGGTTTACATTCTGTTACTGAGAGGGTTCTGGCTGCTAGCCCAGGTCGCAGCTCCAAGCACACGCATGCAGATGGTCAGAACTTTACAAGGAGGCTTTGTTTTCAGGATTGTTTTCAAGTTGGTTGAGATTTTTGCTGCTCTTCTTGGTTTTGCCAGTGTAGTTGTAGTTATTGGTTAAACCCTAAACCCTGCAGTTCAGATGGAACTTACATCAATGCAATGTTTACCAGTGACCTACTTAGGTTATTTTTAATATTTATATGGCTGCTCTGGGTCTTAGTTTCAACATGTGGGATCTTTAGTTGTGGCATTCGAACTCCCATAAGACGTCTGGGCCACCAGGGAAGCCCACTATGTACAAGCTCTCAAAAAATAAATTAGAATTTGCTGGTAGTTGAAAACATGCCCTCACAGTAGTGGTGACGCCACTTACGGGATCAGCTTCCCTGACCACGGATCGAATCCAGGCCCCTGCATTGGGAGTGGGGTCAGCCACTGGAGCACCAGAGAAGTCCCCCAATTAGATTTTAAGAAAATCATGTCTAATGGCTTCAATGAGTTCCTTACGTATCTATAGTTTAAGCAGAGGCACACGTAATAAGAACATGTACTCCTTGAATGATTACATCTCACGGGCAACGTGCTGCCCATGAGTTTGCTCTTCTCTTGAGCCAATCTCAAGTTTTCTTCCCTACAGCTGAAACCCACCCCCTGCCAAGTCTACCATTCTGTCACCTTACTTGACTCATTTACAACAGGCAACCCTGTGGACTTGCTCCTTCCCAAAATGGGTGTCCACTGGGCCTCCAGGCGGCCTCTCCCTTGGTTTTCCTACATCAAAGGCAGTTCCCTCATAATCACTTTGTAGGTTTTTCATGTTGACCAGTCTCCACGTTGGAGGGCTGAGTCCATCCCATCTAGGTGACCTCACTCCGTGTTTTAGCTTCAAATATCATGCATTTGTCCCAGCAGACATCCTTCTAGACAACTTTGCTTTTAGAAAAGACATAGCTACACTAGTACCTGATTCCACAAATCGAACAAAATCCAGAGAAAATTTCTTCTATAGAAAAAATAGGTTACAACTGAAAACAGCATTCAGCATTTCTTTTGCAGTGAGCCCTCAAGAGACAGCATGCACCCCACAACTACACTCAGCATCTCTGTATCAAGCTGCCATAGCGCTGATATATGAGCATCTGTGCTTATCTCAATTTATTCTATGCATCCATTAACAAGATGCAGCTGCCCTGAGTTTACTGCTTTGCTTTATACCATTTCTGCTCTAAGAAAGGTTTCATAGGAAGGCCCTACTTCAGAGCATGGGAAACCTGTATCTCTGGACAAATTCTCCAGCTCTCTTTCTGATTCACCTGAGTCAGCGTCCCAGTCTAGCCTGTTCAAAACTGAACCCTTGATTTCCTGTACGGTCTTCCCTGTGTTAACTCCTTTCTTCCAGATGATCAGGACAAGACACTTGCCATCCCCCTTGTATCTTTCACCTCATTCAACACCTTAGCAAATCCTCTTCTCTAACTTCGAATCACCTGTCCAACTACCACCTTAGACTAAGCCACTCTCTCATATTGTTCATCACTGTTCTCTTTGCTTTTACCTGGCCACCCAGCACCCAAAATGACCCTTTAGATCAGATCACATCACCCTGCCACACAAAGCCCTCTTGGGGCTTCGGTGTGATTTGGTTTCTTTTCCTGTGCACTTCCTTCTCTAGCTCAGGTCCTCCTGCTATCTTGGGCCCAGCATCCCGGCCACCTTGTCCCCTGAACCTGTCAACCACACTCTACTTCAATTTACTACTCTTTTGCCTGGCATGCTTTGCTCCCAGATACCCACATAATCTCCTTCCTTTTCAGCTTCCTCTTACTAGACAGTGACACAAAACACATGCCTTCTGATGTGTACAGGAAGTAGCTACCACCTGTTAGCCTCGCAGTTATCTTGACCCAGATGACACTAACTAGAAAACGATCCAAAATAAGCCTTCTTAGGCAACTCCAGTATTCTTGCCTGGAAAGCCCCATGGACAGAGGAGCCTGGTGGGCTACAGTCCACGGGGTCGCAGAGTTGGACACAACTGAGCTACTAATAGCAACCCACTCCAGTACTCGTGCCTGGAAAATCCCATGGGCAGAGGAGCCTGGTAGGCTGCAGTCCGTGGGGTCTCGAAGAGTCAGACACAATTGAGCGACTTCACTTTCACAGGCAACTACTTGGCCTCTCTTCACTCCTAGTCTCTGTATTGCTATTCCTTTCAGCCTTCTGCATGCAAGCTCACGCTATCAGGTCACAGCTTATGCTACTTCTCCCACTGTCTTGTCACCTTCATAGCACTGACCCCTGCCTGAACATTCTCCCACTAGTTTCAGAGGTGAGTGGTCTCCTGTATCACTGGCATGTTGTCTACACTATTTACAATAGAATGTCTAAAACTGCCTTCAGCATGACTGCGGTTTCCAAACAATCATTTGGACTGCCACCAGGGGGCACTACCAACCTGAGGCCCTGCACCATCCCATGGACTCCTTGTGTCCCTTGCTTGTAGGGTTCCAAGTTTGGCCCTGTGTTCCCCCATTCAATCTGGGCTGCCACAATCAGACAGGCAGAAAGCGCGAGGATGTTTTTCTTGCATCTGTAGTGTAAACCTTAGCAGACAGTAACTGCTTCAGGTCTGTCAAATAGATGCGTTTTCATATTCTGATGCCCACACCTTTTTACAGATAAAACAGAGCATTTGCTTTTCTCTCTGCCCACCACCTACTCCACAGTCCATTTATAATTTCATCTTTTAAAACAATGGCCCATAAATCTTTCCTATAAAGGGCCATGTGGGTACCTCAAGGCTTGCAGGCGGCCTTTAGATCTGTCACTAATATTTTCTAGCAATGTCAGAACCAGCCAATACCACCCAATACAGGGCATGGTAGTGTCCTAGTAAAACTGGACACAAACTTTATTTTTTTCATGTCCCATAAGCTATTGTGAACCACTTAAAAAATATAAGCACCACCTTAGCCACAAAACAGGTGGTGGGCGAGCCAGTCTGTCAACCCTGTTCCAAGGAGTTTGACAAAATATTCCAGACGTCTAGGTTTCTCTAGAACTCAGCTCTAAAATAAGCTCAGACAGTACTTGGCTTCCAACTGTGTTAGTCTCTCTTTATTCTTTTGTAAACTCTTCCAGATAACCACTTCCATTTGTAGGTGATGAAACGTGTGAGCAATCCACTTCAAATGCTGGCTGGCACTGTCATGAGCATGGTCTTTCCCTTTACTCCAAACTCAGTTACTTCTGACTCTTGTATAGTCCAAGTCCCGGAAGTGGTTTCACTGTAGACGTTATCTGAAGGTGCTTTCTAGTGGTAGGCTACAACCAGACTCTAGCTGCTCCAGGAAGGCTACAAGGATGGATTTAGATATGACATATTAAACTAAGAGGCATTCTTTCCAATGAGTTTAAATGCGTTTTATTTTTAGACAACCTACATGACACGTTTTCTCAAAAACAATGCCTCCGCTCCAAATAAATCAACGTTCAAAACAAATGAAGAGCTCGAGATGACATCAGTCCCATCTGTCTAAGTCCTGGTGTTGTGTGGATGAAAAGCAGTAGCCAGCCAGTTATGACGACAGGTGATTGATCCAAAGTAACTGCCAACTTTGTTACTAGGAAAACAAGGGAAGAGGCCATTAACACACCTTTCTGGCATGAAAGTATCTCAGTTTCTAGGCTTCAGATGTACTCCCCTATTCAATCCGAGCTGCCACACACACGGACAGACAGAAAGCGCGGGGATGTTGCTTTTGCATCCTAGTGCAAACCAAAGGAACAACTGCAGATTGTTCAAGGTCTATCAGTGGATGCAGAACCATCCTTACAAATCAGAGAAGTCGTTCTGAGAAGGCCCACCCACCCTATTCCAACAGAAACCTCACACATTCTTTGAATAATCCCTTTGGCAAAACATCTGTACTGTCCTTTGACATTTCTGGTCACTGCTGCCCCTGATCCTGTTTAGGGTAGATTGTTTTTGCACCAAGCAGCTTGTGGATTTCAGTTTCCCAACCTGGGACTAAACCCCAGCCCTTGGCAGTAGCAGCCCAGAGTCCTAACCACTGGACCACCAGGGAATTCCCTAGCATAGCCTTAAATTTATTTTACTCCTAATTTACATGGAAGCTACTGAAAGCCAAGATAAGTGAGTGTCTTCATTTCTCCTTTAGCAGTTCCTTGCGCAGCAGATATTCATTTAATTTTACTAAAGCAACTGGCCATCGGGTCAGCAGCCTGCTCTAAAATTGTATTTACTAAAAGCTAGTAACATCATGGCCTTCCCAACCAGCCCCCAATTATCATTAAGTGGTTTATTTGCTAAAAGGTTGTAATACCTCCATTTTTACATGACTGATTTCAACACACTTCTTTATACTTACACATTTTTCCATCTCTAAACCATCCTTAAAGAAAATCATATATGGGGTTACACCATCCTCACGGTAGTCCAGCAGAGCAACCATGCCATCTGGATTCATGTTTTCACCAATAAAGAACTTAGGAAGCAAACAAATACCCAGAGTTAGATTATACAGGACTGCATTGTATCAAAACACACAAAAAAATGAAAGGATTCAGAACACCAATATCTAATCGAGGCACTATTTAGTCAGCAACTAATGAGTTCTAATGAGGAAGAAAATGCTCACTAATCAAACTTCGGGTCATGCAAAGTACTAATAATCAAATGTTAAGAGTTCAGAGCAATCCAGGGACACTGAGCTCCCTGGAAACCTAACCCCACACATCTCAGTCTAAACCCTACAAACAAGGCTGTTTACATAGTCAAGCACAGAGAACACAAGGCCCCCAATGAGAAGAGCACATCACATGAGAAGTTATCGTATGGCCAGAGGATGTGTGAAACTGGAAAATCCAAAGAGCCAGGTTGTGTCAGTAAAACAAAGTCACTGGAGCTTCTCAATAGGACAAGCTCAGATCAGAAAGGGCTTCAGTGGCAACAAGACATACTGGTGTTGCAAAAAGAAAACCAGAAGACTACTTCAGAGTACACAAGTAATTCCAAACAACTGGGAAATGTTGAGTCGAATAAGATTTTGGAAGCAGAAGACAAGATCTGGAAACATGCTTGCTTAGGAGCAGAGAAGGCAACTCCCTACAGCCCAGACTGCTGAAGTAAAATCTGTCCAGTATTTAAACTGCTCAGAACACAGAAAAATAACTCCAACTTAATTACATCAGAGGCTCATCAAGTAACTCATGTTTTGCTCAGTTAAAATTATACAATCCTTTGATCCAAATATTTTAAAGTTATTTACCTGATAGTTTTTGAAATTAGCAAGGATGTGCTTGATTTGTTCTGCAGCCCCTGTCATAAAAGGTTTTACTCTTTCTGGTCTCTGTTCTTCAAGTTTCCCTTTGATTCTAAAACATATTGACATATTAATCAGTTCTGAGTGAAGTTTCCATTCAGTAAAAATTCCAAACTGAAACCAGCAAAATATCACGGGGATTACACTCACTCATAGGAGGGATGTTTTAAGACTTCCTAACTTTGAATTTCACCTCAGCTTATTCTGTACCAAAGGACTATTCTAAAAAAAGTAAAACCACACTGCACCCTCCAGTATCCTCATATTTATAGAAAAGCAGCCCCCCTTCTGAGCTCATCAATAGAAAAAAGCCTTTGACAAGCACGCCTGCTGTTAAAAATCTCAAAGCAAGTCAACCCCTAAATTCTACAGGATTTTCATACATCAATTGGGTGTGTCAGTATCACTTACGACTTCATGTAATCTTTGATGTACTTCTTGTAGGCTTCTTTTGTGAAGCTGGTTTCCTGCAAGTGATGGTTCATGACAATATCGACACCAGTGATTACTGTGCTTTCGGTACCTTCGCCCTCGGGGCCTTCAGCGGAGGCATTTCCACCAATGAGCGAGTCATCGATGTTACCCTCTGTCCTACTGACCATCTGCATTAAGAAAAAGTTTAGTCGCTAACATATCCTCGATCTTACCATAAACGCATCGAAAAATCTACGCTGGCAGCTCTTTCATCAGTCATCCCTCAACACTTAGTTCTCGTTGAAAACCATGAACACTACGGGGCGGGGGGGAAATCTATGCCCTTCGTTTTCCTGAAACATCTCAGTTCAACAACTCTTCGTTGGCCCAAACGAAAAAAGGGTCATTTACAACACAGTGCAAATTTTGCATGGGCTGTCGGGTTGCTGAGCAAAGAAAAACCGTGCAGACGCTAAAACGCTTGGGTCGCCCAAACCGGAGATAACCTGTCTGTCCCGGACCGCCTGGGAGGATGGGCGTCGAAGTGGCGGACCTATTTCCAGGCTCAGCTCCGCCTCCAGTTTTCTAGAAAAACCCGAGCCCGGAAAGAGAGTCTCCTCCGCCAGGAGGCAACGGGGAGGATTGCACAACCTCGGGCGGGGGAGCGGCGGAAACCCGAGCCCGCCCGGCCTCGCCTCCCCCCTGCGCCGCAGCCACGGCCCCGGCCCCGGCCCCGGCCCGGCCGACTCACCTTCCCCTCCACCTCCAGACACAGCCCGTCCGCGACCTCCCGGATCTTGTAGATGTCGGAGAACATCTCGTCATCTGCTCGGGAACACAGACCCGCCCGTCACGAGGCGCCCGCGGCCCGAGCTGGCGCCATTTCCCGCGCCGCGCCGCCCCTCCCCGGGCGCCCCGGGCCCCGGCGCGCGCCCCCAAGGAGCGCCCCTCAGACCCACGACAGCGGCGGCGGCGGCAGCGGCGCCCGACCTCCCGCCTCCACCCATATGCCGCCGCGTGCCCTGCGCGCCGTGTGAGGGGCAGTGCAGTCCCGACTCACGGCTAATGAGGTCCCGGTAGATGATCATGATGGCGACTGGAGGGAGGCGACAGCGGCGCTGGCTTAGCAGGAGCCCGGAGCTCAGGGCGAGCGCAGTGCGGCCAGAGCGGCGCTCGGGGGGAGGGGGGAGCGGGCGGAAAAGGCCGACTCTGCCGCTCCCCGACCTCATATAGAGGGCACGTCCCCCTACGTCATCGCGCGCGGCGCCTCCGGAAGCGCCGCGAGCGGTGACGCATCACGCAGAGCTGCGCGAGGGGCGGGGCCGCAGCGCTCGCTGTGGGGGGAGGGGAGGGGCGCATCCGGGGACTTGGCCCCGGGGTACAAGGCCACGCGTTCCCCCCGGGCTCGCCGGGCGGTCCTGGGAAAGGGGAAGGCAGAGGAGGGGGTGGGGCGGAGGGAAAATGCCTGATGGCGCAAGGGAGAGGAATGGTAGGTGAGGAGCGCACGGGAGGAGGGAAGAGGAAGGCGCTCCCCGGCCCTGAGTGGTGGAGGCGGCGCCTCAGGGTTGGCCCTGGTAGGTGCCAGGCCCGGGTGGGGCTTAGATGAAATCTCAAGTTTCCGCCCCAGGCCTAGTGCCGCGCAAGCTCCGGCTGTTTCTGGGAACTGACATCGTCAGCTGCTGTGAAGGACTTTGCGTTTACGGAGGGTTCCCTTGACGATGAGGGCTGAGGACTTGGCTTGTGACCAGCCCCTGTGATCTCCGAGGACCTTACAGAACTTTTCAGCGCTTGTCCCAGGGCTGCCCCACTTCGAGTTTCCGGATTCCTTTGTGGGGCGGAGCCAGGTCCGGTCTGTGGGACCCACTTCGGCCTGCCAGCCCCCTGGGAATGATCGTGGGGGGCGTAGAGTCTGCAAGGGGGCTTGAGAAGGAAGGAAACTGTCAAGGAAGTTTGCACAGCTTTCCTATCTCTCAGTTTGGTCGCGTGTTTGAAAGCTTGTGGTTCCTAAGGCAGCTAAAGAATCTTCCTGTTTCTGTTTTGCGCTTAGTCTAGAATTAAGGCCTTTGAAAAAAAGGATGTGTTGTCACATTAAAGTGTAGTTGAAATAAATTAATTTAAAAAATAAAAATAAAGTGTAGTTGAGATAATAACCCAGGAGCTAGAAGGTAAACATATAAAGAAGGAGCTTTCCACCTGCCCAAATTTTATTTGGACTTTAGACTCAGTTACTCGGTACTAAAAAAAAAAAAAAAAAAAACCGGTTTAGTGACATCTTTGGTTTAAAGGCAAATGAGTATGAAACCGGAGAGATTCTTCCATTCCACAAATATATTTGTGCTCTGCTGTGTCCCTAGCACAGAGGTCCCAATTGTGAACAAGTTAAATCCAGTTCAATCCTCACAGAAAACTTCATTCTGGTAAATAAAAAATCAGACAGTTGTAATAACAAACTTCCCCATATGCACCAATAAAGCATTCCACAGAATAAGGGAGGGCAACTGTTGCAAAAGAGTAGGTAGGGCACAAGTCAGTGATGGAGGAGTCAAAAGGAGCCGGGAAAAGGGATCCTCCCTGGAAGAAGGGGTCTGGGGCTGTACTGGACACCCTCAGGGGACCCTGCAGATACCTGAAAAAAAGCTAAAACTGGAATGAAGGGGATTTGAAAACAAATGGACGTCTTCTGATAAATGGTCCACTAAGGATCGCTGAAACCTCTTGATTATTTCTGAGATGTGTGAATGGAACATTATTATCCCAGGCATAGCACAAGTTAATTATTTTCCTCAACTTTAACTTTTCAAGTTATTCAGAACCATTCCCATCACTCATACAGTACTGTCAAACATTTTTCCCTCTACTCCTTTTCTGGTTTTATGTCCAATTAAAAACGTCCCCCCTCAAGTTTTGTAAGACAGCCACAGTGAAAAAGAGAACTGAAGAGATTAGAATCAAAGCACCCTAGCCTGAAATCTTGGGTTTATCTGGTACTTGTCCTGTGGCTTTGGGAAAGTCAGACTCCCTAAGTCTGAGCATAGAATGCAATTTCTATGAGTTAAAAGAGTTCGGGGAAGTTAAATAAGATAATGAAAAATGACTAGCATCCTCAATAGGTTATCAGTAAATATTGGTTGAACTTGGGTGCATAATTCTTTCCAATTTTATTACTTTTCAAAATACTCCTGAAACTATTCCATTAACCCTATTTTATTTGGAAATATCTGGAGGATTTAGTGGATGTATACTGTACTAAAAGGATTCCTAGGTGACTCTATCAAGAATCTGCCTGCCAATGCAGGAGACACGGGTTAGATTCCTGAGTTGGGAAGATCCCCTGGAGCAGGAAATGGCAACCAACTCCAGAATTTTTGCTGGAAAAATCCCATGGATAGAAAAATCCCTGGCAGTCTTCAGGGTCGCAGAGTCTAACCCTACTGAGTGACTGAGCACACATACTGTGCTAAAGACATTCTTCTATTAACTCACAACAGTCATAGTGGATTCCTGAAAGAATTCAACTTGTGTCCATAAAAGATTTCAATCTCAGGGTCATATTTGGTCATATTTGGACTTCCCTCGTGGCTCAGATGGTAAAGCGTCTGCCTACAATGCGGGAGACCCTGGTTCAGGAAGATCCCCTGGAGAAGGAAATGGCAACCCACGCCAGTATTCTTGCTTGGAAAATCCCATGAACGGAGGAGCTTGGTAAACTATAGTCTGTCTGTGGGGTCACAAAGAGTCGGACACGACTGAGTGACTTCACTTTCACTTTCATATTTGGTTCAGTTCAGGTCAGGTCAGTCGCTCAGTCATGTCTGACTCTTTGGGACCCCATGAATTGCAGCACGCCAGGCCTCCCTGTCCAACACCAACTCCCGGAGTTCACTCAAACTCAGTGTCCATCGAGTCAATGATGCCATCCAGCCATCTCATCCTCTGTCGTCCCCTTCTCCTCCTGCCCCCAATCCCTCCCAGCATCAGAGTCTTTTCCAGTGAGTCAACTCTTCTCATGAGGTGGCCAAAGTACTGGAGTTTCAGCTTTAGCATCATTGCCTCCAAAGAAATCCCAGGGCTGATCTCCTTTAGAATGGACTGGTTGGATCTCCTTGCAGTCCAAGGGACTCTCAAGAGTCTTCTCCAACACCACAGTTCAAAAGCATCAATTCTTATTTGGTAGGTGGTCATGTATGGATGTGAGAGTCGGACTGTGAAGAAGGCTGAGCACTGAAAAATTGATGCTGATTTAAATTTCATATTTTCTAAACTCCATCTTATGGTCTACAAAATCTGTGTTGTACTTTGAAAATATCTGCTTAGAACACCAATGATACCAATAGTTTTGAGAAGATTAGGCACCACTTACAAGCCACTGACAAAACTGTGAGGATCTGACTTTTATTCCAGCTAATTGGCTTTTACTTAGGCATCATTTGAATGTTCTTATTACATTTCATTCCTTACAGCAGTGATTTCTAACAAATCTAAGATTGTCCCAAATTTTATAGTTTGGCATCTCTTGCAATTAAAGATATTTCAAAGACAATGTCTTTTGATCTCTTTACACAAGTACTCACATGAAAAAAGCAGCTCACAGGGTCCTCATTTTTTAGCTAGGGATTGACTACTTGGCTTAAGCACATAAGAGTTTATTCTCTCTTATTAAAAAAAAAATCAAGGGTATTGACAAAAAAAAATGCAGAACCTGAAATTTAAGAATTAGGTTTTACTTGGCAAACTAAAGTGAGAACTTAAGCCTGGGACACAACCTCTCATATAGCTCTGACAGTCTGCTCCAAAGAAGTAAGGGAGAAGCCAGGATCAGTTCAGTTCAGTCGCTCAGTTGTGTCCGATTCTTTGCAACCCCATGGCCTGCAGCACGCCAGGCTTCCCTGTCCATCACCAACTCCTGGAGTTTGCTCAAACTCATGTCCATCAAGTCGGTGATGCCATTGAACCATCTCATCCTCCTGGCATTTCACGTGATGTATTCTGCATGTAAGTTAAATAAGCAGGACACAGGATAGGTAGGAGTTCTTGCAACAAAGACCAGGTAGTGGGAATATCAAAAGATTAGTGTTAGCTAAAGATAACCAAGTATCTCAAGTTAAGGAAAGTGGAGCTTTTGTTTTTATGGGAAAGCTCACTTTCCCCTTATCCTCCTGCCTTCAATCTTTCCCAGAATCAGGGTCTTTTCAAAGGAGTCAGTTCTTCCCATCAGGTGGCCAAAGTACTGGAGCTTCTGCTTCAGCACTGGTCCTTCCAATAAATATGCAGGACTGATTTCCTTTAGGATTGACTGATTTGGTCTTTTTACAGGCCAAAGGACTCTCAAGAGTCTTCTCCAACACCACAATTCAAAAGCATCAATTCTTTGGCACTCAGCCTTCTTTATAGTCCAACTCTCACATTCATACATGACCACTGGAAAAACCATAGCCTTGACTAGATGAACCTTTGTCAGCAAAGTAATGTCTCTGCTTTTTAATATGTGGTCTAGGTTGGTCATAGCTTTTCTTCCAAGGAGCCAGCATCTTTTAATTTCATGACTGCAGTCACCATCTGCAATGATTTTGGAGCCCAAGAAAATAAAGTCTGTCTGTTTTCACTATTTCCCCATCTATTTGCCATGAAGTGATGGGACCAGATGCCATGATCTTAGTTTTCTGAATGTTGAGTTTTAAGCCAGCTTTTTCATTCTCCTCTTTCACTTTCATCAAGAGGCTCTTTAGTTCTTCACTTTCTGCCATAAGGGTGGTGTCATCTGCATATCTGAGATTATTGATATTTCTCCGGGCAATCTTGATTCCAGCTTGTGCTTCATCCAGCCCTGCATTTCACGTGATGTACTCTGCATATAAGTTAAATAAGCAGGAGCCAGGATAGATAGGAGTTCTTGGAACAAAGACCAGGTAGTAGGAACATCAAAAGATTAATGTTAGCTAAAGATAACCAAGTATCTCAAGTTAAGGCAAGGAGCTTTTGTTTGTATGGGAAGATGCAAGAGTCTGGGTTCACTGAAATCATACCTCACCTATCTGGGGCCATTCGCCTGCTTTCTCATCCTGAGTCTCCATGGGGTATATCATTGGGTGGGACGGTGGTAGGAGGCGGGGTGGTGCTGCTGCTGCAGTGGCTGAGGGCTTGACAGCTGTTTGTCTCCATTCTGAGTTCACTCCAGGTTCACTGTCCAAGGTGGCTCTAGTGGCTTGATGACTGCAGCATCCTTTGATTACTGATGTGGCAGGCAACATTTTTTCATTGTTGAGGGGTGCAGTCAGACTGAAATTATGAAGCCATGGTGGCTTCATAGGCATCGCAGACCCAGGCTCTTCCTTTCTTCTCCATCATCCATATAGTCTATAATAGGTGCTGGAATTCCAGCCATCACACCCATCTTGCAGGCAGCCAGTAGAGAGGAATGGCCACAGGAGTACATCCTATCTTATGTTTCTTTGCTTTAGGGCGGAACTGTCCAAAAGAACTTTATGTGACAATGGAACTGTTCTGTATCTGCTGTGTCCAACACCACAGCCACTAGACCACAAGGGCACTTGAACTGTGGCTTGTGTGACTATGCAACTGCATATTTACTTCTGTTTCACTTTAATTAAGTGTAAGTATCCATGGCTAGTAACTTTATTGGGCCACAGAGTTCTATAGTGAAAGCTCTGTGAGGTGAGGGACATCATTTTGCTAACCCCAGCTATCAGAACAGAGCCTCACTTGATAATTCTTGATGAATAAATGGATGAGATGAAGCTTTCTTCATTTCTCTCTTTTTATAAATCATTTGTTTATTTTTGGCTGTGCTGGGTCTTCGTGGCTGTGCACAGGCTTTCTCTAGTTGCAGCGATCGGGGGCTACTCTCTAGTTTTGGTTCATGGGCTTCTCGTTGCGATGGCTCTTCCCGCGGGGAAGCACCGGCCCTAGGTGTGCGGGCTTCAGTAGTTGTGGCCTGTGGGCTCAGTAGCTGTAGCTCACAGGCTCAGTTATTTGTGGTTCATGGGCTTAGTTGCTCCACAGCCTGTGGCACCAGGGGTGGAACCAATATCCCCTGCACTGCAGGGCGGATTCTTAACCACTGGACCACCAGGGAAACCTTTCTTCATTTCTCTTAATTAGATTACGGCTAATTCCATTTCAGTTAATTAATTGGATTTTGCATATGTCCAAAACCTGGTATCACAGTGCTTTTCAAACTGAGAATTGAGAAACAATTTAGTGAGTAGTGGCCAACTTTATTAAAAATGAAATAAGATACAAAAGAAAAGAGAATCACATGTAGTAAAGACGAGCATTGTTTCATGGAACTTTTGTTTTAAATTTATACGTGTGTGTATGTATTGGATCTCAACATAAGATGTATTTTTTCATGTGAGTCTAGGCCCAAGAGATTTGAAATCCTTTGATTTAGGCAAATTTTCTCTTCAAATATATTTCTTGGCAGCATCAACTGTGCAATTTTAGTGGTACATGTCCCAAGATTTGGTGAACACTTATTTTTGACTCTGGCACCCTTTTGGACAGGGATCTTGTCGCCTTCTATTTTGTGAGATTCTTTATGCTTAACAAGAGAATACCAAGGCCAGCTCCTAGCAACATCTAGGTCTAGCTGAGAGTACAGATTCCTGTCCTCATAAGTGAAAGCAAGTGACATAACTAGTGTAACTTCTATCGTTTTGGTTTTTTTTTTTAACTTTTTATTTTGTGTTGGAGTACAGTCGATTAACTATGTCGTGACAGTTTCAGGTGAACAGCAAAGGGACTCAGCCACAATCCATTGGTGTTTTTGATGACTGTAAAATGATCACTAAAATTTAAGATATTTTTAGGCATTTGGATATTTCTTTTTGCTTTGAAAAATAGAACTTTGTTCTGATTATAAAAATAATAATACACATTATAGAGTATTTATAAACCACAGAAGAAGCCACCTATAGCTATTAGTAACATGATAATATTCTCAGTTTGTAGATTTATAAAAAGGAGGGGCGGCTGGGTGGGATCCTACTGATGTTAAAGCAACTTCTCTATCAGACTTAGGGCATAAGTCTCTTTTGTTTTAGACCTGCTCTAAGAGAAGAGATCTGTTAACAAGCCAATTCAAAGATCTCCTGGTTGAAACTACTTTTAATTATTTTTAGACTGGATTTTTGAAAATATCTAGTAAAACATTATTGGGCAAATCAGTGAGCTAAGTGGGTAATTCCAACTTTCCCATTCTTAATCTCTCTTAGGTCTATCAGAAAATTGTTCAACTATTTTTTATTTATTATGAATATTTCCCCATATCAGTAGCTGTCTATCTAAAATGTCATCTAAAAATATTATAAATAGTCCAACTGATGAATGTACTATAATTTATTTTTAAATTATACATCTACAAATTGGAAAACACGGAGATGCACAAAGAATTTTTTAAAATATATATTCAGGTACCCACATAACCACAATGAATAGTGGCTAACATTTTTCATATTTACTTATATATATATATTTTTAAATATTACAGGTAAACTGAAGTCTTCTTTATCCACCTTTATCTCATTCCAGAGGTTCATCCACCCTCCTCACTAATACCCATTCAGGTAAAAACATCATCCATATCCACATTACTGTAAGAAAGGGATAAACAGAAATTGGAGGGTCTACTCCTTCCGTCTAGGGCCTGACTCAGCAGTTGCACAAGTCACTTCACACTGGTTGGAAAATTGATTAGGAGTTGAAAGAATAAGCAGTCTCAGTCATAGCCATATTGGCATTTCTGTGTTCGGTGGCATGAGTGTGTACTCAGTCACCTCTGTGTGACCCCATGGACTATAGCCCACCAGGCTCCTCTGTCCATGGGAATTTTTAGGCAAGAATACTGGAGTGGGTTGTCATTTCCTCCTGGGAGTGGAAGGAGGATATAGGGCACAGAATAACGTCAGAGGAGTATTTAATGGCTGTGAAATAGTGGCTGACTTTTCCCTCAGTTTCTCCATTTTGCCTCACAGGTGTGTAAGCCCTTTTTCATTATGAATGAATGAATGCACATGAACAAATCAATAGTAGAGTTATTCCCATACTTATTTTCACCTCCCTTCCAGATTACTGATTTGTTGGCCATCTTACTTCTCTTTTCTATATGATCTTTCCTTACCTGGTGCATCCGGCCTGTCTGCCCACCCCTTCCCATAATAGTCATGGAATTCGGTACTTAGTAGGAAACCCAGTACAATTTTAGAAGATCAAAGAAAATTTAGGATTTTAAAATAAAGGGCCTGAAAGCAGTAAAATCTCGTTTAGACAAATCATGTTACAAAGTAGTAGTATCGCCTCTAGGAAATGAATATAGACCTGTTTGCATAAATGTAACAATTTTGCAGATGTTTCATATTAAGTTACTAATAGTGATTACTATGGAGACTGTGGTTGGGGTTAATGTGGAGAAGATTTAGAGTTTTATTTTTAATTTTATACCCAGTAGTACTGTGTGAATCTTTAACACGTGTATGTTACTTTTACAATTAAAATATTATAGTGCAGTGCTTCCCAAACTTTGGGAGTTTATATACTAAGAACAATTACAAGGGATTCCTGGTGGTCCAGTTGTTAGAACTCTTTCACTGCTGTGGCCCAGGTTCAACCCCTGCTCGGGGAACTAAAATCCTGAAAGCTGCATAGCACTGCCAAAAAAAAAAAATTTCCAAGAAATTTGAATCTCAATATAAGTTTGCCAATAAACCCATTAAAAATATAACCATGACGTGGCCTGTGATTGCCATTTCATAAATGAAAGGGCATAATCTCTAAGTAATGGGTAATCCTCTAAACTGAATACATTTAATTCGGTGAAAAATTCGTTACGTTGTCCTTATTTTTCTCATTTTTGCTTTGGATCTTTTAAAAACTTTTTAGTCTGGGTTTCTTCCTGTATTTTTATACTTGGCACAGATAAGGTGAGTGACTTGCTCAAGGACACACAGCCAGTGGATAGCAGAGAGGAGGAATCCAGGTTTATGGACTTCTGACTCTCCAGGGGGTCCTTTTGGTTGAATAAGCCAATGAATACAGCCAGATACTTGGAATTCTGACATCGGAATTCAAGCTTTTTTAGAATGAATTAACCCAACACTTATGTTTAGGATATGAGCAACAATGAAAAAAAAGTGAAAATCCAAAAGAGGATGTTTTGGAGGCAGTATTTAATTGATGTAAATCGTTTTTGAAATTTCTTGTAGAGTTGAGACAAACAGGGAAGAAAACAATAGTAGACCTCTTCATTAAGCTGTTGGCATGGCAACAGTAATTTTTCAAGACTGCCTTAGATGGAGTCACTGGAATGTTAACAATGAAAAGAAATTAATTTTTTCTTTAGAGTTCTTAGAGTATACTAAGACATAGTAATTTATAACTGCTTTTAGAGCAATTCTATTTGAAATATCAGATATGTAAAAATGTAGTCAGAAGCCCAAGAACTAAAATTATAGAAATATATATAGCCCTATATATGATATAAATAAATAAATAAAAATCTATAATTTAAATATGTAAACTGAAATATAAAATATAAATGTATGTAATGTAAAATAGAAATATTATAAAAACAAATATATCATGTATGTTTCTATCCATATATTTCATATACAATATAAACATATTTATAGAAACATAAATGAACATGAATAGATAATTTTGTATTGGCCCATTTTTGTCCTACCCTGTATTGTGGATCCTTTAGTATAGATAGAGATGTTAGAGATGTTGCTACCATTCTCAAAAACTGTCCCAAAATGATGAGAATTAGGTTTGTAACAAATAGCTTTATGGTGATGAGGAAATCATCACACATGCTAGTAAAGTAATGCTCAAAATTCTCCAAGCCAGGCTTCAACAGTACGAGAATCATGAACTTCTAGATGTTCAAGGTTTTAGAAAAGGCAGAGGAACCAGAGATTAAATTGCCAACATCCGCTGGATCATTGAAAAAGCAAGAGAGTTCCAGAAAAACATCTATTTATACTTAATTGACTAT
This sequence comes from Bos taurus, assembly GCF_002263795.3. NCBI lineage: Eukaryota > Metazoa > Chordata > Mammalia > Artiodactyla > Bovidae > Bos > Bos taurus. The sequence continues at coordinate 15,485,617 of NC_037339.1, forward strand.
GTGACTGTGTGGATCACAATAAACTGTGGAAAATTCTGAAAGAGATGGGAATACCAGACCACCTGACCTGCCTCTTGAGAAATCCCTATGCACGTCAAGAAGCAACAGTTAGAACTAGAAATGGAACAACAGACTGGTTTCAAATAGGAAAAGGGGTACATCAAGGCTGTATATTGTCACTCTGCTTATTTAACTTTTATGCAGAGTACATCATGAGAAACGCTGGACTGGAAGAAGCACAAGCTGGAATCAAGATTGCCAGGAGAAATACCAATAACCTCAGATATGCAGATGACACCACCCTTATGGCAGAAAGTGAAGAAGAACTAAAGAGCCTCTTGATGAAAGTGAAAGAGGAGAGTGAAGAAGTTGGCTTAAAACTCAACATTCAGAAAACTAAGATCATGGCATCAGGTCCTATCACTTCATGGCAAATAGATGGGGAAATAGTGGAAACAGTGAGAGACTTTATTTTCTTGGGCTCCAGAATCACTGCAGATGGTGATTGCAGCCCTGAAATTAAAAGACGCTTACTCCTTGGAAGAAAACCTATGACCAACTTAGGCAGCATGTTAAAAAGCAGAGACATTACTTTGCCAACAAAGGTTCATCTAGTCAAGGCTATGGTTTTTCCAGTTGTCATGTATAGATGTGAGAGGTGGACTGTAAAGAAAGCTGAGTGCCTAAGAATTGATGCTTTTGAACTGTAGTGTTGGAGAAGACTCTTGAGAGTCTATTGGACTGCAAGGAGATCCAACCAGTCCATCCTAAAGGAAATCAGTCCTGGGTGTTCATTGGAAGGACTGATGTTGAAGCTGAAACTCCAATACTTTGGTGACTTGATGCGAAGAACTGACTCCTTTGAAAAGACCCTGATGCTGGGAAAGATTGAGGGCAGGAGGAGAAAGGGGAGAACAGAGGATGAGATGGTTGGATGGCATCACTGACTCAGTGGGAATGAGTTTGAGTAAACTCGGGGAGTTGGTGATGGACAGGGAGGCCTGGCATGCTGCAGTCCATGGGGTCGCAAATAGTCGGACACGACTGAGCGACTGAACTGAACTGAACTGATGAGGAAATATACTTCCAAGTAGTCTTTCTTATCACAATTCTGGGAAGGTGTCTCAGGAAAACAGCCTTGTGTTCTCCTTTACCCTCACACACAGTACTTCTGACACCAGCTGTGTCATTTTTTTTTCCCATACCAACCAATTCTCCAACACCAGCTGGATGTCCAGCGATTCAGTTCAGTTCTGACACTAACGGCCAGAATCCCACACGTTAAGGACCACAAGATTCAGATGCACCCCGCTTCAGTTGCCTGTTGTAAGCAGTAGGTCCCCAAGTTACCCAAAGCTTCTGTGCAACTTGACAACTCATCAAAGCTTCCCTACAAAGGACTACAAATGATCTGCTCCTTGGATTCAATCATTTGTGAGAACAGCTCACAAAGCGCAGAACAGTTTACTTAATTCTTGCTGATTTACCTACTCTCAAGAAAAGTATGAGACCTCATTGTCATCTTTATGACTCTAGACTGCAATGAGGCTCTCTAATTAGTAGTAGTAGCAACTGGTTGATATAGGATATCCCAGTCTTACTTTCTGGCTGAACTGGCCTTCAGTTGGGAACCTGTGGTCATTTGTTAAACACTAGAGCCTGTGGGCTGTAAAACAGTAGTTTTCATCCCTGGCTGTACATTAGAACTGCTTGGAAAACTTTAAAAAATCTCAGTGCCCAGGCCATTCTCCAGATCAATGAAATTCACTTCTCTGTGAATGGGACACAGGCATCAGAATCTTTTTTTTTTTTTTTTTTGCTGTGCCTTATGGCTTGGAGGACTTTTAGTTACCCAACCAGGGAGTGAAACCGTGCCCTCTGCAGTAGAAGCGCAGTGTCTTAACCACTGGATCGCCAGGGAATTTCCTGAAGAGATTTTAATAAGGATTTTTCAAAATAATAGTCAAGAGGAGCAATTTGATTCCTTTTAAAAGTGCGAGTGCCCGACAAAGGAAGCCAGAAAGAGAAAACAGCTAAGTGGTTTGGGGGTGTGCTGTCTGCAATGTGACCATCCTGACCCCTCAGAGGAGAATTGCTCAACAAGTACAATTTGGGGAGGCTGAGCCAACTTGGGAGGGCTGAACGATGAGAAAGACTGTGCCTCACTAAACTCTTTTCTCTGTCTCTGAAAAAGAAGCTACTAACTGTCTATACAAATTAAAGGCATAGATGGGCTCAGATGGTCACTTTCTCCCCCGGGCTTCCATGGCCACCATGTTTAAATCTGTGATCTCTGATCTCTTGGAAACCCCCATTGTTCTCTTCTCTCTAATTTTTCTCTGTAACATTTATCAATAACCAACATACTGTTTATTTTATTTATTTTAAATTTAAATTTATTTATTTTTAATTGGTGGATAGTTGCTTTACAATATTGTATTGGTTGCTGCCACAGATCAACATGAATCAGTCATAGGTATATGTATGTCCCCTCCCTCTTGAACCTCCCTCCCACCTCCCATTTATTTTTTTATCTTCTGCCTCCCTTCAAGACACCAGAGAGATAGAGATTGCCATTTTTGGTCATAGATATATCCCCAGTGCCTGGAACAGTGCCTCGTAGACAGCCAATTAATAATTGTCCAAAGAATGGACCTCAGATCAAGACTACTAATAGTGGGACTTCCCTGGTGGTCCAGTGGCTAAGATTCTGCACTCCCAAGGCAGGGGACCCTGGTTTGATCCCTGGTCAGAGAACTAGATCTCTGTAGCAATTAAGACCCAGCACAACCAAATAAATATTTTTGGAAGACTAATAAGAGTAACTAATATAGATTTAGTCTTATATTCCAGCATAGCAACCCTATGAGGTGGTCACATTCGTGTAAGCAGCTTTTCTGAATCCTGTTATGACCTGCAGTTTAGGTTTTTGGCAGTGCCACTGACAAAAGATGAAGGTGGAAGAACAGCAGCTAGGGGCTAGAAGAGGCTGTTTGGATAAGTTAACCTAGAAAAGAGCTCTTCCTCTGAAGCAGGAAAAATGCTCTAAGACATACTATTCAGGAAAAAATGCAAGAGGTAGAAGAGTAGGACACATACAGCAGAAAGCAAATTTAACACCCAGATGCGCTTAATACAGCCAGCACGTTGCTATAGATACATGCATGTATTTGCGAAAGTATAGGTGACAGTATAGGGTATGCAGCACATTGATAACAGCGGCCAACCCTGGGAGGGGAGGAAAAGCATGGTTAAGGGGAACTTCAGTGCTCACTGTTATGCTTAGATTATAATGTATCACAAGAATGTTTTCCTATATAATTTCACCTCCACTTTATAAGACGGTCTTTGTCTCATAGATACCAAACATAAGACAACAAGCAAAGTAGGAGGGGAAGTACTTATATTATTTACAGACAATGTGTTACAAAAATGCACTGCAGAAATAAGCATGCACACCTAGAAGAGTTAAGGGCTTTCTATTTCTGAATCACACAGCGGAAGGTAATGGATTTTCAGTTCACTTATTAAGCAGAGTATGTGAGTGTGTGTGTGTGTGTGTGTGTGCGCACACGCGCATGAATGCACACTAGCATGATTTTGATCCAAAACACTGCCCCATAAATTACTTTGCTGAAAACAGCAGCAAGTACTTATTAGGGAGCAGTGAAGGAGGGGTGGGTGGAGGCTTGTCAACACACTGCAGGAGGAAGATAGTTTATCTTCAGCTCTCCATTCTTTCAAGTGAAAAGCACACTGGCTTGGGAATTAGAGATAATATAACTTGGAGAGTAGATTCATTTCTTTTCCTTACACTTTGCCCTGCTTGAGAAATTACTGGTGGCAGCTTATAGAGCTCTGTGTAGCACCCAGCACCTTTCAAAATGAATGAGGCAATTGTTGCAAAAGGAAAATGAGAGTAAGACAAGATGAAGCCAGAGGTAAGTATGCGGTCAAACTGAGGGTCATTAAGCTCTGCACAGGTGTCAGAGGTGGCCTCCAACTTTGCCCAGGAGCTTTTAGCAACCAACAGGGTGGTGGTGGATATAATTAGTTATCAGTTATAAGATTCCCTGTCATTTTGTATTAAAAGATCATTTTTTCTAGAAGAAACCTTTTTTTTTTTTTTGCTCCATCAGGTCTTAGCTGTGGCATGTGGAATCTAGTTCCTTGACCAGGGATCAAACCCGGGTCCCCTGATAGGGAGCTCGGAGTCTTAATCACTAGACCACCGGGGAAGTCCCTAGAAGAAAACTTTTATTTTTTTTTTAAGTGTCCAATAGGGACTTCCCCGGTGGTCCAGTGGTTAAGAATCCACCCTGCAACACAGGGGACAGAGTTCAGTCCCTAGTCGGAGAATGAAGATCCCGCATACCATGGGGCAACTTGCAACCTCGCTGCAAGTACTGAGCCTGTGAACCACAACTAGGGAGTCTGCGTGCCCCAGTGAAAGAGCGCTCGTGGTGCGACCGAGACCTGACGTAGTCAAGCGGTGTCCAGTGATGAGACACACAGGGCGTTTCTCCCATGAGCCCCCATCAGTAAATACCCCTGCAGCAAATCAGAAAGCGTAGTAATGGGTTACACATGCGGTTATTTTTGTTTGTTCGTCTTGCCACATCACACGGCCTGTGGGATCTTAGTTCCCTGACCAAGGATTGAACCCAGTTTGGCAGTGAAAGCGCGGAGTCCTAACCGCCGGACCGCCAGGGAATTCGCTGTGGCTTATTTCTTACGGTCTCCTTCAAAGCAGCCCTAATGTTCCAGCTCAATTCCGTAGCAGTAATTCTGCTAGCAGGCCGATCAAAGGGATCCTGCCTCTCAGCTTTCTGAGGTCTGGATTGATTCAAAGATAAAATTATTTTATGATCTGGAATGGACAGAATATTCTTCAAGCAATTTACCACATGTTATTGTTTCTGTAACACATATGTTTGCTGGGGTCTCCGGTCCCCAGGAAATCCAGATATGGTTGGCGTGTACTCTCTGAGGAAATCCAAGACCCGCCCTAAGATTCCTAGTAATGTGTTTATTCTCCCAGTCACTGACAAAATGGGGAAAAAAAGAAAGAACATGACCTCCCAGCGCTGCAACTGTGGGTGTCCCTGTGTCTAAAGTATCCTCAGCCACCAGCTTCAACTTCCCTTATCCAGTAGCTCAGACCAGCTCCTGGCTGTCCCTCTCCTCCTCCCTGCTTCCCATCTTCCCCATTAGGAGAAAAAAAGAGAGAGAGGCAGCTTAACTTAGCTGTCTCTTCTCCTTCTGCCAAGGTCTCTCACTTCTATTACAAGCTTATTTGTTGAAGTCTTTTCCCAAAGGCAGTTCTTCCAAGAGGAAAAACAAAAGTTATTAGCATCTGAGCTTTGGGGGAGACAAGTAGTATTAGCTTTTTATTTGTTCATTCAGCACATGTGTATGGAGCGATTACTCTGTGCCTGGCTAGGTGTACCACCTGAACAGAGCAGAGTCTGCCCTGAAGGAAAAGGGGAGCAGAGAGGAGATTAAACATGCAAATTACAGTAGTGTCCCAGCCCTCTCTGTAGGGGAGGTCAGAATACCACCGACAGCATTTAACTCAGATAAAAGTCAATCAAAATCAATTCATGGGCATTCCCTGGCAGTCCTGCCAAGGGCACAGGTTCAGTCCCTGCTCACGACCCTCAAGCCGTTAGGCATGGCCAAAAAAAATCATTACAGAATACCAAAAGTGTCTGAAGATAACACTGAAAGCAAAGTTTATAACTTTTAGACTACCTTGAATTTAATAAGTGTCTTTCATTTACTTTTGGCTGGACTAGGTCTTCATTGCAGGGTGCAGGCTTTCTCTAGTTGCAACAAGCGGGCGCTTCTCTGTAGTTGAGGTACACGGGCTTCTCACTGCGGTGGCTTCTCTAGTTGGAGTTCACAGGCACTAGAGCACAGGCTCAGCTGCACCGCAGTGTGGAACCTTCCTGGACCAGGGATCGAACCCATGTCCCCCCCAGTGCAAGTGAATTCTTAACCACTGGACCACGAGGGAAGTCCTATAATTGTTTTTTAGCAGTGATCTAGAATTACTAATACATATTTGATCATGTTGGGTGTTTGAAGGGGCACAAGTAATGGTGCCCTTCTCTCCCACTGGGGTTCAGCAGCAGTTAAGATATCAAATCAAGGAGTTAGGGAGCCGGGACCAAAATGTCACCTTAGTTACTGACAAAGGCCCAGTTGGAGGTCAGAGATTCTATCAGTCCAAGACTTCCTAATACTTAACCCCCAAATGAGGCCTGTAAACCACACTGCCTAGAGGAGAGAGGTCAGTCATGTCCAGCTGACAGATCCCTGGAGGTAGGGAGGGTGTGGGGGCGGAGGGGGAAGGAAGGCATGAGACTACCTATGTCCAATGGGTTCTTCCAAACTCACCAAGTGAGAGGGAGAGGCTGGGGCTAGAGGATTTCCTTGCCTTTTGGTCCCTTATAGGGGGCTTCCCTGGTGGCTCAGACAGTAAAGTGTCTGCCTGCAATGCAGGAGACCCAGGTTCGATTCCTGGGTTGGGAAGATCCCCTGGAGAAGGAAATGGCAATCCACTCCAGCACTCTTGCCTGGAAAATCCCATGGACAGAGGAGCCTGATAGGCTACAGTCCATGGGGTCGCAAAGAGTCGGACACGACTGAGCGACTTCACTTTCACTTTTCACTTTCATGCATTGGAGAAGGAAATGGCAATCCACTCCAGTGTTCTTGCCTGGAGAATCCCAGGGACTTCACTTTCACTTTTCACTTTCATGCATTGGAGAAGGAAATGGCAATCCACTCCAGTGTTCTTGCCTGGAGAATCCAAGGGACGGGGGAGCCTGGTGGGCTGCCGTCTATGGGGTCGCACAGAGTCCGACACGACTGAAGCGACTTAGCAGCAGTAGCAGGATGTCAGTGAAGTTAGGGTATCTGGTGCCGTATGTCAGGAATTTGACTTGCGAATTTACTTTGAAATGGTTTGAATAAGACTGCATGTGGGTCCAATCCCTGCTCAGGGAACTAATAATAGATCCCACATGCCGCAACTAAAGGTCCCGCATGCCACAATAAAGGCTCAAGATCCCCCGTGCTGCAACTAAGACTGACACAGCCAAATGAATAAGTAAATATTGATAGATAAATAATTTTGTAAAAAGTAGTCAGGGAGGTGGCCTCTTGGGTGACTGCTGCATATGCTGGGACTAGTCAGGGGATGGGCATTCTTATCCTTAGGGACAAATCTGCTCCAAGCGGCTGTGTGCCTACTAGGTGTGAGCCTGGGGTGACAAGAGGGTGAAAACAAGCAGGGTTCAGCTTTTGAGATGGGCATGGGTTATCTCAGGCTTCCCAGGTGGCGCTAGAGCTAAAGAACTCGCCTGCCAATGCAGGAGACGTAAGAGACGCAGGTTCGATCCCTGGGCTGGGAAGATCCCCTGGAGGAGGAAATGGCAGCCCACTCCAGTGTTCTTACCTGGAGAATCCCATGGACAGAGGAGCCTGGCGGGCTACAGTCCGTGGGGTGGCAAAGAGTTGGACGTGACTGAGCGACTTAGCATAGCACAGCACATGGGCTATCTTAGGTCAAATCTGTGACTCTTATCCTTTATTCTCTCGGTTACCTGCTTGTGTTTCCAGCTGCTTAGAGACCTTTTCTTGGCTATAGAAGGAATGCATCCTGTTCAGAGAAAATAGATCCTGTCCTTGGTGTGCTGGGGGAAGTATAACATGGTTATGGGAGCCTCAGCCACAGGCTCCCATACAAATTCACATTTAATCCTTGCCCACAGGCCCAGAGTCTGAAAGAAATTAGCCAGAGTAAGAAAAACAAGGCTCCGTACCTATGAACGTTTATTCTTTTTTTTGCCGCGCTGGTTCTTTGCTGCTGGCTCAGGCTTTTCTCTGACCGCAGTGCTCAGGCTCTAGGCAAGTGGGCTTAGTAGCTGCAGAGCTCGGCTTACTGGTCCTGCAGACCAGGGATCAAACTGGTGTCCTCCACACTGCCAGGCAGATTTCCAACCACCGGACCACCAGGCAGGTCCCACCTACGAACATTTTAATTAACATTCATTTTAAGCATGCTGTGTGTATACCACGCGCTTCCCTGGTGGCTCAGTGGTAAAGAACCCGCTACAGTGCAGGGAGCTGCAGGAGACCTGGGTTTGATCCCTGGGTTGGGAAGTTCCCCAGGAGGAGGGCACAGCAACCCACTCCAGTATTCTTGCCTGGAGAATCCTGTGGACAGAGGAGCCTGGCGGGCTACAGTCCATAGGGTCGCACAGAGCTGGACATGGCTCGGCCCATGTATACCACTGTGGTTCACAAGGTCTGGTCCCCAAGATCTTTCCAGGAGTCTACTATACCAAAACCATTGGAAAATAGTTATTTCTGGAAAAATAGTTATTTTTCATAAAATTCTATTTATCTTAACGTGTGAGTGAGTGAAAGTCGCTCAGTTGTGTCTGACTCTTTGTAACCCCATGGAATAGTCCATGGAATTCTCCAGGCCAGAATGCTGGAGTGGGTAGCTGCTCCCTTCTCCAGGGGATCTTCCCAACCCAGGGGTTGAACCCAGGTCTCCCACATTGCAGGTGGATTCTTTACCAGCTGAGCCACCAGGGAAACCCAGCCACCAGGGAAGCCCATCTTAACATGTAGTGGGCTTATTATTGTTATTTTAAATAAATACAGATTTTAAAATTTAAGCATCTAATATGGCAAATATCCAAAGACATAATCCACATAAACAAAAGCACTGAGTCCTCAATACTTTTTTTTAATTGAAATGCAGTTGATTTACAGTATCATCTTAGTTTCAAGCGAATAGCATAGTGATTCAGTATTTTTGCAGATTATACTCCACTATAGATTATCACAAAATAATGACTATAATTCCCTGGGCTACACAGTATATTCTAGTTGCTTATCTATTTTATATATATTAGTTTGTATCTGTTAATCCCATATCCCTAATTTGTCCCCTCCCTCCTCCCTCTCCTGTTTGGTGACCACAGATTTGTTTTCCTCAGTAATATTAAAAGTGTACAGAATTAAATTCAATGCACATTGGATCTTGGAACAGAAAAAGAGTATTAGTGGGAAAATTGATGAAATCCAAACAAAGTCAGTAGTTTATAGTATTGTATCAATTCAATTTCTTAGCTTTGGTAAATGTATTGTGGTTACATGAGATACGTACATTAGAGAGAGTCGGATGAAGGGTATATGAGAACTCTTTGTACTATCTTTCTATTCTGGAAACCTCGAATTATTTCAAAGTAAAAAGTTTTTGTAAAAAAAAAGTGTAAAAGCATCTGAAGACCGAAAGTTTGAGAACCACTGATTTACCATATGCCAAGCCGTGTGTTGGGATCTGGAAATATAAAAATAGGTTAGTGATTACACTCACTAGCTATGTGCACACAAGCAGGGTTTAATGCTATCTGACTTGTGAGCAACTAATCTTCTGTGTATGGACATGGTCTCACAACTCTTCTCGTTTCCCTTTTCACTTTGACTTCTAGGAAACTCAGAGCCAAATGAGGGCTCATTTCCAGCAACAGGATCTTTTGGAATGGTTTTATGTTCTAATTTGTTCCTGCTTACATCCCATTTCCCTACTTTGATTTTCACTCTGTCCTGATTCCCTCACTTTGTATTTTGAGGATTTTTTCTCATGTGTATTTTAGTTGATGTACTGCCATACACCCCTCTGTAAGCCACATCGAACCTCTTTTGAAACGAGGCAGGACACTAACAGTAAACGCTTAGGGTTAGAGTTCATGGCATTTTAAATCTCCTAAAAATGTATTTTAAAATCTTGAGAATGTGTTAGAAACCATCCCCATGGTTGATGAGATGACAACCTATTGCCACATATGCAAACAGCTACTAGAAGCGACAGAATTCAGTAGGTCACAGAGGCGGTACAAGCGAGTAGGGATCAGGAGGAGAGGCCCATTGCTGTCTTTATGGGAAAGGCGCAGCCCCACTAGTCCTTGAAGTATGGGTGGTCTATCATTGAAAAGGTAGGAAGGGGGACTCTCCTGGAGCTCCACTGGTTAAGACTTCACCTTCCAATTCAGGGGTTGAGGGTTCAATCCCTGGTCCGGGAGCTAAGAACCCGCATGCCTGGTGGCCAAAAATCCAAAACATAAAACAGAAGCAATATTGTAACAAACTCAATAAAGACTTTAAAAATAATCCATATTTAAACAAATAGAAGAGGTAGGAATGGTGGGTTTGTTTAGATGTACATGTGCAGTGTTTATACATATATGAAATTTGAATACTCAAACATATACATACATATGGTGGCAGAAAAACCATGGCTGGAATACAGTTTCCTAGCCTTTTTGGCATTCTCATTCACTTTAAAACCAGTTGAGCTGTGATTACGTCATTTTGTTCTTTCAGCCGCTGCTATATCTGGATTTTATCTCCCTTTGTAAAGTATTCCAGATTTACCCTGGTTATCCAGTAACCAGTAGAAATGTTAAATGGGCACCTAAATGAATTCTAACTTCCTCTTAGAGGAAAAAGTGTCTCTAATTCTAATTTTATGGCAAATTTAAGTAGAAAACACTGATTGGCTAATGGCTTGAAGACAAATTGAAAACTTCATATTATCAATTCTAAAGTGAAAGAAAGTGAAAGTCACTCAGTTGTGTAGTCCATGGAACTCTCCAGGCAGGAATACTGAAGTGGGTAGCCTTTCCCTTCTCCAGGAGATCTTCCCACCCCAAGGATTGAACCCAGGTCTCCCACATTGCAGGCGGATTCTTTACCAGCTGAGCCACGAGGAAATGATCAATTCTAGAGATTATTTTTGTTGTATTTTTTTCTATTTTTTATTTTTTGTGGGTTCTTTTGGTTGGTTGGTTGGTATTGGAATGGAGATAGGTTTTTGCTTCTTTTTTCTTTACATTTTATTTATTTTTTGTTTTATCTTTAGGGCATGCATCTTTTTTAGAAAACATTTCTGATATTGGGGTGCATTTTATGGTATGTCATGGTATTGGCAGTATTTTTTTTTTCTTAATGATATGTAAAATAATGATGCTTTTCATGACTGATAATGAAAACCAGTATTAATTCAAAGTAAAAAATGGACAAGGAAATGGCAACCCACTCTAGTATTCTTGCCTGGCAAGTTCCATGGACAAAGGAGCCTGGTGGGCTACAGTCTATGGGGTCACAAAGAGTCGGACATGACTCTGATACTGAGCACGAAAACGGAGATAACTGTGGGTAAACTACCCAGGGCTGGTAGGCTGAAGGAAGACCATCCCTCACTGAATGGAAAGTAGAGGGGGCCAGACTTACAGAAGGAAATTAATCCCTTCAACTTCCACTTCTGGGCTTCACACTCAGACTCCCACCACGTCAAAGACTGTGCCCAGCCCAGGAACTGGGGCCACGCTGCTAACGCTTTCTCTGCCTCTATAAACATTCTCCCCTACCAGGCTACCTTGGCTTGGGTCTGAAGAAATCCCTTCCCCTTTCCTTCAGCAAGACAAAGATCAACATTTTAAAAAGTAACGTGCAGAGGTTACAACAACTAGCTCCCAATAGGGGTTCTGTGCCTGGTTGGGGAGCTAAGATCTTGCAGAGGGCACAGCTCGGCCTGAAAAACAAAAAAGTAACTTAACCAGAAAACAAAGGAAAAACAAATACAAAGAAAACACTGCAAGGTAGGAACATGAATTTCCAAACTGACTTTACAACTTCCTTAGCCTCAGGGACAATAGGTAGACCTTTGTTTTGGTAAAGCTAATAGAGTTTGCTGGCACCTGCCCGCTGTCAGGGAGGGAAGTGTGCAGAGCAGGCTGTGGGCTAAGGTGGCTTTGGGTTGGCACCCGAACGGGCGCACTGGCATTCTGGTCCCCGCCCAAACCACGTGAGGCCCCCCGCAGGGCCTGTTGCCGCAGGCGTGGGTCAAGGTGCCTGTGTGTGCACTAAGTCACTTCAACCGCGTCCAACTCTGCGACCCTAAGGACTATAATCCGCCAGGTTCCTCTGTCCATGGGATTCTCCAGACAAGAATACTGGAGTGGGCTGCCATGCCCTCCTCCAAGGGATCTTCCCGACGCAGGGATCGAACCCACATCTCTTACATCCCTGCTGCCTTTGTTCCTGAGGCCCTGGAGGAGTCGTCAGCTCCCCTGCTAGCCCCCTAGATACCTCCCTGGCTCCCAGCTTACCCCCTCCAATCACCCTCCTCCCTGCAGGATGTGCTCTCGAAAGGCCCCTTTTCACCCACCGCCGCTTCTCCTGTGTCTCACTCACTGGCCTGAACAAACGTGCCATCGCCGTGTCTCCCGTGGGCGCGGCTGTGTTTCCTCACTGGCTCTTGTCAACCAGAAGTGAGGATGACCTTACTGGTACTCACGTGGCCCGTGGTGGCTGCTCCCTCCCCTGGAATATCTTGGGGCAGGCTGGACTCCAGAGGGGGTTAGCACATGCCTCCCGGGGCAGGAAGTGTGTTCCAGTGGAAAGAAAATGGGCTTCGGAGCCAGCCAGGTGTCCTTTCAGATCCTGGCTCAGCCACTTACTAGTCACCTGACCCACGAAGCCTGTCCGAACTGGAGTCTCCTCCCCTGTCATGTAGGATGTAACTTTTCAGGTGTTGTAAGGCATGAGTTGCATCAAGCAGGTGAAAGCATCTACTTAACACCCAATTGGATGGCCATGCTATTATCAAAACACTGAAAATATGTTGGTAGAGATGCAGAGAAATTAGAACTCCTGTGCATTGCTGGGTAGAACATACAGTACGGCAGCCTCCGTAGAAGTCAGTATGGTGGCTTCTCAAAAAAAAAAAAATGAAGCACGGAATCACCATATAATTCAGCGATTCTATTTCTAGATGTATATCCAAAAGAATTGAAAGCAGGGACTTGAACAGACAGTTGTATATCAGTGTCCACTGAAGCATTATTCAGAGTAGCTAAAAAGTAGAAACAGCTCCCGTGCCCGTGGACAGATGGACAGATAAACAAACTGCGGTCTATAGATACAATGGGATATTATTTAGTTTCCAGAAGGAAGGACATTCTGATACACAGTAGATACAACACGGATGAAACTTGAAACCCTTATACCAAGGGAAGTAAGCCAATCACAAAAGGACAAGCTACACGATTCCACAGTTTTTTTTTAAAGGAACTTGGCAAATTCATAGAGACAGAACAGAGGTTACCGGGTGCCAGGCGTAAGAGGGAATGAGCAGGTATTGTTTAGTGAGTATGGAGTTTCAATTTGGGATGATGAAAAAGTTTTAAAGATAGACGGGGTTGGGGACCTCCCTGGTGGTCCAGTGGTTAAGACTCCAAGCTTCCAATGCAAGGGGCTAAGTTTCAATCACTAATTGGAGAATTAAGATTCTTGAATGCCTCATGGCATGTCCAAAAAAAAAAAAAAAAGAGGGGGTTGATGGTCGCACAACAATGTGAATGTCCTTAATGCCACGGTATTGTACACTTTAAAGTGGTTAAAATGGTCAGTTTTATGTTTTGCATAATTTCACACATACCCAACTACACAGTGCCTAAAGTTGTTCTGTGCATTTATCAAATGGTAGTTCCTCCCTGTTTTTGTAAGTGAATCCCTGTATCTTGGGATCACCCACTGTTTTGTTACTTTGATGAGCATACAGATGGAGCATCAGCCAAAGGCGCTTCAGTAAAACTCAACTGTAAAGTGGCAGACCCTGAGGGGTCTTGAGTCCTGTACTTCTTCATGTCTTTCTCCTTTCAGCTCAGTTCAGTTACTCAGTCGTATCAGACTCTTTGCGACCCCGTGAACCGCAGTACTCCAGGCCTTCCTGTCCATCACCAACTCCAGGAGTTTACCCAAACTCATGTCCATTGAGTCGGTGATGCCATCCAACCGTCTCATCCTCTGTCGTCCCCTTCTCCGCCTGCCTTCAATCTTTCCCAGCATCAGGATCTTTTCAAATGAGTCAGCTCTTCACATCAGGTGGCCAAAGTATTGGAGTTTCAGCTTCAACATCAGTCCTTCCAATGAACACCCAGGACTGATCTCCTTTAGGATGGACTGGCTGAATCTCCTTGCAGTCCAAGGGACTCTCAAGAGTTTTATCCAACACCCACAGTTCAAAAGCATCAATTCTTTGGTGGTCAGCTTTCTTTATAGTCCAACTCTCACATCCATACATGACCAATGGAAAAACCATAGCCTTGTTCATTGGAAGGACTGATGCTGAAGTTGAAACTCCAATACTTTGGCCACCTGATGTGAAGAACTGACTCACTGGAAAAGACCCTGATGCTGGGAAAGATTGAAGGCAAGAGGAGAAGGGGATGACAGAGGATGAGATAGTTGGATGGCATCACCAACTCAATGGGCACGAGTTTGGGTAAACTCCCGGAGTTGGTGATGGACAGGAAGGCCTGGTGTACTGTGGTTCACGGGGTCGCAAAGAGTCGGATACAACTGAGCAACTGAACTGAACCGAAACTGACTAGACAGACCTCTGTTGGCAAAGTAATATCTCTGCTTTTGAATATGCCATCTAGGTTGGTCATAACTTTCCTTCCAAGGAGTAAGCATCTTTTAATTTCATGGCTGCAGTCACCATCTGCAGTGATTTTGGAGCCCAAGTAAATAAACTCTCTCACTGTTTCCACTGTTTCTCCATCTATTTCCCATGAAGTGATGGGACTGGCTGCCATGATCTTTGTTTTCTGAAAGTTGAGCTTTAAGCCAACTTTTCCCCTCTCCTCTTTCACTTTCATCAAGAGGCTCTTTAGTTCTTCTTCACTTTCTGCCATAAGGGTGGTGTCATCTGCATATCTGAGGTTATTGGTATTTCTCCTGGCAATCTTGATGCCAGCTTGTGCTCCAATCCAGCCCAGCGTTTCTCATGAGGTACTCTGCATATAAGTTAAATAAGCACGGTGACAGGGTGACTTTCTCCCTTTAAGTTACATCTAAAGATCCCAAGTACAGCCAAATAAATAAATAAACAAATAAATATTAAAAGGAAGAAGAAGAAGAAGCATCCTTTTCTTTCCAAGCAACCTGCTTTAGGCTTTAGGAATCAAGGATGTTGTTGCAGCCAATCCTATTAGCTAAATACTTCTTCCAGAGCCTCTGTAATCTCAGAGTTAATAAGCTAAGAGCATTGAAGGGGAATTCCATCTAAGTGCTAGTTAACTTATATGCAGAGTACATCATGAGAAACGCTGGACTGGAAGAAACACAAGCTGGAGTCAAGATTGCCGGGAGAAATATCAATAACCTCAGATATGCAGATGACACCACCCTTATGGCAGAAAGTGAAGAGGAACTCAAAAGCCTCTTGATTAAAGTGAAAGTGGAGAGTGAAAAAGTTGGCTTAAAGCTCAACATTCAGAAAACGAAGATCATGGCATCTGGTCCTATCACTTCATGGGAAATAGATGGGGAAACAGTGGAAACAGTGAGAGAGTTTATTTACTTGGGCTCCACAATCACTGTAGATGGTGACTGCAGCCATGAAATTAAAAGACAATTATTCCTTGGAAGGAAAGTTATGACCAACCTAGATAGCATATTCAAAAGCAGAGACATTACTTTGCCAACAAAGGTTCATCTAGTCAAGGCTATGGTTTTTCCAGTGGTCATGTATGGATGTGAGAGTTGGACTGTGAGGAAGGCTGAGCGCCAAAGAATTGATGCTTTTGAACTGTAGTGTTGGAGGAGACTCTTGAGAGTCCCTTGGACTGCAAGGAGATCCAACCAGTCCATTCTGAAGGAAATCAGCCCTGGGATTTCTTTGGAGGCAATGATGCTGAAGCTGAAACTCCAGTACTTTGGCCACCTCATTGGAAGAGTTGACTCATTGGAAAAGACTCTGATGCTGTGAGGGATTGGGGGCAGGAGGAGAAGGGGACGACAGAGGATGAGATGGCTGGATGGCATCACTGACTCGATGGACGTGAGTCTGAGTGAACTCCAGGAGTTAGTGATGGACAGGGAGGCCTGGCATGCTGCGATTCATGGGGTCGCAAAGAGTCGGACACGACTGAGCGACTGATGTGATCTGTCCTTTCCATTGGGCTTACCTGGTGGCTCAGATGGTAAAGAATCTGCCTGTAAAGCAGGAGACCTGGGTTCAGTTCCTGGGTCAGGAAGATCCCCTGGAGAAGCGAAAGGCTACCCACTCCAGTATTCTTGCCTAGAGAATCCCCATGGACAGAAGAGCCTGGTGGATTACAGTCCATGAGATCACAAAGAATCGGACACAGCTGAGTGGCTAGGCACACAGCCTTTCCTTTCCATTAGGTCAATAAAAGGTAGGGTGGTATATACTTTGTGGGAATATTGGAACCTATAGCTTAGAGATTATTAAAACAGGCAAGGGGTAGCTATCCTTTTATTTACATTCTCTACAGTCTCCTCTCTTCTTCCTCCCTCCGTTTCTTCTCAGAGCGTGCCGTGGGTGAGAATTCCTACAACTTCCATCTTGGACCCATTAATTAGAATTGACTCAGCACTCAGCAGCCGTGGCTGTTCTTGGGTTCCAGGCCCAACCTCACACCAGTGGAGTCACCAGGTGGAGTCTCCCTCTTGCGTCAGCAACAGGGGAGTTGATGAGTCAGGTCTAATTTCCTTTCCTGGATAATTAATGAGTAGAAAGGACTAGGATTCCAGTTCTGCATGTCAGTATGCATTCTCTTAAACAACCTAAATAAGGACTGGGAATTTCCCTAATGTAGAATCTGAAGAGTAGAAGCAACTTTTAATTTTTTAGAAATCTTTTTGTTCAAGAAAACAAAACATGCACAAAAGTGCCTATTTTGCAAGCGTACAACCTAATCACTTTTCACAGAGCACCCAGATCTATTGAGAGATTGTCACCAGCCCTGCAAAGCCCCCTTTGTATTCCCAGAAGGAACTCTGAGAGGTTATTTTATAGGTTCAGTCTGTCTTTTAAGTAGGCCCATGCCTGAATCCACCTACATAGAGAGGCAAATACCCTCCCTTTTACTTTATTGATTTCTATGTATAAAACCACACCTAATTCACTTAGGAAGTGTGTTACTGTATCACATGTGCTTTTTGTGGTAGCGTAATTTTTTTCTTCTGGGCTCCCCACCCCCATGATAATCCCGCCACCCTGCAGACACCCTCCTGATCACTTCCCAGGACAGGAACTAGAACAGTTTTGAGCCACCCCCAAAGTTGCACCTTATGCCCCATCCTTGTCAAGCATTTATCCTGCTTTTCTCTGTGAACCCTCCCCTGGTAACCACATCAGAGATGTGGTGAAGTATCTTTTTATAAAAGGGCTTCAATGAACACATATTTTTTTGCCACACTGCATGGCATATGGGATCTTAGTTCCTCAACCATGGGTTGAACCCAGGCCCTCTGAAGTGGAAGGGCAGAGTCTTTACCACTGGCCCACGAGGGAAGTCCCTTAATGAATACATTTTAAATAAGAAATGGTAGAGTTTCCGTTTGGGACGATATGAAAGTACAGAAATGGATAGTGGTGTTGGTTGTACAGTATTGTGGATTACTTAAAGACACTAAATTGTACAAATAAAAATGGTTACAAAGGTGAATTTTATTCTACAACTATTTTTACTAACATAAAAAAAGTCACCATTTTTAGCCCTCAAATTAATCCTATCCTGTCTCACCCCTGCCTTTTCCTTAAAGTAACCACTCTCCTGATTTTGTAGTGATTACTTTCTTACTTTTTTTATAGCTTTATCAGCCAAATGGCATCCTTACACGTAATAGTGTAGTCTTGCTAAAAGATTTGATGGGTCTTCTAATGTTTTGTTTTAACCTGTAAGTTCCCCTCTGTTCCTTTCTTCTTTTGTCTAATTCATCTGTTGGTGAATTCAGATCATTTGACCTTTTTCCTTTTATAACAATTTCTCAAATCAGTCTTTTCTAGGGGGCTTCCCTGGTGGCTCAGTGGTAAAGAATCTGCCTTCAACGCAGGAGACCCAGGTTTGATCCCTGGGTTGGGAAGATCCCCTAGAGAAGGGAATGGCAACCCACTCCCGTATTCGTGCCTAGAAAATTCCATGGACAGAGGAGCCTGGCAGGCTACAGTCCATGGGGTGGCAAAGAGTCGGACACGACTGAGCGACTAAGCACCACACAGCACACAGCCTAATGTGGAAAGTCTCGGCAGAGAGGACTACAGTCCTGGATCAAGATCAGGGCTTTCCCTTAATCCTCCCAGGCAGTACTGAGAGTTTTAGGAAGAGGCTGGAATCTCCCATCCTCTCTCTGGAGGGGAGGGTGGAGAAGTGGATCCCCAAGTCTGATCAGTCCCTCTTGCTGACACGGCATTTCACCTAGGCCTGCCTCTGGCCCTGAATCAGTTTCTTTGAACCTGAGGATCCCTCTGACTCACTTGATGAGGTGGCAAAGCATCAATCGTCCCAAGCAGGACCACACTCCTTCCCCGACCACCCTCTCACGTCTGCACCCACAGTTCAAACTGCTTCCTGCCTCCTAGGGGCGTCTCACTGCCTGTCCCAATCTATTCCCTGTCTGGCTTCTTTGGGTGATGTTGAGGGGGTGGGGGGCTGAGAGTCCTGAGCTATCTCAGCATCAAGCTATGAATGGAGAGCAGAATGTCCTATTTGAGAGGACAAGTTCACAGTTGATTTGTGTTATCCTGTTTTTTTTTCTTGTGTGCTAAATCCTTGATATTCAAAATGTGGCTCATTTGCCAGGCATCTCAGCATCACCTGGGAGCTCGTTAGAAATGGTGCATCTCTGTGCCCACCCCGGACCTCCCAAATCAGAGGCTGCATTTTAACAAGATCCCCAGGTGATTGATCTGCTCATTAAAATTTGAGAAACCAGTTCTACAATGAAATATACTTTTAAAATTAAGAACATGATAGATTTTTAAAAAGAGGTAGACTTCCCCAGTGAATTATTTACCCGATTTCTAGACCGTCAGGCCAGAGGCTGGAGATGTCTCTGCATAGAATTGCATCTCCCTGTATGATTTTTTGGACCTGAGGGTGAAGATTTACATTACTCCATTTACTATGGAGACAAAAAAACCTCTTAAACATTTAAGTCAGCAATTCTCAAGCCCCCCCAAAGGGCTGTGAAAGAGAAAAATGTTGCCCCTCCCAAAGCATATTAATTAACAATAAGATGATTATTATCATGGGACAATGGTTTCTGGGGGAAGATAATAAAATAAAAGGAGAAGTGGGTGAAATCAGGGGCAGTGGCAGGGAAAGATTTAAAAAAAAAAAAAGGAAAACCGCCACAGGAAATGACAGCAAGGCTGTGACTAATGTAATGCCTCAACCCCACCCACTGTGGGCACTCGCACCTGAGCTGGCACCCTGCCCATGCCTGCGTGTACCCTTCCTTGACCCAACAGGAGACTGAGGAGTTACAGGGAAGTGTTGAGACAGCTTTCTACTTCAGGGCATGCCTCCTACTTCCTGGTTCAGAGTGATGGACGGGCTTAGAGAAACCCACGGCACCGCACGAGCTAGCCCAGACTTGGCGCTGACCTGAGTCTGGATCAATTCCTGCCCTCGTGGAAGGAACCAGGAAGGAGGTGTCTTCCTTTCTCAGAGGACCGTGAGGCCTGGGATGCTTTTGTTTTGCAATTTCATCCTTCCAACGGACTCTCCTCAGGCATGGGCACGCGCTCTCTCTCCCACCTCACCCCTTTCTTTTCTCAGATCCGGCCTTCAAAGGCTGGCTTTTCTGAAAGTTTGGTCCTTGGAACGCTTCTCTCCCCAGGAAGCAGCACCCATTTCTAAACAGCACCAATGAGGCTAAAAACAACACATTCATTTCCATTTCTAGCCAAGATGTCTCCTCTGAATTTCAGAATGAGGTCAGCGAAGAGTTCACTTTTACACACATTAAGTTTGAGATGCCTGTGATTTTTTTTTTTTTTTGTACTTGACTGTTCATTAGGGGTATCACCGGCATCTCATACTCAGTGTGCACAAAGCTGAGCCCTTCTGACTCTCCCAGACACGCTTCCCCTTCCGTCTCAGCCTGTGCTCCAGTCCAGCGTCCTGAGCGTGGACTGCCCCTTTCACGGCTTCTTCTCCCGGGCCCCACCCCTAGTCTGTCCCCAGTCTGGCCACTTCTGTGTTCCCATCCTCCCTGCTGAGCGCCTTCGTCTCTGCCTGAACAATTGAACGTGTCTTCCATTCCATCCTCCTCTTCTCTTGCCTCCCTATCACCTATTATACATTTACCACAATCTTGTTAAAACACAAGAGATCACTCAGAGCCCCTGCTTAAAAGCTTACAGAGATGTCATTGTATATATTTAGATTGGGGCTTCCCTTGTAGCTCAGTTGGTAAAGAATCTGCCTACAATGCAGGAGACCAGGGTTCCATTCCCGGGTCAGGAAGATCCCCTGGAGAAAAAAGGAAATGGCAACCCACTCCAGTTATTCTTGCCTGGAGAATCCCATGGACAGAGGAGCCTGGCAGGCTACAGTCCATGGGGTTGCAAAGAGTCAAACAAGACTTAGTGATTAAACTACTATATACTTAGATAGTAAAACCCAAGCTCCTTATCAATGCCCCAAAGACACTGTAGAATATTGAGGCTGAGTGAAGCTGTACCACGGGAGTTTAAATTCTCGGTTTGCTACCCAGTATCCATGGAAATATATACCTCAATTCAATTCATACCCCTACCCACACCATTACTCAGAATGCCCCTGATTTCCTTTGAGAGCCTCAGAAAAGAACTCCTTAAGCCACCTGGAATTCCCTCCCTGGCTTTCAAGACTCATTCCTTCTCAAATTTCAGATCTTAGCTTCCAGTCAGCTCCAGAGAGAAGACATCCTTGGCCATCCTTCCTAGAATAATGAACTCTCAAAACCTAGTTCTTTCCTTTAGAGCATCCACACCATTTATAAGTAGATATTTAAGATTGTTTATTTGCTTAATACCTGTTGCCATCACTAGACTATAAACTCCACAAGCAGAGAGTTTGCTGCTGTTATCTTTTTCTTTTTTTTTTTGGTCTTGTTTTGGGCTAAGAAGAGCGCTTGGTATTTACTAGGCATCTAATACTTGTTGGGGGAAATGAGTGAGTAAATGAATCAAGTCTGGGAGACTATTAGGGAAGCAATTCTTTACCCAGTGGTTCCCCAAACCACTGAATAAGCCATGTCTGTACTCACCTCCTCCGCCCAAATGTGTGTGGATAGTACTCCTGGTGGCTCAGATGGTAAAGAATCCACCTGGAACGTGGGAGACCTGGGTTTGATTCCTGGGTTGGGAAGATCCCCCAGAGGAGGACATGGTAACCCACTCCAGTATTCTTGCCTGAAGAATCCTCATGGACAGAGGAGCCTGGGAGGCTACAGTCCATGGGGTTGCAAAGAGTCGGGCATGACTGAGCGGCTAAGCACAAAACTGTTCTAACTAAAAGCAAATTCTTGTTCATTCATAAATAGAATATGATCATTATGCATTTTCTTGATCAACGGCTATTAGTAGTACTCACTCCACATCACGGGATGGAACTGCATAACATTTTGTGATATTACGGAGATTGGGGAGCACACCTTGAGGCCTCGTGCATATCCCCCTGAAAGGAGCTGGTTGTACTTTGGGTCTTTATCGCGTGTCCAGCAGAGGGCGCTGCGGAGACACCTCTGCCGCGGGTGCAATAGCAGCCCTGAGGGAGGGGCGGGACGAGAGGAATGACGTCCTAAATGACAACGGTGGGAAGTGTTAGCAAGGTCTCTGGAGGCTTTCTAACTGCTAGGCAGCCAGGAT
Organism: Bos taurus; assembly: GCF_002263795.3. NCBI lineage: Eukaryota > Metazoa > Chordata > Mammalia > Artiodactyla > Bovidae > Bos > Bos taurus. Next base: position 15,507,374 of record NC_037339.1, read on the forward strand.
CATGCAGTGGGTTTGGAGGCCAGCTGAGTTACTGGGATCCAGAGAGACTTTGAAAAAAACTTGATTTCTGAATGGCTGGTTAAGCAGGACCTGGGCAGGCTTCGGACCCTCTTGAAGATGTTACGTATGATTTTGATGATCAAGAGATTTGGGACCCATTGGTGGGAATTCCCCAGGGCCAGCTCGGGGAGAGGAAGGGGTGGGGAGGAGACAACCCCTGTTGCTTTTTAGCTGTGACCTTTCTGAGTAATCCACCCCAACTTGTAAAATGGAGGTAATAAAGATGGAGCAATAACGCATACTTTGTAAGGTTATTTTAAGGACCAAAGGACATCCAGGTGTAAAACTGCTAACAATAAGTGTCCAAAGTAAGGTAGTCTGTGCTCTGGATCAAAGGCAGAAGAAGCGCTGTGGTCCCTCTGTTGGGTCTTTACATCCTTAGGTAAGAGGAGACCCGTGCAACCTAATAATTTGGAAATTGACTTAATATTTATTCTAGAACTTCCAGGCCCCCTCTGTTTCTGCCAGTCTTTAGTTCTTCCATTTGTCCTCCAGAAGGCAGGCAAGAACAACCAAATGAGATAAAGGACAATGCTTCTAGAAATTAAGAGAGATCTTATGCAGCATTTAATGACTGCATAAATGCTCAGCTCAGCTTTGTCAACAGGTGCAGAGAGGTTGAGAATCTTACCCAAGGTCACGCCGCTGCTGAGCACAGAACCTGGAGCCCTGAGTGCTTTCACCAGTATTCAGTGCTTTCTCAGGAAGGTTTGTGGTGAATCTCTCTGGGCCTTGCCTCTGTCCTCCAGAGAAGAGAAATCAGTGCTTGCTACATTCCTATTTCAGAGACAATAAGGTAGGCTCATTCTTACTGCCTTATCCAACAGATCCGACTTGCAACAAAAGGGGAATGATAGCAATAGTGATAATAATGCCATTGCTAAGGTGCCTGGCACCCTCCAAAAGCTTAGGAACACCGTCTCCTGTAATCCTCATCTTATCCTTTTCATGCATTTATCAACGATCGGTCAAGACTTCCAAGGGTGGGACTTCCGTGGTGGTCCAGTGGTTACGAATCTGCCTTGCAATGCAGGGGACATGGGTTCGATCCCTGGTCGGGGAACTAAGATCTCATGTGCCATAGAGCAGCTAAGCCCTCACACCACAACTTGAGAGGCTGTGTGCCACAACTAGAGAAACTGGACCCCAACGAGAGATGACACAATGAAGATATCTAGTGCCACCACTAAGACCCAATGCAGCCAAATACATTTAAAAAAAAAAAAAAAAGACTTCAAATTGTTCCAGGCACTGGGGGTACCACAATGAGCAAACAGTTCCCTGCTCTGGTGGAGCCTGCATTCTGCTGAAAAGTGAGGGGGCTGACAAAGACAATCACACATGTAAGGTGGTTTCAGAGAGTGTTAAGAGCCTTGAGAAAAACAGTGATGTGATGGAAAGTGCCTGAGAACAAGGGAACTGAAACTTAGCAGGACCCTTCGGGGGAGGGGCCTCCCCACCCCCTGATTGTTTGTAGAAAAAGTCTTAAGTCTCCTGGGCCTTCTGGGAGTTCCAAAGAGCAGACTCAAGCAGTTACTAATTAGAGCAGTGAAAGAATGCAGAAACAAAGGGCAAGTGGTCCGGAAGGACAGTTCAGGGGTAAAACCAAGGCCTAGTTCGTCCTCCAGGGATACACAGAACAATCTGATTCAAATCTCTGAGTTGCTTTTTGGGGACTAAGGCCCCACCCGGGTGGAGAATGGTAACTACCTGCTGAGACCCCAGACTTGTTGGAACCAGAAGACTGGTTGGAATTGAGATTCCTGGTCACCTCACCACCAACCAGAAGGAAGTCAGGCACCCGCAGCCCTCACCCCATATTTCGCCTTTAACAACTCTTCCTTGAAGCTGTCAAGGAGTTCGGGTCTTCTGACCTCAAGCCCCCTGTTGTCCTTGCTTCAGTTCAGTTCAGTAGTTCAGTCGCTCAGTCGTGTCCGACACTCTGCGACCCCATGGGCTGCAGCACGCCAGGCCTCCCTGCTCATCACCAACTCCTGAAGTTTACTCAAACTCATGTCCATTGAGTCGGTGATGCCATTCAGCCATCTCACCCTCTGTCATCCCCTTCTCCTCCTGCCCTCAATCTTTCCCAGCATCAGGGTCTTTTCAAATGAATCAGCTCTTTGCATCAGGTGGCCAAAGTACTGGAGTTTCAGCTTTTGCATCAGTCCTTTCAATGAGTATTCAGGATTGATTTCCTTTAGGATGGACTGGTTGGGTCTCCTTGCAGTCCAAGGGACTCTCAAGAGTCTTTTCCAACACGGTAGTTCAAGACGATCAATTCTTCGGTGCTCAGCTTTCCTTATAGTCCAACTCTCACATCCATACATGACTTGGTACTGAGATAAACCTTTCTCTGCTCCAAGCTCTGACATTTTGGTTTATATGGCCTCACTGTGCTTTAGGTACATGGAGGACTTGGATTCAATAACAGGACTGAAGGCTGGTGAGTCCAGAAAGGCGTCCAGAGGAGGTGACATTTGAGCAGAGCCCTGGACAGTGAGAAAGAGTCAGCCTCACTGAGGTCTGGGAGGAGAGCTTTCTGGGCAGTGAACAAGGCAAGTCATCAGAAGCCCTGTGAGTGGGTTTGATGTGATCCATGAACTGGAAGGAGGTGGGGGAGTGCAGACAGAAACCGACAACAGCTGGAGGGGAGACCCATCTGGAGAAGGCCGGGCGGGCCGCTCCATTCTTGTCCAGCCTGCCTGTCCAGACCCTGCCCCAGGACTTCCCCGAAAGGAAGTGGTTATTTCCCCTCCCTTGGGAAGAATGTCAGGGAGGCAGGGCGGGCTTTGGGGGAGGGGCAAGGGAAAGGCCTTTGGAAAATAGTTGCATAGCTTTAATAAGAGGTGAGGGTTTTTTTAATTTATAATTTTAATATGTAAAATTATGATTTATAATTTTATGATTGATTTATTTATTGTTGGCTGCACTGGGCCTTCATTGCTTTGCTCAGGCTTTCTCTAGCTGTGGTGGCTTCTGTTGTGGAGCACAGGCTCTGGGCACACGGGCTGCAGTCGTCGCGGCCCTGAGGCCCAGTAGTTGAGAGACACGGGCTTCATTGCTCCGAGGCACGTGGAACCTTCCTGGACCAGGGATCGAACCTGTGTCCCTTCCACTGGCAGGCGGATTCTTATCCACTGTGCCACCAGGGAAGTCCAGAAGTGAGTATTGTTTAACTCATTTCACGCCTGAGCCAGCGCAGGTTGAACGGTGGCTTCTGTTTCCTTCCGAACCATGCCTCTCATTTCCAGCGTCCATGCCATTCCGTAAACAAGAGGCTGACCTTCCTCTCAGCCCAATCCTGCCCCTCCCTCCTCCTCTCCCGTCTCTCATCTCTCCGAGCTCAGGGCTGAGCTCTCCAGGGGACTCTGGTTGCTGACCTCATTCTGAGGGCTCTGTTCCTACTGGAATTAAAACCTACTTCCTTTTCTTAAAAGGAAAAAAAAAAAGAAAAGATTAATTAATTTATTTAGCTGTGCTGATCTTAGTTGCAGTGTACGGGTCTTCCGTTGCAGTGTCTGGGCTGTTAGTTGCTATATGCAGGATCTAGTTCCCTGAACAGGGATCGAACCTGGGCCCCCTGCCTTGGGAGCTCTGAGTCTTAGCCACTGGACCACCAGGGAGGTCATGAAACCCATTTCCTTTTGTGTATGCATCTACTGCTAGTCTATGCAGGGTCCCTTTCTCCTCTCTGTGTCCTGAGTGACACCACCCGGCTTCCCGGTTGTCTGGGCTCACACTTCCCCTTGAAGGCTTCCTGAGGGGCTGCTGGGAGGTGAGGAGGAGGACTTCCGGGGCAACATATCTAATGACACACCAATCTGGACTGTATTTCACTCTGAATTCTGCAAGGAAGTGATGGCAGCTTTGGTCTCTAAAGGAAAGAAAGGGAGACACTTCCCTCTCAGACTTGGTTGAGTGGTTGCGTCCCTTACACAGCAACCTCAGCCGGGGAAAGCACTTCCTCATCCAGTCATACGTTCACACACGCCCTGCGTGTGCTGTGCTTAGTCAGTCAGGCCTGACTCTCTGTGGCCCCGTGGACTGCAGCCGCCACAAGCCCTACGGCGTGCCAAGCCCCAGGACTAGTAGTCAGTCTTTGAACTTCAGGGGGTCACAGCCGAATAATAATGTCAGGCACAGTGTGACATCACATAACGTTCCCACGTGTTCCCTCACTTGAGACAGGCGGGGTGGGTGTGTGTATGATGGTCTCCTGTGTGTGTCCGAGGTCATAGCAGGCTCCTGGAAGGAGCGGGCTTAACCCAGGCTCCTCAGCTCCGTCTGTATTCCTCTGGAATCTTAATTCTTTTGACTTTAGAGTGGGTGAATTCAGGACATTAGGGGCTAGATTTATTTTTGGTTGTGCTGGGTCCTCATCGCTGCTCTTGGGCTTCCTCTAGCTGTGGCCAGTGGGGGCTCTCTTCCTGCTGGCGCTCGGGTGCTCCCTGCAGTGGCCTCTCTCGTTGCAGAGCTCTCAGGCTTCAGTAGTTGTGGTGCTCAGGCTCCGCAGGTGCAGCTTAGTTGTTCAGCAGCCTGTGGAATCTTCCTGGACCAGGGATCGAACCCATGTCTCCTGCATTGGTAGGTGGATTCTTAACCACTGGACCACCAGGGAAGCCCAGGCGTTAGGTTTTCACATGAATTTCAGGGGCACCAGCACTCCATCTGTACCATCTCCCATCACTCCATTTCCAGCCTCCGGTCCCCTTGCTGTTTTCTCACTCACACACACTTACCTCGGACCTTTGCACTTCCTGTTGCCTGTGTCTCGAGTTCTTCGATGTCTTGTTCCCTTTGCTCTTCTCCCAGATGTGTGCGGCCTGTGCTCTCATCTCATCCGGCCTCCTCTCAGACGTGCCGGGCCAGCTCATCTTAACACGGCAGCCCACCATTGTTTTCTCTTTCTTCACCCTGCCTTCCTTTTCTTTGTGCCGTGTCTCTCCTGACATTATTTCCTGGCGTGTTCCTTTATCATCTGTCTCCTCCTAAGCATAGTGTTAACATCAGGTCTGAGAGGGTAAGGATTTTGATTTGCTCCATGCTGCGTGTACCATGCCCAGTAAAGTACCTGGCATGTCAACAAAATTAATGTGTGTCAACAGAATGGAGGAGCACACGCGTCATTGGTCTGGAAGAGTGTTTCAAAAAATATGTATTTGTTTATTTGGCCATTTTGGGTCTTAGCTGTGGCATGTGGGATCTTTGTTGTGTCATGCGGGATCTTTTGTTTTGACACACGGACTCTCTAGCTATGGTGCATGGGCTCAGTAGTTCGGCGCTCGGGCTTAGTCACCCTGTAGCAAGTGGGGTCTTCGTTCCCGGCCAGGGATCTATCAAACCCGTGTCGCCTGCATTGCAAGGCGGATTCTTAATTGCTGGACCACCAGGCAAGTCCCTGAAAGAATATATTTTTTGAAACCACAACTACAATGATGTCTTAAAACCAGTCTGCCATCGCGAGTATTTTTTTTTCTCCCATTCTACATATATTTAAATGGTTTGAATCAAGACTAAGATTTTATGAGAACGAAGTATTGAGGAAACATGAGGTAGACAATTGCTTATTTGCAAGCAATTCTTTTTCTCGGTGCCTAATGAATTTCCCATAAGTCATAAAAACAGGTCATAAAGGAGATTAAGCATAATATTTCTGTGTGCATTAAGTTCCAATTTCTAATTAGAAACCACAGAAAGTGATTGCTTCAGAACCAGGTGGGCCTAGCCAGCACAAAAGGAAGTAGAGTCTGGGTAGGATAAACATCCTATCTAGATAAAATCAGGGCATCCAACTCCAGATTGGTCAAATTATTTAGGGAATTGCCAAATGTCTATTTCATGCTGTGACAAAGACAAGCTCTCAAAAACTTCATTAAAAAAAAAAATATTTATTTGGCTGAACTGGGCCTTGGGACTTCCCCAGTGACTCAATGGTAAAGAATCCATCTGTAGTGCAGGAGACAGGGGTTTGATCCCAAGTGGGAAGATGCCCTGGAGAAGGAAATGGTAACCCACTTCAGTGTTCTTGCCTGGGAAATCCCATGGCCTGGCAGGCTGAGGGGTTGCAAAGAGTTGGACACGACTTAGCGACTAAATAACAACAACTGGGTCTTGGTTTTGACGCCCAGGATCTTTAGTTGCAGCATGTGGGACCTTGTTCCCTGACCCAGGATGGGACCCCACGCCACCAGGAGGACCCACAGTCCTGCTGACCCCTTGATTTCAGCTGGGTGGACCTGATTGTAGACTTCCAACCTCCAGAAGGGTCAGAGGACACCTTTTTGCTTTTGTCTTTCTTTTATAGAGAGATTTTTTAATATGGGCCATTCAAAAAGTCATTATTGAATTTGTTACAATATTACTTCTGTTTTGTGTTTTGGCTTCCTGGCTGAAAGGCATGTGGAATCTTAGCCCCCTGACCAGGGATGGAACCTACACTCCCTGCTCTGGAAGGAGAAGTCTTAACCACTGGATCACCTGGGAAGTCCCTAAATTCATGTTGTTTTAAGCCACTAAGTTTGAGACAGCTTGTTACAGCGGCAATAGGAAATGAACGCAAGTGCTTTCTGGGGATTCCTGGCTTCTGAGGAGTGGGAGCCAGGGCATCTGAATTAGAACTAAGCTTCCTCAATGTGACGTGTGCACACTGGCCACTGCCTTAGCAAAAAGTAGAACCGGAAGTTATTAGGAGTGGAAGCTCGGGGCAGGGAGGACGGTGAAGCAAGGAGAAAGAGGCGCAGACTCCTCGCTCTGAGACAGACCTGGTACCACCTGGCCTCTGTTCGCCAGTGAGCTGTGAAGAGGCACAGCAGGTCGTTCAGTGGCTCATCTGCTCAGATGTTGTTGTTCAATCGCTCAGTCGTGTCCAACTCTTTGTGAACCCATGAGCTGCAGCACACCAGGCTTCCCTGTCCCTCACCATCTCTCGGAGTTTGCCCAAGTTTATTGTCCACTGAAGCAGTAATGCCATCCAACCATCTCATCCTCTGTTGCCCCCTTCTCTTCTTGCCCTCAACCTTTCCCAGCATCAGAGTCTTTTCCAATGAGTTGGCTCTTCGCATCACGTGGCCAAAGTCCTGGGGCTATATCCTCAACATCAGTCTTTCCAATGAGTATTCAGGGTTGATTTTCTTTAAGATTGACTAGTTTGAGCTGTTTGAAATCCAAGGGACTCTCAGTCTGCTCAGATAGAGGGTTGCCAAGAGCAAGGATGCTTCCTCAGAGTGGCCCATGGAGAGAGGAAGGAGGGAAAATGAGTCTGGCGGGCTCCCTCCTGTTTCCCATTCCCAACTGGTCAGGGCTCATCCATGCTGGGGTCGGGGTGAGGTTAGTGCCCTGGAACCCAGAGTTGATTCCATCCGGCCCCCAGAGGCTGCCTAGGACATCCTATCCCCAAGCCTCAGCTTCTGCTGGTTCATTTACATCCAAGGATGAAATTCAGATTCACACTGTTGGTTGGGTAAGGATTCAAGAGAGTGAACAAAAGCTGGCGGCCTCTGGAGGCCTGGGCTCGGAACCCCCACAGCAAACTTCCAGAACATTCCATGGGGCAGGCAGCCACAGGCCGGTCCGGAATCAGTGGCTGTGAAAATCGACTCCCTCTCTATGGGAGAAGCTGCAGAGAGCCTGGCTAGCAAGAAAGGAAGGATTGGGGCAGTTTGGGCAAAAATTTTACCACAGGGGGTTAGCGGAGAAAAGGAGTGGAGGGCGGCAGGCGGAAGATTCTGGAGCAGGAAGACTGGGAGCCACAGGTGCCGCAGGTTTGACCAGAGTGGAGCGGAACCCCGGCCGTGATGCGGCGGAAGGCGGGCTGAAGCCGGGAGCTGCATCACGAGGCCGGGCGCTGAGTCAGGGCGCTCGGATTTTGTTCTGAAAGCAGCCGGGAAGCACGAAGCCGAGGCAGGCCTGCAGGCTGTCTGTGCTGAAAGCCCTTCCAATGGGACGCGGAGAGTAGGTCAGGCCATCCCGGCGGCGGGCCTCGAGGGTGGAGCCCGCAGCGCAGGTAGGAGATGACGGTGGCCTGATGGCAGGGTGGTGGAGAGGGACACAGTGGATGTGCGTGGGGACACGGAGGAGGGAGACCCGCCCCGACGCGGTGATGGAAGTGGGGGCGCCGATGGAGGTCTGGTGGACATAGAGCAACGGGACTGAGGGCACGACGCTGGACTGAGAAATGGGTGCCACGCCGGAACTTAAGGAAAGGAAGTAGAGAGGAGGATATTCAGACAAAGGAAAGCGCCCCACGCTGATGTGGACCGGCTGAAGCATGCCCTTCGTAGTTCATCTGAACACCAGGCTGATGATCAGCACTTGATTATCCTGTATCATCCGGGAAAGGGAACGGGGGTGATTTCAACCACCAAGCCTTCAGAAACCCCTCGCTGATGTTCTTGATGCTCCTGAGCACAGTCCATTTCCTTGTGTATTTGTGTGACTCTAACAGGTTCCAAATAGGAAAAGAAGTGTGTCGAGGCTGTATATTGTCACCCTGCTTATCTGACTTATATGCAGAGTACCTCATGAGAAACGCTGGGCTGGAAGAAGCACAAGCTGGAATCAAGATTGCCAGAAGAAATATCAATAACCTCAGATATGCAGATGATACCACCGTTATGGCAGAAAGTGAAGAGGAACTAAAAAGCCTCTTGATGAAAGTGAAAGTGGAGAGTGAAAAAGTTGGCTTAAACCTCAACATTCAGAAAACGAAGATCATGGCATCTAGTCCCATCACTTCATGGCAAATAGATGGGGAAACAGTGTCAGACTTTATTTTTGGGGGCTCCAAAATCACTGCAGATGGTGACTGCAGCCATGAAATTAAAAGACGCTTACTCCTTGGAAGGAAAGTTATGACCAACCTAGATAGCATATTCAAAAGCAGAGACATGACTTTGCCAACAAAGGTCCGTCTAGTCAAGGCTATGGTTTTTCCAGTGGTCATGTATGGATGTGAGAGTTGGACTGTGAAGAAAGCTGAGCGCCAAAGAATTGATGCTTTTGAACTGTGGTGTTGGAGAAGACTCTTGAGAGTCCCTTGGACTGCAAGGAGATCCATCCAGTCCATTCTAAAGGAGATCAGTCTTGGGTTGGGTGTTCTTTGGAAGGACTGATGCTGAGGCTGAAACTCCAATACTTTGGCCACATCATGTGAAGAGTTGACTGATTGGAAAAGACCCTGATGCTGGGAGGGATTGGGAGCAGGAGGAGAAGGGGACGGCAGAGGATGAGATGGCTGGATGGCATCTCTGACTCGATGGGCATGAGTTTGAGTGAACTCCAGGAGTTGGTGATGGACAGGGAAGCCTGGTGTGCTGCAATTCATGGGGTTGCAAAGAGTAGGACACAACTGAGCGACTGAACTGAACTGAACTGAACTGAACAGGCCTTTGAAGAAAAGGTGGGGTGGGGCTTGGAGCAGGAGCCTTTGATGTGGTTCCTGCTCTGTAAGGCTTGAAAACAAACTCACAGGAGCTGCATCTATTAAAAACTCAGAATATCACTTCATATATGTTCAGTGAAAAATACAGAGTAGATGGGAAACTTGTACTCATTGCCCAGAACATTCTCTCCCCCGAAGCAAAGCTATGCAGGAAGTTAAGTGATTATCTGCTGCTGCTGCTGCTGCTAAGTTGCTTCAGTCATGTCCGACTATGATTATCTGGGCACTTGTTAAATTCATCTCCTGAGCCTCAATTTCTCTGTCTAGAAAATGGGGGGAATGATTCCTACTTCCCATGGGTGGTTACAAGGATTAAATGTATAGACATTTTATACACCTCAAGTCCAAGGGTCAATTTTGGAAATAGCATTTTAAAACTGACTATATATAATCTTATAATTAATAACAATGTGAACAGATCTTTTAATTTTTAAATTAATTTGGTTTTGGCTGCACTGCGTCTTTGTTGCTGCTCATGGGTTTCTCTAGTTGTGGAGAGCTGGCTTCTCATGGCAGTGACTTCTCTTGTTGCAGAGCACCGGCTCTAGCGTGCACACAGTCTTCCGTAGTTGCAGCTGGCTGGCTGTAGAGCACAGGCTCAGTAGTTGAAGTGCTTGGGTTTAGTTGCTTCAAGGTGTGTAGGATCGTCCCCAACCAGGGATCAAATTGGTGTCCCCTGAATGAGCAGGTGAATTCTTAACTGCTGGACTGCCAGGGAAGTCCTAACTGAATTCTTGATAATTGGATCTGTTTAGTTCAGAAGTTAGAAAAATCCGATCCTTACTGCAATGGACCACATGTTCATGCCCCCTCCAAATTCATATGTTGAAACCCTAACCTCAGTGTGATGGTGTTAAAAATAAAATAAAAAACATATACACACACACAAAACACACACGCACAAAATCAATGTGATGTTGTTAGGATGTGGGAATTGATCAGGTCATGAGGGTGGAGCCCTCCTGAATGGGATGAGCACCCCTATAAAAGGGACCCTACAGAGCTCTCTTACCCTCTTTCTGCCATGTGGGAACACAGGAGGAGCTGGCGGTCTGTAACCCAGAAGATGGCTTCACCAAAAGCGTGATCTCAGAGTTCCAGCCTCCAGAACTAAAAGAAATAAACATTTATTGCTTATAAGCCACCCAGTCCATGGTATTCTGTTGTTTATTTGCTGAGCCATGTCCGACTCTTTTGGAATGCCGTGGACTGTAGCCTGCCAGGCTCCTCTGTTGGGAATTCCCAGGCAAGAATACAGGAGCAAGTTGTTATTCCTTTCCCAGGGGATCTTCCTGACCCAGGGACCAAACCTGACTGGTCTTGGTCGCCTGCATTGCAGGCAAATTCTTTGCTGACTGAGCCACCAGGAAAGCCCCTGGTATTCTTCTAGAGCTTCCCAGGCAGCGCTAGTGATAATGCAGGAAATGTAAGAGATGCAGGTTCCATCCCTGGGTTGGCAAGATCTGGAGAAGGGCACGGCAACCCACTCCAGTATTCTTGCCTGGAGAAACCTGCGGACAGAGGAGCCTGGTGGGCTACAGTTCACAGCGCCACACAAGAGTCGGACACGACTGAAGCGACGAACACGTACGCAGGCAAATGAAGACAGTTACCAAGATGACTTCTAAAGTATCTAAAGCACACACTGAAGATACAGGGTGGTAAATGCAGTCACTCAAAGCTGTCCTATAAAATTCCCCTCGAGGCAACATTTTGCTTGGTGCAATGTTTGTATTCCTGGTATCAAGGCCTTTAAAACTGCTCTCACTTTGCTTTCTACTAATTCCCTGGAAATCTTTAAAAGCATAGCCTCGTGAGATGAATTTCCCTGTAGCTTTTGCATTTTACTGCCTTTGTCAGCTCTAACTCTGTCCTTTATCAAGGTCACCTCCCAATGAATAGCGTCTCATGATCCCGTTTACAGTCCAAAGTGGTTATTCGGCCTCAGGACTTTTTCAGTTTGGAAGAATTATGCTCAGCAGATGTTCTTCAGTCATCCAGAATGTCAGCCCAGGGACCCTTAATTCCAGTCAATTGCCCTCCCTGAATCTTGCTGTTTTTTCTCGAGCGTTCTGAGTTTGTCATGAAATGAGAAAGTTTACTAGAGGAACGTGTTTAAAGTCAGAGAAAAAACAGGTGCAGAGTAAAGATGAGTCTGGAGGGAGTTGAGGGGGAGAAAATTCTTTGGTAAAATTCTAGATTCTCTGTAAAACAGCAAGCATCATGGAGCAGCAATTAGTACAGGACGCAGAGCTCACTGATGGTAAAGTAAAGCATGGAGATGCAGTGGCAGGGGCTTCCCTGGTGGCTGAGTGGTTAAGAATCTGCCTGCCAACGCAGGGGACTTGGGTTCGATCCCCGGCTGGAAAAGATTCCACATGCCTTGGAGCAACTAAGCCCTTGCACCACAACCACTGGACCCCTCCTCTGGAGCCCACATGCTGCAACTGATGGAGCCTGCATGCCCTAGAGGCAGTGCTCCGAAGCAAGAGGAGCCACCGCAATGGGAAGCCTGCAACTGGAGAGCAGCCCCCGACTCCCTGCAACTAGAGAAAAGCCCTCCCAGCAACAAAGACCCAATACAGCCAAAAATCAATACATTATTTTAAAAAGATGTGACATCAACTGTAGATTTGAGAGAGAAGCTTTCAGCTTACGAAAAGTTAAATAATACAAGAGAAATACCAAGCTAGGCTGAAGGTCGTTGCTATTTGTTAGTGAAGTAATAGTATCCACAGAGTCATTCTTTTTTATTTTTAATATTTGTTTGGCTGCATTGGGTTGTAGCTGGGCACATGGGATCTTTGATTTTCATTACAGCATGCAGGATATTTAGTTGCTGCATGTGAACACTTAGTTACGGCATGTGGAATCTAGCTCTCCAATCAGGGATCGAACCCAAACCCCCTTGAATTGAGAGCATGGAGTCTTAGCCACTGGACCACAGGGAAGTCCCCAGCAGAGTCATTCTTTCACAATGTACTTGGTCTCAGCCACTTGTACGTAACGGTGAACAAGCCACTAGGTGAGGCATTCTGGAGGACCGGCCATCCATTCCAACTCAAGGGAGAAGAGAGGGAAATGATGGTGTGAACAGAGCCACTGAAATCCAGTATTGAGTCATAGGACCGTGAGTCCGTCACTTGAGTTGTTTCTCCCAAAGCAATCAGCTGGGCCTGGATCCCTTCCATAGCTCACTTGAGCTTGTTAGAAGGCTTAATTTTTGATAGAGCAGCTCTGAACTCTCCCCCAGTTAGGTCAGTCACTTCCGCTTTCTGGTCAGATGAGGCCCTGTTGTGCTGGAACTTGGCACCACGAGCAGAATAAAGGTCAGGGCAAGCCTGGGGCATGGTTCTGAAAAGCTGGAGGAGCCTGGGAGCTGACGCACTTGTGCTTGACCTGGGGCCTGTGCCATCACCCTGTGACCCAGGCTCCCCTCTTTGCTGAAAGATGATTAAAGGCACAACATCACCCAGCTGGTTAGGGACCCAACCGGCCCACAGCTCCACCGCGCTTCCCATCTTTTGTGGAACCATGATGTCTAGTGGCTCAGACAGTAAAGAATCTGCCTGCAATGTGGGAGATCTGGGTTTGATCCCTGGATTGGGAAGATCCCTTGGAGGAAGGCATGGAAACCCTACTCCAGTATTCTTGCCTGGAGAATTCCCATGGACAGAGGAGCCTTGAGGGCTGCAGTCCATGGGGTCACAAAGAGGTGGACACGACTGAGCGACTAAGCACTGTGTCTTCAACTCCTGGGCTGTTCCAGGTGATCTCAACTCCCATATGTCTCCGTCACTATTACTTGCCTTTTTCTTCCTCTCGGAGTCATCTTTTTATTCTTATTTGGTTCTTCACTTCTTTCTCAGAAGATAAGACTTCCCTGATGTCCCAATGGGTAAGACTCTGAGCTCCCAATGCAGGGCGCCTGGGTTCAAACCTGCATACTGCGACTAAGACCCAGTGCAGCCAAATAAGTAAATAGTGATAATTTTGAAAATAGGTAGGGCAAAAAAGAAGATAAGGCAGTGTCCTCCACCCCAGGGTTCCTCTCATTTGTCCTTTGGTAGGTGATGTGCTGGCCACTTGCTCCCAGGGCACTGGCCCCTCGCCGGTTCTCCAGCCCGTGTCAGTTGCCCCTGAGGTGGGTCCTTAACCGCTGCTCATCTCCATGTCCCTGGGAGCCCTCAGTCAGAACTAAGGACTTCTCTGCTGCTTGTGTAACTTCGGTTAGTCTACGTTCGTTTCTAGCCCTCACTTATTTCCTGAGTGCTGGTTCCATATGGGCTTCCCAGGTGGCGCTAACAGTAAAGAACCCGCCTGCCAATTCAGGGGACAGGAGAGATGCAGGTTCGATCCCTGGGTGGGGAAGATCCCCTGGAGGAGGAAATGGCAACCCATTCCAGTATTCTTGCCTGGAGAATCCCATGGATGGAGGAGCGTGGTGGTCAGACACAACGGAACCAACTTCGCATGCAGGTGGCATACATGCAGATCCACACAGCAAATTGACTCGATCAGGCAGCTCAGCATATCTCAAACGGAAGCATCTCCTTTGCCTCCAACCTCCCTCTTCCCCAGTCTCTGCTCTGAGTGGCACCACCAATTGGACACGGGCCAGGAACCCAAGAGTCTGTCTCACTTACCTCCCCTCCACCTCCATGGTGGGGCAGTCAAGTTCCAGGCCCTGTGCCTCCTTCACCTCCCCTGTCCCCCTGTCTTAATTTAGCTTTTCAGCTGGGAAACCTGCATTGACCCTTCAGGGCTTGGGCAGTTCAAGTGTCATCTCCCCCAGGAAGCTTTCCAAAAGCCAGTTCAGACTATTATGTAATTGTTAGGTTCTTTTTTTTTTTTTCTTTCATCAGACCATAAATCTCTAAAGGCAAAGGCATTTTTCTTCCCCCTTGTACCCAGCATGGCATTTAGGGATGGCTCAGTACATGAATACGTGAGTATATAAATGACCAAGATGAGGAAATAATACTTATTTTCCATAGCTGCCCACAGGATTCATGGTCAAATAAGGACGTTTCCATTTTTACCTACCACTCTCCACAGGTTTTATAGTTATTTTCTTTTTCCCTAGGCATATTTTCTCTTGTTCTGTTTCATTCTCTGCTCTACTAAATACAAAGGGAAATAAGACTCAAGACTCAGGATATAAAGCAACTATATACTCCAATAAAAATTTAATTAAAAAAAGACTCAAAATAACACACTAGTGACTGGAAATTCAATTCTAGTTTCCTGGACCAGAGAATTGAGTGAATATAAATCTTCAATGGGAGTTAAATTTGCAAACCACAATTAGACCAAATTAGCAATCAGAAACCTCATTGTTCTCTACAGGAGAGTCTCTTTACATCCTCTCGGGGCTAGCTGTTTAAACATCACCCGTAGACGATATACCTCCCTAATCCCTTCTTGTGGAATAGTTGGCTGTTATGGCTCATTTTAAGGTAAACTGTTGTTAGTGGGTGAGAGCAGATAATAAAATGTGAGCTTGGGAGACATTGATTATAGACAAGCCCTGATGGGATTCTTGTGATATTCTCACAGAAAATGGAGGCCGGAAAACAACTGTCAGCCTACTCTTGTGAATTTCCAGGTTGACGTCACCAATTATAATTTACCCGTGCGTGTGTATTAGTCAGTCATGTCCAACACTTATTAATTACTCACATCACACCGTGTATCACATAGTCACAAGTGGGAAAACCACCCAGCCATCACCAGCATTTTTTCAAATGGAAAAAGAACAGTGGACATCACACACCCACACACCATCCTTAGTTTTTATTTTTCCATGAATTCTGATTAAAGGAAATATATTTGGGAAAAGGGCCATCCTGTTTGTTTATGTAGGACTTTTTTTTTTTTTAATTTGGAAAAGAGATGCTGAGTCAAAGTGTGCAGGTCATTCTCTTGGACAGATCAATGTGCTTCAGCCAAGGTCTAGTTATCCTCTTTAGGTAAGTAGGTGAAAGGGTCACAGTGGTAATATGGGTGCTTGTAGCTTTGGCTGTAGAATCTTCTCCAGGCTGCTGCAAAATCTAAATTAAGGCCAGGGGTTCCTGATTACTTCCCTGGTGGCTCAGATGGTAAAGCATCTGCTTGCAATGTGGGAGACCCAGGTTCAACCCCTGGGTCGGAAAGATCCCCTGGAGAAGGAAATGGCAACCCATGCCAGTATTCTTGCCTGGAAAATCCCATGGATGGAGGAACCTGGTAGGCTACAGTCCATGGGGTCAAAAACAGTTGGACACGACTGAGCGACTTCACTTTTACTTTCCTGATCATATGTTTAGAGGCTGCTGTCAATTTAAAACCCTTCTGTGGGGCTAGTAGACAAGTCTGGCCTTCATCCAATCTGAAAGGAATGCAGGTTCATGTGACTCAAACCATCAAGTGAGAACTGGCCTTGACCTGTGGGGAAGGACGGTAATGACAGAAACCCCACAGGACTTGTCAGTTTCAACAGAAGCCTGGGTTGGAGGCGTGGCTGCTACTTGTTCTGCCTTCTGCAGAGGAATTTGTTAGTTAACCAGCATTGGTTGAGTGTCTGCTCCATTTAGAACTCATGCTATGTAGACTGCAGAAACATGTGCTCTTCAGCTTATAAATACATTGAGCGTTTCAAAAAGGCAATGTGTCTTAAAGCCTTTAAAAAGGCTTGTGTCATTCTAGGAACCATCCACTAATTATTTTATGTAGGGTGCATTGGTTCTGTGATGGTTCTCTTTCACATTAGCAATGATAAAGTGCGCTTAACTGTGTTGACAATTCAGTTCTTTGCGTTCTGACTGCGTGAAACCACATCCAACAGCCGACACGAGCAGTGTCTGTGTAAGAGGCACAATCAGACATAAATGTTCCGTTTCAGGTGGTTCCGTTGAGCCTGGGCACTGACCTGTGCAGCGGCTGGGTCTCTGTCGCACGTCTTCTTAGCAAAACCCAAAGTGATGTTTAAAACTGGAGATTATAGAATTTGTTAGAACTGGATGTATCTGTGGAATAAATAATGTGCAATTTTGAAAAGTTTACATAAGGAAAATATAAATCTATAAGACATATTTTGTTACTCGTTCTATATATATACTAGTATGTACATTAGTGTTATCAGGTAGGAAATCTGCAAGTAACAGTATATGCTCATAGGGGAGTTTCCCGGTAGTCCAGGGGTTAGGACTAGGGGCTTTCACTTCAGGGGCCCAGGTGTGATCCCTGGTCAGGGAATTAAGATCCCATAAGCTGCATGGGCTTCCCCGGTGGCTCAGATGGTGAAGAATCTGCCTGTGATGTGGGAGACCCAGGTTCCATCCCTGGGTCGGGAACATTCCCTGGAGAAGGGAATGGCTACCCACTCCAGTATTCTAGCCTGGAGAATTCCACGGAGAGAGTAGCCTGGTGGGCTGCAGCCCATGGGGTCACAAAGAGTTGGACAGGACCGAATGACTAACACTTTCACTTTTTCACTTTAAGCTACACGGAGCAGCCATAAATAAATAAATCTTAATTAAAAAAAACACAGCTGTGTGCTTAACAATGATATTTTTCTTGTAGAACAATAAGTCTGGAGATAAGAAGCTGCAGGCACTGGCATAGCTTCCCAACATAAGGACCCTGACTCTCTGTCTTCCTGTCCTGCTCCTCTTCGCCACATGGTCTTTTGTTTCCGAACTTGTCCCTTTGTGATCGTAAGATGACTGCCATAGCTCCGGGTACCACGTCTGTCTTACCGGCGGGAGCGTGGAGGAGGGCAGTCCCATGGCCACTTTTCTTGGGCCTGGTCCTTTTGTAAAGAAGTAAAAGCTTCCTCAGACACTCTCCCTTCCCCGCAAGAGTGCCAGCTTTGTCTTGGTGGTTGGAACTTGTAACTTGGCCATGCTTAGCTGCAGAGGGCCTGGGAGAGGAAGTATTAACATTTTCTAGCTTCTGTAGCGGAGGGCTGGCAGTGCAGAGGAGGGGTAGGAAGAAGTTGTCTTACCAGCAATATCAGAGCTTTTTTATCAGAGCAGCTACTGGCTTTCCTTAGGCAAGCAGGGAGTGGCCAGGATCCTTTCAGTTGCTTCCTTTTGTGGCACTTAAATCGAATTCTACCCAGTTTGGGGGCTTCCCAGGTGGCTCAGTGGAAGGTCTGGATCCCTAGTTCTAAGCTGCTTACTAAGCTGTGTCAAACTGGCCTTTTTGTGGGTGCAGGTGGGGATTGGAGCTGTTTTACTATTTATAAAGAGTTATCTGCCTTTCTACCTTCATTTGCTCAAAGCTAAAGCTCTACACGTTTTCTACTTTGACTACCCACGAGTGGCTTTTAGGATCTTAGTTCCCCAACCAGCGATCGAACCTGGGCCCTTGGCAGTGGAAGTGTGGAGTCCTAACCACTGGACTGCCAGGGAATTCCCTTGATTTGACTTTTAGAAGCAGTATGTTTCAAATTTAGAATAAATTAATAAAACAGCAACAAATCCCACCCCCCTCCTATATTTTCATTGCTTTGATGGTATATATTCTAATCTTTTTTCCATTGAAGAAAGTTTGGGTGAAATTCACCATATGTCCATAAGGTGATGGACAGGGAGGCGTGGCATGCTGCAGTTCATGGGGTCGCAGAGTCAGACACGACTGAGCGACTGAACTGAACCATTTAAAAAGTGTATTTAGTGGCATTTAGTGCATTGGAGAAGGAAATGGCAACCTACTCCAGTGTTCTTGCCTGGAGAATCCCAGGGACGGGGAGCCTGGTGGGCTGCCGTCTATGGGGTTGCACAGAGTCGGACACGACTGAAGCGACTTAGCAGCAGCAGCAGTGTATTTAGAGTGCTGTGTAACCATCCCTCTATTGAGACCCGGATATGTTTCTGAACAAGTGATCCCAAATGCTGGGGAAGATGTGGTCCTCTGTGCTGAAAAGACTGCCGATGCTGCCTGCGAAACACCCGCCACCCCTCCTACCCCCGACCCTGGGGCTCTGGGCTCACAGACTGAACTTCACTATAGGCTTCACGTGAGAAAAAACAGTTGCTGGACACCTGTCCCAGTTCTCAGAACCTTCTTGGCCTTGCCCTTTCACATGTCAAAGGTTGCAGTGAGAAGCTCTTTGTTTGCTGAGGGTTGCTGTTTATGGCGGCTTAGATAACAGTTCAGTTCACACGAAAACAAACAAACGATGACCAGCCAGAGTCAGGTACAAGGCCACGAATGGACTCGGGAGGGTGACATGAAAGTAGACTCTCTCCTTTGACTCACCTACTGGGAGAGGAATTTTCCAGGGTAAGTCCTTAAGATGAGTTATCAGAGGGCCAGGTCACAATTTATTTGTAGAGCCCCGTACCCTTCCTTGGCACCGTCACAGAATCAGTTCGTTGGATCCTTGCAGCAGTCTGATGAAGGAGGCTGGGCAGGTGTTGGCCTCTTACAGCATTGCCCTCTTCTGAGCACTTGGCTCCTCTAACTGTAGAGATAGAAAAGGAGGGCCACAGAGGCCCCTCTAATTACAGAATAACTCAGAAAGAGTAAGATTTGATTTGAATTTTTTTTGGCTGCACCATGCAGCTTGTGGGATCTTAGTTCCCTGGTCAGGGATTGAACATGCAGTGGAAATGCAGAGTCCTAACCACTGGACCACTGGGAATTTCCTGATTTGACTTTTATAACCAGTGTTTTTCAAACTGTTGAGTTTTCCATGTAGCGGATTATGAACAAAAATGAAAGAAAATAGAATAATAAATGTCAGAGTGCATTGTAGTCATAGTAAGTATTTTTTCCTGAAATGGTTGCCTCCCTAGTGTGTGAGTGTGTACTGGGTGATGATGCAAAATGTGTTTCCTGATGTGGGTTACAGTTTAACCAGAATGAAAGCCCTGGGCAGGAATGGCTGTGGTCCCTTCAGCACCACTCAGATTTGAACATTGCCAGCCTCAGGCCTTGCCCGCTGCCCTGACCCTCCAGGTCAGGATGGTGATGTCATGTGTGTGTGTTCAGAGTCCTGTGCTCTTTATCAAAAGCAAAAATTGAGTGTTTGCCCCAAAGGCAAGTTCCAAGAACTGAAAACATGACTCTTACCGGTTGTACAACGTTTCGACTTTCCAGTGGTAAGAACAATGTCAGTGCTGGCTTTGCTGTCTCCATTTATTTTTTGAGTGTTCTCGAACATTTTAGGGCATTTCTACGGCCACAGGCCAGCCTCCTGGCCCCAAGAAGCACACCGCAGGGAGCTCTGGCTAAAATTACCCCACGGAGGTCACCTGTTAACTTCCTTTATCCTGTGCCTCTCAGCATCAGGCAGCCTGGATCACTTACAATTCCTCAGTTTCTTTTTCATGGAAAAAGCCATTTATTCTGTCTGTTGGAGATTGCATTTGGTCCCTTTATCTTGCTTCTGGTACACTTAAGTCTGATAGTTTTCTTAGGCAGTGTCTACATGAAGGAACCCAGAAAGTTAGAGACTAAAATATTTAGCCAAATAATTGGCTTAAACAATGCAGATAATTCCAATTAAAAGCCCACTGATTTTTTTTTTGCATGTTGCATTAGCTAGTTTCCATAAGGTCCCATAGATATAACTTACCATAAAAGCAAATAAAAAGCCATTTTGGTTTCTGTTCCCATGTGTTTTTGAAACTGTATCATTCAAAAATTAATTGGAAGTACTGAGTATAAATCTTGCGGACAAAACCACTAAGAAATATGAGAAGCTTTAACTTTAGGGTCTTAGCTAGTTAGCTATACTGGTTTTATGGTGGTTTTTTTTTTTTTTTTTTGGTAAATTTTCTGGCCACACTGCGACGCTTACAGGATCTTAGTTGCCCGACCAGGGACTGAACCCGTGCCCCCTGCAGTGGAAGCATGGAGTCTCAACCACGGGACCGCCAGGGAAGTCTGGGCCCTTTGTAATGATGGTCATGATAACAAGGGCAACAGTGATGTTGATTATATGTAGGGCACTGTGCTCACGATTTCATTTATTTCCTTTACTTCTTACAAAAACCCTCTGAAGAGAGTTTGTGCTTTTACTTCTAAGACAACTGAGACTTATAAAAAGGATAAATGACTTTTCAAGTTCTCCCGAGTTGGATGCCAAATCCCCAAGCTGGATCTTTGTGGAGGGAGAGGAATTAGCCAGGAATGTGAACCCTTTCAGCTGTTTTCATAGAGATGTTCCCCCTGTTTTGTGTTCCCCCTGCTCCCTGTTCTGCCTGTCAACTCACCAGGTGCAGAAACTGGAGGGGAAAAACCTCAACACATTCCTAAGTGTTTATGGAGAGACTGGGAGAATGAAGGTCATTTCCCAAGGAGCAGACCCCAGAGACCCAGGCATGGACCTGCCTGAGATCCAGACCTGTGAGGGAAGAACAGAGGGCTTACTGGGGAGAGAGATTAGATGCAAATCCAGTTGACAGGGCTGGAAGATTGGGTGGTCAGGGGAGTCAGTGAGCGTGGATGAGTGTCATATTGCTGCTATGACAAGTTACCACAAGCTTGGTACTATAAAACAATAAACAGTTATTATCTTTTGTTCTAGAGGTCAGAAGCCTGGAATGGAACTCAGAAGGCAAAAATCAATTGATTGTCAGGGCTGTATGCCTTCTGATGACTCCAGGGGAAAAATCTGTTTCCTTGACTTTTCCAGCTTCTAGAGGCTGCCCACATTCCTTGGTTTAGGACTCCTTTTCATCTTCAGAGCCAACAATGGCAGGTTGAGTTCTTCTCATCAGATCACTCCAGCCTACATCCACAGTCGTATTATGTCTCTGACTTCTCTGCTTACCTCCTTCACTTAGAAGGATACATGTGATTATGCTGGACTCATTCATTATCTTGTGTAATCCAAGATAACCTCTCCACCAAAAAGTCAGCTGATTAACAACCTTAATTCTATCTGTAATCTTAATGCTCCTTTGCCATGTACCTAACATAGTCACAGTTTCCAGGGATTAGGACATGGAGTTCTCTAGGGCTATTGTGACTATCACAGTAGCCTCTTACATAAAAGCAACATTTGACCTGAAACTAAAAAAAAAAATGAGTTAATGTCAGGTTGTGAAAACAGGGAACAGGGCAGGTAGTAGTCCAAGCAGAGGTGACAGTCTGCGCAGATGAAAAAGAACTTGGCGCCTTGGAAGAACCAGCATCATGCTGGCCTCCAAGGCCAGGGTAAAGACTTGGGGGGCTTGCGCTAAGGACGGTGGAGAGCTTTTAAAGGCTTTTGGGCAGCAGGAAGGCTTGGTCCAGATCACTGTGCTCTATAGAGATAGATGGAGGCAAGAGAGGACATGAGAGGCTAGTGATTATCAAATACCTTCCTTCCTGGAAGATCATTCTGTTAGGTACGTAGAATAGGGAAAAGGAGTCCAAAATGGCGGTGGCTAAAAGACAAGGAAGGTCAAAGGAAGGTCCGAGGACCAGAGTGAAGACTTCAGGCAGAACAAACAGCACTCCTGGCTAAGCCCAGTTTGCATAGGGCAGGCCCAGGTAGAGGAAAAAACATAAAAAGAGGAGCCAAAGCGCTTTCTCACGGACTCTCTCTTTCCCGCGTGCGTGCGTGCTCTCTCTCTCTCTCTCTCCCCCTCCCTGCGTACTCCTCCACTCTCTTCTCTTCGAGTCTTTGGGTTGACATGCCCTCACACTTCGAAGATAGATTCTCCTGCTATCTTCCAAATAAAATAGAGCTGTAACACTGATTTGCCTAAGAGCTATAACACGGTTTGTCCAAGACCCGAGAGCTGTGACGCGCCGAGGGCTTTAATGTCCGTCGCTCCAAATCTTTGTTGTGACGAGACAAAGAACCGAAGAACATACAGTCGTGTGACAATTCCACCAAATTTGGACAGAGATTCACCAGATATTCACCAAAATCCATTTTGCTTTCCTGTGCTAAGTTGCTTTAGTCATGTCGGACTCTATGTGACCCCATGAACTGTAGCTCACCAGGCTCCTCTGGCCGTGGGATGCTCCCGGCAAGAATACTGGAGCAGGTTGCCATGTCCTTCTCCAGTTTGTTTTCCTAGAGGTACAGTTAAAGCACACTTCCCAGCATCTGGGTATTATTAGTGAGGCTTTGAGACTAATTCTTGCCCATAGACTGTGACCAGAGACACTAAGAGCAGGTGGGCCCCCTCTCTCTTCCTTTTCTACAGAGATCGTGGATGCCATCTATGAAGAGGGTTGCTTTGGGAGAAGGGAGGATCCTGGGTTCCTGAATGACACTGTGGAGCACAGCCCCATTATTATTCTGACTGTTGTATGTGAGAGGAAGCAATACTGTTCACCCTGTTACAGCACTGAGATACGGAATTATCTTTTGCAGTAGTTAGCTAAGCCCAGCTAATAGACAACCCCTGCATGTTCAGTCACTCAGTCATGTCCACCTTTTTAGAACCCCATGGACTATGACCCACCTGCACCTCTGTCCATGGATTTTTCCAGCCAAGAATAATACTGGAGTGGGTTTCCATTTCCTCCTCCAGGGGATCTTCCTCACCCAGGGATCGAACCTGCATCTCCTGGCATTGGTAGGTGGATTCTTTACCACTGAGTAAGTGGTAGACTGCAAGTCCAGTAGACAACCAGACAGACAGACCAATAAATTAAGCAAAATAATTTTGAGTTTTAACAAGAGCTCTGAAGGAAATTAACGTGTGAAGTGATGGCGAATAATTAGGTGTTGCTCCCTCAGAAAGGATGATCATGAGAAGCATTTCTAACGAAGTGGAATTTGATCAGAGGCTTAGAAGATGAGAAACAGTGGCTCGGAGCAGAGGGAGTGGAGATCTTTGTGGACAAAGAAATTAATAAATGTGATGACCCTGAATGAGGAGACACCGGCTGTGTTGCTAGGAGGAAAAAGGTGGCTACTGTGGCTGGAAGTCAAAGCACGGTCAGAAGCTCCCTGGGAAAGGATCCACGAAAAGGCTCCAGCCTTGGTGCCCCTCCCACATGGGTCAGAGTGCTAGAAGCATGTCTCTGCTGGACCGTGTACTCACAGAGATAGTTCTCTCTTCCTAGCTATTGCCACCAGAGAAGGCAATGGCACCCCACTCCAGTATTCTTGCCTGGAGAATCCCAGGGACAGAGGAGCCTAGTGGGCTGCCGTCTATGGGGTCGCACAGAGTCGGACACGACTGAAGCGACTTAGCAGCAGCAGCAGCAGCAGCTATTGCCACTGGCTGGAGCATAAGTAAGTTTGGTCAGAGGGGAAGCAGGGAGACTAGTTAAAGCAGAAGTCTTGATAAGACATTTTGGTGACTTTGACTAGGTTGCTGGCAGTGCCGATGGGGAGAAGTGACTAGATTTGAGATACGTTTTCTCTCTTTTTTTAAGTTTTTTTCCTTGTGATGGAACTTTCTAAAAAATTAATTTCTCTTTGCGCTGGTCCTTCGTTGCTGTGCTTGGGCTTTCTCTAGTTGCAGCGAGCGGGGTTCCTCTCTAGCTGTCGTACGTGGGTTCTCTTTGCAGTGGCTTCTCTTGCAGAGCACGGGCTCTAGAGTGCGCAGGCGTCAGTAGTTACGGTTCGAGGGCTCAGTAGTCTCAGCTCTCGGGTTCTAGAGTGTAGGTTCAGTAGTTTTAGTGCATGGGCTTAGCTGCCCTGCGGCATGCGGAATCTTTCCAGACCAGGGATGGAACCCACATCCCCTGCACTGGCAGGCACAGATTCCTAACCACTGGACCACCAGGAAAGTCCGAGATGCATTTTAAAGGCAGAGGTGACAGGAATTACAAAGTGGATGCTGCAAGTGAGAGCAAAGGAAAAATCGAGGACGACGTCTGGGTTTTCGGATAGATCTTGAATAGACAATGGTGACGTTTAATAAGAGAAAGACTAAAGAAGGGACAGGCTTCAGGGACAAAATTAAGAGAGCTCTTTGATTTTGTGATGGTTGATCATCTGCGTCAACTTGACTAGTCCTTGGGGTGCCAGATATTTGATTATTTATTGTGCTAGGTGTGTCTATGAGAGTGTTTCTGGATGCAGCTAACATTTGAAGCAGTCGACTGAGTGAAGGGAATTGCCCTCCTCAATGTAGGTGGGTTTCACCTAATCAGCTAAAGATTTGAAAAGAACAAAAAGCCTGAGTGAGAGAGAACTCTTTCTGCTTAATTGCTGTGTTTCCTTTTCCTGTCTTTGAGCTCAGACTGAAACATCAGCCCTTCTTGAATCTGCTGCTGCTGCTAAGTCACTTCAGTCGTGTCTGACTCTGTGCGACCCCATAGACGGCAGCCCACTAGGCTCCTCAAGGCAAGAACACTGGAGTGGGTTGCCATTTCCTTCTCCAATGCAGGAAAGTAAAAAGTGAAAGTGAAGTCGCTCAGTTGTGTGTGACTCTTCACGACCCCATGGACTGCAGCCCACCAGGGTCCTCCGTCCATGGGATTTTCCAGGCAAGAGTACTGGAATGGGGTGCCATTGCCTTCTCCCTTCTTGGATCTAGAGCTTGTTAACTGCAGATCTTGGGACTTAGTCTTCATTAACTGTGTGAGCCAATTCCTTATAACAGATTTCTTTAGCTATCAGTATATCTGTTTTTGTATCTCTGCCTCCTGGTGGTTCTTTTCTTTGGCGAACACTAATATAGATTTGATAGGTTTGAGGTGGCTATTTCCATCCGAGAGAAGGTATCCCATCGGTAGTTGGATATACGAGTCTGGAGTAGCAAATAAAGCAGGGCTAGAAATACAAACTTGGGATCATTGGTGGAATTTGGAGCCTCTGCTCAAGATGAGATCATTAGAGAGAGGGTTTGGTACGAGAAGAAAAGAGGCTCAGGATAGAGCCCAGATGCATTCTCATCCTTAGAGAGCTGGTAGAGAGAAAGAGCCAGTGAAGGAGATGGGGAATGGTTGGCCAATGAGGATGGATGAAACTTAGGAGTAGATTTATTTCTTTTATTCAAAAGATTTTTTAATTTTTAAAATCAAAGTTGAAAAAAAATCAAAATAAAATAAAATAAAATCAAAGTTGTACATTGTCATGGTTTTCAAAGCCAAGTTGTTTTACAAGAGTTGCCATGAAAAATAATAGTGAGCAGCCCCATTACTGACCCCTCTTTCCCAGAAGCAACTACTTTCAACTGTTTCTTCTGGCATTTACTGCCTTCATTTCTCACAAGCTGGTTTATCTGCCATTTCTTAATTTTTCTGCTTGGATATGTATAGACTTCCTTCTTCTAAAGATTTATTCTCTACGCCCACCCACACTCACCCTCACTCCCACTTACACACAGGTACTCACGTAGACACACAGGGTTCTTCACTATCCTCTAATTACAATTATATTGCTTGTTTTGGTTAAACCAATATATAGTGTTTTAATTATTCTGACTTTGTAAATGTTATTCATAGCTGAGCCATGTAGTATACTATGATTCAGTTCAGTTCGCTCAGTTGTGTCCAACTCTTTCGACCCCATGGACGGCAGCACGCCAGGCCTCCATGTACATCATTAACTCCTGGAGCTCGCTCAAACTCATGTCCATTGAGTTGGTGATGCCATCCAACCATCTCACCCTCTGTCGTCCCTTTCTCCTCCTGCCTTCAATCTTTCCCAGCATCAGGGTCTTTTCCAAAGAGTCAGTTCTTCGCATCAGGTGGCCAAAGTGCTGGAATTTCAGCTTCAGCATCAGTCCTTCCAATGAATATTCAGGAATCATTTCCTATGATTATGTTTCCTTTTTTAAATGTGACCTCTGGTTTTCCCTGGGATTAGTAATTGTCTACATTTAAGGCCTTCCCTGGCAGTCTTGTGGTTAGGACTCTGCGCTTCCACTGCCGGGGACAAGGGTTCAATCCCTGGAATTAAGATCCCACATACTGCTTGGCACACCTCCCCCCCACCCCACTTCCAGAAAAAGAGAAAAGAAATAATTGTCTTCATTTAAAAGGTTTGGGGGGACTTCTGACTATTTCTAATTCATCCCTAGACTCTCTGTTAGAAGTTAAAGCCTCCTATCAGTTTCACAAATGTCCAGTGACTGGCAGCCTCAGTTTTCCTTGGCAGCGTATTTCCAGGGTTTCCATGTATTCCTGCCCTAATCTAGGCTGGTTGCTGTTGTCCTGAGATTGATTTTCATGGTCATCTTAGGAAGCCCTTTCCCCACCTTCCTGTGTTAGAGCCCCTATTTCTTGGCCCCCATATTTTCCTTTATTAAACGTTTATTCCTTAGTTTTGAGGAAATATATCCTCTCTTAACTTTTCTGAAGACACATACATGAGAGGCCAGTTCTTTGAGACCTTTTGTGTCTGTAGCTTTAAAAGTTTTTTTGTTAGATATGATGTTACAGTTTGGCAATAATTTTCCCTCAAATTTAAGGCCTTGCTCCGTTGTTTTCTAGTTTCCTGTACTGCTGTTGAGAAGTTACGATTATTCTCTTTAAATGTCACTTGCTTCTCTCTTTGTCTGTCTGTTTCTCTCTCTCTCCACCTAATCAGTCCCTAAAAGTTGAAATGGAGCACAAACAAATTGGGTTTGTTGGGGGACAGTGAGGAGGGATGAGGGTAGAGAAACTAAATTCCAAAAGAAAGACTTAGACTTGAAGTCCCTGCTACAAATCAGACACAGCTGCTCCATAAAAAGGGAACACGTAGCTGGAGTGTAGCTCACAGCACTTCAAGATAATGTTATCAAGGTCCTGATTCTTTTCATTATGCCATTGCTCAGCTGACGTGAGCTAGTAAACCTGCTATTATTTGGGCACCTTATATGATTACATAACCCCAAGAAGGTTTAGAATTAAATATAGCGATGGTGAACTAAATCAAACCCATAGTACTAATATTTTTAGTACCAGCCTTAAAGTGTAAGACAATCTGCATGTGTCTGCTATTTATGCACCGTGTCCATAATAAAAATAGCAGCTATACTCTAGACAATCTGACAGATTACCTCGTGATTTCAATTTGACATGTGTAATTAATTTTATATTTATGATTTTAAAGTGATGGTGCAAGAGAATTTGCTCAAGTGTGTAAGCTGCATTGATTGTGTTAAGAGAACTGTGGCATAGGCCTGTCCTCTGAGGTGGCAGGGGTCTTTGTGAGGGTCTCATGATCGTTCCTTCTGCTGCCCTCAGCTGGTATGGGCTGTGCTCCTGTCCCTTTACCAAATGAACCCCGACAGGCTAAGGGCACAATAGCCAAAGCACAGTGGAGAACTGTGGAGAATGAAATATTTAAACGCAAATGTGCTAAAGGCTGGAGTAGAGATCAGTCAGCACACTTCTTCTGTGAAGAACTAGTTTATAAATATTTCACTCTTTGCAGTCCAGGAGGCAAAACTGAGGCTGCTGCTGCGAAGTCGCTTCAGTTGTGTCCAACTCTGTGCGACCCCATAGACAGCAGCCCACCAGGCCCTGCCATCGATGGGATTCTCCAGGCAAGAACACTGGAGTGGGCTGCCATTTCCTCCTCCAATGCATGAAAGTGAAAAATGAAAGTGAAGTCACTCAGTCGTGTCCGACTCTTCGTGACCCCATGGACTGCAGCCTACCAGGCTCCTCCGTCCATGGGATTTTCCAGGCAAGAGTCCTGGAGTGGGGTGCCATTGCCTTCTCTGATTATTAGCTCTAGGACTGTATAAAAACAGGCAACTTTCTGGATTTGGCCTACAAACCATACTTTGGAAATTTCTGGGCATAAAAATTAAAAGGATAATAAAAAGGAAATAGCAAATAGTTAAATACCTGAGATTCCTGGTATAACTCACTGGAATTCATATGAGATTCCTTGTACTGGAAGTATTTTTTCTACTGAATACTGAAACACAACTAGGGAAGCTTTGATCAAAGCCCACAACTGATACCAACTTGAGGAAGATGGGTGGACCATTTGAAAAAGGTTTTTATCTTTCAGCCAGATCCCAAATTATACAGACTCTTCAAATGTATGTATATTCACTATGTACTGTTTCATGTGCTGTGCTGAGTACTAGAAATACAGCAGTGAGCGAGACTGGGTCCCTGCTAGAAGGAGCTCTGCGTTCTGGTTGGGAGAACTGGGACAGGGGCACAAGCTATTGCTGCTGAAGTGCAGTAACTGTTGTGGTAGCAGGAGGCATGTGCATGGCGCATCTACTGTGTCTGGCATTTAGGGATCAGGAGAGACTTCCTGGTGGAGCTGATGCCCAAAACTGAAGCCTGAAGGATGAGAGCATAGGAGCAAGAGAGGGAACTTGGCAGGTGCAGCTTAGCAATGTTCGAGGCTCCAGAGGTGTGGGGAGCAACAGCACACTCAGGGAGCCGCAGCTCATTCATATAAACACACGGAGCCTTACGCAAAAGATGGGCTTTCCAAAGAGAACCTGTGGGACTTCTCCAGTGATCCAGTGGTTAAGACTCTGCACTCCCAACACAGCGGGTGCAGTTCAGCTGCTGGTTGGGGAACTAAGAGCCCACCTGCCACCCTGTATGACCACCCCCCACCAGTCAAAAAAAGAGCGCCTGTGACCAAGAAAAACATATGCCAAAAGCCACATTTCCAGGAACATAATTTCTCAAACCTCAGCACTATTGCCATTTTTGATAATTCTTTGTTGTGGGAGGCCTTTTCTGGGCATTGTATGGTGTTTAGCAGCATGGCTGCCCCCTACCCCATAGATGCCTGTAGTATCACTCAGTTGTGATAATCAAAAAACATCTCCAGACATTGCCTGTCTCCTGGGGGACAGATCTGCTGGTTAATAACCACTGCTGTGAGATATAAGGGTAAAGAATTTTACCAGCTCATTCCAAGCATACCAGTTGGGAACACTGCCCCATCCAGCTGTTGTTGTTAGGAGTAGGTATGACTCATTACTGCTCCACTTTGCCAGGGGGCAAGGTGACCAAATGTCTCTGATGCAACCTCTTCCTCCTCCTCCTCCCACCACCAATCACTGAAGTCCACCCTGAAAGTGGTCTGATTCAGACCTTTCGTTCTGCGTGGCACCAAGCATCGAAAAAACCCAAAGAGACTCCTTCCTGACAAGATGTAGGGTACATGACAATGTATCAATATCGTTCCTGTAGTTTAAGGTAGTCTCACACACATTTATAAATTCTAGCTGATTCCAAAGCATTTGTTCTTCCTTGTTACTACAGCAGTACAAGTGCGACTGCCAAGGTGATGAAGAAAACCAAGATGTGAGTGAGGAATGGCCCTTGCTGCCCAGCTGTTCGTGGAGTCTGGCATAGCCCAAGTTACAGACCGTGAGGACTGTACTCTTCTCAACAGCGGCTAATAAAGGCCTGAATGGAAGTATGGCAAAGAGTCCAGCTACTTGAGATGGACAGGCTTTAGAATGCAGGGTTGAGAGGCAGGTGAAGAGGGGAGGACAGGGAACAGGATTCCTGTGACTGGAAGCTCTAAGGACGACCAGGGAAAGGGCTACTCTGTTAGGCTAAGAGGCTGTCCTTTATCCTGAAGTCCCAGGGGAGCCAAGGAAGAATCTTAAGCTCACAAGTGACAGAGCCAGATGAATGTATTTATTATTTTTATTTTTAAAGATTTATGTATTTTTGGCTGTGCTGAGTCTTCATTGCTGCAAGAGGACTTTCTCTAGTTGTGGCGAGTGGGGGCCACTCTTCGTTGGTGCGGTCGGGCTTCTCACTGCGGTGGCTTCTCTTGGGTGGAGCACCAGGTAGGCACGTGGGCTTCAGCAGTTGTGGCTCAAGGGCTTAGTTGCTCTGCGGTATGTGGCATCTTCCCAGACCAGGGGTCAAACTCGTGTCCCCTGCGTCGACAGGTGGATTCTCAGTCACTAGACCACTGGGGAGGCCCCGCCAGGTGAATTTAGAAGATGTTTCTACATCATTTACATTTTACAGAGTACATTTTTGCATGTCACTTAAGATTCTGTAAGGTAGGTGTTGTTTGTATTTGGCAGCTGAGGACTTAAAGAAGTTGATTAATCAAGGTCAGAGAGCTAAAACAGTTGTGGCCAGGACTGAATAGAATTCAGGTCTCCACTTCCGCATTGCCATCTCGTATTTTGACTGTAGTCAGATAAAACACACACATGAAGGGCCGTTATAGGGCAAATGTGAAAGCAAAGAGTAGGTGAAAAACTAGTTGTGTTTAGCAGGGACTGGCACTGAGTAGTTAGTAGATTTGTTCCTAGACTTACCGTTTCATTTGTTATTCTTGTTTTTTTCTAAACTGGTTATGATGATGTCACCATGTTAGTAGTCTCTAGAGCAATAATTTCCAACACGGGGATCCAGACCCTTGGGGGAACCCAAGGTTATTCAGAGGGTCCTCAATTCAATGTGAATTTTCTTGATAGATGCTGAAAGTACTACCATTCATTTCATAGGGATTCCAGGCTTTTTTTAAAATTTAGTTTACATTACAAAAGGATCTTTATACTTGAGAGGGATCTTCATGCTAAATATAAACGATATTATGTGTGTATTACTAAAGATGATGTGCATATTAGCAGAGGCTGGTGGGGCACAGGGAGAGTGGAGTTTGGCTATCTAAAGAATCTATAGGAAAGGGTGTGTCACACAGTTGTGAGACTGGAAAGGACTTGGTGAGATGACAGTGGAGGTAGAAGTCTCAGGAGAATGTGGTCCAGCTGACACTTCAAGTTTGAACTTCTAGCCTCAGAACTGTGAGAGAGTAAACCCCTGTGTTTTTTTTTAAAACTATATTGTTTGTGGTAATTTATTAAGGCAGCTCCAAGAAACGAATTCACTGGCTCACAACCAGTGGGGACCAGAGATATGCCAACAGCCCTGTGAGGCAGCTTGAAAGAGGATATTCCTACAGCCAGTTGAGTTTGGAGGCAGATCTTCCCTCAGTCCAGTCTTGAGAGGACTGCAGTCCTTCCATAGTAAATACATTCTTGTGAGAAACCTGGAGCCAGACCTACCTACCTAAGCCCTTCTTGGATTTCTGATGCACAGAAACTGTGAAGTAATATATGTTTGTTGTTTAAAGCTGCAAAACGTAACCCTACAGCAATAGATAACAAATGAATGCATATTCTTAATTTTGGGGGGAGTGGGAGAATAAACGGGAAACTAAGGACAGTGGTTAGTGATAGGCGGTAGATGGGAACAGAGTACAGGGACAAGGAAGGGGGTGTTCCTCTTCTGAAAACGTTTGAAAGATTTGATTTTGAACCAAGTGAACGCTTTATACATTCAAAAATGAAAGCTAGATAAGAAAGATGAAAAAGGCAAACTAAAATTATGCAAATAAAATAACAAACCTAACACTGTATCACGGAGAAGGCAATGGCACCCCATTCCAGTACTCTTGCCTGGAAAATCCCATGGATGGAGGAGCCTGGTAGCCTGCAGTCCATGGGGTCGCTAAGAGTTGGCACGACTGAGTGACTTCACTTTCACTTTTCACTTTCATGCATTGGAGAAGGAAATGGCAACCCACTCCAGTGTTCTTGCCTGGAGAATCCCAGGGACAGGGGAGCCTGGTGGGCTGCCGTCTATGGGGTCGCACAGAGTCGGACACGACTGAAGCGACTTAGCAGCAGCAGCAGCAACAACACTATGTCACAGTGTATCACACAGATAACACAACTATATTGCAAAGCAGATGAATTCAAGTAACTTTTGATCACCATCCTCTCACGGCACACCTTTGGAAAGAGATGTATTTACAAAGATAGAAAAAGTGCAAAGAAATCTTAAACTTAGGTTTGCTACTGGTGTTAGTATCGAAGTCACAGCTCTTTTGTCTCTATTGTAGGATAGAAGAAACCAGTAAATATATTGATGCTGACAAGAACCAGAGTTTTCCTGCATTTTTACATCTCCCCACCATGTTTACCGTTTTTGACATCATATTTTACATCTTTTTCTTAGTAACCAGGGTTTTTCACTGTGGGAGAAGAAAAATATAAAATGGAAAGAGGAAGGCTAGAATGAACCTCGAGATGCTGACTGTTTAATTGGAGGTATCAATATGAACTCATGATTTTAAAATATATCTGGGTAAAGAGTATACTGTTTAGTGTTTTATAGCTCTGTGAATATATATACACTTGGTCCACTGAAAGGGCCTAAAAGAAATAACATCTTAATAGCAATGAGCACCCTGGACACTAAGATCTAATTTTCCGAGTACCATTTCCTACTAAAAGGAACTAAAATTTCTCTGCATCAGGCAGAGAAAATGCAAGGAGAGCTAGGAGGTCCTATGTCAGAAAGCAAGATAGTGTTCAAAGATAGATCGATTGATAGGATGGGGACTTCACTGGTTTCCAGGGACTAAGACTTGGCTGATCCCAATGCAGGGGTCTGGGTTCTATTCCTGGTCAGGGAACTAGATCCCACAGGCTGCAACTGCAACCCAGCACAGCCAAATAAATAAATATTAAAAAAAAAGATGACAGGATATACATAAGGAGGGGCTTTCACAGGTCACAAAAGGGAAATTCAAACACCACAAATAATATTGGTAGTTGGTTATAATAACTGGATTAAATTGAATTTTAAAGAATGCCAGAGTTCATGCTGTTATTCAAAAGAAGAGGAGACTTGTGAAGGGGAAGAGAAGGGGGAGAAAACAAATTACAGGTATCATCTGTTGCAGAGGGAGAGAGGATCTTTGTGGAGGACTGCCAGACCGCCCTTGACCAAGTGATCAGGCTTGACATGGACACAGAAGGATACTGTGTCTCTGGATGGAAATAAGACAGCATCACCTCTGACTTCTCTTACTAAAAAGTTTGACTTGCATCTAATTATAAACAATTCAATAACCCCATACTCTTAGATTCTAATATTGGCCTGGACTTTTCAAATATGTCAAAGTAATGGAAGATTTTTTTCATAGTACTGGAATTCCCTGGTTGCCTAGTGGTTAGGACTGGGTGTTTTCACTGTCGGCCTGCCAGGTTTGGATCCAGGGTTGGAATAACAAAGAACTGGCAAGCCAGCTTTAAAAAAAAAAAAAGAATACTAGTACTAGGGTAATCCTGGGTACATCTTGAACTGAAAAATAAAAATATGTGTGTGTGTGTGTATGTTTGTGAGCTTTAGGGACAACAAAAGAAATTTAAATATTGACAGTATATTGGGTTTGACTGAAACGGCATTAAATTTCTTGCTTATCCTGATGGTGAAGTATTTAGGGGGTGAAGCAGTGTTGTTTGCAACATTCCAATAATTCAGGGTGAAAAAAAAAACCCTATACAGTGAAAGAGAACGCAAATATTGTGAAATGTTAGCATTAAATGCAGTGCAGAGTCTACTGTACAAGTCTTCGGTTGGTTTATAAATTTTACTTTAAAAAGCCGGGTTTTAAATAAAAAGGGAGCAAGTTTACTTCTCCATGCAGAGGGCTCTTCATGGCTCTTAAGTTTCTGTTTCCCTGCGGCGTCGACCTCGAGGCCGTAGGAGGCGTCACCGCGACCGGGGCAGATACGAGGCCCGGGGTCCAGTCTGTCTACAGCCTGGTGGCCCCCTGCTGCCTGGGACGCTGCCTGGGCGTGGCCTGTGCCGGGAGAGGCCAATAGGAGCCGAGCCGGCGGGCGGGGCCGCGCGCAGGCCTCTGGGCCGCCCCCGCCTCTCTGATGCCTCTTTTCCAGCTCCCGCGCGGCCGCCGGTTCCGTCTGCTGCAGACCCCAGGACGGAGAAGTCTCAGGGCCGCCGCCGCCCGGTAAGTGCCTGGCCTTCCGGCCGCGGCTGCGCCGGTCGCCCCTCCTCCGGCCCGCCCCCACCCACCGGCGCCGGACTCCCGGGCCCCTACGCGACGGCGCTGCCTGGTCGGCCGCGGCCAGGAGGCTGGGGATCGGGGCCGGGTCCTGGAGAACCCCGGCGCGGGTGGGGCCTTCCCGGGGCTGCCTCTGCTCTCCGGCGCGCGTGCTGGGCCCGGCTTAGTGGGGCGCGAGGTTCCGGGGTGCGCCCCCCTCCTGGTGCTGCCGATGCTGCAGGAGGGCCGGTTCCTGGCTCTCATCTCTCGGCGGCATGGGGGGTGATTTCTCTCCCAGTGTCACCGAGATCAAGTGTGACGCCCGTCTTGCATCCCGGCGTGTGCGCCCTTGCAGCCGCGGTGCGTTTCACCTGCCTCTGCATCGCTCACACCTGCGATTCATTCAGGAGCGTGCAACCGGGGCCGGGCGAGCTGCGTAGTCTGGGAAAGGGCCCTCTCCTTTGAGTTGCTCCTGGAACACGCCAAGTTGTTCACGTTTTCGTGGACTGGTGGAAATTAATTTCCTCGTAAAGTTAATGTAGCTAAGGGTTTTAGCATAATTCTAGGCGTGATTAATTTCAGGTACAGCGGTTGCAGTGACATTGTTCCTGCGCAAGAATTGCTAAACGTGTCGTAGCCCTGCGAAAGTCTAGCTTCGTGCTCCTCCTGTTGCGAGAAAAGTTGAAAGGCGTAAAATTTGTTCTTGATTTTGCTGCTGCCACGCTTTGTGACTCAGTTAATTCATATGAGATAAGATAGATTCCTAAGACTCTTAAAATCCCACGTTTCATGCGTCTGATGAGCCTGTTTTTCGTCCTGTACCTTTAAAAAGAATGGGAAATAGGAAAAAACCGTGGAAGACAG
This sequence comes from Bos taurus, assembly GCF_002263795.3. Lineage (NCBI taxonomy): Eukaryota > Metazoa > Chordata > Mammalia > Artiodactyla > Bovidae > Bos > Bos taurus. The sequence goes on from NC_037339.1 coordinate 15,542,371, forward strand.
CCCTGCGGGGAACAAAGATTTGTGAGCGCACCGAAGTTTAGAGACTGGATTGCGGTTTAAGATTGGGAACTGAAAAGGGAGCACTGTAATACTGAAAAAACTTACCCAGAGTTAATTATATAAGGGAAACTTGGAAAGCTTTCAGAAGTTCCGGCAGCAATTGCTGTATTTAATTACCTCTCTTTGCGGCTGTATAGATGCTGTAAGGGGAAGATAAATGCTAAAGTTATAGAAAATGTAATAGGTTATGTAACCTATCTTAAGTGTAGAGAGAATGCTTTGAATTCTTAATTTATATAGACATTTCCGCTTAGGAAACACTTTTTTGTTTATTAATAGTTAAGAAATGTTTATATACCCCCTTAGGAAAATCATAAATTTATTTTGAATATGTTGATTTCCTACCCTCCCACCCCCACCCCCACTTTTTATTGTATTCTTATTATTTGCGCCAATGTTTTTTTTTTAAACAGCCTTTGGAAAATAGTGTTTGGCTTTGTGGTACGTAGAGGAAGATCAGCTTTTCCCTCAGGGAGAGCTCAGTTTGAGTCCTTCATAGCTGTGTGACTTGGCAAAGTCACTTTCCCTCTCTGAGGCTGGCTGTCCTCAGTTGTGAAACGTGATGATGGTACCGATTGCATAAGGTCATGGAGATTAACCAAAACCTTTTATGTGGAAAACAGAGCAGTGCCTGACGTTAATACATGTCATGTATTAATAATGACGGCCATTGTTAGTACTGTGTTCACAGCTCAGAGAAGTGGTCTCTGGCTTTTAGTTTAGCTAGAAGGCGCCGACGGAAGAAGAGAGCAAAGAGATTAAGTGATTAACAGCCACTCCCCTTGCAGGACGCTAGAATTTTTGCAAGTTGTAAGTCCCTCCCTGAATCTCAGGCTGAACTACTGCTCAAACACTAGTGATTGCTAAGGGACACTTCAGTCTCCTTGACTGTGTTGGCCTTCAGTCTTGGCACTTGAGTAGAGTTGGGATTTCGCCAAAAATTGAACTAGCAAGTTAAGGAATGTGTGTGAGGAGAACCCCTCCAAAGAGAGCTCTAAAACAAAGAAATGGTTGAAATGCCAAACAGAGGTTTCCAGCCCCAGATAACTGAAGCCCAGTTACAACTAGCCTTGGCCAGTACGCTTACTGGACCTACGGGCCCCTCTATTCCAACATTAACCAGAATCTCTTCTTGTTTGGATGCTTGCCCAATTACTGATGCTTTTGGTGGTTATTTAAGCCCAGTTATTCTTTCTTTGACTCTGCAAACAATAACCTGGGAAGGCACGGTAGTCTTAACTGCTTAGGCATGTAGTCCTAGCTTTGGGAAAGGAAAAGAGAAGAGCCCCAAAGTTATTTTTACCCTACTTTTAGTTAACTTTTGTGTGTGTGTGTGTGTGTAATAAAGTTTTATTAAAGTATAAAGGAGATAGAGAAAGCTTCTGACATAGGCATCAGAAGGGGGCAGAAAGAGTACCCTTAATTAACTTTTAAACATCTTATTAATAGTTGAATAGAAAGTACTTTCCTACAGTTTAACCAGGAATACCAGAGGGACTCTGGTTTGTGGAAGATAAGGTATTGTGAGGGTACATCTGAATGGGAACTCATGGGTGTGTGATCAAAACTGTGGGAGGCCACTCCACTGCAATGCGGCACCCTAGCTGAGTGTTTGCATATGCGTATAACCCAGAACCTCTGGGTTTTAACATTATAACTAAAAAATCTAATATTAAAGCCAACAGAAAAAAAAAAGAGCCAAATCTCATTAAACTAGCAAAACAAAAGTATTGACAGGAAACCAGAAGATTTAATGGGTGAGATGGCATGAAGTCATATACAATACAGTTTTTTAAAAGCATTTTTAATTAGAGATGAGAAGGTAAAATCCATTTCCCATACATTTTTGCTGACGTTTTAGAGGATATCTTTTGTACTTCTGTGTGTGTGTATATTTTGTATGTATGCATTTCTGCAAACACTGCTAAAAATCACTGCTAAATAAGATGAATCAGAAGAACTGTCTGTAGGGTCATCACTGCCTGATCAACTACATAAGTTATTTAAGTGATAAGTATTCCAAGGCATTATTTGCCATCACTGTTTGACTCACTGATGCATTGGGGATGCTCCTGAGGCCCGCATTCAGTGGGTGAGGCCCTAGTATCTGTACTTGTAAGAAGCTCCTTAGACAGATTCAGTTCAGTTCAGTCACTCAGTCGTGTCCGACTCTTTGCAACCCCATGAACCGCAGCACGACAGGCCTCCCTGTCCATCACCAACTCCCGGAGTCCACCCAAACCCATGTGCATCGAGCCGATGATGCCATCCAACCATCTCATCCTCTGTCGTCCCCTTCTCCTCCTGCCTTCGATCTTTCCCAGCATCAGGGTCTTTTCCAGTGAGTCAGTTCTTTGCATCAGGTGGCCAAACTATTGGAGTTTCAGCTTCAGCATCAGTTTTCCAATGAATATTCAGGACTGATCTCCTTTAAGATGGACTGGTTGGATCTCCTTGCAGTCCAAGGGACTCTCAAGAGTCTTCTCCAACACCACAGTTCAAAAGCATAATTTCTTTGGCGCTCAGCTTTCTTTATAGTCCAACTCTCACATCCATACATGACCACTGGAAAAACCATAACTTGACTAGACGGACCTTTGTTGACAAAGTAATGTCTCTGCTTTTTAATATGCTGTCTAGGTTGGTCAAACTTTGCTTCCAAGGAGTAAGCATCTTTTAATTTCATGACTGCAGTCACCATCTGCAGTGATTTTGGAGCCCAGAAAAATAAAGTCAGCCACTGTTTCCACTGTTTCCCCATCTTTCTGCCCTGCAGTGATGGGACCGGATGCCATGATCTTAGTTTTCTGAATGTTGAGCTTTAAGCCAACCTTTTCACTCTCCTCTCTCACTTTCATCAAGAGGCTCTGTAGTTTTTCACTTTCTGCCATAAGGATAGTGTCATCTGCATATCTGAGGTCATTGATATTTCTCCTGGCAATCTTGATTCCAGCTTGTGCTTTCTCCAGCCCAGCATTTCTCATGATGTACTCTGCATATAAGTTAAATAAGCAGGGTGACAATATAGAGCCTTGCTGTACTCCTTTTCCTATTTGGAACCAGTCTGTTGTTCCATGTCCAGTTCTAAGTGTTGCTTCCTGACCTGCATACAGGTTTCTCAAGAGGTAGGTCAGGTGATCTGGGATTCCTATGTCTTTCAGAATTTTCCACAGTTTGTTGTGATCCACACAATCAAAGGCTTTGGCATAGTCAATAAAGCAGAAATAGATGTTTTTCTGGAACTCTCATGCTTTTTCCATGATCCATCGGATGTTGGCAATTTGATCTCTGGTTCCTCTGCCTTTTCTAAAACCAGCTTGAACATCTGGAAGTTCACGGTGCACGTATTGCTGACCTCAGATAGGTTGCTGCTGCTGCTGCTAAGTCACTCAGTCATGTCCAACTCTGTGCAACCCCATAGACGGCAGCCCACCAGGTTCCCCCGTCCCCGGGATTCTCTAGGCAAGAACACTGGAGTGGGTTGCCATTTCCTTCTCCAGTGCATTAGGAGCTGCTAAAAAGGAGTCCTGTGTTCCACTTAGCACATATAGTGTCTCAGCCAAGAAAATAAGAATCATAGAGGCCATGAGAGATGGGGAATGGTTAATGATTTCTTTTTGAAGTTGTTAGTTACAGCAGGCAGGTAGTTAGGTGTGAGTAGAGAAATGGAGGCAAGGGCCAGGTGGCAGGAAATCAAGCATCTTGTTAACAGCAAGGGTCCCTAGGCAGATAAAGGAAAACAGGAACCTTAAGACTGACAGGAAACGACACCATTTTGGGTGATAAGGGTCGGAAAAGCAGACAAAGAAAGGTGGGAAAGATGGGAATCACCTGCATCCAAATGTAATCCTTTGCTCTCTGTGCTCTCTTTACAATAGGGCTTCCCTGTGGCTCAGTAGTTAAGAATCCACCTGCCAGTGCAGGAGAGGCAGGTTCAATCCCAGGTGGGGAAGATCCCTTGGAGAAGGAAGTGGCACCCCACTCCAGTATTCCTGCCTGGAGAATTCCATGGACAGAGGAGCCTGGAGGGCTGCAGTCCATGGGGTCCCAAAGAGTCAGACACGACTGAGCAACTCAACAACAGCAAAGTCTTACAGATAAGAAGTACCCATCTTGCACTGATGCCATGACACTTCTGATCTGAGCTAAATCCCTAAGACAAAAATCCTTCTTCTCCTCAGGAAAATGGGGCTGGGATGAAAATCAGGGAATATGACCCCCAGGCTCGTCCTTCTCCAGTAAATATTGCACTCCTTTATTTGTATGCTCCTCGTGACCAGCTTGCCAAAGAAACTGTGGGTGGCAGCTCTTCGCCTGTAAGCCTACTCTCTCTCTTTGCTTAAATAAACTTTGACTTTACTTTCTTAATTTCTCTGCTTCATCTCCGAATTTTTTTGTTATGGAGAAAGAACCTCCAATTCACTGACCATGGGGTGATGGAATATTTTGGAACTAGATAGAGGCGCTGGTGGTGTGACTGTGAAGGTACTGAGTGCCACTGAGTTGTTTGCTCTGATGCTTTGTTTGTAGTAAGTGAATTTTGCCTCAGTAAAAAAAACTCTGGAAAAAATAATACCATTTGTATTGGAAAAATTAATTATCCCTATTCAGATGATCGGGAAATATCAATAACCTCAGATACACAGATGACACCACCCTTATGGCAGAAAGTGAAGAGGAACTGAAGAGCCTCTTGATGAAAGTGAAAGAGGAGAGTGAAAAAGCTTAAAGCTCAACATTCAGAAAACTAAGATCATGGCATCCAGTCCCATCACTTCATGGGAAATAGATGGGGAAACTGTGACAGACTTTATTTTCTTGGGCTCCAAAATCACTGCAGATGTTGACTGCAGCCATGAAATTAAAAGACGCTTGCTCCTTGGAAGAAAAGCTATGACCAACCTAGAGAGCATGTTAAAAAGCAGAGACATTACTTTGCTGACAGGTCTGTCTAGTCAAAGCTATGGTTTTTTCCAGTAGTCATGTATTGATGTGAGAGTTGGACCATAAAGAAAGCTGAGCGCCAAAGAATTGATGCTTTTGAACAGTGGTGTTGGAGAAGACTCTTGAGAGTTCCTTGGACTGCAAGGAAATCAAATCAGTCAATCCTAAAGGAAATCAGTCCTGAATATTCATTGGAAAACTGATGCTGAAGCTGAAACTCCAATACTTGTGTGGTCACCTGATGGAAAAAATTGACTCACTGGAAAAGACCCCGATGCTGGGAAAGATTGGGAGGATAAAGGCACGACAGAGGATGAGATGGTTGGATGGCATCACTGACTCGATGGACATGAGTTTGAGCAAGCTCCAGGAGTTGGTGATGGACAGGGAGGCCTGATGTGCTGCAGTCCATGGGGGTTGCAAAGAGTTGCACACGACTGAGTGACTGAACTGTTTCAAATTGACTACCTTCTGAGTGTTGTTAGGAGCTTCCCTGGTGGCTCAGATGGTAAAAGCGTCTGCTTGCAGTACAGGAGACCCAGGTTCAATCCCTGGGTCGGGAAGATCCTCTGGAGAAGGAAATAGCAACCCACTCCAGTACTCTTGCCTGGAAAATTCCGTGGATGGAGGAGCCTTGTAGGCTACAGTCCATGGGGTCTCAGAGTTCGACAAGTCTGTGCGACTTCACTTTCACTTGAGTATATATATTTCTAAGACTTTTCTCTTAAATTAAGCACATTTTTATTGTTTCTATGGTGTGTCTCATCAGTAGTATTCACAGCTGCTTAGTAGTATTTTCTCCTTAATTAAAACACCATCATTCCTTTTGATCATGTACAGCCTCAGGTAGTAGCAGAAAGAACATGAAACTTGGGATCAAGTTTGGGGGTTATAGGTTCATTTCTGCCCCCTTGGCCATGTGGCTTTGGACAAGGAAAGTTCCTAAAACTGGCTTTCCTGGTCTGTTTTTCTGTCCTATCCCAAACTTCTTGTGGGGGGATCCACTGAAATCATTTATATTGAGCACTTTTGTAATGGCAATCTGCAGTACTTCTGCATGTCACTGTTACATGGTTATTGTTTTGTTTTTTAACTTGAAGTCAGCAAAATTCAAGAATGGGTTGAGGACAGTACATGGATTATTGGATTTATTATTAATGTGTTTTACAGTGTGTAACTTACAGTGTTAATCATTATCTTACTTATGACTTCAGTAAGGTTAAGAATTAGTTAAGTACAAATATTAAACTTTAAGGATGTTAGATGAGTTTTTGGGAGCAGTGCTTGTTCTTTGGTACAAAAATACTTAAAACGTGTGTTTTTTTTTTTTTTAAACGTGATGATTCTTAAGTTCCATGCTTAGGGAGCCTTCTACTTTACTCATCTCTTCAGTTCAGTTCAGTTCAGTTGCTCAGTCGTGTCCGACTCTTTGCAACCCCATGAATCGCAGCACGCCAGGCCTCCCTGTCCATCACCAACTCCCGGAGTTCACTCAGACTCACATCCATCGAGTCAGTGATGCCATCCAGCCATCTCATCCTCTGTCGTCCCCTTCTCCTCCTGCCCCCAATCTCTCCCAGCATCAGAGTCTTTCCAATGAGTCAACTCTTCCCATGAGGTGACCAAAGTACTGGAGTTTCAGCTTTAGCATCATACCTTCCAAAGAAATCCCAGGGCTGATCTCCTTCAGAATGGACTGGTTGGATCTCCTTGCAGTCCAAGGGACTCTCAAGAGTCTTCTCCAACACCACAGTTCAAAAGCATCAATTCTTCGGGCGCTCAGCCTTCTTCACAGTCCAACTCTCACATCCATACATGACCACAGGAAGAACCATAGCCTTGACTAGACAAACCTTTGTTGGTAAAGTAACGTCTCTGCTTTTGCATGTGCTATCTAGGTTGGTCATAACTTTCCTTACAAGGAGTAAGCATCTTTTAATTTCATGGCTGCAGTCACCATCTGCAGTGATTTTGGAGCCCCCCAAAATAAAGTCTGACACTGTTTCCACTGTTTCCCCATCTATTTCCCATGAAGTGATGGGACCAGATGCCATGATCTTCGTTTTCTGAATGTTGAGCTTTAAGCCAACTTTTTCACTCTCCTCTTTCACTTTCATCAAGAGGCTCTTTAGTTCCTCTTCACTTTCTGCCATAAGGGTGGTATCATCTGCATATCTGAGGTTATTGATATTTCTCCTGGCAATCTTGATTCCAGCTTGTGCTTCTTCCAGGCCAGCATTTCACATGATGTACTTTGCATATAAGTTAAATAAGCAGGGTGACAATATACAGCCTTGATGTACTCCTTTTCCTATTTGGAACCAGTTTGTTGTTCCATGTCCAGTTCTAAGTGTTGCTTCCTGACCTGCATACAGATTTCTCAAGAGGCAGGTCAGGTGGTCTGGTATTCCCATCTCTTTCAGAATTTTCCACAGTTTATTGTGATCCACACAGTCAAAGGCTTTGGCATAGTCAATAAAGCAGAAATAGATGTTTTTCTGGAACTCTCTTGCTTTTTCCATAATCCATCGGATGTTGGCAATTTGATCTCTGGTTCCTCTGCCTTTTGTAAAACCAGCTTGAATATCAGGAAGTTCACGGTTCACATATTGCTGAAGCCTGGCTTGGAGAATTTTGAGCATTACTTTACTAGCATGTGAGATGAGAGCTAATGTCCATAAATGAGGAATAGATATCAGTTTATCAGTCTGCCAGGGTCCCCTTTGAATTCCTGTGTTTTCTCTTGGTTTAAGCAAGCCGATTGGCCATCTTGTGAACTGACATTAGTAGTACTTGTGTTAGGTCTCCTGGGAAGTACAGACCTGGGGAAACTCCCTGGATCTACAAAGTAAAAACCTTGGGCATATTGCTTACCGATGACTATAGTAAATTACTGGCCAAAAAGGTCATTCCAGTTTTTCCATATCTTATGAGAAACGCCAATGAACTTTTTGGTCAACTGAATGCAATTTTACTTTAAACTGACAAGAATTAAAGTTGATAGCAGATACACAGAAGTGGGGTAGTTTCCTTGTGTCTCTCTTTACTGGGCGCAAGCCCAGATTTGCCAGCTGAAATCCCGTGAAGCTGCAGAACATATAATGAATGTGGGGGCCTGGCTGTGGCAGGTGCGTGCGTGTGTGTCACAGTGAGTGAGGGCACGTAGCCTCAAAGCGGGGTGGAAGGCAGCCTTTGTGAGTGTCTGTTTTGTGTTAGTTTTAAAAAATATACATAATTTCCACAATAGGCCTAAAAGCTGGGCATTTTATTTTGCTTAGTGAATAAAGGTATGGGCTCTACCCCTGACTGGTTGCCTTGGATGTTTCGACGATGAAGAGGATGGAGAATTGAAAAACCTAGAGGTTAATAACTGGAGCTTTATGAATGAGGAAGGAAGTGATGGGGCTCTCACCCCATAGTTGGCCTCGTTTCTTCATCCCAGGCCTCCTCACAGCTAGTAGCATAGTATGGGTAAGAGAAGAGAGGTAACTTTATAAACTGGAAGTATACTGTGGCCATGCTAGGTCAATAATTATCATTTTAGCTTGTGACACTGGGTTGCAACATCTTGCTACTTCTGTGAATCTGAAGAACTTCATTTCCTCCCAGGAGGGACTCACTAAGACAGTGGAAAGCCAATAGCAAATATTTATTGAGTGTTGAAGAACAGGTTGAAGATAACACGGGCCACCCAGAAAATTGGCTTCATGTACCACACTATACACATACATGCATTTCAAGGTATTATTTTATTGGATTATTTATGGCCTCGGTGAGAATTAAGGCCACTTATAAAGTGATTTGGGGTTCAGGCGATAGGGTGCTTTGCTTTATAAGGTGAGGATCACCTTGGGAATTGTGGGGGGTTTCCATGGTAGCGTCTGGTGGCACCCTCATCTGATTCTGTGACCCCATGGACTGTAACCCGCCAGTTTCCTCTGCCCATGGGATTCTCCAGGCAGGAATACTGGAGTGTGTTTCTGTGACCTCCTCCAGGGGCCCTTCCCAACCCAGGGGTTGAACCTGGGTCTCCTGCATTTCAGGCAGATTTTTTTTTTACCATCTGAGCTACCAGGAAAGCCCATCTCCAAGTGAAACAGAAGTTTAAAAAAGAAACTGCCTGTGTGAGAAGTTCCATTGAAACGTCTTACTTTTGTGTCCAGGAAAAACCCCGTTGGAGGCTATGGTTCTGTGAACAACAGTCAGTGGTGAGCATGTCGGCCCTTAACTGGAAGCCCTTCGTGTATGGAGGCCTGGCCTCCATCACAGCGGAGTGCGGTAAGTAAGGAGCCCAGGGCGGAGGCTGGCCAGCTGCCTGCTGCATACCACGAGGCTTAGACTTTTGGTCACGATAATTGGATATTGAAAGACTTTCGGTGTGAATGTAGTTCAAACACAGAATCTGAGATTTTGAAACACTTCGTATTAGAATTTAAAATTTCTTTCTCCTCTTGGGAATCTTGTAAGACAAAATAGAGACTTTCTGGGTGGTCCATTGGTTGAGAATCCACCTTCCAATGCAGGGACATCAGTATTAAGATTCTGTACGTATGCCATGGGGCAGCTAAGCTCGCTTGTCACAAGGAAAGATCCTGCATGACGCAACCGTCATAAGACCCGATGTAGCCAAATAAATAAATATTAAAAAAAAAAAAAAGGTAAACAATGACTCTGACTGCTTATTAGCAGTTTAGGGTTCAAAGTTCAGTGGGGAGAAGGTTGAACCAGTTGCCCTAATGGAAGCCTCATGAATCACTGTTGACTGACATCTGTCCCCATTCTCCTTGTTGTCCTTCCCACTCTGTCCCTGTGAACACATTTGACTATAAAGAGGTTTAGGGAGCCCCACCATCTTCCCAAGCCAGAGGTGAGCGACCGTCATCGCGTCGTCGTGTTCCCATCATGCTCGTCCACGTCCTGCTGATGACTTCATCAGCTCCATCTCCCAGCACATCCCATTTGTTCCTTTGTTTATTCCTTGAATCATTCATTCAACACATGTTGGTGATTGGTGAGAATTCCCTGGCGGTCCAGTGGTTAGGACTTCCTGCTTTCACTGTCTGCGGGACCCGGGTTGATCCCTGGTCAGGGAACTAAGATTCCACAAGCCTCCTGCTGTGGCCTAAAGGAAAACAAAACAGAATGAAACCCACGTTGGCTGAGATGCTGCTGTGTGCCAGGTGCTAGGTGAGTCACTGCTGACCTGGGGTGACCGCAGGGACTGGAGCCGATGGGTTGGGACGCTGTAACCACTCACCCACCCACCCCTGCCTTCAGTTTCCTCTGTGGACTTATTGACACAGTGACTCACGGTTACTGTGTTCGGGGGTGTATATTTGGATGGACTCTCTCTTAGGTACCACATTAAACATTTTAGCCTATATTAAGAGTCACTTTTGGAGAAGGAAATGGCAACCCACTCCAGTCCTCTTGCCTGAAGAATCCCATGGACGGAGGGGCCTGGCGGGCCGTGGTCTGTGGGGTCACAGAGGGTCGGACACAAATGAAGTGACCAAGCAGCAGCAGCAAGAGTCACTTTTAGGCTGTAACACACAGTAAGAAACTCCTTTAGAAAAGGCATTTATCTCCATTCATATTGAATACAATATTAGCCTTCACATGTGTGAGAAATAGTAACTTTTATTTTATTTTTATCATTTTATTATAATTATTTTTTGGCCATGCTGCACAGCTCGCGGGATCTTAGTTCCCCGACAGGGGTCTGAACCTGGGACATAGCAGTGAAAGCACCGAGTCCTAACCACTGGACTGCCAGGGAATTCCCAGTAACTTAGATTTTAAAATGGATATCTTTTGTATATATGTTTATGTGTATATATGTATATATGTTTGTATAAAACATTCCAAGTACCTACTTTAGATAGCAGTGCAGCCTCTTCACATTCTATGTAGAAAAAGATGGGACATAAATACAAATATATGGAAAAGAAAATAGTTAATGTGTTTTTAAAAAAATCTTTTGATTCTTAATTTTTTTTAAAGTAAGTGGAAGACTGCAAAGTATCAAATTCTTAATTCTGCTTTTTAATCTGAATGTTTCCTCAGTAATAAGTCAGTGTTTATCCTTTATTTAGTGGAATTTCTTTCTCTTAAGTGAAATATTTCCTTCTGAAAAATTTTAAGGTACCTTTCCAATTGATTTAACCAAGACACGGCTCCAGATTCAAGGCCAGAAGAATGATGCAAACTTTAAAGAAATCAGGTATCGAGGAATGTTGCACGCATTAGTGAGGATAGGCAGAGAGGAAGGCCTGAAAGCGCTGTATTCGGGGTAAGTAGACGTTTCAAATGGACAGACTTCACACTGAGACTTCACAGAGAAAAAGTCCAGGTTCGGGGTGTATTTGAAAAGAGCAAGTAGCAATGGTTGATTGTTTTCATTTCAACTTTGCTTTCTACATGTTTTGTATAGTGAATGTTGTGGTAAAACTTTTTACTATAGTCAAATACAGATAATGGTACAAAAATTACATTTGTTTTGAAACGTTCTGTAGTTCATTTTTTTCCTCTTCCCCTTGGCTATTACCGAGCTTTTTACCATAACAAAAATGATGTTGTATTCTCCGTGGACAAGAATTGCAGTGAACAGCTTTGCTGTAGTCCAGCGTTTAGTGAACATTGTGTTGTAGGCGCTGGATAGGAAAGTGATTAAGAAGGGACCCTGCCTCTATCAGAGGCCCTGCAGGAGGTTATTCTTTCGGATGATTTAAACGAAGGGAGATTGGATGAAAGGGGCTTCCCTGGTGGCTCAGTGGTAGAGGATCTGCCTGCAATGAAGGAGATCTGGGTTTGATCCCTGAGTCGGGAAGATCTGGAGAAGGGATTGGTTACCCGGTGCTGTATTCTTGCCTGCAGAATCCCATGGACAGAGGAGCCTGGTGGGCTACAGTTCATGCGGTCACAAAGAGTTGGACACGACTGAGCGACTAACACTTTCACTTTAATAAAAGGGCTGCTTAAGGGTTAAGGGAACAATTGAAGGGTTACCTAGAAACTGGCAAAATGAGAAATTGTTACCGAGGCTGGGACCAAAGGAACAGGGAGAAAAGAACAGTGTTAGCAGAGCCTCCCAGGGCTGAAGCCTTGAAGGAGCCTGTAGGAGCAGTAGAGGGATGCTCTGCTAGTGCCTGGGGAGAGGAGGAAATCCTCTGCTTCTTCCTGTCCCTCCTGCCCTCTCTTCCACCTTCTACCTGCTGACTCCTCCTGGAATCGGCTAGCAAGGGAGAGGGGTGGTAGTCCAGCAGCAGCTCCTGCCCTGAAGGAACTGTGTAGGGCAGAGCATCCACATAGTGTGTGACCTCACCCATGGAGTGATGGGAAAGGAGGAGACGCGCTGATGTCTCTTCCGGTTCTGGCGAGTATGCAAACGGAGGTTCTGTTCCTTGATCTAGGACCCAGGAGAGGAGAGCGGGTCGTTCGGACGTGAGGGTAATTAGCTCAGCGTGAACTCTTGCTCTGGTGGTAGGTGTAGGGCGTGTGAGTTGAGAAATCTGGGAAGCAGGTGGAAATGCATCCTAGAATCAGGGTTGGAAACATGAGTTCAGGAGTCAGCAGTCTTTGGGCAGCTGAAGCCATGCAAGTAGATGAGCTCATCTGGTAAGTGTGTGGAGCCAGGAGAGAAGAGAGGAAGGACAGAATCCCCTGGCCCCTCAGAGGACAGAGGTAGGATGCGCAGAGAAAGGAGAGGAATGGAAGAGGCTTAGGGAGGAGATGATTGTAAGCAGGGCCAAGGGTGGACTGGAGCAGATACCACAAGGCGAAGGGGCTTCATAAGATGCTGATTGAAAACCATCATTTGATTTAGTAATTGAGATGTCCCCTGGGCTCATTTTGGTGGGACGGGGGGAGGGGGGCGGATATTGATGGAGAGGTTGGAGGGAAGCCCAATTGCAGCCTAAGAAGAAGTGGTAAGTGTGGCAGGAGAACCTGGGAGTGTGAATGCCAGGTGATTATGAGATTGGGGAGGGTCCCTGGAAGGAGAGGGAATAACTGGAATAGGGCCCCCAGGGAGGTGGGTGGTGAACTTCAGAGAAGCCCTGGAGGGTGCTGACAGAGGCCAGATTTCATAGGGACTCTGTCCCAAGAAAGGAAAGCCCTCCACGATCAGGGAAATGGAACTCTGTGTTCACGTGTTCGTGAACGTTTTCACTGAGGATAAATACAGTGTGCTGAGCTGTCACTTAGGGAGCTAATAACTTGCACACATTTGACTGAACCCCCCTGTGTTTTTGCTGGATTTCGAACTTTTAAGAGAAATCCATCTTTGTGTAGTTTGCGGAAGGCAGACTGCATGCTTGTGTCCCTTGTGTGCATCCTCTAGAAGATTTTCAGTGACTCTTAAGAATTCCTGTGTCCCTTTGTCCCTTGGTTTGGCAGGATCGCCCCGGCAATGTTACGCCAGGCTTCCTATGGCACCATCAAGATAGGCACCTACCAGAGCTTAAAGCGGTTATTTGTCGAGCGTCCAGAAGGTGAGTGGGGAATCCTTTTTCCACTTATGGACAGGAGGTGGGTTGTTTAGTCTTTTTACTCAAGTGGTTTACGAACAGAGGAGAACTTTGGGCATAAAGTCTAAACAAATTCTGCCTAAAGCATGTCAGCATTAGCTGAATTTAGGAGGGTAACAGTTAAAAAGAGCAATTTACAAGCTTCTTAATGAGTTACTTCCACAACATCCAGACTAGGGAGTATGTCATTATAGTTCTAGCCTACTTAAAATTCTCTAAAATCCTAGGACTTATCACCTATTTTTCAGGAAAGCAGGCTGTATTTCTTAGTGTTAAGAACTCTGATTTGATTTGATTTTATTGCTGGTTGATTCTTTGACTTTGCTTTAATCCATAGAAGTTTCTATCTGTTTCACAAAGGAATGAGCACCCGTCACTCTTGGGTGAGAGCTGTGAGCAGGAGCAAAGCTGCTTTAAAGTGCGTCAGTGTATTCCAAATAAGTATGGTGTGCTTGAAAGTTTTATCTCCACGTTATCTCATAGGGTATCTTCTGTTCTCTTACCATGGTGTACTACCTCATCTTATTTACAATAGTTATATTTACACACACGAGTGAATTGATGGGTGGTTACTTTTCCATGATAATTCACATTCCTTCTTAGGTTTCAAGAAATTTTGCTATGGGACTTCCCCTGGAGGTCCAGTAGTTATGACTTTCACTCATAGAACTTGGGTTCAGGCCCTAGTTGGACAAGTAGGATCCTGTAAGCCAAGTGGTGCAGCCAAAAAAAAAAAAAACAGAATAAAAAGAAGTAACTAAAAAAAAATGAAGTTTTTCCTGAGAAAAATCTCTTCTGCCAACAAAATCCCAAATTCTTTTAAAATCATTTACTTTGTTAAGCATATATTTCTTTATTTTCCTAAGTGAACAAATGGTATGTAAGTGAATCTCATTTGTATATGCATTACATGAAGAGTTCTGTATATGTGAAAAGTCAAATAATGTGTCTTTGCAGATGAAACCCTTTTGATAAATGTGGTCTGTGGGATTCTCTCTGGAGTCATATCCTCAAGCATTGCTAATCCAACGGATGTTTTGAAGGTAGGCAGCCCTATATTTTGGGCTTCCCTCATAGCTCAGTTGGTAAAGAATCTGCCTGTAATGCAGGAGACCTGGGTTCGATTCCTGGCTTGGGAAGATCCCCTGCAGAAGGAAATGGCCACCCACTCCAGTATTCTTGCCTGGAGAATTCCACGGACAGAGGAGCCTGGCAGGCTACAGCCCATAGGGTCCTAAGAGTCCAACACGACTTAGCGACTAAACCACCACCACAGCCCTATAACCTTCAGGCACACTCTGCTTTTTCTTAATGAGATCAACACTCAGATCATGAAAATTTGAGAATATAACACTGTGCATGTGCGAGTCTGTTTACAGTTTTAGTGCTGGGAAGCTTCTAACTTAGAAACCTGCATTAGGGGGTTTCCCACTGGTACAGGTGAGCTCACGAGTAGAGCCCCTTCTTGGAGACTGTGGTGATTTGGGAGGTTTTGGTGACTAACCAGAGAAAAACATTTAGGCTTGGATGCATTTCACTTGTCATTGAAAATCTCCTGTGTTTTATTGGTTCATGAAAATAGGTGGACTGCAAGTTTTACACCAGTCGAGGCTGCACATTGGTGACCCTTTCAGAAGGCATTACGTTATCCATTAATCTGACTCCAGGAAATAATAAAGAAAATATTTACTTAACCACAAGTAGACATACCTTATTAGATGACCTTGCCGACAGTACCAGGATACAGCCTTCTTAAATCCCTTGGGACTAATGAATTAAAATCAGTTAGGTGCACGTCCTTGTTTGAACCGTCTCAAGTTTTCCCTTTCCTTCCCTCCCTCTCCTTCTCCCCCATTATTGCAAGCAGCATTCATGATGCTCCTGCTTTGTGCCAGTTGGTGCCCTGTGTACTTAGAATCCAAGAATGACTAAGGCAAGGACCCCGCCTGCAGTCTTCAGTCTCATAGGAGATTCTGATAACATCAAAGCTGTGCACGGCAGGGACGCTGCAGTTACACAGGTGCAAAGAGAACTAGTAGGCTCTGAGTTTACCCCGTGCTGGGGCTAGATCGCTGGAGAAAAGTTTCCGCACTCATTCACCTCTTACATGTGTGGAGAGGCAGTTTCCTGCATTTTGTCTTATTTTCGCATGTTACCATGGCAGTAGCAATCACCTTTAGAGTTAGAGGTAAATGCGTGTGCTCCCTCAGACAAAATAAGGTACCAGTTTTTAGTGAAAAGTCCCTCTTTATTTTTAAAAACGTGGAGAGCTACATCAAACGTTATTTTTATGTTGGCATCTCGGTCATGTGAATTCCATGGCTGTGGTAAAGTTCACTTGTAAGTTCAGAGTGTGATGGCGTCACATGGCTGTCCTTTGGCCAGCACGTCCGCATACCTTTCGGTTTGGCTGGAGGGAAATAACAGTGGCTTGGAGTAACTAATTTAAGAAGAGTGCTTGCCCATGCTTGATGCTGCCAGGCACACTGGATACTCATTAATTATGTGAAGTCTTAAAAATTAACACTCAGAGTCTTTCTTTCCTGCTTAGTAACCTAGAGGAAAATATGCCATTTTCTTTCCATTTCAAAAGACTATTATTAATAATAATAATTTTGTTTTGACACTTAACTCTGGACTTTCCTCGATGCTTTTTGATGATTCCAAAGTACCTAAGAACCAATCCATATAAACTTAAGCTAGCTTTATAGTAATATATATGGTACAGTTTTTTTCTTTTAATGGTTATTAAACAGCAGGTTGATTTTTTTTTTTTTTTTCCCTGAATTTGGGGAGAAACATGCTAGTTTCTTTCTCACGTTAGTCTTTAATCTCTAGATACGGATGCAAGCTCAAAGCAGCACCCTTCAAGGAGGAATGATAGGCAACTTCATTAACATTTACCAGCAAGAGGGCACAAGAGGACTGTGGAAGGTGAGCTGACTTGGTTCTTTTTCTTTTAAAAAAAAAAAAAGGTTTTTTTTCCCTATTTCCATTATTTTATCTAATCCAAATGGCATAAGGCAGTAACTGAACAATGACGTCTGCCCTTGAAGGGATCTTCTTCCTTAATTTCCTTAATTTGTAAAATGAAAACTTGTCATGATTTTACATCAGGAATGTGCCATGATTTTACAGTAACTTTTGTGCAATTCACATGGAAGAAATGCTATGAAGGCTGAATTTTTGTTTTTTTCTGTTTTAAGTTCTTAGGGAGAAGGGCTTACAGTTATCTTGGGTTTTTTTCAGTGGTATGGTTTCATGGCTTCTCTGAAGACCGTTAATCAGGCGCTGGTATGGAATGCTATTTCCTAGTGTTCTAGGGACTGTCAGTTCATAGAATGGATCCAAAAGGCGATCCAGTCCCATTCTCTCCGTACATCTGAGGAAACCGGAGGCGCTGAGCCGTGACTTGTCTTGGTGAAGGTCGTACAGTTAGTACCAGAATCAGAATTAGACTTTGGAGCTTCTGACTTCTTACCCTCTACTCTGCATTTTTCTACTCTGTCACTCTGCATTTCTACCCACCAGCAGGCAGACATAAAAATTGGCCATCGTTTGGGAGAGATGTTTGAATCTTCATTATTCATGTTTTTACCCAGGGCGTGTCCCTTACTGCTCAGAGGGCTGCTATTGTGGTCGGCGTGGAGCTGCCAGTCTACGACCTCACCAAGAAGCATCTGATTCTCTCAGGCCTGATGGGAGACACCGTGTATACCCATTTCCTGTATGTTTATAGATTTTTTTTTTAATTAATGTTTTAGGTATGCATGACTTTAGAGTGGAAATTTGCTACAAATTTATAGACATTTTAAAGAAAGTTTATTATGAAAGTATCATATTCTCATATTTGAAAATTATGGTACAGAAGTAAAGCAGGAAAAGGTACAATAAGCCTTTATCCTTTTACCTAGGTAGCCATTGTTAACTGTTTGATATGTACCTTCAGGTTTTTCTATGCACGTGTAAGTACGTCTACAAAAATAGATTGCTGTGTTGTGCTCAGGCGTGTCGACTTTTTACGACCATGTAGACTGTAGCCCGCCAGGCTCCTCTATCCATGGGATTCTCCAGGCAAGAATACTGGAGTGGGTTGCCATGCCCTCCTCCAGGGGATCTTCCCAACCCAGGGATCTAACCTGAGTCTCCTGCGTTGGCAGGTGGATTCTTTAGCATTGAGCCACCAGGAAAGCCCCACAAAAGTATTATTATATGTGCTTTATTATGCATCTATGATCGTGTTTAGCATTCTTTTATTTTTATTTTTATATTTAAAAATTTTTTTCAACTTTATTGAGGTGTAACTAGCAAGTAAAATTGTAAGATATTTAAAGTGAACAATGTGATTTGATACATATGTGAATTGTGAAATGATTACCCCCATCCAGTTAATTAACACATCCATCATTTTGTGTGTGAGAACAAAATTATTCTACTCTCGTAGCAAATTTAAATTATATATAATACTGTTATCCACCATAACCACCATATTATATATTAGACCCTCAGACCTTATTCATTTATTATTATTTTTTTAAATTTTATTTTATTTTTAAACTTTACATAATTGTATTAGTTTTGCCAAATATCAAAATGAATCCGCCACAGGTATACATGTGTTCCCCATCCTGAACCCTCCTCCCTCCTCCCTCCCCATACCATCCCTCTGGGTCGTCCCAGTGCACTAGCCCCAAGCATCCAGTATGGTGCATCGAACCTGGACTGGCATCTCGTTTCATACATGATATTTTACATGTTTCAATGCCATTTCATTTATTATTTTTAAAATTAATTATTTTGGAGTATAGTTGCTTTATAGGGCTTCCCAGGTGACTCAATGGTAAAGAATCCACCTGCCAATGCGGGAAACTCAGGTTCGATCCCTGGGTCAGAAAAGTTCCCTAGAGAATGAAATGACAACTCACTCCAGTACTCTTGCCTGGGAAATCCCATGGACAAAGGAGCCTGGGGTAGCCAAAGAGTCAGACCAGAACTGAATGACTAAACAACAGCAAGTTGCTTTATGAGACCCTCTTCATCTTAAAACTGAAAGTCTGTGTGCCTTTCCCAACCTCTTCCCTGTTTCCCCCACCCCTAGCTCTCGCAGTCACTTTTCTGCTCTGTTTCTATGACATCTGGCAACTTTGGAGACTGTTGTGATTCTTAAGCCTCAGCTGGACAGGGAGTGCCAATGACATCTCCTGGGGAGAGGCTGGTGAACCGTGTATGTCTTACACTGCACAGGAAAGACCTTCACAACACAGAATTATCTGTTCAAAGTGTTAGTAGCTGCGAAGCTGTGAAACCGACTCTTGAGTTAGTTGATACCAGGACTGGTCTATGGTCCAGGTATCAGTTTAGTGCTACCATGGGCCCCCAGTGGGCATTATATTACAGTGAGGAAATCTTTTTCTCTGATCTCTTAGAACAGGGTAGTTATGATACAGCTAAAATTACTCTGATGTCTGTTTAGAGGTGAATAGATAGATACAATAGCTCATCCTTGGAAGATGTTCCTTGTATGTTTCTGTATTCCTTCCTGTTTCCATGACAGTCCAGAACCTCAAAGGTATTGTTAGCCGGGACTGGGATTTATAAACCAGGATAAACAGTGCTGGTGTTTGGAAGTCTGTGTAGCGCTTTAGATAGGGTCCTTATTCACGTGTATTCTGTCCAGTGTTACCTGTTACATGTTAACCTAATTGGGGGGAGGCCGTTTCCTGCCTTTGATATGCTTTTCTAATGGTCTCTTCTTACAGCTCAAGCTTCACCTGTGGGCTGGCGGGAGCCCTGGCCTCAAACCCTGTGGATGTGGTGAGAACGCGTATGATGAACCAGAGAGTCCTCCGAGATGGCAAATGCCCTGGCTACAAAGGTACCCTGGATTGCTTGTTACAGGTGAGTGGGGTTGTCCGTCCGTACCCTGTTGCGAGTTCTTTCTGTGGCTTCTTGGCTTCCATGTCATCCTCTGAAGAGTTTCTCTTCATGATTTAAATACACAAGGGTTTGGAGCCCGATGAACCTCTGGTTCTGTCACTGGTAATCCTGTGACTCTGGTCCATACAGACAGTGTGCACCTCAGCCTCCTCACAAGTGGCACAGTGGTACCACCCGTGTCACGGGATTATTATAAAAATCATTGTGCTAATACTGCCGAAATAGTTAGCGTGGTGCCTGGAGTAATGTTAGGTAGAAATATTATATATGTTTGTAATAAGTATAAGCATAGTAATAAAGCCTTGTTCATAGAATATGATATATTAATATAAGGGACACTAGTGAAATAAGCACATTTACTTAGTCTTCAACATTCTGTGGATGGCTTCTGTCTGTGAATCTGCCCCCCAAATACGTGTATACATGTATGTATATTATTTTTTTTTAATATATTTTATTTTTTAACTTTAGTTAAAAAATTGGTTTTGCCATATATCAACATGAATCCGCCACAGGTATACACGTGTTCCCCATCCTGAACCCTCCTCCCTCTTCCCTCCCTGTACCATCCCTCTGGGTCGTCCCAGTACACCAGCCCCAAGCATCCAGTGTCGTGCATCGAACCTGGACTGGCGATTCGTTTCATATATGATATTATACATGTTTCAATGCCATTCTATATTATTTTTAAATTTATATTTATTTAATCAAAGAAGTATCTAAGTTTTGAGGGCTTAATATAACTAAGATGAGTGGTGCCCTAAAGCCTAGAGATGGTACAGAGTATTTGCCTAAAACGGGCTTTTATAAATACAAAATCTAAATTAATATTTAGAAATGAAAGTTCATTTTTCTTCTGTCTCTGCTCTGCTGTGAAGGGTGAGAAAATACTCATATTTTCTGTGATGGCAGTAGAACTGTGTCTGCTTCCAGAATATATCACCTTCCTGTTGAGTCAAACTGGAATGAATATCCTTCATTCAGACATCTCTGAAAGGAAACCATGAATCTTAACCTTAATTCTCGGTTTAAATAACTGGGCCTACTGTTGATGAGTAGATGAAAGTTTGCGACTGTCTCTGCTACCGGACTGCCAGCAGCCAAAGATGAGGGACCACTTCTGTGGTTGCTGTTTTCCATCATGATGCTGGCACACCCCTAGACTTCAAAATGAAGCAAAAATACTTAATGTTGCCTATCCAATCACATCAAGTAAAGGTCCCCTGAATTATATCTTTATCACTGTCGCCTCCCTTTCTAATTTATGACCTGTTGTGAGTCCACATGGCAAGGAGGCAGTAGACTCTAGTTTGGAGTTAAATCTCACTTCTTCTTCATCCAGCTCCTGTTTGCTCTGGGTGTGGGATGGTTTGGTACAGAGCCTGAGTCCTCACCTAGGCAGGAAGCTTTAAAGAACAAAGAAAGGCAGTGGGCAATGATTTTGTAGATAGTCCTTCCAACAGAATTTTATTTTTAAGAAAAACAGACCAGTTCAGTTCAGTCTGACTACTAATTAAGGCATATTTGACATAATTGGGAAGTTGGATGCTAACTTCTTTTTCCCCCCTCCCTTCTAACAGACATGGAAGAATGAAGGGTTTTTTGCTCTATATAAAGGGTTTTGGCCAAATTGGTTGAGACTTGGTCCTTGGAATATTATTGTATCCTTTTCTGTTGCAGTAGATCTGAACAAAGATATACCTAAAGAATGTTGTTTGCATAAACTGTCGGGTTATTAATTATAATTAAAAGATTTTTTTCTCTTTTGAATTCTTCTCATTCAAGAAGTTAACTATTCAGTTTCTTTATACACAGGTAGAAAGTCTCTCTGCCAGCCTCTGTGAAACTTGGTTTAATGATGGTGTTCTTGAAAGCCAATGATATCAGTGAAAACCTTTATTTAGACTCTGCTCTAGGAGCTGAGTTTGTTTTTTATTTCAGAGAGAGACAAGGACTTATTTATTTATTCTGTAAATCCCTGGCCACCCTTGGGCAGGATGTGGCTTGGCAGCTATGTTATAGAATGCTCGAGAGTGCCCAATGATGGGAATTAGCTTCTGAATTATTTGCCTGATTAGCAGTTTGTCCTCCATGCCAAAGTGAGAGGCAGGAAAGAAACGGCAGTTTATTAGGAATGAAAGGGCAGAATTATGAAGTAGGAGATGTTGGTTTCTACCAGTTTTGTTCTACTTAAAAAAAATTTGTTTATTTTTAACTGAAGGATAATTGCTTTACCACCCTTGTTCCTCATTATCTGTGCCTCCCTCGCATGGAAGCTTGCCTACCGGCCACCCTGGAGGAGAACTTCCCAGGGTTGCTGCCTTCTCTTACAGACTTCACTACTCTTATAGTCTTCCCCAACATTAGAAAACTAGCAGTGTGGATGTACTCCCAGAGGCTGTTGCAGCTGATGCAAGGGATTTGTGTGCCTCAACTGTGATCTGTCTCTTCCAGGCCGATCTTGGGAAGGCTCCTTGGGAGCTCTTTTGGGGTGGTTGAGGATGGAGCCCTCGTGTTTCATCATGCCCCCAGCACATGGTCTGCCCAGACACGTTTGTTAGGAGGCGTGTGCTATTTGTGGGTCGGTTTTGATACGTTAAGATGGCATAAAATGTCAGCCTTAACTAATACACCTGCAGTTCTTTGTGACCTATGAGCAGCTGAAGAAACTGGATTTGTGACAATCAAGCCTGCATGAGACATCCTCTGAAAACGCTCACTTCTGAAATAGCGAAGCCTCCTGTCTTTCCCACTGCTTCTCACTGCTTGGCCTGCCACAGATTAAGGTGTGAGCGAGCAACAGGTGAGGGCTGGGTTAGCTTGGATCGCTGTGCCCCGGCATCGGATACTCTGCACCAAATGTTAACGGCCTCGACTGTAACATCTAGACACTAGTCCTTACCATTCAAGTGCCCTTCGACGTCAAAGATAACAGGAAGTGCATGTTTCTTGCTAAAGAAAACTTGCATGAAGGTCAGGAACTGTGAACCATTTCCTTCAGGCGAAGAATAACTCCTGGAGCACCTCAGCTCATAGCCAAGACTCCCAGACTGTTCTGAAGAAGCTCTTTGGAACCGTGGGACGGAACGTCTCAGACGGTGTTACTGTTCCTGAGCTTTTGGGGGGCTTTGGCTTCGTGTCTGCTGAAGAAATTCACACATGGAGATGTGATGTACCCCAAGTATAAACAGGGCGGGTTAGAGATCGCTGGAACATTGCACTGCTTTGTAATTTCCTATTTTGGCAGGATCTTTCACTTATAATAAGTGACTTTTAAGCCTTTCACCACCCTTTGTGAGGAATTGTTACAAAGTATTACCATCTGAACTCATGATGGTGTGAGAGGTTGGCTTGGGAGGTAGCAAAGTCTGTGTTGTGGGAGGTGTGTTTAAGCAACTTGGGTTCTGTCCTAGCTAATGGTAGTACTGGGTTGGCCAGAACCTTTGCTCAGGTCGTAAGAGCGTGGGGAAAATCCGAACAAACTTTTTGGCCAAGTCAATAATTTGTGATATTAGCAAAGTTTCTGTGTCCCAGTCTGTACAATGGGGATAATAACATGTATTGATACTGAGTGTCAGGTGAAGAAAACAGTAGCTCCTACTACTGGCCTTGTAGCATAAGTGTCTTTACATCATGATGTCGTATAGCCATAATTCCAAAATAAATAGTTCCTGTGTGTGAAGAGAGTCGTTTTATCGTGAACTTCTCCCAAGGGAGGTCCTGTGATAAAACTCTTGTGAAAGAAAGAGGCTAACGTTCTGTTGTTTCCCTTAGTGAAATGTAGCAAGTTAATCGAAAAGTTGATTTTTTCAGATTTCCCAGGTTTTACTTTAGTTTTGGTCATGTTTGTTAAAATATTTCCTGTCTTGGATTTCCTTATCAGTTTGGATGGAAAATCCTTGCTTGAAATTTGAAAAGCAATATTTTTGTATACCTAGAGTCTGATAAGAGGTATATAATAGCTTCCTTCTTTTCTTCTAAAGACAGGATATCATTCTTCTTTCTCGTCTTTTATCTTACTCTTTTCAAAATAAAAAGTGACTCTGAGAGAGTCCCAGGACCTTTATACTTCTAGAAGACATCCCTAGAAAAGGAAATATATTCAGCATTCACTTGGGTAGCGTTGGTTCTACCCTTAGAGTGTGCTCAGTCATGTCCAACTCTTAACTACCCCATGGACTGTATCCTGCCAGGCTCCTCTGTCCGTGGGATTCTCCAGGCAAGAATACTGGAGTGGGTTGCCATTTCCTCCTCCAGGGGATCCCCCCGACCCAGGGGTCGAACCTGTGTCTCTTGTGTTGGCAGGCAGATTCTTGACTGCTGCGCCACCTGGGAAGCCCTGTGAGAGTACCAGTAAATACGTCCTCCCTGGGGCTCCAGGACAGTCACCTCTGCCATATATGCAGGTTCCCAGTCCGTCCAGCCCCTGGACTGCTTCCTCCTTCAAAGCAGAATAGAAGGCACGCAGATTTTTCTTGGGGATTGGGCAGTTTTTCCTCCCTGTCTCTCTCACCTTGCCTTCTATATTAATGCTGACTTTGAAAATAAGATTTTGTGAAGCAGGATTTCTGTTCCAAAAGGAAGAGCTAAGGCAAGAAAGGAGGCGGTCAGAGGGGCAGGTAGGTGTTGATTGCTTCAAGATTCAGATGGAAGTCTAGTTCTCGCTGACCAGCTCCAGATGTGATACTAGAGAGCTGAGCCCCTTCAGACCTCGTCCCTCGTACTAAACCATATCTTTAGAGAGGAGACTTCTCTTCTTACCAGAACATTCCATTGATGTAAGGGCTTTCTATAGAAAGGCTTTCACTTTTGGGCTCCTTGAGTTTAAAGGATGACTTTTTATGAGCCACTCTTTGTTTTTCTCCCTTAATGTAGAAAACATTGTAAGTATACATATAATTCCTAAAACAGTAGAAGCGAGTTCATTTTGAAGACCATGAACAGATTGAATGTCACGTAATATTTATTATATCAGTTTATTCAA
This sequence comes from Bos taurus, assembly GCF_002263795.3. NCBI lineage: Eukaryota > Metazoa > Chordata > Mammalia > Artiodactyla > Bovidae > Bos > Bos taurus. The sequence goes on from NC_037339.1 coordinate 15,566,824, forward strand.
ATATGTACATGTTCATACCAGGATGAAAAGAAAACCAAACCCCTCTGTAAAAGGTAAGCACATTTTAAAGACATGTATTTCTTCAGTGCAGACTTATTATAAATACCTTATAGAACAGAGTCTTAACCTGTTTTGATTTTTTTTTTCCCTGTTCCCTGAAAGAGTTATGCAGTTACTGAAGCTTCTAACCAAGGAAGAACTTGAAGGACTGGGAGACTTGGTCCCCTTGTCTATGGGGCTATGAATATAAGTTCCCTCCCTCCACTCCCTTGGATATTGTTAAATGTAGCGAAGGGATTTTTAGCTTTTATAACCCAAATGAAGAAAGTGGATTTTTTTGTTTGTTTGTTTGCTTGTGGATTGGTGTAATCATTGATGGCTAAGTTTGGCTGATTGTGATATAAAGAACGGCTTCTGTTTTCTGTATTTATTCATGCACCAGAAATAGTGTATATTATTATATAAAGACTATAAATGTTTTCATAAGCCTTTATATTTTGAGCTCTTTATTTAAACATTGTTGGAAAATGTGGCATAAACCTTGTGTCATTATTTAATAAACTGTGGTAATATATAATAATAAAAATGATTTGTGGTTATTTCAGATGCATAGAAACATTTGAACAAAAACAAGCTCTGAAACGTCCAGGAAGCTGGAGTAGATCTGGCGTCCATGAAGCGGCTGCAGACATTTCTCTCTGCTTAGAGAAGTTGTCGAGATCATCTTACTAATTGCCTGGAGACATGTGTGGCCTCCCAGTCTGCAGCTCCGCAGAGGCCAGTGAATTTGGCTCATTGGGTTTGCTGGGCAAGGCAGCTTTGAGATAATGGAACACAGGTGGGATGCCATCAGGGCCTTGAAATTTCAGGACCCCTCAGTCCTTCTTCCAGTGCCTGGTGTTGGCAAGATCCTTGGTTAACTGTTGGCTAGGCAGACACCTCTAGTTGGGTATAAAACAACCAGGGGATGAAATGCAAACCTGGTTCATTATTTATTTTTTTTACTTGAAAATATTTTCTAGGTGCCTGTCTTAACATTTGAATTAAACACAGTGGTCTATTGAAAAAACAGAATTGGCAAAAAAAAAAAAAAGAGCCTTGTGGTCTCTGGTCCCCTAACCTAAGAGATCAGATGACCCACCTTTATGTGATCGAGTTCACGTGAAGGTCAGCGGGAAGAGCTGGCTGCTGGTGAACCTTAAATGCTTGGAGAGTTCACATCCCACTGGATCCGGGCACCTGTTAGACACGCTGGGCATGGAATCCAGGCTATCTATTTTTAAAGGCACAGCTGATGCCTTATATAGGAAAAAAGTTAAGGTGTAGACTTCTATAGGTATATCATGAACTCAACACTTAGAGGAAAAAGCATAAACTTACATCAGTAGGGAATGGTTGTAAAGGTTGTGGATTAGGCTTCTCCAGAGAATAGCGGACCAGTGGGATGAGTGTGTGCGCCCACGCGTGATTTATTTTAAGGAGTATGCTTATGTGATTGTGGGAGGCTGGCAAGTCTAAAACCTGTAGGGCAGTTGCGCAGGACAGAAGACTGGAAACTCAGGCAGGGTTTCTATTTGTCTTTTTTTTTCCTTTGGCCGTGCCATGCAGCTTGAGGCAGTGAATACACTGGACTGCCAGGGACCTCCCTCTGTTTTAGTCTTGAGTTTCTCTGGGAAACCAGTTTTTCCCTCCTAAGATCTCTAACTGATTGAATGGGGCCCACCCATATTATGGAGTGTAATTTTTTTTTACATGATTTTAAAAAATTTAATTTTTTGGCTCTGTTCCTGTACACAGGGTGTTTCTAGTCTCAATGAGGGGGAGCTTCTCGATGTGGTGGTTTCTCCTGTTGCGAAGCACAGGCTCCAGGGCTTACGGGCTTCAATATTGTGAGTCCTGGGCTGTGGAGCTTGGGCCCAGTAGATGTAGAATACAGACTGAGCTGCCCCTCGGAGCGTGAGATCTCTGAACAGGGATAGAATCGTGACCCCTGCATTGGCAGGCAGATTCCTAACCAGGGAAGGCCAATATGGAGTGTAATCTTAATGTCAACTGATTGTAGATGTTATCCACAGCTGCACATATCTTCATGGCAACATCTAGACTAGCACTTGCCATACACCTGGGCACTGTAGCAAGGTCAAATTGACACAAAATTTAATCATCACAGGGTAGAAAATTACTGATATTTTCTTTATGCATAATCGTATTGGTTGGTTTGAAAACTGATGTTTTGCCATTTAAAGAAAAATCTTAAAAAAAAGGACTAATTTGGAATACAAATGTTCAAAGTACATATATGTGAAGGGCATTGGGGGAAGTGAGAGTTGCAGTGTGTGTAGCAGACTATTTGCATTTTGACTATGTTTGTAAAGTATACCTAATGTTTGTCAAACATAAAATTGAGCTGAAAGGTTAAATGGGAAACTTGTTTATTTCAGTTTTAACTACTTCTTATTCCTCAGTAAACTTAGTACTTTTGTAATTTAAAAGTTTTTTAACTTTTTTTTTTTTTGGATAGTGGGGGAAACCTCTAGAAGAGTGTATCATGTACATACTTAGTCTCTAAACACCAGAGTATGTTAATACAATTTTTAGACTCCCCCTGACATAATGATTTTCATATTATATGCAGTTTCATTGTATTATATGGTAGAGCGACCACTACATTTTCATTTAAGAGGTTTTGCTTCATCAATTATAATCTTGCAAATAGATTTCTAAAACACCCCACAATTCTCTGTGGAAGCAGAAACTGACAAAATGTAAGCTGTTACCTTTCTCCACTGAATGTATGCGTGAGAATCCCAGTGATTCTCGACCTAAAAGTAGTCTCATCTGACAGTTAATGCCAGGGTTATGAACAGCCAAGAACTGCTTCGTTTTGAATTGTGTGACTACTTTACCTCTTTTTTGGTGCAGGGGAGAGAGGGCTGTGTGACACGCAGGATCTTAGTTCCTGGACCAGGGATCAGACCCGTGCCACCTGCAATGGAAGTGTGGCATCCTAACCACTGGGCCACCAGGGAATTCCTGCATCATTATTTTATTTAAATACTTATTTGATTTTTTATTTATATGGCTGCACCGGGCCTTAGTTATGGCATGGAAGATCTTTAGTAGCAGCATGAATGCATGCTTAATCGCTAAGTCTGTCCGACTCTTTGCGACTCTGTGGACCGTAACCCACCAGGCTCCTCTGTCCAAGGGATTCTCCAGGCAAGAATACTGGAGTGGGTTGCTGTGCTCTCCTGCAGAGGATCTTCCCAACCCAGGGATCAATGCCATCTCTTGCGTCTCCTGCACTGTCAGAGGGGTTCTTTACCATGAGTGCCACCTGTCTTAACTGTGGCATGTGGAATCTAGTTCCCTGACCAAGGATGGAATCTGGCCCCCAGCATTGGGAGTGTGGGATCTCAGCCACTGGACGACCAGGGAAGTCCCCCTGCATCACTATTTTAATTTGCTCTACTACTTGGTGCTGTTTTACCACAATAATTTGCAGAGTGTTTGCGTGCCTGTGTGCTTAGTCATGTCCAACTCTGCGACCCCATGGACTGTAGCCCACCAGTCTCCTCTGTCCATGGAATTTTCCAGGCATGAATACTGGAGTGGCTTGCCATTTCCTACTCCAAATTTGCAGAGTAGATCATACCAAAAATACTTGCCATGTTAAATGGAAGCAACCTGCAGAGGTTTGTTCATCACTTCTGGGACCTTTATGTGATAAACATTATCTTAAGGTCGCCAAAGAGTCTGAGAATTGGGGTAAGAGCGTTGTGTGTGCTCTTTCTTACTGAGCTCTTTATTTACCCAGTTTCTCTTATGACACAGATTTGTTAGTGTTCAGTTCAATTGCGGTAAAATATGCATTTAAAAACTTGCCATTTTAATCATTTTTGAGTGTATAGTTCTGTGGCATTAAGTGCACCATCATCCATCCCCATAACTGTCCCATCTGAACTCTGTACCCACTAAATAAGTCCACATTTTCTCCCTTCCTCCCAAACCTGGGAACCCCTGTTCTATTTTCAGTCTCTAGGAGGTCTTCCATGTTTTTCAATTTTTCCTCCTTTTAAAGGCTGAGCAATAGTTTTGTTATGCACATATGCCACGGTTTGCTTATTCATTCATCCATCAATGAGCACTTGGGCTGTTTGCATGTTTGAGCTATTATAAATCATACTGCTATAAATATGAATGTAGTAATGTCTCTCTGAGACTCTGCTTTCAGTCCTTTTGATTATATACCCAGAAGTGGAATTGCTGGATCATATGGTAATTGTATTTTTAATTTTTTTAAGAACTCCATACTGTTTGCTACAAGGGCTGTACTATTTGACATTCTGACCAACAGTGCCAAAGGGTTCCACTTGATCCACATCCTTGCTAACACTTCTTGTTTTCTTTTCTTTTTTTTTAATGGTAACTATCCTAACAGATGTGAGGTGTTATCTCATTGTAGTTTTGATTTGCATTTCCCTAATAATTAGTGGCGGAGAAGGCAATGGCACCCCACTCCAGTACTCTTGCCTGGAAAATTCCATGGACGGAGGAACCTGCCAGTCCATGGGATCACTGAAAGTTGGACACGACTGAGTGACTTTACTTTCACTTTTCACTTTCACTTTCATGCATTGGAGAAGGAAATGGCAACCCACTCCAGTGTTCTTGCCTGGAGAATCCCAGGGACGGGGAAGCCTGGTGGGCTGCCGCCTATGGGGTCGCACAGAGTCGGACACGACTAAAGCGACTTAGCAACAGCAATAATTAGTGGTGTTGAGTATCTTTTTTTTGCTGTTCTTGTTGTCCATTTGTATATCTTTGGAGAAATGTCTATTCAAGTTCTTTACTTGTGTTTGAATTGGGTTGTTCGGTCTTTTTGTTGAGTTTTGGCAGTTCTCTATATGATTCTAGATATTAATCCCTTATGAGATATATGATATGCAAATCTTTTCTCCCATTCTGTGGGTTGCCTTTTTACTCTCTGATAGTGCCTTTTGCTAAACATTATAAAACTTAATGAAGTCCAGCTTGCTTCTAAGGGCTTTATTGCTTTATGGTCTTACATGTAGGTCCTTGGTCTATTTGGAGATAATTTTTGTGTATGGTGTTAGATAAGGGTCCAACCTCCTTTCTGTGTGTGTGGATACTCAGTTTCCCCATTACCATTGAAAAGACTGTCCTTTCTCCATTGAATAGTTTTGTCAAAAATCATTTCAATATATATGTGAGGATATATTTCTGTATCTTCATGGGTCTATCTATGCCAGTTCCACAGTTTTGATTACTGTGGGTTTGTATTCAGATTTGAAATCAGGAAATGTGAATCCTGCAGTTTTATTGTTCTTTTTTGAGATTGTTTTGGCTTATTTGGGTTCTTTGAGGCTCCATATGAATTTTAGGATGGGTTTTTCTGTTTTGCAAAAACCATCATTGGGATTTTGATAAGATTGCATTGAACCTGTAGATTTATTTGGGTAGTATTGATATTTTAATAATATTAAGACTTAAAAGCCATGAACATGGGATGTATTTCCATTTATTTGTGCTTTACTTTCATTTGTCTCTAAGTATTTCTCATTTCCCTTGTGACTTCTTTACTGATACCTTGTTTGAGAGTGTGTTGTTTAATTTCCACAATTTTGTGAGTTTTTCAGTTTTCCTTTAGTTACGAATTTCTCACTTTATCTCATTGTGACCAGAGACCCTTCACAGAGACTCAAGCAAGAAGCAACCTGAAGTTCTTCTCTAAGAGTGATGAAAGAGGACTTCCTTGGTCCAGTGGTTAAGAATCTGCCTGCCAATGCAGGCGGCACGGGTTTGATCCCCGGTCAGGGAAGATTCCACGTGCCACGGGGCAACTGAGCCTGTGTGCCACAACTCCTGTGCCTGAGCTCTAGAGCCCGCAAGCTGCAGCTCCTGAAGCCCTTGTGCCAAGAGCCTGTGCTCTGCAACTAAAGAAGCCGTTGCAGTGAGAAACCTGCCTGCCGCAACTAAAGAAAGCCCAGCTGAAGCAAGAAAGACCCAGCATAGCCAAAAATAATAAATACTTTTTTAAAAAGAGCGATAGAAGAGACTGTGGAGTTTGAATCAGGCCTGGAAAGGGTCCAGCAATTTGGTTATGACTACAAATGGCTGAGTGCTCCTCCGTTCTCAACCAGGGAGGTCTTTTCTGCATCCTGGGTGAGATCCAGCCTACCTTGTACTTCCCCTTGTTAAAGGATGATTTTCAGGAAAATGTAAAAGCATGATTCGTACAAATATAAATTAATGAAACGAAAGGAGTGAAACAGGGAAGAAGTCTCAAAAAATGTCCAAGCAAATTAAAAATATAGCCAGATTTTTAGAAAACTACAATATTTTGGAAATCTTTATGACTGAAGAACATCATTGGACTTAAATAGGTAGGCAGTTTGCCTTTAAATCCTGATGTGACTTCTTTCCCCCAAGGTTCCTAATTAAAGAAAAAAAATTTTAGCTAGTTTAAAAAAATTAATTCAATGAGAGGGAATTTGTTCAATACTGAGAGTTTGAAGCCTATACTTGTATTGATTCATTTTTAAAGAGCAATAAAGTTTGTGTAAGATAAAAAATAGACAATTCTTTGAAGAGAGCAATAGTAAACTGTAAAATAGATCTTAAGAAATTTCTCTGTATACAGCTTGAGACAAGGAGATGGGAAATATGAAAGGTTAAGAAGATTGGGGGATAGAATGAAAAGGTTGTATTTGGACAAGTTCCCATCAAGAAGCAGACTTTATGTAAAGACTTGAATGAAGTTAAAGAGACTGACCATGGTTGTTAGAAAACCTGGATATGAGCAGTGGTGGGAAATCTTGAAGAAGCAAGGCTGGGAAATCAAGTTATTTTTTAGCACCATAATATAATAATGCTTTTTATTCCATTTCTTTAAATTTTATTGCTAGTAAACATGCAGTTCATAGCTTTTTGAGGTCGAAATCTTGGCAAGTAGTTATGTCTTTATTCAAAATATGCCTTGATTCTAAATTGGAAGCTGGGGGACCGTATGTCTGATCTAAGAAAGCAATTCTGTTGTGAAATAAAGCCTAACTTACTATTTAAGTAAATTGTCCAGATTTAAAGTGATTTATACAGATCACTGATGTGTGAATAAGAAACTGATACAGTGAGTAAGCAAAGAAATAATTTGAAAAGGCAAACAGATCTTCAAATACTTGTTGAAGCTATAAAAACCAACACTAAGAGAAGTGATTCTCATAATAAATTAAGGATCGTGTAGGAAGAAATTCAACAGTTTCAAATTACCATGCTCTGAAAAATGCAAGAGGGAGTTGCAGACAGGCGGGTGCCATAAGAATATTTTCTTTCAAATGATCTCATCTTGTTACTTCATTGTAAGCCATGGAGTGAACGCATAAATCTGAGAAGCCTGATGTTTAATCCATGCTCCTCACCGATGCTCTGATTTAATGTTTTGGCACTTAAAGCTCACCTACTGGGTAAAGTAAGGAGCAGGTGAGAGGAGCTTGATGCTACAGCGTCAGCTGTTTTTGCAATGTTACATTATTGGCTGGGATCTTTGGCAGTGGTCAGATTTTAGTCACCGAGTGGGGCTGACCGAGGCGAGACCTTGAGGTAGACCAGAAGGAGGATTTGGGATCTGTATCTCCCATCTCCTCTGCGTTCTCCTCCCATCCTTGATCTGGAACACCCGTGACTCTTGTCCCATGGACAGTTTTCCATTTCCGGGGGCCTATTCTAAGACATTAACGGATGAAAAGTCTTAAGAAGCAAAGATGCAGCTTTAGAATGTTTAGTTACAGACATTTATAGTACGTAATAGGGACATTCACCATTATCTGTGCCTTTAGAGCAGCAGGATATAATGTGTGGCATTTTTTTTTTTCTTCTTTTTTTTGCTACGATGCCTGGCAAGCAGGATTTTAGTTGTGTGATCAGGGATCGGACCCATGCCCCCTGCTATGAAAGTTGGAGTCTAAGACACTGGACCATCAGGGAAGTTGCTTTGTGGTGTTTCTTGAACCAAAGCCTTTGATCAGTGTTTTTAATGTGTTTTCATTTCATATACATATATGTATACTTTTTTTTATGAATCAAGAGCATGATTGTTTTAGGATTGCCACATGATTTCAGCTTCTACCCCACCTCCCTTGCTATTTTAATTAAGCTATAGAAGAACAGGGATTGATTTATATGCAAATGGTATGTACAAGCTAGATTTAGAAAAGGCAGAGGAACCAGAGTGAATTGCTAACATCCGTTGGATCATAGAAATAGCTAGAGAATTCCAGAAAAACATCTGCTTCATTGACTATGCTAAAGCCTTTGGCTGTGTGGATCACAACAAACTGGAAAATTCTTAAAGAGATGGGAATACTGGACCACCTTACCTGCCTCCTGAGAAATCTGTATTTCTCAGGAGGTCAAGAAGCAACAGAACCGAACATGGAACGACAGGCTGGTTCCAAATTGGGAAAGGAGTACATTAAGGCTGTATATTGTCACTCTGTTTATTTAACTTATGTGCAGAGTACATCATGCGAAATGGCGGACTGGATGAACCACAAGCCAGAGGCTTATGAAACAAACCCTCCAAAGAGACCCCAGGCCAGGATGCTGATGCTCTCCAGTGGCCACCTGGGATCCAGCTTCTGTGGCAAGGACGGGAGTATCCCCAGGCAGCCTGGTACAGATACGTGGGGTCCTAGTCGCTATTCTGGCCAGAAAGGAGTGGGCCCTGCATGGCTGTCTCGGTGTTAGGGCGAGCCGGCCACTGGCTCTGGAGCCCCCCGGCACCCGCCCACCTGCTGCGGCCACCCGGAGGTGCACGTGCAGACTTGGAGGAGGGGAAGGAAGGGAAGCCAGACCACAGAAACCACGGGCAGCCCTGGCTGGCCCTGGAGGCTCACCCACAGTTGTTCTTTAGCAAGCTCACAACCCAGTAAGGAAGTTGGGGCTGGGAGAGGTGAAGCAAAAGTGGCAAAAATTTTTTTCTCCTCCTCCTGTTTCAAGTTTACAGTTCAATTCAACAAAATGCCAGTCACATTTGATAAAAATCTGCAGATGAAAAATTTAAAATGCAGGATCTAGGTTATTTCAGGTGGATATCTGCCTGTTATCCCATGACATAATCATGAAGGTTATTTAATTTGAAAAAGAAGAGATGTGTTTTTGCTTTTTGATTGTTTTGTTTTTAATCATCAAAAACAAACAAAACATCCCTCATTTACCAACCAGGCTGTTTATTTTAAAACAGAAGGCTGGAGAGCATATTTCCACCCAGGAGAGTCCTCAAAGGTGACCAGTACCCCCTTTCCCCACATCCAGCCGAGAGAAGAAGGAAGGGATCTACTTTGGAGGTGGGGACAACCACTTTAGACCTGTGTCAGGGTTCAGTTATTTTAGATTTACTGCTAGTACATATTTACATGTTTTCCACCATAACCTACTGGTCCCTGGCAGGGAGTCACAAGCTGAATGAGCAACACATGGGGAATTAATACCAGCAGAGGCCAGTGGAGGTGGCTTCCAATTCTTGGTCAATCCCCTGAGGTCCAAGTCCTTTTAGCTTTCCTTTCTTTCCTCTACAGTTGGCCCAGCTGTTGCTCAATTTCCAGGCTGCTGTGGTGTTTATGCTCAGAGAAGGCAATGGCAACCCACTCCAGTGTTCTTGCCTGGAGAATCCCAGGGACGGGGGAGCCTGGTGGGCTATCGTCTATGGGGTCGCACAGAGTCTGACATGACTGAAGCAACTTAGCAATAGCAGCAGTGGTGTTTATACTCATGTTCTTAATTTCAGAAAACAGTCACAAATCCCTTTCAGGAAACTTCCTTTCCTCTACCCTTTTCTGAAAGACTCCTCAAACCATTGCCTTATATATTTTGGCCACACTGTGCCATGTAGGAACCCCAAGGACTGAACTCGTGACCCCTGCAGTGGAAGCATGGAGTCTTAGCCAGTGAACATCAGGGAATTCCCTGCAATATATATATCCCACAACCTAACTCGTCTCTGCTTCTTTATGGCAGGTCCCCAAATAGTTGCACATGTGTGTAGAACTTTATGGGTTCTCAATGGAACACTAATTAGGGACTTCTCTGGTGGTCCAGTGATTAGGACTCCACAATCCTTGGTCAGGGAAGTAAGATCCTGCAGCACAACCAAAGCAAAAAACAAAAAACACTGCCCATTCTTAACTACTCCCATTAAGAAGGGGGTCAGACCCTCCCCTTGAATCTGGCCTGACTAAAGTGACTCGCTTGGCAGAGTGCAGCAGAAATGACCTTCTGTGACTTCTGATGCAAGGTCAGAAGCTGGAACAATCTCTTCAAGCCTTGAGTCACATCCAAATACTCTGAGGTCTTCACATATGAGTGGCCTAATGGAGAGACCCTGTGGCTCCGGACATGGTGAACAGAGAGGAGTCTTTTCTGATATGCCTTCTAGAAATTCCTGACCTGCAAGATTATGAAAGATAATGAAGCAGTGGTTCATGTGGGGCATGATTTTGGGGTTTGTTAGGTAGCAATAGGTAATAGGAACTAAACCATTCTCTCTGTTGAAAAATATTTAAGCTGTGTCCGTTTTTTTCCCACAAAATTATCCTATGTATGTACTTTTTTGTGTTTAATATGTAAAAATTTCTCAGGATAGATTTCTCATAAAATTGCTGGATCAAAGGGCTATCTTCTCTTTCCATTTCTCTGGCCTGTGCTTTGATAGGTGTTGGCAAGTTTCCCTCTAGAAAAGAGTGTATAAAAGTGGCCTTTTCCTTCAACTTCCCAAATATCTTTGAGGTCTCACCTCATCATCCTGTGTTTCATTTATTTACATTTAAATGGGAGAAAAACCTGCCTTACAGGGTTTCGATCAAGAGGTCAAAAGGGAAATTTGAATAACTTTATAAATGAAAATGTCATCTACGACGGTATGGGACCTTGGTCACTTGGGGATGAGACTCCTGTGATCTCATCTTTGTCATTTTCCCAAGATCAGTTCAGTTCAGTCACGACGGTATGGGACCTTGGTCACTTGGGGATGAGACTCCTGTGATCTCATCTTTGTCATTTTCCCAAGATCAGTTCAGTTCAGTCGTTGAGTCATGTCTGACTCTTTGCGACCCCATGGACTGCAGCATGCCAGGCTTCCCTCTCCATCACCAACTCCTGGAACTTGCTCAAACTCACGTCCATTGAGTCAGTTTACCATCCAACCATCTCATCCTCTGTTGTCTCCTTCTCTTCCTGCCTTAAATCTTTCTTAGCATCAGGATCTTTCCTAATGAGCCAGTTCCTTGCATCAGGTGGCCAAAGCATTGGAGCTTCAGCTTCAGCATCGGTCCTTCCAGTGAATATTCAGGACTGATTTCCTTTAGGATGGACTGGTTGGATCTCCTTGCAGTCCAAGGGACTTTCAAGAGTCTTTTCCGACACCAAGGTAGCCTTTGCAGCCCTGTCTTCTCATTTCTCTTTTTCATGCACACACATTGTGTGAATACATCGTGTGTGCATCTGTGTGTGCTCAGTCGCGTCTGACTGTTTACAACCCCATGAACTGTAGCCTGCCAGGGTCCTTTGTCAATGAGATTTCCCAGGCAAGAATACTAGAGGCTGCCATTTCCTTCTCCATGTGAATACATATGTGTGCGTTATACATACATGCATATATATACATATATGGGATATGAGTGTTTATCAATTTGAGTGATTTTATGGGAACACTTATCAATACTTGAATCAAATAAATATATTGTTAAAAATTACAGTAGAGAGAGTTCCCTGGTGGTCTAGTGGCTAGGATTTGGAGCTTTCACCATTATGACTTGGGTTCAGTCCCTGGTTGGGCAACTGTGATCCTGCAAGCTGTGAGGTGAGGGCGCCACCCCCCCAAAAAAAAAAATTACGGTAGCAAAGCTTGTCATGGCATGTAGTGCATCTGGGAATAGGCTAATCAGCAGTAGGAAATAGGAAGAAATTTGACTTGTGATATAGAGTATAAAAGTGGATCCATTATAGGAAATTTGTACTTTTTCTGGAGGTGGGGGGGCCACTAGATAGTATTTGCTCATACAGAAAAGAACACTACAGTATGAAGCAGAATTCAGCATATTATATTCCACACTCTCCACTGAGTTTTGAGCAACTAGTGCATTGTTCCGGAGAAGGCAATGGCACCCCACTCTAGTACTCTTGCCTGGAAAATCCCATGGACGCAGGAGCCTGGTAGGCTGCAGTCCACGCGGTCGCAAAGAGTTGGACATGACTGAGCGACTTCCCTTTCACTTTTCACTTTCATGCATTGGAGAAGGAAATGGCAACCCACTCCAGTATTCTTGCCTGGAGAATCCCAGGGACGGGGGAGCCTGGTGGACTGCCATCTATGGGGTCGCACAGAGTTGGACATGACTGAAGCGACTTGGCAGCAGCAGCAGCATGATTATGGGGCTTCCCTGGTGGCTCAGCGGTAAAGAATCTACCTGCAGGGGGCTCGGGTTTGATCCTTGGGTTGGGAACGTCCCTTGGAGAAGGAAATTGCAACCCACTCCGGTATTCTTGCCTGGAGAATCCCATGGACAGAGGAGCCTGGTGGGCTACAGTCCACTGGGTCGCAGAGTCGGTCACAACTTAGTGACTAAACAACAACCACAATAACAAAGCATGATTATGGGTTTAGGAAAATCTGCAATATAAACACATTTGTGAGAGAAGATGCCTCTGAAGGAGGATTTGGCCTCTGAAGGATAATACTTGGTGAAGAATTATCATCGCAAAGCTCAACAGGATAAACTTCATTTCTGATATTTTTGTAATCAGTCAGGCCTGAAAAGGAGGAAGTGTGTTTTAGGTATACTAATTAAACAAACAAAAAACCCCTTAACTTAGATGTAAAACTCACTGGAAAAAAAAAAGGAAAAGAAAGTAATTATTAATAATTCTAACCATCTGTGAATATTTGGGGAGTGTTTCCTTTGGTCAACAGTATGATACACTATTTCATCCTCAGTTTTATCATTTCTCCAAAGAGATACACATTTGTTACAGCACAAGAATTTTAACTCTTTAAAATATTTATATATTTATTTGGCTGCAGTGGGTTTTAGCTGTGGCATATAGGATGTGCTAAGTGTGGAATCTTAACCGCTAGACTACCAGGCAAGTTTTGACGATGATATAATTTTCAATTCAGTTCAGTCGCTCAGTCATGTCCGACTCTTTATGACCCCATGAACCGCAGCACGCCAGGCCTCCCTGTTCACCACCAACTCCCGGAGTCCACCCAAACCCATGTCCATTGTGTCGGTGATGCCATTTTAGACTTTAGAAAACTGCAAAAGTGCTACAGAGTTCAGATGTGCCCTTCATCCAGCTTCACCTTGTGTTACCATCTTACATAACCACATTATGTATAACAATCAAAGCTGGGAAATTACTTTGGTACACTACTGTTATCTAAACCATAGGGCTTATTTTTTTCTATAGTTTTCCCCTTTTGTCCCAAGATCCAATACAGGCTCCCACATTGCATCTACTTGTCAAGTCTCTCTCATCCCCTAAATGTAACAATTCCTCAGTCTTCCTTCTCATTTATGACTTTGACTTTTTTTTGTTGTGTTTTGATTTTGACACTTTTGAAGACTACTGATGAGCAGTTTTGTAGGATGTCTGTCAATTTGAGTTTGTTTGATGTTTTCTCATAATGAGAATGTGGTTTTGCATTTCCAGCAAGAATATCACAAAAGTGATACTATGTCCTTCTTCATCTATCACATTAGGAGTTTCATGGTGATGACGTTGACCTTGATCACTTGGTTAAGGGGCTGTCTTCCAGGTTTCTCCACTGTAGTTTTTACAGCCAGCCTCACCTCCCCCCATGAATAAATATCTTTGAGACATCCTTTGATACTATGCAAATTTCTATATCTCCTCAAACTTTGACCCACTAATTTTAGCATCCTTAGATTTTTCCCTGCTTTTTAATTATTGCTGTGATATCCTTAATGATTTTTCCCCTCGGTCTTTCTACGTTTATTTGTTGAATTCTTTAGTAAAGTGGAGTCTTTTCTCCCCTATTTATTTATATCAGTGTGAACTCATAGGTATTTATTTTATTCTATAGGTTACGGTCAAATACTATCATTTATTTTGTTGCTGAAAATAAATGGCAGAACAGCTTTCCAATTACACATCTGTGTCGTGAATTATTGATCCAGTTCTTCAATGCTGGACATTTGAGTGGTTATTTGATACTATTTATGATGTCCGATATGGAGATGACACCACCCTTATGGCAGAAAGTGAAGAGGAACTAAAAAGCCTCTTGGTGAGTTAAAAGAGGAGAGTGAAAAAGTTGGCTGAAAGCTCAACATTCAGAAAACGAAGATCATGGCATTTGGTCCCATCACTTCATGGGAAATAGATGGAGAAACAGTGGAAACAGTGTCAGACTTTATTTTTTGGGCTCCAAAATCACAGCAGGTGGTGATTGCAGCCATGAAATTAAAAGACGCTTACTCCTTGGAAGGAAAGTTATGACCAATCTAGATAGCATATTCAAAAGCAGAGACATTACTTTGCCAACAAAGGTTCGTCTAGTCAAGGCTATGGTTTTTCCTGTGGTCATGTATGGATGTGAGAGTTGGACTGTGAAGAGAGCTGAGTGCCAAAGAATTGATGCTTTTGAACTGTGGTGTTGGAGAAGACTCTTGAGAGTCCCTTGCACTGCAAGGAGATCCAACCAGTCCATTCTGAAGGAGATCAGCCCTGGGATTTCTTTGGAAGGAATGATGCTAAAGCTGAAACTCCAATACTTTGGCCACCTCATGAGAAGAGCTGACTCATTGGAAAAGACTCTGATGCTGGGAGGGATTGGGGGCAAGAGGAGAAGGGGACGACAGAGGATGAGATGGCTGGATACCATCACGGACTCGATGGACTTGAGTTTGAGTGAACTCCGGGAGTTGGTGTTGGACAGGGAGGCCTGGTGTGCTGCGATTCATGGGGTCGCAAAGAGTTGGACACGACTGAGCGACTGAACTGAACTGAACTGAACTGAATGATGTCTGATCGGAGAAGGCAATGGCAACCCACTCCAGTACTCTTGCCCGGAAAATCCCATGGACGGAGGAGCCTGGTAGGCTGCAGTCCATGTGGACGCTAAGAGTCGCATATGACTGAGCGACTTCACTTTCACGCATTGGAGAAGGAAATGGCAACCCACTCCAGTATTCTTGGCCTGGAGAATCCCAGGAGCCTGAGAGGCTGCCGTCTATGGGGTCACACAGAGTCAGACACGACTGAAGCGACTTAGCAGCAGCAGTAGCAGCATGATGTCTGATTTTGGAGGAGGACCCGGCAACCCACTCCAGTATTCTTGCCTGAAGAATCCCCATGGACAGAGGAGCCTGGCAGGCTACAGTCCATGGAGTTGCAAAGAGTCGGACACGACTGAAGCGACTTAGCGTGCATGATGTCTGATATACCTAAGCCTTTGAGTTTTTATGTTTTCATAAATTAGGTTTCTAACAGCGGAATTTTTAATGTTGGAAAAGTTGTGGTAACTCAACACGCCAACACGGAAATCATAATCCACAGTTTAAGGTGCTGTGAGCTGAGAGAGGTAGCAGATCCTGGAGCTCAGTAAGGCCCCTGCCGGCAGGGTCACGGAACACAGTTGTCAATAACGACACGTAACAATAAAGTTATTGATGTTGAGATAGGGACTTCCTGTAGGGGCAAGTCTATTTCCGTTAGGGCCTACAGCCTTCGTTCTGTCGGTCTACATCCCAACCGGAAATACTTGTACCCCGTCGAAAGCCACGTCGGTCCTGGACTCAGTCCTGCCCACGCAGGGGAAGGAATCGCTTCCGGAGTCAGGGTGGTCTGGCTCGCCCCGCCCCGCCGCCGGTGCCGCGCTGGAAGCCTCAGCGCTCCCGGAAGTGGCCCGGGCCTCCCTGTGTCTCTCTCGGGGTCCCCACCTCCCCGCTGCTGCTGAGGGCCACTGGGGAGGCGGCGATGGCGGAGGCGGCTCTGCTGCTGTCTCTGCCAGAGGCAGCGGCGGAGCGGGACGCTCGGGAGAAGCTGGCTCTGTGGGATGGGAGAGCGGACACGACGGCGCCGCTGACCGACCGGCAGACGGACTCGGTGCTGGCGCTGAAGGCGGCTGCCGAGGCCCTGCCCGTGCCGGCCGAGGTGAGGCGACGGCGGGAGCCGGGCTGGGTCAGCTCCGTGGGCGCGTCCGCCGACGCCCGCCCTGCAGACCCCCGCCCGGGGTCTCTGCCCCCCTTCCCGGGCGCGGGGACGGCTCCAGTGGGCGAGGCCGCTCCCCTTCCAGGGCTGTCAGGCCTCTCGCTGCCCGGGACCGCCGGCGCTGCCCCGCGGCGCGGGCCGGTTGGCCGGGAGCTTTGCCCCGGGTGTCCCTGGGGTCACCGAGCCCGAGTCCTGCCGCCCACCCTCTCCCGGAAGGAGAGCGCGGCGAACCCGAAGTGCTTCGCTTTCAGGACTGCCTCCTGTTGGTGTTTGTTTGCCACCTTAATGAATAACCCGGCTTCCTTTTTCCCTAGGGACGCCTGGGGAAGACCAGAGTTAGTCCGGGGTGACAGTTTTCATTCATCGCACGTTGATCTGTTGAGCTCTCGAATCAAGTGCAGGTCGTGTTTATATTTGATTTACAGCAGAGCAATAAAAATGTTTTTCTTTGGAAGCTAGGTCAGTACATTCTTAGATAATGCTGGTTTTCGGTTTTAGTGTCCACGTTTCTAATTCTAACTACCAGTTTGGGGTCCTATGCATTTTACTTCCTGTGTGATTCAGTTCAATTAATTATAATAGCAAGAAGTACCTTTCATGAGTTGTCAGACGTTTGACAAACTTTTTCTGGCTTTGGGGGCCAGGTTCAGAAGGTCATTTTATTTGCACCCATAGTTACTTTTGATGTTGGAAGCCTTGTTTTCACACGTTGGTGTCCAAAGGCAGGTGGAGTTTAGCGATTTAAGCTTTTAGAGGGTAAGAACTTTGGTTTGAAAATTCTCACTTAAACTGTCTCATGCTTTGCAGTAAAATACAGGTGTTCTTTCTTGGGTTTTTCTGTCCACCTGTATAAGTCTGTGCTGAAAGTGGGTTTGAAATAAATAAAGAAGCAGGTAGAAATTTGCTTTGGCGTTGCCATCAAAGCCTATTATGCTCGGGGAATAGAAGTTTGCTCTGTAAATATTTCAGTCTGTTTATAATTGGATCTGGCCTGTTACCAAAGCAGTATGCTTGGACATCCCAGTACCTTTGGCAAACTGTGTTCCATAAGAAAAGTGACCCAACTTGTTTCTGTTGTCTTGGGTCACAAACTATTATTCCCATTAAGCATGAGGGAGAGGGGTTGGAGAGAAGTAAATGGAATCTCTTCATTTTCATCCTGTTATGTGATATTCTTGCAATATAATGCCTACTGTTAGTAGGCAGTCATTTAACATATATTATGTGCCTAACTGAGGGCCAGGAATTGAGGACTGAAAGATAAGAAAGACAAGATCCCTGCCTCATAGAGCTTACAGAATTATGGTGATTATGAATATGTGAAAAAAGAGCGAAGAAGGTAAGTTCAAGGGGTGGTCCAGGATATAGAGGAAATAAAACAGGATGGTATGACACCAAGGAAAGAGGTATGTATGCCCTTTCAGATGAGATGCCTTCCATCTTATCTGAAACTAAGTAGAGAACTCATGTTGGAAAACAAGAAGTCAGCGTTGTAAAGACAAGAAAAGTAATCTAGCTGGAGGAAAAGGCAATGTAAAGTCCTGGGTAGGTAGAGTCTGACAAGATCAAAGGTTCAGTGAGGGTCTTCTGCTGTGTGCAGTCTCAGTGTTGGCTTCCTGTGAGAATCAGATACCACCCTGTCATTTACCCATCCTGAAACCTGTGAGGGGGATTTCTCATTGCTCGTCTGCTTTCAGCAGCCCTCTTTTCCCTTCATGTGTCGGACGGGAGACTTAGATGTGCCTGTGTGTGCTCAGTCTCATCTGACTCTTGGGGACCCCGTGACTGTAGCCCGCCAGGCTCCTCTGTCCATGGGATTCTCCAGGCAAGAACACTGGAGTGGGCTGCCATCTCCTCCTCCAGGGGATCTTCCTGACCCAGGGATTGAACCAGGTATATTCTTTACCACTGAACCGCCAGGGACTACTGAAATTGAATTTGTTGACCCTGTTGTCACTCTTTTAACATTGGCAGTGAGAAAGAATGCCTCAGTTTTTATTTTGTCCAACCAGGGTATCTGTAAAGGATTTTCTGTAGCATTTTCCAATTTTCAGAATATAAATTGTTTCCTGAACAGCAGGAACTGAGCAAGTTAGTTGACTAGTAAAAGACCAGCTGCTGCTGCTAAGTCGCTTCAGTCGTGTCCAACTCTTAGCGACCTCATGGACTATAGCCTACCAGGCTCCTCCATCCATAGGATTTTCCAGGCAAGAGTACTGGAGTGGGTTGCCATTGCCTTCTCCGAAGAGACCAGCTAACTTTCAATAAATATCATAAAGCTGTTAATAACTTTCTTTTCTATGAAAGTGAACTAGTCTTTTCTTGGAAAGGAGTTACACTTTTTAAGTTGGTGTTAAATAAGAAAATTTGTGGTAGAGTGTTAGGTAGACTGGTTTCTTGTAGCTAGAGCATATTTTTTAGTCATGAGAGCCTTTTTCTTTCTGCCGAGTTTAGTCATTCTGGATAAAATGCTGAGATGATTTACCCTATAAGTTACCTGTAATTGACTGTTAGAGGTGTTTTCTTAAAGGTTTTGTGACCTTAGATTGATACTTCTCTGAAACTGTTTTCTTCTTTATAAAATGGGGATGATATGTGCCTCTCAGGGTATGTGAGAATTAAATCATGTATGTGCATACAGCGAACTACCTGTCAGTATTGTATTATATATGTGCTTTTCTCCCCAAATGATTTGTACCTTAAAAGAACAGGCTAGGATCTTATGATCTTGAGCTGATGTAGGTGTCACTCAGACCAGAGGTTAGAAAAGAAGGAGTTAGGTGCCTTGAGGAAGGTTCTGAGTCTCCATCTGTACCTCTTCAATGATTTGCTCCAAGCAGAGTTGATAATGTCAGGTTTCATTTAGGGAATAAATTCATTACATTGATTACAAAAGTGATTTTCTCTAACCCAAAACTGTGCAAGAAAAGTTTGGAGAGAAAGGCATATTTGCTTATTTTTTCCTGGCCCCGCTCAGCTGGTCAGGCAAGGCTTGATAATTTGTAATTAGTATTTGATATGTCAGTGTCCCCGTTCACATACACTAGCTCTCCTCGGGGCTCGTTCCTCTCTGGTGGTGGATGTCTTCTCCATCCGGACACTGGGACGGTGCACGCGGACCAGAGGTGTCCAGTCGTCTGCTCTCCAGGAGTGAAAGAGCAGCCAGAACAGGAGAGTGGGTGACGCCAGCACACCCTTCTTGATTTCCCCTTCTGTTCCAGGTGCTTTGAGGAGAAAAGACAGCTGGGCAGATGTATCTAACGAGGACATCTTTTGAGAACTTTTCTAAAAACACATTTGTTCATTGTTTCTTTGGCTGCACCAGGTCTTAGCTGTGGCACGTGGGATCTAACTCCTTGACCAGGGGTTGACCCCTGGTTCCCTCCGTTGGGAGTCAGGAGTCTTAGCCAAGGGACCACCAGCAAAGTCCCTCATAACCTCTTGGAAAGCAACTTGTTTTGTGATTCTAAAAACTTCTTAGAAGTGGTTGCAATGCGGCTTCTAGCTTGTTTGGTTTGAGAGAAAATGGTTTTGTATTAGAACGAGGCAACAGGACAGGAAGCCGCCTTCTGCTTCTGATATTTAAAAGTTCTTGTGGTTGGAAAGTAGTCATTTGTGCATGAAGTGATCGAGTAGAATGCTCCTTCATGATTCGGATTATCTCATTTACTCACAACGTCCAGATTACAGATTATATTTGGAGTAACTGTGTAGTACCTTCTCAAGTAGATAGAGTTTTCATATGATTTTATTTTCTAAAGTATATTAGAGGATGCATTCTTGTTCACAGTGGCAGCCAGAGCACACGTGTATGACGCCCCCAGGTCCTTTTGACACGACAGTGTTAGGGCGTGGCACACCCAGAAAAAGTGGTTTCAGTAAATCTGCATCTAAGACTTAATTACCTGACAATACAAATTGTGACAGTCTATAAAAGGGATGGTATATAGGTAACAGAATTTGAGAGTAAGTATAGAAGGAAATATTAAGGGTATTACGTTCACTTTACACCATGGGAGTCAGTAGATAAGACCTTAAATTGATGAATTCAAACACAGTTCTGTTAATCTGTGTTTTCGAGTTATGGAATAACCAACAAAAATACTGAAAACAGTGAACTTTTTAACTCTTCTGGTGATCTGGAATAAAAATATGAATAATTTTTATAAAAGAAAGTTGATACAAATTACAGATAATCTCTTTGGTTCCTTCTGCTTTTAAAAGTTCTCCATTTTACCCTCAAATTCCTTAGAAATATTTCTCAAATTATAAGCGTTATGTACCTCGGAGAAGAATTGAAAGGGCAGAGAAGGGAAGAGGGGGCAACTTGATTTTCAGGT
This sequence comes from Bos taurus, assembly GCF_002263795.3. Taxonomy (NCBI): domain Eukaryota; kingdom Metazoa; phylum Chordata; class Mammalia; order Artiodactyla; family Bovidae; genus Bos; species Bos taurus. The sequence continues at coordinate 15,587,415 of NC_037339.1, forward strand.
AATCATTCTAAACTGCTGGACTTGTAAAATAATGCCCTTGTTATAATTTAATGAAAAGAGTTGTGAATTTGAAGTAAGAAAATAAATTCCATCTTTTTCTTACACTCTGTTGAAAATGCTGCATATCAAATGAAAAAGGCAAAGATGTATATATTATACTGCTATTTGGGTTTTTAAAAAAAGGTAAAACTTTTTTTAAAAAAAAAGTAAAACTTTTTTAAAAAGAAAGGTTTTAAAACTTCCTTTGTATATGCATAAACTGTCTTAGAAAAGCTTCATGAGAAACTAGTTAACATTAGTAGCTCCTGGGGAGGGAACTGGGTGGCTGGGGAACAGGTCCATGGGAAGAAGATGTTTCCTATCATTTTGAATTTTGTGTTTTCTTAACGTCCCCCCTCAACCCTCAGCTGTTGGTGTGCCTGGAGGTGCCCTTCTTTTTCTAGATTTTTAGCTGCTTGATGGCACTGGGACCTCAGCTCTCTGGTGGAATATAGTTCGTAGATTGTGTTTTTCTTACTATAAGAGTGCAGCTGCACTCTGTCTAGCCTTTTTATTTCAGCCTAGCCTCCATGTGCTTTCTTGCTTTCTGCTTTTTTTTTTTTTTTTCCAAATCTGTGCCTGATCCACATCTCCCTCCCTTTACCTTCTTGTGTGTGTGTTTGTTGCTCAGTCGTGTCTGACTCTTTGCAACCCCATGGACTATAGCCGCCAGGCTCCTCTGTCCATGGAATTCTCCAGGCAAGAGTACTGGAGTGGATTGCCATTTCCTTCTCCAGGGGATCTTCCCAACCCAGGGATCAAACCCAGGTCTCCTGCATTGCAGGCAGACACTTGACCAGTCTGAGCTTCTTAGATAACGTATAAACTGCTGAGAAAATTATGTGTTTGAATGTTGTCATGATCTGTTCATAAATAACTGATAAAGGTCATTTACAGACTATTCTGTTTCCAAGAAGCAGTTCAATTCTGATATATAAACGTACTTACTCCGCAAAGGGAACCCTTTTGCACTGTTGACGGGAATGCAAATTGGTGCAACCACTGTGGACGACAGTATGGGGGTTTCTTAAAAGACTAAAAATAGAACTACCATATGATCCAGCAATCCCACTCCTGGGTATACATCAGCAGAAAACTCTTAATTTGAAAAGATACATGCACTCCAGTATTCATAGCACCACTACTTAATAGCCAAGACACAGGAGCAACTTAAATGTCCGTCAGCAGATGAATGAACTAAAGAGATGTGGCATATATACAATGGACTAGTGTGTAGCCACAAAAAAGAATGAACTAATGCCATTTGCAGCGACATGGATGAAGTAGAGATTATCATACTAAGTCAGGTGAGTCAGACAAAAACAGATGTGGCATGTGGAGTCTAAAAAATGATACCGATACTTACTTACAAAACAAATTCACAAACGTAGAAAACAAACTGGTCACCAAAGGCGGAAGTGGGGGGATAACTAAGGAGTTTGGGATTAACAGGTATTTACTAGTGTATATAAAATAGATGAACAACAAGGTTCTCTGTATAGCACAGAGAACTGTATTCAGTACCTTGTAATAGCCTGTAGCAGGAAAGAATCTAAAGAAAAATTTGTGTTTGTATATAGCTGAACCACTTTGCTGTACATCAGAAGCTAACATAGCATTGTAAATCAACTGTACTTCAATACAAATTAATGTTTGTTTACTCTGTTTGTGCTCATCAGTAGCGGTGTTGATAATAATAATGTGATAATAGCAGCAGCTCCGATCGCTTGGTTCGCTGTCTGGCGGGCCTCGTGCCCCGTGCGTGGACTGCCGGCTCACACTCTGTGCAGCCGCTCCAGGGAGGCAGCAGTTGTGGTGACTGGAGCGGCTGCACAGAGCGTGAACAGGCGCTCTTAGCTCCCTCTGTCCTCAGAACCGCTCATGGCAGCAGACAGCTGCTGGCCACACTTTAAACTCAAGGTAGAGTCTCACCAGATTCCAGAAACTTAGTTCTTAGTCCTTTTATATGCAGAGATTGTGTCGCCATTCAGCATGAGTTTATATGAACAGGTGATGCCCTTAATACATATTTACATACATCCAAGACCCTCCTGGCTCTTGAGTCAGACTCATTTGTGGGGAGATTGAGGATCAGTCTCCTTCCTGAACTTTTTTTTTTTTCTCTGTGCAGCTTCCCAGGGATCTAAGAAGTCTGCTTTCTCACACTTGTGTTTTCTTGTTTTTGCAGTGGTCCCATACAGATAATTTAATTTCTATATTGAATGAATGAAAAATGCTCAGTTGTGTCTGACTCTTGGCAAGGACTGTAGCCACCAGGAATTTGTCCATGGAATTTGCCAGGCAAGAATGCTGGAGTAGGTTGCCATTTCGTTCTCTAGGGGATCTTTCCGACCCAGGAATCGAATGTGTATCTCCTGCACCTCCTTCATTCAGTTCAGTTCAGTTTAGTTGCTCAGTCGTGTCCAACTCTTTGCAACCCCATGAACCGCAGCACACCAGGCGTCCCTGTCCATCACCAACTCCCAGAGTACACCTAAACCCATGTCCATTGAGTCGGTGATGCCATCCAACCATCTCATCCTCTGTCATCCCATTCTCCTGTCCTCAGTCTTTCCCAGCATCAGGGTCTTTTCCAATGAGTCAGCTCTTCACATCAGGTGGCCAAAGTATTGGAGTTTCAGCTTCAGCATCAGTCCTTCCAATGAACACCCAGGACTGATCTCCTTTGGGATGGACTGGTTGGCTCTCCTTGCAGTCCAACAGACTCAAGAGTCTTCTCCAACACCACAGTTCAAAAGCATCAATTCTTCGGTGGTCAGCTTTCTTTATAGTCCAACTCTCACATCCGTACATGACCACTGAAAAAACCATAACCTTGACTAGACGTACCTTTGTTGGCAAAGTAATGTCTCTGCTTTTTAATATGCTGTCTAGGTTGGCCATAACTTTCCTTCCAAGGAGTAAGCGTCTTTAATTTCATGGCTATGGTCACCATCTGCAGTGATTTTGGAGTCCAGAAAAATAAAGTCAGCCACTGTTTCCTCATCTATCTGCCATGAAGTGATGGGACTGAATGCCATGATCTTAGTTTTCTGAATGTTGAGCTTTAAGCCAACTTTTTCACTTTCCTCTGACTTTCATCAAGAGGCTCTTTAGTTCTTCTCTTTCTGCCATAAGGGTGGTGTCATCTGCATATCTGAGGTTATTGATAATTCTGGCAATCTTGATTCCAGCTTGTGCTTCCTCCAGCCGTGTTTCTCATGATGTACTCTGCATGTAAGTTAAATAAGCAGGGTGACAATATACAACCGTGACATACTCCTTTTCCTATTTGGAACCAGTCTGTTGTTCCATGTCCAGTTCTGCATTAGCAGGTGGATTTCTTGACCACTGTGCCACCTGGTGGTCTGTGGAAGTCCGTCATTAACTTAGAAATACTTAGATATTAACTAACTTGCCCACTGTAACACATCTCATAAGTGAGCAGGAGCAGGGAATTCCCTGGTGGTCCAGTTATTAGGACTTTGTGCTTTCACAGCTGAGGATGTGTGTTCGATCCCTGGTGGGGGACCTAGGCTCCCAAAAGCTGCATGGCTGGAAAAATAGGGAGCAGGAGCAGGGTTCAAGGCAGGCTGTGCTATAAAGTGCTTTATTTACCATGGCTGAGAGGACAGCTCCACGTGAACCCGGGTACAAAGTCCCCTACATTTAAAGGGTCATATTTCTAAATTAATGATGGTGCATTTTGTATCTCCCTTATTTTATTTTAGCTTTGAAAAGAAAATACTGCCTTCAGATGAAATTTCTGTATCTAGAGAAATAGGAAGCAATTTCCTAAAACCTTGGATTAAGGTCTTTTATTGCTAGACTTCAGGTGTCATGCCCTAAGGGCTGAAAACTGGGGTTGAAAAGAAACAGTTGGGGCTTTTTTACCTTCCCCAGCAATCACACTCCGCCCCCTTCTCCCCCCGGCCCTTTTAGGTCTAAAAACAGCCTGCCTTTGTGACTCTAGGTAAATGAACACCCGGACTATCTTTAGTAATGGAGAACTAGACAGTATTCTGGGTCTGATGGCATCAAAGTGAGGCGCTCAGGACTCTGATGGGACACTCTGAAATTCTTTCTCTTCAGTTGTAATTTCAGAATCGGTCAGCCGGAAGATGTGGGTGAAGCCTGTCAGCTGTGTAGAGGTAGTGGCAGGAGGTGCAGCTGTGGCCCTTGATTTCTGGGTGTGCTTTGTCTTCTGCTGGTTGGGTTAAGGAGGTTAGTCTTCCGTGCTGATGCCTGAGAGGGCCTGCTGCTTTCGTTAGCACACAGGCTTTGCCTTTGGTGCTAGTTCACCAGAGGCTCCAGTAGGAGAATGTGTGCAAATTAGTACAGATTCACCACCAGTTTTCAAAAGGTAAGCCTAAAACTTTACTAGTGGGATATTGGTATCCTGTTGACATTTTGAGACTAGCGTTTAATATGTGTGTGTGTGTGCTCAGTTGCTCAGTCGTGTCTGGCTCTTGGCGACCCCAAGGACTGTAGCCTGCCAGGGTCCTCTGTCCATGGAATTTTCCAGGCAAGAATTCTGGAGTGGGTTGCCATTTCCTCCTGCAGAGGATCTTCCCAACCCAGAGACTGAACACACATCTTTTGTGTTTCCTGTGTTGGGAGGCAGATTCTTTATGGCTATGTCACCATAGAGAGACCCTAACTATAAGTGTTAGTATTATATGGCACTTACTAACCTTAGATGATTTAATGGAAAACATTTCTTCTCTTTCAGACATACTGAGATGGACTACCAGTCTTGAGTTAAGTTCAGAGAATTTTCAATTTATTTGAATCTCTTTGTGGCTCTCTTTTTTCAAGCTCCCTATTGAAGATTTATGCAGTTTACCCTCCCAGTCACTGCCCATTGCACAGACTTCAGTGGTGCCCGAATCTACAGAAGACATTCTCTTGAAGGGATTCACGTCCTTAGAAATGGAAGAAGAAAGAATCGAAACTGCACAGCAGGTGAATGGCAGCTTTTTCTTCTAAGAATATTTAGTGTTTTAAATGTTTCAAGAGAGGGCTAATAAAGGCCCTAATTAAAACTTTTGATCTTTTAAAATTGTAGTTAAAATCTTTCTAGAATTTTTGTGTGTGTGTGTGGAGGGGAGAAGGATGTATTATATACAGCAAGTAAGGAAAACACCAGGGATCTTTCCCAAAGCAGTATCTCTTTCTAGAACAGTCTTGATTTTGTGATTTTTGTGTTAGTGATGGCTATTTCTTAAGTGTCTTAAGTGAACCTGTTGCCCATTTGTATTTGCAGTACAGATAAAAATACGATATTCCAAGTTGATAGAGTTTTATTATATTTATTAAGGTTTTGATATTTTATGCCTTTTTGACCTCCTCCCAGTGTGTGTCTGTATTAATGTGTGCCCTCCCACCCCAGCATGCGTGTGTGCTCACATGGACATACACAGACCTGCCCCCACTTGTTGCTAGGTAATTTCTTTCTTAAAAACCTCAGTATTCTCTTTAGATGGAAGCTTATGGTTATTTTTCAGTAATTTAACATATGTAATCTGTTGTTTTTTTGCTTATTTTTACTTGTTCCCAACTATAAATTTAAATCAACTATAACTTCAGTTTAAAAAAAAAAACCAAAGCTGAGGCGGTTACCAGGTGAAACGTGGAGCGAACGTGCTGAGGTGCACACACACTTAGTCGGGAAAGGCAGTGCTGCAGAGTGGTGAAAAGCTCTCGCTCTTGAGTTGGGCCAACTTGGATCTGAAAGTCACCTCCATCTCTTATCATCAGGGTTCAGTGAACGAAAGCCAAGGTACTTGGCAAGTGTAATATCTTAGGAGAATAAAGCATACCTTTGACTTCAGATCCCACCTGAGAACTATAGAAGATCATCTTGCACCATGTCTGTGAATTTATTTGGAGTATTTGAGAAAAAAATCTGGATTAAATTTGCACTTGCATATCTCTCTTTAAATTAAAAAAATCTAATATATTGAGTTATAATTTACATATAATGAAAATGTACTCATTTTAAGTATACAACTTGATGGTGGGCCTAGAATTCAAATCCAGGTTTAGTTGATGCAAAAGCTATGTTTTTAAACCACTGCTTTATATTATTTCTGAGCTTATACTCTCACAATTATTATTAGATAACAATATTAATATTTAACCAAAGCCTTATGTTACCTACTCATATTAGGCAAATTAGCAGGTAGGCAATAACCTCTTGGGAAGAAATATTTATTCCTGTTAACACATATTGTCTTGTTAATACTCTTTATTATTTGACTCTGAACGTGGCCAGTGTTTTTAAGATACTTTGCTTTCCCTAGCATATACACACTGACCATGCAATAAATTATCATCACCTGGCTTAAAACTTTTAATGTCTGAGCCCCAAACAATACGACTTAGTGTCTGCCCTTCTGACTTGCTGTTTAGCATGTAGCCACTCTTTATTTTGTTGTAGTTTTATTGACAACATAATACTCTATTTTTCCAGTTTTTCTCATGGTTTGCAAAGCTACAAACTCAGATGGATCAGGACGAAGGAACTAAATATAGGTATGTGGCTCTCATTTGTTGGCTATCCTGATTTTTAGATCATCTGAAGTGTTTCTAATCTGTGTCTTTAGATAAAATTAAGGTACAAAGAAAACTTGAACAGTCACACGTTCTTTAAGGGTAGGTAGAGAAGATGTAGGTCATTACAACTGGTAGCGGGAGTTGCATGATTAAAAGAAAAGTCAGTTAGCAGGTTAGGAGGGAGACACTGATTTTTAGATAACTTGAAATGGAGTGGGAGTTGTCAGGAACCCTGCTGTCTTTTCTTTAGAGGGAGAGACCCAGGAGACTGGGGTGGCCGCTGGGCTGCGCGGGTGCTGTGTTGTTTGTGTGTATTGGCGGCATGGAGGAAGTGACTTATGATCTCTAGCTGATTTGCCAGCTCTGAGTTGAACATTAGCATTCATTTAACATTAAGTGACGACTGTTGCTAGGCACTGTATTAGGCTCTTTTATGTATGATTCCATTTAGTCTTCATAGCAGCATTATCCCCATTTTACAAATAACTGAACTCGGGCCTGGAAATATTGAATCCTTGCATAATGTTATGGAGACTTGGGCAGAGCTGGGACTTGGACTCACGTCTTCCAAGGCCAGAATTCTTCCCGTGGCTTAGTCCCTCAAAGGCAGACTTGACCTGAGGGATGGACCTGCTTGATGACTTTGGTGTCCCAGTCTTTGAGAGCTGAGCCCATGATTTATTGGCCTGCATGTGAAAAGCCAGTTTATGGCTGCAAGGCTGATGCCTTTTGTTGCTCATAGTTTCAGTCATTTTCCTCCTTAAGCATTGAAACAGTTTGTGACATAGTTTTTGCTACATTTCTGAATTAGTAAATGTTTGTGACTAGGTCAGACTTTCCTTCTGAAAGGCAAGCATTTGGGGGAAAAACAAGATTTTGTTGTTTATTGTCTATGCTTATTGGGGGAAAATATTATTGCCAATCCCCTTTTGGTTCTGTTTTCTAGACAGATGAGGGATTACTTGTCTGGGTTTCAGGAGCAGTGTGATGCTATATTGAATGATGTAAACAGTGCTCTTCAGCATCTGGAATCATTGCAGAAACAGTATCTTTTTGTGTCCAATAAGACAGGAACCCTACATGAAGCCTGTGAACAGCTCCTGAAAGAGCAGGTAATTTGGAAGAAGAGAGAATGTCAGTGACTGTATTTAATATTTTTAAATAGATGAATATAATTTAATTCTGATTTCCTTAATTTTGAACACTGCTCTGTAAGAGATTTGCATTTGTAAGCATACAAATGGTTACTTTGACAGCCTGCTTTTAAGCTTGTGGGAGCAGGGGCCCTGGCAAGCTCTCGTATGTTTTGAGCTGTTAGGTCTCAGTACAGTTTCAGAGTAAAGAGGATATATTTGTTTGCTCTCTCTGCTTTTTATTATTGACACTTTATTTTTGGCCACGCTATGTGGCTTGCAAGATGTTCCCTGACCAGGGATTGAACCCCAGCCTTGGCAGTGAAAGCACTGAGTCCTAACCACTGGACCACCCAGGAATTCCCTGTTGACACTTCAAGCAAGAGTGTAGTAATGGTGGGGTTTATGGAATGATGGACAGATCTAGATCGCACTTAAACTTATGACTTAAAGATAGAATATTTAAGTTCCTATATTTATCTCAGATTTCTCTGTGTGTTTTGTATGATTTTTAAAAGGCAATGCTTTGTTATTTTGTAAAAAGGTCTTATATAATTTACTGTAAGAATCATTGCTTATTTTAGCCCATTATTGCAGAAATCTTTGGGCATTATTGTGAGACTATATATATCTAATATAAACCTGTATGACTGATATAAACCTCTTCAATGTAATTTTGAGACTGGAGTGTTGATTCTTATATTCTTGTAGTAATTGATTTTTCTCTTTTAAAAAACTGCAAGTCGGAACTTGTTGATCTGGCTGAAAACATTCAACAAAAACTTTCCTATTTTAATGAATTGGAAACTATTAACACAGTAAGCATTGTTTTTTTATCTATTTTCCCCTCCTGAGTATAATCTTTAAACTTATAAATTGGCTTGAGTGATATTTTTAACTTAACCGTTTGCTTGTTGTTAAGGTATTCCTATTTGTGGCTGATAGACATACCATTACCAGTTCAGATTTTTTCCACATATGATTTAAATAATAGTTCTTTTTATATTGTATTATAGTTATTAAAATCTCTTTTTTGGTTAACTCTTAATAGTATCTTATTTGCAAGCTGTGATGTTTATAAGAAGAAATATTCCATTTTAAATGTTTCTGTGGTTGTGTTTCTATAATATTAATTAAAGCATTTCTTAAACTAATCTCATGTTTAGTTTGAGGAAAAGTATAGCCCTCTTAAAGCATTCTTGTATCCCAAAGAGATCGTCACAATAAGGACTGCTGTGTAAATTATATTTTTCTGTGCTCTGGCTCATAAATTAATTATAATAACTGCATATACATCATGTTATTAAAATTATTAAAAGTAATCTTAATTATTAAAGTTCTTTGAGAGAGAAGTAAAAACGGTAGCCAGTTAACAGTGGAATACATTGACAAACTATTTGTATATCAAGATTAGAAATAATTGATTTTATATTTTATATATATTATATAGCTTTATATATTTTAATATATATTGTTTATTACATTATTAAATATCATGTTTATATAATGTTATCTCTATTTATACTCATATTACTTGTATATGTTTACTTACATTTTACTTTCATAGTATGACTGCTAAACATAATGTTTTAACTTTGAGAAAATCACCACTCTTTGAAATGTGAAAATTTATGTTTTAAAGTACTAGAAAATGAAAAATCTAGGTTCTTGATGTATTACTTTAATGTAACTGTACAATGGAGGATAAAATGTTTGCTAATTCATGAAGAGCTCCATTAAAGCTCATTAGGAATAAACTGAATTCAATCCATATAATTTTTAATTTGTCCTCTATTGTATTGTTACACATGGGCTGCATTTGAGGCTATTTTTTGACTCTTAAAATGTAAAATTTTTTTTTCCCTTAAAGAAATTGAATTCTCCCACGTTGTCTGTGAATAGTGAAGGATTTATACCTATGCTGGCCAAGTTAGATGATTGTATAACGTACATATCATCTCATGTAAGTCATGGTATTTCTGTATGTTTTAAAGAAATCTTGACATCTCTCTTACATCACTTCTTATGCAATAATTATTTCTTCCTAAGGGAAAATACATATCTGTAATATACTTGAAGAAAAATTGTGGTAAATTCTTACTCACTTTCAGTAGTGATGTAAAAAAGTGTTGTACTTTCAGCTGCTCTGGAAGCCCCTGAAGTAGAAAAAGGGTCTGGCTGACACAGCTTTATCCCATCTAAGAGGGCTAGTGATTTGTTTAGATTGTTGACTTCCTATTTTGCTAGGTACTTCATTGAAAACAAAAATTATTACTTGGCAGGGGAAATGAAAGGACAAGCCCTTTGATGTAATCACCATTTCTTTCTGTCCACTGAGGATTTATAACTTTATTTATTTCACCCAACTCCAATCCTTTTCCTAGTTGGGCCTCACATATTAGCCTTGAGGTCTGTGCGGTACTGAAAATATATTTTGCTAAAAATGGCTAATATTTATTGAGCCCTGCTTTATGTCAGGCATAGGGAATTTGGCTATGACCAAGACAGTCATAGTATTTGTCTTCAAGGAGTGTATGACCTACATAAGACCTGCCTTTGAACTTTCTGTATAGCTTTGCATAAAGGTTGGTTTTCATTAAATGTTTGCTTTGTTAATGTTTCTTTCATATTTATAAATCTTTCCATTTCCTTTACAGCCGAATTTTAAAGATTATCCTGTATATTTACTGAAGTTTAAGCAGTGTCTTTCTAAAGCTTTGCACCTCATGAAGACATACACTGTGAACACACTACAGAACCTCACAAATCAGTTATTAAAAAGGGTGAGTTAACTGGTGAGGTTGGGGGGGGGGTGTGTGATTCGTTTATTTTCCATAACCTTAGTCTGAATACATAGAAGAACTATACAGAAAAGATCTTCATGACCCAGATAATCACAATGGTGATTAACCTGGAGTGCAAAGTCAAGTGGGCCTTAGGAAGCATCGCTATGAATAAAGCTAGTGGAGGTGATGGAATTTCAGTTGAGCTATTTCAAATCCTAAAAGATGATGCTGTGAAAGTGCTGCACTCAATATGCCAGCAAATTTGGAAAACTCAGCAGTGGCCACAGGACTGGAAAAGGTCAGTCTTCATTCCAATCCCAAAGAAAGGCAATGCCAAAGAATGCTCAAACTACTGCACAATTGCACTCATTGTATACGCTAGTAAAGTAATGCTCAAAATTCTTCAAGCCAGGCTTCAACAGTACGTGAACTGTGAACTTCCAGATGTTCAAGCTGGATTTAGGAAAGGCAGAGGAACCAGAGATCAAAGTGCCAACATCTGTTGAATCATTGAAAAAGCAAGAGAGTTCCAGGAAAACATCTACTTCTGCTTTATTGACTATACCAAACCTTTGACTGTGTGGATCACAACAAACTGTGGAAAATTCTGAAAGAGATGGGAATACCAGACCACCTGACCTGCCTCTTGAGACATCTGTATGCAGGTCAAGAAGCAACAGAATTGGACATGGAACAACAGACTGGTTCCAAATCAGGAAAGGAGTATGTCAAGGCTGTATATTGTCACCCTGCTTATTTAACTTATATGCAGAGTACATCATGAGAAATGCTGGGCTGGATAAGCACAAGCTGGGATCAAGATTGCTGGGAGAAATATCAGTAACCTCAGATATGCAAAAGAAACCACTCTTATGGCAGAAAGTGAAGAAGAACTAAAGAGCCTCTTGATGAAAGTGAAAGAGGAGAGTGAAAAAGTTGGCTTAAAGCTCAACATTCAGAAAACTAAGATCATGGCATCCGGTCCCATCACTTCATGGCAAATAGGTGGGGAAGCAGTGGAAATAGTGACAGACTTTATTTTTTGGGGCTCCACAGTCACTGCAGATGGTGACTGCAGCCTTGAAATTAAGACACTTGACCAACCTAGACAGCATATTAAAAAGCAGGGACTTTAGTTTGCCAGCAAAGGTCCGTCTAGTCAAAGCTATGGTCTGTCCAGTAGTCATGTATGGATGTGAGAGTTGGACTGTGAAGAAAGCTGAGCACCGAAGAATTGATGCTTTTGAACTGTGGTGTTGGAGAAGACTCTTGAGAGTCCCTTGGACTACAGGAGATCAGACTGGTCAATCCTAAAGGAAATCAGTCCTGAATATTCATTGGAAGGACTGATGCTGAAGCTGAAACTCCAGTACTTTGGCTACCTGATGGGAAAAACTGACTCATTGCAAAAGACCCTGATGCTGCCTGAAGGCAGGAAGAGAAGGGGACAACGGAGGATGAGATAGTTGGATGGCATCACTGACTTCATGAACATGAGTTTGAGCAGGCTTCAGGAGTTGGTGAAGGACAGGGAGGCCTGGCGTGCTGCAGTCCATGGGGTTGCCAAGAGTCATACATGACTGAGCGACTGAACTGAACTGACTGAGCTCTGTTTTTTAACCTATTGTTAAATAAGAATATACGTTGCAACTTCATTTATAATAAGAAAAATGGCCATATATATTTGTCTGTCACAGTTTTATTTTCAAAGAATACATAAGAGTGTGAGAAATAATTCAGTACTATATGATAAATAATAAAAAAGATTCAGACTATTTCTCACTTAAACTTTTTCTTTTTAAAGAAAATACTAGGAAATACATCAAAACGATAAAAGTGGTTCTGAGTGGTGGAATTATAAATGATGGGTGATTTAAATATTTTTCTTTATAAATGATGGATTATTTAATTTTCTCTATTTAGGAACTTTATTATTGAATGCCTCCTAAATGCTTGGCATTGGACTGGGAACTGTACAGTAGTGAAAGGAGATAGCAAGGTCCCTGCCCTTGTGGAGCTTATATTCAGGATAAATAATCAGTAAAGGAATAAATTAATCAATTAAAGATTGTGGTAGATGCTAGGTGGAAAATTAGCTGAGTGTTAGGTTAGAAAATAAGAGTGGAGCTAGATAGGATGGTCATTGAGCACATTTCTTTCCTAAAAAAAATAAAACCTTAAAGGTAATACATTTTATTTTTTAAGCTTACTTTATAAAAATATGGAATATTTTCTTGAGCTTTCAGTTCAGAGCTACTGATTTTTGTATTGCATTTCATCATTCACATTGCTCTTAGCTTACAGAACAGATTGTATGATTTTTCTATTTTGCAAAATTTTTAATTTTGAAAACTATGGTACTTACTATGTGTTAGTGCTTTATATCTGAGCTCTGTAAAACGTTTGTGCATATGTTTTGTCTCCATTTAATGGATGCCCTGTATCTCAGAGAGGTTAAATAATTTGACCAATGTTCTACAGTCCGTAAATGACTGTGAATCTGAATTCAGTCTTTTTTACTGCCAAAATTCTTGACGCATAGGATAAATTTTAATTATGAAAAGGAGAGAGATGCAGCTCCACACAATTATTTTATATGTAGCAATAACAATATTTAGTCTTTCTCTCTGTAAGCTTTTGGTTGGTATATAGGCCAAGCAGGAGTCATATGACATGGTTTGTGTTATATTTTCTGAATAATTTTTTGTTTGCTAATTACCTGCCTTCTCTGTCTTCCGCCTTGTGTCTTTAGGATCCTTCATCTGTACCTAATGCAGACAATGCCTTTACACTATTTTATGTGAAATTTCGAGCTGCTGCCCCCAAAGTCAGAGTAAGTCTATTGACATAAAAAAGATACTGCTATGAAATTTATTTAGCCAGCCCTTTGGAAACGCTAATGTATGTTAGGTCCATTGCTTATACCAGAAAAATGAGCATGAATGAATGGTAGGCTTTGTCTTTCCACATTACAGCAGTATATGTTGAGGGGCTTTAAGCCCACAGAGCAGGAAACACCTAGCTCTTCTGTGATGCTCAAGGAAGGTTTCCAGATGAAGCTGATATTTGAGCTTAAAAAGCTTGAATTTAGAGAAGACTTGGGGGGATTGATAAGGATGTTTTTTACAGAGAGAGCAACAGGTACAGGGAAGGTACTAGAAGCATAAAAGACATGTCTTTGGGGAGAACCTCATGTAATTTGTTGATGCTAGAACACAGACTTTAGTCGAGTGTGATGATAAGTGAGAATGGTGGCAGAGACCATCTCAGGAAGGGTGTTCCATGTCATGCTAGTTCAGGAAAAGCAGAGAACCAGTACAATATTTTAAACCAGTGTCATCCCAGATACAGCCGACTGGAGCTGGGTTGTGTATCTTTTTTTTTATTGTTGTGAAGTTTCTAGAAAGAGTGGTCTGCTTTAGCTGACTTTGACCCCACTCTCTTCCTTGTATCCATCTTGAAAGTAAGTGGAAAGGAGTTTTTGTTTTTCAAAGCAGGAACTTGGTCTTGTTTAGAGAAGATACAGCAGCTAGTTGATAGTTTGAGGTTTAGATTGTGCCAGGTTGGTTGCCGGAGAAGGCAGTGGCACCCCACTCCAGTACTCTTGCCTGGAAAATCCCATGGACGGAGGAGCCTGGTAGGCTGCAGTCCATGAGGTCGCTAAGAATCGGACACAACTGATCGACTTCACTTTGACTTTTCACTTTCATGCATTGGAGAAGGAAATGGCAACCCACTCCAGTGTTCTTGCCTGGAGAATCCCAGGGACGGGGGAGCCTGGTGGGCTGCCATCTATGGGGTCGCACAGAGTCGGACACGACTGAAGCGACTTGGCGGCAGCAGCAGCAGCAGCAGCAGGTTGGTTGCTTGTTAGTCAATTAACAGTGATACAGTTTTGATTAGGAAAAATGGTGTAGGCATGAGGGCTCAGTAGTAAGTGGTATTTTTGGTCTGTTAGAAGTTGACAAAGTAAGGTGCAATAGTCAATGTTTTTCAGAATTTGGTGAGACAGGTGATACTGCTGATGGAATGTATTAATACTTAATTTCTTCCTCAAAAACATTTTAGCAGAATGGAACAAAAGTCTCTAAAAATATTTATCTTTTCTGACCCAGTGCTGGGAGTCCCCAGCTGGGACTTAGGTATTATTATTGTATCAGCTTTCCAAGGTCAGAAATGGAATCTCAGTGTCGTGGGCTTGTTCTCTGGACTCAGACAGCCACTGGGAGTCAGCACTTAAACCCTCTAGTTTCACTTCAAGACCCGGAGCTCTTAACCACTGGGCTGATATTCTTAGAAAACAACCTTGATGAGTAGCAATAGAAGAATGTCTGACTTAGAGTGCATCTACTCAGCAGGATATCAAATAGTCATGTAAAGTAATGTTTTAAATAGTATTTATAATGATGACTCACTGACTGTTTACTAAGTGCCAGGCAGTAGGCTAAGGCTTTTCAAACATTTTCATCTGATAACGGAAGTTATTTAATAAAAGGAAAGTGTTTTAAAATATTAGTTTTTCAAAAGCAGATTGTAAAGCTGAATATATAGTATAATTCCAGTGTTGTTCAAAAAGGAAAATAACTGTGTACATACAAACACTGAAAGAAAATATTCTAAAATACTGTGATTTTTTTTTTTTAATTTTTGCGTTTTAGGTGATTTTTATGTTTCAGCTTTTTTGTATTCCCAGATTTTCTAACATGAGCTTCTTTACTGTTACAATCAGAAAGTAATTAAAAGTATAACTAAGACAGATGAAGTTAGTGAGCTTTTCTTTATTCCACAGACTCTCATTGAACAGATAGAACAACGATCTGAAAAAATACCTGAGTGAGTACCCACAGGTTCTTCAGTTTCCAAATTACCTTCCTTGAAGTGCTGTTTTTCCAAGTTTGCTGTGTCCTTGATGTTTTCTTAGCAATTACCTGTGTGCTATACCAGCCTTTTCTTGTGGCACACAGCTCAATTTGGGGAGCAAGGTCATAGACCTGACTTCATGAGTTTACAAAGCATCTTTTTCCCATATAGCTGGATTTTCTTCTCATTGAGGTAGATGTAGGACCACTACTCCTGGAAGATGAATCTTTCTTTAAAAGATAAAGGTTTTATTAGATCATTGTGGTTTGTTTGCTTTTTCTTTATATACATAAACATTTCTAGTTTTTAATGTGGGCAAGTGATCAGTAACCATATATAACCTTGGGGGCTTGGCACCCTATTTTGGGATTTAAGATCAGATTTAACGTATATACCTGGAATCAGAAGTTTATGCTCCAGTCTCATTTGCTTTTCATCAGATACCAACAACTGCTAACTGACATCCACCAGTGTTACCTGGATCAGCGGGAACTCCTTTTGGGCCCCAGTATTACTTGCACTGTAACAGAGTTGACCAGCCAGAATAACAGAGACCACTGCGCCTTGGTGAGTTTCTGCTTGTTGTGGTTTCATGTTAAACCTTCTCTGAAGCTGTTCTGACACCCTAGAGACTGCACGTGGGTAAATAAGTTTTGGTCCCCCCATCAACAAAGTGACAGAATCTTTCAGTTTTGACAAATCTCACTTAGTAATTAGCATTCATTTGGGCAAAATATTCTAATTTTGATCTATTTTTTGAGCATGTGGTGATTTACAAATAAGTATTATTTTTTGAAAGATGAAGTTTCAGAGTTGGTGGATTTACGTAGACAGTTTAATCTTAGCTTTTGCTGCAGAAGTGCTTTTTTATTTAGTGTGATTTTAATTCAGACTGTAGGAAAGTACATATAGATTCTTTTTTTACATACCCCCCTTTGAACTGGAAGAGTACTTTTCATTGTCAAAAGTTTAGAAAACGTAAGAAAATAAAAGTCATCCATATCCCCATTATGCCGAAAACCGTTTTCTGTTATTTAGGAAGTTCTTTTATGAATTATATATGCATAGTCTCTTTGTAAATAAAATGTTTGCTTTACTTCATGAGTGCTGGCTGGAGTCGTCATGCGCCTTTAATTAGAGGTGGTGTGTGCTTGTTTCCCACAGATTCGCAGTGGCTGTGCCTTTATGGTTCATGTGTGCCAGGATGAGCACCAGCTTTACAATGAGTTTTTCACAAAACCAACGTCAAAATTAGAGTACGTGGTACATGGACTCCAATTCTTGTTTTTAAGATTTAATTTGCTAATGGCTTATCATATTATAGTAGTACTCTAAGGCATGTTTTAATTTTTGTGGATATATGAACAGAGTATTGTTGGGTGAGACAGTGGCTATTTACTTTGAAATAAATTTGCAGCTTAAAGGCCAATATGCTTTCATATTTTTATAATTATGGAAACAGTAAGTTACAAGAGTAAGAATCCTGTATAGGCAGCTATTTTGGTATATGGAGCCGTTTATCTCCACTAAGTATAATAATTCTTTCTAGTTAAAAAAATTGTATGATTCTAACTCATGAGAGATACTTAAAAATGTAGATACTATTTAAAATCCTTTTTCTTATTTTTCTCAAAGTGTCTTTCAAACCCACTGTTAGTCACTTCTGGGTTCTTCATATTGGCAATTTTGACTCATAAGAATCCCAAGATTATGACTCTCATAATGGGGAAGAAACAAACACATCTCATGGTTTTGGTGAAAGACTACATATAGAAGAGTATGGTTGACAATGTAAAGACTATAGACAGCCTCACTTTTTTCTTTTCAAATGTTTAAAATTATCAAAATACTAGGCGCATGTCCAGAATACTTTGAGTTTTGTTTATCTAAATCTGTATGTATTCAAGAGTTTTGAACCAGTCTTTCCTGGGGAAAATGTCACCATTTGATTCATAGTGGTGTAGGTTATTTTATAGTGTAGGAAAATTAAAAAATAATCAAATTATTTTATAGTGTAGATTATTTATGGTGTAGGAAAATTAAGTCTACTGAAATATATTGTTTTTGAAAAGACATGCACAAGATTATTGCTAATGTAAGTAAAAATTATAATAAATTGACTTTCAGCTGGGGCCAGCTAATTTGTTGACTGTGAGAATTGCTTATTCTGAGCTTTTTTATTGATTCTACCAAAAACAGTTGAGAGAATTATTTTCAGCCTTTCACTTCTCATTATTTAATGTTCCCGCATATTATTTTCCAGTACATTTTCATTATTTTTATTGGCTGGAAGTAATTAAGGGTGACTTTTAAACTATTAGAAAATACTGAAAGGATTACTACTGGTAACCATGTTTCATTCTTTCATTTTAGTGAACTTTTGGAGAAACTGTGTGTGTCGTTGTATGATGTCTTCAGGCCATTGATCATTCATGTTATTCACTTAGAAACTCTCTCGGAACTTTGTGGGATTCTTAAAAATGAGGTGCTTGAAGATCATGTACAGAATAATGGTAAATGATAAGTAGAAATCATCATTTCAAAGATTATTTTAAAAAAATACTAATTTGGTTGCACTGGGTCATCTTTGTGGGGTGTGGGATCTAGTTCCCTGACCAGGGATCAAGCTCAGGCCCCCTGCATTGGGAGCACAGAGTCTTGGCCACTGGACCACCAAGGAAGTGTCCCGAAAGGTGGTTTTAAATTGTATCTGTGACTCAGTGAATTTGAAAAAGATTATCCATTCCCCACCCCCCTACATCCCTATACAAATTTAATATATTTAAAACTTAGGTTGATGCCTTGTCTCTTTTTGAACCACTTTATCCTGTGACTAAAATAATAATGGGGAAAGAATTTTAAAGTCTGTATAAAATTAGTAATAAAATAATTGCAGTTACTGTTCTTTCTGGCATCTGAAATCCAGAGAGAACCAACCATTAGTTTTGTTTGGGCATTTCTAGTTCACTGTTGGGGCTTCCCAGGTGGCTCAATGGTAAAGGATCTTCCTGCAGTGCAGCAGACCCTGGATCAGGAAGACCCCCTGGAGAAGGAAATGGCAACCCACTCCAGTATTCCTGCCTGGAAAATCCATGGACAGAGGAGCCTGGCAGGCTACAGTCCGCTCTGGGGTCACAAAGATTAGGACACGACTGAGCACACACGCCTGACTAGGGATTGAACCTGGACCCTTGGTAGGAGAGTGCAGAATCCTAACCACTGAGCCTCTGAGAAATTCCCTCATTTTATTTTTTTATTCATTTTTCCTTGTAAGAACGTTAGCAAGTCATTTAGTATCTGTGGAACTCAATTTATATGTAAAATGGGGATTAACTCAGTTAACAAGTTGCTTTAGCCATCTCTCAGGATTGGTATGAAGCTATATGAGATACCTTTTAAAAGTCACAGAGCACTTTAAAACTAAGATTTTATTATTCATATTAATAATAGAAGTTATTTCAGAGAGTCTCAGGAAGAAGATCTAAGGGCAAATTTATTTCCCAACTTTAAATCTGAGGAAATTGAAAGACAGTTATTTCAAAATAGAATATAACCACTCCCTGAAGCAAGACTGGTTTTTCCTGTTGTAGACAATTTTGTAATGTTTTTGCTTGTTTAAAGAAAGTATTTTCTAAATCTAAAGGAATGGGTGATTGCACTTTTGTTTTTAAATCAGCTGAACAGCTGGGGGCATTTGCAGCTGGCGTAAAGCAGATGCTAGAAGATGTACAGGAGCGGCTTGTCTACCGGACCCACATCTACATTCAGACGGACATCACGGGCTACAAACCAGCTCCTGGAGATCTAGCGTATCCTGATAAGTTAGTTATGATGGAGGTGGGTCTTCTTGTTGGATCTTTTACCCACCCCCACACATTTGGATATTTTATACCAAATGTGGTGAAGATAGGATATTTTTTTTTTAATTCTCATTCAGGATGCAAAATCAAGGGAAACTTGATGTGAAATCTTAGGAAATAACATTTTAACAAAACTGAACAGAAATGATTTGTTAGAGTGTTCTTTTTTTGGTCCTTCCTTTAAGTTGTATTTAGAAACATTCTGTTCAGTTATCTCTTCTTTTCCATTATGCATTCTGTTTTTAAGTTGAATTTGTGTTTTCTTTTTTGTTTGTTAAGTGGCATCAGTTCATTCACTCAGTTGTGTCCAGCTCTTTGCGACTCCATGGACTGCAGCACACCAGGCTTGCCTGTCAGTCACCAACTCCCGGAGCTTACCCAAACTCATGTCCATTGAGTCGGTGATGCCGTCCAACCATCTCATCCTGTCATCCCCTTCTCTTGCCTTCAGTCTTTCCCAGCATCAGGGTCTTTTCCAATGAGTCAGTTCTTCCCATCAGGTGGCCAAAGTATAGAAGCTTCAGCTTCAGCATCAGTCCTTCCAATGAATATTCAGGACTGATTTCCTTTAGGATGGACTGGTTGGAACTCCTTGCAGTCCAAGGGACTCTCAAGAGTCTTCTTCAACACCGCAGTTCAAAAGCATCTTCCTCGGCGCTCAGCTTTCTTTGTAGTCCAACTCTCACATCCATACATGACTACTGGAAAAACCATAACTTTGACTAGATGGACCTTTGTTGGTAATGTCTCTGCTTTTTAATATGCTGTCTAGGTTTGTCATAGCTTTTCTTTCAAGGAGCAAGTGTCTTTTAATTTCATGGCTGAAGTCATCTCTGCAGTGATTTTGGAGCCCCCCAAAATAGTCTGTCACTGTTTCCATTGTTTCCCCCTCTATTTGCCATGAAGTGATGGGACTGGATGCCATGAACTTGGTTTTCTGCATGTTGAGTTTTAAGCCAACTTTTTTACTTTTCTCTTTCACTTTCATTAAGAGGCTCGTTAGTTCTTCTTCGCTTTCTGCCATAAGGGTCGTGTCATCTGCATATTTGAGGTTATTGATATTTCTCCTGGCAATCTTGATTTCATCCAGGCCAGCATTTCACATGATGTACTCTGCATATAAGTTTAAATAAGCAACATGACAATATACAACTTTGATGTACTCCTTTCCCTATTTGGAACCAGTCTGTTCCATGTCTGATTCTAACTGTTGCTTCTTGACCTGCATACAGATTTCTCAGGAGGCAGGTCAGGTGCTCTGGTGTTCCCTTCTCTTTAAGAAGTTTCCACAGTTGGCTCCTAAGCCCAGCCCGGTTGGTCAGGTCCCTGAACTCTTCCACCAGCTTTGGGCAGCTCGTGCTCCGCAGGGTCTGCACACTGCTCCCAGGTGTCCTGTAGCAGTTTTGTACCGAACTTCCTAGCTTTTCACCCTGGCCCTCCTGTGACAATGAGACTCTCTGCAGCTGCCAGCCAGGCCTGTTTCCAGACCCTCCTCGGGTCAGACCTCTGTGCTGACTGTGGCCTTGAAGGTGATTCCAGGTTAGCTACCCCACTGGATGCAGCGACGGGAGCTTCTGACCCTCCTAGAGGATGAGGAGCCCGTGTCCGGAGTGATGCACAATCAAGCAAAGTAGATAAAAGCAGGAAGGCAAGGAAGCAAGCTTGCTGGCCGAGACCTGCTCAGCCTGACCGTATTTCTCACCTTGTGCCTTTAGATCTGCCTGTTGTTTGTAAGTGACATAGAAGAGGATTAGTAACATATGAGCCACCAGAGTGGATGGTCACATAACCATGTGTCATGGTCTGTTAGTAAAAATGTGTCTACTCAAAACTACACAGTTGCTGCTGCTGCTAAGTCGCTTCAGTGGTGTCCGACTCTGTGCGACCCCATAGACGGCAGCCCAGCAGGCTCCCTCGTTCCTGGGATTCTCCAGGCAAGGACACTGGAGTGGGTTGCCATTTCCTTCTCCAATGCATGAAAGTGAAAAGTCAAAGTGAAGTCACTCAGTTGTGTCCGACTATTAGCAACCCCATGAACTGCAGCCTACCAGGCTCTTCTGTCCATGGGATTTTCCAGGCAAGAGTACTGGAGTGGGGTGCCATTGCCTTCTCCAAACTACACAGTACTCGTCTCCAATTTGTGGTCTGAAGACTTAGATACATCTCACTAATCTTTCAGTTACAAATGTATTTTCATTTCCTTTGAGTGCTGGACAGAGTTTAAATAATGCCTAGGGTATTAGTGCTAAAACAGAATTAGAACTTGGAGCTTCTTATTTTTATTGATTCATTTTTTGGAATGACAAAGTCAAGTATACTGCTGCAGGTTACAGCAGTGGAGACAGGACATGGGAAGGGGCGGGGTGGGGGAGTTGGTGGTGTCACCAGCTGTTCCGGGAAGTTAGTGACGGCAACCCTGGGCCTTGGCCTGTGCTGAGCTCTCAGCACCCTGGGAAGTCAGCCAGTCAGTGCACCTTGGACCTGCTGGTCACCCCCTCACGGGCCAGGCCCACAGTAAAGCTGGAGGCACAGCCCAAAGCTCTAGGCAGCATGTCCCTCCTGCCCATGGGGTCACCGGCACAGGTCAGAGCACAGAGGAGGGCACCACGGAGATGACCTCTGCTGGGGCTCATAACCTCAGGAAGGTGTCTACCTGGTGAAGGAGCAGCCTGTGCCTTCTTGGTGGGGACCTTCAGCAGTGCCAGCTTCTTGGGCAGACTGGTGTTAGTGGGTCTGCTTCTAAGCCTGATGCAGGGACTTGTGCTCGCTTTCTCCTTCCTCCCTTTCTTCCCTTGTCTCCTTGTGAATATAAGTTTTTGTTTTCTAGATAGAGTACCTGTTTTAATAATTCTGTCTCATAGGATGTCAGGTGATTAAGTTTACTATGTACTCCCCATGTCCCCACCTTGGACTTCCCAGGTGGCACTAGTGGTAAAGAACCCTCCTGCCAATACAGGAGATGTAAGCGATGTGGGTTCGATCCCTGGGTCGGCAAGACCCCCTGGAAGAGCACGTAGCAATCCACTCCAGTATTCTTGCATGGAGAATCCCATGGACAGAGGAGCCTGGTGGGCTACAGTCCATGGGGTCACAAAGAGCTTGACATGACTGAAGCGGCTTAGCACACACGTATACCCCCTCCCAGTTTAATTTAGTGGTAGATTTGATACGTTTATTCCGTCATCACATGGCCAGTGTCTTGAGTCTTTTCTTGTGTAGACCTCTTGGTTTAAACCTCTTGGATACCGCTTTCAGTGAATCTACTTGTTTTCTTTTGGTGAGGGTCGAGGGTATAGCGTGGTCTGGCTGTGACATCTCTGTGCCCTTTGGGGATTAGCTGTATTTTCTGATTTGTGCATGCAGAATGAAAGGACAGGCCTGATTGATTTGGAGCCTGTCTCCTGAATAGTTATCTGGCCATTTCTTTTTTGTCAGTAGCTGAATGTCTTTCAGGCCTTCATTTCTGTGTATTTCTGCCTGTATAACCAGTGTAACTTGGTAGGATTATCACTGCCCCCTTAGTAGTTAGTGATGTGTATATTTGATGATATTTTTTAAGCAGTGAAGAAGAGCCAGATAGTTTCCAGTCCATAAGATAATTTTTAAAAATCTGTTTAAAAAAAGACCAAACTGTAGCTGTTCTCACATAAAGAGAAAACCATGGTGTGAGTTAGCTAACACTTGATACAAGCATGTCTGACATCCACAATGTATCCAGTCTTAAATCTGAGTATTTTGTTTCTAAATATAAAGTTGAAAATTAAGCTTCTAATCTGAACCTTGTATATTTGACTCTTTAGCACATACCTTGTAATGGTTCTGAAATTAGTGGTTCAGGAAAGTCTGTGTTTGCTTTTATGAAAATAGAGACACTGCCAGTTTAACTCTTCATTTCTATGTGCTGTTTTGGCATGGTTCTCTTAAGTAGTCCATTTATTCATGAATTAGGATATATACTTTTTACTTTATAGAAACATTGTGTTCGTATTGCTAGACACAGCTCAAAACTACTTTTAATGTTCTCTGATTTCTTTATATAGCAAATTGCTCAGAGTTTAAAAGATGAACAGAAGAAGTTATCACCTTCAGAAGCTTCGTTTTCAGATGTTCGGTTAGAAGAAGCAGAGCCTCCTAATAGTCTAACAAAATCTGGTATGTTATGCTGTCTTTAACTTCCATTATTTAATTCATTCATTTAATAAACTTATATTGAGGACTTGCCATGTCTCAGGCATGAAAAACTGTTTATGGCTTTGAGGAGCCCATACTTTAGTCGGGGGAGATTGGCATGCCACAGGCATTAAGCAAGAAGTTCCGGGGTGACAGGATAAAGATACGCACAGGACTCTGGGACCGTGGAAGGACCATGGAAGAATTGTGAAGGGGAATGAGCTTTGCGTGCAGAAAGGCAGGTTCAGTCAGAGCTGTCGAATCTGAAAGCTGTCGTGTGGATGAGTCTGAGAGCCAGGTGGAATAAGGTTGTTTAAGACAGAGCAGCGTGGAGGCCTGCAGACAGGAGTGGAACACCATAGGTGCTTGGAGAGCTCATGTGGTTTGGTGGGTTCGGCACCAGTTATTTATAGGGAAGGAGCAGCTGAGACGGGCCAGAGTGTGGTAGGTGTCAGGTGATACTCTCACGGACTTGGAAATTCCAGCTACTTGTACCATCAGTTTTGCATTTTGTAAATGTGCCTGGACTGGGGTGAAAAAGTGACAGAAATGTATGGGATAGCTTGAACTAGGGTGCATGTTATGCAAGGAGCAAAATTGTCTAGAGTCACCCTGGATAACTCGTGAGTTATCCGTGCCCCCTATGTTGGCAGGTGGATTCTTAAACACTGGACCACCAAGGAAGTCCAGGGTGGCGTTTTAATGTGTCACGTTTATGATTCACATAATGGTCCTCTTGGACTGCACTGCTCTAGAGCTATAAAGAGGAAGACTGGTTTAGAGATAAAGACTGAGGCGTCATTGACACTTTGGAATTGTATAAGATCACCCAGGACAGAGAGTAGCAGGATAGTGGCGGAAGTCTGGGGAGAGACTCGTAACAGGGGCTGACATTAGGAGCAGATGGAGGGAGTGGACCGGTACCAGGTTGGCAGGGAAAGAACAGCCAGAGGGGTGGGAAGTAGGAAGAGAGGGTGTGATGAAGTCAGAGAGGAGGGCTTGGCAGAGTGGTTTGAGTAAAGAGCTGAGAAATAAGAAATCTGAGGACATTGTGGCCAGAGAGTGGGATACCGAGTTTTAATAATTAAGAGGTAGAATAGTTCGGAGTAGTAAAGTCTGTAGAAATTAATAAGAAAGTAATTCTGAAAGAAAGTTAAACTATCTGGACTAGGGGTGCAGGAATGGAAGCAAAGGTCTTTGGAGTTGCGAAGGTCAGGGACAACCACGTGGGTCATCCATATGGTTACTGATGTTATTCAGAATGGAGGTGGAATTGGGAATGGAAACCGGGACTCTGAGTCTTGGCAAGGGGAGCAAAAGAAAAAGAGTAATCACTTTCCCTGGTCTTCTGGTGTGTCAGAAGTACATATGAGATGCCTCTAAAGTGAGGCCTTTAACTGATGTGATGTTCGTGTAGTAGGAGTAGTGAAGAAGTGAAAGTGTTAGTCGCTCAGTCGTGTCCGACTCTGTGAGCCCACAGACTGTAGCCCGCCAGGCTCCTCTGTCCATGGGATTCTCCGGGCAAGAACACTGGAGTGGCCTGCCTTTCCTTTCTCCAGGGGATCTTCCCCACCCAGGGATCCAACCCGGGTCTCCTGCATTGCGGGCAGATTCTTTACCATCTGAGCCACCAGGGAAGCGCAGTAGGAGTAGATGTCAGGGCAAATTGGCAAATTGGCGGAGGGTCCATCCTGTGAAGAGGCTGATTATCAGTATCTTTAATACGTGTAGCCCTTCATCGCCATGTCGAGCAAGTGAGGGCAACTGAGGCTCACGGAGGAGGAGGCGAGCAGGTGCGGGAGACGCCCTGCAGCCGGTTTGCGCTGCTCCTCAGAAGAGGCAGCCAGTAGGCCCTGGACTTGGCTGTATAAGGAACTTTCCCCATCCGCCGCTTCAACTATTAACTGTTCTCAGGAAAATGAAAAAAGGAACAAATAAATTGACTTCCGGCATTAAGCTACTTAAACACATTTATTTCACTAGACTTTAACTTGGGAGTACTTTTTGGGCTGTTTCATTTTGAAGGAGGAATCCTGCAGATAGCCTCATTCTCAGCAAAACTATGGATACTTAATCTCCTAAATATTCCATATATAATTTGTCTAGTTCATTCTTTCTCCTTAAGAGATTTTATATAAAGTAGATATCCTAGTTTAAAGTAAGGCAGAGCTTTTTAAAATTGTATAAGTATCATGTTTTTGAAAAAAAAAAAAAAAAGCTTATAGAATGAAAGAGAAAGCACCCATCCTCAACGTTGCCCTCAGCCCTTTCCTGCATAAATCCACTCCACGGCTTCCAGGTCTCCTTTTGAGCATATGCGGATCTGGCTGTTTTAAAATGTTTTTTATTTTTTTGGCTGCACTGCATGGCTTGCGGGATCCTTAGTTCCCCATCCAGGGTTCAAGCCCAGGCTCCCTGCAGTGGAAGCACAGAGTCCTAAGCACTGGACCGCCAGGGAATTCCCTATAGCTCTTTTTTTAAAAAATGAATTCTGTTTTGCTTGGCTATACTTTTACCTTTTTATTATTTAAAAAAATTCAAATACACAGAAACATGGACTGATACAATGAACACCTATGCCCGCCACCTGGATTTAAGACTTAACATTTTATCATGTTGTATCTATAGTTTTGCTAATTGTTTTAAAGTGAGTTATTGACATCATTGCAACTTTACCTTTGAGTATTTCAGCATCTCTCCCCCCACCCCCTAAAATGGGACATCTTTCATGTAACCATAAACCATTGTTGCAATGAAAATTTTGGTAATGTTTCCTGATGTGTTCTAATACGCAGCCCGCATTTCAGTCTGCCCTTCTTGTCTCAGAGTGTGGTCTCAGCTCCACTTTGATGGCTCATCCGAATTCTGGTCCCTCCACCCGGGTGACCGTGCTTCTCTCACAGAAGTGTTTCTGTGCAGCTGTGCAGCCACATTCCTCTCATTCCCCTCTTCACACTTGCTGGCAGCTCCCTTTTCTGACTTGGGGAGGCTGGGGTGGGGCGGGGGGCTGGACCCACAGCTCTGGTCACTTGGGCACTGGATATACTGTGTGGGCCTGAAAGTGATACAGTTCTGCGCGTGGAAGGCTGTCAGGCAAATGAGCTTTGATTAATCTTCCTGTTTAAAGTGCTTTGTTTTCTTCTCACTCCCCTCCCACCCCGACTTGTGTCCACATGACTATGTTTAGATCGGTCTCCTTTTTATTGGGTGTGTGGTATTCTGTAATGTGTGTATACTGCTCATGTAGTTCCTAAAGATAATTGATTCCAGTGTGGAGAAGGCAACTTGGGCTGCGTGTGGGCGGCTGGAATGTACAGACGTGGGTATTCAAGTGTGTTCTCGGTCAGTGTGTTCAATCTCACTTGTCACTATGGAGATTCCTTTGACATTCTCCATTAGAGACGAGGCTAGAGAAAATGGATACCTCCAGCCTTTGATAGGTAACAGAAGCTAACCGTGTATAATTGCTGTGCATGTAAGACAGACCTGTGAAATGTCTTCTTTTCCACTTGGGGTTTTAGGTTCATCTGAATCTCTCAATCCTAGACAGCAGACCACGATTTCTCCAGCAGATCTTCATGGAATGTGGTACCCTACAGTTCGACGAACTCTTGTCTGTCTCTCCAAATTGTACAGATGTATAGACGTATGTCTGTCAGTCAATCCTTGTATCTTTACTGTAAATTGCTTGCTCTGTGACTTAAAATATTTTTTAATTTAAATTTTAAGATCTTGATGCAATATATTTTGCTTGGTATTAGATGCAAATAATAAGATTTTTATATACAGAGGTAACTTTAAGATCAATCTAACTTAGAGATTCTTAACCTGAGTGTTTTGTAGGCCCTCAGAATCCTCTCATGGGCTTTGGGTAGTCTCTGAACACCTTGAAGTTGTGGGTAAAATTTCGTCTATATGTTTGTAGTTGTCTTTTTGAGAAAAAGACATATAACTTTTATTGTTTCTGAAAGCCTGTAGCTTTTATTGTTTCTCATGGCTACAAACACATTTAAAACTATTGATTAGTTCATCTGTCTTTAGTCTATAGATGAAGAAAAAGATGCAGGAAGGTTAATATGTCCAGTGTCACATACATATATTTCGTATAATACACATTTAGTACTGAATGCAACTACTTTTATACTCAGTTTATTTTTTTATTTTTTAAATTTTATTTTATTTTTAAACTTTACAATATTGTATTGGTTTTGCCAAATATCGAAATGAATCTGCCACAGGTATACATGTGTGTACTCAGTTTAAATCAACTTCTTGAACAAGGGTTCCTTGTTTCACAGATTACATGTGTTACTAACCATGGACTAATTATTTGCTGAAATTAGCAGTACCCTTTTAGTTTTTTTAGCCTCAACTTATACTGCACATTTATTTTAGGTGACATTTATTTTAAGCATTTCAGTTTAACAGTTTATCAATCACTGAATGATCAGTTGTCTACATTTATTTACTGTTAGTGTTAAAACCCCAAAAAATGTTTATAAAACTCAGTGACTTTAATTCACTTTTCAAAAATTAATTTGATCATTACAACTTAAATAGCATATGAAGAGAGAAGTGATCAAATACAGAAAGAAAAGAAAAGAAAGTGAAGTTGCTCAGTCATGTCTGACTCTTTGTGACCCCATGGACTGTAACCTACCAAGCTCCTCCGTCCATGGGATTTTCTAGGCAAGAGTACTGGAGTGGGGTGCCATTTCCTTCTCCAGGGGATCTTCCCAACCCAGGGATTGAACCCGGGTCTCCTGTGTTGCAGGCAGATGCTTTATCATCTGAGCCATCAGGGAAGATTACAATGATCATGTAATTAATTGCTCAGAAGCCACTGTCTTTTAAGAGTGTGGTTTAGAAGGGAATGTGTGTATCCCCTCCCACTCTGGAGATCCTCTGTGCTCACCGCCCTCTGGCCTGAGCGGGATTGCACAGCGGACTCATGGGTTCACTGGAGAGCTCACTACTTGGTATCTATGTTAAACTGCATCATTCCTGGAGTTTGTGCTCAGAGATTCTGGAATTGAACCAGAAAGCGCCTTTTACTCCATTCTGGGACTTTTAGGGGTGAGGCCAGGTCTCCTGTACAGAGTTGGATTCTCAGCCATTTTGCCCAGCTGCTGAGATCTCTCCCAGAGGGAAACTTGGATATTGGCAGCCCTTCTTCCCCAGGTCCTCCCAGTAGATGTATTGAATGATAGTGTTAGGCTGGGATTCAGAAACTTCCTACGGTGGAGCCAGGATCCCAGGGGAAATACCGGGGGGCCACATTCCACATAGAACCCATTGTCATCACAGACCCTGGGGAAGTCTCTTAGGTGCTTAGCGGGAATTTTAGGCAAACAGTAGGTAGGCCCACAAACGACACTGTGCCTGTTTTTATTTTATGCCCTAGGCCTGCCCATTACATTTTCACCTAGCCTACATTCAAATCTTATCCCTCTCCATCTGACCAATCGAAGGTAAAGACAGACATGAGTAGGAAGAAGAGAGGGTCTCAATCGAAGCTGTCTTCCTAAGGCAGGCAGGGTGAGTGACCTAGCAAATTCAGTTCAGTCACTCAGTCGCGTCTGACTCTTTGCGACCCTGTGGACTGCAGCACGCCAGGCTTCCCTGTCCATCACCAACTCCTGGAGTTTACTCATGTCCATTTACTCATGTCCATTGAGTCAGTGATGCCATCCAGCCATCTCATCCTCTGTCATCCCCTTCTCCTTCCGCCTTCAATCTTTCCCAATATCAGGGTCTTTTCAGATGAGTCAGTTCTTCACATCAGATGGCCAAAGTATTGGAGTTTCAGCTTCAGCATCACTTCTTCCAATGAATATTCAGGACCGATTTCCTTTAGGATGTACTGATTGGATCTCCTTGGAGTCCGAGGGACTCTAAAGAGTCTTCCTCAACACCACAGTTAAAAAGCATGAATTCTTCAGTGCTCAGCCTTCTTTATAGTCCAACTCTCACATCCAGACATGACTACTGGAAAAGCCATAGCTTTGACTAGATGTACCTTTGTTGGCAAAATAATGTCTGCTTTTTAGTATGCTGTCTAGGTTTATCATAACTTTTCTTCCAAGGAGCAAGTGTTTTTTAATTTCATGGCTGCAGTCGCCATCTACAGTGGTTTTGGAGCCCAGGAAAATAAAGTCTGTCACTGTTTCCATTGTTTCCCCATCTGTTTGCCATGAAGTGATGGGACCAGATGCTGTGATCTTAGGTTTTTGAATGTTGAGTTTTAAGCCAACTTTTTCACTCTCCTCTTTCACTTTCATCAAAAGGCTTTTTAGTTCTTCTTTGCTTCTGCCATAAGGGTGGTGTCATCTGCATATCTGAGGTTATTAATATTTCTCCGGGCAATCTTGATTCCAGCTTGTGCTTCATCCAGGCCAGCATTTCTCATTATGTACTCTGCATATAAGTTAAATAAACATGGTAACAATATACAGCCTTTAGGTACTCCTTTTCCTATTTGGAACTAGTCTGTTCCATGTCCAGTTCTAACTCTTGCTTCGTGACCTGCATACAGATTTTTCAAGAGGCAGGTCAGGTGGTCTGGTATTCCCATCTCTTTCAGAATTTTCCACAGTTTGTTGTGGTCCACACAGTCAAAGGCTTTGGCATAGTCAATAAAGCAGAAGTAGATGTTTTCCTGAAACTCTTGCATTTTCGATGATCCAGGGGATGTTGGCAATTTGATCTCTGATTCCTCTGCCTTTCCTAAATCCAGCTTGAACATCTGGAAGTTCACGGTTCACATACTGTTGAAACCTGGCTTGGAGAATTTTGAGCATTACTTTACTAGTGTGTGAGATGAGTGCAATTGTGTGGTAGTTTGAGCATTCTTTGGTGTTGCCTTTCTTTGGGATTGGAATGAAAACTGATCTTTTCCAGTCCTGTGGCCACTGTTGAGTTTTCCAAATTTGCTGGCATATTGAGTGCAGCACTTTCACAGCATCATCTTTCAGGATTTGAAATAGCTCAACTGGAATTCCATCAGCTCCCTAGCTTTGTTCGTAGCGATGCTTCCTAAGGCCCACTTGACTTTGCATTCCAGGATGTCTGGCTCTAGGTGAGTGATCACACCATCGTGATTATCTGGGTCATGAAGATCTTTTTTGTACAGTTCTTCTGTGTATTCTTGCCACCTCTTCTTAATATCTTCTGCTTCTGTTAGGTCCATACCATTTCTGTCCTTTATTGAGCCCATCTTTGCATGAAATGTTCCCTTGGTATCTCGAATTTTCTTGAAGAGATCTCTAGTCTTTCCCATTCTATTGTTTCCTCTATTTCTTTGCATTGATCACTGAGGAAAGCTTTCTTATCTCACCTTGCTATTCTTTGGAACTCTGCATTCAAATGGGTATATCTTGACCTAGCAAGAGAGAGCCTTAATCTTGTCTCACTGTGCAGTAGCCTCATGAGAAACAGAAGAGAAGGTAGCAGTACAAATAGAGAATAAATCATTACGCACGAGACAAGAGGCCAGGATGGTGGCCTAGTAATAAATATTTTGCTCATACACATCCTTATCAGTTCCGTTTCAGGTGGAGTAGAGGCAGAGAGAAAGCAGGGGGGCTGACAGGAATCTGTGCACACACCACACCTCTGGGAAGATACAGCAGTGGCAGAATTAAATTAATCCTACTTCACCTTCTGTTTTGTAACCTGATTTTGTTTTTAATTAATTATATTCTTGTACAAGAATTTTATCACTTCCTGTTCAGCATCCTTTGATTTCATGTACAATGTTCCATAATTTAGATTTACTAGTATTTTGTCAGCTGCTTATCATTGAACATTTATTTCCAGATTTATTTTTTTCTGCTTTAAATAGTATTATGAAAAGAGCCATAAGTATGAATCTTAGAATACAGTACTGATATTACTTGGGATACGTTTTTAGAAGTGGATTTACTGAGGCTTTGTTTTAAAGTTGGTTTTGTATGTTTAAAAAACAGCCTATATCATGAGATCGCACTGGAGTGAGAGCTTCCCGGGCTCAGGTCACATCTGCCTTGTGCACCTGCCACTGTGCTTCCAGGACCAGCACAGAGCCCGGCACGAAATAGGTGCTCAGGAAATAGTGTTGGATGGTCACGTGAGAGTTTCAAGAGGTGCAGATTAGGAAATTGTGCTGGTCTGGAAAGCTTGTGTGGCAATAGGAAAGTCTGGGAGGAGTATCTGTTCAGTTCAGTTGCTCAGTCGTGTCTGACTCTTTGCAATTGGTAGTAATAAATTAATTCATCAGATGAGGGCAAGCAAGCTGTACTCACAGCCTACAAATTTCTTTTGCTTTGTTTGAAGTGCTACAGGGGATGTTTCTCTTTTGTTTCACCAGAGGGCAGTGTTCCAAGGACTATCACAGGAAGCCTTGTCGGCCTGCATTCAGTCACTGCTTGGAGCATCAGAGTCCATCAGCAAAAACAAGGTTTGATGAAGTGTTAGATGAAATCTGATCATCTATAATACTATTGTGGAATGCAGCATTTATATACAGGCACAGAAATTTAAAGCCATTTTGGCAGTAGCATTTACTTTTTTAATGTGATTTAATTTTGAGGCCCTTTGAGAGGAGGTAGTACTTCATTTTAGTGCTAAAGACTACGCTATGTAAGAGAGTGCCAGCTTTGCTGAAGTACCAAAGGTGATACTTAGGTCATAAATTCTGTGGGATAAAGGTTTCTTGTTCTAGCCTTAGTAGCAGGAAGGTACTGAACTGCTCTTTCCCTGTAATACCGAAACTGTTTTCAAGAAATCGTAGCAATCTGTCATCGTCCCTACAATGACATTCCAAATAGTTGAATGGCCTCACTTGGAGGAATCAGTCAGTCAGTTTGGAAGATAAGAGTTGTGGCCCATGGATTATGTGACTAGAAGGAGTTGACATGACTTTGTAACTTACACTTTTTATTCAAGAAGAAGGGATCTGGTGCTGACGGCTGTTGGCATGTGCTTCTCCCACAACCCCTGAGATTTTTTTTTTTCCAGAAAGTATGGTTCAGGATGCTGCTCTGTTTAACTCTCCACCTAAAATACCTATTGCTTACCAACAGGGAGTAAGCTGTGGGACTGTTTCCAGCAGAAATTTCATAGCTCGTGGGAGTTTTCAGACTTTGTGAACCTTTCTAGACTTCCAGATTTATAAACTTGGTTTCTAACTTCAAGGTTTTAGATAAACTAAAAACAGAAACCTCCTCATGGAAGAATGTGGGATCCTAGACAAGCTGGAAAAAGCTCTGCCTTTGTGACCACTGTATGTTCCCATTCATGGGATTGAGAATTGAAGGGAAATTCTGACACGGGAACTAGAAGAGAATGGAAAGTTAAGTTATAGACAGGCAGGTTGAAATTTAAAACATATTTCCCAGCCTGAGCTTTCATGTTCTTTTGTTATAGAGGGAATTAGGAAACACGTCTAACACTAGACACGTGTTTAAGTAAATTGTGGTATATTCCATACAGTGGAATACACAGATGTTAAATTCCAGAAAAGGGAGTGATAAAATTTAACGTAAATATGTTAAGGTAAAAACAAGGCGCAGGATACGACGCAGATGATAACTATGTGATTAATACATTCACTGAAGAAAGTAGTGATGGAAGGTTGGAGTGACTGCAGATGACTCTTGTTTCTTCTCACACTTGTCTGTATTTTCCACAGTTTATGCAGTGAGCATGTATTTCTTAGATTATCAGAGGGAAAACAATGATGTAATTTAAAAAATTCATGTGCTTATATCCTCTTATATCTCTGTCCTCATTTTAAAGGGAAGAATGAAAACCCTTTTTTTTCATTATTCGGCCTTCTCCCCACACAACCTGTAAGGCCATCCTCACATAAGGCCATTGTCTAATGGCATAAGGCCATTCCTGCATATCGTAAGTGCTTAAAAATATATGAGGAGACCTTCAATTTAGTAAGAATTAGCCGATTTATTTTCACAACTAAGTTAGTGTGCTTTTCATCTTTCAACTTTTGGAAAAGTGATCAATGAAAATGGCTTAATGTGTTGAGACTTTCTTAAGGAAAGAAATTTTCTTCCATACTTAAATTGAGCACCTAGTGTATCAGTACACTAACACGATACTATTTGCTGAATCACAGTAGCTTCAGCAAAGTAAATCCAATCTATATGGTACTGTTTTCTCCTTCGGAGCTGTTAGTTCTTTTGAAAACAGAGCAATTATTCAAAGTGGGTAGCATTTCCTACTTAGCCAGAGTGCAGAGTGAGTTTCCATCAGGTAAATCATACACACTGATTTGTGTCTGTTCAGGAGGGTGGGAAGGAGAGAGAGAACAGAGAGCAGTCACTTTAATAACCTCCTTAAAGCTTATACAGTGCACCTTGTTTTACTGTGCTTTGCTTTATTTTGCTTCACAGATAACTGTGGGGTTTTGTTTCTGTGTTTTTTTACAAACTGAAGATTTGTGGCAACCCTGCGTCAAACACATCTGTTGGCACCATGTTCCCAACAGCATTTGCTCACTTAGTGTGTTTGTATCACATTTTGGCAGTTCAGTGTTTCAAACTTTTTCATTATTATATTTGTTGTGGTGATGGGTGATCAGGGATCTTTGTTATTACTATTGACTTGCTGTAGGCTCAAATGATGGTTATTTAAAAATACTTGATTGCTAAAGATGGTTAATATTTTTAGCAATAAGTATTTTAAAATTAAGGTATGTACTTTGTTTCTTTAAACATAATCCTGTTGGCCACATAATAGTTTGGTGTAAATGTAACCAAAAAATTTGTGTGACTCGCTTTGTTGCAATAATCACTTTATTGCAGTGGTCTGGAACCAAACCCGGTGTGTCTCCAAGGTATGCCTGTATTAGTTACTGAAAGACATTATTCTTTTCCTAATGCAGAATAAGTTTATTAAAAATATTTTCAAAGTAAGTCTGTCTTGGGTAGCAGCAAGAAGGAGCAAACATATCCTTGCTCTTCTTAATATACAGACTCTTCTGAAATGAGAGCTATGGTGATTCACTATTTTGGGAACTGGGTCAGAGCTTTGAGAACTGAGCTTGAATCACAAAACTCTTGAAGATGTGTCCTGAGAGGGTAAAAGGAAATGCGGGAGTGTCTGCACTTCCTGTGTGGGGTGTAGGTAGTCCGTTCTCCATTGCTGGCAGGGTAATCCAAAATGACCACCCCAAATCTTTTTACATTTGGAGGCTCCTTTGTACTTTTATATAAATACCAATATTTCTGATATTCTGAATATTGAAACTACTTTGACCAAACAGTGAAAGCTATGTTACTGAGAGAAACTAGGAAGCTGTGAGAGATGGAACTCTGCTTCCTGTGCTGTGCTGATCTTGGGCCATATCATCTTTTTTCTTTCTGCACCAGGTTAGAATAGACTTGACTTTTGTTTCTAACTGTGTTGTTACGACCTTTTGTCTGGTTTACTTTCTTGGGTTTGCTAAGTAGAGTAGATGATAGTAAAAGTTTGAAGTAAGATTTTTCCAGATAGTTTCAACCTGAAAATATGGTTGAGTTCATCGCACAACAGAGGAGTATTGGTACCATGTAGTTATGCTAAAGGCAAGTGACCTAGATCGATTAATGTTGAATTAGTAGCAAACGTGTTATATGTATTTCTGTTTTTACTTAATCTGTGATAATATCCATTTTTCTGTCTTACAATTTAGACTCAGATTGATGGACAGCTTTTCTTAATAAAGCACCTTTTGATTCTTCGTGAACAAATCGCTCCATTTCACACTGAATTCACCATTAAGGAAATTTCCCTGGACCTCAAGAAAACTAGAGGTACTTCATTGCCCTGGCTGGCACAGTTGGGTGTGTTTGACCCATCCAAGTGTGGCAGCACAGGTTTATAGGTTTATTTTATGTTCATCTGCAATTTTTTATTTTGCATGCTGTGCTTGCTGAGCATGTTGCTTGTTCATACTAAGCTAAGCTGACAACATCCTAATTATATCTAATTTGCTGTGTTTTCTTTATGGAGAGAACTATATTTGAGCATTTCAACTTGCAGTGGAGTATAACTTCTCTTAGACTCTGCCACATATTACCATAACCAGTTAAAAAATGAAAGATCATTGTAATAACTACTTAAGAGTGTCAGCTAACTGGAATGATTTTAGACATTGAGTTGGGTTTGTCAATTCATAGAAACTCAGGAAGCCAGCTGGGTAAAATCAGAAGAGTGAGTCAGGTTCTGTTCCTGGTCCATCATTTCCTAGTTCTTGTGATTTTAAACGTGTGTTTTAGCTTCCGTACCTTGCGTAAAATGAGCAGAATTAACCCATCATGATGCTTTCACCAGATTATCAAGATCATTAAGAGTGAAAATGAATGAAAATATATATTAAAGTGTTTTTGTAAGTTTAAGGTGCTTAAATAAACTAAGTTGTATTATTAAATCAGCTGGTTAAGTAATCGCATCAATAGAATCTTGAATTGGTAATAGACATTGAATCATCTTGAGATAGGTGCTTCATCCATACTAATGATTTGTTTCTGACTGAATTAGCAAGTGATGATTTCTAAAAGATTACAGTAGTTATTTTTTAAGATGCTGATCTTGAACAGTTAAAGGATATACCATCAATTTCCATCTCCCTTACTTACAAATTTATCTAAACTTTATCTTTTCTTAACCATTTCCAAGAGAATTAAGCTCTAATGCCTTAAGCCATCCATTTATGAAATGAATGGATTTCTCCCTTGTGCATTGGGAGAATTGAGAAAATTCATAGCCATTCAGATTACTTTTTGTATTCCATGGTTTAGAGAGTCTCCAAATATAGGATTTCCAAGAGGAACAAGTTACTTTCCTAATGACTGCTTATAAAATAGTCGACTTGCTGTAACATCACTTGGAATCAAAGTGAGTCATATTAAAACAGCTTATTCTTTTTCTTTTCCTAATGCACTTTCCTTTTCACCACAGAGAATACCTTTTGGTTCTGGTGGAATCTGGATAGTAAGCCTGTATGTTATTCATCTGCTTTGTAAGGTTTTTTTTTTTTTTAATAACAGCAGCCAGATTTCCTGACTTTGGCCTTTATAGAATGCATCATTTTTAAGTTGATTTCCTCCTTTCCTTTCAGTGTGACATGTGAGAATAGCACCCTAACCTTGAGGAATGCCAGGCACTGATTGTCCGTATTTTATTCAAAGGATGAGGTGAAGCAGGACTGATCTATTTTCTTTCATATTTTTTCTAATTCATAACCTGTTGCTGCTTCGTTCTACTATAGATCCACTGAGGTGTGAGAAAAAAGTATTAATTTTGGCAAATTTTGGTTTAAAATATGTTTTCCCTACAACATAATGAAGGTTCTGTAATCCTGCTGTATGATCACCTACAGTTTTTCAGGTTTCCTGTAGAAAGGACAGAAGAAATGAAGAGTCATTTACTAAAGAATACTGAATTCAGAACACTGAATCTGATAGGGGATTTGTTTTCAGTTAAATCAGTTCACAGTTGAGGCAGGAAGTACAGTGTGGTGTGTGTATGTACTTTTAAATCCAGGCTAGAAGCACTTCGTGCTGTGCTTTCTCCAGCCTGGCAAGGCAAAGCAAAGTAATGGGCTTTTCTGACTATCACTTAATACTTGCTGTCTGTACTTTTAAGCCTGTTAACCTCTCACTACTAATGTTATATCTTATTGCATTTGAACATCGATGAGACCTGTTAGTACTTTGCACAGATTCTAGTTAGTCTGGAGGTTAAGGGGTAAATATGTCCTTTTGGTGTGGTTTTTTTTTTTTTTTTTCTGGCTGACATATTAATTTATTCTCTCTGCTTTGAATGAATAAATTTCTATGCCAGCCAGATCTTAAACAAAAGAAGCTGGGTAAGTATATGAATTTTTTTTTTTTTTTAAAGAAAGTCTTATTTAGCATCATTAAAGTAAAGCTGTGAAATTGTAAGGTGTTAATTACCATTTATCCTTTTTTCTTTGTTCCTAAAAATAAACAATTGTGGTTAATAGCCATTTTGCAATTCTGAGTTCTAGAAAATAATTATGCGTGAGTACTGTAGCCATCACGGGCACTGACCTCACCCGCTCATGGAGGTGACTTGGAAATGAAAGTGCTTTTGCTCTGTGGTGATAGAGAACAAGTGTATGTTTACACGCTAAAATAGTTACGTGACTTCTCTGTTGAAACTGTACATGTTCACTGGATGAGTAATTTTGTTCCACAGATGCAGCATTTAAAATCCTGAATCCTATGACTGTTCCAAGATTTTTTAGGCTGAATAGCAACAATGCCTTGATAGAGTTCTTGTTGGAGGTGAGAAGGAGTCTGTTTCCTTGGTGGTGGGAGAGAAATGACATTCTTTGCATGTCTGGTAATTTCTAGGCACATAAAAACAGGAGGAAATTGTCATCTTCTTTTTAAGGGTACTCCTGAGATAAGAGAACATTACCTCGACTCTAAAAAAGACGTAGACCGCCACCTGAAGTCAGCCTGTGAGCAGTTTATTCAGCAGCAGACCAGGCTGTTCATAGAGCCGCTGGAGGAGTTCCTGACAAAGGTACAGACCTTGCTGCATGCTTGGGAAAGTAACTTTGAATTCTTTCCTAGATTGCAGTTTGAATTGCCTTCTTGTGAAATCCTTGGCAGAAGGAAATAGTAAACTGAGGTCTTAACAATCCTAAGAAATCACCGTGTTTCCTCTTATGGAAGCTTTTTGGTTTGGACTTTTAGGTAGGCATGCAGAATTCTTCAGTGTTAAAAGAAGGTGTGAGTATTGGAAATCTAGTTAGAGCAGGCTCTGGTTAGCTCTGTTCTCCACAGTGTAGATGTCTGCATGTGCTCTGGGACTCTCGCTTAGATTAGGACCTTCATGGCAGTAGTCCCAGACCTATGTATGAGGGTTTCTCATTACCTAAATGAGTTATTTTCCTCTTGTTTTACATGCTGTTCCTACCTTTCATTTTGTATGGGTAATTGAGAATTGAAGATTCTAAATCATTGCATTGTTAATCACCAGATATATAGATTTACAATAATCTGTCTATCTGTCTCCCAGCTAAAATCCATAAACTGGCAAATGCCAGCAAAGAAAAAAATCAGATCATGGCGGTTTTGACTTTCTTTTTTCAATAATTGTTTTTTAAAAATCTAAGTTTTGTTGCTAAGGACTTAGCTTGTAAAGATGTTTAAAAAGTCTTGAAATTAATTTATTAATCTCTACTATCTGTCCAGACTTGAATTTGCGGACATTTAAAAAAAAAAAAATGACAGCCTTTCCTCTCAAATTTGCTTACCTAAGTCTTAAATGGGGAGACAAGGTATGTCTACGAAATGACAGGAGGCAGCTCAGGAGATTGTTCGTTGGTAACGTGTTGCTGGGTCCCGTGATAAAGACAGAAGATACTAGTTTTTAAAAATAAGAAATGATACCAAAAAAAGCAAATATAGAAATGGTAAACTATTTTTTTATGATTGGGGTATATTACTTGTTTGGTGGATTTTAGCCTGTTCAAGAATTTGGAATGTGTGCTTTTTTTTTCTCACTACATAAATTTAAAAGGAGTGTGGTATAAATGTTTTCTACCAGCTTTTGATTTTTAAAAAATGGTGCTAGTATTGATATTTTGTAAGTTACAAATAAGTCATCATAGTTTTTACTAAAACTGCCCTCATGGACAACTAGTTTGTAGATTGTAGTATGTGTTTTGGGAGAGCACCCACATTAATACTGGTGGGAAATGCTAGAGATGAATATTTTACAGTAACAGAGCAGCAGAACGAATCTTCTGATGTAAGCAAGTTGGTTATAATGAAATCTTGGCTTAAAGGGTTTTTTCCTAGAAAAACAGAGTTTTCCTAGAAGTCAAAAGAGTGAAAATTTACTGATGGCAGTTGTCCAAGTTGACCTGAGTATAAGTTTGGTATGTTTAATATGTGCTAAGTCGCTTCAATTGTGTCCGACTCTCTGCGACGCTATGGACTGTAGCCCGCCAGGCTCCTCTGTCCATGGGATTCTCCAGGCAAGAATACTGGGGTGGGTTGCCATGCCCTCCTCCAGGGGGTCTTCCTGACCCAGGGATCGAACCCACAGCTGTTACATCTCCTACCTTGACAGGCTGGTTCTTTACCACTAGTGCCACCTGGGAATCTGGTTTAACTGTGCATTTTGCAAGATTCTGGACACTGAACATTCTTTAAAATTGAGACATTTAGGTAGAAAATATGTATCCAAGTCTGAATCATAGCATAGCTCTGCCTGGACATGCCACACACTGCAGCAGGGACCCCGTGCAGCTGGTCATGCAGCTCTGTTCATACTCCTCTCACTATGGGGCGGGGGAGGCAGAGGTCTCCCTCACTCCCGCCACCAGCTCAGTCTGTGTTGCCCTTCCTCGGTTCATTCGCAGTTGTCTCGATTTTCCTTTTACAACCCTGGTCCCTCAGTGCTCCTCACTGTTTAGTGAGGCTCTTTAGTAGATACTTCAACTCAGAGGACCCAGCATCCCTTCTACGTTATCTTATTCCAAATTGGAGAAGACTCTGATGCTGGTAAGATTGAGGACAGGAGGAGAAGGGGTGACAGAGGATGAGATGGTTGGATGGTATCATTGACTCAGTGGACATAAGACTGAGCAAACTCCGGGAGGTGGTGAAGGACTGGGAAGCCTGGCGAGCTGCAGTCTATGGGGTTGCAAAGCGTCTATGGGGTCGCAGAGAGTCAGACGTGTTCACATGTGACTGAACAACTAAAAAACAACAAATTCCAAATCTAGGTTTCTTCCCTTGTCCTCTTGGCATAGAGTGGGTCAAAGGCGAAGATACACACACACAGGCGACTCACATGCACTGTACACACTGGAGTTCATGCAGACGCTTGTGATCATTTAAGACATTGTTTCCTAGAATTTGTGGACCAAACATTTTTCACGTCTCAGCAAGTCAGCATTACTAGTACTCTGAATAGCAGAGACAGAGTAAATGCTTTTAAAACTTATAAGGATTTTCTTTGAAGGTAATTCTGCAGGTGCAGAATCTTACACCCCTTTTATTATAATTGCCATTGTAAAGCAGGCGGTTCTTGTGCCTTGATAAATGACTGCAAGAAAAACAGTAACTCGTCGATGTAGAAAGGAAACAGTATTTTACCTTTCATTTGGATGTATGCTTGTAGGTCTCAGTATTTACTATTTGGATGTAAGCCTCATTAGCAAAATGTCCTCAGCTTGTTTCTGAGTTTGGATTGATTTTAAAAATATATATGGATTTGCCATAAAACAAACTGTGAGAGTCTGTAGAAAACATTTTTAGGTTGTCAGAAGATTTTATTTTTTTGGACCTGAAGACTCCAGGTGTGATTCCGATCCCCTTCACCTGTTGTAAATTGGCTTTATTGTATACGTAGCTCTTTGCTTGAGCTCTCTTTGTTGAGATGCTTTGTTTTCATTAACTCTCCTTACATCCCCTCTACCTAGAGTAGGTAAATCATCTTCATTTCAGACTGAGAAACAACGTTAGCAGTGTGACCCATTACACATGAGATGAACATTTCTATGGTGTTTTTAATCTATCTGTTGTAAACATCCTTCCTGATTTTTGGGGGGTCACAATTAATAAAATTTTATTTTATAAAATAATGAAATTTCTTGAGAATGATAAAGTTCTAGAAGAACTTTGCCTTGTTTTCTGCTCCTTGAAACATAGCCTTTTCTCTCAGCATCATTTGAATGGTCCTGGGGAGTGCAGTGGGCTTCCCTGGAGGTCAGTCAGTAGAGAATCTGCCTGCAATGTAGGAGACTGCCTGCAATTCAGAAGACCTGGGTTTGATCCCTGGGTCGGAAAGATCCCCTGGAGAAGGAAATGGCAACCCACTCCAGTATTCTTGCCTGGGAAATCCCATGGATAGAGGATCCTAGTGGGCTACAGTCCATTGGGTCGCAAAGAGTCAGACATGAGTGAGCAACTGAGCATGCATGCAGGGAGTGTAAAACTGTTTTCCAAGTGTTGAGGGATAGAGGTTCATACAGAAACTTTTGGGTCAGATATTTTCCAAAACTAAAACACTGTCCATACTTTTTCATTGTTCTCAAATTTCATCATATTGAATATTGTTTGAAGCTGACTCCTAAGTAGGGCTTGGGGTAGTCATGAGAGCAGTCGAGAGAGTACAGCATTTCGAGGCGAGGATGCTGAGCTGCCAACCGCATTCTGCACCTCGTGACCGAGATGGGTGCATGTGCTCAGCTTCTCCAAGCCTTGTTTCTGATCCCTACAGAAGAGTGCTGTCGTATCCCTCCTTCTTACTTACAGTTGGTACAAGGACTCTGGTAGCTCAGATGATAAAAAATCTGCCTACAATGCTGGAGACCCGGGTTTGATCCCTGTGTCAGTTTGGGAAGGGAAAGGCTACCCCCTCCAGTATTCTTGCCTGGAGAATCGCATGGACAGAGGAGCCTGGCCAGGCTACAGTCCATGGGGCTGCAGAGTCAGACACGACTGAGCAACTTCCATTGTACTCTCTATACATCACTATATGTATCAGGACCAGAAGATCAAAGAGAGCAAAGTACTTTCTAAGTACTTGCAGAAATGTTAGTTTATGTGACAAATATGAAGTGAAGATTTTGCTTTTGCAAAAAAATCTGAATGAAAGTATTTTATAGGAAGTATAATTTCAAAGTTTATAGCTAAGCTAAAAAGTGTTTCCCATGGTAGGACCAGTTTATGCTAAAAACTCAGACTTATGTTAGCAGATTTCATTTCCTCTCAAGCAATTTGCTAAAGTATTGCAAGTTTACTCGTAATGTTCCCTCTTAAGTATTATGAATTTCCTCAGTAACAGTATAAATTAAATTTTTTTCTGACATAATGTTGTAATAGAATTTGACCTATAAGTTTCATTTCTGTTCTTAAGGTGTTATAACCTAATGGGAAATCAAGATGGATATGATGTAAACATGAAGATGTGTACAGCAGTGTCATTATGAGACAGTGGGCCTGTCTTCATCCTGTGGGGTTTTAAAAAAGATGCGGCTATTGGGGAAACTGAGGAAAATGCTCCTTGAGGTCTAACTTAAAGACAAGTATTGGGTTGGCCAAAAAGTTCATTCAGGTTTTTCCGTAAGATGTTAATGGGAAAACCGAAACGAACTTTATGGCCAACCTAATTAATTATCTAGATAGTAAATAGAGGTGAATATACCAGTCTGTATTTGCTTTTAATATAAAAATAGTTCTGTGTAGTGTATGTCGTTATGAAATTGGTTAAATTCTGGAACAGGCAGTGGACCAACAGGCAGGCGTTACTATTGAAGTGTAACAGTTGGATACAGAAGAATGTTCAGTCAGGACTTAGATTTAAGTGGGAAAAAACAGTTCAGAGCACTGTGTTCCTGCTTTTCTAAGTGTAGACGCATTAGTATGTTTCTATTTACGTTGGGAAATACTGGGGATAATATACACTAAACATGAGCATGTTTTTCTTTTAGCATTGTCTGATCCCTAGACAGTGACTCACTTTTAAAAGCAGCGTTTCACAGTAAACATAAAGCCATATAGAGGAATTGAGTGACAGTGGAAAGGGGCGATTTTATACACGTGACAGCATGAGCAAGGACCTAGAAGTAGATTCAGGAATGTGAACTTGGTACGCCTTGGTACCAAGAGGGCTCGAGAGGCCTGGGTTAACGTTATATCCTGTCTGTGCTCATTCTCTGCCTGCATATTTATGTGGCCTTCTTTATGAGAAATCGAAAGAGCTGGTGTTGAAGTCTTTCTAATGAGACTGTCTATTGAGGCCAGGGTCATGGCCTGGACCTTTGGCACCTAGCAGTCCATTTCTAAAAAGATGTTTTATGAATTTCTGTCTTTCACACTCCCCAGCTCCACCTTAGCCCCACTGTGGTCTGCCATCTTAAGAACATTCTTGTCCAAAATGCGTGGTTTTGCTTCTCTGCACTGGTGCTGAGGAATGAGGAGAGAAGTGACTAGAGGGTGGGCATCCACTTCCATCCCTCTCACACTGGTTGGAAAAGGGTGCTTTTTGATGCTATCTGAAAACTTTTTTTTTTTTAAATAACATTCTCTCTGCCTGTAATGAAGGAAAGGAGCCTATAGATATATAAAGGGGATTTTGTCCGGCTCCTGTGACATTTTTCTGATAACATAGGAAAATAATTTAAAGTTAACCTAACAGTCCACTTAAAGAGAGATCTGTTTTGTGTTGATGTTTCTCTCAGTCTTCATTCTTGTCTTCCTGAAATGTTTCAGGCAGAATGCCTCAGGACATTGGTGTGGTTTTCTTTTTGCAAAACAGTGGTATGCCTTGAAATCACGAAAGAAGTTTTGCTAAAATATTTTATTGGTTGTAAAGGACTATGGGAAATGATTCATTTTCTCTTAGAGCTGTACATTTGGTTATTGTTATTTTCATAGGTTTGAATGGTGTCACATCTTTTGAGAGCAGTTCTAGTTTAATTTGTCATCAGTGAAATGAAACTTTTTTCCTTTTGTCTCCTCTACTAGGTTTCAGCATTAAAAACAATGGCCAGTCAGGGAGGACCTAAATATACGCTGTCTCAGCAGCCTTGGGCACAACCAGGTATCTCGCATTTTACTATTTGGGATTTCCCTGTTAGGATGTCGGTTAATTTGCATTTATATAGTCATGCTCTGACAGCTTGGAGTTGTTTTCCTACTCCTGCTGTGGTTTAGGTTAATGCAAGATCCAGTTTGGAGTTGACAGGTCTTAATTGAGCCAACACTACTTGTATTTGAACAAGCATTCCAAGTCAAAGGAAGAATTAAAAAAAATACACACACACATATTAAAATAAAAATACACACGCGCACACCCAGTTAAAAATAAAATATGGCTTAGATGAGAATGCTTTGAGTGCACTAGTTTTTGTTTACCTGCTTTTCACTGTCTTAGAACTCGGATGAAAATACAGTGCTTGATAGTATGAAATTAATGGAGAGTATGCTACTGTTTCCAAGTATTATATGAAGAAATATTGGACATTATTACATGTTATACAAGTTACATTCTTTTTAATGTTTTAGAGTGTTTGAAAAAACATTGTAAAAGTTGTTTGGGAGTTGTCAGGCAATGTCATTGATTGGCAGAAATGCTTGAGATGTTTTCCTGTCTTAACTCTTTCCTAAATGTAAATTTTTTTGTGCTAGAAGGTTTTTTTCCTTCTTTGGCATTAGATAGTAGACATTGAAAATCAAGACTAGTTTTTGTGGGTTATTTTTAGTCCATTTTGTGACAGTTTAAGTTGTCATTCAACCAGAATAAATCACTTTGTTAGATTATATATTTCTGGCCGTTCCTTGGCTCATGTTGTGATAGAGATCCTTTGAAAGAGAAGAGCACGATGGCGAAGCAGTGAGTGTTTTAATTATGGGTAAGCTGTGTGCAAGTTGGTAGGAAGCAATTTTCTTATAGTGAAAAAGCCGAAGGATCATTCCATCTTAGCAGTTGTAAAAGATTGACTGTCTATAGACACTTAAACTAGAATTAGGTCTTTAACACGATTGGCTTTCCATAGTGAAAGAATGTATGTCTGTCGGGTACTTATTTCTTTTGGGAAAAAGAATTGAGGCCATT
The DNA here is from genome assembly GCF_002263795.3 of Bos taurus. Taxonomy (NCBI): domain Eukaryota; kingdom Metazoa; phylum Chordata; class Mammalia; order Artiodactyla; family Bovidae; genus Bos; species Bos taurus. Next base: position 15,632,409 of record NC_037339.1, read on the forward strand.
CTGAAATTTTCAGTTATTCTTATTAGTGCCTCAGGTTAGTCTGAAGTTGAAGTAGAACAGAGAAGAGTGAAAGTAGCTCTGTGTCTCTTAGGAAGATTTGTGAAGCATAGAGAATTATCACTTGTATTTGAATGAAAGGCAGGATTTTATGCCAAAAATTTGTCATGGGAACTTTTATAGGTTTGCATTGATTTGTTTTATTTTGCAAATAAACTTTGTGACACACTTTAGTCCTTCATTCACTGCGGTAGAGACAGTGAGTGGTATACTGGATTTATTATTTTAGACCTTGTGTTGTATATGAGATTGAAGTCTTCGCCATCTTACGAAAGGACAGAGAACATCCTTCGTGTAGTAGTACATTCTGTCAAGAGACAGAAAACCAACCTTTTACAGACAATACTGGCAGTTCTAACTATAGTCAGCCTGGTGGCAACCACTTGTTCTGACCCCTCAGGGTCAGCAGCAGACTTGTCAATCTGTAACTCAGCACCAGTTCTAGAAGGAATTCTGATTGTCTTTGGATTAACTGGGCTTTTGGCTCAAGGTTTCAGTTACTTGCAGAGCTTATTTAGAAATAGGAGCTGATTTTATTTTGAATGTTAATGTAGATGAAACTCTTGGGTGCAATAAATTTTTCTTAAAATAGGTAGAAACCAACAAATTGGCATAGGCATACTTAGTACAGCTAAGCCTAGGGGCTTGATGTATAATTAATGTATTTTCTTTCTGCTCTGAAAAGATTCTCTTTTGCTCAAAGTAGGGGCTGTCATTTTTCAAGTGGAATCCTAGGAGAAGTCTCAGTGTTGAGTGTGTGGTGCTCTTCAGTAGCACTACCGTTGTCATTAGTAAAGCAGGAGTAGATGAAAGGAAAAGGAAGCCAACAGGAGGACTAGATGAAATCAGGCTTACTGTTTTTGTCATTTAATCACTTAGTTTCTTTCTGTGTGAGGAGATGCTGGCCAACGTTAGCAGTGATACTTCAGTTTACCTAGTTGTATCTTCCACCCCCGTTGGCCACAGGGAGCTATGGAGTTGCTGTCTCTTGATCTGTAACAGGAGAAACCCACACTGAAATGTCAAAGATTTTTGAGCCTTTGGGGAGGGAGCACCAAGAACAGTCTAGGAACTTGTCGTGGACCCCTGGAACCCAGGGTTAATGTGGTACATGCAGACTTGATCACATTCTTGGGGTCAATTCATGATAAACTCATGAGATTGAGCTATAATTAGGATGCCAGTTTGTTATTTCACTCTGGGAGATATACCTTCTTAAGAACTAGGGTACTTTATTTACTGAGCTCCACATATAACTAGTTGTCCAGGCCTCTGAAAACTGACCAGTGACCCCTCAAGTGTGTTAGTGATGAGAGGGACAGAGCCTATGGAATTTACTGTCTTAAAGGAGTTTTCATCTGTTCATGAAAAACATGCAGTCCTTGGATTGTTGCTTCTTTCTTCTTGTGGGCACAGGCACTTTCTTGCCCTGCTCATCTGTGACCCTCCTCAACTGAAAAAACCTTTAATGTGGTATGAAAGTGGAAATGTGGAGAAGTATAAAATTAGAAGTAGTTCTGTTCTCCACCTCCAAACTAGTTCTCGCGAAGGTAACCGCTGTTCACAGCTGCTTCCCGAACGTGTGTTTTAGCACGTATGGACTTGAAATATGTTACACAAGTAAGATTATACTACTGTTACTTGAAAAACCTGGGTAACCACTTTTTAGGTAACAAGTTTTAGCTCAACACTCACCAGGTTTCCCTTTTGGTAAGTGTTGAGCTAAAAGACACCAAAAAGGCAAAGATCAGGAGAAGGAAGGAGGTATTACTTGCAGCAAGAAAGAGCACCAGGGATCTTTCCCAGAGCAGCATCTCCCCAGACAGCAAAATTGGGGAAGTTTTAAGCCAAGGGTACACGTATTCATGAAGGGGCTTGAGCAGAGGGGCTTCAGCATTGAACTGGGGCGGTGGTCTACAGAATCTAAGCTTTCATTGATTGAAGTCATGAGGGGCAGCAGCATCATTCCAGCCTCCACCTGGTATGGGTCTTACTTCCTGCAGAACTCAAAGACGTGTATCAGATTGTTCTCTGTATCCCTTGAGGACAAAGCTAGTGTTTTGTCACTGAACCGTTGTTTTTTGATTGCTTCTCCTTTGTTCCTGCATCCCCTCACTTCCCCTAAGATCATCCATTACTGAGACCTGTTCAGGGACAAGCATTGTGGCTGGGCTTAGATCACAAAATGACTTAGGACAAAATGGCTTCCCTTATGTCAAGAAAACCATGCTTGGTTCTCTTTTTCCAGCGACCTCCTACCCAATCTGCTTACAAAATATCCCCTCCCTGCCCCTTTTTAAAAAAACAGTTACTCGGTACCTTAGAGCCCCTTCTATATCAGCGTATCCAGCTCTACCCATTTTAAGGAATGGACACATATATCACTAGAGCACAATTTCTTTAATAATTCTGTTAATATTTAAATTACTTTTAGTTTTTCCTTACACTCTTTAATAAACACACATATCTTGGTGGTATTTTGTGAGCATGTCTATAAGGTAAATTTTCAGCAGTACAAACATTAAATATTAAAGAGTATGTGTATTTTCAGTTTTGCTAGACATTGCCCAGTATCCCGTCCAAGAAGTTGAACCAATTCATACTGTACTCCCATCAACAGTGGATGAAGGGGAATTCCCTGGTGGTCCAGTAGTTAAAATGGGCTTTCCAGGTGGCTCAGTGGTAAAGAACCCACCTACCAATGCAAGAGACACAGATTTGATCCTGGGTTGGGAAGATCCACCCACTCCAGTGTTCTTGCCTAGAGAATCCCACGGACAGAGGCACCTGGTGGGCTACGTGGGGTCACAGAGTTGGACATGACTTAGCAACTAAAGCAGCAGCAGATAGCCGGCAGTTAGGTCTCCACGGTCAGTGCCACATGGCGTGGCCAAAAATAATGGTGCACGAAGGGGGCTGTTTCCCCACCTCCGCCAAACGTGCATGTGCACAATCTTAGTGATTGTAACCAGTCTGAAATATTCCAGTTGTTTTAATAGGCATTTCCTTAATTATGAGTGAGGTCAACCATCTTTGTAATGATTAATCAGTCTTTTCCTTTCTAGCTTTCTAGGTAATTTTCTCTTTTAAGTACTTCCTACAGATTACTGCTATTCTTTTCCATTTGTACTTCTTTTGAGACACTACATCTGGGCTATTAACTATTTCAGTTACCATTTTCTGGAATTCTATTCCTTTTCTGATAATATAGTATAAGAACATAACAAATGGATTTTTATTTCCCATTAAATACGTGTGGGCATTTTCTGAATAATCTCATAAGACAGAGAGCATCTCTTACTGTGAGTCAGTAAGAGTCACAGTGAATAAGTCCATTCATTACGAAGTAATTCTTTCTAGTGTTTCTCTGCAGATGACTTCCAATTTTACCTTACCTCTGGTCTCCAAATTCCAAAGGCACCATACTACTGTCCCTGTGAATGTCCTGAGCCGTGCTGGGGGAATTCTTTTCTGTTTAGTCTTTGCAGTTAGAATTTTATATATCTAAATACTTAATGAATGTTTATGGGCTTGTGATTAAACTGATAAATAAACAAAAGTGAAAAAAAATTCTTTGAAGAAATAGTCGTCTTTTGCTGTTTTTCTCTCCTTTTATTATCTTCTGAATTAAAATGGAAGTAGTACTTCTGTTTTTATTTGTGATACTAAGGAGGCTAATTTCTTTCCAGCAAAGGTCAGTGACCTTGTGGCAAGTGCCTACAAGACGATAAAAGCAAAGCTGCCCCTGACATTGAGAAGTATGTCCTTGTACCTATCCAACAAGGATACGGAGTTCATCCTGTTTAAACCAGTCAGGGTAAGTTTCATGATGATCTGTTTGAATGTTGGCTGGTCTTTTCAAGTATTCTTGCTTCGTCTAGCATTTTCCTCTTCCTGTAAACATTTGGAAATGTTGATCTACTATTCTAGTGCAGTTGATTAAAAAAAACACTGGGATTCTTGAAAGACTTAACAAAGCTTGCATCTCTCTGATTCTGCCCCTCTTCCCCCCCAGCCCTCATTTTGTCTTAATTTTTTATGGTTACCTATGGCACAAAGGTAATTTCTGCCAAAAAGTAGAAATTAGTAAATGAGTGAATAAGTAATCAGACCTCTGTGTGAGATGTGGCCCAGCACTTGAGAGAATAGCATCTCAGGAACTATGCCCCATTTTACTGGTGAGTGGAGAAGGAAATGGCAACCCACTCCAGTATTCTTGCCTGGAGAATCCCAGGGACAGAGGAGCCTAGTGGGCTGCTGTCTATGGGGTCACACAGAGTCGGACACGACTGAAGCGACTTAGCAGCAGTAGCAGCAGCAGTGGAAATAAATGGCTTGCAGCGACCCCCAAGGGATTAAACGCCAGAGCAAATTTAGGTCACTGCTTCCAGCTCTGTGTTGAGCTCACATCTTTACCCAAGGCATTGGTTGATTTTTAAAGTACAATTTATGTGTCTGGGAACTTCATTATCTTTTGTGGAAGAAATTGCTGCCGAAGACTCTTATTATTCTCTGGAGGGAACAAAGCTGGCAAGAGTTTAGTTTTTTCCAGGAAATACTATCTGATAAGTCTTATTAGTTAGGTTGTGCTGGTATGTGAAATGTTAAGGACCAGTTACATGTCTTTGGTAATCCCCTGGAAGATACGTCTCCTCCACTTGTTTTGGCAAATAGTAGTATTAACTTCCTTGGTTCTTCATGTTTAAGGAGGCTGAATCTGTTTTCAGCGACTCGTAATACAATTGCCTTTTCTTCTTTCTAAGAATAATATTCAGCAAGTCTTCCAGAAGTTCCACGTCTTGTTAAAGGAAGAGTTTAGCCCTGAAGATGTTCAAATCATTGCTTGTCCTTCAATGGAACAGGTAGGCGATCCGTGTTACTTTTATAACCTTTTAGTTATCTGACTTGAGTAGATAGGGTCTTTTGAGTTACCATATTTTGTTGTAATTTTTAAAATTACAACACATTTGGCAATGGTGTTCAAAGTTTCAGTTGCTTCTTTTTTGTTTTTTGGCCACACTTTGTGGCACATGGGGTCTTAGTTCCCCAACCAGGGATCAAACCTGGCCCCTTGCCATGGAAGCATGGAGGCTTAACCACTGGACCGCCAGGGAAGTCCCCTCAGTTGCTTTTTAATGCTTTCTGATAATTGAAAGTTGCTCTGTTTAAAATAAACTCTTTGTGGAAAACTCAAATAGTGGTATTTAGGTTGCTGCATAGTTTTGTTTGCAGTATGTATGATAAGAGGCCCATGTTTCAAAGATGTTAGAAAGAGGTCCTCTTTCTCTCTTCTTCCTAAATTAAAAAAACCTGAATAGAGAGCTCAGCCTGTGTTTACTGTCATCATTTATTCAGTTCTGTCGGCAAACTTTTATTGAGTAGAAGTAGACTGGCGCCACAGAGGGTATTTTGTTTATGGTTTTAAGAATCATTGAGGAGTTTAGTGTATGGTAAGGACTAGAGAGGAGAGCAGTAAGGTTGGTGAGCGTCTGATTGGTTTGCGTTGAATCTGCAGGGAGAGAGACTGGAGGCAGTGAGTGTGGTCAGTCTTTGAGGAGTTCTGCTGTGCAGAGAGAGAAGAGATGGGGTGGTAACTGGAGGAGAAGTGGGGTCATTTTTAAATTGAGGTATAATTCATATACCATAAAATTCATCTTTTTAATTCAGAGTTTTTGGTATATCCACTAAGTCCTGGAACCATCACCGCTGTCTAATTTCAGAGCATCTTCATCCCACCCCAGAGAAACCCCTGTCCTTTAGCAGATTCTTCATTCTCCCCTCTGCTGCTGCTGCTGCTGCTAAGTCGCTTCAGTTGTGTCCAACTCTGTGAGACCCCAAAGACGGCAGCCCACCAGGCTCCCCCGTCCCTGGGATTCTCCAGGCAAGAACACTGGAGTGGGTTGCCATTTCCTTCTCCAGTGCATGAAAGTGAAAAGTGAAAGTGAAGTCGCTCAGTCATGTCCGACTCTTAGCGACCCCACGGACTGCAGCCTACCAGGCTCCTCCGTCCATGGGATTTTCCAGGCATGAGTACTGGAGTGGGGTGCCATTGCCTTCTCCGCTCCCCTCTTCTACTAATCCACTTTTGTCTCTATGATTCGCCTAGTCTGGGTAGTGCTTTAAATGGAATCATGCAATTCATGGCCTTTGAAGACTGGCTTCTTTCTCTTAGCATCATGTTTTCAAGGCTCATCTATGCTGGAGCTTGCATCAGAACTTCATTCTTAACGGCTGTATGAGTTTCTTATCTTTCAAAGATAAGGTGTCTCTGTAGTTCTAGGGTCGTGTACAATCAGGACACTTTTTTATACGTCATCTGAAGTAATTAGGGAGTGGCTGTAGTGGTGCTGTGGAACATGGCAGACGAGGAGCAGGAGGAGCTGAGGGAAAGAGAGGGAGAAGGTGGGAGGAACCCGGGCTATAGGTCCTGGTCGAGTCAGGATTGTGCAGTGGGCGGACAAGAGGGAAGACGAGCTGGAAGATGGTTGTGGGGTTGCAGTGTGAGCGGTGACAGTGGGGAGCAGCTGCAGTGAGGGGTTACATGGAGCTGGCAGGTGCCCGCGGCCTGAGGAGCTGATGAGGTTGGCGAAAGAGGAGGATGTTGGAGGAAAGGAGCGCAGAACTGAGAGGCCTCCACCCTGGAAGGGTAGCTGTCAGGGTGTTGAAATCACCAAGAATACTCGCAGGAGTAGTTTTAGAAAAAAATGATAGCGTTCTGAGACCTGCAAAAAGTGCCCGGCCAGGTGACAGCCGAGGAGTGGTTGGTGGAGGAGTGAAGCGTGGCCTGGTCTGAAAACCAGAGCTGGGGAGAGTGGCGGGAGAAGGAAGGAGAATGGTCCGGGAATGACATTGAGGGGCAGAGGGGACTCTGGTCCTGCCTCCAGGCCCGGTGATCGCGGGCAAGCGGAAGAGAAGCAGCCATCACCCGAGAAGGCTGCGAAGGAGGCCTGTCCTGGCGAGGGGAGGGCGCCAGGCTGCCAGCCAGAGGGCTGGGCTGTGAGGTGGCAAAGAGCCCCCGAGGGGTGACTCGGGCCTCGGCTGCCTGTGGTGGGTAAAGGTGTGAGGGGAGGAGGGTCTGGCGAGAACACGCAGAGCTCCTGGGTTCCCGCCTGACTCCTGCCCGTGAGGTGCGTGCTTTAGTGTGTGTGCGTGTGTCTGTAAATTCCAGGTTTTACCGTGGTCACCCACACTGTGTGCAACTCAGTTGCTTTGCTCTTCTTCTCTCTTCTGTTGGTGAACCACTGAATTATTCTCACAACAATGAACCAATGGGTTGCAACCAGTAGTTTGAAAAACACTAAGAGAACCCATCCTCTTCACTGTTCCTTGATCCTCTTTCAGAACCGTTTCATTTTCTAGATAATAATAACAGCTGCTATTAGTGACTGCTGATGACCCTATGTGCAAGACAACAAAAGAGACACAGATGTAAAAAGAGCAGACTTTTGGACTCTGGGAGAAGGAGAAGGTGGGAAGATTTGAGAGAACGGCATTGAAACATACATATTATTATATGTAAAATAGATGACCAGTGCAAGTTCGATGCATGAAATAGGGCTCTCAAAGCCGGGGCTCTGGGACCACCCAGAGGGATGGGGGTGTGGGGAGGGAGGTGGGAAGGGGGCTCAGGATGGGGGGACACGTGCACCCATGGGTGATTCATGTCAATGGCAAAAACCACCACAATATTGTAATTAGCCTCCAATTAAAATAAATTAATTTTTTTTAAAAAAAGGAAAGGACAGTTATAGTTGCCAGTAGATCTCATAAATGTGCAATATGCATACTTAATAGTAAATAAAATGCAAAAAAAAACCCAAAAAAACAAACCCCAAAAAACCCTTGCGTGTAGAAGGACGCACTGCCAGGCTCAGTCAGCCGCAGGTCTCTCTAGGGCCAGGGTGGCAGACCTGCAGAGCTCAGGCTGCGTCCCTGCCGGCGACAGTGGCGACTTCTCTGGTTTCCCGGGGCCGGCTCTGTGTCACGCCCTCCTTTACAGAGGGGGCAGGGGGCTCCCGAATCTGCCGGGCCTGTTCTTGTGCAATGAAGAATCACTTAAAGAATTCCTAGCATACAACTCTCTGCACAGCACACTCTGCATAGAGAAAGATGAAGTTGGTTATTTACAGGGGTCCCCAACCTTTGGGATCTAATGCCTGATGATCTGAGGTGGAAGTGATGTAATAATAATACAAATAAAGTGCACAATAAATATAATTCAAGTGAATCATCCCCAAACTGTCCCCACCCCCAGTCCATGGAAAAATTGTCTTCCACGAAATCAGTCCCTGGTGCCAAGAAGTTTGGGAACCTCTGAGAGCTATTTGCCAACAAAGGTCCGTCTAGTCAAGGCTATGGTTTTTCCTGTGGTCATGTATGGATGTGAGAGTTGGACTGTGAAGAAAGCTGAGCCCCGAAGAATTGATGCTTTTGAACTGTGGTGTTGGAGAAGACTCTTTCAAGTCCCTTGGACTGCAAGGAGATCCAACCAGTCCATCATAAAGGAGACCAGTCCTGGGATTTCTTTGAAAGGAATGATGCTGAAGCTGAAACTCCAGTACTTTGGCCACCTCATGCGAAGAGCTGACTCATTGGAAAAGACTCTGATGCTGGGAGGGATTGGGGGCAAGAGGAGAAGGGGACGACAGAGGATGAGATGGCTGGATGGACGTGAGTCTGAGTAAACTCCAGGAGTTGGTGATGGACAGGGAGGCCTGGCGTGCTGTGATTCATGGGATTGCAAAGAGTCGGACACTACTGAGCGACTGAACTGAACTGAGAGCTACTTCTGTTTTTGTCAGCATTGGTGTCTAGTTTTTTTTCTGTCTTCCTCATCGGATTCTGAACGAGTTAAGGGTCCAGGTTTGGGCGTACCTCCTCACAGGACCCCACGATGCGCAGTGCCCCAGGGGCTGCTTCGGGAGTCAGACCATCACGGGTCCAGGTTCTACTTTACAGCTGGGTTTATTGGTTTCTTAAAAATTTTAGACTTGCCCTGTTGTTCTGGTTGTGAGAACCTGAACACCTTTTCTTGAGTACGGTATTGCACAGTGGAACTAACACAGCCTTTCTCTGCTTTTCAGCTGAACCTCCTACTGTCCGTTTCTAAATAACTTGGCCCATTGGGCTGTGCGTATGGATGGCCAGCTGGCAGGAACGGGCTGCCAGGTCCAGAGGCTGCAGGACACCGGGGAATTGGACGAGGGACGTCCCCAGAACCACACGGCCGCCGCTCAGGGCTGAGCACAGAACGAAATGGAAGCAAAGTGGCAATGATTTGTGTTTCCCTTTTAAAAACATCAAAATGCCAAAGATAAGCTATATAGTCTATGAGCGCTGATAACTGCCTCACTTAAATGGTCACAAGCAGTGTAAGTTTTTAAGGGGAGAAACTTGTGGCGGGCACACAGGGAAATGGTTCTTAAGAAAGATGCGGTGAAAATAGGTTACAGTAAATACCGCAAAGAGCTTTACGGAAATACAGCTAATTAGGAAACTTCTGAGAGTAAGGTTTGTTAGAGCAAGAAACACTGCAGTCCTTTTAACCACTGAGCATTCCACAGTACTATTTTTTTTTTTTTTTTTACTTCCAGAAATGTTATTTCTACACTCTATTTATAATGTTTCTCCTCTCGCTTTGAAGTTTAGTTTGGAGTAGATTGGCTGCTTCTGAGACGTCCTGCTTTCCAGGGGATTCAGGGTGTTCTCTTTCTGCGTGTTTGATGTGAGGTAGTTTCAAAATGCAAGGGCCTCGTGTAAGGTCCCAGAACCTGTACTGTGAATGGCTTTGGTACAGAGCATTCAGAGCAGGCCGGGGCTGCAGCCTCCTTGTGGTGGATACATGCGTATCTTTAATGAGAATCTTCATGGTACAGTGGGCAGTGTTTGTGAGGGGGAGGTACCAATTAGGGCATCTTTAGGCTGCCACACTGAGGCGGCCAGGAAGCCTGATGAATAGCAGGTTGCATGCACGATGCTTAGGGTTACCAGCTTTCTGCACATTGCCTTCCATTTCCGTAGTTCTTTGAAAAGCGAGCACTTTTTATGTCCCGAACATTCACAGCGGCTGTGCCGCGGGCCAGCCTTGTGAATCTGCAGCCTGCAACAGCAGAATACAGTTTACTTACAAACTGGTGAAGACCTCCCATGCCTTGAAATGGACTGCCTGATATCAGGGATCATCAGATTAATCACGCACATCTCTTGAGTTTGCCTACAAATACCTGTTTCCTGATTGAATTGGTTTTGCCTCTGATGTTACAGTAAATGTCACCTGCTTTTTGGTTCACAGTGAATTTTGAGTTACTCAGACACTAGTTTAGAGATAGAACGCTAACAAGGGCTCTGGAACATAGCCAGCAGACCGCACTCTGTGAGACTGTATTCTTCATCCACTTCAAGTAGACTCCCGCCTTCATGCGGACAGTTTACACACCCCGATGTCTGTCATTTTAAAGGGTCACTTGCTTTTCACCTCAGTGTAACTTGGTGATGGATGTTGCTTGATAGACCTTAGTACTCTGTATATTTTGGGAAGGTAGAAGGTAAAGAGGGGCCATATTCATTCTTTGATAGGAAATGAATGAATTAGGAAGATTCTACTCACTTCTACTTACTATTTTAAATATGTGTTTAATGAAATAAACTGTAAAATATCCAGTTTTGTATATTATATGTACATTTGATTTTTAAATAGCCTTTCCAAAGAAATGAGGGCATGATTATTGTACAGTACTATGGCTGATTTCATTTGATGTACAGAGCAGAGGATGTTCTTCAGGATAAAAATATTTGATGGCACTCATTCTTGTGCTTTGAATCTTTTATTTCTGAAACACTCAAACACCTTACTGAGTAGGTAATAGCGATCCAACCTGTTTGCTAAATGACTGTTTGTTTAAATCTGTACAGTTTAAAGTGTTCACTTATACAAAGAGTGTACATACTTTCAAATAATTAATTTAAAATGCTTTATATTATTTGGCTAGAAATTGCTGTTTTTAATAAATGTGAATTTTTTCAGAAATAAAGATTTTTGCTTCCTACTTTGTCCTCATGAGTGTGTGTGTGGATCCTTTTAAAAGAATTTTTTTAATTAAGATTTTTATTGTTGATTCACACACGGTTGTGAGAAATCATATAGACCGAGCCTGTGTACCTGGACTGGATTTCTCCCAGTGGTCCATCTTGCGGAACGGTAACACGTATCACAAGCCAATGGTGGTACTCTCCATCAGTGTTACTCCCATTTCCCCCATTTTACTGGTATTGTGTGGGTTCTTTTGGCAAGATGATTATTGTGGAAAGGCATTTTTGAAACATTTAATGCCTCATTAATTGAAAGATAATTTTTCTTCATTTGCAAAACCGCCAATTTCCAGAGTACCATCAGCACATATAGTTGTGTTGAACTTTAGCATTATTGAAGTCAGAAGAAAAACAAGCCTTGTATTTTTACAACCCCCTATCTAAATTCTTCTCTGCTGTTAAGAAGGAACAAAGAGTAGTCAGCCTTAGTTTTTAAAAAGAGGCCGTTTGTCAGAGGAGCCTGCGGGTATTGGTGGTGGGAAGGCTGCTTCTCAGAAAGCAGGAGCTTCATTGCTTCCTCTCGGGAGCACTTTCTTCTAGTGGTGGTTCTTCCCCAGCTTGTCTGTCTGCTCCCCCTCAGCCCCCTGGAAAGGAGGCAGCTGCTGGACACGTGGTAAACGGGCATCTGTTACATAGTCATCCAATAAATACATTTGGGATTTTAAAAACCATTCCCAGTTAAAATATGTTCACTATTAGACATTTCTACAGTGTTTGAATTTTAACATAAAATGTGAGTTTGGTAAATGAAACTTGAAAGGTAAACTGCTGTTAAATGTTTGCATATTGCTTCCAGATTTTTTCTATGTATATTCTAAGTAATTTTTCTTACAATATTGGGCTCTTTTACACTTTTAATCAGGTGAGTTTTACTTTTTTATTTTGGTTGTGCTATGTGGCTTGCAGAATCTTAGTTCCCTGAACAAGGATTGAACCTGGGCCCTGGCAGTGAAAGTACCTAACAGCTGAACCACCAGGGAATTCCAGTCGGGTAAGGTTTAATTATCAGTTATTAGTGGTGTTTGTTACTGTTCATTCACTGACTCGGGTCCAACTCTTTGTGACTCCAGGAACTGCAGCACGCCAGGCTTCTCTGTCCACCATCTCCCGGAGCTTGCTCAAACTCACGTCCATTGAGTCAGTGATGCCATCCAACCACCTCATCCTCTGTCGTCCCCTTCGCCTCCTGCCCTCAGTGTTTACAGATAGGCATAGTCTCATCTCAGTTTACAGATAAGATCCCTGGGTTGGGAATATCCCCTGGAGAAGGGAAAGGCTACCCACTCCAGTATTCTGGCCTGGAGAATTCCATGGACTGTATAGTCCATGGGGTCAGGTCGCAAAGAGTCAGACATGATTGGGCGACTTTCACGTTCATTTGCTGAACTATTTGAAAGTAAGTTGCAGGCATCATGACATTTTACCCCTAAATACTTAAGCATCCATCTCCAAACAGTAGGCACAGTCTCCTACATAACCCTAATACCAATATCACACTTCAAAAAATCAGTAGTATCTCCTATGTAGTCCATATTTCACTTTGCTCAATTGTTACCCAAAATGTTTCATAGCTTTTTCTTACCCAAGTGCTTATGTGTTACTTGGTGGTTACATGTCTTTAGTCTCTTTTAATGTAGAAATTCTTAAGGTTTCTGTTTGCTTGTTTTCATGGCATTGGCATTGACTTTTTTTTTTAATAAATCTGTCTCAAGAGTTGGACACGACTTAGTGACTAAACCACCACCAGGTTAGTTATAGAATGGACCAGAGTCGATGTCCCTGCGTCTCCTCATTGCTTAATTCAGAATACTCAACTGTTGCAGAATACATTCTTCTCAAGTATATGGGACATTTGCCAAGACAGACATGTGCTGGGGCATCAAACAACAAAACAGAAAACCCAAACACGATCTACAACAGTAGTTCTCAATAAGATGACCCCTGCCCCTGCCACCAAGAACACATTAGGCAACATCGAAAGACGTTCTTGGTTGTCGTGACTGGTGTGTATGTGTGCACAGGGGTAGAGGTTTCATTGGTTTCTATTAGTAGCTGGAGAAGCAACTAGAATGGCCAAATATTTTATGATGCATAGGCCAGCGTCCTACAACGCACAGTTATCCAATGTGGAGAGTGGTGGAGTTGCAGAACCCTGGGATATACACAGCAACCCCCAATCTCCAGCACTTGCTGTTCCCTCACCTGTTTTCATACCAACAAATGGTGTCTTTTGCTAGTTTATTGTCTGTCTTCCGCACTGCAGGTTGTAAGCTGCTCTGTTGACAGCTTTGTACCTGGTGCCTAGAATAGATCCTGCAGTAGATGCTCAGTAAGTACGGGTTGAAAGAATCCCCGTGGACCCAAGTCACATAGCCTTCCCTTCCCCATCCCATTCCTACCGAGTCCTGCCTGTCCTCTACCCCTCCTTCCCCCCTCCTTTATTCCCTCCCCTCCTCTATTTACAGTGCCATTGCCCTGAGTCAAGACCCTCATTTTCAATATTCCTTGCTGGGAATATTGAGGTATTTTTACTACAAGAACCTAGGCTTACTAACGCTCTCCTTTCCCTTTGCGTACAACTCCTGACAGCACGCAGGCTGTTCAGACCCCTGCGCATCTATGTGTCCAGCCCCATCTCCTTACTGCTCGTGCTCTGGATCCATCAGGGTCCTGGAGTGTAAGCATCAGAATGCATCATGTCTGACTGGAGCAGGAAAGGGCTATTGGAAGGAAATGTGGGTATGGGGGACAGACCAGAAGCCGGAGGACCAGAGGAATGAGAAGAGGAAGCTTTAGAGGTGCAGAGGTTTTGTCGTTGTTTCCAAAGCAGGAAGTGTTGGTGCACTGCCTTGGCAGTGTCCTGGCCTTGGCATGATTGCAGCTGCTTCCGTCTTGGCCAAGCTGACTTTGTGTGTGTGTGTGTGATTCTCCATGCTTCATTAATGCTGGAGCAGGGAGAAGGAAGATCCTCTGTGTCAGTATCCATGGAGTGCCTCTCACCTCCAAATCCACCCCCTTTTGGCCCTGCTTTGAGATTCTGGAGCCGTGCCCAGAGAACATTTCTCCACCGCCAGCTGGTGCAGAGTGAGGCTCTGTAGCGTGCTGATGCTGTGCCGACAGGCACGGGGGAGGGGGTTTCTCCTCCTACACTGCCCCGGGCAGTGGTGTGGGGCGGGAGGTGTGGGGAGGTCAGGGGGCACTTGCTGTCTCGTGAGTTCTCCTGCTACCCAAGCAGCAAGTGTCTGTGAACCAGCTTGTTGTTGCAGATGTAGTTGGCTAAGACACTAAAGAGGCAGGTCCCTCATCCAGCATGACTGGTGGTCCTATAAAAAGGGGAAATTAAACAAACATTTACTTGGCTGTGACGACTCTTAGTTGCAGCTCGCGGGCTATCTAGTTGTAGCTCACAGGCTTATTAGTTGCTTCTTGGCATGTGGGATCTTAGTTCCCAGACCAGGGGTCGAACCCACATCCTGTGCGTTGCAAGGCCGATTCTTAACCAGTGGGCCATCAGGGAAGTCCCTGGAAAGGGGAAATTTGATCCAGAGGTGCGCACACAGGGAGAAGGCCATATGAAGACTGCCAGAGAAAGGAACTCCTAGAAGCTGGGAGGTGGGCCTGGGCTACATTCTTTCCACACCCTTGATCTTGGACTTCCGACTTCCAGACCTGAGACGATCAGTTTCTGTTGTGTAAGCCACCCAGCGTGTGGTCCTTTGCTACAGCAGCTCTAGCAAGCTAACACAGAGGGTGGGGGCTGGGTTTTTCTAGTTCCCGGTCACCTAGCTGCTTTCACTACATTCTTCATCGGTTAGGGGCCTCACTTTTCCTTATGAAGTAGTCCCTGGCTGCTGGGTTATTCTGTCTGGTCCATGATAAACTCACACAGAGCAACAGCTGCAAGAGAAGTTAGAAATGCAAAAAATCTCTGTGAAATATCGCATCTAAGTAAGTGCTGGCAACAAGATATTTTAATGGTTAAAGATTTTTTTTAATATTTATTATTCAATTATTTGGCTGTTCTGGGTCTTAGTTGCAGCATGTTTGACCCAGTTCCCAGACCAGGGACTGAACCCAGGAACCCCAGCGTTGGGAGCTCGGAGTCCTAGCCACTGGACCACCCAGGGAAGTCCCTAAAGATTTTGAAGAGATATTTATCTGCTGGGCTGTGCTGGGTCTTAGTTGCGGCACACGGGATCGTTAGTAGCAGCATGCGGGATCTTGTTCTCTGACCAGAGATAGAACCCGGGACCCCTGCATCGGGAGTGCAAAGTCTTAGCCACTGGACCAGCAGGGAAGTCAGAATATTTTAAAACAGGGAGCTGACCAAACCCAGTGCCTCTTTGAGGCCACCTGTTGACAATCTCTGCATTAATGGGGTGAGTCACGCTTTTGGGTTTCTTGGAAGGAGCAGGACCAGGGGAGGCACTGGCTGATGATCCTAAGCGCTCACAGCTGGGAAGCCCCACGCCGAGCACTTCCCCAACACCATCTGTTCTCATCCTCTACCTGCGAGCTGTGTTCTGTGGTTGTCCTCCTGTTACAGAGGAGGGAATGGAGTCCCAGAGGGGCTCCCTGCGTTGGTTGAGGTCGCACAGCTGGCATGTGGCGGTGCCAAGACCCCCACCAGGACCATCGGCTTCCAGGGCACATGTTGGAGAAATGTCGGGGCTTTGAGATGTGGGCAGGCCTGGAGGATTTATTTGCTGCTGAGATCGACCCCGGAGCTTCTGTCTCCAGCGCCTGGTAAGAGAAGGGGCCCCTGCCCACACCCAGCAAAGGTGTAAACCAACAAGCTCCGTAAATGTGGACGTTGGCCCGTGATGCTTTGCTCCCCACAGTGGTCACTGGCAGCGTTTGTGGCTCACTGCCTGGCAGCAAAGTAACTGTAGTAGTAGCTGGTGATGCTACGTGCCAATAAGATGTGAGAGTCAGAGGGGAAGTGGCCGGTAGGGCCCGCTGCTACCAGCCCGACCACCCCGGACCCACCCCAGGTGCACAGTTGTCTGGGTTTGGAGTGAGGATGGGACTTTGGTGAGGGTTTGGAGGCAGGAGAGCCCAGCTGCAAAAGTAGGGCTTGTGTGTCTGTTCACAGCAGGGATTGGCTAGTTGCTAGGCTGAGCAAAGAAGAAGGGGTTTTCCACACTCTTTTGGTTCAGGCTGCAGTTGGGGTCATTTTGGAAAGTCTGCAGTGTCTCAGGGATGTAGAAAAGGCATGCTGTACAGGACCCTCAGCTCCCAAACCCCCCTTTTCTAGAAACGACTGCCCCTCCCCATGCTTGACATCAACTAGGAGCTATGGTTAGAAGACATAACCCCGCCCTCCCTACCACACTGGATTGAACCAAGAGTGACCTAATCAAGCCAGGCCAATCGGAGACCACTGGAGTCTTTGAGAAAGATCAGGAGACAAAGCCACACAAACTGAGATGCCTAGAAAGCACGTCTTTGGAATAAGACGAGTGTCGCTGAGCTGAGAATGATAGTCCTGGCTCTGGAGGCCTCCCACACACCAGTCCTTTCTGGACCGGAGACCCACTGCACCTTCCACCCAGATCACACGTTTCCCATTTTGCTTTACCTACTCGAGTTGGTAACTGTTACCAATGACCAAAAGGGGCCCAGAGATTGAAGAGGCTTTGATTGTGGGTCCTTTTGGGCTTCCCTCCCCCAGTTGAGGGACTGGCTGCAGGCTGGTGCTGCTTTACTGAGTGAGTGTCCCTCTGACTTGGCAGGGGCAGAAGAGGGGGTGTTTGTGAGGCTACTGTTTCTAGACCCATTTTACAGGTGAGGAAACCGAGGGAGGAAACTACATGCCCAAGGTCACACAGTCAACAATGGGTGGAGCTAGGCTTTGAGACAGTCTGTGTCTTGAGTCAACCCAAGGACTAGAAAGAACTTCTGCATTCAAATGACCAGTAGAAGCCAGCGGGACAGGTGTTGACATGTATTCTCTGAAACAATTTGCCTCTGATACCCTCAGGGCACATGCTTAAGTCTTCTGTGCCCAGCCACAGGTGCTGTCAGTCCTGTCTCTGCCCCCCACCCCCCAGAACTCTGCCCCACCAAACCAAGGAGCTGTGGTAGGTACCAAATTACAAACCAGCTCTCATGAGATACAGCTTAGGGCTTTGGGGGTTTCCTTGGGGCTTTTGACAACTCCACCTCCCCCAGACATCCAGCACCTGCCAAAGCCCCTCTGGGACAACTGGGTGATGGCTTGAGCTTGGCGGGAGCGAGCTCCTGCTCGGACCTGTGTCGCCTTGTTGGCAAGATCTTGACGCACCAAATGAAGTTTTCCAAGTCGGGGATGGTCAACAGCCTCAGGATCCTACTCATTTTCCCTAGAAGGATCTGGATCTTCTGAGCCGTGGGACTGACTTCCATCTCCAGAACTGATTTCTTTCTCATTTCGCTCAGCATCTCCAGGGTGATGTACTGGGGGAATTCACAGAAGGCTGGGTGAGGATTAATGTTGCCTGGATACCACGTGCCCCCCACAGCAGGACTGGGACCCTGTGGGCAGAGTCTTCTTGGACCCTTCCAGGACCGAGTCTCTCCAGGGCAAACCTGAGTGCCCAGTCCTGCCACCAGTGACATTTCTTCTGCTTCCCCAAGACACTTGACCTGTGCCTCTGGACACACAGGCTACAGTGATTGGGCTGAGGCCACATGCCAACCTGACCCCAAACCAAAGGCTGTGCCCTCCTGGGGGCATCTGGCTGCTCCCCACGGACTCCCTAGCGCAGCAGGAGACAGCCCTGCCACAGCCAGGGGGCCAATGTCTGCCCGTGAGCCCCACCTCCATCTGGGGCTCCCCTGGGGCCTGTCCAGGATGAGGATGTCAGTTTCCTCAACTCTGAATCTCAGGGTGTTCGGATGTTAGCTGATTGCCTCTTTGTTTACATACGTCGTGTTGGCTTCTGCCATACAACGTGAATTGGCTGTCAGTGTCCCCTCCCTCTTGAACTTCCCTCCCACCCTCCACATCCCACCCCTCTAGGAAATGACGGCCTTTGTACATGGTCACACGTTGGTCCCTGAAGCTGGTCTCATTTCCCTAGGGGCTGGGCTGAGGCAGAACATAGCCCGGAGGCCAGGGCGTGGACCACCCCCAACCCGCAGTGGCCAGGAGCAGGTGGTTCCTGCCTGGCAGGCAAGGTGGGGAGTTGGGGCCGAACCTTGTACTTGGTGCCCAGGTTTAAGCAAATGTGCTTCTTGCGGTGGGTGAAGTGGAAGATGATCTTGTCCTGGCTCCTGATCTGCACCTCGATGTACTGGTTGATTTTCAGGGAGATGGGCTGGATGGGGGGCGCGTGCACGTGGAGACTGAGATCCCACCAGTTCCAGGCCTTCTGGTACTCATCTTTGGCGAAGTAGTAGCCCAGGTTTTGGCTCAGGCTCAACCTAGACCAAGAAGGCATCAGGCAGCCGCAATGCTGGGCCCGGGGTGGGAGGGGCTGGGGGGCGTGGCCTCCCCCTGCAATGCAGGCCTGCCCTTCCCCGGCTCCCGCCTGGCCCAGCCTCTGCCCCCAGGACCCAGACTAGGTGCAGCCCCTCAGCCAAGGCCTGCCCCTAGCCCCTCACACCCAGTCGCTCCTTTCAGTTCCGGGTCATGTGTGCTTTTGACCTCCTCAAGGCTTTGCCATGCTGTCCCCTCTCCCTGGAGAAAGTGTTCTTCCAGCCTGTGTGGTACAGTGGGTTCTAAGTCTTGGCTTAAATGTCACCTCCTCCGAGAAGCCCTCCTTGACCAGCCCCTCTGGGTCCCAGTATGACAATTCAGCCTTAGTTAGGTTTCTTCGTATAATTTACTAATACACGTTAATTCTCATTATTTGCTATAATTAGATTCCATAAAGTTGCCTCAAACACAGAGTTAGCAAATAGTAAACCATTGCTCCCCAGGGAAAGAGGTGTGTGTATATACATTATGGGGACTTCCCACGTGGCTCAGTGGTAAAGAACCTGCCTGCCAATGCAGGAGACGCATCAGACGCAGGTTCGATCCCTGGGTCGGGAAGATCCCCTGGAGGAGGAAATGGCAACCCACGCCAGTATTCTTGCCTGGAGAATCCCATGGACAGAGGAGCCTGGCGGGCTAAATTCATGAGGTCGTAAAAGAGTCAGACGTGACTGGGCAAGCACCGCAGCAGCACACACATGGATACGCTCACGTCCTAGAAACACCCCATCCTGGCTCCCACCAGCCCCAGGGCTGGACTTCCCAGCACCACCTGCCCTTCCCCTCCCTGCTCCATCCCCTGTTTCCCGTGTTAAGAGCTGCGTCAAGAAAGCAGAGCAGCTGGGAACGTGCGCACCAGGCAACTCAAATTCTGCCCCGTGCACGTTTGTGACTCGATGTAACGTGTATACAGGCATCCTTCCCCCGGAAGCAACGGTTCAGCGTTTGCTAGTTCATGTCCTTGAGACTTGACAGAACTGAACTATCTTGAATAATGAGAATCGGCCATCCTTGCTTATCATCCGTCCTTCCCACTAATATGGAAACATAATTGGAAGTCCAGAGTGCAGGGTCCCCATCCGTGTGGCTCCCGGGCGGATGCTGTCCCCGCACGGCGCCTGGTGCCCGCGTAACCAGCCGTGGGTGAGTGTGGACTGGTGGGTTCCTCCCTCTCCCAGCCCAAGCCCTGCTCTCCTGCGAGCATCCTCTCCTGGCATTTCAAGCCCATCATATATCCATCTGCCCTGGCTTCTGCTTTTCTCATCCCACCGGTCTGTCCTGAGAACCGGTGCAGAAGGTTTTCTCGGGAACTGAACACAGAAGGGGAGAGAATCTGAGCCCTGGGCTAGTCAGGAGAAGGCGGGCTTTGGGGCAGTCTGGGTCACTCAGATCACCTGCCAGGCCTCATCCAAGCTGTCCAGGGGCCTTTAAGTTCGGCTCAGAGGGAGAGGCCGGCTCAGACCTGCTCAGGGCAGCCTCGGTCACCTTCTGGTCAGTCCCCAACACTAGGTCCTCCTGTTGCTTCCCACTCCTATTGAGCCAAGTGCAAACTATTAAGTCCCTTCACCGTTGAGCCCAGCCTGTCGACCACACCCCTCTTCACCTAGCCGAGAAGCTGTGATGCGTGTAATGAATTAGAAAAAAACCTAGACTTTTGTAAAGCAATTATCCTCCAATTAAAAAAACAAACAACAAAAAAAGACAAAACAACCCGGACTCTGGAGTCAGACTTTCTAGGTTCATAGCCTGACTTGGTCACTTGCAAGCTGTGTGACTCTGGGCCAGTTACTTAAACTCTCTGTACCTCAGCTTCAGTGGTAAAATGCAGATAATAACAGTATGTTGCTCATGGGGTATCTGTGAGGATGAAGCACCTGTACAGAGAAGGCCCCTCTCCAGCCCCGCCCCAGATGGGCAGAATCGGAATCTTGAGGTAGGGGGTAGGGAACAGCCTTTCCCCAGCTCTCAGCACCGCCCTTCCCCCTGGGTTTGGGTGTGCTGCCCTAAGATGTGCTTTCTCTTGCAAACTTTATTTGATCATTGAAAATACTGCTTTAGTTCAAGCCGAGTCAAAAATTCCATAAAACCTCTTTCCTGGGACTTTATGTATGACTCGGGGCAAACGACTCATCATTTTTTCTGCACCCAAGTTAAAAAAATAAAGTCAGCCACTGTTTCTACTGTTTCCCCATCTATTTGCCATGAAGTGATGGGACTGGATGCCATGATCTTAGTTTTCTGAATGTTGAGCTTTAAGCCAACTTTTTCACCCTCCTCTTTCACTTTCATCAAGAGGCTTTTGAGTTCCTCTTCACTTTCTGCATAAGGGTGGTGTCATCTGCATATCTGAGGTTATTGATATTTCTCCCGGCAATCTTGATTCCAGCTTGTGCTTCTTCCAGCCCAGCGTTTCTCATGATGTACTCTGCATAGAAGTTAAATAAGCAGGGTGACAATATACAGCCTTGACGGACTCCTTTTCCTATTTGGAACCAGTCTGTTGTTCCATGTTCAGTTCTAACTGTTGCTTCCTGATCTGCATAAAGGTTTCTCAAGAGGCAGGTCAGGTGGTCTGGTATTCATGGGAAATAGATGGGGAAACAGTGGAAACAGTGTCAGACTTTATTTTTTGGAGCTCCAAAATCACTACAGATGGTGATTGCAGCCATGAAATTAAAAGATGCTTACTCCTTGAAAGGAAAGTTATGACTGACCTAGACAGCACATTAAAAAGCAGAGATATTACTTTGCCAACAAAGGTCTGTCTAGTCAAGGCTATGGTTTTTCCAGTGGTCATGTGTGGATGTGAGAGTTGGACTGTGAGGAAAGCTGAGCGCCAAAGAATTGATGCTTTTGAACTGTGGTGCTGGAGAAGACTCTTGAGAGTCCCTTGGACTGCAAGGAGATCCAACCAGTCCATCCTAAAGGAGACCATCCTGGGTGTTCATTGGAAGGACTGATGCTAAGGCTGAAACTCCAGTACTTTGGCCACCTCAAGCGAAGAGTTGACTCATTGGAAAAGACTCTGATGCTGGGAGGGATTGGGGGCAGGAGGAGAAGGGGACGACAGAGGATGAGATGGCTGGATGGCATCACCAACTCAATGGGCATGAGTTTGGGTGAAATCCAGGAGTTGGTGATGGACAGGGAGGCCTGGTGTGCTGCGATTCATGGGGTTGCAAAGAGTCGGACATGACTGAGTGACTGAACTGAAGTTTCCTTATCAAGAAAATAAAAGCAGATTTTCCTCATGGTCTCTTATTTCCAATATTTAACGATATTTAGGAGAAGAGCCCCTACTGTGTGTAGCAGATACTGTTGGAGATAAAGTTTCTTGGCCCCATTCCTTGGTGCTTCTTGTATGCAGTGCTTTCTTCTCACTTTAAGACAGCAAAGTCTTTCTTTTAAAAACACTTTTCTTGTTGACATACCGTTGATTTAAAATATTTGTGTTACACTGAGGAAACCAGAACTGAAAGAGACACGTGTACCCCAATGTTCATTGCAACACTGTTTATGATAGCCAGGACATGGAAGCAACCTAGATGTCCATCAGCAGACGAATGGATAAGGAAGCTATGGTACATATACACAATGGAGTATTACTCAGCCATTAAAAAGAATACATTTGAATCAGTTCTAATGAGGTGGATGAAACTGGAGCCTATTATACAGAGTGAAGTAAGTCAGAAAGAAAAACACCAATACAGTATATTAATGCATATATATGGAATTTACAAAGATGGTATTGATGACCCTATGTGTGAGACAGCAAAAGAGACACAGATGTATAGAACAGTCTTTTGGACTCTGTGGGAGAAGGTGAGGGTGGGATGATTTGAGAGAATAGCATTGGAACATATATATTACCATATGTAAGACAGATCGCCAGTCCAGGTTCGATGCATGAGATGGTGCTTGGGGCTGATGCACTGGGATGACGCTGAGGGAGGGATGGGATGGGGAGGGAGGTGAGGGGGGTTCAGGATGGGGGACACATGGACACCCATGGCGGATTCATGTCAATGTATGGCAAAACCCACTATAATATTGTAAAGTAATTAGCCTCCAATTAAAATAAATTAAAAGAATATTGTGTTAGTTTCAGGTATATATGTAGCAAAGTGACTCAGTTTTATATACAGATTCTTTTCCATCACAGGTTATTACGAGATACTAGTTCCTTGTGCTGTACAGTACATCCTTGTTGTTTATTTTATATAGAGCAGTGTGTATCTGTTAATACCATATTCTTAGTCTGTCCTCCTTCTACCCTTTCCCCTTTGGCAACCATAAGTTTGTTCTCTCTGTCTGTGAGTATGTTTCTGTTTTGTACATAAATTCACTTGTATTATTTTTTTAGAATTCACATATAAGTGATATATATTTGTCTTTCTCTGACTTAGTATGATAATCTCTAGGTCCATCCATGTTGCTGCAAATGGAATTATTTCATTCTCTTCTATGGTTGAGTAATAGTCCACTGTATATATATACATATATATATACACACATATACACACACACACACACACACACTACATCTTTATCCATTCATCTGTTGATGGACTTCTTTTTGGATTAGGTTTTTCACCTTTTCTGGACATATGACCAGGAGTGGGACTGCTGGATCATACGGTAGCTCTATTTTTCGTTTTTTAGGAACCTCCATACTGTTTTCCATTGTGGCTGCACCAGTTTATATCCCCACCGACAATGTAGGAGGTTCCCTTTTCTCCACACCCTCTCCAGCTTTTATTATTTGTAGACTTTTTAATGATGGCTATTCTGACTGATGTGAGGTGATATCTCACTGTACTTTTGATTTGCATTTCTCTAATAATAAGTGATGTTGAGCATCTTTTCATGTGCCTATTATCCTTCCGTAGATCTTCTTTGAAATGTCTGTTTAAGGCTTCTGCCCATTTTTTTTTTTTTTTTGTTAGGTTGGTTTTTTTTTTTTTTTATATTAAATTACATGAGCTGTTTGTATATTTTGGAAACTAAACTCTTGTTGGTTGCATCATTTGTAAATATTTTCTCCCAGTCCATGGATTGTCTTTTCATTTTGTTTATGTTTTCCTTTGCTGTGTAAAAGCTTTCAAGTTTTATTAGGCCCCATTTGTTAATTTTTGCTTTAATTTCTTTTGCCTTGGGAGACTGATCTAAGAAAATATTGTGATGATTTATGTCAGAGAAGATATTGCCTATATTCTCTTCCAGGAATTTTGTGGTGTCATGTCTTATATTTAGGTCTTTAAAACATTTTGAGTTTATCTTTGTATATGATGTGATGGGGTGTTCTAACTTCGTTGATTTATATGAGGCTGTCCAGCTTTTCCAACACCACTCGCTGAATAGACTGTCTTTTCTCCATTGTATAGTCTTGCCTCCCTTGTTGAAGATTAATTGTAGATGTGTGGGTTCATTTCTGGGCTCTCTGTTCAGTCCCAATGATCCATATGTCTGCTTTTGTGCCAGGACCACACCGTTTTAATTACTGTAGCTTTGTAATATTATAGACATCAATTTCTATACAAATGGCCCTCTAGGAAGAGCAGATCCACCTGAGAAGAAAGTAGTCAACTAGCAAATGGTGTTGAAAACCTCATAACAGGGAAAATATTCCTAAAAACCAAGGCCTGGAGGGTGAAAATATTTCTTTGGAATTAAAATTTGGCCTTAACTATCAAGAAGTATAAAGTTGGCTCAAGAGACTAGGCATTCTCCACTTTGTGACCACTAGAACAGAAGGCAAGGGAGAAATCCTGAAAAGACAGAGTTCTTACACCAAAGAGATGGAGAGAAGTTCTAAAGTGACTGAATTACCTTGAATGGGTAAGATGAGGTTCCCTACCATTACCAGAAACGGGAACATAACAGCCAAGTTAGTTACAATGAAATTTTTAGAAGTTATGTTTTTAAAATATAATACATGTACCTCCAGTGCACTAACCATACCTTTCTCTCAGCGGCACCTGGAACAGAGGGGGCACTGGATCTTTCTAAGGTCATTCTTGTGAAGTTTGATTCTTAAGTGAGAGGAGACGAAACCCAAAGCTTACTCCAGCTTTTGAGTCTGTGACTGCTATGTCCTGGAGGGGAAGCAATGGTGCAAAAAGGCTGAGGCACCATCTGAGGTCAGGGGCCTGTCTTACAGGCTCATCACAACACCCAGCTCCCCACGTATGGGTTGGACGGATGAATTCTAAGTGAATGAGCGAGAGAAAGGCTTACCCAGAAAGAGGACGGCTGTGCAGACTGGGAATCAAAACCTTACTCACAGTGCTTCTCCGCAGGGAGGGGTGTTTGGGACTCATGCCCCAGGCTTACCAGATGTCTCCATTTTCATCATGGAAGGTGGCATGGCCAGAGTTGTTGATAAAGGCCCGGATGCATGTTTTTGCACTGTCTTCCAGAATGATGTACATGAACTTGCCTTCTTTTATACTGAGGATGAGCATAGCCAGGTGTCCCGATGGATAACTGGGAGATGGTTAAGGCACAAGTAGTCCCTTGGGGTTCCCTGCAGAAGGCAGAGAGCCCTGAAGAGCGATGCAGGCCCCAATAAAACCCATGCCCTGGCCCGGAAACACAAACTTTCCTGGCATCGTATTTGTCCCTGTGTTCCAGTGGATACTATATCTGGCCTGATCCATCAGGAAAGAGAATTTGGAAGATAATCTCATCGGGATAGAGAATTATTTTTCCATCACCTTGAAGTACCTAGGGAGAAGAGAGAAGCCTGTGTTGTCACCAGAAGGCTTGACATGGGTCTATTTACTCTCTGATTCCTGCATGCCACCCACCCATCACTCCCCCACCCATCAGCACCACCAACTTGCTGGGGATTCCAGAAGGGAACCTTCGCAGGGGCCTGGTTTACCTGTCTTGGTGTTTGAAATGGACCACTCTGTGTTTATGTGTGCAGGTTTTAAACTATCATTTCAATCTAATGGTTATCAGTTATATTAATTTCACAGGGCTACCACAGCAAAGTACTGGGCAATTTTAAATTGTAGAAATTTATTCTTTCACAGCCGTGGAGGCCAGAAGTCTAAAATCAAGGGGTCGGAAGGGTCAGTACTTTCTGGAGGCTCAGAGGAAGAATCTATTCCATGCTTTCTCCCAGCCTTGGTGACGACCTGCTGTCCTTACTCTTCTTGGTTTGTGTATGCAGGGTTCCGAAATCCGGCTCCATCTTCCCCGAGTCTCAGCCTTCACTGTCCTTCATAAGGACACCAGTCATACTGGGTTAGGGGCCCACCCCACTCCAGCATGACCTCATCTGAACTAATTACCAATTTTCCAAACAATGTCATAATCTGCGTCAGTGGGGTTTAGGATTTAAACATCTAGGGAGGCACAGTTTCACTGATAACATTAGTATATTCAGGTATTGTATCTCTGTTTGAATCAGTTTTAGTGAATTCTATTTTTCTGGGAAATTGTTTATTTTATGTAAATTTTCAAATTTTTTGTCATAAAATTTTGTGATATAATATTTTCAAAAACCCTCTACTGTCTCTAAGTTGGGCTTCCCAGGTGGCTCAGTGGTAAAGAATCTGTCTGCCAATGCAGGAGATGTAGGAGACGTGGGTTTGATCCCTGGGTAGGGAAGATCCCCCGGAGGAGGAATTGGCAACCCATTCCAGTATTCTCTCCTGGAGAATCTCATGGACAGAGGAGCCTGAAGGGCTACAGTCCAGAGTCAGACACGACTGAGCATGCACACATGCACGTCTCTTAGTCATGCCCTTGTCTTCACTCTTTATAGCATGTATATGTTTTCTTTTTTCTGGATCATTTGCCTGGAGATTTGCTTATTTCACTCATTTTTTTCAAAGGCCTAGCCTTTTGGTTTGCTCATTCTAATATTTTTTTGTTTTCCAGTGTATCAATTTTTGTTTCCAGCATTATTTTCTATATACGGCTGCTTTCTGTGGGTTTTCTATGTTAGACTATGTATTTTTCTTCTAATTCCTCGAATTGAACGTTGAGCTCATTGATTTCCATCTTGCTGCTTCTTCACGACCTTCTTCTCCTCTTCTTTAAGATAGGCATTTAAAGCTATAACATTTCTCTCAAAATTTTAGCTCTTTCCTCCAAGTGTAGATACTCACCTTTCATTTCATTCTGAGTATTTTAAATTGCCAATATGCTTTCCTCTTTGACACACAAGTTATTTACAGGTGTGTTTTTGAGTTTGCAAATGTACGAGTTGCTTTTGGCTACGTTGTTAATATTACCAATTAAAATCCATAGGGTTGGGCCTTCCCAGGTGGTCCAGTGGTTAGGAACCCACCTTCCAATGCAGGGGAGGCAGGTTTGATCCCTGGTCGAGGAACTAGGATTCCACGTGACTCAGGGCAATTAGGCCTGCAAACTGCAACTAAGACCCGACACAGCCAAAAATTTATACAGAAATACTAAAAAAAATCCCCAGGAATAAGAGAGCAGAGTACATATGGTATCAGCTTCCCATCCACACCTCCATCTTTGGCTGTGCTGGGTCTCACTTGTGGCAAGTTGGATCCAGTTCCCTGACCAGGGATTGAACCCTGGTCCCCTGCATTGGCAGTGAGGAGGAGTCTTAGCCACAGCACCACCAGGAAAGTCCTGGTATCAGCTCTTTAGTGTTTGCAAAGTGTTCTGTGGTTAAATGTGTCACCACTTTCTGTAGCTACTTCACTTGTGCCTGAGAAGGATACGTGTCCTCCAGGGACCTTGAGTCCCCGTCAGACATTAAAAGGCAAGCCTTTTCTCCTGCTTCCCACACCTCAGTCACTCTCACTATTCTCGTTTTCCAGTTTCTGTTTCCGGTATTACCTCCCTTACTTTCTCATATACCCTTCTATGTGTGTATGTGTGCTCAGTCGTGTCCGACTCTTTGCTACCCCATGGACTGCAGCCAGCCAGGCTCCTCTGTTTGCGAAATTTTCCAGGCAAGAATACTGGAGTGGATCGCCATTTCCTTCTCCAATACACTCTTATATACTGTAGATTTAAATACTGTACATATATACTTCTGCATTTAAATACTATACATTTAAAAGGACTTTTTTTCTTTTTACATTTTATTTGAATTTCCCAGGTGTTTGTAGCAGGATGCCTTTTCCGGTCATGTTTCATCCTGCATTACTCTAGCTAGGTGTGGCTCAGACAGTAAAAAGCCTGCTTACAATGCAGGAGACCTGGGTTTGATCTGTGGGTTGAGAAGATCCCCTGGAGAAGGAAGTGGCAACCCACGCCAGTATTCTTGCCTGGAAAATCCCATGGATGGAGGAGCCTGGTAGGCTACAGTCCATGGGGTCGCAAAGAGTTGGACACGACTGAGCGACTTCAGAGGAGAGGAAGAGGAGGTGTTAGATCAGTGGTTTTCAAGCTCTTATTTTTAATGACTGAAGAATCCTTCACTCAAGAGAGCTCACTGCAAAGTGCCAAAATCTGAGACAATGAAAGAAAAAGGTGCAGCTGGTTGATGAGCTGCTGTGGACTCCGCAGGGCGTGGCCTTCAATGCCCAGGAACCGCTTCACCAGGTGATGATGAAGATCCTGTAACTGACTCTGTCCCCACATCCAGCGTTTGCACTCAGCATGTGACTTCTACAACACAGTGACCCTATAGGAGGCGCTATCATTTCCCCCATTTAAGAGAGGCGCCTCCACTAGATGGCGCTAGTGGTAAAGAATCGGCCAGCCAATGCAGGAGACACAGGAGACGCCGGCCTGATCCCTAGGATGGGGAAGATTCCCTGGAATAAGAAATGGCAACCCGCTCCAGTATTCTTGCCAGGAAAATCCCACGAACAGAGGAGCCTGGCGGGCTACAGTCCATGGGGTTGCAAAGAGTCAGACATGACTGAGTGACCTACACAAGGCTATCCAATGAAAGGGGAGCCAGACTCCCACAGTCTGTCCCTGCGGCCCCCCAGCCCGCAGGCTCATCCTTGGAAACGCACCACCTCCAGCCATTAAGCTCCCAGCCACCTTGCGCATTTACTCTACAAATCACTGCTCTCTCTCTCTTTTTACCCTAAAGAAAGCACTTTATAAGGACATCTATGGTTGGTTTCTTCCTTAGAACTGGTAAGAAGCTTCTAGATTTTGCTCACGGGGGAGGATTTTATATTTTAGGTCTTATTTTCATAAAGCCACCCGAAGCCAGAATTTCTCGATACACTTTCTTCTCTCATCAAATTCACTTGTCATGGAATGACATTTTCCTAAAAACAAGAAGCCACGGGCAAAGAAAAATCCCTGACACAGAGATAGAGTCATTCCATTTTCCCTCACTGGGAAATATACCACACAAAGCCAAATGGAGGAATCTAAGAATTTTGGCCCGAGCAACTGAGAAAAAGCTGTATTATCACTTAGTAAATTGGAGAACACATGAGAAACTAACATTTATGTAACATCATGCAGCTTTTAAAGCACCTCTGCATATAATGTAGACTTAGCCTTTTCCAACAATTTTGTGGGATAAGTATGGTCTTCTTATCTTCACTTTAAAATTCAAGAGAGTGAGACCCAGAAAAACATACATGATGGTCTTAAGCACAGAGGTTGTGTTATTAGTCAGGGCTACTTAAAAAATACGCCCAGTGAGACAGCTTCTCACCACCTCCTTCACCAGCCTAGTAGAGATGCACGTCATCTCTCACCTGCATTAATACCTGGCTTCCAGCCGAACTTCCTGCCTTTCCTCTTGCCCCCTTAAGCCTGTTCTCCATAGAGCAGCCAGAAAGATTCTTCCAGAGCTTAAGCCAGATGATGTTCCTCCTGCTCTAGCCCCTCCAGTGGCTCCACAGCATCCTTTGGATAAAACCAGGACCCACAAGGCTCTACCTGACCTAAACACCGAGCTCATTTCCCATCCCTTTCTCACTTGCTCACCACCGTCCTTTAGGCCACGGGCCTCAGGGCCTTTGCATGTGTTAGCTCTGCCTAGGACACTCCTCCTCCAAGTCTCTAGTGGCTCACTCCCTCTTTTCGTGCCTGCCTAGGCTCAAATGGCACTTCTGCAATTGCACTAAAAGCATGACAGTTACTCCTTTCTCAGCCCAGCAACTCTAGAGCCTCTCATCCTGCTTGCCTTCCTGCGGCACCTAACAATACCTGCCTTGGCACTGAACAGAATTTTGTGCATTGACTGTTCAGTCACTCAGTTGTGTCTGACTCTCTGTGACCCCATGGACCGCAGCACGCCAGGCCTCCCTGTCCATCACCAATTCCTGGAGTTTACCCAAACTCATGTCCATTGAGTCGGTGATGCCATCCAGCCATCTCATCCTCCATCACGTTGACTGTGTGCTCAACTAAAACATAAGTTCCCTGGCTCCCAAGGCTTTGTTTGTTCACCCTTGTGGCTCCAGCACCTAGAAGAGGGCCTGGGGCACTGCACGTTCTCAATATATATTTACAGAAAGCGGAGAGTCTATCACATCTTCCTACTTCCCCCTTGAGTGCCTTTTTTTTTTGAACTCCGGACCTTACTAGCTCATGTGACTAACTGAGACTAGTTTTCACTCATGGCTTTATAGTGTCCATCTTTATAAATATACCATGTGATTGGCTTTTACAGATAGGCTTTATTTTTTAGAGCAGGTCACAGCAAAATTGAGTAGAAAATACAGAGATTCCCCATAAATTCTCTGCACCCCCACACACATGCACAGCCTCCCCCCCACTATCAGCATCCCACACCGTGGTGTACATGTATACAAAGAATCTACACTGCATATCACCATTACCCAGAGTCCATAGTTTACACTGGGGTTCACTCCTGGTATTCTACATTCTGTGGGTTTATACAGATATATAATGACATATGGTCTTCCCTGGTGGCTCAGCTGTAAAGAATCCACCTGCAACGCAGGAGACACAGGTTCAATCCCTGGGTCGGGAAGATCCCCTGGAGAGGGAAATGGCAACCCACTCCAGTATTCTTGCCTGGAGAATCCCATGGACGGAGGAGCCTGGTGGGCTACAGTCCATGGGTCTCAAAGGCTCAGACACGGCTTAGTGACTAAAGAGCAGTACTAATGACATATATCTACCGTTACAATACAGAATGTATGCATGGCCCTGAAAGCCCGCTGTGCTCCTCCTGTTCATCCTTCTTCCCAGATACCTGCCAACCACTGGGTCTTTTTACTGCTGCCATGGTTTTGCCTTTCCCATAGTGTCGTTTAATTGGAATCATACAATATGTAGCCTTTTTGGATTGGCTTCCTAGACTTAGTGATACAAATTTAAGTTTCCTCCATGTCTTTTCATGGCTTGATAGTTCATTTCTTTTCAGCACTAATATTCCATTGTATGGATGTACCACAGTTCACATACGCATTCACCATGCAATTGCTTTTTGATATAGATTTTAAATTTGTTAAGGGAGGGACCTACATATTATAGATTTACTTTCCTCTACTCCCAATTCCAACCAGTTGGTTACTGTAGGCCCTGCAAAGAGAAGTGTTTCAATGACAATGATCCCAGTTAAAGTCCTGGCCAATCTGTGATAAACCACACACTCAGCTGTGCCTCGTGTATATGGGACATATTTGTCTCATTTGTGTTCACATTGTGTATTGGTCCTGACAGCTCTCTGAGGGTATGTGTATATGTCCCACCTGAACCACCCCCAGCCCCCCCACCCCCAGTTCAGTTCAGTTGCTCAGTCGTGTCTGACTCTTTGTGACCCCATGGACTGCAGTATGCCAGACTTCCGTGTCTATCACCACCTCCCGGAGCTTGCGCAAACTCATGTCCATTGAATCAGTGATGCCATCCAACCATCTCATTCTCTGTCATCCCCTTCTCTTCCTGCCTTCAATCTTTCCCAGCATCAGGGTCTTTTCCAATGAGTCATTTCTTCCCATTGGGTGGCCAAAGTATTGGAGTTTCAGCTTCAGCATCAGTCCTTCCAATGAATATTCAGGACTGATTTCCTTTAGGATGGACTGGTTGGATCTCCTTGCAGTCCAAGGGACTCTCAAGAGTCTCTTCCAACACCACAGTTCTAAAGCATCAATTCTTTGGCGCTCAGCTTTCTTTATAGTCCAACTGTCACATCCATACATGACTACTGGAAAAGCCATAGCTTTGACTAGATAGACCTTTCTCAGTAAAGTAATGTCTCTGCTTTTTAATATGCTATCTAGGTTGGTTATAACTTTTCTTCCAAGCAGCAAGCATCTTTTAATTTCATGGCTGCAGTCACCATCTGTGCAGATTTTGGAGCCCAAGAAAATAAAGTCTGTCGCTGTTTCCACTGTTTTCCCATCTATTTGCCATGAAGTGATGGGACTGGATGCCATGATCTTAGTTTTCTGAATGTTGAGTTTTAAGCCAACTTTCTCACTCTCCTCTTTCACTTTCATCAAGAGGCTTTTTAGTTCCTCTTCACTTTCTGCCATAAGGGTGGTGTTATCTGCATATCTGAGGTTATTGATGTTTCTCCCAACAATCTTGATTCCAGCTTGTGCTTCCTCCAGCCCGGCATTTCTCATGATGTACTCTGCATATAAGTTAAATAAGCAGGGTGACAATATACATCCTTGACATACTCCTTTCCCAATTTGGAACCAGTCTGTTGTTCTGTGTCTGATTCTAACTGTTGCTTCTTGACCTGCATACAGATTTCTCAGGAGGCAGGTAAGGTGTTCTGGTATTCCCATCTCTTTCAGAATTTTCCACAGTTTATTGTGATCCACACAGTCAAAGCCTGTGGCATAGTCAATAAAGCAGAAGTAGATGTTTTTCTGGAACTCTTTTGCTGTTTTGATGATCCAATGGATGTTGGCAATTTGATCTTTGGTTCCTCTGCCTTTTCTAAATGCAGTAAACCCCCACCCCCAACGCCAAACAAACAAAAAAAAACCCTGGACAAAATGCAAACACCAGGGCATTACCTTAAGCTTGCTGTTGATCCAGTCCGTATCTAGTTCTAACGTCTTTGTACGGTGAACAACACGACGAGCTTTTTTGACTTCTTTCTCTGGCTCCACCTCCTCCTCCTCCTCGTCTTGTGGTGGTATATTACATAAGTGAAACGTGAACGTGCTCTCTGCAGTCCTTTGGCTAAATATGGCTTTGGTAGAAAAGAGAAAGAAAACTTAGATCTATTTCTCTCAAGGAACCCAAAGAGAGTTTGAGGAGTTGGGATATTGACCATATTTCCCCAAGCTCTCTCATTTTTTCCCATTCATTCTTTCATTCCACACACAATTATTAAGGGCCTGTGAGGTGCCAGCTCAGTGTCAGATGCCTGACACCATGGTGAATGCCACACAGTCCAGACCTGGGGATGCGAGGGGTGACACACCAGCCATGTGCCAGGAACAAGTGAGGCTGCTGAGTCTGGTAATTGAGAAAAACAGGCTAAAGTGGGAGTCATTAAAAAAAAAAGGAAACATGCCTTAGGCATGCTGCTACTGCTAAGTCGCTTCAGTCGTGTCTGACTCTGTGCAACCCCATAGACGGCAGCCCACCAGGCTCCCCCATCCCTGGGATTCTCCAGGCAAGAACACTGGAGTGGGTTGCCATTTCCTTCTCCAATGCATGAAAGTGAAAAGTGAAAGTGAAGTCGCTCAGTTGTGTCTGGCTCTTAGCGACCCCATGGACCGCAGCCTACCAGGCTCCTCTATCCATGGGATTTTCCAGGCAAGAGTACTGGAGTGGGGTGCCATTGCCTTAAGCATGCTATTTTAACTTAAAACACAAATGTATACTAACAATATTTTAAAATTTTATTTTGAATTGGAGGACATTGCTTTCCAATGTTTGTTAGTTTCTGCTGTACAACAAAGTGAATCAGCTGTATGTATACATATATTCCCTCCCTGTTGAGCCTCCCTCCCACACCCCCATCCCACCACTCTAGGTCATCACAGACCACTGAGCTGAGCTTGCTGTGCTGTATTAGCAGGCTCCCACTAGCTAGCTATTTTATACGTGGTAGCTAACACACCAATTTTAACTGCAGGACTCTGTGATCACATTTGCTCAAACCCCATTCATAATTTATCATTGGTCACTTTCAACTTTGGCAATTTCTACATAGTTTGAGTGCAGGATTGTAGACTTGAAAAAAAAATCTATATATCCCGCAGCCTTTTGTGTATGTTTGGTGCACGCCTAGTTCTAAGCAGTATTTGTAAAGCTACTTACTTTTTTTTTTCATAGCTACTTTCTTATTGAATCTTCTCAAAAGTATTCCACTTAGTTTTCACAGCAGCAGCAGGGTTTTTTTTAGTCTTCATTTCAGTCCATTTTTATAACTATTGAATTTTGGAGTAAGCTAGCAAGGACTACTTGCCTGGAAAATCCCATGGGTGGAGGAGCCTGGTGGGCTACAGTCCATGGGGTCGCTAAGAGTCAGACACGACTGAGCAACTTCACTTTCACTTTTCACTTTAATGCATTGGAGAAGGAAACGGCAACCCGCTCCAGTGTTCTTGCCTGGAGAATCCCAGGCGGAGCCTGGTGGGCTGCCGTCTGTGGGGTCGCACAGAGTTGGACACAACTGAAGTGACTTAGCAGCAGTTAAGAGAGCTTGGTTGTCCCACCATTGGGTCCAGCCCAGCGTTGGAGGAGGTGTTGGAGAGGACGTGACAGCTTGTTGACCCAGGAGCTAGACGGGGCATGGAAGTCTCCCCACCCCCTTCCCGGTCCTTGGAATGTACGTTCTGACCACAGTTCCCACACTGGGAACCCTTTGCAAGGATGCAGCTTCGCGGGCACTGTGTTGTTGAGCCCACCTGGATGGATGCCTCCCTGAAGTCAGGTAAGGCCTCCATTTAAACTGTAAGAGTCTGGCCAGTGGAGGTGGAAATCCACAAGTCTTGTGCCGCCAGAGAAATGCACACGTCGGGTGTAAGTTCTCTTGCTTTTTAAACCTGCCACCTACAATTCGGAGGGGACCGCCTCTCAGGCCTTTCCTTGCCCTCTGCTTCTTGTCGTTCAGTTGCTCAGTCATGTCCAACTCTTTGCGACCTCATGGACTGCAGCACGCCCTGGCCTTCACTGTCTCCCGGAGTTTACTCAGACTCGTGTCCCTGAAGTCAGTGATGCTATCTTACAGCGGCTGATTTAGAATTTCACCCCAGGAACTCTGAGGTTGCCAACACAGAGGGCAAGGTGCCATCGGAGCACACAGGGACCCTATCCAGGCCTGGAGGTTGTGCACAGAGTGGAAATTGTCTCTAGTTTGCCAGGTGGAATTCCTAGCATAAGTGCTGCGTGGTTGAAGGCTAGCGTGAGACCAGCTTAGTAATAACGGGTGACTCTGGAGAGAGAGGCAGGGCTAGGTCATTCCTTTATTCACTCACTCAGGAAATATCCATTGTGTTCACGTATGCCCAAAGCTGTCCTAGGTACCGGGGGTGGCACAGAGCCTGCTGCCCGTTCTAGTAGGGGCATTGGATGCTACACAAGTGAACAGGTGAAAACTTCACCTGCTGGTGGCTAGGCGTGCCCCTAAGAAACGGTAAGCAGATGAGAAGAATGGAAAATGATTGTGCGTGTGTGCACACTGGTTTGTAAAGGGTAGCCAAAGAAACAGTTTCTGAGAAGGTGACTTTTAAGCAGAGACCTGAATAAAGTGAGGGAGCAAGTCACAAGAATATTGGCGTGCAGAGTGCTCTAGCCAGAGGACCGCACATTCAAAGGCCCTGTGTCAGGGAGGGCTGCTCATGTGATGAATAACAGAAAAGCCAGTGTGTCTGGAATGGACAAGAGCGAGGGGCCTTTGAAGCCACGTGGGGAAAATGTGGAATTTTCCTGGAGGTAGTGGAGGGCCAGGGAAGTGTTTTGAAAAGATTTTGCTGGAAAGAATGTGAAGAAAGGACTGAGAAAGGAGAGGATGGGAGTCAGGGACACTGGGGCAATGAAGGTGTCTGAGGTGGTGTCGGTGATGTCGGAGAGGTGTGGAGTGGGGCTTGGGGAGAGGAGAACACGGCTGTGTGCCCCTGAGGAACGGGAGGAAGCTGCTCCTTAGAGCTCAGAGAGGAGCTTGTCCTCAGGGAGATGAGGAGAGAGGTGGGTGGGGGCAGAGTCGATGAGAGCGCTTTGTGAGAGGTCTGGACGCGGGCCTCAGTCTCGCTCGGAGGAGCCCTTCTCGGTGCTTCCTTCTGGAGTGGAGGCGATTTGTGCAGGGGGAGGCGAATGTGAGCCCGGCTGCTCTTCCTGAGGGTCAGTCAGAAATGAACAGACAGCATTCCTGAAATGGTCACGGTAACAAGGGACACAGATATGCTCATTTTTTTCCCATCAGACGGCTAGAAGCACGGATTTTTTGGTTTGTGCTGTATAACCAGCTCTGTCTTTAATGGGGGAGGTGTTAGGCTGCCTGTCTGAGCCTCAGTTTCCTTAAAGTGGGGTCAGGCTGGCTGCAGAGACCTGTCAGGTTCCTCTGAAGTGATGTTGCTTGGAGGCTGCTGCCCAGAGACGGGCCGCAGGCCTGTGTCCTTCACACGGGGAGCTTTGGGGTCTGGTGGCTCAAGACACGAGCTGTGTAGTATCTCCCACTTCTTTTCACCCACGGGAGAGGCTATATAATTTCAAAATGCAGGTATCCTTGTTTTAAAATTATTCAAGATTTCGGGGACTTCCCTGGTGGTCCAGTGGTTAAGACGCTGCCCTCCCAGTGCAGGGTGCATGGGTTTGATCCCTGGTCAGGGAACTAGAACCCCGCATGTTAGGCAACCAAAATAAATTAATGAAGGATTTCAAGACAGTGGCAGCCGAGCATTAAAAGCAAGCGCAGGGCCCTAAGTGTGGGGCCTGTGTACCTGCACAGCTCACATGCCTGCGAAGCCATCCTTGGCTTGGAAATAGGAGGGTTCAGAGACAAGGGGCTGCCCACAGCAGTCATTCTATAGGAGTTAGGTCAGGGCATATACTTACTGGTATGGGGATGGGAGCACTTCTTGAGAGGGAACCTGGGGTTTTGTCCTGGCTCAGCAAGAAAGAGCGCCGTGATGGAGGAGGTGTGTCAGCTCTGGCTGTCGTTGCCAATTCTATGTCAGTGGGATCTGGTCATCTGAAAGATGTTCCAGCTGGTGGTTTGGAGTTTCTGAATTAAGTAGCCTGGTAGCTTAGGCTCTTGGCTCAGAGTTTTTGATTAGACCCCCAAAGCTGGCAGAGTCCATGATTGGCAAGTCTTAACAGCTGGACCTCCAATGCCTTTCAGTCCAGTTCAGTTGCTCAGTTGTGTCCGACTCTTTGCGACCCCATGGACTGCAGCATGCCAGGCCTCCCTGTCCATCACCAACTCCCACAGTTTACTCAAACCCATGTCCATTGAGTCGGTGATGCCATCCAACCATCTCATCCTCTGTGGTTGCCTTCTCTTCTCGCCTTCAATCTTTCCCAGCATCCGGGTGTTTTCAGATGAGTCAGTTCTCGTCAGGTGGCCAAAGTATTGGAGTTTCAGCTTCAGCATCAGGTGGCCAAAGTATTGGAGTTTCAGCTTCAGCATCAGTCCTTCTAGTAAATATTCAGGACTGATTTCCTTTAGGATGCCTTTAGTATCTGGTAAGGGGCTATTTCTTTCTTAAACTTTGTGTTAATGACTCTTAGAACCTCCCCCAATAAAGGTTAGATGCCTTCTTGTGTGGTCCTATAGTATCCCCTTCCCACCAAAGCATTAACTATTTTATGTGCAAATTCCCTGCTTTCCTGTTTATCTTCGCCTCCTGCCCTCCCTGCCACCCTCATCACAATCAAAGGATAAGCCCCTTGAAGTCCCAGACTGTGTTTGGCTTGCTCCGTATTTTAGTCCCTGGCAGCTGAGACTTTACTGGCCCAATGGATGCTCAAGTGAGGGAACGAGCATTTCTGCCTCCTTGAGGGACAAGGGGGAAGGTGGGAGACGGCAAGAAGCACCCGGGGGAACCAGGTGATTGGATGGAAAATGGGGAGAGGAGCTCTTACTTTCACGTTTCCTCATAATCCAGAGGATCGTCTCCTTGTATTTTTCAAAATTTTTCTTCAACCTGGAAGGAAGGGGAATCGTCTTTAAAAGCTGAGACCGAATTCGTGTTTACATGTCATGCTACGCGACAGACAGAGCTGGGGCCGGCTCCATCGTTTCCTAGGTGGAGACTTGGCTGGATAGCTCTGCCTTTGCAGCCAGCTTTCTTCCAGTCTCTGCTCAGGAATAAAGGGCCAGCACTTGGTGCTGTGCGTCCCTCCTGGCCTTTAACTGGCCTTCAGCCTCGGCACCTGGGCTGACCCCAGATCCTTCCAAATGAATTCAGTGGGGTTCCTCTTGGGAATGAAGCCAGGGTCGGGAGATCCAAAGCCAGCCAAAGCTGACTCTATGAGTTCAGCTCGTGCAGGCTGTTTTTTTTCTGTGGCTTGAGCACATTTCAGTAAAGCCTTATTCGGAAAT
Organism: Bos taurus; assembly: GCF_002263795.3. Taxonomy (NCBI): domain Eukaryota; kingdom Metazoa; phylum Chordata; class Mammalia; order Artiodactyla; family Bovidae; genus Bos; species Bos taurus. Next base: position 15,670,415 of record NC_037339.1, read on the forward strand.
AGCTTAGAGAAACAGTATTATTTGTGAACCGGACACAGCCACCTGAAACTCCTTTACACTGAGTAGGAAATTTTCAAATAAACTCACTCAAAAATGACTCACCATGAAGGCCACATTAAGGCACAGCTCTTCAAAATGATCAAGCCTTCAACCCTCCTTTCATGTCAATATACAAAACGAGTCATCCTGGCATTTCAATGGCTGGGACTGTTTTCCTGCCAAATAAGGGTGGTCTCCGGAGACAGCAGCCTTTCCTGGTCCTCAGATCAGAGACCTTTTGAAAGGGAATCTGCCGGAAGGAGGGAGCTTCCAAGGCTTAATTGGATCTGAGCAGAGGGCCTTTGACACGGCAGATTTTAAGTTCTCGCTTCGGAGTCCTCGAAGAGAGTGTAATAATTTAACCCCGAGCAACCTCAGGAAGCAAATATCATCGGCTGAAAAGGGCTGGACTGTTTGCCTGGCGGAAAAGAGGTTTAGTGTCTGTACTTTAGAAGCTATTTGCAAGTTGAGAATGAGCTCCTCGTGGCCCATTTGTGCCAAGAGTTCCTTGTTTTATTTGCAAGCACTGTGAATGGAATTGAAGCAGTTACCTCGCCTACCATCACTTGTAAAAGAACAAGGAGGAAGAGGGTGGGGTGAAGCCTGTCCAGGCTGACAGCAGGATGCCAGGTGCATGCAAGAGTTAGATTCCAGTGGGGGGATCCCTCCAGAGGCACCCAGTGCCCTTTGGGGAAGGTTCTTTCCTTGGTTCTTTGCTCAGCTTGGCAAGCTAATGGAATCCTTACTAGCCTTGCTAGTAAGGGTACGCACTACTGTACAGACCAGCACACAGTAGGTGCGTTCCCTGGGTGCAGTTAGGTTAGAATGAGCCTCGGTTATGGGCTTAATGAGAAAGAAGGGGAGAAAATGTAACCTAGCATGTAGGATAACCTACAATGGTGTTATTTGGAATTTTTTTTTTCTTGTTTTATGAGGATCTGAAAACTTGGGTGTTCTTTGTATTTTGCATTGTGTATTTAGCCTTCCCTTTTCCTAGAGAAGCCTTAGGGGTCTCTGGCCCCAGGACTCTATTGAGCCCAAAGCAGAAGTTGCTGGCAGTCAGTGTCTCCCTGATTTTTTGGGAGTCTTCATTCAGCAAGGAGGTTATGCATGGCACCCCATCCCCCACAGCCTGTTCCTCGGAGCCCCTGCCAGAGAGTGCCTCAGATGCCTGACCATGTACCTTGTTCACCAAGGCTTCTGACAGCTGGATAAGTGAAAATCCAGGCTTCCTTGTACCACAGGCTGAATGTGCAGATGGGGTTCTGGAACATTTTGTGACTGGGGTCATGCCAACTAGAAACATTTGGTGCCAGCAGCCATCTGCAATAACTTTATCCCTCCCCAAGCCCCTGCCATGAATCCCAGGTCAGTGATGCTTGGGGCTTATCCCCCTCAAGGAGCATGGAGATGCAATGGCTAGCCTAGGATGAAACTAAGGAATTTCTTGGAAGATGCCCATGATCCCCCCAATGTCCCTTCTCATCAAAGGCTCAGGGGTCTGAGCCTTGCCTCCCAGACTTCGGTATAAGTTCACAGTCCCTTCAAGACTTTTTCTTGCCTGGGATTTCCAGCCTGTGTCCCTGCTCACCTTTGATGCTATCTTGTACATCGCCTGTTCATAGATTTCTTTGCCTTTGAGTTTTGGCAGCCGGATCATCCTGTCCCCTGACCCCTAATCTTACTCTTGTCCTGTGTCTGGCTGTGCCAGCTCTTTGACACAAGGAAGCTTCTGGACCCTGGCCTTCCTTGTGCTCTCGTGGCCCAGTTAATACTTTTCTCTGCCGCTAGCTTTGGTCTACCTCCACCCAGTGACCAGCACCTTCCCAGTGACCACCAGTTCTATCCCTCTTGTCACTTACAGAATTCCCAGTTTCCTTCTGGTTTCACCCTCCAGATGACCAGTCAGGGGAATGGTAATATCCTCCTCCAGTTCGTCACGAACAGCCATTTCTTTGAGCACGGTCCTGAACACTGACTGATAGGAGGTGGTCGAAACCTGCAAAAGAGTTAATCTTTAATGTGTATAAATCTTCTTCATCTACCTCTGTTTAACTTTGCATATCTCTTCTTGCTTTCTTTTCCTCTCAAAATATTTGTTAGTTTTGTTTTCATTGCTTTATTCCCCACTTGGCACCTTGCTTTTGTTTTGTTTTCCAGTTTGTGCTTTAGTTAGTTTTGTTCTTAACTGGTAAATATAATTTTTGATTTCCTTTGTTTGCCGGGTCAATCTACTGTATTTTATTTTTGTTGGACTGCTTTAACTTTGCTCATGGGTGTATATATATGTGTGTATATTCCATTATTTTAATTATTATTTGCCTGATTTTGTGACTGCCATTTGTCTGGGGTTCATCTTTGGTTTCTTGGTTTTGGGTATTTGTTTTAATCTCACTTAATGCCATAAAAAAACATTTGTGGAATCCTCCTTCCTGACCAGAGATCAAGCCCTGGGCCTGAGTGGACTCCAAGACCCTAGACCACCAGAGAACTAACCCTAGAGAGTATCAAATAGCGAGAACTCACGCAAAGGAAACCACTTGAAAACAAGTCCCGACATCACCCAACCACCAGTAGCACCTGTGCACCCTCATCTAAACAACAAACAAAACAAAAATACAAACCCAGTCATCGGCAGACAGGATCACCACCTCACTCAGCCTTGCCCATCAGAGGAAAAACAAACAAAAAACTCAACACAAATTTCACCCTGTACGAAGCTTACACAACCACTGGACCAACCTTACAAAGGCAGAAACCAAAGAAAGAAAGAATTCAATCTTGAAGTCTGGGAAAAGGAGACCTTAAACACAATAAGTTAAAAAAAATAATGAAAAGGGTGAGAAATACTACGCAAATGAAGAAACAAATTAGAAACACAGAGGTCCAAATAAATGAAGAGGAAATAAGCAAACTACCTGAAAAAGAATTCAGAATAATGATAGTAAAGATGATCAAAAACCTTGAAAACAAAATGGAGAAAATGCAAGAATCAATTATCAAAGACCTAGAAGAGTTAAAAAATAAACATACAGAGACAAACCACACAATTACTGAAATTAAAAATACTTTGGAAGGAATCAGTAACAGAATATCTGAAGCAGAAGAACGACTCAGTGAGCTGGAAGATAAAGTGGTGGAAATAACTTCTGAAGAGCAGAATAAAGAAAAAAGAATGAAAAGAACTGAGGATAGTCTCAGAGACCTCTGGGACAATATCAAATGCACCAACATTCAAATTATAGGGGTCCCAGAAGAAGAAGGGAAAAAGAAAGGGTATGAGAAAATTTTTGAAGAGATTATAGTTGAAAATTTCCCCAACAGGAAAAGGAAATAGTCAAGTCCAAGAGGCACAAAGAGTCCCATACAGGATAAACCCAAGGAGAAACATGCCAAGACACATACTAAGTGAACTAACAAAGACTAAACACAAAGAAAGAATATTAAAAGCAGCAAGGGAAAAGCAACAAGTAACATACAAGGGAAACCCCATATGCTATCTTTCAGCAGAAACTGCAGGCCAGAAGGGAAAGGCAGGATATATTTAAAGTACTGAAAGGGAAACATCTACAACCAAGATTATTGTACCCAGCAAGGATCTCATTCAGAATTGATGGAGAAATAAAAAGCATTTCAGACAAGCAAAAGTTAAGAGAATTCAGTATCACTAAACCAGCTTTACAACAATTGTTAAAGGGACTTATATAGTCAAGAAATACAACAGAAGGAAAAAGATCTACAAAATCAGTTTAGTCGCTCAGTCATGTCCGACTCTTTGCGACCCCATGAACTACAGCATGCCAGGCCTCCCTGTCCATCACCAACTCCCAGAGTTTTCCCAAACCCATGTCCATTGAGTCAGTGATGCCATCCAACCATCTCATCCTCTGTCATGCCCTTCACATCCTGCCCTCAATCTTTCCCAGCATCAGAGTCTTTTCAAATGAGTCAGCTCTTCACATCAGGTGGCCAAAGTACTGGAGTTTCAGCTTCAATATCAGTTCTTCCAGTGAACACCCAGGACTGATCTCCTTTAGAATGGACTGGTTGGATCTTCTTGCAGTCCAAGGGACTCTCAAGAGTCTTCTCCAACACCACAGTTCAAAAGCATCAATTCTTCGTCTTTCAGCTTTCTTCACTGTCCAACTCTTACATTCATACATGACTACTGGAAAAACCATAGCCTTGACTAGACGAACCTTTGTTGGCAAAGTAATGTCTCTGTTTTTCAATATGCTGTCTGGGTTGGTCATAACTTTCCTTCCAAGGAGTAAGCGTCTTTTAATTTCATGGTTGCAATCACCATCTGCAGTGATTCTGGAGCCCCCCCAAATTAACCCCAAACAATTAAGAAAATGGCAATAGGAACATATAGATCAATAATTACTTTAAATGTAAATGGATTAAATGCTCCAGCCAGAAGACACAGACTGGCTGCTGCTGCTGCTAAGTCACTTCAGTCGTGTCCGACTCTGTGCAACCCCATAGACGGCAGCCCACCAGGCTCCCCCGTCCCTGGGATTCTCCATGCAAGAACACTGGAGTGGGTTGCCATTTCCTTCTCCAATGCATGAAAGTGAAAACTGAAAGTGAAGTCGCTCAGTCGTGTCCGACTCTTTGAAACTCCATGGACTGCACCCTACCAGGCTCCTCTGCCCATGGGATTTTCCAGGTAAGAATACTGGAGTGGGTTGCCATTGCCTTCTCCGATAGACTGGCTGAATGGATACAAAAACAAGACCCATATATATGCTGTCTACAAGAAACCCACTTCAGACCTCAAGACACATATAGACTGAAAGTGAGAGGATGGAAAAATATATTCCATGCAAATGGGAAGCAGAAGAAAACTGGAGTAGCAACCCTTAGATCAAACAAAATATACCTTAAAATAAAGAAGATTACAAGAGATAAGGAAGGGCACTACATAATTATCAGGAGATCAATCCAAGAGGAAACCTGCAAAGGGACCGCAGAATGAAATAGCCCAAAATCTGATTCCCTAATGTGCCAGATGAGATTTCAACATGCTATTGGAAAAAGACAGTGGGAACAGTAGGGTGACTAGCAAGGTTTGTTCTGAAGATTGTCTCCATAATGGTCACACCCTCTTCTCATTCCTTAGTTCCCTTAAGAATATTTTTTTAATAGTAGCATACCAAGAAATCTTTTGAGAGCATAAAATTACCTCCTTCTTCCAAATGTAGAGAAGGCTCTAGAACCTAAAATTGGATCCATGGCTTGAGAGCATAAAGCTTTTTTAGTTCCTGGAACGACCAAGCTCTCAGTGGTTGGTTATTTATCGTATCATAAATAACCATGAAGGATACGAGTCTTCAGGAAACCAGGGTAGCGCATTCTTGTAGTGCATTATTCTGTCTTTAAAGATTCTTCCAAAGTAATGACACTGCAAGCTACCTTTTCATTTTGTAGATTTGTTCATTCTATCTCAAGTCTGTGAGGTTAACCAGGACTGACCCCTAGGTTGGTCTTCACAAGAGTTTCTTTTTTCAGCTCCGTTTTGGTAGAAGGTGAAGTGTGACTTGGTGTCCAGAAGAACTGCAGGTTGTCACATCGGCCTGCTCACTACAGGTTGAGGTTGTTATGGAGGTTGTTCTGCATCTGATAATGTACAGTCTGCCATTCACTTATAAGCCTCCTAAAGTAAGTAGTGGGGGCAGGGGGGCGGCTTCCCTGGTGGCTCAGTGGTAAAGAATCCACCTGCCAATGCAGGAGACGTGGGTTCAACCCCTGGGTTAGGAAGTTCCCCTGGAGAAGGAAGTGGCAACCCACTCCAACATTCTTGCCTGGAAAATTCCATGGACAGAGGACTGTGGTGGTTTACAGTTCATGGGGTTGCAAAAGAGGCAGACATGACTTAGCAACTAAACAACTACACCGAAAGGAAGAGGGCGACCCACATATCCAAAGTCGCAGTGACCTGGGGCAGATACAAGAATGGAGCTTGCGGTTGGCTGGTTTTTCCAGGTTGGGGAAAAGCTGGGGTGTCTCATGACTGACTTGCTTGATTCTCAGCTGCATCTCTTCTCATTGCTGGTGTTCAATTAATTAAACACAGAGGCCATCAGACTGAGGATGCTCTGAGGCCATGGTGCCCCAAGTTAGCAAACAAAAACCTAAGCCTGTAAATGCCTCAAGCCTAAAAGATCAAAATCCAAGGACAACCACTCACAAGCAGCTTTAAGCTTTAAGCCAGTCAGTCAATAATTTCCTTGTTCTGCTTCTGCCTTTTCTGTCTCTCCTCAGCTCCTGTTGGCCGAGGGCTCTTAGCCACTTCCGGTCTGGTACTGCCTGATTCTAATCATGAAAGTGAAAGTGAACTCGCTCAGTCATGTCCGACTCTTTGCGACCCCATGGACTGTAGCCTACCAGGCTCCTCTGTCCATGGGATTTTCCAGGCAATAGTACTGGAGGGGATTGCCATTTCCTTCTCCAGGGGATCTTCCCGACCCAGGGACTGAACTTGGGTCTCCTGCATTGTAGACAGACTCTTTACCATCTGAGCCACATACAGGCTCAAATAAACTCTTCAGATTTTTAATAGGCCTCAGTTTATCTTTTCACACTGGAATGTATCAGTGCTTCAGGGCGGATTGAGGTGATGGCTTGTGGTCCCAAAATTTCTGCCTCTAAATTCTTTATTGTGGACCATTCCTCCCTTGAGTTGGAGCAATGACCCAATTGCCCAGGCCGGTCTTTCATGAGTCCTTTTTTCTTTTTTTTTTTTTTTTAATTTTATTTTTGGCTGTGCTGGGTCTTTGTTGCTGCCTGAGGGCTTTCTCTAGTTTCTGCGAGCAGGGGCTACTCCCTAGTTGCTGCGTGCAGGCTTCTCAGTGTGGTGGCTTTTCTTGTGGAGTGTGGGCTCAGTCGTTGCAGCTTGGTAGTTGTGGCACTTGGGCTGGGTTGGCCCGAAGCATGTGAGATCTGTCAGATGCCACTGTCAGAATAACCACGGTCTAGGGTGATGGTGGCCTCCAAGTCAAAGGACCTCAGCGACATCTCTCCCGTGGGAACCTCAGTGGCTTCTGGTGCTCCCCTTCCCAAAGGCCTCGGAAGTCCACACAGACAAGTCTTTCAGCTGCAGGTATCCTGTGGCATTGACTCCATTCCTTCTGTTCTGCTCTGGCCCTGTTTGGGCACATCTGCCGCCCATGGGATGTGGAGAAATGGTGCTTTTCAGGGTATACTGTAGCTGGGCCACAAGTGCTGCCCCGTCATTCACCTAAGTGTCTGATCTTTGGAGGCCAGGTTGTATAGACAGCAGGGGGTCGTACCCCCCTCTCTGTGCCATACTTTGTCACCTGAGGCAAGTCCCTGAGATGGCAAGGCAAGGTGTTTGTGACTGGGGCTCATGTACACAGGCCGCGTGTCACCCAGAAGCCTCCCAGCATCCTCTCTCATCCAGAACCTCACACAGCTCCATGGCGGGTGTCCCCTTGGCTTACAGCTGCAGCCCCACCAGACACACAGAACCTCAGTTGACAGCTGCACTGAAGGTTTTTGAAAATTTTGTTTCTAGTTAAAACAATTCCTTTCGATTTCAATTCTTGCTAAAAAAATCTCTCTAAAATGCCTGAGTTTACTTTCCTGTCTTATTATATTCAGTGCCGTGAATCTAGGTTCACGTAATCCCTTCTCCACTGTCTGACATGGTAGTTCAGTATTTGAAAAACCAGTAGGTTTTTTTCTTATTAAAATGGGATTCTCTGGTGGCTCCGATGGTAAAGGATCTGCTGCAATGTAGGACACCTGGGTTCAGTCCCTGGGTGGGGAAGATCCCCTGGAGGAGGGCACGGCAGCCCACTCCAGTATTCTTGCCTGGAGAATCCCCATGGACAAGGAGCCTGGTGGGCTATAGTCCATGGGGTCGCAAAGAGTCGGGCATGGCTGAGCAAAAATACTTTTGCTTCTTATTAATATAAGTGTATAGAAGCATGTCTGGAAAGTAAGGAATTTAGGGTTAAATAAGAACTGAAATCAGAGAATTTTTTTCAATTTAAAGTAAGAGCAAAAACTAAATGCCTCGGTTATTCCTCGCTGTACCCCCCGCCCCCCGCCCCCGCCTTTTTAAGATCAGGAAAATGTATCTGCTTAATTTTGAGTTTCAGAGACACAAGCTCTCACTTTTGTGATTGTAGTTAGTACCTACAATCCTGAGAAAATTTCTCAGCTATAGTGGAAAGGATATATAACTTGAGTAAACAGGTGTTGGAAGCCTTGGAGGTAAGTTGACACAGGAAATTATAGCCACCAAGCTGCAGTAGCAGGTAAAACATTTGTGCAGTAAAGACAGTACAAAACTTTCTGTAGATGTAAGACTATTCAAGTTTTTGGAACTTCCCATGGTGTCTCTAGTTATTGGATACAGCTGGGAAAGGACCGCCATTAAACTTCCAGGGCTGGTTCTGTGCTGCTTTGAAAAGTGTGGGGGCAGGACTCAGATCTGTGGGCTATGTTCCGTTGCTGTTTGTTGCGGGGTTTGCACTGAGGACGCTGTTGTCTGAAGTTTCCGTCTTCTGGGCTGCTCCATGCCTGGTCCTTCAGTTGGAGATGGTAGGCTTTTTGGGGGGCTTTGGTCTGTGCTTGTTGGGGTTTCTGATTGTGGTCTTTTCAGGAGGATATGAAGCCAACAGAAAACTCAGAAACTCACCTCCATATTGTTCCTTGGATCTCACGGTCCCTTCTTTTCTGTCTTCTTTTCTCTGTCTTTTAAAAGCTGCTTGTGTTTGTTTTATATATAATGTCTAGAATTTTAAGTGGTGTGTATATGTGTGTTAGTCACTCAGTCGTGTCTGACTCTTTGCAATCTCATAGACTGTAGCCCACCAGGCTCCTTTGTCCATGGAATTCTCCAGGCAAGAACACTGGAGCAGGTTGCCATTCTCTTCTCCAGGGGATCTTCCCCACCCAGGGATCAAACCCAGATCTCCTGAATTGTGGGCAGATTCTTTACCGTCTGAGCCACCATTGCTTAGCAGGAAAATTACATCTAGTCCATGTTTCCAGGGTCTAACTTCATTTTTACACAAGGTTTCTACAAATAAGTATCTGGGTAGCTTGTGTGTTTTGTTTTTAACTTTGCTGCCTTCAAAAGCAATCTTGAGGGGGGTTTTATTCATGTTACTGAATGCAGGGCCTTGTGGTGTCATCCTTGGCTTTCTTTTGACCCTCTTTGGATTAACACATGTCATTTACACTTCAGCCTGTTTTAAGAGAAGCTCTCTTGGGCTGTGATAACAGTGGAGCAACGCTGTGACTCCCGGGGCTCAAGATGCAGTGTCCAGCTGGCCCCCGGGCCACCCTACCCCAACGTTCAGAGCCAGTGTTCCCAGTTTTTAACCCAACTTACTTCATCTTCGAAGACCTCATCACCTTCCAGTGTGCTAATGGGGTCTTTTAATACACGATCCCAAAAGTTCTCTTTGTAATCAAACTCCGTGGCTTTCAATGGTGGAAGGCACGGCCAAAGGAGAGGCATTTGGAAAAGGAGCCAAAATGACAAACAAACAAAAACAAAAAGAGAAACAGATTTACGGCATTTACACTTGACCTTTTAACTACAAATGCATAGGTCATCAATAAGACTTTAAATTCATCAAACCACTTAAAATTTGACTTGGAGACATTAGTAAAACAGGAATGAAAGGGTATCTCAGTGGCAGATTTAGGAAAGTGTGTGTTTCTGGTGGTCAGGGAAGGTGCATCTGACAAGGTGACATTTGAGTGAGTCCTGCACGAAGCAAGGGAGTGAGCAGGCAGATGGCTGGGGAAGACCATCCCTGGGAGGGGGCAGAGGAGGTGCAAAGGCCCTGAGGTGGGAGGGAGTGGGAGCATGTTGAGGCATCTGACAAACTGCAGGAGGCGCAGGATGTGTGGAGGGCAGTGAGAGTGAGGTGAGCTGGGAGGGCCAAGGCCAGCTCACGGAGGACCTAGTAGGCCCTGGCGAGGAATTTAGATCTTATTCCCAGAGAGATTTATTCGGAGTGTGATTTTCTCTTGGAAATCCTGAGAAATATTCCCATCTCCTGTCAGTTTTGTCAATTTTTGTCAATATTCCCATCTCCAGAATTGTAGATGGTTCGTAATTGCTAATTAAAGCATAAAAGAGAATCCCCAAGCCAGTGAGCTAAAAAAAAAAAATAAAAAAGTGTCTGGGAGATAGCAGATGCCTTTGTTCTCAAGGTCAACCACAGCCTGGTGACGGTGGGCCAGGAGAGGGGCTGGAGACCTCCAGTGTGGACGGGGTGCAAATTGAATGGAGGAACGGATAATTACAACTTGGGCCTGGATTCCCTGCTCCAGGAAAGGTGTGGATCCTGAGGCGGAGCTGGGGGGACAGGGCTCGTACACGATGATTGGATCCCCGGGGAAGTTATGGTGGCCTCTGTCTTGGCTCCAGGATGACACCAGCCCCTGCTTGCTGGGCCATCCAGAAAGCCCTGAACATCTACCGGGAGTGGCGCTGGGTTGACTGAGTCTGTCTGATGTATGTCCCTGTTGGGTCTCTGGGGGTGGAGGGGGCATTCTTTGTGATTTCCATACACGATATCTCTGCATTGCCTCTGGACTTTGGTTCAGTAATGGAAACGCTGACTCCTCTGGGCCCCTGGAGGGATGGTGAGCTCCACCCAGCTGGATCTGCCTGTCCTGACATCAGGCCAGGGGCCTCTCTGCCTGCAGACCTCCCACCCCAGCCTTGGCTTGTTCCTGGTGGAAACCTGCCTCATTGCAGGGGCCCCTGTGTGGCCAGAGTACCCCTTCACCCCCACGCTGGTAGTTCTTTCCCGCCAAGTCCTTCCAAGCACACACCCTCTCCACTGAGGGGCTCACAACTGGCAAAGGCAGGGGGGCCTTCCAGCTACATTCCAGAACACTGCGTCCCCAGACTGTCCACCTGGGCTGTGGCCTGGAGAAGTTTCTTCTTGTTGAGAAAACCTGACGAGAACCCACGGGGATTCAGGCAAGCCCTCAGGAGAAGTAGTGGAGGAGCTGATAGAACGCAAGTCTGGGCAGGCCGGGTGCAGAGCCCCCGAGCAAGGTTCTTTGAGGACGTGCCTGCCGGCCGGGGAGGAGAGGAGCCTGCCTCTGACCCTGCTAGCTCAGCAGCTCCCTGTGATTTGTCAGTGCTGTCTTTTAATAGGCTTTATTGAATAATAGACACTTAATTTGAGGGGGGGAGAGAAAGAAGTAAGTGTTTGTCCAGGGAAGAAGGGGACTTGGCAGGCCGGAATTGGGAGCAGCCGTGTTCAGAGCCATTTGTTTCCTCGAAATCATTAACCTTATTAATGCCGTTTATGGGGTCGCACAGAGTCGGACACGACTGAAGTGACTTAGCAGCAGCATCAACCGTCCCCGCCTACATGTCAAGACAAGCCCAGTCAATCCTCAGTAACGCAGCCTTAACTGGGGCAGGAGGAGAAGGAAGAGCTTTAGTCCTAATTAACTTTCCCTTTGGGGATTTCTGTCAACCTCTACCTTTGTTCTAGCGGGATTATCTTCCCTCGAAGTCTCTCCTATGGGAGGACTGGGGAGGCGGGGGAGGTGTCAGGCCAGGTTCCCGAGTGGTGGCCCTGTTACCCAGGGCCTTCCCAGCGGGTCACTCAGCCCTTTGCACCCTGGGCCCCTCGTCCATGTAGCGGACTTCAGGGCGGCTCAGGGGACCAGCACCAACACGACGAAGCCGGGCACACAGCGCTCCCTGGAGTGGGACCTCTCTCCCGGACTGATTACCAACAAGTCTTAACTCCTCTCCTCCCAGTCAATAGCTTGCCTCTAACAGCTGTTTTTTTCCTGACAGAAGGATGCCTCCAGAATTTGGGGTGGATATTGGAGTCCTGTGTGTTTGCTGGGCAGGGCAGATCCCCACATTCTAAACCAGGGCACGGAGGAGAGAAGCAGTAGGCGACTGCCCCCGGGCCGGCTCGGAGAAGTGGGCACAGGGTGAAACTCGGGCCTGTTGTCTGCTCCTCCACCCTGCCTGTAGGAGCTGCTGCCGGGAGCTTGTGAGAAACGCGGACCCTCAGGCCCCTGGACTCAGGGTCTCCGTTTTAACACACGGCCTGGGTGAATGCCTCTGCACATGAAGGTCTGAGCAGCACTAGCCTACCCTGGCTCTCTCCTCTCTGGAAATGGAATAAGATCCAGAAGATTCTAGAGTGAGAAAGAGTTTGTTTGATAAGCCTCCTGTGCAGGTAACCCTGCTCCTCCCTGCCCCCATCCCAGCAATTCACCATCCCTCCGTTGTTTCTATTCAATAAAAGGATGTGTGCATGCTAAGTCACTTCAGTCGTGTCCCACTCTTTGCGATCGCATGGACTGTAGCCCGCCAGGCTCCTCTGTCCATGGGATTCTCCAGGTTGGAATACCGGAGTGGGTTGCCATGCCTGCCTCCAAACCATAGACTAGGTCTGGTTAATTGTAGGACTTTGGTGGAGCGATGTGTACAAGTTAGGATTCTGCCACCAAAACCCAACCTGCTCCCCTGTCCTTCTCCCTTAGAGGATTCAGCTGTCCCCTCCTTTAATAAAAACGGAATTAGGCTCTAAGGGTACCATTTGAGGGCTCTAATTCATTCCCTGCCAAAGTGCCATGGAATGAGTCTGTCTGGAAGGACCCATGCATCCCAGTTAAGCCCTGCTGCCCAGACTTCAGAGAAGCTAGTAATTGACTGGCTGGCCCCTCTTGAAATGTGGGTGTCCCTATAGAGACCTTGGGTAGAGAGAGATGGACTTCTGGGCTGTTCCCAGGCCATTCTTTCTCACCTCCAAGACCCTCTTTCTATCTCCCCTTTTCAGTTAAGGGCAGGGAAGCACATCCAGGTTCGTGGACTGTGTGCCCAGCACTTCCCTCGATTTTCTCTAGGACTCAGCACTGGCCAGACCAGCAAGGCACCCACCCACCCGGGGGGCACCATTCCCAGACACTCTGCAGGGAGCAGGAATCTTTAGTTAGGTTCTGTGGGACTCACCATTTTCTGCCATTTGGGGTTCTTCACTGGGAACAAAGGCTGAAAACAAATAGGAAAAATGATTAATAGGAGGTGGAATGGTGAACTCTTCACCCTTAAATGTCTGGAGAGACCAGGGCGGAAACTGCATATTCTAGGATAAGAGGCTCCCGTGACTTTCAGCAGTTGGAGCGGTAGCTTATGCTCAGCACACGTCGAGTCCCCTCCACTGGTTCATGGTTCGTCTTTTCCACTAGAGTTTACGTTCTGAGAGGGTAGGATAGCTTTGTCCATACGAAGATGGACATACCACTGCCGAGTACACGGTAGGTACACAATAAATATAATTTCATACACAGAAGATGTCATGGAACAAATTGAGTATGGGTAATCCATTATCATCCTTTCTAACTCTAGTGGTAAATAGTATTCCCTCCCCTTTCAAAACTCAATTTTAACTCACGATTAAAAGCATTTTACCCTTTGGTGAACTTTCTTCCCTGAGCCTTGACATCAAGTTCTAGAAATAAGGCTTTGGCCCACTGACCTTAATGAAGGCTGCCCTAGTCTAAAATGATCACACGAGGACTCTCTTTGGCCTGCGGCGTGCTAATTCTGTGCTTCTCACCATCTCATAGATGGACCTGAAGCTTCCACGAGTCATTTAAAATCATCGTAAAATTATAAAGTTAAAATGATACCTTGTGACTCAGACTTGAAGGTGGCCAGCGTCATTGTTGATTCTTCCTCTCTTAGAGATCTTGATTTTGAAAGTACTGTTAAAAGACAGACGATGATGGCCATTGACAGTTTTAACCTTATTCTTTTCAGTGGGTTCATATTGGACAGTTAGGGTCTGAGGTTCTTTCTTGGCACCCAAAGTTGATCCACAGAGGAGAAAACTTGGGTTGGAGGCCCCTGCTGAGGTATACTGCATGCTTCCTCTGCCCAATTCCTCCTTTTAGCTTTGCTGACTTACTCTGGGGCTGCAGTAAACAGTGGCTGGGAAATGCAGGCCCTCTTCTTGTCTGGTCAGTTAGGGTCCCCAGGACAGAGGGGATGGCTGGGGAGACCTGAGGGATATTTCTCCTTCTATAGGAACCACAGAGCCAAGTGGCTTCCAGGCCGTGTAGGCTTATAACGGGGTGCACCTGTCGCTGCAGGAAGTATGTGTCTCTGGTGTTCTGTGGTCAAGAGCTCCCAGAGAGGAGCAGAATGAGGGCCAATGGGGAGGCCCTGGGGCCTGGTTAGTACAGATGAGTTATGTCACGAGAGGCTACTGTAGTTTTTGAGAACTTTCTTAAAGTTCTTGGTTGAAAGTGAAAGTGTTAGTTGCTTGGTCATATCTGACCGCAACCCCATGAACTGTAGCCTGCTAGGCTCCTCTGTCCATGGGATTTCCCAGGCAAGACTACTGGAGCGGATTGCCATTCCCTTCTCCAGGGGATCTTCCTGACTCAGGGATCAAACTCTGGTCTCCCGCATTGCAGGCGGATTCATTACCATTTGAGCCAATGTTTTCTAGAATTTTGTGATCCCTGCTCTCTCTCACACACATACCCACACACCCACACACCACACACACACACACACACACCACACACAAACACCACACACACCATTCCATTCCTAATAGCAGGGAGGAGCAGGCCCATGATACGAAAGCCGAGGCAAGCTGCACCCACCTCTGCTTCCCTGCTCATGGGAGCATTAGGATTTGAGCCCTTTCTGTGGACATGGATCTTGTCTATGGAGGCAAAGCCTCCCTGACGAGGGCAGGATCCATGCTGCCAGCCTGTCAGCTAAGACTGAGCCCTCCATAGACAGAGAGCTCTCTGACTACTGAAAAGTGAAAGTGAAATCGTTCAGTTGTGTCTAACTCTCTGTGACCCCGTGGACTGTAGCCCACCAGGCTCCTCCGTCCAGGGGATTCTCCAAGAGTACTGGAGTGGGTTGCCATTTCCTTTTCCAGAGGATCTTTCCGACCCAGGGATCGAACCCGGGTCTCCCGCATTGTAGGCAGACGCTTTACCGTCTGAGCCGCCAGGGAAGTAGTTCTCTGACTACTAAGAACATGCATTCTACCGCGCATGGCTCCGGCTGTCGGGACCCATTTCGTTTTCTTAACCAGTTTTCCTCAAGCTGCCTTGTTCTAGCCCTTCTGTGCAGGTGGGTAGGCCAGGTCTCGTTTTCTCGTTTTGTGTGGCAGCTCATCAGATATTCGAAGGCACTTATTCTGTCTCAGACTCACGTGTCTTCCAGACTTAACGGCCTCGTTTGCTTCAGCAGTTCTCTGTGGCGATGTTACCCCCAGGCCGGCCTCATACCAGCTTCTCCTCTGAGTCCCAGCCAGTCCACTTCTGGCCCCCATGGAGGGTGGAATGCTTCTAGTGAGCAGCGCCCTGGGCTGCTCTTGTGCAGGCTGGAGCAGGACTCATCTCCCTCTACATACCCTTGTAGTTGTTTCTGCTTATGTCAACCTTCTGGCCGTCACATCAGTCATCCTGCTGACTTCTGGAGCCTGTGGTTGAGTAAATCTAGAGCAGACAGGGCTCCCCCGCCTTGTCCTTCTCCTTCCTGTATTTGTGGGCCTACAAGCAGGGTCTAATCTAAAGGAGCATTCTATTTTATTTAGCCAGTCCTGAGCCAGTGTTTCTGGCTGTCAAGATCTTTCAGAATCTGATCACATGATCATCATGACTCAACCGCTTCCAGTCGTGTACAGATATCAGTATTCCTCCTATATCTGTATTTGAGTCTATGATAAAATATTGTGCTGGACGGAGCCCCGTGGCCCCCAACTGGAAAACGGATGGACTCGATCCTTAAACAGACTCTTTGGATGCTTATTCCACAGCGCTCATGCAGTTGTGATCATGATGCTCCCACCTCGTGTTTGTCTACTTTGCCTATAGGAACATCAGGAAGGCTCTGAAAATGAAACATGTTTTGGAACTCAGGCCTCCTGCTTTACCACAGCTCCTGATTTAATGACCTTGTCAAAAAGTGACGTAAGAGCCAGCATCACTCGATCTGTTCTTTTTTCTTAAAGTATTTGTTTATTTATGGCCGCACGGTGTCTTTGTTGCTACACGGGCTTTGCTCTAGTCTCGGCTGGTGTGGGCCGCACTTCGTGGCCGCATGTGGGCTGCTCATGGCGGTGGCTTCTCTTGTTGCAGAGCACAGGCTCTAGGCGGGCAGGCTTCAGTAGCTGTGGCTCATGGACTTCATTGCCCCTTAGCATGTTGGGTCTTCCCGGACCAGGGATGGAACCTGTGTCCCCTGCATTGGCAGGCAGATTATTAACCACTGGACCACCAGGGAAGTACTTGATTGGTCTTAACGATCCTGTGCTGGCTCCTCCTGGTCATTTTGCTCTCGATATTTGGCCCAGGTTGATCATAGCTGTTTTCCACGTGTACGAACGTCTGCATACAGCTCCTTGCCTACCAAGACCGTCTCTTGAGGGAAGGGTGCACCCTCTCATCATCATGATCGGGAGTCTGGTGAGGACTCAACAGCAGTTTCACAAGCATGTAACAAATATTTATAGGTGCTTATTGTGTGTGTGTGTACGGGGGGCACCAAGTTTTGAGGATTTCTACCAGCGGGGATATAATGCTCTGTGTTAGAATTTCTGGTATACTTTGTTTATGACCCTGCTCTGTGCTTGGTGGTGTAGACACCTGGGGCCATAAATAGTCGTTCTGGTCCTCCTCCAGCCTGCTTCATCACCCAAGCCATATTATTTAGCCAATAAAGCCAAATTTATTTATTTATTTATTTATTTATACCTCCATGTTTGTTTCAAAGTGCTGTTTATAGAGTCCATGTAAAATGCTGTCTCTGGTGTCTGGGGTTGAATTTGTTGTTCAGTCACTAAGTCCTGTCTGACTCTGTGACCCTGGGACTGTAGCATTGCCAGGCTCCTCTGCCCTCCACTATCTCCCAGAGGTTTCTCAGATTCATGTCCACTGAGTCAGTGATGCCATCCAACTGTCTCATCCTCTGCTGCCCCCTTCTCCTTTTTGAGTCTTTCCCAGCATCAAAGTTTTTTCCAATGAGTCAGCTCTTCTCATGAGTTGGCCAAAGGATTGGAGCTTCAGCTTCAGCATCAGTCCTTCCCATAAATATTCAGGGTTGGTTTCCTATAGGATTGACTGGTTTGATCTTCTTGCTGTCCAGGGGACTCTCAAGAGTCTTCTCCAGCACCACAATTTGAAAGTGTCAATTCTTCAGTGCTCAGCCTTCTTTATGGTCCAAATCTCACATCCGTACGTGACTACTGGAAAAACCATAGCTTTGACTATACAGACCTATGTTGGAAAAATGATGTCTCTGCTTTTTAATATGCTGTCTAGGTTTGTCACAGCTTTCCTTCCAAGGAGCAAGTGTCTTTTAATTTCAGGCTGTAGTCACTGTCTGCAGTGATTTTGGAGCCCAAGAAAATAAAGTCTGTCACTATTTCCATTGTCTCACCATCTATTTGCTATGAAGTGATGGGACTGGATGCCATGACCTTAGTTTTTTGAATGGTGAGTTTCAACTCCATGGAGAGTATGGGGTGAATAGTCCCGTAATAAAAAGAGGCTTTAAAAGTGGGAATCTATCACCCATGAAATCCATTCTGCCTTAGAGCTTCGCTGGTTCTCCAGCACTCTTGTGCTGAGTATCCTCTGGGGATGTAGTTAAGGATGCAGGCAGGGATTGTTAGGAAAGCCTGGGAATCTGCATCTTTACAGGCAGCGGGTGCTGGGGATGCCCAGTCCTGGACCCTGAGCACCATCACCACCAACACTCACCTCCGCTCATCCCTGGGGATCCTCTGCCCCCGACAAAACCAGCACTTTGAGTTGCTTTAGCCTCAATTGTGTTTCTCCAACTAGTGGATGGGCGGCTTTTGCCCTGGGCCAATCAGTTTTTTTTTTGCATCTGCCATGCTCAGGAACCCTTAGTATCCTGTCCTCCAGCTGCAGGGGGACTGGCTTTTCTTCATGGCGGGGGTACGTCCCCATCACACACGGAGCATCTTCCCTGTGTCACTCTCCTCCACCTTCTCCTAACTAGATTTGACCTCCTGTTTGGAGCTCCATACTTCTGGGGTTCCCCTTGCACCCCACTCCCCATCGCTTCCTTTTCACTCTTCACTCTTTCAGAGAAGTCTCTTAATGAGCCTCTTTGCTCCATTCCCCTGGCCAGACACAATCATGTAGCTATTGCCAGTAAAATCTGTCCAGTTATTATTTTAACACCCTCCAAAAGATTGATTGTAAACCATGGGCAGAAGGGAAAAGAAAAACCTTCATAAATTTTAGGAAATTGCTGACTTTTCTTTGTGTTCCAATCTCGGCTGTAGCCACCACCCTTCATGTCTCTGTAGGAGCCTGGGGTGTGACCTTGACCCTGGCTTAGAGGCTCAACACTCCACACCGTCGGTCCAGGCCACCAGCATCACAGGATCTGATCAGTAGGTATTGCTGTGGGTGGCCAGACTTGTGCTAAACACTAAACACATGTTGGGGACTTCCTTGGTGGTCCAGTGGTTAAGATGCCACACTTCACTGCAGGGGGCACCCCAGTTCCATCCCTGGTTGGGGAAACTAAGATCCCACACGTCATGCGGTGTCATCACAAAGGAACTCAGTAGTGGAAAGAGACTTGGCTGGAAAACATGCCCCTACAGTCCAAATGCACAGAGCACTTAAAACCTAAATTAGATCCAGACATAACTGGCTCTATAATTAAGCCTGGAGACCAAAAGGATCGTGAATGAATATGGCAAATGAAACATTGATTTCCAGAGGGCCTCCCTCTGAAGGAAGGTGCCCCGTGGAGTGAACAGGCTCTGGTGCCCCCCCTCCCCCACCTCAGCCTCCCTCTGTCTCCTTTTCCTATCCCACCTCCTTTCAAGCTTAGCATTGGCACTTTACAGGCGATTACCCAGTAAATGACTTCCAGAATCCTGCTTATGAATATTTAGATAAGTGCTCAGATTTTTTTCCCAGCCATCACGCTTACTGACTCTGAAATGGTTCCAGTTTTCAGGGCTCCATCAGAGCGCAAACCCTGACACAAACCCCACATGCACCGACTTAGCCTGTAAAATCCTCCCCATCGTGTGCTGGCAGCCAGCACCCTGGAACTCCTGGCTCGTGTGGGCTTGCCTCCACTGCCCCTTCTCCCTCATAGGGTTTCTGGCTCCTAATTTCATTTAAGCCACATTTGAACTACAAAATCGAGCAGGCACGGATGGGGGCAGGGAAGTGAGGTGCCGGTCAGGAATCTAATTCACGGCTGCCATGACTACAGATGTGAAACTAATGTGTGAATCTGTGATGGATCAATCTCACTAAGGCTGGGTTTAAATTATTAATCATGGCGAGAGAAGATGCCATTCAGGGGTGCGTTCCCAGGATCCTAGGGCAAAAGGCCTTTGGGCTTAACTGGGCTGAGAATTAAGATCCTCAGTGCAATCTTGCCAAACTGTCTCTTGCTGCTGCTGCTG
This sequence comes from Bos taurus, assembly GCF_002263795.3. Classification (NCBI taxonomy): domain Eukaryota; kingdom Metazoa; phylum Chordata; class Mammalia; order Artiodactyla; family Bovidae; genus Bos; species Bos taurus. The sequence continues at coordinate 15,689,926 of NC_037339.1, forward strand.
CTGCTGCTAAGTCGCTTCAGTCGTGCTGTCTCTTGAGTGTCTCCTAATTGTGGCCACACAAATTCCTGCTATGGATAGTCTTGGCTCGTTCTGAACCAGGGCTGGCTTTGACCGCACGCTCGGATGGAGGTTCTGGGGTGGGTCCCAGTCCTCTCACCACGTGATTATTTAGAGATGGGCTCTGTCCCCGGGGAACCGGCCTGTAATCTGGGAAGGAAATGGCCTGTGTCCCCGCGGGAAATAGGGCCTGTGTTCATGTGGAACGAGAACAGGAAAACTAATGAAGAGAGGGAGATGGGAGAAGGTGTTTGTCTTAGCACTCTGCTGATGCTCTTTCTCTGAGGGGGGTCTAGGATGAAGGGAAGCAGGGGGTCACCGGGACAGGATGGCCCAGGAAGCAGTATGCATCATCAATCTGACGGGTGATGCTCCAGCCTCGATGTTCCACCTCCATGGGACACCCACGAGGCCACATCTCCCCAGCACCCCCGGAGCCTGGCCTCGAGGTGGATGTGGGGTGCGGGGTCCCTTACCCATCTTGCTTTCATAAATCCACTCCGTCTGTGTACTCTGGTCCTGGGAGGGCAGAAACTCTCCCTCGTGCTTCACAAATGATGTAGATGGCATCCTGTCCTCGAGAAGAGGCCTGCTGCTGGCAGATTCAGGGGATGGGAGAAGGGACAGTGAAGAAGGTGGTTACCTGAGGGATGCCAGCCACAGGCAGTCCACCTCCAGGCAGGGGCCGGGTTAGAAGCCCCACGGCTGCTGCCTGCGGGGAGGTTGGGGTGGCAATGGCTGCTCCCTGGCCTGTGCAGGGTTCCACCCATTCCAGGACCATCACAGGGGAATGGAAAATAGCCCTGTGGGCCATTCTGGGTGCCAGCTGCTGCTTCACTTAGAGTGAAAGGGTCTGCAGACGCCTTCAAAGGCCAGCAGGCCAGGCTTCTGTAATAGACAGTCCAACCTTCTAGAACATTCTCTGCCCCTGCAGGCTCACCACCCTGCTCATTCCAGTCGCCCTTCCCGCCTCACAGCTGCCTCATGCAGACCAGAGCAGTGCTTCAAGTCAAGCACTGGGGTGTGTGCCTGCCAGTCCACCCACTGCACACACCATTTTCAGGGAAGGTTTTGCAGGGCCCGAGGACAGGCCCTCGGGTGTGAGGCACAGACCCTGCTGCCGGGGAGCTCGGGATCGAAAAGGGGCCCCAGCACCCTGCCCTGCACCATACCCTTCCTCAGGAATCTCTGCTGAGTAGACAAGAAACCACGTCAGAGGGATGAGAGGGGCTTTTGACCCTGAAGTCATGTCATGTCAACTGGCCCCATTGGCAGAGACAGGCGTGAGGGAAATGCCCAGCTGATAAGGGGGGCAGTGACTATGGACGGTAGAAAGAAAGTAGACTTTGGGGTCGGCTGGTCTGAGTTGGCGTCTTGGCTCTTTTGAGTAGAGTGAAGTAACCTTGGGTAAGCCCCTTGACTTTTCCATGCCTTGGTTTCCACACCATTTTTTTTTTTTAATTGGAGGATAATTGCTTTACTATTCTGTGTTGGTTTCTGCCGTCCAACATCGTGACTCAGCCAGAAATATATATATATCGCCTCCCTCTTGAACTCCCCCCCACCCTACCCAACCCCTCCCGCTAGACAGTCACAGAGTGCCAGGCTGGGCTCCTTGTGTTACAGGGCAGCTTCCCACATGGTAACCAAATGGTGAAAGCCATAATTCAAAAAGACGCCCATACCCCAGTGTTCCACACCTTTTAGATAATCATACTTCCTCCCAACACCAGATCTCTATAGGTGAGGACAAAATGAGAGTGGGCAGCGTTGGCTCTTAGAGGCAGTGTTGTTTTTAGAGGCAAAGTAAGAAGTTCAGTGGCCCTTCATGAGATGAGCTGGTTCCCTGTGGGGCTCAGGGTGCCCGATGCAGGGAATTCCCCAAAGAACACCGTTCTCCCTTCAGCGTCTGTGGGCATTACAGGCAGATTTGTGCCACCTCCCTGGGCCCAAAGGGGTTTGTGGAGATTTTGGTCTCTCAGCAGCCTTGGGTGAGGAAAATCCAGGGCCTCTCTGAGCACCCCAGGCTCAGCCTTGGACCCTGGGGAGCCAAACTGAGCTGCCTGGGGGCAGACCCAGGGGAGGCCTGGGGCTCCCTGCTGGGCCTGGGAACAGGAGCACACTCAGCAGCAGTACAGCTGAAAGACTGGACAGGTGCTTGTGCTGGGAACAAAGCTGATCAGGAATCCTGCTCCTTGTTCTATACATGTTAAGTTTTCTACGTGGTGGCTCTTGGGGAGCAGAATGAAGGCTAACAGTGACCCTTACTGCACATACCCTGGGTGGTAACCACGGCTCCACTGCACCCCCATGAGTTCAGTTCAGTTCAGTCGCTCAGTCATGTCCAACTCTTTGTGACCCCATGAACTACAGCACGCCAGGCCTCCCTGTCCATTACCGACTCCTGGAGTCCCCCCAAACCCATGTCCATTGAGTTGTTGATGCCATCCAGCCATCTCATCCTCTGTCGTCCCCTTCTCCTCCTGCCCTCAATCTTTCCCAGCATCAGGGTCTTTTCCAATGAGTCAGCTCTTCGCATCAGGTGGCCAAAGTACTGGAATTTCAGCTTCAGAATCAGTCCTTCCAATGAATATTCAGGACTGATCTCCTTTAGGATGGACTGGTTGGATTTCTTGTCCAACATCACAGTTCAGAAGCATTAATTCTTTGGCAGTCAGCTTTCTTTATAGTCCAACTCTCACATCCATACATGACCACTGGAAAAACCATAGGCTTGACTAGACGGACCTTTGTTGGCAAAGTAATGTCTCTGCTTTTCAATATGCTATCTAGGTTGGTTATAACTTTCCTTCCAAGGAGTAAGCGTCCTTTAATTTCATGGCTGCAATCACCATCTGCAGTGATTTTGAGCCCAGAAGAATAAAGTCATCCACTGTTTCCCCATCTATTTGCCATGAAGTGATGGGACCGGATGTGATGATCTTAGTTTTCTGAATGTTGAAGTACTTGTTTAATCCTCACCACAGCCCCACCCCAGGTTGCACAATGGTAAAGAATCTGCCTGCCAATGCAGGTAGACCTAGGAGACTCAGGTTCCATCTCTGGGTCAGGAAGATCCCCTGGAGGAGGAAATGGCGACCCACTCCAGTATTCTTGCCTAGGAAATCCCTTGGACAGAGGATCCCTGGCATGCTGCATCTGTGAGGTCACAAAGATTCGGACACAACTGAGTGTGTGCGCACACACACAAATACACACAGCCCCGGGGAAGCAGAAACTCTTCCTGTCCCCATTTTACAGATGGGAACACCAAAGCAGAAGATGAAGCGGCTGCCCCGTAGCACACAGCTGGCTGGGTGGAGCAGCTGAGATCCACGCCCAGGCAGCCTGGCTCTGGGTCCCTGTTCTCCATCCCAGCCTGACCAGTCACTTCATCGTCAGGCCCCTTCAGCATCACGTTGCTTGCTTCTGTAAGTGTCAGTAACTGAAGTGGAGGGGATTCCGGAAAGCACTCCCTCTGTGGATTGGCGTAGTGGGGTGGTCCTGGCAGATGCTGAGCCTCTGAAAGCACGAAGCATGATACAGAGGGGCTGGTGGAGGGTGGGAGTGGGGAGCCGACCTCACCAGGTGGAGGGGGTGCCCCTGTACGGAGCCCCGGGTCCTCAAGTTGTAGCCTATGTCTTCCCTGCACAGTAGAGCAGGTTTCATTCCTGCTTCTCAGTGTAACCCAGCCAGCCTCGCGCTTTCTTTGTATCTAGTGTCCACCCACTTCCCCTCTGGAGGTCAGTGACCGCCTTCCCCTAGTCATCCTTTGGGGTGGATGTAGGGGATGAAGACTGTGAACCAGAGCTTGCGTGTCCCCTGCCCCACAGGGGTGTCTACAGAGTGGAGCACACAGAGGCTTCTGTCCACGGCTCTCGCAGTGACCATCTAGCGTGGGTCAAGCCCTGTGGCAGGAGTTCCACGAATACTCACTGCACGATCATTTGGAGCTTGGAATATGCCTGAGCAAGGAGGATAGCAACTTCCTTGTGGCGTTCACACACCTCTTCACTACGAACGATGCCCAGGGCCCTTGGCCGTCTTTCCCCACACTAACCTCCTTTCTAGACTCAGCTGGCCTCTGCTCTTTCCATAGTTCTGGGTGCCCAGGGCTCTGGATCCTGGGGCTCCTCTCTCAGCTTGTGAGTGGCTTGAATGGCAAAGGGGAATAATCTTGGGCGATCCTTTGTGTATGACTTCTAGGAGACCGCCCCTGAACCCCTCCTTCTCGGAGGTCCTGCTCCCTGCACCCCTACCCACTCTCACCCCTGCTCCCAGTCTTTGGGACTGCAAAGGCTACGAAGCATCAGCCCTCAGCATGAATTTTCACCCTGATTTATCAGGAAAAAACCCCAAAAACACCAAAAAACTTTTACCTTGCTCTAAGACCAGGCAGGGTTTGTGAAGAATGAGCCTTGAAGTCTGTTGGAAAAAATAAAAGAAAGACAATGTTAGGGAAAAAAAGGAAACTTTCTTTCTGTTAAAAAACCTGTCATTAATTATGTGATGCTGGGTTTGAGGTGGAGAAGCCCTGATTTACAGAATTTTTCTATTTTTGCTTTTTTTTTTTATGGTGTTCTCTTTCTTAATCGTTTCCTTTAGAAATTATGAGGTTAAAAATTTTATAAAATTAGAACTCAAGAAGGTAATTTTCATGAAATTGTGGATTTGGGACATTCAAGTTTGCTTTGTTAATCTTTCGGGTTATCATAGAGTCCCTCCTCTGTCACAGGATGAAGGATATTTTTTTCCATACAGGAAAGAGGGCTGAGGTTCAGAGGACATAAATATTTTAAAAAATGATATTTAATTTTACAAGTTCTATTTGTGTCATTTAATCACCTGACTAGTGGGTTTGAATGATATGACATCAAGAATTTCAGGTACAATTGGGATAAAATAGAGCATCAGTTCTAGCAATAGAGGATGGCCCAGTGGAAGTGTAAAGAAATCAGAATCAGAAAACTTGAATGAGAAACTTAAATGTTCAACACTTATCCATAGTTCACCCATGAGATAGACTATTACTGAGGAATATTACTTGGCTATTAAAATGATGTCTACAGGGACTTCCCTGGTGGGCCAGTGGTTAAGAGCCCCCCTTCTAGTGCAGGGGATGTGAGTTTGATCCCTGGTCGGGGGGCTAAGATCCCATCCCGCCCGCATAACTAGAGAAGACTGCCTGCCACAGTGGAAGATCCTGCATGACACAATCGAGACCTGACACAGCCAAAATAAATAACAATAATAAATCCATACTAAAAAATAAAATGATGGCTACAAACACTAAGCAATACGGGCAGAGGTGAAGGTCACAGGACTAAGTAACAAAAGTAAAATACAAGCTTGTATATACAGCGTATTTGAAATGGTAAAATCAAGACAAAACAAGGACCACCACCACCAGCAAGCAAAAAATGAGAGCAGGAGGGACAGAATAAAAATTGCTGAAATGTGAATCAGCCTTATTTATATTCGGATGTTGGTAGGTTGGTGTCTTCCTACTTTTCACATTTCCCACGAGAAAAGGAACAGAAGTAGATTTTGCTTCATTTTATGTTACTCCTCTCGAGTTAAAATATGCATATAATTTATTAAAAAGCAGAAGCAAAGGACGAAAGGAGGGAAGGAAGGAGAAAAAGAGAAGCGATTAGAAGAGAAAGAGAAGGCCTGGGAGCGTCTCCTGACTCTTAGTTATTTCCCATGACCTTGAAGAAGTCACATACCCTCTCTCAGACGCCAGGATCCTCATTTGTAAAGGGAGGAGGGTGGTAAAGAGTGACTGAAGACCTGACGGAAACAGAGACTGAAATGAACACTATACACCCTATGTCGCTGGACTCTATTCCTAACCTTCAGGACAAGACAGCTGTAGAAGATAATGCTGTTTGTATGGGAGCAGCGTGGAGGCTGGGGGAACTGGGGACCCAGCATCTCTCCCCAGTAGTGGCCGACTCAAGGCACCCTGATTGGGAAGCTCTGGCTTATTTGTGAACTTTGCTGCTTGACAAGTTGTCTGTCTCCCCTGTCTCTGCCTTATCAGTGTATCGCAAGCCTTTCTTTTTAAATACACAGAATTGCTAGGTTCCCCATTTAGATATGGTCCCTGGGATGCCAACTCTCACCTGGAAACAGCAACCAAATTATAGCTTTTAAGTCAAAGAGCATTCAGAGCCGCCAAAGAAGAGCTAGCAAGAGGCAAGAAAATCAAATCCTGTGGATTGTGTGTCTCAAAATGTCATTAAATAGAAACATTATGAATCAGTATACTGTGACATCTCTACAGCATCATTTGCCACAGAGCAGAGTTCATCTTTAGGAAGGTCTTCCCAGGTGGCGCTAGTGGTAAACAACCTGCCCGCCGACGCAGGAGATGTGAGAGACTCGGGGTCCATCCCAAGGTCGGGAAGATCCCCTGGAGGAGGGCATGGCAACCCACTCCAGTATTCTTGCCTGGAGAATCCCAGGGACAGAGGAGCATATCATAGGAAGGTCTTAGGTTCTAAATGAACAAAAGGGACCACGTTGTGCGGTGGTTTCCTGTTCTATGACAGCACGTCAGAAATGCAGATTGTATTTCTTCCTTCTAGAACCTTCCTGCACCTTGTGAGATCAGACATGCCTTTTTGCACTGGGCAATTGTGTGGTGTGGGAGTGCTTTCAAAGCATTTTCAGAATGAAAATGAAAGAACATTGCCACAGTCACAGGGTATTTCTTCACACGGCAAAAGTGAAACCTGGAACAGGTAATCCACATGCCCAAGGTCCAAGGCCCACCCTTGTGCTGGATCTTCTAACTCTGACACCCCTGGGTTCACACCCATGCTTCACAACAATGATTTGGAACCTCCCAGTTCAAATCCGGGGAGATCTGTCACACGTGACCATTGATTATTCAGTAACAGTTGATGCTGCATTGATATCATCCAATTTTATTGGATTTTCTCACAAACCATGGAGAAAATCATCCCTTTAAAGAAGAGAGGGGATGGGGGTCATTGGTCTGACACTACACTGATTGGTCCAGGGCAATCAAAGTCTGTGAAATTGACCTGCCTGCAGAGTAGTTGGGTGGGGGCATAGATCCCTCCCACACCCTAGTTCATTGCATCTTCTCTTGTCTTTCTGTTATGTCCATTTTACAAAAGAGAGCAATGTGGCCAGGGGATGTTACCTACCCATCACAAGTCAGTGGTAAAGGGGAATGATAATATATTATAATAATAATACCTAATACTTACATAGGTTATATGCTTAAAATGCTATATGCCTGGCATAGCTCATAATGCTTTACATAATTTAACCCCTTTAATCTTCACATAAGGTAGGTCTAGTGTTATCCCTATGGGCCTTCCTGGTAGCTCAGCTGGTAAAGAATCTTCCTGCAATGCAGGAGACCCTGGTTGAATCCCTGGGTCACGAAGATCCCCTGGAGAAGGGATAGGCTACCCACTGCAGTGTTCTTGGGCTTTCCTGGTAGCTCAGATGGTAAAGAATTCACCTACAGTGTGGTAGACCTGGGTTGGGAATATCCCCTGGAGAAGGGATAGGCTACCTACTCCAGTATTCTTGCCTGGAGAATTCCATGGACAGAGGAGCCTGGCGGGCTATAATCCTTGGGTTCACAAAGAGTTGGACATGACTGAGCAACTTTCAGTGTATACCTAATTTACAGCTAAGAAAACTAAGAGCAGTTAAGTGACTTGCCCCAACCCATGCAAGATAAATGGGAGAGAACTGGTGTTCACACCTATGCAGTCAAGCTCTTGAGAGAGGAAGGAAAAAGTGCTCTTTGTGACAGGTTCACATCTGCCACCAAATCAATACATGGCATCAGGCTCCTTCCTCCTCTCCTGATGCTGCAGCAGACATCACTAGTAGATCACGGCACTCTCTCCTTCTGAAGCTAGATGAGGTATCACAATCCATGTCATGACAGTGCTTCACCACTAACCTCTAATAATCCATCCATTAGCCTGTGATATGGAAGCCTATTTGTCATTGTGGGTTCATTTTATAGACACTGATTAATTCACAATACTGTTTTAAAAATAAATATGAGTGATTGGGATTGATGTATACAAACTACTATATATAAAATAGTTAATTAATAAGGACCTACTGGATAGCACAGTGAACTCAAAACTCTGTAATGGCCTATATGGAAAAGAATCTAAAAAAGAGTAGACATACGTGTATGTATAACTGATTCACTTTGCAGTATACCTGAAATTAACACAACATTGTAAATCAACTATACTCCACCATAAAAATTAAAAATCAAAATGAAAACAAAAAAAAAACAAGGAAAAAATGTGTTTGTGTATGTGTGTGTCTATGTACACACCTGGCTTTGTGAAATGAATGAAATTGAACTTGATCCAATTTGCATTTACTGAACATCTGTTATGAGTCAGGAAAGCACTCTTGTTTTTGAACTGAGGTTCAAAAGAAAGGATAAACAGTTACATCTTTAAGGTATTGGGGAGAAATTCTACATAAAGAAATCTTGATGTAAAGTCTTTTGAAAATTAAAGATCCTCTTGTAAACCGTTTTAACTTAATCTGTTTTGTACAGTCTGGCTTGGTACCCTGAGTTTTCATAGACTAAGACATGCTTGCATGTGCCTTTAAAGGCATTTTAGTATTCTCCTACAGTTTTTTTTTTTTTTTTTTTCAGTGCCTCGCCAATATTTGCTAGCAGGGCATTTATATATATATATATATATATATATATATAAAGCTTTTGCTTTATACACAATTCCATTCATTTGACAGCATTCTATTTGTCCTACTCTGGTGGGTAATATATTTGCGAAGGTCCGACACATAGCAGGGACACGTGAAGAATGCTTGATTCATACTGTGCAAAAGAAATGGCTTGAATGTTTTTCAGTATTAGAATTACCCTTGGTACTTGAAGAACAGGGCTGTCAGGATCCTGAGAGGGAGCTCAGTGGTGCAGATACACAGAAGAGAGAATTTCCCAGCGAGAGGAACGACCTCTCCAAGGTACTAACTAAACTGCTGAGGGCAGTACGATGTACTGATAGGGTGAGACATCTGTCATGATTTGATGAATAGGATGTAAAGGTGAAACACCTGTGTGGCTGCCGAACCCACCCAGCTTTCAGGATGTGGGTTGTGCGCAGTCAGATTGGGATTTAAAGATTCAAGCTGCCTGAGATAGTTGCTTGTTCCAGAAAATAGTTCTATTTCTAGGTCAGCATTAAGGTGATGCAGATGACCTGGATGTTTAACTTTCTGTTTCTGGTTGGATATGGCCATGCAGTCATAACATCAAGGGAAGACACTGTGTGGCCTGTGAATAAATGCATGTTACCCACTTGGAGCAATAGCACAAGGAGACCACTGCCAAATGACAAAACCCAACTTAAGGAAAAGTTGCCAACTGCAGAAGCAGTATGGGAAAAATGTGAGCCTTAGGATAACAGAAATCACTCCAAAGTTAAATACCCACCAGCAGGGTAAGATGATGCCTTCCAGGGTCTGAAAGGGCACCCAGGGAACCATCCTAGTTTTTGTTGACTTGGTAACACATTATGGAAATGTGTTCTAGAAAATAAGTAGAGCTTATTAATAAAATTTAGCTATAAGGATATTTATCAACATGCTATTTTAAAAGGTAACAGAAAACAGAAGCAATAAATGATTAATAATAGGAAACCAATTAAAAATATTATGGTTTGGGGAAGTTCCTGGCAGTCCAGTGGTCAGGATTCGGTGCTTTCACTGCCAGGGGTGTGGGTTCAGCCCCTGGTCAGGGAACTAAGATCCTACAAGTCGTACAGTGGGGCCAAAAAAAATTACGGTTTAAAATATAATACAGTGTGATGTAGCCATTAAAACAATGTGTAGAAAATTGAAAGTGTGAAATGATACTCCTATAAATATGTAATATATATATGTAATTATGATACAGAAGGGGCTTCCCTGGTAGCTCAGCTGGTAAAGAATCCACTTGCAATGCAGGAGACCCCAGTTTGATTCCTAGGTCGGGAATCCCCTGGAGAAGGGATAGGCTACCCACTCCAGTATTCTTGGGCTTCCCTGGTGGCTCAGATGGTAAAGAATCTGCCTGCAATGCAGGAGACCTGGGTTCAATCCCGCAGCTGGGAAGATCCCCTGGAGGAGGGCATGGCAACCCACTCCAGTATTTTTGTCTGGAGAATCCCTGTGGACAGAGGAGCCTGGGGGGCTACATCCATAGGGTCACAAAGCGAACACGACTGAGCGATTAAGCACAGCACAGCACATGATATAGAAATAAATATGCCTTAAAGGCGGGTTACAAGCACTATACAGTGTCTGGGGAGGACATAATCAAGGTGCGAAAGTGATTATCGTCTCTGGATGGGAGTGAATTTTTCAGAAATTAAAAAAAATTTTTTTTTTGGCTACACAGCGTGTGGCCTCTTAGTTCTCCAACCAGGCATTGAACCCATGGCCCCTGCAGTGGAGGTGTGGAATCTTAGCCAGTGGACCACCAGAGAAGACCCTGAATAAGACTGATTTTTGCTTTTGCTTTTTTCTTTTTACTTGTATACAGTTTCTCAAATGTCCACCATGCACATGTATTACTTGTGCAACAAGGAAAGGAGAAGATACAAATTAGGGGGTGTGTTCTGTTTGGTTTTGTTTTTTATGAACAGAGGCTTCCCGTTGGATCATCAGGTCTCCCTGTCTGCTTGGTAGGCTCAGGGCTTGGGGGCACAGCTATTGAAGTCGTGAGTAGGTTGGTCAAAAATAGAAGGAAAAACACCAATACAGTATACTCACGCATATATATGGAATTTAGAAAGATGGTAACAATAACCCTGTGTACGAGACAGCAAAAGAGACACTGATGTATAGAACAGTCTTATGGACTCTGTGGGAGAGGGAGAGGGTGGGAAGATTTGGGAGAATGGCATTGAAACATGTAAAATATCATGTATGAAACGAGTTGCCAGTCCAGGTTCAATGCACGATACTGGATGCTTGGGGCTAGTGCACTGGGACGACCCAGAGGGATGGTATGGGGAGGGAGGAGGGAGGAGGGTTCAGGATGGGGAACACATGTATACCTGTGGTGGATTCATTTTGATATTTGGCAAAACTAATACAATTATGTAAAGTTTAAAAATAAAATAAAATTTTTAAAAAATAAAGTAACTATTGATAAGTAAAAAAAAAAAAAAAAGATTCATGAGGCTGTCGGCATGGTGAGTAGGACTGATCATTTGCTCTTTGGCTGTAACTCAAGCCTGTTCTTTTTTTCCCCAGGCCTTGTGATGAGCTAGAACCACGATCTACGAGATGTCCTCTCCAGATACTCACCTGCTTCCAGAAACTTCTCATACAGAAACATTTTCCCTTCCAGGAGCTCTTTCTTCGGCAGATCCTTATGGCCCCGATAATCCTGTTCATACGGATAATCCTGATACTCATTTCCTTTCAGGTAATTTGTCTCCTCCTCCAGGTACTGTTCTTTCTCTGGAGTCTCATCCTCTTCAGGAAGTAAAACTCCTTCCGTTAAACTCTGCTCATCTCCCTTAGTATCTTCTTCCTTCGAGGAGAAGGTCTGCGTGTCGTGGTGGAAAGTTGTGGAAGGGTGAGGAAGTGGTGTTCCTGATGGCTCAGGATTTTCAGCAGACATGCTGGGAGTCATTTAGCAGATGAAAGCCTTTTGCAGCAGGCAGTCACTACTGCATCATCCTGGCAACCGAGGAAGGAATAAAAACCCGTTAGTCAGTAATGACCTACTGCAGATCGTGCACTCATTTCATTCAATGGTCTCGGGATGGCCCTTGGAGAGTGTAGATCAGTACCTGGTGGCCCATGAAAAGGCACAGAGAGAGGAGACAGAGGGTTTACCCTCTGGGAGCTGGTTGGAGAGAGCCCACAGCTGAAGGCATCACCTTTGAAATGACATGAAGTCAACCAGGAGGGCTGCAAAGTGAGGGAGTGATTGGTGTTTAGTAGCGCCATCATTAGAAGACTTGCTTATTCATTAAGAAATACCATTGCTACAATAACCAGAACACAGACTTGTCTCCCAGGAGTTTCAAATTGGGGAGAAAAACAGACAGTCGGAAACAGATTTCCATACACAGAGTGACAGGCACAGGGGAAGAGGTGCAGGCAGGGCGGTCTGGATACCGTGAGCGGGGCCTTGGTCCGTGGCTGGACGTCTGCCAAGGTCCCTATGGTTGGACGTCTACCAGGCACGTTCCCCAGGCTGCAGCCTCTGCTGGAAGCACCACCCCCTTGGCAAAGTCAGTTTATTCAGCAAACACTTATTTTTCCTCCCCAGATTTAACATAACTGTGAGCACCTACCCGCCCAGGGGGTCTTCCATGTTCCACCTTAGGCTCCATCTATACCTTCTATAGTTCCATGAAAGTAATGATTTTGCTATATTAAACAGTTTCTATATCTGTCTTTCCACCAGAATGTAAACTTCTTGAGGGTAGGAAGGATTAATTCTCCTTTTTAAAAAGTATTTCTTTAAAAAAATAATTTTATTCTTACCTTTGGCTGTGCCACGTGGCATGTAGGATCTTCGTTTCCCGACCAGGGATCGAACCCCCAGCTTCTGCATTGGAAGCACGGGGTCTGAACCACTGGCCACCAGGGAAGCCCCAGGAAGGACTGATTCTTGTTTGCAAATCTATTTCGGATCCTTGCGCTCTCCTCCGACCCGCCGTGACTGCTCGCAGCTAACCGCGCCGTCTCTAGTCTGGGTTACTGCTGCATGCTCCTAACTGGCTTTCCTGTCACTGGTGCTGATGCCCTACAGTCATTCTCCACCAGGAGTGTTCTTGGGAAAATATAAACCACGTCAGGACATCCACAGCTTCACAGTCCCCCGATTGCTTTCTCTTGCACTGAGAATAAAACGCGAACCCCACTCCAGGGGGGCTTCCCTGGTGGCTCAGAGGGAGAGCGTCTGCCTGCAATGTGGGAGACCCAGGTTCGATCCCTGGGTCGGGAAGATCCCCTGGAGAAGGCAATGGCAACCCTCTCCAGTATCCTTGCCTGGAGAATCCCATGGACGGAGGTAGACTACAGTCCACGGGGTCGCAAAGAGTCCGGCACGACTGAGCGATTTCACTTTCACTTTCCACTCCAGGGCTCCCAGGGCTGGCCAGTCTCTCTGACCTCTCTTACTGTTCCTTCTTGCCTCTCCCACCCTGTTATTCTCTCGTGGAGCACTTACCCTACTTCTGCTTTTGGTTCTGTTTCCATGTTTACTTGTTCAACCTTTCTTTTCCACTAGGCCCTAAGTGTTTCAATGACAGTGACCTTGTGTGGCCTGTTCCCCACTTTTTCTCCAATAGTTGGCTCAGTGCCTGATGAATAATAAAAGGTCCCCAAAGTAAATGATCAGTAACTGAATGAAGGACCAAGAATAGATGTCTCTAGAACAGGGCATCCCCCAATTTAAAAAATGTTAGTAAATACTCTGCACAATGGGATAAGCTGCAGGTAACAGACCCGAAATCTTCCTGTCTGCTCTAAGCACTTTAGAGAGAAATTTCTTTGCCTGTCTTTCCCAAGATACCTGATTGGGAAGCTCTCTTCTAGGGAACCAGCCAGTCGAGATCATGAGGCTAACTCTCTAGCATACGTGCAACATGATGCCTGAGATGAGGGGTGTGATGTGCAAAGACATTCCTAGTGAGACAGGCTGGACCTGGGGCCTTTTACTGCAGTGCTTGTACTTGGAAAAACATCTCTTCGAACAGCATACAAAGAAACCATAAGAGACTAGAAACCATAAGAGACTAAAAATAACTGTGAGCGTGTGCAGTTGGGGCAAGTGATGAACAGTGAGAAAACAGAAAGCTAAAACCTAACTTCTACTTCTGAGATGCCAGGGTAGGCAGACCAGGGGGGTAGGCAGACCATGCAAGTCACCCCTCCAACTAGTCCCACTGATCGGCTCTCACCCTCACCCCATTTAAGGGACCAACTTGCCCCTGTCTCAGGGGGCTGCAAGGGCACCTGTTACTTGCTTTGGCTCCCTAGTACTAGCCGCAGCACAAGTCCCTAAAGCCTTGCCTGAATTTCTCATCTGGCCTCATCAACTGCTATTGATTAAAGAATCCAGGACTTCCATGGTGGTCCAGTGGTTAAGGAATCGCCTGCCAATGCAGGGGGCATGGGTTCCCTCCCTGGTCTGGAAAGATTCCACATGCCGAGAGACAGCTAAGCCTGTGGGCTACAACTACTGAGCCTGTGCTCTAGAGCCCTGCTCCCCAACAGGAGGAACCACCGCATGGAGCAGCCCTCGCGCCATACCTGGAGAGTAACCCTCACTTGCCAAACCTATAGAAAGCCCACACGCAGCCATGGAGACCCAGGGCAACGAAATATAATAAATAATTTAAAAAATAAAAAATCCAAGAACCCGGGTTGATATCAATAATGGGCCATATTTGTGCACCCCCCAGGGTTGCTAGAGCCCGTGGATTACTAGATTCCCATAGGATTTGCCTGGGGGCGGGGTGAGGAACACATAGAGGTGTGCTGCCCAGACCTCTTTTCCAAGAAGGACTAGCTGCCCAGCTGTGGGGTAGTTGGTCAGCAGCCAGCCCCTCAGCTCCCAGCTCCTTTAAGGTCTGCCTCAGCTGCTGGGGGCCACCTTCCAGAAGCCACTCCCTTCTTGGGGCTGCCTGCATCTGGTGATGAAACAAGGCGGGGGTATAAAAGTCCAGGCGAGCCCAGGACACCACTGAGAGATCATAGGCCCCTCTGCCCCCAACCCCACTTCCTCCAGTTGGGTCAGGGTTGCCAAGCCTGCTCCACGGCACTGTCCCCCTTAGCCTATCCTAAGCTAGGTCCTAGGTCCTAGAAAGGACCTAGCTGGTTGGTCCCAAAGGCACATTTAGCATTTCAGCCCGGTTGCCTCTCAACAGTTTACATCTTACCCTCTATTTCTAGAGAACCCAGCTGTGACAGGCAGCTTCATAAAATGTAAATCTGGAAAAGAACTGACTGTGAGATCCGAGGAGAAGGGGAAAGGCCTGGTGGATCGCTTGATGGTGTAAAGGATGGTCAAGTGGGGAGTAACCGGACCTGCCTTGGCAGGGGTGACAAGGCAGGAAAAGTCAAGACAGCCAGGGTGGTGGGCTTTAACACCCATATTGAGCATCTTGTGCTGGGTGGTGACCTGGAAGGCGGTGTGATTCTGGTGACTCTGGCGACTCTGGTGCAGGAGGGTTCTGGTGGCCACTCTCCAGAAAGTTAGAAAGTAGAGCCTGGGAGCTCGCCCCGCAGTTGACTTGCTCTCTCTCCATCACTTACAGGCCTGTGTGCACGTTCTTTCACGTAGGCTATCTCAACTGCTTTTTGGAGGCGGCGACCGTGGAGGATGTTGCCTTTGCGGCAAAGGCTGAGCTGTGGGAAAGCTTTGGGGTTTATATCTCTGTCTCTGGGAGCCTCTTCTGTTTTAAAGGAGCCTCTCCAGCCTTATTTTGATGTGCAACTTAAATGCATCACCTGTTATGATGTAGAAGCTGAATTAAGGGTTAGCTGTCCCGGTCGAACTCCTGCTTGCTCCTGAGGCCTGTAAGCCACGGGGACGAGGAAGGGGTGGGAGGGCCGTGAGAGCCCATGGAGAGGGGGTTCTGTCCCAGCCGAGCCCTGGGAGCCGTGAAGCGCACACCCAGGCACCAGCCACTCCATAAAAGTCCTTCTTGCACTTCGGAGACCCTCCTGATGTTCATATTTTTTTAGCTGCTTAAGATAAAAGATCAACATCAGCCAGTCCCCTGGACAGCCCAGAAGGTGTTTATCAACAGCACGCTGTCACTCACGGTTAAGAGTCTTCTCTCTCTGTTTCCTTATCAGGCCTTGTAAAAAATGCTCCAGTCAGCTGCAATCTCATTCCAGAGGTCAGAAAAGAAACTGCATTCTCGACACTGTCCCTTTAATTCTCCTAGAAATTTATAAGAAAAGCTGTCGGGCAGAAATAGATGGCAACCAGACATCCAGTGTCTGAGACAGACATCTCGGTTTTGACTTGGGATTTAGATCTTGACTCATTTTGACCCTGGTTTCTGAGCGATTGCGGGTTAATTTCTGTGGTCACAACACAAAAGATCGGCTTTATAAGGGCTGCTTATAATCAGCCGATTATAGCTCGTTCTTCCTTAGATCAGCTCTACAAAAAGGTTGCCTCAATCAAAGGAGGCTGCCAGACTTATCTTATTCAAGTTAAATAATTTTTTTAAACAATTAGAGCAAATATTTAGAATTGGCAGAATTCACCAAAAGACAAGGGTTCTGGGTTGTCCTGGAAATAGGTGTCTCAGGGACTCTGGGCTGGCTTCCCCTTGCGGGGACAGTGATATGGAGTGGAGGCTGCCCTCTCTGAATGGGATGGGTCTCCCTTTCTGCTTCTGTCCATGTTGCTACCTTGTTTCCCAGGCAGGCTTATCATTGCATGTGTCCTGTTGTTTTCTGGTAAGAAAGCCTAGTTCTCTGTCTCTATCAGAAAATAGAGCCACGTCACCATCAAAAGCAGGAAAACAAAAGCTCCCGAGAGGTCTACTCTTTCTCACACTATCCTCCTTGGCTTGATCTTTCTGGCAGGTGGAGGGTGGGGCCTTCAACTGTTTGGTGGCAGAGGGTACAGTGTTAGCACAGCTCATGGCTGCACGCCCGCCCCCAGCATGGCGTTTTGGGCACGTGGTTGCTACCCAGTGATCCCTGCTGAATGAATGCATGGATGATCAAAGAAAAGCTGTAATAATGTGCTACATGCTTTGCCCAGTATCCTTACTGAGGAATGTGCTTATTTAGTGAAGAGGGGAACACTTGATGCCAGAGGTCAACATGGAACCATAGAAATCTCGTAGATTTCTATCTGCGTGACCCCTTCCACATTGCGCTGTGAGTCAGAGGCCAACTGAATTCCCTATGGTGAGGTTTTCTTTGGATCTCATCTGTCATTCTGAGGGGCTAAGGCCAGGATTCCTGAAGTATTCTTACTTGAAATAAAGAGGGAGACACAAGTAACTAAAACAAAGAGACAAGACAGAGCACTCTGTCTTTACAGGGCTGATTGGATGACTAGACTGAAAAGAGGAAGACGAGAGACCTAGGAAGGGCTCCACGTTCTGGTTGTGGGGTCAGCAAGGTCTCTCCTCTGGTTTCCATGGTTGGAGGAGGCTGCTGCTCCTGAGTTGTTCTTTGTCCCTCCCACTGGGGCTGTGGCCCAGCTGACATGCTGAAAGGCGTCATGCTTTGGAAACCAAGTGTGGCCAGAGGGCCGGCCTTGCAGTAGGGCAGAAAACCAGCTGTGCTGTAAGGACCGGGCTCTGCCCACCTCCTGAGGCCCTCTGTGACGCCCTGGGTGAAGATCAGGAAATCTAAGGTTCGGATTGAGGGCAAGAGGAGAAGCGGGTGACAGAGGATTAGATGGTTGGATGGCATCACTGACCCAATGGACAGTTTGGACAAATTCCGGGCCATGGTAAGGGACAGGGAAAACTGGTGTGCTGCCGTCCATGGGGTCGAAAGGAGTCGGACACAACTGAGCGAAGGAACAGCAGCAACAAGGTCCTGCTCTGACGGCTTGGCCAGCACAGCTGTCCTCCCCTCATGCCTCCTCCTGGCCCCTCCTCTGCCCTCCAGGAAAGCAGCCCAGGGACCTCATTTGACCCCTGGCTTCTCAGCACCAAAGGGCAGTCCTTTGTCACCACCATCGCCTGCTTTCACATCTCAAAGGGAAGGAAGGCTCCCCCTCCTTCCTGACACGCAGGGCACATGATGGCCCTGCCCCAGTGACCCTGAGTGCCCTCTGGCCCCTCCTCAGGGTCTCACCAGGTGCCTGGGTTCCCTTGCTTAACCTCCCTCGCCCCACGTTCCATGCCCTCTGGGTCCCACCACCACCCCTCCCCTGGCTCCAGCAGTGGGGTGCAGCTCTGTGCCTTGGCCAATCCCTGGTCAATAATTCAACATTGCTTCTGAGGCACCTGCTCTAGACCGTCAGGAGAGGAGAGGTCTGTGTGAGAATGAAAGGGGAAGGCAAGCAAGATTGAAAACTCACCTTGAGAAAGAGAAGGTTGGGATTGGGGCTCCGTTTCCTGGGGTTAAATCCCAGCTTGGCCACTTACAAGCTGTATGTTTTTGTCTGAGGTTCTTACCTCTCCTGTGACTTAAGTTTCCTCATATTGGGAACAGTAATAGTACCAACTTCCTGTGAGGATTCAGTGAGGCAATATGTACACGTGTAAGTAGCGGCAGGCACAAACATGAGCTGTGTTGCTGCTTGTGCACGCATGCTCAGTCATGTCTGACTCTTTGTGACCCCATGGACTGTAGCCCACCAGGCTCCTCTGGTCATAGGATTCTCCAGGCAAGAATACTGGAGTGGGTTGCCATATCCTTCTCCAGGGGATCTTCCTGACCCAGGGTTCGAACCTTCATCTCTCGAGTCTCCTGAACTGGCAGGCAGATTCTTTACCCCTGCACCACCCCGGAAGCTCATGTTGTTACTATTGCACACTTATTCCTAACCAGCTCTGAGGGTGTGTGTGACTGGACATGTTTGTAAGTGTGTATACGTGTGAGTGTGTCTTGTGTGTCCTGCTAAGGCCTTAAATAGTTCGAGGTACAGAGAGAGGAAAAAGACTGCTTCCTGGTACTGACGGAAGCCTAGGTGTTGTTCAGTCGCTCGGTCGTGTCCGACTCTTTGTGACCCCACGGACTGCAGCACACCAGGCTTCCTTGTCCTTCACCATCTCCTGGAGATTGCTCAAACTCATGTCCTTTGAATCGCTGATGCCATCCAACCATCTCGTCCTCGGTCGTCCCCTTCTCCTCCTGCCTTCAATCTTTCCCAGTGTCAGGGTCTTTTCTAAGAGTCAGCTCTTCGTATCAGGTGGCCAAAGTATTGGAGCTTCAATTTCAGCATCAGTCCCTCCAATGAATATCCAGGGTTGATTTCTGGAGGTTTAGATATTCAGGTCTGCCCATCCTTCAGTTCAGCTCCTAGTGGCTGGGCCCCAGGGAAGGTGATGGCCCACGGGGAGTGACCGCGGTGAGTGAGCGCCCTTATCCTTAGGAGATCAGACCCCTCTTTACAAAGCTGCTTGGCCCAAGGGAACTCTGTGGTGCTGTTTTATCTGTCGGTAGAAGAACCTCTCTCCCCATGGGTCAGTCTGTTTTCCAACTCTCAGCCCTGATTTCAGCCATTATTGTAAAACAGCCTGGATGAGGCCACTCATTCAGTCTCTGATAGCCAGGTTCAGAAGTCCTGGCGTTGAATCAGAGCCTTCTTCACTTTGACTCCCCCCACTCATCGGCTGTTTTCAGTCCTGGGGGAGCCTCAGTGAAGAGCTCTTACTCCTCCACTGCGCAGCTGCTCAAGGGTCTGAGGGAGCGACCAGACCTTCTCCCAGGACTCCAGGCTCAGCCCTTCAGCTGCATTTTCAGCACCTCCACTCCCCACCTAACAGACATCTGAGACTCTCGCGTCCAAACTGGGTTCCTGCTCTTCCTCCCTGGACCTCTTGACTGATGACAAAGCCTTTGGGGTCATGTGACACTTTTCTGTCTTTCCCACCCTACATCAGCCCACCGAAGGACCTCCCCACTTCTCACCCTCTCTGAGTCCTGTCACTTCCCCTCCCGGCCCAAGCCACCATCACATCTTGCCTGGGTTACTGAGGTGGCCTCCAGCATGTCTGTTCTTCACAGGGTAGCCAGTTTGCAAGACACAAATCACATCATCTCACTCCCCCCCATACATCCCTTTGAGAGCTCCCATCTCTTAGATTAAAAGCCAAGATCTGGGATTTCCTTGGCGGTCCAGTGGCTAAGTACAGGGGGCCTGGGTTCATTCCCTGGTTAGGGAACTAGATCCCACATGGCCACAACTAAATATCCTATGCGCTACAACTAAGACCCCATGCAGCCAAATAAATAAATACATTAGAAAAAAAAAAAAAAAAGCCAAGGCCTTTTCAGGGCCTGTGCAGTCCTTCCTGACTGGCCCTCCATGCCTCCCATCTCCTTCCCCCTCCCCTCTTCGCCCCTGCCACCCTGGTCTCAGTGCTGTCCCACCCAAGGCCTTTGCTCTCCTTGTCCCATGGGCCTGCTCCCCAGGTATCTGCCTGGCTCACAACCCCTCACCTCCTTCCCACCGCTGTCTCAGTGAGGCCTGTCCCCACCGTCCTGCTTACTGTCACCCGCCCCATCACGGCATTTCCCATCTCCCTTAAGCTTCTCCACTTTCCCTTTTTTCCAGAGCACGTATCGCTTCCCTAACATTTTTTTGTTCAGTCACTCAGTCGTGTCCGACTCTGTGACCCCATGGACTGCAGCACACCAGGCTTCCCTGTCCTTCACCATCTCCCAGAGTTCGCTCCCTAACATACTACATGCTTTATTCACTTGTTACAGGCGTTGTCTGTCTCCTCTCACTAGGCTGTAAGCTCCCGTAGGGCAGGGATCTTTGTTTTCTTCACTGATCAGCCCGCGCCTAGAACCATTACCATGGTAGGTAATGCTGCGTATTTACTGAATGGAAGAGTTCCTTCCAGAGCTCATAGCCGGTGTGGTTTCTAGGTCCTCCTCCACAGTCTTGGCTGTCTGCTGCCGTGCTGTTAGGGTGTCAAGAGCTCCGGCTTGAACGTGAGGCCACCTCCCCGCACTGCGTGGGGGTCTGAGACCACTTAACCCTGGGGGCCCTGGAGCGCCATCTCCAAAAACGGGCAGGGCGTTCCTTTGCTTTCTAACTGGGGCCTCACATTTTCTCCAGCTCCTCCCAGTAAGTTTTTATTGGGCTGCCGGCCATTTCCTATTAACTGTGTCCTCTTCAAATCATGGACACAAATGTTAAACCAGAGAGCGCTGAGGACGGGCCCTGAGACCGCCCCCTCTGCTCTGTGACTCTCCCTCTTAGCTCCTTGAGACCCCTCCTTCTTGGCTCTCAGAACCCCTCCCCTTGACTCTTGAGGCCCCGCCCCTTGACTCTTGAGGCCCCACCCCCTCAATTTTCTACTATCCGCCTTCTCTTTGGCTCCCTGAGACTTCCGCCCTCCTCAAGGTCTACCCTCTTCTTTAAGGGGTGGGTGGAGCAGTCCTGCCCTCCATGACCTGCTCTTCCAGGAATCCACACAGCCTGTCAGTTCTCCCAGATGCTTCCCAACCATCACAGGACATGTCCTGGAATTCTGCCCAGCACCAGTATCAAAACCACCAGGGCTATAAGTTTTCACCTCTGCCTTCTCTCCTTTTACTTAAATCAGGAAAATGTTCTCCTCTTTTCACATTTGGGGTTCTACTCTGTCTTCTCTAGTCTTCACCAATTTGTAGAATACTTTGAGTTGTATTATATGTATTATGTATACATATATGTGTATTATATAATACATATGTATGTATTAAATGTTTGTAACAAATGTGCCATATTGAATGTATTCATCATAGCCGTCTTGTGCAGTAAACGCTATTCTATGCATTTACAGATGATATCACTGAGGCTCAGAGAAAGCAAAGGTCTTAGTTAAAGTCAGACAATTAATAAGTGGCCAAGCTCAGACTTGAACCCGTATCTCCCGTCCCCAAGTATGGCATTCTTTTACAATACTGGCTGCTGTGTGGGCAGAAAGTCTTGCGTAGTTTGGAAGACGAGCGCTCAGTGCACTAGTCTGTAAAGAATCTGCCTGCAAAGCAGGAGACCCAGGTTGGATCCCTGGGTCAGGAATCCCCTGGAGGAGGAAGTGGCAACCCACTCCAGTGTTCTTGCCTGGAGAATCCCATGGACAGAGAAGCCTGGCGGGCTGTAGTCTATGGGGTGGCGAAGAGTCAGACGCGACTGAGCTACTAACGCTTTCACTTTTCCTTCTCAAAGCCTTTTCCTCAGCTGTAGTTAAAAATGCATGTTCTCCATGATCCAAGGAGAGTGAGGAGAGGGAGGGAGGGGAAAGCTGGCTTTCTGTCATTTACTGAGCACTTACTATGTACCCAGAACAAAGTATTTTACTTTCATTTTTAAACTTAAAGATTCACCAAAATCTGTTAAAGTATTATTATCCTATTTTTCAACAAAGAAAACCAGACCTTGTAGAGATTGGTAACTGGCTTAGGCCATGGTTCCTAAGCACCAAATTTGGGATTCAGACTACATCCGCTCAGTTCCAAGTCTAAACCGCCCTGTACCAGAGGGGATTAGCAAGAGATGTCATCTTTCTAGTCTTTACAACTCAAGTTCTTAGCGGTTCCTTCAAATATTCCGAGAACAAAGAAACTATTTAAAAGAACAAAGAAATAATCTTTAGAGTTTCTAATTGCTAAAAGGAAATTCATTCAGATGAAAAGACATCCTTAATTAAAAGCTTACTGGACTCATTTTCAAGAGTCATATAGAATGGCTTTGAATTAACCTCCCTCAGATTGTCAGTATGGTGTGAAACAAAGCAGGTAACTGTTATAACCGATGCTGTATTCTTTTCAGATGGTTCAACTTAGCGTCTCAGTAGAAGCATGTATTTTGAGTGTGCCCCAGCAGAGTGCTAAGACACCTGTGTTCTCAACATGTTTGAGCACATGTATTCACTTTCACTTTTCCCTTTCATGCATTGGAGAAGGAAATGGCAACCCACTCCAGTGTTCTTGCCTGGAGAATCCCAGGGACGGGGGAGGCTGGTGGGCTGCTGTCTATGGGGTCGTATAGAGTCAAGACACGACTGAAGCGACTTAGCAGCAGCATAGGCCACCTTTGCAGTGGTAAAGAATCCACCTGCAGTGTAGGAGACCTGGGTTCAATCCCTGGGTCCGGAAGATCCCCTGGAGAAGGAAATGGCAATCCACTCCAGTATTCTTGCCTGGAAAACTTCATGGACAGAGGAGCCTGGTGGGCTACAGTCCACGGGGTCACAAAGAGTCGGACACGACTGAGCGACTAACATACACAAACATAGGCTGCTTTCTGGGGCAGCAGGTGGCAGGAGAAATAGTTCTGTCTTGGCTGAGGGAATATGTGATTTTGAACATGTTCCTGGCTCCTCCCACACATTTGTCTAGGCTTCTTTTCTCACTTCTAATGTTAATGGATTGACCTACAAGAGATCTAGGTTCCTTCCTGGCCTCTGTTTCTAAAGACTATCTCTTATTCAAAACCCCTGGGGCCAGTGTGTTGTGGAATTCAGATTTTTTTCTAATTTCAGCTGACCTTAGGGTGAATATATCACAGATGTATAACAACCTACTGTAATGAATCTTAGTATTTCTGTAGCAAGACACATAATTGTTCACAATAAGTGGGATAAAAACAAACTTTAAGTAGTGCCACATCAGTTCAAGTTGGATTTTGCTTCCAGGATCAGGAAGATTCCCCTGGAGCAGGAAATGGCTTCAGTATTCTTGCCTGGAAAATTCCACGGACAGAGGAACCTGGCAGGCTACAGTTCCTGGTGTCACAAAGTCAGACATGACTGAGTGGCTTTAGAACCTTCTGGATTATAGGTGTTGTGCATAGGGTTTATAATCCTATGTCTGTGTTTCTTCAGATGCCCCGTGGATGGTCACATCTAGGCTTTATGTAATGTTATGCCCTTGATGGGAAACAATATGTTTAAAATACAGTTCATTTCATGGAGATGCATTTTATCATCACTGTTTCTGGGATAACAGTATGGCCCACAGGGAGGATAGTAAGGATTATTTGCAGTCATGATTATGCAGCCTTCGAGACCTAGAAGATGCAGTTGCAGTTATTAATACATCTAGATATGCTCATGGGCAATACTTACAATGTCAGGGAGTGAACTGAGTCCAAGCCAAGAGATTCTTCAACAGTAACAGCTGGGGAAAAAAAGAAAAAAAGTTTTCTGGTTAGCACTTTCTTTAAAGAATATTTATTTATTGGCTGTGCCGGGTCTTAGTTGCTACATTCAAGCTCTTAGTTGCGGCATGTGGGATCTAGTTCCCTAGCCAAGGGTTAAACCTAGGTTCCCTGCCTTACAAGTGTGGCGTCTTAGCTGCTGGACCACCAGGGGAGTCCCTCTGGTTAGCTCTTAGTTATCCAGAAAATTAGCCAGAGAACACCTTGTTTCTTAAGAATACTGGATAGTAGAGATTTTTCCTAGGCTAAGATGAAATGGAATTTGTTTTTGAAGTACATGTTTTTTGCTTAGTCTTTCTTGGTCAATAGCTCTTCCTGGGTGTTCCCCATGGAAATCCCTGAATTTCCCCCATGGAAATCGAACCAAGCAACCCTCACTTATGTATCTCCCCTGCCATTCCTCACCCATGTCCTGTCACTAAATGGTCTGACCAATCTGAGCATCAAAGCTCCCCAGGTACTGCAGAGAACTCACAGGGATGCTGCAGTGGATTTAAAAGTTTTGAGGAAAACAGCCATACTCAGCATCTGGTGCATATTGTATGAACTAGTGCTTTAGATTCGGGCTTCCCTGTGGCTCAGATGGTAAAGAATCTGCCTGCAATGCAAGAGACCTGGGTTCGATCTCTGGGTTGGGAATATACCCTAGAGAAGGGAAAGGTTACCCACTCCAGTATTCTGGCCTGGAGAATTCCATGGGCTGTATAGTCCGTGGGGTCACAAGAGTCGGACACAACTGAGCGACTGAACTAAACTGAACTGACGTGCAACCTGACTCCAAGACTGGAGTCACGCAGTGCCTGATAGACACACACATTTCATTAGGAAGGCATCGTGGCTACTTAAGACTGAAGTAAAAGCATTATTTTTTTCTTTCAATTTTTGTGTATTAAGTTTCAACATAAATATATATTTACGTTTCAACATGTCAGAGAAGGCAATGGCACTCCACTCCAGTACTCTTGCCTGGAGAATCCCAGGGACGGGGGAGCCTGGTGGGCTGCCGTCTATGGGGTCGCACAGAGTTGGACACGACTGAAGCGACTTAGTG
The DNA here is from genome assembly GCF_002263795.3 of Bos taurus. Classification (NCBI taxonomy): domain Eukaryota; kingdom Metazoa; phylum Chordata; class Mammalia; order Artiodactyla; family Bovidae; genus Bos; species Bos taurus. The sequence goes on from NC_037339.1 coordinate 15,714,900, forward strand.
GCAGCAGCAGCAGCAGCACATTTCAACATAAATATACATTCGTATGACAATAAAAATGTAACACAAGTGTTTATTAAATTCCTTGGAGATAAGTAATAAATGAAAACCATTGTAGGTTTCTTTTTGCTTAGGGGGCATTGTGAAAAATTCACTGAAATATTGAGAGTTGTGAACAGAAAGTTTGGGAACCTCTGGTATAATTCATGCAGTTGCTCAGATGTAGAAACATGGAATTACCCTTGATTCTTCCCTCTTTCATCCTTCTAAGACTGCTGATGAACCAATAAGTCCTCTCCATGCCATCTTCCAAAAAATGTCCTGAATCCATTCTTCCTTCCATCACCACTGTGATCACTCCTGTCTAATACACCATCTTCTACAGTGGCCTCCCTGTTTTGGCTCTTGCTTTCCAAGAATTCATTCTTCAGAGGTGATTGTTTTTAACACATAAATTAGATCATGTCTTTTTTAAATTTTTGGTATTCCAATAAAACTTTATATACAAATGCAGGGCCATAGTTTGCCAATGCCTCAGCTGGGGAATTAGTCAATAAACTTATAGAGCTAATGAATGGTACATTATGTGCTCATTAAGATTTAGTAATGAATATATTGAAAAACATGAGAAAAGTTTTAGTAAAAAAAAAAAGCAAGATACAAAAGCATATAAACAGGTATGATCATGGCTGTAAATAACACATGAAGTATATAATACAAAGATGACAAAATAAATTACTAACTGTGGTTATGGGCTTCCCTGGTAGTTCAGCTGGTAAAGAATTGGCCTGCAATGCAGGAGACCCCAGTTCGATTCCTGGGTTGGGAAGATTCCCCTGGAGAAGAGTCAGGCTACCCACTCCAGTATTCTTGGGCTTCCCTGGTGGCTCAGACTGTAAAGAATCTGCCTCCAATGTGGGAGACCTGGGCTGGGAAGATCCCCTGGAGGAAGGCATGGCAACCCACTCCAATATTCTTGCCTTGAAGATTCCCATGGACAGAGGAGCCTGGAGAGCTACAGCCTGTGGGGTCTCAGAGAGTCGGACACGGCTGAGTGACTAAGCACACAGCACACACACACAATTGTGATTATAATAGGATGGCAAGGCAGTAAATGGGTGACTTTGTTGGATCGTATCTTAATGACCTTGCTTGAAACCCACCAGTGGTTTCCACTTCATGTTGAAAGGCCTCCCAGGCCTGCCATATTGGCCCCTGCTTCTTTTCTGACCCTCCTGGAACCCTAGAACTGCTCCCGCTGAGCACCATTCCAAGCTCAGGGGTCTTCCATTAGTCCTTCTCATTGTCTGCGAGAGCTTCCCTCGTGGCTCCGATGGTAAAGAGTCTGCCTGCAATGTGGGAAATCTGGGTTTAGTCCCTGGGTCAGGAAGATCCCCTGGAGAAGGGAATGGCAACCCACTCCAGTATTCTTGCCTGGAAAATCCCATGGACAGAGGACCCTGGTGGGCTGCAGCCCATGGGGTCACAGAGTTGAACATGACTGAGTGACTAACACATAATTGTCTGCAAAGTTCTTCATCCAGATCTGCAGCTGCCTGGCTCCTCCTCCTCGAGTGTCAGTTCAAATGTAACCTTCCCGTGATACCCTCCCTGAGCAACTGATCTAAAATAGCTCCTCACATCCCAGTCTCTATGTATTTCATCATGTTGGTTTCTTTTCTGCACAACGTTTGTATCATGTTCATGGATCTGTATATCTGAGAATAGGAACTTGGCTCTCGTTTGCCATTGTATTCCTGCCACCTAGAATAATGCCTGGTACATAGTAGAAGATCAGAAGTATGCACTGAAAGTGATAAATGCATAATTATTTTATATGGTTGCATGTTTGGATCACTCACTGTTGTCTCCTAATAGAGAAGATCCAGAAGTCTGTTGGGAGGGAGGAAGTTGTAATTTCACTTGACTGATACAAATATATGTGTGTTAAGCCTCTTGATGAAAGTGAAAGTGGAGAGTGAAAAGGTTGGCTTAAAGCTCAACATTCAGAAGATGAAGATCATGGCATCTGGTCCCATCACTTCATGGGAAATAGATGGGGAAACAGTGGAAACAGTGTCAGACTTAATTTTTTGGGGCTCCAAAATCACTGCCGATGGGTGACTGCAGCCATGAAATTAAAAGACACTTACTCCTTGGAAGAAAAGTTATGAGCAACCTAGATAGCATATTGAAAAGCAGAGACATTACTTTGCCAACAAAAGTCCATCTAGTCAAGGCTATGGGTTTTCCAGTGGTCATGTATGGATATGAGAGTTCGACTGTGAGGAAGGCTGAGCCCCGAAGAATTGATGCTTTTGAACTGTGGTGTTGGAGAAGACTCTTGAGAGTCCCTTGGACTGCAAGGAGATCCAACCAGTCCATTCTGAAGGAGATCAGCCCTGGGATTTCTTTGGAAGGACTGATGCTAAAGCTGAAACTCCAGTACTTTGGCCACTTCATGTGAAGAGTTGACTCATTGGAAAAGACTCTGATGCTGGGAGGGATTGGGGGCAGGAGGAGAAGGGGATGACAGAGGATGAGATGGCTGAATGGCATCACTGACTCGATGGGTGTGAGTCTGAGTGAACTCCGGGAGTTGGTGATGGACAGGGAGGCCTGGCGTGCTGTGATGCATGGGGTGGCAAAGAGTCGGACACGACTGAGCGACTGAACTGAACTGAACTGAAACACACTGATATAGAAAATACATTGTACAACTAGGTATTGTAATCAGGGGTTTCCTGTATTTTAGGTTGTGTATATTCCTGTACTGTTCAGCCAGGAATTGTATCTGCAGCTCTTGTTACCCAGGATATACAGAGACAACAGATAGTGACCTTATATGAACTCCTTTTTTCTTAGCAATATTAGCAGCACTGGTTTATCACATGTAATTATATTGAGTTGGTCTCAATGAGGCAACTCATTATTCCACTTGTTATTCTTCACAACAGGCAAGTCTTTCAACCCATTCCTTTTCTTTCATTAAGAAATCGACATAAACATATATAAAGGAACATTTCTACAACTACAGCATTAAACCCAAAGTGGGAATGCCATTGTCCAGCCTAGGTTCGCTGATGTGTTTTCTCAGACAACACTAAATCCGGGAAAGGCCCGTGGTAAAGCAGCAATAGATGTGGAATTATTCAGCATCTCCAGCAAACGGCAGTGGGGATTAAACAGAGCTTTCTTTAATAAGATTAATTCTGAAACACTAAGAGTGGTTTGGCATATCCCCAAAGATACAAGGCATTTGTATCTATATAAGATTAAGGGAGCTTTCACACAAAGCAATTTTATTTTTCAGCATCAAAGAGATGCTTCTGAGGGGTGGCTGGAAGGAGGCACACTGCAGCAAACGCAGGCAGTGCAAAAGCTTCTTTGTATGAAAGACAGTTTGCTCAGCCAGGAATTGTATCTGCAGCTTTGCTACCCAGGATGTACAGAGTATTGTTTTTCGAATCACAGGATTCCAGGGAAGGCAGGGCTGGGGGTTAGGAATCTGGTTGACAAACTCCCCAGACAGGTGGCTACGCAGTGATAACCTTGAATTTCCAGGGAGTGGAGTTCAGTGCTTCTTGAGGCAGACTGTTGGACAGCTCTTATAAATAATAAATCACGACAATGATGCTGGTAATAACAATGATAAGAAAGATCACCACAATAAGTGGTGGAATTATTCAGCCACCATTTCTACGTGCCAGGCACTGCATTTAGCACATAACAAATGACACAGACTTCTGCTGTGAAATCTTTCTCCCTTGGGCTTTCAACCAGCGCCCCTCCCCCGCCCCAGGTCTGTCATCTGATGATCCACAGTGGCTGCATATATTTGAAGATAGCTTTTATGTTCCTTTACCTTTTTTTTTTTTTTTGGTGCTAAACTTAGGTTTATTTTTGGAAGCTGATGCAGGCATTTATATGGATCAGTATTAAATTTCATCTTGCTGACTTTGCCTCCCGCTTCAAGGCTGCTCAAACATTTGTGAATCTGATTCTATCATCCTGTGCATTAACCAGACCTTATAACATTTGCTACTGAGAGGGATAAGCTTCCAAGGCTCCCTCCTATCCTTCTCCCTTTCTTCTTTGCTTCTTTCTTTCTGCAGACACTTACTGAGGACTTTCTATGTGCCAGACACCGTTGGGCACAGTGGCTGCAGTGTTGCAGAGGGCACACCTTGAGGGAGACCTTGAGAAAGCTTTGTGCTTAAGCCGGGAGACAGAAAAACAAATTATATACAGTGTGATTATGTTATGAATGAAAGAGGGGGAGGGGGATTTTAGCAGGAGTCAGAAGAGTAATTATCTGTCAGTGGGGAAACAGGGAGCTAGGAGGGTGCCAGGACCACCTCCAGCTTCTGGAGTGTGGGGTCCATCGGGGCCATGGGCCGTCCTGGTGCATTAATAACTCAACGCTAGCCAGAGCATATCTCAGGGCCGGGGACGGGGGACGGCTTTAGCTAACATAGGGAAGTGGAAAGAGAATTGAAAGAAATGGAAAGAGGATGGAGGCGGGGAGCACCTACTTCTGGAGTGTGTGCATGCTAAGTTGCTTCAGTCGTGGCTGACTCTTTGCGGCCGCACGGACAGTAGCCCACCAGGCTCCTCTGTCCATGGAATTCTCCAGGCAAGAATACTGGAGCAGGTTGCCGTGCCTTTCCCCAGGGGATCTTCTGGACCCAGCGATTGAAACTGCGTCTCCTGTATTGGCAGGCGGAACTTTTACCGCTGAGCCACCCTGGAAGCCTTACAGAGGGGGCTGGGCTCTTATGTCCAGTGTTACAGCCTTTGCTCTTCTCTGCTACTGCCTGCTCAGTGGGCTCCTCCCTCCTCTACTCCAGGCAGGCCTCCCCAAAGGATGAAGTTCAGCTGTTTTGGCTAGAGGGGCTAAGTTTCATATGGTGGACTAGAGAATCAGGTGCATTTAAGTAATTGCTTTATTGATTTTAAACTTTTTATTTTATATTGGAGTATATAGTTGATTGGGGCTTCCCTGGTGGCTCAGACAGTAAAGAATCTACCTGCAATGCAGGTGACCCGGGTTCTATTCCTGGGTCGGGAAGATCCCCTGGGGAAGGAAATGGCAACCCACTCCAGTATTCTGCCTGGAGAATTCCATGGACTGAGGAGCCTGGTGGGCTGAAGTCCGTGGGGTCGCAAAGAGTTGGACATGACTGGGTGACTAACACTTGCTTAGTTGATTAACAATGTGTTAGTTTCAGCAAAGTGGTTCAGTTCTACATATCCATGTATCTATTTGTTCTCAAATCCTTTTCTCATTTAGTTGTTACATAATATTGAGTGGAGTTCTTGGGGGCATTAATTTATCTGGGTGCTCCAGGTCTTAGTTGTGGCATGTGGGATCCAGTTCCCTGACCTGGAATCGAACCTGGGGCCTCCTGCATTGAGAGTGAGGATTCTTAGCCACAGGACTATCAGGGAAGTCCCCATGGGGACATTTTAGATTTCAATGAGAAACTGGAGAGGGACAGAATGAGAGAGGAAGGTTGTCACATGTGACCTGAAAATGCCCAGTTAGTCGCTAGGAATGCTGATAAGACCAAGGGCAAAGGGAACCTTTTGTTAATGGCTGCTCGCAGGGTTTTTCCATGAGTAATTCTCTGGTCGTTTAGAGGCTAACCTCGATGTGAAGACTGGAACCTCAGGCGTCCAGGTAGAGGGGCTTGTCTGCGCATGTTGCAGACCCCGGGATGGTGCTGGGCGCCTGCAGGGTGCCGTGTTAGGAATTTTGTAAGACAGAGAGTAGCTGACCTTGGTAGACCCATCATCCCAGGTTGGACATGCGTCCTTGTTCAAAGAGGGATACCTCTGAGGCAGTGAGCTCCTCCAAGGGAAGAAACCTCTGTAGCCAAAAGGCGACAGGGTCCTGAGAACGAGTGGGTTCTGGGTCTGTGCCAGCCCCCACCTGGGAGCTAGCTCTGCGCTCCTACCCGGGCCTCCTAGAATCCCCAAAGCCTGTAGAAAGCCTCTTGCACATGCTGATTTGATTAGGGCTGCGGGACTCCACCTGTTGCTGAGGGATCGGAAAATTATGACCTGGGTGAGGACTGTGGATGGTTATTTTCTTACACAGACTGACCATGAATGTGGTTGGAGTAGCCCCAGAGTCCTATGTGTGTGACCATAGCTGGGAACTAATGTAAAGCTGGGTGGCTTTACATTACCCTGGTGGCTCAGACAGTAAAGCATCTGCCTACAATGCAGGAGACCCAGATTCGATCCCTGGGTCAGGAGGATCCCCTGGAGAAGGGAATGGCTACCCACTCCAGTATTCTTGCCTGGAGAATTCCATGGACAGAGGAGCCTGGTGGGCTGAGTCCATGGGGTTGCAAAGAGTCGGACATAACTGAGCGATTAACACTTTCACTTTCAATGTAAAGCTAAAGTTGATCATACCCACTGGTGGAAGCAGGACTGGGGATCTTTGATGATTTGGAGCTGAGAGGCAGGCTCCGGACTTGGGGAGTGCTGCCTAAACACTCCTTTCTTCTGAAAGGCTAAGACATCAATCTAAGACGGCACAGTGGACTTCCCTGGTGGTCCAGTGGTTAAGAATCTGCCTGCCAATTCAGGAGATGCGGGTTCAATCCCTGATCCAGGAAGATTCCACATGTCTCGGGACAACTAAACCCATGTGCTGCATCTCCTGAAGTCCGGGCGCCCTAGAGCCTGTGCTCCACAAGAGAAGCCACCGCAATGAGAAGCCTGTGCATTGCAATTAGAGAGTAGCCCCCACTTGCCGCAACTAGAGAAAGCCCACATGCAGCAATGATGATCCAGCAGAGCCAAAAATAAACACATAAATAAATAATTTGAAAAAGTAAATAGAAGAGCTTTGGTGCCTGGCTCCACATTTAGAGTTTCATTTAGAGTTTGGAGGGATTACATATTAAAAATGAATAAGCTCTGTTTTTAAACCAGCACCTGCTACTTTTGATGGGACAGGAAGAGCACAGGCAAACATTTCTAGAGTCAGAGATTGTGAGTCACATAAGGCTGAAGTCAAGAGGCCAGGTAAAGCCCTAAGGCAGGATGGGACCAGCCGGTCCTGGGTGGAAGACTAGTGGCTGAGATCATTGGCGGAGGACTGGAAGGGGTGAAGAACTAGCTGCGGAAGTCCTCCCTAGCAATAAAAATACATCAGCAAAGATGTGACGGCAGGGCTCCACTGTCTCATGGTTCAAGAAAAGCCTGGAGGTTCGATAGGAAATAGATGGTCTCCTTCCCAGAGGAGACTGCAGGGAAGTCTGGTTCTCCAACAGGCCTGTGTATTCATTCAGAACTCTACCTGGAGGGCTCATATCTTTCTTGTCAGTCCTTCAGGTGCCCAGAAGGAGGCCCTGTTAACATTTGCATTGCAGGCAGTCTTTAACCATCTGATCCACCAGGGAAGCCCGTATTATTTATCATTAGGGAGTCAGTTCAGGAAGAGGCCAGGCCATTGGGCTAGCCGTGGAGCAGCTGGCCAGATGGGTGCTGCAGGCCTCTCTCAGAGCCCAGGCCACAGGGCCGTGTGCGGGGCAGCCCTCCTGCCTGCTTCCTCCCTGCTTCTGTGTCCCAGTCTTTTCTTGGTCTCCTGCTCACAGTCCTGCTTTATTTTCTGGAGAACACTGTATACACATTCAAGAACTCTTCACAGAGAGGGATTTCTCTGGGGGATTCTAGCCTTGCTTCTGGATTTTCTTATCACTGGAAAGGAAGTCTATTCATCCTTTAAAACTTAACTCAGAGTCGCCTCCTTGGTGAGGACGTGCAGAGTCATCTGGAAACAAGTCTGTTCTCTTCCCCCCACAGCTCCCTCAGCCCTTCTTTTCTTGCTCTCTGCATGCTTGCTTGCATGTGGGCTTCCCAGGTGGCTCAGGAATAAAGAATCTGCCTGCCAACGCAGGAGACACAGGAGATGTGGGTTCAGTCCCTGGGTGGGGAAGGTCCCCTGGAGGAGGAAATGGCAACCCACTCCAGTATTCTTGCCTGGAAAATCCCATGGACAGAGGGGACAGAGGAGCCTGGCGGGTTACAGTTCATGGGGTCCCAAAGAGTAGGACCTGACTGAGTGACTGAGCAGTAGCTCAGTGCTTGCACGTGGCAGGATTTCAACTGGAGTCTGTGGACTGAATGAATGAGCCATATAAGAAGAAAGGTACACAGGAGACTGCTTATCAAGTTTCAGAATTTGGGGACTTCCCTGGTGGTCCAGTGGTTAAGAATCTGTCTTCCAATGCAGGGGCCTCCAGTTCGATCCCCGGTCATGGAACTAAGAACCCACGTGCCATGCGGCAACTAGACCTGAGGGCTGCAACTAAGACCTGATGAAGCCAAAACTAACTAACTATTTCTAATACAGTTTCTGATTTGGACTTTTCAGGTCCCCATCCACTTCGTTTTATTTCACGTCATGGAGAAAAAACCCAAGATGGGTTGTGGGTGGGCTCAGACTGCAAAGATGCAGCTGATGAAGAGGATGGGACCCTTGGGTGCAGCTTAGGGGTTGCCAACCAAGGCTTGGAAGCCTTTGTTGTTGTCGTTCAGTTGCTCAGTCATGTCCGACTCTTTGCAACACCGTGGATTGCAGCACGCCAGGCCTCCCTGTCCTTCACCATCTCCCGGAGGTTGCTCAAACTCATGGCCATTGAGTCAGTGATGCCATCCAGCCATCTCATCCTCTGTCATCCCCTTCTCTTCCTGCCTTCAATCATTCCTAGCATCAGGGTCTTTTCTAATGAGTCAGCTCTTGTCATCATGTGGCCAAAGTATTGGAGTTTCAGCATCAGTCTTTCCCAGGAGTATTCAGGATTGATTTCCTTTAGAATTGACTGGTTTTATCTCCTTGCAATCCAAGGGACTCTCAAGAGTCTTTTCCAACACCACAGTTCAAAAGCATCGGTTCTTTGGTGCTCAGCCTTCTTTATGGTCCAACTCTCACATCCATACATGACTACTGAAAAAACCATAGCTTTGACTATATGAAGCTTTGTTGGCAAAGTAATGTCTCTGCTTTTGCTCATCTCTGCTTTTTGGAAGCCTCAGCCGGAGCTAGCTGGAGCACCAGAAGAAGTTTCATTTCTATAAAGAATCCAGGGTATTCTCTGGTGCTGTGCAAATACAAGGCTTTCTTGTTGCTATTGTTACCATCTTCCATAGCTGTTTATAACCTCTCTGACTAACTGGCAGGATTCTTGGCTGATAGTGAATTCCATGTGTCTGGGCTGACCGGGATCCACGTGAAAAAGTGCCAGGGGACAAACACTGAAGTCAAAAAGTGACAGTCACCCCCCCCTTAGACTGATCAGTGCCATTTTCAGCAGTATAGACACCCAGTGCACTCATTATAACATAATTTCTTAAGGCCTTTTGTAAAGAAATAGAGTTTCCAGTGCATTCAGGTTTGAACTTTCAGAGAAGGTGACCTTGTGACGACAGGTAGAGGAGAGCCTGTGGAACACTAGCCCCAGCCACTCCGGGCCATCACTCTGGAAGGTTAGGGCTGCTGTTTCTGTCCTATTTTATTTTTTTAATTAATTTACTTTTTTATTGAAGGATAATTGCTTTACAGAATTTTGTTTTCTGTCAAACCTCACCATGAATCAGCCATAGGTGTCCTACTTTAGAGGAGGGGACACAGGGGTGGGGGAAGAAACACAGGGAAACGGAGTCATTTGCTTTGGGTCACAGGAGTTGATGTGTACTCAAGGCTGCAATTTGGGACATGGGGAATTCTTTTCCTGCTTAGTTGACTGGTCCATGAAGGCTGAAAACAGTATAACACACCCAGCACTTTCCCCTGAACTCAGGGCCAGGGCTGTCTGGAGTGGAAGGGACCCAGCCCTCCTTTATTGGCAGAAGTATCTGACCGCATAGAGGATGCGATGGTTGGGTGACGTCACCGATTCAGTGGCCATGAACTTGAACAAAGTCCAGGATAGAGTGAGGGACAAGGAGTCGGATACAACTTAGCAAGGGAACAGCGACGATTGACCGCACACCGCGGTTCACAAAGGGGAGAAGCGCAGCATAGCTGGGAGGAGAAAGGCCAAGGAAGGGAGAGCAGAGAAAGGAAAAGGCACAAAGCTGTCAGCGCGCTGTCGCTTCTTCGTCCCCCACCCCTGGACTCTGCTCTCCACTCCCTGGCGGGGCTGCACGGGGAGGAATCGGGTCTGTCTGAGCGCGCGGGACGGCGGAAGCTCGCAGCTCTTACCCGAGCCGGGCGGCCGCGCGGCTCCTGCACAGAATCCCGGCGCCGGAGTTTGTTTGGTCCCGTTACCATGGTTACAGTGGCGCCCCCGTCCTCCCGGCGCCCCTGGAAGCGGCGCTGGGGCGCAGGGAGTCCGGAACCTCTGGACGTGCTCTGGGCGTCTCTCTCCCACGCCTCCCCTGGCGAGGGAGATCTTGGGGCTCAACGGCAGGAGGTTTCCTTACTATCCGCGTCACGGTCACCTGCATCGGGTGTCCCCTGAAGTGGGAACTGGGGACGACAGGCTCCAGGACCTGGAGTCGCTGGCGCCTGCCAGGCCAGACTCCCGACCCACCCACCCAGGGCTCCCAGGCAGTGGAGGGGCGGCAAACACTGGGCAGAGTTTTATTTTGTTCTGTTATTTATTTAATGGTAGGTAATTTTTATAACCTCTGTGAAAACCCTGGAGCATCCTTTCCCGGATCCTGGGCCCGATGCTGAGCTTGCGGGTGGGTGGTATCTAAGATGGAGAGAGGCAGGGTCTGAGGCTCCCGGAGCTGAGACCCTTTAGCTGATCAGGTGTGTGAGGCTGCAGGCTGGGCTGACAGGGTGGTGAGTGCACGAGGCATCCTGAGTGAACCCTCCAGGGCTGGCCCTCAGGACAGACACCCCTAGGCACGCTGGAGGGCCGCTCCTTTGCTCTCTCCGCGGCGGTACTGTTGGAGAGGGAGGGGGCGAAGGAGGAGACGGAGTCCTGGTGCCTGGACTTGGTCTGAGGTCAAGGGCACGAGTGTGACAAGGAAGCTCACCTTCTCTGGCCACTCTGAGTGGACTCTGGATGTGCATAGAGGCCCAAGAGGCCAGGTGGAAAGCCATTTATTTATTAAAATTTTATTCTCATTTAGAAAAAAAAAGATTACTTATTTATTTAATTTTTTTGGCTGTGGTGGGTCTTTGTTGCTGCTCGCAGGCTTTCTCTAGGTCTGGCAATCCAGGCCTACTCCCCTATGCGGTGTGTGGGCTTCTCCTTGCCATGGCTTTTCTCTTGTTGCAGAGGATGGGCTCTAGAGCGTCAGCTCAGTAGTCGTGGCACACTGGGCTTACTTGCCCCCATGGCATGTGGGATCTTCCCAGATCAGGGATCGAACTGGCGTCCCTTGTGTTGCAAGGTAGATTCTCAACCACTGGACTGCCTGGGAAGCCCTGAGATCTACTTCTGTGTAGGCATTTCTGGCCAGTTGTCCCAGAGTCAGGAGAAAAGAACCCAGATCTTTGAGGCCCCAGTAATTTTCTGTGAAATCTTTTCCCATTTGGAGTAAATATTCCCTTTGGCTCCTCAATTCATATTCAGAATCTTTCATGCTTTTTCTCAAAGAGGGACCACCGGATTGTGTAAGCCCCATGTATCCACCAAGCCTGAAGACTCCCTAGTACCCCATGCATCTCAGGAGTGTTTCTTCATGTTGTCTCTTGGGGGCCTGTGCCAGGCTCTTGGGAAGGGGGTGGGAAAGACGGACAAAGGGGCTCCAGGGGAAGAGGCTTGGGACACAGAGAACTTGGTTGGTTCTTGGTGGTTTTTCCTCTGTTCAGTGGTCCCATAGGAAGTAAGCAAGTGGAAGATGACCAGATGGCAGTTTCTGCCTCCCCCTAACCCTGCCCCCAATGTGGATGGAGAAAGTTGAAGACAGGCAGAGAGAGGCCAAGCCCATACTAGTACCAGGGGGCAACAGCAAGATTCTCAGTGAGTTGGGGAGGAGTATAGGAAGGAAATAGAAAGACAGAGGATGCTACCAGCTCTCCAAGAAGCTTTGTGTGTGTGTGTGTGGCGTATATTTGATTTACAGTGTTGTGCCAAAGAACTCTTATGTTTGGTTCCCAAGAATCTCTTGAAATACAAAGGAAAAATTTGAGGCTAGGTTATTAAAACAATTTTTGCTATGTGTGTTTGTGGGGAACTGCCAAAGTCTGTTTTTGAGATTTATATCTCTCAAATATACTCTGGTAGTGTCAAGAGTTGGCTTGGGGGAACTACAGCTCCCCCTTTGTTCAGTCACTCAGTCGTGTCTGACACCTTTTGACCCCATGGACTGCAGCATGCCTCACGTCCCTGTCCTTCACTGTCTCCCAGAGTTTGCTCAAACTCATGTGCATTGATTCAGTGATGCCATCCAACTGTCTCATCCTCTGTTCCCCCTTCTCCTCCTGCCCTCAATCTTTCCCAGCATCAGGGTCTTTTCCAATGAGTTGACTTTGCATCAGGTGGCCCTAGTATAGGAGCTTCAGCTTCAGCATGTCCTTCCAATTAATATTGAGGATTGATTTCCTTAAGGATTAATTGGTTGGATCTTCTTGCAGTCCAGGGGACTCTCAAGAGTCTTCTCCAACACCACATTTCAAAAGCATCAATTCTTTGGTGCTCAGCTTTCTGTATAGTCCAACTCTCACATCCATACATGACTATTGGAAAAACCATAACTTTGACTATACAGACCTTTATTGGCAAAGTGATGTCTCTGCTTTTTAATAAGCTGTCTAGGTTTGTCATAACTTTTATTCCAAGGAACAAGCATCTTTTAATTTCAAGCCTGCAGTCACCGTCTGTAGTGATTTTCTAGACCAAGAAAATAACGTCTGTCACTGTTTACGTTTTTTTCCCCCTCTCCCTCTCTCCCCCCCAGTCCCAATAATCTCCACCAACCTCACCTGAATTTAAGTCAAAAGTGTACGTGGTTTGCAAACACAGCTTCAAAACACAGCTTCTAGCACAGCGTGCCTGACAGTCCATAGCCGCTAAAATCCATGTCGTACAGAAATTTCAGTGTCTGTTCCCCATCTGATGCCAGGAACCTTGGATGCATCCTGGTAAGGCTGTCCACCAGGTGGTGCTGATGGGTTTTGTTTTTACTTTTTTTTTTTTTTTTAATGCTGATTGATTCATTTCTTTGTTAGTATTGATATTTTACTGGATACCTGCTGCTGCTAAGTCGATTTTAGACGGCAGCCCACCAGGCTCCCCCGTCCCTGGGATTCTCCAGGCCAGAACACTGGAGTGGGTTGCCATTTCCTTCTCCAATGCATGAAAGGGAAAAGTGAAAGTGAAATTGCTCAGTCATGTCCGACTCTTCGCAACGCCATGGACTGCAGCCCACCAGGCTCCTCCGTCCATGGGATTTTCCAGACAAGAGTACTGGAGTAGGGTGCCATTGCCTTCTCCAGGATACCTGCTATGAGCTAGTATTGTGTTAGGAGGTACTGGGAATACAGACTGAACGAGACTAAGTCCCTGGTTCCAAGGAATTTTTAAAGGTTATGATTTTTATACTTTCAAAGACAAAACTCAACTGTGATGTAAGTTTCCCTTTTTATGTTGCAGGTATATACTCTTGATAGTTCTGCTACATTTCTGACATTCCCCGCCCTGGAGGAACTATAGACACTGTTATTATTTGGCTGGGGACAGGATTAACTTATATGTGTCTGTGTTTCCTGTCTGAGAGCCATCATTTTTCCAGGAGAACACTACATTTTAACTTGGAGGATTCTAAACACCAGCTTATCATTCCAAGACCTCAGCTTGTGATTCATTGGCCCATTTGAGTAAATTAAGAGCTCCTTTTTGGGGAAAAAAAAAAAAATTATTCATTTGTTTGTTTTTGGCTGTGCTGCATCTTTGTTACTGCTTGGACTTTCCTCTAGTTGTGGCGAGGGGGGCTCCTCTCTAGTTTCGGGGTGCAGACTTCTCATTGCGGCGGCGTCTCTTGTTGCAGAGTGCGGGCTCTAAGCATGTGGGCTCCAGCAGCTGCAGCACGTGGCTCAGTCGTTGTGGCTCCTGGGCTCTGGCGCTCAGGCTCAGTGGTTATGGCACACGGGCTTTGTTGCACCTCGGCATGTGGGATCTTCCTGGACCAGGGAGGGAACCTGTGTCTCCTGCATTGGCAGGAGGATTATTCTTTACCACTAAGCCACCAGGGAAGCCCCACAGCTCCTTTCAAAGAAAAATTCTGGTAGGTTGTTCAGATATCCTGGTGGCCTGTCTCCATATAAAGTGAGGTGGGCCTTGATCTGGGTAGACTTGATCAGACACTTTTGCTTTTCACAGCAAAATGTCTGCTACTTGACCATCTGCCCCAGAGAATAAGAACAACCAAAGAGTTCACGCTTGCCAAAGGTACATCTGAAGTCATAGTTGAGAGAGAGACTGGCAGAGGTCCGTGGGAACTGCCCATTCCTTCAGCTTTGTAAGCTCCATCTTTGCTCAAAGTTAGATTCCCAAAGGCAGCATCTTTGAGGACGTTTACTGCACTAACTTGGCTGCTTCCACAAATGCCTTCACTTAGCTGTGATTGAAGATGTTGACTTTTATTGAGGACTGATATAAAAGCGGTCATAAAACAAATGTTTCTGCACTTTGGGCAGAAATAACTGTTACAGACCTCATTCGCTTTACCACACTATGTCCTTTACGTCAGAGCCCATGACAGCCCCAGACTCACCAGACCCTCTGCTTGTGTCGACCTTTCCACTTGTGTGTCCAGCAGGCGTATCCCGTTTCACAAGGTCAAGGCCAAACTCCCGTCCTCCCCCACGGTCTGCTCTTCCCTCAGTCTTTGTCGGCTCTGCAAATAGCAGCTCCACCACTCAGCCAAGCATCTCAGAACCATCCTGGCCATTTACTTTCTGCCTCACCTCCCATGTAACCTGGTATGAAGTCCTGCCTTTGCCTTCAACACACATCCAGAGTCTGATCGTTTTTCACCACCTTCTGTTGTCTGGAAATTTCACAAAACTTCTCTTTGTAAAAATGAAGCTTGGGTCTTCATTGCTGCTCGTGGGCTTTGTCTCATTGCCTCAAGCCGGGGCTACTCTCTAGTTGCGGTGCGTGGGCTTCTCATTGGGGTGGCTTCTCTTGTGGTGGAGCATGGACTCTAGGGCTCTCGGGCTTCAGTAGTTTTGGCGTGTGGGCTCAGCAGTTGCAGCTCCCAGGTTCTAGAGCACAGGCTCAATAGTTGTGGTGCACGGGCTTAGTTGCCCTGTGTCATGTGGAATCTTCCTGGACCAGGGATTGAACTCGTGTCCCCTGCATTGGCAGGTGGATTCTTAACCACTGGACCACCAGGGAAGTCCCACACACCTCCTAACTGGTCTGTCTACTTCTGTGTTTTGTTCCCCTCCATCTACACTCGACACAGCATCCAGAATGAGCCTTTAAAATATTAGGTCATGGCTCTTCTCTGCCCAAAATCTTCTTAGGACTTCCTGTCTTGTCAGAAGGGGAAAAAAATCCCCCAAGCTCTCCAATTTTAGTCCCTCCCTTCCCAGCTCTGAGTCGTGTCCTGACTTTCATCACGGGGCTCACCCTGGTTCCATGCGCTCCCATCACAGGGTCTCTATCTGGAAGACTCTTCCCCAGAGAGCCATGAGACTCCTCCCTCTTCCCTTCCCTGTGTTTCCTCAAATGTCACCTCCTCAGTGAGAGGTTTCCTGACCACCCTGTTAAAGCTGCAGGTCACTGTCTGAGCTCTCTGTCTCCTCTGTTCCAGTTTTGTTTTTCTCCATAGCACTTATCACTGTCTGACACACTCTATATATATTGTGTGTGTGTGTTTTAAGTTTTTGGCCATGCCTTGAAGCGTATGGGATTTTAGTTCCCTGACCAGGGATTGAACCCATGCCCTGTGATTGGGAGCTCAGAGTCTTAACCACTGGACTGTCACGGAAGTCCCTCTAATGTGATGTTTATTGTCTGTCTCATTCAGCTGGACGATAAGCTTCCTGAGGGCAGGAATTTATATCTGTTTGCTCTTCTTTGTACACTTCTGTATCCCACTCGGTGAACACTGCCTGGGATGTAGGACATACTCAATAAGTACTTACTGAATGAATGATGAGTTTCTAGTAGAATTAGTGTCAGAGAAAAAGTATCTTTTCCATTTCCTTAAACAATATGATTGCTGCTACTCATTGTACTTTACTTTTTGGTTTTGCTCCCAGATTCAAAGTCGAATGTAAAGGGAGTTACCATGACTGTCTCACCTCTGGTCTCTGACTCAGTCATCTTCCCCCTCTACATGGGGTTTCAACGCCTTCACTTTTAACTTTTATTCAAACAACTTTGTCCGTATCTGTATCTGTGAGTATTCAAGGAACTTTTTGGCTTCCAGTAAATATTTGTCAAGTGAATGCGTGGTGTGCATTAATTCTTTTTGAAAGTAAGTGGGCTATAAGTACTGAATTATTGATGATCTCTGTTATGACTAAAAAGTGATGGGCCAGAGAGAAGCAAGTGGTGGTCACGAGAGGACGGGCTGGTGAAGAAGGCATTGCAGGTGCCCCATGGCTGGGGTGCATGTAGGATTTATCCTTCTGACCAGGACAGTGAGAGGCAGGAGGGGACTCATTTTCCTAGGACAGCCGGCATAAACTGAGACTGTCCTGGCAGACTAGGGCAAATGATCACTTTAGCAATGGTTAATATTTATTGAAGCATAAATATTTAGTACAGGCTCATGTTCAGAGAAGTAAGCGTAAGTGAAATGGGTTCCTTTGGCAGGATCAACAAAAGCCGCCGTGAGGTACTACCAGCACGGAATCAGGCCAAGTTCCTCGGTGTCAGAAAAGAGTGCGATGAACAGGCTGATTTTTGTTGCTATTGTACTTCTCTCCTCAATACTGACTTTGGTGGAGCAGTTTTAAAACCTGGGAAAGAGGATGCATCAAACGCCACAGGATACAGGGAGATGAAACAGAGGGTACCAACCCGAGCCACTCCCTGGGCCCTGGCCAAGCCCAGCTCCACTCAGTCTGCGGCTCATCCACCCCGAAGCAGGACGGAGGTGAGCTGATGGCGAGACCCCTGCCTTCTGTCCCCCTTGGCTCCCCACACCCAGCTCCTGTCCTCTCCAGCCTCCCAGCCCCCAAGTCACTCATTCAGGGAATTCCTGAGGTTCCTGGTGTCAATAAGAGCACCCAGAGCCTAAGTGCAGATTTTGGCGATAACATTTTATTGCTTCCTGGCACCTGCCTGTCCCTCCGCGTGGAACCAAGAGAAATTCGGTTATCAGTTTGTTTTCCACAAAAATCAGACCAGGGACAGGTGATTGCAAGTGGATGCATGGAAAATCCATTTTAACACCTCTGTAGGTGTTACAGGGGGCTTCCCGGGGGCTCAGTGGTAAAGAATCCAGCTGCCAATGCAAGAGACATTGGTTCGATCCCTGGGTTGGGAAGGTCCCCTGGGGAGAAAGAAATGGCAATCCACTCCAGTATTCTTGCCTGGAGAGTCCCATGGACAGAGCAGCTACAGTCCATGGGGTCACAAAAGAGCTGGACACAACTGAGTGACTAAACACCACCACACCACACACCAGGAGTTATGGTTCAAGGGAACACTCTCCAGTTGCCAAGGGCACCTATCCTTTGTCAAGCTAGACATCACCTTCTTCCTGTTTCAGAGAATCCAGGCCCTGGGGGCCTTAACAGTTGAGTAAGACCTCCACGGGTCCCATTTAGCACACCCTGTCTTGTGATAGCTAATAGTTCTTTTCTAATTTTTTTAAATTGAAGTGTTATTAACTTACCATGTTGTGTTAATTTCAAGTATACAGCAAAATGATTAAGTTATATGGATATAGGGGTTTCCTTGGTAGCTCAGACGATAAAGAATCCACCTGCAACACAGGAGTGAAAGTCACTCCGTCGTGTCCAACTCTTTGCGACCCCATGGACTATACAGTCCATGGAATTCTCCAGGCCAGAATACTGGAGTGGGTAGCTGTTCCCTTCTCCAGGGGATCTTCCCAACCCAGGGATTGAGCCCAGGTCTCCCTCATTGCAGGTGGATTCTTTACCAGCTGAGCCACATCCCTGGGTCAGGAAGATCCCCTGGAGGAGGGCATGGCAACACCCACTCCAGCATTCTGGCCTGGAGAATTCCATGGACAGGGGAGCCTGATGGGCTATAGTCTGTGAGGTTGCAATGAGTCGGACACAACTGAGAGACTAACACACACACACACACACACACGTTTAGATATAGATATTCTTTTCCAGACTCCTTTCCATTATAATTTATTACAAGTTCTTGATAATTGAGCTTATTTGGATTTCTACCTTCTACAATGGCAACTCATTTCTGCGCCCCGCCCCCCGGCCCCCGGAAGACAACAGAGCTAAAAAAAAAGTTTTGAAAATCCTGCCTTTTTGTATATGGACAATCAACTTTTCCTCTCCTGGAGCAATGTTTCCCTTGTTCCTTCTCTAACTAGAAAATTGAAGAGTGTCCTCCACGTCAGACAGCTCTCATGTGCCTTTTGTATGCATTCTAGATATAGAGAGTTGCACCCCAGGGGAGCAGAGTTCAGGGAGAGAGCTCCAGGCTTAGATGTATACGAAGAACAGACACAGCAGCACATTGCTAACTTGACTCTGCCATACAGAGCCCTTAACTACAGTTGGAAGGAAGTTACCACCAAAGAATAGCTTGTGTGCATGCTAAGTCGCCCAGTCGTGTCTGACTCTGCGATTCCATGGACTGTAGCCCACCAGGTTCCTCTGTCTATGGAACTTTCCAGGTGAGAATACTGGAGTGGGTTGCCATTTCCTCCTCCAGGGGATCTTCCCCATCTAGGAACTGAACCCACGTCTCTTGCGCCTCGTTCATTGGCAGGCGCATTCTTTACTACTGGGCCACCTGGGAAGCCAGGTATGGGGACAGGGCCTTAGTCAAAGAACACTTTGTGGAGGGAGGGGACATATGTGTACTTATGACTGATTCATGATGTTTTATGGCAGAAACCAACATGACATTGTAAAGCAATTATCCTTCAATTAAAAATAAATTAAAAAAAAAAAAAACACATTGCAAGAGTCATTGGCACAAAGTCCCTTGAATGGGATCAACAGATGTCAACTCTGAGAACACTGCTTCTCTGTAGAGACTCATGGGATTCCTGGTCTGAAGCAGGCTTGGGCACTGTCCCAGCCTCCTGGCCCTCTGCTGCCACCCCAGATGGACCAAGTCCCTTTGAAGGCACGAGTGACACCATGATTGACAAGGAACACAGCCAGGCTGCCACACTGCTGGGTGGCAGCAGGCAGCAAACCTTCCACACGCTTCTTCCTCAGACTTTTGGGAAGATCTCCCTGGAAACTGCTAGAAGAAATCTCTTTTGGCCATACCTGTTTGCTGCAGGGCTCCTGGTTCTTCATAGTGATTTGGGTGGGGGTAGACATCACCAGGTAGCTCAAACGGTAAAGAATCTGCCTGCAGTGCAGGAGACCTGGGTTCAGTTCCTGGGTCGGGAAGATAGATTCCCCTGGAGAAGGAAATGGCAACCCACTCCGGTATTTTTGCCTGGAGAATCCCATGGACAGAGGAGTCTGGTGGGCTCCAGTCCATGGGGTCACAAAGAGTCAAGACACAACTGAGTGATTAACACTTTAACTCTCTGATGTCACAGCATCTGTTTTATCAGCACAAATGGTTTAACTGCATCCAGGGATGGAGAGAAATTTGCACAGTTTTCCTCCCCTGGAAAAACTGAGAGAAGCAAATCTTGTCTCTTAGGAATCTAGAAATGTTTGTTCTTCAAAGTAAAGCTTTACTGTAATGAAGGGACAATGTGGGTTTCCTGTAAAAATTCTTACTTTTGATCCACAGTCAAGAGGATTCTTAGCTATAAGGACCATAGCTTTATTATCTTGCACCATCTTCAGACTTTGAAGAAGGACATGGCAATCCACTCCAGTATTCTTGCCTGGAAAATTCCTTGGACCAAGGAGCCTGGTGGGCTACAGTCCATGTGATTACAAAGAGTTGGCCACGACTGAGCGACTGAGCACATCCTAAGCCTTAAGTTCTGTTAAATCTCTGTTAAGGGACTTCCATGGTGGTCCTATGGTTAAGAATCTACCTGCCAATGCAGGGGACACAGGTTCAATCCCTGGTCTGGGAACTAAGATTACACGTGCTGTGGGACAGCTAAGCCTATGTGCCACAACCTTGAGCCCACACCCTAGAACCCAGGCTCCACAACAAGACAAGCAACTGCAATGAGAAGCCCGCAAATTATTATTATTTAAAGAAAAGCCCTATTCAATTGAGGACAGTCTATGGCAGGGCTGAGTGTGGATCTGAGGGTGGTCTTCTCAAGGTGGGGGCAAATGGAAGGCCCTTGGAACCTGGTTGTTCTGTCTGTCTACTTGCTTGTTGGTCCACCTGGGTGAATAGTGAACCGCAGTGTAAAATAAAGAGCCTTTGAATTATTATCTCACAATGTGAACAGTTTTTATAGCCCATTCTAGGGGATGATGAACTCATCAAGGGAAGAAAGTTGCCTGGCTGTGAGAGAGCCGGGCTGTGATTGGGTGTCTGTTTCAATGATTTATAGTCCCTTTTAATGCAGTTGGGATTGGGAGCAAAGGTCAGAGTGGGTCTTTCAGGAGACACAGGAGAGTGGATTTTAGATATAAATTATGCAACCCTTAAATTTCAACACAGATACAAACTGAGCGGCTCTTTCATGGTGTTTGGGGTTATGACTGATTTGTGGTCTGCTTATGAATGGAGATAGGTCACCTTCCAGTTCTGAAACTATTTTTTCACATTAGGACACCCATAATTAATTAGGAGTTCATGCAGTGAGGTCATGAATGGGATTGCTTGGTGCTTTGACCCACTAAATCTGTGTTCCTGCCCACAGGGCCCCAGTGATAGATCTCTTTCAGAGTTCACAGAGGAATTATGAGGGCTTGTCTCTGAGTCCAGCACGAAACACTTTTATGGCACCATTAAAACTGGAGCCTGTTCAAGTTGCAGCCAGGAAGCTTCTTTTGTCTAAGATAAATCATACGGCATATTTTATTTCAATCTGAGATTTAACTTTGAGACTCCTGGGTGAGGCTTTTGTTTTTCAAATATTTTGGATAGAATTGGTTTACTTTTCCATGAGAGGGTAAGAAGGAATTCTAAGCAGCTCAGCCTTCACCCAGTCGAGCTAATCAAATGAAGGAAGACTTAGATTCATTTGCTTCATCGCTGTGTGACAGCTGGAAATAATTCACCTCCTGGTTACTGATTTGCACCCCTCTCTGATGATAGCATGGATACCCCAGAGCTTTAGCTTGAGATGTGTCTGAAATCTGGAGGAAGCCCCAGGAGCCAGGGTTGTTACTTTTACCTTGGTTTTGATGCTAAACATAAATACTCTGAGGGGCTGGGCTCTGGGAAAGTGGAGATTTTATTTTGAAGCCCCAGAGGCTGGCTTTCTACATCCCATTAGAGGGAAAGTCACCACAGGGGACTCTGCCAACACTCGTTCCCTGCTCCAGGCCTGTGGGGTCGGTGCTGTCGCCTCGTAGAGAACCCTCGTTTCTAGTCTCTGAGTGGCAGTGCCTACACGTTCCGACCATTTGTTCCTGAAATGTGAGATTTCATACTAAAGTTTTCCAGAGCAGATTGGCGTACCCCAGGGCATAATCATCCTGTAATGCAGTGGACGTCTTGTGATTTTCAGAGTCTACCGTTAGGATTTGCAGGTTCAGTGTGATCTAAAGGTTTTAAATCAAAATCCTCTCTTCGTGTGGTTGTCTTCCAGGAAATGCTGCAGGATTTTTTTTTCTCCTCAGCATCAAAGGAATTTCTTTGTCTCTTCTTATAACCCACCCGCACCCACCCCTTTCCTCTTCTTGTCCACTTGCTCCCCTTTCTTGCTTCATGACTCTCGTGAGCACTTTTTTCTCCTTCTTCTGTACAGGAGAAATGGACCAAGTCAGGGAGAGCTGGAGGGAAGGAGGGACGGGGAATAACAGCTCCTGTCTACTGGGTACTTCAAGCTGAGAGGCACTGCGGTGTCCTGTCACTAAAATTTGTTGAGCAGAAGTGACCGCCATCCCTGTGTTCAACAGGGAACTTGGACTCCTTTGAGGGTAAGGAAATGGAGAGTGAACTGGCTCAAGCTTGGCCAAGAGTGACCTTGGGTCAGCCTGGGGCACCCAGCCGTATCGCACCACGGCGCCCCCTAGTGGATGCAAGACTGACCTGAGCGGTAGGAAAGGAATGTCTGTTCCTTGAGAATCACCCTGCGCCTATAGCTTGCGTGTGCTCAGTCACTCAGTCGAGTCCGACTCTTGAACAGTATCCCACCAGGCTCCTTTGTCCATGGCATTCTCCAGACAAGAGTCCTGGAGTGGGTTGCCATTTCCTTCTTGGTGAGATGTTTTCACTTATGTGATCTCAGTCTTCACAGTATGTTCAAAGTGGGTAATATTTCTTCCATTTTACTCATGAGAAATTGGAAACTAAGGTAAAATAAGTTGCCAGTGGCTAAGCTATGGCTACATTTTTTTAAAAAAAGTAAACTCTATGCTCTTTTTTTTTTTTTTTTAATTATTTTTACTGCTCCAGATCTTTGTTGCTTTCTCCAGTTGCAGTGAGTGGGGCGCCACTCTTTGTTGCAGAGCATGGACTTCAGTAGCTGTGGTGCACAGGCTGAGTTGCCCTGAGGCACGTGGAATGTTCCCGGACCAGGGATTGACCCGTGTACCCTGCATTGGCAGGTGGATTCTTAACCACTGGACCCCTGAAAAGTCCCTGTGAACACATTTGAATTGAGGACACTGGTGCCTCTAAACCATGGTGACTGGTCCTCATTCTGGGTGAGTGAATTCTCTGAGAATTTGGTACTTTTTGCTGGTTTTGGGAATTTCTGCTGTGGCGAGGTAGAGCATGTTTATACCAAAACCATTCCTAGGCATCAGCTCCTGATCCTGTTGTTTCGTATCATCTATTCTTATCCTGAAGTAGGTTCTCATAGACAGAAAATTAAGATACGTAAGTACTTCTTGTGGTTTGGGGTGATGGTTCCAATGGAGGCGTTGTAGTGATGGGCATGGATGGAATGGTATGTGTAACCTTAGCACTTTTTTATATTCCGCTCAGATGTTTGCCATCTTTTATAAAAGTAAAGAATTGGGGACTTTCCAGGAAGGTAGTGACTGCTCTCCATCTTCAGCTTGAGCTCTTCTTCCCTTTGTGATGGGGCAGGTCTTCAGCTCCATATGAGTGAGGCCAGTTGGGGCCCGCAGTCTTCACAGCCCACTTATGACCTGGGGGAGCATCTCAGAACAAATCGTTAATGATCAGGAAGGAACATGAGTATTGGGATTCTTGTGAGTAGACGTGTACCATCTTCTGAAAAGATCAAGAAAATGCTGCATGAAAGCTTGTAGAATGGGATTTAGCAGCTTGGATGAAAATCCCAGATAACAATGGCACACTCTTTCAAGAACTTTCTGGATGCTAGAGGAAATAATATCAGGTGGGAAAATCTGGACATTGACAATTTTGAGTTGATAGGTAATTTGCTGCTGCTACTGCTGCTGCTAAGTCGCTTCAGTCGTGTCCAGCTGTGCGACCCCATAGACGGCAGCCCACCAGGCTCCGCCGTCCCTGGGATTCTCCAGGCAAGAACACTGGAGTGGGTTGCCATTTCCTTCTCCAATGCAGGAAAGTGAAAAGTGAAAGTGAAGTCACTCAGTCGTGTCTGACTCTAGCGACCCCATGGACTGCAGCCCACCAGGCTCCTCCATCCATGGGATTTTCCAGGCAAGAGTACTGGAGTGGGCTGCCATTGTCTTCTCCAAGATAGGTAGTTTAGGGTATATGAACTCTGCATGAGAAGAGAGGTTAGAAGTTTCTGCCCAATTTAACGTGCTTCATTGTACATGCTCACTCATATCTGATGACAGATACAAGTTGTCACAGCTCGTATCTGTTGTGACAACAGGGTCCTACTGTAGAGCACAAGGAACTATATTCAATATCCTGTGATAAACCATAATGGAAAAGAATACTAAAAAAATGTGTATATATATCAGGTCTCCTGCATTGCAGGCAGATTCTTTACCATCTGAGCCAGTGGAACCCAGCAATAAAAAAACAATTATGATCAAGTAGGGTTTAGCTAAAGAGAGCAAAGATAATGAAATATAAAGGAAATGAATCAGTGTAATTCATTACATCAATGAAGGTCATATTAATTAATGTTGAAAAGCCTTTCAATGAAATTCAGCATCCTTTCTAGACAAAAATGATGTGTAATTGGCTTAGAATATTTCACAAATTCTGAGGTTGGCTAGTCCTGACCTATTCCCAGTCTCCATTGTTGGGACTGGTTCCATTATTGAGGCTGGATTCGTTAAATAACTATTTTCTTGCAGTTAGAAGTTGCCATATGACTTCATGTTACCTGAAGTCAGATGAAAGTTTTCTGATAAAGCTTTTGCTAATCTGAAATAAAGGGGTTTGTACAGTTGGTATTGTCCCTTCCCTGTTGTTTCAGCCTTGAACATGTCTGTGATGGCTGCAGCTAGGGCAGCCATTCTGCAACCATGAGGCAGCAAGCATGCAGGATAGGCCAGACTAGCTGCAAATATTTCATTCCCAACTTTCCTGAGCTACTAAATGAATACCCATCATTGTCTGCCTCCACATATCATTATTGTATCTATGTCTACTGACTTGGAGGATGAAATAAATTGGCATAGGAATCATCCCCAGTGAATTAACCCTTCCTGGTTCTCCAACCATGTGTGATCCCTCTCACTTTGACACTGGACCAGTCATGTGACTCCCTTTGACCAATGGGACAAACAATGCAAGCAGTTGCTTACATCTGTGCATTGGGCTTACCCTCTTGGAATGCTGCCACCATGTGAAGAAATCTGCTGGACACTGTTGGTAAGCTGATAACCAGCACCAAATGCCAACAAGTGAGTGAGACCACTTGGCCTGTTCAGCTGCTTAATGACTGAATTCCTATGAGGGACTGTAGGTGAGACCAGCAGAAGAACTGTCCAGCTGAGCCTTGCCCAAGTAGCTGACCTGTGGAATCAGGGGGAAGTAAATGGTTGCTATTTTGAGGCAGAAGTGAGCAAACCTTTTCTTAAAGGGCCAGATGGAACATAGTTTAGGCTTGTGATCTCTGTCATAGCTACTCATTTCTCATGTTGTAAGACATGAGCAACTGTTGGCAGTACAGAAATGAATGGATGTGGCTGTGCTCCAATATGTTTATTTACAAAGGCAGGTGACTGGCTCAGAGCTGGAGTTCGGCAGGCCCATGCTGAATTATTCAGCTGCAGAGCAATTGCTGTAGTCATGTACAGATGTGAGAGTTGGCCTGTAAAGAAGGCAGAGTGCCAAAGAATTGATGCTTTTGAACTGTGGTGTTGGAGAAGACTCTTGAGAGTCCGTTGGACTGCAAGGAGATCCAACCAGTCCATCCTAAAGGATATCAGTCCTGGGTGTTCATTGGAAGGACTGATGTTGAAGCTGAAACTCCAATACTTTGGCCACCTGATGCGAAGAGCTGACTCTTTTGAATAAAGCCTCTGATGCTGGGAAAGATTGAGGGCGGGAGGAGAAAGGGACGACAGATGATGAGATGGTTGGATGGCATCATCAACTCAATGGACATGAGTTTGAGCAAGCTCTGGGAGATGCTGAAGGACAGGGAGGCCTGGTGTGCTGCAGTCCATGGGGTCGAAAAGAGTGAGACACGACTGAGTGGCTGAGCAATGACGACAAACAACATAGCAATTGTTAACTGACCCCAAGGGATGTCCATACCACTGTCAAATGAAAGTCAAATTACGGAATGATGTATACAGTATGAGTCTCTTTGGGCAAAAAAACTCCAAAAAAAAAAACCCCAGAAAATTTTATATATATATATATATATATATATATATATATATATAAACCCCCCTTCCAGAAAGGTGGGAAGCACCAGCTTCCGGGCTCTGGATTCCTCAGAGTGGTGATTGTTGGATATCTGCATGGAGAAGGAGGGGTATGCAGAGATGAATAAGTTTTCATACAGTTACGTTTCATGTATTACAATGAGCATGCTTGCATGCCTGTGCACTCAGTCACTTTAGTCGTGACTTTTAGTGGCCCCGCCAAGCTCTTCTGTCCATGGGATTCTCCAGGCGAGAATACTGGCATGGGTTGCCATGCCCTCCTCCGGGGGATCGTCCTGATCCAAGGATTGAACCCACATCTCCTGTACTGCAGGTAGATTCTTTACCGCTGAGCCACTGGGAAGCCCACAAGGAGCATATGACTTGTGAATTTGGGGAAAAAATAAGGAAAAAATGCGAAATAATTAAACGTCTCAAAATTCCTCTTTGGTGTGATAGAGGACCACCCAGAGCTGAAGAGGCCATTCAAAGACACCTTTAGCTCTGTCCACAGCCATCACTAGAGGATGCTGGCATTCCCTGGGGCAGGAATGAAGCGGTTGGTGCTAGTAGGAAGCACGTACATGCTAAAGAAGGTGGGTGAATTTTCTGCTTGAATCACTTTTCTAGATTTGGCTTTTCTGAAGGCAGAACAGAGGCCTAAAAGTCATGGTCAGCGCCTAGTGGCCCAGACACCTGAGAATTTATCAGAACCATCAGCCTGGATTCCTCTGACTGAACCACTTTGTGTCAAGCCTCAGCTCTTGGCCAGCTGTGGTCTTCAGGGCATTGCCTGCTGCTGCTGCTAAGTCACTTCAGTCCGACTCCGTGCGACCCCATAGACGGCAGCCCACCAGGCTCCCCCGTCCCTGGGATTCTCCAGGCAAGAACACTGGAGTGGGTTGCCATTTCCTTCTCCAATGCATGAAAGTGAAAAGTGAAAGTGAAATCGCTCAGTCGTGTCCGACTCTAGCGACCCCATGGACTGTAGCCCAACAGGCTCCTCGGTCCATGGGATTTTCCAGGCAAGAGTACTGGAGTGGGGTGCCATTGCCTTCTCCACAGGGCATTGCCACAACACCCCAAACAGCAAGGCCTTCTGATGAGCTCTTGCAACCTCTATCCGTGAGCTGTGGGATCCTCTGCTACAATTTGTGAAAACCAGTCCTCAGGAGAATGTGAAATTTCTCCTTTTCTCTACAGAAAACCTTTCTTGATCCATCATTCCAGCTGTTGTGAGCAGGAAATCATTTACAAAAAGGAATGCTAAACGGAAAAGCAATTTTAAGAAGAAGTGTTTAATAGCCTTCACCAGCAGTTCCCTGCCTGGCCAGTGAGTGAGGGCAGGGAATATGAGATGAGCCCTGTGGAATGTTCTGGTGAATCCTGTGACCTTGAACACTTAGCCATCCCCTCACATAAAAGCCAGCAGAGCCAATCTGAAAGAAGTTGCTGTCAGCCCCAGATGACTGAGAATTTGAACATATGTGGGAATCATGTACCAATGGGTGGAGGAGTTAAGTTTGACCAATTCTAATAGTATTTCACCTATATTATATATATCTCATAACACGTATGTGCACAGCTTATACTTAAACACAGTGTTTTAGCTTTTCTAAAGCAGTTTGATATCTAATTATATCATTAAAATCAGCACGAAGACTTACTGGTCACTGCTTAACTGAAACTTTGGTTTAGTTTTAGCTTGTAGGTGAAAAGAGTTTCATTGATTAATGACATCGTCATGCTGATGTAATAATGAGTAATAATGAGTTTTGAAGAACGGACAGTGGAGGCATATGTTCCCAGGCTCCAGGCCGTAGAGGTGCACCACGGGCACTGGTTTTGCAAATGCCAGCCTGGCCGCCACAGTGGTGGGGGAGAGGAACCCACCTCTTGCTGCTGCCCTCTGTGAACCAAAAGCAAGGATCAAGAATAAAACGCAGAGCGAGTTAGAACTATCAAACCCCGTCACCTTTAAAGGACATTTTGAGACTTATTTAGTTTTAGTGTTTTGTTTTAGGGGCTTCCCTTGTGGCTCAGCTGGTAGAGAATCCGCCTGCAATGTGGGAGACCCGGGTTTGACCCCTGGGTTGGGAAGATCCCCTGGAGAAGGGAAAGGCTACCCACTCCAGTATTCTGGCCTGGAGAATCCCATGGACTGTATAGTCTGTGGGGGTTGCAAAGAGTTGGACACGATGAAGTTTTGTTTTACTGTTTATTTTTAAAGAAAAAAAATACCACCACAAGTAAGTAGGACTTGATACACCAAAACCAAGTTTCAAGAGTTGTTTTGCAGGGATTTCCCTGGTGATCCAGCAGTTAAGACTTCGTTGTTCCATTGCAATGCACCTTGGTTTGATTCCTGGTCAGGGAAATAGGATGCCACATGCCACATGGCCAAAATACAAAGAACAAAAGCAAAACTAGAAGCACTGAAAATCTTAAGGAAAAAAAAAAGAGTTGACTGGAAACCATTCTCCCCCCACGTGGCAAGGAGTTTGGGAAGAAGTGCTCCTGAAGCCCCTCCCAGCCCTATTTCCATCATTTCTTTGACGGTGAAGACCACCATGTCAGAACGCCCCAGGAGTCCCTGTTACCAAGTGGGATGGCCTGTATCACAGCTCAGCTGAGCCGTGTCTTGGCCGTAAGACTGGCTTATGCACTGCCTTGCAAAGCCAGGAGGACTTCAGTTCTGGAATTTTGGACACAGGAGGGACTCTGGAATTCATCTTGTCCCACCTGTGCTAGAGAAGAAAGAATACCACCGCAAGTAAATAGGATTGATACAACAAAGCCAAGTTTCAGGAGTTGGTTTGGAGAGACTTCCCTGGTGATCCACCTGCATTAGGGGGCGACAACCTTCTCCATGTTTTGCTAGGACAGGTGACAAAAACAGTAGCCAAAGTTGGAGAGATGCAGTCCTTGTTGTGGGTGCACGTATATGATCGTGTTGTAGAGGGGAAGGGGGGTAGAAGGGTGTCCCTCTGGGAGAAGATGGGTTTTTGAGGGGACTTGGCACCTGCTTTGGTCTTGACTTGCCTTTGCCAGCAGTGGGTGGGGGAGAGGCAGAGAGAGGGCAGAAGGCAGCTTTGGTAACAAGCCCATCGACCTCCCTAATGCACGCATCTCCTATAGAAAGCACCTCTGTGTGTCTGTCTGCCTTGACTTGCTGGCTTCAGGGAGTCAGTGCTGGGAGGGGAGGCCTCTATTCTCAGGCAGGAAGTGCAGGAAGTTCAGATGGGATCCGGAGGTGGGCTCTTACTGACTCTGGGCAAGGGACTTTCTGTTTTTCTTCTCTCATCCGTTAAAATGACAGTGACATGCTTCTAGGATCAGAGACGATTCAGTTGTATCTTCACGTGAACCAGAGTATTACCAGCATCTCACAATCCAAGTATTTAATAAGCCACTTTGTACATTCATTGGTTCTCACCGAGTGTTTCCTGAGCTCTGTCTTGGGCATCGGCTTTCAGATCAGGGCCAGCTGCTACCCTGCAGAGTTTATGACCAGTGGTGTCGGTGTTTCCTCAAAGGAGATGGGAGAACATTCCCCGGAGACGTGCTCCTGGTTTAAGTGGTTGGATGAATTGTACTGAGCCTGATCATGTGGACAGCGAGGTGGCAGCCCCCAGGGACAGGCCAGGGGGCGGGTGTAACTAAGAGCAGCGTGTTGTTACTCACATGCTGTGTTTGGGGACCACCAACCCCTGGGCCAGTTATCCCGGTCAGTGAGGCTGTACTTCCCACGTGAAGCCGCCCTTCCTACGTTAACGCTTATTCCACCGTCATCCAGTCACAGAGCACTGACGACAGTCATTCATTAGTCCCCTGAGAGGGCTCTTCGTCTCGAGCTGCGTTGCAGAGAACGGGACTCGAGCTGCCGACCGGGGAGAGCGGACGTAACCACTCAGCTTGTATTAGCAGAGAGCGGGGAATGTGACAAGTCTGCAGTTGCTGCTCTTACAGAGATGATGAGCTGTCTCGAAGCAGCGATTTGGCTACAAGAGAGCCCACAAGACTCCAAGCAAATTTGTCACTTTGTGTTCCCCTCCTTTTTTGCTAAGTGTTAATGCAAGTTTGCAGTTGAATTTCAGATATTCTGAAATGGTGTTTCTTTCTTGGCATTCATTGATGCCACACTGAAAGCAGAGTGCTAAGTAGAGCATGTTTTTCTTTTGCACCCAAAATGAGTCTTGGAACTACATCTTCGCGTTATCTTTCTTCAGTTATTCTCTTGCTTTGGCTTTCCAGTCCCCTGACCCAG
This sequence comes from Bos taurus, assembly GCF_002263795.3. Lineage (NCBI taxonomy): Eukaryota > Metazoa > Chordata > Mammalia > Artiodactyla > Bovidae > Bos > Bos taurus. Next base: position 15,745,106 of record NC_037339.1, read on the forward strand.
ACACCATCCCATCTCATTTAGTTCCTGAAGCTTCTGTTTAGCCAGTGCTATTGCTCCAACATGGCTTCCCAGGTGGCACAGTGGTAGAGAATCCACCTGCCAATGCAGGAGATGCAGGAGACGTGGGTTCGATCCCTGGGTCAGGAAGATTCCCTGGAGGAGAAAATGGCCACCCACTCCAGTATTCTTGCCTGGAGAATTCCACGGATAGAGAATCTCATGGACAGAGAGGCCTGGTGGGCAACTGTCCATGGGGTCGAAAAGAGTCAGACGTGACTGAGCACAGTGAAGCAACTGCTCCAACATGACCATGAGAACTGCACTTGGACTTTTAAAATAGGAGGCAGATGTGTTTTTTTGGAGTCAAGTAAATCATGTCTGATTTTAGGATCTGTCCTGGCATTCCTTAGGGTCAGAAAAGACTTCAAAGAAAATATTCAAAAGAGGGGAACTTGAGAAGAAATCAGAAGATATCTATTAGAAATACGCTCTTAAAATGCCGCCGGCTGGAAAGGGTAGTTTTCAGATCACAGGAGGAATCGGAGCTGTCCGAAGGAAGAATCTGCCTGTGGAATTCTGACCGATCTCAAAATGATGTAGTGACAACCGTCAGATCGGAGAAGGGTGATCAGTCCCCACCAGGAGGCAGGTGACAAAGTTACGGAGCCCGATGTCTCCTTGAGATAGATAATGCGGGGTTCCAGACGATGTGGTCTTAAAAGGGTCATAAAAAGCCCTGAAAGCTTGATGGATGTGGACATCATATATATTTTTTTCCCAAAATAAAGAATGGGATCCTATAAAAGCATTTCCTAAGTAGGAAAAGATGATCTTTGCATGGATGGACTGAAGCCCTCTGGGCCCCGTGTCACTTGCTGCCGGCTGTCCCTACCATATGCGTGTTTTCTGGTTGTGCTCTCGGGTGTTTCTTTTTTTTTTCAGATTTATTTATTTTTTATTGTTTGGCTGTGGTGGGTCTTCATTGCTGCATGTGGGCTTTCTCTAGTTGTGGTGGTCGAGGGCTGCTCTTCATTACAGCGAGCAGGCTTCTCATGGTGGTGGCTCCTCTCGTTTCAGGGCACCGGCTGTAAGCCCAACGACATGGGCTCGGTAGTTGCAGCTTCTGGGCTCTAGAGCGCAAGCTCAGAAGTTGCAGTGCATGGACTTAGTTGCTCCTCGGCACGTGGGAACTTGCAGCACCAGGGATCGAACCCATGTCCTCTGCATCGGCAGGCGGATTCTTAATCACTGGACTACCAGGGAAGCCCCTATTAGATGTTTCAGGCTTCCTTTTAATGGCAATGGCAATGATGTATTGTTTTCAGCCTTTTGGGAATCTTTCTGCATTTTGAGAACTCTTTTTTTGTTTTTTAATCTCAATATTGGAGCTAGTGGTAAACATGTTTCCCCCCGCACCACCCGCCCAACACAGAAGCCCAACTCACAAGCCCAGCTGCAGCTCCAGTCAAAGGTCAGGCAGGTGCCCAAGTCTCGAGTATTCCTCAAAAAGCCTCCAGCAGTTCCCCGCTGCTGTCAATAATGGTAATTATAATTATAGAGCCAGTCCCCTGAGGAGCTCAAAGCACTTTCTGGATGCTGCGGCATTGATCCTCATAACACGAGTGGAACAGGGGAAGGAGCAAGCGTTGTCATCACTTTATAGATGGAAAACGTCACCAAGGGAGGCAGAAATGATTGTCTGTTCACATGGAGCAGGTTACGATGTTGAGGTTTTATGGATTCAGTTGTGTGCACTAATTGCTGGGTTAAAATGCAGCACCGCCCCACCCCCGCCCCAATCAGCCTTTGCCCAGAAGGATGTCAGCACAAGCCTATCACAAGGACTTTGCTCTATAAGTGTTAGTGATAGTAGCTCAGTCGAGTCTGACTCTTTGGGATCCCATGGACTGTAACCCACCAGGCTCTGTCCATGGATTTCTCCAGGCAAGAATACTGGAGTGGGTTGCCATTCCCTTCTCCAGGGGATCTTCCCGACCCAGGGATTGAATCCAGGTCTTCTGCATTGCAGGCAGATTCTTTACCATCTGAGCCACCAGGGAATTTGCTCCGCAATGCAAAGTCATTAAAAGATAAGTTAGTTCTTTTTCTTTTATTTGTATTTTTACCTAACAAGCTATAGGGCAGCTTGTTGTAAAAGTTATATCCAAGTAAAGATAAAAGAACAAAGGCCAAATATTAGGTAATGGGCATGGGGGTGGGGGCAGCAATGGGATGGGGGTAAGAGAGTGGTGCTGGAAGGTATGTGTCAAAACCAGTTAGTACCACTGAACTTAGCATTTAGCTGTGGGATTCCTGGCTGCTGCTGCTGCTGCTAAGTTGATTCAGTTGTGTCCGACTCTGTGTGACCCCATAGATGGCAGCCCACTAGGCTCCCCGGTCCCTGGGATTCTCCAGGCAAGAACACTGGAGTGGGTTGCCATTTCCTTCTCCAATGCATGAAAGTGAAAAGTCAAAGTGAAGTCATGCCTGACTCTTCGAGACCCCAAGGACTGCAGCCTACCAGGCTCCTCCGTCCATGGGATTTTCCAGGCAAGAGTACTGGAGTGGGGTGCCATTGGCTTCTCCTGGCAGCCAAGGCTAAAAAGGGAAGCTAAAGATGTATGAAGGTTGTGTGCGTGCTTGTGCTCAGTTGCCAAGTCGTGTCTCACTCTTTGTGACTTCATGGACTGTAGCCCGCTAGGCTCCTCCATCCATGGGATTTCCCAGGCAAGAACAGTGGAGTGGGTTGTCATTTCTTTCTCCAGGGGATCTTCCCCAACCATGGATCAATTCTTCACTGAAGGCGGATTCTTTACTGCTGAACCACTGGAGAAGCCCATGAAGGTCTCTGTATGTGATGAAATACACTGTGATGCGAGAAGAATTTAGGTGTGTGAGCTCAATCAGATAAGTTAGCCTAGGAACAAAGGTTTCATTCTGCATCTTATGAGGGAGCACCTTGAGGCTAGATCACAAAGACTGGCTGCTCACACACCATGCACATGCACACACACGCCCACCCTCATGTTTCTGTACTTAAATGTTGAAGGTGAAATGTGGTTGAAATTCGCATCAAGGGCAAACTTGAAAGGGGCAATGGGATTAGAAGGCTGTAAAGTGGCCATTTGGTGGTTGACAGGTGAAGGCAGTGGCGGAAGTATTTTGCCAGCCTCCGTCTTTCTGCAATATTCCATGATGAACCATGGATTCTTCTTAACACTCATTCTTTCAGTTTCCTTCTCCCTGACCTGCATATCGCTTGCTTGTATAGAATCTCCGAATGTGAATGACCCTGGGGGCAGTTGTATCAACATATACCCTCAGGGCAAGCTCTGACTTCCAAATAAGTACAAATTCCGAAAGGACTCCTTGCTCATCATTGCTGCAAAGTAACCAAGTCTCCAAACTCTCTGCAAATTGGAGGTTCTTTACACAGTGTTTGTAAAAGAGGCAGCTGGGTATTTCTGTCTTTTTTCCTTGTGTTCGTGTTAAACTGTCTGAGAATAACCGTGAGGGTTTCGCTTTTAGAGGGTTAGCTTTTTCAGTTCTAGAAAATGGATGAGGATGTATTGTCCAAACAAAACATTGGTGTTCCCAAAGTGTTCAGAGATCTCGAACATTCTTTCAAACATCATCTTCATGAGCAATGTCCCCTCCATTAAATCCTGCCCATGGGGGTGTGTATGTGTGTGTGTGTGAGAGAGAGAGAGAGAGGGAGAATGTGACAGCTAGAAACGGAGCAGAAAAGGAAAAGATTGGTTAATGTCACCTTAGATAATAGTGCCTCTGAAGCCACTTGCCGCCTTTTTAACCAGGGGTAAAAAACAACTTGATTTCAGTATTATTGATATTATTTCTGGCTCTTGAAGACCTATGAAATGAAAACTAAGCTTTAAAAGCTTTGCAGTTAATTGCTGCTGAGTTAAGCATTTTTTTTAAACACCTTTGTGCTGACGCATAATTTAGAAAATCGATCAGGAAGATGAGGAATAAAAATATGGGTCTAAAATATTCCTGGCTAATTACACACTGCTGTAATAAACTCTGAATGGCCCAGAGCACCATGGAGAGGGGCCGAGGCGCGTGTGGAGGGCGGCCAGAGAGCTGGCGTCACAAAGCGGGGAAAACACAGCAGAGCAAAGGGCCCCCGTCTGCCCTGATGAAGGGTTTCTTATTTGAAATTAGTCCTGGCATAACGTTTCCTTTAAGCGCTGAGCCTGCCAAAGTGTGGGGAGAGCCAGTGATTTTAGAATTGGAGGTGGTATTTATGCCTCTCATGAGTGAACAGGCACCGGTTGGTGAATAAGGCCAAGTCTCACGCCTGGCCCTGGACAACATTATAAAGGATGGGAATTGGCCCCCTGCTTCCGCCCCACCCCTTCCCTCCAGATTGGCCCCTTTGCATTTGGCTCTCAGTTTTCTCCATGCAACAGGACATGTCTTGATAGCAGACCATCACACCTTTCATGTTGCCGAAAGTGGGGTCCAGCTTCTCACAGCTCAGAAGTCAATAAAGACGCAAACATGGTGGGAAGGAAAGTTTGCTTTATTTCAGAGGCTGGCAACTGGGGCAGGGAAGGGCTGGCTCCTGTCCAAAGGCCGGCTCCTTCCCTGACAACCAGGGGCAAGAGCTTTCATAGACAGAGGGAGGGGGCTCCATGCAGAAACAGCACAGTCAGGTCTGACCGCCGTCTTGAAATTGGTCGTGAGGTGATCTGATCAGTGTCATCTATCTGATGGTTTTAGTTAGTCTTCAGTTCCAGGGTTGGTTTTTCCCCATTTCTTTGAGGCCAGTTCTCAAAACTGGGGCAGCTTATGTCATGGCTATAGTCTGGTCCTCATGTAGTTAACTTCATCCACCTGGTGGGGGTTTTAGTATCTGTAAGACAGCTCACAGGATGTGGCACAGAATATTATCTATAACCCTTGCTGCTGCTGCTGCTGCTGCTAAGTAGCTTCAGTCGTGTCCGACTCTGTGTGACCCCATAGACGGCAGCCCACCAGGCTCCCCTGTCCCTGGGATTCTCCAGGCAAGAACACTGGAGTGGGTTGCCATTTCCTTCTCCAATGCATGAAAGTGAAAAGTGAAAGTGAAGTCGTGTCTGACTCTTAGCAACCTCATGGACTGCAGCCTACCAGGCTCCTCTGTCCACGGGATTTTCCAGGCAAGAGTACTGGAGTGGGGTGCCATTGCTTTCTCTGCTATAACCCTTGAGAAGGAACTAAAGGTCCTTGATTTTGCCTCATTACTAAACTATTATTCTTTGGTCTTGTTTGACTATTTTTCGTTGTTTCTGCATTTTCTCACTTCCCTGATTAAACTTCTTTGCTTGGCTAAAGATTTTTGACAGACGGAAGGCTGGCTGAGGACACGGGGGACAAAGACCATAGCGTCCTGCTCTGTTTCACGTGGTGTAAATTTAAGCCTGTATTTTTCCTCCCAAAGAGGGCGATAACACTCCCAAGAACGCCAGAATTTGTTCTTGGGGGTAGGGGGGCAAAAAAAACCCCCCAAAAAAACCCTTGTACTTTTTATGTATAAAGCTCAGATAGATATACAATGCATGAACAGATTCATTGTATCTGTATATCTGTGGCATTAAAATTCTATAAATGAGGGGCAATTAGGAAAAAAATGTTTAAGGCTCAGGAATGGGAGGAGGTGAGATCATGAAGATAAGCCGGGAAAACCCTTCCATCCATTGAAGAGCTTTGGCCTAAGTCAAAGGAAGCGGCCGTTTCCCAGATGGCCAGTTCTTTGGCAAGACTCTTTGCCAGTGAGTCCTTCTTTCGGGGGTCAGGAGGCTGAAGAAATTTATTGAGAACCATTGCGTTGTCTCAGACACCCGTGTGTGTGGGGGGGTGGGTAAAAAGTAGACTTCCTCATGCAAGGAGTCATTCCCACCCAGGAAATGAAAAATTTCAGAATCATCTGAGAGGCATTAGGAAGAAAAGCAGCAGGAGGAGAAAGCAGAGGAGGAGGAGACGAGGAGGAAGAAAAAGCCGCTGCAGAAGCGGCCGTGACTTAGAGGAATTTGCTTTCCCTTGAGGATCACGTCCTCTTCTTTCTTGGTTTTCTGTGATTGAACATATTTGGCTGATAAAGAAGACTGCTATCAGAACAGAAAGGTGGGAGGTAAATGCTTGCCACCGGTGGTCTCCCTTGCTGGAGTTTAAGCCCATCCCTTTCGCTGCCTGGCAAAATCCAGTTCTGGGATCCTTCAGAAAACAGCGCAAAGCTTCTTCCCTTCCCTGCCTTTGGCATCTTCTGTCTAGTTGGGTCCTTACTTTGTTCTCAGTCCTTTCTTTTGGCTGAACGAGCTTCTTGGTGCCCGATCTTGTGTCTGCCACCAGCCAGGGACAGTCAGTGAGTTTTGATAAGTCTTGCAGATGAATAATCAGCTCTCTTATCACCATCAGGGCATCCAAGGAGCACAGCGTTCTTCTAAGGATTAATTTAGCGCCAAACTTTAAGAAGTGAAGGAAGAAATGTATAGGAAATGACTAACCCATAGCTCGAATTCCCTACCTGGTAAATTGCTGAAACAATCAATGGCACAGTATGGAGGCCTCCTTGGGAAGTGAAGGAGATAAATGTGTTGCAGTTCCGTAATGGAGGGGATGGGGTCTGCAGATGGAGGTCCTTCTCAAGGGGGACATGGAGGGGCTGCCATGGTAACCTTGGCAGTGTACTCCTTGGCTCTTGCAAGTAGGTCTGGAATGTATTGGGCTAACTGGTTGGAAAAAGCAAAGGGAAGGGTCCCCTGTGGATTGTCTAGGGGTTTTCTCCCGTGGGTCATATGAATAGAAATCCATACATGTTTGGGCTACATGAATTTTTTATTGATAACAATAGTGAGTTAGAAGAGTCCCTGCTGGCCAATGAGGATCAGACTCGATTCAAACATGAATCAGGTGTGTTCAAGGCCTTAGTCATGTCTCCGTTTTGGCCATGAATCCTTTATAGTGTCCTAAGTTTATGGTATGATTTTAGTAATACTGGACATTAAAGGCTTTAAGTTTGCATGATTAATTACACTGACCTTGGTTTATACTAACTAATTCATCTATGCCGGCTGGCGTGACACCTGGCAGTGGTCAGTCATACAAAGATAACGGTGGACAGATGGCCAGACACTATGGCCCATGCATCCATGTGGATCAGAGCTTGGAGAGAACTTGTTTTTCTTCTCAGATCTCATGTAGGATGTCTTAACCCAGGGATCGAACCCAGGTCTCCCAGATTGCAGGCAGATGCTTTACTGTCTGAGCCACCAGGGAAGCCGCTTTTAGAGATAGGTGGGTTCAATTAGGCATTCTCAGATCCTATGTTGGATAGGGTCTGGGTCTTTGAGGGTGACAGCTGAATGACAGTTATGGATCCCGACGGGCACACTGTCCCAAAGAGGAAGCTGCCACCATCACCGCCTTCAAAGCCAGAAAAGTGAAAAGTGGAAGTGTTAGTCACTCAGTGTCTGAGTCTTTGAGACTCCTTGGACTGTAACCTGCCACACTCCTCTGTCCATAGAACCCAAACCTGGGTCTCCCACACCGCAGGCAAACTCTTTACTGTCTGAGCCACCAGGGTAGCCCCAAAGCCAGAAAACCTGGCTTCAAATCTTAGAACTACTGCATTTTCCTTGAATGACCTTGGACAAGATGTTGCTTCTCTTATCCTGAGTTTCCCCCTCCATTATTAAATGGAGATAATTCTACCGCTCTTAAGAATGAGATCTTGTATTTGCATGTTATCTCGGCATATCATATCACATTATTTCTAAAGAGACACGGACTGCATCCTGGTTGAGGAATCAGCAACATTGGTTCTCAGGCAAGTAAGTGATGCTGAAAGTCTCATAGAAGAAGAGGTCTATGTTTCTTTTCTTGCACTGACTTCAGGAATCTCTGTGCTGAATGAGGCATCCTCTGGCATTCCTCATCTTTCTAGTGACCGGGCAGAGATGATCCTGAAGTAGTTTGTGTCATTTCTACCCACAGAGTTGGACAGAGCTCAGTCACCTGGCCTCACTGTGGCTCAGGGGGCATGGGAAGTGCAGTCCCTGGCTGGGAAGTCACTTTCCAGAGACATCTACACTCCATGGTGGGCGAGAACACAGTTCTTTGGTGATCTGTAAGCTGTCCTTGATACAGGTAGTAAATGCAGAAGATCCTGGTATGTGGAGGAGAAGAGTCACAGGATAATAGGAATTAAGGGGAAAGAGGGAAAAAAGGGTTGGTGACCCTACCAAAAACATCTTGCTACACTAAGTAAACAGAGCTGTCTGTCTGCAGAAACTGGCCTCTTAGCTACTCTCATAAATAAGGTCTTGTATTTATTTTATTTTTTGGCTGTGCCATGCAACATGTGGGATCTTAGTTCCCAGACCTGGGATCGAACCAACACGCTCCTTGGTGGAAGTGCAGAGTCTTAACCACTGGACTGCCAGGGAAGTCCCAATAACTACTTTTTTTTCTTTTCTTTTTTTTTTGTTTATCTTAAAAAAAAATTTTTTTAACACCAAAATACTTTGTATTTGGGTATAGCCAATTAACAATGTTATGGTAGTTTCAGGTGAACAGCAAAGGGACTCAGCCGTACATATACGTGTATCCATTCTCCCCTGAAGCCCGCTCCCATCTAGGCTGGCACATGACACTGAGCAGAGTTCCATGTGCTGTATGATAGGTCTTTGTAACCACTTTTAAAGTCAACTCTCCAGGAATAGTCAAAAACCACTTGGCAACCATTTGATTTCTCATTCATGGCGAGTGTTTCATTGCAGTTTGGGCTGTATCTACTGCGTGCTGCAGTCCATGGGGTTGCAGAGAGTCAGATGCGACTGGGCGACGGAGCGGCTGAACAGACACTAGGGCATATCTGTGAAAGTGTCAGTCGCTCAGCTGTGTTCAATCCTGTGCGACCCCATGACTCGCCCGGCTCCTCTGTCCATGAGATTCTCCAGGCAAGAATACTGGAGTGGGTTGCCATTTTCTTCTCCAGGGGATCTTCCCAACCCAGGGATCGAACCCAGGTCTCCTGCATGGTGGGCAGATTCTTTACTGTCTGAGCCACCAGGGAAGCCCTGAGGATATTCCAGTAGAAAAAGGAATTTTGACTCTGATAGGGTTTGTAAGGTAAGCAGATTTTTCTTCCTATCATCATTCGGGAAATTGGTAGAAGACATTTAAGAGCCTCGGTTCAAGGTTACGTGGCAAACTCACACACTGTCCGGGAGCTTGAGTCTAGCCATGTCAACCACAGCCCTGGGGACCATTCACTATGTGGATAAACCTGGACTTTACTTTCCAACTCCAACACCTGCAGTCAAAGGAAGTCTTTTTTTAAAAAAATAATTCTTTTTTTTAAACTTATTTATTTGGCTGCATCGGATCTTAATTGCAGCACTCAGGATCTTTCACTGTGGCTCCCGGACTCTGTAGTTTGGCATGCAGGCTTAGTCGCCCCTCGGCATGTGGGAGTTTAGTTCCCTGACCAGGGATCGAACTGTGTCCCCTACATTGCAAGGCAGATTCTTAACCACTGGATCACCAGGGAAGTCCCAAAGGAAGTCCTTTTGTTACTCTGGCTGTGTTAGTAAAGAAATGCCTTCTGCTCCCCCTGCCGCTCTGCCTACACTTCTTTTAATATTGAGTTGTGTTACTTTTGTGGAAAACAATTTGCCATTTATCTGTGCAGTGTGATGGGAAATTCTGAGCTGCTTCGCCCATGTAAGTCCCTAGGAATATGTGGCTGGAGCCAGGACCTGCAGACAAACGTGTGGTCCAGGCTGGGTATACGCCTTCTGTTTTCCCTTCTCCTGGGCCCAGTGTTCATAAATAACATTCTATATTCCTGGACATAATACTTTTCTTCATGCCCTCCTCCCTTTTAAAGAGTTGAGTTAAAATGGAATTTTCCTTAATGATAGTAGGTAAAAGCAGTTTCACAGAATCAATTTCAATTTTAAGAGCACCTTGAGAATTACCAGGAATTGTGAGTTTTATTGTATTGAATTAATAGGCATTTCTGAAGCCAAGAGTCTAGAGTTCAGACTGTCAATTTTTCCCCCTTCTGGCTTCACTTCAAAAATCATAACAGAAAGCCTTATCTTAAAATGAAACTTCTGAACGACGTGCCTTGCCTTATGGAAATAAATTTAAATAAATAAATTTATCCATGAGAGCCTGCAATCATTTCAAGTTGAGGGTCTAGATTTGTATACAAAGTTTTCAAGGCATCAGGTCTTTTTGAGCCATTGCTTCTATTTTCTACTTAGCGGGTAAAGGGACAATCGAGTTCCAGTGCAAAAAACTTATCCTTAGACTCAGCTGTCCTAAGGATTAGCACTTGAGGATAGAAAGTGACACAGTTCTCTCTCTGACTGATAAGGGCTGCCCCAGACCCGACACTGTAATAGTGTAAAATGCAATCCCTTTACAGAAGATTCTTAGGGTGATTGGGCCTTGTGGGCTCGAATTTATGGTGAGACGGAATTTTGTGACCTGCCTTTGCATTTTCAAGGTCATTTGTGTGTCTTATAAAGTCAGAGATTTCAAACTTGGCTGTGCATTGGAATCATATAAGGAATTTTAAAAAGCATCGGTAGTTTAAATTCCACCCCTCTATTTTGTTTAGCTGCTGAGTGGTGTCCGACTCTTTTGCGACCCCAGGGACCATAGCCCGCCAGGCTCCTCTGTCCACGGGATTTCCCAGGCAAGGATACTGAAGCCCGTTGCTGTTTCCTTCTCTACCACCCCTATATGCTAACTCTGAATTTTGGGGAAAGGGGGTTGTCTCTGCAGGATTCCCGTGTTTTATTTATTTATTTTTTATATTTGGCTGTGCTGATGCTTCACTGCTGCGCTCGGGCTTTCTCTTGTTTTCGGTGAGCAGGGCTTGGGGAGGCTGCTCTTTGTTGTGGTACACAGGCTTCTCGTTGCAGTGGCTTCTCTCGTTGCAGAGCGTGGGCTATAGGGTGTGTGGGTTTCAGTCGTTGCGGCCTGTGGGCTTGGTTGCCCCAAGTCTTGTGGACTCTTCCCAGACCAGGGATCGAACCCACGTCCTCTGCATTGGCAGGTGGTTCTTAACCACTGGACTGCCAGTGCTTAAGTCCTCACACATTTTTAAAAATGTGCCTTGAGTAGGCTCTGATGTAATTGGTTCCCTCCGTTTGGGAATCACGTGGGTCATCCTGTGTGTTCCTTAGGTCCAGGCGCTGCTCTTCTCTTTGCTCCAGGATGCCGACTCCATGAAGGAGCTCTCTTGCTGTCTGGATTTGATCAGTGCAACAGGAGACGGGAGGCAGGAAGGTGGTGCAGGCGGGCATCCTTTCTCCTGACTCCCCTGTGGCATCTCCTTGGGCTGGCTGTGGCCTGTGTTGAAGGTACTGCTCCTCTCCCAGTGGCAGTCTTCCACACTGTCTTCCATGTTCTCAGAGTCACTCCCTCCTCTCGCCTCCTTGGGCCTTGGGCTGGGAGCCTTGGCCTAGGGGCAGCCCAAAGGGACTGCGCGGTGTCCTGGGGTGTCCCTACGCCCTGCCCACCATCTTGCAAACATTAGGTCATTCTGAAAAAGTGAAAGTTGCTCAGTCACGTCCAACTCTTTGTGACCCCATGGATTGTAGCCTGCCAGGCTCCTCTGTCCATGGAATTCTCCAGAGAAGAATACTGGAGTGGGTTGCCATTCCTTTCTCCAGGGGATCTTCCCAACCCAGGGATGGAACCCAGGTCTCCCACATCATAGGCAGATTCTTTACCACCTGAGCCACCAGGTAAGCCCTGAAGTCATTCTGAACTTACCTTAAATTTGGGGGGTCGCCTGATTTCTGCTGGGACCCTGCATGGTATAGGAATCACTAGAAAACTTGACTTTCCAAGTCAGCTCTCCTGTTCTGAAAGAGCTACTGCTTCTTTAAAGGTACCTGAGAGAGCCCAGACTGGGCTGACAGTGGAAGGACCAGAGAGAAATCCAGTTCCCCCAGTCTAGTACAGGAGGCAGTGCTGCAATGACTGGGGAGGCATGAAGCCACCACTGCCTCTTAGGGGCTTGGAGATGGTTCCTTTACCCTTAGGGAGACTCGTCTCAGTGAATGGTATCTTTGCTTCTTGGAAAACATCCAGTGTCACATTCTCATCGGAGAAAGGAAGTGTCCTGAGAAAAAGCTGGACTTTCCCAAGCAGTTATGGGGTGATGGTGGTTGGTGGACGGCGGTTCTCGTGCATCAGGGAGAGTGGATTTGAGGATGATGTGGTCTAGTCTCACATAAATCACTCACCCGCAAATGAACATGTGGCTTAAGACGATATCTGCAGTGATCGTGGGTAGAAGGTAAGAATAAGTGCACAAGAAGTGGCAATGACAGTCTCACTTCTAGAACTAGATATCACTTTTAATTTGAATTATTTTCATTTTGGGTAGCAGTTTAAGAGTCAGTTTAACATTCTTTGGAAGGACTGACACTGAAGCTGAAGCTCTAATACTTTGACCACCTGATGCAAGGAGTTGTTTCATTAGAAAAGACCCTGATGCTGGGAAATATTGAGGGCAGGAGGAGAAGGGGGCGACGAAGGATGAGATGGTTGGAGGGCATCACTGACTCAATGGACATGAGTTTGAGCAAGCTCTGGGAGATAGTGAAGAACAGGGCAGCCTGGCGTGCTGCAGTTCATGGGGTTGCAAAGAGTCAAACACGACTGAGCGACTGAGCAATGAAGACTCAGAGGAAAATTAGGCGGAAGGGACAAAGACTTCCCCTATGACCTTTGCCCTCACATATGTCCAGCCCCACCCCTAGCAACGTCCCCCACTGGAGTGGTGTGTTTGTTAGAACTGATGAACCTATGTAGACCCATCATAATTACTCAAAGCCCGTAGTTTAAGGGTCATTCTTGATGTTGTACAATCTATGGGTTTGGACACATGTATAATGATGTATGCTTATCATTACTGTATCATGCAGAGTATTAATATTTTCATTGTTCTAAAAACCCTCTGTGCTCCATCTATTCAACTCCTGTACCTCGTGCCCACTGATAAGTACTGGTGTTTTTTGCTATCTACAAAGTTTTGCTTTTCCAGAATACCATATGCTTGGAATCATATGGTACATAGCCTTTTAAATTGGCGTCTTTCATTTAGTAATATGCATTTAAGCTTCCTCCATATCTTTTCATGATTTGATTGCTCATTTCTTTCTGGTGCGTGTACCCACTGTAGTATCCTTGCATGGGAAATCCCGTGGACAGAGGAGCCTGGTGGGCTACAGTCCATGGGCTCACAGAGAGTCAGACACGACTGAGTGACTAGACAACAATATGCATTCAGCACTAAATAATATATAATATAAAGTATCTGGAAATATCATAGTTTGTTTATCCAACCACCTACTAAACGACACCATGGTGGCCTCAACTCTTTTAGTGAAGTTACTACGTAGTTGCACAAATACAAATTTATACCCACTATTACTAACGATGACCTTCACCTGAACTATGGTGTGTCTTGGAATACTATCTAATAAGGGTATAAAGCCAACAAGATAGGAAAAACAGACAGTAAAGATGTCTATCATCTTTTTTATATTGACTTAAAATAATGTCCTATTCAATGTAACATCTTAAAATTTTTTAATTAGTATAATGGAAAGTGCTTAAAAGCATCTTCTGAGGTTTCTTACTTGGTCGTGAAAAAAATAAAAGAGGCATACTGCTGGAGGAAATACTTGTTCTTCCCACGGCAATAAATACAGCTGAAATAATACATGGGAAAATACAGTGACAAGGCTTTTAATACCATTTACACACTGACAAGTTTCAAATTTATATTTCCATTCCAAATGCCTCTCTTGTAACTCCAGACTCTTCTTATAAGTGGCTGGTTTCTTGACACCTTCCCTTGAATGTAATCTTCCTCAACTTAGCATGTCTAAACTGAATTCTTAATCTCCGTGCCTTGCCCCACCCCCAGTCTTCTTCCCCCTTGTAAATTACCACCACATTTTCTGCAGTGCTTTGATTAAAAGCCCTAGCTCCTTTCTCCCTTGCCCTATATCCAAACCCATCAGCAGGTCTCTTTGGTTCTTTATTTGGACTCTTACAATTTTCTTACCCTCTTATCATGACCTTTGAGACCATCTCTTGTTTGGACAATTGAAATTGGTCCCCTGTTCCTGCCTTGCCACATTGCAGTCTATACTCCATGGGCGGCCACAGAAATCTTTTAAAACTTAAGTCAGATCTCGCCACACTGCTGAGCACCCTCCAGGGGCTTCCTATCCTGGTTGGGGAAAAAAATCCTCTGACCTCTGGTCCTCTTGTCTTCCTGCACTCACTGGCTTGAGGCACACCGACCTTATGGTTCAGCCACACCAGTTAGGCTCCTACCCCAGCACCTTTGCCCCTGCTGCCCCTCTGCCAACTGCTCTTCTTCCAGATACTCCATGGATTACCCACAATGCCTTTGCTCAAATGTCACCTTCTTAAGGAAGTCTTCCTTATCACCTGAAAAGGCTCACTCTCCCACTTGCTATCCCAATATCCTGTTGAACTTTTCTTTGGAGTGCTTACCCTGATATGTACTTGTTTTTTTTTTTTTTTGCTTACCATCTGTTTTCCTGCATAGGCATACAGCTCCGTGAGAACTTAATTTTGTGCCTTACTTTTTCAGCACCTAGGACAGCGACTGACTCAGAGCACTTGCTCAATAAATCCTTTCTGAATGCCTGAATGAAATGAATATTCATTCCTTAGCCAGCAAAACTGCTGATAGATGCAGAGAAAACTTTGAAGAAAGTAGTATTGAAACAAATCAAGTAGTGTTTGTTATACAGCTGAGGGAAGTACAGATACAATTTCTCCTTCAATAATAAAGCATACAAAGAGCTATTCTTTTGTGAACCAATTATAGGATGACAAGTCAGAAAAGATGTCATCTCAGCTGTAAATAACTTTACTAGAAATATTGTTCTGATGGAACAATTGTTTAAAATAACATTTGATGGAGCATCTGCTTTAGAATATGAAGAGGATGAGGGGTGAGTGTACAGGGATAGCATCACTCAGGCAATTTATTCACTGGGTGGTAATTCACAGTCAAAGTGTCACAGCAAAGCAATCAAACCCAAGACATGCACAATGAACTAGATGATACCATGGATGCAATTGATCTGATTTTTACAAGTGGGAGAGATGTACAAAATGCCAGGATCTTTGCAGTTATTTTGTAGCAAGATGGGGAGTGATGATAAAAATCACTTGTGTCTCAGAGATTTTGCAGTTGTCTCTTTTTACAGAAGAACAGTGTTCTAAATTTGCTAACCTTTTCTTGTGGTGACAAGTGGTTGTTAACTGTGTGATAGGAGCCATTTTTTAAAAGATTAAGAAACAGTTTTTGCCTTCGTGGAAGTGACAGCGTTTTAAGAATAAATAAGAGAGTTTAGAGTGTTTTTTGTTTTTTTTTTTTTAAGTAAAACCTCATTCAGTGAACATTTGGGATGCAAATTTTAGCAATAAATTTTGCATTATTTGGGGATAGGACTGAATACTAAATATTGCTATTTAGAAATTGCTGTCAATTCTGTAAATATTTTTCCATTTGGATCAGCAGACCATTGTGAGGTACCCTTTTCATTGAGGACAGTCATTAAGTCCAAAAACAAAAGTAAACTGAACTTAGAATCTGACTTTTGGCTTACTACATTAAACCAAGATTTTAAGAAGGAATAACATTTAAAAAAATTCACACTGTGCTCAATAAAAGTATTACTCTCTATTTTTTGGTAAAAACAAAAATTATTTTGTGTTTTTAATGAATAAGATAAAATAGCATTCTTATAGAAGTTATTTTCTTTGTTTATCCTGTAAAATTTCAATTTTGAGTGTGTTTTATCACATGCATGCCTTAATAATATGTAAGAAAAAGCATCAAATTTATAAATTAAGAAATACACCTTTAGGGGTTTACACTGGAAGTATATTTTTGGTAGGATTTACTATGAAAAGATTTTGTAGCCCACTGGCTATAGATTACCAATGTTCATATGTAATTCCCTGGTACAGTGTTCAAAATAGTCTGGGTCAAATTTGTGAGAAGATCTGAAGAATATTTAGTGTCCAGGGTTTGTCTTGGGGCAGTAGGGGCACTCAGGGCATTTAAGCTGATGGAAACGCTGGTTTATAAACAGTGATCATATGACTGAATGTTATTAATAAGCACATACTGCATGCCAGACCCTGCACAGGGCACTCATACCCACCTTGTTTCATGATGACAGCAAACCATTCCTTCAGTTCAGTTCAGTCGCTCAGTCGTGTCTGACTGCGACCCCACGGACTGCAGCACATCAGACTTCCCTGTCCATCACCAACTCCTGGAGCTTGCTCAAACTCATGTCCATGAGTATATTAATAATGAATAATAATTATTAATAATGATTTCATGTGAGATACTCTTCAGCTGATTCCTCTGGGGACAGAGGATGGCAGAGGGATGCTATTCTGATAGGGAAGGGAGAAGGTGAAGGAGGGCAGGATGTATGTGAAGTTGAATGTTCACATCCTAAATTATCAGCATAAATCTGAAAGTCATTGAATTAGAAATGGACAGAGCAATATAGTCTGCCATTTGCTGAAGTAGAAGGTAAAAATCAAGAAATAAAATGCATTTTTTGTTCCAAAAAATGATTTCAGTTCACCTGAACTTTTTGTGAATTATTTTATATTTTTTAATTGTGGTGAAATACACATAACTTCAAATTTAGCATCTTAATAATTTTGAGTGTGCAGTTCATTGGCTTTGAGAGCTTCATACTGTTGTACAACCATCACCGCCATTCATTTTCAGAACGCTCTCCATCCTGCAAAACTGAAACTTTGTATCTGTTAAACCAAAGTTTTTCTTTACTCCCTCAGTATTATAACTTTTAAAAACTTTTATTTTCATTTATTTAATTTATTCTTGAAGTTCAGTTGGTTTACAATATTGTATTAGTTTCAGCCACCCGAACTTGTCAATCAACACAGTTACCTATCACTATTGTGGGTGAAGCCTACCCACCACTGTTCTGAAGTCTTTCGTCTCCTACATTATCTAGTTTGGCCCTCCCCACAACTCCAAATTTTAAGGACTATCACACCTATTCTATCGCCAAAGAAACTGAGGCTTAGCAAAAGTAAGTGGCAGAGGTCACACTGCCAGCTCAGAGTGGAAAAGGGGTCTTAGGTAGGTGCTGACTTCACTGTTTCAATTCCAGTGAGAAGGCGAGTGTTTCTCTGACATGGCCACCTTTAGAGGTTGGCCTTCCGTATGGTGTTGCCAGCCCGATCTCAGACCCACGTTTCAGACGTCTGAACACGTTAAAACTCACTGAGGAAGCTGAGCAGATGGAGCCCTTGTTACTTCTTGAAGAGACACTATAATCAATTTATTTGGCACAATTTAGAGATCACATGCTATTAAACATTTTGTTATCATCAGGGAACAACTAACGGATACTTAGTTGAAGGGGTTACACATTTAACTAATTTGATGATTTCAAAATTTTGCTTACACTGAATGTACAGAATCACATAAATTACTTTTGAAAGTGAAAATGTTAGTCACTCAGTTGTGTCTGACTCTTTGAGACCCCAGTGACTAGCCTGCCAGGCTCCTCTGTCCATGGGATTCTCCAGGCAAGCATACTGGAGTAGGTAAGTCATTCCCTTCTCCAGGGGATCTCCCCAACCCAGGGACTGAACCCATGTTTCCTTTTTTTTTTAATATATTTATTTTAATTGGAGGCTAATTACTTTACAATGTTGTATTGGTTTTACCATACATTCACATGAATCTGCCATGGGTATACACATGTTCCCCATCCTGAACCCCCCTCACCTCCCTCCCTATCCCATCCCTCTGCGTCATCCCAGTGCACCAGCCCCGAGCACCCTGTCTCGTGCATTGAACCTGGACTGGCGATCTGTTTCACATATGATATTATACATGTTTCAATGCTATTCTCTCAAATTATCCCACCCTTGCCTTCTCCCACAGAGTCCAAAAGACTCTTCTATATATCTGTGTCTCTTTTGCTGTCTCGCATACAGGGTCATCGTTGCCATCTTTCTAAATTCCATATATATGCATTAGTATACTGTATTGGTGTTTTTCTTTCTGGCTTACTTCACTCTGTATAATAGGCTCCAGTTTCATCCACCTCATTAGAACTGATTCAAATGTATTCTTTTTAATGGCTGAGTAATACTCCATTGTGTATATGTACCACAGCTTTCTCATCCATTCATCTGCTGATGGACATCTAGGTTGCTTCCATGTCCTGGCTATTATAAACAGTGCTGCAATGAACACTGGGGTACACGTGTCTCTTTCAATTCTGGTTTCCTTGGTGTGTATGCCCAGTAGTGGGATTTCTGGGTCATAAGGCAGTTCTATTTCCATTTTTTTAAGGAATCTCCACATTGTTCTCCATAGTGGCTGTACTAGTTTGCATTCCCACCAACAGTGTTAAGAGGGTTCCCTTTTCTCCACACCCTCTCCAGCATTTATTGTTTGTAGACTTTTGGATAGCAGCCATTCTGACTGGCGTGAGATGGTACCTCATTGTGGTTTTGATTTGCATTTCTCTGATAATGAGTGATGTTGAGCCATCTTTTCATGTGTTTGTTAGCCATCTGTATGTCTTCTTTGGAGAAATGTCTGTTTATGAACCTGTGTCTCCTGCACTGGCAGGCAGATTCTTTACTGCTGAGCCACCAGGGAAGCCTACCCTCCTCAGCGAAAGTAACAGACCTTCCTCAGCACATCTTGCAGTTTAGAGAGGACAGGCGTCATGTAATTCACTTCACCCATGCAACGCCTCATCTCTTCCTCGACAAATGAGAAGGAGAGGAAGGTCAGCACATACCCCTGCGCGCTTCCGACTCCTGGGGCCGAGAGCTGCAATTTCTGTGGCTCTCTGGAGGAAGCACGGGGGCCCCATGCTCTCTATGGACCCTCCTGCTTGTTGAATTTCCCCCTGCGATTCATCAACAGGCAAGTTGCAGACGTGCGAAGCCCGTGTGCGTGCTTGCCCTTTGCTTTGTGTCTGCTCTACCTGTCTGCTTAGATTAGAAACCCATGAGGCATATCTACCTCCGAGTTCTGGGCCGCGCCCACCAGTTGTGGATGCTCACGGCACGTGGATGATTGATGATGGTGTTAATCTGAGTAATAACAAGGCACGTGGAGCACAGTCTCAAGGAAGGTTTTCAGTGCTGGGTTATGGATGCGTGTCTCCTGCTGAGGAAGAAGGGACCCGTCACGGGCAACTGCAGATGCCAGTACCAGGATGCCCAGCTCGAAATGCTCTTCCCTTAAAAGCAAAAGGCAAATCAAGCAAGCAAAGAAACAAGCCGCCGGGCAAGCTGTAGTGTCGAGCAGGTTTTAACAGCAGCACCAGTTGAGTGTCAGCTGCTTTGAGATTATAAATCAAAGGGAGCAAGGTAATTTTCTATGAAGGCGCCAAAACAATGATTATTGAGAGCTTACTGTCAGCTTCTTTACATCGGTACTCTCAAATTAATTGTAATTTCCTCATTTTGGAGATGAGGAAACAGGGCTTCTGAGATGTGGGGTCATTTGCCCAGGTCACATAGCGATACAGACTGAATATTTGCATCCCTCCAAAATTCATATTTTGAAGCCCTCATCCACAGTGTGATGGTTATTTCGAGGTTTGGCCTTTGGAAGGTAATTAGGTTTGGATGAAGTATTAAGGATGGGATTAGTGTGCTTATAAAAGAGAGAGACAAGAACACACATACACACACACACACACACACACACACACACACACACACACACTCTGTCTCTCTCTCTTTTTCTCTCTCTCCTCCATGTGATGACACAGCGAGAAGGTGGCCATCTGCAAACCTGGAAACGGGCCTTATCAGGAACTGAACCTGCCAGCACCTTAATTCTGAACTTCCCAGTCTCAAAAACTATATGAAATAATTGTCAGTCATTAGGTCATCCAGTCTGTGGATGTGATAGCAGACAGAGCTGACTAAGATCCGTAGTAAATAACTATTTCTGGGCCCCCAGATTTGTACCCAGGTCTGCAGTGGCCAGTGGCCATGACCTTGCTATCTTGCAGCCTTCTTTATTCTTATCAGAACTTTTTGTTTGGGTTCAGTAAAAGAAGTTCTTTTCATGCTAATGTGGCAGGTCAGTCCATGTGCCTATTTGCTTTCCTTCCTTCCCTCAGCACTCTCCCTCCTAGGACTAGGTGGGAAGGGGCTTTGATCAGATAACAGTGGATAACCGAGTCTCCCAGAATCTGGAGACAATGCGTGTTTGTTGTCTTAAGCCATTCGGTTCATGGTCCTTTGTTTGGGCGTCTCTAGGAGACGCATCCAGCTGCCTCTCTGTTTAGTCTTCCCAGCTCAGCCTCTAGTGTGGATATGAAGGTGCTTCCGTGAGGTGTGTGTATAAGGGAAAACTGACTTGTGTTTTCAGGCGGTATGAAAGTTCATCACTTACAGAAACACTTGGGGCAACAGAAAAGAGCCAGTGTTGATGAGGGTGTGGACAATTGGGGAACCCTTCTGCACTGTAGCTCAGCTGGTAAAGAATCCACCTGCAATGCAGGAGATCTCGGTTCGATTCTTGGGTTGGGAAGATCTGCTGGCTACCCACTCCAGCATTCTTGGGCTTCCCTGGTGGCTCAGCTGATAAAGAATCCTCCTGCAATGAGGGAGACCTGGGTTCGATCCCTGGGTTGGGAAGATCCACAGGGTGGCAAAGAGTCGGACATGACCAAGTGACTTTCACTTCACTGCACTGCTGTGGGGAGTGATGGTATAGCTGCAATGGAAAACAGTATGGAAGTTCCTTAAAAAATTAAAATTAAATTATGTATGATCCAGCAATCCTACTTCTGGGCTTATATCCAGAAGAAATAAAAGCAGACTCTCAAAGAGATATTTACACCCTTGTGTTCACTGCAGCATTATTCACAATAGTCAAGAGGGAGGAAGTCCCAGATGTTCATCAGCTAATGAGCGGATAAAGGAAATGTGGTACGTGAACACAAAGACATATTATGTTGCTTAAAAAAGGGAGATCCTGTCACATGTTCCCAAACAGAGGTGTCTGGAAGGCGTCGTGCTAAATTAAATAAGCCAGTCACAAAAGGACAAATACTGTAAGATTCCAGTTATATAAGGTACCTAAAGTAATTGACGGAGAAGGCAATGGCACCCCACTCCAGTACTCTTGCCTGGAAAATCCCATGGACGGAGGAGCCTGGTAGGCTGCAGTCCATGAGGTTGCTAAGAGTCGGACACGACTGAGTGACTTCACTTTTCACTTTCCTGCATTGGAGAAGGAAATGGCAACCCACTCCAGTGTTCTTGCCTGGAGAATCCCAGGGACGGGGGAGCCTGGTGGGCTGCTGTCTATGGGGTCGTACAGGGTCGGACACAACTGAAGCGACTTGGCAGCAAAGTAATTGAAAGCACAGTAATAGGGACTTCCCTAGCAGTTCAGTGTTTAGGACTCCTCACTTCCACTGCAGGGGCACGTGTTCAATCCTGGTTGGGGAACTAAGATCCTACATGTTGTCTGGTGTTCCCACCCACCGCCTCACCACCCGCCCCCCGCCGACAAAATCATAGAAGTAGAACATAGAGATGGTTTCTAAGGGTTGAGGGGAGGCAGGAGTGGGAGGAAGTGTTTAATGGTCCTAGAAATTCAGTTTTGCAAGATGAAAAGATTCCATCGATCCATTGCACAGCAATGTGGATATTCTTGACACTCCCGGGCTGTACGCTTGAAAATATTTAAGATAGAAAATTTAATGTTATGTGTTTGTTATTTGTATGTTTGTTATATATATGTTGTTATATGTGTGTGTTATATGTCTGTAACCACAAATAAAAAAATAAAATACAAGTTAAAAGAAGAAACCCTGGGAGAAATTCTCATTGAAAATAAGACATTCTTTGCTAATGGTAATGGGATTAACTACCCTCTTGGCTTTTGCATATGTATGTCTTTGATTTTCTTGTACATTGGATTTTCTTAAAGCAAGGCTTGTGTGTGACTAAGGGGTGGGAGCTTTCGGTGGGTTGTTTTGGTGGCCCTGATCCATCATTCTCTTCACTGTGTGTGGTATAATAACATGGGTTTGGAGCTTTCTGCCTAACAGGAGACTTGAAATACATGAGTGTTCCCACTGACAGCCTCCAGGGACAAATGATTTGACAGAATGGAGGCCAGGAGACTAGACTGCTCGTTTCATGAAGCCCAGGTGTCAACAATTGCTACATGTGATCTAGTAAAAATATGTATTTGGTCTTGGCCCCCAGTTCCTGGCACAGAGTAACTAAAACTTTTGAGATTTCTTGAGTGACAGTATGTTTTATTATTCAATCTTCAAAGGCCAATGAAATAATCAATCATGACCATGTAATGAAACCTCCGTAAAAACCTCTAAATGACAGGGTTTGGAGAGCTTCCGCGTTGGGGAAACGCAGGGAGATTCCGGAAGTGTGGTTTGCCCTGATGAGTATGGAAGCTCCGCCTTCCTCTCCCCTCATATGTTGCCTTAAACATCTCTTGCGTTTGGCTTTTCCTGAGCTGTATCTTTTATTTTATTTTTTAAAAAGCCCTGTAATTGTAAGTAAAGTGTTTTCCTAAGTTCTTTGAGCTTTTCTAGCCAATGATCGAAATTAAGGATTGGGTTGTGGAAACCCCTGAGGTACAGCTGTTAGTTGAAGTACTGGTGGTCCAGTTTCTTGCAGAGAATTCCATGGACAGGTGCCTGGCAGGCTACAGTCCATGGGGTGGCAAAGAGTCGGACACGACTGAGCAACTAAGCATGAGTCTGAGTGAAAGACTGGTAGCCCAAGGGGCTTCCCAGGTGGCGCTAGTGGTAAAGAACCCACCTGTCAATGCAGGAGACAGAAGAGATGCGGGTTCGATCCCTGAATCGGGAAGATCCCCAGAGGAGGGCATGGCAACCCACTCCAATATTCTTGCCTCAGGCAAGAGCTGGGATTTCCCCCAGGACAGAGGAGCCTGGCAGGCTTAGAGTCCATAGAGTCACACAGAGTCAGACATGACTGAAGTGACTCAGCATGCATGCATTAGTGGCCCAAGACTCCTGACTGGCATCTGAGGTGGGGGCAGTTCTGTGGGGACTGAGCCCTTTAACTTGGGGGATCCGGCATGAATGTCAGGTAGGGTGTGTCAGAATTGAATTGTAGGACCTCCAATGGGTGTCAGAGAATTGAAGAATGGGTTGGTGTCAGAAAACATCTCAGACTCCATTTGTTTTTCTCTTGGTCTGGGAAGAGTTCAATTTGGATTTCTTCCTTCTTGAGTAATCCAAGTAGAAAATGCCGCCTCTGGAGAGAGGAAAGGGGTCTCAGTCCAGCCTGGCAGTGGAGATGCAAATGTCAGCCAGGATGACCAAACAGGGGTCCAGTGTTTGGGCTATTGTGTGTCACACCGACCCTGACCGGCCACGTGGGCACAACCAGATGCCTGGCCAGCAGACCCCTCATTCCCACCTTCGATGCTCAGAGAGAGACCATGAGCCTTGAGAAAGACCGTATTGTTTTGTGATGTCACCTCTGGAATGTTCTGAGTGTTTTGGTGACCAGCTTCTGCACAGGACCTATACCTGGCACCTAACATTGGTATGGCTTTTTCCTTGAGCTAGGAATAGTAATGAGAAAAGGCAGTAGCTAAAGACTTTCAGAAGGCTCTGTCATCAACTGTAAGACGTGTCTTAATTTCTGTTCAGAGATTGATGAAGCATTTTATCAGATACCATCTTCACATTCTCCTAACGTACATAATTAACAGGAGGGGAGAAGTGGATAGTAGGAAGTCCTGTGTTTCACAGTTGAGCAGCTGAGGCTCAGACGATGGGCTGGAAAACAGAAATCTGCCTATGTTCTCTTTTCCACAGCACTCGAGGCCAAATTTTACAAGAAAAAGAGATACCAGATCTGAAAGCCTAGAAATTCCCATCAATGTGGTTCTACCTCAGGTAGGGATGAACACAGAAGGCTGTAACCTCTCAGTTTTGGCCGGAATAACCCCCCTCTTTCCAAGCTCTAGCAAGATACTGCAGGACAATGGTAGCCAGGGCCTCAGATTCTAGCTGTAGGTCAGCTGCCAGCCAGCTGTGTGCCGGGGGCAGGCCACTTAGTCACTCGAGGTCTTGGGTTTCCCGTCAAATGAGGAGGTGGGTTCAGTGATCTGATAAGACCGTCCAGCCTGACCGCTACAAGTTTCTGTGACAGTCTTTTCAAAATTAGATCGTTTGGAGCTTCTTTACCACCAGGGGGCGCTAGTGGTAAAGAATCCGCCTGCCAATGCGAGAGCCGTGAGACGTGGATTCGATCCCTGGGTGGGGAAGATCCCCTGGAGGAGGAAATGGCAACCCACTCCAGTATTCTTGCCTGGAGAATCCCATGGACAGAGGAGCCTAACGGGCTACAGTCCAGAGGGTTGCAAAGAGTCGGACACGACTGAAGTGACTTAGCACACACGCACGTTGTGCAACTACTCTGGACTTATGGGGAGAGAATTAGAACTGGGACTTGGGATCAAGGGCATAGGACTGAACCTATGAACCCGGGCATGGACCAAGGGGTATGGGGTCCTGTGGAGGGGCCAGGAAAATTAGGGCCTGCCGTGTACCAGAGACAGAGCATAAGGGGGATGAGCCTGAGGGGGTCAGAATGGAGGCCAGCGAACAGGTGACAGGCTGGACATTCTCAGTTCTCCTCCTGCTAAGCAGCCGTTTCCTGGGAGGGTCCTCCTGATTGGATTGTTTCTACTGCTATGTCACAAAGGGGGCAGCCTTGCTTCTCCAGAGTCACCTAAGGCCCTGGTGGAAGATCATGGCGGTGCAGCCAGAGGGGCTGAAATGTAGGGTGGAGGAATCCAACGCAGAGGTAACGATCTGAAAGATCTGTCCAGGGATGTGTGGGAAGAGGGTTGACTCCCCAGTGGGGTCTTGGAGGCATGAAATTAGAGGACAGCCTGCTGCCTGTGCCACACACAGGCAGATGAGCCTCAAGGGTACAACCGGAGGGGCACAAGTCCTGAGTCAGGCTCCAGACCCCTGCCAGGATGCGCTGGGCACACTCTGGGGGAAGTGTGCTCAGTCACTCAGTCATGTCCGACTCTTTGCGACCCCATGGACTGTAGCCCCACCAGGCTCCTCTGTCCACGGGATTCTCCAGGCAAGAGTACTGGAGTGGGTTGCCGTTTCCTTCTCTCTGGGGGTAAAGGGGCAACAGTGCATTTAGATGATCTGAGCAGGCTGTGAGAGGGATCAGTGTGCTGACTGGACCTCCCCAAAGGAGAGGCTTACGGCTGGTGGCAGGGGAAGGATTGATCTGAGTAACACGGGGAGGAAAGGAGACTGACCGAGCGCTGGTTTGGTCACGATGGGGCCCTGGGCGGTGCAGAGCGAGGGAGAGATTGTAAAGGACCGGGAACTGGGAACCGCAGCAAGGCCACTAGTAATGGCGGAGCTGGAGTTAGAGGCTTGAAGCCAGGTCAGTGCCCACGTCCTCTGCCACAAGCTGGGCACATGCCGCCTGCTTCTTCCCTGGCTTTTAGGAGAGGGTGCCTCCCCGCCCCCCATCATAACTGCCAAGCCCCGGAGCTCCCTGCACGAATCTGCCACATTCTGCTTCGTTCTGGTTCTGAGACTGAGTCCATTGGTTTCAAGAAGGAATTGCAGGAGCAGCTCTGTGTCTCCAGAAAGTGCCTCTGCCCTCCCCACCGCCCACTAGCTCCCAACCCTGCCTGAACGCTTCTCATTTGCATTGCAAATGTCTATGATTCTCTATTTGTTATCACCCTTAGGTCTTTTCGGGTCTTACTGATTTCCAGTTTTCCTTCCTCACAGTAAATATTTGTGTTTTCTAATCTGTTTCTCTCCAGCGCATTAACTTGCCAGCCTTCCCAAGTTACTTCCTTCCCAAGTTCTCTGCACGCTGCCCCCCACCTCCCTTGCCCCTCGGTTCCTTTTGTACATAACGGTTCAGTTCTCCCCAGCATTCCCGTTTCCCTGTGAGCGCTCTCTGTGAATCTCGAAGGCACTGTTTCCTGCGAGATTGTTAGTGAAGGCTCCTCCCCAGGTCAGAATGGGGTCCTATCGCCCCTCCAGGGCCCCGCCTTGTCCCTCCCTGTCGCCGTTTCTCAATCCCCTTTGTTTGGGTTTGTTCTTAAGAAGCTATGGAATCTATGGCTGACAATGCCTGTAGCTCTGCCAGTTTGAAAAAGTGTTAGGAGGAAGATTCAGAAGATTCTGTGTTAAACAATTAGCTAAAACCACCACGTATGACGAGAGAGGACATCTTTAGCCTCTTTGCTGTTAGTGTTAGGATTCTATCAAAATCAATTACACTGACCTGCGAGTTATCCTCTTATCTGTTAGCATTTATTAAAACCAACATTGACTTTCTCATGGCACTCAGGAGTGGAGTTGATTTAAGCATATGATCATGATACTCAGCCTTGTCACCTGATCTGAAAATTAGTGGCAGATTTGGAGAATCCCAGGGACGGGGGAGCCTGGTGGGCTGCCATCTATGGGGTCACATGGAGTCGGACACGACTGAAGCCACTTAGCAGCAGCAGCAGCAGCTGCCTTTCCTTCCAGCATATTCTGGGTCTCAGCTTCCCCAGGCTTGAAACGTAACCCCAGAGGCCTGAATGTTCTCTGACCATAACCCTCAGTAATGCTGGCAAAAGCAGGGCTTTAAAAAAAACCTGGTCAACAGACTTGGAGTCTGCTGAGGGCATTCGGACATCTCTTCTGGTCTGTGGTGACCATACTTCTCTGTAAGTGCAGAGAATCTCAGTGCCTGGCAACTAAACTGGCGAGTAGTGTCCAGTTCTGTTCCCAACTCTTCAGATGGGAGGCCAGCAACCTCGAAAGCTCCATCCCCGAAGGTCCTGTTCCTTAGACACCCCTTACATTCAGAAATACGCTTTGGTCTCATCACCTCCCCTCTGCCCTTAGCCCTACCCCCATTTCCAGCCGCCATCCCTCCTATGTGGTCTCCATTTGCCACACACGAGGCTGGTGATCTGACCGGAGCATGTAGTTGGTGATTTCATACATTTTCCTTCCAGGACCACATGTATTTTAAAAAGGGATGCTGGGGAGAAGGATAAAGAGTGAAAAATGAAAGTGTTAGTCGCTCAGTCATGTTTGCTACTCGGCAACCCCATGGACCTTCGGAGAAGGCAATGGCACCCCACTCCAATACTCTTGCCTGGAAAATCCCATGGACAGAGGAGCCTGGTAGGCTGCAGTCCATGGGGTTGCTAAGAGTCGGACACGACTCAGCGACTTCACTTTCACTTTTCACTTTCGTGCTTTGGAGAAGGAAATGGCAATCCACTCCAGTGTTCTTGCCTGGAGAATCCCAGGGACAGAGGAGCCTGGTGGGCTGCCCGTCAATGGGGTCGCACAGAGTCGGACACGACTGAAGCGACTTAGTAGCAGCTGCAGCAGCAGCAACCCCACGGACCTTAGCACACCAGGCTCCTCTGTCTACGGGATTGTCCGGGCAAGACTACTGGAGTGGGTTGCCATTCCCTTCTCCAGGGGATCTTCCTGACTCAGGGATGGAACCCGGGTCTCCTGCATTGCGGCAGATTCTTTACCGTCTGAGCCACCAGGGAAGCCCAGGCCTGATGCTAAGGATGGAGCTCAACCACAGGCGGGATTCAGGCATCTGAGCGGGAGCTCTCGGTACCCAGGGCCCTTCCTGCATCCTTAGCACTGATGCACCTTCCTTAGGTCACAGCCGGGAGCACTTTGCTCCGGAGGGCAGCGTCTGTGGGTCACCTTCCTAACAAAGGTGACCCGATGGAAGGTGTGATGAGCCCCACGGCCACTCGTCTCCCCTTCTGCTTCCTTCCTGTATCCCGTTCTTCCATGAAGAAGCCCCCTGCTTCTCCTCTCCCACCTACGAGGGCATGTCCTACATGTCAAGGAAGAAACTGTCTTTTCTTTCTTGGAAACCGGGCCAGGCTGTGCTGGGGGTTTGGGTCATGCTGCTGGAGACCCCACCTCCGAGGTTGAGGAGAACTTTGAGGGGTGTTCCAGGGGCTTTTAATTGGCCCAGACCTCTGGTTTAGGGCTCAGTGACCCCAAGGGCAGATTAGTTTGGCCCATGAAACCAAGCCTGTGATACCACTGGTTGAGGAGACCTACTGAGGAGCTGGCTTCAGACGTCAGCTAAGGGGGTCTGGGATTTGGTACCTCAAGTATCTTGAGAGCTTGCAGACGCTCACTTTTTGTCAAGTTCTTTCATAAAGAAAGACGGTTAGGATTTGCTCTAGTGTTTTAGGCCGGGAATGGTTAAGCTTTACCAGGAGAACTGGCCCTCTGTTTGGTCTTGATGACACCTTAGTAACCACTTTCTTGGCCTCTCACAGTAACCCCTGGCAGTAGACAGAGCAGCTACACTGAGGTCACTTTCAGAGAAGCTAAATGACTTTCACAGGAGCAGCCAAAGTGGGACTTTTAAACCCAAAGCTATTGGGAATTTGAGGCCTCTACCCTCATTGGATTATAGGTTCAAGATGGTGACATGGACAACCAGCAAGCTTGTGCACAGAGGGCAGCTTCTTTTAAGGGCTATGTAGGTGGGTGTGGGTGGAAGCCCTGTGATGCAACTGCTCTGCAATTTAAAATGTGAATTGAAATGTGGATATGGCTTTACCAAATAGACTAAAAATATTAAGGCGAACGAGATCACCACTTTGGAGGGCCCAAAATAGTATGATGTAACAGTGCTGTGTGCTGCTGCTAACTCGATTCAGTCGTGTCCGACTCTGTGCGACCCCATGGATGGCAGCCCACCAGGCTTCCCTGTCCCTGGGATTCTCCAGGCAAGAACACTGGAGTGGGTTGCCCTTTCCTTCTCCAATGCATGAAAGTGAAAGTGAAGTCGAGTCCGACTCTTCTCGACCCCATGGACTGCAGCCCACCAGGCTCCTCCATCCATGGGAGTTTCCAGGCGAGAGTACTGGAGTGGGGTGCCACTGCCTTCTCCGACAGTGTTGTGTAGTCAACCTAATATCTCCTCCTCACCCTTCAGTGAGCTTTGGTTGATGAGTGCATTGGCAAGGACTCATTATACCGCCACTGTGTGTGAAACGTGTTGGTCTGATTTCCAGAACTAGGGATGTCAAAAGAGTAAGGGGCAGGTGACTGTGCTAAGAGAATGACAGTTTATTCATCTGGGGATAAGATGGGACAGGACGTATTAAAGCCACTGCAAAGTAATGAAAACATAATACGTGCAGAATAAAATATCGGAGCGTTGTGAAGAGCTAGAGTGAGCATGCAGTTTGGAGTCAGATATCCTGGTTATAAATCTTTGCTGGCTGTGTGAGCTTCAGTAGACCCATGGTAGCTCTTTTCAGTAAGATGTTACGTATAAATATGGAAATCAGTTAGCATATCATCACATGGTAGTCATTCCGTGTTACTCCCTTTACCTTGTTCTATACAATTGAAGGAAATGCTAAGCATCTTCTCTTCTGAATGCACAGTCACCATTCTTGCATGTCTGAAGCTCCCTATAAACAAAGAAGATGTCACATATTCTCCTTTTATTTTTGAGCTCAACAAAACCTCTGAAACAAACAGGGCAGATGTTAGTCAAATGGCTATGGATGGTTGCACAGGTTCTGCACTGCAACACCAGTTGTGACTGGCATTCTCTAGAGTTGGACATTGTACAGCTTGCACAAACATAGAGGGTGTCTCTGAATCACGCTAGCGCCCACATTTTCTAGATACGGAAACTGAGGCAGAGAAGTCAAGTGCTTTTGTAAAGGCCATGAACTTACAGCACAGAGCCGAGACTCTCTTTAGTTTCATGACGTCGAGTCCTCTGTGCCCCGTACTTTCCTATCAGAATTAAAGGTTTTACACCAAGAAATAGTTGGTGCTAATGCATTGATTTTCAAATTGACTGGAAGTTCCCTGAGGGCAGGTCTGAGAACAAATGCCCAATTAGTGTTAGTTGATTCATTGACATAAATGTGGAGGAAGATTTGGTGCAAGAATGTTTAAAGTAGGAATTGATTAGGGTGAGGAGTTTGCACCAGGCCAAGAAACAGCTTTCCTCTGCGGCCTAGGTCCAGTTAGGTCTGATTGGAATCAGGGAAATATGGGAATTGTCTTGGTTCAGCATCTTCCCAGAGTTTAAGCATGATTCTTGGTATATCTGAAATGCCTGTATATTTGTTTTTTTTCTTTACATCCTCTCATTTTCAGAAAGAGAAGAGGAGTTGCTCTATTTTGGCTCATCCTAATCCTATCCATAGGATTGTGGGTTTGATTAAAATAGGTATATTTTCCTAATACCCATTAAAATAAATGCATGACTATCACATTTTTTAAATAAGTGTTTTATCTAAGAAACTAGGCCATGAAACTATGCTAGACTTGGCCACCTTCTGGGTCCTGTGTGGGAGAAGAGGAAGAATAGAAAGACTTAGTTATATGAGGAGGGTTTGTTCTCTTGGTTAAGAAGGTAAAGAACTATTAGTCCATCAGTGTTTTCTGGATTAGGTTACCAGGCATGAAACAGACAGTACAGGGTCTGCTTGGGAAGTGTTGGTCACGTAAGGAAGGGGACTCGATGTAAGCCAGGTTGATAAAAGAGGACTGCTGGGGTCACGGCAATGCCAGTTTACAAACTTAAATCCCTTGCACCAGAGAAAGTTAGACAAGAGGGTGTTTAGAGATAATGCCACTGACCTTTCCATCACACAGAAGTGAAGACCAAGGTCAGAGCGTGAGAGGATGTGACTGAGGCCACACAATGGCGTGCATAAGGACAAGGGCCCAAATACCCAGACTGTCCACTACTAGGGATCTGCCACCCCTGTGTTAAGCTTTCTACTTAGTGCCTTTATGTTGAGGGGATAGTTGGAAATCCCTCAGCTATCCAGTTCAGGATGTGGATATAAAATGCAGGCAGCTGACTAAGTGGATAATTTTAAGGTCATAAAGGATACTGTGAATAGGTATAAAGCACCAGTGATTTCTCTTTGGTTGTTCAGTTGGATCAAAAAGAGTGTCTTTCTGATAAAAGTCAATTGTAAAAAAGAAATGAGACAGTTGGGAAAATTTGAATCAGTATTTGTTGACATTAAAGGATCACTGTTAAATTTTAAAGGGAAGATAATGGTATT
Source organism: Bos taurus (assembly GCF_002263795.3). Lineage (NCBI taxonomy): Eukaryota > Metazoa > Chordata > Mammalia > Artiodactyla > Bovidae > Bos > Bos taurus. The sequence continues at coordinate 15,776,343 of NC_037339.1, forward strand.
TGGTTTTGTTTAAAAAATGCACATTGACTTATTTATGGATAAAACAACACCATGTCTATGCTTTGAAATAACCCAGTGGCAGAAGAGTGGTTCTGAAATTGGATGATGTTACAGATGAAACAAGTGTGACCTTGAGTTGATAACTGCTGAAGCTGGGCGATGGATACATGGAGATGTACTAGACTATCCTCTCTCTTTTTGTGTACATTTGAAATTTTCCATAATAAAAAGTCCCCAAGTACTGAAAGCCCTTTGCTAAATTCATGGAGATTTCCCATATGTGTGCTTCACATAAATAAGTTCAGGGAGCCAGAACTGGATTTGTGACTGAGTAAGTGGAACTTGTGCTGGTTATTTAACTTCTCTGAGTTTCAGTCTATCCATCTGTAAAACGGGAATAATAGTAACACCTTATTAAATCAGTGTTGTGAGGATTAAAGGAATTCAGTGGATGGATCACTCAGCCCAGGGTCTAGCACAAAACTTCCCTTTCCTTCTCATGATGGAAATATAAATCATTGACTAAAACTACATTTTCCATAATAACATCCTCGAGAGCAGGATGTTACTGCTGAGATGGAGCCCTCTATTGCCTCACCCTTTGAGGATGAAGATGACCTCTGACTCCTTATTCACTCTGGGATCAAGGCACCTTCAATTTACAAGAAATGGTCTGGGCTCTTCACAGTGGGATTCATGCAGATCACAGGTTCAGCCCCAAGAGCCAGGGTGCTTCTCCAGTTGAGAAAGATGAAAACTACTGAAGCTGGATTTATTAAAGTAAATAATGTGCTGATCATAGAATGTCCCTGCACCCTTGCTCTCTGGAAGATTAAGCACATCCTTACAAAGTTAATGACATGTGCTTATTGCAAAGTTAATAGCATAGAACTGTGCCTTCTATTTATCTAGCTCTTTAGGTCTTAAAGAATTTTATACAACTTTATACACTGTACAAATTATATATCTCTCTATATACTTATATATATATATATATATCAATATATATAATGCAAATAACCTGACTTGTTTTCTATCTTATCTATTTGTAAAATTGTGAAAATAACCTAAGAAATGAGAAATTAATATTTGGAGAGCATTGCGATGTACTTGGATGAAATGCTTTTGGTGTATTTAGAAGCAGCTCCCGTGATCTTATTTTTATTTAAATTCATTGCTGCAATTGTTACCTCTTCTCCAGGAGGCATCCCTGTTCATTGCTTTATGAATCATCTCAGAATTCCCCCATTAGTGAAATCTCCTTTTCTCGATAACAATACCTTACATTTCTATGGCACCTGGCAGTTTTAAAAACACTTTTGCATTCATTATCTCTTTTCAGTCCTCATAACAGTGCTGTGAACTAAGCAGGGCACATGGTATTATTTCCATTTTACAGGTACCATTTGCTGACTTTCAATGTTGGAAGGTGCTTTTAAGATCACAGAGTCTGACTCTCTTTTGTACTAGTGAAAATCTGGGTCTCAGAGAAGGTGAACGAGTTCTCTAGTTTCATGCTATCAGCAAGAGAACTAGGATAAGCATCTGTGTGATCCCTGTCTTGACCTCTGGGCCTAGTTTAGCCCTGGTATAACCCTCAGAGAATTCCATGGACAGAGGAGCCTGGTGGGCTACAGTCTATGGGGTTGCAAAGAGTTGGCCTCAACTGAGTGATGAACACTGCAACCCTCAGAGCAGTTCTGACCACTGGAAGCCAGAATTGCCCAAGGGAGCTGGTTAGAAAACCAGATGGAATCAGTCTTGTAAGCAGAGGCTCCAAAATCTGCATTTAAAACACACTGAGATGACTCTGTATTGAAAGGTGCGACCGCTCCTGGCTTGTCGGAGGTAAGCTCTGTGACTCTGATCCTCTTTTTATGGGGTGGTTTCGAGGTGCACGGCCACCCTCATGAATTCCCCCTTAGGAATCCCTTGGCCTCCTTTGATGTCTTCACTACCACATGTTCAGCTCCCGTGGTTAGTGACACGACTGTGGCGGTGCCTTTCCTTTCCAAAATTATCAGCAGGACTCTGTTTTGAGCCTAGCACTGTGTGTGTCGGTATTTAAGGAGCTGCTATCAGGACAAACTCAGGGGTAGGGAAGAGTGAAGGATGAGCCCGAATAGGGCCAGGGAGAAGGTGGGACTTAGCAACGGCACTGCCGTCTTGGATAACTTGAGTGACTGTTAGGGTGATGCCAGTTGTGGGTCCACCTGGGGTAGCAGGAGGATGATGTTTATTCTTCTGCAGGATGACAGAAGTGTGTGAGAGCCCCAGCTTAGTGCTTTCATACATTATCTCTTAATTCTGAAGTATTTCTTTGCAGCAAGGCAGTAGGTGCAGTTGCTCCAGTTTGAAAGCATGGTAACTCACAGAACTTGTCCATATTCTTGTAACTGATCAGATAACCGGGTCAGGACTCAGAGGTGGTTGACTCCCAACATTAATGCCTTTAAAACCTCCATGCTATATTGTTGATTCTTCTTATTCACAGATTCCATGTTTGTGAATCTGCCTAAATTTTTTTCATTGAAATTAGTTTGCAACCTCCAAATCAACACTGTGGCACTTTTGTGGTTTACTATGGACACTCACAGAAGGGTGAATGATTTGAGTTACCTGATGCACACGTTTCCATTTTAGGCATCTTCTTGTTTCAGCTCTGACTATAAAACAGTGTCCTTTCCACAGTTTGTTTCGTGTCACTGTTTTCACACTCTTGTACTCTTTGTTGGTGATCTCACTTTCTAAAATGGCCCTCAAGCATACTGCTGAAGTGCTGTCTTCAGTTCAGTTCAGTTCAGTCGCTCAGTCGTGTCTGACTCTTTGCAACCCCATGAATTGCAGCACGCCAGGCCTCCTTGTCCATCACCAACTCCCAGACTTCACCCAGACTCACATCCATCGAGTCAGTGATGCCATCCAGCCATCTCATCCTCTGTCATCCCCTTCTCCCCCTGCCCCCAATCCCTCCCAGCATCAGAGTCTTTTCCAATGAGTCAACTCTTTGCATGAGGTGGCCAAAGTACTGGAGTTCCAGCTTTAGTATCATTCCTTCCAAAGAAATCCCAGGGCTGATCTCCTTCAGAATGGACTGGTTGGATCTCCTTGCAGTCCAAGGGACTCTCAAGAGTCTTCTCCAACACCACAGTTCAAAAGCATCAATTCTTTGGCACTCAGCCTTCTTCACAGTCCAACTCTCACATCCATACATGACCACAGGAAAAACCATAGCTTTGACTAGATGAACCTTTGTTGGCAAAGTAATGTCTCTGCTTTTGAATATGCTATCTAGGTTGGACATAACTTTCCTTCAAGTGTCTTTTAATTTCATGGCTGCAGTCACCATCTGCAGTGATTGTGGAGCCCCCCAAAATAAAATCTGACACTGTTTCCACTGTTTCCCTATCTATTTCCCATGAAGTGGTGGGACCGGATGCCATGACCTTCGTTTTCTGAATGTTGAGCTTTAAGCCAACTTTTTCACTCTCCACTTTCACTTTCATCAAGAGGCTTTTGAGTTCCTCTTCACTTTCTGCCATAAAGGTGGTGTCATCTGCATATCTGAGGTTATTGATATTTCTCCCGGCAATCTTGATTCCAGCTTGTGTTTCTTCCAGTCCAGCGTTTCTCATGATGTACTCTGCATATAAGTTAAATAAGCAGGGTGACAATATACAGCCTTGACGTACTCCTTTTCCTATTTGGAAGCAGTCTGTTGTTCCATGTCCAGTTCTAACTGTTGCTTCCTGACCTGCATACAAATTTCTGAAGAGGCAGGTCAGGTGGTCTGGTATTTCCATCTCTTTCAGAATTTTCCAGTTTATTGTGATCCACACAGTCAAAGGCTTTGGCATAGTCAATAAAGCAGAAATAGATGTTTTTCTGGGACTCTCTTGCTTTTTTGATGATCCAGCGGATGTTGGCAATTTGATCTCTGGTTCCTCTGCCTTTTCTAAAACCAGCTTGAACATTAGGAAGTTCACGGTTCACGTATTGCTGAAACCTGGCTTGGAGAATTTTGAGCATTACTTTACTAGCATGTGAGATGAGTGCAATTGTGCGGTAGTTTAGCACGAGAAGGCAGTGATATCCCTTATGGAGAAAACACCTGTGTTAGGTAAGCTTCCTTCCCGCATGAGTTACAGTGCTGTTGGCCCCAAGTTCAAGGTTAATGAATCAAAATGCATTTTAAATAAGGTGTCTTTCAACAGAATAAAAAGTTCCCTATTGATCAGTTGAGGAAAATGTGGCCCGCTGGAGGTTGGCAGGACCTAATGCTGTGTGTCTCCCCTGAGTCCTGGTTCAGTATTAGCTAATTCTGTATTTGCTAGGACATTATAGAATAGAAGCTGGAGAAGGGAATGGCAACCCACTCCAGTATTCTTGCCTGCAGAGTCCCATGGACAGAAGAGCCTGGCAGGCTGTAGTCCACGGGGTCACAAGAGTCAGCGACTGAGCGACTAAACCACCACCATAGAATAGAGCCTCCGCGAATAACGGGGCCAAGTGCAAAAGCACCCACGGTGGCTGGTCCAGACTCCCAGACGGGGTTTCTTGTGGGGTCTCGGGCCTCTTACGTGGCCAGCCGGCCTCGGGTGCAGTCAGCCTCTCTTTGCTAACCCTGGGCTTCCCTGTTCTTTCCTGCAGAGGGGCACAGCCGAGCCCTTCCTGAGGCTCCACAACTTGTACCCCACCCCTCGCTGTGCCCGGCAGGCCGCCCTGCCCAGGCTGAGCCGTCGGGTGGTCAGCCAGCACTCCTACCCACTCAACCGCTTCTCGTCGGTGCCCCTGGACCCCATGGAGCGCCCCACATCGCAGGCGGACCTGGAGCTGGATTACAACCCGCCGCGGGTGCAGCTCAGCGACGAGATGTTTGTCTTCCAGGACGGGCGCTGGGTCAGCGAGAACTGCCGGCTGCAGTCGCCCTACTTCTCCCCGTCCTCTTCCTTCCACCACAAGCTGCACCACAAGAGGCTGGCCAAGGAGTGCCTGCTGCAGGAGAACAAGACTCTGCGCGAGGAGAACAGGGCGCTGCGCGAGGAGAACCGCATGCTCCGCAAGGAGAACAAGATCCTGCAGGTCTTCTGGGAGGAGCACCAGGCCGCGCTGGGCCGCGACGACAGCCGGGCCTCTTCGCCGCTGCTGCACAAAGACAACGCCTCGTCCCTGGAGGCGATGAAGAAGGAGACGGCGCTGCAGGCGCACCGCGGCCGGGAGAACAGCACCCTGCAGCTCCTCCGCGAGGAGAACCGGGCCCTGCAGCAGCTGCTGGAGCAGAGGAAGGCCTACTGGGCCCAGCCCGACGAGAAGGCCGCCTCGACCGAGGAGATCAAGCCCATCTCCTCGCCCCACGAGGAACCCCACGGGCTGCTGCCGGACCCGGGCCCCGGTCTCCCCTCCCCCTTCGAGGAGCCCAAGGGCCTCCCGGCCCCGCCGGACGACTCCAAGACCCTCCGGGCCCTGCGGGAGATGGTGAGCACCCTGTCCGCGCAGCCCGGGGAGGAGGTGGGCAAGGGGGGCCCGGGCCTCCCCGACGGCAGCCAGTCCCTGGAGCTGCTGCGGGAGATGAACCAGGCGCTGCAGGCCCTGCGGGAGGAGAACCAGAGCCTGCAGGTCCTCCGCGATGAGAACCGGCTCCTGCAGGAGGAGAACCGGGCCCTGCATGCGCTGCGCGAGGAACACAGGCTCTTCCAGGAGGAGAACAAGGCGCTGTGGGAGAACAACAAGCTGAAGCTGCAGCAGAAGCTGGTCATCGACACGGTGACCGAGGTCACCGCCCGGATGGAGATGCTCATCGAGGAGCTGTACGCCTTCATGCCGGCCAAAAGCAAGGACCCCAAGAAGCCCAGCAGGGTCTGAGGCTCCCCCCTCCCCAGGCGCACAGAGGCACCGGGCTGGGGCGCCCCCACCACATAACGCCCACCTTCCCCATGGGCGCCTGGCCTGCCCCTACCAGCTGGTGCCCAGTGCAAGAGCAGAATGAGCGGCCTGGTCAATTCAGAGAAGTAATAAAGACCTGAGGAGGCTGGGGCCTAACCACATGGGCTGCTCTACATTCTTTTGTGGTTTTTATGTGTTTTGTTTTTTTTTTTTTTTCCCCCTGTTTTGAGCACTTGCAGGTTCCCTGGTAGCTCAGCTGGTAAAGAATCTGCCTGCAGTGCAGGAAACCCTGGTTCGTTCCCTGGGTCAGGAGGATCCCCTGGAGAAGGGAACAGCTACCCACTCTAGTATTCTTGCCTGCAGAATCCCATAGACAGAGGAGCCTGGTGGGCTGTAGTCCATGGGGTCACAAAGAGTTGGACCTGAGTGAGTGAGCACAGAACAGGGTCACAGCAAAATGAAGCACAAAGTACAGAGAATTCCCATACATCCCCTCCTGCACACCCGCCACAGCCTCCCAGACTATCACCCTCCCCTCCCCTCCCCCAGAGGGTACTCTGGTTACAATTGATAAAGCTCCATTGACCCATGCCTATCACCCAGAGCCATGGCTTACACTGGGGTTCACGCTGGGTGTCGTACATTCTATGGTTTGGGTAAAGCGTGTAATGACATGCATCCACCATGAATACACAGCATATTCACGGCCTTACAACTCCTTTGTGCTCTGCTCATTCATCTTTCCCTACCTCTCACCCCTGGCAACCACTGATCTTTTTACTGCTCCCCACGGTTTTGCTTTTCCAGAATGTCATATAGTTGGAATCGTACAGTAGGCAGGCTCTTCAGCAGCAGGCGTTTAAGGCTCCTCCGTGTCTTTTCATGGCTTGATCGCTCATTTCTTTTTAATGCTGAATGCTGTTCTGTTGTCTGAATGTACCGCAGTATGTTCATCCATTCACCCACTGAAAGACTTCTTGGCTACCTCCAAGTTTTGGCAATTATGAATCTAGATGCTTTTTCTTTTTTTCTTCCTGTCTCCTCCTTCCTCAGCCTCCTTTATCATCTGTTTTTCTCCTCTGTTTCCTCCCTTTTTCCTTCTTTGTTTCCCTCCTCTTTCTCCTGTCTTTCTTGCTCTCTCATCACCTAGCATTGATGAGGCCATAGAGTAGGGGATGGGCTGTGGGGCTCAAGGCTAGGACTTTTCAGCTGGGATGCTGGCAACAGTGGGCTGGATAACTCCTTGTCTAGGGCTGCCCTGTGTATTATAGGGCATTTAGCAGCAGCCCTGGCCTTGACCCACTAGATGCCAGTAATAGCCACCTGACCCCCAGCTGTGACAACCATTTCCAGTCATTGTCAAATGTCCCCCAGGGCACAGAACCCCAGCCCTACGCCCAACATTGCTCTAGGTTCTCAGAGTATCTTCCTTGAAACAGCAGCTCTTGAAATGCTCTGAGAAAATGAAGGTTTCCATGATCGGGGGAGACAGTCGTCTTGGGCAGACTCATAGTCACACGCCAACTGAAAGGGTCTGAGAGGTCCTGCAATGAAAACACCTGCTTATCTTCAGTGGACCCAGAACTGGCCAATTGTATCTGACATTGAGATCTCTCTGTGACCCTGCCGATCCGATCACTTAGTTTGGGAAGGGCTGCGCTGTGCTCACCTCCCTGCCCCCAGGTGCCCTCAGCTCACTTGCAGGTCCCGCCTCCCAGTTGGATGTAAGGCGAGGGGTCTGGTTAGCCGGCTGCCTGGAGGGAGGCACAGAGACTCAAGCTCGGTGTCCTGGACTCTGACTCCCGTTGTGAAATTGGACAAACTTTAGAACCAAGAGGCTGAAAGGTGGCCTCCGGGGGACCACAGGGGAAGCCAGAAAGAGGTTCCCAAACTCTTCTGTATGGTAGTCTCACCTGGGGGCATTCTTTGAAAAAATACTGATGCCTCGACATCACCTGCAGACGTTCTATCTTAAGTGGTCTTGGGTAGGCCTGGACTTTGTGAGGGTTAAAAGCTCTCCAGGTGGATCCAGTATGCAGCGTGGTTGAGGAATCACCGTGGTAAGGTGGGCAACGCTGCCTGATTCTCGGTAGAATGCTCATTTCCTAGTCGTGGCTGTAGGTGAGCAGGCTTATGTGATGGAGAGGAGTTTACCCACTCTGCTGACGGAAAACCAATGACCGTCGTGAGCTCGAGATGGCAGCGTCCTAAATCCTGATCTTTCATTCACACTGGCTCAATTTCTGAGCTTTGAGCAGATTCCAGAAGGTGAGCCGGAGGTGGCAGCCCGTTCCCGCAGAGCTCCTCGCCCATCACTTTTCACTTGCTGTGACCCCTGTATCCTTCGCGGCACCCGTAAGGTAGGTGTCGTGGTCCATACGCAGTTTGGAAAAGAATTTCCAGACATGAGACAGAATGGGAGGAAAATGAAGTTTATTAGAGTGGGAGACACTGAACAGCAGGCCGGCTCAAGGGAGAGCTGAACCCTTTGCAAGCTAGTACCCAATTTTTATAGCCTCAAGACAGAGAATTTCCTACTGGAATGGTGGCATTAGGTGATTGGTTAGGATGCTATAGCATGGATAATAGGATGGGTATTTCTTTTACCTAATATGGGATCCGGAAACTGGCCAGTTTAGGTCTGGAGGCTCAGGGCAACAGTTGCTATGGGGCTTGGTCTGTCCTGTGACCTTGGTATAGGGCTCCACAATAGGCATTTATCGTTCTTCCTGCAGCTCTGAAACAAACACACTATGTGATTTGCCAGAGTTTAGCCAGGAAGAGCCAAACTAGGACTTCAACACAGACCTAAAGACAGTGGATCTCAAACTCCTGTTAGATCACATTGCTAAGTAAACCTGGTCTCCAAAAATGAAGTTGAAAAATGGTTTGGGTGCCTGTTTTCCAGATTTAGGGATTTGAGTCTTATCCAAAATAGCTTCATCAGAAATTCCAAATGAGGGAGAACAGAGTATTTTCTCTCTCCAGGTGGTGACAACATGTCCAACCCCTACACAAGGCTGGAGGGTGACTGCTGGGCACTCAGAGGCCGGGTCATTCATTCCCCTCTTGCCACCAAAATCTGATAAACAGGAAGTTGTTGCTGATGGGCCTCTGGGCCTTTGCAATTTTTTCCTCTTGAATTTGGTAAATGCATCATGCTGGGCGTCATAAAATACTGGACTTTAAGTCAGTGTTCTAACCCCAGGGCGTAGGGATTTTTTCATTTTTGTTTTTTGATGAAACCGAATTGATTTCTGCAATTCTAGACAACTGGATGACACACTCTCACCATGTTTGCGTTATAAACATTTAACTTGGATTCAGCTACCTAACGGCAGTCAGTAAGTAGCAAGCTGAGGGAGCTCAGAGGACGTAATACTATTTAACACTGTCAACTTTCTCTGTCATGCAGAATCTAAATGGGTGAAAAATTAGCAAGATGAACCATAAAATATCATTTTTATGGAGTGGGGGAGATTCACTTCAAAACCATGTTCCATTGTATAGCGCAATCTGTCACAGATTAACTAACATCCAGTGGCTGCTAAGCTCTTGGAGAACAGAGTGAAATTTCATTCTTCATGGAGAGCTTCCTTTAAGCATCTTTGCTCCTTTTTCAACTCTTCCTGTATCTGCCTTCTGGTCCAACTCGAAGCCCTTTCTCAAATAGCCAAGGCTGGTTTCTCTTTGAAGGTCAAGTGTTGGTTTCAACCCTCCCTGGTGGCTCAGATGGTAAAGCGTCTGTCTACAATTCAGGAGACACAGGTTCGATTCCTGGGTTGGAAAGATTCCCCTGGAGAAGGAATGGCAACCCACTCCAGGATGCTTGCCTGGAAAATCCCATGACGAAGGAGCCTGGTTGGCTACAGTCCATGGGGTCGCAAAGAGTCAGGCACGACTGAGCGACTTCGCTTTCACTTTCCGGGCTTGCCTTTAGAGAGCTAAGCATTCCAGCTTTCCTTGCATCTCCCATGTGGCCCCTGGCTTGGCTGGCTGGTACCCTTGGTGACTGGAATCACCTAGAATCCTCCTATAGAATTGCCTGAGTTCTGGCCATCAGCCTATTTCGTGCTTGTTAGTTGAAAGTCAGGTCAAACAGGGAACACTCATAACCTAAAACTATTAATTTAGTGGAAACTAAAGAATTAGAATGACTTTTTTTTTTCTTCCCCAGTAGGAAAATCTGTATGTAAGAATGAGTTTTGCAGTGTCGACAGTAGGAATCAGAATCTGCAATTCTGGAGAAAATCTGGTAGTCCTTTGTATGTGTAGATTTGGTTCTTAAACACTTCCCTTTTCTAAGGACTTGTCCTAAAATGGCGTGACTTCCACCTGCCTGTCAGGAATGCTTGCAGGAGGTAGGTTGGGCGGTCTGGGGAGCCCTGGGAGCTGGGTGCATTGGGACATGGTGTCGGATGGAGGAAGTTGGAGGCCCTTACTAATAACCATCCATGTATCGTCCTCTGAGTTGAATTTCTGGTTTATCAGATGGGAAATGGCTTCTACTGAGAAACCAGTCAGTTTTAGAATATACTAGATATGCCAAGAGCAGCTACTGGAAACTACATTCTTTCTGGTCATAATTTTGAGCCCCTGAGATGTTTGCAGCAGACAGAATGTGTGTGCTTGGAGCTGCCCACCGCCCTCTTCATTTTTTTTTAAATTTATTTTTATTTATTTTTTTGGCCATGCTGCATGTGGGATCTCCATTCTCTGACCAGGAATTGGACCCACTCCCCACTAGGGAAGTCCCCTGCCCTCCTGATTCACATGCAAGTCCTCTCCAGCTTGACCTCTTACCAGTGTCTCTGCGTAAACAGTTCTTTCCAGATTCCTTACCCTCTTTGTTCACTCAAACAATGGCCTTTGTAACTGAGAACAAAGTTAGGAGCAGGTGACAAATTATTTTTGATGCTGTCAAGACAAGTGGCTGTTTAATTCTGACATTTTCTCTCTCTAAGCGCGTCTTTATTCTTTACAAATAGGGTGATTCAGAGCGCCCCCTCAGAAGTCCATGCACCATGGAAACACTGAGTCCTAGTCCCTTTTCAGAAATTGGTCAGTTGTCACTCAAGAACACTATGAGGGGAATGGAACTTCCTGGTTGCCAGTCACTTTTCGTGGACCTGTGGTTGGGTCGTCCTCGGTTTTCCCCTTTCCGTCACTCATTCAGCTAGTCACCAGGCCCTATGGGTATTCTCTCCTATATAGCCCTTGAATCCTGCTTTTCTCTGTTCCCATGGGTGTAATCCCAGTCCTGGCCACGTCGCCCCCTGGGTGACTGCTCCAACTCTGAGTTTATCTATTGCCGAGGTTACTTTCAGTCCGTTCTTCCTGTTGCAACCAGACTGATTTTCTCATATATGAGAATGCTGTTTCCTCATTTAAAATTCATCGCTGGCTTCCCACAGTCTTTAGGACACAATAAAACCTCACTATGGGTCTCTGGCTTAAGTGTGGAAGCGAGTTTATATTCTTCTGAATATTCTGACTTCAGTGAACACATCACTGCTTCTCAGGGACCCCACTGGGCTCCTTCAGAATCCAACATAATTTAATCAAACACCTGCCTCGTCTCTGGGAGGTTACATCCAGAGAGGAGAGGTTCCTTTTTCTGGGAAGGGCAGGCAGAGTTCTAGGGAGGTTGTACTCAAAGTAGTAAGAGAAGGTGGAGACGCCTGTGTTGCCAGGTGCTTGTAATGAATCTTCCTGGGTCTCGAGTGGGCCACCGGGAGTCAAAGCCCAGCAACCTCTCCCCTTCGTCTTTACTCTGAACAGCTGGGCACCAGCAGCGTGGGCTTCAGAGTCAGACTGCTGGGTGTCTATCTCAGCTCCCCCACTTACAGTGTGACTTTGAGCAAGCCGCTTAACCTTTCTGTGTCATGGTTTCTTCTAGAGAAAATCATGACACCTGCTGTATCAGATAACTCTTGTTGTATCATAAACCCATTCCAAAATTTTGTAGCTGCTGAACCACTTCTTTGGTTAGGCTGGTTTCAGCCGGGCAGTTCTGGTTGTAGCTCAGCTCACCCACACACCTTGCTTGGCTGGCAGATTGTTAGGTGGCTCTGCTTCCAGGGATGATCTGTCAGTTCCAACCCTTTGTCTCTTCGGCACGTGGTCTCTCATCCGCCAGCAGGCTACCCCAAGCATCGTCTCACAGCAGAGGCCCGACAGAGAGAAAGCAAGGCCTCTCGAAATCTAGGCTTGGAACTGGCCCACCCTTACTTCTACTGACCACGTTCTGTAGGTGGGAGCAAGTCACAAGACCAGCCCACATTCAAGGGATGGAAATGCATTTCCCCTCTTGATGGCAGGAGCTCTGACAGACAAGGAGGCAGGGGAGCATTTGGTTGGGACCCCAGTGCACTTTATCCACTAAACATCCACTATATACTTTATAGGTTGTTGTGCAAATCAGGTGAGACGGTACATGCAAAGTGCTTATTACAATAGAGACTATGTTGGAAGCACTCAATATGTTTTACCCATTATTATAATAATATTTTTGGTATATCTTTAAAAATACAGAAATTAGAGCAATTCATAGAAAACTACCTCAAATACTTCTGAGGATTTTTTTAGTTGGTTTAGCATGATTTTTGGTGGTCCTGGAAGAGCTGTCTCAATTCAGCATCTGAGCTCCTCTTTATGCTCTTAAACACAGATTTATTGCGAGGACTGGATAAGTTAATGTATACAAAATGGTGAACTTAGTGTCTGAAATGTAATAAACACTAAGTAATGGTATTTATGATTATTATATTATGGCAACAAGGTTAATGATTTGGAAGAGAATCACCCAGCCCCACTTGCTTGCTAAAATAAATGCAAGTTGGCATAAACGTGATGCTGAGAAATCTAATAGGTGATCAATGCCTGAAGCAGAAGCAGAATAAAGTGGAAATTTTCTCACATACACATAGAGAACAAATACAGTAATTCCCTATACCTCCATTATGCATCTTCTGTAGATCAATGAGCCCATCTTCATTTACTGCCCTGATTTTTTTTTGGGAGGGGTAGAGTTTTTCAACACAAATCCTGGATGTCACACAAGTGTTTCAGGATGTATCACTGAAACATTTTTAATATAATTCAGGCTTCCCTGGTGGCTCAACTGGTAAAGAATCCACCTGCAATGCGGGAGACCTGGGTTTGAGCCCTGGGTTGGGAATATCCCCTGAGAAGGGAAAGGCTGCCCACTCCAGTATTCTGGCCTGGAGAATTCCATGGACTGTAGTCTATGGGGCCACAAAAATTCGGACACGACTGAGCGACTTTCACTTCACTTCACAATGTTATAATCACACCTACCCAAATTAACTATAATGCCTGAATATCATCTAATATCTGATTCATAATAAAATGGACAAGATCCATACATTACATTTGTTGTTACATAAGAAACACTGTGGCTCAGCTGGTAAAGAATCCGCCTGCAATGCGGGAGACCCGGGTTCCATCCCTGGGTCGGGAAGATCCCCTGGAGAAGGAATAGGCTACCCATTCCAGTATTCTTGCCTGGAGAATTCCATGGACTGTATAGTCCCTGGGGTCGCAAAGAACTGGACACAACTGAGCAATTTTCACTTTCACTTTCAAGAAACATAAGTTTGGTTTATAGGAGGAGAATTTGTTTTTGCAGTTCTTGGAGCATCCAGAATCGGCTAGTACTATTTGAGGTCTGTATTCCCAGGTGGTGCAGTGATGAAGAAGCTGCCTGCAATGCAGGAGACACAGGTTTGATCCCTGGGTCGGGAAGATCCCCTGGAGAAGGAAATGGCAACCCACTCCAGTATTCTTGCCTAGGAAATGCCATGGACAGAGAAGCCTGGTGGGTTATAGTCCATGGGGTTGCAGAAGAGTTGGACACGGTGACTAAAGAGCAAACAACATTCAAGGTCCAGCCTTCCAGGGACATGAAAAGGGCCTGTTGGATCTGGGGTAGATGTAGCAGTGTAGCTTTCTGAACTCTTTTGAGCATCTCCAAAAAACATTGATGTTGCCATTTGGTGTGTTTAAAGCCACCCCGATTTAGAAGTATTCAGAGATGTGCTCAGAGAAGGCAATGGCACCCACTCCAGTACTCTTGCCTGGAAAATCCCATGGATAGAGGAGCCTGGTGGGCTGCAGTCCATGGGGTCGCTAAGAGTCAGACACGACTGAGCGACTTCACTTTCACTTTTATGCATTGGAGAAGAAATGGCAACCCACTCCAGTGTTCTCGCCTGGAGAATCCCAGGAACAGGGGAGCCTGGTGGGCTGCCGTTTATGGGGTCGCACAGAGTCGGACACGACTGAAGCAACTTAGCAGCAGCAGCAGCAGCAGCAGAGGTGTGCTCCCTAGAGCTATACAGTGTGATGAATCGACAATGCTTAAGTGGCTAGCTTTATTAATCTCAAGGTCATCTGGAAGATTTGAGACCCACACTGTTATCCTGAAACCTGAAGTCTTGGGAAGAATGGAAGCAAAGAAGCTGCTTATGCTGACGAAGGCCCCTTGCAGCATTCTAAGATCTGACAAATGGAGAGGTGGCCCCAAGTTAAAGAGAGTTTAATATCAGGCTGTCACACAGGAAGCCAAGTTTCTTAAAATTTTTTTAAAAATTCTCTTTCAGAGTATTGGCTGTGATAATCAGATAGGAATTGGGGAAGGAAGAGAGGATGCCAAAAGGCCTCAGTGTTTTCTTTGCTTGTCTGAAGTCAGAAGTCTTAAAAAAGCAAACAAGCAGGCCCTCTTTTTCTCTTTGTGTGATGTGATTAAAGGGGAAAGATCTTAATCTTCTGGACAAAGTAGATTTGTGCATTTACACGTTTGTTCAATATCCAGGCTAGAAACCAGAAAGCTAGACCAGTTTTCTCCCTTCTTCCCTGCATGTAGTAAATCACCGAATGAGGCCAGTTTTTCTTCCTTAGTGTTTCTTGAACTTGGCCCCTACTCTTTATCTGTGAGACCACTGACCCAGCTCCTGTCCTCATCAGACGATGCCTAATCTCTTGTGGTCGGATCCTCAGTAAATCCTTTCTGCACTGTAGCCAGAGTGTGTGCTCAGTTACTGAGTTGTGTCCAACTTTTTGTGACCCCGTGAACTGTAGCCCACCAGACTCCTTTGTCTATGGAATTCTCCAGGCAAGAACACTGGAGTGGGTTGCTATTTCCTCCTTCAAGGGATCTTCCCAACCCAGGGATCGAACCTGAGTCTCTTACGTCTCCTACATTGGCAGATGGATTCTTTACCACTAGCATCACCTAGGAAGCCCCTGTAGTCAGAATGAGCCATTTAAACTACAATCCTGGCTATTTCTTAAGCCTCCTTCAAAGCTTTTAGTGGGTCCTTATTTCTTGAAGTGGTTCCTACCACCAGTATGCTGGGTTGTATTACATGTGTGCAGAAATATTGATCTCTTTGGCTCCAAGGATGGCCTAGTCGTGAGCAGCCTCACTTATTTACCCCTATACAGCCCATGGAATTCTCCAGATCAGAAAACTGGAGTGGGTAGCCATTCCCTTGTCCAGGAGATCTTCCCAACCCAGGGATCAGACCCAGGTCTCCCGCATTGCAGGCAGATAGATTCTTTACCAGCTGAGCTACCAGAGAAGCCCTGTATTTCACACAGATGTCATTTACTGCACGTGTGTGCATGCTAAGTCCCTTCAGTCACGTCTGACTCTGTGACCCTATGGACTGTAACCCATACCATGATGCAAAAAACACTTATGAAATAAAATCCAAGCTCCTGTCTTCAGCTCCTGTCTTGGTATCATTCTTTGCCCACACAGTTCTCTGTACCTGAAACATTCTTTTGTATCTTGTATGCCTTTGTACCTTGCAATTTTCAATCACCCTCTAAGACTCAATTCAAGAATCATCTGTGTTAGGAAGCCTTCTTGGAAATTCAAGTTTAGGCCAATGACCATCTTTTGTATCCTCACTGAACCCTTGGCCATGAGTTTTTTTGTTGTTGTTGTTGTTTTTTCCTTAAATGTTTTGGCCAAGATACATGGTTTGTGGGATTTTAGCTCCCTAATCTGGGCCCTAAGCAGTGAGAGCTTGGAGTCCTAACTAACTACTGGCCCACCAGGGAATTCCCCACGAATATCCCTTTATCAAATCATTCACCATGCTACCATGTAGTTTGGTTTTGTATCTGTCCCTCCTCCCAGCCTGAGAATTCCTTCAAGACAATTTTAATCATCTAAGAATTCCTCCTGCTTGGCTTGGTGTCTGGCACACAGTAGGTGCTCAGTAAATAAGCAACTCATGAGACAACTCAGAAGAGAAGTTCAGCACACATTCATCTGCTGACAGTGTAGCTAAAAACCAGAAGCTTTCCTGCCCTTTGCTAATGAGGTCTGATCTCAAGAATCCCCCAGCACTGGATTATGTCAAGTCCAAAATATCAGAATGCTGAAGTCAGTGGCATCAAAAGCTGATATGGTGGAACACTCTTCTCTGATCTCAGCAGTCTTATTGTGTTTAACAGCAGCAGATGAGAAACAAGCCATGCAAGGAGGAGGGCAGAGAAGTGAGAATTGCTACATCAGACAGAAAACCCCCCAATGCTGAGACACACGGGGGTCTCTGTCGTCACCTCTGAGAGTTTCGTGTTATTTTAGTTGTTAAGGTTTGTAGACTATTAGTTGGCAGAAAATAATCACTTCCTAGATTACACATGTGTAAAGAGACTGGTATGGAGTCCAGATTAGAGAATGTTGCTGCTAGTTGGAGAGACAACGTATAAAAGTCTCACATCTTGGTTTTTTTTTTTTTTTTTAAGCATTCTATTTATTTTTTTTGGCTGTGCTGGATCTTTGTTGCTGCACGCGGGCTTCCTCTAGCTGTGGTGAGCCGGGGCTGCTCTCTAGTTGCTGTGTGTGGGCTTCTCTTTCTGGTGGCTTCCCTTGTCGCAGAGCACAGGCTCTAGGGTCTGGTGGGCTTACTTGCCCCTCAGGATGCAGAATCCTCCTGGACCAGGGATCAAACCTGTATCCCCTGCATCGGCAGGCAGATTCTCAGCCACTTGACCACCAGGGCAGTCCCACGTCTTGATTTTGAACACACTCATACATACATACACACTTGAGTTTGAAGGACGTGCCCCCTTTAGAAATCTGACTTGTGAAGCCCAGCAGCTGCAGAAGTAGGGCTCTGTGTCCTGAGGTCTTCACGATGGAGATGTTCTCCATGGACAGCCTTACTAGTACAGCATGGTTGAGTCACAGTGGCCTCTTTATGTTCCTGATCTTTCTTAGTGGAGCAAAGGTCAACGAGGGAGGCAGTGATGCTCTGGGTATTTGAGTCACAAAGAGGACAGAGAAAGTACAGCTGTGAGTTTTGATGAAGGGGCCCTCTTGGTAGGGAGGAGTTAGCATACCTGGATGAGTGTCATATACTGCAGGATGGTATAACCAGAGAGCATGTCCATACACCATCTGCTCAGTTCAGCAAGGGAACATGTGATCATCACAGCCTAACTCATCTTCCTGATCTTGGGGGCTCCACTGTTGTTGATATTTAGTTGCTAAGTCATGTTTGACTCTTTGCGACCCCATGGACTCTAGCCTGCCAGGCTCCTCTGTCTATGGGATTTTCCAAGCAAGGATACTAGAGTGGATTGCCATTTCCTTCTCCAGGGGATCTTCCTGCCCCAGGGATCAAACCTGTGTCTCCTATATTGGCAACTAGACTCTTAACCACTGAGTCACCAAGGAACCAGGCTTTGCTAATGTTCAAACTTCCTTCTCCAGGGGATCTTCCTGCCCCAGGGATCAAACCTGTGTCTCCTATATTGGCAACTAGACTCTTAACCACTGAGTCACCAAGGAACCAGGCTTTGCTAATGTTCAAACTTCCTTCTCCAGGGGATCTTCCTGCCCCAGGGATCAAACCTGTGTCTCCTATATTGGCAACTAGACTCTTAACCACTGAGTCACCAAGGAACCAGGCTTTGCTAATGTTCAAACTAGGCATTCTCCAACTTAACAAACATTATTATCCAAGAATTGGTATACTGCATTTTACTGGAAAAAAGAAAAAAAGAGCAAGTGGCACTATGACAAAAAATATTATTATGGATATGATGGGGAAAATAACCAGAAATCTTACTCTAAGCTAAGTCTTATTCCAAGCTACTAACATTCTTCTTTCTGCGTGTCTGTGAATAAGATAGAGACTGCCCAGTGGCTGTGACTGACATCTCTCAATATGAAAACAGTTTTGGAGATCATGTGTATGTATAGCTGTGTAAAGTTTTTGTTCATCATAATGAGCTGGAGTACAGTGTACACATAAGGTATATACATATCTATACACATATTTTGGGTTTTTAAATTTATTTTTAATTGAAGGATAATTGCTTTGCAGTATTGCATTGGTTTCTACCAAACATCAGCATGAATCAGCCATAGGTTTATCCATGTCCGCTCCCACTTGAACCTCCCTCCCACCTCCCTCCCCATCCCACTCCTCTAGGTTGTTATCAGCCTTGGTTTGAATTCTCTGAGTCATACAGCAAATTCCCACTGGCTATCTACTTTACATATGGTAATGTAAGTTTCCATGTTACTCTCTCCATACCTCCCACCCTCTCCTTCTCCACCCCCACAAACATTTTATATGTGTGTGTGTATATATATATATTTCCAAGAAAAGTGAAAAACATCTTAAAAATATCCACAGAGTCCATAAGATTGTTCTATACATCAGTGTCTCTTTTGCTGTCTCGTACACTGGGTTATTGTTACCATCTTTCTAAATTCCATATATATGCGTTAGTATACTGTATTGGTGTTTTTCTTTCTGGCTTACTTCACTCTGTATAATAGGCTCCAGTTTCATCCACCTCATTAGAACTGATTCAAATGAATTCTTTTTAATGGCTGAGTAATACTCCATTGTGTATATGTACCACAGCTTTCTTATCCATTCATCTGCTGATGGGCATCTAGGTTGCTTCCATGTCCTGGCTGGAGAGGGAGAGGGTGGGAAGATTTGGGAGAATGGCATTGAAACATGTAAAATATCATGTAAGAAACGAGTTGCCAGTCCAGGTGCGATGCACGATACTGGATGCTTGGGGCTAGTGCACTGGGACAACCCAGAGGGATGGTATGGGGAGGGAGGAGGGAGGAGGGTTCAGGATGGGGAACACATGTATACCTGTGGCGGATTCATTTTGATATTTGGCAAAACTAATACAATTATGTAAAGTTTAAAAATAAAATAAAATTAGAAAAAAAAATATCCAAAACAAAGAAGAGGAACTGATTAAAATATACATTGTGAGTGAGAAAGGCATATATACGCTAGTGAGGCATATATCAATGAGCTTATATTTATTCAGTTATTCAATCATTCATCAAATATTTTCTAAACACCTAAGTCTGTTCCAGCTTTGTTATAAGGACTGGAGTTTCACTGAGGAGAAGGGTAGTCATGGAGCTTATATTCCAGTGGAGAAACAAACAAACAAGCAATCATATAAAGCAGGGTGATCTTGTGTGTACTCAGTTAAGTTCAACTCTTTGCGATCCCATGGACTATAGCCTGCCAGGCTCCTCTATCCATGAAAATTTCCAGGAAAGAATACTCAAATGAGTTGCCATTTCCTACTCTAAGTGATCTTCAGTTCAGTTCAGTTAAGTTCAGTCGCTCAGTCGTGTCTGACTCTTTGCAACCCCATGAATGGCAGCACGCCAGGCCTCCCTGTCCATCACCATCTCCCGGAGTTCACTCAAACTCACGTCCATTGAGTTGGTGATGCCATCCAGCCATCTCATCCTCTGTCGTCCCCTTTTCCTCCTGCCCCCAATCCCTCCCAGCATCAGAGTCTTTTCCAATGAGTCAGCTCTTCGCATGAAGTGGCCAAAGTATTGGAGTTTCAGCTTTAGCATCATTCCCTCCAATGAACACCCAGGGCTGATCTCCTTCGGAATGGACTAGTTGGATCTCCTTGCAGTCCAAGGGACTCTCAAGAGTCTTCTCCAACACCACAGTTCAAAGCATCAATTCTTCGGTGCTTAGCTTTCTTCACAGTCCAACTCTCACATCCATACATGACTACTGGAAAAACCATAGCCTTGACTAGATGGACCTTTGTTGGCAAAGTAATATCTCTGCTTTTGAATATGCTGTCTAGGTTGGTCATAACTTTCCTTCCAAGGAGTAAGCATCTTTTAATTTCATGGCTGTAGTCACCATCTGCAGTGATTGTGGAGCCCCGAAAAATAAAGTCTGACACTGTTTTCACTGTTTCCCCGTCTATTTGCCATGAAGTGATGGGGCCAGATGCCATGATCTTTGTTTTCTAAATGTTGAGCTTTAAGCCAACTTTTTCACTCTCTCACTTTCATCAAGAGGCTTTTGAGTTCCTCTTCACTTTCTGCCATAAGGGTGATGTCATCTGCATATCTGAGGTTATTGATATTTCTCCCGGCAATCTTGATTCTAGTTTGTGCTTCCTCCACCCCAGCATTTCTCATGATGTACTCTGCATATAAATTAAATAAGCAGGGTGACCATACACAGCCTTGATGTACTCCTTTTCCTATTTGGAACCATTCTGTTGTTCCATGTCCAATTCTGTTGCTTCCTGACCTGCATATAGGTTTCTCAAGACCTAGTGTTAAATGCTATGGAGTAAGAAATAGGAAATGAGCTAGTGGACTAGAAGATTGTGTATGGTTTGAGACAGTATTGTCAGGAAAGGCCTCTTTGAGACTTCTCAAATAAGGTGTGGGACGTGATGTTCTTTATCGTTATCCCCTGTTTATATACGATGTGTATACTGATGAGTTAGGAAGGTGTGATATTGATGTGATGTGATGTTTATATGATATGATATGTGGTGTGAACGGAGAAGGCAATGGCACCCCACTCCAGTACTCTTGCCTGGAAAATCCCATGGACAGAGGAGCCTGGTAGGCTGCAGTCCATGGGGTCTCGAAGAGTCGGATACGACTGAGCGTCTTCACTTTTACTTTCATGCATTGGAGAAGGAAATGGCAGCCCACTCCAGTGTTCTTGCCTGGAGAATCCCAGGGACAGGGGAGCCTCGTGGGCTGCTGTCTGTGGGGTTGCACAGAGTCGGACACGACTGAAGCGACTTAGCAGCAGTGCTGTGAAATTGATGTGATATGTGATGTGATGTTTATATGATGTGATGTGGTATGTGATGTGATGTTTATATGATGTGATATGTGATATGTTTATATGATGTGATGTGGTATGTGATGTGATGTTTATATGATGTGATGTGGTATGTGATGTGATGTTTATATGATGTGATATGTGATATGTTTATATGATGTGATGTGGTATGTGACGTGATGTTTATATGATACGGTATGTGACGTGATGTTTATATGATGTGATGTATGTGATGTGATGTTTATATGATGTGGTACGTGACGTGATGTTTATATGATGTGATGTGGTATGTGACGTGATGTTTATATGATGTGATGTGGTATGTGATATGATGTTTATATGATGTGATGTGGTATGTGATGTGATGTTTATATGATGTGATATGTGATATGTTTATATGATGTGATGTGGTATGTGACGTGATGTTTATATGATGTGGTATGTGACGTGATGTTTATATGATGTGATGTGGTATGTGACGTGATGTTTATATGATGTGGTATGTGAGTGATGTTTATATGATGTGATGTGGTATGTGATGTGATGTTTATATGATGTGATGTGGTATGTGATGTGATGTTTATATGATGTGATGTGGTATGTGACGTGATGTTTATATGATGTGGTATGTGACGTGATGTTTATATGATGTGGTATGTGACGTGATGTTTATATGATATGGTATGTGACGTGATGTTTATATGATGTGATGTGGTATGTGATGTGATGTTTATATGATGTGATGTGGTATGTGATGTGATGTTTATATAATGTGATATGTGATATGTTTATATGATGTGATGTGGTATGTGACGTGATGTTTATATGATGTGGTATGTGAGTGATGTTTATATGATGTGATGTGGTATGTGATGTGATGTTTATATGATGTGGTACGTGACGTGATGTTTATATGATGTGATGTGGTATGTGATGTGATGTTTATATGATGTGGTACGTGACGTGATGTTTATATGATGTGATGTGGTATGTGACGTGATGTGCTATTGGCTGTGATACGTTTGCTGATGCCTTGTGAAGGTGTGGGGAGAGGAAGCACTCTATTACCCTAGTGTCAGCCTGTTGGCGATTCTGGGGTATGATCTTCACAAGTGCGTCTCGCCCCCCCACCCCTTTAGGTGGGACAGGATGGCTAGAGGGGGCTGCAGTTGAGTATTTCCCTTCCCCAAGGTAGGCTGGGCTCTGGTAAAACCCCAGCAGGTTAGGTGCTGGCAAAACAGTCCCTCCTGAGGGCAGACTGCCTTAAGAAGAACAGAATGTTCTAGTGTATTTCACAGTGGCTACCTCTCCCTTCTCCCTGCTGGAAGGGGGAGAGGATTTTTCTTTGATCTTCACCAGGAAAATCTGCAGGAGCTCCTGAAACTCAGGAAAGTGTGAGGGTTCCTCCAAGACTGGGTCCCTCTCAGAGTCATCCACTCAGATCCTCCAGCAACTCATCAGTTACGGCTCAGAGATTCCTCTCTCAGCACTGGTTCTCAGGGGTATTTCTGCTCCAGTAAGTTGTGGTTCTCTGTTATCCTCTCTCTGTCTCTGCAGTTCAGGGGCAGTGGTTTTCCCTGTGACCTCAGTTTTTGGCAGACACAGAAGAGTTGTTGATTTTCAGATTGTAAAGTTTTTCCTTGTAAGGACGGACAACTTCCAAGGTCCTCATGTGCTGACTGGAAAGCAGACTGAAAGGCCACTTTGAGATGTCTGAGCTGAGATCAGAATGCAGAGGAGGAGCTGCAGAGTTAGAGATGGGCAAGGGCCACTTTTCCTGGCAGGGGAAGAGCATATTCAGAGGCCCTGAGGCAGAAGCCAGTGTGGCTGAGCTGAGCATCCAGGCAGAAGGTGAGTGGAGGCGGGCTCAGAATGGAGACAGGGGCTGGCAGGCAAACATGTGAGACAAGCAAGCAGAACGGAAGAGGACTCCTTGCTGATGGGAATTGCCCATTCCAGTAAAGGAGCTTGTGCACAGCATGGGTAAAATCTGATTTTGAGGAAGGCAAAGAACAGTCCCTGGCTCAGCCTCAGTGGGGAGGACAATCGGGACTGAATTCTGGGAGGATGGGGCGGGGAGGGGTCACTCCCCCTCCTGCCTCCTCCCACAGGGGAGCCCACTGTGGCCCAGGAGGTTGGTCAGATGACTCCACAGGGCTGGGATCCTCCAAGCAATGGAATCATGGCCCTCAGAATAACCCCCCCTGTTGTGTGGTTGATGGGGGTGGAGAAAGATGATGAGGCTGCATGGGAGCCATGGGCCCTGCCCACAAACTCCCCTTGCCTGCATTTCACCTCTCAGAGCACCCTAGACAGAGACCTTTGGTTCTCAGAGCTCTTGGAATCTGTTGAAATTGTCTTTATGGTGATTTGATTGTCTTGCTGGCAGAGCATGTTTTCCTGACCTCGACGAGGTACTCCAGAGAAAGTTAGATGCATTTCAAAATCTGGGTTTATACAAAAAAGTAGGCAAGCAATTGCCAGGTAAATTCCATCCCCATGAAGATCAAATGCAGATTTTTTTTTCAGACGAGAAAACTGTTTTAGTCCCAAAGAGTGGTTTTCTTTTTCTTTCTGAATCATTTGAATAATGGCCTGGGTGATGCATCTCACATCTCCTATTTGTCTCCTGGAGACTGATTTAGCCTTAAATGTGCTGAGTGACAAGTCTTCCATCATCCACCTATAGAAATCCTTGCGCAGTCTAATTTTAGTTCTTACAGTCGTGACTTTGCCCAAGCATGCCTTTTCTCATTTTAATTCCATTATTTCTTGATCCCATTAATCACCTCTGTTATGTTAAACCTTTTCTCCAGTATCTTAGGAAATTGTGACTTTCTCTTCTAAGGCCTTGGTGCTATGGCACCCCACTCCAGTACTCTTGCCTGGAAAATCCCATGGACAGAGGAGCCTGGTAGGCTACAGTCCATGGGGTCGCTAGGAGTCGGATACAACTGAGTGACTTCACTTTCATTTTTCACTTTCATGCATTGGAGAAGGAAATGGCAACCCACTCCAGTGTTCTTGCTTGGAAAATCCCAGGGATAGGGGAGCCTGGTGGGCTGCTGTCTCTGGGGTCGCACAGAGTCAGACATGACTGAAGTGACTTAGCAGCAGCAGCAGCTAGATATTTTATTTCTCAGGATCCACCCTCCCAATCTGGGGTCGCAAGAATATTGGTATTTGCTCCCCACCTTCTTCCCACCATGGGCTTCCCTGGTTGCTCAGACGGTAAAGAATCTGCCTGCCGTGTGGGAGACCCAGGTTCGACCAGGAAGATCCCCTGGAGAAGGGAACGGCAACCCACTCCAGTATTCTTGCCTAGAGAATCCCCTGGACAGAGGAGCCCGGAGGGCTACAGTCTACAGGGTCACGAAGAGTCAGACAGAACCAAACGACTAACACACTTTCTTCCCACCATAGGCATGTGGGTTTGGTAGGGAAGCCTGCCACAAAGAATACTGGGCTGCCGCCTGGGAGACAGCTGTCCAGGTGTGTGTCTAAAATCTGAAAGCTCAAGAGGGGAAAGTTCTTCCTGGTCTTTTCCAGGTTCTGGTGGCTCCAGGTGCTTCTTGGCTTGTGACTTCATCACCCCAGTCTCTGCCTCCGTCTTTTCATGGTGCTCTCCTCTATGCCTGTGTCTCCTCTTCCGTTTCTCATATTATTGTTCAGTCCCTCGGTTCTGTCCGACTCTTTGCGACCCCGTGGACTGCAGCACGCCAGGCTCCCCTGTCCTTCACCATATTCCAGGGTTTGCTCAAACTCACGTGCATTGAGTAAACGATGCCATCCAACCATCTCGTCCTCTGTTAGCCCCTTCTCCTGCCTTCGATCTTTCCCAGCATCAGGGTCTTTTCTGAGGAGTCAGTTCTTCGCATCAAGTGGCCAAAGTATTGGAGCTTCAGCTTCAGCATCCATCCTTCCAGTGAATATTCATTGGGTTGATTTCCTTTAGGAATCTCTGGTTTGATCTTCTTGCTGTTCAAGGGACTCTCAAGAGTCTTCTCCAACACCACAGTTCTGAAGCATCAATTCTTCGGCCCTCAGCCTTCTATGTATTGTAAGGACTTGTTATTGTACGTAGGAGCCCTCTGGGTAATCCAGGAAGATTTTCTCCTGGGATCCTAACTTAATTATAAAGATTCCTTTTCGAAATAAGGTCACCTTCACAGTTTCTGGGGGTTAGAACACATACATATATTTTGGGGGGGCCACCATCCAATCTACTGCAGTGGTCATCTCTCTCTTTTTTTCTCATTCACTCAAGTTGCTGCCTTGGCCTGAAATCGACACCGTTAGAAACACAACTGAGATTTAAGAGCTGTATCTCTTGTTGTTGTTGTTTAGTCACTCAGTCATGTCCAATTCCTTTTCAACCCCATGGACTGTAGCCCACCAGGCTCCTCTGTCCATGGGATTCTCCAGGCAAGAATACTGGAGTGGGTTGCCGTTTACTTCTTCAGGGATCTTCCTGACCCAGGGATTGGACTCAGGTCTCCTGTAATGGCAGGTGGGTTCTTTACCACTGAGCCACCTGGGAAGCCCACGAGGGCTCCTAATGAAAAGTTAACTGTCTCTGCAAAAGGCCGCCTGAACTTTAGTGCCCACTAGCAGAGGATGGAGAGCAGGATCCTCAGGGAAGGGGACCGATGAGGCCAATTTTAGTAAAGCAGTAAGAAGCAGGAATGGTCTGACATGTGGAGCACTACAGGGTGAAGGACTGGAGCACGTTTAGCTGAAGACTGTGGGTCCCCCGCAGACGGACTCATGGAAGGGCACCCGAGTGAAAAGTCAGAGTCTGACCTTTCCTCAGTTTGTATCTTGTGCAGGGCTCACCTTCCTGGACACCCTGGGGAAACTGAGCATCCTCCTGCTCTCATCTGTTTGTTTCTGGGTCATCCTAGA
Source organism: Bos taurus (assembly GCF_002263795.3). Taxonomy (NCBI): domain Eukaryota; kingdom Metazoa; phylum Chordata; class Mammalia; order Artiodactyla; family Bovidae; genus Bos; species Bos taurus. Next base: position 15,802,286 of record NC_037339.1, read on the forward strand.
GCGAGTGTGGAGTCCTCAGTGGAACTGAGTTAGGCTTTTAAGAGTGAACGGATGCCGATAGCCACTTATCCCATCCTGAAACACAGGTCCACATGGGTCTTATGCCTAGAGAGTGGAAGAATCTATAGAACCCCCACCCCTGCCAGCCACCACCCCACCAGGTGAGTATTTCTCCTCCCGCATTTGGTCGTCTCTAATAAGCTCAGTGAAGTTTAGGAATGTTTCCTACATACAGATCTTTCTGTTAGAACTGAAGTTTATTTGGGTAACCAGATGACATCACAAAACCCCAAATTTGTAGAGATCCCAGTGGTGTATATTGCTTGTTCCCCAGGGGGTATGACTTTGACCTATTCTGTAATGAATAAATGAATGAACGGATAAATAAATAATTTACATCAACCTTTCCTATAAGAATTTTTTGTTTGCCCAAGGTAAGAATCAAGGTTAGCAAATACAGCCCTGGGTAATAGAAGTTTCATTTTTAAGCCTCGTCTAATTTCTGTTCTGGGAACCTCAGGACTGCTAGGAGAACTCTCTGTGCTGTTTGCTCCAAGAGACTGTGCACAGCAGGGTAAGTGCCTTGTGTTCTGCAGACAGACAGACTGAGTTCACATTCTGGTTACTTGATTTAATGCACTAGGGGGTTGGGGGCTAATTACTTGCCTTTTCTAGGACTCGATTCTCTCATCTGTAAAGGATGATAAGGGCCAGTGATAATTGCTCTCTCTTAAGGATTGAACCGGAGAAGGCAATGGCACCCCACTCCAGTACTCTTGCCTGGAAAATCCCATGGACGGAGGAGCCTGGTAGGCTGCAATCCACGGGGTCGCTAAGAGTCAGACACGACTGAGCAACTTCACTTTCACTTTTCACTTTCATGCATTGGAGAAGGAAATGGCAACCCACTCCAGTGTTCTTGCCTGGAGAATCCCAGGGATGACGGGGGAGCCTGGTAGGCTGCCGTCCATGGTGTCACACAGAGTCGGACACAACTGAAGTGACTTAGCAGCAGCAAGGATTGAACAAAGCACATCGAAAGAGCTTCAGTTTTCAGTAAGTGTTCATTGCTGTGACTTCTCTCAGGGGCAATGCCATCCACTAGGGAGCTGGTGCAGATCAGATGGGTTGGAAAGACAAGGAAGTATTTGGTCAGCGCACTGCCATTGGGCTGGGGTCAGGTAAGGAGATGACAGGTCCTTATTGAGGATTCAGTTCTCTCCCCTTGAGCATTTACTGCCTGTATCCCTCCAGGCTCTGAATCTGTCTTGCTATGATCAGCTCTCCCTGGAAACCAGCTTTCTATGCACAGGTATTACAATGAAATTCATCATTAGATTTGCTCCAGGCTCCCCAAGCACACGGTGTGGTTCATTGGTAATTATGTGTGATGTTTGGAGTGTGAGGCATTAAGAAATTGAAATGCCATAAACTTTACAGACCTGAAGGTGAGATTATCCATGACTGTAATGGTTTCCAAATGCAAATTGAACGTCTTTCTTTTGATGCCAAATGGTGGCAAGAAATGAACATGGATCTTTGATCCTTTGCCAGTGTCTAGAGAGATGATGAGGTCTCTGGGATGGGAGAATAGATCCTCATCAAGACTTCTGGCTTGAGGAAGCTGTTTAATCTCCATTCTCAGTGGCTGTGGCTTTGAGGCAGCTGTGACTGAAGGGTCCCAAGTGCTACTGAAAACAGCTCATCAGTTCAGAACAAAGCTGATTATGTAAATTGTGCATTAAGATGCAGCTCCAATTTAATTTTACTCTGTAAATAAATATCCCATTAACATCCATCTGTTGAAAGTCAGGTAAGACCGTTCTCTAAGACTGTATAGCTAGGACCTCAGCGAGTGCTCCATAAATACTGACGGGGAGGGATTAGGATGTCCAGATTCACTCTGTAGAACTTTATTATCATTATTTTTCTTTAAATGGCATGTCAGCTCTAAAATCAATTTAGAGCAAGTAGAAGCTCTCACTGGTTGAGAGAGACACTCCATCTATTTCTGGCCCTGCTCTTTCGAGGGTACACGAACGCTTTCTCTGATTGCTGTCACCGAGATCAATAATAATTATGGCTCACCAATTCTCTCCCAAAATAAAAACATTTCAGCTGATGAGAAGTGAGCACTAAATTAGCTCCGGCTCTTTTTGCTGCAGGGCAGTTTTCCCAGCCAGAAATGCCATTTGTGAGAGTTGTATTTATGGAATGGGTCCCACTTCCCGCTCAGAGTGGGCGGGGGAGGGGCAGGTGGCAGAAAACCCCATCAGACCTCTGGAACCGAACCAGAATTGGCAGTGGGGTAGCAGGAGTGAGACAGCCTGCCTCCAGAGAGCTGCCCTCTTCTCTCAGCCCCATCACTGCCCTTGGCCCTGGAGCTCCAGGAAAAGCTTTGCTACTTCCACGGTGGCCTCTTAGTATCAGGGACTTCCAATACTTCTTGGCCATTATCTGCTAAGATTTTGGTGGGAATGAATTGCTGCCATAAGGATCAGTAAGAACCTGTTGTGTTTCAGGATGTTGCTGGTGGTGGTGGTGATGTTTGTGGGAAAGAGGTAGGGATCAGGATGAGCATCGGGCTAGGAAATGTGCGGGGATGACCCACTGTGGGCTACACACTCTAACCCCAAGGCACTGTTTTCCAAATTGCTGGTCACTTTTACAGGAAAAGTGAGCATTACAGCTGCCTGGGGCACCTTGGAGGGTGTGAAGCAGAGGTCCTTCAATCAAGGCTCCTAGGTCCAAGTCCATCAGCATAAATAGTGCTTCTGTGTATATTACAAAAAAGACCCCTCTCAAGAGAAAAATTTCAGAAAGGTGCCCAGCTGATGAAGCCCTGAATCAAGGCCTGTGGATTTAGGAGAAGGTACCCACCTCTCTGAAGTATGACCCTTCTTCCCCAGGTGTGAGGAATGGGCATCTGTTCCACATTTTGTACCACAGGGATGAAACTGAAGCTAGTTCCTACCCTTTTCTTCTTCCCATCTTGAAGGTAGACGTGATGCTGGAGCTAAAGCAGCCATCTTACAACCATGAGGCAGTGTGCCAACTTGCTTTGGAAGGTGAAAGGAGAGATGAGTGGAGGTTGGGTCCTTAATGCCATTGTTGAATCACTATATTAGCCCTGGACTCACTATCCCTGAGCCTCTTTCTATGTGAAAAAGAACTTTCCTATTTTGAAGCACTGTTAATTAAATATTCTGTTGTAGCTAAGACAGCTGTCATGGAAGCAGGGAATGAGGGCAGTAGCAGGTAGGTGAATGGTAAGGGAATCTAGACTTCTGACTCTTGGCAAGTTTGTCTTTGTACAACAGGACTTTGTGATCCCTCTTCTGCATGTTCACTGAAGACCAGAAGTTCACCCTGAGGTGGCATGGCACCCTCCTCAGAATTCCCTTCAGTTGTTCATCTCAGGATCATGCTTCCCTGCACTATCACTGTGGGTCCTGAATGAACCAAGGATACAGGTTGAATGTGGCCTTCTGGTGATGGTCTGCCCTGGAAGTAAAATATCAGGGGTGGTTCCATGGGCAGGGAGGAGCTAAAAGCATGCCAGCACAGGTGGATGCTACACAGAGAAGCCAACAACCCAAATGTTAACAATCCCTACAGAAAAGTGAAAGGGAAAGTTGCTCAGTTGAGTCTGACTCTGAGACTCCATGGGTTGCACATTCCATAATATTCTCTAGGCCAGATTACTGGAGTGGGTAGCCTTTCCCTTCTCCAGGGGATCTTCCCAACCCAGGGATCAAACCCAGGTCTCCTGCATTGCAGGTGGATTCTTTACCAGCTAAGCCACAAGGAAAGCCCAAGAATACTGGAGTGGGTAGCCTATCCCTTCTCCAGGGGATCTTCCTGACCCAGGAATCGAACTGGGGTCTCCTGCATTGCAGGCAGATTCTTTATCAACTGAGCTATCAGGGAAGCCCATATAAGATCCATGCAACTCATCTGACACTGGTGGGTCTGAAGTGTCACTGGGCAAAACGAGTGTTTCATGTCCTAACTCCTCTTCTGTAGAAAATAATCAGGTGTGTGTGTGTGTGCACGTGCACATGTTTTTACACATGTGCAAAGATGAGTACAGTCAAGATGTGGCATGAGAAACATCTCCCCTGTGTCCCTTTCCTACGGCTTGTCCTAACCCCACCTCCACCCCGACTGACTCCCAGCATCTTCATCCTTCTTGTATCCGTCAGAATAGACTGGGTCATGCTGCAGTACTGAGCAAAGCCAATCTTAGTTGCTTAGACTGAAAAAAGGTTTATTTCTTGCTTATGTTGCATGTGCTTTGAGGGTGGCTGGAGGGCTCTCTCGCCATCATTGTCATTCCCACCTCAGGACCCTGGTCATCAGGAGTAACCTTATCTGGCAAAGTCCCAGTCACCATAGAAGAGGAGAGAAAAACTCTAAGGTGGTGCTGTTCAAGAGAAATATAATTCGAGCTAAGCTAAGTCGCTTCAGTTGTGTCCGACTCTGTGTGACCCCATAGATGGCAACCCACCAGGCTTCCCCATCCCTGGGATTCTCCAGGCAAGAACACTGGAGTGGGTTGCCATTTCCTTCTCCAATGCAGGAAAGTGAAAAAGTGAAAGTGAAGTCGCTCAGTCGTGTCCGACTCTTCGTGACCCCATGGACTGCAGCCCACCAGGCTTCTCCGTCCATGGGAGTTTCCTGGCAAGAGTACTGGAGTAGGGTGCCATTGCCTTCTCCGTAATTTGAGCTGGATATATATATGTATATTTAGAAGCCATATTAAAAAGGCAAAATGAAGGTGATTCAGATGAAATTAATTTTGATAATGTTATTTAGCCCCATGTTATAATTTCCCTGTAAGTATTTTATGCTTACAGCACATCTCAGTTGGGACCAGCCACATTTCCAGTGCTCAGTAAGCACACTTGGCTGGTGGCTGCCATATTGGGCAGTGCAGCTTCAGGGTTTCACTCTAGTGATTAGACTCTTGGTCTAGAAGTGACCAATGCACATTCTTCTGCTTCTAACCCATTGGGTAAAACTTGTCACATGGCTCCATGTGACACGCCTTCCCTACCCCTTAACACAAAGGAGTGGGAATATTTGACATAGCAGTTATAACCAGCAAGCCTACCTCGGCCACCACCATCCTTCATTGGGCCGTCCCACTGGGTGGTGCCTGCTCTGGTATGAATGTCTTCTGGGCCAGCACTCTGTTTTGGCTTGACTCCATTTCTTGGTTGGCCAAGGAATGGAAGGCAGATATGCCAAATCTTGCAGATGACCCAGAAGATATCACCAGGATCACAATTTTTTTTTTTTTTTAATGTAAGAAATTCTTAGAAGCTTAGAACCCAGTGAAATCATCCCAACTAGCCAACCTTAACCTGCATACTAAAAATGGAGGTAATTGGGCGGGCCAGAGGCCAGAGTTTTATGAAGCAAGGGAAGGTATTCATGGACCAAAAGGATCTTTTCATCCTTTAAGTTTGCCAGTACTTTAACTTCCTTTTTGGCTACATTGTTGCTGGTGCCCCCAAGCATCCCACCCCCACCACAAGGAGGAGGCAGGAACAGGTTGACTGCCTGCTATATTCTACATAATATGGGGTGATATATGGATACCAATTTTTTTTTTTTTATACTAGAGGCTCTTAGAGGTCTGGACCATGACTTATTATTGAATCTCTAGTACTGCGTGCTACATTATAGATGCTCAATACATATCCGAATGAATGAATTTTATGTTAACTTTCACAAAACCATTTTCTGAGATATTTATATTTTTAATGGCACCATTAAATGAATGGGAGTGAATTAAGTGAATGGGAGTCAGAATTGGCCCTCCTGTCAGCCGTGCAGGTGTTATTGAAGAACATGCAGGTAGTCATTGGCATGGCCTTTCCTTGAGAGTCTTTCAAGTAGGCAGATGAACATGTAAAATGTCTATAATATGTAGATGAATGTTGCTTTATTTAAAAAAACTTGTTTATTTTTAAATTGGAGTATAATTGCTTTGCAATGTTGTGTTTCTGCTGTATACCAGTGTGAATCAGCTCTACATATACATACGCCCCTTCCCTCCTAAGCCTCCCTCCGCCCGCATCCCACCCATCTAGGTCGTCACCAATCACGAGCTGAGCGCCCTGCGCAGTTCGGCAGCTTCCCGCCACACACGGGCAGCTTCCCGCTTACACATGGTCGTGTGTTTAGGTCAATTCTACTCTCTCAGTTTGTTCCACCCCCTTCTTCCCTGCCTGTGCCCACAAGTCTGTTCTCTACATCTGTGATTCTATTCCTGCTCTGTCAATAGGTTCATCAGAACCTATTTATATAGATGCTGTATATATACACGCATTAATAAGATGTATATTACTTTAATTGTAGATTTTCATTACTATTCAGGTATGGTGAGGCCAGCAGCTTGGGGGACAGTTACTAATGAAAAGATAGCTAATTACTCACAGTTCCCAGGAGGAGGGGGACCTGCTGTGCTATGCAGGGCGAGGGGGGAAACAGCAGAAGGAGTGAGGGGGTATGTGGGCAAGAGCCCTTACTGGGGTTTTTGCTGGAAATGCTGGCAGAGTAAGCAGGTTAGTGTTGGCTAGTTCAGATGATTTCATTGAGTCTGGCAGGCAAGTACTGTCTTTATTTGTCTGGTACCTGATCCCGGGGGGTTAAGGCTTAGTGTGTGACAGCCCAATAGAGATGGTGGGAGTGTGGGCTCTGGATTGGTTAGTTTGTTATTATGTGTGTGTTAGTCGCTCAGTCATGTCCGACTCTTTGTGATCCCATGGGCTGTAGCCCTCCAGGGTCCTCTGTCCATGGGATTCTGCAGGCAAGAATACTGGAGTGGGTTGCCATTCCCTTCTCCAGGGAATCTTCCCAACCTAGGGATTGAACCTGGGGCTCCTGCATTGAAGGCAGATTCTTCCCCACTGTTACTATTTTAACATTTATATTAAAATAGTTATTTGGCCACACCGGGTCTTAGTTGTGACTTGCGACATCTTCAATCTTTGTCGCAGCCCGCGGGATCTTTAGTTGTGGCTAACTTGTATTTATAGTTATGGCATGTAGGATCTAGTTCCTTGACCAGGGAGTGAACTCAGGACCCATGCATTGGGGAACATGGAGTCTTAGCCACTGGACTTAGCAGGGAAGTCCCTGGATTTGCTGGTTTGCATATAAAAGGCACACTTGCAAGCAAGTGTTTTTATTATCTCTGGGAACTGACTAGCCCTGGGATGGGTGGTCACTTTAGGGTCAGCAAGACCCCAGATGTCAAAGCATCAGAAATACAGAAAATAAAAAGACACGATGAATACATACATAAATGATTCGGCGGAGTTGAAAGTGCCATTTTAGTCTCTCAGGGTCTAATAGAAAACTGGAGCTTATATACCCTTTCCTTGTAAGTTTTCAAAAGTGGTTTTTATCACTCATCTGGGGGATTAAAGAGTGAGAATGCGAGTCTGGAGGTGAGAGACCTGAACTGTATTCGTGCATCTGAGCCACTGAAGTGAATTCCCTGGCATTCCCAGGAGGATCTTGGGAAGAATTTTCTGAATCTTTGGATTAAAAGCAACAGAGTTGTGTTCCCCTGAAGAGGGGAAATGTTATTGGATGTACGTGGATGTGTGCTAAGTCTCTGCGATCGTGTCCGACTCTTTGCGACCCTATGGATTGTAGCCCACCAGGCTCCTCTGTCCATGAGATTCTCCAAACTAGAATACTGGAGTGCATGGCCGTGCCCTCCTCCAGGGGATCTTCCTGACCCAGGGATTGAACCCACGTCTCTTACATCGCCTGCGGTGGCAAGCAGGTTCCTTACCACTAGCGCCACCTGGGAAGCCTTGTTGAATGTACATTTCACCTCAATCCCTCTGACTTAAAATAAGTAAGCAGAGTCCTCCAGACTTTCCAGGCACAAAATAAAGGTTAGTGTATTTTCTTCCTTTTTCAGTGTAACCTGTAGAGCAGATTCACATTTGGGCAAGAGGATTGGAGGAGTTGAGTGGAACCGAGGGTGCAGGCATGGTTGTCTGCCAAAGCTTCCTTGGCACAGTTCTGGCTGCCAGGCCTCCACATGCTCAGAGCCGAGTCATGGGTCCTTAGTCCCTCCGAGAGCAGCTGGAGGGCCAGCGAGAGAAGCTCAGTGTTCTCCCAGCGCTTATGTTGGTGAGCACACCAAGCTCTGGGAGTTCCTCCAAGCGTATTAGATGCTTTGGTGTTTGGTGACAGCTACTTGGAAAGTCAAGTGGGACTGAGCATTACCTGAAAAATGTCAGTGCACCATTTGCTTCTCTCTTGAGTTTCCTTCCCTACAACTCTTAAACCCATTATCATTCAACAAAATGGAGCCTTGAGTCCAATTAGAAGTTAAACATGCAGCCTCCATCTCAAAGGGTCTGAACTTTTCAATCTGTCCCAATATTCATGGGGGCCTGTGAATGCTAGGCAGCAAGGAGAACTCTTCAAATGATGGTCACTGGAGCCAAAAACAATAGCCTCTTGTGGCCAACAGCCCAATAGTGAACACCGACATTGTGAATCGTGGAAACCCCCAGGCTGGTACATGTGTATTGCTGATGGTTGCACAGTGCTTACAGGGAGGCCTGCCAAGGCCTTGCCACCTAAAGGATTATAGTGGAATGGCTAGCAAATTCTTAGGGACTGAGAAAAATATGTTTAAAATCTGTGTTTTCGCTTAAAAACGTGTTTTATAGTTGGGAAAAAGCCTTTATATGCTTCCTCAGATTTATCTTTCTCATAAAATATTCACTAATGGCAGGGAAAAATGGACTAATGATAATATTAACAAGAAGTTGATAATATATATATTATCTATCTGTATAATACACATATATTATCGATAGGTAGATACGGTACTTACTGTGTGCCAGTTATTCTTCCAAACCCTTCACTTCTACCGATTCATGAATTCCTTGCACCAATCCTATTAGTGGATAGTAGTATGATTTTCTCTTTGTGGATGAAAACTACTAAGATTACGCGATTTGCCCACGGCCTGTAAATGAGGTGGGGTTGGGCTCTGAACCCAAGCAGTTGATCCTGAGTGCGTTTTTGCGGCCCTGACCCTGTGTTAAAGTAGGGGGGCACAGAGGGAAGGGCAGGTCCACCTTTGACCCACAGTCTGAATTGATGTTTAATGAGTATCTCTGCAGAGAGCTGTTGTGTATATCACGTATTGAAAGTCATGCCTTCTAGAATCCTGAGAGGGTCTGTAAACTCAAATAGGCTTCAGCAAGGCTTTAAGATCATCATATTTCAGCATTCTATGAATAGAGGTTTATCTGGGGACACCAAAAGTCTTAGAGGTCCATAATTCCTTAAAGGCAATACCAGCAAAGCTTTCCTACCATCTCAAAGTTCCCAGTTCCCTTGCTTGTTCCTGACTCAAAAGCTTGGTTGCTGAGTTAATCAGAATAAGCTAGAGTATGCTGAGGTAACAAAACTTCCAAATCTCAGTGGCTTTAACCAATAAAGGTTTATTTTTCATGCATGACCTATGGGCATGGGCGTGTAGTTAGATACTCGAATGCCTAATGCAGGTTGCCAAGGGGTCTCTGCAGCTATTCAGGAACTCAGGATGTCAAGAGCAGTTGAAGTTGACAGTTGCCACACCGGAGGAATGCTTTCCTGGTGCCTCAGGCAGTAAAGAATCTGCCTGCAGTGCAGGAGACCTGGGTTCAATCCCCAGGAGAAGGAAATGGCAACCACTCCAGTGTTCTTGCCTGGAGAATCACATAGACAGAAGAGTCTGGTGGGCTACAGTCCATGAGGTTGCAGAGTCAGATACGACTGAGTGACCAACAGTTTCACTTTCACTTTTTCCACACCAGAGGAAAAGAATGCCCTGGAAGTTCTTGCATCTGCAATTACAGTTTCTGCCTGGAAGAAACATATTCATGGGCTGGAACTGGTCTCATGGCCCCACCAACCACAGGAGACCAGACAGTGCAATTCCTATATGTGCTGAAGGAGGGCGCAGAGAGCAAGCTATCATTGGCAAACAGCATTAATGACCTCCATGAGGCTCGGTCTCAACCACTGTGAGAAAGAGGATTTCAGAAAGCCACCCATACCCTAATCAGAATCTGCCTAGATCTTGGTAGCACAGTGAACAGGGATCGGTGCCAAGCTTTACTGAGTCTGACTTAAATACATTAGATTAGAAAGCATTCAATTTAGCCAGTTGTTTTCTTGACTTCCGTGACTGTTCCATCCATTTTTCTCTGCTTTCCTCCCCACCTCCTCCCCCATCCACCTGCCAGGTTCCAAGATTATACCAGTGATGCTGTCCAGTTGGCCCGAGGCAAGGCTTCAGGGCAGATTTAATTCATAGTGATTTAAAGGGTTGCATGAAACCATGATTGCAGAGGGTGAAGAATAAGGATATATTTGTAAACGCTGTCTGTGCCCTCCGTTGACTAAACGCTCACCAGAGGCAGCTCTGTGGGGCTCCCTCCCTTCCCCTCATGAGATAGAGTCATTTCATTTCTTCTGCACTATTTTTGGTGTGTGTAAGATAAGCATGCTTCCGCACATGGAAACTTGCCATCACATTTGATTCTGGATTGACCTGGAGCAGAGGAAGTGAGAGGCCTGTCATGGCTTCTCAGTTTGACTGATTGTGGGAGAAATACTGGTTGCAAAGGCGGTTGATCTGGGTGTGTTCTCCACAAGGAAAGAGAGGAGAGAGGGGATGGATTTTGGAGTCACACAAACCTGGGTTCAGATTTCAGTGGTTTCACTTATTAGTCTGTGATCTCAGGCAGATTTGCTTCTTCACCCTTAAAAAAACTCAGTGTCAACCAATCTCTTTAATCAGGCATGAAAGGATGAAGGCAGGAGGCTGCTATGACCTTGTCTCTGATTCTGACACTTTAGGGACTATAGGGTTGTGGCTCAGACGGTAAAGGATCCACCTGCAATGTGGGAGACCTGGGTTTGACCCCTGGATCAGGAAGATCCCCTGGAGAAGGAAATGGCAACCCACTCCAGTACTCTTGGCTGGAGAACTCCATGAACAGAGGAGCCTGAGGGTCTACAGTCCATGGGGTGGCAAAGAGTCAGACACAACTAAGCTACTTTGACTTTCAGGGACTGTAGGGTTGTTACAGTCATAGGGTTCTGCCTAGGTCCAGGAGACATAAGTTTACATGAAATTGTCACCCCATCCCTTCAAAGAACCATAGTTAACATATTTCAACATATGGTTCGTATTTAGGAGGTGAGAAAAAATAGAGCTCTCTAGTAAAAAGATCTTTCTAGGAGAGAGATGTGAAAGTCATCTGGGGTGGGGTGGGAACTGATTTTATCAGGTTATTAAGCATAAGCAGCCTGATTAAAAAACTTAGAGCATCTGAATGTATCAAAAGTAGGAAAGAAAAGAGTAGTGAAAGTGAAAGCCACTCAGTCGTGTCCGACTCTGTGACCCCATGGGCTGTACCGTTCATGGAATTCTCCAGGCCAGAATACTGAAGTGGGTAGCCGTTCCCTTCTCCAGGGGATCTTCCCAACCCAGGGATTGAACCCGGGTCTCCTGCATTGCAGGTGGATTCTTTACCAGCTGAGCCACAAGGGAAGCCCATCTGGGAAAAAGTAGGAAAAGTAGGAAAGTCCAACCAAATTGACTGCTTTTATTCCTTCATTATTGATGCAGTACTAGGTGAATATATTCTGTTGCATTTTCCAGAAAATGAATTTAAACCATGTTTGTTGTTTTCTGTTTCATTAGAGTGAAAAGTATAGCAATATGTGGTTGGAATAGAACTCATGAGTTCTGAGTAGATCACAAATCACTAGTATCATAAACGAATATCAAAGCAAAGGCTTTCTCTTAAATTCTGTTGACTGCTCTCCATGTCTAATCCTGGGGACCTGGTGGCTTCCCTGCTCATTCCCATCTGTGGCTACAGTGATGAGTTATTAGAGTCTGGAACTCCCTGACTAAAGATAATTCAATGAATCAAACTCCCTGGAAATGTGATCCGGGACTCTGAATTTTTATAAGTTCCCCAAGCACTGATGTTTGAAAACCATTGACATGGAGTCCACATAAGAAATCATTCCTAAACTCCATTTTCAGCAAAGAGAACCATGACACCTTTGAAGGCTTATGAAAACCAGAGGTGGAGTGTTCTAGAGCTTGACCATGAACAGAGAGCTTCCTGAAGTTCCAGCTGGTACCCACTTCCTCCTCATTTATGCTCAGAACTCCAATAAGCATCCTGAATAACAAGCCATTTGTTAAAGATTTTCTACCTTCAGGTTACATTAGTTCATTTACTTTTTGAGTGACTTTTCATAGATTTCTCCTTAAATTTTCATAGGCTTATGTCTTTACCCCTAATTGTGGAAGACTGATGCTCTTGGCTGTGCCTTGGCAGTTCTTGGTGTTTACTCCACTGCCCAGCACATAATCTGTACTCTGCGGAGATCTATGAATTCCTTGATTGGGGTTCAACTCGGGTGTCGGGTTGGCTAAGGTGTTAAGGATGCCTTGAAGGAAATATCCACATCTGAGTCTCCTGCTCCATCCATCCCATGCCTGAAACAGAACTGCTGCATGGCAGGCGGCCATGCTGATGGATTGATGGATTGACTTTAGACCTGCTATCTTGTTTTGATCGGTACCTTCATATCTTTAGGAAAAGCTGCTCCTGCTGGCAGCCAGCTGTGAACATTCAGGCATTTAGGAATGGCTGTGTCCAAGGTGGTTCCTCTGAAAGTTAATGTTAACACCATCTGGCTGCCTACCTGCCACCTCCTCTTGGGTGTGCAGTGGGCATCTCTAACTCCACATGCCCCAAACAGAGCTCCTCATCTGCTCTCCATTCTGCTCCGTTCTTGTTCTCCCTGTCTTGGGTAATGAAAACCCCATGCTTCCAGAGGCTCCGGTCCAGAATTTAGGAGCCCTCTTCTATGCCACTCTTCTTGTATCTCATCCCCATCTGCAGTACATTCTGTTCATTCAACAAAATGCATCCAGAATCTGACCGCATCTCAGCCCCTGCCCAGAAAGCACTCTGGTCTTGGCCACTGTCTTGTCTCTGCAGTGGCCTCATGAATGGTTTCCTTGATTCCACCCTCACTCCCTCCAGTCCATTCTCCGTACTCCACTCTCGATACAGTGGCCAAGGTGACAGTATGACAACTGAAGTTAATTGTCTGACTCTGCTACTAAAACCCTACAATTCCTTGCTTTCCTATTTCACCCAGAATAAAAGCTAGAATCCCTAAGTGGGCCCTTTTATACCTCTGTGACCATTTTCAGTTCTTGCTCAATCTTCTCCCATGACGCTGGCCTCCTTGCTGTTCTACAGTCATGTCGGCCCCCTACCCTGGCCCCCCACCCCAGAGGTGGTGGTTCTCTCTGCCTGGAGTGCCTTTGTGCCCCATGGATCACTTCTTTGCTTCCTTCACATTCATCTTCACGGTGATTCCCTCCCTCACCCCTCAGGGTAACACTTTACCATCCCACCAGCACTTGCTTGCAATCTTAATTTTCCCATAGTGTTTACCTCATTTTAGCATTATCTATAAACTGTCTGGGCTGCCCTGGTGGCTCAGTGGTAAAGAACCTGCCTTGGTAAAGCCAGTGTGGGAGACTCAGGTTTGATCCCTGGGTCGGGAATATCCACTGGAAAAGGAAATGGCAACTCACCCCAGTATTCTTACCTGGAGAAGTCCACGGACAGAGGAGCCTGGCAGGCTACAGTCCATGGGTCTCAGAGAGTCAGACACAGCTGAGCGATTGTCACTTTCACTTTTTTTTTGGACTCGTGGGTCTTACCTTTTTCCACCATTAATGAAAGCTGGGCAGGGATTTTTGCCTGTTTCAGTCACTGACATAGTGCTTAGATTATCTAGTAAATTGTTGAGGAGGGAAGAGAGGAAGGAAGGAAGGAAAGAAGAACAGATTCCATTTTCTTAGAAGGCCTAAATATTAGATCAGGGTTGTTAAGCCGAAATCAATATAAGTCCACATTGCGTGGGGAGAAGCACCAAGTTATCGGTAAAGGAGGTATGTCTCGCACTCTGGTTGTTTCTGATTGAGCTCTGCATGAGCGGTCTGCAGCGACTGCTCAGATTGATTAAATGGCTTCCTGTCCAATCAGCTCCCCATCAGTTACCTGCTGTGTTCTCGCCTGTCCACCATAGTGAATGGTACGCCCCTCCCTCTGGCTGCTTGTCAGGCTTTCAGAGCCATGGGTCTGGGGACATGGAGTTCCAGGGAGGATGGAAGACCGTATCCTATAGAAGTTGAGACAGTCTCCTTACTGGTGGCCAAGGGTCCCCACTGTAAGTGTCCCCTGGAAGCCAAGGACTTCTTACAGGTACTGAATGATGCTAACACGATGTAGAAGCTTTTAACCCATCATGCCTGACCTGGGAGTCACTGCTGCCTGTGGTGAGGAGACAGATTCAAGAAGATGTGGGTGGCTGGGAAGCTGTCACAGCTCATCAGCCACGTCCTGTATTAGCATTCAACAGCAGTGCTGGATGTTCATGGGAGAGAGTCTGTCATTACCAGGCCCGTGGTTTCCTATGAAAATGGTCCTTCAAGGTCTCTTACAGGGTGATTAAAGGTGAACAGATCCCACTGAGCTCTTCCACCATCAGTAACTCACTCTTTTGGCTGGGGTCCAAGTAGAGCCATGTGGTGCTGGAAGCCATGACATCCAAATGGGCTGAGTTATTAAAAGTCTTTTTAAAAGACCGATAAAAGTTATTAAAAGACTTTTAATAAAAGTTACTAAAAGTCTTCAGTGTGGTTCCAAAGGGCAAGGGCCACATGTGAGGGTGGTCCCTCTGGTTGAAAGTGATTGTGGTGGTTTCACAGCACAGTCACAGGTCGATAGAGTCCCCCAATGGGAGGTGGGGGTCTGTGTCCTCTCCCTTGAGTCTGGGGGAGCTCTGTGACTGCAGCATACTAGCAGCTAAAGGTGAAGACGTGCCCCGTGACTTCCAGAGTTAGACTGTTAACTGTCATGCAGCTTCCACCTTGTTCGTGAAAACACTCACTCTTGGAGCCCTGGGCCACTGTGTGTGTACGTGTGTGTGTGTGTGTGTGTGTGTGTGTGTACGTGTGTGTGTGTGTGTGCATGCTCAGTCACTGAGTTGTATCTGACTCTTCTGGGACCCAGTGGACTGTAGCCCACTAGGCTCCTCTGTCCATGGGATTTCCCAGGGAAGAATACTGGAGTGAGTTGCCAGTTCTTTCTTCAGGGGATCTTCCTGACCCAGGGATCAAACTAGTTTATCTCCAGCATTGGCAACTGGATTTTTTACCACTTGCACCACCGGGGAAGCCTGGGAAGCCCGGGCCATTGTGTAGAGTCTGGCTAGCTTGAGACTGCCACACCGGAGCGGCCACACAGGGGACAAACTCGTCCTCAGGTCTTCCTGACCAGGCCCCAGACCTGTGAGCCAAGAAGCCCCCCAAAAGTGGGTCCTCCAGACATCAGGCTGCAGAGGACCTTCTGTGCTGTGACCTTTCTGAATTCCTGTCGTATAGAATCCTTGAGCGTAATCACATGATGTTTAAAGTTTGGGGATCGTTTCACAGCAATACATACATAACAGGAACAACAGCATATGGGCGAAATAACAGCTTTGGAGTCAGTTATACGTAAGTTCAAATGCCCGCTCCTACTCGCCTAGCTTTGTGACCTTGGACAGGGTCTGATACAGCTTTATTTTTTTGGCTCTGCTGGGTCTTAGTTGCAGCATGCGGGATCTTTAGTTGCGGCTTGGGAGCTCTTAGTTATGGCATGTGGGATCTAGTTCCCCGACAAGAGAGAGAACCTGAGTCCCCCTGCATGGGGAGCTCAGAGTCTTAGCCACTGGATCACCTGGGACCACCTCCCTTTGACACAGTTTTAAAGTGGGGAGAAGATCACCTATATTTCAGGCTGATGTGAGGATTAAATGAGGTAACACATGTATAATGCCTCTCATGTATTAGGCTTTTGGAAAAAAA
The DNA here is from genome assembly GCF_002263795.3 of Bos taurus. Lineage (NCBI taxonomy): Eukaryota > Metazoa > Chordata > Mammalia > Artiodactyla > Bovidae > Bos > Bos taurus. The sequence goes on from NC_037339.1 coordinate 15,818,280, forward strand.
AAAAAAATCTTAGTTTCCTTCTCCCTTCCCTTCCACCAGGGGCAGAATGAAACAGTGAGACCTAGCTTTGCCTGTGTTGGCAATGCGAGGTTATTCAATGCATATTGTGATACAGGGTGGGTCTCTCTGCATTAGAGCTGTCAGATCACTTGTCCCCCACCCTGTCTACCTTCTCCAGCTCCTTTAGGCAGGGCTTGCTCTTTACGAACATAAGCTAGCCCAGAGCTTGGCTCAGATACTTGCTCCATGAAAGTGAAAGTCACTCAGTCGTGTCCGACTCTTTGTGACCCCATGGACTATACGGTCCACGCAATTCTCCAGGCCAGAAGACTGTAGTGGGTAGCCTTTCCTTTCTCCAGGGGATCTTCCTAACGCAGGAATCGAACTGGGGGTCTCCTGCATTGCAGGCAGATTCTTTACCAACTGAGCTAACGGGGAAGCCCACTTGCTCATAAGTGTTGGCAGGTAAATGTATTGAAGAAATAAATATAGGCAGAACCTTTATATATGGTTTCAATGTAGGATGGAAGTGTATGAAGAATTATAATTCCAAGAATTAAAACTGATTTTTAAAAGTCAAACTCTAGCACTTGACTGCCAGGGAACAAATTCTGGTTCTATTCCTCATTAGCTGTGTGACCTTAGCTGAGTTGCAGAACCTCCCTGTGCCTACGTTTCTCCACCTGCAAAGTGGTTTCCTGCCTAGGAGGTTTGCTATGGTGAATACATACTGTGCACAAGGCCTGGCTGGCTCACAGTAACAATGTAATCATCACAAAGTATGTAGTCCATGGACCAGGCAAATCCACAACATCTATGAGCTAGTTATTAATAGAAACGTGGGAATCTCGGACCTCCACACAGACCAATCAAATCAGAATCTGCATTTTAACAAAATCTCCCGATGATTCATGTGCCTGTTAAAACTTGAGAAAGACTGCTTGGGTAAGTGTTAGCTATTATTGTGGTGTGGAAAAGAATCGGCATGCATAGGGAAACCATCTTCCTAAAAACTGTGGGCTGCCGCAACCTGCAGGGCGCTGGGGATTAGACCAGGTGTAGGGCAATGCCAAGGGCTGCCGCACACTGGTTCAGCATCGGCTTCTCCACCGCCCCCTCCCGCTATGCTCCGTCCTTCAGCATTTCCTCTTCTGGCTCCCAGGCCAGTGCACATCTTGCCAGGTGGCTCCTGGTTTCTTCCTGGGTCTGATTCCTCTCTGAGGTTCAAGTGTGGTCCATTGCCCAGTGCTTGTTCCAGGTAGAGGGAAATGGTGTCACGCACCTTATCACATGTCATGGACATTTACACTGTCAGAGGTATCCTCCTTTGTTACAAGCATCATTTCAGTTCAGTTCAGTTGCTCAGTCATTGTCCGACTCTTTGAGACCCCATGGACCGCAGCATGCCAGGCTTCCCTGTTCATCACCAACTCCCAGAGCTTGCTCAAACTCATGTCCATCAAGTCGGTGATCCCATCCAATATCTCATCCTCTGTCATCCCCTTCTCCTCCCACCTTCAATCTTTCCCAGCATCAGGGTCTTTTCCAAGGAGTCAGTTCTTCACATCAGGTGGCCAAAGTATCGGAGCATGATGTTACAAAGTCTTATGTTACAAGCATAAGCGCACCTATAATTTTATCTTAAACCAGCAACCCATTAAAAAATGTATTGCTTTGTGTAAAGCCGTAAGGCGCATGGCACCATTTCCCTCTACCTGGAACAAGCGCTGGTCAATAAACCACACTTGAACCTCAGAGAGGAATCAGACCCAGGAAGAAACCAGGAGCCTCCTGGCAAGGCTTCCCTGGTGGCTCAGATGGTAAAGAGTCTGCCTACAATGCAGGAGACCTGGGTTTGATTCCCTGAGTCGGGAAGATCCTCTGGAGAAGGAAATGGCAACCTACTCCAGTACTCTTGCTTGGAAAACCCCATGGATGGAGGAACGTGGCAGGCTGCAATCCATGGGGTTGCAAAGAATCGGACACAACTGAGTGACTTCACTTTCACTTTAGACAGTCTCGCAGTTAACATGTCTGCCACTCTTGGGCAAAAATAGTGATCGTGGCCTATTTGTGAACTGGTTCTTTTAGTAACACATACGTCTCTGACTACCTGCATTGCCGTGGAGACAGTTATTCACACAATTTTTTTTAGAATGAAGATAATCATTTCTTGTAAAATTACTGCAGGCTCACTTCTCATTAAAACTTGGTTAATGCCTTTCGTGCGTCTGTTGAATCAGATACTTTTGAAAGCGTATCCTCTATTGTATTTCCATTAATATTGTCTACTAGTTTAGTTGCCCTGGAATGTTGTAATACCTTTGTGCAGTGAATGCAAGAAGCAGCAATGGAGATTTCCCTGGTAGTCCAGCGGCTAAGACTCCTCGCTCCCCATGCAGGGGGCCTGGGTTCAATCCCTGGTCGGAGAACTAGATCCCACATGCTGCAACTAAAGATCCTGCGTGCCACAATAAGACTGAAGATCTCAGGCCAAAACGAAGACCCGGAGCAGCCAAAGAAACAGATAAATTATTGAAAAAAATCATTGATGTTGAATGACTGAGAGTAAATATTCTCGTATTTTGCACCACCTTGTCCCACTTCCACACTTCATTAACTCTCTGTTATGTTAGTTGCTCAGTCATGTCCAACTCTTTGTGATCCCACGGACTGTAGCCCTGCTTCTCTGTCCATGGAATTCTCCAGGCAAGAATACTGGAGTAGGTAGTGTTTTGCTGAAAGTTTTCTCTTTCGTCTCAGGTTCAAAGGATTTGTTAACAAAATAAGCTGCTCATTCTATACAAATAAATAATATCAATATTTATTAAAGAATTATCTAGTTTACTTTCAATATACTAACATTAAAAGAAAAGAGAAATAGGAACAGCAGAGGATATATCACCAAACTGGGTTTTGACCAACATCTAGACTCAGACAGCCCTGGGGAGTCCTGTGACACCACGCATTGGAGGCCCAGTTGGGAAAGGTCCCAGGCAACGTATTTGCTCTGTGGGTGAGACTTCAGAGATGGCAGTTCGGGTTCCTGCGTATAATCCCAGGATTTAAACTGATATCCCTATCAATCTGTGAGAAAATGGCAGCTCTGGTTTCATGTTAATGATGTTTGTTTTGTCTTGTAAAACTTGGAATGTTGTTAAGCCCGGGGCTTGGTTGGTTGGCCAGGGCCCCTCCAGGGGCTCAACAGTTTCAAAATTTGTCCCCTATCTTATTTGCGGTGCCCTTGTGGCTAAGCTGGTAAAGAATCCGCCTGCAATGCGGGAGACCTGGGTTCGATCCCTGGGTTGGGAAGATCCCCTGGAGAAAGGAAAGGCTAGTCACTCCAGTATTCTGGCCTGGAGAATTCCATGGACCGTATTGTGGGGTCACAAAGAGTCGGCACTCGACTGAGTGACTTGCACTTTCACTTTCAAGTCTTGCACTCACAACAGGCAGTCAGGGCAGCGTCCAGACAGGTTAGAAGCAAGGCCAGAGGCTGCTCTGCTTTGTCTCTGAAGCCTAAACAAGGTCATTTATTTAATTTCCCTAGCAGCCATTCCCTTCTCCAGGGGATCTTCCCTGTCCAGGGATCAAATCCAGTTCTCCTGCATTGCAGGCAGAGTCTTTACCAGGTGAGCCACCAGGGAAGCCCTAACTCTCTGCTGCTGCTGCTAAGTCACCTCAGTCGTGTCCGACTCTGTGTGACCCCATAGACGGCAGCCCACTAGGTTCTCCTGTCCCTGAGATTCTCCAGGCAAGAACACTGGAGTGAGTTGCCGTTTCCTTCTCCAATGCATGAAAGTGAAAAGTGAAAGTGAAGTCGCTCAGTCGTGTCCGACTCCTAGTGACCCCATGGATTGCAGTCCACCGGGCTCTTCTATCTATGGGATTTTCCAGGCTAGAACTCAGCAATAACAGCAGGACAGCCTTCGAGAACATGCTGGGCAAATAGGAAGTCAGTGGATTCTGCAGTAGGGGTCCTTGGGCCCCTGGGTTGTCATCTGACTGATAAGGACCACCCAGAGCTGGGGATGCAGTTTCTTCGATGGCGTGGTGGTGGATGGGTTACTTCCCCAGGAGCTGCAAGCGGGCTGCAGCCACTGCAGTTCTCAGGACTCTGTGACCAGGTTGGAAGCCGGGGGGACGTTATACACTCCCCTACACTCCATCCCCTCCCTGCCCCTTGGGCTCCCCCTTGCCTCCTCTTTCTTTAAGACACCAGGTGTGAAGCGGTTTGGAACAAAAAGGGAGGAAGACGTGACAGCCTCACTGAGTCACCTGTGCTCCTACCTCCTCCTCCTCCTCCCGCAGTGGCTGGCAGAGCAAGCGGCATTCTTTATGTCCCCAAACGGAGTCATTCAGATTTGCAAAGCCTCTGTCCCAGCCCTCGGGAGTCCGAAGGTTTTCCCTAACCAAGTGATCTCCCCCAGTACAGAGGTTATTGTTTTAATACAATGAAAAATGCAGTGACATCAAGGGCTCACAATAGCCCCCATCTTTCATCCTTTCAAGCCCTCCTGCTAGTGTATTTAGTAAATGAATAGAGTAATCAGGGAACACAAGGCAGGCTGCTCTATTTTCAGGTTATTATGGAATCGGCACTGTTTACTTTCTTATTACAGTTTTCCAATTAGTGGGAAAGCAACGGCAGTAGCCCAGTTTGGGGTCTCCAGGGAGATGCCTGAAATTTTACATGGGACTGAAAGGGTGGTGGGAGTTGTCAGGGCTGCAGACTTGTGCTAATCTTCCCTTTTCACCAAGGGATTAGGGGCAGGGTTGTGGATTTGAAATTTTAATCAGAGGAGCTGCTGGAACTTTTCCTCACGGTTTCTGAGACATGCCTGTGGCTCCTTCCCTCTTTGATGGAACAGGTCACTGGATCTTTTGTGCTCAGGATCTAGGATTATCAAGGGCTTTTGGAATTGGCAGCCCTGTGGTCAGCTGTTTCTGGCTCTGAGTCCGATGAACCTTTCCTCCACTCCAGGTTCTGTGCCCCGTGTCCCTCCATGAGTGTGGCGGAGAACACCGTACTTAGCTGGGTGCCTCAGCTGCTCCAGCCAGCCTGGCTGCCCTTACAGCCTGTGTCCATCCTCTTCCTGCAGTGATGTATCTCCTCCCTGTCAGGCTACTATTAATCTGTCAATAGATCCATGCTTCTTAAAAAAAGTAGAGTATGTTGAGATCTGATTATAAGAGCAATTCATTTTGTGTATATGTGTGCTTAATCATGTCCAACTCTTTGTGATCCCATGGACTGTAGCCCACCAGGCTCCTCTGTCCATGGGATCCTCCAGGCAAGAATACTGGAGTGGGTTGCCATTTCCTTCTCCAGGGGATCTTCCTGACCCAGGGATCAAACTCTGGTCTCCCGCATTGCAGGCAGATTCTTTACCTTCTGAGCCACCTGGGAATCCTAATTCATTTTAGAAAATGCTGATAACATAGAATATAATATAATCCACCATATAGCTCGCTGGCCTCAAAGTTGATCTTTTTTAGCTCCTTAAGCAAAGATTTTCATATATACATATTCAGTTATTTTCCTCACTTGACAGTGTCCCATGAGCTTTTCTTCACGTCATTAAGTTTTTCTACAGCATTGTTTTAAGTGGCAGAATGCTGCTGCTAAGTCGCTTCAGTCGCATCCAACTCTGTGCAACCCCATAGACGGCAGCCCACCAGGCTCCTGCAGCTCCTCCGTCCATGGGATTCTCCAGGCAAGAGTACTGGAGTGGGTTGCCATTGCCTTCTCCAAAGTGGCAGAATAGTATTTTATTATATGGATATCTTGTTACTGTTTTATTAGTAAAATCAGTTCCATGTTTTGAATCATTTTAGAGGCTTCTAAGATTTCTCTCATAATAAACTGTGCACTGATGAATGTCTTTGCACGTTATATATTATTATATATATTATATATATATAAATAATAATAATCTATTATTATTTCCTTAAGGTAACTTCTTAGAAGCAGAATTGCTGAGTTAAAGTGCATATTTTGGAGAGTTTTGAGTAATATTGACATTTCATTCTCCATAAATATTGTTCGAATTTCCTTTGGCCTAGTAAGAAGTTGTATGGTTACAACTGCTCCCTAGTTCACCAGGATAAGCCTATAAGTTCCTAAAGGGTGGAAACCACACCTCCTCCTTTGGTCCTTACACCAGATGCGGTGACTAGGTCTCTTGTCCATGTTTAGGTAATCAAAGCTGGGCCAGGTGAGGAACTCAGTCTCAGGGCTGTACAAAGTGTCAAGTCACACTTGGTCTTTATTTACGGTACTGATACTTTTCAGCATGGAATCTGGGGGCTTCAATTTTGATTTTTTAAAAAAAATATTGCATTAAAATATTATCTCGATTATTAATTTCTGGCACTCCCTTGAGTTTTGGTCCCACAGTGAATGCCTCACTCTCCTCACCCTATTCCTCCCCTGTGCCGGCTTTCAGGGTCTTCTCTAACACACTGCTGCCTGCAGTGGAGGGTCTTGATCGTGCGGTCCTCCGTGAGCTGCCCAGCAGCTGAGCAGTTAGCTGTGCCTCTCTGGGTCTCTATCTGCAGCTGTCAGTGTGTCTCGTCCCTCATGGATGGAGGTGATGAAAACGATGGCTCTAAGGTTGAGGTCATCTTTGACCCACGCTTCCCTCGTGGGTGTCTGCTGGTTCAGGAGGAAGAATGATTCAGGGCAAGAGAACGAGAGCCATGCTTCTCCATTCCAGGCTTCCCGTGAGCCGAGGTTTAATGCTGGCCAGAAGGCTCAGACGCTTTCCAGTCATTCTCCCTTCCTTCCCCTGCTTTCTAAATCCTCAGGCATCCTGCCCCATAGTCTCAATTATTTAATGGTGGGCTTCCCCGTTGGCTCAGTGGTAAAGAATTTGCCTATCAATGCAGGAGATGTGAGTTCAATCCCTGAGAAGGGAAGATCCCCTGGAGAAGGAAATGGTGACCCACTTCAGTTTTCTTACCTGGAGAATCCAATGGACAGAGGAGCCTGGCAGGTGACAGTTCATGGGGTCATAAAGCGTTGGTCACAACTGAGCAACTGAGTGCACATGCACTAAGTATGATAATGATAATAATAGACACTGTTATCAAGCCCTTACTGTGTACTCAAGAGAACGCAGCCAGGAGGAGATGGAGTCCTCACTTAAATGTGTCACCTGACTATGGCAAAGTGATTGCAGATCATAGTGATTGTAGTTCTGGACTGAGTCCTACTGCATCTAAAATCTAATTTGGCCATTTTCAAAGTGGATGTGTGTGTGTGTGTGTGCGCTCAGTTGCTCAGTCATGTCTGACTCTTTGCAACCCCATGGACTGGAGCCCACCAGACTCCTCTGTCCATGGGATTTTCCAGGCAAGAGTACTGGAGCGGGTTGCCATTTCCTTCTTCAAGGTGAGTGACTTGGGACAAATGATGTAAGCCTCTGAACTCCCCTCCCATCCAGGCTACCACATAACATTGAGTAGAGTTTCTGTGCTATCCAGTAAGTACCTGTTGGTTATCCATTTTAAATATAGCAGTGTGTACATGACCACCCAAAACTCCCTGTCTTTTCCCTTCTTCCTTCCCTCTGGTAACCATAAATTCTCTGTGAGACTGTTTCTGTAAATAAGTTCATTTGTATCTTTTCTTTTTGGATTCCACATATACAGGATATCACACATTATTTCTCTTTCTCTGTATGACTTACTTCACTCAGTGTGACAGTCTCTAGGTCCAGCTTTTTCAAAGGTAGCACATCTTAACTGAGCTCCTGCTATATGCTGAGCCATGTGCAGACTTGAGGAAAGGTTAGTCCTTGCCTTCCTGTTCACAAATGGAGACAGAGACATTTGTGAATAGCTGGAATCAAAGAGGACCCGAGTTGGAGCTGTGATGTAGACACAGAGACGACAGGAGAAGTGAGGCCGACGTGGGGAAAGGTGGCCACACCCTGGCTCTCAACCCCTAGGCCATCTGTCTTGCTTCTTCCCCGCTAACATCATGCTAATATTGTGCAGGTATGGGGTGATCATGGCCTTTAAGGGAGTTGGAACTTAGGTAACTGGCAACCTGAGCAAGTTATAGGAAAGGGAGGATTTTAACTTGTTCAGAATCATCACTGTTGGCAATAATCATATTCCTTTTTCAGCTCTTTAAAAAATCCATCTCCTCCCACTGCAGTGGAAGACTTGTGACAACAGAGATTCTGCCCACCTTTTTCTCCATGGTAGATATTCCCATGGTAGATATTCCCATGAAATCTGCAGACCTATCCATGCGGTCAGTCAGCTCGTTTCACTCCTGTAAGTGAGTATTGATTTTCTGCTATGTGCCAGACCCCGTCTTGGGCCCTGGGGATGCTTTGGTGAACAGACACAGACCGGGGAAGACAAATACAAAGCAAAGCACCACAAGTGTGGTGAGGGTTAGGGAGCGACAGATCACAGGCTGTGCTAGCGGAGGAGTTTGATGTAGTGTGAGCCTTACATTCCATCAGAGGTGCCAGGGGAGGCGTCCCTGAGGCTCCGAGAGGAGCGAGAATTACCCAGGTAACTGGAGACGAGTGGGCAGGAGGGAGAGCTTTCCAGGCAGAGGCGACAGGGAGGAGACTAAGAAGAGAGGGAGCACCGTGCAGGTTCTAGAGCAGAGAAGATGCTCAGAGCTGCTGGAGGACGGCGGGGGTTGGGGGAGAGGGGTGACATGAGGAGGGGGCAAGGGGGGACAAGGGGGACAGAGCCAACCGAGACAGAGGGGAAAGCAGGCAGGGGAAGGGTGGGGACCAGGGCTGGGTGACCTCGGAGGCCCGCCTGGGGGCACCTGGCACTGCGTTCCGGGCACTACAGGTGCTCCAGTTGCAATGTTGCTTAGACCTGACTGCAGGCGTGTTTCCCCGGGGGGCCTGAAGCTCACCGTGGAGTGACGAGTGTGGATTCCATGCTTGGCCACTTGGCTGGAAGAGCCCTGACGGGAGAATCACCCTGACTCCACAGGACCACCACCGGGAGGGGCTTCTGGGGCGGGAACAGTGGTGGTGGTGGGTCGCTGAGGAGCAGAGCCCTGCAAGCTGAAGCGGCCTGCCAGTCTGCCTGTAACTGGGAAGGGTTAATTTTGAATTTATGCTGAACCTGCTACTGGGACTTTAACCCTCCTTTTCCTCTTTTATTATTGTGAGCATACATACTGGCCTGTGAAACTAACGCGTCCCCCTGCCTGAGGCTTGCCATTCTAGGGGACATTTGCAAGGATCGAAAAGTCTTTTTACTTTGTTTCCTCCCCTCACCACTCCCTCCAATTCTGATCCATAAAAGAATCTGGCAACCAGGCCCCGACAAGATGGTTATTTTGAGGCGCTAGCCTGCCATCTTCTTGGTCAGCTGGCTCCCAGATAAAGTCCCTTCCTCATCCTGACACTTTTGTCTCAGATTTATCGGCTTTTCTCGCGAGGCAAGCAGAGCGCTCTTGGACTCGGTAACATAACCTTTTAAGAAAGTGCTGCATTTATTTCTCTTTGTTTTACTGCTATTTGCCTTTACTTTCAGTTAGAATAGCAGGACAGAAATGTCTGAGGCTTTTCGCTAAGCCCCGCAGTTAGCCTTGTTAACAGGGCTACGGACACGTCCCTCTCTACCTTGGGTCTCTCCCAACAGATGGTCTTTGTCCAGGAATGCTTTGAGTTCTGGCAAGATTTGGCTATTTCAGCTGAACTCAAGAAGTGTTTTGAGTTCTCGAGCACGCACTATGTCAAAGGGAGGATACCAACATATCAGTAAATGAGACTGTCCTGGCCCAGGGGACCACACCTTTGAACTGTGGTCAGCGGGGAGGAACTGGGTGCTCTGATGGGTTGGCATAAAGTGCTTAAAGGAGTCGGGGGGCCTGGGGGCAGGGAAGGATGTCTTGAGGGGTGAATCCCACGCTGGTGCTTGGGGGAGGGACAGGCAGTTGAAGCGGAGGGAACCGCATAAGCGAAGGCCCAGAGGAGTCAGCCTGTTGCAGAGAAGAAGCCAATTCTGACTCCATGTTGGAACTGCTTCTTGGATTTGCTTTTCTTTGCTTTTGTTATTATAATCATACATGACGGCCTGCCTCAGCGAACCCTGCCCCTCTGCCTGACTGTAAACTAATGTGCCTTTGTTTAGAACTCTGTCCACCTGTAGATGGCAGGAAGGAAGAGATTAACACACTCCCTGCCATTTTAGGAGATATTTGCTAGATTAATGACCTTTCTACTTTGCTTCCTAACCTCCCCCCATCTCTGATCTATAAAAGAACCTGGCATCCAGACCACATAAGATGGTTATTTTGAGGCACTCTCAAGAGTTTTCTCCAACACCACAGTTCAAAAGCGCATCAATTCTTCGGCGCTCAGCCTTCTTCACAGTCCAACTCTCACATCCATACATGACCACAGGAAAAACCATAGCCTTGACTAGATGAACCTTTGTTGGCAAAGTAATGTCTCTGCTTTTGAATATGCTATTTAGGTAGGCAATTGGAAAGGATCAGTAGGACTAGAAGGGAAAGATTAAACACTTGCTCTACAAGAGAGCAGCGTTTATCAACCCACCTGAAATGAAGCTCATAAATAGTCTAACCAAGCTACTTTCTTAATTTCAGAAATTTTAACACACTAAGTGTAGTATGAGCATCCCTGATGGCTCATAAGTAAAGAATCTGCCTGCAGAGCCGGAGACGCAAGAGATGTGGGTTCAATCCCTAGGTCTGGAGGATCCCCTGGAGAAGGAAATGCCAACCCACTGCAGTATTCTTGCCTGGAGAATCCCATTGACAGAGGAGCCTGGTGGGCTACAGTCCATGGGGTCGCAAAGAATCTGAGACAACAGACTGACTAAACACACACACACACAAGTGTAATATATGGGAGAAACACCACGATAGTCATTTATATCAAATAACATGTATTTCAGTGTGAAGTAGTCCAATATTCTCACCCACACTAACATCACTGCAGAGGTAACTGATGTTGCCAATTGCAGATACAACATAAAGTTGGACCTCTTTATGTGCGATTTGATCCCTTGACTCTTTATGTGTGATTTGAATCCCTTGAGGGAATGCAGGAAATGCAGGACAGTTCTTAGAGAGCCAGTGATGTAGGGGAAGAATCAAGTGGACACCAAGGTGGACTGAAAAAGTCAGGGGAGGATAAGGGAAGTTGTGAAGACGCCGCTGGGTTTCTAGTCAGGTGACTGAGAGAGAGAGGTTAGAAACTTGGGAATGGAAGGTTCAATGACCGTGCTCCTGTGCAGGTAGAAAAAGCGGGTCAGCATCGACGTTGGGTAAAAGCGAGGTGTGAGACGCTGAGTGGATTTCTCTGTGTAGGGCTCAGGAATTTCCCAGAAATCCACGAGCCACCCATCCACGACACCAACTGTGGCAGAGAGTTTGAATAAAACAAGAGGCGGCTGCGTTTGGCAATAGAGGTAGTTTGTGATGAGAGCAAGCTGAGATAGTACAGTAGTGAGGGATGAAGCCAGAACACACAGAAAGGATGACATTAGTGGTTAAAGAAGTAGCAGCTGCAGGTTTTAAGAACTGTTGCGACGAGTGGAGAGTGGGAAAGTAGCTTGGATACAGAATGTATGTGTTGTGTGTATGGAGTTTAGAAATGGGTGGGGAAAGAGAGATAGGGATAGATAAGGTGACTTACTATTGATTTGGCATGTGTCATATTTAGCATGTGGAGAATTATACCCTAGCCAACATTTTATAAAATTTGTTGGATTAATAAAATACAATATCAAAGCTTTTTTTCCCTTAAGAAATTTCAAAGGCATCTGGCCCAGTGTTTCTGGTGCATATCACTGCCACTTTATCACTGTCAGTTAAATCTAGGCATTGACTGGCTTTCCAGTAAAACAGAGGTACCTGGTTAAAGAACACATTGGCAATTCAATTATGGTTTTCTAATGACCAGGCCAAGTGCTACCCTGGTGGCTCAGCAGTAAAGAACCTGCCTGCCAATGCGGGAAGCTTGGGTTCAGTCCCTGGGTCAGGAAGATCCCCTGGAGAAGGAATTGGCAACCTACTCCGGTATTCTTGCCTGGAAATTTCCATGGACAGAGGAGCCAGGTGGGCTACAGTCCATGGGATGGCACGGAGTTGGACATGACTTAGTGACTAAACAACAATAGCAAATGACCAGGCCAAGGCACCTCCTGGAATTGGTAGGAGATCTGTTGGGCTAAGGCTCCTTAAGGAGGCAGATCACAGGTAATTTTCCATTTGGACATGGACCAAAAAGAAAAAAAAGTGATTTTTTTTTTAAAGGTCATTTGCCTTGTACAAGGAAAAATGCCAGTGTAGGTTTTAGTCATTTGATTAGAATATGTAGAGGCTGATCTTTGAGTTCAGTGAGCCCCTCGGTAGGAAAATTCTTATAACTCCCTTTGACATCTCTGACTTACTGGGCTGATTCCCTGGCTTTTCTCCCAATGGTTCCTATTCACCCAATTGTTTCCTACAACTGAATCAAGCTGTCTTTTTGACAATAAACTCCAGGATGAGGCGAGTTTTCAAATTTGGTATCTTCTTCCCTAATGTGCTTTTCTTTGATTCCGAGCGTGGCTGGAACAGCAGTGGCTGGTTTATAATTCCCAGGCAGGGACTGAGACGGTCTTGGGAGCTGCCGTGTGAGAACGCTGTCTCCCTTTGTACAAAGATGGCTTAGATTTCTTCACAGCTTCTTTTCCCGCGGCAGCTCAGAAAGTGTAAATGGGGTGGGGGATGGGGCGTGTGTCGAATGGAAAGGTTTTATAATTTCAAGGCAACCTAACAAAACAGATCCTTCAGAATGTGGCAAGCTAGTCCCGGGCACAAGAATTGCCTCCTCTTCCTGCGTCTGTAGCCTTTTGCATTACCCTGTCACTAGCAGAAAATAGGATTTCTCACCTACAGATGGAGAAGAGAGACGAGGCTAGCCAGAACATTAGGTAGAAATTACTTGTCAAGTTTGATCAATTCAGAGAAAATCCAAATCCCCTTTGAAAACGCACAGTTGATATTCGAAGATGAGCAGGGGATGTCCTTATAGATCCATTGTTTGGCTAAATTGTCTGCATATGCAGCATGTTTGCTAAATGAATGATGCATTTGCATCTAAATGGTCCATAAGTAATTTGATTCTGCTCCAGACAGGGTAATAAACAAGCCCCCTCCCCACTGTTGGCCTTGTGAGCCGGGTGTGTGCCTGGACTCCTGTCTTATTGCTTGGATTGTGCTATTATTTGACAAGGCACCGGGGAAGAAGTACATGAATCTATTAAGGGGAACCAATCTCCATTATGCGCTGAGATTTGAGGGAACGGGCAGAGAAATCTTTCATAATGTACAGCTTTTGGCCTCCGGCTCTCTGAGCAAAAATTAGAAAAAAAAAAATCAAAGTTGCTGCCACTGTAGCAAATCCTCTCTGAGCGCTGGGGACAGTGAGGCGTTAATTACCATCTGCATGCTGCTTTTTTATGAGAGCGTTAAGTACCCGTGCCTCCTGTCCAGCACCTGAGTGAGTATTTATAGCTCATATGCAAACGTGGGATCCATGATCTGCATTTGAGTTGGGATACTCTGAGGACATTAGCTACTAAGTGGACACAGCCAGGTATTCAGATCACAAGCTTTCCCTCCGTGTCCAAACTGATGAGTTCCAGCTCTTAATATGGAAGGCAGGGGGCTTAACGCCAGTTGCCAGTTTCCGTCTTGCAGTTATGTCATGCCTGTTATGTCAAAACCATGACTCTTTATGGCCTCTTTTCATGAGATTTGTGACGTTCCATTCTTTTAAAGGCTCCAAGGGGATAGTACACCTTGATTTAAGAAAGCTCAGTATATTAATCCAGCTTCACTGGAGAGAAATATAGGAGGATGGTTATTCACTTTGCAGAAGGATCTACAATGGAATTCTTTAAGTTGTAAATATTATATGGGGTGCTTAGCTTGTGATTTAGTTCATCATTTCAGGAAGAGGTCTACTGGCACAATGCACTCTACTTCTGGGATTTTGGTGTTTCTTACTTAAGATGATTCACCCCTTGCTTCCCAACCCACAGCAGCATCGGGACAAGCCAGAACTCAGGAGATCATCCTAGCGGTAGCTGCTTTGAATCCACAGGTTTGATCCTAGAACTCTAAGCCTCTCATCCTTTATGGTGACAGGTCCTATAAGTTGGCTCATGTAGTACAGATTCTAATTGCTTTTAGTTTGCTTTGTGGAGCTAGAGATTCTGAAAGCTAAGACCAATTCTGCCCAGTTTCCCTGGCGTTAAGACCTTCTCCTATGATTTAGGAATTAGATCTCCTGGCAAGTACAGTAGTAGGGATGTCTGACCCTAGTAGGGAAGGAAAATACTGTCCCACTACCATCACTGACTCAATGGATGTGAGTTTGAGCAAACTCTAGGAGATGGTGAAGGACAGGGAAGCCTGGTGTGCTGCAGTCCACAGGGTTGCAAAGAGTCGGAAACAACTTAGCAACTCAAGAACTACTGAGTTCTTGGCTTCTGAGTTCTTGGCTAAGACTCCTGTAATAAAACACAGATGCACACAAGAAACAAACAGGAGTTTATTAACATGTCCACCTCATGTATATGTGAGAGACACCTGGAGAAAATGAGTAACTCAAAGAAGTGGCTTAGAATTCAGGCTTGGACTTCCCTGCTAATCCAGCAGTTAAGAATCTGCCTGCCGATGCAGGGACATGGGTTCGATCCCTGGTCCGGGAAGATTCCGCATGCTGTGGGGGCAACTGAGCCCATGCGCTGCAACTCCCAAAGCCCTCAAGCCCCAAAGCCCATGCTCCACGACAAGAGTGGCCCATGCACTGCAACTAGAGAGGAGCCCCTGTTCGCCGCAACTAGAGAAAGCCCATGTGGCAATGAAGACCCAACACAGCCAAAAATTAATTAATTAATTAAAAAAAGAATTCAGGCTTAAATATCATCTTAACAAGGGCAGGAGAGGAGGATGAAGTCCTCCTGTTAATGGGAGGAAGAATTGACTTCCAGGAAAGTTGAATGGACCCTTAGACGAACAGATAGGAGAGATGATAGTTTGTGATGAAGTTTGTCTGAGTGAGGTACTGACTTCTCTTCTCTCCTGTGATACAGTCCATCTTCCCTGGTTGGTGAAATTCCTAGGGAGATGGTTTATGACAGTGGACTTCCTTCTGGAAAATCTCTTTAGGTAGATATGGGGCGTTCAGAAAAAGCCTTCTCCGTGTATTTGCTATTTTCCAAGTGCCTAGGGCTCAATATAATCAATATGTCAAAGTGGCATGTTTTGGGGTGCTGCGTCCTGAACTCCCACAGTCATATTTTGGGGAGCCATATTCTGCTACCCTGGAGGCAGCCATGGCCAAGTCTCTGACCCCAGCATCCAGCGTCCTGGTATCAAAGTGTTGAGAAGCAGAAGTCGACACAGTGGTATTTCTGCCAGAAGAATTTGGTGCTATATATAGCTAGGTAGTTTTCGTTGTCTGCTCTGTCCCCGACTCTATGACTCTCTGGCCCTCCTGTGAACTACCTCATATATTTTCTGCTTAAACTAGCTACAGCAGATTTATTGGCCACAACCAGAAAGCTTTACTGACACACTCCCCGATTCCTGTGTGTCCTGGGTGGTTCGCACTCTGGGCTATGGTGCACTGCTCAGCTCCAGAGGACACCATTCACATGGGCTGAACCCTTTCCCTCATGAACTGCTCTGGTCTTGCAAGCCTCTCATCGGTGTCTCAGCTCTGCTGCTCCTGCTGCCTTAGTTTGGGCCTCACTCCACGGCTTGTACTGTAGCCACCCAAGCATGAAGGGAAAATTTTCTACAGAGATGACAACTCTATCAGCTCTCATGACATTCTCCAAGGGATTAAAACTCTTTAAGGCTATAGTTTCTTCTGTCCAGACACTTAGGACAAAATATTCCAGGGGCTGGGTGCATTAATCATGAGTTTTGTTTTCAATATTTTATGATGTTTTGACATGTTGGGGACTTGAGGACCCCAGAGAGGGACAGCCCCTCTGAAGGTTAGATGAGTCATTCCTCAAGAGAGTAGACAACGTCCCTGAGAGCATGCCTTTGATGTGTAAATCAACCAATCCTGAATCCACAATACTTTGGCCACCTGATGTGAAGAGCTGACTCATTGGACTAGACACTGGGAAAGATTTAGGGCAGGAGGAGAGGGGGCAGCAGAGGATGAGATGGTTGGATGGCATCACTGACTTGATGGACATGAGTTTGAGCAAACTCTGGGAGATGGTGAAGGACAGGGAGGCCTGGCGTGCTGCAGTCCATGGGGCCGCAGAGAGTCCAACATGACTGAGCGACTGAACAACAACCTTCCTCCTTTTATCAGGCACCTGCTCTAAATCACCTCAGGGGGCAATAACCTTGAGGAGGCCACTGAGATTCAAATACCCAATCCTCAACCCGCTCAGCTGCCTCCTCCGCCTCACCCAGCCCTTCTCAGGAAAAGCACAACGGTGGCTTTTGCCATGTTGCTTCACCCTCATTCCTGTCTCCTGTCTGCCCTGATGTTTCCTTGTGTGGCTCTGGGTAGCACGGGGACCCCCCCTCCTCTTGGAAATTTTTACATAATAAACTTTTCACTCACAGGTATTTGTCCCTGTGTCTACATCTTATCATATCTGATTAAAACAAATCCTGGCCAATTGAAAACACTGGGAAAGAAACTATTTGAGCAGTGCTACATAGTATCACAGGCTTCCCAAGTGGCTCAGTGGGAAGGACTCCATCTGCAATCAGGAGAGGCGAGAGTGCGTGACTGAACGTCGCTTGGTCGTGTCTGACGCTTTGCGACACCATGGACTGTACAGTCCATGGAATTCTCCAGGCCAGAAGACTGGCGTGGGTAGCCTTTCCCTTCTCCAGGGGATCTTCCCAACCCAGGGATCGAACCTGGGTCTCCTGCACTGCAGGCGGATTCTTTACCAACTGAGCTATCAGGGAAGCTGAGATGAAAGAGACATGGGTGCGATTCCTGGGTCTGGAAGGTCCCTTGGAGGAGGAAATGGCAACCCACTTCAGTGTTTTTGCCTGGAAAATTCCATAGAGAGAGGAGCCTGGTGGGCTACAGTCCATAGCGTTGCAAAGAGTATGACATGACTGAGCCTACACGCACAGTATCATATTCCAAAGTCTTTATTTCTTATGATGAACTGGACTCCTCAAGACAGAACCCTTGTATTTTGATTTCTTCTGCCTCAGCGAAGTTACATGAAGGATTCCCCATCAGTGCATTCCCTCTCATTGTTGAGTCACTGACCATCAGACGCGAAGTCTCCCTTATCGTTTATTTCAGAGAACCTAAGAACTAACATGAGTAAGGCTCTCTGTGACCTTCTAGAATCTCTAGCTCTTCTAGAATTTTGGAGGTGAATGTGTAGATTAAGACTCTAATAGGATTGCACATCTGGAAGAAAGCTCAAAACACCTGTAGAATTTATAGTTACTCTACCAAGTCTCTAAACAATTACAGAATCTTAGAGTGATAAAGGAACCTAGGAATTACCTAGATTCCTCCTCTGTGACTCTCTTCATCATTCAGTGCTTGCTTATTTATTTTTCGACTGCACTGGGTTTTCACTGTGGCATGTGGGCTCCTAATGATACACAGACTCACTAGTTGTGGCTCACAGGCTTAGTTGCCCCACGGCATGGGGATCTTAGTTCCCCATAGGGATCGAACCCATGTCCCCTGCGTTGGAAGGTAGATTCTTAATCACTGACCACCAAGGAAGTCCCTATTCAGTGATTCTTCATCAAACCCTCTTCCTGTTGAATGAATCCCTTCTGCCATTTCTGATGGTCAGTGACCCATCCATTTGATCATGCCATTGCATGTGTGTTTAAGTGAATTGTTGTGTATTCTAGTGCCGAAGTTGATGAACTACAGCCCGTCGGACAAATCCAGTCTGCTGCCTGTTTTGTAAATCGAGTTTTATTGGAGGACAGCCATGCTCATTCATTCAGGTGAGGTCTAAGGCAGCTTTCACACCACAATGGCAGAACTAAATAGTTGCCCGAGAGAACATATGGTCTGCAAAATCTCTAGTATTTACTATCTGGCTCTTGTCCTAGCAGATAGAATGGGCTGGAATCTTGGACATTATTTACAAGTTCTGCAGGGACAATGCCAAGTTATTTCTCCATGAAGCATTTTTTAATCATAATAGCTTCCATCAAGTTCCTCCTCAAACCATGTCAGTTAAAGTCTTCATCATTTCATCATTTCGTTAGCTCTTTATTCTTCAAGGCTGTTATACATCCATTGAGTCAGTGATGGTAGTGGGACAGGTTCAATCCCTGGATTGGAAAGATCCCCTGGAGAAGGGAATTTCAATCCACTCCAGTATTCTTGCCTGGAGAATCCCATAGACAGAGGTGCCTGGCTGGGGGCTACAGTCCTTAGGCTTGCAAAGAGTTGGGCATGACTGAAACACACAGGGTAATAAAAAAATAATCTCTTCAGAAAGGAAGATGGGCAGACTTCCTAGCAACCCTACCTAAGATCAGAGTCTCCTAATCTCAGGGTCCCTCTCCCTAATGCTCCCCAACTCTGTGCTCAGGTAGCATCTGTTCATTGTCCTATTGGAACTGGGGCTCAGGAAACCTAGACTCAAATATTATTCTTGTTGTAAATAATAAATTGTCTAGGGACTTCCCTGGTGGTCCAGTGGTTAGGAATCCGCCTTCCAATGATAGGGACACGGGTTTGATTCCTCTTCAGAGAACTAAGCTCCCACCTGCCTCGGGGCAACTAAGTCAGTGCGCCACAGCTAGAGAGAACCCCACGCACTGCAACGTAAGATCCCGCACGTGGCAACCAAGACCCAATGCAGCCAAAGAAAAATGTCCCAGTCCATCTGGGCTCATTGTCTTCTTCTGACCAGAATTATGGATGCATGTCATCTAAATCAACCAAATGCCACTGGGCTGCTGCTTAGAAACTGCTGGGCCATTAGACAGTTGCTTGATGCACATGTAAATGTATTTATTTTGTCTCGTTGAGTTCACTATGAGGTTCCTGAGGGCAGGGACCAAACTGTTCTTCCCTTTGTATCCTCCAGTAAGCCCAACACATGTAAACACTACTATTTTGTTGCTCTTGCTGTAGGCTCTCATACATCCTGTCCTGAAGTGCTCTTCTTGATGGTTGCCTGAAGATGTGGGACTGTTTATAAATTGCCATGGCTTCCATGTGCCCAGTTGACTCAAGACTCTGGGCTCTCAAAACACCCCAGGCTTTGTTAAACAATGGAGGTGAGTTCCAGTCCCATCAGTGCCCACCCAGAGGGCAGCCCACTGTGAATGCAGGAGCAGAGTCTAGGGAATAGCCCCACCAGCCCTGCAGCCAGAGAGCTGGCCATACACATGGCTCCCCAGATTAGGAGCAGAATAAGCAAAGGGCAACACTGCCAATTAGGGCTTGCTGTGGCTGGTAACCCACACCCACAATAGGACAAATGCACTTTATGGACTTGTTCCTCTTAGGTTTGCCAGATTTAGCAAATACCCTAATACTTTGATTTTACTAAGTGGTCCTACTCTCTGCACTCTCCCCTCTAGAGCCCATTCCCCAACTGAGCCTTGCCCTCGGGGTGTGGCCACATCACTAAAGCAGACCCAGTGATAATGGTTTTCCTGATTCTCATTTTTCACAGAGCCTCGCACCTGGGCTGGTGAAGATGTAGATCTGAAAGTTTAGAGGGTGGACCTAGACTTCCAGGAGACCTTCCCTGAGTTTTGCTGGCTGCCTTGATCTTCTGTCATTGTTTGCAGGAAGCAGGATCACCAGGTAGGTGGTGGGCTTGGCTTTTGAATGATCTGGAAGCGTTTCCATTGCAAGAAGGGGGACCCCTTCCAGGGCCTGAGGGTGGGATCAAACACTCAGAAATGAATGATCAGAGGAGACACATGTGCTGACAAAGCAAAAGACTTTATTGGGAAGGGGCGCCCCGGTGGAGAGCAGCAGGGCAAGGGAATCCAGCTGTCACATGGCTCACAGTCTTGGGCTTTATGGTAATGCAGTTGGCTTCCGGGTCGTCTCTGGCCAATCATTTTGCTTATTGCCCATGTGTGGTCTGAATCAGAGTCCTTCTCAGCCAAGGTGGATTCCAGTGTGTGAGTTTCTGGGAGGTTGGTAGGATGTACCATCTCCTCCCTTCTCCTTTCGACCCTCTCCAGTTCTCTGGTGAGTTTTGGCTGTAGCATCGCATTCTTTATCGGGACCTCCTGTTGTGAGACAACTCAGGCAAGCAGTTTATTTTCATGCCCAGCCAAGGCGGCCAGTTTCACTCAACAGTTCTCTAACATTTCAATGTATTGAGGTGCTTGATTTCCTGTTGATTGTGTTTTGTTTTTTAAATCTGTAATTGCCAGGATTATAGAAATCAAGAAATGTCTATCTCTGTGTGTTAACAAAAGTTGATACAGAACCTAGGAAGAGGCAGAGAGAGGGGAAGATGGAATTACCTCCTGGATGGGTGATAATCCACGTCCCCAGCTTTGATCCTTAATAGATGCTTTTTCCATGGGCCCCCTTGCAGAGGGTGTACAGAGTATACCTTGTCTACCTCTAGGCTAATAAGAAACTAGTTCAGTGATTTCCTTTCCTCTCGCCCCATAGGCAAGACTTATGTGGGGCTTAGCTCTGAGCCGCTGCTGAAAGTGGCCTGATAATTCACATCCCCCACGGACGGCCCTGGAACAGTGACACCTGCTCATGCGTCCTGGGGGAGATTTGCAGGATAAATAAATGACTCCCTGGGGATTTGAGAGGTAACTCCCTGTCAGGGCTAGGGGCAGAGATTTAAATATGAATTACCATCCCAGCCTGGCAGGGGTTTATAGGATGAGCCGCTTATGTGCTCATGGGGAAGATTTACACAGTCCCTTCATCGGCACCAGGCTGCCAGAGTTGTGACCACGTGGCACTCGGCACTGGGGGCCCTTCCATGCTGGCTTCCGTCTGCCAGCCCCGGCCACGGCTCCGGCATCACGGCTGGTGACCTCCAGTGTCCTGCCTGCCCAGCTCTCTTCTCTCCCTCCTCTGTGCCTGTCACCCACCACCTCTGCCTCCAAGGGACAGGAGAACAGAGTTCCCTCCTCTGTTGCTCTAGGGAACCCCCGCCTGACTCCTCTCCTCTCTGGACTCTGTTAGTTTCCTGCTCCCCCATCCGAATGTAACCGGTCCCTTCCCGTCAGCTTCTTTCCTGCCTTCCTCCCTCTCAGGAAGGACCGGCTTGCTTCTTCAGGAGGTTTTATCTGCGCCTTTGTTTTCTGTGGCCCCTGTTACCACCAGTGTGCTCAGCTCTGGATTTGAGAATCCAATCATTGGTCACATAACCCTTGCAGAATCCTGGGGGAAAGAGTGTTAAAATCAGAATCTTGGGTTCCACTCTGAGTCTCCTGAATGAGAATCTCTGGTTTCTGGATCTCAGAAATCAAGTTCTGTTGATCACTCTTTATGTACATACACACGCACACACACACACACACACATATACACTTAATTTACTTATTTTTGACTCTGTCAGGTCTTCGTTGCTGCTCAGGCTTTTCTCTAGTTGCAGCGATCGGGGGCTTCTCTCTAGTTGCGGTTCATGGGCTTATCATTGCTGTGGCTTCTCTTTTGTGGAGCATGGGCTCCAGGCGTGAAAGTTTCGGTAATTGTGGCGTGCTGGCTTAGTTGTTCGGCAGCATGTGGGAACTTCACAGACCAGAGATCAAACCCGTGTTCTGTGCAGGCCAGGCGGAATCTATACCACCAAGGAAGCCCTGTTGATCATTCTTAAGCACATTCTTAAGCACACTGAAGTTTGGGAAATAAAGCTCTGCATCCCAGGGAGGGTTCTGGGCTGGACCTCCCTCCCTGGCTGAATTTCTCGATGGGTGAGTGTCCCCCTTCTTTCAGTGGAGTCTCTCTCTGGCACTCAGCAACCTTACTGCACATCTTTAGCGTATTTTGAGGGCAATGGAAAGTATTTGGGACACCACAGGGTGCAGAACTGTTCCAAGAGAGGCCATGGCCTGACAACTAACTTGGTTCATGAATATTCATGCTGGTCCTGTGGTCAGTTTTGATCACTCAGCTCAATTCAAGGCACTCTCTATAAGCCTCTGTGAGAGCAGGAAGTAGGTTCTGGGAAGAAGGACATAAGGAAGAAGATGGAGGTTAAGAATTGACAGGCAATAGGATTAAAATTCTTGCTCAATCCTGATCTTGCGAGTAACTAACAGTGGCCTGAAATTAAAGAATTAAACCATGAAGGCTCCCTTGACAACTGATCTGATAGGCCCAGAAGTAAATTTCAGGGACCCTGCTGTCAGACAGAGGCAGGGAAGAGCTCAGATAAGGGGTGCTGGTAGGAAGGGGGTGGGCAGTGATGGCCATCGGGGAAGGCTGTGGTCCCTCTTCTCAAGGCAGCACCAGAGGCTGAAATAGTCCTGGGGGCACATTAGTTGCCAGGGCTTTTATTCACCTTCAGAAATACTTTCCTCCTTGCATCCAACTATGACTTTGAAATGGAGGCAGAAAAATGAAACAGGGAGAAAGATAATGAAACATAGGTCAAATGTGGCAGCTGGTGAATTTCTGATAATTGCACTTTCCCGTATAGCATTTCATTTCTATTCCCTGAAGTCTCACAGAACCCTGTGGGGAGGAAAAAACTCCAGCAACAAACAATAACAACAAGCAACTCTGAAGGGTTCAAGGAAACAATATCAAATGCAATTTAATGACATTTTTCATGGGAGACAGGGTAGAGATAAAGTGATATTCTAAGCCTGCTTCTTCTAACATCATAAGAAAGCCTAGAAAATAACATAAACATCAATTTAAGTCAAGTAAAATGATCCTTGATTTCCTTTCTGTCTCTCTCATCTCAGTACCCCAAAAAGAGGTTAAAAAGGGGAGAGGAATATTTATAGTATAGTATTCTATATACTATACTATATTAGAAAAGGCAAACTCTAAGCCATGTAGGTAACCTATGTAGTAATCTGATTTGGGGGGAAAAATAAATGCTTATCTACAACAGATTGTTTGGGTCTTGTAACAGTGAAGTTTTTCTTGGCTGGCTGTTCTCCAGGTTAACACAATAGAGAGCTCAGCAATTCTTAAGGAAATCTTCAGAACAAATCATCTGAAGGTCTAACAATCTACTGGGAGACTCTGCTCTGGATGCTATTTGTAGCTGAACTTTAATCAAAGCGTAATTCTTTGATGTCGCAACCATGATCCCTTCCCCTTCCACCAGAAACTGCATCCAAGTGGAAGCTTCAACAAGCCTCACTTCTTTCCCTTACACTGAAGCCACTGGGATCAGAGTCACTGATTCACTATTGGCCTTGGAGATTCTGCCTCTTACCAGGTACTCAGCCTGGAGTTTCTCTGTGACTTTTATCCTTGTGGGAACCAGGCCTTAATGTGAAAAGTGTGCTGGCCTGGGTGAACGGGATACTTGTTGGGTTGCAGTTAAGTAGCCGGATTAAGCTAGATTAGTGCTGGGCTACTTTCTTCGTGTAACATCCCCTGACCTGTTCCCTCTCAGTCCCTCAGCTTCATGGTTGAGGGTCCTGTTTTTGCATTCACACGTTATGCCATGTTATAGTCACTGCCCACTGTTGGATATTTCCAGTCTCTTGTTGCAAAGTGAAATATTTCTTTAGGGTTTGGTCTACATGTGGAGTGAGACAGATGACCAATGAGAACAAGTAACGAGAAGCTGTACTTTTGTAGAGTTTGGTCTTCTCTTTTGGACAGGAATTGCCAACAGGCTGGTTTTGTGAGGCATAATTTTTCCATGAAAGTCATCAGATAGAACTTTCCACACTAACTACAATAGGGAAGCATCTGGAATAGGGAAAGGAATGCCCTGGAAGCTGCTTTAAAGCCTCAGACTCCCTTCTCCAAAACAATTTGCGCCTTCCCAATAATTTGCTATTTGGCTGGCTTGGCTGTCATTTCTGTCCTGTCACTGTGGCCACTGGGATCTTATTTCTCCTTCCAAAATCCCCTTTCCCCATCCTGATGTATGCATCAGAACTGTCCATGCAGTGATAATGCTGGTAAATGTTTAATGATTAGTTCTTCAAATGGGAAACACCTTGGCTTATCGCACTGCCAATTTCCATGGTGTAAACGCTGCCACCACGGCCAATTTCAAGCTGTTCCCATGAGATCACCAAACATGGGGATGGTAGCACAGCATTATATAGAATGTTCACCATACGTATGTGATCAAGGTAAACAATCTCAAGAGCATGGAAAATAAGAGTAGTGAAATAATTAGGAAGTGATGAGTTTCAAGTATTTATTACTCTTGTTTTAATAGAACTTAACTGTAAATTTATATAATTTAATTTTTAATCATGGCTATGCTTAACAGTTTGTAAAATTCCTAAAAAATTTAACAACTGTTACACAAGCCAGCTCTAACATACCACTCTGTCTTGGTCTGGGAAAAGATGGAGTAAAGGGAGAGATGAAAGGGTGTATTTAATACTAAAGTACTAAAAGGCCTCCATGCCATTCAGACTTTATGCATGGCCCTTCTGAGCCATGGGTCCATAAATTCCTAGAAATGACATAGTTGGTATTGGTCCGAAGCCGGGACTTTGGAGCAAGACACACTGAATTCCAGTCTCCGCTGTACCATTTGCTAGCTCTGTGACCTTAAACAGTGCCTAATCCCTCTTTGCTTAGGTTTCTCATGGGTGAAATAATAGTACCTGCTTTATAAGGTTGTGTGTGTCCGTGCTAAGTAGCTTCAGTCATGTCTGACCCTTTGCGACCCTACGGACTGTAGCACGCTAGGCTCCTCTGTCCATGGGTTTCTCCAGACAAGAATACTGGAGTGGGCTGCCATTTCCTTCTCCAGGGGATCTTCCTGACCCAGGGATTAAACTGGCATCTCTTACATCTTCTGCATTGGCAGGTGGGTTCTTTACCATAGTGCCACCTGGGAAGCCCTCATACAGTTGTAATGGAGATTAAATAAGGCAATATGCTCAAAGTACTTAGCCCACTAAGTTACATAATAAACCCTCAATAAATGGTAGCCATGAGTACCATTGTGATTAACCTGATCAATTTCTAAAAGATCCACAGTCTCCACAGGTGGTGATGGGATCTACCCTAGATGCAAGTTCATGCAGAGAAGGATAATTAAGGCAATCTTCTTCCTTGCATGGTCTGATTCCATTGTACACGGACCATTTATGTAAGCTCAGCCTCTAGGCTGGGATGTCCTTCTCACCACACTTCCTGCTTGAAGATCACATGCTGGTAACTCATTTCTTGCTGTGAAGGGCTGCTGTCTTCCTAGGCCTACTTTAAAATGCAAATAAAACTGGTCCCCCACATCTGTGGTTTCTGACTTGACTGTACTGAGCCTTTTTATATGAGGGACTTGAGCATCCATTGATTTTGATATCTGGAGGTTGGTGGCGGGTGGGGGGCTTATCCTGACACAGACCCCTGAAGATATAGAGGGCTGACTGTACTGTTTAGAAAGTGGGTAATAAGTTTGCACCTAGATGTGCGAGTGGCAGTCAGATCCCAGGGCTCTACATTGAGCTGCCTCCTGGGAATCTAAAAACGAGGAGCCTGAAGTGGGTGATGGGATACGGAGTAGGGCCTGAGATCACTGAGGACCCCACTCTTTGGTTCCCCATCCCTGCCATGTCCCTCCCCACACTTCCAGGTCGACCAGTTTTTTGAGCTGAGATGCCTCTAAAATCAAAGCCACTTCACACTCTGTGTCCCTGCTCCCCCAGGTCCTGGAACCAAGACCCAGTGGACCCTGGGGCCCACAGTCCACAGATGCGGTGGGAATCCCTGTTGTTTTTAGTTTGCTCCTTTTTCTTCCATTCTTAACGCATGGCTATCGAGACAAAGGCCTTCTGGGGACCATCGTAGATGGGTGACAATAACCCATCTCTACCCTGTAGTCTAAACCATTTCTGGGAACCAAAAATATCAGTTCCTGTCTGGGCTCACTTATTCATAATACAGTCTTGTGTGCACTAATAATAACCTAATGTTATTCTCAGTTTGGCTCACGTAACTTGGCACTACAGGAAGGCAGAGATGATGTCTGCAGGAGCCCTAAGGCCCTGTGGACAGTAATTAGACTCTTGCTGAGGTTTGATTTGTTTATCTTGGGCACCTGTGATGCTACACAAATGTTTCAAAGTGGTGGAGGACCAGGAACCAGAGGAGGAATGCAACTTCCGGAGGCAACAGACTTACAGCCAAGTGGGGAGGGTCTTAGGTTCTGGGGAAGGGCCTGAGGGTAAAGGAAGGAGCCAGTTTCTCCCCACATGAGCCAACCGGTCTTGGCTTGTTCTGTTCTTGGCGGGAGATGCTGGCGCCTTGTAGGATGCTGTGACGGTGCTGAGAAAAAGGACTCTTTCCTTGGGGCTGCAGAGCTGGTGTCTGCCTCCATCAGTAACACGATGTTTATTAGCCTCCTTAGGGCTCTTAGAGAATAAAACTCCAGCTCCCAGGCCCCAGCAGTTACTGTGTAAGTAGAGGGGGCTGTGTTCTGCACTCCTCTATGGACTGGCACCGCCCTTCTGGAGCTGGAGCTGCAGGTTAACAGCACAGGTGACCACAGGGTTGTTGGGGGAAGGTTGCTCTTGTGTTTCAACATCAGTTATTTTTGGCTGAGAAAAGATGGCTGATGCCCAGCCAGGGCATGCTGCCTGAAACTGTCCTCAGTGGGAGGCCTGCCAGGACCCAGCCGAGATGGCCGAGGTGAGGGAACGGGGCTGAGAGCAATGTCTGGTTGGCGAAAGGTCCTCGAGTGAGCGTCATGTGGGGCTCGGGGGGCCCACGCTTCTGGTGCGGATGGGGAGTGGCCAAGGAGAGAACGAAAATGACAGGAGGAGGTAGGAGAGGACCTCCTGGGAAGACTTACAGGTGTTCAGCTTTCGTTAGAAGAGACGACATTGACTAAACACGCTTACTTTATTCAGAAACCCGAGAGACTTCCACAACAAGACGTTGGCATATTGTTCTGACGGCCGAATTAAGAGAAAGCCACTGTACCCACAGGCAGTGTGGATTTTTGTGGCCTCTTCATTCACCCTGCAGCAGAGTGGTGGATGCAGACTGACCAGTGATAGCATCTGTGTGCTGAATGGGGCCCTCGGCATGTTTTATGTATTTATTTTTTCAGCTGCATCGTGTGGCTTGTGGGCATCTTAGTTTCCCGAGCAGGAATCGAACCCATGCTTCTGGCATTGGAAGCACAGAGTCTTAACCGCTGGACCACCGGGGCATTTTAGAAGTAAGGAAAGGAAGGAGGACTCTCCCAGGTGTCTGAGTGATGGGGCCAGGCCTCCGGGCCAGAGGGCCAGCTGCACCCTCCGAGTTTCTTGTGTCTGCTGCTGAATCATGGTTCTGAACTGTCCAGAGCAGAGGAATCCTTGCTGGATACAAAAGCACTCCACCCCGAGGGAAAACACTGATGGATTTTATAACTTGATAATAAAGCTCTCTCTGGGGAGAATGCCCTCCCAGAGGTAGGAGATTAATTTTATCTTTTGCTTTTTTTGGCTGCTTCTCTTCCCCTGTGTCTTACCCATTCTTTTCTATGACTTGCTCAACGAAGGGCAAAGCGGTTTTCTAGAAAGCACCAAACCCTTGAGGCCTTTGATTTCAGAGCAGGAAAAAAATGGCCCGGGCTGAGGGCAAGCTCACAGCAGCCTGCCAAAAGAGGGTTCAACCTCTTGCCTGCTCCCCTGAACCCCAGGATCAACCCAGAGGACACATGGCATGATGGTACCTCCAGCCCCGCACCCTGGAGGAGACGCCGTCTAGTGTCCAGGCAGTGTGGCCCCAGAGGTTCCTGGGAAAGTGGCAGAGCTGTGTCTAGCTGGTCTGCAATACACACCCCCGAGCTGGCCAGGCCCCCTTCCGTAATCTGCTGTCTCCACACCCTTAGGAGTTAGCTCAGTCTGAAATAGACTAAAAGGAGGAGGGGGAAATGATGTGGACACTCAGTCTCCTTTCAACCCCAAGAGTCTGCCTCGTGACCTCGGTGACTGTTGCTCGTTTGAGAAGCAGGAGGGAAGGGAACTGCGGGTGGCGAGCAATCACCATTCTGATGGAATGTAAAACTCATTCTGTAAAACTACACCAACAAATCAGGACAAACGTCACACCAAGGTCTTGCATCACAGGATGTTTACATAATATAATGCCCATGGCAGACAGATACCAAATACCACAAAGTACCTGAGACAAAAAAACAGAAAGGAAGGAAGGAGGGGAGGAGGGAAAAGAATGGAAAGGAGCCCGGAGTCCTGGTACGCAGAGATCTGAGGGCCCAGGCAGTTTCTTGGTAGAGGGGTGGCCGCACGTGAGTGTCCGGCGGCCTCTGTGTCACATCTCAGCCTCTGAAGAGCAGATCTCCGCGGCTGCAGAGATGGCAATCCCGATGGCCAGGCTGCCGTTGTCGGAGAAGTGCTGGGCCAGCGAGGTGTTGATGACGAGGCAGTCCCCATTGGTGATGACCGAGTCCACGCACTCCAGGACAGACCGGGGCGTGGCCTCCCACTTGAGACACCGGTGGTTTCTGTTGAGCTCCAGGCGATAGGTGAAGCTGTCGGCCTGGGTGGGGGTCCCGATCAGCATCATGGTGGCGAAGAACTGGGGGTGCCCTGCGTGCCTCTCCTGTTTCCTGAGCACCAGCAGGAAGTGGTGGCCAAAGCAGGAGTGGATGATGAGCCAGTCGGCCGGCGCCGGGAGGTGCATGTCCGTGGCCAGGAAGACAATGTCGGCCCCCTGGAGGATGTCCACCCTGTGCATCTGCTGTAGGTGGGGCACCACCACCTCCAGGTGGCCCTCCCACTGGCAGGAGAACAAGGGGCACAGGCAGGGCATCACCTGCGTGGCGGGCGGCCCCACCTCCTGGTGGTGCAGGTGGTGGGGCCGGGCGTGGTGGCAGAGGCGGTGACGGGGCTGGAGGGGGCAGTGGCGGTGGCAGTGGTGGTGGGGGGCGTGCGGAGGCGGGTAGCTGCTGGGCTCCGGGGCGCTCTGAGTGACGGCGTGTCTGCTGGACACATACTGTAAGAGAAGGAGAAGAGCCTTAGTGGGTTCGTGGCTGTGAGATCAGCCTCTCTGGCTGAGGACCACCTACCGCCACCCCCTCCACCAACCCCTAGGTTCAGAGTGTGGAAAGCAAACGCTCCAGTACAGGTGATGACGTGCAGTTGCTCCATCTGACTCTTTGAGACCCCGTGGACTGTAGCCCACCAGGCTCCTATGTCCCTGGGATTTTCCAGGCAACAATACTGGAGTGGGTTGCCCTTTCCCTCTCCAACCGATACAGGTAGACAAAAGCTTTATTTTGTGGAAAAAACAAAAAGAGAACCTCTAGACTGTTTTCTGAAATGGCAGCACATTTTACATTCCCATCAGCCAAGTAAGAGGGTTCTGATTTCTCCATGTCCTTGTCAACACTTGTTATTATGTGTTTTGACAAATAGGTTAATGAGACCGAATTAATTGTTTTGAATGTTTTGCCAAATTTAGATGCTGAAACATCTGTACATTTGCGTGTCATTTCAGGAGACAATGTAAATTTACCCAATTGAAAACAGAACCTCCTTCAAAAGATTCCTCCTGCAAGAAGAGACTTTCCAAATGTATTAGAGTATTACAAAAAAAAAAAAAAAAAAAACCTTAAAAAAAATGAGGGACATGGTGGATGTCTTGGGTGGTTGAGATTCTGAAAACTCAGTCGAAGAAAATGCAATATTTATGCCTTTCTGATTCTTTAATAAGATACTCAAACAGGCAATTTTCCCCTTTGAATAGCATGCATTATGATGGTCATAAGTAACAAAGAAATCAATTTTTCTGTTCTTTTTTGATATTGTTGATATTTTTGTGCAGGGACTGGAGGTCAATGGATCCCCCCCCCCCCATTTTATCATTACTGATATTTTTAGAACAAAATTTCGGTAAATACCGGTTTGTCCTTCCAGTGCTGCCAGGGATTGGTACTATCTGGGGTGCCCTTCTGGGTTGTAAAACAACCATGGCACGCAGAGCTGACTGTGTGCCACTGGACTGTGGTCCCCAGGGCGGGAGTCTCAGCTGTGACTCCTGGGACTTGGCTCTACCAGGCACACTTCTGACCTGCTTTAGACTCATTGTTAAAGAACAACTTACCAGGGGCTCACCACCAGGCTTCCTAGGTGGCACTAGTGGTAAAGAACCCACCTGCCGATGCAGGGACACGTTAAGAGATGCAGATTCAATCACTGGGTTGGGAAGATCCCCTGGAGAAGGGCATGGCCACCCACTCCAGTATTCTTGCCTGGAGAATCCCATGGACAGAGCCTGGTGTGCTACTGTCCATAAGGTTACAAAGAGTTGGACACGACTGAAGCGACTTAGCAAGCACACACGCAGTATTGATATAAAATCAAAGGAAGGAGGGAGTTAGGAAGAAACACCATAGCCTCCCTTTCTCCCCTCCCTCCAGCCTCCTGCCGGTGCCTCCTGTTGGCTGAATGCAAGCAGAAGGAAGCCCGGGAGATGCACTCAGCCAGGGTCAGCTCCCCTTGGAAATGTGCTTGTGAAGAGGGAATGTCCACCTGCATGCAGATGTCTCAGTTCTCTCCTTTGTGATGTTCCTTGATCCCACCATGCTGGGCTTCCTCGGCCAGGCTTTGATAAGGCTGGTGAGGGGGAGGTAGGGAGGGCTGATACCTGTCCACAATCATTAAGCCGTCTGATGAAAATGTATATACCAGCTGACACATGCACCGCCTGGGCATGGGCTGAGAATACTGAACAGGGTACCATCCCTGCTCCCGTCTCAGCGGCTCACTGTGATTAGTGTAACATAACACAGTGCAAGGATGTAGGATGCCGGGAGGAACTCTGAGCGTGCAGATTAGGGGCGGTAGCTGTTCTGGTCAATGCAAAGCGCTGTCTACCCTCGGTGAAGCAGGAAGGGCGATGCTCTAACAAAATGGGCAAAAGGTTTGTAACAGGTTCCAAGGAGCCGGATCTGAAAGAACATGGGATGTTTAAGAAATGAGACGTTCCAAGTGGCTGTTGCTAGGGGATCTGGCAGAGATGGCGAGGAGCAGGGCCAGAGAGCAGTCGGACCATGTTGCCAAAGAGTGGGCACAGAGGTAGCACCCAGCCCTAGGGGCAATCGGTAGGAGGGCCCAAAGGCTTTAGGGAACCCCCTCAGGCAGTGCGACGCCCCAAGCCCAGCAGTAGAGCTCGCACTCAAGATGGGACCACAGTGGAGTCCTGGCACTTGTCCAACCCCTGGACTCGAGCCAGGATCATTCCAGGGAGACTCTCCCCTTCCTTCCTTCTGGCCTCATCTTCTCCTGGCCTTCCCATTGTTTAATTGCTGCAGGGTAACAAAGCCGTCAGGGATGTATTCCAGAGTGAATGACTATGCAAATACATCGTAAACTCACAGAGACTCTTGTGCTTGCTTGCTCTGCCCTGGGAAGGCGCTGAGAATAAACACAGCCTTAATCCTTTATTTCTTCATGCTCCTTCTCCTGATGCAAAATATGTTTCATTTATATACACGATCTTTGGGGTGAGCGAGGTCACAGGGCCGCTGGCTGGGAGAAGGGATTCTTTTAATTGGCAAAATGCTAATCGTTTTGGAAAATGAATTCTAATCTTCCCATCTCATACAGTGGATGTGTGAGTAATTACTTTCCTTCACTAAACTGTTAATGCAACATTAGTGATTACACTAATTAAAACTAATGAACTCTTCCAGGCTGATAAACCCCTCAGTCAGTCCAAGATCGCCTTCCTTCCATTGGCTGTCCTTAACTTGCCATTTGGAAGAGAGATCTTGAATTAACCTTTAGAATAATTCGCAAAATTGGGTTTAGAAATGTTAGGCTTTATGGACTGGGTATAATTCTCTCCGCAAGCATTAGTGAGACCATTTCCACTGAGGGTGTAATTGAATTTAAAGACATCTTCCTTAATTTCATCAGCCACACTCCCATGGTTGGTAATGGCTATCCCTCCAAATCCTGGTGTCCAAAGAGGAAACCTGCCCCTGGAAACACCATGTGACCCTTTCTCCAGCCTCTGCTCCCTCTGATCTGTGAGCTCATTTGGAGGACTGCTCTGTCCTTCTGCCTGATTCCAGGAACAGTGCCATGCTAATGGAGGCATTTCAGCTGAAGGTGGGTTTTGCACCCAATTTCAAATGACAGTCATGGGTTTTGAGTTTGCTCATGTCCTTATTTATGAGAGTTAATGAAGTGAAGCTTTTAGTACTTTCAGCAATGCTATCGATGTATTTCACACACAGGAGGGAAGATGGGGAGGAGTTATATTTCAGGGCAGGTATCAGAACATTGGAAAAGACCCTGATGCTGGGAAAGAGTGTAAGCAAAAGGAGGGAGGGGGTGGCAGAGGATGAGATGGCTAGGTAGTATCGCCAGCTCAATGAACATGAATTTAAGCAAACTCCGGAAGATAGTGGAGGACAGAGAAGCCTGGTGGGCTGCAGTCCATCAGGTCACAGAGTCGGACATGACCTCGAGACTGAACAACAGCAACAACCACAACGTTGGAAAACAGTCATGGCCAGAACCTAGCCGGGCATCAGGTCTGCAAAGATGGAAGAGTAATTGTATCTGCTTCAGGTCCCACTCTGTAGTGTTTAAAAATCCCCTCTGTTTCTGGGAAGGATGGTCAAGGCTGAAGGTTTAGTGTTTCCCATTCCATTTTCTCACCTCCCCCCCACCTCAAAACCTAACATGAGTGTGCATGTGCACACGAAACCCAGGAGGACTCTGGAAAAGCTTCCGCCAAACAGTCAAGAAATGAGTTACGCTGAGATAGAAAACAACGATGGGGCTTTTATTTCCACTAGACTGTCTTCCTTCAAAAATGTGTCTTATGCTGCTTTTCCCCAGACTGTTGTACTTAGAACACGGAATGAATGAGATCTTCATGTGGGCAGCATGATAATGTCTGTAATTTTCTTTAAAATGCTTCAGTTGAGAGATTGTGATAGAAATGTGTACATTTTTAACCTACACTCCAGGGGCTGTCAATTCCCTAATCAGGAATTCACACTTCGAGGTGATCACCTAACATTTTATCCGAAAGGCCACACTTCAGAGATAATGACTACAGTTGCCTCGCTTAGTATCCATATTTCTGATCTACACCAGATGTTGCTAATTAACATTTCCACAGAGGTTTCCATTGGTGAAATTAGTAGTTTGTTAATCAGCATAATAGATGTACTAAGATTGTTTAAAACATTTCAGAATAATTCTGTACTTTAAGGATGAACCCAGGAGTTTGTTCCATAACTATTTCTGAATCTAGCCACTGAGTCAAGGACTTTCCATGGTCTGATGCCGTCTCTAAGAATATCAGAATCTTTTTCTTGTTAGATCACTACATACATACAAACTTTTCTTGCTGGCAGTCAAAATTTATAAATTGAGCAAGGAGACATTGGTTAGCAAATACACAGAAACTTTGAGTCCTGAGCTATATATGCCATGTGTGAGTGTGTGCTAAGTCACTTCAGTCATGTCCGACTCTTTGCAACTCCACAGACTGCAGCCCTCTGTCCATGGGATTCTCCAGGCAAGAATCGTGGAGTGGGTTGCCATGCTCTTCTCCAGGGGATCTTCCCAACCCAGGGACTGAACTTGCATCTCTTACATCGGCAGATGGGTTCTTTACTACTAGTACCACCCAGGAAGCCCCATATATGCCATAACTAATTAGAGAAGAGGGAAACGAGTTATTATTGTGAAAAGAGGAAGATAAAAATTTGGGTGGATCGATTTTAAAACCCAAGGTCTGTGGGTGAAAAGGGGTGAAAGGTATCCATACAGGTGTCTATACAGGTACTGTTCCTATGGTCTCAAAAATCTCCTGACCAAGCTGATCGTCTTATAAATCCAGACCCTGGCTGTGTGAGAGGCTGGGAAGAAATATGTGGACAACACTGTGAAAGCAAAAATATAATTCAGTCCTCAAGCACCCTGGGCCTTTCTTGAGTTCCTGGATCCTGGCCCATGGCCGCCCAGCAGGTGTCCTGGAGCGTATCCATGCAAAGGCCACTGGCCTTCAGTCAGAGGCTCTGTCCTCTACCCTTCCTTCCTGTAGAAATACGTGGGTGTGTATGTGTGTGCACATGGGTGAGCATGAGTTGATAGCTGTGGGCTCATGGTGGTTCCATGGTGGTCTCCTGGTGGTTCCTCCCCCAGAATTCGAGAGTGACGGGACACTGGGACCTGATTCACGTCCAGGCACTGGTTCGTGTCCAGCCGCCATTACAGGAAGTGTAATAACAGTGTTAAAGAAGCAACTTTTCCTGCCAGTTAGGCACTCTCTTTGCTTTTACTTTTTACAGCGATTACTTCCCGAGTCTCAGCATCCTCTTTATTCTTAGCAGATGATTTCTTACCATCTGGGAAGGACGGTCTGGTGGACCGACGCCCACCTGTTAGACTGATCTGGACCCACTTTCCCCACTAGGACCAGTGACCTAACAGAAGGCTGGATGCCCCCATACCGCCTCTTCGTTTTCTGTCAACAATCACCAGGAAGCAACTTCAACCCAAGATTACAGGCCCGCCCCCCGCTGCTCCCTCCCCTTTAAGATGAGGGCCTACTGGGTTGTGCCTTCGCACCCTGAACTGGCCTTCTAGGCCGCACTCCAGATAACAGGGGTCCTAGAATTCCCTACCCAAGGACTCTTGCCTCAGCTTCCAGGAGCCTGAGCTACTTCTAGGATCCAGTACCCAGAAGGCGGGCAACGGCAGACGTGAGGTGTGGCCAGTGGGGAACTAGCTGGAGCTTGGATGGGTGGGCCGCGGGTGTGCACTTGCCTCTGCCTTGGGACTCATCGCAATGCAAGACGAAGCCTCAGTAAAAAGAAAGTGAGACAGGCTGCTGGCCGGTGACTGCAGTCTCCGGATCATCTCAAAGGGCTAATTATTAAAGCAGGAGGGTATTCGAAGAGTCGCTTCCCTTGATTTTTAGCCTCGAGGTATCCAGATAGGCAGCGTGTGGGCCTCCGCCGGCTCTTTGGCCTCCAGCCCCCGCGAACGTTAGGGGCGGGTCTGCCGTCAAACCGCGCCGCGGAGGAATCCCGCACCAGTGGCGGAGGGATCACTATTTCTTCCCCGACTCCGCCTTTCATCCGTGGGCTTTTGAGCATACTAATGAGTTTTATGAGTCTTATAGATGAAAGACCTTTCCTTAAAAGCAACTTTTTGAGTCATCAGACTTTTATATCTGCAGCCAGCAAGTAAATCCCAGGGCCTCTAGGGAGCCGTTGATAGGTTAAGATTTAATTACCTAAAGACTGTAAGCATCTGCATCGGATGACTTCAGGACCCCGGGGTGACTCAAGGGCAGGGCCTAGCCTGCTAGGAACACAATCTCAGCCAATCTGAACAACTGCAGGTTGTGGGCAACGGTTTTGCTCGTGTGCCTGGTGTTGCAATAGGTAGGATCAGGGCTGGGGGTGGGTTGCTAAAAACAGTTACACACGCGAAAGCAAACTTCAGCAGCACCAGTGTTGGCAGGCTGTGAGTGGGTGGCAGTTAGTCCTGGGTGGTCTGAGACATGCTGATGGCCAGGCTGCCCCAAGACCTCATGCCACCCTTGTTTGTGTGGTTCTTTAAAGACATCTTGACCAGACATTCCATAAGTTCAGCTCTCTCCAGCTGGACTCGCTACCCTCCCCATCGCCCACCTACAATGCACGCTACTACTACTACTAAGTCGCTTCAGTCGTGTCCAACTCTGTGCGACCCCACAGACAGCAGCCCACCAGGCTCTGCCGTCCCTGGGATTCTCCAGGCAAGGACACTGGAGTGGGTTGCCATTTCCTTCTCCAATACCTGAAAGCGAAAAGTGAAAGTGAAATCGCTCAGTCGTGTCCGACTCCTAGCGACCCCATGGACTGCAGCCTACCAGGCTCCTCTGTCCATGGGATTTTCCAGGCAAGAGTACTGGAGTGGGTTGCCATTGCCTTCTCCGACAATACACGCTATGGCCTGGCTAAGTTGTATTCCTCCTTCCAGTGTTCTGTGCTGACCAGTGCAGGTCTGTCTGCCCTGTGTTCCTTTGTGACACAGGATACACTGAACATCCAATTTTGCTGCGGGACTGTGATGTGAACTCAGGTTCCTGAACATTGCATCTTTTCTTCCCTGCTGTATCCTCAGTGCTGGCAGAACTTGGAACATGGTTGGTACCCAAGAAATATTCCTGGAGATGCTGAATGAGTGACTCTTCCCCATTGAGCTCTCACCCTAATACAGTCCAGCCACTCACTATCTGGCTGCTGCCAATCTAAGGCAAGTCAGCCTCACTGCCTTTCTGGGCTAATGTGGCAGCCTCTTAACTAGTTGTATTGAGTTGAAAGGTGACCCCCAAAAGATAGGTCTACATCCTAACCCCTGGAACTGTAAATGTGACTTTCTGTGAGAAAAGGGTCTTTGCAGATCTAAATAAATGAAGGATTTCAAGAGGAGATCACCCTGGATTATCCAGAGAGGCCCTAAATCCAATGATAAGTGTTCTTGGGAGAGACAGAAGAGAAGACGACATAGACACAGAAGAGGAAGCCATGTGAGAATGGAGGTGGAGGTTGGAGTGCGGCTGCCACAAGCCAGGGAACACCTGGAGCATCAGAACCAGAAGAGGCAAGGAAAGGTTCTCTCCTAGAGCCTGCAGAGGGAGCGTGGACCTGTTGACAACTTGATTCTAGCATTTTGGCCTCTGGAACCATTGAAAATAAAGTTCTAGTATTTTGAGCCACCAAATTTGTGGTAATTTGCAGGGCAGCCCTAGGAAATGAATACGCAAGTCTTCCTGCATCCATTCTTGGCCTCATACAGACCGTAACTTTTGTCACAGAATCTTTTAATGGTCTTCCATCACTGTCAGGATGAAACACAAACTCCTACGTGTGCCATCAAGAACCAGCATACTCTAGAAGATGTACAGGTGGCCAGTAAGCATGTGCAAAAATGTTCAGCCTCACGAATTCTTAGAGAAATGATAATCAGTGAAATCACATTGGTCAGAATGGCCATCATCAAAAAAGTCTACAAATAATAAATGTTGGAGAGGGTGTGGAGAAAAGGGAGCCTCCTACATTCTTAGAATTTAAATTGGTGCAGCCACTATGGAAACAGTATGGAGATTCCTTTAAAAACTAAAAATAGAGCTACCATAGGATTCAGCAATCTTGCTCCAGGGCATATATCCAGAAAAGATGAAAACTCTAATTCAAAAACACACCTGTAGCCCAATGTTCATAGCATCACTGTTTACAATAGCCATGACATGGAAGCAACTTAAATGTCTATAGACAGATGAGTGGATAAAAAAGATGTGGTATATATATAAACACATTAAATATATAGGGGAATATTACTCAGTCATAAAAAGTGAAATAATGCCATCTACAACAACATAGATGGAGCCGGATATTACCATACCAAGGGAAGTCAGACAAATATATGATATCACATATATATACAATCTAAAAATGTGATACAAATGCACTTATTTATAAAACAGAAATAGACTCACAGACATAGAAGACAAACTTATGGTTACCAAAGAGGAAAGAGAGGAGGAGGGATAAACTGGGACTTTGGGAGTAACAGATACACACTACTGTATATAAAATAGATAAACACCCAGGACCTGCTATAGAGCACAGGAACTATATTCAATACTCACAATAATCTACAATGGAAAAGAATGTGAAAAAGAATATATATATATATATATATATATTATTCTTATATGCATAACACAATCACTTTGCTGTAAACCTAAAACTAACACAAAGTTGTAAATCAACTATACTTCAAAGAACAAAATCCCATATTCTCTGCATCATCTTTTTTTTTTTCTCTGCATCCTATTTGCTACTCAGCCTAAGCACATTGACCTCTTACTGTTTTTTTGAACACACTATCCACACACTTGCCCCGGGTTTTTTGTCTATTCCCCTTACTTGAAACAATCCCACATACCCACGTGGCTCACTGTCACACTTCATTCACATCTCTGTCCCACAACTGCCTCTACTCTGAGGCTGTCCTTCACTTAACTGTTAAAGAAACCCTCTCAATCCCCTTACTCTGCTTTAGTTCAATTCCTAGTATTTTTCAGTTCTATACAACTATACATTATAGTATATGTAGGTCATACATTTTTTTTTGTATACTGTCAGTATTCCCTACTGCAATGTAAGTTTCTTGGGACTAGGAATTTGGCTGTGTTCACTGTTGTATCTCTAGAACATTATCAGGTACCTTAAAGAGCTCAATAACTGTTTTTGTTTGTTTTTGAATGAATGGTTACATTCCTTTGGGTCTTAAACTTTTCCATCTGGGTTGGGAAGATCACCTGGAGAGAGAAATGGCAACCCAGTCCAGTATTCTTGCCTGGGGAATCACATGGACAGAGGAGCCTGGGGGAGTGGTGTGTACAGTCCGTGGGATCACAAAAGAGTCAGACACAACTGACCGGCTAAACAACAACAATGATGACTTTCAGGCCTGTCTCATCCTGGCTCCCAGTCCGTCTCCAAATCTCCCAGCACTGAGGAATTCATGCCTACACATCTGCATTCCTCTGAATCTTCCAGGTCCAAGATGATAGAAGCAAGGGTTTCCTCTCTGTCTGCTTAGGACCTCTGCTCAAAATTCTGGTTTCCTCCCTGAGGCTTGCTTTAGGATGACTGGGACAGGGAATGGCCTCGCTGTCAGGAAACGTCTACAGCCAGACGTGGATGTAGCCAGTCTTTCCCAGAATGATTGTCAGCTCAGTATCCCTGGGCTAACACCAGAGCTGCATAAATCTAGAGCAGAGAACCAGGTCATTTCACATACAAAAAAAAAAAAAATCCATCTTCCAACAGCACACTTAATTCCCAATAATCATTTTAGCAAATTGGGCCTTCCGATAAGCCTGCCCCTAAAATAGGAAGTGTGTCGTTTGACCAAGGGTGGATGGGAAGATAGTGCTGCGGGGAAAAAGAAAACATTTTTGAAGGCAGACCCGCCAGGGTATGAATCCTGGCTTTGCTATTAAAAGCTCTGAGGCTGTGGGCTCATTAATTAACCTCTCCATTCTTGTTTCTTCCTTTATAAGTTGGGAATTGTAATATCTCATAAGGTTGGAGTAAGGACTGAATGAAATACAAAATATTGGGTTGGCCCAAAAGTTCGTTCGGTTTTCTCCATAAGCTGTTACAGAAAAATCCAAGTGAATTTTCTGGCCAACTCAACACATTGTATAGTGCCTAAGCCAGAGTAAGAAGATATTATTGTCATTATTGCCATCATCACTATTATTATCATGGTTATTGAATAGCTAGCTGCTGAAGATATAAGCTAAGGAAATTCACTCTACATAATTTCTAGATTCATAACTGAATTGGATGGAATCATAAAAACACCAAAACCTTTCCAGACACCCCCTCAAACCTCCCTGATAGCTCTCACTCCAGACCAGTGTTTGCACTCGTAGAAAGCCTTTTACTCAATATTTTCATCTCGTCACTAGCCAATGGATGCTGGCTGCAAGGTACAGAGTAACTTAATCCATGTAGAGAGCCTAGTTTAGTGCCTGAAACATAGGAGGTACTCAATAACTGATCGTTATTATCTTCATTATCATCATCTACTTGGACAGTAAGGAGATCAAACCAGTCCATCTAAAGGAAATCCACCCTGAATATTCATTAGAAGGCCTGATGCTGAAGCTGAAGCTCCAATACTTTGGCCACCTGATGCGAAGAGCTGACTCATTGGAAAAGACCCTGATGCTGGAAAAGATTGAGGGTAGGAGGAGAAGGGGGCGACAGAAGATGAGATGGTTGGATGGCATCACTGACTCAGTGGACATGAGTTTGAGTAGACTCTGGGAGATGGGGAAGGACAGGGAAGCCTGGTGTGCTCTGGTCCATGGGTTTGCAAAGAGCCCGACATGACTGAGCGACTGAACATCATCATCTACTAGCATTTTGGGCACTGCAAAGCTGCTGGAAAGTTCAGGCAATTCTATGAGCAGGTGTGCATTGGTCCCCCCAGCTTCTTAGAAGCTCATCCCTTTCTCCTCCATTGATCGAGCATTTCTCCTAGGGCCTCTTACCCATGGTGGCCAGGCCTAAGTGGCATTACGTAATGCAGTGCCCTCCCCTAAGACAGGCTCTCCCTGCTTAAGAGAGCCTCTTCCGCCCTTTCTGTGTCTTTTTTTTTTTGGCTGCACCATGAGGCATGTGGGATCTTAGTCCCTCGACCAGGGATCAAACCCACAACCCCTACATCAGAAGCGTGGAATCTTAACTACTGGACTGCCAAGGAAGTCCCTTTCTACGTCTTTAAAATATGTTTCCTGAGAGAAGATTGCCCTGTGTGTCTGCTTCCTGGAGCCTCATGCCTACACTACCCACGGCTTACCTGGTATATGGCTATTAATATATAGTTGACAAATGAAAATTTGGTAAAGGCAATAATATTCATGTTGATCTGAACCATCATTTTAAATGACCTCTAAGCATCTGCTATGTGGAAGAGTTCCTGAATAAACAAAGGCATGCCCACACTGGGATGGCTTAAATGAAACAGATCAACAGTACCATGTGTGGGCAAGGAAGTGGAGCGGGTAAAACCTCAGACACTGCTAATGGGAGTATAAATTGGTACAGTCATGTTGGGCCACTTTTGGGGCAATATCTGCTGCAGCTAAATACAAGCCAGCCACTTTGACTCAGCACCTTGATCCCTCAGCATTCATCTGTTGGGAAACAGTTCTCTGTTCAACTCTTGCATTTCTGTACACCTGGCAAGCCAGGCATTCAATGTCTGTTGTTTCAGATTATGTTTTCAAGGATGTTTGCATATTGAACAGCCTTGAGATAGAGAGATACTGTTTCACTCTGGAGCAAAAGAAAGATTTGCTTACAGCCTTGGGACTCAGATGGGGCTTCCCTGATAGCTCAGTTGGTAAAGAATCCACCTACAACGTGGGAGACCTGGGTTCGATCCCTGGGTTGGGAAGATTCCCTGGAAAAGGGAAAGGCTACCCACTCCAGTATTCTGGCCTGGAGAATTCCATGGACTGTATAGTATATGGGGTCACAAAAAGTCAGACACCACTGAGCAACTTTCACGTTCTTTGGGACTCAGATATTGTATCTCCCTCTAGAACTAAGGGCAAGCATACTTACTGTCCATTATAAAAAATTGGTTGGGAATACTTCCTGGTGGTCCAGAAAGACTCTGTGCTCATCCAATGCAGGGGGCCTGGGTTTGATCCCTGGTCAGGGAACTAGATCCCACGTGCCACAACTGAGAGTTCACGTGCCGCAACTAAAGATCTTGCATCTGCAACAATCAGAGATCCCACGTGCCACAACAAAGTCCTGCTACAGCCAAATAAATCAATAAAAATAATTATTTTTTTTAAAAATTAGAACTCCCCGAGCATTTGTAAGGCACCCTACTGTGGGTGGGTGTCATTTGGCCTTCTCTGTGTTAATTACTCTTTGAGGATTGAGTCTCAAGGAACTGGTGCAAAAATGCAAATATTCTGGCTGCTGCTGTTGCTGTGAGTGGGAAATTGCCTGACCTCTCTGAGCCAGGAGTGTTGTGTCTTCTGCCAGCTTCAGTGAAACAGGTAGGCTACTTTGTGAGCCAACCAGTTGAGTAAAATCTCAGACTCCTTTTGGTTACATTGAGCCCCTGACAGAAGTGAGCAAAGTAAGATCAGCAAACATACACACAGATATTTATAGAAGGATTAATTCACAGTAGCTAGAAATCTAAAAACCACTAAGTGTGCTTTCAATGGATACACTACTGTCTAAGCTGGGATGCTATCTGGCTGTCACAGGAGAGTGAACGACTGCTACACATATGGATCCATTTCAGAAACGTCTTGGTTAACAGAAGCTAGACACAGAGGAGTACATCCTGAACGATGCCATGTGTATGAAGTTGAAAAACACGTACAGTTGACCTATGGTGAGAGGTTTGTGTGGGGGCGCATCGACTAGGAAGAGACGTGAGGGAATCTCTGCGAGGGGGCGGGGCTGGAAATGTTTCAGCAGTTGCTGCTGCTGCTGCTAAGTCGCTTCAGTCGTGTCCGACTCTGTGCGACCCCATAGACGGCAGCCCACCAGGCTCCTCTGTCCCTGGGATTCTCCAGGCAAGAACACTAGAGTGGGTTGCCATTTCCTTCTCCAATGCAGGAAAGTGAAAGTGAAGTCGCTCATTCGTGTCCGACTCTTTGTGACCCCATGGACTGCAGCCTACCAGGCTCCTCCGCCCATGGGATTTTCCAGGCAAGAGTACTGGAGTGGGGTGCCATTGCCTTCTCCGTTAGTAGTTAGGTGGATCAAAATCTGTTATGTACTAGAGATTTGTGTACTTTACTGCACGCTATACATGAAAAAACATAAACCAAACAACACATAGAAAAGAAGAAAGAAGGACTTCCCTGGTAGTCCAGTGGTTGAGAATCCGCCTGCCAACACAGGGGCCATGGGTTCCATCTCCGGTCCAGGAAGATCCCACACGCTGCAGAGCAACTAAGCCCGTGGCGCCACAACTCCTGAGCCTGCGCCCTGGAGCCCAAGCTCTGCAGCAAGAGAAGCCCGCCCACCGCAACTGGAGAGTAGCCCTCGCTCGCTGCCGCTAGAGAAAGCCCGTGCGCAGCAATGAAGACCCAGCTCAGCCAGAAATAAATAAATTAATACAGTTTTTAAAAAAAGAATCTTACCGTTAAGATTTTTAATACGGATTTTTAATCCGTATTAAAAAAGAATAAAGAAGGAGACTGGGGGAATGGGGGTGGATGGCTCTTGTCTCCAGGTCACTGTTAAATGGGCATACTGTACGGTCCTTAAGGCAGAAAACTTTTTTTTTTATGTTCCCATGTGTTCATTTGCTCCTCTGTGGATCTTGGTGCCCTGTGATGCTAGTAACTAGGGTGACTGGAGGACAAGGGTGGGAGTTAGAGAAGGGCCAGGCACTGGGCATCCACGGAGAGTGAGAGTCCCTTGGGCTTGGAAGATGGGGTCAGACTGACACTTCCGGGGAGACTGGAAATTTGAGGAAAGGATTGAAGGGATGCACAGCCATGCCTGGAATGGGGCAGGGCCAGCCCTTTGGTCGTGGGAGCAGAAGACACTTTTTTGAGTCTAGATGAGGGGCTAAGGACTGAGACTAACACCAGGGCAGGACCGAGAACTAGAGGAGACCCGCCTCTGGCTGTGGGACGAGAGCTGTGTGTCTCCTCTCTCTGGGGCAAGGCCCCCCTCACCCCTGCTGACGGCTCAGACTCAATCCCCTTGAGCAAGGTAGGGGCAGGTGTTTTATTGACTCTAAAGCTCTCCCAGTCGCTGGGTACATATTTAATAAAAATTTCAGGCTTAAGGGGGCGACTTGGGAAGGCAGGAAGGAGAATTGCTGCCTGCTGGGCTTGGAGGGTGAGCAGTCCAGCCAGTCCCTAATAACTCCTTCATCCAATATTCATCTCTGAGTTATTACGGTCACCATGCGTCTCTAAGGAACATGATTATTAGTGTCCACTAAGATAATTAGTCCAATATACTTCAAGGCGGTTGAAAGCATCCCCATAATTGTATTTCTTTCTAGAATTCACTGTGGCTGCATTTCAACATTGGTCCCGTTTTGGTCCCATTTCCTTCACTTCCTCCCAGAGTCCCAAACACTCCATCTCCTAAAGGGAAGATGATCATGGGGCCCCAGACTCCAGCTGGGCCCTCTGCAGGCTATGCTGGTTGAACCCTGCACAGCACCTGCAGTGTGGGTCCCCTCTAGGGTCACCCCAGGAAGGGGGCTAGGCTGGCTTTCTATCACCCCATCATTCCCCTCGCTCTTAGGGGATATTCTAGAAGGGCAAGCGCATGCCCTGCACTCATGTGAATCTTCCATAGCATCCCCAGCAGTTCCATCAGC
The DNA here is from genome assembly GCF_002263795.3 of Bos taurus. Lineage (NCBI taxonomy): Eukaryota > Metazoa > Chordata > Mammalia > Artiodactyla > Bovidae > Bos > Bos taurus. Next base: position 15,862,312 of record NC_037339.1, read on the forward strand.
AGAAAAACTCCCCTTTCACTAATCCACTGAGAGGGGGCTAGACCTGTCTAGCTCAAACACCGCAGCGTGCATGCGAATGACCTGGGCATCTTGTGAAAAAGCAGACTCTGACTCAGCCAGCATGTGTGGGACTGAGATTCCTGGATTTCAAAGCTGCTGGGTCATGGACCACAGTTTGAGGAGCAAGGGGCTAGACGCACTCTTCCTGTCAGCTTAGATCCTACTGGGCATCTCCTGGACTCAAATAGATGGTTCTCAATGGTCTCAGACATTTCTCTTAACTCTCTGGTTCTTTAACAAACTTCAAGGGCACCTTCATAACAGGCTCCCCTCTTCTGCAGGATAACGACTTGATCTGTCAGTCGTGTGGGGTCCCCGGTATCCAGGCAGAGCCTGGTAACATGGACTTGCTTCCCAGGAGGGGCAGAGGGGGAAGAAGGGAAGGCAGAGCACTGAGGGACTTTTTAAGCACAGAGTGGGAAGTTGGTTTATCTTCTTTATTTTCACAGTATTTAAATTCATTTTTTAGGAGCGAGTTTAGCTTTAATTAATAAATTCTTCATTTTTTTTATAGCTGCCTGTAATTTCCCACTATTTAATTTAATTGGGTTTTCATGTTCGGAATTTAGAAGCAGCTTCCTCCTCCGAGTTTAAAGTAGTAAAACATAAACAAACAAATATCACCCTCTCCAGCAGCGTCCGTTGATTTCCATGCTGTTCTGCTGTCACATTTCTTGTTGTTCAGTTGCTAAGTCGTGTCTGACTCTTTGCAGCCTCATAAGCTGCAACACGCCAGGCTTCCCTGTCCATCACCAATTCCCAGAGCTTGCTGCTGTCACATAGTGAATTCATTTATTCACTCAGTCATTCAGCAAATCTATATTAAGCAATTAGTATGTGCCGTGGGAGGTGCACAGGGCAATGAGTCCCCATCTTCTCAGAGCTGACTTTCTGAGCAATGGGACCACGTGCTCATAGGTGTCAGGCAGGGATTTGTAGAATGATCAGGGTGTGCTCTGTGTGGTGTCTTGTAGACAGAAGCTGAGGGCAAACTGCTCTGTCCTTTCTGCGTCCTCCTCTGTTAATGTCAAACCCAATGGTGGGGGTGGGGTGCTTCCCTGATGGCTCAAGCAGTAAAGAATCTCCCTGCAATGCAGAAAATGCAAGAAACTTGGGTTCGATCCCTGGGTGGGGAAGATTCCCTGGAGGAAGGCATGACAACCCACTCCAGTATTCTTGCCTGGAGAATCCCATGGACAGACAAGCCTGGTGGGCTACATTCCATGGGGTCGCAAAGAGTCAGACACCACTGAGCTATTGAGCATGCACACGCTGAGAGAATGGGGGTGCGGGTAAGAAAAGCAAAGAGGGCAAGGAACGTGGCTTGGGTGGGGATGAGGAAGGAGCTAGAATCCATGTAGACTCTAAGGTCTGATCTCTGTATAAATTCCTTGCAGGAAGCCAGGTTTGGAAGGACTTTATCCTCCCCAGCCCTTTCCCTATACCACCATGGCCAAAAAATTCTTCCACGAATCTAACATCCAAGAATATTTCAGAAGGGAGATAAGTTGATGATGGCAGGAAGGCCTTCCTTCATAAAACATAGGAATGACAAGTCCTCGATCCTAGCCCTGCCAACGTGCCAGCCTCGTGATGAAGAGTCGGAGTGAGCGAAAGTCTCTTCAGTTTCTCCCCATTACCGGAACTTGGCATATCCACAGCATTTGAACTTGGCCAAGCAGTTAACAGTAATTTCCTGGCTAATCGTCACAAATCTTTGCAGACAGATCTTGAAGTGAAACTTAAATGTCCTTGTGAGGGCTTAGAAAGGAACCGAGGTGTAGAGTGGAAACCCCACCCCACCCCCTCTGCCCACCATGTGTGATGGGGAGTGGGTAGCCATCAAGACTCCTGCAGAAATGCGATGTGGTCCCAACTCTTCCACTCCTTCTGAAACCAGAAGCAACTCTTTTTGTTTTTTTTTTTCCAGGCCTTCATTTCCATGACTGTAAAATGAGAAAGTTGGCACCTGCCCCTTAACTGGAGGATGTGAAGGAGATGTTATGTTAGAATGTGTTTTAAACAGTGAAATCCATTTGGAAGAAAGTATTATATGAATGCAAATCAGGCAGGGGCGTGCCCCCACTTAATTATTCTGGCAGACATCTGCCAAGGACCTGTATAAAGCGCCTTACATGCATCACCTCACTGAATCCTCCTCTGGGCTCCAGGACGTGGGAACCATTATCAATGGCAATTTGCATCCCGGGAAACTAGAGCAGCAGAAAGAAGGATCTTTCAAGACTCTGGGGTTAGCAGTAGTGAAGCTGGGTTTCGATCCTTGGGAATCCGGCTTCCGAGCAGGGGAACTGAGCCCACCCAGGGGTTCCTGCCCTCTTGGTGTGCAACTGAAGCTCAATTATCTGCCTCTGGATTATCTGCAGCTCATATTTCATTTTATTCCAAGCTGACTCTTTCTCGCCATCCAGTTCAGCTCATTAGTTGGCAGGGGAGCTTAGGGACTTAAAAGTAATCCTAATATTAAGTAAAGAGCAAAGCCTAATTAGGAAGATAAATCTTCTGGGGAAAAAAATGTATGCAACATATTCCAGAGTCAAACCTGGGTGCTTTTTCCCATCTTCTAGATGATCTACATGGCTCACCACTGTCCTCTTTTTCTAGCCCAGATAACTATGGGTTGATCATGGATCTTTTTTTTTTAATGGATTTTTTTTTTCTGATGAAAAGGAAATGTATCCTGGTCAAAGAAATTTCAGAAAATTCTGTACAGTATAAAGAAGAAAATAGAAAACTCAGAAGACCACCGTCCTGTCAATAGCACTATTAATATTTTGGTGGTGCTTTTTTTCAATGCCTTTTAAACGTAAATACCTAAACATTGTATGTATGCCTGGTGGGCTAAAGTTCACTGGATCTTGAAGAGTTGGACATGACTTAGCAACAGAGCATGCACGTATTGTGTGTATGATCTTGTACACATTTTTTTTTCCCATTTGAGAGCTTATGGAACGATACATGTCAAAATATGCTGATTGACACCATCATTTTTACTGGCTCCAGTGATCTCAGAGAACTCATGGAGAACTCATGTGGAGGTGGCATAATTGGTTTCGTACAGATCTGGCTAAGAGAGACACAGTTGCATGTATTCAATCGTGACTGAGTCATTCATTCAGCAGACCTGGTAGATCCTGGCATAAAAAGAAAACTAAGATTCAGTTCAGATCCTCTGAGAGTTCACTGTCTTGTCTCAGAGTCTCTGGATCTTTCTCTTTTGTGGCCCAACCTGCTTGTCCTCTGTTGTCCCCTCTGTCCTTGTCCACAGAGTCCAAGAAGTAGCTCTGTCCCTGGAAGCAGCCAGGCCTTATTCATTGCCCTTCCCCCTACTCCTTTCCCTTCCCCCCTTTTGCCTCTGGGTTTAACAGTAGCATAAAACTAATTTATGGCTCTTGCCAGGAAGAGGACAAATTTTCATCTCAGCCCGTCATGCGAAAAGCTCCAGCACAAAATGAATAATTGGTGACCCATGCTACCTATTAGAGATTGTGCTGGGGTCACCTCGTTTGTTGTTTTAACACAAGAAATTAAGGGCCCTGGCAAGGGTTTCCACGGGGACTGAATTGGTAATGAGGTAGAACGTTGTCTTTGTGGGTGACCTCTTCCAGTGCCATGATCACAGCGGGGGTGGGGTGGGGAAACTCGGGCCTTGCTTCCGCAACCATCCCACGAGAAGGGCTGACTCTGCCTGTACCCACTTCTGCCTGTAGGCTCAGGGCCATTTCCCCCCAGGGTCCTTATCAGCCAGCACAGGTAGGGTGTGCTAGACACGGTGTGATGAGTTGAATGGAACGTAGACAGAGATGTTGCTGTTTCAACCATCAGGGGGTTCGCCAGCACAAGCCATATGTGAAGCCATATGTTTCTACAATATAAGACAGCGTGGAGTGATGCAGGCTGCCTTCCCTGCAGGATCAAATGGCTTGAGTTGTAGGAAAAGCCTTGTGCAGGGGGTGACCCTTAAAATGGGCCAGAAACAAGAGGTGAGAGCTGGGTGGTGGAGAGGTGGGAAGAGAGAACTCCTGGAGGCCAGGGAACAGCTTGAGCTCAGTGAGGAGCTAGTCTTTTCATGGGCGGGTGAGGCCTTAGCAGAATAATGAGAAATAAAGGTGTGACAACATTACCAAGAGCTTTGGAAGTAAGTTGGGGGTTGGGAGGGGTGGCATGGGGGTTCACGTTGGATTGGTTCCGTATCCTGGATACATGATCAGGATACACAGGGTAGACTGAGTGTGGCATGCTTTCTACTATAAGTGACTGGAAATCATGATGGAAATAAATTGTGTGTGTAGGGCTTTTCACCCAGCAGGGGCTCAACAGATATTTAATAACGTGTTACATTATGCATTGCTTTGCCGTCTCTTCAGTGAAGAACTATCACCCCGAACCATCACTTTCGCATTTTAAAAGTGTTTTCATACTTAGTGTCTCATGCAGTCCTGAATATACGGAAGGTCAGGTGCACTTGTCACCCCATTGATGACATTTGCTGGTATTCTGTATGTTCCAGGCATTGGTCTCGACAGTAAGTGTCAGAGAGGCTGAGCTTTGGTGGAGATTCTGCCAGTTTATGCTGACTCTGGAAGAGACGGGGAGCGGGAGGGGAAGATGCTTTAAATGGAAATTGGGATATGTAAAAGAATCAACCAGAAAATGGGTTTTAAAACACAAGGAGTTTAAGGTTCGATGAAGTGGCAGAATGACAGGGGTATAGTTTTTTTCCCATGGCCCAGTGACGCAGGTGGTGAGTTTACAGAGCGAAGTGGGGTGAGCCAGGGCAGGAACTGTTGAGGAACTTTGCCTCTTGGATTATGGTCCTTGAGCTAGAAGGAGGGTGGGAAAATCTTCAGCATTATTAGGGTAATTCTCAGCCAAATATCCATACACTAGACTGAGGGGTCACTTTGGCTGCCACCGTTCGTGCTTTAGGAGAGGGAGTGGGGATGCTCTAGGAGGATGCACTATTTTAGAACAGAGCAGTGGCCTCGGTGAGCCTCACGCAAGTGCCACGCTAGCTCTAGTTGTGCATTCACACATGCTGTCCCACATGGTGCAGTGGGTAAAGAATCCACCTGCAGTGAAGGAGATGCAAGAGACATGGGTTCGATCCCCGGGTTGGGAAGATCCCCTGGAAGAGGGCATGGCAACCCATTCTAGTATTCTTGCCTGGAAAATCCCACGGACAGAGGCTCCTGGTGGGTGACAATCCATAGGCTCCCAAAGAGTCGGACATGACTGAGCATGCGTGCTGTCCCCAATTGTTTGCATCGAAGCAAGCGAAGGAAGACAGAACCAGGAGTTCTGGGTTGAAGCAGCCTTGCACCAGAAAGCTTGCTCACTAGCGTGTGAGCCACAGTAATGTACTCTCCTAAGTAGTTTGAAAGTGGGGACTGTGCTTTATACAACTCTGACTTGCTTGGGTCACTGATAGGTATGTTCAGTTTGGTGCATTTCAGTCGCTCAGTTGTTTCAGACTCTTTGCGACCCCATGGACTGCAGCCTGCCAGGCCTCCCTGTCCATCACCAACTCCCAGAGTTTACTCAGACTCATGTCCCTCAAGTTGATGAGGCCATCCAACCATCTCATTCTCTGTCATCCCCTTCTCCTCCCACCTTCAATCTTTCCCAGCATCAGGGTATTTTAAAATGACTCAGTTCTTCACATCAGGTGGCCAAAGTATTGGAGTTTCAGCTTCAGCATCAGTCCTTCCAATGAATATTTAGGATTGATTTCCTTTAGGATTGATAGGTTTGATTTCCTTGCAGTCCAAGGGACTCTCAAGAGTCTTCTCCAACGCCACAGTTCAAAAGCATCACTTCTTCGGCACTCAGTTTTCTTTATGGTCCAGTTCTCTTTCCATGCATGACTACTGGAAAAACCATAGCTTTGACTAGATGGACCTTTGTTGGCAAAGTAATGTCTCTGCTTTGTAATATGCTGTCTAGTTTGGTCATAGCTTTTCTGCCAAGGACCAAGCATCTTTTAATTTCATGGTTGTAGTCACCATCTGCAGTGATTTTGGAGCCCAAGAAAATAAAGTCTGTCACTGTTTCCATTGTTTCCCCATCTATTTCCCACGAAGTGATGGGACCAGATGCCATGATCTTACTTTTCTGAATGTCGAATTTTCAGTTCAGTTCAGTTCAGTCTCTCAGTCATGTCTGACTCTTTGTGACACCATGAATCGCAGCACACCAGGCCTCCCTGTCCATCACCAACTCCCGGAGTTCACTCAGACTCACGTCCATCGAGTCAGTGATGCCATCCAGCCATCCCATCCTCTGTCATCCCCTGCTCCTCCTGCCCCCAATCCCTCCCAGCATTAGAGTCTTTTCCAATGAGTCAACTCTTCACATGAGGTGGCCAAAGTACTGGAGTTTCAGCTTTAGCATCATTCCTTCCAAAGAAATCCCAGGGCTGATCTCTTTCAGAATGGATTTGTTGGATCTCCTTGCAGTCCAAGGGACTCTCAAGAGTCTTCTCCAACACCACACTTCAAAAGCATCAATTCTTCGGTGCTCAGCCTTCTTCACAGTCCAACTCTCACATCCATACATGACCACAGGAAAAACCATAACTTGACTAGACGGACCTTTGTTGGCAAAGTAATGTCTCTGCTTTTGAATATGCTATCTAGGTTGGTCATAACTTTCCTTCCAAGGAGTAAGCGTCTTTTAATTTCATGGCTGCAGTCACCATCTGCAGTGATTTTGGAGCCCAGAAAAATAAAGTCTGACACTGTTTCCACTGTTTCCCCATCTATTTCCCATGAAGTGATGGGACCGGATGCCATGATCTTCGTTTTCTGAATGTTGAGCTTTAAGCCAACTTTTTCACTCTCCTCTTTCACTTTCATCAACAGGCTTTTGAGTTCCTCGTCACTTTCTGCCATAAGGGTGGTGTCATCTGCATATCTGAGGTTATTGATATTTCTCCCGGCAATCTTGATTCCAGCTTGTGCTTCTTCCAGTCCAGCATTTCTCATGATGTACTCTGCATATAAGTTAAATAAATAGGGTGACAATATACAGCCTTGACGTACTCCTTTCCCAATTTGGAACCAGTCTGTTGTTCCATGTCTGGTTCTAACTGTTGCTTCTTGACCTGCATACAGATTTCTCAGGAAGCAGGTCAGGTGGTCTGGTATTCCCATCTCTCAGAATTTTCCACAGTTTGTTGTGATTTACACAATCAAAGGTTTTGGCATAATCAATAAAGCAGAAGTAGATCTTTTTCTGGAACTCTTTTGCTTTTTGTATGATCCAACGGATGTTGGCAATTTGATCTCTGGTTCCTCTGCCTTTTCTAAATCCAGCTTGAACATCAGGAAGTTCACGGTTCACATATTGCTGAAGCCTGGCTTGGAGAATTTTGAGCATTACTTTGCCAGCGTGTGAGATGAGTGTGATCATGCAGTAGTTTCAACTTTCTTTGGCATTGCCCTTCTTTGGGATTGGGATGAAAACTGACCTTTTCCAGTCCTGTGGCCACTACTGAGTTTTCCAAATTTGCTGGCATATTGAGTGCAGCACTTTCACAGCATCATCTTTTAGGATTTGAAATACCTTAACTTGAATTCCATCACCTCCACTAGCTTTGTTCGTAGTGATGCTTTCTAAGGCCCACTTGACTTCTCATTCCAGGATGTCTGGCTCTAGGTGAGTGATTACATCATCGTGGTTGTCTATATCATGAAGATCTCTTTCATATAGTTCTTCTGTGTATTCTTGCCATCTCTTCTTAATATCTTCTGCTTCTGTTAGGTCCATGCCATTTCTGTCCTTTATTGAGCCTATCTTTGCATGAAATGTTCCCTTGGTATCTCGAAAATTTTTGAAGAGATCTCTAGTCTTTTCTATTCTATTGTTTTCCTCTGTTTCTTTGCATTGATCACTGAGGAAGGCTTTCTTATCTCTCCTTGCTATTCTTTGGAACTCTGTATTCAAATGGGTGTATCTTTTCTTTTCTCCTTTGCCTTTAGCTCCTCTTCTTTTCACAGCTATTTGTAAGGCCTCCTCAGACAGCCATTTTGCCTTTTTGCATTTCTTTTTCTTGGGGATCATCTTGATCATTGCCTCCTTTACTATGTCATGAACCTTTGTCCATAGTTCTTTAGGCACTGTGTCTATCAGGTTTAATCCCTTGAATCTATTTGTCATGTTTACTGTAAAAGTGTAAGGGATTTGATTTAGGTCATACCTGAATGGTCTAGTGGTTTTTCCCTACTTTCTTCAATATAAGTCTGAATTTGGCAATAAGGAGTTTGTGATCTGAGCCACAGTTAGCTTCTTTTCTTGTTTTTGCTGACTGTATAGAGCTTTTCCATCTTTGGCTGCAAAAACATAATCAGTCTGATTTTGGTGTTGACCATCTGATCATGTCCATGTGTAGAGTCTTCTCTTGTGTTGGAAGAGGGTGTTTGCCATGTAGAAGGTATATGCTAAGTCACTTCAGTTGTGTCCAAACTCTGTGTGACCCCATAGACGGCAGCCCGCTAGGCTCCCCCATCCCTGGGATTCTCCAGGCAAGAACACTGGAGTGGGTTGCCATTTCCTTCTCCAATGCAGGAAAGTGAAAAGTGAAAGTGAAGTCGCTCAGTCGTGCCCAACCCTCAGTGACCCCATGGACTGCAGCCCACCAGGCTCCTCCATCCATGGGATTTTCCAGGCAAGAGTACTGGAGTGGGGTGCAATTGCCTTCTCCTAGAAGGTATGTAGAAGTGATCAAAGAGTGTCTGTTGGTTTGCCTAAAGCTGGAGTGTATGGATTTTGTTTTCTTCATTTATTCATCACACTTTATCAGCCATCTTCCATGAGCTAGGAGTTGTGATATATCCTGATGATATGTCTATCATCATTTATGTCTGCCCCTAAAGAGAGCACAGTTTGATGGAGGGACAGGCTGGAAAACAGACATGGCAATACATCCATGGGCAGTGCTGTGTTAGAAAGAAGCCGAGGGAGGAGTGGGAGCAGAGGGGAGACAGGGAGAGAGGTCCAGCCAGGGAACGTCTCATGGAGGAGGTGACAGCTGAGCCCAGCCTTGATTGACAAGTGGGGACTGTCCTGGCAAAGGGCAGGCTATGAGGAGACAGCAAGGACATTCAGGTAGACAAGAAGCTAGGACATGTCAACAGAGTTCAAGGCTACAGACAGTTCCGCCAGTCTGGGAGGTGGAGGTGGTCAAGGTGATTGGAGATGGTGAGAAGTGACACAGAAGAGTCCTTGGAACACGTGGGTACCCTGCTAAGGAGTTTGGATCTCATCATGAAGGCTTTGGTGGGGCCACTAAAGGATTTTAAAAGAGAGGGGAAGAGGCTGACATAAACTAATTTCTTACTAAAACTTTGCCAGGTGGGTGGGTTGGGATGTGAAGAGGGATATAAGGTTAGTAGCAATTAAAAATGTGTATTTTTATCAGTTACACAATCCCTTTTTGGAGATGCATATAGTTGGACACTGAAAACAGATGGATTCCTATAAAGTAAACTGTGGTTGAAACTTTTACAAATAGAATGGTCTTACATATTATATCTTTAAAAATAAAATCACTTTACATGTTATTTAGGTGAGTTCATTATTACCATTCCTATATTACTATATTAATGTTGTTATAAGTATATATGAATTAAAACAAATCTATCTCTAAAATACAAAGACTGCTTTTCCACTGCATATACTCTAAGGCTGTGATGTCATACATTTAAGTTTTATGTACAATATCAGGTATTATTTTTTTATAGTTTTTCTTTTGAACTCATTTTATTTTTTAAAAATATTTTTTGTGGGCTTCCCAGGTGGTGCATTTTTTTCTTTTAAACTCATTTTTAAAAATTTTTATTTTTTAATTGGTGGAAAATTGCTTTATTATTTGTGTTGGTTTCTGCCATACAACAGTGTAATCAGTCATAATTTATATATATATATATATATATATATATCCCTTCCCTCCTGAACCCCTCCCCTCCTGCCATCCCACTGCACAGGTCATCACGGAACACTGAGCTGAGCTCCCTGTGCCGCATAGCAGCTTCCCACTGGTTATCATTTTCACACATGGTAGTGTATATATGTCAATGCCACTTTCTCAGTTCACCGAACTTCACCTTCCTCTGCCACGTCCCCAAGTCCATTCTCCGCTAGGTTTATCAGTACCATTTCTCTAGATGTAGAGAACCAAGTTGCAAAAAAATTTCAGAGATTTCCCATGTACATGAATGCAGCTTCATCTATTGCTAACAACTCATACAACCATCTTGCAGTGATCAAAATCAGGCAAATAAAATTGGTGCAATACTCTTAACCACTTACAGATCTTTTTCAAATTTAGGAATACGTTATTAATACTTCCTAAGTCTTGATTGCCATGTGTTTGTTCAGGGAATTGTTCACAGGGAATGAGGGGAAATGAGAAGAACATTCACAAGAATGAGAGGAAAATGGCTCTTGACTTGATGGGACACGGATCGTGTCCTGTGTGGAGACCCTGGATTGAGCGAGCAGGGTCTAACTTCTTGTTTCACATTCAAATTGATCCACCAGGGCTAGAGTCCAAAGGTGAGACACACAGAGGGCTCTCCTTTCTCCCAGGAACACCGTGAGTCATTACTAAGGACCGTGTACAAATATGAAATGAGAATAAACTCAGGAAATTTGTAAAAATTATAAAATTACTTCAGTCTATGCAAATATAGGGGAGTTCCAGGTGGCTTGTGGTTAAGAATCTGCCTGCCAAGCAGGAGATTCAGGTTCGATCCCTGAGTCAGGAAGATCCCCTGGAGGAGGAAATGGCAACCCACTCCAGTATTTCTGCCTGGGAAATCCCATGGACAGAGGAGCCTGGAGGGCTATAGTCCACGGGAGTCACAGAGAGTCGGACACGACTGAGCGATGTATGTGTACGTTCCCTGGAAGAGATGAGTTCACACAAGTGAACCTCAGAGATGGCAAATCTGAAAAGCAGTAGAGGAAGCTGCTGTTCCTCTCTCACACCCTCCAAAAATATAACCCCCAGGCCCAGACGGCTCCACACACGACTGCTGCCAAATCTGTACCAAACAGATGATCCTCAGCATATCTAAATGGTTAAGCAGTCCAAAAAGAAATCTGATTTTTTTTTAAAAGCCCACCAAAATACTAATTATAAAACTTAATTAAGACAACATAAAAAGAGAGCTTAGACTAATCTCACTTATGAATACTGATGTAAAATTGTAATAAAATGATACAACTAGAGTATGGCAGCAGCATATTGAAAGAATAATAACCCTTGGCTAAGAAGGGTTCATACCAGGGATGCAAGACTGATGGCAATATTAGAAAGCCATTAATATGATTTACCATATAAGTAGATCAAAAGGAATCATGTAACTATATTCCTTGATGTTGTAAAGATATTTGATAAAGCAAAAAAAAATGAGAGACACTATCTACAAATCATATATCCAATAAGGGGCTTATATCCAGAATATATAAGGAACTCTTACAATGTAACAAGAAGACAAGTAACCCAACTAAGAAATGGGTTAAGGCTTTGAAGGGCTTCCCTTGTGGCTCGGCTGGTAAAGAATCCGCCTGCCATGTGGAAGAGTTGGGTTCGATCCCTGGGAAGATCCCCTGGAAAAGATAAAGGCTACCCACTCCAGTATTCTGGCGTGGAGAATTCAATGGACTGTATAGGGTGGCAAAGAGTCAGGTACAACTTAACATGTTTCACTTTCACTTTCTTTTGAAGATGAATTTCTCAAAAGAAGTTATATAGCCAACAAGCAAGTAAAAAGATGTTCAATGTCATGAGCTTTTAGGGAAATACAGTTCTAAACCACAATGAGATACCTCTTCATACCCCCTAAGATGGCTAAAATTAAAAAACAAACAAAAAAGGTAACAAGAATTGCTGAGGATGTGGAGAAACTGGAATCCTCATACACTGTGGGTGGAAATGTAGAATGGTACAGCCAGAAAACATTCTGGCTGCTCCTCAGAGCGTTAAACGTACAATAACCACATGACCCAAACACATATGGATTGCTTTAGTGGATTTAGTTGAGCGGAAAGTTACCATTGTGTGTCTTTAGAGATAAGGATCTCCCAACTCTTCTAATGAGTTATTTATTTATCTGGTGGCACGTGGGCTCTTCGTTGGTGGCACACAGACTGTCTCGTTATGAAGGGCAGGCTTAGTTGCACTGAGGCATGTGGGATCTTAGTTCCCTCACCAGAAATCAAACCCATGGCCCCTGCATTGGCAGGTGGATTCTTAACCACTGGACCACCAGGGAAATCCCGTAAGTTTTAGACTCTGCATCTACGTTCATCCATAGAGGCACAGGAGTGAGCAGAGAGCTATGGACCTGGAGAAGACAGCGTGTGTAGACAAATCAGGACACGTGGTAGGAGTATTTAGGAAATTCTCAAGTACTAGAAATCAGGGTTTGATTCTCTGTTTCGGTTTTTCAAATTTTTTGATTGTCTAGAGGAGATTGAAGAAAATAATGGAGAACATGTTTTTCTTTTTAAATTAATTGCTTTACAGTGTGGTGTTAGTTCCTGCTGTACAATAACATAAATCAGCTCTGTGTATCCATATAGCCCCTCTCTCTTGGGCCTCCCTCCCACCCCCTTGGGTCATCACAGGGCACCAAGCTGAGTTCCCTGTGCTGTACAGCAGCTTTCCACTAGCTGGCTATTTTATACATGATACTGTATATATGTTAATGCCACTCTCTCAGTTTGTCCCATCCTTTCTTTCCCAAGAAAATGTTAATAAGGCAAATTACATTTAAAAATTCATTGGATATAGAGCTGTTCGTTTGTGTTAAATAGTGCAAAAAATTGAGGAAACACTCTTTTAGTGTGTTCTAAGATTGTTATCTGATTAAGCCAAGGGGTCATTCACACACTGAAGTGTGAGTGATACTCTGACATGTACCTTTGCTGGTTCACTTTCATCTTGTTAACATGAAAGAAACTCTCGACCAGCACTCACAGGGAAATCACACACATTCATCAGCTCAGTGGCGATGTCTCATGATGACCTGGTCTTGTCAAGTGATGCTCAAATTGTAACTATAAGTTGGCTATGGGTATAAGAGTCCAGCAAAACCTATGAAGGCATTCTGTGTGGCTATATGGAATTTAAGATTAAGAATATTGTGTATTTTACTATTTTTTTAGACTGGTCGCAGGTAGTTCATATCAGTAAAGTTTATAGTAAACTTATGTATGTGTGTATATATACTTTTTACCCCAGAGAGCTGATTGCTAAACTTTGATCAGAACATCATGTCAGGGAATTCCATGGCAGTCCAGTGGTTAGAAGCCCCTGCAGGGGGCACGGTTCAATCCCTGGTCAGGGATCTAAGATGTTACAAGCCATTCTATGTGGTCAAAAAAAGAAAAAAAGGACACCATTTCTTAGGCCCCTCAAAATGTGGACAAAACTCTGGGCAAAAGTGGGGAATCTTCAACTTGGCTAAGATTGTTTCCACTCTTGGTGGAATGGGAAGCCAAGACGTAAATTCAGTTATAGAGAAAAGAATGTTGTATTTCTTACACTTCTCAAATTATGAACATGTTTACAATTTGGACCTATTTCTCATCTCAAAGGTCTTAGTTGATTAAGAAGCTTCTGAGGCTGCAGTGCCCTGAGTTTCTGCCTTCAGTGGCATGTCCCCATACGGGGGATGAGCTGGCTTCCAACCCCGTTGGAACAATATTGATGGTCTACTCTCGGTCCTGATACATAAGAGAAGTCGATGAGGGTCAGTGAGTCCTGAAGCGGACATAAATCCCGAGGCTGCCTCATATAACCCTTGAACTTTCAGCAGCTGCTGCCTTAAAGTAATTGGCTGAGTTGTCGGGAGTGAGGGTGGAGGGAATTGGGGATGCTGGGGGCTCTATAGAACCGAGACCTTTAAATGGACTCCATAATTTCCATTCCACACTTAAGGCTGCCCTGGAAATTTATAGACTATGGTTTGGAAATCATTACAAGTACTGGACATGTTTTTTTGTGCCTGCAGATCAGTGGAATGAACATCTCTGAATGTTCTAACAAATGCCCTAGATAAATCAGATGTGCCCAGTAGAGACGGAGAGCCATGTCTCTCAGGGGTTTTGCCAGGCATGACTCCTGATTGTGGGCAGTTCAGCTGCTTCAAGACTGCAAGGAAAGTCTCAGCCAAGAGCATCAGTCCTTTTGGGCCATGTTCCTCTACCCTGGGTGAGACTCAAGTTGGGAGACACTGGACTTAAAAGTGCCCAAGGGGCTTCCCTGAAAGAGTCCTACCTTCATACTGACCTTGTAAAATGTTTAAAATATATTAATTTTTTAAAAAGCAAGGTAAGACCATATATGGATAATGCTATTTAATGCTCTTCTTGTAAAAATACAGTCAAACATGTTGCATTAATATTTTACTGGAAGCACAAATAATAGAATTGTGGTGATCACTGGGTGGGATTGACTATAGGCAATTTTTTTTCTCTTGGTGGTTTTCTATATTTTATAAGCATCCTTACAGAGCATGTGCTGGTTTTGTCATTAGAAAAATAAATGCTATTTTTTAAAAAATGTATGTCGCAGGGAAAGAAGGAGAAAGAGAAAAAGAGGGAGAGAAATGAAACAAAACATAAACAGGAAAAAAAAAAACAAACCCGCATCCATTTAGAACTCCTTTCAGCAGCTAGGTCCAGGGCAGTCACTTAGCTGTGAGCCCCCTGTTGGAGCCAGTTCTGACCCATAGCCCAAAGTTCCTAAACCACTGCAAAGTCCTGGGGTGATGACTGAAGGCGCAATTCACAAGGGTGACTAAGAAGCCATCAGCTTGCATCACAGTGGCCCACAGCCAGCGTTCTAGACCTCCCAGGAGACCAGGCTCTACAAGAATAGCTGGTAGAGATGCCAGCCCCTCCGGTTGCTCAACTCAACACCCTCCTTTCAACGAAAGAAAGAGACCACCAGCTTCAGCCGTGTCCCATGTCCATTAGGGATGCTCTGCCGAGGCTAGCTGGCTGAATGGGTGGATGCACTTCTGTTTTGCACAGGAGAGGAGACTGCTTCCACTCAGGGCGTGGGTGAGGAATGGTTTGCACCAGAATTGCACATATATCTTGGCTCTTGCACGTGTTGTCGGGCTGATGTACTGCTGCTGCAAACCACTCTGGATACTTAAAATCCAGGAGGCATTTTTCAAACTCTGCTTCCAGTGGCTGGTATTTGGGGGCTCAGACACGGGGTATTGATGTGTCCTGGAATCAGAGTAAATCGCTCTCAGAAAATAGAAAAGTACTGAAACCCATGAAGGACTGGAATTTTAGCCCAGCGTTTGCATGGAGCCTGTCAATTTCTTACTTCTAGGCTCAGAGTCGGAGGCCAACATTTAGAGAACTATGTGCTGCTCTATTCATGTGGATGATAGAAATCTAGAGTTGATGCTCTTCCAAAATGATTATTTTGAACAGATTCTTCTGCTAAAATTTGACTGTGAGTTGTCACTACTGAATCACTTACAGGCATCTCTGGAGATGTGAAGCAACAAACTTTACAAACTTCCCTGGGCTCCCTGGTTCATTGTCTTTAGGTGAGGGTCTGCATGTACAGCCTGAAAGAGCCTAGAACAGACTCTCTGGAAACCAGGCACAGAGTCAGAAAGAAAGAAAACCAGCAGCTCACTTGTCCGTATCTTTCTGCTTGGCTTTTGCAGGAATACAGTGAGGAACTATTCTATTATGCTTAGGGGCAGTAAAATAGGGAAGGAAGTTAAAAGCATGAATTTTGGAGACACGGATTTGAGTCCTGGTTTAGCTGTTCATTTGCTGTGCAACCTAGGGAAAGTTACTTAACCTCTCTGAGCTTCCTATGTAAAACCAAGACAGTAAGAGAATTCTGTCATAGGGTGATTTTAAGAAAAAGAGAAAGTCCTGTACCATAGCACATTATCTGGGACAGAAGAGTTGCTAGTCAGTATTGGTAGTGGTGATGATGATAGCGATGGTGCTTGTGGTGAAGGTTTTTGGAACTTAAAGGCAGGACTAATTGGAGGGGGTGAAGGGTGGTGGTAGGGGGTACTCTGGCCAGGAGGGAGGCAATGAACAGGAGAGAAATTAATGTTTTCAGCCTAACTAGATTTTGAAAACTCTGTAATTGTGCTTTGTTTATAGGACAAATAGATGTTCTGGAAGTATTTTTAGAGCCTTCTAAATGACACCTCCTATGGGTGACTTTTCTTAATTTCAGGAAACCACTATCAGAGTCTTAGGGCTATGAAACTGTGGTCCTGGCATACTCCCTGTCCTGACGTTCCTTGCAGACAGGAAATAACTGCTTCTGTTGTCACCTGCTCCAATTTCTCCTTCCAAGGGTTCCCTGGGCCATCCTATCCTCGAGCTTGCTGTTCTTGGTTTAACTTCCGTTTCTCATGTCCATCAGCCTCTACTTACGTAGGACTCGGAGGTCGTTTAGGGGAAGATCATGCAAATGGAAGGTGCTCTGTCTCTGGGGAACCAGGGAAGGTCTAAGCTGGTCCTGCTGTGAGGATGGCTCTGCATTGGGATCCTATGGGAAGGCTCTGTCTGGACTTTCAGAGATTCCTCAGCTGTCAGTTTGGGAGAGAGAGATCATTTGGAGAGGGACAGCTCACCTGGGAAGGGCTAGATCTCCTGGGAGAGATGGATCATCTGGGCATGGATGCCAGGGACACATTCAGAGAACAGGAGCCAGGCTCATGCTGTGCGCTCTTTTTAGCCTGGAGTCAACCAGAGCACAGCTCCCAGCACAGGTGGAGATGAGAAGAAGCAAGTGGGCCACATCGAGCAGACCAAGGACTTTGAGGAGGAGCTGCCAATGGGCTCCCAAGCTGCTCAGTGCAGAAGCGTGACCTGAGGTTGATCGTGCAGGCCAGGCTGGAGATGGGTCCCAAGCTCGCTAGTTTTCCCAGGACGTTCACTTTCAGGATCTCTTTTTGTCCTCACCTATGCCCCAGGATTGTTGATTCAATGGACATGAGTTTGAGCAAATTCTGGGAGATAGTGGAGGACCAGGAAGCCTGGCATGCTGCAGCCCAAGGGGTTGTGAAGAGTCAGACATGACTGAGCAACTGAATAACAGTAACACCCCAGAAAAGAGGACGGACAACCCCCGAGCCCATTTTACACAACCTGGACAGGGCACAGTGATGGTCCCATTCCTAGTTCATCCTTTTTTTTTTTCACCTGAAAGAGGTTAAAAACAGTGCCTGCTGATGAATTCCTCAAGGACTTTGTTAACCGCATCCCATTACTCTTCACAGTCATTCTGGAGCAGTGGGTGGCTAATATTACATGATTATAATGATCATTATCCTGACATAGAATCTCCGGGAACCTGCGGCATTACTGCCATACTTTTCTGTGGCACGTATTGGGGGCACAAGTGTGTGTATGTATATGTATGCATGCGTGCGTGCTAAGCTGCTCAGTTGTATCCTACTCTTTGTGGCCCTATGGACTGTAGCCCATACAGTCCAAGCTCCTCTGTCCATGGGACTCTCCAGGCAAGAAGACTGGAATGAGTTGCCTTCCCCTCCTCCAGGGGATCTTCCCGACCCGGGCATCGAGCCTGTGTCTCTTACATCTCCTGCATTGGCAGGCAGATTCTTTACCACTGGTGCCACCTGGGAAGCCCCCGTATATGTATAGATGTATCGATACATAGATAGGTAGGTCCTGTTGATTCTTCAAGGAGATCCAACCAGTCAATCCTAAAGGAAATCAGTCCTGAATGTTCATTGGAAGGACTGATGCTGAAGCTGAAACTCCAGTACTTTGGTCACTGGATGCAAAGAACTGACTCACTGAAAAAGACCCCAGTGCTGGGAAAGATTGAAGGAGGGAGGAGAAGGGGACGACAGAGGATGAGATGGGTGGATGGCATCACTGACTTGATGGAGATGAGTTTGGTGATGGACAGGGAAGCCTATGCTGCAGTCCATGGGGTTGCAAAGAGTCAGACATGACTGAGCAACTGAACAAAACTGATTGGTTCTGTTCTCTGGAGAACCCTGATTAATATATGTGGTGTATTTTTATAATGATAAAATATCATTATCTTTAGGTTCATTTGAAAGTGTTACATCTTATCTACCAGGAAACACCATGTGTTCTGGCTTTTTCTGTTGATCACAGGTGCTCACAGTATGATCCCAGAGGGCTTGGTAGGAATAAAAAGTACAGCCCTGAATTCCATGCCTGCCCCAGCCCGCTGAGTTTCTAGAGTCTAGACAAGTCAATTAACTTCCTGGGAATCAGTGTCTTCATCTGTCACATAGCTGACATCAGCAGTTAAGGTGCCATGGCAGCTCAAGGAGTTTCATAATAAGAACGAAAACAGGTACTACTTAAGAGAACTCTTTCCAGGAGCCAGGCCTCCCATGAAGCATGCCATATGCATCCTCTCATTTCATTCTCACAACAAAGCCACAGGTTAGGAATCATCATCAACCCCGTTCTAGAGATGAGGAAACTGGGGCACAGAGAAATGTAGCTGCATCGCCCAGGTTCACACAGGAGGTTGGAGGCAGGAGTGAAGCCCAGCTAGACCTTCCTGCTAGACCTGCATTGAGACCAAGGACCGCGGTTGGAACCCCGTCTGTGCATGTTAGGTCACTTCAGTCACGGATCATAGCCCGCCAGGCTCTTCTGTCCATGGGATTCTCCAGGCCAGAATACTGGAGTGGGTTGCCATGCCCTCTTCCAAGGGATCTTCCCAACCCAGGGATCAAACCCAGGTCTCCCACATTGCAGGCGGATTCTTTGCCATCTGAGCCACCAGGGAAACCCGAGAATACTGGAGTGGGTAGCCTGTCCTTTCTCCATTGGAACTTCCCGACCCAGGAATCGAACCCGAGTCTCTTATGTCTCCTGCACTGGCAGGCGGGTTCTTTACCACTACACCACCTGGGAAGCCCCCTCTGGTTTGTGTCTATTCTGCACCGTCCCATCACTCTGCTCCAGGGGAAAGAAAGGCCAAAGGAAGGGTGCCCTGAGGTCTGGCAACCTGCCGGCCCCTGGTTCCACCAGCCTCTTTATCTCAGGATCCTGGTGACCAGACAAGACTGGCATAAAGACAGTGAAGTGAGGCTTATCTAGTGTTCATATCCCAGCAGAAGGAAGGGAGCCCCGTATTTCCACTAACATGTGGAGTGGGAAATTATGTGTATGCATCTATTTTTTTTAAGTGTTATAAATTAGAACAGCCGAGTCATAAAAGCCCTGCAGGAACAGCATTCATCCGGATGTAAATTTCAACAAAACCCCCAGGACAGCAGCCCTCTGGGGTGCACCCTCTGATTACTCTTGCTCTGAGCAGTCACGGAGCACCTCCTCACCTTTGCTTGCCTCACCTCACCGAGATGCTGAAGGCTCATGGGGCTGCTCTCCTCAAAGCATAGAGGTATGGGATGTGGGCTTCCACCTGCCCCAGGCCCACAGATATTAGGGGCAGGTCTGCTCAATGGCGATGGTGCCTAGTGATTCTCAAGTCCTTCCGCATAGCCACTTCCCTACTTCTCACCTCTTTCCCTGAGTAACCTGGGGAGAACAGACTCTCCACCAGGGCCGCTTCTGTGAGTCTCTGAGTTCCCTGAAGCTTCTCTTTCCCCTTCTTTCCCAGATCCTGGGGTCCTTAGAGCAGCCTCACTGGGGAATAGCCAGCTGTGGGGCTTTCTCCTAACATGCTGCTGCCTATCCTGTTTCCTGGGGGGCCCATCCCTGCCCCCTGGGCCTTTGCACCACATATCCTGTCTTCCTGGAAAGTCCTCTCATCCCCAAACTCTCCCAGCCAGGCTCTGTTGCTCCTCCTGTGTGTTCCCCTCTGTGCCTTGTACACAGATGCGTGCATGCGCGTTCAGTCGCTCAGTCATATTCTACCGCTTTGTGACCCCATGGACTGTAGCCCTCCAGGCTCCTCTGTCCATGGGGATTCTCCAGGCAAGAATACTGGAATGGGTTGCCTTGTCCTCCTCCAGGGGATTTTCCTGGCTCAGGGATCAAACTCTCTTCTTCTGCATTGGCAGGCGGATTCTCTACCATGAGCCACCAGGGAAGCCCTCTAATTAATGACACAAAGATGCAAATTACAAGCATGCCTTATTTTAGTGGCTCCATAGCCCTCTTAATTTTATCATCACCTAGATAGGACCCCCAGGAAATACCTGTTTGTGATGATTCGGTTCATAATCAATGAAGTGGGGCAGAAAGGCAACGAAGGGGAGGATTTGCAGCTCAGCAAGCTGGGTAGAAGAGAGAGCAGAACAAATGTGCCCTGTGAGATGCCTGGAGGTTCTTCTTCACGTGCTAGATTGATGTCTGGTTCTTATCTTTCAGCACCACCCTCCAGGATGCCGGGCTGAGGGCCTGGGGAGGGGGCAGAGTGATTTATGGGGGCCATCAGCAGTGGTTACAGGGAATGCATCATACCTGTGTGCTCTTTGCTGGGACTACCTGCTTCTGCTCTTGGAGCATCTGTCCCCAGCTACAGGGGACGTGTGGGACCCAGGGCATCTTGGAGCAGTCTGGGTCCTGGAGTTGCCAGTCCAGGCTCCCCGGCGTTAGTCCTAAGAGCCTTCCAGCTACTCACTACTTTCTGAAGACACTGAGGTCTTGACTCAGATCTATTATCCTGCTCCTGTAATTGGGGAACCATGGGCGGAAAAATTGCAGTCTTTTCGGAATGTGATTTGGGGACTTGTTTTTCAACTCTGTTGTAAATTTCTTAGAGGGGAATATGTGTATTTGTGCTAAGTCGCTTCAGTCATGTCTGACTCTTTGCAACCCTATGGACTGTGGCCCACCAGGCTCCTATGTCCCTGGGATTCTCCAGGCAGGATTACTGGAGTGGGTTGCCATGCCCTCCTCTGGGGGATCTTCCCAACCCAGGGATCAAACCCACGTCTCTTAAGTCTCCTGCATTGGCAGATGGGTTCTTTGCCAATAACACCACCTGGGAAGCCCAGAGATTTTTTAAATATATTACCCCATAATCACTCATTACTTTTTCAAAGTGTAGGCAGACCTCAGAGAGATTGCAAGTTCAGTTCCAGGCAGGCATGATAAAGAGAATATTGCAATAAAGCAAGTCACACACAGTTTTAAATTTCCTAGTGCACATAAAAGTTTACACTATACTGTAGTCTATTAAGTGTGCATTAGCATTATATCTAAAAAAGCAATGTACATACCTTAATTTAAAAAGTGATTTATTGCCTAAAAAGTACCAACCATCCTCTGATAATTCAGGGTTGCCACAAAGCTTCAAACCTTCCATTTGTAAACAACACAATATTTGTGCAGCATACTAAAACGAGGCATGCCTGTATAGTAGGCAGCATATTAGATCACATGGAAACACCCTGAGTTAAATGGGTTTGTCTTATAACTAAATAAACTGCATTTGAACTTGAATCTTTTCTGATCTAAGCTTTAAATCTGAATTATTACTCAAGAGTGATTAATGCCATGGAAAAGTGAGCTAAAGTTTTCATTATCAAGTGTGCACACAGAAAGAAAGAGAGAGAATGGGGGGGAGCAAAATTTATTAATTAACATTTATAAGAATTGCCTCTGGGATGTAAGGTTATGGGCCATTTAAATTTTTAATATTTTTATTGCCAGATTTTGAAAATGAACGTGTATTTTTCATACAATCAGGAAAATGTTATTTTTAGAAGAGTCAGTATCCTCAGTACAGTTGACACATATTTGTTGTGTGAGAGCGGGGTATGCACAGACATGGGGGATGGACACTCATCCTTACTCTGAAACAAGAGGAGCTGCTCTGAAAGCTACTGTGCTCTCCACCTCCTGCCCCCATGGCCTCTATCCCAGCCTTAAATATTACCTCCGTGCAGTTCTGTTTATTTGCTTTATTAAAGAGCATATGGAGGCTGCAGGTCACCTGGTCCTCGTGGACGTCTATGCTCGAGAAGCCTGAGGGATTCTTTTAATCCTCAGGGCAGACAGCTTCTCCTTTGGTTTAACTGGTCCCTTCTGCTGTTGATGTTCAGTCGCTGACTTGTGTCCAACTCTTTGTGACCCTATGGACTGTAGCCCACCAGGCTCCTCTGTCCATGGGATTCCCCAGGCAAGAATACTGGACTGGGCTGCCATTTCTTCTTCCAGGGGGTCTTCCTGACTCAGGGATTAAACCCTCATCTCCTGCATCAGCGGGTGGATTCTTTACCACAGAGCCACCAAAGAAGCCCTGCTGCTGTAGCTTCAAGCTATTAGCTCTTCTTTGAAGCTCAGTTGAAGGTGGGCACCATAGTCCGTAATAGTGTTGGGTCTACTTGCATAATAACAGAATCACAACTCATATTTGCAGGAAGCTTCTGAGTGGCGGTTTCTCTTTGCTCAGATGATTTGCCTGGGGAGCTTTTACTGCCCCACCCACCCCCGCCTGCTGACTTAATCAGTCTGGGGTGGCCCCCCCCCCACTTCTGGAGGCTTGTGAAGGCTCCCTAGGTGATTCTGATAGACAGCCAGTGCTAAGAAGTGCTGCCTCCAAGTTTTTAAAACACTGGTCTACTATTTTAGCTGATCCTCAGAACCGCTAGAGGCAAGGCAAGTCTGCCCTAGTTTCTGAGGTAAGTCTTTTTATAGCCACTACTTTAGAAACCTTAAGTCTCGTGTTCTACCTCTGGAGTTTTTCCAATTTTTTTTTTTTCTTTTGTGAAACCTACGGCTGATATGCCTTCAGCTTTAAAATACTCCAATTACCTGAATGTTAACTCTCAGCTCTAGAGAGCTTGGTCTGTTCTGTGATTCCCCTCAAGCACTGGCAAGAATTTAGCCTCAGTCTTTTACTGTCCATGAAATTAAAAGATACTTGCTCCTTGGAAGAAAAGCTATGACAAACCTAGATAACATATTCAAAAGCAGAGACATCACTTTGCCAACAAAGGTGGTTTTTCCAATAGTCATGTACAGATGTTAGAGTTGGACTATAAAGAAGGCTGAGTGAAGATGTTTTCAAATTGTGGTGCTGGAGAAGACTCTTGAGAGTCCCTTGTACTGCAAGGAGATCCAACCAGTCCATCCTAAAGGGAATCAACCCTGAATATTCATTGGAAGGACTGATGCTGAAGTTGAAGCTCCAAAACTTTGGCCACCTGATGCGAAGAACTGGCTCACGGGAAAAGACCCTGATGCTGGGAAAGACTTAAGGAGGGAGGAGAAGGGGGCAACAGAGGATGACATGGTTGGATGGCATCACCAACTCAGTGAACATGAATTTGAGCAAACTCCGGGAGATAGTGAAGGACAAGGAAGCCTGGCGTGCTGCAGTCCATGGGATCACAGAGAGTCAGACATGACTAAGCAACTGAACTACAACTTTTACTATCCAAAGACACCAGGAAGCTTTTCCTACTCCCCTCCACCCACATTATCCTTCCCTACCCTTAAGACAAGAGGTCCTCAGATGCACATGCCTTCAGCACAAGCAGATACCATGAAAATGTTCGTCTGGTGGTTTAATCCCATCGACCCACAGTGGCGAGGGGAGAGGGGTGTGTGACACTGGTTTGTATCAGGAGTGTGTCCGCCCCACCTGTCATCTTGGGTGCCTCGCTTCTTGCTCTGAGCCTCAGTCTATCCCTCTGAAATGTCATCAGGATGTTGTTTTGCCGGCCTACATAGAAGACCCTACAAAGTTCAAAGACACGTTTTGTTCCGTTTCATCTCCGCTCGCTGTAACTTAGGACAATTTTTACATCCCGTTTTACGAACCAGGCAAATTTGACTTAAAGAGGTTTAAGTGACTTGTTCAAAATCACACAAATAGAAACCGGCAGAACTTGGTTTTGAAGTCAATTCCTATTAGTTCCAAGCCCTTAATTCATCTCACTGTGCCATATTAAGTTCCCTGAACACGTCAATTATGTTCTCCGCCCCCGAGGGTTGTCAGTGGGATTGAGTGTGATAAGACCCAGGAGCAGGCAAGGCACCTGGCCCTTCTTGCAGTCACTAAAGCATTGTTATTAATAAAAAGATCAACAGTGACCATGGCCCCACGCCATGCATTGTCTTTCCCACACCTTCCTTCTCTCTCATCTCTATATTGTCAAAGGTTCTGGGCCTGATGTCATCTAATTAAAGCAGAATCTCTGGGGGTGGTGCCCAGGTTTGGGCATGTTTCCCCCCTTCTTTTAAAGGTTGCTAGCTGAGTCTACCATGCAGGCAGGGTTGGAAACCACTTGATAAAATCTCTCTGGACCCCTAGACTACATCACACAGAGCCTGGAATGTAAAGAAAGTGGGGTTGTGGATTTGTAAAAATAGTACACTGGAACTGGAAAATCCAGTTTTAAATCCTGCTCTACCACTTATTAGAGAAAAGGACTTATTCTCTCTGAGCCTCAGATTCCTCAATTTAAAAAAACAAAAATAGAAAACAGGCTGTCCTCTCGTGTCTGTAGGGCTGGGCTGAGAAACTGGGAGACTTAGCCCATGCAGGTGTGCTCACATCCTTGAGTGCCAGTATGTGGTACCCGGTTGGGCGCTAGGATAGCATCACTAACTATTTAGTGATTTCACAAGATCTTGCCTACCCATCTATTCTTCACCCTTAAAGATGAAGCCAGGAGAAATAAATAAGAAATATAATTGCGTCTCACACTTCAGGACTCCCCAGGCAGCTCGCATTAATAGGTCTCTTCTGCTGTCGTCTAAGTGCTAATAATTCCTGGGCGTTTTGATGGTAGCACTTTCTCCCAGAGATGAATTGACCCCAGCTAAGAGCCCAGCTCCTTCCCAAATCTCATTACAATCAGCCTTGATGGCAGACAGGCTTCAGAATGTAACAAAATTAGAGCTTTTAAATCATTATCTCAACTCTAGGAGCATCACATTAATAAATGGGAAGGAAGATGATGGAGAAAGGCAGAGAAGGGATTGCAGCCTCCATAACAGAGCCTCACATCACACTGCTCATCATTAAACACAGGAAGGGGAACTGATTTCACCAAAGCCCGTAGCCTCGCTCCCAGCCAAGTCACAGTGATGTGCTTAGCGCTAAATCTGAACTGACCTTTTCACACCTTTGTAAATTAGTGCTCTAGCTGACTCGCTTCTCCCAGTTCACTTTCCTACTGAAGGTTATGGTGTGTGCGTGCTAAATCACTTCAGTTATGTCCGACTCTGTGCAACCCTATGGACTGTAGCCCACCAGGCTCCTCTGTCCATGGGATTCTCCAGGCAAGACTACTGGAGTGGGTTACCACGCCCTCTTCCAGGGGATCTTCCCAACCCAGCTATCGAACCCTAGTCTCTGATGTCTCCTGCATTTTCAGGCAGGGTCTTTATCACTAGCACCACCTGGGAAGGTAATGGTAGGGGGAAAAGAAAAAG
Source organism: Bos taurus (assembly GCF_002263795.3). Classification (NCBI taxonomy): domain Eukaryota; kingdom Metazoa; phylum Chordata; class Mammalia; order Artiodactyla; family Bovidae; genus Bos; species Bos taurus. The sequence goes on from NC_037339.1 coordinate 15,887,776, forward strand.
TCAGTGTCTTTTGTGAAACATCTTGGTGAACAGTAAGTGACTTAGGAGGCAGCCCTTTCTGTTGGGGCAATAACTTTCCCTGTTGCTGCTTTCTGGAGCTTCTCAGCCTCTCATCACCTGTCCATTCATTCCACTACCATCAATGCACACCTGTCACAGGTGAAGTACCAGGTAGACCCTGCGGAGCATCTGAAGATCCTACTTATTTCCCAGGTAGACTGAGTTTCCCACCACCCAGCCCCTTCCCAAGTGTGTATCCTCAACATTTCTTTTCTGGATATTTTTGATGCTTCTAGAGGGCCTTCTGCCAGCATTCTCTTTCCTGAGTTGAAGACATCTCTTTCCACTCCTGGCCCCCCACCCAGAGACAGTTATTGGAGAACCTTCTTCTTCCCCCAGGTCACACCTGCCCCAGCCACACACAGCCTCTGGGCTTTGTCATTATCCTGGTTTGTTCATAGGATGGCCCTCCCCGCTGCTCCCTCCTCACTTCTGGACTCATCCTCTAAGACCCAGCTTTCCTCCAGAGGCTCCCCACACACGCAGACAAGACCCAGGACACTCAGGGGTCCCTGCCTTCCTCGCTCAGGCTCCCAACACCCCAGCCCTGAAGCTTTCTTGCTTGGTTTCATCTCAGTCTTTCCCCCAAAGATGTTTTCCCCCAAGCCTTGCAGAGCTGGTTCTGGAAACTTGCTCTTCATTTAAATTTGAACACACATGCTATTTGTTTCAGAAAAGGCAATGGCACCCGACTCCAGTACCCTTGCCTGGAAAATCCCATGGATGGAGGAGCCTGGTGGGCTACAGTCCATGGGGTTGCTAAGAGTCGGACATGACTGAAGCGACTTAGCAGCAGCAGCAGCAGCTATTTGTTTAAAGAAGGGGTGACTCAGTTCATTGTTGTTGTTCAATCTCTAAGTCGTGTCTGACTCTGTGACCCCATGGACTGCGGCACACCAGGCTTCCCTGTTCTTCATCTCTCCTGGAGTTTGTTCAGACTCATGTTCACTGAGTTGATGATGCCATCCTACCATCTTATCCTCTGTCACCCACTTCTGTTCTTGCCCTTAATCTTTCCCAGCATCAAGGTCTTTTCCAATGAGTCAACTCTCCAAATCAGGTGGCTAAAGTATTGGAGCTTCAGCTTCAGCATCAGTCCTTCCAATGAGTATTCAGGGTTGATTTCCTCTAGGATGGACTGGTTTGATCTCCTTGCTGCTCAAGTTAATACATTTGTTTATTTACTTGAATTTTATTTTTCTTCCTCCCTGGACTAGATTGAGATCAGCCTCGTGAGATCAAGAACCTGTTTATCTTATTCATTAATATGTCCCCAGAGCCTAGGACAATGCTTGGTACATTCTATGTGTTAAATAAATATTTTAATGGATGGATGGATGGATGGCTCAATCAACCGCCTTCTCTGCAAGCCCTCCTTGGCTCTCCAAGTTATGTTATTACAGGAACTCTATGCTTTCTCTTATCACTCTCCTCCTGTCTGTGTTGCAGCCTTTATTAGCCATTAGTGGACTGTACCAAAATCAGAGTTCTTAGCCATTGACATCCTTAAATACACTTGCTCAAATCGGAACAATGGATTTGCCTTCCAGGAGTTTACCGTCCCACAGGAGGGGAGAGGCATCCTCAGAAAGACCTCAGTCCACTGTGTGAGTTGTAAGTGCCCTAAAGGGAAGAGGTGAGGGGACACAGGGCCACAGGCCATGCCTGGGCTTCAAAGTCTGTCTAGCTGCCCACAGTCCTGGGGTAACGGACGCCCCCAGATTGATACCCAGGCCAACCATAGTCTCAAGGTTCCCTCAAACTGTTTCTGGGAGACATACATGTGGACTGGGATGAACTCCGGGCACTAGATTTGTCCATGGAGTAACCAGCAGCCTTAAGACATAATACTAGTTTGTTTTCTTCATGGTTAATAGCAATTCATGGCAGCTGAATGGCCATTTACAGCTCGGAGCCAAGTACTGTTCTTGTCTCCATGCCCTGGCAGTTCTGGGCGGCTGTGTGACCAGCTCTGGTCAATGAAATTCAAGGGCCGCTGTTTGGAGGGGGGCATTCTGAGAAAGCTTTCGCTTTCCCTTCTGGGTGCACTGTTACCCCTTCTTCTATTTGTCTTGAGTGAAGTCAAGATGGCTGGAGCTACAGCAAGCATATTGCAACTATGAGGCGATACCCTGAGACAAAGGGCAAGAGAATCACAGAGAGACCAAAACTGACATTTGAGAACCAAAACTAATCCTGCAAACTACCTACTCTTAGGCTTTGTTTTGTGAGAAAAATAGACCTATATTTCTTCAAGCTACTTCAGTTCAGTTCAGTCGCTCAGTTGTGTCTGACTGTTTGTGACCCCATGGGCTGCAGCACACCAGGCTTCCCTGTCCATCACCAACTCCCGGAGCCTGCTCAAACTCATGTCCATCGAGTCAGTGATGCCATCCAACCATCTCATCCTCTGTCACCCCGCTTCTCCTCCTGCCTTCAATCTTTCCCAGCATCAGGGTTTTTCCAATGAGTCAGTTCTTCGCATCAGGTGGCCAAAGTACTAGAGCTTCAGCTTCAGCATCAGTCCTTCCAATGAATATTCAGGACTGATTGCCTTTACAATTGACTGGTTTGAGAGTCCCCTGGACTGCAAGATGATCAAACCAGTCAGGCTACTTACTGATGTTTAATTATTCTGTTATTTGTTAATGGGTAGGGAACTATACAGACATGTCTAGTCCAGGCCTGGAGATGATCCAGAAGGTCACGGAATTCTCAGAGGGATTGGGGAAAGTACTAGACAGCAGAGGATGAAGCCAAGAACTGGCAGCTTGCTCCTGGGACAGATACCCAAGTCCCGTTGGCTTCAGGAGATACCTAAGCTCCTGGCTACATCTTGCTCTGGTTAAAAAGCACCAGTAGGGTGCTCTCGGGTCTGACTACCTGAAACCAAAGTGATATTCCCCTTCCAACTCATTGCCACCTCTGTAAATACAACTTTTTGTTTTATCAGTCTTCCCAACCGTGATAAAGCCCTCTTTCCTTCCACAGTTCTTTGCCACCCCTTCACTCAAGGCTGGCTTCATGGGCATCAGAAATGTCCAGGTACACAGGGCTCTGCACTTAAAATGGTCTCGGCCTTGATTTAATGCACTACTGTCACTACTGTGAATTCTTAAATTAAATTTTTTTTATTCTATTAATATTTATTTTTAAAGTACGGTTTATTTACAATATAATATTGGTTTCAGGTGTAGTGCATGGTGCTCCAGTATTTTTTTTATTTACAGATTATACTTGATTAAAATTTATTGCAAGATAATGGCAATAATTCCCCCCTCTTATGAATCTTTGTTGCTTGTGTGGGAGGGAGGCACAGGAGAGAGGGACTGTATGTACACCTAGAGCTGATTCACTTTGTTGTACAGCAGAAACTAACAGAACATGGTAAAGCAACTACACTCCAATAATAAAATGTAAAAAATAGAAATTCTTAATTTTTTAACATAGGGTTCTAGATTTTGACTTAGATCTGTGTCTCGAACGTGATGTAACCAGTCCTGCCTCCGCTTACAGTCTTCGACTTTGGGCCATGTCTTAGCTCTCTGAGCCTCATTTTCCTCATCTGTACAATGAGAATAATCCTCACTCCTTTGCCTGGTTGTTGGTGGACTTTATGAGACATTAGTGGAGCAGCTCCACCATGCCTGGCCTGCTCAAGTGCCCTGTTCTAGTTCCTCGTCTGCCTGAGGAACTACTGGGGTTGTAGTTCCTACTGGGGTTGATTGCACCCGTGTCCGTCTCCAATGCTGAAGTTCACTTTCCGGGTTCGTCATTTAGGAGTTTGATGCCAGGTAAGCTCTTTGAGGGTTGAGACCCTCTTTATTTCCTCCATGGCACCTGGGATGGTCCCTTGTCCTTGGCATCACCTGGTAAGGTTTTGATGATGTATAGGTGCTGTTCTGGAAGCTTCTAGGACTCTAGGAGAAGCCTACTTCTCCTTTAGAAGTTGAATTTAGAGAAGAGCAGAATTTAACAGCAGTATTACAAAGAAGTGGCTTCTCCGGTGGCTCAGTGGTAAAGAACCCACATGCCAATGGAGGAGACGTGGGTTCAGTCTCTGGGTTGGGAAGATACCCTGAAGAGAGAAATGTCAACCCACTCCAGTATTCTTGCTTGGGGAATTCCAGGAACAGAGGAGCCTGGCAGGCTACCGTCTGTGGGATCACAGATTTGGACACGACTTAGTGACTGAGCACACACACACACACACACACAACAAAGAAGGCATAGTTGGTATTTTGTGAGACTCCAACTGCTGTCCTCGCTTGGCTGACCTAATATAAAACAGTCAGAATCTCCTCTCTACCTCCTCTGAGCTTCCGAGTGGAATTAGATCAGAGCTGAGACATTACCACAAGGAATGAAATGCGGCCAGGACCAGGCCTCTTTCGGGCCGGGGTGAGTTCCACCACAAGAGCAATGAAGGTCTTTGTCAATAATCCCGTTTCCATAGCGGGCTCTAGTTTCCCTGAGGATTGAATTCCAGTCGTGTCCCAGATGCCTGATGGCCAAGGGGCAACCTGCTTGCCAGGCAGAAGAGTCGGCACCTAGCCGCAAGTGTGGTTTCCAAGAAATCAGTCAGTGAAAATGAGTGGTATTGACAGACTAGTTAGACGAAGGAGAGTTTTGGACAGAGATAACACATTTTGTTGCATTTAGAAAAAATATACCTTCAACAAATCTGTTTAAAGTTTTAAGCATTTTAATAAGCACCAGCTGACATAGCTGATGCACAAGCAGTTAATGGAGTTGATATAATTTGATAACCACCAGCGATGAAGCTCTCTTGAGGCGCACCTCTGCCCTCCCCCACAGCGTTGTGAGGTAAGGAGTTGACCTTACCCACTACGCAGTGAGTGAATTAAGGTTTTTGTTTTTGTATGTGTTACTTTTCCCATTTAAGTTTTTGAAAGTTGATATGCCTTATTTTGATTTTTAGTCAACACATTTTCTTTTCCTCTTTTTGGCTGCATAACAAGCAGGATCTTAGTTCCCCAACCAGGGATCGAACCCATGCCCCCTGCAGTGGGGGCATACAGTCTTAACCTCTGGACTACCAGGGAAAGAAAGAAAAGTCGCTCAGTCGTGTCTGACTCTTTGCGACCCCATGGACTGTAGCCTACCAGGCTCTTCCATCCATGGGATTTTCCAGGCAAGAATACTGGAGTGGGTTACCATTTCCTTCTCCAGGGGATCTTCCCGACCCAGGGATTGAACCTGAGTCTCCTGCATTGTAGGCAGACGCTTTACCATCTAAGCCACCAGGGAAGCCCCAGTAAACTCAGATTTAAGAGGATAAGTAAATTGCCGGAGGGCATGGAGCCGGCTAGCCCCAGGCTGCCTGACTCCCCAACTGCTCCTGTGTGAAGTACATTCATCTCAAGTGTGAAGCTTGGGGAATGTTAATATGCGCAGGACCCAGTAACCGCCATTCTAATCAAGATGTGGAACACTTCCAGCATTCTGGAAGCTTCTGTCAATACCCCTCACCCCCACTGCTCCCAGTAATTCCTCCTCTGATATAAATTAGTTGGAGGCAAAACAGTCTTGCTGGTTACTTTGCCTGCATTTGGTCCTCAGAGAAGCAAGAGGTGCTTCTGTCTCTTAGCCCTGCTAATAAAATCCATATGTTATCATATGTGTTCGTGCTAAGCCACTTCAATCGTGTCTGACTCTGCGACCCTATGGACTGTAGCCCTCCAGATTCCTCTGTCCATGGGATTCTCCAGGCAAGAATATTGGAGTGGGTTGCCATTCTCTTCTCCAGGGGATCTTCCTGACTCAGGGTCACATGTATTCAGTTATATGTAAAATCCCCAGAGTAAAAAAGTACCTTGTATTTCTAGAGGCTTCTGTATCCAAGTCAGAGCCCCGCACTTCATGATGCCCATATCCCGGTGGTAAGGACTTCCTTCCTGTCTTGCTGAGGCACAGGCCTACCCTTGACATCAGGGAGACCCTGGGCAAGGGTCAAGGAGAGGCCCCCAGACCTTTCGTTTTCGGCTGTGTTGGGGCTTAGTTGCAGCTTGGGCTCGGTAGTTTCAGCGTGCAGGCTTAGTTGCCCTGCAGCATGTGACATCTAGTTCTCCAACCAGGGATCAAACCCGAATCCCCTGCATTTCAAGGTGGATTCTTAACCACTGCACCACCAGGGAAGTCCCAGTCATTTGACTAGATGTTTCAGAGTTACAGCTAAGCCTGTTAGAGTACTCCCCTCCCCCCATCTTAATAAGTAAAACTTTTCATAACACCAGGCTTGAATTTAGAGCACCCAGACTCCTTGGAATTCTGAAACGTGGCAGTAGAGTGTCAGCTGTGACTAGGCTGGGCAGCCTGCCAGCTCTTTTCCTATTTCTGGCTCTATCCCATATCTGATGTATGTATGTGGCCACCCAGCCGGTCCACCTAAGTTCTGTGCACAAAAAGGAAGCCTTGACCGGGCCACCTGGCCTACCCTCAAGCATGCTGGTGGCATGGGGCATCTTTGGAAAGACAGTCTGTGAGAGACCAGCTCTGGACGTCCAGAGAGAGGCCTGGAAGGGAAGATACGAGCTTCAAGGAGGAGCATTCATTTGGGGCTGCAACTCCCTCACCCCCACAGGTCTGGACACAGCCTGGGGAGGGCCAGGTGGAACCTGCAGAACTCAGAGCTTAAAATGCCCTTTTGTCTAGTCCCAGGGTGGTTCTACAAAATCAAGGCCATTTGTCTCAATCAAGAAATAGTTCTTGTCCTTCTCAAATTCACTCTGAATAGTTGGGTTTTTAGCCACTGGACCACCAGGGAAGTCCTTGAAATGGATATCGATAGCAGGCACTGTGGACAAGGGCTTCCCTGGTGGCTCAGCTGGTAAAGAATCTGCCTGCAATGCAGGAGACCCCAGTTTGATCCTGGGTTGGGAAGAACCCCTGGAGAAGGGATCGGCTACCCACTCCAGTATTCTCGGGCTTCCCTGGTGGCTCAGACAGCAAAGAATCTACTTGCAATGCAGGATACCTGGGTTCGATCCCTGGGTTGGGACAATCCCTTGGAGGAGGGCATGACAACCCACTCTAGTATTCTTGCCTGGAGAATCCTCATGGACAGAGGAGCCTGGCAGGCTACAGTCTATGGGGTCGCAAAGAGTTGGACATGACTGAGGGACTAAGCATAGCACAACAGCAATGGACAAGGCAGAAATAGTCTCTGCTCTCAAGGGGTTTACATTCTAACAAGAAGGTATGGATACCATAGATACATAAAGAAATAAATACTTCAAATTATTTCAGACAGACTTAAGTGCTGTGGATGATGAATCATGAGCTAGAGATGAAGGAGGGAGTAGGGAGTGCGTTCGAGGCTCTGAAGACCTGCCAAGGGTTCCACTCCCACCAGGGCCCTCAGGCTCTTGTCCAGTGGGTCCAGCAAACCATCCTGGGTCTTTTCTGGAACTGAACATTGCCTGCCATGACCATGATTCTACAGGGTGCTTATAGCTCTGCGAGAAATTAGGACAAGATAGGTAGGTTGCCTTGAGTCCTGTTTAAAACAAAGAGAGCTAAGCAGACAAATAAAAGGATGAGGACGGGGCTAATTCATCCCAATAATACTGTCCACCCACATTGTGATTTAAAGATCAAAAAACCCTTTGCCAGGTATTTTCTTGTTTGCTCCTCACCTAAGCCATTGAGTTTGGCGGGGTGAGTACTGCAGTCCATCCCAAGATTTGCAGGAAGGGACAGATTGAGAAAAAAGAGACCCGCTGAAGGTCAAGCTGAAGCACCAGGGATGGCCTGTCTCCAGGCCAGGCGCCCGCTCCCTCTTCCCCCACACGGTGGTGACTCTCCCCTGCCTTGCTGCCCTCAACCTGCTCAGGGCTTCAGGAAGGAGCTCAGCCAGGCTTTTAATAATCAATCAAGAGTTTTCCTGAGGCATCCACACAGACTTTTGGCTAGTCTTCTCAGAAGCTGTTCTCACAAAATGCTTTCTGATTTTTCGCCCAATCAGTAGTGAGGTTTTAAAAAAAAAAAAGGCCCTTCCATTCTCTTTTTCTGCACCAGCCAGCCTGGCAAGGCCTATTTCATTTCTGAGATTCAAATTGGAAACTGCCTTCTGTTCTCATTAGTTTGGGTTGTAGTGGTCATTACATCCTAAACAATTAATCCCTGAATGCCAGTTTCTTACTAGAATTATCCTGGACTCAACAACTAGTTTTCTTAGCAGCAAGGCAGAAGCAATTATTCCTGGCTTTTGTAACTCAACATGCTGTGCTTGGCACTTTACAATGTTTTCATCATCATTGAGTTATCAACATTTATCTCTATCAGGGGAAAGGGAAGGCTGTCCAGTTACGAAGTTCTGGCAATCACATAGACCTGTTTACCGGTATCTGTGCAGCTCCCTTCACTTGCTCAGATGCAGGAGGAAGCCCCTCAGGCCCTAGGCCCTGTGCCTGAGTCTGGGCCCATCTGAGAGGTAACAGAAAACCAAGGGGGAGAGGTGGTCTACCTCTGAGGTCTCAGGTTACAGGGCTATGCTCTCAGGTTATGTGGGAACTCAGGGCCCATGGCCGGTAGACAGTGTCCTAGAGCTCGTGGGGACTGTCTGCTTGGGTTCTCAGATTCTTTTCTGAGGAAGCTTGCCTTCTAAAGCTGGGCCACTTGGAGTCAACCTGGGAGTCTGATGGGGTCTGTGGGATTCCCCTGTCCAGTAGGACAGACAGAGCTATACTGGGACCATCAGGGAGCTCAGCCCACCCTGGACTGGGAGAGGCCTGCTTACCTTCCTGTGCACTGACCCACACTTAGGTATTCTGGAGGGTGGCGTGATGGGAGACACTGGGGCAGCCCTGGGGCCGGGTTCTGAGGTCATGCTCCTGGCTCCACCCCTCACTGCTGCATGACTGTGGGCACACTGCTTACCCTCTCCCTGCCTCATTCCTCATCTGTTAAGCAGTGATGGTTATCACTGTATTTCACAGGGAAATTTTGCAGGTTAAGTGAGTTAATATTTGTCATTAGAACAGCATGCCTGGCTCATAGTAAATAGCTATTAAGTGTGCATTTAAAAACAAAAAGGAATTTTCCTTTAACATCTAAAGGAGATTTTTAATGTTCTTTTGTCCTCTTTAGACAGAATATAAAGACAGACAGCCTAAACCACAAGGCCCACTGGTTGCATTTGAATGCACCAACAAACCAACCCTAAACTTATGGTCTTTTTTTTTTTTCAATTGGAGTGTAATACAAAGTTGTATTAGTTTCTGCTGTACAACGAAGTGCATCAGTTATATGTATACAGACATCCCCTCCCTCAGGGACCTCCCTGCCCCACCCATCTGGGTCCTCACAGAGCACTGCGCTGCGCTCCCTGTGCTGTATCTCAGGCTCCTACTAGCTGTCTTACACACGATATGTATATATGTCGGTGATACCCTCCCACTCCGTCCCACCCTCCCCTTCCCTGCCATGTCCACAAGTCTCTTTTCTGCATCTACATCTCTATTCCTGCCCTGCAAATAGGTTCATCTATACCCTTTTTTTTCTAGATTCCACATATATGCGTTAATACACGGTATTTCTTTTTCTTTTCCTGACTTACTTCACTCTGTATGACAGACTCTAGGTCCATCCATATCTCTACAACTAACCCAATTTCATTCCTTTGTATGGCTGAGTAATATTCCATTGTATATCAGTGAGGTGGGGGAGGCAGGTTTGATTCTCCCTGGGGAGAGGTGGTGTGGGCTGCTCCCTGCTGCTGTGTGTCCCTGATACCAGCCAGTTGCCTGGAATTTTGCTGGTTGTCTCTTTGCCTGCCCACATATACCCACATGACCTCAGAGAGCAAGAAAAAATTGCATTTGTCATCTTTCCTTTTTAATTGTTTAGTAGAAAATGTGCAGACAGCTGCTATTCCAAGGGTCTTCCCAGTTGCTACAGTGGTAAAGAATCCTCCAGCCAATGCAGGAGATGCAAGAGATGCAGGTTTGATCACTGGGTCGGGAAGATCCCCTGGAGAAGGGCATGGCAACCCACTCCAGTATTCTTGCCTGGAAAATCCCGTGGATAGAGGAGCCTGGTGGGCTACAGTCTGTGGGGTCACAAAGAGCCAGACATGACTAAGCACACGCACACACACACACACACACACACACACACACACACACACTGCTGTCCCAATGCCTGCTTCAGGAACAGAGGAACAGCAGATTCTAGTGCCCCCTGGACCACCCAGGCATCCTGATGTTGCAAAGCTTCGTGTCTGTGTGGAGCTGTGCCCCTTGCCCTCCTAATAGTGGCTCTGCCTGGGGTCTTCTCGCTTCAATGTGCAAAAAACATCCTCCTAGCATTCCCTGTTCTGTGCCCACAAACCCTTGGGAGCTCTCAGGTGTCAGAGAACCCATCATAATAATTCCATACCCAGATAACAAAATGGAGACGCAGAGAATGTGAAGGACTCATCCGTTGACTTTGGATAAGTTAGCTGAGTCATTCCCATCTTGAAAATTTCTGCCTTTCCTGCAGGACAAGTCTCTCCCTTTCATAATCTCAAGCTCTTTCTCAATCCTAGAGAGTTCCCTCTAACCTATTATTCAAATATGAACTATTTCCATGTTAAATACATAGAAAAACATGAAAAGAGGAAGGGAAGAAGGCAAAAGAAATCAACCTCCAAGAGGATACTCCTATGTGTTGGGCACTGATCTAGGTGCTTTTGCGTGTTTTCGACACATTTAATCCTCCACCAGCTTCACATTGTTTGTCTTCTAATAGTCACTTGCCTAGAGTCACTTAGGTATGAATATTGGAACTAAATTTGAAGCCATATCTGAGTCCAAAGGCCACGATCTTTCTAGTACACTGAGAGGTGCTTAAGACACATCGGTAGAATTTCACTTTTCTACTAAATTTCCGTCACTCACGATAAATGGGTTAAGCTTGTACGGTTAACTATTCACATCCTCCATTTTACTTCTGTCTTATTCACCTGTTCATGCCACCATTTGGCTTAAACTGTCTCAAACCCCTTGGAAAAGAGGCCACGTGTGGATGAGGTCAGCGGTACAGAACCGTCTCTGCACACCAGGGCTGCCCAGCAGGGAGGCACTGGGCAAGTGTCACCTCTCACCTGCCAGATGGCAACACCAAGGTTAAGTGACTCGTGCAAGACCCCATGGTCACGGAGCCCGACCACTGGCGCAGCTTCTCAGCTCTGAGGAAACCTCCTCGGCCGAGCATTTTCAGGAGCCCTGGTGAGTGCCTGGGAGCGCCCCTTTGTACTCTCATTTCTTGTGGGTTCTTGGAGGGCCTCAGGTGTCTAGCACTGGCTTCGGCAGGTGCACCGAGAAGGGTCCAATTGGCATTTCTTTAATTACCATAAACAGATGTAGCACTTGGGCCTCAAGAGGCAGCTTCTGGCTTTTTTTTGTCTTTTATTATTTATTTGTTTATTTTAACTGAACTGTAGTTGATTTACAGTATTGTGTTAGCTTCAGGTATACAGCAAAGTGACTCAGTTACATATATATATATATTCTTTTTCAAATTCTTTTTCAATTATAGCTTATTACAAGGTAATGCGTATAGTTCCCTGTGCTATACAGTAAATCCTTGTTCTTTATCTATTTTATATACAGTTGTGTTAATCCCATGCATGCTTGTGTGCTAAGTCCATTCAGTCATGATCGACTCTCTTCGACCCCATGGACTGTAGCCTGCCAGGCTTCTCTGGAAGGAATCCAGGAATCCAGTCCATGAGGATCCTCCAGGCAAGAATACTGGGGTGAGCTGCCATGCCCTCCTCCAGGGGACATTCCTGACCCAGGGATCCAGTTTGTGTCTCTTATGTCTCCTGCATTGGCAGGCAGGTTCTTTACCACTGGTGCTGCCTGGGAAGCCCTGTTATTCCCATACCCCTAATTTATCCCTATCCATCTCCTTTCCCCTTTGGTTACCATAAATTTGCTTGTTTTCTATGTCTGAGTCTATTGCCATTTTATAAATACATTTGTTTCTATTACTTTTTAGATTCCACATTTCAGTCCAGTTCAGTCACTCAGTCATGTCTGACTCTTTGTGACCCCATGGACTGCAGCACACCAGGCCTCCCTGTCCATTGCCAACTCCCAGAGTTTACCCAAACTCATGTCCATTGCATTGGTGATGCCATCCAACCATCTCATCCTCTGTCGTCCCCTTCTCCTCCTGCCTTCAATCTTTCCCAGCATCAGGATCTTTTCAAACGACTCAATTCTTCGAATCAGGTGGCCAAAGTACTGGAGTTTCAGCTTCAGCATCAGTCCTTCCAATGACTATTCAGGACTGATCTCCTTTAGGATGGACTAGTTGGATCTCCTTGCAGTCCAAGAGAGTCTCAAGAGTCTTCTCCAACACCACAGTTCAAAAGCATCAAATCTTCGGCACTCAGCTTTCTTTATAGTCCAACTCTCACATCCATACATGACTACTGGAAAAACCTTAGCTTTGATTACATGGACCTTTGTTGGCAAAGTAATGTCTCTGCTTTTTAATATGCTGTCTAGGTTGGTCATAACTTTTCTTCCAAGGAACAAGCGTCTTTTAATTTCATGGCTACAATCACCATCTGCAGTGATTTTGGAGCCCCCCAAAAATAAAGTCAGCCACTGTTTCCACTGTTTCCCCATCTATTTGCCATGAAGTGGTGGGATAAGATGCCATGATCTTAGTTTTCTGAATGTTGAGTGTTAAGCCAAGTTTTCACTCTCCTCTTCCACTTTTATCAAGAGGCTCTTTAGTTCTTCTTCACTTTCTGCCATAAGGGTGGTGTCATCTGCATATCTGAGCCCAGCGTTTCTCATGATGTACTCTGCATATAAGTTAAATAAGCAGGGTGACAATATACAGCCTTGACGTACTCCTTTCCCTGTTTGGAACCAGTTTGTTTTTCCATGTCCAGTTCTAACTGTTGCTTCCTGACCTGCATACAGATTTCTCAAGAACAGGTGCAGGTCAGGTGGTCTGGTATTCCTATCTCTTTAAGAATTTTCCAGAGTTTGTTGTGGTCCACACAATCAAAGGCTTTGGCATAGTCAATAAAGCAGAAGTAGATATTTTTCTGGAACTCTCTTGCTTTTTTGATGATACAACAGATGTTGGCAATTTGATCTCTGGTTCCTCTGCCTTTTCTAAAACCAGCTTGAACATCTGGAAGTTCACGGTTCACATATTGCTGAAGCCTGGCTTGGAGAATTTTGAGCATTACTTTACTAGCATGTGAGATGAGTGCAATTGTGCAGTAGTTTGAGCATTCTCTGGCATTGCCTTTCTTTGGGATTGGAATGAAAACTGACCTTTTCCAGCCCTGTGGCCACTGCTGAGTTTTCCACATTTGCTGGCGTATTGAGTGCAGCACTTTCACAGCATCATCTTTCAGGATTTGAAATAGCTCATCTGGAATTCCATGACCTCCACTAGCTTTGTTCGTAGTGATGCTTCCTAAGGCCCACTTGACCTCGCATTCCAGAATGTCTGGCTCTAGGTTGATGATCACACCATCATGATTATCTGGGTCATGAAGATCTTTTTTGTATAGTTCTTCTGTGTATTCTTGCCACCTCCTCTTAATATCTTCTCCTTCTGTTAGGTCCATACCATTTCTGTCCTTTATTGTGCCCATCTGTACATGAAATTTTCCCTTGGTGTCTCTAATTTTCTTGAAGAGATCTCTATCTTTCCCATTCTATTGTTTTCCTCTATTTCTTTGCATTGATCACTGAGGAAGGCTTTCTTATCTCTCCTTGCTGTCCTTTGGAACTCTGCATTCAAATGGGTATACCTTTCCTTTTCTCCTTTGCTTTTCCCTTCTCTTCTTTTCACAGCTATTTGTAAGGCCTCCTCAGACAACCATTTTGCCTTTTTGCATTTCTTTTTCTTGGGGATGGTCTTGGTCCCTGCCTTCTGTACAATGTCATGAACCTCTGTCCATAGTTCTTCTGGCACTCTGTCTATCAAGCCTAATCCCTTGACTCTATTTCCCACTTCCACTTTATAATCATAGGGATTTGATTTAGGTCATACCTGAATGGTCTAGTGGTTTTCCCTACTTTCTTCAATTTAAGTCTGAATTTGGCAATAAGGAGTTCATGATCTGAGCCACTGTCAGCTCCCAGTCTTGTTTTTGCTGACTGTGTAGAGCTTCTCCATCTTTGGCTGCAAAGAATATAATCCATCTGATTTCGGTATTGACCATCGGTGATGTCCATGTATAGAATCTTCTCTGGTTTTGTTGGAACAGGGTGTTTGCTAGATCCCACACATAAATGATATCATATAATAGTAATATTGTCTTTGTCTGACTTGGCATTCAGTATGACCACCTCTAGGTCCATCCATGTTGCTGTAAATGGTAGTATTTCATTGTTTTTTTATGGCTGAGTAATGATGCTTTTGAGCTGTGGTGTTGGAGAAGAGTCTTGAGAGTCCCACGGACTGCAAGGAGATCCAACCAGTCCATTCTAAAGGAGATCAGCCCTGGGTGTTCTTTGGAAGGAATGATGCTAAAGCTGAAACTCCAGTACTTTGGCCACCTCATGCGAAGAGTTGACTCATTGGAAAAGACTCTGATGCTGGGAGGGATTGGGGGCAGGAGGAAAGGGGGACGACAGAGGATGAGATGGCTGGATGGCATCACTGACTCGATGGACGTGAGTCTGAGTGAATTCCGGGAGTTGGTGATGGACAGGGAGGCCTGGCGTGCTGCGATTCATGGGGTCACAAAGAGTCAGACATGACTGAGAAACTGAACTAACTGAATATTCTATTGCCTATATATACCACATCTACTTTATCCACTCATCTGTTGATGGACACTTAGGTTGCTTACATGTCTTGGATCCTGTAAACAGTGCTGCTCTGAACATTGGGGTGTGTATATCTTTTCAAATTAGAGTTTTTGTCTTTTCCAGATACTATATATTCAGGAGTGGGATTGCTGGATTCTATGGCAATTCTAGTTTTAGTTTTTTAAGGAACTTCCATACTATTTTCTATAGTAGTTGTACCAATTTACATTCCTACCAACAGTGTAAGAGAGTTCCCTTTTTTCCACACCCTATCTGGTATTTATTGATCTAGACTTTCCCATGATGGCCATTCTGACTGGTGTGACATCGTACCTCATGGTAGTTTTGAATTCCGTTTCTCTAATGACTAGCATTGTGGACCATCTTTTCATGTGCCTCTTGGCCATCTGTATGTCTTTTTTGGAGAAATGTCTATTTAGGTCATCTGCCTATTTTTTGATTGGGTTGTTTGTTTTTTTGATACAGTTGTATGAACTGTTCATATATTTTAGGAATTAAGCGCTTGTCAGTTACACTGTTTGCAAATATTTTCTCCCCATCCATGAGTTGTCTTTTTGTTTTGTGGATGGTTTCTTTTGCTATGCAAAAGCTTTTAAGTGTGATTAGGTCTCATTTGTTGCTTTTACTTTTGCAAGTAAAAAGAGACTTATGTAAGAAAATATTGGTACAATTTATGTCAGAGAAAGCTTTGTGTTCTAGGACTTTTAAGACGTCATGGTTAAATGTAAGCCACGTTGAGTTTATTTGTGTGTATAGTATGTGGGTTATTCTAACTTCATTGGGCTACATGAGGTTGTCTAGGTTTCCCAGCATCACTTGGTAAAGAGACTGTCTTTTTTTTGGCTCCACTGTGCAGCTTGTGGGATCTCAGTTCTCCGACCAGGGATCAAACCTGTGCCCTGCAGTAGAGGTGCAGAGTCTTAACCACTGGACCACAGGGGAAGTCTTGAAGAGAGCTGACTTTTCAGTGGGGCAGCTTCTTCACGTGCTCATCAGCCCTCCTGCTTACGGGGGGATGGGGGTGGGGGTGGGGGTGTGCAGGGCTGGGGGCAGCAGAGGTGCTTCAGGGCCAGGCCCCTGCGCACTGTGGTCCTCCAGGTGGTCAGCCCGAGGGCCACAGAGATGCATAGGCATCACGGGGGCTGGGAATGGCGGTGATGGCACATGGCTCCAGTCCGAGGCACTTTCCTCCCAGAATTCCTTTAGCTCCTTCATGTCAGCTTCCCCCGTGAGCCCTCTGCAGCCTCTGTGAGTTTCCCCAGATGTCAGGGCTGCTGCTTGAGGTGACTCTGGGGTTGACTACCTTGGTGACCTCCCTCCACGGTGCCTGGCTGAGCGTTTTCCTCAGAAGTCAGTATAGACGCTGCCCTGCACGGCTCCAGCTTGTATACTGGGAACAAAGACCGCAAGCATCACTCCGCCCTTCTGCCATAAGCCCACCTCTAACCCGATGCCTCCCTCAACTCAGTTCTTCTCACAGCAGCTTTGGAAAGAAGAAACGTTTGAAGAGCATCAGGAAAAGGGCTGACCAGAAGTCAAGGTAGAGGCTGAGTTAAATTAGGTAGAAAATGGTCATTAAAAGTTCGCTCCTCTTTGATTTGAGTTTAAAAAAATAAATTTGATAATAAAGTATGGCTGCTAATGGGAAAGAAAATTTCAAAGTTCTGTGGATCTCTGAGAGAGCAGGTGTGACAGGGTAAGAGCCTCATTCTCTTGAAGTATGTTTTTGATTTTGAATAAAAAGCTTTCTTTCCTTTCTTCTCAGAGAAAAAGTGCCCTGTTTAATGATATCCGAGTGCTTAAGGAGTGTTTGCATTCTGACGCGGTCAAGTAGTTCCCATTGTCATTGAGAAGCAATTGAGGTATTGACAAGACAATCACGTGGCCTGGATTTAGGGGTCAGTGCTAGGGCCTGCCAATGCAGGAGACACGGGTTCAGTCCCTGTGTCAGAGAGGATCCCCTGGAGAAGGAAATGGCAATCAACTCCAGTATTCTTGCCTGGAAAATCCCATGGACAGAGGAGCCTGGCGGGCTACAGTCTATGGGATTGCAGAGTCGGACACGGCTTAGTGACTGAGCACACAAACACACACACATAACAAAGAAAGCATAGTCATTGTTTCGTGAGACTCAAATTGCTATCCTGGTTTGTCTGACCTAATATCAAATAGTCCATAGGGTCAGGAAGAGTCGGACAAGACTGAGCCACTGAGCACGCATGCCAGTTTTAGACACTCTGTCCTCCTCCAATCATGTAATCCATTTGAAAAAAATGATCATGGGACACGAACTTCCTTTTCTGCAGATAATTTTGAGTCAAGCACTCAGGTAAAGTTGTTGCCAAGATTTCCTTCAAGTATTTTATGCAAATCGTAATTTTTTAAAATCTGTGTATATTTATTATTTATTTGGCCACGTGGAGTCTTAGCTGCAGCGTGCTGGATCTTCACTGCGTCATGTGGAATCTTTTGAGGCAGCACATGGGCTCTCTAGTTGTGGTGCTCGGGCTTCAGTAGTTGAAGGGGCTGGGGCTTAGTTATTCCTCGGCATGCGGGATCTTAGTTTCCTGACCAGGGATCGAACCTGCATCTCCTGCATTGGAAGGCAGATTCTTAACCACTGGACCACTAGGGAAGTCCCCCAAAATCATAGTTGTTATCAAGCCTGATTTGGAAGGCTAGGCTCTTTGTAGAAGCTTCCAAGTAGGTGGTCTGTGATGGAGCCGGAGAGACAGCTTAACACAGAGGTTAAAAGCACCAGTTAAACTCTACCACTCATTGGATGCACCCTTGGCCAAATTACTTAATTTCTCTGTACCTTAGCTTCCCCCCACGTGATTTGGAGATAGACTGTCGGCATTGTTCTGAGAATTTTTAAAAAGGCAATTTCGGTAAATCACTTAGCATGGCACTTGGCACTTAGGAAATGCTCAATAAATACATGTTAATTAGGAAACATATACACATATGTGGACTTCCCTGCGGCTCAGACAGTAGAGAATCTGCCTGCAATGCAGGAGATCTGGGTTTGATCCCTGGGGTTGGAAAGATCCCCTGGAGAACGGAATGTCAACCCATTGCAGTATTCTTGCCTGGAGAATCCCATGGACAGAGGACCCTGGCAGGCTACAGTCCATGGGGTCACAAAGAGTAGGACATGACTGAGCGACTAACACTACTACTACACACATATGTAGTTTTAACTTGGGTTCCCCAAAGAAGAGCCTGAGAGAAGGACTTCATACAGTGGTTTCTTTGGGAAGAGATTCCAGGAGGCAGGAGGAAGGGACAAAGTCGCTGCCATTGGCCACAGGGTCCATCCCATGGGGCAGCCCAGGGAATCCTAGAGCAAGCCTCCCAGGATCGTCCCCCAAGAGCTGGGGCATCTGTGTGTGTTTAATGTCTGTACATACAGAGTGAATGAGCCAGGATCTCAGCTCAGTATTTTTAAATGAAATATAATACACTCAACATTAGTCTTATGGCCAGTTGTTTGTTGTGAAATAGGAATGCTGAGGGATGACATACGAAGAAATTTTTTAAAGCACAGGATTTTTTTAAAGGATTCCTTTTTTTATAATTTATTTTGGAGTGAGCTGGGTCTTAGTTGTCGCGCAGGCTTCTCTCCAGTTGCAGTGACCGGGGGCTACTCTCCAGTTGACGTGCGAGGGTTCTCATCACGGTGGCTTCTCTTGCTGCAGAGCATGGCTCTGGGGCTCGTAGCTTCAGCAGCTGCAGCGCATGGGCTCAGTGGTTGTGGCTCCCAGGCTCTAGAGCACAGGATCAATAGCTGTGGTGCACGGGCTTAGCTGCTCCATGACATGTCGGATCTTCCCTGATCAGGAATCAAACCTGAACCTCCTGCTTTGGCAGGTGGATTCTTTACCACTGAACCACCAGGGAAGCCCCCAAGCACAGGATTTTAATTTTAAATGGTTTCACTGCACAGAGTTGTGTATCACTGAGCAAGCTTTTTTCCTTTCCTCTTAAATGCATAGCATTTAACACAGTTCCTGGACATAGCATGCCTGCCATAAATGGTAGCTATTTTGTGGTTGTTCTGATCATTATTGTTATTATTGTATGCATAACTGGGACAGCAGAAAAGCACAGCCTGTGGGTTTCAGGATATGCAGCCAGCTTAGCCTAAGTCACAATATACCTGTAATTTATAGAAAGGGAACACAAGGTTCTCAGTGGCTTTCTGCCTTGGACTTCCTGGTACATCCTTGGCGAAGTCGTAGGAATTAGATCTGAGGGACCGTGGCGTCTGGCTACAAAGCTGGGCAGATGGCTAGACTAGCTGGCCCATCTTTTGTAAAATCTTGTATTGATCTGGATTCGGTTCAGTCTCTGTGGAGCCTTCCTAATGCCATGCTCACCCTCCCCAAAATGGTCGCAGTGGCCTTTCCCCTCCATAGAGGACACTCTCCAGTTTTGTCCTGGGGGGCCCTGCCCCTTCCACAGTCCAGTTTCTTCCAGCTGGAGTTCCTGGTACTGCCTGGAGACAGCCCTGCAGCACACAGCTCCCTCCTAATCACAGGTTCGTGATTAAAAATACATTAAAGGACCGAGAAATGATTAAGAGATACAGCGTCTTGCAAGTAAAACTGACATTTCCAGTTAGACCACAATTCTAAATGATCCACAGGGACCCTATTCGTCTGCTAAAAACATCGGGCTGATCACAGATTGGTTTCTGATGGTGCTTTCATCCCGGGCCCCAGGTCAAGATGAAAACGTCACCTTTTGTAGCAGAACTTGACCCACCCTGCTATCTG
The DNA here is from genome assembly GCF_002263795.3 of Bos taurus. Lineage (NCBI taxonomy): Eukaryota > Metazoa > Chordata > Mammalia > Artiodactyla > Bovidae > Bos > Bos taurus. The sequence continues at coordinate 15,907,442 of NC_037339.1, forward strand.
AAAGTCTGGGGTTATGGCTTTGTGTCTTGGGTGATTTCACTTGCAGCCTCATCCCAGTCCTTTGCTATGTATTTATGCCAACAGTAGAGATGCGAGGAACACTGCCTTTTTAATGCCCCATGTTTTCCTGGCTAGTTGTTACCTTGCCAAGGTCCTAAGGACAAGGACCCCCTGGGAAGATGCCCAGCATGTGTGGCTCACATTAGAGAGGCAGCATCTTTATCCAACGCCCCAGCCCCCAGCAGTGTGGTAGCATAGATAGAGCAGCGGGCCCTGCCCTGCCTCAGTTGTGACCCTGGGCATCACCCCTTTGGGTCTCATCTGTTTGAACCAGGACCTGGACTCTGTCTGGTTCCCTGAGCTTGAACCTGTTGTCGTTTAGTCACTAAGTCGTGTCTGACTCTCTTCGACTCCATGGACTGTAGCCCACCAGGCTCCTCTGTCCATCGGATTCTCCAGGCAAGAATGCTGGGGTGGGCTGCCATTCCCTTCTCCAGGGTATCTTCCCAACCCAGGGGTCAAACCACGTCTCCTGCATTGGCAGGCGGATTCTTTACCACTGAGCCACCTGGGAAGCCCGAGCTTGAACCTACTATGCTTCAAAATCTTGGTCAGGTCCTTTTACTGCTGACCCTTCCCTCTCTCTCCCCCAACATCCAGTCTGAGAAGTTTGATCACTTGTCCAAGTTGGGCAGAAGAATCTTGGTACATCTTGCGCATCAGGAACATCTCTAAGGAGCTCCACTTGCTAGTGATGACAGCTACCATTTATGGAGTATGTACAAGGTGCTGGGTGCTGTACTAAGCAGTTTATCTACATTATATTTCACCTTCATGACAAGCATTTTAATAGTTGAGGAAATGCGGGTTCTGGGAGGTCAAAGAGGTTACTCAAGGGAACTGACATCACTGGATCCAAACCCAGCTAGGTCTGAGTCTAAAGCCTCAACTAGAATGTTCCTCTTTTCTCTCCCATCTCTCCCTTTACCTCTTTCCTGAGGCTGGAGGTCAGTGACAGTTTGGGTGGGGAAGAAAGATCCCTTCTTTCCTCCACGGGGGTGCTGGGGACCCCATCCACTGGGCTTTACACCCTCTGATCTTGCACTGCTATTCAGAGACCACTCAGGGTCCAAAAAGTCTGGCATCTCAGAATCGCCATGGACCCTGTGTGTGTGTGTGTGTGTCTGTGTGTGTGTGTGTCTGTGTGTGTGTGTGTCTGTGTGTGTGTGTGTGTGTGTGTGTGTGTGTCTGTGTGTGTGTAGAAACTCAGGTAGAGTAAGGAAGAGCCCAGCCCTGTGGCCTTTCTCGGTGCTTTTTATAGACTTGCCTGAACATAGGATCCAGGAAATTCTTTCTTGGCTTAGAAAGGCCAGAGCCTCTCTCTCCCTTGATTTCAGGGGCTACAGGTGGCTCAGTGGTAAATCAGCTTGCCAGTGGTGGCTCTATGGTGGCTGGTGGCTCAGCCTGCCAATGCAGGAGACTCAGTTTCCATCCCTGGGTCAGGAAGATCCCCTGGAGGAGGAAATGGCAACCCACTCCAGTATCCTTGCCTGGAGAACCCCATGGACAGAGGAGTCTGGCGGCCTACAAGTCCACAGGGTCTCAAAGAGCCGGACACGACTTAGCAGCTCAATAAGAACACCAAGCTTCCGTTAAGCATCAACCATCCCAACTAGCTCAGAGGCAAGGGACTTCCTCAGGGCAAAATGAACTGCAGGCAGAGAGAAAATGAATGTCCAGTTTCCCAGGGAGCCTGCAGGTTTTGCCCGCTTACCTCTCCCCGCCCTGTTGCGTCTCTCAATGGTGTCACTCAGCCTCACACCCTCACCCCGATCAGATGTCCCTCACAGACCCGCTGGCCCTTGTGCTTACTCGGCTGCCGCTAATGAAAAGAAAGCATGCATACATCATGAGGACCCTTCTCTGGCAGGAGGAGAGGGGACCTTGTGGCAGGGCTCCTGGCTCTGCGGATGTTGGGCACCAGGGCACACGTGCCAGCCCGTGTCCCACCTGGCACGCTCATCCTCCCCCAATCCAGCCCCTCGCCCACTGCACTTCCAGGCTCGGAACTCAAGCAGGGCTCAGGGTTTTCTATGAAGTTAGGCAATAAGGACAAATCTGACTTTTACCTAGGGCAAGAAATTGTTCTATTCCAAACTCTCTTGAAGGCCAAGGGCAATTCACAAGTACTAAGGAACAGCAGGCCCGAGGCTCGAAGGAAGGGAGGGGCGGTGGAGGAAGACAGAAGGTGGAGTGGTGGGGAGACTGACTCCAGCTTCCGAGGAGCGGCTTTTAGCTTTTATCATAATGACCCGTGTTGACAATAACGGCTGCTGTTTACCGACTCTCTCCTCCACGGCAGACGTTTTCCTTCTGTGAGCTCATTTACTCCTTGCAGCCCCATCGAAGGTGGGCGTTCTTTCCTGCTTTTTATAGAGAAGGAAATGAAGCCTCTGAGAGGCGAAGTCATTTGTTCAAAGTCACCCATCGGCCACTGGAACAGTCTGGATTTGAGCTCAGCTCTTTCTGCCCCAAAGCCTGTGTGTTTTCGCTACACCCACTGCTTCACCCCCGTATTGATCTGGTAGATTTACAAACTGTGTGCCAAGGGCAAGATCTAATGCTCTATGCTTCTGACAGTGTATCTCTTTATCATTTGATTTTTAAAGTCTGATGTGCAGGCATCCACATAGATTATATTATTTTTAAAAGAATTTGAAACGGGAAAGAAAATTTATGGAAGGGATAGGAGAATAAGGAAGGATGGTGATAAAGAGGACTTCCCAGCTGGTGCTAGTGGTAAAGAACCTGCCTGCCGATGCAGGAAACATAATGAGATGTGGATTTGATCCCTGGGTCAGGAAGATCTCCTAGGGAAGGGAATGGCAATCCTCTCCAGTATTCTTGCCCGGAGAATCTTATGGACAGAGGAGCCTGGTGGGCTGCAGTCCATGGGGTTGCAGAGAGTCAAACACAAATGAATTGACTTAGCACTCCGTGCGGTGATGAAGAGGGCCTGATTTGCTAAGGAAATGTGGCTCTGATAAAGGAGAGATGACAGGGTGTGTGGTGCAGCCCATAGGGTCACACTGGCTGGTCTAGGGCTGATGGGGTGCAGGAAGGGGGTCCCCGCAATTTCCTGCTCCCACAGCACGCACTCAAGCAAGGGGTGTTTAGTTTGGACTAACTGGAAGGCAGCCTGGGGCAGCCGGGGATCTAGGTCTGACCTTTGGCGACCTAACTTCCAGTTCCAATTCTGTCACAAAATAGATTGAGTCTGCAAGAGGGAAGTAGTGGGTTGAATAAAGATATTCACATCTTAGTGCCTGGAACTTCTGAATTACCTTAAAGAGCAACAGAGTGAATATTATATGACCAAAGGTGTGATTAGCCTTGCCTTGTGGCTCAGATGGCAAAGAATCCGCCTGCAATATAGGAGACCCAGGTTTGATCCCTGGGTCAGGAAAGATTCCCTAAAGAAGGAAATGGCAACCCATTTCAGTATTCTTGCCTGGGGAATTCCATGGACAGAGGAGCATGGCAGGCTACAGTCCATGGGGTTCCAGAGTTGGACATGACTGAGGGACTAAAGCTTTCAAAGTGTGATTAAATTAAGGATCTTGCAATGAAAACTAATCCTGGATTGTCCAGGTAGGGATAATCCAGATAGGCCCTCAATACAGTCACCTGTGTCCTTATGATATGGACACACAGAGGTGAGAAGGAGCCCATGTGACCCCAGAGGCAGAGGTGGAGAGATGAGGCCACAAGCCAAGGAACATAGGGAACCCTCAGAAGCCGGATGAGCAAGGAACAGATTCTTTCCTGGAACTTTGGAGGGAGCCTGGCCTTGTTGGCACCTTGATTTTGGACCTACAGCCTCCTGATTTCTTTGAGAAATAGATTTCTCTGATTTTGTGCCTCCCCATTTGTGGTAATTTGTTACAGCAGCTGTAGGAAATACAAGTCATTTCCCTCTCTCACCTCAGTTTCCTTGACTGTAGACTAAGAAGATTCAGCCTCCCAGTTCTGACATTCTCCCCATCATTCTCTGAGCTGGCGATCCCCGTGGGAGGGTGGGGCTCCATTCTCTGGGGTGGGACCCTTTCCACGTGACACCTTGTGTCTAAACAGGCCGGCTTTTCCCTCTGGGGAGCACAGCTGGTTGAATCCAGATGACTTTTTTGTTGTTGCTCAGCCGCCAAGTCGTGTCCGACTCTTTGCGACCCCAAGGACTGCAGCACTCCCAATCCCTCACCATCTCTGGGAATTTTGCCCAAGTTCATGTCCATTGAATCGGTGATGCCATCCAACCATCTCATCCTCTGTGACTTTGCCAAGAGTCAAATACCACCCCAAGACAGTTCATTTTTCTCTTATTGTCAATTGCTAGAAAAATATTCTGCCTTAACCTCAGGGAAGCCATCAAAATAATTCTGACCTCTCTGTGGATTTCAAAGAAAGCGTTCAGTCCCTGTTTTCTCCTTGCTTCCAAACAGTCCCTGCTGCTTGAGGGACCGTGGTGAAGGGAGGGCCACAAAATTTGCTTCAGGGGGCTACCAGAGAAAGGCAGTGCCGAGGTCGTGGGCTTACCTCACCTCCACACCGGCTTCAGCCTCCTCTGCCCTCCCCATCACAGCACACCGCTACCCGAATGGCCGCCCGGAGCCTCCAGTTATGTGACTCGGGAGCCTCATTTACAATCACCATTAACCAGAAAAGCCGCATGACTGCTCTGTGCCTGCAGAGCCAAGTGTCATACAGTATTCACAGAAACCAAAGGGCTGGAGGCGGCGACACGGGAAAGCCTTTAGACTGAAGCTCAGAGAGTGACTCAGGGACCATCTTCAGCCCCCCTTATCCTCCTCCACTGGTCTCCCCATCCCCCACCCCCATTCCCTCCCTACCACCCCCATCTAAGGCGCTAATAGAGCCTCCAGCCTGGACAGCAAAGGAAGATGCTGACATGTCCAGGGAATGGGGGATGGGACCCTCAGAGGTGGCTGTGTCAGGAAGAGCTGACACGCCGGCTACTAAACCATCTTGAACTGCCGGAAACTAGGCATTCAGGCTGAACACTCCAAGGCCGCCTTTACATCTCTAAAAACAACATCCAGGTCTTTAGCTTCCCTTCGGCTGCCTGCCGTGCTGTGTCAGTTAGTGAAAGCCCTGAGGCTGGAATGGGATTTCCAAAGGTTTCCTGAACAGTGGAGGCGCTTGAGGTGAGGTTTGCCTTGGTTCTCCCTTAATCATCCCCTCCCCCAACTCCATGCAGCCCCTACCCCATCCCCACCGTCACTCAGCACACATCCATCCAGATGGCTTGGTCTCAGAATGAGAGGCAGGTGGATGCTGCAAGTCCTGGTACTAAAATGCCCTCATTTTGGGTTTAGTGTCTGCTAGGCTTCCCAGGTGGTGCCAGTGGTAAAGGATCCACCTGCCTGTGCAGGAGATGCAAGAGATCTGGGTTTGATCCCTGGGTCGGGAAGAGACCCTGGAGGAGGGCATGGCAACCCACTCCAGTATTCTTGTCTGGAGAATTCCATGGGCAGAGGAGCCTGGTGGGGTCACAAAAGAGTTGGACACAACTGAAGCAGCTTAGCATGCATGGGCACTTAAAGCCCACACTGTCCCGCATGTCCCGCCCACTGTGTGTGTGCGCATGGCTCTGAGTGTGTGTATGTGTGTGTCTGTCTATAGACTCAAGGTTAACGGGTTACAACAGAAAAGGGCTCTGGGGATTGGACCCACTGGATGGAGGCATGAATGGCCTCCCAGGAGCGGTAGGGAGGTTAGGGCCTTTGGGAAGTTTGCCAGAAAGCCTTTTGCAAGACTTGTTTCAGAACCTGGTTTATCAAGCGCTGTGGTTACAGGGAGGAAGTCTCCTAGCCAGCCCCGGCTCAGCGCCAGTCTGCTTGGGAAGTGCTGAGCTCTGACCCCAGAGGGGCTCCAGCGGACACTGCAGACCCTTCCCTGGAGAGGCCGGGGTGCACAGACTGGCCAGTCCACTCTTCAAAGGGCACCGCTGGAGATGGGGCAGGAGCAGAGAGGGCTGCCGGGGCAGGGCATTGTCCAAGCAGCGAGTGTGGATGGGAGAGGAGCCGGGAGAGAAAGGCTTTCTTGGTTTGTAAACAAGCGAAGGACAGGAGGGAGAAAGTGGTGCTAAATCAGGACATGAGCCTGCACCCTGCTCGGTGCAGCCCCTGGGCCACATTTCAGTGACCTCCATGAGCAAGGAAGCAGACGGCAGCCAGGCAAGATCACCAGCTCCTTGGCGGTCGCTTTCCACAGGCTGGGACGGGGAACTGGGGGGCCTGATCCCTTCAAGGAGCCACTTCTACAGGCAGAGACAGACAGACACAGGACAACACAGGATGCCGTCTGCAGTCCATGGAGCCAGCTCTGCAGTGGATTCTTCTTGAAGAAGGAGAACCTCTTATTTCAGGCCAGCAACTCTAAACACCCCTTTTAAGAAGGGTGGGCTTAAGGAGTGTAATGGGTTTAACTGGGTTGTCTGCATTCCCTGGGAAGGCCTTTGCCTCCACTTAGAAGCAAGCTTCTAGAACAAGCTTGCTTGAAGGAATCCCAGGTTGCTGAGTAAAGCGCCATAATGAGATTGAGAATGAAGGTGACCTATAGAAGCATGGTAAATACACGGTTTTCTCTGCTCAGTAAGTGATTTTTGATTATAACTCAGCACTTGCCTCAGATCCCGAAGTACTGCTAGCATTCTCAGGAAAGAATAGGAAAGGACAAAGTGCAAAAATGCTTCCACAAAGAAAAACACAGGCTTCCCAGTTCCTCTTGGAAGCAACACACAACCTAGAAACTTGAAAGCGGGACTGCGGTCTCTGTGTCCGTGGTCACCACATCATGTGCCGGCCTGTCGTACAAAGTGCAGGGAAGCACCGCAGATCAATAGCCATTCTGGTTTAACATGGCCACAACTATTTTTTTTTTCTTTAAAAAAAGACTTTTTCTTCCTATGTGGATTGCAGCTTTTTACATCCAAGGCATATTTCCGTGGCCTGTCTTTGGAAAGGAATGGTTGGAAGGAGCACTTTCTTTTGAGGTTTTATACACTTCTTAATATTCATGATGGAGCAGCAGTGTTCCTAGAGAATTGTGCCTTTAAAAGCTCCAAAAAAAGCTCCAAGCTGTTAGCTCTCAGGTTGGAGAAGCAGGTAGAACTTACCTGCTGGGCCACCTGGAGCATGGATGAGACTTTCACAGAGGCATCCTGGGCTGCAGAGGTCTGTCTGTACCTGGCACAGCCTCTGTAAATGCTGTGTGTCCTGTCGTACCCCCTGGTAACATAAGCATCCCTCAGTTTGATTTGTTTATCTGTGAGGACACTCATCTGAGCAGAATCTCTAAGTGGCTTTTTATGGGAAATAAAAAGTCAAATGAGTATGTACATGACAAAGTGAGCCATGGAAAACAGCTTCTAAAAGCACGTGTCACCTATTTTTATATTCATGCTTATATAGTTTCTAAGCTGGCTGAAGGCTTTAAGTAATAACTTTTGAAATTCCTAATGGAACCCTACAAATGACATGCAATAATATAATTTGGGGGGTGGAGGGGAGTGTTAATAAAGCTCATCTACCCTGAGTATCCCTTCACAGCCTCACAGAGCCACAGAGGAGGCAGGCTAGAGATTCATTGGTTCATTCTGAAGATGAAGAAGGGAAGGCTCAGAGACACTGAGTCATTCAAGGTCACAGAGCTGGTCAGCACTGACCTAAGGTCTCCAACCCTGACTCTGGACTCCTGGGTTTGGGCAGCAGGACTGCCTGTCAAAATCCAGGCTGACATCACAGAAACAAGCACAGATGACTTTCAGTCCACCCCCTACCAAGATCTTAGCACCCTGTTTCCCCTCCATCATCAGCTGTAGCCAACGAACCATATAAATCGAAACTTTGGAAACACTCTCATAAACAATTTGTAAAAGTTTTAAAATGCAAAGCAGGAATAAACAGAATTTCTTGCCACAGGGAAGAAACAAATGTAAAGTGACAAAATAATGGGAATTTGAAGGCGGTCTCAAAAGTAGTCATAAAATGGAATTCAGAATCATATTTTAATACGTACATCATACACTCACTTTGCCAAGGATGACTGGGGATGAATTCCCATTTATAAAAGTAAGCCATGAAGGGAAAAAGAAACAGGGGAATGAGGGGGAGAGGGGAGGGTGGAGCGAGAGATGGGGAGAGACAGAGCAGGAGACAGGCAGAGCAGTTGAGATGGTGTTCATCACAGCTTGGATCCTGCAGAAAATCACTTCCTAGGTCCGGAGCACCATGGTGCTCTCAAGGTAGGCCATCACCCTTCCATCCAGGAAGGGCCTTGGCATATGGCCCCAGGGGCTCCAGGCCGCTGGCCCTCCTGGGGACTTCCAGGAATTGTTGGGGTAGGGGTGCGAGGAGGTACCCATTAGCACTGGCCTGCAGGGCTCTAGTTGAAGAGAGTCTGACTGCAGGAGTATATAAAGTGATGAGCAACAAGCAATAAGACCTGCCCCACAGCAGTGGTCAGAATGACAGATCTATGCTCGCAGAGACTGTTCCTTTGCTTAGCGGCACAGATGCCCTTTCCCCCCACCTCCCCTTCTTCTCTCAGCCCCGATAATGAGAGCAACTCCCAAACGAGTCCATCGTTTATTCTGGGACGGAGCCCAGGCGGCTGCGACTTTCACACTGGGGTGCGGGGGAGTTCAGCTGCATCCTCGCACTGCCCCCTACCGCCCCCACTGCCCATCTTCCCTCCTCCCCTAGCCAAGCGGCTCTCGGTTCATTTCCCCGTCATCTTGGCTGGGGATGCAGAGCGGTCCCTCGAGCCCGTGTTGAGGCTGACCTAAAGAGATGAGAGGGCTGCAGCGCCTGCAGTGATCCCAGCAGTGGCGGCTCCGAGCGGGGTTCATTACAATGCTACTGAAACAATCTGCCTGCTCCGGTCCTCGATACACCAGGCGCATCGCGCATCCAGCTCTCAGGATGCAAAGAAGACGAGCTCCTACCGACACCCCCGCCCCGCGCCCCCCAGGCTGAGTCTGAGCACAGGGAAAACACACTTTGCAGAAAGCGCCCCCTCCCCAGCTCCCAGACCCCTGTCTGGTGTGGGAGGGTTGGGTCCCGTCTCGCGACCGCCCAGCCCAGCTACTTCAGGAGCAGAGGGGGCTTCAGAAATCCGTGTGCTTCCTGCCTGCCTTTCCAGCACACGGGACAGCCTGCAATGTGGGTAACTTTTCAAACCCTCTCCTAAACACTTGCTCACAAGTATTTGGGAGAGGGAGGGGGACGCCCCCTACTCCCTCCAACACCCTCACTTCTGACACACACACACCCCCACCTCCGACTCCTAGGCTGACAGCGTGGGGTAAAAGAAATAGACGCTGACTCTAGTCTCCCCCGCCAGGCAGGGAAATACGCCGTCGCGAGAGCATCCACACACCCAGAGAGGGAGAAGGAGCCCAGCGCGGGCTCCGGGTGCCCAACACCGTCTTATGTAGCAGAGGGATGACCTTTGCCTGGAGCGCCCCGGGCTCCGTGGGAGGGTCCCTGACGCCACTCCCCCGCCCCCGCCCCCCTCCCCTGCCGAGGAAGGACTTGAACCCGAGCCACGGGCCACGGGAACATCAAACGGTAGCCAGCCACTCACCTTTAGGTCGTGCGTGGGGTTTACAACGCAGACAAGTTGCCCGGCGGCGGAGAACACCCGTTTAGCCTTGTTGTGCTGAAAGCGGAGGTGAATGAGATCTAACACAGCCCCAAAGCACTGGGTGAAGAAAAGCATCACAACTTTTTTTGGGTGATGATTGGCACAGGAAGGTGGCGGAGGAAGCCGTTAAGTCCTTGGGCTCTGGAAGGCGCGCAGCCTCTGAGACACTCGCTCCAGCCCGGCTTAGCATGCCTTCATATTCATCATCAAAATAAGACGGTTAGAATCTTGCAGCAGTGAGGCGGCCAATCAAAAGGACAGAAATGTTATCCTTGAGGTGCAGAGACAGCCAATAACAAATGCCTCCTCTACCGAAACTCCCTGATGAATTGAGCCTGGCGGAGAATGTATTATTGAACATTACCATAGATCAGCACATTGCATTTATCTTGTGATTACAGCCAACCATACATAATGCCGGGGAGATAGGCTGACAAAATTGATTGCTTAATGTGTCTCATTTATTAATTGACTTAATTTAACATGAGAGCCTTTCTTAATGCGCTGGCAAAAACGTGAAGCATTTAAACCGCCAAATAGTAAAACACCCAGCTCCAAAGTAGGCAGATGGATAAGGCAGATCGTGGCTCCGATTCACCAGAGCTGCTTGGGAGAAAATCAAATATTACAAGACTCCTCCAATTCCAGATAAGGATTTGGCAGCGGCAGAATCGTGCATCTTTCAATCTTGAGCTCTGACTCTCTCTGCGATTTGGATTTCAGCCGCTTGATAAATCTTACTCTCCAGTCTTTATCAAAGAGAAAAGCATTCCTGACATGCATTTGGAGTTGGAGGGGGGGAAATGTGTATGTATATCCGTAATACTGTAATTATTGAAGCCTGAAAGTATTAAAGCTTAAAAGTGTACAGTGTATGCTTCTAAAAATAATGAAATCCCTGGTGCATGAATGCACACACAGAGGGAAAAGCTACAGGGAGACGAGAGAGGCTTGTAAATCAGCAAAATAATTACAGATGCGGAGGGCTTTTGCTTGTCATTCATTTGCATATTGGTGGGCAGCAAATTGCTAATTAACCACTAGATTGTTGGAGACATTAAAATAGAGATTAAGAGCACACATACCACAATACCACATCGTTTGCTTGTCTCTTTGAAGGCCAGCAGCACATTTCTGTGCTGGAGCAGGCAGAGGGCATTCCAGTCCTCAAACGGCACTCTGTCTCTCTTCAGAACTGGGCTGCTGGGGGTGCTTAAGCCCGCCTACTTGTTTTGGGAGAAAGGCTGTGAGTAGTACATGAGGAGTCTTAGAGTTTGGGGCGGACAAGCTCTGATGACTTGGTCATTCTCTGGGGCTCACGCAGCAGAGTGGCGTGTGCTGTGTTTCCCATCCTCTTTGGCTGTTTCTCCGGTGGGAAGTCAGCCTGCACCCAGCGAGCCTGGGTGAGTATCAGGCTTGGGTGTGAATTACACCCAGAGTGTGAGAGCACATTGCTTCTTCCTGAATGGCTCTCGCTCCACTCGGGCTGCCGTGCTTGGGTTGTGATGTAGGTAAAGCTTACACACAGCTGGGACAGTGACGTCTGTGACCTGGTAAGGCAATTAAACCAGCTACTGATTAAAGTATAGAGAGAAAAAAAAATGTGTGGGTTTCCTGAAACCAGGACAAAACCCAGGTGTTCATTTTCAATTGAGTTTGAAACCAAACCAATGTTTTCAGAAATGAATAAGCCAAGCGCCCATTAAAATGGAAACTGTACTTTCTAAAATAATTGCACTGGCGCAAAGTTAGAAGATGACAACATTTGAACTGATTAGAACCTCATCAATGTGATACTTTTATAGGATATGAGTCCCTGGACCAACGTGTTCATTATGTGCTCAGGGGCTTCAGTCATGTCTGACTCTTTGCGACTCCATGGACTGTAGCCTGCCAGACTCCTCTGCCCCTGGGATTTTCCCGGCAAGAGTACTGGAGTGGCTTGCCATGCCCTCTTCCAGGAAATCTTCCTGACCCAGGGATTGAACCTGCATCTCCTGCATTGCAGGCAAATTCTTTCCTGCTGAGCCACAGGGGAAGCCCTGTTCATTGTACGATTCATAAATAAGAGTTGCTGGTCTGTACTTCTGGAGTTCTTTTTCTATGGTTTTCATTTTCCAGAACAAGCTTTTAGCAGGAAAACCTTCAGTATTCTTTTATTGTCTTCCTTAAAAATATAAAAATAAAAATTAGCATATACTCCCATAGATTCCTTAAAGACGCAGTTCGTAATTCAGAAGGTCCAAACTTTCTCTTTCTACATCCTTTGTTAGAATGGAACTATTATGCAGTTTGTTTCTCCCTTTGGGTAACCTCAGACAGGTTTCTTGAAACCTCACTGAGGCTCAGTTCCCACTCCTGTAGCATAGAGATAATAGCAACTTATTTCTCCCTCAAGGTTACTGGGAAGACTAAGATATGATGTATCTGGAAGAATCCATCCCAGTGCCTGATTCAAAGCAGCCTCTCAATTCTTGAGCCTATTGAGTGTCTTTAGTGGAAGAGTGATTATTTCCATAATGTTTTTCCTTTCTGCTCTGTGAATTATTTTCCCCCATGGATGTTTACCCATGGGAGCACTGGGCATGATAAGAACAGACTTGACTCTTCGCTATGTTCTTTTTTTCTCTAGCTGGGTCTTTGTTGCTGCACACAGACTTTCTGTAGTGGTGAGTGGGGTCTCTCTAGTTGTGGTGCATGGGCTTCCCATTGCTGTGACTTCTCTTATTGTGCAGCACAGTCCCTAGAGGGCGGGCTTAGCTGTTGTGGAGCATGGACTTGGTTTCTCGGAGGCAGGTGGGATCTTCCTAGATCAGGGATTAAACTGGTGTTCCCTGCATTGCAAGACAGATTCTTAACCACTGGACCACCAGGGAAGCCCTTGCTACGTTCTTAAGTGTATTGCTGCTGCTAAGTCGCTTCAGTCGTGTCCGACTCTATGTGACCCTATAGCCGGCAGCCCACCAGGCTCCCCCGTCCCTGGGATTCTCCAGGCAAGAACACTGGAGTGGGTTGCCATCTCCTTCTCCAAAGCATGAAAGTGAAAAGGGAAAGTGAAGTCGCTCAGTCATGTCCGACTCTTTGCGACCCCATGGTCTGCAGCCTACCAGGCTCCTCCATCCATGGGATTTTCCAGGCAAGAGTACTGGAGTGGAGTGCCATTGCCTTCTCCCTTAAGTGTATTACTTTGTATCAACTGGACATTGGGCTTGGGAATGAGGCCTGAAGGGCTAAGGAGTGCATATTGACATCAGTGACTGACTAGGCAGTGCCACAGATCTGCTAGTAAGGATGCTTTTTCTTAACCTGACCTCTTGTTCTAACTCTCTACCCTCAAACTGGTTTGCATCACTCTATTTTTGAATATTAAGCTTATCCATCTGTTCTCAGAATCAGTCCTCAAAATAATCATCCATTGGGAAATGTCTGAAGCTAACCCTGGTAACAGATTCTCATGGTTGATGTACCCAAAATATGGTGGCACAAACAAGCTTTCAAATAAAGATTTAGAGCTGTTTTGCCTCTTGCCACTAAGTTGGCCCCTTGGCAGCAGCCGCACCAACCCTCTCCTGCTGTTCCGCAATGCCTAAGGTTTCCCCTTCACCTCCTTAGCAACCAGATTTACATTTTACCTGGACCAGAAAGTCTCAGAGATAGGTAATTGGACAGATTTGACTTGGAAACCTACTTCGCTACTTACTGCTACTTTGGGCAAATTATGTGATCTCACTGATGCTTAGTTTTGTTTGTCTGTAAAAATGAAGCTAACAACTCCCTTGAAAAGTAGTTTAAAGATGAAATGAGATAATATAAGTAAAATAGCCAGCCCAATGACTGGTTTTAATAATAACTTTAGTGAGAAGGTATTATCATTATTATCATCTTCCCATCAAAATTATTTTTGTCCAAGTCAACCCAAAGTTCTGATGAGCATGTGGAACAACCAAAATTCTCATGCCCTGCTGGAAACCACTTTGGAAAACTGCTTGGAACCATCTAGTAAAGCCAAACATATGGCTACCCTACAATCCTGAAAGGTGAAAGGGTTAGTCGCTCAGTAAAAGAGTTGGTCTGACTCTTTGTGACCCCGTGGACTGTAGCCTGCCGGGCTCCTCTGTCCATGGCATTCTCCAGGAAAGAATACTGGAGTGGGCTGCCATGCCCTCCTCCAGGGGCTCTTCCTAACCCAGGGATCAAACCCAGGTCTCCTGCATTGTGGGCAGACTCTACCGTCTGAGCCACCAGGGAATCTGATGACGAGCAGCAAACCCCAGAAGCCAAGGGAGAGGCGTGGGACAGATTCTCCCTCACAGACTCCAGGAGGAACTGACCCTGAGGGCACGTCGACCTCAGACTTCTCAGACATTTCCAGAACTGTCCTATAGATGCCTGCCGTGAAAGCCAGTCAGATTGTGATACTTTGTTATGGCAGCCCAAGAGAACAATACAATGGGTATATCCATTTGGTGGAAATTCTTTAGGCTGTGAAAAAAAAAAGTTTTTATTTATTTATTTTGGGCTGTTCTGGGTCTTTGTTGTGGCTTTTCTCCAGTTGTGGCCAGTGGGGACCACTCTCCGTTGGGTTGTGCAGGCTTCTCACTGCAGTGGCTCCTCTTGTTTCAGAGCTCGGGCTCTAGGCACTCGGGCTTCAGTAGTTGCAATGCGTGGGCTCAGTAGTTGTCGTGCATGGGCTTCATTGCTCCACAGCATGTGGGATCTTCCAGGACCACGGATTGAACTCATGTCCCTGGCATTGGCAGGCAGATTCTTATCCACTGTACCACCAGGGAAGTCTGGCTATGAACTAATGATCAATGCACTTTTCTGTATGTGAGATACTTGCCCCAAATATATTGAAATAACGTGTGGATGAGCAAATAATCAAATTTTGAAGTACTGGAACATTCATAAATATTTTAAAAGACTATTGAAGTAATCAGAAAGGAAAATACTGATTACATAAAATGCTAAACTCTACATCAAAATAATGTCTAACAACTAACATTGAAAAAACTCAAAACATTGAGGGATATATTTGTAGCAGTTATAACAACAACAGATTCATAAATGAATGATAAATGTTCAATAGAACTAGAAATCAGAGAAGTCCATGAAGCAAGATAGCATCTTTTATGTGTCAAATTGGCACTTCTTATTTTTAAACAATCATATTCAGGGCTGATAAATCTTAACTGAGATTGACATTCTCCTCTGCTGCTGATGAGACTAATAATAACAAACATTTAAATTCTTGATAGAGGGCTTCCCTGGTGGCTCAGTGGTAAAGAACCCACCTGCCAAGGTGGGAGACATGGGTTCAAACCCTAGTTGTGGAAGATCCCACATATCCCACACACCAGGGAACAGCTAAGTGCGTGTGCCACAACTTCTGAGCCTGTGTTCTAGACCCCTGGCACTGCAGCTACTGAAGCCCGCTTGCCCTGGAGCCTGTGCTCAGCAACAAGAGGGGTCACCGGAGGGAGAAGCCCACTCACTGCAACGAAGAGTAGCGCCCACCTGCTGTAACAAGAGAAAATCCCACACAGCAACAAAGACCCAGCACAACCAAAATTAAATAAGTAAAACATTTAAAAACTATTTAAATGCTTGGTAGATATCAGGCAGCATGCTAAATAGTTGGCCTGTGAGGTCAAGTACCTCTACAGTGAAATATCTTATTTTCCTCTTCACAACAACCCCATCAGATATTTAAAAAGAAGTAAATTGGCAGAAGTACCACACAGAAGTACCAAAAAAGATGTCCTTTTCATCATAGGGGACTGGAATGCAAAAGTAGGAAGTCAAGAGATACCCGGAGAAACAGGCAAATTTGGCCTTGAGTACAAAATGAAGCAGGGCAAAGGCTAACAGAGTTTTGCCAAGAGAACACACTGGTCATAGCAAACACCCTCTTCCAAAAACACAAGGGAAGACTCTACACATGGACATCACCAGATGGTCAATACTGAAATCAGATGGATTGTATTCTTTGCAGCCAAAGATGGAGAAGCTCTATACAGTCAGCAAAAACAAGACCAGGAGCTGACTGGCTTAGATCATGAACTCCTTATTGCCAAATTTAGACTTAAATTGAAGAAAGTAGGGAAAACCACCAGACCATTCAGGTATGACCTAAATCAAATCCCTTATGATTATACAGTGGAAGTGACAAATAGATTCAAGGGATTAAATCTGATAGACAAAGTGCCTGAAGAAATATGGATGGAGGTTCCTGACATTGTACAGGAGGCAGGGATCAAGCCCATCCCCAAGAAAAAGAAATACAAAAAAGCAAAATAGTTGTCTGAGGAGGCCTTACAAATAGCTGAGAAAAG
Source organism: Bos taurus (assembly GCF_002263795.3). Lineage (NCBI taxonomy): Eukaryota > Metazoa > Chordata > Mammalia > Artiodactyla > Bovidae > Bos > Bos taurus. The sequence goes on from NC_037339.1 coordinate 15,923,503, forward strand.
AAGAGAAGGGAAAAACAAAGGAGAAAAGGAAAGGTATACCCATTTGAATGCAGAGTTCCGAAGAATAGCAAGAAGAGCTAAGAAAGCCTTCCTCAGTGATCAGTGCAAAAAAATAGAGGAAAACAATAGAATGGGAAAATCTAGAGATCTCTTCAAGAAAATTTGAGATACCAAGAGAACATTTCATGCAAAGATGGGCACAATAAAGGACAGAAATGGCATGGACCTAACAGAAGCAGAAGATATTAGGAAGAGGTGGCAAGAATACACAGAAGAACTAGAAGAACCAACCTAGAGCTAGAATCTTGGAATGTGAAGTCAAGTGGGCCTTAGGAAGCATCACTATGAACAAAGCTAGTGGACGTGATGGAATTCCAGTTGAGCTATTTCAAATCCTGAAAGATGATGCTGGGAAAGTGCTGCACTCAATATGTCAGCAAATTTGGAAAACTCAGCAGTGGCCACAGGGCTGGAAAAGGTCAGTTTTCATTCCAATCCCAAAGAAAGGCAATGCCAAAGAATGTTCAAACTACCGCACAATTGCATTCATCTCACACGCTAACAAAGTAATGCTCAAAATTCTCTAAGCCAGGCTTCAACAGTATGTGAACCATGATGAAGTACAAGCTAGAATCAAGATTGCCAGGAGAAATATCAATAACCTCAGACATGCAGATGACACCAATGTTATGGCAGAAAGCAAAGAAGAACTAAAGAGCCTCTTGATGAAGTGAAAGAGGAGAGTGAAAAAGTTGGCTTAAAACTCAACATTCAGAAAACTAAGATCATGGCATCCGGTTCCATCACTTCATGGCAAATAGATGGGAAAACAATGGAAACAGTGACAGAATTTATTTTGGGCTCCAAAATCACTGCATATGGTGACTGCAGCTGTGAGATTAAAAGACTCTTGCTCCTTGGAAGAAAAGTTATGTCCAACCTAGACAGCATATTACAAAGCAGAGACATTACTTTGCCAACAAAGGTCCATCTAGTCAAAGCTATGGTTTTTCCAGTAGTCATGTATGGATGTGAGAGTTTGACTATAAAAATAGCTGAGTGCTGAAGAACTGATGCTTTTGAACTGTGGTGTTGGTGAAGACTCTTGAGAGTCCCTTTTGCAGGGAGATGCAACCAGTCCATCCTAAAGGAAATCAGTCCTGAATATTCACTGAAGGACTAATGCTGAAGCTGAAATTCCAATACTTTGGCCACCTGATGTGAAGGACTGACTCATGAAAAAGACCCTGATGCTGGGAAAGACTGAAGGTTGGAGGAGAAGAGGATGACAGAGGATGAGATGGTTAGATGGCATGACCGACTCAATGGACATGAGTTTGAACAAACTTCGAGAGTTGGTGATGGACAAGGAAGCCTGGTGTGCTGCAGTCCACGGGGTCGCAAAGAGTTGGACACAACTGAGCAGCTGAACTGAACCGAACCACATGGTTGGATTGAAAGGGGCCAATTTAGTATAAAATTGATAAGAAGCCTTTGGACCCTGAGCTCCTATTGGTAGGAAGCAAACTGAGAAAACTTTTGAGCAGAAAACCTGGGCTACCTTTTATGAAAAAGAAAAGATGACCTCCAGGGTAGAAACAAGAGCTCAGAGGCTGGAGTTGAAAGTTGTGGAGACTCATTTTCAGACCTGGCCTAGGCAAGGAACTTTCACCATAGAAAGTGATAGCCATGACTCTGTATGATTTTTGAGGCTTGATTACCCAAGGCATTGCCATTCATACCTTGCATTTTTTACCAGCTCACTTTGAGAGAAGCCAGAAATCATGCTTTCGGGACCCTCCAGACCCTGAGAAACTTAGACCCAGACCCTGCAGCCAAGCTGCTTATGAGTTGCTGATCCACAGGTACCGTGATGCATATTTGTGTTTGTTGCGGCTTTGAACCATTCGTTTTGGGGTAATTCAATGTGTGTGTATTGTTGATGAAGCAAATGACTAATTATGGTGGTGTCATTGATGTAAGAGAAAGGAACCACAGGTATAAGATTGATGAGGTCTGAAAAATACTGTAATCTTGAATTCAAATGGCAATCATTGCAAGGGAGTATTTTATGTTAAGGAGCAGGCAGAGCAGGAGGAGGAGAGAAGGACGAGGAGGGGGAGGGGAAAGCCAAAGCAAAGTTGCTTAATTCTGTCCACAGAAAAGACCTTGAAGATGAATACCTTAAAACCCAGCTTCTATATAAAATTTCCCACTTAGAAGCAAACAAACTGGATCTGTTTAAAGAAATGACTAGCTCTAGATCTGGAACAGAAAATGTTTAAGATGAGCCTGGAACATCCCATAACAACAGGAAGTAAGGATGTAGTTTTTAAAAAGCACTAGGGAAAAAAAGCTAGGATCTGTTTAAGGATTTAGAAAGCAAAGTGAAGAGGCTCCTACTGGCTGAAGATGGGACCGTTGGCACATGATTAAGAATAATAACTGCAGTGGACTGAAACACATCAAATATGTTTAAATCCACGCATTCATAATGATGCTAGAAAAACTAATTAGTTCCATTTGCATGGTGCTTGGCACTTAATTCATTATTTTGATAACTGGCAAATAAAGGGAATAAATTACACGTTTATCCTGCCTTCTATGAGCTATGCCTCAATATAATTAGAGTCAATGAAGAGAACTTTCTCCTTATAACTTCAGTTAACGAATGTAGAAATAGTGGTAAAGTGAGAATATTCATCTGTTTGAAATTCCTAATGAAATAATGAATCTGGGCAGTGATCATCTTTGACTTCTGCACAGAAGGACAACCAGGTATTGGGTACCTCCTGGGAAGTGTCAAAAAAGCAGTCCTACCAAAGGAACAACATGAATCTGATCAAACTTTGAGATGTAGCTAACATTTTTTAGAGAATATAGGGGACAGAGGAACATGATCAATGACAAAATAGAATATGATAAATGACAAAATGGGGAGGTCCTATTAGCAAAATCAGGTCATTGGAAACCCTACAGGAAAAATGACCAGTTTATTTAATAAATAAAACAGTGCTTAGAGAGAGAAGGATGGTAGAAAGGAGAGAGAGAGAGACATCATGTTTCAAATAGTTTTTTAAATGTGCAAAAATGCCCAATGTATATTAAATTGGGAAATCAGGATATGAAATTATAAAACAAAGCCATCTGATTTTTAAATAAACATACAGCATGAGAGAAAAAATGTTCAGAAAACAAAGTGTTTTGTAGCAGGATTATTGGTAATTTTGGAATATTGTTCTGTATTTTTCCAATCTGTTTTAAGACACAAGTATAACTGTTCTAATCACTGTCCTTCTTGAAATAAGGACAAATAGATAAATTAGTAAATGCATGTCTATAGAGAGGGAAGGGGACAGCGTATTAACACTTGTTTTTTTCACGTGGTGGCCCTATGCTGTCCATTGAGATTGTCTTCTGTAAGAAAGAACACTGGCATATCCCATTGGATTGTAATGTGTTGGTGGGTCCCCTCTCACCAGCAACAGGTATATATTTTATTAAGGGTCCTTTAGGAAAGACTTGAATTCAAATGAACCACCAGCCCTTCTAACTCTGAGATGGGTGTGAGAAGTAAGCCCTCATGGGACAGTTGAGGAAGGTCAGTATCTGAATTATGAAGCCTGACTTTCAGCACATGATGAACAGGAAAAGGAAACAAACTGCCCTGACACAACCCGGGTTGGGTACAGCTGGTTCAGAAGCAACAAGTTTATCCTGTAATGTTGCCAAGGCAACAGCATCTGCTTCTCACACTGCCGAGGGTGGGAGGAGGGAGCAAAGAGGAGCAATAAAGAGGCAGAATGATTCTGTACATCTTTCCTAGGAAAACAGGAAAGAAGGCTGTAAGATATTGACTATTTTCTGGATGAACGTGCTTCCATAATGCTTAAAGTGTCATCAGGGAAAGGCAAATGGTGTTTTTCATATTACAATCTGCCTTGAACCAAATAGGAGCCCCGTGCCTCTTGTAATATTGTCATTTTCCCTTCTGTGACTCCTAACAGCAGTGGACAGGGCTTTCTTACAGTTCTGTCCCCTTGAGTGTGAAAGCACATTGATGCTTTCTTGTGACATTTACTGCAACATCTGTTCACGCGGCTGAAAGATGCTTATTATGTTTCGACTGTGTCTGGATTTGCAAGGGAAGAAGAGAGGAAAGGAATGGCCTTGGTTCGCCTCCTCCTCTTCTCCTCCCCTTGGCTCCTGCCTCCAGATCTTTCTACCTGTAAAGGAGGAGGATGAAGCAAGGACAAAGTGGCAGTGAGGAGGGAAATGGAGCAGCAGGTCTGGGAAGTGTGCTAGAGATATTTTTAGCTGAGGGCAAAACAGACAACAGGCTATCTGGCCACGAGGCAGCCCGCGTGGGGACACCGGGAGCCTGGGAAGAGCTGAGTCAGGGCCAAGGTAAGCGGGGCTGGAGCCCAGCTCTGCATCTAATGGCCTTAGAGGGAGATCGGAGCTGGAGACGAAGACAGAGCTCTGGAGAAGCTCAGTGGCATATGTTGAGCATCAAAATTGTTCTCAAACTGGAGAAACACTCAGCTCAGTTGCCTGGGCTCAGGGAAGGATGCTCTTTCCTGCCTGAACCTCATTTCATGTGTTTAGAACCTGAAGCAAACAGTCTCTGGGTAGCTCTCACAGGCTCAGAAACAAAGATAATTTAGACCCCTGCCTGTGCCCAGTTGGGACTGAATTTTTTTTTCAAATGCAACTGCTTTTACGACATGGCAGGATGTTCCAGAGGTCAAAAGCCTGAACTTGAGAGTCAGGCAAATCAGGGGAACCTGAATCTGACCCTCCAGGCCCACCGCTTTCAGCTGCTTATACATTACTCATTACGCATTATTTCACTGGAGTCACATTTACAAGGGAAATGCAGGTAACCCAGCCTCCCCAGGCCTTACCTTCCTCTCTTTTGGTGGGCTGCGAGGGCCGACTTCCTAGTGGCAGGCTGTGAATTTGGGGGCACAGTGCTTGGGACTTTCCTGTATTGTCATTCTCATTTGTCTTTGAACATATCTTTGAAAAGTGGGAAGGAATGGAGTTCACCTGTGTTTGCTTCTTGGATTTGAAAGTGACACCAGATTAGGTAGAAACCCTGATCAGAAAGTTCTGTCCTGGGACTTCCCTGATGGTCAAGCGGTTAGGAATCTGCCTTCCAATGCAGGGACACGAGTTCGATCCCTGGTGGGGAACTAAGATTCCATGTGCTGCGGGGCAGCTACGCCTGCACAGCACAACTAGAGAGAAGCCTGTGCCACAACCGAGACCTGATGAAAAGTGAAAGTGAAAGTTGCTCAGTCGTGTCCGACTCTTTGCAACCCCATGGACTATACAGTCTATGGAATTCTCCAGGCCAGAATACTGGAGTGGGTAGCCATTCCCTTCTCCAGGGGATATGCCTGACCCAGGAATTGAACCAGGGACTCCTGCATTGCGAGTGGATTCTTTACCAGCTGAGCTACCGGGGAAGCCCTGATGCAGCCAAATAAATAAATATTTTAAAAAAGGAAAAAAAGAAAGTTCTATTACAAGTTGGCAATGGACTTGTATTAAAGTTCTCTAGAGAAACAGAATCATCAGATTTTATATATATATGTATATATATAATATAATATATATTACATAATATATTATGTAATATATTACTTATTCTATCTCATATATAGCTATAATTATATAATATGTATCTATAATCTCTATGTATTATATATAGAGAGAGACAGCAAGGGGCCGGGGGTGGAATTTATTTTACAGAATTGGCTCATACATAATGGATGCAGGCAAGTTCAAAATCTTCAGGCAGGCCAGCAGACTAGAACCCAGGGAAGAGCCGACGCTGCAATTTTAAGTCCACAGGCAGAATTTCCTCTTCGTCAAGGAGATCAGTTTTTTCTATTAAGGCCTTCACCTAATTGGATGAAGCCTGCCCACATTATAGAGGGTAATTTGCTTTACTCAAAGACTGCTGATTTAAATGTGAAACTCATCAAAAAATACTTTCACAGAATTATCTAGAGCTATGTTTGACCAAATATCTGAGTACCATGACCTAGCCAAGTTGACAGATAAAATTGACCATGACAGGACCCCCTTTTGCCCTGTCCAAACACAGGTACCTCCTCACAAGCCAGTAACCATGACCCCAAAGAGTCACTCACGCCATAAGTAAGTTCCATGAAGGTAGCTAATTTCATGGCATCTGCAGAAGAGCTGGGACCAGCTATTTTATTTTTTCTTTATTTGTGCTATACCTTTCTTTAGGAGAGAAAAAAAATCAAAACACAGCAAAAATTGATAGCAGGAATTATGTCAAAAAGGTAATTTTCACCACAGGTCCTGGGGTTAATATGTATTTATTCCAAATATCGTAAACATTAAGGGAAAGAGGGCAATATTTAAAGGGAGCTCTAGATTGGGGACCAGAGATTCAACACTCTACCCTACCATTTAGGCAAATGTCCTAATTCACAATGAGGTGGATAATTACACCTGCACCAAATCAGGGAGCAGAGAGGCCTTACCACGATCATCTATACCAAAGTGCACAGATATCAATTATACTTGAGTCTGGAAAGGCTTGAAAGCTGAAACCTTGCTGTATGAACAGAAAGTGTTGCTGCTCTTAACACTGCAAGTAAGGGAAGAGGGAACCAAGCCACCTATCTCTGAGGCTGACACCTCACTCTTTTCTCTTGAGTGAAATCCCGCTATGTCCTGACAGCAGTCTCAGCTGTTCCTCTTGTGGCTGCTGGCCCACCTCTCTTTGTTCGGTGCCCACGAGTGGTACAGAGCTCTTTCTGTAAGCTGCTGTCAGGAAGGGTGCACGTCCTAGTTGGGAGTTCAAAGGGCTAAGGTTTTAAACAGGATGTTCAAAGTGCCTCTTATGCATTGAGGGGGAAAGACTCTTAGACACTTGCTAAAAGTGTAAATTGGTACAAATCCTGGGGTACAGTTTGGAAATTTCTAGCAAGTGCCTCAAAAATGTGTATGTACCTAGTAATTCCATTCTAAGGACTTTATCCTTAAGAATGTAACAGACGAGTATGCAAATATAAGTACAGGGATACTCATTAGTATCATACTCATTTGACTGAAGCGACTTAGCAGCAGCAGCAGCAGCATTAGTTTTAAAAGTGAAATACTGCAAGCAACCTGAATATCCAGTGATATCCAGGGGTTCCCAGGAGGCACTAGTGGTAAAAAATCCACTTGCCAGTGCAGGACACACAAGAGATGTGGGTTCCATCCCTGAGTTGGGAAAGTCCCCTGGAGTAGGAAATGACACCCCACTCCAGTATTCTTGCTTAGAAAATTCCATGGACAGAGGAGCCTGGTGGGCTATGGTTCAGGGGATCACAAAGAATTGGACACAGCCGAGTGACTGAACACCACCATCTAGGACTGCATATTATCATCCATTTTGAGAGTAGAATATTATTTAACCATTAAAAATAATAAAATGATCATGGGCATGTGTATACAAAAATATTCATGATACATTAAGGGGAAAAGTAAGTCATAAAATATTAACTATAGATTTAATTCCATTAAAATATATACACAGATATATGAAAAAGTTTTGATGATGTCTTAGTTCATTTCAGCTGCTATAATAAAATACCATAGACAAGGTGGCTTATAGCAACAGAAATTTTTTTTCTCATAGTTCTGGAGGCTGGGAAGTCCAAGTTAAAGGCATGGGCATGTTCAGTGTCTGCTAAAGACCCACTTCCTGATTTGAAGATGGAAGTCTTTTACATACTGTTTCCTCACATGATGGAAGGGAGGAGGGAACTCTGTGAGGTCTCTTTTATAACGACACTAAACCCATTCATGAGGCCTCCACCCTCATGACCTAATCACTTCCCAAAGGTCCTGCCTCCTAATCCTATGACATTGGAGGTTAGCATTTCAATGTATTTGGGGGGAGACATACACATTCAATCTATAGCAATGGATATATACCAAAATATTTACTGTCATTTTCTGAGTAATAGAATGTAGAATTAATAGAATTCAACCAATAGAATGGTTGATTAACTCTTTTTAGTATCTGTATTTTCTATATTGAATGTATCAGTTCAGTTTAGTCGCTCAGTTGTGTCTGACTCTTTGTAACCTCATGGACTGCAGCACACCAGGCTTCCTTGTCTTTCAACAACTCCCGGAGCTTGCTCAAACTCATGTCCATCGAGTCAGTGATGCCATGCAATCATCTCATTGTCTGTCGTTCCCTTCTTCTCCTGCCTTCAATCTTTCCCAGCATCAGGGTCTTTTCCAGTGAGTCAGTTCTTTGCATCAGGTGGCCAAAGTATTGAAGGTTCAGCTTCAGCATCAGCCCTTCCCATGAGTATTCAGAGTTGATTTCCTCTAGGATTGCCTAGTTTGATCTCCTTGCAGTCCAAGGGACTCTCACGAGTCTTCTCCAGTTCAAAAGCATCATTCTTCAGCATTCAGCTTTCTTTATGGTCCAACTCTTACATCCATACATGACCACTGGAGAAATCATAGCTTTCACTAGACGGACCTTTGTTGGCAAACTAATATCTCTGCTTTTTAATATGCTGTCTAGGTTGGTCATAACTTTTCTTCCAAGGAGCAAGCGTCTTTTAACTTCATGGTTGCAGTCACCATCTGCAGTGATTTTGGAGCTCAAGAAAATAAACTCTGTTACTGTTTCCATTGTTTCCCCATCTATTTACCATGAAGTGATGGGACTGGATGCCATGATCTTTGTTTTTTTTAGGTCAGCCTTTTCACTCTCTTCTTCCACTTTCATCAAGAGGCTCTTTAGTTCCTCTTCGCTTTCTGCTGTAAGGGTGGTGTTATCTGCATATCTGAGATTACTGATATTTCTCCCAGAAATCTTGATTCCAGCTTGTGCTTCATCCAGTGCAGCGTTTCTCATGATGTACCCTGCATATAAGTTAAATAAGCTGGGTGACAATATACAGCCTTGACGTACTGCTTTCCCAGTTGGAACCAGTCTGTTGTTCCATGTCCAGTTCTAACTGTTGCTTCTTGACCCACATACAGATTTCTCAGGAGACAGGTCAGGTGGTCTGGTATTCCCATCTATTTAAGAATTTTCCACAGTTTGCTGTGATCCACACAGTCAAAGTCTTTAGCCTAGTCAATGAAGCAGAAGTAGATGTTTTTCTGGAATTCTCTTGCTTTTTCTATGATCTAACAGATGTTGTTGGCAGTTTGAGCTCTGGGTCCTCTGCCTTTTCTAACTATTGAGTATATGGTTACTTACATAACTAAGAATATAAAGGGGGAAAATGCCTTTCCTATGTGCCCTCTGGTCTGCTCATCTTTGATTCGAAGGGTGAGTGCTGTGTATTTCTAGGCCCATTAGGACATCTGGGGAGGAAAATTGTTCTTGGCATTATTTGTTATTTTTCACCTTCCACTGGCATTTTAACATCAATGTTGATAATAAGCTCTCAGACTGATATTCTCTGTGCTGTCAAAAAGAAAATTCTAGCAGACACCAACACTGCATAGCTCTTTCTATCAAGTCTAGATCACGGACCATTTCAAGGTAAAGCAGTCGTTTAATTCCATAAGAGCACCATATTGTCACATAGACTGTAGTTCCTTGAGGTTGTTAACAAAAGTTCATCAAGAAGTTTCTGGGGTTAATGGTAAAAACCAGAAGTCAGGAACATAAACAAAGGTGACACTGAGGAACCTTGATAGGTATGTGTGTGTGTGTGTGTGTGTGTGTGTGTGTGTGTGTGTGTGTTTCTGTGAGCAGGGTTGATAATCTTCCTTCTGTTTGGCCAACCATGTGAGCTGATATTTTAAGTGTATGTAATGGCAGGACTTGAAATGATGCTATTTCTTGATAACACTGGGGCATTTCACCCTGAGTGCTCTTTTACCTTGAGATATGCAGGTAACCCAGAAAACAGCCAGCACTCTTCAGATTGGACACTGCAGAAATGCCAGTGTATAATCATATTACCCTGTTCTCCTTTTACACTGTTGACCTGTAATCAGAGATTTAGTCTCCTGACTGCATGTATGTTGGGATACTTGAAGTAGTTTCAGGCTTTGAGATCCTGAAACACCAAGCAGAAGGCTCAAATCATTCTATTTCTTAAAGAGGCAGCAAGTCATGAGTCAAGATGGAGAGAGAAGAGGATTTCAGGTAAGAAGATGAGTGTATACCCCTGGATCTGCAGCGTCAGATCAGCTCAGGAGGCAGGTGCTCGGTGTTCTGAATGGCCTCTTGCTTCTCCCCATTCTCATGCAACCACAGAGATGACAGATTCTTCTCTTGCCACATCTCTACCACCTCAGAACTAGTCTTTATTTGCATTTCTCTCAGAGTATGTACCTTATCCTGCCTTGTGTTATAGTAAAATATGAAGACTTCGTAGACTCTAAGTAAATTGCAAGCTCCCTGAGAGCACTGACAGTTTCTACATTGGCTTACTGCTGATGATGTCCAGATAACTCAGTATAAAAAAAAAAAAAAGAATGAATGAATGAATAGATAGTAGCCCTCAAAATTTACTCACTTCCATTGACAGAAAGAACACAAAGTTGATGCTCTTTAGGAAAAACGAAAGCTGACTTTTCAATCTCCTAATGGTTCGGTGGTTGTGTGTGATTCTTTCTTCTCAGAGAAGACTTGGCTCTGATATCCCTGACGTCACCACTTTGATGCTTTCTTACACTTCCCCTTCCAGTAGAGAAGGTGAATTTATTAATAGCAATGCAATCCAAGGGGTTCATTATTCAAGGACCTGTTCTTATCTGGGACTCAGCCTGGTCACTTTCTTTTTGAATGCCACTGGTGACAAGCTGTCCAATGGTGGATCAGGCTTAGTCTTTCCACCTACAGTCTAGAAAGTGGGTTCATCAAACTACTCCATAGATATATATTATTTAACTATTACATGCACTTCATGGCAAATAGTTGGGTAAAAGGTGGATACAGTGACAGGTTTTATTTCTTGGACTTCAAAATCACTGTGGACAGTGACTGCAGCCATGAAATTAAAAAACATAGCTCCTTGGAAGAAAAGCTATGACCAACCTAGACAGCATACTAAAAAGCAGAGACATCACTTTGCCCACAAAGGTCTGTCTAGTCAGAGCTATGGTTTTTCTGGTGGTCATGTTCGAATGTGAGAGTGGGACCGTAAAGGATGCTGAGTGTGGAAGAACTGATGCTTTCAAATTGTGGTGTTGGAGAAGACTCTTGAGAGTCCCTTGGACTGCAAGGAGATCAAACCAGTCAATCCTAAAGGAAATCAATCCTGAATAGTCATTGGAAGGACTGATACTGAAATTGAAGCTCCAATCCCTTGGCCACCTCATGAGAAGAGCTGATTCATTGGGGAAAAAACCTGATGCTGGGAAAGATTGTGGGAAAGAGAAGAAGGGGGAAACAAAGGATGAGATGGTTGGATGGCATATCCGACTCAGGGAACATGAGTTTGAGCAAATTCCGGGAGATAGTGAAGGACAAGGAAGCCTGGCGTGCTGCAGTCCATGGGATCACAGAGAGTCAGACATGACTTAGCAACTGAACTACAACTTTTACTATCCAAAGACACCAGGAAGCTTTTCCTACTCCCCTCCACCCACATTATCCTTCCCTACCCTTAAGACAAGAGGTCCTCAGATGCACATGCCTTCAGCACAAGCAGATACCATGAAAATGTTCACCTGGTGGTTTCATCCCATCGACCCACAGTGGTGAGGGGAGAGGGGTGCGTGACAACAGAGGATGAGATGGTTGGATAGCATCTCTGAATCAATGGACATAAATTTGAGCAAACTTCAGGAGCTAGTGAAGGACAAGGGAGACTGGTATGCTGCAGTTCATGGGGTCACCAAGAGTTGGACATGACTTAGCGACTGAACAGCAATTACATGCACAACCCTGAAAAGGTACAATACTCATATTTATAGGATTTTTGGACTGAGTAGGAAAGTAAAGTGGCTTTTTGTAGAGTACATGGAGTAGTCTAAACCACTTAATCCAACTCTGTTACAGAAAAGACTGTACCAAACCATTCCAAGGCATCCTCATCACCAACATCCCCTCTTCTTCCTTCTCCTTTCTCCCCCTTCCCCTCCCCCTTCCTTCCCATTCCTCCTCCCCCCCTCCTCCTGCTCCTCCTCCCCTTCCAATCATCAGCCACAACCATCACCAAAGGCCCTGTGTACTAAGTATTATGCTCAGTGCGGGAAATGAAGCCCGGGAACCATTGGATCAATATATATGCATTCGTAGAACAGTCTTTCATGGTGTCATTTTTAATGGTGGACTGAAAGAGACTTCATCTTCCCTTTCTAATGGTATCCTGGGATTCTGTCATTTCTTTGAAGGAGGTGCTAATAATGGTAATAAGCATGTATAGTGATTTGCTGGCCCCATGCCCCTCTCCCTGTCTCCAGGTTCACAGGAGCATGGCCAGAAGCCAACTCTGGGTGTTTCTGTTAAAGGTGGCCACAGCCTCCCCACTGAGAGCTCCCAGGAGAGGGAGGCTGCCTCTGTAATCAGGTAGCTGCCCCAACTTGAGCTCCTCCAAGAAATATGAGCTGCAAATGTTATTATATGCATTAGCCCTTCCTTCCTTCCTCCTATGGTACCTGTAGGTCTTTATTCAGTGAGGGAACTCCACTCTCCCTCACCTCAGAGTTAAATGGAGCCTTGTGCTTGCTGCATGCTAAGTCACTTCAGTCATGCCCAACTCTTTGGGACCCCATGGGCTGTAGCCCTCCAGGCTCCTCTGTCCATGGGATTCTCCAGGCAAGAAAACTCGAGTGGGTTGCCATGCCCTCCTCCAGGGCATCTTCCCAATCCAGGGACTGAACCTGTGTCTCTTATGTCTCCTGAATTGGCAGGTGGGTTCTTTACCACTAGTGCCACCTGGAAAGCCCATAATGGAGCCTCAAGTGCCCCCAAATCACTGGGTCAAATCCTCCAGGAATCATTAAAAAAATGTTTCCAGGAGTGAGTGCTATCTGGCAAGGAATTCATTCACTTTCTGGAGCTCCTCATTTCCTTCCATTATGTTAATTATCCCAACTCAATAGCCTCATCCCCTGCCCAGCCCCTGCACACATTTCCCTCTCCTCCCCCACCCCAGGGAAGACACTGATTGATGCTGAAGTCACAATCCATACAATTTTGTGATGGTCTGGTACTCCAGACAATTGCCCTGCAGCAGCCACTGGCTGTCCTCAGCCTGTGCCAGAACAACCACAGTTTCAGCAGGCTCATTTAGAGCAGCAAGGAGGTCGGAGGTGTGTGCTGGGTGTGCGTTTAGGAGTTTGTGCCACGTGTCTTGGATAAACGCCAAGGTCAGGAAGTCTATAGAGGGTTTTCCTCGTACTTCCTCTTTGATCTGTTTCAATCTGCCTTTGTACCACCTGCAGAGGGGCTGCTCCAGCCGGTTGGCATCACTCCCTTGCACAGTCTGTCTTCACTCAACGCTTATTTATTATTCAATTATTAGAGTTATTGGATGTGCTCATGGCTTATTACCCTCTGGGTGCATTTACAAGTAGGATAGGAAAAACCCACTGCAGTTTAATTTCTGTTGTTACCAAGAAGCCTGTACTTACTGTGAAACCTCATCTTCGTGTCATAAAGCTTTTATGGCATATTTATCTTCTCAAACCTCGATTTTCCTTTTAGGGGCTACCTAAAATGTATATATGCATTCTCCATACAAAGTAGGTTAGAAGCAAGCGCTACTGATCAACAAGCTGGGCAAAGAGCCAAGAGCCCCAGCTACTGGGGAGAGGAGCCTGTGAGCTAAAACCTGCTCCCTGAAGGTGATACCTGGTTCTTGATCATGTCTACATTTGCTTCCCAGACTGTGTTTCCATCCCTTTCTGGTCTTTCTCCAAAGCTTGTTCTCTCTCTTCTCTGTGATGTGTGGACAAACACCTGTGCATACAAGCACGTGCACACACACGTGTACACACACACACACACACACACACACACACACACATAGCAGCCTCCTATCCACAACACAAACAAAGACGTATCAACAGTTTTCTGGGGACAGTGGGGACACGTTTCATGTCATCATAACAGACCTCCATTTTGGATTCTTTCAGAGGAGAGAAGGTTGCTAATTTTCTCTCTTCCTGTAAACCCTTTTGCAGAAGGAAGGCCAAGAATACATGGACTGTACCCAGGGCTGGTCTGCTTCTCTGCACATGATAAAAGATTCATAAAGCACCAAGAATGCAGACCGCTTCTTCCCAGGTGGCTCGGTGGTAAAGACTCCACCTGCCAATGCAGGAGACGCCGTTTCGATCCCTGGGTCGGGAAGACCCCCTTAGAGGAAAGGGCAACCCACACAAGTATTCTTGCCTGGAGAATCCCATGGACAGAGGAGCCTGGCAGGCTACAGTCCATGGCGTCACAGAAGAGTCGGCCACAACTGAGCAGCTGAGCACACGTGCCCGAGTGCGGACCCTTTCTGCTTCCTGCTGCGGAAGAGGAATGCTCGAGTGAAAGGGGCCTGGGAATCAAGTGTTATTATTCTGGCTATAAATGTTCAGTGATTGTCAAGAACACAAGGGAACATGAGAGATCTGTCGTTCCTTCTTTCTCACTTTCCCTCATTCATGTCATTGTCTTAGGGTAGCTAGTCCATCCCAATGGTTAGGCAGCACACCCCTATGACTCGGCGCCCTGGCATCACTGCAGGACCATCTGGAGCCCACGTGATGTCTTTGCCTCCTGACAGCTCATGTCACAGGTCCAGACCCTGTCTCCCCACTGGGTATTTACCAGAATTTGTGCTCTACCTTCTCAAGTTCCCTGCGGGACCAGGGCAGCACGTAGCTCTGATCTCTCCTGGCAATAACATGTGGACGCTTTATCCAGTCAGAGTTTCAAGGCTCGAAAGGAATGTGTCCCAAAGTACTTATAAGCAACCAGAGCCTGACATGCTCTGGTTACTCTCTGGAGAACAACCTAGGACTGGCCAAGGCAGTTTCTGTTGTTGTTCAGTCACTAAGTTGTGTCTGACTCTGCAATCCCATGGTCTGCAGCACACCGGGCTTCCCTGTCCTTCACTCTCTCTCAGAGTTTGCTCAAACTCATGTCCATTGAATCAGTGATGCTAGCAAACCATCTCATCCTCTGTCACTTCCTTCTCCTCCTGCCCTCAGTCTTTCCCTGCATCAGAGTTTTTTCCAGTGTGTTGGCTTTTCGCATCAAGTGGCCAAAGGATTGGAGCTTCAGATTCAACATCAGTCCTTCCAATGAATATTTAGGGTTGATTTCCTTTTGGATTGACTGGTCTGATCTCCCTGCTGTCCAAGGGACTCTCAAGTCTTCTCCAGCACCACAGTTCAAAAGCATCAATTCTTTGGTGCTCAGCCTTCTTTACAGTCCAACTCGCACATCTGTACATGACTACTGGAAAAACCATAGCTTTGAGTATACAGACCTTAGTCGGCAAGTGATGTCTCTGCTTTAACTAGAGGCCATCTGAAATAGTCCATATGTTGGACTTGGCTGGATGGGCTGGAGTCCCCAGAGAGAGCATTACATAGGCTTCCATTCTGGCCTGTGAGGGAGTCACTGTGTCTGAACCTGGAGCTATAGGAAAGTCAGAGGGCAGCAGGGCCTTCACTCCAGTGATCCCCAAAGCCATAAGCCCAGAGGCATCTGGTCTCCTTAAAGCAAATGTGCAATTCACGTGGATCTGAGTTAGGGGGTTTGGCTTGTTCTGCCTGGGGTCCTGCTCAGCTAGCAAAAGCAACACTAGCTCTGAAGCCCTGAAGAGGAACATTCAGAGTATTTAGACACTAAAAGAGTGTTTGCTGATTGTCCATTGATTTCCTACTGCTGCTCTGTTATCTGGGGAGCCGGAAGCGCTTTCTCCCTCAAAACCCTCCCTCCATATAATTTGCCAAGCTCAACAGGACAGCACCTGAACAAAATGCTCTTCCGCAGGAGGCTGCGTTAGTGCGTCATTTTCATCTCAGCATCCCTCTTCCTTTAGAGGTGCCCACAGCAATTCTCACTCCCTCCTGCCTCTCTAAACAGTTTCCATTGCCCATTTCCTGATGATGCACTTAGGTTTGTCTCTTGAAAAACACTGTTATTCCACCCCAGAAATACAGCCCCCCAAACTGTTGCATCTGGTCCTTTTTTTATTCTTTTTTTGCATCCAGCCTTTTTTTTTTTTTTCCCCTTCACTGTTTGAATCAGAGGTCAAGGGCGTCTGATGCTGCAGTACAGTAACCAGCAATCACTTATTGGACTAGCTCCCTGGGAGAAAAGCTTTGCCCGTTGAATTGCAAATGGCTGATCAAAAGCAGTAAATCTTTTCCAAGAACAAGGTCTGGCTTTGCCATGTTGGGCTTTGCCAAATATTTCAAATGGCCTTTCTGGTCTAAGCAAGGTGGGGTGTTGGTATTTATCATTAGTTGAAGGCAGTGTTCTTAAACTATAGGTCCTGATCCACTTCCTGCATGCTCAGTGACTTCAGTCATGTATGACTCTTTGCCTACAGTCCCTGCCAGGATCCTCTGTCCATGGGATTTCCCAAGCAAGAGTACTGGAGTCTTTCAGGAGATCTTCCCCACCCAAGGACTGAACCCTCATCTCCTGCATTGGCAGGTGAATTCTTTACAACTAAACCACCAGGGAAGCCCTATGATCCTCTAGGGGGATCTAAAATCAGTTGAGTGGCTTACAGTGGCAACCCACTCCAGTATTCTTGCCTGGAAAATCCCATGGACAGCAGGCTAAAGTTCATGGAGTCACAAAAGAGTCGGACACAATTTAGTGACTAAACAGCAACATTTTACAATCAGCATCACAAAATAGAATTGAGGGGATTCCCTGGTGGTCCATAGTGTTTATTCCACACTTCCATTGCAGAGGGCATGTGTTGATCCCTGGTCAGAGAACTAAGATCTCTCAAGCCATGTGGTACAACCAAAAAAAAAAAAAGAGAGAGAGAGAAAGAATTGATCAAGTAGAATAAAATAAACATTTGAATACACCTCAAGACAGGCAATGGCACCCCACTCCAGTACTCTTGCCTGGAAAATCCCATGGATGAAGGAGCCTGGTAGGCTGCAGTCCATGGGGTCACTAAGAGTCGGACACGACTGAGCGACCTTACTTTCACTTTTCACTTTCATGCATTGGAGAAGGAAATGGCAACCCACTCCAGTGTTCTTGCCTGGAGAATCCTAGGGACGGTAGAGCCTGTTGGGCTGCCGTCTATGGGGTCGCACAGAGTTGGACACGACTGAAGCGACGCAGCAGCAGCAGCAGCAGCAGCATGTAATATGTAATAAAAGTAGAGTTCTCTGGAAAATTTTTGTTCTGGTATGTATTTATACACACCTAGGTCTATAAATGTGTGTACTGAAAAGTCAAAGTGAAAGTCGCTCAGTTGTGTCCAACTCTTTGCAACCCCATGGACTGTATAGTGGGGTGCAGTATACCCACAATACTAGAGTGGGTAGCCTTTCCCCTCTCCAGGGGATCTTCCCAACCCATCATCGAACCCAGATCTCCTGCATTGCAGGCAAATTCTTTACCAGCTGAGCCACAAGGGAAGCCCAAGAATACTGGAGTGGGTAGCCTATCCCTTCTCCAGCGGATCTTCCTGATCCAGGAATTGAACTGGCATCTCCTGTATAGCAGGCAGATTCTTTACCAACTGAGCTATCAGGGAAGCCTAAGGTAGGACCTAAAATGTATTCCCTTTTTTAAAAAAAAAAATTAATTTATTTTATTTTTTATTTGACTGTGTCAGGTCTTCGTTGTAGCACTTGGAATCTTCACTGGCAGTGCACAGACTCTCTAGTTGAGGTTTGAAAGTTTAGTTTCTCCCAGTCATGTGGGATCTTCATTTCCCAACCAGGGATCGAATTAGCGTCCCCTGCATTGCAAGGCAGATTCTCAACTACTGAACCACCAGGGAAGGCCCCTATTTCTGGTTTTTTTTTTTAATCTTTATTTTTATTGTGAAATATATAAAACTCCCAGCTACATATATGCAATTCATATTTTTTAATTTATTTTTTATTGAAGGAAAATTGCTTTACAAAATTTTGTTGTTTTCTGTCAAACCTCAACCTGAATCAGCCACAGGTATACATATATCCCTTCCCTTTTGAACCTCCCTCCCATCTCCCTCCCCATCCCACCCCTCTAGGTGGATACAGAGCTCCTGTTTGAGTTTCCTGAGCCATACAGCAAATTCCTGTTGGCTATCTAATTTACATATGATAATGTAAGTTTCCATGTTACTCTTTCCACACATCTCACCCTCCCCTCCCCTCTCCCCATGTCCATAAGTCTATTCTCTGTTTCTCCATTGCTGCCCTGTAAATAAAATCTTCAGAACCATTTTTCTAGATTCCGTATTTGTGCATTAGAATATGATATTTATCTTTCTTTTTCTGACTCACTTCAGTCTGTGTAATAGATTCTAGGTTCATCCACCTCATCAGAACTGACTCAAATGTGTTCCTTTTTATGGCTGAGTAATATTCCATTGTGTATATGTACCACAACTTCTTTATCTATTCATCTGTCGATGGACATCTAGGTTGCTTCCATGTTCTAGCTATTGTAAATAGTGCTGCAATGAACAATAGGATACATGTGTCTTTTTCAACCCTGGTTTCCTCAGGAGTGGGGAATCCCTAGGAGTGGGATTCCTGGATCATATGGTGGTTTTATTCCTAGTTTTTTAAGGAATCTTCATACAG
The DNA here is from genome assembly GCF_002263795.3 of Bos taurus. Classification (NCBI taxonomy): domain Eukaryota; kingdom Metazoa; phylum Chordata; class Mammalia; order Artiodactyla; family Bovidae; genus Bos; species Bos taurus. The sequence continues at coordinate 15,942,247 of NC_037339.1, forward strand.
TCTTCTCTAGTGGCTGTATCAATTTACATTCCCACCAACAGTGCAAGCGCGTTCCCTTTTCTCCACACCCTTTCCAGCATTTATTGTTTGTAGACTTTTTGATGACAGCCGTTCTGACCGGTGTAAGGTGATACCTCATTGTGGCTTTGATTTGCATTTCTCTAATAACGAGCGATGTTGAGCATCTTTTCGTGTGTTTGTTAGCCATCTGTATGTCTTCTTTGGAGAAATGTCTGTTTAGGTCTTTTTCCCACTTTTTGATTGGGTTGTTTATTTTCCTAGTATTGCGTTGTATGAGCTGCTTGTATATTTTAGAAATTAATCCTTTGCCAGTTGTTTCATTTGCTATTATTTTCTCCCACTCTGAGGGTTGTGTTTTCATCTTGCTTATAGTTTCCTTATATATGGCTTTTACTATGTTGAGGTTGGGTCCTTCTATGGCCATTTTTTGAAGAGTTTTAATCATAAATGGGCGCTGAATTTTGTCAAAGGCTTTTTCTGCATATATTGAGATTATCATATGGTTTTTATTTTTCAATTTGTTAATATGGTATATCACATTGATTGATTTGGGTATACTGAAGAATTCTTGCATTCCTGGAATAAACCCAATTTGATCATGGTGTATGAGCTTTTTGATGTGTTGCTGAATTCTGTTTGCTAAAATTTTGTTGAGGATTTTTGCATTGATGTTCATCAGTGATATTGGTCTATAGTTTTCTTTTTTTGTGTTGTTTTTGTCTGGTTTTGGTATCAGGGTGATGGTGGCCTCATAGAATGAGTTTTGAAGTGTTTCTTCCTCTGCAATTTTTTGAAAGAGTTTTAGAAGGATAGGCATTAGCTCTTCTCTAAATGTTTGATAGAATCATCCTGTGCAGCCATCTGGTCCTGGGCTTTTGTTTTTTGGGAGATTTTTTATCACAGCTTCAATTTCAGTGCTTGTAATTGGGTTGCTCATAATTTCTATTTCTTCCTTGTTCAGTCTTGGAAGATTGAACTTTTCTAAGAATCTGTCCATTTCTTCCAGGTTATCCATTTTATTGCCATATGTTGTTCATAATAGTCTCATAATCCTTTGTATTTATGCATTGTCTGTTGTAACCTCTCCTTTCTGATTTCTAATTTTGTTGATTTGATTCTTCTCTGTTTTTTTCTTGATGAGTCTGCCCAAAGGCTTGTCAATTTTTTCTCTTCTCAAAGAAACAGCTTTTAGTTTTATTAATCTTTACTATTGTTTCTTTCATTTCTTTTTCATTTGTTTCCACTCTGATCTTTATGATTTATTTCCTTCTACTAATTTTGGGGTGTTTTTTTTTTTTTGGTTCTTTTTCCAGTTGTTTTAGGTGTAAAGTTACATTGTCTATTTGATGTTTCTCTTGTTTCTTGAGGTAGGATTGTATTGCTATAAGCTTTCCTCTTAGAACTGCTTTTGCTACATCCCATAGGTTTTGAGTTGTTATGTTTTCATTGTCGTTTGTTTCTAGAAATTTTTTTATTTCCCTTTTTATTTCTTCAGTAACCTGTTGGTTATTTAGAAACATATTGTTTAATCTCCATGTTTTTGTGTTTCTTACTGTTTTTTTCTTGTAATTGATATCTAGTCTCATAGCGTTGTGGTTGGAGAAGATGCTTGATATGATTTCAACTTTCTTAAATTTATTGAGGTTTGATTTGTGACCCAAGATGTGGTCTATCCTGGAGAATGTTCCATGTGCACTTGAGAAGAAGGCATATTTGTCTGCATTTGGATGGAATGTCCTGAAGATAGCAATGAGATCCATCTCATCTAATGTATCATTTAAAACTTGTGTTTCCTTATTAATTTTCTGTTTTGATGATCTTTCCCTTGGTGGGTGAGTGGGGTGTTAAGTCTCCTACTATTATTGTGTCACTGTCAATTTCTCCTCTTATGTCTGTTAGTGTTTGTCTTATGTATGGAGGTGCTCCTATGTTGGGTGCACAGATATTTACAATTGCTGTGTATTCCTCTTGGATTGATCCCTTGATCATTATGTAGTGTCCTTCCTTATCTCTTGCAATATCCTTTATTTGAAGGTATATTTTGTCTGATATGAGGATTCCTACTCTAGCTTTCTTTTGCTTCCCATTTGCATGGAATATATTTTTCCATCATCTCACTTTCAGTCTATATGTGTCTTTAGGTCTGAAGTGGGTTTCTTGTAGACAGCATATATATGGGTCTTGTTTTTGTATCCATTCAGCCAGTCTGTGTCTTTTGGTTGGAGCATATAATCCATTTACATTTAAACTAATTATTGATATATATGTTCCTGTTGCCATTTTCTTAATTGTTTAGGGTTGAGTTTATAGATCTTTCTCCTTCTCTTGTATTTCTTGACTATATAAGTCCCTTTAACATTTGTTGTTAAGCTGGTGTGGTGGTACTGAGTTCTAACTTCTGCTTGTCAGAAAAGCTTTTTATTTCTCCATCAATTTTGAATGAGATCCTTGTCAGGTACAGTAATCTTGGTTGTTGATGTTTCCCTTTCAGTACTTTAAATATATCCTGTCATTCCCTTCTGGCCTGCAGAGTTTCTGCTGAAAGATCACCTGTTAAATGTATGGGGTTTCCCTTGTATGTTTCTTGTTGCTTTTCCATTGCTGCTTTTAATATTCTTTCTTTGTGTTTAGTCTTTGTTAGTTTGATTAGTATGTGTCTTGGCTGTTTGTCCTTGAGTTTATCCTGTATGGGACTCTGCACCTCTTGGACTTGATTGACTATTTCCTTTTCCATGTTGGGGAAATTTTCAACTATAATCTCTTTCAAAAATTTTCTGATACTCTTTCTTTTTCTCTTCATCTTCTGGGACCCCTATCATTTGAATGTTGGTGCATTTGATATTGTCCCAGAGGTCTCTGAAACGATCCTCAGTTTTTTTCATTCTTTTTACTTTATTCTGATCTTCAGAAGTATTTCCACCACTTTATCTTCCAGGTCACTGATTCATTCTGCTTCAGATATTCTGCTATTGATTCCTCCAGAGTATTTTTAATTTCAGTAATCGCATTGTTTGTCTCTATATGTTTATTCTTTAATTTTTCCAGGTCTTTGTTAATTGATTCTTGCATTTTCTCCATTTTGTTTTCAAGGTTTTTGATCATCTTTACTATCATTATTCTGAATTCTTTTTCAGGTCGTTTGTCTATTTCCTCTTCATTTATTTGAACTTCTATGTTTCTAATTTGTTCCTTCATTTGTGTAGTATTTCTCTGCCTTTTCATTATTTTTTTAAACTTACTGTGTTTGAGGTCTCCTTTTCCCAGACTTCAAGGTTGAATTCTTTCTTCCTTTTGGTTTCTGCCCTCCTAAGGTTGGTTCAGTGGTTTGTGTAAGCCTCATATAGAGTGAGATTTGTGCTGGGTTTTTGTTTGTTTGCTTGCTTCTTTTTTTTTTTTTTTTTTTTTTTTTTTTTTATTTTATTTTTTTTTTAATTTTATTTTATTTTTAAACTTTACATAATTGTATTAGTTTTGACAAATATGCTTGCTTCTTTGTTTTTCCTCTGATGGGCGAGGCTGAGTGAGGTGGTAATCCTGTCTACTAATGATTGGGATTGCATTTTTGTTTTGTTTGTTGTTTAGATGAGGGTGCACAGGGTGCTACTGGTGGTTGTGTGATACTGGGTCTTGTATTCCAGAGGTTTTCTTAGTGTGAGTTCTCACTATTTGATACCCCAGTGGCACCCCACTCCAGTACTCTTGCCTGGAAAATCCCATGGATGGAGGAGCCTGGTGGGCTGCAGTCCATGGGGTCACTAAGAGTCGGACACGACTGAGCGACTTCACTTTGACTTTTCACTTTCATGCATTGGAGGAGGAAATGGCAACCCACTCCAGTGTTCTTGCCTGGAGAATCCCAGGGACGGCGGGGCCTGGTGGGCTGCCGTCTATGGGGTCGCACAGAGTCAGACACGACTGAAGCGACTTGGCAGCAGCAGTAGCAGCAGGGTTAGTTCTCTGGTGGTCTCGGGTCTTGGAGTCTGTGCTCCCACTCCAGAGGCTCAGTGCTTGATCTGGTTGCACTCTTCTTTCTACGTACTGAGCTCCACACCCCCTCAGCACCTAGAGAATGTGAGAATTCTGCTGCCACAAATCCCCCTCCGGGGACTTTCCAGCCAGGCAGGAGGACCATTCGCACCAGCACCTTTTTCTTCTCTTTTCCTTTGTGCTTAGTTCCTAAGGGGGCGCATGCAGAGGCCACACATCTGGCGCCTCAGACCTGAGTTCCTGGCATGAACCAGCTAGGCAGCAGGTCACCTCAGGACGTGTGCAGAAGCGCCTGAAACACAATTCGTATTTTTTAAAGACTAAGCCAAATCCTGAATTCCCATCACTCTGGTTAAGAACTAGGACAGAACCAATACCTTCTAGAAAACATCTGAATGAGACTCCTCTCTTCATTCCCCTCCCTGTCCCAAGAGGTAGCCCCTTTCCTGACTTTTATGATAATAACCCCTTTGCTTTCTTTATAGTTTCAGCACCTATGTATACATCAGGAAAAACAGTTTAGTTTGGTCTGTCTCTGATCCCTTCATAAGAGTTTTCCCCGATCTGCTTCTTTCACCCCATGTTATATTCAGGAGATTTATTCCCGTCAGTGGAGTTCATTTGTTTTCAGTGCTGCGTGCTTTTCTTCCTATGATTGTATCATGATCCATGTTCTGCCCCAGGACTGGGGGACATGGAGATGGTTCCAGATTGGGTGTTCACAAATAGTGCTAGCATGAACCTTCTCCTTCATTGCCTTGGCACACTTGCAAAGGAGTTTCTCTGGCTACACAAGAGACAGGTGTTGGGTTTGTGATTCTTGCATGTTCTACCTGGTGAGGTGCAGTTCAGGGCTTGTACCTATTTCCCCTTACCAGCTCATTCATGGTTTTATTCAAATATTTTTCTGATTGGGTGTTGTGATTTTTAAGAGTTGGAATGCATGAGCCTAAAGACTTCTAAGGTCAGGGGCAGAGGAAGGAGACATTGGGACAAATTGAGAGAGTAGCCTTGACATATACACACCACCATGTGTGAAATAGCTAGCAGGAAGGTGCTGTATAGCACAGGGAGCTCAACTCAGTGCTCTGCGATGACCTAGAGAGATGGGATGGGAGGTGGGAGGGAGGGAGGCACAGGAGAGAGGGGATTTATGTATACTTATATCTGATCCACATTGTTGTACAGCAGAAACTAACACAACTTTGTAAAGCAGTTATATTCCAACTAAAAAGTAAAGTAAAAAAAATGAAGACTCCTAAGGTAATTTTTTTTTAAAAAATAGAACTCAGGATTGTCTCATTGCCTGGTGGTGGTGTTGATGCTGTGTGTGTGTAGATAGGCTCAGAGGAAATTGGAGCAGCAGAAAGGATGCTTATGTTGACTGAGTGCTTGTCTCCTGCCATGCATGGAACTCAATGCTTTTCCGCTTTCCAAGTATCATCTCCTAAATTTTCACATCAGCCTTAGGAGATGCAACTGATCTCACTGGATAGGAGAACTGAGGTTCAGAGGAAATGGAGGACATGCCCAAGGTCACGTGCAGGGACATGCTGGAGCTGGAGCTTGAACCCAAACCTGTGTGTCTCTCAAGGTCTTCTTCCCAGTGCTTCAGGCTGTGCTCCTCTGCCTCACTGGCACATGACCTTGATCCACAGCTGCCCTGATGTGACTGAAGGAGGCATAATTCATGCCAGTGCATTCCTCCCAATACCACGGTGACCCAGCACATGGTCCCTAGGATAAATAGCATGAACAAGAGAGAAACTTGTTGTTTTTAGCTGCTGAGTTGGGCAGCTGTTTTACTGCAGTAAACCTGACCAGTACTCATGGATAAAAATATACAAGCACATTCACATGGTCTCCATTTTTGAGTGCTTGTTTTGAGTTCTTGTTTGAATGTTTAGCACAGGTGGAGGCTTTTCCCTTGGTGTGGGACACTCTCCTGACTACCCAGAGGTGAATCATGGAGGAGAGACGTTTCATTATCAAGATATTCTTAGAATGTTCTTAAGATGTTCTCAAAGCTCTTAATAGTTCATGCAGTAATTAATATATTCTGATGGATTAGTAATTTACCAGCAGAACCCTCAATTTCTATAGCACCACTGGAGGCAGAAAACTCACAGTGTTTAACTGACTTAATTAGTAGCTCAGGGTCACAACTAAGATCATTTATAAGGAAAATGGATAAGATGGGGCGACAAGAAGGACTGATCACTAAAGACTGAGAAAATATGTTATTTGTGGCAATGAAATGAAAGGGTTTCCAGTTCATTGTGTGGGGCTCACATTCAAAGGGCTCTATAGGATAAGGACATTTATTCAGCGAGATACTCAGGAGAACCTCCGTTGCCCTCACCTTCTCTTCAATCCTACTTCATGCCAGGAGTGTGCCCAGAGGCCTCAGCAGCCAGATAATATGGCCCGAGAAGTCCTGATGGAGAAGCTAGAAGGCAGACATGCATGGCGCTGACCCTTTATATACCACATATGATATATGTATCCTATTCTAGATCATATTTTCTTAAGCTAAAGTTGATTTACAGTATTGTGTTAATCAGGTATAAGCAAAGAGATTCCATTACACATACACATAGATATTCTTTTTCATATTCTTTTACATTGTAGGTTATTATAAGATATTGAATATGATTCCCTGTGCTAATACAGTAGGACCTTGTTGTTTATCTATTTTATATATGGTAGCTTATATCTGCTAATCCCAAACTCCTAATTTATCCCTCTCTGCCTTTGCCCTTTGGTAACCATAAATTTCTTTTCTATGTCTGAGTCTGCTTCTGTTTTGTAAATAAGTCCATTTGTATCATATTTTAGATTCCATATACAAGTGATAGCATTTTTTATCTTTCTCTGATTTACTTCATTTAAAATGATGATTTCTAGGTTCATCCACATTGCTGCAAATGGCATTATTTCATTCTTTTTTATGACTGAGTAATATTCCATTGTGTATGTATGCATATGTATGTATATATCATGTCTTCTTTATCCATTCTAGATCATAAATTATATACTACATATATATGATATGTATGCTGCTGCTAAGTCACTTCGGTCGTGTCCAACCCTGTGCGACCCCATAGATGGCAGCCCACCAGGCTCCCCCGTCCCTGGGATTCTCCAGGCAAGAACTCTGGAGTGGGTTGCCATTTCCTTCTCCAATGTATAGAGGTTTGAATAAGAAATTGGTTTACCTGATTGGCAAGTCTAAAACCCATAGAGCAGGACAGAGGCTGGGAACTGAGGCAGGATTTCTATGTTACAGTCTGGAGGCAAAATTTCTACTTCTCCAGGAAATCTAGGTCTTTGCTCTTAAGGCCTTCAATTCACTGAATGAGACCATCATGGACTGAATTATCTCCTCCCAGAATGTGTATATGAAAATCCTAACTTCCAATGCGATATTTGGAGATAGGGTCCGTGTGTGTGTGTGTGCGCGCGCGTGTGTGTGTGCATGCTTATTCACTCACTTGTGAAATGAGGTCACAGAGCGGGGTGTGTGTGCATGTACGTGTGCACTTATTTGCTCAATCATGAAATGAAGTCACAGAGCGGGGCCCTAAGCCCCAGGACTGGTCCTTATAAGAAGAGGAAGTGACACCAGGGAGGAGCTCACAGAGGGAAAAGCCAGGTGAGGACACAGAGAGAAGGGCTCCAGGTTAAGGAGAGATCAGGAAAAAACCAGGCCTAGTAGCACCTTGGTCTTGGACTTGCAGCCCCCAGAACTGTGAGAAGTCAATGTCTGTTGTTTAAGCCATCCTCTGCCCCCTCCCACACACCAGTCTATGATGCAATATTTTCTTATGGCAGCATATGCAAATACAGAGGCCCACCTACATTTGAAAGTAATCTTTTATTTAAAAGCGGTCAATCCTAAAGGCAATTGACCCTGAATATTCATTGGAAGAACCAGTGCTGAAGCTCTAATACTTTGGCCACTTAATGCAAAGAGCTGACTCATTGGAAAAGACCCTGATGCTGGGAAAGATTGAGAGCAAGTGGAGAAGGGGGCAACAGAGAATGAGATGTTTGGATGGCATCACTGATTTCAATGGACATGAGTTTGAGCAAAGTCCAGGAGATACTGAAGGACAAGGAAGCCTGGGGTGCTGCAGTCCATGGGGTTGCAGAGTCAGACATGACTGAGTGGCTGGACAACAAGAGTGGGGCTTCCCTGGTGGCTCAGTGGTGAAGAATCCGTCTGCTGATGCAGGAGCTGTGGATTCAATCCCTGGTCCAGGAAAATCCAACATGCTGTGGAAATATATTCATTTTGTTGCAAATGGCGTTATTTCATTCTTTTTAATGACTGAGTATTATTCCATTGTATATATTATCACATCTACTTTATCCATTCATCTGTTGATGGACATTTACGTTGCTTCCATGTCTTGGCTATTGTAAACAGCGCTACAATGAACACTGAGGTGCATGTATCATTTGGGGCCATGTTTTTCTCCACATTTTTGCCCAGAAGTGGGATTGCAGGGTCATATGGTAGCTCTGTTGTTAATTTTTTAAGGAAACTCCATACTCTTCTCCCCAGTGGCTATACCAATGTACATCCCCGCCCTTTCTGTGGCCATTGAGCAGCCTCACACCTCTTTTAGCCCCCTTTGCTCCCAGAACAGCAGAAGCCGTGCCCTGATGGCAGACACCTGTCCCTGGGCCTCACATCAGAGCTTCCTGGAAAGCTCTTCTTCTTTTCAACTCCATGATTGACATGCTTTTTTTTTTTTCCTGGTGATTGGGCTGGAAATGAAATTCCACAGGCTTGAAAAACTGTCAAGCAGAGTCTCATTTTTTTTCATTTTTAATTTGAAGAAAACAAAATCCCAAAACCCTGCAGTTGAAGAGTCATTAAATAATTGACTGCACTTGCCATTCTAAGAGGTAATTCAATACACCCCATCAAGCCACCTTTACAACGGAACTTTTCGGAGGCCCTCGCTAGAGCCCACCCCGTAGGGGAGAAGCAGCTTTCTTGGGAGGAGGAGGCTGCGTCCCATGGACTGGGAGCCTGGGGAGCAGAAGCAAGCAGACATCTTCAAAAGGACTGCAGCCCTGACAGAAACCAACTACATCACAGACAGGGTTGTTTAAAACTTGGCAATTTCAGATCAATTTCCCTTTGGGGTAGAACATGAAGATACTTAGGAAAGCAGATGCATTTAAAGGCGGCCTAAAGACTTACCAGGGTTGTGTGTGCCTCAGATCCTAAATCAAGGGGATCTGAAAGGTGGTTTGGAATCTTTGGAATTTAACAACTCTTCCTTCTCTCATTGGCCTTTCAAATTTCACAGCGCTTTTTTCTCTTTGCTGAGTTCAGCTTAGTTAAGGATGCCTTGGTTGTTATTAACAAATAAATCCCAGATGGACGTCTTTCTTAGTTTAATGCATTAATTGCATTTATTTTTTTCCAATCTGGAATAAAATCCTCAGGAAATCACTAGTGATGCTTTTTTAAAAAAAAGTTGTGATAAAATACACATAACATGAAATTGATCATCATGACTATTTTTTGCATCCAGTTTAGTGGCATTAAGTACATTCATGGTGTGCTTCTGGGGACACTTCTGCACTTTTTCCTACCCTCATCCCCAGCAGTCTGGACTCACTAGAAGTGGCAGAGCAAGATTTTGATGATTAATTGCCATTTCTGCTGGGCCCATTGCATCTCTCTTGGAATAGTGTGCCTTTATCCTGTGAGGGTCTCTCCTCCATTTGAACAGTTGTTGTTCAGCTGCTAAGTCATGTCTGACTCTTTTGCGACCCCATGGACTGCAGCCCGCCAGGCTCTAACTACTTTCAATCAAATGCTTTCACCTTAGCCAAACACCCACAGAATTGAGGAATGGCATCTCCCTCTGATTCTAATTCATGGTCACTCTTCTTCACACAAAGACTACAAAGAAAAGGAAAAGTTATGAGTGGAAGGAACCAATGTTTTTTGGGTAGCTCTGTGCTGAAATCAGATTGATTATATTCTTTGCAGCCAAAGATGGAGAAGCTCTATACAGTCAGCAAAAACAAGACCAGGAGCTGACTGTGGCTCAGATCATGAACTCCTTATTGCCAAATTCAGACTTAAATTAAGAAAGTAGGGAAAACCACTAGATCATTCAGGTATGACCTAAATCAAATCCCTTATGATTATACAGTGGAGGTGAAAAATAGATTTAAGGGCCTAGATTTGATAGAGTGCCTGATGAACTATGGACTGAGGTTCGTGACATTGTACAGGAGACAGGGATCAAGACCATCCCCATGGAAAAGAAATGCAAAAAACCAAAATGGCTGTCTGGGAAGGCCTTACAAATAGCTGTGAAAAGAAGAGAAGCGAAAAGCAAAGGAGAAAAGGAAAAATTTAAGCATCTGAATGCAGAGTTCCAAAGAATAGCAAGAAGAGGTAAGAAAGCCTTTCTCAGCAATCAATGCAAAGAAACAGAGGAAAACAACAGAATGGGAAAGACTAGAGATCTCTTCAAGAAAATTAGAGATACCAAGGGAACATTTCATGCAAAGATGGGCACAATAAAGGACAGAAATGGTATGGACCTAACAGAAGCAGAAGATATTAAGAAGAGATGGCAAGAATACACAGAAGAACTGTACAAAAAAGATCTTCATGACCCAGATAATCACGATGGTGTGATCACTGACCTAGAGCCAGACATCCTGGAATGTGAAGTCAAGTGGGCCTTAGAAAGCATCACTACGAACAAAGCTAGTGGAGGTGATGGAATTCAAGTTAAGGTATTTCAAATCCTAAAAGATGATGCTGTGAAAGTGCTGCACTTAATATGCCAGCAAATGTGGAAAACTCAGCAGTGGCCACAGGACTGGAAAAGGTCAGTTTTCATTCCAATCCCAAAGAAAGGCAATGCCAAAGAATGCTCAAACTATCGCACAATTGCACTCATCTCACACGCTAGTAAAGTAATGCTCAAAATTCTCCAAGCCAGGCTTCAGCAATATGTGAACCGTGAACTTCCAGATGTTCAAGCTGGTTTTAGAAAAGGCAGAGGAACCAGAGATCAAATTGCCAACATCCGCTGGATCATGGAAAAAGGAAGTGACTTCCAAAAAAACATCTACTTCTGCTTTATTGACTATGCCAAAGCCTTTGACTGTGTGGATCACAATAAACTGTGTAAAATTCTGAAAGAGATGGGAATACCAGACCACCTGATCTGCCTCTTGAGAAATTTGTATGCAGGTCAGGAAGCAACGGTTAGAACTGGACATGGAACAACAGACTGGTTCCAAATTGGGAAAGGAGTACGTCAAGGCTGTATATTGTCACCCTGCTTATTTAACTTCTATGCAGAGTACATCATGAGAAACGCTGGACTGGAAGAAGCACAAGCTGGAATCAAGATTGCCGGGAGAAATATCAATAACCTCAGATATGCAGATGACACCACCCTTATGGCAGAAAGTGAAGAGGAACTAAAAAGCCTCTTGATGAAAGTGAAAGTGGAGAGTGAAAAAGTTGGCTTAAAGCTCAACATTCAGAAAATGAAGATCATGGCATCCGGTCCCATCACTTCATGGGAAATAGATGGGGAAACAGTGGAAACAGTGTCAGACTTTATTTTTCTGGGCTCCAAAATCACTGCAGATGGTGACTGCAGCCATGAAATTAAAAAACGCTTACTCCTTGGAAGGAAAGTTATGACCAACCTAGATAGCATATTCAAAAGCAGAGACATTACCTTGCCAACAAAGGTTCGTCTAGTCAAGGCTATGGTTTTTCCTGTGGTCATGTATGGATGTGAGAGTTGGACTGTGAAGAAGGCTGAGCGCCGAAGAATTGATGCTTTTGAACTGTGGTGTTGGAGAAGACTCTTGAGAGTCCCTTGGACTGCAAGGAGATCCAAGCAGTCCATTCTGAAGGAGATCAGCCCTGGGATTTCTTTGGAAGGAATGATGCTGAAGCTGAAACTCCAGTCCTTTGGCCACCTCATGCGAAGAGTTGACTCATTGGAAAAGACTCTGATGCTGGGAGAGATTGGGGGCAGGAGGATAAGGGGACGACCGAGGATGAGATGGCTGGATGGCATCACTGACTCGATGGACGTGAGTCTGGGTGAACTCCGGGAGCTGGTGATGGACAGGGAGGCCTGGCGTGCTGCGATTCATGGGGTTGCAAAGAGTCGGACACGACTGAGCGACTGAACTGAACTGAACTGTGCTGCTTTTGTGCTAACCCAGGTCCAGATGTCACCACATTCGCTGTTGACAAGCATCCTCCACCCTACTAGTTCCATTTAACAGATGAGGATGCTGTGGCTCAGAGAGGTTAAGGAACAAGGTCACACAGCTGGGACTGAACTCCAGGTTCAAACGAATTACAAATCAAATATGGTCTGTGGCCTAAGAGAAATGGAACCCAGAAAGGCAGGAAGATTCTAGGAGGATGATGGGGACGGTGAATAAGTGTGTAAGAGTAAAAGAAGAACACGCCCATCACCCTTTCCAGGAGGAATCACCACCATTGACTTCTGCTCTCAACAGCACTCACAGAGTCTCTCACTAGCTGGGCCTCCTATGGAGAGACCTCCCAGTAAGGGCTTCCGGGCCATGCTCTTCCCAGCTGGGAGTCTGATTTACAGACATTTCAGATTACTTTGATCACTTGCATTCTCCTGCACATAGGGTCACTCAGAGCTGCAGGCAGAATTTCTGACTCTGCCTTCAAATTAAAACGCCAACTATTTGTCAAGATGGATTTTCTTAACCAACCGTCTTCCCGTGTTCGAATGTCTCTGGTTGAAAATGCCCCTGAGAGTTACCATGGCAACACCTGTCTGCAGAATGGCGGGAAGGAATCCTTAAAAGAGATTCCAAATTGCTGTGGCCACTTCCAGCCACAGACACGCACTGAGTTTTGCTCTGGGGCTATCTATCTGATGACTCTGGACCGGGAATGAAAGACCAGGAGGAAAACTCCAAGGTTCCAAAGATGTGTATGAAGAGTCTCCCCAGCCTCAGGAGGAGGCTCACAGCGTCTTTATCAGGCTGTGCTGATTTTCTTCCGTCCTTCCTCCATCTTCAGGGCTCAAGGTCAAACACTTAAAAGCAGATTTATTTCTAACAGGAAAGGACTGAATGCAAGTTAAGGAAGAGGCAGCTGGCTCAATAAAGGTGGATAAAAGAAGATAGAAACAGTTGAAAGTTTGAAACCTGGAATTGGGTTTTGATAAAGGATTAAGATAATTTCCAAAACAGATCAATGATTCTTTTTTCTTTCTTTTTTTTTCTCTCTCTCTCTTTCTTTCTTCCTCCTTCCCTGCCTCCCTCACTCTCTCCCTCCCCCCTTTCTTTCTTTCATTCTTTCCTTGGAAATGGAATAGAAATGTAAACAATCCAGAGATTTGAACTGTAGAGTCTGACATAGCAAGTTTTACAGTTATATGAACTCCCCTGCCAATATTTAATTAGTGCTATGATCTTTCTAAAGATGGCAAACATCATACTTTAGTATTTAAAAGCTATAAAATTCAGTTACATATGAGTGTAGGGTTTTGTGGGTGTGTGTAGAAAAGATCTGGAAATGTTGTAGATAGTGCAAGTCGCTCAGATCAGATGAGATCAGATCAGTCGCTCAGTCATGTCCAACTCTTTGCAACCCCATGAATCGCAGCATGCCAGGCCTCCCTGTCCATCATCAGCTCCCGGAGTTCACCCAGACTCACGTCCATCGAGTCAGTGATGCCATCCAGCCATCTCATCCTCGGTCGTCCCCTTATCCTCCTGCCCCCAATCTCTCCCAGCATCAGAGTCTTTTCCAATGAGTCAACTCTTCGCATGAGGTGGCCAAAGGACTGGAGTTTCAGCTTTAGCATCATTCCTTCCAAAGAAATCCCAGGGCTGATCTCCTTCAGAATGGACTGCTTGGATCTCCTTGCAGTCCAAGGGACTCTCAAGAGTCTTCTCCAACACCACAGTTCAAAAGCATCAATTCTTCGGCGCTCAGCCTTCTTCACAGTCCAACTCTCACATCCATACATGACCACAGAAAAAACCATAGCCTTGACTAGACGAACCTTTGTTGGCAAGGTAATGTCTCTGCTTTTGAATATGCTATCTAGGTTGGTCATAACTTTCCTTCCAAGGAGTAAGCGTCTTTTAATTTCATGGCTGCAGTCACCATCTGCAGTGATTTTGGAGCCCAGAAAAAATAAAGTCTGACACTGTTTCCACTGTTTCCCCATCTATTTCCCATGAAAGTCTCTCAGTCATGTCCAATTCTGCAACCCCATGGATTATATAGTCCATGGAATTCTCCAGGCCGGAATACTAGAGTGGGTAGCCTTTCCCTTCTCCAGGGGATCTTCCCAACCCAGGGAGCAAACCCAGGTCTCCTGCATTGCAGGTGGATTCTTTACCAACTGAGCTATCAGGGTAGCCCCACAGGTGGGGGAGGGAAGGCTAAAGCTTCCGCCTGTCTTTTGGGGAGGCATGGTTCAACCTGCAACAGTTGGGTTCCTCCTGAAACAGACCCTGAGACAAAGTTGTGAATGCAAATATTTAGTTTCTTTGGGAGGTGATCGCAGGAAGCGCTGAAGCAGGTGGAGAAGTGAGGAAGGGAAGGGAGGCAGACAGAGGACGTGAATGAGCGGGATGCTCTTGGGGGCAGATGGGGCCTAATCCTGCTGGGGGCCCCAAAGGACCATGCAGAATATCCTGCTGGAGTAGCTTTGGGTGTGTTTGCTGTAACCTCCTCTGTAGGGCCTCGGGCTGCTGGGGCATTGCCTCCCAGCATGTCCATTGCCTCAGGCAGGAAAGCCCTCAGGCAGACCCGTGGCCATGGCAGGGGGAGGTGGCTGCCTGCAGGAACCCCCAGGACCATGGAGATACCCCCAATAGCATCTGCTCCGACCTCACGTAGTGGGTCTTTCTCTCACATTGAGAATAAGGAATTTTTATTGTCAATCACTTCAGTTTCTTTTTGAACATTGGCAGGTAACTACTGTCTGATAAATTATGAGTGAAAAAGATATTTTACTCCAAAATCACTTCCTTTAGCTATTGTCCAATGATAGCTCATTCCAAAGATTTTCAAATTGATAACTGCATTATCTGAGCTTGAAAAAAACCTTGTCCCTGGGACATATGTTTTCATCTTCCTCAAAGTTTGATTTGCAGGCCTATGCCTTCCCCTCCCTATTCTGTGCCCATCTGGTAAATTCCTACAGGCGTGCTAAGTCACTTCAGGTGTGTCCAACTCTGTGCGACCCTCTGGACCATAGCCTGCCAGGCTCCTCTGTCCATGGGATTCTCCAGGCAAGAATACTGGAGTGGGTTGCCATACCCTCCTCCAGGGGATCTTCCCAACTCAGGGATCGAACTTGAATCTCCTCCATCTCCTGCATTGCACACAGATTCTTTACTGCGGAGCCACCGAGGAAACCTGGTAAACCCCTCTCCAAGCTTTAAGACTGAATCGCATCTCTGCGTCAACGATGAGCTCCTGTCAGTCATCCTGCGGTGCCGAGCACAGTGCCCTGTAGGAGGACGTTATGCCATAAACGTTTGCTGAATGCATGAAGGAGTGAAGGAAAGAATGTATGAATGAGTGCATGTGGGATCATTGGTTATTTCAAGCTCTCCCTACCACACATTTGGGAAGTAGCACCCTAACAGCAAAACTGTAAATTCATTATTCTTCCCAGTGTGCCGTAACTCAGGACACTTTATGTTCACATAAACACCTTGAAAATAGTTACTAACAATTTGTTGAGGTGTCACTGTCAAGGCCCACATATGACTGGTTTTTCTTCCCACAATTTGGTGGCTCTTCGACGTGCAGCCACGTGACTCTCCTCCCAGGCCTGGCAGCATCCTCTTCACGGCCTTTTCTCTTGGGCTTACGGTCAGCTTGCTGCCCGCCCTAAAAGCAGGCGGCTCCAGCCCGCCATCCCACTCCAGGGCTGTCCCCATGTCACTCTAGAGTCCTGGGGTGTCACCGTCCACTCTCGAGACAGTGCTACCACTGCTCCTTGGCGCAGACATGGGCCGGGGCAAAGTTTTTACCTAATCTCAGAGCGTTTGCTTTCTTTCTCTGGATTTCTGTAGGAGCTGAAGAACATCTGAAACACTGGCCAATTGTCTTTAAATCAGTTGTTCACTTTGCCATCATGAATTCATCTACGAGTCCATGAAACCCAGAGCTGCTACCAGGACAGTTCTAGAACAGCCAGCATCCTCAGCTTGCTCTTCAGTTACTGCCTGTCTTGTCATCACTGTCAGCATCCATTTGTCAAGCACTGAACAGTGTGAGCTGTTTTCCTTAGAGCTGGAGGTGAGGTAACAGAGCCCTTAGAGCCTCTACCTTAAGTTCTGTTACATTGGCATATTTTTTTCACAACCATGTTTGAACATCCATCCACTTGTTTAATAAATATTTATGGCAGCGCCATTGCACTGCGAATACAATGGCTTAAAAGACCCAGTTCCCCACAAATATTCATAGCAGTGTTAGTCATCATAGCCAAAACAATTAAACAGACTAAACATTGAAAGAATGTTTAGTTGAAACATTGAAAATAATGTTGAAAACATTATTTGGATGGATGTTCAAATTTATTAATGGATGGATAAACAAAATGTGGTGTATATAATAGAACACTTCTCAGCTATAAAAAGAAATAAAGGGCTGATACCTGCTACAACATGGATGAACCTTGAAAACTTTATGCTAAATGAAAGAAGCCAGAAACAAAAGGCTGCATTTAAATGAAATATCCAGAATAGGTAAGTCTACTATAGAGATGGAATGCAGATTGGTTGTTGCTGGGGGCTGGGGAGGGGGTACAGAGTGTGACTGCTTGATGAGTTCAGGATTTCCTTTCAGATGATGAAAATATTTTAGAACTAGATAGAGGTGGTGGTTACACAACAGTGTGAATGTACAAAATGCCACCGAATTGTGCTTTAAGTGGCTCATTTTATGTTATGTGAATTTGGTCTCAATTAAAAATAATTTTTTTAAAGACCTGGTTGCTATTCCTCACAGTCTATGAGTTCCAAAGTTTCACATTCAGGCCCCAGAGAATCTGCAAAGGGGGAAAGAGACCACAGTCTGGTGTGGAGGTAATCATTGACATCACTGAGAACTTTAAAGTAGAAAAGGACATGGAAACCATCAAAGGCCAAAGGCTAGGATGAAATTAGCGGGGAAGTTGGGCCCTGTGGCTCTGTGGTGTTCTTGGTTCAGTCCTGAATTAACAGAGTAGCCTTGTCTTGTCTTGTTTTAGCACTGCTTGGCAGCCACTGGGCAAGCTGGTGGAGGAAGAGGAGATACAAGGATGAATGAGATGGAGACGCAGCCCACTGTCCAACCTACCCGGCAGCTTGTGTCCCAACAGGGGAAGAGACCTGCCCACAGACAGTGAGAAATGGGGTAAGATAAATACTAAATGCTGTGGGAGGGTCACATGGAACTCTCTGGTATAAGCCCAGGAGGAGGAGGGAGATAGACTTCATCCAAGAGAAGGAGTCGCTTTCTGCCTCACAGGGCTGAGGGCAAGTGCCAAGGGCTTAAGAGAACTCCATGCCCCAGACTCTGCCCTGCAAGCTTATGTTTCCATCAGTAAAGGAGGCCAATTGGGTGAGTGGCAGATTGTTTCCCAGTTAGATCAGCAACCCAGGGGAATTAAGGAAGTACCCCCAATGCTGGCTGATTCTGATTCTCTCCCCAAGAGATGCCCACTTGACTCTCCATTTCCCCTGGGTTCTCCGCTGGCAGCAGGAGGCATTAAGGGGCAGGGAACCTCCTCTCTGGAATTTTGCTCTGCTGGAGAGAGTGCCCTGGGCTTGACCTGTAGTATGTTTCACAGTCATCCTTTGAAACAGGGATTATGAACACTTCTTTCTTTCTTTTTAAAATGCCTATTTATATTTATTTAGCTGCACGAGGTCTTAGTTAGGCTTCCCAGGTGGTGTTAGTGGTAGAGAACCTGTCTGCTAAGGCAGGAGATATAAGAGAAGCAGGTTTGATCCCTGGGTCAGGAAGATCCCCTGGAGGAGGGCATGGCAACCCACTCTAGTATTCTTGCCTGGAGAATCCCATGGACAGAGGAGCCTGGTAGGCTGCAGTCCATAGGATCGCAGAGAGTCGGACATGACTGAAGCGACTTAGCAGGCATGTATTGGGTCTTAGTTGCGGCATACGGGATCTTTAGTTGCATACAGACTCCTTAGTTGAGGGATGTGGGACCAGGTTCCCTGACCAGGGGTGGAACCCAGGCCGCCTGCGTTGGGAGTGTGGACTCTCAGCCACTGGACCACTGGGGAGGCCCTAAATGTTCCTTTTTTGCAGATGAGGTTCAGAAAGATGAAATGATTTGCCAAAATCAGACAGCAATAAGTGATGGAATCAGGATATGAACTGGTGTGACATCACGGGCTCTGCTCTGTGTACCTCCGATCCTGTTTGGCTGAGTCGGTGCCATAGGGCATCAACTTTCATTAAGACAAGTCCTCCAATTGGAAACATTAAAGGAAAAACTAATACAAGGCTGAAAAATGTTGACAAGCTATTGCTGGACCTTTACCACTGGGCCTTCCTAGGGTTGCTGTGCTTCAGCTGGGCAGGCTCCATCACTCATGGGGCCTCCCTGGCTCCCCTGAGCATCAGAGGCCTTGACCACTGGCAAGAGTCATGTCCTCAGCCCAGAGCTGAGACCTGCAAGGTTTCTGAGGAAGAAAGAACAAAGTGCCTGGAAACTTGAGTTGCACTCTGTCACAGTGAAAAGGCCAGAATTGGCATTTTAAAAATTCATTGTCTTCTAATAATAAAACTGTGTTTACAGAGAGCTGGGCGTCTGAGAGCATCAGGCTTGTGCAAACATCACTTCTGGAATGTTCACAACACAGGCTCAGGGAAGTGAGAAGGTGACTCTGACTCGGGTCTCTGCAGTTAAAAGAAATGGGCCCAGAGGAAAAGCGTCCTGCTCCAGGCGGGCAGAAAGCAGCCAGAGGGAGGTGATGTGAGTTCCAAGAACAAACACTTGCGGAGCACCCGCGCGTGCCAAGTGCTGTCACAGACACACAAGCAAACCTGTCTTTGCTCTGTGGAGCATCTGCCTCCTGCGTCCTGTGCTCAATTCCTTATTTCTTGAATGCAAAAGCCATGGAGGCAGAGGAAGCTGGTTCTTAGACAGCCAGTGGGAAGAAGTCCTCCTTGGTAGCTCATCTTCATCTTGCACTCACCCTCTTTACATCATGCTCTGAGCCTTGGCACAGTCAAGTCCTCTGCAACCAGCCCAGTTGGCAGAAGCCCTGCTTATCCTTCTGACCTTACCCTGAAGACCCCCTGCTCTGTAAAACAATGAGCAATCCTCTGGACAGAGGAGCCTGGCAGGCTACAGTCCATAGGGTCACAAAGAGTTGGTCATGACTGAAGCGACTTAGCATGCATGCACACAACCAGCCCAGCTGGCAGGAGCCTTGGGAGTCACTGTTGTGTGGAACCTGTGAGCTTGGAGAAGGGCCTGGTCCTGGTACCTTCCTTTCTCCTTCAGATCTGGTCCCGTGGAGGAACTGGTTTGCCTGTCTTCCCACAGCCTGGGGCGAGCTCCCTGGGCACACATGCTCCGCCTTTGCTGGAGGCAGGAGGTGGCAGGAGGCCAACTCTCCAGGGATGGGTTGGATAGTGGTCAGAAGTAGTAAAAGACTGCACACCTAAGCCAAAAATCCTCTAGTCTGGCTTTTCCCAATAATAAAGCTGACATTTTCAATCCTCTCCTGTCAGATTCTTGAATGTATCTCTCCATTGGTTCTGAGCTCAGAGGATGGAAACTGAAGTGTAATTTCTTTCTTTCCTAGAATCCTCCTGGGGTCTCTTTTCTCCCCTAGCACACTCACTGCCTGGCACATAAGGGTGGTGATTTAGTTGCTAAGCCATGTCCAATTCTTGCGACCACGTGGACTGTAGCCTGCCAGGCTCCTCTGTCCATGGGATTTTGCAGGCAAGAATACTGGAGTGGGTTGCCATTTCCTTCTCCAGGGGATCTTCCTGACCCAGGGATCAAACCAGGGTCTCCTGCACTGTAGGCAGATTCTTTACCCTCTGAGCCACCAGTGCCCAGCATATAGCTGCTGCTCTCTATTTATTGAATGATGAAGTCAAAGATGCTAAGATGGGAGGCTGATGCTTTTCCTTCCTTACTGTAGAAATAATCCAAAGCCATTGTCATGGGTCACTTAGTAATTGTGCTTTGGTTGGGAAGGGTCAGGTGAATCAACCCTAATTTGATTGGCTGAAGGTCTCCTATTTTTGAGGAAATTATGTCTGAAATGGACCTAGCCTCAGCCTGAAATGCCCAGGGCAAAACCCCTAGTAGTGTGTTAGTCGCTCAGTTGTGTCTGACTCTTTGCAACCTCATGGACTGTAGCCCAGCAGGCTCCTCTGTCCATGGGGTTCTCCAGACAAGAATACTGGAGTGGGTTGCCCTTCCCTTCTCCAAAGGATCTTCCCAACCCAAGGATCAAACCCCGGTCTCCTGCATTGCAGGCAGATTCTTTATCACCTGAGATCTCTATTGAGAATAAAAGCAATGGGAATTTGATGAAGTTTAATTCTTTTGCAAAGGTCTGTCTAGTCAAAGCTGTGGTTTTTCCAGTAGTCATGTATGGATATGAGAGTTGGACTATAAAGAAAGCTGAGTGCTGAAGCTTTGATGCTTTTGAACTGTGGTGTTGGAGAAGACTCTTGAGAGTCCCTTGGACTGCAAGGAGATCCAACCAATCTGTCCTAAAAGGAAATCAGTCCTGAATACTCATTGCAAGGACTGATGCTGAAGCTGAAACTCCAATACTTTGGCCACCTGATATGAAGAATTGACTCATTAGAAAAGACCCTGATGCTGGGAAAGATTGAAGGCAGGAGAAGGGGACAACAGAGGGTGAAATAGTTGGATGGCATCACTGAATCAATGGACATGACTTTGAGCAAACTCCGGGAGTTGGTGATGGACAGGGAAGCCTGGTGTGCTGCAGTCCATGAGGCCGCAAAGAGTCGGACACGACTAAGTGACTGAACAGAACTGAATTCTTTTGCAGGGATGGAAGTACCTGTTCAGGTTTTTGTTTCAAGAGCGTTCAGCTGTCTAAACACTCAGCTCAGCCAAGCCTCACTCTGCATACAGACTACAGAGGGACTTCAGAGGCTCAAGCATCCTGCTCTCACCTTCCCATCAGCAGAGCTCCTCGTTTCCAACCCTGACTGGAAGGAGATGAACCCCACGGCAGAGGGCAGGTGAGGGTTGGAAGAATTCAGGTGTATATTTAAAAAAAAAAAAGGATTTATTTCCCTTTGGCTGTGCTGGGTCTTTGTTGCTGTGTGTGGGTTTTCTCTAGTTGCATCGAGCGGGGCTACGCTCTAGCTGCGGTGTGCAGGCTTCTCATTGCGGCGGCTCCTCTTGCTGTGGAGCTGAGGCCCTAGGGCGCAAGGGCTTCAGTAGTTGTAGCATATGGGCCTGTAGTTGCAGCTCCCGGGCTCTAGAGCACAGGCTCAATAGTTGTGGTGCACAGTACATGGGATCTTCCCAGACCAGGGACTGAACCCTCATCTCCTACAGTGCAACGCAGATTCTTCACCACTGAACCACTAGGGAAGCCCTGAAGTGTACATTTTAAGGCTGCTGAGGTGGTCACTGAGGCTGTAGTCTTAATGCCAACCCCAGGGAGTGACAAGGTGAAAAAAAAATTTTTTTTTAAGTGTAAAACTGAAAATAAAGAGGGGGACACAAGAGACATCTCAAGACATCTGTCTGTGGGGTGGAGGGGGAGAATGTAGAACTTTCCCCAAGAAAGCAAGTAGAAAGGACATGAAGTTAAAGATCAGTGGACAGAATAAACACCCCCTAATCACTTCATGGCAAATAGATGGGGAAACAGTGGAAACAGTGTCAGACTTTATTTTTTAGGGCTCCAAAATCACTGCAGATGGTGACTGCAGCCATGAAATTAAAAGACGCTTACTCCTTGGAAGGAAAGTTATGATCAACCTAGATAGCATATTCAAAAGCAGAGACATTACTTTGCCAACAAAGGTCCGTCTAGTCAAGGCTATGGTTTTTCCAGTAGTCACGTATGGATGTAAGAGTTGGACTGTGAAGAAAGCTGAGCGCTGAAGAATTGATGCTTTTGAAGTGTGGTGTTGGAGAAGACTCTTGAGAGTCCCTTGGACTGCAAGGAGATCCAAGCAGTCCATTCTGAAGGAGATCAGCCCTGGGTGTTCTTTGGAAGGAATGATGCTAAAGCTGAAACTCCAGTACTTTGGCCACCTCATGCGAAGAGTTGACTCATTGGAAAAGACTCTGATGTTGGGAGGGATTAGGGGCAGGAGGAGAAGGGGACGACAGAGGATGAGATGGCTGGATGGCATCACCGACTCGATGGACATGAATTTGAGTGAACTCTGGGAATTGGTGATAGACAGGGAGGTCTGTCGTGCTGCGATTCTTGGGGTCGCAAAGAGTCGGACACAACTGAGCGACTGAACGGAGCTGAGCTGAATCTTTCCGTATTTCTGTCGTCTTGGTGCTGAAGCAGGATTGGCCCCTAAGTTTAATTCTTTCAGGCTACACAAAGGATGTTTGTCTCTCCCCTGTCTTTTTCTGTGTGTGGTGTGGGGGTGATGGTGGGGGATGGGAAATGGAGTCCTAGCCACACGGCAGAAGAAACCCAGGAGGTCTGGGTTTCCCACCACTGCAGATGTGCCCGGGGTTGGGAACAGGAGGCAGCAGGTCTGCTTGATTGAAAAAGAAAAACCCACAGGGGTCCTTCTGATTAAACACAGGTCCCAAGGACCCACGTATTGCACAGAGAAGGCTGCTCAATATTATCTACCAACCTAAATGAGAAAAGAATTTGAAAAAGAATAGATGCGTGTATATGTATAACTGAATCACTTTGCTGTCCAACCAGAAACTATCACAACATCGTTGACCAGCTATACTCCAGTATAAATTTTTTTTTAAAATGCAGGTCCCATCAGGAACCTTTCTTCTTTTCATTGCAACTCAGCATGGTGAAATGGGGTAACTTGCCAAATGAAGAGAAAATCACCTCTTAGAAGTTGCTGTGCCAGTTAAATACACTAATATTATGTGCCACGGCCTATTTTATCACCTTGTGGTAGATCCAGAAATGCCATGCCTGGGAAGCTTCCCTCTAGTGCACCTCTTTGGGAATGAAGCGTTCAGGTTGCTTCCTAGGACTCTGGGAGGCAAGGCCCTTCTGGGAGGGGCTGCAAATAGGGTCAAGCGTGACTTGATAGGATACTTAGGTGTGATTAGTTGATCAGTCGTGTCCCACTCTTTGCGACCCCATGGACTATAGCCCTCCAGGCTCCTCTGTCCATGGACTTTTTCCAGGCTAGAAATACTGGAGTGGGTAGCCAATTCCTACTCCAGGGGATCTTTCTGACCCTGCAGGATTGAACCTGCGTCTCTTGCGTCTCCTGCATTGGCAGGTGGATTCTTTACCACTGAGTCACCTGACAAGCCTGAGGATGCTGAAAACAGCTACCAGTAACAGAACCATCTGTCTGTTCCAGGGGTGAGTGAATCCTTATTCTCCTTTTGCTTGCGAGGAAACGGAGGCATAGAGAGGTTGGGTCATGCGCTTTACATCACAGCCTAGTACGTTTTATCAAGTCGGGTTTGGGTGGCTTGTGCCCTGCCTTCTCTCTCCTATGCCCTGCTTCCTTCTCACCCTGACTTTATCCCCAGCCCAGACT
The DNA here is from genome assembly GCF_002263795.3 of Bos taurus. Lineage (NCBI taxonomy): Eukaryota > Metazoa > Chordata > Mammalia > Artiodactyla > Bovidae > Bos > Bos taurus. The sequence goes on from NC_037339.1 coordinate 15,966,035, forward strand.
GGAAGGAGAGCATTGAAAATATCTCTGTAAATCAGAGATGTGATGGTACCTGCCCGTAGGGCCGTCACAAAGATTCAGTGAGGTGATTACGGGACACGCTTACAAGCACGCCTGGTGTGTAGTAAGCATTCAGTAGATGTTGGCTCTTAGGATCAGTGCTGGGTCAGCCAAAGGATTCCCGAAGGAAGAAAGAGAAAGAAGCACCAGAGGCAGGGAGGGCACCAGCAGCAGGGAGAGCAACAGGGCAGCCGTGACCAGTAGTGTCCTGAAATCAGATTCTTCTCAGAGGGACCTCAGAGTGATTGCCTGAATCTGCTGAAAGAAATAACTGGTGCTTGTGGTCACCAGATTGAACAGCTAATCACGGCTCTCCATCTGTGATTATAAAGTACCGGAGACTTGAGAAGGGAGAGCTTGTTAGATGAAAATTGAACAAGCATCAGCCGCCTTGAGAGGCAAAGCGCTCAGTGAACATCAGAAACGGCTGTGTCTTAGGCATTCATCGGGCAATGGCTTATGATTTCTTTTTCTTTTTAAATATCCCGTGGCAAGCTTCAAATGCTTTAAAAATGAGGACCCAGAATAGAATATGAGTCTAAAATACAGGAGGCCCAAACGAGCTCTATTTAAGGTTCTAAATAAGGCATGGAGTTTATCACTCAGTACAGAAAGACCAGCTCCAGGCTTCCACTGCTAATTATGGTGCTGACTTCATTTTCTTCTTCTTCTCCCTGGTGTGTGTTTTTAGTCTTTGTTTCCTAACAAGTCTGGGATCACTTGTGGTGGTTTCATTCTCCCCATACCACTCTCCCACCTCTCCCTTCAGTGCACCAGAGCCTGGACAGCTGGGTGGATTCGCTGTCACATCCTCTGATTATTGTGTTTCTCTTGCTGTTCAGACAGGGAGCAGAGTCCTTCCTACTTCACGCTCCCATAGCCGCAGGGTCACCGTGGGGGGCGGGCATCCATCCTCCACGGGTATATGACCTTGCCACCTGAGCAGCAGCTTCCACTGCACAGTCCCCTGGATACACACGAGTCTCTGCACCCCAGCCTCTGGGGACTAGACTCCACAGAAGGCACCTGACCTAAGGGCCACATCGTTTGGCTTATAGAGATGCACTGCTGCTAAGTCACTTCAGTCGTGTCCGACTCTGTGCAACCCCATAGACAGCAGCCCACCAGGCTCCCCCATCCCTGGGATTCTCCAGGCAAGAACACTGGAGTGGGTTGCCATTTCCCTCTCCAAACAGAGATGCACTAGACCAATCAAATTTCTTTTTTTGAAAAAAATTATGTATTTATTTATTTTTGGCTGTGCCAGGTCTTTGTTGCTGCTCGTGGACTTTCTCTAGTTGCAGCAAGTGGGGGGCATGGGCTTCTTATTGCGGTGGCTTCTCTTGTTGCAGAGCTCAGCTTCTAGGGCATGACGGCTTTAGTAGCTCCAGCACATGGGCTTCATTGCCTCCTGGCATGGGGACTCTTCCTGGACCAGGGATCGAACCTATGTCCCCTGCCTTGGCAGGCAGATTCTTAACCGCTGGGCTGCCGGGGAAGTCCCAAATTTCTTTACTCAGAAATCCAAACTAAAATGGAGACAACACATTCGCTGGCTGGTTGCAAGAGCTTCAAATCAAAGGCTGTACAGTGGAGTCGGGCATGGGGAGACCTCACCTAGATGGATGGCCTGCTCATGGCCCAGCAGAATCAGAGCTGAGGTGTGTGGCCACGTCTGAGCGAGGTCGGGCACCAGAATGAAGGTTCGCAGATCCAAACTCCAGGTGTGTCCACAAGGGGCTTGGCCTGATTAGAGCTCCATCTGGGTCCTCAAGATGAGCCCCATCTTCATACCTAAGTTGGGCTTCCATGGTGACTCAGATGGTAAAGAATCTGCCTGCAATGTGGGAGACCTGAGTTTAATCCCTGGGTTGGGAAGATCCCCTAGAGAAGGAACTAGAAACCTACTCCAGTATTCTTACCTGGAGAATCCCATGGACAGAGGAGCCTGGAGGGCTAGAGCCATGGGGTCATAAAGAGCTGGACAGAACAGAGACACACACACACACACACACACACACACACACAGGATCTTCTTTACTGCAGCCAGATGAACCAGTCCTGGTAGTCAGTAACTCAGTCCATTTCCACAAGATGCCATAGGAGTGCAGATCTCTGACGTCAGAGCAAGTCAGCCTGGCCCTTGGCCCTGGACTGGTGCAGGTCTGAAGCAATGGTAACCTGAGGCTGATCTGTGTGGTTGCCAGGACTGCTGTTGGGTGGGTGTGTGAGCAGCTGTGATTCTGGGAGCATCCTCTAAAGCATTTAAGGCCCATTTACAGGTAAGGGGTGGATGCATCTTAATTCTGAACTTGCTTACTGGGGCCAGTATCTACCCAGCCATTCAGCAAGTATTTATTGGGTCCCTCTGATGTTCAGCCCTGAATATTCACTGGAAGGACTGATGCTGAAGCTGAAGCTTCAATCCTTTGCCACCTGATGTGAAGAGCCGACTCATTGGAAAAAAATCTTGATGCTGGGAAAGATTGAGGGCAGAAGGAGAAGGAGGCGACAAAGGATGAGATGGTTGGATGGCATCAGTGATACAATAGACACGGGTTTGAGCAAACTCTGGGAGATGATGAGGGACAGGGAAGCCTGGTGTGCTGCAGTCCATGGGGTCACAAAGAGTGAGACGTGACTTAGTGACTGAACAGCAACAACTGGTGTCAGTTTATGGCACTAGGTGCTAAGCAGGAGTCAAAGATGAAACGTTCGGGTATCTTGCTCTGGACTTAACAATTAAAAGATGCATGCACAAATCAAGAAAAAAGCGACAACTGTCATGAAGATGTACAAATAAAATGCCATGGGCTTTCAGAACAGGCACCAGCACTTCCTTCCAGAAGGATTATGGGAAAGGTTGAGGCTGAGAGGACACTGTGTCTGGACCTTGACCCTCAGGGAAGAACTGGAGGCTGGTGAGTGGGAAAGACCAATAAAAAGCAATGCATGCAGAGCTGCAGAGTGAGGAACACAAAAAGGGAAGACCGGAGGTCACATTGGGTTGAGAGCGGTTCATAGGTGATGGAAACCGTCATGCTGTGCAACGGGCTTTATTTTGAAGCCGATGTGATGTCACTGGAGGGGGTGAACAGAACAGTGGTGGGCAGAGAGAGCCTTTGGAAAGATTACCACCGGTCGTATTAATAGGAAGGAGGGAAGCCTAGTGATGCTTAAGGAGCTGTCCATATCGGATCAAGTTGAGGGGCAGAGCGGTGCTCCCACCCAAGGCATCTTCACTTCTGCTTCCTCCTCGGGAGCCTGACCAGTAGCACTTTCCCCTCATGACAAATTCCTCTTTTCCTGATGGACCCCACCTGCTCCCCACCCCCAACTGTAAAACGTTGCCAAATGGATTCAATTCAAATTCTATGTAATAAAAACATAAAGTAAGGCAACATAAATGGAAATGCTTTAAGTAACGTCCTCTGGCATCTCATAAAAGCCTCTTAAATTGATTACACGAGAGCGCAGGGTGCAGACACCAGAAAAAAAGGAGGGTTTTATGGGAACTTTGGCAGCGCCCCAAAGGGCAGTCGTGTGGGGGTTGCCACGGACATAACTCTTCCCCAGATCACGTTTGTGCTTCAAATGCTGCACCCTGCACAATGACTTTCCCTTCCCTACACAGCTCACATATTTAAAAACAAAAACCTGCAGTCATTAGCGATTCGTCAGCTCTGATCATTTGGACTGTTACAATTCTGAGGTCCATTTTGCAAAAATCCAGACAACTAGGAGTGTGAAAGAGTTATCCTGGAGGCTGGGGAAGATCTGCTTTTTTACCCCCTACGGGGTGGGTTTTGCACGATGCTTAGCCTCAGTCCTGGTATTCAGTGCAGAGGAATATGATGCACTAATTCCGCTGCTGGAAAATCCCTGGGAAATTGGGAGAGGTTTCTTTCCAGCCCATCTCTGGAGTCTTCTCTTGTCTGTCCAATCTTCTGTCCAGATCTCTGCTGCTCGAGCAAGGCAGCCTGGGCGTGGCTCTGGGCGGGGGCGGGGCTGACCAATGATACCAGGAGACTGATCCTGCCTTCTGCAGAATGGTATGAGTACCGTCTGATTGTCGAAACACTGGTCTGAGAACAGAAACACACTCTTGGGAATAGTTTGTGACTCACAGAAGTGGAAGGTTTTTCTTTCTTTCTTTTTTTTTTTTTTTAGTATTTCTTTATTTGGCTTACACGTGGATTCTTTACCATCTGAGCCGCCAGGGAAGCCCACGAGTTTGCTAGGGGTTTACTGGGGCTTCCATGGTAGCTCAACAGTAAAGAATCTGCCTGCCAATGCAGGAGACGCAGGTTTGATCCCTGGGTCAAGAAGATCCCCTAGAGAAGGAAATGGCAACCCACTCCAGTATTCTTGCCTGGGAAATCCCACGGACAGAGGAGCCTAGTGGGCTACAGTCCATGGGGGTCTCAAAGAGTCAGACGTGTCTCAGTGACTAAACAACAATAAGAGCAGGGGTCACCAGGGCAGGTAAAGGGAGAGTCCCTTTAGACAGATACATATCCGTGAAAGGAAACCAACTCATTGCAAGGGCTCCTTGCTGCTCTGCAGGGCTGGGAAGGACTAGACTAATAGGAAGTGCTTTAGGCAGGGCCCGAGGGATGGCTGGGGCCAGAGGATCCTGGCTTTGGAGATCTTGCCAACTTATTTGTATATTTTCCCTGCAAGCCATAGGGAAACTTTGAAGAGTTTCAAAAAGGATATGACAGAGTCACGTTTACATTTGAGAAGAATAAACCAGGGACCACGTTGTGAGGCTGAAGCGGGCAAGATCAGTTAGGAAGTTCTTATATTCGTTCAAAAGACAGACCCAGCATCTCCTGGGTCCCAATTCTGTGAGGACAAGAGACCTTTGTCAAACACCCAGGCAGGATGTGTCAGATCCTTTACAGGTGTGTCCAGGTTCTTCGTGTTCATTTGTTCCCATGGAAACCTAGTGCTTTTTTTTTTTTTTTTTTCCCCTATCGCCCTATTGTGCCATCAACCACACACACACCTGGTGTGAGAGAAAGTTTTATAAGCCTCAACCAACACACTCCTAGCTTCTCAGGGCCCCGGGTTCAAGGTGGAAGGAGGTGAGGACGCAGAGCCCCTTAGGTCAGCGTTTACCACGGATTTGTTGATCCCCTCCAGCAGGTAACAATGATAGAATCAATGCCTTCATTTCATGCAAAGGAGGTTTTCAAGGCTGCACAAACTTACATTTTATAGTGAAATCAAAAACAACTTGTTAAATTTACTGTCTTGTGACCATATCCCCTACTTCATGTTCTTTATCCCAAACATACAGAACTGATAAAATACGAATGAATGAACCACTCAGAAGAATTCCCATAGAGTAGCAGACAAATGCTCCTAAGTCGCTACTAAATGGCTCAAAGATAATTTTTCAGTCAAATGCTTGCTTGGCTCTTAGAAATTTGACTCTGTTCCAAAAAGCTTTGTGACCTAAAAAGTAAGCAAATATAGGAAGATTGGGTTCAAAACTTCCAATGACTGAGGTTAAAACAATCTCTAAGAAAGATTCTAAATGGAAAAGCCGATGTAAGAGCCAAATACTAAGTGAAACAACTAAAAATTATGGGTCAGACCCTGTGACTGTGTGTTTCAAATGAATTCTCTAGAGTGTATCAAGGGATATAGCAGTGTTTAAAATATATGCTGGGTTTACAAATTATATCTCCAAGATTTTGTACTATTTTGTGTTGATTATAAAAAAAAAAAAAAACTTGGTGTGAGAAAGGGATTTACAAACTCAAGCCTTACATTCGCTGCTTTTCAAACCCCCACTCCTCTACCTTTGAGAATATATACAAGCAGCAAAAATGGACTGAAAAATGCCTTATAGGCTTACTTTTGGTGCATGAGCCTAAATTGTGGTTTTTATATGCATAAACAATGATGAAATCATCAGCAGGGTCAGAAGAAGCCAGAAGGCCCTAGAGAAGCTATGAATAATTAAGCATTTCCAGGTTACGCGGAAATTTGAATTCCGTTTACCAAAGATACATGTAGAGATGGTTTTCATGATGATTAAGACCTGTTACTGTAAAAATGTGAAATTTATAACATCGTAAAAAGGTTCGTATAAAATAGAAATATACCAGCTGGGTGGGTTGGCCATGGAGGTCTCAGCTGGGTTCCTGCCTGAGCTCATTACCATTCAGTATGGGCATTGGTGTTTTTTTTTTTTTTTTTTTTTTAAAGGCAGCATGTTATTCTTAAGTAGTTTCTCTGATTATCTTCTGAGCATCGTGATGGCCTCTGCAAATAGTGAACAGCTGTGCAAGGCAAATGCATACGCCAAAAGTGTATTAATTGAGGGTAAATTAGGCATTTTTCCTGCATCCTTACGACTATGAAATAGCTCATTCAAGTTTCCGCAAATTAATGATATGTTGTCTGTATGCAAGAGAAGCCAGAGCTGCTGATATCACATGTTTGTGGACATGCAAGGCTGGAGGAGGCATAGACAAGTACAAGATGAGGGAAGGTGGAAATGGAGTAGTTACAGGGTGGGGGTGAGGTTTGCTTTCAGAGACGGGAAAAGAGATGACCTTGTAGGCATTGATTCCAAAAAGCATGACAAGATACTGAGCAGTGTCACTGGGGTCTCTTGAGCAAATGTAATTATCCCCGAGAACGCCTTTCACTGCCCCCACCCTTAGCCAAGCCAACAGGCTGATTGTCGCAGTCCCCTCTCTGGGAGTTATCCCTGCCCTTAGCTTCTGTGGAGGGGGTCGGTCTTGGCAGCCTGGGGTGTATCCTGTGATTGTGATTGACCGTTCACACCTCCAGTCATGGCTGGATGGACCAGGGTCCAATTCAGTGGCTGCAGAGTTTCAGTTCAGTTCAGTTTCAGATCAGTTTCTCTTCTGGGAATTTGAACTCAGACACTGATGCCATGTTGGACAGGGATGCTGCACCTATATTATCATGTAAGTGGGGGCATTTGGAAATGCCTGGATGTATTTTAGGTTGTAATAACAAATAGGTAAGGAGATGTCACTGGCATTTACTGGGCAGGAGACACTAAATATCCAGCACCTCTGCACAGGACAAAGGGCTCAGTAAAGAGTTGTCCCACCCCAACAGCCCTTCAGGAAAAGGCTGGGTGGAGGATGTGGGCTATTTAAAGGGACAGGCAAGAAAAAACATTTCAGGTTAAAGGAATATTAGTTGGCCCAAGCTTTAGGAAACACTGGCATATGCCAAAACATCAGCATCAAGTCCCTGCCTCTCTCCCTTAGTCCCATAAATTACTCCAGTTCAGTTGCTCCCTCTTGTCTGTTTGTGACCCCATGGACTGCAGCACGCCAGGCTTCCCTGTCTAGCACCAACTCCTGAAGCTTTCTCAACTCATGTACATTGAGTCGGTGATGCCATCCAACCATCTCATTGTCGTCTCCTCCTCCTCCTCCTGCCTTCCATCTTTTGCAGCATCAGGGTCTTTTCAAATGAGCCAGTTCTTCACATCAGGTGGCCAAAGTACTGGAGCTTCCGCATCAGTCCTTCCAATGAATAGTCAGGACTGATTTCCTTTAGGATGGACTGGTTTGATCTCCTTGCAGTCCAAGGGACTCTTGAGTCTTCTCCAACACCACAGTTCAAAACCATCACTTCTTCAGCGCTCAGCTTTCTTTATGGTCCAGCTCTCACATCCATACATGACTACTGGAAAAACCACATCTTTGACTAGATGGACCTTTGTCAGCAAAATAATGTCGCTGCTCTCTAGGTTGGTCATAACTTTTCTTCTAAGGAGCAAGCGTCTCTTAATTTCATGGCTGCAGTCACCAGCTGCAGTGATTTTGGAGCCCAAGAAAATAAAGTCTGTCACTGTTTCTATTGTTTCCCCATCTATTTCCCATGAAGTGATGGGACCGGATGCCATGATCTTAGTTTTCTGAATGTTGACCTTTAAGCCAACTTTTTCACTCTCCTCTTTCACTTTCATCAACAGGCTTTTTGGTCCCTCTTCACTTTCTGCCATAAGGGTGGTGTCATCTGCATATCTGAGGTTATTGATATTTCTCCTGGCAGTCTTGATTCCAGCTTGTTCTTCATCCCTTCTGGCAGTTCACATGATGTACTTGCATAGAAGTTAAATAAGCTGGGTGACAATATACAGCCTTGATGTATTCCTTTCCCAATGTTGGAAATAAATTATTTTGCTTTCCCAAACTGCTGTAAACCAGAAATATCCCAGGGCATGCTCTTCTGCTTCGTTCATATCTGAGCTAGAGCAGGCCCCAGGTAATTGTTGTTGTTGTCTTGCTAAGTTGTGTCCACTCTTTGTGACCCATGGACTGCAGCACACCGGGCTGCCCTACCCTTCACCACCTGCCTGCAACTCCTGTTCTAGTTTCCACAAGCTGTTCCTACAAGCTTCCAATAAGGCACTTTTAAACCTGACCTCATTTGTATTGGATTCTGTTTCTTGCATCTCGAGTCCAGACTAAGACAAAAATATATGACATGATCCCTTCCCGGGAGCTGGATTGTGGCTGTAACAGAGTGGGCCCCATACGTGAGGTCACAGTTGTATACCTCTCATATCTGCAGAATTATTAATAGTGCTTCCTTCCCCATCTCAAAAGTGTCCCAGTTTAAATGACACAACCGTGCTACCCACAAGGCACGCGGATTGCAGGCTGCTCTTCACTGACCCAGAATCGGCAGACAGGCTAGAAGTCCTGCACTAGGAAGCATCTCTGGGCTCTGGAAGCAGCCCGCTGTTCTTCATCTGATAATTACGAAACATTTGTTTTCAACTTAGAAAGCCTCAGGCTGAGCTGAGAGCTGGAGGAACCTTAGAAGCACGCCTGAGCTCTGGAAGCTCAAATCCACGGTGCTGGGGGTACCGGTGAGCCACACAGACAGTCTCTCCCCTTGTGGACTTAAATTCTAGCAGGAAGAGACAGAGTGAACTATATACACAATAAATATGCATGTGTCCGACTCCGTGCAACCCTGTGGACTGTAGCCCACCAGGCCCCTCTGTCCATGGAATTTTCCAGGCAAGAATACTGGGGTGGGTTGCCACCTCCTACGCCAGGAGACCTTTCTGACCCAGGGATGGAACCTGCGTCTCTTGGGTCGCCTGCATTGGCAGGCAGATTCTTTACCACCAGCACCACCTGAGGTGATAAATACCATGGGGGGAAAAAAAGTCGGGTAAGAAGACTATGAGAATCTTACAGTGGGGGCTCAAGCTGTAGGAATAAATAAGGCAGGTTAGGCCTTCCCCCCGCAGCTTTACTGAGATACAACTGACGTGTAATATTGGGAAAGTCTGTGGTGTGCAGTGATTTGATATATGTATAGGGAAGACCTGATTGAAAAGGTTTTATGTCGTTAAGAAACGGTCTCACTGGACTGTCCTGTATGGCCCACAGGATGTTGGTTTCCATGGTTCTTCTCAAACTTTAATGGCCATTCCAATCACCTGGGGATCTTGTTAAACTGGAGATTCTGATTGGGTGGGCCTGGGATGGAGTCTAAGAGCCTGCCTTTTAAACAAGCTCCCAGGTGAGGCTGCTGCTGTTCTCTGTCTCTGTTGGATTAACGCCAGGTAAGTAGAGCCCTGGGGTGTGCAATGGCGAGGCTCAACAAATGACCGCAAGGGAAGGTGAAATAGAGGTTTACCACCCACAGGAGGTGGTAGCTGGCATGCCTTGCAGGGCCGGGAGGGGGTAAGTTAAGGCAGGGTGCAGGCTGAGAGGCAGGAGCCTGGGCCACAGGTCTTTTCAGGGTTGGTGGGTGCCATGCTTTGGGGTTCCATGTCTAAGACTGGTGAGTTGGTGAGTTCAGACCAAAAGTGCAGGGTTTTCGTAAGCTTCTTGGGGGTCTTATCAATGGGGCATACAAGAGAATGCCATGGGAATCAGGGATACTTTACCACAATTGTCATTGGAGAAGTCACAGGGAATTTATATCCACCTGCGATTCTATGGGCTGTAGTCCAGGGTGTGCACTTGCATGAGGGGCTAATGTCAATTTAAGGCCCCCTCAGGCCACTTGGCACCCCACTCCAGTACTCTTGCCTGGAAAATCCCATGGATGGAGGAGCCTGGTAGGCTGCAGTCCATGGGGTCGCTAAGAGTCAGACATGACTGAGCAACTTCCCTTTCACTTTTCACTTTCATGCATTGGAGAAGGAAATGGCAACCCACTCCAGTGTCCTTGTCTGGAGAATCCCAGGGACGGGGGAGCCTGGTGGGCTGCCGTCTATGGGGTCACACAGAGTTGGACACGACTGAGGTGACTTAGCAGTAGCAGCAGGCCACTTAACCACACAAGACTGATGCCGTGGCCGCCATTTCACAGAGCAGTTTAGCTGAACTCTCCACACGCTGGATCTTAGATGCCTCTTAAAACAGCAAAGACCTATGGAACACACATTTCCGTGCCACTTCCCAAGCACCCAGCCCCCTGCTTTGTTTGAACAGGTGCTCCATAAATATGAAAGGAATAAATGAACTGAGAAAAAAAGATGTGAGATAGAAGAGGTCATCGTATTAATGAACAACTAAGCTACGATGATTGACTGACTTAACGAATTCTTTTTTCAGAAGCAGCGTTTCATCACAACTGTGTTTATTTGCACTTCACTATAATAATATTTAATCCGTACAGAATTAATCCAGTTTTAAATGGAGATGCCATTAGTGCTCCTGAAAGATTTCTTGCCTTGGGATTTTTCAATGAATTCATTATGAATTTAAATTTGTTCTGTCTACAGCCCCAGGGCTACCCTGTGCTTAGAAAATGACCGATCTAGTACAATTTGATGGGTGCCAGAATGGGCCATCTGCTCAAAAGAACTTCCTGCCCTGACTCAAGAAAATTCACCATCGTAACTTTACTTAATAAATCAACAAATAAGTTGATTATCAAATCAGTAACTATTTACGAAATAGTTGTAACTTGCCAAGAATTGTATGTTGTACAAGGATGAATTAAGACTTAGTCCTGGTCTGTAGGGACCTCTCAGCATGATGTAAAGATAAGAAATAAACATTTACAGATGTGTAGATGGCATAGAGTTACTTCTTAGAAACCCTAAACTTCTGTGCAAAGGAGCAATTGCCTAGTTCCCTAAAGTTTGCGATCACTAGGGAATTTAACTGGAGAAGGAGATAAGAGTATGAAAATATAGAGATCCTGATTATAGGGAGTTAGACAGTGGTGGGTGTTAACTGTGGAGGGTGCCTTTGAGTAAATGCTTTCCCTCTCTGAGCCCGTTTCTTCATCTGCAAAAGAGTAATAACCTCTATGTTGATCTGAGACTTATTGAAATAGTGTATTCAGAGCACTTGGGATAACTATACTTGGTACAATTCCTGGAGCAGGCATAACACAGGTGTTAGTTCCCTGGTCATCTAACTTAAGTAGAACAAGCTGTGAGCATCACTTTTTGTTCCGCTCTTCCTTCATCACTTCCAAGCACTCACTATGTGCTAGACACCAGGTTAGATGCTGGAATAACATGACTGTGGGTTAAATAGAACCGTGTTCCTGTCTCCAGACTGCACAGTACAGCCTCTTCGGCATCAGGGAGGGGAGGGTCAGAGCGGAGTCTGGAAGCTGATTGTCGCGTGAGCGCATGTCCGACTCTTTGTGACCCCATAGCCTGCTGCCCACCAGGCTCCTCTGTCCATGGAATTTTCCAGGCAAGAATAGGGAGTGGGTTGCCATGATTAACCTTGGCCAAGAGAAGGCAGAAAGTGTGGGAATAGCATATCCAAATGTCCCTGGGTCAAAGAGAGTGAGGCACTGAGGGGGTTGGAGCAGTGGAACAGGCTGGAGGCGGGGAGACCAGCTGGTCTGCATTGCCGTCATCCTCAGAGGTGATGAGGAGCTGAGGCCAACACTGGGAGTGGGGGTATTACCGAGGTGGGCACCGGAAACCACAAAGAAGAGGTGACAAGGTGCTGGAGGAGGAAGCTGTCAGAGGTGACTCTGGGCTTCAGCACTGTGTGGACGTCAGTGCCTTTAACAGGAACAGTGATCTGTGAGGGGAGCTGGCTCCAGCAGGCGGATTGAAGGTGTCAGGTTTAGACCTGGTGAGTTCCCAGGGGCTCCCAGGAGAAGGCTGTGTTCTATTTTCTCCCAGACTCCCCCCAGGAGCCACCTGCCCACGGCAGTGTGCCAACCAGTAACAGACTTTGTCCATATATCTTGCTTTTGCAATAGTCTCTGGAAGGTAGAAAAATGAGAGCCCAGAGCTGTGGAACCTATTTTATTAGGAAGCTGGGAAGGACTCCGGTCCCAGATGTGGCTGTGCAAAGTGAGGTACCTACCCTGCTTTAAAGCCCAAGCGTCCCCCCACCCCCTGGGTCCTCTGCTATGCACCAGAGTAGAACAAGGTCATCATCAAGGTCATTAACAAAGCCACTCTGGGTTCTTCCTCGCTGCCTCCTCTCTGCCTTGGATCATCGCAGGGAAGAAGGGGCCCTCTTCCCTCTAAGACCGCCTCTCTCCGTGACCTGCCCCTGTGGCTCTGGGCATTCTTGTCAGTTACTCTCTCCTCTGGTTCTTCAGTTTTAACCTCTCTATTGTAGTCTCCTCTGTCTAAAAGGATGGTTTACTGTATGAGCTTAAAAAAATAACCCCAAACCACACCTTCCCAACCATTGCTATCCCTTGAATTAGTTTTCTTTCTTTCCCCATCGCTTCAATTAAAAAAAAATAGTAAGCGTGTTGTTCATTGTACATGCTCATCTTACAACTGGCAGTTTGAAACTTTTGACTACTTCAGTCATTTCAACCCCCGACTCCAACCCTCGTCTGCCAGCTACCAGTCTGTTCTATGTGTGTGAGTTCAGGTTTGTTTAAGATTCCACATATTAGTGATAGCGTACAGTTTGTCGTTTGCTGTCTGATTTATTTCATTTAGCTTAATTCCCTTAATGCGCATCCGCATTGCTGTAGATGGTGGACTCCTCCATTTTTATGAGCGATCCCTGTGTATGTATGCCGCATCTTCTTGATCCATTCGCTGTCCGCGGACACTCGGGTTGTTTCCCTGTCTTAACTATTGTGAGTAATGCTGCAATGAACATGGGGGGTGCAAATATCTTATTCTGACAGTGATTTCATTTCCTTTGGATAAATTCTCAGAAGTGGAATTACTAGATCACGCAGCAGTTGAATGTTTAACCTTTGAAAGAACCTCCATACTGTTTTCGATAGTGGCCACAGCGATTTACATTCCCACTAACAAGGCACAAGTGTTCTTGTGTCTGTACATCCTCACAAACATGATTTTTTTGATAAAGGCCTTTCTAACAGGTGTGAAGTGATAAACTCGTGGATTTGATTTGCATTTGCCTGATGACTAATTATGTTGAGCATCTTTTCATGTATGTGTTGGCCATCTGTGTGTCATCTTTGGAAAAATGTTCAGATCCTTTGCCCATTTTTTAATGGTATTGTTTGGCTTTTTGCTATTGAGTTGTATGAGTTCTTTATATTTTTTGCATGTTAACCCCTTATCAGATATGCAAATATTTTTCCCACTCAGTAGACTTGTTTTTCATGTTGTTGATGATTTTCTTAGCTGTGCAGAAACCTTTTAGTTTGATGTAGTCCCCCACTTGTTTGTTTTCTGCCCTTTTTTCCCTTTTTTTTTTTTTTGCCTTTTGTTGAATTCATCACCGACCTATGTAAAGAAGCTGCCTGTCCATGTTTTGCTCTAGGAGTTTTATAGATTCAGGTTTTACATTCAAGCCTTTATTCCATTTTGAGTTGATTTTTGTTTATGGTGTGAGATAGTTGTCTGGTTTTATTCTTTTGCATGTGGCTGTACATTTTTCCCCACACCATCCACTTAAGAAACTGTTCTTTCCCTATTGTATTGTCTTGGGTCCTTTATCATAAATTAACCATATATGTATAGGTTTATTTCTGGGGTCTCTTTTCTGTTTCATTGTGAAGTGAAGTGAAGGTCGCTCAGTCGTGTCCGACTCTTTGCCACCCCATGGATGCATGAAATTTTCTAGGCCAGAATACTGGAGTGGGTAGCCTTTCCCTTCTCCAGAGGATCTTCCCGACCCAGGACTCGAACGGGGGTCTCCTGCATTACAGGTGGATTCTTTACCAACTGAGCTATCAGGGACTGCGTGTCTGCTACTGCCAAGTCATATCAGTCATGTCCGACTCTGTGCAACCCCATAGATGGCAGCCCACCAGGCTCCCCCATCCCTGGATTCTCCAGGCAAGAACACTGGAGTGGGTTGCCATTTCCTTCTCCAAGGCATGAAAGTGAAAAGTGAAAGTGAAGTCGCTCACTGCAGCCTTCCAGGCCGTCCATGGGATTTTCCAGGCAAGAGTACTGGAATGGGGTGCCATTACCTTCTCCAGACTGCGTGTCTATTTTAGGCCGATTCCATACTGTTTTGTTAGCACTTTACAATATAGTTTGAAATCAGGGAGTATGAATGCTTCCCAATTTGAGGAAAAAGCTTTGTTCTTTTTCCTTCAAGATTGCTTTAGGTATTCTGAGTCTTCTGTGGTTCCATAGAGGATTGGGAGTGTTCATTTCTCTTTTTTAAAATGCCTTTGGAATTATGATGGGGATTGAACTAAATCTGTAGATTGCTTTGTAGTATGGATATTTTTGCAATATTCTTCCCACTAATTGGTATCTTCAGTTCCTTTCATTAATTTCTTACAGTTTTTAGTGTACAGATCTTTCACCTAATTGGTTAAACTTATTGCTACAATTGAATTCCTATAATTCCCACAATTGAAGCAATTGTAAATGGGCTTGTTACTAGTGTATAGAAACACAACTAATTTTTGTATATTGATTTTATATCCTGCACCTTTATTGAATGCATTGATTAGTCCTAACAATTTCCGAGAGAAGTCGTCAGGGTCTTCTATGTATAATGTCATGTTATCTGCAAATAGAGACAGTTCTACTTCTCTTGTTCTGATCTGGATGCGTTTACTTCTTTTTTTTACCTGATTGCACTGGCTAGACTTTCAGGACTGTGGTGAGTGCAAGCAGCATGAGTGGGCTTCCTTGTCTTATTCCTTATCTTAGAAGCAGAGCTTCCAGTGTTTCACCATTGAGGTTGATGTTAGCTATTGGCTCATTTGCCAAACGTGTAAGAACCACTAAGCTAGTTTCCAGATATATCTCAGAGAAAATGGTTCCATGTGTAACTGTAGATATGTGGTGTTCCTTAAAAGGAAGTAAATTCAGGAGACTTCTGTGTTAACATCTTGAGTCAAAAGGCTCCTTCCTCTTCTGAACTTTTAAGATAATCTTCATTCCATCCTTCCACTTCCTCACCACAGTCTCATTCTATTTTTATAGCAACCTTTGGTATCCCTGAGTGTTAAGCATGACTCATAATTAGTACAGAAATCCGGAAAAGACAGAAAATATAGAAAAGAAAGCAGATAATCCCTTCTAAGCTCACAACGTAATATAACCACTGAGTACTAGTGTTCTAGCGGGTTTCCTTTTCAGTCTTTCTTTATCTGTGAGAATAGATGCCTAAATGGTAGGTAAGTAAATACATCAATAGATACCTGTTTATATTTTACAAAGTTTAAATCATACGAAATATCTTATATTCTGAACTTTGAATTAAACATGATATTGCAATCCTAGGTGATGAAATATTCTTTGTCATAACAGTGGTAATGACTAATAGTCCATCTTTGAGATCCAGTTTTGGACACTGAAGTGGTTTCCATTTTCTCATGGTTGTAAGTATTGTTGTGATAGACATTCTTAGGCCTGCATCTTTGTCTGTAGCCATGCTTAGAAATGAAATCCTGAGCCAAAGGGTATGAATATTTTTAAAGTTCTCAAGACATGGTTACACAAATTTATACTTGATGAGCTGTGTTTGAAAGTGCATGTTACCAGCACTGGGTACCATCCTTCATTCACTTCCTAATGCCTTTTAATCTAGCCTTTTCTTACAACAATGTCAAATTTGCTCGTCAAGTTCTCTGAGTTTCTAGTTCTTGCATCCAGAATTCCCCCTTTGATGCCTTTCTCTGTTCTCTCCCTCTGCATCTCTTTCTCCTTCCTTCTCTTCTCCATCCCTCCCCCCTTCCTTTCCTTCTCTTTCTCTCTCCCTCCATCCCTCTCTTTCTCCTGCTGTGTGTGGGTGTGACTGCTATGTTTGATTGCCTCATCTCCCCTCAAAATCCTCTTCTTCCTCAGCATCTTTCACTCTCTATTGCTCCAGTTCCCCATGACCTCTCTGGTACTTTATTGAATATAGGAAAGGTTCATGAGGAAGCAGAAGAGGCAGATACTGTCCTCAAAGAAATCAGGCCCACCTTAAATAAACATATTGTTTAGTTGCTAAGTCATGTCTGACTCTTTGTGACTCCATGGACTGTAGCCCGCCAGGCTCTTCTGTCCATGGGATTCTCCAAGCAAGAATACTGGAGTGGGTTGCCAGTTCCTTCTCCAGGGGATCTTCCGGACCCAGGGATCAAACCTGTGTTTCCTGTTTGGCAGGCAGATTCTTTACCACTGAGCCACCTGGGAAGCCCTAAACACAAATGGAAAATAAACATATGGAATCTTAAAAACCTGAAGGATGTTAAAGTCACAGAGAGTGTGGTTCAGTTCAGTTACTCAGTCGGGTCCGACCCTTTGAGACCCCATGAATCGAAGCATGCCAGGCCTCCCTGTCCATCACCAACTCCTGGAGTTCACCCAAACTCATGTCCATAGAGAGTGTGGTAACTTAAGTCAAATAGGCAGATTCATTGGAAAAGTGAAAGGCGCTCAGTTGTGTCCAACTCTTTGCTTCCCCGTGAACTATACAGTTCCAGGCCAGAATACTGGAGTGGGTATAGCCTTTCCCTTCTCCAGGGGATCATCCTAACCCAGGGATCGAACCCAGGTCTCCCACATTGTAGGCAGATTCTTTACCAGCTAAGCCACAAGAGAAGTGCAAAAAAGCTGGAGTGGGTAGCCTAGCCCTTCTCCAGGGGATCTTCCTGACCCAGGAATTGAACCAGAGTCTCCTGCATTGCAGGTGGATTCTTTACCAACTGAGCTACCAGGGGAAGGAGGCTTTATTGAAGGGAGTGTTTGGCTGGTGAAGAGGAAGGGAGAGGACAGCCCACACTGAGAAAGGAGGCGTGACAGGCAGGTACTGTCCTGGTGGCACCAGGTGGAACCCCTGCAGGGTCGTGCCCTGGTCGTGCTGACCGACCTGCTCCAGCCTGGATCTCTTGTCCCTTCTTCCCATTTAATCCCACTGCTTCTGCAGGGAAGGTGGACAGCAGAGCCTGGCAAAGGGCTAGCAACTCAGCCACAGTAGAGCACAGGGAACTCGGAGGCCAGGACATAGACAGTGTGGACTTTGGGAACCACAGAGGAGCTCCAAGCCACAAAAAATGCTGTGGGTTTTTTATATTGTTATGGGTTTTTATATTGTTATTGAAATTCCTAATTTCTAGGTCAAGCACCATAAACTGGAGGGTCTGTGCCATATGAGTCATGGCCATGCTTTCCTGCCTCCCACCCAGCCACCAGGTAGCTCTACTTCAGGCTCAGGACAAAGTCGCACGTTTCAGTTTTCAACCAGTTGACGTGAAACTAGTAAAACCATATGTAGCATTCCTGGAAATTCTGCCCTGATCTACATGCAGTGTGTTCCTGTGAGAACATCAGGACCAAGGATGGTGATGCTGACTGACTACGTAGATGGGGTGAGAAGCCAAGCTCCTCTCTCCTTCCTTTCTTCCTATTACCCACAGCATTTTTTTACACTGGGGGGATGCATTACTTAGAAAATCATAGGGCTTTAAAATCTTAATGGAAAGAAAAATTTCAGCCTGGTCCCGATTAAGACTTGGTTAATGGAATGGTAACCCTTCCCAAACCATCCCAGGCCTGTGGAAAGAGTGGCAAATCTGGCATTTGCAGAGTTAACATTGTGCAGTCTAAGGCTCAAAACTGCTGAACCGGAGTCAGTCACCTAGTGAGCACCTCAGTATGACTTTATCTTTAAAAAAAAAAAAAAAGTTGGTTTTATGGGAAGATTATGTGTTTGGGAGAACTACGAAGGTTGCAGAATATTTCTTGCAAATATTGGAGTTATATATACATTCCCTGGTGGCTCAGACTGTAAAGAATCTGCCTGCAATGCGGGAGACCTGAGTTCCATCTCTGGGTTGGGAAGATCCGCTGGAGAAGGGAATGGCAACCCACTCCGGTATTCTGGCCTGGAGAATCCCATGGACAGAGGAGCCTGGCAGGCTACAGTCCACGGAATCGCAGAGAGTTAGACGTGACTTAGCAACTGAACAACGAACAACAAATATACTTTCTTATAGGCTATTTATATTTTATTCAGTCGGTCAAATTATCTGAGTGCCTACAATGTGTCAGGCATAGTTCTAGATGCCAGGGCTGTGCTGTGATTAAGACAGATAAGGTTCCTGCCCTCACTCACATCTATTTGGAAGTGAAGGAGAATAAACAAGGAGACAGATCATCTTAGCTTGTTACGCGTAGAAAGTAAAACAAAGCTAGAGGATGACTAGGGCCAGCCAGGGTCTCTGTGGAGGCGGTGTTTGGGCTAAGCCCTGGGGAGTGAGGCGCCAGCAAAGCCACAGAGCAGCCTCACCTCTCTTGGCTACAACCTGCTCATCTCATAGAGCGAGGGCACTGGGGTGACAGGCCAGTACTAGATTTTCCATGTTTATAAATAAGGAGCTTGGTTACACCACTTCCAACAGCACTTTGGAGCCATAAGCCCGTTGGTAGAGGCAGCCTCAGATCCTCTTCAGAGGATACTGGTGAGGTTCCAAGTTTCCTGGTGAATGATTGTTAGGTAGATTAAAGTTTGTGGAAAACAGTATGGTCGTTCCTGAAAATGTTAAACATTGTATTATCATACGCTTTAGCAATTCCACCTCTCAGTATGTATTAATAGCTCAAGAAATTGAAAGTAGAGACTCAAACAGATATTTATATAACACTGTTCATAGCGGCATTACTCACATTAACCAAAAGGTGGAAATGACCCAAATGCCCACAACATATGAATAGATATACAAAATGGAGTATACGCCCATCCAATGGAATGTTATTCAGCCTTAGAGAATAAAGTCCTGACACACGCTGCAGCATAGATGGATATTGAGAACATTACGCTAAGTGAAATAGACACGGGAGAATAAATACGGTATGGTCTTATTTGTATGAGGTACCTAAATTAGGCAAATTCATAGAGACAAAGTAGAATGGAGGGGAGTGGAATGCGGAGTTACTGTTTAAGTACAAGAGTTTCTGTCTGGGGTCAGAAAGTTCTGGAAATCGGTAATGGTGACGGTTGCATAACAATATTAATGTACATACTCCCACTGAGTAGTACACCTTAACACAGTTGAAATGGTAACTTTTGTGTTGCGTATATTTTATCACATTAAAAAAGGAGCCCATGGGAATGGGTAGGGAGTTTGGGAAAGAACGGATGCATGTGTGTGTAAGGCTGAGTCCACCTGAAATTGTCACAGAATTGTGAGTCAGCTCTGCATGCTAAGTCACTTCAGTCATGTCCGACTCTCTGCAGCTCTATGGACTGTAGCCCACGAGGCTCCTCTGTCCATGGGATTCTCCAGGCAAGAATACTGGAGTGGATTGCCATGCCCTCCTCCAGGGGATCTTCCCAACCCAGGGATCATTATATTTCCTGCATTGGCAGGAGGGTTCTTTACCACTAGCACCATCTGGAAAGCTATACTCCAATACAAATTAAAAAGTTTAAACTAAAGTGGATCAGAATGTAAAGACACTTTCAAAACAGTGAAGAATTAGAATCTAATTAAACTTTTAAAACATTTTTTTGTAATCTCCAAAAAAAAAAAAAGCCCACAGGAAGCTGAGAAGAGGTTGATAGGCCCCTTGCTCTTAGATGTTATATAAAACAAACCAGAGGGTTGTGGAGGCAGAGGGGGATCACGCCAGGTCTGGGGAGGCTGGCATACAGAGGTTGCCTTTAATTCCACGCCCCTGGCACCTGCAGGACAGACCTCGCAGTCCCCAGTGGAGTAAGAAAGGCCTGGAGCCCTCAACTCGGGCAGGGGCTGCGGGAGGGAGATAACCCTCAGGCGATCCACTAGCAGGCCAGGCCTGCAGACCAGGAAGACACACACTTGCCCACCTAATGCCTCTGTTAGCAGTCCCCGTGTGGAGAGTGTGGCTCTCAGGTAGAGGGGGCAGCCCTGAATCCCCTGGGTCTCAGCGTGGCCCCTGGGAATATGTGATAAATGCAGATTCTCAGGCCCCACCCTGGACCTGTTGATCCGAAGCACCAGCTGTGGAGCCCAGCCTAGTGTTTTCACGGGTCATCCTGTGGGAGATTCTGATGTTGGTGAACCACTGTTCTCAACCGTTGTGGAAAGAACTGGATGCTCTTCTGGGCGGTAACTCAGCACACTTAGTGAGCGCCTCCTGAATGCAGAGCCCCAGAATGTGTGCAGCCGGGGGACACCAAGCAGGCCATCTTGTGGTGCACCATCCCTAGGTGATGCTAGGTCCCCCAAGGACACCAGAAGGAGTGAGTGTCTGTGAGCCTGCCTCATACCCCCCCACACACCATGTGGGCACATCGGCAAGGTGTGCCCCAGCCCCTTCATCACAGTGCCGTGGTGCTGCCTTGTCAGCGCCGTGATCTCAACCCGGCCGCCTGTCTACATAAACCAGATGTGTCTCCCCCTCCCCCGACTTAGTGTCCCAGCCGGGCTGTGTGGACGCTCACCATACCCCTGTTGGGTAGAGGAGTCCTTCAGAGCATCTTGGCCAGGTACCTTTCAGATGACTGAAGACTTTAAAGTGCATTCCAGCCCGGTTTGAGACTTCCGGTCTCGTGGGCATTCCCAGCTCACCTTTTCCTCTTCCCAGGATGCCAGGACCTGTGGTGGGACGTTAGGAATGGCAGCATGATCCTCCCTTGAGCTGCCTCCTCCACCTCTCTTCTCAGGAACTGGGGGGAGTGAAGGAGGCTGGATGGAGTTGGGGAGGCACACTGCTCTGCCCCGGGATCCAGCACTATTTTTCTGATGCCCTCGGTGAGGCAGACGTCCCATCAGTGGCCCGCTCACAAAGTGTGTGAAGACTCTGAGTTCTTGAAGCGTCTGTAGGGCCTCCTCCGGGCTCAGTTCCCTGGTGTGCAGGGGCCTGCTCAGCCCAACATCGTTCCCTATTCTATTCAGCCTCTACCATCAGGAGACTCCAGTTTTCTTGTTATCAGAGTGCTTTGCATGGGAGTGGATTTTTGTTAGGGTGTCAGTAAGATGCTTGCTGTCAGCCCTCCAGTGGTTGACCAACGGAAACCACTATATCCTTGCCATCTCAGATGCCGGGCAGTACTGGGTGCCCCAGTGCCACCCTCTCTCTGCTCTGCATGGAGCCACAGGATGGACAGCAAGTCCACTGCCTGGGAAGTGTCCCCAGATGATTGATGGCCCTCAGGATGGGCCCCTTAATTTTCAGGACCCAGTGCAAAACTATTGAACTGTTAAGCATTCCAAGATGGCCACAGCAGAGCATTAAATGAGTGGGACCCTCCTGGGTGCTGGCCCTGGGGGACTGCACAGCTCTCATGCCCACAAAGCTGGCCCTGAGTTGCCAGGCTCCCCTCCTCGCTGACCTATCACTCCAGTGTGATTCTCTCCGTGCCTCCCTCGACTTGGGGCGGGGGGCGGGCAGGAGAGCACCCCTCTCCTTGAATGATCTCACTCCATCCACATGAGGTCTAAGCCCAAATCACTGTCCCCCTCTCTCCCTCCAGTCATCTCACAGGGGTTAGGAGGGCCCATCTGGCATGATGGTTGGGTCAGCTTGGTAATCTCTTGGGTACACTCTGGAGGTGACTCTCTTCACGAAGCAGGAGTATGCCTCCTTGTTTTTTTTTTTTTGCTGGAGTTGAACTCACCATTTCTAGGCAACAGAAAAAGTCTCAACATCTTTTGACATTGGAGTGCTGCTGCTGCTGCTGCTGCTAAGTCACTTCAGTCGTGTCCGACTCTGTGTGACCCCATAGACGGCCTCCTACCAGGCTCCTCTGTCACTGGGATTCTCCAGGCAAGAACACGAGTGGGTCGCCATTTCCTTCTCCAATGCGTGAAAGTGAAGTCGCTCAGTCGTGTCCGACTCTTAGCGACCTCATGGACTGCAGCCTACCAGGCTCCTCCGTCCATGGGATTTTCCAGGCAAGAGGACTGGAGTGGGGTGCCATTGACGCTGGAGTATGTACTGTGAATTCCCAGGCCTGGCCATGTTGATTTATCCAGGGCAGGACACCTGGGCGAGCCAGGCCAAAGAGGCCCCCAAGTGGGCTTCTCGAATTTGGATTCAGCAGTTGTGCCAAACTCCTGCTGGTGGTTGAGATTGAAGCTCTGAAGTTTGGTAACGTGGCGTTTACTGACACACGTCTCCGAACGGAGAGGAAGCTGGTGTGGAAGGGGTGGGGGTAGGTACAGGGGAGAGGGGAGAGGGGAGATGGGCGGACACAGTGTGGCCGGCCTGGTTCCAGCTGTCCCGACCCTAGTCCTATCTTGTCCAGGGTCCCCTGCAGGCCCAAGACTTCTGCAATGAGTTCTCCTTTCTGCTTAAGGAAGTCAGGGTTCAGTTTCTGTCACTTGCCCTAAAAATTCCAATCCTCCCCATTGCTCAGCAACAGTCTGAACTGCTTGGCTCCAATTTCCCTGGAACTGCAGGAAATAAAACGAGGAACCCAGAAAACAGGATCTGAGTGGGAAGGAGGGTGGTTTCAGGTCATGTGTGATGGGAGCTTGTCAGGTTCTACAGGGATTCAGGACGTCACGTATCATCACACCTCAAACTAGTTCACCTGTGAAATGGAGGCATTCAGCCCAATTTGGTAGTTTTTGTTTTTTATGTAATTAATTTTTGGCTCTGCTGGGTCTTCACTGCTGCATGTGCCTCTCTCTAGCTGCAGCAAGCAGGTGGCCACTCTCCAGTTGCTGTGCTCGAGCTTCTTGTTGCAGAGCATCGGCTCCAGGGCGCACCGGCTTCAGTAGTTGAAGCACATGGGCTCGGGATTGCAGTTCCCGGGCTCTAGAGCACAGGCTCAGTAGTTGTGGCCCATGGGCTTATTTGTCCCATGGCATGTGGGATCCTCCCTAACCAGGTTCCAACCCATGTCTCCTGCACTGGCAAGCAGATTCTTTGCCACTGAGTCCCCAGGGAAGTGCTGGTAGTTGACTTTTAGCTAAATGGTAGGCTCTGTGCTGACTCGACAAGTCTTGCTCAGATGATCACTTCTGTTTAGACTGATTTGCCTCTGCACGGGCAGAATCACACACATTACCTGTCCTGCAGAGATTCAGTGTGATTCATTTATTCTTTCAACACTACTGAGAGAGATGGTAACTGGATATAACAGTGAGTAAGAGATATAGTTCCTGTTCTTATGGAGCTGAGAGCAGAGGAGTTGGATTCAAAACAACCCATCACGAAACGTATTAATGTGGTGGTAGTTAATTGTTCAGTTGCTAAGTCATGTCCAACTCTGCAGCCCCACAGACTGCAGCATGCCAGGCTTCCCTGTCCGTCACCAACTCTCAGAGCTTGCTCAAACTCATGTCCATCAAGTCGGTGATGCCATCTCATCTCCTGTCGTCTCCTCCTCCTGACTTCAGTCTTTCCCAGCATCAGGGTCTTTATCCAATGAGTCAGCTCTTTGCATCAGGTGGCCAAAGTATTGGAGGTTCAGCTTCAGCATCAGTCCTTCCAGTGAATATTCAGGGTTGATTTCCTTTAGGATTGATGTGGTAATTACTGCTAAAAATGAGTTATTTCAGAGATAAGAGATTCTATAATAGGAGTCCTAACCATCTTGAAGTTTCTCCTTTTGCTTTTTTCCAAAATCCCTCCCTCTCTCCTGTGATATATCGAGACAGCTAGTACCACTACTAACACTATTTCAGGGATGGAAATCCTCCTGTACTCCGTATAGATTTCCAGAAGGCCCAGGATGTCAGTCTGTCCCAATGCTACCTACATGTGTGTGTGGAACACTTGAAATACTGCTGGTTCAACTGAGGATCTGAAGTTTTAATTTAACTTATTTCGATACAAATTTTAAAATGGGACCAACATGAAATATTTTCCCATTAAACACAGCCTTGTTGTTTTGTTAGAACCACATTTCACGTCATCTGTTGAACACCTTGCATGTGAATGGAGATGTGCTCTGAGTATAAAGATGCCAGATTTCCCTCCCTACTTAGGAGAAAGCGTGAAAGCTCTCATGAATGGTTTTTATATTATGTTGATGTGATCAAAATTTGAATATATTGGATTAAGTTTATTATTTCAAGTTGATTTGGCCTTGTTTCCAGCCTTTTTAATGGGGCTACGAGGAAATGTAAAATTACATCTGTTGGGACAGTATTGTGTTTGTGTTGGCCAGTGCTGGAAGAGAGCATGCTGCACGGTGGAGAAGGGGTGGGGGTAGCCAGGTTCCTGGGGGATCTTCCAGGCCTGAGTCGCTGTGGAGAGGTCCAGTCAGGCTTTTATTTCTCCCCTTTTTTTCCCTACTTCCTAAATGCCATGCGCACTGACTTGTGGGGTGGTGTTGAGCTCTTCCCAGGGGAAGATTTGAAGCAACCGGCGTGCAGGGCCCCGCTCCCTCCTCACCATCCTGTACTAAGGAAGGGCTTCTCTCCCTGGTCCAGGGGCCTCCCCGTCTCCCCTCCCTTCTTCAGGGACACTGGCAGCATTCTTAAGACCCCCACGCTTGCCAGGGTGGCTGGATGGCTAAGACGGTCACTTTAATACATTAAACTACTTTCATCCCCTCTTTATCTGAAACCTGCAGACAGATCATGGTCGCAGATAGACTCTGACAGACTGAAGAACTTGGCGAAATCCTAGCCTCCGCGACTGGGGGTGACTCCTGCTCCCGGGGATGGACTGTAACCTGAGGTTACAGGTCTGAGATAAAATCAGGAGCCATGTGACTGAAGGAAGACACCAGGGTCTGGGGCACCTTAAGTCTTTGGTGGTGGGGGAAGTGGGACTTATACAACTTTAAGGATCTGCTTTGAGAAATTAACATACAAATGTCTTCTTAAGTTTATAAATATTATGAAAACATTTTAGGGGTCTTTGTAAGAGAAGGAGACTCACCATATGGCAAGGGGTCCCCAGGCCAGCAGCAGCATCTGGGAATTTGTTAGAAATGCCAGTTCTTGGGCCCCACTACAAAGCTACTTAATCAGTAACTCTATAGTGGAGCCCTGATATCTGAGTGCCTCCTAGACTCTCTAGGTGATTGTGAGACCCACTCATGTTTGAGAAATATTGACACATTGGTCAAAAGCATGGATTCTAGAGTAAGACTATCCAGTTTGACTCTTTATTACCTGGATGACTTTACCAAGGTAACCAATCACTTTTAGCCTCAGTTTCACCATCTGTAAAATGGGGGAGTAATAGATCTTATGTTGTATGGATTAAATAAGATAATGGAAGTAGTGCTAAGCAGAGTACCTGTCATGCTGTATACATGTAATAAATTATGTAGCTATATTATATGGGCTTCCCTGGTGGCTCAGATGGGAAAGTATCTGCATGCAATGCAAGAGACCTGGGTTCAATTCCTGGGTCAGGAAGATCCCCTGGAGAAAGAAACGGCAACCTACTCCAGTATTCTTGCCTGGAGACTCCCATGGGCAGAGAAGCTTGACAGGCTACAGTCCATGGGGTTGCTAAGAGTCAGACCAACTGTTTCACTAACCGAGTGACTAACCTTTTCACTTTTCAGGATTGTAGGGTAACTATATGTTTGACTTTACTGGATGCTCCTGAGAAGTTTTCCAAAGTGATTTCCAGTTTGTGGGGTCACAAAGAGTTGGACATGGCTGAAGCAACTTAGCACGCACACAACATACACACTCTTTGGGGAGTCATGGACTGCCTTGAAAATACAATGGGAGCTAGAGGCCTCTCTCTAGAGGGCCGTGTGTCTGCAATACATGCACTGAAGTGACAGAGCATGTCAGGAAACCACTGAAGGGCAGGCCTTAGTTAACAGCCCTTGAGATACAGATGGTCACCCAATAATATTTTAAGAAGGAAGAAGTGAAAGCGAGGAGAGAGGACTGTGTTAGCCCAAAAGTCTGTTTTGAGTAATGGACTTGACTTTTAGCAGACGACTTCTGAACTCAATACCACATCCCTGTAACTGTGGGAATTTCAGGCGTTGTGGCAAGGAAGAAGTTCTGGGATCCAAGGCTGCCTTTTAGCACCTTTCAGATCACATCATGAAACTCCTTCAAACTCTTCTGATACGTCAGGGGAGTTTGGTGTGGAAACGCTCACTTCAAAAGACATTTACAATCCCAAAAGGACAATTTTGTGGCTTAAGATTATCTAGTGCCGATAAGTGTGGTTAAATCAGAAAAAAAGAGACAAGGCAAGAGATATGTGTGTGACATATTAATTTTTCAGCCTGTTTCTGTCATTCTCACTGAGCTTATGAGGTTTATGACTTGTTTGTGTTGTATTTAGCTGTCACCTAGCTGCAATTTACAGCGTTCCTTGGAATAATACTTCGGGTTGACTGGGTCAGAGAGAGATTCACAATAACAGTGTATGTGGCTTCAAGCATTTCAAGTCCCTCTGATGATGGTTGTTGCTTTGTTTGAAATTAGATCAGAAAGAAAATGACACCTTTCCTGGAACAGAGAGGCCATAGGTCAGGACAAAGAGGTGGCATGTGTCCTAGGACTTGGGGAATTTTTCAGGACCTCCCTGACATTCCCTCGCGCAGGGTGCAGCAAGCAAAGATGAGGAAAGAGTGAGCCTGGAAGCTGGTGCCAGTAGGCACCAGGGCTGTCCTCGCACCAGTTCATGGGCGGGGAGGTCAAATGCCAGGCGTTCGCAGCGGCAGCAGCGTGGGTCCCGGCAATGGTGAGACAGGAAGTCAGGGGGTAGACGGAAGTGAGGACGGAAGCCTGGGGCCGAGCTGAGGGGCCGGAAGAGTCCCTGACAGACTGGGCCGGGCTGAGGAGGAAGGTTCCGGGCTCTGCTGCCGCCTCCCTGCCCATCTCCACACGCACACGCACCTTAGTGGGGCAGCCTTCCACAGCCTGAGGGCGGCCCGGGGCAGGGGCCTCCAGCCTGAGACACTCTGGCACCTCCAGCCCGCAGCTACCACCCCACCCTTCTCTTTCCAAACACGGGGCGCAAACCCCTGCGTGGCTCCCCCGCCCCGGGGCCGAGCGACTGCCCTCAGGCCGGCCCTGCCGCCTTGTGCCGCCGCTTTGGGAAGTTGGCCTGTCTCATCAGGGCGCGCTGAGGGACAGGGGCCCGCTCTGCGCTTGTCTCCTTCGCCTCTTTGGGGAGGGGGCTTCCCCGCGCTGTCTTGGGAGGTCCTAACCGCCTGCCGAACGGAGCGTCACCCTTTGCCATCCTGCCAGGGCCCTCTCCCAGGAAGAGCCCTTGAACCCTGACCCTGACCCTTGGCTTTGGAAGGAAAGAGAAAAGGAAGGGGGTCTAACTGAGATATTGGCCGGTTGTGCAGTAAGGTCCCCCTCCTCCCCCTCAGCAGGGCCACTGCTTCCTGACGCCGGGGTGTCACCCGACTCTGAGCCTCAGGTTTCTGCAGTCTGACAGCCTGGGGTTGTGAAGACCACGCCACGTGGGCAGGGGAGGCCGTGCCTTGTGGGTAAGGTGTCAGGCCCGTTCGCTCCTCTTCCTGTTCTCCTGGCATTGGGAA
Source organism: Bos taurus (assembly GCF_002263795.3). Lineage (NCBI taxonomy): Eukaryota > Metazoa > Chordata > Mammalia > Artiodactyla > Bovidae > Bos > Bos taurus. The sequence goes on from NC_037339.1 coordinate 15,993,856, forward strand.
GGTAGCACCTTCACTGTCTGAGGGCAGCTTTCGGGCAGGAAATGGGTGGTGGTGGCCGAGACAGCCCAAGCCACCGTGCAGACAGGGCCGAAGGTCCCAGGCCACCCCCTGGCCCTTCCTGTCTGCCCTCCTGCCCCTCCTCTTCTTCCTGTCCCCTCTTTATTAAAAAAAAAAATTATTCCTTTAAAAAAATTATTTATTTTTGGCTGCACTGGGTCTTGTTGCTGTGGTGGGCTTTCTCTAGTTGCAGCGAGCAGGGGCCACTCTTTAGTTGCGGTGTGTGGGCCTCCCACTGCAGTGGCTTCTCGTTGAAGAGCATGGACTCGGGCACGCAGGCTTTAGCAGCAGCACACAGAGGAGTGAGTTGTCCCGTGGCATGTGGAATCCTCCCAGACCAGGGATCAAACCCATGTCCCCACTTCACTGGCAGGTGGATTCTTAACCCCTGGGCCACCGGGGAAATCCCCTTTCTCCTTTTTAAATGAGGCAGAGATAGGCAGTGGCTCACTCACAGCATTCTGTGGGTTGGGAATCTTTGCATAGATTATTAATTAACTTAATCCCTGCCAAACCACCACATTGACGCTGATGAAATAGATGTGAAGAGTGTAAGCACCTTGCTCCAGGTCACAGAGGTGGTGGAAGACAGGACCAGGACTCGCGCACAGGCCGTCTGACTGCCAAGCCTGTGCTTTAAACTGACTAGTCTGTCATCCAGTACTTCCCAAAGTGTGCTCCCTGTAGCATCACCCTGACCTGGGAATATATTAGAAATGCAAAATTCTTGGGCGCCACCTGTAGAACGACTGAATCTGAAAGTCGGAGCTTGGAGCGCCCTCATCGAGGTGTTCCCAACCTCTCCAGGACATTCTGAGCACAGGGAACATTGAGAACTACTGCCCTCAGGTCTTCCAGCAAGTCTGAGGCTTAATTTCCTTAATGTCCATGTGAACTTGGCTACAGCTGATAGCATCTTGTTTTTTAGGATACGGGAAGGAAATTGATGGAAAATATTGATGTGGAGGCAAAGAGTGGGGCTGGCTGGTTTGAGCTTCTTGTTGAGAGAAGAGGAACCATTGGTCCCAGGGAGAAACCTGAGTCTCAAACTGGCCTTTTTATTGTTCCTCACCTTTGACCTGCTCTTGGAAAGTGACTTCTTAAAACCTTTATTTCACTGTCTCCCAGCCTTGATGATTAATAATGCAGCTCAGTACAAAGAGCCTGGAGTTGCTCATTTTATTTTTATTCTGTTCCTTTCACACATATTTACAAAAAATCCATGCATATGTGTATGTATGCATGTGTGTATTCTCTCTCACTAAGCTTGACTCAACCTTCTATTTCCAAAGGTATTTCTGGAAGGCTTTGAGCAAAGGTAGTGCTTCTCAGAGCTGCCAAGTATGGTTGCTAAGGGTGTGCACTGCACAATCCAGGAAGCACCATTTACAGACGTGACCACTCAACTGGCCCAGGAGGGTTGACTACTGTCAGCCACCTCCTCCCTTCTCCCTTCCTGGTTGGCCTCAACCTCTAACCTAGGCCAGCCAGCTTTTTTTTTTTTCCTCTCCCGTGGCATTCCTGCTTTAAATGTTTGCCTCGACAGAGTATTGGGTTTGCCTGCTCAGAGCTCCACAGACTCTTGGTTTCTAGGATCAAGAACAAAATTTCCTGTGGGCCCCCTCCACCCTTCACCATCATTCCCAGATTATTCTAAGCAGCCCAGGAGGACGGAGGAAGTGACACTGTTCTGGGTAAAGCCCCAAGGAGATGGCATCTGCCTGCCACTAAACACCATTAGGAAATGACAGGTTCTTACACACCAGTCAGCACCAGCAGCGCCTAGGAGAAGCATCTCTAGTCCTAGACAGCATGGGGAAGTGGTGACTCTGACTCTGCTGTTGTTTAGTCACTGAGTCATGTCCCACTCTTTAGTGACCCCATGGACTGTAGCCTTCCAGGCTGCTCTGTCCATGGGATTTCCCAGGCAAAAATACTAGAGTGGGTTGTCACTTCCTTTGCCAGGACTCTGGCCCTGACTGTCAGTCAAACACTGTTCACAGTGAGGGACGGGGTGAGAGGGAGGAGAGAATCTTACAGGAGAAACACCACTCCCTGAAAGTCTGCTTCCCTGGTGACACCGGAAGAGCTTACAGCTTCCTTTCCTACGTGTATCTTTTCCCATTTATTTCTCACATACCTATGGCTTGCAAGACTTTTGTTTGCTTTTTCAATCAGAAGATAAAAAGTTAATAAAATGTCAACTCTGGGGAATTCCCTGGTGGTTCAGTGGTTAGGACTCCATGGTCTTACTGCTAAGGACGTGGGTTCAATCCCTAGTTGGGGAACTAAGATCCTGTAAATCACATAGTGTAGCCAAAAATAATAATAATAATAAATATATCAACTGTGAATACTCCAGGCCCTTCTGGCTGATATTTCAGTCCCTGCAGGCCTTGAGCTCAGGGCTGGGTCCCAACAGCTACAGGCTCCGTGTTCACTGTCTGACATGTTTTAAGAACAAACTTGCCTTTCTTTCCACCAAGACAATGTCACTTAGCCGGAAAGACTTGCTCAAAGAACTACCCTGTGGCTTGAGCCTCGCTTGTATCCGGATGTCTTCGATGTGAATCTTTATGTGGAACAAAAGCATCTGGCTTTCCATTAGGCTCTGCCAACCAGTTCTGTATCCTTAAGAAAACATTTCTGAGCCACTTGCTTTCATCCCAGGTTTTCCCGCCCCCGCCCCCCCCAACCTGTCACTTGGAAATAACGATAGTAATTGCATTGGCCTCCTGGGACTGTTCATAGCAGGGCTGGCAAAGCTTTTCTGTGAAGGGCCTCCTAGCAACTAGCCTAAGCTTTGCATAATGGTCTCTGCAGCGACTACTCAACTGTGCCATTTTGGGGGAAACAGCCGTAGACAAAACGTGGGAGAAGAGGGTGGGGTGAGTTCCAGGAACAAAAATAGGCAGGATGTGGTCCATTGGTGGGGGGTGGGGGGCAGTTTGTCAGCTCCTGATTTAGCCGATGAGACCAGAAATGGATTTGAAAGTCAACTGTAAAGTGTCTTTGAAAAGTGAGGGACTGTGGGGTGATGAAGCTGAGCCAGCAGCGTCAAGTACACATCCGGAAGCCTCACTGGTACAGACAGAACCGCCACTGGAAGGGCCAACAGTCGTGCACCCCTGCCCGGGGTGAGGTGCTGGGAGGCGGGTGTACAGGTATGCTCGCCAGCAGAGGAGACTCCTTCCACTAACGCGCTTTTTTTTTTTTTTAATGTGGACCATTGTTTTACAGTCTTTACAGAACTTGTTACAATATTGCTTCTGTTTTATGTTTTGGGTTGGGTTTTTTTTTTTGGCTACAGAGCATGTGGGATCTTGCTCCCCAGCAAGGGATTGAACCCACACTCCCTGCATTGGAAGACCAAGTCCTAACCACTGGACCACCAGGGAAGTCCCACCAGCTCCCTTTTCATTAGAATAAGCCTAAGGGTGGAGTTGAAGCTCAGAGCAAAACCAGTCTATGTTTGGGCAGCAAATGATCTTAGCTTTGGTGCCAGCTGTTTGCAGCCATGCTTGGGAAAGTCGGCTGCCCACAGCTGGATACCTTGGGGGAGCTTGGCTCTGTCCATCTGCTAGGGAAAGAGGGTGTTGTTGCTGTTCAGTCACAAGTCGTGTCTGACTCTGTGACCCCATGGACTGCAGCACACCAGGCTTCCCTGTCCTTCACCATCTCCCGGAGTTTGCTCAAACTCATGTCCATTCAGTCAGTGATGTCATCCGTCTCATCCTCTGTTGTCCCCTTTGCCTCTTGCCTTTAATCTTTCCCAGTATCAGGGTCTTTTCCAATGAGCTGGCTCTTTGCATCAGGTAGCCAAAGGACTGGAACTTCAATTTCAGCATCAATCCTTTCAATGACTATTCAGGGTTGATTTCCTTTAGGATTGACTGGTTTGATCTCCTTGCTGTCCAAGGGACTCTCAAGAGTTTTCTCTGGTCCTACAGTTCAAAAGCATTAATTCTTTGCCATTCAGCCTTCTTTATGGTCCAATTCTCCATCCATACATGACTAGTAGAAAAACCACAGCTTTGACAATATGGACCTTTGTTGGCAAAGTACTGTCTCTGCTTTTTAATACACTGTCTAGGTTTGTCAGAGCTTTCCTTCCAAGGAGCAAGTGTCTTAATTTTGTGGCTGTAGTCACCATCTGCAGTGATTTTGGAGCCTAAGAAAATAAAGTCTGTCACTGTTTCCATTTTTCCCCATTTATTTGCCATGAAATGATGGCATCCAACCCATGATCTTAGTTTTTTGAATGTTGAGTTTTAAGCCAGATTTTCCACTCTCCTCTTTCACCTTCATCAAGAGGCTCTTTAGTTCCTCTTTACTTTCTGCCATAAGGGTGGAATCATCTGCATATTTGAGGTTGTTGATATTTCTCCCAGCAATCTTGATTCTGGCTTGTGCTTCATCCAGCCCAGCATTTTGCATGACGTACTCTGCATGTAAGTTAAATAAGCAGGGTGACAATATACAGCCTTGATGTACTCCTTTAGCCTCTGATAACTGCTGGCTCATCATAGGCCACCCAGAGAGAGTCCTCGGGCTCTTTCCAGGCAACCCTTCTTATTTCCATGGATGACAAGAGCAGTTGTACTGCCTGTAAGGGGGACAGTGTGGAGTCCTGGCAAGACTAGAAGCTACAGAACCAGGTAAAACTGGATTCAGGGACCATTCCCACCATATAATAGACAACATTTAGTGCCACTTACCTATAAATTAAGTAATTCTCTGAAATTCTTTGTCAGAGTAAAGAGTACTACTTATGGCTGTGGTGATGATCAAGTTAGATAATATGTATGTACAGTATGTAGCGCATAGTATCCTTCAAGAAATCTTGGTCCCTTTCTTGGTAGAAATGTGTCATGAGATAACTTTCCTCCATGAGGAAGGCATGGTGATCTTGAATGCACAAGCGGAGGCTGAACAGGGAAGATGGCCCTGCTCTTCCTGGGGTGATGCTGTTACAATACTGAGACACCATGGTAAGCTATCCCTTTTCCCATATTGAAGATTATACAAAATTTAATGGGCTCACATTTCAGCATGAACAGTTCAAGGCTTCCTTTAAACCTAAGAATTAATGACTTTTGGATGAAGGAAGACTTATAAAACTGAGTATCCACGAGGAGGTAGCATTTTATTACCTAGAAATTCAAGTTCTCGGATCAGGGCCAGAACCACTGTCCACGGGGTCAGTAGGTGGTATTGTCTGGGCTCCATCTTGACATTCGGAGATTGAAGACACTGGTTGTTGTTTAGTCACTAAGTTGTGTCTGACTCTTTGCTACCCCAGGAACCAGTTCTCCAAGAACTCAGTTTAGTGGGGACGACTTTACATGAACTGTGATGGTTGGTTCTAGGTGTCAGCCTGACCTGGGCCTCAGGGTGCCTGCATATTTAGTGTTTCTGTGAGGGCGTTTTTTGGATGAGGTTAATATCTTTTTAGTCAACTGATCTTTGTTATTTTTTTTTCTCATATAACTATTTTATTGAGGTATGTGGATATTCTAAAAGCTGCAGTTTTAATGTATACAACCTGATAAGTTCAGAGATAAGTGTACACCCATGAGGCCATCACACAATTGTGTGATGAGTGTGTCTATCACCCGTGAAGCTATCACAACCACACAACCTGTGCGGTGAGTATGTCCATCACTCCCAAAAGTGTCTTCCCACCTCATTATTTGTGTGTGATTAGAACACAACATAAGATCTACTAAGTATGCAATCCAGTATTGTTAGCTCTAGGTGGAGGTGGAGATCTCTAAGACTTATCTCACATAAATGAAACTTTGTACCCTTCAACTGATACTTCTGTTTCCCCCTCCCCCCAGCCCCTGACAACCAAATTCTTCTCTGAGTTGGAGTATGTTAGATTTCTCATGCAAGTGGTGTCATGTAGCATTTTTCCTTTTCATGTCTGGTGGATTTCACTTGGCATATTATCCTCTAGATTCATCCATGAAGTTGCAAAAGGAGGATTTTCTTCTTTATGGCTGAAAAATATTCTATTTTAAGAATATACCACATTTTCTTTACCCATTCATCTATCGGTGGACATTTAGGTTGCTTCCGCGTCTTGGCTATTGTGAACAGTGCTGCAAGGAATATGGGAGTGTAGATATAGCTTTAAGATCTTGGTTTCAATTCCAAACAAAGCAATGAAGCAAAGCACAGTATCCAGAGTATCCCAATATACTCACTGGGTATATACCCAGAAATTGGGATTGCTGGGTCATATGGCAGTTCTACAGACAGACTTCGTTTTTATTGAGCTTTGCTTTATCTCACTTTGCAGATGTTGTATTTTTTTTAAAACAGATTGAAGGTTTTTGGCTACCCTGCATTGAGCAAATCTATTGGTACCATTTTTTCAACAGTATTTGCTTACTTCCTCTCTTGATGTCACATTTTTGGTAATTCTTGTAATATTTCAAACTTTTCCATTATTATATTTGTTATGGTGATCTGTGATCAGTGATCTTTATTATTGCAAGAAAATCATGACTCACTGAAGGCTCAGATGATGGCTAGATGTGTGTGTAATATATATATATAATATATATGTAATATATATATAAATATTTATATAAAATGTGTGTGTATCCATCCTAATTTGTTGAGGTGAAATCTCATTGTGATTTATATTTCCCTAACGATTACTGATTTTGAGTACCTTTTTCATACCTACTGGTCGTTTATGTGCCGTCTTCGGAGAATATCTATTCAGTTCCCTTGCCCATTTTAGAATCAGGTCATGTGTTCTTGTTTTTGTTTTTTGGCCCTTGAACTGTAGGAGTTCCCTGCACGTGGGGGTGGGTGCTGACACTGGGCCAACCAGGGCCTCTGTTACAGTCACACCCAATCTCTATGAAGAGTTTTAATAACAAGAATATGTATGGCGCTCTTATTATTTGCCGGACATGGCAGTAAGCGCTTTCCAAGCAGTTCTCAGTTAAGTCTCCTGACAAATGAGGCAAGTACCCTCTTCACCCTTTGATAGGTCAACTCCTAAGATGATCAAGGAAGTGCAAGGCAAAACTGGGGCTCAGACCCACATCTACCTGATTGAAAAGTGCATTCATTGCTCTAGGCATCGTGGGCTCCCCCATTTACCAGCATCCAAGGCACTGGATTGTGCATCATCAACCATTTCTTCCCTGCTGCTGGCCCTCACTCCCATTCACCCTCGTGGATCTCTAGATCCCAACTCATCTTCATCTTTGTTCATTTATTCACCAAGTATTGGGCATGTACTAGTGTGCTCAGCTGTGAGCTGGGAATGGGATGTAGACAATGGATCAAATGTGCATAACCTACTGTCTTGGAGCCCACAGTCCAGGAAGGAAGATAATTACACAGGCAGAAATGTCCACGTGATGAAGGATGGGGTGAGGGGAAGCAGCGTGCGGTGATATTTGGTGCTGTTTGGAGGAAGGGCCACTTCATCTGAAACCTAAAGAATGAGAAGGTATTGAAGGGGCAAAGACTCAACTCTTCTGAGTCAAGAGAGGCTTGACTAGGTTTGAGTGATAGTTTGTAATTTTTTTTTCCTTTGCTGTGCTGGGTTTTCGTTGCTGTGCACGTGATTTCTCTAGTCGTGGTGAGCAGGGGCTGCTCTTCATTGCCGTGCCTGGTCTTCTCATTACAGTGACTTCTCTTGCTATGGTACATGGGCTTCAGTAGTTTTGGCTCTTGGGTTTAGTTGCTCTGAGGCATGTAGGATCTTTCTGGACCAGAGATCAAACCTGTGTCCCCTGCATTGGCAGGTGGATTCTTAACCACTGGATCACCAGGGAAGCCTGAGGGTTTGTAATTCTATCAGATGCAATATGCCATTTTCTGTTTTGTTTTTAAATTGTATGAAAGCTCTTTTCAGTTGTAATTTATCTACATGTATAATTAAAAAAAAACAATATAAAGTCCTAATTGTAATATAGAAGAAGCAAAGGGAAAACAGTTTGAGATTTTTTTGCTTGGTTTTTTTTTTTTTTGGTATTTGGTTTTTGTTTTCTTTTTTTGGCCATGCTGTGCAGCACGTGGGGGTCTTAGTTCCCCAGTCAGGGATCAGATCCATGCTTCCTGCATTGCGAACATGGAGTCTTAACCACTGGACCGCCAGGAAAGTTCTAAGGGAAAGTAGTTTAAGTAAAATGGACTGCATTTCCATTTACAAGTGCTCAAGCACGACTACACTAGAAGATCCGATGAAGTAGGCAGAATATTACACCTCCCGGTGGAATGACAGTGGAAGGTGATGATCGTGTTGGCAACTCAGACACCATGAGCTGTGTTGCCAACACTGCTGGGAATTTCTAAAGCAGTGAACGATGTTTGGTATGTTCCAGATGACACAAAGTGCACCATTTCTTTGATTTACACAGTAGCTGTGTCCTTGGAAATCTTAGTTGGTGCAAAAAAACACAGAAAACAAAAACTGTGCTTACATGTAAAATGGAGTTTGGTCTAGGCGTTCATTATAACCAATTTTTCATCTGTTTCACATCTGATGGGACACTCAATGATGCACGTCATGGATAACTTTTCAGTTGCATTGGACTGTTCTGATAACTGTGGGACTAACCACGTTCCTCACATCCAACATGTTATATGTCTGGAGCATCTCTCCTAGGCAGTGTGACCCCAAAGAACTCTCCAAAATTTCCACAAGACCTTCCACGAGTGATAACAGCCTCCCACCACCTAAGAAACACCAAGCTACAGAAATTCTAGAGCACTAGTGTCTTACCGAAGTGTGAGTCACACAATGTAGTTTTAAATTGTTGTAACAATATTGAAAAAAAGGGAGAATGAAGCAGTTAATGTTGACTTTTTCCAAGTTTATTTTATTCAAGTATAGCAGATGACACCACCCTTATGGCAGAAAGTGAAGAGGAACTAAAAAGCCTCTTGATGAAAGTGAAAGTGGAGAGTGAAAAAGTTGGCTTAAAGCTCAACATTCAGAAAACGAAGATCATGGCATCCGGTCCCATCACTTCATGGGAAATAGATGGGGAAACAGTGGAAACAGTGTCAGACTTTATTTTTTTGGGCTCCCAAATCACTGCAGATGGTGACTGCAGCCATGAAATTAAAAGACGCTTACTCCTTGGAAGGAAAGTTATGACCAACCTAGATAGCATATTGAAAAGCAGAGACATTACTTTGCCAACAAAGGTCCGTCTGGTCAAGGCTATGGTTTTTCCTGTGGTTATGCATGTGGTTAGACTGTGAAGAAGGCTGAGCGCCAAAGAATTGATGCTTTTGAACTGTGGTGTTGGAGAAGACTCTTGAGAGTCCCTTGGATTGCAAGGAGATCCAACCAGTCCATTCTGAAGGAGATCAGCCCTGGGATTTCTTTGGAAGGACTGATGCTGAAGCTGAAACTCCAGTACTTTGGCCACCTCATGCGAAGAGTTGACTCATTGGAAAAGACTCTGATGCTGGGAGGGATTGGGGGCAGGAGGAGAAGGGGACGACAGAGGATGAGATGGCTGGATGGCATCACTGACTCGATGGACATGAGTCTGAGTGAACTCCGGGAGCTGGTGATGGACAGGGAGGCCTGGCGTGCTGCGATTCATGGGGTTGCAAAGAGTTGGACACAACTGAGCCACTGAACTGAACTGATAGTTGATTTTCAATGTTGTGTTAATTTTTGCTGTGCATCAAAGTAATTCAGTTATATATATATTCTTTTTCATATTTCCATTTTGGTTTATACAGAGTATTGAATATTGTTCCCTGTGCTATTCAGTAGGACCTTGTTCATCCATTCTATACATAATAGTTTGCATGAAACTGACTTTAATATTTTCTTTAACCCAGTTTGGCCAAAATATTACCATTTCACCAACACAATCAACATAAAAGGTAATTACTCGTCTTCATACTAAGCCTTTGAAATCCAGTGTGCATTTTATACTCACAGTGCACCTGAGTTCAGGCTGGCCACATTGTAAATACTCAACAGCCTTGTCGGATGCCCTATGGATGGCGCAGCCTCGTTAAGTCCCCTCCTTTGGCACAAGGACTTCTTTTCTGAATCCTGAGTTTCCAGAACTCTGGCACTTAGGGATATCTGGACTCAGGGCTGGGACCCTGCATCTCGGTGGGCACACGGCTCCAAGCGGACCACAAAGCACGTGAGCGTGGTGTCTGGGTCACACTGTCCACTCCCAGCTCCTGGACACAGCACGGTGGGGAGTCACCAGCAACTGCAATAATCACATGGCTCAATGCTGCCTGGAAATTGAAGGCCCCCTTGAAAATGCTGGAAACAGATGTTCGGAAATCTCTGACCTCTCGTCATTAATTTCAGAATTTAAATGCCCGTTAATTTCCCCTTTTTATTGCTGAGCTCCACACCGCGGCATGCTCAATGTCAATGGGAATATCCTTCAGAGGTGTTCAATATATCACATCTGAAGGTCGCTGGAAATCTGAGCACTTGGAGGAGAGGACTGGGAGAGAAGGGAGGGGCTCCTGGGACACAGTGAGGCTGAAAGGAGGCTTCTCTAGTTTGGATCAAGGCCTGAGCAGAGCACCTGAACACATCCGATTGCCCTTAGCCTGGGCGCACACTGCTAAGGGCTCTAGAAAGGAAACGTACGAGAGCATTGGAAAAATTGAAAGCTGTGGTATGAGGGAGCCTTGCTGCCTCGCTGGGTCTGACACCTGCCTTTCCCATCTGATGACCTGAAATGACTTCCTGAGAGCTGTGTCCAGGCAGCGGACAGCAGGCAGACCTAGAGGCAAGCTGAGCCAGGTTCAAGCTGCGTTTCAGCCTTCTATCCGGGATGGTCTACCAAGCAAATCACCTCCATTTGCATGGTAGAAAACGGGGGCGAGAGCCCACATTGCAGCGGTGGAATAAAATTCATATTTTATAGCAAGGCAAGACAAATTTAAACATAACATTTTTCCTCTGCCCTTTGATGACCTCTTTCACCCCTTACCGTGCACTGGGTATCTGCCTTATGCATTGACCAGCCCTCCCCATTGGCAGAAATACCTGCTCATCCATAAAGAGCAACATTCCCTTAGCATCAACAAGACAACTCCTTAAAAGACAATTCTTTCTTAATCCTGTAAGAAGCCACAGTGACCCATGACCCACTACTCACTAGACTGTATAAACAGTCAATAACACATCATTTGATGTACAGGCGTCTGTCTCCAAAATTTACATAAGTGTGCTTTGACCTCTAATGGGTAGAACTATTCCTGGATCTTTCTGAGAGGCTGATTCTGGCTTATAAGTCTCAGTTTGGCTCAAATAAAATTTTCCATTTCTTTCTTGGATCGACTGATTGTTTTTTGTTGACACAGTTTTATGAGAACTTCATGCTCTAACATGTGCTGCATCTGCCTCGATGTCTGACACACAGCGAGGTTGTAACAAATACCTGTTCCCGCCTCTGTCTCCCTCCTCAGAGCCTACTGGATGGCAGCTACGGCATTTACAGTGGCAGGTGATGTCTTTAGAGAGCTGATGTTTTAACCATCGAAGGAATCTCCCAGACCCGTGCTCTGGGAAATGGAAGTGTTTTGAGCCCCAAATCTCTGGGAGAAAAAAATCAAGGCAGATTCCTCCTTAGACCAGAAGCCCTAGAAAAGCGTCGTGGCTGCAACCAAGCTGGTACCTAATGGGTCCACATGAGGAGCCCCTGAACTCAGCTCGTGTGACGAAGACCCCCCAAGTCCTTGAGGAGTTAGGGGAGGACACCATGCTGAGAACAGAGGGAGTGTCCCCCTTGTCGCCAAGGAGAGGAGACCCCACAGGGCCACTCTGGGCCACCCCCTCGCGTCTGCCTGTCCAGCCTGTTCAGGGTCAGCCACGGCCATGCCTTGGGATGGGACCCGGGAGGAGCTGTGACCTTGACTGCCTGTTCCCCCACGATCCTTGGCAAGCGGTGCCCCCCTCCCACCATGAAATCACTTCTCATCTAACCTCTTGGGCTTTCTTTTCTTTAGATGTTTCTCTGCAGTGCCCTAGTTTGGCCTGGGGTTTTCAACCAATTTTTGTGAAAGAAAACGATTATACTTTACCAGTACTTTGGGGCAAATACAGTTTCTTTCACAAAAGAAAGACCTCTGGGGCTTTTAACTTCCTGAGGGGGAAGCTCTCAGCAGACGACAGGGAGTTAGGCAAAGCTCCAGAGAACACCCCAACGTTCACTTTCACATCGGCACTTTGTCATTCAGTCGCTCAGTCGTGTCCAACTCTCGGCGGCCCCATGGACTGCAGCACACCAGGCTTCCCTGCCCGTCACCGTCTCCTGGAGTTCACTCAAATTCATGTCTGTTGAGTTGGTGATGCTGTCATTTTTTATGAAATGCTGTCATTTCTTATAATTTGGTCACTCCCTGGGGGGCGTGATGGAGGAAAGGGACACAGACGCTGGTAGGTCATCCCAAGTGTCCTGAGAGCTCCTCCCAAGTCCAGACGGGGAGGGGGAAGTGGTGCCCACCAGCACCTTGGTGGCCCTCGTGCCCTCCAGCTGCAGAGCCTGCTGGTGAGATGACCTCACCAGACGGTCTGGGGTCACCGTGCCTGACTTCACCAGCGGTGATGAGACGTTTTCTCTACTGAACACCAGTCACCAGACTCTCCAAATTGTGGCTTTGCTTTGGGCATTTGACCCCTGTTTTACAGCCACCTTGACAGGTGTTTCCTGGTATTTGTTGGACAAAGTCCTCCCTTCTCCACCCCCAGATGCTGCCTCAAGTTCCTTGCTGGCCAAGAGGGAGGCACAGCAGAGGAGGGACCCAGTCTTACTGGTTTGTCAGGATCGGTTTCAGGACTGACATTCAACACTGACGTTGCAGTAGTGTCTCATCACGATTCCACGTCGTAACGGGCCATTCAGATCTATGCGTGTGCTGTCATTCTGTGGCACCATGCGCTTGTGCATATACACACACGTGTGCATATTAAAGCTGGTAAAACCAAATGAAAGTTTCTTTTTAAAAATTATATTTATTTTTAATTGATTGATGATTGCTTTACAATATTGATTTCTGCCATCATGAAACACATCAACATGAATCAGCCATAGGTGTACCTATGTCCCCTCCCTCTTGAACATCCACCCCGCCTCCCACCCCATCCCACCCCTCTAGGTTGTTACAGAGCCCCGGTTAGGGTTCCCTGAGTCACACAGCGAATTCCCGTTGGCTATCTGTTTTCCATACGGTGGTGTAGATGCTTCGATGGTTCTCTCTCCATTCATCTCACCCCCTCCTTCCTCTCCCCTGCCCTTGTCCGTAAATCTTGAAACAGTTTCTTTTTTTAAACAAATTGTTTTCTTGAATAGAGTTGATTTTCGGTGTTGCATTAATTTATGCTGCACAGCAAAGTGATACAGTTATATGTACGTATACATTCTTTTTCATAAAAATTTCCCACAGAATATTGAATAGCGTTCCCTGTGCCATACAGTAGGGTCTCGTTGTTTATCTGTTCTATATATAACCATCTGCATCTGCGAATCCCCAGCCCCCAGTCCATCCCTTCCCCAGCCTCCCTCCCCCTTGGCAACCACATGTCTGTTCTCTGTCTCTGTTTCGTAGATTTTATGACATAGTTTATGTTTCCACATGTAAATGATATCGCATGGCATTTGTCTTTCTGACTTATTCCACTTAGTACTATGGTAATCTCTAGGTCCATCCGTGTTGTCGGAACTGGCATTGTTTCCCTCCTCTTCTATATGAGTTGTGCTCCATTGTATTGATACACATACATGTATTCCTTGTCCACTCATCTGTAAATGGGCCTTTAGGTTTCTGCGTCTTGGCTGTTGTGAATAGTGCTGCTGTAAACACAGGGGCCCCTGCATCTTTTTGAATTACAGTTTGTCTGGACATATACCCAGGCGTGGGATCGCTGGATCATATGGCAACTCTATATTCAGTTTCCTGAGGACTCTCCATACTGTTTTCCATAGTGGCTGCACCAATTTACGTTCCCACCAACCATGTGGGAGGGTTCCCTTTTCTCCACACCCTCCCCAGCATTTATTTGTAGACCTTTTTAATGATGGGCATTCTGACTGGTGTGAGGTGATACCTCGTTGTAGTTTTGATTTGCATTTTTCTAATAATTACTGATGTTGAACGTCTTTTCATGTGCCTGTAGCCATCTGAGACCTGCAGTTTAATTAACAGTATTGTACCAGTGGCAGTTTCCTAGTTGTGGAAGTGGACTGTGGTTGCATAAAATGTTATCACTGGAAAGAAGCTTGGGGAAGGGTACATAGGAACTCCTGATGCTTTTTTTTTTTTTTTTTTTTGGCAACTTCTTTTGTATCTTAAATTATTTCTAAATCAAAGGTCTTCTCCAGAAGGTCCCTCAGGTCCTCTGGGAAACAAAGGCCTGGAGACTGGCTCCCACCAGCCAGGGAATATTTCCTTGTGGGAGCTGTTTATCCAGCTTCCCTTTGGGATGTTGGCTCAGGAAGACTTTCCTCACTGGGCACGAGACAGTGGTTCATACTCGCTGTGCCTTTGGTCACTGGTTCTTTGGTTCTCAGGAATCTTTCAAAACCCAGTTTATGGTGTCCACTGCCTTCAAACTCCCCAAGAACACCATTCTTATCCTCTTCATCTCTGCACTCACCCAAGGGGTGGTGCAGCAGCTGTTGTGAGCTGCTTACATGCTACCAAGACCCCTCCTCTAGCTGATCACACATATATCTTTACCCAGCTCATGGGCCCTCCATGCTTCATTGCTCATCCTCACACATTTGAGTCAAATAATGTCCCAAATGTCACAGATGCTCCAACAGCACAGGAAGTTGCCATTTGAAAAATTGGTCAGAGATAGTGATCCCAGGAGATTTCTTGGATGTGGTGCATTTTGAAAAATAATCATTATTTAGAGTAAAAGGGCTCCCCACATGGCGCAGTGGTAAAGAATCCACCTGCCAATGCAAGAGATGCAAGAGACATGAGTTCAACCCCTGAGTCGGGAAGATCTTGTGGTGTAGGAAATGGCAACCGACTCCAGTATTCTTGCCTCAAAAAATTGCATTTTTGGAGGGCTACCGTCTATGGAGTCACAAAGAATCAGACATGACTGAGCACACATGCAGAGTAAAGGGGGAAGAAGTGATGTCAGGCAGAGGAGCAGCATGTGGGGAACCACACAGGGCTGTGAAAGAGGCCACATGTAGCATCTGAAAGTTGAGCAGAGGAAAGGCCAGAAGGAAAACCTGTGTGCAAGACCCCGAAGGGGCAGAGTGTGAGGACCTAGGACGTGATGTCAAACAGTGAGCTTATCCTGATGGCTGCATAGAACCATGGAGAGTTTCAGGCAGGAAAGGACTTCAGAATTGTGTGCAAAGAATTATTCTGGTGGGGCGTGAGTGTTCTTGGGCAAACGAAAGACAAGGAAGCTACTGTATAAATCTAGGCGAACAGCGATAACAGTCTGTGGGAGAATAGTGGACATTCTTGTGTTTTTTACTCCTGTCTTCTTGATAAAATGGGAGGCAAGCTGTTATGGCCTGAGTGTGTGTGTCCTCCCCAAATGCATATGTTGAAACCTAACGCCCTAGGGGATGGTATTGAGGCAAATGATTAGGTTAGGAAGATGGGGCCCCCATGAATGTGATTAGTGGCCTTATAAGAAGAGGGGTGAGAGCTTGTGTGTGCGCACCCTCTCTCCCCACTCATCCCCCCTCTCCCCTCCTTCCCACCACATGAGGGCAAAAGGAGGAGATGGCCATCTGCAAACCAGGAAGTGGATGCTCAGCACAGACTCTATATCCACTGCTGCCCTGATCTGGGGCCCCCCAGCCCCGAGCTGTGAGGTGACAAGGTTCTGTTGTTTAAACCACCCACTCTATGGGAATTTCTTATGGCAACCGAAACGGACCAAGATATGCTCATCAGCTGACCTTGAGGGTGCGGGGAAGATACAGGGGAAGATACAGGAGGTTTGAGGAGAAGGGGACTGTTCAGCCGTGGAAGTTTCCTGAGAAGGCAGGAGGGGATATCATCCAAGTCCCAGAAAGGACATTCAAGTTCTCATCACGAAAATGGAAAAGGGGGCATGGCTGAAAGGAAGGTTGGTTGTGTGCAGATGACAGCAAGCCCCCTGGGGACCCTGGGCCCTGTTCTCACTAGTATTCCAGGGTGTACAACGTCAGTGGTACAACCCTTCCCCCACCGCCGACTCAGGCAGCTACTCCACAGGGCATGTTCAGGACCGCAGTGGTTTATACTGACAGGGGCTCCTAACTTCAAGCATCAGAAAGAGGAGGTTGGGGACTGTCCCTGGAGTCTCAGGAAGCCCCTGGATTGTTTGTTTGTTTTGCAACTTCACAGTCAGCCCCACCCCAAAATTCTGCATGCCAGGGAAGGACAGCCTCCACTTTACCAGGAATGACAACGAAGCCTGAAAAACTCAGAAGTGCCATTGCACTCTTCAGGCTTATTCACGAGGGTCACATAAGGCAGCTCGCTGTCACCGCCTCCAGACATAAAGAGAGGCTGGCTTCTTGTTGTTCTACCCCAGCAGGTGCCTGCAGAGGCTTTTGAGAAGCTTTGGCAGAGTCTTGGGTTAAAGGGCCCCTCCTGACACCACCATAGATGAGGAGTCTGGATTCCAGAGCCCCTTCCTCAATACAGTTTGCTGCTGCTGCTAAGTTGCTTCAGTCGTGTCCGACTCTGTGCGACCCCTTAGACGGCAGCCCAGCAGGCTCCTCCGTCCCTGGGATTCTCCAGGCAAGAACACCGGAGCGGGTTGCCATTTCCTTCTCCAATGCATGCATGCATGCTAAGTCACTTCAGTCATGTCCGACTCTGTGCGACCCTATGAATAGCAGCCCACCAGGTTCCTCTGTCCACGGAATTCTCTAGGCAAGAATACTGGAGTGGGTTGCCATTTCCTTCTCTGCAATACAGTTTAATACAGTGAATTAGAATCTTGGCTTGTTTTTTTTACCCTAAAATGGAATTAAATAGCTCTGCTGACTTAACCAGCCAGGGCACGCTGCTGTCCAGAGACCACACGGTCTCGCTTCATTCTGCGCTCACGCCATGTGAGGTCCCCCCCTTCCCATCGTCCTCTCTCTGACTCCTTGTTATTCTCTCCTCCTTACCTCCTATCCCATCTCTTCAGTTTCCCCTCTTCCCAGCTCCCCACAGAAGCCCCTCCAGCTTTGTTCTCTTCTCTCATTTCTCCTCTGGGAAAAAGGCAGAAGTCAAGCACTCAGGGCTTCCCCTAGTGTATCTCACACAGGGATGAAACCACGATGACATATGTAACATAGACAGCCAATGGGAGTTTGCTGTTATGACTCAGGGAATTCAAACCAGGTCTCCATAAAAACCTAGAAGGTGGGACGGGGAGAGAGGGGACATAGCTATACCTATGACTGGTTCATGCTGACGTTCGGCAGAAACCAACACAATTCTGTAAAGTGATGATCCTTCAATTAAAAATAAATTTAAAATAAAAAAAACAACAACACAATGAGAGACCAGCTCTCCTGGTCAGGGAGGTGGTGTCGGGGGAAGGGCTGGTCATTGCCAGCTGGAGGAGGCTGGCTGTCCCTAGGTGGCAACCCAGACCCACCGGCCCACGACTGCACCGCCAGGAGCAGGACTTCGTTCTGATGACACTGACTGTGTTCAGCAGTGTCACAAACACCACGCAGTCCCTCAGCATGAGAATCGAGGATAAAGAATTCCATGAAGAGTTAGACAAGAGCTGGAGATAAGGGAAAATGCCAAAATCACACATGCTGGCCTTTCTGGAGGTGTAGGAAAGTGTTAGTCTCTCTGTCGTGTTCAATTCTTTGCAACCCCATGGACTGTAACCTGCCAGGCTTATCTTTCCATGAGATTCTCCAGGCAAGAATACTGGAGTGGGTTGCCATTTGTTTCTCCAGGGGATATTCCCGACCCAGGGATCAAACCTAGGTCTCCTGTATTAGTAGGTGGATTCTTCCCTTTGAGCCAGCAGGGAAGCCCTGGAGGTGAAGGAGCTGGGAGGCTAACCCAGTGGGAGAGTGTGAGGCTCTCTTGTCCTCAGGGTTCATCCCATTTGCGACAAAAAGCTCCTTTGCTGGGGTCACTTAATGTAAGATGCTTCATATGACAAGCAAAGGAACCAACCATACACGGAATGTCCAACTCTTTTGCGACCCCATGGACTATAACCTGCCGGGCTCCTCTGTTCCTGGGATTTTCCAGGCAAGAATACCAGAGCGGGTTGCCATGCCCTCCTCCAGGGAATCTTTCCCACCCAGGGACTGAACCTGCCTCTCCTGCATTGGCAGGCAGATTCTTTACCAGTGAGCTACCAGGGAAGCCCGCTTATAAGATGTGTATGTAAAACACAGGTCAGCGGTGTTTGACGGAGCAGTACACCCAGCAGCGCTCCTTCGATAATTAAAGGGGAGGCAGAGGTCCTGCTCACCAAAACCAGAGGTGTCCCGTGTATGCTGTGCTCACAAGAAGACAGGGAAGTGTGTGTTTACTCCTGCATGAAAAAGGCGATTGGCAGAGTATATCTGCAACCCCTGGGCCCAATCAGTGCCCCGCTTGTTCAAAAGATTAGTTGCAGTGAGAATTTCTTAATTTAATTTTTTAGTATTTATTCCTTTGGACGCACCGAGTCTTAGTTGTGTCATGTACATTTTGTTGTGGCACACGGACCCTCTAGTTGTGGCACACGGGCTTAGTTGCTCCTTGGCATGTGGGGTCTTAGTTCCCTGACCAGGGATTGAACCCACATCTCCTGCACTGCAAGGCAGATTCTTTTCCCACTGGACCACCAGGGAAGTTCCCCAGTGAGAACTTTTAAGAGTTCATATAAAGTGAGAGAGAAAACTGGGAGTCAGGGAGGGGCTGCTTCATCCATCCAAGGTTAGGAACTTTCCCCTTTTCCAGCTTAGATCTCCAAGGTTAAAACTTGTTCATCAGACTGTTAGCTGCAGAAGCTCTGAAGCGATGTCAAGCTATCAGTGACGCTATGAGTTCCCAGATGCTTATCACTGTGTGTGTCAGCCCATTGCAGAATAAACCCTGCTCATCAGAAACACATTTTGAGATTATTCTTGTTCTGAATAATAGAAATGCATCCTTAGGGAACATCCAGCAGAGTGCTTTGTTGATTGGAAATTTAGATAACTGGTAAGAAATTGTGCGTGAGAGATAGAATCTAGCAAACAAATTTCTTGTGACTGTTAGGCCACCCTTCATGCTAACAGGATATTTTCATTAGTTAATGGGTCTGCCCCAAAGAACTGATAAAGCTGGCTAAATATTGATCATTTGATCAGTATTATTTAAAGAACTCAAGGGACTGCACTAATTGGGAGTCTTTTCAGAATGTGGAGAAGGGCAAGAGTTGAAAGAAGCAATGCCAAAAAAAAAAAAATCCTATTGAAATACAAGGACTATAACAGAAAGGAAGATACACCATTTTTCTTCAATATTAAGCTAATTTCTCTTTAAGTTGCTTCCAGTCACAAAAGCATTTTATAAAGTTACTGAAATATGAGTCACTATTGACTATGATTTGTCGGTGGCGCCAAAAACTTTGGTCTTAAGTTTTAAAACTTGACAGAAAGAGCTGTCCTCTTCAGAGGGAACCTGTCAGCACAACAGGCTTCCTGGGGTCCTTTACAAAGAGTCCTCAGAATCATCTTACTGCCATCCCCACTTTGCAGCTGGGGCATAAGAAGGTTATTAACTCAGCAGAGGTCACAGCAGCTATAATTCAGAGGAGGGAGGGTTTAACCCATCTCTCAAGCTTGCAGAGACAGAGTGTCATTTTCAAAATTACATACTGACCAGAGACTGGCAATCAAGTTACTTTTAAGGGACAAAACTTAACATTAATGTCAGACTTTTGAACTACAATGTTTTACACCATAAGGTAAGGGGTAGCAAATGTAAAACAGAAAATGCAAGGCAAGCACTGTAAACTGAGACAAACTGGCTTTCAAGAAGAATGTCCACAGACATGTTGTTATGAATATATTAGAATCTGCTGCTGCTGCTACTGCTGCTAAGTCGCTTCAGTTGTGTCCAACTCTGTGTGACCCCATAGATGGCAGCCCACCAGGCTCCCCCGTCCCTGGGATTCTCCAGGCAAGAATACTGGAGTGGGTTGCCATTTCCTTCTCCAATGTATGAAAGTGAGAAGTGAAAGTGAAGTCGCTCAATCGTGCCCAACTGTTAGCGACCCCATGGATTGCAGCCTGCCAGGCTCCTCCGTCCATGGGATTTTCCAGGCAAGAGTACTGGAGTGGGGTGCCATTGGCTTCTCCAATATTAGAATCTAGGGAATATCATTCCCATGAGGAATCTTTTTGAGAACAAGCTTGAACCAACTAAAATGATGAATGAGACATGGGCATAAGGACTGATGGGAAATATTAATGCATAGAACTAATACTAAATGATAGAAATATGGGAGATAGTGTACGAAGAACTAGGAGTTGACACTGTGTGGAGCACAACCATCAATATATAGAGAACATGGAGAGCATATGGAAAGTAGAAAAGCTAACTGATGACTTTGTAATATTTATTGTGAATAAACATAATTTTCAAATTAAATGCTGAATGATAGGGAAAGAAGTTACTTGCTACTGTCAAGATTGCTCAAAGCAAAGAATATGGACTTCCCTGGTGGTCCAGTGGTTAGGACTCCGCTGGCCACTGCAGGAGACACGGGTCTGATCCCTAGTCCAGGAAGATTCAACTTGCCACAGGGTGACTGGGCCCATGCACCACAACTGCTGAGCCTGTGCACCCCAGAGCCTGTGTTCCCAACAAGAGAGGCCGCTGCAACAAGAAGCCCGGGCGCTCCAGCTAGAGAGTGGTCCCACTCGCTGCACTAGAGAAAGCCTGCGTGTAGCAATGAAAACCCAGTACTGCCAAAAAAAAAAAAGATTGATGGTATCCAAAAAAGTGGAATAAGGGTATGAAAAAGAAGCGTTCATTTAAAGGACAAAAACACAAACCTTCCTAAACACAGCGAGTAAGACAGGAGTTTACATAACCAAAGAATATGAGGCAAAATATATTATCCAAAAGTTAATGAGCTTGATTTACCAATAAAAATAAAAAAGGCCTTCAGATGGGCTTCCCTGATACCTCAGTTGGTAAAGAATCCACCTGCAATGCAGGAGACCCTGGTTCGATTCCTGGTCGGGAAGATCCCCTGGAGAAGGGATAGGCTACCAACTCCAGTATTCTTGGGCTTCTCTTGTGGCCCAGCTGATAAAGAATCTGCCCGCAATGCCGGAGACCTGTGTTCAAAGCCTGGCTTGGGAAGATTCCCTAGAGAAGGGAAAGGCTACCCATTCCAGTATTCTGGCCTTGAGAATTCCATGGACTGTATAGTCCATGGGCTCACGAAGAGCCAGATACAACTGAGCCACTTTCACTTTTCAGACTGACTAACAAAGCAAAAATTTTAAATTAGGCTGTATTTAAAAATTGCTTTTAAAACAAAGATTCAGATAGGTTAAAAATAAAAGGATGAAAACTGAAAAAAATGCAAACCTATTTTAGCAATCATGTAGTAAGTGTTTGTGGGGCTTCCCTGGTAGCTCAGCTGGTAAAGAATCTGCCTGCAACGCAGGAGACTCGGGTTCAATCCTTGGATCAGGAAGATCCCCTGGAGAAAGGCCACAGTTCATAGGATTGTAGACTCAGACACAACTGAGTGACTGAGCACAACAGGCAAATAACATCGTATTAGTTTCAGCTGTCCAACATAATGGCTATTGGACAGTATAGTATTCTTGGGCTTCCCTGGCAGTTCAGATGGTAAAGAATCCACTTACAATGCGGGAGACCTGCGTTTGATCCCTGGGTTGGGAAAAGGGAAAATTCCCTGGAGGAGGGAGGGCATGGCAACCCACTCCAGTATTCTTGCCTGGAGAAGCCCATGGACAGAGGAGCCTGGCGGGCTACAGCCCATGAGGTCTCAGAGTTGTACATGACTGAGTGACTAAGCACAGCAGTGTTTGTATCAATATTCTGAGGTACTACATTAGCTACTGAGGGCAGGGAGTAAATGACTAGTTATGCTGATGTTGAGAAGCAGAATTTTTTTTATTCAGATATAACAGGCTTCCCAGGTGGCACTAGGGGTGCCACGGTGCCACCTGCCAGTGCAGGAGACGTGAGAGACAAGAGTTCGATCCCTGGGTTGGGAAGACTGGGAAGATGCCCTGGAGAAGGAAGTGGCAATCCACTCCAGAATTCTTGTCTGGGAAATCCCATGGACAGTGGAGCCTGGCGGGCTATAGTTCATACGATTGTAGACTCAGACACAACTGAGTGACTGAGCACAACAGGCAAATAACACTGTATTAGCTTCAGCTGTATATATAGTGAAATTACTACTACAGTAAGTTTAGTTAACATTGATCACCACACAGTTACAATTTTGTGTGTGGTGAGAATTTTAAAGATCTACTCTCTTCAGCAGCTTTCAAATATACACTACAGTATTAACTGCGGTCCCCATGCTGTGTGTCCTTGGGGCTTATTTATCTTAAAACTGAAAGTCTGTGCCTTTGAACCACTTTCTCTCATCTTGCCTACCTCTACCTACACCCTGCCTCTGGCAACCAGCAATCTGTTCTCTGTATCTGAGTTTTTTTTTGTCTGCTTTAACGAGTTTCTAAAGATTTCACACATAAGTGAGATTATATAGTATTTGCCTTTTATGCTAAATATTCATTTACCATAAGGCCCTCAATGTTCATTTGTGTTTTTGCAAATAATAGGGCTTCCTTTTTAATGTCTGAATAATAGTTGTGTTACATATACTACACTTTCTTTGACCATGGATGGACACTTTGGTTGTTTCCATGTCTTGGCTCTTATAAATAATGCTAGAATGAACAGGGGATTACAGATATCTTTTCAAGATAGTGATTTCATTTCCTTCAGATAAATACCCAGGAGAAGGCAATGGCACCCCACTCCAGTACTCTTGCCTGGAGAATCCTGTGGATGGAGGACCATGGTAGGCTGTGGTCCATAGAGTCGCGAAGAGTCTGACACGACTGAGCAACTTCGCTTTCACTTTTCACTTTCACTCATTGGAGAAGGAAATGGCAACCCACTCCAGTGTTCTTGCCTGGAGAATCCCAGGGAAGGGGAGCCTGGTGGGCTGCCGTCTATGGGGTCGCACAGAGTCAGACACGACTGAAGCCACTTAGAAGCAGCAGCAGCAGACAAATACCCAGAAGTGAAATTGCTGGATCATATGATATTGATACTTTTTAGTATTTTGAGAAAACTCCATACTATTTTCTGTAGTGGCTGCACCAGCTTACCTTCCCACCAACAGTGAGAAAGGGCTTCCTTTTCTCTAAACTCTAGCCAACATTTGTTATTTCTGGTTTTTCTGATAATAGCCATTCTAACAGGTGTGACAAGATATCTCATTATGATTTCGATTTGCATTTTCCTGGGTGAATAATGATCTTGAGCATCTTTTCATGTATCTGTTGGCAATTTGCATATCTTCTTTGGAAAAGAATGTCTATTCAAATCTTCTGCCCATTTTAAATCTATTTAGGGTTTTTTTTGCCATTGATTTATATAATTTATATTTTTGATATTAACCCCTTATCAGATATATGATTTACAAATATTTCCTCCCAGTTGATGAGTTGCATTTTCACTTTGTTGATGGTTTCCTTTGCTGCACAGAGCCTTTTAGTTTGATGCAGATTCACTTATTATTGCTTTTATTGCCTTTGTTTCTGATGTCAAATCTAAAAGATGGTTGCCAAGACTCACATCAAGAAGCCTGGCCACTGGGTTTCTTTTTCTGAGTTTTATGGTTTCAAGGTTCACATTTAAGTCTTTTAACCCATTATCCTTTCCCCACTGTATAATCTTATTTCTTGTAAATTTATTGACTGTATGCATGGGTTTATTTTTGAGCTCTTTATTCTGTCCCATAGATCTATGTGTGTGTGTTTTGATTACTGGAGTTTTATAATGTAGTTTGAAATCGGGAGGTGTGATGCCTATAGCTTTGTTCTTCATTCTCAAGATCCCTTTGATTTTTAACGGTCTTTGTGATTCCATACACACTTTAAGAGTTTGTTGTATTTCTGTGGAAAATGCCGTTGGTATTTGGAAAGGAACTGCATAGAATGGACATTTTAACAATATTAATTTTTCCAATCCTTGAGCATGGACTATATTTCCATTTTTGTCTTCAATTTCATCCATATCTTAACAGTCTTTAGTGCATAGGTCTTTCACCTCCTCAGTTAAATTTATTTGTAGGTATTTTTTTTTTTGGACACACTATGCAACTTGCAGGATCTAAGTTCCCCAAACAAGGATTGAATGTGTTCTCTGCAGAGGAAGCATGGAGTGCTAACCACTGGACTGCCAAGGGATTCCTTATTTTATTCTTTTTCACTTATAAATGGGATTTTTAAAAACTCTGTATCTGATAGGTTATTATATATAAATGCAACTGACTTTTGTGCCTTGATTTTGTATCCTGCAACTTTACTGAACGTGTTTATTAGGTCTAACAGCTTCTTTGGCAGCATCTTTAGTGTTTTCTATATATACTACCATGTCATCTGCAAACAGAGACAGTTTTACTTTTTCCATTCCAATTTGGATGCCTTTTATTTCTCTTTCCTAATTGTTCTTGCTAGGACTTTCAATAATATATTGAATAAAAGTGGCTGCAGTGGGAGAAAGCAGAATTTTTAATATGAAAGAAAAACGATACTGATGTAAGATAGAAAAGATTAAGTGGAAACTTTGTAGTTGTGAATTGAATTGTGAGCATCAGTTCTAAGTGTAAACTCATAAAATGTATTTCATCTTTCCAAAGAAGTATATGTATTTCCTAGATCTCTCTACTGAAAGGGCCTAGAGGCAAGATCTTGGTCTTTAGATACCACCCTCATTAAAAGAAAGATGGACGTTTGGAGAAATGGCTGATTCTCCAAAAATGGCAAGAAATGTACAAAATAATCGGGAAACATCTTATACTAGAAACTAGGGAAACTTAAAAAAAGAATGGAGTCGTGTCAAAAAAGTTTAGTAGTCATTTTGCAAAAGGTTCCCTTCATCCAGATGGGTCTAACTGCACATCAACAGGAATAGTAACTCCATTGGATTTAGTCAGATCAGATGTGTAAATGCATGAGTATTTGATTATATTTTAAAAACCCTCAGATGTAAGCTATTATATATAGAATGGATAAACAAAAATGTTCTACTGAATAGCACAGAGAACTATATTCAATATCCAGTAATAAGCCATAATGAAAAACAATACATATATATGTATATATATATAGTATATAACTGAATCACTTAGCTGTACAGCAGAAACTAACACAACATTGTAAATCGACTCAACAGTACTTCAATTAAAAAAAAAACCACTCAGTTACTTTTGAGGGGTGGTGGTGACTGGTGAATAGAAGGAAACTATAAGTGCTTATCTTTTTACCCATATGAATTATATCTTATTGTAATCAAACAATTGATAAGGAAAGCTTCTCCTTATGAAAGGCTTCCAACTTATAAATGGAGAATGATGGAATGTAATTATATCAGTATATTTTCAACATGTAATAAAGTAATGGATATAGATAATAATAGTCAATGCCTAGTATTATCACAAACCAAAACATAAGCAGATAGTACATGTTCCTTTTGGAAGTACACACCACCACCCATGAAATATTTTTGCCCAAATCACCTAATTTCATTGTATTCAAGCCTCTATTTCTCAAAGAGGTTACCACTTTTTTTTTTTTGGCATTACCACTTTCATGTGGGATCTAGTTCCTTGACCAAGGATTAAACTCAGGGCCCCCCTGCACTGGGAGCATGGAGTCTTAGCCACAGGACCAGGGAAGGCCCCAGAAGAGGGCTTTTCTTTGATGGGACAAGAAACAGGGCTGGAGAGGACAAGAATGAGCACTGGGGATGAATGGGTGGTGCGACTGGAGCGCTGATCAGGGACTATTCGTCTCTGCAGGCAAGGTAGGCGATTCTCATGAGGGTGTGTAAGGAGGGATGGCTCCCTGTTCTTCAAGATGAAGGTCAAGACCCAGGGGTTTGTGGGGAGGGGAAAGCAAGCCTGATTGAAGTTTCGTTAGGTTAAATTAGTGGATGTGTAGTGCTAATTGGCCATGGGGACCAACAGTTCAGCTTACAGTTCAGCTGATCACTTATGAGACAGAGAGTGGGAATCTGGAGGGTCTAGGTCTAGCCTTGTCATGGATAGACAAGCGGGTCATCCGCGAGTCTATTTAAGTTTGTGGGGAACGGTGGGTCTTTGCAGAAAGCCATTTCCGGGACCCACAGGACAAAGCTTGGTTCAACATTGTCAACGGAATACCAAGAATTATGTAAATGATAGGAATGTGAGAAAGAAAAACAGCTGACTCCGGTAGTTAACTTTCACTTCTCTGATCTATTTGAATACATCATAATGCTAAGTCCTAGAAAGGATATACATCTAGGACAAAGTATACCAGGATTAGGACAATACTATGAGTTATGAAACAGTGATGTTACATTTCAGTGTTATCCAGAAAGCCTCTGGCATTTGGGATTTTAATTCAAATAAAAATAGAAGTTCAGCCTGCTTGTGATTAAGATTAGGTTGAAGTCTTTCTGATTCAATATAATGTTTTTAGTTCCCCATTTTCAATGTTTTAAAAACTGTTTTCGACTGAAGAAGTCTTAAACCAGCTTAAGCTATCTACAGCTTAAAGTATGTATGCACTTAGAGAGTTCTTATTTAAACTTATATTTTATGAACTCACTCTTAGTCATTAAAGGCTGATATTACTTACGCTCAGCAGGTTCATTTCAATTCCCAGTATTTAAGCTCTTCACAGTTAAAATACCAAAAAGGCTTACTCTACATTATGTACCAACAGCAGGAAGAAACATTTTCATAATTGAAACAACTCTCAACTTATGCATACAAAACATGTTCAAGATCATGGAAGTACCTCCTACCCATCCTCGGTATCATCAACAGAGGAATTTTCTCTTCCCACACAAAGAGGAAAGAAATTTCCACACAGATGGTTTTTGGAGTGTGGGTGGGGGAAACGGCAGAAAGGAGTTAATGGCTAGCAATTGTCAGCCACTTCAAAAATAGGCACCCCTACCTCACCTGTGCTGCTAAAGTCTCCTTCCCTGCGCACACCCACCCCTGGGGGCAGGGCCTTTCACGTTTCCATTAATGACTGGTTTAGTTCACGTTCTGAATGGGAAGGAAAGCCCGTGCAACACTAGATACCAGTGTGCATGGGCATGGGTACAAGCCCTGACCCACAGGGCCACTCCTCCCCATACATGGACCCCACGTGACAGACCAATGCCCAGTAAACAGGTCTCTCTCAATTAAAAAACAAACCAGCTTCCTCTGCTTTAATTATATGAAGTTCTGCATAGAATTTCCCCTAACCTAACAGATTCTTGACTGAACAGTGACACCACTGGCATGTGCTATTTCCCATCCCTGCTAAGTCTGCTTGTTGAAGATAAGTGCCCCAAGTTTAATTTATGCTGTGTCCTGTGGAGTCTGATGGAAAATAAAAGCCAGTATCTATTTAAGAATTGTAATATGAGATTCTTTTCCAAAGGAACAAAGATCTTCAGGCGAGATGGTAATAATCTTATATGTAGCCACTAGAAATGTCATCGACTTATTATGAAATTATCCACTAGCCCTTTTAACTTCAAAATGACTAAAGGAGCTTCTTGGTTGGATGCCTGACTTTAATAGGAAACCTGTCCACATTTGCCCCTTAGGGAATTCACATTCTCTCTGAACCATCCAATTCAAGGATGAACCTATTTAACATTTTCATTAACACAATTCAAAGATTAATTAAACAATCATCTCTTCAAGGCTCCTCACCAGTGGTTGTTACCAGGTTTGCTAGTTAACTTCCAGAACCTAAATCCATGGTGGTGCATGTTCTAGGCAGCTGGTTAACCATAGTAACAGTATCGACAAAGTTTATTGCTGCATTTAATTGCCCTTGATAGTTTGGAACAGTTGTAATGAATTTATAAATACTTCGCATGAGACAGCAATGCAGATGGAAAGAATTGGCATTTATCCATGGGGGGACCTGAGACAGAGCAAGAATGAAGATCATAATCGAGACAAGATTGCTGCCACCAATGTAAAACCTCTAGTTTTCATTTAAAAAATTGTTATTTTAATCATTTTGTCCTCCCCCCATCACTTACAGATGAAACTGCCGTGGAAAAAATAATGCAGAGAACTAAAGTCTGGGAACTACAGAGTACAATTTAATGAGGCCTAAGAAATCTCCATGACCTGTATTTGCATGTTAATATGCCAAAAAAAAAAAGCTACACTAAAAGGATGGCAATTTTAAGTGAACTCAGCTAAAATCTGACCATTTATAATGGTTTTATCACAAAACTCCTGTCCTTACTTAGAGGAATAAATCCAAAGGAAAAAACTCTCCACAAATTGTAAGACAGAGTAGAAAAGTTTTAGCTCCTCCCATGCCTGGATTCAGTAAACACTTGTATTCTCTATTGTTAAAAGAGAAAACTAAAGCATGTTAATCTTAAAAGAGATTCAGAAACAGAATCAGGGACATAGGGACTAGATTAGTGGTTGCCGAGGGGCTGGAGGGATGAACAGGAAATCTGGGACTGGCAGATGCAAACTATTATACATTGGATGGACAAACAAGGTCCTTTTATATAGCACGGGGTACTATTGTCAATACCCTGTGATAAATCATAATGGAAAAGGATATGAAAAAGAATGCATATAACTGAGTCACTTTACGGTACAGCAATAATTAACACAGCATCGTAATTCTACTAAAGTAGTAGTAGTGTTAGTCAGTCAGTGTTCAGCTCTTTGCGACCCCACAGATTGTAGCCCGCCAGGCTCCTCTGTCCAAGGAATTCTCCAGGCCAAGAATACTGGAGTGGGTGGCCGCTCCCTTCTCCAGGGAATTCTTCCCAACCCAGGGCTCCAGCATTCTTGCCTAGAGAATCCCAGGGAAAGAGCCTGGTGGGCTGCCATCTATGGGGTCGCACAGAGTCAGACACGACTGAAGCAACCTAGCAGCAGCAGGGATCAACCAGTATCTCCTGCATTGCAGGCAGAGTCTTTACCATCTGAGTCACCAGGGAAGCCCAGTTTTTAAAAATTCTTAAGAGTTTCAAATGGGCAGCACCAAACCGGAAGTGATTAGGAGCCCCCTTCTCCAAGGGGAGCTGTGACGTGACTTTTATAGAGAAGAGGGTGAAGCAAAGCAAGGAAATGATTTGATGGGCTGTAGCTTAAGCAGCTGCCTCATTTGGGAAACGTTCGTTGGCTGTTTGTGATTGGTTATCCTTAAATTTGGGGTTGGTTTTTTTTTTTTGATATTTTATAAAAATTTAATTTTATTGAAATATTGATTTACAATGTGTTAATTTCTGCTGTGTAGCAGTGATAACAGTTATTCGTGTGTGTGTGTGTGTGTGTGTTCAGTCACGTCTGACTGCAACCCCAGACTGTAGCCCACCAGGCTCCTCTGTCCATGGGATTCTCCAGCAAGAACACTGGAGTGGGTTGCCATGCCCTCCTCCAGGGGATCTTCCCGACCCAGGGATTGAACCGAATCTCTTGCACTGGCAGTCAGATTCTTTACCATTGGCCACCTGGGAATCCTTAGTTACACGTAGATACATTCTTTTTCTATATTCTTTTCCATTATGGTTTATCACAGGATACTGACTCCAGTTCCCTGTGCTATGCAGCAGGACCTTGTTTTTATCCACCCTATGTGTAAGTTTGCCTCTGCTAACCCCAAACCTCTAATCCATCCCTCTCCCACGTCCCCTCCCCGATGGCACCCACAAGTCTGCTCTCTCTGTGAGTCTGTTTGTTTCGTCGATAAGTTCATCTGTGTCACAGTCTAGATTCCACGTGTAAGTGACAGCACATGGTATGTCCTTAGACTTTGATTTCTTAACCGTGAAGCATTTTGGGCTGCGGTTTCAGGTGGCTTACATAAGCTGCTAAGGCATTACAGCCTCGTCAGTCTAATGGCCTTCTTGTTAAATTAACACTGTGTTCAAGTAAAAAAAACCACTAGAATGAGATGGAAACGGGGACTAAAAGGTACATTTACAAATGGTGTTTGAATACAAGCTGTTCCTAATTTGGAAAACAATCTGGACGGACATCCCACCAGCGAGAATGTTAACTACAGGAGTGACATAACAGGGACTGTGATAATGTACAGAAGAGATGTGCCGTGACAGACAGAAAGTGCAGAGAGGAGAGAATGTTTGACTGGAAACAGGAAAAGAAAAAATTCACCAGGTGGCATTTAACTGTATCTAAAGGATAAACACCAATTTAATAATAAAGGAGGCACTGGAGTGTAAGCAGGCAGGTGTATTCAAGGAGGAAATGGCAAACATCAACATTTATTAATAAAGTATTTACATGTCTGGCCGTAGGGGAGAAAGTTTCCCTCAACCCTCTTAGGATCCCTAGCTGGGTCTGAAAATTAAACAGATTAACAGGAGAAAAGCATTCAGATTTATTTAATATAAATGTATGCAACACAGGAGCTTACATAAGAAAGTGACTTGAAGCAGCAGGTACACTCAAGTTTTTCTACTAGGTTTGAGTGGAAAGTTGTGGAGAAATACAACAGGACAAAGGGACTAGGACCTAAATGTAAGAAACTGGTGAAAGCTTTGCAAGACCTGCTTGCATAGATGCTTCTCCATATCTCACCATCTTGGAGATAGGGAGGGCACCTCTCACACGAGGGTCTTGTGACCTGTTTCACAGGAAAGGGAGTGGGAGAAGGTCAGAGATCTTTCTGCTTCTGCTGTTTTTCTCAAATTCCTTCAGCTTAAAATAGTTAATACACCAAAGGGGCATATTTGGGGGTAGCTTGTTCTGAACCCTGTCAGTGTCCTATATCAGACACACAAAAGTAGGCAAGATACAATAGCCACGATGCTAAGGCAATGGCACCCCACTCCAGTACTCTTGCCTGGCAAATCCCATGGACGGAGGAGCCTGGTGGGCTGCAGTCCATGGGGTCGCTAAGAGTCAGACACGACTGAGCGATTTCATTTTCACTTTTCACTTTCATGCACTGGAGAAGGAAATGGCAACCCACTCCAGTGTTCTTGCCTGGAGAATCCCAGGGACAGCCTGGTGGGCTGCCGTCTATGGGGTCGCACGGAGTCGGACACGACTGAAGCGACTTAGCAGCAGTAGTCTCACAGAGGATGAGCAAGCACATGGAGTCACTTGAGGTCCACTGGGTGTGAAAGAAAAATCGTGATGGGAGGGAGATGCAGCTAGAAGGTGGATTGGGGAGAGACTGTGAAGGGCCTTCACAAACCAACTATGTATTTGAATTTTGTTCTATGGAAAACAGGAACTGTTCACAGATTTCTAAGTGGAGGAGTGACAGAGAAAGTCCTGGAAACTTAAAACAGTCTACAACCCAACTTCCTTACTTTATAGATTGAGAAAGTGATGCTTAAGAGAGATTAAGTGACTCACTTAAGCTTATTACTTGACAGTGGCAAGGCCCCAGCCAGAAAAACAAGTCGATAACATCTGTATTTTAGAGTAACTTATTCTGATGGCAGCATGGAGAATGGATGAGGAAGCTGGGGCTAAGATAGGGTGTCTGAATATTAAGCAGCATGGTCCAAATCAAGAAATGAGACCTAGGATTTAGTATTAATGGATGTTTCTCTGTCATTTAGAAGTTTTTGTTTCGTTTCCAAACATAATGGGCTTTAAAATCAGAACCATCATTCATATCCCTTTCCGTACAGTTCTCCTGATGCTTCTTGTGCACACATGTGCACTTGGTCACATTTGACTCTTTGCAACCCCACGGACTGTAACCCACCAGGCTTCCCTGTCCATGGGATTTCCCAAGCAAGGAGACTGGAGTGGGTTGCTATTTTCTCCTCCAGGGGATCTTCCTGACCCAGAGATCGAACCCTCATCTCCTGTTTCTCCTACACTGCAGGGGGATTCTTTACCGCTGAGCTATTAGGGATGCCATCTGATGCTTATTATGATGCACTAAATAAGGTGGAATTCCCCACTCCCTGCCTGCAAGTGCTAGGAGCTGTCTTGTATAAACTGTAGGGTGTTTTGCCCTAACTTATTGGTTTTGCAAGAATGAACTATTGTTGGGCTTGATTAATTAGTAGATTGTTGGGGGTATACGTAACAGTTATTGGATGCAATTTGCAATGCTTAATAAAAAATACATTGAGTATTTTAACAATAATGCTGTGGACCTATACTTGGACTATGGCTGTGAGGACGTACAGGATGGATGAAGTGAAGTGACCCTCTGTAGCCATTTGCTAGGGCTGCCATAACATGACATCACAGACTGGCTGTAAAACAGAAATTTATTTTCTCACAGTTCTGGAGGCTGCAAATCCAAGACCAAGGTGCCGACAGGGCGATTTCCTCTCTCCTTGGTGTGCAGATGGTTCTCTCTCTTGCTGCCTCTTTCAGGCATACACACTACTCCTGGTGTCTCTTCCTTTTCGTATAAGGGCAACAACAGTCATATTAGATTAGGGGCCCATCCTGTTTCATCATAACTTAATCACCTCTTTAAAGACCACATCTCCAAATATGTTACCTTCTGATGTATTTGTTCCTTGGTATTGGGGGTTGGGATTTCAACATACCAACTTGACAGAGGGACGAAATTCAGCCCATTAACATTACAAAGAACTGGTCAGATGAAAAGGAGAGCTGCAGGTATCTTGTATTTGTAGAGTAGATTACAATTTACACAGCAGTTTTACATGCTTACCTCATTTAATTGGAACAGACCTTTGTTATCTGGTCCAAAGTTTTCTTGGATATAGATGTACCTACAGAAGGATTCTGCTGACAGATTTATCTGGAATGATTAAAGGATACAGCTTGAAGGATCTGCAAAATATATTCTAGTAATCTTCAAATCCCAGCTAGCTCTAGGTATAGCTTATATTGAGAATAATACACAAATGTTTAAACTGTGATTTAAATGGCACATCTTTTACCTCTTCTGATGAGGAACAAATTCAGTGAAAACACCATTAAACTAAGCCAAGGAACTATAAAGAAGGCTTAAAGGCTTGACTGGGGCTGGAGGATCTGTTTCCAAGATGGTGTACTCAACTGGCTGGTGACACAAAGCCTGGGTTTCTCCATATGGACTTCTCTGCAAAATGGTTTGAAATGTTTTCATGACATGGCAGCTGGCTTCCTCAGAGTAAGTGATCTAAGAGAGCAAATAAGAAACTATTGTGTCTTTTATGACCTAGGCGTAGAGTCACTCACCTTTACCATTCATGTTTCTCCATTTGTTTTGAGTCAAGTCCAGTCCATGTTCAGGGAGTTCCCATAATTATTTTATTTTAAAATTGAAGTATAGTTGGCTTAGATAATTAAAGTGATTCAGTTATATATACTTTAAAAAAATATTCTTTTCCATCCTGGTTTATCATTGGACATGGAATATAGCTGTGTGTGTGACACAGCTGGATCTTTTTTATCCTCCTATATATAAAGCTTGCCTCTGTTCACCCCAATCTCCCACTCCATCCTTCCTCCAACCCCTTTCCCCTTGGCAACCATAAGTCTATTCTCTATGTCTGTGACTCTATTTGTTTCACTGATAGATTGGTGTCCTATTTTAGATTCCACATATAAGTGATACCATTCAGTATCTTTCTTTATGACTTCACTTAGTATATAATTTCTAGGTTCATCCATGTTGCTGCAAATGGCACTGTTTCATTTTTTTTATGACTGAGTAGTATTCCATCGCATATATGGACATCTTTTTTATTCATTCATCTGGCGAGGGACATGCAGCTTGTTTCTGTGTCTTGGCTATTGTGAATAGTGCTGCTATGAACGCAGGGATACATGTATCTTTTTGAATTAGTTTTTGCATGGATGTATGCCTTATTGCCAAATTCAGACTTAAATTGAAGAAAGTAGGGAAAACCACTAGACTATTCAGGTATGACCTAAATCAAATCCCTTATGATTATACAGTGGAAGTGAGAAATAGATTTAAGGGACTAGATCTGATAGATAGACTGCCTGATGAACTATGGACGGAGGTTCGTGACATTGTACAGGAGACAGGGATCAAGACCATCCCCATGGAAAAGAAATGCAAAAAAGCAAAATGGCTGTCTGGGGAGGCCTTACAAATAGCTGTGAAAAGAAGAGAAGCGAAAAGCAAAGGAGAAAAGGAAAAATTTAAGCATCTGAATGCAGAGTTCCAAAGAATAGCAAGAAGAGGTAAGAAAGCCTTTCTCAGCAATCAATGCAAAGAAACAGAGGAAAACAACAGAATGGGAAAGACTAGAGATCTCTTCAAGAAAATTAGAGATACCAAGGGAACATTTCATGCAAAGATAGGCTTGATAAAAGACAGAAATGGTATATCCCTAACAGAAGCAGAAGATATTAAGAAGAGGTGGCAAGAATACACAGAAGAACTGTACAAAAAAGATCTTCATGACCAAGATAATCACGATGGTGTGATCACTCACCTAGAGCCAGACATCCTGGAATGTGAAGTGGGCCTTAGGAAGCATCACTACGAACAAAGCTAGTGGAGGTGATGGAATTCCAGTTGAGCTATTTCAAATCCTAAAAGATGATGCAGTGAAAGTGCTGCACTCAATATGCCAGCAACTTTGGAAAACTCAGCAGTGGCCACAGGACTGAAAAAGGTCAGTTTTCATTCCAATCCCAAGAAAGGCAACAGCAAAGAATGCTGAAACTACTGCACAATTGCACTCATTTCACATGCTAGTAAAGTAATGCTCAAAATTCTCCAAGCCAGGCTTCAGCAGTACGTGAACTGTGAACTTCCAGATGTTCAAGCTGGCTTTAGAAAAGGCAGAGGAACCAGAGATCAAATTGCCAACATCTGCTGGATCATAGAAAAAGCAAGAGAGTTCCAGAAAAACATCTATTTCTGCTTTATTGACTATGCCAAAGCCTTTGACTGTGTGCATCACAATGAACTATGGAAAATTCTTCAAGAGATGGGAATCCCAGACCACCTGACCTGCCTCTTGAGAAACCTGTATGCAGGTCAGGAAGCAACAGTTAGAACTGGACATGGAACAACAGACAGGTTCCAAATAGGAAAAGGAGCATGTCAAGGCTGTATATTGTCACCCTGATTATTTAACTTCTATGCAGAGTACATCATGAGAAAGGCTGGGCTGAAAGAAGCACAAGCTGGAATCAAGATTGCCGGGAGAAATATCAATAACCTCAGATATGCAGATGACACCACCCTTATGGCAAAAAGTGAAGAGGAACTAAAAAGCCTCTTGATGAAAGTGAAAGAGGAGAGTGAAAAGGTTGGCTTAAAGCTCAACATTCAGAAAACTAAGATCATGGCTTCTGGTCCCATCACTTCATGGGAAATAGATGGGGAAACAGTGGCTGACTTTATTTTTCTGGGCTCCAAAATCACTGCAGATGGTAACCGCAGCCATGAAATTAAAAGATGCTTACTCCTTGGAAGGCAAGTTATGACTAACCTAGACAGCATATTCAAAAGCAGAGACATTACTTTGCCAACAAAGGTCCGTCTAATCAAGACTATGGTTTTTCCTGTGGTCATGTATGGATGTAAGAGTTGGACTGTGAAGAAAGCTGAGTGCCAAAGACTTGATGCTTTTGAACTGTGGTGTTGGAGAAGACTCTTGAGAGTCCCTTGGACTGAAAGATCCAACCAGTCCATCCTAAAGGAGATCAGTCTTAGGTGTTCATTGGAAGGACTGATGCTAAAGCTGAAACTCCAGTACTCTGGCCACCTCTTGGCAAGAGTTGACTCACTGGAAAAGACTCTGATGCTGGGAGGGATTGGGGGCAGGAGGAGAAGGGGACGACAGAGGATGAGATGGCTGGATGGCATCACTGATTCGATGGACGTGAGTTTGAGTGAACTCTGGGAGTTGGTGATGGACAGGGAGGCCTTGTGTACTGCAATTCATGGGGTCGAAAATAGTCGGACATGACTGAGCAACTGAACTGAACTGAACTGATGCCTAGGAGTGGGATTGCTGGATCATATGGTAATTCTCTTTTTAGTTTTCTGAGAAACTTCCATACTGTTTTCCATACAGTTGCACCAATTTATATTCCCACCAACAGGTAGAAGGGTTCTCTTTTCTTCACACCCCCTTCAGCATATATTGTTTGTAGACTTTTAAACGTATCTCATTGTAGTTTTGATTTGCATTTCTCTATTAATTAGCAATGCTGAACATCTTTTCATGTGCCTCTTGGTCATCTGTATCTCTTCTTTGGAGAAATGTCTATTCAGAGCTTCTGTCCATTTTTGGGTTGAGTTGTTTGGGGTTTTTTGTTGAGCTGTATGAGCTATTTGTTTATTTTAGAAATTAAGCCATTGATGAGTCACATTGTAAATAATTTTTTCCCATTCCATTCTCCTAATTGGAGAAGTAGATAGGTAAGTAGATACTTTGCTATCTACCTAGCTAACAGATATATCTAATGTACATTAATGTCAGGAGGAAAATCTGACCTAGAAGCCATAACTTTTTTCAGAAGCAAAAAGCTGAAGTTTCCTATCCTGTGCTCTGAGCTCCTGACGAGCCAACTGACACATCTTTGGCATGTCTCTGAACCACTCTGTCTCAAAGCTTCTAAAATTTCTCTCTTGATTTCTTCTTTGACCCACTGAAGTAGCCTCCAAATACTTGCGAATTTTCCAGTTTTCTTGTAATTGACTTCTAGTCATACTATTGTGCTCAGAAAAAATGACTGATACTGTTTTGCTCTTAAACTTATTATTTTTTTGTGTCCTAATATATGGAGAAGGAAATGGCAACCCACTCCAGTATTCTTGCCTGGAGAATCCCAGGGACAGGGGAGCCTGGTGAGCTGCCATCTATGGGGTCGCACAGAGTTGGACACGACTCAAGTGACTTAGCAGCAGTAGCAGCAACGTATTCCATGTGTGCTTAAGAAGAATGTTACTTTGAGTGGAATATTCTGTATTTTTCTTCTAAGTCCACTTGGTACAACATGTCCTTTTAAGGCAAATATTGCCTCATTAATTTTTATCTGGATGATCTATCCATGATGAAAATGGAATATTAAAGTCACCTACTATTACTGTCAATTTCTTTGTAGGTTTATTAATATTAGCTTTATCTTGCCTGGAAGGTCCCACGGACGGAGGAGCCTGGTAGGCTGCAGTCCATGGGGTCGAGAAGAGTCGGACACGACTGAGCAACTTCCCTTTCACTTTTCACTTTCATGCATTGGAGAAAGAAATGGCAACCCACTCCAGTATTCTTGCCTGGAGAATCCCAGGGACGGGGGAGCCTGGTGAGCTGCCGTCTATGGGGTTGCACAGAGTCGGACACGACTCAAGCGACTTAGCAGCAGCAGCAGGTGCTCCTATGTAAGGTATGTAAATATTATAAAATGTTACATCCTCTTGTCAGGTTGACCTCTTTATCATTATACAATGACCTTCTTTGCTTCTTACTACAGTTTTTGTCTTAAAAGTCTATTTTGTTTGATATAAGTATTGCTACTCCAACTTTCTTTTGGTTTCCATCTGCAAGGAATATCTTTTGCTATTCCTTTGCTTTCAGTCTGTGTCCATAGATTTGAAGTGAATCTCTTATAGGCAGACTATAGCTAGGTCTTGGTTTTTTAATCCATTCAGCCACTTGATGTCTTTTGATTTGAGAATGTAGTCTCGTTACATATAATTATTGGTACTGCTACTGCTAAGTCACTTCAGTCGTGTCCGACCTTGTGAGACCCATAGACGGCAGCCCACCAGGCTCCCCCGTCCCGGGGATTCTCAAGGCAAGAACACTGGAGTGGGTTGCCTTTTCCCTCTCCAATGCGTGAAAGTGAAAAGTGAAAGTGAAGTCGCTCAGTCATGTCCGACTCTTAGCGACCCCATGGACTGCAGCCTACCAGGCTCCTCCGTCCATGGGATTTTCCAGGCAAGAGTACTGGAGTGGGGTGCCATCGCCTTATGTACTTATCATTTTGTTGTTTTCTGGCTACTTTGTAATTCCTTTTTTTCCTTTTGATCTCTTTGTGATTTGATTTTCTGTAGTGGGTATGCTTAGATTTTTCTATCTTTTGTGTATCTTTTATAGTTTTTGCTTTGTGGTACCATGATGCTTACATAAAACAACTTATTTATTACAGTCTATTTTAAGTTGATGACAAGTATGAGCTCAAGCTAATGGTAATTACAATTCTACACTGTAATCCCATTTTAAAATTTATTTATTTATAAATGTTAAAATTTGTACCTTTTTATTAACAAACATTAACAAATCATTATGGCAGAAGTTATTTTTACTAATTTTGTCTTTTAACCTGCACACTAGCCTTATAAGGACTTAACCCATTACTGTTACATTCGCTTTTTCTGAATTCTACTATATATTTACTTTTACCAGAGATTTATACTTTGCTTTTCTTGTTAATAGTGCTTTCATTTCAGCTTAAAGTCCATTTAACATTTCTTCTAAAGCTGAGACCAGTGGTGATTAACCACATTAGTGTTTCCTGTCTGCTACTGCTGCTGCTGCGTCGCTTCAGTCATGTCCGACTCTGTGCGACCCCATAGACGGCAGCCCACCAGGTTCCCCTGTCTCTGGGATTCTCCAGGCAAGAACACTGGAGTGCGTTGCCATTTCCTTCTCCAATGCATGAAAGTGAAAAGTGAAAGTGAAGTCGCTCAGTCATGTCCAACTCTTAGTGACCCCATGGACTGCAGCCCACCAGGCTCCTCCATCCATGGGATTTTCCAGGCAAGAGTACTGGAGTGGGGTGCCATTGCCTTCTCTGAGTGTTTCCTGTCTAGGAAAGTCTTAGTCTCTCCATTAACTTTGCCAGGCAGAGAATTCTTGGTTCGAAGTTTTTTTCCTTTCAGCACTTTGAATATCTCATCCCACTCACTTCCTTCTCGGATGTAAAGTTCCAGTTGATGAAGTCTGCTAATAGTCGTATAGGGCTTCCTTTATTAAGTATCAAGTGGTTTTTTCCTTGCTGCCGATAAGATACTCTCTTGGTCTTTAACCTGAACCTTAATTACATGGTGTCTCAGTGTGGGTCTCATAATTTATGTTGTTGTTTAGGGGCGTTGTCTCTCCAGGGCAGGTCTTAGAAGTTGGGATGCAAGATGTGGAGTTCAAACTCTTCACTCCTCAGGGAGAATGCAGGGTTGCAACTTCCCTCCTGATTGTGGGTCTCCACACTGAGAGTGGAGTTGATGGTGAGATTTTTGTCTCAGCCTCTACCAGCTTAGAAATGGGTTTTTCCTTGTAGGAATCTCTCGGCTAATGCTGTTTTTTCTTTTTTTCAGAGGAAACTGTTATCTTGAGCTGGAACCCATATCCTTTTAAAATAACAAATTGAAAGCATCACTGACACTATAGATACTGTTTACCTTAATCTTTACCCAACTGAACAGTAAGGAATAACAGAGGATGTTCTGCTGATGCCACAAATTCTCAGATTAATAGAGATAAGTCACAAGTGGTCATGAGGAAGGATGGGAAAGATAACCTGCAGTTACTGATCAGAATAAAGAGAAGTGACAGGTCAGATTTTAACATATTAAGGTACTACTTGAGTATGGTGAGAATTTTTTAATGAAAAAGTTAGTACAAGACTTTACAAAATAGGAAATCTGTCCTTCACAAAAGAAACCAACTGATTCAACAGAATGTAAGTATCTGTTAACTGTCATTTTATTTACTGTGGATTGCAGACATAGTCTTGCCTCTTCTCTAGCTGGACAACTCCTTATTGCAAGCAGCTAGAGTCCAGTTGTGACAAGTGGACAAACTTCATCAGTTACAAGACAGAAGACTTTACTAACAAATAGTTTATAGATCAAAAGATGTTTCCACAAATACTGGTCCAAGAAATTCCAACAAAAGTTCACTTTAGAAAAATTTTATGGGTATATGATTAGCAATACATAGAATGTTTATGAGACTTAACACTGCATTCCCATTGGGAGCATAAAGCTCTGAGTACTGTGATTAAGCAAAGAAAGAGTTTAAAATTTTTCTTTTACAACTTAACATATTCAAACTAAAAAGGCAACAGATTTGACTAAATGGCAAATCTACCTGTATAGTTTTCATTCTGTAAAGAAATATTCCTAAAAGTCAATGGACAGAACAGGATAACCATAACTTTTGTTATACTCCACATGTCTTTGAACTCAGAGAATCTAGGACTTTAAATCTTTATGCTACAGAGAACACTATTATCCACTAAAACAGAAGGTAATTTTCTAAAGGGTATTCATTCTCCAGGTCATTAAAGAATTTTACATTTTTTCCTTATTCAAAAGATTTACCAATTGGTAAGAAGAAACAGACACCTGAAAAATCTTTTTGCTTACCTTTTTGGTTTTTGCTTCGCTACTTGCAGTTTTCTTATACATGCTTTCCAGGTCATTTGGAAATATGACTACTTCCTTTTCTGGTTAAGTATTTTATAAAAATTAAGTGCACAATGACTACAATATATGTTCCTGAATATACACTTTCAACCTGTTACAGTGTATTACCCACAGAGACAAGGTACAAAACTACTGAGACAGCTAACGTAGAATTACAGTTTTAACAAAAACCTGTGAAAGGCAATTGGAAAATTACAATTTTGATTGGTTTCCTTCATTATTTTTACTGTCTGCCCACAAATTCTGCACTTTGGAGTCCATTTCAGATACTTCTAGGAGTCCACTTCATGAGTTAAATATGTACATACAAAATAAAGCAGATATACTGTAACTTATAAAAAGTAAATTGTTTATATATTATAGGTTAGAGGCAGATTAATATAATCAAAGGTTACAGTTCTGAAAAGTATGGTTTGTTTCAAGTATTACTGAGCTATACTTAAAGTACATCCTCAACTCTTATCACATTATTTACAGCTGTCCAATAACTCAAGCAGTAAAATATGTTAAGTACGAAACATATAATGTTGATGACAAATGTTTTTGAACATCAGGAATAAGATTAATGAACAAAGTAAATCTAGAACAAGGAAAGGGAAGGTACATTTATTAAAAATAAAAAGTTGACAATCTCTGATAACAAACAAAACCATTGAGAATTGAAATATATCCAATATACATTGTAACAATGCACATATATTTTAAAAAACTGAAGAGTCATTAAGTAGTTCTACTTAGAATTTCAGAAAACAGGACTGTGGCTTGCTCCTGCGGGAGGCCAGCCTACACACAGCAGCACCCCTCTGTGTCCTGTGCATCACGGTGGTGCATGGTGTGTGTATGTGTATTCAGTGAACACACTGTTTCTGGAGAAAATCGCAGTTTCTGTAAGGATGATCCAGTACATAAGTCAGTGGCTCTGGCTCCATTTCATAAAAAAAATCTGTGTAGGCTAGAAGCGTAAGGATGACTGTTTTCAAAAGCTTCAGTTTTACCAAAAGGTATAGAATAAATTACAACTCAATCTAGATGCTTTCACATTATTTTGGACAGTGTAAAAATTTATGTAAAATCTTAAGCTCGCCAAACTAGTGTCTTTAAACTTTATTAAAAAAGTTCATCACTATTTTAGCATGGCTGGTAAGTCTTTTCTGTCTTTGTCACTAATAATGCTTGTCAAACCAAAGAACTTTGAAAAAGAATACACACTGCTGAAGGAAAATAGTACCACAAATGTACCTGGACTTCAGTCTTAAGACACACAGAGTTCCTGTTGGATACCGGACTGTGAAAGTTTATCATCTTCAGTCTTTTCAGGTCCTGGGGCTTGGCACATCGTCTTTCGCTTAAATAATCGAAGACTCAGTCGTAACAGTTCATTGTCTACCACTGGAGCATTTGTATAAGCTTGTTTTACGGTGCCCTATTTGGAGAAAAAGTTTAAAAAGATGTAGATTAGGTGACAGTAGAAAAGACAGGTTTAACTGCTAACAAAAATCAGTTATAAGAAAAATCAGTTTGCGATAGGTATTAAGTTAGCTGTGTGTACATGCTCAGTCGCTTTAGTCGTGTCAGACTCTTTGTGACCCCACGGGCTGTAGCCTGCCAAGCACCTCTGACCATGGGATTCTCCAGGCAACAATACTGGAGTGGGTAGC
Source organism: Bos taurus (assembly GCF_002263795.3). Taxonomy (NCBI): domain Eukaryota; kingdom Metazoa; phylum Chordata; class Mammalia; order Artiodactyla; family Bovidae; genus Bos; species Bos taurus. The sequence continues at coordinate 16,036,142 of NC_037339.1, forward strand.
CATGCCCTCCTCCAGGGGGCATTCCCAACCCAGGGATCAAACATCTCCTGCATTGGCAGGCAAGTTCTTTACTAGTAGCGCCACATGGGCTGTACTGGATATTTAAAAGCAAAATTAAGTAATGCTGTTTTCAGACTCAAGGAATCTTACAAAAGAAAGCAATCTTCTTGACAATCCCTGACAGGTAATCAAGTAGCTTTCACTTCACTGTTTCCAATGACAAAACAAAACAACAAAAACACATGGCACATTGTATGAAGTTCCACACTAATTCAATCTTACTTTCACAGGGCATCGAACATTCCACACTCCTTACTGGTCTGCTAATGTGCCATAAGATGCAGGCTCTAGAACTGAACAAATTCTCCAAAGACAGCTGATCCACGCCATCTACTGCGAAACTACCATCTCCTTTGTTCTAAGAGGTAGACCTCTATTATTGGAACCTAAAGCTATCTTAGAGGAGAAGGCAATGGCACCCCACTCCAGTACTCTTGCCTGGAAAATCCCATGGATGGAGGAGCCTGGTAGGCTGCAATCCATGGGGTTGCTAGGAGTCGGATACGACTGAGCGACTTCACTTTATTTTTTCACTTTCATGCACTGGAGAAGGAAATGGCAACCCACTCCAGTGTTCTTGCCTGGAGAATCCCAGGGACGGGGGAGCCTGGTGGGCTGCGGTCTATGGGGTCGCACAGAGTCGGACACGACTGAAGCGACTTAGCAGCAGCAGCAGCAAAACTATCTTAGAAGTTTTGAAAGTTACTGTCGTGAAATTTTGTTTAACATTCTCCAACCATGAATAATGAAATAAGGTAAGATTTGCTATTTCCAGCATTCTGCTATTTCTCTTCTAGAATCCTTAAAGGAACAATGATGCCTTGGTCACATGTGCATTACAAAAGATTTTTTTTTAAGTTGTGATACACTAAAACTAGCTTTTTATGTATACAGTTCTATGAGTTTTTAACTCATGTTTATAGTTAAGAAACCATGACCACAATCAGAATAGAATAGAGAAATTTCATCATTCAAAAAAAACAAAACCTTCCTTTGTTTTCCCTCTGTACTCCACCGTCTTCCCAACTCTAAGCCCTTATAACCAATGATACAAGGGCCAAACCATAACAGAACTTTGATAATGTCATATCCATGGTCTACCCTGAACTGGAAGGATTTACAAGGTTCTGAACAATGGTTCTCAATAAGAAATTTGCAGGGGTGTTTTTGGGCATCATAATTTTTGAAGGGTACTATGGCACATTAGAGAAGGAACCAGGAAATGTTACAAAATATTTTTTATAAAAAGGGAGCAGGAGTCTGATGATACTGCAAACCATACAGCCTCTCAACTGGGGTTCCTTACCTGAATCAAACAGAAAATAGCTGGGTTTCAAGTCCCTTTATTCTGCTCAAGTAAATGCTTACACATAATGACTTCTATTTGTTTCCTCTCTTCAACTTGGTATATTTTCATAAACACTATATATATAAACATGCTCTATATAGTAATAAAATCTCCTTACCACTCTGTATCTGGGAAATGTTTTTCCTTGATCTTCAATTTAAATAAATTTCTAGTATATTTTATTACTGAAAGAAACTTTACAAATGAAAAGTATTTCACAGGAATGTTTTAAATTTTCTTTAAGCCTCTAACAATTTGCTATTCAAAACAAATGTTCTTCAACAGTATTAAAGTAAAATAAAAGGTATTATAAATTCTAATAAAATTTTTTCTCTTACATGTGTATATGACTGGGAAACCAATGCATAAAAACAGATAATGAGACCTGAACCTCACTGTAAAGCAATCAAATGAAAAATATGTCCATACGACTCAACACTTTCCGATTTTTCTAAGGAAATAACAGTACCTTCTCATTTTTAACAAGCTGCTTTCGGATTGCAGAATCCCGTCTGAAGCATAATGCTTTACAACATGGTCCAAGATTACTAAGCAGATTTGCTCTTTCCTCTTTTCGTAGTAATGCAGCCATGTTGAGAGCCCCAAGTTCATGTTCAAAGAGACTGTCTGTATCTTTCAAAAAAAGAACACACATTAAGGCTTCTGAAAACAGAAGTGTTAACTGCTTGGATGAATAGTCCACAAAGTCTATATATTATCGAAGTTACCAACACTGACTTCCTTGGTGGTTCAGATGGTAAAGCATCTGCCTATAGTGTGGGAGACCTGGGTTCAATCCCTGGGTTGAAAAGATCTCCTGCAAAAGGAAATGGCAACACACTCCAGTATTCTTGCCTGGAGAATCCCATGGACAGAGGAGCCTGGTAGGTGACAGTCCATGGGATCGCAAAGAGTCGGACACAACTGAGTGACTTCGCCTCACTTCACCAACATTGGTGAAAATTATTTTGTAATATTAAATGAGACCTGCGCTCTGTGAGAGAACGCCAACATATAGCTTTGCTGCTGCTGCTGCTTAGTTGCTTCTGTCATGTGCAACTCTGTGTGACCGACCCCATGGACTGCAGCCCTCCAGACTCCTCTGTCCATGGGGATTCTCCAGGTAAAAATACTGGAGTGGGTTGCCATGCCCTCTTCCGGGAGCTCTTCCTGACCCAGGGATCAAACCTGGATCTCCTGAATTGCAGGCAGATTCTTTACCACTGAGCCACCAGGGAAGCCTAGTTTTACTGCTAGTCTCAAACAAAAATAAATATTCTGATAGTCACTTTTTTTAAGATATAAGAAAAGCAAAATGGAGAGACAGAATTTAGACATGGGTTATATACACAGTACATCATGAGAAACGCTGGACTGGAAGAAGCACAAGCTAGAATCAAGATTGCTGGGAGAAATATCAATAACCTCAGATATGCAGATGACACCACCCTTATGGAAGAAAGTGAAGAGGAACTCAAAAGCCTCTTGATGAAACTGAAAGTGGAAAGCGAAAAGGCTGGCTTAAAGCTCAACATTCAGAAAACGAAGATCATGGCATCCGGTCCCATCACTTCATGGGAAATAGATGGGGAAACTGGAAACAGTGTAAGACTTTATTTTTTTGGGCTCCAAAATCACTGCAGATGGTGACTGCAGCCATGAAATTAAAAGACGCTTACTCCTTGGAAGGAAAGTTATGTCCAACCTAGACAGCATATTCAAAAGCAGAGACATTACTTTGCCAACAAAGGTCCGTCTAGTCAAGGCTATGGTTTTTCCTGTGGTCATGTGTGGATGTGAGAGTCGGACTGTGAAGGAGGCTGAGTCCCGAAGACTTGATGCTTTTGAACTGTGGTGTTGGAGAAGACTCTTGAGAGTCCCTTGGACTGCAAGGAGATCCAACCAGTCCATTCTAAAGGAGATCAGCCCTGGGATTTCTTTGGAAGGAATGATGCTAAAGCTGAAACTCCAGTACTTTGGCCACCTCATGCGAAGAGTTGACTCATTGGAAAAGACTCTGATGCTGGGAGGGATTGGGGGCAGGAGGAGAAGGGGACGACAGAGGATGAGATGGCTGGATGGCATCACTGACTCGATGGACGTGAGTCTGAGTGAACTCCGGGGGTTGGTGATGGACAGGGAGGCCTGGCGTGCTGCGATTCATGGGGCTGCAAAGAGTCGGACACGACTGAGCGACTGAACTGAACTATGAGAAGAAAAGTTCAAGTTAATTAGTAAAGTCAAATTCAATATATTGCTTACCATCAACCACTAAAAGTTTTAGGTTCAGGACTTTACTACATTTGAATCTTGCTATAATAATGTGACTACAGTGTGATCCCCGAAAATCTCCGTTAGGAAAGTGATGAGGTGTTTAGATCTACAAATTTTATCTAATATTCGGTCACTATAAAAACCAGGGACAAGGTATCAAATTAAAATCACTGTAAGTTACAGCTTGCAAGGTGAGGAGAAAATCTGTTAAAAGTAGACAAAAAGGAAAGAAAAATTCAGAAAATAGGACCAGTCAATAATTGAAAAGAGTAAGAATAGTAACTTCAAAGCTAGCACTCTAAGAGCTGGTCAAGAGTGCAAAATGGTACTGGGTAGTGTTTCTATAACAACACGATCAAACAGGTTACTGCTAGCAAGGAAAAGAGTAAAGAACCACCAGATAAAAACAAAATGGACACATGTGACTAAAAATTGATGGACTTGCATTATATATTTCATTTCCTGAACTGCTAGGCATAAACAGTGAGATAAGATATTTAGTTAAGAAAAAAGTTGTCTTATGTAATATAGTTGATGATAAAAAGCAAAAATGTAAATAAAAACTCAAAAATAGTTCACAAACTCTGATGTCTATCTGAATCATCTGCAGAGCTTTTTAAAATACAGTGGGAGCATCTTCCCACTAGATCTACAGACTCTCCACAGTTGGAACTAGGTTACCTTGGGAAAAGGCACTTCCTCACGTGATTCACACAAAGCAGTGTTTGAGCCGATGACACAGCCATATAATGCACACTATTTAAAAAAACAAACATTAACAACCATTCTACTGTAACTACAAAGAAAGAAACCTGCATTTAGTCCAAGCACTTCCTTGAAAACTGCTCATTAGGACAAATTACTTTTATAAAGTACAAAACACACTTGCAAACATCACTGGAAAGTGTAACATGGCTAGCCTTAGTCCCTTCCTGGATCTAAACTGACCAGTACCAAATGACTCGAGAAGATTAAACCTAAGTGCAAGTAAACCAAAGAAACTAAAATAACTGGGAAAGTTTAGTTCAAAAGTACTTAATCATACTATAATCAAAAAACCTAAGACAAAAGAAATTTAGATTTTAGTACACATGCAAGTTTTCTGCTTTAAGCCTTTAGAATTTAAAACATATCCTGGGAAATTAGGAGTGACATATACACACTGCTGTGTGTAAAATAGCTACTGGGAAGCGCTGTACAGCACAAGAAGCCCAGCTCAGTGAGGACCTAGAGGGTGGGATCAGGGTGTGGGGGGCGGCGGAGGTGGTGGGAGGGACGTCCAAGAGGGAGGGGACATATGTATACATATAGCTGATTCACTTCACTGCACAGCAGAAGCTAACACAAAATTGTAACGCAATTATACTCCAATTAAAAAATTACATACTGAGTAGGGATATACTTTCTTCAGTATTGGGACACAGAAACAGACAAAATGGATTAGAAAAAAAAAATCAGTATCAGTTATTTCACAAATATTTATCAAATACTATGTGTCACATACTATTCAAGGCAATGGCAAAATTAATAGTACAGATCATCAGACACTGGATATAGCAGTAAATACAGTCCTATTCCTTAGAGAACTTCTATTCAGTATCATATATTAGTTGTCTAATAAAGCTACTCACCACCAAAAAACAGGACTACTTGGTAAAGTGTTAGTCGTTCAGTCGTGTCCAACTCTTTGAGACCCCATGGACTGTAGTCCACCAGGCTTCTCTGCCCATGGGATTTTCCAGGCAAGAACACTGGAGTGGGTTGCCATTTCCTTCTCCAGGGGATCTTCCTGACTTAGGAATCAAACCTGGGTCTCCCACATAGCAGGCAGATTCTTTACTGTCTTGAGCCACCAGGGAAGCCTGGACTACTTGGTAAGGAAAAATCAAATCCTTCTTCACAGTGTATATTTTCATTGTTTAAGTGATCATTAGGGACAAACTATAGTCTAATTTTGCTAACTATGCAACAGATTTTAACTTGAAATGCCATTAACAAAAGTCACAGAAGCAAACAGCTGCAGATATGGATAAGACCTTAGGGATTTCACTACATCATTTTATGCCCACAGGAGTTACATGCTTAAGATCACAGAGCCAATCAAACAAGGGGGAAAGAATGGGGCAAGAACTTAAGACAGTGGTCATTTGTCAGATTAACACATATTCACTCATAATTTATGTTCTATGTATATTGGGCCGTATTAAAATCAAGACAGTTTCTGCTTATGCTAACAGCTGAAGAGAGAACATGTATTCATGAAACATAAAACAAACTTTTTCCAATTTTATATTAGTAAAAAGCTCAATTCTTTTACCTCAAACTTTTTCACTTTCATGAACATGATAAAACATTAAATAATCTTACTGCTTTCATCTTTTACCCCCTATCCTTTTCACATTCCTCTTCCCCATTAATAAAGTATTAATAAGCTGCCAAAACACAGGGGATCTTCCCAATCCAGGGACTGAAACTAGGTCTCCTGCATTGTAGGTGCATTCTTTACCATTTGAGCCACCAGGGAAGCCCAAGAATACTGGAGTGGGTAGCCTATCCCTTCTCCAGGGGAACTTCTCGGCCCAGGAATCAAATTGGGGTCTCCTGCATTGCAGGTGGATTCTTTACCAGCCAAGCTACCAGGGAAGCCCAATAAGCTGCCAAAACACCGTGAGGTAGGTTTCAGATAACAGGAGGAAAAAAAAATTCTACAAACTAAAAATGTTCTGGAATAATAAAAAGCTGTAGCTGTTTTCACTGTCTAAAATCAATGTGATAAAATACTTTCAAACTAAACAGCAGTAGTAATATTTACTAGGCATCACTGCATGTCAGAAACTATTCTAAGTGTTTTACTTGTGATAACTCATTTGCTCCTCCTAACAATCAGGTGGCTTGGCAGTATAATTTCTCCCAGTTTGCAGATGGTGACAGTAACATATAGATTGCCTATAGCTATTAAGTGGTGTACCTATTGGAATCCAGGCCATCTGGTTCACAGACTGAGTTCTTAAGCACTTTGTAAGTCTCAATCTAAACATCTGCATTTGAGCAAAATTCTCCATTTCCCAGGGGAAAGTCCTGCCAAGATTATCAATCTGCTTAGATATGAGAAATATGTAAGTTCACTTTCCTAAGATCTACCTCATTTGGCCCTGGGCAAACCACTGAGCACTTTCACACTTACCTGTTAAAAAGTAATTGTGATGCAGAAAGATCATTGCGCTATGTTTACAACTCATCTGTAGGTTTAAATTTCTCTCAAAATAAAACAAACTTTGACCGTGAGGATTAAATAATGAAAATAAGTGATTCTTAAAAAAAAATTCTTATATCATAACTGCTACATGAGAACAGAACAGAATCCTTTTCAAAGGCATCTTTATATTTATATTAGACATTACACACTTAAACTGAGATGGAATTACCTTTGGGCTTTTCTAAAAGTCTCTGACATGTTTCCTTGACTTTCGTAAAGAGCTCAGGACCAGCCAACTTTTTAGAAATGCCAACTCGCAGCATAACAGCTCCAGGTGTGAATTTTAAGAGCGCGGCTCCAGGCTCTCGTGGCTCTTTTGGATGCTTTGGCATAAGACCAGACCAATCCACGTCTATCACATCTAGCGGATCTACAAAAAGTTACAGAATTTTCTTACACCAAGAAATACCATTCCTGTTATTCAGGGAGAAATACAGATTGCAAGACACAGGAAAGCAAATGATAAGTAATTTAAATTAAAAAAGGCATATTCGTAAAAAGATTTTCTATAAAAACTAGTATTTAGAGTCTAAGAAATTTTACAAATAAACTTCCTCACCAAAGGAAAATAGTAAAGAGGTCATAGGCAAGTGCTCCCACCCACCTGCATTTCTTTTATATGTGGAATCTAAAAGAATCAAACAAATAAAAAGAAATCCAAACTCATAGATATAAAGATTGGTGGTTTCCAGAGGGGGAGGGATCCAAAGGTCAGACAAAATGTGTGAAGGGTATCAAGAGGTACAAACTTGCAACGATAAATAAATCATGGCAATGCAATGTAGTGTGTGGTGACTCTAGTCAACAACATTGTATTCCAACATGAAAAGTTGCTGCTGCTACTAAGTCACTTCAGTTGTGTCCGACTCTGTGCGACCCCATAGATGGCAGCCCACCAGGCTCCCCCGTCCCTGGGACTCTCCAGGCAAGAACACTGGAGTGGGTTGCCTTTTCCTTCTCCAATGCATGAAAGTGAAAAGTGAAAGTGAAGTTGCTCAGTCGTGTCCTACTCTTAGCGACCCCATGGACTGCAGCCTACCAGGCTCCTCCGTCCATGGGATTTTCCAGGCCAGAGTACTGGAGTGGGGTGCCATTGCCTTCTCCTAAAAGTTGCTAGAAAGTATGAAAAGTTCTCATCACAAGGAAAAAAACTATGTAACTTTGCATGGCGGTAGATGATACCATGTCAAGGTAACTAGACAATGTGGTGATCATGTTGCGATGTATATACAAATGTCTAATCACTATGTTGTGCACCTGAAATTAATGTAATTTATGTCAATTATACTTCAATAAAGAAAAATCCAAAACAAACAAAACGCAAGCAAACAAGCACCTAAGCAAACCCATTCCTACAAATAATGCCTTTAAACTGCTTGAGAGAGTCTCAATGAAAGAATTCCACTATTTCACTAAGACTAGGTCTGACATTTTGAAACTTGGTACCAGAATCATCCAAGGGTTAATTAAATCTAGGAATGTATTTAGTTTGAATGTGTACATGCACAAACAGACAAATACACAGACACTACTTTTTAAAAAACAAATAATTCATTATGAAAACTTTAAGAATCAGGCAGTGGCTATAATTAAAATTGAGAATAATCTATCCACTGACTAGGAACAGTTTAGGAAATTAACAAAATAATGTTCTATTCAGAAACACCTAATAGCTGATAATAATAAAGATAACATACATACATTATACATTAGTATAAAAAACTGTAAAATACAAGAGCAAATTAAGTCAAAATAAAGATTTAATATTCTACATACCCCAAAACCCTTACTATGATAAATTGTTAGTAACAATTAGACTAATTGGGATGATTCAACAAGAACAATAAAGGTTGTTGATTCATGGTGTAGTCACTGGAGTAAGCTCTGGCAATGAATAAAACACTGTAAGTGAAAATATTACTGAATTTGGAAAATCAAGAGAAGTATAGAAATAGTGTTCAAATACAACCTCAAGTTACTAAGTTTCTGAATGGTCATTTCAACAGTTTGTGGAACACAGTTGTGAAGCTCTGTACCATATACCTACCATCTGTTTTAAATTCCAGGTCCTACAATAGGAATCAAACTCTGGAAAGGAAATCTTACACTTGTGCTATTTTAGATACTGCCCTTTTCAATTTATAAGCAATGTCTATTTAAAAATGAACAGAGCATAATAACTGTAATTTTCACTTTATTGGCCTTTCAATGTTAATTAAAACACAACTGGGAAGATTCTGTGTTTTATCAATTCTTACAGCATGAAAGGAAACAAAGAATACCTCAATACCTTAATTAAATACCTTTTATGTTTAACCACCTCTGCAATGATTACCTGGCATCTTCTCTTCATCCTGTTGGTCCTCCCGCTTTTCAGCATCACCTGCCAGAATTTCATCTAGTTCATCATCACTAATTGGCTCGTATCCTTCTCCAGCACCAGATCCCAATGAATGTGCATCATCTAGCTTGGATTCGTCGTCTCCTGCTAAACAGAAAAATTAATTTCATGCCAAAGAGAGCATTAAAAGAAAGGGACATCTAAGTGAAACCAAAGAGGAGAGGCTGGGCACACTAAAAAATTGAGAAGCATTTTTTAATTTAAAACTACTTTTCTTAATTATTCAAAACACTTGATAATTTCAAAAGAAAACTTAAAAATGAATTAATTTAGTTTTAATGACAAGAACACAGTATGGACAGCAATATTAAAATAGGTTATAAGAATACAATTAAAATATGAGAAATAAAATCTACCACTAACATTAATACTAGTTAACTTTAATAAAACTGATTCAGAAAATCTACTAATTTCAAAAGGATGCATTAATTTATCAAAATTAATTCAATTTTTAAAAGCTTGCAAACTAATTACTAGAATTAATTCAAAGTTTAAGTCTTAGCTCATAATATTTTATTCATGATATGAAGACCTAACTCTACAGTGGAGAGGTAGAAATGTAAGTGCCATTAACCCCCATCCCCCTCCACCACCAATCTCCCAATTATCTTCCCTATGCCAATGTTTTCCTTTAATTAATAAATGCAATTTTAAAAGATTGCTGTAATATAATTTTAAAGTATTTTTGTTATTAACCACTAGTGTATCTTCCATTTCTTTATTTACCAACTTGTCTCAACTACCTACACTAAAGCTTTGTCTCTTGGTGAGTTACTTGTAAACTTCAATTATCACAGTACTACACAGTACATTTAAGATTTCTAAGCAGGTTCTATCCATATACTTTACTGAGTTTACAACACTAGGTTTCAAAATGCAACAGTATCCTTTATAGATATAAACTTGCAGCAAATAAACTATGGGATGTTTCTAGTCATTTCTAATAATTTTCTACTGTATTAAATTCTGTACTAATCTCCTCATACCCCCACCAATTCACTTCTAAACAATTTTAACTTCATTATACAAATATACATCTAAACATAAATGCAAATAAAAGGGTTTTTAACTTTTCAAGCTTATCAAACTGTCCTACTTTAAGTGGGTAAAGTTTTTCATTTCACTTCTAAATCTCCATGCCACATTATCCATGATCACAATGAATGGTATATTTTAGGGATGAAGGGCACAAATTCTAGTCACAGGAGAGTGATTATAATGATTAATTCAAATTACATTCAATTATACCCCAAGGTTGTACCTCCAATAGTACTATGGCTCGCAAATTGATGCTACTGAAATTCAAATTTTAGATAAAAATGATTGTGACGACCACGAGGTAGAAACGTTTTTGTCAAGTAGAAAAAATATGTTAACAGTTTGGTGTACTGAAATATATCTAACCAAATAACCAAAAGATACAAGGATGTTTATAGTTTTAAAAGAATGTGAACAACTTTATTCTGGGACTAGTACAACAATACAGCAAATAAAAGGAATGTAAAATATTACTGCTCATGTACTAAGCATCCGAGAAGTTTCTTGGGGGCTTGAAGTGGAAAGGGCACATAAGCACTGGTATCAGAACTGGACAGTTCATGGAGGCAGAATTTCCAGGAGCATTCTCAGGGGAGGCCATTACTGTTGTTACCCTGGGCTATAATTCACCACAGAATAAGACGTAGGACAGGTATGGACAGGCAGGACAGATTTTCACGCATCAGCTATTTATTGTGTCCTTGCTAGCGGCTCGAAGATAAAGAAATAAAAACCTATGGTGCCTAACAAAGGAGTACAATATAATGGGGAGAGAACCATGGAAAAATAATTTACAATATGGTGCAGAGATGCTATTAAAGATGTATAAACAAGGTGCTTTGGCAATTTTAAAGAGCACCTTTAGCAGAGACGGTTTCACAGAGGAAATAATGCATAAACTGGGACTTGCTGTTTGAGTAAGAAAAGATAGAAGGGAAAAGGTCTGTCAGGCAATGAGAAGAGCCGACTCAGAGAAGGCTTGAGGAGGGAGACCATCCAGAGAACACAGAGGTGAGTCAGTTTGTACAGCAGGCTGGGGGTGAAGGATGGACAACGGAGGGCCACACAGCGGAGGCTGGCTCTGACTGGGTAAAAGGGTGTACGTGGCCTTCTCAGAGTCCCTCATTCTAGGAGCTGGGAGTCAGTTTTAATAAGGGACCTGAGCATCCTCAGATTTTACTACCTGTGGCAGGCTCTGGAACCCACTCCTGCAGAATCTGAGAGACTGAAGGATGACTATAATTTTATCTCATTTAGGCTTATTAGAACCAAGTCTACCTTAAAAGTACTAACAAGGGGAACAAGTTTTTTAAGTATCATAGGCCTTTTCCTTATAAAATCTATTTTCCCTAAAACAATGGAGTCAATAATCTTATCAGATGACCCTTCAAAAGGGAAGTGCTGGTCTCCTATGAGATCTGAGAAGAAATGGGGCAGTGAAAGAGACGGAAAGGAGTGACACTCACCTTCCACACTCTCAGTCCTCTCAGCTCTACTTGTATCTTCAAATCCCTGCACAGATCCCAGATCTTTATCCAGCCTTTCTTTATCCAAAGCTCCAGAGTCTCGGGAACTGCCTTCTAGGTCTCTGTCATGCTCACTCTCCAGTTTGACTTCACTGCGTTTCACAGACTCTACTTGAGAACCCTCAAACGTTCTGTCCCTGTCCCTTTCCCGGTCCCTTTCCAGGGCATCGGAGAGTAGTCTCTCCCTCTCCCTGTCCAAGTCTCTCCTTTTGTCCCGTTCCCTCTCCCGTTCCCGCAGTCGATCCCGGTCCCTATTCCGGGGCCAATCTTTATCGGCATCCCGCTCCCAGTCTCTCTGCCGGACGTCCCTCCTTTCTCGCTCCCGCTCTCTCTCGTGCTCATAACGGTCGCGCTCTTGAAGCCTCTCTCTGCTGTCAAACGACCCCGATCTTGAATGGACCTGTCGATCTGACTCAGGAGAACTTCTTCTGGAACTATGGCTTCTTGAATCCTGGCGATCTAAAATCAATGAAGCATATACAAAGACTTAACACATGATAAAACAGAAATAAAACGCTTTAATACAAGGTCTTTTAAAACTTACAATTTCTCTTTTTCTGTACTTATTTTAAATTATCTAAAGAACTCATCTTAAGGAAAAAATCCATCTCAAAGAAAGACATCCACCACTCTTCAGTAGTGTCAAATATGCAAAAGGCATGTTTGTTTCCTTGTTTATTTCCACTATAACCACAAAAGATCTTTAAAGAAATAAGTATGTAAAAATAAGTAAGCATTAACAGAACTGATCATTTCATTATGTACTTCCTCCTCTCCCCCTACCTTATTTACGCAGTCAACAGAGAAAAAGCATTGGTTGCAAGAAGCAGAACCAGAAGGTTAAAATTTTTAGGCATCAATAGAGAGACCCTTAACATGTAAGTGCTTTCCACCAAGATATACTACTAATATGCTGGTGTTAAACTGAGTGACATCACTGAATGTACCTCTACTCTATTGGTATTAATGTGATAATAGGTAACATCATGGTGGGATGGCTAAGCTTTTTAAGCTCCTTGAAAAATTTAAGGCAGTGTATAAACAACTTAGCATTTACTTTAAAATTATAATTCGAACAAAACATAAAAATGTACAAAATATACTCACATAAGAAACACTGGTTAGGTTATAATTTGTTTTTATTACCTGAGGAAGTACTTCGACTAGGTTCTCCACGCTTTAGCTGATCAATTCTGGATTTTCTCTCTCCTGTGATTTCCAGACTTTTAGTTTTTTCTCTGTCTCTTGAGCCGCTATGCAGCACTCTCTTTCGACCGTTCTGGTCATCCCCACTTCGATGAGCAGAGTCGTTGGATGGGGAGCGGAGACGGCCAGACGTGTGACTGCGATTGCTCCGGTTGCTGCCGAGGCTGCTGCTCCGCTTCTGATCCACTGGCTTGCGATGTGGTGCGTCTTCTATAGTAACATGAGGCGCCTCTACCTTTTCCGCCCGTGTTCTGTGGCACTTCCTATGGGAGTCTTCACTGGTAAAAGATGTATTGGTGGTGGGGAGGGCGGAGGTGGAAATGGTGGTGGTCGATGTGCTGAAGGCTGTGGCAGGGGTGGCCGCGGTAGCAGCCAAAGGAGGCGGTGGAGGAGGGAGAGAAGACGGCGAAGGGGTCCTTCCAGGGGTGGTGGCAGTGGCGGCGTGCTCTGGCTCCGTCAGGTCCGTGCGGTCAGGCACGTCCTCATCAGACCAGTCACTGAACGCTGTATCCTCTTTCTTCTGAGGGTCCTCCAGAGCGCCATCCTTATCACTGGGCATGTCAGCCGGCTCCTCTTTGGCTGTGATAGGCGGAGTCCTCGGGCCTCTTTTCTTCTTACTCTGCTGCACCGTTTCTTCATCAGAGATGTCAGAATCACCTCTGGACCGCTTACGCTTCTTTTCAACACTTTTCTTCTTCTGTCCTTTTTTTGGTGAAAATACTTGACCATCTTCAGATGCTATCTCTGTGTTACCCCTCCCCATTCCAACATCATCATCTTTCTTTCTCTTAATAGGTTTCTTTTGAATCTTTGCTTTTCTCTTGCTCTCCTCATAAGCTCCATCAGAGGTGTCTCGATCTTCGGATGGGTGGTGTCCTGCCAGGTCTTGTGAACGAGTTCTGGAGCTCTCTGTGATTTCTGTTTGTTCTCTCTGCTTATCTACAGAAGAAACTTTCTCTTTGAAATCCTGCTCTTCATAGCGCCTTGAACTTTCTTTTCTTTCTGGTTTACGATCGTCTTCTCTCCATCTACCCTGCCTGTCTTCTGTAAGGTGTGATGGACTAAGAGAACGTGATTCTTGAGGTCGAACAACCTGGCTCAAGAGTCTATGTTTTTCATCTAGACCAAAAGATAAAAGTCATCAGACTTTCATCATGTTAACAATACTGCATGTTACCTATAAATAACAAACCAGAGTCTCCCTTTTCATTTTAAGTGTAAAAATAACAATAATTTCAGTAAAAACCGAAGTACAGCTTTACTACAACTAGTGGGAAATGACAAGTGCCACTGTGGTAAAATGACTATATATTTCGAACACATACTTTTTTTAGTTGCAATGTGATATATTCAGAAGCAGCAGAGCAAGTAAAAATTTTAAATCTTAATTCATCATTTCCTATTGATGTAAAAGAATTGTCTCATGGTTACAAATGAGTCTGACTCTAGAAACAGGGAACACAGATTCTGCTTACTTTTATCATCTCCACTGTTGTAGGCATCACTGTCAGGAGAATGCTCTCGCCGGCGCTTAGGTGACTGCCGAGGGCTAGGACTCCCTTCATTTCTATAGCGCTTCCTAAATCAGACAAACATAATTTGTAAGATTCCAGGGGATGAAAAAGATTTCCTTGTTTTTTACTATTATTTTTTACTATAACTATAAGATATAACTGCAGGATAACAATACTATCAGAGCTATCTGTATCATACAAAGGGCATTTATTTAGTATCTTTAACAAAATTCTTCATTTGTTGAGACTTAATGATTGTGGACTTAAAATACATGGTGCCATCTCTGCTTTTTTTTTTACCATACATGTAGAATCGCTCACTGAAATTCGCCCAGTTTAATTACTGTAAAGTGGTGACACAGCAGAGGATTCAACTCTACTAAAACTTATTCATCAGTTTTACTGTTTTATGATATAGAAATACCTTTCGTTGGAAAGACAAATGAGAAAACCTAGTATTGGCTTTGTGGTCAAATAAGACTTGAGTTCAACTTTTAGTCATGTTACTTATTATGCAATTTTAGGTAAATTCCTTGAAGTCATTCTTAGCTTTTTCATCTGAATATAGGTGAAAAATGGGGGTCCATCTCATAAAACTGCAGTGAGGAATACATTTGTTATGTCATAAGCCCAGTGCCTGTCATGTTGTGGGCACACTAGGAAAAACTGGTTCTAACTCACCTCTTAGAACTAAATCATCTACTTAATGACAAATTAATAAAATAATTCATATGTTCACTATTTCTTACTCTTTAAACTTTAGATGACTAGTGTTCTCTGTATCTCTGGATACTTGCGTTATTCTAGTGTTTTCCTATATTTTCACTGAATTTTGACCACTTTTTTTTTTTTTTAAACAAACACTGTTTATAAATACTATGACCAGAAGTTGAGTAACACTGTAGCACATGTACCTTCTTGATGGCTCATTTATACAGATGAGCAACCAGGTAGAAAATGAGGCCCCAGATGTAGTATGACGCCTGCAGGCCCAAGCTTGTAACAATTCCTTATCTAAAGCTCCTGCCATCATCAGGTAGTCTATTTCCCCATCCTCTGAATCTGGGCTAACCCAGTGACTTACTATATATGACAAGAGGATGTGGTGAAAATGACACCGTGTAAGTCTGGAGATTTAGGATTCAAGAGGCCTTTCAGCTTCTGCTTTTGCCTTCTTGGTATGTATCTATTATCATATGCAAAAACAGAGTTTAGAGTATTAGAGGAAAAGAGGTCAAGATGCCCTAAGCAACAACCAGCACCAACCAGCACATCGCCAGACATGTGAGGAAGGCCATTTGGGGTCATTCAGACCTAGCTGACCTGCTAGATTGACTGTAGAAACAGAGTGATCCTACATGAGACCAGCAGAAGAGCCACTCTGCTGAGCTGAGTCAAACTGCCAACCCACAGAATCATGACCAAATAAATGGTGGTGGTTTTAAACTTCCACCATGACAATATACTGAGATAACAAGAGATAAAAACATCAAGATATTTATCTCATATACCAAGTTACTTTATTGAGCAGCTGACTACTAAATTTCTGGGGCTCTTGTCAATGCTTGGAATATTTAACCACAACAAGCTCCAAGAAATTCTGGCTACTGTACATTGAGATTAGAAGCATGAAAATATAATCAAAGCATAGGACTAAAAAACAAATAACAAATATTTCAGAATTTTAATCTTAGAAGACAGAGAGTTAAAGAGGCCAGAGTAAAGAGAAATAATACATATTTTGCTCTACATGTGTTAAAGGTAGTATCTGAATTTTATGTTTAATGTGAGATATTTTCTTTTAATGCAGAGTGAGGGAAGCCAGAGAGTGAACTATAGAAAACCACCGCTGCAGACTGAAGGGAAGGCAAGACCTAATGGAAGAAGCCTCCATTTCTGTGGTATGTTGTTTGTTTATAACCAAAATCCATAACAGCAATGATGAAAATGCCTAAAGCAGAGAGTGTATTCACCATGAGGCAAATGAGCTAGAAGTAGGGGCAAAGAAACTGAAGCTATATAAATGATTTTCAGTTTGTCTTAACAAATTTAACTGCGTCCTCTATTCTAGTTGGCATTAAAAGAAAAAAAAAGGCCTTTAATTTGGATGTTTGGTTTTAGGTCTGTAAAACCTCAAAACTGACCAATCAGAGTCTGGGATTCTTGTGGCTATAGTGACTGGCTTAGCTCTCTTGTTTACTCCTCAAATGAAGGCTTTAACTGAGCTGACAGGTATAACCCTGGGGTCATCCTAGCCGTCATTTGGGGAAAAGCTTTCTAAGTCTAAAACTAACACATAAGAAAATAGTGCAGAAATACCATTCCTGATGCTTTGAGAATCTGAGTATGATCACATCAGAACAAATAAAAACGCTGGACTTCCCACATATCTGAGCAATAAGTTTTTTGGTATTAAAAAAAAAAAAAAAAAAAAAGAGTAAGAGAGAAAAGGAAAGGGAAATGTCCTCGGTATATAATAACAACACATCTAGGTCTCCAAATAGGAAAAGGAGTACATCAAGGCTGTATATTGTCACCCTGCTTATTTAACTTCTATGCAGAGTACATCATGAGAAACACTGGGCTGAAAGAAGCACAAGCTGGAATCAAGATTGCTGGGAGAAATATCAATAACCTCAGATATGCAGAAGACACCACCCTTATGGCAGGAAGTGAAGAGGAACTAAAAAGCCTCTTGATGAAAGTGAAAGAGGAGAGGGAAAAAGTTGGCTTAAAGCTCAACATTCAGAAAACTAAGATCATGGCTTCTGGTCCCATCACTTCATGGGAAATAGATGGGGAAATAGTGGAAACAGTGTCAGACTTTATTTTTTTGGGCTCCAAAATCACTGCAGATGGTGACTGCAACCATGAAATTAAAAGATGCTTACTCCCTAGGACAGTTATGACCAACCTAGATAGCATATTCAAATGCAGAGACATTACTTTGCCAACAAAGGTTCGTCTAGTCAAGGCTATGGTTTTTCCAGTAGTCATGTATGGATGTGAGAGTTGGACTGTGAAGAAAGCTGAGCACCGAAGAATTGATGCTTTGAATTGTGGTGTTGGAGAAGACTCTTGAGAGTCCCTTGGACTGCAAGGAGATCCAACCAGTCCATTCTGAAGGAGATCAGCCTTGGGTGTTCACTGGAAGGACTGATGCTAAAGCTGAAACTCCAGTACTTTGGCCACCTCATGCAAAGAGTTGACTCATTGGAAAAGACTCTGATGCTGGGAGGGATTGGGGGCAGGAGGAGAAGGAGACGACAGAGGATGAGATGGCTGGATGGCATCACCGACTCGATGGACATGGGTTTGGGTGAACTCCGGGAGTTGGTGATGGACAGGGAGGCCTGGTGTGCTGCAGTTCATGGGGTTGCAAAGAGTTGGACACGACTGAGCGACTGAACTGAACTGAACCTTTGCAATGCCATGGACTGTAGTCCGCCAGGCTCCTCTGTCCATGGGATTTCTCAGGCAAGAATACTGGAGTGGGTTGCCATTTCCTTCTCCAGGGGATCTTCCCAACCCAGGGATCTAACTCACGTTTCTTGCTTGGCAGGCAGGTTCTTTACCACTCTTCCACCTGGGAAGCCCATACTAAACAAAACAACTATAACTCCACAGTCCAGAGAGGACCTCTCTCTCTCTTCTTTGGTGGTTCCAGAAGTTCCTCAGTTCTAAGACATTATGAATGCTTCTGTAGCCTGCCAGCGGTGATTCTAAACTTCTAAGTACACCAAACTCATAAAGGACTATCAGGAACGGGACAAGCATTATGTCCTGGTGACAAGCCAACTTATTAACTTGTTATACAGTGGATATGAAGGGATGGGATACAAATCCACTGGTTCTACCACTGTTAGGTTGGATTCCTGTTAAAAACAAGTCTCCAGCAGTCAAACCAATGTGCCATCAAAAATGGCTGCAATCAAACAGTAAACAAAAATTATTAACTGTATCTGTTGGATACAGAAATAAAATAATGGGAAAACTGTTACTTTTTTCCGTCGACAATTCAAAAGATGTTGCATGCCAAATATAGAAAATAAAGCTGAGATACACGAAAATGCAGAGAGGAAAAAGAATGAACAGGGTATTAGGTGCCGCTGAGAAACTTAATGTAAGGAACTTTCTGAATTCCTCCACTAAAATGTAAAAGCCTGGCTCGCGGTCACTTACTTGGACTTTCTCTCCTCGTGGCCGTCTCTGGGGTTCCGGTCTTCTCGCAGATCTTCCCGCTTTTCCCTGCGGTCCTCGCGAGCTTTCTCCTTGTCTTCCCACTCCCTCTGGCGCTCGCGCTCGCGCTCCCTCTCCCTCGCTCTCTCCCGCTCGCGCTCGCGTTCGCGCTCCCTCTCCCGCTCCCGCTCCCGCTCCCTCTCTTCGCGCTCGCGCTCCCGCTCTTTCTCCCGCTCGCGCTCCCTCTCTCTCTCCCTCTCTCTGTCGTGCTCCCGGTCACGCTCTCGCTCCCGGTCTCTCTCCTTCTCTCTTTCTCTCTCGCGCTCGCGCTCCCGCGCCGCCCGCTCTCTTTCCAGTTCTCTCTCTTTCTCTCTCTCCCGGTCCCTCTCCCGCTCGCGCTCCCTCTCCCGCTCGCGCTCCCGTTCCCGGTCTCTCTCCCTAGCCCTTTCGTCTCTTCTATCATCCGTTCTGTCTACTCTTCGTTCCTCTCTTCGTTCATCACGCTCAAGCTCGTCATTCCTTCCCTGATGTCGAATTGGTGAGCTTGGTCTTTGATCTACAATGAAAATCAAGTTTCATCAGTGATTAATTTGACAGATTAAAGCTATTGTTAAGACAGTATGGCAAATCTTAAACTTTATCTGTGTATAGGGTCACACTGGCAACAAATATAAATCAGGTACTATATTTACTTTTAATCATCCAAATAATCACCACTAGATGTTTAAAAGTATTCTTTTCTTAAAGGTCAACTTTATTTGCCCTCTAACTACCGCGTTTTCTGCTCCCATCAACCCCGCTCCCACCTCCCGCTGATCCGCCTTTCATCTTTCTCTGCATGCTCCCTACCCTGCCTCCAGCCCACTGCTCCAACCCCATTTTCTGCCATCTCTACCCTTCACCTCTGATCTTCTCTGTCCCCCCAGCAGGGCCTGAGAACACTGGTGGCAAAGGATAGGGGCAGCAGGAGGTGTAGAACATAGGAGCTAAAGGAAAAAAAAAATTTCCCTCGTAAGTCACACCTCTAATTTCAGGCCGAAAATATATACACAAAGTGTAGCTACTATGTGAGGAAAATATAGAAGAACAAAACATCTGTCAGTAATTGTTGCTGTGATGTCAATTTATCATAAAATAGAATATAAGGGTACTGATGCTTAGCCATCTTGAAATAAATATAAAAAGTGTTTCATATTAGTGATCTATATTTATAAATACTAATAAACTGAAAACTTTAATCATATAATTACTCAGATGAAGAGCTGTTTTCTTAAAATGCTAAATGATGATAACCTCATCAAATTTATATATATATATATATTTTAATACACGAATCATATAAACACAGACTGAATGCATGCTGCCCAATATGCCCAATTGAGCAAAAAATTAGTCTGGGATCAAAAAATGTCTAAGAAAATGGCATGAACCTTTCCACAGAGATAGCCATGTTTGAAAAGCAGGTCACTGTGCCTGGATCTAGGCTACTATGATGTCTCTATTTTCACACTACAAAGTAATGTTTACTAGTTAGTCATAAAGGTCCAAAACAATATGGCCAACAGGGTTGGTACATGAAATCTCTAGCATCAACTTATTAATCAGAATAATTTTAGGATATCTGTAGGGAAGGGGCCAATATAGTAATATTGAATTTCCTTTCTTATCACAGGTAAAAGAAATCAGAATTATCCATGCTTATTCTTTATATATCAAGCTATGAAAGTTCACAGAATTTTAAAACTTAAAACTGAAAGAAAACTAAACTCTGTCCACCCCTCCTTTCCTCCTGTTCTTCTTAGAATTTATGGTCCAAAAGTTGATTTATCAAAGTCACAGAGATGGTAAATACATGAGGCTCTCAGGACTAGAAGTCAGTTCCCTTACACCCCGTCCCCCTCTTTTTTTTTTTTTTTTTTGCTGAAATCAATTTAAATTTAAAATGGTTCCATGTACTATACTCTAGTTCCTGGAAAGCTATATACTCATGTCTTTGTCTGAATTCCTGGTTTGGGGGTCATACTAATGTCACAAAGCTTACAAAACAACCTGAAACAAATTCAATACTGTAATTTATAGCAATTCATACTTGAAATTTCTGATTATAGCAATGTTAGGAAATAGACTGCTTTACTCAGGCAAGCTTTGTCTGACAAATGAAAACTTATCTTCCCAACCACGCTGACAAAGTTCCATACTTCAAAGAAAATGAAAAGGAACATCACTTAATACATCTCATCTTCTGTATCCTTCCCCAAAAATGTGTTTTTCAAAGGTACACCTCTCTTCATATACTTCCTTACTTTAATGAATGGCATGCCCACTCATGAAACCCATTCTGAGTTGTCCAAGTCCCACTGTATTCAAGTACCATAAATTTCACTCTCAAAATATTTCTTTTTTCCATTTCCTCTCTCAATTCCTACAATTCATATTATTAACTTAGACTTTGGTCAGTTCTTCTTGGATGCCCATGTTATCAGGGGTCTAATGTTGTCTTTGGTCTTTTCGTAGACTCTCTAATGTTTTTATTTTTATTGATGAAAACTAATTTTTTTCCCCAACTGCTTAAAAAAAAAAAAAAAGGCTGTTTAAAAGCACTTATTATAGGCAGTGAAAAAGGCAATTAAATCCAAAATTTTTAGCCTGACTTATTAGGCTATTTACAACATGGTCTATGGTCTCTCACCCATCCTTTTTCCTAGCTTCTTTCCTTTCCTTCCAATTGTAGCACACCTCTGCTCCAACCTCATGATTCTTTACTCTCCAAAGCATATTTTTTTTCCAGTCCTGTGTGTCTACACATGCTAGACTCTCTACCTGACAGTGTTTCTTTCATGGCTCCTTCTAGCCAACTCCTATTCATCCCTCAGGCCCTAATTCAGATGTCTCTTCTTCAGGATGCTTTTGTGGATTGCCTCAGAATTCTGTGTGCATCTGTCTTCTCACAGAACTTCACAC
The DNA here is from genome assembly GCF_002263795.3 of Bos taurus. Lineage (NCBI taxonomy): Eukaryota > Metazoa > Chordata > Mammalia > Artiodactyla > Bovidae > Bos > Bos taurus. The sequence continues at coordinate 16,057,905 of NC_037339.1, forward strand.
AGTAGTAGTATTTATCATATCTGGTTGTCTACCCTAATCAGCCTGTGAAGAACATGAGAAGATTTAAATTCCTGAGCACAAGAACAAGGTCCTGAGCACATCTCTACCTCTGACCTCTACCCATCTCCCTTTGCTCACTGTACTCTAGTCACACTGATCATCTTCCAAATTCTAGGACACATGAAGTTATTTCCCATCTCAGAGAACTGGCACATATACTTTTCTCTCCATATAATGTTTCTACCCTCAATACCTACAATGCTAGCTTCTTTCCTTGCATTTATGCCTCTAAATATATGTCATCTCAAAATTTTTCATAAGCACACTATTTAAGGAAAGTAGGTCCCACTCATCCTTTATTTCTATCTGGATCTCTTGTGTGTTTCCTTCATAGCATCCACCAATCATTTCTTTCTTCAGGAGGCATACTGTCCCTTTTATAAAGTTCTACAAGTGCAAGAACTGTTGTACTCCAAAAACCCAGCAAAGTGTGGTTGTACTCCTTAATCATCTGTAGAATATATAATCAAAAGTATATTTCAATTGTACAAGTGATATTTACTGAGGTAGTTATAGTAAAGTAAAATAGAAACAACAGGACATGTAGTCAGAAAACCTATAGTTTGAATTTTAGCTTTAGAACTTTATTCTCTGACAATGAAAAGAATCATTACCCTTCTCTTGGCCCAAGTCTCCTAAATTATAAACACAGATTTCCTTATTATACCTACGCTCACAAATATTGAAAGATAAAAGGATTTAAAACATACATTTTCTGACTTAATACTGTAAAAAAATATTAAGCCAGAGAGTATATAAAGAGCAACTTTCAAAGTTCTTGGTAACTCAATACATATGTGGTTGAACTAAATAAGGCTGAAACCAAATGTTATACTGAATTTAGGCATGAGATGAGAAAAATCTGAGAGGGACATCAAACTAGAAAAAAAAGAAAAATAAATAAGATATTAAAAAAGCATTACCAGAACACAGTGTTAGATTAAAGAAAATAAAGACTGGTGAATCAGTGTTTGGGAAGAAATCATTTCAGGCATTAACACAGATCGTATCAACTCCAGCCTCATCTGTAACTAAGGAAATCATACACATCTTTCAACCCAAACGTATTAGGCTTGCTATAACAAACTCAACTCAGCAGCGCGCATCTATGTCTCTGATCTCATCTATGCTCTCAAAAGTACAAGGTTTCTTACTGTCTTTGCTCTCCTCTTATTCCTACCCATATCAAGATGAATGTTGCCTCATATATAATGCAGCCCACTCTGAAGCATCAACACTCAGTCCCCTACTCCAAGTTATATATGATGTTAACTTCAGCATTATAGCAAACCTTACTTTAGTAACTAGGCAAAGTTAGTAAGACCTTCATAAGGTCACAAATGCTCAAAGGCCTAACACATACTGACAATAAAAGCTTGTTTAAGAAAGTACTTATAACCCTTCTAAACCGCTTTCTAGTATCTTGCTTCAATACTGATTTAAGAGGTCTTCTAGTAGAATAACAGAAAATGTTTTAGCTTAGCTTAACATATACAAGAATATAAAGTTAGCTAAACTAAGTATTACATATTCTCAGGAAGAAACACGAATAAACTATTTCTCCAGGCAGCCCCTAACCCTATCATCACTGCCTTTGTCTTGTCCCTCCCTGGCGGTCCTTACAAGTCTGTGTATCACAGCTAGTGAGTGAGTGAGTGCTCAGGACACTCAGATGAGACGCTATCTCCTGAATCAGAAATACCTGAAATGGCACCCAAGCACCTATGTTCTTTAAAACACTGTGAGCTGTTTGGTTAAGGTAAGAGGCATACAGCAAGGCACCTCAACTCTTGCAGTATACAAGTACCTACTAATTCAGTACCTGCTCTGTTACCAAGTGAGTACTGGTAGCCAGTTATTTAGATAATCTCTACTAAACTAAGTAAAAAAAGATTATATGAATAAATAGTTTAAAATGTGCCAACGAACAAAAGACTTAAAAGATATTTTATGTTAAAAAGTAAACTGATAATGGTTGGAAAAAACTACAATTCTCCCAATCACTGTTGGTGACTATTTAATAGTATCTCAGTTAACAAACCTCTCTCTCTGTTGTCGCGACGGTCTCTCTCCCCGTGTCTTCTCTCAAATGAAGAATCTCTTGCTTGCTCTCTGTTGTCTCTCTCAGGGTATCTGTCTCTTTCAGGATAGCTGCTTCGCGTCTCCCAGCTGTCATGATAGTTGCTACTACTACTGTGACTATCAATCTGAGAACCTCTTGTGCCTCGACTTCCTAAACAAAGAATATTCACACAAATATTTAACACGTACACTTCATTCAACAAGTTGTAAGTCACAATCCTTCTTCCCCCAAAACATATAAATATGTGTGGGTTGTTGTTGTTGGGTTCTTTTTGGTGAGTTTTTATATTTGAAAGTGTGATAACGTTGAAAACGATATTATATGCTGGATTAGAATACTCAAAATGTCTAATGACTGACTTGAGTAAGCTTAAGTCCTCGTTTTCCCTTCCTATAAAAGAAAGGGACACATAATGAAATCATAAAGCAAACAGACTCATTTCAATTAAGCCAAAAACAATGAAACAAAAAATAAAAACTATTAATGCATATCTAAATTACAGAAATACCATAAAAACATTTAAAATATGAATTATGGATATATCACATTGACTATACTTTATAGTGAAAACATTCTAATATAGAACCAAGGTACTTTGTTGACAGTAGGTGATACCTGAAAATTTTCATTAAAAAAATTGGGAAATGAATGTTCACAGTTGCTTTGTTATAGCCCCAACCGTAAAGTACCCAAATGTCTTTCAAATGGTGAAAGGCTAAACAAACTGTGGTACATCCAGATCATAGAATATTATAAGTTACAAACTACTGATACATGCAATTACTTGGAAACTTAAGGAAATTCTGCTAGTGAAAAAGCCAATCTCAATGGGATACACACAGCAGGATTCAGTTTATGTAATACTTGTGAAATAATAATTACAAGATGATAGACATATTAGTGGTGGCCAGGGGTCAAGGACAGGGGAGGGGGTCTGAATGTGCCAACAAAGGGATAACAAAGGGAGTCCCATGATGATACAGTTGAGGATCCTGATTGTGGTGATGGTAATGCAAGACTACAGAGTCACTATGGAACATATTGAATAGTATGGAAGTTCATAAAAAAATTTCAGAACTACTATCTGATCCACCAGTTCCACTTCCGGGTACAGAGCCAGAGAAACTGAAATTAGGATCTGAAAGAGGTATCTGTATTCCCATATCTGTATTCCCAGGTTCACTGCAACATTATTCACAACAGCCAAGACAGAAACCACCTATATGCCCAATGACAGATGAATGGGGAAAAAATGTCGTATATACATAGAATACTTTGGCCACCTGATGCGAAGAGCCGACTCATTGGAAAAGACCTTGATGCTGCGAAAGACTGAAGGCAGGAGGAGAAGGGGATGACAGGAAAAGATGGCTGGATGGCACCACTGACTCAATGGACATGAGTTTGAGCAAACTCCAAGAGACGGTGAAACCTGGCGCATTGCAGTTCATGGGGTCGCAAAGAGTCAGATGTGACTCAGTGACTGAACAACAACAGATATATATATATAATGGATTTCTCTTTGTTGTTTTTAGTCACAAAGTGGTGTCTGACTCTTTTGCAACTCCATGGAATAGAGCCTAGCAGGCTCCTCTGTCCATGGGATTTCCCAGGCAAGAATATGGAGTGGGTTGCCATTTCCTTCTCCGAGTGATCTTCCCGACCCAGGGATGGAAACTGCGTTTTCTGCATTGGCAGGTGGATTCTTTACCCCTGAGTCACCTGGGAAGCCCTATAAAGGATTATTCACCCTTTAAAAAGAACACAGTCCTGCCATTTGCAACAACATGGAAGACATTTTGCTAAGTGAGATAAGTCAGACACAGAAGGACAAATGCTACATGATACCACTTACATGTGGAAACTAAAATAGTCACACTCATTGAATCAGAGAGTAGAATGGTTTTACCAAGGGGCTGGTCAGAGGGGGAACATGGAGGACTAGTCAAGGGGTACAAAATTTCAGTTGTATAAGATGAGTAAGTCACAGAGACCTACTGTACAGCATGGTGTCTACAGTCGATAATACTGTACTGGAAACTCAAAAATCTGGTAAGAGGACAGATCTTATATCAATAACATTCTCATCACACACACACACAAATAACAATAGAGAGGAAACTTTCACATGTTAATGGCACAGATTTCGGTGGTGGTTTCAAGGGTATACACTTATCTCCAAGCTTATTAAGCTGTATATATTAACTGTGTATAGATTTCTGTATGTCAATCATACCTCAGTAAAGTGATTTTAAAAAAATTGCATAGAGCTACACACACATCTTACAGGTAACAGGTTTTGAGCACTGAAAGAATTATAGTATAATTCTAAATGCTTTAATTGTGATGTTTTAATAATCAAAATATCTATAAAGACTATTTTAATAATTAAAGACTAGAGAAAGAAATTTAAAAAAGACTACAAATGAGCTACATATAACATCAAGGAATGAAAAGGTAAATGTCAGATAGATGCTAAGAGAAAACTGGTTAAAAAAAAAGTCACGTCTGAGGATACAACTCAGAAAATGAAAGAGAGAAACAGAGATGGAAAACCTGAAAGTTAAGAATCAAGGAGAACACAATGGGAAGACCGAACAAATGTCTGAAAGTGAAAGTAAAGTCACTCAGTTGTGTCTGACTCTTTGCAACCCCATGTCCATGAGAAGTATTCTCCAGGCAAGAATACTGGAGTGGGTTGCCATTTCCTTTTTCAGAGGATCTTCCTGACATAGGGATCAAACCCAGGTCTCCCACACTGCAGGCAGACTCTTTACTCTCTGAGCCATGAGGGGCTCAAACATATATCTAACTATATGCTAAGACAGAAAGATTGAAAGGATAGAATAAGCTATATCATACAAATACTAACCAAAAGAAATCTGTGAGTGGGATAATCTTTTTTAGACAAAAAGATAACATTTAGGATGAACAGGATCATTCTGTAACAATAAAAGGAATAATTTGCCTTACATGTGCCTATGAGCAAAGCCTCAAAATATTCAAAGCAAAAATTGATCAAATCATACAAAAATCAACAAATTCAAAGTAATAATGGAAGATTCGGCTCACATCTCTGTAATGATAGAAAAAGCAGACTAGAAAGAAAATGAAATGCAGTTTTGAAAGCATGATTAACACACCTAACTTCAGAGACACACTTTACATACTTTGCAACCATTAAAAGCACATGCAGAATACATGAAAACTGACTGACAAGCCACAAAATGAGTCCTAACAACAACAAAAAAATGCCAAAAAACTGAGTTCAAATAGTCTCCCCCAATAACAATTAAAATTGAGGGTAGGGGATTTATTTTAAAAAGCATGACTGGAAATTTAAAATCCTATTTCTACACAACTCATGAGTCAAAGAAAAAAACCATACCAAACTTCAGAAAGTGTTTAGAACATATAAATATAATCAGACTGTCAAAGAACAGATAAATGCTCATTTATACACAAACTGTTCTCTTTTAGAAAAGAGAAAAAACAGAAGCAACACTTTCCAACACATTTTGATCTCCAAACCAAACAAAGACAATATTAAAAACTAAAACCTATGCAATGGTATGCTGGCTCCAAAGAGCCACCAGTGTGCTTCTCTTCTCATCTTCACACTGAGTGGCCTTGTTAGCAGCTCAAAATCTGCTATGGTAGGAGTAATTTATACTATGGAAACTGGCATTAGCTACAAGCCAGGGCTTTCTTTCTGAAGAGTAAGTTGCTAAATATTTACACTCATACAGTGATTATATACCAACCTCAATTATAGAAAAAGATTTTTTTATTTCAAAATTAAATTTTAACAAACCTATTTTCGAACTTTTAAATGAAATGAAATATAAATTTATTTTAGAAATGCAAGAATAGTTCTGACAGTGAAAGTGTTAGTCGCTCAATTGTATCCGACTCTTCGCAATCCCATGGACTGCAGTCCACCAGGCTCCTCCGTCCATGGGATTCTCCAGGCAAGAATACTGGAGCGGGTTGCCACTTCCTACTCCAGGGGATCTTCCCGACCCGGGGATTAAACCCTCATCTCCTGCATTTGCGGGCTGATTCTTTACCACTGAGCCACCAAAGAAGCCCTGCTGCTGTAGCTTCAAGCTATTAGCTCTTCTTTGAACCTCAGTTAAAGGTGGTCTCCTGCATTGCAGGTGGTTTCTATACCATCTGAGCCACCAGGAAAACCTATTTAGAAGAACAGTTGTAAATTAAAAAAAAAAATTAACATAAGTAACAAGGTAAAAGAGAATGACTATATGATCTTCTCAAGATACAAAAAAACAGGCATGACAGAAGCTGCCGGCTAAGTTAGGAAAATAGGAGATTCCCTTTGCTGGTAGCTTAGCTGTAAGAAACCTCCTGACAATGCAGGAGCCGCAGGAGACACGGGTTCCATCCCTGGGTCGGGAAGATCCCCTGGAGGAGGGCATGGCAATCCACTCCAGGATTCTTGCCTGGAGAATTCCATGGACAGAGGAATCTGGCTGGCTATAACCCCTGAGACTGCAAGGAGTCGGACACAACTGAAGCGACTTGGCACACATGCACGCACCCTAAACACAATAAAAAGCATCTGCAAGTGGAAAAGAACTCCCCTGCCAAGGGAGAAGACTAGGGTTTGATTCCTGGGTTGGGAAGATTCCCTGGATAAGGAAATGGCAACCCACTTCAGTATACTTATCTGGGAAAAGGAAACCCCACTAACAGAGGAGCCTGGTGGGCTACAGTCCACGGAATTGCAAAGAGTTGGACACAACTTAGCAACTAAACAAACAACAAAAATCTACAAACACCATGCTTAATGGTGAAATGTCAGCAATAATTCCTTAAAATATGAAACAAAGCAAAGAAGCCCATTATACCACTTGTAGTCAACAGTGCGTTGAAACAGCTGCTCAGCAGGTTACTGACAACAAATAAATATTACTCAGAAAGAAGAGCCAAATATGTCTATTCCCAGATGTAAATGTTTAAGAGAATCTAATTATATCTCCCAAGAAAATACAGCAACATCATAATGTAAGATGAATATAAAAAATTTAATTAACATTCCATACACCAGCAATAAGCATCAGAAAATGTTTTAAAATATATCATTTGGTGTGCCTGTATGCATTTACTTAAGCACTATTAAAAACCAAAAAAAAAACAGTCACTTCAGTGAAGTTCAACTCTTTGCAATCCTAAGGACCATAGCCCGCCAGGCTCCTCTGTCCATGAGACTCTACAGACAGAATACTGGAGTGGTTTGCCATGCCCCTCTCCAGGGGATTTTCTCAACCCAGGGATCGAACCCGTGTCTCTCAAGTTTCCTAAACTGGAGGTGAGTTCTTTACCACTAACGCCTCCTGGGAAGCTCGAACATAAAGGATTCAATAACTTACGGCATACCCTACAATATACACTATGCACCAAAAGGAGGATGTGGCTGTTTACCAAGCTGACTTATATGTAACTATCTCTAAGATATTTTAAAGGGAAAACAGCAGTGTACAGAATATATAGTTGTTTTTTTTTTTTTAATAAAAAATTCTTAAAAATTATATTTGTAAAACCAGAAGAGAAAGTGAATAAACATACATATTTGCTTGTATAGCATGTTCTTCAGCTGGTTACATACAAAATTGGCTAGGACCAGGTCAGGAACAGAGGGGAGGCTTTCACTATGTATCTTTTCATAGCTCTGAAATTCTGCACCATGTGAACGCATTATTAAAAAGAGAATCTTCTGGAAAAGAAAATGGCAACCCACTTCAGTACTCTTGCCTGGAAAATCCCATGGATGGAGGAGCCTGGTAGGTTACAGTCCATGGGGTCGCAAAGAGTCGGACATGACTGAGTGACTTCACTTTCACTTTTGACCAAAATAACTACATCCCTATGGAAGAGAGAGACAAGAGGCATCAAAGTGTTTGAGTTTCTCCTGCCCTGTACCTTCCTTTTCTAAAGCCAAAGCTATATCCAATAGAAAGAACGTATGGAATTTGAGAATTAATGGAATCTTGGTTTATTTCTCCTTCTGTTTACTCTATAATGCCCTGAGTAATGCCTTATTTGGGGCTTCCCTTGAGGCTCAGATAGTAAAGAATCTACCTGCAATGTGGGAGATGAGGGTTCAATCCCTGGGTTCGGAAGACCCCTGGAGAAGGGATGGCAACCCGATCCAGTATTCTTGCCTGGAGAATTCCAGGGACAGAAGAGCCTGGTGGGCTACAGTCCATGGGGTCACACACAGTCGGACACAACTAAGAGACTAACACACACACACACACACACACAAAGTAGTTTAAAAGTCAAGTGGGAGACTTGATTCGTTATTGGTATACTGGCTGGGGCTAAAATTAAGGTGATCTTGTTACAGTTAACATATAGGTTGAAGCCACAAGACTCATGACCTGGGTCACAGAAAATTATCATAATGCCTTATATATCATTTGTAAACTCTAAGGCAAAATGTTGTTAAGGACTTCAAACTTGTCACTGATTTGGCATCAATCAGGTATTAACTTTTTGTAAATTTCTAAATAAAAGCAAATCTACCCTGCGGGGCCTCCAGAACAGAAACCCAGAAGCATCTGCTTGGTATCCATCCACGTGCTGATACACATGTGATTTTAAATAGAGTTCTTTAAAAAAAAGAAAATGTTGAGGCTGCTGCTAATGAAAATATATACCATGGTGCTAAAATTCCACCTATAATCTATTCTTTTGTTTTTATTTCACTAGAGTTTGGGTTAGGATAATTTTGACATAAATGAAAGTCTATTGTTTAAACAGTCAGAATTTATAATACTCTGCTGTTTCTAGCTAATACCCTATAATTACCATTCAGTGTGAGTTTTTTGGTACATACATATCAATGCATAACAAAATTTTAAATTTTATAAAGCCAAATAAAATACATGTTTTAAAAAAAAGAGAATTTTTTTAAAAAATACCATTTACAATGGCAACAAAAATAGAAGTTACCCAGGAATAAAACATGCACAGGACCTTAATAGAAAAAGTTACTAATCAATAAATTTAATGTATTTGAAGTAAAAACCCAACAGTTTTTTCATGAAAAAAATTCATTTTTAAAAGACAGCCTTCAGAATGGCAGAAAATAATAGCAAACGAAGCAACTGACAAAGAATTAATCGCAAAAATATACAAGCAACTCCTGCAACTCAATTCCAGAAAAATAAACGACCCAATCAAAAAATGGGCCAAAGAACTAAATAGACATTTCTCCAAAGAAGACATACAGATGGCTAACAAAACACATGAAAAGATGCTCAACATCACTCATTATTAGAGAAATGCAAATCAAAACCACTATGAGGTACCATTTCATGCCAGTCAGAATGGCTGCGATCCAAAAGTCTACAAACAATAAATGCTGGAGAGGGTGTGGAGAAAAGTGAACCCTCTTACACTGTTGGTGGGAATGCAAACTAGTATAGCCTCTATGGAGAACAGTGTAGAGAGTCCTTAAAAAACTGGAAATAGAACTGCCATTCGACCCAGCAATCCCACTGCTGGGCATACCCACCAAGCAAACCAGAACTGAAAGAGACACATGTACCCCACTGTTCATCGCAGCACTGTTTATAATAGCCAGGACATGGAAGCAACCTAGATGTCCATCAGCAGACGAATGGATAAGAAAGCTGTGGTACATATACACAATGGAGTATTACTCAGCCATTAAAAAGAATACATTTGAATCAGTTCTAATGAGGTGGATGAAACTGGAGCCTATTATACAGACTGAAGTAAGGCAGAAAGGAAAACACCAATACAGTATACTAATGCATATATATGGAATTTAGAAAGATGGTAACGATAACCCTGTATATGAGACAGCAAAAGAGACACAGATGCATAGAACAGTCTTTTGGACTCTGTGGGAGAGGGCGAGGGTGGGATGATTTGGGAGAATGGCATTGAAACATGTATATTATCATATGTGAAACAGATCACCAGTCCAGGTTCGATGCATGAAACAGGGGGACGGGATGGGGAGGGAGGTGGGAGGGGGGTTCAGGATGGGGAACACATGTACACCCGTGGCAGATTCACGTCAGTGTATGGCAAAACCACTACAATACTGTAAAGTAATTAGACTCCAATTAAAATAAATTAATTTATATTAAAAAATATATATGAAAAAGCAAAAGGTTAAGAAAAGCCAAGACAACTATGAAGGAGAAGGTGGCGGGCCTTCATCTTACTGTGAAACTATAATAAACCAACAGGCCTATAGAAAGAGTAAGAATGGTCAGAACTCTGCAGCAGTGTTTTGGGGAGGGGAGCAAAGTGGGTGGAGGAAGAGAGATGTCAAAGTTGACCCAGTCCAGGAAGTGTGGAGATAGTCAAATTCACTTAGGTAGGTGGTTATTGATGATAATGGTGATGCCAAATTCTTTTTAGAGGAAGGTAAGAAAAAATGGCTCAAGATTCTGACATGGGATGTTTTGAGGTGGCTTTGAAGCAAGCACAAGTACTGAAGAACACATGAGTCAGTCATTTCTGACACCACCAACTTTGAAAGTCTATCGTTTTAAATTCCATTTTAATGATCATTTTATCATATATTTACCTATTTATTAGAAATTACTTCTTTTTGATTTTTTTTTCCTGAAAGCAATTTTCTTAGTGTTCCACATTAACCAAGATGGTAGCCATGACTGGACATAATTCAATTGGGGGGGTGGGGGGAGGGGTCCCTAAGTCAGGCCCCATTTATCTTCTGCAATTTTAGCTAATAATTCCTACTCAGAATTTATAGAGAAGATGATAAATGCAATTAATTGAAAATTACTTTGACAAAGTGATAATGAATGTCAGAAATAAATCTTAGGAGATTTCATAATTTCTGTATGAACATACAAGATACAGTTCACTGACAAGTCAAACACCTTACCCTTTTCAGGCATCTCTGGAGCTCTTCCTCTACTTCTGCCCATCCGGTCATTCCTAATCTCACTTCGAGACTCATTTCTGGAGTCATTCCTTATTTCAGCGCGAGAACTTTCTTCCCTCAGATGGTTTCTGCCATAACTTCGGGATTCTTCCTGATAGGCGTCCTCCTTTCGATGAGCATCTCGACTTTCACGGTCCCTGTAGTCGTGGGCATCACGAGTAGACCGAGAATCCCTGGGGTCTCGGCTCTCCTTGTTATCTCTGCTATAATCTCTCATCTCTCTGGAGTCCCGAACATCTCTAGAGTCTCTTAGTTCCCTTCGGTCTCTAGTATCTCTGGCATCTCTCCGATCCCGCCCATCTCGAGGTTCTCGGTCATCCCTGTGGTCTCGAGAAGAGCTCTGATCCTGTTCATACTCTCGTTCTTCTCTTGTGTCCTTTTCTCTGTCCCTTTTACCTCTAGTCTCTGTAAACATAATTTAGGAAATACACTGTAATTCCTTTCACAAAACTGTAGGAAACTAGACAATGTATTCAATACACAGCTTTAAAATTTTTATTACAATGGTAATTCATGTTCTTTACAAAAACTAAAAGGAGAAAACATGGGCAAATAAGAAAATTAAACCTATCTGTAAGCTAAAATTCCAAAGGTAATTTTATTAACACCTGGATTATTTGTCTTGATTGAACAAGATATTCTGGTATCAACATACCCAAGTAAGCTGATCTCCTATCAATCCTATCAATGATGGATTACTTTTAGAAATCACTTTGAGATTCAAAGGTACAAGTGACTTTAACTCATCTCTACTAAGTATTAGGCCAGACTAGTTCACACATGACCTCCAATGTACTTAAGCACTTGAGAGTAACCTATACTTAATAAGCTGGTGGCAAAGAGATACTGCTATTCACCCTTTCTCTCTCTCTCTCTCTTTTTTTTTTTTTAAGCTATTTAATGGACTCACACTCCCATCTCTAAAGCTTTTTCTACTTAAAGCACTTTCTAACATTTCATGGGAAAACTTTAAAAAACAACTTCACTTTTAAAAAAGCTGGAATGAACCTCAATAGTTATTTAATTCAAACTCATCACTGTATACATGAAGGAACAGAGGTCAAGAGCTTAAGTGGTTTAGTCAGCCCCATACATGGTGGGAATTTGCAAAGATTAGAAACTATTCTTTAGAGACATCTAGAGAAACATAAATTGATGACAGCATAAATTGAAAAGAACTGAAAGAATTAACGAGAGACCCTCAAAGAACAACCCCTGTACTTTTTTTTTAATCAGATTCCTTTGTAAATTACTCTTATACTCTGGAACAACCACAAGATCTGACGCTATTTTAGCCATTTTATAGTAGCCTAGGACCTATGGGTAGGTCCGTAGACTTTCCCTGTCTAGTATCCACAAGATCCTCATCAATAACTTATCTCCTCTGCCTACATCCATAAACGCCACCTAAGGATAGAAGCCCTAGGCAAGAATCTGACAATGTCTCAATTTTTTTTGACTACATCTATGACTTCAAGTCCTCCTCCAATACCAAGTGTGCCTAGAAATTTGATCACTTCGCACTAGGTTCTCTTTTATGATGCCCCCAGCTGTCTTTACCAAAGACACTCAGTTCCTGTATTTGCTCCTTACCTTCCTTCCCATCCTTTCACTAAAATTATTCTTATTTCAAAAAATGACTTTCGGAAGATTAAAGAAACATCCTCCTTACAAACAATCAAAAAGTGTATGATTTATTATTAAAAGGATTCATATACCATAAAACTCCCTTACCACAAAACAAAGCATTCTTGTAAGAATCAACTGCATACTAAATTTCCCTTTCATTAAGGAAACTGTGTTTAATAAATAGTATTTTGAAATAATTAAGAGTTTTCATTCAATAAGTAGTCACTAAAAATATACCATATTCCCAGTCAACCTTAGTTGTTGATAGGTGTAAGAGCATTTTCCCCACTTACCAATGTTTTATATATACTGCTGTGCTGATCTGGTTCCAAAATCATGTATACAAGCAATAATTCTCTAAAATACATGCCCTGTCTAGTCCCTATCTATGCATCCATCATTTCTAGAAAAAAAATAATTATTTCTTGCACTGTTGACTGGAGAATAAGTTCAACATGTTTCATAGGAGATGCTATGTGATACAGAGACTTTAAAAGTGCACATTAAATAGAAATGCTGTTGCAAGTAAGCACATATTTCCTGAGTATTCTTTATGTTAAAAAAAACTAACTTAGAAGATTTTAGGAAAAAGGCTTGCTAAGTTAAATAAACAACAAGAAGCTTAGACAAGAATTACAGAAAGAGATGAGAGTGATTCAATTGTACTGCTTCAACTGTACTACTTCAATCTCAGCTTGAAGACGGAATAGCAAATTCAAAGTTAATGTAATGCTCAGGAATCTAAAAACTGTCTTGCTTACTTCTTTGTTGAGTTAGACCTGGAAAATTGATCACTTGGTTCCCATGGACCTGCTGAACATTCCCCCAGCCCACACCTCTTTGTTAAGACATCTCTGATATGTTCCAACTCTGCTCCCTGGTTTGTTGCTTTTCTTTTAACCTCTTCTGTTGTTTTTAAAGAATTAACTAAGCAATTAGACGGACACTCTTAAGAACCATATAGTCCCAAATTTCTAGAACTTGAGACTACTCAAGTAAAACAATGTACCGAAAGAAAGCAACAACTTAATATACATATAAATGCCCAATTACATATATCTATAGCTTACATTTCCATGTCCTTAAGCACCTCCTATTGCCCTAAAGAGCTCTGATCCACGTGTTACAGAAAATGTAGTATATAACACAGTTCTCTTCTATCCCTTATTCTAACAATAAATCTGAATGTCCGATTTTTTAATAAAGAAAATATCCACTTACATAAAAGAACTCTAAAAAACCCACAACACTGCCGAGTATTTACCTTCCCTCCTTTCATGACGCCGATCGTGAGACTGTGAAGCTCGCTCATGATCGTGCCTCCCCTTCTCTCTCACTGGAGAGCGATGTCTTGGAGGGCTTTGCTTTCTCTGAGGAGAAGCCAGAGAATGTGAAGGATAGGGAGAAGCAGAGCGGCGTAAAGGTGGAGTTATTGTCCTCTGATAAGATGGCGAAGGAGTTCTTTTTCGGCGAGGAGAAGGAGAATGTCTTTGAATCGACGATCCTGACTGTGAGGAAGATGAGTGATGTCTAGAAGATATTGGAGAATGATGTTGTCCTGCTGGGGAAGTGGATCTGTAAAGAGAAACAATAAAAAACTGGGTTCAAGAGCCTTCACTTTCCACCAAAGGAAAGTCTTTTAAAACAACAACAAAACCCTGAATATAAAAGTTAAAGCTAAAAGTGTGAATAATAATTTTAATTCAAAATGATGTAAATCATTAACAGGTTGATTTTTAAGTCAGTTTGAGGCAACAGTTCTAGATGAGACACATATTGACCTCCTGAGCTTTGGCTCCAAGGCACACTTCCTTTTTCCAGGTAACATTCTCCCTGATCACAAACGGTTCTTATTATCACATAAAGTACGGAATTCACTCTTAACCAGAGATGATCTCTGACAGTGTGAATGGGTACTTAGAGGACAGAATCCACAAAGAACTAAAGAGAAAACATACCAGTGAGATCTAGATAGATATTACTGGCTGTGAGAATGCCTATAATTCAGGGTTGTGGGAGAAACGAAAAGCTATCACCAGCTATACCAAACATAAAGTTTGACTGCCTGGGCTGACATGTAGGATGGGGAAAGAACACTAGGGTTAAGGACAGGACATACTGCCTATACTGTCTTTATCTTAAATAACCTACCTTTCACTCTTGGGCAGTACAAATTGAGATTTAGTTCATAAGCTTTGGTTTAACTAAGGCTCCCTCTACTCCCTTCAAATCATGTTGCTTGACTGCTGCCAGAGAAATAACTTAAAAACACATGAAGCACATCTGAATCACTCCTATGATTTGTTAGGTCCTGGGCTCTGTCTACAATGAATATGCAAAAGTTAAGTGTGACGGAGAGCTAGAACACATGCATTTGCACATTAACTGAAAAGAAACATGACTAACATTTAAAAAAACAGCATTCCAGACATCACATACTGAGATACCACATACTGAGATAAATATCATATTTCTCAAAGCAATCATTTCAAGGCTACATGGTTGCTCAAAAAAATTATGAGTTCCTGTTAACATATTATGGAATTACCTTCAGTGTCTATGATGAGTATTTTTTAACTTCTGCAATGCTGACAAAGTTATTAAACCAAGATTTCTCAATCTTGGAACTACTGGCATTTTGTATGCAGTGCTTCTTTGTGCTGGGGGCTATCCTGTACATTGGAGGATGTTGAGATCATCCCTGGCCCCTACCCATAGAAGCCAGTACCATCTGACTCCCACCCCCATTCATACCAGTAAAAATTACTTCATATAGCTCCAAATGTCTCCAGGCAGGTAAAATCAAACCTTCTGGAGAATCCTTGCCCTAAACTATATTGTTTATAAATGATGCCTTAGTAGAACTTTTATCAATAAAAGGTTTAAATCTATGAAATACATGTTGCTGAGCCAGGAAAGTGGTCTAATACATTGGAAAGGATTTTGTAAAATAATGAGTTGAGCGAACAGAAACACTTTTTAGATAAAAGTTGACAGTAAAACAACAACAATCAATAAATATCAGCTAACTAGAACACCACACTTATCTAAACATTCTAGCTATTTATGATTACAAAACTTTCATAATTTTAATAAAAACTGTTATTCTTTCCTTATATACAAAAAATAAGACATAAACCACCAGAGTTAAACTGACTCTGAACTGGAATATATTTACTAACAGGTATGAGCAGAAATGCTCCATGAGTCTTAGCCAAATCTGGAAAACCATTTATGACCAAAGGCTACTCATATACTGAACAGAAAAATTATTGCAGGACTGAGAAATTCTCATTCTAATTTGACTATTGTTTGGTGCTTTCCAAATTCAATTTCCTTAGGTTCTGATCAATTTGGAAACACCTAAATTGAAAAAATAAACAATGTAGCTCTCCACTGAACTGACATTTTGCTTAACTTTGAGTTTATTTCTGAGATAAACTCAAATTGTTTCAGGAATGTCTGCAACTCCTTTTGGTGATTTGTTCACAAACTTAAACAGTTCACAATACTGTCTTTTAAAAAACACATTACAGTCTAATCACATCTCTGTTCAAATTTGGTGTCTACTGTTGCTGTTGTTCAGGTATTAGGACATGTCTCTTTGTGACCCAATGAACTACAGCATGCTAGGCTCCTCTGTCCTCCATTCTCTTCCTGAATTTGTTCAAGCTCGTGTTCACTGAGCTGGTAATGCTGTCTACCCATCTCATCCTCTGTTGCTTCTTTCTCTTTTGCCTTCTATCTTTCCCACCGTCGAGGACTTTTCCAATGAGTCAGCTCTTCACATCAGGTGGCCAAAGTATTGGAGCTTCAGCTTCAACATTAGTCCTTCCAATGAATATTCAGGGTGAATTTCCTTTAGGTTTGATCTCCTTGCAGTCCAAGGGACTCTAAACAGTTTGCTCCAACACCACAATTCAAAAGCAACAATTCTTACACACTAGGCATTGTTTATGGTTCAACTTTCACTTCCAAATGGGACTACCTGAAAAACCATAGCTTTGACAACACAGACCTCTGTTGGCAAAGTGATGTCTCTGTTTTTTAATACACTGTCTAGGCTGGTCATAGCATTCCTTCAAAGGAGCAAGCATCTTTTAATTTCATGGTTGTAGCCACCATTAACAGTGATTTCAGAACTCAAGAAAATCTGTCACTGCTTACACTTTTTCCCCTTCTAACTGTCATGAAGTGATGGGAATGGATGCCACGATCTTAGTTTTTGGAATGTTGAGTTTCATGCCAGCTTTTTCACTTTCCTCTTTCACACTCATCATGAGACTCTTTAGTTCCTCTTCACTTTCTGCCATTAGAGTGGTATCATCTGTAAATCTGAGCTTATTGATATTTCTCCCCGTGATACTGATTCTAGCTTGTGATTCATCTAGCCCAGGATTTCACATGATGTACTCTGCATATAAATTAAATAAGCAGGGTGACAATATACATCTTTGTCATATTCCTTTCCCAATTTTGAACCAGTCAGTTGTTCCATGTCCAGTTCTCACTGCTGCTTCTTTACCCAGATACAGGTTTCTCAGGAGACAGGTAAGGTGGTCTGATATTCCCATCTTTTTACGAATTTTCCAATTTGTTGTGATCCACACAAAAATGGAAGAAAAACTTCAGTTCAAGCTTAGATAATCAAGCTATCATATTAAGGACTGAACACCAATGTGTTGTCAAGTTATGTTCAGCATTTTAACCATATTTTTCTACTTATCCTTGTGGGCAGGGAGAGGGGAGTTTGTTGATTAAATCATCTGTTATCAAATGAATGTTTGCATCCCCTCCCCCTCCTACTCCAAATTTATATGTTTGAGGCCTTAACCTCCAATGTGATGCTATTTGGAGGCAGGGCCTTTGGGAATAATTAGGTTTAAATGAAGTCCTGAGGATGAGGCTCCCATAAGGGGATAGTGTCCACATAAGAGGACAAAGAGAGAGACTACAGAGTTCTCTCTCCCCTGTAAATGAGGACACAGTGAGAAGACAGCCACCTACAAACCAGGAAGAAGGCCTTCACCAGGAACCAAATCTGCTAGCACCTTGACCTTGGACTACCCAGAAACCAGGTCTGTGAGAAATAAATGCCTGTTGTTTAAGTTACCCAGTCTATGATATTATGTAAAAATCACAGCATTTTTACATTTTTTTCTGTTACTATTTTTTTTTTTAAGTCTGAAGACTGAAAAATAGTGAAAAGACAGAGAGGATCTATTACCAAAACAAGATGAGTCAAATTATGGATATAAGCCTAATTGGTCCCACACCTATGTTCATTCTGCATATATAAAAGACGTGACTCTAGGTTATAAAACAGTTTTGAAATCTGACCTAAACTATTAGCAATTAGGCTTCTAGAATATTGCAGGGATGTAGTAAAATACATTTCACATTAACTAGTACACTCTAGTTCCTGAAGAATTATGGATGGAGGTTCAGGCCATTGTATAGGAGGCAGTGATCAAGACCATCCCCAAGAAAAAGAAATGCAAAAAGGCAGTCTGAAGAGGCCTTACAAATAGCTGAGAAAAGAAGAGAAGCTAAAGGCAAAGGAGGAAAGGAAAGCCATACCCATTTGAATGCAGAGTTCCAAAGAAAGCAAGGAGAGATAAGAAAGCCTCCCTCAGTGATCAACGCAGAGAAATAGAGGAAAACAATAAAATGGGAAAGACTAGAGATCTCTTCAAGAAAAGCAGAGATACCAAGGGAACATTTCATGCAAAGATGGGCTCGATAAAGGACAGAAATGGTATGGACCAAACAGAAGCAGAAGACAGAAAGAAGAGGTGGCAAGAATACTCAGAAGAACTATACAAAAAAGATCTTCAAGACCCAGATAACCATGATGGTGTGATCACTCATCTAGAGCCACACATCCTGCAATGTGAAGGCTATGAACAAAGCTAGTGGAAGTGATGGAATTCCAGTTGAGCTATTTCAAATCCTAAAAGATGATGATGTGAAAATGCTGCACTCAGTATGTCACCAAATTTGGAAAACTCAGCAGTGGCCACAGGACTAGAAAAGGTCAGTTTTCATTCCAATCCCAAAGAAAGGTAATGCCAAAGAATGCTCAAACTACCACACAACTGCACTCATCTCACACGCTGGTAAAGTAATGCTAAAAATTCTCCAAGCCAGGCTTCAGCAATATGTGAACCGTGAACTTCCATATGTTCAAGCTGGTTTTAGAAAAGGCAGAGGAACCAGAGATCAAATTGCCAACATCATCGAAAAAGCAAGCAAGTTCTAGAAAAACATCTATTTCTGTTTTATTGACTATGCCAAAGCCTTTGACTGTGTGGACGACAACAAACTCTAGAAAATTCTCACAGAGATGGGAATACCAGACCACCTGACCTGCCTCTGGAGAAATCTGTATGCAGGTCAGGAAGCAACAGTTAGAACTGGGCATGGAACAACAGACTGGTTCCAAATCGGAAAAGGAGTATGTCAAGGCTGTATACTGTCACTCTGTTTATTTAACTCATATGCAGAGTACATTATGAAAAATGCTGGGCTGGAGGAAGCACAAGCTGAAATCAAGACTGCCGGGAGAAATATCAATAATCTCAGATATGCAGATGACACCACCCTTATGGCAGAAAGTGAAGAAGAACTAAAGAGCCTCTTGATCAAAGTGAAAGAGGAGAGTAAAAACGTTGGCTTAAAACTCAACATTCAGAAAACTAAGATCATGTCATCTGGTCCCATCACTTCATGGGAAATAGATGGGGAAACAGTGGAAACAGTGGCTGGCTTTATTTTCTTGGGCTCCAAAATCACTGCAGATGGTGACTGCAGCCATGAAATTAAAAGACACTTGCTCCCTAGAAGAAAAGTTATGACTAACCTAGACAGCATATTACAAAGCAGAGACATTACTCTGCCAACAAAGGTCTGTCTAGTCAAAGGTACAGTTTTTCCAGTAGTCATGTCTGGATGTGAGAGTTGGACTATAAAGAAAGCTGAGCACCGAAGAATTGATGCTTTTGAACTGTGGTGTTGGAGAAGACTCTTGAGAGTCCCTTGGACTGCATGGAGATCCAACCAGTTGATCCTAAAAGAAATCAGTCCCAAATAATCACTGGAAGGACTGATGCTGAAGCTGAAACTCCAATACTTTGGCCACTTGATGTGAAGAACTGACTCACTGGAGAAGACTCCAATGCTGGGAAAGACTGAAGGCAGGAGGAGAAGGTGATGACAGATGATGAAATGGTTGGATGGCATCACGAACTGGATGGACATGAGTTTGAGCAAGCAAGTTGGCGATGACAGGGAGGCCTGGCGTGCTGCATTCCATGGGGTCTCAAAGAGTTGAACATGACTGAGCAACTGAATAGAACTTAACTGAGTACACTCTAAAACTGAATGATTTCCTATCAGAAGGGAAAAAAGAGGTGACATTTGACACTCAAATAAAGAACAAAGGAAAGCTTATTGCACAAACAGAAGCCTCAATACCTTAAAACAGAAAACTGTAGACTGTCAGCAAGTGCACTGTGATTTATAAAACATAAGGAAAGCTAATCTTTAGCTTGAGTTGATGCCATTCAAAAGCTTTTTAACGCTGCTATAATTACGACACAACATGGAATGAGAATATTCAGGGTATACTTGAGGAAAAGATATGAAAATTTATGCAATTTAAAATGAAAGTTCCTTTCATTTGAGATGCAAGTAATTCCACCTACAAACTGATATGTTTACTCCAGACTTTCTTAAAATTTGTAACACCAATTTTTCTCAATAAATGGTTTCTATGTCTCAAATATGAAAATATGCTTATATAATGTAACTAAGAGAGTCAATTCTTAGGTTGATAAGAAGTCCGGGGTCCCTGAGGAGGAGGAGGAGGAGGGAGGAGGAAAAGAAAAGGACACATGTTTTTTTCTTTAAGCCCAGAGCTGATGATTACACAACAAAACAACTCAGCTTAAACTCTGTACTAAGGATTATATAACAACAATGTATCACCAATTCAATGGACATGAATTTGAGCAAGCTCGGGAACTGGTAATGGACAGGGAAGCCTGGTGTGCTGCAGTCCATGGAATCACAGAGTCAGACAGGACTGAGTGACTGAACTGAACTGAACTGAACTGAACATAACCTGCTTGAGGACATGTTTCTCCTTCTTGAGAACCTTCTGACTAATCCTGTCATCTTAAAATGTATATTGTGGGAGTGGGTCTTATAAAATCTTTTTATTGTTAGTTCTAATTCCGTTACTTTAAAATGTATATTATGGGGGTGGGTCTGATAAGGCCTTTACAACCTTTAAACATTCTTTTGATTTACTGTAATAACCAATTACAAAAGTATATAGCTCCCTTTGCTAAGACTAGCAGGGGGCACTGTCCATCCCCCTCTGATGTTGGTGTCAGAAGCTTTCTCTGTCCCTTTTTCGCTTTAATAAAACTCTGCTACACAAAAGCTCTTGAGTGATCAAGCCTGGCTCCTGGTCCCGAAGCGAAATCTTCTTTGGCGATCACAAATCTAACATTGTTCACTGTAAGCTATCAGAGCTAAAATTCATAATTCAACCTTTAAAATCGTCATGCAAAAAAGCACACTTAAAAAACACTAAATGAACTATGGACACTATCAAAATCAACTCTTTCAGTGGTAAAATAGAACACAAAATGGTACACATTTCACACAGAAATATTTAGGCTTTATTGTTTACATAAGAAACTTATTTTAAAAAGTAAGTCACTACTAGGTATAAAATAAGCTACAAGGATTTATTGTACAGCATAGGGAATATAGCCAATATTTTATAATAGCTCTAAACGGACTCTATATAAACAGGAGCTTCCCTGGTGGCTCAGATGGTAAAGAATCTGCCTGCAATGTGGGAGACCTCAGTTTGATCCCTGGCTTGGGAAAATCCCCTGGAGAAGGAAATGGCAACCCACTCCAGTATTCTTGCCGGGAAAATTCCATGGACAGAGGAGCCTTCTTTATTGTAAGTTTCAGGTGTACAACATAGTGATTCAACATTTTTGTAGAGTATGTACTTAGTCGCTCAGTTGCAACTGACTCTTCGCAACCCTATGGACTATAGCCCGCCAGGCTCCTCTGTCCAAGTACTAATAACTGTGGTTCAATTTCATTTTTGTATTTATGTAGAAATGAATTATTTAAAAAACCTCAATTAAAGAATAAAGAAGAATGTTAAGACTTATTATCAGCACACCCTTCAACCATATTCAAGCCCAGAATTAGGTGCCATTTAAATAAAGTGATTTTTCAGAATCTGGCTCAAGAGACTTACATGACTAGAGTGAACTAAAAATTGTACCCATCACTGTGATCAAAAGTCAGAAGAAAATATTCAGCATCCCTAGCACATGAAGAGACTGTTTCCAAGCTCTTGGACTGCAAGGAAATCCAACCAGTCTATTCTAAATGAGATCAGTCCTGAGTGTTCATTGGAAGGACTGATGTTGAAGCTGAAACCCCAATACTTTGGCCACCTGATGCGAAGAGGTGACTCTTTTGAAAAGACCCTGATGCTGGGAAAGATTGAAGGCAGGCGGAGAAGGGGACGACCGAGGATGAGACGGTTGGATGGCATCACCGACTCAATGGACATGAGTTTGGGTAGCCTCCAGGAGTTGGTGTTATACAGGGAGACCTGGCGTGCTGCAGTTCATGGGGTCACAAAAAGTCGGACACGACTGAGCAACTGAACTGAACTGAAGAGTAAGACAGCTGGTAGTTAAAATGTAATAAAGCCCAGAAACAATGCACACCAGCATAACACAAATTTAAGACAACTGGCTCCTATCTTCTATTTGGCGCATCAAGTTAAAGTTATCCCTTTCTCCTGAAATAGGATGGAGTGGTGAAGAGATAGAGGATCAGCCCCTGCCAAGAAACAGCAAGCAATCCAGTCTTGGGGGAGAGAGAGGTAAAGAATGGTTTTCAAGTCCCTAGACCAACTACTCAGACTCACAATGTTTTCAGCTCAGGCCAACAAACTGTATGTCAAATTAGGGAGATTCTTGAAATCCCTGCCACTGTCTCGGGAGTTCTATCCAATGACAGGTCATTTAACTGTCAGTAAAAAAAAAAAAAAAAAAAAAAACACCACCAGACAGAATCGAACCATAGCCAGCAATAGATTTCGATAGTGTGGCTGGTTATCTGTTATTTCATTAATCTCACTACATACAACACAGTCCCACAGATTTACTGGATTGAATTTTTCAGCCTCTATATGCTATTTTATGCATTTCTGATTGGATCAATCATTAAATAGGGCTAAACTTTGCAACTACTTAATGCTACTGAAAACCTCCCTGAAAAACAATTTTCTTCTTTAGTCTCTAAACATCATAGACAAAGGGTTGAGAGCACAACTTCTGGAACATAAATACCATTCTAGATTTCGGCTGCAAAATACAAGCTTCTCTTTTGGTTCAACAAATTTTTTCAATATCACACCTATAAAAGAGAGCCCAAGCCTTGATCAACTGGACTAAATATAAAAGATTTTGCCCCCCTCAATGCAGTTATTTTGATATTTATAAAATAATTTCATTTTAACACAAGGTTACCATGAATAGGGGCTTCCAAGTGGTGCAGTTGTAAAAAATTTGCCTGCCAATGCAAGAGACACAGAAGACATGGTTCAAACTCTGGGTTGGGAAGATCCCGGGAAGAAGGAAATGGCAACTCACTCTAGTGTTCGTGGCTAAAAAATCCCATGGACACAAGAGCCTGGCAGGCTATAGTCCATGGAATTCCAAGAGTCAGCTACAACTTAGTGACTAAACAACAATTATGAATTTAGCATATAATTATGTTGAGCTATATTTATTTAAGTGTCTTAATTTTATATCCCTAGCCTAAATTATGCACCTAAAAATACTTTTTAGGTCTACAGACAAGGCTCAAATAAATGCAGAAAAAAAGACACCAACTCAATCAATTCCCTACCTGAATACAAAGGTTCCATATTACTATTAAAAGGTTTGCATATCCTTCATGATATTATTTGTGCTAAAGTCCACTAATTAGGAAGATATTACAAATTCACCAATGATTTTAAAGTTTGAATTTTAAATTTATATTACACTCCTTTTTTCCTTATAGATGTGATACTGGCTTTTTCTTTTTTGGGAGTACGGTTCATTTACAACATTGTGTGAGTTTCTGGTGTACAGCAAAGTGATTCAGTTATATTTCTGGTGATTGCGTATGTGCGTACAGTGACTATATATTTTTAAGTATCTTTCTTTTTGGTGATATATACTAAAATATATGCAAATGAAATAAAGTAAGATGTCTGGATCATCAAAAAAGCAATAGAGTTCCAGAAAAACATCTATTTCTGCTTTACTGACTATGCCAAAGCCTTTGACTGTGTGGACCACAACAAACTCTAGAAAATTCTCAAAGAGATGGGAGTACCAGACCACCTGACCTGCCTCTGGAGAAATCTGTATGCAGGTCAGGAAGCAACAGTTAGAACTGGACATGGAACAACAGACTGGTTCCAAATAGGAAAAGGAGTACGTCAAGGCTGTATATTGTCACCCTGATTATTTAACTCATATGCAGATTACATCATGAGAAATGCTGGGCTGGAGGAAGCACAAGCTGAAATCAAGATTGCAGGGAGAAATATCAATAACCTCAGATATGCAGATGACACCACCCTTATGGCAGAAAGTGAAGAGGAACTAAAGAGCCTCTTTATGAAAGTGAAAGTGGAGAGTAAAAAAGTTGGCTTAAAGCTCAACATTCAAAAAACGAAGATCATGGCATCTGGTCCCATCACTTCATGGCAAATAGATGGGGAAACAATGGAAACAGTGACAGACTTTATTTTCTTGGGCTCCAAAATCACTGCAGATGGTGACTGCAGCCACGAAATTAAAAGACACTTGCTCCCTGGAAGAAAAGCTATGACCAACCTAGACAGCATATTACAAAGCAGAGATGATACTTTGCTGACAAAGGTCCGTCTAGTCAAAGCTATGGTTTTTCCAGTAGTCATGTCTGGATGTGAGAGTTGGACTATAAAGAAAGCTGAGCACCGAAGAATTGATGCTTTTGAACTGTGATGTTGGAGAAGACTCTTGAGAGTCCCGTGGACTGCAAGGAGATCCAACCAGTCCATCCTAGAGGAAATCAACTCTGAATGTTTATTGGAAGGGCTGATGCTGAAGCTGAAGCTCCAATACTTTGGCCACCTGATGCAAAGAACTGACTCATTGGAGAAGACCCTGATGCTGGGAAAGATTGAAGGCAGGAGAAGAAAGGAATGACAGAAGATAAGATGGTTGGGTGGCATCACTGACTTGATGGACGTGACTTTGAGCAAGCTCTGGGAGTTGGTGATGGACAGGGAGGCCTGGCGTGCTGCCATCCACGGGGTCGCAAACAGTCAGACATGACTGAGCGACTGAACTGAACTGAAGATGTCTGTTGGTTTGGTTTAGTCACTAATTCGTGTCTGACTCTTGTGACCCCATAGACTGTAGCCTGCAGGCTCCTCTGTCCATGGGATTCTCGAGGCAAGAATATTGGAGTGGGTTGCCATTTCCTTCTCCAGGAAGTTGTCTGGGGTTTGCTTCAAAATAGCACTGGAGTGGGGAAGAAGACAGGGGTACAAATGAAACTATGGATATGAGGATCATTATACTACTGTCTACTTTTGTGTGTGTGAAATGCTCCATAATAATGTTACTGTAACATTTTTCCATTCTCTCTATATAACTGAGTAACATTAGCATACACTTACTCAAGAAACCTATCAGTTCAGTTTATAGAAATGCTTACTGAGTGCACCCATGGATTCCTCCCTGACCTGTCCTTAATGGACACAGAATAAGATTCACCAGTCCACACTATGAATGGTAGATACTTAATAAATAAGATGCTGAATAAACCAAAGAATTAATCCAATATGTAACAGTCTTTGTCAAAGGTCTGAAACATTCTGATTTTAATTATTCCGATGTGCACAATCACTGAAAGAAAATAAGACTATCAGTTTGGTGGTAAGCTGTTTATTCTAGTAAGGTGATGTCAGTCAACAAATTCTGAATGATCACACCTGTCTTTAAAATATCTGGGTAAGACTCATACAGGCATTTATATTTCTATCAAGACATATTCAGGTTAATTACAATAAAGTGATAAAAAAAAACTTACTATGCTCTTTATATTATCTTATTAAACCATAAAATTCTGCAACCTAGTATTCTGATTAAAGCATATTAACCATCATAAAACTGTATTTAACCAGCAGAATGAACTATATGCAATAATTAGCTAACTTTTCTGGTTAACTACTATCCAAAAAGATTTTGTGTTTGCTTAATCCCTTGTTCTTAAACTACACTAATATACTGCCTCACATTTGAGATTCAGCAAAGTGTATAGAATATTTTCATGGACATTATTTGCTTCAAAAACAACTACATGACAGAATTTAGTGTTATTCAAATTAACAAACTATTCTGGGAACAGAGTATATTCTTAAGTTTGACATGGACAATAAAGATTTAGGAGGAAAGTACTTGAATTCTCGATGCCAGTAGTGCCAAAGGCCTAAAGAATGATTAATAATTCTAAAAAACTTTTAGAAGGCTATGGACATACTCCCCCTCACCAAAACACACACAGGCAAATTCTAACTCACAAATCAGACCCTAAAATCCAGGTCAGTCGCCCTTGATATAGAAAGTTGAAGAACTAACTGAGACACAGAAGACAGGGAGAAGGACTTCAAAGTCATAGAATCGTGTGGCTTTGTGGCATCATCTGTCTCACATGTAGGCACATACATTTGGACCACCCTTTAAGAAATGTAAGTGATCCCCTAAATCCAATAGGCCTAGTAAGTCTTCTTTACTTGAAAGGAAAAACAAAAAAACCCTATACGTGCAAAGATGTTATTTTACACATACATGATTACTATATTACTTCCACCTGTGGTAACAAAGCTTTGGCTAACATTTTAGTTCACTGGTGCATCACTATCTTTTAAAACAGTGTCCCCCCCCCACACCCCACACACTAGGAAGTCAGTAACAATTGAATGAATAAATGTATCAGCATACTTTCACTTAAGCCCAGCACATTCTGATAACCAAAACACTCCCAATAAGCCCATTATAACAACTAAATTAATTTTAAAGTACAATTGTCTCCAAAAGGAATTTAGATACTAATCTTCAACCATATATCCCAGAATCTGAAAGCAATGACAAAGATTCTTAAATACATGGTTTGGCTTTAGAATTAATAAATTCCTTATAAAAGTGAAAGAGGAGAGTGAAAAAGTTGGCTTAAAACTCAATATTCAGAAAATTAAGATCATGGCATCCAGTTCCATCATTTGATGGCAAATAGATGGGGAAACAATGCAAACAGTGACAGGATTTTTTTGGGCTCCAAAATCACTGCAGATGGTGGTGACTGCAGCCATGAAATTAAAAGACACTTGCTCCTTGGAAGAAAGCTATGACCAACCTAGACAGCATATTAAAAAGCAGAGATGATACTTTACTGACAAAGGTCTATCTAGTCAAAGTTATGGTTTTTCCAGTAGTCATGTTTGGATGTGAGAGTTGGACTGTGAAGAAAGCTGAGCACCGAAGAATTGATGCTTTTGAACTGTGGTGTTGGAGAAGATTCTTGAGAGTCCCTTGGACTGCAAGGAGATCCAACCAGAACATCCTAAAAGAAATCAGTCCTGAATATTCATTGGAAGGACTGATGCTGAAGCTGAAACTCCAATACTTTGGCCACCTAATGTGAAGAACTGACTTATTGGAAAAGACCCTGATGCTGGGAAAGATTGAACACAGGAGGAGAAGGGGACGACAGAGGATGAGATGGTTGGAAGGCATCACCAACTGGATGGACATGAGTTTGAGCAAGCTTCAGGAGTTGGTGATGGACAGGGAAGCCTGGCAAGCTGCAGTTCATGGGGTCACAAAGATTTGGACACAACTGAGCTCAACTGAATGGAGATAAGTTAACAAATCTGCCTTAAAAATAAACAAAAACCTATTAATCAAATCAGTTTCTCCTAACTCAAAGCGGGCCCTTTCAACCTTGTCGAACACCAAAGTCAAACTGGACCCCTTTAGGGGTTTCAGGCTTTAGGACTCCAGTGCCAACAGGGTACCTGTGCAGCCCTTCAGTAATCTGCTGCTTAGTTTCCTTACACAGAAGAAATAAACCAAATTCAGAGTTTTCCATACAGAGAGCAACAGGTGAGTCCTAGACATATCTTATTACTTCCGATACAGACAGTCAAGGAGAAAAACATGGAATGGCAAACTACCCCAGGGACATAAGAATCACCTCTCACAACAGATTTCTGGGTCAAAATAACAAAATAATAGCACTAAGAATCATTAGAGAAGAATAAAGACTTCAGCAAGAACATTTAACATGATTTATACCTGATTTACATGTCATTTTCAAAAACTAACCTATCAGACTGAGTAAGATAAAGAGTATATTTTAGGAAAATATGTTCAAGAATTATGGATGTTCCAGTTAACCAATTCTTATTGCTCCACTAAGACATAATGTTGCTAGATCCTACAACAGCTGACACAATCATTCTGGTTCTTTCAAGTCACCGGAGGGGGGACAGAAAGAAAAAAAAAAAAAATTTCACCTAAATGAGTTAGACAAGATGACCTCTCACAAAGACAAAAAAAGTGGTGGCGGGGGGCGGTGGTTAAGCGTATCACCAAAATCTATTTTGGGGAAAAGGATGGGTTTTATTGAACTTACATATTATAAAGTTGTATTAACTGCTTACTGAGTGGATAATTTATCCTGAATGATCTCAATATAACACAGGCTGTTTATGAAAAATCCACAGCAAACATCCCTCTCAATGGTGAAAGACTGAAAACTTTTCTCTAAGGTACAAGGCAAAGATGCCCACTTTCACCACTTCTATGTAACTCAGTACTTGAAGTTCTAGTCAGGACAATCAGCTAAGAAAAAATTTTTAAAGGCATCCAAATTGGAAAGAAAAAAATAAAATCTCTACCTGCCGATGGCACGATCTTATATTTAGAAAACACTACAAATTTCACATTGCTAGAATAAACAAGTTCAACAAAGTTGGAGGATGCAAAATCAACACACAAGATCACTTGTGTTTCTACACAGTAACAACAAACAATTTGAAAAGGAAATTTAAAAAATAATTCCATCTACAATAGAAAACACAAAAAACACAACATAAAAAATACTTAGGAATAAGCCTAACCAAAGGGGTCAAAGACTTGTATACTGAAAACTACAAAACTATGTTAGACACAAATAACCAGAATGACGTTCCATGCTCACGGACTGGAAGATTTAATATGGTTAAGAGGTCCATACTGTCCAAAGTGATTTACAAATTTAATACAATCCCTGTCAAAATCCTAAAGGTAGTTTTTGCAGAGGATTAAAAAACCACCCCAAAATTTACATGCAATTTCAAGGGATTCCAAATAGACAAAATCATTTCAAAAATAACAGTCAGAGGATTCATGCTCCTGATTTCAAAATCAGTGCAGTTCAGTATTATCAGTTCAGTCACTCAGTTGTGTCCGGCTCTTTGAGACCCCATGGAATGCAGCATGTCAGGTTTCCCTGTCCATCAACCAATTCCCGGAGCCTACTCAAACTCTTGAGTAGGTGATGCCATCCAACCATCTCATACTCTGTCGTCCTCTTCTCTTCCCACCTTCAATCTTTCCCAGCATCAGGGTCTTTTCCAAAGAGTTGCTTTTTCGCATCAGGTGGCCAAAGTATCAGAGTTTCAGCTTCAGCATCAGTCCTTCCAGTGAATATTTAGGACTAATTTCCTTTAGGATTGACTGACTGGATCTCCTTGCCATCCAAGGGACTTTCAAGAGGCTTCTCCAACACCACAATTCAAAAGCATCAATTGTTCGGCATTCAGCTTTCTTTATAGTCCAACTCTCATATCCATACATGACTACTGGAAAAACCATAGCTCTGACTAGACAGACCTTTGTTGGCAAAGTAATGTCTCTGCTTTTGAATATGCTATCTAGGTTGGACATAGCTTTTCTTCCAGGGAGCAAGTGTCTTTTAATTTCATGGCTGCAGTCACCATCTGCAGTGATTTTGGAGCCCAAGAAAATAAAGTCTGTCACTGTTTCCACTGTTTCCCCATCTATTTGCCATGAAGTGATGGGACTGGATGCTATGATCTTAGTTTTCTGAATGTTGAGTTTTAAGCCAACTTTTTCACTCCCCTCTTTCACTTTCATCTAAGGTAATCACAATGTGGTACTCGCACAAAAACAGACAAGAAGACCAACAGAGTAAAACAGAGAGCCCAGAAATCCTTCCTTCCATATATATGGTCAAATGATCTTTAAGGGCGCCGAAAACACTCAATGGGGAAAGGAAAAGTTCCTTCAAAAAACAGTGCTGGGAAGTGTGCTTTTCTACACACAAAAAATGAAGTTGGAAGCTTATCTTACACCATACACAAAAAATTAACTTAAAAGGTATTGAAGATTTAGATGTACGGTCTAAAACTATAAAACTCCTACAAGAAAACATAGAGGAAAGTCTTCATGACACTGGAGTTGGCAATGATTTCTTAGTTCTCATATCAAAAGCACAGGCAACAAAACCAAAATCAACAAACAGGACATATCATACTTTAACAACTTCTGTGCATCAAAAAACACCATCAAAGGAATGAATAGGCCACGTATGAAAAGGGAGAAAATACCTGTAAATCATGTACTTGATAGGGAGTTAACATCCAGAATAATGGATTTCTATAATTCAACAAGAAGAATCAAATTAACTCAATTTAAAAATGCATAAAGGACTTTAAATAGACATCACTCCAAAGATGACATACAAGTGGCAGGCAAAGAAAAGATGCTCCATATCACCAATCATTAGCAAAATACAAATCAAAGTCACAGTATCATCTCACACCAGTCAGGATGACTGCTATCCAAAACACAGAAAACAACAAGTGTTGATGAGGATGTGGAGAAACTCAAACTCTGTAACCCTCTTAACAGGACTGTAAAGTGGTGCAGCTGGTATGGAAAACAGTTATGAAAGTTTCTCCAAAAATTAAAAATGAAACGAAACTACCATATGATCTGGAAATCCCATTTCTGAGTCTATGTCCAAAAGAACTGAAAGAAGGGTCTTAAAGAGATGTTTACATACCCATATTCATAACAGCACTATTCACAATCGCCAAGAGGTGGAAGCAGCCTGTATGTTCACTGACAAATGAATGGATAAACAAAATGTGGCATATCGGTGATGGAATATTATCCACCCTTAAAAAGGAAAGCAATCCTGTTATGTGCACAGCGTGGGTAAACCTTGAAGACCTAATGCTAAGTAAAATAAGCCAGTCGCAAAGAGACAAAGTGATTCCATTTATGAGGTATCTAAAGGAGTCAAATTCACAGAAACAGACAGAATAGTGGTTACTAGGGACTGGGGAGTCGGGGATAGGTTGTTTTAGGGGTACAGAGTTTCAGATTTGCAAGATAAAAGTTTTGGAAATCTGTTTCATGACACTGTGGAAAAAAAAAATATATATATATACACACACGCATATATAGAACAATACTGAACGGCACATTTAAAAGTGGGTAAAATTAGAAATTTTATGTTTCTTAGGTAATAATGATTTGTTATGTTATTAACATTTATTGAAGTAGTCATACTTCAATATGGTAATTATTAGGTAGAGTTTAAAAAACACTAAAAAATCCAGGATAGTAATGCCTGAAAGCTTCTGAATAGTATTACAGATTTTAAGAAAGTAAGATTATTAAAAATCCCACTTACCTCGGCTTGTCTCTTTTTTCTCTTTGTCTTTCAAAATCTCGTCCTCTGTCCTTTCCATCTCTTGGTTTTTCCTCTATCCTGTCTTTCAATTTATATTTTTCTTTGTATTTTTTCCCCAGAGCAATATCTTCCTGTATAGGAGGGGGAGGGCTAGGAGTTCGAGGTCCTTTCTTCTTACTTTGGTTGCTTTTTGAATTCCTAAAGTTAACACAAAGCTGTCAGAAGTCTAAAGACTTTTAGAAGGTGAAATAAGGTGTTTTTTGTTTTTTGTTTTTAACAAAGCATGATTAAAGAATGGTTAGCACTCCTTTCAGTAACTTGCCATTTACTATTTTATATACTAGTAATCAATATCCCCCCCCCCAACAACAACAAAAAAAAACAGAGAAATGAGGAAAGATTTACTTGCTACCTATTTCATTAACAGTGCTTACTATATAATTTTAAAAGGTAGATTTCTGAGAAAAGAAAGAGGTGGAATAGGAAGAGATTCAGGAAAGAAAATGTCATTAAAAAAAACTGAAAAAATTTTAAGATTATAAAAAAGTAGATAGAAAAGTAAAAATCACCTACAATTCCCTTACCCAAGGACAGCCAATAGTAACACCATGGATAAACGTCCACACTTTTTCTGTCTCTTTTCCTTTTTTCCTCCCTGCCCACCCCCATATGCACAGTCATAATGCAATGTTTTTTAAAAATTGTCTGTACTAAATACAGTATTGGTACATTTCTATAACAAAAAGTGGATTCCTATAATTATTCTTATGGACTGTACAGAATTCCCTTAATAGATATGCTCTATAACTTCTTTAAACAATTTCACATTTATAAGGTTTTTAGGTGGCTTCCATGTTTTCAGCATTATAAAGGACATCAAGTATAAATGAAACCCTAAGCATTATTAGTAAATATTTATTTAAATCTTTGTTTTGTATCTTAAATATTCATTTAAACCTTTTCCAACTCTTAGACTACAGAGATGATCTTTTAAATTTTAGAATTTTGTCTTTCATGGTTTTACTCCATCTGGAACTAAGTGCTATAACTCTGAGCCCTTACACATTACAAATTGTCTGTCTTCATACCTCGACAGTGGTTTGACTGAATACTAGAGCATTTCAGAATGATATCCTTTTCCCTCAGAGCTCTATAAATACTGTTACAGTATCTTGCAGCATTTAGTGTTTTGGATGAAAAGTCCAAAGAGTCAATTACTTTTCCTATGCAGGTTTTTCAGCTTTGCTGTTGGTATGCTTGTAATACATTATTCCTTGGAAATTAAAATTTTCATCAAGATAAATCTAGGTTTTCTTTTTTAAACTTTTCCAGTACTCAATGTGCTGTTTCAATCTGAAACCTTAAGTGTTTTGCTCATTGTTTTTCCTATTCTTATTTCATCCGTTCTCCATAGGACATAGGACCTCCTAAAAAGACCTATGGTCTCACTAGGTCTCTCTAGTGTGCTTTATTGCAGTTACTGCATATCTCCTAGGCCACTTCTCCATTATTTTTCATTATTCCCATCTCTCCCTTTGCTTTCCAGTATCTTAAATGTGTTTTCAAATTCAGTAAGTTTTCTTTTATTTCTAAATTTGGCAATCTCATTATTCTGCTATTCCCAGTACAAAAATCATTTTCATTCCAAAATATCCTTGTTCACAGACTGCTTTAATTTTTTCACGATCAACTGCTCTCAACAGATCAATGCAATATCCTCTCAAATCATACTAAAATTTTGAATGAATTTATTGTCTAAATTCATTCCTATTTTCTGAAACATGGATGGTCAGTCTGGTACTGAGTTTTAAAGGAGTCCTTTCTTTTCAGATATCTGGAAAGTTTTCACTAGCTATTTATTTCAGTACCTATTGATATTTATAAATGATGACCTAAGCCAAAATCCCAGAACTTACTACCTGTGACCTAGAGTTCTCTAGCCCAAGATTCCTTAGCTAAATTAAAAAGTAACCGGTAGTATCTTCCTCAAAATTGCTGATGAGACTAAAAACAGATAAAAAAAGGCAACTGACTCAGAGTGGGCATTCAGAAAATTTGCCTTAGTCTTTCTCCCTACTTATTATCACAGACAGGGTAAACCATCTAGCAAGTCAGAAATTATTAAAATATGACCAAATCTGCTTTTCATCTTCGTCTTCTGCCAAAAACCATTATTAGCTACATTATCTCACTGCATATTTATGAGATGACTGAAACTTTTAATGTATTTAACAGATAAGTGATAAATGTCTTTTCCATTTAAAAGACACACTGGGGGTGGGGGAGGGAAGCAGAAGAGGAAGGGGACATGTATACTTATAGCTGACTCTAGTTGTTGTATTGGAGAAGGCCATGGCACCCCACTCCAGTACTCTTGCCTGGAGAATCCCATGGATGGAGGAGCCTGGTGCGCTGCAGTCCACGGGGTCTCGAAGAGTCAGATACGACTGAGCGACTTCACTTTCACTTTTCACTTTCATGCACTGGAGAAAGAAATGGCACCCCACTCCAGTGTTCCTGCCTGGAGAATCCCAGGGACGGGGGAGCCTGGTGGGCTGCTGTCTATGGGGTCGCACAGAGTCGGACATGACTTAGCAGCAGCAGCAGTTGTGGTATAGCAAAAACTGAAACATTGTAAAGTAATTGTCTTCCAATTAAAAAAATGACACACTAATCAACAGTTGGTACAGATAGTATCAAAATTACTAAAAAGCCATTTTTAACCATTATCATTTCAAAATGATAGAGGAATTCTTGACACAAACTGTATTTTCACATTACTGCCTGTGACAGAGACTAACTAGGTATTTACTAAACTTTTGTCCTGGCCATACTGTTAAACAATACTCTAGACATTTATAAAGTTAGATGTGACCAAATGACCAAGTTCTGGCCAAAAGAACATAAGAAGAAGTGATGTATACCACTTCCAGGCCTAATTAATAAAAAAGCCTCTCATATTCCAGGTAATTATAGACTATATAACTAAATAAGTACAATACTCTTTTTTTATTTACATATTTCATTTTTTGATCCCAATAATATAGGATAGTGAAGCCACAGTCAGGAGCTTAGTTACTCAATATCCATGTATAGCAGAGTCACCTCTTAATCAGAAACACCCATTTCTTACTTGAGTGAGAAATAAACTTCTGGTTGTGTTAAAAGTTTAAAAATAAAATAAAATTAAAAAAATAAATAAATAAAAGTAACAGTAGAACTATAATTGGAAAATGTTGAAATTTTTATTTCTGTTCAACTAACTCCAAATAAACTTTTAATTTAAAAATAAATAAATAAATTCACATTCTGGGAGTAAGCTATCATAACAACCAAGATTATGCCATTACACTCATTCAAGTGCAGAATTTCTTCAAATACCTTAAAAAATATATGTATTCAATAGTTGGGAAACAGTTGTGTTACAGATAAGAGTTTACAAGTGTCTTCCAACAGAATGGGCCAAAATTGGTCTTGTGCACTCTGCAGTCAGCAAGATCTTTCAACATTTTTTTAAGTCAAATGATCGTCCTTTTAGGGGCACAGAGCCCACTTCCTATTTGTGGCACAGAGCTCAATTATCTACTTCCACCACTTTTTAGAGCCTCTCTCTCTCTCTCTCTCCCCAAAACTTAATTCTTTTGAATAGCTTTTGACATACTTCATGTATCATCTTAGCATAAAGCTTAGTATCAGACTATCTCTCACAACAAATGTCACAGAAAACTGCTAACTTTCAGGGAGAAGTGTGAGTCTTAATTTGTCTGTGATTATCTCTGCCCCTTCAATATGATAACCACGTAAAACCAAGGAGTTAGTTTACCTGATTTCCCCCTCGGTTTACTTACTGGCATTGGTTGCAATATTCCACTGAATTTTAACTGAAATTCTAATCATTATTTGTTGTTGAATGTCTTCAAACAGTTTATCATATGATCCACAATGAAACTATAAGTTGATGATCTGACACACACTAGGCAATTTAAACTGCATGACTACAGAAGTGCTATATCCAACTCAGTGTTTTCTTTGTATCTTCAATGTACTGTTTTTCAGATCCTTCTGTTTCTATTATTAAATTAATGATGCATCTTAAACTCAGGATCACATAATACAGAAATATAATAGTTAAATCAATATAATTATTCATGTGTGCATGCTAAGTTGCTTCAGTGATGTCTGACTCTTTGTGACCCCATGGACTGCAGCTTGCTAGGCTCTTCTGTCTATGGGCTTCTCTAGGCAAGAACACTGGAGTGGATTGCCATTTCCTTCTCCAGGGATCTTCCCAACCCGGGGATTGAACCTGTGTCTCTTAAGTCTCCTGCATTGGCAGGCGGGTTCTTTACCACTAATGTCACCTGGGCAGCCCCCAATAATTCATGCTCAATATTGAAAGGATAAGTGAATCACCAATAAGAGTGTTAGAGAAGACTATAGGAAAAACAGAATGAAACTAACCCTTCAACTAAATAGGTATCAAAACTTTCTATGAAGAGATTAAATACTGAAGATTTCATAAACACGGATAAGAAAATAAAAAGGAGTATTTCTGGCATGCTGGGTTTTGGGGGGGAAATAAATGGAATTAGGGGAATTTATATAATTGGTTAGTTAAAAGGAAAAAGAGCAGGTGGGTTAAATAGTATCACTCTGTAGTTTGACTTCTTTCATATCCCTTTACTCAATTCCAGGAGCAAAGGAGAGAATTAAGCCTGCTTTACAAAGTGTCTTATTACAGCGCAAAGCTCTTTGAAGAGTAGGTACTATGAAAGACAGAATAGTGAACCATCAAGATGCCAGTCTTCAGGGAGCTTAAGTTTAATAGAAGTTGTAAAACATGTATGCCACAGCTAAAATATAATAATAGAAATAGCAGCTAGTATTATGCAAAAGGTATAAATAAAATCTGATAGATATACAAAGGGAGCAGAAATTATGTTCAGTAAGGAGAAATGTGAAATCTTAATGGAAAGACAGAATTTGAGCTAGACACTGAAGGACTAAAGATGATGAGTGTAGGAGGAACATTGGACAAAAATATGGACAAGACTGAGAAGATCAATGTATGAATTCCCTTCTAAAAAATCTGAATTTCATTCAACAGAATGGAAAACTACTGAGTTTTTCAATGGCGTAATAAATTAATAGGAATTTTTCTTTTAAGATAACTCTTACAACATTTGTAAAGTGAACGGTTATGGCAGCTGAATGAATATGTTTACATGTGTGAAGGAATGGACCCTAGATAAAGTAAATATAGTTTGTAGGATGATATATTAATAATAAACTAGGCAAGAAGTAAATGAAGTCTAGAATAGGGTTAAAGCCTCCAGAAACTAGAATATAAATTTCATTATAGGATCATACAGACATCTACCAACTGGTCAAATATTGAGAAAAGGTTTAGCCTTGTTCTTAAATAATAAATTACTGTATGCCCTTTACTTGAAATCAAATTTAAAGAGTACAGATGACACTATATGGAAAACTATCTCCTGCCTTATTTTCAACCCTCCAGTGTAATTTATTTCTATCCTTATTCTTTCAACTGGCTACTACAACAATTCTAAAAAATGCATTCATACTGCTTCATACACCAGGAGACAGAAGAATGTTGTTCACTGTGCATAATTTGTAATAACTAAAACCTGGAAATGACGTAAATGTTCAATAACAAAAAAATAAATATATATATTAATATGCAAGAACTATGGCTATATATATATCAACATAGGTAAATGTAAAAAACTGCAAAAAAAAAAAAAAGCTAAGTAAAACAGTAAATTGCAGAAGAAAAGTTATATCTATATTAAGACTAAATAAATGAAAATATTATATACTGTAAGATAATACGATATGGAAGTATAAACACACATGCACAAGTATCATAAACAACAAATTCAAGAGGGAAGGACAGGAAATACACCTGCTTAGTTTTTTGGGGAAAAAATGTTCTGAAGCATATATAGGTATGACACAGATCTTTGTTTCATCGTTCTCTATAATTTTAAGTGGAAACTTTCCATACTTTTTTATTTTTTAAGAAAAAAGCTTATATGAAATGCTCAATGTATTTAAAAGTATCCTTTTGTAATCTACTAAGTAATTCTTCTGAATATCATGTCAGAAAAAGCTATTTCATTCTGGCACTATTTATCACCCTACTGACCTCTGCTGGTCCAACAATGGAGAGGAAACTGCAGTTGTCTTCCTGTCTTTCTTGCTAGTTGAAGATGATGACTTAGGGCTTGATTTTCTCTTTGGAGATTTGCTAGACTTTCTTAGAGAAGGTGACGGAGACAACTTTGATCTAACCACTTCTGGTGAAACCTTTCAAAAGAATTCAGTAAGTCAGAAAGTATACCAATCATGGTTGCTTCAATCAGACAAAAAGCAACAACAACAAACTTCAGATAAAACATTAAGTGTTATGACAGCCACCAGACATTACTATCAGCCTGGCTTCTAAACCTATACTGTTAACCAATACCCTAATTGCCCCAACATTAATATCAAAAGTCAAAGTGAAGTTGCTCAGTCATGTCTGACTCTTTGTGACCCCGTGGACTGTAACCCACCAGGCTCCTCTGTCCATGGGATTCTCCAGGCAAGAATCCTGGAGTGGGTTGCCATTTCCTTCTCCAGGGGATCTTCCTGACCCAGGGACTGAACCCAGGTCTCCTGCACCGCAGGCAAACTCTTT
Source organism: Bos taurus (assembly GCF_002263795.3). Classification (NCBI taxonomy): domain Eukaryota; kingdom Metazoa; phylum Chordata; class Mammalia; order Artiodactyla; family Bovidae; genus Bos; species Bos taurus. The sequence continues at coordinate 16,096,221 of NC_037339.1, forward strand.
ACCATCTGAGCCACCAGGGAAGTCATAGGCAGTTTGTAGGCTATTATTTGGAGCTTATGACTGTTAACAGGGAAGCGACAGCAGGGTTGCAGAGAGGACTGACTGGAGCTGGCATGGCTGGGGCAGGATGTTCAAGTTCATCACAGACAGTCTAAAACAAAACTCTGCTCAGAACCTGGGGGCATCAGGTTCTCCAGCCCCTTCTATATCTGCCACACAGCTATTAACATGAGTATCAATAAAGCAAACTAAAATTATGAAATTTCAAAATCTCCTCAGAAAAATCACAAATTATATTCAAATATATTTTATCTCTTTCTACTCTTTAGAAAAGAAACAAGTACTCTATAGAGATACTGCTAAGTCGCTTCAGTCGTGTCCGACTCTGTGCGACACCATGATCTGCAGCCCACCAGGCTCCCCCGTCCCTAGGATTCTCCAGGCCAGAACACTGGAGTGGGTTGCCATTTCCTTCTCCAATGCATGAAAGGGAAAAGTGAAAGTGAAGTCGCTCAGTCGTATCCGACTCTTCTCGACCCCATGGACTGCAGCCTACCAGGCTCCTCCGTCCATGGGATTTTCCAGCCAAGAGTACTGGAGTGGGGTGCCATTGCCTTCTCCACTATAGAGATAACATGGGCCTAAAAATCAGGTGTATATAGATTCAAGTTCCATTTCACATTAGTTGGTGACTCCAGGCAACAGAAACTTAGTTTTATCTGTTTAATATTAAAAATATGCCCTATTTATCTAATAGAGTAATGTGAAGATTAATTGATTAACACGTATAAGTATCAATATCCCATACAATTTTAGATGTAGCAAGCAGTTAATGAGTTCTCCAATCAATATCCATGTTGATGTTAATTACTAACATATTTCAATAAATAGCATACCTCTTTTTTAATAATAATTTCTTCTCTTTTCTCCATGTTTTCTTGTTCCAGCTTCATTAATTCCCTCTGTATCTTTTGACGCTTCATTTCCAATGACAACTCATGAACATAATCATAATTAATATCTCCGTTGTCAGAATCTTTAAAATAAAAATTCCATTACTTTTCAAAAACTATTATAGTTATCTACACCAAAAATTATAGCAATTTTTTCAACTATTTTTTATACAAATTAAAATCATAGATTCTTTAATAAGAGTAACACACTTCTAAAAAATAAAGAAAAAATATACTGTTTCTACCTGGAGGAGGGCATGGCAATCCACTCCAGTATTCTTGCTGAGAGAATCCCCATGGACAGAGGAACCTGGCAGGCTACAGTCCATGGGGTGACAGAGAGTCAGACACGACCAAGTGACTAAGCAGAGTAGCATACTGTTTCTATAAACACTTAAAATTGATATAGCTAATTTCTTTATGAAAAACCAGTCTTAAGGTTCCTAGTTTTCTGTAAGTCATTTTGGGTTGTTTGGGGGTTGGGTTTTTGGTTCGATGGAATTTTTAAAAGATATAATTAAAATACTCAGCTACAAATTCTAAGTATTAAGGCTACCAAAACCTTTAATATTTCATACTGTAAATGATGTGATTCATTATCTCCCTGCTTTTCTTAAAGACTCATTAGTATTAAGGTTATATTAAATGTACAATCCTGTTTCTGTAGTTTTGTTTTTAAATTAATATCATTACTAAAAGTAATTTTAATACTAATGTGTACATGAGCTCATTTCTGAATGATCTATAACATTTTCACTGTAAGTGGTTTGTAGCAGTTCCTTAGATTAGAACTGTCCCATCTCTTCAATAGATCTGATACCATGTATCTATTTCTATTTACCTTTTCAAAGAAAAGAATATGAAGATTAAAGAGGGGAAAACAAGGAAAGTGACGTACAGACTATTTCATTACAAATGCATATAGATGTCTTCAGAGCCAACTGGCACTGTTATCTCTTTGTCATTAATGTCAACAAGCCTAGAGGAGGAAATTTCACTGACTGGTATCCTAACACCTGACCACATTGGGACTGACCACTTACAAACTGAAGAGCCTTCTCAAGTCACACTTTTAGCACTTAAGATCATCATTTCTTAACCTGGGGTAAATAAATAAAATGAAGAACTAAAAACAAAGATAAAGGAGTCCTACTTGATTGCTTAAAGCACAAAAATATGGACATCACTGACATTCTTTATATATAAAGAATTCCTACTAATTAAAAGGGAAAATGGTCAAAGGACATGAACAGGCAATTCATAAAAAGAAATGCAGATGATAGAAAAATAAGTCTTTTTTATGTACTAAAGAGCCATTTTCCCCCCTTAATGGTAATATTTGGTACTGGCAAAGGTACAGATAAAAGCTATGTTCATTCTCTGGAGGTAGCAATGTAAACTAATACATCCAGCCTGGACAATAATTTGATAGCCATGAATAAAAGCCTTAAGAACATTCATACCCTTTAATATCACAATTTTACTTTTAGAAATCTATTGCAACTAATAATAGATATAAAAATAAAGCTTTAAATTTATAGTCTTCTACACTGCCATACAGAAAGATCTCTCCATGTCATACACAAGGTCAAACAACTTCATTTTAACATCTGCGACACATTTCATGATATGAACATATCATAGTTTATTTAACCATTTTCCTTCTGACAATTAGTTTGTTTTCAATATTTTGCTATTATAAACAAGACTTCATTGAACATTGTGATACCTACTTTGGTTTACAAGTGCAAATATTTTCTTTTCAGAACATATTTCTTGAATTAAATTTGCTGGAGTAAGTGTAATTTTTAATTTGCCAAACTATACTTGTTTGTTTGGCAAACAATATATTTTTTTTCCTGACAAACTATACTATTGCCAAATAGTAGTATATTGCCAGATATACTCAGAATTTGATTATATTAATATTTATATTAATATAATTTATATTATATTTTTATAATATTGCCAAACTATACTCAGAAATTTTGGGGGCTTCCCTGGTGGCTTAGATGGTAAAGAATCTATCTGCAATACAGGAGACCTCAGTTCAATCCCTGGGTCAGGATGATCCCCTGGAGAAGGGAATGGCAACCCAATCCAGTATTCTTGCCCGGAGAATTCCATGGACATAGAAGCCTGGTGGGCTACAGTCCATGGGGTCACAAAGAGTCGGACATGACTAAGAGACCCCACTTTCATACTCAGAAACAGATTTACCAAAGTAAACTTCCACTTGATAATATTAGTGAGATAATATTTTTTTATTATTTAAAAATTATTTTAATTTTTATTTTAATTATTTTAATTTATTAAATTATTTTAATTTAATTAACTTAATTATCTCTCACTTCTTCCAGTATGATGGGTGAAGAATGTTATCTATTTTCACCAGTATTTCCCTATAGTAAAGCTGAGCATTTACTGGCCATTTCTATTTCCACTATGAATCACATATTCAATTTTTTTATTTTTTGCCCTCATGTATTTGTGGAAGTTCATTATATGTTAATACAGTGTTTTTACTATATGCCTACACATGACACGTCAAATATTTTCTTTTGTGATCTATTTTTAATAGATGACGTCTATGTTTAGTTAGATACAAAATTTTAAATCCTTATACAATCAAATATTTTATGGATTCTGCATTTTATGCTTATTTTAGGAGAATGTACATACCTCCAAGATTTCCTAAATATGTTCACACATTTTCTCTTCTACTACAATGGTACTTTTGCTTTTTATATTACTGCATTGTATTTTGTAGTAAACAAATATGGTAAGTTTAGAGAACCAAACAAAAAATAACCACTTGGGGAATGGGAGCTGGAAATACATAAAACAACTGGGATGATGAAAAGTTTTACAGGTACATAAGAATCTATATTTGATCCTGTAGGCAATGGGAAATCAGAGAATTTTAAACAGGGGAGTGAAATGAACTAATTTATTCTTTTAGAAGTTCACTCTAACTCACAGAGTGAGAGAAGATATGTATAATATGTATACTGATTAAGAGATTTCATATTCAGACTATATAAAGAACGTGCTGTGTGCTTCAGTCATGTCCGACTCTTCGTGACCCTATGGACTGTAGCCTGCCAGGCTCCTCTGTCCATGGGATTCTCCAAGCAAGAATAATGGAGTGGGTTGCCATTTCCTTCTCCAATATAAAGAAAATTCAACAATCAAAAAAAGCAGTAACAATAAAGAAGTAGGCAAAAGTCTATAGAGTTTACAAAACAGGTGGTACAGTGGCCAGTAAATGTGAGAAAACTGTCAACTTATTACTCATTAGGGAAATGTACACTAAAATCACCATAGTAAGAAACAACCACCTATCTCTAGAATGATTATGATGAAAAAGGCAAAAAATACCATAGAAAGGAGAACTATTTTTGACTTGACATTATCTACTGAAGATGAACATATGTAGACTCAATGGCCCAACAATCCTACTCCCAAACATAAACTCAAGAGAAATGAGTACATGTTTATCAAAGGTATGATTAGGAGTAGCAACTTATTCAAAATAGCCCCAAACTAGAAATTAACCAAATGTTTATTGACAGAAAAATGAATAAGTTATGGTATACTCATACAATGAACTACTATATACCAATAAGAATTAATGAACTATAACTATGTTCAAAAATCTCACAAACATATAGTTTTGGCTAAGTATAGAAAGAGTACATGCTAAAAATTTCATTTATGTAGACTTCAAAAACAGACAAAACTAACCCATGGTAGTAAAAATCAAGACAGCAAGTACCTTCAGGAGGTGGAGGCTGGGAAAGTAGTGACTGAAAAAAGGGAGTACGAAGGGGCTTATGGGATATGAGTAATTTTATATGTATTGATGTGTGCTGCTTACACAAGCCTGTTCTATTGGTGAAAATTCAGTAAGTTGTACACATGAATCATGTACTCTTCTGAAAGTTATTATTATACTTTAATAAAAAGAAATCTTTTGTGAAGATTAGTCTGGGGTTCAAGTGGAGAATGATTTAGAAGACAAGACTAACCTCAACGCATGAGGTTAGAGAATTATTTGTAAAACACACTTATAGCCAACAAATAAGTATCTTAAGAACTAGAATATTAGTACTAATAATTTAGAGAAACAGGTGGTTTTGAAAGACACTCAACAGATAGAAATGTTTAGATTTATCTTAAGTGTCTGGGTTGATCAGAAGGACTCTCAATAATGACCTTTAGACTTTCGGGAAACCAGTAGGAAAACTGGTGCCTTTAAGATATGGAACTCAGGTAGAGATATCTAATTGGTAATGCCTCAATTAAGAGCTCTACATATTGGAGTCATTAATATGTAGATGTTAATGATGCCCTGGGAGCATGATTTCATCTGGAGAGAAAAACTGAAAGTGAGGGGGAAAAAAGTTTTGGAAAGTGGGAAGGGGAAACAATTAAAAATTTTTAAAGCAGCTTCTAAAGACAAGTGGGTCTCAAAGAGCAGTATGAGGACTCCCTGAGATCCCCAAGACAATTTCTGGAGTTCCAGAAGATCAAAAGTATTTCCATAATTCTACACTATTTGCCTGGTCCACTCAATCTCTAGAGTATATTGTGGCATTTTCCAGGTGTCACATGATATGTGATATCATTAACAGACTGAATCCGGAAGAAGACACAAAAATCTAGGTATCTTTCATTAAGGTGGTTAAGAAGTTTACTTTAAGAAGTTAAAACGATTTGCAAAAACATTTAAAACATTGCCACCTCCTCCAATTTTTATTTTTGCTTTGCAAAGCATGGCTGTTTTCCATAAAACTGTATGCTAGATTTACTACTGTCAGTTTTATGGAAAACAGCCATGCTTTGCAAAGCAAAAATAAAAATTGGAGGAGGTGGCAATGTTTTAAATGTTTTTCCAAATCATTCTAACTTCTTAAAGTAAACTTCTTAACCACTAACTTCTAAAATGGAAACTACTGAAGCAGATAATCCACAACAAGAAAAGCCCTCCAGGGTCCTTAAAAAGAGCAACAAGTGTCCTGAGACCAAAATGTTTGGGAACTACTCATACAGACCAAACTTCTTCTGAGTCTAGCTAAAATTGCTATTTAGATTGAAAATGCAGAGGGTAAGCACATTAAATGAGGTCAGTCCACTCTCTAACTCTATGCTTCAACATTTCTTCAAACAGAAACTTTTATTTATTTATTTATTTTATTTTTAAACTTTACAAAATTGTATTAGTTTTGCCAAATATCAAAATGAATCCGCCACAGGTATACATGTGTTCCCCATCCTGAACCCTCCTCCCTCCTCCCTCCCCATACCATCCCTCTGGGTCGTCCCAGTGCACTAGCCCCAAGCATCCAATATCATGCATTGAACCTGGACTGGCAACTCATTTCATACATGATATTTTACATGTTTCAATGCCATTCTCCCAAATCTTCCCACCCTCTCCCTCTCCCACAGAGTCCATAAGACTGTTCTATACATCAGTGTTTCTTTTGCTGTCTCGTACACAGGGTTATTGTTACCATCTTTCTAAATTCCATATATATGCATTAGTATACTATATTGGTGTTTTTCTTTCTGGCTTACTTCACTCTGTATAATAGGCTCCAGTTTCATCCACCTCATTAGAACTGCTTCAAATGTATTCTTTTTAATGGCTGAGTAATACTCCATTGTGTATATGTACCATAGCTTTCTTATCCATTCATCTGCTGACAGAAACTTTTAAACCACAGCGATTTATAATAATCAGAACCTATGAGTTTTAAAATCAAAAGAAAACCTAAGAAACAGCCATGTGAATATTTTGTATGTAAAAGTACTATAAAAGACATTTACTCACCTTTTAAAAGAATTTTACATATAAAAGGCTCTTGCAGTAAAAATCAGTTTAGTTTTTTTAAAGATGAGTCTAGAGCAAAGCGTTGGGAAGGGATAGATAGCACACAAGGGGCCTCTGGAAGGCCATAGTTTGAAGAGGAAGACAGAAAACCCCACGAGTGACATATGGATGCCAAGGGGAAAGTGTTTCAAGAAGAAAGGTTATGGGATGTGTCACATGCTGCAGGAAGATTACAGGAGAGAGGGACAAGTATGTCTTCATTTATTTAGTAAAAAGGAGGTTATTGTGACCTTAAAGAGCAGTTTTAGTGAAGATGCGCATCAGAAGACGGAATAAACATGAAGTGAAAAGGTACAATTTAGCTGTAAAGTGGGAACAAACAAGGAAATGACTAAAAATAATATGGTGAAAAGAGAAAATGTGCCAAGACGGATATTAAAGCTAAAAAACAGAATGTAAGATAAATGAATAAGATTGCAGAGGTGGAAGGAAATCAGGGGACTCTAACCTATATTAAGCCTCTTATTAAGAACACGAAGGAAATTTAAAAACTTTAGTGAATAAAAACTAGTTTACAGATGTGCTGGCAGGAAGCTAAGAGAGTCTGTGGATAAAGAGTTACATTATTTGTGTGTTATAAATAGCAAGCAGGAGAAAGGGCTTGGAAGGGTGGAGATTTAAGGATAGGGTTCGAAAGAGCTACTATGAAAAAAGGAGCAAACTGACCTAGGCTTTTCTGAACCATTAAAATATTCAACAATTAGGATGTACTACTGTAATGGAAATACAGAAGTTTCTATTTTTAAAAATAAGTATCCAATGTATTTCAGAATGCTTTTTTCAAAAAAATAATTAAAATGAGAAGGAAAATCTTAAGCGTTAATCCCTTAGAATTTAGAAAAAGCCATTTTTGAACAGTCAAGGTTTGGAATATTTACTGCTATTCTGTAGGAGGTATTACTGTTACTTTTGAAATCCCAATGAACTAATAGAGAAGTTTCCTATTCTTAGAAGCAACTTTTTAACAGACAATACTGTATAAAGATGAAATGGATTTCCTTAAAAAGTACTAATGTTCAAATTGCTGGAGCTAGTGGAGGTGATGAAATTCCAGCTGAGCTATTTTAAATCCTAAAAGATGATGATGTGAAAGTGTTGCACTCAATATGTCAGCAAATTTGGAAAACTCAGCAGTGGCCACAGGACTGGAAAAGGTCAGTTTTCATTCCAATCCCAAAGAAAGGCAATGCCAAAGAATGCTCAAACTATTGCACAATTGCACTCATCTCACACTCTAGCAAAGTAATGCTCAAAATTCTCCAAGCCAGGCTTCAGCAATACATGAACCGTGAACTTCCAGATGTTCAAGCTGGTTTTAGAAAAGGCAGAGGAACCAGAGATCAAATTGCCAACATCCGCTGGATCATCAAAAAAGCAAGAGAGTTCCAGTAAAACATCTATTTCTGCTTTATTGACTATGCCAAAGCCTTGGACTGTGTGGATCACAATAAACTGTGGAAAATTCTGAAAGAGATGGGAATCCCAGACCACCTGACTTGCCTCTTGAGAAACCTGTATGCAGGTTAGGAAGCAACAGTTAGAACTGGACATGGAACAACAGACTGGTTCCAAATAGGAAAAGGAGTACGTCAAGGCTGTATACTGTCACCCTGCTTATTCATTTAACTTACATGCAGAGTACATCGTGAGAAACGCTGGGCTGGAGGAAGCACAAGCTGGAATCAAGATTGCTGGGAGAAATATCAATAACCTCAGATATGCAGATGACACCACCCTTATGGCAGAAAATAAAGAAGAACTAAAGAGCCTCTTGATCAAAGTGAAAGAGGAGAGTGAAAAAGTTGGCTTAAAGCTCAACATTCAGAAAACTAAGATTATGGCATCCGGTCCCATCACTTCATGGCAAACAGATGGGGAAACAGTGGAAACAGTGGCTGACTTTATTTTCCTGGGCTCCAAAATCACTGCAGATGGTGACTGCAGCTATGAAATTAAAAGACGCTTACTCCTTGGAAGGAAAGTTATGACCAACCTAGATAGCATATTAAAAAGCAGAGACATTACTTTGACAACAAAGGTCCGTCTAGTCAAGGCTATGGTTTTTCCAGTGGTCATGTATGGATGTAAGAGTTGGACTGTGAAGAAAGCTGAGCACCAAAGAATTGATGCTTTTGAACTGTGGTGTTGGAGAAGACTCTTGAGAGTCCCTTGGACTGCAAGGAGATCCACCCAGTCCATCCTAAAGGAGATCAGTCCTGGATGTTCATTGGAAGGACTGATGTTGAAGCTGAAACTCCAGTACTTTGGCTTGATGCGAAGAGCTGACTCATTGGAAAAGACCCTGATGCTGGGAGGGATTGAGGGCAGAAAGAGAAGGGGATGACAGAGGATGAGATGGTTGGATGGCATCACCGACTCGATGGACATGGGTTTGGCTGGACTCCGGGAGTTGGTGATGGACAGGGAGGCCTGCCGTGCTGCATTTCATGGGGTTGCAAAGAGTCGGACTCGACTGAGCAATTGAACTGAACTCTTAAGGTACTTTTCAAGTATTAGTCTATAAGTTTTCAGGGATATTTCTTAAATATTATAGTAAATAGTTTAGGTTTGCAGTCTCTTGGCTGTCACACATATTCAACTCATCTACTGCAGCTCAAAAGCAGTCACAGAAAATACGTAACCAATGGACATGGCTGTTCTCCAATAAAATTCTACTGCAAGAACAGGTGGTTGGTCCACAAGCTATAATTTCCTAGCCCCTGGACTAAGTTTTTGGCTATCTGATGAGGAAGGAAGTTACATTCTAAAGTCTTTAGTTTTGTCAACTACAGTAGAGTAACAAAGCTGAATTACTAAAATAATTATATAAATCATATTAAAATGCTCAGTGTAACTACAGATGTGAGTTCCCTCTCTCTGTATTTGGTAGTGTGAGACTATAGTGCTCAACTTCTAGATCACAGAAGAGAAGGCAGAACACTCATGGGGTGGAAAACAAATGCTTATTTGTCAAAAGACAATGACTTAAAGGTGATTTTCCTAATTTTCCATGAACAAATCCCCCCGTTATCATCTGATATCACTTTCTTGAAAGATGAAATCCAACAATTTCTTGCAAATAATCTTCCTAGGTCTTTAAGGTTTAAAAATCTCACTTTTAATATTTTATGGAAAACAATAAACATAAATTTCAATTCTCTTAAACCTTGATACTGAGAAACTTAAAGATTGACAAGTGCAATAAATTTCAAAGTAGCATGATGCTTAACAGGTAAGTTCTAGAGAGAACAGCTTTCTTGGCTTTTATTCAGCTACATGCTATTTCCTGCCTTATAACTCAGTAAGACACACAAGTCAATTAGATTCTGAAACAATAGGGAGATCACAGCTAGAAAGTGTTTTGAACCCCACAGAAAAACCTACAAAGTGAACAATCAATACACTGACTATATAAGCAAAGATTTTTGAAACTCACCATCTCTATTAGTTTCCCATTCTACATTTTCTTCTTCACTTTCTGGAGTTCTCTCCTTAGTGATTTTTATGTCTTCCTTTTCCCTATGTCTCCCTCTTGAAGATTCTTTCTAAAAAGTACATACATATATACATATGGGTTATTACATTTATAAAAACTACAAGAGGTAGTTACTATAATGCAGAATATTTCTAACTTCATCTTTGTTTCATTAAAGAATCATTTTTGCAAACACTCATCCACTAAGTGGAGGAAGTAACAAATTCTAGAGTATCATCACAATGAAAAGACTGTACTATTATCTATTTTACTAAAAAACAGCAAATGTATGAAGTTTTTAAAAGATACAATGAAAATCAAATACTTTAATATGCATTTGGTAGTATACTACATATTCAGTTTCTATATGAACATTACAGGGGTAAAGTTTAAAACAGATAAAATACAACAGGAGGAACTGTGATTATATTTTAAAACAACTAGAAAAAGGTTACACTGTTCACAGTAGAGTCTCAAAAATAACTGCTGATCCAGGACGTGTTATATATTACTAACAAACGAGCATTTAAAGACACCTAAAGGTAAATCCAAAGTCATCTAATAATTTTATAAATGCCTTAAAAGAGGGGATTTTCCCTATTTTGGTGTAGTAACTACAATATTTAGAAAAGTTATCTTTATATTGCAGCCGCAAAGCAAAAAAGTTTAACATTTTATTCCAGGTATAACAGTAGCCTACACACAAAGCAGGATAATAGTAATTCAGCTTGTAAAATTTAATGAAATATCCTATTATTTAAGATGAAAACTTGAAACCACATTTTACTAAGTGGAAAGAAAACATAACCTGTGTCATGGAATTCTCACCTTCCCATCACAGTGTCTCACTTTTATTAAGACTAAATCTTGACTATGAAAGACACTAATACACAAGGATATTAAGTGCTGTAAATTCTTTCCGGGCATTACCAGACATAAAATTTGGCTGCCTACAACACAAATTAACTTTTCTTTGTCTTATTTTTAAAGAACTCTAGTGCCCCTAAATTTTATTTATTTAAGTAGGAAGTCATGTTTTAAGTATTACTTGCTAAATGACATACATAGTTGCTGATACAACAGAGGCTGACAAATATTAAAAGACTATATAACAGAACCAGTCACGACAAAATGGTGAAAGATCAAAAAAAGAAAAGGAAAAAATAAATGCACTCCTATCTGTACATGAGATAAAAGGAGAAAAAGGAACACCATCTATTTTTACTCTTAAAATATATTGTGGAATATTAATGAAGAATTATTCTATATGCCATGCAACTTTTGAATGTTCTGTGAATTAAACCCACATACAAATGTGTGTATATAAATATATTTATGTAAATATTTAATAACATTTACCCTACATATTGAAATTATACAATTTTTGCATTGCCTATTGTTTTCCAGTATGACTCTAATACTGTCTCCAAAGATCATATATAACTGTTATTAAGTACTAGGGTAGGCTTCAATATGTGGTGGAATTTCAAGTTAGGAGATATGCTTTTGCCTAAAACTTTGTCACTATCTCACCTCAAATCAAAATCCTATGGACAGAGGAGCCTGGTGGGATACAGTCCATGCGGTGGCAAAGAGTTGGAAATGACCGATGGATTAAGCACACCTCAAATCATAACAGAGAAAACAATTTTGATAATACCTAAGGCTCAGGTCATCTTTTAAAATGTTGTATTTCCTCATTTTTTCCTCTTCAAACAATAGTGTATAACTTGTTAGGCATGTTATTCCTTGTAAAATAAAATTATTTCTCTCCTCTTGTCATATTCAAATGTAAGGGGTCTGCCATTGCTTGTCTCATGTAGTACAGAATGGTTTGCTCTACAACTTCTTGTATTTCTTGAATAGAATGGTTTGTCATCTTGCTACTCTTAAATGCAAATTACAAGTACAACCATTGATTATTATGTATTCTAAATTAATCATTCTGGAACATGTACATGCTGAAATATTTGTTAAAGAACCGCAATATTTTAGCCAATACCTATGAGATGAGATATTTTATGAATTCAGAATTATTTGGGTTTCAAAATATACTAAGTAACAATGCCAACAGGGTCTGGAGCAGCAACCTGTGATCAAACATTCTGTTATTTTTGCAGCAAAATATATGAATTCACCAACTGGATAAAGGCTATATAATAAGCGTCTTAACAATTAAGATCTGGTTTTGTTGCCAAATAAGTCTTTACCTAACTTAGGAAAAATGTTTCTTTTAGTAAAAGTCTTTTACGTTTCAGAAATGCAGTAAATAATTGTGAACTTTTACTTTCACTTTATTTCTACTTTATATCACTCATATTTAGTTCTTAAACATTATATGTATGGACAGATTATATTTACTACAAATTTTATTTCTAGCTAGTAAGGAGCCATTAACAAGATTATGATTTGAAAAGAAGTATTGAGGCTAAAAGAACAGAAAGACAATATTACTAATATAATAAGTGATTAACAACCATAATAATAAAATAATAGGGGTCCTTGAAGGAACATAATCCAACCTCATACCCCATGTAGAAAATTTTTTCCTAAATTTTGTGTAGTTGTACAGGTTTTCTATTAGAAGAATTTCAGGGGAAAAAAGTTACTCCCAAGGTCTCCACTGATAGTTCTCCACTACTGCATTGCTCCCATTTTTAGACAGTTCTAAACATTAGAAAATTATTTCATATACAGATCACAACTTTCTTATATTGCTACCTCTCCAGAATGTCTACTGATTGGAACTACTTTTGACCTCTACAATCATGTAAAAAATCAATTTACATGATTTGACATCTAAATCATGTAAAATCTAGTAATTCTTCCACATTACTAGAAAGTGGAATACTAGTACTAAATCTTTTCAATATCTTCTTATATCAGGACAAAAGTACTCTTCACACTGATCATATATTAGCATTTCATATTTTCATACCCTTTACTACTCTCTCATTTTCTCTGACACACTAATCTTGCAATGTTGCTTCAATAAAATGTGATAACTAAAATTAATTTAGTCTTGCCAGAGTAGCATTGAGTATATAGCTTCTACCTCTCCCAGTACAGAATCGAAATTATTCTTGTGTTAATGAACTTGTTTTTTGGGGGAAAGGTGTTTGGAGGAGGGAGAGGTGTTTTGGGTGGAGTTTAAATAAATTATAATTTTAAAAGCTATATAAATGTAAACTACAATTTCACATATAATGAAGCCTGTGTGTCGCACAGTCGTGTCCAACTCTTTGCAACTCCATGGACTGTATATAGCTTGCCATCTCCCTCTCCAGGGTATCTTCCCAATCCAGGGATTGAACACAGGTCTCCTGCATTGCAGGCAGATTCTTAACCCACTGAGTTACCATGGAAGCCCCATCAAAATGAAGCCTAGAAATAGGGTAAACTTCAGGGCTGGGTAAAGTAGTAATACAGTGAAATCATTGGAGATCCAATTTTCTTACTGTTTTTCTCCTTTCTCACAACACTGCTATTCCTATTGTTGACTTCACATGAAGGCACATTTCTTTTACCACAAGGACAAGCAATCTAGATTCACCCAGTATGCGCCTTTCTCCAATCAAAAAATGTTTTCTTTTAGTCTAAATAAGCCAACTTCAGTCACATGGCCACATCTGAATCAATAATTAATAAAGATAACAGCCACCAGCTAAATCAATTAGGCCTGGTTCCTAAGTCAACTGAATTAGCAAGGAGAATGGGATTGTTATGACTGCTGCTACTGCTGCTAAGTCGCTTTAGTCATGTCCGACTCTGTGCAACCCCACAGACGGCATCCCACCAGGCTCCCCCGTCCCTGGGATTCTCCAGGCAAGAACGCTGGAATGGGTGCCATTTCCTTCTCCAGCGTGTGAAAGTGAAAAGTCAAAGTGAAGTCGCTCAGTTGTGTCCAACTCTTAGCGACCCCATGGACTAGCAGCCCACCAGGCTCCTCCATCCATGGGATTTTCCAGGCAAGAGTGCTGGAGTGGGGTGCCATGACCAATGAGGGTCTAGCAGTGAATCTGGGGTCAATTCCCCAAATAGCAATGCAGCTTCAAAACGAAAAAGCGAATGGATTCTGGGAAGTTCAAAGTAATTTACACTATACCTTTGGAACTACACTTTACTTCCTCAAAGTACTGTACAATACAACACTTTTGAGAGGACTCTTGAGAGTCCTTGGACTGCAAGGAGATAAAACCAGTCAATCCTAAAGGAAATCAACCCTGAATATTCATTGAAGGACTGATGTTGAAGCTGAAGCTCCAATACTTTGGCCACCTGATGCAAACAGCTGACTCACTGGAAAAGCCCCTGATGCTGGGAAAGACTGAAGGCAGGAAGAGAAGTAAGAGAGTAAGATGGTTGGATGGCACCCCTGACTCAATGGGCATGAGTTTAAGCAAACTCCAGGAGATGGTGAAGGACAGGGAAGTCTGGCGTGCTGCAGAAGTTTATGGGGTTGCAAAGAGTCGGACATGACTGATGGACTGACCACAACACTTCTGACAACCGCAGAGGCCATAAAAGTAAAAAAATATACTTTCCAACCTACTGAAGATTTTCTTTGTTCACCTTTACTAATGCATTTCGGACCCTCATTCTAAGGTCATTTTCCATCTTCCTGATGTATATCCTTTTAGAAATTATGTAATCAAAGTTTCCTAGTAATCAACACCCTCAATTTTACCAAAAATTTTCTTTATTATATCTTCATTCTTGAAAAACAGTTTTTCTGGGCAAATAACTATGGGTTCACATATTCATCTCAGCTTTGAAAATATCATTCCACTGTATTTTGGCTTCTATTGTTGTTACTGATGTTGCCCATCATCCCTTTGTAGAAAGATCTGCCTTTTATCTTTGGGTGTTTTCAATATTTTCTCTATGCCTCTCATGTTCTGCAGTTTTAATACTCTACTTGATGATATGTATTGTGCTTTCTGTATCTGTAGGCATATGTCTCATCAATTATGGAAAATTCTCAGCCACTATTTCTTTCAACACTGCCTTTCCCATATTCTATTCCCCTCCCCCAAGGATTCCAATTAGATGTACATTAGATTTACTAAGTTTTTCACCCACAATTATGAATTTCTTATATATTTTTTATAACCTTGTCTTTATAGGCTACATTCTGGATAAACTCTTCAACACCACTTTCCAACTCACCAATTCTCTGTTTGGAGATTATGGTTCTCACCTTAAGGTTTTCAAACCTTTTCAGTTGGGACACTTTTGACCAAGGCTGAAAACTTAAATGAACAATGCTTCATTGTGGCTTCTGGCCTGAACACGAGCCCAACAACTTAGCTCACTATATGCCTTTTAGGATACACATAACTGACATTTTGAAATTTTAAAATGATTCACAGATGTGAGATTTTGGATTATTTCAACATTATAGAAATATGGACAGCAAAGAAATTTAGATCTACACTTAGGAAACTATATTTTATTTGTACTATACTGAAGAAAAATCCCATAATAGGGTTATCAGAGGTTTTATTTTATGAAGAAAAAGAAAACCTAGCTTGTCTCAGAATAAGCAGAGTCACAAATAAATAAGATTATAAACTTCAAAAAACATTCAACAGATAACAAAGATCAGGTCATCTTCAAACACCACATTTTAAAAATACAAACGGGAGAGGACAATTATTAATATCTCTGTAACTGTGTACCTAATAATATTGCACTGAACAGCACAAACAGGGACAGGGAGAGAACTAGATAGAAACACACTGCTACTAAGATACTTTAAAAGGCATCCTCAGTGTTCCAGTTCAAGATAGCAGAGTAGAACGATGTACGCTTATATCCCCCTGTGAGAGGACCAAAATCACAGCAAGCTGTTGAACAACCATTGACAGGAGGATGCTGGAACCCTCCAAAAAATGATACCCCAAAGTATATCAAGTCTAAAGACAAAGAAGCTACAATGAGATGGTAGGAGGGGCACCGACATGATAAAATCCCATACACACCGGGTGGGCAACCCACAATCTGGAGAACGATAATACCTAAGAAATTTTCCCACTGTTGTCAAGGTTCTGAGCCCCATGTCAGGCTTCCCAGCCTGGGGATCTGGCAAAAGGACAGGGAATCTCCAGGGAATCTTGACTTTGAAGGTCAGTGGAATGTGCTTACAGGATTTCCACAGTACTGGGGAAAACAGAGACTCTACTCTTGGAGGGCAGCACAAACAAAATCCTGTGTGCATCAAGACCCAGATGAAAGGAGCAGTGATCCCACAAGAGGCTGAACCAGATCTACCTGCTAGTCCTGGAGGGTCTCCTGTGGAGGCGTGCATCGGTAGGTGCTCACCACAAGGACTGGGGCACTGGCAGCAGTTCTGGAAGGGGCCCCCTTGCATAATCCTCTTGGAGGTGGCCATCAACCCTAACACAGAGCCTCTAGACCCCAGGGCTGGGTCACCTCAGGCTAAACAACTAACAGGAAGGGAGCACAGTCTCACCCATCAGTTCAGTTCAGTGGCTCAGTCATCTGACTCTGCAACCCCATGGATGCAGCACACCAGGCTTCCCTGTCCATCACCAACTCCCACAGCCTACTCAAACTCACGTCCACCGAGTTGGTGATGCCATCCAACCACCTCATCCTCTGTCATCCGCTTCTCCTCCTGCCTTCAGTCTTTTCCAGCATCAGAGTCTTCTCCAATGAGTCAGTTCTTCACATCAGGTGGCCGAAGTATTGAGTTTCAGCTTCAGGATCAGTCCTTCCAATGAATATTCAGGACTGATTTCCCTTAGGACTGACTGGTTTATCTTCCTGCTGTCCAAGGGACTCTCAAGAATCTTCTCCAACACCACAGTTCAAAAGCATCAATTTTTCGGTACTCAGCTTTCTTTATGATCCAACTCTCACATCCATAGATGACTACTGGAAAAACCATAGCTTTGATTATACAGACCTTTGTTGGTAAAGTAATGTCTCTGCTTTTTAATATGTTGTCTAGGTTTGTCACAGCTTTTACTGAGCATGGCCCTGCCCATCAGAACAAGACCCAGTTTTCCCCACCACCAGTGCCCCCATCAGGACTCTTATACAAGCCTTCTAGTCATCCTCTCAGCCGCTGCCTGTGACCTCGGGCATCGGGTAGCTCCTCTAGGCCGCTGCCCCTGACCTCGGACGTGGTAGCTCAAATTACCACACGATTGCACTCATATCACATGCTAGTAAAGTGATGCTTAAAATTCTCCAAGCCAGGCTTCAGCAATACGTGAACCGTGAACTTCCAGATGTTCAAGCTGGTTTTAGAAAAGGCAGAGGAACCAGAGATCAAATTGCCAACATCCGCTGGATCATCAAAAAAGCAAGAGAGTTCCAGAAAAACATCTATTTCTGCTTTATTGACTATGCCAAAGCCTTGGACTGTGTGGATCACAATAAACTGTGGAAAATTCTGAAAGAGATGGGAATCCCAGACCACCTGACTTGCCTCTTGAGAAACCTGTATGCAGGTCAGGAAGCAACAGTTAGAACTGGACGTGGAACAACAGACTGGTTCCAAATAGGAAAAGGAGTATGTCAAGGCTGTATATTGTCACCCTGCCTATTTAATTTATATGCAGAGTACATTATGAGAAATACTGGGCTGGAGGAAGCACAAAGCTGCAATCAAGACTGCTGGGAGAAATACCAATAACCTCAGATATGCAGATGACACCACCCTTATGGCAGAAAGTGAAGAAGAACTAAAGAGCCTCTTGATCAAAGTGAAAGAGGAGAGTGAAAAAGTTGGCTTAAAGCTCAACATTCAGAAAACGAAGATTATGGCATCCGGTCCCATCACTTCATGGCAAATAGATGGGGAAACAGTGGCTAACTTTATTTTTCTGGGCTCCAAAATCACTGTAGATGGTGACTGCATCCATGAAAGAGAAACAATATATAAATCCAAAAGCTTACTCTGAAAATAAACTACTGACTAACCTAATGAAGAAAACAGGGAGAAAATAACAAGTATTCAAAATCCTCTGACAATGTGAAAACAGTTATTAGAACAGAGAAAAAGGAAAAATGTGACTTCACACAACTCTATGCAAACTAGTTTAAAAGTCTATTCAAAATACACAATTTTCTAAAAAAAATATTTAACAAAACTGACTGAAAGACCAAAAGTCTATTCATTTCCATTGGAAAAATAAATTCTTAAAAATAAAGAACTTTTTCATACAATAGTACCAGACTCAGATGGTTTCACATAGGAATTCTACCAAATCTTTCAAGAGCAGAAAATCACAATACCACTTAAGATATTATTAGAGCAACTACTATGTATAAAATAGATAACTAATGAGAACCTCCTATGTAGCACAGGCACCTCTACTCAATGCTCTGGTAACCTAAACAGGATGGAAATGCAAAAAAAGAGGGGATATATGTACAGGCTTCCCCGGTGGCTCAGCTGGTAAAGAATCCACCCGCAACGCAGGAGACCTGGGTTTGATCCCTGGGTTGGGAAGATCCCTTGGAGAAGGGAATAAATGGCTACCCACTCCAGTATTCTCACTTGGAGAATTCCATGGACTATATAGTCCATGGGTGGGATCACACAGAGTCAGAGGTGACTCAGCAACTTTCACTCTCATATATACAGCTAATTCATTTTGCTGTACAGCAGAAACCAAAACAACACTGTAAAGCAACTTCAGTAGAATACACACTCTTCTCAAGCTCACAAAGAATACTCGCCAATGTGGGCCACATTCTGGACCATAAAACAAACTTTTAAAAGAATAAAAATCATATAATGTCTAATCTCAAACCACAATGGAATTAAACTTGAAATCAATAACAGGAAGATGGCTGGATAATTCCAAAATATGTGGAGATTAAATAAAATACTTCTACTTAACACATGGGTCAAAGAAGAAATCTCAAGAGAAAATTCAAAATATTTCAAACTAAATGAAAATACAATTCAATTTCTCTAAATTTGTGTAATGAAGTGAAAACTGTTGAGAGAAATTTATAGCATTGAATTCATATAGTAGAAATGAAGAAAGTTCTAAAATCAATAATCTAAGTTTCTACCTTAGAAAACTAGAAAAAGAGCAACTGAAATCTAAAGCAGAAGAAAAACAACAAGTAGAGCAAAAATCAGTAGCAATGAATATAGGAAATCAATGGGGAAAAAAAAAATCAACCAAAGTCATTTCTTTGAAAAGATCCAAGTTTCTATACAAGCTAAGAAAAAAAGAAGAGAAAAATTACCAACATCAGAAACAAAAAGAGACATCAATACAGATTCCAAGGATATTTAAAGAATAAAGCAATACTATAAACAATGCTATGCCCACAAATCTGATAACCTAGACGAAATGGACTAATTACTTCAAAGACATAATCTGCCAAAACACACACGTCAACCATAAACAATCTGAACAGAATTATATCTATTAAAGAAACTGAGTTAATAGTAAATCTTTCAAAACCTAAAGCACCAAACCCATATGGGTTCATGTGTGAATTCCATCAAGCATTTAAGAAAGAAATTATACCAATTCTCTACAATCTCTTCCAGAAGACAGAAGCAAAGGGAATACTTTCTGAATTATTCTAAGGATAGCATTAGTATCTAAGTATTTGATACCAAAACCAGATGAAGACATAACAACAACAACAACAAAAACACACAATTATTTCTCATGGACATCAATGTAAAAACCCTAAACATATTAGCAAAATATAAGCAAATAAAATCCAACAACATGTAAAAATAATTATACACCACAACCAAGTGAGATTTATACCAGATATGCAAGGGTGGTTCAACATTCAAAAATCAATCAAGGTAATCCATCACATTAACAGACTAATAAGAAAGAAAAGAAAAGATGACATGATCATATCAATAAACATAAAAAGTATTTGACAAAATGCAACACTCACATTTGTGATTAAAAATCCTTAGCAAACTAAAAAGGGAACTTCTTCAACTTGATAAAGAACATCTATACAGAGCCTACAGTTACCATTATATTTAATGGTGAGAAGTTTTCTTCCAGTAGGATTCCTAACATGTTTCTCTCACCATGTCTTTTCCCCATCATAATGGAAGTCCTAGCTAATGCAATAAAAGAAAGAAAGTATACAGATTGAGAAGGAAAAAATATGTGTCTTTGTTCACAGATGACATGACTGTCTATGTAGAAAGAATCAACAAATCTGTGGGTTGCTTTGAATAGCACAGGTATTTTAAGAATACTAATTCTTCCAATCCATGAGTACAATATATCTTTCCATTTGTGTTGTCTTCAATTCCTTTCATCAATGTCTTAACAGTTTTCAGTGTATAGATCTTTTACTTCCCTGGTTAAATTTATTTCTATGTATTTTAATCTTTGTGATCCAGCTGTAAATAGGTTTTTAATTTCTCTAATAGATCATTAGTGTATAGAAATGCTACAGATTTCTGTATACTCATATCCTGCAACTTTACTGAATTTGTTCATTAGTTCTATCGGCTTTCTGATGGATCTTTAGGGTTTTCTATATATACTACCATGTCACTTGCAAATAGTCAGGTATATGTGTGTGTGTATATGTTGGTATACTGAAGTGGCAGGATAATCCAATCATTTAGTTTCTAGGTTACCTATAGAGAAACAAGTAGAGAGATCAAGAAGATAAAAGGTAGATTTTTCTGAATGTAACCCATTCTGTAGATTTAACTGTGAAACCATGAGGTCCTCATTAGAGCAGTAGGAATCAGTCTCATAACTTTGAAACCATGGAAATGTTCTACATATTTAACAAAATTTAAAAAAACCCTAAAACTAAAATCAAACTGTAATGAATCAACTCAACCACATCATATTTGTGGTTTAACCACACAGACTGCTCAAGTGA
Organism: Bos taurus; assembly: GCF_002263795.3. Lineage (NCBI taxonomy): Eukaryota > Metazoa > Chordata > Mammalia > Artiodactyla > Bovidae > Bos > Bos taurus. Next base: position 16,117,423 of record NC_037339.1, read on the forward strand.
CTTAAAATACAATAATTTGCACTTTGCTGTACAGCAGAAACACACTGTAAGTTAATGAAAATTAATTTTTTAAAAATACAATAATCTGACTATCTATCCCTAACAAATTCATGGGGCAGGAAGATCCCCTGGAGAAGGGATAGGCTACCCACACCAGTATTCTTAGGCTTTCCTGGTGATTCAGATGGTAAAGAATCTGCCTGCAATGCGAAAGACCTGGGTTGGATACCTGGGTTGGGAAGATCCCCTGGAGGAGGGCATGGCAACCCACTCCAGTATTCTTGCCAGAAAAATTCCCATGGACAGAGGAGCCTTATCAGGCTACAGTCCATGGGGTCGCAAAGAGTCAGACACTACTGAGTGACTAAGCACAGCATCCCTAACATCAATTTCACAGATATTTCCCTCATGGGTTATAGTCTAAGAACTACAAAGATCTTAAACTGTTCTAAGTAATCGTATTATTAGTAACACTATTGTTAATTATTCTGTAACTATTAAAAAGTAAGATAATGCAAATGAAAGTCAGCAGGGACTAAAATCTTTAGCACAAAAGTGATACAACTATAAAATCAAAGAATTAGGTAAAAGCCTTTCAATTCTAAATTTGAATTATTTGAATTTGTGCTTGTTTGCAAGTTTTTAAAGAGTACTTTTAAAAAGTACTTGTACTTTTGTACTTCCCAGTTGAAATGCAATGAAAAGTCCTAAAAAATGACTAAGTTAGTGGTTTCCAAGTAGTGGTCCTGAAATACCATCCCCCAATAAAAGAACCTGGACTATAGGGGAAAATGGCTGACTGAACAGAGGGTATAAAATACACAAAATGAGCTGCAAACATCTTAACAGAAACAAAGAAACTATCAAGGACTACTGAAGCTGTGTCAATATACGGCAGGATATATTAATAATTGGACTTCATCAAAATTAAAAGATATCTTAAAAGACACGACCAAGGAAATGAAAAACCAAGTCACAATACTGGGAAACAGCTCCCTTGGTTGCTCAGCTGGGAAAGAACCCGCCTGCTAATGCAGAAGACACAAGAGACGTGAGTTCCACCCCTGAGTAAGGAAGATCCCCTGGAGAAAGATACAGCAACCTGCTCCAGTATTCTTGTCTGGAAAATTCCATGGACAGAGGAGCCTAGCGGTGGAGTCAGGCAGAGAGTCAGACACAACTGAGTGCACATACACACACACGTACCAGGAAAATATATTTGCAGTACATATATCTTCCATATGACTGGTGTTATTCAAAACATATAAGAACCATAAATCTGTATAAGACAAACAGCACAACTTATAAGCAAAAGATGGAAACAGACACTTCACCAAAAAAAAGGCAATAAACACATGAAAAGATGCTCAACATCACTAAACACAGAGAAATGCAGATTAAAACCACTAGATACCTAGCAGAACAATGTCAAGTGTTGGCCAAAATGTAGAGCAACTGAAACTCCCATACACTACGGGCTGAGATGTAAAATGAAATAACCATTAGGGAAAACTATCTGGCAGTTTCTTATAAAGCTAAAAGTACACATGACGTAAGACTCAGCAATTCCACTTTTAGGTATTTACCCACAGAAAACATACATCCACACAAAGACCTGTACACAAATGTTAATAGAAGCTTTATTCATAATAGCCAAAAACTAGAAAACAACTCTTAAGTATCCATCAACTGGGGAATGGATAAACAAATTCTGTTTATCCATTTGTCCCATTACATCCGTATAATAGGACACCAGTCCACAATAAAAGGAATAAACTGTTGACACAAACTACAACATGGCTGCATTTCGAAAGTATTATGCTAAAGGAACCAAGATACAAGAATATATAACATCTGACTCCATATAATGAGAGACCAGAGGTTGTCAGGAGCCTGGTTTGGGAGGAAACTGACTCTAAAAGGACATGAAGATAGGTTCTGGAGTTGATGGAAATGCTCATATCTTGACTGTGGTGGTGGTTATACAGCTGTGTACATTTGTCAAGACTCAAATGGTACACTTTAAATAAATACATTTTATTCTTTGCAAATTATTCACAGCAAACTTTTTAAGAGCTCAGGATCTAATACCAAGACCTCCCACAAGCTAAGGAAGGAACATTTGAGCAAAAAAAAAAAAAGAATAAAAGAATAGTAGCAGTCTTTTGGACTGTGAAGAAGGCTGAGCGCCGAAGAATTGATGCCTTTGAACTGTGGTGTTGGAGAAGACTCTTGAGAGTCCCTTGGACTGCAAGGAGATCCAACCAGTCCATTCTGAAGGAGATCAGCCCTGGGATTTCTTTGGAGGGAATGATGCTAAAGCTGAAACTCCAGTACTTTGGCCACCTCATGAGAAGAGTTGACTCACTGGAAAAGACTGGGATGCTGGGAGGGATTGGGGGCAGGAGGAGAAGGGGACGACAGAGGATGAGATGGCTGGATGGCATCGCTGACTCGATGGACATGAGTCTGAGTGAACTCCGGGAGTTGGTGATGGACAGGGAGGCCTGGCGTGCTGCAATTCATGGGGTAGCAAAGAGTCTGACATGACTGAGCGACTGATCTGATCTGATCTCTGATCTGAGCAGTCTTAGATTAAGTCAGAGACATCAATAAGAACTCATGTTTAGCTCAATACAGATAAAGACTGTTACTAGTAATATTTATAGATATATGGATATAAATCAGTTAGTATACACACATGTATTTCTTTGCTCTGTCAGCTGAGAGGGCCTAAAAGGAAGACCAATCCAGCAGGAACAAGCACACCTAGCACCCAGATTTTTGCTCTCTCCTAGCCATCAGAGAGGGCAATGGCACCCCACTCCAGTACTCTTGCCTGGAAAATCCCATGGATGAGGAGCCTGGAAGGCTGCAGTCCATGGGGTCACTGAGGGTCAGACACGACTGAGCGACTTCACTTTCACTTTTCACTTTCACGCACTGGAGAAGGAAATGAAAACCCACTCCAGTGCTCTTGCCTGGAGAATCCCAGGGACGGGGGAGCCTGGTGGGCTGCCGTCTCTGGGGTCGCACAGAGTCGGACAAGACTGAAGTGACTTAGCAGCAGTAGCAGCAGCAGCCATCAGCGAAAAACCCTGTGCTACCAATACAAATAGGCCCACATGGAAACTAAAGACACCAGCTGACTACCAGCATCCACAACCAGACATGTGGGTACAGAAACTTCCAAATGACTCCCACCTCCAGCATTCTAGTACTTTACTGAGGTTACAGACATAAAGGAAGAGGTAAGTCATGCTTACTGTATCCTTTCTGATTTCCTGACAGAATACATGAACAAAACAAATGGTTGTTTTACACCAAGGTTTGCTAACTGGAACTCCTTTTAATGCTATCAAAGAAGTATTTGCAGATCATGCAAGACTAAAAAACATACTAATTTTTTATATAAAATAAACGTTTTTATCTACACTTAAAAATTACCATAATCATTCCTGTACTATACATTATCAAAGTCTTCAGTTCAGTTGCTCAGTATTGTCTGACTCTTTGTGACCCCATGGACTGCAGCCAGGCCTCCCTGTCCATCAGCAATTTCTGGAGCTTGCTCCAACTCATGTCCATTGAGTCCGTGATGTCATCCAACCATCTCATCCTCTGTCATCCCCTTCTCCTCCTACCTTCAGTCTTTCCCAGCATCAGGGTCTTTTCAAATGAATCAGTTCTTTGCATCAGGTGGCCAAAGTATTGGAGCTTCAGCTTCAGCATCAATTCTTCCAATGAATATTCAGGACCAATTTCCTTTAGGATGGACTGGTTGGATCTCCTTGCAGTCCAAGGGACTCTCAAGAGTCTTCTCCAACACCACAGTTCAAAAGCATCAGTTCTTTGGCGCTCAGCTTTCTTTATAGTCCAACTCTCACATCTATACATGATCACTGGAAAAACCATAGCCTTGACTAGACAGACCTTTGTCGGCAAAGTAATGTCTCTGCTTTTTAATATGCTGTCTAGGTTGGTCATAACTTTCCTTCCAAGGGGCAAGAGTCTATTTCATGGCTGCAATCACCATCTGCAGTGATTCTGGAGCCCCCCCCCCCAAATAAAGTCTCTCACTGCTTCATTGTTTCCCCATCTATTTGCCATGAAGTGATGGGACCAGATGCCATGATTTTAAAGTTTTTTGAATGTTGAGTTTTAAGCTAACTTTTTCACTCTCCTCTTTCACTTTCATCAAGAGGCTCCAGGTGGTTTATACTGTATTTCCACTTATACCCTTATCCTTCTCTTCTAAACCTTTTCCTTTGAAATAAATAAGACTACTCACCCATTCTACTTAATCCTATAGATTCACTTCTCAAATTTTTAATTTGATGACTCTCTACTCTTCCTGTTTTACATTTACTGTGCTTTATTCTTTCCAGAGAATTTTCACATGTATGTAAATTCCAAAGAACTTTCACATATATGCAGTTATAGTTATGTTCTCACTATAACTTGTGACATATTGGTGCAGGTATCTTTATTCTAAAGATGAAAAGCAAGGCCAAGACACTTACTTAAGAATAGATATAAAACTTTAATTACCCTTTGTGACTTAAAGTCCTCCACTACATGAGTCAGCTTTTTGTAACAGATCTAGTCTTGTGCTCTTCCTTAGTCAGTGCGACTTCTTTTTCATCTAGGCAGATGCACCAAGATGCAGAAAAACAAGAAGGAAATTTTTTTAGGTGATGAGGGGATGGCAATGGGGAACAGGAATGAACTGTGTGGGGGACTATGAAGCAAAACTAATGATTCTGTATACATTCTGGGAGGTACAGATCCCAGAGATAGAAAACTTCACGTTAGAAATCAGTTCTCAATGCATGCCTTAATCATCAACAAATGCTTAAATATTCCTCCTGACTCTACAACAGAATTTGGCTTTCAAAGCTATTTATCTTTGTTTTCGAATTACATAAAATAACAAACCTCTGTTAGAGAAAACACAATTCAACTACGGCATCTGGAAAGCTGTACAGATTGGGTGAAAGTTTCCAGCACCGTAAGAATACACATATTATTTCATAAATGTTCTAAAATCACATAACAGTGTCTGCGCAAATACAGAAAACAGTGTCAAAAAATAGTTGTCCATGATGCTATGAGCAGAGTGTACAAAAGAGCCAGAAAGCAATTTTCTCTCATTTCCATCTTGGTTAATGGCATGGAAAGCCTGTAGTTACACTTAACAGCTTCCTTCCACTCATTCTGTTAGTCATCAAATCCTACCTGCTCTATCTCGTATAAGCCTCTCACCATGTTAAATTCAGTTCCATTATATCAAGTTTGGTTTAGATCACCCAGACCAGCCAATATGTCCAAAATACTGCCAACACACAACCAACATAAAAGTTATTAACAAGATATTTGACTTTCTTTTCATACTAAGTCTTTGAAATTCAGTATGTTTTTTATACTTAACAGCATATCTCAATTTAGACTAGCTACACTTTAGGTCATCAGGAGTTCTTAACACTGGCTACACATTAGAATGACTTTTCATTCATTCAATAAGTGACCTTACTAGTTCCAGGGTATGGAGGAGAATTGGTAAACAAGATAGATCTCGTCAGCCCTCATCTCACATACGCATGCAATTCAGTTTCACAGGTTCTCAAACACACCAGTCCTCTAAAACCCCATATTGTTATAACGTGTTGGTTTTCTTCCTCTTCCTAGACTTTCACCTCTCCCCTCCATCTATTCTTCAATACCCATTGCAAATGTCACTTCTCTCTGAAGTGTACTCTGCTTCCCCAGGCAGTTATTTTTTCCCCTCCATTGTGAGCTTTGCTCATCTTTCTAACACTACCACACTCTATAGAATTAGAGTCTATGAATTTGTCTCTCCACAAAATCAGGGTGTGTCAATCTCCTAATTCAGACACATTGGAGTTGAGACCAGTGACAGAGAAACAGTGGACTCACAGTTAGTTTGTGGAAAACCACACACATGCTATCTTAGTTACGCTATGTTATCTGCTATAGTTGCCCCCACCTAAACTACATCTGATTTGCCCACAGAAATTCATCACGTGAAGATCAAGAGTCATACATGTTACAATAGGGAATGTATCACAGAAATGATCAACACCTGTTTTCATGCCAGATATGTAACTCAATATAATTAATACCTGGCATCCTAACTTATTAACAGTTTTCTCTAAATTTGAATAATGAATTCCCTAAAACCTGACTACTTGTGAATCTTGAGACTTTATCCCTTAGGTGTACATGAAGCTCAGTGTCTTTGAGGGCTTTCTCATCAAGGAAAAGGGAGAATCAGGCTTTGAATTTCTTAACAAAATATCAACTTTGCTGTCTACTAAAATGATATGAACATATAAACTTTTATGATCAATAATTACTTACATTTAGGTATCTGTTAAAAACCTAAATCTTCAATGTCTATATTCATCTTCTATTAACAGCCTCAAACTATAATAGAGAGAAAAACCTAAAGAGCTATTCTTATACAAGAACATACCATTTATTAAGCTGTCATCATAGTCAGTCATGTTACTTGATTTACATATATTTTCTTCACAGTAACACAATAATATGGATATCACCTCCATTTTACAGATAAGAAAAATGACAGTAGCATTAAATAATAATTCCTAATGTGTTCAGAATATGAATTCTAGATGTCTGCCTTTTACATTAAGTACAATCCAGCTAATGGTATGCTAGAGCCAGCTCACACTGATTCATAAGAGGCAACTGTTAAATTTTTAGAAAATGCACAAGCTGTAATTAAAAATTAAATCATATAAACTAACAATTAAGTAATATTAAAAACAAAGGCAATAATTACTCAAAACTCACTTTCTAAATATTTTACTATAGTTTCTTTTGTGGTTTTGTGTGTGTGTGTGTATTCCCACACTTTCCAACTCTGTACTCAGTGATACCATTTTAGTAGCTTGAAACTAACCATGATAGGAGTATGTACGCCAAAGAAACTGGTAAATCCTACAATTTTTTTTTTCTGAGTGGTTGTCAAACATTTACCAGCAAACCACGGTGTCCACTCATTATCCTGATACATTTCATTATTCTTTATATATTTTGGATCCAAGTCCCTTAAATATGTAATACACATGCTTGCTCAGCTCCTACCCAGAAATTCTGATTCAGTAGATTAAGGGTAGAGTATCAAAAAAAAAAAGGGTAGAGTATCTGCATGTGTGTTTTGAAAGAGACCATCTCTCCTCCAAAAGAATTCTGATACATATCACCAGCCGAGAACTACCATGTGAGATTTCTAAAAGGGCTTAACATATCACATCAGACATTAGAAAACTACATACTTAAGACTGTATTCAAGTCCCCAAAGATAAGTCTTTACAAGCTACAATATAAAATTGTGACACAGCTTTTTTTTTCAGGATCAAAACAGCCATAAGAAAGCTTCTATATTTCTAAAACTATCAAAGAGGTTGTTGCTCAAACAATTCAGTAACTTTCATAAAAAGGCTATAATGAGACAACCAGATATCCACATGCAAAAGAATGAGGTTGAGCCCTTCTCTCACACCATAAAAAAAGGACTGGCCAAAAAGTAAGCTTGTGTTTTTCCATAACACCTCTGGAAAAACCTGAACGAACTTTTTGGTCAACCCATTAAAAATTAACTCAAAATGGGTCAAAGATTTAAATGCAAGAACTAAAGCTCTAAGATTCTTTGAAGAAAACAAGCATAAATCTTTCTGATCTTGAATCAGACAACAGTTTCTTAAATATGACACCAAAAGCAGAAGTAACAACAAAAATATAAATTGGATTTCATCAAATTAAAAACATTTGTGTTTTAAAGGACACCATCAAGAACATGCAAACACAATCCATAGAAGAATATTTCTGCCAACTGTATATATAAGGGACTTGGATCCAAAATACATAAAGAATTCTTACAAATCAACAATAAAAAGATAACCCAATCTAAAAATGGACCCAGGATCTGAACATTTCTCCAAAGAAGATAAACAAATGGCCAATAAGCACACAAGAAGATACTCAACATCACTAGCAATCAGAGAAAAGTAAGTCAAAACCACATGACATTACCAATAAAATAGCTATATCAAAAAGTAGGATAACAAATGTTGGCAAGGATGTGGAGTATTAGAAATCTCACACACTACTCTAAGGATTTTAAATAGCGCAGCTGCTTTGGAAAACATCCCAGCAATTCCTTGAAAGATTAAATATAGTTACCATATGACTCAGCAATCTCACTCCCACACATAAACTCAAGAGAAATGAAAACACATGGCCACGCAAAAACCTGTATACCAATGTTCATAACAGCGTTATTCGTAACAGCCAAAATGCAGAAATAACCCAAATATTCACCAACCTCACATGCACTCATCTCACACGCTAGTAAAATAATGCTCAAAACTCTCCAAGCCAGGCTTCAGCAATACTTGAATGGTGAACTTCCTGATGTTCAAGCTGGTTTTAGAAAAGGCAGAGGAACCAGAGATCAAATTGCCAACATCCGTTAGATCATGGAAAAAGGAAGAGCGTTCCAGAAAAACATCTATTTCTGCTTTATTGACTATGCCAAAGCCTTTGACTGTGTGCATCACAATAAACTGTGGAAAATTCTGAAAGAGATGGAATACCAGACCACCTGACCTGCCTCTTGAGAAATCTGTATGCAGGTCAGAAGCAACAGTTAGAACTGGACATGGAACAACAGACTGGTTCCAAATAGGAAAAGGAGTACGTCAAGGCTGTATATTGTCACCCTGTTTTTTTAACTTATATGCAGAGTACATCATGAGAAACGCTGGGCTGGAAGAAGCACAAACTGGAATCAAGATTGCTGGGAGAAGTATCAATAACCTCAGATATGCAGATGACACCACCCTTATGGCAAAAAGTGAAGAGGAACTAAAAAGCCTCTTGATGAAAGTGAAAGTGGAGAGTGAAAAAGTTGGCTTAAAGCTCAACATTCAGAAAACGAAGATCATGGCATCTAGTCCCATCACTTCATGGGAAATAGATGGGGAAACAGTGAAAACAGGGTCAGACTTTATATTTTTAGGCTCCAAAATCACTGCAGATGGTGACTGCAGCCATGAAATTAAAAGATGCTTACTCCTTGGAAGGAAAGTTATGACCAACCTAGATAGCATACTGAAAAGCAAAGACATTACTTTGCCAACAAAGGTCCGTCTAGTCAAGGCTGTGGTTTTTCCAGTGGTCATGTATGGATGTGAGAGTTGGACTGTGAAGAAGGCTGAGCACCAAAGAACTGATGCTTTTGAACTGTGGTGTTGGAGAAGACTCTTGAGAGTCCCTTGGACCTCAAGGAGATCCAACCAGTCCATTCTGAAGGAGATCAGTCCTGGGATTTCTTTGGAAGGAACGATTCTAAAGCTGAAACTCCAGTACTTTGACCACCTCATGAGAAGAGTTGACTCATTGGAAAAGACTCTGATGCTGGGAGGGACTGGCAGCAGGAGGAGAAGGGGACGACAGAGGATGAGATGGCTGGATGGCATCACTGACTCGATGGATGTGAGTCTGAGTGAACTCCAGGAGTTGGTGATGGACAGGGAGGCCTGGCATGCTGCCATTCATGGGGTCGCAAAGAGTCGGACACGACTGAGCAACTGAACTGAACTGAACTGAATGAATGGATACACAGAACGTGATGTATCAATACAATGGAATGCTGTTTGGCAAAAACAAAGAATGAAATACTGCTACATCCCATAAGCTGACATGCACCTTGAAAACACTATGCTAAGTCAAAGAAGCCAGTTACCAAAAACCCCACATACAGTATGACGCTATATGAAATAACCAGAACAGGCACATCTATGTGACAGTCTAACTGGAACAGTGGTTGCCTAAGGCTGGTGGTCAGTTGAGGGGCCAGGGAAATGATCACTAAAGGGTATGGGGTTTTCTTTCTGGGGTGATGAAATTGTTCTAAAACTGACTGTGGTAATGGATATAGGACTCTTATGAATTTATGAAAAACTACCCAAGTGTACACTTTAAATGGGTGAACTGTATCTCTATAAATTTGTTTCAAATGCACACACAAGAGCATGATATATTTCTTTTAAAAATATTTACTTCTGGGAAATTTCCATTCCTGACAAACATCTGTATTTTCTTTTAATCAATAAACTACATCATAAACTGTGCTCTCTTTTCATTTCACTGGCAGGAAATTCACACTAAATTCTGTGATCATAGTTCAGTTTCTGCCACCACCATGCCTTGCCTTCATTGTTTTAATTTAAAAGTGTTTTACTGCAAGCCTTTTCAGTCTTTCTTGGAAGTAGGCAGGAATTGATGGCTGGCTACATTCTGAAAACTTAAGAATACATTTAGATATTCATGATGTCCACCAAGGTACAGAAATCCTATGAAGTGCAGCTGGCGCTCTGCCAACCAGTTCCCATCATCTTAACCAAGAACTAAAATGGTGAAATTATGAATTTTCCCAGAGGACTTTTTTCCTCTAAACTACATTATCCATATAGAACATTATAATGTAATATTACACACTTACCATATATTTAGCACATAAGCTAATATTTAAAATAGAATATATATAATAAATCACTGCTAAAATTTAACTTTGTTTCAGGAAATTCATTCCTACCCTAACAGGTGAGGATGACTCCTCTGTATTTCGTTTCTGGGACTCAGAGTCCACATCTTGGCGCTTGTTCTTCATTCTTTCTCTAAGATCCCCTGTAGGTCTTTCTGGTGACCTTTAAACCAAAAAAACAAAAACAAAACAAAAAAACAAAATAACAAAAATCTGTATTTATATAACATTTCATAAGAATATATTTATAGAAACAACCCTACAAAACTCTAATTTTTCTACTATCCATGACTACTAAAGTTCAGAAAAGTAAATTTCAGCTTAAACATTAATATATAAAAAATATGAGCATCACTTACAAGTTTTCTCCCAATACCAATCAAAATGCATACATTAAAATTCCATGGGGTGGCAGGTGCTGATGATAGTAATAAGGAACTATACATGAGCTGAGAGAAAGGAAGTTGTCATTAACAGTTTGTTTTCCTATTAATCACACAAATATACTAGTTATATTTGAAAGCAAACAGCAAAATTAATCTAGAAACAACAATATTATTTACACATGTATGTGGCTGGATGCAACATCAACTATGAAAATATTTTATGCATCTCAAGAATCAAAGCAAATATTCCTATATTTTTAATGTTATTTAATGTTAATGTTAATTAATGTTATTCTTAATTGTTCTTAAATTTGAAATTATTTCAGAATAAAAAGCAGTTGAAAAATTCAAAGTAAGATTTGAATTTTATACTTTTTATACTTTGCTATGGACTGGTTTTATTTAGGGAAAATACACATATTAATATTCAATACTGGTAAAGCTTCATAATTTATACTAGCCATTTGATAAATGGCTGTTCAATCATTTTCACACCATCACTAAGAAGAAAAACAAAAGTAGAGACAGAAAACATACTGCCTTAAAAAATATTCCTAGAGCACCAGTAAAAGAGGGCAAGAATTATTAAGAAATGCTATGGCCCTCTTTAGCCACCAAAGAATACTGTATATAATATTTTTAAAAGATATAAACAAATTACATAAATATTCACATCTATTTCAAGTAATAGTTGATCAATCAACTCCTTTATCAATCATTAATACAAATCACATGGTTAGTGAAAAAATAATTTTAGTCAATTCTTTTTAAGGGATCTCCTAACATTTACATTTACATGCACATTATATAGATCTATATTAAATGTTTTAACAGTTAAAGGTGAACTGGTAAATGGAATTTCTTATTAAGAACCAGCACTTAACTGCTTTAAATTATAATTATGATGCACATGTCAATTTTATGTACCCTAGTTTCCTTTATATAATAAGACAGTTTATGATAACTTGTTTCTATCCTAAATAGTACCTAACAGAATTCTCCACATATAGTAAATGCTCAGTGACTTAAATCATTTGTGACTAAACAAGTATTTCTGAAACACAATGCTTTTCTTTTCATCTTTGAATCACATTATGAACTATATTTTTCTTCCTTCCTTACAAAAAAAGGGAAAATACACAAATACAAAGAAAGTTATCAGGGGAAAAATGCACAAAATAGCAAAATTATAACAGAAATCCTTTATTCTATATCTAGTAATGACACTACTTTTTTCCATTTTAGACAAATTTCTGTGCCCATTTTCCTTACAACCACTTGTATAAAAATTCTGAGTAAGTTGATAATAAAAGTCAAAGATGAAATAAAGCATGTACTAAAAATACAGTAATATAAGCAAGACATTAAAATTACTGTAACAGTTTCCCCAGGTATGTATTTACTTATACATATTAAACTTATAAAGATTAATTTTCCCACATTGACAGAAAGGACAGATGATAATCTAAATACAAATAAAACAGAGTATTCAGCATCATAAGTAAACTAAAATGTACATTTAAGGGAACAGAAAATCAGCTAATGTTATGGTGAATTTTAAATTGTATTAAACTTCAAACTCAGTACACATACACAAAAATTCACTCAATTAAAAAACACACCTCCAAAGGTTAATGTGCAGTTTTTATACTGATGCTGAAACCAAAGCAATCAGCACATCCAATTTTAAGACTAGGTAAATTAGTTGTTTACCAATCAAGTTTAAACTCTTGTGACAATCTTTATGTATGTGACATCTTTAAACACCGTAACAAAATCATCATGAGGGAGCCGAAAGAAAAATAAAAGATTTTTTATTAGGAAGGTCTAATTTAGCCATGCCTTTATTAAAGGCAAAATGACATTCTAAATAGGTAGTATACTTATCCACATATAAATACATACTTTCATCTACCTCAGTATATTGTGATAAGAGATTTGGCAAATGTATTTTAACCTATGAAGCTTGCATTATATTATTTTTTGCAATGAAGTTTTGAATTTTGAACATCTTAAAAAGCTAAAAATTATATTCTATTTAAATTTTACTATTTCAAGAGTTGAAAGTAGTCTCTCCTCACTAAAAACAAATCCATGAAATTCTGCCATCTTAAACAGCATTTTAACATATATAACTGGGGAGCAGGGCATGAAAATAAGCCATACACATATTACAAAAACAAATTTTTAAGCAAATAAATTTTAAAGCAAACATTTTTATTAATCTTGAAATTAACAAGTAAAATAATCTTGTCAATCTTGACTACTGATAAGACTACCACCAAAATAGAAAACCTGACCAAATATATAGCAGTATTTCAAATTTTATATTAGATAAATTACAAAAGCCAAAAAAAAAAAAATTACAACAGCCATCTTCTAATAGCATAGGACAATTCAAAGTTCTCAATTTACCTTCTATAATTGCTGCTATAACCTTTACCACGGGGTGAAGGGCCATGTACGAATCTACATGTGTTTCCATAGAGGCAGTTGCCAGTCTTCAGCCAGTTACGGCACTGTGTCTAAGAGACAGATATTACTATGTGAATTTCATATTTAGTCATATTTATTTCTGGGAAAAAAATGCTAGTGGGACAAAATTAAAATAAATGCTATCAAAAATCCAGCTAACCTGAGATACATTACTCCCCAAATAATGAAAACATCAGGAACAAGAGGCCTATAAACCCTAATGCCCATCTCACTCCTTTGCTATGAAACACATTTAACCAATATTCCTACAACATCCTATTCACTTTTGTGATATAAATAAGGATCTGAAGAACAGTAATTCAAGAGAACCCCTGTGACTATGCTAGTGACAACTCACCTCTGCTGTACTGCCAGTGCTGGGTCCAAGCCTTTCAAATACACTGGGTCTTCGGGATGTGCTATCAGATATGGTCTTGGTATTTTCCACAGTGACCTTCCTTCTAATTTTTGACATTTTGTACTACTTTAACCAAAAAAGAGAGAGGCAAACTGTAAAATTGTTTAGTTTTAAATATCTGAGCCAATAACTTACAAGTAAATAAGATGGTAAATAACACTATAAAATTACAAGGGATTTTTCTCAGAAGGAAAAAAGACACAGAAGAGGTCACAAGTAAACAGAGGAACAGAAGAAACCATCTTCTAAGACACACCTTGTTAATGAATTTATTAGGACTTTGATTCTTTGGAGCTAGAATTTTACCTCTTCTACAGAATGAATAATATTCCACTCACACAGTTTCCACAGTACATTCAATTTCAGAACACACTATGAAAAAGTTTCTAAGTTCCTTATAAAAGCTGTTTCAAAATTTAGTAATTATCTTTTAAAGAAAAAGTGTGCTATCATTCTCCATCAACTGGTCTACTGGAAAAGAAAGCTATGCCAAAAATTTCTTTCAATTTTAGAGTAGAAATTGTGTTTTATACAACTTAAGTGATAACATCAGGTACATTCCAAAAATCAGCCTGGGAGAAATTTTAAAGTATTTTCTTTGTTTTACACAAGCCAAAGATGAACAGTATAATCAGGAATATTCTTTTGCAGTATTACAAAAAACAGAAAAAACGCTCAATATTGATAAAATGACTTTCTTTCAAAATAGGACAGGCTGAATGAACAACTAGAAACAGTGAAGATGTTTTGATAATCTATACTGCACTGACATAAAAGCCAAAGGTGCTATAAGAAATAAACAGGCTATTTTACCATTATTAGTAACAAGAAAAGAAATTATGAAAATATTTTACAAAAGCAAATAAAACATTAGAAACTAAAACATACAATCAGGTGATTCAACTGGAAATGAAAATATCAGATAAAAGCACTATGATAAATGTTAGAAAACAATCTTAAATTCTAGACCTAGAATAATCTAGATGGGCAAGAAACGCCTAAGAAAAAGAAAAGGAACCAATCATATCACATTTATACACTAAACATTAGTTGAAATTTTGTTAGTAGTCAAATGCTACTAGAATGAATGATGTCAGCTAAAGAAGTAAAAACTCCATTTGGTAAAGAACTGGTCTCTATAAAGTTTACAACGTTTGTTACTGTGATGTCAAAGTAAGGTCCCATGACTTGCAAGGAAGTTAAATCATGGTAGTACAGAATCAAAACTTATAAAAAAAAATTACAAACAATGTTTGGTCCAGTTAGATACTTCTTGTCAAGTCACATTTTAAAAATGTCCAAAGATTAAGGACAACAGTTGACAAACTAACAGGTAATGAACCAAAAGAAAAATATATGATATGATACAATATGGTAGTTTTAAAATGGAAATATGTATGATTATTTTCTAATATACACTGTAAACATTAGGGTTAGAATCTATTTTTAGTGATTCAAAAAAGTTAGAAAGTAACTTTAAATTACAAATTTTAAAAAATTATGTAAAGCATCCGTAAGTGAACAAGAATCTGTTCAACATAAAATCACTTATGTATCAAATGTTCTTCAGCCTCCACACAACAGTGAATATTATCATCTTTGATTTAACTTTTCCTGAGCTCATTCTCAGTCCTAATGTGAATTTATAAAGGAAAAGGTGGGTAAATTCCATACACACATTTGACTTACTGAACATAAAGAACTAAAAGCCAAGATAAGTGATAAATGAAGTTGAAAAAGATCTGGAAAATGCAGAGCTTTGATTAACTGAGAAGAACAACTTTTTTATAATTTATAACTGAGATTCAATAAGAAATATGTAACAAGATAAATTTTTTAAATTTCATCATCTGTTACTATAAAAATATATAGGCATACACTGAAATTCACATTCACTAATTGAAAAACATTAATAACTTAAAAATGAATGTGTTCTAAAAGTTGATTAGCTATTTCTAGTTATCTGCAACTTGGGAGTAGGCACACTATCCCACCACGCTGCATCAAGATGACTAACCCTAACTTTACATTTTTCCTTCCAGTATCAAAGGAAACGATCATGTCTGCCCCCCAAACCTCTATCCCCAACCGGACCCCACTTCCAACACGTCTTCCCTCCTCAAAAAAAAAAAAAAAATCAACAGTAGTGTTTTCCACAATTGGGGTAACAAGCTATTTCTTAGTATACATGAAACACTGGTCATCAATTATCTCTTTTCTTGTCTTTCTGAAGGCTCCAGATATTAACTGCCTCTCTTCCCTGCCTATAACCTGTTAGCTGGATCAGGACCCTCTCCTTCTCTGACCTACTGCTGGGAAGCATGGTCCCACAGCTTTTCTCCCGTGTTAGATCCATCCCTAACACAAGCTTTGAAGACTTCAAGGGGTTTGGACTGCAACAGACAATGTAGTGAGGACTAATGATCCAACCTTACCCCTCCTTTGTATTCTTGACTGTAAAAGTTTCTTCCCATAGAAACAAAGTAGCTTTCACCAGAGACATGGAGTACTACAAGATTCACCTATAGGGTGATTATCCCAAGAATTCTACTTCTGCTATTGTTGAGTCTTCCAACTTAGGGAAGATGAGCAACAAAGTAAAGACATAGTCACTTCTCTCAGAGAGTCAACAGTACCAAAACATGACCTAAAATAACACTGAGTTTCAGAAACAGGTCTAGGTTACAGGGAGGTCCTAGACAGAAAAAAAACAAAACCCTGTGGGAAAAAGTAGAAATTGAAGTTTTTTAATTGATAGAGAAATTTTTCTGATCATCTATCTAGGAACTTCTATCAGTAGTCAACAAATTATCTAAATATTACTATGAAGCATTTATGATTTTTGTACAGATAAAATGCCTTAAGCTTGCATTAAAAATATAAAATAATTTTAAATCCTATTTGTCTAAATATACACAATCTACAGTACAACAGAAAAGCATTTGCTCATATATATTAATTAAAAATTAGGTTGCATATAATGTGAGAATTAGAATTTTTAATCTAAAGATTTGGCACAAAGAGAAAGACAAACCACAAAAGAATAAAATGTAGATTTGACTGAGAAGGGGAAAATTCTTTCAATTAATATATGAACAGACTTCAATAAGTAAATGCTTCAACGTATATGGGAAAAATTAGAAATATGATTAAAATGTAAATAAAGTCTTCCCTATCTCAGAGACTTTGAAGGCTTCCCCTCAGTTTTCAATTTATTCTTTAAAGTTGGCATCACCCTCCCACTCACATTATCATGCCTTTACCAAACACCAGCATTAACAGTGCCACTGATGAAAGTCCATTGAGTAATTCTCATATTTTTCTCTCCATTTGCAGAGAAATAAATATCAGAAGCTTTAATATTTTTTCAACTGAAAAAGAAAATAAGGGTAATTCCCTGGTGGTGCAGTGGTTAGGACCCAGCGTTTTCACTGCTAGGGACCCAGGTTCAATTCCTGGCTAGGGAACTATGATCAAGCAAGCCACGAGGTGTGGCCAAAAAACAAAAAACTGGAAAACATGGCCACAAAGTTTGAATCTATTAAGACACAACAAAAAGTCTTAATAAATGGGAAATGTCTTCCTTCCCCCGGAAACTTACAAATATCACAATGTATTCATAGCTTCATATTACAAAAATATTTGTGAAAAGAAAAACACAAATGGGCCTCTTTTTAAACAATTATTTCTGAAGCCTGATAACCAAAACCTTTCAATAAAACATTAGTTCTAGTAGTCTCACTTCAATCCACAATTACATCTTTGAGATCTCATCCTCCACTAGCATAAATGAAAGCATGAAAACACTTCAATCTGGATCAGAAGCACATATTAGGAAACTGTCAAATAACTAAGCAATTACAGCTACAGAATTCCTGGTACCAACTGGTAGGAGAATAAACCCCTATCCACTGGCACTCTAAAAGTGTTAAAGATCTCATTATATTTATGTCTTAGTTTTGAAAGAAAAAAGTTTATTTTATGCATACTGTGAGTTTTTCCTTCAGAATTTTAGAATAAAAGAATTTTCACAAACGATCTTGCAGATTGCTTATATGTGGATAGACTAAAACAACTTAATAAAAGCAAATTCTGAACAGAATTGTCAGATCTAAACTGACTATGCAAGCATACTAGTGCTGTGTGGAAGACACATTTTGTTAAAAAGACTATGTAGGGAGAGTATCCCATGCTGGCAACTACTATAAAGTGAAATACAAACAAACAAAACTACCAAAACAAAGAATAAAAGACACTTTGTAAACCAACCAGTTAACATTTCAACTGCTGCTAAATATCTGCTGAAATAGCTCCAACTCAACTCTACAGGAAAAGGAGAGCAAGGTGGGGGGCGGGGATGGGAGCGGGTAGGAAAGACTAACACTGAAAACCAATTCTGTAAATAAATACGCTAAACAACTGCTTTCTATAAGTAAATGTCAGTGCATATTACAATACAAATTAACACCAGACTGTTAAATTTTCAATAACTTGTACAAAAATTAAAACAGCATCCACCTGTGGGATTTTAGTTTTCATTTACAAATATGCAAATCAGATAAACGTGCATATCTTAAAATCCGCAGTCAATGTTCATTTCAAAACACCAATAGTTCGGAGGCGAGAAAGAGGCGTGCATTTGACAAAACTAGATCCTCCCAGATCCCCCCAGTCTTAATGTCACAATATTTTTCACAAAATTTTCACAACTATTTCTGCAGACACAAATCGCTACATCCCAGCATCTACATTCTTAGTCTCCTGTTGAAATTGTCGTTATCATCTAAATACTTCATTAAATTCTCAATTATTCGAAAATCAAGAGATATGTCCACAAAACTGTCCAAAATATTGACGCGTAGATTCTAAAGTCAGTAAATTGAAACACTGCAGGAGACCCCGGTAGCCGGCACCACACACGAATGAACTGTCCTGCATAAGCATCTGGGTTTACTGCAACAGTATGTCTGGCAAAACTTTGAAAACTTGAGGTGTGAAGATCCTTCCAGACTTTTAAAATTATTTCTTCAAAAACAAATAAAAAACCTAAAGAGGGTGAGCACGCCCACAATTTTCAAAGCAGTTCAAATGATCTGAAAATCTCAGAATATAACCCAGTGGTTTGACCCTAGGCTCCACAACCAATATCCTAGCGACAGCATCGGTCTCATCAACTCAAAGTTCCAGCCACATAAATTGTGTGCACCTGTTTAGAAAGAGCTGATGCCAAAACATGAGCCTCGCCTTTCATCCCGCCTCTCCTGGTTTCTGACAGATAGCTGCCAAAAGTAACTACCGAGGGACTATGAAGACAAAGTAGCACTCCTTAACTCCGAGAACATTGAGTCGGTATCACTGCCGGGAAATAAGCAAGCCCAAATATAACCAAAAGTAAAGACACCTTTCCCTAAGAGGTCTGGGGAATGCGTGACCATATTCCGGCACCCTTCCATCTCACACAAATGAGAATACCACGCAAGAGCTCTCAGGCTCACATTAAATGGTAGTGACCTAGCAAAGTTTTCCGTCTGAATTCACTTGCTCCCTCAGGATGACAGCGAGAAACCCGGCACTAGCACAAGGGTCTTCTGCAGAGTTAAGGGTGGGACGCTCACGGAGGGATGAAACGCCCGGCGTGACCCAAGCAGGATGGAGGACCGGTTGGGCCTCCCCATCCTGGGCGCGTCCAACCAACCCCTTCCCCCCCGGTACCCACACCAATTCACAGGATTCAAGCTTACCTCCTCCCCGAGCTTCCTTCGCAAGCGCAGTTCGGAGGTGGCACGGCCACCTCAGCTCCGAGGAGCGGGGGAGGCGACTCTGTCCCCGCGCCCGGCCCCGGGGAGACGACGGCGAGAGGGAGGTGCGCGCGCGGCCCCCGGGAACAGGCCCTCGGCTAGCGAGGGACTCCGGGACGGCTGGGAAGCAGAGCCTGCTCGCCGCTTCGCCAGGGTCGAGCCAGCCTGGGACGTAGGGAAAAAAAAGAAAGAAAGAAAGAGACTGGGGAGTAAGAAAAGACAAGGAAAACACTATCAGGCCTCAAAACGCCACCGGAAGTCAAGAGTTTGCCCTGTTCCTCAGAAGACCGAGGCAACTTCCGGCCTCCAGATTAGTCGTCAGAGCGCAGGCTCCGCCTCCCTTGTGGACACGCCTCCCTGGCGTGACGTCGGCCCTGAGGCGTTCGGTGAAATCAACAAATCTGTGCTACAAATCTGTACTTTACCTGAAAACCCTGGAGAAGAAACCAGGAATCCGGGAGAGCAGAAACTCCCACTTTTAAAGTGAATTTAAGAGGAAGAGCTTTCTCCTTTTATTACATAATTTCTTACAATAAACGGCTATTGTAAATGTGCAGAATGGCACATTTGTTGTCGAAATAACTGCAGCCATTCATTTCCCTCAAAGTTTTTATTGAGCAGCTGAACTGGAGAGACGAGCGGTATTTGTCTTGTTTTTCATGCCCCTCTGACTTCTCAGACAGTAACAGCTGTCGCCTATTACTGTGGAGTAAAAGGCAAGCACGACTGCGTCTTTAAAGGAGCCAGCAGAAATTTACTGTAAATTGGGAGCAGAAACCTTGACTGTACTTCTAACAACCTTCTTTCCTTGTTTAGGATACAATGATCTGCATGAAGTTAGTTACTGAAATTGCTTGAGATGGCTAGTCAAATGTCACGGATCAAGAAAAACCCAGTACCTAGCCTCTCACAAATTAAAAAAAAGAAAAATGTAAACCCTGGTCGGCGTTAATTTCAAGGTACCGTTTATTTTGTTCTTTGACAAAACCAAAGAATGAGAAAACCTTTGATCAAAACTACTGATAAAACTCAAAAAGAAATGGGTACAATGGTTTGGCTGAAATCAGTAAATTAAAATATGGGAACAGAGTGAAAAAATCAAGGGCATTAAACATTCTTGACGACATGCGAAGCTATTTTAGCGACAGCAACTAGAGCTTCTGAACACGTGGGTCTGATGTAACTCTCTGGCAGCAAGAATCCATATTTGCCTTTATCTCGAAGTTCAAATGTAAACGAATATTTGATGCCCAAGTCATAGATCCAGTCGTCTGAACCTCCAGGAGCTAGATCTACAAAAAGGAAAAAAAAGAAATTACTTTCTGAAATACAGATGTTTCGAGTTAACTAATAAGGTGGATTTTTTTTTTCTAAAAATGAAAATAGCCTTGCTTTTTTTCTGATTATTATATAAGTTTCTGGAAGAAAGTAGAGATTGAAGGAAAGCAGTTTAAGGAAGAAAAGAAAAATTATCCATGTAACCCTACCAAGAACTGATGATCACCGTTTATATTCTAGTGCTTTCTTTTTCAGTGCATACTTGAACATAATTTTTTCCTACATAAATAAGATCATTCTGTGCAAGCGGTTCAGTAACATTTCTAAACATAATCTATCCTGAGCAGCTGTTTGTATTCAGTTCAGTTCAGTCACTCAGTCCTGTCCGACTCTTTGCCACCCCATGAATCGCAGCATGCTAGGCCTCCCTGTCCATCACCATCTCCTGGAGTTCACTCAAACTCACATCCATCGAGTCGGTGATGCCATCCAGCCATCTCATCCTCTGTCGTCCCCTTCTCCTCCTGCCCACAATCCCTCCCAGCATCAGAGTCTTTTCCAATGAGTCAACTCTTCGCATGAGGTGGCCAAACTACTGGAGTTTCAGCTTTAGCATCAGTCCTTCCAAAGAAATCCCAGCGCTGATCTCCTTTAGAATGGATTGGTAGGATCTCCTTGCAGTCCAAGGGACTCTCAAGAATCTTCTCCAACACCACAGTTCAAAAGCATCAGTTCTTCGGCACTCAGCTTTCTTCACAGTCCAACTCTCACATCCATACATGACTACTGGAAAAACCATAGCCTTGACTAGACGAACCTTTGTTGGCAAAGTAATGTCTCTGCATTTGAATATGCACCCCACTCCAGTACTCTTGCCTGGAGAATCCCATGGACGGAGGAGCCTGATGGGCTGCAGTCCATGGGGTCGCGAAGAGTCAGACTCCACTGGGCGACTTCACTTTCACTTTTCACTTTCATTCATTGGAGAAGGAAATGGCAACCCACTCCAGTGTTCTTGCCTGGAGAATCCCAGGGATGGGGGAGCCTGGTGGGCTGCCGTCTATGGGGTAACACAGAGTCAGACACGACTGAAGTGACTTAGCAACAGCAGCAGCAGCAGTTCATAGTCAGTCATCTTACTCAACTCTTGGAATGTTAATAATATTTTTGGTTGATTTCCTACTGTTTTCCAGGTAGACAATCATATAATAAGCAAAGTGACCACTTTTTTTCTTTCTAATACCTGTACTTGAATTAATTACACAAGTCTTTACTGAAGTGCTGAAAAATATTAATCAACAGTGCATTAGTTAAGTTACTCATTCAGCAAATGTTTCTAATAGTTATTATTAATATCTGGCATTTATTCTTCCAACTATATTTTTATACTTACACATACACACAGATTTGTATTGAATGAATGCATGCATGAAGATGGAATTATTTCATCAAAACAGGATGTTTGTCTACAAGTTCCTCCAGCCCTGAAGGAACAATAGTAGAGAAGACGATGGGAATCAAGAAAGGGGTGATTTGTGAAAGGAAGCTGTGGTCCAGAGCAAGGACCTGGGTCAGCAAAGGCAGAGACAGACTGTGACAGCAAGAGACAGAAATACCATGTGGACCAGTCTAGCCTCAGTTTGTACTGAGATTGTCTGGAATGACTGAGGAGGAAGAGGAAGATTCTGAACTTTCTGGTAATAAAGCCTCATGTACTCAGGTAATTTATTCAGTATGAATGTTTTCACCCCCCTGTAGATCATTCCAGTTGAAGGAAATTCTGGGACTTCAAGTATATCATCTCAAAGCCTTTTCACATGCCATTCCCACTCCCTGTATCTTCCCCACACCTTTGTTTGGCAGCCACTTGCAGGGTAGGTCTCACAGACACGTCACCTACCGAGAAAGATCTTCCCAGGCCACCTGGGCTAAGTTGCCTCTCTCTCTGGCAGTCATTTTCAAACCTTTACAGTTATTTAGAAGACTCTTGAGAGTCCCTTGGACTGCAAGGAGATCAAAACAGTAGATCCTAAAAGAAATCAACCCTGAATATTCATTGGAAGGACTGATGCTGAAGCTCCAATGATGTGAAGAACTTACTCATTGGAAAAGACCCTGATGCTGGGAAAGATTGAAGGCAGGAGGGGAAGGGGATGACAGGGGATGAGATGGTTGGATGGCATCACTGACTCAATGGACATGAGTTTGAGTAAGCTCTGGGAGTTGGTGATGGATAGGGAGGCCTGGTGTGCTGCAGTCCATGGGGTCACAAAGAGTTGGACATGACTGAGCGACTGAACAACAACAAATATGCTTATTTTATGTTCTTCATTATCAATGGGATTATATTTTACTATTTAATTGTTTACATCAGAGATTGGCAAGCTTCTTCTGTAAAGAACCAGATAATTAATATTTTAGGCTTTGAGGGCCACATAGTCTATGACACAGCTACTCAATTCCACTGTCATGAAAGTTATATAGACAATATGCAAATGAATGAGTGTGGTATGCTCGAATAAAACTATTTGTGGACATTGAATTTTATGTAATTTTCACATGTCACAAAATCTTATTCTTCTTTTGGTTTTCTTCAACCATTTAAGAAATGGAAAAACCCATTCTTAGCTTACAAGCTATCCAAAACCAAGCAGTGGGCTAGATTTGGCCTGTGGATTATAGTTTGCTGATGGCTTCTTACATGCTTATTTTCTGTTTTCTCTTCTCCTGTTGAAACCCCTCCAGTTTCAAAAAGAGCTAAATTGTTTGTTATTCCCTCTGTGGACACAAAGGAATCCCTCAATAAATACCTCCCGGCAGAGATTAAGATATTTGTTAAGAACTTGCCACATACATGTTCTCATCAGTGTGATATAAACAAAGGATGTTCAACTCCAGCATGCCATGAGCTATACTCTTGGACACAGGTTGTCAGTTAAAAACACCTAATGTAAATGGCATGCCTAGATTTCTACAGTGTTCAACCTGCACAACCTTACATGGTGGCCTTGGACATCTTAAACATTCTTTTGAACTTGTATGACCTTTTCTGCTTCAGTCAACTAATGTGATACCAATTCTATAATCCCTACTCTATAGGAAAGAGCATAATTTCTTAAGTATCATTTTGGTTCCTTTTTAGTATGTATATTAATGTAGCTTTGTTCAACAATGTCATAGCTATTATTCTTCCATCTCCAGTTGTTATAATCCAATTGTTTTACATGTGACCATGTTTTAAAAGATTCTGCTTAGAAAAATTAAATCCACACAGAAAAACCAAACACAAATTTCTTAGTACCTCACAGTCCCCCAAGATCTGAAGAAGAAATACTTACATAAACTTTCTGAACCACTGCCATGTGTGTATCTGATATTTCTATGAATATTCTCCATAGCGAAGACTGCTTCTCTGGCCACTAGAGACTGAAATCAACAGAATATGGAATTTCAGTTAATGTGCAGCTTTAAAACAAGACAGGTACAAGTTTCTAAAAAAAAAATCATATAGTAGTTGAATCAGGCTGTAGATATGAAGAAATAGCAGAATGGTTGTTGTCAGGGGCTGGGGTGGAGGTAGGAAGAAAATGGAGATACTGGTCAAAGGATACAAACTTCCAGTTATATGGTGAATAATTTCTAAGGATCTAAAATACAGTCTGATGACTCTAGTTAACAATACTATTTTATATACTTAAAAGCTGCTAAGAGAATAGATATTAAGGGTTCTCACCACAAAAGAAAAAAGAATTATGTGAGGTGATGAATATATTAATTAACTTTATTGTAATCATTTCACAATATATATATGTATAAAATAATCACACTGTACACTTTAAATTTACACAAAATTAAAAGTCACTTATATCTCAATAAAGCTGAGGGAAAATGGTACAATGAAAATCTGCATTTATCCAAAAGGTAAATTGAAAAGAATAAATTAACTTTTAAAAATGTTTCTCTCTTTATGGAAATCACAGTTGGGTGGCTAAAAACACAGATCCTTCCAATATAATGAAATTCTTATTTAATTTGAAGAAAAAAGAATTCTAACATGCCTTTTTAAGGAATTCATTTATTTTGTAAAACAAAGCCTGCATAACAAAGTTATACTGTAAGACAAAGTATAACTATATTTCAAAGACAAACAACTAGGCAAAATTATCACCGAGCTTTAAACTCAGCTTCTCTAAACAACATGCACATCTCAGGTATGGATGATTCCCTCCTCATCCTTCTCACACACTCTATTTCTTTTTGTGTGTAAAATGTGCAAAGACTCATCAAATACAAAAGATTATATCCCTGGAGTGCAGCAAGATGGTAACTAAATTCCCTGCTCCGTTATTTTTGTTTCTAGCTTATGCAGATCTTTCCTGAAACTGGCACTAACATTATAGTATTTACTGTCACTCCTTTGAATGACCCCGAGGAATATCAGTGGATATGATGCTGTGTCACCCCCTGCTCAAAATAAGTTTTAATGGAACCACATGACCTACAGAATGAAATGTAAATTTATTCTGACATTCAAACAAACTAACTGTTCTTCACAAATGGACCTCATCTGCTTTCTGAGGGATCAACTTCCTTTTCTTGCCCCTACATTTCCCTGAACGTAATTCCTGTGGGGAAGCTATGGCCTCTGCTTAGAATGTCTTCGCTTCCCTGTCTACTTACAGAAATCCTATCTTTCAATATTGTCTGAAACCGTACCTGGTCCTTGACTTCACTAGCACTTTACCATTCCTTCTTCTTTACAGTACGTTACATCTTCAGTTCTGTTCAGTTCAGTCACTCAGTCGTGTCCAACTCTTTGGGACCCCATGAACCGCAGCACGCCAGGCCTCCCTGTCCATCACCAACTCCCGGAGTTTACTCAAACCCATGTCCATTGAGTAGGTGATGCCATCCAACCATCTCGTCCTCTGTCGTCCCCTTTTCCTTCTGCCCTCAATCTTTCCCAGCATCAGGGTCTTTTCAAATGAGTCAGCTCTTCGCATCAGGTGGCCAAAGTATTAGAGTTTCAGCTTCTACATCAATCCTTCCAATGAACACCCAGGACTGATCTTTAGAATGGACTGATTGGATCTCCTTGCCATCCAAGGGACTCTCAAGAGTCTTTGCCAACACCACAGTTCAAAAGCATCAATTATTTGGCACTCAGCTTTCTTTACAGTCCAACTCTCACATCCATACATGACTACTGGAAAAATCATAGCCTTGACTAGATGGACCTTTGTTGACAAAGTAATGTCTCTGCTTTTTAATACGCTATCTACGTTGGTCATATCTTTCCTTCCAAGGAGTAAGCATCTTTTTCATGGCTGCAATCACCATCTGCAGTGATTTTGGAGCCCCCAAAAATAAAGTCAACCACTGTTTCCACTGTTTCCCCAGCTATTTGCCATGAAGTGATGGGACCAGATGCCATTATAAGTCCTCAAGGTGGAGACTTTATCCCCTCACTTATCTGTTTCCCTCTGAATGAATTAATAAGGCCACCCTTAGCTATCCCAGTCAGAAGGGAGTTGTACCATCTGTGCCACTTATTTAACAGTTACTCCCTTGAAGAAGGGAATGGCACTCCTTCCCAGTATTCTTGGCTGGAGAATTCTACGGACAGAAGAGCCTGGAGGACCACAGTCCATGGGGTCGCCAAGAGTCAAAGACGACTGAGTAACTAACACTTCCACTTTTCATACTATAGAGCAGGGTCACCAACCTCCGGATCACAGAGTAGAGCCAGGCCACACAGCAGGAAGCGAGCGGCAGGCAGGCTAGTGAAATTTCATCTGTATGTACAGCTGCTCCCCATTACTCGCATTACAGCCTAAGCTCCACCTCCTGTCAGATCAGCAGCGGCATAACAGGCTTGAATCACCCCAAAACTATCCCCACCCACCGATCCCTGGTGCCAAAAAGGTTGGGGACCACTGCCTTAGAGTATAGCAATCTGTAACATTTGCTAATGCATGAGCTCTGTAACCATATAATATTCTCTTAAAGGGCAGGGCCCTACCCAGTGCTTCTTTCAGTGCCCATCAAACACAGTATTTTACACATAATAACTCAACAAACACTTGTTGAGTTATCAAACAGCAGTCCAAAAATAACTCAAAATCACATTAAATCTATTTACAGATCATGATAAATACCCTCTCACTTCTCCAATCACCAATCAAGGAGCTTTCCTTAAAAATTTCCCCTTGAGAAGAAAAAGGAATCCTAAGAATATTCAAAAGCAGAGACATTACTTTGCCAACAAAGGTCCATCTAGTCAAGGCTATGGTTTTTCCTGTGGTCATGTATGGATGTGAGAGTTGGACTGTGAAGAAGGCTGAGTGCCAAAGAATTGATGCTTTTGAACTGTGGTGTTGGAGAAGACTCTTGAGAGTCCCTTGGACTGCAAAGAGATCCAACCAGTCCATTCTGAAGATCAGCCCTGGGATTTCTCTGGAAGGAATGATGCTAAAGCTGAAACTCCAGTACTTTGGCCACCTCATGCGAAGAATTGACTCATTGGAAAAGACTCTGATGCTGGGAGGGATTGGGGGCAGGAGGAGAAGGGGACGACAGAGGATGAGATGGCTGGATGGCATCACTGACTCAATGGACATGAGTCTGAGTGAACTCCGGGAGTTGGTGATGGACAGGGAGGCCTGGCGTGCTGCGATTCATGGGATCACAAAAAGTCAGACACGACTGAGCGACTGAACTGAACTGAAGTATCAAGTATGTTTCTGTTCTAAAGGAGTTATTTTTAGCAACTGCAAAGAACTTTACATTTGTCATCAGGAATTGCTAGCCCCTAACATGGCTATAGTTTATTCTGTTAAGAGAACCAGGACAAAACAAGTCAATGAGAAATAAACCACTACATAAAGATCAGAACTTGGGCAAGAACTGGAATGTTGCCACAGCACCTCCATTGACTAGAGAGCATCTGGGGTGATGATTTGCTCAAACCTAATCACAATCCATCAAGAACCTTTGCATCCTCATCTTTTGTCATCTTACCCAAGCATAGAATATCTGTGACTAAAGAGTGGTTGAGGGACTAGCAGGCTGTGTGAGTCCTCTTTGAACTCACTGTACCATCCACTGCATTCCACAAAAGGAGGGATGGTCTTGCCTCAATGCTGAAATTGGAGTTGCTTTTAATAGGACCAAATCCCTGCAAGTAAGGGAGGTCAGTGTAAAAGCAATTCCCAATGCTAATATCAGATCAGTAAGTACTGTGCTAAGACTTGACCTGTGGCAGGCTTGCCATAGAAAACTAGTCACCACAAACAGACCATTAATTCCAGAAAGTCTTGTCCTTGGCTTCATATGCAGGTCAGGTCAAGGTGGACTGGTTCCCTCCTGACATCCCAAGAGCTTGTCTGACGCTTTCCTAGGTAGCCCCTCTGCTGGACAGAAGTTCATGTCCTCAGAGAAAGGCTCAGTCCTTCACAATCTCTCAATGAACCCTGGCCCAGGGTGACTCTCAAAAGAGTTAGATCAAGATAGAAAACATCTGTCCCCCTTCGTACTCTATGGGAGAATAGTTTCCCCCACAGTTTTCGATTCTTGAACTAAGTATTATTTTACTTATGAAATGCTAACAAAAAATGAATTAAGCAGCACTTACCAGCTCCTCGTGGTCTTTGCTTCTGCTTCGGCTGTAGGAATATGGAAACACTATCTTCTGGGAGTAGGAATGCATGCTGATGTAAGCTTTAATGTGCTTGATATTTCTTCTCAAGAAATCAGCCACCGCCTTCACTTCTGGTTCCGACTCAGGGTAAGTTCCACAGTAGATTTCTGAGCACGAGGAACTTGAGGCACCCTCTCCTGGAGTGAAATCGATGGAGTGGAATTATAAGGGGCTACATGTCCTATTGGCAACCCACTCCAGAACCCCTGCCTGGAAAATCCCACGGACAGAGGAGTGTGGTAGACTACAGTCCATGGGGTCGCAAAGAGTCGGACACGACTGAGCGACTTTCACACATCCTATTTATGATCTCCCTGGCAGTGTATTCTCCTAATATCTAGGGAGTAACATTTTTAGATAAACAGATTTAGTTGAGCGCTCTAAACATGTTTGTGACAATGTCATCGATGGTCTGTACTCCCAATGCAGGGGGCCTGAAGTTCAGTCCCTGGTCAGGGAACTAGATCCCACAAGCAGCAACTAAGAGTTCACATACCGAAACTAAAAAAAAGGAAAAACAAAGAAACCACATGCCACAGTGAAGACTGAAGATCCTTCATGAGACAACGAAGACCCAGTGCAGCCAAATAAATAAATAATTATTTTTTAAAATGTTGTCTGTGTTTATTTTGAATTCAAAATTTATATGCCCTCATAGCAAACAATCCACCAGTTATGGCCTATCTTGCTATCTTGCAGCTATGTTGCAGCCTCAAGAAAGTGGCTGTGAGAATGTCAGAAATGCCACCTCTGCCTCTGAATGTGTAGTTACATGAGAAAGATCTCTAATCATTGTAAGGTTGGTTTTTCTGAAGTGTATAGTTTGGTTGTTCTTGTGCTCAGTTGAGTCAGACTCTTTGAGACACTTTGGACTATAAGCTCCTCTGTCCATGGGATTTTTCAGGCAAGAATACTGGAGTGGATTGCCTTTTCCTTCTCCAGGGGATCTTCCCGACCCAGGGATCGAACCTACTATGTGTCTTGCGTCTCCTGCACTGCAGGCAAATTCCTTATTGCTGAGCCACGGGGAAAGCCAGATATGTGTAGTTTAAAGATCACCCACAATATAGCCCACAATAGAAAAGTCTCATTTGGGAACTCAGGTCTGCTTTCAGTGCTTCTTCTAACCTGCTAAAAAGATTAGTAAATAAAATGGGATGGCAATATTTGGTGCCAGAATAATGCACGTCTATTCCTTTGAGAAATTAGAGTAAACGTCATTTTAGATGGCAGCCTGACTCTTAACACTTTTCTGTACCTAAGTCAAGGGTTGGGGCCCAGGGAGCCACCTCTGTCCCCAAAGATTATCTCTTCTAGAAACAGTTTATTAGCCTCAAATTGCCTCCTTCACTTGTGTTCTGCCAATCAGAATCCTCCACCGATAGCTTGAAGTGGAAATGCAGTTTCTAGTTTTAAGCTGCTCTCTTGAAAACAAAGAAGATAACAATAACAGTGCCAGCTGGCTTGCAAAGAACACAAGTTGTATGTCAGGAACTCTGCTAAAACTTATAGGGATATCTCATTCAATCTTCACAGCAAATCTATGAAGCAAAGGCTGTTATTTTAGGAGATGCAAATTGGGCATTAGGGGTGGTGACCATTGTTTACAGTAGATGCTATGGAGTATACTGTTAATCAGCTTATCACTTGATTTCAATCTTGGCATTGCTATTTAATAGTTATCTGGCTTGGGTGATTTTTTTTTTTTTAACCTATGAGTCAAAAGTTGTCCAAATTAGTCTTTATAGAAAAGAATAATGGTAATTAAAGATGAGGCCTTAAATTGAACACCACTTTTAGACTTTCATTATAAGGACTGTCAGGAATTTCCATTCTATGTAACATCAAGAGAACTAACTTAGCCCCACAGGAAATCTGACTGCCCATATGTTCTCTGGCTTTCTGAAGCAGCCAAGCAAGACAAATTCTTTTAATTCAATGGATGCTTTACGTTTAAAAAAAAAAAAAAAAAAAGCCACTTTTGGCACAACATGGGTATTTGGCACCAACTTCTAACAAGTTAGAACTTTTCATTTCAAATATATATTTTTTGGTTTTATTTTGAAAATGCCATTTACTCCATAAGGCACTGCTAATTGTTAAGACTCAACAGTAACAAGAACAAAAAAAATTCTAATCTTCTATTTTGGCCATTAAGCTGTTTATCCCTCACTTGTATTTCCATCAGTCTTCTAGTTCAGTTCAGTTTAGTTCAGTCGCTCAGTTGTGTCTGACTCTTTGTGACCCCATGAACCGCAGCACTCCAGGCCTTCCTGTCCATCACCAACTCCTGGAGTCTACCCAAACCCATGTCCATTGAGACGGTGATGCCATGCAACCATCTCATCCTCTGTCATCCCCTTCTCCTCCAGCCCTCAATATTTCCCAGTGTCACAGTCTTTTCAAATAGGTGAGAAAGAGTAGAATTCTTGTACATGCCCTAAGAGGCAAAGTGATATTGATTTTTTACAAACCTATCTATACTTTAATTTCTTTTATCTATTAAATGGAAAAATCATAAAATGCTTTGCCCAGTGCCTGGTATATACGGAGTGTTCAGTAACTGTTGTTTATCATCATTGTCGTCATCATCACATGGATTGGGACACAGAGCAGGCCAGTGTGCATTGCAGAGATGAGATGAGCAGAGAAAGGACCCACTGAGTCCCCTAAGGTGCTCCAGGCCCAGTTTCAGTCTGTTTCCAAGGTCTGCCTGAATCCTGGTCCTTGGGTTCCATGGGCTACTCCATTATCCTTACAGAGTCTGCCTTTCTTACTTAAGCTTGCTTCATTTTCTTCCTTTTATTGCAACAGAAACAAACTTAATGTTTGTTAAACATTCCGCCCCCCAACCCCCCCCCCCCCGCCCCCCGCACCCAAGGAAATGTTGTGCTCAGGTCTTTCCATATATTTTTGTTAGTTTTTAATAAATAATGTCATTGGACAAACCATATTTGATAGTTTAGTTACCTTTGAATACTTTTATTTAACCCCATAGGTACAAGTTTATCATTTCAAATGTAATCAACATAAAAATTACTTGTGAGATATTTTGTGTTACTTTTTCATTCAAAGAGTCTGGTGTATATTTCACCTTCATTGCATGTCTCAGTTTGGACAAGCCACATTTCCAGTGTTCCATGGCCACATGTGGCTAGAGGCTACTGTAATGAACAGTGTCACCTCAGATTCTCATTTTATGACTGTCATTCTAGAGATTTCAAACTTTTGTTTGAAAGAGTCATCTAGAGTCAATCTGTTTTTCAGATTCTTTTTTGCCTTTAAATAGGGATGTTAATATGGACAAGCCACTGCATCGCTCTCAGCCCAAATGCTTCGTCTGTACCAAGAGGTGCTTGGTCTTCCAGGTCCCTTCATGTTTAATCATTCTTTGATCTATAAAAAGTGGGATCAAAAAATACCTGGAACAGCAAACTCATTGATACAAAAAGTCAGTTAGAAACCACCAGGGGCTCCTATGGGTGGAGAACAAGAAGCTATTGCTTAACTGTTTTAGAATTTCTGTCTGGGATGATTAAAAATTTGGGGAATGGATGTTGGTCATGGTTGCAAAAGATTGGGAATGCAGTCAAAGTCACTAAACTATAATTTTTAATGGTAGAAGTGGAAAAATTTTATGTTATATATGTTTTACTATGATTAGAAAAATTAAAAGACCATATGGTCTCTAGGAAAAGAAATGAAATACTTTCTATCTCACACCAGTTGCAAAACCTTGTAGTTTAACTTCACGTTTCAGAAAACTTGTTAAAAGAAGTTTGAGACCAGAGGTCCTCACAAATACCCTCTGTTGGAGACTGAATTCTTCTTTCCCCTGTATGTGTGCTAAATCGCTTCAATCATGTCAGACTCTGTGACCCTATAGACTGTGGCCCACCAGGCTCTTCTGTCCATGGGATTCTCTAGTCAAGAATACTGGAGTGGGTAGTCATGCCCCCCTCTGGGGGATCTTCGTGACCCAGGGATCAAACCCAAGTCTCTCACTACTCCTGCTTTGGCAGGCAGGTTCTGTACCACTAGCACCGCCTGGGAAGCCCCACTCTACCCCCAATTCCTGTGCTGAAGCCATAAGACATCATGTGTTATATCTGGAGATAGGGCCTTAAAGGAGGTGATAAAGTCATAAAGTAAGGCCCTGATCCACTATACCTGGTGTCCTTATAAGAAGAAAGGAACACCAGGGCTGTATGCACACAGTGAAAAGGCTGTGTAAGGACACAGCAGGAATGCAGCCATCTGCATGCCACGGAGAGAAGCCGCAAGAGAAACCCACCCTGCTGATAACCTTGATCTTGGACTTACAACCCCCAGAACTACAAGAAATACATTTCTCTTGTTTGAGCCTTCCACCCTGTGATATTTTGTTATGGCAGCCCAAGCAGACTAAGATATCCCTACCTCTATTTCCATACTCCAAGGCCAAATTTGCCTGTTACTCCGGGTGTTTCTTGACTTCCTACTTTTGCATTCCAGTCCCCTATAATGAAAAGGACATCTTTTTTGGGTGTTAGTTCTAAAAGGTCTTATAGGTCTTCATAGAACCATTCAACTTCAGCTTCGTCAGCGTTGCTGGTTGGGGCATAGGCTTGGATTACCGTGATATTGAATGGTTTGCCTTGGAAAGGAACAGAGATCATTCTGTCGTTTTTGAGATTGCATCCAAGTACTGCATTTCAGACTCTTTTGTTGACCATGATGGCTACTCCATTTCTTCTGAGGGATTCCTGCCCGCAGTAGTAGATATAATGGTCATCTGAATTAAATTCACCCATTCCGGTCCATTTTAGTTTGCTAATTCCTAGAATGTTGACATTCACTCTTGCCATCTCCTGTTTGACCACTTCCAATTTGCCTTGATTCATGGACCTTACATTCCAGGTTCCTGTGCAATATTGCTCTTTACAGCATCGGACCTTGCTTCTATCACCGGTCACATCCACAACTGAGTATTGTTTTTGCTTTCCCTCCATCCCTTCATTCTTTTCTGGAGTTATTTCTCTGCTGATCTCTAGTAGCATATTGGGCACTTACTGACCTGGGGAGTTCCTCTTTCAGTATCCTATCATTTTGCCTTTTCATACTGTTCATCGAGTTCTCAAGGCAAAAATACTGAAGTGGTTTGCCATTCCCTTCTCCAATGGACCACATTCTGTCAGACCTCTCCACCATGACCCATCCGTCTTGGGTGGCCCCACATGGCATGGCTTAGTTTCACTGAGTTAGACAAGGCTGTGGTCTGTGTGATCAGATTGGCTATATTGTCACCCTGCTTATTTAACTTATATGCAGAGTACATCATGAGAAATTCTGGGCTGGAAGAAGCACAAGCTGGAATCAAGATTGCTGGGAGAAATATCAATAACCTCAGATATGCAGAAGACACCACCCTTATGGCAGAAAGTGAAGAGGAACTAAAAAGCCTCTTGATGAAAGTGAAAGAGGAGAGTGAAAAAGTTGGCTTAAAGCTCAACATTCAGAAAACTAAAATCATGGCATCTGGTCCCATCACTTCATGGCAAATAGATGGGGAAACAGTGTCAGACTTTATTTTGGGGGGCTCCAAAATCACTGCAGATGGTGACTGCAGCCATGAAATTAAAAGACGCTTACTCCTTGGAAGGAAAGTTATGACCAACCTAGACTCCATATTCAAAAGCAGAGACATTACTTTGCCAACAAAGGTTCGTCTAGTCAAGGCTATGGTTTTTCCAGTAGTCATGTATGGATGTGAGAGTTGGACTGTGAAGAAAGCTGAGCACCGAAGAATTGATGCTTTTGAACTGGAGAAGACTCTTGAGAGTCCCTTGGACTGCAAAGAGATCCAACCAGTCCATTCTAAAGGAGATACGTCCTGGGTGTTCACTGGAAGGACTGATGACGAAGCTGAAACTCCAGTACTTTGGCCACCTCATGCAAAGAGTTGACTCATTGGAAAAGACTCTGATGCTGTGAGGGATTGGGGGCAGGAGGAGAAGGAGATGACAGAGGATGAGATGGCTGGATGGCATCACTGACTCAATGGACACGAGTTTGGGTAAACTCTGGGAGTTTGTGATGGATAGGGAGGCCTGGCATGCTGCGATTCATGGGGTCACAAAAAGTCGGACACGACCGAGTGACAGAACTGCCTGACTGAACTGACCTCTTTTTCCAGCTCACACATACACACAATTTTAATGCAGAGGAAAGGTAAAATGAACATAAAATGAGTAAGTAGGCTTTGCAGGACAGTGATGGAGACATAGATATAGACAACAGACTTTAGGACACGACTGGGGTAGGAGGAAGGAGAGGGTGGGATGTATGGAGAAAGTAGCTTGGAAACCTACATTATCATATGCGAAATAGATAGCTCATGGGAATTTGCTGTATGACTCAGGGAACTCACAACGGGGCTCTGTAACAACCTAGAGGGGTGGGATGGAGAGGAAGGTGGGAGGGAGGTTCAAGAGGGAGGGGACATATATACCTGTGGCTGATTCATGTTGTTGTTTCACAGAAACCAACACAATGCTGTTAAGCAACTATCCTTCAGTTAAATATAAAAAGGAATAAAAAAATTAAAAAAATAATAAATAGGCTTGATATTATCATTTCCTGTTCCTAAGTGAGGTGCTGTTTCAGATTCTTTACAAAGTATTATAAAGGCTGCTGCTGCTGCTGCTAAGTCACTTTAGTCAAGTCCGACTCTGTGCGACCCCATAGATGGCAGCCCACCAGGCTCCCTGTCCCTGGGATTCTCCAGGCAAGAACACTGGAGTGGGTTGCCATTTCCTTCTCCAATGCATGAAAGTGAAAAGTGAAAGTGAAGTCGCTCAGTTGTGTCCGACTCTTAGCGACCCCATGGACTGCAGCCCACCAGGCTCCTCCATCCATGGGATTTTCCAGGCAAGAGTACTGGAGTGGGGTGCCATCGCCTTCTCCAATTATAAAGAGACATTCTATTAATAGTTGTAGGGACAAGGAAGAGATAAAATTTCATTCTTTTTTTCTCACTGTCTTGCTCATAAAGTACTGAAGAGATTCTGGGGCACTCAGCAAAAAAAAAAAAAAAAAAAAGAGTTCCTTACTGTTTTTTTTTTATTTGGAAATCTCTCTTATGTATAATATATTACTGCTGCTTCTATTCCTGCTTTTAACTCTTGTGACATATAATAATACAACCGCAGGCCTAATCAGGGGTCTGAGATATTTTTTGATGACAATAACAGAAGATATTTTGACTACTTGGTTATTCAAATTAGGTAACATTAATTTCACCATAAAAAACATTAGGTAAAATAGAGTAGTAAAAAACAAACAAACAAAAAAAGCTTGCAGATAAAAGGAGTTTCAAAAAGGAACTTATATCTGAAGAGTGATTGTCAGACTCAGAAGAATTTCAGCAAATTTGAAGCCAGGCAGCCTGGCTTTATATCTTAGCTCTGCCGCCTCCTAGCTCTGTGCTCTTGAGCAAGGGACTTAACCTTTTCAAGTCTGGGTTTCTTCATCAATGATGTGTAGATAATGAAACCCAGGGGATGAAGTATATAAACTACTCACCACTTAGCAACTGTCAGCTCTGTTTATTCAGAGGCCTTTGATAATTAGCTGCTGCTTCTCTGACTCCCTCCCCAGTTATTACTGCCCATGGGGGTCTTTATGCTTCGGTGGGCACTTTTATTGGACAATCTTAATGATGGCTTTTACAAAGAAACCACTAAATGATTCCCTTGAGCCTGAGGCAGGATCAGCTATTATTTCCTGTGTTTTCTTACTATGTCTGTGGCTTTCTTAGAATGCACAGACTCATTTGAATAACTTTCTGAGACCTGCTCTACGTGCCAGGTACCGAGCTAGGTAATGGATAATCGTCCTTACCCTCATGGAGTTTCTGACTGAAGAGGGAAGAGGAAATCAAGAAAAAAGTACTCTATTGTGAAGTTTTTGTATCTATTAGGTTGGCCAAAAAGTTCATTCAGGTTTGTCCTTAAGCTCTTACCGGAATGAAGGTTTTGGCCAACCTGATACATTGTGACAATGATGAAATTATGAGTTTTCACCTGGGCTTCCCAGGCGGCACTAGTGGTAAAGAACCCACCTGCCAATGCAGGAGACATAAAAGACATGGGTTCAATCCCTGAGTCCGGAAGATCCCCTGGAAGAGGAAATGGCAACCCACTCCAGGATGCTTTCCTGGAGAATCCCATGGACAGAGGAGCCTGGTGGGCTACAGTCCATGAGGTTGCAGAGAGTCAGACACGACTGAAGCAGCTTAGCAGGCAGCACTTCTTTTCTAAAGGAAATACAGAGGATCATGTGGCTATGACTGCGTACGGTAAAGGAATGGGAAGAAGAGGCTATTTGCGTGGCTTCAACAGCTTTGCTCCCTCTATGGTGTCCTCATAGAGCCACATGCTCCCACTTTCAAAAATATAGATGACTCCAGCTCATTGTTTAGCTTTGTAGTTGTTTCCCAAATGTAGCAACTATGAAATATCCTTGGAGAGTGGGCGAACTAACACCTACCTCCCTGAGAGCAGACAATACCCTTGAAAGCCCAAGTCAGTGTTCACTGAGTACTGTAACTCATTTGAATCAAGGAACAAGGAATTCCTACTGTGCTGAACACAAGTTTCTGTTTATGATATTCATGAAAGAAAGAACTTAAGAAAGTGAATGGTAAGAGGGAACACAAAATGTTTGGGGACTTCCCTGGCCATCCAATGGTTAGGACTCTGCACTTCCACTGCAGGGGGTACAGGTCTGATCCCTAGTCCTCGTCGGGAAAACTAAGATTTCACAAGCCAAACAAACAAACAAAGGTTTTGCAACACTATAGAAGTAAATATTTTCCTAAACAATTGAAAACGAGAGGTACCTATCCAACTCTTGTCTTTGATATCCCCGTAATGAAAGCTATTTGTTTATGAAAGTAGGAAATTTAGCGGTCAATCCCTTATGATTCTAGAGAAAAAGAATTTTAGAACTTTGAAGCTAGAAAGAACCTTACAGAACTGGTCCAACTGGCTTCTTTTAAAGACATGGCTATTAAAACAGGGAGCACAGGTTAAGGATGTTCTGCTGATTTTAGCCAACCTTCACATCATTGCATTAAGCAAAAAGTTTCTTATTTCAATTATTTCCTGATTCAGATAGTCCTCCCCTCTAATTAGCTTGAATTAATGGTAGGCTGCAGTCCATGGGGTTGCAAAGAGTAGGATACAACTGAGTGACTTCACTTTCACTTTTCACTTTCATGCATTGGAGAAGGAAATGGCAACCCACTCTAGTGTTCTTGCCTGGAGAATCCCAGGGATGGGGGAATCCGGTGGGCTTCTGTCTCTGGGGTCGCACAGAGTCGAACACGACTAAAGTGACTTAGCAGCAGCAGCAGCAGCAATGGGTTTTTAGGAATATTGCCTTTTAAATGAAGAGACGTTGCTAGAGTTTAAGCAAACAACCTACCACACCAGTGTTTGGAGGCAAAGTTCCTGTTCAGGTCTGTTCCGACACAAGCATTTTTTTCATGTAAAGAACGATTCTTTCTCCACATTCGATCCTAAATAAACAAAACACAGATTACCAGAGCACCCATGTTTGTGGTTTAGAAAAGACGCCACTTTTGATGACAAAGTGGCCAGCGTTGTGTTTCTCTCTTTTAACCCCATCTCTTCACCCGGTCACTGTCTTCACAGTACTTCTTGCATGGCCCCTGTTCTATTCAGGTCTTAATTGGGTTCACTCAAACTTCAATCAAATGAAATGGTGATATTTGATGAGCTTTGACCTACCAAAAAAAAAAAAATGTCAGCTGGTTTTTGTAGGCTGCTTACTGGCCTTCTTGTTAGGTCTCGTTTCCTTTAATTTTATGCATTGCCATTTTCTATCTTCTGTCGTTCTAAGAAAAGTAAAATAACTTGGTGTTTCAACTCAAAATTATGAGTCATGAGTTTCTTTTTTTTTAAATTGAAATGTATTTGACATACAACATTGTATAAATTAAAGATGTTCAACATGTTCATTTGATTTATTTACATATTATGATTACTACTATTGGGATAATTAGCACTTCTAACCTGTCACATTAATTCTCTCTTTTTTGTGGTGGAAACGATTAAGATCAAGTCTTTTAGCAAGTTTGATGATGATAATACAATGTTGTTGAATCATGAGTTTCAGCGCTCTTTTTAGATTGAATCCAACATTCACTTAAAACCTACAGGAAGCAGAAAATATCTCTAGTTTGATGGTGCCTGTGATTGTAGTGATTCAACTCCGGTTTCTAAATGTAAAGCAAAAATAGCCCATTGGGTTCTTGGGGTAATCTGGGAATTTAGTCTTGTAAACAGTTGCATAGACTTTGTTTGAGTTCCGGGTTGGGATGCCATGGCACGCTTCCCCTATTCCACCAACCCTTCTGCCCAGCCTCCCGGTCTGTTTCCAACCCCAGGCCTGTGAGTCTGGCAGCAACAGTTGCTCTGAGGAAACTGGGTTCTCATACTTCAGGAGTTAGTTGGCAGAGTTAAGATACAAAGGACGGTTGCAGAGTAAGACTATCTAAAGTGTGGCTGAACTCTCCACTGGGAGTCCAGTGAAGGCATAAATTTATTGTAATAGCAATCTATAAATGTGACCACTTATTGAACTCCAATTTTATGTTAGATACTATACAAGGTATTTCCCATTTACTTAGTTCAGGGTTTGCTCATTCCTACCTAAAAACTTTTGTTCACAGTATTCAGCTTCCCTGAGATTTTTCATCAATCTCCTTCACCATTCCCATCTCTTCTGCTTAAATTAACCACTACATAAAATAATTCCTGTATAATTCCTTATGTTTCTAATCACAGCAATTATGCCCATTCCCCTGAGTGTTCAAATGTGCTATTCAAGTATGTTTTTCATATATGTTTGACTGTTTTTATAATTTAAAAAAATTTTAATAAAAAATTATTATTAGAGTTTAGTTCTTTACAATGTACTCTTTTTCTTTTTTTTTTTACACACAAGAATTAATTTATTTCAACCAACATTCACAAGTCAGAAAATTGAAGTTTTTATATGCCTGCACTTGGACACACACACACCTATTAATAAACTCAAGCAAGAAGTTTGCAGAAGTGTACAGGCCAGAGTTTTATGTGCTCCTCATTAAAGTAGAAAGGGCCATACTTCATATTGCTTGAGTAATTTTACGTGAATCATGATGCTGTTGGATTAAAACGGTTTCCAGTGTAGACAAGACTGACCAATATACTCCTACATATGTTCATGATTGAGTTAAAGCGTACTAGGATTAAATTTGCACATTGATTAGCGTGCAATTCTGTTCTGATGCACATTCCATTAGAATGCCGTTCTAATTCTTGCAATTCATGATTTTTATAAATCAAAATACCATCCAAACAACTAGTAAGAATGAACGGATGGGGGCACCATGTATCAAGGCGGCTAACATCAAAAAAGAGATAAAACCAGACCTGCGCCACTCTTGCTGGGAAAACACCCCATTACAATGAAGTAGCCTTGCCAAAAAAGCCAAACCTACATCTTATTAATCTTCCAGAATCCAAATATCAAGTTTCAGAAAATACAGAGGACAAAGGAATGTGTTAAACTACAACACGGCAACACGATGAGTAAATCCAGGCAGGAAACTCTCTTCTTCAGTGAAACAAGTTGCAGGGAAATAGAGAAAAAGAGATATGGGGAGAGAATCTATGGATTAAAATAAAAATAAAGGCTATAAAGCAATCACAATATATCAACCTTATTTGGATCCTGCACCAAGGAAATGAACATTTTTAAAAAGCTGTGGTATGATAGGAAATTTAAATACTGATTAGAAATTTTATGATAGTAAATAATTATTGTTCACTTTTAGGTATAATTGTATTGCTATTTTTTAAAACCTCAGTTAGATGCATCCTGAAATATTCATTGATGAAATGATATCTGAGATTTGCTTCAAAAGGATATGGGTAAGATAGAAGGGAGTTGGGGATACAGGTGAAAAAAGATTGGCCATGAATTGATTGGCTGTGTGATAAGCACATCAGAGTTTACCATACAATTATTTCCACTCATATATGTTTGAACTTTCCCATAATGAATTAAACAATTTTTTTTCATAATAAAACCATTATGCTGGGATCCAGGATTCTATGAATAATTCTGTCTGTGTATACTGTATGCTCTAAAGGAGTGTGTTTTGTTTTCTTTGCCTTCACCTACCTTTTTCCATGTGTAGTCATAACCATCCACATTAACCACTGGCATAATATAGAAATCCATGTGCTTCAGAAGATTGGTATGCATCTTTTCTTTCCCGTAGTAATAAGTTACCTACGGATTAAACCAAGTATATTTGATAACGTATCATTTACCTCCTTCTAAACTTAGCCTGTTTCTTTTTTTTAATTGAGATATAATTGACACATAATCCTGGAACAACACAGGTTTGAACTGTGTGGGTCCACTTGTAGACTTTTTTTTCAATATTAAGTACTAGAGAACTACACGATCTGCAATTCATTGAATCCACAGATGCAGAACTGTGCACAGATGGAGGGTCTACTTATAAACACATATAAACTTATGTGAGGATTTTTGAGTGTATGGAGGGTGGGTGCGCCTAACCACTGCATTGTTCAAGGGTCAACTATATTAGGTTCAGGTGTATTACCTAATGATTCAATATTTGTATATATAGTGAAGGAATCACTGCAATAAGTCTAGTTAATATCCATCTAGCTAACATCCACTAAACTTGGTCTATGGTTGTTTTTTTTTTAATTTGACATTTAGATTTGCAGATTTAACTTTCAGGAAGAGTCTTAATTCCTTGGAAAGTACTAGACTTAGTCTAGTACTATGCTGACTACTACTACTACTAAGTCACTCAGTCGTGTCCGACTCTTAGCGACCCCATGGACTGCAGCCTACCAGGCTCCTCTGTCCATGGGATTTTCCAGGCAAGAGTACTGGAGTGGGTGCCATTGCCTTCTCCGACTACGCTGACAAGTGATGGTGAATGTCCTGGACATGGGACAACTGGTCCTCCTATTTAATGGAGTCAGAAGACAGAACTATATGTTTTCTAAAACTTCCTTCAAGAAACAGAAGAATTCTTTATTAATACATAAAGCCCACCACAAAGATTTAAGGAAACAAAACCTAGATATATTTCTACTCTTTTTATAATAATCTGCATCAGTCACCACTTAAACTAACCTTGTCTCATTCCCAGACATGTCTAGATAATATTTTCTGCATTGTCTTATAAGTCGTGAGCTAAATGTTTGCTAGAATTGAGTGTATTTCCCAAGCATTCAGTCATTTGGCTTTAAAGTCGGTGGTAGCTTTTCCTAGGTACTGACTATGAGTTTCCTATCAGACATTATCTGACACTGTTCTTCTGTGCTTTAGATTCATACCCAGCTAGGGTCGCATATTTTCACATGATCCAAGGACATCCACATTCCAGTGACTAAGAAGTTAATCCCCAAATGACTGATTATAGATGCAGGAGAACCACAAAGACAAATTTCAGGTAGTTAAATGACTTCATCTGGTGACTTAGAGGTAAAGAACCTGCCTGGCTAATGCAGGAGACGCAGGAGCCGCGGGTTAGATGACTGGACTGAGACGATCCCCTGGAGAAGGATATGGCAGCCTACTTCAGTATTCTTGCCTGGGAAATCACACGGACAGAAGAACCTGGTGGGCTACATACAGTCCATGGTGTCCCAAAAGAGTCGAACACAACTTAGTGACTAAACAACAACAAAGCTTTGGCATAAATTCTTCATTTGTGGTTACATTGCTACATTTAAATGCGTGAATTAGTTCACAATTTTTTGCTGATTTAAACTTACTCAAAAGACTTTGTTAAGAAACATTTTTCATTATTGATAGAAGAAAAATGTCTTTTTAAAAAATTGAAGGATCGTTGCTGTATAATTTTATATAAGTTACAGGTGTATAATACAGGTTCACATACACCCACAAAGGAAACCATCAACAAAACAAGAAGACAACCTACTGAATGTGAGAAAGTATTTGCAAATGATATGATCAATAAGGGGCTAATATCCAAGAAAAATGTCTTCTAAATCTTACCTTTGCTATAGCTAAATGTTACCATTTTTCTTTAAATATTTAAAATACTATATCCTTATCTTCCTAGAACAACCATAATAGTCAAATTTAAATTATTTGCCATAGGTAATCATCTAAAAAGCAAGAGAGTTCCAGAAAAACATCTATTTCTGCTTTATTGACTATGCCAAAGCCTTTGACTGTGTGGATCACAATAAACTGTGGAAAATTCTGAAAGAGATGGAATACCAGACCACCTGACCTGCATCTTGAGAAACCTATATGCAGGTCAGGAAGCAACAGTTAGAACTGGATGGAACAACAGACTGATTCCAAATAGGGAAAGGAGTACGTCAAGGCTGTATATTGTCACCCTACTTATTTAACTTATATGCAGAGTACATCATGAGAAACGCTGGACTGGAAGAAGCACAAGCTGGAATCAAGATTCCTGGGAGAAATATCAATAACCTCAGATATGCAGATGACACCACCCTTATGGCAGAAAGTGAAGAGGAACTAAAAAGCCTCTTGATGAAAGTGAAAGAGGAGAGTGAAAAAGTTGGCTTAAAGCTCAACATTCAGAAAACGAAGATCATGGCATCTGGTCCCATCACTTCATGGGAAATAGATGGGGAAACAGTGTCAGACTTTATTTTCTTGGGCTCAAAAATCACTGCAGATGGTGATTGCAGCCATGAAATTAAAAGACACTTACTTCTTGGAAGAAAAGTTATAACCAACCTAGATAGCATATTGAAAAGCAGAGACATTACTTTGCCAACAAAGGTCCGTCTAGTCAAGGCTGTGGTTTTTCCAGTGGTCATGTAATGGATGTGAGAGTTGGACTGTGAAGAAAGCTGAGCACCGAAGAATTGATGCTTTTGAACTGTGGTGTTGGAGAAGACTCTTGAGAGTACCTTGGACAGCAAGGAGATCCAACCAGTCCATTCTGAAGGAGATCAGTCCTAGATGTTCTTTGCAAGGAATGATGCTAAAGCTGAAACTCCAGTACTTTGGCCACCTCATGCTAAGAGTTGACTCATTGGAAAAGATTCTGATGCTGGGAGGGATTGGGGGCAGGAGGAGAAGGGGCCGACAGAGGATGAGATGGCTGGATGGCATCACCGACTCGATGGATGTGAGTTTGAGTGAACTCCAGGAGATGGTGATGGACAGGGAGGCCTGGCATGCTGAGATTCATCGGGTCGCAAGGAGTCGGAAACGACTGAGTGACTGAACTGAACTGAACTGAACCACTTACTAAATATGGGAGAAAGGAAAGAAAAAGTACAAGTTAATTTTTGGCCCACTATAGGTCAGAAAGAAAAGCTTAATGAAAAGGAAGCAATTTTATAGCACGAAAGAAGTAATACTTTAAGTAGTTGAGCAACTAGTGAAATCATTTTTATGCTATAAATCAGTAAATTTATGTTAGAGTCATTTTTTTCAATAATAATGTCACATTCATTATCAGAAAAAAATTGGGAGATCTTATTTTCTTTAAAATGAGAAAGTATCATTTTTATTTCTACAGCGATTGCTGGACTTTTAATAGGTATGTCATGGTCAGTTTCTTTGTCTTTTTCATTCTCCTTATTTCCTTCCTACTTTAGCAATGGTTGGATGGAAGTCTTTCAGCAAAAAGTTAGTCTCTGAGAGAAGATCAAATATTAGCCCGGATATTTGTTTAATAAGCACAGCTCCAAACAGAAGGGGTGAGTGAGAGCTGAAATACAGCGTCTACTCTATGTATCAAGCCCTACCCTCATGTGGGGCTGCAGCTGGAATCCCAGAGGAAGGGGGACCTATTTTTTTTTAACAATTTATTGAGACATTATTCAAATACCGGAAAATTCAGCATTTTAAAGTGCATAGTTCAGCGGGTTTTATATTTCACAGAATTAAGCAACCATCACCACTGTCCAATTATATGATATTTTCATCACCACCCCCATCAATGTTGCTGTTGTTCGGTCACCCAGTTGTGTCCGACTCTGTGACCCCATGGACGGCAGCATGCCAGACCTCCCTGTCCCTCACCA
Source organism: Bos taurus (assembly GCF_002263795.3). Lineage (NCBI taxonomy): Eukaryota > Metazoa > Chordata > Mammalia > Artiodactyla > Bovidae > Bos > Bos taurus. The sequence continues at coordinate 16,162,219 of NC_037339.1, forward strand.
TCTACCAGAGTTTGCCCAAGTTCATGATCATTACATTGGTGATGCTGTCCAGCCATCTCATCCTCTGATGCCCTCTTCTCCTTCTGCCCTTAATCTTTCCCAGCATTAGGGATTTTTCCAGTGAGTACTCTGTCCGCATCAGATGACCAAAATACTGGAACTTCAGCTTCAGCATCAGTCCTTCCAGTGAATATTCAGGGTTGATCTCCCTTGATCTCCCCAATCTTATTGACTGGTTTGATCTCCTTGCTGTCCGAGGGACTTTCAGGAGTCTTCTCCAGCACCACAGTTCTAAATCATCAATTCTCTGGCATTCTGCCTTCTTTATGGTCCAGCTCTCACAATCCCCATCAATACAAAAAACTCCCTTAGGAGTTACCCCTTTCTCCCTTCTCTTCCCCCAGCCTCTGGCAACCATTAATCAACTTTCTGTCTCTGTGCATTTGCCCATTCTAGACCTTTCATGTAAGTGGAATAATCAAATATATGGCCTTTTCTGTCTGACTTCTATCACTTAGCAAAATGTTTTCAAGATTCATCCATGTTATAGCCTGAATCAGTACTTCATTCCTTCTCGTTGCTGAATGGTATTCCATTATAAGGATATGCCACATTTTATTTGTCCACTCATAAGCTGATGGACATTTGGATTGTTTCCACTTTTTTTTTTTTCAATTTTTTGGCTGCAGCATGCAGCATATGGGATCTTATTTCCCCAACCAGGGATTGAATGGTGCCCCCTGCTTTAGAAGCATGGACTCTTAAGCACTGGACTGCCAGGGAAGTCCCTGTTTCCAGTTTGGGACTTATGAATATTGTTGCTATGAACATTTGTAAACATATGTGTTCAAGTCTCTTGGCTATATACCTGAGCGGAATTGCTGGGTCAAATGGAAACTCTATGCTCAAACTTTCGAGGAACTGTCAAACTGTTTTCTAACATGGTTGCACCATTTTATGATCCCAACAGCAATGGATAAGAGTTCCAGTTTTTCCACACTCTTACCAATATTTGTTATTTGCTATTTAAAAATTTTTGTCATCCTATTGGGTAGGAGGGCTTCCCTTGTGGCTCAGCTGGTAAAGAATCCGCCTGCAATGGAGGAGGCCTGGGTTCAATCCGTGGGTTGGGAAGATCCCCTGGAGAAGGGAACAGCTACCCACTCCAGTATTCTGGCCTGGAGAATTCCATGGACTGTATGGTCCATGAAGTCGCAAAGAGTTGGACACAACTGAGCGACTTTTACTTCACTTCACTTCATTGGGTAGGAAGTGGTATGTATCTCTGTGGTTTTGACTCACATTTCCCTAATGACTAATGCTGTTGAGCATCTTTTCATATGCTTATTGACTATTTGTATATCTTCTCTGAGAATTGTCTTTTCAGATATTTTGCCCATTTAAAAACTAGATTATTTATCTTTGCATTGTTTATTTGTTAAATTTATTTATATATTTTGGATATGAGTCCCTCATCATCTATAATTTGCAAAGATTTTCTCCCATTTTGTGAGTTGTCTTTTAGCTTTCTGGATAGTGTCCTTTGAAAAGCAGAAAGGTTTTTATGCCATTCTCCCAAATTTTGATAGAGTCTCATTTATCTCTTTTTTCTTTGGTTGCTATGCTCTTGGTGTCAGATCTAATAGTTCGTTGCCTAATCCAAAATTACAAAGATTCACTACTTCTAAATTTTCTTCTAAGATTTTTGTAATTGTAGCTTTTAAACTTAGGTGTCTGATCCACTTTTAGTCAATATTTGCATATGGTGTGAGATAGGAGTCCAGATTCTTTTTTTTTTTTTTGGCATATGGGGAGCTGATTGTTTCAGCAGTGCATGCCCCCTTTTGATTATGCACAAAGGCACCATCTGGACTGATGGAGAGCCTCTTCAGGTCTTTGATTAAAGAAGATGACAGTCCAGAGCAAGTGGGAATCGGTGACAATCTGTGGAGCAACAACAGAATGAAACCAGGACCTCAGAGGAACGGATGAGGAAAGGGAGAGTAGAGAGAAACTGCAATGAGGAGACTTCTTAACGCCTGTAAGTGGAGATGTGGGCCCCAGTGGAAGGATGACCTGAATGGATTAGTCAGGTAACGTTTCAGGATCCTCAGGACCTGGGGTATTTTTCTGATTGGCCAAGGGAACTTGGTAATGGGGCAACCTGTGTTTCCTTCAGGCATGTGGGGATTAAAGGTAGGGTTACATACAGAGACTTAGAAAATAAACTAATGGTTACCAAAGGGGAAGTAGGGGAGGAACAAATTAGCAGTTTGGGATTAACATATACACACTGCTGCTGCTGCTGCTGCTGCTGCTAAGTCTCTTCAGTCGTGTCCGACTCTGTACAACCCCATAGATGGCAGCCCACCAGGCTTCCCCGTCCCTGGGATTCTCCAGGCAAGAACACTGGCGTGGATTGCCATTTCCTTCTCCAATGCATGAAAGTGAAAAGTGAAAGTGAAGTCGCTCAGTTGTGTCCGACTCTTAGCGACCCCGTGGACTGCAGACTACCAGGCTCCTCCATCCATGGGATTTTCCAGGCAAGAGTACTGGAGTGGAGTACCATTGCCTTCTCTGAACACTACTATATATAAAATAGATAACAAAGATCTACTGTATAGCACAGGAAACTATACTCAATATTTTCTAATAATCTATAAGGGAAAATAATCTGAAAAAAAGTATATAAAACTGATTCACTTTTCTGTGTACCTGAAACTAACACAACATTGTAAACCAACTATGCTTCAATAAGAAAAAGTGGTTGGAGGGGCTTCCCTAGTTGTCCACCAACCAAGACTCTACACTTTAAATGTAGGGGGCCCAGGTTTGATCCCTGGCTAGGAAACTAGATTCCACATGCTGCAACTAAGAGTTGACCTGCCACAACTGAAAAGGAAAAAAAAAAAAAAAAAAATCCTGCACACCAAAACTTAAGATTCCAAGTGCAGCAACTAAGACCCAACGCAGCCAAATAAATACATAATCAAAATATTTTTAAATAAATAAAAACCAAATGGTTAAAGTCATATATTTTGCTGAAAAAATCCTACCTAAAATAAATAAAATATAAAACAAGGAGGGATAGTGAACCAGTGAAGTTTCTCAGTCGTGTCCAAATCTTTGCAATCCCATGGACTGAAGCCTACCAGGCTCCTCCATCCATGGAATTTTCCAGGCAAAGGTACTGAAGTGGGTTGCCATTTCCTTCTCCAGGGGATCTTCCCGACCCAGGGATTGAACCCAGGTCTCCTGCATTGTAGGCAGATGCTTTACCATCTGAGCTACCAGGGCGAAATCAATATTCTTAATTAACTTTGTGAATGATGTTGTTATTTATAAAAATATTTTCATATCTGCCATTTATCCAGTTATTTATACTTCAAAAGTATGCCATCTAGATATTTAATCATGATCCTGAAGTCATGTAATCTCTCTCTATAAGCCTTAAAATTCTGACTTGGTGTATTTTAACTGTGTTGAAAGACACGATTTTTAAAAATAACATTTTCAACCAAGTTGAACATGTTCATGAATCTAATTCTTTACCATGAATTTAATCTGTGTATCACGGGGCTCTCCAAGCATATGTTTTCTGATGAGTTTTCACAGTAATCTATAAATATATTTACAGTTATGGTTCTATATCTAGTGAATGAATCACTCAGTGAGGATAATCGCTACAGAAATAATGTCTGACATACAAAGACAACACATAAATGTTCGTTGATGGAATGATTCACCAGAAAGATAAGTAATATAACTGAAACCACTGTCTTGCAGTTAAAAAAGCAAAAAACAAGAATAAAGATGAGGAGCAAGGGTGGCAGAGGAGAGAGCACAAGAGCGAGTGAGCAATTAGAGGGCAGGAGATAAAGGCTTGACTAATTCCCATCCCGTGACAGACGATCGCTCAGCTCTCTTTGCCTGGGGGACACTGAAGCTTTGTCTTTCTTATAATCCTAGACAAGAATAACAATGCCTGCCAACAAGTTAACCAATAACCATTCGACAAAGAATAAATCTGTACATAAAAGCATATAAGACATTTTGAATGGAAGATTCTGAAATAAGCTATCGTTCTCATGACCATTAAAAATACAACAAAGAGCTATCCAAGTCTTAGTGTGTGGATGAATAATTTAGACCTTATCCAATGGTAAGAACCTATTTAACCCAATAGTAGGTACTGTTTAAGTCCTCTCTGGACCCCAGAGTTGTATTTCAGTTTAAACCTGCAGCATTAATTTAAATTTCCAATGCAGGAAGCGGATGTTGAGCACTGATTAAGTGGGCCAAAAAAATATAGTTATAGGGAACAGAAAATTGATTTTTACTGTTTTCATTTGTTATATAGATTTACAGTCATTATAATTTTTACTATTATGACATACTCTTTGTCTCATACATGGATTTTTTTGATTACAAGGCCTTCTTTAGGGACAAAAGTACCTACTACGATATATGGAAAAAAAATATAATCTGCTCTGCAATGGGGTACTTTATGTTCAATTTCTAAGAGCAGAATATGGCAAAAGATACCTGGATAATTCAAAGCAAAAGAAAAAAATTAATTGGGACTCAATTTAGACAATTGCTTCAGTTCTTTCTTTTAGTTAGTAAATGTATTACAACTGCAGGTGTGTATGCTCAGTCGCTCAGTCACATCCAACTCTTTGCAACCCCATGGACTGTATCCTTCCAGGCTCCTCTGTCCATGGGATTTTCCAGGCAAGAATACTGGAGTGGGTTGCCATTTCCTGATACTATTTCTTAATTATGCTGCAGTGTTTGAAAAGTGTGTTAGTTACTCAGTCATGTCCAACTCGTTGCGACCCCATGGACTGTACCCTGCCAGGCTCTCTCTGTCCATGGAATTCTTTGGGCAAGAATACTGAAGTGGGTAGACATTCTCTTCTCCAGGTGATCTTCTCAATCGAGGGATCAAACCCAGGTCTCCTGCATTACAGGCCGATTCTTTTACCATATTAGCCACCGGGGAAGCCCTCCAGTGTTTGTGTGCTTAGTCACTCAGTCGTGTCCAACTCTTTGTGACCCCAGGGACTGTAACTCACCAGGCTCCACTGTCCATGAGGATTCTCCAGGCAAGAATACTGGAGTGGGTTGCCATGCCCTTCTCCAGGGGACCTTCCCAACCCAGGGATCGAACCCAGGCCTCTCACATTTTAGGCAGATCCTTTACCATCTGAGCCACTGGGGAAGCCAGTGTTTAGTACCAGCTGGAAATGTAGAAAAGATAAGGCAGATAATCTTTAGGGTAATTTAAATGCTTAAATTCATGGTTCTCAATATGCATGAAAGTCACCTAAGAAGCATGAGATCATTGTAGATTCCCAAGTCTCACCCCCAGAGATTTCAAGCTGAGAATTCTAGGAGGTGACCTAGGAAAACGCATCTAATAAACAGGCCAGTTGAATCTACTGCAAGTGGTCTGAGGCCACATCCTGAGAAGCTCTGGGCTTTCAGAGAATGTGAATACTTACAGAGCCCACGAACCACAAGCAGAAAGCAGGAGAGATCCACTCTCTGGCGTGGATTCCACAGTCAATCCACATGGCATTTTTGGCCCTTTGTTCTTTTTTAGAAACCTGCTCAGAGAAAATCAAAAAACAAGTAAGAAGCAGCTTTAGGATAATAACTTCCTGAATACCAGGGCTTCGATTTCATCCTTTTAGCAAATCTATGAAATATCCCCTATTCTCTTCATTCCTTGGAAAATTCTTGGTTTAAAATTCTTTTTATTCCTAAACAAATACCCGATGGTACCAGAGCTACATGAGAAATTGCAGAAGTAGAGACCCAAGAACTAGTGCTTCAGGCCATATCTTCACACTGCAGTTAGAATGAAATGAGCCTGTGTTGGGTGGGCAGCTCTCTGTGGGAAGTGGGCACAAAGAAAGGCTTGGGAGAGGGAAGTTAGTGGTGCCTAAGACAACCTTGGACTCCCTCACCATTTTCCCAGGGTGCACACTTTTATTTAACGTGTAGATCATTCCTTATTTCACACAAAAATAAACACACATCTAACTTGACATCAATTTATTATCAACAGGTCTGGGGACAGAGACCTTATTCTGATTTACCATCTAGGGTACTAGTGTAAGCCGCCAACTTTCTGGAATAAGAACTACCAACTTGTCTTCAATGATAGCCTTTGATGACTTTAGAAGAATTCTCACAAACACCTCTATATAAAATAAATCATCATTCATCTACTTTTAAATATTACACAATTTTAGAGTATGGAGGGAAGGGAGAAGAGTGTTGCAAAATCAAAGAAATATGTGGGGTTGGAATTCCAAAGCAAGAAAAAGAGAGGGTTCCATTTTTAAATTGCCATCTATACCACTCAGGGAGTTTTCTTCTTAACAAACCTGAAGTTACTGATGTCCAACAAAAAGGCAAGTGTGGAAAGCTTTGGCCACAAAGGATCAAATTGTACAAAGAGAATTTCCCAACTGATTTAATCTCCTCAACTTAAAAGACAATCCTGAGTTGTTTCGACTAGTTGCTTTATTCGACCTTCTGTTTAACTGTGGCTGAGCAAATTCTCTTGGTACCCATTCTGACACTGAGGAACCCTAGGGACTCCCACGATGTGCACATCCTTGATTGAGACTGGGACTAAAGCTTGCAGGAAGCATGGTTTTCCAACATGTATATCAGGTCCCAGAAACAGAAGTTCCAAAGAGTACATGCAACAGGGCAAAAAGTAAATGTCATAGGTGGGTATGCCATGATTACATGGATCCAGCCCGGTAGACTAACTCAGCTGCCAAGAGAACCCAATGTTGCCTAGGGTCTGACTTTGTACTGCAAGCTCTCGTCAGAACGGATTAAAACCCAGAAATCCTGACTCCAAATCTTATCTTTGGACAATCAAAGAGCCTCACCTCTCACAGTTTAGAACATGTGAGGAAACCATGTGTGAATGAAATTTTACTAAATCAAATGTATTTCTCCAATAATTAAATTTTTTCAGACCTTCTTTTTAATTTTTTTTTTTTTAGGAGAAAGAGTGGTTTTAAAAATAGCAACAGAACTGCAGAATTAGAAATGAACAGGCAGAAATCAGTTTGGTTTCATGGTTCCCAATATTCTTCCTGTGGCCCAATTCACTGACTTTACTAAGACCAGTTTGTTCAACTGAGAATAAATAACCAAACAGATGGTAACTGAAGCAGAAACGGTCATATCAGCCCTACTGCCAAGAATCCCAGCATTGCTCTGGTTCCTATTCTTTCCTAGTTCCTGTTGTTCAACTCCTTTGGTTCTAAAAACTATAGTAATGTCAATGTTTATTCAAAACAGATCCCTTTCCTTTTTTTTGGCCTAAGTCAGTCAGTCAGTGGTGGTGCTGAGGGTGGTGGTTGTGGTGGTATAAATAAAAGAGGACTTGAAAGATAATCCAGACCACTCTCCTTGTTTTATGAAGGTAGGCATTGAAACCCAGAAAGGTTAAATGACTTATCTATGTCACAGAGTAGATTCTAAAACTGAGGTTACTACTCTTAGGTCAACACTGTAGTAGCAAAGGAAAACAATTTAAAGGTAATCACCAATCACTGAAGATCTGGATATTAAAGTCGAGGATCATTTGTAATACACATATTTCCAGAACTCAAAAGAAAATCCAAGTAATAACAAGCACCACTGGAGAATTAATACCTCCCCAAAGTTGAAAAATCAATGACTCTTCCCATACCTTTAAAACATAAAGTGGGTACTTCTCGTATGAGGATCCAATGTGGATTTTTTCAACCATATCAGGATACCGCTCAGTCATAACTTCTATCCAAGAATAGATCTATCAAAGCAGAAACCAGTGGTCACAGAGCAAGTTCAAAGCATTTCCCTGACAAAGGAAACAGACAAATTCTTCCAGGAAGGGTTATCCCTCTAGAAAAAATTTTGTGGAGATAAAGAGGAACTAAAACACTTGAGGCAGAGTGTTTCTTCTGCTGCTTAGGAAAATCAATAAAATTAAACTTTTGAGAAGTATCAAGGTTTAGGGAAAGTGGAAATGTACTAAGAAACTTACGACAAAGTAGGGAAATATCATCTTTAAAGGATAACTCCTTAAGTTATTTTTAAAGGCTGATAATGTCAAATCCTCACCTCTGTGTATGAAATCCTATTTACCATTCAAGAGTTCATTTTTATATGAGATTTTAAAAAAAATATTCACTTTTCAAGGGTAACCTAAGGAAGCCCCGGGCACTGTCTTTGCACAGGATAAATGGAGCTGCCTTTTTTTCCCAGTGGAGACTTGTGGACTCACAACAAGGGGTGTGAAATGATGAGAAGCAAAGGGGAGAACAGTCTGGAGGAAAAAAGAATCTCTTCTATCCAGGGAAGGAGTTTGATTCTAAAACTCTCTCCTAGGTGGAAGTCTAGTGGTTTGCGATTCTGACAAGATTATAGTAGAAGGAAACAAACAAATAAATTTCTAGTCCTGACTTTAGGCTAGCCCCCACTTCAAAGCAGGTGTTGAGTGGTGGAGCCTGATCATGTTTTAAAGTAGACCAACTTCTCAGGGGCCATTTAAAAATGTTTACACCTTTTGTAATGGAAATAACCAACCCTTGGCCTCGTTTCTAGGAAATTTGCTGAAGGTAATTTCAAATAGCAGTCCTAGCTGAAGGGAAGAGGAGTACCATTTATCCTTGGGTCTTCTTACAGGAGCGTAACTAGGGCGAGTGGTATGTGTGATGGGTTGTTCTGTGTGAGGAATTAAGATGCTTCTGGAAGGTCTACCTGCTGCCAAGTACCAATGCTGTCAGTGTCTGTGGTGTTGAAAATTTAACCATCTGTGATTTCCTCTGTTTACTGTGCTACTCTTCTAAGGCACGCACACATCTAAGAGAACTGCTCCATCCACCTATTTTGTGTTACAGCACTGATAGTTCAGTAGATTTCCTCCAACAAGGGAGGCTGTATTATATTAATTATAGTAAGGCAGCTTTATAGAAAACTTTAAATCTAATCTGCAATAATCAAGGTTACATCCTTTGAATAATGCTCTTCTTTTGCCATTTGTTTTAAGACGTGTTTTTTGGTCATTTGTTTTTCTCCCCTACTGTAGCTTACTTAAAATTTCCTAGTGAGAGTCAATGACAAAAGAAACCCCTTTTGCTCTCCAAGTGAACATGAATGTGGACTGAAGAGCAGAGCTGAAGGGGAAGAAAGGCAGAATTTGGGGGAGAAAGATTGCCGCAATTGCTACAAACCTCTTAGAAAAGATTCAGGATGGGAAGGATGAAGATATCCAAACTGTTTTCTGAAATGTCATTGTGATGAAATGAATTGTGTTCCCCCTCAAATGTGTATATTAATCCCCAATACCTTAGAACATGACTGTATTTGGAGACAGGGCCTTTAAAGTGGTAATTAAGTTGCACTGAAGTGTCAGTGTGGGCCCCAACCCAACCCGACTGGGATTCTAATAGGAAGTGGAGACTACAATGGTCAGCGAGACTTCAGGGATGTGCGCACACTAAGAAAAGGCCATGTGAGGAGGTGGCCATCCACAAGCCAAGGAGAGATGTCTCAGAACAAACCAGCTCTCCTGACACCTTGTTCTTGGACTTCCAACCTCCAGAACTGTGAGAGAATAAATTTCTGTTGTCTAAGCCACTCAATAAATGGCACTTTGTTACAACAGACTGTAGCTCAGGTGGTAAAGAATCTGCCTGCAACGCAGGAGACCCAGGCTCAATCCTTGGGTCAAGAAGTTGCCCTGGAGAAGGGAATGACAACCCACTCCAGTATTCTTGCCTAGAGAATCCCATGGATGGAGGAGCCTAGCGGGCTACAGTCCATGGGTTACAAAGAGTCGAACAAGACTGAGTGACTAACACTACTACTACTGTGGCTAACTAATACTGTTTTCCTCCCATGTCTTTCCAACTCTTTCCTGGGGAGAGGATAAGAAAAAAAAAATAACCTCTTTGAACAAAATACTTAAAATATACCCCCAAAAATACTCTTTTTAAATGTTCAAATCCTTTGTTTATTTAGTTAGGCTGCACTACACAGCTTGTGGGATCTTAATTCCCTGACCATGGATTGAACCTAGGCCCTTGGCACTTAACGCAAGGAATTTTTCCTGGTCTGCCAGGAAAAACCCAGCAACATATTTTAAATACTTCTGTTTAAGGCATCTCGTTCTTCCCACCAAACCCAACACAGCAGTGACACTGTCACCTTCTCCACTTGTCAATCCTGCCTACCCAACCTCTCAACTCCAGGCCTCAAGGTTACTCATGCAGGGCTGATGTAGGCGGCTGGATGGAGATAGTTTAGGTGGAACAGACAAAGTCAAGGTAGGAGAGAGAAAGGAGAGGGCTGAAATGTTAAGATCCCCGTCCACCAGCCCGGCACATCAGTCCTAGAAGCCTGCTGATCTCTGGTTTGAAAGAAAGTGTTAGTCACTCAGTCATGTCCGACTCTTTGCGACCCCATGGACTGTAGCCTGACAGCTCCTCTGTCTCTGGAATTCTCCAGGCAAGAAAACTGGAGTGGGTAGCCATTCCCTTCTCCAGGGGATCTTCTCGACCCAGGGATTGAACCCAGTTCTCCTGCATTGAAGGCAGATTCTTTACCATCTGTGCCACTAGGGAAGACTGAGTTCTGGTTTAACTAACTGGAAAAGAACAGATGGGTTTGAAGATTAAATAGAAAATTGATGCTTATTATTTAAATGTTAGATGTCACAAAAGTATGGATATGGTTCTTAACAGTTTCTGGGCGCCTAGCCAAAAATGATAAAAAAAAAACAACACAACTTCTATTAAGGAATATAGCAGTACTCCTATGAAAGAATAAAAGGTATCAAGGGATTTTATACTACTTGGAGAGTATTATATTGAAAAGAAAGGGGTTTAGCCTTTAAGGGAACAAATATGGGGAAATGGCTCTTAAAGTATGATGTGAAAGCTTATTGAGGTCAACTGAACATGGTATCAAGCTTAGGTTTCCTCTAGGAAAATTGGAACCCGTAAGTACTAAGAGGAAAAGAAACCAATTTCTTAAATATTAAAATACAGGCATCATCATAATCATTACTATTACTATTAGTATTTTAAACAGGTTCCTTCTGAAAAGAATAAAATACACTTAAACACTTTTGCATCCTAAATATAAGTGAATAAATTCCTTTAATTCAGTGAGATAATGTGGCAGTTATTCGGTAAGAATTCATTTAGGATAATGGCTGGAGTGCTATTTTTTGTGTGTGTGGCAGTTTCAATAAAAAGGTCTTATTTTTTAATTTTCTGTTGTTCCTTAGAATGTAGTGTTACTCCTGACAATCAGAGATATTCTTAGCTATGGACAAATAGCCTGCTTAGAGGGGCAAAGTCCAAAATATGATGCAATCTTTCCAGGCAAGATGTCTACAAAAGGACCAATTACCTCTGTATAATCAATCTAATAGTGATTTTTTTTCACCCTCTTCCACTAATTATGATTCTCTAATAATTTCCCATGGCTGAAATGGCAATGCTCATTCAATAAAAACAGGCAGTTTGGAGAGAAACGTTGACAACTTACCTCATTTAGTGAGTGATACTGTTCATAGTAGGAGGAGGATGCCCGGGGGCTGATGGTGTCATTGGAAGTCTGCTGCCGGATAAGATCTTCCACATTTTCCACCAGGACCCTGGGTGATGAAACAAGAGTATGAGCTGGTTTCCAAACAGGGCTCTAATTTTCCCTCGTGGCCCATCGCAGACACAACAGGCAAGTGTGGGGGGAAAGTCACTAAGAAATCTAGCAAGCTCAAGATGAAAACACCACTAGCATGACGGGCTGAAATTCACAAGCCCTCTGCATAGAGCCGCATGGGCGCTGGAGAGACAGTGGCTCCTGTAGAGTATGCTTTCAGGGCCTTCAAAACCTGACCCTTTCTCCAACATCATCAACATTTCTTGATGGTGACTTATTAATGCCTTTTAAATGAACACAGGAATAAGGAAGGTATAGGAAAGTGATCTCATTTAATTCCTCTTGCAAGGGGTCACACAGTTAACTTAGGCACAAACATTTTAACTAAGACGAAATTGAGCCATTCTGTCACCTGGAATGAACAAGAAAAAGTTAGCTGCCATTCTAATAAAGCTTTCTGTACTTTTATTTAGAGTTAGTTGTTCAGTCGTGTCCAACTCTTTGTGACTCCATGGAAGAGGAATTCTCTTGCATGGAATTCTCCAGCCAAGAATAGGGGAGTGAGTAGCCATTCCCTTCTCCAGGGGCTTCCCTGGTGGCTCAGACTTTTGTTTAGACCAACAGGTAAAAGCCAAGACTTTGACATCAGAAAGTTCTGAGTTAGAGTCCTGGATGTGCCACATTCTAGCTGGTTGACCTTGAGAAATTCCTTTGTAAATCTGAAACATTTTCTTACACACAGTGAGGATAGTATCTACCTCACAGGGTTTAATAAGGGTTAAAAGATACAATGTATAGAAAAGCTCAGTACCTTTCCTGAAAGGCATCAGATACTAATAACATGTTATTATAATAATCATAATACGTTATCCAAAGATTGCTTGGCATCCAGGAAGTGCTAGGGCGGCAGGAAAACACTGATGCTTGGGTAATGGATGCGAAAGGAGATATGGACAGGAGACTCTAAAAGGAAGAAGGCATGGGCTTTGAACAGAAAGCATACCTAATGCATATTTTAGTTTAGAGCCAGACATTCCAGAATGCTTGCTGACCTCTTGAAGCAAAATTCCCTTTAGCAGCTGCTTTTTTAAGTGATATCACAAAGCCTACTAAAGTGAATGACATTTTGCTTCCTAAGTCCAGGAACAGAGTAGAGGAATTTTAAGAAGGAACTGGGAGAAACCATAAGAGGCTCCACAGATCACTGAGTCTAACAGTCCATTTCAGACAAGGGACCAAGGTCTTGAGCAGTAAACCACTCGTTCAAGGTCATGGAGCCAGCCTCTTGGGCTTCATCACAAGTCCATTCCAGAGATTTCCATGTGGCATGCTTAATGTAAGTATACATTTTTCTAGGAAGCAATGAGACCATCCACTAGCAAATGCACGGTGTGTGTTGCGTGTGTGTGTGCTCAGTTGCTCAGTCATGTCCAACTCTTTGCAGCCCCACGAACTGTAGCCCACCAGGCTCCTCAGTCCATGGAATTTTCCAAGCAAGAATACTGGAGCGGGGTGCCATTTCCTGTGTCAGGGGATCGTCCTGATCCAGCAGTCAAACCTGAGTCTCTTGCATTGGCAGGTTTCTTTACCACTGTGCCCCCTGGGAAGCCCCAAATGCATCACAGGTGCTTATAATGTCTGTATGCTCAGGTGCTAGTCGTGTCTGACTCTTGGTGACTCCATGGACTGTAGCCCACCAGCCTCCTCTGTCCATGGAATTTTTTAGGCAAGAATTCTGGAGCAGGTTTCCATTTCCTAGTGCTTATAATAGTTACTCAATAAATATGGAATTAAGCCTACCTGAATGGAATTCTGCTCGCATTTAAATGGGCTTTCACATTGCTTACATCAGATGCATTCACAAAAAAATGGACTTCGTATCCCTTCACAATATATTCAGCTGCTACTGGCTGCCAGAGAACAATCTGCAGTTTCAAGAAGGAAAATTGATAAAGACAGTTTTTCACATGGTTCTCATCTGTAGCTAACGCCATAAAAGAGTATCTATAAAGGAAATGAAAAAATAATTTCTGGTCACTGGTCCACTCACAGTCACCAATCCCATTCACACATGTGGTAGTGTAAACATTTATTCTGTACGGGGCTTGTTTTATTCTGTAACCCCAGTGGCTAATGAGGGCCTGGCATTTACTAGGTACTCAATAAATATTTGCTGAGGCAATGAACTGATAAATGAACGCATGAATATTTAGAGTCCAACTGTAGGACTGGAGGTGTATGTCAGATGTTTAAAGAGAAATGAAAGTTGGCCTGGAAAGAAAGTTGATTAATGGCGCTTTTCTTTAATAAAAATCCCATATCCTTGATTCTAACATCACATTGGTGTTTCTTTCCTTTAATCTAATTGCGGCCTTTGGGCAAAACCTTTCCATAATATTTACAGTTTTGAGTTTTTTGTTTTTTCTGGCTTTACTGTGCTTTTTCAAAACACTTTCACACCCATTGCCTATGATCTTTTTACTAATTCTTTGCCATAATCTAGGCAGCAGTTATTATTTTGATTGTTCAGATGAAGAAATTAAGGCTCGAAGCTAAGTCGTCTAAAAATCACAGGCCAAATAGTGGCCAAACAAGACCTAAATGCTGAATCTGTGATGCTTCCTCTGGCAGTGCTTCCTCTGCCTGCAGTGTGGCGGCTGTGGAAACACAGCGGCCGCTCTTCTGCTGGGAAATGCCTAGTTCTCTGACCCTGTGTGCTGTTGTCCGTCTATATCCCCTACAGGCTGAGGTTGCACGGCTCCAGGGCTGCAGCCAGTCAATGATGGCATACTGCAGGCATATTTTCGCAGGCCCATTCCTGCCAGATTAGGGTTTCCTCTTGCAGTTGACTTTGTCTTAAGGACTTACGTGGTCCAGTCAAACTTTCACCGGGATTGTCTTGCAGTCTAGAGGTTGTCCAGGCTTGACCCTCCTTTTTGCACAGTGGCGGCTGCTCAATGGTCTGCGGGTGCTCCCCGCCATCTCCAGCTCCTTCTTCATCCTTCACAAGCAGACCCCATAACAAGTCTCTTATATCTCTAATCTTCTCAGAAAACCTTAGCCCGATATCCATGGAGCCAGCAATTTTTTTTATCATGATATTTTGTAATTCTTAACAGTTTTCTACATTCAGGGGAGTTCAGTTCCAGGCATGAAAATGTTAGCCAGTTTTCTTCTGTGTTTTTATGCTTACACTTTAGCTAACTTTTTAAAACAAACACCTATTCAGTTTAGTTCAGTTCAGTCGCTCAGTCATGTCCGACTCTTTGTCACCCCATGGACCACACCACACTAGGCCTCCCTGTCAATCACCAACTCCTGGAGTTTACTCAAACTCATGTCCATTGAGTCGGCGATGCCATCCAACCATCTCATCCTCTGTTGTCCCCTTCTCCTCCTGCCTTCAATCCTTCCCAGCATCAGGGTCTTTTCCAAGGAGTCAGCTCTTCACATCAGGTGGCCAAAGTATTGGGATTTCAGCTTCAGCATCTGTCCTTCCAATGAATATTCAGGACTGAATTCCTTTAGGATGGACTGGTTGGATGTCCGTGCAGTCCAAGGGACTTTCAAGAGTCTTCTCCAACACCACAGTTCAAAAGCATCAATTCTTTGGCGCTCAGCCTTTTTCACAGTCCAACTCTCACATCCATACATGACTACTGGAAAAGCCATAGCCTTGACTAGACGGACCTTTGTTGACAAAATAATGTCTCTGCTTTTTAATATGCTGTCTAGGTTGGTCATAACTTTCCTTCTAAGGAGTAAGCGTCTTTTAATTTTATGGCTGCAGTCACCATCTGCAGTGATTCTGGAGCCCATAAAATAAAGCCAGCCACTGTTTCCACTGTTTCCCCATCTATTTCCCATGAAGTGATGGGACCAGATGCCATGATCTTCGTTTTCTGAATGTTGAGCTTTAAGCCAACTTTTTCACTCTCCACTTTCACTTTCATCAAGAGGCTCTTTAGTTCCTCTTCACTTTCTGCTATAAGGGTGGTGTCTTCTGCATATCTGAGGTTATTGATATTTCTCCCAGCAATCTTGATTCCAGCTTGTGCTTCTTCCAGCCCAGCGTTTCTCATGATGTACTCTGCATATAAGTTAAATAAGCAGGGTGACAATATACAGCCTTGACGTACTCCTTTTCCTATTTGGAACCAATCTGTTGTTCCATGTCCAGTTCTAACTGTTGCTTCCTGACCTGCCTACAGGTTTCTCAAGAGACAGGTCAGGTGGTCTGGTATTCCCATCTGTTTCAGAATTTTCCATAGTTTATTGTGATCCACACAGTCAAAGGTTTTGGCATAGTCAATAAAGCAGAAATAGATGTCTTTCTGGAACTCTCTTGCTTTTTTGATGATCCAGCAGATGTTGGCAATTTGATCTCTGGTTCCTCTGCCTTTTCTAAAACCAGCTTGAACATCTGGAAGTTCACAGTTCATGTGTTGCTGAAGCCTGGCTTGGAGAATTTTGAGCATTACTTTACTAGCGTGTGAGATGAGTACAATTGTGTGGTAGTTTGAGCATTCTTTGGCATTGCCTTTCTTTGGGATTGGAATGAAAACTGACCTTTTCCAGTCCTGTGGCCACTGCTGAGTATTCCAAATTTGCTGACATATTGAGTGCAGCACATTCACAGCATCATCTTTCAGGATTTGAAATAGCTCAACTGGAATTCCATCACCTCCACTAGCTTTGTTTGTAGTGATGCTTCCTAAGGCCCACTTGACTTCACATTCCAGGATGTCTAGCTCTAGGTGACACACCATCATGATTATCTTGGTCATGAAGCTCTTTTTTGTACAGTTCTTCTGTATATTTTTGCCACCTCTTCTTGATATCTTCTGCTTCTGTCAGGTCCCTACCATTTCTGTCCTTTATTGAGCCCATCTTTGCATGAAATGTTCCCTTGGTATCTCTAATTTTCTTGAAGAGATCTCTAGTCTGTCCCATTGTAGATTTCCTCTATTTCTTTGCACTGATCATTGAGGAAGGCTTTCTTATCTCTCCTTGCTATTCTTTGGAACTCTGCATTCAGATGGGTATACCTTTCCTTTTCTCCTTTGCTTTTCACTTCTCTTCTTTTCATAGCTATTTGTAAGGCCTCCCCAGACAGCCATTTTGCTTTTTTGCATTTCTTTTTCTTGGGGATGGTCTTGATCCCTATCTGCTGTACAATGTCACAAACCTCTGTCCATAGTTCATCAGACACTCTGTCTATCAGATCTAGTCTCTTAAATCTATTTCTCACTTCCACTGTATAGTCATAAGGGATTTGATTTAGGTCATACTTGAATGGTCTAGTGGTTTTTCCCACTTTCTTCAGTTTAAGTCTGAATTTGGCCATAAGGAACTCATGATCTGAGCCACAGTCAGCTCCTGGTCTTGTTTTTTCTGACTGTATAGAGCTTCTCCATCTTTGGCTGCAAAGAATATAATCAATCTGATTTTGGTGTTGACCATCTGGTGATGTCCATGTGTAGAGTCTTCTCTTGTGTTGTTGGAAGACGGTGTTTGCTATAACATCTATTGACTTCTGTTATTGTAGCATCTTTGTGAGTTTGCACTTTCAATCACAAGTCACTATTATTTTAACTGGCTGTAAAGTTAATAGCACAAATGAACAAAGTGTTATTTGGGGAATCAAGTGATTAGGGGAAAGAAGAGAAAATTACAAGAAGAGGGGTATATACCAACTGTATATATACAAGTCAGACAACACATAGGCGAAAACAGGGCACACCATTCTTTCATAAACTTAATACGAAGATACGAAATATGAAGATAAATGATGGAGAAATTACCTTGTATGTTGTAGTAACATTCTGCAGAATTTGAACTTGCCTGGAGGTTCTAGGAAGAGCAGATAAAACCTGGCCCCTGGGAGAAAAACACACACAGGATTTTGAGGTTATGTAAAAAATGAAAATAAGATAAATTATATAGGGAAGGGATTCCAGGTAATTACGAAAAGGAAACAAAATATTGAAATAAAAGAGTATCTCACCATAGATTTTTAAATAAGCTAGATTTTGCTTCACTCTAGGTGGAGAAATAGGAACCAAGTTTACCCTTCCTCCTACCTGAAAACTAATATATATGTGTGCATACATATACACACACATGTAAAACAATGCACTCAAGAAATTGAACATATAAAACATGATGAAACACAATTTCCTGTATGGGGTCCTGGAACAGAACAGTGGAGAAACTGGTGAAATCTAAATAAAGCATGCAGTTTAGTTAATAGTAGAGTACCCATGTTGGTTTCCAAGTTTTGACAAATAATACCATGATGATATAAAATGCTAACATTAGGTGAAACTTGGTGCAGTATATACAAAAACTCTCTAATATCTTTGCAACCTTTCTGTAACTCTAAAAATATTTCAGATAAAATTTTAATTAAAAATTAAAACAAAAACGTGTATCAGGAACTCTAGAAGCTCAAAAGGTTACGATAACTTCTGCTTGTCACTATTAGGAAAGGCTCCATGGAAGAGGCAACTGGGTAAGTTAGCAGTTGAAAGGCAGGCTGGCAGAAGACAAGAGGGCATTGTTTGGGAGATGGAAAGATGTTTATTCTTGCCAAGTGTAGGATTTAAGTGTTTAGGGCAAGAAAATAATGGTAGCCAAACAGAAGTGAATTTGGAAACTGACGTTCATTCTCCCCTAGAGAAGTTTTCCAATGCACAGTGAGAAATTTAGCCTTTATCTTGTAGGCAATTAGGAGTTAGGAAACTGATATCATGTGACATGTGATTTGTAAGACTAATTTTGACAACAGGGTGGAGGATGGTTTATTTTGAAAAGCCTGATTAAAGGATTCTAAATTCTAGAAATAAATCTATGGAGACTTGATTATCAAAAGAGATAAAGAGGAGCTCACAGAAACAATAAATTCAGAGGTTTTGTGTCAATTATTGGTACAATTTAAGCATAAACTCTTCAACCAGTGATTAAGGGTGTATGTCCAAGGATATGTGTTGCAGGATGATTCATAGTAACAATAACTGGGAACCACATATATGAGTGCTCCATCATGTGCAACCCTTTGAGACCCCATTAACTGTAGCCCACCAGTTCCTCTGTGCATGGAATTTTCCAGGCAAGAATACTGGAGTGGGTTGCCATTTTCTACTCCAGGGGCATCTTATCGACCCAGGGATTGAACCTGCGTCTCTTGAGTCTTCTGCTTTGGCAGGTGGATTCTTTACTACTTGTGCCACCTGGGAAGTCCAGAAACCACACAAGCACTTATCAGTAAGTGAATTTTTAAATGTTGGTGGTGTCTCCACATTCTAGAATGTTTTGTTGCTGTTATTAAGAAAGAGTCAATTTAAAATAGTTAACTTAAGGGATTTCCCTGATAGTCCAGTGGTTAAGACTCTGCATTCCCAATGCAGGGGGCACAGGTTCGATTCCTGGTAGGGGAACTAAGATCCTGCATGCTCCATGGCATGGCCAAATAAATAAATTAAATTAAATAAATAGAACAGTTAACCTAAGGGAGATTTACGTTATTTATTAAGAGACCGAAGAAAGAAATAAGTGGAGAATTGTATTAAATATTATCCCATTTTTGTAAAATAATAAGTTGGAAAGCAAAAAGAAAATTATTAAGTGTTGAAAACAGGAGAAAAGTTCTAAACAAATGGACAGCCCGTTGTTAACGTTGATTTGGATGGTGGGGAATGACCACCATCATTGGACTGGGTAGGTAAGTAGAGGGAGCAAATAAAGATTGTTATTAAAAGAAAGGTCTCCATACTTCCACATGAGAGATGATACTCAACTAATGTGAAATTGTACACAGTTATCCTGGTAGCTCAGCTGGTAAGGAATCCACCTGCAATGCAGGAGACCCTGGTTTGACCCTTTCTTGGGTTGGGAAGATCTGCTGGAGAAGGGATAGGCTACCCACACCAGTATTCTTGGGCTTCCCTGATGGCTCAGCTGGTAAAGAATCCACCCGCAATGCAGAAGACCTGCGTTCCATCCCCGGGTTGGGAAGGTCCCCTGGAGAAGGGAACTCCAATATTCTGGCTTGGAGAATTCCATGGACTGTACAGTCCATGGGGTCGCAAAGAGTCGGACATGACTTTTTGAGTGACTTTTGCTTTCACATAAATGTATAGAGAAATGCATGAAAGAACAATCACCAGAATGTGATATCTTCTCAGGGTGATGAAATTTCAGTGTTTTTCTTCCTAATTGTATAATTTTCCATATTGTTTACTTCTCTAACCAAAAAGAACTCTTTATTTTTTAATCAGGGGGAAACCACATTAAAAAAGTTACTCTGGCTGTGAAAAAAAACACTACCAAGCTTCTTAACAATGCTGGTGGCCCTCTCACAAGCACATTCTTTATTGTTTTCCAATGTCTCTGGCTCATCACTGGAACACAGTTACTGGTGACTTTCCTAGCCTTCCATAGTACTTTTATTCTGGCATATCCTGCCCTTGGAATTTTTTTTAGTATTTATTTATTTGGCTGCACTGAGTCTTTGCTGCAGCACATGGGATCTTCAGCCTTCAATGCGGCATGCCGGATCTTTAGTTATGGCACGTGGGATCTAGTTTCCTGACCAGGGATGGAACCCGGGCCCCCTTACATTGGGAACACGGAGTCCTAGCTGCTGGACCACCAGGGAAGTCCCATGCCCTAGGAATATTTTGATCCCCCTTTTCAACATCTGCCACAATAGTTCTGACATTCCTGGTTCACTTAGAGCAGGCCATTATTTTCTCCAAGCTTCCAAGAGTCATCCTGGTCACGTTAGCACCACCTCCCAAGGCTCTAACTAGAATGTCAAATCTAGTATCATGGGCAAATGCAGCCCTTTAGGGACAGAGATCTTTTCTCTTATTAACACACTCAGCACTTGGACACCCAGATCTGTCATGACTTAACCCTAGGTATTAGTTTGGAAACCAGTCGGGGGAGGTAGGAGTAGACGCTGAAGGCTGATGGTCAGAGATGACACTACAGAGAGAAGTCCTGATAGCAACGGGGATGATGAGATTGCTTTGCTTTAAAGCCAGGTGGCAGTGCTTAACCGGATGTAACACGATCGACACAATTATTATAAAAAGCAGCAAGGTCAGAGTGGTACCCAGAGGGACATGACCCTCAGAAAACTGGAATTAGTTAAGAGAACACAGAGTTCTTAGGGGCAAGAAAGAGGGCAGCCAACAAAGGTATTGCTCAATCTTTACAGTCGAAAGAAGTCAGGGAGGGTGTCAGTGGCTAAGGACAGTTGATCTAGTCAAAACGCTCAATCCACTGTCCAGCTCCCAGGCCTGGGCCACTTCTTAGCCCAGGATCTCTTGCCTGAGGGAGGAGTCAGGTTCCCCACAAAGAAAGACCTGCTGTGGTAGAGAGAACGTGCTTCCTCAGTCCTTTCCGAAAGAAAGCTATGGCTGTTTACTCAGGTCACTCTGCCCACTGGGAAAGAGGAATAGTTAAGCATGCGGAGGTGGGTTGTGTTTTTTTTTTTCCTTTTCTTATTGGAGTCTATTTGCTTTACAATACTGTGTTATTTTCTCCTGTACAGCAAAGTGAATCAGCTATTATGTACACATATACCCCTCTTTTTTTTTGGATTTCCTTTCCATGTAGGTCACCAGAGACCACTGAGTAGTTCCCTGTGTTACACAGTAGGTTCTCATTAGACCAACCATCCTGACATCTTTACGGTTGATGTCTTTAAGAATCTGTCATGAAGGCACAGCTGAGGCCCTTGTTAAGACTGCATCACAGTTCAATTCCTCCTCAGCTCGTATCTCCTTCCTTTATTCCTCCACACATGTTGCCCCTGAGATCCTATTCCAGTAAATTCCCTACATGCTAATCTCTATCTCAGAGCCTGCTTCCTGGGGAAACTAACCCACAGAAGTACAAATGCCTACTGTGCGAGATAAAACATGAAAAATTGCTATACAAATGGTATCAATACTCTGCTATAAGAATGTAACATCCGAAGTTACTGTTGCCTGGGGTAGTCAGAGGATGGAGACATTCTGAGCTGGACTTTTGAAATAGGTAGGATTTGACTGGTGAATGGGCAGTGAATGGCCTAACACTAAGACAGATGGAATTTTGGCAAGTGAACTGGAGATGAAATGGTGTTAAGTGCTGATGCGTAAGTGGAAACAAAATCAGAGTTCAAGAAACGGCATGTGACCCAGGAGGGCAGGAATATGGGGCGCACGTTGGGATATACCAGGAAATATAACCAGGATAAATGGGCAGCCTAGGATCTGATCACTGAAGGTCTTAAATCCTGGGTACCATTTTGGAAGTTTGAACAAAAAAGTGACCAAATCAAAGATTTCTTTTGAAGTGAAGTATAAAGAAGTGGGCTTCCCTTGTTGCTCAGCTGGTAAAAAATCCGCCTGCAATGCTGGAGGCCTTGGTTCGATTCCTGGTTGGGAAGATCCCCTGGAGAAGGGAACGGCTACCCACTCCAGTATTCTGGCCTGGAGAATTTCATGGACTGTATAGTCCATGGGGTCACAAAGAGTCGGACATGACTCAGCAACTTTCACTTTCATAAAAAAGTAGGGATATGTCCTGAGGAAAAAGAACAAAGCTGGAGGCACAATCCTCTCAGACTGCAGACAATACTATATGAAAAGATGAAAAGACACCCTACCGACTAGGAGAAAATACATGCAAAAATAGCAACAGACAAGGGGTTAATTTATAAAACATACAAACAGCTCATATAGCTTGATATTAAAAAAACCAAACAACCCAATCAAAAAGTGAGCAGAAGACCTGAATAGACATTTCTCCAAAGGAGACATACAGATGGCCAACAGGCACAGGAAAAGATACTCAGGTGAAATAAAATTAATTTTTTATGGCAGGACAGGAAAAATTTAAACATAAAAATTTTCTCTGTTCTTTGGCCTCCTCTCTCCCCCATACCTTTCATCTGAATTATCCCCAATCAGGAGACATGCCTGTCTAAAGAGCAACATACTCCTAACATCAGTAAGACAACTCCTTAAAAGATAACACTCCTTCTTGATCTTATAAGGGTCACGATGATGCATAGATCTGGATTTTGTAAACTGTCAGTAATATGTCATTTAATAGTCAACCCTCTATCTCAAAAGAAACTTATATTTAATATAACCGTGCCTTAACTTCTAACAGATGGACCATCCTCCAAGCTCTCTGAGATGCTCTTCCTAGGTTATAATACTCAACTTGGCTCAAATAAAATTTTTTGTTTCTTTCTTAGATCAAAGAGATTAATTTTTCTTCAACACTCAGCATTGCTCATTATTTAAAAAATGAAAAGCAAAACTACAGTGAGTCATCACTTCACACCTGTCCGATGGCTCTCATGGTAAAGTCTATAAACAAATGCTGGAGAAGGTATGGAGAAAAGGGAACCCTCCTGCACTCTTGGTGGGAATGTAAATTGGTGCAGCCATGAAGGAAAATAGTATGGAAGTTCTTTTACAAACTAAAAATAGAAGTATTATATGATTCAAGATTTCCACTCCTATGCATATAACCGGAAAAGGTGAAAAGTCTAATTTGAAAAGAGATATATGTATTACAATGTTCATAGCAGCACTAAGCTAAGATATGGAAGCAACCTAAGTGTGCATCACCAGATAGATAAAGAACATGTGATACACACACACACACACAGACACTGGCTTCCCTCCCTGGTGGCTCAGCAGTAAAGAATCTGCCTGCCAATGCAGGAGACACAGGAGATGTGGGTTCAGTCTCTGGGTTGGGAAGATCCCCTGGAGGAAGTAACGGCAACCTATTCCAGTATTCTTGCCTGGGAAATCACATAGCCAGAGGTGCCTGGCGGGCTATAGTCCATGCCGTCTCAAAGAGTCCAACACGACTTAGCGACTAAACAACAAAAAACATACACACACAAAGGAATATTACTCAGTAATACAGAAAGAATGAAATATTGCCATTTACACCAACATGGATTGACATAGAGATGATCATACTGAGTGAAATAAGTCAGACAGGGAATATGATATCATTTATATGTGGAATCTAAATAATAACGCAAATGAATTTATTTGCAAAGCAGAAACAGACTCACAGACGGAAAACAAAGGGGGTTTTGTTTTCCCTTTGTTAACCGTCCCTTATGGTTACCAAAGGGGGACGGGTGGGAGGAGGGATAAATTAGGAGTATGGAATAAACAGATACACACTGCTGCATATAAAACAAATAAACAACAAGGATTTAGTGCATAGCACAGAGAACTATATCCAATGTCTTGTCATAACCTATAAACTAGGAATCTGAAAAATATGTAATGTATAACTGAATCACTTTGCTATACATCTAAAATTAACACAATATTGTAAAATCAACTATACTTCAATTAAAAACAGGATGTGAGGATTTGTATAATTAAATCATTATACTTTTAGAATTTACTTCTAAATTTTAAAATGAAATTCCTTACAAGTTAACCTAACAATGCAATACAATGCCTTACAAAACAACGAGCTCTTCATTATTCGAACAGAGGTTGAATTGCAGTTCCATGTAAAGGAAATTTTGTGTTGACTAGAAGATGCTTGGGCATTTTTAAATGTATTAAGGGACAAGAAAGTACTAAAATGAGTCAACAAAAGGAAAAATAAAAAATGTGGAGGAGTACAATGATGGGGGTATAAATTTACCATTAATATGTAACACCATCCATTAATATGTAATTACCATAATACCACTAATATAACAATACATCCAAGTTCCAGTTGTGGTGAGCTGGACTCTTCCTATCTCCAGTTTGACCAAAGGGCAATGCAGCAGAATCAAATAATGAGATGGGGTCAGTCAGATGCTATGTAGCCCAGGCCCCAGGCACAGAAACTGGTCTTAACCGGACAGCCTAGCTGGGTTTTGTCAACAGGACGCTAGGAAGGCCCACAACAAAACCAGACTGAACAGGCCAGATCCTAGATAGAGGGCAAAATAGGCTAAAGGCTGTCCTGGCCTTGATTTCTCTCTGAGTTTATTTCAGAAGTACTGGAGTTCGGCAGAGGTG
Source organism: Bos taurus (assembly GCF_002263795.3). NCBI lineage: Eukaryota > Metazoa > Chordata > Mammalia > Artiodactyla > Bovidae > Bos > Bos taurus. The sequence continues at coordinate 16,186,968 of NC_037339.1, forward strand.
CTTTGCAGCTGTGTTTTGAGACATACAAGGGTCAACCACTTCCAGCTAGCTCTGACTTGACCACAAGAACACGCCCACGCAGATGAAGTCCTGGAGTTAACTTTGCTTCATTACCATGCTTAGATCTCCGCTGGAAGGGGGTCTTTGTACTCTGCTGGCACAATTCTTGCTGGGTTCAAAGGAGTATTAGATTGCACGAGGGCTGGCACTGGAATTCTCCACCCAGGGAATTCTCCACCCAGGGAATTCTCCGCCCACTTCCTTGAGCCCTAATGACCAGGCTGCCTCTTAACCCTTAAATTCCTGTACTCCCCTCCCTTGAGAGAGAAAGTACCTTTGGAGTTTGAGTTCTCTTTCTCCATCCTCTGACCATTGAATAAAGGCCTGTCTTGCTTGCATCAAACTCAGGTTCATCATTGGCAACAGGAACCAGAGCAGGGAAAGAGCTTCCTAACCCAGCCAGACTTCCTGTTCAGCCAGACTTCAAGATGGGGGCCTTTCGTCTCATTTAGTAATGAGAGCACCTTATGTCGAGCCTTCCATTTTTGAAAATCCATTTCCTGGCTCTGTGCCCCCTTACTTAGAGACCAGGAAAAGTGGTCATAGGGGAGAGAGGAGGAGGATTTGTGAAAATAGTTCTGTCAACTACAAATTGGCACTTGCCAAGGGTGCTTGCCATCTATTTCTATAAGCATGAAATCAGATGCTGCTGACCTTCAACCCCTGCCAAGGGAGTTCAGGGTGGAGAGGAGAAATGAGACAAACTGGAAAAAATGGTCAGGACAGGTCTTCAGATGGTTAGACGTTCTCCAGACCAGATTTAAGAGCCCAGTTCTTGTATCTCCTCATATCTAAAAAAGCATCAAAATCTTTCATGGCAACAGGCAACAGCTGCTCCTCATGACTAGCAAAGGCTTCACAAAACCAGCAGAAATCTGGAAAAAATATGTGCCTGATTGCATGTATTTCCACTTCACCAAAAATCACAGATACACTGAACTCCACCCCCCACCCCCCACCCCACTTATTTGGAGCAGTTTCTCAGAGCTCTCTGGGGTGCTCTCTCAGAGCTCTCTCTCAGAGCTCTCTGGAGCTTTCCTGGGCTGCAGTCCTCATTGTGCCCCCCAAAAAACTTAACTCGAGACTCTCACATTGTGCATTTATTTTTAAGTTGACATTCTTTGCAACAAGTTGCTGTGATTCTCTCAATTCCCACTCTCCCAAAGGGATAAAGTTTGGGGGTGTTACTTCCTTCAACTCAGCCTACTAGGGAGGATGATGGGCCAGCCCTCAAATTTATAGACAGAAGGACTGGTGCCTGAGAAAGCTAAATCTGAGAAAAGCTAAACCTGCAAAGGCTGGCCTCCAGTTGTCTATGTGTGCGTGCTCAGTTGCTTCAATCATGTCCTACTCTTTCTGACCCCATGGACCATAGCCCTCCAGGCTGCTCTGTCCATGGGATTCTACACGTAAGAATATTGGAGTGGGTTACCATGCTCTCCTCCAGGGGATCTTCCAGACCCAGGGATCGAACCCACATCTCCTGCATCTCCTGCACTGCAGGTGGATTCTTTACTGCTGAGCCAAAAGGGTCCAGGTTGGTAAATAAAATCCAAAGAAAAATCACTTCATGGGATGCAGTTTTTGCTCAGATGCCATCCAATAGTGCCAACCTAAAGGAGTGGCGAGATCTTACAGTGGCAAGACTCTGGAGGTAAAAGCGAGATTCTTAGAATTGAAGATGGAATCACAACTGACTAGAAACAGGTAACTTTACCTGTAGAGGGTGATACAATTAACATCACCATGCGAAGTTGTTAGAGCTGAAGATTAATCAAGGGTTCATTACAGAATTTAGGATTATTGTTCCTGTTCACATTTTGCTATGTTAGGTTTTTGTTCCAACCTTGTATCCCTGGTGGCTCAGATGGTAAAGAATCTACCTGCAGTGCAGCAGACAAGGGTTTGATCCCTGCGTCGGGAAGATCCCCCGGAGAAGGAAATGGGAATCCACTCCAGTATTCTTGCCTGGAAAATCCCATGGACAGAGAAGCCTGGTGCACTTCAGTCCATGGGGTTGCAAAAAGTCAGACATGACTGAGCCAATAACACACACAGTGTATATTATAAGTGAAAAAATTTCAAAAATGACACATTGTGAAATTTTAAGTGAAGAAGAATTTTTTGGTGAATTTTATGCATATCCTTTCTCTGATTGTCCAAGCAACATGTATACTAATGAAGATGATAATTCTTCAGAAGATAGTTCTGATTCAGACAATGTGAATATTAGACCACAAAAAGACAAAAAACCTTAGTGACTGATTCTGATAAAGAAAGTGAAAATGAAGCTCACAGTGCTGAAGAATGCTCCTTTACTTCTATGGAAGAGTGGATTGATGACAATATTTCACAAAAATTAGACACCACAGGTGTGTCAGGCATAACTATTGAATGTAATAACCTGCAAAGTGTTAGTAGATTAACAGAATTAATTTTTGGCTGGCCAAAAGAAAAATCACCATAGGTGTGCATTTCTGCAAAAATCTCCCAGTCGATAATTAAGAGAGGGCTAAAAAGCCATAGAATTTTCTAACTTTCCATGGAAGGGCAGGGAAAGGTTACTCTGCCATGTAGAATATGTTGGGGGGAATGGGAGATGAAAAATAAAGATATGTTTTGATGACATCTCTGAAGGGATAGAGTTACAGGATTTAAGCAATAATTATTTGGTGGTGGGGGAAGGCTTGCATCAAAAATAGAGTGAAAAATACAAGCACAGTGAAACAGCAGGTCACTTTAAACCAAGGCTCAAAGACAACTCAAATTGCTCATGACAAGTAGCAGTCCTGAGGTTGAAACTCAACCTTCCAGCTGCTGAGTTTTAATACCTCGGCAACATTTCCTGCTTTTTCAACTGTTCATGGAACAACAGACTGGTTCCAAACTGGGAAAGGAGTACCTCAAGGCTGTATATTGTCACCCTGCATATTTAACTTATATGCAGAGTACATCACGCGAAATGCTGGGCTAGATGAAGCACAAGCTGGAATCAAGATTGCTGGGAGAAATATCAATAACCTCAGATACACAGATGACACCACCCTTAAGGCAGAAAGTGAAGAAGAACTAAAGAGCCTCTTGATGAAAGTGAAAGAGGAGAGTGAAAAAGTTGGCTTAAAGCTCAACATCCAGAAAACTAAGATCATGGCATCCAGTCCCATCCTTTCATGGCAAATAGATGGGGAAACAATGGAAACAGTAACAGACTTTATTTTGGGGGGCTCCAAAATCACTGCAGAGGGTGACTGCAGCCATGAAATTAAAAGACTCTTGCTCCCTGGAAGAAAAGCTATGACCAACCTAGATAGCATATTACAAAGCAGAGACATTACTTTGCCAACGAAGGTCCATCTAGTCAAAGCTATGGTTTTTCCAGTAGTCATGTATGGATGTGAGAGTTGGACTATAAAGAAAGCTGAGCGCTGACGAATTGATGCTTTTGAACTGTGGTGTTGGAGAAGACTCTTGAGAGTCCCTTGGACTTCAGGGAGATCCAACCAGTCCATCCTAAAGGAAATCAGTCCTGAATATTCATTGGAAGGACTGATGCTGAAGCTGAAACTCCAATACTTGGCCACCTGATGTGAAGAACTGACTCCTTGGAAAAGACCCTGATGCTGGGAAAGATTGAAGGCAGGAGGAGAAGGGATGACAGAGGATGAGATGGTTGGATGGCATCGCGGACTCAATGGACATGAGTTTGAGCAGGCTCTGGGAGTTGGTGATGGACAGGGAAGCCTGGTGTGCTGCAGTCCATGGAGTCGCAAAGAGTCAGACACATGGAGTGACTGAATTGAACTGAACTGAACTGCTGAGTCCCCTCTAAGAATATGATTATGCTGCTCAAGGTCTGTCCTGTGTATGGTTTACAGGGATGGTTCACCCTTGCCTTAGCTCTGAAAGATTGTTTTGTAATTTAAAAAGCTGGTGAGATGCCTCTGAACAGCAGAACATAGCCCAAGGCTGCAATTTTGTTTTCTGCATTACAGCATTTTAAAGCTACTAGTGCCCTGTTCTCTAAGATGAAAATAATATATCAGTGGGAGCTAAGTGAAAGAGAACAAGCTGGTCTCCAGGTGGCAGATAGTATATGAAGTCAACAGAAGGAACACTTCCTCTCGTCTATTAATAATTCAAAAGCCCTCTAATCCTCAACCCTTCTTCACTCTCCAATTCCTTGTCCTTCTTTTCTTCCTACTTCTTTTCATTTCCTCTTTCCAGATAAATAGCCTCAGCTGACTGCCTGCACTTAGGTAATCAAAACACAATGCAATTAACGACTGTTTACAAGATTCTTGCTACTATTTTATTTTTACCCTTTATAGTGTTTGGCCTTTAAAAGCAAGTGAATATGGAGACCTTTTTTTTTTTTTTTTTTGGCTGCCTTTCTCTTTGGCATATGGTATTTATGCCTTTAAAACTTTTTTTGTTTCTGTTCCAGAGCATTTCACTGATGAGATTTTATCAAAACACACCTACAAATCAGCCACTCAGACATTGCCTGAACACTAAGCATTATTAGGAAAATGATCATGCCAAGAAAACGATAACAAAGAGCAGGTTTATAAAAAAGCCAGACCTCTAGCTCTTTTTAGGAGGTGTTATATATTTTACCCCCAGAAATAATTCATCCAAGTCTGTCACCCTGAATAAAATTAGATTTTTCTTTTAGCTTCAGTAATAGACAATTCCTGGAAGAGTGATGCTCAGAAACATTTGGTAAAAAAAATTATTTTTACTCAGAATCAAGATTTGTGATTTCATTTCTAGTGGAGGAATGGAACCCAAGAATCAGATACGCATCTGCCTACAAAGCTGCAGTTCCTCCCTCCCCCAATACTTGGGGACCTGCATGGTAGGCACAAAATATTAAGTGTTGTCAATATAATATAATTTGATTAAGATATAGTCATAGTCTCTTCCCTCTTTTCAAGCATAAGTATCAATCACACTCTTGAGAGTCCCTTGGACAGCAAAAGGATAAAACCAGTCAATCCTAAAGGAAATCAGTCCTGAATATTCACTGGAAGGACTGATGCTGAAGCTCCAATACTTTGGCCACCTGGTGTGCAGAGTCGACTCATTGGAAAAGGCCCTGATGCTGGGAAAGATTGAAGGCAGGAGGAGAAGGGGATGACAGAGGATGAGATGGATGGATGGCGTTCCCGACTCAATGGACATGAGTTTAAGCAAACTCTGGGAGATGGTGAAGGACAGGGAAGGCTGGCTTGCTGCAGTCCATGGGGTTAGAGTCAGACACAACCTAGGGACTGACCAACAACCAATCAGATGTTAAAGTATATGGTTGGCCATAAGCTTTGTTTGGATTTTTTAAAAACATCTTATAGGAAAACCTGAACAAATTTTCTGACCAAACCAAAGCAAAAAAAAAAAAGTAAGAACAGCCATGTATGAGGGAATTTTCCTCATTCATTTACTACTTTCTTTCAGTGTATTTCTTTAATATTTAGTCCTACTGAACTATTATAAACTTACTCATTTTGTAAAAACATGCTCAAGCTTTGGTATATCTTGCTAATGGCTGTCTTACCAAGGAGTTAAGTTCACTCTAGGCTACAGATGGGGGTCTGTAGGTGAGCCCACCAAACACTGCCACAGCCAGCGGTGATGATGCTTGTCCTAGGCGGGGCTGGGCTGGGCTAAAAGTGTGAAGTGAAGTGAAAGGGTTAGTCACTCAGTCATGTCCATTCTTTCCCCATGGACTATAGTCCACCAGGTTCCTCTGTCCATGGGATTCTCCAGGCAGGAATCCTGGAGTGGGTTGCCATTCCCTTCTCCAGAGGATCTTCCTGACTCAGAGATTGAACCTAGGTCTCCTTCATTTCAGGCAGATTCTTTACTGTCTGAGCCACCTGAGAAGCCCTGAGGTCACCATCATACCTGCTGCCGTAGACCCCCAACACTAGCCCGTCTCCCAGGCTACCTTCCAGACCAGCCGTCTGTGCCGTCTCACTGTGACTAAATCTGACCTCTTCAAATTGGCTCTCTTCCTAATTTCTGTAATTTTTAGAGGCAGTGCTATGCAGTAAAAAGAGTTGAAATGATGAAAAAATGGGATTGAGTCCAAACTGTATGTTTATTGCTTGATATGGGGCCAATGTTCTTCTCCCAGGAGGCCTATTTTCCTCCTCTGTAGAATGTCAGGGAAACTATCCCTGGAGTGGAGGATTTGGGGGGTTTAACAGGATAACATTCCCAAGGGCCTATCCTAGTGCCTGGAACAACACAGAAGCTAAATCCTCGTGCACTTCCTCCCCTTTCCCTCTCTGGGAATGATGCTGCCGTTGCCTACAGTATCCAGGTTGGATGTGTTGATAGCAGTTCTTCTATCCCTCTCCTTTACCCAAGTAATATCCAATTACCTGGATAAACTATATCCTTTACCCAAGTAATTCAATATTCAAACTAGCAAGAACCTTAGAAATCATAGCCATCTCATTTCTTGATACTACATAGAGATATAAGGAACCAATTACCCTAGCAATTTGACTTCTGTGTCAATTTCTTAACAATCCTTCTTTGGTGGTGGAATTTGTTACTTGACACTTGGTGATCAGAAAAATAAACCCCATTGAAAAATGGGCAGAAGACCTAAACAGACATTTCTCCAAAGAAGACATACAGATGGCCAATAAATACATGAAAAGATGCTCAACATTGCTCATTAATAGAGAAATGCAAATCAAAACTATAATGAAGTATCACCTCACACCAATCAGAATGGGCATCATCAAAAAAAATCTATAAACAATAAATGCTGGAGAGGATGTGAAGAAAAGGGGACCGTCTTGCATTGTTGGTAGGAATGTAAACTGATACAGCCATTATGGAGATTTCTTTAAAAACTAGGAATAGATCTACTATATGTTCATGCTCAGTCGGTTCAGTTGTGTCCTGCTCTATGACTCAGCAACTCTGCTGCTGCTGCTGCTAAGTCGCCTCAGTCGTATCCAACTCTGTGCGACCCCATAGACGGGCAGCCCACCAGGCTCCCCGTCCCTGGGATTCTCCAGGCAAGAACACTGGAGTGGGTTGCCATTTCCTTCTCCAATGCATGAAAGTGAAAAGCGAAAGTGAAGTCGCTCAGTCGTATCGGACCCTCAGTGACCCCATGGACTGCAGCCTACCAGGCTCCTCCGTCCATGGGATTTTCCAGGCAAGAGTACTGGAGTGGGGTGCCATTGCTTTCTCCACCAGCAATTCTACTACTGGGCATATACCCTGAGAAAACCACAATTCTAAAAGACACATATACCCCAATGTTTATTGCAGTGATATTTACAGTAGCCAAGATACGGAAGCAACCTAGATATCCATTGACAGATGAATGGATAAAGAAGTTGTGGCACACTTAAATAATGGAGTATTACTCAGTTATAAAAGGGGACAGATTTGAGTCAGTTGTAGTGAAGCAGATGAACCTAGAACCTCTTATACAGAGTGAAGTAAATCAGAAAGAAAGAAACAAGTATTGTATGTTAACACATGCATATGGAATCTAGAAAACAGTACTGATGAACCTAGCAGAGAACAGACTTAGCGGACACAGCAGGGGAAGGTGAGGGTCAGATGAATTGAGAGAATATCATTAACATGCTGCTGCTGCTGCTGCTAAGCCATTGCCTTCTCCGATTATTAACATATATACACTATTATGTGTAAGATAGATAGTGGGAAGTTGCTAAATAACATAGGGAGCCCAGCCTGGCATTCTGTGATGACCTAGAGGGGTGAGTTGAGGGGAAGAGGGGAGGCTGAGGAGGGCAGGGATACACACACACACACACACACACATATTTAATTATGATTGATTCCTGTTGTTGTATAGCAGGAACAACACAAAACTGTAAAGCAATTGTCTACCAACTAAAAAAATAAATGAAAAATTTAAAAAGATAATTCCAAAGGAAATAATATCAATTTTGAAAAGCTTAAAAACTGACTAGTTAATAACAATAGTGTGTATAGCCTCAGAAGTATTTACATCATGTTTATATATGCTAGAGTACTTTTGAGTGGTTTATAGTAGAAAGTCCTAAGGGAATCACTCTGCCAAGCAAAATAAGAACTAGATATGTTCACACATGTGTTCTTATGCCACACCTGTTCTTCCTTTCGTGTTCCATGCTGAACACCCACGCACAGCCCAGACCTCCAGTGCGATAACTTTACCCTCTTCCCCTCCCATGTTCCATGTACGAAAATAAATAAATCATCCGCAGTCAACACATCATATATGTGGAGACAAGAAAAATATAAATCATGTGAAGTGTTAAGGTACAAGTAGTTAAATACTTAAAAAAAATCAGAAGACTCAATTTCTTTAATTTGCATAGCTGCTGAATATACATATCATTCAGAGTTTTCTCAGTAATAAAACTAGAGCCAGAAAAGAAAAAAAGACCCTAGATCTAGTGAGAGCCTTATTGTACTGAAATCTACAATTTGGAAGAGCAACATATGGAAAGTTTCAGGAAGAGGTGACCTTCAGACTCGAATGTTTTGCTCCCTAGCCCAGGGCACTGACTAGATTCCAGGAGGGTCAAGCAAATGGGGAAAACAACCCACCACCACCTAGGAGCCCAGCGGATTACCTCTGAAAGGCGAAGGCATGCTCCCCACAGAACAGGACGGTGGCGACAAGGACTCCCAAGCTATAAAGCTTCATCCCCACAGCAACTCGCTATAAAACCAAACTCTCCGAAGAGAAGGGTCCAGATAGCTGGTTACACAAGAGCCTTCTTTACACACTGGTTAAACTGTAATGGCCTGTTCCCTCTCGTTTCTGTGATCAATCGACCTCACTTCCATTTCCACCCTCAAAGAGAAAGTACGCTGAGTTGTTATTCTCCGTGTAAACTATCCAGAAAGTCTTTAACTCTTCAGGGGAGATGAGCCAAGAACACAAAAGACCGTATTGTGGCGGAAACATGTCTGCTTTGTTGAAGAACCATAGCCATAGAGTATTGATCCCTGGATCACAGCCCATGCTGGGGGAGGTCCCCTGTGGAGTACTAAGGAGGTCCTCCCTCGCTTTTGTCTTTTTCAATATTTTCAACCTAGGCGAAAACACTGAAGAGGAGTTTTTCAAATGTATGACTGAGAAGAAGCACGTGTATGGACGGTTATAGTGTCTCCCTTTGGAGATCCATGGCCTTTCATGCTTTTAAAGTGTGTGAGCGTGAAAGTCGCTCAGTTGTGTCTGACTCTTTGCGACCCCATGGACTATACAGTCCATGGAATTCTCCAGGCCCGACTACTGGAGCGGGTAGCCATTCCCTTCTCCAGGGGATCTTCCCAACTCAGGGATTGAACCTAGCTCTCCCGCATTGCAAGCAGATTCTTTACCAGCTGAGGCACCAAGGAAGCCCCCAAACCATCATCTTTGTCTTGGCATGCTGAGGTCTGGGTTCATTTCTTAGCATTATCTTCAAATACAATAATCCATGCTCTGTGTCTTGTTTAGACTCATACTCAATTGAGGTGGGTTTTTTAAAAATGTCAATAGCTATGTAAGTATTTTCCAAGTTTTGCAACTGGCTCTTTTTCACATTTATCCATGTTGTTTTTACATCTGCATTTTAAAGTATCACTTAAAATATTTTATTGTTCAGTAACCAGGTCATGGAAGCAACCTAAATGTCCATCAACAGAGGAATGAATAAAGAAGCTGTGATGTATATATACATCACAGAATATTACTCAGCCATAAAAAGGAATGGAATTGTGCCATTTGCAGAGATGTGGATGAACCTAGAGTCATACAGGGTGAAGTAAGACAGAAAGAGGAAAACAAAATGTCACACATTAAAACATATATGTGGAATCTAGAAAAATGGTAAAGATAAACTTACTTGTAAAGCGGAAATAGAGACACAGACATACAGTACAAATGGATGGATACCAAGGGGGAAGGAGGGATAGGACGGATGGATTGGGATTGGCATATACACACTATTGATACTGTGTATGAAACAGATAAATAAAGTAGATAAGTAATGAGGTAACTGATGAGACTGTATAGCTCAGGGAACTCTACTCCGTGCTCCGTGGTGACCAAAATGGGAAGGAAATCCAAGGAAGAGGGGCGACATGTATGTGTGTGGCTGACTCACTTTGCTGTACAGCAGAAACTGACTCAACGATGTAAAGCAACTATATGCTAATAAAAAATATTTTATTGTTTGATTTTTTATGAATACTGTTTCTTCAGAGCTCTTACTGAGAATCGTCAGAATACTTATCTTTAAGTCTGTGCCAGGCTGCTCCAGAAGTTTAATTGTATTGGGGATGATTTTATGCTCTGGACTTTGGTTTTATTGGCTGCCTCCCTTAGCATTTGATTTCTTCTGTGTTTTGGAACCTGGGTTTCTAAACTCATTTGGAAGCCTTTTGTTTTCTTTTTCTGTCTTTCTTTCTCTTTGCTCACTCCTCTCTGCTTTGCACAAGTCTTCAAGAAACCCCTGGGCTTCCAAAGGTCTCACAGCAGTTTTCAGAGTCTCTATGCCATGGTAACACTGTGACCTTCAAAGATCCAGTAATCAGTCAGGTGACATGACTTAGTCACTGCCTTATTTACTCCTGGTCTAGTTACTTTTTTGTCTCCTACAGACCAGTAGCCATTATAAACTGTCCTAGACAGCAGTGGGCAATGTCTTTTAAAAATTGGGGTACATACAATGAAATACAGATATTAAGTTATATAGTTAGAGCTTCCAAAAAACACATACCTTGAGTAACCCACACTGCTGCCTGGTATAGAAAATTTTCATGACTTTAGAAAAATTTTGCATATTCCTTCCAATGATTACTACCCCCCACCCCAACAATAGCTGCTCTGATTAATTTTGCCTGATATAGAACTTCAAAGAATCATACGTTGTCCTAGTTTCTTTGGGCTACTGAAAAGAAAATACCATGGACTAGATGGCTTAAACAATAAACACTTTCTCACAGTTCTGGAGAGTGGGAATCCAAGATCAAGGCACAGAGTCAATGTCTGATGAGGATCTGCTTCCTGGCCCCCTTCTTGCTGTATCCTTCTGTGGCAGAAAGAAAGATGGAGAGCTCTCTGGGGTCTCTTTTATAAGGGCACTAACCCCATTTATGGGGGCTCCACCATCATGACTTAATCATCTCCTAAAGACCCCCACATCCAAATACCATCACACTGGGGCTTAGGTTTCAACAAGTACATGAGGGGCAGGTCGGGGGCAGGGACACAAACATTCAGTCTACATCACGTGGCATGTACTCTTCTGGGTTAAACTTTCTTCACTCAGGGTATTTAAAAAATTCTTTCATGTTGCTGCATATGCGAGCAATTCATTGCTATTTATTGCTGAGTAATATAACACTGCTTATCCATTTTCCTACTAATGAACATCTGAAATGTTTTCAGCTGGAGACTACTATGGATAGAGTTGCTATGAATATACCTGCACAGAGCTTTTTTGATGGACTAATGTTTTTGTTTCTCTTGCATAAATATTTGGGAAGGGAACTGCTAGGTCAGAGATGCTTAGTTTTACAAGAAACTCCACTGTCTTTTTTCAATGGTTGTATCATTTTACATGCCCCCAACCATATATTGGACTTCCCAGGTGGCTCAGTGGTAAAGAATCCCTCGGCAATGCAGGAGAACTGGGTTCGATCCCTGGGTCAGGAAGATCCCCTAGAGATGGAAATGGCAACCAACTCCAGTATTCTTGCCTGGAGAATCCCTGTGGACAGAGGAGCCTTGCAGGCTACAGTCCATGGGGTCTTAAAGAGTCAGACATGACTGAGTGACTGAACAATAACAACCACCATGTGTCAGAGTTCTAGTTGGTCTCTATCCTTGTTATATTTGATGCAGTCTTTTTCATTTTAGCCATTCTAGTAAGTGCACGGTGGTGTCTAGTTTGGGCTTTAAATTAAATTTCTAAGACTGATAATGTTGAGAAACTTTTCTGTGCTTATCGGCCATAATTATATGTGTGTGTGCGTGTGCACGTGCATTCCAATTGTTTGCCAGATTTTTAATCGGATAGTTTGTCTTATCACTGATTCGTAGGAGGTATTTATATACTCTGGACATCTATGGGTGCTACTGGAATGGGTTGGAATACTGGAATGAGTTGCCATGCCCTCCTCCAGGGGATCCTCCTGACCCAGGGGTCAAACCCACGTCTCTTATGTCTCCTGCATTGGCAGGTGGGTTCTTTACCGCTAGCGCCACCTGAGAAAGCCCTGGACATCTATCTATGCTGCTGCTGCTGCTAAGTCGCTTCAGTCGTGTCCAACTCTGTGCGACCCCAGAGATGGCAGCCCACCAGGCTCCCCCGTCCCTGGGATTCTCCAGGCAAGAACACTGGAGTGGGTTGCCGTTTCCTTCTCCAACGCATGAAAGTGAAAAGTGAAAGTGAAGTCGCTCAGTCGTGTCCGACTCTAGCAACCCCGTGGACTGCAGCCTACCAGGCTCCTCCGTCCATGGGATTTTCCAGGCAAGAGTACTGGAGTGGGGTGCCATTGCCTTCTCCGACATCTATCTATATGACACCATAAAAGGCAAAACTGCAGATACAGAAAATAGGTTAGTTGTTGCCAGGTGTTGAGACTGGGAAGGAAGTGATTAACCTATGACGAGGTACACGAGAACTTTTTGGAGTAGTGGGAAAATCCTGTGTTTTGATTATAGTGGTAGTTACACAATTGTGTACAGCCAAAATTCCTCAAATTTCCTGACTTAACTCTTAAATATATTGCATGAAGAGCAAGAGAGACAGACAGAAAGAGAGAGAGAGTGAAAACACAACAGCTTTATCAGGAGGACTCCATCCACCCTAGCTCACAGACAAATCTCTTAGCTTCTCAGAGGTGCAGTTTCCCCTTCAGAAAAATGAGGTTAATGATAAGCTATCTCTGAGGACTATTGTGGGAATTCAGAGGTATCTCATCTGAAAGTGACTGGCAAAACGGGTGTTCAGTATGTCCCATTCATCAAGAAAAAGGTAAGTCAGGAAGGGAGCTGATAGGGGCCAAAGTGTTCTCTGCCCAGAGCTTTATCCAGGTCATGGTGACCTTGGGGACAACTGTCCTCACCTTCTGCTGCTCCCAAAGAAAGGATGAGACACAGCCCCAGAAGCCAATCTGGTCCTGGGGGATTGATTTCAATGAATCATGCCCCCTGGGGCCCAGCTAATTTGTATATTTACTCTTGAGTCAATTTGGAACACTAGATGGCAAAAATAATACAGCAAGTGTTTCTTCAAGAGCTGTAAACTTCTGTTTTGGGGGCTTCCCTGGAGGTTCAGTGGTAGAAAATCCACCTGCCAATGCAGGAGATGAAAGAGGTGCAGGTTTGATACCTGGGTCAGGAAGGTCTCTGGAGTAGGGAATGGCCACCCACTCCAGTATTCTTGCCTGGAGAATCCCACAGACAGAGGAGCCTGGAGGGCTACAGTCCATGGGGTTGTAAGGAGTTGGACACGACTGAACGACGACAAAACAACCATGATCCAACCTGGCCTGGATTTGGATATGCAGCTCAGGTGTCCTGTTAGGTAATCACTGAGAGAGTCAATTAATTTCATGGCATTTTATCATGAGTTCAGGTGCAGCTCAATTTACAAGTTTTCCTTTCAAAATCATTCAGCCATTAAAGCTGCATAATCTTAGGAGGTTTGGAAGACACATAATTGATAAATGTTTTTTCCCTCCACGCACCCTCTCTCATGTTTATTCATGCAGAGCGAAGGTTTTATAATTTACACAAAGGGCTGGATACACCAGCCCCCTGTGTTTCTGAAGGGGAGGAAAGATGATGCCATTCGGGAGCCACTGAAGAAGGAGATTTGAGGCTTGAAGGCAGAGAACTCCATCCCAGGTTCTGATGCTTTGGCTGCAAATACTGAGTTGGGGACTTGTGGCACCACGATTGTTAGTAGGTACCCAAACAGGCAAATGCTTGTTGGCTGGATGGTTAAATTGTGAAGAAAGCAGGGTTTGTCCTTAAAACACTTTCCTTCCCTCACTCCCTGTTTCTAACCATTGCTCCTTTTTATTGGTCTCTCTGCTTTTTAAAGATGCGGTAGCCCATCAGTCCTCAAACTTGACTGCCAATAAAAGCCATCTGGACATCTTTTAAATATACAGCTGCCTGCCCATCAGATCAATTATATCAGATCCTCAGAGGGCAGGGCGTAAACGCCAGCATCTTATAAATCTCCCAAAACGATTCCATTGTGCAGCCAGGGCGTCAAACAACTGGGCTGGACCAGTGCTTCTCCAGGGGTGGCCTGGGAGTCCCCTAATCTCTGAGGATATTTGGGGAAAATGCAGACTCCAGGGCCCACCAGCCCTCTAAGCACTGACTCTCATGGTAGGATCTGAAACATTTGCTTTAAAACTCTCCAGGTGATTCTCAAGCATCCTTGAGTCTGATAATCAGCCCTACTCCTTGGATTTTTTTTTTTTTTTTTTTTGATGTGGACCTTTTTTAAAAGTCTTAATTAAAATTTTTACAATATTGCTCTGCTTTATGTTTTGGTTTTTTGGTCGCAAGGCAGGTGGGATCTTAGTTCCCTGACCAGGGATCGAACCTGCACCGCCTGCCTTAGAAGGTGAAGTCTTAACCACTGGACCACCAGGGAAGTCCCAGTCCATCTCTTTCTCATGAATCTGGCTCTCTAGTCTTTCAGTTCCTCAAAAGTAACCAGCTTCTTCCATCCTCTGGACCTTTGCATATTATACCTGTTCGATCAGAAGGCACTTTGCTGTCTCTTTGCCAGTAGGAAACTGGCAAATATATCAGTGACGGAGCTCTCTCTCCAGAAAGTCACTGTAAAGTGTGGCTCTTGGAGGAGAAAAGAGTAGGCACTGAAAGGCCTCGGTCCCCTCCCCCGGGGACAGTTAGGTTTACTAAGTCATCCAACTGGCACTGGACATCATAGAGAGACTGCTACAGAGATGGTGGGAGAAAAGTCAGCAGGCTTGATGCGGGTACGGAAGGAACATTACATACAAGAGTAAGGAAGGAGAAAAGACTTAAGTGACGTGGCACCAAGTGGGTGGAAGCGATGGAGCGGTAGCTCTGGGCAGCCAGTAAGAGAAGCTCTTCCAAGAGACACCTTAAGGGTACACTGCAGGACCAGGGGCATGCAGTCTTGGAGGCCTGGGGGTGGGTGTCACCAAGAAGAAAGGGACGAAGGGGGAGAGGGACAGCAAAAGGTAAGGCTGAGCGATGGGGGCATACCTAGGTGGAGGGCAGAACCACATCGGCTACCTCATATGGACAATGATGATGGGAAAATGTTGGGGGAGGCCTATTTTAATCTCTCAAATCTAGTGTAATTGGGAAAGGATAATTTAACATTGGTTAACATTTAGCTGCCTATCAACTGTAGATCTTTTAGGAAGGCTTCTACTCTTAGGACTTTCCTGGCGGTCCAGTGGCTAAGACTCCGTGTTCCCAGTGAAGGGGGCCAAGGTTTGATCCCTGGTCAGAGGACTAGATCCTGCATGCTGCAACTAAGAGATTTGTGCTAAGTCACTTTAGTCATGTCTCACTCTTTGCTGTGAACAGTAGCCCTCCAGGCTCCTCTGTCCACAGAGATTTTCAAGGCAACAACACTGGAATGGTTGCCATGCCCTCCTCCAGGGGATCTTCCTGACCCAGGGATGGAACCCGCATCTCTTATGTCTCCTGTATTGGCCGGCAGATTCTTTACCACTAATGCCACCTGGGAAGTCCAAGAGATCCCACATGTGGCAATGAAGATCCCATGTGCTGCAAGACCCAGCACAGCCAAATAATTAAATATAGATAAATAGATATTAAAAAAGAGAAGACATCTCTTTCATGACAGTGTTTCTCAAACTTAAATGAGAAAACCCATGGATTAACTGGGAATCCTATTAAACTGAAGATTCTGATACATTAGGTCTGGGGTGGGGATGAGATTTTGTTTTCTAAGCAGCTTTTGGGTGCCCCTGGCCTGAGCCTCAAACTTCGAGCAAGGAGGTTTGAACGTTCTGACTCTTAACAGGGGGCCCCTGGTCTAGCCCAGCCCAACAATGCTGCCAGCCAGATCATTAACTCTTATGCTGTATTGCACAGAACTTTAGAATTAAATATTTGCATGCATTTCTAATCCTTTAAAAAGTTATTATTCCAAAAATTATATACAGTAACTCTTTATTAACCAAAATGCTTATTTAAATGGAACTCTCCATTTTTTACATGCCTATTAATATTGGATTGGCCAAGAAGTTCATTTGGGTTTTTCTGTGAGACGGTATGGAAAAACCTGAATGAACTTTTTGACCAACCCAATATAAAAATCCCTGCCATTTTCCCAACCTGTCCCTGAGTTGTTACAGGTGAGATCGTGGGTACTGACTGGTTTATCTGTGTTTTTATGCTGGACCTAACGTGGATTACTAAGTATATGTAGACATTAGACATGAGAAAACATTTACACAATTTCCTTTTTCCTTTTTTTTTTTTGGTCACCCACGCACAGTCTCAGTTGGTAAACTCTGTTTTACAAAAAATGGGGAGAGACAACATTGTGGAAACAGCGGTCCTTGGCAGCTGAGAGTTTAATTATTGGAATTTTATTAGGAAACTGTCAGAGGAACTAGATTTCACAAGAGGCTCAGTCAGCACCGCTGACTCGTGCGGAGCATCAGCTGCGGTTATGGGATCACGGGCTGGCAGAGACGTACCATGTCCAACTCCCTAAGCAGTGCCAGCATTTAATCCGAGAGCACTGCACATCCTGGGGGCGGGGGGCAGAGAGCAAAGGTTGACGACAGCTGTACAGCTGCTGACTGATAAAAGGTAGAGTAACTGCAGGGAGAGTGGGCCTTGGAGCCACCCAGGTACACCAGGAGTCCAAGGGAATGTCTCTTCTGTATCAAGGATCAGTCCAAGATGGGCTTGTTTTAGGTGGACTGAGTTTCCTTACTTTTTACAATCGAGACCACAACTGTGCTCTAAGTCGTGTCTCACTTTTTTGCGACACCATGGACTGTAGCTGGCCAGGCTCTTCTGTCCATGGAATTCTCCAGGCAAGTATATGGAGTGAGTTGCCATCTCTTTCTCCAGGGGACTTCCCTACCCAGGGATTGAACCCCTATCTCCTGCTTTGGCAGGCGGGTTCTTTACCCCTGAGCCACCTGGGAAGCCCGTGTGTGTTTAGGTCGATAAAATCACTAGATTGGCTGAGACTTGAAAAGCCCCTCTAGTCCAGAGCATTGCCTCAGCCAGGCTCGAATGGCATAATTTCCAAACAAACAGGAATCCATCCCTTTTTAAACACTCTGCCGAAAGGTCTGTTTCGCAACTCTTCTCCCAATAACTTCTCTCTGCTTGGCATCTCTCACAGTCAGGAAACACTCGTTTATGTCTAATACAAATCAACTTTAAAAAGTTAACCAGCTCTCATTAAAAGTCCAGTAAGTCCTTGGTATTCCTGGGGACATGAGCATGACGGGGCATGGTTCCTGCCCATGTCTCACTAGTTAGAACTCAACTCTTCTGTAAAAGGTTGCTAATCTTTCCTTCAGAAATAATTTTCCCCCTGAACCCCTACAGGCTTCCCTGGTAGCCCAGATGGTAAAGAATCTGCCTATAATGCAGGAGACTTGAGTTTGATTCCTGGGTGGGGAAGGTCCTCTGAAGAAGGGAATGGCAACCCACTCCTGTATTCTTGCCTGGGGAATCCCAAGGACAGAGGAGCCTGGCGGGCTACAGTCCATGGGGTCACAAAGAGTTGGACACAACTGAAGCGACTTAGCATACACGCACATAAGCCCCCATATTTCATTTATAAATTTGTTATAGCAGGGATCACATTCTGCTTTTGATTACATCTTCCCCGTGCATATTATCTCTTTGCTGGATTAACCTGCTTTAGACAGAAAATGGAGACGATGGGAGGGGTTCAAGCCATCCTAGCTCAGGGCTCTTTGTCAAATACTTTGAGAAAACTTCAAAGGAGGATTTAAGCGTTACTTTCCAATGTTCAATATCTTTGCCAGAGCAGAAACTTGATTAAGTACCTGTTAAATGAAAATGAATGTTCCAAGCACAAGAAGTGGACACAGTCTTCACTGTGGCTTTATTTGCTGTAGCAAAGGATGGAAGCAACCTATTCATTTATCGGCCACTGGTTAGATACAGGTTGGCACAGCCATATGACAGCATACTATGCATCTGTTGAAAAGATTGAGGCAGGTCTCTATCTGCCAACATGGAGCAATCTCAAAGGTACGGTGTGACGAAAACACACAATGTTGTGTATGGCATGATGACATTTCCAGTAAAAAGATGTGTGTGTGTAACAAGAGCACAGAATGTTTCTAGAAGGATACAAACTGAGGGACTGGGACAGAGGGAGTGGTGGGCTGATGAACCAGCCCTCAGGGGATAAAAAACCCTATCTGTAGAGTCTGATTGTTTCTGTGGTGTAAATACCCTCATCCTGGCCAACTTCAAAATAATACGGTCTGACAACTGGAGCCAACTAGAACCAACATGAGCTGGCTCATAGGGGTGGGAAGGTGGCAGGCTTTCCACTATAGAGCCTTTGGTACAATTTTACTTTCTGATGTCATACATGGATAGACTAAAATGTTAATAATAAACTCTTAAATTTTGAAAGGACTTCCCTGGTGGCCCAGTGGCTAAGAGTCCGTGTTCCCAATGCAGGGGGCCCACATTCCACCCCTGGTCGGGGAACTAGATCCCACATGCTGCAACTAAGAGTTCGCATGCCCCAACTAGAGACCCCTTATACTGCAATGAAGACCTGGTTCAGCTCAGTTCAGTTCATTTGCTCAGTTGTGCCCGACTCTTTGCGACCCCATGAATTGCAGCACGCCAGGCCTCCCTGTCCATCACCAACTCCCAGAGTTCACCCAGACTCACGTCCATCGAGTCAGTGATGCCATCCAGCCATCTCATCCTCTGTCATCCCCTTCTCCTCCTGCCCACAATCCCTCCCAGCATCAGAGTCTTTTCCAATGAGTCAACTCTTCGCATCAGGTGGCCAAAGTACTGGAGCTTCCACTTTAGCATCATTCCTTCCAAAGAAATCCCAGGGCTGATCTCCTTCAGAATGGACTGGTTGGATCTCCTTGCAGTCCAAGGGACTCTCAAGAGTCTTCTCCAACACCACAGTTCAAAAGCATCAATTCTTCGGCACTCAGCTTTCTTCACAGTCCAACTCTCACAGCCAAATAAAGAATTTATCTCAAAAAAATAATCCTGAGATTACATGGGTTAAAAAAAGAAAGGTAACTAGTGGGATGTCCACTAGAGTGAAAAAATAAAAAAAGGAACTAGCATTAAAAACCTAAAAAAAAAATCTTTTAAGAAAAACTGTCCTGCTTTGATTGCTATATTCCATTGCCTTCCAGTCTGCAAGACTCTAGTTTTCTTCCCTTGATAGTATTCTGCTTACCTGCAGCTGTTCAGTCCTCCTGGTCAGGACCTATCAAGGCAGTCTTACATACAAAAGACAACACTTAGCATTAGTAACCTCTCGATATGTAGGGAAGACCACTACCTTGAATGTGTAGAAGCTGCGGGAATATTAGGCCAGAAAAAAGCCATCTCCAAAGACTGCTGCTGGAGGAGCCGGGACACACAGCTTAAGCACAAGAGCCCAACTTTCCAGTGGCTGTGTGGGTGAGGGACACCTCGGGAAGTCAGGATGTGACCAGGCCAAACAGCAGCCTACCCGAGGGAGCCAGTTACAGCAGAATTCTTCAGCACTCTGAGCATCCTCTGCACGCATCCTTCTGCAGCATCACCTCCACCAGCCAGTGTAAGGCCCAGACTAGGGAGGAGACGCCAGGGACCACCAGCCCCAAAGATTCCTCCTCAAATCACTTAGAAGCCCTTTCACACCAATCCCCAAGTCTGGATTTTGGGCACAAGTGGGTTCCATATGTTTCTGAGAATTTGTGTCTTACCTTTCATTTTGACCTCCTCGTGGTCTGACTCCCGCCAACTTACTCTTCAGCTTTCAGCTAAAATATTTCTCCTTTGGGGGTTTTCTCTGTTGTAAGCCCCTCCCACCCTGCCCTCATCAATTACTCATAGCACCTGGCAGTGGTGTGTTTTTCCTGATCAGTCTCTCTTGATCAGCTGAGCTCAAGGCCTGCCTCATTTGTGGCCATATTTCCCAAACCTGGCACATGTAGGGCCTCAGTGCATGTTGGCTGAATGAATAACTCATGAAACCTTCAGAAGACGTCCGATATGGGGAACATTTTATTTGGAGAGATCTTGATTGAGCATTATTTTATCTTCATTTTCCATTAAGGCAATAACATTCCCCCTGGAGGCAGACGGGGGGGAGAATCGTCTGGGGGCTACATTAAGTGCAGATTAAGACAAAGCCAACCACTTTGCAATCAAATGCATTAGAAATACAGATTATGGGCTAGGAGAAGCCATATCTTGGCTTCCTGAGCCCACTGACAAGGAGCAGACTGGGATAATGCATTTCAGTCTCTTTGAAAAATGACTAAGTTCCACTACACACCACCCCTAAAGCAGATACCTCCTCCATGAACACGTTCACCATGACAGAAGGGGTCTGGCATCAGTGCCCAATGCTCTGTTGCTATTTAGCCTTTGGTAAGTTTTCAAGGAAATTGCAGGCTATTAGAACTGCTCAAGAGTACAGTGTTCCTTGGGTTTTGTTTAAGAATTCTTTAAATATCCAGTAAATTAACTCTTCATAAAGCGACTGTGCCTGTTCCTAGCCAGCTTGATACCTGGCTAGGTATGTGTATATGTGAGTGTGTTGGTGGGGGTCAAGTTTGGGGTTGAGGTGGGGGCACTGTTCATTGGCACATATGACCCCTGGGCATTTGGGGGTACCAAAAAAGTAAACATGATCCTATGGCCCGGCAGACATCATATGCACTATGATCTAAGAGCTAATGAAATCAGAACAAGCAGTTCCCAGTCGCCAGATATTTAGCCACACTGTATAACTAGATCTAATAAAACATTAGTCACGCAGTTGTGTCTGACTCTGTGCGACCCCATGGACTGTAGCCCGCCAGGCTCCTCTGTCCATCGAATTCTCCAGGCAAGAATACTGGACTGGGCTGCTGTTTCCTTCTCCAAGATCTAATGCTGCTGCTGCTGCTAAGTCGCTTCAGTCATGTCCGACTCTGTGCGACCCCATAGATGGCAGCCCACCAGGCTCTGCCGTCCCTGGGATTCTCCAGGCAAGAACACTGGAGTGGGTTGCCATAATACACAGGGCTAAATGCACAGAGGCAGCACCTGAGACCAGAAACTTTGTTATGACTCCACACTGCCCTCTAGTGGTTTGCTGCTCAATGACCCCCTCCTTGAACGCTTCCTTCCACCAACAGTTAAGAATCTATCTGAAGGCATGGTATTTAAGATAGTAGATCTGGTCAGAGCCCAGATCCTAGGGTTAAAAACAGAGGGCTTCTCATTGACTGAAAAAATAAAATCTGATGACATCTGGGACCCTAGTTTTGAGAAAATGTTCTGATGATAAGTCTTCGTTCTGGAGATTAGTAAACACAGTTCTAAGAAAATGTTCTGATGATATGTCTTAGGTCTGGAGGTTACCAGACACTCTTGGGGACCCCAATACAGCCTGATTTGTCAGATGACCCAGAAGGCCCAAGAGGAGGGTGGCCAGCAGAGGGGAGCCACAGAGAGGGCAGGTTCTGCCGGGGTGGAGAGCAAGTCACAACAGGTAGACCCAGGTAGAAGGGCAACAGGAAGGAGGCTTGTAACAGAGCAAACGCTGGCCTCCAGAAGCCAGCTTTAGGCTGGTTTCACGATTCTCCCCTCCCATGATTCTCCCCTCCTGGTTCTCACCCCGAACAAGAAGGCAGACAATGTAAGCTGGTTTGAAAGATTATGTTAAAATGAACTACACTTGAGACTTCTATACCTGACTACAACGGCAAAGGCAGGAAAGGTGCCTGGGAAGTAAGATCTCTTTTTCTCTACGTTTTCAAAGAAGCAATCAATTCAATGATAAAAAAAATATTTGTAAGAGACTGGGTCTTTTGCAAAGAATAAAGCACTTTTTGTTAAATACATGAAGGCTACTTGGCGGAACAGATATACATTTTTTTTTGGAACTGTGAATAATGTCATCGAGTTGAAATTTTGGAATGGCTGACTCCTCCCGTGTTTCCCGGGGGCACCAGGCATGAGCAGCCAGAGACCCACACACACCCCCTACCCCGCCCACTGGGCCTTACACCCTCTTCATTCCTTTCCCCATGAGGCAAGCGAACACGGTCATGACCATCTTGGGGTTCACTTCCACCAAGTCTTCTGGAAGCGCATACACTCTCGCTCCAATTTTTCGGGCCATAGAGATGGCATACCTAAAAGAGAAAAGAGGAGGGATGAGGGGAGCCTGAGCAAGTATGAAGGGGACCCCTCAGGGTCAGAGTTATTGTCATTCTATATAATATATACTATACACTCTATGAAAGAAAGTGAAAATGTTGGTGACTCAGGCGTGTCTGACTCTTTGTAACCCTATGGACTATAGCCTGCCAGGCTCCTCTGTCCATGGAATTCTCCAGGCAAAAATTCTGGAATGGGTTGCCATTCCCTTCTCCAGGGGATCTTCCCGGACCCAGGGATCAAACCCGGGCTTTCTGCATTGCAGGCAGATTCTTTACCATCTGAGCCTCCAGCGGAGCCTTCTACACTGTAAACTACCTACTGTGCCGAGGTCACTCCTGGTACGGCTGCAGCCAATCAATCACTGGCTTCCTCTCGAGGTTTGTGGGCAAGTC
The DNA here is from genome assembly GCF_002263795.3 of Bos taurus. Classification (NCBI taxonomy): domain Eukaryota; kingdom Metazoa; phylum Chordata; class Mammalia; order Artiodactyla; family Bovidae; genus Bos; species Bos taurus. The sequence goes on from NC_037339.1 coordinate 16,209,861, forward strand.
TTAGCTTGACAAAGCTCCCAACTCCATCAAACTTGCTGTCCAGCCTCGTGATAATCACCAAATGTATCACTTGTCCTTAAAGAGCTTCCTAGCTCCCACCACTTTTGGTGCTTATTTGCTTGGGGTCTACTGTGGCAGAAAAAGTCACAGACTTGAACAAGAGTGTGTGATAGGGAAGGACCGCAGACTCCACTTCAGCTACAGAACATTGTTTACAAGGCAGAAAAAAAAAGAGGAAATGCATCTGTAATACCATGACCCTACCCATCAATTCTTTATTTTTTTAAAATCTTTTTTGGCTGCAAGGAATATGGGATCTTAGTTCCCTGACCAGGAATCGAACCCACGCCCCCTGCTTTGGAAGCTCAGAGTCTTAACCACTGGAGCTCCAGGGAATTTCACCCTGCCCCCTTTCTTTTCTTTTCTTCCCCATCCATTCTTTTCTTCCTTTTTCCATTCTAATTCTTGCCCACATGCATGTGTATTTATTTATGCTACTATAATCGTAGAATAACCAGAGTTTTATATTACACATTTTTCACATAAGATTACCATAGCTGCATCAGAATATTTTTGCTCTGTTTATAGTTACAGGAAGATAGTTTTATTCGTTGTAGTCTACTTGCAAATGAGCCCACACTATTATTATCTGGCAGTTCTTTTACTCTGCTCATTTGTTATCTAGCAACCTCTTACAATGGTTGCTCCAGAGATTCTTCATTCCACCCAAGGCCCCGTGACTCCCTCCACTCTTCTGAAATAACTTTACTCATACTTTAGCGATCACATTAATTTAAGAGCTCCAGGCAAGGGTAGCCCCATTCTTTCTCCTTGTCCATCTCTCAGTCACTTCCTCCATATTAATGATTAATGAAGTACAATTAATTTTTCCATTATAAAATATAGAGGAAAAGTTGTTCAAAAATTAGAAAACAGAACTTAAAAAATATGCATGATCTTGCCACCATAGCCATTTTTAGGATTCTATATTTGGGGCTTCCCTGGCAGCTCAGATGGTAAAGAATGTGCCTGGCATGCAGGAGACCCAGGTTCCATGGGGGAAGATCCCCTGGAGATAGGAACGGATACCCACTCCAGTAAGAATACTAGAGAATTCCATGGGCAGAGGAACCTGGCAGGCTACAGTCCATGGAGTTGCAAAAGAGTCAGCGACTACACAAGAACAACCCTCACTCTGCGTGTAACGCAAAGAGCAGCTGCTCTCAAACCAGTGACGACTCTGGCCTTGAACCCCACCCCTGCCCAGGTACATCCATGGATATTCACAAATAGGGCGTTTAACTCCGCACCCACCATGTACAAACTCTACTCAGGAAACCTCCTATAGATTTTGATAAGGAAATTAGTGTTAGGAAATTGTAGGCTTGCTTATCAGTTGGAAGTCAACTGTTTTCCATTTCAATTGTTACCAGTTGTGTTATTGTCTTGTTCCCTCTCACACCTGGAACCTTAAACTGTCACTGCACAGTAGCAGATATAAGGGTGATGGGACGCAGTAAGTCACGAGAAGGAAAAGCATCAGTAGTGAAACTGAATTGTCTGCATGGAGGCATGGGCACTCGACCCCACAGCCACCCGCTCCTTCCCTCCCTGACCTCGGGCTTGTTCACGTACTTTGCGTTGTTGAGTTTCTCTTCTTCATTCAGGTTCTCCGTCTTCAGAAGGTCATAGTTAATGGAACCTGGCTGAATGGCATCGATGAGATCAAGGACCGGCAGACTTGTGCTGATCTTCGGGTCCTGCACAGAGAGAAAGCATGGGCTTCATCAATATGCTCCCAGGTTACTTCTGTTTGGCTCAAGGAAAGTGGGTGGTTCTTTTCAATTTTTGGTTGCTCCATGTGGCATGTTCCCTGATAGCTCAGCTGGTAAAGAATCTGCCTGCAATGCAGGAGACCCCAGTTCAATTCCTGGGTAGGGAAGATCTGCTGGAGAAGGGATAGGCTACCCACTCCAGTACTCTTGGGCTTCCCTTGTAGCTCAGCTGGTAAAGAATCCACCTGCAATGTGGGAGACCTGGGTTTGAAAGATCCCCTGGAGAAGGGAAAGGCTACCCACTCCAGTATTCTGGCCTGGAGAATTCCATGGACTGTATAGTCAGGGAGTCGCAGAGTCAGACAAGACTGAGCGACTTTCACTTTCACTTTCCATGTGCCATGTGGGAGCTTAGTTCCCTGACCAGGGATGGAACTTGTGTCTCCTGCATTGGAAGTGTGGAGACTTAACCACTGGACCGCCAAGAAAGTCCCTTCTCTTTCCTTTTAAATATGAAATATACACGTCCTGGTCTGGGAAATGCCACAGTGTGGCACCTGCTATTTCAAACCAAGTGCTGTTTCTCTAGGGGGCGTCAGTAGCTTCCTGGTGGCTCACTATGCAGAGGAAACCCATTGTCTGCCAACAGGCAGGGAGTCGTTCACCCAGAGCTGTGAATGCACAAAACTCTGCTCTCTCTCTTGGGTACCTGAGAGTACAGACAGGGAGAGGCGACTGCATGTCACCATCTGAGCATAGTCAAGTCTAAACTAGAGATTTCTTGAAAAAAATTAGAGATTCCAAGGGAACATTTCATGCAAAGATGGGCTCGATAAAGGACAGAAATGGTATGGACCTAACAGAAGCAGAAGATATTAAGAAGAGGTGGCAAGAATACACAGAAGAACTGTACAAAAAGGATCTTAATGACCCAGATAATCACGATGGTGTGATCACTGACCTAGAGCCAGACATCCTGGAATGTGAAGTCAAGTGGGCCTTAGGAAGCATCACTACAAACAAAGCTAGTGGAGGTGATGGAATTCCAGTTGACCTATTTCAAATCCTGAAAGATGATGCTGTGAAAGTGCTGCACTCAATGTGTCAGCAAATTTGGAAAACTCAGCAGTGGCCACAGGACTGGAAAAGGTCAGTTTTCATTCCAATCCCAAAGAAAGGCAATGCCAAAGAATGCTCCAACTACTGCACAACTGCACTCATCTCACACGCTAGTAAAGTCTTGCTCAAAATTCTCCAGGCTTCAGCAATACGTGAACCGTGAACTTCCAGATGTTCAAGCTGGTTTTAGAAAAGGCAGAGGAACCAGAGATCAAATTGCCAACATCCGCTGGATCATCAAAAAAGCAAGAGAGTTCCAGAAAAACATCTATTTCTGCTTTATTGACTATGCCAAAGCCTTTAACTGTGTGGATCACAATAAACTGTGGAAAATTCTGAAAGAGATGGGAATACCAGACCACCTGATCTGCCTCTTGAGAAATATGTATGCAGGTCAGGAAGCAACAGTTAGAACTGGACATGGAACATCAGACTGGCTCCAAATAAGAAAAGGAGTACGTCAAGGCTGTATATTGTCACCCTGCTTATTTAACTTCTATGCAGAGTACATCATGAGAAACACTGGACTGGAAGAAACACAAGCTGGAATCAAGATTGCCAGGAGAAATATCAATAACCTCAGATATGCAGATGACACCACCCTTATGGCAGAAAGTGAAGAGAAACTAAAAAGCTTCTTGAGGAAAGTGAAAGAGGAGAATGAAAAAGTTGGCTTAAAGCTCAACATTCAGAAAACGAAGATCATGGCATCCGGTCCCATCACTTCATGGGAAATAGATGGGGAAATAGTGGAAACAGTGTCAGACTTTATTTTGGGGGGCTCCAAAATCACTGCAGATGGTGACTGCAGCCATGAAATTAAAAGACGCTTACTCCTTGGAAGGAAAGTTATGACCAACCTACATAGCATATTCAAAAGCAGAGACATTACTTTGCCAACAAAGGTCCGTCAAGTCAAGGCTATGGTTTTTCCTGTGGTCATGTATGGATGTGAGAATTGGACGGTGAAGAAGGCTGAGCGCTGAAGAATTGATGCTTTTGAACTGTGGTGTTGGAGAAGACTCTTGAGAGTCCCTTGGACTGCAAGGAGATCCAACCAGTCCATTCTGAAGGAGATCAGCCCTGGGATTTCTTTGGAAGGAATGATGCTAAAGCTGAAACTCCAGTACTTTGGCCACCTGATGCGAAGAGTTGACTCATTGGAAAAGACTCTGATGCTGGGAGGGATTGTGGGCAGGAGGAGAAGGGGATGACAGAGGATGAGATGGCTGGATGGCATCACTGACTCAGTGGACGTGAGTCTGAGTGAATTCCGGGAGTTGGTGATGGACAGGGAGGCCTGGCGTGCTGAGATTCATGGGGTTGTCCGACTGGACACGACTGAGCGACTGAACTGAAATGAAGTCTAAACACCTCATACCTCGAGGGTCCAAATCAGAGTCAATTCTAACCAAGAAACAAGACACAGGACCCCTGCAAGATGTTAGGTCTCCAGCACAGGCCCTCTGCAGAGGTACAAAAATATTAAAAAAAAAAAAAGAAAGAAAGATCAGAAGGGTAGGGACTTCCTTGGTTGCAGTCCAATAGTTAAGACTCCCCCAATGGAAGGGGTAAGGGTTCGATCCCTGGTCGGGGAACTAAGATCCCACACGCTGTGCAGCACGGCCAAGAAATAAAAATGAATGAAATAATTATAATAAAACAACGTAAAAAATAGGATGGGTCCATTTTTACTTATTTCTGGGTAATATAAGTGAAAGTCGCTCAGTCGTGTCCAACTCTCTGCAATCCCATGGACTACAGCCTACCAGGCTCCTCTGTCCCTGGAACTCTCCAGGCAAGAATACTGGAGTGGGCTGCCATTTCCTTCTCCAGGGGATCTTCCCAACCCAGGGATCGAATCCAGGTCTCCTATATTGCAGGCAGACTCATTACTGTCTGAGTCACCAGGGAAGCCCAGGTAATATAAGACCTACCACAAAATTAAAATCAATATACATATAACCATTTCTAATTTCCATTATTAGCCAGAGCTTCTATCTCCATAGAATTTTTTGGTGAAGAAGCACAAGGAAAGCAAAATGGAGAGACTGGAGTTTCAGCTTCTTCCCTACTTTCTTCCCACAGTCTTGGGGGGCTGATGGGCAGCGAGATGGTCAGCAGTCAGCAGCGTTCATAGGTGAGGGGGGACCAGGACTGTTTCTACAGTGGCTAATGGGGGGTGGGCTATGCTCATTTTTTTAAAGGTTTCACTTAAAATCCCAGTCTGGTGCTCTGTGATGAGGACAGGGGGACGGGAGGGAGGCTCAAGAGGGAGGTGATATATGTATTATTATGGCTCATTCACATTGTTGCACAGCAGAAACCAACACAACATTGTAAAAATTAAAAAACAACAAAAATAAATCGTGTTTCTTTCTTTTTTTTTTTTTTTTGACCAATTCTGTAATGCCTTGGTGAGAAGACAGGAGAAAATTCACCCTGAGCATCACAAGTAGAAAAAAAATTATCAAACATTCCGAAGAGGAACACCCCAGAAACTGCCAGGTAATGCAAAGGGCTGCATTCCTGTAAAGTGGCAGCTGTTCTACCAAGAGACGCACTCCCGGGACTGTTTAACCATCGTGTCATAGCCACGGTCACGTGATCTACAGATACACTCTGCTCTAGAACCTCACCTTGCAGGGAGAGGTGCTTTCCATTCCCTAGTGGACACCACCTGCAATTACTAGCTGTGACTTCAGGAGTTAAATGAGCCCCCAGATTCCTCATTACACAATCAGGAAAATGGTGGGACTTCCCTCGTGGATCAGTGGTTAAGACTCCATGCTTCCATCACAGGGGGCACAGGTTCGATCCCTGGTCAGGGAACTAAGATCCCACATGCCACGCAAAGCGGTAAAAAAAAAAAAAAAAAAATCAGGGAAATGGTAACGCTATCTTCACGATATCTGTGAACAAGAAGGCCTTACAAACAAGAGGGCCCTGGTCCTTAGAGTGCAGTCCATCCTGGGAGCGCCCTTCACCACCTTCCCTGATCTCTTTCTGGAAAGATTTGTTCATGTTGATCACCAGTCTCTGCTTCAACCGCTGCTCAGCTCTTCAGACCAAACAAATGGTAGGTGGAGGGCAGACAGAGCTGGCTGTTTCCTGTGCTGAGCTCACAGAGTCCAGGCGCCCCTGGTATAGCCCAGCCCAGAGATACATCCCTTGCCCTTTCTGGGAGGGAAGAGATTTTCACTTTTCTCTTGATTTTGAAGCAGAGGATCGACATCATGACAAACTGCCTCATCCACCCTGTTAATATAACTCTGAAGGGGTCCCTCCCCCAATCTTGACCTTTAAATAGAGAAAATGTAGTTACGACGGGACGCCGACACTATACTGTGGATCAAGTGCTCAGGGCCCTTGAGAAAGAATCCAGCTAATGTTTAAAACATGAGACGAGAAATGTAATAAAATATAATGCTGTTATTAATAAAAACGGGATTTGGATACACGTACACAATTTGCTTTTTTTCTTAAAAAAAAAAAGAAAAAGAAAATACCCCATGGGAGATCTTCTAGCATTTTACATCTCACCCTCATCATGTTAACAATCTGAACCATGGAGCTGTGCATGCTTAAAAAAATACTATATTTTATATTACTTTGGAAGAACGATGCCTAAAATCCCTTATAAAAAATGACTGGGTTTTTTAAATTAATTATTAGGGAGGAAAATGACAAGAAATTTGTCAATGAAACGGCCTATGAACATCAAAACAATAATGGGTCATTCAAGCAAAATCAAAATGGGAGGGGTGCCTCAAAGACCTCATACTGAAGGTCACTCTTGAAGACAGAGTGAAAGCAATAAAGATCAGCATAAAGCTCAGGGGGCCGCGCGGGAGGCAAAGCACGTTACCTTGAAACTAGAGATGCATGAATTCTTCTCCGCTTCCTTCAGTGTTTCATTCACCCAGCTGACAATAGTGTCATCATTGACCTTCTGCCCGCCTCCAATGTCTTCAAGAATATTCAACGTGTACCTGAACAAAACCAAGAATGACTTCTGGAGAAAAGTCACTAAAGAATTCACAATTGTATAGCACAGGGAACTCTTCTCCATACTCTGCTGCTGCTGCTAAGTCGCTTCAGTTATGTCCAGCACCGTGTGACCCCATAGACAGCAGCCCACCAGGCTCCTCCGTCCATGGGATTTTCCAGGCAAGAGTACTGGAGTGGGGTGCCATTGCCTTCTCCGTCTCAATACTCTATAATGACCTAAATGGGAAAAGAATCTAAAAGACACTGGATATATGTATTTGTATAACTGAATCACTTTGCTGTTCAGCAGAAAGTAACACAACATTGTAAGTCAACTATACTCCAATAAAAATTTAAAAAAATATATGAAGAAGAATTCACTATTCACAGAGTTGCCAGCATAGAAGTTTTTATTTTTTCCTGTCGCAGAAGATGGCCTGGATACCATTGCAGTTGAGGAACAAAGAATATGTAATAACACTAGTTCCTTTTAGAATAACAAAATAGAACTTTATATGTAGAGTGTGATGCAGAGCAAATACCACCGTCATTGTGGGAAGGCAAAGCAGAAGGGAAGCAAGGAGAGAAAAATGAAGCAAAGGCTTTGAACCAGTGGTGCTTTTCTTAAAGGAACCATGAAAATCAAGGAACAATTCAATGTTAGGCAAGCCCACAGCCCAAGCACATATATTCAGACAAGACTATCATTCAAAAAGACATATGCACCCCTATGTGCAGAGCAGCACCATTCACAATAGGCAAGACATGGAGACAACCTGAATGTCCTCTGATAATGGATAAAGGAGACACACACACACACATACACACAGGAATATTACTTGACACAAAAAGCATGAAATAACACATTTACAGCAACATGGATGAAACTAGAGGTGATCGTACTAAGTGAAGTAGGCCAGAAAGAGAACGACAAACACCATATGATATCTTTTATACGTGGAATCTAAAATATGACATGCATGAACCTATCTACAAAACAGAAACAGATTCACAGACACGGAGAATAGACTTCTGTCTGCCGAGGGGGAAAGGGGTGGGGAAGGGAGGTATTGGAAGTATTTGGGGTTAGCAGATACAAACTGTTAATTATAGAATGAGATAAACAACAAGGCCCCACTCTATAGCACAGAGAACTGTATTCAACATCCTGTGACAAACCACAATGGGAAAAATATGGAAAAGAATGTATAAACATACATATATATATGTGCATATGCATGTATACCCGAATCACTGCTGTACAGCAGAAATTAACACAGCATTGTAAATCAGCTACAGGTCAATAAAAAAGGAAAAGCCCGACCAGCTAACATAAGAAAGAAAAAACATAAAAGTTTCCCTGGTATAAGACAGAAGTAGAAATTAATCTCTAGTTAATCTCTAGTTTGAGAGTAGGAACGATGGTATGGGGAGGGAGGAGGGAGGAGGGTTCAGGATGGGGAACACATGTATACCTGTGGTGGATTCATTTTGATATTTGGCAAAACTAATACAATTATGTAAAGTTTAAAAATAAAATAAAATTAAAAAAAAAAAAGAACTGCCTTTGAGACACACGATTATGAGAAGTGTGGTGGTGGGGAACATTACGATGCTTCAAACTCTTAAAATTCCAGGGAGCAGAGAAGGCTCACCATTCCCCAAGCTGATCCCTCTCAAAAGGGAAATAGAGAGGCAAGCAGCGAGCAAGTGGGCAGGTCGGCTGGCCTCAGGGTTCAGTCTTGTTAAGGGGGAGAGGGAGGTGGTCAAATTACCCACGAAAGACTAGGGTTTCAGTGTGCGTCGTCCAAACTGAAATTCAAGTCTCCAGCCTGTCTGGAGGGCCTCCCTAAATGAGGTCACCCTCCGCCCGGGGTTTTGCTTACATAACCCATCGGGTGTCTTCCTCCAGTTAACGCTTCTGTGGAAAACACCGGCCTTCATGATCTCCCACACAGCTTTCAAGTGTTATCTCTGAAAAAGGAGTAATGACCCACTTTCTTCAGATGAAAGCACTTCCCCATCACTGGTGATGAGGAGGAAAAGAGCTTCTGCAACTTGTCTTTAGCAAAAAATAAAATTCGGTGGGGGGCTCAGTGGTAAAGAATCTGCCTGCCAAACTAGAAGACATAAGCGATGCAGGTTCAATCCCTGGGTTGGGAAGATCCTTGGGAGGAGGAAATGGCAACCCACTCCAGTATTCTTGCCTGGAAAATCCCACGGACAGAGGATCCTGGCGGGCCACAGTCCATGGGGTTGCAAAAAGTCAAACTCAACTTGAGAGATTGAGCACGCACACACGTACGCTTATTGTTGATTCACTTTGCTGTATAGCAGAGCCGTCTATGGGGTCGCACAGAGTCGGACACGACTGAAGCGACTCAGCAGCAGCAGCAGCAGCAGAAACTAATACAACTGTAAAGCAATTATACTCCAATAAAGATTAAAGAAATGAAATGGCCCCATGAGTCCCAGCTTTAGGCTGGGCCTCATCCAACAGCAGGGGATGGATGGGATTTGGGGCTGGAGGGGCTGTGATTATGACTTTCGTGCTTTCCTGCCATGGAACTGTGGTTTATTGATATAATATGTGACCCGGAGGGGCAAACCTAGCTGCTTTGTTTTTCACAGACCTATCCCCAATTCGCTGTCCACAGCCTCTTTGATGTGGAGAGAATTCCCTCCTTTGCCTGCTGCAGACTCGCGCTCCTTTGCTGGAGTCTACTGTTGCTGTCTGCTGGCAGTCTACTTGCCTCAGGCTTTTGTCTCCAAATGTACACACACGCAATCTGCCAGCTTTCCAATCTGAGAACAATTTCCAGGCTACTGAAGGGGAAAGGGAGGTTTAGGCTCTCATTTGTTTTTAGGGGGGAAATGACATGCCATTTATTGTCCAGATAAATGACCAAATGAACACATCTGTGCAAACCAGTGACGTAAATTTCAGCTAGAACTGGCTCTAAATTTATTAGATCTGTTAATATGTGGCACACAGAGAAAGAAAAAAATCCCCTTCTGCTGGAATTTACATAATCAGTCATTTCATCACCTTCAACAGTAAGGAATTTCTCTGTGCACTTTCTTATACGAAATTATTATTATTATTTTTTAATCTTTTGATCATGCCACACAGCATGTGGGATCTTAGTTGCCTGATAGGGATCAAATTGTGCCCCAAGCATTGGCAGCTTGGAGTCTTAACCACTGAACCACCAGGGAAGTCCCCACAATTCTTATACAGTAAAGATTCATGAGAAATAGGACTTATTAACCAGGAAGAGAGTCAGCTCAAACTAGCCCTTGTTATATATATATATATACCAGCCTTGTTGTTGGGTCACATTTTTATAAAACTCAAAACAAAGATCATATTACAAGGTGATTTTCAGATATTATGAAATTCAAAATAGAATAGAGTTGGCCTGAGTATTTTTTTAAGTCACTAAAACAAAATATCAAAGATGCTTTCATCTCCAGACCCAAGAGTCAATTTAACTGTGGCAACTAAAAAGACTTTGGTTTTGGTTTTCAAAGCAATCAGTACCAAAAGCCATTCTGTTAAGAATTAAACACACACGGGAAATAAAATAGTGGGGAGTTCAGAAGGCGTTTCTGAAAATACACTGGTAAGAACAGCTCTTAGGAACTTTCAGCAATGTTCTAGATACAGGCATTGTAACAGGGACTACAGTTAAAGCTGCTTTAGCTCTGGTGTTTTCTGTGCCAGAGAAGCCTATGACATCTGCCTTTGATCATTAAAGAGATCCCAGTTGAGAAAAGGGTAATGGAGCATCATATTTGATAAAGCAAATGTAAATCAGGTAGTGATTATGATCACTTCTGACCACCCTCCATCACCTGGGAACACTGACATAATTACTCTGAGGACCATTATAAATATTAGGACCTGCAGACAGTGGCCTGGGAATAGAGCTTCTGTGCTTCAGGAAATGACAACCCTTGTCTCTGCCATTACATTGTTAGATATAATGTAATGTGACATATGGTTTCTGGGGCTTCCTTCCAGGTAGAAAAATGAATTAAGTCATTCTAACTTAGGCTCTCGGAGAAGGCAATGGCAACCCACTCCAGTACTCTGGAAAATCCCATGGGCAGAGGAGCCTGGTAGGCTGCAGTCCAGGAGGTCGCTAAAATTCAGACACAACTGAGTGACTTCACTTTCACACATTGGAGAAGGAAATGGCAACCCACTCCAGTGTTCTTGCCTGGAGAATCCCAGGGACGGGGGAGCCTGGTGGGCTTCCGTCTATGGGGTCTCAGAGTCGGACACGACTGAAGTGACTTAGCAGCAGCAACAGCAGCAGCAACATAGGTTCTAATTAAGGAATGGAAGACGTCAGCCTGCTCAGGGATATCAGTATAGCAGGAAAAGAGCAAAGCATATAAAAGTGAACAAGTTAATGCTTACAGCTTTGCTATCTAGAATTCTCCCCAGGCTCATGCTTTTGTACCAAAAATTGTTTACTTTTCTCATCATTTATCTTGCATTTGTGTATCTTATTATATTCTACTATTGATAATTTGTCCACAGAGCTCTCACATTTTAATCAAATTTATATTTGGCTCTACAAGGTATGCACATGAGTTTGAGTGAACTCCAGGAGACAGTGAAGGACAGGGGAGCCTGGTGTGCTGCAGTCCATGGGGTTTCAAAGACACGACTGAGTGACTCAACAACAACTAAAAGGTATCTAAAGTTCTCTGTTATAGAAGTAGCAGGAAATTCTGCTTCTGGTCGTGATGGAATAACAGGAATCAACTGACCCTTCTGCCTTAAACACATAAAACCCAATGAAAAAATATGAAATGGTGTTGTCTAGACTGGATGACAGAAAGCACAAAACAGGGGTCCCTGAGAAGGAAAACGAATGTGGTGAGCCCTAAGATTGTCCCAGCTGATCGCACAGAGAATTCCCAGGCTGCAGTGCAGGGCAAGAGAACTCAAACAGAGCATGACAGTCTCGATGAGCTGACGGGACAGGGTTGAGAACTCAAGGAAGCCACGGTGCTAGAATGTGTGTGGCAGAAGAGCAGAGAGAAGAGAGCTGCCCAGAGAGTAGAGTCATCTCGAACAAAAGCTCCAGAGATCTTCAGAAGTTCTGCCTCGAGTGCTTAGCAGAGTGCGACTTGGTGCATGCATTTGAGCAAATACACTGAGGCTGGGAAAAGAACTTGCAGAAATGAATGGGCAGAGCAATCCTTGGAGTTCACACAAGCGCGGGATACATCTGGCTCCCACCAGTCAGAGTAGACAAATCTCATGATATATGGAGCATCAAATAAAGTACTCAGATGAGATTATCTCAGTATTGAGAAGCAAAATGAGCTCGAGATTAATTAAGATTTTAAGTGAGCCCCCAAAGAATCAAATTTTGTTTAAGTAACGTAACTGCATCCCACCAGTCCATCCTAAAGGAGATCAGGCCTGGGCGTTCATTGGAAGGACTGATGTTGAAGCTGAAACACCAATACTTTGGCCACCTGATGCAAAGAGCTGACTCATTTGAAAAGACCTTGATTCTGGGAAAGATTGAGGGCAGGAGGAGAAGGAGATGACAGAAGATCAGATGGTTGGATGGCATCACTAACTCAATGGATATGGGTTTGGGTAGATTCCGGGAGTTGGTGATGGACAGGGAGGCCTGGCTTGCTGTGGTTCATGGGGTCGCAAAGAGTCAGACACAACTGAGCGACTGAATTGAACTGCATCCCAGTGGCTCAGAGGGTAAACCGTCTATCTGCAATGCAGGAGACCCAGGTTCGATTCCTGGATTGGGAAGATCCCCTGGAGAAGGAAATGGCAACCCACTCCAGTACCCTTGCCTGGAAAATCCCATGGACGGAGAAGCCTGGTAGGCTACAGTCCATGGGGTCGCAAAGAATCAGACACGACTGAGGGATTTCACTTTCTTTAAAGGAATACAGAAATATCTAGCAAATGGCAAGGTAAAATTCACAATGCCTTACATACAGCGAAAAATCAGTAGGCATTCCAGGAAGCAAGAAAGTATGAGCCATAGTGAGGTTAAAAATCAATTAATAGAAACAGAAGTAGCAGTTATTGTACTTATATTCTATAGCTCAAGAAGGTTAAGAGATATAGGAGATGTCAAAAAGACCTAAATCAAATTTCTACATATGAAAACTATAAAGTCTGAGATGAAAAACATATATACCAAATGGAATTAATGGTAGACGTTGTAGAAGAGAGTAGTGAATTTAAGACAATAGAAATTATCCCAAATGAAACAGAGAAGAAAAAATGAAACATAAAAAGATGACCTGAGTATCAATGAATTCTGGGACAACTTCAATGATCAAATACTTAAGAGTCCTGAAAAACTAGGGTGGGTGGATACAGGAGTCAAATTTGAATAAATAAAGGCCAATGTTTTTCCAAATTTGATGAAAATTGTAAACCCACAGATGCAAGAAGCTCAACAAACCTCAAGTGCAAGAAACACCAAAGTACATCATAATCAAACTACTTAAAAGCAATGATTAAGAGAAAATCTTGAAAGAAGCCAGAAAAGAAAAGACATGACCTACGGAGGAACAACGAAGTTAATGGCAACCCACTCCAGTATTCTTCCCTGGAGACTCCCATGGCCAGAGGAGCCTGGCAGGCCATGGTCCACAGGGTCGAAAGCAGACACAACTGAAGCGACTCAGCACTGAGGAACAAAGATAAGAAATACAATAGATTTATCACTGGAAACAATGCAAGCTAGAAGACAGTGAACACTACCTTCAAAATAACGAAAGAAAAAACTATCAACCTAGAATTCTACACTCAGATAAAATACCTTGCAAAAATGAAATAAAGAGTTTATCAGACATATAGAAGCTGAAATAATTCCTTGCCAACAGATCTGCACCACTAGAAATATTTCAAGTAGAAGGCAAATGGTATCAGATAGAAATCTGGATCTATAGCATGAAAAGAGAAGCACCCGAAATAACAGATAGGTAGGTAAATATAGCATATTTCCCCCCTTTATTTTGAAAGTCCCTTTAAAGGATAAGCGACTGTATTTACATCAATCAGTTAAAAGTTAGAGGATGGGGGAAAAACATATCATGCTAAAACTAATCAAGAAGCTGTATCACTATCTGGAAAAACAGCTTTTAGAGAAAAAGAGTATCATCAGGCATAGGGTAACTCCACATGAAAAAGGGTGATTCATTAAGAATTAAGGTTGTTATGACAAGCTTAAATGCTGATGAACTTGACAATAGAATTTCAAAGTACCTGAAACAAAACTGATAGAAATGAAAGAAAAAACAAACAAACAAAAAGCAGGACATGCCCAGCCCCCGCCTCCCCCACTCCTTTGGGTTTCATTTTAGCTTAAAATATAGTTTTACTGGATTAAATCACATTCCTGAAATTTGCTAGTACTTTTCTAGATTAAAAAATACATTCAGTCAAACCGATATTGTAAAGCAACCATCAATTAATTAAAAATAAACAAATATAATTAAAAAAATAAAGAATTTGTTCAACAAAATGCCATTTCCCTGAGCTGTATTACCTTCTCATTAACTGCCAGACCAAGGCCAACGTTAGGGTGCGGTTTCCTTCATTGAGGTCTTGTCCCCCAATGCCAACCAGGGAGAACTTTGCTTGATTCTTCCCCAGTTCCACTGCATAGTTACAATTCTCAAGCTGTTAATGGGCAGGAAACAATCTAATGTCATCATCTCTTTGATGATAAATACCAGAGGAAGTAAGATGATAAAAATAGACACAAAATGAAATAATAAGGTCAGACTGAATAATCTCTCAAGTCTCTAGTTCAGCAATTCTAGGATTCTAAATTAGTCAAATAATTTTCCATCTTTTTAAAAAATTTTATTTGGCTGCACCGGGTCTCAGTTGGGGCATGCAGGATCTGGTTTCCCAACCAGGACTGAAACCCCAGACCCCCTGCAATGAGAGCTTGGAGTCTTAACCACTGGACCATCAGGGAAGCCTGATTTATTTCCACCTTTTCTTAAAGAGTGCCACTCACTCTCATCAAAAGAAAAAAAAATATTCATAGTATACCAGGTGTAAAGCCAAAATGAGTTATTATGATGACCATTTTCATGGCTCTATCCCATGACATAACTAGAAAGCCATACTAAATAACCTGTCTATAATATCCCTAAAATAGTTGCATTTGTAGAGACTGACCTGGAAAATCCAGATCCTGTAAGCACACAGTAGACCGACATATGGGATGGGTGTTCCCGTGGCTACGATTCACGGATTACTGGGTCACAGGGACGATAAATGGTGGGAAATGTTCGTGCCACCCCCATGGCTGTGGCTGCTTTTACAAAACAATGTGTTCTCACTAGACATACTATTTGTACATGTCAAACTGTTAGCACAGGTTTCGATCCTTTAGAAAATTAGAATGAGGATCTTGCTGGAGGGAAAGGCACCCCACAGCTCTGCTTGCTCTAATTATCTTAATTAGAATTTTTACATCATGACGCTTAAAGACATCCAACACAGAATTATAAATAAGCAATCAGCTGAAATAATGAACTCCCTTTAATAAAAACCACTCAGGTTTCTGATTGCTGTACTCTTAAGTTAATCCCTGGATAAGCATTTCTTATCTGAGCTTGGCTTCCTGATAAAAGTATTCACACAGTGCTCTTGTGGGCTTATGACTTCATCTGACGACCAGAACCTCACAAGAGTCATCATTTACCTTCTTCATGTTACCCCCCAGTTTGGGGTATGGTGGTTTGTTTACTCTGCTCCAGTCAACAGGGACTTTAATCTTTTCATAGAGCTGGAAGATGACCAGGGCATCTGATAAGTCACTAAATGAAAACAAACACAAAGAATTCTCAGATACCCAACATTTATGGAGGGCCTGGAGCGGGCCAGGCAATTCTTTACACATTAGTTCAAGGAACATTCCCAGCAACTTGGCCACATGTATCAGTCACTTCATCTTTAGAGGGGAGGAAATTCTGGCTCAGAGAAAGGGAGGGAGCTTCCTAGAAGAGTCCTCCAGGTGTGACCACTAATGCCTCTTCAGCAGAAACATACATTCTCCAGAAAAATAAACAGCTCCAACAGCATTGGAGACACGCCCACAAACTGAACATTTACTGTTTGGCCTGCTTGTGAGCAGATCTTGGGTAGATGTGTCATAGAGTCGATTTGTTCTTTTGCTGCTGGATTATGAGTTTTGTACAGTAAGTCCCCAACATATGAACCTTCAAGTTGCAAACTTTCAAAGATGCAAATGTATGTTTGCATGTCCAATCACATAAGTCAGAGCACGTGTCTGGCATACATTGTCATGCGCCTGCACCCTCTACAAGTGGCTATGCTTCTGGGTACTTTACTGTACATGCTTCCCTGGTGGCTCAGACGGTAAAGCGTCTGTCTAGAATGCAGGAGGCCCGGGCTCGAGCCCTGGGTTGGGAAGATCCCCTGGAGAAGGAAATGGCAATCCACTCCAGTACTATTGCCTGGAAAATCCCATGGACAGAGGAGCCTGGTAGGCTACAGTCTACGGGGTCACAAAGAATTGGACACGACTGAGCGATTTCATTTCACCTTCCCTGGTGGCTCAGCGGAAAAGAATCCACCTGCCAAAGCAGGAGATGTGGGTTTGATCCCTGGGTTGGGAAGATCCTCTGGAGAAAGAAATGGCAACCCACTCCAGTATTCTTGCCTGCGAAATTCCATGGACAGAGGAGCCTGGCAGGCTATAGTCCATGGGGGAACAAAGAGTTGGACACGACTGAGCGACTGAACATGCTCGTAGGATGCGCATATAGAGTACAGTATCTTTATCTCTTGCCTGTCCGTTGATGCCAGCCCCTGAGTGCCAGCTGCTGTACTGTACCACAATACTTTCCAAGGTACCGTAAGATTAAAAATGGTTTTCTTTATTTTTGTGTTTGTTTTTAATGTATTATTTGTGTGGAAAGTATTATAAACCTATTACAGTACGGTACTACATAGCCGATTGCGTTAGTTGGTTACCTAGGCTGACTTTGTTGGGCTTTTGAACAAAATGGGCTTATGAACACCCTCTCCGAATGGAACTCATTCATATGTAGGGGACTTGCTATACTAAATACATAGCAAGGTTGGTGTATGCAAGTGAGTTTTTCAACACCTGCTGCTCAATTCGGCGTTTCCCCTCTTCTCACTGAGGTGCGCACATTTTTCGAAGAGAACTGCACACCAGAGTGATATCTGAAATCTTGGGCATCTTCACAGGTCTTGGTATCTCATATTCAGGAAGAGGCCCTCAATATTCTTACCTGTACAAATGATTGACTCGCGGGTTTACACCCAAGGAGTTCATCCAGTTCCTAAACGTCCGCTCTTCTCTCGTCTCACCTAAATGAATGAAGGCTAGTTATCTTTCAGGCACCAAGAAAATATGCTTTTTTATGATCAAAGTTTAACTAAAGCAGCTGTCACAAACACCGAAAGTAGAATTAAAAAATATAAAAACCCTAACGGATTTGAATGAGGGTTGCTATTCTGCATTAATTGTTTTTCCATTTCAGTTCAATGAGAACAGCATCTATTATTATTAACAGCGTACAAGAGCCCATGAGGGTAAACTGTTCAGGGTTGTCCCTCAAAGGCTTACATTCTTTCTGGAAGAATATGTGTTTTGAGAATCAAAGAGGGATCATGCAAGCTAGAGGGCTACCATATGAGGTGGATATTTATATTTGAGTTGAGATAAAGGAGAGAATTGTACAGGCTACATTTGGAGGCAGTGCAATTTGAGCTCTACCTTAGAGGGCTAGTAAAATCTGGATGGTAAAGAGAAAATAGGAGGGGATGTGGGGGGACGGGGTAGGAGATTATGTAAATATGAACACAAAGGGAACGACAGACAAGGTCTGTATTAAGACCATTAGAAACTGACTTTTCAGATATCTGTGTAGTGCAGTCCACACCGATAAGGCTGTCTAGTGGCTGGAACCAGAATCAGGGATCTTTGGATGCCAGGTAGCAGATTTTGGTTGATATATTAGACAATGACAGTCATTATGGGTTCTTTTTTAATTACTATAATAAATTCTCGAGCAAGGCAGAGTTATAATGAAAGCAGTACTATGATGTGTTTGGCAGCAGTGCGCAGAATTACTGAAAGGCAATATGCATTTAAATTAAACACACAGAGGGGACAGTGTTTGACACCAGCACATAGGCGCATTCAAGTGCTTGATGGATGGAGGGCTAGGCCCCTAAGACCTATTGAAACAGTTGGTGTATGATTTAGTAAGAGTCCGGAAGAGCAGAAAGGAAAAATAACAATCTAAAAGTCATTCTGTGGGAAGAATTATTAGTATTTGCTGATTCAAGAGATTTAGGGGTGAAGGAGAGGAAGATACCAAAGTGGAACCCAGGGTTTTGGTGACTGAAGAGAGAAAAATGTGGTATGATTCATGGAAATGGAGAATTTCTAAACGAGAGTGGATGGGATGGGAGGTTGGGGGGTGGGTAGAGAGGCAATGCAGGAGGGGGGAAATGATCAATTCTGCTTTTCATATTGATCAATTCTGATCAATACGCTGAATTTCAAGCGACAGTGATGAACCCAAATGTAGATGATCTAGAAGCAGCTGGAAATGGGTGGTGAGAGGGCTTGGCATACAAACTTGGTAGTCAACAGAATGCATGGGCCCCTGACCACCACACATCAATCATACAAATGCACAGAGCTGGAACATGGATTGACTGCATTTCCAGCTGGAGTAAAGCACTGTAGAAAAGGATTAATCTTTAAAATGTAGATTTCCTTTCTTGGGGGATATTCATTTATTATTATTTTTGCATTGATTTTTCTATCTCAATATTGGGACTCATTCACAATGGAAAAAAGAGAAAAACATCTCTGGCAACTTCACCTATTAGAACCTGACTAAAAGCTATGTGACTTTTATCTAGGTTTAGGGCATTAACCCCCTAAATATAACTGTCATGGATTTTGCCTCAAAATATTATTCCATGACCCCCATTACCCAAATCAGAGACAAAACAAAAACCTCAGTAAGCACCTCTTAGCATAAGTTAAATATCACTTTTAGATGACAAGTGGCTGCAATTTCTTGCCTCTAGGAATTAACACTCAGTCCATTAAGTACATAAATTAGGCTTTTGGAACTCAGGATTTATTTCATCCAATAATTAAATGCACTGTCTTCCCTAAAACATTTAATTCTGATAATGGATGAAGCCCATGTATAATGGATGCAATAGAATGGTAGTTGATTATTCCTCCTTGGCTGTAATTGACTTGATTAATCTATTTATTCCCTTTGTTAGGTACCAGAGAATTGATGACCTGTTCGCAAATCTCCCACGTGCGGGGCTTATGTTTGCTTAGGAGGTGATTCTGAATTACTCTTGAATTACAACTGTGACTGCTTCTCAGAACATTTACCCAACTGGTTTTCAGTTACCTTCAAGAGCCCCCCAGTCGATGTCCTGATTCTCAGGCTTGTGCAGGGCAGGGTATTTGTTAAAGAGGTTGGCAATAAAAGCCAAGTTCAGCTTGGGGTTTCCTCGGACAACATCCGTGGCCGTGACAAACTGGCGGCAGCCCAGCCTCTCCGCCTGCTGCAACATGCATTCTGCCCTCTGGATGTCGTCTTTCTCCTGCGATGGAAAAGGACACCCATCTCAAGGCTGGGTCAGAGCTTCTCCAGACACAAAGCAGACACGGGTTACATGAAAAACAGACGGGCATCTTACCAAAACCCTCAGTGTTCGACCTCAGGGAGACACCTAATAAGAGCAAATCATTCCTTCCATTTGCCTGGACCCACATCACAAGGGCGCTTCCCTGGTGGCTCAGACAATAAATAATCTGCCTGCAATGTGGGAGACCCAGGTTCTATCCCTAGGTTGGGAAGATCCCCTAGAGAAAGGACTGGCTACCTACTCCAGTATCCTCCCATGGACAGAGGAGCCTGGTGGGCTACAGTTCATGGGTCACGAAGATTCAGACATGACTGAGTGATTAACACACATACACACACACAAATCAGAGTTTCAAGTAAGAGGAATATCCACTTAATTAATCGAGTCTTCCTATCTTTATACAGAGCAGGACCATTTCAGATGAATGGCTGTCTCGTTTTTAAAGAGATGCAATAGATTCTACAATTTTATCATTTAAGTTGATCTTAATTATTTTCAACCATTAGGCTTTCTTTTTATTATCTTCTGGCATAGCAGCAGCAGTAGTAATATTAGTCACTCAGTTGTGTCCGACTCTTTGAAACCCCATGCACTGTAGCCCATCAGGCTCCTCTGTCCATGCGATTCTCCAGGCAAGAATACTGGAGTGGGTAGCTGTTCCCTTCTCCAGGCAATCTTCTTGTACAGACTTCACAAAAAGTTCATTTATCAAATAATAAATTACATTTATTTTTAGTTCATTAAAAATATTTACATCTGCAAACAAGCGTTTTTGATTAGTTTAACTTCTTTACCCACATTCAGCTGGTGTACCTGCAACTCTGACAAGATAAAATTTAACCTACATAGTGTCACTGATAGAATATATAACACCAATTTGGCTTTGCAGACTTCAGATTGAACATCAATAAACTGTGGAAAATTCTGAAAGAGATGGGAATACCAGACCACCTGATCTGCTTCTTGAGAAATTTGTATGCAGGTCAGGAAGCAACAGTTAGAACTGGACATGCAACAACAGACTGGTTCCAAATAGGAAAAGGAGTTCGTCAAGGCTGTATATTGTCACCTTGCTTATTTAACTTCTATGCAGAGTACATCATGAGAAACGCTGGACTGGAAGAAACACAAGCTGGAATCAAGATTGCCGGGAGATATATCAATAACCTCAGATATGCAGATGACACCACCCTTATGGCAGAAAGTGAAGAGGAACTAAAAAGCCTCTTGATGAAAGTGAAAGTGGAGAGTGAAAAAGTTGGCTTAAAGCTCAACATTCAGAAAACGAAGATCATGGCATCTGGTCCCATCACTTCATGGGAAATAGATGGGGAAACAGTGGAAACTGTCAGACTTTATTTTTCTGGGCTCCAAAATCACTGCAGATGGTGACTGCAGCCATGAAATTAAAAGACGCTTACTCCTTGGAAGGAAAGTTATGACCAACCTAGATAGCATATTCAAAAGCAGAGACATTACTTTGCCAACAAAGGTTCGTCTAGTCAAGGCTATGGTTTTTCCTGTGGTCATGTATGGATGTGAGAGTTGGACTGAGAAGAAGGCTGAGCGCTGAAGAATTGCTGCTTTTGAACTGTGGTGCTGGAGAAGACTCTTGAGAGTCCCTTGGACTGCAAGGAGATCCAACCAGTCCATTCTGAAGGAGATCAGCCCTGGGATTTCTTTGGAAGGAATGATGCTAAAGCTGAAACTACAGTACTTTGGCCACCTCATTCGAAGAGTTGACTCATTGGAGAAGACTCTGATGCTGGGAGGGACTGGGGGCAGGAGGAGAAGGGGACGACAGAGGATGAGATGGCTGGATGGCATCACTGACTCGATGGACGTGAGTCTGAGTGAACTCTGGGAGTTGGTGATGGACAGGGAGGCCTGGCGTGCTGTGATTCATGGGGTCGCAAAGAGTTGGACTCGACTGAGCGACTGATATGATCTGATCTGATCTGATACAATAGAACGCTCCTCCGCCACTGCGGCCGCGACTTGGTCTCAGCGCCAGGACCCTCCGGCGGACCACTCCGCAGCTATGGAAGACATGAACGAGTACAGCAACATAGAAGAATTCGCAGAGGGATCCAAGATCAACGCGAGCAAGAACCAGCAGGATGACGGTAAAATGTTTATTGGAGGTTTGAGCTGGGATACAAGCAAGAAAGATCTAACTGAATATTTGTCTCGATTTGGGGAAGTTGTGGACTGCACGATGAAAACAGATCCTGTTACTGGAAGATCAGGAGGATTTGGATTTGTGCTTTTCAAGCATGCTGCTAGTGTTGATAAGGTTTTGGAACTGAAAGAACACAAACTGGATGGCAAATTGATAGACCCTAAAAGGGCCAAAGTTTTAAAGGGGAAGGAACCCCCAAAAAAGGTTTTCGTGGGTGGATTGAGCCCAGATACTTCGGAGGAACAAATTAAAAGAATATTTTGGAGCCTTTGGAGAGATTGAAAATATTGAACTTCCTGTGGATACAAAAACAAATGAAAGAAGAGGATTTTGCTTTATTACATACATAGACGAGGAGCCAGTAAAGAAATTGTTAGAAAGCAGATACCATCAAACTGGTTCTGGGAAGTGTGAAATCAAAGTTGCACAACCCAAAGAGGTATATAGCCAGCAACAGCAGCAACAAAAGGGAGGAAGAGGTGCTGCAGCTGGTGGGCGAGGTGGTACTAGGGCTCGAGGCCGAGGTCAGGGCCAAAACTGGAACCAAGGATTTAATAACTATCATGATCAAGGATATGGAAATTACAATGGTGCCTATGGTGGTGATCAAAACTGTAGTGGCTATGGCGGCTATGATTATACTGGGTATAACTATGGGAACTATGGATATGGACGGGGATATGCAGACTACAGTGGCCAACAGAGCACTTACGGCAAGGCATCCCGAGGGGGTGGCAATCACCAAAACAATTACCAGCCGTATTAAAGGGGACACTGCCAAAAACAGGAAGGGATTGCTAAAGTAACCATCTTGCAGGAAGACACTGAAGGTTGGTCTTCTGTTGATCTAAGATGATTATTTTGTAAAAGACTTTCTAGTGTACAAGACACAATTTGTGTCCAATTGTATATAGCCGCCAATTAGTTTTCTTGGTTTTTACTTTGTCTTTTGCTATCTGTGTTATGACTCTGTGGATTTGTGTTTATACAGACTTTGTTTGTATGATTACATGTTAAACCCCAAATAAATGCTTCCTTATGTGATTGTTTTTCTATATCAGGTACTAAATAACTCTGTAAAAGTGTAATTTTAAATAAGCAATGATAAATGCACAGTTTATTTTGTAGGGAGTCTTGCTCCATAGGAAGAGAAAACTGTGGTCCTTTATGAATAGGCAGCTACAGTGTCTGCTCTGTTGCCCTTGTTTGTTAGATGTATTCTGTGCTCTTAAGGGAGAAGGAAATGGCAACCCACTCCAGTGTTCTTGCCTGGAGAATCCCAGGGACGGGGGAGCCTGGTGGGCTGCCGTCTATGGGGTCACATAGAGTCGGACACGACTGAAGCAACTTAGCAGTAGCATGCCCTTAAGACTTCATTTTCCTCTCTAACCGAGGCTTCCATCATAACCTATAATGTTGTTTCCCCTCTGCCTATCTGGAGACATTGTCATGAAAGCTTCTGTGGCATTGTTATACTGTTGTGATTAGTGGGAGCTTTCTAGTAGACCATGAGTCTCTGGTTATATTTTGAAAAGTACATTTTTAATGGCACAAAGCATGCTGGTAGCTCCTTTTATGAAGAAAATGTTTTGCTTTGTTCTTGTCTTCGGAAAGGCATTTTTCAATGGATTGTTGTATTCAGTGGTCTGCTAGAAAGAGCTTTGACTAATCATAATATCATAACTTTGTTTTCTTGATTTAAATGTCCAGATATACCCATTGCGGAGTCGGGGGCCTAAAGCTGTGTTATAAGAGCTACAGGTTAAGAATAGCAGATATGGTTAGATTTTACACAACAATTTTGGCAAATAGGTATGAAGTTATTAAAGTTTGAACAAAACTTAGATTAAAAGATTTGAAGTAGTAGCTAAGTCAATTAATTGTATTCTATTCTGTTGGTTTAATGTCACAGCAAGCACCAAACTGAACAAAATGTTTTCTCTTGGGGCCTTGTTAGGAAGCTGTACTGGGTGTTAACTGTTAGATGGTGTGAGTTCTTAGAAGGCATGGGTAGTGGGTTTCAGTCATTTTTTTATGTGGTTAGTGCATGAGCTGAGTAGCTGAGCATAATCACACTCAGACATAAAAGAATAATGGAGAAGGCTAACCCTTGATTCTCATATAAATGCAAGTTTAGTGTGACCAAGTCATGTCATTACAACACATCTTCCTGGTGCATTAAAAAGAAAGCCTTTTAGCTCTAGATTTGGGAGGATATCCTAGATAAGTTCAAGTCTTGAATTTTACATTCAGTGTAGTTAACTGAGTTTAATGTTTTCGGTCTTGTTGCCTTGGTTTCATGTTCGCCATTAGGATTGGCATGCATGTTTACCTGTGGAATAGTTCACCTCACCTTCAGCCACGTGTAAATGTTTTTGTGCTAATGAACCTGCCTCTTGCTTTCCTTGGTGCTTGCAACTTTCTTTATTCCAGTGATGTTTGTACTTGATGGGCTATCAAGTTATAATGCTTTTGGCCTTGTTTTGCTATTTGACCTTAAACCTAAGCCAAGTACCAGTGTTGGCTATTGCAAGGGATTGTTTATTCTTTCAACATGCAACCTTAGGGGACAGAAAGGAGATTTTCATTTTAAGTTATGTTGTCAAGTCAGTAGGTGCAGTGTCTTTAGGGCAGTAAATCTTGTAAGTTCAAATATATGATTAGGTGACAAGTTGACACTGAGATTGTCCTTCCCCTGATCAAAAATGAATAAAAGCTTTTTTTAAACAAACAAAAAAGTCTATTCAAATAGGACTAGAGAATTTCTAGTAATTTATAAGCAGACTCTTGTAAAAGAAGACTTAAGTTTTGTTGAAACACAGTTTACTGCCTTTTAATGCTCTTAAAAGTCTATGAAAGCACTAATTTTCAGACAACCAGAACTTACTAAAACTGGAATTATCTCTTAATATGATGCTTTACTAGTTAATACTATCGATTATATATTTCAGATGCTTTACTTCTCATTCAGGAATGAGTTTTTTTCTTTCAAATTTCTTTTAAACAATATTTATTTATTTTTTGGCTGAGTTAGGTCCTGGTTGTGGTACGTAGGAACTACACTGTGTAATTCAGGACCTTTTGTTGCAACGCATGGACTCCACTCCTCTCTTTGCTTAACGTTTATTTCCAGATTCAATTTTCCACAATTACTACCCCAAACTGTTAACAGTTTTTAAAAATTTAACAGGGCTCTAAGCAGAGATGTCCACTCATGGACCTCGAGCCAGCATCACGCAGGGCAATGGAACCACCAATGCAGAAGAACAATGGCATCGACACACGACTTGGGGTGTGGACTTACCCTCAGTCCTGACATGTCAATAACAACAGCGGGAATACCTTCTTCATCTCCTTTTGGAGCCACCTGTTCAAGCAGGTGGTAATAAGCTTTCGAGTCCTGTGAGAAATGAGGAAATTACAATTTCAAGATGGCATAGCTAATTAGACACTTAGCACAACAATAATTTCCCCAAAGCAAACATATTTCATTTCTTATCCAACTATCATTCAAGAATGCAACTTAATTAACAAAGCTGGGAACATTCACTAATTTTCATTTTCCCCTTGTCCTTTACATATTATATTTATTTGCCTTTCTTTCTAAAAGAAGTATAACAGTTAAAAATACAGGACATACATAAAAGGCAACCCAAAGAAGCAAATACTATTCTGCTGCCCTCAGGGGAGAAAATAATTTATTTACATGTATTAAATTGTATACAGGAAAATATATATACCTTTATATTGCTGTAGAAGTCAGTCAGCTAAGGTTTAATTTAAAAAAAAAGTGACAGAAAAAGGAAGCAGAAGTTTAAAGCAGAGTTTAAAAATACATTTAAATGGACAATCAGCAAAAGAAAAAGATTTCACAGACAAAAAATTGAAGCATTCACAAGCAGTCTTTATGCCAAAGGAGAAATATTAAGTGCACTTAATATTGATCAAGAAGCTAGAAAAAGTGATTAAATTTCATTATCTCAGGATATAGATATTGAATTATCATGTTTTCTTAGATTCTGGAAATAGGTTTATTGACAAGAAATTTTCCGAATCACAGTCAAAGTTTCTCATTCAATGAAAGCATACAAATTTTCAGGTAATTTGTTATTTAAATCGCTGAAAGACATCTGTTTCTCTGTTTGTTTTTGAAAACTGGGTAGAGCCTGAGGAAACCAGAGGTACGCTCACCCTTGTGACCTTGGAAAGATGAGAAGAGACAGTGCCAGGCCCTGATGCTGCATCCGGGACCAGATTTGAGTCTCTTCATGCTACCCTCCCCTTCTCTTACTTTCTGCTATAGCTCTTTCAAAGTCAGTGAAAGTTCCATGCAGCTGCTCTGTTGTTTAGTCCCTAAGTTGTGTCCTACCCTTGCAACCCCATGGACTGTGGCCCACCAGGCTCCTCAGTCCTTGGGATTCTCCAGGCAAGAATATTGGAGTGGGTTGCCATTTCCTTCTCCAGGGAATCTCCCCGACCCAGGGAGCGAACCCAGGTCTCCTGCATTGGCAGGCGGGTTCTTTACCATCTGAGCCACCAGGGAAGCCCTCCATGCAGATGTTAGGCATGAATAAAATCTGCATGTCACATGTCACATCCATTTAGCTTTGCTAAGAGTCATCTCATTTCATGGGACCCTAAGAAACGTGTTTCACTCTGTGTTGGGTGTTTTCCCCTCCTTTGCTGACTTGCTGTGATTTAAAGGCATCCCCTCAAGTTGCCAGAGGTTGACTTATACATCTCAGCACTGACCTAGGTGGTGATGCAGCTGCTCCTGGAGAACAGCCACAACCCCTGTACCTGTGCTCAGCCTGCCAGCTCCCATCTCATGTTCTAAAGAACACAGCCTTTCAGTCACAGGAAATCAGGTACATTTATGGCTCAGACTAAGCATCCTAATTTTGTCTGAAAAGTGTGGCTGAAATAATGGCCAAGTCTAACTGTTGAGTGCAGAGGGAGATAATGCTGTCCAACTGCTAATTCTAGGCTGGCTGCTCATGCCAGAAGAATGTGAATAACCAATGAAATTGTGTAGTTAGAAAAAAAAAAATGGCATTACTAGCTTATGTCCTAAGGAATAGGGGACTTTCCATCTAGAAGCTTTGCTCTAGATGGCAGACCTTGAATTCTAAAAGCCAGAGAAAGAGGGAAGCTGTCACTCAAGAATCAAAGCTGGAGTTGATGCTCAGTGAGTCACGTGACCTTTCCTCTGACCCTTCGTCTTTGGAGAAAATGTCTTTTTTTTAACTTTTGAGAAAGTGGAAGACTGAATTATTTTCCTCATGTTGCACACCATCATCTCATACCATTTCCTACTGGGGACTGACATTCCTTCCTGCTCCTTAAGCTCTTTCTATCTGGATATATCTATCATCAATGCCAACAAGCTGGTCCTTTCACCCTGACATGGAACTTTTCACAAACTTGCAAACCGCAAAGCATGTTTCCTTAGCTTTTCAACCTTTGGATCCCTGTTGTAGGATTAATTGTGTCTTCTACATTTTCTGGGGTTAATTCTCATTGCAGATTATTTCCAGAATCATTATCTTTACAGTATCACTCTGGTTTCTACAAATGCAAAGCTTTCAAGAAGTTTACAAATTGTTTTTAGAGGAGCACTGTGTATGGTGGTCAAGGACCATGGAGATCAACTGCTCAAGTAGAGCCCGGGCCCCATTCTCCAGCTCTGTGAACTTGAACAAGTTCCTTATATTCTCTTTACCTGGGTTTCCTTACCTGCAAAATGAGCAAAGAATAACTCTTATCTCAAAGACGTGTCATGAGGATTAGCAGAGTCGATACATGCATAAGGCAGTTAGAAGAGTACCTGGCGTGCAGTCTTTGCTATGATTAGTGTAATTAGAAGAGTAATCCTGGTTTGATTTTCTTTGGAAAGGAATCCCCATCTGATGCTCCCGTTGACAAAATCAGAAAGACATTAGAATCCTATGGAGGCTCTCTTCACCTGAAAATCAGTCTTATCTCTTGCCCTTTGCCTATTTCGCCCTCATCGCTCTGTATCGGGATGTTGAAACTCTAGGGAACACCCATCATGTTTGATGCCATGCAGTTACTAGGGCCTCGGACAGATCTGCATGTGGCCCAGAGCTGGGGCTGCACACGGACCTGAGAACGGCCACTCCAACCAGCCCTGAACTTCTGAAGAGATGAAGCCTGTATCTTTGTCTGTCTCCATTAACGCCCATATTCCCTCCACTGCTGTGGTTAATCGCATTCCAACTCCAGTCCTCCTACCTTGATGTCGCTGCTGAAGTTGTTGATTTTGTTGCAGCCTGCGTTTTCCAGGTGGTAGTTAGCCCATCTCAGCAGGAGCTCCTCGGGAGAGAGTTTCATCAGGTCTTCCAGGCTCTCCCCTTCTCTCAGAAGAGCAGCCAGCGCTGAAGAAACACAACGACCGAATAAAAATGAACACAGGGGATACTTGGGGTGGGGGGGATCAGTGACAACTTAAATCAATGCAGGGGATCAGGAGTGGGGGGTTAGTAACAACTTAAACTGAGCCCTGCTGGGAAGGCAAAGGTAGCAAGCTACCTCTCTGGGATAGAGGGATGTATAGCCTTGGCCATGGAATAAACATCTTAGTAGTATTCCCTAAAAAGAGGTATAAGGTATTATGAGCCTATTTATTATCCCCATTTTGGGGGTGGAGAAGAAAGTGAAATTGAATTGCTTAGTCGTGTCTGACTCTGTGCGACATCCGGACTGTCCATGGAATACTCCAGGCAAGAATACTGGAATGGGTAGTCATTCCCTTCTCCAGAGGATCTTCCTGACCCATGGATCGAACCTGGGTCTCCTGCAGAATTGCAGACAGATTCTCTACCATCTGAGCCACCAGGGAAGCCTCTATGGGTGGAGAAGGCATGACACCAGTGAACGTCAGCACGAGGCCTAAGAGTACAGGGGCAGAGCTGTGGGGATGATCAAGACCATCGACTCGGAATGCTCTGCTGGGTCTGTTAGAACACATTTCATGATAGGGCATTTTTACTTTCAAGAGATCAATTTTGTGATAACGACAATGTCCTCTTGTGTATTTTCATACGTGTTTTATATTTCACATGCTTACCTGCATAATGACAGCAAGTCAAAAAAGTGCAATTAACTCTTTCCTCTGTGTTTCCTGGATGAATTAAATCACTTCTGCTCAGCGAGAAGGTCTAAATGTAGCTGAGGTCATTATTTGCAAATCAATATTCATTCTGATGTGTTCTAAGTTTCCCTATTTGCTTTTTAATTCTTTATATTCTGTTTAATATAATACACTGATTTTTAAATGGTACCCCAGAAGTCTTCACTGGGTATTTTGATTTGGACATGTTCACAAAATGTATATATAACTAAAGGCCAGAATCTGGCTACAGATGTCATATTAGTAGGATCTATACAGGAAAAATGAAAGGTAACAGTGCTTAGTATTGAATCTGTCAATACTACTTCTGTCCAAGGAACAGGCTGAATGTTGAAACAGTTAGGATGCTGACAGCAGATGGAGTAAGACTGACAGCTACAATATCTGGTTGAGAACTCTGAACCCCTAAATATAATTTCCTACAACCTTGGTAAAAAGAGATTGCATTTCTCCTAATCTGGTACTATCACTGCTGTATATGAACGCGAATTGCTTTGTAAAATCCAAGTTTAAAATAGCCTAATTTGTTACAAAGCGTCTAAAGGCAAAGTGAACTCAGAAAAACTCTTGAGGTTGGAGTCCCAGACAGCTAGACAGAGCTACAGGCTCTAAACAAGCCTCCTTATGAGTCTGTGGTCTTTAAAAGACATTTGCTCTGTTGTTTTAAAAAGTGGGCAGTGTGGACAGAATGGGTTATAGTAAAATGGACTGGATATAACTATAGTTTCAAAAACTGAAGATTCTGAGCTTGACAACTCATGACATCTTCCTTGTACAACCCTCAACATCGGCATTAATGAAAAGTCAGGCCATTATTCACGTCTGAGGCTTTGTTCATACCTTCGTTTCTGCTGAGCTCGATGTCGGCAAATAACCCAATCTTGATGACCTGCCACAACAGTCCCAGGACCAGGTAAGGCTTCCCCTCCTTTAAGTCCTCAGCGCCGATATTAACCACGTGGCACCCGATGGCTGACGCAGAGTTCAGAGCCAGGTTCAAATTTTCCTGAAGGAGAAAAAGTAATGCAAGTCTTGTTTTTGACTTTGCAGATGCCAAATGATCATTACTGACTGGCAAAGCAACAGTGTTTTGCTTCTGGAAAGTTCACAGGTCTAGAGGCATTGTCTTGACTAGGCTTAAATATCAGAAAAAAGCAGGAATATCTGGAAGAGAAAATCTAGCAACCTAGATACTAGGATCAGGCAGCTCACCCTGGTCAGGATGAAACTAACGAGTCCTATTTTTTCACACTGCTCTGTGATGGAGCCTCCACACTCAGCATCTCCATCAGCCAGCAGTCAAGGGGCACCTTTGAGGACAGTCACTGTCTTGTCACTGGTTATTGTCAATAACCCAGCTGTTGATGAAAATCAGGTCATAAAAGAGAACACCAAAACAGCTTTTTGACTTGCAGACTAGATACTGAAGGAATGAAAAAGATACAAATCAACTTCCTGGAAAAGACATGGTAGTTTTTACTAGGATAATTTATTGAGTATCCATAATATCTAGGGTCCTTGAGTACACACAACATATATAAAGATACACATAGGCCTATCCACACACATACAGATTATATGTTCTTATAAACTAATAACAATCTATGTAAGATGACACATATACAGTTGGAATAGGGTCAGTGAAGTTTTCGATCAGGGTTTTTATATAGCTGACCTTGAAAGCCATGGGTTTGAGCTGCTCAGACCCACATAAGTGTATGGACCCACCATGTACAAATATTGTGTTAGTCACTCACTCATGTCCGACTCTTTGTGATCCCACGGACTAGGGCCCACTAGGCTCCTCCACCCATGGAATTCTCCAGGCAATAATACTGGAGTATACATTTCCTTCTCCAATGTATAAATATAGTGAATACTATAGTGCTCCATGATCTATGGCTGGTCGAATCCACAGATGAAGAACCATGGTTATGGAAGAACCAAGTACAGGAAGCACAGACTGTAAATTATATTCAGATTTCAGATGGAGCAGAGGGTTGACACCCCAACCCTCCTGTTGTTCAAGGCTCAACTGTACTACTATTCTGGGTCTGCAAAGCAGGACTTACCAGAATCAAAGATCTACAGAACTTGTTTACAAAACACAGGCCACCAGGGAATTTGGAAGAGAGCTATGAGAAGAAAGGGCTTCCCAGATGGCTCCATGGTAAGGAATCTGCCTGCCAATGCAGGAGACGCAGGAGAAGAAAGGGCTTCCCAGATGGTTCCATGGTAAAGAACCTGCCTGCCGATGCAGGAGACGCAGGAGATGTGGGTGCAATCCCTGGGTCGAGAAGATCTCCTGGAGTAGGAAATGGCAACCCACTCCAGTATTCTTGCCTGGGAAATCCCATGGACAGAGGAGCCTGGTGGGCTACAGTCCATGGGGTTACAAAGATTCGGGCACAACTGAGCGACTGAGCACACACACACAGAGCTCAGATGACAAGTAAAAAAAATACGGGGTCCAGTTACGGCAAAGACTAAAATTTAACAGCAAGATTAAATATGACGTTAAGTGCCTTCATATACATTTAATCATAGTTCTTGCTTTGATCGCAGCTTCCATCTTTTAGGAACACAGGGTTGCTTAAATCCAAACAGGACATAATTTATTGTTCATGATTTAAGAAGTGAGACGTGGCTTCCGAGCGAGAAGATTATAATAATGTTAAAATGCTGGAACACAGCACAGAAACACAGCTTACTTACTACCAGTCACTGTTCCAGTTAATCAACAAATCGAAGGCATAAAAATAAGTTATATTTATCACACTGGTGGCTGCGCCCTTCACCACTGTGGAGGCTGCCAGAGCACTTCCCGTGTTCACCCCCTCACTTCTTAGAAAGGCTAATCTTTTCAGATAAAATGCTGTGTATCTGGCATCAGCTCAAAGATAAATTGCCAGGGGAAGTCTGAGTTAAAACTTGAGC
The DNA here is from genome assembly GCF_002263795.3 of Bos taurus. Taxonomy (NCBI): domain Eukaryota; kingdom Metazoa; phylum Chordata; class Mammalia; order Artiodactyla; family Bovidae; genus Bos; species Bos taurus. Next base: position 16,241,729 of record NC_037339.1, read on the forward strand.
CAGTGTGAATTTTATTCATAAGTGGCCAAAACAAACAAAGTCTACCCCCAATGACTAACACTCACCAACTCCCCCTAGCCCCACAATATTAATAAAAGATGAAGTAAAAATGTTTTCCCCTGTGCCCACTGGTCATGACAGATCACCAGCCCAGAGCCTGGGTTGGAGGAATAATGTTTGAGCATCTGAAAAAGCCCAGCTTGGCAGTGATGACCCATGCCTTCTAAGCACAATGCTGCATTAATTAAGGAAACAGGGAAGATGTACCTGAATGGTGAAAGGGGTGAGTTTCTTTTTGTTGATGGTCCTCTCATCAATTGTGTCTGGCACTGACAGATTGATCATTTTACTGAAAGAGAAACAATGAAAGAAAGCAGGCTTCTAAATAAAAGAGCCTAATGACATGGAATTAAAATTCTAGTGATGCCATAAGCAGATAAGACAGCACCATAATCTGCACTACTCAGTGTTCAAATATAAAATCAGTCATGCAATTTAACTAGATTCAAACTATTTGTGGAAAAGGTTAATCCTCCTTGAAGTCTTACTAATACAGTGAAGTAAGAAATAAGGATCCTACTTCATTCATTCACCAAAAAGCTGAACAATTATTCTGGTTCCTTTAATTAGGAAATTCTGGGTGGATAGCCAAAGCAAATTCTCCATGAGTTCTTCTCTTTCTCAGTCATGAGACTTGCCCCCACCATATAGATTATCCATACATAATCTGAGTGTATATAATGTCTAAATTTCTATTTGATATCTGGTCAAACTCTATACCTTCAACTAACCATATGATGAAATGTTTTATTATCTCCTGTAATCATTACAGTATCTGTATTTTAGAAATGTCTGCCACTTAAGTATCTAACATATTGACCAGACATTCAAAATAAGCAATTATTAATTATGAAAAACTGATTTTATCCACTTTGCATTGGTTTAACCTCCATGAGGTTATTAAAAATAAAAGTTCTTTGGCCACTTCCATCTTATTTAAAGAAGTTGGGGGAAAAAATCCAAAGGAACAACAACAAAATCAAAGAATAACAACCTTGAATGTGATTATTCCTTTTTTTAAATAAAAGAAATCAGCATTGACATCTTTCCTAACAATTTTTAAGCAACTACCTTTTCTTATGGTTGTTCTTTAAGTATGTATTTCCACAACTTTGCTGTGTGTGTGTGTGTGTGTACATTATTTAAATAAAAAGCACTTCACTGGAATTTAGGCAAACCAAACCCCTAAATCATTATTTGAAAAATACGAAACTAATAGTGAACTGGAAGCTATGAGAGATGGAAGGAGAGCAGCATGGCTCAGAAAAGAAAAAGATATCTTTGAAAAGCTTATAGTTGGGGGATTCTCCTGGTGGTTCAGGGGCTAAGACTCCACACTCCCAGTGGAGAGGGCCAGGGTTCAATCCCTACTCAGGGAACTAGATACTGCATGCCTCAACTAAAAAGACCCTGCATGCCCCAGCTAAGATTAAAGATCCTGTGTTTTGCAACTAAGACCCAGTGTAGCCAAATAAATAAATTTATTTTATTATTTAATTTTACTTATTTTATCATTTAAAAATAAATAAAATTTATTTATTAAAAAGAAAAGCTTATAGTCAAATTTCAGAGACAAAAGATAAAGTTATGTTAACAGCCCAAAGCAGAGCACTATAATGGCTCCTTAAGGACTACAAACTATATGCGCTTTAAGAATTCAGTGAAGGGAGAGATCACCAGGAGTTGGAACAGACCAGAAACCTTTATAGTAAATGGATTCATGTAGGAGGAGAGGGTGGGGAAGGGCATTCTTAAAAAGGAAAATAAAAGGCAAAACCAGAGTTGCAAGATGTAAGCAGGCTGTGTATGGGGAAGAGTGAGCATGGCTGCTGGTGGAGCCCTTCACTGGTACCCTGGACTGGGGGCCTGAGTCATGCAGGTCTTGGCAGGTAGGGCTAGGAGATTGAGGGAAGACCAGGCGATGCATGGGGTACCCGCGGAAGGAGTCAGGACCTGATCCTGTGCGCTAGGTTCTTGATGCCTTTTTTTTTTTTTTTAAGTTGAACTTTATAAAAATGAAATCTCACAGTGAACTCTAATAAATAAAATGCAATTGCTCGGGTCAGAGCAGAGGAAGGATGGAGGGGGTAGGTTGGTTAAAGTCCTGCCCACTCATCCTTTCCTTCAATTCCTGAGCCCACCTGAGACGAGGCATTTCAAGCCTCCTCAATTACTCCACGTTTCACGATGTCAGAGAGGCTGCCAAAGCAACAGCCACAGCGGCTCTTTCAAAGACACCGTCCTGAACGGACCGACGGCGCTGAGAGGCCTCCCATGGAGAGGATACAGCCCTCCTCTTCCAGGCGCCCCCAGCATGTGAGCACCACTCAACAGTCCCTCTGCTTGAGGACTGGCGTCAGGTGCTTTGATCATCATGCTGCTGTTTCCTATTCAATTCTATGCACTCTCATGACGGGCCATGCTCAGATGAAGAAAAATGGCATAGAATCCAAAAGTAATTGCTATTGACCTTGTGTTCCTATGGCCCTGTGTTCATGTTTCTCTCTGATCTATGCCTCCTTCTCCTCCACCCGAGTGAGAGTAGTTTTATATTTCTCATTATTAGTTGCTTTAAAAAAAAAAAGTGTACCATTTTTAAGTCTTTATTGAATTTGTTACAGTATTGCCTCTACTTTATATTTTGGTTTTTTGGCTGAGAGGCCTGTGGGATTTTAGATCCCTGACCAGGGATTGAACCCCCACCCCCTGCGTTGGAAGCGGAAGTTCTAACTGCTGGACCACCAGGGAAGTCCCATAAATTGCTTTTGAAATCAGTTTGCTCTCCTGGACCTTCCACATGAAAATCCAGAAAAGCATCAGATCCAGCTTAGCATCAAAGGAAGTGAGCCTAAAAGGATCAACACAGTGATGGTGGGTATTCCAGAAAATTCTAGGGAAACTTTTGGAAGCCAAGAAGGGAGTGTTTTTTTTTTTTTTACCAAAGCACGATGCCATCTCCAACAGCACTGAAGAGATCATTGGTGTTAGGATCCATTGGGATGACGTGCCGACAATCGGGGTCATTTTCCAGGGCTTTGTTTATCCAGTTGACAAAGGCATACTTCTCTTCCTCTGCAAGTAAATGATTAAAGTGACTTATCTGCAAAGTGAAAATCTGGTACAAGCAAAATCATATACACACATGGCTCTTAGATTCTCATGCCCAGAAGAGACATTGTGAGGTTCATCAGGTCCATTATCCTATCATCTCACCTTTATTGATAATAAAAAATCTCAGATGATTTGGGAAATAGGCACAGAATCTCTTTTATGTCCAAGTCATAAAACATACATATAGTAAGCAAATTCAGAAGCTATAGATATGCAAATATATTTAGAAGTAAATGCAAAAATGAAGTGAAGTGAAGTGAAAATCACCCAGTTATGTTCAGTTCTTTGCAACTCCATGGACTATATCCCAACAGGCTCCTCTGTCCATGGAATTTCCCAGGCAAGAATACTGGAGTGGTTGCCATTTCCTACTCCCTGTGTAGGGAATCTTCCCAACCCAGGGATCAAACCCAGGTCTCCTGCATTGCAGGCAGACCCTTTGCTGTCTGAGCCACTATCTATTTTTATATATGTAAATACATAAATAATTAAATGTTTATGTGTATTTCTATACAATCTAAATATGAATACGGTCCAATGCTTACATGATAAAACGCAGGGTTCAGCCTCTCACCCTGCTGCTTTCAGCGTGGGGCGATCACAGGCAATCTTTGCAATGTCTCTGAGATTCTTTACACAATTACAGGCATCTCTGCTTTTCAAAAGTTCGCTTGATGCCACCTTGTTTTTGCAAAAGAGCTACATCAGTACCTGTTTTTGCTCACCACGAGAAACCCGCAGGGGATTTTCGCTTTTATGAAAACAGGTGAAAAGTAAAAATAGTGCTCAGTGTTTGTTTTGCAGAAGCAGTGGGTATCCCAGCAGGGAGAGGACTGCCGCCCAGCTCCTTTCTTGGGACTACACACAGCATCCCAGCATCAAGCCGCTATCGCTCTGAACTGAGTCTGTGAGCATCTGTCTCATCTCAATGTATTCCGTGCATCCATCAGCAAGATATGACCTAAGGTAACTGCTTCTTCACTTTGCGATGGCAGCCCACTCCAGCACTCTTGCCTGGAAAATCCCATGGACGGAGGAGCCTGGTGGGCTGCAGTCCATGGGGTCGCGAAGAGTCGGACACGACTGAGCGCCTTCCCTTTCACTTTTCACTTTCATGCATTGGAGAAGGAAATGGCAACCCACTCCAGTGTTCTTGCCTGGAGAATCCCAGGAACGGGGGAGCCTGGTGGGCTGCCGTCTATGGGGTCGCACAGAGTCGGACACGACTGAAGAGACTTAGCAGCAGCAGCAACTGCTTCTTCACTTTGCACCACTTGGGTTTACAGAAGGTTTCATAGAAACACTGTACTTTCAGATAGTGGGGGAAAATTGTATGATGAAATTGCTATGAAATGAAATCACTTGTGATATGATATTTCTTTCGTATCAGTAAAGCTGCTAGAAATTTACTTTAGAAATTTTAATAAAGCTTCAAGTTATGCCTTATAGCCCAGCACTGTGTTTCCCAAATTGTGCATTACTGAAAGCAAGAATGTCCCTCAGAAGAATTCTGACTCACAACAGTTTGGGAAACAATGCATAGCATATTACTGTCTTGAAGATTTCACACAGCATATTATTGTCTTGAAGATTCCTATGCACATTTACAAAGCAAAAGCCTGTAAAATTTGCTATATTTAAAAATAAAAGACTGAACTTGGTCTTTGCCATTAAGAATGATACATAACCATGAGCTGATCTTTAAGATCAAACTGTGTTTTGAAGACCTCAGGAATTACTGGAATTATTGGATTACTGTACTGTTTGGGCTATTAGAAGTTTCCATGAAGGCTGATGGATGGCAGCCTTCAGAATAAATACACAATTTTCCTCCAAATCAATGAAAACACAATTTTTTTTTTGGACTGCTCAGCAAGAATTAAGAACCATCATGAATTTTGGAGGTAGAAGCCTTTTTGTTCAAAAGATTTTCAGAGGAGTTTTGGCAGCCTTTAATATGCTTAAAAAAAAATTTTTTTTTTAATTCACGTATTTATTTGGCTGCACCGAGTCTTAGTTGCGGCAGGTGGGATCTAGTTCCCTGACCAGGGATTGAACCCAGGGCCCCTGTATTAGGAGTGCAGAGTCTTAGCCACTGGACCACCAGGGAAGCCCCTGTAATGTACTTTTTAAATGCTGATGAAATTACTTGGCATTGGACCCTATCTAGAGCCAGAACTGTGGGCCCACTTATACACAGGAAGATAAGCAGTAGTTAATAAACTCAGGTTAACTTCTGTCTTTCTTTGCACCCTTTAGGTTTGAATGCTGAGTCTGGAATCTGTAACCACAAAAGATGTGGATCCTTTCGACATGGTTCGCTCTCCCCTTGTCCCCAGTTCACCCAACCGTCTCTCCACCTCTGCTTCCCGGCTCCCACGCTGGTACACCTACCTGAGTATGAGTGTTGAGTGCCAACACTAGACTGCTCGGAAGTGCCCCCGATCGCACAAATCCCTTCCTTCTTATTGATAGCTTTTCTAAAGGTCTTGGCAACCTCTGTGCTTTTCAAGCCATGAAAAACCTGCAAAAACATAATGTCTCTTTAGAAACCTAATCTGTGATGTAGAAAACCATAAAGGAAACAATAAGCTATGCTGAAGCAAGAAAGGTGAGACTGTATTTTGTATTCCTGGTATTTCTCAAATTGAACTTCCATGTTTCAAATGCATCTCCTTGGCTTCTGCATCCTACTCACCTTGATAAACTCATCAAAGCTGATCTTCCCATCCTGGTCCAGGTCACCTGTGGTCATCAGGTTTTCTGTAATTTCTCTCACCCGGTACCCAGGCAGAGGCAAGCAGGCAGCCTTGAACAAGTCATTCAGTTCACTGCAGCTGATGTACCCATTGCCATCGGTATCTGTAAGGCAAATGAGGAGCTGATGGCTCAGGGCAATTTGGGTCACAGCACAAAGAGAGGTGAGAGAAGGCCTGATGGGAGGACAGTGGTGGGGAGAAGGGGTCATTCGGGGGTTGTGAGCTGACCCCATGCAAAGTCAGAATCTCACAAGAGACCTCCTGCTATTATAAATGGGTGTTACCATCATTTCCAGCACCCAAGAGTCAAAATTTCAACAAAGAGGTTCTGCCAACAAGCTGAAGAGACTCTTACAGAAACAGATGGGAAAATAAATCACAGACTTGGAGCTACAGATTAAGAAAAAGTATTTGTTGTTGTTTAGTCATTAAGTTCAGAGAAGGAGATGGCACCCCACTCCAGTACTATTGCCTGAAAATCCCATGGACGGAGGAGCCTGGTGGGCTGCAGTCCATGAGGTCGCTAAGAGTCGGACACGACTCAGCGACTTCACTTTCACTTTTCACTTTCATGCACTGGAGAAGGAAATGGCAACCCACTCCAGTGTTCTTGCCTGGAGAATCCCAGGGATGGCGGAGCCTGGTGGGCTGCCATCTATGGGGTCGCACAGAGTCAGACACGACTGAAGCGACTTAGCAGCAGCAGCAGTCACTAAGTTATATATCTGACTCTACAGAGACCCTGTGGACTGTAGCCCACCAGGCTCCTCTGTCCATGGGATTCTCCAGGCAAGAATACTGGAGAGGGCTGCCAGTTCCTTCTCCAGGGGATCTTCCCGACCCAGGGATCAAACCTGAATCTCTTACTAGATGGTAGATGGATTCTTTACCACTGAGTCATCTGGGAAATAAGGAATACTATAAAAACAAAGGAAATTAAAAAAAAAAAAGACAAGCTATAAAAGCTGAGACTTAGTGGTCATTTCCAGGAAAAGCTACAGGTGAAAAAGGGCTCATATGCCATGTTTTGATAGAGAAAGAAGTAATTTTCTTGAAGAATAGCTTTCAAAAATATTTCCCTAGCTCCTGTAATCAATAGCACTGTATTCCTGCCCTTTCTACTATTTTGCTCATGTTACCAGTCATTGATTCTGTCCTGAAGCTACTAAAAAAGTAGAGAATTGTGTGACTTGAGGTATCAAGTTCACTCACCCACTTTGGCAAAAGCTTCTCTGAGCTCCAGCATTTCTTCGTCGGACACTGATCCTCTGGCCATTTTTTACTGCGTTAGGCAACAGTTCTGCAGAGAGGCGACAACACAGGAGTGACTGATATGCATCTTCTTAAGATACCACATTGAGAAGAAATTCTTATTTAGTAAGTAAAGAAATATTTCTTTGCACCCCTTATGACTTATAATTATCTTCCCAAAAGGTAAGAAACAGACTTTTTCTTATTTTATCTTTTTCAAATTTTTTAACTTTTTACTTTATATTGGAGTTTAGCCAGTTAACAATGTTGTAATAGTTTCAGGTGGACAGCAAAGCAACTCAACTATACACACATATGAGTGAGTGAGGGAGAGTTGCTCAGTCATGTCTGACTCTTTGCGACCCCATGGACTGAAGCCCACCAGGCTCCTCTATCCATGGAATTCTCCAGGCAAGGATACTGGAGTGGGTTGCCATTCCCTTCTCCAGGGCATCTTCCCAACCCATTCTCCCCTAAAATCCCCTCCCATCCAGGCTGCCACATAACACTGAGCAGAGCTTCCTGTGCTCTACAGAAGGTCCTTGTTCATTATCAAAGAAATAGCCTTTGTCTTAACTGGACTCCACTTTTTGGTCCCCAGAGATTGTCCTCAACATGCAGAAAACTAAGATCATGGCATCCGGTCTCATCACTTCATGGCAAATAGACGGGGAAACAATGGAAACAGTAACAGACTTTATTTTGGGGGGCTCCAAAATCACTGCAGATGGTGATTGCAGCCATGAAATTAAAAGAGGCTTGCTCCCTGGAAGAAAAGCTATGACCAACCTAGACAGCATATTAAAAAGCAGAGACATTACTTTGTCAACAAAGGTCCGGCTAGTCAAAGCTATGATTTTTACAGTAGTCATGTATGGATATGAGAGTTGGACTACAAGGAAAGCTGAGCACAGAAGAATTGATGCTTTTGAACTGTGGTGTTGGAGAAGTCTCTTGAGAGTCCCTTAGACTACAAGGAGATCCAACTAGTCCATCCTAAAGGAGATCAGTCCTGGGTGTTCATTGGAAGGACTGATGTTGAAGCTGAAGCTCCAATACTTTGACACCTGATGCGAAGAGCTGACTCATTTGAAAAGACCCTGATGCTGGGAAAGATTGGGGGCGGGAGGAGAAGGGGACGACAGAGGATGAGATGGTTGGATGGCATCACCAACTAATGGACATGAGTCCATGAGTTTGAGTAAACTCCGGAAGTTGGTGATGGACAAGGAGGCCTGGCGTGCTGCAGTCCATGGGGTCGCAAAGAGTCAGACACGACTGAGCGACTGAACTGAACTGAACTGAAAGAAGGTCCACACTGTTTCTCTCCTCCCTGTGATCCAGGCTGCTCCTCACGTCAGGAGATGGAGCTGATTTCCTCTCCTTGAATCTAGGCTGACTCTGTGACTACTGTTAGTATTTAGAGGGCTGGAGAAAGCCATGTCTGGGCTGGAAACTTCTGCTTCCTGTGTTCGGGAATGCTCCCTCCTTCTGAGATGCTCTTCCTTGGGATGGTCCCTGTTGGAAACCAGCTGCCATGCTCTGAGATGTCTAAGCCACAGGAAGAATGATAATTGGATGCTCTGGTTAATGGTCCCTGCTGAACTCCCAGGCAGCAGCCAGGATCAACTGCCAGCCAGCAGAGCGAGCCAGTTTGGACATTCCAGCGCATTTAAGCCCCTGGGTGATGAACACAGTCCCAGACAACATCACATGAAGCAGAACTGCCCAGAATTCTGATACCAAGAGAATTGAGAGATAGGTTTAAAACCCTGACATTTTGGAGTAGTTTGAAACACAGAAATATATGACTAAAACACAATTTTCACATAAATGTCATTTTTAGGGATATGGTTATGTTCATATTTCAAATGAATATGTTTGGCCAAGTCAACAGATAACTTCAAAGGCAGTTATCAAATTTCTCTAAGTATTTTAGAAAAGAGGAAGGGAATCTGATTGTCTAAGAAGTCTAATGGGAATTTGAGGGACTTTTTAGGTATTCTCAGAAAGGCTAGTGTTGATTAAGAAACTTTGCTAGTACTGGAGTAATTTCCCTTTCCCTGCGCATGATTGCTGCTCTCTAGTGGGCAGAAAGAGAATGCAACAGAAAATGGATTTGTCTTTGGATGGAGGAGCCTGGTAGGCTGCAGTCCATGGGGTCGCCTTATAAGAGTCGGACACGACTGAGAGACTTCACTTTCACTTTTCTCTTTCATGCACTGGAGAAGGAAATGGCAACCCACTCCAGTGTTCTTGCCTGGAGAATCCCAGGGATGTGGGAGCCTGGTGGGCTTCCGTCTATGGGGTCGCACAGAGTCGGACACAACTGAAGCGACTTAGCAGCAGTAGCAGCAGCAGTGTATTCTTGCCTGGAGAATTCCATGGATAGAGGAGCCTGGCAGGCTACAGTCCATGGGGTAGCAAAGAGTCGAAACGACTAAGGGACTAACACAGTAGCTAATTCACAGGCCCATGTTTCAAACAGGAGTTCCATTAAAGCTTACGGAATTTCCCAATGCGGAAGGGATAAGTGGGGTGAGAAGTGTTTCTATTTACATTTGGGGCATTTTAGTGAAGTTACTGACTTTAAAAAAATATTTAAAATTTGTGACAGAATGTTGTTTTAAATGGATTTCCTTTTTTATATTTGCACTTCATTTCTGCTGTATTTTTTCTCAGTGACAACGAACCACACAAGACAGTGAAGGGTTTTAACACAAACCTGTTGGCCAAAAAAAATGCATTATGCTCAATTTTGAAAATACACATCCCGTATTCACCAACTCACTATACCGCCTCATACATTTATCCCATGTATTAATAGTTTCAAACTTTCATTTTCCTAAGCAACCCTCTGTGAACAGAATCCTTACATGTAAACAACAGTAACAAAAATAACTCTGGGGAGGGATAAATTAAGAGTATGGGATTAACAGATACACAGTCCTATATATAAAATACACACACAACAAGGATTTACTGAATAGCACAGGAAACTATATTTGATACCTTGCAATAACCGAAAATGCAAAAGAATCTGAAAAAGAACAGACATTTATAAAGGAATCATTGTGCTGTACACCTGAAACTAATATAATATTGTAAATTATTATATAAAATAAATATCATTAAAATATAAAATTAAACATAAAATAACTATTATATTAAAATATAATATTGTAAATCCAATCTAAAAAAAAAACAACTCTGAAAGACTTCAGTTGAAAAAAACCCAAATGCCCCCCCGTCCACCTCCACTATCCCATCTTCTTGCCACCTTACACACTGGTGGGAACTCCAAAGAGTATGATTTTAAAACTGTGGAATTATATATATTGTTATTATTTTGATTCCTTTAAATTGTGGGATTTTATATATTGTTACTATTTCAATTTATATTGTTATTATTTCAATATATAATTTAAGTTATATATGGTTATTATTTCCATTTTTCAATATATATATAACTGTGGAACTATATATATTGCTATTATTTCAATCTTTTATTATCAAAAGTATGGTATTTTTTTTTTATGGTATTATTATTTACCTTATATCTAAAAAGGTATTGGCCCATTAGGTTCTCTGACAGAAGGCAGAAACCGTTGAGCGCTTAACTGTGTAAGGAAACGCAATCTCACCCATCACAATAACCTCAGAGCCCGGCAGCACCGGTTACCTGACTTTCTTGCTTTCACTTCTCTTCCTTCCTTTTGTGCTTGTCTGTTTCTCTGTCTCCCTCCCTCCCTCCCTTCCTTCCTTCTTTTCTTTCTTCCCTTGAGGTTTGTTGTTATTGTTAGTTTCCTTTTTAAAAATCAAGCCAGAAGACGTAGGAGACATGGGTTAGATCCCTGGGTCAGGAATATTCCAATATTCCCCCAGAGAAGGAAATGGCAACCCACTTCAGTATCCTTGCCTGTGAAATCCCAGGGACAGAGGAGCCTGGTGGGGTACAGTCCACGGGGCTGCAAAGAGTCAGACATGACTGAGCGCACACGCGGGTACCATGCACTTGTTCCAAACCCATTTGAGCCCAGGTACAAGGATAGACGCAAGCCTTAGACCGACACCCAACAAAATGTGATGGAGCATAAGAGTAATAAGCACGGGTGAAACAAAACAACGGCGAGGGACAGCCTTAATACTTCAAACACTGCACATTGTGAAAATCTAGTTCCAAGTTCTCTAGAGGTTAAAGGCGAAAAAGGAGCTACCACTTACACAATTCATTCTATTTATGTGAGAAAAGTCAGTTTTCTTAGGGCAGCGGAACTGAAGCCCGAGGGCAGTACCTTCACCCAAACTGGGTAAGAGGACATTCACGGGGTGTCCTGTGAATGCAAGTTCTGTGTTTCTTGTAATGTCCCACAGTGAAGACTGACGGCTCGGCTACACGCATTCGCACTTCATAGAGCAGGAATCAGAAGCTCAGAGAAGTTAAGATTCATCTCTCAGACCACACAGCCGGGTAGAGTCTCCTCTCCTCTCCCATGCTGTCTGTTCAGGACGCTTTGCATCTCTCTTAGACGCTCATTTCATCCACCCATTCACTCATCCAGCAATAATTGAGTATGTATTGGATTGGCCAAAAAATTCGTTCGGGTCTTTGCATTAGCTGCTGACCTTGAACAGACTTTTTTGCCAACCCAATATATAACATGTCTGGCCTATGCGAGATTAAAAAAAAAATAAACTAGAATATGAAGTGTGTATCCAGGTGTTCTAGCTTAGGAAGTTTTTGCTTTCCTGTGTTAAGAAATTAAGGCTTCTGTTGGCAGATACCAGTGTGTAATTTTGCATACTTCACTAAATTCTTATGACTAATTTGGTTTGATTCTTCTTTGTACTCAATACCAATAAGAGAAGGCTCTCCTCCATTATATTTTAGCAAAGTCTTTGGTAAAGCCTGGCCCTTCGTGTTTTGGGGGTGTCTTATTTCTTGGTTCACAGATGTTCACAGGGTTACTAGATACATCGATTCACTTACAAATATTTATGAAAACCTACTACAAGGCAGGCACTGTTCTTCATTTGAGGTGAGTGTGCTGCCCTAGCTACTCTGAAAACATGAATCAATGTTAAAGATCAAGAGAATGAACGGGGTCTCTGAATCTAAACTTGGCCTATTCTTTGACAGAGGACTTTTAGATTTTAGAGCACGTGAGTGAGTGGTGAGAAAGACGTGTAAAGAGGCGGGGAATGAGACTGCCTTTTAAGGATCAAGGGCAGGGTTGAGGAAAAAGCAAAGAATTACAGCGTTGGGTGACAAAGAACATCTAAAGATCATGGTTCAGAGGACTTCCCTGGTGATCCAGGGGTTAAGACTCCACCTTCCAATGGAGGGGGTGTGGATTCCATCCCTGGTTGGGGAGCTCAGATCCCATGTACCTTACAGCCAAAAAACCAAAACACAACATAGAAACAATATTATAGCAAACTCAATAAAGACTTTAAAAATGGTTCACATCAAAAAATAAAAAAATAAAGATCATGGTATAGTGGAAAAACAAAAAATACTTCAGCATGAAAATTGCAGGGCCCATTCAAATAAAAGATCTAGGGAAGGAAATAGGGTTATTTTAAAACCTTCTAAAAGATGTATATAAATGGGGAGGATTAACTCAGACAGAGGATCTCAGGGGAGGATCTCTCAGAGAGAAATCAGTCCTGAATATTCATTGGAAGGACTGATACTGAAGCTGAAACTCCAATACTTTGGCCACCTGATGCAAAGAACTGACTCATTTGAAAAGACCCTGATGCTGGGAAAGATTGAAGGCAGGAAGAAGGGGATGACAGAGGATGAGATTGTTGGATGGCATCACCGACTCAATGGACAAGAGTTTGAGTAAACTCCGGGAGTTGTTGATGGACTGGGAGGCCTAGCGTGCTGCAGTCCATGGGGTCCCAAAGAGTCGGACACGACTGAGTGACTGAACTGAACTGAACCAAGATGCCAAATAGTGAGACAGCCTTTCAGTGAAAAAAATTCAAAACCCTCCCTGGTGGCTTAGGTAAAGAATCTGCCTGCAATGCAGGAGACCGGGGTTCCATCTCTGGGTCAGGAAGATCTCCTGGAGAAGAAATGGCAACCCACTCCAGTATTCTTGCCTGGAGAATTCCATGGACACAGGAGCCTGGTGGGCTACAGTTCATGTTATGGGTCACAAAGAGTTGGACACAACTGAGCAACTAACACTTCCGCTTTTCAGTGATTTAAAAGCTAAAGGGAAAGAGAATAGATTGAATTCGTTTGAGAGGAGAAGCAGAGAAGTAGTCACCAAACTAAATTACTATGATACTGTTTGTTGTTTGTTGAGCCCAAACAGGAATAGATGTTGAGGGAGTATCTCTTTTACCATCAGAGTGAGCTGTAAATCCTGGAAACACAATCCAACTTGTATCATTTAGCACAACTCCCTCATTTTATAGAGAGACAGACTGAAGTTCCAATGAGATGAAGTGCTTTGCTTATAAGTCTTCAAAGCACTTCCCGGGTAGGGTCTGTAACAGAAAGAGCAGAGCAGCAGAAGGCAGGAGTGACCATTAATCGGGCCATTAAGATCCACAACTACAGAACAGACCCTTTAATTAAACAGCATTTCACAGAGCAGGGCAGGAAGAAGAGGTAATTAATGGAAAAATTTGCAGAGTGGACCATTTCTAAGAAGGACATGGCTGGGGTTACACTCATAAGGTACTTCACACAGTCTATTAATATGAAAAAAACATTTGCCCATGTTAATTCTTGTGTGTTTGATGGCTTGTGTTGTAATTATGTGAGTTAGTTTCATAAAGATAATTGACGAGGGTCTGTTTGTAAATTACTGGCACCATATTGGCAGCTGACTCTAGAGAGGTCACTGCAGTAAGGAGACTGGCTGTGGTCATTTGGAAGCTCCCATGTGGAGCTTAGAGAGGTAGCTGAGGAAGGCGTGTCCCTTCCAGGGCGTGAACGAGCCCTTTCTCACAGCTTCTGCAGTAAGTGGGGTCCTTTTAAATGATTGCATCATCTAACTATAACTTTGCCAAGAACCACTTTAAGGTCTTTTGAAAATCAGTGGTGAGTTCTGGAACCCCATTTCTGAACCACTGCCCAAATCATAAATCTAAGAAGACAAACCTCACATCATTCATCTAAGTCATGTCTGGCCACTCATTTTTCTGCAAGCACTTAAATTTATTAAATCAATGATTACAGAATCCCAGGACATTTGGCCAAAGAACGAACCAGTCGTTCTTTTCAGAAGGTTATTTTTAAAGCCTCAGGAAAATCAAATTACCACTCCTACCCTCCTCTCCAAGCTTCAAAAGCCACAAAACCTGTTCCTTCTTTTAGGTCATCGAGTTCTAAGTCTCTGTTTAAAGGAGGCTGGTATTTTCCAGATGGGTAGTGAAAAAGAATTTCTCAGAATGACTTCTTACACTAAAAGCATCTCACTCAAGTTCCCTGAAATCTACATGTAGAAACTATTTGTAGGAGTTTATTACAGAACACAGTGCTGGAGAACTTACAGAAGGAAATGCATACTGTAAAATGAATGTTAAAATGGAAGCTGAATTTTCTCTGAGGAGTTTCCTAACTGACAATGAAAAGAAGCAGAAAGGCTGATAACACGTGATCTGTGCAGAGTGGAACGGCTACCTGGGCTCACGTCATTTTTGAAAGCAGGTAATGCTGTGTGGGTGGGTACTTTGATTCGATAGATTGATACCCAATTACATAACTGCTGGGATCAGAGTCCTATCTGTAACCTGGCATTACATTGCCAAGGGACTGTTTTGAATGTGCCCTACTTTTTCTGCAACTTGACACAGTGGGGAAAGTACAACAGGAAACTGGGGACCCAGGTTCCCAGCTTTCCCTCTGATTCAGTACGTATCCAGGAGAAAACTGTACAACTTCCAAACCCCTCACTGAGCACTAAGTAAACCCCAAACAACACGACATCCAAAACATCATCGATCTACCATCTCTAGCCCTGCACTCTGATGATGAACGAAGTGAAACATACAATGCTTAGGATTCCAAAGCCAAATAAAATCCCCATAAATTTTTGGAAAAGCAATCATGCTACAGTTGTTATCAGATAAGGAAGGAATTTTGCTTTCCCTTAATCCTGTTCCCTTTCCTTTACAAAGCGGAACACTGTGTGGTCAGCGGGGGCGCAGGGGGCATAATTTTCTATGTATGCTTGGAATACCATTTCTCTGTGGATACAGATACTCCAAACTTTCACAGACAGGATGATTCTCAACACGTATTTTTCAAATGCCTTTGTTTTTAAGAACCAAATAACGATGCGTGTGTGCCAAGCCGCTCAGTCGTGCCTGACTCTTAGAGACACCAAGGACTGACTGTAGCCCGCCAGGCTCCTCTGTCCGTGGGATTCTCCAGGCAGGAATGCTGGAGTGGGTTGCCACGCCCTCCTCCAGGGGATCTTCCCCACCCAGGAATCGAACCCAGGTCTCTTATGTCTCCTACACTGGCAGGTAGGTCCTTTACCCCTAGTGCCACCTGGGAAGCCCCAAAATAACTATAAATGTCCTCAAATACAGACAACCATTTAAAGGGGTCCTTGTGAATTCTGCGGTCAGGTCAGAATCTCTTTTAGATTGCCTGTTCTCTCCCCGCAGACACCACTGGTTCTCCCAAGGCTCTGCAGAGGGCAGGACTCTTCTCTGCAAGTCTCGGAGGGAAACACGCAGCAGTCAGTGAAGCATGGGACACTGTTCCCGCACAGGCTCAGCGGCTCTCTCTCTATCTCATGTGGTGAAAACACCCCCGGGGAGCCGGCAGCCCCAATTCCTCCAAACCTGATGGACCTGACCTTGCTGTGGGGTCTCTGTGATCTGATCAGCCTCAGAAGCTGAGGGGCTTCTGAAGCTGCATTAGCAATGGCACACAGAGCCCAGCTCTGGCCCCAACTAAGGAGTGCCCAGCTCCCCACCTCCCCTCCCAGCACACCCCAATGCCTGTTTTCTACCAAGCTGCCCACTCCACTAAGGAGGCGACACAGGGTAAACCTCTGGCAAGCAAAAGGGATGCTCCAGGCTGGAGTTGCCAGGCCCTCCTTGCCTTGGCCTCTGTCTCCTTCCTGGGGCTGTAGACAGTGATAGTCTTGGCATTCACATCTAGAAAGACCACAGCTACCCTTCATTCCACATTCAACCACAAGGACTTAAGATCCAGACTTTCACCTATTGGAAGCTCAGGGAACCCCAAACACGTCTTTTCAAAAAGCTGAATATTATTAAGGGCTAGTTGATAAGCCACTATGACAGCATTGTCTCAGTATCAGACGTCATTCATTTCCTTCATTCATTCACTCCACCTATGAGTCTATGTGCAAAGTACCGCCCTGGTTACTAGGTACAAGCAAGGGACTCCCTGGGACGTCATGAAGCCCACAGTTAAACGTCAAGTTTCAGATCCAACACAGATGACAGCTCGTTACTGCCAAATGGGTAACAGAATGAAAAGAGTTCTGAAGATCAAAAATGAACCCATGAAAAGGCTAAGCACAGGGCTGCAAGGCTCGAGGGGGGTAAGATGAGATAAGAGTAAGGAATTAGCACAGAAGCTTATCAAAACATAAAAACACCAAACATGGCAATCAGCCCGTGCAATACAGGGAAGCAGATAATTTATACATGTGGACATCTCCAAGGAAACCACAAAACTAGCAGGGAGTAGAAAAGAGAGCTTGGGGATTGGGAGACCCAGGCTGCTACCTGTCTGTGCAACATCAGGCTCCACTGAGCCTCTCTGGGCCTCAGCTTCCTCATCTGTAAATTGGGAGATGAAGTCCCTTCCGTGTTAAAAGTTCCAAGTCTGTTCACTAGCTGACAAATGTAAAGTACAAGCTAGAGCCAGGGTGAGGTGTGTTTCAAGTGAGCCTAGAATAAGGGCCAGGGGCCATGAGGAGCTGTGGCCGTGGCCCTGAAGCATCTCTGGGGAGAAGAACCTTCTCTGCAGTAGACCCAGCATCTCCCAGCCCCACCTGGTTCCTGCTCTTACCTCAGCATTGGGAAAAGCTCTGTCCTCATGCATTCTCCTCACTGACCCAGGCAGATGCCCATGGCTCAGCGGCTCCACTGCTCATCCCAGAGCAGGGAAGCTTCCAGAACGCCACGTGAGCTCTGCTTTCTGGGAGGTCGCTGCACACATCTTAAGTCTGGCTGCTCCAGTTCACTCCTGGTTTCTAGGCAAGACTGCACACGCGCTGTCCCAGAAAGAGAGCCATCTACTATTTTCTCAAAAATATCCAAATAAGGCAAGCCGACAAACTCTCCGGTGTCTCACATCCCAACCCTGTAACCTAAATCTTCACTGATATGATGAAAGTGCACTCTCTTGGGCTATTCTCAGAGGGAATTACAGAAGCGGCTCGATTCATAAAAATTCCGTCACATGCCTTGGTGAGAGCCACTGGACCTTCAAAAAAAAAGTCTTTAGACCTGTTTTTGGAGGCTCTCTTTCTCTCAATCTTTAAATAGTTTTCTTTGCTATCTTCTGGGTCTATGCCAAGTTCCTTAAATGAGAATACAAGAATAACAAGAGTCATAGGATGTAGAGATAAAAGGACCAGATTTCCTATCTGGTCACTCCCCTATCACAGAGGAGTGAAATGACACCCAAGTTAAAGAATGTGCCCAGTGTCACAGAGCTCACTGGGACTGCAGTCCAGGGCTCCTTACCTCTCCTCTTTCCTTGATAATAAGTTTTCAAACGTAGGAGGGAATGCTGTTCTTTAAGTAAGACCTGCTCAATGTAATGGGAAAGTACAAACGCCCCATGATTTCAAATATCTTATGAATACAATTTCAGGTATGTTTCTTGCACTGGAAGGAGAACTTAGTCTAGGTAACGAGAAGGCAGTGTCCAGGTACAGAGTACAAACAACACATGCCCATTACAATGTACAAATCCTACCGGCACTTTCAGGGTTACAATGACTGAGGCAGGACGAACGCCCTGTGTATTTATCTGCAACTTCATTTTTTACTTCGCAGGAAGGACTTCTGATAGTTTTAAGCAGCCCAAAAGTAAACCACAGTAAGATAACTCACACTGAGGCATAACATTCTAAAAACAAAACGCCAAATTCATAGGGGAATATGAAAATGACACACTCAGACATCTCAGATTAGCAAGGTTTGAGACATCCTGTCCTTCCAGCTGCTGAGTGGGGCTCTATGAGTCCTTCCTTCTCTGAGGTGCGGTTCAGACCTCTATGGCTCAGCCCCCACATCAACACCTCCATTTCTCCCAGCAGATTCTGAGATCACAAACCATTAGTCATCTCACAGCACTGCCTCGTGGCTGGTGCTAGGTAGGTACGCAGGAAATCAGTTGTAGGTGTGAACAAGCAAACCCATAAACTAATGGTACCCAGGGCTTGAGAAGGCTATGGTCACCTTCTTTGAGGAGCTAAATACTAACATTTTCATGTGAAAGTTAAAAGTGTTAGTTGCTTAGTTATGTCTGACTCTTTGCGACCCCATGGACAAAAACCTCTGTCCATGGGATTCTCCAGGCAAGAATACTGGAGTGGGTCGCCATTTCCTCCTCCAGGGGACCTTTCTGACCAGGCGTCTCCTGCATTGCAGGCAGATTCTTTACCATCTGAGCCACCAAGGAGGCCATTCTTGTGTTCACACTTATCATATCCCTTCCACTGAGAGATACAAACATCAAAACAAGGCAAGCGGATGTGTCAAGTTTATAAGAGGACACTTGGTGGGAAAAGCAACTCTGCAAGTGTCCCTCGGCTGTCTCTGAACTGGGCTGGGGGTGTTCCTGGGCCCTCGCCTCCAGCCATGGGCAGGTTCCGGCCGAGATAGCAGGGCCTGGGGCTGAGCAGTTTCTGTGAACCCTGCTGGCCACAGCTGGTGCCGCGGTCCCTACCTCAGTGTACAGTGTCTCTGGAGCTGAGTCCTGCTGCGGGGGAAGGGACTGTGGCGTGGAGACAGATCAGGACAGAAAGGAGGGGAAAATCAGCCTGGATGCACAAACTCAACAGGAGCACAAGCAGGAAAGAACTAGGAATGGCTGCCAGAGTTCACCCAAATATAATTTGCACATCACTATCCGGACTGTGAAATTGCTCCTCTGGTAATCCTAAGTGTCCACCACTAAGTTGTTTTAGTTGCTCAGTTGTGTCTGATTTTTGGGACCCCATGGACTCTAGCCCGCCAGGCTCCTCTGTCCACGGGATTTTCCAGGCCAAAAATTGGAGTGGGTTGCCATTTCCTTCTCCAGGAGATCTTCCTCACCCAGGGGTCGAACCCACGTCTCCTGCATTGGCAGGCGGGTTCTTTACCACTGAGCCACCAGGGAAGCCCCCTCAAAGGGTGAATAAATTGGCTTATTACATTCAGTAGAGCATGCAACAAACCAAACCAACTGAAGAACAAATTCCTGAATAAGGCCCTCTGAATTGTCATCCCCACTAAGTCAGTAGGGATGGAGAATCCCCTGATGGCTCACAGGTTAAAGTATCTGCCTCCAATGTGGGAGACTCAGGTTTGATCCCTGGGTCGGGAAGATCCCCTGGAGAAGGAAATGGTAACCCACTCCAGTATTCTTGCCTGGAGAATCCCATGGACGGAGAAGCCTGGTAGGTTACAGTCCATGGGGTCGCAAAGAGTCGGACACGACTGAGCGACTTCACTTTCTTTCACTAAGTCAGTAAATAATAGCTATGTGATATTTGGCATTTTGCTGTTTTTACTAACTTGTTTTTAGAGTAATACATGTTTATCTTAGAGTAATATATGTTCATCTTAGAAAATGTACGTGAGTAAAAAGAATAAAATATAAACCACCTGTAACTCCCACACCTAGTGACGACTGATCTCTTTTGGTGTATATGCTTTTACATGTTTTATAAATATATACCGTGTATGAATGTACACTTCTGCTTTCAGTCAACATCTGCCAAGTACCTACTCTATTCTAGGTCGTGGTTGGATGCTGGTGATGCAAATACAAGATGCGGCCCTGGCCTGTTAGGTAAGGGAGAAAGACACCAGTCACTAGAAAACAGGGGGACTTTTTAGATTTGCAGGAAGGGGGAACACAGCTCTCCCCAGGGGAGACATGCACGGTGCCCCGGAAGTAGTGAGATGTGACCTGAGTTTCCACAGATGGGAGGAGCCTGCTTAACGATCAGTCTTTTCCTTATACAGAGCAACGAAGCCGTACGCTCTCCACAGAAAGGTTATCTACGTTGGGCCAGAGAAAACAACAGCTAAAGGACAAACGGAGGGCGAGCTAATGTTCCCTCAGTGGTTACTCAACACTAAATGTCTTCTATGCAGTATCACACTGAATTCCACCACAACTCTATGTGGCATAACGATTATTTCCTCTTTATAGATGAGGGAACTGAGATTTAAGTAACTGGCCCAGGGTTACATCACTCTGAACCAGGGAAACCTCAGACAGTATGGCCCTGCAGCATAAGAAAATGGGAAAATGGGGGCCCTGAAAAGGGACGCTCCTCCCCAAAGTCTCAAAGTGAGTCACTGAGTCATCAGAGAAGAGGAGAAGAGCCTCCAGAATCCTACTTTGGTCTAAAAAGTATGAGAAAAACACAAGTCAATTATGGGCTTCCCTGGTGGCTCAGATGGTAAAGTATCTACCTGCAACGTGCAAGACCCAAGTTCGATCCCCAGGTCGGGAAGATCCCCTGGAGCAGAAAATGGCAACCCACTCCAGTATTCTTGGCTGGAGAATCCCATGGACAGAGGAGCCTGGTGGCTACAGTCCATGGGGTCCCAGAGTTGGACACAACTGAGCACCTACCAAAGTCAAAGAGGTTTAAAAAAAAAACAACCCTGAGATGCACAGTCCATGAAATGTAAGATGGACTTACATCTTCTGTATTCCATATGTGGATGGGGAAGAGGATAATGGGAGGAGTTTCTTCCACTGGTTTCAAGAACAGCACACGTTTAGTTTAAAGCTTTACCGAGGCTATAACAAGACCACTTTCTCCCAGTCTAAGCGAGTGTGAGGGCATGACAGGTTTCTTACAAACCTCATCCAACCACTGATGATCTTATCTTTCTTTATGAAATTAGGCTTGCTATATACATAAAAAAGAGTGAACTAGGAAATAACATCATAAAGCAAAAAGATGCTGGATTTTCTGATGCAGTGGCTTCTTCCTGCATACTTGCATACACATTACTTAA
Source organism: Bos taurus (assembly GCF_002263795.3). Taxonomy (NCBI): domain Eukaryota; kingdom Metazoa; phylum Chordata; class Mammalia; order Artiodactyla; family Bovidae; genus Bos; species Bos taurus. The sequence goes on from NC_037339.1 coordinate 16,263,118, forward strand.
ATTCTATGAGTCTCGGTTTCTTTATATGTAAAACTGGGATATCCAAAAACAGAACTACCATATGAACTACCATATGAACTACCTCTTCCATAGAGGAAGAAATGGCAAACCACTCCAGTGTTCTTGCTGGGAAAATCCCATGAACAGAGGAGCCTGGCAGGCTACACTCTGTGGGGTTGCAAAGAGTCGGACATGACCAAACACTCACGCACACACACATACACACACATGAACAACCTAAGTGTCCATCAACAGGTGAATGGATAAAGACAATGTGGTACGTATATACAATGGAACATTACTCAACCATGTAAAGGAACAAAACTGGGTTACTGGTAGAGATGTGAATGGACCTGTCATACAGAGTGAAGTGAGTCAGAAAGAGAAAAACAATTATCATAAATTGATGCACATATAAGGAAACTAGAGAAATGATACAAATGAACCTAGTTTCAGGGCAGGAACAGAGATGCAGATGTAGAGAACAGATGTATGGACACAGGGCGGGGGTGGAGGGTGGGATGAACTGGGAGATTAGGGTTCACAGACTATCATGTGCTAAACAGACAGCTAGCAGGAGCCTGCGGTACAGCACAGGAAGCCCCGTGTAGTGCTCCATGATGACCAACATGGGCAGGCTGAGGGTGGAGGTGGAATAGAGGTTCAAGAGGGAGAGCATATGTATATACACACAGCTGATTCTTTATCTTATATGCAGAGTACATCATGAGAAACGCTGGGCTGGATGAAGCACAAGCTGGAATCAAGATTGCTGGGAGAAATATCAATAACCTCAGATATGCAGATGACACCACCCTTATGGCAGAAAGCGAAGAGGAACAAAAGAGCCTCTTGATGAAAGTGAAAGAGGAGAGTGAAAAAGTTGGCTTAAAGCTCAACATTCAGAAAACTAAGATCATGGCATCTGGTCCCATCACTTCATGGCAAATAGATGGGAAAACAGTGGAAACAGTGGCAGACTTTATTTTCTTGGGCTCCAAAATTACTGCAGATGGTGATTGCAGCCATGAAATTAAAAGATGCTTGCTTCTTGGAAGGAAAGTTATGACCAACCCAGATAGCATATTCAAAAGCAGAGACATTACTTTGCCAATAAAAGTCTGTCTAGTCAAAGCTGTGATTCTTCCAGTAGTCACGTATGGATGTGAGAGTTGGACTATAAAGAAAGCTGAGCACCGAAGAACTGATGCTTTTGAACTGTGGTGTTGGAGAAGACTCTTGAGAGTCCCTTGGACTGCAAAGAGATCCAACCAACCCATCCTAAAGGAAATCAGTCCTAAATATTCATTTAAGGACTGATGCTGAAGCTGAAACTCCAATACTTTGGCCACCTGATGCAAAGAACTGACTCATCTGAAAAGACCCTGATGCTGGGAAAGATTGAAGGTGGGAGGAGAAGGGGACGACAGAGGATGAGATGGTTGGATGGCATCACCAACTCAGTGGACATGAGTTTGAGCAAGCTCCACGAGTTAGTGATGGATAGGGAGGCCTGGCATGCTGCAGTCCATGGGGTTGCAAAGAGTTGGACACAACTGAGTGACTGAACTAACTAAATAGCTATAGCTGATTCACTCTATTGTACACAATTACATTCCCACGAAAATAATAATGTCACAGTGCTCATCCATAGAGCTGTGTTAGAATAGAACAAGACAAAGTGTGTCAACTGCACAAAGCAGTGCTTGGTGAAGGAGGAAGAAAGGAAGGAAGGAAAGGGCAGACGGAGGGAGGGAAGAAAGAGACAAATAAAAAAGGACCAGAACTTCTGTTACAAAATTATCTTGGGGGAAAAAACCCAATTTCCATTATGAATTGTATGAAATATTATGTAGAGTCACTGCTTAAAATTCACACTTGTTATGTGTGTGTGTGTGTAAATCTAGATTTCACACTTATGCTTTATCTTCAAATGATCTTAGCTTGGCTTGCTCTGGCTCCTGTACCACTTCTCTCCTCCGGAGTCCTTGAAGTCAGTTTCAAAAGCAACTGCGGAATTAGTAGATGATACCCACCAGAAGCCAACAGGAACACTATTGGCTGATCTCATGCTGAGTGGTCAAGGGACTCTGGGCTCAGTCTTGCCTGAGATACTTACTGTGGAAAGTACCTTCTAACAGTTGAGGAAGTGTGGCCAGAGTGGGAAAATGTTAATCTTAAGATTAGCAATCTTAAGAAAAGCCTGACCACATCCATTATGAGTCATGAAACGAGAAGAGATCTCTGAGTATTGGTGATGAAGACCGCTGGCCTACGACTCCTCACTCTCGGGTACACCGATGCTTGGGGGCTGATTCTGTTGGCCTTTTTTCTGCCTCTATCTCTTATCCACTCCTGAATTCTCCAGGCATTTTTTTGGAAAAACACTAAAACATTGTGCAGTTGACAATCGTGTCCTAGGGCCGACAACGGAAGCTTCTATTTATTCTCAATAAGGCAACCTCATTTTCTATGGGCTCCTTGGAATAATAGTTCTTTTGGAATCTCTAAAGACAAGCTCCTTCTCATAAAAAAAAAGACAGGAGTTACAGGTAAATTGAGGCAGAAATTTGTATTTGTTTGATGTACTATACTTATCTTCACTTTGTTGGAAGCCACAGTTCAGGGGGCAAATATTTACCAATTCCAGTTTACTCATGGGGTATGCTGTAACATTTCTTTTGTCAAAATTTTAAATAACTAAATAGCCTAGTTGAATCCCTTCCTAACTCTTATTTTAAGGACTTTGCACCATCGAATCCTCAAGCATTTATATATTTGTTTGTCAATTATGTTTTGTATACCAGGAGACCCATGAAAAGCAGAGTTCGGATCTCTGCCTGATAGAAAATTAGGAATAATCATTGAATATTCCATCACAGAAAGGAAAACTTAGACTTATTAGAAAGCAGCCAGTGGATCATGTGAGAAAATACAATGCAAAGAAAACAGGCGAGGTTTACACATTTAAGAAACTGTGAATATTAGAATGGGAAAGAGGCAAGGCATCAATCTCCGCTCCGACCAGCTCTGTGACCTTGGACGTAAGTCTCCCCAAACCTCAGTTGGTCATCTATCGTAAGATGATGATAACATCGCTCTTAGGCAGTTTTTGTGTAGAGATATAAAAGCAAATACTTGTCAAGTGCTTGGCACGATGCCCCACAAATAGTAAGGGCTCAACAAGTCAGTGGGGCTTCCCAGCGGCCTCAGTGGTAAGGAATCCACCTGCCAATGCAAGAGATGCAGGTTTGATCCCTGGGTGGGGAAGATCCCCTGGAGGAGGAAATGGCAACTGCTCCAGTATTCTTGCCCGGAAAATTCCATGGACAGAGGAGACTGATGGACTACAGTCCTTGGGGTCACAAAGGGTCGGACACGACAGAGCGTGCATACACACACGAGTTGGCATTGATGGTGAGTGTGGCAGAGTGAGAGGTACACAGACTGATGAACTGGGGAAACGGAAGAGGAAATGGACCCAAGAGCAGAGCCAGGGAGTAGAAAGCACTTTCCTCTATTTTGTAGATGAGGAAACCAAGCTTAAGAGACCTGCTGGGGTTCCACGTTTAGTGAAAAACTAGAAAAGGGAACCCAAATTTGCTTGCTTTTTATACCATGCTTATTTGTCTCATGCACAGAAACTGTAGATACTGAGACTCACAAGCTTTAAAAAAAAACTGACATTATGTATGATATTTAATCCATTTATATTACATGCATTATATTCAATCACCAGACAGATTAAGTGTCCCAACTATCTCTCTCCATGGTCACAGGAAAGAAACAGGGACTCAGGGATATTTTGGTGAAAAATCTCAAAAGACAATGAAGGAAGGGAAAAATCTGAAAAAAGTCCTCAAAGGTGCCTATGATTGTCCATCTTGTCAAAGGGAAATTTTCTTAAATGTTATAAAGCATGGGAAGTGAGGGGAAAGTTCATTCACGTCTTTGAGATGACGAAAAGGGGGCTCAATATGCAAAACTGCATACGTGTTCCTCATTTTCTTCTCACTTTCTCTTTGCTTCCATGATGTAGCTTTCTCTATAAGGAGTGTATATTTCACTCTTCTTTCTCATCTGGCCCCCCTGGTGAAGGTAATGTGAGCAGATGACATCAAGGACATGCAAAGGATCCACATTTTAAAATGTGACACCTGAAGTTAACAAAGATGCAATTCTAGTTCGAAATTTTGCCTGAGGAATGGCGAAAGCGAAGAGGGTGCAGATAGTATACAAATGCATTCGTGCACCTCTTCTCTTCATTTGGATCTACAGTTTGGATAAATACTGGTGACAACTACCAAACTGAGGGATCCAACTGCAGGCTATCATTGAATTGTAAAGTAATTAGTTCATTCATTTACTTCCCTCTCGAAAGTACAACCAGGAGAAAAAAAAAGGAACATAAATTATTTGGGAGGTTGCAATTCACAGGCAGCGTTAATTTGTCTGTCAAATTTGGTGTCTTGGCTTTTCTGCCTGTAGAGAATGTAATCTATAATCTCTTTTCCATTTTAGCTCAGCCAGTCAAGAGGGTGTGTGGGGGGGTGTGTGTGGGGGGGGTGTGTGTGTGTGTGTGTGTGAGAGAGAGAGAGAGAGAGAGAGAAGGAGAGAGAGAGAGACAAAGACAGGTGTTGAGGGGGGAGGTAGAGGGAGATAATACAGACAGACAGACAGACAAAGAGAGACAGCATGAGAGTGTGTCCATCTGTCCGTGGAACCGCTGCTAGACTAAAACAAGAATCAATGTTGCAGCCACAAAACTGTGGTTTTCTTTGCAGGTTCCTCAATTTAACATCTTAGCTTTTCCTTCCGCCAGAAAAAACAACCGACCATATTGGAGAAACAAGCCTCCTTAGAACTTAAAGTGGGGCTGAGGCAGGCATGGCTCTGAAGTTGAGCAAAACTCATTTTAACTCAGTAAGTGGGTCACTTTTTACCTCTATTCTTCAGCTCACAATTAAAACAATCTTTTATTCTTTGGCAGTTTTAGGACACCTATATTTGGCCATTACTATATAATTATAGATATGTGTGCTTGGTATATCTATAATTATATAGTTATAGCCAAATATAGGTGTCCTAAAACTGTGAAAGATTGTGTGCTTGGGTATAAATACAAACTTGTTTAATTTATTCATGTCTATCAATCACAATAGTTAGAAAATGGGAAAGCCACTTGGCTAAAGTATTCTAACCTTCTAGGATGGAGAACTTTTCAAAGCTTTAGGGGTAGAGATATTTTGTGACCTAGGCTCTGGTCTATAAGTTGGTAAAAACAAAACAGTCAAGAGCAAAGAGGGACTGAGTAAATACTGATGATGTTGACAAAGAAGAGTCTTTAAAAAAAACAATTAATAATACAGATGCATTTATCTGGGATACATTATTATTACTTGAGTGCAACTCAAGGGTCTAGGCACAAATAACCATCATGGTCTGCTACCTGTTTATTCCAGGAGGTTTTCCCTGGAATTTAGCAGTTAATACAAAGTTGATTCAACTGTAGAAAAGTGAAGTAATATCAAATATTCGAAGCATTAACCTGCTTTCATACATGAAGTACCTATGTCACAGGATTGCTGGGATGACTAAATGTATTAATATGGTCAAAACACTTAGAAAAACAATTCAAAATAGTGCTACAGAAGGCTTAGCTGTTACTATAAAGGTAATGAACTGAAATTCTTTGTTCCCTATATGCTGTTTGTAGTATCTTATAAGACGGAGCGATTATGAAATTACTGGGAAGACTGATGTAATGACTGAAATTGACTAACAAAACAAGGGGAACGGTCAGTAGCATAAGGAAGTTGAATCAGGAGGGGACTGAGGAAAGCAAGGGGGGATGGCCATCCGGGGAACTCGGTGTTCACAGTAACTGGAGGGAGATGCCCCAGATGATGAATATCTGATCAAGTGGAACTTCTTAGAACTTCAAATGAGAACAACGAGAAACATGAAATCTTTTGATTTCAGAAGTGCGTTAAAAAAAAAGAAAAAGAAGTGCATTGCCATCTGGCAAAATAGGGAAACTTGAAACTCTTGTAAACTGCAGACACTGATTAGTTTTATATTTTGCTGGGCCATTCTAATTTTTATTTCTTCAGGATTCAATAGGTAGATAGAATAGAATCATTGGATGGTATCTGTGAGTTGGAAAGCTAGCAAACAAACAAAAAAATCCTAAGAAGGCAATTAGATGAACCTAAATGTCACTTTGGCAGCCTGGTGGGAGGGGAGTTTGGGGCAGAATGGATACATGTATGTGTACGGCTGAGTCCCTTTGCTGTCCACCTGAAACTGTCACAGCATTGTCAACTGGCTATATCCCAATATAAAATCAAAAGGTTTTTTCTTAAGTAGCTGAATTTAAAACCAAGGAAGGATAAAACATGATTTTTCTGTGAAAAGTACAATAAATAAATAATGTCATTTTGCTATAAAATCTATTAGTCATAAAGTCATTAGACTTTATAATCTTCACAGACTTTTGACTCTTCATAAATATAATCTTATGAGAAAATGTCTTAGTTTTATTTTATCAAACTTGATTTTTTTAAATATTCATTTGCCACCTCTCCTATATACACAGAGAGGCCTTTGCTCTTTTTGTAACAAGAAGAAGTTGGCAAGAGATTTTTCTGAGAAGAGTGCAAAGTGAATAAGGAAAAATCAATGATACCTGTTCCTGTGTTCTTGGTCATATGCTTACGATCAGGTACATAATTTTGGTATGGGTAGCTAAGCTAATGTGTTTAAAACATTTAAAGCTCAGTTAATGTATTTAAACTAAAATAATGAGATTGATTTTGCCTGTTGGCTACAGTCATCAGACACTTTCTTCAATTCCTTGAAGTCAATGTCCATTTAGTGCTCTAAAATGAAGACTAGTGCTTTGACAAAAAGGAAACGTGTTAGAATGTAAAATACTATACTGTTGTTATATCTTCTTGCATAGCAGTCACTGGGGGAACTCAGTAAATATTAAATTAACAAGTGAGACCTACAAAAAGACTTCCATGCATTTCTAAGGAACTGAGAAAAACTGAATAAAGATCATGAGCACCTCCTACCTGCCAGGATGGACACAGAGCAGGAGCTCAGACTGTCGGCAAATTAAGGGCTTGAAAACAATATGATTACTGCCCTACTTAAAGCATTACGCAAACAAACACAGAAGAAAAAATGGAGGCAAGGAAGGTGGGGCAGGAAGCAGTAGGAAAGACCTGCAAAAGGACAGAGGTGTTTACATAAAAAAGAAAGCACTTGGAAAAACCACTGGAGTGAAAAGAAGTGAAAAGAGCACGGAACTTTCTGGCGGCTTGTGGTCTTGGGCACCTAGAATGTGGGTGTCAGGGGAGTAAGAAGATGGTGGGCGGCAGCTAGAGCAGAAGGAAGTGACAAAGAAATGAGGTTGGGGAAGTGGTTGAGGCAGGTCGGTGGAGGCGCACAACTCTTGAGTAAAATTACGCATTCATTAAAAGAGAACACTTCTTCATTCGATTATTATATGAAACCCACAGTGCTATCTCTTACTTATGAAAATGTTTCTGGATTTACGGCAATTTTTTTCTTTTCTTCTTTCTCTCTTTCTTCAAATCGTAAATGCCAACATCTCTTCATTCAGCTTCAGAACTAAAAACCTATCACGATCTACATCTGGGGAAAAGATGCTGGTGTGGAAGAGAGGACCTGGAATACACAGATGCTTCCAGAGAGGCAGGATAGAGCCTGAAATCCTGGCTTCTCACAGCCCCTCCCCACCTCCAACTGCCCAGTGACCTTGGGCCACTTCTTTCAACAACTAAGCCCACTCCTCATCTCTAAAGGTTGTTGGGTGTGGGCAGGGAGAAGGGGGAGAATTAAATGAAGTCACGCATAGAGAGTGGCTTACGCAGTGCACTTATCAACAGTAAGTGTTATTACTACTTTCTTTGTCCTCTCTAATTTAAATAAATATATTTGAATGAGAACGTTACTTGTTGGTCTCCCATTCCCCAAAGGGTTCAGCAAAAGAATTAGCTTGTTGTTCAGTCGCTGAATCATGTTCGACTCTTTTGTGACCCCATGGACTACAGCCCGCCAGACTCCTCTGTCCATGGGATGCTGGACAGAACACTGGAGTGGGTTACCATTTCCTTCTCCAGGAGTTCTTCCCAACCCAAAGATCGAACCTGCGTCTCCTGCATTGGCAGGCGGGTTCTTTCCCACTGAGCCACCTGGAAATTAGAAATGGTGTTAAAATACTGAAATTGTTTCCCAAATTACATATTGTTTCGAGGCATAATCTATGAAGGAGACAAAATTTAAAATGTGACAAAAGAAAACATCTTTGGGATAGCTAATAAAATGTCCCACCTCAGCAGTGTTGTTCACAGGGCATGATCCAGAACATTTTTCCCTGATATTACTGGGGGTAAACGAGAATGAAGAGAAATGGTATTTTGTAACATATCATGATAATTGATGATTTAACAATCTAAACTTGATTCCATTTTCACTTCCTCCCAATGTAAAGAAAATACTGACATAATTTTGCATCCTAGTTCATTTTTTTCTCATCAATATTTTTACTTAAAACATGACACAGTATATTTTCAATCTGTTCTTTTAGGGGGTTCAATCCTTCTCCCTCAACTCCACATTTTTGCTAGTTTAAAACGGGTTCAAGTGAGATGTGTCCAACAATATTGATGATCACATTTTACAACTTCAGAAATTCACATTTACAGGTAAATCGTTAATTCCATTCAAATTTGTGCAAAGACGTTCTTTAAACCATTTTATTTACTAGAAACCAATTATGATAAATTTATGCAAATTCAAAATCAAGGTGTGTGTGGATAAACCACCTTTATTTTAATGATAGTTTTTTAAGTTGTCCTGAGGAGGTAATTTTAGAAAACAAGTTGCTATAGTTAATTGGGCTTCCCAGGTGGCTCTAGTAGTAAAGAACCCACCTGCCAATGCAGGAGACATAACAGACATGGGTTCGATCCCTGGGTTGGGAAGATTCCCTGCAGGAAGGCATGGCAACCCACTCCAGTATTCTTACCTGGAGAATCCTGTGGACAGAGGAGCCTGGTGGGCTACAGTCCACGGAGTCGCAAAGAGTTGACTGAAGCAACTTAGCACATACTTAATTAAGAAAAATTAGGTTTTGATAAGTATGCTGATAAATGAATCCATTTGCAATCTGAATGGCTTTTATGTTTATCATTTGTCAACGGTTCTTAATATCGTTGAATAATGACAATTAATCAAGGCTGATGTTACAAGTTTCAAGGACTGAGTTTCAACAAAGTTTCTGGAATAAATATCCCATAGCAACTTTATAAGAATTTCTATTGCAGACAGAAGCCCTTCCTCCATAACTTAACGGTCATTTGTATGGTTATGAGGACATCAAGTAGTTCAGACAATTCTACAAAGCAGTACAATTAAGCAACACAAATTGCTTTTATTTTTAGAGAATAAATGGAGAAGAGACAGCCTCTAGTTCAATGTGGCTACTAAGCACACCCATTAAAAACCGTTGGCACCAAAAATCACTCAAACCACCAGTGTCACACTCAAGATGTTAACATATCCACTAAAGTACCGTAAAGAAGCTTTTTCCTTTAAAGAAAAACATAACCACAGGAGCTAAAATTAAACTATCCCCATCAGGCCAATGAGCAGTAATGACCATCTAAATGATCAATATCCACTTTCCTGAGAACATTTGAAAGTAGATAAAATCACAGTAAACAGCCTCCCTGAAATAAAGCAATACAAATAAATCAGAACATGGTTTGGTTTTAAAACGAAAAAAAAAAAAAAAATCATGTGCTATAGGGCATAGCACAGGGAATTCTGCTCCGTGTTATGTGGCAGCCTGAATGGGGGAGAATGGATGCATGTATATGTAAGCCTGAGTCCCTTCCCTGTTCACGGAAACCATCACAACAGTGTTAGCTGGCTACCCCTCAATGCAAAGTATGAGCAAGCACTGGGACATGAGTTTGAGCAAAGCTCCGGGAGATGGTGAAGGCCAGGGAAGCCGGGCACGCCGCAGTCCATGGGGTTGCAGACTGAGTGCAGGATTGCACGACTGAATGACAACAACACAAAACAAAAAGATTTTAAAAAGGAAAAACAAAACAAAACATAGCTTTTGGGGAAGGAGTGATAACTGTGGATAGCTGGAGAAGTCACCTCCCAGAGCAAGATCGGAGGGGACGGGAGGGGTTCCCCTCTAGGCGACCACACGGGGTGGCTGCAGCTTTGCTGAGCACTTCACCTGGGGCGGGGGCAGAGTTCACGGGGGACAAGCGTGACAGGTGCTCGGATCTCTAGTCCCCTGAAAGCAGAGTCCACGACCCACAGAACCAGAACCGCCCAACAAGCAGAACATCGTAAGCACTCGGGAACGGTAAAAAAAAGACAGAGAGAAAATTTACCTGGCAGCCAAACTGTTCTCAGTGGTGCTGGCGTGTGACCAGAAAACCCCTTCTTTCTGATCTGGAGAACAACTTTGTTAACCCCGGGTGTGTGGTCACAAGGCAGGAAGTTACTAGAATGACAAATCATCAGCCAGGAAAGAAATAGATTTTGTCTTTATAAGGACATTTTACTTAACGTGTTTTTTTTTTTTTTTCCTCATGTCCCCTCCCCCACAAAAATCACCTGACAGGTCACACTGAAATCCAGAAGCTTCTTACCACTTCCTCTTTATAAAGCATTTTTCTCTCTCCCTCCCTTTCTTTCTCCTCTAGCTGGCTTGTAGACGCTGGGCTACTGAAACCTGTTTGATTTCAGATAACTACCTTGACTTTTCACTCTGACCCTAATTGAGAATGCAATGCTCTGGTGCTTAGCTTCTGACAGCAGAGATAAACAAATTATTCATTTTTAATGAAAGAGCCAAAGGAAGAGGTGGCGGTGTCCCCAAAACCAGCTAAAAGGGATTTCCTTGGGAAAGCCTCGCCCCAGGAGAAACCAAACCCCTCTTAAGAGTCCTGAACAATGATCTTATTGGTGCAAACACAACAAAAAGATCTCTTTAAGGGAAAGGGCTCAAAAAGAAAGATATATTATTTACTCACTCTTTTATTTATAGAACACCTATGTACTAGGGATCTCTTTAACCCAGTTAAAGATTTCAATTATTTAGACGTTTCCTACCAAGAACACCTACAGCAGTGACCAGGTTCAGTGGGTTGGCTAAATTCCTTCCTAGTCTTCCCAAGTAGCTCAGCAGTAAAGAATCCACCTGTCAATGCAGGATGATGCAAGAGATGCAGGTTTGATCCCTGAGTCAGGGAAGATCCCCTGGAGGAGGAAATGGCAACCTGATCCAGTATTCTTGCCTGGAAAATCCCATGCAAAGAGGAGCCTGGTGGGGCTACAGTCCACGGGGTCACAAAAATTCCATGACTGAGCACACAAATTAATCCTATGGACCAGGTTTATTTTCTGAATACACATTTTATAAAATTAGCAAAAGAATAAAAAAACTCAACTCTATGCCAAAACCTTGACTGCCCATCCTGAGGGCTAATTCTTATCTTCAAAGGGAAGTGCTCAATGCTCAAAAAGCCTAAACACTGGTTGTGAAGGTTGTGTAGCATCCTGAGTCATGCATGACAGAACGTTACTCATTGCCTGTCTCCATGTTGCCTGGAGCCTGTGTAGCTCCAGCGACCAGCCTGCTATGGAGGAAAGAGAATCTGAGGCTCTGCTCCGGCTGATAGTGAGTTAAAGATGTTTTGATCATTCAATAAGTTTCTGTATTTGCAAAGGCTCTGGTTGGGGCAGGGCAGGGAGCTGCCCTTATACTTCTTTTGCTTCTTTGATTTCTCCTCTAGAAAGTTCTTGCTTCTGACCTCAAATGTCGGATCAAGCCCTTCTGGTATCTCCATCTACTTCATTCGCCAGCGGTGTGACAATGTCTTGGTCAGAACCCTACAGGGGCCATCTCTGGGGAGAGGGTGGGCAGAAGAACAGGAAGAGATGGTGGAGATTCAGCCTGTTCTAGAGTGCTTCACCTCACAGAGAACCCTCAACCCTTTTGTGACTCCCCAGGGAAGACTGAGGGGGTGAACTAGACCTCATTTTCTCCATTGCATCTTTCAGTTCAGTTCAGTTCAGTCACTCAGTTGTGTCTGACTCTTTGCGACCCCATGAATCACAGCACGCCAGGCCTCCCTGTCCATCACTAACTCCCGGAGTTCACTCAGACTCATGTCCATTGAGTCAGTGATGCCATCCAGCCATCTCATCCTCTGTCGTCCCCTTCTCCTCCTGCCCCCAATCCCTCCCAGCATCAGAGTCTTTTCCAATGAGTCAGCTCTTTGCATGAGGTAGCCAAAGTACTGGAGTTTCAGCTTTAGCATCATTCCTTCCAAAGAAATCCCAGGGCTGATCTCCTTCAGAATGGACTGGTTGGATCTCCTTGCAGTCCAAGGGACTCTCAAGAGTCTTCTCCAACACCACAGTTCAAAAGCGTCAATTCTTCGGTGCTCAGCCTTCTTCACAGTCCAACTCTCACATCCATACATGACCATAGGAAAAACCATAGCCTTGACTAGACGAACCTTTGTTGGCAAAGTAATGTCTCTGCTTTTGAATATGCTATCTAGGTTGGTCATAACTTCCCTTCCAAGGAGTTTGGGGTTCAAGAGGCACCTAAATTCTTTCAGGACACCAGAGACACATCCATGCATCACTGTGACAGGACTGATCACCCTACAAAGCAGCCAAAGGCTGGTGGTTTCCACTTTGGTGGGTCAATCATCGGTCATCCATGCAGCAGCACAGATAATGTGGTGGTCCTAAAGGATGAAAGTATGTGAGATCGCTGTGGATCTCCCTTGTGGTTTCAGGATGGAATGGAGGGGTGACAGTAATGTTTCATAAAGAAGAACAGAGACTCATCTCATTTACCCTCTGCTCTCCCGTGTCTACTGGAGCCTGGTCATCAGACCTCCGAGGATCTAAAGGAAGAACAATATACACTGCAGCGTGGCTTCAGTGGGTGTTTGAGTGCCTGTCTGGCAGCGCTGGTGATTCAGAAATGAGTAAGACACGACCGCAGCTCTCAAGGAGCACACAGTCTAGAGGAGAAAAACATGTAAGTCAGTAAATGTCATCGATGAAAGAGGTGAAAAGGCAGTGGAACACTGAGCCAGAGGCAGATGTCAGCAGAGAGGATGTTGGAAGAGGGTGAAATGTGTGGTTATGCCTAGCAGCTGATTCAGGTCAAAAAAAAAAAAACAACACACATCGGACTCCAGGCGACATCTACATTCTAGAAGATGAAAGCCATTGAATTGTGCTGCCTGCAACCACCCACCTGCAGGAACCCTCCATGCGAGCACTGGCTCAGCCCTGGCCCCACCTCAGCCAACCACCAGCACCTCACCCACATCCTGAGCCACTCCTTCAGTTGTAATCTCACCATCTGCCTCCCAGCAGCACCAGGCCACCCAGTGGAGGCAGGCAACTGTTTGCGTGTTAGACCAAAGTTTTTTCAGAGGAGTATTTTATCTCTGTCAGTGTTTAAAATTGCTTGTGCAGCATGCTAATGAACAGTAGACCCATCTGGGTTTCATTATTCTTAGGGGCTTCCCTGATAGCTCAGTTGATAAAGAATCCACCTGCAATGCAGGAGACCCCAGTTCCATTCCTGGGTCGGGAAGATCCCCTGGAGAAGGGATGGGCTACCCACTCCAGTATTCTTGGGCTTCCTTGTGGCTTAGCTGGTAAAGAATCCACCTGTAATGTGGCAGACCTAGGTTTGATCCCTGGGTTGGGAAGATCTCCTGGAGAAGGGAAAGGCTACCCTTTCTGGTATTTTGGCCTGGAGAATTCCATGGACTGTATATCCATGGGGTTGAAAATACTTGGACGCGACTGAGTGACTTTCACTTTCTATAGATCATGCCCCACTGATGCTGCTTGACTTTCATTTTCACTTTCTATAAATCATGCCCCGAAGATGGCCTGTGCTCAGAGAGGACTCCTCCCACCTCCTACCCCACCATGCACACACCTGTCCTGCCACCTCCGCCACTCCCCTGGCCTGTGCTTTGCCTTCCCTCTACTCCTGCAGCCCTCCCTCCTGTATCCCACCCCCGTATGCTCACAGCCTCAGTCCCTAAAACATCAGCTGCTATGCTCCAGCCACTGAACCGCTGCTGCAGAAAGTCCCAGAAACAGAGTTGAAATGCTATAAATTCAAGCTACTTGCCTTTGAATTACTTCTTAGACATACTTTTGTTCAATTTCATTCCTGCCTGACAGCAGGCATCCTCAAACTGGGGTTCACGGACTCCAAGCATTTTATGCATGATTTTGTGTATGTGGGCTTTTTTTCTGGCTTCATCAAACTATTTATCATAGTATCAAAGAGATCATCACAGAATCCCAAAGTTAGACTGAAGAGATTCTCGTCTCTCGCCTCAATCTCTCATTCCACCCTCCTGCATCCTTTCCTGCCCCAAGATTCCTGCCCCTGTTGACTGAGATGATACCTAAGTCATCAGGTGTGAATCCCTTTCTCCAGCCTCCTCAACTCTCACAAGACCCACCTTCTCCTTCTCTTTCATGCTTAGAGGGGGAGGTGTCATCTCTCCTTTCAAGGTCAATAGGTCTGCATTTTAATCTTTATCTTGTATCATCTGTTTCGATACATTGCTCCATCAATTATCTCATGTTTTTTTAGCATCTTTAACTGCTTATGATTTCTCCATCTGCCCTTCACACACTGTGGGAATTGATCAAAGGGGACAACACCTCTACCTCACCCTACTGCCCCTCCCCTGCCCCTGATATTTGATTCACAGGGCATAAGAGTAATTAAGATGAACATAATCTCCGTTTTTGCAGAATGTCCACTGTAGTCAAGGATGCAGACCAGTGACTTCACAGTGGTACTCAGAACCACGACAGAAGAAAAGCTGGGTGCCCATGGAAATACACACCACTAACCCAGACTCAGGGTCTGGGAGGCATGCAGAATAAAGACTAGGAGTACAGATGCTGGGCCACTTCTCTGGTTGTCAAACCTCAACTCTACTGCTGTATTGGAGAGGAAATGGCAATCTACTCCAGTATTCTTGTCTTGAAAGATCCCATGGACAGAGGAACCTGGCAGGCTATAGCTCTTGGGGTCATAAAGAGCCGGACATGACTTAGCAACTGAGAATGCACTGCTGTATTAGGTGTGTGACCTTGGGCAAATTATCTACTGTTTTTCATCTAGAAGGTGGGGAGAAGGATAGTGTCTGTTTGGTACGCTGCTGTGAGGGTGACATCAACTGATGCACACAGAGAACTTGGAAGAACGTGTGGCACATAGGAAATGCAATGTAAGTGTTAACTAGTCTTTTACTATTTAGACCAGGCTCTGGACTTGGATGCCCTGGTGGCGCAGATGGTAAAAAAAAAAAAATCTGCCTGCAAAATGGGATACCTGGGTTCATTCCCTAGGTCAGGAAGATCCCCTGGAGAAGGGGATGGCTACCCACTCCACTATTCTTGCCTGGGTAATTCCACAGACAGGGGAGCCTGGTGGGCTACAGTCCATGGATGGGGATGCAAAGAGTCAGAGATGACTCAACGACTAACGCTTTCACTTTCTGGACTAGATAGTTCACCTACATTATTTTACTTATTCCTCAAAAAATCCTATGAATTAGGTATTATTTTTAAATTTCCTTCAATTTTTTTAAAACTACAGTTTCCAAATCTACACTACCTCTCCACTGTAGAATTATACACTGACATCTTTGCTCTGAGATGACTCAGGACCTCCCACCCAGGCTGGTACAGCATGCTCTCCTACTGCTGCTGCTGCTGCTGCGTCGCTTCAGTCGTGTCTGACTCTGTGCAACCCCACAGACGGCAGCCCACCAGGCTCCCCTGTCCCTGGGATTCCCCAGGCAAGAACACTGGAGTGGGTTGCCATTTCCTTCTCCAATGCATGAAACTGAAAAGTGAAAGTGAAGTCGCTCAGTGTGTCCGAACCTCAGCAACCCCATGGACTGCAGCCCACCAGGCTCCTCCGTCCATGGGATTTTCCAGGCAAGAGTACTGGAGTGGGGTGCCATTGCCTTCTCCGTGCTCTCCTCCTACCTGGGCTTGTTTCATGCAACTTGTTTGAGCTTTTGACTGTTAGCAGAAAAAACACAAACAGAGGTCTTGAATGTGCTTCCATGATTCGACTTGGTCTCCTGTACTTCTGAGTCCACTGACCATGAGAAAACCACGAGCATGCCTGTTGGCTCAGTCATTTCACTCATGTCTGACTTTTTGCATCACCATGGACTGTAGCCCACCAGGCTCCTCTATCCATGGGATTCTCCAGACAAGAATACTGGAGTGGGTTGCCATGCCCTCCTCCATGGGATCTTCCTGATCCAGGATTTGAACCCCACGTCTCCCGCATTGCGGGTAGATTCTTCACCACTGAGCCACCAGGGAAGCCCTGAGAAAACCACATCTTTGTTCAACAGGAAAGAGGAGATGCGTGAGGTGAACCTGAACCCACTGCACAGCCCAGGCCAGTTCCAGTTGACCCATGTTCCGAAGCAGTCATCCCAGCTGACCCAGGAACCTAGGTTCCTTGCTGTAAACAGCTGAGATTTGGAAGTTGTTTACTAGGCAGCCTTAACACAGAAATGGATGACATGGGAACTTCCCTGTAAGTCCAGTGTCTGAGACTCCACGTTCCCAATGCAGGGGGCCTGACTTCAATTCCTGGTCTGGAAACTAGAACCCACATGTTGCAACTAAAGATCCCACAGGTGGCAATGAAGATCCCACCACCTGAGGCAACTAAGACCCAGCATAGCCAAATAAACATTAAATTAATAAATATTTTTAAAAAGAGATGACTTGGACTTCTTCCCCAACCGTTTAAAATTGCAGTCCTACTCTTGTCATTTTCAATCACCCTCATCCTGCTCTATAGCTTCTACAGATTTAATACCTTCTAAAGTATAGCCTTTTAAATTAAGCGTACTGTCTCCTTCCAAACATAAGCTCAGTGGCACTAGCAGTAAAGAACCCACGTGTCAATGCAGGAGATTCAGGAGACTCGGGTTTGATCCCTGGGTCAGGAAGATCCCCTGGAGATGGGAATGGCAACCCACTGCAGTATTCTTGCCTGGAGAATCCCATGGACAGAGAAGCCTGGAGGGCTACATTCCAGAAGGTTAGAGAATTGGACATGACTAAAGCGACGAAGAGACTCAACGTGCATGCAGTTTAGTTCAATTCGGACGCTCAGTTGTGTTCGACTCTTTGCGACCCCATGAACCGCAGCACGCCATGCCTCCCTGTCCATCACCAACTCCCGGAGTCCACCCAAACCCATGTCCATTGTGTTGGTGATACCATCCAATCATTTCATCCTCTGTTATCCCCTTCTCCTCCTGCCCTCAATCTTTCCCAGCATTAGGGTCTTTTCAAATGAGTCAGCTCTCCAGATCAGGTGTTCAAAATATTGGAGTTTCAGCTTCAACATCAGTCCCTCCAATGAACACGCAGGACTGATTTCCTTTAGGATGGACTGGTTGGATATCCTTGCAGTCCAAGGGACTCTCAAGAGTCTTCTCCAACATCAGTCCCTCCAATGAACACGCAGGACTGATTTCCTTTAGGATGGACTGGTTGGATATCCTTGCAGTCCAAGGGACTCTCAAGAGTCTTCTCCAACATCAGTCCCTCCAATGAACACGCAGGACTGATTTCCTTTAGGATGGACTGGTTGGATATCCTTGCAGTCCAAGGGACTCTCAAGAGTCTTCTCCAGCACCACAGTTCAAAAGCATCAATTCTTCAGTGCTCAGCTTTCTTTATAGTCCAATTCTCACATCCATACATGACTACCGGAAAAACCATAGCCTTGACTAGACGGACCTTTGTTGGCAAGGTAATGTCTCTGCTTTGTAATATGCTGTCTAGGTTGGTCATAACTTTCCTTCTAAGGAGTAAGTGTCTTTTAATTTCATGGCTGCAATCACCATCTGCAGTGATTTTGGAGCCCAGAAAAATAAAGTCAGCCACTGTTTTCCACTGTTTCCCTGTCTATTCGCCATGAAGTGATGGAACCAGATGCCATGATCTTAGTTTTCTGAATGTTGAGCTTTAAGCCAACTTTTTCACTCTCCTCTTTCACTTTCATCAAGAGGCTCTTTAGTTCTTCTTCACTTTATGTCATAAGGATGGTGTCATCTGCATATCTGAGGTTACTGATATTCCTCCCGGCAATCTTGTTTCCAGCTTGTGCTTCTTCCAGCCCAGCGTTTCTCATGATGTACTCTGCATAGAAGTTAAATAAGCATGGTGACAACATACAGCCGTGACATACTCCTTTTTCCTATTTGGAAACAGTCTGTTGTTCTATGTCCAGTTCTAACTGTTGCTTCTTGACCTGCATACAGGTTTCTCAAGAGGCAGGTCAGGTGGTCTGGAATTCCCATCTCTTTCAGAATTTTCCATAGTTTATTGTGATCTACACAGTCCAAGGCTTTGTCATAGTCAATAAAGCAGAAATAGATGTTTTTCTGGAACTCTCTTGCTTTTTCTATGATCCAGCAGATGTTGGCAATTTGATCTCTGGTTCCTCTGCGTTTTCTAAAACCAGCTTGAACATCTGGAAGTTCATGGTTCGCGTATTGCTGAAGCCTGGCTTGGAGAATTTTGAGCATTACTTTACTAGTGTGTGAGATGAGTGCAATTGTGTGGTTAGTTTGAGCATTCTTTGGCATTGTCTTTCTTTGGGATTGGAATGAAAATTGACCTTTTCCAGTCCTGTGGTGACTGCTGAGTTTTCCAAATTTGCTGACATATTGAGTGCAGCACTTTCACAGAGTCATCTTTTAGGATTTGAAATAGCTCAACTGGAATTCCATCACCTCCACTAGCTTTGTTTGTAGTGATGCTTCCTAAGGCCCATCTGACTTCACGTTCCAGGATGTCCGGCTCTAGGTGAGTGTGAGTGAACACACCTTCGTGATTATCTGGGTCATGAAGATCTTTTTGTACAGTTCTTCTGTGTATTCTTGCCACCTCTTCTTAATATCTTCTGCTTCCTTTAGGTACATACCATTCCTGTCCTTTATTGTAATTAAGTTTATAACATAAGCTTAATTACAGGCAGGTCTTTAGTGGCTCAGTTATGGAATGAGATGAAGTAGTGAATGAATGTTTACTGCACTTTTGCTTAACAGCAAAAATATGAAAGTAACAGGGGAGTGAATAAATTGTGGTTCAGTATAGTGGAGAAGGCAATGGCACCCCACTCCAGTGTTCTTGCCTGGAGAATCCCAGGGACGGGGGAGCCTGGTGGGCTGCCGTCTATTGGGTCGCACAGACTCGGACACGACTGAGGAGACTTAGCAGCAGCAGCAGCAGCATAGTGTCTAGCAGGGAAAATGAGTAAAGTAGAACTAGATTGCCAAAGCAAGAGAAAATCTTAAAAATATAAAGGTGGTGGAAAGCAAAATTGCAGAATAATACCAATATAATCTATACATTTTAAAGAACTATTATAGTGTGGTTTCTGGATGTCTCTATATATGTGGGTGTTCATAATAAAAACATGTCTAAGTAATAATAGATAGCAGTTCAAGAACATAGTTACCTCTGGCAAGTTAGGGAGACAGTGGGAAGGCAGGCAGAAGAATCCAACTATGTCCACAGTAAAACGTTGAGACTTGGCAAAAGTAGGTGTTGAATACATGAGTGTTGATTAGGATACTCTCTTTCATCACATTTTAAATACTATTCATTTAAATTTAAAAATTACTTTTTTGATTAATAAGATCTTCACGGGGCTCAAAATGTAAAAGATGCAATAAATTATTCAGTAAAAATATTATTTTCCAACTCTATCCTCAGGCAACCTAATTCTTCTTTTTTAATAATGGCTCTTTCGAGATATGATTCACATGCCATAAAACTCATCTTTTAAAAGTGAAATTCAGGTGTTTTTAGTATACTGACAGAGTTGGGCAACATCACACTATGTGCTTCCAGAACATTTTCATCACCCCCAAACGACACCTTGTACCATCAGCAGTTACTCCCCATTTAACCCCACCTCCCAAACTGCCAGCTATTATTTGCACCAACAGATTTCTCTGTTATGGACATATTATATGAATGGAATCATACAACATGTGGTCTTTAGTGACTTGCTTCTTTTACTTAGCAGATCAGATCAGATCAGATCAGTCGCTCAGTCGTGTCCGACTCTTTGCGACCCCATGAATTGCAGCACGCCAGGCCTCCCTGTCCATCACCAACTCCTGGAGTTCACTCAGACTCATATCTATCGAGTCAGTGATGCCATCCAGCCATCTCATCCTCTGTCGTCCCCTTCTCCTCCTGCTCCCAATCCCTCCCAGCATCAGAGTCTTTTCCAATGACTCAACTATTCGCATGAGGTGGCCAAAGTATTGGAGTTTCAGCTTTAGCATCATTCCTTCCAAAGAACACCCAGGGCTGATCTCCTTCAGAATGGACTGGTTGGAGCTCCTTGCAGTCCAAGGGATTCTCAAGAGTCTTCTCCAACACCACAGTTCAAAAGCACCAATTCTTCATTGCTCAGCCTTCTTCACAGTCCAACTCTCACATCCATACATGACCACAGGAAAAACCATAGCCTTGACTAGACGAACCTTTGTTGGCAAAGTAATGTCTCTGCTTTTGAATATGCTATCTAGGTTGGTCATAACTTTCCTTCCAAGGAGTAAGCGTCTTTTAATTTCATGGCTGTAGTCACCATCTGCAGTGATTTTGGAGCCCCCAAAAATAGTCTGACACTGTTACTTAGAATATTTTTAAGGTTCATCCATATTTGTATGGAGAAGGCAATGGCACCCCACTCCAGTACTCCTGCCTGGAAAATCCCATGGACGGAGGGGCCTGGTGGGCTGCAGTCCATGGGGTCGCTAGGAGTCGGACACGACTGAGTGACTTCACTTTCACTTTTCACTTTCATGCATTGGAGAAGGAAATGGCAACCCACTCCAATGTTCTTGCCTGGAGAATCCCAGGGACGGGGGAGCCTGGTGGCCTGCCGTCTATGGGGTCACACAGAGTCAGACACAACTGAAGTGACTTAGCAGCATATTTGCATGGGCACTTCATTCCTTCCTACAGGAGAATAATACCCACTGTATGGACATGTTGTGCCAGTCGTTCAGTCGTGTCTGACTCCTCGAAACCCCATGGGCTGTATGTAGCCCACCAGGCTCCTCTGTGATTGAATCTGGGTCTCCTGCATCGCAGGTGGATTCTTTACCATCTGAGCTACCACAGAAGCCCATAAGGAGATATCACATTTTATTTATTCATTCATTAACTGATAGACATTTGAATTTCTTCCATGTTTTAGATATTCTGAATAACGTTGCTATGGACATTTGTGTACATGTCTTTTGTGTAGATATTAGTTTCAATTTTTTAATAAAATAATACATGTGCATAGTTTTAGAAGTCAAATATTACCTCCTGGTTTATAATGAAACACTGGTCTCCTGACACACTTCTCTACCTCTGACACCCATTCCACCGAAACAATTATTTTCAACAGTTTGGCCATCTCTCTGCCACGTCATATTTCTTGACGCTTTGCTTATACTATGCCTTGCTTGTTCAGGTTCAATATATTTTTTTAACTTCTTACTTGGGAGGTGAAGATTTATCCCTCACACTGTGTACACATCAGCCTTCCCAGCATTCTCTACAACAAGATATTAAAGGCTATGACACTCTTCAAACCAACGCGCAGTTTTCACAACGCCTATGTAAATATTCAGAGCTGAGTTCCGTAGAGAAAAATGTTTACACTTCCTTTCTTGTATCTTTTCTTTTCCATCTATTTGGCTTCTGTGTGCCCATTATTAATTCTATACCAAACTCTCTCCAACAGAACTAAAACACAATATGAAAAACCAAAAATCCAAACAATGGATCCAGTGCTCTTTTTTTTCCTCCTGGAGAGGTCCTTCCGAGAGTCTTCTGTTTTGCTCTCTGGTCCTGCTGTCCAGCTGCCATCTAGAAACTTCCATTCACCATCATCCTGGGAATCCCCTTCTTCCTCTGCATTGGATCATCTGCTTCTGGACCACAGACTTTCCACTTTCTTGGTCTACTTCCTTTTCTTCATTAGCACATCCTTTAGTTAGATTCCCAAAGAAGACTGCATGGGACAGAAACTTCCTGAGATGTTTTATAGCTGAAAACATACTCAATCTACCTTCGTTCTTGGAAGTCCACACAATCATTTTCTTTCAAAATTACGAAGAAACTGTTCCAGTGCTGGCTGTTGAGAGGTCTGCCAACATATGGCCCTGGCTTGGGACCATACCCACAAGGACATGACACTTGTATATCATTTTTTCTTTCTTTCTGGAAATATTTAAGGGTTTTACTATATGCCTGACATTGCAGGACTTTATGCTATGTCTTAAAGTGGGTCCATTTCCATCCACTGTGCTAGGGACTCAGTGGTCTCTTAATTTGGAAATTCAAGTATTTCAGTTCTGGGAAGTTTTTCTCTCCCTCTTTCTCTCTTCTTTCCTTACTTTTTTGATGTTCTTTTTCCTTGGGATCAGTTTTATTTCAGTGTTGGGCTTCCTGAACTGATCTTCTAATTTTCTGCCCCCTTGGTTTTTTCTGTTCTACAGTCAGGGAAGTTTTTTAACCTTTTCTTCAAAAACTCCTATTGAACATTTTATTTCTTTTATCATTTTTAAAAATAACCCAAAGCTCTTTATTTGAATCTCCCTTTTTTAAATGCAAGGTAGGGGTCAGGATGGGGTGAGGAGTGTCTTGGTGATCCTTATATAAGCTTTCTACCAGCCCTCCTGTCTGACAGCTCTTTCCTGCACCCCTGCCTTCAAAGACACATGTCACCTCAGAGGCCTGAGCTTTGTGAGAGTCTACAGTAGGCTTTGAATTCCTTCGTGTTCTCTCTCTTTACAAGCTTGGGGTCCAACTTTGGCATGTGTGCTCAGGCACTTTCCACAATCCATCAATTTAACGCCTTCAACATCCTGCTGATGTTGCCTCATTTGATATTGGTCTCTCCTACTAGACTGGGAATCCCATGAGGCCAAGGGCTGGGTTTGTCTTGTTAACCTCTAAACACGACACCTGGCATTTCTAAAGTATTTGTTGAATAAATAAAGTGAAGAGGGCTAAGCTGAGCTTTCAAGGATGAGATGGAAAGGAGAGGCAGAAATGTACTCTGACCACAGGGGCTGGCATGTGCAGAAGGTCGTAGGTGACAGAAAGCAAGGAACATCTAGAACCTGACACAGCTGAGCATTCCTGCAGTGACGAGTGCAAGGCAGGGACTTCCCTGGTGGTCTAGTGGCTAAGACTCTGCTCTCCCAATGCAGGGGGCCCAGATCCAATCCCTGGTTGGGGAACTAGATTCCATAGGCGGCAACTAAGAGTTCACGTGGCGCAACGAAATATCTCGCAACTAAGATCTTGGTGCAGCAAAAAAATATATATATATATAAAAAATTTTACGTCATTTATATTAAAAAAAAATGCAAGGCAGCTAGGGGTGGGGGTGGGTGAGGGTGCAAAGAAAGAGGAAAGGCTGGACAGTGTAGCAGAGACCAGATGGTGGTGTGTCAAGATGGCAGCAAGGCTGGTTCCTCCTGAGGGCTGTGAGGGACCATCCGTTCCATGCCCCTCTCCCAGCTTCTGCTGGCTGCTGGCAGCCTTTGGTTGCTTTGGTTTGCAGAGGCATCACCCACATGCCAGCCGTGTCTGAATTTCCCCTTTTTATGAGGAGACAGTCATACTGGCTGAGGGCCCACTCCGATGACCTCATATTAACGTGATCATCTGCAAACGGCTTATTGCTAAATAAAAGTGACATTCATGGGCATTGGGGATTAGAACTTCAACATCCTGTGTGTGTGTGTGTGTGTGTGTATGTGTGTGTGTGTGTGTGTGTTGGGCAGTGGCAGTTGGGGGGACACAATTCATAAGGGTCTTAGAAAGTGTCACAGTCAGACCTGTATTTCAGACAAATAACGGTACCTCCAATGAGAAGAAGGAGATGTTGAGGGCTGGAGTCGGGGAAAGGAGGATAAAGATCAGACCACTGCAGGTGGCTTGCTTCCACACAGTATAAGGTGATGACAAGCGGTGGGTAGATTCAAGGGACATGTGTTCAGATGAAAGGACAAGAAAGGACTGAGTGGACATATAGGATGAGAGTAAATAAGGGGTAGGAGGGATCAAGGATGCCCCCATTTCTGGATGGGAACCTGGGTGTGGAGAATGGTACCGTTCAATGAGTCAGGAGGTGGCGCAGTGATAAAGAATTTGCAGACGAGGGTACACTCTCTGAGTCAGGAAGATCCCCTGGAGAAGGAAATGGCAATCCACTCCAGTATTCTTACCTGGAGAATCCCATGGACAGAGGAGCCTGGTGGGCTATAGTCCATGGGGTCACAAAGGGTCAGACAAAACTGAGCAGCTAGGCAGGCGCACACACACACACACACACACACACACACACACACACACACAAGACAGGAATTCAGGAGGAGTGCATTTGGAAAAGAGGATTCTGAATTTAGGAAATGCTACCTTATTTCCTCAATTTTCTCAAAGGTTTTATAGGTCTAGCTCTTCTAAAACTGATCTGAAGGACTTGACTCAGTCTTAATGGCCTTGCAATATTTGATCCTGTTACCCATTTTTTATTTTTGCAAACTCTCTTCTCCATGAATGATTATTTATATGTAATTGCAAAATGAATAATTCCATTTTGAAATCCTGCTGTCACCTCAAATACCTAAAACTGAACTCATAGTTCTTCTGACAAAAAAGCTCATCCATACCCCATCCCTAACCTCAGTCCAGCCAGTGGTCTACCGTTAGCCCAGGACAGACCAGAGTATTCTCGAACCATATTTTTTTCTCATTCTCACACGTGGTCAAAATTGCATCTATTTTTCTCTCAAGCGTTCGTGCATGCTCATTCACTTCAGTCATGTCCTACTCCCTCAGTCCGTGGGATTCTCCAGGCAAGAACACTGGAGTAGGTTGCCACGCCTGCCTCCAGGGGATCTTCCTGACCTAGGGATCGAACTTACATTTCCTGCATTGTAGGCAGATTCTTTAACTGCTGAGCCACCAGGGAAGCCCCTTTTTCCCTCATGCTGCTGCTACCGCTGCTGCTAAGTTGCTTCAGTTGTGTCCGACTCTGTGTGACCCCATAGATGGCAGCCCACCAGGCTCCCTCGTCCCTGGGATTCTCCAGGCAAGAACACTGGAGTGGGTTGCCATTTCCTTCTCCAATGCATGAAAGTGAAAAGTGAAAGTGAAGTCGCTCAGTCGTGTCCGAGTCTTCGAGACTCCATGGACTGCAGCCTATCAGGCTCCTCCGTCCATGGGATTTTCCAGGCAAGAGTACTGGAGTGGGGTGCCATTGCCTTCTCCAATCTTGTGCTCTCTGCCTCTTCTACCTTATTTAAGCCCTTACTACCATAACCCTTGGGCCTTGCATCAGCTTCCCGATTCACAATTTCCTGCCTGGCTGCTCCTTAACCCACCCTGCCTCTCACCACTCACTGCATTACTTTTCATAAAGCTACACTGTCCTCCCAACACTGTCCTGCTTGTGAATCAGCTGACAGCACTCATCACTTCCAGGACAGTGTCCAAACTCAGCCTCCATCCATCTTTCAAGCCTCATACTAATACCATAAACCCTCTGGTGCTCTTCAACTGGTCTGTCAACCCTCTGACATGCCTGGCACACCTCTCACTTCATGTGTCAGACTCCCGTGCCCTCTTCCTGCCTGGTCTCCCCACCTCCTATCTATAAATCTCAGTCATTCTCCTAGAATCAACAATAAGACTGGCTACATAATTTATGAACCCCAGTGCAAAGTGAAAACATGGTCTTTCTGTTCAAAAATGATTAAGAATTTTCAGACCCTGACAGCAGAGCATGGAGCCCTTCTGAGCACAGGGCCCAGTGTGGCATGGGCCACACGCTCATGAAGTGACCCCCGATCCAAGAACCCTTCCTTGACCATCAATCTATTCTTTCTTCCCTTCCTAAAATCTATATTGTTTGTTTATAACCCATTCTTTATACTGACAGCATACTACCTTTGTCAGTTAATCTCTATGACTCTCTGTGTTTGCAGCATCTTTGCTGGTTCCTCAAGCTCTTTTGTTGTTGTTCTTGTGGTGGTGTGCTATGCTGTGCTCAGATGCATAGTTGTGTCTGATTCTTTGTGATCCCATGCGCTGTGACCTGTCAGGCTCCTCTGTCCATAGGATTCTTCCGGCAAGAACACTGGAGTGGGTTGCCATTTCCTACTCCAGGGGATCTTCCTGACTCAGGGATTGAACCCACATCTCTTGCTTAGCAAGCAGATTCTTTTACCACTGTGCCACCTGGGAAGCCTCCCAGCTGTTATTAGGAAATTTCTATGTGCCAAGCCCTCAGAAAATAAGATCGAAAGACTCAGTCTCACAAACTGGAGGAGTTAACAATCTGGGAGGTTACCAAACACACTGACAATTATCATCCCCCGTGACAAACACTGTGACAGAGACACGCCCGGGGTACCAGTGGCATGGGAATAGAGAAGCAGGCAGGAAGGCCTCTTAGAAGATGTGGAGCTGAACTTGCCAAAGTGCACAGACGCTGGCCAGGCAAAGGAGCGGAAAGAGAGTGACAAAGGGCATTTCAGAAAGAGGGACCAGCATAGACAGATAGTGCAGAGGATGTTACGTGCCTCTCCCAACTGAAACGTCAGCTTCCAGAGGACAGGAATTGCACCTTCTCCTAGCACCTAACATGATTCATTGCTCATAGCAAAAATACAATAAATATCGGTTCAGTGAGAAGGTAGGTCGATTCTATAAACAGTATGGCATTTCAAAGTTAAATCAGAGAGCAAAAGTAATTAGATGTTTCAAATATACCTCTAAACTTTATACTCTCTAAGCATGACAGTACTTCCACAGAATTTATATATGCAGCTGCCATATAAAGACTGACTCTTACACCTGTTTAATACTAATTTTACTATCCCTTTTTGACAACAGTTCAGTGAAAGATGATGAGAGCTCTTATCGCCAGGTAGATTATAAAAGGAAGAGGCTGCTCATAGCTGCAAATTTTATTTTCACAAAATGTTAAGTACATAAAAATATTATCTCTGCAATGTTTCTAACTATTAAAAAGTTGAATCCAGCACACTACGTGGGCTATGACCATTTCAAAAGCAGAAGGTCTGTGCATCTTTAGTTTATAACAATGCCCTAGATACTCACTGACATTTAATAACCCGTTGGCACCAACAGAGTCATTAAAACGGATGCAGGCTGAAACGTATGCTACCTAAGTTCAACTTCTCATGCAGGAAATACAATATTTTTTCAACTTTTGTAAACAGGTATGCTGCTACTGCAGCTGAGACCATGTTTGAGATGTTCCCAACCACCAAGAATAGAAATACAAGGACAAGAATGTTTAAATAAGCACCAACAAAACAATCTGAAGTAGGGAATGGCAACCCATTCCAGTATTCTTGCCTGGAAAATCCCCTGGACAGGGGAGCCTGGCGGGCTACAGTTCACGGGACCGCAAAGAGTCGGACATGACTGAGTGCCTGAGCATGCACATAGAAAACAATAAAAGAAAAAGTGTGAAGCAAGTATTCAGATAGAAAGCCAGAGCCTTTTATCAATGCAAACCAAAAAATAATCAAAATTTTAAAACACACAAGAAAAATATTTGAGGACGGTAGACAGGAAAAGCAAAAGGACTGAAATTTAAAATTTTAGAGACAAATCCTGATTCCAGGGTACACTAGCAGATCTTGAGTCAGGCATTTCCTCTTTCCTTGGCTGAACTTATATGTACATTGGAGAAAAATACCACCTATATCATAGGGGAACTTCAAAAATTAAATCAGTTGACACACACTAACTGTGGTCCTTGTTAGTGCCAAATTTTACTTGACTCTGAATTCATAACTTGTTATTTATATGAAAATAATGAAATATTTCACTATATTGATTCAAATTCATTCAATCAATCTTTAAAACTCAAATTCAACTGGAATTGATTTTGCATCTACTCTTGCTCTGTGCTGGGTACCATAACACATCTTATTGAATACTTTCAACAAACCCAAGTGGCCTTTACTTTATTTTATCTATTTATTGTTTTTTTATTTGGCTGTGCCAGGCCTTAGCTGCGGCAAGCAGGATCGCTGTTGCCACTTGCCAGGATCTCTAGTTGTAGGCTTGTGGGATCTAGTGCCTTGACCAGGGATTGAACCTGGGCCCCTGCATTGGGAGCACAGAGTCTTAACCACTGGACCACCAGGGAAGTCCTTACTCTATTCTAAAGTAAAGAAACTGAGGCCCAGATGAAAAGTCTTTGTGCTTTCTGTTTATCTGCACTGTAACAGGAAAATATTTCTAGTCAAGTTCTCCATTCTTTA
The DNA here is from genome assembly GCF_002263795.3 of Bos taurus. Lineage (NCBI taxonomy): Eukaryota > Metazoa > Chordata > Mammalia > Artiodactyla > Bovidae > Bos > Bos taurus. The sequence continues at coordinate 16,291,626 of NC_037339.1, forward strand.
AAGAGAGGTATGAATCAGCCACTAATTCTCTACATTCCAGGCCAAAGGAAAGTCAGCATGCTGCTGCTGCTGCTAAGTCGTGTCCAACTCTGTGCGACCCCATAGACAGCAGCCCACCAGGCTCCCCCGTCCCTGGGATTCTCCAGCAAGAACACTGGAGTGGGTTGCCATTTCCTTCTCCAATGCATGAAAGTGAAAAGTGAAAGTGAAGTCGCTCAGTCGTGTCCAACTCTTCATGACCCCATGGACTGCAGCCCACCAGGCTCCTCCGTCCCTGGGATTCTCCAGGCAAGAGTACTGGAGTGGGGTACCATCGCCTTCTCCGTCAGTGAACTCATACGACACAGTTTCCAGATTTCAATCACTCACTCATCAAGCAAGTGTTTATTGTGTACAACGATATGACAAGGAAGACACAAAACAAATCACTGAGGTAAAGAGAATCTTAGGAAACTTGTGTGGTAGAAAGTAAAACCATGAAATAGAAGATTTTAGATTAGTCTGGTGGCAGACAAAAGGAACAGATGGGAAGTGATTGGAAACAGGAAGAATGAGAAAAACAGGGCTGTGGATAAGGTATGAGGCAACAACTGCCCGGCCTGGATGGTAGCAGTGGGCACGGAAGCAAGAGATATTTCTGAGGCTGACTACCTCCAGAAGATACATGAGAAGGTGACTCAAGGATGACTTTGAGGTCAGTCAGCTAAGGAATTCAGGGAAGAGGGATCTCTTGGATAGACATGTGGCATTCAGGGAAGGCAAGGGTGAAATCCACTGGGCCACAAGGAGATGAAATCCACTGGGCCAGAAGGAGATTAGGGCCACACTGAAAACGCTCAGCGGAGCTCACCCGTGCAAAATGCAAGCTACGTAACTGGAGAGTGAGGCTGGGTGAAGGCAGAAGATACAGACTGGAGCTTCATCACCATAGAGCTAACGAAAACCATGAGATGGCGTCCACCTTCCTGCAGGAAAAAGCACTTAGAAGTACATGAGCAGAAGCTCCAGGACTGACATCTTAACATTAAGTGGGAGAATCTAGAAAGACGGTACTGTGGAACCTATTGGCAGGGCAGCAATGGAGATGCAGACATAGAGAACCGACTTGTGGACACAGCTGGGGAAGGACACGGTGGGGCAAACGGAGAGAGCTGCATGGAAATAGATACACTGCTATACGCAAAACAGATCGCCAGTGGGGATTTGCTGTATGACTCAGGGAACTCAAACCCGGGCTCTGGGACAACCTAGAGGGGTGGGATGGGCTGGGAGGTGGGAGGGAGGCTACAGAGGGAGGGGACATATGTATGCCTACGACTGATTCATGTTGATGTGTGGCAGAAACCAACACAATATTGTAAAGCAATTATCCTTCATTAAAAATAAAGTTTTTAAAAAGAGAGGGAGAAAAGAGCCAATTTGCTCAATTTTTTGGCATGTACAGGACTATATTTAAATAAGGCTATTTTGTTATTTCTATTACTTTATAGATTAGATACGATAATAAAGGACTACATTTTATTTTTCTGTATCCAGTAAAGGTTAAGTATCAATAAGAGAGAAGGCATGCACACTTTAAATTCTGTCCATTTTGAGAAGAACTGTACTCAGGGAATGGAAATGACAGCTGAACATGAAGTCTCTTGAACCAAATAGGAATATTAAAAGTCCATTTTCATTTACACCAATGTGTAAGCCCTGCTTCCATCAGCAAGTCCCTGGAAGTGCTCAGCAAGTCTGAAAACGTGCTTCTGCCGCACTGATCCCAACAAATTCACCCACTATTTTCCTCACTCATCCTCCTTACTGCAAGGCACTCAGCCGGACACTGAAAGGTCAGTGGTGCTGAAGATGGACACACTGCTCTTGTGGAGTTCATAGTCTAGTCCATGATGGTTTATACCCTGCCTCTTTGCTTCCAACCCAAAGCAATCAGGATTGAACCTCAGTGACATCTCTATTGTCTTTTGGTCACGTACTTCTTTTTATTTTTTGACTACGCTAGGTCTTCACTGTGGCACGTGGGCTTTCCCTACTTGCACTGTGCAGGCTCTCCAGTTGCGGTGCACAGGCTTGGTTGCCCTGCGGTATGCAGCATCTTAGTTCCAAGACCAGGGATCGAACTCATATCCCCTGCATTGGAAAGTGGATTCTTAACCACTGGACCACCAGGGAAGTCCCTTGTATTTCTTATGGATGAAGGCTGAGGGTGTGGTAACCAGTAAGTGGATAAACTTCTTTTAGATGAACTAGTCAGAAAATGGGACAAATATATGCCCCAGTGGTTACACATTTAAACCTGAGTAGTTGTGTGGTTCCTGCTACCACTCCAGAGGGCTGTGTTGGTTGCTACAGTGAGGTTTGGGGCCTTACAGAGGCTTCCTTGTTGTTGTTCAGTCACTCAGTCGTGTCCGACTCTTTGAGACTCCACAGACAGAAGCACGTCAGGCTTCCCTGTCCTTCACCACCTCCTGGAGTTTGCTCAAACTCATGTCCATTGAGTTGGTGATGCCATCCAACCATCTCATCCTCTGTCGCCCCCTTCTCCGCCTGTGCTCAATTTTTCCCAGCATCAGGGTCTTTTCCAATGAGTCAGCTCTTTGCATCAGGTGGCCAAAATATTAAAGCTTCAACTTCAGCATCAGTGCTTCCAGTGAATATTCAGGGTTGAATTCCTTTAGAAATGACTAGGAGGCCTCTGTTCTCCTTCCTCTCCAAGGGACTCTCAAGGAGAACAGAGGCCTCCTAGTCCTTTATAACCAGTAAGAGGAATAAGAACATGAGACGGAGAAGAATCCTTTGTCACCTCATCTTTCTCATCACATTGCTCCTTCCCATGTAAATCAAGAGAAATGAAGGATAAATGAAAGATAAACAGGAACTTCCCTGGCGGTTCAGCGGTTAAGACTTTGCCCTCCAATGCAGGGGTTACAGGTTCGATCCCTGGTCGAGGAGCTAAGACCCCACATGCCTCGGCCAAAAACCCAAAACATGAAACAGAAGCAATATTGAAACAAATTCAACAAAGACTTTAAAAATGGTTCACACACACAAAAAATCTTTAAAAAGATGAAAAAATATATATTTTTAAAATTAAGAATAAAAACAAAAACAGGCCCTGGAAGAATGAACTTCTCCAAAACTATTTCAGGGGGTGGGGTAGATTCACTGAAGCTACTGAATTTATAAATTTTCATTTTGTAAGTATTCAGAGAGAGGAAGCAAACTTCAGAGGAAGTGTACCAACTCCGCTTACTCTAGCAAGATGGCAGCAGCAGGCATCAGTGAGCACACAGGATTGTTCCAATCTCTAAGCCATTTTCCTGTGTGTGATTTGAGTCATTCTCAAATACCTCCCCAGATCAGAGAGGTAACTAAACTGAGCTAAAGGTGCCAAGTGTAAGTGGCAGGGGCCGACACACTCTGGAAAATGTATGTCTTATCCAAGATAGTAGAAGGAATGAAAATTGTTCAAGAGAAATCAATAATCTGGATTCTTCCGGGAAACCACCTGATGTTTTTTAAATATCAGCAATGGATTTTAAAAAACTTAAATGTCATCTTGGTTAATCTGTGATTCATCCAGAGGTCATCAATTTACAGCTGCTGGTCTATGGCAACTTTGCTGTGTTTGCACGGAAACACGGAACTCATCACAGGTTTAGAAACATGATTCATCTTAGTGCTGGAAATCAGTGCAAGACACACAAGAATGCTAAAATGACCCAAAGGAAGAGGCATACAGCTATAATTGAAATGAAAAAAGAGAAAAATTTTAAACTTTAGAAAGATGAAAAAATAATGACCATTACTGGTGTACATACTGGATGAAGGCTGATAGTAAAAATGATACTAAAAGGTTGATAGCAAATCATGCAAAATGTTGAAACAGGATTGACCTATGTTTTAATTATCACCACCATCATCATCTGCTAGAATCTAGGGGAAAGTCTTTAGTGTGATAAATATCGTATATCTAATATTAATTCAGAGGATGAAAGCTAAGTATTTTGAGTAATAACATTCCACGGCAAATGACTGCTGAAAGTTGTGGCAAAGTATGGGTAAGTCCATTGGTTCAAGGCCTGTTTCACTAAAGCTTGTGTTAAGGTTCTAGCACAGATTCATGCATCCATCCATTCATTTGACAAATATTTATTGAGCAAGTACTATGTGCCAAGTACCATCAGAGACACTGGAGATACTATACTGCATGAATCAAACAAAAAGTTCCTGACCTTTTCAAGTTGGCATTCCAGTTGAGGCAGATAATATATTAATACAAGATACACTGGTTTATTCTATATTAGATGATACGTGATACGTTTTAGGGAGAAAAAAATTGAGTCAGGGAAAGAGAATAGAAGTTTGTGCGTAGAATGTGTGCATCCTTCTGCAGAGAGAAGGGTGAAGTGGATTTAAGATTCCAAATAAGGGGACAGGAACGGCCTCACTGAGAAAGTGACATTTGCATAGACACATGAGGGAGGTGAGGGCTGACGGCGAGGGAGCAGAAGTGGACCAAGACTTGAGGTAGGGCAAGAAAAGTCCAGGCAGAAGGAACAAGCGCAAATGCCCCGAGGGAAAGGCGCATGCGTCACTCTTAATAACAACACGATGAAGCCAAGAACTAGGAAGGGCCAGAGCAGTAGCAGTTGAGGTCAGAGAGGCCTGATCACACAAAGGGTTGGCTTTTTACCAGAATTGGCTTTTTCCCTGCAGGAAGTCACTCCAGGGAAGGCGGTCTAATAAAAGGAGTTACAGGATTTGACATATGTTTTATTTTTACTTCTTTTTGTTTTTTGGCCACGTCAAACAGCTTGCAGGATCTTAGTTCCCCAACCACGGATCAAACCTAAGTTCCATGCAATGGAAGCATGGAGTCCTAACCACTGGACTGCCAGGGAAATCCCTGACATGTTTTCAAAGAATCCTTTGGACTGCTGTCTTGATTGAACTAAAAGAGAGCAAAAGCAGGGTCAGTGAGACCAGCTGGGAGCTGTTGCAATAATCTAGGTGAGAGACAACAGTGGTTTGGACTAAGGTCTTGGCAGCGGAGATGGCAAGAAGGCATCAGATTCTGTGTAGATTTTGACATCAGCGCTGAAAGGATTTGCTGACCTGCTCTGCAGCACATGAGAAAATGAAGAGTCAGTGATGACTCCAAGGGCTCTTGCCTGTGTCATCAGAAGGATGGAGCTGGCATTAACAGACATGGGGAAGACTGGATGAAGAGCAGGTTTGAGAGGGTGGGGAAGAACAGCAAGAATTCAGTTTGAGACCCTTTAAGCCTGATGGGGATCCAATTAAGAGATGCTGAGTAGGCAGTTGGATACAGCGTCTGGAGGTCCACACTGCAGGTTTAAATTTGAAGTCATCAGCATATATTCAGTATTTAAGGCTGTGAGGTTGGATGAGATCACCTACAGGGTAAATACAGATAAAGAAGAAAACAGATCAAGTTCTGAGCTTTGGGGCACTCCAACATAAAAGGTTAGGAAAATGAAGAGGACCAGTAAAGCATACTAAGAAGGAATCCGAAGAGAGATAGGAGATAAATCAGATGACTGTGATGACCTAAGGCCTAGGGAAGATAGATCTCAAGTTGAGAAGATTCAACCTCTGGAAAGCTGCTGATGGTCATATGAGGACAGACAGCAACTGACCACTGGACCCAGAAACATGGAGGCCGTGAGTAAACAGGCGAGAGCAGTTTGATGGAAGAGAGGGAATAAAGTCCCATGGGAGAACGGCTCCAAAAGAATGGGAGGGATGAACTTGGAGACAGCAACTATAAACCGATTTCAAAAGGCTTATTGTAAGGGGAAGCAGAGAAATGTTGCGGAAGCTTATTCAAGGGGGAAGTGGGCTTAAGAGATTTTTTTTTTTTAAGACAGGAGTAATAACAGTTTGTTCCTAGGATTCCAGGAATTGCCCAGCAGAGAGAAAGATAAAAATAATCCAAGAGACAGAGGAGAGATCTGTTGGAGCAATTTTCTTGAATAGATAAGAGAAGATGAGCTCCAGTGGATAAATGGTGGGGTTGGCCTTGGTTAAGAGTGGGACAACTCATCCACAGAGTGAATGGCCACAGGGACTGAGACGCGGGACTGTGGGAATTCTGATCGCTTTTTTTTTTTAAGGATCAATTATGGTGCGTTTTTTTAAAGGATTTTTTTTTTTTGAGGATCATTTTTAAAGTCTTTCCAATATTGTTTCTGCTTTATGTCTTGATGTTTTGGCTGAGAGGCACTTGGGATCTTAGCTCCCAGACCAGAGATTGAACCCTTGCCCTCTGCATTGGAAGGCGAAGTCTTAACCACTGGATTGCCAGGCGAAGTCTTAACCACTGCCTCTATTTTCACAATGAAGGATTTGGGGAAAGGAGCCGTAGAAGGGTTGTAAAAAACTATTTAATACAAATAATTGTCTAGGAGTTTGGAAGAGTGAATGCTTTAGGAACAGAGGGTATGATTGCTGAGCAATATCCAAGGCTAGGGATTATATTTTTAAAAATATTTTTCTTTTAATTTCTTAAACTTTCATTTTTGAAGTCATTTCAGAATTACAAAAAACGACACAAAAATAGTTCAAAAGAATTTCCATATGCATCTCACTCAGCTTCCCCAAATGTTAACATCTTATTTAATCACAGTACGAGTGTCCATATCAGAAAGTTATCACAGATCTACCTTCACTAAACTACAGACTTAAACTACTGAAATTTTGAAAAACTTTCAAATTTAGCAAACTGTCGTATGAATGTTCTTTTTCTAGACTAGGATTCAATCCACAATCCCATATTCTACTTAGTTGTTTTTTCAGTCTCCTCTAATCTGGGACAAGTCTTCAATCTGTCTTTCATCACCTTGACACCTTCGAAAAGGCTAGTCACAGAAGATGCCTCTGTTTGGGCTTGTCTGTCTCCTCACAATTTAAATCAGATCTGTGTTTTTGACAAAAGTGAGGTGTCCTTTTCAGTTCACTGCATCATGGGCCACATGACCTCTGCCAGGGTCTTCCACTGTAAAGGTACGGTTTCCTTTGTAATTAATAATGACAATTAGGTGATCATGGATTTTAAAATATAAGCATTCTGCATGGTTTTCCTCCCACCCCCACACATCTCCACTGGAGTAGGTACTGAGCAGGTGGAGGGCTGATTTAAAAACGTGGTTTATTAAGCGAGGACCTCAATCAAGTTATAACCTTGAATAGTTGCAGATGCCATTAAAGAGAAGGGTTAACAGCCTCAATAGATTTTCAATGTAAATCAAGATAATCAATACAGAAAAAGATGTTTGACAGACTGATTATCAAAGAAGATAAACTGTCCTGATTTTAAAGTTTTCCAAGACTGGTTGATTTATACCCATCTTTACAGGAAATACTCCTGGGAAATACTTCTTAAATCCATTTTTGTCATAACAGACTTAAGTAAGCATACTTGTTGATGTGTGGCAGGGGCCACCATAGTCTTGTGAAGTTATTGTCCTACAATTAAAATAAATAACTTAATTAAGAAAAAAAGAATATTTTATAAAAAAATAAGTATATCTGAAAACAGCCTTCTGAAATATATCCTGTTCATAAGTAGAAAAGATGTTCTAGACTTTCATTCATCCATCTAACAAATATTTATTGGACCAATGTGTAGTTCAGTCACTAAATTGTGTCTGGCTCTTTGGGACTCCACAGACTGCAGCACGCCAGGCTTCCCTGTCCAATATCAGGTCCCAAATTTGAACACCTGATTTGTACTACAGGTCATAGAAAAAAAAAAAAAGATGTGCCAAATACCTAATTAAAACATTCCAGGGGCTCCATGAAAAATCAAGTGAAAGTGAAAGCTGCTCAGTCATGCCCCGCTCTTTGTGACTCCATGGACTATACAGTCCATGGAATTCTTCAGGCCAGAATACTGGAATGGGTAGCCTTTCCCTTCTCCAGGGGATCTTCCCAACCCAGGGATCGAACCCAGGTCTGCCACATTGCAGGTGGATTCTTTACCAGCTGAGTCCCCAGGGAAGCGAAAAGTCAAGGTTCTCCCAAATGAAACTGAAAATACGATGAAATATCCTGAACTTCTGATAAAGTAGATGTGCCTTATTACACATTTTTCTTGAGATAGGATCTTGAGCTACTATGTGGCTTCAGCTGTATACTCTCAAAGAAATGGCCAGGGGCGAGATGAAAAACATACCAGACTACAAGTCAAGAGAGCCCGGATCTAACTTTGACTGAGTTTCAACCTGTGTGGCCGATGAAGTCTGCAGAGCAAGGTGATTAAGAGCGCATGCTCTGGAGTTACACAAGCTTAGGTTCCTAACCTAGTTACTAGGGTTATTGCCTTTGTGCCTTTGGACAAACTTCTCAATTCCTCTAAGTCTGTTTCTTCATCACAACAGGAGCAGTAAACAGCACTCACAACCTAGCCTAGTTACAAGCTACACGAAGAGATGCACAGAGCGAATTTAGCAAAATGAACAATACACAGCATATGCACCGAACAAAGTCATAGCTAACAATCTTCATTATGGTTACTATTATTATTAGTCCAGAGAAGGCAATGGCACCCCACTCCAGTACTTTTGCCTAGAAAATCCCATGGATGGAGGAGCCTGGTAGGCTGCAGTCCATGGGGTCGCTAAGAGTTGGACACGACTGAGCGACTTCACTTTCACTTTTCAGTTTCATGCATTGGAGAAGGAAATGGCAACCCACTCCAGTGTTCTTGCCTGGAGAATCCCAGGGATGGGGGAGCCTGGTGGGCTGCCGTCTATGGGGTCGCACAGTGTTGGACACGACTGAATCGACGCAGCAGCAGCAGCATTATTATTAGTCACCATTCTGCACTTCATTCTACATAACTGTAAAATGAATGGCAGCAACTAGACCAGAATTTCCCTAACATGAATAAAAATCTGGAAAAAATGATCCCAAACTTTGCGAGTTGTCTTTATCTTTATTAAAAAGCAAACATAAAACTTGGCATAAACTGCGTATGCCATTAGATTCCTAAAATATAAATCCAAAATCAGGTTAAAATGAAATTCAAAACAATAAGAACCAAATCAAATTAAGCATTTTAATGAGGCTAGTGGTGATTTTCTGGAATCAAATCGCCTCATGAACGTGGTGCCGCTCCCCTGTGGTGCAGCCCTTTTGTGTTCACCACTCACATTGTCTTCTGTGTTCTCATTTTTCCCGCTTCACTTTATTTGACCTACTGCAGCCTTCAGTGGCATCGCTTGGCCTTCACTTTACATGAACTCATGATTTACTTGGAGCTGGTTCTTTCTCATTAGCTCTTGAAAATTATGGGAGGAAGCTGGCCTCAATTCCAGATGCGTCTCTTAATGCCGATACCATGGATTCCCAGCTCCAAGTCTTTTAGTCACTCTCTACTGCCTGTCAGGATCCTAATATTTAAGTCTCTCCCAGACTTACATTTTCAGCCTTACCTACCCAACTTCTCTCTAGCCAACCTAGGAGAACTCCATCATAAATTGAATTTCCATGTCCCTTCAAAACTTGTATGTTGAAACCTAATCTCCAGGGTGATGGTTCTGGAGGTGAGGTCTCTGGGTGGAACCCTCATGAATGGGATTAGTGCCCTTATAAAAGAAACCTGGAGAGCGCCCTTGTCTCTTCCATCATGCCATCATGTAAAGGCACAACAAGAAAACAGTCACTTACGGAACAGAAAATCGGCTTCGGCAGACACCGAATCTGCTGGTGCCTAGATCTTAGATTTTCCCGCTTCCAGAACTATGAGAAATAGATGTTTACTAGGCACCCAGTCTGTGGTATTTTTGCTATAGCAGCTAGAAAAGACTAAGACACTTGCAAAATATTCCTTTAGAACTTGCTGAGATTTTCTTTATGGCCAAGTAGGGATGGTCGGAGAAGGCAATGGCACCCCACTCCAGTACTCTTGCCTAGAGAATCCCATGGATGGAGGAGCCTACAGTCCATGGGGTTGCTAAGAGTTGGACACGACTGAGCTACTTCACTTTCACTTTTCACTTTCATGGATTGGAGAAGGAAATGGCAACCCACTCCAGTATTCTTGCCTGGAGAATCCCAGGGACGGGGGAGCCTGTTGGGCTGCCGTCTATGGGGTCGCACAGAGTTGGACACGACTGACGCTACTTAGCAGCAGCAGCAGCAGCAGAGATGGTGATTGCAGCCATGAAATTAAAAGATGCTTACTCCTTGGAAGGAAAGTTATGACCAATCTAGATAGCATATTGAAAAGCAGAGATATTACTTTGCCAACAAAGGTCCATCTAGTCAAGGCTATGGTTTTTCCAGCAGTCATGTATGGATGTGAGAGTTGGACTGTGAAGAAAGCTGAGTGCCGAAGAATTGATGCTTTTGAACTGTGGTGTTGGAAAAGACTCTTGAGAGTCCCTTGGACTGCAAGGAGATCCAACCAGTCCATTCTAAAGGAGATCAGTCCTGGGTGTTCATTGGAAGGACTGACGCTAAAGCTGAAACTCCAATACTTTGGCCACCTCATGCGAAGAGTTGACTCATTGGAAAAGACCCTGATGCTGGGAGGGATTGGGGGCAGGAGGAGAAGGGGACGACAGAGGATGAGGTGGCTGGATGGCATCACTGACTCGATGGACATGAATTTGAGTGAACTCCGGGAGTTGGTGATGGACAGGGAGGCCTGGCATGCTACAATTCATGGGATCGAAAAGAGTCGGACACAACTGAGTGACTGAACTGAACTGAACTGAGGCATCAATCTTGGTCAATATTTCTTGTGTACTGAAGACACTGTGTGTTTTCTGATTACTGGATACAGTTATCTATAAATGCCTGTCAGATCAAACATCAGTTGGGTTGTTCAATTCTTCTATATCCTTAATAATCTTTTGTTTGCTCAAGCTCTTAGTTACTGAGAAACGTGTTTTTAAAAGATCCCCATTTTAGAAGTGAATTTATCAATAACATCTCCTTGTAACTTGGTCGATTTTTTTTTCATGCATTTAGAAGTTATGTTGTTTGGTACAGACAGTCTGATGTTGGCATATCATCTTGATGAATCATTTCCTTGCATCCTTAAAAAATAAGTCCATGAGAGACTACTTTGCAATATTCGTATACTTTTTGCCCAGCCTAATGGTCCACTTCCTTGACACTTCATTGGCTAAGGTGTAGATTTTCTAGTTCTGGAGAATGGGTGTCAGTTTTGAGGACATTCTCATTTAATTCTCACAATAACTCCACGTAGGGGAGGCACCATTACTGTCTCAGTTTTACAGATGTGAACATTAACAGCCAGATGGTTGAGAAACTTGATCAAAGTTATACAGCTAGTAAATGGTGGAGATGGTACTCAAACCATGCTTGTTTGGCTTTGGGGCCCAAATATACATAATATCTCATCTTAAATAGCTGAGGTTGATAAACTGGGTACATTAGGTACACACATACACATACACACACACACACACACACACACACACAAAGATCCCTTCAAAATCATCAGGGGGAATAAATACTAAAATATAAACGTAGGCAAGACACTAGAAGAAGTCATTTATAATATAAAACAGTAATAAACAGAGAAAAAGATGTTTAAGCTCATTAACAATCATATGCTAATTAAAATAAGATGTTACTTCCCACCTATTAGTGTAGCAAAGATTAACAAATTGATGAATTCCCAGGATCAGTTAGACTGAAGGAAAATAACTACTCTTACATACAACTGGTGGGTGCTTAAATCAAGACTTCTAGAAGACAAATAGGGAATATGTAATATGGAAAAAAATTCTCACATTTTTGAGAGAACAGTAAGGTTATAAAATAGCAATGGGGCAGAATATTTTAAAATTTAAATATATATATGTGTGTGTGTACATGTATATAAAATACTGTTAATTATCTACATCATATCAAACTGTTAACAGTAGTTATCGCTATTTGAAAGAGTTACAGGAAATTTTTCCTCTCTCTTTTTTAATCTGTATAATTGATTTTTCGACAATAAACATACATTAATTTCCTGACTCCTGAGCCTGAAAAATCAAAGGCTGGGATTGGAAAGAGTAAAGTAGGTCTGTACTGTCCCATAAGATGGCTGAGATAAAATATCAGGTGAAAAAAATTAAGTTACCAAATACTATAGATAATATAATCTCTTCACATAAAAGTTATATATTATATACATCATATATATATATAAATTCTAGATTATTATACACACCAAACATTTAGGATTGGGGAGAAGCCAGAGAAGACATTTATTTTCTATCCTTCTGTATTATTTTTTCCCAATAAGCATTAATCAGTTTGTAATTAAAACATTCAATTAAAAATATGAAAGTTGGAAGAGCCGCTGATCAAAATCCATCAAGCAGGCACATATTTTTGTTCATTAAATCACAGAAATATCAAACTCAAGTGCTTCCATCCACCAAAGCTTAACAGATGTTATTTAATGGCAAATAACATTACCCAGTCTAATACCTGAAAATCAAATAGATTTATAGACATTCTTACTCTAAGACTAGTATATGGAAATATACCAGTGTTGGTATAACTGAATTGAATATTGGAAAATACTGGTCAATGCTGGAAAGTACTAACATATTCAATAATTATTTAGCTACACATGCTAATTGGGGATTCCCTGGAGGCTCAGCAGTGAATAATTCGCCTGTGATGCAGAAGACACAGGACACTCAGGTTCAATCCCTGGGTCAGGAAGATCCCTTGGAGGAGGGCATGGCAACCCACTCCAGTATTCTTGCCTGGAGAATCCCATGGACAGAGGAGCCTGGTGGGCTACAGTCCTTAGCGTCAAAAGAGTTGGACACAACTGAAGTGACTGACCATGCACACACACACCTATTGATTAACTGATCAATAACAGCTCATGAATGTAAATTAGTCATAGAACCTCAGAGCATGAATATGGAAGGAGGCTTAGAGGTGAGGAAACAGGTTCTCAGAAGAAGACCATGGGAGGCAGTAATAGTCCCCTGAGTCCCAGTTCAGTTTTAGAAAATTTCTAGATGGATAACACAGATGACAACCATCCCAACAGTTCTAATGGCTCTTCCTATGGAGACTGAGGATGGAGCTCTCCTAGAGTGACTCAGTAAAGGTATTTCTTATTTCACCATCGCACATTCAACAAACATACCCATTGTTTAAAAAACAATGTATAAAACCCTATAAAGGGCAATTTACTGTTTTAGGAGACAGGATCTTGATCTTATCTCTGATTGGGGCTGTGGTACTTCCAACTTCCTGTGCTTCACCCAGACCCCTTCAAAAGCCTGTCCTTTCTAAGAGAGTTACTATGAGGCACCTGGCAGAGAGGTGCCTGTTCATCTCTGTGCAGATGTTCCTGAAGGGCAGAGGTCATCTGGGGGAGTCCTAGAGGTCAAGCAGGAGACACAGTCCTCACTTGCATTTAACCAAAGTCCTTCCCTCTGAGGCTGCCTCATCCTCCAGCCACAAATGGTTAACTCAGAAAAATTCTAACCTCTTCATAGACATACCTTTCACAACTAGAGCAAGTTCTTGAAGCATTCAGTGTTCTAATACTTCCACATGTTATAGAAAACACTTCTCTCTGAAAATGACTTTTTCCTCTTGAAAATAATAAATAAATAAAATAATTTTTTTTTTTTTTTTTGCCAGACTACATGCCTTGTGGGATCTTAGTTCCATGACCAGGGATTGAACTTCTATCCCCCGCAGTGAAAGTGTAGAGTTTTAACCACTGGATCACCATGGAATTCCCAAAATGCATGTATTAAAAACACCTTGGACCAAGTCTAGTCCTCAGGTGTGGGTCTAGAAATTACAGCTGCTCTAAATCATTAAGAGCTGTAATCTCTTCTTATAGCTCACAGGACGAGATTAGCAAAACCGGTCCTTCTTGTTCCTAACGAAATAATTCCTACTATGCAAATGGTGGCAAGCCGGATTTGTTACACGCGTGGTTCCACTTTCAATCACTGTGGTGGCTCACCTTAGCTCCTCACTGACCCCATCTCCCTTCACTGGGGACATCAAGTGCCTCACAACTATGTGCTGAGAAGAAGCAGAGACCGAAAGTGAGGAGATGTTTTTTTCTCCTCCCCAAAGGGATCACTTGGGCAAAGTGATATGCAAAGGTACAAATCCTCTCTGGAAGCAGTCCTTTGCAATGCAGGGAGTCTGGGTTTGGGAAGAAGGGGATGGTCTGGTTTCCTTAGATGTTGTTGGAAGAAGAAGTGACTAAAAGTATCTCCGGATGGGTCTGATACAGGTGGTTTGGGGAGTGATGGGGGTGCGGGGTTCCTGGGTGCAAGGGAAGTACCCCACCAGAAATGGCATGCAAGGTCTCCATGACTCAGGACAAGGTACCCTCTAACGAGAAGCAGGAGCACAGACTTACTCTCATGCTATTTGGTGGTTGGCTGAAAATCTCTTGTAGTTACGGAACCTCTTCTCTAAAGCAAGTCTTAAGCAGAGCCATATATTAACACGTCAAACAGATTAAAAGCGTAGTTTCTTTGCTTGGAATTGCAGTGGAGGGAAGAATAAAGCCCCATAATCTGTCTTCCCTAAAGCCCCTGAGCAGAGCTGGACTCCATATCTCTCCCATTGGAGGGTATTGGTTCACCTGGAATAACTGGCAGGGTGGAGGAAACGAAGGAACAGGGTGAGGAAAAGAGCAATGTCCTGGGACTCATGGATTTCAATCCTGATATAACGTTCGACATCAAAACTTCCAGGAGCGAAGATCCCGTGTGCCTTACCGCCAACAAACCAAAGCATAGAAGCAATATTATAACAAATTCAACAGAGACTTTAAAAACGGTCCACATCAAAAAAAAAAAAAATCTTTAAAAGAAAGCATAAAGGTGGGGTGATTGAGACTGTTGTAAATCTTGAACTGTCAAAAGCAAACTTGCTGTATGATACTGAAATAAAAGGGATGGTTCTGTGTGACCAGTTGTGGTGTAACAAGTGAAAAGTTCTTCACCAACACAGAGCATATCAAGCACCACAACAGGTCCAGGCAACCGGTGCTCTTGCCTACCCACGGTCCCCGCACACAATTTAAGCCACACAACTTAGGACAGACGGCATAATATGGCTTCACTGGTGGCTCAGTGGTAAAGAATCCTGCCAATGCAAGAGATGTGAGTACGACCCCTGGGTCAGGAAGACCCCCTGGAGAAGGAAATGGCAACCCACTCCAGTATTCTTGCCTGGAGAATTCCATGGACGTAGCAGCCTGGCGGGCTGCAACCCATGGGATCACAAGAGTCCGATACAATTTAGCAACTAATCAACAACACTTAGGACCAAGGGCATAAAACAGTAAGATAGGTTTGAAAAACGAATCCACCATATTTACTGTTTATGATCATAAATTGCTACTTGCCTTAGAATGAAGAGTAAGTTCATTACAAAGCATTTCTGCTCACCTACGGATCTAAATGCTAGACGTCTTTTTTTGAGGACTGAACCAAGAGCAAGGAACTTCTACACCTCATGGGAACTGCATGTGCCTTTGAAGTTTGGTACAAAACCCTAGAAGGTCCCAAGGAATCAGTAGATTGTTCTCCCAAAGTCCGGAGCGCACATTAGAGAAAAAAAAAAAAACAGAAAAATATATGCTTTCAGAACATCTTTCCCTCTAGCAATTCCAAAGAGGGTCACTCTGCAGCTCTTTTGGGCTTTTTCACTTTTGTCTGGCTCGCCAGCTGGCCTGGAGGACACGGAGAACAAGGCAGCTTTCATCTCTGGGTCACTGGTTGACATCCATCATGGATTAGGTCCAGTTCCATCCATGTGGATGGCGACTCACGGACTCCACTCACCTGAACGACACGGGTCAAGGCACACCCTGCACCAGGACATTGTCAGGCACGAGCTGTCCCACGGTTGCTCCACAGCCCAGAGGGGCATACAGACCAATGACAGAACAGAGGGCCCTGCCCGGAGCATTGGTTAACGACCTGAGAACTGCATGCCTCTTTCACCAACATATCAGAGATGTTAGCACACCAAGTGTGATATTTTATGGATAATTGCCCAGGAGTCACCCTTGAACCCTCCAAATAACTTCAGTTAACATCAACTATAATCACATAAAGCAGGGACAACACAGACGGGAAATCTGAGCCATTTGTTTTTAATCACTAGCATCTAATGAGAACTCAACTCTACCCTGCAAGAACTTAAGTCCTTGACCCAGTTCTCTTTTTAAATCCTCACAATACGCTGAGTCAGGTACCATTTTACCCCAATTTTATAGGTGAAGAAACCACAGGAGGTTAGAGGGGTTGAGTAGCTGGATCAAGGGCATAGAGTTATCAAGCGGTGGCCAGGGATCTGAACACAGCAGAGCTGAGCTATGCTGCTTTTGGTTGGGACTTGATGCAGATAACACAATTTTCAATTAACATGAGAACTCTGGGGTAATATACAACATAAAATCAACACTTAGACGAGTCCCTTCCACATGGTAAGTAACCACCATCAACATTTCATCACTCACAGAATGAAAGACAATGCTTAGTCAACTTAACGTTAAGGAAACAAATATTATTTACCTTTTTCTGGTGAAGGACACAATCATACAACATATACAGATGCCTAATATCATCTGAAGGGCTTGCCAGGTAGCTCAGTGGTAAAGAATCTGCATGCCAATACCGGAACAATAGAAGACACAGGTTCGCTCCCTGGGTCAGGAATATCCCCTGGAGAAGGAAGTGGCAACCCACTCCAATTTTCTTGCCTGGAGAATCCCATGGACAGAGGAGCCTGGCGGGCTACAGTCCACGGGGCTGCGAAGAGTCAGGCACGACTGAGCATGCGTGCAACACGTGCACGCACGCACAATATCAGCAGGTCACAGATAACCTAAAACAATCACTGAAACTAAGGAAATACAGAAGTCTTTCTGAGTATTCCAGGTAGTGTGACTCAATAACATTATTCTACCTGACCAACGTAATAAAAAATGTTTGAAAATTTAAAAACTTCAAGTTGTCATAATTATTTATAAATAAAGCCTTTGAAAAGATTTAAAATGTCATTTTAATGTCTAAAATTATAAAGCTTCCCAGTGAATCACCTGTTGTTTTCTTAAAGTTTAAAGTTGAGCACCTAGAAAAGAGCTTTACGCATAATTTCCAATAAATCATTCTGGAATGAATGGCTGAATTCATGAATGTGCTTTTAAAACAGATAGACATTGTTCTTTCATTACGTTTGGGATTTTTTTTTTTTTATTCTGTGATGCAGGTTGTATGCTGCTGCTGCTGCTGCTGCGTCGCTTCAGTCGTGTCCGACTCTGTGCCACCCCATAGAGGGCAGCCCGCCAGGCTTCCCGTCCCTGGGATTCTCCAGGCAAGAACACTGGAGTGGGTTGCCATTTCCTTCTCCAATGCATGAAACTGAAAAGTGAAAGTGAAGTCGCTCAGTCGTGTCCAACTCTAGCGACCCCATGGTCTGCAGCCCACCAGGCTCCTCCGTCCATGGGATTTTCTAGGCAAAAGTACTGGAGTGGGGTGCCAGTGCCTTCTCTGGCAGGTTGTATGACCTTCCCTTATTAATAATTTTTTTGGAAAAAAAAAAAAATCCCAGGACTATCATCCTGAAAGACAACAAGAAAAAACTAAATAACTGGTTAAAAATTAAGAACAGAAATGAAGTTTTTGCTTGTGCAACAAGACGTGTTTGTGTTAGTGTGTGTTAGTCGTTCAGTCGTGTCCAACGCTTTGCAACCCCATGGACTACACCCACCAGGCTCCTCCGTCCATGGGATTTTCTGGAAAAGAATACTGCAGTAGGTTGCCATTTCCTTCTTTAGGGGATATTCCCCATCCAGGAATTGAACCCAGGTCTCCTGCATTGCAAGCAGACTCTTTACCGTGAGATAGGAGAGGTTTAAAAAAAAGAAGCTACTTTAAAATATCTTTATTAACATTTAAGAAAATACAAAATTGTTCTGTATGAAGCAGAATGAAAGAACATGAAACAAAAGTATATGTTTAAGCCACTGTGACTGATAAAAAGAGTAAAGACATTTTTTAGTATATATATAAAAAACTCAGGTCAAGAAAATACCTCCTTTTCAAAAGCATTTTTGTGCCTTGGCTTACCTTGGAGACTTAACGGTTTACCCAATGTGCTCTCAAAATGAACTATTCATTTTTTAAAAGAACTTCTAAGAATTAACACGAGCATAAACATAAAAATCACTGCCGTTATTTCCATAAAGTAAAATGCTAAATTAAATTTACGCTGACCAAACTATTCCAGAAACCTCCAATCCTTTTAAAAAGGAAAACAAATTAACAGAGCCTTATATAGAAAACAGAGAAAATTTCTACCAACAGTTTCTACACGATTCCAACAAAACTGAGTCTTTTCACCAATAGCAAATCTGAGATCCCCCAAGTATCCCCCACTCATTAGAAAAATCAATAGCACTACCTGCTGGGTGTACAAGGTTGCTTGTGCACAAGGCTTTTATCTCATTTTTAGCAACACTTTTAAAAAAATGCAGGATGTACACAACCTTGGCACTCACCATTACCGTGGCCTCCTGAACACAATCTGTTAAAAGTGTTGTGGTTCAGTTTGTCAAGCTTCATCGCACAGTTCTGCCAAACTGCAAAGCTAATGGGACAATCAAAAGGCTGCCTATACTGTACATCAGGTAAAGGAAGCCTTTAAAATCAAAGAGGGAGTTGTATTATTTAAAGAGACATGATTATTTAAACAAAAACAAGGAGAAAATGAGATTGAGGCTGCAATACTCTCCAAAAAATTTTTTTAATTAATAAATTAAGTAAAAATAATAAAAGAACCCAAATTGAATGTAATGTGTACTTTCTAAATCTGGCCTGCACTTGTATATCATTTCCATAGATAAAGCATATAATTTGTGTTAGAAAAACTGATATATATGTGTGTGTATATATATACACACATATAACACCAAGCCATGAATTTAATTTTCATAATCACAATCTCATTTGCCTAAACATTGCATGCTAAATAACAGAAGTAGGAAGCAGTGGAAGACAAAATATTCACACCTCTGGAGGTTACATATTAATCAGCCCTAGTTTCTGCCTGGTATTTGCGAGAAGAAATCTGCAGGCAATGAAGCCTGATGCCTGATTCCATGTGTGACAAAGCATTTTTTAAAAAACTATTGATAAGCATATTGCTTTGATTTTTGACTATGCAATCCTAAGCATAAATTTCAAAGGCCAAGCACTGGTGGGTAAAACTTAATCTCAGTAGTTCTTGCAGTTCAAACAACTTTTATGAGGACAGAGGGGGTAAAAAGTGCAAGTGTTAAGTCTCTCAGTCAAGTCCAACTCCTTGCCACCCCATGGACTCTAGCCCGACAGCTCGTCTGCCCATGGGATTCTCCAGGCAAGAATACTGGAGTGGGTAGCCATTCTCTTCTCCAGGGGATCTTCCTGACCCAGGGATGGAACCCATATCTCCTGCATTGCAGGCAGATTCTTTACTATCTGAACCACAAGGGAAGCCCCAAGAGGATAGGAACCCGGCTCTATCTATTGGAACATAAACCTTTTTTATGGGTAAAAATATAAACATCTTTCACACTTACAAAAAATGCACAACACATATTACTTGAGATAAAATCTAGCAAATCAGATTTGCGTATTGTCAACTCTCTCATCTTGCTGAGAAGCTAATTCATCTATGCAGTGGATACAGACAAAAATGGAATAAATTCATGGTCTGGGGCAGCAGTGTAATCGGGACATAGCTATTTTAAAATTAAAAGAAACCACATGCAAAGGAAAAGAAGGTGCAGAATATTTCCCAGAATCTGATTAAATACTTTTTTGACTTTTCCACTTTTTAAAATTGACTATTTAAAAATGTATGCTTGTTCCTACGGAGAAAAAGGAAGAGTAGTTAGGGAGAAAATCTTCAAATATCCCTAAAGTTACAAAGATTTACACACAAGTCTCATCTTCCAACAGCTGTTACTAAAGTTCCTACACTTGTAAAATAAAGCACAACAAAACACAAGACTGGAAGGAAACTCCATCTACTTTACTTTCTGAGTTGGGATTCACACACCTGCCTAATGAATTTTCTCTCTCACACTTTCTCCCTCAAATCTCCAAAGAGACGTATGCACATTCATGCAAACACACACGATGTATCAATTACTGGACATGCAGGTTCATCAACACCACGACCCAGGTCACAAATCACGAAATGAATCAGGATAAATAACGAGGGCAGTGAGAAATGGGTTTCTTTCAAAGCCCGCTCGATCCTTTTATGCCCTATTTCTTTCTACAAGTTTCCTCTTCAGCGAAGAACTTTAAAGGATCAGGAAGACAAAACAGGTTGCATTAAAAGAAGAGAAACAGAATGCTCGCTATTCTGGAGCCCTGCAAAATCAGCCAGGCGACTAAGGCTGCGCAGAAGTGCAGGACGAAAGAACACCAGCCCGGACCCTAGATACCCGAGTTAAGCATCTTGCAAGTGAGAAAAGTAAATACATGATAGTGGTCACTGTCATTAAGAATAAAAGCAGTAATAACGATCGTCACCACGGGGTTCCGTACAGCAGGTGCACGTGGAGCGGGCTTCTCCTGCAGTCGCGCACAGCGGCCGACGAAGGCTAGAGGGCTCCGCGCGCGCCGCCCGCTGGGGCGGGACCAGCTGAGCGGGGCTCCGCGGGCGGGTGCGCGCCCCGCCCGGCCCCGCCCTCCCTCCTGCGCCTGCGCGCCCGGCAGAAGGGACGTGGGTATTGGCTTCTGGTTGCTAGGAGACTTGCCCGCTTGGCCCCACCTGGCCGGCGGGTGAAGGTGACCTGGGTGAGTGCTTTCTTTCGGGACAGCATCCCGCCGGAAGACCTGCGACCTCACTTCACCTTAATCTGCCTCCGTTCCCAGGAAGAGGAGATTAAAAAAAGGAAAAGCTGATTGTTTTGAAAAGCAGCTGATTGCCCTAAAGGATAGCATCGGGGTCCAACTTTTCCAGGCACCTCTTCCAAAAATAAGAACGGGAAATTACCAGCATCAAGTGGGACGTACTACCAGGAAACAGATCGTGAGTGCTTGCGTGCCAAGTCATCTTTGGAGGGGTATAAAGCAGGCCATTTGTGCTCCGGAGCGTACCCGTCTAGACTGACAACAGAATAGCCATGTACTAGGCTCTTTGATACGACGAAGCACACAATATTTGGTTCGATCTTCAGGCATCATTTCTAAACAGTACTAATCGGGACTGGGATTGTAGAAAATCTCATTATATTGAAGGCATTTTATTTGGGGGTTAAATAGTTACGGGCCAACTGTAGTGACTGAATTTAAAATAAGTCATTATTACAGAAAGAAAACAACTTTTTGGTGAAGAGTTAGATATTGTGGATTTTCAGAGGCCATGGAGGGACTTCCTCACCTTTTTTGACGAAAAACTCTTCCTAGTTTATAAATTGATAACATTTTGGAGGTAGGAGAGAAAATGAGTGTCATTTCTACCATTCTGGAAAAGCAGTATTTACTAGCTGAAATAACACTGCCAGATTGAATTTTTGGTTAACATTTGAAATTTTAAGATGGTCCTGATTGGTAATAGTCTATGTATTTTTACATTTTGTGTTAATTATAAGCCAAAATTTTATCTAGATTCTTTCTATAAGACTTAAGGAATTGTTTTTCTTACCCTCTTTTTCTTTTACAGAATTCTGCTTGGACTCAGTATAGTATTAGCACGGAATGATTTTCATTAGGATTTAATCTGGATTCGAATGAATTTTTCAGCAACAATTGAAACATATTCAAAAACTTTTAAGTTCTTCACCCATAGCTGTGACAAATAGTGCTTATTATTAAAATGCAAAAACACCCACAACTTCTTCGAAGACCTTTACCTCCAAATCTCCCTAAGCTGTCTTTATGTCAGAAGAAAGTCCATGCAGGTATGTGTATTAATCAGATATGTTATTAGCTTTTTTGGTTTTTCATAGAATTTTCTCAACCTGCACAGTTCAGCATCACAGTAAAGACACTCACTGGGGACTTCCCTGGTGGTCTAGTGGCGAAGACTCCAAGTTGATAATGCAGGGCCCCCAGGGTTTGATGCCTGGTCAGGGAACTAGATCTAGACCCCACATGTTGCAGCAGCCAAATAAATAAATATAAAGATACTCACTAATGACTACAACTTACAGATTTTTGTGTAATATGGTAACATCTAATTCAAATTACAAATACAGTTGATTCTCATTTTTTGTGGATTGTGTAGGAGTGAATTTACCTAACTGCTAGAATCCATTTGTAATCCCCAACCCAGAACATTGTACTATGTTTTGTCTTTTTAACTTCAAAATATACCATGAAGAACACTTTGGAGCAGTATATGGAGCTCTTTCTCTCTCCTTTTATAATAGTGAGACTGTGTGCAGCAAGAGGGCGTATATGGTAATTCTTGGATACAGCCAAGGCAGTGAAAGCATACATATTCCCAACAGTGGTGGGAACAGGATACTGCTCTGCCTTCTTGTTTTAGCTCCCATAAACAGCTGCCACCTTTCCGGTATAAATAGTGCCATAATTTCTGAATTCTGTACTTTTGGTTGGTGATTTAATTGTCTAAAATAGCCCCCAAGAAGGCTATGATGTGCCTTCCAGAGAGAACATATGCTTTAGATAACCTTCCTTCAAGCCTGAGTTACAGTGTTGTTGGCTGAAAGTTCAGTGTTGATGAATCAACAATCTAAAGTGTCTTTAAATAGGAGCATACTTAAAACAAGGTTGTGTGTATTGATTGGTTGCTGATAATGTTGAGATCAGAGGCTTGCAGGAACCTGACCCTGTATTTCCCCAAGAAATAATAGCTCAGTGTTGGATAATTCAGTGCTTACTGAGACTAGAGAACAGAACTGCCCTGAATCATGAGAATTGACTGTATTTATAAGCACAGTGCTAAGAACTGGAGATATAATAGTGAGTAAAACAAACTCTGCCAATTCTCTTTATTAGTTACCCTTTGGTGAGATCCAACAATCATATAATTAAATGTAAAATTACCCTGTGATAAATGCTATGAAGTAAAGGAGAGCCACTTATGATTATAACTTTATATAATACTCTTAATCCTCTATTTCTCTATATGGTATATATTGACTCCTTACTGATAAGCAATGATAAAATTAGCATACATCCTTTTCTTCCCCCTTTTCATTCTCTTCTATCACCTGATTTTAGTTGATTATATTAATTATTTTAGTGTCAACATTTATAAGCATATTAAAATATGCTTAGTCTATAACTTGATGTACAGTGCTAAATCCTATTGATGCATGGCCATAAAAGATGTGTGAATCAATACACCTATGTTATATACAATTTTCTTTCCTACATTTCCCACCTACTTTTGTTATATCATTTCTATATATTTCTACAGTGTTTTATATTTCTGCATTTACAATCTGTTCTATAATAGTAATACCCACAGTTATATAGATAAACTTCTCACTACCAGTTCTTTGGCTGTAGTTTTCCATTTGTTTTTCTGTTGAAGTTCATCATCTAGCACAGAGTTTCTCACTATTGCCATTTTGAGCTGGATAATTCTTTTTATGGTGGGGAGGGGGGTGGGTAGGGGGAGTGCAGGGATGGATCATCTTGCTTTGGCAACTCGGATAGTTAATGACCTTGACTGTTATTAATCTTATGTCCCCAAAGGCTCTTGGCAGAGTACTTTGTATGTAATAGGTGTTCAAAATACTTGTTGAATGAATGAATGAATGAATACCTAAAATGTCTGAAGTACGATTTATAAAAATGAGTAGTCAAATATCGAAATAAAATTGAAATAAATATGTACAATTGGCATACAACACTAAATGCTATAGAGAATTAATGACATGAATCTGGTCCCTGTCTTTCAGGACTTTTCAAGACCTTTAGTTAAACTCTATTGTGTGTATTGATATGCATGCAATGAGAACCTAAAATAACAATACAAAGCAGCATAGAATTTATGTCCAATTAATGGTACAGACAGCAGTAGTTCATAAATGTGAGAAACCCTGGGGCAGCAATGGGGTATGAGCTAAGACTTGAGAAATTAGTAAAAGTGAAGTGAAATATATTTAATTATAAATAAGTTATATATTTAATTATATTTAATTATAGAGGTATAGTTTTTGACGGCAGAATAGTCTATTGGAAAAGTAGAATTTTAACATTCTAAGAGAAAAAATAAAATAGAAATCATGGGGAAATGTATCCAAAAATAGGGAAGTCTGAACTGAGAAGACAGATATCATCTTCATTGAGCAGATTTCCCTAAGCACCTCTTCTCTTTGCATCCAGTCAGAGTACTTTCCTTTATGGTCCCAGAGTATCCCCGACCTACCCTCTGCTGACCTCTAATTCTCTAGTTTAACTGTTTCTGCCTAGTAGTATCTGTTGCTCAGTTGTGTCTGACTTTTTGCAACCCCATGGGCCATAGCCCACCAGCCTCCTCTGTCCATGGGATTTCCCAGGCAAGAAGACTGGTTGTTTAGTTACTAAATCGTGTCCTACTATTATTGTGTCTGACTAAATAGTCAGAACCAACTATTTTCTGACCCCATGGACTGTATCCCTCCAGGCTCCTCTATCCATGGTATTTTCCAGTCAAGAATACTCGAGTGAGTTGCCATTTCCTTCTTCAGGGGACCTTCCTGACCCAGCGATCGAACCTGAGTCTGCTGCATTGCAGGCACATTCTTTACCACTGCGCCACCTGGGAAGCCTATTTTCTATATTAAATTGCAAGACCTTTGATGGGAGTAAGATTTCTGCTGTGTAATTGTACTCTCAGCACTATGTGTACAGCTAGCACATGTAAAAAGGTGAAAAAGTGTTTGTCTCTCAGTCGTGTCCAACTCTTTGCAACCCCGTGGACTATAGCCCACCAGGTTCCTCTGTCCATGGGATTCTCCAGGCAAGAATATTGGAGTGGGTAACCATTCCCTTTTCCAGGGTATTTTCCTAACCCAGGGATCGAACCCGGGTTTCCTGCATTGTAGGTGGATTCTTTACTGTCTGAGGAGGTGTTAAATGTTTGTTGAATTAATTAATGAGAACAAAAAGTATGGGTTGTGTTAATCAAGAAAGGTGGATTGTATTGGCTTGGTAATATCTTACATAAAAAACCCTGAATTTTAGCCATCCAATATAAGGTTTAAGGTATACTTTGAAAGAAGAAAATGATTTAAATTGGTTAGTAAGAGAAGGTGTTACACACTGTTTGATCAAGATAAAAAACTCAGGTCTGCCTAAAAAAAGAACAGTGTCAGAAAAGGAAAAGTGATCTCACTCAATCTAATAAGTAACTATTCTAAGCAATAATAATAACAATGTATTGGGTGAGTATAGTACAGGGATAAATGGAATGGATGACAGCAATTTTATATGGAAAGGAGGGAAGAATTGGGACTACACTGTTAAAAAGATACTGACCATCGCCAATAAGCAGTGTAGTGTTTGTTGAAAGTAGACTTAGATTCATTGTAAATATCTATTGCAAACTCTAGGGCAAGCATTTAAAATAATTTTATAAGTGTAATTGATATGCTGACAGAGGAATAAAACCGAAGGACAGAAACTGACTCATAAAATTCTCAACTAAAACCAGAAAAGATAGAAGAAGAACGGAAGATTTTTAAAGAGATGGCAAAGTAAAACAGCTGCAACAAATAGAAAACTTTACAAATGTGGCCGATGTTAAGTCAGCAATGTCAATCATTTGTTAAAATGTGAATGGTCTAAGTATGCCAATTAAATGGTAGAAACTGTCACAGTAGGTAAGAGACAAGAGCTAATTACATATTGTCTGCAAGAAACTCCCTTTAAATATAAAAATGAGTCAGGCAGTTCAGTCGCTCAGTCGTGTCCGACTCTTTGTGACCCCATGGACTGCAGCACGCCAGGCCTCTCTGTCCCTCACCAACTCCTGGAGTTTACTCAGACTCATGTCCATTAAGTCAGTGATGCCATCCAACCATTTCATCCTCTGTCATCCCCTTCTCCTCCCACCTTCAATCTTTCACAGCATCAGGGTCTTTTCAAATGAGTCAGCTCTTCGCATCAGGTGGCCAAAGTATTGGAGTTTCAGCTTCAACATCAGTCCTTCCAATGAATTTTCAGGACTGATTTTCTTCAGGATGGACTGGTTGGATCTCCTTGCAGTCCAAGGGACTCTCAAGAGTCTTCTCCAACACCACAATTGAAAAGCATCAATTCTTCAGTGCTCAGCTTTCTTTATAGTCCAACTCTCACATCCATACATGACCACTGGAAAAACCATAGCCTTGACTAGATGGATCTTTGTTGGCAACGTAATGTCTCTGCTTTTTAATATGCTGTCTAGGTTAGTTGTAACTTTTCTTCCAAGAAATAAGTGTCTTTTAATTTCATGGCTGCAGTCACCTCTGCAGTGATTTTGGAGCCCCCCAAAATAAAGTCTGCCACTGTTTCCACTGTTTCCCCATCTATTTGCCATGAAGTGATGGAGCAGCGGATGCGCGGCACAGGAGTGGCCAAGAGAAGCTACCCCACATCCAAAATCAGGAGCAGCCAAGAGGAGCTACCCCATGTCCGAGGTCAGGAGCAGTGGCCAAGAGGAGTTATCCCACGTCCAAGGTCAGGAGTGATGGCCGAGAGGAGATACCCCACGTCCAAGGTCAGGAGCAGCAGCCGTGAGGAGATGCCCCACATCCAAGGTAAGGAGCAGCAGCTGCACTTTGCTGGAGCAGCCGTGAAGAGATACCCCATGTCCAAGGTAAGAGAAACCCAAGTAAGAGGGTAGGCACTGAGAGTGGGCATCAGAGGGCAGACAGACTGAAACCACAATCACAGACAACTAGCCAATCTGATCACATGGATCACAGCCTTGTCTAACTCAATGAAACTAAGCCATGCCGTGTGGGGCCACCCAAGATGGGTGGGTCATGGTGGAGAGGTCTGACAGAATGTGGTCCACTGGAGAAGGGAATGGCAAACCACTTCAGTATTCTTGCCTTGAGAACCCTGTGAACAGTATGAAAAAGCAAATAGATAGGACACTGAAAGAGGAACTCCCCAGGTTGGTAGGTGCTTAATATGCTACTGGAGATCAGTGGAGAAATAACTCCAGAAAGAATGAAGGGATGGAGCCAAAGCAAAAACAATACCCAGTTGTGGATGTGACTGGTGATAGAAGCAAGGTCCGATGCTGTAAAAAGCAATATTGCATAGGAACCTGGAATATTAGGTCCATGAATTAAGGCAAATTGGAAATGGTCAAACAGGAGATGGCAAGAGTGAATGTCGACCTTCTAGGAATCAGCGAACTGAAATGGACTGGAATGGGTGAATTTAACTCAGATGACCATTATATCTACTACTGTGGGCAGGAATCCCTTAGAAGAAATGGAGTAGCCATCATGGTCAACAAAAGAGTACGAAATGCAGTACTTGGATGCAATCTCAAAAACGACAGAACCAACTCTATTCATTTCCAAGGCAAACCATTCAATATCAAGATAATCCAAGTCTATGCCCCAAACAGTAACTCTGAAGAAGCTGAAATTGAACAATTATATGAAAACCTACAAGACCTTTTAGAACTAACACCCAAAAAAGAAGTCCTTTTCACTATGGGGGACTGGAGTGCAAAAATAGGTAGTCAAGAAACACCTGGAGTAACAGGCAAATTTGGCCTTGGTCTACAGAATGAAGCAGGGCAAAGACTGATAGAGTTTCACCAAGAGAATGCACTGGTCATAGCAAACACGCCCTTCCAACAACACAAGAGAAGACTCTACACATGGACATCACCAGATGGCCGACACCGAAATCAGATTGATTATATTCTTTGCAGCCGAAGATGGAGAAGCTCTATACAGTCAGCAAAAACAAGATCAGGAGCTGACTTTGGCTCAGATCATGAACTCCTTATTGGCAAATTCAGACTTAAATTGAAGAAAGTGGGGAAAACCACTAGACCATTCAGGTATGACCTAAATCAAATCTCTTATGACTATACAGTGGAAGTGAGAAATAGATTTAAGGGACTAGATCTGATAGACAGAGTGCCTGATGAACTATGGACAGAGATTCATGACATTGTATAAGAGACAGGGATAAAGACCATCCCCAAGAAAAAGAAATGCAAAAACGCAAAATGGCTGTCCAAGGAGGCCTTACAAATAGCTGTGAAAAGAAGAGAAGCCAAAAGCAAAGGAGAAAAGGAAAGGTATACCCATTTGAATGCAGAGTTACAAAGAATAGCAAGGAGAGATAAGAAAGCCTTCCTCAGTGATCAGTGCAGAGAAATAGAGGAAAACAATAGAATGGGACAGACTAGAGATCTCTTCAAGAAAATTAGAGATACCAAGGGAACATTTCACGCAAAGGTGGGCTCAATAAAGGACAGAAATGGTATAGACCTAACAGAAGCAGAAGATATTAAGAAGAGGTGGCAAGAATACACAGAAGAACTATACAAAAAAGATCTTCACAACCCAGATAATCATGATGGTGTGATCACTCACCTAGAGCCAGACATCTGGAATGTGAAGTCAAGTGAGCCTCAGGAAGCATCACTACAAACAAGGCTAGTGGAGGTGATGGAATTCCAGTTGAGCTATTTCAAATCCTAAAAGATGATGCTGTAAAAGTGCTGCACTCAATATGTCAGCAAATTTGGAAAACGCAGCAGTGGCCACAAAACTGGAAAAGGTCAGTTTTCATTCCAATCCCAAAGAAAGGCAATGCCAAAGAATGCTCAAACTACCACATAATTGCACTCATCTCACACTCTAGAAAAGTAATGCTCAAAATTCTCCAAGCCAGGCTTCAGCAATATGTGAACCGTGAACTTCCAGATGTTCAAGCTGGTTTTATAAAAGGCAGAGGAACCAGAGATCAAATTGCCAACATCTGCTGGATCACCAAAAAAGCAAGAGAGTTCCAGAAAAACATCTATTTCTGCTTCATTGACTATGCCAAAGCCTTGGACTGTGTGGATCACAATAAACTGTGGAAAATTCTGAAAGAGATGGGAATCCCAGACCACCTGACCTGCCTCTTGAGAAACCAGTATGCAGGTCAGGAAGCAACAGTTAAAACTGGACATGGAACAACAGACTGGTTCCAAATAGGAAAAGGAGTACGTCAAAGCTGTATGTTGTCTCCATGCTTATTTAACTTATATGCAGAGTACATCATGAGAAACGCTGGGCTGGAAGAAGCACAAGCTGGGATCAAGATTGCTGGCAGAAATATCAGTGACCTCAGACATGCAGAAGAAACCACCCTTATGGCAGAAAGTGAAGAAGAACTAAAGAGCCTCTTGATGAAAGTGAAAGAGGAGAGTGAAAAAGTTGGCTTAAAGCTCAACATTCAGAAAACGAAGATCATGGCATCTGGTCCCATCACTTCATGGGAAATATATGGGGAAACAGTGGAAACAGTGGCAGACTTTATTTTGGGGGGCTCCAAAATCACTGTAGATGATGATTGCAGCCATGAAATTAAAAGATGCTTACTCCTTGGAAGGAAAGTTACAACCAACCTAGACAGCATATTAAAAAGCAGACACATTACTTTGTCAACAAAGGTCCATCTAGTCAAGGCTATGGTTTTTCCAGTGGTCATGTATGGATGTGAGAGTTGAACTATAAAGAAAGCTGAGCATCAAAGAATTGATGCTTTTGAATTGTGGTGTTGGAGAAGACTCTTGAGAGTCCCTTGGACTGCAAGGAGATCCAACCAGTCCATCCTAAAGGAGATCAATCCTGGATGTTCATTGGAAGGACTGATGTTGAAGCTGAAACTCCAGTACTTTGGCCACCTGATGCGAAGAGTTGACTCATTTGAAAAGACCCTGATGCTGGGAAAGATTGAAGGTGGGAGGAGAAGGGGACAACAGAGGATGAGATGGTTGGATGTCATCACCAACTCAATGGACATGAGTTTGGATGAACTCCAGGAGTTGGTGATGGACAGGGAGGCCTGGCATGCTGCAGTTCATGGGGTGGCAAAAAGTCGGACACGACTGAGCAACTGAATGGAACTGATGGGACCAGATGCCATGATCTTCGTTTTCTGAATGTTGAGCTTTAAGCCAACTTTTTCACTCTCCTCTTTCACTTTCATCAAGAGGCTCTTTAGTTCTTCACTTTCTGCCATAAGAGTGGTTTCTTCTGCATATCTGAGGTTACTGATATTTCTCCCGGCAATCTTGATCCCAGCTTGTGCTTATCCAGCCCAGCATTTCTCATGATGTACTCTGCATAGAAGTTAAATAAGCAGGGTGACAATATACAGCCTTGACGTACTCCTTTTCCTATTTGGAACCAGTCTGTTGTTCCATGTCCAGTTTTAACTGTTGCTTCCTGACCTGCATACAGATTTCTCAAGAGGCAGGTCAGGTGGTCTGGGATTCCCATCTCTTTCAGAATTTTCCACAGTTTATTGTGATCCACACAGTCCAAGGCTTTGGCATAGTCAATGAAGCAGAAATAGATGTTTTTCTGGAACTCTCTTGCTTTTTCGATGATCCAGCGGATGTTGGCAATATGATCTCTGATTCCCCTGCCTTTTCTAAAACCAGTGTGAACATCTGGAAGTTCATGGTTCAAGTACTGTTGAAGTCTGGCTTGGAGAATTTTGAGCATTACTAGCGTGTGAGATGAGTGCAATTGTGCAGAAGTTTGAGCATTCTTTGGGATTGAAATGAAAACTGACCTTTTCCAGTCTTGTGGCCACTGCTGCGTTTTCCAAATTTGCTGACATATTGTGTGCAGCACTTTCACAGCATCATCTTTCAGGATTTGAAATAGCTCAGCTGGAATTCCATCACCTCCACTAGCTTTGTTCGTAGTGATGCTTCCTAAAGCCCACTTGACTTCACATTCTAGGATGTCTCGCTCTAGGTGATTGATCACACCATTGTGATTATCTGGGTGGTGAAGATCTTTTTTGTACAGTTCTTCTGTGTATTCTTGCCACCTCTTCTTAATATCTTCTGCTTCTGTTAGGTCCATACCATTTCTGTCCTTTACTGAATCTGTCTTTGCATGAAATGTTCCCTTGGTATCTCTAATTTTCTTGAAGAGATCTCTAGTCTTGCCCATTCTATTGTTTTCCTCTATTTCTTTGCATTGATCACTGAGGAAGGCTTTCTTATCTCTCCTTGCTATTCTTTGGAACTCTGCATTCAAATGGGTATATCTTAAGGACAGAGAAAGATACTCATACTAATACTAATCAAAAGAATTCTGGAGTATCTATGTTCATTGGCTTTAAAAAAAAGTATTTATTCATTTGTTTGCAAGTTGCTGAGTGCAGGATGTAGCTCCCCGACCACTGATCAGACCTGATCCCCCTACCTTGAGAGCCCAGAGTCCTAGACACTGGACCACTAGCAAAGTCCTAGCGTGTTTTCTTATTTGTTGAATTTAAGAGCTCTTTATTTGGATGCAAGCCCTTTATCAGATGTGACATCTCTCTCCCAAGGCTTTTCTAGTCACTTTCATCTATTAGCCTTGTCTCATTTTTAGATACTAAACCACAGTGAAGTCAAGTCGCTCAGTCGTGTCCGACTCTTTGCGACCCCATGGACTGTAGCCTACCAGGCTCCTCTGTCCATGGGATTTTCCAGGCAATAGTGCTGGAGTGGATTGCCATTTCCTTCTCCAGGGGATCTTCCCGACCCAGGGATCGAACTTGGGTCTCCCTCATTGTAGACAGATGCTTTACCGTCTGAGCCACCAGGGAAGTCCTATTAAACCACAAGTCCAATCTAAATCGATACTTTCATCTAGCATGCAGTTAAACCTTGCCCTTTCACCCAACTCAGACTAGGTCTGCTAATTTTTAGACAAGCCCAGAGAAATACCTTGTTCTTTTGCTTCTCTTGCCTCACTCATAATTTCTGGTATTTTCATCGGTGGGGGCTATGGGGGAGGAAGAGTTAAGGAGTTAAGAGTGAATGTGACTGTCAGTCCTGAGTCTCTGCACTGCTCCCCCCCCCCCCCCCCCCCCCCCCCCAGCCAAATGCCAGGAGGTAGAGGTCAAGTAGCTTTAAGGATTCTCTTGTCTTCCTGCAGTTGGGACACAGCACTGGAAGGGCCGAATCATTTTTGTTACTCTGTAGGTGTATGAGGGTGGGGAAACCATGGTAGGGAGTGGTGAGATATTATTTTCTCCTTGTGGCATACACTCCTGTTCTCTATAGATGATTTAGACCCTAACTTGGTTGGAAGTGGGGATAAATCCTTCTTCCACCCACCATAAGGAGAGGAAGATCAGGGAAACACAAAACACTCCAAGAGCTCTATTCAGAGAAAATTCTCTCTACAAATACAGATCAGGCTCTTGCCATCTCTAATGTACGAACAACAGGTGAGAGTTGGTCTTGCTTTGGCCATCTCTTTGGCCAAATCTTGCCTTAATGAATCCACTGTCTCCTCATTAGAATACTGAAGTGCTCATCATTTATTGTGCTCAACTGAGACAATAGACAAAAATGTCATTTAACATTCCATCACATCAGAAAGAGAAAGGATGTAGCGAAGTCCCTAAGAATGCAGGCACATTGCATTTTCTGGACCTAAGAGAGAAAAGAATACTTCTGGTTGTAACCCGGATGAACTTGTGGTACCTTTAGCCAGCATCAGAATGCTATCACGCTCAAAAGACTCCTTGGTCTGACATCTGGCTTTGAAAAGAAATGTAAATCCTTCCTCAAAGAAGTTTCAGATGAGGAAGAGATAATGATAAATAATAAACAACCCAACTTCAAGCCATTTTAACCTTCTATATTGCCAGAGATTTTAGTGGCAACTGTTCAAAAATCTCCCTTTATGTCATGCTGTTCTCCATCCATTCTATTCTTCTAAGAATAGCTCCATACTCTAACACAGTTTAGCCTTTTTAGTTCTCCAGTTATTCACTCAAACTTTATCCCTGTTAGCTAAACAAAAGTCCTGATAATTGAGTGAGTATTACAGAAACATTTTAAGAAGGTGAGGGAGGGTGAGTGGATTAAAAAAGCTATGAATGCTAATACATTAATAGTTTTGCTCCTGACACCTTGATAAACATAATCTAATTCTGCTTTCTTTTTTCTTTTTCTGGTTTAGTCGGGACTGGTGAAACTAGCCTACCACATGTACACTTCGTTCAAGAAAAAACCACTTCATTTGAAAGAGATAAAACTAGTTTTCCTGTCGTTCCAAGGGATCGAGCACAAACCCCTGTCAGTATTCAAAACCTCTTCCTTGATCATCATGTACAACAAAGAGTGATGACTATTTCAACAACTAGAAAATCTTCTAAGCAAGTCTATTGGCACATTCCAGAGACTGCTACTGGTTCCATATTTTTCCCCAGGTGTCGTTCAGCTTCAGCTCGGGTTTTTGGGAAAGAAATAAGCAAAATGGAAGGTCCAGAGAAATCAGAAGGGCCATTAAAAATACAAAACATTTACGCCAGCATTTTAAAAGACATTCTGATTCTCTCTTCGGAGTTCTCCAGAGTTCCAAGTGCCACTCCTTCAGCGCCTAGTCCCAAGCTCAAGGAGGTTCACTCCGACCACTTTTTACAAGAGAGCAACATCTATACTTTTAAGCAGCCCCTGTTTCGTTTAAGCGCAACAGTGCCGATCCCTGTACCGAGGACGCCTGTGAAAGCCCGTCAGTGGTCTGACCGTGTACGCAGCCGAACCGTGACACTCAATATTACTGATTTCCCAGGTCCCATGCTCATACCGTCACCAGTTTTACCGAGGAAACCTCTAAGACAGTCTGTGATAGGTAAATCCAGTCTGGAGATGGTCTGTAATAACGGGGTCAAGTAGAGCAAAGGCAGAGGTGCATCCCAGCACATGGTGGTTCCCGCTTGGGTTTGCAGGATAGAATGACGGGATTCCTTTTCGCCTGTGTGTTTAATAGATGGGGCAGATGCAGTGACAGGAATCCTGACCTTGCCGGTCTGGCAAGGACAGACTGAAACTGCACCCCCGACGGTGGTGATGGGAACCAGATCAAGCCTTTCAAAGGGTCAGTTCAGTTCAGTCGCTCAGTCGTGTCCGACTCTTTGCGACCCCATGAATTGCAGCACGCCAGGCCTCCCTGTCCATCACCAACTCCTGGAGTTCACTCAGACTCATATCTATCGAGTCAGTGATGCCATCCAGCCATCTCATCCTCTGTCGTCCCCTTCTCCTCCTGCCCTCGATCCCTCCCAGCATCAGAGTCTTTTCCAATGAGTCAACTCTTCGCATGAGGTGGCCAAAGTACTGGAGTTTCAGCTTTAGCATCATTCCTTCCAAAGAACACCCAGGACTGATCTCCTTTAGGATGGACTGGTTGGATCTCCTTGCAGTCCAAGGGACTCTCAAGAGTCTTCTCCAACACCACAGTTCAAAAGCATCAATTCTTCGGCACTCAGCCTTCTTCACAGTCCAAATCTCACATCCATACATGACCACAGGAAAAACCATAGCCTTGACTAGATGGACAGAAGCTCATAACAAGGAGCAGTAGGAATGAATGGGCCTCTGTAAGGTGGTTTTGATGAACTCTAGAAGCAGAATGCCAGTGCAGATGGATGCCTTCCTGGGTGCATTTTTTCCATGGGTAACCTCAATTCATTAAAATATGAACAATTATAATAATGTCCTAACATCCTCAACATGAAATTTCATGCACATCTAACCATGGTCCTATTTTAATTTTTTTTCTAGAAAGCCGTGTAACAGAACATGAACATATAGAAACTGTCCCAAAGCAAAGCATGCTGAGCCTACATGAAGGTAAATAGAAGGTTTATATTGTTCTTTAAAAAATTATATGTATGATTCTCTTGCCATGGAAGTATTTGTGATTTTGTGCATTTGTGTATATGTGTGTGATTCACATATATGTCACACCTCATTATCAGTCCTTAAACTATTTACTCAGCAACTTTTTTTTTTTTTTAAATTTATTTGGCTGTGCCGGGTCTTGGGTGCAGCATGCAGGATCTTCAGTTACAGCATGCGGAATCTAGTCCCCTGACCAGGGATGGAATCTGGGCCCCCTGTATTTGGAACACAGTCTGTACCACTGGACTGCTACAGAAGTCCCCAGCTACTGTGTTTAAAGTGCTGACTATAAACCCAACTTTGTACTGATGTTGGGATCATAAAAGCTAGAGTATTCTTAATCTGAGTGGGGAAGACTGATACGGCATCATGACAGCTCCTTGCCATGTGCCAGCACTGTTTTAAATGCTTTGACCTTAGTTACTGAGCAGAAACAAATGAAAAATCGTGTTTAAAGAAAGATTACTTCATCCTACACCTCACATTATTTCTATAAGCAGTTTCACAAATAGTGTGTAGTTAACAGTTCACAGTTTTCAGGTACACAAAGAAAGACAAAATGAATGGGAACTGGCAGAAAGAGTAAGCAGTAGAAACGGACCCACAGGTGTTAAGGGTGTTGGGTGTCTCTAAACTGGGCGTGCGCTGGACAATGCACTAAGGAACACAGCAGGAAACATCGGCTGAGACGCTGAGCATGAATTTTACCAGTTGCACAGGAGACAATTCTTAAAGTTTTCAAGCTCTGTTGAAGTGCAAGGGCTTTGATAAGCTTTCAGCTGAAGACCCAGAGGACCCATGCCTTGGGAAGAAGAATGGTGTTTGAGGAGAAAGGACAAAACTAAAATAGGTTATCCCCTACAAAACTCAAAACCAATCCTTGATAAATCATAGTGATACTTCCTGTCCAGTCAAAGAAAACCTAGAGACAGATGATATTGTCCAGACCCTTTAAAGTTGTTATCCAGAATGTCCAGCTTTAAATTGTAAAATCACAATTTTTTTCAACATCCTAGAAACAGGATAAAATGTCTGAAAACCAGTAGAAAGAAATAGGTAATAGGATGAGAATCGCATGTTCAGATACTAGAATTTTCAAACGAGGATTTTAAAATAATTGTGATTACTATGTTGAAAAAAAATAGTTGGAGAATTTTATCAGAGAACAAAAATTTTTGTTTTTAAAAATAATCACATAAAATTTTAGAACAGGAAGCATAATATAACAAATTAGTGATTCAATGGATGGGTTTAGTAGGAGATGGTGGCTCAGATAGTAGAGAATCTGTAATGCAGGAGACCCAGGTTCGATCCCTGGGTTGGGAAGACCCCCTGGAGAAGGGAATGGCTCCCCAGCCCAGTATTCTTGCCTGGGAAATCCCATGGACAGTGGAGCCTGGCGGGCTGTAGTCCTTGAGATCTCAGAGAGTCAGACACAACTGAGTGGCTAACACTTTTCAATCTCACACTTTACACAGAAGAACACTCCAACCATAAAACTTTCTTTTTTCCTCAGTTGTATTGAGATATAATTCACATGTAACTCTATACATTTAAAGGGAACAGCACACTGATTTGATACATGAATATATGGTAAAATGATTACCACAATAAATTTAGTTAATACCCATCACTTCACAATTTTTTCTTGTGATGAAAATTTTCAACTTTACTCTCTCAGCAACGTTCAGATGTAGTTTCAAATATTTGTGTGTAATATCATTAACTGTAGCAACCACAGGGCTGTCTGCGCACACTAGCCTTCTAGCCGCTCCTGTCCCTGTCTGTGACATAAATTACCTTCTGGGTGTCCTCCATGTCACGTGGGTGTGTGTGCTTAGTTGCTAAGCCGTGTCCGACTCTTTGCAACCTCATGGACTGTAGCCCACCAGGCTCCTGTCTATGGGATTCTGCAGGCAAGAATACTGGAGCGGGTTGCTATTCCCTTCTCCAGGGGATCTTTCTGACCCAGGAATTGAACCCTCATCTCCTGTATCTCCTGCATAGCAGGCAAATTCTTTACCACTGAACCACTGAGAAGCCCCTCGATATCATAGGCCTGAACAAATCAGGTTAGCGTCTCTAACTTACAGAGTTTATTCCTCTCTGATGTTTCCCTCTTTGAAAGTTCCAGGTGAGTTTTAGCATCCTCAGATCCTTCAGAGATCTGTCAGGGAATTTCTAACCACCTCTGCCGCCTCCATCTCCCTACCTTTCAATCAAAAACCAACTGTGTAAGCTTAGCTATGAGTGTGGGTGGACAGAAAGCAGGCCGCAGACTTATGTCTTCACTCATTTTCCATTCCTGTCGCTCTAGTCCCTCCCACAAGACAAGGAATCTCTGTATCACATCATACGTCTTCATTCTGTGGCTAACTTTCACATCTGTTGATCTGAAGTGGGTCTATTTTAGAAATTAACAACTGAACATTGTTGTCTCTGGTCTAGCATGCCCCATTTCTTTTCACTGAAGCATAATATAAGAGCTGCTGAGATGATAACATTTGTTGGCACAAGTAATACAGCAAGAATGGCTGGGAATGTAAAATATATTTCAAAATATCT
Organism: Bos taurus; assembly: GCF_002263795.3. Taxonomy (NCBI): domain Eukaryota; kingdom Metazoa; phylum Chordata; class Mammalia; order Artiodactyla; family Bovidae; genus Bos; species Bos taurus. Next base: position 16,329,087 of record NC_037339.1, read on the forward strand.
TCCTGCCACTCCTGGCTGTCTGCTTAAATAAGACTTAAAAAAAAAGATAGTTCTATTTATTTATTTTTGGCCAAGCTGCATGTGGGATCTTAGTTTTCCAGCCAGGGACTGAACCACCACTCCCTCACCCCCTGAATTTGAAGTTCAGAGTCTTAAACACTGGACCGCCAGGGAAATCCCTTGAGTAGACCATTCTTGAGGAAAGGTGAAACCCACAAGGATCATGATAAAGTAAATGCAGGTGGTTGCTGTGTGGCTACTCCTGAGTTGTTTAGGTTTTTATTTTCCTTTCCCTGTGTGAGGTCTTCAAACTGAGTTATTGGAAGGGTAAACAGGGTATTGGAATCCTGTGTCAAGGTGATACTAAGGAAAAAAGCAAGATTGCTCCTTGGGATGTGATCTCTATCTGAGATATGTTTATATGATGCCCTTTCTTCATTTTGTGAAGCAAGAAGTTGTTTCTGTAATTCATTGTAAAATCAGATATTTTTATATATAGTACAAAAGTCTGATGGAATCTAAATTATTGAGGTAGAAATCTATTAGCTTATGGTTTTCTTTTTGAAAGACAACTGCACTATCTAATATTAAAAAGTTTGGCCAGTAGAACCAACTGAGGTTGGGTGGATGAAGGTTGTAGGGAATTTCTAACATGAGGTTTGAAGATTAAAAGGAATCTCTTCCAAAGGATGTATCTAGGGAACCTACTTCTGTTGACTTACTGGGCTTTTCTGGTGGCTCAGATGGTAAAGAATCTAGGAGACCCAGGTTTGATCCCTGGGTCAAGAAGATCCCCTGGAAAAGGGAATGGCTACTTGTTCCATGTGCTTGCCTGGAGAACTCCATGGACTGAGGGACCTGCAGGCTACAGTCCATGGGGTTCCTAAGAGTCAGACACAACTGAGTGACTAACACCTTCACTTTTCACTGCTGTCATAGAAGCTTCCATGGTGGCTCAGTGTTAAAGAATCTACCTGTAATGCAAGAGATGCAGGAGATGCCTGCAGTCCCTGGGTTGGGAAGATCCTCTGGAGAAGGAAATGGCAACCCTTTCCAGTATTTTTGCCTGGGAAATCCCATGGACAGGGGAGCCTGGAGATCACAAACAAGTCTGACATGGTTTAGTGACTAAACAACAATAGCAACAATTGTTACAATACAAAAATACCTTTTAAGTTTCATTCTAAGTGATGACGCATTTATGTTTCACGTTTTGTTTTGTTTTGTTTATTTAGGTAGCATTAAATCTAAAAAAATAGAACCCACCGTGGCACCTGTCATACAAGGTGAAGGTTTCAAGACTGTTGTGGCAACACGCTATGAAACAATAGTAGCCATGACCAACCTGGCCATTATAAACTGTCAAATCCATGGAAGAAATGCACTTAATCTTAAGGTATGCTGGATACTTTTAATGGCAATTTCCTGTTGTATTGTCAGGTATTTTTTCTTTAGGTTTCCTAACTTAGGTTACTCTCCATGGTATTGAAGGAATAACATGAAGTGGTTGGGGCAACGGAGTTGTATAGTAAGAACAGTTTTGTGTTCTCTGGAAATTAACTTGGTATCAATCCAAACTAGATGATTTAAACTTAGGATGCCAATTTAATTTTTATGGTAACCATCCCTAAAAAGCTGTCTATAAAATATACACAAAAGAGCATGAGAAAGGAATCAACATGACAGATTACAAAAAATTAATTGAATGCCAAGGAGGTAGTAATGGAGTGAACAAGGAATAGCAACAACAGCAAAATTCTAGAAAGGCAAAACCATGGTGACAGTAACGCTGTCAGTGCTTGTAATGGTTTTGGGGGGAGGGAGGGAAGCATGAACAGCAGGAGCAAAGGGGTTTTTTAGGGAAGTGAAATTATCCTGTATGATTTAATATTATCATAATGGACACATTTCATTATACACCTGTCAAGACCCATAGAATCTATGACACAAAGTTTGGACTCTGACATAAATTTTGGATTTAGGTTGATAATGATGTGCTAATGTTAGTAATGTTCAAAATTCTTCAAGCTAGGCTTCAACAGTACGTAAACCGAGAACTTCCAGATGAACAAGCTGGATTTAGAAAAAGTTGAGGAACCAGAGATCAAACTGTTGGATCATAGAAAAAGCAAGACAATTCCAAGAAAAAACTTCTGCTTCATTGACTACGCTAAAGCCTTTGACCATGTGGATCACAACAAACTGGAAAATTCTTCAAGAGATGGGAATACCAGACCACCTAACCTGCCTCCTGAGAAACCTGTATGCAGCACAAGAAGCAATGGTTAGTTAGAACCAGGAACTAGTTCAAAATTGGGAAAGGAGTACATTAAGGCTCCTTGTATATTGTCACCTTGCTTATTTAACTTCTATGCAGAGTACATCATGCACATTGCTGGACTGGATGAATCACAAGCTGGAATCAAGATTGCCAAGAGAAATATCAACAATCTGCAAATGATACCACCCTAATAGCAGAGGGTGAAGAGGAAATAAACAGCCTCTTGATGAGGGTGAAAAAGGAGAGTGAAAAAACTGGCTTGAAACTTAACATTCAAAAAACAAAGACCATGGCATCTGGTCCCATCACTTCATGGCAAATAGAAGGGGAAGAAGTGGAAACAGTGACAGATTTCATTTTCTTGATTTCTCCAAAATCACTGTAGACTGTGACTGCAGCCACAAAATTAAAAGACACTTGCCCTTGAAAAATAAGCTGTGACTAGCCCATATAGTGTATTAAAAGAAGAGACATCACTTTACTGCCAAAGATTTGTATAGTCAAACCTATGGTTTTTCCAGTAGTCATATATGGATTTGAAAGGTGGACCATAAAGAAAGCTGAGAGCTGAAGAATGGATGCTTTCAAACTGTGATGCTGGAGAAGACTCTTGAAAGTCCCTTGGACTGCAAAGAGATCAAACCAGTCAGCCCTAAAAGAAATCAACCCTGAATATTCACTAGAAGGACTGATGCTGAAGCTCTCATACTTTGGCTACCTGACGCAAAGAGCTGATTCATTGGAAAAGACCCTGATGCTGGGAAAGATTGAGGGCAGGAGGAGAAGGGGACGACAGAGGATGAGATGGTTGGATGGCATCACCGACTCAATGGACATGAGTTTGAGCAAAATTCCGGAGATAGGGAAGGAAAGGAAAGCCTGGCATGCCGCAGTCCATAGGGTTACAAAGAGTTGGACATGACTTAGCTACTGAGCAATAGCATCATTAGTCCGTTGATTATAACAAAACATACTGGTATGTGAGATATTGATGTTGGGAGATACACTGGTATGTGTGGGGAATAGATATGTGGAAAAGAAAGATCTCAAATCAATAACCTAACTTTGTACTTTAAGGAACTTGAATAAAAGAGCAAACTAAACCCAAAATTAGCAGAAGGGAATAACAAAGATTAGAATGGAGATAAATGAAATAGGAAAGGAAAGCAAGAGAATCAAAGAAACCAAAAGTTAGTTCTTTGAAAAGATCAACAAAGTTGACCTTTAGCTAGACTTAAAAAGAAAGGCAGAAGGGACAAATAAATAAAATCAGGAATGCAAATGGAAAAGTTACTACTGGCTTCAGTAAATGGGATTATAAGTAAACACAGAAGTAAATGGGATTATAAGAGAACAGTAGGAACAGTTATATGCCTGCAAATTAAATATCCTGGATGAAATGAAACATTTTCTAGAAAATCACAAATTAACAAAACTGACTCAACGACAACTAGAAATCTGAGCAGACCCCTAAAAAGTAAATAGATTTAATAAATAACAAAACTACCAAACAAAGAAGAATGCAGGACTGACTGGCTTCATGGGTGGATTTTGCTAATTGTTTAAAGGAAAATGAACATCTATACTTCCCTAAAACTTCCAGAAAATAAAAGAGATAGGGACACAATCCAATTCCACTGCTGAATAGGGGAATTCCATGCCACAAAACAATTCTTGAACACCAGCTGGGTGTTCTACAATTCAACTCAATTCTGACAGTGTCTATCCAGAGATAACATTGGGTTCCACAGGGAAAGTGCTCAGTCCCACAAGACCGCCCTCCACTTCGAACATCAATCACAAGCCCAGGATGTTGACCTGCGATTCTGACCAACCATCTACAGATTGGAGGTTCCAAGGACCCCCTCCAACTCAGGATGCCAGTCATAAGGTGTTACCTATACTTCTGACCATGTCCATGCTAAGTCGCTTCAGTCGTGTTGGACTTTATGCGACCCCATGAACTGTAGCCTACCAGACTCCCCTGTCCATGGGATTTTCCAGGCAATAATACCGGAGTGATTTGCCATTTCCTCCTCAAGGGGATCTTCCCAACCCAGGGACTGAACCCTCGGCTCTTACGTCTCCTGACCGGCAGGCAGATTCTTTACCACTAGTGCCACTGGGAAGCCCCATACTTGTGACTGACAGGCCGTAAATCAGAAATTCTCACAACCCGCTTCTTGGCTTCCATTAATTTCCTAGAGTGGCTCACAGAACTCAGAAAAGCGATTTACTTACTTGATTACTGGTTTATTACAAAGGATATTAAAGGATATGAATCAACAGCCAGATGAAGAGATACATTGGGGAAGATATGAAGAAAGGGTTCAGAGGTTCCACACTCTCTTCAGGTGCTGCTCTTCCCAGATCTCCATGTGTTCACCAGCCTGGAATGTTCCACACCCTGTTCTTCTGGTTTTACGGAGGCTTCATTTATGGGTATAATTGATTAAATTTTTGACCATTGGTGATTGAGCTTAGTCTTTAATCATCCCCCTCTTCAGAGGTGAGGGGATTGAAAGTTCTAACCTTCTAATCACATGGTGGTTTCCTCTGATAACCAGTCTCCATTCTTAGGAGCTTTTCAAAATTTACTGCATTTACATAAGGACAGTTGTGCTATAAAGGGGTTTGTTATGAATAACAAGACACCCATTTTGCTTTTATGGCTCTGAAGCAACTTCAGGAACCGAAGATAAGGAAATAACTATTATGGCAAAAAATGTTCACATTGCTCTTATTGTCTAGGAAATTCCAAGGGTTCCGGGAGCTGGTAGCCAGGAACCATGGATGAAGTCGAACTATATATAAGAAATATATTTTGGTCTTTCAGATGACCAAATGTATTTTTTACTAAGTAAAAATATCACAATCCAGAACACATTTTATGCTATCAGTATAACCCAGATATCATAGGAAGATGAAGACACCACAAGAAAACTATGGATCAATACACTTTGTTAATTAATTAATAAAATTGCTAAATCCATGATATGATTAAGAAAAAAAGAAACTCTGAACACCAAATTCAAAACTTAAGGAGAAATCACATTTTCTCAGACATTAAAATAGAAAATAATGAAATAATAAGAACAGTATTTTCCCAATAAATACAACTGTGATAAAATGGAAAAATTTTAGTCCAAATTAAGGGATACATCTTCCTAAGTCAGAAACTAGCATATTTAGGCAGTTAAAAATCTTAGATAGATGTTAGATTAATAAAAAGATAACAGAGAAACAGAAGTAGAGACATGAAAAATAGAGGGTAAAGAGAATTAAATAACTCCCTGGCAATGGGCAAAGAGGCACCTGGTTGGTGGTGTTGCTCTTATATCAGTCAGGGGCAAAGCAGATGTCTAGTCCTTTGTTCATCCTAGCTTGATGCCTGGATTGGTGGCCAGAGCTATTTCATGCCTGGGGCACATAAAAAAAAAAAGAGAGAGAATTAAATATAAAATATATGTATTTATTTCAGCATGTAGTGGACAGTCAATAAGAGTTTGTTTGTTGTCAGTTGAAATAATGCCTGTAACACATATGACACTGTATTTATTACATGCATAAATACTTGGTAGTTTTTCTATTTTGTTTATTTACATATTTAAGAAATTATTATCATGAAAGGCTAAAGTAAATGAATGGAAGATTATTCTAGGCTTGCTATTATATCAAACATTGTCATTTAGATTATGTGCTCATCTTTTTAAACTCTTGTATAAAATATTTTGTGCATGGTAAATAACTTTTTCTCTTGTCACTTTCTTCTAGGGCTTTTTTCTCCTAAATTGTCCAGATCTAACACCTTTGGCTTTCCAGTTGATATATCTTAATTTATCATATAATAACATCTGTTACTTCCCCACAGAAGTAAGTCCATTTTATTATTGTATAGATTGTCATAATTTCTTACTATTTATAATAATTATTAGTTTAAAATAGACAATTATGGTACCCTGGAGTTACTGTAGAGTAAATGTATTTTGGATTGCATCCCAAAAGGCTTACTTTCAAAAATACCAAAAGTATAGTACATTTTTCTTAGGCTGTCCGAATGACACAATCCTCAAAAGATTGTGTTACAGTCTGGTTCTCAAATATGTTCTCATAATTAAACAATGCATGTAAAATTATTTTTTTCCTGATTCTGAATAAAATCTAAGATATACCTTATCTATGTTAATTGGAAGTTTTAAAGACAATCTTTAGTGACCAGGTAATATGATGTTGTAACAAGTATTAATTATCATAGGCTGAAATAGGATATTCTGCTCAGTAAAACATATCAAGGATAATCAGATATGGGAAGAGGTAATTCAGTGTCATTTTATATAAATAAGTCATTATGACTAATGAGGACAATTATAGCCATTCCTTTCTCCAGGGGGTCTTCCCGATCCAGGGATCAAATTCAGGTCTCCTGCATTGCTGGCAGATTCTTCACCATCTGAGACACCAGGGAAGCTCAGGACAGATTATGTTTTCTGTGTCTTTAGTCATTGTTTAATTGGTCATGGGGTGTTTTGTTGTTTTGTGAATTGATTTCCAGAATATTGACTTTTAAAGCGAATTGATTTCCAGCAAACTGACTTGCTTTCTGTTTCAAATATGCAGTATTGAAAACACACATTTTCATAATTTCTCTATAATATTGTGTTTTGCCTTTTCATCCTGTTCATGGGGTTCTCATGGCAAGAATACTGGAGTGGTCTGCCATTCCCTCCTCCAGGAGACCACATTTTGTCAGAACTCTTCACTGTGTCCCATGGATGAGATGGTTAGGCAGCATCACCGACTCAATGGACATGAGTGTGAGCAAACTCCGGGAGGCCGTGAAGGACAGGGAGACCTGGCTTGCTGCAGTCCATGGAGTCGCAGAGTTGGCCAGGACTTAGCGACTCAACAACAACTGTGTTTTTATTTTTGCTAGAAGAGTTATTTTTTCTTTTTGAGTATGTCACACTAGTTTGCTTAATTTGACTAAGACAAATTGACAAGAATTCCTGAGGAGTGTAGGGATCTTAGTTCTTCATGATAATTTTAACCTTTCTTCTAAACAGTTATATGTGAGACATATGGATCTGTCAAAGACTACTTTAACCACTAAAACATATAACTGTATGGGAGATTTTCTGTTGTAAAATATAAAGTGCTCATTTTTAAAGTGATAGAAATAAGTAGAACTTGCCATTAAAAGGCAAATCCGTGCTGTATAGCTATAGATAAAATATTCCATTGAAAATGGCAATATCCAGACTTGGAAGTGCTTTACTAGGGGCAGGCAAATGATGCCAAGTTAAATGATGCTTAGTGTAAAAGAAATGAATTGAAGACCAGAGGCTGGCATAAATGTGGTAACTGGATTTATTACAAGTTTCATGGAAAATTCAAGGTGGTAGATGCTGGCAGAGGACAGAGCCTACTGCAATAGTTTAGGATAGAAAAAAGTAAAAGCAAAAATGGTAAATGTAACAAACCGTATAAATATTTACTTGGTCTCCTTTCTTCTCTTAGCCACAAAATCACATACAGTGGTAATTAAATAATGCAGGTCTGTAACATATACGAATGTAGTATGTATAACAATTATAGTACAAAAAAGGAAGAGGGAATAGAGCTATTTAGTAACATTTCCATATCTCACTGGAATTAAGTTAGTGTAAATCTGAAGTAGATTCTGATAAGTCAAGGTGGATATTACAAGCCTTAGAGCAATCACTAGTAACTGGGGAGAATATAGTGGGAAAAAAATCATTAAAGTAATTAAAATGCTGTACTATAAAATATTCAGTTGATGCAGACAAAGACAGCAGAGGAGGAGCAAAAATGACAAGACATATAGAACACTGTGAGTTAAACTGTGATGTAAACCCAACCATGTCAATAGTAACATTAAATGTGAGTACATTCAAACACCCCAGTCAAAAACTACAGTGTGTCAGACTGGATTTAAAAAAACAAGCCCCAGTGATATTCTGTCTAAAGGAGATAGAGTGAAAGAAACAAAGAGGTTAAAAATGAAAGTATAGGAGAAGATATATCACACAGGTATCTCTTACATTCCTCATTCTTTGCATAGTTGCTTCTTACAAAACCACGAGATTGATTAAACAGGATGATTTCCCCATTTAGAAAAGGAACATCCTTAAGTCAAGGATATATAAGTATAGTAGCTACACTATCTTACCAGATCATAGATATGAATGAGGGTTAGTTATTTTGAAGACTTAGCAAAGGTACCTATTGAGATATGTGATATATTGAGAAAAATGAGTGTAAGCTACTGATTTTTCTGCTTTAGTTCAAAGGGTTTATTGTCCTACTCATGTTTATTTCTCTTTTCTATTCCTTAGATATATTGTCTCAAACATTTACAAATACTGAATCTGAGAAATAATCCTATCAAAGAAATCCCGTCTACAATTCAACAACTTAAGCTCCTTAAATCTTTGAATGTTGCCTTTAATTTGATTACCACTCTTCCACCCGGGTAAGGTTGATAGTCTGAGATTATAAACAGAGAAAATAAAGAATTTATAATTTAGAAAAGGATCAATCTCCCTTTTGAAAGCAGCTAGCTACTTTTGAGCCATTTGATAATTCTTCTTCTGCTCCCATTAGCTGACTTGATTCTTTTTATCTTGTTTAAAAAAAACCAAAACCCTATAAGCTACATTGATGGCAATTAATGTGGGGGTGGTAAATGCACATCTAGACATGCGTTGTCTGAGTATGGATGAAGTCATCTAAAGAAGCTCAGGTGAGAACTTTATACCTATCCCTGGGGAGCCTCTTTGGATATGGAAAGAACTCTGAACTTGGAATTAAGAATTCTAGCCTTATAATTGAGAATTTTCTATTTGATCTGGAGAAAATCACTTAACCATTCTAGACCTCAATTTCCTAATCTATAAACTAAGAATCTACCTGTATGATATCTCAGATCCTTTAAACTCCAATAAGAATGTTGACATATGGATATAAAAGAGATGGATTTTTTTTTTTCCACATATGGACTGGTAACTGTTTAACTCCTAACGAAAGTTTTGAACCAAAACCCTAACCAAATGCCAAAACAAGGTATTTCTTCTAGTTAGATTTTAACAAACTGAATGTAAGTTAAGGGCAACAAGTTAAGAGCACAGGGACTCCTAAAGAGTTGAATAATGTTTTGCAAAAGAGGGTTCTTATAGTAATTAAGAATGTACATCAAAATTTGTTTATAAAATTGTTCATCTGGCATTGTTTGCAATTAACAATCCAACAAGATCTATATTCATACATTGTAAAACTATTCGGTCATTTAAAAAATTAAAAAGTATGTAAAAATTATATCATTACTGTGTAAAAATACTTGTATACATATAAAATGTATTAAACACACATAAAATGTATTAAAAAAGAAAGAATCAATTCTAAGGGAGTAAAGATATTGCATTATGGGTTTTATTTTTGTTTAACTCCTCTATATCTCCACAGTAACATAAATTGTAGTGCCTTGCCCTGCCTTGATATGAGAATCAGCCATTTCTCTTAGGAAATCCTATTTCCTTTTTAATTGGAGGATGGTATTTCAAAAGCAAGAGCTGGGTGCTGGATAGTCCAGTTGCTACTGGAATGATATTGCTTGTAGATACTCTCAGTGGACAGAGATAAGTAACTGAAGTATATTAATCTGTGTGTACACACATGTCTATAATTGTTTCTGTGTGTACATACACACATATGTACACACAACTTACCCTCTGAAGTTATGCAGGCGTGACTGTAACAAAGGTTAAAAAAAAAATCTTAATTTTTTTCTCAGTGAATAACAGGAGAAAAATGACATAGAAAATTACCACTTTTAACTGACAGACTGAAATTTTTGCCTTGCTTTTCTGATACAGTTTGATTTGATTAGCCAGCATGTTCTTTGGGAGAGAGAAGCTGTTTGAAATAAAGAACCTAAGAACATGCTTGTGAACATACTTACTTCATACCTGAAGTAAGAGCTGATTCTGAAAATGAACAAATTTATTTTCCCATATTGCCATTGATTAAAGATAGGGATTGAATTACTTTATGCCCATATATCTGAAGAACTGAGTGGTATGTTTGATTTCATACTAACTTGGATAAACTATTAATATTCTTATAGCTTCCATTTTTAAAAATCTGTAAATAATAGTAATGCAGTGGTCCAGTGAGCACTAAGATCATCCTAAATTGCCATGAACATATGATAGGCTCTCAATAAATAAGTTGTATTTCCATGGTAGTGTGATGTTATTACATGCAATTATTAATGCTGGCACAATCTTCAGAGCCATCACCAGGGGTCTGGTTTAAATAGCTCATTGCTCAATGATGTGCTGATAAATAAAACAATGAAATAAATGTAAAACATTCTATACATCCTAAAAATTGTGATAGATTTTTTACTAGTAGGGTATAGATTGTCAGACCAAACTGAGGATTTTTAAACAGATTGCTCTCTAAAACAGATCGCTCTCTAAAACAGATTGCTCTCTAAAATCCTATATAAATGAGATAAATTTCATCTCTAGAGCCTATAAAGTTTCTTAGCTTTCTCGGTGCTGCCTACAAGCCCAATTAAACATCACAATCAACAAGAATATATCATCAAAGATGAAAGCCTGGAATCAGACTAGTTTGCCTGTACTAAAGAAATAAAGGAAGACAAAATGATTCTAGAAACTTCCTGAGGTAAAAAAGTGAAATAACATAATTTTAAATAAATAAAAAATTGGAACAGACAGTGTTAATATTTTCTTTCCAGAGGTGAAAAAGTCTAAGATGAACATTAAACTGAAAAGGTTTGTTTATCCTTTTTTTTTTTTTGCTTTTCTATTTGATCTCATTCATTTCTCAGAGCAAATGATTTAAAATTAACCAGGATCACCACACCTTTCGAACTATGATGCTGGAGAAGACTCTTGAGAGTCCCTTGGACTGCAAGGAGATCCAACCAGTCAATCCTAAAGGAAGTCAGTCCAGAATATTCATTGAATGGACTGATGCGGAAGCTCTGATACATTGGCCACCTGATGTGAAGAGTCGACTCATTGGAAAAGACCCTGATGCTGTGAAAGATTGACGGCAGGAGGAGAAGGAGGTGACAGAGGATGAGACGGTTGGATGGCATCACTGACTCAATGGACATGAGCTTGAGCAAACTCTGGGAGACAGTGATTGGTGTCTGCAGTCTGTGGGGTCACAACTGAACAATAACCACCATGCTTTTCGTTCAGTTGTGATTTCCTAAATACTTTTGATGTGCTTGGCAGCATGCAAAGCGTTAGATACATTGAAATGTAAAATTGAATCCTTGGCCTGCAGAATGTCACTGTTTAGGAGACAGACATTTGTCATATAGCGTGACAAATTCTCTGATAGAGGTAAACAGAGAAGCACGGAAGAGGCTGCTCACCTAGTCTGAAAAATTCAGGAAGAGTTCCTTGGAAGAGTTGACTTCCAAGTCAAGACTTAAAAAAAGGAAGCTATTTATCAAAGGGTCAAATTTTGGGGAACTGGAGATATGTGAGAACTGGGCTAATTCAGGGAATTTTAGCAAACAAATCCTGGCCTATATGTGAATATAGGGTGAACTGGACGAGTAGCCTGGGGACAGATCATGAGGACCATTACAATCCACACAAAAATAGTAGGAAGTTATGAAATATTCTGTTCATGGTGCTTTAGTTAATAATCATGCAAGTAACTTTTCATCTTTATGGAAAACAGGAAGGTATTTGATAACAGCATTCACAAAGAGGGGATAATTACTAGGGATTTTGGTGAATGTCATACTCAGCCTTTCCATTCCAGTCTTCAAAAAGCAACTCCCACTTCTCTCCCCCAGACAGGGCTCTCTGCCTTAGTCTTCGTATTCTTTGGTTCTTACTTTTAAGTACTTCACTTAATTGGAGAAGAAAATGGCAACCCACTCCCATATTCTTGCCTGGGAAATCCCATGGACAGAGGAGCCTGGTGGGTTACAGTCCGTGGGGTTTCAAGAGTCGAAAACGATTGAAGCAACTGAGCACCATACTTCGCTTAATGGAAGGAAAAATCAAGGATATTTCCCTAGGAAAGTCTTAATGAGACTGCACTGGGTTGGAAGGTGTCCCTCAAAAGTTCATCTCCGTGCAGAACCTTAGAATGAGACCTTATATGGAAATAGGATCTTTGCAGATGGAACTGGTTAACAAGAAGTCATACTTGATTAGGGTGGGATTTGAGGGGGCTCTAAATCCAATAAATGGTGTCCTCATAAGAAGACCACATGAAGACAGAGATGGAGACTGGAGTTATGCCTCACAAACCAAGGAACACCAAGGACTGCTGGCAGCCCCCAGAAGCTAGGAGAGGGGCAAGGGACAGCTTCTTCCTCAGAGCCTCCAGAGGAACCCACTCTGCTGATACCGTGATTTCGGACTTCCGGCCTCCTGTACTGTGAGAGAATAAATTTCTGTTGTTTTAAGCCCACCCAGACTGTGAGAATTTGTTCCGTCAGTCCTAGAAACTAATACAGCAACCAATAAAATATATATTTTAAAATATTGTTAAGAATTTCTCAGCATATTCTCAGGTGGCGCAGTGGTAAAGAATCTGCTTGCCAATGCAGGAGATGCCGGGGACAGGACATCTGATCCCTGGTCAGGAACATCCCTTGGAAATGGCAACCCACTCCAGTATTCTTGCCTGAAGAACCCTATGGACAGAGGAGCCCGGCGGGCTACAGTCCATGGGGTCTCAGAGAGTCAGACACCGCTGAGTACAAGGAATTTCTCAGGTGGTTTTTTTTCTAGGTGGGGCTTTATCCACTCCAAACATTTCTAATCAGTCTTAAGGGATAGATGAATTATTTTAGGAAAATTATTGTAATTATACCATCTATAATGCAAACAAAAGCCTATTTGTATAAGTTTCAAGATCTTAAAAATATATGATTTATCTCTGTACTTCCACCTACTGAGGAATGAAATGATTTATATCCAGTAATGATAAGCATATAAACATTTTTACAATTCATTTTCTCTTTCTATTAAAGGCTATTTTGCTTGCGTTATCTTGAGGAACTTGATATTTCCTACAATAGTATTGCTTTTATTCCAAATGATATCCAGAAACTCAGGTACTTTGCAAGTAGTGAGTACCCACAAGACATATGCCCCTTAAGGATAGAGCAAAATACAGTTATTTACTTCTTTACATTCATTTAAAATCAAACTATGTAAATATTATCTTATCTCTGAATGCCTTTTACTAGATTTTAGTTGATTTCTAAGGAGCATTATTATCTTTAGTAAAATTTGATAATTTTATTTCTGCTTTTCTAATATTTTGACCAATTATTTAATTTCCTGTGTAACAATTTTCATATTTTCATAGAAGAATTCAGCCTGTTCATATTTGTTATGGCTGATATATTTAATTTTTTGCCTTCTGTTTAACATTGTATTTACTGTCTCTTCACTTTCTCCTTTTCATATCTCTTTCTTTTTTTTTGGAGATTTTTTTTTTTTCAAGATGCTATTTGTTCTCTCTTTTTTTTTTCTCCCTTGTTAATTTTGGAACTCCACTGAATTTTCCAAGTCTATTACTGGCTATCTTTCCTTCCCTAAAATTCATAAACACATTTTTTCCTTAATATTTTATAAAAAGCTTCACCTAACACAATGGTCTGTCTCCCCCCCCCATTTCTGCCTCAACTAATAGTTGAGACTTCTCCCCTGAATGAAACAAAATGCATGTGTTGATGTTTAATTTGTCTATGAAAATAAATTTTCTTTGTATCCCTATTATATTATACGTTATGTAGTATAACATTCACTCTGCTATGTTTGTGATTCTTTCTTTTTCCACAGTGATGACTTGTTGCACAAAACATGTGCTTTAATGCTACCCTTTACACAAATGTGCTAATTTGCGTAATATATCGGTTGGTTGCTTTTTAAGTTAAATCTCTGGATTTTAAGGAAATACTTGACACTCATATTTTATTACTACTAAATTTTATACCAATTTTGGGGCGCACAGGGACAGATGTCCACTTTTTCCTTTTAAAATATGGTTTCCTTTGTTTGCAGATCACTTGAAAAATTGATGGTTGATGGAAACGAACTGACTAGCTTTCCACATGGAATTTTAAAGCTTAACCTGAAAAAAATCCTATTTGAGAATAATTTCACTAATCCTATTTTTTGGAAAGAGAACTCTATGAATGATCCACAACATCTTACTCAAATTGCAGCTTTGTTCTTTCTAAAGAATAATCTACATAAATATTATAATGTGATCCCAGAGGAAATCCAGAAGTTACTAAAATGGTGAGCAAATTCTGAAGTCCTTTTTACCAAGACACACTTTTAAGCTTTTAAAATACAGTTTATTATAGGGCCAGATGATAGTTTTATAGTTACAACACACACACCTCACACCACACCACACCACACATGCAATTCTTTAGATTGTTCCTCTGGCTTTTCTGGCATAATAATATATTCAGCTGATCTTCTAATACTCTCAAGCTATTACTTAAATCTAAGGTGAAGGACGGATTGCAGAGATGGAGCTGGCAACTTCTATACAGTTTTAGTTAAGTCTCTTCTGTGAACCACGAGGCTTTCCTGGTGACTCAATAGTAAAGAATCCACCTGCCAATGCAGGAGACTTGGGTTCAAATCCCTGGGTTGGGAAGATCCCCTGGAGGAGGAAATGGCAACCTGCTCCATATCCTTCTCTGGAAAATTCCATGGACAGAGGAGCCTGGTGGGCTACAGTCCGTGGGGTCACAAGGCTCAGACACGACTGAACACATTCCTTTGTTATTTTGTTTTGTATTCCCCAATTACTAATGAAATTTTATTTTTTTGGAGGTTCTTGGACGTTCAAATTTCTACTTCTGTGAATAGTCTGTTCATGTGCTACTGTTAAAAGTACTAATGAGCCGGTGTCTTTTTTTAACTGACCTGTCTGGAAAACGTCAGTTTTCATTCCAATCCCAAAGAAAGGCAATGCCAAAGAATGCTTAAACTACCGCACAATTGCACTCATCTCATACGCTAGTAAAGTAATGCTCAAAATTCTCCAAGCCAGGCTTCAGCAATACGTGAACTGTGAACTTCCTGATGTTCAAGCTTGTTTTAGAAAAGGCAGAGGAACCAGAGATCAAATTGCCAACATCTGCTGGATCATGGAAAAAGCAAGAGAGTTCCAGAAAAACATCTATTTCTGCTTCATTGACTATGCCAAAGCCTTGGACTGTGTGGATCACAATAAACTGTGGAAAATTCTGAAAGAGATGGGAATACCAGACTACCTGACCTGCCTCTTGAGAAATCTGTATGCAGGTCAGGAAGCAATAGTTAGAACTGGACATGGAACAACAGACTGGTTCCAAATAGGAAAAGGAGTACATCAAGGCTGTATATTGTCACCCTGCTTATTTAACTTATATGCAGAGTACATCATGAGAAACACTGGACTGGAAGAAGCACAAGCTGGAATCAAGATTGACGGGAGAAATATCAATAACCTCAGATATGCAGAAGAAACCACCCTTATGGCAGAAAGTGAAGAGGAACTCAAAAGCCTCTTGATGAAAGTGAAAGTGGAGAGTGAAAAAGTTGGCTTAAAGCTCAACATTCAGAAAACGAAGATCATGGCATCTGGTCCCATCACTTCATGGGAAATAGATGGGGAAACAGTGTCAGACTTTATTTTTTGGGGCTCCAAAATCACTGCAGATGGTGACTGCAGCCATGAAATTAAAAGACCCTTACTCCTTGGAAGGAAAGTTATGACCAACCTGGACAGCATATTGCAAAAGCAGAGACATTACTTTGCTAACAAAGGTCCATCTAGTCAAGACTGTGGTTTTTCCTGTGGTCATGTATGGATATGAGAGTTGGACTGTGAAGAAGGCTGAGCGCCGAAGAATTGATGTTTTTGAACTGTGGTGTTGGAGAAGACTCTTGGGAGTCCCTTGGACTGCAGGGAGATCCAACCAGTCCATTCTGAAGGAGATCAGCCCTGGGTGTTCTTTGGAAGGAATGATGCTAAAGCTGTAACTCCAGTACTTTGGCCACCTCATGCGAAGAGTTGACTCCTTGGAAAAGACTCTGATGCTGGGAGGGATTGGGGGCAGGAGGAGAAGGGGATGACAGAGGATGAGATGGCTGGATGGCATC
The DNA here is from genome assembly GCF_002263795.3 of Bos taurus. NCBI lineage: Eukaryota > Metazoa > Chordata > Mammalia > Artiodactyla > Bovidae > Bos > Bos taurus. Next base: position 16,345,569 of record NC_037339.1, read on the forward strand.
ACTGACTCGATGGATGTGAGTCTGAGTGCACTCCAGGAGTTTGTGATGGACAGGGAGGCCTGGTGTGCTGCGATTCATGGGGTCACAAAAAGTTGGACACGACTGAGCAACTGAACTGAACTGTGAGCCTTTAGAAATATGCCTGCGTGCATGTGTGCTCAGTCATGTCTGACTCTGTGACTCCATGGACTGTGGAATATATATGCACCTCACAGACACGGAATATATACATGTGGCTACTAATCCTACACTAGGTTATAATAGTCCCTTTGTCTTTAAAACAACATATATATTTATTTTGAGTGATAAATAAGATATGTATGTATTATAAAAAATTTGGAAAATACAGAAAAATTCCCTGTGGTCACATATAGGAGCAGCTATACTTTCCTGTTTTAGAAAATTAGGATTATTTTATACACATTTTGTGGGAATTGTCCTTAGGGTGTTTTCTTACTCTAAAGCTATACTTTCCTATTCTAGAAAATTAGGATTATTTTGTACAGATTTTTTTTAGCATTTAATTTTTCACTTGTGTATGTCAAATCCTCAGAGAGAGGGTAAGATCAATAATGGGAAAGGCCATGTTTCATACTGCTTTGAGTCTGACATAGCCTCAAGCAAAATGTCTTTCCTCTAGTAGACAGTCATGTTTCCTTCATTGCAGCACATCACAATGCGAGTGGTGTCATGGCCCAATGTTCGGTGAAGGCTTTCGCATCATCCGATCCTACGATGTTTTTGGAGTAACACAGCTTCCTGTTATATTTTATGTCTGTTCCTCTTCCTGCTATAGGAAAGTAAAGGAAAGCAACATTGTTTTCGATCATGTTCCTGAAAAAAGAATCTCTCTAAATCCTGAATTGATGAATCCTACAGTGATGTATGAATCCCACTTTAAAAACCATTAAAGTTGACATATACAATCATTCATGTCTTTAAGAGCACAGTTTCTGTGTGGAGATGTCTTCTCACATGAATCCTCTTTGTAATCCTAGCTCCTTATGAACGTTTGTGATTGTTAGGGAATCTTCTCAGAATATTTTTTTGAGAAGGATTAGTAAAAAAGTCTTTGAGGATTTCGAAAAAGATCTAGAAAATTTCTTTCAGAGCATGTTTAGTCTAAAAAGAAAAATGTTAAAATCCTTTGCAAAAAGGATTCATCTTACAATTGGTCTTAGTCATTGGTGGGGCTTGAGCCTATATGGATTCAAAGTCATGCAGCCAGGTTCTCAATATTTGTGCATTTCTATGGAAATTTGTCCAGTGCCAACTGTCTTAATTGCGGATTGCTTTGGGGAATAAAGGATTAATTCCAATACTATATTTAGTTGTTTGAATTCATTACCCAGGCTCTTAGAAAATTGGTACCATCTTTCAATTATCTTGACCACCATCTCGTAAAGCCTGAATCCATAGGCCCGTGTCAGCATTCATTAGGCTTTCAGTAATGGTCCGGCAAGAAAATAAAGTACAAAATTACATTGCAAAGCAACATATGCATACAGTAGAACTTGAGGATTCCGGGAGTTGGTGATGGACAGGGAGGCCTGGCGTGCTGCAATTCATGGGGTCTCAAAGAGTCGGACACGACTGAGCGACTGAACTGAACTGAAGAGGAAGGTAAAAGGGCATTTTGATATAACAAACAATTTTAGAAAGGCATAGAATTGTTTCATGTATGGCATAACTTTAAAGTGCAATTAAAACTAAAATGTTATTTCTAATGAAACCTGATGAGATGAAATTATTTTAATATATACAACTATATGGCACACGGGCTTAGTTGCTCCACAGCATGGGGATCTTCCCAGATCAGAGATCGAACCCATGTCTCCTGCATTGGCAGGCGGACTCTTCACCACTGAACCACCAGGGAAGTCCGCTGCTTAGAATTTAAGGAGTGTGTGACATCTCCTGGTCAGAGGTCACTCACTGATGTCACTGTTTAACCAGTTTAACCATAACCTGCCCATAGAGGCAGTGCTTTGGGTTTTTTCATACACCTGTCATCCTACACCCTGAGCCTGGACTCTTGATAATCTGACTTACATATACTGCCCTTCTTACAACACTCCATGAATGACATCTGAAGGTTCTCCATTGGGTCACTCACTGTCACTGAGATAGCAGAGGTGGGGGTGGGGAAGCTTCACCTTCCGGGGCTTTCTCCAGCCCTGGCTGGGGCAGTTGCAATGAGCATTCCAGGTGGTCCCCCACCCCCAGGGCCCTGCTGCCTGCAGGCTCGGGGGCCAGATCCCTTCTGGCTTGCTCACAAAGGGCAGACAAGTGTCCTGTGGTGAGCAGGCGCTCCACAGCCCAACCACCCTCCTCTGGTAATGATCCATCCCTCCCCAACCTCTCTCTCCTCCCACTTTCTGGCAGCGAGGGCTGATGCTTGGTTGGAAAGCCACATATGTGTGCAGAGTTGTTCTAGCCAGCAGACACCACCACTTGGGCAGCTGCTATGCAGCAGGGCTGGTGGGGGGAAAGGAGTCGATTCTCTCCTGTCCCAAAGCCGAGATTCAGAGTCCATCCTTCAAAAAAGGCCAGGAAAAGGTGAGAGGCCCAAAGCTCCTCCACTCGATATAGGACTGCTAAGATCCCTAATATGGGACCTGGCAAGAGTTGGGGCTCAGAAAAGGGTAGCTCTTACTTTTAACATCAGTATGTGGCTCCTCAGCCCCAGCCCAGTCCTCACTTCTGTTCCATATCTGCCTTCAAGAGAGTTATGTTTTGGGTTTTTGTTTTTTCAAGATTTTTTTTTCATTTAAGTCACTTTTAAAGTCTTTGTTGAATTTGTCAGACTATTGCTTCTGCTATTTATGTTTGGTTTTCTGGTCACAAGTTATGCGGGATCTTTGCTCCCCAACCAGGGATGGAGCTCCTGCTGCCTGCAATGGACTGCTCGCACTTCACGCATGCGTGCTCCGTTGTGTCTGACTCTTTGCAACCCCATGGAGGGTAGCCCACCAGCCTCCTTGTCCATGGAATTTTCCAGACCAGAATACTGGAGCGGGCTGCTACTCCTTACTTCAGGGGATCTTCCTGACCCAGAGATGGAATCCGAGTCTCTCGCACCTCCTTCGCTGGCAGGGGGATTCTTTACCATTAGTGCCACCTGGGAGGAAAAGTCAGCCACCGGACCACCAGGGGAGTCCTATGGTTTGTTTTTTTAAACAGATTTTAAACATATTTTCCAACTTCTTTTTTAAAATTCTTGACACAGTGATGCTTCCAGTTGACTGAATGTCAGTTGAGGATCTCTGATTGTTTTTATTTGTTGTTTTCATTACATTGAGTAGGGGGAGATGATATAAAGATTAATGACAGAAAATTGATTCTTCTTTCTATTTTCTCCAAGATGTGCTTAGTTAAGCACTTCTAATCTTTAAATAGGATTCCTTTGGCTAGGCCAGCAGTGCAAATGTTCCCAGTGCAATTAATCTCAGAAATCCTGCTGCTGCTGCTGCTGAGTCACTTCAGTCGTGTCCGACTCTGTGTAACCCCATAGACAGCAGCCCACCAGGCTCCCCTGTCCCTGGGATTCTCCAGGCAAAAACACTGGAGTGGGTTGCCATTTCCCTCTCCAATGCATGAAAGTGAAAAGTCAAAGTGAAGTCGCTCAGTCATGTCCGACTCTTGGCAACCCCATGGACTGCCGCCTTCCAGGCTCCTCTGTCCATGGGATTTTCCAGGCAAGAGTACTTGAGTGGGGTGCCATTGCCTTCTCCGTTCAGAAATCCATACCTCCACAAATCAAGAGTGCCAGCCCATTTTTACTACCTAACCACTTTTTCTAACATGTTTTGGAAATCTCTATTTTCCCACCAATAAGAATTGCTATATATTTGACCAGAAAATGGTGGCTGGGGAACATATATATGTAGGTGGTCAAAGGATTCAACAGGTCTTGCTCATACTTCCAGTGAGACCTGAAGATTAGTGTTTTTTGTTTTTTGTTTTTTTTTGGTAAGGGAGGAAGAAAACAAATAATAGTCACATTCACTATTATTTAAATAAGACTTTCAAACTAATTTTTTTCAGCTGGTTCAAGTCATCAGTGATTTATTGAGCACCTACTAGATAATGAGCACCATGTGCTTCATCTGCAAAGCTCTAGAGACTTTTCTGGTGGTGGAAGTGGCTAAGATTCCTCACTCCCAATGCAGGGGACCTAGGTAGGTTCGACCCCTGGTCAGGGAACTAGATCTCACATGCTGCAACTAAGAGTTCACATGCCGCAACTAAAAATCCTGCACACTGCAACTGGCACAGATGAATAAATGAGTGAATAGTAAAAAGTTAAAAAAAACCAGTCCTTAGATGTGGATATAAAGGGTTGTATGTGCAGAAAAAGGGTCAAGTTAATCCGTGGCCACTACTTCCACCTTCGCTGGTTCCCACTTGCTCAAAAAAGCAGATGCAGCGCCCTCACCATTGGGCCCTCATGGCCCACGGACACTGCATGGGTGCAGGGTCCCTTCTGAGAGGATTTCCACCCCGGCTGCTTCTACAATTGGAAAGGATATTTCCTGGCACCCAGAGTGTGAGAAGAATAAGGATCAGTTTAGTTCAGTTCAGTTCAGTCGCTCAGTTGTGTCCGACTCTTTGCGACCCCATGAATTGCAGCACGCCAGGCCTCCCTGTCCATCACCAACCCCCGGAGTTCACTCAAACTCACATCCATGGAGTCAGTGATGCCATCCAGCCATCTCATCCTCTGTCATCCCCTTCTCCTCCTGCCCCCAATCCCTCCCAGCATCAGGGTCTTTTCCAAGGAGTCAACTCTTCGCATGAGGTGGCCAAAGTACTGGAGTTTCAGCTTTAGCATCATTCCTTCCAAAGAAATCCCAGGGCTGATCTCCTTCACAATGGACTGGTTGGATCTCCTTACAGTCCAAGGGACTCTCAAGAGTCTTCTCCAACACCACAGTTCAAAAGCATCAATTCTTCGGTGCTCAGCTTTCTTCACAGTCCAACTCTCACATCCATACATGACTACTGGAAAAACCACAGCCTTGACTAGACGGACCTTTGTTGGCAAAGTCATGTCTCTGCTTTTCCATATGCTATCTAGGTTGGTAGTAACTTTTCTTCCAAGGAGTAAGCATCTTTTAATTTCATGGCTGCAGTCACCATCTGCAGTGATTTTGGAGCCCAAAAAAATAAAGTCTGACACTGTTTCCACTGTTTCCCCATCTATTTCCCATGAAGTGATGGGACCAGATGCCATGATCTTCGTTTTCTGAATGTTGAGCTTTAAGCCAACTTTTTCACTCTCTTCTTTCACTTTCATCAAAAGAATAAGGATAAGTCTCCTCAAAATGTCTCATTAGTTTTGAAATGTTGTTTGACCCTCCTTAACAATTGCTGAATATGTTTGTATGCATGCTAACTCACTCCTGCTGCTGCTGCTGCTGCTGCTAAGTCACTTCAGTCGTGTCCGACTCTGTGCGACCCCATAGATGGCAGCCCACCAGGCTCCCCCGTCCCTGGGATTCTCCAGGCAAGAACACTGGAGTGGGTTGCCATGCTCTCCTCCAGGGGATCTTCCCAACCCGGGGATTGAACCTGCGTCTCTTAACGCTTCCACATTGGCAGCCTGTCTCTTTACCACTAGAGCCACCTGGGAAGCCTGAATATGTTGATCACTTGGAAAAGCTGAACCAATTAAATTTTTACTGTTTCAAAGACAGAAAGTTGACATTAGGAAATTCTGCAGAAGCCACAGTTGGAACTTTATGGGGACAACTGGCATATTTTTCAGGAACTCAGGCCACTTAACATAATTTTAAAAAGTTCAGTAAGAACCATGGGCTAATTTAAAACTGTACAGATAATCATCAGCTTGATTTTCTTCCTTTTTTTAGCTCAATCCATATAGGTTTTAGTAAAAGGTTTTTTTTTTGTACTAAAAAGAGATGTACACTAATTGCATTTTTTGATCCCTGAGTTACTCTTGCTTCGGTCATAAACTTTTAATTTAAGGAGTGAGGCACTAAAAAGTAAGAATTACCCGAGTAATTTATAGCAATGCAAAACTTGGCCCAGCACACAGATCAATAGTCTCCATAAGGCCTAGGGCAGATGCAGAGACAGTTACAAAAAGCCATTATCTAATTGGGAGATAAATGCTCAGACACCAGATTTTCAGTTGACCTTAACTGAAGATTCTCTTGGCCCCAAAAGCACAATAATAGACAGTCCTTGAAACAGCATGCAGACAAGGGCACTTTTTTGTAACATCATGTATCATAGGCAGAATTGCCTTAACCAGAACTTTTCAATTTCATTTTCCCTTTCCACTTGGCAAGACCACTGAGAAAGAGACCCCAAATGATCTCTAGTAGTCCTTTTGGCAACTTCTCAAAGACCCCTCAAAAGACCCTGAATTTAGATTGCAGCTGCTTTCATTCCATTATAATAACAGAGGCTGTTTGTTATCGTAACCACTGGATCTGTCTCTTCGACCCGCTTTTTACAGTGCAAATGGAATTACAGCTATTTGTAGTTCCCAGTGGACGCAAGCAGAGAGCACATCCTGTGTAAAAGACAAATAGGTTTTTTAAAAAATAGGAAAACCATATTACCTTATATATGGACTTGAACTTGAGCAAACTCTGGGAGAGAGTCCTCCTCTAGGAGGACAGAGGAGCCTGGCGTGCTACAGTCCATGCAGTCACAAAGAATCAGACACGACTTAGCAACTGAACGACAATACACCTTATAATGGTAATGGAGATACCATTAAGCACCGTCCCAGCCTGAGGATCTAATCTTTCAGTTGACAAAGCAGAGGGCAGGTGAAGCCCAGGTTTACTCTATACCCAGCTCTGAGGTGGAGGGGACAGAAGTCTCCAAGCGTGTGAAGAAGGCTTGAGGATCCGTGATTGAAGACACCATTCAAGGAGGCTTCTAGATGCATAAGAAGTGCCCTAAGAAGGACCCGGGACAGGTCGATTAGTCTACCCTCCTCTCGCTTTCAGGCAGCCCTTCCCCATTCTGACCATTCCCTCTTTCTCAAGTGCCAGGTGACTAGCTCTCCATCCCGGAAACACTGCTTGCAGTGCTCTCTTTCCCTATTTTCTGTGAGTTCCTGTTGAACACTCACTTTACTGCCTTCCAAAACAGCCGAATTCTCTTTTCTTTCACAACAGGCCTTGACTTGCTCATCCTAACCACAACCCCATCATTACCAGCCAAGGCTAATCTGAACCGCCTTTCCTTGGGGGCCAAGAAGGCTGGTCTTCAAAGACCTTTGAAAACCTTCAAAGAGATCCAGAGCCTGATCCTACAAACCTGCCGCTTAGAAAGCTTCATCAGCTCACATGAAACGCACAGTTTCAGGCACTCAGTGTTCGCTAAAATGCTCCCTCGGAACACGAAGATTACCCTAAAAGCAACCCATAAAGCTTACGTGTGTAGTTTCATGTCGAAGAAATCCTCACCCCTTTTTATGGCAATATGTCTGAATTAAATTGAAAGTTCCAGTTTACATAACTTTGAGACATTTAAAGAGATCTATTTCCAGAAGTGAATGGGCAGGGAGTAGACCAGAGATCTCATCCTAAAGTGGTATTTAGGTTTGCTCTAGAACATAGAGTAACAATACTCCAAATTTTCAGGCCACCATATTGTAATAATTTTTATCTGAAAAGATGCTTAGTTTTTCATCAGTAATTATGCCTAGCAATTGTCAAGCACACATTTGTGTGCTAGTTTTCCAGAAGTTAATTCTCAAATCACTCTGTGAAATAGTCCCTGTTAATATCTCTATTTTAGACACAAGGAAACTGAAAGGATGAGTTTAAAAAGGATATATTCTGAATAGTATCATTTCATATATATATATATATATATGTATATATGTATAAACTTGCTGAAGGCTCTTAATACAGAAAGTCACTCTGCTTTCTGGAAAATTCATGCCCCTACTCATGTACACACCAGCAGCCAACATCATCTTTTCTACCACATACTCATCAAAACACTGAGGATTGTACTTTAAAATATAGAATCACTTGGCAGGGGAAATGGGTGCTTTGTCGTGATTATTTTAACTCTCTCTTAGAAATCTCCCGTTTTCTACTAGTTTACTTTTGTAGTCTTTCTTTTTGGGGGAATAAACACGGTACAAATCCTAAGGAAAGGAATTAAATGCTTCACTATTTTACCTGGAGCCAGATTTAGTTGTTTTATTCTTAAAAAAAAATTAGAAAAGGGGGAAGCTTAAAGTATCCCACATTTCCAGAGCTGTTCCGGAAACAGAAGCAGCTCCTGTACACTGAAGAACCAGAAAAAAGTTTGTTCCTCTTCTCAACAGCCAGTGGATCCCCACCAGCATTGGTGTCACCGGAGAAGCTGAGGGCGACAGATCCATGTGAATGGAAGCAAGTGGGCAAGTTCTGTGTCAAAACTAGGTGGAGCCTCACTCTGCCTTTTCTCCTTTTTTAATAAAAACCCATCACTGCCAATGGTCATGTTGTGGTATCTCCACGTGCTAAGAATTTAATGCGACATAATGAACACCCAGTTATCACACATGCAATCCCAATACCTGTCCTCGAGAATAAGGAAGTGGGTCAAATAGAGGCGCTTGCTGCCTTTCACTCTGCATCAAAGGGTTGCATCAAACAGGATGTTGGGTGTTGCAAGGGGCAGAGATCACAAACCGTCTGCCACCCCTGCCAGGCACCGCGGAACCTCAGAGTTGACACCCTCTCAACCCTTTCCTGGCAAACAGTGTCTGATGCAGCACGAGAGGGCCACTCTAACTAAAATGTACAATCAGGCAAAAGAAAAAAAAAAAAAAAACAGCTTATCAGCCATTTTAGAGGACATTTGAATTCCCAAGTGGGATGACTCCCAAATGAAGCCATTGTTTTCTAACCAAAGTAGCTCAAAGCAAATGAGAAGCAGCAGGAGAGAAGCTACACTCCAAAAAGAAGCTGGCTTTCTGCATTGGCTGGTTTTGTTGGAGCATATTCTACCCCCAGATAATACTATGAGGTGTGTCCTGCAAAAAGCTCTGTCTTCCAAAAGATAATGTAAAGACTGCTTTAAGAAAGCAGGAATAGGGCTCCCCTGGTGACTCAGCAGTAGAGAATCCACCTGCCAATGCAGGAGACACGGGTTCGATCTCTGGTCTGGAAATACCCCACGTACCACAGAGCAACTAAGCCCATGCGCCACCACCGTTGAGCCTGTGCTCTGGACCCTGGGAGCCGCAACTGCTGAGCCCACAAGCCACAACTACTGAAGCCCTGTGCCCTAGAGTCTGTGCTCCACCACGAGAGAAGCCACCACAGTGAGAAGCCCACGCACCGCAACTAGAGAGTAGCCCTTGCAGCAAGGAAGACCCAGCACAGCCAAAACACAAAGACAGAAATATTGATCAATGGAACAAAATAGAAAGCCCAGAGATAAATCCACGCACATATGGACACCTTATCTTTGACAAAGGAGGCAAGAATATGCAATGGATTAAAGACAATCTCTTTAACAAGTGGTGCTGGGAAAACTGGTCAACCACTTGTAAAAGAATGAAACTAGAACACTTTCTAACACCATACACAAAAATAAACTCAAAATGGATTAAAGATCTCAACGTAAGACCAGAAACTATAAAACTCTTAGAGGAGAACATAGGCAAAACACTCTCCAACATACATCACAGCAGGATCCTCTATGACCCACCTCCCAGAATATTGGAAATAAAAGCAAAAATAAACAAATGGGACCTAATTAACCTTAAAAGCTTCTGCACATCAAAGGAAACTATTAGCAAGGTGAAAAGGCAGCCTTCAGAATGGGAGAAAATAATAGCAAATGAAGCAACTGACAAACAACTAATCTCAAAAATATACAAGCAACTCCTACAGCTCAACTCCAGAAAAATAAATGACCCAATCAAAAAATGGGCCAAAGAACTAAATAGACATTTCTCCAAAGAAGACATACAGATGGCTAACAAACACATGAAAAGATGCTCAACATCACTCATTATCAGAGAAATGCAAATCAAAACCACTATGAGGTACCATTTCACGCCAGTCAGAATGGCTGCAATCCATAAGTCTACAAGCAATAAATGCTGGAGAGGGTGTGGAGAAAAGGGAACTCTCTTACACTGTTGGTGGGAATGCAAACTAGTACAGCCACTATGGAGAACAGTGTGGAGATTCCTTAAAAAACTGGAAATAGAACTGCCTTATGATCCAGCAATCCCACTGCTGGGCATACACACTGAGGAAACCAGAAGGGAAAGAGACACGTATACCCCAATGTTCATCGCAGCACTGTTTATAATAGCTAGGACATGGAAGCAACCTAGATGTCCATCAGCAGATGAATGGATAAGAAAGCTATGGTACATATACACAATGGAGTATTACTCAGCCATTAAAAAGAATTCATTTGAATCAGTTCTAATGAGGTGAATGAAACTGGAGCCTATTATACAGAGTGAAGTAAGCCAGAAAGAAAAACACCAATACAGTATACTAACGCATATATATGGAATTTAGAAAGATGGTAACAATAACCCTGTGTACGAGACAGCAAAAGAGACACTGATGTATAGACCAGTCTTATGGACTCTGTGGGAGAGGGAGAGGGTGGGGAGATTTGGGAGAATAGCAGTGAAACATGTATAATATCATGTATGAAACGAGTCGCCAGTCCAGGTTTGATGCACGATACTGGATGCTTGGGGCTGGTGCACTGGGACGACCCAGAGGGAGGGTATGGGGAGGGAGGAGGGAGGAGGGTTCAGGATGGGGAACACAGGTATACCTGTGGTGGATTCATTTCGATATTTGGTAAAACTAATACAATATTGTAAAGTTTAAAAATAAAATAAAATTAAAAATAAATAAATAAACATCAATAAAATAAAATAACTATTTATTTATTTGGCTGTACCAGGTCTTAGCCGTGGTACACAGGATATTTTGTTTTTAGTTGCATCGTGAGAACCCTCGGTTGTGGCATGTGGGGTCTAGTTCCCTGTCCAGCAATCAGACCTGGGTCCCCTGCTCTGAGAGTGTGGAGTCTTAGCCGCTGGACCACAAGGGAAGTCCCTCATTTCCTCTTTTGAGTAGACTATTTTTTAACTGTACTCACCTTTACTAAGGGTTTCTTTTCAGTGGGAGTCCCAGTGAGCCCTGGGTTAAGAAAATCTTACATTTGTTTTGGCCACAGCTCTAGCACTTTCCCTGGAGAAGGAATTGGTAACCCACTCCAGTATTCCTGCCTGGAGAATTCCGTGGACAGAGGAGCCTGGCGAGCTACAGTCCATGGGGTCACAAAGAGTCAGACACAACTGAGGACGCACACATGCGTGCATGCTAGAGCTTTCGGTGGCTCTGGGCCGGTTTGCAGGGTCGCTTCTTGACTCCAGTTTCACAACCCATGCAAGCAGATACATTGAGACATGATGCCTGTTCGTGGTGCATGTCCACCACAAACAGAGTTTTATCCTTCGTGGTGACTTTGCCCCCATGTGCCCACAGATACAAGTAATAGTCTCACAACTTCTTCAAGCAAGCGGCCCACATTTTCCTAATATTGTATTTATTGCCAGAGCTCGCTGCTCCAGGTCTTTCGTCACAGCCCTCCAACCCCCACTTTTAGCAGGAGTGTCCTTGTGCAAAACCTGCCAACTCCTTGACTCAGTTAGGCAACACTGGATCCCTTCACCCTCCCCGATTGCCCTGTGTATCCTTATATAAATTCCCTTAACAAGAAGTTAAGAGTGACGAGCTGTCTCAAAGTGGTGATGTGCTGTGCTGTGCTCAGTCGCTTCAGTCATGTCCTTTGCGTGTCCAGTGACTCTGCAACTCGGAGCCCACCAGGCTCCCCCGTCCATGGGATTCTCCGGACAAGAATACTGGAATGGGTTGCCTTGCCATCCTCCAGGGGATCTTCCCAAGCCCGGGATCAACCCCGAGTCTCTTACACGCCTGTCACCTGCACTGGCAAGCGGGTTCCTTACCGTTAGCGCCACCTGGGGAGCCAGAAAGTGGGGATGTTTGAGCTCAAATTTGAAAGACAAAAGGGAGTCAGCCCTGAAGCTATCAGGGCAGGTGGGCAGCAGAATGCGACTTTCTGTAATGTGGAAACTATTTCAAAATATGAAAGATTTTAAAAATTAAGGTATTAGAGCCAAGGAGGAGAAGGAGAAGTAGGGAGAGAAAGAGAAAGTAAAGGAGAAAGAGGAAGAGAAAGAGGAAAGAGGAAGGGGTGGGGGAGGGGAGGAAGGCTGTGCCCCCTGAGCCCGCACACACCCACAGGCTCCCCTGCAATATGATTTCACTCTATAAACACACCGTCAGAGTCGCTTTTGTCATAAGATTTCCAATCTGACAGTGCCTTCAAAACTTCATCTTCACTAAGCAACTTAATTGTAGGAAACTAGTTTGTGTGTGCTCAGTCCCTCAGTCGTGTCCGACTCTTTGCAGCCCCGTGGACTGTAGCCTACGAGGCTCCTCTGTCCATGGGATTCTCCAGGCAAGAATCCTGGAGTGGGTTGCCATTTCCTCCTCCAGGGGATCTTCCCAACCCAGGGATCGAACCCCCGTCTCCTGTGTCTCCTGCATTGCAGGCGGATTCTTTACCACTAACCTATCAGGGCAGCCTAAAGACCCAAACAATTTGCTTTGAAAAAACACGGAGGACAGAACGTTGCAGTAACCCTCCCTCTCCTTTAGCCCTCCCCTGGCGTGCGGTTTCATCCCCTCTCACAGCACTTTGGCTTCTCGGGGCGTTTGTACTGCTCTGGGACACCTCCATCCTCTCCCCTCACCCTCTGGCCTGGTGTGGTCACTCAGGCCACCCTTGCCCGGTTTCATCCCCTCTCACAGCACTTTGGCTTCTCGGGGTGCGTGTACTGCTCTGGAACACCTCCATCCTCTCCCCTCACCCTCTGGCCTGGTGTGGTCACTCAGGCCACCCTTGCCCGGTTTCACCCCCTCTCACAGCACTTTGGCTTCTCGGGGTGTGTGTACTGCTCTGGGACACCTCCATCCTCTCCCCTCACCCTCTGGCCTGGTGTGGTCACTCAGGCCACCCTTGCCCGGTTTCACCCCCTCTCACAGCACTTTGGCTTCTCGGGGTGCGTGTACTGCTCTGGAACACCTCCATCCTCTCCCCTCACCCTCTGGCCTGGTGTGGTCACTCAGGCCACCCTTGCCCGGTTTCACCCCCTCTCACAGCACTTTGGCTTCTCGGGGTGCGTGTACTGCTCTGGAACACCTCCATCCTCTCCCCTCACCCTCTGGCCTGGTGTGGTCACTCAGGCCACCCTTGTCCCTTTCCACCTTGTGACTTGTCACCTGGAACTCCCACCCCTCATCACCTCTATCTTTTGATAACTTACATCTCAGGGAACAAGGGACCCAGTTCAACCACCCCACCAGGCAATGAACCACAGGTCCCAGCCAGTTGAAGGGTTGGACACCTAGGGTCAGGTGTGGCTGGAGAGGAGAGAGAAGGACAAAATATGGGTGTCTGAACCCCAGCGGGGTGGGTGGAACGATGTCCCTTAAAGGGGCTGTGGGTGTGGGCTCAGTCTGTCAAATGTAGTCTTGAATACTTCAGTCCTCCAAAAGGCTCAGTGGTAAAGAATCTGCATGCCATACAGGAGACGCAGGTTTGATCCCTGGGTTGGGAAGATCCCCTGGAGAAGGAAGTAACAACCCACTCCAGTATTCCTGCCTGGAGAATCCCATGGACAGAGGAGCCTGGTGGGCTACAATCCATGAGGTCGCAAAAGTCGAACATGACTGAGTGACTAAACCACCACCAAGCTGGTCCAGAGGAAAGGAACAGTACAGAATCTGGTGTTTTCTTTCCTCTCTCTTTTTTTCGACGTCTGTCTCACATACACACACAGTCACGCACCAGCAGCATCCTTTCATTTCAGCTTCACATTGCTGTTAACTCACTTGATGCATTATTTTTTTCCTTCCAGAAACACTGTTTCTGCCAGGCCATCCAACTCCACAGAGAATGTTCCTGGAGTCGGTTCCCTGCCACTCTGTTGGTTTTGCAAGTCACTCACTCTCACCAGCTTCAGTTAGCCTTCTGTGGCTGTTAACTGCAAAATCTGATGGTCGCATCCCATCCTTTGCAGGGTCTCTTCTGGCTCAGGCAGTAAAGAATCTGCCTGCCATGCAAGAGACGTGGGTTTGATCCCTGGGTTGAGAAGATCCCCTGAAAAAGGAAATGGCTACCCACTCCAGTAATTCTCGCCATGAGAATCCCATGGACAGAGGAACCTGGAGAGTCCATGGGGTCGCAAAGAGTCGGACAATGAGTGACTGACTGACACTCAAACTTCCAGCTCTGAAGTCCGTGGTTCAGTCGTTCAGGAGAAATCTGACCGAGGAGGTGCGTTCTGGCAAAACTGCCTGCAGGGCCTTCCAAATGGATTTGAAAACGCTTTGAGGCAAAAACCGTGTGCCTCGCGCCCTCTTGTGGGCAGATCTGACATCTCAGCGCCTTGAGGAAATCAACAAAATTTAAAGATAATGGGTGAAGCTGACCTGAGAGCTCACTGAGCGAGGGCGCTGGTCTACGGATGTCAACACCTGTTCCCTGCGGTAACCACACGGCACCCTTGCCCGGTGGTGGTGATGTTACTTCCTCTTGGAGCAGAGGAAACCGAGGAACCCAGGGCTGAAGCCAGCAGTCCAGTCACGCAGCACACAGGGCACAGAGGGACCCAGCTCACAGAGGGGGATTTCAAGAGCTGTCCTCACGACTCAGCGTGAGGCCTCGGAGGCCTCATCAGAGGAAAATTCCTTCAGATGTTTTTGAAAATGGAAAACCACGTTGGAGATAGTCTTGCCAGCCTTTCCCCCAGTGACCCATTATCTGGAGGGCATTCTGCATAAGGATAATAAGGTTGTGGGTATGTGATGGTGGGCGTGGGAAAGCAGAATATTCTGTGATCAAATGAAACACGGGGTGAAAAAAAAATTATGGTGACACTTGTGTCTTCAAGGGCTTCCCTGGTGGCTCAGATGGTAAAGAATCCGCCTGCCAATGCAGGAGACCTGGGTTCGATCCCTGGGTCAGGAAGATCCCCTGGAGAAGGAAATGGTAACCCACTCCCCAGTATTCTTGCCTGGAGAATTCAAAGGATGGAGGACCCTGGCGGGCTACAGTCCATGGGGTTGCAAAAGAGTTGAACATGACTGAGCGACTAACACTTTCTGTCTTCATTGCACTAATATATGTGGATAAAGAAAGTGATGGGATGTGCTCCATAAATCTCAAACTCATCAGATCAGGGCTTCTCATTATATCTTTGGAGGAGGAAATGGCAACCCACTCCGTGGGGTCACCACAGGGCGAGGGAGCACGCTCATTATATCTTCGTTCCTCAACCTTATAACACTCTGGGCCAGATAATTCTTTGTTGTGGGGACTGTTCTATGCATTGAGAGATAGTTAGCAGCATTCCTGGCTTCATCCCTGGCTTCTATGCCAGGACAGCCCCCATTCCCAAGTCCTGATAACCAAAGTTATCTCCAGGGACTTTCCAGGCAGTCCAGTGGATAGGAAAACATTCTTCCACTGCAAGGGGGTGTGCGTTCGATTCCTGTTTGAGGAACAAAGATTTCACATGCCGTGTGGTGTGGCCAAAAAATAAAATAAATTAAAAAAAATTTTAATTAAAAAAAAAATTATCTCCAGACACGGCCAGCTGTTTCCAGAGGGACAAGACTGAAACTACTGCTTTAGACCATAGAACTCTTTTCTTCATGGAGCAACTCAAAGGACTAATGTTCCAGGGAATTCACTTCTGGAAACACTGACTTGGTTCGTTTATGCTCAGTTTATGGGAGAGGAAATGAAGGCCTGGGGAAGTGAGGTGACTCGCTTATGTCCATCATGTAACTTGAGTGATGTGTGTGAAAACTAAGGCTCCAAGTAAACCCTGGTTCTTTGGGCTTCAAGACTAGCCTAGCTTCTCTTAGGTGATGCTGGCAGTATGGGCTGGGGATGGGATCAGGGGACAGCCCTAACTCAGCTCTGTGAAGCGCTATCTTTTCACTGGTGCTGCTTCACAGCTACACAATACTGGACACGTCTTTCCCTCTCCTATTGAAGCAGCTTATGGACCCAGAGCATTTGGACACTCACTGAAGGACAGACCAGCTCATGGTTGACCCTATGGTCAAAGTCCTACCGTAATGAATTTCTGTTTTTCAAACAAAAGAAAAAGGCTAAGTTCAGAAAGAGTCCTTTTCCTTACTGAATTCTCCAATAGTCCCTTCTCCTCATGGATTTTGTGGCAGTGGTAGTGTTGGGGCAAAGTTTGCATCTCACGCTTTCTTTCCCTGCAGAACCTTTGGAATGGGGGCAGATTTCCATTTACTGAGGCTGATTTGAATGTGCAGTTAGGACTGGGGTATAGATGGCAGGGGAGTCAGGGGACTTTGGCAGAGGGGGCGCCACTGTGCTTTCTGAGACCAGAACTTCACAGGAGCGGGAGGTTGGACCAGGTACAAATTTAGGTTTTACTCTGCCTCTCCACAGGTGGCGCTAGTGGTAAAGTATCCACCTGCTAATGCAGGAGAGGAGGGTTTGATCCCTGGGTCAGGAAGATTCCCTGGAGTAGAAGTGGCAACCCACTCCAGAATTCTTGCCTGAATTCCATGGACAAAATTCCATGGACAAAATTCCATGGACAGAGGAGCCAGGTGGACTACCATCCATGGGGCTGCAAAGAGTTCAGACACAACTGAGCAACTGAGCACTGCCTCTCCACGAGTTCGGTGTGTAGTCCATTCTAAAAGCAGAGACACACCTCATGCCTCTCCGTCCACTCCAACTTGAGGTTTCTACCACCTAGATTCTCCTTGGGGGAGAGGAAGTTTCTGTGGTCAGCTGTCCCTGGCTTGGGGTGATGAGCAGTTCGGTGCACTGCAAAGCTGTTCCCACCCCTGAAATGCATATACGCTGTATCGACAACATTCACCGTCACTCACTTCATGCTGTCACCTCCACGCGGCCAGTACTGTTTTACATGCTTTACACTTGCTGTTGTTCAGTTGCTAAGCTGTGTCTGACTCTCTCGCGACCCCATAGACTGTAGCCTGCCAGGCTCCTCTGTCCATGGGATTCTCCAGGCAAGAATACTGGAGTGGGTTGCCATTTCCTTCTCCAGGGGATCTTCCTGGATCAGGGATTGAACATTGAACCCCACATTTCCTGCACTGGGAGGCAGATTCTTTACCACCAGGGAAGCCCATATTTCACACTTACTACTCATTTAATCTTTACAACAACCCCACATGGCAGATGCTGCTGTTATGTTCATTTTACAGATGAGGAAACTGAGACATAAGCCTTACATAACTTGCACAAGGTCACAGACTAGTAAGAGCCAGCTTTGAAACCCAAGAGGTCTGAGGCTCTGAACCTCTGTGCTGTCCGGCACCCATACCCTACACCCCAGCTCTAAAACGGCCCTGGGAGCCCCACCTTTAAAGAGATAATGACAGTGAAGATTTACCAGGAAACACTCCTGGTGCGGTGTGTTGCTTTGTAATGACTGGAAAGGCAGGAAAAACCAACTCTTCCTTATAAAAAGGTGACATGTTATCCTTAGTGAAAATGACATGTTTATACTCCCATCGACCACCTTCCTAAAGGGTGATTTTCTAGATAATGATAATTATTGATTAGCTGCTTCTCTTCCCATGGAGACACCAAATCAGGCTTGAAGTACTGTGGATTTTGGTAGCTTTGATACGCACATGCATCATTAAGGCTCAAACTCCAAGCAAGACTGCCATCTGCTGTAGAGATGGGCTGATACTTTTTTCTGTTTCCTAAAACAATGTTAACAGTCATAAAAACAAAGAAGGGAGAGAGGAGATGATCAATTTCAATCACTCTCCTTAAGTGTTGAGTCGCTGCCTAGCTGTGGTCATGGCCAAAGACACAATTGTGTTACTGCATTTCTTCTCACGAGTGAGCACAGGTATACTCTGAAGTCTTAAAGTGATGTCTGGACAACAGACCCATCAGCTTCTTTCAACCCCACTGCTGCCACTGCAGGTTTAGCCCTTCCCTGAACCTGGATGGTCTCCAAATGATCACCCAGCCACTGTGTCTTCCCCTAAACACACCCTTCTCCGAAGTGATCACTTTTAAATGTAGACCAGAGCATGCTGAAGCTGAAGTTCCAATACTCTGGCCACCTGATGTGAAGAGTCGACTCACTGGAAAAGATCCTGATGCTGGGAAAGACTGAAGGCAGGAGGAGAAGGGGACAACAGAGGATGAGATGGTTGGAGGGCATCACCGACTCAATGGGTATGAACTTGGGCAAACTCTGGGAGATGGTGAGGGACAGGGAGGCCTGGTGTGCTATAGTCCATGGGGTCACAAAGAATCGGACATGATTTAGCAACTGAACAACAAAGAGCATGCTATTCCCCTTCATATATCCTCCAATGGGCTCCAGGTTCATACAGATTTAAATCTGGACTTGTTCCCATGGCCTCTGCAGCCTTAGGAGATTTAGCTCCTGACTGCTCTCTAACCACTGCCTAGGCTGCTCCAGTCATGATCTGGTTTGGGGACAGAGCAGGCATATTTGGACCTTGGCATTTGCCATTCTTCCTGGAAAGCTCAGGCCACAGACATTTGCACGCCTGTCTACTTTTTGTTATTTATGGCCCAGAATCAAAGTCATTTCGCCAGAGAGAATTTCTGGCCATTCATTTTAAAATGAAAATCTCAGTCTCTACTGCAGTGTGTGCTCAGTTGTGCAGCATGTCTGACTCTTCGCAACCCCATGGACTGTAGCTCACCAGGCTCCTTTGTCCATGGGATTCTCCAGGCATGAATACTGGAGTGGGTTGCCATTTCCTACTCCGTGATCTTCCAAACCAGGAATCGAACCCATGTCTCCTGTGTCTCCTGCATTGGCAGGTGGATTCTGCACAGCTGAGCCCAGCTACTGGGAAGCCCCTACTTCTACTACATAACAGATGCACAATGAGTATTCCTTTTCTTCCTTTCTCCAGACATCTAAGGCTCTAGTGCTGTTAACACAGACAAAGCCATGGGTAGAAAGAATTATCATTTGAAGTCCTCACCTGCCCCCAGTTCTGAAGGTGGTACAGAACTGGGAGGACACGTTCACCTGTTAGCATAATTTAGTAAAGTTGGGAAGACTAAGGGCATAGTCATAAGTAGGTGAGTTCAGCTTGTGTCCATGTGAGGCTGAGATCCTTGGGACAGGGGGTCTAGCTGGAACACCAGAGAACCTTGTTAAAGGAACTGGACTAAACTCAGGGAAGGCTGGGGGCCACAGCCACCCTTCCCCCACAGCCTGACCTGTTCCTCTTACATCCTTATCCAGTTGCCCACAGCCTGGGTTCCTCACAGCTATCACCAATCCACATGTATGAAAACAAACACTCCAGATCCAGATTAGCCCTCTCCTCTCAGGCTAAATGTCAGAGATGGGTCTCAGGGCACAGAGGAGTGGAAGGAAAGGCAGGATGTTTCAAGGCCAGACCGGAAGTAGTGGCATTACCTCTACTTGAACTTCACTGGTCCCTCTTTGGCTGCATTGGCTCAACCAGACGCACGAGGCTAGGACGGTGTACCTAGGAGAAGAGCAGATATTGGTGGACATGCTGCAAGCTGTAAACACATCTTTCCTTTTGTGTTTTATAGGCCCATGGTTAATGGGAGCCATTGTCCATTCCCTTGATATAATGAAGATTGTCCACCAGCTACTAATAAGCCATCTTCTGTTGACTTTTGATTGAAAAGCTATCCCCAGGGTCTCCCCCTTTTAGTGGGAAGACAAGGTACTCTTGTTTGATCCTTCCTTGGGCCCGTAATGAACGGAGTTCAGGGGAAGGAGTTCAGATCCGGGTAACTGGAGTCTGGAGTCCAGCCCTTTCCCAAAGTCACCTTTATCTGCCTGGCAACAGCACCCACTCAACAAGTGGCCAATGGAATGGCTTCATTTTTTTTAATTGGGGTATAGTTACTTTACAATGTGGTGTGAGTTTCTGTTGCACAATGAAGTGAATCAGCTGGATGTATACACATATCCCCTCCCTCTGAGAACCCCCTCCCTCCTACGTGCCCCTACTCCTCTAGGTCACCACAGAGCATGGAACTGAGCTCCCGGTGCTATACAGCAGTTCCCTTTAATATTGAAACTTATTTAAGTGAATGAGACTGCAGGCGAGAACAACAGAGTGGGGGAAGGGAGGTGGCTCAGCTGGTAAAGACTTCTCCTGCAATGCAGCAGACCCCAGTTCAATTCCTGGGTCTGGAAGATCCCCTGGAGAAGGGCACCCATTCCAGTATTCTTGGGCTTCTCTGGTGGCTCAGCTGGTAAAGAATCCACCTGCAATGTGGGAGACCTGGGTTCGATCCCTGGGTTGGGAAGATCCACTGAGGGAGGGAAGGGTTACCACTCCAGTATTCTTGCTGGAGAATCCCATGGACAGAGGAGCCTGGCAGGCTACAGTCCATAGGGTCACAAAGAGTTGGACCCTTCACTTCACTTCAGGCAGGTGGAGAAGGGGCCGCTTCCCAGTGAGCAGTTAGAAGCTTTTCTGTCCCTGCCTGGGTGTGGCAGGGCCCAGGGCCCCAGACGGCGGGGCTGGTGACTCCACGCATCCCAGACTCTTGCAACCGGCTTCCTCTTCTCACCGAGGGGCACGTTGTGAGCGTGTCAGGAGAGAGTTGGGAACTTCAGTCCCAGTCACCACGGTGCAGTGGGTTTCAGGCCAGCCAGATGCCACATCAGGAAGCCTCCATCACGAGACTTCTCAAGGTCTTCTCCAAAGCGGAATGTGGGGGAGCACTGCAACGCCTCATTGTCAACATCCTTGTGAGATGTTTCCTCAAAACAAACATTTAAGGACCTCTCTATTGAAATAATTCCCCAACTGGTTTGGGAAGGAGAAGCAGAGTTCTCTTTTTCACTTCACCAGAAACTCAAGCAGTGTATTCATGAGTGGTGCCGTGGGAGGCAGAGTGCAAACACAGCTGGAAAACCTCAGCCTAAACTGAGAAACACACTTCCCCGCTTCCTCACACACGAAGGGGCAGATCTCCAATGCAGAGGGATCCCAGAGATTAATCACAGAGCTGAAGCCAGTCCTGAGCTCTTCTCTGCATCATGTTAGGCCTCTGCCAGGCCCTCCAGGGGCCTCGTGCCCCAGGACCACCACGACCCTCATCCAGCTGGGTTCCTGCCTCCACGCTCCCGCCTGGGGTCAGTCAGCCCTCTGCTGGGTGATTTGTTTTCATGTCAGATCCTCATATCAACTACACACTGTTACCATGCCCTTATTTCCAAACAACTCAGGTCATGGATGTAGTGTGGTCAGAGTCACTTGGGTAGGAAGCACAGATGTGGGATTTGGTCCGTAGTTTCAGCCAATGATTCTCACCCAAGTCAACACAGCAGAACATCTTTGGGATGGCTCGCCCTCCTCACCCCATGTGCCTTGGTATAACTCCCTACCTGCAGAGCATCGGACTGTAAAGCATATGTTACTGGGATTTTCCAAGTGAAGAATACAAAGGCACAAAGTTAATCACTGGGATCCGGGTTCTGCATCTCGGTGCCCCACAGTGGACCATGGTCTGATGAGAAATGCCAGGTCTTCATCTTCCTTCCGGCAATCGAGGAAGAATCACATGGGCAAACCAGGCAAGGAGTAAATCCTATTAAAGAGCAATCTATGTGACAACAAGGGCCTCTCAGGTGGCTCAGTGGTAAAGAATCCGCCTGCCAATGCATGAGACCCAAGAGACTCAGGTTCAATCCCTGGGTTGGAAAGATCCCCTGGAGGAGGAAATGGCAACCGGCTCCAGTATTCTTCCTGGAAAACCCCATGGACAGAGGAGCCTGGTGGGCTACAGTCCATGGGGTTGCAAAAGACAGACACAACTTACAAACCAAACAACAACAAAAGTCACAGCTGATTACTTCCCCCCAAGATGCTGCACGTGAGCTCAGGCCGCTTCTCTGTTCCAGCAGGCACCTGAGTGAGACAGAGCCTCTATTACCATGGCTGGGAGGAACCACAGTCCAGTCAGATGTGTACACTGGCTATTCCAATGGCTGCATTCTTCCTCAAAACAAAAATTCACAAGTATCACTTCCTGGGTAGCTCCTGTGCACTCTTCCTCAACAAAAGATGTGTCACACACCCGTGCGCAAGCACGAATACATACTCACACAGACCCACACACTCACCAGTGCCTCACAGACATGGCAGCCTGAACACAGAGCCCTTCATGCAACGCGTGAGCCACAGCAACTCCCGCAAATAAACACAAGGGAAGGATGCGAGAATGCCCTCGGCACGATGCCACCAACTTGGGGGTGACCAGCTCTTACAAGTTAAAGGTGTCTTTGTTATCATTTCCAAAAGAGACCACGAAAGAAGTGGAGGCTGTGACAGTCTTTGGAGGCAGGCAGAATACGCTACCTGTGGGAACCTAGGGAAGTTATTTCTCTTCTCTAAGTCCCAGTGTGCTCACCTGCAAAGAGGAGATAATGACAGGAACCTTGTGGAGCTGTTCTCAGGAATATCAACATGTCCCTCGGACTCTGAGTTCCTAAGAGGGAATGTAAGCTATGGGTAAGACTAAAAGATTATCAGAACTTGCCTGGTGGTCCAGTGGCTAAGACGCCTCGCTCCCAATGCAGGGTGCCTGGGTTCCATCCCTGCTCAGGGAACTAGATCCCACATGCCGCAGTTAAGACCCAGTGCAGCCAAATAAATAAATAAATAAATATTTTAAAGGAATAAAACATTGTCTTAAATCTCATCTCACTTATCCTCAGTTCAGTTGCTCAGTCGTGTCTGACTCTGCAACCCCATGGACTGCAGCACGTCAGGCTTCCCTGTCCATCTATGTGCCTAAATTTCTATTTAAAAAAGACCCAGCTTAAATAATGAAAAGGGGCCCTGTTTTGGCAGAGGTACCTGAGACAAGAAAACATGGACAGAATGAGAGAATACCCATTTCACAGGAGACACTCATTTCTTGCATGGATTCAATTTCACCCCAGGACTACCCCGGTGGCTTTGCAGTAAGGAATCTACCTGCCAATGCAGGAGATGGGGCTTCCATCCCTGGGTCAAGAAGCTCCTCTAGAGGAGGAAATGGCAACCCATGCCAGTATTCTTGCCTGGAGAATCCCATGGACAGCAGAGGCTGGTGGGCTACAGTCCATGGGGTCACAAAGAGTCAGACATGACTTAGTGACTAAACAACAACATTAACCCACTGAATGAAACACACACACAGGACTCGGGGGGGCGGTGGGGGGGGGAACCGCCTGTCCCACTTTACTGCCGGCCATGATGTTTGACAGGCTCATTCCGAGCAGGTTTCCTCAGGGCATGGGAATCTCGGGGATATGACACCACATTCCAGACTAAAGATGTGCTGAGAAGGGACCCAGCCCCAGGGCTCTTTCTCAAGCAGGATAAAGTATATAGGACGTGGAAGAAAAAACAAGCTCACATGTTTCAAGAAAGCATGCAAACATAAGAAATAATAGGAGTACGAGACAGCAAAAGAGACACTGATGTATAGATCAGTCTTATGGACTCTGTGGGAGAGGGAGAGGGTGGGAGATTTGGGAGAATGGCATAGAAACATGTGTAATATCATGTATGAAACGAGTCGCCAGTCCAGGTTTGATGCACGATACTGGATGCTTGGGGCTGGTGCACTGGGACGACCCAGAGGGAGGGTATGGGGAGGGAGGAGGGAGGAGGGTTCAGGATGGGGAACACAGGTATACCTGTGGTGGATTCATTTCGATATTTGGCAAAACTAATACAATATTGTAAAGTTTAAAAATAAAATAAAACTAAAAAAAAAAGAAATAATAGGAAAAAGGGATTCATAAAGGTTCAGTGATTCACCGAACCTTGTTAATGGAATGTCTGTGATTGTAGTTATTACTACACATTGTTCATTGTTACTACACATCACATTGTTCATTAACAGCATTTCCCCTGTATTTGAAGACATAAATAGCTTATTTACGTTTTCAACTACTTTATGTTCAATTTTATATCTGCAAGACGAAGTTCTGAAAGGCAGGGATAAAGTTCTAGTCACTCACACATCCCCTGACTTTGTGGAATAGAGTTGACAGGAGGTTTGATTTGTGCCCTTTGAAGGGCGCCATCTAGAGGCAAGTACTTCAAATAGCACCTCCATGCTCTGTTGAAGAAACTCAAAACTCATCCATACATACATGTAACTGCAAAAGTAAAGCATACCCCGGACACAAACCCTGGAAGAAGTAAAGTCTCTATGATACAGTTACAAAATTGAATTTAGGCCAGAAACAAAGCCAGAGAATACAGATTTTTGTTTTCAGTTTTTGTTCATTGAAAGTAACAATTCCTTTCACAAAACAAGCTTTATAGGAATAGGAACTGAGTAATTCACCTTGTCAGTTATAATTCATAAAAAACAGGCTCCACCATTAGCTAAATACAACCATTTAAATACAATTTAAGAAGTATCAAAAAACCCTTAAAAAAAACACCAGTAGCAGCAAAAACATCGAACATTTGTAAACAAAATCACCAGTAACAGTTCAGGTCAGTTCAGTCGCTCAGTTGTGTTCGACTCTTTGCAACCCCATGAACCACAGCACAGCAGGCCTCCCTGTCCATTACCAACTCCTGGAGTCCACCCAAACCCATGTCCATTGAGTCGGTGATGCCATCCAACCATCTTATCCTCTGTCATCCCCTTCTCCTGCCCTCAATCTTTCCCAGCATCAGGGTCTTTTCAAATGAGTCAGCTCTTCGCATCAGGCAGCCAAAGTAATTGGAGTTTCAGCTTCAGTATCAGTCCTTCCAATGAATATTCAGGACTGATTTCCTTTAGGATGGACTGGTTGGATCTCCTTGCAGTCCAAGGGACTCTCAAGAGTCTTCTCCAACACCACAGTTCAAAAGCATCAATTCTTCAGCGCTCAGCTTTCTTTATAGTCCAACTCTCACATCCATACATGACCACTGGAAAAGCCATAGTCTTTTTGGCTTTGGCTTTGGCATAGTCTGTCTTGACTAGACAGACCTTTGTTGACACAGTAACGTCTCTGCTTTTCAATATGCTGTCCAGGTTGGTCATAACTTTCCTTCCAAGGAGTAAGCATCTTTTAATTTCATGGCTGCAATCACCATCTGCAGTGATTTTGGAGCCCAGAAAAATAAAGTCAGCCACTGTTTCCCCATCTATTTGCCATGAAGTGATGGGACCAGATGCCATGATCTTCGTTTTCTGAATGTTGAGCTTTAAGCCAACTTTTCACTCTCCACTTTCACTTTCATCAAGAGGCTCTTTAGTTCTTCACTTTCTGCCATAAGGATGGTGTCATCTGCATATCTGAGGTTATGATATTTCTCCCGTCAATCTTGATTCCAGCTTGCACTTCATCCAGCCCAGCGTTTCTCATGATGTACTCTGCATATAAGTTAAATAAGCAGGGTGACAATATACAGCCTTGACGTACTTACTCCTTTTTCTATTTGGACCCAGTCTGTTGTTCCATGTCCAGTTCTAACTGTTGCTTCCTGACCTGCATACAGATTTCTCAGGAGGCAGGTCAGGAGGTCTGGGATTCCCATCTCTTTCAGAATTTTCCACAGTTTATTGTGATCCACACAGTCCAAGGCTTTGGCATAGTCAATAAAGCAGAAATAGATGTTTTTCTGGAACTCTCTTGCTTTTTCAACAATCCAACAGATGTTGGCAATTTGATCTCTGGTTCCTCTGCCTTTTCTAAAACCAGCTTAAACATCTGGTCCATGCTTGAAACATTCATGGTCCATGATTTACATATTGCTGAAGCCTGGCTTGGAGAATTCTGAGCATTACTTCACTAGCATGTGAGATGAGTGCAATTGTGCGGTAGTTTGAGCATTCTTTGGCACCAGTAACAACTCTACTCTTAATAACAAAGATCCGAAGTTTCCAAAAATATTAAATATATATAATAAAGAGAATATTGGTCATCTTTTTTCTTAATAGACAATAGTCAAACAATGTTATCAACAGGAGTAATAGACAATAGTCAAACAATGTTATCAACAGGAGACACAAGCGATGTGATCGTAAGGCATGTTGCATGGTCTTTCTCGATACAGTCAAGTACATCATGTTGCTGCGGAGGGTAGACTTTCCAGAAGTCTTCTCCTCGCTGTGATCCTCGCACACCGGGGGCACTTGGAGGACTGGAAGCACTGCTTGTGAAAGCAAGCTCTGCACGCTGCAAGCAAGGAGGAGAGCCGTCAGCAAATGGGTAGCTGGTTTCTCGAATATGTAACAGACACTCATCCCCAGCCTGGGGAAAGAGGACCTAAAGCCAAGAGGTCCCTTGAAGACAAGAGGATTTGTCTCCAGTAGATTATGAGGATGGGCCTCCCTGGTAGGTCAGTGGTAAAGAATCCACTTGCAATCCACTTGCAAGAGACACGGGTTCCATCCCTGGGTCGGGAAGATACCCTGAAGAAGGAAATGGCAACCTGCTCTATATTCTTGTTTGGGGAATCCCATAGACAGAGGTAGGCTACAGTCCATGAGGTCACAAAGACTCAGATACAACTTAGCAACTAAACAAAAACAACAACAAGGCCATGAGGACCAGTGAAACCGGCCCAAAGAGCCTGGGTAGTGGACTGCAGTGCCTCCCAGATCCGCTCAAAGACCATCCACCATGGGTGCCGGGCGAGCTGGTGGCTCATGGCTCAGGAGGTGACATCCCTTCTCTAGAAATGACCCTAACTAAAGAGAGCTGCCTCTATCAAGGTTATGCCCCCTTGCTGGTCCCAGACCATATCCAGTGACTGGTCAATATGAGGTTTAAAGGCCTGGCTGGCTCTCTGTCCTTAATTTGGGAAAATGGTGAAAATCCACCCCAGCTCTAGAGTTCCCTGAGAGATGCACTGAGCCTTCATGACAACCATACCATTTTCAACTTCTTCCTTGGCCCAGTCCTGCTGCCTTCATACCCTCGTGGGTGTGGAGCCTGAGAACAAACCCCAGGGCAGCGGTTTGCAAACTTTTGGCACCAGGGACCAGTTTTGTGGAAGATAATTTTTCCATGGGTCAGGGTGGGGGATGGTTTTGGGATGATTCAAGTACATTACATTTTTTGTGCATTTTATTTCTATTATTATTAGGTCAGCTCCACCTCAGATCATCAGGCATTAGATCCCAGAGGTTGGGGACCCCTGCAGTGAACTTGGGGTTGACTGTTCAATTACAAAACAGGTGCAGCTGTAACTTGCCCTGATGTAGAAGAAGTGGGGGACAGGTCAAGCAGGGCCACCTCCTACCTCTGAACTCTGTTCCCTGAGACATCATCCTTTATCCCTGCCCCACTCACACCTCTTCCCTGTGCATCCAAAACTTTACCAGCTCCAATTCAACAGAGAAGCACACACTAGCATCATTATACCTTAAGGAAATCACACTATGCTTTAGTTATTAAGCTGTTATTAAGCTTGATAGCTCAGTTGGTAAAGACTCCGCCTGCAATGCAGGAGACCTGAGTTTGATGGGGTCCCAAAGAATTGGACACGACTGAGCGACTTTCAGTTTCAAGCTTAAGTTAACAAACTTTGCGCTTATGTTATTATACTGCTATTAAGTGTACAGTATTATGGTATTAAGATACCTGAACATCTTCTACACGTTGCAGTCTGAAATGGGAAAATGACAGCTGTACTCCGGCAAAATTCACAAATGAAGCCCTTTCCTTGACATAGCTGTAAGAATAGGAGTCAAAAGTTAGTCTTCATGGCTAACATTTCTCCTAATGGAGAAACTGAGTTCCACTTTCACAGAACTCTATAAACACCAGATTTCCACAGTCCTCCACCCCAGGTATTAAAATTTCTTATTCTAAAATCCCCTAAATTGGTTGTGGAAGTAACACGTTTCTGCATTTAAAAGGTTTATATAAATCTGTGAATTGCAATTTTCATAGAAGTCAAAATGAAACATTCTGCACAGGACAAAAGATAGGCCTAAGCAACAGATCATATTTGCAGAAGGCCACTGAATGTCATGGATACAAGTAACAATTAAAAAACCTGTCTATGTCAAATGAAAGAAAAATTTCAGTTTGGTATTCTATAAGCCAAGATGGTAAACTCCTCTCACTATGCAAGAGTTCTAATGATACAGTTTCAAAAACATCATTTTTTAAGTGTCTGTGACTCCAGCCTCTAGAAGGAACAGAATACTATCTCCTGCCACAGTGGATGGGTCAGAGCAATAAATGTGCGTCCGTTTTGTCTGGACAACTGCATCAGGGTAGTTTGAGGCACCAGAGAAAGATCATGATTTTAAACATGTGTTCTTAAATGATTTCATTTTATTTCTGGGAGCTCCCCTGCAATTCATCAGTCCGTGAAGACACAGAGCTCCTGTCCCACTGGATCCTGAGTCTATGCGGCTGCACTTGGCACACCAGAGCAGACGAGAATGGAGGGAGGCCACGCACCGGGCTGGGTGCTCAGACAACCAGTCGCTTGGCCCAGGCTTGCATACCAGCAGGACACTCTTGGTCTGGTACTGAACAGCTCTGAACCTCATTTCACTCATCTGTAAGGAGTGCAGGGGCTTCCCTGGGGGCTCAGTGGTAAAGAACCCACCTGCTAATGCAGGAGACGTGGGTTCAATCCATGGACTAGGAAGATCCCCTGGAGAAGGAAATGGCAACCCATTCTAGTATTTTTGCCTGGAAAATTACATGGACAGAGGAGCCTGGTGGGCTACAGTCCATGAGGTCGCAAAGAGTTGGATACGACTTAGTGACTAAACTACGGCAATGAAAAGTGTTGCTGGCACTTTCCTCAGTTTGTGAGGGTAAAGCAGCTAAGTGCAAAACAGCCCACCCAGGATCAGCCGCAGAAAGGACAGCTCAGGGACACACCCGCTGGGGCAAGCAGATCTCACCTCACAGCTGGCCACGTGCTCGAGGGAAGCTTTCAGAATGTCCTTGAGCAAGGGCGCCAGCAGCCCTTTCTTGACCTTGACCATGTCCTCCAGGGAGAACAAGTGGAGCGCCTCCGTCAAGTGTCCTGGCAGCTGCTCAAACTCCTTTAATGTGCTTCCGGAGAGAAAACCAGAGGAAATCAGAAACCCACCCACACAGGTCGGGGCAGGAACCAGGGACTGGGGAGAAGGGTTTGTTTTTTCCTGGCTCTCAAAACTGAAATTTTTCAACTCAACTTAAAAAAAAAAAATAGCCGTAGGAACAAGTTAACTCCCTACTTTACATTTTGCAAGTTTTGCTTGGAAGCCAGAAAGTTAAAATTCCGTAAATAATGATTTCAAAAAGCTGAATGAGAAAAGTGTCCCTGACAGCTGCCCATGTACACTCTGAGTGAAAGAAAACTTAAAATTTGGTTTTTGAGTCTTGACAACACGTACTGAGATAATAATGACCACTTTCTTCAACTCCAGCTCAGTTTCAAGTCCATCAGTGTGACTGATGGATATCTCAGGAAGAGTTATTGATGCTATGACTCCCAAACCTCAGGTCCAGCACTGATATTAAGACACAAGCATCCAACTGAGTTGGGAAGATCCCCTGGAGAAGGAAATGGCAACCCACTCGAGTATTCCTGCCTGGGAAATCTCATGGACAGAGGAGCCTGGTGGGCTGCAGTCCCACAAGGAATCGGACACAACTAAGCAACAACCACAAGGGCGGGCTGCTTAAAGGCACTTGGATGCCCCGAGGGCATTCAGAACTGTTTGTAATCTCCTCCGAGCCCTCCGGTCTCTTTCTGAACCCCCTATGTCAGTTAGCAGCATCACCATGCACTGCATTCCCAAGCCTACACTGAACTTGATGCTCTAGGGATACTGCTGCTGAACCCTCTGCCCAGAGTTTAATTCTCTGCCCAGCTACGGGTGGTCCTGGCTCACACTATTTCCTCGGCCGGAGGGCCCCTGAACCCTCATTTTTCCTCTGACTTGCTCTTCAAGCTCTGGCTTTGTCCCTAGGAAGCCTTGTGTGCCTGCCTCCCCACCTTGTCCCTTAAAAAATATGTGCTGCCCCTCCCCCATGCCCTCAGGAGCACGTGCACCAGTGACAGGCAAATCTTTGGCAAAGATCTCTCTGTGCTGACTTCCTCTCCAGACTTCCTCTGAACACGTGTCCTGTGGCTTTTTCATCTGAAGCACAGAGTGGATATTCAAGACATTTTTGCAGATGGTAAGAACTGTGGATGTTGTTACATGTTACAGAGAAAACTGAGGCCCTGAGAAGAAACTAATTTTTCACCCCAAAGCCAGGTGGTAGAGCTCAAGGCCATATGATTATAAAGGACAAGCTCCTCCCCAAGAAATGTAATTCAGAAGTAGTGCATCATTAAATAAAGATCAGAAACAGAAAGCAGCTTTAAAAGAGAACAAAATTTTTTTGAAAACCTGTAATCCCAACTGGTAGCTCAGATGCTAAAGAATCTACCTGCAATGCAGGAGACCCTGATTCAATCTCAGAGTTAGAAAGATCCCCTGGAGAAGGGAATGGCAACCATTCCAGTATTCTTGCCTCGAGACTCCCATGGACGCACCATGGGGACACAAAGAGTTGGACACAACTGAGAGACTAACACTATGATCTCAGCTATTAAAACAAATAATCCAAACTCCTTGAGTAAGCTACTTTCCCTCCTCTTAACAATATCTCTGCTGAATGAATTCATGCCTGTGCCTTTATGGCCATGGCCTCCAAAAGCTCATCCTCAGGACATACCTATGGACGTGGTCAGAGATTCAGCTGAAGCTTAGTGTTTGGGTGTGATTTTTTTTTTTTTTTTTTGGATAACAAAAGATATTTAAAATGTATTAGGTGTTCAGTAACAGGACAATTCTTAAATGAATACCACATCACAGTACAGAAAAATATTATACAGCCAATAAAAGTTGACATGCCTCTTTATCACAGTGTTTTAAAAGGCAGTGGTACACCCATGAACACAGCAGCACTGGTCACAAAAACCAAAAGAATGCAACCCAAGATAGATGGATCAATCAACAAAAGATGGACTATACAGACAATGTATGATTACTCAACATCACTCCGCCTTTCAAAGGAAATCCTGACATGGGCCACAGTGTGAGTGAAGCTTGAAGACATGATGCTACTTGAAACCCCAGGCACAAAACAATAAACACTGTGATTCCACTCATATGAGGTACTTAGAATAGTCAAAATCATAGAGACAGAACAGAGAATGGTGGTTCCCACAGGCTGGAACAGAGGGTGGAGAACTACTGTGGGTAAAGAGTTTCAGTTTTACAAAATGAAAAGAGCTCTGTGGATGGATGGTGATGGTGGTTGCCTGCCAACATGAATGTACCTAACCGCTTAACTGTACACTTAAAAATTTATGTTATGTGTATTTTATCACAACTTAAATCCCCTGCAGAATGGAAAGGCTACCACTCCAGTATGCTGGCCTGGAGAATTCCATGGACAAAGGAGCCTAGTGGGCTACAGTCCATGGGGTCACGAAAGTTGGATACAACTGAATGACTTTCACTTTCATTTTTTTTTCCCCAAAATAATAATAAAAGTCCACTGGCTAGGGTTGTTTTATGCTTATACTGGTCCATTCTTCTTAATGTGTTAAATTCCCTGGTAGTGAGTAAGAACGTTTAGCAACGTTCAAGAGTGTCTACATCGCCAAGGAGAGGCATGAGACGGTCACTCTGCACTGGTGGAGACGGACCACAGAGTGTGGAGGTTATCAGACCTCCCATTCATAGCCCAGCCCAGCCCAGCCCGCAGCAGTACCTTTCAGCAAACCTGCAGGTCTTCAACAGCTTCTTGATATGAAACAGCTGCTCCTGGATTTCCTAATGTGAGAAACCAAACGGGGGGAGGGGGGGAAGTGTAATATGATTAGTAACACTGGACATGCGTAAGTCAAAATTAAATGTTAGTTCTAACCTTGAAATGCTACAACTCTAGACAATAAGCCTTTGAAATGCACAGTCTATAAAGCATACTGACTGTGCATATATATAAAGCATATAATGCACAGTCTATAAAGGGGCCCATGACTGAGTCCAGAGATCTACAGAGGGTCCAAGAAGGACCCAGGTCTTGGGGACTCTAAAGCTTACACAATGTTGGGGGCCTTCTTTTTAAAAAACACCAAACTATGTACAAAAGAAGGAGATTCTGTGATTGGAGACACCATGGATGTACCTGGAGGACATAATGCCAAGTGAGTGAAGTCAGACACAAAAAGACAAAAACTGCCTGATCTCATTTATACAGGGAATCTAAAAAAGTCAAGGACATAAAAGCACAGACTATAAGGGTGGATCCTGGACTGAGAAGGTGGGGAAATGGGGAGATAATTGGTCCAGGACACAGAGTTACAGTTACCTAGGATAAGACCATGGGGTCGCGAAGGAGTTGGACATGACTTAGCAACTAAACAACAAGGATAAGTCTAGAGATCTCATGTACAGCATGATGACTATAATTCACGAGACTGTATTAAAAACTGGAAATTTGTTAGGAGAGTAAGTTTCAGGTGTTCTCATCACATACACAGGTAACCCTGTGAGGGGATGGATGTCTTAATTAGCTTGACTATCAATCATTTCACTGTGTATATATATACATCAAGTCATCAGGTAGTACCCCTTAAACACATACAATTTTTCTTTAAAAGATGGTGGTGGTTGAGTCGCTAAGTTGTGTTCGATTCTTGCATCCCCATGGACTGTAGCCCACTAGGCTCCTCTGTCCCTGGGATTTTCCAGGAAAGAATCCTGGAGTGGGGTTGACATTTCCTTCTCCAAGGGATCTTCTCGACCCAGGGATCTAACCTGGTCTCCAGGAATGCAGGCAGATTCATTACTGACTGAGCTAGCAGGGAAGCCCCATTTAAAAGATAATAAAATTCAAAAGCTAGGTACAAACAAAACTAGGCATAAAGGTAAGATTTGGGTAGGGGCTTTGAAAAGAGCCAAAGCAGGAGAAGGTCTCTGAAGCATAAGCTCCAGCTGCTGTATGGTAAGTCCACCCCTTCAAGGGTCTGTCTGGATCGCCGGAGCCGGGGGAGACGTCCACTTACTGCCGCAGGGCCCTTTCGGCCGCTGGACTCCCTCCCCCAGGAAAGGTGGCTGCTCACCCTCACTCTGTCCAGTTCCTTGGCCTTGGTGTACAGGCCGTGGCTGACGTGCAGCAGGTTGAAGATGGGCTCGTGCCATATGTGGTCCAGCAGGCGTTTGGAGAAGTTGCTGACGTAGTACTTCCGGAAGTCCCACATCCTGAGGATCCGGGCGGGAATGCAGGACTCCGAGTAGGAGTGGCAGCAGTCGCAGAAGTACTTCCCCAGGTATTCGCAGTACCGGAGCCGCTTCACGAACTCTGCCGGGGTGCAAAGGACGATGAGCACCAGGTCACCTGAGGCCGGAAACCCACCCGCGCCCCGCCCTCGCCTCCAACGCCGGCGCAAGGTCAAGACTCAAGATGGCTGTCCTCATGCTGCTGAAGCCATGCTGGGGAGAACAGCAGACACTGGAGGCCCTGAGTCACGGAGGGTCATGAGCTTCACTTTTGTGGAATGGGTGTTGGAAAACAGAACCCTCCCCCCAGCACTCCTGGATTTGGAATATGGGCCTTTAAACTGACACGGGGCCAACAGAACATGAGATTCAAGGTCTGGGGATTTGGTGGGCGTGCAGACCCAACCTCCTACTTGGCAGGAAGACTCTGACAAGCCCGAATCTCTTCAGACTAATTGTCCTGAAGCCACCAAAACAGCCCAGAATTGGATTCTGTGATACCACAGGTATGAAAAATGCTTTGTAAATGATAACGCACTCTATGTATGCTATTGGAAAGTAGTACCCTAAAAGAGTTCCTGGATAAATCCATGAGGAAAAAAAAAAAAAAAAAAAACAGAAAAATGCACAAAGGATGGAAATACATGGGAAGAGAAAACATAACCAGTAAAGATCTGAAAAACATATATGGTGACCCCCATCCCCTACACACACACACACACACACACTCCTTTGGGGACAATCACTTCCACACACACACACACACACACACACACTCCTTTGGGGACAATCACTTCCTTAGGCAACTTTTCACTCCCAAGCCAATAAGCCTGGATTAAGTTCCCTGGCTATAAAAACCATAGCATTCTTGACTTTCTCTTTCATTGAAAGTATCACCGAGTTGTTTACTTGGCTGATGACATCCTGTCAGCAAGCTCCAAGAGGGAAGGACCACATTCCAATCAACATTGCACACCTACATCTTCACATCTGAACAAACTCTGGGAGGTACTTTAAAAGTTGGTGGAATCATAGTCACACATCTTCACAGTTTCAAACTCATACATTCAGTATTTACTGAGGCACCAGGATACAGTGGTTAACCAGAGAGATATGGTCCCCATTAGACTTCAGCTGGGAAGATGAGTCATTGAAAGAAAATCACTTCCAACTGTGATGCATGGCAGGCACTATCATTCTACCATGGCAGGCATGGTAGAAGGAAGTTCAGATGGACTTATGCTTCTTGTTTTTATTTCTTGAGGTGGAGATGCTCAAAGTCTTACTCCATCCCAGAACGCCTATCAAAGGCCAAGGGAACCCTTTCCAGCAAATCTTCTCTTCCTAGGCTTTCACAGGTCAGACCTATGGATGCTCTCACAGCAAAATAAGTGATTCCCACTCTCAAGTGGGCAACTCGCCTTTCTGATTGGGTGAAACCTGATTTTCTAGGCCCTCAGGCCACTCCCTCAAACTTTCTCAGAGGAGTCTGGTTAGGTCCTAGGTAAGCCATCCAATCATTTAACAAATATCTTTCAAGTCCCAACTGTGTGCCAGGCATACTTGTAGGAGCAGGAGATAAAGCAACGGATAACACAGACCACATATTGATAATATGTATATAATAGGTAACTAATGAGAACCTATTGTATAGCCCAGAGAACTCTATTCAGTGCTCTGTGGTGACCTAAATGGGAAGGAAATTCAAAAAAGAGGGGATATATATAAACATATAACGGATTCACTGTGCTGTACAGCAGAAAGTAACACAAGATTGTAAAGCAAGTATACTTTAATAACAGTCAATTAAAATAAAACAAACCATGTATCTGTCCTCATGGAACTTGGAATCTAGTGAGAGACAGATAATAGTAAGAAAAATCAATAAGAGTATTTTAGGGAGATAAGGACTTGAATAAAAACAAAAAGGAAGGGGAATATCAAGTGTATGTGTGTGTTTGTGGCCAAGAGGGTGATGAGGTGGAGTTTCAATAGGGCAGCCAAGGAAGACCTGAGAGTGCAGATGGGAAGGAAGGAAGGGAACTGGGCCTGGTTGGGGGAGGTAGGGGGGGAGGGGCGTGACCAGGGGAGGGCATTCCAGGGAGAGAAAAGCACAGATGCTCACAGGAGTGAGCCTGTCACCTTCAAGAACCAGCAGGGAGGCCATGTGGCTTGAGCTCAACGCCCGATGGGGCAAGAGCTGGGAGATGAGAGTCGGAAAGTAATGGGCAGTCACAGTGAAGGTCACAGTGGCCTCTTCAGCAAAGAGAGGGCAGTGTTATGAAATGACTATAACAACTTCTCATCGTGGACACCTCTCATAAAAACAACGCATGTCCCCCCTTTCTGTGCTATACACTAGGTTCTCACTAGTCATGTACTTCATTCATAGTTGTATACATACATCAATCCCAATCTCCAACCCCCAAAAAAGAAGGTACAGTCTATTTGTAGGACATACATTAAGTGAACCTTAAATACATATTCCAGTATACATTCAGTTCAGTTGTGTCCAACTCTTTGTGACCCCATGGACTGCAGCATGCCAGGCTTCCCTGTGCTTCACCAACTCCCAACTCCTACAGCTGGCTCAAACTCATGTCCATTGAGTTGGTGATGCCATCCAACCATCTCATCCTCTGTTGTCCCTTTCTCCTCCTGCCTTCAATCTTTCCCAGCATCAGGGTCTTTTCCAATGAGTCAGTTCTTTGCATCAGATGGCCAAAGTATTGGAGTTTCAGCTTCAGCTTACAATATACATTAGGTGCAGACAAATACTATTTGATTGCACTTACGTGAGGTACCAAGAAAAGTCAAATTCATAGAGTCAGAAAGTACATTGGTAGATGCCAGGGTCTGGGGGATAGGAGGTGGGCAGAGGGAATGGGGACAGTGTGTAATGGGGACAGAGTTTCAGTTTAGGAAGGTAAAAAGTTTGAGAGATGAATGATGGTGAGAGTTGCACAACAGTGTGAATATACTTAGTGCCACTTAACTATACAGTGGAATATGGTTAAAATAGTATGTTTTATCCATACATGACTAATGTGGATGGACTAGTGATGTATGGATGTGAGAGTTGGACCATAAAGAAGGCTGAGAGCTGAAGAATTGATGCCTTCGAATTGTGGTGTTGTAGAAGACTCTTGAGAGTCCCTTAGACAGCAAGGAGATCGACCCTGACTATTCACTGGAAGGACTGATGCTGAAGCTCCAATACTTTGGCTACCTGATGTGAAGAGCTGACTCATTGGAAAAGACCCTGATGCTGGGAAACATTGAAGGTAAAAGGAGAAAAGGGTGGCAGATGAGATGGTTAGAAAGCATCACTGACTCAATGGACATGAATCTGAGCAAACTCAGGATGATAGTGAAGGACAGGGAAGATTGCATTAATGCAGTCCATGGAGTCGCTAAGAGCTGGACAGGACTTAGTGACTGAACAACAACAAGAGTATGTTTTATATTATGTGACTTTCAAGACAATTAAAAAACATTAAAAAAATAATGATGCAAACTGCTCAACTTTCTTTGGATGTATAGAGAGATAAATAGGAAATCTAAAATTGGTTATTTGGGGGCCTTTTTTACTTATGATATTTAAAAATGTAAGAGTATGGCTATGAAATTTTGTACATTTCATTCATATGCTTATTAATCAAATCACTGTTGAACAAAAGATTTGTTGCTATATATTGTCTTGCATGCACTTGAGAGAAATGAATATACCAATATTTATGCTTTAAGGTAAAAATATCATTGCCTAATAAGTAAGCAACCCAATATCCATACTTACTAGGTTCTATTGGAGTTCCACAGCCAGCACAGAAAAAATTTTGGGCTATTACCACGAGATCCCTCCTGAGGACAGAAAATGATAACAGTTATATTTCAAAAAAGGCCAACAGAGCATTTTTCACTGATTGGAAAAGAAATTGACATGAGGATGTTCTTCTTAGCTTCAGGGCTTAATTTTATCATTTTTTCATTTGGGAAAGAAATAAAATTTTTCTTTCCCAAGAACAGAGCTTTCCAGTTGAAATCTCTGGGTCTTTTAAAAGCTCTTGCTACCACCAAAGCAGATGTCAGTATCACAAATAACCATTCCACCAAAGAGTCTTTAGAGACTTCTCATGGGGCATCACAGAGTTCTCTCTCCTGAGAGAACTAGAAGCATATAATACATGGGAGGAGGTTCAGGGGGATAAGACACCATCCCCAAACTTACTTGGGAAGTTTACAAATGGATCCAGGGACATTTAGATGAATATGAGGTATTGTAAGACAATGCTGTCAAAGATTTTTGGTGAAAGATAGAATATTGAAGTGTTTGCTATTCAACTGTTAGTGTTACAATTCCATATGGGATTTGGCAATATGGAGAAAGTTGTAACACTTTAATACAGTTTAAGGTCAGGAAAAATGGCCAAGGTAAAAATGCATGGTAAAAATATGTGTGCGTGGTAAAAAATGTGTGCTTTAGAGAGAACCCAGAAAAATCCCAGAGGAAAGACAATCCACGTCAAGGGAAGTGACCCTGCCCAAGGCTTGGAGAGGGAACTCTTCTCCCTAAGCAGCCCCAGAGAACTTCCTCATACTCTCCCAAGAGGAAAAAAGGATATAAGGCACCTCTGTGGGGCACAGGCAATGACCACTGCCAGCCCCTTCATAACTCTGCAGTTTGTACACTGTATTAAATACCAACCAAGAGGAATGAAAAAGAATGCATTTGGTTAAAATATCCTTTTGTCTACAATGTCATATACTCTCAGAATAAACAAATTAAACTACTACTTTAAATTATGGGATTCCCAGGTGACTCAGTGGTAAAGAACCCACCTGCCAATGCAGGAGATGCAGGTTCCATCCCTGGGTCAGGAAGATCCCCTGGAGGAGGAAATGGCAACCCACTCCAGTATTCTTGCCTGGAAAATTCCATGGACAGAGGAGCCTGGCAGGCTACAGTCCATGGGGTCACAAAGAGTCAGACATGACTGAGCAACTCAGCACAGCACTACTTTAAATTATTGTATATATTTATATATCTATATCTATATCTATATCCTTTTTGCACCATCTTA
Source organism: Bos taurus (assembly GCF_002263795.3). NCBI lineage: Eukaryota > Metazoa > Chordata > Mammalia > Artiodactyla > Bovidae > Bos > Bos taurus. Next base: position 16,384,028 of record NC_037339.1, read on the forward strand.
TTTCTTTGTCTTTTAGAATTTTGTTACTTCTTAGAGAACAGAGATGTTTTCATTTGCATTCTGTCACGTTTTTTAACTGTAAGAGCTCTCCTCAAGATGAAATTTTCCTTTAAAAAAATGAATTCACTGACTTTATTTCACATTGCCCTGGAAAATAGAGTGGTCTAGTCTTAAAATTACTGTATGATATTTTTAAGGTTCACCATTAGCCACTTAATATGAGCCTGTTTACTTTTCAATTGTTATGTAATGTTCATAGTTAACTTCTCAACGTGTCAAAACTTACAGAGACCAAAAGCCCACTATATATGGGGTGCCAAGAAAGCTAACTCAGAAAAATGTGCCCAAGTTTCTTTTTCCTAAAACAAATTTTCCTTTGTCCCTTGGTGTTTTATTTTTTGCCTTCACCCATCTCTATGAAGAGACAGAAGGAACCCATCACAACTTTTGTTTTAACTGGACTGGTGGTCCAAGCAGCAACCTAGACTTACTTGAGTGGTGGATGAATATCAAATATGATTTGAAACCTAGGGGGCGCCCAGTCTCCAGTCCCTCTGATCCTCGACTTCAGTTTAATTTCCTGGACAACATCTGTGCTGGATTCAAAGTCTTTCTGAACCCGCTCTTCATTTATAACCTGCATAAATAACCCAGAAAAGGATTCAGGAGCAACTTAAACAAGCACATTTCAGGAACTGAAATAAAAAGAATGTTCAGATGTATTCCCAACATTAACCTTTACCTTCAAAAATAAAAACTGCCTTTAAGTGAATAACAGAACCTGGCCAGAGCCGTCTCTGTGTCTAAAACCCTCTGCAGGAGAACTGCTTCAGACGCCACCCAGCTGAGATCACTCTGCTCGGTATTTTTAGTTAGTTCTTTTGTTTCCAGACTGCGAATTACTGTAAGTAGGTCAGTGTGAACTGGAATGCCTTCCTGCCTTGCAGAAGCCGAAGCCTCACCCTGCCTAGTCAAGAGCTGACAGACACTGTGGATCTGAATCTCCTTCTCCAGGAATTGTTCTCTGCAGACACTGCCCAGCTTGTACACGTGCAGACCCCACCTCTGACCATGAAACTTATCTCTTAGCATCTAAAATCAAGACTTCTCTGATTACCATCCACATCCTCCACAGTTTGGCCGCTTTTGAACCTTATTTCCCAGGAAGATTAAGATGAACGATCCCCCAAACATACCCCACTACCCACAAACATGTTCTCCAACTACATTAAATGACTCTGCTCAACAAACACCACGGGGACTTCCCCGGTGGTCCAGTGGTGAAGACTCTGTGCTTCTACCGCAGGGGGCGTGGGTTCGATCCCTGGTCAGGGAACTAAGATGACGCAGCCAAAAGAACCAAAACCCAGAAGCACCGGGCACCTCCCAGTCACTTCTACTCCAGCTGCTCCTTTGCCAAGAGTGCCCTTCATACACCCCTACCTGACCTGCTACAGTTCTGCCTGGCCTGATACCTGGCTCAAGTCCTGAGATCTCCATTCAGCCTTTCCAGGTTCCCCTGATGACGTGGAATACCGCCTCCCTTGCACTTCCAGTGTGCTTTCTCTCCTACCCGATGACAGCCTCTGCCACCCCATCCTCTGCCCGCACTGAGCTGCCTGTTTGGAGGGCAGAGCACTCCACAAGGGGACCAGCCTGGACTTTCAAATGAGGCAGCCTGGGAGCTCAACTCCTGCTTTACCACTGACCAGCCCCACTGAGGGTCTGCAACTAACACCTTAAACTTAAAATAACGGGCTTCCATGGTGGTCTAGTGGTTAAGAATCCACCTGGCAATGCATGGCACATGCGTTTGATCCCTGGTCCGGGAAGATTCCACATGCCGCAGGGCAACTAAGCCTGTGAGCTGTAACTACTGAGCCCATGTGCTGCAACAAGGGAAGCCACTGCAATGAGAGGCCCTTGCACTAGCCCCGGCTCACCACAACTAGAGAAAAACCTGTGCCTAGCAACGAAGACCCAGCACAGCCATAAATGAATGAGTAAATAAATTAAATTAAATTAACAATAGCATCTACCTCACAGGAGATATGTGAGGATTAAGACATGAATTGCTGAGCACAGGCCCTGGTGCATTACAAATGCCCAATAAACATCAGATTCGTCCTTCCTTTCGAGTCTCCCCTAACGCCCAGCAGCCATACAAGGAAACACAGAAACCTCTGATGTGGAGAGCAGGCAAAATGAGAATTTAAGAACTGAAGATCAAATTCTGTTGAGACTTACTATGGAGCCAGCTGCATCGAGAGAGCCTGTCAGCTGATAATGAACTTCTGCCAGCATCCAGCATTTCCTGAATACGCGGTATAACTCTTTGGCTATTAGCTCAGCAGAATTGAAGTTTGGCTCATGAATGACACTGCAATGTAAGAGATGCAAACATGGAAAATTATTTTCATAAGAAGTGTGTTAAGGGTCTTTTGCTGCGGGTTTTTAACTATTTCCCCTCCCCCCTTGAAAAAAGCAGAGGAGATGACACAGAGCAGACCATGTGTGTGTCAACCACACCCCAGTGGTTATCTTACTTAACTCAATCCTTCCACGTTCCACAGAGCAGCTTGTGTTTATTGAGGGTACCAAGGTGGGGAGGGGTGGTGAGAAGAGGACCAGGTTTAAAGTCAGAAGACCTGGGTTCAAGCCCTCTCTTTTGTGCCCCCATGGACTGCAGCCCAGCAGGCTCCTCAGTCCATGGGATTTCCTAGGCAAGAATACTGGAGTGGGTTGTCATTCCTTCTCCAGGGGATCTTCCCCACCCAGGGATCGAACCCATGTCTCCTGCATTGGCAAGTGGATTCTTCTCCACTGAACGAACTGGGAAGCAAGTTCAAGTTCCCCCGCTGCTATTTAACAGCATGGTGTCTGGATGTACATCTCATCTGAACCTCAGTTTCTACACCCATAAAATTGGGTTTAAAAACCCCTGCCCATCCCACCCATGAGGATTAAATGAGAATGTGTACAAAAGTCTTTCAAACACTCTAAAAACACTGTAGGAACTTTCGTGGTGATTGTTTCATTTCTAAACAGTGATCCCTGTCATTGGAACTGACTGAATTTGGCCCAAGATGTCAGAGGCCTGGTGTGATGGCCCAGGGGTCTGTGTGCTAATGAAAGTGGGAGGGAGAGATACCTCTTAGAGGTGTCGGAGGAACATCCACAGGGCTCTGTGGTATTGCTGAAATCTCCAAGTTCTGTGGGAAAATCAAAGAAAAGGTAATGGAGGGCTTTTAGTCTGTTTCTCTTAACCACAGTCAATTTGATACGAACACAAAACTGCTGCTGCTAAGTCGCTTCAGTCGTGTCCGACTCTGTGTGACCCTGTAGACGGCAGCCCACCAGGCTCCCCCGTCCCTGGGTCCCTGGGATTCTCCAGGCAAGAACACTGAAGCAGGTTGCCATTTCCTTCTCCAATGCATGAAAGTGAAAAGCGAAAGTGAAATCGCTCAGTCCTGTCTGACTCCCAGCGACCCCATGGACTGCAGCCTACCAGGCTCCTCCATCCATGGGATTTTCCAGGCAAGAGTACTGGAGTGGGGTGCCATTGCCTTCTCCTAACACAAAACTAGCTGCCTACATCTCAGAAAGGACCAGTTATTCAAGATCTCCATCCTTCAGGTTCTTTTGCGTTTCTGTCGTGAGACAACAGCTATTATGAGGCCACAGATGGGATTTTATATATGCTTATCTGAAATTTCACCAAAATATAAAGGAGGGGACCAAACAGATATCAGACCCTAATGGTATCTGCTTTTGCATTCAAATCTACGTGAGATGAGGGATTAATATCAAGACATCGTATTTTTTTTAATACCAGGGACACGGTCTGATTTGGGGAGGGCTTTCCCTGAATGACATCGTCATGTATCGTGCGTGATGCGTGTCATCAGGCGTGTGGGGGAGGGTGCCTCCGTCACGGCCCACGAGTTTCCAAATCTCACCTACGATAACGAAGTCATCAAAGTCACATTTGCAGTCCTCTTCCGTCACCTCAGAGAAAGTAGGTGTTTCAACCACCGGGCTGACCTGTAACACGCAACCTAGAGAAGAAAGGAAGAAGAGAAAAAGACTGTCCAACCTGCAACACCCGGCTAAATTGAAACGGAGGAATGAAAGGGCTGCGTTGACTTGAAAAGAATTTTAAAATTCAGCTGCAATAATCAGGAAGGTCAGGGGGTGAGGAGGGAGGTGGGAGGGGAGTTCAGCATGGCGGGGACACATGTATGCCTAGGACCGATTCATGTTGATGCATGGCAAAAACCATCTCAATATTGTAAAGTACTTATCCTCCAATTAGAAAGGGCAGGGAGCTATTTTTGTGTTGTCCTTATGTTCACAAGATTAAGTGAAACAGACTGATGAGTCTATTGGGGTCCATAGGAGTATTCTACTTATTTGGAAGTTTGAAAATTTCTACAATACAAAGTTTAACAAATGGAAGAGACGGGAGAAACAATATTTTGTTGTTGTCGTTCACAGTAAGGAAAGGAGTACAGGTGACATGAACATTGCACTAGGTTGAGTGTGCGTGCTCGCTCCCTCGGTCGTGTCCAACTCTTCGTGACCCCGTGGACTGCAGCCCTCCATGGGATTTCCCAGGCAAGAATAACTGGAGTAGGTATCAAACCCATGTCTCCTGTGTCTCCTGCATTGGCAGGCAGATGCTTTACCACTGAGCCACCTGGGGAGCCCACTAGGTTGAATATGTTCCCCTAAATGTCCCCTACCAGCACCTGTGAACATGACTTCATACGGAAATAAGGTCATTGTAATCAAGTTAAGCTGTGGTCATGCTGGATCAGGGTGGGTCCTAGAGCCAATGTGAGTGATGTTGTAAAAAAGACAGAAGTTTGTACACAGACACGGATACTCAGAGACCAAACATCCTGTGAACATGGAGGGATGCTCTACAAGCCAGGAGCAGCAGCAACTGCCCAGAGTCTGGAAACAGGCAGGGACCAAATTCTCCCTCAAAGCCTCTAGAAGAAACCAACCTTCCAGACAATTCCATGGCCGACCTGTGACCTCCATGATTGTGAAAGGATCCATTTGTGTCGTCTTACGCCACCCAATTTGAGTATTTTGCTACAGGACCTTCAAGACACTAATACAGATATGTTCATGCTTTCCTATCCCTAATACCAGTTTGGAGAATTAGCCTAAGAATGTCTTTACACAGAGAGACAGAAAAGTGAAAAAGGAAGGTTGTGATCACAAAGGAGTTTTTAAATCCATTTAAAGTGTTAAAATATTGAAAGCCACCTAAATGCCAAATAACTGGGGAAAGACTTTGCAAATCATGCTGTTACTTCAAGAAACACCCTCACTGAAAAACTGTGATCACAGATAAACCATTCTAGCTGGGGGATATCAGCTTCTCAGCTTTGGTTTCCTCCTGGGTTAATGGGGGCAGTTTCACCCACTTCTGTGTTTCTTACACTCTTTTGATCATGATCAGCAGTAACATACAATTTACTTTGCAACCTGGCACAGGCATAAAATATATATAACTGATAAAGTTCCAGGAAGCATCGCTCACCCCATGTGAGGCATGTGCTGATACTGTGCAGTTGTTTGCTTGCCTTTTTAATACTGTCTGGATCAAGCTGCAATTTGTTGAACTCTGCTCTACCTCATGAAGTAACCTCAATGAACACAAATGTCACAAGGGTGATACTTGATATAAGATCAATTTTTTTATCTGGGTGGTAGAAATATTTTAAATTTTTATTGAATATATTAATATTAAAAAAATTTCAGCTAGACATGAGCTTCCAGTCAACCATTCAACACATACTTATAAAGTATTTCAGGCAAAGCCCTACCTGTGGATTCCCAACATCTGTGGATACCCCAGTGCATCACGGACTCCTTGTTACCAGGATGAATGAAAGAGGACAACGTGGGGAAGGAAGCCAGTGTAAAGAAGAGGAATGCTGGGTGACAAGACAGAGGAAGGGGAAGAGCAGGATGGAGCCTAAGAAAAAGCTCGTGGATTTCACAACTGAGTGGTACATGGTGACCAATTCCAAGCCAAGTAGCAGAAATGGCAGGGATCATCAGGTTACTCCAGAAGGACAGGGTTTGACAGATGTGTGGGGAGAATACAGCAGAAAGCTTCCTCATATTTCCCCCACTCACCTTCATAGCCACTGTCAGACGAAGTGGAAGACCCAGATTCCTGCTTTACGTGGGTATAAAAGGTCCCTTCCAAGTCTGCCCGACTGTTCCCAAGTGACCTGCCGGCCTCTTCTGTACTCCAGGTCTCTGTGTGCTGCTGACTTAGAATATTACACTTCATTTTCTCCATGACTGATATAATCATATCTGCAACGTAAAAGTGGGCATTTTCCTGCAGAGGCAAAGATGATCAGTTAAAATTCTCACAAGCATAATCAACTTGGTTTTTTTTTCCCCCCAGTGAGGGTGTATTAGATTGAAACATCAAGAAGTTATATTTACGTGAAGTTAATGCATAGACATGTATTTATTTCACTGTGTTATCATAGGTCATTACATCAAGAATAGCCCATATCTTCCAGAGGTGGAAGATTTAGCCCACTGCAACCAAAAGATGATGCAAGTTGAATTTCCTGTGGTATTAAATCCTAGATTGGTGGTGTTGCAATGGGAGACATTACTCATCAATCATGGAAAATTTCCCAGCTGAGGTCAGACCCTACCAGTCAAATGTTGAAATGAAACATTTGCCATGCCTCCTCCAGTGCGGTTTACAGACTGAAATCAGAACAGGCATACTCCAAAGTGTTAACCCTCTTGGTGGTTTTAAAAAGAAGAAGGAAGCCATGTTCACCTTTTCTGCATCAACAGGAAGAACGAATGCCTCCGGTGAGAAGGAATTTGAGGAAACAGTTCTTCCGCCAACTTGAACAGCATCTGCCAATACAGCAAGTTATTAAAAATGGAGAAAAAGAAATTCAAAGTTTATCTACGAAAACAATTTTAGGGAGTGACTTTCAAATGTTGTTTAAAATATTAGCACAATTCTAGAATAAAATAGGATGACACAAGAAGAAAGACTCCTCTGATGGTAGGCCTTGTAGGTGGCAGAGGGTCATTATTTCTGTAAGAAGCTATTGAATAACTTGAGAGGAACCCTTAGAGAAGGCACGGGAGAACCATGGGAATGGAGGAGAGCAATGAGGAAAGAGGGGAAAGAGAAGAGAGTCATGGAAACTACCTACAGGAGATGGAGGGTGAGAAGGAATTGTCTGGAAGCAAGACCATAAGAATTACGGGATCCTTCCTCCAACTCACTGCAAATGACCTAAAACTTCCTGTTTACAGTAACAAAATCTATCTGAAAAAGGTCAGCACCGCTTCTCTAAAATGATCTTCCTCTAGTCAGAAACAAGAAGAAACTGCAGAGGTTATATTCGGCTGACTCATCCATTCTGCATCCTTATTAAGCCACTGCATTACTGGCAATGAACGCCACCAAGACAAAAATGAGGTCTGTCATGTGATATCTGATTGCAGCACATAAGGCAAAACATTTCTGTGACATCCATGAGCGCTGCTGTATCAACCTGATGAATCAGAACCAAGTGCTACAGATGTCTTGATGGTTTTAAAGCTCTCGGGGTGGCAAGCAGACAGGCAAGCAGGATTCCTCCAACTATTGCAGGGAAAACTGACTCCATGACGGGTCTGCTGCTTTTACTTTAACCTGTGCTTCCCCATTGCTTTGGTTCACTATCCTGTCCATACCTAATGGTCTGCCTCAGGGAACCCTGCTGCTCTGCCTGAATGTTAAACCAAAATGCCTTCTGTTTAGGACCCTGTCCTCCAGTGGATGGCTATAGGAAGGAAGAAATTAACACATTCCTTCCTGGAGGCTGGCCATTCCAGGAGGTATTTGTAAGATTAATCGTCTTTTTTTACTTTACATCCTCACTTCCCCCATCTCTGTTCTATAAAAGAACCTGGCATCCAGACCCTCATAAGATGGTTATTTTGAGACATTAGTCTACCATTTTCTGGGTCAGCCAGCTTTCTGAATAAAGTCATAGTCCTTGCCGCAATACCTCATCTCTCAGTTAATTGACCTGTTGTGTGATGAGCAGAGTGGGTTTGGACTCAGTAACATAACCCCTTCCTTGCCTCGTGTTCAAGAACTCCAGTGTTCCATTGAAGACTTTGGTCCTCTTAGCTTCAGAAGCCATCTGGGGTGGGCAAACTTTTTCTGAAAAGGACTAATTATAATAAATGTAGGACCTGAGGGCCACACAGCACCTGCTGCAATTATTACTTGGTTCTGCCATTGCCCTGAGAAAGCAGCTATAAACAAAACAAACACAGCTTTATCTATAAAATCAGAAGTCTGGTGGCATTTGGTTACAGGTCCTGGTTTGGGGACTCTGAGGATAGAGGGGGAAATGCAGAGAAAAGTCAAGCAGTGGCTTCCAGTTCCAGCTCTCTACACACCAGCCGTGCCTCTACAGTAAAATTTCCTCATCCTAGGAATTAGGATAATCATTTTATTAGGAAACCGAAGGAGCTAAGGAATGTAGAAGCACTGTAAACGTGTAGATGCTTTGCCAACAAAAGGAACTGTTTCTTACAGCCTCAGGAAATGCAGACAGGCTCAGCTGTGTTTCCTTCCCATATAATCTAAGAAAGGAAATTCCCGCTACTGCCATTTGAGATGCAGCCGATACAGGAAAATGCCTCATAATGGCAAATGCCTGTTCTGCCCATTGCTGCCCCTACACCAAAGAAAGAAAGGACCAGGTCACTCGGGACTTCTTTTCCTTAAGCCCGGGGAATGAATCCCCTCGCCAGGTTTAAGACAGGTGGCCACAAAAATTGAGTGGTTTGTTAAAGGTCCTTAGAGAGATTGCTAGGGTCACTGTCTTTGGACAAAAGGGGCTGGTGTGTTTGTTTTCTTTCTGGGGCAAAGGATAATTTTATTTACTTTTCTTTACAGATATCCTTTGATTTGGACCATTTTTTTTAAAGCCTTTATTGAATTTGTTACAATACTGCTTCTGTTTTATGTTTTGTTTTGTTTTTAAGCTGAGAGGCATGTGGGATCTTAGCTTCCTGAGCAGAGATTTAACCTGCTCCCTCTGTACTGGAAAGCGAAGTTGTAACCACTGAACCACCAGGGAAGTCCCAGAAAGGATAATTTTAAACTGCAGAACAACTTCTTGCACAGGAGCCAAAAAGTTATTTGGGGCAGGGGTACCCTAGGTCCTAAAGATCATCTGCTCTTCATAACTTGTCGTGGTGGTGGTCTGTGGGAAAGAAGACTTCCAATTTTCTCTCTTTTCTCCTCACCCTCCCGTGAGACAATCAAGTAGGAGACTAATTTCTAAGTTTTCAACCACTAAATTTGCAAGTCACTTTTTTCCTGAGAACTATCCAGGCAGGTGAGCAAAAGGAGAAAAAAGGCCTGCAATCAGACTGAGCTACTGAGCACGCACGCCATCTGACTGTGCCATACTGCTCAAATTTGGTTCTTATCTCAAAGTTAGCTCATTGAAAAGATTGTCCAGAATCTGCTTATTCTTAAATTGTATGTTAAAGATTGTCACCATCTTTGAGTTTTCAAAAGTTTCAGTAGAACAAATAAACCTCATATCTTAGAAAAGGGAGAGGACTGGTTTCTGCTAATGAGAAATAAATATACGTGCGTGTACACACACACACACACACACACACACACACACACACAGAGGCAGCTTTTAAATTGCTTTGAAATAAACTTCCTTGACTATTTGAACTAGGATTCCAACAAAAACACAAATTAATGCAAAGTGTGAATATAGTATAATTAATATTTAAAATTACCTAACCATGCCAGAAATCATAACAAGAACAGCTTAATTTATTGACTCAAGTGGCATCTGGCATGGATTACTTGGGTTTCAGAATTTTGGCATTTTAGGAATATGTGCCTGACCTTAGAGCAACGGGAGACCTGGTTTTAATTGGAAAAAAGTTTTGTCCAGTTTGGAGGAATTGTGGTTCCTGTTTTTAAACCTTACTATTTTTCTAGTCACACCCTGTCCAGGTAAATCTAACAGGTGAGGCGTGTTCCTCTCCCACATGAGCACTGGTGTGAACCGGGGCTCACTCTGTGGGGATCACCTTCCACCATCATGCTAAATGCAGAGCACTTCTGGTGCTCTCCTGCAGGGCCCATACCCATGCTCCAAGATGACAGCTGACACTGATTATTGAGTAAGTTCTCCTACAGTCTCAGGAGAAAGGGAATTCTTGACTCCATCAGTTGTGACCCTCCCAGTGGCTGGGCTAAAGAAGATATGAACTGAGCTGGTGCCCTGGCTGGTGAGCATCCTGGAAAACCGGTAGCCTTTTCCTCACGAGGAACACTCAGCCTCAGCCCCAAGCAAGAGCAGGTGTGAGATCAGACAGGAAGGGTGGAAGTCCAAACTAGAGTTACCTGCATCAGCAGAAGCTGTCAGCTGGGAAGGCTTGAAAAAAGCCCTGCCATCCTCAGGACATGGGGGACCAGACACAGTCTTGGAGCTCGTGATCAGAGATGTGTGAGGACAGCGTCTTGGAAGCCCTGCCCGCTCTTCCTTCAAGGTAACAGAGGAGTCACTGCCATTGCCAGCTGTGCCCCAGGCAGAGGAGCTGCCCAGAGAGTCTGTGGTGCCCTTCGGCAGTGATGTCTCCACCACGGAGTCACCAAGAGACAAGGGTGAAGTGCCCAAGGGAGATTTGGTGTTGGACGCAGTGTGGCTCTCTCTGTTCCCCACTGCGAGCACCTGGGGGGATGCATCCTGCAGCTGTTGCTGCGCACACGGAGGGTTAATCCAGGCAGCTCTGTGCCTTGTGAACCTGATGTCTGAGGGGCAGAAGGGGTGCTCAGTGTCCAGGAGGCTGGGCAAGCCATCAGTGTTGCCTGGGTCATCGCTGACCCCTTCCCAGGGGTCCACAGGTGAGTCCTGCCGGCCCGAAGACTGTGACACCATCTTCAGGGCTCAGGGCTAGTGTGAATTCCCCTGTGCTGTTGGACTGGACCTTGAACTCACCACATGGTGAGTTGGAGGGCTGGAGAGCTTATCTGCAATGAGTGAGAAACATTTACCATAAACAAGGGCTCAGTCATATTTTTTTAACTCCACATTCTTATGAGGAAGCAAAGAAACTTCATGTTTCAACAGAGTCTGGATTTTTCCCTATACAACACAGTAAATTCCACTTAGATTTACAAGTAAAATATTAATAAATAAGTTTGCCATAAAACTAGCAGCAAATGTAAGGGATATGACACTGAGATAGGAAAGGGGTTTCAAAGCATAAAAATAATTCTTTTCATGCAAGGATAAAGCCGTATAAGGATACTGCTGATAAAAAACTAAAACAACAGCAAAATGTAAAACATCCCATGCATTATTTCAAAATTAAATGTCAAACCCAAAATGGGAATGCTGCCTAGGAGTAAAGACATGTTTTTGTAGGTTTTTAAATTATTATTATTGGGGTATAATTGCTTTACAATGTTGTGTTAGTATCTGCTGTACAAAAGAAGTGAATCAGCTCTAAGTATACCTATATCCCCTCCCTCTTGGATATTCCTCCCAACCCCCACCCCACCCTTCTGGGTCATCACAGAGCACTGAGCTGAGCTGCCTGCTTAACAGTAGGTTCCCACTAGCTAGCTATTTTACATATGGTAGTATATTTATGTTTCTTCTTTTTATTTAGTTTGTGGTCGTATTTCAACAAAGTGGACCCATGGCATGTGAAACCGAGAACAACCAACAGCACTAAAAACTTGGTTTTGTGTAACTTTACACGAGCTTATGAAACTTACTTAGATTATAAAAGCAATAAAAATTCATGATTTGCTTACAATATCTAAAGAACACACTGTGATCTAGATGCTGTCTTTTTAAAACGGTCCACTCGCTTTTTAGCTCCATTTTTAGCATTAGTAAATTAGGCAATGATTACAATGTTGAGAGCGACACAGATGAGAAGCACTCGTCACTAATTACAGCCCAGCACGTGTGTCTTCCTAACACTCTCCCACTGTCCCTCACATTGTAAAGCTGAGCCTTCAACAGTCACTGTGAGATTGGCAAGGGGAAGGTTTAGCAATGAAGGTGTCTGCTTGGACACTGAGCCTAAATGAAGGGTGAAGTCCATGGGTACAGTTCAATGAGCCGAGGCTCTGGTCCTCATAAAGTTCCAGGGCTTTAAACGTCATCTTTATGTATACAGGTGACTCCCACATAGATCTGTATTCCTGACCTCCCCTGACCTCCCCTGAACTCCAGACGAGTGTATCCTACTGCTTATTTGACATTTGTCTAGGGGCATCACACCTGATATATCCAAAGAAACACCGATTTCTGCACTGCCCCCCCACCCCGCCCCTCCAGCCAAATCTGCTCCTTCCTGGTTTTCCCCATCTCAGGAAACATACCCCTGCCCCAGTTGCTGAAGTCTCAAATCTAGGAGTCATCATGACCCTATCTTCCAGAGCTCTCCATCTTTAACCCACCAGCAAGCTTATTCCTGAACTTCCCCGGTAGCTCAGAGGTAAAGAATCTGCCTGCTGATGCAGGAGAGGCAGGAGACTTAGGTCCGATCTCTGGGTGGGGAAGATCCCTGGAGGAGGAAATGGCAACCCAATCTGGTATTCTTGTCTAGGAAATCCCAAGGACAAAGGATCCTGGCAGGTTACAGTCCATGGAGTCACAGAGAGTCAGACGTGACTGAGCACAACAACAACGAGCTTACATCTATAGCTGCCACCTAGTCTAAGGCACCATTTTTCCAGTGGTCTCCCTGATTCTTCTCTCACCTGCTTATAATCAAGTTATTCAGAGATATCTTTTATAAATCTAAATCAATCCCCTGTCTGACCCTGTCAACTACACATCGGCACTTGCCGTCTACCTCTACAAGGATTAAACGAGACGCTGAAGCTACTGATTTTCAACACTCCCTGAAGGGGTTCAGGGTGGAGAGCAGAAAGGAGGCACCCTGTGCTCCGGGGGCGAGCAGGACCGGCAGGATAGGTCTCCAGATAGTTAGATGTTTTCAGGAGCTGATTTTATGATCCAACTCGTATATCTCCTCGTATCTAGAAAAGCCCTAAAATCCTTCCTGGTGATGACTACTCATGACTAGCAGAAAGCATCACGAAGACTAGCAGAAAACTTTTGGGAAAATATGTGCTTGATTGCATATACTCTCGCAATACTAAAATCACATATATACTGACCTTCCCCCGCCTCCTTGGAGCAGTTTCTCAGAGCTATCAGAGGTGCTGTCTCCCAGGCGAGACCCCTCATTTTGCCTCAAATAAAACTTAACTCACAGGCTTCCCTGGTGGCTCAGTAGTAAAGAATCCGCCTGCCAATGCAGGAGACACAAGTTCGATCCCTGGACTGGGAAGATCCCACCTGCTGACGAGCAACTAAGCCTGTGCACCACAACCACTGAGCCAGTGCTCTACAGCCCAGGAACTCAACTACTGAGCCCATGAGCTGCAACTAGAGAAAAGCCTGTGCAGCAACAAAGACCCAGCACAGCTAAAAAATATATAAATGAAAATTATATAATTATAAATCACATCAATACTTATATTAATAATTATAAATTATATTAATATAAATAAAATTATATAAAATAAAACTTAACTTGTAACTCTCACGTATATTTTTTAAAGTTGACAACTCCCACCTCCGTCATAGCTTCCCATTAAATCTTGAATAAAATCCAAAATCCTTACCTTGTTCTCCACGCACGACACAACCCTGTCCTGCAGACTTCTCTGGCCTGTCCACCCTCTGTCAGTCCCAGCTATGAAGCAAGCTCTTGACTCCCACAAGCTCTTGTTCAGCTTCTGTTCCAGTCCCTCTGCGTGGACGGCTCTCCCCTCAAATGACCACACATCTGACACCTTCCTGTCTTATATACTCCTGGGTTTATGAATGACTTCCTCAAAGAAGTCTTTCCTAACCACCACACAGTTCCCTGGTTACACCTTATCACACCACTTTGCTTAATCTTCAGCACAGCAGCTGTCACTTCCTGCTGCTTACTGTCATCCTCGTCTACCTCTCCACCCCCGACTAGAAGCTCCAGGAAAGCAGGGGCCTTGTCTCAGAGTGGCCGATGGGGGCTCAGTAAGAGCTACAGACTGAGTGAACAAATCCACCAAAATGAAAACAGAGTTACAGGCTAGAGAAAAGACTTCTGTGATTGATACAACTGCTGTAGTATCATGGCAGACCTTCTCATCAGAGATGAGAGTGAGTCCCTGTTTCCTAAAGATATGAAATTTTTCTCACCCAATGCTTACAAATAGACCCAAAAAGGCAATGTGAAAATCGTTCTAAAAATCTTTGGGTTTTCTTGATTTGGGGGTCTTCCATTCTAGGTCACAGCTTTTGGAGTGATGCAGGAGACAGTGTTGTTCAGTCACTAAGTCGTGTCCGACTCTTTGTGACCCCATGGACTGTAATCCACCAGGCTCCTCTGTCCATAGCATTTCCCAGGCAAGAATACTGGAATGGCTCGCCATTTCCTTCTCCAGGAGATCTTTCCAGACCAGGAATCAAACCTATGTCTCCTGCATTGGGAGACAGATTCTTTACCACTGAGCTACCAAGGAAGACTGATGCAGGAGACAGACAGACAGACATATATGTGTGTGTGTGTGTGTGTGTGTGTGTACACCAACTCAATGGACATGAGTTTGCATAAACTCCGGGAGTTGGTGATGGACAGGGAGGCCTGGCGTCCTGCAGTCCATGGATTCACAAAGAGTCAGACACAGCTGAGCGACTGGACTGAACTGAATGTGTATATATATGCCATCCTGAGAACACAATCTCCAGATCATCAGTCACAAAATATCACAGGATTTGGCGATAAACTGCCAGCTGTCACTATCTGAAGTGTTTCATCTTCCTTCTCCTGAGCTCAAATCCCACCTGTGCCCCAATTTCTGTCACACATCTTTTCCTCTCCAGTAATTTCAAGTTATAATTACAAAAAAAAAAAAAAAGCCAACCCATGACTATGGTTTTATAAAATGCCCCAAACATATAAGTCTAGAGTAAAAAGTGAGGCCTTCTCATCACACCAAGCCCCACCAACCCCAATTCTTTCCCAGAAATAACACTGTTAACCATTTTATTCCTTCCAGATCTTCTATGAATTAACATACATATGTCAGATCAGAAGATTTGTCATGTTTTCTTTTTTATACACACGTGATCACATGGGACATATGCTGAATATACTTTCTTTTTCTCTCAATAATATGTCTTGAGGGCACATACTCTTTTTTTTTTAAACTATCTTACCACTTTTAGGGTATAAATGTATCATAATTTCTTAGTCATATTCCTATTAATGAAAATTTATCTTCAGTTTTTTACTATAATAAAATATACAGCAATGAACATCTTCACATAGCTTTTGTTGATTTTCTTTTATTATATCTTTTCTTCTACTACTTCTAATTTTAGTTCTCAGCCCATGGCCTGTGATAATCTTACTACTTCCAAAAGAATGGAGCTATGTAAGTCATGTTTTATTCTCATATTTCTACATATCATATTTAGTTTTCTGTGATAGATGATTACAGCTGAGAAATCATATGGTAAGTAATAGTGTGATCCCTGTGTTTTTATAAACAGATTAAAGTTAATAATTCAAAGAGAATGATGTTAATTATGAGCCTCTCAGATATGGAAACAACTGCACTGAGCAAAAACAGACTTTCTTATAAAAAGTAATTTTCAGAAGCAGGTGCTTGTTCTACTTCCTTCTAGAAAAATGTTCTTGTTTCACACAAAGAGCCCACAGATCTTGGCTGTGCCAGGTTATAAAATAAGAACTTTTTAGAGCGGGAATAGAACCACAGAAATTCAAGCTATATCTAAGGTCACAGCTGGGTAGTGGCAGAGAAAGGATGGCAAGCCAGGCTGAACACTCATTAAGAAGCAGGAGTTTCCCTGAGAGGCACTTGAACACAGAGGGTACAGCAATGATTGGAAACAAAGTCCAGTTCCTGGTGAGAAGATATCGTCTCTATCTCTTGATCTTTGGGGCAACAGATGATTCATGAGCTATCAAGAAATTGTTGCTGGTTATGTTGCTTATTGCCACACTGGTTACAAACTGTAATTCAACTAAACAGATATTTATTGAGCATATACTACATGACTGGCATTGTTTTTGTTTTGGTAGCACGGGGGGGTAACAGTGGTGACTAAGATAAGCTTCCTGCCTTCCAGTAGCCTACATTCTGCCAGAGAGGGGACAGGGACTAAGCACATACGTTGATACATCACAGGTACTGACTGGCAGTAGATCATCTGAATCTAAGGAATGATTGGCATCTTCTCAAAGTCCTTCCCACTGTCATAAATGAGCTCCTTTGGATCAGAGATGCTTATGTGCAAAGATAAAAATCAATCTCCAACCACATATTAAAGGAAGAGAAATTTAGCTGCAAAGCTTACTGTCATTGCTACTGGGATTTTCCTTTTGAGAGTAAACACAGGCCAGATTACTAGTTAACACATGGGCAGCAGCAAAGGCCCTAGACACAGGAGAGATTCCAGGACTTCCCAACACATGGGCAGCAGCAAAGGCCCTAGACAAAGGAGAGACTCCAGGACTTCCCCCACCCACCCTAAGTCATTCTGGAAGGTCCCTGTGCACTGGACTCAGTGGTCCCACTGAGAATGACTGGGGTACAACATCCACTCCAAAGATGCAACCTTTGCAAAAGGGGAAGATGACTCATTGTGAGCCACCATGACCTCTAGAGTGGCCCCCCAAAGCCCAGTAGATCACAGTATTAGTCGCTCAGTTGTGTCCGACTCTCTCTGATCCCACGGACTGTAGCCCACCAGGTTCCTCTGTCCATGGGATTCTCCAGGCAAGAATGTGAAGTGCGTTGCCATTCCCTTCAAGAGGGGATCTTCCCAACCCAGTATCGAACCCAGGTCTTCTGCATTGCAAGCAGATTCTTTACCATCTGAGTCACCAGGGAGGCCCAAGCAGCCAGCGTTTTGATGGTAGATAAACACCTTTAGCAGCCAATACCCCTAACAATCTTAAAGATACTCGATGAATAGGTAAAGTACGTCAGGTTTAGGATCTGGGGTTTTCTCTGCCTCAGCATTAACTAGTGCCTGAACACATCGCTGGGAGCATCAGAGTAAAGGCTCAGCTTAAATGTTATCTTCTCAGATCGGCCTCCCTGGTTACCCTATAAATAATGGCAACTGCCCATCCCTAATAGCTCCTCTCCCCCTTGGCAACTCTATTTTTTTCCTCCTTACTCCTCACCACTAATCATCATTTTGTTTAACCTCAATGACTAACACCCACTCGAATGTAAAATCTTTGAGGGCTCTTTTTATTTATTTATTTGGCTGCACTGGGTTTTAGTTGCAGCATGTAGGATCTTTGACCTTTGTTGGGGAGTGTAGGACCTAGTTCCCTGACCAGGGATTAAACCCGGGCCCCTTGCATTGGGAATGCAGTCTTAGCCACTAGGGAAGTCCCCAGGTTTTGGGGTTTTTTTGTTTTAATTGGAGAAGCATTGCTTTACAATGCTGTGTTAGTTTCTGCTGTACAATGAAGTGAATCAGTGATGTAATTTTTATTTTGATCACTGCTCTGCCCCTGGTATCTAGAACAGGGGCACATAATAGATAGGTGCCCAACAAATACATTGAGTGTATGAATAAAAGAATGAACAAACTCACCAATAGTACCTAAGCATGGTTATATTGGCTATTTCTGTTGCCTAAGAAAGGAATCCAAGAACAGGCATCACCCTGTAGAAGAAACTGGAGATCACGACCTAAAACGGCTGCCAACAATTTCCTTAGAACAGAGGATGTTAGAGAAGAGAAATCGCACACAAGAGTTGAGCGTGAAAGGTCACATTCATTCTTTGCAGCTTTGTGGTGTCTTAGTGAGCATGCCCAGTAAGAGACAGAAGCAACCAGAGACTGAAACGATCTTGAGCCATGCCACGTGAGCCCTTTGGTTAAGACAGTTCCCCAGAACCTCTTCCCATCTCTCTGTATCCACTTCCCTTTGTGTTTTGACTTTAAACAAAGGCTCATATCCCTCCAGGACATCTGCAGACTCCAGCAATCACAGCTCACCCAGAAATCATCAAGATGCCCACTAAGGAGACTTCGCAGCTTCCATGTCAGGGGCTGGGAATCGGAGTCAACTGCAGTTTGCAGACAGCTGTACCTTCCCTGCGCATGTGCTGCACACTGTGCTCTCAAGAGAACAGCGCAGGGAGCAAGCAGTACCAGCCTGCAGAGGTGGCTGGTGGCACCACCTGACTCCTCTCTGGGCAGCTTAACCTTGGCAGTGACCCTTACTCGTGAAGGTCATTTGTCAGAAGAACACAGAGGAAGGACAGAAAGCAGGGTGGGGTGGGAAGGGGAAGACCCAGCCAGGGCAGAGGTCAAGGAACCCCAGATATTTGCCTAAGAAGACTTCAGGGTTGCCCAAGATGCACAAATGACTGACTTCCGCTGTGGTCACTGCATATGTCACACTTAACACTCTCATTCTGCACAGTGAAAAGTTATGACGTTTCAGGTGTTCTTAGGCCAGTCTGGGAACTGAAGTGCAGCCCATCAAGGGACTCACCCAAAGTCTATTAGCAATCAGCAGAACAAAAATAAAAGTCCGACACCTGATGCAAAGCTCCTTCCCCTGGTAGTTACGTGTTCCATGTGGGCTGAAAGTAGCAGGATATTTTCAATTTCCTTAGCAAAGTAATTTTAAGAATTTCCCCATCAGATGTGTCACAAGCATGGGATTAAGAACCACACCGCTGCATATATTTGATCCCATGCCTTTAGAACAGTTGTCCCCAGAATTTTATATGACTTCCTATTTGATATGACTATTTACTTATAAATCTTACATATGCATAGATATTCTGATACATTGTGTAACTATAAGGCATTGTTGAAACAGATCCAAGAGCATAGCATTTTGTTCTTGCTTTCCAATGACTCATCTTGTACCCTAAAGGTACATAACTTCCCCTTTAGGGGCCACTGCTCAAGTAATGCTTTACTCAAAATCTTATATACAAAAGTCAATAACAAAAAAGACTTATACATGAATATAATTAGATAACTAAATAAGACTTAGAAAAATATTAATATAAAAGTTTACCCAAAGTAAGGCTAGGTACCTGTACTTGAAAAATGGCTAGATTCCCATGTTTGGGCCAAATATTGGGTTGGAAAAATCCAGATGAACTTTTTGGCCAGTTCAATAAAGTGGGGAGCCATATTAGACAACAGTTTGAGAGTTCTTCAAAAGGTTCAACACACAGTTACATGAGCAAGCAATCCCATTCCTGGCTACATGTCCCAGAGAAACAAAAGTATATGTTAACATAAAAACTCCCATGTAAATATTCTTAAATTGAGATATATTTCAGTTTAAGGGTACAGCATAATGATTTCATTTACATACATCATGAAGCCATTATCACAGTAAGTTTAGTGAACATCCATCCTCTCATAAAGTCATAAAAGTAAAGAAAGAGAAAGAAATATTTTTCCTCGTGAAGAGAACGCTCAGGGTTCACCCTCTTGACGACATTCACACATAACACACAGCAGTGTTACGTATATTCATCCTGTTGTACATTCCAACTCTAGTACTTATTTATCTTAGAGCTGGAAGTCTGTACCTTCGACGGCTTTTATCCAGGTGTCCCTCCCCGCTCCCTCCACTGTCATCACTGGCAACCAAATGTCTGATCTCCTCTTTTAAAATTTGTTTTTGGAGTATAGTTGACCTCCTACACTGTAATAGTTCCTGTTACACAACACAGTGATTTGTTATTTCTATACACACATGAGTGTTAGCGGCAGCGTTGTTCAGAACAGTTAAAAAGTAGAAACAACCCAAATGTCCATCGATCAATAAATAAAGGATGCTACTCTGGCCACCTGATGTGAAGAGCCAATTCACTGGAAGAGACCCTGATGCTAGGAAAGATTGAGGGCAGGAGGAGAAGGGGGACGACAGAGGATGAGATGGTTGGATGGCATCACCAACTCAATGAACGTGAGTTTGACCAAACACCAGGAGATGGTGAAGGAAAAGGAAGCCTGGCATGCTGTAGTTCATGGGGTCGCAAAGAGTTGAACACAACACAGCAACTGGACAGACAGACAGCCATACAGTGTAACATCGTTCAGCCATAGTAAGAAGGGAAGTACCAATACATGCTACAATATGACTGAGCCCTGAAAACATCCTACTAAGTGAAAGAACTCATTGACAAAAAATAGTTATTTCTTTATGAATGAATGAAATTGTCCAGAATAGGCAAACCCATAGAGACAGAAAGTACATTAGCAGTTCCTTTGGGGGATGGGAAGATAGGGGCGACAGGTAAAAATATCTTTCTGAGGTTCTAAATGTTTTCAAATCAACTATGGTAATGCTGTCACATATCTGTGAAGACAGGAAAACCACTGGATTGTACACTTCCAATGGGTGAATTTATGCGATGTCAATTCTATCTGCATCTCAATAATGCTGTTGAAAAAATGAAATGGGCCAAGGCCATCTCCCTTCCAAAAGGTCTAGAAAGACTAGAGATGCTGTTAGTCTGTGGACCACGGGCATCCAAGGAGCATGAGCTGAGAGTCAGGCTGAGAACGGTGGAGCTGAAAGGTGAAAGGGGAAATAGAGACTAGACAAAGGGAGCAGGAATAAATATGCCGAAAGTAAGTATGGAGAAGGGAGAGAGCAAGAAGTAAGAATGCCACGACTGAACCTTGCAGGAAAACCCCCAAGGGCCGGTAACGACACCACCACCATCGGTGAGATGGCTGAGTTCCGGGCACTGCTTGTTTGCGCTGAGGGTTCCAGGCGTCCACCCATCTCTTTACACCAGCACTGCAGGGGAGCTTCTACTGGTCCCAATTTATAGATGGGACGACAAAGTCAGAGCAGTTAGGTATCACGGTCATGTTCAGTTAAGTGCCTATCTTTCAGAAACATATACAGAAGGATTTAGAATGGATAGAATTTCTTGGATGTGCTTTAAAATAATACAGCGGGAAGGTCCAGGGAGGGATATGGTTGAAACACAATGGGCCACGCTGATCATTGTTAAAGATGGGAGGAGGGCACATGGACTGTTCTCTCTACTTACTGTTTGAAATTTTCGATAAGACAATTCCCAGGTTAAAAACAAACGAACACCCTTCAACATGTGCTATGTCTTTCTGTGTCCCCGAGTTACCTGTCTGTCCTCCTCACCTGTCACCTCTACAACCTACGCCTCTATACCCCTCTGCACCCTACACCCTTCTACCCTCTTCTTCCCACCCCTGTCCTGATCTTATTCAAGTCTACCTTTGGACTGAGACATTCCCCATCACCCTTTTAAAAGCTGCATCCCTACAAGTGTACACTCTCCCCATTTACTGACCTACTGTGCTCCATAGCACTTAGCCTCTGATTGCTTACCCATCAGCAGTCATTCATTACTAACTCCTGGAGGGCGTTTACTACATGCCTGACACGGTTCTAAGCTTTCTAAACACATACACACACACTCAATCCTCCCAACAACCTAAGAGGTAGATAAGACCACACCATCTTTATTTCACAGAAGAGAAACTGAGGCACAGTTAGTCAATGGAGCCAGTTTCCAACCCAGGCTAGTCTTGCTCCCAGTCCACGCTCTTACCCACAACACCACAGGGGTGAAGGGAAGACTTACATCTCATGGACTTAACCATCTCTCCAGAAGATTATCAGTCACCAAGCAGAGAGTAGCTGCTGGGAGCCGGGTAACATTGGTAACACTGACACGGTGACCTCCCCCAGCCCAAATCTACATACAGACCAGAGTCTAAACTAACAGTGAGAACCCCAGCCCCAGAAAAAGATTATATGTAGGTCATAGACGGTTCAAATGATCTGACAATTGAACCATATTGTTTAAAGTACCCTTGGGACTTCCCTGGTTGCCCAGTGGTTAAGACTTCACCTTCTAATGCAGGAGATGTGGGTTCATACCAGGTTGGGGAGCTAAAATCTCACATGCCTCCAGGCCAAAAAAACAAAACATAAAACAGAAACAATATTGTAACAAATTCCATAAAGACTTTAAAAATGGTCCACATTAAAAAAAAAAAAAAAAAGCAAACTTAAAAAAAAAAAATGCCCTTAAAAGTAAGTATATTCAGAAGTTCAAGTTTCTTCACCTACCAGATTTAAAGTGGCCGTCCTCAATTTCCAAACAAAGAGAGAACACAGGAATAACTTACATACATTTTCAGGACTTAGTTGTTCTCTGACTCACTATAGCTTGTTGGAATAAAAGAACGTATAAGAATATAAGGATAAAAAAAATAAAACCCTCCACCCTCCAATTTTCATCGCCTGAAATCAACCACAGAAAAGCATGAGTTGGCCCTGGGTGCCATTCAATGTTCCCTGCCAGAAAACGATTGAGGTCTAATTTGCGTTTATCTCTTTTAATGACGGTAATGCTAAGGATCTAAGAGAAGAAACTAAAGACTTTTTTAAAAACAATTTTCAGACATAATTGCTGGGCAAATCACCCCATGTGTAGTTCCCTCCAGGTTTTATTTATTTGCCATCTGCCAGTCATTTGTTACAGCTGACAAAAACAGGACTCTGAAACTTCCCTTTACACTCTGAGAAGCATTTCTTTCCAGTTCACACTCCACGTTCCAGTGAGAAATAAAGCATTCACTCAACATAGGATCGGAGAAGGCGATAGCACGCCACTCCAGTACTCTTGCCTGGAAAATCCCATGGACGGAGGAGCCTGGTGGGCTGCAGTCCATGGGGTCATGAAGAGTTGGACACGACTGAGCGACTTCACTTTCACTTTTCACTTTCATGCATTGGAGAAGGAAATGGCAACCCAAGCCAGTGTTCTTGCCTGGAGAATCCCAGGGACGGGGGAGCCTGGTGGGCTGCCGTCTATGGGGTCGCACAGAGTCGGACACGACTGAAGCGACTTAGCAGCAGCAGCAAAATAGGATTATTAGCACTGTTTTGTCCATGAGAGAAGTGAGGATCAGAAAAAGGAAGTAAAGACCACACAGCAGGGCTTCCCTGGTGGCTCAGTGGTATAGAATCTGCCTGCCAATGCTGCAGACACGGGTTCGACCCCTGATCTGAGAAGATGCCACAAGCCCCAAAGCAACTAGGTAGGCCCATGTGCCACAACTATTGAGCCCAAGAGCCATAACTACGAAAGCCCGTGAGCCCTAGAGCCCATGCTCCAGCAGCAAAAGAAGCCACCACAACAAGAACCTACGCACCGCATTGAAGAGCCATCCTAGGAAGCAGCAATGAAGACCCAGACGGCCAAAAATAAAATTAAAAAAAAAAAATAAAGACCACACAGCAATTTGGCAACTAGTTCAGCATCCAGGATCCCTGCTCCAAAGCCTTCAGTCTCTCTCACCCCGGCTGGGAGAAAACCCAGTGCAGATGTTAAGAAGAAGAAAAAAAAAAAAGAGTACCAATTAATTACAATCATTATGCCAATCGAAGAGAAATTCCTCATTGCTCACTGTGTGACCTTGGGCAAGGCACTCAAACTCTGTGTGCTTCAGTTTCTTTACAGATTGTTGTGAGAACTAAATGGACTGTAATATGCATATCTGAGTCTGGCACACAACAGTCTAAAAGTTGGCTTTATTATCACCATCAGGGTTATTTTATAAGATTTACAGTTCTGTGCAAGACAGTCTCAGTTGTATTTCCCAAACTCTTAAATGAGTCATCTTTCAACTCCTTTTAGTTAAAATGGAAAAGCCAATCAGAGGTCCTATTTGGTATCATAAAAAGATAAAATATGACACAAGCGCTCTAGTATTGCTCACGTTTATAATCTCTGGAAGGCTGGACATGCTTATCTAAAAAGGACTGCTTAAATTTTAACAGTAAGGCAACCAACCAACCATGCAAATCTCTCCTTTCAGTATTAGAAATATGAATCTAAAATTAGTAATAAGAGAAACTATTCAGATTCCTCCCTGCTATTATCATGTGCTGTGTGTGACTTGTGTAGGAAACATATCCAGAGCTCCCATCTTCCTCTGAAGATGTTCGAATTAAAATGCTTATTCTTGGATGTCTACCCTTGGCTCTGACAGAATTTTCCCGTCAGAAAACAAGAACTCCAACTTCAGAAAATGTTTTTGGAGCTAACTGATCTCCCAGAGAATATGCCCAATCAAATCTAACCCCTCAGGGGCTTCTCCGGTGGCTCAGTGGGAAAGAATCTCCCTGGCAATGAGGGAGGCCCGGTTGGATCCCTGATGGGGAAAGATCCCACATGCCACGTGGCAACTAAGTCCAGCGAGCCACAGCTACTGAGGCTGTGCTCTAGAGCCCCGTGTTCTGCAACAAGACAAGTCACTGCAATGAGAAGCCCCCAAACGCAGCTAAAATAAGCAGAGTAGCCCCGACTCGCTGCAACTAAAGAAAGCTTGCACACAGGAAAACCCCTGCAAAGCCATAAATAAATAAAAATTTTAAAAACCTCTAAGTCCCCCCCACCTAGCCGCCACAACGACGACTTTCAACTTTGCTCAACTCTCAGAGCACCGCTCCCACTTTGTACACGTCCTAAAGTTGATGAACCAAGCAAAGTTCTCATGCCCTGATGTCACACTCTGTTGGGCAGAGTAACTGGCGCCTGTGCCGTGAAGAGGAATTGCAACAAGAAATTGAGAAATCGGCACATCTCACCCGGCAGGTAACCAGGAAAACTCCAGCGCTGCTGAGAAGGTCCTTATCTCCGCTACAAGCAAGGTTCGGTTAGGGGCCAGGAAGGAGGTGTGGTCTGCGATGCTAAATTTGTAGAAACCACAGGTGATGCTTTTCAAAACCCCACCCTCCCTCCGTTATCTTCCAAACCACCCAGGGAGGTGGAGCACCTCCGATCCTCCCACGTCTCACGCGAGCAAACTGAAGTTCAACGAGGTTTCCTGATTTGCCGAGACCTATTATTCGACTTCAGGACAGGGTCCAAGACACCCAAGTCGGCCGAACCCCAGTCCTTTGCACTCTTGCCTGCAAACCTATTTAAAGATCCTTTCAAATTGCACTGTAGTAACACAGGGCAGCGCTTGATCATCCCCTTTCCTTTGGGTCTTCATTCCCATTGAGGCTAGATGACCCCTCTTCGGAAGGTTCTCTACAGTCCCCAAGCTGACAGCATCAACTCCGCGGGAGATCGGTAGCAAACCTCCCGTGCGGTCACCGGCCAGGTGGGGTGAGGGTGAAACGCAACGGGCGCGTCCCCGCCACAATCTCAGCAGGTGGATCCCACACCTGGCGCTCGGCCGAAGAGAAGCCCCGTGCGCCGCTTTCGGGCTCTCACCTACTTCGGTTAAGCCGCAGAAAGTGGCTGTGCCAGTAGTTTATTGGGGCGTGTTGGGGAGGTGGTCCTCTGGGGGGCCCTCGCCATCTGGGTAAGCGCTTTTGTGGAACCGAGAAAAGCCACTCTGCATCCGGGACCGCTTCAGGGTCTGCGCTCACGGGAGAGCCGCTCTGCGCCCTGCATGCCTGGCGGTCCGGCTCCTGCGCCCCTCCGGACCCAAGCCGAGCACAGGGTCGCCCACCACCCCGCACTTCATCCCTTTGCAGGTCAACTCCGCAAAGATCTCCCCGGGTCGGGGGGACTCAGCATTGCCCTGACCTATCTTGGGGTCCCCCTCCCCCGCACTCTCCGCTGTGCGCACGCCTCTCTGGCATCCCTTCCACCACCCTCCTCGCCCTCCCCCGCCTCCCGGGCCGGGTTCCGCTCACCTCAGCGGCGGAAAAGCCAGCTGGGCGCCGCGCGTCGGCTCCTCTACGGGCCCGGCTCCGAGCGGCGTCGCGAGGTCACTGCGCCCCCCAGCGACGGAGAGAGGGGGCGCGAGGGGGTAGCGGCGCCCTGACACCGTCCCCCGCCCACATCTCCCCGCGCCAGCCAAAAATATCCCGGGCTCCAGCAGCAAATCCGAGAAACGCCCCCAGCGGAGCGAAGCGCCACTTCCCCGCCTGCTGCTCGCTGGGAGGCGACGGGGAGGCGAGCTGGAAGGAACGCGGGCCCCCTGCCCTCCTCCCGACCCCGGGCCCTGGGTGGCGCGGGCTGGGGTCCGCCGGAGCAGCTGTGCACCCCGCCCCCCCCGCCCCCAGCTCTCCGCCCGGTTGCCTCCGGAAACCCCTCCCTAACCCTAGCCGGGGGACTCGGATGGAACCTTGCTTTCCGGGGTGTAAACGAGATCATCACAGACCTGGCGGACGTCCACGCCCAACCCCAGAGTCCCAGACGGGTGGTCTCTAGCACCAGAACAATTGCCTGAAATGATTATCTTAGCCATTTGGATTCAAGTGTGCGCTGCAAGCTCTGGGCCTGGCGGGGACCTGCAACTTACCCTGAGCGTGAGCCACGTCTCACTGACCTCAGCGGGCTGCACCCCGCGGAACCCCACCCGGAGGACGCCAGGGTCAGCATCCGTCCAACCTAATCGTCCTTGTCCGCTGGCAGCCAGGGTTTAGAATCCCATCACAGCTGTGCCGCGGGGAGCACGCGCATCGCGGGGGAGGCTGGGGAGAAGCAACCAACCAATACAGAAAGTTTTCACAAATAGAAACCCAAGCCCTGACAGTTTCTACGGCCGAATGCATCACGTCCCACACCACCCCCCAGGGAGTTTCAGCGCGCTCCAGCAGCGCCCCCATCGTCTCTTGGGGAAAGAATCTCCCAGTTACCTGCCGGGTAACAACACACAGGTGAGCCAGTCCTGGCTGGCTTAGAAGAGGCCCTTCTGCTCGGTAAAACCAAACCCGCACCGCAGTCCTTTTAGGTTCTTTGGCTTTGCCCTGTGTCAGTTCCAGGTTGTGTAACCACGTCGCAGGTGTTTGGGGCTATATTGCCGGGTGTCTCTTCGGAACACCCCCCTCCTAGGTGCAGCCTGGCATGGAGTAGTTAAGGGGCAGCGCCGCGTAGACGTGGCTTCTTGGATGAAGCCCTAAGTGAGAATAAGGAT
Source organism: Bos taurus (assembly GCF_002263795.3). NCBI lineage: Eukaryota > Metazoa > Chordata > Mammalia > Artiodactyla > Bovidae > Bos > Bos taurus. Next base: position 16,411,120 of record NC_037339.1, read on the forward strand.
CACGAGCCAAATGAATGCGTGCTATCAATTACCCGCTTCCTTTGAGGAGGTGGCCTGAGTGGTAGAGAAACCGCCTGCCAATGTAGGAGATATAAGAGACCCGGTTGGATCCTTGCGTTGGGAAGATCCCCTGGAGGAGGCGATGCCAACCCACTCCAGTATTCCTGCCTGGCGAATCCCATGGACAGAGGAGGCTGGCGGGCTACAGTTCATAGGGTTAGGAAGACTCCTATACGACCGAAGCTTCTTAGCACACACTGCATTCTTGCTGAGCCTAGATTGGCCTGACCTGAAAGAACTCTGGAGGCTTGGTGTTCTGTCCCAGGAACTCAAGTCCACTGAAGGCCGGCTGGGAACAGTTTGCATTAAATTAAATCAAGAAGGAAAAGCGTATGGGGTGCGTACTAACATCTGAGTCTCTGGTATGCAGCAGGAACTTTTCCTAATTATTTTCAGCAATCCTAGCAACATCCCTGAGAAAAATCATTTGTTCCCTTTTCACAGAGGAGGGATCTGTGGCTAAGCTAGGTTAAGTTACTTGCCCAGGGTCACACAGCTAGGAAGTAGCAGAGTCAGGCTTTGAAGGCAGGTATCTAACATTAAACTGTGTATCCAGTTGCCAGCCAGTCACTAGCAAGACACAGAAGAATGAAATGAAGGAGGCCAACGTCATGGAAAGTAAATCAGAGAGTCTACTAGTCAAAAAAACAAAGCAAAAAACAAGTAAACAAACTGAGTCGGTGGTAGACTGCACAGAGTCCCAGATTAGGATAGTGTTCTTGTAGGGAGACTAGGAGATTTTAGACCAAGATGGTATGGTTTGGTCAGTTCCCTCTGAAGCCAGTTTGAAATCATCTTTACTAACAGGTAGAGAGGTATATCAGAGAAGGCTATGACACCCGACTCCAGTACTCTTGCCTGGAAAATCCCATGGACGGAGGAGCCTGGAAGGCTGCAGTCCATGGGGTCACTAAGAGTCGGACACGGCTGAGCGACTTCACTTTCACTTTTCACTTTCATGCATTGGAGAAGGAAATGGCAACCCACTCCAGTGTTCTTGCCTGGAGAATCCCAGGGATGGCGGAGCCTGGTGGGCTGCCATCTATGGGGTCGCACAGAGTCGGACACGACTGAAGCGACTTAGCAGCAGCAGCAGCAGCAGAGAGGTATATGGGCTTCCCTGCTGGCTCAGATGGTAAAGAATCTGGCTGCAATGAAGGAGACCTAGGTTCAGTCCCTGGGTTGGGAAGATCCCCTGGAAAAGGGAATGCCAACCCACTCCAGGATTCTTGCCTGGAGAATTCCATGGACAGAGGAGCCTGGTGGGCTACAGTTGTGGTTGAAAGAGTCGGACAGGACTGAGCAACTAACTTTCACAGAGAGGTAAATATACTGGCCTTGCACTACTGTGAGGGGCATCCTAAAATTTGAATATCCACATTCCATGTCTAGTCACTGACAGAGGAGGCCCACATTCTGGAAGAGTATCTCTAGAACTAAGAAAGTTAGAGGACAGATTTTCTTTTTCTTTCTTTTTTTTTTTGGCTGTGCTGGGTCTTTGTTGTAGCATGCTTCGGGCTTAGTTGCCTGGCACAGCATGTGGGATCTTAGATCCCAGACCAGGAATAGAGCATGAATCCCCTGCACTGGAAGGCAGATTCTTAACCACTGGACCACCAGGGAAGTTCCCAGATTTTCCAAATTAGGAATACTCATGGAAATCTGCTCTATTCACCCTTCCCCTCTCCCCACCAACCCCCAGCCCCCAGGAATCTGGAAGCAGAATTTCCCAGGCACTAAGTGCTGAGGAATAGCCTTTCCAAGACTGCCTCATCGACCGGTCAGTCCTATGAAAGTCACAGGTAATTACAAACCAAGAACCATGCAGGAGAAGCAGAGGCAGATTTTATTTTTCCTGGAGAAGGTCGTCTTCCTGGTCGCAGTGCCCCCCAGGCCCCAGGTCTCAAGGGCAGTGAGAGCGAGTACCAGGAACGACTCACCGCTTTAGCCAGCCGGGCTTCCGCCAGTGCCCGATGGTCACACACACAAAGTTCCTTTGTGGCCAGGGCGCCCTTGGAGGAGACTAGAAGCCTGGCAGCCGCCCGCCCCAACCCTGCCAGGCTGCACAAGAAGGGATTTGTGCCAGCAGGAGAGAGGCAACCCTGCTTTTGAGCTCATCTGATAGAGCCAGCCAAGGAGAAATCAGCCTCTTGCAAAACAGGAAGGAAACCAAACAAGCTGAGATGAACAGCAGAAGGGGCTGCAAGGAGGATCCTCATGGGCAGCGTCGCCACGCAGATGTGCAGGGAAGGAGGGACCATCCTGTGTGGGAGCGAAGCCAGGACACGCGCCAGGGAATGAAAGAGCCAAGGAAAGTGGCATTTGGCTTGTCTTCCTTTCTTTTCCTCCCGTCTGTCTGCCTGAAAGATACCCACTTTTTTTTTTAATCCACAAAACCCCAAATTTGTATGATTTCATTTACATGTGGAAGCTAGAATAGGCAAATTCATGGAGACAGAAAGTAGAACAGAGGGTACCAGGTCCTGGGAGAGGGGGAGGGGTGAGTTGTTTCATGTGTACAGAGCATCCGTTTAGGATGCTGAGAAAGTTCTGGAAATGGATGGTGCTGATAACCGGTTGCACATTATTACAAGTGTGCTAAATGCCACTGAATTATAGTCTTAAAAAATGTTTAACAAATTGTCCAACTTGCCATCTTCTTTTATTTCACTTCATGCCAAGTGACTCGGTGAGACTGGACTCCAAGATTTTTGAATATTCAGTCAAAACATACTGAAAAGGGGAAAATAGTTTCAATAGTAAAGGTTATTTTAGCTTCCCAGGTGGCGCGGTGGTAAATAATTCACCTGCCAGTTCAGGAGACATGGGTTCAATCCCTTGGTCAGGAAGATCCCCTGGAGAAGGGAATGGCAACCCACTCCAGTCTTCTTGCCTGGAAAATTCCATGGACAGAGGAGCCTGGCAAGTTACAGTCCATGGGATCACAAAGAGTCAGACATGACTGAGCACTCACACATTAATATCTTACCATAATAAAATATTTTAATATTTTATTGTATTTTATAATTATTTTATTGTATTTTATAATTATTTTATTGTATTTTATAATAAATACATACATGTGTATTGAAAATCTACTATCACGAGGCCTTCCTGATGGTCCGTGGTTAAGACTCTGCATTTCTAATGCAGGGGGTTGTGAGTTCAATCCCTGGTTGGGGAACTAAGATCCCACATGCCTAGTGGCTCAGCCAAAAAATAAATACAATATTTTTAAAAGAAAAAAGAACATCTACTATCATAATGTGATACTTCCCCAGAGTGAAAGACCAGGTAAGAGCAATACACTAATAAGAGAGGGGCTCTGACCCCTGGGTATTAGTTTCTTAAATTTTAATAAACCTTGCTCTCTTTTGCTTTCATTGAGAGGTGCCACAGCCCAGCTTTCAGGTTGTTTATTGCACATCCCCCATTCAGAAGGAAGAAGAGCCCTGCCATGTTCAAATCAGAGCTTTGCAAGGCTCACAGAGATGCCACACCCCGAAAGAGCCTCTTTACCTTTAAGGGACCGAAGCAGTTAAGACAAAAGATAGAGACACGGCAGTCCCACAGCTTCAAGCAAACCCTGATCCGCAGGGTCAGCGTATTCTACTGAGATGTTAGGATGAGGGACTGTGCCCTTGTCTGACAGATAATGAGAAATTCTTGTCCTCGAGTCCTCCTCCTCTGTCTTCATTACACAGGTCCTGCTTTTCCTCTTTGAAGATGCCCTTAGCTGGACGAGTAGAACCGGAAGCTTCCCCTGTCCTGTGGTCTATTTTTATGACAAAAAAATGTGGTATACATAAAAATCTGACGTCTCGCATGAGTGCAGTGGTAAACAGTTATTTGCATTAGGACTAAAAATATTGAGTTGTTAGTATTCTGTTTTTGCCCACTGGATGGTGGCTCCAGGGGACCTTATTCATTTCTGAATTCCTTCCCTCATGTCGCTTCCTCCCCAGAACCTAGTCCTGTGCTTCATATGTTTTAGGTGCTTCATAAAAATTGTAACTATTCACGTGGCTTATGGGGTGTGGTTTAAATGCCATCTTACAAAAGAGGAAGGCGTTCAGCTAAGATGATCCCATGTTCGGGGACAGTTAGCATGCTCAAAGTTCAGTGTCAACATTGAAAGTGTTCTTCACTATAATCTCAGCCCAAATTTTCAGTCTCTTCTACCCCTGCCTCAGGGCTTCCCTGGTGGCTTAGATGGTAAAGAATCTGCCTGCAATGCAGGAGACCCTGGTTTGATCCCTGGATCGGGAAGATCCCCTGGAGAAGAGAATGCTAACCCACTTCAGTATTCTTGCCTGGGAAATCTATGGACAGAGGAGCCTGGTGGGCTACAGTCCACGGGGTTGCAAAGAGTCAAACAAGAATGAACAATTAACAATTTCACTTCATTTCCACCCCTGCTTCAGTTACCCTAAGATCCACAAAGGCTCACCAATTGCTCTGGGAGAATTCTCCATATTTTCCTACCTTTGTATCTCAAGCCATTAGCCACATCTTATACTTTGCACACCTGCTTCCCAGTCTCATGCCTAACACTGCATTCGTTTCTGCGGGAGCCTCCTAGCCCAGGGCAGACAATACCTCAAGTCATTTCCCCATGGAGTATTTGATTAAAAAGAAAGCTAAAACACCTAGAAAAAAAATCCTGTATGGCTTGTATTGAATTTTCTCCATAATTCTGTTACCAGAACAAAGTTACCCAATTTTTCTAAAATTTTCTCTAAAGTAAAGTAAGTTGGACTTGGTATTCCCACTGGAATAAGTGGGAAGAAAAATCTGTCATGTGGTAGAGAGACTTGTTTCCTCCCAGAGTTTCTCAAGAGCCCAGATGCTTATGTAACATCCGAGTGAAGATTTCTGGTCTTTGTTCCATCATGGTCATTGCATGTTTTTTTGTTTTTTTTTTCCCCTTTAATTGTTGGTTGCCCTGGGTCTTTGCTACTTTGCGAGGGCTTTCTCTAGTTGCAGAGAGCAGGGGCTGCTCTTTAGTTGCAGTGCTCGGGCTTCTCACTGCAGTGGCTTCTCTTGTTGAAGACCATGGACGCTAGGTCCAAGGGCTTCAGTATTTGCAGCACTCGGGCCCAGCAGCTGTGGTACATGAGCTTAGTTGCTCCAAGACATGTGGGATCTTCCCGGACCAGGGATTGAACTCTTGGCCCCTGCATTGGCAGGCAGATTCTTAACCACTAGACCACCAGGGAAGGCCTCTCATTGCATGTTCTGAAGTCTATTAATTTGGAAATTTCCATCACTCTCTGCCAAACATGGGCACAAGGCTCCTTAACCAAACTCTTTGGGATGCATTTACTTAGCAACCAAATGCCCCTTCAGAGAATCTGCCTCTCTCTCACAGGCTCTCTATGTCTTTTCCATTCAAAAAAAAAAAGAAAACAAAACAAAACAAAATCTCTCTTCCTTAGCTCCTTCTTGAGGAAGCTACTTCCCACTCAGGTGACTCCTGCCTTTCTTCTTATTATATGACAAAACCACAATTATACCAAATATAAAAATATCTTAATTCTGCCCTGGGGGACTCAAATCCCTGCCCATCCTTTTCAAGGAGGTAAGAAAAAAGTGATCTCATTCATTCAAGTTTTTCTGCAAAGCAGTAAGAACACAACAACTGAATTTCTCAATAATTTGCCACATGAAATTTAAAAATTAAAACACATGCATTGTACCAGTACAATGAATACCAATGGATGAATGGAGGTTTTATCTCTATAACATAGATGGATCCAACCAACATCTTCTTTCTCACCAATTCATTTCAGTAGCCTTTAAAATCATTCAGCTTGATTTGATGTTCTGATTTCATGCTCCTCAAGCTATCTTTATTTAAAAATTGATTCTTTGTGTCCATTTGCCCACAGGGAAAGGAGATGCTGATTAGCCAACATGGGCATTCCCACCTCCTCCATGCCCCCAAAGTTATATGTGTCACAGTTCAGTTCAGTTCAGTCGCTCAGTCACGTCCAACTCTTTGCGACCCCATGAATCACAGCACACCAGGCCTCCCTGTCCATCACCAACTCCCGGAGTTCACTCAGACTCACGTCCATCGAGTCAGTGATGCCATCCAGCCATCTCATCCTCTGTCGTCCCCTTCTCCTCCTGACCCCAATCCCTCCCAGCATCAGAGTCTTTTCCAATGAGTCAACTCTTCGCATGAGTGGCCAAAGTACTGGAGTTTCAGCTTTAGCATCATTCCTTCCAAAGAAATCCCAGGGCTGATCTCCTTCAGAATGGACTGGTTGGACCTCCTTGCAGTCCAAGGGACTCTCAAGAGTCTTCTCCAACACCACAGTTCAAAAGCATCAATTCTTCGGCTCTCAGCTTTCTTTATAGTTCAACTCTCACATCCATACATGACCACTGGAAAAACCATAGCCTTGACTAGACGGATCTTTGTTGGCAAAGTAATGTCTCTGCTTTTGAATATGCTATCTAGGTTGGTCATAACTTTCCTTCCAAGGAGTAAGCGTCTTTTAATTTCATGGCTGCAGTCACCATCTGCAGTGATTTTGGAGCCCAAAAAAATAAAGTCTGACACTGTTTCCACTGTTTCCCCATCTATTTCCCATGAAGTGATGGGACTGGATGCCATGATCTTAGTTTTCTGAATGTTGAGCTTTAAGCCAACTTTTTCACTCTCCACTTTCACTTTCATCAAGAGCCTTTTTAGTTCCTCTTCACTTTCTGCCATAAGGGTGGTGTCATCTGCATATCTGAGGTTATTGATATTTCCCCTGGAAATCTTGATTCCAACTTGTGCTTCTTCCAGCCTGGCATTTCACATGATTACTCTGCATATAAGTCAAATAAGCAGGGTGACAATATACAGCCTTGATGTACTCCTTTTCCTATTTGGAACCAGTCCATTTTTCCATGTCCAGTTCTAACTGTTGCTTCCTGACCTGCATACAGATTTCTCAAGAGGCAGGTCAGGTGTTCTGGGATTCCCATCTCTTTCAGAATTTTCCACAGTTTATTGTGATCCACACAGTCAAAGGCTTTGACATAGTCAATAACGCAGAAATAGAGGTTTTTCTGGAACTCTCTTGCTTTTCCCATGATCCAGCAGATGTTGGCAATTTGATCTCTGGTTCCTCTGCCTTTTCTAAAACCAGCTTGAACATCTGGAAGTTCACGGTTCACATATTGCTGAAGCCTGGCTTGGAGAATTTTGAGCATTACTTTAGTAGCGTGTGAGATGAGTGCAATTGTGCGGTAGTTTAAGCATTCTTTGGCATTGCCTTTCTTTGGGATTGGAATGAAAACTGACCTTTTCCAGTCCTGTGGCCACTACTGAGTTTTCCAAATTTGCTGGGATATTGAGTGTAGCACTTTCACAGCATCATCTTTTAGGATTTGAAATAGCTCAACTGGAATTCCATCACCTCCGCTAGCTTTGTTCGCAGTGATGCTTTCTAAGGCCCACTTGACTTCACATTCCAGGATATCTGGCTCTAGGTGAGTGATCACACCATTGTGATTATCTGGGTTGTGAAGATCTTTTTTGTACAGTTCTTCTGTGTATTCTTGCCACCTCTTCTTAATATCTTCTGCATCTGTTAGGTCCATACAATTTCTGTCCTTTATCAAGCCCATCTTTGCATGAAATATTCCCTTGATATCTCTAATTTTCTTGAAGAGATCTCTAGTCTTTCCCATTCTGTTGTTTTCCTCTATTTCTTTGCATTGATCACTGAGGAAGGCCTTCTTATCCCTTCTTGCTATTCTTTGGAACTCTGCATTCAGATGCTTATATCTTGCCTTTTCTCCTTTGCTTTTCGCTTCTCTTCTTTTCACAGCTATTTGTAAGGCCTACCCAGACAGCCATTTTGCTTTTTTGCATTTCTTTTCCATGGGGATGGTCTTGATCCCTGTCTCCTGTACAATGTCATGAACCTCAGTCCATAGTTCATCAGGCACTCTATCAGATCTAGTCCCTTAAATCTATTTCTCACTTCCACTGTATAATCATAAGGGATTTGATTTAGGTCATACCTGAATGGTCTAGTGGTTTTTCCTACTTTCTTCAATTTAAGTCTGAATTTGGCAATAAAGAGTTCATGATCTGAGCCACAGTCAGCTCCTGGTCTTGTTTTTGTTGACTGTATAGAGCTTCTCCATCTTTGGCTGCAAAGAATACAATCAATCTGATTTTGGTGTTGACCATCTGGTGATGTCCATGTGTAGAACCTTCTCTTGTGTTGTTGGAAGAGGGTGTTTGCTATGACCAGTACATTTTCTTGGCAAAACTCTATTAGTCTTTGCCCTGCTTCATTCCGTATTCCAAGGCCAAATTTGCCTGTTACTCCAGGTGTTTCTTGACTTCCTACTTTTGCATTCCAGTCCCCTGTAATGAAGAGGACATCTTGTTTGGGTGTTATGTGTCACAGCAAATAGTAATAAATTATCATTCTTGCTTACACATGAATCTCCAGGGAGTTTCTTCAGATTAAATCACATCCTCTGATAGGGAGAATGAAAAGTGAAAGTCTCTCAGTTGTGTCCAACTCAGTCCATAGAATTCTCCAGGCCAGAATATTGGAGTGGGTAGCTTTTCTCTTCTCCAGGGGATCTCCCAATCCAGATGATCAAACCCAGGTCTCCCACATTGCAGGTGGATTCTTTACCAACTGAACTATCAGGGAAGCCCCAGAAGAATGATGGTCCCCCAAAAATGTCCACATCCCAGTCCCCAGGTTAGGGATTAGGATGTAGTTATGTTGCACAGCAAGGGGGGGTTTAGGTTGCAGATAGAGTGGGTTGGACTCATCCAATGAGAGGACTTCCCTAGTGGTCTAGTGGTGAAGAATCCACCTGCCAATACAGGCAGCACGAGTTCAATCCCTGGTCCGGGAAGATCCCACATGCCTTGGAGCAACTAAGCCAGTGCACCACAGCTACTGAGCCTGAGTGCTGCAGCGTCGCCGAGCTGTCATCTTGATTTTGGCTCCATGAGATTCATTTTAGACTTCTGACTTCCAGAACTGTCCAACAGCAAATTTGTATCCTTTTAAATTCTTTTTTCCCCCTAATGTTTATGTATTTGCTTGTTTGTTTTGGCCGCAGCACGTCTTAGTGGTGGCATGTGGGATCTTCAGTGTTTGTTGCAGTGTGCAGTATCATATACCCAAGCAGGGATGGGACTTGGGCCCCCTGTTGCAGTGTGCAGTATCATATACCCAAGCAGGGATGGGACCTGGGCCCCCTGCACTGGGAGTGCTGAATCTCCCCCAGTGGACCACCAGGGAAGTCCCTTAAGACACTAAATTCTTAATGGTGTGAATTGGCAATAGGAGACTGCTACAGCTCTATGATAGGGAACTATTACTATCACATCGAGCAGGCGGAAACCAGTACAGACCCCAAGGGACTGAGTGATTTTGCTCACACTGATGAATACTATTCCTGGAGTTACAGTATGGTATCCCTGCCAAATTGGTTCCTGGACTCCCCTGAAGATAGCTCAATGTTTTTCCCCCTTCTCTGATCATCAAATTCCTCTAAACATAATACAGGCTGTTAAAAATATGTGGTGAATCAATGAGTTTTTGGCAAAATATAGAGACTGTGAGCCATAACTGGTGTGTTTTTGAACCTAAAAAATTTAAGGCTTAACCCTCTTTCTCTCCAGTTATGTATGAATGCCTCCTCTATCAAAAAATGTATAGTTAAATTATATGGAATTGAAGTAACACAGAGAATGACTGGCTATCTTTTCCAGTTACAGGGAAAATGTGGATTCAGTTTAAAAAATCATGTATACCTGTGGCGGATTCATTTTGATATTTGGCAAAACTAATACAATTATGTAAAGTTTAAAAATAAAATAAAATTAAAAAAAAATCAACGCCTAGTCTTCGTCTCCAGTAGTAATTTCGCCGCTGCAAGAGGAAGCTTCATTTCTATTCTGAGGCATGTGGAAGCTCTTCAGGCTGGTGGAAGAGCTTGTGACATTCTTGTCAACACAGCTGACACCCATATCACCTCCAACACTAAACGCTAGGCCTTTTTTAAGGAGGAAAGGCAAGTAGAGCGTATCAGTGAATCATCACAACACTTGGTCAGCTAAGAAGGGCTCCCAAGAGTCCTGTAGTCATTCTCTGGAGCTGAAGCTGCTGTCAGAGAGTCAAACCAAGTGTCAATAAAAAAGTGAAAGTCGCTCAGTCGTGTCTGACTCTTTGTAACCCCCTGGACTAAACAGTCCATTGAATTCTCCAGGCCAGAATACTGGAGTCCAGGGGATCTTCCCAGTCCAGGGATCGAACCCAAGTCTCCCACATTGCAGGCAGATTCTTTACCACCCAAATCACAAGGGAAGTCCGTAAATAAAAAGGTCCTTTGGAAAATGTCATCAGTTGCAAGTTGCTGACTCAAGAGCCCTCCTGGGAAGAGATGTGCTTCTCAAACTGAGTTGTGTGCAGAGCTAATGCCCTGAACCTGACCACATCCACACTTACCAGGCTTCTATGAGCTAGGAAACCTCTTTTGTATATTCATCATTCCTAACTGGTACTTTGCTGACAAAAGTTCATATAGTCAAAGCTATGGTTTTTCTAGTAGTCATGTACAGATGTGAGAGTGGGACCATAAAGAAGTCTGAGCGCTGAAGAATTGACATTTTCGAACTGCAGTGTTGGAGAAGACTCTTGAGAGTCTCTTGGGCAGCAAGAAGATCAAACCTAAAGGAAACCAGTCCTGAATATTCATGGGAAGGACTGATGCTGAAGCTGAAGCTCCCATTCTTTGGCCACCTGATGCGAAGAGCTGAGTCATTGGAAAAGACCCTGATGCTGGAGAAGATTGAAGGCAGGAGGAAAAGGGAGCGACAGAGGAAGAGACGGCTGGTGTCATCATCAACTCAATGGACATGAGTTTGAGCAAACTCTGGGAGATAGCGAAGGATAGGGAGATAGCGAAGGATAGGGAGATAGTGAAGGATAGGGAAGCCTGGAGTGCTGCAGTTCATGGGGTTGCAAAGAGTCGGACATGACTGAGTGACAGAACAACAACTTCCAGGTGTGTAGGAATTACCTTGAGTCTACATAAAATGCAGATTCCAATCCAGTAGTTCTCAGGTGGGGCCCCACAGGCTGCAACAAGTTCCTGGGTGAAGCCAGGGCTGCTGAGCCTTAGACTATGCTTTCAGTAGCAAAGGCTGGAACAGAATCGCTTGTCTGCATGCATCATGGATTTTTTTCAGAGCCTACCAGAAGGCAAGGGAGCAGCTGGAGCGCACACACAAAGCTCCTTTCCATCCTCAAAAATAGCTGTGTGTTTTTCTGGGGTGATCTAATAGCCTGAGCAGAGAACATTGTGGCAATGTCCTTAGTCATTCATTCTGAGCGCTTCATTTGTTCTGGACAATTACTCGGACTCTCTGCACTTTGAGCTCAGAACTCTCTGTCTCGTCTTGCTCTCTGTGTACTTAGTAACCAAATAGGCGTTGAAATTCTTTTTTCCTGCTGTCTTGAGCAGGATAGATTTCTCCAGAACTCTTGAGGGTGACACCAAACCAACAACTTCACATTCTTCAAAAATGATCACCGTGTTGTGGTTTGGTTAATTTAGGGATGTGAAGGAAGGCTGCAAATAAACAAACAGGTTCATTTAAATTGATAGTGCAGAGACAAACACAGGACTCTTCCAGCCTTCGTTTTGTCAATATAGGACACGTATACACCATTGTATAGTATAAATGAAATGGTAAATGTATTTAGCACAGTGTCTATCTAGCACACAGGAAGCATCCGATATACAGCAGCTATTATTATCAAAATATGTACTTGTCAAGCTGTGAGAGTGAACTAACATGTGAAAAGCACTTAGAATCGCACACGGCAGATGCCAATCACACTACAGCAATCATGTATATGCAAGTTCGTGTTCCCCTGTGCGCAGTGAGAGCAGATAAACTGAAATGTCAGAGTCTGGGGCAGAGAAAGGTTTATTGCAAGGTCACACAAGGAGACGAGGTGGCTCATGCCCTGAAAAGCCCTGAGCTCCCTGAAAGGTTTTGGCAGAGCATTTTTAAAGGGCAGGTGAAGAGGAGGTCGAAAGGTAGTGATCAGCTTGTGCACGGCCAATTCTCTGATTGGCTGATGTTGAGACAGTCAGGTGGTATCACAGAGGTTATCAGTCCTTGGGCTCCAGGAGGCCTGAGGCTGTGTGCTCATGGTCAGCAAGTACTTCCTCCATCTGAGGGGGCAGGTGGTTCCCATCTGCAAAACAGCTCAGGAAATGTCCATCAGATACTATTATCTAGGTACTCCAGATAGGGGCTAAAGCAGAGGGTATGGCGGCGGGGGCCGTGGTGGTCTGTCCTGGGAAGGCCCCATAGGGTTCTTGTTGTTCAGTCTCTAAGCCCTGTCCAACTTTTCGCAACCCCATGAACTGCAGCACGCCATGCTTCCCTGTCCTTCACTTCCTACCGGAGTTTTTGTTCAGATTCACGTCCACTGAGTCGGTGATGCCATCCAACCATAGGGTCCTGCTTGGTTATAATCATGTGATGATGATAATGAGGAAGAGGGTATAACGATGATGAGCTTCCATTCCCTTTTCTCTCAATAGAATTGTCTTCCTATGATGAGACTTCAGGAGGATTAAGGAGGTAATCTGCTGCAATGCAGGACACCTGGGTTCCATCCATGGGTTGGGAAGATTCCCTGGAGAAGGGAATGGCCACCCACTCTAGTGTTCTTGCCTGGAGAACTCCATGGACAGAGGAGCCTGGCCAGGGTACAGCCCATGGGTTCGCAAAGAGTCGGACACCACTGAGCAACTATGCTTGCACTGAAGGAGGTCAGGTAACATGCTTAAGCTCATTTTGACAACCAACAATTACAACGTAAGTCAAACCCTTTCTTGGCATTTCTTGAGTGTGGTCAAAGGTGATCCCTCTCATAACTCTACCCCACCCCCACTTCATTGAATTCCTTTCCCCCTCCCCTCTAACTCATTATACCCAGAATCTACACCCAAGCATCCCCCTTCTCCAAATACCACTTTTTACCACCACTTCAAGTTACTCAACTGACCATGGCTTCCACAGTATTTGGCACAGAGCCCACAACATCGTGAGGGCTTAGCTAACATTTGTGGAACTGAATGTAGTTTTATCAGAATACAGCATTCTTACTCTAAGAGTACTAGAGTAAATGGCTATATCTTTAAAATGAAGTGAGTGAAAGTCACTCAGTTGTGTCCCACTCTTTGTGACCCCATGAACTATACAGTCCATGAAATTCTCCAGGCCAGAATACTGGAGTGGGTAGCCTTTCCCTTCTCCAGGGGATCTTCCCAACCCAGGGATTGAACCCAGGTCTCCTGCATTGCAGGCATATTCTTTACCAGCTGAGTCACAAGTCTTTCAAATAAAAATTATTTATTTGGCTGTGCTGTGTCTTAGTTGAGGCATGTGGGATCTAGTTCTCTAGCCAGGGATCAAACCTGGGCCCCCTGCATTGGGAGCTCAGAGTCTTAGCCACTGGACCACCAGGCAAGTCTCTAAATGGCTAATTCTTATCAAAAAATAAAAGTAAAACTTTCAACCTCAGTCACTTCTCAAGCACACAAGACAGAAATGAGCCCTAGGAACAGGTTGTGGGCATCTCCTTGACATAATGACACATCAGCCCTTCCCCAGCCTATTAGGTTAATTCAATAGGATGGTGACCAGGGAGTGACCTAAGTTCAAAGTCAGGGTGCTGGGTGCTTCTCTCCAGCTCTAGAATGCTCTTAACTCCTTAGGATGTAAGGAGATGCTCTCCAAAAGTTCACAGCCTACTTTTTCAGGGGTATCCAGGTAACCACAATTATTTTTTAACTCATACCAAGGGGAATTGAATCCTGTTCTGCAAATTAATCTCTCCTCATCACCTCTATCAACCCAGATACACATGTGTATCCGCTCTCACTATTCTGATGAGTGAAGGCGCCTGTCTTGGATCCCTTGGATCACATCACAGCAGCAGAGCCCTCGGAGGCAGCTGACCCTAATGCAATTATAATAGGCTATTAGATAACACTTCTGGGGAAAAAGGAAGGAAAAAAGCATAGTCGGGAGTTCAAGAGAGGTCTGCAATACCTTTAAATATGGTATTAAGAGAATGTCTGATAAATGACTTTTTCTGATTTGTAATCATAGAATTTATAAAGTTATAAAAAATTACACTAAACTTACTTAAACATTTACTAATTTGCTTTTGTTGGAAAGAGAACAATGGAAGTTAATCACACTTACCTGGAAAATCCATGAAAGAAGGCTACCTTGCCCATATGGGTTTGGTTCAAGTGCTAATGGGCCTAATTCTAAAAGCAGCTCAAATTCTCCACATCAGCTTGTATGCTTGGGATTCTATTTTTTCTTTCTTCTCAAATTTAAATGGCTACAGATTTACTTTAACACACGTTAAGCCTTCTTCTCTTTTCTATTTCCTATCTAAAGTAGTCATTGATGGGCTCAAATATGATTTGGTAACAGCTCAATCCTATTTGCATTCCTGTGTGCTCAGTTGCTCAGTTGTGTCCAACTCTTGTGACCCCATGGACAGTAGCCCACCAGGCTTCCTGTGTCCATGGGATTATCCAGGCAAGAATACTGGAGTGGGTTGCCATGTCCTACTCCCTGGGATCTTCCCAACCCAGGCATCAAATCTGCCTCTCTGGTGTCTGCTGCATTGATAGGCGGACTCTTTACCACTAAGCCACATGGAAAGACCTCTCACATGGAAGAATAAATAGCTTTATGATTTGAAAGTGAACAAAGATTTATCTAATCAGGACATAAGAAGCACTAATCATAAAAGATATGATGGTATTTGAAATAATACATTTAATAATACCTACAATTTAGCTGTCTTTTGTATCAGCTGTGGTTTTCATTTGTTAGAGATTCACAAGGTATTGTGAATGACTACTCAGATGGATCCAGATGCTCGCTCTCTCTCTCTCTCTCTCTCTCTCACACACACACACACACACACAGCATTACATTTCACATTGATTTCATGGCTGCATGACAATTGCAAAATACCAGACCTTTCCCAACTCATGATTTACGAGAGAAAGAACAAAAAAGAGGAATCAGTTGCGCTCTTAGAATCCCCCTAAAAAGGCCATAGGATGGAAAGAAAACCACCTCTCAGTGCACAGAGCTGCTGGTGGGGTGTCAGCAGGACTTGAGTCACGGGACCCTCCCAGCTGCTGGAGTGATGATCTTGCTTTGTTCAAACTTTTTTCAGGAGGTGATTCACCATCAGACCTAAGGATGAACTTACTAATATTAAAAGGTGGGTAGTTCTGGGGAAGTCTTTAAATAAAATGCAAGACCATGATTTGTGCAATGAATGGTACATTGGATTTCTCTATCGGAAAAATAGGACAATAAAGTAGATAATTTCTGGAAGCCCTGTAACATCATGATTCTTTATTACCTTTTTTTTTTTTTTTGGCTGCACCGTGTAACATGCAGAACTTCCCCCACCAGGGATTGAACCAGTCCCCTTTGTAGTGGAAGCACAGAGTCTTAATCAGGAAAGTCTGATCCTTTATCACTTTAACTGCTTTTTTCCAAGCTAAAATTTACGTCACACATTTGATTCACTGACTTCATACACCACCTTATTCATTTTAGTTTCTTCCATAAATCCTCGTCTTCCCCTTATGGTTTTTGGTTCCCTCCTTAAATTATTTCAAAGTTAACAAAAAGAACAAGCTGAAACAGGGTTGGTATCTAAGCCCAGTCTCTCTTCCTCGGCCAGAAGTCTTCCTGTTTGTTTGGGGAAATGCTGAGCAGGGTGTTTAGTGCTGGGGCTCAGAGGCAAATATCTGTAGGTTCCCATCCTCTTTGTCACTTATGAGCTATGTGCCTTGAGCAAAATACTTCTCTCTGAGCCTTACTTCCCTTATTTGCAAAACAGACCTAATACTAAAACCATTTAGCACATAGCATTAGACATCCGGATCTTAGCACAAGGTCTGGAGCGGGGAAGCTAACTATTCATGGGATGATCAGACCTCTTTGATGCTCCAGAGTTGCACTCTCTTTTCACCCTACACTGAGACTCCATAAGATTCAACCCCCAAAGGCTTCCTGTGCAGTCAGACTTTCCTTAACTCCTAGAATCTGAGCTTCTCCGTGTCCCAAACACTAGTGTACATCACATTATTGTGGAAACTACAGAAAAATGGACACCTTTAAGAGACTGAGATGCCAGTTTGAGGATATGGGGATCCTCCTTATCCCAGCCATTCACTGATGATCATCAATGGAAAAGTAACTTGCCCAAATTTGTCTATTGGTTTTGGAATGTATTTCACAGAGATAGGCCAAGGACTAAAGGGGACTAATTTTTTTTTTTTTTAATCAAGGACGCAGAGCAATCAATAGTATATACTACACTATATGACATCATCAACTCAATGGACATGAGGCTGAGCAAACTCTGGGAGATGGTGAAGGACAGGGAAGCCTGGCGTGCTGACGTCCATGGGGTCGCAGAGTCAGACAGGACTGAGCGACTGAGCAACACTAAATTATACTTGATGCAGCTGTGAAGTCGAATTCACAGCCTTCAGCTTTTGAATTTTTAATGAATTGCAGTTATGAACATAAAGTGCAAATAAGATGATAAAATCTTTATAATTGTGAGATATAATTATGAGATTTTATAAGATAAAAATCTTATAATTACACTTGGGAATAGTTCAGTTTGTGGGAAGAATCTTATAACAAAGTTCCTATTATTAATTGGATAAAAAAAATAATAGTATAAATGATGTATGTTTGACATTAGACCTGACATTTAAGGTCTCTAAGCTTCCATTTGCTTATTCATAAAGCATGTTCAGTGAGAAGAGTATCTAATTCAAATAGTGATTATGAAGATTAAAATACATATATGAATATTTAGTATAGTCTCTTGTATAGTAAACACTCAAAACGTTGTTGATTTTTAATGCTGATGATTTCATTATGACTTAATTTCTCCATCTGTAAAAGAGGATAAAATACCTGTTGTATAGGTCTTTATGAATATTAGATGAGATAATGTTTTAAGATATGTGTGGTACCGTTTCTGATCAGTGTAAGAAATTACTAAATGCTAGCTTTTTAAAACAAACTTTTGTTAGCTGTTTATTTCACTAGCCACGTAGACACACACACACACACACACACACACACACACCTGTATGCGCATTTTCCCTTGTCACCATTGATATTGTTGAAAAGGGACAAAAGGGGTGTCCATTTTAATGTATTCTTTTCCCTGAATAAAACTATACTTGGGGGTTTTATAATAACCTAAAAAGGGAAATAATCTGAAAAGAATAGATACATATTATATATAACTGAATCACTTTGCTGTGTACCTAAAACTAACACAGCATTATAAATCAACTATACTTAGTAAAAATAAATAAAATAAAATTCCTGGAAGCATCAAAAAGATTGTACTTTGAGGGATAAAAGGGCCATTTCTATTTATCCTATGTCCATTGATTTCCACCCCCTCCAATCCAAATGGAAATCATAAACCACATAATCTGTTTGAAACACAGATTTCCCTGTGGGCTTGTTCTCTCTCCCCAAGTCATTGTCATAAGAAGCCAGTCACTTCCCATCTGGCAGCTCATAAAGCCCAACTGGTGTGGTCTTTGTCCATCAGCCCTCAGGTCATTTCGCTCTCAGTGAATCCACATCATCTTTTTTCACAGACTTTTATGTTGAGACGTATGAGTAACTTGGTAATGTGGTAATGGGTCCCAGTAAATGTCTTTTTTTTTTTTAAACAAAGGAGCATTTGTTTAAGTGGCTAAATATAGTAATTACTCAATACATTTTTTCCTCCTCCACATATTTTTAGGAAAGGAACTGTGTTCTGTTGTTCTGTGGCAATGAAACAAAGCAATTGAGTATAAATGATGTGAAAAGCAGAGACATTACTTTGCTGACAAAGGTCTGTCTAGTCAAAGCTATGGTTTTTTCAGTAGCCATGTATGGATGTGAGAGTTGGACCATAAAGAAAGCTGAGTGCCAAAGAATTGATGCTTTTGAACTGTGGTGTTGGAGAAGACTCTTGAGAGTCCCTCGACGATCATAGAACCTCAAGGGTTCTATGAAGACCTACAAGACCTTCTAGAATTAACACCCAAAAAAGATGTCCTTTTCATTATAGGGGACTGGAATGGAAAAGTAGGAAGTCAAGAAACACCTGGAGTAACAGGCAAATTTGGCCTTGGAGTACAGAATAAAACAGGGCAAATGTTAATAGAGTTTTGCCAAGAGAATGCACTGGTCATAGCAAACACTCTCTTTCAACAACACAAGAGAAGACTCTATACATGGACATCACCAGATGGTCAACTCCGAAATCAGATTGATTATATTCTTCACAGCCAAAGATGGAAAAGCTCTATACAGTCAGCAAAAACAAGACCGGGAACTGACTGTGGCTCAGATCATGAACTCCTTATTGCCAAATTCAGACTTAAATTGAAGAAAGTAGGAAAAACCACTAGACCATTCAGGTATGACCTAAATCAAATCCCTTATGATTATACAGTGGAAGTGAGAAATAGATTTAAGGGACTAGATCTGATAGAGTGCCTGATGAACTATGGATGGAGGTTCATGACGTTGTACAGGAGACAGGGATCAAGACCATCCCCATGGAAAAGAAATGCAAAAAAGCAAAATGGCTGTCTGGGGAGGCCTTACAAATAGCTGTGAAAAGAAGAGAAGCTAAAAGCAAAGGAGAAAAGGAAAGATATAAGCATCTGAATGCAGAGTTCCAAAGAATAGCAAGGAGAGATAAGAAAGCCTTCCTCAGTGATCAGTGGAAAGAAATAGAGGAAAATAACAGAATGGGAAAGACTAGAGATCTTTTCAAGAAAATTAGAGATACCAAGGGAATATTTCATGCAAAGATGGGCACAAAAAAGGACAGAAATTGTATGGACCTAACAGAAGCAGAAGATGTTGAGAAGAGGTGGCAAGAATACACAGAAGAATTATACAAAAAAGATCTTCACGACCCAGATAATCATTATGGTGTGATCACTCACACTCACCTAGAGCTGGACATCCTGGAATGTGAAGTCACATGATCCTTAGGAAGCACCACTACAAACAAAGCTAGTGGAGGTGATGGAATTCCAGCTGAGCTATTTCAAATCCTGAAAGATGATGCTGTGAAAGTGCTGCACTCAAAATGCCAGCAAATTTGGAAAACTCAGTAGTGGCCACAGGACTGGAAAAGGTCAGTTTTCATTTCAATCCCTAAGAAAGGCAATGCCAAAGAATGCTCAAACTACCACACAATTGTACTCATCTCACACACTAGCAAAGTAATGCTCAAAATTCTCCAAGCCAGGCTTCAACAATATGTGGACCGTGAACTTCCAGATATTCAAGCTGGTTTTAGAAAAGGCAGAGGAACCAGAGATCAAATGGCCAACATCCACTGGATCACAGAAAAAGCAAGAGAGTTCCAGAAAAACATCTACTTCTGCTTTATTGACTATGCCAAAGCCTTTGCTTGTGTGGATCACAATAAACTGTGGAAAATTCTGAAAGAGATGGGAATACCAGACCACTTGACCTGCCTCTTGAGAAATCTGTATGCAGGTCAGGAAGCAACAGTTAGAACTGGACATGGAACAATGGACTGGTTCCAAATAGGAAAAGGAGTACGTCAAGACTGTATATTGTCACCCTGCTTATTTAACTTCTATGCAGAGTACATCATGTGAAATGCCAGGCTGGAAGAAGCACAAGCTGGAATCAAGATTGCCAGGAGAAATATCAATAGCCTCATATATGCAGATGACACCACCCTTATGGCAAAAAGTGAAGAAGAACTAAAGAGCCTCTTGATGAAAGTGAAAGAGGAGAGTGAAAAAGCTGGCTTACAACTCAACATTCAGAAAACTAAGATCATGGCATCCAGTCCCATCACTTCACAGCAAATAGATGGAGAAACAGTGGAAACAGTGGCAGACTATTTTGGGCAGCTCCAAAATCACTGCAGATGGTGATTGCAGCCATGAAATAAAAAGACACTTACTCCTTGAAAGAAAAGTTATGACCAACCTAGACAGCATGTTAAAAAGCAGAGACATTACTTTGTCAACAAAGGTCCATCTAGTCAAGGCTATGGTTTTTCCAGTAGTCATGTATGGATATGAGAGTTGGACTATAAAGAAAGCTCAGCGCCAAAGAATTGATGCTTTTGAACTGTGGTGCTGGAGAAGACTTTTGAGAGTCCCTTGGACTGCAAGGAGATCCAACCAGTCCATCCTAAAGGAAATCAACCCAGAATATTCATTGGAAGGACTGATGCTGAAGCTGAAACTCCAATACTTTGGCCACCTGATGCGAAGAGCTGACTCATTTGAAAAGACCCTGATGCTGGGAAAGATTGAAGATGGGAGGAGAAGGGGATGACAGAGGATGAGATGGTTGGATGGCATCACCAACTTTATGGATATGAGTTTGAGTGAGCTCCCGGAGTTGGTGATGGACAGGGAAACCTGGTGTGCTACATACAGTCCATGGGATCATAAACAGTCAGACAAAACTGAGCGACTGAACTGATAAATGATGTGCATTTTTTTTTATCTTGGACAAGATGGTTAATTTCTCTTAGTCTTGGTTTAAAAATGAAAATTTGATAGTATGAATATTTAGTACAGTCCTATTCTTATTTTAGACAACGAATTATCTGTTAAAGGCATCTAACTTATAGGAAAGAAAGTTTTCCTATTTCCCATAGAGTCACTACACATTTATCTTTGTGGTCACCATTTCCAGTGTCCTGCAGTGCTCTGTGTGGACCCAGGTAGAGCGGAAGTAGAGCGCAGGGCCCCAGGTTCCTGCAGTTCCTGTCAGAGCCTACACCGTGAGTGCAAGTCCAAACCAATCTCTAGGCTTCCTGGGAGGAACCCCCTCAATGCCAGCACACCAGTTATGCAGGGTATTCAATGGAGTTGTAAGCAAATAAGCACCTTCAGGTTATTCCTGGGCATCACTTATCTCCTGGCAGTGATCATGCCATTGACCCTCTAAAGGAAAAGGACTTTGAACTGCTTCTTCAGCAGTTTTCAGTGGCTTTTCTTTTACAGACAACTCTGTAGCATGTGGCCCAGAAACCAAAGTGAACAGTTCACAAGACAATGAAATTTATCTTCTTGGCCTTAATGACATCTACTTTAATCACCTTTGCTAGTGGTTCCAGAAAATATATTATTTAATCTGGGAGTTACAATTCTTTAAAATATTCAAAATGTAGATTTTTCCCCCCTGATTTTATTTATTTATTTATTTATTTTGTGTGTGTGTGATATAAGAATATTTCAAGATAAAGTTTAAATTTTAAGATGGAATTATGATATGACATTATATTAGAACATCTCAGATTCTAAGAATTTCATGTAATTTCTGAATTTATTTATAAGGAAGATGAAAGGTTGTTGTTGAATCACGCGAATACACCGGGATTCTTGGCCCCCGGAGGAGAAGAATTCAATCCCGGGCCAGAGACGAGGCTTGATCGCTCAGAGCTTTTGTGTAGTAAAGTTTTATTAAAGTATAAAGGAGATAGAGAAAGCTTCTGACATAGGCATCAGAAGGGGGCAGAAAGAGTACCCCCCCCTGATTTTAAATAAAATGAATCCATTAAAGGATAGTTGGAATGGAAAAATATCCTAAATTTCTAAACCATACATAATCTTACAACTTACAAACCACCATGCTTAATATTGTGTTATATTACTTCTATCTTTTTTGCATACATATGTACGTATGTTTATGTATATGTATACACACATATTACAAATAAGAAATGTACGTACAGTATTATTCATTTAAAAAGTACTATAGCATACACATTTCTGCAATTCATGAAATATCTTTGAAAAAGACTTGATTTTGAGTGACTGTGTGGCAGCCCATCATACAACTGACACACAGTTTATTTAACCAACAGTCACCTCTTTTTTTTCTTTAGCCATGGACTTTATTGTTTGACTATTTGCAATTATTATTCTATACACAAACATTAATTTCTTACAAAGCTCTGTATTCCATATCGCTAGGTCTCTTCACTCTTCATTTTATGTCACATTTCCATCAAAAACTATTTCCCTAAATCACAATCTGCCTGACTGTGTGTTGTGTTGTTCATTTGCTAAGTTGTGTACGGCTCTGCGATGCCATAGACTAGCCCACAAGGCTCATCTGTCCATGAGATTTTTCCAGGCAAGAATACTGGAGTGGGTTACCATTTCCTTCTCCACAACACTCACTTCTTCAGATGATAAAATTATTGTTCCACCACAGGGAATCTTGTATTAATGGGAAGAAAGAAATGCATCTCATGTATTGCTTAATATATATTCTCTTTCTGGGGATATAATTTGGTCTTTTAATGCAAAGGGTGAGTCAAGCTCTATTTCTGTAGTTAAAGACCAAAGGATACTGCAATAGTTTAAATACCTGAAGTGGAAGATATATAAGAAATGACAGCAAAGAAGTACTTTGACTAGATCTCCATTTTTCACAATCCCTAAACTTTGCCTTGAAGGGAAACACCTTGTAAGTTTTTACCTGATTCCCATTCTTAGTTTTTCCCTCACGTATTCCCTGCTGCTGCTGCTGCTAAGTCGCTTCAGTTGTGTCTGATTCTGTGCGACCCCATAGATGGCAGCCCACCAGGCTCTTCCATCCCTGGGATTCTCCAGGCAAGAACACTGGAGTGGGTTGCCATTTCCTTCTCCAATGCATGAAAGTGAAAAGTGAAAGTGAAGTCGCTCCCAGAGGATCCTAAATAATAAAGCCCCATTTGTCAATTAATTATTAGTTCACTTGATAAACTAACTCCTACCAATTGTTGCTATTCCTCTTGCCTGTGCTGAGTTACAGATGAATGAATTCTAATGTAAGAGGAGATTGGTATTTACCATTGAATGAAAAGGAATACTCAAACTAAGTTAAATGTACATTTTAAATTCTGCTTATAAGTGATATCATTCAGGATTTGTCTTTGTCTGATTTATTTCACTTAGCATAATTCCCTCCAAATTCATCCATGTTGCTGCAAATAGCAAAATTTCATTGTTTTTTATGACCGACTATTCCATTGTGTCTATATACCACATCTTCTTTAATGGTTATCAATGGGAAAGTGGGGAGCGGCAATTCAGGGGTTATAATGGGAGTGGGAGTTGCAAACTCTTGGGTGTAAGAGAGGCTCAATGATACATTATACAACATGGGGAATACAGCCAATATTTTGGAATAGCTGCAAATGGAAAACAACCTTTGTATAAAAAATTTTAAATCTTTTTAAAAAGCAATACAAAGCTTTAAAAACAACCTAACAAATGTAAACTCTTCCTATAAATCCTAAACATACCTAGCTCTTCCTTTTATTTTCAAAGGTGAGGTGTCAATTGATTTTCTTTCATTAAAACTCTTTTTCTGGCATCGCCTAGCTTTGCCGTGAGCCCCAGCCCCACTCTCTGCCTCATGCCAGCCCCTCGTACCCACCACCCCCAGCTGTGAGCTCTCCCTGGCCCTCTAGGGATGGGCTTATGAGAAACCTTCTGCTCACTGCTTCTGCTCATTTTAATCATAGTCTCTTATTGATAGAGCAGCTGAGGGTGAGAGTAATTGACTATAAAACCCTATCACTGCAAACATCTCTTTATCCTTATCTAAAACACTCAAAGGAAGCCATATACCCAGCTACACTATTTTTGAAACTTATACAGCGCTATAGAATTCAAATAATCTTTCATTCAGTAATAACAACAAAAAAAGTTGTCCTACATTCTGGTGGAGTGGGATGTGCATGGACTAGATTTTATCCAGGGCAAGTGGAAATGAAGAGGAACTTTGGGAGAGGGATGAGAAGGAGGCAGCAGGAGGGGAAGGACATCTAATCACTTTGTGCTGGGATTTTTCTTTTCTTAATCTGATGGCAGCCAAGGAGAGGACAGGGAGAACACAACTCCCAGCCCCGCTTGGGTGTGTTCCCAGCTTGCACAGGTAAAGTCAGCTCTGAAATTAAACTCTCAGCGCTGATTTTTTTTTTTTTTTTTTTGACA
Organism: Bos taurus; assembly: GCF_002263795.3. Classification (NCBI taxonomy): domain Eukaryota; kingdom Metazoa; phylum Chordata; class Mammalia; order Artiodactyla; family Bovidae; genus Bos; species Bos taurus. The sequence continues at coordinate 16,435,324 of NC_037339.1, forward strand.
TGGATCATTTTTAAAGTCTTTATTGAATTTGTTACAATATTGCTTCTGTTTTATGGTTTGGTCTTTTGGCCTCGAGGCATGTGGGGTCTTAGCTCCTCAGTCAGGAATTGAACTCAAACTCCCTACATTGGAAGGAGGCTTCCCTGGTGGCTCAGATAGTAAAGTGCCTTTCTGCAATGCAGGAGACCTGGGTTCGATCCCTGGGATGAGAAGATCCCCTGAAGAAGGAAATGGCAGCCCACTCCAGTATTCTTGCCTGGAAAATCCCATGGACGGAGAAGCATAGTAGGCTGCAGTCCATGGGGTCGCGAAGAGTCGGACACGACTGAGCAACTTCACTTTCACTTTTCTTAACCACTGGACCACCAGGGAAGTCCCAGCATTGACTCTTTGAAGGGTTGCTCTTGTTCAGTCGCATTCAACTCTTTGCCATGGTCTGTAGCCCTCCAGGCTCCTCTGTCCACGAGATTTTTCAGTAAGAGTACTTGAGTGGCTTGCCATTTCCTTCTCCAAGGGATCTTCCTGGACCAGGGATGGAACTCAAGTCTCCTGCGTTGGCAGGCGGATTCTTTACCACTGAGCCACCAGGGAAGCCCTTTGAAGGGTATTTTTACATTAAATTCTGCTGTATGAAGTTTCCAGAAGTCACAGGATCCCACTTTCGTGGCTAACGCAGACAACTTCAGTTGCTTTTTGCAGTCACCCAATGTCCCTCTGCATGGAGCCACCAGATGTCTTTGCTTCAGGAAGGAGAGGTCCTGACTTGAAGTCTGTCTGAGAACAAGAAGTCATCATAAACTTCATGTTTTGTTTCCTCTTTTTTCCTGTATTTGATAGCCCACAAAAGGGTATGTGAAAGTTAATCTCACCCGTTCCTTATCTTATTGGTAAAAGAATTTTCAGCTGTGCAAGGAATCCGGGTCGTGAGGGTATGCCTGGGAATGCAGTGCTACAGGTTCTTATTCCTGAAAGTCAAGAGTATTTGGGGGCTTCTCTGGCAGTCCAGTGGCTAAGACTCCATGCTCCCAATGCCGGGGGCTGGGGTTCGATCCCTGGGCAGGGAACTAGATCCCATATGCTGCAACTCAGGGTTTGCAAACTGCAACTGAAGATTCCGAGTACTGCAACTGAGACCTGGAGCAGCCAAATAAATTTAGAAGAAGAAGTAGAAAAAAAAGAGTGTTTTGCTAAGATTGCACAGTCAGACCCCTCTTCAGACCTCAGCAGCTGGGAGCTTGGGTAAGAAATAGAACCTGCTGATGCAGGCCTTTGTAACCACCACACTCTGGCCCACGCTGCCCCAGTGCAGAGCATGAATGAGCTCGGAGCATTGGGTGCATTTATGCAACAATTTCTCCAAACCACAATGGAAGTATCTGACTTGATTGCCAATATAAAAGGTTTTTAATTTTTCATTTTATTTTTTTCATTCTCTGCCTCAAAATGACCACACTCAGTTTAAGTCAGTTCTGGGTGACACCACTGATACAGAAAGCTATGTCTGGAACAACGACAAGAGGCGAGGCTTTCATGACTCATGGCAACAGAGAACACACTTGGGTCCTATTGATAAAATCGTGTGACATAAATATAGCTGCACATGCAGGCTTCCCAAAAGTTTCAGCTTGAACCAAACACTCGCTCACATCACTACTTTCAAAAAGTTGTTATAATCTAGAATTATATGATCTCAATATCCTTTAAGTGATACGAATATACTCTAGAATTAGGGTACTTCAAAATGTGTTAGTGTGTACCCTTTTAAAGCCCTAGAGAAAAGCTTCTCTTCATAAGAGATTTAGTTGCTCCAGGTTGGTGGTTATTAATCCAAGATCAGCCAACTCATCAATATACTTTTCCTACCAGGAAAATGGCCTGAAGAATTCTCTTTCTTGTCTATAGAATAAGAGCTTGTATATTTACATGTGTGTGTGCGCTTAGTCACTCGGTCGTATTCGACTCTTTGTTGCCCCATGGACTATAGCCTGCCAGCTTCCTCTGTCCATGGGATTCTCCAGGCAGGAATACTGGAGTGGGTTGCCATTTCCTTCTCCAATGCATGAAAGTGAAAAGTGAAAGTGAAGTCACTCAGTCGTGTCCAACTCTTAGCGACCCCATGGACTGCAGCCTATCACGCTCCTCCGTCCATGGGATTTTCCAGGCAAGAGTACTGGAGTGGGGTGCCATTGCCTTCTCCGTCTCTATAGTTTATAGGTGGAGCTATAATTGTGTCTCCTAACTATGTAACCATTCACCCTAAGGTATGGAGAAGCCGAAAAGAAAACAGCTGATGCCCAACGAAGTAGCAGCTGTGGAATCGTGCCCATTCTGATTCCATTTAACCCGTAAGGGTAGTTCTACTCCTGTCTCCACTCAAACATTACCCCCTTATCTCACAGTTCTATACGATTTTTTTTCTCCTCACAAAGCTGCTTGTAGGTACAAGGAAATAGAGTGACATACACATTTAAGAAATGTGAGTTATATGTGGTTGGCCCAAAGGGAGGGCACACAGTTTAAATAGTCAGGAAAATCATTCATCTGACTTGAGGAACAAGCAGAGCTGGAGTTCATTAGTCAGCTCTTCCACACATAGCTCACTGGTGATCTATGAAAGCGACACTTCCCCTTTCTAGGGAGCAATGAGAAGCATTCCCTAAGCCAGTCTGAGGTTGTCTGACATCGCCTTTCCTCCACCCAAGCCCTCAGGCTTTACTGATCTGATTCTTGCTTCCGCTCTGACCAAAGTGGCACACGCACTCGCAGACTCAAGACGTTCTGTGCTAAAACTGGGTCAGTCCCCACAAACTGGGACAGATGGTCGGTCACCCTCTCTGTTTCTCGCTCTGTCTCGTCTCTCCTGTCCAGCCTCCGTGTTTGTCATCGGTGTGGGTGTGCCCTATTGAAAAGGATGAGGACACACGGGATGTATTTATAGCTTGCTGAAAGGACTGTGAGGAACTTCAGCTGATTTTTTTTATCCAACCTTCATACTTAGATACTGTTCAAGAAGCAATGTGGCCTTATGATTTGGTAAAATTAAAAAAGAGGTATTTTACCCTCTAAGTCCCTACCTAACTACCATACTGTGAACTGGGCAAATAATAAACTTTAAACTGTTGTAATGCAGATGGAGATGGGACCTATTTTGAGTATATCCAGGACTTTCGCATGGACTTGGAGCATGCCCTTATAACCAAAAGTCTCTGAAAACAGCCTCTATTCCTTGTCTCCTCCCTCTGTTGTCTCGTTTATGCGTCCACAGTTAAAACACAGATGTTTTCTAAAGGTTATCAGAACATTTGATCATCAGAGTTCATGAAGAACACATATAATAAGGGCTGGAAGTTAAAAAGCCTGTTTTACGAAGTGCTGGCAAGGATGTGAAGGAACTGGAATTCTCAGACACTGCTGGTGGGAAGGAAAAATGGTACAATCGGTTGGTAAAACAGTTTAGCAGTTTCTGAAAAAGTTAAATATACACATACCCATATAAGCCAGCCTAAGTATTTATCCAAGAGAAAAGAAACATGTGTTCACACAAAAACATCAATGTGAATATTCAAAACAGCTTTATTTGTATTAACTGCAAACTGGAAACAACTCAAGTGTCCACTAACAGGAGGATGGCTCAGCAGAGATAGGGACTTTCCTGGCAATCCAGTGGTTAGGATGCCAAGCTTCCGCTCCAGAGGCCCAGGTTCAATCCCTGGTTAGGGAGCTAAGATTCTGCACGTGGTGCAGCGTGGCAAAACAAAAATAAATAAAAACAAACTGGGATATAAACATTAAAAAAAACATTTAAAAAGCACCAAAGATATATCTATATATCCATGGTATGTCTACAATGGAAGACCAGTCAGCAAAAAGAAAGAGAGACAGGACCAGAAGGCGGGGGAGAGAGCAAGTGCTGGAGAAAGGCAGAGAGCTATCTGATAGATGCTTCGACAAGGATGAGTCTCAGTCTCAAAATAATTAGGCCAACTCTCAAAATAAGGAACCAGATTTAAAAAAGAGTTACGATTTTATTTATATAAAACTGTATGATTTCATCTATATAAAACTCTAGAAAATCTAAACTAGCTCACAGTGGCTCTCTATGGAGGGCAGATAGGAGAGGGTGGGGAGGAGGGGTTACAAAGAAGCAGAGGGAAATCTGGGGGGTGATGGATGTGCTCATTAGCTTCATTGAGGTGAGGGTTTTAGGGTTTATACATATGTGAGAACCATCTATAAGCTTTATTTTTTTCTTAATTAAAAATATTTCATTACTAAAAATGCTAACTATTATCTGACAACACAAATCATCAATTACCAAAGTCATTAATTTATAAAAACCACAATATCTGTGATACACAATAAAGTGAACTATGCCTGTATTCCAAAACGGTTTCTAAACAAGAATAGTTCTACAGAGGATGATTAAGTCTGTTCTCAAAGAGAAGAGCGATTCCTTCATCTGTTTTATAAATATGAATAACTCTTTCTAGATGAAAAAAGTCTTGAGATATAACATAATAATCCTGAGACCTAATGTATCAGGAATTATACCAAGAATATCAAGAAAAGAGATTCAGTAAGAAAGGGATCAAGTTTAGATATTGATATTTTTATAAAACCCCATTTGAAAATCACTGGCCTAGAAGATGACAGATGTACATAATGTAAAAGTTGAATAATAAATGAAATTAGGACTGATAGTCCTGTACCACCAGAATTTTGATAAATACAGGAAAACTTTTAAACTATGTGCTTTAAATATGTATGTCTTACTCCAGGTCAGTACTTCAATAAAGTTGTTTCTAAAAGCCCCATGTACTTATCAGTCCTATACCGACTTATCTAGATAAGTTGGTCCTATACTGACTTATCCAGAGTATCTGGGGAATCTGACAATGCTATTCTTTTCCAAATGCTTCCCTTTCCAGGCTCCCCTGATCACTTCCTGCCATCCCACACATGCAGGAAGAGGCTACCACAGTAGCTGTAGAGATGAGACTAGGGTCTGGCCTGCTGACTTTCAACATATAGGCCTATTTTTCTGCCATCATCTTGAGCAGCCACAATAATCACAGAGAAGCAGTGGAACTTCCAACAAACCTGCAAATCCAAATGACTCAATAAACACTTTTGTATTTTCTGGCTGCTGTACATCAGCAAGGAGGATGTGGGTGAGTGTGTTTAGGGGATACTTGGTATTTTTCATCATGTGTAAATGACTACATTAAATTTAAAAAAAAGCTAAGATCATGGCATCCGGTTCCATCACTTCATGGCAAACAGAAGGGTAAAAAGCGGAAGCAGTGACAGATTTTCTTTTCTTGGGCTCCATAATCACTGTGGACAATGAAATTAAAAGACGCTTGTTCCTTGGAAGGAAAGCTATGACAAACTAGACAGGGTATTAAAAAGCAGAGGCATCACTTTGTCAGCAAAGGTCCATATAGTTAAAGCTATGGTTTTTCCCATAGTCATGTACGGATATGAAATTGGTCTATGAAGAAGGTTGAGTGCCAAAGTACTGATGCTTTTAAACTGTCGTGCTGGGGAAGATTCTTTGAGAGTTCTGTGGACTGCAAGGAGATCAAACCAGTCAATCCTAAAGGAAATCAACCCTGAATATTCATTGTAAGGACTGATGCTGAAGCTGAAACTCCAATACTCTGGCCACCTGATGTGAAGACAAGACCCTGATGCTGGGAAAGATTGAAGGCGAAAGGAGAAGAGGGTGGCAGAGGATGAGATGGTTAGATAGCATCACCAACTCAATGGACATGAATCTGAGCAAGCTCTGGGAGACAGTGAAGGACAGAGGAGCCTGGCGTGCTGCAGTTCATGGAGTCGCAGAGTCGGACATGACGTAGCGACTGAACAACAACAAAACAAGTTACTAAGAGTCAAGAACAGGCTCCCAACTAATCTAACAGCCTTCCAACATACTTCTCAGAGCTGCAGAGGGCAGGAGTTTCAGCACACTTGCCTGGATGAGCTTTCTGGGTTTTCACCCATCGCTCCAGTAAATCTGGTGCAGAGCATGGGGCCTGGCTGGGCTCCATCTTTCTTAGAGACAGCACAGACACAGCCCTGCCTGGACCTCCACACCTTCCTCTTCACCCACCCAGGAAGAGAAAAGCAACTTTTTCAGTCTTCATCCACCCTGCAGCTGCTCACATCGAGGATTTCAAGAAATGGCAAATGGCCGTGCTTTCAAAAGCCACCCTACATTACCAGACGATGGAGTAACTTTCAGGAGATCTGCTGCCAACCTTCTCGTTTGCCCAATAGTTACCCGGATATGTTATGACAAATGCTTATTTAATAAGTCAGTACATGTGGTTTGAATTTAAGAGAAGAAGTCTACCAGATTGTGGGGCTGCAGTTTAACCAGGATACTGGAGTGCAAAGTCAGGAAATATCAGCCCAAGTTTCTGTCTACACACTCGGGTCGCAGCTCGAGGGCTCCTTATAGGAGTTACGTGCTTAGGTACTGACAGGCGCCTGTTTTGAGATTCCTCTGTTTTATTAAATTCAAGGTTGTCATGGGTAACAGTCAAGTCTGTTTAGTCCCACACTTCATTTTTCATTTTTTTCTAGGAAACTTTCGGTGGCATTCCACTTTCAAGTGGTGTCTTAAGGGTAGATGTTCTTAAGACTTAGTTCAAAGATCTCACCGCAAATCCATTTGTTGACTTCTTCCAGATAAAAGATTTAATCCCGTGCTCTGGGAGAGAGACATTCTTTTTACTTTCTGGGGCGAAAACGCACACTGCCTGATGGAACCAATGTCTGATGGGAGATTGCGTGTGTTAAGATGAAGGAGATCTGCTCCATCCAACAGTGAAAGGGAGGCTCCGGGAGGTCAGGGAGCTGTGATTGCTAGCGGGCGTTTTTGGATGCAGAAGTCAGCTGGCTGGAAGGCAGTATTAGTTCTCTGATTCATCAAGGGCCATTTGTATCATGAACCAGTATTAAAGGAGAAGACAGGTCACAGCGATGGAGCCATTTGCAGGGAAATAAAAATAATCAAATAACGCCCCAAGACCCAACTTCCCTTTGGGGGTGAATCTGAATAGAGAACAGCTGCCTCTGGGAGGCAAATAGGCAGGGCTTCCTTTTTCTGTATTGACAAGAGTCTTAGCCGGTTCTTTAAAGAGTGTCTTACCTTAAGCTCCTGAACCTTGGAAACAGGACGGACGGAAGAGTACAGAAGGGCTTACCCTACATGAAATGATGGTATTGAAACTGTTTCTTAACTTTGAAATCAAAAGAGAGACAGAGAGGGACCAGATGGTCCTCTGCTGTATATAGCACAGGAGGTAAAATAACTGTGTGTGTGTGTGTGCATGCCTGTGTGCTCAAATATGCTTTCTTTAAAGAAATCACCCATCAAAGACTATAGCCAATACAAAGAAACATTTTAAATTGCGCAGTGAGTTTCAGCAATGTCGAAGGTCTGGAAAACTGAAACAATTCTTTAAATAATAGCAGTAATAGCTAAAATTGATCAAATATTTGACTACATACCAGAACTCACCGAACTCTCTCCACACACACAGTTTTTAATTTATTTTATGTATGAAGAAGTGAAGGCAGAGAAGAATCAATTGCCAAGGCCCACAAACAGGTAAATGGCAAAGCACAGATCCAAATGCAGGCCCAGGGAGCCCAGATTCCTCCATCATATTCCTGGTATTCTGCTGATCCTCTGGGAATGTGCTTTTCCTTGGTGGGGCTGTTTCGTTTACTTTAGTTGGGGGTGCGGCTGCCTGGGCAGTGAGAGTTGCCTGTGGTATCTAACAGTCTCTTAATGTTTACTGAGCTATTGTGTGTCTGTGGTACACAGACAGTCGAAACGTCCAGATCAGTAGTAGAGCCCCCCGCCAGGAGGAGGCCCTGCACAACACAGCGAATTGAGTGGGGAATTGGGCATTGGAGGGCCCACGTTCCGGTCCTGGCTCCATCACTCAAAAGCCACACGACCTAGGTCAAGCATAACCTCTGAGCCTGTCTTCTTTACCAGTGCTTCAAGTCCTGCCCTCCTCACATATTAGTATTACAGGAAAAATGCAGTGCTTACTAGCTCTCTTTAACCTTTATTTGCCTCAAGAGTTTGGCTTGACTCAATGCTTTCCAAAGTGCAGAGAGAGGCGATGGGAAATGGACATTTTCCTCGCTTGTGAGGCCAAGGGGATCTGCCAGCAAGTGATGCTGCCTTTAGAGTCTCTGTACCAACAGCTGGGTTAGTGAGATCAAAAGGAAGGGGCACTGGAGAGCCCTTGGAGACAAATACAGAGAAGCCCAGGTGGCAGAGTGGTAAAGAATCAGCCTGCCGATGTTGAAGACCCGAGACATGGGTTTGATCTCTGGGTCAGAAAGATCCCCTGGAGAAGGGAATGGCAACTCCCTCCAGGATTCTTGCCTGGGGACTCCCATGGACAGAGGAGCTTGGTCAGCGCCAGTCTATAGGGTTGCAAAGAGTTGGACACAATTGAATTGCACACACCACACCAGGACAACTATTAGTTTTTGCCTGTTTTTTGCAACTTACTGCCTTGATCTTCAATTTACAGTAATTTAATCAACATTAATTGCATCTCTGTGCTAAACACTGGGTAAATGGGCATGAGCAGATGCCTCATCTCAAGACATAAAGTCTGCACTGAAGGACAACAACCCTTAAAGAAGGACTCAGATGAGGTACCGTTTCACACCAGTCAGAATGGCTGCGATCCAAAAGTCTACAAGTAATAAATGCTGGAGAGGATGTGGAGAAAAGGGAACCCTCTTACACTGTTGGTGGGAATGCAAACTAGTACAGCCACTATGGAGAACAGTGTGGAGATTCCTTAAAAAACTGCCTTATGATCCAGCAATCCCACTGCTGGGCATACACACTGAGGAAACCAGAAGGGAAACAGATACATGTACCCCAATGTTCATTGCAGCACTGTTTATAATAGCTAGGACATGGAAGCAACCTAGATGTCCATCAGCAGATGAATGGATAAGAAAGCTGTGGTACATATACACAATGGAGTATTACTCAGCCATTAAAAAGAATACATTTGAATCAGTTCTAATGAGGTGGATGAAACTGGAGCCTATTATACAGAGTGAAGTAAGCCAGAAAGAAAAACACCAACACAGTATACTAATGCATATATATGGAATTTAGAAAGATGGTAACAATAACCCTGTGTACGAGACAGCAAAAGAGACACTGATGTATAGAACAGTCTTATGGACTCTGTGGGAGAGGGAGAAGGTGGGAAGATTTGGGAGAATGGCATTGAAACATGTAAAATATCATGTATGAAACGAGTTGCCAGTCCAGGTTCAATGCAGGATACTGGATGCTTGGGGCTAGTGCACTGGGACGACCCAGAGGGATGGTATGGGGAGGGAGGAGGGAGGAAGGTTCAGGATGGGGAACACACGTATACCTGTGGTGGATTCATTTTGATATTTGGCAAAACTAATACAATTTTGTAAAGTTTAAAAATAAAATAAAATTGTAGTTGGAAAAAAAAATAAAATAAAAATAAACATTAAAAAAAAAAAAAAAGGACTCAGATAAACATAGCACAAAGCAGCACAGTAGTTGCTGGCCATCACTGAAGGTCGGAGGGGGTGGAGCACCAAGGAAAAAATAGACACTTGTTTTTCACCTAGAAAATGTTTTAACAAGGAAATGGCACTTTAGTGGTCTTGCAAGATGAGCCGCTGGTTTTCTGAGGGTCGAGAGGCACGAGGATGGGGACAGACTGGAAGCAAGACGTGGGTTGGATCATGATGGTCCTCGTATGATACCTGGGCTTGACCTGTCAGAATTTTGGAATCATCTCATTTAAGTACTGTCTCACTGTGTCTCACTGTATCTCCGCTGTTCGCTGAACCCAGGGCAGGCAAGGCGAGAGCAGGGGAAGTTGGAAGAAGATGCGAGGAGCTGTAGGAACTGCAGACATTCTTTATTTACCATAGCAAGACAGAGATGCTTTACTCTCTAATGGTTAACAACAACTACAAGACTTGACCTCCTACAGGAGATTTTCTGGTGGTGCTTACAGGGGACCACACCAGGATGCGTGTGCACAGTGCCCCAAATGACCCCAGCTGTAGGACGTGAGTGGAGTGGGGTGAGAGTGCCTGACCACCGCCACCTAGCCAACTGGTCTCTCCCTACTAGTACATTCTCTTTTTTTAAAGAAACTCCCTTGGAGAAGGAAATGGCAACCCACTCCAGTATTCTTGCCTGGAAAAATCCATGGACAGAGGAACCTGGCAGGCTACAGTCCATGGGGTTATATGACTGAGCATGTGTGCATGAGGGTGGAGGATGAGGGTTGGTAGCAATAAACTGGTAGAACTAAAAAAAAAAAAGAAAAGAAACTCCCTAGGACCTCAAAGTATCTGCTCTAGCTGTTGTTGTCTGTTCAGTCACTCAGTCATGTCTAACTCTTTGCAACCCCATAGACTGCAGCACACCATGCTTCCCTGTCCTTCAGCATCTCCCAGAGTTTACTCAAACTCATGTCCATTGAGCCAATGATGCCATCCAACCATCTCATCCTCTGTTGTCCCCTTCTCCTCCTGCCCTCAATCTTTCCCAGCATCAGGGCCTTTTCAAATGAGTCAGCTCTTTGCATCAGGTGGCCAAAATATTGGAGCTTCAGCTTCAGCATCAGTCCTTCCAATGAACACCCAGGACTGTTCTCCTTTAGGATGGACTGGTTGGATCTCCTTGCAGTCCAAGGGACTCTCAAGAGTCTTCTCCAACACCACAGTTAAAAAGCATCAATTCTTCAGTGCTCAGATTTCTTCATAGTCCAACTCTCACATCCATACATGACTGCTGGAAAAATCATCTAGTCAAAAACCTTGACTAGACAGACCTTTGTTGGCAAAGTAATATCTCTGCTTTTTAATATGCTGTCTAGGTTGGTTACAGCTTTTCTTCCAAGGAGCAAGCGTCTTTGAATTTCATGGCTGCAGTCACCATCTGCAGTGATTTTGGAGCCCTTGGCTACTAACAGAAAAGTCCCAACCAGTATTACTACATCTTTGGTGGGTGGCATATTCCAATCTGAAGTTGTTGAGAGACATGGCTAGCAGTAGAAGCAATGATTTTTGCTCAAGGAAGCCATCTTCCTCCAGAGAGACGCCAGATGTGATTTGCTGTTGCTATTGCTAAGTCGCTTCAGTCATGTCCGACTCTGTGCGACCCCATAGACGGCAGCCCACCAGGCTCCCCCGTCCCTGGGATTCTCCAGGCAAGAACACTGGAGTGGGTTGCCGTTTCCTTCTCCAATGCATGAAAGTGAAAACTGAAAGTGAAGTCGATCAGTCGTGTCCGACTCTTAGCGACCCCATGGACTGCAGCCTACCAGGCTCCTCCGTCCATGGGATTTTCCAGGCAAGAGTACTGGAGTGGGGTGCCATTGCCGATTTAGTGGAATAAAAATTTCCTAGCACAACAAAATGAAAGGCCACAAGAGGGCACCAGACTTCACTTTTCTAGATGAAGAAACCACGTGGGCAATGCAAGGTACAAATGCAGGTCACAGTGGAAGGGAATTAGCTCCTCTTACTTAACATGTATTTTTATTGTCTCATAAAATTAGAAATATAAAATATTCATAGCGTTTTGCATAAGTGTGAGTCTGGGCTGAGTGGTTTTATTTCTTACAGTTTTGGGGTCAGGGTGCCAAGCATGGTTGGGTTCCAGTGAAGACTTGCTTGCGAGTTGCAGATGACTGCTTTCTCCAGGGTCCTTGCTTGGCAGAAAGAGAAGGAGATAACTCTCTGGGGTCTTTTCTTATAAGGGCACTAATTCCATTTGTCAGGGTGGCGCCCTCATGACCCCATCACCTCCCAAAGGCCCACCTCCTAACACCCTCACACTGGGGGACTAGGATCTCAACAGAGGAATTGGCAGGGACACAAACATTCAGCTCACAGCATCTCCTAACCCGAAAGAGCGGCAACACGAGAGGCCAGCAGAAAAATGGGCCGTGTGTCCAGGGAGTTTCGAACCTGAATACTCCATTCATGCCATTTTATCAGAGACCAGAAAGCCAAGCATGGGAAATGTGGTCTTAATTACAACCATGTGGAATTGCTCAGTGATGTGGTCGTGAGGAATTAGATTTCTGAGAGAAGGAGAAAAATCAAAGCCAGTTTGTTCGAAGAATTTTATTTCTTACTCAAAGGTAGACTGGAGGCACGTAGGTGACCCACTGGCAAAAAGCATTGCTGCTGGAAACCAGACAAGGAATATATTGACTCTGAGAGCATTTGCCAAACCTACAGTAAAATAATATGGTTCTATTTGCAGAGTGCCTCAGCTGTGTGACTCTCTTGGAGGTTTGCAGTTGCTTAAATCCCCACTCGGCCGGAAAACTTTCTGGAGGGAAAGAGTGAAATGGCAGAACTGGGGTCTGGGCACAGTTCACTGCGAGGCTAAAAGAATTCCACATTAAAAATAAAGGGCATCACTGGTACAAAGCTCCCCTTTCCCCCTAATTGAAACAGACGACTAACATAGGATTTCATATTAGTGCATTCTCAATGCCTTGAGCCTAAGATAAATCAGGTTGGTTGAATAGAAAACAGATGGCAAGTCTTTTGCCCTCATTCCTGGAAGCCTGGTTTTGTGGGTCGGCTGCAGGAATATTGTGGGGGTTAGGTGGGCAGGCCCTGGAATCAGACTGCCTGGTTTAAACCCTGGTCCAACCTTTCCAAGATGTATAGCCTATAAGCTAAAGTCCCCAAGCTTCCATTTTTTATAAGGTGGAATCATAATGATATCCTAGGGTTATGAGAATTACATTAAATGATAAATGTCAACTCCCAGCACAGTGGTATTGTTGGTATCACTATTACTACTAAATGGCTTTGTGATTGGATCTGTTTTCTCTTATTCTTAAGCAGATACAATAAGGTAGCATGCGATAGAAAAATCCAACAGCCTTGCCATTACCTGACCTTGGAGAAATCGTTAAATCACTAATCTCAAAGCTTAGTGCGATCATCTGTATAATGATGAAGAAACAGATACCAATTGACTCCATAACCTGGGGTGCACTAGATACTAATCTTCTGTTTTTCTAAAGCCAAGTTTACTCTGACCTTGACCGTATCTGGGAGGGAGGAAATTTAGTCTCAGTCTTGTTAATAGGCTCCTCTCTCCCCAACCAACACCGGAGAAAGGGCCTTCTGTCTTTAGTCCAAGAGTTGCATTGGTGGTCTGTCCTTTGTCCAAGCCTTTTGAAGACGGGTCATTCTGCTCCTTCTCAGCCAAACCAGCAGAGGGTGCTGGCTGGGTATGGGAGCCGCCATGTAGGGTGCCCACCCAACGTTGCTGTTCCCACCCTTTGAAAGCCTGGTCACCCCCTCGTGATGCTGCAAAGGATGGAGGTTCAGGTCATCATTACTGCACCCCATCCACTTTCCAGGCTCAGGAGAAGCCTTCTCCCCACCCTATTAGCACAGCTTCTACTACTTACTTCCACAAAGGCATTCGCTCCTCTCCTCCCTCTCCAGGAAGATACTTTAGGCTTTTAAGAGCAAATGCCAGGAAGGTAGTGGTTTTAGAGGAGTTGTGTCTAAGACACCTGTGCTTTGGGTCTCGGAATACAAGAATATAAGGCCCCAGCCATCTTCTAGAATCAAAAGAGAAGGTTAGAATCCAAGGAAAATAGGACACAAATTAACCTTTCAATGAATAGTATCACTTCAAGGTAATGATACCACTTTAAGGAGAGGTTGAACTAGGGGAGGTTCTCAATTCTGTCTCCCCAAGAATTCCTTCCATTACTTAATTTTGTCCCTAAATATCAGTTATTAAATGCATACTTTCAATGAATACCATTGTATCCATGTTTAACATGACAAATGTATTTGTTTCTTTTCTGTTAATTAAGTTGACCGGGCTTCCCAGGTGGCTCAGTGGTAAAGAATCCGCCTGCCAATGCAGGAGACGTGGGTTTGAGCCCTGGGTCAGGAAGACCCCCTGGAGGAGGAAATGGCAACCCACTGCAGTATTCTTGCCTGGAGAATCCCACGGACAGGGGAGCCTGGTGGGCTACAGTCTGTGGTGTCACAAAAGAGTTGGACACAACTGAGCAACTAAACGACGACAACAAATGGGGACCTACCCCACAAACCAGCCGCCAGCTCACGCTGGAATCCCACTCGCAAAAGGAGTTTGACAACATCCCAACTGGGCCACGCCCTGCTCAGTAAGAAGAGTCTGGTGACCAAACATTTGCATTTCACAGCAATACTAAAGCCCGACAAGTTTCTAAATGCTTCTTGTCCATTTCTAGAGCTATCTTGGGTGGGCTGGTAGCAGTTCTGCCACTGGGAGAACCACACTTTGAGTAACACTGCTCTGCAAGCACTTCACCAAGGCTCCCTGTGGCTCTCTATGAACTAACAGAAAGGGGTGTGAACTCCTCTGACCTCTTTCTCCTCCTCTGAAAGAGTTGTGTATCTTCATCCATAGGCAACTTCTTCCTTCCGGTTAGTTATTCAATAGGGAAGCAGTTATTCTCTCTCCCCTGCCTCATATGGGTTCTACAGGTGTATTATCTGAATGAATGTGTTGCTCTGAGTTCACTTACAGAGTTTCAGGTAACCCTTTGAGAGTTAAATAGTAAAAACGGACATGAGTTTGGGCGAACTCTGGGAGATGGTGAGGGACAGGGAAGGCTGACGTGCTGCAGTCCGTGGGGTCGCAAAGACTCCGACAACGATGGAGCTACTCAACAAGCTGACAAAGCAAAATTGTTTTCTATGTCCTCTTCCTTATTCTTTTCTCTCCAGTCTCCTCTGTCGATTCCTCCTCCTCAGACCACACACAAGGGTTAGCACTGACTCCTACTTGTTATTACTCTCCATTTTTAGGGATATTTTCTATTTCCAGGGCTTTTGATCACCATGTGTATGCTTGTTAGTCTCAGATCTATGTTTTTGACTCAGGTTTTGTCTTCAATTCTCTTCCAGTACTTTGGCTTAATCACCTTTTTGTCTTTCTTGCATTTTGCAGGTCAGGAATTCAGGAAGGGCTCAGCTGAGTGGTTAGTATGTATCTCTGTAGCATTAGCTGAGTCACTGGGGCTGGAGGAGCCACTTCACGATGGCCTCTTCACTTCCATTTCTCCATCTGGGATGGGACGATGGCAGTTTCTGCTGAGTCTTAAGTCAGAGCCCAGCTGAGTCTGTCAATCAGAGCATCTACCATGGTCCCTCCATAGGACCTGGGTTTCTTATAGCATGAGTACAATAATGTTTAATTTTTAGGTGGCTCAGTGGTATAGAATCCTCCTGCCAATGCAGGAGACCCAGGTTTGATCCCTGGGTGGGGAAGATCCCCTGGAGAAGGGAATGGCTACCCACTCCAGTATTGGTGCCCAGGAAATCCCACAGAGAAACCTGGGCAGGCTACAGTCCATGGGGCCACAAAAGAGTTGGACACAACTGAGCGATTCAACAAATCAAATTCATCACATTTTGCCTCACGGTTTATGTTTTCAAGATGCATTCTGAAATCCCTCGCCACTTCATGTCACAAAGTAGGGGGCAAAGCATAAGTGGGCAGCCACATGCCCCAGAAGAATGAAGAATGGATTTTTGCAGACACTTTTATGGGGTTACATGTGGGATTTCAAGGTGATATTGGATCCTTAAGTGATTGTTCAGCAGCAGAACTGCCCAGCCAACCTGATTATTCACTCAGAAATTATTACATGTGCTAGAAATGAGCTTCTAGATTCTTTAGGGGGATGCATTTTTAAGTCTCTTTGCTACAGCAGATTAACCTAACACATACATCCATCTTACAGACAAGGGAATGAAGATCGGAGGACTCATATACCTTCCCCTGGTTTCCACAGCTAGAATGCAAGCTGCCAGGTAATTCAACTCCAGGTATCAGAGAATGTTTTTCCCTCCTGAATTGGTTTTGCTCTGCTTTTTCATCTCAGAACTTCAAATCTTTCCATTTGCTTCCTTAGGAGTTTTACTGCTCACTGAAGGCAATTCATAAAAACTCAGAGTCAGTATATGGTTTACACTCTGAAAGGTGAGGTGCTATTAATAAATAAAATATCAAACATTGTTTCTTTTAAAGGACCTCTTTCTTATCTGAATGCTACTTATTATTGGGTAAAATTTGGAGAGAGTCACAGTTAGCCTCCATCTGCTGAAAGGTCTAGTCTTAGTGATGGTGAGAGCCCCTAGAGACAGCAAGTTTAGTTCAGTTCAGTCGCTCAGTCAAGTCCAACTCTTTGCGGCCCCATGAACCGAAACACGCCAGGCCTCCCCGTCCATCACCAACTCCTGGAGTCCACCCAAACCCATGTCCATCAAGTTGGTGATGCCATCCAACCATCTCATCTTCTGTTGTCCCCTTCTCCTCCCGCCCTCAATCTTTCCCAGCATCAGGGTCTTTTCCAATGAGTCAGCTCTTTGCATCAGGTGGCCAAAGTATTGGAGTTTCAGCTTCAGCATCAGTCCTTCCAATGAACACCCAGGACTGATCTCCTTTAGGATGGACTGGTTGGATCTCCTTGCAGTCCAAGGGACTCTCAAGAGCCTTCTCCAACACCACAGTTCAAAAGCATCAATTCTTCAGCACTCAGCCTTCTTCACAGTCCAACTCTCACATCCATACATGACCACTGGAAAAAACATAGCCTTGACTAGATGGACCTTTGTGGACAAAGTAATGTCTCTGCTTTTTAATATGCTGTCCAGGTTGGTCATAACTTTCCTTCCAAGGAGTAAGTGTCTTTTAATTTCATGGCTGCAATCACCATCTGCAGTGATTTTGGAGCCCAGAAAAATGAAGTCAGCCACTGTTTCCACTGTTTCCCCATCTATCTGCCATGAAGTGATGGGACCTGATGCCATGATCTTAGTTTGAGACAGCAAGGCTGATGGACTATTGAAGAAAAATTTAAGTTAGACGTTAAAAAGGACTCTCACCCTGTATAGTCAGATGCACAAATATTCATATGAAAAATTCTTACAAAAAATCTGGAGAACTTGATGTGTTGTGTTTTAGCTATTATGACATCTGGGAAATAAGAATGGTTTGTAATAATTTTAACAGTCTTTACTCCCAGTCATCCTGTGAGGTAGATTACTGTAACAATGTTAAGATATGAAGTAACTGAAAAATGAAGTAACTCTGCAAGGTGTAGTAACTCCTAGGTACACCTCCAGGAGTTGTTTGGCTATTAGGTCATCAGTGATCAAACCTGCCTCTCTGATAGGTGTAATTAGTTAAGGTATAATGGATCTAAACCAACAAGACCCCGCCTGAACCGGAATAAAATCCAGTTCTCTTAGTCAGCCATGAAATCTAATGAATGGGCATGTGCTCAGGTCGACGAAGAAGTTAAAAAAGAACACTGACATACAAGTGAGACAGATCTAAATTCTCCTCAGAACACTTTATGGTAACTCATGGGCCTATTTCCTACAGTTAATTTTTCTTTTTTCAATCTGGAGAGCATATGAAAAGTGAACATAGTTGGAAAGCAGAAAAAGACATTACTAATGGAAATCGGAGCTAATTAAATTCATAGATGCATTTTATAAGCATCAACCTAAGAAGGATTGGAGATAGAGAAGCAGAGAGCTTATCTGCAAGTGTGCAAATAAGCTTCAGGGAGTGGGCTGACCATGGTAAATTCCTCACCATTGTAAGCAGCACCCAGTTCTCCAAGGGGGCTTAGCAAATTGCTATCTATGGTCTCCAGATTGTATACACTTGGAGATTGTATACTCTTTGATTTTGCTTTAAATTAGAAAGGAACTGGTGCTGGCCAGCAGCTTTATATTCTTCGAAAGCTGAGCTTCGTTTAAAGAGAACCTTCAAATGCTGATCAAGAACAGTCCTTCTGATTACCGGTACTAAAAACCAGTTACGAGAATACTTGGAGATAGTTACACACAGCTTTATTTTGTCACTTACATGTAAAACATTCCAAAAATCCAAAACATTGAAACCTAAGTCAGCAAGTACCCAGGCCCTAATCATTTGCCTGGAGACTGGTGAGGCCTTTGCGGTTCCAACCTTTGTAGGACAGAGTAGTAGGTGGGTTTTCGGATTTAGACTTAAACACAGGGTACAAGATTCGATTCAACGACCAGAACCAGAGTGTTGACTGCAATGGGTCTCAGGATCAAAACACAAGCTCAGGTCTCAGAATGGGAAAAGCGGCCTGAAGTTAGACTAGAGATGAGGGCAAGCTGATAACTTTAGCTAAGAGCATAGTTCTCGAGCATTTTAAATCCGTAAGTTCAAAGTCAGAGTAGATGCTGGAACTTTCCTGGTGGTCCAGTGGCTAAGACTCTGAGCTCCCAATGCAGGGGGTTGAGGTTCAATCCCTGGTCAGGGAACTAGATGCCACATGCTGCTACTAAGACCTGGTGCACCCAAAAAATAAATATTAAAAAAAAATTCAGGGTAGATCTTTCAGGTTAGGGCAATGGCGAATCTATCATTGCAGGCCTAATTGCCTGATTAGTGAAAAAGAGGGACAAAAGGCTTAGGATCCCAAGCAGGGCCAGCCACAGGAGGTTTACTCTCATTCACTGTGGGAGGACAGTTTCAACTCTAGAGATCTGAATTCTGGTATGATGGATTTATATTGAAAAATAAATCTTTGCAAACCTCATTTTTCTCTGGGGGCTAGGTCTCAAATGTGAATCAACATATTGTTTAAGTCTATCTTTATTCCTCCATCTAGCTGAAAGCCAAAACATCCTTTAGGGCAGCAGTCTCTAAACATTTTTTTGAAAAATTGTGTACAACCATCAGTAAAAAGCTTTTGAGCACCTTCATTTACATTAATTTATCCATGTATAAGTAATATATGTGTACACTTTCCTGAAATATTATGTATATTAAAAAACAAAAATAGAAACTTAAAAAAGACGAAATAAAGAATGCACAGGGCTTCCCTGGGGGCTCAGTGTAAAGTATCTGCCCACCAAAGCAGAAGAGGTGGGTTCCATCCCTGATCTGGGAAGGTGCCACATACGGCAGAGCAACTAAGCCCATGCACCACAACTGAGCCTGTGCTCTAGAGCCCGGGAACCGACTACTGAGCCCTCGTGTCATAACTGCTGAAGCCTGAGCTCTGCAGCAAGAGAAGTCACAGAAATGAGAAGCCCGTGCACCGCAACTAGAGAGTAGCCCCCACTTGCCACAAGAAAAGCCTGCACAAAAACACCCAGGATATCCAGATAAATAAATCAATAAAAAATTTTTTAAAAGGCATAGAAATTCTCATATGATGCTGTTGTATCCCAGTAGATCTTCCTGCCTCACTTTGAGGGGGACACCTTCCATTTTGGAGATCTCTCCTTCGGAATATTAATGGTGAATTACATGGTCTGAATGGCATGACTGAGTTTTCAAACTACTCACGCCAGGTCTGGAAACATGGTTTTCATTCCTCCCATTCATTAGTCTGACAGGGTAGGCCTCACAGAGCTCTATCTTGGGTATTCTGAGTTATTCTGATTAATGGCAGACAGGGCTGGCCTCAGATGGCAACGGTATCCTGCCCTGATCATGACAGCAAACCTAGAGGCACTGATTCATTTTCTGCACAAAGAATGTTAGGCTCCAGCTGCTGAGGTCAAAGGCCAAATGAAACGTCACCAGATGCTGAATCCAGGAATTCTCCTAACACCTGGGGCTCAGGTTTGATCTGATCCCTGCAGATCAGGGGCCCTGGGATCAGAGGACAAGCACAGCTGGACCCACATACGCTGCTAGAGCAATCCCAGAGGGGTCACTTGGGACTGCAGTGTCGTGCCCGCTACCACACCTTAGGTCCTTACACCTGTGAGCCTGAGCCTTGAGTCCCAGTAGAGTCTCTGCCGAACCCCAAACTTGCTGAGGAGTTCACAAAATCATCTTGCTACCCACTTCTCCATAGACTTTTAAATAACACCTTTATGAGATATAATTCACATTTCATCAAATTCACCCATGTAAACCAAATGATTTTTAAGATATTCACAGACATATGCAACCATCACCACAGTCAATTTTGAAACAGTTTCATCATTCCAGAAAGAAATTCATTGGCAGTCACCTCCCAGCTTTCCTCAACAACCCTTCCCTCCTTCCCTCCAGCCCAGGGCGACCACTAAGCTACTTCCTGTCTCTATTAGATTTGCCTGATCTGAACTTTCAGTATAAATGGAACCTCAGAATATGAGGTCTTCCGTGACTGGTTTCTTTTACTCAGCATAATGTTTTCAAAGTTTATCCATGTTGTGGCAACCCACTCCAGTGTTCTGGCCTGCAGAATCCCGGGGATGGCGGAGCCTGGTGGGCTGCCGTCTATGGGGTCACACAGAGTCAGACACAACTGAAGTGACTTAGCAGCAGCAGCAGCAGCATGTATCAGTATTGAAACTTTTTATTTTCAAGTAATTCTGCATTGTATAGATATACTACATTTTATTTGTCTATTTTTCAGTTGATGGCTATTTGCACTGTTGATTTTTGGCTGTTATGAATTATTCTGCTATGACTATTCAAGCACAATTTTCCGTATGGACATACTTTTTTATTTCTCTTGGGTATATGTCTAAAAGGAGAATTTCAGGGTCCTGAGGTAGGTAGCTCTAAGTTTTGCAGAACTGTCAGGTCGTTTTCCAAAGCGGCTACATCATAGTATGTTCTTACTGTGAACAATGTAGGAGAGTTCCAACCTTTCTACCTCCTAGCCAACAATTGTTATTAGTTGTCTTCTTGATTATATCATCCCGGTGGGTACGAAGTGAATATCATTATTGATTTGATTTGTATTTCCCTGAGAATTAATGATGTTGAGCATCTTTTTATATGCTTCTTGGCTATTTGTGCATCTTCCTATACAAATGGGGAATGTCTACTCAAATTTTTTGCCCATTTTTAATTGAGTCATATTTTTTTTACTGGGTTGTAAGAGTTTTTCATATATTCTAGATGCAAGTACCTTTTTTGATATGATTTACCAAAAAATTTCATTCTGTAGGTTGTCTTTTCACTTTTTTGGTGGTGCCTTTTGAAGCACAAATGTTTTTAATTTTAATGATGTCTAGTTTTTTCTTTTCTTGCCTGTGCTTTTGATATTATGTTTAAGAAACTCATTCAAAACTATGTATGAATATTTACACCCAAGTTTACTTATAAGAGTTCTATAGTTTTAATGCTTATATATAGGTCTTTGATCAATAGGAGTTGATTTTTCTATATGGTTGGAGGGAGGCATGCAATTTCATTCTTTTGCATATAGATAATCATTTATCACAGAACCATTTGTTGAAAAGACTGATCTTTTCCCCACTGAACTGTCTTGGCATCATTGTTGAAAATCAATTGATCATAAAGATGAGGGTTATTTCTGGACTCTTCGTCTTTATGCTTCACAGATCTACATAGCCCTTCTACTATTTACTCAGTAAAACTTAATTAGGTTTTTAGGAATGCTTCTAATTGAAGCCCAAGAAGAAATTAACAATCAATAAATTATATTCTACTTATGTAATGGAATGTTATGAAACCACTAAAAAGTGTTATAAGTTCTGTACCAATTGATATGGAAAGATAACCACAATACATTTTTTGACCAAAATCAAATCAAAACCAAACCAAAAAAACTCTGACCCATATTATAAAACAGTAAATGGCCCCTGTATATGTACATACTTCTATATACTTTTACATAGTCACATTTTATAAATAATGGACAGAGTGTATGTATGGGGGGAGGATTTACCTTGTAATTTATTTTTTCATTTTATTATTCGTGATGAAATACATATGTTAACATTGAAATTTTAAAAGAAATTACTGACCCAGCTTCCAGAAGGCAGAAAGCAAGACAACACCAAGAAGTCAACAGCATTGCTTCCAAGTTCTGCCATACTGAATCAGCTCAGAGGATTCCCCAGTCTTTGCGAGATGTCTTCCCTTAAAGTCCATTATAACTGAGGACACAGTTGCACAGAACAGACATTGTTCCTGGGGGCCCACTTTTCTGTTGTGAACCACACAAAGACGACACATCCAACACCTGGGCCGCTGAAGTGCCATCTTAACTTGTCTCCCTGTCTCCAGTCTTCATTAACTGGAAGAGAATGAAGAACTAAGCCCCACAGAAAGTGATGTGAGTGACATTTCTCAGTTCTTCCAAGTCCATGAAGTGAAAGTCACTCAGTCGTGTCCGACTCTTACAACCTCATTGACTATACAGTCCGTGGAATTCTCTGGGCCAGGATACTGGAGTGGGTAGCCATTCCCTTCTCCAGGGGACCTTCCCCACCTAGGTCTCCCACATTGCAGGAGGGTTCTTTACCAGCTGAGCCACCAGGGAAGCCCAAGAATACTCCAAGTCCATATCTAGTTCCATTCTAGATACATAAGAGAGAAGTTGATTTATTAAAAATACATCAGATGCCTTAAGGCATTAAGGATTAATGTTATGGGGGAAACCCAGCTTAAAGGGGCTGGTAGACTTCAAGGAAGTTAGATGTCTAAGCAGGCACCGTTTGCTGGTGGGTGTCCAGGAGTAGTATCTCCAGCCCCATCCCCACCCTCACTCACATAGGTATATCCACATGCACGCATGTGGGTGTGCTTTGCATGCACAAGCAAAAAGGGAGACCTGGAGCTAGATGGAACCAGACTTTCACATCCCAACAGCAAGCAACATTTCATACACTGTATAATCCTATATAAATTGCATAATCCTACTCGTATTTAATTTATAGTACCAGAGTGCAATAATAGAAGTGCTGGATGTTTCCCTGAAAATAAAAGAAAGCAGCAGTTTACCTAATTAAAACCCTCTCAGCAGATCATCACTATTTGCAGGATAACATTTAAACTTCCTGACCAACCTAGACAGCATATTAAAAAGCAGAAACATTAGTTTGCCAACAAAGGTCCATCTAGTCAAGGCTATGGTTTTTCCAGTAGTCATGTATGGATGTGAGAGTTGGACTATAAAGAAAGCTGAGCGCCAAAGAATTGATGCTTTTGAACTGTGGTGTTGGAGAAGACTCTTGAGAGTCCCTTGGATGGCAAGGACATCCAACCAATCCATCCTAAAGGAGATCAGTCCTGAGTGTTCATTGGAAGGACTGATGTTGAAGCTGAAACTGCAGTAGTTTGGCCACCTGATGCGAAGAGCTGACTCATTTGAAAAGACCCTGTTGCTGGGAAAGATTGAGGGCAGGAGGAGAAGGGGACGACAGAGGATGAGACGGTTGGATGGCATCACTGACTCAATGCACATGAGCTTGGGTAAACTCCGGGAGTTGGTGATGGACAGGGAGGCTTGGTGTGCTACGGTCCATGGGATCACAAAGAGTCAGACACAACTGAGCTGCTGAACTGAACTGCACTGACCTAGCCCACCCAACAGTCACCCTGCCCTCTTCCCTCCCCTACATCCATAGCCTAAACTCATATATACCTTAAACCCATGGCCTTCTCACTCTTCTTTCTTTGCCCAGGCTACCTGTCTTCCTCTTACTTGTCCTTCAAAACCCTGCTTTAATGACACCTCTACTATGAAGCTTCCCAATCCATCTCTTCTCCTTCCCACAAAACTAGCATGTCTCTATTCCCCTCCCCAGGTTTCCCAGATGGCTCATTGGTAGAGAATCTGCCTGCTAATGCTAGAGACGTGGGTTGGCGCTCTGTGCAGGAAAGATCCCCTGGAGAAGGAAATGGCAATCCACTCCAGTACTCTTGCCTGGAGAATCCCATGCACAGAGGAGCCTGGTGGTCTACAGTGTATGGGGTTACAAAAGAGTCGGACACAACTGATCGACTAACACAACAATTTCACGCCCACTTGGCCCTTTCTACATCATTCTATTACATCACTCTCACACTATTTTCATCACTATATATGTTTCCTGCCAAGAACATGTATTTCCCAAGAGCAAGACTCTCTCCACACCAAGCATAATCTGTGTTCATCATACATGTCAAGGAATGTTATTGATTGAATGTGTGTAAATAAAATGCACTGATCATTTTTCTGTTAGGTGGAAGTCCACCAGTTATCTCCAGCAATCAAATACAAAGGTTATGTTTACCTCCATTATGAAAAACCCAAAGGATTTTCCCAGAAACCTTTTCAAAAAACTATCATCACCCTACAACAAATACTCTGTTAAATCAGGATAAATGACTTTCACCTGAGCTACTCAAGTAACCGAGGGTGAAGGATGGTCAACTGAGAGAAACTATTCAGATTAGTCTTTTTATTACTGAATTTCACTAAAAAAAAAAAAAAAAAGCCAGCATTACTTCCTGCTGCACAAAATCTCTGCAGGAAGGCTAAAGGGCTGATGGTCAAGTTTTTTTTTTTTTTTTCCCTTTGTCACAAAGAGGAGAAAAATGAATATCATTATAATTTGAGAGAAAACAGGAGGAACCACAAGCGATTTGCCTGGTTAGCGACACTATTTCTCAGCACAAAATGTCACATGAATCCTATATCCTGTTCAGTGCAAGGAATTGCTATTCATCACGCACAGGGCAGCATTTGGAATTCATTTATCTGAGTTTCCTAGGCTTGGGTTCATAATACCTATAGCTGGGGGCTCTGATTTCATTCTCCAGAGCAATGAGGGGACCTCACAGACAGCGATCTGCATGCATTAGATTTAATACAAGAGTCAAGATTTGGTCTCAAGAGGAGGACAAATAAAACACACACACACAACAAAGCTAAAAGGAAGAGGGAAAAAAAAAACCAAAACAAAACAGCAACCTATTAATCGAGGAAGAAAACACATACCATCATTTTCATGATTAGAACTCCCTTGTTTTTCACCCTCAATGGAGGCAGCCAACATGTTTCCTTTCCCATTTAATTCCCAAGGCACATTTTTGGGGTGTCCAGGAAAAACGCCAAATTAAATGGTTCAGAAAATCTATTGACTCCGAGTAGAAATACTACACAGGAGACCATTTTTGTTCTTGCTTTCATTTTCCTCCTTCTCTTATTTCCTATAGGGATCGGCATGAAAAGCCCCAAACCGAAGGCTTGCGTGCCACGTCCAGGAACTGCAGAGAATGGAGACCAGGGCAGTCACATCCTATTCCCCATCCTGGTGTAGAGGGAGAAGCGTGCTGGGGGCTGGGAGGAAGTGTGAAGAGAGGATGAGAAGGAGTGCCCTGACAACACTCAAACCTGGGCTTCCCAGGTGGCGCTAGTGGTAAAGAAGCTGCCTGCCAATGCAGGAGACATAAGAGAGGCGGGTCGGATCCCTGGGTCAGGAAGATCCCCTGGAGGAGGGCATGGCAACCCACTCCAGTATTCATGCCTGGAGAATCCCATGGACAGAGGAGCCTGGCAGGCTATGATCCACAGCGTCGCAAAGAGTCGGACACGGCTGAAGTGACAGAGCACGCATGCGCTTACACTTACAGATTTCAGGAGGGCTATGTCCTGTAGTTTATTCACAAATTTAGAGGAACAATCACTTACTCCCACACTGTAGCTCCAGGTCAATCATATGTTTCCTTGTTGGTTCATTTTGCAATTCATTTCCTAAACTTCAGATTCATATAACTAAATGCCCATAAGATGCCTGGCTCAGCCTGGGCAATGCTAAACTCCTCCTCCTCTTCCCTAAACGTGCACCTTTTCTGACTATCTCCTCTGTCCTCTTTCTGGTATTGGTACCACCTAGCCACACAGGCTAAAAATTGAGAGACCATCTCATCCCCACACTCTCCTTCAATCCCACCCCCCACCCCAGCACCACTTACTAAATTCTGGCTAATTTATCTCCTAACTCATTCTCAGTTCCTCCCACCAGCCTTCTCTCCTTTTTCATTGCTAGTTCAGCATTTCTTCCTGTAAAGCAGTCTTAAGACACCCTTATCAACCCTTGTTATTGCCTGAATGAAAAAGGATCTTCCTGTCTGTTTACTATGGGGTAAATGACGATCAGACTCTTCTAGAGTTGAGCTGAAGAGGGAAAATAGAACAGGATTTCAGGAGATGCCTGAGAGGAAGGCATGATCAAAGGGGATATAACCCAAATTTCCTCTGCTCTCTTCAGCTTCTCATTGAAATACTTCAAAGTTGCTCCTCTGTCCTGTCTTTTTTTATTTGTTCCTGACACTCAGTACTTTATTGGTGAGGAACCGAGGTCTGAGAAAGGCGGGGGGATGGGATGGACAGGACTAGCTCCCATTCTCGGCAGATTTCCCTGGACATCAGGCGGTCCTCCATGCACGTTTAGAGGAGGAAAACACCCTCACAGATAAACTCCCCAGGGAGCAGCCCTGTGACTGCTAGGCAGCAGGGCTAGGAGGGGTGCCCTGGGCACAGCGGGGCCCTAGGGAAGCGGGGCTTCTGTATCGGTGTCCAGGGTCAGAAAGCGGCGGCTGTACCTGCGCAAGGGCTCACCGTCTGGGCCGCCCACCAGGAGCTTCCTGGAAGCTCTGGGCGAAGTCTCTGCGGCACACAGGACACCAGGGGATGAACCTGGGATCCTTCACGAGGGCCGTGGCGGCGTCACTGGGCATGCGCAGGGCCTCGCCAAGGCAGGCAAAGAGCAGGTGCGCCTGCGCGTGCCGAGGTCGCCCCGGGCGGTGGGCAAGCATAAAAGGCCACGTGGAGAGACGGGAGAGCCATGGGCTAGAGAGCCCCTGTGTTCTGACAAGGCTTTGGCAGCTAGGCTCAGCCTTGCAGTAGTATCCAGTGATCCCAATAATCTGTGGGCGGTTGTTTGGTCGCTCAATCGTGTCCAACTTTTTGCGGCCCCAGGAACTGCAGCCCGCCAGGCTCCTCTCTCCATGGGATTCCCCAGGTAAGAATACTGGAGTGGGGTGCCATTTCCTTCTCCAGGGGACTCTTCCTGACCCAGGGATCGAACCCAGGTCTCCTGCGTTGGGAGGAGAATTCTTGATCACTGAGCTTCCTGGGAAGCCCAGTCTCTGGGTTACAAGAGTGCTTGTCCAGAAGGGCAATTGCCTGGAATCTCATTGAAATGCAGACTCTTAATTCAGGAGGTTTGAGTGCAGCCTGAGCTTCCCAACAAGTTCCTGGTGATGCCGAGGCCGCTGGGTGGCAAAAGCTTAGATAATCTCTTTCGGAGTAAAATGTCATGACCACAAACCAGAACTCTGTCGTGATTGAAGCATAAAACTAGCTCTAGGCTCTGCAAGAGCCAGGTTATACAGTGTCAGAGCAGGTCAGAAAAGGGCGGGAAATGGATAGGGGCTGGTTAGTGGAAAACTTAAGCAGCTCATCAGTTCTTAGAATAAAAGCTTCAAACTGGATCGTGAGTTCTCATCCTCTTTGTAGAGATGTGTGACTGTTTTAAAACAGATCATCCATAAGGACAGAGTAGGGATAAGGCCACTCTTGACTGGCCTCTTGGACACCCTGACCTCCAGGAAGCAAACAGTAGGTGTGGTGGCCATCTCAGGATAGTTCCCTCCCTGCCCGCTTTGGCTGCAGACACCACCCAGAGAATCTGACCTCCAACTCCCACTTCACCTGACAAGTCTTTTAAAGGATCCTGGGCAAGTATACATGGTTCAGACACTATTCGAAATATTAGGAACAGTGCTGGTTTTTCCAAGTAAATTCCTGCTTTCTTTTCCAAGGACCACTTTCATATCTAAGAAAATATAAATAGGAGTGAATGATTTCCACACACTAAGACCTACTCCATATGTGTTGTAAACTCAACGAAGAAACCAGGGCAAACTAATTATGGGAAAACACAGAGGACGTTTGAATCAGAACGTTAAGCCTTCGAGTTCATCCTCCACAAAGCCATAGAATGCAAACTGCTGAGGCTTGGACCATCCAGCTTAAAAGGAAAAAGGATTTCTCTGACCTCATTGCCTCAGAAAAGCTCAATAGGTCACATTTCCGGCTTGGGCCACCAAGCCCTCCTTTGGCTTTTCCTTCCTATGCGCAAAATTTCAGAAGTCACTGTGTTGCTGAATTTCCTTTGGTAACAGAAAAAACAGCCATTATTGTTGAATGCAAGGAACTGATCTGACCTGGAGTCAATGATTTCTTCCTGCAAGTGACAAAGCCTGTTTCCTCCAGCTGATAATGAAACCCTGGAAAGGCCTGCATTTTCAGAAGCAAATCATCCCATGCAAGGGTGCAGTCCTGGACCCTTTTCAATCAAAATTTGAAGAATCTAAAACAATTTTTTTTCTATTCCAGTAAAACATACATAACATATTGACCATTTAAACCATTTTAAAGTGTACAATTCAGTGGCATTATGCACATTAAGAATCATGTTTTTAAAATAAATATAAATAGGTCCCTAAGTCTCTCTGAAGAAATATACTCAATAAAGGCAACCAAAAAAGAGCTACAGTTTTTATTCTAGAAAAGGATGGAAAAGTGTGATACTTTCATATGAATAATTTACAGGCCTAGAGCAAGGGGGAAAAAATCCCGTATCATTCTTTTCGTGGTAGGGAAGGTGAGCTAGGGTATTAAGGGGATCTCCACTCACCTCTCAGCTTTAGGCGAGGTTCCTCCAATATTTTCTGAACATACTGGGTGCCTGACAAGCAGGCCAGTCCTGGGCTCATACCGTTTGAAGATTCACTGATAGGAAGTACATCTTCCTACGTGCGGAGTCTCTTCAGTCATTCCCCCATCCGACATAAAGGAGTATGGATTAGGGTAAAACTGTACTATGTCCTCTAAGACCTAGGCTTTGCAGTCAGAAAAATCTGAGCACCAGCTCTACTGCTTCTGTCGCTGTTGCAAGTTACTTAAGGTCTTTGCTACAAAATGAGGATTAATATTACTATCTATTTCTTAGGTTGGTTCTAAGGCTAAAATTACAGTTTTCTTTTTTTGAATTCAATTAAAAAATTTTTTTTGGCCACTGTGTGTCTTGTGGGATCTTAGTTCCCCCACCAGGGATCGAATCTGGGCCCTTGGCAGTGGAAAGCTCAGAGTTCTAACCACTGGACAACCAGGGAATTCCCAAGACTTAGATAAGAAGATTAGTCAGGATATTATAGGTTCTGCTGCAGTAACAAATGAACCCCAATATTTGAGTGGCTCTACCTGAAAATCTTTACTTCTTTTACAGTCTGAGGGGTGGGCAGGTGGCTTTCCTTCAAAGGTAATCAAGGCTCTGGGCTGCTTCCAGATAGCATCTCTGACGTCTTGAAGGTCTTTGCTTCCCAGTGAATGTAGGCTCTGCATTAGCTCTTTACACCCTTGGTCTCAAAGTAACTATGTCCTTTCTGCTTGTAGTCCTTTGGAAATAAGCATGTGGATCAGTCATAATTGGAGTAAAAAGTAAACATCCCTTGAAGGGCCACTTATTGAATGGGTTATTTACAAAACTGTAAGCAGGGTTAAGGGAATTATCTGGTGGATCAGTAGTAAAGAATCCACCTGCCAATGCAGGAGACATAGAGATGTGAGTTCGATCCCTGGGTCAGGAAGATCCCCTGAAGGAGGGCATGGTAACCCACTCCCATTTTTCTTGCCTGGAGAATCTCTATGGACAGAGGAGCCTGGTGGGCTACAGACCGTAGGGTCACAGAGAGTCGCACACAAGTAGTGATTGAACATGAGCACGCAAAGCAGGGTTAAAAGAAACCACAAGAGATGATGAGACCTACCAAAGCTGCCAACAACTCAGCGGAGGTCTTGGATTTTCAGTAGCTGCCACTCGGAGTGGATATGAGATGGGAGGCCGGGAACAAATAGCCTAACTTCTCTGTCCTCCCATCCTTCTGACTCTTGCTTTTGCCCCTCAATGGTCAAACTACAAACCAGAAGTCGGTGGAGCTTAGAGGATGCCATCCACATGAGGTCAGCTTCCTGGGGCTCAGAGCAGGGTTTGAAAGTCTATCTGGGGCAGCATGTGGAGAATCCCCAGCACAAAACATAGAAGGCTTAGCAGTGTGCTGAGCACATAGTCAACACGGAAAAATAAAAAAGAGTGAATGGTGGGGGGAGCTAGTTAGGGAGTTTGGATTGACATGTACACACTGCTATCTTTAAAATAGATAAGCAACAAGGACCTATTGTATAGCACAGGGAACTCTGCTCAATAACAGACTAATAAACAGTCTAAATATAACAAACTAAATGGGAAAAGAATTTGAAAAAGAATAGATACATGTATGTGTATACCTAAGTCAGTTTGCTGTACCCCTGAGACTAACACAGCACTGTTAAGCAACTCTACTCCACTATAAAATAAAAAGTAAAAAAAAAAAGATACAAATTTCTAATTATAAGATAAGTAAGTATGAGGGATGTAATGTGTTATGTCACTAATATAATTACACTGCTGTGTGTTATATACAAAATTTTTTAAGAGAGTAAATCCTAAGAGTTCCTTTCACATGGGAAATTTTTTTCTTTTATTTTGTATCGTATCAGATAATGGATATTCACTAAATGTATTGTGGTGATCGTTTATTAACGTGTGTAAGTGAAGTCATAATGTTGTTCACTGTAAATTTATACAGCACTGTATGTATGAAATGGCAACCCACTCCAGTATTCTTGCCTGGAGAATCCCAGGGACAGAGGAGCCTAGTGGGCTGCTGTCTATGGGGTCGCACAGAGTCGGACACGACTGAAGTGACTTAGCAGTATGTCAATAAGGAAATGGCGATCCACTCCAGTACTCTTGCCTGAAGAATTCCATGGACGGAGGAGCCTGGTGGGCTGCTGTCCATGGGGTCGCACAGAGTTGGACACGACTGAAGCAACTTCGCATGCATGCATGCATTGGAGAAGGAAATGGCAACCCACTCCACTATTCTTGGCTGGAGAATCCCAGAGACAGAGGAGCCTGGTGGGCTGCCATCTATGGGGTCGCACAGAGTCGGACACGACTGAAGCGACTTAGCAGCAGCAGCAGCAGTATGTCAATTACATCTCAATAAAACTGGGAGGAAAAAAGGAGTGAAAGAATTTAAGAAAATGTGAAGAAAAATATTTAAAGAAAACTTATGTTTCTTGAAGTCTTCACAGTACACTTTACTTCTGACAAAGAGAAATTCACATTTTTCCAAAGAGAATTTTTCTCTTCACAACACTGATTTTTCAACAAGGGCTCTGTGTCCAAAGCTGGGCTGTCCTTTCTCTCGCCTAAAAGCGAGTTTGATGGAAAGAATGGCATTTTGTTTGCAAAGCAAGAGACATTGATAGCTCCGCCCCAAAGAACTTTTATCTGGGCAGCCAGTAATTACAGCCTAAGTGAGGCTGAATGGCACAGCTACCCTGATAACCGCTGTTACTGTTTTCAGTCTTTCACTTGCCAACAAGATCCTCTGGTCCCTTATCTTGTTCTGGGGCCAACCCAACAAGAGCGGGAGAAGCTGAAATTCTGACACTTTAAAGCACAGGACATTGTGAACACGCTGGTGAGTTGTTTGTGTTAGGCTTTGCTAAGTAATAGTCTGGGTTCGGAGCTAGTAAAAAGCTTTGAAGAGTCGCGTTTGATGTTTATTCATATGGAGTTTCTCATTCTGCATGTAAATGAAATGATCTTTTTCCAGGAATCAAGTTTAGTTCTTGCTGCTTTCCTCCAATTGAATATTGATGTAAGAAACTCGGGGAGGGGGCTGTTGAGGACTTCCCTGGTGGTCTAGTGGCTAAGACTGAGCTCCCAGTGTGAGAGACCTGGGTTCAATCCCTGCTCAGAGAACTAGATCCTGAAACTAATACCTGGCATAGCCAAATAAGTACATAAATTAATTAAAAATTAAGAAAAAAGGAACTCAGGGGAGTTTTGAATTTGAAGAACATTTAGAAATCATTTTGCCCAACCTCCTCACACACCGTCAACGCTTTGGAGGGACTGGGGTTCAGCCTGTCCCTGATGAGAAGCTTACCTGATATCAGCAGCTCCTGTGTGTGGGCTCTGAGCCAGGTATGGAGCTTTGGTGCACAGGCTTAGCTGCCCCAAGGCACGTGGGATCCTAGTTCTGGGACCAGGGATCAAACCCAGATCCCCTGAACTGGCAGGAGGCTTCTCAACCATGGGGTCATCAGGGAAGTCCCCTATGCTCTTTTCATTACGCCATGCTAGTGACAGCAAAAGATGAAGCAAGGAGGTATCACTCTTGCCCTGGGTTCCAGACTACTTCCTGTATTGTGCTGATACACTGCAGCTTTCTGAATTGCATTTCTATTGCATTTAAGAGGTTCGGTCTGTCTAATAGATCTGCCCCACATCTGCTGGTTAGATCTAAATCCAGTGAAAAATTGTCTCCATTGACTTTACTACCTGACCTTAACCCAAGCTAATATCTGCCCTTGCTTTGTCAACAGTGTTTGTGGGATCGTATCTTATGGACAGTGGGCAGATCAGACAGAAAGCAGTCTAGACCCACAGTGGTACAATGATGCTTCTATTTGGTCCACAGGTTGCCAAACAGCTGCTTCTAAGTATCCAGATGTTTGGCATCATGGACAACAAAGCTTTGATTCTTTGGCCAAATAGTCCATTGTCATCTAAATAATCAACATATGCTCCAATGTTTTGTCATTCTGCAGACTCGTTGTTTGCTTAGAAGTGATTAGATTTTAATATTTCAGCTTCCCCAAAGTAGCCCACAACAAAAGGCCCCCACACATTCTATTTTCCAGTGCATCGATCATCTTTCCTTGTTGCTTGCCAATCTGACAAAAAGAAAAAGGTCCCGCACATTTTACAAACTCTTTAATCAGCTAAACACATCTGCATCAAAGGCCAGTTTGTTCTTCTGTTGAGAAAAAAAATGAAATCTTGGTTTTCCCCAGTGTGGTGAAGCCCAAACTGATGTAAACAAGACACGTTAAACCTCCTTGACTCTTGTCTTTGAATTTATTTAATTTAATTTATTCTTTATTTAGGATTAATTGACATGTTACATGATACTAGTTTCAGGGGGTACAATGTGATGATTTGATATTTGTATATATTATAAAATGATCACTGCAGTAAGTCTAGTTAACATCTGTCACCATACATAGTTACAAGACTTTTTTTTCTTGTGATGAGAACTTTTAAGATTTATTTGCTCTCTTAGCAATTTTCAAGTGTCTTTGGTTTTGTATATTTTACATAAACTATTCGATGAAACTTATCTCACTGGTTTTCCTAATAGTTTTTCTCTTGCATGGCTACCTGGAAACACATTTCCAGACAATTTGCAAGGTGGACAGGAAATGATGTCCGGTGAACAAGATTTCTAAACTTTCTCTACAGAAGTGGTGATAGTTTTCTCCTCCTTGGGAGATCCGTGTTACTGTTTGGTCACTGAGTCACATCTGACTCATTTGCAACCCCATGGTCTGTAGCCCACCAGGCTCTTCTGTCCATGGGATTTCCCAGGCAAGAATATTGGAGTGCGTTGCCATTTCCTCCTCCAGGGAATCTTCCTGACCCAGGGATCAAACCCAGGTCTTTTTCATTGGCAGGCAGATTCTTTACCACTGAGCCACCTGGGAAGCCCTGAGAGATCCTTAGATATACCCTGTGTCTTTACTCCCTTTTGGAGCCATCAACCTACTGCTACTCAAAGTACTAATAGGATCTACTTTATATTAAGTCATCAGTACAGTTGTCAGATTCTGTGCTAAGTGCTTTCAAAACATGACTATTTAATTCTCTCAAGAAGCCTTGTGCTATATACCATGAAGAGCACCAATTTGCAAATGAGAAAACTACTGCTTAGAGAGGATCATCAGTTTATTCAAGGTCACACAGCTACTGGCATCAGAGCTGGGACTCTGAACCCCAGTCTAGCTGCCCACAGACCCCATGTGCTTAACCTCTTACTCTTCTGCCTTCAAAGAAATCATCCTCAAATACAGGATGGAGTCTATCAGCCCAGAGCGAAGCCCAGCACAGGATGGCTCTTCCTTGACTTTCTGCTTCCTGTCCTTCTGTTTCCCTGAGGGCTCCTGTTCCTCCTGCATCCTGAGGTTCATCCCCACAGGCTGCAAGTCTTCCCCCAAACACCACACTTTATTCTTCTCCGTTCATTCACATACCCTGCTCTCCCCACATGGAGCATTGTACACACCCAGACTCGGTGTCTATATGCCCAGCGTCTTTCATCAGAAAACCCCACTCATCCAGCAAAGATTGCTCAAAAGTTAATGCCTTGGGACCTCCCTGGTAGAGTTCAGTGGTTAAAAATCTTCCTTTCAATGCAGCAGACTTCGGTTCAATCCCTGATCCAGAAAGTAAGATCCCACATGCCTTGGAGCCCACTACGAGAGCATCTGAGTGCCACAAGGAAAGATCTAGAGCACCTGCTGCAACTAAGACCCGATGCAGCCAGATAAATAAATAAATTTTTAAAAAGACCTTATTTTTTAAAAAACATTAACACCTTCTTGAAGTTCATCTGACCCCATGCTGGGCCCCTCTTCTTCCATAATCATACCTTCCTTGGTTATAGTACCTAACACATTTATTGTCCTTAGGGAGCTGGTCACGTGTATTGAAATAATTTGTTTGCCTGCCAGGCTCTCTCATCAGCCTTGAGGAGGAAGCTGATTTCATCTCTGTGTCTCCGGGGCCTGGAATGGTCAGTTTTCAGTCGGTGTTTATTGACTAGAGGATGAACTAAATGTACGAAAGTTGTGATGATGTGTGAGTGATTACTAACATTTATTTAACTCCTTCTTGAAATTAAAACTGCTCAAAACTTGTGTTTTTATAGGTTTCTTTAGAACTGGACTCAATTTTTGTCTTCCCAATCCTCTGAGCAGAGAGTTTCTGCTTTTGCTTTCAGTAGGACTGTAAAATTGGTTTTTAGTGAGCAAGAGAAAAAAGGAGGTGGGGAGGGGGGTGTCTTTTTCTCTGCATCTCAATCCCAAAGTCTCAAGATAGATTTGAATAACTCAATCCTGACACTGGAACGAGCAGCACCAATAATTATATTATTCTAACACGACTGTTTCCATAATAACCATGTCACTGGGAGGGAGAGGCAATTCCATTACGTGAGAGTGGGGGAAGGGTACGGAGCAAAGAAAACAGCAGATGTCTGGTAGCCCATGCACATCAAGGACTGGAAAACAATCTCTTGCTAGGTTTAGCAAAACCTTGTTTATGCAGTCATCCCTGTCAATGTTTTGGAGATTTTAATAAGGGCCTCTTAAAGACCAAAAGGTCACCCAAGCTCAGAGAAATGCCTTTTTAATAGAGGCATTGCAGGAGGCCTGATGGATGGGATATTTAGGAGCATAAAAGACTTCTCAGAGTCTTCAAGTTACCCCATGTAGGGGGCTGTGAGGTCCTTTCATAAAGCCAGAGAGCTCTGCTTATTGACAGGGATACTTGTGTCACGGGTAAGAAGTTATTGGGCAGTTAGGTTCTAAAAGTAAAGATCTTCCAGAACCAACATCTGCAAAGCAAATGGAGTCTTGAGCCCTGGAAGCACAGGGCTCAAGTCAACACCCAAGGCCTCCAGGCTCTGTATTCAAAAACAGGTAACTTCATCTCTCAGAGTCTTTCTTTCCTCAGCTGTGAAAAGGAAATGAATAACAAAGTCATCTTCACGGAGTTGCTGGAAGCCTCAGGTGAAACAAAGTGTAGAACTCCTAGTTATACAAACGTTATTTACTTGTGTTATTTTATGGAGAAACGGAGAATAATGGAAGTACTCATTTTGTATAATGACTCATGAAAGTTTTTGCATTGATTTAACTGGAAACCAGGAGAAGGCAATGGCACCCCACTCCAGTATTCTTGCCTGGAAAGTCCCATGGGTGCAGGAGCCTGGTAGGCTGCAGTCCATGGGGTCTCGAAGAGTCGGACACGACTGAGCGACTTCACTTTCACTTTTCACTTTCATGCACTGGAGAAGGCAATGGCAACCCACTCCAATGTTCTTGCCTGGAGAATCCCAGGGACGGCGGAGCCTGGTGGACTGCCGTCTATGGGGTCGCACAGAGTTGGACACGACTAAATCGACTTAGCAGTAGCAGCAGCAACTGGAAACCATGGGGAAATGACTGTGATACAAGTTGAATGAAGACGATTCATGTCACGTTTTTCTACTTTAACAAAATTTTATCTTACGTATTTTTTTATGGCTGCACTGGGTCTTCGTCGCTTTGTTCAGTCAGGTTTTCCCTAGTTGTGGAGAGCGGGTTTCTCTCTCATTGCAGTGGCTTCTCTTGTTGCAGAGGATTGGCTCATTATTTACAGCTTCCTGGCCCTAGAACTCAGGCTCATTTACCATAATTTTATAAACAATATGGATGCGTATGAAAAAGAACTAAAAAGGGAGTTCAGATAAAAACTATTTGGTATTTTAGAGGACATAGAATGGCAACCTACTCCAGTGTTCTTGCCTGAAGAATTCCAGGGACAGGGAGCCTGGTGGGCTGCTGTCTATGGGGTTGCAGAGTCGAACACGACTGAAGTGACTTAGTAGCAGCAGCAGCAGCAGAGTTGGCTGAATTTTTTTTTCTTCTTCTACCTCAATTTCTGTTAGTGTTGTCTGTGTTTGAAATGATACTTCTTAAAATTTTTCCTTAAAATGAAAAAGAGTGTTGTTTTGTCCCTCATCACTCATATAGGTGACACTTCATGGCAGCCGTGGGATTCTTGTCCCTTTGCTTGAATCCTAAGGAATTCTGTTAGTCTTTATGGAGTCCTGCACCCAGTGAAGATACTTCAAAGTCGAATTGTCCAAGTGTTGAAGTGGATTAAGAAGAATAGCACCAGGGACTTCTCTGGTGGTCCAGTGGTTAAGACCCCATGTTTCCAATGCAGGGTGCATGGGTTTGATCCCTGGTGGGGGAACTGGAGAATTAAGATCCCCACATGCCGCCTCATGGCCAGAAAAAAGGCAGCATCTTAAGCAGAGGTGGAGCATGAAGGTAGGGCACACACGGGCAGATGAAACAGTTCCCAGTTGTTTTTCTGCTCACAGTCCATCTGCCCTTCTGGTGTCTGCACCCAGCCTTCCTCTGAGACAACACCCGCCTCCAACACCTCTGTCAACGTGTTCCAAGGGCAGATGCACTAGAGCAGATTATTGAGGTCCCTAAGGTGATTTAACTTCACAATGTTTATTCTCCAGACTCTTGGGGGAAAAATGGGGTTGTTTAATGAATCATTTATCGATTCATTTCATCCAAGGTTTTGCAGGGGTTTTAAGAACTTAAAACTATTGTCACACAGTTGTGTTGTTCCTTAGACTAGATTAAGCCTGCTGGGTAAAATGTTTCTTTCTGTTATAAGTGCTATTCGCCCATACACATCTTTCCTCTTCCTGAAATAAAAATAAGACCAAAAAAAGAGAGGGGAGAGAGAAATTTTCAAGATAAAAATCTGTTTGGATTTTCTCATGCTATTTTAAGTTCATAATCCTGTCCATTTGATATTCATTTTGCATGGCTGGCTTTCATCACAGTGATTACCATTTAATTACATTTTAGCTGAAACAGCCAGATAGCATTTCAGTGAGATTGAGGGAAGACTGAGCCTTACTTTTTTCCGCAGCCTTATGTCTCTGTGTTAACTTCAGAGGCTGCTTTTTATAATACAAGGGCTACGATGTAGATAATTCATTTTCTGAGGATGTCAGGTACATTAAAAATTGGCTTGATTTCATCTCCGTTCCACACTAAGTTTTTCCCCCATTAGAAGCTTCTTCTCATGGAGCCCACAGTCCATCTGCCAGGGGACCAATCAGCCAAGAAAGAAAGAAATGAATGAATGAAACCTAAGTCACAACAGAGTAGGATTTCTTTTCATTCTTGTGCAGCGCTCTGCCTCCTTGGCTGTGGAGTACAAATTCCTGGACGCTCCCGGAGATGCTGAGGAACTCACCCAGCCCTTCAGCCCTCTTTGAGAAGAGCTGGGAGGAAACATTCTAGCTGGTTCCTCCCCATGGTGGAGAGACCCATGGGAATAATGAGACCAGGACTCTGGCTCTTATCTGCCAACAAGCAGAGATCTCCTCCCTCCCTCCTCCTTTTATTCCGTCAGCCCAACAGAGAGCTTTCCGACCCTGAGTCCTTGGCCATTCAGTCTGTGACTGGTGCATTGGTCAGAGAGAATAATGCTAGGGAGGGACAAAGTAGGTAATTAAAGAGTTAATCCCTCTAGGGGATTGTTAGTAAAGAAGGAAGTTTGGGAGATCCCTGGAAGTTAATGATCACTCAAGAAAGAAGGTTTGCTTAACCGCAAAACCAGGCAGACTTGCTTAGCAACCAAAGCACGCAACAGAAGCACGAGGCATGCCCCCAAACAATAAAATAATGGTGGCATGAGACCCACATCCTGCCCAGTGAACTCAGTGAGTTAATGATCCCTAGACATGCTCTCGGCACCCATATAAAAATGATACTTTATGGGAAGGTGACATTTTAAAAATGAGAGAAGATATACTTCCAGTAGACCTTGAGCCTCCGTTTATGCTCATTTTACTATGTTAGCATATGCTAAATGACAGACCCACCAGGTTCACGACTGTTCTGAGGCTGACTATGAAAGGCCAAAAAGTGGCTGGTGGCCCAATTCCTGGAAACCACTGCCCCTTTCCCCCAGTGATTGGAATAATCCCCCCACTCATTAGCCTATGAAATTACCCAGTCCATAAAGACGAACCATGCCAGGGACTTCCCTGGTGGTCCAGTAGTTAAGAATCCATCTGCCAGTGCAGGGGACATGGGTTCGATCCCTGGTCCGGGAGGATCTCACCTGTCGTGTGTGGGTCACTAAGCCTGTGGGTCACAGCTACTGAGCTCAGGCTCTGTAGCCCAAGTGCTGCAACTACTGAAGCCTTCGTACCTGGAGCCTGTGGTCTGCAACAAGGGAGGCCACTGCCGTGAGAGACCCATGCAGCCAAAAATAAATTAAACAAATGAATAAACAAAAATTTAAAAATGAACCACACCATATTTCAGGATTCTCTCGCCTTCCAAAATGGTCCACACTCTGTGGAGTATTTCTCTCTAAATAAATTCACTTCTTCCTCTCACTTTGTCTCCAAAGCAAGAGCCTCAGATTCACTGGGAATACTCTGACAGTCTCTTTTTTTAAATTATTTCTTGGTGATGGCAACATCTAAGAACAGTCATCCAAATTAATGACAGTGCTGTTGACTTGTGTCACTGGAGCGACAAGATTCTCATCTCTAGTGATGGCCCAATAGGTTCTGAATGTTACAGGAAGGATAAAGGAATTATGTACCATGATTAGAGCAGCTGACCACCTGAGGAAGTGTGAGGAATCTAAGGGGGAGGGTGTCTGTGGTGGGGAGCACGTGCGCAGGGAAGGCATTTGCTGAAGGGTAAGGAAGTGATCCATATTTGAATAATGGTCCAGATGCACCAAGTACCTGCTGAATATCAGAACTGCCACACCCTGTGCCCACCACGGCTCTGTGAGGGGAGATCCTACATTTATATCCTTTTTACACAGAAGGAAATGAGACCTTGCTCAAGATCACACACTCAGTACAAGGTAGTAATTAATTTTTAAACAGTTAATGGATTTTGAAGGGAGCAGTTTTAGGTTGACAGAAAAGTTGAGTGAAAGGTACAGCGAGTTCGCACACACTGTCTCACCTGTGCACCTTCAGTGTATCCCTTAACATCTTGCACTAGTGTAGTACATGTGATATTTGATAAGCTGATATCGACACATTATTATCATCTGAAGTCCATAGTTTGCATTATAGTTCACTCTGTTGTTTTTTAACTTTTTTTTTATATTATAGTTGATTAACAATGTTGTGACAGTTTCAGGTGGACAGCAAAGGGACTCAATGAGACATATACATGTGTCCATTCTCCCCCAAATTCCCCTTAGAGTTCACTCTTAGTGTGTACCTCCTATGAGTTTTGAAAAATGTATAATGATGTGAACCCAGCATGAAAATAGCACATAGCAGAGTTTCAACGCCCTTAAAATCCTCTGTACTCCTATTGATCCCTCCCTCCCTCTCACAACCCCTGGAAACCACTGATCTTTTAATTATCTCCATATTTTTGCCTTTTACAGAATGTCATATAACTGGAATTATACTGTATGTAACCTTTTCAGATTGGTTTCTTTCACTTACCAATATGCATTTAAGCTTCCTCTGTGACTTTCTGTGGCTTGATAGCTCATTTCTTTTCATCACTGAATAATATCCCATTGTGTGGATATACCGCCATTTATTTTTCAGTTGAAGGACATCTTAGTAGTTTCCAAGTTTTGACAGTTAGGAACAAAGCTGCCACCTACATTCCTGTGAAGCTTTTTATGTGGACATAACTTTTCAACTCATTTGGCTGAATATTAATGAGCCTGATTGCTATATCATATGTAAGAGTGTGTTTAGTTTTACAAAACTCCCAAACTGTCTTCCAAAGGACTATATAGTTTTCTACTCCCATCAGCAAGTAATGACAAATAACTAAGCTTTTATACATGATTTTTGTAATTTACAGAGCACTGTTACGTCTATTTCTGGATCCCAGAAAGACACATTTCTTGAACAATAAAGCCATATTATCTCTTTGGTATGCTATGGACTTTTCTGTGTAATTATTACTGCCAAATAAAGGCAGTAATAATAAAGGCGCTTCTTCTGAACTATTTGGTGAATGGCATTCATTTCTTTATATGTTTATTTTATTTAATCCTAATAACAACTCTGAAAGGTAGGGATTGTCCTCCCCCATTTTACTGAAAAGGAAACTGAGACTCACAGGAGTCGAGTATATTGCTCAAAATAACAAAGGAATTCAAACCCAGGGCTGCCTATGGCCATGTCCTGGGTTCCTTATGCTCTACAGCGTTACAGCCCTTCAGTGTAAATTGGCAGGAAAAATTGTGAAAGACTTGGAAGGAATTAAAAAAAAGAAAAAGATTACTGAATGTTCTGTCCAGTGCATTTTTTCTGAGTTATCTCCCCTTTTTTTCTGCCTCAGAGCTATTTTACAACTCTGTAAATTGTAGGAAACCAGTAATAATGAAAATGATTCTTGTCCACAGAATTGCAAATCAGTTGTATCTGGTGGAGGGCAATTGACAAGTGCCCCGTGGATAGACTCCTTTGCTACTTATGCATTCACTTCAGCATGCCTTATCTGTATCTGTATCTGTGTATTAATTTTTAGAATATTTATTCATTTATTTTATTTGGCTATGCTGGGTCTAATTTGCAGCATCTGGGATCTTTAGGTGTGCCATGCGAACTCTTAGTTGAGTGGCATGGCTCTCAGTTGAGGTATGTGGGATCTAGTTCCCTGACCAGGGTTCAAACCTCGGCCTCCTGAATTCGAAGCACAGTCTTAGCCCCTGGACCATCAGGGAGGTCCCTAATTTGAATTCTCCTCTGAAGCAGCTGAAATATGATGCATTAATGAGTTAAATTCCTTGATGTGTTTATTTTATGTACGGATGACACTCATGATTTTACACATAAAAGTTATTTTAATAGAATTTATTTTGTGTACATGCATCAATATAATCAGAAACAATGTCAGCGTTATTTCACTATCATGGTTCCTTCTTCATAACTTAGGTGCCCACCACATTAACATATCAAGCCATATGAAAATTCTGGACTTTCCTTAAACTCACTCAACTGCCTAGCTTTTGAGATTGACGTTGAGATGGTCTTTCCCTCAGTTTCTTCTCCAGTGCTAACATTGCATCCTCTTATTTCCTTCTGAAATGGATTTTGTTTTCTGCAACATTAAGATTCCTTGCTTACTGCTTCCAGAGAAACAACACAGTATTCAAAGGGGGAAGATTCAGTGATTCCCTGGTGGTCCAGTGGGTAAGACTCTGTGTTCCAATTCAGGGGGCCAGGGTTTGATCCCTGGCCTAGGACCTAGATCCCAAATGTCACAGCTGAATAGCCCACATGCCACAAGACCTGGCACAGCCAAATAGATAAATAAATATTCAAAAAAGTAAATAAAAGGGAAAGATCCAATAATAGTCTAATTACGATGAATCTTAGAATTAAATTTTCCTGCAATACTTCATACTCCTCATTGTATGACAGATGATTATGTGTTTCCTGGCTTATTCAAGATACTAGTTTCTCCTTCTGCCAGCCTTAGGCTCCTCGTT
Organism: Bos taurus; assembly: GCF_002263795.3. NCBI lineage: Eukaryota > Metazoa > Chordata > Mammalia > Artiodactyla > Bovidae > Bos > Bos taurus. Next base: position 16,477,423 of record NC_037339.1, read on the forward strand.
GTCATGAGGACTCTTCAGTCACACCATGGACTGCAGCCAACCGGGCTCCTCTGTCTGTGGGCTTTTCCAGGCAAGAACATTGGAGTGGGTTGCCATTTCCTCAGGCTTCTCATTAGCCATTCCTAATTTTACCCTACTCTGTTCACTGCAGCACTATTTACGATAGCCAGGACATGGAAGCAATCCACAGATGAATAGATAAAGAAGTCGTGGTACATATATATATATATATATATATATATATATATATATATATATATATATAATGGAATATTACTCAGCCATGAAAAGGAATGAATCTGAGTCAGTTCTAGTGAGGTGGATGAACCTAGAGCCTGTTACACAGAGTGAAGAGGAAAACAAATATCGTATATTAATGCATATAAATAGAATTTAGAAAAATGGTACTGATGAACCTATCTGCAGGGCAGGAATAAAGATGAAGACCTAGAGAACAGACTTGTGCACACAGTGGAGAAAAAAGAGGGTGGGTCGAATTGAGAGAGTAGCACTGAAATACATACATTACCATATGTAAAACAGCCAATGGGAAACTGCTGTATAGCAAAGGGAGCGCAACTGGATGACCTGTGACAACCTACAGGGGTGGGATGGGCTGGGTGGTGGGAGGGAGGATCAAGAGGGAAGGGACAGATGCATGCTTATGGCTGATTCATCTTGTTGCATGGCAGAAGCCAAAATAACATTGTAAAGCAATTATCTTCCAGTTTAAAAAAAAATAGAACTAAAAAAAAAAAAGAAATGTGTCTTTTCCTTCTTCTAGATAAGTAGTACTATCAAAATACTTTTGGTAGTACAGAAACTTGAAATAATTGATTAAACTATACTTTTGAGAATAATGACATTTTAGAGAAAAAAAGATCTTAGGTATGCACTGTGCAATCCCTTCATTTGACATAGCAGACACTGAATTCCAGAGAAATTAAATGACTTGGTCACAGTGACACAGCTCACTGTGGGCTTTGCTAGGAAGAGGGCTGCCCCCTCATTTTCAGTTCAGTTCTCTTTCCATGATACACAGCGTTTCAATAACCTTGGCCTTCAAGAACTCTGGTTAGTTCAGTAGTTAATAACTGAACTATATAACTATATAACACACATTATTTTCCTGAACTTCTCTGGTCTTCCGAAATCATGCAATTTAAAAAAGCTTATTGTTTTAGGTACTTGAAGGAAAAATCAAGGACAAGGTCAATGGCAGCAAATTTGCACTTCAATGACAACTTGCAAAAATAAATTTTAAGTGAACACCAGATTTTCACTGTTACTGTGAGAACAACTAACTGGACTAGATCTTATGACTGTCACACATTCCACCTTCCTCCATGTTACGAAGGCCTTCTGGAGTTTTCCTGGGCTTGCTCAAGTTAGACTGGATTGGCCAATGGATACGGACCACACATTTGTTTGCCTACTGAAGTCAACAGTTCAAGAAAATGGCCCATTATGAAGAGTCTTGCATTTAATACCACTCATTTGCATTCAAATAATTATTTAGTTGAAAAGGAAGCTTGGGCCAGGGGAAGTGAAGGAAAGCCAGGCTTTATTTTCTGAAAACCTTAAGCCTAGAGGATCTCTTGGATTTTCAAGAATGATAAAAGGAAACAGGTAGGACTTAATGCAGTCATGTGGACCCAAATGGTTCTGTTCTACAGGAAGAGGCTCGTTTAATTAGAAAGAGCCAATGGAGCACAGCATAGCCTAATCAAGGACCTGGAAGAAGTGTGTTTCTCCCCTGTCCGATCATGAGGCTACCATAAACCTGCACTTTTCGATTCCCCTGTTGTGTTTACACATAGAAGCGCCACTCACACAAGGTAACCAACACACTTAACAGTTTCCCATCTGATGAAGTATGAAGACAGAAAGTACCTGCTTCTGTTACAGATATCTAATATGTTTTTATCATCAGGCTTGAAAAGTGCATTTCCTCTCAGTCATAATTCACTGCATGACCTGAGTAATCTGGAACCCCTTGGGGAGGGTGTTGGGTGTTTACCATAGCATCTACTGAACTCAATAGTAAAGTGTTTGCCTCTTGATTTTTTGGGGGGTGGTGGGGATGCTTTCTAGGTGGTGGAGAAGGCAATGGCACCCCACTCCAGTATTCTTGCCTGGAAAATCCCATGGACGTAGGAGCCTGGTAGGCTGCAGTCCATGGGGTTGTGAAGAGTCGGACACGACTGAGCGACTTCCCTTTCACTTTTCACTTTCATGCATTGGAGAAGGAAATGGCAACCCACTTCAGTGTTCTTGCCTGGAGAATCCTGGGGACGGCGGAGCCTGGTGGGCTGCCGTCTATGGGGTCGCACAGAGTTGGACACGACTGAAGTGACTTAGCAGCAGCAGCAGCAGTGGTAAAGAACGAGATCTCCAATGCAGGAGACTCAAGAGACAGGTTTGAATCCTGGGTCGGGAAGATTCCCTGGAGGAGGGCATGGCAACCCACTCCAGTATTCTCGCCTGGAGAATCCCCATGGACAGAGGAGACTCATGGGCTATGGCTCAAGGGGTTGTAAAGAGTCAGGCACGACTGAAATGACTTTAGCATGCATCCACTTCTGATTTTTAACCTTGCAGGGGTAATGGGTTGCTTAGTTAGATAATCTCTGGGCCTATATGGGAAGCAGCTCTGGGTAAATGGAAGGTGATGGATGACTTGAAGGGAACGCAAACACATCTATGCCGTTTACCACCACCTCAGTTCAGTGTGGGAGGAAGCTCCATCATCTGTGTCCTAGGTACAGACTCACGTCACAGAAACGCCTTGTGCCAGCGGGGAGTGAGCCACACACTGGGAAGCCATGCTGTTCACAAGGGCAGATCTGCGCCCCAACCCACAGGCGGGGACCCATACCCTGCTGCTGACATATGGCGCCCCGTCATTAGCCAGATGGCAGCAATGCTGGGAAAGGCCTGAGCACACATGAATAATCTAATCTGGGCTGTGGGAGGCAATTAGGACCAGCTGGGTGGGGATCAAAGCCGGTGCGGGGCTGGAGAAGCTTGAGCAGGTGTTGAAGGTGTTAAAAATGGGGGCGCTGGGGGAGTCTTCAGCATCAGCCTTACCTCAGCTATCCCCTCTTCTACTTCTGAGTGGGAAGACAATTCCAACGTCACCCAGTCCCCTCTGTGCCCAAAAGAAAGGTCAGGGGTTCAGGACAAGAAAAACTTGTTGCACATAAAAAGTAGAATCTTCTTTGAGATTGTATCATGGAACAGACTGCTTGAGAATTTTTTTTTTTCAATAAAGAAGGCTTGGTCAGAGTTGAATAGTGGTGCTTGATCTGCCCTAGATGAATCAGAAAGCCTCAAATACCTTTGAAATTGTGTCCAAAGAACCTTGAAAGATCCATGACTCCAAAATATTTTGTAGCCACTGGAATAAAGGTCAGAAGAGCTCAACTTTTCTTTAATTTTTTGAACTCAGCCTTTCTGATCATAACAGAAAGAATCCTGGAGGGTTACTGCACATGAAGTGGATGTGGGATGACTCATGGTCTTGTATGTCGCCTGGTCTCTGGGTACCTCCATCTTCATCACCCTTCAGCTGGCCCAGGGCGCACTGCCTGTGTCAGAGTCAAGTAGCTAGACCATCTCAGGCCCCTCCAACCAGATCCCAACACAGCCCTTGTCCAGCATCACCCCTGTGAGCTAGTGCCCTAAATGACACCCCTATAATAAAGTTGCACTCAGGCAGAAAGCAAATGATCCATCATGATGGGAGGATAAGAGCAGACCTTCCAGCAGGGTAGGTCATGGCAGGCAGTTAACTTCCAGTCTCACGAGGGACAAGGAGAACACAGCGGACAGGAAATGGATACCCGAGTCCTGGTCCACATGTCTGCACTGGCCAGCACGCAGCACTGGGCAAGTCACCCTCATGCGTCTATTTCAGTTTCCTAGTCTGTAGAATGGGGAAGCGCGTCTATTTCAGTTTCCTAGTCTGTAGAATGGGGAAGTTGGACTGGATTCCTGAGGCCTCCATAGCTGAGGACGTGACAGGCTGTGGACAAGCTTTATGGTGTGGCCCTGCCTGTGGGAGGTATTCAGAAAGGAATGGGTCTTTTATTAGGAGCCAGTTTATTCTTCCATCTTAAACACCAAGCTACATGTTTTAAGACATGTTGGATTTTGTGATTAGGAAAGGATTATAAGAAAATATATGCGTCCAGGAGGAAAAACATCACTTGAGCACACCATCAAGGTTTCAGTGATGGGTCAATGTGCTCGTTAGATCCGAGAGTCACAGATCAAATATTTCTGATTATAATGTGTGTTTTCTGATTTGGAAATATTGTTCACACATCTCCCCCTTCCTGCCTCCAACCTCCAGTTCTGTTCTTAGCAGATCATATACATTTAGATTCTAAACTGCTCAGCGTATAAGCCCTAAGTGCTCTGAACCAATACTTTGGCATATCAGTTGTACTCAGGTCTCTTGACTTTTTCACTCCAGGCTCAAAGAGGGGGCTCTGCGTCCTCTATTCTCTCCTGGACTCCATCCTTCTCATCTCCACCCCCTTTTTGGATGTCCCACTTCTAACCCTCTGCTCCACACTCATGCTGCTTTCTCCTATGGGGGCTCCAATCTTGCCTTCCCCACGGGCTTTCCATTCTCTTCCCAGGTCTTCTCAGATCTTCTTTATCTTAAACATTAAACCAGTTTCTCTGTTCTGTTTGCCTTTTTTGTACACGAACACGTACTTGGTGCACCTCAGTCGTGTCTGACTGTGACCCCATGGACCGAAGCCCGCCAGGCTCCTCAGTCCGTGGGATTCTCCAGGCAAGAAAACTGGAGTGGGTTTCCATGCCCTCCCTTAACGGGTCTTCCTGACCCAGGGATTGAACCTGCGTCTCATGCATTATAGGCAGATTCTTTTCCACTGGGGAAGCCTACTTGTCTTTTTAGCCACTTTTCAAACTTTTTCCTTTTCCCAATCTCCTAATCCTTTGAGTTAATAGCTGTGTGCTTGAGTGCTCAGTTGCTTCAGTTGCGTCCAACTCTTTGCAACTCCATGGACCCGCCAGGCTCCTCTGTCCATGGTCTTCTCCAGGCAAGAATGCTGGAATGAGCTGCCATATCCTCCTCCAGGGAACCTTCCTGACCCAGGAATCGAACCTGCTTCTCTTATGTCTTGTCTTCTGCATTGGCAGATGGGTTCTTGACCATTATCACCACTTGAGAAGCCCAGTAAATAGCTTATACCTCCTGTTTCTGCTTCCCTTGTCTTCTTCCAGTGTCTGCAGTCTGGATGTTCATAAGCTGCTCTGTATTTGCTCTCTCCAAGCAGGGCTTTCTACGTCTCCTCTTTGCCTCTGGCATCTGATATAAATGCAGGGTATAGATAGGATGTCCCTCCATTCACGTCCAGTGCCTAGCATTGACCTGACTTAGCAGAGGCTCACAGAGAAGGCAATGGCAACCCACTCCAGTACTCTTGCCTGGGAAATCCCATGGACAGAGGAGCCCGGAAGGCTGCAGTCCATGGGGTCGCTGAGGGTCGGACATGACTGAGCGACTTCACTTTCACTTTTCACTTTCATGCATTGGAGAAGGAAATGGCACCCTACTCCAGTATTCTTGCCTGGAGAATCCCAGGGACGGCAGAGCCTGGTGGGCTGCCTTCTATGGGGTCGCACAGAGTCGGACACGACTGAAGCAACTTAGCAGTAGCAGCAGCATTGGTGACTCAGCAAACCTTGGCTGAAAACTGAGGCTCTGTTGCCTCTTCCAGGTATTTCCCATCCTGTGTCTCCTTGCAGTCCAAGCCCTTCTCATCTCACCCCCCTTTCACTGCAGCAATATTCTGGCTCACTTCTTCACTTCTGATTTATCCCATAGAGCACTCTTCCTCAGGACTCACCAACAGTTCCCCAGGGACTATTGACCCGAGCTCCATCTTCTCAATGGGTATTTTAAAAAATGTAATTAATTGCTTGAAAAAAAGAGTTCTGGAGTGGGTTGCCATTTCCAAGGGATCTTCCCGACCCAGGAATCAAACCCGAGTCTCCTGTGGCTCCTGTAACAGTAGGCACCTTCTTTACTGTCTGAGCCACCAGGGAAGCCCATGGATGCACAAATGAAACATTTAAACTGAACAAAAGGTACCAGAGAAAGATAAAATCTCTTTTCTACCCTTCTCTGAGTTTTCCTTCCAGGAGCAATCACTGTTAGCAGTTTCTTATACATCCTTGCCCATCTTTGCAGAGATAGTTCGTGGATGCAGTGCTTCCTGATTGGCCTGCAGCTCACCATTGGGCCTGGGGCTCCATCTTCCAACCACTGGGTTGGGGAGCCCGTTTGCCTCCTGGACACTTCTCCCAGAGCTGGGCTCTAAGGACACACCCTTGCAGCTTGCTTCAAGCTGCAGACCTGAAACTGTCCTTGTTCTCTCTCGATTGTCTGGGGCTGCCGGTGTCTGGGACGGACCTTCAGACCACACGCCCCCTGTGGCTCCTGTGAGGGATTCTAGCACTGCTCACCCTCCCTGGAGTGAAGCTCCTTTCTGGTCAGGGGTCCAGTCTGAATCCCACTAATCCTGACTTGGCTCTTTTTGCACCAACCAGAAACTGCTGGAAGTTCTAACTGGTTTTGCTTCTAAACCCACGGTAGGTTGCGCTCCCCATTGATATGGTTGCCAGGAGATAAGCCTGGGATGATCCTGTTCCTGTTTTTGCAATGTCACTTCATCAGCAGGCCTTATTCCTGGGTCCAGGTCTGACCCCTCTTCAAATGATGCATTGGAATGATCTGAGATACAGCTCGGAATGTCCTCAGAGCCAGAGTGCATTTCCTACTAAATTGGGGAAGAGCAGCCACTCTGGGACGCCACCCCCCAACCCAGTTCTGCATCTGACAAGGCAGTAATGATAGCCTTGGCTTTGGAAAATAGCCCTGTAATGACATCAAGAGTCTTAAAGCTGTCTCGAGGGAACATATAAATTACTGTTTTAGTTAGATGCAAAGTACCTTAAGTATAAATAGGAAGACTTTTTAGTTCCTTTAAAATCTACCTAATGAACAATAGGCCTGGAACAGTATTTACTGGAGGTGCTGCGTTAGTGACACTTGGCCTATTTAAAATATTGATTTCGTGGTAAATTCTTATTATATACATAGTTATGCTATATACGTGTGTTATTTATTAGGTATGTTGCTGCTGCTGTGTGTGTGTTCTAGTCGTGTCTGATTCTTTGTGACCCCATGGACTGTAGCCACCCAGGCTCCTCTGTCCATGGAATTTTCCAGGCAAGAATACTGGAGTGGGTTGCCATTTCCTAATCCAGGAGATCTTCCCAACCCAGGGATCAAACTCGCGTCTCTTGCATCTCCTGCATTGGCAGACGGTTTCTTTACCACTAGTGCCACCTTGGAAGCCTCATTATGATTGTTACACATATGCTAACATATATAACTAAGCACATGTTAGACATGTTAATGTTATATATATATTGAGTCAGCCAAAAGTTCGTTCGGGTTTTTTGTTTACAGCTCACTAGAAAAACCCAAATGAACTCTTTGGCCAATCCTATGTATTTATACATGTAAGTCATGTCTGACTCTTTTGAGACCCATGGACTGTAGCCTGCCAGGCTCTTCTGTCCATGTGATTTCCCAGGCAAGAATACTGGGGTGGGTTGCCATTTCCTTCTCCAGGGGATCTTCCTGACCCAGGGATCAAACTCCTGCATTGCTGGCACCCCAGAGATGTACATCCTCTCTCCCTCTTGCATATTCACAATGCATGTTAGCATATCAAAGGCTCTGAGAGGTCCTAGAATAAAATAACTTCTAAACCTTTTGAACTCAAAACTTATTTGGCAATGAAGCCCTTTATGCACGATTCCTGAGTGTTAGTTGCTCAGTCGTGTCCGACTCTTTGGAAACCCATAGACTGTAACCCGCCAGGCTCCGTCTGTCCATGGGATTCTCCAGGCAAGAATATTGGAGTGGGTTGCCATCCTCCTCCAGGGGATCTTCAGGGGTACATATAAAGGATAGTGCTGCTTCAGTTTCTGCATGCAAGTTAACCAATTTATTTGTATACAAACAGCTGGTTCCCTTAAATATTTCATATATCCATTACACTACAAACCAATAACATAATATGCATTATGTATACACGAATAAGCTAATATAAAGAATAGGTGAATTTTTGGAAAAATAAATCACAGTAAAGCTATTATCTATTCCTACATATGACCTAACATTTATATAGTCACATCTTTAAAAAGTCAGTATGTAAAATACATTTCTTTATAAATCAAAGTCCAGTTAGCTGGGCCCCTTCTGTCCTTACTGTCCCATTATTTTTTCCCTAGTAGCCACTTAACAAACTTCCGGCAGGAACCAGAGGGTCCGCTGTTGGTCACTGATATTTTTTTCCTTAAGGAGATATCAATCTCATTAAGCCAAAGAAAGTCTTCTTATTACGTTTTCTCACCTGAGTGATCCAGACTATATTTTCCTCATAGTTTCTTTCCAAATGCTATATGTCTCATAAGTACTAGGTCAGAATGCTATCTTTCTGCTACACAATTGGCTATATCATATATACATGTACTTTTAAAAATATTATTTAAAAATAATAAAAGTCATGCAAAATTGGCATTCTATCCTAAGCCCAAGTATGTTTATGAACTAGCACACAGATTAAAGCCCATAAAACAACTCATTCACAGATGGCTCCTCTCTGGTCATTCAGAGAGCCTCTTAGAGACTGCTATCTCGATGGCCCCGATTTTGTGGTTTTTCCATTTAATAGAAGTTGCCGTGGAAAGGAAGCCGTAAATAAAGACTCCCTGGTCAAGGAGCTAGAGCTCTGCTTTATCTTGGAGAGAACTGGAAGAAACAGCTGAGCGGGGCCTGGCCACCGCAGTCGCTTCTAAGGATTTCTCATTGAGAAGGGAAAATAAGCCTCTGTGAGGGGACTGAGGATTTTTATTGGGAGGTTGGAGTAGAAAGAAAGTTTTGGTCTGAACAATAGTCATCTGTGAAATATTTTTAAAATCCAATGGCAGACAATATTTTGAGACTTAATGATAAACCCTGGAACAAGAATGCCTAGAAAATACATTAGATTACAGTTGGTGTGAGCAAAGCTTGAGAAAAAGCTTGAAAGCAGGTAGCTGGAGTGCAGTATGACTAATTCTCTTTTAAGAAAACCAAGAATCTATTAAAACGGAATACCAGCAAGGTCCTGCTGTATAGCATAAGGAAGTCTGCTCAAAGTTATGTGGCAGTCTGGGTGGGAGGGGAGTTTGGGGAGAATGGGCACATGTATATGTATGGCTGAGTCCTTTGACTGTTTACCTGAAACTATCACAACGCTGTTAACTGGCTATACTCCAATACAAAATAAAAAGTTTATTAAAAGAAAAAAAAAAAGAAAACCAAGAATCTAAGCAAGTAGTTTATAGACTTTTTGATTTCAAGGATAAGGAAAAAAATTCAATTAAAAATATTGATTTTGAAAGCCAACTCTAGTAGCCCATTTTTCTTTTTTGCCCAAATAAGGATAGACTAATTTGGCAAGAATTACCATTGTTTTATTTTTTCCACTAGGAAAAAAAATAGGAAAGCATGATGTCATATTTACACATACAGTTCAACACTTATATACAATTCTTAAAACTGAATGCATTTGGCTTTAATGAAAAACTCTGGACATTGTTCTAATTTTTCTCACGTAAGTTTGCTTTGTTAGATTAGTGTTTTGGAACGCAAAATAGAATAAAATAAAATCTCCTAAACATGCCAAGGAAGTATTGATTATCTTCAGAGAAATTCACATTGGTATTATTAGTTGCCTTATAATATAAAAATATCTCAAACATTGTTTATTTAATTTCTTAGGAAAAAAAAGAACTGAGCTCTGCATTTGATGTACTTAAAAGTTAATGAATGTACTTGAAAGTTAATGATGTACTTGAAAGTTAATGAATACAACCTACATACCCTGATCATTTACAGATAAATATTTACTGATAAGTATTTACAGATACAGTACAAAGAGAAAACTTTAGTACTGAGAGCCTGTGGAGGGAGTAAAAAAGGTGGTATTAATCAGGAAATATTCTTGGTTCTTTTTTAGGAAGGAGGGAGAAAACTGAAGCTGAGAGGCTAAAGAATAATATGAAGCAAGATAAAAGAGCTTCCCTGGTGGCTCAGACGGTAAAGAATCTGCCTGCAGTGTGGGAGACCTGGGTTTGATACATGGGTTGGGAAGATCCCCTGAGGAGGGCATGGCAACCCACTCCAGTATTCTTGCCTGGAGAATCCCCATGGACAGAGGAGCCTGGTGGGCTACAGTCCATGGGGTCACAAAGAGTCGGACATGACTGAAGCAACTTAGCGCACACAGCACAGCCCTGATGTGCTGCCTTTGGAGTCAAAAGCTTTGTTATTTGCCTATAGTTTTGGAGTGCTTTTCCTTCACTTTTCAGGAGAGTTTGATGGATGCACTTATCTACCTGTGGTTGGAGGGGACAGTCGGGACTATGACAGACACAACTGCCTTGGCGTATATCCAGAGAAAATTCCAATTTGAAAAGACACCCACACCTCAAAGTTCATAGAAGAATTATTTATTAACACAATAGCCAAGACATGGTAGCAACCTAACTATTCCTTGACAAATGAATGGATGAAGATGATGTACACATATATATATATAATGGAATATTACTCAGTCATAAAAAAGAATGAAATAAGGCCATTTGCAGCAACATGGACGGACCTAGAGATTATCATACTAAGTGAAGTAAGTCAGAGAAAGACAAATATCATATGACATCCCTTATATGTGGAATCTAAAACAGAATGATATAAATGAACTTATTTACAAAATCAGACCACCTTACCTGCCTCCTGAGAAATCTGTATGCAGGTCAAGAAGCAACAGTTAGAACTGGACATGGAACAACAGACTGGTTCCAAAACAGCAAAAGAGTACGTCAAAGCTGTATATTGTCACCATCCTTATTTAATTTATGTGCAGAGTACATCACACGAAATGCTGGGCTGGATGAAGTACAAGTTGGAATCAAGATTGCCGGGAGAAATATCAGTAACCTCAGATGAAGCCATCCTCATGGCAGAAATCGAAGAACTAAAGAGCCTCTTGATGAAAGTGAAAGAAGAGAGTGAAAAAGTTGGCTTAAAGCTCAACATTAAGAAAATTAAGATCATGGCATCTGGTCCCATCACTTCATGGCAAATAGATGGGGAAACAAGGGAAACAGTGGCAGACTTTATTTTGGGGGGCTCCAAAAATCACTGCAGATGGTGACTGCAGCCATGAAATTAAAAGATGCTTGCTTCTTGGAAGAAAAGCTATGACCTACCTAGACAGCATATTAAAAAGCAGAGACACTACTTTGCTCACCAAGGTCTGTCTAGTCAAAGCTATGGTTTTTCCAGCAGTCATGTACGTATGTGAGAGCTGGACTGTAAAGAAAGCTGAGCGCCGAAGAATTGATGCTTTTGAACTGTGGTGTTGGAGAACTCTTGAGAGTCCCTTGGACTGCAAGGAGATCAAGCCACTCAATCCTAAAGGAAATCAGTCCTGAATATTCATTGGAAGGACTGGTGCTGAAGCTGAAACTCCAATACTTTGGCCATCTGATGCAAAGAACCGACTCATTGGAAAAGACCCTGCTGCTGGGAAAGATTGAAGGCAGGAGGAGAAGGGGACGACAGAGGATGAGATGGTTGGATGGCATCACTGACTCAATAGACATGAGTTTGAGCAAGCTCTGGGAGCTGGTGATGGACAGGGAGGCCTGGCGTGCTGCAATCCATGGGGTGGCAAAGAGTCAGATACAACTGAGCAACTGAACTGAACTGATTTACAAAACAGAAATAGACTCACAGACATAAAAAACAAATTTATGGTTACCAGTGGGGAAAGATGGGGGGGTAAATTAGAAGTTTGGGATTAATATATACACACTACTATATATAAAACAGATAAACCACAAAGACCTACTGTATAGCAGAGGAAACCATATTCAGTATCTTGTAATAACCTATAATGGAAAGGAATCTGAAAAAGATTATATAAATCTCTCTGTATATCTATATAGCTGAATCATTTTGCTGTACACCTGAAACTAACACAATATTGTAAATCAACTATAATTCAATTAAATAAATAAAAATAAATTTTAAAAATCTAGAATACTACACTTTCAAAAAAAAGAGATACCCCTAGATGGCCATGCTATCGGCCATTCTTAATAAGCTAGATTTTTACAACTTGCCCGCAACTCCATTTTCAGGTGAGAGTAAAAGAGCTGGGTCTTACACATGGAAGACTCTGTATGATCTGGTATGTTCACTGAGGACAAAAATTTAAAAAATAGGTTCTAAATTTTTTTTGATTTGTTGATGAAACTGATCAATTTCCTTCTAATAGTGATATTATTTTATCAGGGGGCATTTCTATTTCCCCACTTTTCTTAAGCATTTGAATTCTATTAACTTTGTGAAATGATTGGAAAGTACTAAAGACCAAGCCTGGTAAAAGGTTAGCTGCCATCATCCAAATAGTTGGTACAAGATTATTTGTGGACCATCCCCAAATGAGGCTATTTTAGAAAACAAGGGGGAATAAAGACTAAGATAAAAGACTAAATATTTAGAATCTTTGGTTGCACTGACAGAAAAACCAAATAAAACTGATATACACAAACAGCACAATGTATTATCAACACACCACTGGCTATCTCATAGAAACTAAAGATGTGACTTAGGAACAGGCAGAATCTAGGGTCTGAACAGTCAGGATCCTCTGATTCTCTGGATGTTCCATCATTTGGTCAGAAGTCTCCTTCCAAAATAACCAAGATGGTTAACTGGGTTGATGTGATAACATAGCAGTTATCAGAAGACTGTGTGCATGGATGGTGTGGGGAGAGTAGAACAGGAAGAAGATTCTGTTTTCAGAAGAGATTTGTATCAAATAAATCAGAGATGTCCACCTGATTGAAAAAATAGTGAAGAAGCTAGACAGCAAGAGAAAATGGCTTGTCAAGTTTCTTGACTGTTTATAAATAACCAAGATCAGTTTCAAGGGTAAAGTAACACCCCCTCCCCGCCCATTTAAAAAAAATTTTCTTCATTTAAGGACATCCTTTGAAAGATGTACCAACAAATAGCAAACTGTAAGCCACTTGGCCTATTGTGCAATGCTTAATTACTAATCTTCATTGCACACTCATCATATGCAAAGAACTTTTCTGGATTTTGAGCTATGGGAAAGAAGTTGCAAACATGACTAGGTCCCTCCTTCAAGGAGTTTACACTTTAGAAATCTGGAGAAGGAAAAGTTTAAAGCAAGCTATCATAACTAAGTCAACCTAACATAAGGACAGATTGCTATATCCCATATTTTCCTCTAAAAAAAAAAAAAAGAATTTGTGGTCTTAAAATAGTACATGATGCACCACGATTCACAGCCTGAACTACATTTGAAGTCAGTCAGAAGGTGTCCTCAACCATACCCTGCAGACTGATCACACACACCACCACCTGGATTTAGCGGAAGATTTTCAAATGCATCTTTTTCTTTCTTTCTTTTTTCTTTTTCTTTTTTTCGAAATGCATCTTTTTCTGTGTCTCTGTTTCTCACTGGCTTTTTGGAAAAATACCAGAGAGGAAAGGAAACCGTAGGTTATTTTTATAAGTATGCTTGCACATTCACCATCATCATCATCATCCACAAGCCTGGCTTTTAAAAGCCTGGGACTTCCCTGCAGGTCCAATGGCTAAAACTCCGAGCTCCCAAGGCAGGGGTCCCAGGTTCAATCCCTGGTTAGGGAACTAGATCCCACATGCCCGCAACTAAGACCTGGCACAACCAAATACATAAAAAAAAAAAAAAAAGTCTGAGGGGCAGAGGGGCGAAAAAGGAGCTGGTGAGAGGAGGTTTTGGCGGAGGATTCCAGCAGGTGGCGCTTGTCTCCTCCTCCGAGGTTAGAACTTTGAACTCACCCTAGACTACTGAGGGAATCAAGAGGTACTTACTCAGCGCTCAGTCAGTGCAAGTGACATCGACCATGCGGTACTTTAGATCATCACCTTTCCGCATCACCGCTTAAAACACCATCTCCCCCTCCACCAAGGGTTGAATTATTTTCTTATTTGACCTGCATCCTCTTCCCTTAGCTAAGTCCCTCACAAGGTCGCTGCTCAAGACTTGGGTATAGAGCCTTAGAGAGTTGGAACCGAAACTTCAGAAAGGAGGGGGACGTTATTAACCTTCCAACTGTTCTACTCTTAGGCTGTCAGAAGTTCTGATGCCCCTGGTGTTGGTCTGGGCAGAAGGTGAACAGGGGCTAAAAGAAGCTCACAAGGTCACCTTGACGAACACCTGTGCGCAGGCTCCAACCGGGACCGGGTTATTTTATAGTTGGGGTCACTGCCTTTCTGACCCCTCCAACTCCACCCAATTCCGGGCTCAGCCAGCCACAGCCAGCCCCTCTTCCTCACACGACAGTGGGTTCTGTCCACCATAGAAACGACCTGCATCTTGAAAACTCCTTCCTTTCTGTGCCTGTAGTTTTCTGCCATCGCTCAGAAAACGCTCTGCTCCACTCCTAAGCTGTTCGCAGCGGCGTCCAGCCCCGGCGTTTACAGGAGCGCAAGCCTAGAGTCCGAAGGCTCTCCTTTCAAACCCAGCTCCGCCTCTGACTGCCTGGGTGACCTCAGACGGGTTTCTTCACTTCCTCTGTGGGCTGAGGGAAACAATTTTTCCGCTCACGGGGTCCCCTAGATTCCTGAGATCACGAACGCCGACAACGGAGACCAGCGTCTGGCCCACTGGAGGTGCCCAAACGCTAGGGGCGGGGGTCGTCTGTTAGCCTGATCCTACCGTGAAACACTGCCTCTGGGGGTTGGGAGGGGACTGGAGGTCAAAGAATCCGAATAATTCGCAGAATTGAGATAGCCTCTTGCCTACCCCGTGATCTCCCCGCGTCCAGCCCCAAGCGAGTACCGGGGCAGCCCGGCGCCGGCGCGCGGCAGCAGCCGGGGCCCGCGCCCGGGGCGGCGGAGGCAGGCTCGGGGCTGGACTGACGGCTCCGCGGGAAGGCGGAGCAGAGAGCGGGCGGCGGAGGAGGGGAGAGCCGCCGGGAGGAGGGCGCAGGGGCGGGAGGAGACACATGCGCGCTGCCCGCCGCCGCCGCCGCCGCCGCCGCCGCAGTCCTTAGCTTCCCGGGGACAGGAAACCTTCGAGACCGCGCTGCCACGGCCGCCTCCGCCTCTCGGCTCCCGGTTCCGCGCGCCTGCCACACCCTCCGCCCCTCCTCCGGCATCTCTCGGCGGAGCGCCGCGGGGACTCGGCCCCGGGCTGTCGTCTCCCGTTCCGGGGGGGAAAGGTGTGACCTCCCCCCGCAGGAGCGGCGCGGCGGGGCGGGGGGGGGCCCGGGAGAAGATGGCGACGCCGGGAAGCGAACCCCAACCTTTCGTGTCTGCCCTGTCGGTGGCTACGCTGCACCCCCATCATCATCCCCACCACCACCACCACCACCACGGAGGAACCGGAGCCAGCGGCGGGGCCGCGGGAGGCGGCGGCGGCGGCGGCGGCGGCGGCGGCGGGGGCTTCAACCTGCCCTTGAACCGGGGGCTGGAGCGCGCGCTGGAGGAAGCGGCCAACTCCGGGGGCTTGAACCTCAGTGCCAGGAAACTGAAGGAATTTCCCAGGACCGCGGCCCCCGCTCATGACCTCTCGGACACGGTGCAGGCAGGTGAGAGAGGGCCGAGGGCGGGCGGTGGGTGTGGGTGTTTGGCGGGCTGTCGTGCCTTCCCCGACGCGGTGGCCAGTCTGAGATCTGGCCTGACCTGGGGGTCCAGCGGCCCGTGCTGTTCCGAGGCAGGGACCCGCGTGGGCGGTCCGGCCCGAGGAGAGCCGGGCTGCTCCGGGCCGCCGAGCCCGCGGGCGCGTGGGTCCCCCCCGCCGCTGCTGCGCCGGGGAAGTGGCCACTGGACTGGGACTTGCGGGCGCGCCGCGTGCGCGCAGTGGAAGTGGGAGGTTTCGGGAGGCTGCGGCCGCTTCCTGGGCCCGGCGCAGGGGCTGGGGACCCGGGCGCCGCGTCTGCGCCTCCAACCCGGGCAAAGCCCTCTTTGCGCCGAGGCGCCGCCCGTCCGGGTTGGGAAGCCTCTAGACAAAGGTGGCGCGCCCTCCGCCGACCCGAGGGCACCGGCGCAGTTCCGCCGGGCCCCCCTCGGCGACACCACCGAGCGATCGGGCGACTTGTGCCCGCGGCTTCCTCTTCCTGCGTCTGTGTGAGGGAGCGGCGGCTCTGGTCGCGAAACCAAATCGCAGCCGCTTCGCCGGGCTGTCCGCTCGCTGGTTCTTTGCCTCCAGCTCACCGCCCACGCGGTTTGGTCCTGCCACTGAAGCTACCTCGTACTCAGTAATCCGATCTTTGCGGGGGCCCTGGAAGAGACGGCAGGGTATATTTAAAAAAAAAAAGTAATTAAAGTGCGCTGGTTTCCACCCGTGAGCCCGACAAGTTGTAACTCGCGCCAATGAGCATACACCGTTTTCAAGTTATGTCGTGTGTTGACATATTTCTGAGAGGTCGGCTTTCCCTTTGGTAGTTGGAGTTACTGGAGCAGGATCTATAAACAGGAAGGAGGCTGGTGGAATGCGATTCGGGCCTTGGGATCCAGGTAGAACTGCCTGGGTTCCCCGCCGTCGGGTTTCAGTTCTTTGGAGGAGGGTTTGTATCTTGCCTCCCAGCATTTCCCAGAGCAGTGGGTACCCCATTTGGGAACCACCAACCAGACCTCCTGGCTGTCGTTGCGTCACAGGCCGAGTGTCAGACCCCTGGGATCCTGGATGGCTTGACTGTCAGCTCTAGATCTGTTTCCTCCGCTGCGGGAGGGTGGGGGTGGGGAGAGGGGACAGACAGTGGCCTTTTGGAGCTAGATTCCAGCGCTCCCCTCTTAATTCAATGCACGTTTATTAAGAGTCCTAATGAATATTCAGACAAGACTTCTGAGTTCACTAGAGGCAGAAAGCACTCTTTGGGGTCATTAAACTTTGCAATTTGGATCTAGGGATAGTCAGGAATGGGCAAAAAGGAGGGAATTTCCAGAGTTGAGTTGTCAACAGCTGGGGAGGTTCTTGATTGGACCACTTAGATGCAGTTTCTCAAGTGGAAGTTATTCCAAGAATTGCCTGAATCATTAACTTAGGAAAAAAGTCCGTTGTTAAGTTGGACTTCCCTTTTGCGGCAGATTGTAAGGTGAGCTATGGCAGGATTGGATATGACTGCTGAAAATGTAGCTGGCAGGATATTCATTTCATTGGATATGAACATGGAGCTTGCAGGACCAATAATAATCTGTGTCTGTAAGTTCAGAAGGAGGCAATGAATAGTGTTCCTCTACTTCTGAGGTTTATTTCAAAGTTGGGTGAACTTGATGTGTTTGCCCTACTGGTGTTTCTTGGAGAAGACCGGTGCTTTTAAAAGCAGAGACCACCTCTTTCAGTTCAGACCTAACTGTGTGAAGCATGGTGGTGTTTAAAACACGATTTCCGTTGTCCTTTCTTTGCTTGTTTGTGGTGAGCTGTGCTTGTGAGTTCTGCAAGATTTTAATTCGAAACCTCACTTGCACATGTTCTATGTGCAGAAAATTCTAACTAGTTAAATCTTGGAGGCTTAACCTTAGTGACAGTGAACTGAAAATGTTAGTTCCTCAGTTGTGTCTGACTCTTTGACACCCCATGGACTGGGCCCACCAGGCTCCTCTGTCCATGGAGCTCTCCAGGCAAGAATACTGGAGTGGATAGCCATTCCCTTTCCCAGGGATTGAACCTGGGTCTCCTGCACTGCAGACAGTCTTTACCATCTGAGCCGTCAGGGTTAACTCCCTATGGATAAAGGCAGTGTTAATTATGGGAGGAGGAATGACACTGGAGTTTGTTGGAAGTTAGGACAACTCTTGAAGTAAAGAGTATTCAATGTAGACAGCTCGTTTACATGAAATTTCATTACCCAAATGTGTTAAAGAGTTGCTTTTGCAAAAACATTTTTGCCTCAGGTCAAAGCTGGGTGTAAACCAGTTGTGTTCTGCCCTTTGCTCTGTTTACTCAGAGCACTGTTCCTTATTTGGAAGAGCAAAACTCGAAATAAAGCAAGAGTTAAAACTACCTCCAGTGTGCACAGTGCTGACATTTCCTGCATGTAAGAGTTTTAGAAGAGTGGAGTGTCTGAATAGTAACATATACAATAGAGACAGTGGATTCTCTGGGGTTCATATTTAGTTTACAGAACATCTCTTAAAATCAGAAGGACACACAAAGATCCTTGAAGACCCGAGATGTAAAGTGGACTTTTTCATAAATTTTGTAAGACAGGGAGTGACAGAGAAAGCTTTATCTCCCCATTCAGTTGTATAATTCAGGCCATTTGGTTTATGCCTTGTAAAAGTAACTCTTCTGGCAGCCACCCTAAGCAGAACTGCCCTCTTGGGTAATGTAGCTTATCTGGCCAGGAGTTGAAAACCCAGATGTAAACATAGAAATATAGAAGCCCAGGGCTGCTCAATAGATGTTTAAGCTCTGTTAATCAAGTGCATACATCCCTTTCATAGGAAAAAACCCAACACTCTTAGGCCTTCCCCCTTTCTTTGAGCCAATCAATTTACTCATATTTGAGTGCAAATAGTTTGGTCGTCAGGATCCAGACTTCTGGCTGGTGAGCTGGGGAAAGAAGGGCTGTGTGTTAGCACAGGTGACCCTGGCTGAATGGAAGAGCCACTATGAGCTCTTGGACTGGGCTCTGCATCACCCTGCTGGGTCCTTGTGAAAAGCACGTTCAGATCCTCCTGTACAGCTGGGGAGAGTTGAGTAATACATGCTCAAGGTCGTCGCTCTACTTAGATGCTAAACCAGGGATGGAACCCTGATGAGTTCACTCTAGTGTGTGTGTTCTTGACCATGGTGCTAGTGGTAAAGAGTCTGCTTGCCAGTTTAGGAGACATAAGAGACGTGAGTTCGATCTCTGGAGGAGGAAACAGCAACCCACTCCAGTGTTCTTGACTGGGAAATCCCATGGACAGAGGAGCCTGGGGAGGGCTACAGTCCATAGGGTTGCAAAGAGTTGCACACGACTGGAGCAACTTGGCATATACGCACACAGGGAAGGGGTGGAGAGGAGTAAAATCCAGGAGGGTACCTGGAGACTCATTCAACCAACATTCGTTCTGCAAGTACCCACCAAGCACTGCTCAGTGCCAGGCACTGTTCTAGGTACCAAGGATACAGCAGAGACCAACAGAGACTCCCTTGACCTCTTCTGATAGAGTTCTCATTCTCCTTGTCGGTGAGGGTGGAGATAATTGAAGAAATAGATTTTGAAGGATGAACTGGGAAGACTTATAGGAGATGTACGCTATCTTGGTTTAGAAATATACACTCTGCCTTGTATTAAAGGTGACTTGCAGTAGCTTGTAAAATAGCACAAATGGTAGTAATAAATACGAACTGATGCAGAAAGTCAGGTCTGAGAAAAAAGTACACAAATACGTTCATTGGGAAAGCAAACTTGTTGTTGTTGTTCTAGTGCTGATTTATTAAATAGTGTCATTTGGGGATAAGGAAGTTCCAAAGGGTGTTTGTATGACTGAAATGAAGTGACTTGAAAAGAGGAGTAAGAAAAGAGTCTGTCTCAGGCTGATTGCTGGAGGTCCTGGAAAATGAAAAGGAAAATCTTGGATCCGATGTACAGAACAGTTGTTGAAAGTTGGTCACATTAAGAAGAGAGTGGGGTATGTTATTGCTGATATCTCTTTTTGGGGTGGCTGGAAGCAGGAAAGGCGATATGGGAAATGCAGGGCTCGCCCAGGCAGGAATACAGATGAGAAAAGTACTCAGTGAGGTCCTGTAAGTGCCAGTGCTGGTGCTGGAGGAGGTGCAGAGAGTAAGATGCGACAGGAGCACACGTGAGATGCCACGTGATCTTTTTTTAAAATAAAATCCCTGCATCTTCTTTAAATATATACGTGTATATATATATGTAATTTTCTATTTATGTGTTTATTTACTTTTGCCTGGGCTGGGTCTTGGCTGCTGCGCAGGCTCTTCTCTAGTTGCAGCAAGTGGGGGCTCCTCTCCAGTTGCCGTGTGGGGGCTTCTTGTTGGCCGTGGCCTCTCTCGTGGCAGAGCACAGGCGCGAGGTCATGTGGGCTCCATTGTTTCGGCTCCCGGGCTCTAGAGCGCAGGCTCAACAGTTGTGACCCACCGGCTTAGTTGTTCCAAGGCATGTGGGATCGTCCCAGATCAGGGATCGAACCTGTGTCTCCTTCATTGGCAGGTGGATTTTTTTTTTTTTTTTAACCACTGAGCCACCAGGGATGCCCCCTTTATTTTGCATCCTTTAATTTCAAAACAAAACATGAAAAACACGATACACAGCCTTTAATTCCCCCTGTCACATGTGGGAAGGAACAGGGTTTGAGGCCCTGGTATCCTGCCTTAGACAGAAGGATGGAAATAAAACCACTGGACATCAGCAAAGGGGAGCAGGTGGGCCAGGCCGCCGGGGCTGCTGCTGCTGGGGCGGCCACGGGAACCGGGAAGCCGTGGGGACCTCAAGGTGCGACGCCGGTGGCACAGATAGACATTGTCTGCAAAATTCAGAAAAAAAGGTCATTTTAGTTAAACTGGCTGGGAAAGACTCTGCTAACCTGAGGTTTGGGTCAGGTTTTGTAGGCTGGCTTGGTTTTGGATGGAAGTCCGCACGCACATTCTGTGGTTGGAAAGATGGTGTGAATGTGGGGTGTGCCTGACAGTCTGAGATCTGCTGTGCGTACAAGTGAGACGGGTGTTCAGGCCGTCACCGTGCAATGGGGTGACGCGGCACAGGGCTCTTAGGACCCTGTAGGGCACCGCGGATTACTGGGGCCTGGGATATGTCAGCCTGTGGGACTAAGGCCCTGGTCTGTCTGCGATACCTCTCTCAAATATCTACAGAGGCAAAGACTCTTCTCTGAGATTTGTGGCTTCTCTGTTGAAGCCTGAGTCCCCCTGCCACACTCCCATCCTGTCTCAACTGAATCCTTGGGATATTAGCTTCCTTTAGTCACTGGGATGGACCCAAGACTTGATGAAATCTATCTGGTCTCAAAAACTATTCCATAATTTTGGCCGTAAAGATTTTTCATTATGAATGTAATGAAACTTGAAATCACACTTGTTTTTGTAGAACATGATGTTCTTTTGTAGTTATGCTTTGTTTCAAATTATGTTTCTGCTATTGAATTGATTAGTCACTGTGCTATAACGATCATTTATAGTTGTAGTCACTCTCATTTAAATGGCTATATTCATCACATATATTGACTATTAATACTTCAAAAACAAGGAGTCACAGCTTTTCCTCCCTTTTATTATTGTTGTTGATCAGTTTCACTGTTGTTGTTTAATCACTAAGTTTTATCTGACTCTTTGCAACCCGATGGACTGTAGCCTGCCAGGCTCCTCTGTCCATGGGATTCTCCAGGCAAGAATATTGGAGTGGGTTGCCATTTCCTTCTCCAGGAGATCTTCCAGGACGAGGGACTGACCCCGTGTCTCCTGCATTGACAGGCGGACTCTTTACCGCTGAGCCACCAGGGAAGGCCAGGTTTCACTGTGGTTTAGTCGCTCAATCATGTCCAACTCTTTGTGACCTAATGGACTGTAGCTGCCCGGCTCCTCTGTCCATGGGATTTCCCAGGCCAGAACTCTGGAGTGGGTTGCCATTTAGGGGACTTCTAGTAGTCAAAGCTGTTAGCACTGCCAGGCCTCCGTGTGCATGGTGGCTCTGCACCACAGCCACGCGTACTCTCCCACGTTTCTGTGTGTGGCAGGAGCAGTCTCCACAAACACACCTGCATTCTTGTTGCTTGCATCGTGGGCCGCTCTTTATTGAAAAGGCAAGAACACGATAATCATGTTTCCAGAATAACAGCATGCAACCATAGGCCACAAAACCTCTGGGAATTTTTGAGCTGTGCCAGTTTATAAAGGTCAGCCCAGGGTTTGACCGTCATTGAAAGTATTCCACCGGCTAATTTGTTAGTCACTGTGACATCTTATTTGTTTTTTTGGTGAGTGTCTGTTATTAGGCAAAATTTTGGCATAACCTCACTATTTAAAAATTTTAACTTCAATTGTTGACTAAGAATTTTTTTTTTTTTTTTGAGTTCTGTTGCAACTTAAAATTTTCATGCTGTGGTTTAGCAGTTCTTTGGTTTTAGCATTTAAAGGGTAGGTAAGCATTTAAAATGTAAACACTAACATTTGAAATCCATGTTAGTGTTGATTGGTGCAGAGGTTAATTACCTTTGCTCTTGCTGTGTGTGAACACAGCTGGTCTCTGCTGGTGTGAACAAAGGCTTAGAAGTTGTTAGTCAACTTCGTCATTACTTATCAATATTTAAACACAAGTTGCTTCCTTTTGCATGCACTTTTCTATTATTCCCCTTTTTCATATCTATGTATATCTATTGACCTATATCCATAGATATAACTATGATGTCTATAAGTTATATAGATATAACTATTTACCTATACCTATAGGTGTATTTATATACCTGTATTAATTGGTATATATCTATATACTTGGATGTACTGGTGCTCAAGACGGTAAAGAATCTCTCTGCAGTGTGGGAGACTTGGGTTCAATCCCTGGGTTGAGAAGATCCCCTGGAGAAAGGAATGGCAACCCACTCCAGTATTCTTGACTGGGAAATCCCATGGACAGGAGCCTAGTGGGTTACAGTTCATGGGGTTGCAAATAGTCGGACATGGCTGAGCAACTAACACACACACAGATCTATATACTTACATCTATATACATTTATATGTGTGTGACTTGCTTAGCCAAAAAAGAAAGCCCAACTATATTTACATACCCGATGCCTTTATTTATGTACAGTTTATAAGTAGTGTGGAGGCATTTACTATTGCTACAAACTTCTTGTTGTATGAAAGTTCTGTGGCACCAAATTTTTCATTTGCTATATGAATTTCTTTGGCTAGAGATAATAGGTATAAAGACTTTTTATATTTATGCTGGGCAGCATTTACTTTCTCTTAATATCTTCCCAGAGTCATCTCCTCCTGGCGCTTTGTTGAGTCTGCTTTTCCAGAGACCTGGCGATTTAAATGGCAGAAATGCTATGAACTCTGCTTAAGGTGCTTATGGGGTTGTCGGTTGCGTCACATGACTTGAACTTTTGTCTGTGCCTCATAGAATTCTGTTTGTGATGCTACTTGCCAGATCTGGCTTAGCTTTTTGGAAGATTAGACTTCTGCCTTAGAAAGGCATTGGGGAAAGCTGGCCTGGGCTTAGGTCTGGTACTGCCACCACGATTACCGTTTGCGAGCTCTTTCAGTGATGGTGTCACTTGTTGGAATTCAGGTGATTTGGAGTTAACTGTGATGTTTATTTCAAATATAAAATTATGTGTGTGCTCAGTCATGTCTGACTCTTTGCGGCCCCATGACTGTAGCCCGCCAGGCTCCTCTGTCCATGGGAGGATTTTCCAGGCAGGAATACTGGAGTGAGTTGCCATGTCCTTCTCCAGGGGATCTTCCCGACCTAGGGATTGAACCCTCGTCTCTTTCACTCTGGCAGATTCTTTACCAATAGCACCCCCTGGGAAGTCTCTATCGTAAAAGGCTTAAGGATGTAAGACCCAAAACCCAACTATATTTACATAGCTGATGTATAATTTATAAGAAAGTCAAGAGGCTTCTGTTTTATTGCTACTATTTTTCGTGCGTGGCGTGGAAGGGTTTTTGCAGCAGAATTTTCAGTTGCTATGATATTTCAGAGAAGTTTTTGTGTGTATGTGGTGTGAATTGTTTAACCAAAAAAAGAAAAAAGGCAAGAGAGAAAAGAAAGAAAAAAAATAAGAATGGTCAGGATTCCATGTAAGCCTTAGGCCTGCCAATAGAGATGCAGGCCTGAAGCGTGTCTGTGTTCTCTTCATCTTAATTTCAGAGTTCAGTAGTATTGCTTCCATATACTGTAGTAAGAAGTCGTACATTTGGAAACCATCTGTTCCCACAAAGTAATTCAAAAATCGAGTGAGATTGTTTACATGGATAGAAAGTCGAAGAACTGTGAGAATTTGGCTTCTCTTGCTTTTACTGCAAGCAAGTAGAAGTGAGATGCCTTTCTCAAAGTCAGATTCCTGGGTGTGCTCCTACTTTTTCCTATCTGGGTCCTCCATTGGTCATAAAGGAGGGATACTGGGACCAAAAAAAAAAAAAAAAATTGGAGACAAGCAGTGTTTGGTTTGCATCATAGAAACGTTTTAATTTGGGGTTGCTGAGAAATTATTGTTCCTATGTTCATAGGAGATTGATACTGAGCCAGGTTAATTTATGGTACCTGGAACCCTTCCAGGATGTTCCGGGGTCAGGCTTTATAATTTTGGAAATCTTCTTTGATATTTGCTTTCTTCCTTCTGCTGTGCTTCCTCAGTCTCTTTGCTGGAGGGGCCCTAAGACCTTGTGACTCGAAACACAGTCCGTATCTCTCTGGCCCAGTGAGCCTTGAGGTTCCCCTTGACTGTTCTCCCCAGAGGGGCAGAGGGAAGCCCCATCTTGGTTTTCTTAATCCTCTGGCTTCTCCTGTGGTCTTGCTTTTGACAGCTGACCTCTGCAGCTCTGGCCATGGAGTTTTGCCACGCAAGGTATTCCTCCAATGTTCCTTTTTTAAAAAAAAATATTCTATGTATTTATTTTATTGGAGTATAACTGCTTTACAGTGTTGTGCTGGTTTCCGCTGTACTACAGTGTAAGTCAGGTCTGTGGGTGCATATGTCCCCTCCCCCTTGAGCCTCCCTCCCACCCCTGTCCCAGCCCTCTAGGTCCTCAGGGAGCACTGAGCTGAGCCCCCTTGCGATACAGCAGCTTCCCACTCGCTGTCTGGTGTATATGCCAGTGCTGCTCTCCCTGTGCGTCCCCACGCCCTTTGCCTCCCGTGCCCACATGTCCATTCTCTACATCCTCCAATGTTCTTCCCTATTTTTTGATGTTGATGCTGCACAGCCTTACAAGTAGCATCAGTATATCTTACCTGGTTCCGTCAGCCTGGCTCTGATTTACTGCATTTTCTCTCTGCAGGCAACTGCGATGAGTTCAAAGATAGCATCTCCCCTTGCAGACTGCCTGACTTGGCCTTTCTTCCCATTGCCCGCATTTCCCTTTTCCAGGTCATTTCCCTCGCTTCACCCCTCCACCTCCCCACCTTCTGCCCTGGAAAAGCATGAAAGTGAAGTTGCTCAGTTGTGTCTGACTCTTTGTGACCCCACGAACTGTAGTCTACCAGGCTTCTCCATCCATGGGATTTTCCAGGCAAGAGTACTGGAGTGGGTTGCCATTTCCTTCTCCAGGGGATCTTCCCAACCTAGGGATCGAACCCAGGTCTGCCGCATTGGAGGCAGACACTTTACTGCCTGAGCCATCAGGGAAGCCCTTCTGCCCTGGACGAGTCTACTTAACCCTGCTCCCATTTGGTCAGTCCCCAGCCTCCTCAAGACAGGGGGCTCCCTGGCAGCCCTTCCATGTAGATCTGAGCACAGAATCAGGCGCAGCTTTAAGACACTTTGGCATTATTTCCTTATGGTGCTTTTTTGTGAATTATTGCCTTCATCTCTGGTACTTTCCCCATGCTTAAACTCTTTCCTCCTTTGCTGGCCCGTGAGGTCTGGCTCGGCAGGGATTTTCCCTTAGTTTTGTGTGTGCCCTCCATACAAGGGACAGAAAGTGCTAGATTATTATCAGTGCACTGCTCCTCTCCTCTTTCCTACTCGAAGCCGTCTCTTAGTCCCTGCACTTTCAGTCCGTCATCTTGGATCTGCCACGACGCACGGTTTGCTGATCTGATGCCGTTTTTTTGGTCCTCACCTTTTTTTTTTCCCCCACACGGCATCTTTTTGCTTCTCAGCCATCACCCCACTCTACTAGTTGGCTCAGGCTGCTGTAACAAAATACCGCAGACTGGGTGTCTTAACAGAAGTTTATTTCCTCACTGTTCTAGAGGCTGAGAGTCCAAAGTCAAGGTGTCGGCGGGGCTGGTTTCTCCCAAGGCATCTCTCCTGGGCTTGTGGGTGGCCAGCCTGCCCCTGTGCTCCTGTGACCTTTCCTCTGTCCTTGAGCGTCCCTGCTGTTTCCTTGTGGGTCCGTGTTTCCTCTTCTTATGAAGACACCGGTCACACTGAATTAGTGCCCGCCCATAACCCACTCGTATAACCTTGTGAGCGGTTATACAACTTGAGAGGCCTGATCTCCAAATAGATCATGTTCTGAGGAACTGGGGCTTCAGTGCACGAATCTAGGGGAACTCGATTCAGCCCAGCACACACTCCTCCTGGCCTGGATACAGTGACTGTGCTGTGTAAGCCTGCCCTCCCAGGAGGCCTGGGCCAGGCCTGTCTTATTCCCCGCAGTAAATGTTTCTGAGTACCTGATGTCCTGTAAAAGGAAGGGGCCACATACACACTTAAAAATGGGTGACTCTGACTAAAGTCTGGGTCCCCCTTCTCCCCACAACCTCGCTCAAATTTAGAATCTTGTTTTTGGTGGTTGGTGGGTCCCTAGAGTTATTCTTTCTCAACAGGTAAGAGTACTTTCTTCAACATTTGCCAAGTGTTTGATAAGCCAGATTACATCCAGAGGTCGAGTTGTCATGACTTCTGAGAGGGACAGGTGGGAGTTTTATTGTATCAAATGTCGCTTGAAGTTAACAGTTGAAGTGAGTAACAGGTTTTGAGCACTTAGCAAGGGTAGCAGCTGTGGACGAGGAAAAAAAATAGAGATATAGTTGTCCCTGTAGATTTTGCAGAATTGGGTAAGGACTCAAGTAACGTATTTGGAAGACTGTTGTTTTGTTGCTGATGTGTCTGCTTCTTTTGCGACCCAGTGGACTGCAGCCCACCAGGCTCCTCTGTCCATGGGGCTTTCCAGGCAAGAATACTGGAGTGGCTTGGCATTTCTTTCTCCAGGGGATCTTCCTGGCTCCTGAACTGCAGGTGGATTCTTTACCACTGAGCCATCTGGGAAGCCCCGAAAGTACTGTATTCTCAGTAACTTAAGTGTCATTTTCAGAAAAAGCCTTTTAGTCCTTAGCCTAAGGGACTGTCTTCCCTGTTGTGTAGCTTAGAGGTTAAAAATCAGCTCTCTTGAGCCTCAAAGACCAGGGTCCAAATCTTGGTATTGTCGATTGTTAACTGTGTCACTCTGACCAGATAACTTAAACTCGGAGTATCAGTTTCCTGTGACCTGATGTCTTACCTGTAAAATGGGCGCAATGGATACTGAGTCGTGTTGTGAGGACAATGCTTATAACAATGATAACAACACTATCAAGTTCTTTCCTGTGTCAGGCATTGTTCCATGTCCTTTATATGTAAACAGATATATTAAATATATGTAGTATATACATTTCCTCATTTAATTCTTGCTGAGTGGTCTGTTTTAACTGTAGTAGGAGCTCAATATCTCCTTACCTTCCCAACTGCCATTTGGGTTCCACCCAACTTCCGATATCCAGTTGAAATCCACCTGCCTCTGAAAATGCCTTTCTTGACCACTGTAGCCTGAAGAGGGAGTTTCTCGATAACTAGAAATCACCCCTTCACATCTCTCCCTGGTTTAATGGCTGAGGACACTGAGGCTCAGAGAGCTTAAGCCACTTGCCCAAGGTTACACAGCAGGGTGGTGGACACCTCCCAGCCAGGAAGCTCCCTCCCTCCTTAGACTTCTCAGGTCAGCCCCACCCAGACCATCCAGGAGGAGCCCCACCCAGACCATGCAGGAGGAAGGACTCTAAAAGAAAAAAAAAAATACTGTGAAACCTTTAATAACATGTGGTCCAAAGCTGGGGAGAAAAAGATAGGAAACGAAGCGCAGTTACAGATTAAACGTGTTAGTTCAGGATTTTACAGCATGTGGTTTGGAGGACATGCTTGGGCTCCATGTAAATTGGATCCCAAAGTACTGACAGACGCGTGGGGCAGTCCCACCCAGACTCAGGCCTGGAGGTCCGCCTGTCAGAGCAAGACTTTTCTCAGCACTTGGAATCCATTTTCCTGTGGAAATAAAGTAGTAAGTGGTGGTTTGGTTCCCCCGCCAACCCTCCCTTTAACCCTGGCAGAGCTGGGCCTTTGGAAAAATGCAGACTCCCTTCTGACATGGAATTCTGCATCAGGATGTGAAACTCTTGCCTCTGGGCGATTGCTCTCTTCCCTGAGGCCGTTCTGACCCAATGTCAGAAAGCCCAGCTCCCTCCCAGGCCCCTTGGTCAGCGGGCCCAGCAGACTGGGTGTCCCTTCCACCCGGTGCGGGGAGCCGGCTGCTGTGCTGTGCGTGTGTACTCAGCCATGTCCCACTCTTTGCGACCCCGTGAATCGCAGCCCCCCAGGCTCCTCCGTCCATGGAATTTCCCAGGCAAGAATACTGGAGCGGGTTGTCATTTCCTTCTCCAGGATATCTTCCTGACTCAGGGATTGAACCCGCATCTCATGTGTCTCCTGCACTGGTAGATGGATTCCTTACCCCTGAGCAACCCAGGAACCTCACGTGGGCATAAGTCAGGGGCCAGCTCTGGGGCTCAGTGAGGCATCCAGACGTGAGACGAGTTGGTCTGGGAAATGCCCCGTGCAGGAGACAGGCAGGGATGGAAACGCTGCTCTGCCTAGTTGGTGTATTTTTTACATATTATTCCCCCAGGTTATTAATTTTAGAATTTAAAGCAAATTGCTGAGTCTTGCTGAACTTCAGGTGGGTAATTTGTTTTGTTTTAATATTTATTTATTCGGGTGCATAGGGTCTTAGTTGTGCCACACAGGATCTTTAGTTGTGGCGTGTGGGATCTAGTTCCCTGACTAGGAATCGAACCCAGGCCCCTGGCACTGGGAGTGTGGAGTCTTAGCCACTGGACCACCAGGCAAGTCCCCAGGTTTGTAATTTGTTGATGGTGAAAATACTCTTTTCCAGATGCTCAATATCACTCATTATCAGAGAAATGCAAATCAAAACCACAATGAGGTACCATCTCACTCCGGTTAGAATGGCTGCTATCAAAAAGTCTACAAGCAATAAATGCTGGGGAGGGTGTGGAGAAAAGGGAACCCTCTTACACTGTTGGTAGGAATGCAAACTAGTATAGCCACTATGGAGAACAGTGTGGAGATTCCTTAAAAAACTGGAAATAGAACTGCCATATGACCCAGCAGTCCCCCTGCTGGGCATACACACCGAGGAAACCAGAATTGAAAGAGACACGTGTACCCCAATGTTCATCGCAGAACTGTTTACAATAGGACATGGAAGCAACCTAGATGCCCATCAGCAGATGAATGGATGAGAAAGCAGTGGTACATATACACAATGGAGTATTATTCAGCCATTAAAAAGAATACATTTGAATCAGTTTTAATGAGGTGGATGAAACTGGAGTCTATTATGCAGAGTGAAGTGTCAGAAAGACAGACACCAATACAGTATATTAATACATATATATGGAATTTAGAAAGATGGTAACGATGACCCTATATGTGAGGCAGCAAAAGAGACACAGATATAAAGAACAGGCTTTTGGACTCTGTGGGAGAAGGTGAGGGTGGGATGATTTGAGAGAACAGCATTGAAACATGTATATTACCATATGTGAAACAGATCCCCAGTCCAAGTTCAATGCATGGAACAGGGCACTCAAAGCCGGTGCACTGGGCCAACCCAGGGGGATGGGATGGGGAGGGGGATGAGAGGGGGGGGTTCAGGATGGGGGACACATGTACACCCATGGCTGATTCATGTCAATGTATGGCAGAAACCACCACAATATTGTAAAGTAATTAGCCCCCAATTAAATTAATTAATTAAAAAAAAATACTCTTTTACCTTCAGGGCTGTTGCGAGGAGCTGAGATACAGTCCCCAGAGCAGAATTTGGGTTTGGCTTAAGTGAGTGATCAGTAGATGTCACTTGCTTTCCTAGATTCCCAAGGGTTGACGTGTCATAGTTTGTCTTCAGTACGATAAATAACTGGGTGTCATCAGCCTGTCATTGGCATAGTGGCTAAGGGCGCACATGGCTGGCTCTCAGTCCTGGTTTCACAAGAACACAGCTAGTGCTTAACTTCCCTGAGCCTCAGTTTCCTTGTCTTGCAATGAGGGATCATAATCCTAGGATTATTGTGCAGAGGCAATGAATGAATATATGTGTAAAGTGCTCAGATCAATGCTTGGCACTGACATTTGCCATTATTATTATCACAGTCCGTTATTTTTAGAAAAGAGATTCAGTCTTCTAAGGCACAGAAAGACTAAATTCCTAGAAATATTGTGACATTAATAAAATGCTTGTGATATCCAGAAAGCTTCAGTATACCTGGTGGCACTGTGTGTAAGCATTATTTATATTCTTTTGACAGTCTTTGGAAGTTGGTAGAGTAGGTACTGGCTCAGAGAAGAATCTGCCTGCAGTGCAGGAAACCTGGGTTCAATTCTTGGGTTGGGAAGATCCCCTGGGGAAGGGAATGGCTGCTCACTGCAGCATTCCTGCCTGGGAAATCCCCTGGACAGAGGAGCCTGGCGGGCTACGGTCCATGGGGTGGCAAAGAGTCAGACATGACTGAGCAACTTAGCACACAGAGAGTAGGTATTATTTATTCTTCCAGAGCTAAATATTCAGATCTTAGGTGTAAGGAAACCCGGATTAGATGGCGAAATGGTTTTCCTTGGGTTGTGTTACCAAGTGGTTGAGCCAAGACTATATCTTCTGAGTTTTTATGTGTTTTCCATTCATTCCTCAAATACTTCTCCAAGGAGTGAGAACATGTCTGTGAGGATGCAGAGATTAAAGAATAAATATGTAGATTTCAACATGTGATTGCTTTTCTTACTTTCCTGGTGTCCAGCATTTGGTTTGAACTTTAATCAGAAGGCGTTACATCCAAGGCCTGCTGAGAGGTTCAGTATCACCCCGAAGTTACTGATAAGGGAACCAAAAGGGGAGATGGTCTGGGTCCAGGGTCCTTCAGGCTATTTCCTCTTTCAGTCCTCCCAACGGCCTTGCAAGGCAGGTAGTCTCCTTGCAGCCCAGAAGGAAACATCAGTTATGCAAACCTGAGTACATTTGCAGAGCCAGTAGAGCCAGAGCTGAAGCTGGAATCTGAACTCGGGTTGAAGAAGTGCTGGAGTCTCTTGCCATTAGTAGGAGCAGAATCTGCCACCCCCAGAATAGGCCACTTTGGCATATTGATTATTTTGAACTTTGCTGTTGTTGTTCGGTTGCTAAGTCATGTCTGACTCTTTGCGACCCCATGGACTGGTAGCCCACCAGGCTCCTAGGTCCATGGGATTCTCCAGGCTAGAATACTGGAGTGGGTTGCCATTCCCTTCTCCAAGGGATCTTCCTGATTCAGAGCTTGAACCCAGGTCTCCTACATTGCAGCCAGATTCTTTACTTTCTGAGCCACTGTTTGCTCAAATTCATGTGCATGGAGTCAGTGACACTATCTAACCATCTCATCCTCTGCTGCCCACTTATCCTTTTGCCTTCTGTCTTTGCCAGCAATAGGATCTTTCCAATGAATTGACTCTTCGAATCAGGTGGTCAAAGTATTAGAGCCTCAGATTCAGCATCAGTTCTTCCCATGAATATTCAGAGTTGATTTTCTTTAGGATTGACTGGTTTGATCTCCTTGCAGTCCAAGGAACTCTCAAGAGTCTTCTCCAGCACCACAGTTTTTAACTTAAGTTACTTTAAAAACATTCTGGCCTCTTTAGTCTCCCTGAAAACTGAAACTAAATACCTCATGTGAAAGAGATACCAAAAGAGACACAGGGATACCCTCCATACCAAAGAGGGAATAGAAGAATTCAGGGTGGAGATGGCTGTGTAAATAAACTTTATTTCTTCACTCATTTCCTACCCCAAGTCCAAACTCATTTGTCTTGTCAATTTTTAGGAGGTTTACCGTTTTTTTATTTTTTTATTTTTTGAGAGGGGGTGGGTCTAAAATATATATAAAAGCGGTCTGTTTTGGTTACTTCTTTCAGTATCTTATATTTATGAGCTCCTATATGTAGGAAATTAGTTTTTTTCCCATTGTTGGATAGCAGTTTAGTTACTAGGCCAACCAAGAACCTAGAAGGGAAGAAGGAATTAAGTTTTCTTCTCCTATACTGTGCTCTCTACATATTTAGAGCTGGAGCTATGGATCCGTAGACGAGAGTTTGTGATGGGAATCAAGCCCAGAGCATTTTGATAGGTAGTCCCTGTGGTGACTCAGAGACTGTTGAGTTAAATTCCACTCCAGACTCATGTCTCGCATTAAAATAAATGGATACAGAGGATCCAGGTGGATGCCTGGAGAGTTCTAGTCCTGATACTCACCAGTTTCCAGTGGCCAATTACCAGCTCCATTTCTAAGAACTGTGCTTTCCAGCAAGCACCAATACTCATTAAAAAAAATCCTCCAACATTTCTGTTATTTAAAAATTTAAGTACACCTTCAGATTTTTGGTTTTGTTATGAAATTTTGTTAGACTTTGTAGTCCGTAACTTAATTGAACAGCCTATTTAAAATTTACTTGATTTTATTCCCTCCAGTGAGAAATGAATGGTCATTGAGTGAGTCATCAAGTAATATACTTTCTAGAGCGTTCCCTCTGCAGTAGGAGTACTTACATTCTCTGTGTTTTTTTTTTTTTTTAATAACAATCGTTGAGTTGATTTCTAAACATGCATTTTATTTTGTAATGAAGATCCTTCAATGCATTAATTAGTTGCTTTTATAATCTTATAAATGAAATAACACAGCAGCCCATTTTGACTAAAATGGCAGCACAATGTATGGCTAAATAACCAAAATTTTTTGTTAATGCAAATCGATCTAATTCAAAGGAATCTGATTGTGCAATTGAAGGCAAACAGATCTTTTCTTTGTTCAGTTCCCTTAGAGGTGAGGATGATAATCTCTGCATGCAATTTAAGGTAATTATGTGTAGTTTTCAGTCTTTAGAAAGCCTGGATAAATCAAAGTTAATTTTAGTTGTACCAGTCCTTCCAGTGGCTATCGTCTTGTAATAAACTTTCCGCCGTGGTTTGTTCAGATATTTGCAATGAATGCTTTCTTGCGTCTGTGCTGTACTTTGAAGGGCACCATGCAGTAACTTTATGAGTGCTAATGTGCCAAAGTCCGATCTATTTTATGAAATTCACTTGGCAGCTGTGAAGACTTGCTGTTGCTCCCCCTCGCCCCCCTAACCCCTAAAGTCCTTGGAATCACTATGTTAATGAAGACTTGATTTCTCAATGTGAAATTTACACAGTGGGAGTTCCAAGGTAATGTGCCTTGGCAGTGCCCTCAATGTCTGCGTTTTTAGAGAGTGAATGACAAAGACAGGCTAGCCCAGCTCAGTGTTTTCACCATCAGGCTGCCAGGGTCTTTCTAAGGTTGGTTCATTTTTTCAGTGTGCACAGCCTCTGGTCTCAGTGGCCTCAGAGGTTCTTTTAGAACCCTCCTCTTCTCTATCAGCCAGGTCTCCTTGTTTGTGATCTCCTAACACAATTGGGTTGGATAAGCCCCATTACCTTTTTTTTTTTTAATTGAATGAAAGATTCTTTAAATTCTGTAGTGCTTTACACTTTTCAAAAGTTTCATACCCTTGACTTCATATAATTCCATAATAAACCTTCTCTTCCCTACCCCTGTATTCCCTCTCCCCAATGGGACTCTGCTTCTTTTTTGTCTTATTCATTAGTTTGTTGTACTTTTTAGATTCTCCATGTGATATCATATAGTGTTTGTCTTTCTCTGACTTATTTCACTTAGCATAATGCCCTTCAAGTCCATCCGTGTTGCTGCAAATGGCAAAATTCCATTCTTTTTTATGGCTGAGTAGTCTGCTGGTGACTTCCCTGTGACTCAGTGGTAAAGAATCCTCCTGCCAATGCAGGAGCCTCTAGTTTGATTCCTGGCTTGGGAAGATCCCCCAGGGAACTAAATGGCAACCCACTCCAGTACTCCTGCCTGGGAAATCCCATGGACAGAGGAGCCTGGCGGGCTACAGTCCATGGGATCACAGTCAGACACAACTTAGCCCCTTAGAACAACAGGATTCTATTGTGTATATATATATATATATATATATATATATATATATATATATATATATATATATACACACCACATCTTCTTTATCCTTTCATCTACTGATGGGCACTTAGGTTGCTTCCATACTTGGGCAGTTGTAAATAATGCCACTGTAAACATTGGGAACCCCATCACCTTAGGACAAAAGACTTCAGCTTTCAAACATATCACTTTGTATAGTTCTGTGCAACACTCGTTTCTCAAGAGAGCCTTAGGTCACTGTGGACATCACAAGAGGTGCTCTTATGGAGCGCTCCTAAGTATCCTATAGACCAGGTTTTCTGGGGTCAGTCTGGTTGATACCATTTGCCCTGGCTTAATGTATAAAGACTGCTAAGTCGCTTCACTCGTGTCAGAGTCTGCGACCCTATGGACTGTAGCCTGCCAGGCTCTTCTGTCCGTGGGATTCTCCAGGCATGAATACTGGAGTGGGTTGCCATGCCCTTCTCCAGGGGATCTTCCCAACCTAGGGATTACATCTCCTTCATTGGCAGGTGGGCTTTTCCCTACTAGCGACACCTGGGAAGCCCCTTAATGTATAATAGCACCTCCTTATAATGCATCCTGATTTGGATGATAAATTATGTGATCTCGTTACTCATGGAACCATAGGCACCGTGTATTAAGATAAACTGAAAATGGAGATGAGGTAAGTGACTTGCTCAGGCCCTCTGGTCACTGAGTTCAGATCAGGTTTAGGATCTGAGCGATTTATTCTGGTCATCTCCATCACCTGCCCAGACTGCTGCCCTTTGACGGGGAATGACAATGCTTGGCTGGTTTCTCTTTTTTTTTTTTAAAGATTTTTTTTTTTTTAATGTGGGCCATTAAAAAAAAGTCTTTATTGAATTTGTTACCTATTGCCTTCTCTGTTTATGTTTTTTTGGTTTTTTGACCACGAGGCACGAGAGATCTCAGCTCCCTGAACAGAGATCAAACCCTCACCGTCGAATTGCAACATCAAGTCCCAACCACTGGACCGCCAGGGAGGTCCCTGGTTTCTCTTTTTAACTTTCACACCAAGGAACCCTCACAGGAAGGTCTTTGGCATTTGTCATTAATTTTAGTGGGCAAATACACCACTCATTTTAAAATCATGAAATATAGCATACATAGAAGAATCTATACGAAGTGTAAGCATGGCTTCAATGATGATAGTGAAATTGTCTTAGGGACAGGCAGCAGGTAGGAAGCTGGGACTGGGGTGGGGACATGAAGACCTGGGGAGGTACAAGGGCTGATGCAAACAGTTTCTGTCTTGGGTTAGTGGTGAATGCACAGGTAAGTATGCATTTGTCAGAACTCATCACACTCTACATGTAAAAAGGTTGCGTTTTGTTATATACTGATTGTACCTCAATAAGGTAGACTAAAACTGCTTCTGTGTGCTCTTATCCAACTTGAGAAGTAGAACAACCAATTCCTCTTTAGCTCTCTGCTTGCTGCACTATCCCTGAATAACAAGCTGTTTCATTATTATTTTTTTAACTTTTCAACATTTTTACTTTTTTTTTTTTTAAATGTGGAACATTTTAAGTCTTTAATGGGCTTCCCTTGTGGCTCAGCTGGTAAAAAATCTGCCTGAAATGTGGAGACCTGTGTTCAATCCCTGGTTTGGGAAGATCCCCTGGAGAAGAGAAAGGCTACCCACTCCAGTATTCATGCCTGGAGAATTCCATAAGCTGTATAGTCCATGGGGTTGCAAAGAGTGGGACATGACTGGTCAACTTTCACTTTCACTTTGATTAAATTTGTTACAACGCTGTTTCTGTTTTACATTTTGGTTTTTTGGCCAAGAGGTGGGTGGGATCTTAGCTAACCTACCAGGGATCAATCTTGCACCCCCTGCGCTGGAAGGCAAAGCCTTAACCACTGGGCCACCAGGGCAGTCCAAACAAGCCTTTTTAAAACACAGAATAACTGGAGCTTTATGGCTGAATTCTTGCCTACTATTTGAAGACTGATGTTTCTCCATTCTTTGACCTTCATTTTCTTTATTTTGAAACAGCTTATTAACTGTCTATGTGCTGTGCTGTGCATAGTCACTCAGTTGTGTCTGACTCTTTGCGACCCCATGGACTGTAGCCTGCCAGGCTCCTCTGTCCATGGAATTCTCCAGGCAAGAATACTGGAGTGGGTAGCCTATCCCTTTTCCAGGGAATCTTCTTGACTCAGGAATAGAACCGGGGTCTCTTGCATTGCAGGCAGACTCTTTACCGTCTGAGCCACCAGGGAAGCCCGAGAATACTCGAGTGGGTAGCCTATCCCTTCTCCAGGGATATCTTCTCCACTCTCCTGCATTGCAGGTGGATTCTTTACCAGCTGAGCTATCAGGGAAGCGCAACTGTCCACACAGTCACACTAAATCAAATATTCTAATTCTGTTTATGAGTGGCATTTTAGTTTATTGATAGAAAAACTGAAACTGAGCCAACCTTCCGGGCGTCCTCGGGATCGTGCTGGTTAACGAACTCCAGGATCTGAGAGCACTGCTGTGCAGCTGTTGGGTGCCAGACACCCTGCAGACCTGATCTCATTCTTCCCCTCGGCCTGGGAAAGGTGTTTACCTTGCATTTTGTGGAGCGCAGATACCAAGACCCAGAGATGCTCAGCGGCTTGCCCAGGATTCTAGAAGCCAGGGTGTAACCCGTCCACCAGACTCTAAAAGTGTTTGCCATTCCCACCACGCGCACTATCTTTAGAAAGAACTGCCTTTTGTGGGGAAGGCGGGGCCTTTTGGCGGACTCCCTGCCTGTCACCTGGAGCCTAGGACCCTGTGATGCTGTATCACCCGCGGTCTTCCCTTGTGACGGCCCTGAGCCGGCTTGCTCCCCACCCCGCCTCCTTCGAGGCTCTCTCCCTGCAGAGCTCCCATGTCATCTGCCTCTGGGATCCAGCGTGCCCCTCCTTAGCCACTGGGTTTCCCCTCACGCTCCTCACCAGTCTTTGTGGCTTCAGCTGCCTCTGTCTCAGTCCCGTATGTTCCAGGTTTAGCACCTCTGTTTCTCTATTTTGCCTTTGATCTTTTCTTCCCTTTACTCCTGGAGAGGGAAATGGCAGCCCCGTCCAGTATTCTTGCCCGGAGAAACCCATGGACAGAGGAGCCTGGCAGGCTACAGTCCATGGGGTTGCAGAGTCAGACATAATTGATCGACTGTCACTCACTCCCTCCTTTTCCTCTCTGTATGTGCCAAACAAAACACAACAGAAAATAGAGCAATCAAAAAATCAGACTCCGGATTTCCAGTCCCTGTCAGTCACCCCACGATCTTAACACCTGCCTCTTCTGTGATGTCTCCAACCACGGCTTCCCTCTCCCCACTCACCCCTGGCTTTTCTGCACTTTAGGGTTTTGGTACAAGTGATTGAATTGATCCTTAATTGTTCTTTAACTTCAGGTCTTTTCTCTCCAGTTACTGATAACAACAAGAAGAATGATAATAGCTTTTTTTTTTTGAGTCAGGTATTGTATTAAGTATTTCTCTCATTTAATCCCCCAAGTAATCTTAGGATGTAAGTACATGCATTCTCCCTGTTTCACAGATTAGAAAATGGAGGCCCAGAAAAAATAGCCGCCCATAGCTACTTAAGTGGAGAAAAGTGAAAAAAAGGGTTAGTTGCTCAGTTGTGTCTGACTCCTTGTGACCCCATGGACTGTAGTCCACCAGGGTCCTCTGTCCATGGAATTTCCCAGAATACTGGTGTGGGTAGCCTTTCCCTTCTCCAAGGGATCTGCCAGACCCAGGGATCGAACCCGAGTCTCCTGCATTACAGGCTGATTCTTTACTATCTGAACCACTAGGGAAGCCCAGAAACTGGGATTCAAATCCAGTTTGACTTGTGTGGTTCCATCTCACCCTTTAGTGACCCCTCGAAAATTCCTTGACGAGCATAGAAAAGAGAAAAAATGGAGGACTCTTATTGTGCCTCTAGTATGGCATATTCTAGAGGTGGCTTACTGTATTATTCTCATGGTAAAAATGAGATATTGTGGTCTCCAAAAACTGAGGCTCAGTTTAAATAATTTCCTCAAGGTCAAGGAGCTAATAAGTGAGACATCAAAATTAAAGCAGGTCATTGGTCCCCTAGAAATACCGCCTCTGTGCATGATGAACTCCTACTGGATGTCCCGTTTTTTATTCTCTGCAGGATGTTAGTGAAATTTTTTGATTAGATTGATTGATCGAAAGCAGCGTTTCCTTTTTTTCTGCTAGAAGGGAGCGTGTGAGAAATAGTCCGCTGGGGAAGAGTGAAACCTGCAAGGAATGTTAGTTTTAGAGAAGGGACAGTGTAATAACAAAGGTGAGGTGGAATAGCTTCTCAGATGGCATGGTGCAACTGTAGAATTTTGTTTATCTCAAGAGACTGATTTTAAACCTTCCTGAATTTTACCCTAGTGGAGCAGGGTTGTCTGAAATTAAAGGATGGGAGAGAATGATTTCGTATTTCTGTTCTGATTTTTTTTTTTTTTTAAACAGGTTTATTTGAGATGTAACTCACATTCCATACAATTTCACTCATTTAAAGAGTGTAATCAGTGGTATTTGGCATATTGAGAGTTGTGAAGCAATGGGCACAATGTTTGAGTATCTTCATCACCCCCGAAGAACCCTGTCTCCACTAGCAGTCACTCCCCGTTCCTCCCAAGTCCGTCCCCACCAGCCCGAGGCAACCCACCACTAGTCTGTGATAGTGAGTTTTGCCTTTTCTGGACATTTCAGAAAATGGAATCACACAGTACGTGTTCTTTTGGGACTGACTTCTTGCACTGAGCATCACGTTTTCAAGGTCGTCCATGCTGTCGCACGTAATCAGTACATCATTCCTTTTTATTGTGGAATAATACTCTATTATGTGCATACCCCACACGGATAACATTCTTCAGCAGATGGATACTTCACTTGTCCCCCACCCCTTGCTGTTGTGAGTAACACTGCTGTGAACAGTTGTGCACAAGGTTTTGTTCGGAAGATCCTGTGTTGTTACCTTTCTCTAATCAGCTGACTTCCTGCCCTTGTCAAGTACAGAATCAAACGCTAGTGGCCAGTTACCCTGGTTTCTTTCACTGGTAGATTCGGAGACTATTGAAATTCTCCCTAGAGCTCACCTTTCAAATTAATTAACAATTAAAAAACTAAACAAAAAAGGATCCATTTATGTTCTAAAAATACGTTACGATATGTTAGAATTTTGTTGATCAAAACAGGCATCCTCTGACTACCCAGTACATCTTGTGGTTAGTTCTTATTTGTTTGGGGCTTCCCTGGTGGCTCAGATGGCAAAGAATCTGCCTGCAATGTGGGAGACCTGGGTTCGATCCCTGGGTTGGGAAGATCCCCTGCAGTGGGGAATAGCTAAAGCTCTTCGGTTCTTGGTGTTAATATAAGTAACCCAGCATGCAGAGGACGGGTCTGCAGCAGATGCAGCTCCTGGGTCTTGGAGTTTGTTTTTGTCAGCAGTGTTTCTGCTTTCTGCTGACTGTGCTGCATGCCAAGGGCGCAGTTGGTGGTGGTATTCACAGAGATGTGTGTTAGCCTGAGGGACAGAGGACACTCAAGTGTGGACTTTTGAGCGATGGGCACCCGATCTGCCCTCCACACATGGCCCTTTGTACTCTCAGTAACCGGAGAAATGCTGGCCGTGTCTCTGGGTTTTCTCCAAGCCTGCTAGGGGTGGCATCTCCCAGGGCTGGATGTGAGCTTCTTAGCATTGTATGTGGTAGGAGCTCTTCCATAATGAACCACCAAGGGCTCACATCACCATGTCTTTGTCACTGGCTTCCATCTCTTGCTTGCTGTGACCATGCATGAGGTTTAAAACGATTATGGCTGTTTAGGCAAAGATCAAGGTCAAATCTCTGCTCTGTCAGTTACTAGTTGGGTGACTTGGGGCCAGTTCTGAGCTCTGATTTTTTATCTGTCAAAGGAAAATACTAAAACTTATTTCCTGGGGTTGCTGTGATGATTCAAAGAACAAATTCTCAACGCATGGTACTTGGCATGTGTGTGTGTGTGTTGTGTGTGTGTGTGTGAGACATTAGTAGTAGCTGTGTTTTGAGCTGTGGTGGCCCCACTGGAGGAGCTATTTTTAGACAAGAGTGATCTGCTCACTGCCTCCAGCCCTCGTCCGAGCTGAGGACCTGCATCTGTCTCTGTCACTAGTCTGGGAACATACCTCTTGGCTGATACAACCTCCCTTCTGCCAGTCCTCCGAGTCCTCTTTGCACCCGTCCCCAGGCAGTGCCTGGGGACTCCCTGCTGTACACAGGGTGTCAGTGGTCCCGCCCAGCCTGGTGCTGGCCGGCTTGTTGGAAGGTCTTGGACTGTCTTGCACTTGGCTGCCTGGGTAGCTGCAGCTCCTCTGAGGCTGTGGTCCCCTAACCACATACATTTATCATCTTATATGAGCCATTTGGGGTCTCCTGTAAGCTCTGTGACTTT
This sequence comes from Bos taurus, assembly GCF_002263795.3. NCBI lineage: Eukaryota > Metazoa > Chordata > Mammalia > Artiodactyla > Bovidae > Bos > Bos taurus. Next base: position 16,518,063 of record NC_037339.1, read on the forward strand.
AATTTGAGAACCAGCGTGTAATGTGGCGTGGTGTCTTAGCTCTTGGTAAAGGTAAAATGGGAGGGAAAGAGAAAGGGAGAGAGTAAGTGAGCGAGAGAGAGAGAGGGTGACGTAAAGGCCAATTCTGCTTAGAAATATGAACATCTTAGGGTGAAGATGCTTCATCCGCAGGGATATAGTTTGGAAAATATATTTATGACCATTATTTTCATTACATCGACTAAAGGAAAAGAGTAAAATCTTTCCAACCTTTGGGGGAGTACAGGAGGCCAAGTGAGAAACATATATTTATGACCATTATTTTCATTATATTGACTAAAGGAAAAGAGTAAAATCTTTCCAACCTTTGGGGGAGTACAGGAGGCCGAATGAGAAGGCGGTGTACTGGGACGCTGAGTGTCCCAGTGATCTGAGGGTGAACTGAGGCAGTAAAAGTTCGCAAGGACTTTAAAAGGCTTTTTAAGTTTTTTTGTTTTGCTGGGCTAGACAGCATTATGAGATCTTAGTTCCGGGACCAGGGAACGAGCCTGTATCCCCTGCAGTGAATGCATGGAGTCTTAACCTTTATACAGTAAGAAATGCTGTGCTATTTTCTTCATTCATTCATCCAGCAAGTGTTTATTATCCAGCACATGTGGGCTGCAGAGGGCACGTGGGCTGTGGAGGGGCTGGTCCCTTCCTTCTGCTCACGTCCCTATGTGATGAGAACCGTGACCCACACCATGACTCGAACCTCACGGCCATGTTGAGGTTCCTGCTCTTCCACCTCCTGGTCTGGTGACCTCGGGCAAGCTCCATAATCCCTCTCTGCCCTGGTTTCCTCATCTGTAACTAGAAATGATAATAGCACCTGTTTCCGAGGGAGTGGAACATGTAAGTACCTAGAGCAGTGCCTGGCATGAGGAACAATCACTGTTAGCTATTATTTGATTCTTCTTTATTTGTTCCCGTCTTTCTTATCATTCCCTCACTCTGTCATCAGATGCAGGGAGAGACTTTGTTTTTCTTTTCCTGTTGTAACTAGTGTCCCTAGTTCCCAGGCTCCCTTAAGTGAAGTGAAAGTGTTAGTCACTCAGGTGTTCGACTCTTTGCGACCCCATGGACTGTTGCCCGCCAGCCTCCTCTGTCCATGGGATTCTCCAGGCAAGAATACTGGAGTGGGTTGCCGTTTCCTTCTCTAGGGGATCTTCCCGACCCAGGGATCAAACCCTGGGTCTCCTGCATTGTGGGCAGATTCTTTTCCAGCTGAGGTACCAGGGAAGCCCCATATAACTATATATTGCAAGCAACTGGAATTTATTGTGGCTACAGGTTCATGGGATTCCCCAGGCAAAAACACTGGAGTGGGTTGCCCATGGTAGGAGCTTAGTAAATATTCGAGCTCAAGCAATGAGTGAATGGATGAATGAATGAACACTGGGCTGGGCTGGATGTTCCATCTACACTGGTGACCCACATGTGGTGCTGGCCTTCATGGAGCTGGGGTTAGTATAGTGAAAGGGAAATTGGAGTGTATAATAACAGATGGTGACAGGGGGCATGCAGGCTGAGGCCCAGGTGGACTATTTTGGATTATGTGGTCAGGGAGGAAGTAGCATCTTCAGACTATGTTGTGTGTGGCTCAGTGGTAAAGAATACACCAGCGATGCAGGAGACCCGGGTTCGATCTCTGGGTCCGGAAGATCCCCTGGAGGAGGGCATGGCAACCCACTCCAGTATTCTTGCCTAGGAAATCCCATGGACAGAGGAGTCTGGCGGGCTTCAGACACGACTTAGGGACTGAGCACGCACGCACGCACACATGGTTGATTAATAAACGGGACCTCTTTTTCCCTTCCTCCATTTGGAAACCTAAAATAATCATTTGTGGCTTCCTTTCCTGACTTGTAAAGCATTTCTACTCAATTATTCCCTCTCTTCAAACAGATAAACTATTATCTGCATGTTCTAAAGTTTTTAAAAGGATGACAAACAAGCTTTTATGATTTAAGAGATTTTAAAAGTCAACCCATGTAACTGAAAACTGATTATGAAACACTCACTCACTTGTTTACTTTTGGTTGCTTGGAATTATTATTTTTTTTTTTTTTCTATTTTGGTATACGGGATATTTGTTGGTTTTCCTTCATCTTTCTCTTGTCTGTTTGGATAAATTCAGCTAGCAAAATTCTTTCTGGGTGCAGTAATAATAAAGATTTTGCTTAGTCTTAGGGTGAAGTTTACATTAGATATTTACAAGTACATTCTTTTTTTTTTTTGAATTTAAAAAACTTTATTTACTTTTGGCTGCACTGGGTCTTCGTCGTTGTTCTGCCTTTTCCTCTAGTTGTGGTGTGTGGGGGCTACTCTCGGTTGCGGTGAGTGGGCTTCTCACTGCCGTGGCTTCTCGTTGCGGAGCGCCAGCTTTAGGCCTGCAGGCCGTGGTAGTTGTGGTGCGTGGATTTACGTGCCCCGCAGCATGTGGAATCTTCCCAGACCAGGGATCAAACCCCTGTCCTCTGCACTGGTAGGTGGATTCTTGGCCACTGGACCACTAGGAAAGCCCACAAGTACATTCTTGAATGTTAGCATTAAAGGTTCTTTTGGCCAGTAGATAGTGAGACAGTTGAAAAACATTAAACCAAAATATGCCTGATGGGCAGGAACCATCTTCTTTTATTAGATGGGGGTCCCCATTAGGGTGGACTCTTCCATTCCTGTCCTACCTTGGGAATGACTGACGGTGGGCAGCAGAGAGTCAGTAGAAGCGCTGGCTCCGCGCTGCGTCTCCATTACCGCCAGCGAGAAGGACAGAATTCTCTGCTGCAGCCAGTACTTTTATAGGTATGGAGGCTAGCTTCAGCTCTGCACCCCAAACTTTGGTGTGACTGACCATTGTATGGCTTAGCTTCTCGCAAGCAGGAGACGTGTGTGCGGTTAGCTAAAGAAAGAACCATGCTGGGGAGGGCTTTTCATTCATCTGCCCTGCACACAGAGGTTCTCTCTCCACGCTGGAGGAGACATTGCTCTGTAGCAAGACCTGCAGAACAGAAAGCTGTGCGTGTGTATGTTTGGCAGACGGGTACAGAGCCGTCTCAGTCCTGTGTGTAAAAATCATCAGGCAGGGATTTTCAGTTTTGCCCAGGGCTGGTGATTTTCAGCTTCTTGTGTCGACTATCAGCACAGTTTCTTGAACCCTGCCCTATGCCTTGGAACACTTGCAAATCTCTTTGTGCTCAGGGAGTCCATTTAAATTGAATTGAAAGATTGAAACCATTTAAATGGAAAGATACAGAAACCATTGCCCGGTCTATATTTACGTAAATTTATATTTTCACTTTTCACTTTCATGCATTGGAGAAGGAAATGGCAGCCCACTCCAGTGTTCTTGCCTGGAGAATCCCAGGGACGGGGGAGCCTGGTGGGCTGCCGTCTGTGGGGTCGCACAGAGTCGGAAACGACTGAAGTGACTTAGCATATTTAGGTATTTATATTTTCTTTCTCTCTCTATTTACATTTTTCTTGAAATGCCTGCAGGAACCCCTTCTGGCTGAAATTAGAGAATGAAGCTGACTACTAAGCTCTTGAGCTCATGCCTCTGGTGAGATAGCAGGAAATTTGCAGGGGAGTTCAGAGGGCGCAAGGATAATTAGCAGAAGTTGAAGGAGGAAAACCCCTGTGATACAGAACAGTATGACATCGAAAGTGATGAATATTTGACTTGGGAATGCGTTTTTATTTTTGGCAGTGGATTTACCTCCCATGTTCAGCCTGGACAAAGATTGGAATTAGTCCGCATTCCTGAAGCACGTGCTGATTGCGTGCTCAGTCGCTCAGTTGTGTCTGACTTTTTGCAACCCTATGGACTATAGGCTGCCAGACCCCTCTGTTCATGGGTTTCTCCAGGCAAGAATACTGGAGTGGGTTGCCACACATTCCTCCAGGGGGTCTTCCTGACCCAGGGATCGAACCCCCCGTCTCCTGTGTCGCAGGCAGATTCTTTACCACTGCCCACATGCTGATTTTGGCTGAAGTCTGAGGCATGCCAGCGACCAGGGGAAGGCCATCTGGGTTTTAGACATTTACCATGGACTTTGTGTTCATGTCTTTGCATTAGGGCTTCCCTGGTAGCTCAGACGGTAAAGCGTCTGCCTGCAATGCGGGAGACCTGGGTTTGATTCCTGGGTCAGGAAGATCCCCTGGAGAAGGAAATGGCAATCTACTCCAGCACTCTTGCCTGGAAAATCCCATGGACGGAGGAGCCTGATAGGCTACAGTTCCATGGGGTGCAAAGAGTCGGACCCGACTGAGCGACTTCACTTTCACTTTCACTTTGTGTTCATGTAACTTCTCCTTAAGCTGGAGAAATGAGAACTGAAAGGCATTTTCAGTGAGGTTCTCATGCACAACAGCCTGTTTTAATTATAGTGCTTCCTTAGTGTCAGCTTTAAATGAGAACATTGTTTTTTTTCTTCTGTAGGATTCAGGTTGTCGGTGTAAAACTTGTTAGAATTCCCCAATGATCAGTCAGTTCAGTCGCTCGGTCGTGTTTGACTTTGCAACCCCATGAACTGTAGCACGCCAGGCCTCCCTGTCCATCACCAACTCCCAGAGTCCACCCAAACCCATGTCCATTGAGTCGGTGATGCCATTCAACCATCTCATCCTCTGTCATCCCCTTCTCCTGTCCTCAGTCTTTCCCAGCATCAAGGGTCTTTTCCAATGAGTCAGCTCATTGTATCAGGTGGCCAAAGTATTGGAGTTTCAGCTTCAACATCAGTCCTTCCAATGAACACCCAGGACTGATGTCCTTTAGGATGGACTGGTTGGATCTCCTTGCATTCCAAGGGACTCTCAAGAGTCGTCTCCAACACCACAGTTCAAAAGCATCAATTCTTCGGCACTCAGCTTTCTTTATAGTCCAACTCTCATATCCATACATGACCACTGGAAAAACCATAGCCTTGACTAGATGGACCTTTGTTGGCAAAGTAATGTCTCTGCTTTTTAATATGCTGTCTAGGTTGGTCATAACTTTCCTTCCAAGGAGTAAGCGTCTTTTAATTTCATGGCTGCAATCACCATTTGCAGTGATTTTGGAGCCCAGAAAAATAAAATCAGCCACTGTTTTCCCATCTATTTGCCATGAAGTGATGAGACCGGATGCCATGATCTTAGTTTTCTGAATGTTGAGCTCCCCAGTGATAGGTTACTTTAAATGCCCTTCTGATAACCTGGAAGTTGTGGTTGGTGTTGAACTTGACAGGAACATTGTATTCTTTTATGCATATTCTCTATATTTTGAGACCCAAGAGGGTTTTCGCTGCATGGTCACAAGGCTGCTGTTGGTTAGAACTCTGAGTTTTAGGAGGTTGTCAAGCTTCCCAGGTCACTCAGATGGTAAAGAATCTGCCTGTAATGTAGGAGACCTGGGTTTGATCCCTGGGTCGGGAAAGATCCCCTGGAGGAGGGCATGGCAACCCACTCCAATATTCTTGCCTGGAGAATCCCATGACAGAGAAACCTGGTTGACCACAGCCCATGGGGTCGCAAAGAGTCAAACACTACTGAGTAATAACTAACACTTTTACTTTAAAGTTTGGAAAAGTTGGGAGCAGCCTGCTTGTTCTCTACTTTCCCAAACCAGAATGAGAGGCTCCTTCACTGCTCCCATTGAGTTCTGTGCTTACCCTTTATCATATATATAAATATCCATGTTCCCTTTGTTCCCCTTCTCTGTTTCTTTGTCCCAACACCCCAGCCGAGGGCCAGGCCCACATGGGCATTTGTGTCGGTTTTCTATTGCTTCATAAGAATTTGTCACAAAAGCGTAGTGGCTGAAAACAGCATGGATTTATTATCTCACAGCCTCCCTGAGTCAGGAGTAAGGGCATGTTTTGCAAGGTCCTCTGCTCAGGGTCCAACAAGACTGTAATCAAGGTATCGGCTGAGGCTGCTCTCATCTGAGTCTCCGACTCGTCTTCCAGGTTCGTGAGATTATTGGCAGAATTCAGTTCCTTGAGGCTGCAGAACTATAGAACTCATAGTGGCTTTTTTTTTTTTTTTAAGAGAGGCACTTCTCTGGTGGTCCAGTGAGTAATACTCCATGCTCCCAGTATGAGGGTCCTGGTTCGTTCCCTAGTTGCGGAACTAGATTACACATGCCACAACTAAGAATTTGCATGCCACAATTAAAAAAGACGCTGTGTGCAGCAGTGAAGATTGAAGACCCCACATGCTGCAACTAAGACCCGGCCCAGCTGAAGAAATAAATACAGATAAATAAATAAGTAAATATTAGGGGAAAAATGGGTCCAAGTCTCTGTTTTAAAGGCATCACCTGATTAGGGCTAAATAAAAATAAATAAATAAATATTAGGGGGAGAAAAAGGGTCCAAATCCCTGTTTTAAAGGCGTTACCTGTTTAAGACAGGCCACTCCAGATTACCTTCCAGTCGATGAATTCAAAAGAACCCACCTGCCACAGTGCAGGAGACATAAGAGATATGAGTTTGATCCCTGGGTCGGGAAGATCCCCTGGAGGAGGGCATGGCAACCCATTCTAGTGTTCTTGCCTAGAGAATCTCGGACATGACTCAAGCGACTTCACGCATGCATGTGCGTCTTTCTCTGATCCCCTCTAACCACATGCACGTGCTCTTCTTCTTGTTGTTTAGTCGCTGAGTTGTGTCTAACTCTTTTGCGACCCATGGATTGTAGCCTGCCAGATTCCGCCATCCATGGAATTTTCTAAACAAGAATACTGGAGTGGGTTGCCATTTCCTCCTCCAGGAAATCTTCCCGAGCCAGGGATCGAACCTGCATCTCCTGCATTGACAGGCGGATTCTTTATCATCTGAGCGACGGGGGAAGGCCATGCACATGCTGTATCCCCTTGGAATCCCTGGGCTGTGAGATGCATTAGGTGTGGAAAGAAAGCCTTCCCTTCAGATCTCCTGGCTTCATTTCAGATCAGTTGGCTGTAAGAAATCACACTGAACTGTGGTCGTCGGTGTTTAATTTGGAGGAGCATGAAGGGTGTGTGCTGCGTGGTGCCCACATGGCATAAGAGTCTCCATGATCTAATACCGCTCTGCCCAGCCTTAGAAGCTTCCTCTGCAGACAGTGGCCCTGCTTCCCTGACAGTTCCCAGGCGTGGGTGCCACCTTGTGTAAACATGGCTGCTTTTAGTGCCTGCAGAAGCTAAAGGATGACACATTAGTAACAGCTGGAGGATCTCATTCAAATTTGCAGGAAAATATATGAAGGCTAGAGTCTGGTAACGTCCAAACATAGGAGAGTCTTTGTCTCATCTGATTAACAATCGGATACATTCTGAGTGCTTTTCTGGATGGTAAGAACCAGCGTTTCTGCTGGAAGGACCACATCATTCTTCTTCATGATAACCTACCCCTGTTTCTCAACTCTCCTTTCGCTTCCAGCATTAATATGTCAGTCCTTTGGACTCCCTTGAGAACTGAAGTAGCTTGGTGGCTGGTCCCCACGAGCTGGTGCAGAATTAGCAGTCACTCGGTTGGCTTTGGGAACGTCTGAAGTATGCAGTCAGGTGCTCACATCCTAGGAGCTGGAAGCATAGGGCTTGGCCCTCCTGCCAGAAGGGAAGCACACTCCGGGGGAGCTCCCCAGGAAGAAGGGGTTGACACTTACACTTTATTAGTGATTTTAATCGAGGGAGCCACACTGCACCCTCCCAACTCTGCAGGGACAAAACCCTAATGCCGGTGAAAATGCCCTTGTTCATGAGTATGCTGAGACATTTTCCCTAGGATGAAGGTGGGGGACTTGTCCTGTGCAGGAGAAGGACTGCGTTTTCAACAATTTGTATGTAGAACTTAGAATAAAAAACAAAGTACACCAAAGGACTGTTTTTTTGAAACCCTGGTCTGGTTGACTCAAATGAACAGGAAAGTTGTATGCTTGCCTGCAGCATCTGATTATGGGCTGCGTTTGCAGCCCGAATGGCCACCTAATGTGAACCTGCAGAGCATAACTTAACTGCCAGCCTTCATCAGTGTTCATTTCTTTAGCTCATCAGAGAAGTATTTATCACTATGGAAAGTGACTATACATGTAGCCTTCTAGAATTCCATGGAACAAGATGTCAATCTCAGATGGATTGATGTGCCCTATGTCTTTTTGCCTATTATTGTTTTTTTCTTTCTTGGTAACAGTTTCTTCACATATGCCAACTTTTAGCTAGTGGGAAAAAAAATGATTTTCCCTTTCTGGCCAACTTGAGTAGAGGGTAGGGTTGGCTTCTTTTCTGGGGTTTATCATTATGGATCTGATGATGTGATCAATAAGGAGGTAATAACACCTCCATAGGCTAACAAAGTAGATAATTTGTACTTTCTTCGCTAAATTATCTTTTCACCACCTTCATATATTTCACAGTTAATTTTTCTGTAGGTTCATCCAAAGGCAGTTGCCTGCTGGTTTGTCCCTTTCATACCGAAGCAATGTGAATATTGAAATAATTGTCAGTTAAAGAAGATCCGGTTTCAGAAATAGCTGTCCAGTTGTTCATCATCTGGCAACTTAAAATGCAAAAGTATGAGGTGCTTTTGAGGAGAGAATGTGGAGAAAAGGGGACCGTTTTGTACTATTGGTGGGAATGTAAATTGATGTATTCACTGTGGAGAACGGAATGGAGGCTCCTTAGAAAACTAAGCATCGTGCTACCATATGACCCAGCAAACCCAGAGAGAAAGCCTCCATTCCAAAGACACATGCGACGCATTGTTCATTGCAGTGCTAATTACAATAGCCAGGCTCTGCATCAACCTAAATGCCTATCAGTAGAGGACTGGATAAAGAAGATGTGGTACATTACACAATGGAGTATTACTGAGCCATAAAACGGAGTGAAATTGGGTTATTTGTAGAGGTGTGGGTGGACCTAGAGACCGTCGTACAGAGTGAAGTAAGTCAGAAAGAGGAAAACAAGTATTGTATGTTAAGGCATACGTGTGGAATCTGGAAAAGTGGTATAGATGATCTTATTTGCAAAGCAGAAATAGAAACACAGACATAGAGCACAAACAAACATGGATGCCAGGTGGGAAGAAGGAGGGCAGAGGGAGGAATTGGGATATTGGGACTGACATATATGCACACATGTATACACTACTGATGCTATGCATAAAACAGGTAACTAATGTGACCCCAGTGTCTAGCACAGGGAGCTCTACTCAGTGCTCTGTGGTGACCTGAATGGGAAGGAAATCCAAAAAAAGAGGGCATATATGTGTACATGTAGCCGATTCACTTTGCTGTACAGCAGAAACTGACATAGCATTGCAAAACAACTGTATGCCAATAAAATTAATAATAAAGAGTGTGGTAACATTGTTAATCTTGTGGGGCTTCGGGGTAATTTGAGAAGACTCGCAGTCTGTACCTGGGCGAGGCAGGTCTAGAAGAAGGCTTCACCAAGGAGTGAAACCTCTCAGGCAAGCGGGGTGGGCCAGCGAAGCTCCCGGAGCATTTTGGCATGGACATCTGTTTGCGTTTCTAACTCAAGGCCTTTTTATAGCATTTGTTCCTCTGCCAGGCCCTCCTCCAACTGCCTCCAATTTAAAAAAAAAAAAAAATCAAGTCCCATCTAACTGCCATTCTTGTTTGATTGTGAGTTAGCGCTGGAAAAGCTTTATAGGACTATTTTCAACAAAGAAGGAGTTTTAAAACTCATTCTATCACTTGTCATCAAATTATAAGCTGACTCTAGACAGTATCTCAAGTTCTTAAATCATTGAAAGGGTTTCATTTATTTCACTCTTTCTTATAGGGCTCTTCTCTTCTTACTTGTTTCCCAGAATTGTGTTTTTAGAGTGAAGAGATGAAATTATCCGAAGTGTAATTTGCAATTGCATCCTACGCGACAGTTGAGACAACACTAGCTAAACTAAGAAAAAAGCAAGCCGTGTCTTGTAACGCCAGTGGTTACTGTTAGCATACCCTGCTTTCTGTTTCAGGGGGTACTAACATTGGAACTGGGGACTTTTCGGCCTGGCGCAAATCTGTTAAATTGGTAAATCACTTGTTACTTCACATTTTGAAGTGGGGCTTGTTAGACGAACTTGTTTGTGAGACCAGAAAAAGCGTCCCTTCGCGTTTTGCTATTTTTGATTCTATAATGTGAGTTAATCAGGGCTGACATGGTGATAAAAGCTACCGTCGCCTGTTCAACCTTCCTGATGTGCAGGGTGGATTAGGATGGAAAAGCTTAAATATATGGGAATGAGAGCAGAAGTGACAGAGCTCTGGGGACAAAGTTCTTTTTACCGAAAAAGAGCAGAGAGCAAAGAGAATTGGTTAAGAATTTTGTAGTTTTTAGCACTGGGTCAGTTCTGATGAAGCTCTAGGAAAGGGAATTTATGTACAAAGTCTGACTCTAGGCTTCTTTATTATTATTATTATTATTATTAATAGCAGCAGTAATGTTTTCATGACACTTGGGATACTGAGGTATGTAGCTGGAATCCATCCTCGTGTTAATAGGTGCATCACTGGTAAGTATCTAATAAGCATGCACTTTGCTTAATGAAGTAAAGGAAAACACATCCCCCATGGCACTGTTGTACCAGAAAGTGGGTTCATGTGTCAGCTCCCTGCTGAGGTTTGGAATCTTGCTGGTGGGGCTGTGTTTGCTTCTTTGTCTGCTGATTCTCTCATTGTCTCAGTCAACCCCACTGCAGCTAGATACCTTTTACTTCCTTCCCCTAATCCCCATCCAAGCCTCCCAATCTTCTGGGGGCTGAATGGAATACAGTGTTTTTGTTTTTGTTTTTTTGGTGTGTGTGTATGTGTGTTTTTAGCTGTGCCGTGCAGCATGCATGATCTTAGTTCCCCGACCAGGGATCGAACCCGTGCTCCCTGCGGTGGAAGCATGGAGTCTTCACCACTGGACCACCAGGGAAGTCCTTGGAATACAGTGTTAACTGTGCCTCTGAAGCATCTGCAATTCAGGAGAGGCAGGTTCTACCCTGGGTCGGGAAGATCCCCTGGAGAAGGAAATGGCAACCCACACTAGTATTCTTGCTTGGAAAATCCCACGGATGGAGGAGCCTGGCAGGCTACAGTCCATGGGGTCATAAAGAGTCGGACACAACTGGGCAGCTAACACTTCACTTCACTGAACCATCTGAGGGAAAGTGTGGGAAGGCCAGGGACAGAACGGAAGGCAAGGCAACAACAACAACAGCAGCAAAAGGGCCGTGGGAGCTGGGGTGAAGGAAATGGAGCACGGAGGACTTGGAGGGCGAGATGAACAGAGTGGTGACCAGTGAAGTTGCTCAGTCGTGTCCGACTCTTTGCAACCCCATGGACTGTAGCCTACCAGGCTCCTCCATCCATGAAATTTTCCAGGCAAGAGTACTGGAGTGGGTTGCCATTTCTTTCTCCAGGGGATCTTCCCGACCCAGGGACTGAACCCAGGTCTCCCGAATTACAGGCAATCGCTTTACCATCTGAGCCACCAGGGAAGCCCAAGAGAGTGGTCGGGGTAGGTAAGACTCCCCAGCATCGTCTGAACAGGTACCACGTGCCAGGCGTGGTCATCTCTGTCTCACTAGTCTCCTAAACAGTTATCACTATCATCCTTGTTTTATTATTATTCTTATTTTGATAGTACCTTGTAGCTTGTGGGGGGATCTTAGTTCCCTGACCAGGGATTGAACCCCCGGCTTTGGGCAGCGTGAGCCCAGAGTCCCAACCACTGCACTGTGAGGGAATCCCTCATCCTTGTATTAGATAGGAGGCATCTGCAGCATGAAAGGAAGTCATTTTTCAGTTTCTCAGCAGCCCTTTCAGGGATCAAAGCACAGCAGTCTTGGCTCCTGTTCATACCCCTCACCATTACACTGGAGTCAGCAAAGGGTGGGATGAAAATCACAACTAAAGGTGGGGATTTTTCAGATTATTTCGCCTCTCCCAGCCTCCACTCTTCCATTAGTTTTCCGTCTTCTCAAACCCAAGTACTCCTGTCCTTCTTTTTGTTTTCCCATTCTCTCCATAATCAGTTGCCTTCCCTTTCAGTTCAGTTCAGTTGCTCAGTCATGTCTGACTTTTTGCGCCCCCATGAACCACAGCACGCCAGGCCTCCCTGTCTATCACCAACTCCTGGAGTCCACCCAAACTCATGTCCATTGAGTCGGTGATGCCATCCAACCATCTCATCCTCTGTCTTCACCTTCTCCTCCTGCCCCCAATCTTTCCTAGCATCAGGGTCTTTTCCAGTGAGTCAGCTCTTCGCATCAGGTGGCCAAAGTATTGGAGTTTCAGCTTCAACATCAGTCCTTCCAATGAACACCCAGGACTGATCTCCTTTAGGATGGACTGGTTGGATCTCCTTGCAGTCCAAGGGACTCTCAAGAGTCGTCTCCAACACCACAGTTCAAAAGCATCAATTCTTCGGCACTCAGCTTTCTTTATAGTCCAATTCTCACATCCATACATGACCACTGGAAAAAAACATAGCCTTGACTAGATGGACCTTTGTGGACAAAGTAATGTCTCTGCTTTTTAATATGCTGTCCAGGTTGGTCATAACTTTCCTTCCAAGGAGTAAGTGTCTTTTAATTTCATGGCTGCAATCACCATCTGCAGTGATTTTGGAGCCCAGAATACTAAAGTCAGCCACTGTTTCCACTGTTTTCCCATCTATCTGCTGTGAAGTGATGGGACCGGATGCCATGATCTTAGAAGACCGGATGCCTTCCCTCTATATAATCCAAAAGAATTTTAAAAATTATTTGAAGAAAGTATAGTAGACACCTAGAAACTGCTCGTTCCATGGGACACTGGCAGTTTTAAAAATTGGAGTGCGCTTAAGATACAAAGGATCCTTGCTTGTGTGCTTGCTCACTCAGTCGTGCCCTACTCTGTGATCCCATGGCAAGCCAGGCTCCTGTGTCCATGGCATTCTCCAGGCAACAATACTGGAGTGGGTACCCATTCCCTTCTTCAATAGATCTTCCCGACCCAGAGAGCGACCTGGTCTCCTGCATTGCAGGCAGATTCTTTACCATCTGAGCCACGAGGGAAGCCCACAAAGGACCCTTATCGCCAAGTTTTTCCACCAATGGGAAAACAACTGTTGCCGTCTTCTTTTGCGCCATTTCATCCTCCCAGTGGCTGTGACCAATACAAGACTCTCCGTGGTTGCATTGAGTTCCTTTGGATGTCTTCCTGAGGGGTGAGCCTGTTGCCTTTTGATGGAATTAAGCCATAATTGCTCCCAAACACTTCCAGAGATTTTCAGGCTCAGAATCCAGTAGTGGCTCCTACCCCAGCTCTCATACCACCGTACATCACAAAGCCTTGTGCTCTTGGAAAGAAAAATAGTGGCAGTTGTATTCAATAAGAGGTGGAAACAGGAGCTAATACATTTTTCTGAAAAAGGTGTTACCCAAAACTCCACTTTGATCCAGGCCAGAGACCATCCAGTGGCCTGAGACCCACTGTCTCAAGGACTGTTCTGCCACAGATTCTCGAAGGATGGATCTTTTTTTTTAATTAATTAACTTTTCCACCCAAACGTTAAACTTTTTGTTTGGTATTGGGGTATAGCTGGTTAACAATGTTGTGGTAGTTTCAGATGAACAGCGAAGAGACACAGCTGTACATAAACATCCACGGACGGATCTTAATGTCAAAAAAATAAATGAACAACCTTTTTATTTATTTATCTTTTGCCAAACCACATGGCATACAAACTCTTAGTTCCCTGACCAGGGATTCGGAGATCGAACCTTCATCCTTTGCAGTGGAAATTTGGAGTCTTATCCACTGGACCGCCAGAGAAGTCCCCCATCTTATAAAAGCTACCGGTTCTCACATTATGCATTTCATCTGATCACTGCGAAGACAAATCAGTTCTAGCTTCCCTTAAAGATCTTGGTGGAATTTGCTGCAGCCACATGCCCATGTTGAAAAGCATGACTACTCTGTCCTTTTCTGGCTGCTATAGAATGTAGCCAGTGAGAATACTGGCCAAATTAAAAAGAATGAGGTTCACTGGATCAAGGCATTTTCCTTGCTGGATTAAGTCCATGACCTCTCGCACGCACTGGAGGTCTTGGTTGGAAGTATGGTGGGGTAGTTTTGTCTTCGTTGGAGTCTTCTGCCCCTGAACTCAGAGGCTACGGCATGAACTTTTGACTCCAAAAGACGCCTTCAGATTTCTGCCTGTGTTCGCAGACATCAGTATTGATTCTAACTTTGGGGTATTTCTAGTCTTTGGGGTAATTGAGAATAACTACATTCCCTAGGTTTCTTTTCTATTTAATAGAATAAATGTTAGTGATGTGATTTGATCCAACCAGATTACTACAGACTTTTGACCTTGTCTTCCTTGGTAGCCCAGTTGGTAAAGAGTCTGCCTGCAAGGCGGGAGACCAGGGTTCAATCCCTGGGTCGGGAAGATCCCCTGGAGAAAGAAATGGCAACCCAGTCCAGGATTCTTGCCTGGAGAATCCCATGGACAGAGGAGCCTGGTGGGCTACAGTCCATGGGCTCACAAAGAGTCAGACATGACTGAGTGACTAACACTTTTGCCCTTAATTATTGGCTTGTACTTTTGTTCATGTTTCAACTAAGGTTTCTTGTTGTTTTGGTCACCTAGATTTTAAATTCCATGAAGTTAGGAAACTTATTTTTCACATGTTTTCCCTTTGTGGAAAGGGAAGACTAATTTCTAGGTATTCTGTAGAAATGATGTAGGTAGTGGCTGAGGATAAGATCTGTGAAATTTCCTTATTTTATGCAGATCTTGGCCTGACTACTTGCTAGCTGTGTGGCCTTGGGCAAATTCCTTAATATCTCTGGGCCCTATTTTTCTGTTCTGTAAAATGAGGGTAACAAAGGGATGCTGAGAGACTTAAGTGAGATAATCCACCCAAAGTACCTGACAGTCAACATTCAACATATTGAAACTCATATTACTGTTTCTATTCATGTTTTTTTTTTTTTTTTTTTTTAGCTTTTTAATAGTGAACTGACACATGTAGAACAACACAACGATTTTCTGGATAGAGCAACTAAAATAGTGAAATAAATCAAAACCTTATTATTCGAAGAGTAGTTGAAGAAAACAGATGTTAAGCCCAGAAAAAAGAAATACAGAAACTGTGATGACTCTTTTCCAGTATCTCGGGGGAACACACTCCTTCCATTATAAATTTATTTTAACTATCAGACCACATAAGGTTGGAAACACATTACATTTGTTAGTAAAACTTAACCGATTCCTTTATCTGAAGTATGTATGATTCCGAAATCTTAGGCAATGGGACTTGCATTCAAAGACATGAGAATAATTAAGACGCTTAAATTGTTGTCTGTTCATCACTGGTGGAGTTCGCATTCTAGTTATAGAGTGCCTTTCTTCCAGGGAACCTAAATTTCTTTACCCTCATAGCCTCATCTCTTTCCATAGTGTCCTGCTGTGTTAATCCTGTTTTTTTTTTTTTTTTTTTAACATTTAAGATCTTACTCCCCAGTGTATGTTCCTTGGACCAGCCTCATTGGCATCACCTGGGAGCTCCCAGAGACATGCAGACTCAGGCCCCACCCCAGACCTCCGGACTCAGAGTCGGTTTTTTGTTTTGTTTTGTTTTGGCCATGTGGCACGTGGAATCTTAGTTCCCCGATCGGGGATCGAACCTGTGCTCCCTGCAGTGGAAGCCTGGAGTCCTAACCAGTGGACCACTGGGGAATTCCCAGAGTCTATGTTTTTCACAAGATCCTCTTTTGATTCAAGTGCATCTTAAAATCTGAAAAGCATCTCTCAAGACACCAAAGTTAACTGTGTTTGGAATCACATGGCAAGCAGATTTCCTGCCTAGTCAGGGTTTCGTAGCTTCTGCTGTTGAGAGAGCTGAGATGCCCAGTCTTTCTTTCTCACAATGCCCTCTGCCACCTTGGGGCTTCTGAGGGTTCCTGTAGCTCATGTTTCTCTTGTTAGGCTTTGTAGCTATGCCTCTGTGAGTTTTTGCCCCTTAATATTTTGTCTCTTTGATTTCTTCATGTGCTCTTGAACTTTTAAGCTTTTTATTTCTTACTTTTAATACGGTATTTCAGTCGGGTGACAATTTTATAGTCAGAGCCCACACGGTACGTATTTAATAATGTCTTATAAAGCACCACTTGTTACGAAAAGAAGCGGATGTTCTTGAGATGAGGCTATAGGTAAAATATGGATGGAATTTGTGCCTCATTTGGGAACTGATGGAGAAGTATATTTTGGTCTGCTATAAAAGTTCCTTCCTCTAACTTCCTCCCTGCAACGAAGCCATGAAAAGCACAGGGAATTCGCAATTTGCTTCACTACTGAAAAGTTACAGGAAATTTATGGGGTAATAGTGACATTGAGAAGAAGTAGTTCTCTAAGAGAACTGCATTTTTCATAGGTAACTGGAAGCATTTCCAGCTTTTAAAATGAACAGATGTCTTTTTCTCTCATGATTAGTAAGGTTTTGGAAATGAGCAGGAACAACTTGGTAGCGTTCCTGACATATATTTCAAAACATTTTGGATCTACTTGTTAAGTACGATGTTTTAAAAGGCGCTGGCACTTGTATTTCTGCTACTCATAAGCATACATTCAGCATTTTTTTTTTTTCTTTAGCATTTCTGTAATTTGCAACAGTTTTGTAGAAATGAGTGTTATCTGAAATGAGTGTTCTCGAACATGCTTTACCCACATAAGTAATTTTCGTTCTTTAGATTACATCTCTCTCTTTCTGGTTGTAACTGGATTTACTGGGGATGAGAATGAACATTGTCATTTTTCCCCCTAGGAATGATAAATGTAATTACAGTACTAAAAAAATCCTTTCCAGCTGAAGGAACAAACCATGAAGACTGTGGTTTAAGTCTTTGTAAATGTATTTTTCCCCCTGTTAAATCTAAACCATACAGTTAGACTTGGTTGTGCTGTGTAGGTGTCCGATTTTAGTTTCTTTGACTTTGTGATCTCCCAGTTCTCAGGCATGAGTCAGTCCAGTCCTGGGCAGAAAACTGCACTTTCAAAGTTATTTTGACTTTTCAGTTTGAGTTTTTAAACCTTAAAAGCATTGTGCATTCTTCTCACCAGGATGACATGTTTATCGCCAGTCTAGCATCTAGAAATAGCTTGACTTAGAGGAGATAAAAGTCAGTGGTCGCAAAAACAGAGATGGGAAGACAGAATGACAGACAGAGGGAAAGATCAGTGGGTATGACCACAGAGATGACACATTTTGCTAGACTCAACATTGTAATTGTTGCCCAGGAAGGTCTGAGGAAGGGCCACACACACGGCCCAAGGTTGCCGGTTGCATGTGGTCAGCAGCCAAGGACAGCTCCAGCAAAGGCCGGGGAGAACTCTGTTCATCTGTTTCTTCATTTGGCCAGCTTTGATTGAGTTCCTCCCTGGGCTCAGGAATTATAATACAGCTGTAGGAGTAAGTGCTGGGGGTCAGGATAGTTCTTTCCATATTGTGTTGTCTTGAGCAGGTTTTCCTAACTTTGAATCTTCCCAAGAAGAAACCTTGGATCTCTCTTGGATGTTGTGTATGATGTGGTTTGTCTCAGCTTCAGCAGAGGGATTCTGGCTCTCACTGGATCTCAGTTTCTTTATCAGGAAGATGAGGAGTTGGCCATTAAACGACGTCAGCAGTGGCTTCCAGCTGAGATCCTTGGGATGTCATGTGGCTTGTTGAGGATTAAACAGCTCATGACGGATCCTGGAAGAGGCTTGCAGATGCAGGCCTTTCTCTACCCATCTGAGTTTCTTAAGTCGTAAATGCTCGAACCACAGCACCCTGAGGAAGCTGCCTGCTGAAGGTGAAGCTTCGGATCTCCAGTTGGCCTGATTGTCGGGAGGAGTGACAGGCGGTGTATTGAAAAGCAGAGGAATCACTTTGCCTCATGCTGGGAGGGGTTGGGGGCAGGAGGAACAGTGGGGACAGAGGATGAGATGGTACGATGGCATCACCGACTCAGTGGACATGCGTTTGAACAAACTCCAGGAGATAGTGCAGGACAGGGAAGCCTGGCATGCTGCAGTCCATGAGATTGCAAAGAGCTGGACATAACTTATCGACTGAACAGTAAGAGAGAAGTGGAAGTTTGGCCTTCAGCGACATCTCAGTCCTTGGCTCTGTGTACCACACTTCCTTTAGTCAGTGGAATAGTAATTCCTTGAAATGAAACCCCATCCTCAAGTTTGCCCTGTGCCTTCACAAGCCAGATAGGCTGCACTGCTCATAGAATGTGCAGGTTGTAATGCTGATTAAGTGAAAAACGTGTTGAGGCTGGCAAGGGATTTCTGGCATTGATGGATTAAAGCAGATTAGACAGCCTTTCAGGACACTTTTAATAAACTTACAGTATGTTAAAGACATTTAAGAAGAAGGATCGGAAGGAAATAAGGGAGTGGGAGCACATTATGGGTGCCTGAGAGAAAGTATTTCACTGAAGCTCAATTTTAGGTTGTCCTCAGCTTGTGTTTTCTGTGGTAGTTTTGATTAGTTGGGAATTAGAGACAAATTTTGGGCTTCCCTGGTGGCTCAGATGGTAAAGAGTCTGCTTGCAATACGGGAGTTCGTTCGATCCCTGGGTCGGGAAGATCTCCTGGAGGAGGGCATGGCTACCCCCTCCAGGATTCTGGCCTGGAGAATCCTTATGGGCAGAGGAGCCTAGTGGGGTGCAATCCGTGGGGTTGCAAAGAGTCGGACACGGCTGAGCGACTACGCACGGCACGGCACAGAGACACATTTTAGAGGAGTGCATCGTTATTGTCATTGTTTTATAGCAGTCTTAGTGGTAAGTTTCAATAAATGACACTGGTTTTGTCGGTTAAAAGTTGAAACAAATCTGCCTTATTTTTAATGTATGTGATAATAAAGACTCAAAACTATAACCTTAGCACAGATCAGAGAGCTGTGAGAAACAGTAAAAAATATATATATCACTTTCATTATTAGGCATTGTGTATGAAATTAATAATCGCTCTCCTTCCTTATACGGGCTTCCCTGATTGCTCAGTTGATAAACAATCTGCCTGCAATGCAGGAGTCCCCGGTTCGATTCCTGGATTGGGAAGATCCGCTGGAGAAGGGATAGGCTACTCGCTCCAGTATTCTTGGGCTTCCTTGGTACCTCAGCTGGTAAAGAATCTGCCTGCAGTGTGGGAGACCTGGGTTTGATCCCTGAGTTGGGAAAATCCCCTGAAGAAGGGAAAGGTTACCCATCTCTAGTATTCTGGCCTGGAGAATTCCATGGATGGTATATAGTCCATGGGGTCGCAAAGAGTCCGATGTGACTGAATGACTTTCACTTCACTTCACTCACTTCCTTCCCTATGTCAATTGCTGAAATTAATCTTAGCATTTCTGTTTCAATTTTAGTACCACTGAGTAGTTAAGAATTGGTGGGGCTGTAATTATTAGTGCTATGTGGATATTTAAGTATAATTTGATATGAGGAAATTAAAGGAATGTGCAAACTTGAGGCTGTGTTTTTCTCTTTTGGGTAAATCTAGTCATATAGCTCTGTTAGAATTGTAAATGCCGAGTTATTTGATCTTTCCTGGTTGAGTTGTCTTGAAGTAATTCACATTTACAACATGCTGTGTATGAAAGCGTGAAAACCAGAACCATACAGTTTCACTACCATCTGCAGTCCTGAAATGTTTTTTATGTACATAGTAAATCTGGGATTGCTTATAGTAAGTGGTAGATACTGAAAGTGGTAGCAACTTTCAGAGATAAATAAGTTACCTATTAGTCTGATTAAATGTTTTTGGTAGTTACATGATAAGTCATATATGTTTCCTTGTTATTTCTTCTGAGTTTCCTCAGAGATAGATTAACTTTCTTTTCACATATTTAAGGTCTTAGCAGCATTTTCCCTACTCCTGGCCCCCCTAGATTTTTATTATAAAATATGTCAAACATAGAGAAATAGAAAAAATAGTACCTTGAACATACATTGAACATGCCTAGGTTCCTTAATTGTTAACCATTATGCTGTATTTGCTTTATCTCTGTGTGTATGTGTGTGTGTGTGAATGTATACATATATGCATATTTTTTGCTTAACAATTTGAGGCAAACAGGGGTAGGCGAACATTAAGATACTCACCCCCTACGTTCTTAAGTATCTATCTTCTAAAAATAAGGACATTCTCCTACATAACCACGGTAATATTTCAAAATCTGAAAATTATCCATAATTGTTTCATGATTCTCGATAGCCAGTCCATATTCACACCCCTCTCCCCCAATTGTTTCCAGAATGTCTTTTATGATTGTTTATTTTTTCCGTGAACTAAGATCCAGTCAGCATTCTTGCATTGCAGTGGTATGGCCCTAAGGCCTTATTTTTTCTAGTCTAGAAAAGCTCTCATATTTTTTTTCTATGACACTGCCTTTTTAAAAAGAGACCAGGCCACTTGCTGTGGAGAATGTTCCACGCTGAGTATGCGTCTGATGGATTGTTGCCCTGCGGCCCATTCAGTTTTCCCTCGCCCCCATATTTCGTGCAGACTGGGAAAAGTTTGAAGGTTATTATTTCTTTTACTCTTTTTTGGGGGTAGGGAAGTGATTAGGGGCTTCCCAGGGGGCACTAGTGGTAAAGAACCCTCCTGCCAATGCAGGAGATGTGAGAGACTTGGGTTCAGTCCCTGGGTTGGGAAGATCCCCTGGAGGAGAGCATGGCAGCCCACTCCAGCTTTCTTGCCTGACGAATCCATGGACAGAGGAGCCTGGCAGGATATAGTCCATGGGGTCGCACAGAGTCAGAAACGACTGAAGCGACTTAGCAGGCTGGCATGCATGGAGGAGATTAAGAAAACGCAAAGGTTGTCTGTTCAGAGTAAGTTTCCCTCATACCCAGGCCTCTGTGCTGTTGAGTAGGATGGAGAATAATGGCTTCATTGAGAGGTAATATATATGTTTCTAGTCTTCAGTTGCTCCCATGTGAAGTGATAAGTAGATGTGTTTATCAGTGGATGTGCTAGCTTTCAGGAGTTGATGTGTGTCTTCTCAGAACAGAGTTTTCTGTTGCCTGTGGCCTTTTATTTTCTGTCAGTGCCTTGCCAGCTGTAGCTGTGAAAACACGTGGACTTAACTTTCACTTGTCCTGGTTGGACGAAGCTCCTTCCTGCATGGACAGTCCGATTGGCTCTGTGGCCTTAAAATGTCAAGTAAGTGCCCTTTTCTGTGTGCCCTGAAACTCAGCCTAAGCTTTGCTATAAATGGCAAAGCTACTGAGTTGCTGTGGCTACAGGCCAAAGGCTGGAAATAATTTTAGGATCTAAAAACACAGTTTTCATATGAAAATGTTTATTTTATGGGCCGCTGATAAGCATGCATGTGTGCTATTCATTTTCATAATGAATTAGTTCCTTTTTTTTTTTCAGTTGTAAGAATAAACCTTCATTAATATCTAATTTGTTGGAATGGAAATGATTCCAGTAGGGTTATGATGATTTCATTGTGACCTCCCTTCTGGAGAGGCATAATGAAATGGATACTTTAATCAAATTCGAAGGAAGATTTATCTGAATGTGCACTTGATCAATAGGAAAGGTGGCTTTTGGCTTTCACTTTGAAATATTGTTTTCTCAGCGAGGGCTCCAGGCTAGGCCCCAGGTTCCAGAAGGCAGTTAAGAAGGGAGTCAGGATATTACAGAGTTCTTAGTCTCCCAAACCTAATTAAATTTGAGTCCTTAGAAGCATGCATCTCTTTGGATTCATCTGGATGCGTGGTTCTAAGAGGGAATGTACAGGAAATTTAGCATATATTTATCATAAGTGAAATTCAGAATTAAGATTAGTAGTTTCATTCTTTATGCTGATGTGTGTTAATCAATGGACAACTAAGCAAAGCTCATTTTACAAGTTTTCATTTGGAACTTTTGCTTCAATGTCTGTTTCTTAAGTATGAAGTCACAAAGCCATTTCATTTCCTTCTTATAAATTAGCAAGTGTATAATATATGTATATAAAAAATTGAGTTCTTAGAGCTGAACGGGGCCAGAGAAAACCAGCAGGGCAAGACCTTTCCCTTTAGGCCAGAAATATATTAATTCCTGTTCTCAGGTAAGAATTTGAAGGCAAATGTTCTTTGAAAAACATGAAGGCTCACAGGGGACTGCAGCCTGGGATGTCTTCTTTTATTGCACTTTTTCTTCTCTAAGAATACTTGTATTTTCCATTCAGTCATTAGGCTAACGTCAAGGAAAATAATATTGATAATTTGAGAGATTAGAGGAGTTCAGTCATCTGTTGGTAGCATAAGTCTTCTCCATGGAGTCCTTCTTGAACTTTGGATGGAATTGGGGGAAAACTGTCCCTGATTTTCAAGGCTTCCCCAGCATCTTGTGGTATTTGAATCAAAAATAGACTCTTGTTTTAAAAACTGTCAGAATAGGCACAGTTCCCACCCAGCCGGGCTGTTCGTGGCTCAGTCCTTGCTTTGAATGCAGCAGTGCCATGATGAGGCCGCTCAAAACTTTCGACTGGTGTGCACCCATTGGATGGACACTTTTTTTTGGTATCTAAAAATTTTTTTTTTTTAATTTTTTGTTGGATAAATTTTTAAAGAGTATCATCGATTTCGTCAAAGCCTCACATAAGTGGAGAATGAAGGTCTCCTGATTTGGGATTGCTAATTTATATTATAAACAGGAGTGTTTCTGTTTCAGAGTGAGCCACAGCTCAGAGGCAGCAGTTTTAGGGAGATTGTATCCTCAGTTAATCACTTGGCGATGGTGGTTTAGTCACTAAGTCACGTCTGACTCTTTGCGACTGCGTGGACTGTAGCCCGCCACGTTCCTCTGTCCATGGGATTTTCCAGGCAAGAATACTTTCCTCTGAAGGATCTTCCTGACCCTGGGATCGAACCTGGGTCTCCTGCATTGCAGGCGGATTCTTTAGAGACTGAGCCACCAGTTATGTGATGCCTGTGATGTGTCCTGGTGGTCCATGGCACTTTGTCGTTCTCTCTCTTTCATTCCTGGATTTACCCTTCCAGTTCAGAATAGGCAGGACACGGGAGGGAAGAGCTCTGTTACTTGCTCTGTACCTTGAGGGACACTGTGCCCTCCATAGGGACATGAGGGTTCCCTGTGACAGTCAGTGCAGGACTCTGGAGTCACTATGATCTGGATATTTTAATCCTCAGAGTCTCATTTTCTTATCTATAAAATGAGATTTAATTGTTAGAGTCCATCAAGCATTGAGCAAGTATGCTACAAATGGTACTTAACATTACTCTGTATTGACATTTGTCAGTTTTATTTTTCAAAACCACTCATTCGATCACATCCTTCCTCTTCCCAATCCCTGGTCTTAGAGCTGAAGAACCTCTGGTGACTCCCTCCTGCACGTGGGCTAAAGTTCAAACTCCTTGGTGGGTCCTCTGAGGCTCCCTGTGATCTGGCCCTATTCAGCTTTTCGAAACTCAGACTCCCCTTCCTGCTTGCATTGGACCAGTTGTGCTGAACACGATGCTGGAGTTCTGGCTTCCCTAAGTCTGTGTCTTTGCTCCACCTGAAGTTCCCTCATCACTTGAGTTCTCCTGCCCTCAGCCCCCCGCCCCACCATCCTAAGGCTAACTCTAACCTCTGATCCCTAACCCCTAACCTGCCTCCAGTTGCCATCTCCTCAGATTCCCTAGTCCTTTTTGAGACTTGTGCCCCCAAATAGCCTTTCTTGTTTCCTTCCAAATTGGAAATACTGTCATCCTTCTCTGAATTGCTAACTCTATATTTATAGCTCTCTTAAAAGCCTCAGAAAGTTTATTTAGAATTCAAGTCATTAGAAAAATTAAACAATGTTCTGGACTTCCATTTATGTAATATGAAAGTTTATCAATGTATTTTCAAACACTTTTTCAATGAGAATTGAAACAGCGATGTTTGTTTTTCCTTTAGGGGTTTACTTTACTTTAGGGGTTTGCTTTATTTACTTATTTTTTCATCCTCCTAAGACCTGAATTTGATGAGACAGATGTAGTTAAGTGGAAGATGCCATTCTTCAAACATTTCTGGGAATCTCAGTACTTGGTAGCTGACTAGGTCATGCTCAAAATAGAAAGGCAGAAATGAAAAGTCGGCCCAGAGAGTTGCTGGATCTTAGAACCAGGAGAAACCAAAGTGACTTTGGTGAATCATTATTGTGGTCTGAATTAAGCATAATCTCAGATAAGTGAGGCCGTGTTCTGAAGAAGCTGGTTCTGCCGGTTGATCCAAATGGCTAGTTTTTCTGGTGCTGCCTTGGGAGCCAGTGGGCACACCTGTGCTTTTGCAGGGGGCACCTGAGGCCTGCGGCCCTGCCAGGAACATGACCCTGGTGGGGACCATTCTGTAGCTGGTGAGGCCCTGAGGTCAGGCCAGTGCTGCCACTGTATCAAGTCTAGGGAGCATGGGATTTCCTTGTTGTGCTTAGTGGCTCAGTCATGTCCGACTCTTTGCGACCCTATGGACTGTAGCCCTCCAGGCTCCTCTGTCCATGGGGATTCTCCAGGCAAGAATACTGGAGTGGGTCGTCATGCCCTCCTCCAGGGGATCTTCCCAACCCAGGAATCGAACCGAGGTCTCCTGAGTTGCAGGCGGATTCTTTACCATCTGAACCACCAGGGAAGCATGGGATTTCCTTGGGAAACCATATATCACTCCCAACCCCTATCAGCTTCTACTCCTGCCCTTTTGAAATGTAAACTCACCTTGCTCTGATTTTGTACTTGTTTATTGTCGTAGTTTTGGTTCAGTTGGCTCACCATAATGATTAGGTATTTTTATCATCTATTATTGCACATACCTCATGTTACTGCTTTTGATTTATTTACAGATTGAAGGTTTGTGGCAACCCTGCTCCGAGAAAAGTCTATGAGCACATTTTTAGCATTTGTTCCTTTGTGTTTTTGTGTCACATTTTGGTAATTCTCACTGTATTTAAAACTTTCGTTATTATTATGTTTGTTATGGTGATCAGTGATCTTTGATGTTACTATTGCAAAAAGATTCTTACTCACTGAAGTCTCAGATAATGGTTATCATTTTTTAGCAATAAATTATTTTTAATTAAGTTATGCACATTTTTAAGACAATGCTATTTCACACTTAATAGACTACAGGATAGAATAAACATAATTTTTGTGTGCATTGGGAAGACAAAAAACTTGTGACTTTTGTGGTATATGCTTTATTGTACTGGTCTGGAATTGAACCCCACATGTCTCCTAGAGATATGCCTGCATAAAGCTGATTTTAATTTGACATGGTAAAATATAAAGATATTATGAATTAAGTAGTATAACTTCAAATGATATAGAATTTGATAATGATGATGATCTAACCCGCTTCTAG
Organism: Bos taurus; assembly: GCF_002263795.3. Classification (NCBI taxonomy): domain Eukaryota; kingdom Metazoa; phylum Chordata; class Mammalia; order Artiodactyla; family Bovidae; genus Bos; species Bos taurus. The sequence goes on from NC_037339.1 coordinate 16,543,420, forward strand.
TATTTACCATATGACAGAAACAGTTGTAAATGTTTTACATATTTAGTTTACCCATTTAATTCTCACAGGAATCCCATGAGGTCGTGGCTATTAGTATCTTCACGGACGCACAGAGAGTTTAATTAACCTGACCAAGATCACACAGCCAGCCAGTGGCGGCGTTGTCGTTTAAACCTAGGCAGTCTGACTCCAGGGAGCAAGTCGAGACATTCACCGACTCTCCTCTCTTGCCTGGATAGTCTTACTGTTTGGCACTGGACCCCTCCTTCATTTCAGGGAAAAAAGTGGAAAGTCTGCATTTAACAGTTAAGCAAAATAAGCACAGGATGTCGTAAATTTCCAAGCTAATAGGGAATTGTTCAAGAAGTATATTTACGGATGAGGCTTTTAAGAAAATCATAGGATGAGTATGGGACCCTTGTTATCTGACGCGTGCTACTTACCCAGAGAAAAATTTAGGGAAGGGATCCTGATGGAATAGCAAGTGATTTTTAAAAAATCTCCCCAGAGAAGTAAAGACCCTTTGGTTTAAAGCCACTATCGTGCTCTCTCCTTGAGGCTGAGAATGCTTAGGGCCATGGGCCAGGTAGAGGGAGAGCTGACTTCCAGCAGAGTTTACAGGAGAATTTAATATTTCACGTTTCTCAAGTTGACTGAATTAGTCCATAGGACTTCATAAGTGACTGCTTCCCTTAGCTTTGATGAATAATAAAATCACCAAATCATGCGGCTGCACATTCTAAAAAAGACAGCCCTACTTTCAAGTTGGCACCTTTTAGAAATAAAACATATCTTGTCTGAAACGTGAAGACTGTAATGAGATCAAATAACAAGAGTGTCATTTCGGAAAACCTGTTTGCCTCCAGGTTCTGTGGCCACCCAGTCCACAGCGGGCAAGAAAGTCTCATGAACAGATTTTATCTGAGTCCCATTCATACTGTTCTCAGTATTGCTGCATTAACTTCCTCTAGCTGTGCAGTTTCTGAGTTTTCTCCCAACCTTATTCTAAACTTGTAGTCTTCATTTAATTACAGTCTTCATGATGATTATTTTTGGGTTTGCCGCCCCGCCCCCCCAACCCAGTTCACTGTAGGTTTAATATACCATCTCTGATCTTTTCTAGTTGTGCTCTCTCAACTCCCCCAGCCTCCATAAGAACCATATAACCGTATTCCCTTATGGCAGATGGGAGTGAATGGAACACGTTTTCTCTGTCTGGGGAGCGAAGAGGATGACTGGGCCTGGTACCAGCTGTGAGGAGGAGCCGTAGCTTTCCCCATGATTGTGCTGCCTGCAAGGCTGCCCCCAGTTGTGTAACACGCTCACTCCCTCTCCAAAGACCCGCTTTGTGTCTCCATCCCATTTCTGCATTCTGGTCCAGGTTGTGTCTCTCTCCACATTGCACAGGCGGATTAGGTAGGAAGCAACTGGGATCCGCTTTTAGATTCGAGTCAGCATTTTCACCTAGGACACGGGATGGCTGCAAAGCAGCCCTTGTTGTTCTCTGAGGTTTATCACTGACGTCCGTTCTGCCTGAACATCCCCAGCTAGTGCTGAAGCCACACGTGCACTTGAAACTTCACCTGCCTTTTTGCTTTAGATGTAATTTCAGATTTCGTTTGTTTTTATTGGTGAACTCAGGAGAGAAAGCGGGGTTCCTGCTATGACTCAAGGTGAATTCCTATGTCCAAAATTCTCTATTTTTGGAGTGTTTGGACCTGACAGGAATTGACTCAAGGAAACAAAAAGAACAGGAAAAGCCCTAGGCACATACTGGTTGATCCAGACACAGAATTTTGCTGGTGACGGGCAAAATCGTGAAAGCTAAACTATGGCTCAGCAATTTTTCTTTGAATATTTTATGTAGGAAAGGGGATGTTAAAGGTGGGAAAGTAAGAATAAGCATGTCTTTAAAATAGTAAGTCATCACTTTAATGCTCAAAAGCTTTTTTATTTTTATTATTTTTAAAATTTAATAATTTAATTTTTTATTTATATATATTTTTTTACTTTACAATATTGTATTGGTTTTGCCATATATCAACATGAATCCGCCACAGGTGTACACGTCAAAAGCTTTTTTAAAGTGGATAATCAACAGGGACCCACTGTGCAGCACAGGGAGCTCTGCTCCGTATAATGTGGCAGTCTGGATGGGAGGTTTGGGGGAGAATGGAAACGTGTCTGTGTATGGCTGAGTCCCTTAGCCGTCCACCTGAAACCGTCACAACATTGTCTGCTTTACTGCTCTACTCCAGTATAAAATAAAAAGTTTAAAAAAGATTTTCTAGTTGTGATGTGAAAAAGTCTTTAAACAACTTTAGAAAAGACTCTAAAAACCAGCGTAACTTCTCCCGTGAGGTGTGTCAAATTGTTGATTATTGGAAACAGGATGTCATTTTCTCCTTCTAGGCTTTTTGAGAGACTTCATCTTCTCCTGACCAATGATTTATTAGATTCCACAGGAATAGAATGAAGGTGAATTTTGTTTGAAGAAAAGACTTTAAAGAAGTAACGGGTTTTGAGATTTTTTAAAAAGCAGAAGTTTTGGAGACCTGGGCTTCCTTTTTTAGTGTGACTGTAAGGGGGCGGAGCTGAAAACTGAACAGTGGTGATGGGGGTGGGGGTATTGAAGTGAAAGTGAAAGTTGCTCAGTTGTCTCCGTGACCCATTCTCCAGGCCAGAATACTGGAGTGGGTAGCCTTTCCCTTCTCCAGGGGATCTTCCCAACCTAGGGATCGAACCAGGTCTCCCACATTGCAGGCAGATTCTTTACCAGCTGAGCCACAAGGGAAGCCCAGGGGTTGAGACAGAAGCATGGGTTTCTTTTCTGAAGAAAGTCTTGAGTTCTTACATTTATTGGGCTGGTGAATTTTATACTTTACCTGCGGCTCTGAAGAAATACCGTGACCCTGTCTTATGCCCCCTGAAAATTTTCAACCTCAGAGGCAGCACAGCTTGGTGTAGTCTGGTACGACGATGCTCAGTTTAGAGTCATTACTTTGGAGAGATAAAAAATCGCGTGTTATTTCGCAAGGAGCCTGAATTAGTTCTGTCTGTTGTAGATTTCCATTTTTTTTTTGATGGAAGACACGTGGTGTGGCTGTGAAGAGTAAATAGGAAAAAAATTGGGCATCTTTTAATCTTGAGTTTTGTCTTAAGCATATGTATGGAAATGAAATATCCCAAACAACAGAGATATCTTTGTTGGAGTGTGAAAGAACGCCAGCGAATTCTAACTGGGAGTTATTTTCAGAGGAAACTTTGAAGCATGAATAGACAAAGGGAGTGATTTTGAGGGTGTGCCTGCTGGAGACGGTGGGAAATCCCGTTGTGGGCAGACAGGCGGCTGGTGATTGGATCAGAGTCCCTCAGACGTGGTGGCGGTAGATGCTGGTGGGCAGACTGTTAGGTCCAGTGATCGGTGCTTTGCTTGGCCTGCTGAACTTGAGGGAACCAGGGGAGCATTGTCACTGCCTCTGGCAGGCAGTCAGGTGTGTGACGTATATGCAGGTCAGAACACCTGAATTTTCAGGTGACTTTCAAATGTATTTATTTATCTGTTTGGCTGTGCCGGGTCTTAGTTGCAGCATGTGGGGTCTCTAGTTTCTGCATGCCAACTTAGTCGCGGCATGCAGGACCTGGTTCCCAGACCAGGGATTGAATCCCAGGCCCTCTCCACTGGGAGTCCAGAGTCTTAGCCACTGAACTACAAGCGAAGTCTTTCAAATGACTTTTAAAAGGGCCACCATTAATATGTTGAAAGACCTTGTATTTATCACCAGAAGTCTAGGAACGTTCCTAAGTTGGCTGATACAGTTGTTATTGTTGTTCAGTCGCTCAGCCGTGTCCGACTCTTTTTTTCGACCCCATGGACTGTAGGCAGCCAGGCTTCTCTGACCACGGGGATTCTCCAGGCAGGAACACTGAAGTGGGTTGCCATTTTCTGCTCCAGGGGATCTTCCCGACCTAGGGGAGATCAAATCCTCATCTACACTGGCAGGTGGATTCTTTGCCAGTGAGCCACCAGGGAAGCCTGGCTAATATAGTGGATGCTCCTTATTCAAGGATTCTCTTTGTGAATTCTCCTGCTTGCTGAGATTTATTTATGGTCCCCAAATCTGTACTCCAAAATAGTGCTGTTGGCTGTGAGTTCAGTGGTAAGGAATCAGCATCATATATCAGATAAGATGTTTTTAAACCGAATCACATATAAAACAAGATCAGTTAACTAAAATGTGATGCTCAGAGATGTGGTATTCAAGGAGCCTAGTCCTTCTGAGTCCTCCGGTGATAATAGTTTGGTATTTGGTAATTCAGTGTTCAAGGTGATTTTTCTAGAACAGAACTACCACGCATACAGAGGATTAGGTATATGTAGGAGCTCCTCTCCTTCCCCTGCTGCCCTGTTAATTCTAAAATTTATATGAATGTAGTCCGATCATAAACCATATGACCTCATCAACAGCACCCAAAGTTCTGGGAACCTCGAGGAGGTTCTTTTTTTTTTATGTTTTTTTTTTTTTTTTTGATGTAGACCATTTAGAAAAGCTTATTGATTTGTTTGGCGTTGTCAGTTATCAGTTGCGTCATGCGGGATCTTCGTTGCATCATGCGGGATCTTCGTTGCATCATGTGGGAGCTTTCATTGGCACACACAGACTCTCTAGTTGAGGTTCCTGGGTTCAATAGTTGCGGCACTCGGACTTAGTTGCTCCGAGGCGTGTAGGATTTTAGTTCCCCAACCAGAGCTCTAAGACGTGTCCCCTGCATTGCAAGGTGATTCTTAACCACTGGACCACCAGGGAAGTCCCTCTGCAAGGTTCTTGATACCATTTTATAGTTGGTCTATCACTGTAAGTGTGGATAGATGTTGGTGTGCTGGTTCAGAACCACAGGTATGGTAAAATCACAACAGAATTCCAACTTCACAGTTTTTGAGGCAGTTTCAAAGTCAGTATCTAGTGCCTTCTTTCCTCCCCAGTTTCCAGAAACACCGCTATTTCTTTATGTGTAAAATGGCCTCTTTTGAGCATCTCTGGGGTGGTTTCCTCTGGTCGTCTTGTAGCCATGGTTCCCCAGTTCAGTGTACAATCAGAGTGAAAATAGGCAAAACAGAAACTTGTCTGTCTAGGGGAGGGAGATGGTTGCATATTTTTGGAAGCTTTTGCATCGGAATGGATGATATGCTACCAGCTCTTAAAAGACACAGATTTCAGAAAATTCAAGGGAAAAAGTTGTCTGCCTTTTTAGCCTCCCTAGGACTTTTTCTTTCATAGTCTCACACCCCGTTCCCACCCCCGAAATAAAAAAAAAGACACAAAATGGCCCTTTTCTGTGTTTTGAGGAAATGGTTTTGTGAGGCTGTTTGGTTAGACAATGAATTAAAGACTCAGAACTTCCTGGATGGGCTTTTGGGAAAGGAAGTGTGTGCAGCTGTGAAGCCTGAGGTTCGGCCTGCCTCAGGACACTTGAAAAGTTATTCTCTGCACCCAGAATCATGGGTAACACTGTGGTGCACAAAGCCCCCAGAGATTATATATATATTTATTTATTTAAACTTGGTAAAATACATTAAAAAATTACCATCTTAACTATTTTAAGTGTACAGCTCAGCCGTGCTGAGTATATTCATGTTGTCATGCCACCAGTCTCCAAAGTTATTTTCATCTTGCAAAATTGAACCTCTGTAGCCATTAAATACTAACGCTCCATTCTCCTCGGCTTCCCAGGTAGCTCAGTGGTAAAGAATCCACCTGCCAATGCAGGAGTTCCATCCCTGGGTCAAGACATGGGTTCCATCCCTGGGTCAGGAAGATCCCCTGGAGAAGGAAGTGGCAACCCACGCTAGTATTCTTGACTGGAAAATTCCATGGACAGAGGAGCCTATAATCCATGGGGTCGGAAAGAGTCAGACACGACTGAGCAACTAAGCTCATACACATGCTCCAGTCTCCCCACCTCTCCAACCTAAGAAAGCACCGTCTACTTTCTGTTTGTGTAAATCTGACTTCTCTATAAATACCTCATGGAAGTGAAATCATATAGTATTTTCTTGTGACTGGCTTGTTTCACGTAGCACAATGTCTTCAAGATTCATCCAAGTTGGAGCATGTGTCAGAATCTCCTTCCTTTTTAAGACTGGGTAATATTCCCTCAGCTAGGTACACTACATTTTGTCTTTCACCTGTTGATGGACGCTTGAGTTGCTGCCACCTTTTGAGTCTTGTGAATAATGCTGCTATGAATATGAGCGTACAAATATCTGTGTGAATCTCTGCTTTCACTTCTTTGGATATATCCAGAAATAGAATTGCTGGGTCATATGATGATTCTTTTTTTTGGCTTTCTGTGGAACTGGCGTGCTGTTTTCCATTGTGGCTGCCCCCACCAGCGGTGCTCAATTGTTCCAGTTTCTCAACATCTTTGCCAATGTGTGTTACTTTGTGTTTTTGATTTGCATTTCCCTAATAATTAGTGTCATGGCATCTGGTCCCATCGCTTCATGGGAAATAGATGGGGAAACAGTGGAAACAGTGTCAGACTTTATTTTTTTAGGCTCCAAAATCACTGCAGATGGTGACTGCAGCCATGAAATTAAAAGACGCTTACTCCTTGGAAGGAAAGTTATGACCAACCTAGATAGCATATTGAAAATCAGAGACATTACTTTGCCGACAAAGGTCCGTCTAGTCAAGGTCATGGTTTTTCCAGTGGTCATGTATGGATGTGAGAGTTGGACTATGAAGAAAGCTGAGTGCCGAAGAATTGATGCTTTTGAACTGTGGTGTTGGAGAAGACTCTTGAGAGTCCCTTGGACTGCAAGGAGATCCAACCAGTCCATTCTGAAGGAGATCAGCCCTGGGATTTCTTTGGAAGGAATGACGCTAAATCTGAAACTCCAGTACTTTGGTCACCTCATGCGAAGAGTTGACTCATTGGAAAAGACTCTGATGCTGGGAGGGATTGGGGGCAGGAGGAGAAGGGGACGACAGAGGATGAGATGTCTGGATGGCATCACTGAGTCGATGGACGTGAGTCTGAGTGAACTCTGGGAGTTGGTGATGGACAGGGGGGCCTGGCGTGCTGCGATTCATGGGGTCGCAAAGAGTCGGACATGACTGAGCGACGGAACTGACTGAACCGAACTGACTGAATAATTAGGGATGTTGAACATGTTTTCGGAGAAGGCAATGGCACCCCACTCCAGTACTCTTGCCTGGAAAATCCCATGGATGGAGGAGCCTGGTGGGCTGCAGTCCATGGGGTCGCTAAGAGTTGGACACGACTGAGTGACTTCACTTTCTCTTTTCACTTTCAGACATTGGAGAAGGAAATGGCAACCCACTCCAGTGTTCTTGCCTGGAGAATCCCAGGGATGGGGAGCCTGGTGGGCTGCCGTCTATGGGGTCGCACAGAGTCGGACACGACTGAAGCGACTTAGCAGCAGCAGCAGCGTGTTTTCATGTGTGTGTTTGGCCACTTGTGTATCTTCTTTGGAGAAATGTCCGTTTGCCCATTTCTTAATCGGTTTGTTGTGTTTGTTGTTGAGTTGTAGTTTTCTTTTTTTAATATACTCCGAATATTAACCTTTTGCAGATAAATGAATATGACATATCTTCTCTCATCTCCTGGGTTGCCTTTTCATTCTGCTAATAGTACACTTTGAGGTAAGAAAGTTTTTGGTTTTGATGAAGTACAGTTTACCTATTTTTTTCTTTGGTTTCCATTGATTTTGGTGTCATATTGAAGAAATTATTGCCAGATCGAATGTCATGAGAATTTTCTCCTATGTAGGGTGAAAATGAGCCTGATGGAACCAGGTTACCTTGTATTACTGTGGAACTGTGACTGATGCCTAATAGATGTTCGGTGAACTTCCATAAAAGGAATGCCAGTGACCATGAAGTCCGTTGAGCTGTGTTGTCATGGAGATACATATTGAAGTTGGAAAAGATTTATGATACTTTTCTTTTTAGCTCCTTGGCTGTCTCAAAAACATAAAAGTGTTCACTTTAACTATTGAAAGGCACACGTTTAATAGATTTAAAAGAGAATTTTAGTAAACGGATCCCAGCGTTTCCCAAGGCTTCCCTGTGGCTCAGATGGTAAAGAATCCTCCTGCAATGCAGGAGACCCGGGTTGGATCCCTTGGACATGAAGATCCCCTGGAGAAGGGAATGGCTACTCACTCCAGTATTCTTGCCTAGAGAGTCCCATGCACAGAGGAGCCTGGTGGGCCACATTGCATGAGGTCACACAGAGTCAGACATAACTGAGCGAATGACACACACACACAGTTATAAACGTAACCCAGTGTTAAATGTGTTCATGTGTTAGTTATATTAAATATAAAATATGCTGGTGCTTTAAAAAATTATTCCATTCTGCTTCCCCACACTAGGACATTGCCCATGTGATGTTTATCTCTGTGGCATTCCCAGGCGGCCATCTGCATGCTTTTCTTCAGCATGCATTGTCTGCACCACCAGGCTCTTAAACGTAGAAGCATAAACAGTTGTTTTCTAGGAGTATCTTTATGGTTTGGGCATGTGGCTTCCTGTCTTTTAATACTTGATGCGATCCTTTGTGTGTGCTTTCTAAACACCTGCATTTGAAATCTTTCAGGTGTTTTCCAGTAGTTTTCTCAGATAGTTGGATTCCATCGGGCCAAGAATAATAGAGTCCAGACTGTGAACTGTATGGTCAGCCCTTCTAAAGGAAGTATTTAATTCATTTTTGTTTGCCATTTCTTGGGTCTCGTTTGCTGCCCCAACTTACCCCAAGTTGAGTTTTCCAAGCTGTCATTGTATGTCCTGACCAGTTTCACACACAAGTGAACCTAAAGTATTTGTTGTAGGGCATACAGGTCTTCCTAAGGATATACGTTTTCATTTTCTTTACATAACATGCCAGTCACTGAATTGATTTATCTTGTCGTACAATTTGGCAGACACTGAGCCCTGGCGCCATAGACCTTTGCTATTCGTATTCTACAGCAGTAGCCAGTCTTTCTGCGGGTGACTGACAGCCTGTTGCTGTGGGATGCTGTCAGTCCCTTAAAGCACTTTGATTGTCGACATCATCCAGCTCTGGCTGTACATTCAGTTTTACCTGCGCAGGCGCTGCTCCACAGGAGGTGGGACTCTCAGAGCAGATCGGACTTTCCATAGAAACAGCTTTATACCTGGGGGCAAGGGCAGGATTCCCAGAGGAAGACTCAGCAGGAAGGAGATCATGTGTCAGCCCACTCTAGCCCTCCAAAGTGTAGTTCCTGGCCGCTAGGAATTGCTTGCGTCACCTGCAATCATCTGTAATTGCCTACGATCATTTACTTCGTGGATACTCTGAGCAGAGGTGCTGTGTCTGGTTTCTCTGTTATCAACAGTCCTTAGCATGGTGACTTGGGTGGAGAAAATGCATCAGCCTCACATCTGGTAGAGTCTCTTCATTCTCTGTCTTCTTTTTTCTCCAGTGCTTTTTCTTCCTCCCTGCAGAAAACAGAATTATGGACAATAAGAAATAATGTGGTATGACCTGGGGGGCAACTTGTTTGGGAGATGGAGACTGCCTGTATGTGAAAACTTATGTTTGAGGCATACTGGAGCAAAAGACCCTTATAAATTAAGAAAAAGTAAGATTAGAAACATTTTAAAATGTGGTAGTGAATACAGGAGAATGGTTAATAGTTATCTCATTGATCATAGGTAAATAGAGGCTTTTAAAAAGTTAAATGACTTGTCCCTTAAGGTTGATTCAGTGTCCTCTTGCAATCTGAATTTTCTTATCCAGTCCTTTTAAATCTAGGTGGGGCTTGGCTCCATATGAGGTATCACAAAACCTTAAGGCTAATTGGATTTCCGTGGCAGTGTTCAGGTGGCCCCCCCTCCAGTACCTGTCAAGCCCAGCCCTGTTGAGTTTGTTTTCCTCCTGTCAAGGTCCAGTAGGACTGTCACGCTGTTTGGGGCTGGGGCATGGAGTGGCAGGTTCCTGGCAAGGTCACAGGGCCTAGGACATTAGGGCCATAAGCTAGGCTTGCATCATGGCATCAGCACTGCTCCAACTCTTGAAATCCAGCTGTGAGTCAGAGTTTTCATGTACTTTCTTTTTTCCTGGGAGGAAAGAGTCTGTTAGATAAACCTGGGAATTGATAGCTGGTGTGTTGTATTTGGATTTGTAGGTTGGATGTTTTATGTTGACCAGTTTGCACCATTGTCATGTAAATTAGAGATGATGGATCCAGCTGTGGTTTAATGGTGACTGCTCCTGAATGTGGATCCAAAAGATCGGAATTTGTGTCTCATTTCTTTCTGTTCTTGCTGTGTAGCCTTGAGGAAGGGTTAACCTCTTCACTCCTTAAAGGTGTCAGGAAGATGACATGTGACTAGTACTGCTGAACCAATAATTTGAATCCAATGAATTTGGGGATCAAATTGAGTAGAGCTTGGACTCTGGATGTGGGAAGTCTTTGAAGATGATCTAGTTTCATTGTGTAACTGAGAGTCTGAGACATTTAAGTGTGTTTCCTCCGTTTCCTCTGTCAGTGGTAGTGTCATGATTACCACCCAGAACACATTTACTCTGGGACGGGGTGTCTGCTCAGGGTTAAGAGTTTGGGTCTTGGATTGGTCCACCAAGGATCTGAATTATCCCCTCAGTTTACTGTGTCTGGAACCTTAGACAAGCTACTTACTTCTTGCACTTAGTCTTCCTATGAGATTAAATAGAAGAATACTTTTTTTTTAAAAGAAAATGCATGTGATGAAGATTGAATGAGGTAAATTTATGCAAAGCTCTCAGCACTATGATGGCACCCAGAAAGCATTCAATATCATTATGGTTTCTTAATCAAAGGACATTACTGTTGAACCCTTAGTGTGCTTCTCTGGATATTAGGCTGAAATTCTGCATTATCAGAAGGTTGGTTATTGATAGGCATTGCTCAGTACTTTAATAATAAGTAAGTAAATTTAAATAAATTTAAATAGTCTTATCTTGATGAATAAATGGCTTTGTTGTTGTTGTTGTTGTTGTTTGACCATCCTGGGTCTTCATTGGGGTGCACAGGCTTTTCTCAAGTTGTGGCACATAGGCTTAGTTGCCCTGAGGAATATGGGACCTTATCAGTAGTTTCCCAACCGGGGATTGAACCCATGTCCTCTGCATTGCAAGGTTGATTCTTAACCACTGGACCACAGGGAAATCCCTAAATGACTGTATTTTTATAACAGAATGTCTGCATTCTGCAGCTCCATCTTTTAAATGATTTGTACCTCTTGCACTTCCCATGGTCTAGGAGGCAGGAGGCTCCTTCTTTTTCATTACTGGCATCAAACAGAGATGCGGACAGTCTCCTGACTCCTCCTCTTTGGGCGTGGCTTTGTGTTTTGGGCTCGGGTATGTGATCACTCAAGGAGGAACAAAGCCGCACTGCAGAGATCTGAGGTGTTGGGAACCTATCCAGTTTCCTCCTCTGACCCTGCCTCAGGTCTTCCCTGAAATCTTCTGTCAATCCCCGTTCTCTTTCTATCAGCCACCCACCTTACATAACCCACGTGGGTTTCTAAGGCTGAGGTCCGCAGAGGTGTTCTGTGTCCAGCAAAAGAATTGGGGTGGAGCTGGGGATCCATTTGTGTCACCAGAGTGAGTAATGGACGTGCAAAGTGCTGGGTGCTAACACTGAATGACAGTGTCAAAGTGTTAGTTGCTCAGTTGTGTCCAGCTCTTTGCCACCCCGTGGACCATAGCCCGCCAGCCTCCTCTATCCTTGGAATTCTCCAGGCAGGAATACTGGAGCGAGCAGCTGTCCCCTTCGCCAGGTTATCTTCCTGACCCAGGGATTGAACCCCAGTCTTCCTCACTGCAGGCAGATTCTTCACCATTTGAGACACCAGGGAAGCCCAACACTGAGTGCCATCAACAAATTTGAAAATTCGATCTGCCATAGACAACCTAGTTAATTGCCTTAGAAAACTTTTTAAGTATTGGTGAATTTTAAGCATTTGAAAACACTTTCTATTTTCAGCTTTTTAATCAGATGATTTGATATTCAAAGAGGTTATGTTCTGCAGACCCCAGGGCCTTGTTTGTTTTAAATAGTTATAGGAAGCCCTTTAATTTCCATGAGATTGAGATTTTGGAGGCCAGGAGTGATTACAGGGATTACGTCTAAAATCGTTTGACCTTGCTACTGTTGAAATTTTATTTATTCATTTATTTTTCTAACCAGCTCATTGATCCTGCCTCCCTGTTTGTTTCACTGGCAGTAACTACTTTTTATTCTTGTATTGCAGACTACCATGGAGGAATAGTGAAAGGATTGGGGAAGGAGTTGCCAAATTTGGCCATAAAAAAAAAAAAAAATTTCAGGACACCTCATCCCATTTGAATCTCATACAAACAATGAAATTTTCTGGTATAACTATGTCCCATGCCAGAGTTAAATTTGAATTTTAGTGAAACAAGGAAACATGTGTTTAGTTTAAGTATGTCCCATGCAATATTTGGGATATACTTAAATGCTGAAAAATTTATTGCTTCTAAACAAGAAATCGACCCATTTGTTTCTTAGATAAGAAAGGCTTACTCTGCTTTCTTGGCACAAAGCAGCACCCAGAAATGTGTGGAAGTTGTAATTCCAACCTACCCTTTTCAAGTCTCAACTCTTCTGAGTTTAAAGCACTTTTTTTTTTTTTGCTCAGGAAAGTTGGATTGACATAAAAAACACACGTGTCTGGAATTATCTCTGAGTCCTTTATAAACAAATGGCCAAGACTTGGAAGGGCACACCTTAGGTTACAGAATGTTTTCCTGGGCTGGGCTCCAAAGCTTCCTGACTCTGGAACAATAATGGGTTCTTTCCATGCTACTTTATGTATTTATTTTACGGCATTCTTGTGCCTTTTATCCCTTCATAGCCACTTGGAAAACATATTTGGGTCCTGCAGGAGCAGACATACAGAAATTGTGGAGTGTTTTATGTTCAGAGGCTCTGTGTGCTGAGGACGAGGGACCCCCCCTCCCCCTTCTTTCCCCTCCTCCCTTCTCCCCTTCTTTTCCCTGTGCTCCTTCCTCTCCCGCCTCCCCTTCCTCCCTCCCCTCAGCCTTCTTTCTTTTTCTTTTTTTAAATAATCATAAGAAAAAAAATAATCATAAGGATATTATTCCTCATTATGTGCTTGTAAATATTTTTATTGGAAATTTTTGACTGATTTTTAAACATCCTGATGGGGAAGTAGGGTATTTCTTCATGCGATAAATTCTTTAAGGAGAGATTTGAAGAGTTTTGACCTTTGAGTTTTCTTTTTTCTTTCAGTTTCCTTGCTGTCTAAAAATCTTACATTTCTTGTTAGGAGGCAAAAACAAAGTATCTCTGATGATAATGACTAAAACATGTGATTGGAATTCAAGTTTTAAGTTTAGTGAAATGAAAGTCATTCACTCATGTCTGACTCTTTGCAATCCCATAATCCCATAGATTATACAGTTCATGGAATTCTCCAGGCCAGAATACTGGAGTGGGTAGCCTCTCCCTTCTCCAGGGGATCTTATCTTCCCAACCCAGGGATTGAACCCAGGTCTCCCGCATTAAAAGTGGATTCTTTACCAGCTGAGCCACAAGGGAAGCCCAAGAATACTGAAGTGGGTAGCCTGTCCCTTCTCCAGCGGATCTTGCCAACCCGGGAATCAAATTGGGATCTTCTGCATTGCAAATAGTCAAAGCTGTGGCTTTTCCAGTAGTCATGTATGGATGTGAGTTGGACTCTAAAGAAAGATGAGCACTGAAGAACTGATGCTTTTGAACTATGGTGTTGGAAAAGACTCTTGAGAGTCCCTTGGACTGCAAGGAGATCCAACCAGTCCATCCTAAGGAAATCAGTCCTAAATATTAATTGGAAGGACTGATGCTGAAGCTGAAACTCCAATACTCTGGTCACGTCATGTGAGGAACTGACTCATTGCAAAAGACCTGATGCTGGGAAAGATTGAAGGCAGGAGGAGAAGGGGATGACAGAGGATGAGCTGGTTGGATGGCATCACCAACTCGATGGACATGAGTTTGAGCAAGCTCTGGGAGTTGGTGATGGACAGGGAAGCCTGGCGTGCTGCAGTCCATGGGGTTGCAAAGAGTTGGATACTACTGAGTGCCTGAACTGAACTCCTGCATTGCAGGTGGATTCTTTACCAACTGAGCTATCAGGGAAGCCCCATTTTAAGTTTAATAGTGACAGTTCATTCATAAAATATAACATGGCAGAACTAGGAGGAATCTTACATTTGATCTAGTCTTAACACTTCCCTCATTAGAGGAAATAGAGACTCAGAGATGTGAAGTGACTTCCCGAAAGTCACACAGCAAAGTTAGTGGCAAAGTTTGAGAGCAGGTACCTGGGTTGCCTAACACGGCAGAGCTTTCTCCCAGCTGTTGAAGAAAAAGTTCAGTATTAAAATTAAAATACTCAAATGCCCAAACTCTGATTTTAACAGTTTTTGGTAGAAGTCTTTCTGAAATACTTGATCTTCTGAAGTTGAAATGGACGGTGTAGCATGCACTTTAATCTTTTCTCAGTCTCACTGTTACCAACATTGTCTTTTGAACATCAGTTATTGTTTGTGTTTAACACCTAGATGCCCTTTGCGTCTGTGAGTAAAGTCATCTCCCATAGCTGAGGTTTTGTTTTCATTAGTTTTCAGTTACATGCAGTCAGCTGGGATCCAAAAATATTAAATGGAAAACTCCAGAACTTAATAATTCTATTGCTATTTTATTATCATCATTATTATTTTATTATTAGTTATTGTCCCTGCATTGCAAGGTGGATTCTTAACCCCTGGACCACCGGGGAAGCCTTTGTACTTCTCATATGATATTTGCTGCTTTGGTTTTTTTCCGTGTGCATTTTCTTTTCTCTCTGAGGCATGGTCCTCTGTCGTCTTACGTCTTCCCCTTAGTGTCTGGTGCTGAGCTGGGGTGCTCAGTCTGTGGCCGGAAGTAAGTGTTTGTCGAGTGACATCTATAGGCTTGTCATTGGCCATTATTTCTTACCTGCTGGATGTCAGAGTTGTCTTGATAGTTGACGTTGTCTGCTGAGTGACTCCTGGAATGTAAGAAGCTAGGTGATACCCGTTAATTGGTCTGAATGTATAAAATGTTATAAGGCATCAGACAGGCCGTGCTCACCATTTCTGGATCCAATGGGGGTGCTTCTGCATTTTAGAGGTAGAGTAACTGAGGCAAAGAAAGGGAGTTTGAAGTGACCAAGGACATATAATGAAAAACATTGAATCAAAAAGATATCAGCTTACTCTTATCCATGAGTAGGCAGAAATGATATTTTTCTTTGAATGAAAATCCCCAGTGCCAAAGCGTTCATGAATAACACTGAGATGTAACTCGTTCATGTGGTAGGTCAGATAATAACATTCTCCTACCCACTGCTATCAACCCCCTCATAGATGTGCAGGTCCTGATTCCAAAACTTGTGAATATATTACCTTACGTGGCGAAAAGGACTTTGCAGACGTGATTAAGGATATTGAGTTCTAGAGATGATGTTGGGTTTTCCCAGTAAGCCCAGCATAATTACAAAGGTCTTTATAAAGGGAGGTGTTGGTGGAGTGGGGTCAGTCAGAGGAGATGATATGGCAGGACAGAGGCAGAGGTTCGGGTAATGCAGGGCCATGAGCAGCTTTTAGAAGCTGGAAAAGACAAGGAATGAGCCAGGAATCCAGCTCTGCCAGTTCCTTCATTTGCGGGCCAGTATAACCCATTTCAGATTTCTGACCTCCAGAACTGGGAACGGATACATGTATGTTGTTTTAAGCTGCTGAGTTTTGGTAGTTTGTTACAGCAGCAGCTAGAAACCAATACAGTCAGCTTCGGAAGAACTTTATAATCTCCCTATTCCTGTTGGGCTATGAGTGCCCCCAGATGCTTGGACTGAATGAAAAGAAGAGAATCTCACATGGTCCCAAGCTTGAAAACTTTTGATTTCTGCATAGTCTCGAAAGATCAAAGGAAGAGCTCTCACACAAACTCCCCCACATGCTCTGCAGCAACACACACACTCTTTCTCTCTCTCTCTCTCACACACACAAACACACACATGCACGCCTGCACTTTAGAGGAAATGACTGAGAGAAAGAACGTATGTTTCAGTTGACTTTAATGGCTGAATGCCTCTATTGTGCAGATGCTGCCCAGATTCTGAAAGATGCTGTGGTGAAGGAAAGACCCAAACCCCAAACCTTTTATGTACACTGTCCGCATTAGATATTTTCTGTCAGAAGTAACCCAGCCCTTCTCTTTTAAAACGTCTGCTCTTCACGCAAACATTTAAATGATGTTTGGCATGTTAAACACTTTTATCAGTATTATTCAAAGTATGTTATGAAATGTCCTCAGATGCCTTAGGAAAGTGATTGTCATTTCTTGTCTGCTAATCAGGTGAGCAATTTCTGTGCAAGTGAGGGGTGGGGTGGGAAAGGGCTCAAAGGCCTGGGGTTCTCAGAGAGGTGGGGTTCCCTTTTGTAATGAAGACCTTTGGCCGTGGGAGAAGGCTACTGATTATTTTTTTTTTAATATGCTTATTTATTTTTCAGCTTGTGCAGTCTAGTTCCCTGACCGGGGATTGAACACGGGTCCCCTGGACCACCAGGGAAGTCCAGCTGCTAGTTAGTTTTGAAGCAGAGCTGAAGGCAGGGCCTCTCCTGTGCTTCTGGAGCAGTCAAGAGATGAGGTGCTAGTTTTATCGTTAGAGTGGAAGGTGATGAGTTACTTTCCGGGAGTTGCTGGTGGATATACTCTGACCATGTGGGGTCTTAGCTCTCCAGATTGAACCCAGGGGCTGAACCTGCACTTCCTGCATTGGTAGGGGGAGTCTTAACCACTGGACCTCCAGGGAATTCCCCATATGCAGTGGATTTTTAAGGGCAGATTAGTTTTCCCCGTAATCTGTCACAATTGGTAATTCTTGAAGTTACGGTCTAGTGATTTAAGTTCTTCGAGAAGTTACTACACGTTGTATGTCGTTGTTGTTCAGATGCTAAGTCCTGGCCGACTCTGCGACCCCATGGACTGCAGCACACCAGGCTTCTCTGTCCTTCACTCTGTCCTTCACTGTCTCCTTCAGTTTGCTCAAATTCATGTCTGTTGAGTCGGTGATGCCATCCAACCATCTCATCCTCTGTCGTCCCCTTCTCCTCCTGCCCTCAGTCTTTCCCAACGTCAGGGTCTTTTCCAGTGAGTCGGCTCTTTGCATCAGGTGGCTAAAGTATTGGAGCTTCAGCTTCAGCATCAGTCCTTCCAATGAATATTTAGGGTTGATTTCCTATAGGATTGACTGATTTGATCTCCTTATTGTCTAAGGGACTCTCAAGAGTCTTCTCCAGTGCCACAGTTTGAATACATATGTCTTTTGAGCAAGATGGACAGAATGCAGTGTCCTTCTCTCTTTTGAACTTGGTGTCCCCCTCACTCACTCATCCCACGAAAAGGAATGGTGTAGCATGTAATTGTGTGTACCCAGCCACGTAACCCTCTTGAGTGAACCAGGGAGAAGCAGCCTCTTCCCTATGGTTTCTTAGTGTCCACCGAGCCACATTGGCTTCAGGTTAGTTGTTTATGACCTTTGCCTTGTCACCATAATTTAAAACAGGTCAATGATTTCTGCATAGAGAGGGCACTGAGCCCTGCCTTGTCTGCCGAGGTTGGCCATTTGGTTACATGCCCTACACTTGGGCATGAGCGTAAGGCGTGAAGTCTGTGTACCTTTCCTCACTTCTTTCTTTTTTAAAAAAGATTTATTTATTTTTTAAAATTTCTGGCTGTGCTGGGTCTCTGTTGATTCATGCAGGCTTTCTCTGTTGCAGTGAGCGGGGGCGATTCTCTAGTTGCAGTGTGAGGGCTTCTCACTGTGGTGGTGTCTCTTGTTGTGGCTCCCAGGCTCTAGAGCACAGGCACCGGCTTAGTTGCTCTGCAGCATATACGAACTTCCTGGGCCAGGGATCGAACCCATGTCCTCTGCATTGGCAAGTGGATTCTTAACCACTGAGCCACCAAGGAAGCCCTCCCCATATCTTGATGTTGTTCTGGACTGGAGGTCTAGGTCTGTCGCCTTAAACAAGACAACTACACTCTTCATCCTTAGAGAGGGACGGTTTTCCCAGCAAGACCTGGACATCACTTTTTCCCGAGTTTTCATACCATCCCCTTGCTATTCATAAGTAATCTTAAAGATTAAAAACTGCATCTTGAGAAAGCTGCAACAAGAGTAACAAGGGGAAAAAGTCATGTATTTTTATAAACACTCAGCTGCTGATCTTTTCTCTTTTATTCGAAGGTGAAAGCATTATGTAAGGAAGGTCTCACAGAGAGTTTTAGAATTTCAGAATGAAAAGAGGTCTTAGATGAACGCACCAAATAGCCAATTAATTCATTCAACCAGAAAGACTTAGTTGAACACCCACTGGGTGGAGGATTCTGTGCTGGGAACTATGCTTATTACACGTTGAACACCACAGCGGTGGTCCCTGTCTCACGGAGCTCATACTTTAGGGGGTGATGGACAATATTCAAGTAATTGGGGAAGAAAAATCTCTAATCAGAAGCTTAAGCAAACTACGGCAAGTCCGCTGTAGGAGAGGTTAAGGAGCTCTAAGAACATATGAGGGGAAGGGACTAGATCTAGTCTGGGGGAAGGGGACAGTGGATGTTTGAACAGATTAAGAGGATGATCGGGGATTAATTGGAAGAAGGAGGAGGGAAGTGGGGTCTACCCAAGGTTTGGCAGCCTGGAAGAGGGATCCTCTTGAAGTCTTAAGCCAGCATCCTTTTAGAAGGAAGTTGAGTGAAGAAAGGAGAAAAGGTGATATTTTGTGAGCTGTGGTTGTCAGAATGCCCAGGAGTCAATTTGACAAGATGTCCATTTCTTTTCCCCTCTTTTTTACGGCTGCCAGTTAGATCTTTGTACTGTTCACTGGCTCCACAGTCACATCAAACAAAATAAGAAAGAAGAGGAAGTGACATGCTCACTTCTTAGGCTTTACTTTAAATCCTGGTATGGATTTATTTGGGAGGGAGTTTGAAATGGCAATCCAAAATATCCCCTCCTTGGGATATCCGATTATTTAAACGTTGTTTTTAACACTTTGCTGTATTCACTTTTTTCCCCCTATTGTTTTATGTTCAAAGGCATGCTTCCTAGGGTAGTAATTGATTTATCCTGCCTCTTTCAGACTGTATCATTGTGTTGTTATTTTTTAATTTGTGAAAATATATAGTCACCATATTTATATTTTTCTGTAAAATCTTTGACATTTTATTAATCTACCAAATCTGCATCCTGAGAAATAACACAATACCTTTTCTGATATGGGTTTATCTGACACGCTCTACGCCATTCACCACAGGCATTTAGGTATGCAGTGTTCACAGAATTGACTGGAAACGGCTTAGGAAAATGACATGGAATATAATTTACCTCGTAAATCACTGATCCTATTAACATACATATTCAAGATGTGACTCTAAAACGTTATTTGGGAGGCAGTTTTTAAACAAATTTTTATTTTGTATGGGTGTATAGCTGGTCAGCAATGTTATGATAGTTTCTGGTGACCAACGAAGGCACTCAGCCATAGACATACTATAGACACCCACTTCCCCCCAGCCTCTCCTCCCATCCGGGCTGCCATGCAACACTGAGCAGAGTTCCCTGTGCTATACGCTAGGTCCTCGTTGGTTACCCGTTTTAAACAGAGCAGTGTGTACCTGACCATCCCAAACTCCCTAACTATCCCTTCCCTCATCC
Source organism: Bos taurus (assembly GCF_002263795.3). Classification (NCBI taxonomy): domain Eukaryota; kingdom Metazoa; phylum Chordata; class Mammalia; order Artiodactyla; family Bovidae; genus Bos; species Bos taurus. The sequence continues at coordinate 16,563,231 of NC_037339.1, forward strand.
TTCCCCCCCGGGAGGCAGTTTTACAGCCAAGGGTAGAACCTGCTCTGGAGATGCTGGGTCCAGGAGCCTTAGAGTTTTGGTCTCAGTTAACCACCTCATGCTTTAGGAAGTTTTAGGATCAGATTCTGGACCCACTGTCCTCTGTTGGCTTTGCCTCTCAGAGCCAGCTTTACAGCTGTCACCTAATGAGGTAGACCTCCAGTCTCCGAACGCCCGTGTGGGTCCTCCAAGGGCCTTACTGTAGAGCACCCATTTAGACTAATGTGCTCAGTTGCTCAGTCGCTGGCAACTCTTTGCGACCCCATGGACTATAGCCTGCCAGGTTCCTCTGTCCATGGAATTTTCCAGGGAAGAATGCTGGAGTGGGTTGCCATTTCCGCCTTTTGCAGCCTGCCCACATTGGTTTATCCTATTTGATATGTCAAGCTCCCATAGCTCCTTTCTTCAGCCTCCTTTGGCTGTTAGAGAATGAAATAAGTCTTTTAAGAAACAGCTTTTATGTTCCCTGCTTTTTAAAGTGAATACCTTCATTAAAGATGTGTATTTTTCTAGAGACTATTATACAGAGTGAAGTAAGTCAGAAAGAGAAAGGTAAATATTGTATACTAATGCATATATATGGAATCTAGAAAGATGGTACCGAAGAACTTATTTGCAGGGTAGCAGTGGAGAAACGGACATAGAGAACATACTTATGGACATGGAGAGAGGGGAGAAGACCGTGAGATGTTTGGAGAGAGTAACATGGAAACTTACATTACCATATGTAAAATAGATAGCCAATGGAATTTGCTGTATGGCTCAGGAAACTCAAACAGGGGCTCTGTATCAATCTAGAGGGGTGGGATAGGGCGGGAGATGGGAGGGAGGTTTAAGAGGGAGGTACTATACATATACCTATAGCTGATTCATGTTGAGGTTTGACAGAAAGCAACAACATTCTTTAAGCAATTATCCTTCAATTAAAAAATAAATTTAAAAAATGTGTGTGTTTTATATACATGTTTATAAAGGTATGAGCAGGGCTTCCCTGGTAGTTCAGCTGGTAAAGAATCTGCCTGCAATGCAGGAGACATTGGTTCCATTCCTGGGTCGGGAAGATCATCTGGAGAAGGAATAGGTTACCCTCTCCAGCATTCTTGGGCTTCCCTGGTGGCTCAGACGGTAAAGAATCTGCCTGCAATGTGGGAGACTTGGGTTCGATCCCTGGGTGGGGAAGATCCCTTGGAGAAGGGCCTGGCAACCCATGCCAGTATTCTTGCCTGGAGAATCCCCATGGACAGAGGAGCCTGGTGGGCTACAGTCTGTGAGGTTGCAAAGAGTCAGATACGACTGAGCAACTAAGCATAGAGTAAAGGTATGAACACATTAATGAAGTGAATAATTATGAACAGTTGTTTCTATCTTGTAGGGTTTTATTTTTACTTCTTAAAATATTTGATTTTTTAGTTAAAAATTTCAAGAGAGGAGAGCCTTTTATTTAATAAAGCACAGCTTCATCAGTTTATGATTTGCTCTTCTTTTTAAAAACATTTTAATTTATTTCTATTGAGGTATAATTGACATACAACAACATTATATTTCTATTCTGTAGCTTTAAGTTGTATAAGAAAGAAGTCACTTGACATACCATGATGCTTTGGAATTGGATCTGTTACAGAATTGGGCTGTATGTGTAAGTTCATAAAAAGAGCCCACAGTTTTGCTGAAACTCTTACCACATGAGAGAGAGATGGGTCTGTATGTGTTGATTTTGAAGCACCGCTCTGCCAGAGACCAGGCAGATCACTCCAAGAACCACTCTGTTTTTAACCTTTGAGTTTTTTTGGAGAAAATGAATAGGCTAGCATTTGGAACTGTTTGTTTTAAGTAGGTTTAGTTTTGTGTTTTCAAAGCAAGATCAGAGAAAAAGAAAAATTCTATACTACTTATGCATGGCTTCCTAGATAAGCAGATGATTTCTAAGAAACAGTACAATATTGTTTTGAAGAATAAAGCTATTTCCTTATTCATCTTTAAGGCTGTGTATTTTTTGCTTGTTTATTTGGTCAGTTACGAACAGCAATTTAAGGAAGAAAAAAGTTCATTTTTACCTATCACAGATTGCAGTGGCTAAGTAATTTGAAGGTGCCTGGTTAAGAGTATATATACGTTGGTGGATCACACAAGTTGGTGAAAACCAGTATTTCCTACTCATTTCCAAGGCAATGTAATTTGCTATTTATGCACTTGTTCAATTATGAAGAATCATAATATAAGGAAGCCACTTTCATTTTGACCTATTGAAATTATACAGTATCATGCTTAAGTAATCTTAAGTTTTTCTGGTTAAGTGCATATATACATGTATGTACATTGATGGATAAGGTAATTATTAAAAGCCATTGAAAAGCTGCAGAAACCTGTTGTTTGTGCATTAGTATTTCAGATCGGCATAATACATGTCGTCAGGTTTTCTGTATCCTTGGAGGGGAGAAACACACATGAGCCTCTACATTTTTTTGTTATTTATTTAGTTTCTCTAGTTGCGGCAAGGGGGGCTACTCTTTAGTTGTGTGGCGTGTGGGCTTCTCGTGGTGGTGGCTTCTTTTATTGGGGAGCACAGGCTCTAGGGTGTGTAGCCTTCCGTATTTTTGGCACATGGGCTTACCAGTTGTGGCTCCCGGGCTCTAGGGCACAGGCTCAGTAGTTGTGGCGCACGAGCTTAGTTGCTCCGTGGCATATGGGATCTCCTCGGATCAGGGATCGAACCCATGTCTCCTTCATTAGCAGGCGGATTCTTTACCACTGAACCACCAGGGAAGCCCCCTAAATTTTTACTTACCACTCTCTGCTCCTTCCCTATCAGTCGTCTCTTCCCCCAGCCCCATCATTTCTTCCATGATGATAAAATGCCAACTTTGTTCAGACCTCTCCGTCTATGCTCTTTAGGTAGGTGGTATGAGGCCCGAGGGCTGAAACATGATGGGCCAGAGCTTTCATTGCTCAACTCTGTTCATTAGAATCGCTCTGGGAGCTTTAAATACAGATGCTTGGGCTCTGCCCAACGGGATTCTGATTTACTGGTCTGGGGTAGGACATGGCTTAAGCCCTTGAAATGGGTTCTTTGTAACTTGTAGCTGAAAGCATTTGAATTGACACAGCATAAGTAAGGTGACCACAGAATCATCATTCAACTCTGAAATGTTCCTCAATGTCCTCTGAATTCCTACCTCCCACTCTTAGGCTTTTGAAGTGGTTTGGGCCAAGCACACTTTTATTCCAGCGTGAAAACATTAGTGGGTTGTTTTGCTTCATCAACACTTTCTTAGGTAAACCAGGTTGTATGTGTTTTAAGCTCTTGACACTGACTTCATTAATGACACCTTTGAGGTAACATAGTGTGATGGTTGTTGGTCCCTGAATTCTGGGAAGCTGTTTCTGGTTCCAGAGAGATGAAATTGATAAAGACTAGAGGGCAGAATATGAAAAGAGCTTAAAGATGATCTGTGAACAAATCATAAAACTAAAGTCATAAACATCTGCCAAACAAATCCACATAAGGGAAATATGTTTAAAAAAAAGCAATGCTGAATTCATAAAAGGCTAAATAACCAAAATGTTCTTAGAGGGAAAAACATGTACGATGAAGAAAACATTTAAAAAAGAGAGTCTTGATAAAATCTGATCTCTGGTGGTAAATGCTATTTCTCAATCACATCTAAAATTTTACCCTGAATTATATGTTCTGGTTGACAGCTTTGTTCATTTTTTCCCTTGAAAATGAATAGTCAGTGCATGCTAAGTTGCTTCAGTCATGTCTGCCTCTTTGCAGCCCTATGGACTGTAGCCTGCCGGGCTTTTCTGTCCATGGGATTCTCCAGGCAAGAGTGCTGGAGTGGGTTGCCATGCCCTCCTCCAGGTGGATTCTCCTTATTTCAACTCCCTTATGTATTATTGTGTTAACTTTCCCTGCCACACTCAGATGAAAGGTATTATGATAGTCAAGATGAGTAATGATGTAAGGAGAACTTCCTCTATTGTTTATCAGTGCAATTTCAAAACATTCTCTCCCAGGAAGAGACGACGGTGACTCAGAAAATCCTGTTGGAGTTGAATGACATTGTAAGAGACCATTTGGAAATCACCGTCTGGCATTTGGGCACCTGGGACTCTGACCTCATTCCATTGCCCCACCTCCTTATACATTTAATTTTGAGGGTGCCATTCTTTTTAGGGCTACCACTGGTTTCTTGTCCACACTGATGAATTCATTGCATAGCAATGAACCCGAGTTATCACTACTGATGATTTGGTTCTTGATCTTAGAAATGTTTCTTCCTTGGCTAAGTGGCCTCAAATGCACCTCTAGCAATTTTTGCTTTTTTAAAATCCTGCTTTCAACTTCCGTGTATTCCTTCATCCAGACGTTCCTTGTGGGTATGTATGGAGACTGGCTTTTGTCTTATTGTTATCCAAGAACAAAAGGAGCTTTAGGCCCAAGAGTTTCAGGAATGTTTTGGTCCCCAAGATGGAATATTTTTCAGTTGTATTTTCTACAAGTATTTCTGATGTGTACAGACATGCCCAGCTATGGTAGTCTGTGTGGACTGTCTTAAAAAGGAATTATTATTATTAAGGGTTTGATGGAAAAACTTCCCAGGAAGCCTCCTGCTTTGAATGCCGGTGAGAAGAACCCATTAGATGAAGCACACCAAATACTGGTCTCTTTCCTGCCTTCCCTCTCTGTTGTACCTCCTGTGAGGCAACCCTGGTCCTAACGGTTTGTGAACAATTTGAGTAGCTCCCTCATATTTCTCTCCTGGAGTAATTAAACATCGTTTCTTGGAAATGTAAACAAGAGACTTAGAATTCAGTTGCGGTAATGCATTTGGCAGAGGAATTAATTGTGTGTTGGGAAAAGAAAAATATCCTGGAGTGAGTTTCAGTTTTGCAGATAAGGAAACTGGCTTTATTTAGCCAATTGGAACAATACTGGACCTTGTACCCTGATGACAGTACTTTCTTTTCCCAGAGTCTACCTGGGCTTAAGACCAACTTCCAAATAAAACTTGAAAGTAAATGGCACCAGACAGAAACCGAGCCCTATAAACTAAGTTTTTATGTTACCGTTCCATAAAAAGAATTTATTTGCCTTCAAAATGAGCTTAGAACAGAACCATGGTCTGAGAGACAGCTTTGCCTCTGTCCTTAAGATGACAGCATCCTTCCACTCCCTGTCCTTGGTTCTAAGCCTGGCCTGTAAAAAAATAACAGGGAGAAGGTGGTGCATGTGCATGTTGGGAGGGGGCTGATGTTCCTCTATTATTTAGTGAGCTTCTAAAAATGAAAGTAAGAGTAACTTCTTAAGTCACTTCCAGGTTCCTCCCAGAGAACTTTAAGTGGTACTGTATTGAAAAACAGAAGTGAACTATCGTTTTTTAATTTATTTTTTAACTGGAGGAAAATCGCTTTACAATGTTGTGTTGGTTTCTGCTGAAGAACAAGGTGAAACAGCCATAATTATACATATATCCCATCCCTCTTCAGCCTGCCTCCCCTCCCTCCCCCATCCCGCCCTTCTAGGTCATCACAGAGCTGGAGCTGAGCTCGCTGTGCTACGGAGCAGCTTCCCACCAGCCATCTGTTTTATGCACGATAATGTGTATATGTCAATGCTACTTTCTCCATTCGTCGCAGCCATAAAAAGGAACAAATTTGAGTCAGTGGTATTGAGGTAGATGAACCTGAAGCCTATCATACAGGGTGAAATAAGTCAGGAAGAGAAAAACAAATATCATATATTAAAGCTTATATGGAATCTGGAAAAATGGTACTGATACACCTACTTGCAGGGAAGGAATGGAGTGCAGATGTGGAAAACAGACTTGTGGCCATTTGTTTTTTTTTTTTAATACCCCAGAATAAATCTCCTTTTCTGTTGTGAGAGTAAGTGATCTGAAATTTCTTTCTTATGCACGTTTTTCAGAGGTGGTATCATGAAATGGTTAGACGGTCTGTCAGGTGAACAGCTTTTCAGGCGGGCTTCTGGGTGAGGGCAGATGTCTTTGGGGTTGTTTGTATTAATACTAGAATGCTTTGGATGGGAAGTCAAGGGGTCATCCTCTCAGGCAGAGGACTGCAGCAAATTTAGACACAACTTTGGACCCAGGGCCAGGAGAACTTGGTTCTCATCCCGGGACCAGTGACCTACTAGCTGCGTGGGCAAGTCAGTTCGTTTGTCCAAGCCTCCCTGCTTCCTTCTGTGAAGTCAGGGTGTAGGCTCCTCTGCGTGGTCGCCTCTAACACTGTGTTTTTGTGAGCTGGAGCTCACACGTTTGAAGCAGGAAGTCACAAAGGGTCATCTGAGCTGCATTCCTGTGTGGCTGGGGAGGCTGAGAGAGGCGGCCGTGTGACAGGGGCAGGGTCCTAGCAGGGCCAGTCGGGACTTCAGGTTCCCCACAGGCTCCATAGTCTTAGATGTGCCTAACCCTTCTCTTTAAAAGGCAGACTTCAAGCCTGCTCTCTGTTGCAGTTAGGTGGCCTTACTGTCTTAGACTTACTTGCTCAGATTCTCCTTAGAAATTGATCATTTTAAGAAAGTTCCTTAAAGAAGATAAAAGCTCTCCTCCGAGATGGGCCCTATAGACTTTTTTTTCCAACTTGATAAATTGCCATTTTCTTCAGGGCAGCAATGGAGAAACAGACATAGAGAACAGACTTATGGACATGGGAGAGGGGAGGAGACGGTGAGATGTATGGAGAGTAGCATGGAAATTTACAATGCCATATGTAAAACAGATAGCCAATGGGAATTTGCTGTATGACTCAGGGAACTCAAGCAGGGGCTCTGTGATGATCTAGAAAGGTGGGATGGGGCAGGAGATGGGAGGGAGGTTCAGGACGGAGGGGACATGGGTGTACCTGTGGCTAATTCTTGTTGATGTGTGACAGAAAACCACAAAATCCTGTAAAGCAATTATCCTTCAACTAAAAAAATGAAAAAAGTGGCAAAAGATGTCATTTCCTCACATCATATTCATCTATTCACTTATTCTTTCATTTTTTAGATGAAGAAAAATGTATTGAAGTATCGTCAATTTACAATGTTAGCTTCAAATACACAGCAAAGTGATTCCATTTTGTACACACGCCTACCCACACACACATTTTTTAATATCTTTTCCATTATACAAGATATTGAATGTAGTTCCCTGTGCCATACAGTAGCATCTTGTTGTTTATCTGTTTTCTATATAGTAGTGTATGTTAATCTCAGGGCTTCACAGGTGGCGCTAGTGGTAAAGAACACGCCTGCCAGTAAAGAAGACATAAGAGATGTGGGTTCAAGCCCTGGGTTGGGAAGATCCCCTGGAGGAGGGCATGGCAACCCACTCCAGTATTCTTGCCTGGAGAATCCCATGGACAGAGGGGCCTGGTGAGCTACAATCCATGGGGTGGCAAAGAGTCAGAAAGGACTGAAGCGACTTAGCACACGAGAATGTTAATCTCAGACTCCTAATTTACCTCTTCCCTCCTTTTCCTTTTGATTACCATAATTTTGTTTTCTGTGTCCTTGAGTCTGTTTCTGTTTTGTAAATAAGTCATTTGTATCTTATTTTTTAGATTGCACATAGAAGTGATATCATATGATATTTTAAAATATTTATTTAATAATAACTAATTATTATTTAGTAATAAATATTTGGCTGCGGTGGGTCTTAGTTGCAGCATGTGGGATCTAGTTCCCTGGCCAGGGATCTAACCTGGGCTCCCTGCATTGGGAGCGTGGAGTCTTAGCTATTGGACCCACAGGGAAATCCCCCTCGTTTGATATTCATTAAGTAGTTTTCAGAGTCTATGGAGCTAGTTGGACACAAAGATAAATCAGACATAGCCCCTCTCTTCTGGAAGCTTTACACCCTGCTAGTGACACCCTCAGAGTATCCTATGGGCGATGTATATGAGTGTTCCTCTACTAAAATTTTGTGTGTGCCAAGTCACTTCAGTCGTGTCCTATTCTTTGTGACCCCGTGGACTGTAGCCCACCAGACTCCTCTGTCATGGGAATCTCCAGGCAAGAATACTGGAGTGGGTTTCCACGTCCTCCTCCAGGGGATCTTCCCAACACAGGGATCAAACCTGCGTCTCCTGCAGCTCATGCACTGCAGGTGGATTATTTACCACTGAGCTGTGAGGAAGCCCAAATTATAGCTACTTCGAATTTTAGCAGAGCCTGGTGTGTAGGAAAATTATTCTCTTGTGTTGGCTGCACTGAATTTTGCTTTGATATTTTCCCCTAAACTTACAAGAATAAAGACAAATTGCTGCCCCAAATCGTAAGTATAGAGGTGTCTTCTGCATTTGTGGTGGGGATTGATGTTGAGGACTTGGGACATGAGACTACAGCAGCCTTTCAGGAATGTCTCACTGGGCATTTCTTCAAAGCCTGCGTTTAATAAAGAACAAAACAGCAACAACAAAACTTAGTGTACCCTGAATACTTTATAGGGTTTTCCCACTTGTAACTGCTCATTTCCTACTTCATCAGTCATGCTTGTTTTTGTTTTTTTAATTTTAGTTTTGGCCACGAGGAGGTGCAGAGTTGAATTCTCCTAGGATCCATGTAGAAACTCACTGCCTCCATGGATCTTCCTCAGTCATGTTATCCCTGTGTGGGTTTTATTAACTTTAGTGCATGTTATTAGGTGAAATAATAACTGTTATATGGATGGTGTTTCACAGTTTACAAAGATGTTTAGGAAAATCTTACCAGATTCTTGGGATTTTTAGCTACTCAGTCCTAGTATTACTACTGGTAACACATTTTCCAGAATTCTAGAATTGCATTTGATTTCTCTTAATATTAAATGAAATATATTTTTAAGGAAAAGAGTACATTTAATTTCCTTTTGGTTCAATTACAATTTAAATTATGAATGGAGATCATGTAATTTTGGTATCTGTGTTGGTTTGGTAAACTATTTGGTCTCAGGGATTCATTTCCACAGTTTCAGATTTGACAGATGCAAAGAGGTACAGAGTGCAAACTCCTCACCAGATCTGTCTCCAGCCACCCACTTCACCTCCTTCCAGGCAACCAGGTTACCACATTCTCGTATATCCTTACTTAGGTACCAACAAATAGGAAAGGTTATTATTATTTTCTTCCTGTTTTTACACTAATGATGACATGCTGTGTTCACTCTTTTATGGTATATGCATTTATGTTCAGTAAACTCCTAAGGGAAAAAATGACAAGTGTAGAGTAAATTGCGAGTCTGTAGTATTCTCCAGCAGAAACAGGTGTGGGACCCCAAGGACAGGGTTGTAATCATCATAGGAACCTTGCTCAGGTAACTCATCAGGTGTGGAGCTGTGTAGCAGGGAAGTGATCTGTGGATAATCTGCCATATTTTTCTAGAACAATGATGAGTTGTGTTGCTGAAGTCTACAGGGACTTGTTGCTGTTGTTCAGTCGCTCAGTCGTGTCCTACTCTTTGTGACTGCATGGACTGTAGCACACCTGGCCTCCCTGTCCTTCACCATCTCCCGGAGCTTGCTCAAGCTCATGTCCATTGAGTCAGTGATGCCATCTAACCATCTCATCCTCTGTCGCCGCCTTCTCCTCCTGCCTTCAATCTTTCCCAGCATCAGGGTCTTTTCCAGTGAGTTAGCTCTTCCCATCAGGTGGCCCCAGGTTTCCTGCATGGCAGGTAGATTCTTTACTGTGTGAGCCACCAAGGGAAGGCCACGGAAACTTAACTTTTTGCCTAATTTTGCCTTTGGAATTGGACATTTCTTTTCTCTTTCAAACTTTAAACTTTTTATTTTGTGTTGGGATATGGCCAGTTAATAATGTTGTGATAGTTTCAGGTGAACGGGGAAGGGACTCAGTCATATATATACATGAATCCATTCTCTCCCGCTCCCATCCAGGCTGACACACAACCCCGGGTAGAGTTCCATGTGCTATACGATAGGTCCTTGTTGGTTCTCCATTTTGAACATAGCGGTGTTGGACATTTCTGTGCATGACTATACTCAGTTTGCACTCCCCACCCCCCCCATTTTGCAGGGATATTGAGTAAATCATTAGCTGATGATAATTTTTGTTTATTTTTGACCGTGCTGGGTCTTCATTGCTGTGCTGAGCTTTTCTTTAGTCGTGGCGAGCAGGGGCTACTCTCTAGTTGGCTGTGCAGGCTTCTCATTGTGGTGGTTTCTCCTGTTGCAAAGCACCGTCTCTAGGGTGCTTGGGCTCAGGAGTTGTGGTTTCTGGGCTCTTGAGCACAGGCTCAGTAGTTGTGCTGCACCGGCTTAGTTGCTCCCTAGCACGTGGGATCTTTCTGAATCAGGGATTGGACTTGTGTCTCCTGCATTGGCAGGCAGATTCCTTACCACAGAGCCATCAGAGAAGCCCTTTACTTTATATTGCATGCTGAAATGTTGTGGGGAAACTTGCTGTCTTTCCTGGCTTTTGTAAGAAATGTATGATTCATTGGGTTCTGACAGCATTTAAGGGGAGCTGGTTCTGGCATCCTGGGCTCTGAGAAGAGCTTCTGTGTCCTGGTCAGCCACGCCCACACACGCTCCTTCTCCCCTAGACCTTCCTCTTCATGCTCTGCACCTCAGAACCCAAGAGATATGGGGGGTCATTAGAGCAGAGCTACTTGTGAGCATGTTTTCTTGGACCTAGCAGCCTTTTCACCCCACTTCCTCAGCCCAGACAGAAGGTCTTCCAGGGTAAGTGCAGTCAGTCAGATATTTCTCCACCTGCAAAATGGCATTTGCCAGCCTGTGGGGGGTGTACTGCAGGTTCGGTGTGGCCTCTGCATCTGTCCTTTTCCCACTCGGCCCCGAGTGGCTTCAGGGCAAGGGCTGTGCTCCAGTTTCCAGCCGTGCACGCTGAGTGGATGGCGGCCAAGCCGACTCTCCAGAGGTCAGCTCTGAGCGTAGGCAGGTGAATGCCATACACACAAGTTCGGACAGCAAATTCTGACTTCGGTTTGGAAGCCAAAGTAGGAAACCATAAAAGGTTATTTGAGCAGGAGAGTGACAGGCTTCCATGTGTGACCTCGTAAGTTAATTCTCATGGCATTAGATGAGGGGAGAGGTTGGGGTAAGACTTTTGACAAGGTCTGGATGAGCAGTGATGGAGTTCTGCAGTACTTACTTCCCATTGCTCTAACTAAATTTCTCAGGAAGAGATAAACCTTATATTAGATGTATACAATAAGTTTGATATTATAATACCCTTCATAATATAAGGTTATAGCCTAGTATAGTAAGGGAATATAGGGAGTTAGTCACCACTTTATACTCAAAAAGGATAATATTTTTTTAAATTAATTTATTTATTTTAATTGGAGGCTGATTACTTTACAATATTATAGTGGTTTTTGCCATACATTGACATGAATCAGCCATGGGTGTACATGTGTCCCCCATCCTGAAGCCCCCTCCCACCTCCCTTCCCATCTCATCCCTCAGAGTTGCAAAAAGGATATTATATTTTAAACAATTGATATTTTTTACAGTGTCTTCTGATGGTAAAATAGGAAAACTCATCAAGTGGATGGGAGTGTTGCTTTGAGAAGTTTGCATTCATGAATCCCGCAGAACTTCATCTAATCCCTTCCATATACCTAGAGAAGGAAATGGCAACCCACTGCAGGATTCTTGCCAGGAAAATCCCATGGACAGAGGAGCCTGGCGGACTTTAGCCCATGGGGTCACCAAAAAGTTGTACACGACTGAGCAACTTTGATTTCACTTCACTTATTTATGCTCTTAGAAACTGGAAAGGTTTAGAAGGTGGATAAGATGCAGGCTTATTTTACTTGTGTTCCAGACATTGGACTTGAAATGTAAAGCAAATGTTGCATTATTCTTCCTTAGGTAATAGAAATTTCCATGCAATGTGTGTATTGATCATTCCTGAGTAAATTGAATTAAATGGAATGTGCTAACAGAAGTTGCTACTTAAAGAAGCCCTAGGATGGGAACTTCCCTGGCGATACAGTGGTTAAGACTCTGTGCTCCCGATGCAGGGCCATGGGTTTGATCCCTGGTCGGGGAACTAAGATCCCGCATGGTGTGCAGCCAAAATAAAAATAAACACTCTACAAAAACTAAGTAAAACAAAGAGGTGACACTTTTGTGAAATAAAGAACTTTAAAACACTGAAATCTAAATAAGCACACTTTCATTTCTATGGTTCTTCCCAAGGCAGGGTATCCTGTATCTTCAGTGTTGACTGAATTCTAGTCGGCCAACCATTTGCTTGGTTAAGAGAGTGTGTGTGTATTGGTCGCTCAGTTGTGTCTGACTCTTTGCGACCCCATGGACTGTAGCCCACCAGGCTCCTCTGGCCATGGGACTCTCCAGGCAAGAATACTGGAGTGAATTGCCATTGCCTTCTCCATAAGAGAGTGTATCACTAACCAACTCAGTGACACTGGAGCCCTCCAAAGGATGTAAACCATCCAATGCTGTACAGTCTCAACCATTAAATAGATTTACATTCTCTTCAGCTTGGGTGGGTGTGATTTGCATCTTTCTTAACAGACAAGCATCTGCAAGTGTTTTGCCTGCAGAAGCTCATTAAAAATCAGTGCAAGTCCTGCCAGTGTCTCTAGCAGCAGGCACCAACTTGCAGAACCCTTGTTAAGTGGATCGTGTTCCCAGGATCAGTGAAGATTCCACGCTTGTTTCATGGTGCCATGAAAGTTTCGTCCTGGAAGGCATCCGGTGAGTACATCGCTCAGGCAGTGCTGATTTTTCATAAACCCCAGGGGAACTGTCAAAGACCCAGACAACCTGTCACATGAAAGGGAAATAAAAATTCTCAGGTTGTTAATTTGTTGAAATTAATTTATGCTATGAATCAAGCTAAGAAAATGTACTTCCGAATTTGAACAACCAGACAGCCTGCAGAAATTTCCAGCCATGTTCAAGAGTGCCATGGTAAAGCTGGCATTTCTGTCAAGATCCTTTACCACTCCCTTTCATTTTTATTAAAAAAAAAAAAAAGTTTGCAATTAGTAATTTCAGTGAAGCAGCTTTCTTGTGTCGTACTGCTCATTGAGCCTAAGCCTTTTGGGAAAACAGAATTTGGAGAGAGACCCAGGGTGTCATAGCTGATCCCCCTGGCATGTGTCCCAGAGAAAGCGGGGCTGGAAGCTCTCAGTGTAGTTAAAAGATGCCGGTCTGTCATTTGCATCCATTGAAACTGAGCACGAGATTTTAGAGGGGGCTTTATATTCTGCTTTCGCCGAGAGCAGCTGGTGAAGGGCTGCAGATTCTGTGTGAGCTGGGGACCTGTCATCTGGTGTGTTTCGCGCAATCCTGCCTCATCTTGGGAGCAATTTCTGGGCCCTAATAATGATAATAATGCATACTCTTGGGGAAGGGTAATGCTTGCGGTTATTTAGAATGTCCAGACTAAGTAGGGGCTTTGGCATAAAGATGGTTAATGGTGGGAGAAAGACGACATTTAATAAAAGGATAGTGATGAGGAGAAGGCAAATCTTCTGGATAAGGAAAGCCACAAATACATGACTAACAGCCTTTCAAAATGTTTATAAAGTGATAGCTTTTCAGTACCAGAAAGGCAAAGTGTCCAATCTCTAGCTTCCTTTATAAAAATCTACTTCATCCTTTGGAGGGTGACTCCTTTTGTTGTTCAGAGTCAGCCTTTTTCTCCAGGGATATGTTTAATTAATCCCATCATCTTCCATTAGTGATTGTGCCAATTTGATCATTCTTTTCCCTTCTGCTGCCCCACCTCCTTTCCTTGACTCCCAAGAATAATTAATGCAACCATGACTTTATTTTTAACTTGCAAAACATTTTCTGCAGGCTGAGTTTATGTAAGATTATAAGATAATCTGTGTGGGCAAAATAGAGCACACCATTGTAAGAGCTCCTTTCGTTCATTTTCGTTCTCTGGTGTTGGGTTTGACTGCTGTGGAGTTTGAGGATGGATGTGTTCTGCACCTTATTAAGGAAAGCACTTTGAGAACCCACCAGGATCCACCAAAGTGAGTTTCAGAACGACCTCCCCTTGGCAGTCCCTCAGTTTCTCCCCATTCCTAGCCCATCCCTGCTCGCTGATACATTGCCATTTTCAATGGGATTTTTCATTTTTTCTTTGGTAAGAGGACACAACTGCCTCTTAAAATTGGTTTGGATATCAGGAGATCCACCGAGTTGGAAAGTCTTGCAGGGAATCGGTGGAGCCTGAAGGGATTCTGCTGTGAGTAGTCTCAGAACAGGTGCAGCACGGGGAGGGTGTTGGGGGGGAATTCCTTGCAAAGTTAGAATTCTGCTGCTTATCTTGGGGGCACAATCTGTTTTAGCCAGCATGAAGGAAAACAGAATGGAAAACACTACTAACACCTTTGGAGTGACCTGGGGATATTATTGACGGGAAAAATCTCAATGTTGTGAGCTTAATACAGCCACTCCAAATCTGTGAATTACTTTTTCAAGGAACAGTTCAACCTTTGTTGCAACAGCATTTACTTGTAGAGTCGAATGTTATACTAGGAAGATTTATTACAATCAGTGGTCTTCCTCCCACTGAAACTCTTCCTGTTACTTTCTTTTTAGATTTGTTTTTTTTCATTTTGGCTGCTGTGGGTCTTTGTTGTGGCACACGGGCTTAGTTGCCCCTTGGTATGTGGAATCTTATTTCACTGACCAGGGATTCAACCCATGTCATCTGCACTGGAAAGTGGATTTTAAACCACTGGACCACTATGGAAGCCCTCCTATTACTTCCTTACCTAACAGCCTTCAGTAGTGGACTGCCCTGGCAGGCTAGTGGTTAAGACTCCACACTTCCTATGCAGGGGTCATGGGTCAGTCCCTGGTTGGGGAACTAGGATCCTGCATGCCTTGTAGCCAGAAAAACAAAAACCAAGAAACCTTCAGTATCTTCAGCAGCCTCTGGGTCATGTGCATAGAGAGCCTTGACAATCACCCTCATATTTGCCATTACCCCTCTTCTAACCGGGTTCTGGTCATACCTGCCGGCTTTGCCTATCTGGATGCGCAGCCTTCTCCCTGCCCACATACTCAGTGGTGCCTTGTGTGCATGTGGGGCTTAAGCTTAAGTGTCTCCTCATCCCCGTCGCCCTCGGTCCCTGTTAGGACCGCCTGCTTTCAAATGCCTCTCACGTCCTCTGCTACTTCTGTGCTCCAGCTGTCCAGCGCTGTGAACAGGTCACCCTAAAACAGCAGCTTAGATCAACAGCCATCATTTATTTTGCCCATCAACCTAGAGTGTTGACTGGGCACACCTGGGGGTTAGTGACTGGAGTCTCACATGGTCACAGTCAGAGAGTGCTGGCTGCTCATCAAAGAGGCTCTTTTGCTTGCAGGGATGGTATGGGAGTGGGGAAGTTCCCACCCTTGGGGGCTGGAACTTCTGGGGATTCTGGGACCTCTCTTTCTCAGTGTCATTTCTCCACATGGCCGCCTCGGACAGCTAGATTTCTGTGGTGCCTGAAGTCTCCTGGAGTCAGTGTCCCAAGAGAGCCTGGGAGAACCTGGCTGGCTTGAAAGTCACGCAGAGTGACGTTTGCCACACTGAATTCATCAAGGGGGTCACAAAGGGGGTAGGGGTACATAGACCGCATGTCTTAATGGGAGGAGTATCTTAGAATGAGGGAACATGTCTTTATTTTTAATTGTGAGAAAATATGCCTAAAATTTACCACCTCAACCATTTTTAAACACACACAGTTCAGTGATACTAGGCATATTCACGTTGTTGAGCAGCCACATCCACCCACAGGGCTCCTATCTCACAAGTCTGGAACTCCGTACCCATTAAACTACCCAGCTACCCGCTTTCCTGTCCCCCAGACCCTGCAAGCCACCATCCTGCTTTATGTTTCTATGAACTTGAGTACTCTGAGTATGTCTCTTGAGTGGAATCACATAGTGGCTGCCTTTCTGAGTCAGGCTCTTTTTACTCAGCACAAGGTCCTTAAGGTGCATTCAAGTTGCAGCACGTATTGGAATTTCCTTTCTAAGGCTGAATGGTATCCATTGTATGCATATACGGTGTTGTGTGGATTCTCTGCTCATGGACACTTGGGCTGCTTCCACCTGTTGGCTCTTGTGAACAGTGCTGTTATGAACATGGTTATGCAGTGCAAGACGTGTTTTGAACTCACCAAGCTGTTACCGTTCATTCTGTCTTTTGAGGTCATTTTCTTTGGACTAGAAATACCTGAGAGCAGGAACAGTGAGTTTCCGTCTTTAAATCCCTAGGTCACAGCATAGGCAACAGAAGTATTTGTCGGATGAGTAATGTATGGGTGGACAGATGGATGGAAGGATTGGTGATAGCTACTCTAAGTGGAAGGTGGGAGGTTTTAATTTCCGAAGCCTGACAAGGGCCATATTGGGTCATACTCAAGATGGGGCCATCCCATAATGTGCCAAGTCCTGTGCTGTTGTTTTGATAGACCTACTGGCTAGGGTCTGGCACAGAGTCAGCTTTTATTAAATACAGATTGAGTTGAGTTAAATTGCAATTGGGAAATGGGCGATGAGCTAAAAAGGCTATGTTTTAATACTTTTTCATCATTATAGTCTTCCACTGTGCTTAATACACGGTCTTGTATTGAGAAATTTTCTGGGTAATTCAAGGAGTTGTAAAGTAGTCGTTTCCTTTGTTGGTTAGTTTCTACTTAATTTCATTTTAAGCCTGGCAACCTTGATAATGACTGCCAAACCGTGTGACGTTAGACTCAATTTTCATTAGATAAGTTTTAGCCCTTTTTGTGTGCTGACATGGATGGAAAAGAGCACATGTGTTAAATACAAAATTAATAGCGACTCTTGCTTTTCGTTGTTTTCTTTCATTATTCGAATGCCCCTGTAAGTGGGTTTATACAAAAAAAAAAAAAAAAAAGAAATCCCCCTAAAACAAAAGTGAACGTGATTGTAATATTCTGACTTTCTGTTTTATTGTAAATTAGATAACACAAGGTTTATCATAATAGAGCGGAGCAAGCGCTGTCCTTAGCATGCAGCCATTGCTGTGCATCGTTGTTGTTCAGCCGCTCAGTCGTGTCTGACTCCTTGTGACCCCATGGACTGCGGCACGCTAGGCTTCCCTGTCCTTCACCACCTCCCGGAGTTTTTTTCAGATCACCACCAGACATATCCGCAGCCGAGTGTCGCTTCCGCTTTGGTTCAGCCGCTTCATTCTTTCTGGAGCTGTTAGCAGTTGCCTTCTGCTCTTCCCAAGCAGCATATTGGACACCTTCCGACCTGGAGGGCTCATCTTCCGGTGTCTTATCGTACTGTTCATGCGTCCTCACAGCCAGAATACCGGGGTGGTTCGCCGTTCCCTCCTCCAGTGGACATCATTACCCTGCACCATTGGTAGGCACTGGGTCCACCCAGGACCCACTGGTGGTCCCCGCCCACTGGCAACCAACTGTCAAAGACCCAACGTTAGTGGTCCTGTGCCGCAGTGGGTCCCGACCACTAACAACCACGGTTAGTGAGGGGGGATTCAGACTACGCGGGGTGGTGGTCCTGAGCTGGAGAGGGAGGTGAGGGCGGGCCCTGCCTTCTCCCTGAGGGCCCCCAGCTCACCCGACTTCCGCTGTTGTAGTGGTCTTGGGCCCCACCGTGTGTGGGGCGCAGGGACTTGTGTTTCCAGTAGCAGTATTTCCTTTAACTTCTTCATATGTGTTCTTCAAATTAATGTTTGAGGAATTGGTTGGGAGTTTTCATCTGCCTCACACATCTTTGCCTGGAAAATCCCATGGATGGAGGAGCCTGGTAGGCTGCAGTCCATGGGGTCGCTAAGAGTCGGACACGACTGAGCGACTTCACTTTCACTTTCATGCCTTTGAGAAGGAAATGGCAACCCTCTCCAGTGTTCTTGCCTGGAGAATCCCAGGGACGGCGGAGCCTGGTGGGCTGCTGTCTTTGGGGTCGCACAGAGTTGGACACGACTGAAGCGACTTAGCAGCAGCAGCAGCAGCAGCACACATCTTTTATATGGACATGTGGTAAAATTGGATAAGCCTTGGATTTGGAGTCAGATGGGCTTAGGTTTGCATTTTGGTTCTGTCATTTACTTGTAAATATACCATTTGGAGTACTTCCCAGGTGGGGTAGTGGTAAAGAACATGCCTGCCAATGCAGAAGTCATAAGAGACGCGGGTTCCATCCCTGGGTCAGGAAGATCCTCTGGAGGAGGAGATGGCAGCCCACTCCAGTATTCTTGCCTGGAGAATCCCACAGACAGGGCAGCCTGGGGCGGGGGGTGTGGGGTTTCGATCTGTAAGATTACAAAGAATTGGTTTGTACACATACTATTTAGAAGAAGGGGGAAAGTAGAAATAATAATAATCTCTCTTGGCCAGCTGGAAAGATTCAGTTCATCTCAACCAGCCCGTGTCTGAAAGTACATGTGTGTATATGAAATTTGAAAGTCACATTTTGGATTTCAGCGTGCTTCCTCCTATACTGGTATCTGTAAATGTAAATGTAATGACAGGTCCATCTTCCTGGAAAGTAAGGTAGTGAGAAGGGATGGTTCTATTTCTGACTCTTTGCTTTTACCATGGAGCTTTAGATAAGGCTGGATTTTTATTTGACAGATTGGGAAATTGAGGCCCAGAGGATTGAGTGAACCATGCAAGTCCTTGTAACATGTGAGAGGCAGAGCTGGGGAGCAGGGTGGAGTGAGAGGCAGTCTGTCCAGCGTTCCATTGTATAGCTAGACTGCTGCCTGTCATACTGTTTTCCCAGGCTTCCCCTCTCCTTCTTCCTCCTTCTCAACCTGGTCCACCTTTCATTAGTGTAGGCACATGTGCGTGTACACACACACACACACACACACACACACACACACAGAGCAAAGGTCTAGAAGGATGCAGCGTCCAGTCTCCTTTCCAATAGAAACTGCTAGTACCAGTCCTGGCTACCCATGGCCCATGTTTGTTGGTCACTTCCTCCAATAGCTTATATTAAAGGGATAATTCTATTAATAATTTTTTTTTTCTGAGTTTTCCTTTTCATTTGTAGTTTTGAGACCCATGTGAGATCTTTGAAGTACCTGCATTATTTTCTCTTTCTCTCCATGTCCATGGACCGAATTACCATGCCAGGCATCTCGGTAAAAGCTTGATACACACATACCTGAAAACCTCCCATCCCACAAAATCACACATTGGAAAGAATATGGTTTATAGGAAATAGAGGGTCAGGGCACATCTAAGACATGGGTCTCCACATGCTCAGACCACGGGGGCATCTGGCAGTGGGCCATGTGCTGCATGGAGCATCAGCTTCATGATACACCGTGTCCAGCTCCTGTCACTTCCAGGTACAATGCCGTGATGGGGGCAACGTGCAAGAACAGTGTGGCTTTTGTTTTATGCTGCAGCCAGTCCCCTGCTGCCTGTCTAACCCGTGTGACAGAAAATGTCGGGTAGTGACGGACAATACCTAGTGTTACTGATGCCGCTAAACGTCACTGAACATACCCGTTGGATTTCTCTTAGAGTAATGAAGACTCTTGAGAGTCCCTTGCACTGCAAGATCAAACCAGTTAATCCTGAAGGAAATCACGCCTGAATATTCACTGGAAGGAATGATGCTGAAGTTAAGCTCCAATACTTTGGCCACCTGATGCGAAGAGCCGACTCATTGGAAAAGACCCTGATGCTGGAAAGATTAAAGGCAAAAGGAGAAGTGGGTGGCGGAGAAAGAGATGGTTAGATAGCATCACTGACTCAATGGACATGAATTTGAGCAACCTGCGCGAAATCGTGGAGGACAGAGGAGCCTGGCGTGCTACAGTCCATGGGGTCACAAAGAGTCGGACATGACTTAGCAGATGAACAACAATGTTTACAAAACATTTTGAATGTTTATTCATTCTGAACATGACAGTGGCCTGCATTAAATATCCCCCAACACCAGAAAGTAAACATATCTCATTGGGTATTCTCAAGAAATGTAATGCAATGTTCCTGGTAAACTATGGAAACAAAAAAAGGCCAAAGGCTGTAGTGCAGAGCTTCTTGGGGGTTTTGAACCTGTGGTAAAATCAGTGAGCTGAACTGCAAACTGGGAGACCAGGAGAGGATCCTTCATAGGGACAGAAAGACATCTTTCCCCATTTAATAAAACAGTAGTGACGACAGCTGTCTTCTCAGGATCTGTAGTCCATGTCTGTCTTTTACTTTTCATAGCTCACTTGTTATTTTTTATTAATCCTGTGGAAATGTGTTTTGTGTTATCTTGCATGCCAGTCATCATAAGATGACCCGTTGGTCTAATACTGCCTTTCAGGAGTCCCACAATCTGACGAGCGCTCCACCCAGAAGCCTGTTCTGTTTTCTCATTCATTTCTTCTCTGCTTGGCTTCTGTGTACATTAAGAAGTTGGGAGTGGGAAAGGACCATGTTGTTTGTCAAATGGAAAGTATACTCAGCACTGAGGCTTTGAATGCTTGGGGAGAGGGGCGTTTTGACTTTCCTTCCTTCGTCAAGTGCAGTTAGACTGATTCTCAGAACAATGATGAGAAAGTTCTAATTAACTCAATATTTGAAACATGGTAAAATAAACGAGATGGGCAGTTCTTTACAGAAGACTTTTATGAACTTCACTCTGAAACTGCAAGCTTTGGGGAGTTCTGGTTTTCTCCGGTTTTCTGTTGGCTGCCTTGCAGTTCTGCTCCCTAGGTTTGGGACTCTTATGTCCAAAGGCCACTGGGAGACCTCAGCACCAGGATCTGTTCCCTCCTTCCTCTCTCTGAACTCTATTTTAGATCTGCAGTCAAGTTTTGAGGCTTTTTGCAAGCTTTCAACTCTGAGGTATTTTGGAAAACTGTAATTGTGTTTGTTCTCCGCTGTATGCGTGTGGTTTCTTAAAACACGAGTGTGATTATTTTCTGCATCCTTTCCATAGCAAACACTTCCCCCTAAACTACAGGTTTCAAAAGTGGGTTCTCTAGTGCACTTGGCAGTCTCCCTTGAAGTGCTCTCACTGAGAAACTGTCTCCACGACCAACAACTTGATACAATTTTGAGGCTTTATAAAAGGTGGCTTCCAACCTTGTGTTGGGGTTTGCTCCTCAACAGGAGATGGACCTGCCCAAAGCATTGTATTTTCCAGCAAGCCATGCAGTGCTATTGAGTGATTATGAAATTTAATTTGATGATGATCAGAGTGGTCTTTAAAATTGCACTTTGGGTAGATTTTATCCGTAAAATAGCAATTTGTGGAAGACCATTAGCATGGAGCCTGGACTCTGAATCCCAGCTTTGCAACTTTTTTTTTCTAGTACTTTTATTGTTTCTTTTTCTTGTTAAAATTTCAGTCTACCTGAAATTTACTTTAGTATGAGGAATCAAGATAGGCTATTTATTCTTTTTTAAATAATATTTGATGTTGGGGGTAAAATATTACATAATACAGAGTTTACCATTTTAACCACTGTTCGATATACCATTCAGTGGCATGAAGTACATTCACAACTTTTTTAGCTGTATGTTATAGATCAAGTTATTTTTACTTCTTTCTGTCTCAATTTCTTTATCTGCTAGTAGGTATCCCTGTCTCTATCCCTATGTACTATCCCTACATCTCCATTAAATGTTTTCCTTAAATTATATTTTTTTGGAGTATAGTTGTGTTACAGCGTTGTGTTAGTTTCTACTACACGGCAAAACGAATCAGCCGTTCATATGCGTATACCCCCTCCCTGTGGATTCCATTCTCATCAGGTCACCACTGTGCATTAAGTACAGTACCCTGTGCTATACAGAATATTCTCGTTAGTTATCTATTTTATACATGCGTCATTCTCAGTCTCATAATTCCTCCCATCCATCCTCTCCCCCGTGGTATCCATATTTTTGTTCTCTATGTCTGTGTCTCTGCTTCTGCTTTGCAATTAAGATCATCTACACTATTTTTCTAGATTCCACATATTTGTGTTGTTTTTCTCTTTCTGACTTACTTCACTCTGTATGACAGTCTCTAGATCCATCCACATCTCTACAAATTACCCAGTTTTGTCCTTTTTGTGGCTGAGTAATGTTCTATTATATATGTATACCACATCTTCTTTATCCATTCCTCTGTTGATGGGCATTTAGGTTGCTTCCATGTCTTGGTTACTGTAAGTAGTTCTGGTATGAACACTGAGGTGCATGTATCTTTTTGAATTATGTTTTTTTTCTGTGAGGTTTTTACGAGATGATGAGTATTTGGAAAACACTTTGTGTGCCTGGGAGACAGTAAGTGCTGAGTAATGATTTGTGGTCATGGTGACTTGTAGTCCTGGCAGGCTCTGAGTTTGCTGGTCAGAACTAGTGCCATATGTGTGGTGCACCTATAAAAATGTTTAGATGGGGCAGTTTTTGCTCACTGACTCAGTGTGAAGACTAGAGAATTCTCATTGCAAACCTGGGTCATTTTACATCATTTTTGTGTCCACTTTAGCATGGGTCTAACATGCAGTTTGAACTTCAGGAGGACAAAAACATTTTCTCAGATCGGGATTTCAAATTGTTTGCAAAGCCATTAATAGTGAAAAGATAAAATCTATTTTGTCTTCAAGTTTAAGGCATAATTCAAGAGACCTAGAGAGGGTAGACTTCTAAATCTATTCCATGCACACTAGCTCTTTTCAGAACTTGATAAGAGCTCTTGCTTTAAAAATTAGATGTGAGCAACAGTTGTTTGTTATGCCTGAACTCTAGATGAAGTAAATCATGTGACCAAAATGAGAGGAGAAAGAGAAGTCACACGAAAATAAGCGTGTTGTTTACATGCTTTCAGAAACCATATTTTGGAAAATAATATACCAGTTTAACATGCTTTCTTAAATAATATAAACTGTATTTCTATTGTAGTTGCTAGTAAGTGATAATGTGAAACAGTTTCTATGAACAATCTTATTATATTTTAGTTCAGCAAGAAGCTTCCAGCTAGATCTGTGAAAAAGGATACAGAAACCATCTGAAATAAACTATTTCTAGACTTAAAAACTGCATGTTCTTACAATGGAATATACTATATTCAGACACCGTCACAAACATGCCTTTCTTATCAGTGCTGCCCTAGCTAAATGTGAACTTTAAAAATTGGAAATCAGGCACTTTGTAGACAGTTCGTGCTTTGTTTCATATTTTAGCATTAAGAAAAAGAAAAATTGCCCAAGGAAGTGTTTCTGGAAGGAGTCAAACTTCTCAATTCCCTTGGTGTGTAGCCTACAGTATTTTTGTTGTTTTAGGAATTGATTGTGACTCTAAGTGTAACTGAAAGGATATTCATTTCTAAAGCATGGATCCTGATTACTTCCTAAAAAGTGAGTGATAATATAGCAATTAGATGCTGTCATCATATTACACACACTTGGTCCAGGTGTCAGTACAAAACCATCATTATCATTGAACTGTGTAATAACATGTAGGGCAGAGTGCAGGAGTGGAAATAACATTGGATTTTGGTTCGCTAAGTCTGGGTTCCAGAATTCATCATGGCCCTTGGGCCATGGGACCAAGCCTTTAGGTTTCAAGAAACTGTGATGGGAAAGAGCATTGGCTTTATGGAGGCAGCTGCTAGAAAGTCCTTTGCTAGCTCATTTTCTTTCCTCAGTTTTCATGTTTTTCCTAGGATGATGTCATATATGAACACCCCTTATTTACATGCTGATGTCTTCCAATCTACATTTTAACCAAGACCTTTATCATGGGCTCCAGACCCCAAATCTCATGGCTAACAGACCACTCTACTTGGTTGCCCCCTAGATAATATTAAATCAGTGTATTGAAAACTAAACTCATCATGGCTCTCCTCTCCCACCATTGCCCACAAATCTGGTTTTTCCTCCCTGCATTCCTTTTCAAGTAGCATGCTTCTGGGCATTTCCCCAAGCCAGAGACCTCAAGATGCCCTCAGCTTTTCTTTCTCTCTACTTTCTATATTTAACAGATCACTAACTGGCAGATCACTCTGCCAATTCTACCTCTTAAATATCTCCCTGATCCATTCCCTCGTATGATGATGTTCATTCTTCCATTGCAGATGACTTCACCTTACTCCTGGCCCTTCTCATTTCTCACCTGGATTTTTGTGTCCAGTCTCTGTAACTACTGTTTCCATGCATGCCTGCTGAGCATCAACCCCATGTACCAAAACCATAATGCCAGTGACGGTTCCTCAGTGAGCTACCCCCTCCTCCATTCTTCACCTGGGCAGCACCTGTTGGTCTGGAGTGAATTGTCTGTTCTGCCCCTGGTGCTCTCCCAGACACCGTCCAGAGACTCAGCTTACAGGTCAATGCCTCTCTGAAGTCTTTCTCAGCCTGTCAGACAAGTTGGTATTTAACCATACTGATAAATATAGATCTTGTGTATGTATCGTACATTTTCATTGTACGTTTTTCTTTGATTTCTCTTCTTCCCCTGTTGGACTCTGTACTTGAGGTTATGAACTGAGTCCTAAATTCTTGTCGCTCTATACACTAGCTGCATAATGTGCCCAGCTTATAGAGGCCTCCTATAAATGACTGAGTGTGGATGGTCTTCCTTGCGGCGGGAAGCATTAGGGAAGATGCCGTTTAGCCTTGGGACTGCCCCTACCTCCTCGCTCACCCCTGCCAGCATCTGGGACTTACTGCTGAGTAGGCTCACCCCTGGGGACTTTGCTTGGCTCTCCTCACTTAGATACGTTGTATTATGGGATCAGAGCTACACATGATAAGTCAATACTTTTTTTTTTCATTTCTAGATGAGTTTTTTTGATGGGCAAAGGCATTAAGGTTGGACATGACCAGAGGGACACAGGCAGTGTGCGCCTTCTCTTGGGCATCTGTACGCACCCTGGCCATCCTGGCCATCCCACTCTCAGCTCACAGCCAGTCCTCAAATCACCCGGCACTCAGTCTCCGTTCGTCTGGTTCGGCCACTTTCCTTCTGTCCTATCGACTGCTTCACACTTCATCTTAAGACCTTGACCATCTCCTGCTCCTTCCCTCCCAGCTGGGCTTGGCGGCAATCGTTATGGGAACTTCAGTGGCTGCCCACCACCCCATCCACTCAGATATCTGCATCTGTGCCTCAGTTGGCTGCCTTCTGTCCTTTCCTGGAGGGGAACAGTCCGTGGTCCCGCGGAAGGCTGCTTTCTGAAGATCATCAGCCTCGTGAGCCCCGCTGGTTCCCCTGCTGTCCCTGCCGTAGGCCCGCCTTTCTCCTACCTCAGCACTCTCCCCTTCGCTGTTCCTCCTGGAAAAGGTGCCTCCCCCAGATGTTCCCATGACTTCCTATCTTCCTTCCTTCAGCTGTTTGCTCAGTCACTTTATTTGTGAATTCTTCCTGATCATCCTGTTCAAATTTGCGGTCCCCTGCCTCATACTTCCTATTTCCTTATTCTACTTTATTGTTCTCGTTAGCGCGGACCACCGTCTAACATGCGATATATTATCCCTATTAGTTTTGCGTAGATCATCCCCACTAGAATGTAAGCTCTGGAGGGCAGGAATTTTGCCAGGATTCACTGCTGTTTGCCCACCATGCAGAACTATTCCTGGTATGGATGCTCAAAAGTATTTTTTGAGTGGTTCTGTCAAGAAGGAGCTTTCTCAAACAGAAAAGCACAATAAATTGTCTGTTTCCTTCTCTTAAAACTATAGGCTTCAGCGGAAATTTCAAGTTTTTATTTTATCCAAAAGATAACAAAGCTGAATTTAAAATTCCCCCAAACACTGTGTCTATTTTCAAAGAAAGACATGAAAATGAAATAATAACTTAAGCCTTCTCTGAACACTTTTGTACACATAAAATGTCATTAGTGATTAAAAAAACAGTATTTCTATTATGTATAAGGAGGTAGTATGGATTTTCAAATGGACTGGTGCATAAGATTGGCTTTCTTAACTTTAGATTTTCTGAATCATATCTACTTAAAAACATCACTGGTGATATCTTTAAGGTTTTTTCTGTCAAAAATAAAGTTTGTGGTAATAATTCCTTCTTTGACCTTATAAGCAATATGGTGAAACTGGCTCACGACTTGTGGATAGCTTTTAAAATTTTGCCACATTCGAGATTAATCACCATTGATATAATTGATACCATATGATATAAACTTTGAATTCTGTATGATTTCTATTTCAAAGTGATGGCTGTTACCCACACTCTGCTTAATGTTTAACACAAGTATTGGGGAAACTTGAATAATGAATTATCTGGCTAATGGACCTGTACTTGAGAATTAATAAAAGGAAAAATTCATTTCTTTATCTTAGAACTCTTTAAAAATGTACTAATTTTTTTTTTTTTTGCCATTTAGAAAGTCTCTTGGAAGGTCAATAATTTTATCTTTGAGGAAGATCTTACATGGTCTCATGCCTGAGATTATTTATAGGACTGTAAAAAATGATATTTGATTTGCCTCTAAAAGGGTTCCTTTTAATGAGAGACCAAATCAATAATATATGTGAAAGGGGCTGTTTAACTATAAAAACATTCCATCCTCTCTACTTTTGGTGGGGGTAATGTTAACTTTCTTAATGTTTTTATTTGCTATTTTAAAAATTTATAGTAAAATAATCTGGGACTTCCCTGGCAGTCCAGTGGTTAAGACTGTGGGCTTCCAATCCAGGGGGCACAGGTTTGATCCTTGGTCTAGAAACTAAGATCCCACATGCTGTGTTGCATGGCCAAGAAAATATTAAATAATAATATCATCATCATCTAATTATTGATGATTATGGTCATCTGACATTCACAACTGAGCACACACACACAGACTCTTTTACAGTATATTTGATTTCTAAAGCTAACAAATGTAAAAATTCTGGGAAAAATTTATGATGAGGTCATTTTTATTATAAAGGGCTTTCTTTCCACCAAATAACATTTCTTTTATGGTTGAGAGTTTTCATATTTATGTACTCAAGTCACAACAGTGCATTGTTTCATTCTTGGTAGTAAACCTTGGAGTGACTGTAAGCTCCAGCCAGGCTGAGGCCATGGAGTTCCCGGGTAGCTGCTCTGTGTTCCTCCCTGCTCCCTGCTCTGTTTACAGCAAGTCCACTCCTTTCCTTTAACTCCAGTATAATCATGTGAGTTTGATCCATTAGGGCCCTTGGGACTCACCTTCCTTGCCTTCCCCATATTACTCATCTTGCAGCACTTGTCAGATCCCTTAATCACTAATAACTAGTTTTCCTGCAATTACCGTGTACCAGAGACTGTCCATGAACTGGCTGGTGAGTAATTGTCATCAGCTGCTCAGCTTTAGTCCAGCAGCAATCACGTGATTTACTGAAGGGCCCCTTGAGCTCTAGAACCTCCCAGGGAAAGCTCCGGAGATCCTGTTCTCCCTCTTGCCATTCCAGAGAACCCAAGGTCTGCTCACAACACCTGAGCAGCTGCCCTGGGTCTGACCTGCCAGAGGACTGGCCCACACTATCTCCTGTTCCTTAGAGCCCCTTGCTATGTCTCCCCTGGGCTCCTCTGCACCCTGGGAGACCCCGTTCCTGGGAAAGTCTGTGACTGTGTCTCTTCCCATGTCTGCCTAGAATTTAACCATCAGGCTCTGTGTCTCTTCCTTTCTGCTCTGCTAGATTGTTAAAGCTGAAGCCATGCCCTAATTTATTTCTTTTCTCAGTTGTCATCCGTTGAGTTCCAGGCACTGCTATTCACTCTTTTTTCCATCATTTATGAGGTCCAAGTGTATCCAGCATGTGCAGTCGTTGGCATTGTGATGAGTGAGGGTATCTGTCTATGTAGATCAATGGATGGAGCTAGAGAACACTGTTGGGTAAGGTGACTGCTGAGTTAATGATACTTGGTCATCAGTCCCAGGGTTGGGAAGTTCCCCTGGAGGAGGACTTGGCAACCCACTCCAGTATTCTTGTCTGGAGTCCCATGGCCAGAGAAGCCTGGCGGACTGTAGTCCCTGGGGTCCCAGAGTTGGACATGACTGAGCACCCACGCATGCCCAGTCGTAGAGCTGCCTAATAGCATTTATAGTGTAGATGTGCTGTCTGTCCTTGTGAGATTTCCCAGAGCTGTCCCTTTTACTTATGCCTCCCACCTGATAGGGTTAGTAATTTCTGTTACTCTGGGAAATTTCAGGTTCCAGGATAATGTTTGTATTTTATGATCATTTTTAAAAGCATTCATTTTTTAAAATTGTAATAAAATAACAACATGTCACATGAAATTTACCCTGTTAACCATGTTTAACTGTCCAGTTCAGTGGCACTAAGTACATCCACGTTGGTGTGTGCCGTCACCATCATCCATCCACAGAGCTCTTTTCACCTTGCGAAACTGAAACTCTCTCCCTCTACACAATTCTGCCTTTCCCCAGCTTTTGGCAACCATAGTTCTACTTTCTGTCTCTATGAGTTTGACTCCTTTAGGAACCTTGTGTAAATGGAGGCATACAGTATTTGTCTTCTGGTGACTGGCTTATTTCACTTAGCATAATCTCAGTGATTACCCATGTGGTAGCACGTGGCAAACTTTCCTCCCTTTTTAAAGTCGAACGCTGTTCCATTGTATGTGTAGACTGCATTTTGCTTTTCCATTCATTCCTTGGTGAAGATTTGAATTAATTCTACCTTTTGACTTTTGCAATAATACTACTTAAAGCATTCATGTTTCATAAGAAAATTAGTGTTTTCCCTTTAAATTGGTATTTCTCATTTTAAAGATGAGCTGTTTTTATTATGTCTCAGAGCCAAAATTCTCTTAAAGGAAGTGGGAAATGATTCATTAGCTAAACAGAATCACTAGGGAATGGGTCATTTCACAGAAGCTGTAACCATTTAAGATGTTTTGTTTTGAGTAATTTTACATGAAAACATTAAAAAAAATAGGTACTGCTCTGCTCTCTTGAACATTTTAAAGTTAGTTTAATTTTCGAATGTGTTAACTAGTCCTAGATTATTCAACATTGAGAGTATTATTTTGGTGCTAAAACTACATTGTTCTATAATATTTAGAAGGGTTTTGACCATTACATTTAGAATTTTTGAATTTAAAATACTGAAATTTTAAAATGTGTATGTATATTTTACTCTTTGTTATTTTTTTTCTTATTGTTGTTAGAAGCACACTTTCTTATGACTGCTTTTCTTTGTAGAATCTGTTTGTTGCTTCTAAAACACAGTGGTGCTAAACAGGCAATAATATCATTTGTTAGAATTATGTTGAAGAGTAAACAGCCTCTGAGTGAGCCTTTTAGAGATTAAGTAAAATGATTATACTTTGGGACAGGAACCCCTTCCCCCACCAATTCTATCTATGGTGGTCTTTTACAATTTTATTTCCTAATTTTTTTGGCAATGCTTTGGATAGGAGAGGTACCGTAAAGAAATCAATTTTTGCTATCAACATTTCAACAATGCATTTGTTCTGTAAAAGGCCATGCATGCGTGTTAAGCCATTTCAGTCTTGTCTGACTCTTTGCGACCCCATGGACTATATAGCCCACCAGGCTCCTCTGTCCATGGGGATTCTCCAGGCAAAAACACTGGAGTGGGTTGCCATGGCCTCCTCCAGGGGATCTTCCCCACCCAGGGATCAAACCTGCATCTCTTAGGTCTTCTGCATTGGCAGGTGGGTTCTTTACCACTAGCACCATTTGGGAAACCCTCATATGTAATTACCTCTTCAGTATTTTGTGGGCTTAAGTAGGTATCTACTGTTAATAAATTCACCAGACCAAGAGTCTGGATCTGTCATATTTTTTTTGGCATTTACCAAAACTAGCTTCTATTTCTTATTTCCTTCTTCTGCTTGGGACGGGTAACGTTCAAACTAACTTACAGATTTTTTGCTCATAATGCACCATTGTTTTTGTCTATTGTTTCATCTCTGATTTAGTGTTATGAAGCCTTTGTACATATGGTGTACTTCTTGTGCTTGTTGCCTAGATTTTAAACTCCTTCCCAGCCCAGGCCTTTTTTTCTTGCTAGAAATACTGTATTCGAAACCCAGCATTAGCTAACATAATGACAGAGACTATTCTTAGAGTCCCTCCTCTGTGTGGATGCTGCTGTAAGGATTTGTGTGTATCATCTCATGTAGTCCTTCCAGTAACTCAGCGAAGCCAGTACTAGTACTATCCTCATGTTACAAGTGAAGAAGCTGAGGCATAGAGTAATTTAAGTAATTACTCTATGTAATTAAGTAATCATTTCCAAGTGCACACACCAAGTAGTGGAATCAGGGTTTGAGCTCAAGCTGTCTGACCGAAGAATCTCCTTTCCTACTACCTTCCTTCAATGAATATTCATTAAACTCTTACTGTATACCAGTGAACAATGCAAAGATCCCAGCCTTCACAGAACTTACATTCTGGTTGAGGAAGAGAGAAAATGAACAACCAAAATACATGAATAAATGGTATGCTATATTAGAAGGCTATCCAAGCACTAAGACAGAAAAGAAAATGTAGAACAGAGGAAGGGGCGGTAAGACAGACAGGTTGACATTTTAAGTAGATAATCAGGGAAAACTTCATGGTTCATACAGAGGAACTGTTTAACAAGTCTCTAGTGTTTGACAAGATGATTTTTTTTTTTTATTGATCTCTTAGAGATGTAGCCTGAGATCTTGACTGACTCATTCAAAACTTTCATGAATCTGTTTATTAGTTCTGCCTGTTTAACCCTGGAAGTGACATGGGTTTTTTCTCCAGAGTCAAGGATGAGGCAGCCCATGGGCTCTGCTTCACTGCCTGGAGCAAGTCTCTTACTCCGGAGTACTCCCAAATGTGCAGGTGTCTGGGGAGCTGGCTGTGGGTGCTGAATCGTGGGGCCGGGTGGGGTGTCTGTCCTGGAGTGGGGAAAGAGGGGTGATTAGACCCCTGGGACATTGTGCAGTGGTTCTTTAGAGAAGGATATTGCTGAGATTCTTCTGGGGAGACCCCTGCCTGCCTAGGGGAGAATGGATACAGATTGTCCAGACAGGGCAAGTGGCCCCAGACCATCCTTCCATCCAAGGATTGTCTCTGAACTATGGACCCAGCAAGGGACCGAGCAAGAGGGCGAAGGTGGCCTGGCCCAGAGGGTCCTGTCAGTATTAGGAAGACAGTGGGGCCCGTATGCTTGTCTGTGGGTCAGGGGTTGAGATTTATGTGTGAAGGACACACACTTCACCCAGTTACTGAGGCATCATCGAAAGTGCTAATACGCTAAAATTAAACTTCCATTCCCTGTTCCTGTGCTCCAGTTTGTCAGTCGTGCCCGACTGTTTGTGACCCCCATGGATTGTAACCCGCCAGGCTCCTCTGCCCATGGAATTTTCCAGGCAAGAATTCTGGAGTGGGTTACCCATTCCCTTCTCCAGGGGATCTTCTCAACCCAGGGATCAAACTCGTGTCTCTCGCGTCTCCTGCATTGGCAAGGCAGGTTCTTTACCACTAGCGCCACCTGGGAAGCCGTGATCACATATTTACTCTCAGCTTAAAAGATGGATCATTCAGTTTTTCTGGAACTGGGCATGATTGGACTCCAACAGGCCTTTCCTTTAGACCAGAAAGCACGGATGTTGCAAATGAGGTTCCCAGCTGTCCTGGTCTGTCAGCCTTCTGCTCGTGGCTGCGGTGGCTGATCACTCAGGATGTTGTTGTTGGAGGGGTGCGGCTGGTGGGGGGGGGTCATCCAGCCCCTCCCAAGGCACAACTTTCCTTTTTTATACAAAAACAACACTGTGCCTCCGAGGGTGCTGACTGCACACCAGATTCCATTGACTGTTTTCCTACGCTCCTCTGCTTATTTTTATTCATTTGGCTACTTTATTTTAGGGCTTCGCAGAGCTTGTTTTGGCCCGAGCGAAACGTATTGTTTTATTTCTGGCTGCCCTGCTCTCATGTGAACGCTTCAATTAAGAAGCGGACGCGGGGAGGACGTGGTTCTGGGGTTCCGGTTTGCTGCCCGGCCGTTTGCCCAGAGCTGCAGTCGACCCCGCTCCCCAGGGCAGGCTGAGGCCCCTGGGCAGGTTTCCAGCAAGAACGGACTGAATCCGGCTCGGGATGGGCAACCAGGCCCTGATGACACAGGCTCATCTCACTGGAGAAGATATTAGGACCTGGTCAAAATCACTTACTTCTAGTCCAGAGCTTTGACATCATTTCATGCCTCCTCACCAGGTATCAGAAATGGATTTTTTTTTTTTTTTTAAAGAAAAAAAATGGATCTGTTTTTATTATTTTTTAAATTAGAGATACCCCACAAGAACAACTGACCTTCCCTAGCTGCAGTCCTATGAGGCTGAATCAGTGATGTTTGAAAACAGGGCTTTGGTGTCCTGCCTGCTGGTTTAGTTCTTGCCTCTGCCACTTACTAGCTCTGTGTCCTGAGGCAAATTGCATAACCTCTCTGGGCCTCGGTATCCACACATACTGGGAGTGATCATTGCACCTGCTTTCTTAGGTTATGGTGAAGATTCAACAAGAAAAAAAAAATCCTAATTTTCTATGATCATAGCCAACTGATGATGATATGTAAAACTCCATTGCAGATCGGATTTTTGTCGCTCCAATCATATCTGGAACTAGTTGAGCTGGAATTTAGACTAAGAATCTAATCAAACTGAATTGGTGCGGTTTTCTTTCCCAAGACTGTTGTCTAAATCAGACTCTTCCCAGACCCAACCACTTGCCTCTAGGAGAGCGCCACCTGTTGGTGGGTCTTGGTTTAGATAGGAAGCTGAGAGGGTGGATCACCTGTGTTTGCCTTGGGATCACTGTTGTTCAGTGGTTCAGTCGTGTCTGACTCTTTGCGACCCCATGGATTGCAGCACACCAAGCTTCCCTGTCCTTCACCATCTCCTGGAGCTTGCTCAAACTCGTGTCTATCAAGTCAGTGATGCCATCCAACCATCTCTTCCTCTGTCGTCCCCTTCTGCCTTCAGTCTTTCCCAGAGTCAGGGTCTTTTCTAATGAGTTGGCTCTTTGCATCAGGTCGCCAAAGTATTGGAGCTTCAGCTTCAACATCAGTCCTTCCGGTGAATATTCAGGATTGATTTCCTTTAGGATTGACTGTTTGATCCTTGCAGTCCAAGGGACTCTCAAGAGTCTTCTCCAGCTCCACAGTTCAAAAGCATTAGTTCTTCGGTGCTCAGCTTTCTTTATGGTTCAGCTCTCACATCCATACGTGACTACTGGAAAAACTATAGCTTTGACTAGACGGACTTTTGTTGGCCAAGTAATGTCTCTGCTTTTTATTATGCTGTCTAGGTTTTTCATAGCTTTTCTTCCAAGGAGCAAGCGTCTTTTAATTTAATGGCTGCAATCACCATCTGCAGTGATTTTGGAGCCCAAGAAAATAAAGTCTGAAAATAAAGGGATAGTGGGGATCAACTAGCCATCCAGGGATGCCCAAATCACACCCTGATACTTCTGGCCATGGACCCCAGGCTTCAGGATTTTTAAAAGCCTTCTTTCTAAGTGATCCCAGTATACTAACGCAGTTGAGATATACTAGGAAGATATTTTATTTAGGAAAAGATTTCTTAAGTGGCTTCATTCATAGCTCCATGTATTTATAACAGAATTAGAGCAGCACACAAGAAAAATAAACACAAATTCTTCATCCCTGTTTATCTCGAGTTTAAGAACTGACATATTTCTATCATTCAGAACTTACTGGACTTTTCACAGCTCCTGATTCATTTGCCCAAACTGGTTTGGGTTGTATTTCAAAATAAAGATACAAATTGCATTCTTAACACTTGCCTGTTATCTGTGAACTCTTATTCTTCCCGTCTGTCTGTAAATATTACTACAACTGCCTGGCTCCTGCTTTGTTTCTCTCTGCCTCCGGCAAGGATCTGCCCTCTAAGAGTCCCAGTTAGAGACACTCACGTCTGTGTGGGCACCCTGAACTGTCTGCTCATGACTTTAATTACAGCTAAATCCTGGATTTCTTTCTCTTCTTCCTTCTTGTGTGTTTTGTTTTTGTTTGTTTTTGGTTCTTTTGTTTTTAAAGACGGTTCAGACCATATTTTATTTTTGTTTTCAGCTGACAGGAAAATTTTGAACCAATTTGTATGACATTTTTCCCCATTGTTTATAATCAGATTATCCACTCTGGATTATCAAAGTCAAAATGTCTTAATCCAGACTGACTTTCCCAGCCATTCTGGGCATCTTTCCCATGGTGAGTTAGTGGATGCCCAAGGGTACAAAATAATGTCTGCAGGAGCCTCAGTAAATCATAGGAAAGCAAACCTGTTCCTTTTTTTTTTGTACCCTCTTTCTTCCAATAAGAAAGCTAGTTGAGACTCATTGGAAAAGACTCTGATGCTGGGAGGGATTGGGGGCAGGAGGAGAAGGGGACGACAGAGGATGAGATGGCTGGATAGCATCACTGACTCAATGGTCATGAGTCTGAGTGAATTCTGGGAGTTGGCGATGGACAGGGAGGCCTGGCGTGCTGCGATTCATGGGGTCGCAAAGAGTCGGACACGACTGAGCGACTGAACTGAACTGAACTGAGATGATATTCAGATCCAAGTAGGAAAAAATAAGTGACGTATTTGAAAACTCATTCTAAACCCTTCAGTGAAACAGAGTGCTTATATAAGATTAGGATAATTGGCAGTTTAAGCCAGTTTCTACTCACCAAGTTTCCTGTAACCACTTCCAGAATTTAGTCCATCAGGTGCCATTGTTTTCAGTACTTTCTTTTTTGAATGTAATGTTTCTAACTTTCTTGTCCTCTGGGTTTTTACACAGAACATGTTGTTGACTTGATTTTTATTGTATTTTGGACAAATGAAAATGCAGTGAAGATTTAATCGCCATATCTTCCTAATAATCTAGCTGTGGGATACATGATCTGGCCATTGCTCCAAGGAGAAAGGGTGGGGAACTTGGTCAGCCTTGGAGTTAGACATACTTAGCTGTGAATATGGTTACTGATTTCTGTGGCTTTGGGCAAGTCACAGAAGCTTTCTGAGCCTAGTTTACTCATCTGTAGGTTGGTGGTGCTCCTTGCGTTGGTTTAAATGAGTTACTAGACGCAAAGCTCCAGATACGGTGTCTAGCTCAGTGGGAGTGCTCAAAGGGGTGATAACAAATACCCACCTGGATTTTACCTCTTTATTTCTATCTTTTTTTTTTTTTTAAGCCCAATTGGAACCTTTTACCTTATAGTTGAGGGTTTGCCTCCTTTTATCTATCAAATTATAAACTTAAAAAAAAAAGTAGTCCTCTGTGTTTTTCTTTTCTGCAGAAACCATGTACTTAGTAAATTTTGATGAATCCGTCAATAATTTATCATTTGGATAGTGAATCTAAACAAATAGGATAGGAAAACTTGTGATTTTTCTGTATTTCAGTTTTGTTTTAAATTAACCTAGGCAACTGTTTCTCTATAGGGATTGAAAGAGTCTAAGCTCCATGTAGGTTTTGTTATTTCTTCCCTTTTAACGCAGAAACTGGAACCCAAACCCAGGATGATAAGGGCATGTTACATAGGTAAATTCTCACTAACTCTGGACACGGAGGTCTGTTCATTTGGTCTGTTCATTGTAGTCTGGGCATTCATGTGCCCACTATTAACACCTTATACCTTTATTTATAATCAATAATACTCTCAAAAGAAAGAACTGGAAAAATCCAGAATAGCTCAGTTAAAGGATTAGGGTGATCCTGTAGGCCAGATCCTGGACAGCTAATAGTTTTGCATGTGACTTTCCTATTGAAACTCTCAGAGACCTTAAAAGATGTTTATTGTAATGTGACTCAT
The DNA here is from genome assembly GCF_002263795.3 of Bos taurus. Taxonomy (NCBI): domain Eukaryota; kingdom Metazoa; phylum Chordata; class Mammalia; order Artiodactyla; family Bovidae; genus Bos; species Bos taurus. The sequence continues at coordinate 16,598,983 of NC_037339.1, forward strand.
AGGAGAAGGGAAAGAAAGAAGTTAAGAGGAGAGGTGATCATATACTATTTCATGTATCACTCTTTATTTGATGACATGTTTAGATAATTTAGAAAATACTGATGTTTCTAGAATGAATCCTACTTGAACCTAATATGTTAATCTTTTTAGGTAAGTGTTTCATTCTGTTGACTCTTTTTAAATTTAGATTCACACATGTATTTAGAAAGGAGATTCATCTGTAGTTTTCTTGTTGTGTACTTTTTTGTTAGATGATTATATCAGTATCATCTGTTACTATTTAAATAAGAATTTGAAAACTTTCTTTCCTATCACATGGTTTGAAATGGTTTAAATATGATCAGAATTGTCCCTTAAAATTTTCCCAGAATTCTTCCTCTGAAGACATCTAACCTGCTTTTGTTTATTTATGTGTTTATCTATTGGAAGGTCAGTTGGGGAGGTAGGTTTTTGATTTGTGTTTCATTAGTATACACAACATATAGTGTGATTCCTTAAGTAAATCTGAAATATTATTTACTGAGCATCTTCAGTTCTTACTGATTAAGTCCTGCCTAACTAAGGGCGAGGTGATTTGTTACTGTTGATTACTGTTTCAAGAGTGGCAGTTCTTGTTTGTATTCAGTGTTTTATGGCATTTTACAGTCATGTATACCATTCCTAGATTTGGACATTAAGGACTATTCCACATTTTTATTGTTGAGATGGTGATGCTGTCAATTGTATGTTTATATTACTGTGTAGACTGTTATTACTCTTTATTTTAGATGCTCTTTATTTATTCATTTGTTTATTTGGCTCCGTGGAGTCTTAGTTCAGCATGTGAACTCTCAGTTGTGGCATGTGGGAGCTCGTTCCCTGACCAGGGGTGGAACCTGGGCCCCCTGCATGGGGAGCACAGAGTCTTAGCTAGTGGGCCACCAGAGAAGTCCCCACTGGTACTGTCTTTGGTACACTTGGCCAAGGGAGCCAGTTTTACCGCAGATCATGCAGCAGACACGGTATCCATCCTTAACAGACAACAGAGTTGTCTAGTACATTGTAGGTACTTAGTAATTCTGGTGAATGAAATACTTGTTTAGTATCTACTGTGTGTTTGGAAAAGGTATAAAAGACATGTTCAGAGACAATATGTTATGAATGCAAAATTGAATTAAATAGTTTAAATATTAAGGCAAATGTGTATTCAGATATATTAAAGGATTCGATTTACATACTCATCTGGGGGAGAAACCATTTTCAGATGGAGAAAAAAGTAAATATTGATTCAGTTACCCTGTACCTGGCCTGAATTTACAAACTGATATAGAGAGCTAAAACTGTTTCAGTAGTATTTTTGTTCTTCTATATGAATTGGGCTATAATGCTAGGAAATGGGAATCACAACTCTGTAGTAAGAGTGGTACAAAAAATAATGTTGATCTAAATTTAGATTATAATATTTATTTTAAACTTTGTTAAAGAAAAGGTATTGATAGTTGATAAGATTGTATTGGATTATGTTGACGATATATTGACAAAATATTCTTTCCTTTTCTCTTAGATTTATCTAAAAACAGACTGGTTGAAGTTCCAATGGAGTTGTGCCATTTTGTATCACTGGAAATTCTTAATCTGTATCATAATTGTATCAGAGTCATTCCGGAGGCCATCATTAATCTACAGATGCTGACTTACTTAAATTTAAGGTAGGTTTAAAAAAGAAAAAAGATCACTTGCATTTCTGTCAGTTTTTTTCTCTCTGATCTTTTCTGATCACGCTTTGAAATAAATCACATGAAGATTATTGAAGAAATATCTTTTATAATACATTTATAGTGCCATTATTATTGTTTTTGGTGCTCGACTTCTCAATGTCAATAGGGCAAGATGTTTGGCTTCTTAAGATAATTGATACAGCATCATTTATACTTTTTGTTTGATACTTGGAAGGTTGTTGGTCTGTTTTCTTCGGATATTGATGTAGATTTTGGAGGAGGAAGGCTGAAGGAAGTGAGAAAGGATTGATGGTTGAGGCAGATTAGGACCTTCCTGGTTTTGGAGATTATTGGAAACATTGGATTTGCTACCCACAGTTGACTGAACCTGTTCACCTTAGGTCACTAGAGAAAGCTGAGGAGGAACACTGAGCCACTCTAGCAAGATAGGACTTTGCTGTCTTTAGCCCATTAAATTAGGTCAGTGTTTGCTGAGTTTGGGTCAGTGGTCTGTACTGACTCTCTGATTAACCACAACACAGTGTAGCCCTGAAGTTAAGAAAACTAAGAGTTTTAAGGCCTAGCTTTTAGACTTTCGCTGCTGTGACTGTCAGCTTTTCTGGCCTGATTTTGACTCCTTGATACTTAAATCCTGGCTCACATCTGGGATATCAGGCAAGAGGGGGAGCTGTTCTATCAAGTCTGTCTCTACTATTAAAACAAAGTTGCAGAGTTCAAGCCTGAGCAGCCATCACTCTTGTCAGTTGCATTATCTTACTCTGCAAAGGATAGCGCCTGACTAGCAGGGTTTGTGCTGTGAAACAAATATGCAGCCTTCAAAGTGCAAGATTCCCAGTAAACCAGGTATAGTATTAATTTATGATAGAGAATAATGTCATTTATATTTTAGGGTTTTTATTTGTTTGGTTTGGTTTACCACTGATGGTTAGAAATCTTCTGCAGCTTTCTTTGTTGTCAAAAATGGGCTTCCTTTGCATTTCATTAGGACTGTATATCTTTTCCCTTGGGAGTGAAAAATAAATCCTAGCCATGTTTTTAAGTGGCCTTTATTTCATTTTTGGTAAATAAAATGTAAACTATTATTATTATTACTACTAGAAGCTCAACAGAGCCAACTTTCATTTTTTCCAGGTTTCTAGTTCATTTGAGTTTTCTTGTGTAAGAACCATTCATACCATTTCTGCTGCAGCAGAGTATTAATTACCTGGAATTGCCTGATGGAGCCAGCATAGTGATGTCTATAGACATGGCTTATTATCTCCCTAAAACATCTGTCTTCTAGTCCCAGCCCACATAGGGGAAATAACCCAAGAGCATATGTCGTTGGTCTGTTTATTTTACTGACCTACTCCTGATACTTTCACCTCCAGCAGCCTGCTTTCAACAATTAAATAGATTTAACTTTGCATTGTTGTACAGTATTAAATATATATATATATATACACACTGAGAAACCTTGGGGTAACAGATGACGTATTTCTTCTGGCATGATATAAACTATAAAATTCTACAAATACTAGGGAATCTAATCTCAGCATTTATATTTTGCTTTAAAAGCAGTAATAAAATTGTTTTTGATAGGATGATTTTTATGTTGAGGCTAGTTGAAGGTAGAATAATGTTACTGTTCTCAGATGGTAGAAAGACTGTATGGAATATGAATCTCAGGAGTCTTTCAATTAAGAACAGAGAGAATTTATTGGAACTGTTAATGGTTGAAGTTGTGTTTGGCATATTGTAAACAAAGTTTTGTGACGTATTTCTAGGTAAAAGAAAGAAAAGAAATAAAGGGGTCATTAAGCACCCAACTTTTTAAACTTCGTTTTCTTCTGATAATGGTTTCATTTCTCACTGGATTTAATTTCTCTATTTTTGGTCCCATTTATATGGTGGTGGTTTAGTCACTAAGTCGTGTCCAACTCTTACAACCCCATAGACTGTAGCCCACAAGGCTCCTCTGTCCATGGGATTCTCCAGGCAAGAATACTGGAGTGGGTTGCCATTTCCTTCTCCAGGGTATCTTTCCAACCCAGGAATCATTTATATAGGTCATTTTTATTTTGTTTTGGTTTTCTTTGCTCACATTTCCTACTTTAATATTACCATCTTTTAGGACATTTTCTCTAGTGTTGAATCATAGCTCTTCAAAGGAATTGATAAATAAATGGATGAAAGTAAGAAAAAATATATCTCTTACTTTTCAGAGATACTCTTAATATGTCAAGGTATATGAAAAATGTATGTGTCTCATCTAAAATGGTGCTATATGTACATATGTGATTATCTTTGGTGACTTCTATCACATTTACTTTAAGAATGTCACCTAAAATAGCAACACAGGGCAATTTTTAAAGTGAGCAGGAGATGGTCATCTTTTCTATTCATTTATAAGGCCTCTAACTCCTGTTTGATTATTAGATTTTTGAAATGAAAATTCTAGGAATAAGACCTTTGTACTGAGTTTTTCTTTGTGGGAGAGATTTGAGGTAGAATGTTAAATTTGCCTAAATGGTTTATTTGTAGCTTCTGAAATGGTGGGTGACTGTCACATCTGTTTATCTATAAATGTGTAATACAATAATATATAGAAGATGCCAGTGGCATCTAGTTAAATTGTAAGTCTTCTAAGAGATGTTGAGTAATGACATCCCATGATAATAGTGTTGTTTGTGTGAGTTCTCCCTGTCTTCAGGCTACCATCTCCACTCCCAGCCACCACCACTCCGACTCTGAAGGCAGCTGGTAACCAGAAGGAATGTAGAATGTTGTGTTTGTCTGTGATCATGACAGATGTCCCCTTCACAACAACCAGGGTTGGGCACTGTGGCCTTTTCGTGTCTTTCTCATGAAAACTTAAGTCAACAAAATAAAATGAATGGGTGTGGTGAAGAGGCATGGTAGGATTCTATTGACTCCTGGCCTTCAGAGAGAAGCTGCCAATCCACATATTAGGAAAAGAGGCAAGATGCTCAGGATGCTGCACAAAGTACTGCTTTGTAGGACAGCTGCTGATCCCCTTTCAGTCCAGGCTTTTGTGTGTGTGTGTGTGATAGTTACAAATTGAATATTATGCCAACGAGAAAAGCTCTTTTTTTAATAGGCCATCTATCTAATTGATTATTTTTTAGTTGAAGTATAGTTGATGTACAGTATTAGATGTTACAAGTATACAACATAGTCACAATTTTTAAATGTTACGTTCCATTTATAGTTATTATAAAATATTGGCTATATTCCCTGTGTGGTAAAATATATCCTCATGGCTTTTTTATTTTCTAAACCTTGTTTATTTGGCTGTGCTGGGTCTTGGTTGTAACATACGGGATCTTTGTTGCCATGTGCGGGTTCTTAGGCACGTGAGGTATAGTTCCCTGACTAGGGATTGAACCCAGGCCCCCTGCATTGGGAGCTTGGAGTCTCAACCTCTGGACCACTGAGAAAGTCATGCTTATTTATTTTATACATAATATTGGGTTGGCCAAGAAGTTTGTTTGGGTTTTCCTGCAAGATGGTACAGAAGAACCTGAACGGACTTTTTGGCCAACCCAATAGTTGGTAGCTCTCAATCTCCCAGTCCCGTAATGCCCCTCCCCATGCCCTCTTCCACTGGCAACCACTAGTTTGTTTTCCGTATCTGTGAATTGGTTTCTTTTTCATTATGTTCCCTAGTTTTAGATTCCACATACAAGTGGTATCATACAGCATCTGAAAAGATATATTCTAGATAGAAGCATTTAATCAAATTAAGCATTTAATCTAAACTGTAGCTAATTTAGATGTGTTGGGGAAGTCAGTATACATTTCAGAAAATTAAGAAAATCCTGTAAATTACTTTTGAGTGCACACTGTAGACTGGGTCAGATGTAGGACGGTCTGAAATAGCTTTAACGGATAGGCAAGTTCAGCTGACTATATCAATAAATACCCCAAATACTTTCTTTTCCATAGTACACTTAGGACTAGAAAGAAAGTGCTGCTCAAAAAAACAGCACAGAGAAGCTGCTTTTCAGATTCCACAGATTTCATGTTGCTGTGCATAACATTAGACATGGTCTCACTGTATTTTTAATTGTTTTCTTTTTTAAAATAAATCACGTGGAGAAATTGCTGATTTTTGTGTGTTCTAAAACAAGAGACGTGTCCTGTGAAGCCACTTTGAATGTATGGGAACCATTCAAAATTGATGACGCCCTCTGGGATGCATTGCATATTCCAGCCGAGTGAACAGTCATAAATATTTGATGGTGTTGTGATGATGACAATAGAGGTGATGATGGTGGTGTGTCACTGCATCTGCAGCTTCTTGGCTGGTAGGATCTCTCAGCGACATTATCTTTAAATGTCAAATGGCTGTTTGGTGCCAGCAACCCAATCCCATCTTAGACTAGCGATGGGTTTAATTAGTACATGGAAAGAAAACCTTTACTGTAAAACACAGTTAAAAACACTTCAGCGTTTCCTATTTTTTGATCTCGCCGTAGAAATGTCCTGTTTGTGGAAAACATTACTTTATTGCTGTTTATGTAGTGTCCTTTGAAGAAACTGGGCTTGTAATCTTTTCTTCTTGGTGTTTACAACAGAAGGTTATGTTGATTTAATGTACGTGCCACTGTGTCTTCTCCTGTTAGAAAGCGTCTTAATCCAAGAAATGTGGCCAAGAACAATACCAGTGATTAAACAAGACTTGTTCCTATATCGGAACAAACACTTTGAACCTGGTACACGGGAAGACCTCACAAAGTGTAAGACCTATTTTAAGCAGTTGGAGAGGTTGTTGTTGATGAGACTCATGAAGAAAATGTACCTTAGAAAGTTTTTAGAAGAACACAGAGCAGAAAAGCTTTTGGCAAGTGTCTGGGTGTTGTGAATGAAACTAAGAATAGGGAGCTTAGCTTCAACGTTTCATCTCAGAGATTTGGGGGAGCAGAAGCTGCCCCCAAAAGGCACATTCTTCACAGCATTTGATCATAGCGTTTCCAGAACTCTTGGTTAGTGGTTTTACTGTTCTGGGGTGAAACGTGCAGAGCCAGGAGCTGGTTTATTCATTAGAAGCCCCTTTCTCTGCCAGCATCTTAGGTATTGCCTGTAAAGAAGGGGGGCCGTCTCTTGAGCAGAATGTTATCACGCCATACAAGGAATCTTTATTGGCTGCTTTTTCTGAAGCCTGGCATCCTTTTTGGCTGCTTAACAATGTGCAGAAAGAGCCAACTTCCTGATGGCTGTATATAACCTGTATCCCCACATTCCTTTGGGGGCTCATTTGGAGAATAATCTTTAATCCTCAGACTGTAGCTCTCTATTTGAAGGACTTGGGGGAAGCATCCTGCATCCTAGGTTTGCCTTAGAAAGCATAGATTTTATAATTTTTGTTATGAACAAAAACTAATTTCATTGTTTCTCAGAATCTTAATTTTATCCCTGAGAAACACAGCTTCTCCTTGCATTGACCTTCCTGAAGAATCTCTCAATTATAGGATAGTATTTTTGTCTTTCTAGAAACAGAGAAAATGGGTGATGTCTTCTTAAACTGGAAAAAGGAGAGGAGTTTTGCTCATTCAAGCTTGTATCACTCTTTCTTTTATGAAGATCATAGGAGTTTTTCCTCATTCAGACTTGTATTGCTCTTTTACGAAAATCACATCTGGTTCAAAGGGGAAAGGAGAATATTTAGGTATGTGTATATATATATATATATACACATATATATACATACATACATACGTATACACACACACATATATATGTGTATACACACACACACACACACACACACACACATATGTGTGTGTATATATATATATATTTCAGAGAAGGCAATGGTACCCTACTCCAGTACTCTTGTTTGGAAAATCCCATGGATGGAGGAGCCTGTTAGGCTGCAATCCATGGGGTCGATAAGAGTCGGACACGACTGAGCGACTTCACTTTCACTTTTCACTGTCATGCATTGGAGAAGGAAATGGCAGCCCACTCCAGTGTTCTTGCCTGGAGAATCCCAGGGACGGGGGAGCCTGGTGGGCTGCCGTCTGTGGGGTCGCACAGAGTCAGAAACGACTGAAGTGACTTAGCATAGCATATGTATATATTTGGAACTTGCCTTTGGTAACTAGGTTGTGCTTTGTGAAATGACTGATCATCAGGAAGACACCAAAATACAATAAACCGTGTTGGAATTTGGAAGTATCATCTTAAAATTTGAAACTATTTTCCACAGACTGCTGGAGTAGAAAGTGGTCATCAGAGTTACCCATCGCAGGAGCAGCAGCTTGGGGTTGAAGCCTTGCCTTTTCTAATGCGCTTACTGGGCATTTGTCTTTAAGGTGGAACCTTTAGGCAACAGCCCTTAAAAATTTTAGTTCATATTTATAAATTATTGTGCCGGGAAAGTTATTAGCATTGGTAGGTGAAGGGCTTTATTAAGTGTGAATATGTTCATAATAGGTGTTTCTTATCAGACTCCATTCCTGTTAGTATAGCCTAAGCTTGGCAAGACTTCCATAAGGGATTTTTCCATTCTACGTATCGCCTGATCACAGACGTGGTTTTAGATCAGTGTTTGTATGGAAAAAAAAACCAGAGGAACACAAAAGGGGCATTATGGCTTATGACAGCTAGACTGCTGTCAGAATTTGTTGGGTTTGTTTTCAGTTCTGCTTCTGATCTTAATAAAACCTCTAAGATCTTTGTGCTGCAGATTTGCTTTCTGAAAATAGGATGAACACTCTCTCCCAATGTACTGTATAAATTTTCCTGTTTATGTTCATTCTCAACGTTTTTCCTGCAAGCCCCAAATGAACACGCTGCAAATTACATTTCTATTTCTCATTGGATGGACCAAAGCTCTTTGAAACATTGCCATTTCATCAACAACAAGCTTATAGTTCCTCCAAGAATGTTACAGTTTTCCAAGTCTTAAAACAAGTGTCGTAGATGAAGAGAGGAAAAGGAAGAAAAACAGAACGTAAACATGTGAAAGGAGGTGTGGAAGTCTGGAAAAACTTTCGCCATTGTCATCATCACCTCTACCTCATCAATTCTTAATAGCTAAATATGAGCTGTTACACTGTCATATTTGAGCCCTTCAATAGCTCTTTACTTGAGATGGGAAATAGGAAAGTGATGCATCCCTAAAACACATTATTTCGTAAATAAGAATCGTGGGAATTAGGGAAGCTTATTTCTGTGGCCTTTACTATTTGCTCAGCACTTTCCCCATTGCCATCTTGTTTGATACTGTGCTCTGCTGCAGTCCATGCCCTTTGGACCATTTCAGAATCGTAAACATAGTTTATGAATTAAAACATAGAGAATTTTCCAGTAGGCCAACCTAAATATTTAAATAAGGGAATTAAAAATATTCATGCTACTATATCCATGCTTTAAAGTTTTTTAATGCCTATAAATTTGTGCCTTTCTTTTTCCCTTTATTTATTATTTTCAGAAGTTTGTTTTTTGTGTATGTTTTAAAATTTCAATGACCAACTCTTTTGATATTTTCTTTTCCATGAATTTCTGATACTGTCATATTTCCTTTGGTCTACTTTCTAATAGCTTTAGTCTTTTAATTTATGGAGTTTCCAGTTATTGTTCTTTTCTTATAGGAGCATTTAAGGCCATGGGTTTCTCTGTTTTTAATGTTTTAGCACTAAAGTTTTGGTGATTCCCAGAAGTTTTGATATATAGTATTTAAAAAAATCACTCCTAAATCATTTCTGATTTCCCGTGTTTCATTTTTGACCCATGAGTTTTCTATAGAGCAGATTTTAATAGTTGGCTTTTAAAATTGATTTTTAATTGCATTACATTTGGAGGATGTTTTGTTTGACATTGTTTCTTTAGGTTGGTTGGTATTTGCTCTATAGCCCACGCATAGTTAATTTTGTAAATATTCCACATGAACTTGGAAGGAATGTATGCTAAGTGCTATGGACTGGATTCTAGTAAACCCACTAAGTGTAACTTCCTGTTGCTTTTGCATCTCACTTATTTAGGGGTTTCCTCTTATAACGTGCATTCTTCAGTAGTGCATTCACTGAGAGGATATAAGTGCAGTCTTCTTCTGAAATGGCTTTCTTTACTCATTTTTAAGATTCAACTATTTGTACAAAATTTTCATTTGTACTAATATAAAGTTTTAAGTTGATAGCTGTTTTCTATTGTGTTTCAAAGATATTAGATTTTCTGGCCTCTGTTTTACTATGTTTTAAGTTTGTAGAAAATCTTCTATATTTTTTCCTTTGATTTCTTCTCATATCTTTGTCTTTGGTGTTTCTGCACTTTATGCTATGATATGCACAGAGATATTATTTTGATTTATCTGACTGTACACTTAATTTTGCTTCCTAAGTCTAAAGATTCATGTCTTTCATCAATTCTAAAAACAAAAAATAGTTATTACCTTTTTAAATACTGCACCTTCCTCTATTTCTCTGTTACTTCTATTTTTTTAGTGTACTCCCTGTTGGTTATATGTTAGACCTCTCATTCTCTCACATTTTTAGTCTCTTTGTTAGTTCTCATTTCTTTATCTTTGGATAATATTTTTTAAGCATGAATATGCCTTTAACATATCAAGAGTGAAAGTGCAGTAATACTGTGAAAGCAGGAAAAATGGTAGCACCATGAGGTTCCGTAATGGAAAAGAGTCTTAGTGATTGAGATGCATGGCATAAGAACTGTGCATTTTGACTCATTAGTGAAACCTGATGCACTCTCTTCTGCTTCCAGTGGTGTACTTTGTTGGTTGCCTAAAAACAAATCGATACAGTAAGCTCCCTAAGTGCAAAACTTCAAGTTACAAACTTTCAAGCGTATGAACTTGTGTTCGCATGTTCAGTCACGTAAATCGGTTGTGTGTCTGGGGTACATTGTCACGTGTGTGCATCCTCTACAGATGGTTGCAATTTTGTGTACTGTTCAGTATTGTATAGAGTACGGTAGTAGCATCTCCCGCCTCCTCCCCTCCTCAAGTTTGTAGCTCCTCCTTCCTGCTTACTCGATGCCAGCCCCCGTATGCCAGCTGTTGTACTGTACTCCTTTATTTTCAAGGTACTGTACTGTAAGATTAAAAATGTTTTCTTTTTTGTGTTTGTTTTTTATGTATTATTTATGTGAAAGGTACTGCAAGCCTATTACAATGCAGTACCATATAGCCAATTGTGTTAGCTGGGTACCCAGGCTAACTTTATTGGTCTTAGGAACAAATTAGACTCAGGAATGCACTTTTGGAACAAAACTCATTCATTTGTGGAGGACTCTATGGTACTGAATTTCTTTGAGGTTTTTTTTTTTTTTTAATTATAAAACTTGATGAGAACTAGTCTTGTTCCTTTTGGCTTTATATTGAAGTTTGTGACAATTTGACTTCCTAATCTTCAATCTTGTCTTTGTTGAACTCTGTCCCCCCCCCCCCCTTTTTTTTAATCTTTTCGGCATCCTCCATACTTTCTTCCCTGAAATTAGGGCTTTAAGGAAGTAGGTTTTGACTGCAGTTTGGAGGTCTAGTGGCCAACCCAGGGTTTCACTTTGGTTCTCTTTGCGTTCTTACTTGCTTGCAGTAACAATTACAGTAACTGGATAAATAAAATTTTTGTTAAGAGTTGTTTTTGAGAAAAAGAGACACAGTATTGGTTTCCTCAGCTTCCCAATCCAGGTCTAAATGCATCACTTTGTGTTCAAAAGTAATAAAATGTATGCTATAGTGGCTAAAACATTGCAGAATATGGTGTTAAAAATATTATCCTATTTCTGAACAGAATGCTTGTGCTGTGAGAACTTAGGAAGGAGAAATGTTGATAAAATAATGTAGCCAAGAGTTTCAGCGTATGTAATAGTCTCAAATGACATTTTTTTCAGGGATGAGAAATAAAGTCAAGAATAAATATGTATTCTGTAGTTCTTTATCTACAAAGAGTTGAGGGATTGGGTGCTTAGGGTTCAGGAGGACTCATTATGAAGAGGGCAGTTTATTCTGTAAGGCTTTGTATTTCGTCCTCTGTCATTTCTTGGAATACGTTTATACTCTCTGGAACAGATGGACTGTCAGAACAGATGCCATGAGATGATCCCTCTGAATTCAGTTCAGTTGCTCAGTCGTGTCCGACTCTTTGCTAGCCCATGAATCGTAGCATTCCAGGCCTCCCTGTCCATCACCAACTCCTGGAGTTCACCCAAACTCTTGTGCATCGAGTCAGTGATGCCATCCAGTCATCTCATCCTCTGTCGTCCCCTTCTTCTCCTGCCCCCAATCCCTCCCAGCATCAGAGTCTTTTCCAATGAGTCAACTCTTCCCATGAGGTGGCCAAAGTACTGGAGTTTCAGCCTCAGCATCAGTCCTTCCAATGAGCACCCAGTACTGGTCTCCTTTAGGATGGACTGGTTGGATCTCCTTGCAGTCCAAGGGACTCTCAAGAGTCTTCTCCAACACCACAGTTCAAAAGCATCAATTCTTTGGCGCTCAGCCTTCTTCACAGTCCAACTCTCACATCCATACATGACCACAGGAAAAACCATAGCCTTGACTAGATGAACCTTTGTTGGCAAAGTAATGTCTCTGCTTTTGAATATGCTATCTAGGTTGGTCATAACTTTCCTTCCAAGGAGTAAGCGTCTTTTCATTTCATGGCTGCAGTCACCATCTGCAGTGATTTTGGAGCTCAAAAAAGAAAGTCTGACACTGTTTCCACTGTTTCCCCATCTATTTCCCATGAAGTGATGGGACCAGATGCCATCATCTTCGTTTTCTGAATGTTGAGCTTTAAGCCAACTTTTTCACTCTCCTCTTTCACTTTCATCAAGAGGCTTTTTAGTTCCTCTTCACTTTCTGCCATAAGGGTGGTGTCATCTGCCTATCTGAGGTTATTGATATTTCTCCCGGCAATCTTGATTCCAGCTTGTGCTTCTTCCAGCCCAGCGTTTCTCATGATGTACTCTGCATATAAGTTCAATAAGCAGGGTGACAATATACAGCCTTGACATACTCCTTTTCCTATTTGGAACCAGTCTGTTGTTCCATGTCCAGTTCTAACTGTTGCTTCCTGACATGCATATAGGTTTCTCAAGAGGCAGGTCAGGTGGTCTGGTATTCCCATCTCTTTCAGAATTTTCCACAGTTTATTGTGATCCACACAGTCAAAGGCTTTGGCCTAGTCAATAAAGCAGAAATAAATGTTTTTCTGGAACTCCCTTGCTTTTTTTCTTATGCTTATTCTCTGAATGGTGAGATCCAAATAGCTAGAAGCTTTGGGTCATTTTGAGAGTTGGATTGTGTGGAACTGTGTTATCTTTTAATCTCAGTTTATCTACCTTATCCTCCTGGAATCAGGCAGTGTTTTTCTGAAACTCCATTTGGCAACTGGCAAACCTTCGCAGAAAGGGATGGGAAAATGATATAAGAAAATTGATCCATTCTACTGAGTGAGTAGTCCTTCTGTTCATAAAAAGAGAATAAGAGAACCAGAGAAAATCTGCTTGCCAAATTCCCTAGGAGAAAAGAAGTTACTTAGTTCCAACCACAGTGAATGCCATTAGCTCCATCAGGGTGTAAGTAGAAGATTGTTATTTAGTCGCTGAGTTGTGTCAGACTCATTGCAACCCCATGGACTGTAGTTGGCCACTGTCTTCTGTCCTTGGGAGTTTCTAGGCAAGAAAACTGGAATGGGCTGCAACTTCCTACTCCAGGAGATCTTTCAGACCCAGGGATCGAATCCACGTCTCTTGCATTGACAGGTGGATTCTTTACCACTCAGCCACCAGCATTTCCTAAAGATACATTCTATGGAAAATCTTCTGTTGGATGGTAATAGGTACGCCTACTTAAGAAAAGTCCATGTATTGTACTATCAGAACTCTTCTCCTTTCTCTGGTGAAGATGAGTGTTAGTCACTCAGTTGTGCCCGATTCTTTGCAACCCCATGGACTGCAGCCCACCAGGCTCCTCTGTCCATGGGATTTCCCAGGTAAGAAGACTGAAGTAGTTTGCCATTTCCTTCTTCAAGGGATCTTCCCGACAGAGATCGAGCCCAGGTCTCCTGCACTGAGCTGTAGGGAAGCCCCCTTCTTTGGTGAGGTCTGTGTATGAGCATCTCCTAGAAAGTGCTGTTCAGAACATCTGTTTCTAAACACTGATTTGGCAGAATGCTGTATCACCTAGAGAACCCTTTAGGAACTGACCTCATGCCTCAAAGAGAATGAGGTTAAAAAGCATATGCCTTAATGATGTCTTGTTCAGAGGCCAAAGAATCTGTATGGACTGGATATGTTGAAAGATAAGATGAAATGTGAGTGGAGAAGAGAAAGGCCCTGGGAAACACTATAGCATACAGTGTGTTCACAGAGCTGCCACCCAGGCTGATTTATTCTTTATTTAGCACATTTTAAATATGTATGTATTTATTATTAATGATTAATTAAAATAGGCAATTCATTTTGAGAAACAAACAAGTACTGAAAAGTGCAAAGAGTGAAAAGTGCATCACTCACTAGTAGTCAGGTTTAAGCTTGTTTCCTTCTCCTGAGCTCCTTAGTAAGACTGAACTTTCTCTGGAGTGGGGTGGGGGGATATTTTCAGTTTCTGAGAGCTCTGTATTACATAATGAGGAAAAGAATCACCTTGACCAAAAGTCTGTAGCAGCTGTGTCTTTAAATTGAATTGTCTGTACTGAGATTTTATTGGTGAAACACCACCAGACTTCTTCTCGTTAACACTAATCACCTGTTAAAGATAATTCTTTAAAAAAAAGATAAAATCATAACTCTCATACAAATGTAAAATGTACATCTGTGAAAGATTCTATTTAAGCCAGTAATTGATGGAGAACTGATTGAACGTTATATTTTGTGTAAAGGAAAATTCAGTGTGTGCACACACACATACATACAAACTCTAGTGGACTTGATGACATGAATTGCCAACTAGTTCCAAAGCTGGGCAGTATCCGGAGGGCAGAAGTCAGTTGCAGTTCCTCTGCACTCATCATGATTCGTCTATATTTCTATGAGCAGATGATTTGCACTATGATCATTTCTGCAAACAGAGTTCTAAAATAACTTGAAGTCAGTGAAAGACAGAGGTCATCTGGAAGGATGTGCTAGACAAGACCCCCCACGTAGTTTATATCTGTATCAAAATTACTTACAGTTTTTTCTGATACGCCAAGTAATTTATATTGCCATGTGCAAGAACTGTGTCACTCTGTGAACTATTTGAACAGGACTGTAGGTAGAAGAGGGGCTTTCCTGGTGGCTCAGCAGTAAACAATCTGCCTGCCATGCAGGAGACACAGGAGATGCAGGTTCAATCCCTGGATTGGGAAGATCACCTGGAGGAGGAAATAACAACTCACTCCAGTATTCTTTTTTATTATTAATTTATTTATTTTAATTGGAGGCTAATTACCTTGCAATATTGTGGTGGTTTTTGAAAGATGGTCAGAGACATTACTTTGCCAACAAAGGTTCATCTAGTCAAGGCTATGGTTTTTCCAGTGGTCATGTATGGATGTGAGAGTTGGACTCTGAAGAAGGCTAAGTGCCAAAGAATTGATGCTTTTGAACTGTGGTGTTGGAGAAGACTCTTCCGAGTCCCTTGGACTGCAAGTAGATCCAACCAGTCCATCCTAAAGGAGATGAGCCCTGGGTGTTCATTGGAAGGACTGATGCTGAAGCTGAAATTCCAATACTTTGGCCACTTCATGGGAAGAGCTGACTCATTAGAAAAGACTCTGATGCTGGGAGGGATTGGGGGCAGGAGGAGAAGGGGATGACAGAGGATGAGATGGCTGGATGGCATCACTGACTTGATGGACATGAATTTGAGTAAATTTCAGGAGTTGGTGACGGACAGGGAGGCCTGGCGTGCTGCATTCATGGGGTCACAAAGAGTCGGACACAACTGAGCAACTGAACTGAACTGAATGACGACCCTATACGCAAGACAGCAGAAGAGACACAGATGTAAAGAACAGACTTTTGGACTCTGTAGGAAAAGGTGGGGGTGGGATGATTTGAGAGAGTAACATTGAAGCATTTATATTACCACTCTAGTTTTCTTGCCTGGAGAATCCCATGTACGAAGGAGCCTGGTAGTCCAGAAGGTTGCAAAGAGTAGGCCACAACTGTAGTGACTGAGCATGCATGCACTCATAGGTAGAAGAAAAAAAATAAAGAGATGTTCAGTAGGGATTGGGAAACTTCTTCTTTCACATCCTGTATTCTAGACTGTGAGAGGCCATTTGCAGGTAGTAGGTGAGGAAGACCAAAGAGATAGTGGGAATGTTTTGAAGGCAGCACATTGCTTTCACTTTTGTGTGGCCAGTCATGTAAATGGGTGATCTTCAGGGAGTTTGAGAAAACTGATACCTGTGGTGCGTTAGTCTCAGTAAGAGACCCTGTGACCTCAGGATCAGGAGAGAACAGCCTAGGGCCTTGGCAGAGGCAGCCTTTGAGCATCTGACAGCGGTGCCCAAATCTGCAGACACTTGTTTCAAGAGTTATCACCACCAGTCTGGAATCCTTCATTCCCCCTTACAGGATAAGACCTATACAGGATGTCTCGCTTTCTTTATTCCTTGTGCTCATGCTCAGTCGCTTCAGTTGCGTCTGACTCTTTGCAACCCCATGACTGCAGCCTGCCAGGCTCCTCTGTCCATGGGGATTCTCCAGGCAAGAACACTGGAGTGGATTGCCATGCCCTCCTCCAGGGGGCCTTCCTGACCAGGGGTTGAACCCACGTCTCCTGTACTGTGGGCGGATTCTTTACCCACTGAGCCACTTGGGAAGCCTGGATATATGTATCCATATAGCTGACTCACTTTGCTGTACAGCAGAAACTAACACAACACTGTAAAGCCGCTATAGTCCAGTAAAATTTTTAAGAGTCACTGAATTTTTATACGCAGTAAGAAATATTGGTTGCTCCAACACTTAAAATCCCTGGTCCACGTTCAAGTCGGAGGTAGGGGATCACAGCTCAGGGGGATGTGGCCTGTCTTGGTAGGAGCTGCGCTTCAAGATTCCTTTACATTTCACATTTTATCAGTGCACTCAGGCAGCACAGCACTCAGTAGTTGTGAAACTAACCGGATTCCTTTCAACATTCGACACCATAGCATCTTCTTTCCTTGGTTTGGTCACATGCTTTCCTGCCCACTCTTCTCCTCCTTTCTATCTCTTCTCTATTCCTGTGTCTGGATGTTCTTTCTCTTCCTGCACCTAAATGCTAGGATTCCCCAAAACTCCATCTTTGGTCCCTGAATCTTGTCTCTCAGACCTCATGCCTTATGTGTGTGTGTCCAGTACATTCTGTGTCACTTTGACTTATTTTAACACTAGTCCTCATTTTCCCAGTTGACTAAAATCCAGTTTTTCTTAGATGTCTTTTGACATCTCTCAAAATTCAACATGTGTTAAACTGAGCCTATTCTTTTCTTTCCCAAATCAGTGTATTTGGAACCTGGTTCCTGGCCATGCTCCTACAGCTTTTCTCCAGTCCCCCACCCACCAGCTTGGAATCTCAGAGACAATCTTTGACCCTTTGCTCCATTGCTTTTTATATAAAACCAGTTATTGAATCGCCAGCCTAGCACCTCACTCCATCTTGCTTAAAATTCAGAGGCCTTTTCCTACTGCTTTCTTGGTTTGCCTTTATTATTTTTTAATTAATTTATTTTAACTGGAGGCTAATTTCTTTACAGTGTTGTAGTGGTTTTTGCCATACATTGACATGAATCAGCCATGGATGTACATGTGTCCCCCATCCTGAACCCCCCTCCCACCTCCCTCCCCATCCCATCCCTCTGGGTCATCCCAGTGCACCAGCCCTGAGTGCCCTGTCCCATGCATTGAACCTGGACTGGTGATCTGTTTCACATATGATAATATGCATGTTTCAATGCTATTCTCTCAAATCATCCCACCCTCGCCTTCTCCCACAGAGTCCAAAAGTCTGTTCTTTACATCTGTGCCTCTTTTGCTGTGGTTTGCCTTTATTTTTTATTCCAAAGTAAAATGAGCAGAGACTATATTGTGTTGAGGGAAAACCACAGACTTTGACCTGAAGCCCAGCCCGCCTGATTTCATTTCTTAGCACAGAGTGACTCATTAGTTAGACACCTTGAAGCAAGTGATTTAAATTCTCTTTGTATCTGAAAAGTGTGTGCCCATGTGCTCAGTTGCTCAGTCGTGTGTGACTCTTTGCGACCCTATACACTGTAGTCTGCCAGGCTCCGTCTTTGGGATTCTCCAGGGAAGAATACCCGACTCCAGTACTCTTGCCTGGAAAATCCCATGGATGGAGGAGCCTGGTAGGCTGCAGTCCATGGGGTCGCTAAGAGTCAGACACGACTGAGTGACTTCACTTTCACTTTTCACGTTTGTGCATTGGAGAAGGAAATGGCAACCCACTCCAGTGTTCTTGCCTGGAGAATCCCAGGGACGGTGGAGCCTGGTGGGCTGCCGTCTATGGGGTCGCACAGAGTCGGATACGACTGAAGTGACTTAGCAGTGCAGCAGTAGGGAAGAATACTGGAGTGGGTTGCTATTTTCTCTTTCAGGGGATTTTCCTGACACAGGGATCAGACCCGTGTCTCCTTTGTCTCCTGGGTTAGCAGGCAGATTCTTTACCACTGAGCCACAGGGGAAGCCCCCCGTCTGAAAAGTAAGGGGATTTGATACTTTTACTATAGGATTACTGTGAATATAGATAAGATGATAGTTGTCCTGCCCAGCACAATGCCTTATCCGTAAGAACCGCGTAAGAAAAGTCCATTGAATTGTTGAATGAAGTTTGTAGCATGTTTTGTCTAATGAGTTCCATTGTGGGTTAAGAAAAATAGTAGTAAAGGTCTAGTATTTGAGTAAAGTAAGTGGATTTTATAGTATTTTTAGTAATGAGGCTATGTTACTGATTTGTTGAGTAGTAGTGGAGAGGGCAACCCACTCCAGTGTTCTTGCCTGGAGAATCCAAGGGAAGGGGGAGCCTGGTGGGCTGCTGTCTATGGGGGTCACACAGAGTCGGAAACGACTGAAGTGACTTAGCAGTAGCAGCAGAACAGTTAAGTGAAACTGTATTATTATTGGCTGTCATGAGGGAAGCTTTCTGAAGGCTCACTTCCTTGGAAGGACACATGGGAAGAAAAGGGTGTACAGAGACTTACATTCCTACATGTCTACCTGTATCAAACATTCAAAAATTCCTGGAAATAGAGAGGCACACATCTTCAAATGATAAAGATGTTCAAGCACTTTAAATTTCGTTATGAATATGTTTTGTTAACTCTGGGTAAAAGTTGATCTGGGAGTTCTCATTTAAATCAGTGTCAATAGCCTTTTCTTTTTTAATAGGGAAAAATGCTGAAGTAAAAAATATATGTATTTCCCTGGTTTTGGTGTGGAGTGGCAGAGAGGAGAAGGCAGGTAAATGAGGCGCACCTTCTTGGGAGCAGAAAGGTGGTGTCCATTCTGCATGGAAGATGGTTCTCGAAAGTGGGAGAATTTTCTTCAGTGCCGATACATCTTTCCCAGCCACTTAGGGGTCATTTTCCCGTTTGCCAGCAACAGTGTTTTACAGGAGGCTATGGCCTCTATAGTCTTAATACTTAAAACCTCAAATCCGCGTTGTTGCCTCTGGTGGTGTTCAGCCAATTAATGTTCTTGCTAGTGTCAGGTTGTAGAGTTCTCGTTGAAATTCAAAGCTTCCTTGGTTTTGAACATTTAGCTCCATTTTAGAATGAAGGAAGGACACGATCAATATTATAGAGGAAACTTTAAGGAATAGTTTTTAGAGCCTTGTTGTTTTAGAATTGAAGAACTCTTAGAAAAAAGGAGAGGAAATATAACTGAGAAAGGGACAACTTATCAATAACTGTACTCTGAAATCTAATTACAGACATCGGTAGTGGCTGCTAACCATTAGGGGTGTCAGAAACCAGAATATTTTAAGCAAGGGTTTATTTATACTCAAAAGGAGACTGGTGGCTGTTATTGTGGGAAACCAGTTCAGTTGCAGAAGCCAAATATGGTGCAGGTATGCACAGCAAAAATGCACAGCGAAATGGCTGGTGCAGCAACTTGCCTGAATTTTGAACTGCGTTAGTTGCTCGTTTTTTGTTTCTTCCTTTTCTTTTAACTAAAGTTCACTTTTTCCTTCTCAAAGCATGGCCCTTATGTGGAGGGTGTGAAATGGATTGGTGTAGTGTTCAAGAACTGGTTTAAGATTCACTTGAAACCGTGACTCTGAGTTTCTAGTTTTGCAGCATTTTAAGTTTTCAAATGATTGTCATCCTCAAGTGGTAGGTAGCAGAACTCCTTTCAAAGTTAGATGTAAATATAGACTCCCAGATTTTATGCACATACAAAGTTTCAAATTTCTATCTAAAAATACCATATAAAATATTCCTAAAATT
Source organism: Bos taurus (assembly GCF_002263795.3). Lineage (NCBI taxonomy): Eukaryota > Metazoa > Chordata > Mammalia > Artiodactyla > Bovidae > Bos > Bos taurus. The sequence goes on from NC_037339.1 coordinate 16,619,102, forward strand.
AAATTATATTTGTAGAATTTATATTTTTAAAATTAAAGTAGACCAAGATATCTCCAGGCAACTTAAAGCCAGGATCTTGTTGTTGTTGGTCATTTTCTCAGGCATATGAGGATGCTGGGAATGAAGGGGGCGGGCTGGCAAAGAGGGGAAGTATTAAGTCACTTGGGGAAGTGAGGGTGAGAAATTTTGCTGTGGTGGGTTTTCAGAATGAACCAAGCAGGAAAAAGGAAATCGTTCTCTATGGGTATTGTTCACTGTTGTGTTGACATGAAGACAATTAACAGTCAAGTGTCATATGCACAACAGAAAAAAAATTTACTCTGCCTTTGATGAAAGGGGAACAGGGTATGCAGAAAGAACATAAAATTAAGAGAGGTATTCTGTGCAAGAGGAAGCTTACTTGGCTCAAGTGAAGTAGCTGTTCTTCACTGCAGTTCAGGCACAGACAGTGCATTCAGAGAAGCAGTTATACAGTAACTCCTGCATCCTTGTTTATTCCTTTCCTTCACGGAGACTCATGTCTGGTGAGCCTGGGGCGTTATCACCATAAAACCGACCCTGCTTTCTTTGTGTCCTTTCACTGCAATCTGTGACATTTTCTTCCTAGGTTTGTGATGGTTAGTGATTTCACATCATTATTTCTGTTCCTTTTTGGAATGTGTGTGTGTTCAGGCTCAGTGGTGTCCGACTCTTTGCGACCCCATGGATTGCAGCCCACCAAGCTCCTCTGTCCATAGAATTTTTCAGGCAAGAATACTGGAGTGGGTTGCCATTTCCTTTTCCAGGGGATCTTCCTGACCCAGGAATCGAAACCGTGGCTCTTGCATCTCCTGGCATTAGCAGGTAGATTCTTTACCACCAGTTCCACCTGGGAAGCCCTGGAAGCCAAGTAGTCAATAGAGATGATGATCCCTGAGTATTCATGTTTTTCCAGAAAAATGGCAGGATCTTAGAGAAGATGGGAGGGAAAAGGTCAGTTGTGTGATGACATGTTTTAGTCCTGGTTCTCCAGACCAGAACAAGTAACTTGGTTTGTTTTGGCATGAAATTTTATAGCCCGGCCTGGTTCTCCACAGCATGCCTTTGAATGGTCATCTTTAATTGGCTTACGTTTCTAAAAAATAAACAAGAAGCCATATTTTACCAGTGGCTGAAATTTTAGCAATCAGGAAATAAAATACATGGCTAAAACCTAATTAAGTTCTTTTTGATCCCTCCCATTGCTTTGCCACATTAGTGCTGTTGCGTATGGTTTAACCTTTATGTACAGATTAGGTGTTGGGCCAAGCACTTTTATATCCATAAACTAATACATCATATTAGGTAAGTATTATTATCTATGTTTTATGGATGACAAAGCCAGAGAGGTTAAAGTTACAGAGACGATTATAGTAGAGATGAGATTTGAACCCAGGTTTTCTCCACAGTTAGTGACCTCTTTACCAATTGCATAGGTGAATCTGTTATAGAAATCTTTCTATAAATTATTTTCTGTTAAGTGAAAATTCCATGTTTCATTTTGAAGTGAACCCATTCACTTACAAAAAAGAGATACTCCAGTAGAATAAAAAATGTATATGTTACCTGATAATAAAATCACATGTATATAGCCATGTTTAAAACATCACACACACTAAGGAAAATAACTGGTAAACCAATAATAAATATTGTCAAATACCAAAATTAGGTCTGAACGTATTGATATTAATAAGGAAGGCCATAGTCAAAATGTATTAAAATAAGACTCTAAAAGAAACCATACAGAAGTGACTTGGTTTGTGAATTCTTTAATTTAGGAATTAAATGAAGGGAGTGATACTTGAAGGGAAATTTAGCTTGCAGACTTAGGCTATCAAAATCATTCAGATTATGGTGAGCTGCCTTTTTTCATCCTGAAACTGGGAAACAGATCATTAAGTCTGGGAAGAAGTCATTTGGCTGAGAAAGATGACGACAAAGCCTTAGCAGTAGTCACCGACTCGCAGGGCCCACCGCCTTCCTGCCCCGCGCCCCCCGCCCCCCCCGCCCCTCCTCACACCATCATCCACCTTCCTCATCTCCATTTCGGACGCCAGGTCCACCCAGCCCGGACAGGGAGAGAGACGGGAGGTGCTGGGCAGCCCTTGCTTTGCGATGGCAGCAAGGCCTAGGCCACCATGGCCGAGTCTGTAATTTCTACTTCTGAATAAGTGGCTCTCTTTTCCTCCACTAATTTACTCTTTTGTAATGAGTGAGTTTAAAAAATCTTTTTTTTTTTTAATATTGCTTTCAGATGTGACTCCAGGCTGGATTTGAAAATAAATGTTGGCCATTACCTTATCGGATGCTGTTAGGGCCTTATTTTTAAACCCCCTTTCCTCCGAGGGCCTGTTCGGAGTGCAGAGGGCTGCCGCAGACAAGTGGGGGCCGGGAGGGTGGGTTGTGGCCTGAGGCACTTATTTGCTTGAGAAAAATTGCTGCCAGATGAGTGGTTTTTAGAAAGCTCTGGCTGCTGATGTGGTCTCTAGTAGGGAGGGGATTAAAGGGAGTGCAGTTTCTCCTCTTCTTTATAAATATTTGCTGGAGAGCTAATGGGTTTTTGTGTGCCTGTGTATTTCCTTTTTCTATTGGGGAAATTACCAGTAATACAGGGACATCCTGTGATAAAATATACAGAGTACAGTCTGAGGGAATGGATGGATGAAATAGAGGAAATGTGCCCCGGGCCTGTGGCATGCCGTAGTATGACTCGTCCTGGCATCTTGATTTGCTTACAGGTGATTAACGACAGTATAAATAGAGGAATGTGTAGGGCATAAATAAATACATAGGTTCTTCCATCAGCTGCTTTTAGCAGAAAAAGCATTCATCCCCATCAAAGAAACCACAAATGCTCTCCCAAGCCTAAATTTTATTTTCAATTAGTTACCCACCCTGGAAGAACGCCAGTGGGAATAGTCCCATGTAACTTCAAATGCTCCCGTGTCTGAAGGAGCAGAGCCTTCATCGCATCGCTTAAATGGTATATAGATGCTCTCCCAGTGCAATGCCTGATAATCTGATTAGATGCCTGCATTGAGGTAGTGAGACTGGGAATACTGTAAATCTGAGTTTCCAGGCAGACAAACACAGGAAAGATCTCCAACTGTAATTGCTGATTCTGTGGAAAATAGGAGCATAAAAACTTCTAAAAATACTTACCTTTGTTCTCCTTATCCTGTCTTCAAAGGGGAGTCCAAAATGCAAGGATTAGCTTACTATGTTTTAATTTACCAATCCTCACTATGTGAAATTATATATTAATAAATATTTTAAACCACAAATTGCATTCCAAAATATTTACTTGCTGCCTTTTAAGAAGGGGCTTCCCGGATGGCTCAGTGGTACAAGATTCTGCCTGCAATGCAGAAGACACAGGAGATGTACGTTCGATCCTTGAGTCAGGAAGATGCCCTGGAGAAGGAAATGGCAACCCACTCCAGGATTCTTGCCCAGGAAAATGCCATGGACAGGAGCCTGGCGGGCTATAATCCATAGGATAGCAAAGAGCCGGACACGACTAAGCAGCTGAGTGTGGATGCATGCCTTGTAATAAACTGAGTTCTTTCCAGGAGTGTGAAGAAAGCTTGAAGAAAGCTCTCCCAGCAGGGCGCGTGGAAGGCCCCCTCCTCCAGCCAGAGGAACCCCGCTGGGTTCCTACAGCTGTGCGACGGCAGCAGGAGGGCTCTGAGGGCAAGAATCACAGGCTGGCAGCCCTGGTCCCTTTGTCAGCTGCCCCCAGACAGCAGGAGAGAGTGTCAGTGCGAGCCCACCACCCCAGTCCAGCCTGTTATCCTTGCCGGCGGAGCTAAGAGCTCTCCGGTCCTTCTGGTGCCAGGATACAGCCCCAGGCTCTCACTCTCCTCCCCTCTCTGCTGGACCCTCCTAGAGAAAGCCGTCCCCCTCTCTGGAAACAGCTTTCTTTGTAGGCCTGTGCAGTGGAGAGAAGATATGGCTGTACGTTTTCTTGCTAAACCCTGGTTACCTGGCACTGGGCACCTGGTCAGGGTGGTCGCTGGAGGGCACCCAGACAACCCCTGCTTTTTCTGAGCCCATAAGTTAGAGACACCCTTTGACTAACCAGCTACCCACCCCCTCATATGGTAGAGTGAGGAAGTAAAAGATTCAGTTGAAATATAACATACGGAAAAGTGCACAAATCTAAGTGTACATCTTTTTTTTTTCTTTTTAATTTATTTTATTTTATTTTATTTTTTAACTTTACAATATTGTATTGGTTTTGCCATACATCAAAATGACATCTTAATGAATTTTCACAAGTAGAAACACCCATGTAACCAGTATCCTAGTGAAGTTTCCTTTTATAATGATTTCTTCCTTAATAATAGAAGCAATTTGTAGGAATTTTTGAAAAAGACATCAAAGTATAATAAAGAAAATACAACCCATGCATTGTACCTGCTGCTGCTGCTGCTGCTGCTGCTAAGTTGCTTCAGTCGTGTCTGACTCTGTGCGACCCCAGAGAGGGCCGCCCACCAGGCTCCCCCGTCCCTGGGATTCTCCAGGCAAGAACACTGGGGTGGGTTGCCATTTCCTTCTCCAAATACATTGTACCTACTCCCCATAAAATGATCACTGATTAACATTTTGGTGTGTTTCCAGCCTGTCTGTTCCTCTCTTACACACACAAAGATATATATGCATGTCCATAAATACACACACGGTCCCACAACCTCTGAAGCTTCATACACGTGTGTGTGAATAAACACAGAAGTCCCAAATGATTGCAATAACACGACCTACAAATTTGTAGATACTTAACTGTCCGGTGGTTGGCTTCCTCAGCAGAGTAGCCAAGATATAAGGGGAAACGAAAAACCATCTGTCTCCTAACTCGATAGCAGGAAAAGAGCTGCTTATGAAGGAGGGGATAAATAGATGGCTGACATACACTTATGGGTGATTCATAGGTTTCATTTATTCAGTATTTTCCTTCTCTCTCCTAGCATTGATGGTAGGAAGTGTAAAGACTTTTTAATGCAGAGCATTAAGTAGAGACCTTTTCATGCAGAGCAGGGGTGAGACCTGTACTCACATTTTTCCGGCTCCTCCGTGAAACTGAACTCCTTTTGGCTCCAGCTTCACTTTTACCAAAAGGCCAACTTTCCTTTTTCTTTTTTTTAATTAGCTCTCTCACAGATAGCCAAGCAGAATTTAACCACAGAGCTCTTGCTTTAACAAAAGGAAGCGGAATCAAAATGTTGGAAATGGGCCCGGTGGTTTTGTGAGTTGCAGCAAAATGATCTTCCCCATCACGACGAAGATGGATGCGATGGTGCTTCACTGCACTGAAAAGCTGGGGGCTTTGGTGGTCGCTGAGTCTCCTGCTCACGCTGTTGGGAAGGGAACAGTTGGCACCAGCTTCCCATTGCTGTTGGTGGTACAGCCTGTGCTGTCCATCTGCTTTCGGGCTGGCCAAGTCTGCAGGGGGCTTGATGGGGTCCCTTGTGCTGAGAAAAGCTGCTTGCATCAGAACTGCCTGCCCTTCTCTTTTTCACTTATTTATTTTAAATTTTTTTGTTTTATTTTTGTTTTGACTGCAGTATGCAGAATGTGAGCTCTTAGTTCGCCAACCAGGGATTGAACCTGTGCCCCCTGTATTGGGGGTGCAGAGTCTTAACCCCTGGACCGCCAAGGAAGTTCCTGCCTCTTGTCTTTTAGTATCTTTTATATCCTTATGCACTGGGGATTTGAATTTTTACACATATAGAAAGTTTATTGGATTTTTTGTATTTGCAAAATGTTTTCTTAGATCACACCTTTCTCCTTGCTCGTTAAAAACATGTTCACAGGAGCATCCATGGTGGTCCACTGGTTAAAACTTCACCTTCGAGCGCAGGGAGTGTGGGTTTAATCTCTAGTTGGGGAGCTTACATCCCACAGGCTCCCCCCAAAAAAACAAAAAACAAAAGCAAAAAAAACATAAAACAGAAGCAAGCAATAGTATAACAAATTCAGTAAAAGCTGAATAGTCCATATCAAGGGGAAAAAAAATCTTAAAAAAGACAGTACGAGTGGAAAGACATTAAAAACAAATATGTTCACAAACAGTATGAAGTAGCCTGCATGTTTACCAAAGTTCTTATGTTTCTTTGCAGTCGGAATCAGCTGTCCGCCCTGCCGGCCTGCCTGTGTGGTCTCCCTCTCAAAGTCTTAATCGCAAGTAACAACAAACTTGGATCACTGCCTGAAGAGATAGGTCAGCTCAAACAGTTAATGGAGTTGGTATGTTACTGATTTTTCAGATGCCCTTCTTGTTTGTTTGCTAATCATAGCCCATCAAGGTAATCAGAAAGACTTTTTCCTACAGGGGGTCAAGGAGAGAAGATCATGTTGTTGGAGGTCTGTATATGATAAAGACATTAAGTGGGGAAGGGAATAATCATGGCTTTGCTGTGACAAGGAGTTCTGGAAATTTACAGGTTTCCTGTAGTTTACACTTCCTGAAGTTTGCAGGATTTATAGTTCCTCAGGTTCACAAATTATCCTATGGTAGTTAGATCACTTTTTTTTTTCAGATTGGATAAGTAAGTTTGTAATGAAATATGGATACACTGGCAAAATAATCTGCAAATTAATTAGTAGGCCACACTTTGTGAAGGTGTATAATTAAGTCAGAAAGAACAGCATGCTCTGATTCTATAAGGATTTTAGTAACCATTGCCCCAAATTGATGTAACTTTAGAATGTGACCATAACCCCAGGGATAAGAAAGAAGAGCAAATTATAAATAGGCAGAGATGGGTTGGAAGTACGTACCTGAAGCCAAGAGGTCAGCTCTTTCACCACTAATTGAGTTACTGACCTTGTTTCTAAAAGGGGAAAAAAGTGAGTTCTTTCTCGACTTCCATTGAGCTAAGGTATCTTGGGTGAACGAAGAGGCAAGAACAAGCAACTGGGCTCAACCATAATCATCACAATTTATCCTCCAACAAGCATCCTTCAGTACTGTCCCTGTTGTTGTCCAGTCGCTCGGTCATGGCCGACTCTTTGCAGCTGTCCCTGTGTTAAGCAAAAAACAGGATGTTCTGATTACAACCACGAAAAGGACACAGTACCTTCCTTGAAACAGACTCCCGGTCTAGGACATTGATGGCCAATAACTCTTCTCTTGCGTGCCAGTTCCAGTTCATTTCTTTGTGACTACCTGGAATATTGGGGTGATGGCTTATGGGGCCCAGATAGAGTGTGCTGGGACTACATGGTCAGGTGTGCGTCTGGAATTGGCTCAGAAAGGAACAGTACCCACGTCACGTACGTATCCACTTTGACTTTAGGAAAGAAGTAAATAATTGTGGCGTAAAGACAACAGAGCTCTACAAAGAGTGCCTTTTTCTGTGACAGCAGAATCTGAAGCTCATGCCCACTAGCTCACACCAAGAGCTGGGATGAGTCGTAAGGATACAGGGGTCATCACATCACTGGTACCACGGCATCTGGTCAGGGATTATGAGTGACCGGCAGAAGACACTGGAAAGGTATTGAGAAGCATGGCGGCCGTTGGTTTTCTTACTCAGCTTTCCATACTTTTCTGTACGGTGGAGAGGTTGCCTCGCCCACAGATCCCAAGGTTAAATGTTCTTCAGCTAAAGCATTTAGCAGGACCTGCTAGCATGTTTCAGCCCTGGTTTCTGAGTTGGAGAGACGAGATCTGGATCCTGTGTCTTCTCCTGATTCGGGGTCAGCGATGCCCAGGGCCTTCGGCCACACTGCTCTGACGTGGCTGCTTGAGTGCCACCTAGAGGGATGATTCCGAAAGAAGACAGATATTAATTTGGGCGGATACACTCCTCCTACAAAGTCTCTATTACAAGAAGTAAGTGCTTGGCCTGGGGACTGATTGATTCAGTCCTGGGTTGAGAATGGTTTGTACAGAAGAGACCTTTGAGAGTCTCCTTACATAAGTCCATGTAAGGGACAGACTTGTGAGCACTTTTGAGCACATCACTCTTTCTGCAAGGACTGTTTCTTCCTTCTCTTCTTTGCTTGGTCAATTTTTAGCCAGATTTCACTTCCTCCAAAAATCCTTCCCAGATTCTCCAAGCCAGAGTAGGGTGCTCCTAAGGCCAGCACTCTACATAGCACTGAATTTTCGTGGAACCACATTTGTCTTCTCACTTGGCGTTCTCTAGGTCAGTACCCACTAAACCCAGAAAGCTGCTTCAGCACTGGATCAGCGTGTTACTTGTTGTATCCCAGTGCTTGACACAAGACGTTGTTTAGTCACCAAGTTGCGTCCGACTATCTCTGACCCTATGGACTATAGCCCTCCGGCTCCTCTGTTAATGCAGCTTTCCAGGTGAAAATACTGGAGTGGATTGCCATTTTCTTCTCCAGGGGATCTTTGGACCCAGGGATCAAACCCACGTCTCCTATGTTAGCAGGATTCTTTACCACTGAGCCACGAGGGAAGCCCCTGACACAAGATTGACATCCCCAAAACATGATTGCTAAGGGCTACTATTTAGGTCGGGGAGAGTGGGCCAAGAAGGTGGCTTGGGATAGATTGGGAAGACCCTCATGTGCCGTGCCAGTAAGGGGCGACTCTGTCTTTCAGTCTGAGTTAATTCAGAAGTTTCCATATTAACTGATTCCAGAAAACAAAAAGTATACCAAAAACACTTTGGATGAAACTGAGAGTTATATGCCTTTAAAAAAAAAATGCTTCTTTTAGGAGTGTGATGAACACTCAAATCTCAGTTTACTAGAATTTGGATTAGGTCTTGCCGATCCAGTGTGAATAAGGAGTTGGGTTTTTTCCACTGCTCAGGCTCCCATGGAGAGGATGGATGGCACGTCGGTGAGGTCAGTGTTTGGCAGCCAGCGTGTGTTTCAGTCCCGCTGCACCCGGGCTTAAGCCGACAGCGTGCCCGCCCTCAGCTGTGCGGCTACCAGCCTGCTCATCCGCTAAGAGGGGGCACACGTGTTGAGCCCTGGAGCCAGCCCCACACGGAGCAGGGCTTTCCTTGGACACTCTTGTCAGCTGCTGGGCTGGCATGCGGCAGAGGTGGAAGAGCACCGTCTGCAGCCTCGGGGCACATGAGCTGCTGGCTGGCTGTAAGGGGTGCTCTGGGGCTTTTCTTTGCTCCCTGACCAGACCCCAGCTCCAGAGAAGGCTGCTCTGCTTCCTGGATCCAGCACCGTCATCAACCCCCTCCTTGTCTGTTTTCTCCACTAGCAATAAACTGTTGAACGCCTGAGCCCTGTAATGTTAGAGCCATAGGGGTTTTTTAAAAGACGTCTAGTCCAGACTTTCAACAAATTGCAGAAGAAGAAATCCAAGGCAGAGAGATGGTGAGCGACGCCTGGAACGTCACCCTGGCGTAACTGACTTACAACCCAAACAGAAATGCACTCAGCTAGCACGGTTCTGTGAAAAGACCATGCAGGCAGCAAATGTCATTTTTGTTTTTGTTTTTGCCTTAAAAAAAAAAAAAATTGGGATATAGTTGATTTACTACTTTTTGCTGTATGGCAAAGTGAATCAGCTATACATATATCCACTCTTTTTTAAGGTTCTTTTCCTATTATAGGTCATTACAGAGTACTGAGTAGAGTTCCCTGTGCTGTACAGAAGGTCCTTATTAGTTATCTATTTTATATTTAGTAGTGTGTACCTATCCCAGTCCCAGTCTTCCAGTTTATCCATCCTCCCCTTTCCCCCTTGGTAATCATAAGACTGTTTTTTACATGTGTGACTCTATTTCTGTTTTGTAAATAAATTCACTTATACCTTTTTTTTTTTTTGGTTTCCACATATAAGTGATATCACACAATATTTGTTCTTCTGCAAATGTCATTTTAAGTGTACTAGTAGCCACATTAAAAGAACAGAAGCAAGTGAAAGTCATCTTTACAGCATATTTTAGTTAACCTTAGATAGCCAAAATATTGTTTCAGCATCTCTACAATATAAAATGGATGAGATATTTTACAGCCTTTCTTTCATCCTAAGCTTTTAAGGTCAACTGTGTATTTCCCACCCGCAGCACATCATAGGTTGGACTGGCCACACTTCTCTTGGCCAGTAGCCACATGCGGCTCATGGTCACCCTTCATGGGCAACCCTGTATTCCGTGTTCTTTCTGCTCTATGAGCAAGCATGATCTTTGCAAAAAGCATTTATTTGCAAAGTTGATGAATATTTAATAAGTTGCCATTATTTAATCACAAAGGGTGACTGGCCTTGCTTAAGGTCACAGACTAAAAATGACTGGTTGCCATCAGTTCTTATTTATCTTTCCTATCTCTTTGCTTAAAATAGTACTGATACTACAGGTAACCACATCAGAGGATTTTTAGCTATCAGTTGGGAAAAAAAATTCCCTGGGGAGCCTGAAATGATTCTGGAATTGCATGGGAGGCTCCCTTACATAGTAACCAACTTGCAAAAAAAAAAAAAAGAAGAAGAAAATTTTGGGAGCTCCCCAAGCATTCAGGCTACATGAAGCCACCTAAGTGCTGATAAAAATCTCACAGTTTATTTTTAGGCTCTGAGCATTGTTTAACTATTTTGGAAGAAATATTTTGAAATGTTCATGTTAGACTCGAAGAGTATCCTAAACTGAGTTGTAAACTCTTCTCTTCAAGAGTCATCGTTGGCTTAAAAGACAAAAATGATAGCACTGTGGCCATCTGTAAGAAAGGAGGTGCCCTCTCTGATTTTTGAGAGGAGTTGGAGTTGGAATACAGTATCTTACCTTCCTGAATATATCAGTTACCTAAGAATCTTAAAACACAAAGCATTGGCATTTAGTGATTGTGCAAAGATATGGATAAGCAATTTTTCCTCCTTCCCTGAAGACTTTCAATTAAGAAGTACTTCTGAGATTTTTTTTTTCTTAAATCCACAGGAGAGGCCAGGGTGGATTAACGCATCGTTTCAGGTGCTGGAAAACTTAGGGAGCCTGAGCCTAAGCTCTATTGAGTTTGTGCCTCAAAGCACAAACTGATGGGAATGATGTAGGACTTTTTGACCTCCTTGGGCACTGCATTACTTCTGTATTGCTTGTCTCCTTAGAGCTGTAGCTGTCTCTGTTCCTTTGTTAAGTCTTTATATTTGCGTGTTCTTTCTATCAGGGACAGATACACCGCACTGGCATTTACTGAGCACTTACATTGTATGCCACACACTTCGCTGGGTATATTTGACATGTGTTCTCTCATTCGATCTTGACAATCGCCCAGCAAGGTGGATATCCTGTCTCCCTTTCACAGACAAGTTTGGGTTTCAGAATTACTTACCCAAAGTCATGGGGCTACGATGTGGTGAAGCAGGAGTGAAAACTGAAACCTTTGCACGGCACAACGGCGGCTGAGCTCACCGGGCCCTCATCTGGATTGCAAACCTCTCGTGGAGAGAAGCCGTGGTTTCTTTCTGTGGAGCTTCCCTGTTTCAGCTTGCAGTGGTTTTCCCATTAAAGTTGTGGCAGGCCATGAACAGCAGGGAAAATGTTACAAAACAGGGTGTGGTACAAATGGACAGTGTCTGTGAGAGTTTCCTCCTTGAGGAGCCACAAGCCAGGCACAAGGGTCAATAGACCTCTCTTGAGTTGGCTAAACATCACTTTATTCTTAAAGATCCTTCAAACTTGTCTTTTGTTGTGTGTGTGTGTGTGTGTGTGTGTGTTTACTTGTCAGATCATACCTGAAGGATAAGGTGTGTTAAATATTTGGTGGGAAATATTGTATGAAGCCATTTTATAATTAACAGATGGCTCTGAAGAAGACAGGCACACTAAGAACACAATAATTTGAGAACCTTTTATGGGGTATTTGTCAAAGGTCACTATCTTCCCTGGAGGCTCAGACGGTAAAGCGTCTGCCTACGATGCGGGAGACCCGGGTTTGATCCCTGGGTCCGGAAGATCTCCTGGAGAAGGCAGTGGCACCCCACTCCAGTACTCTTGCCTGGAAAATCCCATGGACAGAGGAGCCTGGTAGGCTACAGTCCATGGGGTCGCTAAGAGTTGGACACGACTGAGCGACTTCACTGTCACTTTCACTTTGGTCTCGCTGGTTCTCTGATTGTGCTGGCTCACTGGGGTCCACAGGTGGTCCGTCTCTCGTTTGGTTTTCCTCAGTCCTGTCTCCATGCTCTGGGTGAAAGTTGTGTTCCTGTGCTTAGCTTCACGTAAGAGAACATAATACCACTGTTTTAGAAACCTGCTTTTTCAACCCCAAAACTCTCAGGGTCTGACTCAGGTAATAACTGACTAGATGGTGCATTTTCTGGCCCTGAGTTAGACACACTATTGTTTTTTTTCCCCCTCTTTTTTTGTGTGTGAAATGTGTGGTTGTGTGGAGAGTTGGAATTCAAGGATAGAGTAGACACAGGATGTATTGAGCAGCTTCTAAGGAAAATCTCTTCTTTATTGTTTTTCTGTGCAGCATGCCGGTCTCTGAGGTAGATGTAATGGAGACAGGAATTCACGTCTAATCAAATCCTAGGTCCTTTCCTAGTCTCTGCAGATGCCTCCCAGCCCCTCTGGTTTCTGTTAGAGAATTGGAGAACCAAGGCCTGTTCAAGGTCCCTTCTGTAGCTTCTACCTCTGCATTTCTTATGGAGAGCCGGGGGGTGAGGTATGTGTTTGTGGGAACGTGGAAGGGTGTGAACTAGAGTTTTATACTAGAAAGAGACTCTCGGTAAGTGTTGAGAGGTAATAATTTATCATACCAGAGGTTGCTTGAAAAAATTTTGAATTTAAATGAACATACCAATTTGTTTTAAAAAGTTCTTACTACAGGCTTTTAGATTTTTGATTGCTAAAAAATCAAAATTGACATTACTCCTAAGTCAGTTAAGTAATCTATCTTTCAACAGATTTCTTCATTATTTCTAATGTGGTAGAAGGATTTTCCTGATGTTGTAAGGAAACTAGAGTGATCTATAATCTCATCTCTTCTTTTTACATAGGAACAGAGAGGTTAAGATACTGCCCTCAAGTTGTACAGTGGGAGTCACACCAAAGACATTTCCACGAAAGGCCGTGGCCACATCATGGGAGGCCAGTAATATTAATAGCTTGTATTTCCTGTTAGGATGTTCACATTTTCTTCTGTTAAATAAAGAGCAAGATTTTAAAATATGACTTAAGCCATAGTATAACAACACTAAAATTTTGAAAACCCAAGAGTCGGGGAGATAGCTCATGAGAATCCCACAAGTAGTTTTGCAGCGTAGCCTGGTCTCCCTGGAAACCTTTTCTAACCAAAAATCGTCTTGACACACTTAATTATATTGGCTTTCATTAAAAGTTACAACTTGAAAAAACAGGTCTAGTCTTTCTAAAAATGTTATATTCTGAAAATGAACCTTTCCTGCTTTAATAATCTTGAACCTACGCTAATATTTTAAATCCTTGTCATTTTTGCATTCTGAAGGTAAGTTTGCAACTAGCAGTCAGTCAGCTAAAATGTATTAATCTTGAACATGCTTCTAACCCTTCTAGAGACTTTTTTGGTAATTGCCCAGAAAGGTTGTGATAAATGAGAATCTTAACTTATAAAGTCTTTCTTTGGGTTGCTTCGGAGCATTTTGATTAAACCAGCGGAAGATACGTGCATTTTAAGTCATTGCTGGAGTTCTGATGTTCTTTGTTTTTTTAATCTAAATGAGAAAATTGGCTGGCCCATAAGACTTGAGTTTGAGTGTTTATGTGATTATGTAATACATAATGATTAGATTCATTTCTGTTTCAAAAAGAATAGATTTAAATATTTATGACACATTTAAGATTCTTGCTTTTGGGCCTTTCTGTATATTTTCAATATTATAATGCTAAGTATATGGTTTCTCTATAGCTTGCAGTAATTATTCTGCGAGACATAGCTTAGGGCTAAGAGGCAATTCAGAAGGGATTCATTTGATTAGCTGAAGAAGCTCCTGGATCTGGAACTTATAACTTGATAAATTATCACTATGAAGCAATATGGGGCATTAATGTTTATTTTTTAAATGTATTTTTTAAATCATATCTTTTAAAAATGAACTCTCCCCCCTAAAAAAACAAAAACAAAAAACATACTTTCTTTTAGACCAAGTGGGGAAAGACATGTTCTAAAGAACCAAGCTATTCTAGGAATGTTGCTTTTTCAGTTTCTAACCTGAAGTATCTTATCCAAAAACATCTAGACTATTTTCCTCTCTGTCCTCCTCCTCATTCCCCAACTAATTAAGACATAATTACCTATGTGGTTTTACTTTTGTGACAGAATTCATAACCTCTTTAAAACTGGGCAGAGTTTAGTAGCTGAGAAGGAAGAGGTTAGCACGGTTTTGCAGTATAGATCATACAAGAGTGAAAAGTCTTTCTCTCGCTTTCCCCTCGTTATTTTGGCAGAACAGGAAGTAACTGGTGGCAGTGCAGAGTATTATTAAAATAATGTGACCTTCACCATATACCCTTCAAAATGTGAATGGACAATTGGACTTTGTGTTTCTAATGGTCTACAGATGTCCTGTCTTGTAAGTTAGAAGGAAAAGCTTGTTGTTAACATTATGTGAAGTTCTTTAAAAAAATAAATTAAGAAAGCATTTCCCCTGCTGGTAAGTAAGTATTTAAATATAACTGAGGGGAGTCTACTTTCTTTGATAAAGCCATTTAGAAATATATGTTGGAAAAATTACTTCCAACATATATTTGGAAGTAATTTCCTTCCCTAAATTATATTTAGGGAAGCTTAGGGAAACAGCAGACTCTTAATTTCATGACTTAACCAGCGGCAATCAACAATGTGCAAGGTGAATATAGTATACAGAAAAAAAGTTGAATAAAAATGCATTTTATCTCAGACTATTTCATAATGCTGCCTAAATATATCTAGTTTCTCTTGGCTTGCCCTTCCCACCTCTCTTGTTTTAAGAGAAAGATTTTTTAAAAATCATGTGTTTGAAACCTCAAAGTCATCAGTTTCACATAGAAAAATCTGCAGTTCCCATATTCTGCAAAAGTCTCTTTCTCATGCTATCATTCACAGACTTATAAAAACATTTCAGCTGTCATCATAAATTCTCCTTAAAGGTGGAAAATAATCTCACTAATTCTTCCTCCATGACCTTCCCTTCCTGTCAGCCATCAACAATCTGACTGTGCCTGATCCTGAGTCCAATAAAATAATTTAATTTCATATATTTCTAGGGCTCACCTGTGTGCCATTTGTGTGAAGGCTCTTAGATTTTAAAATGGCACTTCTTGAGAATTTGTAACTTGGTTGAAGCAAAGAAAGATAAAACACGGGTTTGGTTATTGACTTCTATGGCTGATGAGGTGCTGTAGTAATCGGGAAAAGATGGCATTTCACTTTTTACTTCTCATACATGGAAGTATATTCAGAAAGGCAGAATAATTTACTGACTCAGTGAGGGTGTAAGAGTGACTGAGCCAATCTCTAGACCTCCTTTATGTAATTACTTCCTTAGACTTTTATGTCTCTGCAGATGTGCTTGTGGGTTTTTTTTTTAAAACATCAGGGAAGCCTTTCATAAAATTTGGCGTGACTTTTCTGGGCCAGAAGCAATGCAGCAACAGCCAGCTTGGGGGTGATGCCATCAAACATCTAATGTCCTTATCCTATCACATGACAGCCCCCCACCTCTACCCCAAGTCAGACCGCTGAGTGGGCTGATTCCAGTGTGTGTGCCCCGACTTCATAGATCACAGCTTAAATGCCTTCAGTAGGAGTGATGTTATTCCTTTTCATCAAGTGATATCCATGTAACACCTTCATGACCATGACAGATTGGCAGGTCACCTGAGGATATTGAAAAGAGATGGGATCAGAGGACAGCGATCCACTGTGCTCTGTGCAGCCCTGCTCTTACACAGAGCCTGGGGGTTTCAGGGAACTGGTCAATGAGTTCCTCTCATATAAGTGATTATGAAACAAGGCTTTGTTCCTTCTAAAAGGAAGAGTGAAGGGGGAGTTTTTTATAGATTCAGCAGTGGTGTGGGATGTTTACAGACTTGATCTCACTGGGATCATTTGTAGTCCAAATATACCTATGGTTCTGTGACACCAAGCAAGACCTTCAAGAAGTTTGGTGTGTGTATTGGGGCCTCCTGGGCTCCCAGCCAGAGACAGAATAAACTGCAGCATCATGGAGCATCAACATAAAGCGGTTTAAGACGTTTTATCCAGTATTTATTGATCTTGTACTTTCTACCTGGCATTCTGCTTGGCACCAGGAGATCAAAGTGGCTAAGAAATAGTCTCTTCCATCTAGGAGCTCGCGGGCTTACAGGAGGAGGCAAACAATTGAGTGGTTTTGAGCTTGGTACTTTATCCTAAAGTTTCTAAGGAGCTGCTGCAGATGTTTGAGCTGGTGGAGGACACAGTGAAGTTCAGGCTGTAAATCTTCACTGTGTGAAGGATGGATCCAAGGAGGAGCTGGATGCTTGCAGACAACCAGGAGACCATTATAGTGTCTGGCTGAGAGATGCTGCTAGTCTGGACTAAGTGGGTGGCTGGGGTGAGGGAGGTGGAGGGCAGGGCAGAGCAGGGCAGAGCTGCCAGGGACAAGAGGAAGAGTGGGATTAGGGATGATAATACGATAGAAGATTAAAGATATCATGGCCACCATTTTGCATGTGTCGAGGTGGTTCTAATCAATGATTCAGTTTAGTTCAGTTGCTCAGTTGTATCTGACTCTTTGCGACCCCATGGACTGCAGCACACCAGGCTTCCCTGTCCATCACCAACTCCTGGAGCTTACTCAAACTCCTATCCGTCGCATCGGTGATGCCATCCAACCATCTCATCCTCTGTTGTCCCCTTCTCCTCCCGCCTTCAATCTTTCCCAGCATCAGGGTCTTTTCCAATGAGTCAGTTCTTTGCATCAGGTGGCCAAAGGATTGGAGTTTCAGCTTTAGCACCAATGCTTCTAATGAATATTCAGGACTGATATCCTTTAGGATTGACTGGTTGGCTCTCCTTGCAGTCCAAGGGACTCTCAAGAGTCTTCTCCAACACCACAGTTCAAAAGTGTTAATTCTTCTGTGCTCAGCTTTCTTTATAGTCCAATTCTCACATCCATACATGATTATTGGAAAAACCATAGCTTTGACTAGATGGACCTTTGTTGATTACCAGTGGAGTATTATTTTTTCCAAGGCAGAGAAGACACAGTCTCCATCCTCCACAGTCTTGCTTGTAAATGTTTATAAACATGTTCCAGTCCAAAGTTTTCAGCCTTCTGATAAGAATTACATTTAAAATAAATAACATATCTAAACAATGCATTAATATACATAGTTATACACTGTAAATTGTGAGCCTCTGGTGAGGTAGGGTAGTGGCTGAACAGTGGGTTGGGAATTGGTTCTGAGTGTTTACTCTGCAAGCCTTGGACAATTGACAGAACTTTCCTGGGCCTCATTTTTCTGATCTGTGCATATTAGGCCAGTAATACTGTCCTATGGATTCGTTGTGAGAATTAAGTAAGACTGAAGCATGTAAATGCAGCAGCCCAAGAGTAGCTACAAAAGGCTACTAACATGCCTCTTTTCACCTTTTCTCTCCCCAGAGGATGTTTTTAATAAAAACATTGTACTGTCTTCTTTTTCTCTGTGATGAGCCTCACTTGGCCTCGGACCTGGAGACCAATATATAAATGTACCTGTACAGTTATCCTAATATTTAAATTCCTTAAGGAGATTTCCCCTGAAATGCTTGATTTCCCAGCGAAAGGCCTTTATTGTTTCTCTTTTTGTTTGCGATGCAGGACGTCAGCTGCAATGAGATCACAGCCCTGCCTCAGCAGATAGGGCAACTGAAATCCCTACGAGAACTGAATGTCAGAAGGAATTACCTTAAAGTTTTACCACAAGGTAAAAAAAAAAAATAGAGGGGAAAAGGAATCAAACAGAAGCCTTTTATTGTTTTTTAATAACCTCTGTGAAGGTAAATCCAGTCATGTTTGTATGTACCTATTAATTATAATTTGAATTTCATGTGTAGATAACAGAGAAGTTACATTCACGTTGTAATTTTAGTCAAGGGTTTCAGTAACAAAATCATCCCCCCCGTATAAAGCCATGTGTGTGTGTGTGTGTGTGTGGTGTTAATTTGCTCAGATTCCCATAACAAAGTCCCAAGGACTGAGTGGCTTAAACAATGGAAATGTATTTTCCTGCAGTTTGGAAGCTGTGAGTCTGAGATCGTAGTGTTGGTTGGTTTTGTCTCTTCAGAGGCCTCTCTCCTTGGCTTGCAGGGGGCCATCTTCTCCCTGTGTTTTCATGCCGACTTCCCGCTGTGTGTGTCCTAACCTCCTCTTCTTGTGAGGACACCCATCATATTGGGTTAGGACCCTTCTTACCTGATAACCCCATTAACTCACTTACCCCTTAAAGGCCCTGCCTGCCTCCAAATACAGTTACATTCTGAGGAACTTGGGATGGGGGTCACGGTTCCAACATAGGAGTTTGGGGGGCACAGAATCCAGCTACTATCAGGAGGCAGCATGAGTTGCTGTTGGTGTGGACGTGTGATGTCCTCAACTGTCCAGCCAACAGTTAGCTGCTGTGCTTGGTCCTGCAGGTCCAGGATTCACCTTGTGTCTCAGATCCGTGCTTCAGGCCAGGCTGTGCCTCTGCTGAAGTGAAATTTGGACCCCTAGCTCTGGTGGTTTTGAAGAATTTCTTGAAGCCTGGAGCAAGGATGTCTTGGATCCATGCTTCAGGCAAGGGTGTGCCCCCTGAAGTGAAATTTGGACCCTCAGCTCTGGTTGTTTTGATGAATTTCTTGAAACTTGGAACAAGGATGGCTCTAGAGACTCAGGTCCCCAAAGACACAGCACGAACTCAGAGCCCTGCAGATAGCACCGCCTAGGAGACAGACTCAGGCAAACGTTTCTCTGCGTCTCTGGGCTTCCATATTATGCCCTCTGATATGATGTTGTGTTGAAGTTCAAGTAAAAAGATACTCAATACAAAACAATTGTCAGTCAACTTTACTTCAATATAATAAAAGTAAATAAAAAATTAAAGATATATATATTCAGAAGTGTTAGGCCATTAAGAACTTTGATAAGCAGCCTTGTAGGTGGTACTGGATCTGAATTTCACATTTGGGGATCCTCATTTGGACCTGAGTCAGGGATGAGTTGATGAACGATGTGATGTTGAATGGTTTCTCCAGAACGTATTCTAGTTTTCCAAGATGACACTGATTTCTGTCATTTTTCATATGAGCACACTAGCCATGCCCAATTTCAAATTTACACTTGCAAATATACCTCAAAGCTAAAATGTTTATTTGGAAACAGCATTTGGTTAATCTGACCCTCACACAGCTATTTTAGAACTGCCTGATTTTTATTATTCTGTTCCTGTTTCATGATCTTTGGCTTGAAATGCTTCGTTATTCAAAGCAAGAAAATGGAGCTCATGAAAGAGAAAGAACTTTATAAAATGTCATCTGCTTTTAGTGTTATCTTCCATCTTCACCTTTCTCATCCTGACTAGTATTTTAAAGAAGGAACATTAGAAACTAAGCATAAAGATTTATTACTTTATTACCTGAGATGACTTGGCATAAAAACAGTGATTTTTCATTTTGTCATTATGCAGTTCTACTTCTCAATGGATGAAATTGTTTCCTTAGTTTGAGCAAGTACAAAGGAAAAACTTATTATATAAACAGCAAATCTGTAAGCATATAACCTTTCATAGCATTAAGGAAAACTTTCATTTAAAGTTAAGCTCTTATGTTAATTATTGAGAAATCATCACTAATTATTGAACTCTTTTTTTTTTTTAATTTAATCATTTAACAGTTTTCTGTAATAGAAACATGAGGGAAGAAAGTGCATCTGTAAAATCAAGAGATTTGTTTCTGACACTGTTCCTTGCTCTCTCTTAAAAACACTCCTTCTAAAAAGAACGGTTACAAATTCCTATGCTTTCCATAATTGTGTTTTCTCAGGTTCCATATTTTAATAAACACCAAGAGCTAAAGCTTTAGTTTACTGGAAAATCTTTTTTTAAAAAATAATTTCCTGAATATCAAGTGTCTTTTTGCTTCACTCTGGAGAACTCTGTTAACAAAAGAGCATTGATAATGCTCTGAGGCAGTGAATTTAAAGACTTTTAGTATTTACTCACTCACTTTTCCTCTTTCGTATCCCTCCTCATATACTTTCAATCTGAGGAGGGGAAATGTTTGTGGCCTTATTGCCCAGATCAGTTTTATGGTGTTTTTCCTAATGCAGCGGGGAGACTCTGACTTTGTACTTTCCGGGACTAGAACAGACAGAGTGTTAAGGCAGTCATTCATTGCTTCTCTTTGCAGTGGACAGAGAGCAGTGGGATTCATTGTTCTTTGTTATTTCTTACCACCCCTTTTCCTATTCTTTTGACCTTTTCTGAGCAGAGTTACCATTTTCTCTTCCATTTCCTTGTGAAACTGTCGGGTTCTTGCATTCCTAAACTAAAATGGTAATTGTGTCCCCAACAGGCACTAAAAGGAATAGTCATTATAAAACCCATCTTTTACTTTAAGTTACCTTCTTTCCCCTTCTGCTGTATCTTCTCTCTGCTGCTGCTGCTGCTGCTACTAAGTCACTTTAGTCGTGTCTGACTTTGTGTGACCGGATAGACGGCAGCGCACCAGGCTCCCCTGTCCCTGTGGTTCTCCAGGCAAGAACACTGGAGTGGGTTGCCATTTCCTTCTCCTACTCTTGCTTAAAAGTCTTCATTTTAAGTGGCAATTTGTTGAAGAGCCAGAGTCCGGTTAAACTTCGTCCTGATTTGCCAAGCTAACTTGATGAGAGTCGAGTCAACCATTGGAGAGATGGATTCATATTACTGGAAGTTACAGCAAAGAGATATTCTTTTTATATATAGTCCCCCTAATTCTCAGCTCTGTTTTTAGAAACAAACTATGAAGTGGAAAGAGCTCTTCCTTTTAAGTTTCATGATTCCATGCAGTCCCAGGGCTCACCTCCTACCTACCTCCCACTGCTGTCCAAGCACTTCATCAAAGCAGCTGGGACAAGTGAGGCCTGGGGAAGGTCACTTATCCTGCTATTGATCAGAGAGATGGGTTTGAGCAGAGAATTCCTTGGGGGCAATTTAAAAAAATACACATCCAGCTTGAATTAGATTTCAAAAATTCTGATTAGAAAAGATATATGCACCCTAATGTTCACAGCAGTACTATGTACTATAGCCAAGACATGGAAGCAATCTAACTGTCCACCAACAGATGAATGGATAAAGAAGGTGTGGTGCATATATATGATGGGATATTACTCAGCCACGAATAAGAATGAAATAATGTCTGTTAGCAGCACCATGAATGAACCTAGAGATTAGAGAAGTCAGACAGAGAAGTACAAATACCTTATGATAACGCTTTTATATGTGGAATCTAAAAACAAATGAATTTATTTACAGAACAGAAATAAACTCACAGACATAAAAAAAGAAACTTAGGGTTACCAGAAGATTAATTAGGAGTTTGGGACTAGCAGATACACACTGTTATATATAAAATAGATAAACAACAGAGCCCTGCTCTATAGCACAGGGAAGATATATTCAATACCTTGCAATAAACTATAAAGGAAAAGAGTCTGAAAAAAACAAATATATATAGTAGTTGTTCAGTCACTAAGTCGTTTCTGACTCTTTGTGAGCCCAGGGACTGCAGCATGTCAGGCTCTCCTGTCCTCCACCATCTCCCAGAGTTTGCTCAAATTCACGTCCATTGAGTCAGCGATGCTATCTAACCAGTCTCATCCTCTGCTGCCCTGTTCTCCTTTGCCTTCAATCTTTCCCAGCATCAGGGTCTTATACATACATACATATGTATGTATAACCGAATTGCTTTGCTGTACACCTGAAATACAGCGTTGTAAATCAACTATATTCCAATTAAAAAACATACACATCCTGGGTTTCTCTTACACAACTGCATGCCTATCATGACCTGAGTTTGGGAGCTGATGAGCAATGACCCTGTTCACTGTCCCAGCATTTCAGTCTCATGACTTTTCTTTAATATAGAGCAGTTCACTAAGGTATGAAAGAGGGAATGTCCCTCCACACCCAGAGCAAGCTGACTTCAGAAAAGGGATGGGTTGCTAAGCTTCTGTTGGTGGAACATGAAGTAGTCTAGCTGAGTAATGTGAAAACCCTCAGGCAGTACAGGGGGAGTGGAGGGATAGTGTTATTAGGAATACTTTCTCAAGGTCCTGCCTTTGGTTCCTCTTCTTCCTATAGTCCCTGACCTTCATCTGCTTGAGAACTCCTTGAGTATTTGAAAGCACTGCGTATCATCCCTTACCAGATTTCATAACAAACGTGGTGAGGCCCGTTCTGAAATGAACCCTCTGTCGCCTCTCGTACAGAGATCTTAGTGATTTGCCCCGTGTCACCCTACATGTCTGGCATTGCTCAGCCTCTTTGCTCTATGGAATATATTTGAGTTCGTTTCTTGCAGCTGCCAATGTCGGTTGGAATGCTTGAAATTACTGAGTGTTTGCTATGCCACTGGGTGGGGATTTTATGCTAAATATAATGTTCTGTCTTGTTTGTGGAGCTACAGAAGACCTCTTTTAAAGCAGTAGAATAAAGCCTAATCAAATCAGAATTACAGGGTCTGTTGCAAAATTCCAAATTTGATAGCATTTATTTTTTAAAGTGGTGTTAAACAATCATGAACATATTTTTAGTAACTTGTTCTGAGATTCTGCCAACCCACATACACAGAATACATAAGGATATGTTATAATTAGCGTGTTATTCATAAGCTAGCAAGCTGTTTGAAAACAGTTGGAAGTTAAAACATAAGCATGTCTTGGTGTGGTGTGGCTTATGTGATTGTTTTGCTGGAAAAAAGGCCTTTTTAAACAATAGATGTTGTACATGTATAGCATTTGCAGCTCTTATCAGAACTAACAATAAATTAAAACTTTTGGGCCCCCAGTGAAAGCTTTCCTCTCTTCTTTAGTAAAATGTTATATTGAGCTGGCCAAAAAGTTTGTTTGGTTCCTGAGTATGTTGTTCAATAAAGTTCTTGATGAAAATGAAAAGCATGTTTTTTAGTTTTGCTTAAACCCAAACGGACTTTTTGGTCAATGCAATATCAACATAATGTATATTCTTCATGCACAACTTGATTTTAATTATGCTAAATGATATATTTCCTGATAAGCAGAAACTTTTTTGAATGTTCAGCCACTTAATCTTGTTGCTTTCTGAGTTTTTTTCTTTTCTTTTTTTTTCCCTGTTCTTTTAGAACTAGTAGATCTTCCCTTGGTAAAGTTTGACTTTTCCTGCAATAAAGTGCTCGTGATTCCCATTTGTTTTAGAGAGATGAAACAGCTGCAAGTATTACTGCTTGAGAATAACCCTTTGCAGTCTCCTCCAGCACAGGTGAGGCGTCTCACAGCAAAGTTGTTGCTGCTGGGGGCAGTGGTGTATGCTATCAGTAGCATCTAAACAACTCTCAGCAGAACCATTTTTTTTTTATATTCTGCAGAATTAATGTGTGAGACATGATCATAAACAGTCACAGTGTTTTAAAAACTGAAACCTCGGGTACATCTGACTACAATATGTCATCTTCTTGACGTCAGATTGTTTACCAGCATTGACCTCGCTGTTCTGGTCACTGCAACTCCAGAATTATGATGTTTGATTATTTCACTTACTCAGTTGTATTGATCATTTGTGCGTGCGTTTGAAACTTTTTTCATGGAGTGTATGGTTTATGAAAGGAGTAATAGAGTCTTTAAAGTTAGCTGAAAAATGGAGTTTGACCATTTTAAAATACAACTGTCAGTTATTTAGAGACAAGATTCAAGCTCAAATATTAAACTATGTGACAACAAAATTAAATGTACATGCTTTCAGAATTGGAACATTTCTAGGTCAGTCATATGACATACATACGTTTTACACTATTTTTACATAAATATATTTCTGTTAAAATTTTGCAATTTAGTGCAAAGAAACAAGAAATTTCTTGAGCACAGTTTGCTATTCAGGTAGAATTTGAGGAGATGATTGCCTTAAAATCTTACCTGTTTTGGAGACATCAAGTTTGTTGATCGCTGTTGACATGTTACTTAAAGTGAAAATGCAAAAACTAAGACATACAGAGTGAGATGTCTGATGTTTGCATTTTGTTTTGTCTTTAAAAAAGGAGCTACTTATTATTAATTTTCCCTTAGATTTGCACCAAGGGCAAAGTGCATATATTCAAATATCTGAGCATCCAAGCATGCCAGATTAAGACAACAGACTCCCTTTATCTCCACACCATGGAAAGGCCACACTTACACCAGCAGGTGGAAGACGGGTGAGTATGACAATCCTCGACTGGAAGCCCCATTTAGAATTTGTTTAGCCCAACACACTCCCAGTAAAATACGTCAGATCTCAGCCACTTTTGGAATAAGAAAGGGAAAATTGATCATGTTGATAATATTTTGTCATCTTTCAATCTCATCTACCTTCTCCTAATCAATAATCAGTCCTTCTTGAGTGCTGCCTATGTGTGTGCGCACATGTATATACACATCTGTTTATGTATAGCCTTATAGATAGGATCTATAATATAAATGTATGTATATTTTACTTAGCAGTTCGAACAGATGTATCAAACTGAGACACGGTTTTCTAAGTTAATTTTTACTGTGCTACTGTAACATTGTTCAGAAATAGTGCAGGCTTTATTTTTTTAATTGTCTTTTAAAAATGCACTGTGCATGGTTTTTGCCATTTTCTGTTTAGAATGGGAACTTTAGAATCATTTCGTGTGTCCTTGACCGTTTTGTGGCATAAATTGGGCCTTGAATTTTCAGAGAACAGAATTCTCATACTGAACACACTTGTAGACATGCAGGTTGTTTTTGAGATGTATTCATTGCAGAAATATTTCCTGAACTTTTTACTAAAAAGTAAATACAGTGACTTAAGATCTCAGCCTACCTTAATGATACCTTTATACAATGCTTAAAAGAAGTATTATTTTATTGTTTTAAACATACTATCAAATTTATTTAGTCACTGGATAAAAGTTTACAGAATTATTGAAAGTTAGGACATTTCATAACATAAGAGGTAAGAGCAACTGACAGATTTTACTTTTTTATATGCTAGAATTAATAAAATAAGAAAATTTGTTATCTGATTGAAAAATGGGCTGCTCAGGTAGAATGTAAATCCATGAAACTCCGGACACAAGGAATTTATTTTACATTCTATTTAGACAGTACAGGGACTTCCCTTGTGGTCCAGTGGTAAGACTCTGCTTTTCCAATGCAGGAGTTGCTGGTTCAATCCCCAGTCAGGGAACTAAGATCTCATGTGTCGGTGGTCAGGCCAAAAATAAATTAACTAATTAATTTAATTTAAAAATTGTCCAACAGACCATTCAAGTATCTGATTTTCATTAGGGTCTTGTCTTGGTGGTGGTGGTTTAGTTGCTAAGTCGTGTCCAACTCTTGCAACCCCAGGGACTGTAGCCTGCCAGGCTCCTCTGTCCATGGGATTTTCCATGCAAGAATACTGGAGTGGGTTGCCATTTCCTTCTCCAGGGGATCTTCCTGACACAGGAATCGAACCCGGGTTTCCTGCATTGCAGGCAGATTCTTTACCGACTAAGCTATGAGGGAAGCCCAAGTTGGGCCTTGTCTTAATATCCTTTAATATTCACCTGATTTGTTGCCTTTGGATAATAATAAAAATTTATATAGCAAAGTCATTATTTTGATATAAGTTGATATATGTTGTTTTGAACTTTGTCATTTTGATTCTTTTCTAAATGAATTCAATATCGATGGCGTATAACCCAGCAAGAAGGATTCTGATTCAGGCGTTGGGAGTGATAATGGAGACAAGCGTTTATCTGCCACAGAGGTAAAGTTCGGGATCAGATTCTTTTCCTTCTGTGCCTCTAGGTATATCTACTTGCATTCACTGGACTCTTGGATAAAGGCAATTGCTTGAGAACATGTGATAAAGTTTGTGAAAGTTATTTGAAATTTTCCAAGTGTTCTATAAATATTAACTGTTGTTAGTTTTTTCTGCATCTTTAGTATTTTGTAAATGTCTCCTTCCCCTCCTCCCACCCTCCTTACATTGTCCAGAATATTCTTGCATGCTTAATAAATATTATAAAATGACTAAGTGGTGTGCAAGTACCCAGGAAGTATTTTTATAAATATCAGTGTTTGTTTTTAAATGACAGAGTAACTTAGGAAAAAGCTGTTAATACGCCTGCATAAATGTTAAGCAATCAAATGTACATTGCATTTTCCCCACAGGAAATGCATTTTTGAGTAGCCATAATTTTTACAGCAATATTTGTTTTTCGGAAATTCTTAAATTGTGTTCTTTTCAGATAGTATTTGATAAAAGTTTGGTGATTTGTGACTTAAGAGGCCTCCCACACTAGAGTTTTGTAAAGTGGTTATAAATAACTCATTTAGAACATTTTATATATATATAGTTTGTTAGGTTCCCAAACCCTTTCACTAATAAATTACATGAGGTTTCTTGACCAGCAGACCTAAGAGGGACAGCTGGGATAGGGGTGGATGTATCATGATGCCTTCACACACACATGCACACACACACACACACACATCATGATGCCTTCCCTTTTTGAGGGAATTTACTGAGTTGGACTGAGTGACACATGCGTACACACTCACACACTGAGTTTTTGTGGTTATTGAATTATGAACCATTGTAATACTCTTTTAAGGGCTTCCCTGGTGGCCCAGTGATAAAGAATAGCCTGCCAATGCAGGAGAAATGGGTTTGATTCCTGGGTCGGGAAGATCCCCTGGAGAAGGAAATGGCCACCCACTCCAGTATTCTTGCCTGGAGAATTCCATGGACAGAGGAGCCTGGTGGGCTACAGTCCATGAGGTCACAAAAGAGTCAAACACGATTTAGCGACTGATAATACTCTTTTAAGATGTGATTAGTACCTCAGTTACTCTAAGAAATCTGAATTTTTACTCTTTGTATATATAAATCCAGGAAAATTGCCTTTTCCCTGTTCTCTTTAGGCATTTGAGATTTAATATGTAGCTAACATATTTAAATTTATTTCCCACAAAATATTTCATAAGGCAATATATTAAAAATTAGTATGCCTTAATATTTTCCTAATATAGAATATTTCAAAAGGAAGAAGAGTTTATAGGCAGAAAAAGAAGGCTAATATCTATAAAATGAAATTACCCTTATGAACCTACATGTGAAATTACCCTTATGAACCTACATGAGTAGTTTACTGTGGTTCCGTGGGGGAAAAAATACTCAACACATTGCTTTGCAAGTTTTATTTAATTCAGCTCCCTTAGCTGTATTAAAACTCATAAGTCCCCTGAAATAGCCCATTGTTTCAGAAATTACTCACCCGAGCTTATTTTCTATTAAATTAAAACAGACTCTGCTTTATCCTTTGTCTGTCTTCTAGGGATAATTAAGTTCATTAATAAAACATTAAACAAAGAACTTCATTATCCTTTTGTTCCCACTTGGTATAAGTAGGATGCTAATATTCTAAAAGGAGGCCAAGGGTTTATTTTCTCCTTTTTAACTAGATGCATATCTTGGAATTTTGCTAAGTTTTTAAAGGTGGGAGGAGGGTTAGAAGGAAGGACTGCAGAAAAGATTATGTTCAATAGAATAAAGTGTGCACATTTCTCATTAGCTTTTTGTCTTCCTGTTTATTGCACATGGTAGTCTCATTACCTGAGAACACCTCCAAGAAATGTGTGTTTTACACGGATAAAGGTTCTGAATTATTCTATGTAACTTTCTATTTTCACTTTATTTGGCGAATATGTTATCATCTGTGGTCAGTCAATCTTGCTCCCTACTTAATATCTCCTTGTGGGGTTCAGAATTCACACCTCATCCCCTCTTTGGCTGTTGCCATTGTCCGATTAATTTTAACATTTGTTACTCAGATAAACAAGCAGAAAACAAATGTGAGGCCCAGTAAGGAGCTGGGTAAGGAATGAAATGCACATTTGTTTTCTGCCAGTTTCTGAACAGTCTGTGCATGTGTCCAAAAGTAAGACGAACACGGTGTGGTACAAGTCACAGCCTCGGGAGTTTAGGAGCAAGCCACAGCCACCTGAAGTTGTGGGGGTTCCTGATCCCTGTGATTGGAAAAGCTTTTCACGAAATAGTGAAGCTAAAGTGGAGACATAGGAAAATACATGAGGCTTCATGTTTCACGTGTGACAGAATCATAGATTATCTGAACAAGCTTCATCAGTTAGTGTGGGAAACAAGAGCCCAAGGGAGAACCAAGTCTGATTACTAAATAGAAGCATTATTCTGAAAATTGCACAGAACCCATGTTCCTTTTAAGTACTATATTTAAACTATAGTTAAAACAGCTTCCTCTACCTAAACAGGGAAATAAACTGAAGCTTGATGTTATGTGTAAGATGCACTGTGAATAAATGAGGTGTTTCAGGGGTTGGCTGCCTGCTCTCTGTATTTGGCCTCATGAAACCTTAATGTGCTTTTGGTAAATCAGTATTGTTGTCAGATCTCAGAGCACCGTTACCATGATAGCGATCGATTAGACTTAGGGCTAGCTTGGTAGTGGATTTCCAGTTATTTCTTTATTCTATCAGGTGTTATCCAGTCCTTCTCAGCGTCCTGACTCTTAGATTAGAAAATATCATTAGGTACCTGAAAAATTTTCAAATCAAAACGTACGTACAGAAAAGTATGTGTGTGTTAGCTTGATGAATTTTGAACAAGCGAGCACACTCATACAAACAGTTCCTAGTTAGAGAAAGAGAACTGTACCAGCCACCCAGGAAGACCTCCTCATGCACCCACCCCCAACCCAAGAGCAGCCGCTATCCAGACTTCAAACACCATAGATTAATTTTGCCGGTCTTTGAATTTATATTTTAGTGGCATTGTCCTTTGGTCTCTTTTAATCAGTACTACATTTGTGAGAATCACAGTACTTTTTTTTTTTTTTTCGATCACAAAACATTCTCTTAATCTGCCTTGATAACACTTCTCCCTTGAATCAGACAGTGCCTCGTTTCTTTTCAGCCTTCTGATGAAGACGCCGTTAGTCTCAATGTGCCAATGTCAAACATCATGGAAGAAGAGCAAATGAAGGAGGACTCCTGCCATCGCCTTAGCCCAGTTCAAGGTCTCAGAAGGAAGGATGGGAAGAAAATGATTGTTTTGTTTTCACTAGCGTTCAGTTATTTGGCTGCACTTGTCTTAGTTGGGACCCTGGGGATCTCCCATCTTTGTTGTGGCATGTAGGATTTCGTTGTGGCATATAAACTCTTAGTTGTGGCATCAGGATCCATTTCCCCTACCAGGGATCGAACCCTGGACGCTGCATTGGGGACATGGAGTCCTAGCCACTGACCACCAGGGAAGTCTGGCGAAAGTGCTTGTTTTTAAGTTCCAAATGCTGTGTTTAAAATATGTAGAAATATGGCAACAATAATACAGTAGTTACTGTTTATTGAGCATTTCATATGCAGCAGGCACTGGCTAATCTGTGAAGGTGATCTCATTTAAAATTCAAAACTCTGACATGGATACTCTAAGCACTCTATCTATAGCTGAGGAAGTTCGGTTCAGTTCAGTCGCTCAGTCGTGTCCGACTTTGCAACCCAATGGACTGTAGCACACCAGGCTTCCTTGTCCTTCACCATCTCCTGGAGTTTACTCAAATTCATGTTTATCGAGTCATTGATGCCATCCATCCATCTCATCCTCTGTCATCCCCTTCTTCTCCTGCCCTCAATCTTTCCCAGCGTCAGGGTCTTTTCCAGTGAGTCAGCTCTTCGCATTAGGTGGCCAAAGTATTGGAGCTTCAGCTTCAGCATCAGTCCTTCTATTCAGGACTGATTTCCTTTAGGATTGACTGCTTTGATCTCCTTGTAGTCCAAGGGACTCTCAAGAGTCTTCTCAAACACCACAGTTCAAAAGCATCAATTCTTTGGCACTCAGCTTTCTTTATGGTCCACCTCTCACATCCATACATGACTACTGGAAAAAACATAACTTTGACTAGATGGACATTTGTCGGCAAAGTAATATCCCTGCTTTTTAATATGCTGTCTAGGTTTGTCATAGGTTTTCTTCCAAGGAGCAAGCATCTTTTAATTTCATGGCTTCAGTCACTATTTGCAGTGATTTTGGAGCCCAAGGAAAGAAAGTCTGTCACTGTTTTCATTGTTTTGCCATCTATTTGCCATGAAGTGATGGGACTGGATGCCATGATCTTAGTTTTTTGAATATTGCGTTTTAAGCCAGTTTTTTCACTCTCCTCTTTCACTTTCATCAAGAGGCTCTTTATTTCCTCTTCACTTTCTGCCATAAGGGTGGTGTCATCTGCATATCTGAGGTTTTTGATGTTTCTCCCAGCAATCTTGATTCCAGCTTGTGCTTCATCCAGCCCAGCGTTTTGCATGATGTACTCTGCATATAAGTTCAATAAGCAGGGTGACAATATACAGCCTTGACGTACTCCTTTCCCAATTTGGAACCAGTCTGTTGTTCCATGTCCGGTTCTAACTGTTCCCTCTGTTCTAGAAGTGGCTGTTTTTTGCTGGCTAGAAGTCTTTGAGGTCTTCCCAGGTGGCACTAGTGGTAAAGAACTCACCTGCCAATGCAAGAGACGTAAGACATGGGTTCAGTCTCTGGGTGGGGAAGATCTCCTGGAGGAAGGCATGGCGACCCCTCCAGTATTCTTGCCTGGGGAATCCCATGGACAGAGGAGCCTGGTGGGCTAGGACTCGTTGGGGTCGCAAAGAGTCAGAAACGACTGAAGCAACTTAGCAGGCAGGCAGAAATCCTTGAAGGTGATGTGGTCCTCCTTGGTTCTTTCCAGCGTCCAGAGCAGCTGGAAGAGATCCACCTTTGCTCCTTGTTCCTGTCCTGCAGCATCTAGAGCCCAGTCCGGTTGGATGAGCTCTGACAGACAGCGCTTTCCCCTCCATATGGCCCTCATCATAGTCACTTTTCATGTTATGATTTTGGGTCCTTACTTTTGTCCTTTCCCACACTTTCTTACCATGTTCACTAGTTTTTCAAATTCCTAGAATGTTTAGCATTATACCTGCCATTTATTTAGTAGTTGCTCAGTAACTGTTCACTGAATTTTGAATTTGAAATACTTACTTGTCACATGTTGCTGAGAGTGCAAAAAAGTCCACTTTTATGTTTTTGTCTTCTCTGTTCCTTAAAAAAAATTACAGCAGATTCTGTCATACGAAACTAAACCATAAAGAGGCTGTGACTTTTAAAAATGTTACTCTTTGGAGGATAATTGTTTTACAGAGTTGTGTTAGATGCTGCTGCACAACGAAGTGAATCAGCTATTCGTGTACCTATATCCCCTCCCGCTTGGACCTTCCTCCCACCCCACCCATCCCACTGCTTTAGATCAAGAGGCCTTGATGATTAGATTTGGGGTTTTCTATTTCTTTTACTTTTATTCCCCTTCTTTCTCTTTTTTTCACCTTGTCCTCACATCCGATAGGGAAGATAAAACTTAGGTCACCATATGCCTCCAGAAGAGATCGGGGAGAAGATTGGGAAGCTAGATGATGTATTTTAGAGTCATCTGTGTTTTTGTTCATCTGT
Organism: Bos taurus; assembly: GCF_002263795.3. Taxonomy (NCBI): domain Eukaryota; kingdom Metazoa; phylum Chordata; class Mammalia; order Artiodactyla; family Bovidae; genus Bos; species Bos taurus. The sequence goes on from NC_037339.1 coordinate 16,650,754, forward strand.
TTATTAAATCATGCTTTGTCTCTCTCTTTTTATTTTCCTAACAGGGGGATTTCATCAGGAATTTCAGCCAGCGCCTTCGCTTGTGAGTGACAGTGACAACTCAGGAGAAGACAGAGGCCAGTTTTCCCACGGAAAAGATGTGATCCATTCGGAATTTATAAACTACATGAAGGCAAGTTGAGGATCAACTGTTAATAATTTCTTAACTTACTGAGTTCTGTTTGGCGCCTTAGAGTTTAAGTTCAAGGTTTCCAACCCATCGCCTTCACTCTCGGCTTATTGCCACCTTCCTCAGGCCTCTGTACCATCTTCTCAATGCCTCGTGTGTCTGTCTGCTGACATGAGGACCTGATCCCTGCCATCCATGCCTATCTGTGTTTATGTATGATTTTCTTTTGTATTCGGAAATTACTAAGCTTTCCAGCAGTCAGTGCATCAGGTAAATCAGGAAATTTATCAGAATTGCTGTGACCATCCAGTAAAAGCTAAAACGAAGTTTCACGTGCTTTTCAATGTATCCTAGGAAAATGCTTTTCTTGAGAGCGTATTTATAGTAAAAGGAGAAAAAATGAGGACTTTTAGAGGAATATGTTCCCTTTTTAGGAAGGTTTCTCTGAGGTCACTTATTCCTGAGCAGGGTTAGTGGCGCTGAGATGTTGAAAGGTTGGATGAAGTCACTAAATTGTCAGACGAACCTTCATCAGAGGAGCGGCAACAATGAGGGGAAAACCAGCCCTTTACAAAGCTGGCGGTTAAGGTTCCACTTTGTGACAGGATTACGTGCCTTGGTTTGTTCCTGTCAGTGCTCTGGCCTTGGTCATGGCACCCAGGGATCACGAAGATAATCCTTTTGGTTTAGTTCAGATACCTTGTGGGTTGTGAGAGACGGTGGTCTCTGAGTTGCCGTGTTAAAGTCAGGCCTGGGGTCTTCAGGTGCTGGTCCTTATTCCCTGAGGATGGTGCTAGGATGGCTGGGCTCTATCTAAACGAATGTGTCCGAGCATCACCTTCGAGGGAACTGGGAGAAAAACAGCTGAACGGTACACTGTAGGAGACTTGGGTGTGCTCAAAGCAAACACAGTGATCCTGGCATATGACACACATTTGCAGAAAACCTAATTCGTTATTCTGTATATTTAATCCATCAGCTCTTATTTCAGATTCTCTCACCCGCACTGCCTCCTTCTGTCCTCCTCCTGCTCTGATGTGGCTTCAGTGGAGCCTCATCACTGCTTATTCGGATGACAGCAGGAGTCCCCCAACCCCTGCTGAGCATCCAGCATCCCACCCTGCCAGGCATTCTCCTAAAGCGAGAATCTCAGACTGTGACTCTCCAGCCGGTGGCTCTCACAGGACACTCCCACATTTGATGCCTGTCTGTTAATTCTGAGACAAGTCTGTCACAAAAATGTGGGAAAATGGGCTTTGGTCTTTCTTTTATAAACAGTTCAAGTTAAGGGTCTAATGGTGGAAGCCCTGAAAGAAAACAGTTAAAGTGATAATAAAATTTAAAAAGCAGGTTGTTTCAGAAAAGCAGGTTTCCTAGATTTAGAGATTTCGGGAGGCACTGGATCCATGGAAATGGCTACTGTACAGAATGGGTCCTGTAGGCGGAGTCTAGGGGAACAAAGCTGAGTGTAGAAATCTACCCCAGATGTTTCCCGAGTAAACACTCCTGCAGGAGGCTTCTCTTGGCAGGTGGAGAACTCTAACAGTAAAACAAAACCTAAATCTACAGTGAAAAGTTGTACACCGAAATCAGGCCCGTTGTAAAGTGTGAGTGTGTTTGACTGCTATCCAGTGTACTGAATTACTCAGCCCTCGACCATCGAGAGCTCTGTGTTTTGTATAATCGTGTCTCCTCTCCTTCACTGAAGTAGCATCTTGTGCTTTTGTAACTACAGTTGATCCTCATTCACATAGTTCTGTTATATAAAGTCTCCTCAAACACTGAATTGTCTAATCCTGAACTGTTGCTCCCATAGGAAATACAGGATTAGGTTCCTACGAGCCTCTAGTCACATATTTGTTAGCTGGTTGGTACATAACCTGGTTTTATGTGTGTTCCTGCCTCAAGACACCTTATTTAATGTGGATTGTTGGTTTGTTAACATTGAACTTGCAGCCAAGAAAGACCCTGTAACTCATGCAGAAAAGGAAGCTTACCTAACACAGGTATTTTCTCCTTAGGGTACATCATAGCCTTCTCATGCTTAGGATAATAAGACAGCACTCTGGTACTACGCTAGGGGGCATTTTAAATGCAAAATCATCAAAGAAAAGCGTCAAAATGTGAAAATGTGATACTAAGTAGACTCTGAAAAGGACTCTTTTTTACAGTCTGAAAGCTGAAACAAAAAAGCATGGGTGACCTCCCCTTGTTCAGCCTCAACTGCAGAAGTGTATGTTGGGGTTGGGGACTCTGGTTTTTCACCAGGCTCTGCATGTGTCTACAAAATCACCACAAGTATTGATTTTGGGGTGACAAATAGATTTCAGATAGTAGATAAATTCATAAGTACCAAATCAGTGAATAATGTTTATTGACTGTATAGCCATCTAACTTAGCAAAGTACTGAAATAGATGTTTTATACATTTTTTGTTTTATATTGGCTACTTTTTATTGTGAAACTGAAACTTGGAAGGAAATACCCATGGCTCCTATAGTTGAAACCCAATAGGAAGAGACAAGAACATGTTTTCTTAGTTATTTCTGGTTGTGTATTTTCACCCATAAATTTCACTATCACTTGGATAGAGGTGCAGTAATTTATATATTGATTTTTATTATGCACAAAATGTGTAATAAATATAGAAAAAATCTAAGTGTTTTTCTTGTTTTTTTTAAAAAAAAGAGTCCAGTGCTTTTCAAGCCAGTGGTTGACATCAAGCAGCTAGATCCCTCCTTAGAATGAGACTTGTTCTCCATGACACATCTGGAGAGTTGGCTGGGCCTGAGTTAGTTAATAATGTGTCAGAACTTTGACACAGAAAACCAGCCTTTTGTCTGTTGTACCTTGCTTGCTAGGGGAATGTTCCCACTTTCAGGGATGGCTTCCGTTTTAGCTGTCAGCTGAGTTAAAGCAGTATTTCTCTGTGTTGGAGATCAAAGTGGAGAGCAGCGCATGGAAGTTCCAACAGGGGGAGAGGCCTTTCTAAAGATTCCCACCAGAGCGCTTCTTTGGGATCAGAGGAGAGGGGTGCATTTCAGTGAAATCTGGATGTTTTACACATGAAAACCATCAGATGCAATTTGAGGCATTTTCTGTCGTTAAGTCTTTATGCTTCCCTTTTTCCTAATAGCACACGCAGGCACACGCGCGCGCGCGCACACACACACACACACGGTCCTCACAAACAGTAGAATGCATATTTCCATGTAACTGACAAGCTCAGTGGAGGAATCTGTCAACATCAGGAGGTGCTAAGAGGGCGATGAGGAATTGAGTTAAGCTTTGCATTTCTGACTCTTATCCAGAGTCCAGAGTCAGGCTCTCTTTTTTTAAATTTTAATGTTTTATTGTTGTTATTGTTGAGTTGCTAAGTCGTGTCTGACTCTGCAACCCCATGAACTGCAGCACACCAGGCTTCCATGTCTTTTATTTTTAATTGTGGTAAAATGCATATGACCTAAAACTTACCATCTCAGCCGTTTTTTTTAAGTGTACAATTCAGCGGTAGGTATATTTACCTTGTTGTGTAACCATCCCCACCATCCATCTCCAGAGTTCTTTTCATCTTGTAAAACAGAAGCTCCTTACCCATTAAACAGTAACTTCCCAATCTCTCTCCCCTCTCCTCTGGCAACTACCATTCTACCTTCTGTCTTTATGAATTTGACTATTGTAGGGACCTCATGTATGTGAAATCATACAGTGTTTTTTTTTCGTGATTGATTAATTTCACTTAGCATGTTGTCCTTAGGGACATCTATGTTGTAACATGTATCACAATTTCCTACATTTTGAAGCCTGGATGATATTCTATCGTATGTCTAGACCACATTTTCTCCATGCATCCATCCACGGCCACTTGGGTCGTCTCCACTTTTTGGCTGTTGTGAGTAGTGCTGCCATGAACATGGACGGAGGCAGGTTTAGACTGCTGACTATCAGAGCCAGTGGCTTTCAGGAGACCCGTGTGTTCTGTCCCATAGGAAAAGACTGAGGCCTGTGAAGAACTGTTACGGATAGAAGAGGACGCACACTGGCCTTCCGAGGGGACGTGAGTACCCAGAGCTGGGGATGAGCCTCCATCCTGTAAAGTGCACGTGACAAGTGGAACAGCAGCTCTGTCATGATAGAATTGTGGGCCACTTTTCTTTGGGCAACCTGATAGTCCTATCCAATGGTATTGATCAGAGGGTGCAAGTTTACCCATGGGTGCTTATTGTCATAGTATTGGGACCACACAGTACTAGGTCATACCCCTTCCCTGGCCGTGAGTTTTATCTGATATGAGGCTCTGGGTAGAATGTGATTCAGGAAATGAGATAGAATTGCTGGACTAAAGATTTCAGCTTACTTTCCTTTGTCTGAACCAACCAACAGATGGACCTTTTAAAATGATATATGGTCCTGTTCCTGCTTCCTTCACCAGAGTCCTCAAGGCCTGAGAAAACGATATACTTCTGAGATCTTGGTCCTAAGTCTAATAGTTGCGCTAGCTAATGTTTGTTAAATACCACATGCCACGCACTGTCCTGAGTACTTCACAGGTTGTAACTCATTTCCTCTTGACAACAATCCTATGGGATAAATTCTGTTTTTATCCCTCATTTTGCCGATGACAAAACTGAGGCACAGGGAGACTGATCATCTTGCCCCAGGGTTACAGAGGGCTAGGATTGAACCCAAGGAATCTCACGCCAGATGGCCATCCCTTCCAGTCTACTGCATATAAAGATTTACTTGGCTAGCTTTACGCAGGAGGGCATGAGTGATCTGTCAAGACAGTGAACCTTTTCCAGGGGGTTGAGTTGGGACCATATGGCATAGGGTAGATTTTTGGTTCCCAGGATTTTGTTTTCCATGATCCAGCATATAGGCCTGGACCTTCCATCAAACTTCATGAGGGTTTTCCTCTTAGTGAGAATTTACTTCATCATTAAAACTTTCTCCACTTATAGAAAGACATTGACTTATGTTCTGTAGTGGAAAGCAGTAACCATGATCAAATCTCTCTTGCCTTTTAAAAATATTGCGGAGTTCCTTTCAAATTACTGTCTAGTACAGCCAGCTATTCATTGGATATGCTGAGGAGGAGGAGGAGGACTAGCTTGATTATAGAGTCATAGAATTGTAGGGAAATGGATTTTATAGAGAAAGAGTTTTTAAACTATGTAAATCTTTGGAAACCCCATTTTCAATCTTACATCTGTTGTTCCCAACTCTGCCTGTAAATCAGTATCATCTGTAAACCTTAATAAAATGTTCAAGCCCTAGACAGCCTGCTTGGGACTATCACACCTGGCATTTTTTTAAAGCACCTGAGATGATTTTACTGCTTAAAGAGCCTGGACTGAGAACCACTCAGCTTGTCCGTTGCCCTCGTGTCACAGTTGAGCAGATGGGGGCCCAGGGGCATAGAGACTTTGATATGTTTTACAGCCAAGCTGGCCCCCCACCCCAGCAACTCTGGAAGCCCACCCCACAGAGTTCTGACACATCTCCATTAAAATGCTCAGTGTGTCAAAATCATTTTTGCGATGTGAGGTGGATTTTTGAAGTTTGCTCTTGAAAACCCAGGTGCTATCCGTGATCTAGTGGTCATTTTCAGTCTCACGCTTGGTTTCATGCTGCAGAATAAGTGCATCCAAAGACCAGGACCTCGATATAGCAATGATTGAACAGCTGAGGGAAGCGGTGGATTTGCTGCAAGATCCCAGCAGGTATGTGTGTCTTGCCCTGGCCCAGGTTCCATGGGTCCATGAAGTACACTGACTTATTGAGTGCATTCTCTCAGTTTTTTAAGTATCTGTAATGCACAGTATGGGCTCACCACTAACCACTGAAAGAAAAGTTAGTTTTAACTGTCTGTTCTCCCAAGATGCATAAACAAAAGAGTCAAACTTCTGGAGGGATTGAGATCAACTACCCCCTGTTCGTCGTTTCTAGAAATTCATTCATCCTTCATGCAATTCATAGGGTGATTTTTGTATAATGTTTAGACAACAGAAATAGTCAAAGTGCATATTTTATATTAATGAAGTTTAAACCCCTGGAATATAGAAATATAAGAGATTTTCTAAAAAGGGCAAGTATTAATTTATCATGTGCTACCATATTTATTTCTTTTTAAAAATTTTTATTGAAGTATAGTTGATTTACTATGCTGTGTTTAATTTCTGCTGTATAGCACAGTGACTCAGTCATCCATACATATGGTGCCAAGTGTATGTTAACTAAATTAAATATTTCCAAAGACTTGGGGGATAATTTTTTAATTGAATTAGTCATTATCAATAATAGGCACTATATGCAATCAGCATAGTTTTTGATTTTTTAGCTGAAGATAATAGAATGCCCATGGACAAAATATTTTTCAGTAATGCAGTATTGATGGAGAAATAGATCCAAAGGTTATCCCTGGTAAACTGTTCAGGGTTTATGGGGATTTAAATGTGAAGGTGATGTGGTCTTGTAATATGGTGGGTGTAGAAATCACACCAGGTTCTGAGAATTTATGGAAAGAGTTATTAGTGAGTCCCAGAGTGCCAGGGAGAGTGCACCACCACTGTTCCTGGCTCTGAAGGAATACTCACAGGTCAGGCTGAGCATGGCTGGAAACCTTCAGCAATTGATTTGAAAAGCATTTCAATTCTGCTGACATTAGTTGAGTGCTTAGAGCATGGAAAGATGTGCAGTGTGTACGTTGGGGGATATAAGGATGAACAAGACACAGCTCTTCCTTCCAAGAACTTAAACGACCACAACAGACATTGCCTTGAGTAGTGATTTATAAGTGTAATGGATTTAAGGGCTTGACGTGAAGGAAACAAGCGATAGAATGAATGCCTGACTCCGGATGGAAAAGCGGAGGTGGCTCAGCCAGCCTTCTGAAGTTTAGAGTATTTCACCTGGGCCTTTAACAGCTAGCACTTTCAAGGAGAAAGCGAATTCTGGACTGAATGAATTAAAAGCTCATGCAAAGGCATGGAGGTCAAGAAGAGTGGAACAAACTTGGAAAATCTCAAGCGGAAAAGGTGATCTCCCATGCTGGCTGTGCTTCAGTATCATTTGTAGAAGTTTCAAAACACAGGCACTCTGCCTGACACTGCCAGTGGTGCGGGGAGCCTGGCCATTTTCATTTTTTAAAAAGTTCTGCTGGTGCTTCTGATGTGCAGCCAGGAGTGGGACTTCACAGAGGAGCTGTTCGGAGTGATGCAGGTGTGACTTCAAATTCAGGGTTGAGGAGCTGAGACTTAATTTCATATGTAGGAGGCAGCGGTGGCTTTAACATGTGATGATGCGTGTTCATTTTCCCTCATGGTTGGCTCAGAGTCTGGCTTATTTGTAAGCACCTAATCGAGGTGTGTTCCTTAAAAAGCTGAGTTTCACATTCTAACTCAGAGCAGTCAGTGAGAAAGGTGGAAACAGGGAGAAGAGAGCTTCTGTGTGTGTGTATGTGAGAGAGAGAGAGGGAGTTTGAGATAGAGAGAGAGGCACACAGAGAGAGTAATTATATGGAGCGAGGAAATAGTATGGCTGGAGGAGAACACGCCTTGGTCAGCCAGACACTGGTTGCAATCCCGGCTCTAGCACCAGGTACCCTGGATGAGTTACATAAGTTCTCTGTACCCCAGTTTTCTCATCTGTAAAATGTGCTATAAGTACATGTTGTGAGGATTTGAAATAATAAATAACTGCTGGTGGAAAGGTGCACTGGCAGAACCGTTCTCCAGAAGGCATCCTTGTAGTTTCTGCCATAGCCTAAAAATAGACAGAAAGCTTTTGAATTAATTCCAAAAATGTATCCTAAGGGACAGAGAGACATGAACAGCAGTTGTGAGGGGAAAGAGGTGTTTTTCCTAGCAAATATTTGGGGAAAAGGCAATGATCTAACAGTTTGGAGATACTTAAATTATGGTCCCTAATAAGATGAAGTATGTGACCAATACGTTTTTTTAAACTTTCCAATGTATTTTAGGTTGCTCACTATATAATGTTAACTTTAAAAAGTGTAAAAGTACATAAAATTTGATCCCAATGATATAAGTAGAATGAGTGGATAGTGAAAGTTGCTCATTCGTGTCTGCCTCTTTGAGACCCCATGGACTATACAGTCCATGGAATTCTCCAGGCTGGAATACCGGAGTGGGGTAGCTCTTGCCTTCTCCAGGGGATCTTCTCAACCCAGGGGATTGAACCCAGGTCTCCCGCATTGCAGGCGGATTCTTTACCAGCTGAGCCACCAGGGAAGCCCAGGAATACTGAAGTGGGTAGCCTATCCCTTCTCCAGCAGATCTTCCTGACCCAGGAATTGAACCAGGGTCTCTTGCATTGCAAGAGGTTTCTTTACCAGCTGAGCTACCAGGGAAGCCCCAGGTCCCATTAACAATTAAAACTAGAAACAAATATATCAAGATGGAAGTTTTCTCTGAGTGTTTCTAAATTATGGTTTTTATTTATACTTTTAAACATTGGAGATACTCAGCAGTAGATACTGTGGTAGTTCTTTGGTGATTGTTTGAAGTGGGGGTGAGGATGGAGGGAAACAGTCCAGGGTGTTTTAGACCTGACCCCTCCTGTCTCCATCTGAGATGGAGAACCATGGGGCGCAGCCAGTTTGAGAAGGAGGATATTGGGATCAGTTTAGGACCTGCTGCATAGAATCCAAGGTGGCAGTGTGATAGTGTCCATTCAGCTGCTAGATATTTAGGTCTGGGGCTCCAAGACTTAGACTTAAAAGTTACTTTCAGGGACTTCCCTGGTGGTTCAGTGTTTAAGACTCCGAGCTCTCAAGGCAGGGGCCAGGGTTCGATCCCTGGTCAGAGAACTGGATCCCACATGCTGCAACTAAGACCCAGTGCAGCCAGATAAATTTTAAAAATAAATAAAGTACAATAAAAGTTACTTTCATAAGATATGTTGTAATGGAAGCAGTATTATAAATGGATGGAGTTCCCAAGGGTGAGCCTATCAACGGGAAAGGAATTTGAGTCCAAGATAGAGCCTCAAAGACGTGATGTAGCAGAGAGAAGACCCCCACTTGGGCTCAAACTTTATATTGTTTTAATATTTCTGCCTTCTTACACTTTGTATCACGTTTCCAGTAAACTTTGCTTACAAATTCAAGATGAATACGTGAGCCCCAAAGTGAAAAAGAACGGCTTCGTTTGGTGGAAATAGCAGTGGCCAGGGAATGTGGGACTGGAACCCAGAGTAAGATCGGGGTGCCCTGGCGGGTGTGGCTCCTTCATGAGAAGTGGGTGAGCTGAGGATCTGGAGATACCACTCCAGCTTGGAAAGGTCTGAGGCAATAAGTTGCCAAGGATGTCTAGCCAGTCGGCATAGTTGGTGGGTGTGGAGGAAAATAGCCTTGAGTAACTGTCCCAGGGATAGTTGATTTGCATCTTTGTGGATTGTTATTTTAAAATTATATTATGTTGTAAAACTTTTATGGATTTGACCTCCTAAAGCAATCGACTGCTTTGGCTGCTATAGATCTTTGTTGTGCGTCCTGAAATAGATATTCTACTGCTACAGTTCTGACTTGATAATAATGTGTCTGTGAGCCAGTGTAATAGGGATAAAGAAAGAGCCCTGTCTTTGCTTCTGATAAAGAGAGGGCACTTCAAGAGGTCAGTTATTTCTAGCTGCTTGAATAATAGTCATAAAAAGTTTATATACACATTAAGATTTCCCTTTATCTCATTTCCTTGAACCAGATTGCTTTGTTTGTTTTAATCAAGTCACTGATCATAGGATTAAATTTTAGAGCTTTACCTTTCATGCGACCTTAACATCAAAAAATTTAGTTGAATATTGCTTTCCTGTTTTGCCTTTGTTGATTTCTTCTCTCAAGGATTTCTGATTGTTGGTTAGATATGATTTTCAATAGGATTGTATACTATGAATGCATACCCACCTTTTAAAATAGCTTTGTAACTTTTATATGACTTTTAGAAATTCCTGGTTTTATAGATCTTAAAAAAAATTCAGCTCTTAAAATTACAGAAATTCAGAAACTGTAAGAAAATTTCAGAGATAAAATGCATACCTAAAATTGATTTTGAAATTTTTTTTTTAATATTCCTATTAAACAAATGCCCTTGGGACATATCTGTAGTATAGTGTATGTACAATATAGTAGAGAGAAATTTTACTTGTTTCTACAAACTGATTAAGTTCTTAATAAAATTTAGTGTGTGCTACCTATGACTTTTATGACCTCATCAGAAATTACTATTGTATTTCAAATAAGTTGGATTTTGATACCAAAGTAGATTGAAAATTATATTTAAAAAATATATATATAGTCATGGTGAGGAAACTATATAGTTTGAAATTTCTACCATAAAACTTATTACTCAATTCTAATGATAAACACAACTTTTAAGTATATAACTAAAAGCAGTAGGATTTATTAAAGTTCAGTAATTTGGTAACACTTTTTCTCCCCTACTCTTTAGATTAAGCACAGATATTACAGAGAGAAGCGTTGTAAACTTTTACCCTGTGGACCCAGCAGATGACTTGGAATTACAGGACTCCACACTAAAGTATGTTGACTTTTCTATAACAGTATATTTTCTCTTTTTACATTGAAATATTTTTGCTTTAAATTATATTTATATCTTTTTATTCTGTAATTCCTACAGTGGTCAAATACAGCTGGAGAGGTCTCCAGAATGTGAGGTAAGGCTGCTCTTGGATGAACCAGAGTTCTGGTGCAGTATTCTGCCGCTGAAGAGTGGCTACCATATTCTGTCAAGATGTATCATGGGGTAGAACATTCTTTATAACACTTTGGCCACCTGATGCGAAAAGCCGACTCATTGGAAAAGACCCTGATGCTTGGAAAGATTAAGGACGGGGGAAAGGGGGCAACAGAGGATGAGATGGTTGCCTGGCATCATTGACTCAATGGACATGAGTTTGAGCAAACTCCAGGAGACAGTGAAGGACAGAGAAGCCTGGTGTGCTGCAGTTCATGGGGTCACAAAGAGTCAAACACGACTGAGTGACTGAACAAGAACTTTCATTAGTGAGATCAGTATTCAGATTTGTTCAAGATCTGGTTTTCAATTTTTTTATACTTTTAGCTTCTTTAGTTTTCCTGCTTATCAATTCTATTTCACCTCCCACTGAAGATGAGAGTTGACTGTTTCCATTGAATTCTCTAAGTCTTTATGTCAGACAGTTTTAAGTCAGGCCATGGCAAATAAGACCCACAGGGAAACCTGGCTCTGTCGGACACTGGAGGTAGTACCAGCCAGTGCCAGCAGCCTATGAACTGACCAGCTGAATGTAAACTAGGAAAGACTTTAAAGATAAGGGTAAGTGATTTGAGAAACATCTAGGAGGATTAAGAGACTAGCAAAGATAAACTGATGGGGGAATTTGGGGACAGGTTAAGGTAGGTTAGGTAGCTATGTAGGGTAAAATTCAGGTGGCTGCAGAGAAAGCAATTTTGACATAAAACTAGAGATAAGCTTGGAAGGTCCCAAAGATAAAAGGGGGGAGAGAGAGAGGTCTGAGTCAGTGACATGGGAGTAAAACATTGGTTACAGCCTGTTTCATCCCTTCTTACTGAATGGGTTTAGGATGGCTAATTTCAATACAGCCAACTTATGTTGCTTGAGCTATCTGAACAGGTACCATAGTAAAGCAGTCTCACACTCTTAAGTAGCTAAGTCTCTGTGTTAAATAAGTAGGAAAAGAGCTATAGTTTAAAAACCCATGTTCCTAGAGAATATGGTTTCATAGTTGAGTATTGTGATTTGGGATTACATTGAGTTTTCTTTCCATTTCAAAGGCTTGCTAACTATGGACTCGCGTGGGCTACCTCTCTAACTTCCTTGATTTTCTGTAAGTTAGGATCCATCTTATAACTCAGGACACCTGACTTTAGCTGTGACTGTTCCTCTGCTCTGTCCTTAGAGTCACTGCACTCCCTCCTCCCCAAGTGGAGAGTCACTCAATGACCCAGGAGTGGGACATCAGGGAGCCTCTTAGGTGAAGGCTGTCCTGGGTCTAATTCATGAGGCCCTCCTTTTGAGACATGCTCCTTTTGATTCTGTTCAGACTTACTTTTGTATTTGGCTTTTTACTTGGAAATAATTATAAAAGGTTAAAAAATTACAGAGGTCTGCAAAAAGTTACAAAAAAATTATAACCTTTTACCCACATTTTCTGTAATTAACATTTTACCACTTTTGCGGTATCTGTCTCTCTCTTCCTCCCCAGAGTTCTTTTTCTGAAAATTAAAGGATAAGTTTTGTACGTCATAGTCCTTTTCCCTAAACATCTCAATGTACCTTTCCTAAGAATAGGGATTTTATCCTATGTAACTCGACTTCAGTTATCAACTTCATAAATTTACACTGATAAAATAGTTTCGTCTAATATGCTCTCCATAGTCCAAATATTTAGATTGATCTAATGACGTTTTTCACAGCACTTTTTCCGCTTTAGTAGGATCCAGTTTAGAATCAATAGTTGTCAGGTACCTATAGTTTCCTTTATTCTGGATATTTCTATAACCTTTCTTTGATTTTTTATGACCTTAAAATTTTAAAGAATATAGTGCTCTTCTTTTTTAAAGAATGAACTGCCTCTTATTTTGTGGGACAGAAATCCTTCATATTTCCTCATGATCAGATTGAGTCTCTGTGTTCTTGTCTGGGATGCTGCCCAGGTGACATGGTGTCCTTCTCAGGGTATCACCTTCAGAGGCACATGTGAATGTCTGAGCTTCACTGGTGATGGTAACTTGATCACCCAGTGGACGAGGAACTTGATTTCTCCACCATTTGAGTATTGTTTTATTTCCCCTTGCAACTAGTAGTCAGTGAAGAGATACTTTGAGACCATGGTAGAATCCTGCTGCAGACCCACTTTTTTAATCTTTTTTTTTGGCTGTGCCGCATAGCACACAGAGATTCTCACTAAGATGTGGGACCTAGTTCCCTGACCAGGGGTTGAACCCACGCCCCCTGCATTGGAAGCACAGAGTCTTAACCACTGGGCCACCAGGGAAGACCCTGCAGAACCAGTAAAATAGATGCCCTCCTCTGTGCATGATTTTAGGAGTATCAGGAAGACACCAAGCCTCTAGGGGAAAAAAATCTCCATTCCATCTCTGATTTACAGTGTTAATTTGTGTTTTTTTTTTTTTTTTCCTTTTTGGTGGAACAAGGAGTCACGTTTGGTGTAAGGAATTCTTATTCCTTATCTTCCTTCTTTGGGCAATTCTCTGTCCATGACAGATATGTCTTCATGATTTTAAAAAGGGAGGGAGAATTTCTGGCTCCGGTGGAAAAAGAAAAGTCACAAGAAGGAGGAATGGAGAAGAAAGTGGTGGATGAGCAAGGCCAGTACCCATGATATGGGTGGAACTTAAGTGGGCCCCTCCTTTATGGTCTGGTTATTTCTGTATTATTTCTTCCACCCAATTCAGGAAGAAATCAGTTTCGTAAGCAGAGTCTTGAATCAGTTAGCCAGTCTATGTTGAGTCCTTGTGCTGGATGTGGCCTTGTTTTTAGTACCCAAGACTGGAATAGGAAGGAGATGAAGTTGCCCTCACTTTTAAGGCATTTTAAAAATTGTGGAGGAAAGAAGCCATAGATATTGAGAAAGCAGAAATGACTGTGAGATGGCCCATAATCCTGGGTGTTTTAGGTACTCTGGGATAGTAGGGGAAGGGATAAGAGTTTAAGGAGAGAGAGATTAATCTAGATTTCAAGGGCGATTTGGATTTGGATGGGTCCCAGGAGGCCGTGCTGGGCAAGACAGCGTGGCCATGATGGAATCAGCATGAAGCATAAACCGGACAGAAACACCACGAGAGAGGCTGGTGCCCAGTTACATTGGTGAGACCAAGATTGTGAAATGCCTTGTAATTAGCACACCGCATTCTCTTCCTTTTAACACACTTTAGTTGACTGTCCCCATTAAGTGTGGGTAGCACTGGCATCCATCCAGGAAGAACTACAAAGTATACTCTTATACATAAATAAATGTCCAGTGGGGAAGGATGGTGGAGGAGCACAGGGAAAATTGGAGAACAGAGTTTCTGATAGAGAATCAAAACTGCAACTTACTTGTTAGCAGTTAAGACATTTAATTAGGTAGGGAAATCAATGACATTTTATTCTAAAAATATGTTATTCCCTTGAATTTGTCACAGTTGGGAATGTTTTTTAATAGCAGTCCTCAACAATAGGAATAGACATCTTAAATTTTTACTAGTTTGGTGATACGTATGAACATGTTTATATTAGTTATCACCAAATTTTTTATAGGGCGGATCAATGGGATTTTGTTGTTGTCATTGGCCATGTCGCAAGGCTTATGGTATCTTAGTTCCCTGCTGCTGCTGCTAAGTCGCTTCAGTCGTGTCCGACTCTGTGCGACCCCATAGACGGCAGTCCACCAGGCTCCCCCTTTCCCTGGGATTCTCCAGGCAAGAACACTGGAGTGGGTTGCCATTTCTTTCTCCATTCGTTCCCTGACCAGGAATCAAACCTGGGCCTTCGACTGTGAAAGTGTGGAGTCCTAACCACTGGACTGCCAGGGAATTCCCTGGGGTTCTTGATTACCTTATAAAAAAGGCAGATCTGGGTAAAATAAACTATTGAGTTTTCTCATTGGTTGTCAAAACAAACTGATGTTGAATTGATAGCATAGGACTTTCCTAGGTTCAGGCGTGTTCGTTCATTAAAAAGCTCCCAGTGAGATTTTGTGTATTTGGGAACTACTGCCTTGGGCCATTTCTGAAAACCCTTATGCTCTCAGCACGTGGGAGCCTGCAGGTTACTGGGGAACCTGGCAAGCTGATGTTCACAGGTACTTTGGGCTGAGCTCTTTACTCTGGGAAATCCCTTTTTTAGTTTGTATATTTTAGATGTATTTTTCTGTGAATATAGCTGCATGTTTTTAGAAAGTGTACAGTAAGAATGGCCTACTTAACTACAAATTAATTCTATGTATTAGGCATTGTATCCCTGTGTGCCAGGGATATGATAGAAGTCAGACTCAGTTCTTGCCTTAAAAAGTTTATAGTCTGATGGAACATACCATGCATTTTTTTTCTTCCTTTAGGCGCAAAATGACCTAACATTACAGAGTAATGGGAGCGAGTATTCTCCCAATGAGGTAAGTTTCCTGATGATTAATGAAAGCTGAGGTGTTTTGTGAAACCTGAATTGGAATATCTTTTACAAAAATCTGTAATCTGAGACTGTTGTGATTCATGAGTTAATTGTATTGCAGAATCTCGGAGGGAATCTCTCATTAGCTCTCATAGCCTGATCCAGCCCTATCCATAATTAAAGACTCATTTTATAAGATATATTTTGAAAATTAAATATAGCAGCGTTTTTATAGAAAGCAGAGTGAAAATAGCTCAAATAGGCAACATTTAGAATGTCTTGTTAACCATAACTGATCCATGGGGTTTCCACATAGCTGAGACATCTGCTCAGTGTCATCTGTTTTCTCATCTCACTGTGTTATGAGATTCTTTATCAGATGTGCCCTCTGTGAGGTGATGTATGTGTGTGCTTGTGTGTGTGTGGTACACGTGCATGCGTGCACTTGAATGCACACATCTATTCTGGAGCAGAAAAGGATTACCAGTATCACACGATTATGAACTCTTTTATAATGAACATATAAAAATTGAATAAATCTGCCCCCAAATAACATTCTGTTGATTCTACCACAAGAATTTGCAATGTGAAGATGCATCCGTTATCATGTTTTTTAGTCAGGACTTCCTCACAGCAGCCAGTGCAAGGAGGTCGAGGTTTTGTTGCAACCCTTGATCCTGGAGAAGCATGCATAGTTCTGCTCCAGTTCTTTAAAAAGTGTCCTTTCCTTCTAACACCACAGATGAGAGAGAACTCCCCCGCCAGCTCTCCGACCAACACCAGCACAGCTCTGTTTGGCCTGAAACCTCGATCAGGTAAATGGAAACCTCAGTGTTCTTGCCCACGTGAAACAACTCCGGAGTTTCTCTTTAGCCTTTTGCGTGCATTTGTTATAGTGGGAGCAGCCTTGTTAACGCTGGTGAGTTTGAATCCTGGCATCAGAACCTTGCTACAGCTTGGCGAGGCCAGATTTTCAGGCTCTGTTGTCAGTGTGTCTCCTCTTAAGGCTGTGTTATCAGTAACAGAGCAAAGAGAGAAAAATGTTGGGGCATGTAAGTGGCAAAGAAATGCTTTTTGGATAAAATAGCCACCCCTTTGCCTCGGTGGCTGCTGGTACCTTGCTGCATGAAGGATGGTGACTCTTTGTGAGACACCCCTCATTTGCTCTCTGG
Source organism: Bos taurus (assembly GCF_002263795.3). Classification (NCBI taxonomy): domain Eukaryota; kingdom Metazoa; phylum Chordata; class Mammalia; order Artiodactyla; family Bovidae; genus Bos; species Bos taurus. Next base: position 16,667,243 of record NC_037339.1, read on the forward strand.
ACCTTGGAAAGGTCTGTGTGATTACTCCTGTGACAGGGCAGTCATTCCAAGACTCACGTGAGTGGTCAGAGAGATTTTAAAGGTCTTTTCTGGTTATAGTACCTACTTTATTTTAACTTATTATTAGTAGTTGCTTCTCTGTTTTAATATTTTTCATTCTTAGGTCTTTTGCAAATATTCTGTACCAATGCTTTTCAGTTAAGTGCTAAGAAGGCACTCAGATTCTTTAAGCAAAAGGTAGTAAAGAACTTAGATATTCTTGGGTTTATTAGTAAAGCATTTTGGCAGCAGTTGCAGATACACATATGTATAATTTTTTACCCATAGGAAAAAAAAATATAATTCTTTTATAAAGGGATGTTTTTTCATTTTTGGAGGAAGTTGGTTGATGGGTAACGTGTGGCCAGGTGTAAAGGTTTCCTGGCATTTTGAATGGACTATAAGACAAAGCTATTTGAGAACATGCTTGGGTGTGTGGTGGGGCTTAGGAAGTGTTTTATGGAGAGCCGAACTGTACTTGAAATTGGACTCAAATGACTAGCCTCACCATTTACAGACCTGAGTGTATACAGCCAGATATGGGCTGGGCTTCAATTTGCAAGGTCTCAGGTTGTGCTGGGAGGAATGGGGGCACCCATGCCTTGAGTGGTGATCTACCAGGAATGTTCTCTACACACCGAGGGCCTCATATTTGGCTAGGCTTTCTCCTGTCCCTTATAGGCAGTTTTAGACAATTTTAAAAGTTCTTATAACTGAGCAAATCAAAAGTTGAACGTATCTCCACAGAATAATATTCTTTTAAATGTGCATCTTTGTAGTTTAGTCGTAAAATTGTCTCCATGACTTTTCCAGTTCTTTTTATGGGGTCCAAATTCAGCTTATCAACTTTGTGCCCACACTGTTGAACCATTTCTGATTCTTTGCAGTGGTGAAAACTAAGTGAAGTATTCATTTTGAATAGCAGGAAACAAAGATAATTTCCCCTCCTAGCTTCCAGCCTTTCTATAATGCTGACTAACCAGTGTGGAAATTATGCTAGCTGTTGAAAGCTTTGTGGAGTTTGTTGTAAATAATACTGATTTTTCTTCAGGAACATCAGATGGCATGTTGGAACTTTATGAAACTAGCATCATCTATTGGGAATGTTTAAAATTTTATTTATTAAGTTTAAAATATTACAGTATGTATTTTTGACATTTTCTGGAAAATATATAGTAATCTTAATTGAAGGTCATATCATTCTTTTTGATTAAGTAGCTTTGGATCTTTAAAAAGTGATTTTTATGTTAAAATTAAGTATATGAATTCATGTGATTTCTGTGTTATAAATAAAAACAGACTCTCAAATCAGAAATTTGGAATAGAAACTTAGATTCTTTGAGTTGGCTGGTAGTTTTTTCCAAAAGAAATTTTTTTTCTATGTTTTCCTCCAAGGAAAGACAAATGTATATATACCCAAATAGTCATTCCTAGAAACATGTCCATGTATTTTACCGGCCTTGCCTTAAGATTGAATAAAAATTGTGTAGGTATTTTCTAAATATCAGAAACTACTATATGAATAGTGCCCCCAAAAGAGATGTTATTTCATAAATGACCAACTTAGAAGTTCTTTGAACTGATGGATATCTATTGGTTAATTGTTGTTAAGGAGACTCAACTAGTGTCCAAAATTGGTTTTATACTGATCAATATCTAAGACAATGGTTCAAGGGTTGAGCAGAGTTGACTAGATTCAGCTATCATTATAGATGTCTTTAAAGAGAAATTTTACACTGCCTTGGGAAAAAAAATTCACCAACTGTAAATGCTGATTCTATAATAGCTTTATTTATAAATAATAGACATATTTACACATATTAAACTTTGCATAGCCAACTTTTATGGTGAGTCATATTTGCTAAAATTATTTAGAAGGTCTTCGGGAAAGGTATCTGGTAGGGCTTTTGCTTTTTATCTGCATAGTCTATGGGGGCCCCTTCTTTCCGCTGACATGATTCATTAGTGCTCTAAGTCTGGGCTTGAGAACTGTTAACGATGAATGATATTAACTGCATGCAAAGTCTATGATTGATAAGTACTAACACTCAGTTTTTTATCGTTCTTTTTATTCCATGCGCCATCTTTCATTCTCCTGCTGTATTGTACATTTGAAATTAAATCCCATAATTTGAAATTCGCTTCATTTCCATACAACCCTTATGCCATTTGTGAAATGCTGCCGCCCCTTTGGTTTTTCCTGGTCCTTGCGCGACTGTACGCGGACTGGCTCTCTCGCTCTCCTGCAGACCCAGCCCTCACTCTTCCTCCTATCTCCTTCAACAAACTTACACAGGCACAAACATGGGACAGCTCTAGCTACTGTGTTCCCTCTGCAGGAGACAGTGACAATGGTAGGTGGCTTTGTACCTGTTCTTCAATGTGCTCATTAATAAGCCAGTGAATGAATGTACTGAACATTCATTTCTGTGCAGCTGAAGATAGAATGCGTTCTCCTGCATGCCTGACTTCAGAGATAACAGTAAACCTGGAAAGTCCAGAAAAATGCATGTGCATTGTTCTCTGGCAGTTTGTTAAACTATGTTTAATTATCTTGAACATTCTGAATTTTGGAAGGACTGTACAATAATTTCTTCTCTATTCTTTCTGCTTGGGTTTTTTTTTTTTTTTTTTTTGGTGTGTTTGCTTGCTTATAAAAATTTGGGTTTTTGTACATTTGGATAATCTCTTCTGAACTAATGCTTTTGGAGTTTATAATAATAAATAATAAAAAATAATAATCTTTTATTATCTAGGCTTCTGATAATGAGATTTTTTAAAGTAATTAAGATACACTGTGACTGATCTGAAAGGAGTGCACTGAGAATGGTTAGAAGTAAGGAATTTCTAAAAACGAAGAGAAATCACTTGCTTTTTTTTTTCTTTGAAAATTATTTGCACATTTTGACTTTTGATAACTTCAGCCCTTTCATCTATATAATATTCAAGAGGGCTTCCCTGGTGGCTCAGTCGTAAAGAATCCCCCTGCCAACGCAGGAGATGTGGGGTCGCTCGCTGGGCCCGGAAGAGCCCCTGGAAAAGGAAAAGGCAGTGGAATCCAGTATCCTTGTCTGGGAAATCCCACGGACAGAGGAGCCTGGCATGTTGCCGTCCATGGGGTTGCAAAAGAGCTGGACACGACTTAGAGACTAAACAACAACAAATATTCACGAGTGGTAAATTGGCTTGAGAATCAAATGTGCAAATAAAAAATTGAGGACACCCAGCTAGGATTAATGTGGATATTGTTTGATCTCGTGCCACTGTATATCTAAAGTAGCCTAAAAGATGAAAATAAAATACATATAGTTATTTAGATACACTTACTACAGATATCTCAGTCTCCATATTGATCTGTTAGTTCAGATCTTAGGCATTTGACTCCAAGATACAAAGCAATAAAAGTAATATTGAAAGAAATAGAGAATATGATTCATAGGGAAGAGAAGTGATGTGTGGGGTAAAACCACTGCAAACACAAGAAGATATATTTTCTAAGTTATTTTTTTAATCTCAATATCAATATGTTACATGTAATGAATAGAAACCATATATGTAAAACATTTGTTGTGATTTCTGGTCGAAATTCAACCAAAAAATGCTTTTTTCAGACTTCATTACATAGAAGGATAATGTATATTTTGGCAGGTTAGTATTCTTGCCTGGAAAATTCCATGGACAGAGGAGCCTGGTGAGCTACAGTCCAGAGTGTTGCAAAGTGTTGGACATGACTGAGCACACATGCACTCACTATATCTTTCCTGATATTATCACTATATCTTTCCTTTTTCTAGACCTCTGTAGCAGAAGGCGTTTTATCTGATAGTACTGGAGAAGGCAATGGCACCCCACTCCAGTACTTTGCCTGGAAAATCCCATGGACGGAGGAGCCTGGTGGGCTGCAGTCCATGGGGTCGCCAAGAGTCGGACATGACTAAGCGACTTCCCTTTCACTTTTCACTTTCATGCCTTGGAGAAGGAAATGGCAACCCACTCCAGTGTTCTTGCCTGGAGAATCCCACGGACGGCGGAGCCTGCTGGGCTGCCGTCTGTGTGGTCACACAGAGGCAGACACAACTGAAGTGACTTAGCAGCAGCAGCAGTTACAAAAGGAATTTTATTATTTCATAGATTTCTAAAATTTCAAACCAAAAGCAAGTGTGATTAAACAACAATAACAAGGAAACCAAAGTTCCTTCTTGTATCACCCCACTTTAAATCCTGGGAATTGAGGAAGGCTAAGTGGGAACTTTCTTGATAAACTATTCCTTTACTTAAAAATAAAGGGGAGAGAATCATTTTCATTTCTCAGAAAGCATGGCTAGTTATGGATCTGATGATGTTTAAAGGGAATAAAGCCTAGAATGAAAGATTTATGTGTGATTTGGTATTTCCTTAGGAATTATATCTGAAAAAGACTTTTTAAAGCTAGGTAAGATTTAGATGTAGCAGTAAAATTTCTATCTTTATAAATGAACCAACTAAAACAAGAAAGGTGGGGTGACCTGCCTAGCTCACGCTGCTAGATAGAAGGGGAGCTGGGGCCATGCCCAAGGGTCCAGTCTCCTCTCCACCATCTCTACCTTCACATCTACAGCTGTTTATTGAGGATTCTTTGTGCAAGATACTTTGTGCCAGATAAAGTCTTAAGATTTCCATAGAAAATAATCACTGTGAAAATCTTCCTGAAAATAAAATAACCATCCAATACTTATATGATATTTTTCCTATGAGTGAAAATTCTAGGGATTCACATGTAGGTATTATAGTGTACTACACACACACACACACACACACACACAAAATAACAAAGGGATTGTTTTCAGTATTAATCTACCCGGGTCAGACATTGGGTAGTTGTTATTTTCCCCTTTTTGCAATTTGCCTACAGTATGCTCTAGGGAAGGGATAATTTTCTGTTAATTATCTGATAATTTTCTGGCAGCAGAAGTCTTTTCAAATATTTGTGTAGGTTCCCAAATCTGACCTTTCAAATACAATCTTCATTCTCTTTGAGCTAAATGTTGCCTTCTGATTTGAATACATTTTCCAATACATTTAAAGTTTTTTTCAAACTAAACTTTTTATCTTGTATTGGCATATAGCCGATTAACAACATTACGGTAGTTTCAGGTAAACAGCAAAGGGGCTCAGCCATACATACACACGTGTGCACCCTCCTCTAAACCCTGCTCCCAGCCAGGTGCCACCTAACATTGACTAGAGTTCCCCGTGCTATACCGTAGGTCCTTCGTTGGTTATCCATTTTGAATATAACAGTGTGTACATGACCTTCCCAAACTCCGTAACTATCCCTTCCCCTCCCGCAGCAACCATCAGTTCATTTTCTAAGTCTGTGAGTCTCTCTCCGGTTTCTTCCATGGGGTCGCAAAGAGTTGGACACGACTGAGCGACTTCACTCACTCATTCAATTACTTTACAGTATTGTGGTGGTTTTTGCCATACATTCACATTCTCTTTCTGTTTTGTAAGTGTTTTTTAATTAATGAAGAAACACTGTATGCATCCCCAAGTATGTGAGCTAAAGTTGGAAGAGGGAAATAGCCTACTTTTATGTTGCTCTTCCTGGTTACTCTGAAACAGTAGATCCCATTCAGTGCCCCTCATGGCATCTCAAAGCTGATTACCCCATCAGTTTTGTTTCCTCATAGTTGCTCCATTGTCCAGTATCTGTGGTTATCTCAACCTGTGAAAATAAATGGCATCATATTCCCACTCTACCCAGCATGATGCAACTTGCCTTTCATTTATGATTTTTATTAATTACTTTTGGTAAAGTTGGCTTGTTTATTTCTTGTTCACTGTCATGCTTTATATTAAAATTCCCACTTTTTAAAAATGACTATTGAAGTAAAATTATTTAAAGAAACACATTTGAAATAATAAATATTGCTTTCTAATATTTTGTTTCAAATATATGTCATTTCAAATTCCCATATCTTCCCTAAACTCATTCTTCAAAGAAATAAAAATGACAACTGGCTAGGAAGTCCTCGGGAGTTTGAATTTCTACAGTCCTCAAAGTCCTGCCTCCTAAAATGGCTGGAGAAGGATGTGGACCTGTGTCTCTATGTCTGCCCCCTGGGGCTGGAGAGGGCAGCTTCACTTCAAGTTGTTCTTAACTTGAAAGCTTCACTTCCGCTCCTTCTCTTGTGCTCTTTTACTACTCTGCTGCTTTCTTTCCTTTCCCCCTTCATTTTGAAATGAAAATTGTTCCTGCCTTCCTTTGAAGTATTTTCTCTCTTTCATTTTCAACAAATTGGTGGGTGCTAATTTATACTTAAAATTGATCTTTAAACTGTCACTGGAAAGTGAATGAATGGACGGACATACCTATCTTGGGCCAGTTTTCAGACATTTTCTGGAATGTTTTTACCATAATCTTGCACTTCTAGGTATTTTTTTCCCCATTATAAAAATGAGGAAACTGAAGCTGGGAGGGGTTGTGGTTCTCAGCCCTGGCTTTATATGAGAATCACCTGGGCATTTTTCAAACAATGGCTGCCTGTGCCCTACACTCAGAGACGCTAATTTATTTGGTGTACCATGGAGTCTTCGCACTGATTATTTTGCTGACTTGATGTTCTGTTAAGCAGGTAAACACCCCTGGGTTAAATAAACTGCCCAAGACAATAGAGAAGAAATTTGAGCCTTCTGAGGGCAGAGAATTTATCTAATTCATTTTTAGGCACCAGAGGGAATAAATGAATGTATTAATCAGATTTCTGATTCACATTAACTGGATCTACAACTCATGATACTTTTTCAAAGCCACCCTATTGTTGCCCTTGAATTGGTATGTCTTTAACATCACACCCTGTCCAGATTTTTTAGTTTCCAAGGGGAAGTGGAGAGCTGAATTCCAAACCTCATGTGTCCACAGAGAAGAAATCTGGAGTTAAATTTAGATAATAAAGGTTAATAATATCCACTAATAATTTCTATGCAAAATGCTTTTCTTGTAAGAGCATTTCAGGGAATTTTTAGAGGAGTGGGCTTTCTTTGCTTAACTGAAAGGTACTTTTATAACATTTTAAAAAATAGTTTCTTGTGCACATCCTTAAATATCTGTTGAAAGTTGCTCAGTCGTGTCCAACTCTTTGCGACCCCATGGACTATGGCCTGCCAGGCTCCTCTGTCCATGGAATTCTCCAGGCAAGAATACTGGAGTGGGTAGCCGATCCCTTCTTCAGGGGCATCTTCCCAACCCAGAGATTGAACCCAGGTCTCCCACATTGCAGGGGGATTCTTTACTGTCTGAGCCACCACGGAAGCCCAAGTAAACTGGAGTGGGTAGCCTATCCCTTCTCCAGGGACTCTTCCTGACCCAGGGATTGAACCGGGGTCTCCTGCATTGCAGGTGGATTCTTTACCAGCTGAGTTACCAGGGAAGTTCCAGTATCTGTTGAGTGCCTACTGTGTGTTAGGCATGATGCACTTTACTGTGGACACAGTTCTGAAAAAGACAGACTAAATCTCTGCCTTTGTGGAACTTTTTATTTTGCAGTCTAAGGCATTCAAACCTGGAAACTAAGCTTTAGGAGATTTCTCAGGTGACTGCTTATATCAGGGTAGGGTAATCTGTGTCAAGGTACTCTCCAGATAGACTGATCTTTGTTTTCTTGCTTGTTTTTTAAGATGTTTTGATGTGGACCATTTTTTAAAGTCTTTTCTGAATTTGTTACAATACTGCTTCTGTTGTTTATGTTTCTTTCTTACTTTTTTTTCTTTTTTTTCCTATGAGGCATGTGGGATCCTAGCTCCTCCACCAGAGATCAAACCCACACCCCTTGCATAGGAAGGGGAAATCTCAATCTCTGGACCACCAGGGAAGTCCCAGATAGTCTGATCTTTGAATGAGGGAGTTTTTGAAACACTTTTTTTTTGTTGTTGTTTATTCATCAAACAAGCTGCTTTCTTGGACAGGGGTAGAAGTTTAAATTGGAAACAGACATAAACTCTGTATTAGAGAGTCCTATGGAGAAAATCAGATCTGTACTGTGAGACAGAAGGTGATGAGTACCATGAGAGGCGCAGATAAGGAACGTTGCGCATTCATAGCTGACAGACCATTCCCAGGTCGGGGATGAAGACGATGAAGAGAGTGGAGGAGGAGGTAGAGATAAGGGGAAAGTAGTAGAATTTGACCTGTACCTGCAGAATGAATTTGATATTCTTCCTAAGCATATTCATCATTCCCTGCAGAATTTTTGCTTAGAAATTTGTCTCTGTATTTCTGAGTATGAGCAAAACTGCAAGTATGAGCAAACCATCCTTTTCATTCTTTGAATGTTATTTGATACATAGTAACTAACCAGCGAAGCAGGACTCATTTTTTCCCTGCATCTTATTTCTCCTATTTCCTTGGCTTTTCCTGCCCCTTAGGCATATATACGTGTGTTGACACGTCCTTCCCGGGTGGTTCAGTGGTCAAGAATCTGCCTGCAGGAGCCCCAGGAGACATGGTTCTATCCCTGGTCAGGAGGATCCACTGGAGGAGGAAATGGCAGGTCACTCCAGGATTCTTGCCTGGAGAATCCCAAGGACAGAGGAGCCTGGTGGGCTACAGTCCATGGGGTCGAAAAGAGTCGAATACAGCTGAGCACACACACACATAAACACACACTCACTCCCTCATATACACCCTCCCTCTGCTCTCTTGTCCCAGCTTTTTTTCCTTCTTATTTACATTAATCAGTGTGGCATTTGCTTTGAAAAATATTTACTATAACAAGGCGGCTCTTGTAGCCTCAAGTTAACTTTTATTCCCCTGAATTAAGTAGGGGAGTTCTTAAATGTAGTGACAGAAAATTAAGGAAAACTAGAATAATTCCTCCATAGATCAATTTCCTGAAGCTCTGACCAAACTGGTCACTGTATTTATTATTTAAATATGGCTTGAAAAGAAAAAAAATTGTAGATAGTATAATCAGAGCTCCTATAATGATCCTATGAAAATTAATTCTGTCATAACAAACATGTGCTCTGTAGATTTATCAGTCTAAATAATTCATTGTAAATTCTCATATATTCTACAATAATTAATCTATTTAGAAAACTCGTAGTAGTCAAATTTCCAATAATTTTATATACATTGGAAGTGTTCATTTAAAAAATAACAGTTCACATATGTTTTAACATTTTTTAACTGCTTATATTCATAAAGCAAATACCCAAGCATGCATTTTGTATTTTTTGAGATGTATGGGCATTTAAGATGAAAAGCAAGACCAGGTATTTAAAACCCAGACACCATTGTGTTATCTTGTTATCTCACATAGGGTTCTAACAGGGCATAGATACTTGAAGAGTGTCCTGTTAACCAAAAGCTCACAGTTAATTTAACTGCCTGATAGCTTCGTATTCAGAATGAAGTCTGCCAGTAAAAACATATTGGAAATATTAAACATGTAGTATTAGATAAGATTGCCCCCAGAAAAAAAGCCGAAGGAAAATAAAACCTCCAAAGAAAACACTGGATTTGTTTAAACAGAGCTGGGGCTCCCCCTTGCGGACCAGTATGTGTATTACTCAATTAAGTCCACATTCCTTGACTTTTTTGGTAAATTTGGTTGATTTCTTTTCTTTGAGGGTGTGGATTTTTTCTGGACTTTCCATTTTAATGTATCTCTCTTCTGATCACTAAGTTTAAGTAGGTAGATTTTTTGACTGGGCTCCATATGGTGCAAAGGCAGCTTTATCTCATCTCTCCCTGCTGATTGGTCTACCCTACTTCCTCGGCCTGCCTTGCCTTTATTTTTGAAACAGTTGGTCTCACTTCCTGTGGGGTTTGGTTTTTGTGGGTCTTGGTGACAAGACTTTGGCTCTTTCCACCTGTGACTTCCTTAGGGGGCTTGAGACAGAAGCCCAGGCCCCAGGCTGACTTCTCTCTGAAGTTCCAGAAGGTGTTTCATGTACAGTAGTCATCCCGTTGCTCCATTAACTTCTGTAAGTCAAGGATTTCTTAAGATGTGTCAACTTTCTGGTCCTCTGTAGAGCGCCAGAATGCTGATTCAAATATCCTAGAACTGATTTAGAAAGAAAATACCTAAATGTGAAAAGTATAGTGTAAGACATTCATTAAGGTGTTTTGATTCAAAGATACAAATTAGGATTAAAATGACATAGTTGTATGAATGTAGGATAATTGATTATAGGGTGGGCCCCAGTTTTTAATTCAAAGTATATTTGTAAACCATATTTAACAATAAATAAATTGAATTAGCTTTTAAAGTGGCTCATAGAGAATGTTTGTCAGAATAGAATAAACATTGCATAATCTTCTTATTCTATATTATTGAAGATATGGTGATTGAAGCAACTAGAATCGCAGTATGTCAGTGCAGCCTTCTATGTGGTACTGATTTTTAAAACTGGAGTTCTCTGCCCCAGACTTTCTGAAGCCCTGCCCCCCGCATCCTCCCATCCCCACCTCTCCCAATCTGAAAATCTATGGGACACAGAGAACCAACGACAGCTCTTAACCACTCTTTGCTCCTTCTGTGTGCATGGAAAGTTGATAGTCTTAATAAGAATCTAAAGGCAGAAAAAGATTCAAGTTTAAATCTGCCCTGTGCTTTGTATCCTGATATAAATTGCTAGAATCACTGCCCATAGGTAGAATATTTCGTGCTTTCCTGATAGTCTTTAAGAGATGTTATCCTTCAAAGTTTGAGAACATTCATTTTGTCTGCAGCCAGAGCCTTAACTCCTTCCTGAGTTGCCACTGTGAGTTGCTATTCCTGGAAGGTTGTAATTTTAAGGACCTGCAGGCAAAGATGATCTCTTAAGACTGCCTCCCATCTTGACAGCTTTTCTGAAAGCAATCTACGGTCATCTTTGAAGAGCTGACTTAGGGATGCACTTTCAGTGACATGATAGAAGCCAGAATTTCCCCTCCACGCTCAGATAGATAACGCTTGGGAGTAGGTAGTGCATATCATCACTTAGTTCTTAATCCAGGCTGATGGAAAAACCGCAGCCAACAAAATCATTAACCTGTGCTTGTTTATACCATGTAAAGCAATTCTGTCTTGTTACTTGAAACAGAGTATTCAAGTTTAATGAAAGGATTGTGAAACCTGGAGTGTAGATGAAAGCTTGGAATAGAAGCAGTGGAAAAATTAGAGGAGGAGTCTGGAATAATACCAAGGATGACCAAGCCCTTTCCTGGATTCAGCTGATCATTCGTCCACACAATGCAGAATAATTGAAAACATAATTTTCTCTAGAATATTTGAATCAAGCTTTTCATGTAAAGTCAGAATTTCCTGTTTTTGTGAGTGGTGAATGAATTATTTGGGATAAATAAACTATTTGATTCAAACATGAGCAGCCCGATATGGCAGTCTGTACTAGACACTCCATAAAGGCTTTCCCCCTTTCTCTTCTAGTGTTTCTAAGACCACAGAGAAATTTGGAATCTATAGACCCACAGTTTACGATTCGGAGGAAAATGGAACAGATGAGAGAAGAAAAAGAACTGGTGGAACAACTCCGAGAGGTACCGGGAAACGTTGTATTACTGAATAATAATTTCCAGCGTTGAAGCAGCATTCCGTATTTTTAAAAAGTAGATTTTGAAATACTTCAAACAGACCTGGTTTCAAATCTAGCCAACTCGCCTACTGACTGTCTGCTACTGGGCAAGTCACTTAACATCTCTGAGTTTGAGTTTTTTCATATATTAAAACAGTAGTTCCCATCTACCTTTGTGGGATTTTGTGAGGAATCTATGAGGTAATATAAGTAGAGATACTTAATACCTATGTATAAAAGTTAAAACTTGTAAAAATGCATTGTTATTAATTTATTTAATAAGATTACGTGACTTATTAAAGTCACTTATTAAAGTGACTTATTAAAGGATGTTTATAGTTATCCCTACTAGGCAGAATTTTCCAATGTCATATAATAGGCAAACCATTTGAGTTCCTACCAAGAGTGAAGTCTTGTGCTGGGCGCTAGGGGAGCTTTTAAGCTTGGTGATGGCAGGAGCCATGGCTGTCTTATTCCATATTGTAATTCTATCCCCAGCACAGCTCCTGGTGGCAACTGTGTATATATTTGTCCTACCCTCATGGTCTTTGTGTCTAATTAGGAGGATCTCACGTAAGTATGTGGAAGGTCAAATGGCAGGCCAAGGATCAGTTACCAAAGAACTCACTGATATTAGTTATTAAAGGCAGCATATCATGCTTTACTACATAAGTTCTTTTATATTCAAAGAGAAGTACCATAGCCATTAATTAGAAGAATATAGGAAGCTTCTTGAAGAGGTGGATTTTATACTATATCTTCTTCTTTCACTGCTGCTGCTGCTGCTGCTAAGTCGCTTCAGTCGTGTCTGACTCTGTGCGACCCCATGGACTGCAGCCTACCAGGCTTCTCCGTCCATGAGATTCTCCAGGCAAGAACCCTGGAGTGGGTTGCCATTTCCTTCTCCAGTAGCAAATGGTTATTGACTGCTGCTCTGTGCCAGGCCGTATAGTCTAGGTGATGGAGAGACAAAAGAACAAAAAGGTCTCTGCTTTCATGAGGCCTGTAGTCTATTGAGAAGAGAGAATAAGTAAGAAGGAAACAAATAAATACACAACTTCAAATAACAGTGAGTTTTACAAATGAGCAATGAATTCTATAAGTAAAATTAAAGCTGAATTTAAGGAAGGTCAGAATCTTTTTTTGTTGTAGATGATACTTCATATATATGGTTATATAAGTCGCTCAGTCGTGTCTGACTCTTTGCGACCCCGTAGACTGTAGCCCGCCGGGCTCCTCTGTCCATGGGATTCTCCAGGCAAGAATACTGGAGTGGGTTGCCATTTCCTTCTCCAGGGGATCTTCCCAACCCAGGGATCGAACCTGGGTCTCCTGCATTGCAGGCAGATGCCTTATCCTCTGAGCCACCAGGGAAGCCCCAAAAGTATGTATATAGCAGGTAGTCCGGAGGAAAGAGATAAAAACCCGGAAACTCCTCACCACCACTTTAAGCCGCTGTGGTTGACTCAGCAGTCACATCGGACAAGTCAGACCTCGGTCGTTTGCCTCGAGTATTTGGGTGTGCTGTAAACTTGGGAGGCGAACTTTCAGAGATACGTAAAAATAAGATGAGAAGTTGAGACAAGCCTCTCAAAGCGTGATATGATTTTATCTTAAAGCCTGGGTCATATTGATAGCTTATGTTTTAATTTAATTAGAGACTGAAAGCAAGGTTAGAAATAAAAAATCAGGTGTCTAGACACAGGACAGTTTTGAAAGAGAATTAGGCAACACTGTTACAGGCACTGATTTTCAAGTGCTTTACTTATTGCAGATCTCCAAATTAAGTCATCCTTTCTTACAGTGTTACCCAATTATGAGGAGCTTTTGCTGTAAAGGAGAAATTTGTATTTGAAGTTTAAAAAATGGATTTTCCTGCTTTTGAGGAGATGGAGTAGATGTACTTTTCCCCATTCCTCTCACTAAGTACAACTAAAACCCTTGGCAATTATATATAAAATAAGCATAAGAGCACTCTGCAAGGTGGAGAGAATAATTCAGACCAGCTGGGCTCCTTGGGACTAGGAATGACTCGGTGCTGAGTCCAGTGGGTTTTCTTTTTTGCTTCATCTTTCTCAGACTTGGAGCTGAAGTAGCTGGAAACTGGAAATGCTCATGGGAACAGGTTTTTTTTTTTTTTTTTAAAGTCCCAACAAAAGCCTGCTTACTTTACTCAGAGGACCAGAAAAAGGACAGCCTAGGGAGACAGAAAACTTTTACAATTTTTACATTTACAACATCTACAACAATAAATGCCCTACTCCAGCTACAGGAAACCTGTGGCCCCAACCCTACCCATGCCTGCAAAGATGGAATAGGCAGCTGACTTTCACCTCTGCAGGGATGATATCAGAGAAGGCCAAGTTGGGAGCCAGGAATTTCATCCCTACTAACTAAAAACAATCCCATCCCCTCCCACGGTGACCGTGGAACCTATACACGGGGAGCCTGGATTTCTTTCCCAGTCCCAGTGAACTGACACCAAGTGGCAATCTGCGTTTACACAGCAGCAGCAAGGTGGTGCCTTCCCACTCCCTGCCAGAGCAGTGTCCAAAATAGCTAGCCAAAAGAGAAGTTTAAATAGGGTCCAAAGTCTCATAACGTAATACCAGAAATGTCCAGTTTTCAACCAGGAAAAAAAAAAAAAAAAATCATTCATTGTACCAAGAACCAAAATGAATGTGAAAAGGTAATCAGTAGATGACAGCACTGTTACGGCAGAGATGTTAGAATTATCTGACAAAGATTTTACGGCACTCACCGTGAAGTTTCTTCCACAAGTAGTTATGAACATGGCTGAAACAAAGGGAAAAAATTGAATGCCTCAGCAAAGGAATAGATAATCTTAGCAAAGAAACAGAAGACATAAAGAAGGACCAATGGAAATTTAGAACTGGGAAATACATTATCTGCAGTGAGAAGCCCAGGGGATGGGCTCAACAGCATCACAAAGCATCAGTGAACTGTAGGAGAGAACAACAGGGATTACCTAGTCTGGGCAGCAGAGAGAGAAAAAACAGACTGAAAATAAGTGAGCAGAGCCTCAGGGACCTTTGGGAGTTACTGTAACAGATGATCTACATTCTTGTCCTGGGAGTCCTGGAAGGGGAGGAGAAGAGAGCAGGGACAAAGAGGTTCTTGAGGGGTTGGAAGTGGGTGTGACTGCAAAAGGGCAGCACGAGGGATCCCTGTAGTGAGGGATGTGTTCTATCCATGTCAGTGTCCCGGCTGTGTAGGTGCTTTTGCAGGTTGCTCCCTTAGAAGGAAACAGGGTAAAGTGTACCTGAGATCTCTCTGTATTACTTCTTATAACTGCATATGAATTCATAATGACCTCAAAATAAAACATTGCATTTTTTTAAGAAGGGAGAAAAATTGCTTTTTCAATGAAAGCATAATCTGAGAAAAACACCCCTAATCTCTCTTCTGCCCTCTGCAGGCTACATGAGATACATTATCCGAAATAAGTTTGGGTTGGATTTGAGTTTTTCATTTGATTTTTGTTTATGTTTACTTATTTTATTTACTTCTTGTTAAAATATAGTTGACTTACAGTATGATTTTAGTTTCATGTGTACAGCATATTGATTTGCTATTTTTGTACATTGCAAAACAGTCACCACCGATTTGGCTTTTATTTGTCAACTTATTCTGGTTTTCTATTTTAATTGCTAAGCCTGAGGCAATATTGAACTCAAGAAGTGATTCCATTATTTTAAAAATTCAACTGATTAAAAATTTTTAGCATAACTGAATTTATTTTTCTACAGAGGGATTTTTATTTAATATCTTTTGAAAGGTTTAAATCATGTCAGTGTTTTCCAGGTGTTCTTATCCTTTATAGTGAAACTTAAACCTCAGTTCATAAATACTCATAACTGTATTTTACCCTCAGTTGCCTGAGAGCAATTGACTTCCTTTTGATCTCTTTTCAGAGCATCGAGATGAGACTCAAGGTCAGCCTGCACGAAGACCTGGGGGCCGCCCTCATGGATGGCGTTGTCCTCTGCCATTTGGTCAACCACATCCGCCCGCGATCCGTCGCAAGCATCCATGTCCCCTCACCGGCAGTCGTAAGTAACACCATTTAAGGAAAACTAACTCTTACATAAGAGAAACTCCTTTGGAACAGGACTGCTGGTTAAAGACACTGATGGGGATCACCAGGACCCTGTTCAAATCCTCTCTTTTGGGCCCCAAACAACTTGAAAGAGCAGAAAAGGAATAGCGTGTCTGTTTTGTCTTTGGGGATTTTTTGGCCATGCTGTAGGGCGTGTAGGATTTTTAGTTCCCTGACCAGGGATTGAACCTGTGCTCCCTGCAGTGGAAGTGTGGAGCCCTAACTAGTGGACTGCTAGAGAATCCCAGGGATAGCATTTCCGAATGAAGCAACATTTTTACTATAAAAAGGGAAACTATTTCAAGTAAATCTGTAAATGAGAGACAATGAACTAGTTTCAAATATAAAGCAAATCACGTTAAATGAGTGCTCTGCTCACTAACTTTAAGACTGTAGAGACAGAGATTTATTCCTCACAAGCATTTATTTAAGCAATGAGAAGTCCTTTCGGAAAACATTTTTTGGTTGGTAGGTTCTCTTCTAATGGAATCTATTATTTTATAATTATTGAGGATTTTAGGATCACTCTGAAAAGATGTAGGTTCTGAGTAAAATATCATTAGTAACCTGTCAGGCCAGAGGTTGGTTAGCTGGTCATTAATTCAGTAATTCCTTGACTGCTAGCTGTGCTCAAGGGTTGGTTGGAGATACCAAGGAAACGGAAAAGATCAGAAAGAGTGAGTGAAGAAAAATCCTTGTTTCACTGTTGAGGAGATAAAGCCAGCACTAAAATCTTTTCCCTGTACTTCATGGAGCATGTTACCATCAAGAAGAGAGGAATCAAAGATAAGCTTGTCTTTGAAGCCCACGCAGGGTTCATTGGACAAGTAGAGAAGAACTTCTATCCACACTATTGCTGTTAGATGAAGCAGAAGAGTTTAGGGGCTAAGACTGTAGTGTTGGGATTCCAATTCCACATGGGTATGAGCCACACGACTTTGGGAAAGTTATTTAACCTCTCTTGAACTTGATTGGCTCTTCTCTGTCACAGAGCTGCTCTCATGAGGATGAAACGAGGTCCCGTACATGATAAACACGGGAATGAATGCAAGCCACTGTGATCACTAGTGTTTGTGAGCAGATTTGCAAAAGTCAGAGCTCCCAACCTCAAGGCACAGTGTTCATAAAAGGTCGCACAAGGAGTGTGTGGGATGAAAGCCTCATGTGAGGCTGCCCACTCCCGACGCCTCAAGGAAGGTGTCTCAGTGGTACTATTTGTTTTACTTTCTTTTCTCTTCGCAGTAGGAAAAATAAGCTGATGATCCCGTTTCACCTCTCAGTTTTCTTTCTATACAGTTTCACATAATTTTTGCTTCCCAAAGACTGACCACATTTTGGCTTCAGAAAACACAGGGGAAAAACAGACCAATTTGTCTTATGACTTAAATCTGCTTTAATTGCCTTAGTTTGGACAGTAAATTCTGTCCTGTAATCTAATATGCAAAAGTTTTCAAGTCCAGACAGCTATAAAGTTTGAACTGTGTACCAAATTCTCATTCAGTAATTTTCCTCAAATTATAAGAAAGAAACTATCATTCTTCAGCTCCCAATTTAAATATACAATAATTGTTTTATAAGGTATAAGAGACACTATGAATCATGTATCTATACACATTTATATATTTTGTCAGTTCTTCAGGGAAAAAAAATGCTACATTCTTTGGTTTTCACTTTTTATTTTTTTCAAATAAAAAAATTTCAATTGAAAATGTCATGTGAAATAATGCCTGATTAGAAAAAAAGAGATAATGGAGAAATGCAGGAGGAAGATAAATAATGTCTTATCCCACTCCCTAAAGACAACCACTGTTTACGTCTTGGCTTTCCTCCAACATAGAAGTTGTTTTGAATTGTGAGCTTCACATATATACTGTTTAGTAGTTTTTAAAATTTATGGAAACCTAAGTATCTCCCTGAGTCATTAAAGTTCCTCATAACCATGTATTTTAACAACTGTAAAATGTTTTGTGCTTAGTCGCTCAGTCGTGTCTGACTCTTTGCAATTTGCAACTCCATGGACTGTAGACCCCCAGGCTCCTCTGTCCATGGGGATTCTCCAGGCAAGGATACTGGAGTGGGTAGCCATGCCCTGCTTCAGGGGATCTTCCCAACCCAGGGATCAAACCCAGGTCTCCTGCATTGCTGGAGGATTCTTTAGTTTTCCTTTTTAGAAATGTTTCAGAATTTAGTCCACTTCTTAGAAATTCTTCACTGAGCATCTTGAGCCCCCACTGACCAGACCCAGCTGTGCTGTAGCCGTAGAACCTGGTCTGCTTCTTCTGTGCCTTCACTCTCCACTCCCGTGTTTGCACAAGCTGCTCTTTCTAACCTAGAAGGCTGCTCCCCACCGTGCCTCTAAATTTCTTCACCTTGAGGCATCAGCAGCCTTCTAATAAAACCTGTTGCTTTGAGGAGAAAGATAGTCATTAGCCTGGTGAATCAACCCTTAATATAGAAATATGTTTGCTCATGGGAAAAGGTGATGTTTATGGTGTGCTTTTGGAGAAGGCAGTGGCACCCCACTCCAGTACTCCTGACTGGAAAATCCCATGGACGGAGGAGCCTGGTGGGCTGCAGTCCATGGGGTCGTGAAGAGTCGGGCACGACTAAGCGACTTCACTTTCACTCTTCACTTTCATGCATTGGAGAAGGAAATGGCAACCCACTCCTGTTCTTGCCTGGAGAATCCCAGGGATGGCGGAGCCTGGTGGGCTGCTGTCTATGGGGTCGCACAGAATTGGACACGACTGAAGCGACTTAGCAGCAGCAGCATGGTGTGCTTTTAAGTAAACTAAAGCAGGTTACACAGCAGTATGATCTTATAAAAATAGCGTGTGTGTGTGTGTATCCACATGTATACATTCACATACATGTGCAGAAATTTTGCACATGTATGCAAATATGCAGAAAGTCTACATATAAACACATATCTGTGTGTGTACACACCTGTTATATCACACATGTACCTACACAGTGTCTAGAAAAATATAATCCATATATTAACAGCTGTTCAGGTGGATTGTTCCTGGATAATTTTTTTATTGTCTTCTATTTGTTTATGTATTATTTTTCTCCAATAAACACGTATTACTTGTGGCATTTAGAAAGCTCAAAATTTAACCTGTTATTTCAATTATTCCTCTTAATAACTAATTATTTTTGAATGTTGCATTTATAGCCTAAACTTAGCATGGCCAAATGCAGAAGAAACGTGGAAAACTTTTTGGAAGCCTGCCGAAAATTAGGAGTACCAGAGGTAACATCAAACTTAGTTCCAATCACTATGTTTTAGTAATGGTTTTATTTAATGTATGTTTGAACCCACTGAATAGGAATACTCCTTTGTCCCTCCTTTTTTGTGTCAGTCTTTCTTGAGGAATGATACGAATAAGTTATAAAATTTTAGTTGAAATTACTCTATTGCAGTGAAATAAAAATGGCTTAAAATGGTATGGTCAATTCTGAGGAAAAGGGGAACATTAAGGTTTTGAAATAAATGAGAAATTCCAAACTTAAAAAATGATTAGCATGATTCTCCACTCAGAGAGCAGCAAGTGCTGAAGCTTCAGGGAGCCTTCTGTGGGGTTATATAGGGTAGAATTTTGGAGATGATGTTTTTCCTTATCCAGAGTTCTTAAGCAGAGCAGATCTGTAGTTGACTTTTCACACCCTGTGGTTTTGGGGTATGTAGATCAAAATAATCAGCATTAATTGAAAATATTATAATTATTGTTCTTATCATTAATCATTACCATTAATAATAGAAGTGTTTGTATATTATTTTATAGTTTGTTAACTGTTGCACTTATGTTTTCCCCTTTAGTCCACTAAAGTAGCATAAAATGATTTCTTAGGGAGATAAAAGCCAGTCCACTCAATTTGGGTGTAATTTGACAGACTTTTCATCATTGTAATAAACAGAAATGGACAGAAATTACATTTCTTAAATGTTCCAGGATAAAGTAACTACAAATGCTAGAACATTTTTGAGCATGTGAAGGAATTATATTTTCATGTAATTCTACTCAGAGATAACAGTTAGTTATTGGAATTAGGGTTTTTTCCCTTTTCCTCCCTTTATTCCTTCCTATTTTTCAACTTGGTGAGGTTTGAAGGTGAGGGTTAGCAGTGGGCTTCTAATCTTATGTGAGGAAAAAGGGAAAAATTTTAAAGCATCTTTAAATCAAAACTGTATCAATTAAAAGAACCTTGCAAATTCATTTTGTAAAAGAGTATAATCTTTATATAATGTACTAAATGCCTTTATGATCTATCCAGATGTCTTTCAGCAGTGTTAATCTGTGTGTCCATATTGTATGTGTATATTTTACTATTGCACATACATTCCTGGCTACAAATGTTTGTGAAATTCTCATACATGTACCTCTTTTAATCATTTGATTCCATCATGGGTTAATAAGATTTCCCATGTGTGAATCAAAATTATCATACCAAGTTTCAGACTGTAAATTATTCGTGTCTGTACTCAAAAGCACTGATGAGTTATCACCTAATTCCCTGTGATATTTTAAAACTCATCAGCGTTTTCTTGGCTTACAGTGATACAAAATGAAATGGGAATGCCCTTAACTATTTATTGTGAGTAAAGGTTGATAATTATGGTTTCCTTTTAAAGTGAGGAAAAGGAAATTAAATTAGCATCAAAATGCAGAGAAAATTTTATCATAATTTCTGAATTATGCCGCTAGCACTAACAGGCAACTGATAATTCCTGAGATGATTGAATTGCAAGGAGTAAATCGTCTTTTTTTGCCAGCATTTCACTTAACTATGCTTAGTAAGAAATGCATCATTAAGGCTATTTTTGAAATTATTTTTTTAAGATTTGAGATGATTTTCAAGTTCACATGGTATATGTGTGTATGTGATTGTGTATACATCTATCTATATCCATCCTGATGGATAATTGAACAGCATTTTACTTGTAACTGGAGTAATAATACATTAAGTTCATTGCTACTAGCAAAAGTCTATTGGCTGGCTAGCAGTTGTACTTCTTTAATAAGATATGTTAAAGGGAGGGAGGAATATTCTGATGGAAACCAGAAATTGCCAATTGGAGGGCAATTGGCAGATCTTCTGTACACATAAAGGAACATGTTTTCATCTCTTGGAATGAATGAGGAATAAATTATTGGAAATAAGGAAATGTTTTCATCTAGTAATATGATACTAAGTTGGGGGAGGGTTGGAATGACTCCTTCCCACTTAGATAAGGATCCTTCTTCCACTATTTAAGATGGTTTGATGAATTGCAGTGTGTATGTGGCACACTGCAGTTCATGATTTATAGTGAAAAGGAAGTTATATCCCGAATCTAGTTGCAGAAATTTCCCCTGGCAATCAGGTATTTTAAAAGGCCGGTACTTAAGAGCAGAGGACCTTTAACATTACGTTTTCTTTTTGATTTCAAACTTAATACTTGGGTAAGAAAATATTCACTGATTGCCCAGTAGCTTAATGAATTCCTCCTAATGTGCAAGCTTGTCCTCTCTTCTCCATTCATAACTTATCTACATAAACATACCCAGAAGTCACAAAGATTGGGAATTCTGTATTTTTTAAGCTAAATATCTAATTGGCAATGATAAACCATCCTGTAGAGACTGAAAAGCCACAGCTATGCTCTAGCCCGAGTTTGTTGCCCTTTGTAATAGAATTACAGTTTGAAACTACAAACCAGAGTCAGGGTCGGCAGCTTATTCACTTTTATTAGGTTCATCTGGGTGGAATGTGGTTGCTGAGAAGTTAAAACTATTGCACATAAAGCAATACAGTGGGAAGAAAGCAATTTTTAAACTGTTCCACTTGTTATAGTTTATTATATTTTCTTTCGAAGTCTCCAGGGACACAGTCCCAAGTATCTGCCTCAGGGTTGGTCAAGGTTCATGAAGCATTTTATTGTGTGTTCAGTGGAGTGGCTTACCTATAAATGTGGCTTCTTCAAATTGGCTGCCTTCAGAATTGCAGACAGCGTGAGCCTAGTATCTCTGCAGAAGGCTAGAGTATGTAGTAGATGTGTATGGTGACTCTAGACGTCTGTTATTTGTGACGTTTGGATAAGGCTGGACCTATACGTTTCCGAGTCTAGGGCACAGTTAGGATTTGGCACAATTGATGCCAATGATAGGAGTTGACATCACAGAAAGTAGTTGGTGTTGGAGTTCTGGAGAAATTCTATTAGGGTTACACCTGGCATATTTGCCGTCTCTGAGGGATTCTGGGATGAGGTAGAGGTTTGCTAATGAGAATGCCAAGGAAAGATCCTTAAAAACAAATTGGAAATGTCCCTCCCTGGCAAGTTTCTTTCCTGGTGGCAGAGTTAATATTTCTTCAGGTAGTTGTTTCAGCCTGGGTCACTTCTCTTCCTGCTTCCCTGTGCCTTAGGTTTTTGTTTTTGATTTTGTTTTCTTTTGTTTGGGGCCAATTCCCCAACTAAAGGGACAGCACCTGGAAGGCAGGGCGTGAGGGTGAGTGCAGAGGATCTGTGAGCAGAGTGAGGGACACGAGGGGTTTAGGATAAATTAGCCGCACCTGTGTCGTTAACTGGTTATGTGCCCGGAGGCGAGCCTGTGGCAGCCTAGAGCCATTAAAGCCATTCACTGAGAACTTCTTACACCTGCCTCCTCTTCTTGAATGCTCACTGTTGAGGATTAGAAGTATTTTATTACCATACAATGAAGAAAATGAGGTCCAGAGAGGTTACACAATTTCCTAACCTCACATTTGCAGCTGGGAGGCAGCAGAGCTGGCTTTTGAACCCAGATCTGTCGGGTTCAAAAGCTTCAAGCGCCTGCCTTCTTTCTGGCATACATGGAGGGTCTCTTTGATGGAGTTCCCCTGCTCTGCAGACTGCAGGTGTTGGACTTAAGCGATAGATTAAGCCACATTCTCCAGAGCCCTGGATCTTTCCAAGGCCCCACCCAGGAGGCGAGGAAAGCCACATGGGGAGGTTACAGATCGTAACTGCCGCCTTGCTTCAGCTACAGCAGTTTCTCCCTTGCCTGTGGCATATACTGACTTTCCAGTTAAGACTTCCTTTGGGGGACAAGTGTTCTATTGCTAATTATAGTTTGAAAATCACTGAACCCTTAAGGTTTCTTTTAGCCAATAATCCATGGATGCTCTGCAGCCACATGATTTCAGAATTGTTCCAGTTGCTTTCCACCATCAGCTGCTCAGCTGCAGGAAAATTACCTCATGGAAATCTGGGAATTGGGAGATTTTGCTGGCTCCGTCCCAAAGACACCAGTAATGTTGATGCCAGTCAGACTGTGTGCTGTCTCTGACCTCTGGTGCAAGTGTTAACTTGATCTTGAACACAGGCATACCCTTGGTGGGCTTCCAAGTTCTTCAGAATATAGTTTCAATCACCAAAAATCTGACTTCAATTAAGCCTCCGGGTCATGAGGCATTTTGTGAACATATTGAGGCTTTCTTTGCCTTTTCTGAGTCATCTTGGTCATTCCTGGTCTCTGACCTTGATGTGGAGAATTCACAGTTGGCTACTGGAGGGTTCTCAAGTTTATCCAAACTTAGGGCTGTTTTAGGACTCCTACTAGTCTCAGGTCAAGAGAAATCTCTCATTTGTGAAGCATCAAAAATACTAGAAAATATTTTTTTTCTTACCAGGGAATGTTTCACCTTGATTTTTTTGGGGGGTGGGGGTTGTGGAGAGGGAAACACTAAAATCTTTATCTGGAGAGAGATCCCGTGGTCTCTTTGTCTGAGGGAAACAGCCTTGTCTTTTTCTGAAAGATATTGCCCTAGTCTCTCAGCCTGCTGGGAAGCACCCATGTCTGTGTCTGAGAGAGAAACTGTGGTCTTTCTCTGAGAAAGGTCACTTAAGTCTCTGAATAAGGGGAGATGCTCTGGTCTTTCCTGGGAGAAGTCTGAGGGGGAGACACCCTGGCCTTTCTCTGGGAAAAGCTACCCAGGTCTCTGTGGGTAGATGCCTTGGTCTTTTCTCTGGAGGATGTTGCCTAGGACTCTGACTGAGAGGAGATGGCGTGGATTTTCTGTGGGAGATGTCACTCAGGTCTCTGAGGGGAGGTGCCAGGTCTTTCTCTGGGAGAAGTCACTCAGGTCTCTGAGGAGAGGTGCCCTAGTCTTTCCTAAAGAAGTTGCTCAGGTCTCTGTCTGAGGGGAGACACCCTAGTTTTTCTCTGGGAGAAATTGCCCAGGTCTCCCTATGAGGAGAGATGTCCTGGTATTTCTCTGAGAGAAGTCACTTAGGTCTCTCTCTGAGGGGAGACACCCTGGTCTTTCTCTAGGAGAAGTCTCCCAACTCATTGTCTGAGGGGAGTCACACTGGTTTTTCTCTGAGAGAAGTCACTTAGGTCTCTGTCTGAGGGGAGAAGCGTCCTGGTCTTTCTCTGGTAGAAATCACGTGGGTCTCTCTCTGAGGGGGACAGCCTGGTCTTTCTCTGGGAGAAGTTGCCCAGCTCTCTGTCTGAGGGGAGATGCCCTGGTTTTTTCTCTGAAAGGAGTCACTTAGGTCTCTGATTAAACAGAGAAGCTCTGGTCTTTCCTGGGAGAAGTTGCTCAGGTCTCAGACTGAGGGGAGAAGCCTTGGTCTTTCTCTGGGAAAAGTCACTCAGGTCTCTGAGGGGAGAAGCCCTGGTCTTTCTCCGGGAGAAGTTGCTCAGGTGTCTCTGTGAGTGGAGTCACCCTGGCTTTTTTTATGGAAGGAGTGCTTGGGTTTCTGAGGGAAACTGCCCTGGTCTTTCTCTGGGAGAAATCCCTTAGGACAAACCCTGGTGATTCCTGGAAGGAGTCACTCAGGCGTCTCTCTGAGTGGAGACATCCTGGTTTTTCTCTGGGAGAAGTTGCTTAAGTCTCTGAGGGGAGGCTCCCTGGTCATTCCTGGGAGAAGTCACCCAACTCTCTGTCCAGGGGAGATGCCCTGGTTTTTCTCTGAGAGAAGTCACCCAGATCTCTTCATGAAGGGAGATGCCCTGCTTTTTTTTTTTCTGGAAAGAGTCCCTCAGGTCTCTGAGGGGAGACACCCTGGTCTTTCCCTGGGAGAAGTCCCTCAGGTCTCTGACTGAGGGGAGATGCCCTAGTTTTTCTCTGGGAGAAGTCTCCCAGGTCTCTGACTGAGGGGAGACACCCTGGTGGGCTTTCTCTGGGAGAAACTGCTTGGGTCTCTGACAATTGGAAAAACCCTGGTCATACCTGGGAGAGGTCGCCCAACTCACTGTCTGAGGGGAGATGCCCTGGTCTTTCTCCGAGAAGTCTCTCAGGTCTCTGACTGAGGGGAGACATCCTGGTCTTTCTCTGGGACAAGCTGCTTGGGTCTCTGACAAGGGGAAAAGCCCTGGCCATTCCTAGGAGAAGTCGCCCAACTCACTGTATGAGGGGAGATGCCCTGGTCTTTCTCTGAGAGAAGTCTCTCAGGTGTCTCTGAGTGGAGATGTCCTGTTTTTTTTTTGTTTTTTTTTAATTGAAGGAGTGCTTGGGTCTCTGACAGAGTGGAGACACCCTGGTCTTTCTCTGGGAGAAGTTGCTCAGGATTCTGTTTGGGGGGCGAAGCCCTGATCTTTTTCTGAGAGAAGTCACTCACATTTCTGAGCAAAGAAGACTCACTCTTTCTCTGGGTCAAGACACTCAGATCTCTGACTGAAAGGAGATGCCCTGTTCTTTTTCCGAGAGAAATAGCTCAAGTCTCAGTCTGAGGGGAGACACCCTGTTCTCTCCTGGGAAAGAACAGGTCTCTGTCAGGTGTCTGTCCAAGGTGAGACTCCCTGGTCTTTCTTGAGAGAAGTCACCAAATTTTCCGAGGGGATTGCCCTGGTCTTCTTCTGAGAGGAGTTACCCAGGTTTCTGTCTGAGGAGGGAACCCTTGGTCCTGTTGAGAATGGACACCTTGTTCTCTGTCTCTCCAATTTAAATGAGAAACCTTGGCCTCCAACCTCTTTGTGGACCAAGGTCCTTCATTTAACAGACCTGGTTCTCTTTAGAGGAAGAAGGAACTTGGAATTAAATGCACCTCGTTTTCTAACTGCCTAGCCCTTCCTATTCATTACTAACTCCAGGTAGAAAACAGGCAAGAGGATTAGGGCAGCAACTCCATGTACTGTACAGGGCCTCTGTGCTGCCCAGGCAGGCAGAGAGGGGTCCTTGCTGGCCTGTGGGAGGGGAATGTTTTCATTCCATGTCCACAAGGCAAGTCACTTGGTGTCCATCCTCTGCATCAGCCAAATGAGTTAAAAATAAAATCCTAAAATGCACTGAGAAGCTAACGATGACTGTGTTGATACAAATGGAATTATGATTGAATCTTCTTGTCAGTACCTTTCATATTTGTATTTTTTTTCTTTTATATGAGGTATTATTTTTGAAAATAATTGTAAAACCTTTCCTACTTTACACCCGTTTTTGAGGGTTTAGGACACTATACATATAAAACTGATCAGAAATTTTTAATTGAAACACATTTTATATATTGAAGCTACCTTTTTTGTTTGTTTTAATCTTAAAATAGGAGGTTATGAGTTCCTTTGCCTCTTTGAGCCCAATGCCTCTTTTCTTCCCCAAATCAATGACTTTAGTGTCAATTTAAATCCTAACTAATAAACACTTTTAAGGGGTGGTGAGATTATTACAAGATTTATGTTTCTATTTGCATTGATTATCTCTGAGGTTGGATAACCAGAGGTCCAGGTCCCTGATTATACACCTGATTATATTAAAATCAGTTTTTAAATTCATAATTTATTAAATAGAGCTAATCTCTAGCTTGGAAAACCAGTCATCCCTTAATAATTAGTAGGTGTTTATCACCGTTCAAGTAAGAATCCTCTCCCACTGGGTATCTCCTGGTGGCAGAACAAAGTCTAGTCAGTGCTCTGACAGCCTTTCAGATATACATGGTTAAAAATAAATATTTTATTCCAAAAGCTTAAAATTACATTTCCAGATAAATTATCATACCAATATTAGAGTTACTCTCTAAGTGCATAAAATTGGTGATTAGTTATCATATCTGGGGGAAACTCTGGAAACCTTTTCCTAATTCACTCTGCCAAATAATACCTTGTCAACTAAGACTTTAAATTTTCAGAATAACCATCAGCGTTCCTGTGCTAAAAATACTTTGTATTAATAAGTATACTGCCTTTAAAATTAAATGTAAATAAACAGTATATTCTAAATTTCTTAGAATTTAGTCTATTACACTCAGAATGCCTGTAAATTAAACCTTTTGCCAGAACCATCTATATATCTATTTGTATCTGTAGTATTTGGGGGAACCTGAGTTAATCTTTAATAGTAATTTTAGCCACACACATGTTGCCTTGTATCAGAACCAGTTAACCTCTAGTAATGGTCATTTCTGTTCACTATAACGGAAATTAGAATTTGCACTTGCCTCTGGGGACTCTTAAGTATATTAACTATGTTTTTCAAACACCTTGCAATAATTACTAGTGCTCTGTAAATATATGGTGAAGTTTGGCCTTTTAAAATTTCCTTCTCTTGTAGTGTTTTCTGATTTTAATTATAAGAAAAAATAAAGCATAATCTGTAAGTCCTTCTTATTAAGACTGAAATTGGGGAAGCACAAGGATCAGAAAACCCCCAGGTTCTCCTGGCAGTTTCAGCCCTGGTTCCGGTCACGGCATCCTTGAGGGGCTGACTTGATGGCTGTGAGCTGTGTAACTGGGGTGGAAGCAGAGGTGCCCGTACTCCACCCATTATGATTTTGCCTGTCAGCCAATCTTAGACCCATGCCTTTTTCTTCAGAGATTGTGATTTAATTTAAACCACCCGCCATGGACTGGCTAAAAACAGTTCTATCCACCGTAATCTAAATAAAACCCAGAATCTGTGGCATCATGAAAATTATTTCCAGAATGAGAAGAATGGTCTGTGTTGCCTACCCATGTGAGAAGTGTACTGTTGGATAAATACACTGGAAACCATAGACAATCTGAGTTCTTTGATGGAGTTGCAGGAAAGCAGACCAGACATTTTCCATAGGGTTCTGGGAAATGTATTGAAATACATACTGGAGATATATACTGCTTTTACCCATGGAAATACCCCTTTTGTGACAATCACATTTCAGTGTGCATATGCCTTCTGTCTTATGTTCATTTTGTTCAGAGTTCACTGATTAAGCACAACGTTGCAATAGAAAATTGTTATTGCAATAGGAAGCTACTTCTCCTAGATGTTTCCCCATCTGTTAATTCTTGAGTCCATCACTGTCCTAGTGAAATACATTCTATTAGTAGCCTGGTGGTTCAGATGGTAAAGAATCTGCCTGCATTGCGGGAGACCTGGGTTCAATCCCTGGGTCAGGAAGATCCCCTGGAGTAGGGAATGGCAACCCACTCCAGTGTTCTTGCCTGGAGAATCCCGTGGACAAAGGAGCCTGGCGAGCTACAGTCCATGGGGTTGCAAAGAGTCAGACATGACTGAGCAAGTAACACACACACAGTAGCTGTTTTAATTCTTGAGAAAATAGCAGTGTTCACTTGATTCCTCCTAATGCACTGAGAAAAGATGCATGATCTGAATAGATATAACATGATTTGTTAATTCCCTTAAATGTCTTTTGTTAAGATTATCTCTACCTTCATAAATTAAGATTGGGAGGTTTATAATCTTATTCAACCCATTTACACTGAGTTTGCCTCCTTACCAGGGGGCATCAAGCTAACTTCAGAATATATGAGAAAGACATAGTCTTTTAGAATCATCTTTCAGTTGCTCTGTGATTTGCCTCTGCTTAGCAGTGATGCTAAAACAGAGGGCAATGTTGTTGCAAAGTATATCATAAAATATATATTATATATATATTTAAATGCTTTGCCTAATTTGGACATAAAGCTGCATTTATGAAAGATATTACAAATATTTTCAAATATTTTCTTTTTCAATTTGGAAACAAAACCAGAACTTTGGTTTTATACTGACATATCAATTATAATTTTTAAGTTGAAACTGTGGTCAGGAATTCAGGGTATCAGAAAACCATTTTTTTCTTGAGAGCATTAGGCATCCAGAGGTCAACCAAGACTCAGCACCTAATTTTTGCGTTTAGTTGAGAAAGGAAGAGTTCTGCCTCCTTGCATGGTGACTCTCACGTAGACAAAACCTGAAGGTCCATGCCCAAACCATACCTGTTGAGAGGTGAAGAAATCTACATAATAATGCTATGCAGGAATGTACTATTATTTAACTGCAGATCTAAGAAGCTCTGCTAGACTTTTGGTTTATGTCAGTAGCAAAAATGTGAAATTTAATGTACTTTTGGGGCACATGTAGGGATATAATTAGACCTAGCAAGGCCCAGAGTTTATCAAAATTCTAAAAGAAAAACAAATTAGGTGCATTCATTACCTTTCAGAGAGAAATACTTTATATTCAGTCTTCATAGACCAGGATAATGGCTTAAATTTTAAAGTTTATATTTTTCCCTTTAGTAAGGCGAAGACCTAAATGTGTCCCAGGTGAAAAGCTCTTATTTTAATGCCATTGTTGACACATGAGAACACTTGAATATTAAAACTCTTTGAATACCAGAAGGACATATAAATTACAGAACATTCTCTTCCTCACTAGCAAGATTGGGGGTAAAGAATTTCTTTGTCCTATTTGCATAGAAGTCTTTGGGAATGCTGCTTTTATTTTGTAATTAATTAAAAAAAAAAAAAAAAAAACTTTGGTGAAACGGTTTTTACCTGCTTGAAATAAGGGGTTACTCTTGCCATTTGCTAGTAAGTAAAAATGTGTTCTTCTTTCCAGCCATTGTTCTGTGTATTTTTAATTGTATGCACTGTCTCTTTCTGTCCTGATGGCTGCCCCTGGAATAGGCTGACCTCTGCTCTCCGTATGACATCCTGCAGTTGGATTTTCGTCACATTCGAAAGACTGTTGACACTCTGCTGGCACTTGGGGAGAAACCCCCACAACCAACTTCTGCCCTCCGCTCCAGGGACCTTATAAGCTTCTGTCTTGTCCATATTCTCTTTATAGTGCTGATCTATATCACTTACCGCTGGAATGCTCTGCCTCCGTAACGCCTGCATGTGCATCCTTACGCTCTGGTCTGTCCCCTGCTCTGTGACAGGGTCCTTCCTCCCTCTGAGCCTTTGCCTTGCAAACTTCCATCCCTGTCATCTCTTCAGTAATCTCTCAAGTTTTGAAGCTGAACGTTTATACATCAGATTTTCCAGAAGCACAAACTTTATAGATTGCGGTTCCCATTAAATAATTTCACTTGCTGAGGAACAGTGAGGACTGGGTGTACGCACACCTCGTTTCCTCGTCCACGTAGTGCCAGCAGCAGTGCCAGCTATGCAGGGCCTCTTCTCTCTCCCAGTGAGCTTTGCTGCCCTGGGTAGAGCAGAAGTTTCCAGAACAGGAGCAAAGGGGATTTAGCGTATGAAAATCTTTCTATTGGGTCAGTATTGAAGTTGAATCCTAATTCAGGATTGGGCAGTTGAACTGTAGAGGGGCCACCTTGCCAAGAAGACAGAAAGCAAGCATTTGGGGTCCAATTTGGTCTTTAATAATAACCACTGTTGACCAAGTTGAAAATTACCATCTGGAAAATGACTGCTTTGCTGGCTGTCCATTTGGCTTCCTCCCTGCTTCCTGCAGCGGGAGCTGTGAAGGGCATCAGGGCGGGTGACCCTCTGCCCTGCTGCATGAGAGCTGTGCTGAAGGGTCAATGGGGAGAAGGGGGCTCACACTGTCAGAGCGCCCCCTGGAGGATCCACTGCCCACCACTCTTTCTGTATATTTTTACTTATTTCCTTGTTTGGTCTACTCTGAGGCTCTTAGAAAGGATTTTCCAGAAGGGATTTCTATTTTTAAATAATATAATGGGTCATTTTGCTTTTTTTTTTCGTTACATCACATCGTAACTTCAAGTCTAGAATGTGATGGATTTGACAGTATTTATTTCCAAATAAAGCCATGAGTCATGGAACATTCTTGGTCCTGGGGCTTGGGTTACTATGGTAGGAGCCAATGAGATTGCTTTTATTTTAGAAGAATGTAGTTTCTCCAGTGACTTGAAATTTCCATTTAACCTTTGATTTCCAGTGACATTAGCAAGCTACTTCTATATTTAATAAACTTAAAGGATTATATGTTAATTATTATATCTGCTTTCAGAAGAATGTTATCAGTTTATAATTAAAGAAAAGGACATTGTGATCCTATCTAGACCAAGATATTCGTGGTTTGGGATGTCATTTTATAATACGAGAAGGCCCTACTCCAAGGTGAAGACAGACTCCCCAGTTCGATTTACATCCGGCTGCCAAATATCTTTTCTTAGGTTGGGTGGAGGGGGAGAATGGAGTTCACTTCCTCAAGATAAATTTCTCATTTACTCAGATGGAAGCAGTATTTATAGATTGCTACTAAGAAGATAATTTTATTTTTCTGAACATTTCCATGAATCTAGGGGAACTTGAGAATGTGGAAAACTTACATAGTTAGAAGAATATATTTTATAAAGATGCTTTGTTGGTAAATCAGATCAGATTTTCTAACAGGAGACAGTCTTTACATGGTAATATCTTGAGTTAACTGAGCCTTTCCCTCCTGATTTTGTGTTGATTGGTGAAATACAGGGTGTGTGGAGTTGTCTAATTCACATCAGTTGTGTAATAAGTAACCTGCAGATGTACTGAATTGCCTTGGGTGCTGTCTTGTACTCATTAACTTGTAACACAATAAAATCCCTTTGTACAATGTCTAACGAGCACCATGAGCCATAAGTTGTTAATAAATACATTTTGGGTGATAAATCCAAGTTTTTATCAGCCCATCAATACATTAATTTGTGCACCCCCAGAATTACACTCAGCACTTATGTCCAGCTCTGCAGTGCATTGAGACTTCCCTTCCATGGTCATAGCTATTTGGTTTTTTTCTTCTTAATTAGGATGGGGGCACAGAGGAAGAAGAGAGATGACTTACTGGGTGGCCATCTGAAAGACAATGCTGTCAATAAAAACTAACTAGCACAATGCCTTGAGAACAGATTTAACTTTCAACGCTGACCTGACATCATTCTTTGGCTGCCTTCCTATTTCAGTTCTGGCTTCCGGAGTAGTTTTTTGGATCCACTTTTATTTCTTGTGTCATTAATGCATCTGTACCCTAATGTGCTGCTCCTCTGGGGATCTGTTGGATGGTATTTTTTTTCATCAAATAGCCTGGTAACAAGCAGAACACAATTAATTTAGCCCTTTAGGCAAAACTTAGAATGAACTCTCTTGCCCATTACTGTTCATTTCTATTCAGAACATTATTAAACCTCCCCGTGGTTCCTCCCCCAGGTACCCACGCACCAGCTCACATGCTAGCATGGTGCCTGCCACTGCCATGTAACTAAGGATACTTGGTCAACCCACTTGATATCTGAGAGGTGGTTGGGGATTTAGTTGTGATTTATATATGCATATTAAATCTTCCTTTCACAAGAAAGACTTTTTTTTTAGTTATTTCCTTCTAATACCTGATAAAAATGATCAAGTATTTATTTACACATTCTTTTTGAAATAGAAAGATCTATTTGAAATAGAAACTTCTCTTTCTCCAGTTCTTCAGTCGGTGGCAACTTGCCACTCAGTGTCGGGATTTCCGAAATCTGTGACATTGAGTTCTATTAGTTCGTTCTACTTATGGATTTGTGGTTCCTAGGTAGCTCACTGCCCTTGGGGAGAAACACTTAAAAACGGTGCTGATGAAAAGGCCCCACAGAACTCAAAAACAAGACCACTGAGTGGGATTTTCATCACGGAGTAGATAAGTAAAGGCACTCACAAATAAAGGCCAATTATTTGTGAGTAAGAAATTAAATTTAGTGTACGGTGGCTAGAGTTATGTCTCTAAATTCCATGCTGGTCTCTATCATAAGGAAAAAGGATGTTTTACCTACAGGGTAAATGTAATGGACAGTAAATTAAAATTTTATTATTTTGAAAATGGTTCTGGATTAGGTGAAAAGTATTTTAATGGGATTTTATTTCAGGAGATTTAAGTTTTTTAAAACATGTATTGAATTTGTGCAATACTATTTTTGTTTTATGTTTGGGTTTTTGGGCCACGTGGCATGTGGGATCTTAGGTCCCCCACCAGGGATCAAACTCAACACTCCCTGTACTGAAAAGTGAAATATTAACCACTGGACTGACTACCAGGGATCAAACTCACACTCCCTGTACTGAAAAGTGAAATATTAACCACTGGACTGACTACCAGGGAAGTCCCAGGAGGTTAGGCTTTTAAAATTCGGCTTCAGATTTTGAAATTAGTTCTCAATAAATAATCAGGTATATAGAATGTTTGCTTTTTTCCTTAAGACTATCAGGATCCAGTTCTGTGGCTTTTCCCCTGGATTTTGTTTATGATTGTGTTCATTCATTCATTCTTCAAATATTGAATGAAGATTGTTTGTGCAGCACCCCACCTTGGCAATAAAAAGGGTGACCATGACATGTGATTTTGTCTTAAAAAAAACTTACATTCTAGACTAGGAGTTGGCAAACTTTTTCTACAAAATGCCAGTAAATATTTTAGGCTCTGTGGGCTAAAACCTACCTTTAGGACTCCCCGGCTCAGCTGCTATAGTATGAAAGCTGCCACGGATGACTCATAAATGTGTCTCAATAAAACTTTATTTACAAAAACAGACCACGGGCTGGACTGGCTTACAGGTTTTTGGATCTTATATAGCTGACTTAGTGGACAATTAAAGAGGAATTCAATGGATAAGTTTCTGTGATAGGTCAGCTACAAGATTCTCTATGTGAAACACATGGACAATCAGGACTGACCCTCATGAGAGTGTGTGGTCTTTGAAGCCTTTCTAGAACCATGATGTTTACACTGAAGCCTTAACGATGTGTAGGAATAGCCAGGTGAAGGGGGTATGGTTTAGAAGGGTGAGAGAAGGGGTAGATATGTATAGAAAACAAATATTCTAGACAGTAGCTGGGCTGGAAAACAGAGAACCAAATGAAGATTTGACAAATTCTCCTGGTCTAGAAGAGGTTGACATGATTTGTATTTCGCATCGGAGGAAGCAGCCCCTGAGTTCTCATGTGGCAGAGCAGGAACTGAAGTTCTCTTTCCCATGCAGACAGTTTCAAGGTTCAATCAGTTTAGGGCCAGGACTTTGCATTTTAGACAACAGACTGAACCACATGAAATGTGCTGCCTGGGTGACTTCATTTTGTCTAGTGGGTGGCCTGGCAGGAGGCAGCGTGCTTCTTGGGGAGCATAAGAAGCTAGATAAAGAGGAGAGTCAGGCAGGGACAGTGATCCGCCTGCTCCCACGAGGCATTTTCTGCGAGAACAAGACGTCTGCCCCTCACTACAAAGGAAACTAAGTGAGCTAACCAGCAGAGCTAACGCCTTTCCTGTGTTGAGGGTTCTCTCATGCCCACCTGATGCTGAATTTGGTGGGACTTACCTAGAGAGAACTCCAAGGGGCCAGGGGCCGTTTCCTGTCTTCCGGACACAGAAGGAACGTACTCATTTCTCAGTCAAGGACCTCGCAGGAAGCAACATGATGTCGTGGAAGGGGCTGCTGCTGTAAGATGAGACACAAGTTCAAATCCTACTTTACCTACTGTGTGACTGTAGCGAAGTTAAGCTCTCTACATCTCCGTTTTCTCCTCTCTAAAACAGAATACTCTGTTTATTGGATTGGCCAAAAAGTTCATTCAGGTTTTCCCATATGATATTACAGAAAAACCCAATACCTCTCAGAGTTGTCAAAAAGAAGAAAGGAAAAAAGCAACGTAAATCTATAGCATTGGGACCAGACCTATAGGAGGTACCCCAGAAGGCTTGCAGAGTTGGAATTGAATCTTTATGGCTCGCCTGCCTTTTTCAGCCCTACTTGTTGTGGCTCAGAAGAGGGATGGGTGAAGGGATAAGAGTGAATAATTGTTTCATGATTGGAGAAACAATGCAAAGGATAGGACGAGTTCTTCAGAGTTTTTGTATGCAGGATACTACTTTATGATTCTGCTCTGTGCTTTAAAAAGAAACAGCAAAGGAGAGCAGTCTACTACTACTTTCTCAATGGAAATCACTCATCTCCTCTAACAAGGAGATTTTTTGTGCATTTAAACCCAGTGTAAATGTTCACCTCTCTAAGTTTATTACACAGGTGAGGTAAAATCATTTCCCATCCAGCTGTAAATTCACAGCAGTTCCTTCCCATCACAACTTCTATAGGGATTCCCTCCCTGTGGGATATGCAATGACAGGACTCGAGTGACAGAAATGGCCTCTGGCCACCCCTGAAGCGCCTCCGTATTTCTGGCAGACTCGTCCTGTCAACCAGCACCTCAGGTTGTAATTCCCATCAGAGATGTCCTCCTAGTCCTGTACTAGAATAACTACAACTTCTGATTGTTTTTATAAGGTTTCTATGATCTGATGCTTGTCTTCCTAGGTACCTCCAACCCCATAATGTAATCTGAGGACACCTCGGGGATTCTTAGGAAGTCTAAATGCAAAGAGAAAGCCAGAAAGGATGCAAGGGGTACCTTTTATATATGCTGTTTGCTCCTTGTCACCAGCTGCAAGGGTGGAAGGGAGAATCTGGAACTCTGTGGGAGGACTTTGAGCTCCCTTGGTATGTGACAACTCCAGTGTCCTGTCAGCAGGCAGCCAAGGCCTCATATCTTGCCATCCTGTTTCCCTGGAGCCCCAGCCCTGCCCAAGCATGACTTCTATTTTGGAAACTCAACTCTGCAGACCACTGGAGCCATCACTAATCGGTGGGACTGGGCAGTCACTGATGGAGACATACAGCTCAAGCAGGACTCAGGACAGCCCTGTCAAAGCCATGTTGCATACAGAGGTTAGGCTTTGTCCACCTATTAGTTGTAGAATTCAAGAATGTTTGCTGCTACACATAGGTGAACGCTGAGGTCAAGATGCAAAATATCTTGTTCAAAATGCCTTGGGCAAATCCCTCGTTTTTAAACTTCTATTCATGTTCCTTCCTCAGAGCTCTATTGATTTCTTAGTGTTTTTTTTGCAATGATTTGTTGAGCTTATGTGTCAATATAATCCCTTTGTAATTTGATACAGCTGATTTTTTTAGTTGTTTATCTTTAAATTGAGTGGTGGTTTATCTTTAAATTGAGTGTTTGTTTTTTGATACACAGGAGCTTTACACTTCCAGGTGATCAATTGTTTTTATCTTTTGTAATTTTGATATCACATATTCATCCCCATCTGTTTTTCAGAGAAAATATTAAATACATACCTATATTTGATTGGAAGGGGTGTTTGGGGATTTTCTTTTTAACTTCAATTCATCTCAAATTGTTCTTGGCATCTGGTATAAAGTGAAGATTTCTTTTTTTCCCCCAAGGAATTCCTTGGACCAGGAGCTTAACCATAGTTAGTAGGCATTTATAATTTCCTACTTGGATTCTGTGGAAACCATAAGAATGAGGAAAATACATTCCTGTCCCTGTGGTATTAGTCTTAGCAATGAAATGAGATTCACAAGCCATGGCAAACAGGTGTTGGGTACACACTGACCTCAGGCTGTAGCACAAGGAGGAAGCCCCTGTGGCTTGGGGCCCAGTTCATAACTTGGACGGAACCTCCTATTCTTTCTCAAGTTGACATTGGGCTACTAAGTTGGCGAGCAGCATAAGCTTGCCTCTCCACCGAACACACCATTGATGACAAGATAATCCTGTTTGATACACACCAGCCACTTGAAATGGAGAAGGCGATGGCACCCTACTCCAGTACTCTTGCCTGGAAAATCCCATGGACGGAGCCTAGTGGGCTGCAGTCCATGGGGTTGCGACTGAGCTACTTCCCTTTCACTTTTCACTTTCATGCACTGGAGAAGGAAATGGCACCCCACTCCAGTGTTCTTGCCTGGAGAATCCCAGGGCTGGGGAGCCTGGTGGGCTGCTGTCTATGGGGTCACACAGAGTTGGACACGACTGAAGTGCCTTAGCAGCAGCAGCAGCCACTTGAAATAACTGTTCAAACTGTGTTTAAAAGAATCAGCTGTTTTATATTGACAAATGGCCATTACTTAAGGCCCGGAGTCAGAGTTTGAAACACTCTGAAGTCTATAAGTTGGGGAAGTGGGAGGGATGGGGGATGCTAAGACTGCGAGATTAGAATCTACAGACATTTCGAGGTTGTGGAACAGGTTCTTGCATGTGTCTTTTAAAGATCTTTTTAAGAGCAGAATGCCTGTACTTGGGATAACTTATGGAGATTCCTGCACTGAGGCAACAGGAAGATCTGGTTCCTCCAGCAAGAGTCACGTGAAAGGAAGCAGTTCTGACCAGTGACCCCAGTTGGCTTCAAGTTAAACACTGCGTCCACCACCTGGAGCTTAATGCAGCTTTCATCTCAACTCTTCTTAAAAACGGTGGCCACTGAGAAAGGAAAAAAACAATAATATGCATATATTAATGCATATATGTGAAATACAGAAAAGTGGTACAGATGAACCTATTAATTGCAGGGCAGGAATAGAGACATAAACACAGAGAAGGGACATGTGAACACTGCGTGGAAGGGAAGAGTGGGATGAATTGGGAGATTGGGGTTGACGTATAAACACTACCATGTGTAAAATAGCGAGTGAGAGTCTGCCGTATAGCATGAGGAGCTCAGCTTGGTGTTCTGTGGTGACCTAGAGGGTGGGAGGAGGGGCTATATACACAGACATACAGCAGATTCTCTCTGTTGTACAGCAGAAACTAACACGACACTGTAATGCAATGATACTCCAGTTTGGGGGAAAAGTGGTTACTGGACTGTGGAGAGCACACCATCTTCGGGTACACGAGAGGGAGAGTTTGCTGTGGAGTCATTTCCCTCTCAAGCAGACAGTCTCTGGAAGGAGATTCCCTTGTATGGTATTAGCCCAGGGTCAGACAACAGAAGTGTAAAATTACTTTGTCTTTGCTCTTTTGTAAACCGTCAGTTGAGCATGCAGGGTGCCACACACAGGGAGTGAGTCGCCTTGATTATCTTTCTTGAATAGTATGTGCTGGACATTTCCCAAGAGCAAAAATACAGCGCGAGAAAGTAGCAGGACATTTGTGTCTTTGACGGTTTTATAAAAGAGTCTTGAAAAGGAGGCTATTAAAGGCTGTGGTTAAAATTACTTATTTATAAGGCTGTTTGCAAACTGAGAAAAGATGCCTCCATTCCAGAGATCATGGGAAATAAAATGAACTAACTCAAGACTAATGGCCAGTTTAAAAAAAGATTCGTAAAGGTTTATGGTCAGTAGAACCTTGTGTGGTCTGTATAAATGAGTATTCAAGTTCTCTTAAAATGTGTGAGAGGCTGTCTGCAACTTTGCTTTGTAAGAATATAAGCTAATATGTTCCTGGTGGGTGGTTTCCAACTGTATGTAGCTCAGTTATTTAGTGTCAAGGATTTTTTTTAATGTTTAGATCTTTTGCACATTTCAGGATGACTGGAAGTCTTTCTAGAGCAACCCTCACTTGTGGAAAAAATCATTGTTTTCTTTGCCAACACAGAACAGGTCTTTGTAATGGTTGAAAGCTAGGAAGAAAGCACAGTCTGAGGTGATCAAATAGGCAGACAACAGAGCTTGACTTAACTCCTATCAGTGGTGTCTTGAGGTTTTATCCTTAGATTCCAGTCATCTAAAAATCAATGCTTTGTTCTTCTTCCTTTTAGGAAAAACTGTGTCTACCCCATCACATTCTTGAAGAGAAAGGCCTGGTCAAAGTGGGCATTACTGTTCAAGCATTGCTAGATGTGACTGTAGCGAAGGCTCTGTTCACATGAGACCGACTCCTCTCTCTGGTCGGCTCAGACGCTCTTCCAGTCAGAGACCCTGGACTCTGCTCTCAGCGCCTGTCCCCTCCACCCTCCCACTCCCTGCTCGTCAGTTCCCCAACTCGAGTTGAATTGACGGAAGGACATGAGAGAAGATTTCCTACCTTTCGTAATTGACTCCGACATTAAGGTGAGACAAGTAATTACCTAAAGCCCATGAGGGAGCTGGTTGTGAAGAGCGGAGCAGCACATCAATGCCTTCTGCAGCCTCCTTCCTCCCTTCCATGCTCACCCACTGCCATTACCAAAACACCGAGCACAACCGTTTTGCGGCAAGATGCATTTGTTTTTATTAAAACCAAACACATTGTATATTTCGTGGGGGAGGGGGGTGGAGGGAATGAAACTCAATCAGGTTTTTCGCCACCAAATTTTTCAAGAAGTTTCTTGAGACCATTGCCTTTAAAAAAACAAAAAACTATTTTCGACATACAAAATATTTATATAAATATTATTTATTAGTGAGTTGTTATTCATCCTTTGGATGCAAATTGTAAACTAGGAAACTATTTTATTACTGCTTTTTTGTGGTTAAACACTTTATTTTAATATTATAAATATTGAGTTATTTTCTATCCTCTTTGGTGTGCAGGTAGTTCTAGGTCTCCATAGTTATGTTTTCTGATGTATATGACTCAAAAAAAAATTTAAGCAAAAAAAAACAGGTGCTTCTGTGACAAAAACTGTTTTCTGGGGAGCCATTATTTACACTTTGGTTTATGGAACATTGGTCTTATTTATATTTCTGCATTCCATCCAGCTTCCTACATTCCAGCAGCCCTGTTGTCCCTTGATATAATGAACTGACTGAAATCGAGAGAGCACCCCAAAGTTATTTGTAAATAGCTGTGATGGAAAAAAGACATATTAAACTTGAATATAAAAATGTGAACAATTCTTTTTTTGGGTTCATACTTATTTTGCTATGCACAAAACATTCACGTTTTAACACAAAGAAGTGACGAGTGTTGGCCTCGTGTGTCTTGTCGTGTAATTTTGCACTGTAACCTGGGTAGAAGTCGAGCACCAAAGGTAGGTAATAAGGAAGTGGTGTAGGAGAGGGGAGAGGAGAAAAGATGATTCTGTAACCAAAAAGTGTTTTAAGGTCAGCTTCATTGAAAAGTGATTCAGAAATAACTTGAGATACAGGACCTAGGTCAGGAAACCAGCACTTTCCACAGCTGCCCGTTTTAAAAGAGGCAACAATTCTGAGATGTAGACGTGCTTATTTTATTGCAGCTTAGCTGGTGGCTTTCAGAGTAGCCCAT
Source organism: Bos taurus (assembly GCF_002263795.3). Classification (NCBI taxonomy): domain Eukaryota; kingdom Metazoa; phylum Chordata; class Mammalia; order Artiodactyla; family Bovidae; genus Bos; species Bos taurus. Next base: position 16,707,104 of record NC_037339.1, read on the forward strand.
AAAACACTGTAAGACTCACAGTGCCTGGTGTGAAACCTCAGACGTGAGTCAGTGAATTGGTGGGGCAGATGGATGCCACGCCAAGGTGGGCACAGGAGAAGGTGAAGTAAGTAGTATCTGTGAGCCTGAAGGGCCCAGGAGGGAGCAAGTTCAAACAAAACAATGACCTGAGAAAACCCAGCAAAGGAGAGGGATCCGTGTTGGTCTGAGGGAGTCACGTAAGACTTCACAGACACATAGCCTGTTTTAGGCAGTTAAAAGCGTGTGCACTCACCCTGCAGGTACAGATTTCCCAGGAATTCGTCTTTCCAAGTCTTGTGAATGCTGACTGCATCTTTGCCTCTGTGGAAAGCCATTGTTGAGTTTTTAGAGCAGCGGCAGCCACAAGCTGTAAGACAGATGTGAACACAAAGAGACCAGGAGGACAGTGTGCGTTGAACACAGACTTACATCAGCCAATGCCAGGGCTGCCCTCCCGTCTGGGCAAGGGGGGAGGGGACGCTGAAAACAGTCATTTGGATTGGCAGCTAGCAGTTACTTCCTGTCAAATGTACTGTGCACTTTAACCTAATTGAAAATATATTTTAATGTTTTCCTGTACTGCACAAATACCTGTTTTGTCAAATAGCATAACAATGTAAAAAAAAAGAAAACACTTTGAACAAAGAGCGTATTCAATGTTAGCCACAGTCAAAGGTTGATGATAGAAATAGGAATTCAGATGGCTGCACCTTGATGGGCATTGAGAATGCAGGGTCCTGAAATATTTTTTTTTACATGTATATATGGCAATATGAAACTCTGTAATCCTTGTTTTGAAAGATTTTTTTTCAGAATTAAAATATTTCTTTTGATACTAATTTTCAGTATTTTCTTGCAGTTGGCTGTATAATATGGATGGCTTCAATATTTTATAAAATGCGCTTTTTTTTTTTCTTCAAAATGGAATCCTTTGTGTGGCTGAGATGTCTTCAAGATCTTTGTCCATTGCTTACACGTGCAATAAGATGTGCATGGCTGGCCGACAGTGCCCTAAGTGGACAGAATATGCACAGTGCAAATATCCTTCCTTTTATGACTTAACAGCCATTAAAACTTTGAATCTGTACAGACTATCTTCTGATTGACTTCCCCATCAGATGCAGAAAAGAAATCATACGTAGAGTGTCACTGATGAAACAGATTGTGGCAATCATCTAGTGTATATGTTTTTATGTTGTGTATTGTGAAATATAAAAATAATATGCATATATAGGATAGGACAGTTTTTATTCAAACTAAGATCTCCCCCGGAACACACAGAACATGAGCACTCAAAAGCAGAGTTGCTATGATTGGGAGGGGTTGGTGAGGGAGGGCAGTTGGAGTCCACGTGTACATCAGACCTCTCCACTCGTCCCTTGGGTAGTGGCCCCAGAAGTGTCCGTGAGGAAATCTGAAGGTTCTGTGGTGCTTGCTGTGAAATCCTGGGGTCTGGTCCTCCCTCCCAACTGTCTACTGAGGAGTCCGACCCTCAGGGAGCTCAGTGACTTCTGATTTCACCTCCCACGAGTCCAGGTCGGTGTTACCATTTTCCCCACACGTCCAGCCTCCCTCTGGGAGAAGAGCAGCTGTTTTGAGGGATTCAGGGGAAAACAGGGACAGATCATTTCTGCTTTCTTGCCCCAACCCACACACAAGAGCTGAGACCCCAGCCTGAGCAGGGACGGCTGGGACCGTATCTACCGAGTCAGGAAGAGCTATGCCCGGCCTGTGAGGCTCTTGACTGCAAGTGCTGCGACTGTACCCAAAGCGTAGCCATCTTGGTCTCCTGCACATTACAGGAGTCCAGTGCCTTGCAGATGCTTTGCATTGTAAGTTGATTGGAATGACTGGGAATGTGTGAAGGGCAAGGGGAAGGATGGAAGTGGGAGCACTGGGGGGAGCCTGGCAGGGCATGTTTGCATGAGGGTCACCCACGCAGTTCAGCCACACGGCACTGACCGCAGCTGGGGACTGTCCCAGAGACTGAATTCTAGTCACCTGCTGTATCTGAGCACTTCCTGGTTTCTCCTGGGGTGAGTATTAGGCAGCAATGACACCAGTGGGACTGGTTATCTAATCTTCTGTCTTCCACTGGAGGTCAGCTAGCAGAGATCAGGTCCCGTTGGCTGTGGGTAAGGCAGGATTCCCCTCTAAAGAGCTCTCTCTACTTCCCACACTCATGCTAATGGGCCACCTAAATGGCCAGAATTTATGGAGTGGTTCCTGTGAGTCCAGAATTTTTTCTGAACTTTCAGTTCAGTCGCTCAGTCATGTCCAACTCTTTGCGACCCCATGGTCAGCACGCCAGGCCTCCCTGTCCATCACCAACTCCCAGAGCTTGCTCAAACTGATGTCCATTGAGTCCGTGATGCCATCCAAACGTCTCATCCTCTGTCGTCCCCTTCTCCTCCTGCCTTCAATCTTTCCCAGCATCAGGGGCTTTTCCAGTGAGTCGGTTCTTCACATCAGGTGGCCAAAGTATTGGAAGTTCAGCTTCAGCATCAGTCCTTTCAATGAATATTCAGGACGGATCTTCTTTAGGATGGATTGATTGGATTTCCTTGCAGTCCAACAGACTATCAAGAGTCTTCTCCAACACCACAGTTTGAAAGCATTAATTCTTCAGCGCTCAGCTTTCTTTGTAGTCCAACTCTCACATCCATACATGACCACTGGAAAAACCATAGCTTTGACTAGAGAGACCTTTGTTGGTAAAGGTTCTGAACTATAAGCTCTATTAAAACACGGCTGCTTGTCTATTTGGTTCTTTGCTGGTTCTCCATTGCCCAGTACAGTGCTTATCGTGCAGTAGGCATTGGAGAGATGTCAGTTAGAAGAATCAATGAATTTTACATATATTATCTTAAAATCTCTTACCAAAATGCAACAAGGAAAGGACTTGCAGTAGACACCCATGGTGAAATTAAAGTCGCTCAGTTGTGTCTGACTCTTTGCGACCCCATGGGATCTACAGTCCATGGTATTCTCCAGGCCAGAATACTGGAGTGGGTAGCCTTCTCCAGGGGATCTTCCCAACCCAGGGATTGAACCCAGGTCTCCCGGACTACAGGTGGATTCTTTACCAGCTGAGCCACAAGGGAAGCCCAAGAAGACTGGAGTGGTTAGGCTATCCCTTCCCCAGCGGATCTTTACAACCCAGGTATTGAACTGGGGTCTCCTGTATTGCAGGTGGATTCTTTACCAACTGAGCTATGAGGGAAGCCCAGACACCCATAGGGTTGTCCCCTAATACCACATACTTCTAGGAGTTAACCTTGCCTTGTATACCGTGAGGGTTTTGTGTTTCTTTTTTTTTTTGGCTTCGCCCAAGTGACATGCAGGATCTTAGTTCCCGACCAGGATCAAACACATGCCCCTGCAACGGGAGTGCAGAGCCCTAACCACTGTACTGCCCAGTCCTTGGTGGTTCTTACCTGACGCTTCCCACCTGGTTCAGGAGCAGCCCCGTTATTCACAATTGACTAATAAGTCTCCTCCAGGACTCAGATTCTTTCCTGGTGACTGAAGACAGAAGACACGAAACTTGGGAAACACCTAGAGTATAAAACTGACCTGCAGGGAGAAGTAACCAAAAAAGCTCTGCTCTTTGCTTTCTTGATCCAGTAGTAAAGAGTTCTGTATTTCTGAAGCTTGAGTCGGCAAACCTCCCATGAATGTTTTCAAGAGGCAATGGCTTTGCATGCAATCATTTGAGTGCATATTAACTAGGAGAAGCTGAGACTCAGAGTATTCAGATAACTCATTCAAGGTCACAGCAGGTGAGAGAGCCTGGCAAAGTCAAATTCAGCCATCTCAGGCCTATGTCCTTTTCACCGTACAGAAGAACTTCCCAGCAGAGCTAACCCAGGTGAGGTTTCTGGAGTTAAAAAAAAAAGTTCTCGACAATACCTAAGATATTTGGAGATACAAAAGCAAGTATATTTATAAAATAAAACCTGGTAAGCTGAGCCTGTTGGGACCAGTGCAAAAGCTAGCTAAGACAGATTAAGGTCAGAACAAGAATAGGAAAAAAAGATTTATAAGAGAAGCACACTGAGGGGACACGTACCTCACTTTGACATGAGGTCTAGGAACAAATCTCCATTTTCCTTGCCATTTTTCTCTCCCAATTTAATAAAATATTGCTACGACTTTTTAAAATTTGGGGATTCTTCTCTCTGTTTATCAAAGTTATACATGTTCATCATATAAAGTTTGGAAAGTATAAAGATGTTGGGGAAGGTCACCAGTAATCCCAGCTTAAGGGAACTGTTAAACTTTCAAAATATTTTCCTTGAGATATTCCTATGCATTTTTACAGAGTACCACCTTATATGCTGGTTCCCCTGCCCCCACCCCGGCCCTTGTTAATGGTAGAGCATATGCGTTTTCCAGGATAGAATTGTTCCATGTTAGAAACTATGGTCTCTAATAGGCATAACAGGATATTTTAGAGGCTTCCTCTGGAAGCACCCAGAAGCATGTCTAGTTCCTAGAAGCACCTGGTATTAGGCAGGCAAAACCTAAAAGAAGCAGAAAGTGAAAGTTGCTCACTTGTGTCTGACTCTTTGTGACCCCGTGGTCTGTTCATGGAATTCTCCAGGCAAGAATACTAAAGTGGGTTGCCATTCTCTTCTACAGGGGATCTTCCTGACCTAGGGATCGATCCTGGGTCTCCTGTATTGCAGGCAGATTCTTTACCAGCTGAACTACCAGGGACACCCCAAAGAAGCAGCAGTGAAGTGAAGTGAAGTCACTCAGTCGTGTCCGACTCTGCGACCCCATGGACTGTATGTAGCCCACCAGACTCCTTGGTCCATGGGATTTTCCAGGCATGAATACTGGAAGTGGGTTGCCATTTCCTTCTCCAGGGGATCTTCCCCACCCAGGGATCGAACCCAGGTCTCCCGCATTGTAGGCAGATGCTTTACTGTCTGAGCTACCAGGGAAGCCCCAAAGAAGCAGACATACTTGGAAATAAGTGTAAGGGCACTTAGGTCTTTGGTGAAGGGAGCCTGCAAGAAAACGGGGAAGTCCAGGGGGATGGGGAGGGGAGGGAGGTGCAAGAGGGAGAGGATATATGTATACTTATAACTGATTCATGTTGCTGTACAGCAGAAACCCACACAACAGTGTAAAGCAATTATCCTCCAATTAAAAATAAATTTAAAAAAAGAGAAAGAGGTGATCACTAGGGATGCCTTCTAGAAAGTGGCCACTAGGGGGTGCGTCCTTAAAGCAGCTCCACAATGAGCTACTGAATCCAGCTCAATCCTGGAGGAAGCTTTGAGAAATGGTATGGAACACCTCCCGCCTTCCCTGGTGGCGCTAGTGGTAAAGAACCTGCCTGCAAATGCAGGAGATGTAAGTGACTCGGGTTCAATCCCTGAGAAGATCCCCTGGAGGAGGACATGACAACATACTCTAATACTCTTGTCTGGAGAATCCTATAGACAGAGGAGCCTGGCAGTACAGTACACAGGGTGGCAAAGAGTCAGACGTGACTGAAGTGACTGAGGACAGACAGACAGTAGAACACCTCACACTTCAGAATTATCCCAGTCAAGCTCGCTGGAGGGAGCTGAAGTATGCACAGCCCAGAAAAACCTCCTCCAACAACATGCCTAGAAATGCTTAAAAAATAAATAATACACATTGAAGTGCTGTGATTATTATAAGAAAATAAGAAAATCCATAGAGCTGGAGCTCAGAGTCATAAGATAAAGGTGAAGCCACGGCTGTACTGGGATCTTTTGTCCATCTTGATGATGACCAAGGAAAGATATTATTAATAGGTCTTCTGTGATAGAAATAAGTACATGGACCCATTCAAGGGTAATTCCTGAGTTGGATGTGAAATCTCTGCACAAAGCTAGGATCTGTATAAAGCTGCCTCGTCATGGAAAGGATAGGGGGAAAAAATGTGTCCATCTGCAAAGGAAACTAGCCATTATTGACTGAGAGTAGATGGGGAAATATCATCTCCTGTGACTTTGTCATTACAGCTCTCAGCTTCCATAGGTTTAAGATTTGAATTTTTACCACAGATACAGTGTGGGAAACCCCAAGATGAAGCATGTTTACTTAAAGTTTTTCAGATTTGTCACACTCCAGGATACCAGAGAGATAAAAAAGCAGTTTCTTACTGAAGGAAGGTTTCCACCACCAAGACCCTAATTCCTCGGGATTATACCCAACCATGCCTGGGTTTACCATCCGAAGTGACAAAGTTAGCTCTGAAACTTGAAGCCTGAAAGCTTCTTCTGCAACTTATCTGGTGGCAAGTCTTGATCTGAACTGTCAGGAGGCTATTTGAACTTTTTTTTTTAACCACATTTTTAAAAAAAATTCTCTTAGTATTCAGAAGAGAATAGATATAAGAGAGGCAATATATAAAGATGGTGATTGAGAACCTTCCAGAATTGATAAAGCATTTGAATGCTCAGATGGAGAAAGCATAGTGCATTTCAAGCAGGATAAGTAAAGACAAAGACAATCCTAAAAGTGAAGACAGCTTACCTACAAAAAAGAAGAGAAATCCAATTGGATGGACAATATAGACTTGTTGATAGTACAATCAGAAGCCAATGGGCAGTGAGTAACCTCTTTAAAGTGCTAAGAGAAAATAAATATTCATAACTTGAGACAAAAAATGAATTACCATCAATTCACCTTCATTGAATTAATTATTTTAGGGAGAAGAAAGGTCTAAAATTTAAAAAAGTATGGTTGAGAAATAAATATAAAACTATGTAAGCACATTGGAATAAGCATTGGCCGTAGGACAATGACCACTGGTGTCTGATTTGGAGTAGGAGGTTGCTAAATAAAGGACAGTGGAAAGAAAGTACCAGCTGGTTATTGCAAAAGCCAGGAAGGCATTATGGAAGTTCAAATACTCTTAATTCCTTGTACTTCTTTGGTGGAGGGTAGAGATGTTGATTTATTTTTAATTGTGTTAAATGTAAATATATTGATGTATATATTTACATTTATATTTAATGGATATATTAATGTAAGAAAAGAGTTTATTGCTTTTAAATCAGTAAAGAAGAAGCTATGGAGTTAAAAATCTCTTACTATATTAATAAATATATTAATGTATATATTTACATTTATATATAATGGATATATTAATGTAAGAAAAGAGTTTATTGCTTTTAAATCAGTAAAGAAGAAGCTATGAAGTTAAAAATCTCTTCCAAAAGTCACAGGAAGGAAGTGGATTGGGAAGAAGATGCAAAAGAAGCAGAATAAGCAGAGTGGCCCTAAATAACAGAGTAGAAATAAACCCAAATATATCAGCAATTACAGTAAATACTAAAGAACTAGACAGCTAAAAGGCAGGTTAAAAATCCAACTCTATGATGTTTACAGACACCATGAAATATAAGGACACGAATTGAAAATGAAATGACCACACATTGATTTGTATGTGTTCCACAAATATAAATAAAAGGAAAGCCAGTAAAGTTATATTAGTATCACTCGGAAAAGGCAGTTGAGGAGAATCATCTGAATAGCTAAGGAGAACCTTCCAGCAAGTGGTACTTGAAATCTGTGTAAATATATATCTAGGACAGCTGTGTTCAACCAAAAAGTCTTTGTGTTAAGAGGTACACATTTAATGGACGGAGGACACTGGCCTGTCAGGCAGGTCTGGAGATGAGGATCATTGCATTGAGCACAAGGTCACTGAGAAGACAAGACGAACGTCCTCAGACCGAGGGCAAAGAGGCCTTTTCTGACTCAGAGAGGTGATGAGACTGAAGGAACAGGAGGTAGTTGCCTGTAGAAAATCCATCTTATGACTCTCCTCTGTGTTTTGAAATGCTGGACTTGAAGGTTGATTGGTACAGCAACACTAATGGAAAAATAAAGTGCTGAGGATTTAGAGAGGACAGCTGACTCGGTATTTCTGCAGGATCAAATCGGGTAAGGTGGGGGTGGATTGGGGAGAAAGCGTAGGTAGGGGTAAGCTGCCTTTTCCCCACTGCGACTAGACCTAAGTAAATAAAATCGAGCACTTGGCCGGTAGATGCTCCCTAACAATGTTCGCTTTCCTTTGAGAGGTAAAAGAAAGCATCTGATCTCTTGGAATGTGAGCACCACATAAGTATCTGCTCTAGTCACAAGAGCTGGGGGCTGGGTACAGAGAAGGAAGACACATCTTCTGTCTGAGGAAGACACCGGGGAGCGTCTGGTGAGGATGAATGTGTAGACGTGAGTAGCAGACACACCACATATTTATTGCTTAGCTGAATACAACTCTGCTTGAAAATAGTGTTGACGCTGTGTCCTTTGGCTCTCTTCCTACTTCCTGCTTCTGTTCTTCGAATTGTGGTCTCAAGTCTCCTTTGCTCTGCTCTCGGCTTGTCTCTTCATTTACGGGGAAAATGAAGACCATCAGATGTGAGCTGTCGAATCATTTCCTGTCTTGGAGGTGAAAATCACTGCTCACGCTTTGAAGGTTAAATGCCGGCTCCACAGCTGCGGGGGGCTCTGTGTGATTGGTCTCTGTCTCTGTGTCTCTCTCTCTTACTTCCTCCTTCTTGCATCTTCTCCAATCTCTTATCTCTATCTTTCGCGATTCAGCCACAAACTCCAGCCTCACCAGCCTGTGGGAAACAATTCCCTTGATTCCACCCTTTCTGCTCAAAAAAACTGTCCAGTCTCTTGTCCTCCCAGACCCTTCGAGAATGTTCTTTGAAGAGTATTCTGTGAACAGTGCTGGCGTGCAAGCTCCATGAATACAGGAGTCTTTGTTTCCTGCTGGACGAGGCCGGGACAGTCTAACATCTAGGAGGCACTTGATAAGCGTTTGTTGAACCAATGAACCAACGCCCTCACTTTCCATTCATTTTCCCTCTTGTCCTCACCACTCCATTGAAAACGCTCATAATAATGTCATGGATCCCACCCCAGTCGCTTGATCCAGTGGCCTCTTTTCAGTCCTTGTTCTGGTTGACTCTCTTGTAGCATTTGGGATGTTGAGCCCTTGCTACTTGAAACCCAGGAGTTCTGTCCTGGTGCTATTTTTCTCTCTCAGAGTGTTCATTTTCCATTTTCTTCACAGTCTCCACCTTCTTCTTCTTCTTGTTTTTTAAAGGAGTGTTGACACTCTTTCATTCATGTGAAAGATATCTATCTGGTGGTTCCAACAGCAGCAGTGATGTATAAATCTACGTATTTCACAATTCTAGGTCCTGCTTCCCTTCTGAGATCCAGAATAATGCAGCTCTGAGTATCTTCACTTGAATGTCCTTGTGAAAGTCATCCACTTGGAGGTTCTTCAACCTTAATGTATTTGAAATTGGACTCCCTACTGTTAATACCTCCCCAAAACTCCTTCGTCTTTTCGTGTATCTCCTGATTCAGTGGTTTCCTCACCTTCCCAGTCTCCCCGGCTAGACACGGTAGGGTCATCACTGACGTGTCCCTGGCCCTTTCAGTTGGTCACTAAACAATGTAGATTCTTCCTCAGAAACATCTCTCTGCCCCAGCACCACCTCTTCACCCCTACCACCTTAGTGCCAGCTCATCAACTCTTTCTGAGATGAGTAGTCAGTGGTCCATTTGGTCTCCCTGTCTATCTTATCTTTACAACCTTCTCCTGTGACCATAATATGAAAAAAAGCACAAGTCTTAGCATGTCTCTTCCCTACTAGAAACACCTTCACTGCCTCACGGTTACTTGTTCACAGGTTTCAATGCCATGTGTGCCTTTCCAGCCTGTTGGCAATTTATCACTTGGCGCAGCCCCGCCAGTGTCCCGTTACCACCAGGGGCTCTGATGTTTTTGTTTCCTAGGCTACACATACGGCTTAAGATGTCTTCTCATCTCTTCTTGACTTTGCAGAGTGCTACCCAGGCTTGATGACTGACAGTCAATGCCTTTCATTTCGGTGAACTTTCCCATCCCCCTCCAGATGATGTCTTCCTCCTTGGTACTCCTGAAAAAAGAACCCATTCTGCTGTAGTTGAAGGTTTGCTTCCCAATAAACGTCTTTTATCAAGCTCATATTAGGCAAATAATAATTTCAGCGGGGAAAGGGACATAATAAGACTCACAATAATTTATTTGTTCTCTTATAGAAATCTTAATAACCAGAGTAGTCACAGATCCAAGTGACGAAGAAAATTAAATACAATAGCTGAAGTTTATTGAGTACTTGGGGCTTCCCAGGTGGTAAAGAACCTGCCTGCCAGTGCAAGAGACGTAAGAGACACGGGTTCGATTCCTGGGTTGGGAAGATCCCCTGGAGGAGGGCATGGCAACCCACCCCAGTATTCTTGCCTGGAGAATCCCATGCACAGAGGAGTCTGGCAGGCTCTAGTCAACAGATCACAAAGAGTCAGACATGACTGAAGCAACTTAGCATGCACCCAAAATTGAATAGTTATGACCTGACCGGCCCTGTTAAATGTTTGTATTGTAAATCTCACAGCAACCCTGTGAGAAGCACCTACATAATCCCTCTGCCTTGACTTTGTGCAATGAGCCAGATCAGACTAATTGAATAAAGCTGGGCTGTTAGCAGAATTACCTTAGAATCTATATTTAATAATAATTTCAACAGCTGGGACAGCCTCTCTGCACTATGCAGCAAGAGATGAGCTACAATTATTTTACAATCAATACAGGAAATTTCTATACTCCGTCAGGTTTTCTTTGAATATAAATAAGAAAATGAGTTGCTGCTGCTGCTGCTAAGTCGCTTCAATCGTGTCCGACTCTGTGCGACCCCATAGACAGCAGCCCACCAGGCTCCCCCGTCCCTGGGATTCTCCAGGCAAGAACACTGGAGTGGGTTGCCATTTCCTTCTCCAATGCATGAAAGTGAAAAGTGAAAGTGAAGTTGCTCAATCGTGTCCGACTCCTAGCGACCCCATGGGCTGCAGCCTACCAGGCTCCTCCGTCCATGGGATTTTCCAGGCAAGAGTACTGGAGTGGGGTGCCATTACTTGCTGTTTACTCTGGGAAACTTTGTCAGTGTATGGTCTATCATGCTTCTCCTAATCAAAACACGAGGTGGCAGTGTTTTTACTGAAATGATTTTAGAAGAAAACATGAAGGACTAGGTTTTAGTCTTCTGAGAATAAAAATTGTGCATATGCAGCAATGACCAAAGAGGCAATGCATCTTGAATCCACCACTGAAGCAGCCTGAGCTCAATATTATAACTCCGCATGCAGGGGTAAAACACACACGGACACCTGTCTAGATTTCAGAAAGATTTCTGAAATACGATCTTGAAAAAAAAAAAAAAAAAAGTTCTCACTCAGTTCCCTCCTCCAGAGCACGTTTTCTATTCATATTTGAATTTGTCCAACAAACCCAATACGATAAATGTTCACTGACTTAACTGGTTGAGGACATGCTGCTATCGTCCTAAAGGGAAAGAGCTGGCTTCTCATCGGCACCTGCTGCCACTCATCAGGTATCACCAGAGGCAGAAGACTGACACCTGATGCCAAAGAGGCAAGGAGGCATCAGTGCCCTTGGATTGGAGTCCTGGAATCAGGCCAAACAGAACACACAACCAAATTCCTTTTATTATCTCTTAAGACCCAAAGGACATTTTCTCCTGGACTGGCCAGGACTACTGAAGGAGGTGAAGAAGTATACAAACTATGTCTTCCTGGAGGGAGGTATTTTATTTTTAGAAAAACAAATTAATGGCACAGCAGATACTCTGTGTTGGTCCTCACAAATTCTTTTTTCACAAAAGGTTGCAGCTGGGGACTTCTGAGGGTCTCATATTTGCATAGGCATCCTCAGCATATGAACTATTATTTACAGTTGCCTATATTAATTTACCAATGCATCATGTATATTATAAGACATATAGAAAAATATATACATTTTAATAGGGAATGAAATGAAAATAAACAAAGGCAGAAGCTCTATGACATTCCTATGGGTGATCTCTAAGGACAGGACATCTCACTCAGGACTCCTCTGACACTGCTGTTGCTGCTAAGTCGCTTCAGTTGTGTCCGACTCTGTGCGACCCCAAAGGCGGCAGCCCACCAGGCTCCCCCGTCCCTGGATTCTCCAGGCAAGAACACTGGAGTGGGTTGCCATTTCCTTCTCCGATGCATGAAAATGAAAAGTGAAAGTGAAGTCGCTCAGTCATGTCTGACTCTTAGTGACCCCATGGACTGCAGCCCACCAGGCTCCTTGGTCCATGGGATTTTCCAGGCAAGAGTACTGGAGTGGGGTGCCATTGCCTTCTCCGTCTGACACTAGTGCATTTGTTACTAATATCTGGGTGGGATTAGAGTGATTTCATACGGATATATTATCTTCCTATGCTCCACGGTTCTGTGAGTTAGAGGGTGAAGGGGCTGTTGTCTACACATTTTCCGATGAGGAATCCAGACTTATAAGGATGAAATGAGCTGCTCAAGTTACCTTATGGAAGCAGGAGACATATCAGGTTAACTTTTTTCTGAAAGTATCATTATAATAATTCTATCTTTAAAGTGTTTTTGAATCAGAACTTAAATTCTCAGGGCTGTAAAGAAAGTGAGAAGTGCATGGGACTTCCCTGGTGGTCCAGTGGTTAAGAATCCACCTTCCAACGTAGGGGATGTGGATTTGGTCCCTGGTAGGAGAAGGCGATGGCACCCCCACTCCAGTACTCTTGCCTGGAAAGTCCCAGGGACAGAGGAGCCTGGTAGGCTGCAGTCCATGGGGTCGATAAGAGTCGGACATGACTGAGAGACTTCACTTTCACTTTTCACTTTCATGCATTAGAGAAGGAAATGGCAACCCCCTCCAGTATTCTTGCCTGGAGAATCCCAGGGATGGAGGAGCCTGGTGGGCTGCCGTCTATGGGATCGCATAGAGTCGGACACAACTGAATCGACTTAGCAGCAACAGCAGCAGGGGAACTAAGATCCCAGATGCCACAGAGCAACTAAGCCTGTGCTCTGCAACAAGAGGACTGTGTGCTGCAACTCGAGAAGCCTGCTCCCCACAAGGAGAAGCCTTTTTGCTGCAATGAAGACCCAGCACAGCCAAAAACACACACACTCATAAAGATGTTGACATGGATGGGTGTAAGCACTGTTTTTTCTTCCTGGCTTTCAACATTTATTAAACATTAGTGTTTAAAATTCATGTTTTCCAACTTAAAATATGCTATGTGCACAAATTTCTTGTTAGTAATGTTGACTGCAGCCATCAAAACTAAAGCCACGTTGTCTCTCATCCAGTGTGTATGTTCACTGGGGCCAAATACAAGAACAGCATTGTTTCTGATGAGAATATGTAAAAAAGCTGTTTGGATAATTTGAAATGTTTATGAACTCTTCAAAACAAAAATTCATGTCTACTTGTCACAGTTTATTACACATATTAAAAATATTTTTAAATATCAGTTTGGAATTTTTCCACTGTAAGATTTCAATAAATAATTTTTATCTGGGCTCCACTTGCATATTCAAAATTCAGAGAGCTCACAAGCCATCACACATCACCTTCACTTCTAAGTGGTTTCTAAGTGAGATAACATTATTTGACTCCATAAATGATGTGGCCACTGAAAACTGTATTCTCCCAAATAAACATTCTTGTATAACATCAAGAATCTTTTGTTTCATGCAGTAGTATATTTATGATCTCTATAACATGACTACTTAAGAGATTTTAACACAATCTTCACTAAAGTATAACACATATGAAAATGTGTATAAGTCTTAAGTGTATGGCCTGATGAATTTGCCAAGTAAACATGCTCATATACTAAGCTCATATACTAACCCAAAGGAAGCGAGCATCTCTAGTTCCCTGAAGGACCTTGTATGCTACCCTCTAACCACCTCTGCCCAGGGCCCCATACTCCTTCTGCTAGAAGTAATCCCATCCTGACTTCTAACACAACAGATGAGATTTGCCTGGCTTGGACTCTCATATGAAATGATAGATAATGACATATACAGTTTATAATTTTGTACTTGGATTCTTCCACTCAAGATTGTGTTTGAGGGATTTCCCTGGTGGTCCAGTGGTTAAGACTCTGCACTTCCACTTCCGGGGGCACTGGTTCCAGCCTTGGTTGGGGAACTAAGATCCCATATATCATGTGCTGGAAAGCTGGTAAGTTGCTTCAGTCACGTCCGACTGTGTGTGACCCCATAGACGGCAGCCCAGCAGGCTCCCCCGTCCCTGGGATTCTCCAGGCAAGAACACTGGAGTGGGTTGCCATTTCCTTCTCCAATGCATGAAAGTGAAAAGTGAAAGTGAAGTTGATCAGTCATGTCCGACTCCTAGCGACCCCATGGACTGCAGCCCACCAGGCCCCTCCGTCCAAGGGATTTTCCAGGTAAGAGTACTGGAGTGGGTTGCCATTGCCTTCTCCATATCATGTGGTATGGCAAAAAAAAAAAAAAGATTGTGTTTAATGTTTGAGACTGTGTTGCTGCATCTAATTTTATGTTTATCTCATTGTAGAATATTCCACTGTATGAATACACCGATTTTATGCATACTATTGTAGATGGGCATTTGGGTTTTTTCCAGATTTGGGATATTATGAGCAGTGCTGCTACGAACATTCCCATATAGGTTTTACATACATGTTTGTGCTGGGTACACCTCTGGTGGGATTGTTGGGAAGGGCCGTTATGTTGACTTTAAACTCAACTTTCAAAAAACTAATATCATAGCGTGTGGTCCCATCACTTCATGGCAAATAGATGGGAAGAAAAATGGAAACAGTGATAAACTTTAGTTTCTTGGGCTCCAAAATCACTGAGGACAGTGACTACAGCCACAAAATTAAAAGGTGCTTGCTCCTTGGAAGAAAAGCTATGACAAACCTAGACAGCACATTAAGAGGCAGAGACATCACATTGCTGACAAAAGTCCATATAGTCAAAGCTATGGTTTTTTCAGTAGGCATGTACAGATGTGAGAGTTGGACCATAAAGAAGGCTGAGTGCTGAAGAACTGATGCTTCTGAATTGTAGTGCTGGAGAAAGTGAAAGTGAAGTTCGCTCAGTCATGTCTGACTCTTTGGGACCCCATGGACTGTAGCCTGCTAGGCTCCTCTGTCCGTGGAATTCTCCAGGCCAGAGTACTAGAGTGGGTTGCCTATCCCTTCTCCAGGGGATCTTCCTGATCCAGGATTCGAACCAGCATCTCCTGCATTGCAGGCAGATTCTTTACCACCTGAGCTACCAGGGGGGCCCCTGGGAGAAGACCCTTTGAATCCTTTGGACACCAAGGAGATCAAACCAATCAATCCTAAAGGAAATCAACCCTGAATAGTCATTGGAAGTACTGAGGCTGAAGCTGAAGCTCCAGTACTTTGGCCACCTGATGCAAACAGCTGACTCACTGGAAAAGACCCTGATGTTGGGAAAGATTGAGGGCAGGAGGAGAAGGGGGTGACAGTGGATGAGATGGTTGGATGGCATCATCGACTCAATGGACATGAGTTTGAGCAAACTCTGGGAGTCAGTGAATGACAGGGAAGACTGGCGTGCACTGTCCATGGGCTCGAGAACAGTTGGATATGACTGGACATTATGCTGGATCTCAGCAGACTCTGCCAGCTCCACTCCCATTAGCAGGCCACCATACCGCCAGGCCAACACTTGCGATTTCTCCCAACTGTGGCCATTCAGGGAGGTGTACAGTGGCACTTCATTGTCTGCATTTCCCTGGTCTTATGAAGTTAAACACATTCTCATGTATTTATTAATCATACTTACATCCCATTTTGATAAGTACCCAATCGAATATTTTGCCTACTTTTCTGTTGGTTTATCTTTTAAATAATTAATTTATGGAGTTCTTTATACATTCTAGATTCAGGTTCTGTCAGATACCCATTCTGCAAGCACCTCCACCCATTTCATGGCTTGCCTCTACTAGTAATGGTGGCTTTACTGTATTGTTTTGTTTCGTTAAAGGGAGATTAAAGAGAGCTTTTACATTTACAGTGATCCGGGAAATGAGTCAATTCCTTTGCCTCCTTCTGTCAGGTGACTGTCAGAAGCACACAAAATTAGTATTAGGAGTTCATTTTTAGGTTATTTGCTATTATAAAGTCATGGAAATGGTTCCTTATTATATGAGAGACTGGGATTTTTTTCTGGTAGGGGAAACATCATACAAGTATATAAGAATATTCTTATATATAAGCATTCATTCGTCCCCCGGCCAGTATTTGTGACACATCAAAGCAAGTTCCAATTTATTGGCTCCCCATGTATCCTTAATGGTCAATTCTGTATTGTAATTGAAGGGTTTTGTCGTTACTGGTTACCATTGGCTATATGTTGGCAATTATTTACTGAGTATTTGAATGTTTTGCATTTACCCTGCAAAACAGCAAAGTGATGATTTTTTTATAATGTTGTGACAATTTGTAAGATAATAGTCCCTAGTAATTCACTTAAACGCTAATCTAGCTATTGCTATGAAGGGATTTTTGCAGACATGATCAAATTCCCGAATTAACTGACTTTGAATAAGGAAGATTATTCTGGATTATCTGGTGGGCCTTACTCAGAAGGTATATAAAAGCAGGATTAAGGGCTGAAGCTGAGAGAGAAGAAACTCCAGCTGTGGACAATGGCCTCAGCCCTGCCCATGGAGTCCCTGCTCCTGAAATTCCCCTCCCGCTGGCACTTCATTGTTTGCACTTCCCTCCCTTCCCTTCCCTTCCAAGTCTCATGGATTTCAGACTCAGTTGGCCAACCCCCACAATGACACAGCAAATTCCTTCTAAAATGTCTTTTAATGTACATGTCTACCAATAGTTCTGCTTCTTTGGTTAAATCCTCAACAAATACAAAGATCATAGGATCACACAATTATTTTTCTTTATAAAGGAATTATCTACATGAAAAAATTTGTGAATTAAAATTTTTTTCTTATTAGAGGACACAAATTTGTTAAGACTTAGAACCATTTGGGTGTAGTTCATTGTAGGGTTCAATCTTGAATACTGATATTTAAATAGTGATAATTTTAAAAAAGTTTAGTCTAATTCACATTTACACAGTACTTATTTTATAATTTTAAAAACTTGATGTCTTCCTCTATTACCATGTAATATGCACTCTTCTTGAATGTTTAAAATGTATAACTTTTGTGCTCTTTAACAGAAAAATATATTTCTTTTAAAACAACCAGAATTCACCTATCATGTTTCAAAAGTGTGTCCATTAAGTTCTCGAAGGAACACACTCTGGTACTTACAAGGAGAATCATTACTTTTCTTGGCCGAGTTTATCAAGCTACATTTCTGCATGTAATTAAAGGAAAATATCTTTCACAGTAACATATGAAACAAGTTTCCTTATCGAATTTCAGATCTAATCTAGTATTTAATTCTTGTCTCTTGAGAGAGGTCCATAAACCAATGTCCACAAATCCATTTGACTCAACAGATAAGAAATATAGTTGACTGGGTTCTGGAAATCTGACTTCTATCTTAGCTCTCCCACAAATAACTGTAATGATGGGAAATTCACTTAATCTTTCTGAGTCTATTTCTGTATTCACCAACTAACAAATATTCAACTCAGTGACCACTAGAAGCCAAGCAGTTGTTAGACACTAGATACAAAACAATACGGAAAAAGACAGCCTATGCCTCTGAATCATTTCCAAATGATCTTGAAAAAGCTGTTAAGTATCAAATATTTCCCAAGTGAACACTGGTAAAGTAACTTTAAAAATCAGAAGCAGATTTGATATATTTATTCAGTGAGTGATTCAACTACAGAATGAAGTATTTTTAGCATTATGAAATCCAAAGTTTTAAAATCTTATTTTCTTGCAATTCTGTTTATTACAATTTTATAATCCTGAAGAGATTCTCTTATCTGAAGTTTTTCATGCATTCAGATATTTTGCATGATGTCTGATGTGATCAGCGATAAAGGTTGCAATAAAGTAGTAGCTGTGATCATAACCCTAGAAGACAAAACAGAGAGATGATGTTTATTTACCATTCAGAAAAGTCAGTAAAGGGACATTAAATATATCTTGCATGTCACTTAATTTGCTTGTAAATAATTAAACTATCACCATATGTGAACGGTTTCTAATCAAAGTAAAGCTTATTACACTTGTACTTCAATATTTTCACTGAAAAAAGAATAGCAAAAATGTAAAAAGAAAAAAAAAAGAAACATTCTGCATAGCCTAGTTTCTAGATGCTATTAATATATGCAAAGAAAAGAAATAACACATTAATTAAATGCACAGAGTAAACATGTGGTCCTATCAACAAGGACATAAAAGACTCAGAATTTAGAGAGTTTAGGAACACAGGCAAGAAGTTCCAAATCCCAAAGGAAACACACTACCACCGATAAGGAAATGCTAAGATACAAAATAAGCACATGTAAACAATACAGGGAAAGAACATGTGAACAGCCAAATGCCCTATCCTGGGAAGTTAAACAGGGCCATGATAAATCACATTAAGAATTTGACCTCCTGTGCAGTAAAAGCCTACTACAGCTGAGGAAAAAGGAATAATTAATTAAATGCTGACATCTCTCAGCAATAAACCAAATTGGGTAAAACGTCAGTAAACTTTTAAAAACTACCATGCTGCAGAGAGAAAATGTAATTGAGTTGAAACAGATTTCTATCTGGTTAAATAAAATCAGTGACAGGTGATCAGTGGCAAAAGGAGAAGCAACCCTCCTGAAGGTGTCCTCTGAGTACAAAGTAAGTACCTTTCAAGGGAAAAAGAAATTAAAAATAGGAATGGAAGAACTTAAAGGTGTTAAAAACCAGGTAATTTTTAGGACAGCCCTTACCCTGCCAGAGGCAATTAAAATATAAAAGAGAATAAACCAGGGAAGATAAGAGTCTAAGAAAGTTTAACCTGATCAAGCAAATGGTCTGATTGGAAGAAAAATGAATTTTTCTAAGCATTGAAGAAACAAAACTGGGCCTAATAAAAAATATCACCTGAATTTCAGGGAACAAGGTAAAATCCCTAAGGTTTTGATGAATCAGTAAACGTTCTCAATCTCTAACTTCCAGCCGTATGCAAAGCATATCTTGGGTAGACCAGTTAATAAAGAGTTCTACTTTAAAATCATCAAAGAAACTTAAAAGCCATCTGTTTTCTATTTTCAGTGGCCAAACTGCAGAAGTGAATCTGACAGGAATGCTGTCAAAATTAAGGCTGAGCCTTGGAATTATTTGGTTTCACATCACTCAATGATTAGACCAGTCCCAGTTAATTTAGAGCTGAAGGACAGTTTCTTACATAAAGAAAGGAGGAGACAAGCACTTGGCACCCATGTAACTCTTGTTAAGAGGTCAAATATGCCCATGATTTTTAGGCCACAAAACCTGTAAAGCATAGTACCAAGTGGTACCTGCCAGTTTTCTGATAAAAAAATGGACCCGATCGAAAATAGGTATGCGTGTATGCTTATTCATGTCTGACTCTTTGCGACCCCATAGACTGAGTCCACCAAGCTCCTCTGTCAATGAGGCTTTCCAGGCAAGAATACTGGAGCGGGTTGCCATTTCCTATTCCAGGGGATCTTCCCAACCCAGGGATTGACCCAGTGTCTTATGCATCTACTTGCATTGGCAGGTGGATCCTTTACCACTGAGCCACCTGGGAAACCCTAACGATAAAGCAGATAGTAAGTCCCTCAGACCTGAGGTAGTCTGAAGTCAACCGAAGTTGGCTTAAAACTCTGCAAAGTTGCCTCTCTGGAGCCACTGCCGAGGTATGAACATTGTGCTGCTCATTCAGCTATAACAAACCTAAACGTGATCTGCTCCACACTGTGCAGTTCCCTCAAACTGCCCATGCTGGAAGGAAAGTGGACAGAAAACTGGGCCTGAGCTAAAAATTGTGACTGATGATTTCAATGCTTTCTTATCTTTAAATAAAAAAGGAAAAGGAATGCTTTGTCTTGACTCTTCACTAAGCACAGACAACTACGTTTTTCAGTTGCTTGGGATGTAGGCATTTTAGAAATAAATAAATTGACTTATTTTTTCCCCTCAAGAATTTCATCAGTGTTCTAACCCTGCTGCTTATATAACAAACTCTAGAAATTTTTCAGTCTTTGTAGCAAGGCTGAAACTTCGCTGTTAGTGGTAACAACAAAATTTCCTGGCATAAACTCAAGGGACGCAGAAGAGGCAACCAACAGCACTACTGCCAAGAAGTTCAAGTCATTTGGGAAAAAACACGCTTTGTTCTATCACTTATAGCTAGAGTTAATAAAATTAAACACACTGTTATCTTTATAATAAAGTTTCTCAAGGTTGATCATTGATCTAAAACATGTAATTCTGATAATAAACGTTCAAATTAATCTATTAATAAAAAATTCTATTTTTAAATGATGGATAGTCACAAGAAAGAAAAAAGGAATGTTGGGGAGGATGTGGAGAAATTAGAACCCTTGTGCACTGCTGATGGGAATGTAAGGTGGTATAGCTGCTATGGAATATAGTATGAAGTATCCTCAAAAAATTAAAAACAGAATCACCACATGATCCAACAATTCCACTCCTGGGTATAATAACCAAAATAAATAAAAGTAGAATCTTCAGGAAACATTTACACATCCCTGTTTATAGGAACATTATTCACAATAGCTAAGACTTGGAAGCAACCTACATTGTTCACTGACAGATGACTGAATAAGCAAAATCTGGTATATGTATAGGATGAAATATTATTCAGCCTTAAAAAGGAAGAAAATTCTGGCACATGATACAACATGGATGAACCTTAAGAGGACTATGCTAAGTGAAATCAGCTAGTCACAAAAAGACAAATACTGTATGAGCCCACTTATGGGAAATCCTCAGGGCAGTCACAGAGACAGGAAGTAAAATGGTGGCTGCTAAGGATTGGGGGCAGGGAGGGATGGGGGGTTAGTGCTTAATGGGAACAGAGTTGCAGTTTTACAAGATGAAAAGAATTGTGGACAGGAATGATGGTGAAAGCTGCAGGGCATTATGAATGTATTTAACACCACTGAAATTGCACTTAAAAAGAGTTAAGGTAGTAAATTTTATGTGGTATTGTGGTTATTTTACCACAATAAAAAAAAAAAAAGCTGAAAAAAAGTAAAAAAAAAAAACCCAAACAGGTGGACAGGATAGGAATGGTCTCTCATCTGGTCATATAAGGATAAAATGAGTTAATGCTGTGAAAACAGTTTTGTAAGCTTACACATTGATCTACTACTACTACTAAGTCGCTTCAGTCGTGTCCGACTCTGTGCGACCCCATAGACGGCAGCCCACCAGGCTCCCCCAATCCCTGGGATTCTCCAGGCAAGAACACTGGAGTGATCTAGGTAACACTTATCATTATAAGTTTTAGATCAATGTGCCTGGAATATTACCCATAAACATATTATCCATATGGCATATTACCCATAAACATGAATAAAAATCTTTTTAAAAAGCCTGGCCATGTATAATTTTCAGGGTTCATTTTTCATCCTGAAAGAAAAATTTTGTTTATATTATGTTCTGAAGTGTGTGATTATATAATTTTTTAAAAAATAAAGGCAGAATTTCTTTAATTATAACTATATTAGCATAGAGTTAGGTGAGTAGTGAATAGTCAAAAGTATTTTAGCCAAGGAAAAAGGAAAATCTGCAAACCAATCAAAATCCAGTAATAGTTCTCAAACAACGAGAAAGCAGCTCAACAGATAGGTTAGTATCTAACTCAATATATAGTGCATATGTGTGTGTCAGACAATACACAGCTTCCGAGGCTAAGATGTGTACCTAAAGAGAAGAGAAATTAAGGTGTAAGCTTGTCTTTTTATTTGACTGCAACAACAGCTGCATGTGTAAAGAAAGACACCCGATAATGTTGATGATTAAGTACCACCCAAGCATCAAACTTTGAGCTATTTACTGATCTTACAGTAGGACAGAAAATTGTAAATCCTTTTCACTGCCAAAAGCATTCCTATTTCTTTGTAATCTGGTCTTAGATATCATTGACTTAATAGGAAGGTTTTCACTTTGTCTTATTAGAAAATATCTTAACTAGAGGTACCTTTTCAAATTCTAAAATAAAATTTAAAAAATACTATGGAATCTTGTTTTTTTAATAATGAATTTAGAGCAAGGTAAGGTTTCCTGGTACTTGCCTCTTGCAATCTGAAAACAACAGGGATTTTCTTTTCTGTACAGGCAGCTATGAAGTTATCAGGCAGTAACTGTCCGTCGGAAAGGAACTCGTCCTCTTTCCCTTGATCAATTAGTATATCCAGCTGAGGACCTGGATAGGACTTCACAAGATAGGTAGCATCATAAGCCTATAAAAAGAGGAGAAATAATGAAAAGTAAATTCCCAAGCGCCAGAAAGATATTCTTCAGAATATCCTATACTAGAACCGAATAGAAATTTTAAGTCATTCAAGCTCTAAGGCTGATTAAGTTGGCTTGTCTGGTTTTTATTTATAAGGTCTTCAGAATGCTATTCTCATTACAGCCTCTTCCTTACTTTCAAGCAGTCCTAGACCGACAGCAAGGATTTTATATCTCAAGTATTCTTCATTGTGTAACCTTTTTTCTTCTAAATCATCAAGGTTATTAACCACTTCTCAACTTCAAAAACCCTGATATTTTTCCTTTGTAAATCCTTTCACAAATTGACTATTTCTTCTAACTATTTCAAATAAGCAGTCTATTTTTGTTTCTGCTTTTTGACTAATTCCAGACATAAATCTCTCTTTTGCTATCTGCTGAAAACCACCAAATATCTACCATCTCCAGGAACTTTCAGGAAGACTTGAATAATCTGAATCATGTTAACAACTCAAATTTAGTATCTGAGGAGCTGCCACTAGTTACAATTTTCTATTTTACCATCCATCTTTAAATGCTGATCACCCATGTATATTCACTAACCACACTGATGCATTGATCAAGACAAACAAAAGATTTTCCCTTCTAAAGTATCATGCTTTTTCAGACTTGCTTTCTTTAGTCTTAAAAGGAGAGTGAAAGGAAACATACAAAGTCCAACTAGTGTAAAGTTCTATGAGTTCATAATTCTGCATAGCCTCCTTCTTCCAAGAGTAAATTAAATGCTGGCCTAAACACCCCATAATTAAGACAGTAAAATCTACTGCCACTTGGAGAAAAACGATACACGTTCCTTTATAGGCTACCCCTCCCCTACTTCTCTCTATCAGTTGGTCTTTCACTCAAATCTTCTATTAGACCATAAGGCCCCTGTGGGCAGGAAAGGATCATCACCTTCTTGACAGAAGATTTCAAAACTCCACACAAACACTGCATATGGTGAAAACTCAAACTACTGATGCACAAGCATTGTCAATGCGTTGTTCTCCAAGTAACTAATAGTAACAATTTTTGGCATTCCTCCAACCTAATGAAAACCTAGGCCTAAGCAAAACAAAACTTTAATCTAGTGACTAAGAGATTAACTTTCCAATTCTGTTAGAATTTCAATGACCAAACTTAAGTAAAATAGGGGTCCATGTGTAAATGATTTTGAATAAACAGCAATGAGACAAAAAAGGTTTCCCCACCACCCCCCCAACTCAAGTATCTGCTACTTGCTAACAAGCGCATGGTGATGAGCTCATTTGCAAAATATTCAAATTCTTGGCAGGAGTTTTCAAATAGCCCATTTCTGCACAGTCTTGGAAAAAAGGGCCTGTTTATTTTCATCTAGAAGCATCTGCTCTTATGCTTTAAAAAGCAATCTCGCTGTTGTAAATAGACTCATAAATGTACATTACATACACAGTATCTATGTTTAAAGGCTGTTAAGCCTAGAATTAAAAATCTAAACCTGAGAGACACTAGATTTTGAAACAGATACACAAAATAAAAACCCAGGCCTCCTGGTTCTTACCATACAATCGAGCACATAGTTAAGAGATAAGTCTAAATTTAGTAATAGGGGCTATTTTTCATAATGTTAATTTAGAAAATAAACATATAAATTAATCATTAGCAGAAAAAAGATGTAGCCTCAGAATATCTGCCATAATTCAATACAATTTAAAAAAGATCCTTCATGGGTGGTGTTATTGGTATATGTATTCACTTTTGTTAATTAGTTTTAGCTCTGGATGTTTGGGCTTCCCTGGTGGCTCAGATGGTAAAGAATCTGCTTGCAATGCAAGGGACCCTGGATCCTTACTTGAATAAGTTAGGAATAGAATGTCTGTAGTGCAGCTTTTCAACAAATTTGAAAACTTATGAATGAGTTTAAGACAGCCATCCAGTACCTACCTCCCATTTACTTTGATCTGTTCCCAAATATCCGGTAAAGGCTTTTTTGCCCCAACGACAGAGCACTGGGTTGCAAAGTGGAGCAAATGCTGACACAGACTTAAGGCACAAAAATAAAATAAAATTTACAAACAAGTTATATTTTTGTAAGTTGACTATGCACAGATATTTGCAACTTGCTTAAAAACTCTGACTTGTCATGAAAGTCCCTGTGAACGAGTTTTCTTCTGCTATACTATGAGCTTAGATTATATGCCTCTCCAAGATCCATCATCCTTTGTGTTCTATTCAAAGAGCTAATAAAATATAATTGCTAAAGCAACCAAGCAGTACATTACATTTTCATTAAATAAGGCACAAATGAAGTTTATGATGAATTTCTACTCAGTTTTTCCACTTAAAACAATGGAAAATCAGAGTAAACTTTATGTGAGAATATTCTTGGTAAAAATATAGGTAAATGATAATATACTGCCATAATAACATTAGTCAAGACTAACTTTTAGAAAAAAAGAGCCTAGAAAACTATAGTTTGAATAGAAGCAATGAAAATTTCTTGATAATACCTCTGGCAGACCAATGAAAAAACACTGGGATACAAGGCCTATTCTTTTGAGTCTGCAGCATATATTGTATGGTCAATTTAATAGTCTTCCCCCACAATCTCTTGAAATTCCCAACACTAGAAAAGTTTAGTTCCAATACTAAACAACAGTATCTAATTTCAATCTCTGTAAGTTCCTAATATTATATTATTCAAGAGAAATATCTGTCACTAGAAGCTTAGGTAATCTTACTTTGTATTTTCCAGGATTCTTCAAAGCACAAATCAGAGCTCCATGGCCTCCCATAGAGTGGCCAAAAACAGACATCCTTTGGGGGTCCACTGGGAAATTGTCATTTACAAGTTGGGGAAGCTAGAGAGAATTTAATGGTGGGACAGAAGATATGAGATAAGGAAGTTTAGACTCTTTCAAAGTTGTATAAAAAAAATCAATACTTCCAAATCACAGTCTTAAAATGGTTTACACCGTAAAGATTTTTTAAAAATGCAGGATAGACAATGATTATATATCACTGGAGAATATATGATACATCACACTTAGAAAGCAAATTTAAGACGATAATGCAGAAAGAAACTTCAAAATGTTCTAAACTTTGATCCAATAATTTCACTTCCTGGAATCTATTCTACAGGAAAAGTTCTTATGGGTAGAAAAAGTTATACACAAAGATAATCAATGCAGTAATAAACATTATGGTAAAAAACATATGTAAAGATATAATAGCTCCATTAGAAAAAAGTAAATCATGGCATACGATGGAATACTATCCAATTCTTAAAATTATGTTACAAATAGATCAGAATATTATAAAATATTTGTTTTCTATAACTAAAAAAGAATAAGATAAAAATGTTTCACAATTATATGAAAACTACTCATAAAACAAAGTCTGGAATATACCAAAATATAGTTGTCTGGGGTGACAGAATTACACATGATTAAAATTTTATACTATTAGTTCTGAATTTTTATGATGTGGACATTGTTAAAATCATATAAAACTTAGAAAAATGCATAAACTGTACACAAATATTATTAATAGAAGCAATGCTTTACCACTTATCCTTTCTGATTATGATTAATCCCTGTGAATATGTCTGAATGAACCAACTACCAGAGAAATGCGAAGTGTTTTCATATACTATTTGCTTTGTATAACCTGGTCAATGTAAACAGGTATCAAAATAATTATTAAATTCCTTAAAATTGTACTTAAGTGAATTTAGAATATTCCTATTGTAGAAAATAGGAGTATTCTATTGAGAATAGGAGAATACTCCTATTGTAGAAAATAGGAGTATTCTCCTATTGAGAAAATAGGAGTATAGTACCAGTAAACTTGGGAATCTTTACAAAGGTTAATTAGTAAATATATACTAAATAGGCTTCCCAGGTGGCACTGGTGGCTAACACAGGAGACGCAAGAGATGTGGGTTCAATCCCTGGGTCGGGAAGATCCCCTGGAGTAGGAAATGGCAACCTACTCCTGTATTCTTGCCTGGAAAATTCCATTGACTAAGCAGCCTGGTGGGCCAGTCCACGGGCCGCATAGAGTCGGACATCATATCACATATACCAAACAGATTCAACAATACCATACCTTAGTTTAAAAGACTAGAAGGATCTTGTGTCCAAAATCAAACTTTCACAGTCATCGATTAATAATTACAATGTAAATTAAGTTACCTCCTTCGTTACGTAAGAGTACATTCTATAGTTAGTTTTCCAAAGATCTTCAGTAGCATCGACATAAAACCCAGCGCCAGTGCCGAAGTCCCAGCTGTCCTCTTCTCCTTTAATATTGCAGCCACCTAATTAAAGAAAAGTCTCATGGTTTCATCTTCTCTGTTAGTAATGGCCCCCGTTTAATAATACACTTTAAAATGAACCTGAATATTCAGTTGCATCAGAGCTGTTCACTGGACACTGTGAGCTCTCTGGCCTTTTGGCGCACATACGTCCTTGCCCTCGAGTGCGGTCCTATGACTAGTTCCAGACAATGAGGTAGGAAAAGGAGGACATGGTCCTCCAGGCTGGGGTATTCACTGTCTTTCTTTGTTGATGTTAGAAGATCTTAAGTGTTCTGAACATATTCTCACTCTGTTTTACCTGTCAAAGGGTTTCGACCTTCTTTTTATCCTTCGTAAATGTGTTGAAATTTCTTCTCTGATGACCCTCCTCACTACCCCAACACTTCTTTGTTCTCTGTACCACTGTGATCTCAGAAGAGAATGGGGACAAACACTTGTGCTCAATTCGCTATCTTGAGCTGACAGTGAAAATGTCTTCTTATATACTCTGGAATCATTCCATCCTGTTTCTCCTATTTATCCATCCCGCCAGTGGAATTTTCTTACATTCCTTTTTAATTAATTAGGTTTTATTTTATATACTTGCATGCAGTTTAAAGTCAACCACTGGGATTTCGAATAAAATCATCAGTTCAGTTCAGTTGCTCAGTAGTGTCCGACTCTTTGCGACCCCATGAATCGCAGTGTGCCAGGCCTCCCTGTCCATCACCATCTCCCGGAGTTCACCCAAACTCACGTCCATTGAGTTGGTGACGCCATCCAGCCATCTCATCCTCTGTCGTCCCCTTTTCCTCCTGCCCCCAATCCCTCCCAGCATCAGAGTCTTTTCCAATGAGTCAACTCTTCACATGAGGTGGCCAAAGTACTGCAGTTTCAGCTTTAGCATCATTCCTTCCAAAGAAATCCCAGGGCTGATCTCCTTTAGAATGGACTGGTTGGATCTCCTTGCAGTCCAACGGACTCTCAAGAGTCTTCTCCAACACTTCAACACTTCTCCAACAGTTCAAAAGCATCAATTCTTCGGTGCTCAGCTTTCTTCACAGTCCAACTCTCACATCCATACATGACCACTGGAAAAACCATAGCCTTGACTAGACGGACCTTTGTTGGCAAAGTAAAGTCAACCACTGAGATTTCGAATAAAATCATAGTGATACGTAATTGGATGGAAATGACCTCTTTGTAAGAGTCTCTGCTCATCCAGGAACATGGCACTTTCCCACTAATGATCATTAAGAATTTTTTATGGTTTTTACTTAAAAATAAACCTTATTTTAAAAGTTTATTCTGGAGACATTTTATATTTTTGATGCCCTTCTGAATTAAACATTTTATTACATTTCCCGTGAGACATGTTTTACTTGTTGTATCATAGGGACTGTGAAAGGAAATGCACTGCTTCCCAAGGCCGGTCATTCAACTTCCAGATAGTTTTAGCTTCCATTTAAATTCCATTTCCTGACCCTTCCAGGGTCACAAAACAAGTTTCAACTATCTGATGGATTGAATTCTCAAATACCTGATATTTTCATTTCTCTAACGTATACATTATAATCACTTGTATTAAAACTAATATTTGTTTAGCTGCATGACTGCTTGATGACTAACAGAAATAAGAAAATTACTACATGACAAGACAGGCTACCCAAGGAACAAAAAATTATTTCCTCTGCATTGTAAGTTATTTTGGTACTAGTGCCAAGATGATAAAGATTAATTGAGTTGCTCAGTCTCTGTTTTAAAGTGTCAATCTATAAAATGGGAGTAGCAAAACTGTTAGTAAAATTCAGTGAGGAAAATATATAGTATGGTATTTTAGAGTCATGATGTTGCCTGAAAGATTAGTAAATAGCAAAAATACAAAATAAATTGTGTACATGTTACTCTGCTTGTAACTTAGTCTTCAAGATTTATACTTTTACAAAGGATCTCTGGAATAAGAACACTTACGAGGGCTGGTATCTGGGGCAATGACGACAAGGCCGTGTTCCGAAGCAGCTTGATGGTAACCAGATTTTGATATAAAATTTTGTTCTGTGCAAGTTAAACCTAAAGATCAAAAATATTGTTATCTCATGATATACTGTAAACGGCTTATAAGCTTTATTTAACAACACAAGAAAATAAGCTCAGTTCAGTTCAGTCGCTCAGTCATGTCCGACTCTTTGCGACCCCATGAACCGCAGCGCGCCAGGCCTCCCTGTCCATCACCAACTCCCGGAGTCCACCCAAACCCATGTCCATCAAGTTAGTGATGCCATCCAACCATCTCATCCTCTGTCATCCCCTTCTCTTGCCCTCAATCTTTCCCAGCATCAGGGTCTTTTCCAATGAGTCAGCTCTTTGCATCAGGTGGCCAAAGTATTGGAGTTTCAGCTTCAACATCAGTCCTTCCAATGAACACCCAGGACTGATCTCCTTACTTACTATTAAAAAGGTTTTTTTTTGTTTTTTTTTTTTTAAAGAAATCATGCTGAAAAAGACACTAAAGTTTCTCTTCTCATAAAATTTGTAACAGTATCAATCTAAGAATTGTCTTAGGTTAAATGATCCCTTAGCTGCCTTTTCAAAGTCATGGACTACAATTTCAATTACAGAAATCCTCTGGACTAGATGTGTTTGGGAATTCAGAATTTTTCAAACTGTAGAATGGTAATATGGTGCATAAACCAAATGCTATGACAATCCCAATGGCGTGTTATCAAGTATGTTAATACTATTCCTGCATCAAAGCATAAATGTTCACAGTGAGATAATATTATGGTCATCATAATACTAAGATATTTTTATATACAAGTAGTTCTCAGCAATAAAATTTAGACTAATCATCTTTGAATTTCTCAGTGTACTAAGAAGAGAACTGCTACTGCTGCTAAGTCGCTTCAGTCGTGTCTGACTCTGTGTGACCCCCATAGATGGCAGCCCAGCAGGCTCCCCCATCCCTGGGATTCTCCAGGCAAGAACACTGGAGTGGGTTGCCATTTCCTTCTCCAATGCAGGAAAGTGAAAAGTGAAAGTGAAGCTGAGTTAAAATTATGTAGGTACTTAATTTTTACCTTTTAAAATGAAACATAGTTCTCAAAGACTGATAATTTGGTGAGAAAACATACATTAAGGGAGGATTTAGTAAATCAAAGTTATAAGAAGCAATTTTAAAGAAACAACAATACAACTCTATGACATAATTTGGTTTTCTATGAGTCTCTTAAAATGTTTGCTTCTAAAGATGAAGTGCCAGGATCTTGTGAAAGAGCTCTCACAATCCACTGGATAGTCTGATATTCACCAGTGTTTAAGAAGAAGTCTTCTGGGATGTTCCAGACTGTTGCCAGAGAAGATCCGGGTCCAATTCAAACATTCTAGAGAATGCTGTAAGAAGTTACTTGTCTGTGGTTTCTAATTACCATATCACAGGTATCCTGCTTTTACCTAACATTGTTCTATTTGAGTGGTAAAGACTCTAAGAAATGTTTGGTTTAGGCACAAACTAAATAAGTTTTCTAAGCTTTTGCCAATGAGTCTAGAACTTTATATTTTCTGCTAAATTATGTGGTCTAACTGAAAAAGAAGTAGATTTCCCTGGTTGGCTCAGTGGTAAAGAATCAACCTGCCAATGCAGGAGACACAGGTTCGATCCCTAGGTCGAGAAGATCCTCTGGAAAAGGAAATGGCAATCCACTCCAGAATTCTTGCCCAGAGATCCCATGGACAGAGGAGCCTGGAGGGCTACAGTCTATGGGGTCGCAAAAGAGTCCAACATGACTTAGCAATTACACAATAACAACACAGACATGAAAAAGAAGTAATAAAAGAAATGTAATTCAGTAGGTTTGAAACTGTTCTCAGGATAAAGTAAGAGCAGACTATAGGCTCCTAAAGTTTTTTATAGATGGTTAAGAAAACACACCAAAAAGTCAAGATGGAAGAGTAAGATAAGCCAGGAAAAAAGAAAAAGAAACCCCTTTACAAAACTCAAATGCATAACACTTACCAGACAGCCAATATAGCACAGGGCATTTTCCAGTTTCTGCCTTTGGTGGTAAATAGACAGCAAATTTCATTTTGCACTTCAGTTCAACACTATAATTTTAACAGACATCAAAAAAAAAATTGCCCCTCATTAGTCACAAAGAAATGTAAAACAAGTGATTTAACGTCCAGAATAAGTGATCTCATCAACATTTTAGGGTATAGCCCCTAGCCCTTGAAGAAAGAACAGGGCCAATTTAGCATACTAATCAACCTGAGCTTATGCTGTACATGGTACACAGTCATCTGGAGAAGAATGAATTAAAAGAATAAATGTAATACCCTCAATATAGCACGAAAATTTTTAAAAGAAAAATTGTTTCTAAAGAAATGTATGAAATAACAAATCTAAAGATCTTAAACTACATGTTTGCTCACAGACACTGAAATGGACCACATCCTTAATTCTCTTTTTGTATAAATATGAAATTTATATGTAATTTACAAGTAAATATCTTATTACTATCACCAATGTCAAAACTAGGTAAGATAAATTTGATAAAAACCACAGGTTTTCTATGTGAACAGTTATTCATGCAACCGTGATCTTTCATGGGCTTATTTAAAGATTTAAGTAGGTGGAAGCAGAGAGAGATCTAAAATTGTATCCTCTTTGTACTTACCTGTCATGTTCAAAAACTTTCTGCAGTCCACCAAAGCACTTGCTGCTGGAAACCTGTTTCAGGGCCATTCTTCCCCTACTAGTGAAGAGGGACCTCATCAATCTCCAGAGAATTAGCTCTTAAAAAATTTGCAACAGAACTGCTTTCAGATAAAGTATCTAAACATATGGCTGTCTGCCACCTCGAATTTTTTTCACATGCTAATTTTCTGATAAATAGTATTATGAAAGTGACTAAGTTTATTAGGTACACTTAGAGTTGTTATATTCACTTTAGAAAACTTAAGTACTCTGGTATGTCATTACTTATTAACAAGCTTCATGGTGTGTATGTCTGTGGACTGCCCCAAGTTCCTTTAAGAAAGCGAGAGAATACAAATAAGTTATTAACTGATTACTTTAGCTAAGAAGATTAAACATTGTTAATAGTTTGCTGTCAACTGTAACAAAAGAGTCAATGGTATGACTGATTATGGCTGGTAAGAAAATGGGAGGAAAATGATGTAACAGTAATGGTTTTGATAATAGTAAGAAAGAACATGTATTCAACACTTACAGCACAGGCACTTTCCTATACATTAAACCAGGTCAAATTACTCATCCTAGCGGAGTATTTCAGAGAAAGTGCTGTACAACTTTCAGATCAACATTTCACCTTTTAAAACAAACCAGCAAGTAAAACATACGGCTGTCCTAAGTGAATTAAAAGTGAAAGTAAAATCGCTCAGTCGTGTCCGACTCTTTGCGACCCCATGGACTGTAGCCTACCAGTCTCCTCAGTCTATGGAATTTGACAGAAAAAATTTTTGAAGTTTGGTTAATTCTTTTCTCTCCAAAACATCTTAAAGTTTTCATGAATAATTTTAAACTTAAATGTTAAAATACCACACATTATTAATTTTTAATAATAATACCAATAAAAACCCCCACAAAAAACTGGAAGACCATCTTTTATGTATGGTTAAGCACCCATTGAGCAAAGAAAAACCAGACTGATTCTGATTTGTATTTCTCAAGGAAGGATTCCCTTTCTCTCCTTATTATAAATCAGTAAATCATACACACTAAATATAAAAATCCTCGGACCCCAGGAACCGGTATTACCACTCTGGTGGTCTCTCCGTGAAAGGCTCTACTGCGTGCTAGTCCAGCTGTGGTGCTACAGTTACTCTAAAAAGACATGTAAAAATAATCTTGGAAAGCTTATTTGGGAAATGTCTTTGCAAAAGATTAGTTTCAACCTTACCTTTAGGTAATCTCCTCGATAAATCCAAACACTGAGCTTCACGCTGGAAATCTGGGGTGTGACCCAGAGAGTCTGACCTCAGAGCCCCTCTGCTGCTCTGCTTTCCTGCCTCACCAGAGGGTTTCTAAATACTCTTAAAAAAAACTTTTTTTTTCCCCCAGAAAAGATTGACAATTTGATAGCATTAGGGTATTACAATTACACACAGAGGAATTACCTTCTATTCAAAGGTTTATGCTTTTAATCTTCAAAAGGCCAATTTTAGAAAAAAATGATGTTATTAGTTACTGAATATTAACCAGCCATTCTTGTTCACTACTCTATCTTAAACAATGAATTAAGAGACAGAAATACACTTTTAAAATATATGCACATGAGATCAAAGAATAAAATTTACCTGGTGGAATTATTCTGCAAGGAATTTCTATTTTTTAGACCTAGCAGGGACTATATCTGCTTTCCCAAAACATGGTACACCGAGCATATATCTAGTACATGAAAGATATCTAAAAATTATTTGTTGAATTAATGAATACATTTTTAAACTTCTAGCTACCAATTATGTGAACGTTTTTAAAATTAACTTAATCTTTACCTCTATTGTTTTTATACTTTGCTATTCACCTATTTTAGTAACTCATCACTGGTCTATTTCTTCTACTCTTTGAATGCTTTTAATTAAAATTCAAAATCAAGTACTTTCCATTTGGGCAAAGAAGACAAAGTGAAAATACTGTTTTTTAAATTGGTAGAATGAATTTTTTTTAAAACCTTTTAAAGTTCTTTTTCCCCCTAACCACCCATTTTAGAAACTGTCTTCAATTATGAATTAAGAAAAAAGGCTCAATAAAAAAATCAAGACATAAGCTAAGAACTAGATATGATATACTTCAATATATGATATACTAGGCGATTACACTTTTCACTAAAATTTTCCTAAGCTAAACACAGCATATTTTAAGCCAAGTTACTAGATTTATATTCAAGTTCAAAAGTAATATATCAAAAATAAAGTTTAATGTACCTGTCCAATTACTACTTGCTTTTTGGTCTGTACCAAAGGGTAGATGATCCTGAAAAAAAGACCAAATGATGTATAAATGGGACATACTTTTTACAACAAAGGTAACAGTTCCACTATACATTCTCAGTAGAGTTATCTTCCTTTCTTAAGGTAGATGACCATCCACCCTGGGTGTGGCAGAATGGGAAGGCCAGCTGACGGAACAGCATCGTCGCTTTACCTAGGCCCATAGTCTAAGTAACCTTAATATCTACTTTGCCACAAGGCCTCGTGTTTGGTTAAAAACTTTTCCTGGAATAAGATTCCAATGAAGAAAGGTTTTTTTATTTTCTTTCTTTTTTCTTTTTAAATAAACAGAAAAAAAGTTTTAAATCGTAATTTGAAAGTATGAGATATGATCAACTGCTGAGAGTGATGAAAACAGGAATGGAGACTAGAAAAGCAGAGGAAGATAAGAGGAAGCCTAAATCCACCTGAGTTGCAGGTCAAACTTGTCATGCAGGGAGGATAAAGCAGCGAAGAGATGAGAACTTAAGGACACTGGGCTGACTGGCTAGAAAACATGACCTGGTGAGAAAACTGACTAGGCTTATGAAAGATGGTGAAGTGAGGGCAACACAGGAACAACAGAAATGTGTGCAGCGATGCACACGAAGCGACATTTGTCTGACAGACGCTTCACTTCAGTTCTAGGAAGAGATCTTGGGGAGAAATGAAATTACAGAGTGCGACAGAATAATAAAAACACCCCTCTCTGAAACCTCAAAACAAAAACCAACCCCCCTCCCCCCCCCAAAAAAAACCCACAGTGCCAATCTTCTTAGAAAGTCAATGAAATGTACCTCAATAATCTTCAGAGAAAAAGGTTCTCTCACTGCATGGTATCAACACATGGAACGCCGATTAGGTAAACACTATTAAAGAGAAAGGTGTCTTTATTCACAAAGCATGTACTCCTCCAAAAGGCCAAACTGTCAGATTTTACTTTTGTTCCCTTTACTCATTGAGGCTAAATGTTATCTATCTCCAGAAATCTGTATTCTTTGTATTTTACCCATTCTTTCATTCTTCTCCTGAGCATCAAAAGTTTTCTACCTATCTCTACCTGGATTTCCATTCCCATTCTCTCATGGACTTTGATCCATTTCTCTGGCTGCAATGTGTCCCCACCCCACTGGCTCTAAATGATCTGCACAGGTCTCCCCAACATCACCCAATTATGGCACTGCTCTCCAGCACTTCTTCGTAAAAATTCTTTTCCTCAACGAAATTACAGGATCTGAGCTCTCTTCCATTCTTTGTTTCTCCTCCCATCTTCCTTTCCTTTTTTGTTTACATTCTTTCCTTAACTCCCAT
Source organism: Bos taurus (assembly GCF_002263795.3). Lineage (NCBI taxonomy): Eukaryota > Metazoa > Chordata > Mammalia > Artiodactyla > Bovidae > Bos > Bos taurus. Next base: position 16,742,041 of record NC_037339.1, read on the forward strand.
CCCCAAAGTTTCAACTATTTTTTGTGTGAAAGAATATAAATCTGCCTCTCTCCACTCAATCGTTCTCAAACACTGGTGCCAGAATTTAAATTTCCTGTTGAACCCATCTCACCTGATGTGCCTCTGGCTAGCAAAACTCAACACAGCTGAAGTTAAGTTCAATCTCCTACCTTCAAATCACGTTTTTCTATTCCTCTTTCTGCTCTCTTTTCATCTATGCCCATCTTACCCAATTCTGTTTGTAATGTCTTAACGTAATCCCCTCTTTGAATTCCCATTACTACCATCCTAATTATATACAAGAAATTAAAACTTAGCTTCCTACTCTGTTTTCTTCTTTTATGTCTCACTAAAACTGATCCTGAGTAGAGGCCTAGGGCTTTAATCCATTTACCTTACTGCTCAGTGGAGCCCTACACAAGTCACAGTCAGGTCTAACATGGTCTACTTGGAATCACTCATCATTTAAATGTATTTTTAATTTTATTTTAAAACTGTGATAAAAACATAAAGTCTTCTGTCTTAACCATTTTTAAGTGCATAGTTCAATAGTGTTAAGTTGTATAGTGTTAAGTATAGTCTGTCCATTTGAAAACATGGTTAGCTTGCTCACATTAACTAGCAGATGACAAATGCTGGCCCACAGCCAGGATCCTGCTACAGGTGTAGAGAGTTAATCCCACCCAACTATCAGGCCAGTAGCTGAAAACCAGTATGTCACTGAAGTAGAAGACATTGGCATTAACTATACGATTTTTTTCAAGTTTGATTCAATTAAAAGTTCACAAAATTCAGACTATGAACTGACAAAAAGAGCAGGATGAATAAAACGCCATATATACTTCGGTCATATTATTAACTGTGTACTAATCATAATCTCTTTTCCTTCATAAAAATTCACATGGCTTGCCCACAGAATTTTTAATCCACCCTGGGGGAAAAAAGAGCATTCATGAACTCCAGACAACTTAAATTGTCTTCAATGGTCCCACACTATTTTTCTGGGCTTGTTTATTTTAGTCAAGTTCAATCAGTCTAGTATAGTCTGGATGTTTCTACTGGGGGCCATGGTACAGTGATTTTAAAGCAGGTTGTGGAGCCAGACGCTCCAGGTTCAAATTCTGGCTTCTCTAGGTACCACTTCCTGGTAGTATTCTGGCCGTGGTAGTGTCTGGGGGCAAACTTTCTATGCCTCATTTCCCCATCTATAAAATGGGGATATTAATAGGACCAATGCGATAGGGTTGTTAATTCATGCACTTACAACGCTGCTGGCTATGATTACTCACACTATTATTTCTGCAACCTCCAATGCCCTCCAAGGTCCGTGCAAATGTCGTCCCCCTGACCACCCCATTAGAGATGACCTCCACGCTCCTAGACAATTCTGACAGCGCATTTACAACACGATCGGACTTCCCAAGAGCTTGCAACTGCGTGCAGAGAAGCGGGTTCCCCCTCCCGTGGGGACTGCGAACGTCTAGGGTCTGCTTCCTCCATGAGTGGGGTGCACATCAATTTCACACAGAAACAGCTACGGAAACGCAGTGGGCCCTTGAGAAGCAAGCAGCTGCTCAAAGAAAGAGACTGCAGGCCCGAGCGCCCGGAGTTACAATTCTTGGGGGCTTAGTGGGGAACAGGGGTTTGGGACAGGCGCCGAGCCTGGGTACAAAGTCCTCCGGCCAGCGCCCCTCCCTCGGCTTCCAGCTCCGGCTCTCTGCGGCCAAGCCCACGGGCCGCGTTCTCCGCGATCGCACACACGCGACCCGCCGCAAGGGCTCAGGAGAGTCCGTCCCCACCGGAACCCCCAGTATCACCCGTGCAACACGAGACCCCGGCGGCCCGAGGACAACCAGGCCTCTGCCCAAAACCAGGCTCACCTACGGTGGCGGCGGGAAAAGCAGCTGCACCTGAAGGGATGTGCCCGGCCTAAATATGGCCGCGGGAGCCACCGCCTCGGCCCAGCCCCCTCCGGGCCCCCCCACCCTGGGGTCCTGTTTCCGGAGTCTCTTTTCAGCCCCGCCCTCCCTTTGGCCCCGCCCTAAAGCCTCGCCCCTGTCCCCGCCCCTTCCCTCAGACTTGCCCCTCCCACAGCGCTTGTGAGCCGCTTTTCCCTTTCCAGGACTTGCCAGATGGGCGCTAGTGGGAAAGAACCGGCCTGCCTATGCAGGAGACGTAAGAGACGAGGGTTCGATCCCTGGGTCAGGAAGAGCCAGTGGAGGAGGGCGTGGCAACCCACTCCAGTATGCTTGCCTGGAGAATCACATGGACAGAGGAGCCTGGCTGGCTCCATACAGTCCATGGGTTCGTAAAGAATCAGACACGACTGAAGCAACTTAGCCCGCAGCCCCCTGTCGTAAGATAAGACGCCCCCCACGTCAAGGACAGGCCTTTCCCCCTATCCCCACCCTCCCCGACTCCCTCCCTCCAGACTCGTCCCGGAGGACGCAGGATAATGCCCAGGCTTGAGTGAACCTGAACTCTGGCCCCCACTTAACTCGTGTAAAATGTTTTCATGTGATCTTTTGAAGTTTTTTTAGAAACCAGGAGATAACTTCAAGTCCATAGCCCCCCACCATCCCCATCTTTCCAGTTCACCTACTTGGTTGCTGGAGTGAAATCGGAGCCATTTAAAAAATCTGTGCTGGAAACATAGAAGGAGCTTCGCCAGTGTCCTGTTTTCTCCCTTCTCTCAATGTTAGATGAATTGAGCAACAAAAGTTGCTGGTTGCTGACTTAACAACAAATACTTGCTTGACCTTCTCTTTCTGTTGCTTGTTTGTTTTAACCAAATTGATCATTAGTGTACTTTGCCCATTGAAGAAATTAAATATGATTACATAAAAAGCTTAAAAAAAGTTTTTTTAGCCAATAGTTAGACTGAGAAATTTTAATGACATCTTCTAAAAGACAAGGCTGGCTTTTGGGGCATGCAACATGCCCAGTGGAACAGGACGTCAAAAGGGACCTGCGCTTAGTATAATTGATTGCTATGCCACATTGTTAATGAGTTTTGAAAGGGCCCCCGTATTTCCGTTTTACACTAGGCACTCAGTGCAAATGATGTCTGAAAGCAGTGGTAGGTGAACTGTTGCTCACGAAAGAGTGGTAATTGGAACTGTTGTTATAAGTATAGATGCCACACAGGAGATTACCCGTCAGCAATTTTCCAGTGGCTCAGGCCCGTTTGGCCATAGTCAGCTGTGGATTGAACTAATCTGAGGAGCTGTGGATCCAGTGGAATTCAGGCTGAAGATAGTATTTATTTAATCAAAATGATGTTTATATTCTGAGAAACCATTGAAATGAAAATTTCAGTTTACTTTCTACTATTTTTTAATATAAATTACTGAAAAGGGAATTTTCTTCAAACTGAGTTTCACAACTAAAATAGAATACCCAAACTTGCAAGTTATTTAAAATTGATAGGAAATATTTGGGGAGAGTTAAGGGTATTTATTTGATAAATTGATTGCTGTGGGGTGCAGACTAGCCTAAGAACTGTGACATGAAGTCTTCTATTGAAAGGTTCTTGGGTTGATACAGTGTGATGATAACCACAAGTGAAATTTGAAATACCTTTTACTCAACATGAATACAGCTATAATTTATAGCTTCAATAAATTTGTTTCTTCTTTAATACTATATATATATAATTTTATAATATGTAATTTGAAGAGATATATGTATGCACCCACCACATTCATTGCGGCATTATTTAGAATAGCCAAGACATTGAAGCATCCTAAGCATCCATTGATGGATGAATGGATGAAAAAGATGTGAGATTTTTATGTATATACGCACAATGGAATGTTATTCAGTCTTAAAAAAGAGGAAAATATCAGTTGGTACAAGGTAAATGAACCCGAGGGCATTATGCTAAATGAATATATCAGACAGAGAAAGACAAATAGTGAATGATTTCATTTATATGTCAGATCTTAAAAAAAAAAACAAAAACAAACCAAGAGCTCCTGGATATTAAAAACAGATTGATGGTTGCCAGAGGTGGTGGAGGGGAGCAGGGAGGGTGCAGGTTCGGGGATGGAGGGTTGGGATGAGCAAAAGCATCCAGATTCCTAGACTTTCCAGACTTCCAGTTATGGAAAATGAGTCCTGGAAGGCAGTTCAAATGACAGAATAGAAAAAGCTTCAACTCACTTCCTCCGAGGGACACACTTAGTCTACAGCTACTGAGGGTACAGTTCACTCTGAAAATGACCTGAAAATTATCTGAGCAACTCCTTCACATCAGCACATGTCCAGGCAGGTAGGAAAGGCTGAGACAGAGTCTCGCCCTAAATCCCACTCGTGCGTGGCAGCCCACAATCTGGAGGGACCTCGCAAAACCTGACCTTACAGAATCTGAGTTTCTGTGTGGGAGAGAGTGTTCATCTCCTGCTTTAGGCACTCCAACCTTTAAGACCTGCATCTAAGAAATGAGCCCCCCTGAATCGTCTGGCTTTGAAAACCACGAGACCCAAAAGGCTGTGCGAGCTGAGAAGCAGCCTCCAAAGGGCGGGCATGTTTGGGCTAAACTGCTCCAGGGCTCAGGGCAGAAGCACCCGGTGGTTGAAAAGTTTTCAGACTTTATGTGAAAGAGATTTATTTGCTAATCTTAAAATATCGCAGGTTGGCTTGGGGGTAGTGGGGAGGGCAAGGCCTGTCGAGATGCTCTCCTGGGAAGGGGTGCTGGCAGGGGCCATTTGCATGCTGTTCCTCTGTCTTACTAAAGCTGGTGGGTGCCATTTTTATTTTTAACTTTGGACTTCTTTCGTTTTCTGGGGGGTGTGGAGGGCACTGTTTTCCAGCTCTTCCTGACACAGTCCACAGTGGCAGAATCTCCCGGAAGGGAGCTTCTGCACACATCTAGAGCCCTGGGGTTTGTGATTGCAGCCCAGGGCGTGCCCACTGACCACCTGTCTCTGGAGGTCAGAGCAGCAGACCACCACCCCAGGGCATGCTCACACAGACTGAAGCATAGCCCCAATCTTTCTGAGAAAGAGGCCGATCTGCCTGTCCTGGAGCTTCGCCTTAAGAGGCAGGCTACATTTCTGTTTTCCTCTCTTCTTAACTATCTCAACATCCCCAAATTGATACCACTTTCATTTTACTTGTCTTTCACTGATTTCAAAGGTTTCATAAAGTAAAAAGGACATATTTCCGCTTTCATGATTTCATTTCTTTTCATCCCAATGTTTAATAAATTTTAATTGCATTAAAATATACAGTATTAATTATATTAATGATACAAGAATATATTTGAAAAGAGCACTTACAAATATAAAAATTAATAAAAATAAAATTACCAATAATCCTACTGTTTAAGAGAGAATTTCATTCAATTTTTCTGCTAGGTCATCCGATCATTTAAAGTTTGAAAACATTTGCCTGCAAAGCTTTTGTGCCTGATTGATGAATTTTTGGAAGCAGTAGTGAAACCTTTTTCCACTTTCTAACATGATTGTTTAGATTTTAAAATTCCTTTCAGGTAAATTTTGATAATTTATGTTTTCCAAAAAGTTAATCTCTTTTATCCAGATTTTATATTTTTTGCAGTGTTTTCATTTTAAAAATAAAAATCTCCATGCCTGTGTTTATCATACTTTCCCCCTTGTTAGTACCGTTCGTGTTCATTCTCATTTAGCTTTGTTTTTTCATTCAGAGATGATTCTTCTTAGGTGGTCTTTCCAAAGAACAATACTTAGATTTATGTATGAATTTTTAAATGGAAATTTAAAATATATTCCTACCAGAGGGATTATTGAGTCAACTCTTTTAAGGTTTTTAGTATTCTTGAGATATACTGCAAAATTGGTTTCTAGAAAGCTCATCAGACTCACGTGCAGTGTTTATTTCTCCCTTTCACAAATTGGTCATAGTGACCAATTATACCTCAATAAAATTGGAAAAAAATAAAAATAAATAAAAAACAGACTAGGGTCATATCATATGATTGTTCTAAAATTACTTCATCTTTTCTTTTTAACAGCAGTATAGTGCTTCATGGGAGAAGGAAATGGCAACCCACTCCAGTATTCTTGCCTGGAGTATCCCGTGAACAGAGGAGCCTGGTGGGCTGCTGCGCATGGGGTTGCACAGAGTCTGACATGACTGAAGTGACTTAGCAGCAGCAGCAGCAGAGTGCTTCATTCTGTGGACATACCATATTTTATTCAACCCGTGCCTTTTTGCTCTGGCTATCAATACTGCATAAACATGACTCTAAAACTTAGTCATATGAAATACCATTTTTATGCACTCTCTCTGTGGGTTAGGAATTCAGACAGAGCACAGTGGGGATGTCTTGTCTCTGATACATGATGTCTGGGGCCTCAGCTGGGGAGAACTAAGAACTGAGGTGACTCAGTAACTAGGGTGAAATCATCAGTAGACATTTTTACGTACATGCCTGTTGCTTGATTTTGGCTCTTTAAAGCACCTACCTCCGCATGTGGTCTGACTTCCTTACAGTATGACAACGAGAGTGTAGTTGGACTTTTTACGTGGTATCTGAGGGCGCTAATGCTGAGAGTCCCAAGAGAATCAGGCAGAAACTGCACAGCCTTTTCTGTGTTGAATAGTAGTCACAAGCCTTCCTTGATTTCAGGAGAGGGGAATCTAGACCCACCTCTTGATGGGAGAAGAGCCAAAGAATTTGTGGGTGTGTTTTAAAACCACCACACCTGTTACGAACATGTAGACTGTCTATGGTTTTGTTCATTACAACAACACAACACAAAGATGTACATACGTATATCTGTGTGCACACAGCAAGGATTCCTGCAGAGTGTTTCCCACAAATAGGGCATGCACATTTAGAATTTTGATAAGTATACTTCATAACACTCCTATAAGAGTTCACCAAATTTATGCAGCCTTCAGCACATGAAAGAAACTATTTCCTTATCCCTTTTCTAACACTAACTTATATTTGAACATATTTCCAAGAAAAAAATATTTTTCTATGAAGGAGTTTTTAATGGATGACTAATTTTCCATACAATGTATTTTACCACTCTCATTGCATGTTTAGATTGTTCTTGATTTTTTGTTACTATAAAGAACTTGATGATGTATATTTTGTAAGAAATTTGCCCACTTTTAAAAAATGAAATTTATTTATCTGGCAATGCTGGGTCTTAGTTGTGGCATGTGGAATCTAGTTCTCTCAAACCCGGGTCTGCGGAATTGGGAGCAGAGTTTTAGCCACTGGAGCACCAGGGGAGTCCCTGCGACTTTCTTGTTTCCTAAGGACAGAATCTTAGAAATGGAATCTCTGCGTCGAAATTTATTCTCCTTTTTAAGCCTCCTGATGTGAAGTGAAAGTGAAAGTGTTAGTTGCTCAGTCGTGTCTGACCCTTTGCAACCCCAAGGACTGTAGCCCGCCAGGCTACTCTGTCCATGGGGATTCTCCAGGCAAGAATACTGGAGTGGGTTGCCATTTCCTACTCCAGGGAATCTTCACATCCAGGGATCAAACCTGGGTCTCCCAGATTGCAGGCAGATTCTTTACCTTCTGAGCCACCAGGGAACCCCTAAGCCTCCTGATATGTATTGCCTAAATATCAAACACTTATGCCATTTTACATTCCCATCTATGTGTTCCATCTCTTTATGCTCTTTTCGTTAGGCAATGTTCTTCACCAGAGGGGCACTTTGCATTTTATAGCGTGCAACCTGAAGCACATTTCACTACACATTCCCAATGTGAATTCAGAAATCACATAGATTAACTGTCTAGTTGTAATTCTGCATGAAGGAGATGTTTTGATGAATGCAGTGTCTCTTTGATGAGTACCATGTGTTTAAAAAAATTAGAAAACTCAATACCTAGACTGCACTACTATAGTTACGTTTCAGAATGATGTTTTGGCATCATTTTCTTAGATAGCTGAAATGAAAACATGTAACATTTGAGATGGTTTTATAATATTTATAAAGCAGTTTAATACCCTCTTACACAGTCTCCCAAAAGTGTTTCTCTTAGCACTAGGGGTCTGAATAAAAATTTGCTTTCCCCAGTAAACTACTCTACTTCCTGTCCATTAATAGGTGCTATGCTTTGTATTTCCTTCTTTGGCCTGTTTTTTAGGATGTTCATAACTAAGTTTTACTGAACTACTATCACGTTCTTTAATCAATTTTTTTATAAATACAAATTTTGTTTTCTTCTACTTAATTTTTATTTCTGTCTCTTTTTTGGAATGTTTGGCTCTTGCTACAACTAATATACCCTCAATAACTTTTAGATGATGGAGAGGGAAGTTCAGGTTTTAAATCAGTTGATAAAAATTACATCTTTAATCATATAGATGATTTGGAGGTTGGGCTAGTTATGTATTAATTTTTGTAATACTATGAGCTCAGAGCAATTTAAAAGTTAGGGTGTGAGTTATTTTGCTCTTCACCTTTCTGTGCCTAGCAAAAGAATATAGAAATCTGGAAGTAATCAAAGTCTTTATTTTAGGCTTGATCTAATTTTGATTTCATAAACTGTATTTAATAAAACATCTAATGGATTCTTTTACAACACAGAACTAGTGTAGAAGAGTTTTTAAGACAATTTTATTGGAATATAATTGCTTTACAATGTTGTGTTAGTTTCTGCTCTACAATTTAGTGGATCAACCATATGCATACATATGTCCCCTCCCTCTTGAATGTCCCTCCCACCCTACCCCCATCCCACCCCTCTAGGTCATCCCAGAGCCCAGAGCTAAGCTTCCTGAACTATACAGAAGATTCCCACTAGCTATCTCTTCTACACATGGTAGTGTATATATGTCAGTTACAACTGCACATTTTAATATTTTGCATTTATCACGGTGATAGATCTAGCATCCTTAGATTGACATTCTGAAATAATCTGTTTCCGATTCTGTATTTTTGAAACATTACTGTGTTTAGAATTTTATCTTTCTAGTACTATGTGTTAGCTTGAAGCAGACCAGGGTCTTCAAGAAAGGCAACATCAGTCCCACAGAATGAAATCCAGAGTGTAAATGACTGTTGCTTTCAGCCCAGACTAACTCAGCTGGATTTAAGAAGACATAGCTAGTATCTCTTGATTCTTTTAAATTCTGGTTTTTTTCCCGTCTTCCTCCAACTAAATTAACCTAGAACATGTAAGTCAGAAATGTTATGCAAGCACTATAGAAATTTACCTTGTGAGTAGGGGGGTAATGTGCCCTTTACAATGTTCTAAAAATGTTTTTGTTGGAATCAACAAGTGAAGAAGAGCACTGTTTTAAAAACTCTGAAAAAAAGGAGTCAGTGGAGAATAAGAATAATCAGAGAATAAAATATGTGAATAGGAGAGATTTTTATAGAGTGAAACTTGATTCAAAATGAAAGAATTGAAGAAAAGCCAGGACCATTTTGAACTTACTAGAAATGGTCAGGAAAACAGTGATAATTTTATTGTTATATTTGGATAACCTGATATACAAAAGACTGTTCTTGCAAAGCTGACAAATTTTTGGAATTTCCATAAACTAGTTATATAAAATCATAGGCTAGGATGTTTCAGGAATATACTTAGGTGAAGTCAGAGCTTACATAACAATTTTTATCTCACTTTAAATTTTATCATCACTTGACAAAGCTTGATTAATGAACAGACTTTCTTTATAAATCTGGCCCCACATTTCTCCAAATGACACTGAGAAATTCTAACTCCTTAGAATTTTATTTAGATTCATGTTTCTAGGATTAAATATGAGAATGCTAGGCTAAATGAAGGACTTCATTGAATCTTTAAGGTACTAAAGATTTAAGGAATCTTTAAGGTATGAATTATGAAACTCCCACTTGGTGATACACTACTGTTTTTGTCTTAGAGCATTCTGATAGATTTGTGTTGTCTGGAACACAGTTTGGGGAATATCAATCTAGTTTCCTATTGGTCATGTTCCTATTGAATGAGACCCCATTATAATCTTTCCATACTTGTAATTCTCCTTTCCATCTTCTCTCTCTATTGTCATTGATTTCCGATTTAATTCCCTTGTAGTCAGAGACCATACTGTGAAAGACTTCAATCTTTTGAAATGTATTGAGATACTTTTATGACCCAGCATAGTGTCTATCTTCATAAATGTTCCATCTGCCCTTGAAAATGATATGTATCGAGGGAGGAGCCAAGATGGCGGAGGAGTAGGACGGGGAGAACACTTTCTCCCCCACAAATTCATCAAAAGAGCATTTAAACGTCAAGTAAATTCCACAAAACAACTTCTGAATGCCGGCAGAGGACATCAGGCACCCAGAAAAGCAATCCAACTCTTCGAAAGGAGGTAGGAAAAAATATAAAAGACAAAAAAAGAGACAAAAGAGGGAGGGACGGAGTTCCGTCCCAGGAAGGGAGTCTTAAAAAGAGAGAAGTTTCCAAACACCAGGAAACCTTCTCACTGCCAAATCTGTGCCGAGCTTTGGAAGCACAGAGGGCAACATAACAGGAAGAAAAAATAAATAAACAATTAAAACTCGAAGATTGCGAGTCCTACGGTAACTCCCCCAGCAGAGAAGCAGCGCAGACGCCTGCACGCGCCATTAGCAAGCGGGGGCTGGGCAGGGAGGCGCAGCGTGGGCTGCATCGCTTAGAGTAAGAATCTGGCCTGAATACCCTGAGCGGTATCTGAGCGAAATAATTTGGGCTAGCAAACCAGACTGTGGGATATCTACCACGCGAAAAGCCAGCCCTAACCTAAGACTGCCAGGCCCACGCATGGAACAAAGGACTGAACAGAGATAGCCAGCTGCAGACCTTCCCCCCCGGTGACAGGCAGCCAGAGCCGGAAGGGGGCAATCGCAGCCCCAGAGAGACATTATCTATAAAACTGTAAGCAGGCTTCTTTGCTAACTAAAACTTTTTGGGGGTCTGGATGGTTAACATCTGCCTGAGAAGGTGCGCCGGTTTTACACCCAGATAACCGAGTGGCGGGGAGGCGATAAGTCGCAGCATTGGCGCTCGCCAAACACCTCATCACTTGAGCTGCTCGGACCTGGGAAGAGCACAAAACTCAGGCCCAACTGAGTCTGCGCCTCTGAGGACTACCCGAGTGCCTGAACCTGAGCTGCTTGGACCTGGGAGGTACATGCAACCCAGGGCCAGCCTCGGATTGTTCCCGGCGGAACAACCTAGAGCCCGAGCAGTGTGGGCAGGGAGGCTACACGCGCCGTGAGCGGGGGCAGACCCAGTGTGGCTGAGGCACTGCGAGCGCACGCCAGTGTTATTTGTTTGCAGCATCCCTCCCTCCCTCCCCACAGCGCGACTGAACAAAGAGAAGAAATACAGCTCCACCCATCAGAACACCGACACAAGCTTCCCTAACCAGGAAACCTTGACAAGCCACCTGTACAAACCCACACACAGCGAGGAAAAGCCACAATAAAGAGAACTCCACAAACTGCCAGAATACAGAAAGGACACCCCAAACTCAGCAATTTAAACAAGATGAAGAGACAGAGGAATACCCAGCAGATAAAGGAACAGGATAAATGCCCACCAAACCAAACAAAAGAGGAAGAGATAGGGAATCCACCTGATAAAGAATTCCGAATAATGATAGTGAAATTGATCCAAAATCTTGAAATTAAAATGGAATCACAGATAAATAGCTTGGAGACAAGGATTGAGAAGATGCAAGGAAGGTTTAACAAGGACCTAGAAGAAATAAAAAAGAGTCAATATATAATGAATAATGCAATAAATGAAATTAAAAACACTCTGGAGGCAACAAATAGTAGAATAACAGAGGCAGAAGATAGGATTAGTGAATTAGAAGATAGAATGGTAGAAATAAATGAATCAGAGAGAATAAAAGAAAAACGAATTAAAAGAAATGAGGACAATCTCAGAGACCTCCAGGACAATATTAAACGCTACAACATTCGAATCATAGGGGTTCCAGAAGAAGAAGACAAAAAGAAAGACCATGAGAAAATACTTGAGGAGATAATAGTTGAAAACTTCCCTAAAATGGGTAAGGAAATAATCACCCAAGTCCAAGAAACCCAGAGAATCCCAAACAGGATAAACCCAAGGCGAAACACCCCAAGACACATACTAATCAAATTAACAAAGATCAAACACAAAGAACAAATATTAAAAGCAGCAAGGGAAAAACAACAAATAACACACAAGGGAATTCCCATAAGGATAACAGCTGATCTTTCAATAGAAACTCTTCAAGCCAGGAGGGAATGGCAAGACATACTTAAAATGATGAAAGAAAATAACCTACAGCCCAGATTATTGTACCCAGCAAGGATCTCATTCAAGTATGAAGGAGAAATCAAAAGCTTCTCAGACAAGCAAAAGCTGAGAGAATTCTGCACCACCAAACCAGCTCTCCAACAAATACTAAAGGATATTCTCTAGACAGGAAACACAAAAATGGTGTTTAAATTCGAACCCCAAACAATAAAGTAAATGGCAACGGGATCATACTTATCAGTAATTACCTTAAACATAAATGGGTTGAATGCCCCAACCAAAAGACAAAGACTGGCTGAATGGATACAAAAACAAGACCCCTACATATGTTGTCTACAGGAGACCCACCTCAAAACAGGGGACACGTACAGACTGAAAGTGAAGGGCTGGAAAAAGATTTTCCATGCAAATAGGGACCAAAAGAAAGCAGGAGTAGCAATACTCATATCAGATAAAATAGACTTTAAAACAAAGGCTGTGAAAAGAGACAAAGAAGGTCACTACATAATGATCAAAGGATCAATCCAAGAAGAAGATATAACAATTATAAATATATATGCACCCAACACGGGAGCACCGCAGTATGTAAGACAAATGCTAACAAGTATGAAAGGAGAAATTAACAATAACACAATAATAGTGGGAGACTTTAATACCCCATTCACACCTATGGATAGATCAACTAAACAGAAAATTAACAAGGAAACACAAACTTTAAACGATACAATAGACCAGTTAGACCTAATTGATATCTATAGGACATTTCATCCCAAAACAATGAATTTCACCTTTTTCTCAAGCGCACATGGAACCTTCTCCAGGATAGATCACATCCTGGGCCATAAAGCTAGCCTTGGTAAATTCAAAAAAGTAGAAATCATTCCAAGCATCTTTTCTGACCACAATGCAGTAAGATTAGATCTCAGTTACAGGAGAAAAACTATTAAAAATTCCAACATATGGAGGATGAACAACACCCTGCTGAATAACCAACAAATCACAGAAGAAATCAAAAAAGAAATCAAAATTTGCATAGAAACGAATGAAAATGAAAACACAACAACCCAAAACCTGTGGGACACAGTAAAAGCAGTCCTAAGGGGAAAGTTCATAGCAATACAGGCATACCTCAAGAAACAAGAAAAAAGTCAAATAAATAACCTAACTCTACACCTAAAGCAACTAGAAAAGGAAGAAATGAAGAACCCCAGGGTTAGTAGAAGGAAAGAAATCTTAAAAATTAGAGCAGAAATAAATGCAAAAGAAACAAAAGAGACCATAGCAAAAATCAACAAAGCCAAAAGCTGGTTCTTTGAAAGGATAAATAAAATTGATAAACCATTAGCCAGACTCATCAAGAAACAAAGGGAGAAAAATCAAATCAATAAAATTAGAAACGAAAATGGAGAGATCACAACAGACAACACAGAAATACAAAGGATCATAAGAGACTATTATCAACAATTATATGCCAATAAAATGGACAATGAGGAAGAAATGGACAAATTCTTAGAAAAGTACAACTTTCCAAAACTCGACCAGGAAGAAATAGAAAACCTTAACAGACCCATCACAAGCACGGAAATTGAAACTGTAATCAAAAATCTTCCAGCAAACAAAAGCCCAGGTCCAGACGGCTTCAAAAAAAAAAAAAAAGAAAATGATATGTATCATGTGGTTGTAGATTATATGGTTTCTAAATATTCATGCAGTCAAGTTAGTGGATAATGTTGCTCAGATATGACACATCTTTACTAATTTTTGTCTGGTCTTAAATGTGTCCTATTAATTATTCAGAAAAAAGTGTTAAAGTACATATCTATGATTGTGGAATTGCCTGTTTTTTCCTTTAGTTCTGTCAGTTTTAGCTTCATGTATTTTGAAACCCTGATATTAAGCATGGAAACCTTTATTATTATATCTTTTTGGTATTATTATTATAATTTATCATTATAAAGTAACTGGGATGTTTAGTCTATATATATTTAATGTAAGTATTGATATTATTGGATTTTGGTCTTTAGCTATTTATTTTCTGTTTGTCCTATCTGTTTTTTTTATTTTTCTAATTCTTCTTTATAGATATTTTTTGGATTTGTTAAATATTTTTCAGTATTCCATTTTCAGTGTTTGGTCAATGTTTCTCTATTGGCTCTTCAGTTTTACCTTTATATTTTTTAAGTGGCTTCTCTAGGAATCACAATATATATTCTCAATTTATCACAATCTACCTTGATTTAATATTATGCCATTTCATGAAAAAAAAAGTGAGAATTTTGTAACCAGTATTGTTCCATCTTTCCACTCCTCTTCCTTTTAACTCATTATTATTATTTTATCTACAGTACATACACTATAAACCCCATGATATGACTACAAATATGTGAAATATTATACATCCACATTAATTGCAGCATTGTTTATAACACCAAAACAAAAGAAACAACCTAAATCTCCATCAGTTAAGGACTGGTTAAATATACTTTGGTACATCACAAAATGGGATACTATGCAGCCTGCTATAAGAATGACAAAATTCTTTTTGTACAAATGTAAAATGACCTCTAAGTCCAAAGAAAAAACAAGCATAGATCAATGATCAATGAATGTAGTATGCTAGCTTTTGTATTAAAGTGAAAAATTACAAATAGGCATTTGTATGTGTGTAAGATGGTGACTGCAGCCATGAAATTAAAAGATGCTTACTCCTTGGAAGAAAAGCTATGACCAACCTAGATAGCATATTCAAAAGCAGAGACATTACTTTGCCAACAAAGGTCCGTCTAGTCAAGACTATGGTTTTTCCTGTGGTCATGTATGGATGGGAGAGTTGGACTGTGAAGAAGGCTGAGTGCCGAAGAATTGATGCTTTTGAACTGTGGTGTTGGAGAAGACTCTTGAGAGTCCCTTGGACTGCAAGGAGATCCAACCAGTCCATTCTGAAGGAGATCAGCCCTGGGATTTCTTTGGAAGGAATGATGCTGAAGCTGAAACTCCAGTACTTTGGCCACCTCATGCGAAGAGTTGACTCATTGGAAAAGACTCTGATGCTGGGAGGGATTGGGGTCAGGATGAGAAGGGGACGACAGAGGATGAGATGGCTGGATGGCATCACTGACTCGATGGACGTGAGTCTGAGTGAACTCCGGGAGTTGGTGATGGACAGGGAGGCCTGGCCCGCTGCGATTCATGGGGTCTCAAAGAGTCGGACACAACTGAGCGACTGAACTGAACTGAACTGAAAGAAATACTAGGAGAATGCACAAATCTACTAAAGTGTACTAACTGTAAATAAATTATAGAGGATATGAAGGAACAGGAAGCAATGAGATTCCTAATTATATTCATTTGATTTTTGAAATACCTGAATATATTTACTGTAAAATTAATTTTAAAGCACAATGAAAACATTTAGATTCTGTGTTTAGCTATAAAGCACATACATCATTTGTTTAAAAGTTCTGCTCACTTATAGTTGAATCAAGGACTGTGACTAAAGACGACCTTGTGCTGCTTAAAGTATATGCCATGTAGCTCTCCACTTGCTTTTCTATTTTAGATGAAAATGAACATGTTCTCACATACCCTCTCTTTTATCTTTGCTTTTAAATAACCCACATGTATATCCCAGATTTTTATTCTCTCTCAAAAGAAAATACATGGTTGATTCAGGAAATGAATACTACCAATTATTGAAAGCGGTTATGAAATTTTGTCAGCTGCCAAGTCTTTTACTCCCTTGACTCTTTAACTTTTTCTGAATAAATTGTTCTTTTGTATATTAGGTTAGCAAAAGAGTCAATAATTACTGAGAAAGATGTCTTTTCTTATGAGTAACTTAGATGGACTGTCGAGAAGAATGCTAGTTTGTGAGTATAGTCTTTCCGTCTGATCTCAGCCCTGAACCTGGCACTGTGAGCTCAGGTTATAATGGAGTCTTGGATAAGAGAAACATACAAGATGAGCCAAGTCTGGGTAAAAGAAGGAAAAAGAGATGAAAGATCTGGGCCACCGATTAGAAACATAAGATGGTGGTAGCTGGGGGAAAGATAGTCACATCACCATTTAAACAACTAAGAATAAGTGTAATCATAAATTGGCAAATTTCCACTTCCATGCAAGCGGAAAATACAAAATGCTAAACACAAAACGTTACTGAGAGTATTTTCCGGAAAAGAAAACCAGGTAATTAAACATGTAAATTCCTTTCAAATTTATTGACAAGTTTTGTGTAATGCCTATCAAAATTCCAAGAGTATTCTTGTGGAACTTGGGAAATGATTCAAGACTCATCTGGAAGAATAAATCTACCACATTTTTAAAAATTCTCAAAACACAAGATGGATTAATAGGAATGATTAATGCAGGAGTGATTAGATAGGGATAAAGCAAACATACTGACATGTAAATTATAGAATCCACACGATGCATATAGGGTGTTTAGCATACAGCTCTTTGAGTTTTGATGTTTGAAAATTTTCCAAATAAAATGAGAAAAAAATCTGGCACAGCTCCCTATTCTTATCACATCAAGTCCAAATGCCTGTGTCTAGCTTTTGCAACTTCATTTTCTACTGCTTTGTATTAAGCCCTGTTCTGTAGCCAAACTGACTTTTTCAGTGTCCCTCATTCCTGTTGTGATCATTTTCTTTTTCACACTTCTGTTTCTCCTGCCTATGATGTCCTATTATCGCCTCTTCACGAACCCCAGTCTTGCCAGACCTCCACCCAGGTCCTGCTGAATTCAGCCTACCACTGGCCCACAGACCCTCATCTCTTGTTATCCTTATGATTTAATGCAAAGTCTTCAATGCCTCATGTTGTTCGCTCATTAAGTTCTGGTCTATTAGTCTGGTCTATTAGCACTACTAAAGTGTGCTAACTATGAACAAATTATAGGGAGTGGATATGTGCTTAGCTGTGAAACAGATATATCATTTATTTAAAAGTTCTGTTCATTCATAGTTGAATCAAGGACTATGACTAAGGGAAAGATGGCCTTGTACTGCTGAAAGTGTGTGCCACATAACTCTCCACTTGTTTTTCTATTTTAGATGAAAATGAACATTTTGTCACATTCCCTCATCTCAAACTCATCTTGATGTTTCTTTGTGTTGCTTAGCATCTACCATAGTACTGAGATGATTAATCAAGGATTGCTAGCTGATGAGTGGTCAAGCATCACAGCCATGAATTCAATCATTAATGAATCAGTTTCCTTTGTAGCTTTGTACTTTTTCCTCCTTTTCCTCGTCTTTGTACCTTTCCTTTTATTAAATATATAATATTTATATAATATATTTATATAACAATATAATATTTATTAAATATATAATAAAAGGAAAACTATATATGAAAAACAACTGAATTCTGCCTTTGAACTACCTGAGCATAGGAAAGGGTGCAGATGGTGAAATGACTTACCAAACTATTAATATTATCAATGGCGAGAAGTAGGAGAGCCTCAACTTTTGTAAAGGAGCCTTTCCATTTGGCTGTGTGTGTGGCTATGAATTTGAATGTTTTACAACAACAATATAGCCTTAAGTTACTTGCTTAAGTGTTTTAAAGGTTGTGGGTAAGACTGACAGCTTTTACTAAGGATACGTTTCTTTTCATTTAGGCAACATGGCTTCCCAGGTGGCTCAGCGGTAAAGAATCCACCTACTAATGCAGGTTTGATCCCTGGGTCGGAAAGATCCCCTGGAGAAAGAAATATCCACTCCAGTATTGTTGCCTGGAGAATTTCACGGACAGAGGAGCCTGGCAATCTACAGTCCAAATGGAGTTGCAAAGGGTCAGACAGGACTTAGTGACTAAAAAACAACCAACAATGTCATTTTAACATGAGCTTTGCAGAGATGCACATTAACCAAGAGAAATAGTTGGCATTTACAGTTAGCAAGGGCACTGCATAGTGCCATGGAACCATTTGATAAATAAAGCATTAGAAAGGACAATGTAATCAAGAATGGAACAGTTAAATTTGTTATTGCCTCAAGAGATTGATTGGGCTTCCCTGGTGACTCAGACAGTAAAGAATCGGCCTGTAATGCAGGAGACCCGGGTTCAATCCCCTCGAGAAGGGAATGGCTACCCAATCCAGTATTCTTGCCTGAAGAACTCCATGGACGGAGGAGCCTGGTGGGCTACAGTCCAGGGGGACTGCAAAGAGTCATACACGACTAAGCAGCTAACACTTTTCGCTTTCACTCAGGAGACTGAAATGTAAGTACAATTGAGGGTAACAGATGTATGATTATAGATTGTGGTGCATTATTTTTAGAATGGAGAAAAGTTTATTGATTGAAAAGAAAATAGTGGTCAAAGCATACTGTTAGAATGCTTGAAGGGAGAGGGGTGTAGGCTGCCCCCCTACCTTCTTTCAACAGCAATCCCATAGTGCTGTATTATTTGATAAATTCGGTATATATTTCCACATTTTTCACATTGATATGCAAGTACAACTAATTAGAATGCATGTGGCTCTGTGGACTCTTTTCCCTAGAATATTAAGCTTTTCTCTGCACAGAGGCTTTTCTGGTATTGAATATATTTTTTGAAGCATAAAATATGTAAAAATAAACTGAAAGATTTTTTTAAAATTGAGATTTAGCTAAATGTGAGCACATGTATACAAAAATACATTGCAGTTCAGAGGATTCAGTGTAATAATTATAGGAAATTGCTTGATAAGCTCTAAAGCACTACAGTGATTTGAAGGCATGGCGTTTGTTCTCACTTAACTGCTTTGGAAGAGGTTTTAGATATGCCAGACACATAGATTTCTAGATATGTATAATGGTGCCTTTAAACACTGTTATAAAAAATGAATAATTTGAATCGGAAAATTCTTAAACTCCTATAGAACATTCCTTAATTTGGGGGGCTCCTTCTTTGTCATTCTGGATAGTGATAATCTTTATTATCCTAAACCCAAACCCAAAATGAATTTTTTCTTTTTCTCTCTCCACTATATTTATAGATACGTCTTTGGGTGTCTTCTCTCTGCTGCTAGTATTTATGAATTTAGACTGTTTTGGTTTTGGAAAGGTGATCTGGACCCAATATGTTCCATAACATACATCTCCAACAGGTTTTAGACCAGCTCTCAGGAATCACATACTTTAAATTTCTGCAGTGAAACATATGAATAGTCACACCAAGCAGATAACTAAAAATTATGCCACCTCATTTCAACTCAGGGTAGATTTTGCCACAAAAGACTTTAGATCAGGTCAGGTATTGCTACAAAATCTGTTATTAAGAATTATTTTTTAATGTCCAGAACTTTAGGACTTTAGAATTGAGGATAAAGAATTTTGGAATTCAGGTTAAAAGGTGGTGAGCCTGTTATATAAAGGTTTCCTGAGGGCTTGGAGCTACAGTTCTCCCATCTTTACTTCATCCCTTTTATTAGCAAACAATTTCCACATTTTGTGTTTCTTCACCTCTGCTACCACTGCTTTCGATAAAGCCCTGGGCTATATAGTTGCAACCATCAGAGCCTCCACCTTCAACTCTGCTGGGTCTCCCACTGGGACCTGAGTGATCAGAGTTGCAAATTTGATTACATTTTATCTCACTAATTCATCAACGGCTCCCCACTGACCGCTGGAGAGATTCCCAACGTGAAAGTTTCCAATTTAGGGTGTCCCTGATAGCTCAGTTGGTTAGTGGGCTTCCCTGATAGCTCAGTTGGTAAAGAATCCACCTGCAATGCAGGAGACCCTGGTTTGATTCCTGGGTCAGGAAGATCCCCCAAAGAAGGGATAGGCTACCCACTCCAGTATTCTTGGGCTTCTCTTGTGGCTCAGCTGGTAAAGAATCCACCTGCAATGTGGGAGACCTGGGTTCAATCCTTGGGTTGGGATGATCCCCTGGAGAAGGGAAAGACTACCCACTCAAGTAGTCTGGCCTGGAGAATTTCATAGACTGTAGAGTCCATGGGGTCACAAAGAGTCGGACACGACTGAGCCACTCTCACTTCCCTTCACTTCATTTGGGTGTCTTTGGCCCAACCCCCATCTGTACAGTTCCACTCACTTTCTGTTGCTTCTCTCTTCCCTTCACTCTCAGTGTAAGACTTACAGTTCACTGAACTTCCTTACTTTCCCACCTTTGGGCTCCTCTAATATTTAAGTGCCCTTCCTTGAGGTCAGCTTGGTGAATTCATCTGTACCGTTTATGATGCAGATGAAACATGTCATCAGTGAAAGTTTCTCAGCCCTCCTGAATTAGAGTCTAGCACTCCTTCACATCACCAGTGTGTTAGATAGATGCTTGCGTAGCTCTGATGAAACTCTTGCGGATTTTATTTACCTGTCTGTGTTTCCAACTAGGCTCTGGTCTTCCTGAGGGCAGGGACCATGCCTCCATCATCTCTGTATTCTTAGCATCTAACGCAGTACCTCAGTGTGTTTTTAACAGGTAATTGAAGGAATGGTTAACTGTTGTGCTGGTGGCTCAGAGGTTAAAGCGTCTGCCTGCAGTGCGGGAGACCCAAGTTCGATCCCTGGGTCAGGAAGATCCCTGGAGAAGGAAATGGCAACCCACTCCAGGATTCTTGCCTGGAGAATCCCATGGACGGAGGAGCCTGGCGGGCTGCAGGCCACGGGGTTGCAAAGAGTCAGACACGACTGAGCGGACTTCACTTTCACTTTCACTAACTGTTGTGCAGTCTTACTTTCAGGTCAGTATTTTCTGAAAAGTATCTCAAGGACTAATTGTTGAAGAAACAAGTTCTTATACAAACTTTAAATTCCTGGGTCCAATCCTGCATGCATGCTAAACAGCTTCAGTAGTGTCCGACTCTTTGCGACCCAATGATCTATAGCCTGCCAGGCTCCTCTGCCCATGGGATTCTCCAGGTAAGAACACTAGAGTGGGTTGCCATGCTCTCCTCCAGGGGATCCTCCCGACTCAGGGATGGAGGCTGTGACTCTTAGGTCTCCTGCATTGGCAGGCAAGTTCCTTACCACTAGCGCCACCTGGGAAGGCCTTATACAATGACACTGGAGGAAAAAAAAAATCACCTATTTTTCGAAAAGAAATCTGTGCCTGATTTCCCCTGTCAGAGGCTGGTGAGAGTCCAGTGTTGTCACTGATGCCTGGGAACAAGAATCCTCTTTAGAAGAATCCAGAGGTCACAATTTCAGAAACCGCAAGATGCTCGTGTCTGCGCTGTGCAGTGGAGGCCGGCTGGGAGGTTCTCTCCCCCCATGTCAGCATCAGGCCTGCGATTCTTTCATCAAGGCGCCTGGTCTTCTGTTCTCTGCCCTTCAGCCGCAGCCTGATAGAGGCCTTACTTCTTCTCGCTTGTACGAGCGCTCATCCCTTTAGTTCCCCGAGTCTCAGGGAAACCTTGGCATAGGCCCTCACCCGCAACTGCAGTTTAAAGTGTTGGATCCCAGCCTCTCTGCATCTGATGTGACATGCCTCAGTGGCTTAAGCAGCCCTGTGGACCAGCCCCCTCTGGAAAGGAGCCTCAGACCTTTAGAGACAGATGCAGGTAAGAAAAGGAGATGCCTTCTTTTTAAGTCCACATTGTTGAAAGAACCCCAAATTACAGTAGGTTGGTTTTCTTTTCCTTGATAACTCACCCTATTATATGAACACCAAGGGAAAACAACAAGGGGATAGATTAGTTTGACAGGCTGTCAGACCTCGTGGAAATTTTGCCTAAGGTTTTTAAACGTATTTTTGTTTGGCTGCACTGGATCTTAGCTGCAGCATGTGGGATCTAAATCCCTGAGCAGGGAATCAAACCCGGGCCCCCTGCATCGGGAGCGTGGAGTCTTAGCCCCTGGATCACCAGGGAAGTCCCATAGTTTGTTAGTTCTAGAGGTACCTTCAGCTTCATTTCTGTCCCCCTTTCTGCGGGATATAGTCAGGTAGGTCTTCCTAACAAGCAGTTACCTCTTGCTCTTTAGCTAGTAATGTTCATGACATCACATGTTCTGCAATAGGCAAAATCCTGTTCAAGGCTCTACCTCTAATTCTCACAACGCCACAAGACATTATCATCTCCATTTAACAGATGAGGCTTACAGAGGTTAAATGATTCTTTCATTTTTTTTTTTCATTTTTCCAGTGTATTCGCTGCAGAGGCAGACTTGGAAGCAATATCTGTGTAACTCTCAAGCCTATGAAATTCAAGCATTTTCCTAAATCTTTTAGCATTCAATTTAAAATATAACCTTCCCTTCTTCAGTCTCTGGTGGCTCAGATGGTAAAGCGTCTGCCTGCAGTGCGGG
Organism: Bos taurus; assembly: GCF_002263795.3. NCBI lineage: Eukaryota > Metazoa > Chordata > Mammalia > Artiodactyla > Bovidae > Bos > Bos taurus. Next base: position 16,764,520 of record NC_037339.1, read on the forward strand.
AGACCCAGGTTCGATTCCTGGGTTGGAAAGATCCCCTGGAGAAGGAAATAAAAACCCACTCCAGTATTCTTGTCTGGAAAATTCCATGGACAGAGGAGCCTTGTAGGCTACAGTCCATGGGGTCGCAAAGAGTCAGATGTGACTGAGCGACTTCACTTTCACTTTTCCCTTAATAGCTTCCCATGCACTTTAAATCGTTGCAAAATTCACTAACACAAGATTCCCAAGCTCTGTTATATAAATTCTTGTTTTTGTGAACCTGAGGAGTTCTTAATTCTCAACCTCAAACAATTCTTGCTGCATGGCAGTGGGAAATATTTTATTAGCTTGTTTTCACTAATGTCCTATAGTTAATTCTCTCATTTTTCCTCAGAGTTTGGGTTTATAGATAATCACATCCATGCTCTTCTCTACTCACAGGTGTAAATTTGGTATCTGGCTGAGGGCTGCAGTTCTGTGTATCATTTTATGCCTTTCCTTTCCTAGGTAATTCTTCAAAACATCAGGGGACTAGATGGTTGGAGGACTATGTCACCCCAATGACATGAATGTTTCTAATTCAGACACTAAATGACTTTCTCCTTCCTGAGGCTTGGCAGATTTTCCCTCCTGAATTGCCTAATTTTCTTTGGATTGTAACATGGCTATTTTAATCACAATGCACTATGATTGCTTGTTGAGGTCATCAAATCATGATCCCCATGATTCTCCGTGGTTGGAGAAGCATCATTGAGCTTAGTTTATCTCCTTTCCATTGTATTTCCTGAACTTCACATTTAAGCTTCTGTATATTTTTAGCAATGACTCTTTTTGCAGATTGTGCCATTAAAGAAAACTTGGCTGGCTCAGTTTTTGATGACTTTCTTTAAAGTGTGAATGTTCTGTTGTTATAGATTAGGCGACAGAGGATGAGATGGTTGGATGGCATCACTGAGTCAGTGCTATTTGAAAGAGACAACAACCCTTAGCAGAGTCAATAGGTTCTCTCTTTTTTTTTGGAGAAGGTTTTGACCAGACACAGTACTGACATTTGTTAGATCCTTGTGTGAAAACTTTTCTTTTGTCCAGGGATCCAGCAGGGAAACACTCTGCACCACCCACCACAGCTGGTTGGATTGGGGCATCTGGCCAAACTCTGGTGAGAAGGCTATAAGAGAAGCTTGGAACAAAATCTCTGCCCTGACAGTGAGACCCTCAAGCAACCCACTCACCCTCTCTTAGAAATCCGAACAGAGGAGTATGGAAAAGACTAAGTAATGAGTGGCAGGTGTAGAAGACAAACGCGGTCATGGTAGACCATGAGTGAGGATGTGAAAAGGAAGGAGAAAGTGAAGGAAGTCAGTGTAGGAGCTGGAGAAGGAAGAGGGGCACAGAGAGGAACGGCCTGGGAGAGAGCAGCTGAATCCCATGGAGGTGTGGGGAACTCGGCCCTGTGTGACCTCAGGCAGCCCTAGGTTTGGTACAGAGCTGGCTGTGCTTTTCTTTCTGGGCTTCTGTGGGGCCTCTTAGACATCAGTGATTCCTGCTTGCTCATTCCTGTGTGTATCCTGACCATAAACTCCTTTATTGATGGAGGAACTTGATGGAGATTTTTCAACAAATTAGCAGGCCTAACACTCATTTTAAATAGTATCTTCCCTCTTCAGGTTTTATTTGTTAGTGCAAGAAATAGAATGGATATATAAGAAAGTTATTTTGGGGTATAGTTTTACTGAATAAAAGGCATAGGGTTTATTTGTTTTCCCCTTTAAGAGGAACTTAATGTTATATTTTGTGGGCATGAAGATGAACCAAGAGAACAAACAATAATCCACCTATCACGATTGTATCATGTAAAATCAAGAACCATCATTTATAGAGAGAATTAATCTTGTTGATGGTGAACTGTCCTTATGGGTTAAAATTATGTTTATTCAGCAAAGTCTAATTTAACCTGTATCGTAAGTTAGATACTTTGGGAAAAACTGTGCCTTCTCAAGGCTCAGTTCAGTTTAGTTCAGTTACTCAGTCATGTCTGACTGTTTGCAACCCCATGGATTGCAGCATGCCAGGCTTCCCTGTCCATCACCAACTCCCAGAGCTTGCTTAAAGTCTCAAGATTAGAATTCTGTTAAGCTTCATTTTTCAGTTTAACTTAGGCCAGGCAGATTCAGGCCTGATGGTGATGTGCTCCTGTATTTTTTTTTTAAGTTTTTATTTTACTTTATTTTTTTGGCTGTGCTGTGTGGCATGTGAGATCTTAGTTCCTCAACGAGGGACTGAACCCATGCTCCCTGCAGTGAAAGCACAGAGCCCTAACTACTGGACAACCAGGGAATTCCCACTCTTGCATTTTTGAATTAGGGAAGAAATAGAGCAAATAACTGAGAATATGAATATTGATTCAAAATCTGACTCTGTTAGTTACTCTGTATGAGCTGGGGCATGTCACTTAATCTCCAGTTTCCTTATACACAAAATGCAGATGATGGTAGTATTAAGCATATAGTTTTTATCTTATGAGAATTAAATAAAATGATATATTAAAGACATAACACAATACTTGGCTTTCAATTAGGGCTCAAATACATAGTTATGAAGTTTGTAGTCTGTATTGCTGTTGTCTTTCATTCGCTAAGTCATGTCGAACTCTTGCAACCCCATGAACCAGGCTCCTCTGTCCATGGGATTTCCCAGGCAAGAATCTGGAGTGAGTTGCCATTTTCTTCTCCAGGGGATCTTCCTGACTCAGGGATTGATCCCACATCTCCTGCCTAGGCAGGTGGATTCTTTATCACTGAGCCAGCAAGAAAGCCCATAGTATTAAATGTAATTGCTTTTATTGTTCTTGAATGGTGTAATTCAGAGATTGGCTAACCATGGCCAATGGGATTTGTCTGGACCCACCCTGTTTCTGTAAATACAGTCTTTCTGGAAGAGGGCCTCATCCTCTCGTTTGCTTATTGTCTGTGGCTGCTTTCACATTGCAACAGCAGAGTTGAATGGCCATGACAGTTTATATGGCCTACACAACCTAAAATATATACTATTCGACTCTTTACTGAAAATGTTTTCTGATCTTCGGCATAGTAGAAACAGGAAACAGTACAAACTTAAGTCATACAGATCTGCTCTTGAATTCTGCTCCTTAGTTTGGTGAAATTGAGCTAATTTCCCTCTCAGACTCAGTTTCCTCATTGGTTATGATGAGATAAACAGATGGTCGTCAGAATGTAAATAAATATTTACATCTGTATCTTCTTTCTGCTTTTCTCTCCTATAATAAGGAAGGTAGGCTGAAGGTTCTGGGTTTAATTTCATTGTTTCCCCCCCAAATGTCAAAACATTGCTAATTTATCATTTATAGACACACCTACCTATCTACCTATAAGTGGGTACTTGTACTTTATCTGGATTCTTAGAACCAAGTAGGACTGCTCAAAGCCATGAGCAACAGAAGCTGTTACTAAATTTAAGTAAAAAGTATTCTTCTCCAAGGGGAAAATAGTTTTGTCTTTCAAAGGCATTAAAACAAATTTCTTAAAGAACATTAGATAAGTACACCCATAGCTTCAATATTTTATTTATATACTTAATATAAATTGAGATAACTTGCTATTTGCATCATGATTATGATTTGAACTCCTTTTGAGTGGTCTTAATGGGTTTTTGGACTCGGTCTGATCTATCTGGTGAATGGGTAGAGGACCAACTGTGAGTAATAGCTTCCACTTTCTACTTCAGACAATTGCAGGGATGAATTAACCATAGTTGAGTCCTCTGGTGATTATATTTGAAGGCTAAGAAAAAGTTGGCTTAAAGCTCAACATTCAGAAAACGAAGATCATGGCATCCGGTCCCACTACTTCATGGGAAATAGATGGGGAAACAGTGGAAACAGTGTCAGAATTTATTTTTCTGGGCTCCAAAATCACTACAGATGGTGACTGCAGCCATGAAATTAAAAGATGCTTACTCCTTGGAAGGAAAGTTATGACCAACCTAGATAGCATATTCAAAAGCAGAGACATTACTTTGCCAACAAAGGTTCATCTAGTCAAGGCTATGGTTTTTCCTGTGGTCATGTATGGATGTGAGAGTTGGACTGTGAAGAAGGCTGAGTGCCAAAGAATTGATGCTTTTGAACTGTGGTGTTGGAGAAGACTCTTGAGAGTCCCTTGGACTGCAAGGAGATCCAACCAGTCCATTCTGAAGATCAGTCCTGGGATCTCTTTGGAAGGAATAATGCTAAAGGTGAAACTCCAGTACTTTGGCCACCTCATGCGAAGAGTTGACTCATTGGAAAAGACTCTGGGGGGAGAGGAGCCAAAAAAAAAAAAAAAGACTCTGATGCTGGGAGGGATTGGGGGCAGGAGGAGAAGGGGACGACAGAGGATGAGATGGCTGGATGGCATCATTGACTCGATGGACATGAGTCTCAGTGAACTCCGAGAGTTGGTGATGGACAGGGAGGCCTGGCATGCTGTGATTCATGGGATCACAAAGAGTCGGACATGACTGAGCGACTGATCTGATCTGAAGTATAACATACATTTTCATGCAAATCACTCTTCTTTCTTGAAAATGTTTAGTTTTCCTAAATGTGTCATACTCAAATCATTCATGAATAACTATTTTCTGTTTTCCTGCTAATTTAGAAAAAAACCATCATCTCATTTTTGGAAATTAAATACTTATATATCTCATTTTAGAGGTCAAAGGGGCAACTTCAAATTATTAAATGTGTGCATGCTGAGCAAATTAGTTTTAATTTTTATCATAGTTTAAAATTTTTTCCCTTTTATTTAAAAAAAATTCTTCTTCATTTGCTTTTCTATGTTGACTTGATTCCCATCTTTTGGATATTCTTTTTTTTTTTTTATATATACTCTATTTTGAACCATGGGTCTTCTGATGTAGATTTTAGTAGTGGAAACTGCAGATAGTGATATTGAACATTTTGTCCAATTTTAATTTTTTTCCCTTTAAAACTAATTTCCAAATGCTGTTCTTAACACTTTTGCCAATGGTGGTAGCATTGCTTCAGGGGACCTCTGTCAGATGCAGTCTCATGAGAGGCATCCCTGGGTAGCTAGGTCAAGTTATCCACATGTTATCTAGGCCAATTTTTGACCAAGTTAGTAAGTTCCACAAAATCAACATAAATTTTATAAAGAAGACATAATTTTATAATTCCTCTTGAAATGTCTTATTTCTATTATTTTTTTTTAAGTAATTCCATTCCTAGTCTTCTCATACTTAGTGATGTCTTAGGTATAACATTCATAGTAGACCTCACTAATAAACCTGTTGAGAGAGTAAGTGAGTTTGCAACACTGGTATCTGAACTTGACTTGAATATATATTCAGTGGTATGACCAAATAAGGCACATAGTCCATTAACTAATGGACCCTTCTTAGATCCATTGTTCGTATAAGGAGAAAAGTAGAGACTGGGAGGCCTGAATCCCATAGCTGACTTGGATGCTACTAGGTCAGGTGACCTTGGATAATTTACTTAAATTTTCTGACTCTTCATCACCACTTCCGCTAATAAAGAGCCTGAACCTCATGGTGTCTAGGCTCCTCTAGCTCTTAAATATATTGACTATGTTTCTTTCTGTTCTTTCCATTTCAATACTTTAGATTGATCACTTAGGCTAAATAAATAGAACTCATACAAAACATTGGGCTAAACAAATGTAACTTATACAAAGAATTTCTCTTTTACATATCCAGACTGTAGATTACTTTTTTTTTTTTTTTTTACATCTTCTACAGCTCCTGTAGGAATGATGATGACTGTCCATAACTGTCTTGGCAGAGTTGAAAAGAGTTATCTGCAGCGTGCTTCTGAGATCGATTCTGTATGAAACATGCATGCTGGTTGGAGGGTCTCAGGAATAAATTTAGATGTGATCATGTAGTATGAAGATATCTTTATTTAAAAATTGTCATTGACTATAATGATACCATTTTCTATTGAGGAAGCATAATGATTTTTGAAAATGAAAGCTGCTCAGTCGTGTCTGACTCTTTGCAACCTCATGGACTACATAGTCCGAGAAATACTCCAGGCCAGAATACTAGAGTGGGTAGCCTTTCCCTTCTCCAGGGGATCTTCCCAACCCAGGGCTCGAACCCAGGTCTCCCGCATTATAGGCGGATTCTTTACCAGCTGAGCCACCAGGGAAGCTGACCATGAATAAACTGAATAAAACACATAAGTAAGATCTTGATCAGGTGTCTTTGGCTCACCTTTGATTTCAGTTGCCTGCATTGCAGAGTTCCAAGTTGTCTCCTACTGCTGGTGGAATTGGGTTCTAATTGTCTATAGTTTCCTTGATACCATACCCTTAATTAGACTTTTATATCTTCCTTATTTCTTTCTGCTTCCTGGCATCATTTCGCACATAAACAACTTGCATCCCAGTCCTTGTCGCAGCTCTGCACTTGGGGCCACCTCAACTAAGACAAGATCATTTGAATAATAGCATATTATTACCTTTCAATATCTGAAATCAATGTAAGAAGGAAGTACAAATCGTACTCTTCTCTAGAAGCCAGAATAAGCACACTTTTAAGGCCTCATAATCTTAATTATAAATAAAAACTTAAATGACCTTGGCTCATTTTCAACAAAAATCTAGCTTTTAAAAAGAGAGCTTTCTCTGCATTGTGCATTCTACATCTGTTTGGACATTGAATTTTAACCCTTCAAGGACTTGAATAGTGGGAACATTTGTTCTTCAGGGAGCCTGGGGGCTGTTTAAAAGAGTAACTTGGTATCTTAAAACAGCTAGTAACTACAAAAGAGGGGCTGACTTTGAGAAAAATGCCACAGCAGAAATCCTTCCTATTGATATCAGACTCTTGGTCTCATATCTTAGAAACTCCTGAAATCATTAACAGCTTGATTTTTCTCATAAGATCCCCATATAAAAGTTAAAGCTGTCTTTTATTTGAAATTAATATAAAGAATTTAAGAAAATGTGTGAATTGTGGGTTCCAGAATATTCTGTGCACAGGAAGTTATGCCTTGGTTCATCAAAGCCTTGACTGGACTCCCTAGCACTCAGAGAAGCATAGCCTTAGACTCTGCAAAGATCATTGACTCTAAGTATTCATTATACACTTGAGGGAAAAGAGGCTTCAACTAAGACCAAGGTCAGACATTAGCAGCAGATGTAGGTTTTCTGTCTCACTCAGTCTTCTGCTCCAGTGGAATCACAGCAAATCCTGAGGTTCCAACTGGATGTGAAAACTCCCAGTAACATTGTTGGCTTAGGTGGACATCTGGTGTTAAATATCAAAAACAAATAATGGAACCGAGATGATGGGAGTGCCACTAAGGGAAAATGGGAAAGCTATTTGTTTTTGCAAACTGTCTGCAAAATGATAACATTTATCATTTAAAAAATGATAAAAATTAACAAAGAAGTTCTGTTCTATTGCATATTTACTGTGAGAAAAGGAATATTTTCTGCCATGTCAATAAACAAGGGTGTTATCGTCATCAGTGATTGCAGCCTTCTACCGTGCGCTGGTGAGCCCTGAAGAAACTCAGGAAGGAAAGAATATAAGCCATCTAGCAGCCATCAGGCTGCAGCCACTCCCTATGTTGAGCCCTGAGGAAATTTCAGATGTGCAAGCACAGGATACTGGCCCCAGATAGCTGAGGTGTGTACCAAAGGAAGGATTTCAGTGAGCCCAGACTCTTGCATCTTCCAATACATAGAAAAGTGCTAAATTCCTTAACTTGACATATCTGCTTTCTTTATTTAACAGTAATTTTTTGATGTTCCCAGCTACCTGCCCTTTGTTGCAAAACTCCTGTACATCCTAACTCTTCCCCTCACCTCCTTGGAGCGGTTTCTCATGTCTATCTGAAATGCGGTACCCTGGGCTGCAGTCCATTTTGTCCCAAGTAAAACTTAACATGCAACTCTCACGTTGTGCAAATTGTTTTCAACAACCGGGGGAAAATATCCATTCAGAGAAAGCTTAGTAATATTATAATGTCCTCATTTTAGAATGACATCGTTAAAGTCACAGATGTTTCTTTCAAAATCACTGTTGTTACTGTGGATTAAAGGTCAGCGTTAAGTTATAAAACTTTATATAAATTATGGAGTGTCTGAAGGCACCTGTTTTTCTGTGGATCATTTGAGTAATATCGGGAGGATGTTTCGGAGAAGACAATGGCAACCCACTCCAGTACTCTTGCCTGAAAAATCCCATGGATGGAGGAGCCTGGTAGGCTGCAGTCCATGGGATCACTAAGAGTCAGACACGACTGAGTGACTTCACTTTCACTTTTCACTTTCATGCATTGGAGGAAGAAATGGCAACCCACTCCAGTGTTCTTGCCTGGAGAATACCAGGGACGGCAGGGCCTGGTGGGCTGCTGTCTATGGGGTGGCAGAGAGTTGGACACGACTGAAGTGACTTAGCAGCAGCAGCAGGGAGGATGTTTCTTGCCCTCAGATTTCTTCCTAACTTGTCTCTCTAGTGTTAAAAATTTTTGCCTTTGGTTTATCCTCATGGTAGGCAGCTGAAGGGATCTGTGAGAGACAGTGAGTTATCAGCTTGAGTTGCTTATTTGTTGTTGTTTATAGTTGCTCAGTCATGTCTGACTCTTTGCAATCCCATGGACTGTAGCCCGCCGGGCTCCTCTGTATAAGGGATTTCCCAGGCAAGAAAACTGGAGTGGGTTGCCATTTTCTCCTCCAGGGGATCTTCCTCACCCCGGCATCAAACCTACATCTCCTGCATTGGCAGGTGGATTCCTTAACCACTGAGCCACGTGGGAAGCCCAAATCTCTTGCTAGAATTATTTACTAGCGCTCCAGAAAAGAGGAGAAACTAGAGGGAATGGTGCATAACATAAGTAAGTTTTGATGTAAATAGAAGAAAACCAGTGAAGGGAATTCTCCACTACGGTAAGAACAAAACAGAAACAAATAGTTGTCAAAAATAAGAAGCATTCAGAGAAAGGATAGTAGAAGCTGTTGAATAATAATGTTGCTTAGCCCCCAGTTTTGTCTAGAATTTTCTCTGATGGCTAATAATGTATAGAGGCTTTTTTTCTTTTTAATAACAACACATCTACAACATTTATATAGTGTTTCATAGGTTATCAAGCGCAGCCATAGCCATGATCTCATTTAAGCAACATGGTTAGTTAGCCAAGACAAGTACTGGCAGTTCCATTTTAGAGACAATGAAATTGAGGCACAGGGAATGACCTGTCCAGGTTCAAATAATCAGTGCACAGAGAGCTAAGATGGGAACACGCATCTTTTGGTTCTAAGTCCAGTGTTCTTTCTCCTACACCAAATTGAGCAGGGGACAGTTTCTGCTTCAGAGTCAGATGACCCAGGCTTGCACTCATCACTTTTGTTGCCAGCTGTGTGACCTCAAGGCATGTTACTAACCTCTCTGAATCTCAGTTTCTCCATCTGAAAAAAAGAGGGAATAACAATACATACCTGTAGGCTTGTGATGATTCCATCAGGTGAAGCAAGCCAAGCAAACAACTTACTGCCAGGCACAAGATAGGTTCTCAATACATGGAGCTGGAAATACCTGGAAAAGATCATTGCTATTCCTACTTCCCTTTCCCCTACATTCAGAGGTGAAATGATGAATCAGAGCAACTTTCCTGTAATTCAATGGTATTGCATTTCTACTTTAAATAATTCTTGAAACTAGCTTGTGTGAAAATATGTGTGTGTGTAGGTACCGATGAATGTCTTTGGGTACACCTATATATCTGTACTCACAGGCAGGTGTACCCACAGGTGGGACCAGATATGGTGACGAAACATGGAGCATTTGTCTGCTACAGATAACTAGAAACTGGACCATCACCATAAATCTAACTCAACCGGGAGGGTCCTAGCTCTTGTGACTGAGCTCCAGAAGCACAGGCTTTGTACTCTCAAAATACCTGGATGGTACCTGGAGCTCCCAGCCCGATCACTTGGGAGGTTTCAGGCAACTCTCTTTAGCAGATATAGCAATAGATTCACAAAACTGCCTTTATTTTTGAGTATATTTTATTTACAATTATTTATTCTTTCTCAAAATCGATTTAGCCTTGATTAAAATCATAACATAAAATAATCTTCACTCTATGTGTTCCATATGGCACAGAATAATTTAACACTTTATAAATATGTTTTGTTGATGCACAAGTGGAGAAAGCACCCTTTGTAAAAGCAGTTACAGTAGCTTAGTTCAATTTTTCTATGGTAGCACTTTAAAAAATGACCATGAGATGGTGCTGTGCCCAAGTAGATTAAGCATGTTTTAAACAGGTATCTCTAACTATGACACTTAATTCTTTTCTTTAAATGTGGAAGAATCTACCATTCAACTTAAAGTAAAATAAGATTGGTCACTCTACTTTAATATTGACTAGGAATGAGTCTTTTAGTCACAGATCCATAAATAAGTCAAGGACTATTTCAATGGAGTAAGAGGTATGTTAAAAAGCCTTAGTGGGAATTGCTTGGTGGTCCAATGGTTGGGATTCCTGTGCTTTTGCTTCCAAGGGTGTGGGTCCAATCCCTGTTCAGGGAGCTAAGATCCTGCAAGCTGTGTGATGGGGCCAAAAAAAAAAAAAAACTAAAACACCCACAAAACGTAGTGATTTGAAAATCCCCAGACTTAACAAAGAGCCTAAAATTACCATTTTATTTAGGATCAATCAAGTATGTAAAAGGAACAGTGCTTTCATCACCCTCATTGAATTGTGTTAGTCTTCCCACAAAATTAGGTCAACTTCCAGTTTATTTAGAGAGCTGACACCTCTGTTACATTTTAATCTGCTTTGACAGCAATGGAAGATCATAGAAACCTTAGAACATGAAATTCACATTTAAATTGACATGATACAAACATGCACACATGTGTATATACTAAATGTTTTCAGTAATGACTCTTGCTTTCCTCCATATAAATATATAAATATTGAATAAAGTGCATGGGAACATGTCTGTACAAGTATACAGATACATGTTTGTCTATATACACTTGAAGAGATAATTATGGAGAGAAAAACAGACACATTTGTAATATATACGTAGTCAAAAGACATATCAGGCAGTATTTATGTTCATTCTGACCAAGATTGAGAATATGGGTGTAGAATCTGTAGTCTTTACTATATAATGAGATGTACAGAGTTATAAACTAAGGCAAAATACATTAGAGCAGAGACTTTTTAACCTTTGTATCAGTATGGTATAATCATTAAAATAGTTCAGTTCAAATGGAGCCTAGATATTAGCAGCCTACCATAAATTCTAGCTTTGAAAAAGACACCTTTCAATGTACTTAAAAGAACATAATTATTAATAGGATAGCCCTAAATGCATTTCCAAATTACACAATGGTATTTCCCACATTCTTTAGGTTTCAAATAGAGGATTTTTTTGAAATGTCGTAGAGCAGAAAACTATTTTTGACTTATACAGAGGCGTTAGTATTGTAATAACATATCTAACATCTGTTCCAATAAGAAAGTGCAGTTTAAATTAGAGTAATGTAACATCAAGGTGAATTAACTGCTGTTCATCTCTGTCTCTTTAGCAAACTTTCCTACAAAATATTACATTACCACTTTTTTAGGGGTAGGAAGTCCAGCGTCAGTGAGTAATAAATGAGCTTGTTTTTAGGAAAGTGGAGCAAAAATTTCGCTCAGTATTTGTTAGTCAGAGTTGGGGGTCAAGGTTGAAGTGCGTATTCCTGAATTAATTTGCAGATTTTGACCTTCAGTGGTATTTTCCCCCTCCTTCGTTTGGTGGGTATTCATGGGCAAACGGTCAGGAAACTGACAAGACGATCCTCAGAGTGGAGACAAACCTGTTTCTGAGCCAGATGAGAAGGAGATAAATTGAACTGGTTCTCTAAATGTCTGTTAATTACTATTTTTGATAAGAACCATTGTAATTAGGTTATTTGTCTTTAAAGGCAAAGATCTTTTTTTAATTATTTTTATAACTTTATACCTAGGGCGTTTCTTCACACGTAGTGTACACTCAGTCACCGATTGTGAATCCAAAACGGAGCGGTTTAAGTAAATAACATACATTGATCTGAAAGCATTGATTTACCTAATGGATGCCAACAGGAGGATCACTGAGTTTTACAGAGTTGTCCCAAGACCCCATGGACTGGCATGCTGCAGTCCATGGAGTCACAAAGAGTTGGACAAGACTGGGCAACTGAACAAACAAACCTAAGACTCTACTGCAGTCAGTAGCCAAAAAACCTGAGTTTGTTCCTCAATCCTGATAGTTACATCAATACTGCTTTACTGCTCAGAGGAGCGCATGCACAATGCAGTCATTAACGGGCAAGATACCAAAGACTTCTGCGGTGCTGTTTAGGAGAAGCAATTTCTAGAAATGTATCTGGTAATGTTTGATTATCCTTTTGATAGGTTTACCTAGTAGAGCAAACACTAAACAAGATCACATTGGAAATTCAGAATAAAGCAGGAGTAGTAGAAGAGAAAGCAGCAATAGTTACTAAATAACATTTCAAATCTTGTTCACTTTGGAGAAGAATTAACTTGAAGTGCAGCAAATGCCAGCAGCTCTGTGAATATTTCAAAATGGCATCTATGAAAAAGCAGGAATGAAAAAGTTGTCAAGTGTTTCTTAAAATTAAGTATCATAGCAATACAGATTTCCTAACACTGTCCTTAGGGTCTTTTTGTTGTTGTCATTCAAAATATGTATCATGGCAAGTTTCACAGAGAATTTTTCTTTATGTAAGAGGCCATTATATGTAACCAATATTTCACTATTTAGAGCTATTTTTATTTACAGCAAAAGGTACCCAACTCATGCCATCAATTGACAAAATAGCAGCGAGGTTTCCACTTGAAAATAGAAGATAATTTAGATTTATTTATGGCCTCATTGTAATTATACAATAAAAGCTAATTACTTTAAAGACACATCATTTACAATGTTAAAAATGATATCGGTAAAGCTCACAGCTGAAATGCTGTCAGAATATTTTTGAAGTGCACGTTTTGTGGCATTGAACCCTGCTTTTCATTGACAGAATAAAATGAGGCATATAGATATTATTGTTGGTTCCACTAGACTGGCCTAATTTTCTCCAGTCTCCCAATGTTTTTCCCCTCCCAGAGAGGGAAAACGGACTCCGTGTTGCCCTCCACGGTTGCTATGGCAACCAGCCCATCAGACACAGCTAACCTTTTCGTTCACTGTGTTGCTACTGTCTGCAGGAGCATCTTCGGGATGCTCTTTTCCTAGAGCAACCATAGTGCAGTCATTATCTGTCGTCTTGTCATCTTTCTTCGAATTCTTTTTAGGTCCCATTTGGAGTTGACTGGACTTATAAGCCAAGGCCGGGATAGTGTTCACTAAAATTAACTGCAATGGTTTTTTATTTTCCTTGTACTGACACTGAATATACCTGGAAAAGGCAGACCTATAGGTCTTATTGAACAGTGTATACACCAGCGGGTTGACTGCTGAGGAGAGGTAACCGATCCAAACGAACACGTTGAGCAGGGCTTCGATGACATCCCTGTTGCAGGACTCTTTGCAGATGACAGCCATTATGTTGGTGATGAAGAAGGGGCACCACATCACCACAAACAGGAAGAAGACGATGCCCAGCACCTTGCAAGCCTTCTGCTCGTTGCTGATGGACTGCATAGTCCTCCTGCCGTAGGAGCCTGGCTCCCTGTGGATGGACCGCTGGAAGAGCTTTTCCGAAGACAGGGAGCTCTGAGGCAGGAAGCTGAAAGAAGCTAATTTGGTCCGTGTTCCAGGATCACTCACACACAAAGTGGCTTCTTTCTGGAGCGACTTGATGGTGAGAAAGTAGGTGATCACCATGATGGTTAAGGGAATGAAAAAGGCCACGAAAGAGCCAATCAGGACAAAGTTCTCATCCGCGAGTAAGCAACTCCCTTCCTTAAAGACTTTGGAATCGTCCTGGAGCCCAAAGACTGGTATTGGCATGGATATACCTGGAGATGGACGGAAAATGAGCCACGATTATTAAGGAAGTGAGTATATGAAGGCAAGAGCATTACTGCATAATGGTGGCTGTTAGAACAACTTTATATCAGCGTTGTTTAAAAGCTTAACAATGTTCATCGCAGCACTGTTTATAACAGCCAGGACATGGAAGCAACCTAGATGTCCATCAACAGATGAATGGATAAGAAAGCTGTGGTATATATACACAATGGAGTATTACTCAGCTATTAAAAAGAATACATTTGAATCAGTTCTAATGAGGTAGATGAAACTGGAGCCTATTATACAGACTGAAGTAAGCCAGAAAGAAAAACACCAATACAGTATACTAACGCATATATATGGAATTTAGAAAGATGGTAACAATAACCCTGTATATGCGACAGCAAAAGAGACACTGATGTATAGAACAGTCTTTTGGACTCTGTGGGAGAGGGAGAGGGTGGGATGATTTGGGAGAATGGCATTGAAATATGTATAATATCATATATGGAATGAGTTGCCAGTCCAGGTTCAATGCACGATACTGGATGCTTGGGGCTGGTGCACTGGGATGACCCAGAGGGATGGTATGGGGAGGGAGGAGGGAGGAGGGTTCAGGATGGGGAACACATGTATACCTGTGGCTGATTCATTTCCATATTTGGCAAAACCAATACAATATTGTAAAGTTTAAAAATAAAATAAAAAAAAATAAAGGCTTAACATATACTTTCAAAGAGAATTAAAATTCCCTTGGACTTACTTATCTGTTTCATTAAGTATACATTACATAGTTCCTTATATTTATATTGTCCTACATAGATAATCCTTTACTTATAAAGAAATAGCAATAAATTACTTTTCTTATGCTATGTTTTTCTGATTATAACATTATACTTATTGATTGAAGAAGAAACAGACTGAGACAAAGATATTAACTGAAAAAGAAACAGACCAAGAAAAAAAAAAAAAAAAAGACCGATGATGCCATCACTCAGAGATTATCATCATTAACAATTTGATGATGTTTAGTTTAGATACATATACACACACCATGCACACACATTTAAAAACAAATTCAGATTCTATTTCATGTACAGTTCTATAACTCTGTTTTTCACCTTCTGCATCACGAGCATGATTTATACAAATAACTTCATAAAATTGAAAACTTAATGTATTTCTTTCTAGAAAATTAGGAAAATGAAAAAAAAAGTAACAAGTTACAAATAATATGTATTCTTGCCAGTCAGGGGCACCCATAATTTGCTTTTTCTGTAGTTTTAGTTTTCCATTTACATGCATATGTAAATATATATATATATATATATGCAGGCAATATTTTATGTATAGCTTTAAATCTCATTTAATGTTAAATCATATAACTACATCTATTTTTAATCATTTTTGAAAAATATGATTTTCTAATGTGAATTTAAAGTAACTTTAACCTGTTTTGATTCTTTTTTTTAAAAAATATTTTTATTATGGAAAACTTCTGACATATACAAACACCACAACACAAAATCCAGCGCAATGAGCCTACCACCCAGCTTCAACAATGATCAGCTGGAGGCTAATCTTGTTTCACCCATATCCCCACCTGCTGCAACCCTCCCATGTTATTTTGAAACAAATCTAAGACATCATATCATTCAATCTGTAAATACTTTAGTGTGTTTATAAAAGCCATGCACTCTTAAAAATCCTGATATTATCATGATACCATTCCCATTCCTACATAGAAATTTAATATTTCTCTAATATTATTAAATACAGAGTTGGTATCCACATTCCTAATGTCCCATAAAAGGTATTATATATTTTTAAAAATAATTTTGTAAGTAAAGCATTCAGAAGGGTGGATTACAAACAAATTAGCAGCCACGGGCTTTTCTTATTGACACATATAAGATTTGGGGACAGAATGAGCCAAATATATGGGAATTTGAGTCCATGGTCAAGTTGCCTTTTCACTCAAATTTGGGGAACTTTTAGAGTTGTTAGGCTCAGGCAGAGGAAGGAGCAGAGGGAATAAAGGCAATAGTTGGCCTCTAATCATGCTAGTTTCTCTTCCATGGTGTTAGGCCAGATGGCCACCACCATCACTGTGCAGTTTTGGGGAAGTGGGAATGTCTTCCTTTTCTGGTCTGGGAATGGTCAGGCCAGGAAATCATGTGTTTGTCATAAAGGAAGAATCAGGATGATCAGGATGATGCAGAAATAATTAAATATTCTTTTTTTTTTTAGTTGTTTTATTTTTGGCTGTGCCGGGTCTTCATCGCTTTGTGTGGGCTCTCTCTAGTTGCAGCGAGTGGGGGCTACTCTTTGTCGCGGCGAACGGGCTCCTCATTTCAGGGCTTCCCTCATTGTGGAGCAAGGCTCTAGGTGAGTGGGGGTCAGTAGTTGCGGCACACAGATTCGGTAGTTGTGGCTCATAGAGCGCCAGCTCGGTAGCTGTGGTACATGGGCTTAATTGCTCTGCATATGTGGAATCTTCCCGGAACAGGGATGGAACACGTGTCGCCGGCTTTGGCAGGCAGATTCCCATCCACTGAGCCAGCAGGGAAGTCCTCAAATGCTCTTTATAGCTTAGTTTAAGGTTGCTTCCTTCATGAAGGGTAGAAACCACAGCAGCACCCCAGAGAAAGTCAGCAAAAAGTTTCTATCTCCTGCCCATGTTTTCAGCTCCTTCAGAACTGTATAACAGGGGGTGCCCTGGTCCTTGCTTCTGACACCATTTAGAGTCTAATAAGTGGTCACAAACCAGCCAACAACAGTTTCATACCCATGCCAGGAGCTACTGCTTGCTTGACTCTTGCTATCCACGGAAAACTTCCTTTGAGTTCATCTCCATCCAACCAGGGATTGGACTGTCCTAACCTCACGTCACCTCACGCTGGCCATCCTTGCAAGGAGGGTACATCAGCTTGAGTTACTGTAATGCTGGACGCAGATCTTCCTCAGTGACATTGGCCATTATGGTCACAGACTGAACCGACAGTATCTGTCACTTGTCTGTGCGAGGCCATCCCAGGATTCTTGGAAGGTGGAGATAAATGACATCAGAACTCTTCTTAAGGACACTCAGTGTGCGCGATGACTCTTCATTTCCTTCATTCCTCTCTGTCCCTGGCCTGTTTCTGGGAACATGCTGTGGGCCAAGAAGAGATGGAAGAAATGTGGTTCCAAGAAGAACATCCTCTGACGTTTTGGATACATACCAGTTTTGCTTATCCTTCAAAAGACTCTTTTTTTAGGAAAAAAATACTTGTTTTTAATTGGAGGATAATTGCTTTATAATAATGTGCTGGTCTCTGCCATACATCAACGTGAATCAGCCATAGGTATACATATGTCCCCTCCCTCCTGAACCTCCGTCCTACCTCCCACCCCATCCTACCCCTCTAGATCGTCACAGGGCACTGGGTTGAGCTCTCTGTGTCATACAGCAAATCCCCACTGGCAGCCTATTTTACGCGTGGTAATGTGTGTGTTTTCACGCTACTCTCTCAGTTCATGCCACCCTCTTCCCCTCACTGTGCCAAGTCTGTTCTCTGTGTCTGTGTCTCTGTTGCTCCCCTGCAAGTTGAGATGCGGTTTCTAAGAAGAGTATTTTGTTTTTCTAGGTGTTTGCACTATCTATATAAGGTGTTTCCTATATTAATCTACACAATCCTTGTTAGTGTAGTTGTTCACTACTTAGAATGGTTGCAACCAATATGCTTCTATGGATGTGGTGAGGAGAAAACGAACCAAAGATGCAGAGGACCCAGGACAGTGTTCAGTGCAGACTAGCTGTTCTGCCAATGAGACATAAACACAAGAGCAGCCTTTTCCCAGGATTATTCAGATTAAATACATTCACTTGATTTTCCCCTAATTTTGTCATATTTTGCTTTGCTTATATTTTCTGGACTTTAATGTATGAAAAAGTGAAAGCTGCTCAGTAGTGTCTGACTCTTTGTGACCTGTTGGACTATCTAGTCCATGGAATTCTCCAGGCTAGAATACTGGAGTCGGTAGCCTTTCCCTTCTCCAGGGGATCTCCCCAATTCAGGGGTTGAACCCAGGTCTCCATCATTGCAGGTGGATTCTTTACCAGCTGAGCCACCAGGGAAGCCCAAGACTACTGGAGAGGGTAACCTATCCCTTTTCCAGCAGATCTTCCCGACCCAGGAATTGAACCAGGGTCTTCTGCATAGCAGGTGATTCTTTACCAACTGAGGTACCAGGGAAGCCCACTTTAATGTATATTAGATCTTAAATCAAAAGAAATTAAAAAGACTGTTGGCTATTGGCTCTATAGTTAATAAATAATGATGTAATTATTATCTTCTGCCAGGGTGACGAAGGGTCTCAATCAATTTTAATTCTGTCCAGCTAGAACTGTTGATTGCTTCTCTAATGTGATGAATTACAGCCATTACGATTTGTCATGATACACATAAATAAAATACCAACCATCCAAAAAAAGTGTTTTATTTTGTTATTCAACTCTTAGCTGTGCATTTTCCTGATTAATACAGAGGAAGTCACCACCTTGAGAGCCTCTTGCCCTATTTGTATGTGACCTGGTAATTTATATAAGTGGCAGTTCTCAATTAACCAGAATATAGGATTGCTTAAGAGACCAAATTCTTCAATCATTTTCAATCATTTGGAATTCAAATGTGTGTCCTTGTTTGGGGAGAAGACATTTTCTCTCTCTCTCTCTTTCATACATACACCCTTCCAGAATGGCCCAACTTCTGTGGTCAGGGAGGGAGAGGAATGACCATAGAAGCTGAGATTCCTCCATTAGGTCTGGGGTGAAGAGCTACTGTAAAGTGGGTGGGGCGAGAGGCACAGGTGGGTCCTCAACTCGGGGGACCTTGGCTGGGAGGGACAGAATGAAGTGCTTAGGTCCTTAATGGCCATTCCTCTTTACGTGTAACAGAAACACCTTGAATGCTCTCAGATACCGTTCTTCTCAGTGCCTCGCTCAGAGCAGATGGTAAATAGGGGTTTAGGGAGAGACTAACTATACAGTTAAAGTAATAGTCTGTAAAGGAGGGGGAGGAATTTTATGTCAAAGAAGCAGAACACTCAGAGAGACTTTGTGGACACAATAAGCAATTCAAAAACGCTCCTACCAAGAGAGATGGAGACGCTGGCAGACAGCCGAGACTGTGGTCGGAACCGTCTACAGTGCTTTAATTTTCTGGTTGCTTTGTTTGATAATAGCTGCTTTTGAAGACCTGAGATCTCCTCTCACTTGAAATTTCTGCACATAAAGCGTTTTCCTTTATGAACAGACAGACAGTAGTTCGAGCTACTCTGCATTTTAATATATTTTTCTGAGGAGTGGAAAACAGCCAACGAAATTCAGTATCAGTATCAGATCCTCCTTGCGCATTGCTTATTTCCTTTTATTAAGACTAAGACAATGAAGTGAATAGGAACCTTAGACACCCAGGAACATGAAGGTTTCGGCTGGTGATCTTTCTTTTAGGGTAACCCTGTTTAGAATTTGCATACAAAGTTTGCCCCTCTGGTTAACATCTTACCACAGTCAGGGTGAATGGCCTTAACTCTGCAGCACTGACTGTGAAAAGCAAACTTTATTCTCAGTCCTAGATTTTTACACTTTAATACCTTGGGTCTGAAGGTATTTCTGAGACAGTGTTTCCTTGTGAAATAAGAAGCAGAGATTCTCTGATAGGGAGCCACTGGGAATCCCCAGGGCCTCAAAGACCAAATTTTGCTTCATAGGTTTCTTTCTCCTGAAACTACTAGTCTTCCTTTGCATTATAATACATGAGTTTTGTTTTTTTTTAAGTAATACGAATGGATTTACTAGCAGTTTGACAGAAAACACCACACATGGTAACAGCAGGCTACCCATTGTAGCGTAGGGAGAGATAGGTTGCATATATAGGCCAATTGGCGCTGGGACTTACCATCCTTCTAGTACAGAGCTTCTAATATAGCTCTGAGTCTGCTCAAGAGTTGCTGAATTCCTTATAAATCGATGGTCTGCTAACGAGGCAGGTGTACATAACAGGGAAAGCCAGATATGCATGTCAGTTACCCAAGAAATTGTATGTTTCTTCTTAGATAAATTCTGAATATCTCTTTTTATTCCCTAAATGATCTTATTTATTTATTTATTTTTGGCTGTGCTTGGTCTTAACTGCTGCTTGGGCTTTTCTCTAGTTGCATGCAGGGGCTACTCTCTAGCTGCAGTACACGAGTACATTGCGGTGGCTTCTCTTGCCATCGGTGGAGCGCAGGCGCTGGGGCTCCCTGGCTTCAGTAGTTGCAGCACGTGGACTCAGTAATTGTGGCTTCCGGGCTCTAGAGCCCAGGTTCAGTAGTTGGGGCATGCGGGCTTAGTTGCTCCACAGCATGTGGGATCCTCACAGGTCAGGGATCGAACCCATGTCTCCTGTGTTGGCAGGCGGATTCCTTACCACTGAGCCACCAGGGAAGCCCCCTGCATATCTCTATTAATAAACTGTAGCTTTTCAAAGTAGTTTTACAGTTATGCATTTACTCTGAATTGATTTTATTTTTACAAAATTGTAAAAATGTTATCTACACTGCCCTATAGGCAGATAAACATTTCACTTTATAGAAAAACTGAGGTTTAGCAAGCTTAGGTAATTTGTTTAGAATCACACAGCAATTTGGGGGCAAAATCAAGACCCAGTCTTAGGCTTCTCAGTTCTTATGGCTGTTTTTTTTTACTTGCTTATTTATTCCTTTTATGGTAGTTATAACAGTCTATGACTGTATCAGAGGTCCTTAACATTGGTTGTAGGAACACGGTGATAGCCCTAACATTTCCAAAATTTATGTATATGTACATTGTTTTAGAGAAGATAGAGCCTTAATTAGATTATCAGAAAAGTTCCTGCTCCCAAGGCTGTTAATAACCCCTAAATTATATCAGTGCCCTACCTATAGAATACACACACACAATCCCCAATGATCCTCTGTACCTTGATGCTTTCTTTTTCATTCTTTACTCTCAAAGTCGAAACTTTCTCTAGTGAGACATTATCTTTGAAGCCAGACAGATATTTAAAAACTGAAATCCTTATAATCAATACCTAGTTTCTTTTTTATATTGCAGTTATTCTCAACCTTGTGTGCATATTAATATTACCTGGGGAGCTTTTGAAAATTTCATCACCTGGGCTCCATTCCCAGAAGTTCTGACATTAGTACTTTGAACAATACTAATGCTCAGGTCCTGCTAGGACATTATTATTAAAACAAAAGAACACCTAGCTGATCTTAATCTACAACCGGTGTCAAGAACCCAAGATGTATAGGATTAAAAGTGCAGTAAAAAGTGTTGATTGTGAAATAAAACCAAATCAAGTAAAATTTAACAATTCTGCCCTTTGCCTTCATTAAATAAATCTATTAATTTTCCAACCGACTCAGGCCAACTTCCTGCAGCAAACAGCAAGGCAACGTGAAGAATTGATGGAGAGTAGTAGTTAATTGGGGGAGAAAAGTGTTGAGTGAGGTTAAGCTCCAAGTCTTTGTCGCAATTCTTTAACTACTATGACTAAATGTCCAAAAAGCCTTTCAAGCTTGTATTCTGCCCCAGTCCATATACGATTCTTGGAAGGAATGATCCAAGTCTGCCCGCGGGACATGCAGTTGTGCACTCACCGCCCAAGCTGGTGGTCTTGGTTCCCTCTCCTTGCTTCCTAGAAAGGTGACCTCTTGCTCTTCTGACCCTCATTCCTTTTCCATTGTGTTTATAGCCCAGAAGTTGTGCTTTTTTAAATTTAATTTTTATTTTATGTTGGTGTACAGATGATTTAGGGCTTCCCAGGTGGTTCAGTGGTAAAGTATCTGCCTGCCAATGCAAGAGACGCGGGTTCGATCCCTGGGTTGGGAAGATCCCCTGGAGCTGGAAATGGCAAACCACTCCAGTATTCTTACCTGGGAAGAAATCCCGTGGACAGAAGAGCCTGGCGGGCTACAGTTCATCTGGTTGCAAAGAGTCAGACACAACTGGGCAACTAAACAGCCACAAGATAGTTACTAAGTATACAGCTAAAGTGCTTTAGTTATACATATACATATATCCATTCATTTTCAGATTCTTTTCTTGTGTAGGTTATTACAGAATACTGAGTAGAGGTCCCTGTGCTATACAGTGGGTCCTTATTGATTATCTGTTCTATATAATAGTGTATATATGTTAATCCCAAACTCTTGATTTACCCCCCACCCTCAGCCCCAATGAAGTTGTGATTTTAGTGTGACCATCTTGTACTGAAAGGTCAAGAGACTACATTCTGACTTGCTGAAGGTGTGTTTTCAGCTGTGGACAGTTCACCTGGAAGTCCATCCACGTGCCTCATCCCAGGCAGATTGGTGTCTTTCCACCACCTTCTTCACCTGACCATATGTCATGAAGCCCAGATAGAATCTGAATGATATGATGGAATTTGAAAAAAACGATCAGAGTCTCATTTTCTCGTTGGAATACAACAGAGAAACTTTTCAAATTCTTTCATTCAACTCGTCATCTGTATTGATAATAAGTGGACATCACACTATCCATCAATGGAAAAGTGTCCTTTTCTAGACCGTATATTTAGCCATGTGCTCAAGAGCAAAGGTTTATTTACAAAATTTCATCTCTGCCCAACATACATCTTGGAAGAACTATATCTTTTCTTCCATGTGTTTAAAAAGGGATAGAGTTTTGGAGTGATTCCTTCTGAAAGCCTGAAGAATGAATTTCACACGTGACAACTCACTTCCTGGCCTCTGGGCTTAGAAGGCGTGTCAGGAACAGTGTCCCTAGTGCTCGAGCCCACTCTGTAAGGTCTCTGTGATCTGGTCTTAATGTCATTATTCACCTTTCTCGATTCTGACACAGCCATGTGGTGTTCTCTGTCTTCTTTATGTCATATCTTGAACTGTAAAGGATATTACATGTGGCTTGAAAAAGCAAGAGAGTTCCAGAAAAACATCTATTTCTGCTTTATTGACTATGCCAAAGCCTTTGACTGTGTGGATCACAATAAGCTGTGGAAAATTCTGAAAGAGATGGGAATACCAGACCACCTGACCTGCCTCTTGAGAAACCTGTATGCAGGTCAGGAAGCAACAGTTAGAACTGGACATGGAACAACAGACTGGTTCCAAATAGGAAAAGGAGTACGTCAAGGCTGTATATTGTCACCCTGCTTATTTAACTTATCTGCAGAGTACATCATGAGAAACACTGGACTTGAAGAAACACAAGCTGGAATCAAGATTGCCGGGAGAAATATCAATAACCTCAGATATGCAGATGACACCACCCTTATGGCAGAAAGTGAAGAGGAACTCAAAAGCCTCTGATGAAAATGAAAGAGGAGAGTGAAAAAGTTGGCTTGAAGCTCAACATTCAGAAAACGAGATCATGGCATCCGGTCCCATCACTTCATGGGAAATAGATGGGGAAACAGTGGAAACAGTGTCAGACTTTATTTTTCTGGGCTCCAAAATCACTGCAGATGGTGACTGTAGCCATGAAATTAAAAGATGCTTACTCCTTCGAAGGAAAGTTATGACCAACCTAGATAGCATATTCAAAAGCAGAGACCTTACTTTGCCAACAAAGGTCCGTCTAGTCAAGGCTTTGATTTTTCCTGTGGTCATGTATGGATGTGAGAGTTGGACTGTGAAGAAGGCTGAGCACCAAAGAATTGATGCTTTTGAACTGTGGTGCTGGAGAAGACTCTTGAGAATCCCTTGGGCTGCAAGGAGATCCAAGTCCATCCTAAAGGAGATCAGTCCTGGGTGTTCATTGGAAGGACTGATGCTGAGGCTGAAACTCCAGTACTTTGGCCACCTCATGCGAAGAGTTGACTCATTGGAAAAGACTCTGGTGCTGGGAGGGATTGGGGGAGGGAGGAGAAGGGGATGACAGAGGATGAGATGGTTGGATGGCATCACTGACTCGATGCACATGAGTTTGGGAACTCCGGGAGTTGGTGATGGACAGGGAGGCCTGGCGTGCTGCTATTCTTGGGGTCACAAAGAGTTGGACACGACTGAACTGAACTGAACTGAACTGACTCTTCAGCTAGTAGATCTGCCTGCTCCACCTGTGTCTTCCAGTGGCGTACTTGGGGCATGGCGGTGTCCCGCTGCTGGAGCAAGGGGTCCCATTCTGTGTACCTGCAGTACCTCGGAGGGTTACCTATTAATCCAAGCTCAACTTGTGGAAACACAGAAGTGCATAGCAGGAGAGACTCCTGAGGGCACAGGCCTTGGAAAGAAGCACACTGTAGGAGAGAAATACTGAGAATATCTGGGGATGCAGGGCAGAGAGGAATGCGGTATCTAAAGCACGTTGGTTTGTTCGTAAAAGCCTTGAGCACCTCTGGGGAAGGAAGATGCTCTGTATGCAGAATCTGGAAGGTACAGTCTCACTTCTCCATTTTGCCCCAGATCAGTTCCAATGCCACTCTCTCCCCTGAAATGCTCTGCCAGCTCCTGGGGGTGCTCCAGAATTTCTCTGTAGCAAGGACCTGGGTGGCAGCTGGCTGGGTGTGTGGAGCAAGGCAACTTGTCTTGTGGCTACATTTGTTTTTACTTTGACTGTATGATGATTTGGGGGTGATCTGGGGGCTATAGATGGAGATCATGTTCCCAGACCATAGTCTACATTTCTTTTAAGACGTATCTCATGACATCATTCTTTTAAGACACCCCTGGTATGAAGCCTTTCCCTAATTGTTTTTCTCCAAAATAAGAGCCTTTTTCCTTTATAGACCTTTATGTGAGCGTGTGTACTCAGTTGCTTCAGCTGTGTCTGAGTCTTTGCTATCCCATGGACTGTAGCCCACCAGGCTCCTCTGTCCATGGGATTCTCTAGGCAAGAATACTGAAGTGGGTTGCCGTGCCCTCCTCCAGGCGATCTTCCCATCCCAGGGATCGGACCCAGGTCTGTGCATCTCCAGCATTGCTATAGACCTTCATCACCTCCATAAATCATTTATATTGAGCTCACCCACCCTTCTAATGCCTTAGAATTTTTCTCTAGAATTGCCATTTCAACCATGAGATGATAATCTCATTATGATAATCGATTATGTGACATCGATTGTTTTACTTATTGCAGGTTCCTCCAGTAGCTAACACAGCGCTGCTCATACGTGGGTCTGGGCAAATGCTTGTGGGACTGACTGAATGAATGAATGGAAAGAGGAGAAAAGATGAGGAATTACAAAGGTAAATTATAATAATAATTCTTATAGACATAACTTGAATTTACTGGATTATTTCATAATGTTATCCTTCATTTTTGCCAGAAAAACACAATACATGAGCTTACCAGTTAGCCACCTAGGGCAGAGAGAGGGAAATCAGATAATTCCGGGATCCTTAACTTGTATACCTTCTGAGAAAACTACATAGAGGATTAACCAGCACATGAGCTGACCATCTCAACAGCTATAATCACAGGAAAAAGATGCTGAGAAATGCAGTGTCTGAGGGAGAATCAGGAGACCTGGGTTTATTCCTGTCTGTTCTGATTCATAACCTAGATCTAAGGTTGTTGTTTTTCTCAAAGTTCTCCTTCAGGTAAATGACACAGGTTACATATTAGGAAAGTAGCACAAGACAGTGAGGAAAACACAGAATAAGGCATCACAAGACACAGGTTTGCATCCTGACTCTGTCAGTCACTAGCTGGGTGACCGAAGACGGCTTAATTGTGACGCCTTTCTCTGTAAGGTGGAGATAATAAAAAGAGGCCTTCCCTAACTTACCTATAGGGCCTTGGTGAGAAAACAAGGTAATGTGTCTGAATTATCTTGCAAACTTTTAAGATAGCAGTTATTATAATGTCCTTGACACTATGCTTAACTCTGAGTATACCACAGAAGACCTTTGAGAACCTTTGTGAAGCCCAAGATCTTGCAGGGAAAATGAAATAGACACAGGTGATTTAGAAAGACAGCAGTGCAATATTTAAAATGGATAACCCACAAAATCCTACTGTATAGCACAGGGAAATCTACTCAATGTTATGTGGCAGCCTGGATGGGAGAAACCTTTCCCTTCTCCAGGGGGTCTTTCCAACCCAGGGATCAAACCCAGGTCTCCTGCATTGCAGGCAGATTCTTTACCAACTGAGCCACAGGGGAAGCCCAAGAATACTGGGGTGGGTAGCCTATCCTTTCTCCAGCGGATCTGCCTGACCCAGGAATCAAACTGGGGTCTCCTGCATTGCAGGCGGATTCTTTGCCAACTGAACTATCAGGGAAGCCTCTAGAAAGATAGCAGTGCAATATTTAAAAGGGATAACTCACAAAGTCCTACAGTATAGCACACTGAACTCTACTCAGTGTTATATGGCAGCCTGGATGGGAGGGGTGTTTGGGTGAGAATGGATACATGTATCTGTATGACTGAGTCCCTTTGCTATCCACTTGAAACTATCACAATATTGTTATTTGGCTATGTGTATGCACTCAAGTAATGCTCAAAATTCTCCAAGCCAGGCTTCAGCAATATGTGAACCGTGAACTTCCTGATGTTCAAGCTGGTTTTAGAAAAGGCAGAGGAACCAGAGGTCAAATCGCCAACATCTTCTGGATCATGGAAAAAGCAAGAGAGTTCCAGAAAAACATCTATTTCTGCTTTATTGACTATGCCAAAGCCTTTGACTGTGTGGATCACAATAAACTGGGGAAAATTCTGAAAGAGATGGGAATACCAGACCACCTGATCTGCCTCTTGAGAAATTTGTATGCAGGTCAGGAAGCAACAGTTAGAACTGGACATGGAACAACAGACTGGTTCCAAATAGGAAAAGGAGTACGTCAAGGCTGTATATTGTCACCCTGTTTATTTAACTTATATGCAAAGTACATCATGAGAAACGCTGGGCCGGAAGAAACACAAGCTGGAATCAAGATTGCCGGGAGAAATATCAATAACCTCAGATATGCAGATGACACCACCCTTATGGCAGAAAGTGCAGAGGAACTCAAAAGCCTCTTGATGAAAGTGAAAGTGGAGAGTGAAAAAGTTGGCTTAAAGCTCAGAAAATGAAGATCATGGCATCCGGTCCCATCACTTCATGGGAAATAGATGGGGAAACAGTGGAAACAGTGTCAGACTTTATTTTTCTGGGCTCCAAAATCATTGCAGATGGTGACTGCAGCCATGAAATTAAAAGACGCTTACTCCTTGGAAGGAAAGTTATGACCAACCTAGATAGCATATTCAAAAGCAGAGACATTACTTTGCCAACAAAGGTCCATCTAGTCAAGGCTATGGTTTTTCCTGTGGTCATGTATGGATGGGAGAGTTGGACTGTGAAGAAGGCTGAGCACCGAAGAATTGATGCTTTTGAACTGTGGTGTTGGAGAAGACTCCTGAGAGTCCCTTGGACTGCAAGGAGATCCAACCAGTCCATTCTGAAGGAGATCAGCCCTGGGATTTCTTTGGAAGGAATGATGCTAAAGCTGAAACTCCAGTACTTTGGCCACCTTATGCGAAGAGTTGACTCATTGGAAAAGACTCTGATGCTGGGAGGGATTGGGGGCAAGAGGAGAAGGGGACGACAGAGGATGAGATGGCTGGATGGCACCACTGACTTGATGGACGTGAGTCTGAGTGAACTCCGGGAGTTGGTGATGGACAGGGAGGCCTGGCGTGCTGCGATTCATGGGGTCGCAAAGAGTCGGACACAACTGAGCGACTGATCTGATCTGATCTGATCTGATGCACTCAGTCGTGTCTGACTCTACAACTCCATGAACCGTAGCCTTCCAGGCTCCTCTGTCCGTGGAATTTTCCAGGCAAGAATACTTGAGGTTATTCGGCTATAATCCAATTAAAATAAAAAAGTTTAAAAAATAAAATTAAATAAATAAAGAAGAAGAGAGCAGTGTAGGATAGAATGAGACCAAGAGGAGAAGCCGGTGATGTGGATAAACCCTCCTACGCGATGTCAGAACGTGATGGTCATTGTGGGTTAGTGTCTCTGGGAAAGAGTTGTGTAGGACACTGTGTGGTTAAGCTGGGTTTTGTGGGTCAACAGACTCTGGACAGGGGTCAAGTCCAAAGGTAGAGGGGCGGGTATACTATTGCTGAATATACATGGCTGTAGTACACCTGCCAGGGTGCACTGGCCAGGGCTGAGTTCAGTTGTGTTTGGCATGCAACTGTGAACTCAGGACGAAGGGCACATGCTTGTCAGCGACAAGAAGCATTTCCTCTCTCTGTGATAGCAACCTATTTTAGTCATTCATCCAGTGATCAAATATTAATTGAATATACAGAGAACTAGGTACTTTCGGAACTGACAGGAAGAAGGTGCTTAAGTCTATAATCACTGCAATTCAAGACTTCTGGCTGTCATTCACGAACTCATCAATCCAAATCAAGACTAGGGAGGAAGAGCATACAGAGGTGTAGGCAGAAAATCTAGGTTTAGCCCTGGCATCAAATTGTTAAAATGCAGTTAAAGTAAATCTTGATTTTTTTTTAAGGCAGGTATAATGCAGGATGGCAGGCTTCCCAGGTGGATCAGTGGGAAAGAATCCACCTGCCAACACAGGAGATGCAGGTTTGATCCCTGGGTTGGGAAGATTCCCTGGAGAAGGAAATGGCAAGCCCCTCCAATATTCTTGCCTGGAAAATCCCATGGACAGAGGAGCCTGGTGGGCTGTAGTCCACGGGGTCACAAAAGAGTCAGAACCCACTATGTGATTTAACAACGACAATGCAGGATGGCAATTCGCAAATATTTTGGTCTCAAGACTCTTTCACACATTGAAAAATTATTAGGGACTCCAAAGAGTTTTTGTTTCTGTGGGTTATATCTATAAATACTTCTTGTGTTAGAAAAGAAAGCTGAGAACACTGAGAATAATAATTTACCAATCCATTTTAAAACAAAACTAATAACCCATTACATATTAACATAAATAACATTTTTATGAAAAATAATTATGTTTCCCAGAATAAAACAGTGAGAAGAATGGCTATGTTTTGCAGTTTTGGAAATTTCTTTTATGTCTGACTTAATGGAAGACAGCTGGATTCTCACACATGCTTCTGCTTCAGCCTGTTACATCACATGCCATGCATCTTCTGGAAAATTCCACTGCACTCTCATAAAACAATGAAAGGGAAAAGAGAAAACGACACCTTATTTTCCCCAACTTTATCAAGATATATGACATATACCACTGTGTAAGTTTAAGGTATATAATGTGATGATTTGATACACATGCAGTTTGCAAAATGTTTACCACAATAAGGTTGTTTAACACATCCTTTATCTCATAAAATTACCATTACTAAGCGCTGTGCTCTTAGTAACTTTCAAATATACAATATGGTATTGTTAGCTACAGTCACCACGCTGTACCTTAGATCCCCAGAACTTATTCATCTTATAACTGGAAGTTTGTACTCTCATTTCCCCCAACCCTCAGCCCCTGGTAACCATCATTCTGATCTGTTTGTAAAAGTTCAATGATTTTAGATTCTACATGTAAGTGGGGTCATACAGTATTTGTCTTTCTCTGCCAGACATTCATTTAGCATAATGCCTTCAAGGTCCATCCACGTTGTCACAGAAGGCAGGATTTCATCCTTTTTAGTGGCTGAGCAATATTCCCTCTATATCTACACACACCGCATTTTCTTATCCATTCACCAGTGGACCCTTAGGTGTTTCCATATCTTGGCTATTGCGAATAATGCTGCAAACAACGTGGGGTTATAGACATCTCTTCAGGACAGTGATCTCGTTTCCTTTGGATATGATGATAACAATGTTGATGACGATGATGATGTTGGTGATGATAATAGTATTAGCTTGGCTAGACTTCCTGAAAGTGTCCCAGAGATCCCTGGAACCCACACTGAAAACCACTGATAGAGAAGAAAAAGCCACCAGCTTCAACTCAGAAAACTCAAGTTTGGATCCCCTGTGACCTTAAGCCAACCACTTAATCCATCTGAGTTTTTTCTCCCATAAAATGGGGGATTATTTAATAGTATCCCCATTAAAGAATTCTCATGAGGACTATAAACGAGAATTGCTCTACTGTTGGTAGTAAATATTAGGTCTTAACTTGTTAAGTCTTATTCTGTCTAGCAGACAGAAATAACAGAGAAAAATGTTCAACAGCCTTTCTTAATGTGCAGAGTCCTTCATTTTATGTGAAAATCTCTGCTGTGGCTGGAACCACCAAAGTTTCATTGCAGAACTGGTATGATGAGGAAACTTCTGTTTTCCTCATCCACTGAGTATCAGAGCTTCCTGCTTCATCAATGGCACGTCTCTACCAGGGACTCAATTCTGTTGCCACTGGGAACCTGACACCTCAGCTACCTCCATGCTGGCAAAGACATTCTGTTTTTTCCACTTTGCTCTTTTCCATATCACAGTTTTGCCAAATGCTGCTCTTTGGAGGAACCTCGGCCATGAGCCAATGTCTGACCGGCAAGGAAGGCTGGGAATTTGAGTTCTGCCTCTTGGGAATTTCTCCAAATACAGAAAGGTTTGTTGGAAGAGATGGCCAGCTATGACTATGCCAGATACCCATCTCACCGGACCTAGCTATGGTGCGGTTTGCAGCTGTTGTCACTGGGCTAGGGGCAGGGAAATGCCTTTTTCAAAGATGACAGTGCTGGAATTCCCGGCTTTTTGCTACTTTCCTCTTCCTTCCTGTGATTGTCCTCTTTCTCTGTCATCCCTGCAGTCAGCACATGCTCAACTATTTAATACATAGATCATTCTGGAAATTACATACTAACAGGTGTGAACTTGAATGCATAGGGCACTGGTGTAGTCATATAACTGAGTTCTGTGTTGGAGTATAAGAAGATGGAAGAGTAGCGCTTGGTAAGCGGAACAGTGTCTAAGGACGAGCAGGTTCAATTAAGGAAAAAACACACTGTGCGAGCCAAACAAAACATCTGTACGCCAGACCAATTTTTCATTATTCAATTAGCTTGGCATAGGTTTGGAGCTTTATAAAGTTTTTTTTTTTTTGCATTGTGTATTCGCCCTGCCCCCATAGCTGCTGGTGTAAATAAACTGCATCTCCTGTTGGTGGAAAAAAAAAAAAATTAAAGTGTTTTTAAGTGGATTCTTCTTTACTCCCATCTCTTATAGGTTTCTTATCTTGCCATGTTTTTGGGGTCACTGTCCCTGTACTGCTAAACTGACATTGTTTCTACCAGAAGGCTCAAACACATTTTAATTTGGCTCTTAAGTCCTGTGATCAAGCAGGGTCTTTATCAGCGTGGGTGACAGACATACTCCCCTTGGACACAGATCAATGCAATAGCCACACAGATAGGTAAGCCCTTTTTCTGACAGTGTCCCTGGAGGAGGGGGACACGGAAAGTCACCAACTGGTGACCCCCTTTTCTAACGTAAGCTACCCTTCTGTATCTCCCTCCTGTCTTAGCCACTCTCTCCTTGAACTGCTAGGTTTGTAGAGCTTTGTACCTTCCCACTCTTTTATCAAAAACTCATCAGGGAAGATCCCCTGGAAGAGGAAATGACAATCCACTTCAGTATTCTTGCCTGGGAAATCCCTTGGGCAGAGTAGCCTGGTGGGCTATGGTCCACAGCATCACAAAAGAGTTAGACATGACTGAAGTGACTGAACACGCATGCACACACTGGTTGGCCAAGACCTCTAAACTTCCCATCCGGTTTAAGGAAGCCTGAGATGAAGAACTTTGGGTTTTGATTTCTCCCAGACTGTATTTTCAGTGAGTGATAATAAAATTGCCACTCAGTAAGATTTCATTTATTCTAACTTCTATAAAGTTATGTTGTTGTTCAATCGCTAAGGCGTGTCCAACTCTTTGCAACCCCATGGACTACAACACACCAGGCTTCCCTATCCTTCACTATCTGCCAAAGTTTGCTCAGTCTCATGTCCATTGTGTTGAAGATGCCATCCAACCATCTCATCCTCTGTCGTCCCCTTCTCCTCCTGCCTTCAATCGTTCCCAGCATCAGGGTCTTTTCCAATGAATCGGCTCTTCGCATCAGGTAACCAAAGTATTGGAGCTTCAGCTTCAGCATCAGTCCTTCTAGTGAATATTCGGGGGTTGATTTCCTTTAGGATTGACTGGTTTGATCTCCTTGCTGTCCAAGGGATTCTCAAGAGTCCACACCACAATTTGAAAGCATCAATTCTTTGGCACTAAGCTGTCTTTATGGTCCAAGAAGTTAATTTGCCAGTTACATGTTAAAATTGAAACTCTTCTTGGAATAAGTCAGACCAGAAGACTGACTTAGACTCTCATATAGATAACTTCCATACCATGGAAACAGGGACTTCTGAAAAATTCCTCAGTCGTCCTCTTAGTTGTGGGCTTCCCTGATAGCTCAGTTGGTAAAGAATCTGCCTGTGATGCAGGAGACCCCGGTTTGATTCCTGGATCAGGAAGATCCCCTGGAGAAGGGAAAGGCTACCCATTCTAGTATTCCGGCCTGGAGAATTCCATGGATAGTCCATGGGGTAGCAAAGAGTCGAACAAGACTGAGTGACTTTCATTTTCACTTTTCCACTTAGTTTATAAGGGTAGGATGGTTTTAGACTAAGGGGGAGAGAGACCCTCCTTTTAACAACCTTTTGGGCATTTGAGTAGTGGCGGATATGGCCAAGTAAACTGTGAACTTCTTGATTATATGCTCACTACTTTTCTAAACTTTGTGACAGTAGCAGAGACATGGTTTAACTAATTCCAGCGCACTAAAGTTTTGCACTGAAACATTTTGTGGGGGACAGATTAATGATGCCCTGAAATACTCACATCCAACTCCTGGAACCTGAATACGTTGTTTCACAGTGAAAGGGAGTTAAGGTTGCAGGTGAGCATTACGGATGCCAGTCAGCTGACCTTCAGCCAGGGCGAGAATCCCGGTTCATTCAGGTGGGCTCACTGTAATCACAGGAGCCTTTAAAGTGGAAGAGAGAGGGGGAGGGTCAGATCAGAGCCACCAGGTCTTTGAAGAAGGCAGCCGTTGGCCTCTGGAAGCTGGAAGGAGCGAAGTGATACTTTGTCCCTGAGCTCCCTGAAGGAATGTGGCCCTGCTGATGCCTTGACTCGGTCTGGTAAGACCTATTTTAGACTTCTACCTGAAACTGTAAGTAATACATTCATGGGTTTCCTAAAAACTCTTGACCAAACTGTTGCGCAGTTGTGACAATTATTACTGCAGCCCCAGAAAGGGATACACATTGCTTGGAGCAGTTCCTGCTTGGATACTTGGGTATTGCTGTAGGTCAGCACATTCAGGGAGATGGTCAATGGGTGGGGGGAGCTCTCCAGCTCATGAACACAGCCTCTGCTTGTGCACAGCCCTCCCTGCCCTCATTGTTTTAATGGCATTGCTTTTGTGTGTTTGGAGTGGGATTCACCTGATGAATCCTTCAAAACTTCATGAGTTTTGATGCTTATCCAGGCTCCTGTGTTAATTTTTAAACTCTCCTGTGAGGAAGAAACCTATTCCAGAATATGAAAAGCGGCCTTGTTTTTCACCTTTATTTATGCTATTGAAGTGCCATTCACAGCTGTGGTCACGTGGGGGGAAATAAACAGGCGGGAGGCTGGGGTTGGGAAGCACTGCCTTCCGTCCTTGGTCCTTCCTCTTCCTCAGACAAGCCATGGGTGTATGGATTTTGATCTCTCATAAACAGTGACAACAGCTTTGTCAAGTTCCTCCAATCCTTTTGATCTTTGAATTGAAACTGTGGGTTTAATTTAGGGGAAAACTAGTATCTTAAGTTGTGCTATTAACGATGTCAAATTATCCCAATATGAACACGTTACATATCTTTGTAACTAGTTGTCTTATTATTTTCTCATAATAGTGTAAGGCTTTTTTATTTTTTATAAAGTTCTTGAGGATTCTTATGTTACCGCCTTTTTTTTTTTTTGCCCATATCCATCTGCGTGGTTGCTGTTGTTCCTTTATATGCTGTGTTACCTCTGAATTACTGAGTAAAGACTGGGGGACGCATTCCCTTTATCGAATTGCTTCTCATAGGCCAAAGTATCTTTTGTTTAAGTTTGTGCCGCAGCTTATGGAGACACCAGGAGAAGGGGTTACACAGCTCACACCCTAGCCCATATGCCTCCTGGTGATTTTGGTTGGGAAGGAAGAAGGACTTTAGTGCAGAGAATCTCTAGCATTAAAATGTGCGCCCCAAATTCCTGTTTGTCCATAGCCTGCCTGGATGCCTCTATGAGCACCTGCATGGGCTGCTGATCTAGCTCACCCTCCCCTGGCCCTCGGGCTGGGAGAAGCAGGAGGAGAGAAAGCTCAGGGACCAGCTGACTGCTCCCCTGCTTCCCGTGTGCTCTCATTCAATGTTCTGGACCTTGGGGCACGTTTAAAACATCTCAGAGCTTTAAGATACTGACACCTGGGCCGAGCTTGAGCTCCAGGTGAGGCCCAAGACAGAAGATTTTAAAACTCCACAGGTGATTCTCATGTGCTGTGGAGGCCAAGCTCTGCGGCCTCAACCCTGGTTGGCCTGAACAAGCCCACTGGCTGGAGAAGGTGCTGGCGGACGTTGCGGTTTCTTTGCTTTGCCTGGTCACCAGGGAAGCAGCCTCTGCCAAGGGTGGTGGGGAGACCCTAAGGGGGCCCTCTGCCCCGTCTGTGGCTCTCACTGCTTTCCTCTCTAGATCATGTGTCTGCCACGTGTGGACCTGATGACCGGTTTTCCTAGAGGTTTGCCGTAGCCTTGATGCTAGTCCTCAGAGTCATTAATAACCTTCTTCTGCTAGGCTGGGAAGAGATAGTCTCCAGTTCCAAAGGGTCTGCCTTTGTAACAGCACCTTGAGGCTCTTCTTTACTTTTACACCTGGAAGAATAAAGGGGAGCCAGCCTGAGAGACTAAGCTGGACGGGTTGTGGTCATCAGCACCACGTGTATCTTCTATCAGGTTGGGGGGGTGGGTGGATGGTGGTGGAATCTCAGGACTCTGGACACAGTGCCAAGTCTGGGATTTGATTCTTTTTTTTTTTTTTAATTTATTTTGGCTGTGCTGAGTCTTCATTGCTGCCTGGGCATTTCTCTCATTGCAGCAAAGGTGAGAGGGGGCTGTTTGCTAGTTGCAGTGTGTGGACTTCTCACCGCAGTGGCTTTTGTTGCAGAGCTCAGGCTCTAGGGCACATGGACTTCAGTAGTTGGGGTGCACGGGCTTGGTTGCCCTACAGTATGTGGGATCTTCCTGGCCAGATTGAACGCATGTCTCCTGCATTGGTAGGTGGATTGTTTACCACTGAGCCCCCAGGGAAGCCCTGGGATTTGATTCTTACCTAACAAGTTTGCCCCTCAGAGTTGTTGTGAGGATTTAATGTGATAAAGTGGAAAGACCCTCCCTCCCCCGCAGTGTCATCTTTCAGGAGATGCCCACAGGTGTTAGCTGAACTTGAACTCCTGTGGTGTGAAGAGGACGGAAACATTAATGTGTTACAGGAGGATCAGTGCGCTGAGAATAAGAGAATCTTCGAGCAGGTGGTGTTACAAATGGCTTAGGTGTTTCTTGGTGGCTGTGAGTCATACCTTTAGTGTTCCCTTTTGTTGGGATTGCTTATTAGATTTTGTTAGAATTTAGTTAATTAGACTTTTTTGTTAGCTTACAAGAAGGCGCATAATAGAACTTGCAGAACTATTTAGAAGCAAAATAGAAATAAGCTATTTAGCTTATTTCAGGCTTGTACTGGCTCGAGGCAGACACTGCTCGAGTTGACTTTTATTGTTAGGACTTCCAATAGTGGTGGTTTTTCTTTCTTTCTCTTTTTTTTTCTGAACCGCTATTAGAATAAAATATCACTATTCCAGGTCTGGCCCTACTTCAGCTCTATCTAGGTGTTGTCCGGGGATTTTATGGTATACGTCACTAATAACAGAAATCAGCAGAGACTCCTAGGTTCAGGTATGTGATCATAAAATTAACATTAGATAACACTCAAGGGAAAAACAGATCAGGGCCTCTGGTCAAGTGATCATAGATTACCTTCTGCCTGCCCACCCCCCCACCCCCCCACCTGCTGCAACCTGCCCCAGTTTTAAGGTTATGAGCTAGAGTGTTGCTGGGAAATAAGTTGAAGTCCTAATTCCCAGTATTTGTGAACATGACCTTATTTGAAAATAGACTTCCTTGATCAGGTTCAAAGAAGGTCATTAGAATAAGCCCTATGTCTAATCCTGTATGTCTGACCTTATGGAGAGGAGAAGTTAGGATGCAGAGACAGACAGACCCAGGGATGACAGTATATGAAGATTAAGGTAAAGATTGGATGGTACATCTACCAAAACAAAGAATAAATGGGATTATCAGCAAACCACCAGAAGCTGGGGGAGAGGCATGGAACACTCTCTCCCCCACGGCCTTCAAAAGGAACCAGTCCTGCCCGGGCCTTTATTTTGGACTGCTAGCCTCCAGAACTGTGAAACAAATGTATTTAAGTCACCGGTTTGTGGTATGGCAGCCTAGAAAAGTAACACACCCCTTTACCCTCACTCTGCCTCCTGGGAGAAGTGATGCTATGGATCGGTTAGGTTCAAGGACACTCACTGAATTGTTAGGGTGAAGCCTGAAAATGTTGCTATTTAGCCATCTTTGATCTTCGGAAAGGTGAGTGTCACATGATCCAACATAGAACATTCTTTGTGTGTGAGACCCCTAAATAAACCTCATTAGGGTGGTATGGAGGGTTGTCTCTCCCTTGTCTGGAATGGGAAGGGACTCCCTACGGGGTATCCTGGCCACCTTTTTCTTTGGCTTTTTCCTTATGATATTGGTTGCTCTCTATTCCATATAGACAGACAAACTGTACCTGGGGACAGAACCGCAAAGCTTACTTTCCCTAAAAAGGTCTGAAGTTGGAGACCTTTTAGTGTTCTGAAGGGCCTATAAAAATTATAAGACCTGGAAAAAAGGATCCAAAATACAAATATGTAACCTTTTCAAAATGAACATCTAGTGTCTATGCAAAGTAACGTCTAACTATCGGTGCTGAGCTGGCTACCTAGCTACCTTAATATGCCACATTGAACAAAACTTACATATTTAAGTTTATGTGGATGGAGCCTCTAAAAATTAGTCCCCAAAAGTCTTAAACAACCCTGGCTCTGGGGAAAAATGGTCTTTCCTCTAATCACCATTGTCTTATTCTTACAACTTGTTCCTTGCTGGTTTATTTCTTGACATTCAAGATAAGAGACTGGATTTTAGGGCAAAACAGGGTAGAACAAAGCAATCTTTTGTCCTGCTTCATCTCTGGTTATAAATTTCTCTTGGAAAAATGATAGTGTTCTGAATAATGGGTTAAGAACAAGATTCAGGCATTTGTGTCCTACCAATATGAATCTTAACCTCCTTGTAAAAGTACTCAATTTGAATTGTTCTTCTCTATAAAAATCTCTCATTAAAATAAAACAGTGATCCCTCATGGCTTTCTAATCAACCTAATATGCGATTTAGAAAGGACTTGAAATAAAGTTGTACCTAGTGCTTCATTTATCTTTCCAGTGAACTCTTAATAAACCTCATAGCTTAACCTCTCTTTTTCCCAACAAAGACAGATAGGAAGTAAAGATGTAAGAATGTTACTTCATTCGCTATGAACCTATGAAACTGAAGGTAAAAATTGCAGGGTTCTGAATAGAAATGAGTCTTCTAAATGGATGTGGGGCTTGGCTGTCCTTCAACCTTATGGAATATCGATCTTTTATGTGAATACAGGGTCTTCCCTGATAGCTCAGTTGGTAAAGAATCTGATTCCTGGGTTGGGAAGATCCACTGGAGAAGGGATAGGCTACCCACTCCAATACTTTTGGGCTTCTCTTGTGGCTCAGGTTAGGTTTAGGGTGAATACAGATCTTATAAATACCTTAAAATTGGTAAAAGCTAAGATCAGCTTGCCTTTCTCTAGTAGAACCTCTTCAACTCTTAGTACAAAGTATTAGAGTGAATGGGGCTTGTATGGTGGTTCTTATGGAAGTACTCACAAAGTATTGGGTTGGTCAAAAAGTTGTTTGGGTTTTTCACAAGACGGCATGGAAAAACCCAAATGAACTTTTTGGTCAACCTGATATTTACATCCTGGGATCAGGGTTTCTTATGAAAAGGCTTGTAACTTAGGTTAAAGGGCTATCATTATTTAATGACTTATCATTTATGCAGAAAATACTTTTCAAATATCTCCTAAGTGTCAGGCATGATGCTGAGCCCCAAGGATACCCCCTTGGCTGAAGCAGTCCCTGCTATGAGTTTACAGTTCAGTAGGAAAAATTACTAACAATGGTAAGAAATTCTAGGGTGGCAGCAGTTTTGGGGTACAACAGGGAGCGCAGAGAGACACTTAGATTTGGGGATCAGATCAAGAAAGCTTTCTGCAGAAAGTGATCAAAAACTTGAGACCTCAAAAAGAAGGCTTTATCCAGACAAATTGAATACATTTCCTAGAGACAGGAAAGCACAGCATGTAATAAGAAGTGAAAGTAATTCAATATGAGGTAAGGATCCTCCAGGGAGAGATGAGCCTGAAGAGGTATGCAAGAGTCGCATCTTGAAGGGCCTTGTGAGCCATTTGGAGAAGTTTTAACTTTATCCTGAGGGTGACACACAGCCATTAAATGACTTAAGGCAGAGAATGGAAATGATGGGATGAAAGGTTTGGCAGTGTGGAAAATGAATCAGAAGGGAACTAGCCCAGTATGGCATCACCGACTCAATGGACATGAGTTTGAGTCAACTCCGGGAGTTGGTGATGGACGGAGAGGCCTGGCGTGCTGCAGTCCATGGGGTCGCAAAGAGTCGGACACGACTGAGTGACTGAACTGAAGTCCAGTAAAGAGGCTGGTGTCAAACACAAGGTGAGAAGTGACAGCTGTGGAGCCAAAGAAAGTGGGGGATTAATAAAACATTAAAAGTATCAGTAGATCATAGTGACTAGGTGTGGATGTGAGGACAGAAAGAAAAATGAAGGCTGAAGGTTTTTAGCTCTGTGGGGTGGTACCTACCCCTCACGGAATGTGAACTAGAAAAGAACAAGTTTTAGGGAGAAAGTAATGTCAATTTTGATTGCAATGATTTGGAGATAGAGCACAACCAAGAGGAACTGCTTGGTAAATAGGCAGGAGTCTGGACAGGAAGGTGCTAAGGATTCCTCCAGGACCAGCACCTCAGTTGTCAGGGAGGATCTTAGGAAGAAGGGAGTACTGAGTTGAGCCTTGAAGGATGAAAAGCAGCGATCATAATAAAGAGGTGGAAGATGCCCCAGACAGGGGGAGCATCTTAGTGAAAGAAATCAGAACACAATGAGGAGTTGCAGGTAACACAGAGGGGTTGAGATGGAGTAAAAAGGCAGGAAATATTTCTTTTTTTTTTAATATATTTTTTTTGGATGTGGACCATTTTTAAAGTCTTTACTAAATTTGTTACAATGCTGCTTCTGTTTTATGTTTTCTTGGCCCCGAGACATATGGGATCTTAGCTCCCCAATCTGGTATTAAACCCGTACCCCCTGCATTGGAAGGTGAAGTCTGAACTCTTGGACCACCAGGCAAGTCCCAGGAAATAATTCTTGATGGGCTTTCCATGTCACACGTGATG
This sequence comes from Bos taurus, assembly GCF_002263795.3. Lineage (NCBI taxonomy): Eukaryota > Metazoa > Chordata > Mammalia > Artiodactyla > Bovidae > Bos > Bos taurus. The sequence goes on from NC_037339.1 coordinate 16,804,157, forward strand.
CACGATGAACCAGGAAGGAGCCAAACAGATTCTAGGCAGGGGAGAGCCCCGGTTACATCTGTGCTTTACAAATTAGATTGGGCACTAACACAAGCGTGAACTGGAAATGGGAATAAGCTGGGCCACTTTAGATAATATAGCACTATTCCTGTCAAAGTTAAAGTCCTGAATGAATGCCAAGGCAGAGGGGATGGAGAAAAAAGGAATGAAACCAGGCGATACCAAGTGACAAAAGACCTAGCTATGGACTCTGGGGGGCAAGAAAAATGGCAAGAATGATGTTCAGGGATCTGACCTGGCCACTTCATAAGCTAGACAAGATGGGTGATGGGAAAAAGTAACTATTGAGAAAAGCAGGACAGATGCACCTTGACCCTTGGGTTTTCATTCTACTGAACTCATGAATTATTAAAAGACTGGGGTTTTTGTTCACTACAAGAAACATTTATAACTTTTGTCTGCAGTAAAGAACTTGCAGTGATGTCATATTATCCTTTTCTATCAATATTAAGGATCAGGAATTATTTCACTCTGAAAAACTACTTTTCTCCCAAGGAGACAGCAGTACTCAACATATGGGAAAAAAATATTACTGTAACTTAGCATTTGTAGGCATTTTTTCTCTCCCAAATAATCACACACAAATCTCTGCAACAAAGTTTTTAATAATTTGTCCAAAGCCTCAAGATATTACTATGTGGCTACTTATTTTCCAAGTTTCAGTTGAAATAAAAATGCTCAAAGTCTTTTCTGAACATCTTTTCTAAATGGTTACCATTATTACTGTTGTGATATTGATACTTTGTCCCATTCATTCATAGCCCTTTTATCTGCTTCAGATTATATTTTGTTTATATATTTGTGTCTCACTGTACTATAGGGTCCTAGGTCGGTATCTGCGTCATATAGAGTAGTAAGGATTTTGACTGTTCCCCTGTCTGGATTTCTAACTGGAGGTCTAAGTCTACTTTGTAATACATGGAAACCTCCATACTAATTAAGAAGAGATCCCCAAGACTTGCCTGGTGGTCCAGTGGTTAACACTCTGCACTTCCAGCAGGGGGTGAGGGTTTGATCCCTGGTTGGTGAACTAAGATCCCACATGCTACACAGTGTAGCCCCTCCCTACATGAAAAAGAGATCCTCAGTGGTAACATGAACAAATTTAAACCATGGTGTTAACTGGGCTTCCCAGGTGGCGCAGGTGGTAAAGAACCCATCTGCCAATGCAGGAGATGTAAGAGACTCGGGTTCGATCCCTGGGTTGGGAGGATCCCCTGGAGGAGGGCACGGCAACCCACTCCAGTATCCTCACCTAGAGAGTCCTAGGGACAGAGGAGCCTGGTGAGCTATGGTCCATAGGGTCACAAAAAGTTGGATAGGACTGAAGCGAATTAGCACACAAGCACACGGGGTCAACCATGGAAAAGTGGCGGGAAGACCTGTGGGTGTGCGTTTGTGTGCTGGGGCCTGAGATGGGGCAAAGAAGGATTGCCAAACAGTCTCCTTTTATTTTTCTTTTGGATGAAGGAAAGCTCTTTGCTTCTAAAGAGGAAAAGACTTATTGAAAGAAGTCCCGCTTAAAACTATGTTCTTTCTGTGACCATATTTTTTTTTTTAATTTTATTTTTAAACTTTACAAATTGTATTAGTTTTGCCAAATATCAAAATGAATCTGCCACAGGTATACATGTGTTCCCCATCCTGAAATGACCATATTCTTAAGTGGAGAGATCTGAGTGAGCCTTTCTCCAGCAGAAGCTGGCTTAATTGGATTCCAACTGGGGAGAATGAATTCTTCATCAGAACATATTTTATTTGCTTAAAATGAATATTGTTGCAGTTACTCCCTGTTTGTCAACAAAGTGGTCATTAACAGCTATCAGTGGCCGACCTTGACAGATTCCATTACTGAAATAATGAAGTCTGATGGGTTACTATTATTAACATTTGCTAATGGTTTCACATTTGCTGAGCAAGAGATGGGGGTGAAATAGAGCTGCTTACTCAGGCAGGTTGACCACCGGGGGATGGCAGGAAGTAGTGAAAAGCACAGGGAGCTTGATGAAAAATGAATGGCTCCCAGGAAGCATTTCTACAAATGAATGCAAATTCAGATATATATCTTTTAACACCATGTTGAAAAGGTTGATTACTTAAAAGTAGACTCACCAGATGTTTTTGTGGTAGGCAGAAATGGGAAACTAAGCAGGAGGAAAAAAGAATTTATCCTTTTAAAAGGTCCTAGTTATTTCCCGACAGCTGGTAGGAAACTGAACTGAGATGCCAAAATGAAGAAAGCAACCGGTTCAGAGTGAAATGGAGGAGAAAGGCTTAGAAGCAAGAGAAAGAGAAGAAGCTGAAATCCGATTGAGTGCTGGCATTTTTGAAACTTGGAGCTTGGGCTCTCAAAGGATAGGATTTTATTTTTTTCTTCTAAGCAGCTTCCTTCTCCCTTGACATACTTCTAGACTGTGATAAATGTCCTTCCCTTGTCCCCAAAACCATTATTAAATTTTCTTTACCTCCAGACACATGACCCAGCAACAAATATCCACACAGCTCCTTCCACCAATCCTTGGGGCTCCCCTGTCAGCTTTGGGCCAAGGAGTAAACTTGCTCTTGCGATACAGTTTGGGAGACATTGGGAAGGAAGGTCTCAAATTCTTTCCTACTTTGCCTAGGTTTTCCCATCACAGATGCATTTCTTTGTATCTGTTGAGCATCTCGATCTTTCTGGCACTCTCTACTTAAAATGCACCCATTTCTGAAAGGGCTGATAACTTAGAACCTATTAGCTCTTATCAACTAACACTTTATCCCAAATAGAAGTCCTATGGGTGCTGAAGCAGGTGCAATGAATTATTTTGAGGAAATTACTGTTTTTCCTTCCCCAAGTGCTACTTTTCAGCAGTGGAAAAGCCTGTTAGTGCCCTCCTACAATTCTGAATAGAAGGCTCCTTCTCTGGTTTAATCTGTGTTGCCAAAACTTCCTGGATCACTAATGACCTGATGGAAGTCAGTTTGTCATATGCCTTTATATAGTGCCAAAGAGCCCAAGATAATGAATAGTGGATACGTGTAGGGGCAACTTCCTTTAGAAGAAAAAAATACTGTCTTGCAGTTGTTGCTGTTCAGTCGCTCAGTCTTATCTGACTCTGTGATCCCATGAACTGCATCACGCCAGGCTTCCCTGTTGTTCACTATCTCCTGGAGTTTGCTCAAGCTCATGTCCATTGAGTTGGTGATGCCATTCAACCATCTCATCCTCTGTCGCCCCCTTCTGATCTTGCCCTCAGTCTTAGCATCAGGGTCTTTTCCAATGAGTTGAGTTCAGTTGCTCAGTCGTGTCCAACTCTTTGCGACCCCATGGACTGTAGCACACCAGGCTTCCCTGTCCATCACCAACTCCTGGAGCTTACTCAAACTCATGCCCATTGAGTCGGTGATGCCATCCAGCCATCTCATCTTCTGTCACCACTTTCTCCTTCTGCCTTAAATCTTTCCCAGCATCAGGGTCTTTTCCAGTGAGTCAGTTTTTTGCATCAGGTGGCCAAAGTATTGGAGTTTCAGCTTTAGCATCTGTCCTTTCAATGAATATTCAGAACTGATTTCCTTTAGGATGGACTGGTTGGCTCTCTTTGCAGTCCAAGGACTGTCAAGAGTCTTCTCCAGCACCACAGTTCAAAAGCATCAATTCTTCTACAATCAGACTTCTTTAAGGTCCAACTCTCACATCCATACGTGACTACTGGAAAAACCATAGCTTTGGCTAGACAGACATTTGTTGGCAAAGTAGTATCTCTGCTTTTTAATATGCTGTCTAGGTTGGTCATAACTTTTCTTCCAAGGAGCAAGTGTTAATTTCATGGCTTCAGTGACCATCTGCAGTGACTTTGGAGCCCCCCCTCCCCAAATAAAGTCTGTCACTGTTGTTAGTGACTTCTAGCAAACGAAGCCTTCCTAAAACAAAACATCTGTTGGGTCAGATAACTCTAAGAACTTCCTCTAATTGGTGAGAACTTCCGTGGTAAAGTACACTACTTTACAAAATTTGGAGCCAAGACTGACAGAAAGAGTAGGAATTGAAGTGAAGGATGGGTGGTATTTCAACCCTGACATCAAAAAGTCTGTTAATTGGGGAAATACCAGGCAGGTCCTAAGGGAGACACAGAACAAGTGGGGTGCAGTGAAGGTGGAGAAATGGGCAGGTCTCTGAGGGCAGAAGGACTCATTTAAGCATTCAAACATAAAGAAAAGTATTTCAAAGTCATCCAAAGGGTGATGGGAAACCATTGAAAAGTTATTAAAGATCTTTATTTACGTAACTCCTATCTCAGAATTTTGCTGAATAAGGCATCAAACTTAAGATGGTTTGAGCATTCAAGTGTTCATCTACAAGTTAACTGGGTTAATAGCTGCACAGATTAATGAGTATGTAAAAATTTTGACACTTTTCTGACCACTTGATTAACATGAAGGTACTTTATAAGAATGAACTACAGAGGACGTGAATAACAGCTGGAATTTTCCTTCAAGTAAATGATGGTGTGACCCTTCCTTGAGGATGAATCTTACCAAGTATTGAAACCAGCTTTTAATAAAGCAGTAGAGGGTGTTAGTTTTCCTAAGTTATAACAGAAGTTGTTGAGAGCATATGATCATTACACGTAACATCTTCTATAGCACAACAAAGGAGGCAAAGACCTATAGTAAGGTAACACAAGACTGTGGTTTTTCCTGTGGTCACGAATGGATGTGAGAGTCAGACTGTGAAGAAAGCTGAGCGCCGAAGAATTGATGCTTTGGAACTGTGGTGTTGGAGAAGACTCTTGAGAGTCCCTTGGACTGCAAGGAGATCCAATCAGTCCATTCTAAAGGAGATCAGCCCTGGGTGTTCTTTGGAAGGAATGATGCTAAAGCTGAAACTCCAGTACTTTGGCCACCTCATGTGAAGAGTTGACTCATTGGAAAAGACTCTGATGTTGGGAGGGGTTGGGGGCAAGAGGAGAAGGGGACGACAGAGGATGAGATGGCTGGATGGCATCACCAACTCGATGGATGTGAGTCTGAGTGAACTCCGGGAGTTGGTGATGGACAGGGAGGCCTGGCATGCTGCGATTCATGGGGTCGCAAAGAGTCGGACACGACTGAGCGACTGAAGTGAACTGAAGGTAACACAGTCAAGGAAAATTAAGTTCTTTGCTTGGCTAATTATACCACTTTCTGTATTTGAAAGCCCTATTTTGGACTATGTAGAAAAATACTGATACTACTTATAAAATGGCATTTGATCCACGAAGAAAAGAAGTTACTGGTGGAAATATTAATGTTTAGAATGCTTCTAAGCACTTGGTCATCTCTGTGTAAATGACTTAAATCTCTATACAACTTTTCAATTTATTCCTCAAATAAAATACTAAGGATTTCTGTACTGATTCTCTTTGGTATAACCCTGTTTTACCATGTGCATTTGAGAGTAAACATTTCTTTTAAAAACTCTGTAATTTAAGTTCTTTAATTATGACTTATTTTCCCAACAGTCAAGTAAGGCCACATTACAAATAGCTATACAACTTTGAGTCAGTATATTGCTTGTATAGACTTTAAGGGCAAATCAAAATCAAAAGGATAAATTCTCCTTATTAAAAATAAGGCGAAAGACATTCCCTTTCCTTCCCTTAAAGCATTTTCTTTTGTACAGTTGTAAATTCTTTCTCTGACTCTGAGCTTTAAATCTTTTACAAAGCCTCTTGCAAGTCTTACAACTAGGAATGTCTTTAAGGACCAGGGAGCCAACCCTTTGAAATGCCATCAAGGGACATAGGGCCTTAAAATAGCAATAGATTAGTCTAGTGGCTATTTTAGAGATAACTCGGGATTACTGGATTCCAGGCAAAATTTTTTGGAGTCGGCCAAAAAGTTGGTTCAGGTTTTACTGTAAAATGCAATGAAAAACCCAAAGGAACTTTTTGGTGAACCCAGTATTTTGGGGTCATTTACTTAGAGTATATTTATATATACACACATACCTGTACTGATGCAGGAGGGGGAGGGGATAAATCTGCAATATGGAATGCTGATCAGCATTTCTCACTGACTGGAGGAGGCATGGACCAGTTGAAGCACACCTGAAAGATGGTAGCAGCAATGGGAACATGTGGATGCTCAGAAGGGGGTAAGCTTTCCCAGGCTTCCTCTAGCCATCTCATGAGACCTTTATGCTGTCTACATTTCATTATTAAGTTTTGCTATCTTTATCTTGCCCACATGCTGGAACTCCTAAGAGGATTCATTTGTGAGAGTTTTATAAATTGCTTTGTAGATTAAAATTCTCTATAAAGTGTTGATTACTACAGGCAGTCCTGACTTGGAGAGATTAGACTTCTGACAGTTCCCATTTCCAGGGCTCAGCATCTGGGTTCTTAACCCAGGAGGCCGGCTCCTATAGATACAGTGGGATCAGGTGATCCACTTCCTGATCTGCTTACCTGTGAAGCTGACCCGTCCTTCAGCCTTAGCCTGGCCTCACAGTTCTCCTTTTCTGCCTCCCTCCTTTTTCTGAGGTCTCTCAGCTCTTAGAGCTATCCTGGACCTGCCTAGAGGTCTTAGCATAGGGTGAGGCTGAGGAAAGAAAGTGTTGCATAGCAGCAGTAGTCATGAACGTCAGATTAGAAGACCTGCATCTGACCAGTCCTGCCTTGTTAGTGAGGAGGGCATGGCAACCCACTCCAGTATTCCTGCCTGGAGAATTCCATGGACAGAGAAGCCTGGAAGGCTATAGTCCATGGGGTCACAAAGAGTTGGACAAAGAGCGACTAAGCACAGCACAGTACAGCCTTGTTAGTTATGAAACCCAGACGAGGTTCTTAGTCTCTTTGAGCTGGAGAAGACTCTTGAGAATCCCTTGGACAGCAAGGAGATCAAACCAGTCAATCCTAAAGGAAATCAACTCTGAATATTCATTGGAAGGACTGATGCCAAATACTTAGGCCATCTGATGCAAAGAGCTGGGTCATTGGAAAAGACCCTGTTGCTGGGAAAGACTGAGGGCAGAAGGAGAAGGGGGCCACAAAGGATGAGATGGTTGGATGGCATCACTGACTCAATGGACATGAGTCTGAGCAAACCCTGGGAGATAGTGAAGGACAGGGAAGCTTGGGGTGCTGCCGTCCTTGGGGTCACAAAGAATTGGACGTGACTGAGCGATTGAACAACTGAATATCAGCTATGGGCTAGGTACAGTGTGTGGGGTTGGAGATTCACCAGTGAACTAGACTACCCTCATGGAGTGTACATTCTAGGTGAAGATAATACATAAGTAAATACATTAAAAAGGCAATAAAATAAGGTGGTGGGGAGAGAAAGCTGCGTAAAATGAATGGATAAGAAAGAATGGGATAACCTCTTTGGGGAGATCAGGGTAGGTCTTGCAAGAAACAAGCATTTGAGCAAAGGCTTAAGAGGCAACAGAACATGTACCTATCTTGGGAAGAACTTTCCAAATTGAGTCTAAACACAGGAAGACAGGAAACTAAAAACTAGCTTTTGACCCTTGCCTGGAACTAATAACAATGACAACAGCTACTCTTCAAATGCTTACTCTCTCCTAGGTGTGTAGTAGACAAAGTTAGCTAGCGGATATCTTGCATCTACAATAACTACTCTACAAGCTGGTTACAGGTGACCTTCATCCTGGAAAGTGAAGGCTAACCACCAAATCTTAACAAATTGCCAGTCTCAGGGAAGGGGCCATTTTCAATTTGAATGTGTCTTATTCTGCAATCTACCGCTTATGAATTTACATCAACATTATGACATAATGGGATACAAATGTGTATACAGTGAGTTATAAAATTGTGCAGGCAATTCTCCGTGGAACTTTGACCTGCTCTTCCTCCGGAATATCTTACCAAGGATGTTTGAATAGTGAACAGTCTTGGATGATAGAGATAGTGTATCCATCTGAAGCAAAGGGAAGGTTGCTTGCTGCTTATCATAAAGGATTTGTGTTTGTTACATGCAGATTTCTTACTTATAATGTAGTGTACTGTGTGTGGTCGTTATGTGGTTCCATTGCCCTGTGTGAGACAAGGCTCAGGCAACCAGTTCAAGAAAATGATGATATTCTGCCTATCATTGCCAGGAACCTCTGGTCCAAAAGTCTCATGTCATCTGCCAGCATCTGTGAAACTGTGGCAGGTAAACCTGTGACTGATACCTTGCAAGTAAAGTAAAATCTTAAGATGCACCCTTTAGGCATCACATGTAATTTCTGAATGAATTAGTAATTTTGGTAGAACAATGAAATAGTTAAGGGAACGTAAGAACTGATGATAAAGCTTATACACGGATTGAATTTCCTAAAGTCTACATTTTAACTTTGTCCTGACTGAAGGAAAAAATATCCAGAAAAAGAAACAAAAAAGATAGTTCATCAATTGTCTTGGCACTGCTGCAAAGAGATGGTCAGTTCTTAAGCAGTTGGTTTCCTTAGGCAGCTGGGAATCTAGTTAGTCTGTTAAATTCACAATTTTATGTCATCAGTGGACATTCTGTTTCTGTATTCAAATATCTTTTCTTTCCATCTCTGTAAAGTTATGGGGATGTCTTTTCCCTAAGGAGGTCAGACTTTGGGGAGCACATAATACTTGGATTATCTGAAAGCTCAGCATTCCTGGATGCGTAAAGCTGCCAGAGCTGGGTCAGAGAGGCATGCTGAATGGAATCACTGAAGGGTCTGTGCAGCTGGAAAAGGAGTCTGAAGATGAAATGGAAGCCAAAACTCAGACAGCTTGGGATTGAGATTTAACGTTTGTACAAGGTCTTTGAGGGTGAAGGCATTGCTACGAACAATGCTATTCAGAAGATGAATTTGGAGGAATTGACCATATGACTGAAAACACACTTCTACTCGAATTGCAGACTAGCGTTTCCCTAAAATATCATCACTGGAATTTTTTCCTTTTAAACAAGGAAATCACATCTTTAAAGATGTGTAATTATTATACTTAGTTCTTTGAAAGAATCTGCTCACAGGGAGAATACCTTAAAGTCCTTATATTTGTCTGGGCTTCTATTTTATCCATTACACAGAATTTTCAGTATTTATCTTCAAGCACTTCCCCAAGGAAGTCTAGGGTGGCTATTCATCATTGAAGTATCCAAAAGGACTTTATAAACCACATCTATATTCACTAACAACTGGAAGATTGCCATTTAAAAGGTGGAAAAATTATCAGCTATTTATATGGCTACACAGAAGTGCCAATACTTGTTTTTAAATATCTTAAGAAATTACAGGAAAATAACTTTTTATAAGTCTTTACTTTTCACTCTCATTGGTTTACTATTTGACAGTAATACTTGTGGTGATAAAGTCACTTAAAGGAATGTGAAGGAGTAAAAATGAGACTAAGAGGATAGTGATGATACCAAAAGCACAAGCAACTGAAGGAAAAAACTGGACTTCATCAAAATCCCACGCATCAGAGAACACCATCAAGAAAGCAAAGAGACAACCCATAGAATGGGAAAAAATATTTGCAAACTGTATTTGACAAAGGTTTAATAACCAGAATATATAAAGAACTCCTAAAACTCAAACATTCTAATTAAAATGGACAAAAGACTTGAACAGACATTTCTTCAAAGAAGATATGCAAAGGTCAGTAAGTATGTGAAATAACACTTGTCATTAGGGAAATGCAGATCAAAGCCACAATGAGATAACACTTTACGACTACTAGGAAGGCTATTATTGGAGAAGGAAATGGCAACCTACTCCAGTGTTCTTGCCTGGAGAATCCCAGGGACGGGGGAGCCTGGTGGGCTGCCGTCTATGGAGTTGCACAGAGTCGGACACGACTGAAACGATTTAGCTGCAGCAGCAGCAGGAAGGCTATTATAAACAAAAAATAAGCGTTGGTAATGATGCAGAGAAACTGGAATCCTTGTACACTACTGGTGGGAATGTAAAATGGCATAGTTACTGTGGAAAACCATTTGGCAGTCCCTCAAGACTTAGCAGCAGCAGCAGCAGCAAAGAGCTAAACATAAAACTGTCATATGACCCAGCAATTACACTCCGCAGTAAATGGTACTCAAACAGATCTCTGTATGCCAATGTTCATTATAGCATTATTCACAAAACCTGAAAGATGGAAACAACCCAACTGTCTAACACATAAATCAAACAAAATGTATATGTAATGACTATTCAGCTATAAAAAAGAATCAAGCTCTGATACGTGCTATAATATAGATGAAACTTGAAAAGATGCTAAGTGAAATAAGCCAGACAAAAAAGGATAAATAAAATTTCACTTATGAAATATCTAGAATGGCTAAATCATAGACAAAATAGATTGAAGGTTACCAGGGGCTGGAGCAGGAGGGAACGCTCAGGGTCTCTGTTTGCCGGGATAAGTCTAGAAATAAATAATGGTAATGGTTGCACGAGATTATGAATATAACACTCCTAAATTATATTCTTAAAATGGCAAATCTGTTAACCATAATTTGTTTAAATGTACATGCCTTTTATTTTTGACTTTTAAATTTAACTTCTAAATGGGTCAAAGGCTTGTTTAAACTGAAAAAGTAAATTTATTGGGACCAAAGGAAGCATATCTGAGGTAATTTATAGGCAAGTGGAAGTAAAAGGACGAACAGACTACTGTAGGGATGGGATAAGATATTCTATATGCCAAACCCCTGCTTTGAATACACTACTTCATCAGTCAAAACTAGAAACAGAATTGGGGAAATGGCTGATAGATTTTAAAACAGCAACATGAGGGAATTAGTTGTAGCCATTAAAATCTTAACTTTGAAGCCTATATGGAAAAATAAAAATACATTAATACAACATTATGTGAAATGTCAGAATATAGTATATAGTACGTATAATATTATCTTTGCTAAAACACATTTTATGTGGGAGTCAAAACAAAAAGTTCTAGGAATAAAATATTTCTAATGCTGTTGCTTTGTTTCTTTTGATTAAAGGGAAAGTGAAATATATTGGTGGGCTCAATACTTTGCATCTCTAGTAATTAGATATCATGCAAAGTAATGTTGGTTTGAACTAGATCCCTTTATCCTGGAGCTGTATCAATTATATTCAATTTTAATCTGAAGACTTAAATTTAAATTGGGCTAAAATTAATGACCAGAGTTAAACCAGTGGTTAAAAGGTGATGAGTTATGACCAACCTAGATAGCATATTGAAAAGCGGAGACATTACTTTGCCAACAAAGGTCCGTCTAGTCAAGGCTATGGTTTTTCCTGTGGTCACGTATGGATGTGAGAGTTGGACTGTGAAGAAAGCTGAGCGCTGAAGAATTGATGCTTTTGAACTGTGGTGCTGGAGAAGACTCTTGAGAGTCCCTTGGACTGCAAGGCGATCATCCCTGGGATTTCTTTGGAGGGAATGATGCTGAAGCTGAAACTCCAGTTCTTTGGCCACCTCATGTGAAGAGTTGACTCATTGGAAAAGACTCTGATGCTGGGAGGGATTGGGGGCAGGAGGAGAAGGGGACGACAGAGGATGAGATGGCTAGATGGCATCACTGACTCGATGGACATGAGTCTGGGTGAACTCCGGGAGTTGGTGATGGACAGGGAGGCCTGGCGTGCTGCGATTCATGGGGCTGCAAAGAGTCGGACACGACTGAGCGACTGAACTGAACTGAAGTTAAATTCCAATTAAACATTGCTTGGGATCTCACTGAATACTCTCATTTAATGCCAAGACTTCAGGGATCCTTTGACATGACTAAATAGTTAGGAATTCAGTAGTCAAAACTCATTTTACAAGTGAGGAAATATACACTGCCTGTATTCTGACAAAAGTCAAAGTTGGACAGTAGCCCAGGTTGCCTGAGTCTTCATACTCTTCTCATATCTTGTGCTGAACTGTGCATGACACTGTATTATAACCAGAGGAGCTCAGTGCTGGAAGATGTATCTTCAAAATGTTGTTTTGTCACTAAGTCATATCTGACTCTTTTGCGACCCTATGGACTGTAGCCCGCCAGACTCCTCTGTCCATGGGATTCTCCAGGCAAGAATACTGGAGTGGGTTCCCATTTCCTTCTCCAGGGGATCTTCCTGACCCAGGGATCGAATCCACATCTCCCGCATTTGCAGGTAGGTTCTTTACCACTGAGCCACTGGGAAAGCCCATTAAAAAGTTGTTAGATTACTGCTATTAATATTACGCTAATCAAACCCGTCATCCTTTCTCTCCTCCAACTTTCAGTGCATTTTACATTGTGAGAATTATTTCAACTTACCAGTAACTGGACTTTTCTGCATGCTAGAAGCTTAATGTAGAAAGAGCTTCCTAAAGAACTATAAATGCAACCTGATTCATATTTCATATCTTGTGAGAAATCGGTTAAAATCCCATAAACTAGATAGGTCCATTTTGACCTGAAAAACAAAAAGGAAATCAATCACAAAACCCTATCTGCTTTTATGACTATTTACTCAGTTCTACTTGACAGTAGATTAAAAGAGAACCTCTTCTGGTCCATCAGTCCCCTCCTGGCCTTATTCAAGCTTCTGAGTTGATTACTGGGTTACTAAACAATCCATCGTCTACTCTGCATTCAACCATTATGGAAAAAGAAAAACAAGCAAATCATTCTGAAAATAGACATTATAGCATTACTCTGTTGATATAGTCTGTGATTTAGTTTATTCACCAAAATCCAACTCTGCTTCAAAACAGAGTGTTGATAAGACTCTCCAGGTAGGCAAATGGACAAGAGTTGCAGGTAACACCACCGGTCTTGGTGAGGCCAGTCGGAGGTTTCAGTGTCTTTCTCTGTATCTTGACACCTAACTTGTTCTGAGCATGATTCTGAAGGTTGCATAGAATCCCTTGGAACCAGAACAAAAGCCTCTTTGTTCAGTGGCTTGCTGACAATTTTAGGTATTGAGATCTAACAGTAGAAAATGGAATTATAGGGCCGGAAAGGATTATCAAAATGTAATTTAATTCTAGACAAATCCCACATAAGTCTTATGATTTCAAAAGAACTCCAGGGAAATTACTTAAGTTGTATCTTCAATTGTTTCCTCTTCAATTCTGGTAAAGTTCGTGATGTACAATGATAGCTTTAAAGTATGGTGCTTTTTGAGGTGTGAGACAGTTCCTGTGACTTTGACCAACTTGGAATGAAAACTCCTCTTAAATTTAGATTTTAAATCCAAGATAATGTAAGAGACTATGAAGAATCAAGGCCAGCACCCCTGGCTTGAGGAAATCGGAATGGGCTCTTTAATGGTCAGCTTTGCCAGCATGTATCAAGCGCCTACTATGCTAGTGATGAATGAATCAAAGACAGTATGGACCATGTGTGTGCAAGGTTAAAAACCCAGCATGCCCTACTGCATGGGTCGACAGCTCTGTGTACCACTATTAAACCATCGGTTCCTTGGAAACAAATGTACATAAAATGTATATGTCTGAAATCTTAAAGTGCATGTGAGGCACTCCATGAGAACATACATGAAAAAAATCTATCCCAGTTCCAAACTGATAGTTCAGGTGGTTCCTCTTCAGTTCAGTCGCTCAGTCATGTCTGACTCTTTGCGACCCCATGGACCGCAGCACACCAGGCCTCCCTGTCCGTCACCAACTCCCAGAGTTCACTCAAACTCATGCCCATTGAGTCGGTGAGGCCGTCCAACCATCTCATCCTCTGTCATCCCCTTCTCCTCCTGCCTTCAATCTTTCCCAGCATCAGGGTCTTTTCAAATGAGTCAGCTCTTCACATCAGGTGGCCAAAGTATTGGAGTTCCAGGTTCAACATCAGTCCTTCCAGTGAATATTCAGGACTGATCTCCTTTAGGATGGACTGGTTGGATCTCTTTGCAGTCCAAGGGACTCTCAAGAGTCTTCTCCAGCACCAAGTTCAAAAGCATCATTTCTTTGGCGCTCAGCTTTCTTCACAGTCCAACTCTCACATCTGTACATGACTAGTGGAAGAACCATAGCCTTGATTAGACAGACCTTTGTTGGCAAAGTAATGTCTCTGCTTTTTAATATGCTGTCTGAATTGGTCATAGCTTATCTTCCAAGGAGTAAGGCACTAAGGTGCCTGTTAGTGCACACCAATCCTTGGACGGCTGCTTCTTATCTGCAAAATCAGATTATCTGGGCGTGACCCTGAGAATATGCACTTTCCTATGACTCTAAATCAATTCCATTGTTGTCTTATAGGAAAGCCATCCTTCACAGAAATGGGTTCTCATCCAAGGATGAAATGGTTCATTATTTTTGTGTCATGGGTCATTATTTTTGTGTCTTTCGTCTTGTTTCAGAAACATAACATGGTTATGATGGATGCTTAGAAAACCATTTCACTGTTTAATCTCCATCTTTGAGTATTTCACTCAGTCTTTTTCTAACATTCTTATAAATGGTTTAGCCAAATGTGAAGAAAACAGGCAGATGAGCAAGTTCTGGTTAAGACCATTCATTGAAAAAAGGGTGGTCGGTGGGGTGTTCATTCTGAATGCCATACCTGGAATCTAGAGTTCTCCACTCCCTGGAGCACATCCCCTAGGAACACTGCTCCTACAATGGCTTTCACTTTGTGAGATACATAAACAGTCAAAAATGAAAACATCATTAATGTAATGAAACTATTTCTTAAATTAATAAGGCTCTCTACTGGGTTTAAAGCAGAAAGTTATAGAAAAGACAAAAGTGTGACTTTCAGCTTTTACTTGAAGTTAGAACTTGAAATTCTCCTGGTATGTGTGTTTCATTCTTAGCTTCTGTGACTAGCCTTGCCAAATCCGTTTCTATGGAAACGGACATTAAGCGAAAATACTAGAGAAGCTACTATGGAGATGCTTTTGTAAATTTTCATGTGTTATCCTTTGCCAGGTGAGGCCTCATATGCAAAACAGGCTTAGGTGAACATGTTAAAGATGACTTGCTATCAGGAAAACAACAAAGGTTTCTAGGAAGCCCTGTTTCTCTTCCTCCATTTATTTTCCTATCCTCTCCTTTTCCCCTCCTTTTCTCCTTTCTTTTCTCATTCATTCATTTTATTTATTCAATCAACAAGTATAAACAAGCTCCTATATGAGGTTAAATCCACAGACTTTTTTTTCCCCATCTTATATGGGTCAGATAGATGGCTTTAGGAGACAAATCCAACAGGAATACAACCTTGCCTTTAAGTACCTGGGGAGACTATCTGTTAAACACACTGATGGAGGGCAGGGTTGGGCATACCAACCATCCAAAGCTTGATGGCTCAATTCGCATCAAGAATAATGATGCCTGAATAGCATGGAGCCACAACAGAATGCCGGCAGAGTCCTGTATAAGAAGGTGCTGGAGAGTTGGTAGCTGGGAAACATAATAATCATCTCTCTTTTGTCTTTAAGTAGACACAAGACAGGTACATGGTTTGTGGTCCACCGTGGGCATCTACCAGGGGCTCAGAAGCCAGTGCCTGAAACAGGCATAGACACGACAACCAGTGTGCCAAACAGAGGCAATAAATGGAGATCAGATTTCCTCCAGACAGGCTTGAATATCTTTCAGGGAATGAAGCAAAAGTTTGAATAAGCAACAGCCCTTACCCAACAGATAGGCTAATTTCTGTATTAGAGAAAAAAGAACACCCCTGAATAGACAGATTTTGGTTTCTGTATCAACTGAGTGGTTGCCAAAGTTTCTATGTCAAATGTAGAAACTGGGTAGTTTCTTTGAACATAACACACAGTGGGCATTAACTTGGTCATGTTTTAACCATTTGTGGACAGCCTGTAAGCACAGTCACCCATCACACCTTTACAACGGTTCATCTGGGAGTTAAAAGGAATAGGGATACAAGAAAGAAGCCATTCCATAGAAAATAGGGAGATGTAGGAGAGAAAGTAATTCGTTTCGGATAATGTTTTAAAAAGCTAAGACAATAACTTATCATAAAGGTTCTTACGGGCACACTCTAATAGAAATTGAGCAAGAAGTTTCTATCCACCTCTACACCCCACCATAGCAAGCAGTCCTAACTCTTGAAATCAGCCTTCGTTAAAAAATGAGAAATATGAGGATAGATTAGAAACTAAGTTTAGGGGGACATTTTAGAGTGCCAGCATTCTTCATGCTTCCTGATTCTGTGGCCAAAACAAAGGCCATTCCCCCTCATTAAGCAAGAGAGCAAAATGCAGGGGACTGTCGGAAGGTGCCACCTTCTAGAATGAAAACCAAGAAGGATTATAATAAAATGATGAAGCTCTTCACCTGCAGCAGTCTTCCCAGAAGCAACTCTCTAGAAGAAAGGCTTGAAAATGTTTCCGATAAAAACGTATCTCCCTGTGTATCCGAGGGTCCAAGGCACCTCTCTTAGCCAGCACCTGTAACATGACTAAGGCCAGCAAGTGCTAATCTTAGAGCTCAACATTAATGTATAATGAACTATTTGGATGACTGAGATGAAATATTGAAAGAGGCTGAGAGCTGAGAGCTAAGAAACCTTCAGCCTTCTTTCAGTGCTGTCCGGGGGGGAAGCTGCTCTGATTCAAGATGACTGGTCTGGCTTATTTAAAGACAGACAACCCTAGAGGCGGGGGCTTCTCTAGTGGTCAGTGGTAAAGAATCCGCCTGCCAGTGCAGGAGACATGGGCTTGATCCCCGGATCTGGAAGATCCCTGGAGAAGGAAATGGCAACCCACTCCAGTATTCTTGCCTGGAAGAATTCCATGGACAGAGGAGCCTGGCGGGCTACAGTCCCTGGGGTCACAAAAGAGTTGGACATGACTTAGAGACTAAAGAACAACAACAATCCCTAGAGTAGAAAAGGGCAATTCATCAGTGTTTGTTATAAAAATATCCTTTAAAGGTTGTCTACACTCATAGATCTCAGTCCTTTTATTTGTCAAGCGATACGTCTTTCTCCTGCGTTATTCTCTTTCTGGAGAGTTCTGTCTCATTCTCCATTTTCCCAACTTTCCTCCCTTCTTCAAAGTTCAACTCAAATTTCTATTTTTATACAACATTCTCTCGTCCTCAAATGCTGCTGAATTCTTTGCATTTTTATTATAATGGCAGTTCTGTTTTCTGTAACAGTTCTTGCTCCATTAGACTATAAAGCCCTTTGTGTGCTTATATTTTGATTCACAACAAACAAACAAAAAAGCTTGAAATTGTATGCATCAGGCCCTTTGCTAGGTGCTTGTAGGTTTGTTCAGGCCTCACTATGTCCCTTACACGCTTATCCTGTCTCTGGCCCACTGTGGACCCTCCCTTACTTCACATCGCTATTTTGTACGGCCATTTGAGAGGCTTGCCCAGCCAGGAAGGAGAATGCCAAGCAGGTGAATGGGTCCAGCAAGATGGGTATATATTACCGATGTATCAAAGAAGTCAGTTTATTTGAATTGGACTCGTGTTCGTCAGCTTCCCCAGAGTGGCATAATTCTGGGGTAAAGGAAGGAAAAATATGAACTTGCAAAGGTGGTGTTTGGACTGCAGAATGTAGAGACCCTAGGGATGTTCAGCTGCAATGATGAGATTCTGCCTGAGACATCCTTGAGGCCTCCAAGAGATATATTACTTACCTTCTTGTTACTATTTTAAAAAAGCAGCCAGTGAAAAACTACACTGAGATGCTCTGTTGATTCTGACAGGAGAGAACCTGGTTTCGAAGGAGGAGAATTGTCCCACGCTTTCCAAACAGGCCACAGAGTCTCAAACCAAAGTTCATCAACTGGTGGGGGAAAAGATTCAACAACTTTCTTACAGATCCTATTAATTAGGCCTTTATAATAACCACAGCATGGGAGGTATTAAGTAGAAAAATAAAAGTAGCAGTTTATTTGGATATAAATGTTAGGCTTTCATGAAGTTTGGGGAAAGCAATCTAAAAATAGGTTGAAAATAGGTTTTTTTAAAAACACAGTTTTTAAACACTAAATTTCTTAAAAGTACCTTCAGTCTGACTCTAGAAATTAATTTTTGTGTGCAAGCATGGAAAGGCATTATCTATTATGTAACTTGGGCTGAAGATTAAATATATGTATTTTCATTTCTTGTTTGGTAACTCATCATCTAGCAAGGGAATAAACAGATTAAAATTTGTGAAAAGATACTACATATAAAAGTTGTGGAAGAATCAAAGCAAGGCAAATAACTCATCCTTGGAGAGAAGGGAGAAATGAAAAAGGCTTCCCAGAGGAGGCGGTACCAACAGAGAAGTAGAAATTAGCCAAGTGAGGAGGTGAGAAGGCGTTTGCAGCAGAATAGGCAAAGATGAAGGTGAAATGACACGGGAATTACGGGCAATTTATTGTAGCTGGAGAAGAAAATGTGAGGCAAAGTATGGTAGGAGGTGAAATAGAGGTGTGGGAGGGACCAGACTTATGGGGCTTTGTGTCTCTCATGTAAGGATCTATAATCTACAGGCAGCAAAGCCATTCCTTTGGGAACAAGCAAACCAAAGGGTTTCCAACAGGAGAGTGATTTAGTTAAACCTTTATTTCACAGGGTGACTTTGGTGACAAGGTGGAGAACAACAGCCTCCCAAAACCCACACCAAACAAACTCAAAACCCTGTGAACAGGACAGATGGCAGGGCTGAATGAAAGGAGAAGCTGATGTATGAAACGACTAGCAAGTCAAAGCCAAGGGAGTAGCCAACTGCTTAGATATGGAGGACTTTTGGGTATCTAGTAATCGAGTAGATATTAATGCCATATTCTGAACTAGAGGTTTCAGGAGGAGGAACGGCAGACAGTGAGCACAGCTTTTGATCTGGTAAAACTGAGGCTCTTGTGGGATTTCTGGCTAGAAGTCCTCATCACATAGTTGGATGCCAGAGTCTGAAGTTCTGGGGAGCACTTTGGGTTAGAACATAGATTTGTTAGTTCCTCAGTGTTCTGCTAGTAGGTGAATCTATGGAAAAGAAAGGGACCCAGCAAAGCAAGGAGAATAAAAAAATGAGAAGGTGGAGAATAGATCTATGGAGAACACTACCATATACAGAATAAGAGAAAAAGGAGACTGTACAAGCAACAGGTCAGAGAGGGAGGGGAAGATTCTGAAGAAAGAGACAGTTTTGAAGAGATGTCAATACAGAGTTAAATGCAAGAAAGGATTGTAGATAAAGAATGGTCTATCTATATATAAATAAAGCTTGGATCAAGATATTATCCAAGCGCACATGTCCATGTGTCTATATTCCCTCCTAAAATTCCATTTACTGATTAAAAAAAGATAAAGCACATTGATCAGAATAAACTACGCTGCTGCTGCTGCTAAGTCGCTTCAGTCGTGTCCGACTCTGTGCGACCCCATAGACAGCAGCCCATCAGGCTCCCCTGTCCCTGGGATTCTGCAGGCAAGAACACTGGAGTGAGTTGCCATTTCCTTCTCCAATGCATGAAAGTGAAAAGGGAAAGTGAAGTCGCTCAGTTGTGTCGGACTCTTAGTGACCCCATGGACTGCAGCCTACTAGGCTCCTCCGTCCATGGGACCCACGAAAATATCATCTTATTAGTATTTCACAAATGATGGAGGCATCTCTGGAAGACAGACAGCAGATGGGGCTAGGTTTAGAGAGAAGAAGCTGAAGAAAGGGCTGAAACAAAGAAATTGCAGCAGAGGTCAATAGGATCTGGAGCGTACAGCTGGAAATGCAAGCAGAGTCAAAGGATATACCAGTGGGAGGGGGCTTGGGGAGTTCTGCCTGGTGGTACTCCCTCCTCTCCTGTTTATGCTCTGCACTGAGCAATCACAGTGAGGTTCAAGGTCAGCACAGTGCCTGTGGGTGCTGGTCTGGAGAGGCAGGAGGGGTGAAGGACAACTTCATTCTATAGTCAGAGCTGTTTGACTTTCTCACATTGAGGATGCATTCATGTGTTACTTGAGTATGTTATTAAAATAGAAACAGATTTTCGGATTGGATTGTGAATTAGGTAACCTTGAAGAACAGTACAAAGGAGAGAGGTCTAAGCCGGATGGTGTGTGGGGGTGTGAACGGGAGGTGACAAAGTGGAGCAGGTGAGCAGAACCTTTAGAGGAAATTGATTCAGAGAGAGGGAGATGGGGAGAAGTCAGAGGTTCTGGTGGGAGGGATAGGACGCAGAGACAGAGTGTGGAAGAACTTGGCTATTCTGGGGACGCCCATTTGGAAACTGAAAACTGAAAGTGGAATTAGAAAGTGGGAGTAGAAAAGGAATTGCGCTTGATGGCCCCTTCTTAGGTTGAAAGGGAATAAGATTGTCTGCTCAGAGCATGGTACCCAGGGTTTATAAGACTTTAATAGGAAAAAGATTTGAATACATCCACTAAAGATAAACCAAAGGACTGAAAACAGTGAGAGTCCAGGCAGGTGTGGAGGCCACGGGTGGGTGGTGCCCGATTCACAGAGTGTAATTTTCTCCAGCAACAGTAAAGGGTTGGGTGTCCAGGGCTGGGGTTTTGTCAGGCCACTGGAGGAAGAAGTACCAGGGCACCACGGTTGAGAGTGATAACAAGTTGATCAGATGATCTGTTACCCTTTCTGACTTAGTGAAGATTTCCTACCTGCTGGCCCAAAAGGAAATGATAGATGTGGAGGAAGCAGATGCTTCCATAGCTTGCAAGCTCCTGATGCAGCCCAAGGGCAGGAGGGGGCAATCTATGGATACTAGTTCTCTGCTGTAAGTGCCCAGAAGCTATAAATGTCCCAGTCCTGTGCCCCCTCCTGTAACTCTTCCACCTTAGAAGAATGATGAGCAAAAAGCCAAGAAATTCAGTCTACAATGAAGGTCCAGTCCATAAAGGATAAAAGTGTTTCTTTTTCATTGGATCATTTCTGAATTTTCCCCACCACTTTCCAGTGGCCATGGAGAAGGCATGCTACCGAATGCTGTTTTATTCAGTACATAGTCCCATGGCTACAGCTAGAATCTGCCATGCATACAGAAGTCGGTTGTCACTCTGGCAGGCTCTAAACAACTCAGGCCATTAAACCTCCTCTTATCTATGGAGGGCAGTGTGCTAAAGGACAACCAAGGACATGTCTTCTAAGAGCCCAGTCTTTTTGTGATGTGACATTCTAACAAATTGATCGTGTGATCTGCTATTGTTCCTGACTTAGTGAAGATTCCTACCTGCTGACCCCAAAGGGAAGGATCGATTTGGAGGAAGTATATGAGAAGTACAAGATGAGGTGGTCTGCTGGGGGAGATGTCATTGAATTCTCGCACCTGTGTCTGGAAAGGGAAAAGGGTGCTTCACTCGGGGGTCAAGAGAAGGAGATGGACAGTGTGGTGGCCCTGCAGAGGCTTTGTTTCAGGGCAGAGACAGTGTGGCAGGCTCCTTGGCAGCTCTCTGGTGCTGTAGCACCCTAAGGAAGGATGGCAGCCCCTTTGGGCTGTGGGCATCGCTGCTCCTGGACACCAACCCACTCACCTGCAGGCTGGGGCAGCTCCCAGAGCTTCCTTGTGGATCTCTGATGTGCTAATGCATTGAGGCCGGGGGTAAAAAGAGGGGAGGCGATCTTACTGCACCCAGGAGAGAAATCAGAAGACAGAGAAAACTGAGGGAAAGGCGAATTAGACGAATTATTCAGCACTTTCCTTTTGTATTGGGTTGGCCAAAAAATTCATTTGGGTTAACATCGCATGGAAAATCTTGAATGAACTTCTTGGCCAGCCTAGTGTCTTGGTAGATGCTCACCTACAATGTGATCTCTACTCAGTGGGAGAGAGAGCAGGTAATCCAAGTCCTTCCTGTCCTGTTGTGTGGTGAGTCTCTGAAACCCAGTTCCTAGGCTGATTCCTGGCAGCAAGGGGCTTGGGCATAAACCTATAAGGTCTCAGAGGAGAGAACCCCAAGTGGGCTCCCCAGGTACATCTGCTTCTGACAGCAGAGCTAGGGGTGTACCCCACTAAGAAGGCCAACAGAACACCATCTGGTTTTGAGCCTATTTTATTCTGCTGATGTATTTTGTATTTTTCCAAGCTTTTCCCCACCCCCAGAAGACATGGTGTGATAGGAAAACTCAACATACATGTTTCACTATCATTCCTTTTGGACCTAAATACACATAGTTTTTAAAACCTAAGTGCTAACATTTTTGGTAGTTACCTGTATGTACGTTCATCTAATTCCAAAGGGAATTTGAGGCTGTTTATGAACACACACTAAACAAGACCAGAGGTATACAGATATGCCAGCAAAAAGGTCTAGAAAAATGATTTACAAAATTGTATGCAGCTCTAATAAAATTTTATTTTCTGGGACTTAGACAGAAGCTGATTTCTAATAAAAACTGAGACTCAAAAAAAGCAAGTGAAAATTTTAGTCAGGAAAACTCTGAAAAAGAGCAATGAGGGAATATTAGTTTTAAGAGATAATAAAGGCCATATGTCATCTCACCAGTTAAAAGTATGCTGTAAGTGAATGAACAGACTGGTCAACAGAACATAAAGTTCAGAAATAAACCCAAATATACATATATGAGAACTGAGTATATGATAAAAGTGGCATATCAAATCAAAGGCCAAATAAGTGGTACAATAAGTCGCTAGTATAAAAAAGCAATGTAGAAATAATAAAATTAAGCCACAGGTTAAATTCTAATTGGATCAAAGGCTTAAATGTATAAAACAAAGCCATAGAAATAATGGAAGACAATATGGAGTAATTCCTCTTATAACTTTGTAGTGGGAAAAGTAATTTTAGTAACACTTCAAAATTCAGAAGCCGTAAAGGAGAAAAGAACATCTATAAATAAAATCATATGTGTAAGTATGTGAGGGGAAAAAAACCACCATAAGTAATGGCAAGTGACAACCTATTGGGAATATATAGATACATTGTGAAAACATGGACAAACAGCTAATTCTCTTATTTTGTGTTAGGAAAAGTCCAAGAACCTTACAGGAAGGAGTTCAAAGGATGCTGTAAGCTTTTAACATGAGACAAATGCTGTATTTATTCAATTAGTAAAGCAACCTCACGATGTAGGTACTGTTACTGTCATTTACTCACCAGGAGCCGAAGGTGCGGGGAGGCTGAGTAACTTGCCCAAGGCTACACGGCTTACAGGGGACACACTCAGATAGTTGGCTCCAGACTTTTTGCTCATAACCACCAAGTTCTACAGTCAAAACTACAGGCAGCCAACCACAGCAAACAATATAAATTTGCTCAAAACATAAAAAGATGCTCAAATACTATATAATCAGATAAATATAAATTAAAACTGTAGTGAGACGTAGCATTTTCATTGTCCCTCAAAGCTGCTTCATTCATCTACATTATCTAGGAAGGTAAGTTTTGGCCTGCCTGAAGGCATGAGGTTGGATCCAAGGACCTAAACATTTAGTCTAGGATCCTGTATGTGGTGTCCCGGTTTGTGAAGGCGAAGGACTGAATAAATGGACACAGCTTGTCTCTTCTATTATAAAAGTAATTGTGCATAAAATACAAGGTCATGCTTAGCCTTGATGGAGGAAAAAAAATCTTATTTACACTCATGATACTTCAAAATTACTCATGAGCTGCAAATACAATTCTAAAATGAAATAAGTTCAAGAAAAAAAATTAAGTTGGTGTCTTTACTTGCTTGTCAGGATATGACAATGTGAAAATAGTCATTTTCACATTTTCTATCTGATATATACTTTTACCTGCTAAAGACAGTCAGGGAATAAACAGCATCTATTTTCTTTTCTCATACAGCATTAGCAAGGCAATCATCATGAGGAAGAGGTCTGCTCATTTTATATATTGTAGTTGAAGTCACGGTTCCCTCTGATCAAGGGAATTGGGTTTATAAAGGCAAAATGAAATTCAGAGAAGCTCAGGATCATTCTTAATCTAATGCTTCAATCTTGACTGTCATCACTTCTTTACTCAGAGAAACTCACACATAGAAAATGGAATCAATTTGTAATTATGTTCATTGTTCCTCAGAGTTAGATAGAGGTCTTGGCAAAAGTAAACTGACCAAGCTGGTCACTGTAAGGAGCTGGGGAGAAGCAGCCAATCTCAGAGATACTTAGAGCAAGAAAACCTGAGTCATCTCTGATGTGGTTACCAAGCTTGCCATCTGTTAGATCCTTGCAAACTTTGAGTGTCAGCATAGGAAATGGCAACCCATTCCAATATTCTTGCCTGGGAAAGGAAGAGAGGAAAGGGATGGCAACCTACTCCGGTGTTTTTGCCTAGGAAATCCCATGGACAGAGGAGCCTGGCAGGCTACAGTCCATGGGGTTGCAAAGAGTTGGACGCGACTTAGCAACTAAACACCACCACCACCTCTCACAGAGCCCTCTCTCCTATGACACAGGTGTAACTGTTTCATATGTGGACATATAGATCAGTGGTCCCCAACTCTTTTGGCACCAGGGATCAGTTTTGTGAAAGGCAGTTTTTCCGTGGACTTGGGGAGGGATGGTTTGGGGATGATTCAAGCACATCACATTACTGTGCATTGTATTTCTATTATTATTACATCGGCTCCACCTCAGAACATCAGGCATTAGATCCTGGAGGTTGGGGACCCCTGATCTAAAACACTTTATCGTCATCATATTTGTGTGAAAAATTGTACAGAACTATGTGAGGGAAAATAAAATAATCCTGCCATTCTTCCTAATTTTACCTTCTTGGCAAGTGTGAAGTCCTTTAATAGTTCCTCAGCGCTATTAATGATATGTAAACATCTCCATGTACTGTTACTATTACCGTACCAGAATGGGTCCAGACCATGCATGCCACCTGCTTTCTGCACTTAACTTCACAGACATTCCTCCAGTTGAATCTCCAATAACCCCAACTCAAGATTTTTAAGAGCTGCAGAATATTCCATAATTTAAAATAATATGTTCATGTAAAGTTTAAAAATAAAATAAAATTGGAAGAATAAAAAAAAAAAAAAAAAAAAAAAGCAAAAAAAAAAAAAAATAAAAATAATATGTTCAACAATGACCTAGCTTTTCTGCTATTCCCTCAAATTGTCTTAGATTCTTACATGTACTTTTGTTTTCCTGTTGAACAGATCCTCTCAAGTGAGGCTGGTGGCCAAATTTTAATAACTTTTGCTAGATGGTTCACGAACAAACAACTCATATTCACACAAACTGAATATGGGTACACAGGGCACCATAGCCAAAACTGCAGTGGGTGTTTTCACTCAATTTTGCCGATCAAATGGGTAAAAAGTGATATTGCATTATTGTTGTAAACTATATTTCCATAACTGTTAAAAAGGCTGAGTGTTTTTCATGAGGTTTGTCCATTTTAACTTAGGTTTCTGTGAATTGCCTGTTCGTATTGTTAATTTTTTCCCTGTTCAATTGCTTGCCTTTTCATTTTTTATCAAAATGTGGGTGCTCTTTGGTCTGTTATCCAGACATTGAAAGTTTGCTTTTGACTTCGTTGATACTGATTTTAGCCATATAAAATGTACTATTTCTCATGTATTAAGCTATGTCTATATTGATCTTTATGGTTTCTGCATTTTTTGACTTGCTTAGAAAGGGTCTATTGTGCCATTAGCTTCATGTCAATGTATGGCAAAACCACCACAATATTGTAAAGTAATTAGCCTCCAATTAAAATAAATAAATAAAATAACGGAAAAATCTATGATTGGGACTCAGGGTGTATGAGGAAATAAAACAATTTAGTGGGGTTACTATGAATTTTACATATATTAATAGTAATAGAAATGTCGGTATAATGATTGTTTGGGATAAGATTACAGGTGGTATTAGTGGTAAAGAATCTGCCTGCCAATGCAGGAGACAGATGCAAGAAATGCAGGTTCGATTCCTGGGTCGGGAAGATCCCCTGGAAGAGGAAATGGCAACCCACTCCAGCATGCTTGCCTGGAAAATTCCACAGGCAGAGTAGCCTGGTGGGCTACTGTCCATGGGGCTGCAAAGAGTTGGACACGACTCAGCTTTTATAATCAAAAAAGGAATGGAAAAGCCAAGAAGAAATTCAAACTAACTGGGACGGGGTGAAAGAAGCAAAACATTTTGCAAGTCAGCAACCATATGAAATGAGGAAGAAAATTCTTACAAAGAAAGGTACATGATGAATGTAAAATGGGAGGAATAAAACCAATTATGTCAGTTGTCACAGTAAGTGTAGGCAGACTGAATTTCATTATCAAAAGGCAGAGTATCAGATTTTTTTTTAAAAGTCCACCTGTAAGTTATCTGTGAAAATAAGTATATTAAACAAAAGAACAAAGATATTAAAAATGAAGGGCTGAGAAAAGATACATTGGAAAGACTCAAACAAGGAGAAGGAGGTACGGTATGCTAGTGTCAAATAAAGCAAAATTCAAGGCCTCAATCCTTGTCTTGGGAGGGGTTGGGAGGTCAAAAATTGGGAGTTAGGGCTGTCAAAGTAGTCAGGGTTTCAGGGGTTATGATCTGGAGCGAAAGGAAGAGGAAAACAGGAATGTAATGGTATGCGCCTCCTTTCCCTTTAAGGCATTTACCAACTTGTTAGAAGGACAGATTGGGAGGAAAAGACATATACACACTACTCGATATAAAACCGACAACCAATAAGGACCTATTGCTACAGCACCGGGAACTCTCTTCATACTCTGCAATGGTCTATATGGGAAAACAATCTCAAAGAGTGGATATACACATAACCATTTCACTTGGCTGCACCGCAGAAACTAACGCAGTATTGTAAATCAATTATGCTCCAGTGAACAACAGAAGGGTTAGCAGCAGCCTTACGGTGCGACGGAGACAAAAACTAGAGTTGAGAGCTCTTAAAAATGGAGACGGAAGTCATGTTCACCTGAGGTCGAGAAGGAATATATCCTAGGTATACGGGTAAAATGAAAATAGACCAGTGCTCACAAAAACTCATCCTAAACCTGGCTGGATTTAGGAGACCTAACCGCTAAAGTTAATGGACCCCTCTCTGAAGAATGACATCAACAACACAGTATGCACATATTTTTTTTCCAGTGTCTATATTTAATAACATTACCAGGCTTAGCAGCTGACAGAACCTAACAGAAAAAGACTCTAGAAAATAGAAATTCCCAGGTGACTCACATACCCAGATACCTGTGATTAATATTTAAGAAAACAGATGAAAACAGTTATTCCAGAGTACTTGCGTGTGTGTGTGTGTGTGCGCGTGCACGCGCGCTGTCGTGTCCGACTCTTTGCGACCCCATGGACTATAGCCCTCCAGGCTCCACTGTCCATAGGATTCTCCAGGCAAGAATACTGGAGTGGGTTGCCATTTCCTGCTCCAGGGGATCTTCCTGACCCAGGGATTGAACCCACATCTCTCGAGTCCGCTGCATTGGCAGGCAGGTGTTTTGTGTTTTTTTTTTAACCACTAGCGCCACCTACAAACTAGAATCTACAAAAAAGAATCGAGTGGGAATTCTAAAAACTAAACATGCTTGTAGCAAATTAAGAATACAAACATGGGCTTAACAGCCAATTAGAAATAGCTGGTGAGGGGATTAACAACCCAGGAGAAGAAAAGTCAGTAAAATGATCCACACTAAAGTATGAACTGAAAAGTGAAAAATGTAGAAAAGCATTTAAGAGTCATGTGTGCATGCTCAATTGTGTCCAACTCTTTGCGGCCCCATGGACTGTAGCCCGCCAGGCTCTTCTGCCCAGGGAATTTTCCAGGTAAGAATACTGGAGTGGGTTGCCATTTCCTCCTCTAGGGGGATCTTCCCAACTCAGAGATCTAACCCATGTGTCTTGCGTCTCCTGTGTTGCAGGACTCTTTACTGCACTGAGCCACCTGGAAAGCCCCTTAAGAGTCATAAACATGAATAAAAGTTCTATCATATGAGAAATTGGAATCTAAGAAGTAAGTGGAGGACGGGAGAGAGAATGGAGCAGAAGCAATATCTGAAAAGATAACGACCAAGATTTCTCCCAAACTGACAAAAGGCATTGAGCTACAAATTTAAGAATCCATACAAACACCACACAGGCTAAGGGCTTCCGTGGTGGCTCAGAGGCTAAAGCGTCTGCCTGGAATGCGGGAGACCCGGGTTCGATCCCTGGGTCAGGAAGATCGCCTGGAGAAGGAAATGGCAACCCACTCCAGTACTCTTGCCTGGAGAATCCCATGGAGTGGGGAGCCTGGTAGGCTACAGTCCATGGGGTTGCAAAGAGTCGGACACGACTGAGCGACTTCACTCACTCACTCAGGACAAGAGCAAAACTAACCCACACTGAGGTATATCATGGTAAAAGTGTTAAAATACAAAGGTAAAAAAATCCTATAGCTGCAAAGGGTGGTAAGAGGTGGTATATTATAAACAAGTCTGACAGCAAAGTTCTTACTAAGAAACAATATAAACTAGAACTTTAGAACATCATCCACAACTTGCTGAAAAAATATAACTCCCAAATTTGAACTCTATAATGAAAAAAAAATATGCTTAAAATGAAGGTGAAATAAAAATGTTTGTTATAAAAACAATAAAGCTGAAATAAACCTATGTGATATTCTGAAAGAAATTCTTCAGGAATTAGGACTATAAACCCAGGCAGAATCACAGAAGTGACAGAAGCAATAAATAGCAACAGAAAGGGTCAATATGTGAAAAACAAATACTAGGCGAACAGAACATTTACGATGACTTACAGGTTTTAAAAAGATAAATAGAAAGTAGCAAAAACAATACAAAGGATGGGGTGAACTGACTTAAATATGCTAAGGTCTTTGAATCATTTAGGAAGTGATAAAGTAGTTGTATTAGCCTCTTTTAGGGGAAAAGTGAATGTTATAATCACTAAAAGGATTTAGAAGATTGAGATAACTAACAGTTCTAGAAATGGGTATAATGAATTGACAATTCTTGATTAGTGCAAAAGAAGGCAAAAATGGAAAGCATCTGGAACATAGGAAAAATGGGAAATAAAATCAAGGTGGTCAATTTAAATCCAAATATATGTGGGTTACATTAAATACAAATAAAACAGTCCAATTAAAAGACAGACTGAATAAAAGAAAAACTTCATATGCTTCTTACAAGCAATGTACTTAATATTTATATATGAAGTCAAAAAGGAGTTTGGCAGTAACAGGATGGAATAGAATATATCTAGAAAATAAGACCCTAGAATACAACCTGGCATAGTTATACTAATTTCAGAAGAAGCAGACTTTAAAGCAAGAAGCATTGCATTTAATGATAATGAATCAATACAAAAGACAAACTTTGCACTCAGCTAATAACCCAAAACAAAGTAGAAAATGTAGATTAAAATGTTTAAAGAGGTTTGTGATATAGTTAAAGATACCATTTTAAAAGCCACCAGGATGAGAAAGATTTAGAATTAAATTCTATATAACCTTTAAAGCACATTCCTACTTAAATATTTCAGGATCTTAAGGGAAAAAAAGAAATCTCCCAAATTTAATAAAGCCACCAAAAGAAACCTTATAAGAATAACAAACCAGCTTCATTTATGAATATATTCCAGGCAAGCAAGAAAAGTTTGATATTCAAATCTGAAAGAAAACTAAATACATCAATAAATTGAAGGGGAAAAACTGAAATCTGTAGATGCTGAAAAGGCTTTAATAGGTAGAAGAAAGCACGTTAGACCACGCACCAAATTTCCAGCCTAAGGATTTAAATGTGCAACAACAAAAATCAGTGGAAATGAAAACATTAAAAAAGTAATTCAGGAGAATATTTATGCTACATTAAAATTCCATGCACAGAGGAGCCCGGTGGGCTACAGTCCATGGGGTCACAGAGAGTCAGACAATTGAGTATGTGCACATCTTCACTAGAACTGACTTTTTTTAAAACCTTTACCGACTCCTCAGCCATATCTCTCACAGATTTCTGGTACAGAGCCTAGGTAACCTCAGGGTTTCTTGTATTTTCTTATCTCCCTTCTCTGACCACATGGTCAGGGACCACAAAACGCGCATCCAAGGACATAGGAGCTATGCAATAAAAGTTTGGCCAAATGGATGAGTGATGGCTCCTGACTGTCTCCTTCACAACTCATTCCAGCCTGCCTGACTCCTGGGGTGATGGCTGGAAGGAGCAGGAAGCAGATTGTGCTTTGGGCAGTAGTAAGAGTGTTGGCTTTCAAATAGAATTGCCCTGGGGGGACTCCTGGTTATGAGCTATGTCATCCTGTGCAACGTCTTTCTCTGCAATTTATCCCCTGTAAGGTGCTTTGAGCGCTACCGTGTCTCTGGTCGCTGTGCAGAAATAGCCCTTATACTACTAGGGCTTCCCAGGCGGCACATGGTAAAGAATCCACCTGCCAGTGCAGGAGATGCAAGAGACACAGGTTTAATTCTTGGTCAAGGAAGATCCCCTGGAGTAGGAAATGGCAACCTGCACCAGTATTCTTGCCTGGGAAATGCCACAGGCAGAGGAGCCTGGTGGGCCATAAGCCCATAGGGTCTCAAAGAGTTGGACACGATTGAGTGACTGAGTACACACACACACACACCAACACCCACACCCACACACACCAGTGAAATCAGTAGCTCCCCAGGGCTTTTACATGCAGCTGAGATTGAGCACCACCAATCCTTCATTCTCTTGATCCCACTAGGATGAGTTCAAGACTGCACAGGCCCAGAAACTGCAAGCATATTTTGGGAGCAACATCTGTTTACTCAGGAAAGAATTTACCAAGTTCAGCAGTGACAGCAGGGTTTGGTGTCGGAAGCTTAGAGTCCTAGCCCTGGCACTAGTTGGAGAGGCGACCCAGGAAGCCACACACTTTCCTCCGCCCTGTTTCCTCAGTCCTTCAGATAAATAAAAAATAAGATCTTCCACTCTGTCTGCTTCAGACTGTATTGTGAAGCTTAAAATGGAGAATAGCTAGGACTTCTAAAAATGCTGAAATCACACCAATGCAGTTTGTTAATGTTCCCATCATGTTTGCTGCCCAGTTGTGTCCGACTTGTTGTGACTCCATGGACTGTAGCCTGCCGGGCTCCTCTGTCCATGGGATTTCCCAGGCAAGAATACTGGAATCAGTTGCCAGGCCCTCCTCCAGGGGATCTGCCCAACCCAGGGATCGAACCCGGGTCTCCTGAGTCTCCACTTCAGGCAGATTCTTTACTGTCTGAGCCACCAGGGGTGATCCCTTAAGTCAATTAAATAAGTTCCCATCATAATCGAGCACAATCTTTGCTATTCACTAGCTTTGGCCATTTTACTTTTTGAACCCATTTCCTCATCCATAAAACGGAGTTACCTCCTCTGCAGATGATGTATTTAACAGCAAGGCAAACCATAGGCCCTGAAAACCACAAAGCTATTCTATTATTGTGCTTGCTATCCCTGTGGTAAAGAATCCACCTGCCAGTGTAGGAGACCCAGGAGACTCAGATTTGATCTCTGGATTGGGACGATCGCCTGGAGAAGGAAAAGACAACCACTCCAGTATTCTTGCCCAGGAAATGTCTTGAGCCTGGCGGGCTATAGTCATGGGACTGCAAAGAGTTGGACATGACTGAGTGACTCAACAATAATTCATTTGCATTTTTCATCATTACAAAACTGTGAGTAGACTCCCACGAGTCCTTGATGGCAAGCCTGCCAACGAATCCATAGTTTCTCATGTGAGCAGACACTGGCAGCTAAGTGGTCCTGGTGGGACTGTGGTTTCCACTTGGCAACTTTAAAACTTAAAAAAAAGACTCCCAGGGAGTCTTTGGTTACGAACCACGCGGGCTGAGGTGATGGGTGCAATTCACTTAGCTGCCTGGGAGCTCTCTCTGGCTTCCACTACCTGGGCTTTTCTGACTATTAGGTGTCTGACAGAAAATCAATACTGGCAACAGGTGAAGGTGTGTAATCAGCCTAAGTGAAGTGGGTTGAAATCCTCTGGCATGTTGTATCATAACAGGATGAGGAAGCTTACGGAGGTGCTGGGTTCTCTTTGACTAAGTCCTGCCACCGTCTGTCATCCTTACCTCCCCCTCTGAGTTACGGTGCCTGGCACCTTTCTCTACCCACAGAAACTGTGCATTCTCCAGTATTGGGCTCTGTTTTCTTACATTGACCACAAATCCAGTGATTATAAATATTGAGGTCTCTGGGAAACTCAAGATTTAGAAATTCAGGCACTTGAATTTTGTGCATTTGAAAGCACAAGATAGGAAAAGTTTTTGAAGATGGCTATAGCACCATTGCTTCCCTGGTGACTCAGTGGTAAAGAATCCACCTGTGATGCAAGAGACGTAGGTTTAATACCTGGGTTGGGAAGATCTCCATGGAAAAGAAAACAGCAAATCACTCCATTATCCTTGCCTGGGAAATCACATGGACAGAAGATCCTGGCAGGCAACAGTCCATGGGGTTGCAAAAGAGTTGGATAGGACTTAGTGCTGAACACATGCATAGCACAGTTATTCTGATTTGAGTCTATCGGTGTACATGTATATTCTTACTTGTGCAAAACAATACAAATTTACGTTGTCAGCCTGTGACATTAACAGATTTTTCTTTCCTAAAGCAAAGCTGAGATTTACTATGCTATAAACATTATCTTGTAGCAAATAGAACGATTGAGGATGTCAGGGTTCAGCGCAAAAACCAACAAACAAAAAACCACAACAGAAGTCTACTTAGAAGGCATGAACTGTCATTTGAAGTGAGAGTCTGAAATACTGTTCCACTTACCCACTGATATCGTCCAAACAGCAATTATTTTCAGAAACGCCTTAGTTCTGGAGTTGAACCGGCTGTGATGGATGGGGTTCTGAATGGCAACATAGCGGTCCAGGGAGATAGCACAGAGATGCATGATGGAGGCCGTGGAGAAGAGCACATCCAGGTAAATCCAAACAGCGCAGAGCTTGCTGGGCAGAGGCCACCGGTACCCTGGGATGCAGAAGGTTAGCATTAGTGAATGACCTGGAGCTTCTCTGGCGTATGAAATTTACCCTGCTTGGATAGTTTTCATCCTGGGAAAAGGCACAGTTAACAGCAAAGGGCAACACAAGATACTTTCAGTACTTCAGAGGAGCCTGATGTCAACTGTACTGAAGTAGAGTAAGACTGCTCTGGTTGAATGCAAGATTTGAAAACTTATAGCTAGAATCATGCTGGTGTGTTGTGAACTCAGGCTGTTGTCTCTTCAGGGTTTCTCTTGTTTCGTCTCCTCTGCCTAACAATACCTACTTTTCTTTTTGTTTTTAATGACTTAGGTTGGGAGTTATGATGTACTTTGGGTTCCTCTATCAAATGGAGAATTCCATGGACAGGGGAGCCTGGTCAAAGAATCCTATAGCTACTTATTTATTGACTTACTTTTTTTCAGACTGTAGGTTTTCTGAGGTTAGGCCACCTCTTAGCCATTATTACAATTGCTCAGTCTTGCACAGTGATGGCATTTAGCAGTCTGCCAAAAATGCTATTGGTGTGAATGAAGAAATGTTTAAAAATCCAGACTGGGCATGTGTGCATGCTAAGTTTCTTCAGTCGTGTCTGGCTCTGGGCGACCCCATGGACTATAGCCCACCAGGCCCCTCTCTCCCTGGGATTCTCCAGGTAAGAATACTGGAATGGATTGCCATGCCCTTCTCCACAGACTGGGTATATGCCTTCATGAAAATGAAGCTTCCCTAATAATGCTTTGGGGATTAAACTCAAACTGCAGGGACGTGAGGTGGGGAAGGAGGAATGAAGATAATGATGAAGAAAAGGATGGTATTCTTCTGAGAACTGTTTCAGGGAAATGATGCTTAAACTTGAAGGAGCCTCAGACTCTCTGAGGTGGTTTCTTAAAATGAGCCACTGGAGCCCACCTCCAGGTGTTCTGATTCTATGCATGTGCAGTGGAGCAGGAAGAATTGCATTTCTAGCAATTTCCCAGCTGGTACCGATGCTACCCGTCCAGGAGCCACACTTGGGCAACCACTACCTAGGGCAGTGGTTCTCACCCGGGGGTGCACATTAGAATCAGTTGGACAGCTTTTCTGGGGGTCCTGATATCCAGGACTCCGGGAGTTGGTGATGGACAGGGAGGCCTGGCATGCTGCGATTCATGGGGTCGCAAAGAGTCGGACACAACTGAGCGACTGATCTGATCTGATCTGATATCTAGGAGGGTGGGTGGAAGTTGGATCTCAACATTAAATTGACTTAAAGCTACCCAAAGGATCCACTGTGAGATGCAGGGCAGGAAGTCACCTGCTATATTAAGAAGATAGGATATGTCTGAGGGACACACAGTCTCCTGTATCTGTTTTAGAGGGAGATCAAATGGCTATAGGAACCTTCATTAGTTTTGATGACAATCTAAGCCGTGGTGTTAGATCTGGACACATGTTAAGAAGGAAAATTATGAAGACCATCTTTCCCCATGCTCTGGACCCACAAAGCTGAACAAACTCTCTATCCACAAACTATCTCTACCAAGATGCCACCACTGATGTTTAGAAAAGTTAAAGTGCAGGAGACAAGTCTGACGTGGAGCCTTTCATGCTACATGCAGAGAGCTTGAGCTCCAAGGAGAGCCCAGTGCCTGGGAGGAAGCCACCCTCTGCCTGGTCGGAACTGATGCTGACCGTGGGAGGAGTTTTCTCTGCAAGGAGGCAGCGGGGGACCGTAGTCTGGGTTTCCGTGGTGGGGATACTGCTACTGCTAAGTCACTTCAGTCGTGTCCGACTCTGTGTGACCCCATAGATGGCAGCGCACCAGGCTCCCCCGTCCCTGAGATTCTCCAGGCAAGAATACTGGAGTGGGTTGCCATTTCCTTCTCCAATGCATGAAAGTGAAAAGTAAAGTCGCTCAGTCGTATCCGACTCTTAGCGACCCCATGGACTGCAGCCCACCAGGCTCCTCCGTCCATGGGATTTTCCAGGCAAGAGTACTGGAGTGGGTTGCCATTGCTTTCTCTAGTGGTGGGGATAAGGAGGGGGCATTTCTGTGGAGTCTGGGGACCAGCCAAAGGAGAGGCACGTCTCTCGATGGGAATCAACTGCGCACAGAGCCGTGGCCACCAGGGGGCGCCGTTGCACCCCGAGCCGGCGGCGCCGGGCTGGACTCGACTTGCTAACCTGGCTGACTGCTGCCAGCCCCACTCGCCGCTCCGGAGTACCTACCCTTCCCCGCCTCTCACTCAGGCTTGGGTTCCCAGATGGGCCCTCTGGGAGTCATCTCCCACTCCTGGAGTTTGCCTTCCACGTGGCAGGGTTTTAGGAAGCGGGAACCTCTCCCGGATGTCTGGGAAATGACAAGCGAATTTAATCAGATCATCCTGGTGTGACATTTTGAGTCGTCAAGCGGGGGCTGGCCTTGCAAGGAGCGCTGTGGACCCTGTGCAAACCCGATGCCCACGCTCCCTTGCTCACCTCCTTCCTCCTCCATACTCCTTGGGGATGGATTGATACACATATTTTAGCTCTTAAGACATAGCCAGAAAAATCCCTTCTAACAATGTCCATAACCTGTTTCTAGCTCTGGGTGACCGGCTGGTGTGCCTGAGTCAGCACTCTCAATATTCTCCCCTCCTCTTCCACTTTTAAAGGGAGGAATCTGGCTGTATTACTCATAATTTGGAAAGAATATCACATTCTGCTTCCCGCTGAAGTCGTCCCAGTGTTTGCTGAATTGCTGAGAGGTTTGACTCTTTCAAACTCCACTGAGAAGAAGCAAGATGAATCTCTTCCCCTGTTTCCCACCCTCCTCCAAACAATTCGGGAGGAGTTTATTCATATGCATTTTTAAAGAGCTGAGGGGTAGAATTCAAATGCACACCTCCAAATTAATGCGGCTTCAGGCAGGGAACAATTAAAATTGGTGTAAGTCATTTATTCTAATGGAGACGCTGCATATTTTAACATTGAACCCACTGCACCACGAATGTTCTCTCTGTAAATATTCCAAGGGAACTGGGAAGGTTTTACCACTCCATTAGAAGTGCTGAAAGCAGTGTGACCAAGATCAAACTGGCCTGTCTTGAAGGCTGGGATATTTGGTTGGGAATATAAAGGCTTGAAAACCAAATGGATTCAGATATGACAGATGCTCTTGCTCTAGGACTGTCTTGCTGCTGCTACTGCTACTGCTAAGTTGCTTCAGTTGTATCTGATTCTGTGCGACCCCATCCCTGGGATTCTCCAGGCAAGAATACAGGAGTAAAACATATGTGCTTTTAAGCACAATGCTTTATCTCCCTACGTAAACTGTATATGTTTCAAAGCACAAAACTCTCCAATGATCACAGTGTACAGGTTGTCTGATCTTTTAAAATGTGATCTCATTTTAAAATTTAAGTAGTGTAACATGGTAGCCCCTCCTCCATAAACAAAGCCTTACGCTTAGTTGGTCCCCTGAGCCCGGACTCATCTGCTAATGACATGCACGCGTTTTGTTACCCATGTGGGTACAGCTAGGAAGCAAATGCCACTCACCATAGAGGATGGTTAACGTGGACACGGGCATGACCAGGAAACCCAGCAGCATATCAGCTATGGCGAGTGACATCAGGAAATAGTTGGTGGCATTCTGCAGCTTTTTCTCTAGGGACACTGCCATGATGACGAGTATGTTTCCGGCAATGGTTAGTATAATCACTACCGCTGTCAACAGAGCAGACCAGTTCTTTTCCTGGAGATGAAGTAAGGAGAAGCAGGGTGGTGAGAGACAGCCCTCACAGGAAAGGTTGGTTCGATTTTCTGAGTCCACGGTCCAGTTAAATGCATTCGAAGTGTTACCTTCTCCGGAGTTAAAGTCAGTACTGTAGAGCCTTGTGTCAGCATGTAATTGCATTAAGGAGTTCGTAGTTGAGCTCAAAGAAGTGTTTTCTTCACAGAGAATATCCATTTCTAAGCCGGAACTTGTAGCAGATGAAGTGTAAGAAAAACCTTACCGGTTACAGGCTCTGGTCACCATTCAGCTTTATGTCCCCAAGCTCTGTCACAATGAGGCTGGCGTATGTGCTGGGCTCCATCGGTTGGCTTTTCTTCTTCCATTATTACAATAGTAGCTAAAGAACTGCGGTGGCTTCTTTATAGTGCTTTCCTTCACAGTTTCAGAAGAATCCTCTGTCTAGCTTCTTTTCTTTTTTCTCTCCAAAGTAAGATCAGAAAAGCAGCATGAACTTTTAAGAGAGAGGTTGCTCAGTTTTGAGGAGTCAGGGATAAAAATGTGATCCTGGCCAAAAAAAAGAGAAAAGTTTTGTTAACTACCAGGACTGTCATTTAGCTCTATCTCATTCCATTGGTTACACTGATCATACTAGTTTAGCCACAGCAGCATTAACATAGCATTCGATCCCAAACAGTGGGGCTTCAGGCAGCCTACAGTACCGGCAGGCTATTAAAAACACATCCAGGGTTAACCCCATAGTAAGTATAGTGGTACTTCGGGTTATAGTTGTCAGTCTTGGGTTGCATTGCCCCGGCTGCCTTCAGGAATTTCAGCTTGTATTCTGTGGCTTAGTTAATCAAAGAAAAGGGGAAAGAAAAAAAAAAAAAGTCTTAAGGATCATCAACTTTCCACACTGGGAATTCTCATCGAAACAATTCCATGGCGGCCAAGCAGCCTTTCAAGCCAGAAAGGCTTGAAAGAAAGAAAGAAAACGACACAACCGTAAAATACAGCAAGCCGGAGAACACGGCAACTTACACGGGTCCTCAGGGTCCGCCCGGGAGACACGCTTGGCTCATCTGTGACTCTCTGCATCTCTCCTGGTGATCAAGCCGGCAGAGAGAGCCCCTTCTCCCCGAGCGGCCACTGCCAGCATCATAGTAATTCGATTTCTGTTTTGCTGACTTCAAAACTGTCTGGGAGAGTCGAGCCAGTGCCAGCGTTGCCAGGTCCGCGGCGGCTCCCTCTGCCCCCGCCCGGCTGGGTGCTCCCTCCCTTCCGCGGGGCTCGCCGGGCCGGGCGCGCGGAGACATGGTCCCCGGCCCCACTCGGAGCCGAGCGGACCGCGTCGCGGGCTACCAGTGGGCAGAGCCGCTCGCTCCAGGGACTCCCGCTTCCCCGGCAAGGGACTTGCTCCCCACCGCCGCCTGGTTCACTCCGGCAGCCCTCCCTCTGTCTATGTCATAAACTGCAAGGTAGCAACAGTCAGGGAGGGCGGACCAGAAGGGCTGTTTTTTTTTTCCCCCCATTTGCTACATATTAACAGTGGGAAGTTTTCTTTTTCTTCTTTTTTTTTTTTTTTAATTTTAAAGAGAGAAACGGGAGAAATCGCCTTTGGTACAGATTCCTAAGGCAGGTAAGCCTCACTGTAATACTGTTTAGGGTGAAGGGTGAAGAGAGAATGTAAATAAAGGCGGAGAATGGTATTTCCTCGGAGCGCTGGTGTTTCCAGGCAGAGAGCTTATTCCTGAAGTGGCATTACTGACATCCGTGATTTGGGCTCAGAATGGCTAGCAGATTTTTGGTAATAACGCTGAGAAGCTCTTAGTACTATTTTTTTTTCTTCAAATTTTTAAACACACCATTCAACTAGCTTATTTTCTTCAGCAGAAATATACCCCCTAGAAGTAATCCAATACCTCACACAGGGAAGAGAATAAGTTTTTCCAGAGATAACACTAACGAATCACCTTTACTTGTAAGAAAGCCCCTTCTCAGATTTTTAAAGAAGGCAGATATGTCAGGAATCTCTGTCTATGTATCTTAGTTTTACAGATGGGAAAATGGATTCTTTCCTGAATAGTTGAGGTTTTCTAGGTTTCTGTTCATCTTTTTATTCTTTACGTTTTTCTTAGCCAAATACACCTCCTCTCTCATTCCTTCATGTTTTTGGCCAAAACTGTACCTTCACGGTGGCTTTGCCTCAGATATTTAGTTGTCCAGCAGGCCCTTTTATCTCTAGCTTGGGAGATGTTGGCCTGAGCATCTTAATCTCCCCTCTCCCATTCTGCCCCCACCTTTTCCTGCTTATTTCCATCCTTCCACTTGGTTAAAGAATCACTGTCTCTCAGACAGCTGGCTATTTTCCACATCTCTTCCCTCCTTTTCACTGCCTGATCTTAAGAAGTCTCCAGGGCCACCTCTGTGTACACATTTCTCAAATCTCTTCTCCAGCCTACAACCCTCACTTCTTTGATTAAAGGCTGTATCATATTCTCCTGGGCTTCCCTGGTGGCTCAGACAGTAAAGAGTCTGCCTGCAATGCGGGAGACTGGGGTTCGATACTTGGGTGGGGAAGAGTCCCTGGAGAAGGAAATGGCAACCCACTCCAGTATTCTTGCCTGGAGAATCCCATGGACAGCGGAGCCTGGCGGGCCACAGTCTGTGGGGTCTCAGACAGTCAGACAGGACTGAGCAATGAACACTTTCACTTTTTCATTGTCTCCTGGGCTGGAGCAGGAATCCACCCCCTCTGCCTCCCTGTCTTCCTCCGACTCCTCTGCTTCCCTTGTAGGGATGGGGTGGGGTGGGGGGTGATTGCCACATATTGTAGAGCCAGCTATGGAGAGAGCATGGGCTTTTGAATCAGAGTTCCCCAGGTTTGAACCACAGCTCTGTTACTCACAAGGAGTAGAACCCCAGACAGTCAAGCTGCTTCATTTTCATTTAGTAAAACTAAAATGTGATAAGGAGTAGAAATGTTTAGCCTATGTTTTTAATTCTTATTAGTATTCTTACTGATATTACTTTGTGCCAACATTCCTTCCGTCTCCGTAGGGCACGTGGCTCCTGTCTTTGTCCATCCCCCACTGCTCCCACTTTTCAGGCTGGGTCTTTTGTTCACCTCCCACCAGCAGCCTACATGCAGATGAATTTGTCAATTTCTGATGATTTTTAAGCATTTTTACTCTAGTTCACCGTGTCTGGAATACTCCCCCACCACTTTTGTGTCCATTTCGCAAATTGCTACTCAGCTTTCAAGGCTCAGTTCCAATGTTATGTCCTCTGAATCCCAGGCCAACCGTTACCGCCTGTGTGATGTGGGTGAAGTTACTAACCTCTCTGTGCTGTGACTTCCTCATCTGTAAATAGGACGTAATAATAACACCTACCTCCGAGGATTGATTTGAGGGTTAAGATTCGTGTATTTGCCTGGAACATTTTACACCCTCAGTAAAGGTTAGTTGCTGTTGTTACTATTGTTGTTTAGCTTACTGTTAGAAAGCTTTCCATGCATTTTTTCCATGGAGGCAGAGACTACAACACCTTC
This sequence comes from Bos taurus, assembly GCF_002263795.3. NCBI lineage: Eukaryota > Metazoa > Chordata > Mammalia > Artiodactyla > Bovidae > Bos > Bos taurus. The sequence continues at coordinate 16,844,280 of NC_037339.1, forward strand.
TATTTGAATGTGTCTCACATTGCATGCAAGCGCTGGAAGGGCAAAGACTATGTTTTTATTATTCATGGTATATATAGTTGGTTCTTAGATGTATTTGTGGAATGAATGAATGATTTATAGTCACTTGTTCACATGTCTGTCGTCTTTATTAGATGGTGAGCTTCTTATTCATCTCTGTACCTTCAGTACCAAACACAATGTCCCCTAATGGGATGTCCTTGGTAGATGCATTGTTAAGGAATAAATGAACTGATTCAGGGAGAAAATTCTAACTCCTTTTTCATTGTTTTATCCAACGGGATACTAAATTAATTTTATTTATAAAAGGCAAAGGAAGCAACAAGGTCCTACTGTGTAGCATAAGGAACTATATTTAATATCATATAATAAACCATGATGGAAAATAATATGAAAGAGAATATATATTTACATACATACATATGTATATATTATATATGTATGTATATATGTATATGTATGCATATGTGTCTATATATAACTGAATCACTTTGCTGTACACCAGAAACTAACACAACATTGTAAGTCAATTATATATCAATTTAAAAATTAAAGTATAAAATTGAATCACTTTGAAAATCACAAATGAAAAGAAAGGCAAAGGAGAATATATTAAAAAAAGAAACACTTTAGTGTTGGAAAGTGACTCTAAAGCTTTTTGATGCTAAATCTTGTTATATTGAGTGCTGTGTTATCAGTCTTAAAGCTCATGTTCTCAGACCATTATTCTACCTGAAAAAAGCTGGGCTTCCAGTCATGGTAAAGGTAGTCGTGTGAGTTTCTTGATATATAGTTTATATTATGAGGGAATTCTATTAGTAACCATCTGAGATAATTTGTAGTTTTTATTGCAGTTTCATGAAATCTTTTAAGGACCAAACAATATGGGCAAAATCTCAATCCTTGGCTCCTGGTACTTAAATAGAGCTTGTTTATTAATAGCGTGAGAATTAGACTTGGTCAGGATGGTTTCTTGCAGATCAGACACCCCTTTGGGCCTGGTGAAAAGGGTGTGCCCTGGCTGCTGTTGTGGACACTGTGGTGGGACTCATTTCTCCCTTCAGGGCTAAGGCTCTCACTCTATCTGCTGCCGGAAGTGTTGGCAGCTGTCAGCTCTCAGCTGATCCCTCCCCTCTTCCAGAGTGCCCCACCTTTGTGGTGGTTACATCACAGTTAAAGTCCTCCCCCTGTCTGGCCCTGCTTCCCTACAGCTGTTGGTCTGGAGCTTTCCCTAGTGAATCTACACACAAGTGTTCCTGAGGAGCCCAAGCTAAGACTTCCAATTTTAAACTTGCGTTTCAGCGCCTTTATGCCACTTAAGGAAGACTTGCATGTTTTACAGAGACAGAAAGATAATTATTGACTATATGGATGAGTGCTTTCTTGCTACTAACTTGGAGTTCTTCAATAGATACAGACGGTAAAGCGTCTGCCTGCAATGCGGGAGACCTGGGTTTAATTCCTGGGTCGGGAAGATCCCCTGGAGAAGGAAATGGCAATCCACTCCAGCACTCTTGCCTGGAAAATCCCATGGACAGAGGAGCCTGATAGGCTACAGTCCATGGGGTCGCAAAGAGTCGGACACGACTGAGGGACTTCACTTTCACTGTCACTTAGGTAGTAGAGATAGGGTTTACTGTCTAATTATTGCCAGAAGGAATTGGGAGGTCACTAATATAAAAATGAAATTTATTATTTTGGGCAGAGGTACTCCAGTACTTAATTGGACTTTCTCTAAGTGTGCGTTTTGCAACTAGTTTATTCTGGGGGATTCACTAAAAAACGTTGATTTTTATGTTTTCAATGACTGACATTGTATTCATGGCCCTTGTGTGAATTTTTCCAGGCTAAAGTTACTGGGTTCTGAAATATTCATGCCTTATAAATGTTAATATATGTAAGAAAAAATAAAGTTCTTTGAGCAGTTGAGTCTGGAACATGCAGTATCCTGTAGCCTCATCTTAGGACTTTACAGTGCACGTGCTAAGTCGCTTCAGTTGGGTCTGACTCTTTGCAAGTCCATGGACTGTAGCCCACAAGGCTCCTCTGTCCATGGGATTCTCCAGGCAGGGATACTGGAGTGGGTTGCCCTTTTCTCCTCCAGGGAATCTTCCTGACCCAGGGATTGAACCTGGGTCTCCCACATTGCAGGCAAATTCTTTACCACTGAGCAGTGCACAGAAGCGTGTTAAGGGCTCTGAGAGATCCTGCTGTGAAGGCATTTGTTTTCTGTTTTTCCCACTCCCCTTCCAGCCCCCAGAGTACTCACTGCAGGAAACCTCTATGTGTTTAAATCACATTATATTTTGCGTTCATTCAATTGTTAAGATCTGAAATGGTTTAATGCATTTTGATAAATATATACCTTCATGTAACCGTTACTCAAATCAAGATCTCTACCGTTCCCACCATGGTGCAACTTCCCTTTTTTGGACCTTCATTTAAATGGAAGCATGTAGTACGTGCTCATTTGGCGTCTGTCTTATTTTGCTTAATAGCATGACTGTAAGAGTCATTCATATTGCTGTGCAAGTATACTGATTTTTTTCTTTTTAGTAGATTGCAATCTGGGAAACTTAAATGGCCGGGATGTCTGGGGTAGTCACTCATTTTTATTCAAAGAAGCATAGACTAACTAGCTCCTTCTTTTGTCTGTCCTTTTATGCTTTATTTTTAAAGACAGCGGCCGCTTTAACCTCCACTTAGTTGTATCTGATTTTGTGCTGAATTGGCAGCATAGAATTTATTTATTCCATGTTCTTTCTTCAGAATATGCCCCTGAGATTTCTATTACTCAAATCTTACTAATCGTCTAAGAATGAGAAGAAAAAAAATATTCACAGATTTCCCAAGTGGTGTGTAATCAGTCCATCATTTCCTTTGGATGTTCCAGTTTTGAGGTTTGGAACAAGCCAGGCCCCCTGACCACTGCACGCTTGGAAAGCAGGGTCCTGTGTTGCCTTCTGTTAATGCCACTGGCATGTGTGAAAAGAAACCACTACTTGAAATGAGCTAATGACCCTGTCGTCTGTCTTTTCAGTTTGCCAACACGGGTGTCTAGTTTTAATAATACTCATTAATTTCACAGATAAAAAGTAAGTGCTGTGTCAGACAGTTTGAGGAGCTAGTACTGTGAAGATGGACAGTATTTCTGCCTTAATTCATTTGCTTAAGGAGTTTTTGGTGGTGGTAAGCATAAGTATGGAGTTGAGGTATAAGCTTGGCTGTCCGTGATATGTTGATGGTACCTGAAGTCTGAAGCTTGGTGAGATCGGCCAGAGAGTGAATGGGATTATGAAAGCAGAGAGGTCTGAGGGCTGAGCCCTGGATTACTCCAGTCAGGGAGGTGTAGAGGGACAGTCAAGAGGGCTGCATTTTTGTTGGAGAGTCTAGGGGAGCTTAGATCTAATCTTATTTTCCAGTTTCTAGAGGACATCTGTGCTCCTTGGCTTCTGTAGCCCCTTCTTCCATCTTTAAAGCTAGAGGCTAGAAGGTGATTTCTTCTCATGCTGTCACCACCCTGGTTCTCTGAAGCTGAGAAAGAGTCTCCATGTTTAAGGGTTTGTATGATTAGATTGGGCTCACCTAGACAAATGCAGACTACTCTCCCCATCTCAAGGCCCTTAGCCTTAAACACACCTGTGAAGTTGTGCTTACCATTTTAAGGTACCATAGTTACAGGTTTGGAGGACTGAGACATGGGCATCTTTGGGGATCATTACTCAACCCACATCACAGTACTTTAAAGAGCAAAGGTTATGACAGAGAAGAACAGAAGCCTTGGACCAAGCATGCCAACATTTATACTCTAAATCTTAAGGGTTTGAAGGATTCAAGCAAACAAAAAAACCCCTTTGAGAAGTGGTAAGACGAGCAGGTGGAAAAGGCGGAGTGGCAACTCACTCCAGTGTTCTTGCCTGGAAAATCCCATGGATGGAGGAGCCTGGTAGGCTGCAGTCCATGGGGTCGCTAAGAGTCGGGCATGACTGAACAACTTCACTTTCACTTTTCACTTTCATGCATTGGAGAAGGAAATGGCAACTCCAGTGTTCTTGCCTGGAGAATCCCAAGGATGGGGGAGCCTGGTGGGGTGCCGTCTATGGGGTTGCACAGAGTCGGACACGACTGAAGCGACTTAGCAGCAGTAGCAGCAGCAAGACAAGCAGGAGAGTCCCATGTCATAGAATCCAACAGAGGAAAGTGTCTCAAGAAAAAGAAAAAGGCCAACTCTTAACTCTACTCGTATATAAAATAAAAATGAAAAAAAAAAAGAGGCCAACTGAGAAGTGTACCATCTTGAGATGCCTGTTTAGATGAAAGCATTGAGGAATCCATTGATTTTGGCAACACAGGTTGGTTGGTGACCTTACTAAGAAATAAGAACAGTTTCACTGAAAATGTTAAAGTATACAAGAACGATGTGGTGAGTGGATTTTGTCCTGAGAGTGTGAGGTGGAAGGATATAAATAGTAAGTTACATAATGTCTACAAGTGATAGGTGTTAGAAGAAAATAAAGCCTGGGATAGGGACTGGAGTAGATTTGTAATGGTAGGTGGTCAGAGAAGGCTTTATGGGAAGCTTGTATTTGATCAATGACTTGAAATAGAATGATTCGGGCATATATATGGGGAGTGGGTGAAGAATGTTTAGCAAGTTTTTCTCCAAGTGAAGACCTTGAGGTGCTGGGGCAAGCCTGGGATGGGTGAGAAAAAACAAGGAGGCCGGTGTGGCTAGAATAGCATGAGTGGGCTGGGAGTTCTGTGGAGAACCTTACACAGGCCAGAGAAAGGATTTGGCTCATCCTTTAGTGACATGGGAAGCCATTTGATGTGGGTGGGAGTATGCCATGCTCTTAGATACATTTAAATTGATCACTCTGGCTGCTTTGGGAACAGAATAAGGTGAGGGCTAGGTAGTGGGTAGGAGGGAAGCAGGATGTCCATTTCACGTGAGAGGATGGCGGCTTGGACTAGGGTAGTAGTAATGGGTTTGTGAGAAATGGTCAGATTCTGTGTATATTTTGATGACAGTGTCAAGAGTACTTGTTGATGGATAGATAGGATATGGCATATGAGAAAGAGAGGTTACTAGGTTTTTTAGATCTGGATAGCTGGAAGGATGGAATTGCCCTTCATTGAAGTGCCTCAAGGGAGAGCAAGTTTTGGGTGAATATCAAATCAGTTTTGGACGTGTTAAACTTAAGATGTCTTGTGACCAACAAGTGACTATGCTGTATACAAGGGTCCAGATATACAAGGCTACAATGTAAATTAGGAAATTGTCAGTGTATGGATGATGTTGAAAGACATGAAATAGGGTGAGATTTTCCAAACATCTGAGCAGACAAAGAAGCAGTTGGACAGCTGAATCCAGGGATACCTCAATGTTTAGAGGTGAGTAAGAACCAGTCAGGGAAGCTACGGTGTAGGCATGGTGAGGAAGGAGGAAAAACAGAAATATTCTCTTCGCTTAGTCTTAGAAGCCAAGGGAAGGAGATATTTCAGGGAGGAGAGAAGGCAAAGGAAAGAGCATTTAGCTTTAAGAGTCATATAGTTGAAGAGCATTTCATTACGTGGGAAGTTATTCATGTGTCAAATAAGAGCAGGATAAAAATTCCATAGAGTGTGACCTCAGCCTTAAAAAACACGTATGCATGATCCTAGACCAAAAGGAAATGCATGAAAGCATTCATAGTAATCATCTAGGTCAAGAGTTAGAGTCATTTTTTCTTGTTTATGTTTACTTTGGATTTGATAAATTCTCTGAAGCACGTATGTGTTAGGTTTATAAACAAAATTATTTTAAAATATTTAAACTAATTAAAGGTCATAAGAAGAGAACCAGGAATGATCTTATGTTCTGAAGATGACTGAGATACACTGGCTTCAAGGTGAGATGTTAAAAAAAATAGCTTCTCTTTTAAGCATGGCAGTTGTATTATTCAAGATTATTGTTGGTAAATGGGAGAAATCCAAGACAAAGAAGCATCAAAGGAGATTCTTATGTAATTGAAAAGTCCAGGGATGGAACTGATACTTCAGGCATGGCTGGATCCAGTGGCTAAAAAGATGCAGACTATTTCTGTCTCTGAAATCTATTTTCCTCTCAGTTAACCTGATTCTCTTGGGCTACACCTGACTTCTTTCATGAAGCTGGGAAAGATGGTTGTTGGTGGTTCTGAATTTACATAATTTATGATTTAACTTTATAATATTCCTATATTACCTGCAGGAAAGACCCTGATTGGACCTGCATGGGTCACATGCCCATCTCTAAACCAGTCATGGTGGCTAGGGGAATGAAAAGTGAGTCGCTCAGTTATGTCCAACTCTTTGCAACCCCCTGGACTATACAGTCCATGGAATTCTCCAGGCCAGAATACTGGAGTAGGTAGCTGTTCCCTTCTCTAGGGGCTCTTCCCAACCAAGGGATCAAACCGGTCTTCTGCATTGCAGGCAGATTCTTCTGGTTGGGGGAATGGAGCCCTTGAATTGGTGGCCAGTCTGGGACCTGTACCTGCCCATACCTGTTGGGAGAGATGAGGGCAAAGTGATTGACTATTTCATGGGGACTGTATGGAATGGACCCCTTTGTCAAATAAAGATTTCTTGCCCAGACTAGTAAAACAATGACTATCCACTGTTAGTGGAAGGTAATACTTGGCTTATCCATTTTTCTTTTTTTTTGCTATGTGTTTTTATTCCATCAGACTGGCTCTGGTGCCCAAGTCATACTTAGGTACTTTAAGAGACATGGCATATATTTCAGGTCATGAGGCCACTTGGTACATTCTCACTGGAGAGGCAAATAGTACTCCAGTTGGTCAGTGTCTGAAAAGTGTAAGTTTGTTTCCTGATATATCTACTTTGCTGCTAAGTCACTTTAATCATGTCCGACTCTGTGCGACCCCATAGACGGCAGCCCACCAGGCTCCTCCATCCCTGGGATTCTCCAGGCAAGAACACTGGAGTGAGTTGCCATTTCCCTCTCCAATGCATGAAAGTGAAAAGTGAAAGTAAAATCGCTCAGTCATGCCGGACTCCCAGCGACCCCATGGACTGCAGCCTACCAGGCTCCTCCGTCCATGGGATTTTCCAGGCAAGAGTACTGGAGTGGGTTGCCATTGCCAGGCATATCCTAGAGTTGGGAAAAATGAATATATTATTACTTAGATGCTCACTATACAGCAAAAGGATAACCTTTTTCTTAAAAAAAGACAAGAAAGCTATTGTGAGGCAGTGTTTTTGCTAGTCTCAAAGAATTGCCTTCATAAAGTTCTACATACATCTGTTGGTTGAATCTCAAAGATGTTTGAGCATGATTCCAAATTTTGTCTCAACTGTGGGCATAGACACCCAGTTGATTTGTCTATGGTATGTGCTGAAGGAATATTCCAGGCAAATTTACTTCTTATTCATAACTAGGGAACGCAGTGAGCCAGACTAAACCCCGTGGGTTGTGAGGGTTAATTTGTTGGGTCAGAGCCATGCCTAACAGCCTCTTGGACAATTCTTCTGTCTTCCACTCAAGTTCTAGATAAGGCAGTCGGGGTGGGGAGATGGACGGTTGAGGTACTTTCCAAGAAACAGAAACACTTTTGGTCAATTTTCCCAAACTAGTGCTATGAGAAAAACAGCCTGTGAGAGAAAAATACACTGATCTAAAAGGCAAATAATCAGAGCTCACTGCTTGGAATAGATTATTTAACCTCTTTGTTCCTCTCAATGAAGGCTGTATCTTTTATTAAATAGCACTTATGTCCTAATCGTGACCTTGGTCTTGACCCAGATTGGAGCTCTCCCTTCTTTGTGGTGAGTGGCCATGTGGCAGAAAGGGAGTCTTGGATTTTGATGGGATGAAATGAGTGGATTGTACACTGGGTTCGTCAGTTCCAGTGGGTTCAATAGCCCGTCAAGATGAAGTATTGACTTCCTCAGAAGTGTAGCAGAAAAGGCAAGTTTTCACCTTCATGAGGTCACTTTTTAAAGCCAAATTATTGTTTCCTCTCTTCGCCTGATATTGATAATTCAGGCAGTTAAACTCCTCAGGGCCTTTTATAAAATATCTGGTAGGGCCCCATAAACTACTGAAATGGGAAAGAACGTTACCGCGATGTAGCTTCTCCTAAGGCCATGCTATCCACTGAGATACAGTTACTCTTTCTGTTCTATTTTCTGTCTCAAGTTACTCTGGACTGTGTTTTCCAGGATAAGGCACGCTATAAGTCACTTCAGTCATTTCCGACTCTTTGTGACCCTATGGACTATATAGGCCACCAGGTTCCCCTACCCATGGAATTTCCCAGGCAAGAACACTGGAGTGGGTTGTCATTTCCTCCTCCAGGAGATCTTCCTCATCCAGGGACCAAACCCACGTTTCCTGTGTCTCCTGCATTAGCAGGTGGGTTCTCTTCCACTGAGCCATTTGGGAAGCCTAGATTATATATATATATATATATCTACTAAAACTTTAATTATATGTATAACTTTAACAAATTTGGGCAATAGAATTCTAGTGAAGGGTACACTATGATTCACTTGACTGGTCTCTTCTTGTTAAACAGGCTAAATCATGTCTTAGTATTGAAAATATTAAATTTCAAAGATACTACAAAATACCTATCTAAAATAATATACTAACTTATATTTCTACAAACAATTTATTAATATTTTCCCCACATCTAACACAGGGTTCTTTAAATTGGCAGCTCGAACATTTTCACATTTTATGAACCACTGTTGGGCTCTAATAAAACGACTCACTATAAAAGAGAATTATTCTAATGAAGGTATCTGTGAATATAATGTCTGTGAAGTATTGCTGCTTATGAAAAATTTCTTTTCATATGTCTGTTAACTTTCAAGGCCTAAGAAATATAACAGTTTTTGGAAGCCACAATCTTATCCACTTAAAACCCTGACTTCTCCTTGGAGTATCTTTATCCCTCAGTTGGAGATTCTCTGCTTTTACCATTTCCATCAATGTTTATTTTAAGTGCATTTTAGAAACTTGGTTCCACATAATTTCTCTACAAAGATCAAGTGCTTTCCTCTAGATAATTTGCCATAAAGAAAAGTCAAAGGCTGTAATGTATTTGGAGAAAATAACTTCACGTACAAATGCACCGTGAAAATGTAACACACAGGACTTGTGCAGAGCTGTGCCTGTGGACAAGGTCTTTATAGCTCTTCTTACTTTAAGTGTATGTGTACCTGGGAGATGTAAGAGATGTGGGCTCAATCCCTGGGTTGGGAAGACCCCCTGAAGGGAGGGCATGGCAACCCCCTCCAGTATTCTTGCTTGGAGAATCCGACGGGCAGAGGAGCCTGGGGGGCTACAGTCCATAGGGTTGCTCTGAGTCAGACACGACTGAAGCGACTTAGCATGCACAACATGCACCTTTACTTATCAGCTTTACATAATATCTATGAGGGAAGAGAAAATCAGCATGCTTATTCTTCTTTCTTACCTTCTTTCACATTCTTACCTTCTTTCTGACTTTTCCAATTGTATTCATTATATCATTTCTAAATGATTCTGGGGCCCAATAACATAAAATCCATTTTGTGATCATAGTCCTCACACCTGCTCCAGGCTTAGTCCTACAGTTTGCTGGGGAGAATGCTTACCAACATCTATTTTTGCCATTGCTGTCTAGTTATCTCTTGGTTGATTGAAGATTGTTCTCTAGTGGGTTCTTAAAAAACAAGTCATGGAACTGTATTCCCTGAGTGTTTAATAGTTCAAAAACATTACTCTACACTTTAGTCTAAAATTCTTGTCACATTTTCTTTCCTTGAGAACATTATGTGTGTATTTATATGTGTGCGTTAAGTTGCTTCAGTCATGTCTGACTTTTGCGACCCCATGGACTGACTGTAGCCCGCCAGACTCCTCTGTCCATGGGATTCTTCAGGCAAGAATACTGGAGTGGATTTCCATGCCCTCCTCCAGGGCATCTTCCCAACCTAGGGATTGAACATGAGGCCTCCTTCACCTTCTGCTTTGCAGGCAGATTCTTTACCACTGAGCCACTGGGGAAGCCTCAGTGGCAATTCATGCTGTCACAAATGGGAATATTTCCTTCTTTTTAAAAGCTGAATAATATTCCATTGTATGTGAACATCACATTTTCTTTATTCATTTATCAGTGAATATTTATTTCCAGTGCTTCCATGTTTTTGGCTACTGTAGGAGGGCATTGTATATACTTTCTTCCCATCTTCTGAGGTTGAGTATGACTGTAGAAATATGAGGTTAATGAGGCTGTTTCCCCTTTCTGTCTTATGCTTTTGGGCTTGATCTTTTCACTTTGCTAGCGTATAAAATGTGGAGAAGGCCATGGCACCCCACTCTAGTACTCTTGCCTGGAAAATCCCATGGACGGAGGAGCCTGGTGGGCTGCAGTCCATGAGGTCGCTAAGAGTTGAACATGACTGAGTGACTTCACTTTCACTTTTCACTTTCATGCATTAGAGAAGGAAATGGCAACCCACTCCAGTGTTCTTGCCTGGAGAATCCCAGGGGCGAGGGAGCCTGGTAGGCTGCCATCTATGGGGTTGAACAGAGTTGGACACGACTGAAGCGACTTAGCAGCAGCAGTGTGTAAAATGAATGCAGTTGTCCAGTTTGAACATTCTTTGGCTTTACCCTTCTTTGGGATTGAAATGAAAACTGACCTTTTCCAGTCCTCTGGCCACTGCTGAGTTTTCCCAATTTGCTGACATATTGAGTGCAGCATGTTAATGGCATCATCTTTTAGGATTTCAAATAGCTCACCTGGAATTCCATCATCCCAACTAGCTGTGTTCATAGTAATGCTTCCTGAGGCCAGTCAATGCACCAAGCCTAACAATACACTAGCTCTTGCCAAATTTGATACCGACTTGCCTTATTTAAATGGAAACATGCTAGTGCCAATTGCCATGCAGTTTAAAATCTTTTAATATACAGTCTTCTTTTTCCACTTGCTGCATTGGAATTTGGCTCCTGGAGTTTGATCATCACTTCTTCCTTCAATGTTCAGTGACACTTATTACAGTGACACTCAGCTGAATCAGGATCACAACTCCTGGTTGTTAAAAACTCTGTCACAGCCGATATTCTTTCAGGCAGCACAATATATACACATATCTGTCTGTCTGGTAGCTTAGTCACCACCTACCATTTGTTTTCCCACCCTAGAAAAGCATGTAATGTTGGAATATTCAAAAATCCCCTGGAATTGTCTAATTCTATCTTGGCATGGACATTCTTTGTAGTACACTTGTCCACACTGATGTTGAGTTAGACTACTGGTTATGTACTCTTCCTGCATTTAAGTATAACAGCAGATGTCTTTTTAAATTTTTAATTGAAGGATAATTGCTTTACAATATTGGTTTGATTTCTGCCATACATCAACATGAATCAGCCATCAGTTCAGTTCAGTTGCTCAATCGTGTCCGACTCTTTGTGACCCCATGAATTGCAGCATGCCACGCCTCCCTGTCCATCACCAACTCCCGGAGTTCACCCAAACTCATGTCCATCAAGTTGGTGATGCCATCCAGCCATCTCATCCTCTGAGGTCCCCTTCTCCTCCTGCCCCCAATCCCTCCCAGCATTAGAGTCTTTTCCAATGAGTCAGCTCTTCACATGAGGTGGCCAAAGGACTGGAGTTTCAGCTTTAGCATCATTCCTTCCAAAGAAATCCCAGGGCTGATCTCCTTTAGAATGGACTGGTTGGATCTCCTTGCAGTCCAAGGGACTCTCAAGAGTCTTCTCCAACACCACAGTTCAAAAGCATCAATTCTTCATCGCTCAGCTTTCTTCACAGTCCAACTTTCACATCCATACATGATCACTGGAAAAACCACAGCTTTGACTAGCTGGACCTTTGTTGGCAAACTAATGTCTCTGCTTTTGAATATGCTATCTAGGTTGGTCATAACTTTCCTTCCAAGGAGTAAGCATCTTTTAATTTCATGGCTGCAATCACCATTTGTAGTGATTTTGGAGCCCAGAAGAATAAAGTCTGACACTGTTTCCACTGTTTCCCCATCTATTTGCCATGAAGTGATGGGACCAGATGCCATGATCTTCGTTTTCTGAATGTTGAGCTTCAAGCCAACTTTTTCACTCTCCTCTTTCACTTTCATCAAGAGGCTTTTTAGTTCCTTTTCACTTTTTGCCATAAGGGTGGTGTCATCTGCATATCTGAGGCATCCTCATGGAAAAGAAATGCAAAAAAGCAAAATGGCTGTCTGAGGAGACCTTACAAATAGCTGTGAAAAGAACAGAAGCAAAAAGCAAAGGAGAAAAGGAAAGATATAAGCATCTGAATGCAGAGTTCCAAAGAATAGCAAGGAGAGATAAGAAAGCCTTCCTTGGTGATCAATGCAAAGAAATAGAGGAAAACAACAGAATGGGAAAGACTAGAGATCTCTTCAAGAAAATTAGAGGTATCAAGGGAACATTTCATGCAAAGATGGGCTCGATAAAGGACAGAAACGGTATGGACCTAACAGAAGCAGAAGATATTAAGAAGAGGTGGCAAGAATACACAGAACTGTACAAAAAAGATCTTCACGACCCAGATAATCACGATGGTGTGATCACTCACCTAGAGCCAGACACCCTGGAATGTGAAGTCAAGTGGGCCTTAGAAAGCATCACTACGAACAAAGCTAGTGGAGGTGATGGAATTCCAGATGAGCTATTTCAAATCCTGGAAGATGATGCTGTGAAAGTGCTGCACTCAATATGCCAGCAAATGTGGAAAACTCAGCAGTGGCCACAGTACTGGAAAAGGTCAATTTTCATTCCAATCCCAAAGAAAGGCAATGCCAAAGAATGCTCAAACTACCTCACAATTGCACTAGTCTCACATGCTAGTAAAGTAATGCTCAAAATTCTCCAAGCCAGGCTTCAGCAATATGTGAACCGTGAACTTCCTGATGTTCAAGCTGGTTTTAGAAAAGGCAGAGGAACCAGAGATCAAATTGCCTACATCCACTGGATCATGGAAAAAGCAAGAGAGTTCCAGAAAAACATCTACTTCTGCTTTATTGACTATGCCAAAGCCTTGGACTGTGTGGATCACAATAAACTGTGGAAAATTCTGAAAGAGATGGGAATCCCAGACCACCTGACCTGCCTCTTAAGAAACCTGTATGCAGGTCAGGAAGCAACAGTTAGACCTGGAAGTGGAACAACAGACTGGTTCCAAATAGGAAAAGGAGTATGTCAAGGCTGTATATTGTCACCCTGCTTATTTAACTTATATGCAGAGTACATCAGGAGAATCAGCCATAGGTATACATATATTCCCTCCCTCTTGAACCTTCCAACCACCTCCCACCCTTTCCCACCCCTCTAGGTTGTTACAGAGCCCCAGTTTGGCTTCCCCAAGTCATACAGCAAATTCCCATTGGCTATCTGTTTTATGTATGGTAGTGTATATGCTTCCATGCTACTCTCTCCATTCATTTCACCCTCTCCTTCCTCCTATTGGCCCTTGTCCAAAAGTCTTTCTCTATGTGTCTCCATTGCGACCCTGCAAATAGGTTTATCAGTACGATCTTTCCAGATTCCATATGTATGTGTTAATATATGGTACTTGTTTTTCTCTTTCTGACTTACTTCACTCTGTATAATAGGCTTTAGGGTCATCCACCTCATCAGAACTGACTCAAGTGCGTTCCTTTTTATGGCTGAGTAGTGTATTCCATTGTATATATATGTACCACAGGTTCTTTGTCCATTCATCCAGCAGATGTCTTTGAAACTTACAGTCATGTCTTATTCTAAAGCCAAGGAAGAGAAATAAATGCTTATAGAACCATGTGACAAGTACTATGCTTTATGTATATATTATATGGTCCTGGGAGCAAATCTGCAAGACAGGTGAAGTAAGAGTCCATGACACAGATGCCCCTCAGAAGTCAAGAGTTATGTCCAAGTTTAATCTCACAGGCCCATGCTGGTGTTGGAATCTTAATCTGTGTCTCCATTTTTCTTAATCTATTGCATCATATTTTCTTTGACTATATATTTTGGATTTTATTATGTCTTGGCTTTTAAATTTTAAACTGCCTAATGCCTCCTGTTTCTTTTGCCATGGACATTTTAGTTTTATTTTGCCTTTATTATATTGTTATATAATATGTTACAGCAAAGTTCGCATATTATAAGTGTGTGGCTTGATGCATTTTTCCTTAAATGAACATACCCAGGTGTCCAGCACTCAGGATGAGAAACAGAAAAGTTCCAGCATATAAGAGATCCCCTTTATTTTCCCTTTCAGTCACTCTGTCCACTTCTAACAGCAAAATGAGTTTTATCAATTATTAAAGTTTATGTTAGTAGAATTATTGCAGTATGTACTATTTTGCTGGCAACTTTTATTCAACATCTTTTTGTGAGATTCATCCTTGTTGGGTGTAGCTGTTGACTGATTTATGCCAGTCATTGTGTGACTTACTCATCCTGTTGTTACTAGGTTAAGACCACAATTTACTCATTCTGTTGTTACGAGTGTTTTGGATAGTATCTAGTTTGGGGCTACTATGAATTGTTATTATTCGGCTAGTCAATGTCTTTTTGGTAAATAAGTGTTTTCTGTTGAACATATGTTTAGGAGCAGAATTGCTGAGAAGTTTTTGGTATACAAATGCTCAGTAAACATTTACTAAAACGTTTTGGAAAATGTGTAAAAAATTAATATTCTATCAACTGAGATATTTGGTATAAAAAAGATTTGCATACCCTTACATGAAAAAAAATTCACATGATCTTGCCTTCACTTTAAATGAACAACAAACACACTATTTTCTTAAGCAAAAGTCATCAAAACAAAAATTTTCATCAAAATACAAAGAACAAAAAAAGATTTGAGTTCTAATTTTCAGTTCCTTTCTTTGTAGTTCAAATACCAATAAAATCAGCAGTACTATAGGGTGTAGGTGGGGAGGACCCTGAGTTATTTTTTTAAAGGAACAATTTTAGTAGGGGTTCTCAGTTACTGGTCTGTTCAACAAATATCTATGGAGATTTTTCAAAATACTTATACCTAGATTTTGCCTTAGAAATTTAGATTCAGGTCATCTGGAATGGGGACAAATTTTCTTCATTAAAACAGAAACAAAAACTCCATAGAAATACTTGTGCAGCAGAAGCTGAGAATCATTGACATTTTCTAATGTTAGAACATTGATAAATACTCCCTAGATACCTTTTCTATATTTTATACAAGGGTATCTGTGCATTTATTGTAATCTAATGGTACTTTATACATATTATACAATCACATTACTTATACTTTGCTAATTGCTCTCTGGTTTTAGCTTTCACTGTTTTGAAAGAAGAATAAATTACTTTAACCCTATTCAGTTCTGTCTAATATTTACTTTGAGCAGGCTGTGTGTTCGCTTTTAAGGGATTTGCAGTTTCCATACAAGTGTCTTATCAGATCAAGGAATTCAGTAGTTTCTGTTTAATTATAAAAGTAACCCTATTTTCCCAGTTAAAAAAAAAAAAGTAGATATAGAAAATAAGAATAAAAGTCCCATTTGTTCACCCACCACCTCTCCTGCTCACCTACCACCTCAACCATCATCTTTCTCCTCCCTTTTTCTAAGCATTCAGGAGGTGTTTGACTTTTCTTGGCAGCAATATTGTATTCTGGTTTGTGACCTTAGGCTGGTTTATCATTCTGAGCCTCCATTTCCTCTTCTACCTCATAGGATTATTGTGAGGATCATATGTGATGACAGCTGCGGGGTACCGAGTAGAGTAACTGGTGTGTGGTGGGCCTTCAATAAATGGAACTGAGAGGATTAGAATTTAAATGGAACCGAGAGGATTAGAATTATGATAGCTGTTAATCTGCTTCCATAACAAAGCACTTTTATGAGGTAAGAAAGGAAGGCGCTGTGTATGATACACTCAGATAGCATTGCTCATCTTATTAAAATGTCTGTTCATTTGAATCCTTACTTGCACAGGAGCAGAAGCAAGTTGGAAACTTGTCCCACTCACAGAAAATGTCAGGCATAATGGTTTTATAATTTGCTGAGTTAAAATGTCAAACTGCCTGAAGGTAACGTTTCTGGGGTCCAGACTTCTCTTAAGATTAGAGTATATGACGAAGTGCCATCCTGGTATTCACAGTGTGTGCGACCATCTTGCAATTTTGGTTCATATCTCCCTATTTAAAAAGCACTTTTAGTGTCATGGGGCTTCCCTGGTGGCTCAGGTGATAAAGAGTCTGCCTGCAGCGTGGAAGACCCGGGTTCAATCTGTGTGTCGGGAAGATCCCCTGGAGAAGGAGATGGCAACCCACTCCAGTACTCTTGCCTGGAGAATCCCATGGACAGAGGAGCCTGGCAGGCTACAGTCCACGGGGTCGCAGAGTCGGACACAACTGAGCAGCTTCACTTTCACTTTCTGTTAGTGGCATAGTACAAGGTCTCTAATTTCTAAAATATTGTATTGCTTTTTGGTTTGAGTTTTTTATTCTCAATAGGACTAGTTCATGACAGGCTCCAGGCTCCGGCTTACCTTTTGCTGTCATAAAACTAGCTATGAGATAGGTCAAAGTGATTAGATTTACACACAAAGTCATCAATACAACCTCACCAGCCTCACTTTGAATGGAGTAATTTTTGCTGCTTACCTTTGCATATCCCAGAATCCTTACTCATGGACAATCAGTTCACTGGCCCACTGCAGATGTGGTCCCCTTATTGTCTGTGAGAGTGTTAAAAACTGATTATATTTAGTAGACCAAGCTTAATGTGTAACAGTGTGAGTGCCCCTTGCTGTGTATAGCAAACATGTTCTGAAACAGTTATAGAGACTAGTTTTTGTCAATCTGGATTTCATGAGAGAGAGGGATAATTGCTATTTTAAATAAACCTGAGAAAAATGCTTCGGAGAGGATTATGTCTTAGATTGTATCATTTCTCTCTCTCTCTCTTTTATTTTTAAGACAGGATTAGAATCACCTTTTGCATTTATTTGGGGGCACATTGAGAACATAAGAATGATCAATGATCATTGATATGCACTAGGCTTAGGCTATCAATTCATATCAATTAGGCTTAGGCTAATTGGACAATTCCACATAGCCCAGTAATAAAAATTGTTGACCACTCATGCTATTCAGCCTGGAGAAGGGCATGGCAACCCACTCCAGTACTCTTGCCTGGAGAATCCCATGGACAGAGGAGCCTGGCAGGCTACAGTCTACGGGGTCACAAAGAGTTGGACACAACTGAGTGACTTCCACTTCATGCTATCCAGCTTGAAAAAATATGTCCTATAAACAATTATGTTTCCCTTAAATATTCTCCTCTCATTTTTATGATTATTGAGGATGAGCTAATGATAAATAGTGAGGTAGAATCAAAACAACTTGATTCAACTACTGGAAAAACAATAGATTTTTCCATTGAAATCGAACATCTCAGTGCCATTATATACTTATATCATAGGTTAATTGTTCAGTTGCTAAGTTTTCTCTGACTCTTTGGGACCCCATGGACTTCTGCACACCAGACTTCCCAGTCCTTCACCATCTCCCAGAATTTGCTCAAACTCATGTCCATTGAGTTGGTGATGCCATCCAACCATCTCATCCTATATCATAGGTTAATTACTCTGGGCAAGTGCACGTTTACAATTATAATCAATGATGCTAAGTAGCTGATTGTGTTAGTTGGGTACCAAGGCTAACTTGTTTGGACTTAGGAAAATGTTCTAGGAGCAGAACTTGTTTGTATGTAGGGGATTTAAGTGTAATAAGACTATTTCCCATGTCCTTCTAGATCAAGTTCCTTTGGTGATGTGTGCGTGCTCAAGTTGTGTTTGACTCTTTGTGACTCTGTAGACCGCCAGGCTCCTCGGTCCATGGGATTCTCCAGGCAAGAATACTGGAGTAGGTTGCCATTTCCTACTTCAAGGGATATATCGGACCCATGGATCAAACCTGAATCTATCTCCTACATCTCCTGTGTTGGCAGGCAGATTCTTTACCACTGCAACACCTATTTCTAACGACCACAGCTATGTTTACAAAATGGGGACCACAGTCTACTTTTTGGTGTGCAAAGTAGAGTGGTTATTATCTAGGGCCTTTCTGTCTTCCCAGGCTATTGCTTTCCTGATCCTTTGGCTTGAGAGAGGCTCTGGTTGAGGCATTTTGTTTGTTTGTTTGTTTATTGCTGTTGGTGTTTCCAGGTTGCTTGCTATTCTCTCCAGCACTGGTTTGGGTTACATGAGACCAAAAGAAAACCCAGAAACTCACCACCTGTGTGTTGCATTGTTAGGTCTCATGGGCCCTCAGCACTCTGCCTCCCACTTTCTACCTTTCAGAGTGTTATGTTGATTTTATATATGACATCTAGGGGTCTTACCTATGCTTAGTGGAAGGAATAGGAAAAACTATGTCTACTCTTTATTCTTGGAAGTGAAAATTCTCTTGCTGGAATTTTTGAAGACCATCTCAGAATTATAGGCAGAGACCATCTGAATGGTCCGCTTGGGGATCAGTTGTCCACATCTGTTCTGCTTCTCCTTAGGAAGGTCAGCAGTCCTGTGGCTCATTACCTACTCAGTTGGGATAGTGAAAGCAGGCTGCTATTCTGGGAGATGATTTCTCTCTCTCTATCTATATATATGTGTGTATATATATACTCTTAAAGTTTTTAAGAACTATTACCTTATTCCTTATGTGTTCTCTTCTTGAGAAGAGATGCCAATTACTTAGTTCTGCAATACTTGGGCAGTCTGAGAACTGTGTATAAATGAACAAATTCAATATGGAGAGGCATGAGGTATTGAATATTTCTTTTTGATTATAAGAGAGAAACTTTAAACTATAAGTAAATCATGAATATCAATAATCTTTAATAATAAATGAGGAAGAAATACCATATAACCATCTTTGTACATCTTTGAAACTATCAAATTCCATATGCATCACTTCAACATATTAGTTCTAAAATACAATCTATTAATCATCGCCTCCTCCGGCAGAAGATGTTCATTACATATTCCTGACAAATTTCAACTGTCATTTTCCTGTCAGGAGTTTGACAGTCTCTACAGTGTTTTCTGTGCCTTTTGAACAGTATTTAAAAATCAGTTAGATTCCTGCAAATGTAATTAGATTTTATCTGTCTGATAAAAATGCTCTAATTGAAAAGAAGGATGTTTTCTGTAACCTCTTTCCAGTTCCAGTTACCCTGACAGCTCTTCATGCTCTCCTCCCCTCCTACCCCCCAGTTTCTCTTAAACAGCCTCCGGCATTTTCCTCATTTGTTAACTGTTTATTAATGGCCTCCCACTATCTAGGCAGCGCTCTTGGTGCTGGGTATACTTATGTGAATTGTTGTTGTTTAGTCACTAATCTGTGTCCACCTCTTTTGTGACCCTCTGGACTGTAGCCTGCCAAGGCTCCTCTGTCCGTGGGATTTCACAGGCAAGAGTACTGGAGTGGGTTGCTATTTCCTTCTCCAGGGGATCTTCCTGGCTCAGAGATGGAACCTGTTTGTCCTGCATTGGCAGGTGGATTCTTTACTGCTGAGCCATGCTTATGTGAACAGGATGGAATTATGGTTTTCCCTTATAGAGCGTCCATTCTATTTGGGAAGGTAGATCACCATAGATACACTAGTATGTAAATGTTGGGCCAGGTGATGACGACTGCCCAGGAGGACAATGGTATAGTGTTAGAGGATAGAGAGCAGTGGGGAGTATTTTAGATGGTATTCTTTGGAAAGATCTTTCTGAGGAGGATATATTAGAGCTAAGAGCTGAACAACCAGCAGAATCCTGGGAAACTGGGAAAAGAGCTTTCCAGGGAGAAAGGATTAATGGCTTAGTGGTGTCCGACTCTTTGTGACCCCCATGGACTGCATCCCGCCAGGCTTCTCTGTCCATGGAATTCTCTAGGCAAGAATTCTGGAGTGGGTAGCCATTTCCTTCTCCAGGGGATCTTCTCAACCTAGGGATCGAACCTGGGTCTTCTGCATTGCAAGCAGTCTTTACCATCTGAGCTAACGGGAGAGGGACAAGCAAATGTGAATATCCTAGATGTATGATTGACTTGGGATACTTGGGGAACAATAGACAGTCCAGTGGAGCTAGAGTGAAGGGAGTGAGGGGAAAACTGGTGGGATATGAAGTTGAAGAAACAGGCAACTATCAGATTATGTAGGGCTCTGCAGGTCTTGGTAAGAAGTGTGGGGCCTAAGAACACAAGAATGCTTTGAGTTGGATTAAAAATTGACTGAAGGAAGCAAGAATAGAAGAAGAAAGTCTTGGTGGAGATTGCTGCAATAATCTAGGCTTGAGCCAGCTGGTGTTGGTGAATGTGATAAGGTATCACTGGATTTGGGATATATTGTGAAGGTAGACCCAGTGGGACTTGCTGATGGTGTAAAAGTGAGGTATGAGAAAAAAAATAGGAGTCAAGGATAACTCTGAAGTTTTTGACCCATGTAACTAAGATGGAGTTGCCATCTGCTGATACGTGAAAAATTATGGGAGAAGCATATATTGAGATGGAGAGCAAATGTTAAATTTGTTAAATCAAGGTTCTTCTTAGACACTCAAATAGAGATATTAAGTAGTTGAATACGTGAGCCTGGAATTGGGATTAGGACTGGAGTAATTTGAGATTCCTCATCATTTACATGATCTTTGAAGTCATAGGATTGGGAGAAAATTGCCTAAGGAGTAAATCGAGATGAAAAGAAGAAAATGCCTGAGCTCCAAGGTGCTCCAGAGAGAAGTCAGTAAGAGAATTGGGGGGCAGGGGGCTAGCTGGCAAAGGAAAATGGGGAGGAGCAGCCACTGAGATGGAAGGAAACCCAGGATAGAAAAGTGTTGTGAAGTCCGAGAGGAAGGTCTTCCAAGATGACCAGGGAGCACCAAATGTTGCTGAGGCATGACCAAAGAGAGGACTGGGAATTGAGAATCACAAAATTAATACTGTTTTATGACCTTGTTGATAAGAGGTCAGTTTGGGATGTGAGTGGGATGAAAGTCTGATTGACATAGATTGAGAAGAGAGTAAGAGGGGAGGGGAAGAAACGTGAGGTTGGAGAAACAGGCAGCAGTCAGATCGCATGGGGCTATGCAGGTCCTGGTGAGGAGCTCGGGGCTATAAAGAGGAGCTGAGAAGCTGCAGTAGTTGGCAGCGCAGGAAGGGATTGGCGGGGGTGAGGGGGAGGCTGTTTCTCTCTCTCTCTTTTTTTTTGAGGTTGTTAAGAAATTTTTTTATTTAAAAAGTAAATCAACAGTGTAAGAGGGTTCCCTTTTCTCCACACCCTCTCCAGCATTTATTATTTGAAGACTTTTGGATCGCAGCCATTCTGACTGGTGTGAAATGGTACCTCATAGTGGTTTTGATTTGCATTTCTCTGATAATGAGTGATGTTGAGCATCTTTTCATGTGTTTGTTAGCCATCTGTATGTCTTCTTTGGAGAAATGTCTATTTAGTTCTTTGGCCCATTTTTTGATTGGGTCGTTTATTTTTCTGGAGTTGAGCTGTAGGAGTTGCTTGTATATTTTTGAGATTAGTTGTTTGTCAGTTGCTTCATTTGCTATTATTTTCTCCCATTCTGAAGGCTGTCTTTTCACCTTGCTAATAGTTTCCTTTGATGTGCAGAAGCTTTTAAGGTTAATTAGGTCCCATTTGTTTATTTTTGCTTTTATTTCCAATATTCTGGGAGGTGGGTCATAGAGGATCCTGCTGTGATGTATGTCAGAGAGTGTTTTGCCTATGTTCTCCTCTAGGAGTTTTATAGTTTCTGGTCTTACATTGAGATCTTTAATCCATTTTGAGTTTATTTTTGTGTATTGTGTTAGAAAGTGGTCTAGTTTCATTCTTTTACAAGTGGTTGACCAGATTTCCCAGCACCACTTGTTAAAGAGATTGTCTTTAATCCATTGTATATTCTTGCCTCCTTTGTCAAAGATAAGGTGTCCATATGTGTGTGGATTTATCTCTGGGCTTTCTATTTTATTCCATTGATCTATATTTCTGTCTTTGTGCCAGTACCATACTGTCTTGATAACTGTGGCTTTGTAGTAGAGCCTGAAGTCAGGTAGGTTGATTCCTCCAGTTCCATTCTTCTTTCTCAAGATCGCTTTGGCTATTCGAGGTTTTTTGTATTTCCATACAAATTGTGAAATTATTTGTTCTAGCTCTGTGAAGAATACTGTTGGTAGCTTGATAGGGATTGCGTTGAATCTATAAATTGCTTTGGGTAGTATACTCATTTTCACTATATTGATTCTTCCAATCCATGAACATGGTATATTTCTCCATCTAAGAAACGAGTTGCCAGTCCAGGTTCGATGCATGATACTGGATGCTTGGGGCTAGTGCACTGGGACGACCCAGAGGGATGGTATGGGGAGGGAGGAGGGAGGAGGGTTCAGGATGGGGAACACATCTATACCTGTGGCAGATTAATTTTGATATTTGGCAAAACTAATACAATTATGTAAAGTTTAAAAAAAAAAAAAAAGTAAATCAAGATGACTGAGGGAAGAAGAAGCAAAAGTCCTCATCACAAGAGTATCTCGGCAAGTCAACCAGGGTCAGCCAGCCCTGGGGTCTGTGGTCGGCAGAATAACAACCCCTAGACATGTCCGTGTCCCAAACCCTAGAACCTGGAAATACATTAAATGGTGAAGGGGAAGTAAACTGCAGATGAAACTAAGGTCTTTAACCAGGTGACCTTGAGACAGGGAGGTTATCTGGATTATCTGGGCGGATCCAGGTAATTTCAGGGTACTTAAATTGTAGGTGGGCCCACTTCTGATGGAAACTTGGCAGTGTGCTTGTAGGATAGGAATGATTCCATAGCAAGGGCACTGAAAGTGTTATGAGAGAAGAGATAGTTGTAGCTACGTTAAACTCATTCTATGTAAAGTAGAATAACATGGGGATTAAGATAGGATAGAATAGAATGGAAGTACAACAAAATAAAAGCAGATTAGAGTGGCATAGAAAAGAATAAATGAATAAAATCTTTTATTTGCATTGTAAACTGTTAGATTTTTTTTTACTTCCCCACCCCGCCCCAACCCCAATCTCTTAACACATGCTTTCTAGTTTAACGAAACACAGGATTGATCATGTGATGGGGACATGATCAATCCTGGACATGACTGCCCAGTGCCCATCTTTCTCTCTTAAGCCCAGGATTCTGATGGGCCTTGTATGCTGCCTGCTGGCCTTGGGGTTGTCACAGAACCCAGCCAGGCTGATCATGGGACCCCCATGTCTCTCACTCCTGGATGAGAGGATATAGGATACAAGAGGACTAAAGTGGAATCTTGTGAGGTTTTAAATACTGATCCTAGGAGACAGAATGTCTCTTGCTTTTGAGGAATAACCTGTAAGCCTCTAGTAGGAAAGAATGAGACAAATATATACAAAGAAGTGGAGACAAGCAGAGCCCAGAGGTGAAGAAAAAGAGTATGAACAACATCACTCACGCCTCCAGATCTATCTGGGTTTGAGAGCATCCTCCCTTAACGTTGTTGGTTTCCTGAGCCAATAATTCCCTCTTTAGGCTTAAGGTCATTTGACTTTGAGTTTCTGTCAGTTGCATCTGCCAGAGTCCTAACATTGCTTCATATTCTATCACACAGTTAACAAATGACATATTTAAAAAAATGCCAAGAGTATCAGATGATCAGAATGGTAATCAAAAACAATGTTCTGGTTGCCATATAGGATTTCCATTTCTGCTTGGAATAGGGGTGGATATACGAAGAGAGGAAACTAGCTGAGAAATATGTCTGTTGTATATTTTTTCCTTTGGTTTCTTCCCTCAGATTACTATTTTCATTCACCTCTAAAAGAAATGATACTGTCCATGCTGGCTGCCATGTGCATGGGTTTTGGTATAGTGCTGAGATGCCTGTAGAGTAATTGAGTCTGTAGGACTATGAGAGCTGACTGTGTCTGCTTAGTGAATGAACCCACATTCATCCTGGGAACCCATCGTATTACATTCTCATGAATATAAAGGAAAATCTCCCAACTGGAACAAGAAACTCTACCTCTACCTCCGCAAGAACATTTTACTGCAGTATTTGAATAGACAGTCTGGCAATAATGCCGAAATGAGGAAGAAATCCATTGTTTGTTGATAGTCACTAAGTATTGTTGATCAGTCACTAAGTTGTACTTGATGCTTTGACCTTGAGAACTACAGCACACCAGGCTTCCCTGTCCTTCACTGTCTCCAGGAGTTTTTCTCAAATTCATGTCCATTGAGTCGGTGATGCTATTTAACCATCTCATCCTCTGCCACCCTCGTCTCCTTTTCTCCATTATTCACTGGGAATTGCTTATTTCCATTCATACAGTGGGTACTTCCTTGTTTCCCTGGTGGCTCACATGTTAAAGAGTGTGCCTGCAATGCAGGACACCCGAGTTTGATGCCTGGGTCAGGAAGATCCCCTGGAGGAGAGGGCATGGCCACCCACTGCCTGGAGAAGTCCATGGACAGAGAAACCTTGGGGGCTATAGTCCATGGGTATATAGTCAGACATGACTGAATGACTATCATTTTCTTTCACAATGTGTACAAGCCCACTTGGGGGGCAAACTTTGCTTCTGTGTTCTCAGCAGAAGTTCAAGGTAACTGGCTTTTAAGCAATGGCCCCATGTTTCCTTAACAGAAAAGGGAGATCATAAGAGTATAAACAGAAGTGCATTCTCTGACTCATTCTACACCCACAAAATCAGCCCCTTTTCCCTGAGGTCTGGGGTTGCAAACACCTTACCTGTGTGAGGTAACGAGGTGGCCATGCGGGGTGACCGTACCCTGCCTACCTTAGGCTGGGGTGCAGAAGGGAGGCTTAGGGTCCAAGTGGCTCCTGGTCTCTTCCATGTCTGACACTGACAAGACCCTCTACCTCAGCCTGGGCTATATTTTCTCTTGAAGTAGAGCTGTTAGTCTCCTCAATTTTCTACAAACACCCTGAGGACTTTCGTTTATGCTCATTCTGTTCTGCAGGTCCCCTCCATAAAAATCAGTGTGTACGGCTGGGTGATTGGGCAGTCTGTGTAGCACACTCTATAAATGTGCAGAGTATCTTCTCCTTGGAAAATACCTACTTGTCCTTGGACCAAACTTGTTTTCTTTGGTAGCAGATGAAAGATGGCTCCATTGAGAGGTGGGCCTACTTTCCTTGAATCTGGGCTGGCTTGTGATGTCTCAACCAATAGAGTTTGGGGAATTGACCCCATACCAGCTCTGGGCCTGGCCATTGTTTCTATTTGTCTCTTAAAATGCTCATTTTTAGGCCCCTGGGCCACATGTATTGGGTTGGCCAAACATTCGTTCAAGCTTATTCAATCATACGGAAAAATCCAAATGAACTTTTTGGCCAGTCTAACACATAGTCAGACTGCCCTGCTGAAGGGCCCTCAGAGAGGCTCTGAGGATGCATGAAGAAGGTGAGGAGACCCCACCTTAAGGTGCCAGGCCTGTGAACACAGACATATTGGACCTTTTATTCCTACCAATAACCACCAATGAATGATCCACAGTGATGCCATCACAGAAGAGTTAATTAGCAGAAGAGTTGCCCAGACAGGCTTTCTCCAAATTCCTGACCCACAAAGCTATGAGGTTGATACAAAGAGTTTGTTTAAGCCCCCAAGCTTGGGTTATGGTGTTAGGCAGTGCTAGATAGAAAAGCAGAATGGCTTCTTTCTTATTTTGGTTTTTTAAAAATTTTTATTGGAGTATAGTTGCTTTACAATGTTGCATTAGTTTTTACTGGACAGCAAACTTAATCAGCTATATGTATACATATATCCCCTCTTTTTGAATTTCCTTCCCATTTAGTTAACCTCAGGGCACTCAGTTCCATGTGCTATGCAGTAGGTCCTTATTATTTATCTGGTTTATACATAGCATCAATAGTGTATATATGTCAATCCCAATCTCCCAATTTATCCCACCTCTCCCCACTCCCTTCCTTGGTATTCATACATTTTTCCTCTACATCTGTGTCTCTGTTTCTGCTTTGCAAATACGTTAATCTGTACATATTGCTGCTGCTGCTAAGTTGCTTCAGTCGTGTCTGGCTCTGTGCGACGCCATAGATGGCAGCCCACCAGGCTCCCCCATCCTTGGGATTCTCCAGGCAAGAACACTGGAGTGGGTTGCCGTTTCCTTCTCCAATGCATGAAAGTGAAAAGTGAAAGTGAAGTCGCTCAGTCGTGTCCAACTCTTAGCGACCCCATGGACTGCAGCCTACCAGGCTCCTCCTTCGGATTCCACATATACGCAATATTATTCAATACTTGTTTTTCTCTCACTGACTTACTTCACTCTGTATCTAAGTCTCTTGTTGATCTTTGTCTTTTTTGTTTGTTTTTTTAGCACTATATGCAAAAAAATCATTGCCAAGACCAATATCAAGGAGATTTTCCTCCTGTGTTTTCTTGTAGGAATTTTATAGTTTCAAGTCTTTAAGTTTTTAATCTATTCCAGTTAATTTTTGTGGGTGATGTAAGATAGGGATCCAAGTTTGTTTCTCTGCATGATCCTTCTCTCATGTTATTTTAAATAATACGTTTGACATTTTTACCACCTAATCCTTTAAATGCCATTTGCTATCTTGCCAGAGAAATGGAGGCTTTTGTGGATTTGAGAGCACGTGTAGCTTCTAATGTCCTGTGTGTGCTGCGTGCTCAGTTGCTTCAGTCGTGTCTGACTGTTTGCAACCCCATGGACTATAGCCTGCCAGACTCCTCTGTCCATGGGATTTTCCAGGCAAGAATACTGGAGTGGGTTGCCATGCCCTCCTCCAGGCGATCTTCCTGACCCAGGGATCAAATCCATGTCTCCTGTGTCGCCTGCACTGCAGGCAGATTCTTTACTACGGAGCCACCAGGAAGCCCCTTCTACTGCCCTATTCTACAAAACATTATGTGATTTCCAAAAATTCGTGCTACCTTCAAGATTAAATACTCCAGTAACTATTCAATGGCACACACACAACTCAGGTCTTATTTGTTCCTGCCTGTGTTCTTCCTGAGAAAGGTTTCAATGGTATGTGGTCTTGCCAATGGTTCCTTTGTCTGCTTGCTAATTAGCCCCAGCAATAGCTGTCTTCAAGCAATCCTGTCTCAGCAGGTGGAAGAGGGTGG
The DNA here is from genome assembly GCF_002263795.3 of Bos taurus. Taxonomy (NCBI): domain Eukaryota; kingdom Metazoa; phylum Chordata; class Mammalia; order Artiodactyla; family Bovidae; genus Bos; species Bos taurus. The sequence goes on from NC_037339.1 coordinate 16,871,478, forward strand.
GGATCTTGAATTAGCCAAGACTTATCTGCCTTGTCTCTCCTTTCTCCTTCCTTAAATTCTCCATTTCTTAGGGATCTGTGCTCTTGTAGAGGTTGGGTTACACACAATTTCCTACCTGTAAATTGATCCAAGACTTAGCTGGTATGGTAACTTGTATTGTGATGCACGTGTCTGACTGACCATCTGGAACACTCAATAACTAATAGCATATTTCCCCAGCTGTTGTGATGATGGTGCTACAATAGCTCAGCAGTTTCTATTCAACTTGTAAGTGGTGCCCAGGGGTCATCATGACTTGATTCAAGCTAATTGCTGGCTATTCTGCATTTATCTGCTTGAGAGTCATAGTGGGGATGTATTTTTGGTTCATGGACTTCTAAGTCCAGCTAAGTTCATGGACTTCTAAGTCCATACCAGCTAAGAAAGAGGCCTAGCTTAGTAATTCTATTTTAGCCACCTACCCCCAGATCCCCGATAGACACAATTTTTAGGAATGGGGCCTGACAATTCAACAGAGAGATTGTCAAAGCCAGTCTGGTACCCTTTCAGTGAAAAAATTTTACAGGCAATTTATGATAAAGAAGAACAATAACGTTGAAGCAGGAAACAACAATTCCAGCAATAGGAAAGACTGGGAATATGAAATGTTAAAATGCTATTATGTCCATAACCAAGAACACAGATAGGCTGAGAAGACTGAAAAAAAAAAAAAAAAAAAACAGCTAAAAATTAGTGCTTTGAATATGAATGTAAGGTGGAAATTGAACTCTGTCGCTTAGATTAACCTTTCTAAGCTTCAAATTACTCATCTGTGAAATAGAGTAATGGGACTGGCTACCTTACAGAGGTGTTGAGAGAATTAAAAGAAATGATGCCTGTAAAGTGTTTTGATTGGTGCTTGGCACATAATAAATATAAATGTTAAGATTTATTCTTGTTATAATTATATCAAAGCTGATTTGCTAGACATAATCTAATTATATGGGGGCTTAGTTGTAGTGGAGCATTGGCATCTGTGAACATAAAGACAGATTCAGACTGGAGTATTTAGGAGATGTTGGTAATCATTTACTAAAATTGATGGGTTTAAGTATGACAAGTGTCTTTTGGTCTACAGCTGCAGTGAAAGAAGGTGAGAGGTCATGAAATTTGGAAACATGTTGGAGGGAGTTTGTGCCATTTACTAGTTATGCACATGGACATGTTACTTAGCCTCTGAGCTATAATTTATTCCTTTATAAAATAGAAATTTTAATAATAGCCATACACAGAAAATAACATTAATTAAGCATTGATAAATATAACTTTATAAGTTAAAGATAATATTATGGACAGGTACAAAATTAATTCACAAATAAACTTAAAAAGGCTATCCTCAAGCAAAGAATCTGTTTTCTATGTTAAAACTTAGCTTCCCTTTGAAATTCTTATAGAGAGGAAGCCAGTGGAATATATGAGCAGTTATTATATGGAAGTTAAAATGAAGACCTTGAGCTAGATGGCCAAGTGAATGCTTCCATACTTCACTGAAATACTATATATAACTTAATGTAAACTTCTGACTTTTTTGCAGTACATGTGGAATTTATTCTTTCAACACTTATTGTGTTCTACTATATGGACTACACTAATGGTAGGAAAAATTTCATAGAAAACAATAACACTTAAAGGCAAGAGGATTTTCACCAGATTAAGACTTAAGTACTTGCTATATGCCAGATATTATGCTGTTTGCCCAGCATTTAATTGTCCCAACAACATTGTATGTTAAGTACTATGGAAACAGAACACAGAGGTTGAAATAATGTGCCCAAGGTCACACAACTAGTGGAGTGCAGAGTCGGAAGTGTCTCCACAGTCCATGCTTTCAACCTTGTCACTCTTTGATGACACCTCAGACTAGAAGCCCCCTTGGTCCACTTGAATTTTATCCTATATTTTTCCTTCATAGCATTTGTCAATTTGGGTTGTCTTTACATGAAGAATTAAATTATCCTTAGTGCCTAGTAAGGTCCAGCACATAGTAAATATTAAAAAATATGTGTTAGTTGAATGAAAGGTTAACAAAAGGGAAAGGCATCCCAGGCAGAGGAAATAGAGTGTCAAAATCCTGGAGGCATGAAATGACATGAATATTCTGGAAACAATAATAAACATCCATCATTGATCACAAATCATATGGTAAGCAAATTGTTAGTGTATCACATATATGGATTCTCCCAAAAGCCCTTCAGTATAGGGATTATTATTCCCATTTTATACATGAAATCAAAGTTCAAATAGAGGACATAACTCATTCAGGATCACTAATTCAATATACCTAGTAAGTGGTGGATTTGGGTTCAAATGAAGGTCTGTATAAATCTCAAGCACAGTTCATTATATGGTGGTATCACCCTGGTGGTAGTTCAGAATGGCATCAGTAAGAGACAGATTTATTCTTTAGAATCTAAAGCTCTCAGAAAACTTGGAAATTTAAAGTATTTAATTCCCATAGGCTCTATTATCAGTTAAAGTATAAACCACAGAGTAGCTTACACATATATATAGTATACATATATCTTTAATTACTTCTCTTTTTCTGGACACTGAAATATTTATTTGCATTATTTTTGGTATACATAGGTAACATAAACTGTTTTATCTACTATTTTAAGTTAGTGTCTCATGTTCAAATGTTGAAGTTACTGTGTTGAGGCAGATTCTGATACAATTTCTTTTTTTTTTTTTTTTTTGATACAATTTCTATTGAAGTCTTTTGGATAAGTTCTCCTCCCTGTGAGTAAGAAGTGGGGCCTCTCAAAATCAGGTTGATACTCCTGACATCATACATCTGCAGAAGGCAAATCATCAGAACTTGAAAGGCACATACAAAAAGGGAGGAGAGAGAATGACCATCTTCACTGTTATTTCCTTGGACTTTTCGGCATCAAGGCATGCTTGTGGGGATTCCTGGCATGGAGGGGAAAAAATGACCCATGATGTGTGAAAGCAGACAGTGAGATGATTTAGAATACCCCTTGTTGAAACTGATGTACCTTGAATTTAAACTATATCATTCATTGGTTCTCAACTCAGGCTGCGCTTAGCATCATCTTGGAGCTCTATAAAAGATTCTGATGTCTGGGTCATGCCATATTCTAGACCAATGGTTCTCAAGTTGGGCTGTGCATTGGAATTCTTTGGAGAGTTTTAAAAGCTATTGATGCCTGGAATATACCCCAGGGTTCTGATTTAATTGGTTTGTTGTAAATCCTGGGTGTTAGGAATTCTAAAAGCTCCCCAGGTAATTCTAATGTGCTGCCAAGTTTGAGGATGATTATCATAAACCAACCGATTCAGAATCTCTAGAGGTTATCAAGTTCAGTGATTCTTGAACTTATAAAAGAATTATATCAACACTTCTCAAAGCAAGGATTCCTGGGCCCTATCCCCAGATATTCTGACTCAGTATGTCTGGGGTGGGAGTCCATGAATTTGCATTCATAATAGACTCCCAAGTGATACTGATGCTGCTGGTTCAATGGCCACTCTGTGAGCAGCCCTGATATAGTTTTATGTTACTCCTGGTGTCATTTTATTCCCAATTTTTAACTAAAATCTTGTGTAAATGTTTCAGCATCGACTCAATTTTACTTGAGGGTGTAAGAAAAGGGTCCTGTGTTAGGACCTGGTTGTTTTTCTGTAGTCGCTAAGTCGTGTCTGACTCTTTTGCCATCCTGTGGACTGTAGCCCATCAGGCTTCTCTTTCTGTGGGGTTTTTCAGGCCAGGACCGTGGAGGGGGTTGCCATTTCCTCCTCCAGGGGATCTTCCTGACCCAGGAATCGAACCTACATCTCCTGCATTGGCAGGTGTGTTCTTTACCACTGAACCACCAGGGAAGCCCATGTTGTGACCTAGGTCAGAATATTAAACAAGAGTGGCAGGCCCCCTTGGAGCAGCTATAAGTAATAAGAAGGTAAATCTCTGGCTGAGCAGGATGGTCATGTGGTTCAGATAGTCAGTGTTCTCTCCACTTCATATTCTTTCCCTTATCAATGGAGGATCTGGGCTTTGATGTTTTTAAAAAAGGTGTGATGATTTTACCTATGGTGAATAATAAGACATGTTAAGATTACAGATAAAAGTGCCTGCAGTTTAAAGAAAATACATTAGAACTTAGAGCTCAGAGTTTTGCTTCTTTTGCTCCTTCAAAATATGCACCTTGGGAGAACAACCACATATTTGAATGAGGGTGCAAATGCACCCAAATCTTTTATTTCAGAGATACTTTTAGAACTTAGCTGACAGATTTTGGAGTATCTTTAAGATTTGATCAATAGCAGTTTTTAGTGAAAATATTTTTAAGAAAAAAATTTAAACATGCAGAAAAGTAGAGTGACTAGTATGAGTTTCCGTATATTCAACATCAAGGTATATTATCAGAATTTTTTCCGTACTGCTTTATCTAAAGCTTTTTCTTTTTTTCTATTTCTGAAGTGTTAAAAGTCAAATATAAGACATCAGTCATTTTATACCTTCATGCTTCAGTGTACATCTCTAAAAAGGACATATTTAAATATAACTACAGTGCCACTGTCTTAATAAAAGTTAATTCCTTAATATTATGCAGTACCATCATTTCAAAGGTGCAAAGAAGCCTCTTTGCAATTTTCCTTCAACTTAGAATCCAAGAAAGATATATTCATTGGATGTTATGTATCCTAAGACTTTTCATTTATACTGCTGCTAAGTCACTTCAGTCGTGTCTGACTCTGTGAGAACCTGTAGACGGCAACCCACCAGGCTCCCCCGTCCCTGGGATTCTCCAGGCAAGAACACTGGAGTGGGTTGCCATTTCCTTCTCCAATGCATGAAAGGGAAAAGGGAAAGTGAAGTCGCTCAGTCGTGTCCGACTCTTCCCGACCCCATGGTCTGCAGCCTACCAGGCTCCTCCATCCATGGGATTTTCCAGGCAAGAATACTTGAGTGGGGTGCCATTGCCTTCTCCGTCATTTATACGGACCCCATCCTTATTTTTCACTTTCATAACATTTTGATTAGTTGCAACACCTGGTCAATGGCTTGTCAACAGAAACCTCTAGAAGTTCCTAATTTTAGAATGGTTTTGTTTGCTTCATTGTGGTGTCATGTAATTTGTATGTCTAGCTCCTGTTTTTTGTGTTTGCTTTTTAAATTTTTTATTTTTAATTAGAAAATAATTGCTTTACAATGTTGTGTACATACATAAAATTGTGTTGTGTGTCGTTGTGTTCTGCCGTACAACAACATGAATCAGCCATAAGTATGCACCTAGCTTCCCTCTTGAGACTCCCTCCCACTACACCTCTATCCTATCCCTCTAGGTCATCACAGAGCACTGAGCTGAGCTCCCTATGCTACATAGCAGCTTCCTACTTGCTATCTTTTTTATACATGGTAATTTTATTTTATTTTTTATGTTATTTTATTTTATTTTTTTTACAGAAAAACTATCTTTTTTTAAATTTATTTTAATTGGAGGCTAATTACTTTACAATATTGTATTGGTTCTGCCATATATCAACATGAATCTGCCACGGGTGTACATGGGCTCCCCATCCTGAACCCCCCCTCACCTCCCTCCCTGTACCATCCCTCTGGGTCATCCGAGTGCACCAGCCCCAAGCATCCTGCATCCTGCATTGAACCTGTTCTGGCTATTCATTTCTCATATGATATTATACATGTTTCAGTGCCATTCGCCCAAATCATCCCACCCTCTCTCTCTCCCACAGAGTCCAAAAGACTGCTCTAAACATCTGTGTCTCTTGCTGTCTCGCATACAGGGTTATCATTACCATCTTTCTAAATTCCATATATATGCATTAGTATACTGTATTGGTGTTTTTCTTTCTGGCTTACTTCACTCTATATAATAGGCTCCAGTTTCATCCACCTCATTAGAACTGATTCAAATGTATTCTTTTTAATGGGTGAGTAATACTCCATTGTGTATATGTACTACAGCTTTCTTATCCATTCATCTGCTGATGGACATCTTAGGTTGCTTCTATGTCCTGGCTATTATAAACAGTGCTGTGATGAACATTGGGGTACACATATCTCTTTCAATTCTGGTTTCCTTAGTGTGTATACCCAGCAGTGAGATTGCTGGGTCATAAGGCAGTACTATTTCCAGTTTTTTAAGGAATCTCCACACTGTTCTCCATAGTGGCTGTACTAGTTTGCATTTCCACCAACAGTGTAAGAGGGTTCCCTTTTCTCCACACCCTCTCCGGTATTTATTGTTTGTAGACTTTTGGATAGCAGCCATTCTGACTGGCGTGAAATGGTACCTCATTGTGGTTTTGATTTTCATTTCTCTGATAATGAGTGATGTTGAGCATCTTTTCATGTGTTTGTTAGCCATCTGTATGCTTTAGAAAAGGCAGAGGAACCAGAGATCAAATTGCCGACATCTGCTGGATCATGGAAAAAGCAAGAGAATTCCAGAAAAACATCTATTTCTGCTTTATTGACTATGCCAAAGCCTTTGACTGTGTGGATCACAATAAATTGTGGAAAATTCTGAAAGAGATGGGAATACCAGACCACCTGATCTGCCTCTTGAGAAATTTGTATGCAGGTCAGGAAGCAACAGTTAGAACTGGACATGGAAAAACAGACTGGTTCCAAATAGGAAAAGGAGTACATCAAGGCTGTATATTATCACCCTGTTTATTTAACTTCTATGCAGAGTACATCATGAGAAACGCTGGACTGGAAGAAACACAGCTGGAATCAAGATTTCCGGGAGAAATATCAATAACCTCAGATATGCACATGACACCACCCTTATGGCAGAAAGTGAAGAGGAACTAAAAAGCTTCTTGATGAAAGTGAAAGTGGAGAGTGAAAAAGTTGGCTTAAAGCTCAACATTCAGAAAGTGAAGATCATGGCATCCGGTCCTATCACTTCATGGGAAATAGATGGGGAAACAGTGGAAACAGTGTCAGACTTTATTTTTCTGGGCTCCAAAATCACTGCAGATAGTGACTGCAGCCATGAAATTAAAAGACGCTTACTCCTTGGAAGGAAAGTTATGACCAAACTGGATAGCATATTCAAAAGCAGAGATATTACTTTGCCAACAAAGTTTCGTCTAGTCAAGGCTGTGGTTTTTCCTGTGGTCATGTATGGATGTGAGAGTTGGACTGTGAAGAAGGCTGAGCACCGAAGAATTGATGCTTTTGAACTGTGGTGTTGGAGAAGACTCTTGAGAGTCCCTTGGACTGCAAGGAGATCCAACCAGTGCATTCTGAAGGAGATCAGCCCTGGGATTTCTTTGGAAGGAATGATGCTGAAGCTGAAACTCCAGTACTTTGGCCACCTCATGGGAAGAGTTGACTCATTGGAAAAGACTCTGATGCTGGGAGGGATTGGGGGCAAGAGGAGAAGGGGATGACAGAGGATGAGATGGCTGGATGGCATCACTGACTCGATGGACGTGAGTCTGAGTGAACTCTGGGAGTTGGTGATGGACAGGGAGGCCTGGCGTGCTGCGATTCATGGGGTCACAAAAAGTCGGACATGACTGAGTGACTCAACTGATCTGATCTGATCTGATGTCTTCTTTGGAGAAATGTCTATTTAGTTGTTTGGCCCATTTTTTGATTAGGTCGTTCATTTTTTGGAATTGAGCTGTAGGAGTTGCTTGTATATTTTTGAGATTAGTTGTTCGTCAGTTGCTTCATTCGTTATTATTTTCTCCCATTCTGAAGGCTGTGTTTTCACCTTGTTTATAGTTTCCTTTGTTGTGCAGAAGCTTTTAAGTTTAATTAGGTCCCATTTGTTTATTTTTGCTTTTATTTCCAGTATTCTGGGAGGTGGGTCATAGAGGATCCTGCTTTGATTTATGTCAGAGAGTGTTTTGCCTATGTTCTCCTATAGCAGTTGTATAGTTTCTGGTCTTACATTGAGATCTTTAATCCATTTTGAGTTTATTTTGGTGTATTGTGTTAGAAAGTGTTCTAGTTTCATTCTTTTACAAGTGGTTGACCAATTTTCCCAGCACCACTTGTTAAAGAGATTGTCTTTAATCCATTGTATATTCTTGCCTTCTTTGTCAAAGATAAGGTGTCAATAGGTGCATGGATTTATCTCTGGGCTATTTTGTTCCATTGATCTATATTTCTGTCTTTGTGCCAGTACCATACTGTCTTGATGACTGTGGCTTTATAGTAGAGCCTGAAGTCAGGAAGGTTGATTCCTCCAGTTCCATTCTTCTTTCTCAAGATTGCTTTGGCTATTTGAGGTTTTTTGTATTTCCATACAAGCTGTGAAATTATTTGCACTAGCTCTGTGAAAAATACCATTGGTAGCTTGATAGGGATTGCATTGAATCTATAGATTGCTTTGGGTCGTATACTCATTTTCACTATATTGATTCTTCTGATCCATGAACATGGTATATTTCTCCATCTATTAGTGTCCTCTTTGACTTCTTTCACCAGTGTTTTATAGTTTTCTATATATAGGTCTTTAGTTTCTTTAGGTAGGTATATTCCTAAGTATTTAATTCTTTTTGTTGCAATGGTGAATGGAATTGTTTCCTTAATTTCTGTTTCTATTTTCTCATTATTAGTGTATAGGAATGCAAGGGATTTCTGTGTGTTGATTTTATATCCTGCAACTTTACTATATTCATTGATTAGTTCTAGTAATTTTCTGGTGGAGTCTTTAGGGTTTTCTATGTAGAGGATCATGTCATCTGCAAATAGTGAGAGTTTTACTTCTTCTTTTCCAATTTGGATTCCTTTTATTTATTTTTCTGCTCTGATTGCTGTGGCCAAAACTTCCAAAACTATGTTGAATAGTAGTGGTGAAAGTGGGCACCCTTGTCTTGTTCCTGACTTTAGGGGAAATGCTTTCAATTTTTCACCATTGAGGATAATGTTTGCTGTGGGTTTGTCATATATAGCCTTTATTATGTTGAGGTATGTTCCTTCTATTCCTACTTTCTGGAGAGTTTTTAATCATAAATGGATGTTGAATTTTGTCAAAGGCCTTCTCTGTATCTATTGAGATAATCATATGAGTTTTATTTTTCAATTTGTTAATGTGTGGTGTATTACATTGATTTATTTGTGGATATTGAAGAATCCTTGCATCCCTGGGATAAAGCCCACTTGGTCACGGTGTATAATCCTTTTAATGTGTTGTTGGATTCTGATTGCTAGAATTTTGTTAAGGATTTTTGCATCTGTGTTCATCAGTGATATTGGCCTGTAGTTTTCTTTTATTGTGGCATCTTTGTCAGGTTTTGGTATTAGGGTGATGGTGGCTTCATAGAATGATTTTGGAAATTTACCTTCCTCTGCAATTTTCTGGAAGAGTTTGAGTAGGATAGGTGTTAGCTCTTCTCTAAAGTTTTGGTAGAATTCATCTGTGAAGCCATCTGGACCTGGGCTTTTGTTTGCTGGAGACTTCTGATTACAGTTTCAATTTCCGTACTTGTGATGGGTCTGTTAAGATTTTCTATTTCTTCCTGGTTCAGTTTTGAAAAGTTGTACTTCTCTAAGAATTTGTCCATTTCTTCCACGATGTCCATTTTATTGGCATATAATTGCTGTTAGTAGTCTCTTATGATCCTTTGTATTTCTGTGTTGTCTGTTGTGATCTCTCCATTTTCATTTCTAATTTTATTGATCTGATTTTTCTCCCTTTGTTTCTTGATGAGTCTGGCTAATGGTTTGTCAATTTTATTTATCCTTTCAAAGAACCAGCTTTTGGCTTTGTTGATTTTTGCTATGGTCTCCTTTGTTTCTTTTGCATTTATTTCTGCCCTAATTTTTAAGATTTGTTTCCTTCTACTAACCCTGGTGTTCTTCATTTCTTCCTTTTCTAGTTGCTTTAGGTGTAGGGTTAGGTTATTTATTTGACTTTTTTCTTGTTTCTTGAGGTATGCCTGTATTGCTATGAACTTTCCCCTTAGGACTGCTTTTCCAGTGTCCCACAGGTTTTGGGTTGGTTGTATTTTCATTTTCATTCATTTCTATGCATATTTTGATTTCTTTTTTGATTTCTTCTGTGATTTGTTGGTTATTCAGCAGCGTGTTTTTCAGCCTCCATATGTTGGAATTTTTAATAGTTTTTCTCCTGTAATTGAGATCTAATCTTATTGCATTGTGGTCAGAAAAGATGCTTGGAATGACTTCATTTTTTTTGAATTTACCAAGGCTAGATTTATGGTCCAGGATGTGCTCTATCCTGGAGAAGGTTCTGTGTGCGCTTGAGATAAAGGTGAAATTCATTGTTTTGGGGTGAAATGTCCTATAGATATCAATTAGGCCTAACTGGTTTATTGTATCATTTAAAGTTTGTGTTTCCTTGTTAATTTTCTGTTTAGTTGATCTATCCATAGGTGTGAGTGGGGTATTAAAGTCTCCCACTATTATTGTGTTATTGTTAATTTCCCCTTTCATACTTGTAGCATTTGTCTTACATATTGTGGTGCTCCTATGTTGGGTGCATATATATTTATAATTGTTATATCTTCTTCTTGGATTGATCCTTTGATCATTATGTATTGTCCTTCTTTGTCTCTTTTCACAGCCTTTGTTTTAAAGTCTGTTTTATCTGATATGAGTATTGCTACTCCTACTTTCTTTTGGTCTCTATTTGCATGGAATATCTTTTTCCAGCCCTTCACTTTCAGTCTGTATGTGTCCCCTGTTTTGAGGTGGGTCTCTTGTAGACAACATATATTGTTGTCTAATATGTGTATTTTAATGCTACTCTTTGATTATTATTATTTTTTTTTTTTGGTTTGTTTGTTTTGTTTTGCTTTGATAAATTAGCATTAGCTTTAGAGATTTGATTTGATTTTAGCTCCACATTTTTGGCAAGAATACTTCATAGGAAGGATGCTACATGCTCCCATTGCATCACATAAGACAGTGATGTCTGGTTGTCTTAATCCTGAAATCCTGATCCCTCCATTGTGAAGCTCCCCATCAACTTTCCATCTAATGGTTTCTTTCCATTGATTGTGTTGCTTGGCTCAATTATTTTACTTTGGGACTATAAAATTGTGATTTTCTAAATCTGTTTTTCCTCCCTACATGATTTAGCTAGAGTATTTTGATTAAAGAAATAGCTTTCCATCATCAGTCAAGACTACTTAGTTATCCTGAAATGTAGTTCATGTAGGTTAAGGTAGAATGACTAATTCTTTCCTCTTAATTTCTAATTGTTAACTTTCAGAATAAAGAATTATTGACCCAGTTACTTCCAAAGTTGTTAAATGAGGTTTTTTGGTCTTTCCCTTTACCTATTTTAACATTAATATTATCAATTCATGGATTTTTAAGAGTGCACTGTTTTCCAATCAATTGCATTCATTCTTTTTTTTTTTTTTTTTGGATAGAAACTCTTTCTAATTAGCTCCTTACCTTCTTGATATAACCCAGTTGTCTTTGATACATTCTAACTGGCACAAAATATCCCAGTAAATGTGGCAAATATCTGACATGTATTTGTCAGAAACTTGGTTGCCTATAATGAAAAACAGAGCTTGATGATACCAGTTTTATTTAAAGCAAACAAGCAAATCTAATATATAACCATAAAGTAAAAATAACAAACTTTTTTTTGTGTGTGTGTGGTTAGTAAGCTTATTTAAGGGACTAGATCTGATAGAGTGCCTGATGAACTATGGATGGAGGTTCATGACATTGTATAGGAGACAGGGAGCAAGACCATCCCCCAAGAAAAAGAAATGCAAAAAAGCAAAATGGCTGTCTGAGGAGGCCTTACAAATAGCTGTGAAAAGAAGAGAAGCGAAAAGCAAAGGAGAAAAGGAAAGATGTACCCATTTGAATGCAAAGTTCCAAAGAATAGCAAGGAGAGATAAGAAAGACTTCCTCAGTGATCAGTGCAAAGAAATAGAGGAAAACAATAGAATGGGAAAGACTAGAGATCCCTTCAAGAAAATTAGATACCAAGGGATCATTTTATGCAAAGATGGGCTCAATAAAGGACAGAAATGATATGGACCTAACAGAAGCAGAAGATATTAAGAAGAGGCGGTGAGAATACACAGAAGGACTGTACAAAAAAGATCTTCGTGACCCAGATAATCACAATGGTGTGATCACTGACCTAGAGCCAGACATCCTGGAATGTGAAGTCAAATGGGCCTTAGGAAGCATCACTACGAACAACGCTAGTGGAGGTAATGGAATTCCAGTTGAGCTATTTCAAATCCTCAAAGATGATGCTATTAAAGTGCTGCACTCATTATGCCAGCAAAATTGGAAAACTCAGCAGTGGCCACAGGACTGGAAAAGGTCAGTTTTCATTCCAATCCCAAAGAAAGGCAATGCCAAAAAAATGCTCAAATTACTGCACAATTGCACTCATCTCACACACTAGTAAAGTAATGCTCAAAATTCTCCAAGCCAGGGTTCAACAGTACAGGAATCAGGAACTTCCAGATGTTCAAGCTGGATTTAGAAAAGGCAGAGGAACCAGAGATCAAACTGCCAACATCTGCTGGATCATGGAAAAAGCAAGAGAATTCCAGAAAAACATCTATTTCTGCTTTATTGACTATGCCAAAGCCTTTGACTGTGTGGACCACAGTAAACTGTGGAAAATTCTGAAAGAGATGGGAATCCCAGACCACCTGACCTGCCTCTTGAGAAACCTGTATGCAGGTCAGGAAGCAACAGTTAGAACTGGACATGGAAAAACAGACTGGGTCCAAATAGGAAAAAGAGTACGTCAAGGCTGTATGTTGTCACCCTGCTTATTTAACTTATATGCAGAATACATCATGAGAAACGCTGGGCTGGAAGAAGCACAAGCTGGAATCAAGATTGCCAGGAGAAATATCAATAACCTCAGATATGCACATGACACCACCCTTATGGCAGAAAGTGAAGAAGAACTCAAGAGCCTCTTGATGAAAGTGAAAGTGGAGAGTGAAAAAGTTGGCTTAAAGCTCAACATTCAGAAAACGAAGATCATGGCATCTGGTCCCATCACTTCATGGCAAACAGATGGGGAAACAGTGTCAGACTTTATTTTTCTGGGCTCCAAAATCACTGCAGATAGTGACTGCAGCCATGAAATTAAAAGACGCCTACTCTTTGGAAGAAAAGTTATGACCAACCTAGATAGCATATTGAAAAGCAGAGACATTACTTTGCCAACAAAAGTCTGTCTAGTAAGGCTATGGTTTTTCCAGTGGTCATTTATGAATGTGAGAGTTGGACTGTGAAGAAGGCTGAGTGCTGAGGGATTGATGCTTTGAACTGTGGTGTTGGAGAAGACTCTTGAGAGTCCCTTGGACTGCAAAGAGATCCAACCAGTCCATCCTAAAGAAAATCAGTCCTGAATATTCATTGCAAGGACTGATGTTGAAGCAGAAACTCCAGTACTTTGGCTATATGATGCAAAGAACTGACTCATTTGAAAGACCCTGATGCTGGGAAGGATTGAAGGTTGGAGGAGAAGTGGATGATAGAGGATGAGATGGTTGGATGGCATCACCGACTTGATGGACATGAGTTTGAGTAAGCTCTAGGAGTTGGTGATGGACAGGGAAGCTTGGCGTACTGCAGTCCATGAGGTCTCAAAGAGTTTGACATGACTGAGCAAGTGAACCTGAACTGAAACTTATTTTAGAGGTAGTTCAAAAGAGCAACAATGAATCTTTAGAAAAATTTTATAGAATTTGAGACCCAGAGCTTTTAATTATACTATTTTGGTGAAGGGATGTCTGTATAGGGTTGTAAGAAAAAAAAATGTGTACTAGTGACTCTGGTAGGAGAGTTTTAACTCTTAGTCCTTTCCATTAAATTTCTTTTACTGTATTTTTAAGTTCTAGAATTTCAGATTTTCTTTATCTGTTGATTTGCAGCCTATTTTTTGTGTCTGTTTCAGGAGTATTTAGACTTGCTTGCTGGAGCATTTGTACAACAGCTGCCTCAAAGTCTGTCAGATAGATCTAGTATCTATCTCATCTCGGGTTGATGTCTGTAGGTTTTCTTTCCCATGTGAAGTGGAGATGGGTTTTTTTTTTTTTGTCTTTCATATGCTCAGTAATTCTGGATTAAATCTGACACATTTTGAATATTAGGCTGTGAGATTATAGATCTTGTTAAATTCTACAGTGAACGCTGAAAAAAAATTTGTTTTGGGTGCCTGCTGCTGCTGCTAAGTCTCTTCAGTTGTGTCCGACTCTGTGTGACCCCAGAGACGGCAGCCCACCAGGCTCCCCCATCCCTGGGATTCTCCAGGCAAGAACACTGGAGTGGGTTGCCATTTCCTTCAATGCATGAAAGTGAAAAGTGAAAGTGAAGTCCCTCAGTCGTGTCCGACCCTCAGCGACCCCATGGACTGCAGCCCACCAGGCTCCTCTGTCCATGGGATTTTCCAGGCAAGAGTACTGGAGTGGGGTGCCATTGCCTTCTCCGTTGGATGCCCAATCAGGTTTAATTTGGAAGTTTAAAATTGCCTCCATTGCACTGTAGTTCTAACGTCAACTCAGCTTTCAAAGCCTTTGCAGTGTTATTTGAATATATGCCACGTGTGCATCAGCCAGTGACAAGCCTGGGACCAGTTCTCAAAATATTTCATTTTCTGATTAAGATCTTGTCCATGTGTACACAGGTCAGGGGTGTTCCTAGGAATTAATAAACTTTGTGAAGTCACTTTCATATGCTTCTTCACCACTACAATATCTTCAGTACTTTTTAGCTTTCTGGGGATCTCCTTTTCAGACTTTTGGCCAGAAATCTGGGGCTTTAGTTATCCTGGTCGGAATGGATGTCCACTGCTGCATCCACGTAGGGGAACAAATGATGGGGTTTCCAAACACAGGGGAGACAATGGCGAACTCACCACTGGTTTGGTACTACTCTGAATTGTAGTCTTTTTCACCAACCCACTTGCCACTACTTTTCAGTCTCCTGATCATTTCCTTTTATATTCTGTCCAGGTTTTAAAACTGAATTCAGTGGAAGAGACAGCGAGGAGTTTGTTCATTCCATCTTACCCAGAGCCAGAAACTTTTGCTTAGAATTTAGATTGACTATTTTTTTCCCTAAAGGACCAGATAGTAAATATTTCAGGCTTATTGGTCACACAATTTCTGTTGCCCTATCTACTCTTCTGTTACAAAAGCAACCGTAAGTAATACACAAATGACTGGTATGACTGTGTTCCAGTAAGATTCTATTTTAAAATAGGTGTCTGGCTTGCAGACCATGGTTTGCCAATCTCTGTTTTAGGCTTACTAAATTCAAGGCTTACTGAGTGGAGGATGTTTATCTGGTAGGGATGTGGAACAGCCATAGGAAATATAAAATGTTTTCTTTTATAATTTCGATGTTGAAATCTAGCGTGGATGATAAGTCTCAAGAGTTACTAGCTATTTTATTTTGATTCACTTAAAAACTGTGATGTTCCCCCTCTATTGTATCGTACCCCACTAGGCATTTAAGTGCTAAAGAATTACTACTTGAGTTATAGGCCAAGTTGCAGTCCTCCACTCTTCTTGCCAATGTCTGTGTCTTTGTTCAATGTCTATTTCATAGTACAAGAGTGACATTTCTACTAACTCATGTAGACATAGCAGCACAATATTTTTGCTATTTACCATATCAAAGCTTGTTGATCTTAGTCCTGGTTAATCAGAAACATTCTCTTTCACAATTGTCCCCAGGCCAACACAACTCAATTAGAAGTACATTTTGACTGGAGAAACTCAACTAGTGCTCAAGTGTGGAAACAAATGTGTATGAGGGTCTACTTGGGTTGCCTCTCAGGGCTGAATATTATCCCGCTTACTGTCACCAAGAGAACAGAAACAGTTTTCTGAGATCCCAAGAACCAAGGAGAATTGGCAGAGATGTACTGTCTTGATTTCAAGAGGAGACCTGTCAGGATAAATGCAGTTTTCAATTTCATATTTCAGATTAAAGTCTGGTCAGTCTTGAGCAAGGCAGCATCTGTAGAGATACTGAGACTTCCACTTGCCTAAGAATTTCACATCTAGTGGAAGCTGATAGGAGGCTGTGGTCTGGGGTTCTCATTGATTTGTCCAATAGACCTCTCTGCTAACCCTACTTTCAGCAACTCTTATTTGAGGAGCTTTGCCATACTCTCCTCTTTGAGGAGCTGATAATAAGAACAGAAAGGATAGAAAGAAGAAATGAAAGAAGAATAGGAGAAACCAGCATTTCTTGTAAAAAGAATAGTTTAATACTTTCATATGAAAGCATATCATTAATCTTCACAACCACTCAGTAGAAGGTGTGGGCTGAGATGACTCATGAAGGGACTTGGTGATGCTCCTCAGAGCCCTTGACCCTGGAGAGGGCTCCAGCAGTTCCTTAATCTTCTGGCAGAAGCTGTAGGGTTAGTAAATGGATTTTCTTTCCCCATAGTCTAGATGCCCTTTAAACTGCTGTGGGTTTTTTTGTTTGTTTTGCTACGTCCCAGATGCTCAGGCCCCTCAGCTATATCCCTCCCTACTGCAGGTTGGAGTAGGTTTCCCATGGATACCACGTCTGTCTTCTCTACACGTGGTCCTTCAACGTGCAATAGCTGTTCAGCCCTCAGGTCTTCAGGATGAGTTGTTCTATATGTGGGTATAGGTTCAATCTCCCTATGGGAGGAGGTGAGCTCAAGGTCTTCCATTGATGCCATCTTGCCCTGCCCCCTTTTTAAATTTGTTATACTAGAAGCTCTCATCGGAGAAGGCAATGGCACCCCACTCCAGTACTCTTGCCTGGAAAATCCCATGGATGGAGGAGCCTGGTAGGCTGCAGTCCATGGGGTCACTAAGAGTTGGACACGACTGAGCGACTTCACTTTCACTTTTCACTTTCATGCATTGGAGAAGGAAATGGCAACCCACTCCAGTGTTCTTGCCTGGAGAATCCCAGGGACGGGGGAGCCTGGTGGGCTGCCGTTTATGGGATGGCACAGAGTCGGACACGACTGAAGTGACTTAGCAGCAGCAGCAGCAGCAATACACTGAGAGAGGTCATAATCCAACAACCCCTAGCGGTACATTGTGGAAGAGAAGCCCCTACTGCAGGTGTTCCAGTGTTACTGTTAGAAAGCTCTTCCTCCTCAATAGAATGAGATGAACAGTATTAATATGTGATGGTCCCAAGCACATGAAGGTTAGCTATCCTCCTGAGAACTATCTTAGGAGAGGCAATTAAGACAAAGAAGCAAGAACATATGGGTCTTTTGAAGATGATATAAAGAGGCAGAACTTGTATAAGAACTTAAATTTGAGACTTGAAATTTTGGTTAGGATGAATTCTGGGTACTTTTATTTTTAAGGTAATATTTTTAAGATCACATTCTGAGATGGTACCCAAAAAAAAAGGACTTTGACAACCCCAATTTAGGTGTCATTCCTACAAAGATTCATGTTTTCAGGGACTCAAATGGCCTGCCTTGACTTTTAAGACTGAATTTTCTTAAGGTTCTAAGGCCCTTCTTGACTGGTACTGAGGCGCAGCAGAGACAGTAGCTAGCGGCAACATCAACTTTGGGGCATTTTCATTGGGTCTAATTCTTACTTCCTTATCCTAGGATACTACTCACTCTAAGACTCACTTTGACTTTAGTAATAGCTTTTTAAAATAAAAATGAAACATTAATTATGTGGACAGATTTTTAGAATTAAAACAGTTACAAAAATGGTTTTAAAATGTGAAATATAATATTTGATGACATTTCATGGTGTGTGGCTCAGTTACATACAGATGAAAGGATGTTCAGAGATATTCAGTGTCTTTCTCAAGATTGTCTAACTAGTTAGGCAATATTTGCTTGAACCTATCTGCATTTACTCTCTCCACTGACTCACCCCAAATGGCAGTACATCTCAGAATCATTTGGGGGAGTTTTAAAAATATGTATATTCCTGACTCTAGTAATAATCTCCAGTAAATCTGAGTGCCTGGGTGTGTGTTTCAGCACATGTACTTTTTAAAATTTATTTTTAATTGGAAGATAATTGCTTTACAATGTTGTGTTGGTTTCTGCTGTACAACACTGTGAATCAGCCGTGAGTATATATATATATATATCCCCCCCATCTTGAGCCTCCCTCCCACCCCTTCATCCCACCCCTCTGTGTCGTCACAGAGCAACAAGCTGGTCTCTCTATGTTATATGGCAGCTTCTCACTAGCTAGCTATTTCACACATGGTGGTGTATTTATGTCAATTCTTTCTCAATTTGTCCCACCCTCCCCTTCCATCCGTGTGCACAAGTCTGTTCCCTACGTCTGCATCTCTATTCCTACCCTGCAAATAGGTTCATTGGTGCCATTTTTCTAGATTCCATATGTATGCTTTAATATACAATATTTGTTTTTCTCTTTTTGACTTATTTCACTCTGTATAACAGTCTATAGGTTCATCCACCTCACTACAACTGACTCAGCTTCATTCCTTTTTATGGTTGGGTTATATTCCGTTGTTTATGTACTGCAACTTCTTTATTCATTCATCTGTCAGTTGACATGTTGGTTGTTTCCACGTCCTGGCTATGTGAAGCTGCAATGAACATTGGGGTACATCACATTTTCTTTTTTTTAAAATTAAATCTTACCAGATGATTCTGAGTAAGAACTCTGGTAAGAACTATGCTAATCCAAGCTGAATGTTAGGTGGAGAGTCTTAAATGAATGACTTATTTATAGTTATTCAAAGGATAGATTTCAAGAACAAATGCATTTTGCTTTTAACAAGCCAACTTCTATGTATTTTGTGAACTTGCTAGTTACAGTTGGATGTTTATGTAGAAGAATTCTGTTTGAAACATACTTGGAAATATACTTAAAAATTTATTAGGATTCTGTTAGGATAGTGTTTGTTTTGATCTGAAAAAAAGTCTTTTCTGAAAAAGCATCGTCTGTTTGAGAATGATAGCTTATGGTGAATGGTGTTGGATTCGTGATCTCCGAAGAAGAAGATTTAACTTCGGGGCCAGGGACCAGGCTTGAACACTCAAGAGCTTTTGTATAGCAGAGTTTTATTAAAGTATAAAAAGGGACAGAGAAAGTTTCTGACATAGACATCAGCAGGGGGACAGAGAGTGTCCCCCTGCTAGTCTTTAGCAAGGGAGTTATCGACTTTTTAAGATAGTTCTTACAATAAATCAAAAGAATGTCTCAAGGTTGTAGAAATTTTACTGGACTCACTCCCATAATATACATTTAAGATAACAGGATTAGCCAGAAGGTTTTTAGGAAGGAGAAACTGTCCTCAGGCATGATATATTGTTGTTGTATAATCCTTGCTACTGCTAAGTCGCTTCAGTCGTGTCCGACTCTGTGGGACCCCATAGACGGCAGCCCACCAGGCTCCCCCATCCCTGGGATTCTCCAGGCAAGAACACTGGAGTGGGTTGCCATTTCCTTCTCCAATGCATGAAAGTGAAAAGTGAAAGTGAAGTCGCTCAGTCGTTGAACTCTTAGGGACCCCATAGACTGCAGCCTACCAAGCTCATTCATCCATGCAATTTTCCGGGCAAGAGTACTGGAGTGGGGTGCCATTGCCTTCTCTGTCTGAAGATATATTCTAGCAGAAAACAATCTTCCTTGAAGATACTGAGTGACAATTCCATAAAATCCTTAGTACAGAGTTTAAACTGAGTTGTTTGTTGGTTAATCATCAGTTCTGGGCTTAAAGAAAAAAACATTCTGTGTGACTAAGACTAAGGAATGTAGAGAGAAAAAAATGTTTGTCTCTTCCTCCTCCTCGAGAATTCTAGACCCCTGTCTTTGCTTCAAGAGCCCCAGACCCCTTTCTCCTCCTTGGGGACCCTGGACTTCTTACCAACCTGCCTAGGAATTGACTCTCTCAAGAAGCTGGCCCTTCTTCAGGATCCACCCCCAGATTTCAACCATTTCTCAATTTCATTCAAGGATTATTTACTTTTATATACTTCATTTTCATAATTCCTACAAATTAATGTTTTCAACAAGCAAGTATTTACTCCATTATTATCCTTCAAATTTGATTAACAATGAAAATAAAAAAATCGCACAGCAGAATCCAGAAGGTAAGTATGGACTACTGACTATAATGACCTTGGATTTCTGCTATATTTTAAATATCTACCATCTATCTCCCTTGGAGAAGATGACTCCTGATTAGAAAAGAGTGGCTCATTAATCATGCAAGCAGATTTGATAATAAATCTTGAAATCTTTACAATAACAACAAAAACCTTGTTATACACATTGTGGAGACATTTCTAAAGAATGAAACCCCTGTTTGAACATATGCTTTTGTGAACCTCACAGAGTCAGGACTGATGCTGATCTTGGTTTGGCATTGAATATGAGTAGGTCAGGCTCTTATATGAGAGCCTATTGAAGGATCTCCATAGTGAAAATGGTCCCTCTTATCCTTCAATGCAGTTTCAAAACTGCTAAATTCTATACCTGTAGCAATTTCTGGCTGATTTTCAAGAAAAATCCAGGGAATCACAAATTACAAAGTAACCAGTCTTGTACAAGAGTTTAACAACTTGGCCTCATGTAGTCTTTGTATTAAATATATCATAAATTAAAGAAAATAAAAATAAATTAGGCAGCAGATATTAAAATTTCATTGTTCTCAGCATGTATGGAGGTAGAGGTTGTAGAGTCATTTGCTTAGTGTTTTCACAGTCTAGATTAAGCCAGCTTTTTCAGTTACTTCATACAGCTTTTTAGAATCCTAATATTAAGTGTCAGGAATAAAGAGGTTCTAGTTTTTTAAAGAAAATTATGTTTATCCCTATTAAATCTAATAATGAGATCTTTGCAAATAATTCAGACAGCAGGGCTGTCAATCATCAGAGCTTCTAATAGGAAAAATACTTGTCCTGTGCAGTGGTGCAGTGAGCGTGTGGGGGAAGTGGGACATTTACATAATCTTGAGCCTAATGTCTCATGTCTGCCTAGACAAAGTGGCTTCTAACCTCTCTGAAGACTTGTACTCTCAAATCACAGTAGTTTTTTTCATTTCTATTGATCATTAGTAAGTGAATGCATTGTTGTTGTGGTTTAGTTGTGAAGTCATGTCCAACTCTTGTGACGCCATGATCTATAGCTCACCAGACTCCTCTGTCTATGAGATTTTCTCCAGGCAAGGATACCAGAGTGGGTGGCCATTTCCTTCTCTACGGGATCTTCCCCAATCCAGGGACTGAACCCACATCTCCTGAATTGGCAGGCAGGTTCTTTGCCACTGAGCCATCAGGGAAGCCCAAATAAATGCATAAAGAATAAAGTTAGAAAATCACTGTCTTGGTACTTCCAGCAGAATTATATCAATAGTTATTTAAGCTAATGGTCAAATGTTGTTGGGAACAGGAAATTCACGTGGTCTTGAAATATCATCCCTTGGATAATTTGTTATTTTTTTTACATTTAAAAATATTGGGATGTAACTGATATACAGCATTGTGTAATTTTAAGGTATATAATGTGTCTATTTGATATATTTATGGGGGCTTCCCCAGTGGCTCAACGGTATAGAATCTGCCTGCAATGCAGGAGACGCAGGTCAATCCCTCGGCCAGGAGGGCATGGCAACCCATTCCAGTATTCTTGTTGGGGAAATCCCATGGACAGAGGAGCCTGGCAGGCTACAGTCCATGCAGTCTCAAAGAGTTGGACACGACTGAAGCAACTGAGCACAAGCACCCACTATATATTTATATATATATAGATATAAAGTTAGTATTCCTGGATCTAAAGTTTGTATTACAGCTCTAAAGTTTGTAATACTGGATTGTTACTACCTGTATTATGATATCGATATATTAGATCTTCAGAACTTACTTACTGGTTTCAAGTTTGTACCTTTAAACATTTCCCCAGACCTCCGGTCCCTGGTAACCACAATTCTACTGTGTATGAGTTTACCTTTTCTAGATTCCTTACATAAGTGAGATCATACTTGTCTTTCCTTGCCTGACTTTTGTCACTTAGCATAATGCCTTCAAAGTCCATTCTCATGGTCACACTGTCAGGATTTCCTTCTTTCTCAGGGCTGAATAATTTCCATTATATATGTAAATATACATTACATCATGAGAAACGCTGGAGTGGAAGAAACACAAACTGGAATCAAGATTGCTGGGAGAAATATCAATAACCTCAGATATGCAGATGACACCACCCTTATGGCAGAAAGTGAAGAGGAACTCAAAAGCCTCTTGATGAAAGTGAAAGAGGAGAGTGAAAAAGTTGGCTTAAAGCTCAACATTCAGTTGCCTCATTTGCTATTATTTTCTCCCATTCTGAAGGCTGTCTTTTCACCTTGCTAATAGTTTCCTTTGATGTGCAGAAGCTTTTAAGGTTAATTAGGTCCCATTTGTTTATTTTTGCTTTTATTTCCAATATTCTGGGAGGTGGGTCATAGAGGATCCTGCTGTAATGTATGTCAGAGAGTGTTTTGCCTATGTTCTCCTCTAGGAGTTTTATAGTTTCTGGTCTTACGTTGAGATCTTTAATCCATTTTGAGTTTATTTTTGTGTATGGTGTTAGAAAGTGTTCTAGTTTCATTCTTTTACAAGTGGTTAACCAGATTTCCCAGCACCACTTGTTAAAGAGATTGTCTTTAATCCATTGTATATTCTTGCCTCCTTTGTCAAAGATAAGGTGTCCATATGTGCGTGGATTTATCTCTGGGCTTTCTATTTTGTTCCATTGATCTACATTTCTGTCTTTGTGCCTGTACCATACTGTCTTGATGCAAACTAGTACAGCCACTATGGAAAACAGTGTGGAGATTCCTTAAAAAACTGGAAATAGAACTGCCTTATGATCCAGCAATCCCACTGCTGGGCATACACACTGAGGAAACCAGAAGGGAAAGAGACACGTGTACCCCAATGTTCGTCGCAGCACTGTTTATAATAGCCAGGACATGGAAGCAACCTAGATGTCCATCAGCAGATGAATGGATAAGAAAGCTATGGTACATACACACAATGGAGTATTACTCAGCCATTAAAAAGAATACGTTTGAATCAGTTCTAATGAGGTGGATGAAACTGGAGCCTATTATACAGAGTGAAGTAAGCCAGAAGGAAAAACACCAATACAGTATACTAACGCATATATATGGAATTTAGAAAGATGGTAACAATAACCCTGTGTACGAGACAGCAAAAGAGACACTGATGTATAGAACAGTCTTATGGACTCTGTGGGAGAGGGAGAGGGTGGGAAGATTTGGGAGAATGGCATTGAAACATGTAAAATATCATGTATGAAATGAGATGCCAGTCCAGGTTCAATGCACAATACTGGATGCTTGGGGCTGGTGTACTGGGACGACCCAGAGGGATGGTATGGGGAGGGAGGAGGGAGGAGGGTTCAGGATGGGGAACGCATGTATACCTGTGGTGGATTCATTTTGATTTTTGGCAAAACTAATACAATTATGTAAAGTTTAAAAATAAAATAAAATTAAAAAAAAGCTCAACATTCAGAAAACGAAGATCATGGCATCCAGTCCCACCACTTCATGGGAAATAGATGGGGAAACAGTGGAAACAGTGTCAGACTTTATTTTTCTGGGCTCCAAAATCACTACAGATGGTGACTGCAGCCATGAAATTAAAAGACGCTTACTCTTTGGAAGGAAAGTTATGACCAACCTAGATAGCATATTCAAAAGCAGAAACATTACTTTGCCAACAAAGGTTCGTCTAGTCGAGGCTATGGTTTTTCCTGTGGTCATGTATGGATGTGAGAGTTGGACTGTGAAGAAGGCTGAGCACTGAAGAATTTATGCTTTTGAACTGTGGTGTTGGAGAAGACTCTTGAGAGTCCCTTGGGCTGCAAGGAGATCCAACCAGTGCATTCTGAAGGAGATCAGCCCTGGGATTTCTTTGGAAGGAATGATGCTAAAGCTGAAACTTCAGTACTTTGGCCACCTCATGTGAAGAGTTGACTCATTGGAAAAGACTCTGATGCTGGGAGGGATTGGTAGCAGGAGGAGAAGGGGACGACAGAGGATGAGATGGCTGGATGGCATCACTGACTCGATGGACGTGAGTCTGGGTGAACTCTGGGAGTTGGTGATGGACAGGGAGGCCTGGAGTGCTGCGATTCATGGGGTCTCAAAGAGTCGGACACGACTGAGCGACTGATCTGATCTGATCTGATACATTACATCTTAATCCATTCATCTGTGGATGGACACTTAGGCTATTGTTTTTGTACCTTGGCTATTGAGAATAACACTGTAATGAATATGGGAGTGCTGGTATTGCTTTCAGCTACTGGTTTTGATTCTTTTGAATGTATATTCCAGGCATGGGATCACCAGATCATATGATAGATGAATTTTTAATTTTTTTTTTATAATATTATTACCTGGTACTTATGCTTAATCTTTTCTAATTATACCATTGGTTCTTTTTTATTTCCATATCTGTAGTTTAATACCTATTTCAAATTATATGGAACTAATAGGTTCTTTATGTGAAAAAAGATGGTGTTTATTTTTATGCAGCTGTTTATTTCAATATTAAATTCTTCAGGACTATAAAGTATCATTGTTGTTGGGTATATACTTTGATAAATATTTTAACTTCATGATCCAGAAAGTCCACCTTGATCTGTCTTTTAGGTTACAACATAGATTTCCCCTTTTAAATATATTATTAACAGAATTTTTAATTTTTTGAGGAAACCTGTTACTGTTTTCCACTGTGGCTTAACCCAAGTTCCATTCTCATCAACAGTATACAAGGGCTCTCTTTTTTCCACCAGGAATTTTTACCTCTTATCTTCTTGATAAAAGCCATCTTACCAGGTATGAGGAGATATCTCACTGGTTTTGATGTGCATTTCCCCGATGACTAGTGATGCTGAGCATCTTTGCATATACCTATTGGACATTTATATGTAATCTTTGGAACAATGTCTTCAGGTTTTTTGCCTTTTTGGTAATCAGATTATTTGCTTTTTGTGTTATTGAGTTATGAGTTATTAATATTTATTTTAACTTTAAGCCCTTATCATCTGTATGCTTTGTAAATATTTTCTCCCATTCTGTAGGTTGCCTTTTCAATTCACTGTTTTCCTTGCTACACCGAAGCTCTTCAATTTAGTCCTGCTTATTGCAGTCTTTGTTGCTTGTGATTTTGGTGTCTTATCCAAGAAATCCTTGCTAAAGCCAGTGTCAAGAATCTTTTTCCCTATGTTTTCTAGCAGTTATACAATTTTATGTTTTATGTTTAGATGATCTGTTTTGAATTTTTGTTAGTGGTGTAAGATAGAGGTCCATTTTATTTTTTTGTATGCGGATATCCAGTTTTCCCAGGACTATTTATTGAAGAGACTGTCCTTTTCCTTCATTGTGTGGTCTTGGAACCATTGTTAAAAATTAGTTATTCAGTTCAGTTCCTTACTCAGTTCCAGTTAAGAACCTTGTTCTGTTCAGTTCAGTCACTCAGTTGTATCTGACTCTTTGCAACCCCATGGACTGCAGTATGCCCGGCCTCCCTGTCCATCACCAGGTCCCAGAGTTTACTCAGACTCATGTCCATTGAGTCAGTGATGCCATCCAGTCATCTCATCCTCTGTTGTCCCCTTCTCCTCCTGCCTTCAATCTTTCCCAGCATCAGAATCTTTTCAAATGAGTTAGTTCTTGCATCAGGTGGCCAAAATATTGGAGCTTCAGCTTCAGCATCAGTCCTTCCAATGAATGTTCAGGACTGATTTCCTTGCATCCTGGAATGTGAAGTCAAGTGGTCCTTAGGAAACAACACTACTAACAAAGCTAGAAGAGGTGATGGAATTTCAGTTGAGCTATTTCAAATCCTAAAAGATGATGCTGTGAAAGTGCTGCACTCAATATGCCAGCAAATTTGGAAAACTCAGCAGTGGCCACAGGACTGGAAAAGGTCAGTTTTCATTCCAATCCCAAAGAAAGGCAATGCCAAAGAATGCTCAGACTACCGCATAATTGCACTCATCTCACACATTAGCAAAGTGATGCTCAAAATTCTCCAAGCCAGGCTTCAGCAGTAAGTGAACCATGAACTTCCAGATGTTCAAGCTGGTTTTAGAAAAAGCAGAGGAACCAGAGATCAAACTGCCAACATCTGCTAGATCATAGAGAAAGCAAGAGAGTTCCAGAAAAACATCTACTTGTGCTTTATTGACTATGCCAAAGCCTTTGATTGGATCACAACAAACTGTGGAAAATTCTGAAAGAGATGGGAATACCAGACCACCTGACTGCCTCCTGAGAAGTCTGTGTGAAGCTACAGTTAGAACTGGACATGGAACAACAGACTGGTTCCAAATAGGAAAAGGAGTATGTCAAGGCTCTATATAGTCACCCTGCTTATTTAACTTATATGCAGAGTACATCATGAGAAACGCTGGGCTGGAGGAAGCACGAGCTGGAATCAAGATTGCCGGGAGTTCACCTTATACATACTGTTTATGTCCAGACTCTCTATTCTATTCCCCTGCCTTGTGTGCCTACTTATATACCAGTACCATACTGTTTTGATCACTTTGTAATAAGGCTTAAAATCTGGCAATGTGATGGGTTCAGCTTTGTGCTTTCTCAGGATTGCTTTGAGTATATTAATACAAGGTCTTCTGTGATTTCAAATTTTAGAGTAATTTTTTTCTATTTCTGTAAAGAATGCTGTTGGGATTTTGATTAGGATTGCATTAAATATGTAGTTCACTTTGGGTAGTATACATGTTTGCAATATCAATTCTTCCAATCCAAGAACATGAAATCTATTTCCATTTATTTGTATCTTCTTCAATCTTTTCATTAATGTCTTACAGTTTTTGTTGTACACATGTTTCACCTCCTTGGTTAAACATGTTAAACATATTTCCAAGTGTTTTATTGATTTTTGATGCTGTTATAACTGGGATTGCTTCCTTAATTTCTCATTCAGGTAGTTCACTCTTACTGTATAGAAATGCAACTGATTTTTGTATGTTGATTTTGTACCCTGCAACTTTACTGAATTGATTTATTCTAATAGTTTTTTCTTAAATGAAGTCTTTAGAGTTTTCTCTATATAAAATCATATCAGCTACAAACAGGCAATTTTACTTTTTCCTTTCTGATGTGAATGTCTTTTATTTTTCTTGTCTAATTACTCTGGGTAGGATTTCCAATACTCTATTGAATAGAAATGGCAAAAAGTAGGATTCTATGCCTGTACCTGATCTTAGAGGAAAGGATTTTAACTTTTCACCACTGAGCACAATATTAACTGTGGCATTGTTGTAAATGGCCTTGATTATGCTAAGTAATGTTCCTTCTATACTGGACTTTCTTCTTACCCAACTTATTGTTTTTTGTCATGAAAGAATGTTCAATTTTGCTAAATATTTTTTTCTGTATCAGTTGAGATGATCATATGATTCTTACCTTTGATCTGTTAATGTGGTGTATTACATGTATTGATTTGTGTATGTTGAGCTATCTTGAGATAAATCATGCTTGATAATAATGAATGATTCTTTTTAATGTGCTGTTGCATTCAGTTTGCTAATATCTTGTTGAGAATTAGCTAACATGATTTACAGAGGCAGAAGTGAATCTTTCTTTGCATTGGAGAACATAAGCCTGTGATTCACTTAAGCAAGTGATCAAATTAATGTTCCTTATTGTGAGACAATGATTATTATGTGTCCTGATTTAGTGAAATAAGTATACAATAGCACCCCTGTAACATTTTTTGCAAAAAAATATATATATTAGCTGAATCTTTTAGTCAGTGGATTTATCAATCAGACAAGTTAATTACATGACATATTCTATTACAAGACCATTGGCCTGGCCTCTGGCAAAAACTCAATGCCGTAAGAAAAAGGGTACACTTCTGTATTAAAAGAGACTGAAAGAAAAACAACCAAATTCATTTTCTCAATCTTGTTTAGATCCTGGATCAGAGGAAAAACCCCAACTTTTAAAATATTCTTAGGAATTGGTAAAATTTAAATTCAGTGTCCCTCTTCCCCTCCCTTCCCCCTCTCTTTCTCCTCTTCAATAGGTATGAGAGTCATATTGTGGTTGTGTAGAATGGATATCTCCTTAATTTTAATCTTAGGAGACATTAAAGTATTTAAAGGTGAAGAGGTGAAGTCTAAAATTCAATTACAAATATATCAGGAAAATGAAAAAAAAAAAGTAATAGATGAGCACCCAAGAGAATGAGAGAGAATGGAACTATATTGCCAGTAATGTCACAAATGGGTGAATCTACGTGAAGGACAGATGGCTGTTCATGTGCTGTGCTTCCAATTGCTTTGAAATTGTTCAAAATAAAAAGCAGGGGAAAATCTTATTTATTTGAACATACATGAACGTCTCTTAAATGTTAGAGAAAGCTGAGTTCAGTAATTTTTGAAATACTCGGAATTTTATTAAATACAAAATCAACTACTTATATTTGAACAGTCAGAACATTTTATGTGGATGACATCTTCTTTCAGCCTATAAGCATTTGCTTACTAACATGTAAGATACACAGATCTCTTAAAATAACTGTAAACTTGCTCAAGTTCAACTCTCATAGGTACCTGTCTCCTTGGAAAGAAATCTGTTAGAGATTTCTCTAAGGAAACCTCTGTAAAGGTTGTGTGTTTGGTCGCTCAGTTATGTCCAGCTCTTTGCGACCGCATGAACTGTAGCCCTCCAGGCTCCTCTGTCTGTTGGATTTCCCAGGCAAGAATACTGGAATGGATTGCCATTTCCTTCTCCAGGAGATCTTTCTGACCCAGGGATCAAACCTCCGTCTCCTGCATTGGCAGGTGGATTCTTTACCACTGAGCCATCTGGGAAGCCCATCTATAGAGGTTAGCTTCCTTGTAATCAAAGTTAATCTGATCTCTGTGCCAAGCATAAAGCTATCTTCATTTCAGAAATAAAATTACACCATGTTCAGCTGCTTTGAAACATTCTGTTCATTCTTGGGCTGATTGAGGGATATTGTTCATTCTTGGGCTGATTGTATCTGCATTGCTTGGAATGGCTGCTCTGCTTCTGATGTCTGTCCTGTGGACTTTTCCAATTCTCTGCAGAAAAACACCACAAACCCTTTAGATCTGTGTAAAATCAAAGTTGGTTTGATGTATTTATCTTTCCATAGGTATCCTGTTTGCTTTCCAACATCCGGATCTCTTACTGTAACAGGGGCACATTTTACTTTTTTTCCCCTTATATTAATATGTGCATTAATTAACTTGTTATGAGATTGACCTCTCTTTTCTGTTGCTTATTTTTATATAAAATCAGTTTTGTTAAACTTATAGAAAGCCATTCGTTCAAGATAACTTCTCTAACTGTATGCTCCACAGTTAACCCTTCTAACTCTTTTATGTAGGGTTACACAGTCCCAGGTGGCACTAGTCGTAGAGAATCCACCTGCCGATGCAAGAGATGCAGGTTCGATCCCTGGGTCAGAAAGATCCTCTGGAGAATGAAGTGGCAACCCACTCCAGTAGTCTTTCCTGGAGAATACCATGGACAAAGGAGCCTGGTGGGCTACAGTCCATGGGGTTACAAAGAGTTGGACACGACTCACTGCACCCACACAAAGTATCGTGGGTCTTCTCAATCTCCTGGTTCTGTTCTCATGTTCAGCTTCTATGTGAGCACCTCCTTCGTTTTTCTCCATTGACCTTGTGTCTTTCAATTGGATTCTGTTCCTAGCACTTCATGCTCAGTGTTGGACTTTGTCCTGTAAGGGAGTTTAGGCAGTTGACTTTGAGTCCATGGGACACAGACTGCTCCAGTCTCTTCAAAACTCACCACAAGGGCCCACACCCTCACCCACCACTGGACTATGCAAAATTCACCCAGTGCCGGCTGCTGTTCTCACATTGGCCTTCTGGAATTTCCAGTGAGTTTCTGTTGGCTATTTTAGGACTGTAGTCTTAGACTGTGGAGGATACCCAGTTCTTTCTTATGCTTCCTATGATACAGATGCTCTGTATCTGATAGCTACTAAAAGTTTGTTTATACCAGCCCTTACTATGGGGTATATGAAGATACTTTGTCACCTAAGTTTGTTGGAGATGTTGATCATCTCTTTGTTTTCTGGCTACTCGCCTGCTGTATATAGTAGAATTTAGTTAGTTAGTTCAGTTGCTCAGTTGTGTCCAACTCTTTGCAACCCCATGGACTGCAGCACACTAGGCTTCCCTGTCCATCACTAACTCCTGAAGCTTACTCAAACTCATGTCCATTGAGTTGGTGATGCCATCCAACCATTTCATCCTCTGTCATCCCCTTCTCCTGCCCTCAATCTTCCCCAGCAGCAGGGTCTTTCCAATGAGTTAATTCTTTGCATCAGGTGGCCAAAGCATTGGAGTTTCAGCTTCAGCATCAGTCCCTCCAGTGAATATTCAGGACTGATTTCCTTTAGGATTGATTCTCCTTTAGGTTTGATCTCCTTGTAGTCCAAGGGACCTTCAAGAGTCCTCTCCAATGCCACAGTTCAAAAGCATCAACTTTTTGGCACTCAGTCCTCTCCATAGTCCAGCTCTCACATCCATACATGACCACTGGAAAAACCGCAGCCTTGACTAGACAGACCCTTGTTGGCAAAGCAATGTCTTTGCTCTTTAATTTGCTGTCTAGATTGGTCATAGCCTTTCTTCCAAGGATCAAGCATCTTTTAAGTTCATGGCTACAGTCACCATCTGCAGTGATTTTGGAGCCCCAAAATAAAGTCTCTCACTGTTCCCATTGTTTCCCCATCTATCCGCCATGAAGTTATGGGACCGTGTGCCATGATCTCAGTCTTCTGAATGGTAGGATTATTCTTCTTAAGAAGAATTTAAGAAAAACTAAACTGCCACTGCCACCATCTTCGCTGAATCAAATTTCATTACGTTCATGAATACAAAATGAAGTAGTATATCACCATCCATGGCATTACTTTCAACAAATAGATGATTTTGAACTAAATATTTTTGTGACAAAAATACATAAAATTTTCCTTTGAGTAGGAATGATTTATCTATCATCATTATCCATGGACTCATGAAATTGACTGAGTTATTTTATGAACATGTTTCATGTTTTTCTCTTCAGTTAGTCCTCCAGCCTCTACTGCTCTACATTTTTTCAAAGAAGAAAGATGAAGAATGATAATTCTTTGTCTAGAACGACAGACATGGATTTCCCACTGTTATATTGTAATCCTGCTTTCCAAAATCATGAACCATACTCTACTTCCAAATTCTCTTTACTTCTGAGTTATACTTTGCTTAAAAAATTACTCATATGACTCTACTTTTAGTTTGTTATATGTAAATATCCTCTGGATGTATAAGCAATGCAGAATCTTAAACTTTTATCCTTTTCAAGGTTTTTTTTTGTTTGTTTGAACTATCAAGATCTTAATTCAGTGTAGAAACAAATCCTAGTGGTTGATGAAATAGCATATTATAAGGAAAGGTGGGAATGAAAATACATTAAATTGGAAAAATTAACTTGAAGTCATACTTTTAAGATAAATACATATTCCGGCTCAGACATTAAAAAAAATGTCCAATAGCATCTGTCTTTCGCCCATCAGCATGTCTTTACTGCACCCCTAGTGTCCAGAGTTTGTTTGATGTCCAGTTTTGTCCTCTGCATAGAAGGGACCAGATCTTGTGGAGGTGTTTGATTTCCTCCTCAAGCCAGGAAAGAAATCAATCTATGTGTGGAATATTCTGTTGTCAGAAAGCAAAAATGCTTTTGGAGATGTAAGGGACAGTAAAAGAGTGAGGAGATCTACTTAAGAGGACTCAGCAACAGTAACCCTTAGAAATTTGCATCAAATAATAATAATAGTTATAAATTCATGGCTTTTTACAGATGCTAATTTCTAACACCCTGAGTAAAAATGGTTGATGTTAAGTGTGCGAAGAATAGTTATCATATAAAAGGAGCACAGATATATTTGGATAGTTTTAAAGTTTTTATTTTTTACAGTGGAAATATTACTATGTGTGGTATTTTTAATTAAATATATGTGTGCATGCATGCGCGTGCATGCACATACACACTTGTTTCTGTGTAAGGAGGAAAGGAATCCAGTGTAAAGTAGGAGCTCTACCAAGAAAAGGAAATAGTGATCAGCACTGTGGTCATATGAAATAACCAGCAAATTAAATGTAAAATTTAATCAGACCTGTTGATCAAGAAGATGGAAATTTCAAAAATTCATTTCTAGTAAAGTAGCCTAATCTCTAATAGCCTAATCTCTTGAGTCTAACAGCTCAAGAGGTGAGATAGAGATTAAACCCTAGATGGCTCTAGTAATTAAAATTTTAAAGATTCTAGAAAAAGTATATACTTTTAATAATAATGCAAATAGACTAGATTCATATATCATAGAGACAGGCCAAGGGATTAGGGACCAAGAAATCCAAAAGTTGAAGAATACATCATTTTCAGAAAAGGCACCAACTTAAATGAAACTTAAAACATTTACTATATAAAAAGACTCAGCTTATGATGCTCAGTGTCACTTCTTTGAATCACTGTGGTCATTACAGTCAGATCAAGGTCCCAAGGCAGAGTTTCCTAGCCAACAACTAGAATCTGCAACCTTGATTTGTGTGGCTATGATCTTTTTCTTTTGTGTCTGGTTAGATTAATAAAACTCTTAAGAGCATCTGAAAATAGCACTATCACTGTGTCAGAGTACGGGGCAAGAAGAAACAAAGTTAAATATTTTTTTTCACCATTTTGATAACTAACTTTAATGTTAAGGTATTATAAATTTTGGAATCACTGAACTTCAGTTATTTGCTATTTTAGATACTTTAATAACCTCAAAGCAATCAACCATATTAAATCTATAATTACAGTTTAAGGGAATTAATCACATTTCTAACTGATGTCCAGGTGCTCAGTAAAACAATTTTGAAAGTTTTTAAAATCATAGATGAATAATTTGGGCTCACTAAATGAGGTACTATCTAAGTGGGTATTCCTCTCCTTAAATAAAACCCCCCTTGGTCATAATCATGATTGGTTCTCTATAAAGGAGGTTTTTAATTTTAAACATATCTTCTCTTGTCTATGAAACTTTAACTTGCCTTTCAAATTCTTTTCACCCCGCATCAAGAAGCTGCGGCAATGAAACGAGACCAGCATTATGACTCACTCCACGGAGATTGATCATGGTGTCCACCACCAGCCCTTGGCCATCTATTTCTGTCATTGCTGAAATGGAAGCAGAGGAGATCAAACGCACTGAACAAGTAGGTTGTGTAGAAGCAGAATTTGCCTGCTGAGTAGTAGATCTGCAGACTGAGCTTTGTAGCAGGATCTTAAATAATGGTCTGAAGGAGAGAGAAATGAGGCATAGGATGATACTGTTGAAGTATCTGAAGCAGGTGTTTGTTATTTTGTCTTCTGCCCCTTCTTTTGGGGGAGCTCTTCCTTTTTCTCTATCCTCCCCGTGTGCGTCTACAGTTATAGCCCATTATCTCCGCCCTATAGAAATGAGCATGTGTCATTTAAGACACTGGAGTTGTACACCCTCTTGGGCACAGAAACTCATTAAAGAAGGCAGCAGGGGTCTGGGACCATGATTCAAAATTCCTTCAGAGTTTATTTATAATGCGGCAGAGATTCTTCAGGATCCTTGCTAATCCTCAGCCTCCACTTCGGTCTTGATTTGGAAAGGATGGTCCTGGCTGGTGATAGTGGTCATGATCTCTGACTCATGAAAGAGCCCATCCATGGTTGAAAGGTAGAATGAGGGTTTCGCTAAGAGAAGAGCAGGATGGGACTGGAGAGAAAAGATGCTGATGGTTTGAGTCTCTGCTCCTAGCACCTGAGCAGCGGTCCTTGGTTTTTGTTTCACTTATTACAGTTGCAGGAATGTGCTGGCTATCAGTTACTTCTCAGCTCTAAACCTACTCTTTGTCCTAATGTTTGGTAATGGATATAGGCTTTGTCAACTGCATTTGTTGTTCAGTCACTAAGTCATGTCCAACTCTTTGTGATTCTATGGGCTGCAGCACACCAATCTTCCCTGTCCTTCAGTCTCTGAGAGTTTGCTCAGATTCATGTCCATTGAGTCAGTGATACTATCTAATCATCTCATCCTCTGCTTCCCTCTTCTCCTTTTGCCTTCAATCTTTCCCAGCATCAGGGTCTTTTCCAGTGAGTCACCTCTTTGCATCAAGTGGCCAAAGTATTGGAGCTCCAGCATCAGTCCTTCCAATGAATATTCAGGGTTGATTTCCTTTAGGATGGACTGGTTTGATCACTTTGCGGTCCAAAGAACTCTTAAGAGTCTTCTCTAGCACCCAATTGAAAGGCACCAATTCTTCAGCACTCAGCCTTCTTTGTGGTCCAACTCTCACATCCATACATGCAGACTGGAAAAACTATAGCTTTGGCTATACGGCTGCATTTATCCTTTACCAACTGGCTTGATATTAAGCTCTGCCAATAGATGGTGCTGTGGAAAGGACAGCAAGATAATATGAGAAGGACCTTTTTCCTTCTGTTTCCTCTTTTTCTCCTGTGACATCAAGCAGAGCAGAGCTCAGTGGGTCGCTTGCCTATGGTTCTGGCAAGTAGCCTGGAGCCTGTTTATTCACCTTGGTTAGCGGCTACGTGTTTCTGCAGCCGCCAGTTCCTTCTCAAATGTCAGAATCTCTCTCTTGCGGGAGAAGACCCCTCCTTTAAGTTTCTAGGTTCCCTATTCACTTCTTTGAGCTTAATAGTGGCAACAGCTTTCTGAAGTGGCTGCCCTTTTATACCTTAATATTTTCTTTTACTCCTTTCAGTAATTAACTACCTATTACCCAGGTAACAATTCTTGGTATTAATACTGTCCTTGTTCAAATTACTGGTATTTTTTTTTTTTTTTGTCTTCTAATTAGACCCCAATGAATATAGCAAGCTGTCTGAATTTATTACTCTCTAAGAAGTACTAGTTTTGCTTAAGGGAACTCAATTTGCATTTCTTCTCTTGTTCCAGCTCTTCAGTTATTGTTTGGACTTTATTCAATAAATCATCAAAAAATATGTGAGGCACTAGGCCAAGAACTCTATCGGGGGCTTGGGGTATAAAGAGGAGCATGCTAACCTACTGTCAAGACACTAGACTATCATTTACAAAATAATTATGTATTGGGTGGACAGATACGTAAACAAATGATTAAGATACAATATGGTAAGTGTTGAAGATATGAACAAGGGATGAAGAAGCATGGAGAAAGGCGTGATCAATTTTACAGGAGGAATGGACATGTGGACACTAGATGGGAAGGGAGTGGTGGGACAAATTGGGAAAGTAGTATTGACATGTATACATTACCATGTGTAAAATAAACAGCTAGTGGGAAGCAGCTGTATAGCACAGGGGGTTCAGCTCAGTGCTCTGTGATGGCCTAGAGGGCTGGGATGGGGTGTGGGAGGGAGGCTCCAGAGGGAGGGGACATGTATGCACATAGGTGATTTATTTCATTGTACAGCAGAAACTAACACATTTTGTAAAACAATTATTGTCCAATAATAAAAATAAAGATCCAGGAACTAAGTGGTCAAGGAAAGATTGGCAGAGGAGTCAAAGATTTTTGTAGGAACTTAAAGGATGAATACGTATTTACTCCAGAGGAAAGTGGGAGAGGGAATAACAAACCGATGTCTGGACTTGCTGAGCCTGTTCAGGGAACTATAGTTGGCCATTGGCTATAAGGGGGTGTAAGAGAAGAAAGCTGAGGGCTGTGGTTTTCCAGGTAGCTAGGAAAGGACCATGTGGGTTATATTAAGGAGTTTGGGTGTATTCTATCCATAGCTGAACATGTAAGTTTTTCCTTTATACTATGTACTCGGGGCTTCCCTGGTGACTCAGACAGCAGAGAATCTGCCTGCAATGCGAGAGATCTGGGTTTGATCCCTGGGTCGGGGAGATCCCCTGAGGAGGGCATGGCAGCCCACTGCAGTGTTCTTGCCTGGAGAATCCCCATGGACAGAGGAGCCTGGCGGGTAACAGTCCATGGGGTCACAAAGAGTCAGACACCACTGAGCGACTAAGCACACACACACACACACACACACACACACACACACACGTACTAGGTCCTGTGCCCAGTGATCACATGCATTGTTATATTCTTATGTAATATAGAGCGAATACTCTTCTTATGCACGTTGTGTGTATAGAAAAGTAAATCTAGGTACACTGAAATACAATTGTTCCCCCATCCACAGGGGATACTTCCAAGAACGCCCCCAGGGGATGCCTGAAACCACAGATAGTGAGAGTATTTATGGAGGAGGGCATGGCAACCCATTCCAGTGTTCTTACCTGGAGAATCCTATGGAGATAGGAGCCTGGCAGGCTGTAGTCCATAGGGTCACAAAGAGTTGGACATGACTGAAGTGGCAGCACACACGACACGTGTGTGTGTGTGTGTGTGTGTGTATATACACACGTGTTTATATATGCGTATATACACTTGTTTTTTTCCTATATGTACATACCTGTGATAAAGTTTAATTTCTAAATTAGGCACATTGAGAGATTAACAACAGTAATTATAAAGTAGAACAATTATAAAAATTAATTTAAGTAATTTTAGGGCTTCCCTGATGGCTCAGCTGGTCAAGAATCCACCTGCAATGCAGGAGACCTGGGTTCAGTCCCTGGGTCAAGCAGATGGTCTGGAGAAGGGAATGGCAACCCACTCCAGTATTCTTGCCTGGAGAATTCCATGGACATATATGTATATATACTTGTTTATTCCTATGTGTATATACTTGTGATAAAGTTCAATTTCTAAATTAGGCACAGTAAGAGATTAACAACAGTAATTACAAATAGAACAATTACAACAATATGGTATAGTAAAGTTATGTGAATGTGGTGTTTATCTTCTTGTCAAAGTATCTTCTTGTACAAATTTAATGCATTTTCCATCTTAACTAGGCACTTGTCACACACCACAGGTGTAACTTAGCAGTTTGAGGTGTGGCAGCAAAACCAGCTTGAATTTTTTTTTTTTCCTTTTTCAGTTTCACAGAAGCTTCATTCTTATCATAGACCTTAGCAATCTCAGTACAGGATTCTTTTTAAGTCTAGAACTTTTACCTCTTCACTGATGGGAAGCACTTTTATAGCTTTTCTTTGGCATTGCTTGAAGTCCCAGCATCACTATTCTTGGACTTTGGGGCCATCATTAAGTAAAATAATTGTTACTTGAACATGAGAGCTGCAGTACCTAGAGAGTCCGTCTGAGAACCAGATGGCTACTGAGTGCCTAATGAATGGGATAAGCAGGACGAATGGATGATTCACATCCCCGGTGGGACAGAACAGGACAGTGCAGGGTTTCATCTTGCTACTCTGAGTGGTGCACGATTTAAATCTTATGAATTATTTATTTCTGAAATTTTCCATTTAATATTTTCCCATTGTGGTTGACCCTGGGTAACTGGGAAACTGAAAAATGAAGCTGCGGCTCAGGGGGGCCACTGCAACTTTATTATGTGCAAATGACCACGCAATAGTAAACGGGAAGGGTTTATCACCCAAATATATAAACAGCAAAGTGTAGCTTTTTGCCACTAAGCTGTACTGTTTCCACAGACTATAAATACTTAATGAAGCTATTTTTATGACTGGAACTCACATGATATATTGTCTGTTGCCCTCTATATCAGTGGTGTGCTGGAGATAGCTTGTACCAGTTTGCAGGAGCCAACTGTGCCCATCTTTTTCCAAATCTAATCGGTGACTTGTGTCAGCAGGTTGAAATCTGCCATGGCAATAATATTTACACCATGGAAATAGGCAAGCACTACAGATCAGTTTCTTTTCTGTAAAACTGGTTGTTAAATATATAGCATCACTGCTGTTGCAAACTCTTGGATTTTTTAATATACAGAAGACATGGACCTGTTGTTTTCCGATCTATTTTGCTTTCTTGTAAATTGAATGATATTTGATCCAATAGTTGAAAAATCATTCTGGTACTTAAATTGCATTAATCCACATGGTATCTTCATAGTAAGCTGATGTTTTCTGAGATTAAACTCAGAGCATTCACCAAGAACTCTATTTTATATTTAACCACCAATTTCATCACTATTTTTGCTATGATGACTCTTATGGATTTTTATCACTTTTTCTAAAATTTATTAGTCAACTTGGATTGCTGTTGCCGTTCTTTTTCTGCTTCAAGTATGTACGTGTATATACGTCATTTTAGGGACTGGGATTATATTTACTTTCCTTTATTTGTTTTCTATTTCAACTTGTCAAGGAGAAGTTTTCTGGGCAGGCCATGGTATAGTCATTAAAAAAGAAATCCAAAGTAGGAAGCCTTATTCTGGAGCATAATTCTGTCTCAACTAAATTGAATGCATAATTGGAAGCATAGGGTTGAGTGTGAGCTGGCCCAGTGCTGCCATCTTTCTTCTAAGAGCATCATCTTTCCTACCCTCACTTTTGTGGGGATACTTTTCCTTAGTAGATTGCAAAATGATGATTCTTCCTAAGATAGCCTCATAGCATCTCAGATTTCCATCATATATTTTCTCTGTGGATTAAATCAGGGGTCCCCAACTTCTAGGACCTAATGTCTAATGATCTGAGGTGGAGCTGATGTAATAGTCATAGAAATAAAGTGCACAATAGATGTAATACACTTGAATCATCCTCAAATCATTCTCCTACCCTGGTCTGTGGGAAAAAAAAAAATGTCTTCCATGAAACTTGTCCCTGGTGCTGAAAAGGATGGGGACCCCTGGATTAAATCACCACTCATTCAGAACTGGGTCCACCTGTTCTATTATTATTCTAAATGAATGATGTTATATCAATACTTACCATGTTGCTTTAGGAGTGACTCTCAAAGCTAACTGCTAAAAGGAAAGGAGATGAGCTGTGGAAAATATTCCAAAAGTGACTTGGAGTATACTAAATTTAGGGTGTATATTGCAATAGCCACCTGAGTAGTGACTATCATACCATGCAATAATCCATGTCTGATTGATTGCTTTGGCTCAACGTTTTTAGAAAAGCATGTTCAGCATAAATCACTTATATGCATTTTCTTTTCTTTTCTTTTTTTTAACTAAATAAAGACAATGATTTTGCCAAGATCAGGTATCCTCAAATACTTATTTCAGAGAGAGAAAAATAACTTATTGAGTTCGGAGCTGTCTGGTCCCTTACCAGCCCTGAAAATACTGCTTTTGTGATCTTTCAAAGCTCTAATGTCTTTCATATCAGATCAGATCAGTTGCTCAGTCGTGTCCGACTCTTTGAGACCCCAAGAATCACAGCACGCCAGGCCTCCCTGTCCATCACCAACTCCCGGAGTTCACTCAGACTCACGTCCATGGAGTCAGTGATGCCATCCAGCCATCTCATCCTCTGTCATCCCCTTCTCCTCCTGCCCCCAATCCCTCCCAGCATCAGAGTCTTTTCCAATGAGTCAACTCTTCGCATGAGGTGGCCAAAGTACTGGAGTTTCAGCTTTAGCATCATTCCTTCCAAAGAAATTCCAGGGCTGATCTCCTTCAGAATGGACTGGTTGGATCTCCTTGCAGTCCAAGGGACTCTCAAGAGTCTTCTCCAACACCACAGTTCAAAAGCATCCATTCTTCGGCACTCAGCCTTCATCACAGTCCAACTCTCACATCCATACATGACCACAGGAAAAACCATAGCCTTGACTAGATGAACCTTTGTTGGCAAAGTAATGTCTCTGCTTTTTAATATGCTATCTAGGTTGGTCATAACTTTCCTTCCAAGGAGTTAGCGTCTTTTAATTTCGTGGCTGCAGTCACCATCTGTAGTGATTTTGGAGCCCAGAAAAATAAAGTCTGACCCTGTTTCCACTGTTTCCCCATCTATTTCCCATGAAGTGATGGGACTGGATGCCATGATCTTCGTTTTCTGAATGTTGAGCTTTAAGCCAACTTTTTGACTCTCCACTTTCACTTTCATCAAGGGGCTTTTTATTTCCTCTTCACTTTCTGCCATAAGGGTGGTGTCATCTGCATTTCTGAGGTTATTGATATTTCTCCCAGCAATCTTGATTCCAGCCTGTGTTTCTTTAGGACAACACAAAAAAATATAGACTGTGTACCACCAACAAATCAAAAATGTAAAAATATAGACTGTGCACCATCAACAAATAAAAATATTTATAGGCTTCTTCCTACACGGGACAGAGGAAAGAAAACCTGTCTGTAGAGACCAAAATGTACTGAAGTGGAGGTGAGGAGAGGGATAGCAGAAAAAGAAATAGACTCTACTATTTTGTAATGTCTCAGGGAGGAAGAAAGGCCTCTGTGTGGTACATGGAGAATGGGGTGGGAGCTGGGGAATACCCAGGGCAACTTAATGAGGTAGTCTTAGCCCCAGAAGAGTCTAGAAGAATCAGAATGAATTGGATAAAATAGTCATTCCACCTTGAATGTTATAGAACCAATTTATCAATAAAAGTTACGGTTCATTTGTTAAAGCTGGACTAATTTATATAAATGTTATAACTTAAATGCTTCCCAGGTGGCTCAGTGGTTAAAAAATCCGCCTGCAATTCAGGAGACAGAGGAGATGTGGATTCAATCCCTGAGTTGGGAAGATTCCCTGGAGGAGGAAATGGCAACCCACTCCAGTATTCTTGCCTGAGAAATCCCAAGGACAGAGGAGCCTGGCGGGCTACAGTCCACGGGGCCGCAAAGAGTCGGACACGACTGAGCACTGCACCATGACGATGATGAACTTAAATACCCGTGACCCTGGAGTATCACGATATTTAACAACTAATAATGCTTTACCAGTGACCAGTCAGGACCCTGGTCACAATGCTGGAGCCACTTTGTGTAGCCAGGTGTTGACACTTTCCTTTTGGGATCCTCGAGATGTCAAAATACTTCCAAAGGAGGGGTTAATGATGGGAAAAGTGGGTACTCAGGAGGTGCTGGGCAGTGGTTATATCCTAACTTACATGGCATGTTTCAGTATGACTAAATATGAACATCAATCAGAATGGCTGTACTAATATGTACTGGTTGGATATTAATGGGTCCCAACTCAAAAATTCTATCTCTAGGATTTTTCTCAGAGGAAATGAGCCCAAATATTGAAAATACTATGTGCATCATGATAGTCATTATGAGAACTCATAGATCGTAGAACAACTGGGAATAACCTGTATATTCCATACAGGGCTATTTAAGTTTTGATGTACTTAATAGAATATTATGCAGTTTATAAAATGATCGTTATGAAAGCTTTATAATAGCAAACAATTCTGTAATACAATGTTGAGTTATAACACTGTGTTTACGTGTTGCACATATGTATTTAAAACACACATATGGGTACAGTAGCAACCGTATTTTCTGTTGCTTGCTGTCTGGGGTTCTATTAAGTATGGACTCAATGGAAACTCCAAAACCAGTTTCACATACACTTGTGTTAAACCAAATCTTTTAAAACTTTTGCAATGGGTTAAAAAGTAATAATTTAGGTACAGAATTTTAAGTTGATCTTTATGAACGTTTGTCTTGCATGTTTAAGCCCACTGTTCAGACTGTCCATATTCTATTAGTGTAGGTATTCTGCCACCAGAGCCCAAAGCCCAGGATTCACTCTTGTTAGCTCTCTTGCCTTTATCTCCTGATTATGTCTTTATCAGCAGCATCTTCAAAATCTATCTTGAATCTGCCCTCTCTCCCAGCTTCCACTATACCATTCTATTCTAAACTGCCCCCACCTCCTGTCTTGATGCTTTCTACCAGCTTCCATTCCCACCCCATCTAGAGAGCCCACAAGCTTCATACCAGCTGGGGCGAGCCTTCTGGCACATCTACCAGATCTCTTAAAACTGTCAAGTGGCTCTCTACATCTCTTAGAATAAAATTCAGATTCTTGCCAAGGTCTAAGTCTCCTACCTGACTTGGCCCGTGTCTCCATCTCTAAGCTCATCTTTTTCCCGCTCTCCTATCACATGTGAAACCCGTTCAGACACGGTCTCTGGTTTCTTCCCTAAAGCACATCAAACTCATCCAATCTCTAGGCATGTGCCCAGATTATTCTGTCTGAAAACCTTGCCTCCAGAAACTTCAGGCCCAGATTCCTCCTTATCATTCAGGTCCTAGACAAGTTAGTTGGTATTTCTACATGTGTTAAAATTTGTAGGTATGTAAGGACTTCCCTGGAGAAGGCAATGGCACCCCCACTCCAGTACTCTTGCCTGGAATATCCCATGGATGGAGGAGCCTGGTAGGCTGCAGTCCATGGGGTCGCTAGGAGCCAGACACGACTGAGCGACTTCACTTTCGCTTTTCACTTTCATGCATTGGAGAAGGAAATGGCAACCCACTCCAGTGTTCTTGCCTGGAGAATCCTAGGGACAGGGGAGCCTGGTGGGCTGCCGTCTATGGCGTCACACAGAGTCGGACATGACTGAAGTGACTTAGCAGCAGAAAGGGCTTCCCAGGTGGCGCTAGTGGTAAAGAACCTGCCTGTCAATGCAGGAGACACAGGTTTGACCCTGGGTTGGGGAAGATTCCCTGGAGGAGGGCATGGCAACCCACACCAGTATTCTTGCCTGGAGAATCCCATGAATAGAGGAGCCTGGCGTAGTTGCAAAGAGTTGGACACGACTGAAGCAACTTAGCATGCATGCATCATGTAGGTATTTAATATGCAGGACTCTTTACACTGCAAATGTTATGAAATAGCTCCTTTTAATGGGATTGGAGATAGCATGAAAACTTGCTCCTCATTGGCTTGATCTGTGTGTTTTGGTTTTTTTTTTTCTGACACATTTCTTCTGTGGCTTCTCATTTTAAGAACAGTTGGAAGGTAGGCAGATTGTTCTTTGAGTATTACACTTGTATTTGTCAACAAGCATTTGTTTACGGCAGGACTTTATTTAAGCCATTTAAAAAGAGGTCAAACTGCGTGTATAATAGTAGAGACAAAAGAGGAACGAAATGTATGTGGATGCCTGAAGGTTCTTGTTGCTAAGCTTCCAGCAAAGAAGGCTTGAGATGCATGCTCTCCTATCTGAGAAGCTGCTAGAATGGTGAGCATGGTAGAAATTGGACCAAAGATAGTGGATACATTTATAAATTTGCATCTGTGATTGTACATTTTCAGTTTAAATATGTGTATCATTGTTACTTTGATCATGCTAATCAGCATTGTAGTTGTTACT
This sequence comes from Bos taurus, assembly GCF_002263795.3. NCBI lineage: Eukaryota > Metazoa > Chordata > Mammalia > Artiodactyla > Bovidae > Bos > Bos taurus. Next base: position 16,914,681 of record NC_037339.1, read on the forward strand.
TTGTTTTAACTAATCATACTAAATTTAAGATGAGAATAATTTTTATGAAAAGTCTTTTTTCCTTAATGTTTTGAAGTACAAAATAGACATTTAAATTTGTTTGTAAAAGTTGAAAATGACGTTTAAAATTAGCATGTGTGCATGCTAAATTGCTTCAGTTCAGTTGCTCAGTAGTGTCTGACTCTTTGCAACCCTGTGAACCGCAACACGCCAGGCCTCCCTGTCCATCACCAACTCCCAGAGTCCATCCCATACGCATGTCCATTGTGTGTGTGATGCCACCCAACCATCTCATCCTCTGTCGTCCCCTTCTCCTCCTGCCCTCAATCTTTCCCATCATCAGGATCTTTTCAAATGAGTCAGCTCTTTGCATCAGGTGGCCAAAGTATTGGAGTTTCAGCTTCAACATCAGTCCCTCCAAAGAATACCCAGAACTGATCTCCTTTAGGATGGACTGGTTGGATCTCCTTTCAGTCCAAGGGATGCTCAAGAGTCTTCTCCAACACCACAGGTTCAAAAGCATCAATTCTTCGGTGCTCAGCTTTCTTTATAGTCCAACTCTCACATCCATACATGACCACTGGAAAAACCATAGCCTTGACTAGACAGACGTTTGTTGGCGAAGTAATGTCTCTGCTTTTTTTTTTTTTTTATGTCTCTGCTTTTTAATATGCTGTCTAGGTTGGTCATAACTTTCCTTCCAAGGAGTAAGCGTCTTTTAATTTCATGGCTGCAGTCACCATCAGCAGCAATTTTGGAGCCCAGAAAAATAAAGTCAGCCACTGTTTCCACTGTTTCCCCATCTATTTGCCATGAAGTGATGGGACCAGATGCCCATGATCTTCGTTTTCTGAATGTTGAGCTTTAAGCCAACTTTTTCACTCTCCTCTTTCACTTTCATCAAGAGGCTTTTTAGTTCCTCTTCACTTTCTGCCATAAGGGTGGTGTCATCTGTATATCTGAGGTGATTGATATTCTCCCAGCAATCTTGATTCCAGCTTGTGCTTCCTCTAGCCCAGCATTTCTCACAATGTACTCTGCATAGAAGTTAAATAAGCAGGATGATAATATACATCCTTGAAGTACTCCTTTTCCTATTTGGAACCAGTCTGTTGTTCCATGTCCAGTTCTAACTGTTGCTTCCTGACCTGCATACAGGTTTCTCAAGAGGCAGGTCAGGTGGTCTGGTATGCCCATCTCTTTCAGAATTTCCCACAGTTTATTGTGATCCACACAGTCAAAGGCTTTGGCATAGTCAATAAAGCAGAAGTAAATGTTTTTCGGAAACTCTCTTGCTTTTTCGATGATCCAGTGGATGTTGGCAATTTGATCTCTGGTTCCTCTGCCTTTTCTAAAACCAGCTTGAACATCAGGAAGTTCACGGTTCACATATTGCTGAAGCCTGGCTTGGAGAATTTTGAGTGTTACTTTACTAGCATGTGAGATGAGTGCAATTGAGCGGTAGTTTGAAATTGCTTCAGTCATGTCCAACTTTTTGTGACCTTATGGACTGTAGCCCGTCAGGCTCCTCTGTCTATGGGATTCCCCAGGCAAGAATACTGGAGTGGGTTCCCAGACTCTCAGCCAGGGGATCTTTCTGACCCACGGGTTGAACCTGTGTCTCTGGCACTACCTCACTGCAGATGGATTCTTTACCACTAACCCACCAGGGAAGCCCTTTAATATGGGAGGCAGAGTTAAGTCTCTACTCATCATAATTAAGTTTAAAATGGGAGGCAAATTTAATTCTGATGAGTAGAGACTTATTGGATATTGTGACATCAATATCACAAAGTATGTGGGAAGAATAAAAATGATTTTGTTTGTGATTGATAATTTATTATCAACAAAATAGATTGTGATAGCTATGTTTTATGTAAGTCCTATTGTAACCACAGAAAATATTTATGGAAGATTCAAAAAAGAAAATAAGAATGGATCAAAGTATGACACTACAAAATAGCCACGAAGAATCAGGAAATACAGCAAGAGACACAAAGAGGAACACAAAAAATATAAAGCAGAAAACAATGATCAAAATGACAATAATATACCTCCCTTATCAGTAATTACTGATAATGTAATTACTGATGTAAATAAATGTAAACGAATTAAACTCCATAATCAAAATATAGAGTGACTGAATGAATTTAAAAGATACCTACATGCTAAATCACTTAAATTTTTTTAATTTATTTTAATTGAGGTATAATTGATTTATAATATTGTGCTGGTTTTAGATGTACAACAAAATGATTCAGTTGTTTTTTTAGACTACATTCCATTATAGGTTTTTACAGGATATAATTCCTTGCACGTGCATGCGTATTCAGTCGTGTCCAAGTCTTTTGCGACCCCGTGGACTATAGCCTGCCAGGCTCGTCTGTCTGTGCTGTATAGTAAATCCCTGTTGGTTATCTATTTTATACGTAGTATTTATATCTGTTAATCCCATACTCCTGATTTTTCCCTACCTTCCCCTTTGATAATCATGTTTGTTTTCTATGTCTGCTTGTTGAAGTCTTGTATACAGATTCATTAGTAGTATATTTTAGATTCCACATATAAGTGATTGTATTTGTCTTCGACCCTCTTCACTAAGATATTCTCTAGGTCCATTCATGTGATTGCAAATGGCAATATTTTTATGACTTTGTGTTATTCCATTGTGTACATATACACCACATCTTCTCAAGCCAGTAATCTTTGATGAGTGTTTTGGTTGTTTTCATGTTTTGGATATTGTAAATCGTACTACTATGAATATTGGGGTACATGGCTAAATCACTTTAGATTAAAGGACACACATAAGCAGGAAGTAAAAGGATGGGAAAATAATTCCATGCAAATGGTAATGAAAAGCGAGCAGAAGTAGTTGTAATTATATCAGATGAAATAGATTTTAAGTCAAAATTGTCACAAGAGACAAATAAGTACTTTACATAGTAATAGTCAATCTAGTAGGAAACTATAATATGTATAATAAATATGTAAGCACTCAACCTTAGAGCACCCAAATACAAGAAGCAAATATTAGCAAAACTAAAGGGAGAAAGAGGCTGTGACATAATAGTAAAAAATATTCAAAATCTCACTTTCAAGAAAGAATAGAACATCCAGACAGAAGATGAGAAAACAGAGGACTTGAGCAATGTTATAAAACAAATGGACCAGACAGACATACTTGGTGTGATTTTAATCTTCTTAAATTTCTTAAGACTGGTTTTTGACCTATGTGTAATATTCATCCAAAAGTAACAGATGACACATTCTTAAGAACACACAGAATATTCTCTAGGATAGATCATAGGTTAGGTCAAAAACTAGTCTTAAGAAATTTAAGAAGATTAAAATCTCAACATACGTGTAACTAGTAAGGAGATTGAATCAGTAACCAAAAACCTCCCAGTGAGAAAGGGCTATGGCCTGATGGCTTAGCCATCAGGAATTTTGGAGAATTCTTCCAAAAATTTAAAGGATAATGATAAGCCAATCCCTTTCAAACTCTCCCAGAAAGTTGAAGAGGAAGAAAGACTTCCAGACTAAATTTTTGAGGTTGGCATTACCCTGATGCCAAAGCCAGACAAAGACACTACAAAAAATATACTACTACAGGACAATCCCTTGGAGGAGGAAATGGAAACCTACTCCAGTATTCTTTCTGAGATAGTTCTGTGAACACAGAAGCCTGGTGGGCTACAGTTTGTGGGATCACAAAGAGCTGGACACGACTTAGCTACAGGGTGCACATGCATAGAGTGATATCCCTGGTGAATATAGACGTAAAAATTCTCAACAAAGTGCTAGCAAGCCAAATTCAACAGTACATCGAATGGATCGTACAACGTGAGCAGTGGGATTTATCCCTGGGATATAAGAATGGTTCAGTGTTAAAAAAATCAGCATGATATACCACATAAAGAGAAGGAAGGATAAAAATTACATGACTTAGACATAAGTCCTGAAACTATGATATTCCTACAAGAAAACTATAAAATCTTGATAACATCATCTTTGATTTCTTAGAAATAACACCAAAAGCACAGGGAACAGAAGCAAAAATAGACAAGTGGGAGTATATCGAACTAAAAAAGCTTTTTCACAGCAAAGGAAACATTCAAAAGAGTGAAGAATATTTGCAAATCATCAGTTTTGTTTGTTCGTTGAGTTGCTAAGTTGTGTCCATCTCTTTGCGACCCCATTGATTGTAGTCTGCCAATCTCCTCTGCCCATGGGACTTTCCAGGCAAGAACACTGGAGTGGGTTGCCATTTCCTTCTCCAATGCGTGAAAGTGAAAAGTAAAAGTGAAGTCTCTCAGCCGTGTCCGACTCTTCGCGACCCCATGGACTGCAGCCTACCAGGCTCCTCTGCCCATGAGATTTTCCAGGCAAGAGTACTGGAGTGGGTTGCCATTGCCTTCTCTGAATATTACACTAATATATGGAAATACAATATAGAGCATTATACATATTGGGTTGACCAAAAATTCATCTGGGTTTTTCTATAAGATATAACAGAAAAATCTGGACAAACCTTTTGGCCAACCTAGTGTATATATAGCAGTGTATACTTTGCATGCATGCTAAGTCGCTTCGGTCGTGCTTGACTGTGATAAGATCATCTATAACAGCATTGTAAAGCGCCTATACTCCAATAAAAATTAATTTAAAAAGAAAAAAGTAAAATTTAAGACATTAAAGTGGATATAATAATAGTGCCATTGGAAATTTAAAAAATAAAAGAGGAAGTGCTCTTCCCCTTTACTTTGGGGATGGAGGAAGGGTGATTGGTTTTGAGATGGGAAGGGGAGCTTCAGGAGACACATCACCAGAACATGCCTGGTCCCTGAGCATTCCGAGCCAGGTGTGTTCACCACCCCTTGTCCTGAGGAGCCGCAGCGTGGCAGGTGAGATGTTACCTCTGGGTGCTGGGAAATGTGTCTCTAGTCCCATGTTTTGCTACCAGCCAGCCAAGGCACCTGAGAGCAGTTCCCAAACCTGGATTCCTCATCTGTAAAATGAGGAAATCAATCTGTCTGACTTATAGATTGATTTCCTTGTCTTTTCATCATGCAGCCAGTTTCCAATATGGTTCTTCCTTTTCAGACTATACCCTGGTTTTGACTTAGTACCTGTGGTGGCCAGACTTCCCCAGACTGAACGTCTGATCTTCTGTCGGTTCTGTAAAACTCAGGAGACCCTTTCCTCTGGTTGCTGTGTCTGAGATAACAGATTTGGCCAGGAGGAAGAAGGGAGCAGAGAGCTGTGATGAGCTGCTGTTAGCCGCATCCCTCCACTTGGGTATCAGGCTGTGTCCGTGGGAGACACTGGGTGGGCGCTGGTGACAAGATCGGTCTTTTGTAGAGCATCCCAAATGAATCCTGAGAAGAGAAGATTCTGCTATTTAACCCATCTCTTCAGCCAAATGTTCCTCATGATGTAATTTGTTGGTATCTGTTGTTGGTTGTTGTCAGGTTAGCACACCAGTGTATGTCAGAGTGTGTCTTATAGCGATGGGGAAGGACAAAAGGACCCTGTATGGAGTCTGGCAGAAATGCAGTGCGTCTGAGCCCATGAACTATGACATCATCATTAAAAAACCCCAAACACTTACCAAGCACGTTCTGTGAACTAGGCTGTGTGCCAGATGCCGTTGCTTGTATTCACTCCTTATTTTGGATATATGTTCCATTTTCTTTTCTGCTGTAGGTTTTTGCCTTATGTTCCAATGTTCTGATCTATGTCTTGTCTGCCTGGTTTTCATTTCCAGATCCTGACTCATAGCCACCTCCTCACAGCGCCTCTGCTTCACTTCTACCTCTGTGGTCTTTTCTGTATTCTCAGTTTTATTTGCTGGTTTGACACACAAGCACGTTTATCCCCAGGAAGGTCCTCAGGCTTGAGGATTCTTGGAGGGTGGTGATAGGAACTTTCTGTTGTGGGTCATTCGCGCCTTCTGTGTCAGAGAAGTCCTGCTGAAGCGTATGGCATGTTGTTGTCTCACACCTATTAATCAGCTGGAAAGTGTTTACTGACTATGTTCTCAGGCACCGCGTTTATTGTCATTGTGATATCATTTCAGATTAAATATGCATTCATATTTTAAAAAGCTTGAAAGTCTCCTCTCTCCTGAAAAAATAACAAGGACGTCAAAGAGCTAACTTTCAAAATCTCTCAATGAGTTTATCATCATACCATATCTTAATCTTCCCCCTTGGAAACTGTGAAATCATGACATTCTGTAACCTGTGGCCTTTTTTCTTGGTGATCATAAATGTAAAGCCAAGATTAAAGCTGAAAACTGAGATTTAGTTTGTGGATTGGAGTTAATTAGTATGAAATTAATTTTAGTCTTCTGGTAGACTTGAGAGAAATGTAATCATTTGTTATAGAGCTTGAATGATGGTATTTTCCATGCTGTTTTAGAATAAGGTACAATGATAATAGCATTTATTATTATGTTGCTTTTTATAGTCACTAAGTGTTTTCACAGCTATAACCTCTGTTAGATATGGTTTCTGTTTTCAAAAAGCATACACTGAATAATTTGGGAGAGAAAAACTAAAATATGGAACTGCTAGAGGATGATTAAGTGATAATGAATGAGAATCTAAATATCATAGAGCAGAGAAAGGTCAGTAGAGGTTGAATAAATCCCGTTAGATGAGAATCAGCCTCCTGCTTCCTCAGGTCGGCTTTGTAAAACATGTGTTACTTGAACTTCCCTAGATTCAGACCATAGAATTGTTATCCTAGCTCAGGAATCCTAGATTTGTAAGAATGACAGGGGCTGCTTACACTCTCCAGATAACAGAACATGCTTGTGCCTAATCACTTTTGATTGATTCACTCATTTTATAAGCCAGAGACATGTGCAACTGTGGGATAAAATCATTGCCGGAAGAAACACTGAGAACAATATATTCTTTCATCCTTAGGGAAAAACATATGAATTGTTCTTCTTGCTTTATGTGAATTTGTTTCTGTTTGCCTTCACTGTTATGCTGGATTCTCCCAAAAGAACCACTTGAAGATCTTGCAATTTGTTAGATTTCCCATCAGTTTCCTAACTGCAAAGGCTCATTACCTCAAGTTATACCATTTATCCCCCATGAGAAATGTGTGCAGCAGGAGGAGAATTCAGACTCAGAATTAGCACAAGTTTGCATTAGGAAAAATGGGAATTCATTTCTAAGCTCTTTTTGCTTGAACTTCATTCTGTTAGGAAGCCCTGCTCTGAGTCCATTTATTCCATGGCAGTCATGCCTCTTGCTACAGCTCAAGGGGTCTGGGGAGCAAAGAGCCCTAGAAAGGGCTCAAACTTGTGATGCTGGTTATCACATATGCCTAAGATTAATTGGGAAAGCAACACTGTGTTCATTAAGCATCTTTAGGAATGTGACTTATTCTTGCCTGATTTCAACTCTCTTGTCATACCTATGTAGGGAGTTGAATTGTATTCTCCACGAGGGATACATTGAAGTTCTAGCCCCACAGACCTCCCTGACCCCAAATGTACCTTATTTGGAAATTGCATCTTTATAGAGGTAATCAAGTTGAAGTCATTGGATGCACAATATAACATACGTCCTCATAAAGACAGAATATTTAGACACTGAAACCATGTGAAGATGAAGGCTGATCTCACAGTAATGCATGTACAAGTCAAGGAATGCCAAAGATTGTCATTAAGACAATAGAAAATAGCACAGAGACATGAAACAGATTGTCCCTCTAAATACTCAGGAGGAAGCAGCTCTGCCAACACCTTGATCCTGGACTTCTAAACTCCAGAACTGAGGCATACCTTTCTATTGTAAAAGCTACCCAGTTTGTGATAGCAAATTAATACACCCCATAGATGAAGCTAAGGATGCTAAGAACATACTATACTGTTCTGATATCTAACCACTTCTGGAGATACATGTTCAGTTCTCAGTGTTAGTTGCTCGGTTGAGTCCAACTCTTTGTGACCACATGGCCTGTGGCCCACCAGGCTCCTCTGTCCAAGGGATTCTCCAGGCAAGAGTAAGAAGAGAATAAGATAATTCTTAGAGTTTATTATTATGTTGCTTTCTATAGTCACTGTTTTCACAGCTGATTTCCCAGCTGGAATAGGTAGCCATTCCTTTCTCCAGGGGATTATTCCAACCCAGGGATCAAACTCAGGTCTCCTGCATTGCAGGCAGATTCTTCACCATCTGAGTCATTGCTAAGTCACTTCAGTCGTGTCCGACTCTTTGCAACCCCAGAGACGGCAGCCCACGAGATTCCCCCGTCCCTGGGATTCTCCAGGCAAGAACACTGGAGTGGGTTGCCATTTCCTTCTCCAATGGATGAACGTGAAAAGTGAAAGTGAAGTCACTCAGTCGTGTCTGACTCCTAGCGACCCCATGGACTGCAGCCTACCAGGCTGCTGCACCATGGGACTTTCCAGGCAAGAGTACTGGAGTGGGGTGCCATTGCTTTCTCCAATCTGAGCCACTAGGGAAGCTCAACATGTTCACTAAGTATTAATATGTTAGCTTTCCAAACTATCATAGATGATCATGTTGTCAAATGTTATCCCTCTATAATATGGGTCACCATATTCCTGGTACCAGTTTCTGCTTTCATTCAGGGTAGGTTATGCTGCTGTAACAAATAGCTCTGAAATCTCAGCTCAGATGGTGATGGCCTGTCTTCCCTTGTGCCTCATACTGTCATAGGCTGTGCTCTCTGCTCTTCTTGTTCAGGAATCCAGACTGATGGAAAGTAGATCAGTACAGACATCAAAAGGAAAAGAGTACTTAAAGCTCTTCCACTGATGACTAAATGTTGCTCTTATTGATAGCAGATTAACCAGAATGGTGGCTCAGACGGTAAAGAATCTGCCTGCAGTGCTGGAGCCCTGGGTTCAATCTCTGGGTTGGGAAGAGCCCCTGGAGAAGGGAATGGCTACCTACTCTAGTATTCTTGCCCAGAGAGTCTCATGAACAGAGGAGCCTGGCGAGCTATTAGTCCATGGGGTTCCAAAGGATCAGACACAACTGAACGACTAACACGTTCACTTTACTACCAACTGGGGATTAAGGCATCAGAGGCAGAAGATACTGCAAAGTATGGTGGAGAACACTGCCTGACAGTAAGACAATATCTCTTCTTCCCCACCTCTTCTTTCCCAAACCAGTGTCTTTGGTAAATGAATCTTTTTTACCTCCAGGGTTTCCCACCCCGCCATATTCTTAGTGTCTGCCCTTTGATCTGAAAGAGAGTAAACTTTCATACAAGCACATTTCATTTTCCCCCCTCTGATCTGACTATTCATAACCTATTTAAAATTGACTTATAGTCTGACAGTGTTCAAATTAATTCTAGGCATAAGGGAGGAGAAGGTCATCTTCCTCACAATTTTTACAGTTTATTGGGTTTTTCCCCTGCCTGGTTTAAAGGGACAGCTTCGATTTCACTGCCTTGCTGCTGCTGCATTCACATGTATTCACCCAGGCTAATTGTTGATCTGGATTATCACACTTTTTTCTGCTTGAGATCATCTACTCTGAGGCCCACCAAGGCCATGAAGGCAAAGCTGTATAGGCCCTCGGCTCCACGTTGCTGTGCCAGTTGGTCTGAGAGTTGTCAGTGGGAACCAGATGCACCTCCTCCTCCTCTGAGTTACTCTTGTTGTGAAGTTGCTCAGTCACAGCTGATTCGTTTACAGACCTCATGGACTGAAGCCTGCCAGGCTCCTCTGTCTGTGGGATTTCTCAGGCAAAAATACTGAAGTGAAGATTCCCTTCTCCAGGGGACCATCCCGACCCAGGGATCGAACCCAAGTTTCCTCCATTGGCAGGTGGATTATTTACAGCTGAGCCACGAGGGAAGCCCACTCCTTGTCCTAAGGCCCTTCCATAATGAGCCTCAGTCTCATTGCTCCCCTGAGACAGAGAAAGCTGCCGTGAAAGTGCCAGCCAGTGCCTGGGCTGAGTTCTGCATTCTAGGAATGGCTTGCTTTGCTGTAAGGAGTTTCTATTATGGTTTGCTCCACTTCTCTGGGCTTCCAACTAGCCTCTCTGTCTGCTCCTACTCACTCTAGTTCTTACACTGTGATAAAGTCAGGGAATCATCGTCTTTATCCTTTGCTAAATGTTTCAGTTTAGAAAATCCTTACACTGAATTTTACTGTGTTTTGAGGTGTCTACTCCTCCCTTATGGGACTGTTCTGCAGCCATCTTGTGCCCCAAATTGTCTTCTTTCTTTATTTCTTAGTCTTCCTTAATAATTAAGCATCTTGGATTAGTGGCTTTTGTCCCCAAGTTAAGTGAAGGTTTGGAGAAGGCAATGACACCCCCACTCCAGTACTCTTGCCTGGACAATCCCATGGACGGAAGAGTCTGGTAGGCTACAGTCCATGGGGTTGCGAAGAGTCGGACATGACTGAGCGACTTCACTTCACTTTAAGTGAGGGTTCTTCCTTTTGGTCTGGAAATATTTACTTTGTATCTGCTACTGACAGAAAGATTTTTTGAAACTGCTTTATGTATTGAGTTGGCCAAAAAGTTCATTTGGGTTTTCCATAAGATGTTACAGAAAAATCTGAATGAACTTTTGGGCCAACATAATACTTCCTTCTTTACTGTTTAGAGAGTATTAAGTAAATATTTTTTGATGTTTTAGATTAGAATTGGTAATGAGGCTAAGATAATCTATTCTAGTTCTTATATCTGCCCTTTTCTAGAGGACAAAGAAATTATCAGGTGAATCCAAGCTCTTTAGTAAGGTCACTGGTGTGTGAATCCCAACTCAGCCTTTTATTAGCTGATATCTGGGGCAAGCCACTTAGCTTTTCTGTTTCCTCATCTGTAAAATGGCCATGTCAATGATAACAAACTACCACAGGATTTTCCTAGACTCTTATGAGAGTGTGCTTCCCAGGTGGCTTCCTGGGTTCTATAGTAAAGAACCCGACTACCAATGCAGAAGACATAAGAGATGTAGGTTCAGTCCCTGGCTTGTGAAGATCCCCTGGAGGAGGACATGGCAACTCACTCCAGTATTCTTGCCTGGAGAATCCCATGGGCAGAGGAGCCTGGTGGGTTACAGTCCATGGGGTTGCAAAGAGTTGGACACAACTGAAGTGATCCCCAGCCCCCGTTTTCACATTTGCCACTTGATTTGTGAAGAACCTAACATGGTACCTAAAACATAGATGTGGATATTAATAAAATATTTATTGTGTATCTTCCACATGCCAGGTATTGCATTTTATATACACTGTCTCTCATGATTGTCATGCAGCTTTGCTAAAATGTCTAAAATTTACTGATGAGGAGACTGAAGCACCCCTGATCATAAAGCTAGTAACTTGCAGAGCTGGGGTTTGCGTTTCTATCTGACTCCAGAGGGTCAGCCTGTTGCTGCTATGTGGCAATGCCTCCAGATCACTGCTTCTTGTGGTCGTTGTACCGTTCTGTAAAATGGATTCTCTCAAGGGCTCCTGTAATGTATGAGGCTGGCTTATTTCTTACTATATTTCCTGAACAGCAGTGCTGTCCTGCGTGTGGTTTCTCTCATCAAGTCTGTTAGGTACTGCATGCTTCCGTCTCAAACTTCATATGCTGAAGCCCTAACCCCAGTGGGATGATATTAGGAGCTGGGGTCTTTGGAAGGTAATTAGGTTTAACAGAGGTTATGAGGATGGAGCCCCCATAATGGGCTTAGTGCCCTGTAAGAAGAAGAAAAAGAAGAAGAAAAAAAAATGAAGAGAAAAAGACTTAAGAGTTGTCTCTTTTGGTCATATGAGGATATAACCAGAAGGTGGCCATTTGCAAGCCAGGAAGAGGGGTCTCACAAGGAACCTAATTTGCCAGCACCTTGATTTTGGACTTCTAGGTCCAGAACTGTTGTTTTTCCCACTCAATCTATGCTGTTTTTGTTATAGCAGCTGAACTGGCTAAAACAATCTCCCTCAGGAGTATCCTCTTGTAACTTCTGCTATAACATTTCCTTGTACTCTAGTCCAGTATCTTATCTGTTTTCCTCACCTATTCTATGTTCTGTCCACCCAAAACAATTTTGATGGCAACCCATCAGATAAATTTCATTTCATTATAGTAGGAATTTTCCCATATTTTTTAATCCTCAAAAAAACCATACCATGCTGTTCCCATTTTATTGTCCAAAAACCTGAAGCAGTTAATGGAGCTAGGACCTGGTAGAACCAGTGTGTCCAAATCTATAGGTTAACTTAGTAATTGGGACCAAGATTATTAATTGGAAATATGGGATTTGGGATCTGACATGTTTGAATGTCGTGAAGGTCCTGCAGTATTAGAGTGGGACACACAGGGGTTTAGGGGTGTGGTGGCCATTTAAATGATCAGCTGAGGTTATCAGGTGGGAGGTGCCTATGAAGTGCTAGCTTGGGCAGACCTGGAGGCATCCCTCACAGTATAGTTCTGATGCACAAGGAATACTGGCCAGTGGGCTGGATCCTACTTCCTGGGGTCCAAAGCTTCAAGGAAGACGACTTACAGGCTCAAAGTTTTCATTTCCATCACTCTTTCCCCTACGGGTAAATTGTGCATGTGCATAATTTAGTCACTAGCCTACAGAGTATCAAGATAAGATTGTACTAGACTAGAGGAGAACTACATGAGATGGGTACAGGGATTGATAAGACCATAGGTCTTTTTGAAAGGGTTTAAGAGGTAAGACAGAGAAGGCAATGGTACCCCACTCCAGTACTTTTGCCTAGAAAATCCCATGGATGGAGGAGCCTGGTGGGCTGCAGTCCATGGGGTCGCTAGAGTCGGACATGACTGAGCGACTTCACTTTCACTTTTCACTTTCATACGTTAGAGAAGGAAATGGCAACCCATTCCAGTGTTCTTGCCTGGAGAATCCCAGGGACGGGGAAGCCTGGTGGGCTGCCGTCTATGGGGTCTCACAGAGTTGGACACGACTGAAGCAACTTAGCAGCAACAGCAGCAGCAGCAAGAGGTAAGAGTTTGATACTTATTTTTCTCTTTCTGACTTACTTCGCTTTATATGACACCCTCTGGATCCATTATGTTTCTACAAACTACCTAATTTCATTCCTTTTAGTGGCTGAGTAATATTCCATTTTATACACACACACACACACACACTCATATATATACACATACATGCACTGATCTTCTCTATCCATTTCTCTGTTGATAGACATAAGGGATACTTCCATATCCTCACTATTGTAGACATTCAGCGTACTTCCTTGTCCTCACTAGTATAAATAGTGTTGCTATGAACAACTATTTAAATTTTGGAGGGAGTATATATATATATATATATATGTATAGCTGATTCTACTGTGCATGTATAGCTGCACAGTAGAAGCTGACACAACATTGTAAAGCAACTATACTCCAATAAAAACCAATTTTAAAAAAGAGGTAAGCATCATTTTACTCATCTAAGCCAACATTGCATAAAGTTAAGCAAAAGCATTGTTTTGCTTTATTATTATTTGGAAGTTTAATTATAAGAAAGTGTGAAAGGACATTGAACTGTCAAAGGAACAGACTGTGATTGATACTTTAGGTTGGCTCACTCCAGACCGTTCTCACAACGATTTCTCGGATTCCCTTCCTGCTTACAGCGCAGACAAGTGGCTTAGGTTCTACAAAACTGATGAAGCTGTGTAAGAAGGATACAGACAGGAACCGCTGTGGCTGTGAGCAGGGAGGAAGTGATGTTGGGGTGGGTCTGAGTGTGTAGGGTCACCATGGCCAAGCTTCTGGGGTTAGTCCAGTGGTGACACCTGGGAGAATTGCTAGCTGTTCTCTGGGGCTGAGAAATAACAAGCTCCAATGTGTCAGAGTGTGTAGCAAGTATGTTTGGTTCTCCAGAACCCACAGAGATTCTGTCAGTTCAAAAGTCTTTTACAAATTCCCTGTCTGCTTACATTTCCCAGAATGGACTTGGTTATTTTCAACTGAACACTGGTAGGTACACTATATCTTCTTATTCCAATTTCCTAGTCTTTCTGCTTTATTACACTTTTTTTTTTCCATAAGAAAATATATAGCCAAGTGGATTTGGTTAGTCACATAAGTATTACTTTAAGATAAAGTAAAATAGACTCACAGAGTACATGGGGACACTTTGTGACAACTAATTTTTAGAATTTTTCACTTTTGAAGGTTTTAAATTAATTTCTAGAGTCAAGACAATTTTAACAGATTGTTGTCACTGGTTATTTGTAGGATTCCCTTTAAAAACCAATGAACTATGTTTCCATAATGAAAAATGTGAGTTGTTTGTCCTTTCATTAACTGCAATCTGACATGTTATTTATTGCAGTTTTGAAGACAGCGAATTTATGGATTCCCTAAGGGTTTTAGAATTGTCAACTAAGCCTCAGGTTTGTTCATATTTCCTTACATTGATTACCTGACTAACCATAATGATAGCTTTGTGGCTATTTTTAGAATAAGTTAGAGTTGTGGATACATGGAGCATGAACTTTTCCCCTTCTCTGGTGAAGCCAACTGTGTTGAAATTTCAGGATGAATTAGTATTATAATTCACATGGGCTTAGCTTGGAGAGCTTAGAAACAAAAACTCAAGGGGAAGAAGGAGGAAACCCAGTCTGTATGGGATATGATCTAATTCCTAAGGATGTATCAAATAAGTACAATCAAATCAGTTTGCTTTGAACCTTTCAGTTCAGTTCAGTCGCTCAGTCGTGTCTGACTCTTTGCGACCCCATGAATTGCAGCACGCCAGGCCTCCCTGTCCATCACCAACTCCTGGAGTTCACTCAGACTCATGTCCATCGAGTCGGTGATGCCATCCAGCCATCTCATCCTCTGTCGTCCCCTTCTTCTCCTGCCCCCAATCCCTCCCAGCATCAGAGTCTTTTCCAGTGAGTCAACTCTTCGCATGAGGTGGCCAAAGTACTGGAATTTCAGCTTCAGCATCATTCCTTCCAAAGAAATCCCAGGGCTGATCTCCTTGCAGTCCAAGGGACTCTCAAGAGTTTTCTCCAACACCACAGTTCAAAAGCATCAATTCTTCAGCACTCAGACTTCTTCACAGTCCAACTCTCACATCCATACATGACCACAGGAGAAACCATAGCCTTGACTAGACGAACCTTTGTTGGCAAAGTGATGTCTCTGCTTTTGAATATTTTTGAACCTTTAAGAATGTCTACTTTGGTAAGCGTGGTGGTCTGAGTCAAGCTCTGGTAGCCGAGGAAATGAAGTTCAGGTGGGTGGTTGTGGTCTGGTCCATTCTGTTCCAAGTCCAGTCTCACTCTGCTTGCCACACAACAGGCCAAGAAATCCAAGAGATGAGGTGTTGAGGCAGGCAATTGGACTTTATTTGGAAAGCTGGCAGATTGAGAAGATAGCAGACTGATGTCTCAAAATAACCATCTTATGGGGTCTGGATGCCATGTTCTTTCTTAGAACAGGGTGGGAGGTGAGGAAGTAAAAAAGCCATTAATCTTGAAATATCTACTGGAATGGCCAACCTCAGGGAGAAGTTGCTGTCTTTCAGTCTCTCAGTTGTTTCTGACCGATGGACTGCGGCGTGCCAGGCTTCCCTGTCCTTCACTATCTCTCAGAGTTTGCTCAAACTCATGTCTACTGAGCCAGTGATGCCATTCAACCATCTTGCCCTCTGTCATCCCTTCTCCTCCTGCCTCAATCTTCCCCAGCATCAGGGTCTTTTCCAGTGAGTCGGCTCTTTGCATCAGGTGGTCAAAGTATTGGAGCTTCAGCATCAGTCCTTCCAATGAATATTCATGATTGATTTCTTTTAGGATTGACTGGTTTGATCTACTCGCAGTCCAGGGGATTCTCAGGAGTCTTCTCCAACACCACAGTTCAAAAGCATCAATTCTTTGGTGTTCAGCTTTCTTCTAGTTCAACTCTCACATCCATACATGACTAGTGAAAAAACCATAGCTTTGGCTAGATGGGCTTTTGTCAGCAAAGTAATGTCTCTGCTTTTCAATATGCTATCTAGGTTTTTCATAGCTTTTCTTCCAAGGAGCAAGCATCTTTTAATTTCATGGCTGCAGTCACCATCTGCAGTGATTTTGGAGCCCCCCAAAATAAAGTCTCTCACTGTTTCCATTGTTTTCCCATGTATTTGCCATGAAGTGATGGGACTGGATGCCATGATCTTCATTTTCTGAATGTTGAGTTTTAAGCCAGATTTTATATTCTCCTTTTTCAGTTTCATCAAGAGGCTCTTTAGTTCCTCTTCACTTTCTGCCACAAGGGTGGTGTCATCTGCATATCTGAGGTTACTGATATTTCTCCTGGCAATCTTGATTCCAGCTTGTGCTTCATCCAGTCTGGCATTTCTCATGATGTACTCTGCATATAAATTAAACAAGCATGGTGACAATATATACCCTTGACGTACTCCTTTCTCAATTTGGAACCAGTCCAGTGTTCATGTCTGGTTCTAAGTGTTGCTTCTTGACCTGCATACAGGTTTCTCAGGAGGCAGGTCAGGTGATCAGGGAGGAGATGTGTTAATTTCTTGCTTCCTGTAGCCATCCACAGGTGCACAGGGTTCTGAACAAAGGCATTTGGTATAACATTAGGCATAGGGGCAGAGTTCCCCAAGGCAGGCTATTATGTATGGAGAGTATCGTTTTAGTGAAAAAAAAAAAAAAAAAGCAATGGGAAGCAAAGGTTAGAGTAAAAGAAACAGATCCAATATGGAGTCATAATTGGCTTTTCCCTGTAACAGTTCCTGGAAAGACCTTAATGGGTGCCTACGATTATTAAGTACAGCATCCAGCTTTTAGCAGAAGGGAGTTGTCAGAAGCAGTTCAAGTCAGAAGGGCTCTAATCAGGTGGGCTACAGTTAGGGCAGAGTTATAATATCAGAAAAACAGAAGTTCTGAGTGAGGAAGCCAAGCCAGATGCTCAAAGTGAGCTGGGCCAGTGTTGAGCAATGCACGTGTGTGTGTGCATGTGCGTGTATGCCCTTGCGAAGGTTTAGAAGAGGAAGAAGTGAAAGGGATGAGTCATGAAGCCATCTATGATTTGTGAGTTTTACCTGAGGCACCTGGAACCTAAATCCATGGCAGTGAGGCTATAAACTCCCACTGTTTAGGTTGAGGCAGTTACTTCCTGCCACAGCACTGTTATTTCAGGAAGAAGGGAGTTGCAGTCATGGCGTAAGTAAGCCTAGTGAGAGAGAGGCTATGCCGACAGGGACTGACTGATGGGTAATGGAAGTGTTGAGCTTTGGAACTGGAAACAATACAATTAATTTGCATGTTCCCTATGAACGAGACATTAGCGGTCACTTTTGGGCCAATTATGTTGGCCATCATATTTTAACAGTGGCAGTTACAGCCAATTTAATAAGTAAGTTTTTGTGAGTAATTTAACATTTCACCAAAGGAAAGATCATTCTGAGGGGGAAATATAGCTATCTCTCTAAATAGTATTCACTGCTCTGCAAAAGCAAATCAGTTAATACACAGACATCTAACAACAGAAATTGTTGTTCCATATTTTTCAAGTGACAATTTAATTAGGTATTGAAAATGGAAAAACAGAAACACTGTTTGCTATGAAAGGTGGCAATGAATAAGCTGGCTTAAATTTTGGCGTTAAATTTCATTCATTCTTATCGCGAGTTCCTGAGTTCCAACTCATTATTAAATCTAATCTACTTTCTCTTTTTTTCTCTCCATCATCCCCATCCGGTCTTTGCACATTTGCCATTTGATTTACGCTCTCTTTGCTTGGTTTCTCTTTTCTGTGAGATTCCCATTCTTTCTCTCACCAACCCACCCATCAATTTAAGCTTAGAAAAGAACTGTTTGGTTCTTGGTACTCCTTTGTTTAAAAGAAAAAAATGTCCCTACCTTCCTTTTTTACCAATTCCACATTTCTTAGATTGTATTCAAAGCTCTCCACAAGTCTAGCCTTCATCTGCTTTTTTCACTTGGAGTTCTTTTACTTGAACATTTTATTTGAGATTTACTCATTGTCTCTTGAAGATGTACTTTTTTTTTTTCCTTCAGAGAAAATGAAAAGATCTATACATTTCCCATATACAGGTATGAAAATATAAAGGTCTTATTTTCCTCATAATTTTGTCTACACCAGTCAGCCTACTTAGATGCTTATACTTTATTGTTCCCATTAATTTACATACAGTCAAGGAAGAGTACTATTTTAATCTCAGGATAAACACCCTTAAAACTCAGTCAGAATTTGGTCATCTGTCATGGCCTGAATTGTGTCCCTCCTAAAATCATAATGTACTGAAGTCCCAATCTCTGAGAATGTAGCTATTTTTAGAGATAGGGCCTTTAAAGAGGTGTGACATTGAAATGAGATCCAGAACACACGACCGGTGCTCTTATAAGAGGAGATTAGGGCACATTAGGGCATGTGTAGTTGGAAGATGATATGAAGACCTGGGGGGAAGACCCTCCAGGGTCTTGACATCCCCAGGGGGCTGAACTCTTCCCTCCCATGTTCCCCCTCAGGGTCTCTCACTGCAACTAGCTGACCTCTTTGAGTGACTGTCTGCTTGCCAAACTTATCATCTCTCCTGATCCCTTTTCTATAATTATTTAGTGACTGAGATTAATCTTTGTATCTGAAACTCAAGCATGAACACTTGGCTTTGTCATTTCCAAACTCCCAAGGCCCATTTCAGGGCCCCCACCCCGAGCAGTCTTCCCCCCATGTCTTCATTTCTTTTTTAAAACTTCCACCCATCTAGCAAATCAACATTTAGTAAGCTCTTTTTTGGGGGCAATATTTATTTGGCTGGTGTTCAGCCTAGTTGCAGGACATGGGATCCTCGCTGCCGCGCTCGGCTTCTCTAGTGGCGGCAGGCAGGCTCCAGAGCGCGTGGGCTCAGTAGCTGCACCACAGCAGGGGCATGTGGGGTCTTAGTTCCCAGATCAGGGATCAAACCTGAGCTCCCTGCATTGTAAGGCAGATTTTTAACCAATGGACCACCAGGGAAGTCTCCCAATGTATTCATAACAGTTAGTATTTATTGGGATTAGTTGCTCCGTTTCCATTCTCCTAATTCCCATGTGTGTCTCTCCCATGGTGTTTATCATGTCAGATCCCAGAATCAGTCATGAACGGTTGCAGTTCTTACCCCGATGTTGTCCTTGAGGCAAATTCAGTACTTCACTGCATTCCTAAGGGGATCCAGCTTCACATCGGTTAATGATAGATGGATAGTCTGCTGCAGGTGTAGTGGGGAGCTGGAGTGTGAGCTCAGCCAGTGGGGCAATGCTCCTTTCCTATAGTTCTTCCTCAGTGTCACTTCAGCCATCTGATGCCTCTTTAAAAGTCTCTACTGAACGTGGCAATAGAGCTCTCATCTCTGAGTCACGTGTTTCACCCAAAAGAATGGAGGGCGAGGAGAGAAATTTAAACATGCCAGTTACAGCCATTTTCATCAAAAGGTGAGTTTGGGTTACATATGAGGAGAGTTACATTTACTTCAGAATAAAATGAAGCTCCATAAATACCAGGAGAGTTGTTTGGGGAACTTAGAAGAAGAACCATAACTTGGTATGTACTTGTTTTACGTATGCAGCTAGTGTCTTCTGCTAAATGGAATTGAGAGTAAGTTCCTTTGTGATCCTGAACTATGTCTAACCTATGTTAAAAGCTATGCTTGATTCCAATAAACTGTGGAAAATTCTGAAAGAGATGGGAATACCAGACCACCTCACCTGCCTCTTGAGAAACCTATATGCAGGTCAGGAAGCAGCAGTTAGAACTGGACATGGAACAACAGACTGGTTCCAAATAGGGAAAGGTGTCCATCAAGGCTGTATACTGGCACCCTGCTTATTTAACTTATATGCACAGTACATCATGAGAAACGCTGGGCTGGAGGAAGCACAAGTTGGAATCAAGATTGCCGGGAGAAATATCAATAACCTCAGATATGCAGATGACACCACCCTTATGGCAGAAAGTGAAGAGGAACTCAAAAGCCTCTTGATGAAAGTGAAAGAGGAGAGTGAAAAAGTTGGCTTAAAGCTCAACATTCAGAAAACTAAGATCACGGCATCTGGTCCCATCACTTTATGGGAAATAGATGGGGAAACAGTGGAAACAGTGTCAGACTTTATTTTTTGGGGGCTCTAAAATCATTGCAGATGGTGATTGCAGCCATGAAATTAAAAGACGCTTACTCCTTGGAAGGAAAGTTATGACCAACCTAGATAGCATTTTCAAAAGCAGAGACATTACTTTGCCAACAAACATCCATCTAGTCAAGGCTATGGTTTTTCCTGTGGTCATGTATGGATGTGGAGTTTGACTGTGAAGAAAGCTGAGTGCCAAAGAATTGATGCTTTTGAACTGTGGTGTTGGAGAAGACTCTTGAGAGTCCCTTGGACTGCAAGGAGATCCAACCAGTCCATTCTGAAGGAGATCAGCCCTGGGATTTCTTTGGAAGGAATGATGCTAAAGCTGAAACTGTAGTACTTTGGCCACCTCATGCGAAGAGTTGACTCATTGGAAAAGACCCTGATAGTGGGAGGGATTGGAGGCAGGAGGAGAAGGGGACGACAGAGGATGAGATGGCTGGATGGCATCACCGACTCAATGAACGTGAGTTTGAGTGAACTCTGGGAGTTGGTGATGGACAGGGAGGCCTGGTGTGCTGTGATTCATGGGGTCGCAAAGAGTCGGACACAACTGAGTGACTGAACTGAACTGAAACTGATGCTTGATTCAACTGGGGTTTCTTTAAAGTGAAGACAGAGTATTGAATCTTTCCTTTTTAGCTTTGGAAATGAGCACTGTTATTCAACTACGCAAAGGTTATGAATCATAGGGGTAAATCAGATACTAGTTTGTACGTATGTTTGTATTTCTTACGTTTATCTGTGGCACTTTAGACTTAAATTTTTTTTTTCAGAATTTTTAAAAGTAATTATTGATCATTAGTACTAATGCCTCATTATTTTAATATTTTTCTTTATTAAAAGCATGCTGAAATGATTTGGTTTGTTAAATGGCTCAAGAATATTCTTTATGTTAGATCTGGAATAGGGAAATAGATGCACCTGATCTGAAAAGTTAGAAGAGTTCATACGTATTATGTCTACATGCGTGTGTGTGCTTAGTCACTCAGTCGTGTCTGACTCTCTGCAACCCCATGGACTGTAGCCTGCCAGGCTCCTCTGTCCGTGGGATTTCCCAGGCAAAAGTACTGGCATGGGTTGTCATTTCCTACTCCAGGGGATCTTCCCGACCCAGGGATCAAACCCATATCTCCTGCATCTCTGTCTCCTACATTGGTAGAGGGGTTCTTTACACTGTGCCACCTGGGAAGCCCATTATGTCTACACAGTAAAAAGGAAATGCCATTATTAAAACATTGTAACACAAATGATCTTAGTTCTGCTCCTGTATGCATTAAGTCTAATTATCCAGCAGAGTAACTTTAAAGAGACACTTACTGCTGGGACAGGCAACTGCTTAGTAAAGTTTTCATGAATAATTGATTTTGGGGGTGGGGGAAGGTTTAGGGCTTAAAAATGAAAAGGCAAAAGGATGCCATCCTTCAGAATATAGCTGTGAGGACTGTTTGAAAGGTGTTTTTTTTTTTTTTTTTAAGGAATTTTCTATTTTATACTGGGCTGCCTGCTAAGGTTAAAATAAAACTGGGGAGAGAGCCATGGAGTCGCCTAACCTAAGTCACTGCCACCCACAGGGCATTTCTGTCTCCTCTCCTACTCAGGTGATAAATGTTTCAAGATTAAGCTATCCTCTAAAGGCTGTTTCCTCTCAGAAATTTCTAGCTCTAACTTAATTTCACTATGCAGAAGTAATTTTTATTCGACCCACACATGATTCCTGGAAAACTATCTCCAGTCTCTGGGCTTCTTTACCTTTCAGGCACCTTTTAAGTCAGTTGTATAATTAATTAGCTAATTTCTCTGAGTTTTACCTTCAAGTAGTTCTTTTCTCCAGGCTCATTCCTTGTAATATTCTTTGAGTTTTTAATATAGGTTTAACATGGATTCTATAGTTTAAAAAATCATGAGTGACACAAAGCATGCATTTTTTTCAGTGTGTCTAGGATAAAATTAAGGAAAAAACATATTTGGAGCCATATTGGTGATCCCAGTTGGGGTTGTCCACTGTCTGAAGGTCCAGGTGGGACCCTGTGTGATGGTTTAATCAAGTCACTCTGGTCCAGAACAAAAAAGGATGGCGTGTGGAGAGTAACACTGCTACAGGATAGCTATGAAAATGGCCTATTGAGAATCGCCTGTCGAGCCATGTCTTTGTAGGTCTTTGGGTTCCCATGGTGACAGGAGTGTCTGTCATGTTCCATGGAGACAGGGGTGTAGAACGTGTCTGTCGAATGTTTAGATATCTTTCTGCATCATTCTGTTTCTGATTCAGTGTTTGCTTCTCGAATCTAAGATTGGTCCAGTTACATCCTAGAGATGGTGGAGGTGATTAATGGCTGTGTTAACAAGGGCTAAGCTATGCTCTGAACCTTAGTTTTGCTATCTGTAAAATGGACACTATAGTGTCCATATCACTGTCATTTTGCACCAACCTGAAGTCAATCTCTTTTTTTCTTCCGCCTCTATCTTTTCTCTCTGTTAATAATTCCATGCACTTCTCTATTGCCAAGTGTTTTATATATTCAATATTAGAAATCAGGGGAAAAAACATCTTCTGAACTTTCTGAAGCCAGGGTTGCTCCTAGAGTTTATGGAGCCCAGTCTCTAAGCAGTTTTTCCGCTCAGTTGTGTCTGACTCTTTTTGACCCCAATGACTCTATAGACCCCCCCACCAGGCTCCTTTGTCTATGGAATTTTCCAGGCAAGATTACTGGAGTGGTTTGCCATTTCCTCCTTTGGGGGATCTTCCTCTATAAAAAAATGTAAGTTACCCTAAATCAGTGTGTCAGCTCTCTACAGGAGGCCCTATATCAATCCCAGAAAAGAAATACTCTGCCTGCATGGCCCTCCCTTCCTCAAACGGGGCTGAACATGGAGTCCCAGGGTGACCCCACAGGCCTAAGCCACAGAGCTTCCTGGGGCTTTGGTCAACCTTCCATACAGGGTGGAAGGTCAGAGGATGCCCTAAGAAGAAGGAATGGGTTTGGGTTTGTGGTGCTGTGCCAGGATGGCTGCCATTTGTCCCTGACACCAGAGGAGTCCTAGGAAGTTTAAAGAGCAGTCCTCCAAGTCATGGGGACATGTGACTTGTGGACCGTGAAGCAGGGCCCCCTTCTTCCAGAGCTTAAGGGGATGCTCTCTGAATCTACGGTGATTTTCAAATGTTTCAATTCCAGTTGTCTGTTTCCAAAACTCTCTGCACTGGGGCTGTGCATTTTCAGGTTAAACTCTGCCTTCTCTATTTAGTATTCACTATATACAATTTATGATAAAGGGGGCTAAGAAATTATTTAAACCTGTTTGAATTTCTGAAATCCTAGAGAGAAAAACTAAATTGGATTACCTCTCAGTGTAAGATTCAAACTAAGCCTCACTGTTTTATAGTTTTTCCTGCTCAGGAAATAAAAGTTTTACTCTGGAAGTTCTTAGTTTGTCATCTCAGATCCCCCTTCCTGTTTTTTTGTGAACAAGAGGTTTTATGGGGCATTTCTACAGGTACATAAAGCATCTGACTTTTACAACTTAAACATCTGTGCTGGTACAATCTGTTGGTTGATAGCTTATCATTCATAGGATCTCACATGCCAGCAAAGTAATGCTCAAAATCCTCCAAGCCAGACTTCAACAGTACGTGAACTGGGTACTTCCAGATGTTCGAGCTGGATTTAGAAAAGGCAGAGGAACCAAAGATCAAATTGCCAACATCTGTTGGATAATCGAAAAAGCAAGAGAGTTCCAGAAAAACATCTACTTCTGCTTTATTGACTACGCCGAAGCCTTTGACTGTGTGGATCACAACAAACTGTGGAAAGTTCTTCAAGAGATGGGACTACCAGACCACCTTACCTGCCTCCTCAGAAATCTTTATGCAGGTCAAGAAACAACACTTAGAACTGGTCATGGAACAACAGACTGGTTCCAAATAGGGAAAGGAGTACCGCAAGGCTGTATATTGTCACCCTGCTTGTTTAACTTATATGCAGAGTATATCATGAGAAATACCAGGCTGGATGAAGCGCAAGCTGGAATCAAGATTGCTGGGAAAAATCTCAACAACCTCAGATATACAGATGACACCACCCTTTTGGCAGAAAGTGAAGAACTAAAAAGCCTCTTGATGAAAGCGAAAGAGGAGAGTGAAAAAGTTGGCTTAAAGCTCAACATTCAGAAAACTAAGATCATGGCATCTAGTCCCATCACTTCATAGCAAATAGATGGGGAAACAATGGAAACAGTGAAAGGCTTTATTTTTGGGGGCTCCAAAATCACTGCAGATGGTGTCTGTAGCCATGAAATTAAAAGATGCTTGCTCCTTGGAAGAAAAGCTATGACCAACCTAGAAAGCCTATTAAAAAGCAGAGACATCACTTTGCCAATAAAGGTCTGTCTAGTCAAAGCTATGGTTTTTCCAGTGGTCATGTATGGATGTGAGAGTTGGACTATAAAGAAACTGAGCATCCAAAGAATTGATGCTTTTGAACTGTGGTGTTGGAGAAGACTCTTGGGAATCCCTTGGACTGCATGGAGATCCAGCCAGTCCATCCTAAAGGAAATAAGTCCTGAATATTCATTGGAAGGACAGATGCTGAAGCTGAAACTCCAGTACATTGGCCATCTGATGCAAAGAGCCAACTTATTTGAAATGACCCGGATGCTGGGAAGGACTGAAGGCAGGAGGAGAAGGGGACGACAGAGGATGAGATGGTTGCATGGCATCACTGACTCGGGACATGAGTTTGAGTAAGCTGTGGGAGTTGGTGATGGACAGGGAGGCCTGGCGTGCTGTGGTCCATGGGGTCGCAAAGAGTCGGACACGATGAGCGACTGAACTGAACTGTGTAGCAGTAGTTCACACTTCTCCTTGTATGGTATTTCATTCTACAAATGTATCACAATGCTTTCATTAACTTACAGTTGATGGACCTTCGGGTTGTAACCAGGTTTGGCCTATTACAGATAAAACTATGCTGAGTGCTTCAGTGCATGTCTTCTAGCGAACAAACACTCAAAAGCTGGGTCTGAGTATCAGCACTTCCAAAGAACACATTTAAAGCATAGACACATCCCTAATGTCCTGAGTGCTCTCATAAAATTCCAAATACCTACAGTTTAGCTCTTCAAGCTTCTTCTTCTTCTTCTTTTTTTTTTTTGATAAGACAAGAGAAATAATGACACATGCATTTCATCATCATCATGTGGATCACCACTGGTGCCCAGCTGTACACATCTCACACTTAAAGTCAGGGAATACAGCCTCACTAATAGGAAATCACACAGCATATGAACCAAAGAGGGCGGGAGGTAATGAAACTTCCTGAATATGAGGTTAGGCCTGACAGAATCCAGTAGAATATCCAGTAGCCTCCCATCATAAGTGGCCATGATTGTTACTGAAGTGTGCATCAGGTACATTAGAAAGTGCCTTTGATTCAACTTTTCACTCCTTGACCTCACTGGGAATTTTAGGACTGAATCCATTGTTGACTTGGGGTGGTGAGTAGAGAAGGAGAATTGCTCATGTTGGTTATAGCATTCATTGATGTAGCAGCTTAATGAAACCTCAGAGTTTTGGAAAGTCGTTTTTACTTTAACAACTTATGCATTTATTTATTTGTTGAAAGATACACATTTTCTACAATATACAATATAATGCATTCTGAATTCTGCCCTTCTTCAAGGGGTTTAGGATTTATTTGAGGATATGAAGCACATACATTAAAAAAAAATCATACTTTAAAGGAGAAAGTGATGGATTTTTGCTTTTTGTTTATACGTATTTATCCCTCAGACTGATTTTCTTGAAGGTAAGAACATGAATTATCTTGGAACTGATGCCTGAATCCTTTCTAAGCAGGAGATCATCTGTTTCCTAATACCCAACTCATTTTATTCCAACAGTTCTTAATACATTTAGCAATCTAATATGTGCCAGGTACTATGCTAGGCACTAGAGATAAAACAGAAACAAAAGACAGCGTCTCTGAGGGCAGATAGCTTATCTTGAAAAAGGAAGTATTTGCATTGGTCTTGAAGTATGAAAACAATTTCTGAAGATGCAGCAACTAAACAAAAGAATATTTTCTTTTGGCAGAAATAACAGTAGGGGCAAAGAGATGAAAACAAAGACATTTTGATGCAGTATAGAGAACAATTAATAGCTCAGACTGACTAGAAAATGGAATGAATAAAAGAGAACATAAGGTGTTGAGGTCATGATACATAAAACTCTCTTTGCTGCTTGGATTCTGAACCATGTGAGAAACAGGTAAAGACGGAGTTTGACTGGCAAATAGCTTAGTGTAAGAAACAACGGGCCTGAATTAAATCCTTGGATTGGCCAGGTTTGCTCTTACTGTTAAAGACAGAGCTTGACCAGGACAGGCCTACCTCTGCAGAAATCAACCTCTGATTAGTTTATAGAGTGATGCTATGCAGGGCAGCTCTCTCCCAAGGGGAAAAATTATTAGGTCAAGCTTCCCCAACTATTGGGTTAGCCAGCAAGGCCGTTCAGGTTTTTCCATATCATCTTATGGAAAGAATGAACTTGTTTGGCCAACCCAGTATTGTCCCCAAATTTATCAATTAGAAAAGTCACTTCACTTAACCAACGTTAGCAAAGTATAAGGGTGAAGAGGGTCAGAGTTACACTAATTAAGCTGTCTCTGCAAGAAATAAACAGCAGTAGGAGGGAAGTGTTGCTTTCCATAAACATCCTTCTCCCTTTACTTCTTGGAGCTCTATGGGTTAGAATGGAAAGTTCCTCATGCTTAGGAAAGGAAATCTGAAGTTTAGCAGGACAGTCTTGCTTGTACCTGCCTGAAACTCTTACACTACTATCCACCATTGTGTCTCTGAGTATCGTCCTGGACTGCTGGTAAGCAGATGATATTCTGCTTCCAGAATCTGAAATGAATCAGCATATTAATTAAATACCTAAAGTTACTCCATTCTCAAGACTGAACATTTCCTTCCTATTCTGTATCCCATCCAAATTAGCCTGGCCACATTATCTAGCGCGGCTTATCAAGTCTGTAACATGATCAAATGACAATATTAAGATTTTGTATAATAGACTTTATAAAGACTCTCTCTGATGTAAAATGTCAGCAAGATGGAATTTCCCCAAATCAGAATGTGAAAGTCCTACATCAAATTCTTGTGTCTTTGTGAGTTAAAAGTGAAAAGTCTATTTTATAGATGGAAAAACTGAATTGAATCAAAGTTATACTGTCTGTTCAAATGCAGAGTCAGACTCTAGCTTTAGCATGGAGATTTTATCAAGCACTCTCATTGTTCTTGAGTATTCCTACTGTGGATATGCCTTTCCTACATTTAAATATTTGGCTTTACTTGTTAGGGTGCTTTCACCCAAGGAGTTACAGAAGGGTTTTAATGCAGAAAAGCCTGATTTATGGCCATGTGTATGCACAGACCTTGACTTTCCTGCTTAGAATCATCCCTTTAATCAAGTCACAAAGGAACTCAGAGACCCTCAGAGGTTAGAGGTGAAAAGATCTTAAATTTGGGAAAAAATAAAATGGATGATCTTCCCAACTTTATGGCATTTCTTTCCCTCCCCTCTGCCTACCCAGTGAAATTGTCCACCAGAGAAAAGGAGAAGGGAGATCAATTCTAGAGTCATCTCCACTCTTACAGGAGGGGTGAATTCACTCATTCATTTATTCAACAAACTATATGCCATCTACATGACACTAAATTGTGGGCTATATCAGTGATCAAGACAAAACTTCCTGCCTTTGTAAAGCTTAAGTCTAGTGTGGAGGGGCAGACAAACAAGCCTGTAGTAAGTCAGGTGCTGAGAAGTGGTGTGGAGAAAAGAAAGAGGGTAGTGAGTGCTGGGGTAGGGCTGATGCTGTGTCTGATATTGTGTTTATGCTGAGACGTCTCCAGAAATAATGTCTGGGACCTGAGGAAAGACCTGGGAGTCTGGATGGCCTCTAGGTGGCTGATATAAACAGAGAGAAAGGAAATGAATCAGATTAATCCTAAAGCAGATGACGATATGTGGCTGCGAGGGGGGGTGCTGGGCAGGAGTCTTGCTAAAATCATGTGACTATCTCAGGCTTCTTTGGAATGAGGTCCAACTCTTTAAAAGTTCTCCTTTGCTTTTTTTTTTTTTTCAATGAAACAGTTAAGAATGGTTCTTGTGTGCGTGTGCATGCTCAGTTGTGTCCGAATCATGGCGTAGGTTCCTCTGTCATGAAATTGTCCAGGCAGGAATACTGGAGTGGGTTGCCATTTCCTACTCCAGAGGATCTTTCCGACCCAGGGATCAAACCTGCATCTCCTGTGTCTCCTGCATTGGCAGACGGATTCTTTACCACTGCACCACCTGGGAATTGTCACACACAAAAATCTGCAATCAGCAAACCTTGTCTTAAATTACTTTTAAAATGCAGTAAATCAGAAGAAATTGGAACAGATATGGAACACTGTTTTTCCTGATTATATCATACCTTTCAATTCTAAGATGATGGTATCAATTAGGCTCCAAGGGAGATACATCCATTCAGAAGAGTCCCTTTGTGTTTTATTACTAACTTACCTGCAGTGATAGCTGTTAGGAGGGAGAATGAAGTGAGAGGAGTACTGCCACCTCTTAACCCTATGGCTTTTGTTCCTCCTCAGAAGATAAAAACTGAATAATGCCAGGGAGTGGATATGATTCTAATGGCTTTGCCATTGTTGCCACTGCTCTGAATTACAGAAGGCAGGAATGCTCTGCAGGACCATCTAAATTCCAGCATCTAAACTTTTACAGTACGAAGCCTCTAATCTCATTTGTAGATTTGAAATGTATTTGGTCCTTCTTAATTAAACACTTAGAAATAATGAGAAAGGGACAGGTGCAGATAGAGCAGCACCTGGAATTCTCACCTGCTTTTTTGTTGTTTTTGGTGGTTCCGTTCTATTGCATGTGCTGAGCCACTTCAGTCATGTACTACTCCGAGGACTGCAGCCTGCCAGGCTCCTCTGTCCATGGGATTCTCCAGGCAAGAGTACTGGAGTGGGTGGCCATTTCCTTCCCCAGGGATCTTCCTGACTCGGGAAGATCTAGTGGTTCTTTACCGCTAGTACCACTTGGGTTGGCCAAAATGTTTATTTGGGTTTTTCTGTAATGTCTTATGCAACCCTTTGGCCAACCCACTACATATGGGTGGAAAAGACCTCTTTTGACTCTCAGATCCTGCCATGTTGGTTACTCAGAGAAACTAACTTCTCTTGTGGAGTATGGTGATGATCTTAAAGAGCTGGCCCCCTTTCAGTTGAGTTCGTATCTTTTATGCTTTGTGCCACCCTTCCAACCTGGAGGTGATAAAGGATGATGATTACAACTCGGATAAGGCTCCTGATAAATCATCATTAGCATCATAATAGCATTTATTGAACAGTGTGCAGGAAATTTTCTGAAAGCTCTACATATATAAAGTTGAATAGGAACTGTTATTACTTCTATTAAAGATGAGAAAAGTGAAGCATAGTTAAGCAAATTATCAAAGGCCACCCAGGTAAGAAGTGAAGGAGCTCAGATTTTTGGGCAGGTGGTCTAGCTAAAGAGTTTCTTCTACAAACAACTAATCTCAAAAATATACAAGCAACTCCTACAGCTCAACTCCAGAAAAATAAATGACCCAATCAAAAAATGGGCCAAAGAACTAAATAGACATTTCTCCAAAGAAGACATACAGATGGCTAACAAACACATGAAAAGATGCTCAACATCACTCATTATCAGAGAAATGCAAATCAAAACCACTATGAGGTACCATTTCACACCAGTCAGAATGGCTGCCATCCAAAAGTCTACAAATAATAAATGCTGGAGAGGGTGTGGAGAAAAGGGAACCCTCTTACACTGTTGGTGGGAATGCAAACTAGTACAGCCACTATGGAGAACAGTGTGGAGATTCCTTAAAAAACTGGAAATAGAACTGCCTTATGAGCCAGCAATCCCACTGCTGGGCATACACACTGAGGAAACCAGAAGGGAAAGAGACACGTGTACCCCAATGTTCATCGCAGCACTGTTTATAATAGCCAGGACATGGAAGCAACCTAGATGTCCATAAATTCTTATATTACATGGCTTCTTGAAAATTCAGAGTCAATGTTAAAAATAATAGTATGTGTTTCAACATATGAATTAATATTATAGTGGGGACACAAACTTGCTTGCCTGAAACTCAATATTTAAAGATAGAGCAATAGTTTACTTTTAAATTTTTCTAATTTTAATTTTCCCACTTACTAACAGCCTACTATTGACCAGAAGATTTACTGATAATGTAGATGGTTGATTAACACATTTTTTAATGTTAAAATGTGTACATCTACATATATTTTATGCATTCATGGCATACCTAACTTTACAAAAAAATTCTGTATTTTCAGGCTTTGTGGTTTGAGAGCTTTTTAAAACTGTACCAGCTCTCCAAAATACTTTCCAGTATATTTGTTGGAGGAGTCTGCATGTGGATCGTGCAGTTCAAGCTTGTGTTCTTCAAGGGTCAACTGTGCCTTGCTCCTTACCTTGCATGTGTATAGTCTGTGACAGTATACATCAGGAATCGAAGCTATTTAGCCAAGTTAAACTTAAGGAATATTGTGTTAGAAGACAGGGAGGAGATGGAGATGGGGGAGAAGGAAGAAAGGAGAGTAAGGAAAGGAAAGGAAAAAAGAAGCCTCGTGCCAGTCAACAGAGCCCTCGAAGTGCTTGGACTGGCACAGTGACCTCTGGATCTTCTCTAGACTCTTTAGATGAGTGCAGCCCTCTCTTCAGTCGATGGCCCTTGGGCTGCATCTACTCTTCTGCCCAAACTTGGGCAAAGGGCTGGAGCCTACCTTAAGTTTGTGGTTCTAGCCATTGATCTCTATGTCCATCTTGGTGACCCAGCACGCTATGCCTTCTTTTATTCTTCCCCAGGCTCCCGCCTACCCACTGGCCTTTCAGCGCATTCATATCTGCTCTCTGGGGCATGTGGCCCCTTCTTCTTTCCCTGTGTACCTAACACAGCTCATGGGAAACAAGGACTATTCATCACCTCACATCAGAGCGTTTTACTTACCTCCCATCACATTGCTGCTGCATTAACCTGTGCCATTTGATAATGGCTATGAACAAGGCTTCCCCTAGCATGCCCAGGGAGTGTGTCTCCAATGACAATGTGTTTGAACTGTCTTTCTTCTACCCTGAGGTTTCCCACTGCCTTCTCCCCTTGAGGTTTGACATCAAGAGGGATCAAGGGAACGAAAACCTTTGTTTTTGATCTTTTCACTTTTACAGTATCCCTCTTTCCTCCGGCAGTCTTCTGATCTGGAAGAAGCAAACTTTAAGCTATCATTTTATCTATGTAATTTTCTCCTTATATCCTATGTAAAAGTTCATGTTAGTTCAGTTCAGTCACTCAGTCACGTCCAACTCTTTGCCACCCCATGGACTGCAGCACGCCAGGCTTCTCTGTCCATCACTAACTCCCAGAGCTTACTCAAATTCATGTCCATCAAGTCTGTGATGCCATCCAACCATCTCATCCTCCGTCGTCCCCTTCTCTGCCACCTGCAATCTTTCCCAGCACCAGGGTCTTTTAAAATGAATCAGTTCTTTGCATCAGGTGGCCAAAGTATTGGAGTTTCGGCTTCAGCATCAGTCCTTCCAATGAATAGTCAGGACTGATTTCCTTTAGGATGGACTGGTTGGATCTCCTTGCTGTCCAGAGGACTCTCAAGACTCTTCTCCAACACCATAATTCCAAAGCATCAATTCTTCGGTGCTCAGTTTCTTTAGTCCAACTCTCACATCCATACATGACCACTGGAAAAACCATAGCTTTGACCAGATGGACCTTTGTTGGCAAAATAATGTCTCTGCTTTTTAATATGCTGTCTAGGTTGCTCATAGCTTTTATTCCAAGGAGCAAGCATCTTTTAATTTCATGGGTGCAGACACCATCTGCAGTGATTTTGGAGCCCCCCCCAAAATAAAGTCTGTCATTGTTTCTATTGTTTCCCCATCTATTTGCCATAAAGTGATGGGACCAGATGCCATAATCTTAGTTTTCTGAATGTTGAGCTTTAAGCCAACTTTTTAACTCTCCTCTTTCACTTTCATCAAGAGGCTGTTTAGTTCTTTGCTTTCTGCCAAAAGGGTGGTGTCATCTGCATATCTGAGGTTATTAATACTTTTCCCAGCAATCTTGATTCCAGCGTGTGCTTCGTCCAACCCAGCATATCTCATGATGTACTCTGCATAGAAGTTAAATAAGCAGGGTGACAGTATATAGCCTTGACATACTGCTTTCCTGATTTGTAACCAGTCTATTGTTCCATGTCCAATTCTAAGTGTTGCTTCTTGACCTGCATACACATTTCTCAGGAGTCAGGTGAGGTGGTCTAGCATTCCCATCCCTTTAAGAATTTTACACATATTGTTTTCATCCACACAGTCAAAGTCTTTGGTGTAGTCAATAAAGCAGAAGTAGATGTTTTTCTGGAACTCTCTTGCTTTTTCTATGATCCAGTGGATGTTGGCAATTTGATCTCTGGTTCCTCTGTCTTTTCTAAATCTAGCTTGAACATCTGGAAGTTCACAGTTCATGTACTGTTGAACCCTGACTTGGAGAATTTTGAGCGTTACTTTGCTAGAGTGTGAAATGAGTGCAATTGTGGGGTCATTTGAACATTCTTTTGCATTGCCTTTCTTTGGGATTGGAATGAAAACTGACCTTTTCCAGTCCTGTGGCCACTGCTGAGTTTTCCACATTTGCTGGCATATTGAGTGCATCCCTTTAATAGCATCATCTTTTAGGATCTGAAACAGCTCAGCTGGAATTCCATCACCTCCACTAGCTTTGTTCGTAGTGATGCTTCCTAAGGCCCACTTGACTTTGCATTCCAGGATGTCTGGCTCTAGGTGAGTGATCACACTATTGTGATTATCTGGGTCATGAAGATCTTTTTTGTATAGTTCTTCTGTGTATTCTTGCCACCTCTTCTTAATATCTTCTCCTTCTGTTATGTCCATACCATTTCTGTCCTTTATTGAGTCCATCTTTGCATGAAATGTTCCCTTGGTATCTCTAATTTTCTTGAAGAAATCTCTAGTCTTTCCCATTCTGTTGTTTTCCTCTATTTCTTTGCCTTGATCACTAAGGAAGGTGTTCTTATCTCTCCTTACTATTCTTTGGAACCCTGCATTCAAATAGGTGTATCTTTCTTTTTCTCCTTTGCCTTTTGCTTTTCTTCTTTTCTCGGCTATTTGTAAGGCCTCCTCAGACAACCTTTTTGCGTTTGTCTTGGGACTGGTCTTGGTCACTGCCTCCTGTACAACGTCACGAGCCTTCGTCCATAGTTCTTCCGGCACTCTATCAGATCTAATCCCTTGAATCTATTTTTCATTTCCACTGTATAATCGTAAGGGATTTGATTTCGATCATACCTGAATGGTCCAGTAGTTTTCCCTACTTTATTCAATTTAAGTCTGAATTTGGCAATAAGGAGTTCATAATCTGAGCCACAGTCAGCTCCTGGTCTTGTTTTTGCTGACTGTATAGAGCTTTACCCTATGCATAAAGATAAACTTAATTATCTGGTCCTCTAGGCTTATCTCTTAAGATGAGATAAAAGCAGTTAGAAAATTATCTTTCTCTCCAGACAGTGTCTAGAGTCACTGTCTCCAAACAGTGTTAGCCTCTCATCTTGCTTGCTGATTCAGAAATCACTGTGTAAATTTTACAAGATAAATATGAATCTCATCATTCCATGGAATCCCTGTTGTACAAATCTTTATCCTCCACCACTACTCCAGTTGCTGCCTCTGTTGCTCAGGCAGGTAGTTGACTCAGGTTAACTAGAGAGATCATTTCCTGGTTGTCAAACTATTCTCTCTCAGAACCTAAGATGTCTAGTTCTACTAGGATTTGTACTGGTGAGATTATAAAGAGAAAAGCACTTTTGTCTTTTAACAGTCGCGGCACCAGAAGGAGACTGAAAGGAAGTGAAAGCATTAGTCATTCAGTCGTGTCTGGCTCTTTGTGACCCCATGGACTGTAGCCCACCAGGCTCGTCTGTCCATGGGATTCTCCAGGCAAGAATACTGGAGTCGGTTGCCATTTCCTTCTCCAGGGGATTTTCCCAATCCAGGGATCGAACCCGCATCTCTTGCATATCTTGCATTGGCAGGCAGATTCTTTATCACTAGGGCCCCCTGGGACTTTGTAGGAGACTGGAAGACTGGATAAGGGAGGAGAGACTTACTCCTTCCTGTTTGCTTCCTGTTTCATCACATGGCCCAGCACTGGCCTCTAATATGGGCAATGGCAATTAGTTCCACTTGTGAGTTTCTCTCCACACTTCCAGAACCAGCATTATTTGTTCCTCCTCCTCAGAGGTCTGAATCCTGGCTCCTGAGCCTTCTTCTGAGCTTCAGTGATCTTTTCTTTGTTCCTCCAGCCCTACAGGGGGTAGCTGCTTCCTGCAATTACTATTTTCCTGTTACTTCTGTGTTCCCTTTGCTTTCTCAATTCTTTAACACGCGTATAGCAAATTCATATCTGTTAAACTATACTACTAGTTTTTAGATTTTATCTTCCTCACTGGATCTGATTGAAAGGTTGCATATACAGAAATGCATTAGAGAAAATAACATTAATATATTTCAAAATAAGAATGCCACTCTAATACTGTAGAACTATGGAGAAATTTTTATTTACCAGAGTTATTTCTGGTGGCAGCGTGGCATTTTGGAGGAAGAATTTCCTGATAAATATATTTAGCATGTGAGGTAAGTCCCCAGGCAGCAAATTACAGATAGAATTTTAGATATTAGATCAAGGATCCTCATGAGAGGCATTTAATTTTTTTTTTTTCCTGATCACTCTGATGACTTTTCATGTGCTTGAGTGGAATTGCTCTGTATATCTTAGGAGCAAGAAGCGAAGAGCATAGCGTGAAAGAGAGAGGAGGAGAAACTGCCAGATGGTGGCTGGGTGACAAGGGATGTATCAATAGGAACTTAGAAATGTCTTAATAGAAAAATTTGAACTATTAGTTGAAGGGTGTTTGTGTGACCTTCTCCAAAATTTTCTCTACAAAATACACAATAAAGCTTATGTTGCCACGTGTTGCTTGTGCTTCAGTGTACTTTTTTGGTAAGAAAACTTACAGTGCTAAGCTCAACATTGAAACTTGTGAGAAGCTAAAGTGGGGATATTGTCATCCAGTTTGCTGTGATCTAGAGTTCAGGTTGAAGCAATGACCAATGCCTAGACTGTGGATCTATCCAGACCTGAGTATGGATCCCAATTCCACTTATTAACTGCATGGATTGGGCAATATTACCCAGTTGCTCTGAGTCTTGTTTTTTTCTAACCTGTAAAATGGAATAATAATAATATCAACTTCATATGGTGATTGAGAAGATCATGTGAAAGAAATATATTTAAAGTGCCTGGTATATAAAAAATGCTCAAAAATGTTGTTATAGCATTTCAGTTCAGTTCAGTTCAGTTCAGTTCAGTAGCTCAGTCGTGTCAGACTCTTTGCAACCCCGTGAATTGCAGCACGCCAGGCTTCCCTGTCCATCACCAACTCCTGGAGTTCACTCAAACTCGTGTGCATTGAGTCGGTGATGCCATCCAGCCATCTCATCCTCTGTCGTCCCCTTCTCCTCCTGCCTCCAATCCCTCCCAGCATCAGGGTCTTTTCCAATGAGTCAACTCTTCACATGAGGTGGCCAAAGTACTGAAGTTTCAGCTTTAGTATCATTCCCTCCAAAGAACACCCAGGGCTGATCTCCTTTAGAATGGACCGGTTGGATCTCCTTGCAGTCCAAGGGACTCTCAAGAGTCTTCTCCAACACCACAGTTCAAAAGCATCCATTCTTCGGCGCTCAGCCTTCTTCACAGTCCAACTCTCACATCCATACATGACCACTAGAAAAACCATAGCCTTGACTAGACGGACCTTTGTTGGCAAAATAATGTCTCTGCTTTTGAATATGCTATCTAGGTCAGTCATAACTTTCCTTCCAAAGAGTCAGTATCTTTTAATTTCATGGCCGAAATCACAATCTGCAGTCCAACTTAAATGTCATTTCTTCAGTAAAGCCATCTCTCAAATCCCTTTTCCTCCATCTCCCAACAGAATAATCCGATCTACTTATTTGATTCGCTTATAATCTA
The DNA here is from genome assembly GCF_002263795.3 of Bos taurus. Lineage (NCBI taxonomy): Eukaryota > Metazoa > Chordata > Mammalia > Artiodactyla > Bovidae > Bos > Bos taurus. Next base: position 16,951,017 of record NC_037339.1, read on the forward strand.
TTATAGTGGCAACCCATAGTGGCTCAGTGGTAAAGAATCCGCCTGCCAATGCAGGAGATGAGGATTTGATCCCTGGTCAGGGAAGATCTCCTGGAGAAGGAAATGGCAACCCATCCCAGTATCCTGGCCTGGAGAATTCCACGGACAGAGGAGCCTGCCAGGCTACAGTCCGTGGGGTCACAAAAGAGTCGGATACAACTTAGCAACTAAACCCCCACCATAGTGTCTTATTTATCTGTGTTTCCTGTCAGATCCTGAGTCCCTTGTAGTCAGACTTCCTATCTTTGTTTCTTTAACACCTATAATAGGTTCCTGGAATATAATTTGAAAATTAATGAATATTTGAAAAAGGTGAGTTTTGAGAAATTGTTTCCTAGGAAAGTTTCTGAAAAGGAACCTTTATGTAATCAAAGACTTCTTGATGTCCTAGAGAACAAGGGGCCTCCTTTGTGTTCTATTTTCTTTAATGTGGAGTGACATGGAAGTGCTCCACTGCTGTATGTCCTATCCAAAAATGAGGAGATAGATGAGGAAGTCTGGAAAACTTCAGGAGACATGTGGCTATGAAATTAACTGCTTATAGATGAGGAGAAGAGAGGATGTACGTATAGAGATATAGGGACTTCCAGGCAGAGAGATGCATGAGAGGCAGGAGGGGAAATCAGGTGAAGGCAGGCTCAAGATTGGTGAGTCAGTGCCTGTGACTGGGTGACACAGTGGGAGTGTAATTACTGCAGAAGATAATGCTGGGATAAGTCGGTACCTTATTCTGAAGATTTTTCAACCCCTGTCCAAGGAGTTTGAATTTTTTCCCTATGGTTTAGAGAGCTATTCACTGCTTTTCAATAGGGTCATGCCATGATGTGAGGTGTTTTTAAAAAGATCATGTTGGAAGTAGCGTGGGTAGAATTGATGATAAAAGGAACGGAAGGAAGGGTGGAAGGAGAAATAAACTCCACAACAGGAGATAAGGAAGGTGGGCAGGAAAGGAGGTGGGAGCTTGGGGTGCAAGAGCTAGGACACCTGGTAAAACACTCCAGAGGTTTGGATGGAAGGAAAAAAAATCCCCCAGAGGGAGGGAGCAAATAAAGATGACAGAATTTCAATCTGAGAAATGGGGAGGAGGGTGGTCCTTTTAACAGGAATAGTGAAGGCAAGAGAGATTAAAAGATGAAGAGAGGGGCTCTTTCAGATACATTGCTTTTGAAGCATCAGGAACACATATATGGTAAGGTCATGCCAGTGCAATGATCATGCATGTTCAGGTTACGTGATTTCACTTGGAGGACATCTACACAGAAGGCTGAAACTGTGGGAATGGGTGACCCAGAGTGATGATATTGGAACCTTTATAAATGAAATCTGCAGGTTTCATAACCAGATGAAGAAACATGGATGGAGACATTTCTTGGGACAGATTGTTATCAAAAGACATCATGAGTTTCTTTTAAAATGGAGAAAGAAGGCTTAATTATCCTTCATATTAAGACACATTTTTCATTCTTCCTTCCACTCCCTGCGGTAAGAATTTTAATTAGATGACATCACTGTTGTCAAATGTCAGAATCTTTCATTAGAATGTTGAGGGAGGAGAGAAGAAGTGACTTGTTTTCGTTTTGAAGTTTGAGAGAGAAAGACAAGACACTGTAGAAGAACTGGGATTGGAGGGAATGGCTTAGAGGATAAAGCAGAAATATCCCTGAATTTGTCAAGATGTTTGGAAACATAATTATTTAACCCTGTGCAATGTCATTTTACTCCCCTACAAAATGGACACTGAACCATGTTGTTTCCCCAAACAAACACTGAGTGAAAAAATTGCCTTTTTTCCCCCTTCATGCTGATTCAGATGAGACACATTCCTAAGACAGCAAGCCCCTGCATCGGTTTCTTGATTGTGTCCATCCTACCTGCCACCCTGAAAACTGAGCAGCTCTACCTTAAATGTAACTTTACTCTCTGTGGACTCTGTGGTCTTGATTCCTTCTGGGTGATATTAAAAAAGAAAGGTTCCCCCCTATAATTAAACATCAGTAGATCACTTCCAATGAACTATTTTGCTGTTGTTCAGTCACTCACTCATGTCTGACTTTTTGTAACCGCATGGACTGTATCATGCCAGGCTTCCCTGTCCTTCACTATCTCCCTCAGTTTGCTCAAACTCAGTCCACTGAGTCAGTGATGCCATCCAACCATCTCTTCCTCTGTCATCCCCTTCTCTTCCTGCCTTTGATCTTTCCCAGCTTCAAGGTCTTTTTCCAATGAGTCAGCTCTTTGCATCAAGTGGCCAGAGTATTGGGGCTTCAGCTTCAGCATCAGTCCTTCCAATGAATACTCAAGAGTTGATTTCCTTTAGGATCGACTGGTTTGATCTCCTTGCAGTCCAAGGGACTCTCAAGAGTCTTCTCCAACACCACTGTTCAAAAGCATCATTTCTTCGGCACTCAGCCTTCTTTATGGTCCAACTCTCACATCTTTCACATCCATACAAGACTATTGGAAAAACCATAGCTTTGATTATAGGGACCTTTGTCAGAAAACTAATGTGCTCTTGTATAACTCTCCCCTTTGAGTGCAGGTGGAATCTATGAGGTGCTTCTAACCAGTAGAATACAGCAAAGATCCTTGCTGGTTATCTATTTTAATTATAGCACAGTGTACATGTCCATCCCAAACTCTGCAACTATCCCTCCTCTGGCAACCATTAAGTTTGTTCTCTAAGTCCATAGGTCTGTTTGCTTTGTAAATAAGTTCATTTGAGTGGTTTCTTTTTAGATTCCACATATGAGGTATGCCATACAATATTCCTCCCTCTCCGTCTGACTTACTTCACTTGGTATGACCGTCTCTAGGTCCATCCTGTGTTGTTGCAAATGACATTATTTAAAATTTCTCAGAACTTGACTCTGTCATGCACATTCATTGTATTCTAAGGAGCGTGAGTCAGTGTTACTTGATAAATTATTATTTGAGCAGTGGAACAGAAGCTCTTCAATTTATGAATTGTTATTTTATCCAGCTCTGGTGAGAGGCATGAAGCTATGGACCAGAACAGTCATTTCTGCCACCAGGGACAGATGACACTGATTGCTCGGCCAGTGTCATTACGAGTTTGAGAAGAAATGACCTTCTGGATAGACTTGGATTTTAGGATTTCTGGAGACGGCATCAGTGTCACCTCAACTTTGCAGATGTAGTCCCGGGGCCCTGGAGGAAATGAGGGAGGTGGTTTCTCCATCACCAGCAAGTCTACCCTGTCATCCACTAACAATGCACGACTCAGGCAGGCCACGTGCTCTGCCGGGGCCCAGTTGGTTATATGCTCAGTGAACATTAGCAGCCTTGCCTGTGAGAGAGGAGGTAGTTTGGCAGATGACCTGATGGCTCTTTCAAAGCCGTAAGATCTACTGTTCACTGTAGCATTTTTAGTGGCTTAATGCTTCCAAAGCTTACAAAAATAGCATGTGTGTATATTCATATATATATGTATATATATAAGAATTCTCAAAATTCAACTGTAAAATTACAATCCAATTAGAGAATAGACAAAACACAGGAACAGACATTTCACCACACTGGATATACAGATGGCAAATAAGCACATGAAAAGACATTCAACATTATGAAACACTTAAGGAATACACATTAAAACCACAATGAGATATCACTACATGCCTGGATAAATGGATCAATTCCACTAGACCCAGAAATGAAAATATTATACATGTTGCTACCAAGTTTCTAAATAGTTAGTTGCTAGAGAGCTAGACAGTCTACAGAAATTACTCTTTAAACTATCATGTAGCCAACAATATAATATAGTATAGCTCTAGTATATCTGTATCTGTCTATATATTTTTTGGCCACATCTCACTGTATGTGAGATCTAAGTTTCCCAGCCAGGGATCAAACCCACATCCTCTGCAGTGAAACGGTCATCCTAACCACTGGACAACCAGGGAGTTATTGTGTATGAAAAGGCTTTATGATACATTTGTTAAGAGATGAAAAAGGTCACAAATGGCAGGTTCTACTTTGTTAAAAGTTAACACTGATTTTAGAAATATATATCAGGATAATAAGAGATATTAAGAGTAGTTATCAATGACTGGTAGAATTATGACAAGTTTTGTTTTCTTTGTATTCTGATTTTTCTATAAAGAGGTGTCTTGTTTGTATGATAAGAATTATTAAATTAAAAGAAAATTCCTAGTCAAAAAAAGTTAAAAACTTAGTGACATGGTGACACCAAATTCTGGCAAAGATGTAAAGAAATTAGATTACTCGTACATGCTAGTAGACATTTAAAGTAGTACAGCCACTTGAAAAGTTTGGCCATTGTTTATAAGAGAAACATTCGATCACCATAGGACCCAGCCACTCCACTCTTGGGCATTTAGCCCAGATAAATATTACTCAGTGATAAAAAGGAACGCACTAGTGAGACAACCAATGACGTGCGTCTGTTTTCAAGGGAATTATGCTGACTCTAAAAGCCAATTGTATAACATTCTAGGAGTGATAATATTAGAGAACCGGAAGACAGATGAGTGTTGGCAGGGGTTGGGGGTTAGGTGGTTGGCATTATAAAAGAAAACATCTGTGGTGACTTAAATGGGAAGGAAACCCAAGGAAGAGGAGATGTATGTATGCATGTAGGGCTTCACTTTGCTGTACAGTGGAAACTAACACAGCATTGTAAAGCAACTGTACTCCAATTAAAAAATAGAATAATCCATCCAAAAAAAAAAAAATCAGAAGTTGTGGTGGATACACAAACCTATGCATGTTATAGAATTTTATAGAATGTGATATGCATATGCACACCATTGAACACAAGGAAAATCTGAATTAGTCTGGTAGATTCTAACAATTCCCGTATCCCTGTTATATCGTATCATAGTTTTGCAAGATGTGCAAACTGTGTGAAGGGTATACAGAATTTCTGTGTTATTTCTTACAATTGCATGTGAATCTGTATCTATAAATTTGATAACTGTCAGAGTCCTGTGTACCCTTTAGTAAATAAAAAGTAAAAGCATCGACAGGCATTTATATGTCCCTTACATGCACTTATACATGTCCCTATGTTCACCATGCCCTGTCTTAGAGATCCCTTCAGTTTGATGATATAATCAGAGGATTATATAAGATAACTCAATGCTCTTAGAAAGTGTCTTTTGGCAAAATTGGCCCATTTGGACAGCTAAGAAGTCACTATTGATATTTTCTCTGTTGTTCTCATTTAACATAACAATGACAAATATTGATTTGACTCTATTGATATTTAAATGATGTCATAACTAGCTAAGCACCAGGGGAAGTAAGTTGGGGTAGACTTTAGTCCAAATAAAGAATCAGCATTCTTAACAAAATTAGAAATGGCATTTATAGTGCAGTAGTCTGCAATCCCTTCATAGTTCCAGCCTGTATTTCTCTTGTGATGGGAGTATGTATGGTCATACAGGTAAGGCTTGCTACCATCACCTTTGCTATTAACTGGGAGTTGTTATTCTGGGAAGGTCACCTGACCTTTTATGCAGCTTGGTATATACACATTAAGAATTTTGGAGATATTGAAATAAGTACTTCTGTCTTCAGAAGTAACACTTAATAAATGTTCATTTTGGATCACTGTAAAATGCTTTCAGAGTTTACCTGTCTTTCTCTGCTAGATACTAATAAAATGTTCTAAACAGGCTTCTGAAATGATCATTCCAATCTGATGATTAATAGAAGTATTCCCGTGTGCCAATATATTTTCTTCTGTCCAAAGAACTATGCTATTATTAACTCCATCTAACACAATTTAGAGTCAACATTTGTTGAAAACAAAAATAATGGTCATGTACTTTGTGTTGGTTAATATTTTGCATAATAGCTGTCACATGGCAGCCTCTTTCTCTTGTGAACAAACTTGTTGTGAGATTAATTTTCCCAGTGATTAAAGACCTAAGACAGTTGGAGCTGGGGTAGCAACACATGCTAATAACAAGGACATGGGCTTAACCATCAGCTTCCGCCAAAGTGTGTTATGCATGGGGTAATTTAAGACGTATTTTATTTCTTTTCTTTACAGAGTTGAGCTGTGCAGATTAGTTTGAAAATTGCCACGGGCAGATACAGAGCTTTTGAGATCACGTGCCCTCTGTTCATGTGACTTCATTCTTCACTGTAGTAAAGGCAAGAATAATGCGGTTGTTGACATCCATGGAGCACCTTGCATCCAGAGACCCCAAAGCACTTTCCTATTTGATCCTGCATCAGTGCAGAGTTTGGCATTGTTAATGGTGCTTTCTTTTGGGCTCCTTCATCCCTCTGCTTTTGATTGCTTTTCCTTATTACTTACTTTGTTGTTGTTTTATTTATACTCTTAAAGGCTGTTGTTCCCTGGGACCTTTATCTCTTACCATTTAAAATCTAGGGGATAGAGTTTCCGGAACTGGAGATGTTTTGATGATTTTGCTTGGAGAGTCAGGATGTGAGATAGTGAGGTTTGAATGAGCAGTACAGACTACAGTGTGGCTGATGTTTCTTATCACTGGGGACATTTTTTGGGTTATTGTTATTGAGTTTGCTTCCAGAACTTTATTAGCTCCTAAATAAAAGAGTAAAAGAAATATGCATACATGTTAAGAGTAGCTCCAGTTTATCGAGTATTTGTCAACATTATTTTGATTGCTTTTATAGGCATTTTTAATCTTTGAATTCTCATCACAACTTTATAAAGAAGTATTTTTATCTTAATTTTACAAGGAACTTGTTCTCACTGCAGCCAATTAATTAAGAATAATACAATGTATTGATTACTTGTTTTCTAGGTTTTGTATTGAACACTCACAAATGCTTTTGTGGTAGGCATGGATAGTGAGAAATGGCCTATTGCCTTCTCTTAAATTAGTTGAATCTCCTGCCTGCGTGTACGCGTGTGTGCTAAGTTGCTTCAGTCGTGTCCTACTCTTTGCAGCCCTGTGGACTGTAGTTCCCCCCAGGCTCCTCTGTCCATGGGATTCTCCAGACAAGATTACTGGCGTGGGTTGCCATGCCCTCTGCCAGGGGATCTTTCTGACCCAGAGATTGAACCCCTGTGTCTTGTCTCCTGCGTTGGCAGGTGGGTTCTTGACCTCCAGCGCCACCTGGGAAGCCCTAAAGCTGCTTCACTGGAGGAAAATTCAGTCTCCATTGTGGGAGAGAAAAGGGCCAGGGAAACCCTTTCCCTCTCTCATGATGTATGAGAATCTGAGCTCCTTTACTGTACAGACTCTATGAAAAGGATCCAGTGTTCTTTAACCCACAGTGACCACTGCCTTTCTAGGACTTTTTTTTACCTGTTGCTGGCAAGTCTAGGATTGAATCCAGGGATGGACTGGCTTTCAGCCAGTTTCTAGCAACTCGCCAACCTCCCTTACCCCTTTCAACTTCTCTTGGGTTAAACTATTAAATATGATGGCATTCATTTTCCCTGGCTCAATGCCTGGAGCCCCTTCAGGAAGCGGAATTATCACTTTGTCCAGTTGTTCCCTTGTTCTTAGCTCAGGGACTTTGAAAGCTGGCATCCGGGAGCCTTTTTCTGGCTGCCAACTAATCAAAAAAGACAGCGCTGGAGGAAGAGGCTCTGCTCACCATGGCCTGCTTCTCTGTGTCCCACTTTTAATTGAATGTCAGGTATTGAAAGCGCTAGGGAAATACACTCCCTGACAAAGGAGTTAGATGGCCAGCAAGTAAATTTGGGAATGTTCAGTTATTTGTTGAATCGAGTGAGCAACAGAACATCAAAAGCCCTAAGCGTGAGAAAGCATCTATGAATCAGAGCTAAGGAAGTTAAATTGCTTCTGTTTCTCTGAAGAATGAAAGGGGGCCCAAAACACCATCTCTCCTAGTGCAGAGCCAAAAGCTGAACCAGTACGGCACAGAGCAAATTAGACGGAAAGAGCATGGCACAATAGGACTCAGATTGTAGGTCTCTGGTTTGCAGAAAGAAGATAAGAGGAAGACCCGAATGAATTGTGACTCATTAAAGAGGGGGAGAGAACCAAGAATGGAATTTGTATTTACAAATTTGCCAGGGGAAAGAGCTGCCATTGATGTGACATTGACAAATGAGGAGTTGGGTGATGACCAAAGGGGCTTAGATGTTAGATTAAAAAGTGTGGCTGGAAGGAAATATAGCCTAAGAGCTTAATATGTATTGATGAAGAGCACAGAATATCTATTGAGGAAAGGCACAAAAGCAGTTACTTGGAAGCTTGTGACCCTAAATGATTAGATCAACATGCATAGATCCAAGAAAGCTGAATGAAGGAAACAAAATTTCATGGTCTAATTGAGAAAATAATTTTGAAACTAGTAATTTGAGAAAAGTCAAATAGCAAAAACACATCACCTATATGTGTAAGTATGATTAACAGGCCAACCTTAAAACAACAAGGAAAAACTCAACATCTGTGAAGATGATCAAAGTTAAGTTATAAACATAACATCTATGTAGTAGAACTACAAATTTTTTTCTTAAAATAATGAGTCTTTGAGTTGGCCTAGCTGACTTTGATAAGAAATTGCCAAGTCTTAGTTATCAGATTAACATACTTTCTTTTGGCCATGTCCAGAAGAAAAATAGACGCTGAAAAATAGACAGTGGTCTGAGTGCCAGCACATGATAAGAGTGTCTATTTTGTGGCAAGAAGTAGTTGTCAAATTGATGAATTCCAAGTCTGTTCTTAGTCATTTCATTAATAATCTGGACAAAATAGACTATGAGTTTTGGATGGACCTGAATTTTTAGTACAAGCATGGGCCCTGGATAACCCTGCGGGAAGTTATATAATGTGACTGAGCCACTTTCCAAATGGTGAGATGATGATAACAATGGCTATCTCATCACACCTGTCTCTGGGGGATGTCAAAAAATAGGGAAACAAATGCAGAATGGCTAATACAGTGGACACTCAATGCACACAGCTTCCTCTTTTCCTTCCGCTCTTCTATTGCAGCCTACCCTTGCTGGGCATGCCGTTTTATGCTTGTGTGTATTGTCGTCTTCTCTTTAGTACAGCCCATCATCCTTTGGTTCATCATCACGCCCACTTTTTTCTTTGCTTCACTTACACTACTAACAATATTAATGCGGTTTGCTACTCCTAGATGTGCATTCCTACATATTCTTCTGTTAGTTTAACACTAGAAGTAAGCACCTCTGAAATGCATTAAGGCATTTAAATTCCATCTTCTCAGGTAGTGGTTCCCACCCTCGGTTACGTATTAGAATTATCTGAAGAGCTTTAAAAAAAACCTGATCCACAGGCAGGTTGCTCTCCAGACCAATTAAATTAGATACTGGGGTGCTGGACCCGAGAATCAGTTTTAAGACTCTGTAGGTTAATCTAACGTGTAGTCAAGGTTGAGATTCTCTGTTCTAATCTTTGAGAAGGTACTTCATTTGGAAAATTGAGAATGCCTTTCATGTCATCACTGGGTTCAGCTATCAATCAAGGCAGTATCAGACTGTGTGCTAGGCTGAGGTGAGGGAAATCTCAGGCCGAATTCCTCCACCTCCCCTTTGATTCTGTTTCACTCTTACATTCTGTTGGTGGTGTTGATGGTTTAGTCACTAAGTCCTGTCTGGCTCTGACTTTTGTGACCTCATGGACTGTAGCCTGCCAGGCTTCCCTGTCCATGGGGTTTCCCAGGCCAGAATACATCTCCAGGGTCACCAGGCCAGAATACTTCTCCAGGGTCACCTTCTGTTATGCTGGGATAAAAGACAAATCATGTTTATAATGCAAAAAATAAGAGCATCCAGTACCGTGCCTTCATCCTAGAGCTGAGGAAACTGCAGCACAAAGAGGAGGAACAACCTACCTCAAATCCCAAGTTGGTCTTGGAGCAATATGCAGACAGTGGTGTTTATGCTTAGTGTCAAGGGAGAAATTGCACGTTGAGCTTATTTTGACTTAACAATACATAGAAAACACTCTTTCTCTTTTATTTAATTTTAACCAGTGTTTTTCTTCTGCTCTCCATGCTGCACCTCAGGGAGTAGTAAATGCTGTTGTTCAGGTGCTCAGTCGTGTCTAACTCTTTGCAACTCCATGGACTGCAGCACGTCAGGCTTCCCTGTCCTTCTCTATCTCTTGGAGTTTGCTCAAAGTCATGTCCATTGAGTTGGTGATACCATCCAACCGTCTCATCCTCTGTTGCCCCCTTCTGCTCCTTCCTTCAACATTTCCTATCAACAGAGTCTTTTCCAATGAGTCAGCTCTTCATATCAGGTGGCCAAAGTATTGGAGCTTCAGCAACAGCCCTTCCAATGAATATTCAGGGTTGATTTCCTTTAGAATTGACTGGTTTGATCTCCTTGCTGTCCAAGGGACTCTCTCTCTCTTTTTTGTTTTGTTTTTTTTTTGGTAAGATTTCCATAGAAGGTCCCATTCATTGTTGGGTGATGTGTATGGATGTTGAATAAACATTAATAAATGAATTAGTGCAGACTTAAGTATCCAAAATAATATCAATGACAAGGAAGGGCCCGAGAGGATCTAAAATCTCAGAGATGCTGAGGTCTTTTAGAGATGAACCTGGGCCCTGGGACGTGGTATTGATAGCAAGAGAGAGATCTTTGGTTTATATGTTCTGCTTCTGAATCTCCCTGAAAAGAGACCACTCAGCTCATCTGCATTTTTCTGCAGTGAGTATCACTAGAAACTCAAACTCCTTGTTAAAGAAAAATCTCACTAGACAGAGTCATATGGGCAAGGAAAACTTTATTCAAGACTCTTGCAATAGGGAGAGAGGCAGAACTCAACTGCTCTGAAAGGTTGGAGAATTTTTAAGCACTGGTATGAGCTAGTTCCAATAGACTTAAGAAAGTAGGATGAGGTTTAATCAGTATGATTAGGTCTTCTGATCAAGATCCCATCCACAGGTCTAGCTAAAGCATCATAAACTTCCCACACAGAACTCATCATTGGCCTGGAGAATTTTAGTCCCTTAGAAAGCTGAGCGCCAAAGAATTGATGCTTTTGAACTGTGGTGTTGGAGAAGACTCTTGAGAGTCCCTTGGACTGCAAGGAGATCCAACCAGTCCATCCTAAAGGAGATCAGTGCTGGGTGTTCATTGGAAGGACTGATGCTAAAGCTGAAACTGCAATGCTTTGGCCACCTCATGCTAAGAGTTGGCTCATTGGAAAAGACCCTGATGCTGGAAGTGATTGGGGGCAGGAGGAGAAGAGGACAACAGAGGATGAGATGGCTGGATGGCATCACCGACTCAATGGACGTGAGTTTGAGTGAACTCTGTGAGTTGGTGATGGACAGGGAGGCCTGATGTGCTGCGATTCATGGGGTTGCAAAGAGTTGGACACGACTGAGCAACTGAACTGACTGACATGTTAGAATCCTCTGGGGAGGTTTTAATAAAATGTTGTCAATGCTTGGGTCACACCATCTGAGAGCCTAATCTTATTGATCTGGGTTGACTTGGATTCTATATTTTGTTTGTTTTTAAATTTTACTGAAGAGTAGTTGATTTACAATGCAGACCCTATATTGTTTCAAAGCTCCATGAGAGATTTCAGTGCATAGCCAGAGTTGAGGGCTTCTCTGGTGGCCCAGACAGTAAAGAATCCATCTGCAATGTGGGAGACCTGGGTTCAGTCTCTGGGTTGAGAAGAACCCCTAGAGAAGGGAAAGGCTACCCACTCCAGTATTCTTGCCTGGAGAATCCCCATAGATAGGAACCTGGCAGGCTACAGTCCATGGGGTTTCAGAGAGTCAGACATGACTGAGCGACTAAGCACACACAGCTGGGGTTGAAGACCACTGAAAGGGGCCAAACCTCTTATTTAATTTGTGAAATAGAAATGGGGCCAGACAGGAGGGGATGATTGTCCATTGTCAAAATGGACTTTGACATCAGTGATATGCACATGACACCACCCTTATGGCAGATAGTGAAGAGGAACTAAAAAGCCTGTTGAGGAGAGTGAAAAAGTTGGCTTAAAGCTCAACATTCAGAAAACTAAGATCATGGCATCTGGTCCCATCACTTCATGGGAAATAGATGGGGAAACAGTGGAAACAGTGTCAGACTTTATTTTTTGGGGCTCCAAAATCACTGCAGATGGTGACTGCAGCCATGAAATTAAAAGACGCTTACTCCTTGGAAGGAAAGTTATGACCAACCTAGATAACATATTGAAAAGCAGAGACATTACTTTGCCAACAAAGGTCCGTCTAGTCAAGGCTATGGTTTTTCCAGTAGTCATGTATGGATGTGAGAGTTGGACTGTGAAGAAAGCTGAGCACCAAATAATTGATGCTTTTGAACTGTGGTGTTGGAGAAGACTCTTGAGAGTCCCTTGGACTGCAAGGAGATCCAACCAGTCCATTCTAAAGGAGATCAGTCCTGGGTGTTCTTTGGAAGACTGATGCTAAAGCTGAAACTCCAGTACTTTGGCCACCTCATGCGAAGAGTTGACTTATTGGAAAAGACTCTGATGCTGGGAGGGGTTGAGGGCAGGAGGAAAAGGGGACGACAGAGGATGAGATGGCTGCATGGCATCACTGACTCGATGGATGTGAGTTTGAGTGAACTCTGGGAGTTGTTGATGGACAGGGAGGCCTGGTGTGCTGCAGTTCATGGGGTTGCAAAGAGTTGGACAGGACTGCGCGACTGAACTGAACTGAACAGCCTCCCCAGGTTTAGCACTCAGATATCTACCAATGCTTTCAGTTCAGTGCTTTCCTTCAATTTTCTCCACACTTGCCACACTTAGAATTGAAACAAATAACTAAAAGTTCCTTATGTCCGATACCCCTTCAATCTGTGTCTGATCAGTAGTTTTAGAATAAATTCTTAGAGTGCCTGGGGATGTCTCTTATGTGATCAGGTGACTGCTCACTTGTGCCAGATGTTGTATCAGAGTGCTTCTGTACTTTGTACTACTTAACAGAAGACAGTGGTTTTCTTTGTTTGTTTGTTTTAATCCTGACATATGTTGAGCATCTGAGCCCTGAAACAGAGCCTGTTGCTCTTCAGGCTATTTCTAAATAGATTCTTGTTTCTAGTTACATCTCCCACCATTCTTGAGAGGTATACCTAAGTGATGCTTATTAATATGTATAAAGAAAAGGAATGAATTCCGCATATATCACTATAAAACTGAGTTATACATAATTCTGAATAAACTAAAAATGGTGCTTCAAATGACAAATCTCTTAAAGTTAGGAGTATTAGCTAAAGAGAGCATTTACAAATTATGGCATTTTATGAAGTTATGGATGACTCTGAGTAGAGGGTCATAGAAAGAGCTGAACTTAGGAATCAAACTGACATAGTTTTCAGTTTGGCTCTTTGGCAGCGGTGTGATTTGGCTGAATTAGTCTTTTGGAGAGTCGGTTTTCTCATTTTCAAAAGAGAAATAATAATTATTTCATAGGGTTGCCATGAGAATTAAAGAAAATAGAGCATGCCAAACATATGTAAGCTCTTTATATAATGGGCTTTTTTTTTTTCTGTTTTGCATTTTGAAAATGTCTATTATTAAATGCTCTCTGAATTGGACTATTACCTAGAGCTTAAAAACAACACAGTGGTTTCTTGGTTGTAAAGTCAAATTGTGTACCTTTCTCTTTACAAATATAGAAAACCTTTTACTATTTCCTCGAGCATGTTTCAGAGCTTGGTATTGTAGTTATGATTATTATTCATCTCCAGCAAATATATCTTATTCTAGAAACCTATTTGGAATCTCTCCTTGTCTGTCCAGCTCAGTCTTATTCCTTTCAGAAGAGAGATCTCTCCTTTCATTGTCCATAAATGCTGCATATTTATTAGAAAAATAGATGCAATCAGATGAGAACTACTTCACTTTCTTAGTGTCAATTGTATCAAGCCCACTTTCTCTGTTCCTGCATGTTCCCCCACCCCCTTAGAACAGAAGTGTCTGTTCTTTCTGCTAAGGTCAGCCAACCTCTCCACAACCCCTCTCTCCTCTTCCCAGAAGATCTATTCTTGCTGTAGCGTCCTCTTCCTCTCCCATCACCATTTCTCTCTCTCTACTGGATTGTTGCTATTAGCATGCAATTATGCCTCAGCAATATTTGTATGAATGTTTTTCTAAGCTTCACATATTCTTCCTGCTGCTGCTAAGTCACTTCAGTCGTGTCTGACTCTGTGTGACCCCAGAGACGACAGCCCACCAGGCTCCCCCATCCCTGGGATTCTCCAGGTAAGAACACTCAGTGGGTTGCCATTTCCTTCTCCAATGCAGGAAAGTGAAAAGTGAAAGGGAAGTCGCTCAGTCGTGTCCGACTCTTAGCGACCCCATGGACTGCAGCCTACCAGGCTCCTCCATCCATGGGATTTTCCAGGCAAGAGTATTAGAGTGGGGTGCCATTGCCTTCTCCGATTCTTCCTGCTACTGCCCTCTATTCTAGCAAACTCTCCCACAGAGCTTGTTCTTCCTCCGGTATTTGTGTTTTCAGTTACATTGTCCTGCCAACCAGCCCAATGTGGCTTTTCCTTCCACCCCTCCCTGGAAGTGGCTCTTATGGAGGACCCCAGCTATGTCAGTGTGCAAAGCTCGTGGGTAATTCCACCCTCATCTAACCTGGTCTCTAGGTAGCATTGATGCTGTAGACCTTGAAGGACCAAGAAATGCTCCTTTTTCTTTTTTAAATTAATTTTATTATAGTTGCTTTACAATGTTGTGCTAATTTTGTGTTGTGTTAATGTTGTGTTCATTTCTGTTTAGCAAAGTGACTCAGCTGTACATACACATATATACCCTCCCTTTGGGATTTCAGTCCCATTCAGATCACCACAGAGCATTAAGTGAAGTCCCCTGTGCTATACAGTATATACTCATTAATCATCCATATTATTCATAGTATTAATAGTGTATATGTGTCCATCCCAATCTTTACTTTCTACGTCCCTGTGCTTCTGTGATTCCATATCTTCAATTTCCTTCTCATCCTCCGGCAGCTCCTTCTCATTCTTTCTCACTAGCTTCTCTTCCTAGACTGCACTACTATTAATAAATCTTGGAATATTCCAAATGTCTTTTTTTCTGTGAGTCATATCCAACATCCAGACATTTGCTCACAATGAGTCCCCTTTCCCCCTTAAACTCTCTCTCTCTCTGTCTCTTCTTCGTTTCCTTTCTCCCTCTCTCCCTTCTTAATTGAGTAGTCTCTCTCTCTTTTTTTTTTTTTTCCTGGGCTCTAGGCTAGATGTAGAGATGCAAAATGAATAAGATAAATTCTGTCTTCAAGCAATTCGGTATTTACTAACAAAAGTTAGACATGGAAAGAAATAATTAAAATGAAGAATTAGAATTGCTATGAGAGGACTGTGGGTAGGTCCTGAAGGAATACAAAGGCCAGAGTGGGTAGGGGGTGGGGGCAATTCGTAGAGGATTTCCTCTCTGAAATAGGAATGGTCACTGCATTCTTACTCGAAACGCATAACTCTCAGTGTGTGTGGTGGGGGGGGGATAAGCAGAAGATCACACATAAATTTTTAAAAAATGTGATCTTTCAGGTAAAAGAGAAAATGCAGCCATCTCATACTATCTGAGTTTTAAAATATTAATAAGAAGCAAGACTTTTTAAAATTAAAATAATGTAAATTCCTCAATCCCTTTATCAATTTTGTTTTTGTTTTCATTAAGTGGTACACATCCATAATTTTTAAAAGGTCAAATGATGTTATGAGGTCAATTGTGAAAAATAGAGCTCTCTGGTTCCCTTCTCCCCTCATTCCTATTTTCCAAATATCACCCCTTTTAGCTATTTTTGCTGCCTCTTTGAGTATTTTATATTCATCTTGCTAAATAATTTATTTTGAATAAATTATTTTTCTCAAGTGACCACCCTGTATGACGGATGAAAATTTCATCTTCTTCCTCCTCCAGTCAACACACATACATCCTTCACTCATCTTCCTGTATCTAATTTTTAGTTTGATCTATGTTCAGCTTGTATATTAATTGTGATTGTGGCATTTCTTCACAACTTGGCCATGTGGTATACTACATTTCCCTTATTCCTTGATTTTTAACAATTGCATTCTGGTTTACTTACTTTTTAGGGGTTTATTACTAATCCAGCTCAGGACTCTGCTTAAAATGTAAATCTCTTCTGTATGTATTCATAGACAAACACCCTGTAAACTCAGTCTTCATGGTCACATCCTGCCTGGTGTGTGCCAAGTTGCTTCAGTCGTGTCCAACTCTTTGTAACCCCACGGACTGTAGCCCATCAGGCTCCTCTGTCCATGTGATTCTCCAGGCAAGAATACTGGAGTGGATTGCCATGCCCTTTTCCAGAGGATCTTCCTGACCCTGGGATCGAACCCATGTCTCCTGCATCTACAGCACTGCAGGTGAATTCTTTAGTGCTGAGCCACCAGGGAAGCCCAATATCCTGCATGGAGCCCTGTGCGTTTCTGCTCTGACCAGTACTGGAACCTCTCTAGACCTGTCGCACAACTCTAGTCCTGGGATCTCTCTAACCATTATCTCAAAGATTATGTTTGTTGCTCTTCTGTGTTGACAGCCCTGAGTTCTGTAGTCCACGTTGTTTTCTTTCTTTGTTTATATTCCTGTTATAGCACAGTTCATCCAGCAGATTTCTAAGAAAGGATGCAGAAGAGTAAATTTTGAGTTTTTTTTTTAATCCTCACCATTAGTAGTTTCCTTTTCAGGGAAAATTAGATGAGGAATACTTTTTCTTGAATACTGAAATCATTGTTCAGTTGTCTCCTAGTTTCTGGGGTCATCTTGAATAGACCAACATCCTTCTGATTCCTCTTTCTCTAGAACCTAACTTTAAAGAAGGGACTCTGTGAACCCTTCCCCGTAGACTCTGAGTTCCACTAGGAAAAGGCTTGTTTGGGATTGACCTTTTCTCTTGAGCTAGATACTCAGTGGGGTCTTCAATCTGAGAGTTCATATATGTCAGTTCTGGAAACTTTGTCTGAATCCTTTCTTTGGTTTATTTGTATTGATTCTCTTTGTTTTTTATTGATGGAATTCTTTTATTGAGATGCTGAGCTTTCTAGGCTGATTCTCTAATTTTCTTTCTTTCTTTTTTTTTTTTGCTCTTTTGAGCCACTTTCTGAGGGATTTCTGCAATTTTACTTTCTAACCCTTCTCTGGAATTTTTTTCTTTCTATCATTGCATTTTTAACTTCCAAGAGCTCTCTTTTGTCCCAGAATATCACGTTTGTAGTATCCTATTCTTTTTTTTCATAGCTGTAAGGTTTTCTCTCCCTTGTCTGAGAGAAAAGGATCTTTGGTTTATTTTCTTTTCCCTGCAAGATCTATGTTTCTTCCAATTTCCCTTTCCCTGATGGATTCAGTCTCTGCTACGTGAGAGGCCCTATTCAAATACCTGGTGTTCTCAGGCTCACCCGTCTTATTTAAGGGTGAGGGACTGAAAACCCTGATGCTAAGCACCATGTGTGTGTTTTGGGGATAGGGGTTCCTATACATTGTTTTTTGGTGGTGGCGATCACTCACCCCTCTGTATCATTAGGTTTTTCCTCTTAGGTTCATTATATTTCCTTGAAAAGACTTTCAGTTACCTTTGGAAGGTAAATATCTAGTTGACTCTCTTCTGAGATCTGAGTGGGGGAGTGGCTGGGGATCTCACCATTTGGTGAGTAGATTTTCGCTCAGTCTAGCCAAGTTTGGGTTTGATATTTTTGTTCCTAACTCTGCCTGGGGGTACTCCTGAGAATCTGCCCAGTTTATCATATTCAGAGAGTCAATTTTCTCTCTTCCATTGAGAGTGAAGGGTGTTGTTGTTAGTTGCTCAGCCATGTCTGACTCTTTGTGACCCCATGGACTATAACCTACCAGGCTCCTCTGTCTGTGGGATTTTCCAGGCAAGAATCCTGGAGTGGATTGCCATTTCCTTCTCCAGAGCATCTTTCTGATACAGGGATCAAACCCAGGTCTCCTGCATTGAAGGCAGATTCTTTACCATCTGAGCCACTAGGGAAACCCCTTCCTTGAGATTGAAGAGGGTATCTCTTTTCTTTCTAGACAGACTTTCAACCAGTCAGCTCTACCTTCACCCAGTCCTTTCAGGGGTACCAGGTGACTTCAATTTCTGAGTACCAGGGAACTGTAGTATACACTGGTTGCTTCGAGAGCCTCCCCATTAACCAGACTGGTCTTTGGGTTTGCAGGTTTGTTAAGTCATTTACTGCCCACCCATCTGGTTCCTAGCTTCTCAAATCTTGTTGACATTTGTCTCTTTGCCCTTGAGGATTTATGCCTTTGGGGGAAAAATAAATCTGTATATTCATTTTAGAGGTGTTTTGAGAAGAAAAGTAAGCTTAAAATGTGCATTCATTCAATCATCCTTTTTATTTTTAATTGACAAATACTTGCTTTATAATATTGTGTTGGTTTCTGTCATATATCAACATGAATTAACCAAAGGTATCCATATGTCCCCTCCCTCTTGAACCTCCCAATCTTCTGTTTTTAAGCTAAAACTTACCAATTTGTTTACATAATTGGAGAGATTGAAAAGGAAAAAAGGCAGCACACATACTAAAAAAAGGGAGTAAATAAAGTAAAACTAAGGGGGAGGAAGCAACCTCAAGAAGGAGATATACACAGGTAGAGAAAAAGGAAATTTCAGCCCTAGACTGAGGAAAGACAGAAGACCAGAGATGCTCATGTTACAGTGATATTGACCTAACTCATTTGTTTACTTATCTATTCATCTGTGCAACACGTTTCCCTAGAACTTTTTGATTGGAAACTAATGGGTGTTGGGGAGGGAGGAGGGAAGAGGGTTCAGGATGGGGAGCACATGTATACCTGTGATGGATTCATTTTGATATTTGGCAAAACTAATACAATTATGTAAAGTTTAAAAATAAAATAAAATTAAAAAAAATAAAATAAAATAAAGATTAAAAAAAATAAATGCTAAGATTTTTCTGAAATGACAATAAAAAAATTAAAACTGTCATTCTTAATTGTCTTAAGAATGACTTAAACATTTGATTGAAATAATTATAACACTTTTCACAACTTTCCCATGAAAAATAAAAGATTTTTTTAATACCAATTTAATCATTAAGGAATAAAATAACTATTTTTATAAGTGAAATTCACTTTTTCAAGATAATTTTATTATCCAACCCGAGGCCAATACCCTAACCATTAGGTCACACCTGCCAAATAAATATATTTTCTTAAAATATCCTCTGGTTTTCCTTTGTAATTACCAAGACAGGTTGGTCATTTTGAAAATTTAAAAAATCACAATTTCTTTTTTTCTTCCTATTCAAGAGCAATAAAAGCAAAACAGAACTGGTTGGGAAAAATAATTATACTGCTTACAAAACACACAGGCCCATGTTTCATAAAATTAACAATGAACATGAACAAGGGATTAAAATCAAGAAAGCAAATGTCTGAAAGTCCTAATGATAAACAAAAGCAGTTTTACTGATCAACAAATATTTTTTTACTGTACATTTCCCTCTCTAGAGAACTGCAAAGTATGCTCAGCCAAATGGTTAACGGCCTAACTTTAGGAACAGGACATATCTGAGATAGAAGCTGGCCCTGCCGCCTACTAGCTCAATTTGTTTAAACAAGAAACAATTTTCTCCTCTATAAAATGGGGCTGTTGAGAAAATTAAATTGTATAAAATAAGCACAGGGTCTTACAGTCAATATATTATTAATAATATAACACTATAATTAGCTTGCACAAAAATTTAAAATGCATACATATTGTTAAGGCAGGTCATTGGGCTGAGGGCACGGTTAACAATGGCACAATAAAGCTTGGTAAATCAAAAAAAAAAAAAAAAGAAACTAATGGGTGTTGCAAATACCAAATGTGTAAGTTGGAAGTGACTCAGCACTTTTCACTGATAGTAACAATAGTTAGCATTTGTTGAGTCCCAGGAAAACTTATTTACAGCCTGGTATCTTCAGATTATTTCAACTTGATAAATTTATGTGGAGCCCAGTGAGAGTCAGGCATGGTTCAATGTGACAGAATATTATTAATCCCTTCCTTTTGTAGTCTCTGATAGGTTGATTTATTGATACCTACCTTGCTTTTCTTGATGACTCACTTTTCATATTTCTGGTACTATTTCTTTTTAAAACCCTGAAAGATTTAAAATCCATTCACATGTGAATATGTAGCATGCATTTATACTGGTATGTTTGAAAGTAGTAGTCGTTGAGTCATGTCTGACTCTTTGCAACCCTATGGACTGTAGCCCACCAGGCTCCTCTGTCCATAGAATCCCACAGGCAAGAATACTGGAGTGGGTTGCCATTTCCTTCTCCAGGGGATCTTTCTGACCCAGGGATTGAACCCTGGTCTCCTGCATTACAGGCAGATTCTTTGCCATGTGAGCCACCTATGTATGAACAAAAAACAATGAAATAATTTTCCATGTGTCACTTACAGATTTCCACTTCTTTACCTGGAGTTACTTGTGGGATATGTGGTATCTGAAAATTTTGTTTGAAGGGCAAGCATGTAGAGCTTAATTAGAAGACTTTATAATACTGAAATATCCATATGGTTAAATCACTGGAGGTTTAAAACAACTTATAGATACAGAATTTGGTAACAATAATAAGTAGATAACATGTCATGAATGTTTGGTATATGCCAGGTACTCTTCTAAGTGTTGTACCTGTATTAATTCATTTAGTCCTCGAAGTAAAGGAGATTCAATTTTTATCTCCCACTTGGAGATAGAGAAACTAAGGCATAGATTCAAAGACAGTTGGAGATATCTGAAGAGTACCTGGACTGTAGTCATCATCAATATCAATTTCATATACTGGAATGGATCCATTTGTCACAGAAAAGCAGAACTGGATGGTGGTGAAGGTAGTCAAAACACATTTTACTCAGGAAATGTTGTAATTGGGGAAAGAGAACTCAGTATAGAACTGGGCTCCATTCCCAATACAGCAGGGGCAAGTGTGGATTTATAGCCGAGAAGCAGGGTAGGGGTAAGAAGATAGAAAATTTCTAAGACTGTAGAGTAATTCTTTGCTGTGCGTGCTCAGTTGCATCCAACTCCTTGTGACCCTTTGGACTGTAGCCTGCCAGGCTCCTCTGCCCATGGGATTTTTCAGGTAAGAATACTGGAATGGACTGCCATTTCCTTCTCAGGGGATCTTTCTGACCCAGGGATTGACCCTGCACGTCCTGTGTCTCCTGTATTGCAGGCAGATTCTTTACTAGCTGAGTCATCAGGGAAGCCCAATTTTTTGCTAAAATGAACTAATAGAATTCTTGATATAGGCAGACCAGAGTAATCAACTATTACCTGGAGGATGGTAGTCAGTGAGTAATTTGGGTGGGAAAGTCTGTCTAAGCTGATTTAGAAAAATTCTTGCAAAAAACTGGACTCTACAAAGACAAGAGACAGAAACCCAAGGCCAAGCCTAGACCAGCCAATGGCTCGGAGGAGCTTGGTTTAAGTGTGTTCAAGGAGACCGTTATTCTCCATGGATGGGAACTGAACAGTCATTTGAAAAACCTCTCAGTGAAGATCCCAAAGTACATCAGTGATATCCAGGGAGCTGGTAGATCTGTAGGTTTTTGTTTTCTCATTTATTTATTTGCTTGTTTTCAGGTTAGACTTGCACTGATGAATGCACATTTTTATAGTTCTAGGAGAACTAGCAAAAGGAATCATAAACCTTTGAAATTTTTAGAATGTTTAAAGAATAACTTAATGTTAGAGATTCCAGTCCTTGTTTCTGCCACTTATTCAAAATAACCCATCAATGGACTTTAAGGGAAAGGATTTGGTTTTTATTGGTTCTATAGAAGGAGGCACTTTGGAAATTGTTCCTAATGCTCAAAATATCTGTCTAAACCATGGTCATAAATTGGATACTCTCATGTTTTTAATAATTTTTTATTAGAGTATAGTTGCTTTCTAATGTTGTTAGTTTCTATGTTGTACAGGAAAATGAATCAGTCATGTGTATACATAAACCCTCTGTTTTGGGGATTTCCTTCCCCCTCAGTTCACCACAGAGCACTGTGAATATATCATGTAATGTCAGTGTTGCCTAAGGCTTGTTAGTAGTCATAATTTGCAAATGAGCACCACCACCACCACTGCTACTGATTTGACTTCATTTGCTTGTATTTTCACTGTTTCAGTAATTAATGGTCGTGCAATTGTCTAGCTGTTGAGAGTTCGTTCCAGTGCTTCCTTCCCATAAGGAAATCAGTGTCAGATGTAGTGATTATTGGATATATAAGACAGAACAACTGAAGCCATGGTTACCCCCTCACAGACACCATTATGGTTCTAAGGAATTCTGGATTAACCTCTGTTCTCAAAAGATAATCTCCTAGATTCTTCCGGTCCTTGGCAGCTAATGTGCAGGAACATATTTAACCTGAGTTAGAAACATAAGCTCATAGTTTATTTGGCATGTAAAGAATGTGTTGGTCTTTCATCTCTCTCTATCTCTAATCACCATAAGTAAGCTGTCTTATCTATGAGCTAGTGTATAAGTCTAATTTAAACTACCATTTCCCCAAAGAATAAAATGTTTGCATATGCCATTGCATCAAAATCTTTAACCTTTCTTATATAAACCATGTCAGTTTGTATATCTCTTATAAATTTTTTATTGAGGTAGAATTTATTCACAGTATTATATGTTTCAAGTGTACAGCATAATGACTCGTGATTTTTAAAGGTTGTACTCCATTTACAGTTATTATAAAATATTAACTCTATTCCCTACACTGTACAATATATGCTTGTAGCTTATTTTATACATAGTAGTTTATATCTAAATTCCCTACCCCTATCTTTCCCCTTGTAAATCTCATAATTAATTTTTTTTTTTTTTACATTCCCACCAGCAGTGCAAGAGGGCTCCTTTTTCTCCACACCCTCTCTAGCATTTATTCTTTGTAGATTTTTTTGATGATGGCCATTCTGACTGGTGTAAGGTGATACCTCATAGTGGTTTTCATTTGTATTTCTCTAATAATTAACAATGTTGTGTATCCCTTCATTAGCCTCTTGGCCATCTGTATGTCTTCTCTGGAGAAATGTCTATTCAGGTCTTCTGCCTATTTTTGGACTGGATTGTAACACAGATAGCTAGTGGGAAGCTGCTATAGCACAGGGAGCTCATCTCAGTGGTCTGTGATGACCTAGAGGGTGGTGGGAGGGAGGTCCGAGAGGGTGGGAATGTATGGATACACGTAGCTCATTCACTTGGTTGTGCTGCAGAACCAAACACAACACTGTAAAGTGATTATACACCAATATATATTTTTAATAGTTTTATAAATTTAGCAAGTTCCCTAGCCTTCCTGAGTCTCACTTTTGCCACCTGTTAAATGGAGATGATATTATACTCAACTTAAAGGGTTATGTGAGAGAGAAAGAAAAGTAGAATTAAGGCAAGTGAAACATTGTTGGGAAATAATGATCTGTCAGTAAATTTTGAGTTATTATTATTACCAATGAAAAGTGCTCATTTACTTTGAATTCACATATTTAATTTGAACCTTGGGATAGAGGAAAATAGTCCTTTCTTTGCTATTCAGCTTTTGGATGTTTGTCCTGTTCTTTTATGTCATGTCTTTGGGGTTAGAGACAGGGATGACCCAACCTAAAAAATAGCCTGATAAGTCTGTGGAATCGATATTTATAATTCAAACACCTTACACAGTTGAAGAGGAAACCAAAATTGTCTTTACAGGAATACGTTCCTCTGTTCAAGTGTGCTCTTAAAAAATGATTCTGTTTTCTAGCATCTCACTGGTCACAACATGAGCATCTATTCCATATGCATTGTGAAAATAAAGAAGAGCCTTGTCCAATGTCAAATACTGTAAACACTTGAAAGTTTAATGCAAATGGGACGGAGATCAGTTGCGAAGGGAAATCTCAAATACTGGTGCGGCGAGCTTAGATTTTATACCACCCATGAAGGTGATTAATCACCTGAAAAGCCGCTGTGAGTTGAAAATGTGGTAGACTTACACTGTTTGACAAAGAGAAACAAAGGTCATGAAGCGATGGATTTAAAAATACTGATTTGGATATCAGAGGCTTAAGTGGCCCTTGAGAAAATTAGATTCCTTTTTGTGTGTGTGAAACGTGTTTCTTTATGATCATCTATAAGAATCAAGCATGAATTGATTAGCATACTTGTATTTGAAAAGTCAAACAAAAAAAAGAAAAGTCATATTTCAACATTCATTTTTTCTTCCTAAGAATTAATGCCCTGTTGTGGTTATAACATAAGTAAAGGTGTTTGTTAATTGTAATAGATAATAATATATTTCCATAATTTTAGGGTTTTGTTTTTAGGATATAGTCCCAAGCAAACCCTAATATCTTTGTTTTCCATGTATTCACATTTAAAAAAAAAGAAAAAAAAAATCTTTGTGAAATATCTACCATTACTTAGGTAAGCTTCCTACACGTTTCTTAGAGGCTATCAGATCGGTCAGAAACTTCTCATTCCTGATTGTTTCACATGATTTACCCAAGTGCCAATTGCTAAGAGTGCAGGGGAAAAAAAAAAAAAGATTCAGTTTGTACTTGTTCTTCTGGATATTTAAGCACCCTCTTCCTGTTCTTGCAATTTGCATTATTCTCAAATAGTTTTTCATCCCTGTCTGAACATGCCAGTTAATATTCTAGCTATTATTATGTCATTCACCTCAAAAAAAGTTTCCACCAAGCCCAAATTAAGTTACTGAAAATATGAAGTAAAAAAAAAAAGTAAACCTTAACAAAGAGAAAATTCCTACTGCGAGAAGAAAAAAACATGCTCTGTCTGACATCAAATTTTACTGTTTCCTTGCAGGAATGTCAGTTCCTATTTTAGCTCTGGTCAAGTATATGAAGTAAATCATTTTGGATTTTTGATATTGAGTGCTTCAACATTTACCGAGGAAAAGGAGAAAATAGCTATTATGATAAGGTTTCTGTTCAAATTAGTCCATAGAAAGGAGATGAAGGCAGAATTGTTTAGAAGCTATGTTGATTTTTGGAAGCTCGGCAGTATGTGCGTATGCTTAGTCATTTCCAACTCTTTGGGGTCTCATGGACTGTAGCCTACCAGGCTCCTCTGTGCATTAAATTTTCCAGGCAAGAATACTAAAATGGGTTATCATTTCCTTCTCTAGGGGATCTTCCTGACCCAGGGATTGAACCCTTGTCTCTTGGGTCTCCTGCATTCGCAGGCAGATTCTTTACCAGCTGAGCCATGGCAGACCAAGGTAGTATGATGTGTTTTTAATCAAGAAAGTGGTGTCTTGGTAGATATCTAAAATTAACTGCTCTACCTCTGTTCATTGCAGTCCTGTTTTGATCCTTCCAGAATCTAACTCTGTAAACCTCTCTAATCATTTGGCTTTTCCCACGTCCTGCTCTGGCCTCTTCTTTTATTCTTATGTTCTCTTTCTTAGTAGCTCCATCTGCTCTTATAGTGGTAACTCACACATTGAGGGACTTCCCTGGTGGCTCAGATGGTAAAGCGTCTGCCTACAATGTTGGAGACCTGGGTTCAATCCCTGGGTCAGGAAGATCTCCTGGAGAAGGAAATGGCAACCCGCTCCAGTGTTCTTGCCTGGAAAATCCCATGGACGGAGGAACCTGGTAGGCTACAGTCCATGGGGTCGCAAAGAGTCTGATACAACTGAGCAACTTCATTTTTACACATTGAGGCAGATGATCCCCAAATTTGTATTTATAGCCGTATCTTATCTTCCAAGCTTAGCCTTACATTTCTAAATATCTGCTAGACATTTGCATCTAAACGTACTACCCGCACCTCAAATTCAAACTGTCTTAAACTTTTCTTCCAACTTTCTTTTTTAAAAAATGGTAGCCATGTTTTTCCCACCATGCACCCTTAAAACATGAAAAATATGCTTGGATCTTCTTTATTTTCCTGTATCTTCCTGTTGTCACCAAATTCCACCAGTTCTTCCTAACTTTTTTTTTTTTAGCTGCATCTCACCCTGTGGGATCCACACTCCCTGACCAGGAATGGAATCCATACCCCTTGTATTGGGAGCACCATCTTAATCACAGGACTTCCAGGGAGTCCAATTCCTCTTTAAAGTTACTCAGTTCAATTCTACAAACTCATCTACTGGAAGCCTCTTATTAGGCACAGCTCTGTGCTTAAAGCTATGTGATCAGCTGCATAACACATCAGCAGCATGATACAAGTTCTGTGCTCAGGGACCTTGTAACCTAGCAGTGGAGATAAGCTATAGACGTGAATTTCACTCTCAAGACTGTCAGATTAATTTTCTTATATACCATACTCTCCTGCTCCAAAATCACCAGTGTTTATTTTCTTCTGGGTGAAGCTCATATTCTTAATTCTGGCTTTACTCGGACTCTAATAATAACTTACATTACTTGGTTAGCTTACTCTGTGCCAAGGACTGTTCTAAGTACTGTTTAAATATTTCACTTAATCCTCACACTGGTAAGGTAGATATTACTATTATCTCTTTTCAGATCAGGAAACTCAGACACAGTGATTAAATAACTCGCCCAAGGTCACACAGCTTGTAAATAAAAGATCCAAGTGTTGAACCCTGGAGTCTGGCTCCAAAGATGAGTCTCTGAACCATGGTGCCCTAACGCCTGCCCTGTACCTCTTGTCTCTGTCTTTCCTCAGCACAAATGACAGGGAAGGACCCTGACCCCCCAAAGCCAGTCTGCTGGCTGGACTGTCACTTGTAATTTGTGAGTCTTGGCTTAAATAGATGAACCGGACCTCTTAGAAGTTTTTCTCTTGTGACTTGAAAACAGAAAATACCGACTAATGCCATTTATTTACACTGATGCTTAAAATATAGGACTCTCATTCTCTTCTTGTGTTGCTAGTTTGGAAATACTTGCGAGTTGAAATTTTTAAGTTGAGATTAAAATGGCTTTTAATTCACATCATTTCATGTAAAATGCGTTTTTGATGTTTTCAAGGAAAATTAAATTCAGTTTAAATATTTGTGTCAAATCTGTTTTTCTTTCCAAACATTCTACCTTTTTAATATTCTTTGATGCATTTTCTCTGGTAGCTTGTCAGCTTCGTGTTTTTAGTTTTGGCAATTAGTATCTCAGCTTTAATATTTGACGTCTTTGTTTTGACGTATCTGTGTTATTTTCTCACTAGTTCAGATTTATTGATCCAGAATAGCAATCTTTTCTGGAGTTTTAGTTGTCCTCACCACCTATCTGATTTTACCTTTTGCTTTATCGTATTTCTGCAAACTTTTATTGATTACTCATGTCACGATTTACCTTGTCAGTACTTCACATTTGCCCATAGGGTTTTGACTAATTTCCATTTTCTTTAGATGCTTTTAAATATCATTTTTCTATTTGCTTAAACTTTCAGTTCAGTCACTCAGTCAATGTCTGACTCTTTGTGACCCTATGGACTGCAGCACTCCAGGCTTCCCTGTCCATCACCAACTCCCGGAGCTTGCTCAAACTCATGTCCATTGAGTCAGTGATGCCATCCAACCATCTCATCCTCTGTCATCCCCTTCTCCTCCTGCCTTCAATCTTTCCCAGCATCAGAGTCTTTTCCAATGAGTCAGTGCTTCGCATCGGGTGGCCAAAGTATTGGAGCTTCAGCTTCAGCTTCAGCCCTTCCAATGAATATTCAGGACTGATTTCCTTTAGGATGGACTGGTTGGATCTCCTTGCAGTCCAAGGGACTCTCAAGAGTCTTCTCCAACAGCACAGTTCAAAAGCATCAGCTTTTCAGCACTTATGGTCCAACTCTCACATCCATACATGACTGCTGGGGAAATCATAACTTAAAGTAGAGGGACCTTTGTCAGTAAAGTAATGTCTCAGCTTTTTAATATGCTATATAGGTTGGTCATAGCTTTTCTTCCAAGGACTAAGTGTCTTTTAGTTTCATGGCTGCAGTCACTGTCTTCAGTGATTTTGGAGCCCAAGAAAATAAATTCTGTCACTGTTTCCATTGTTTCCCCATTTATTTGCACGAAGTGATAGGACTGGATGCCATGATCTTAGTTTTTTGAATGCTTAAACTTTAAATTATGGTTTTCTCAAGCTATATGCCCAGTAGTGGGATTACTGGGTCATATGGTAGTTCTATTTTTAGT
Organism: Bos taurus; assembly: GCF_002263795.3. Lineage (NCBI taxonomy): Eukaryota > Metazoa > Chordata > Mammalia > Artiodactyla > Bovidae > Bos > Bos taurus. Next base: position 16,979,184 of record NC_037339.1, read on the forward strand.
TTTTAAAGGAACTTCCCATACTGTTCTCCATAGTAGCTATATCAATTTACATTCCCATGAACAGTTCAAGAGTTTTCCCTTTTCTCTACATTCTTTCCAGCATTTATTGTTTGTAGATATTTTGATGGTGGCCATTTTGACCAGTATGAGGTGATACCTCGTTATAGTTTTGGTCTTCGCTTCTCTAATAATTAGTGATGTTGAGCACTTTTCCTGTGCCTTTTAGCCATCTGTATATCTTCTCTGGAGAAATATCTACTTAGGTCTCCCACCCATTTTTTGATTGGATTTTTTTTTGACATTGAGTTTCATGAGTTGTTTGTATATTTTGGAGATTAATCCTTTGTCAGTTGCTTAATTTGCAAATATTTTCTCCAACTCTGAGGGCTGTGTTTTCATCTTGTTTGAGCTGCAGTTCCACCAGGGCACTCACTCAAACCCATTTGATATAGTTTTGTATTTTTAAGAGCATAACAAAGTGACACAGCCATACATATATATACATGTACCCGTTCTCCCTTAATCCACCCTCATCCAGGTTGCCACATAACATTGAGCAGATTTCCCTGTGCTAGACAGTAGGTCCTTGTTGGTTGTTAACTTTATTATTATTATTTTTAAACTGGTTTTGCATTTTTAATAAACATTTCTTCTGAACACAAAAATTAAAAAAAAAAAAACATAACTATTCTTAGTTTTCTTTTGCAAATTCTTGAAAGGATATGAGCCATTTTCAATAATTATAAATTTAAAATTAGATTTCAACTTAAATAAGACACAACTCAGAATTATAATTTCAGTTAGAAATTTTTTGAATGTTTCAATCTAAATCACAGAAATATCTCAAAATGGGAATTAGTGTTTCACATTAAAGTTATATTCAACAGCATCTGAAAAGAATAAGAATTAGCCCATATAATCCTGTAGGAAAAATTATTGTAAGTTTAAACACATAGTATGAGATAATGATCTTGTGATTGTTACTAATGAAATATACTTTTCTAATTATTTCACTATTTCAATGGTGCAGTCTCAAAAACAGCAGAATAATTTCTGTTCCTTTCCAAGGCAAACCAGTCAATATCACAGTAATCCAAGTCTATGCCCCATAATGCTGAAGAAGCTGAAGTTGAGCTGTTCTATGAAGATCTACAAGACCTTCTAGAACTAACACCCAAAAAAGATGTCCTTTTCTTTCTTAAAAATTTATTTATTTATTTTAATTGGAGGTTAATTACGTTACATATTGTAGTGGTTTTGCCATACAATGACATGAATCAGCCATGGGGGTACATGTGTCCCCCCATCCTGAACCCAACCCCCCTCCCACCTCCCTCTCCATCCCATCCCTCTGGGTCATCCCAGCGCATCAGGCCCTGAGCACCCTGTCTCATGCATCAAACCTGGACTGGGGATCTGTTTCACATATGGTAATATACATGTTTCAATGCTATTCTCTCAAATCATCCCACCCTCACCTTCTCCCACAGAGTCCAAAAGTCTGTTCTATACATCTGTGTCTCTTTTGCTGTCTCACATATAGGGTCATTGTTACCATTTTTCTAAATTCCATATATATATATATGTTAATATACTGTATTGGTGTTTTTCTTTCTGACTTACTTCACTCTGTATAATAGGCTCCAGTTTTATCCATAATAGGGGACTGGAATGGAAAAGTAGGAAGTCAAGGAATGCCTATAGTAACAGGCAAATTTGGCCTTGGAGTACAGAATGAAGCAGGGCTAATAGAGTTCTTCCAAGAGAATGCACTGGTCATAGCAAACACCCTGTTCCAACAACACAAGAGAAGACTCTACACATGGATATCACCAGATGGTCAACACTGAAATCAGATTAATTATATTCTTTGTAGCCAAAGACGGAGAAGTTCTATGCAGTCAGCAAAAAAAAAAAAAAAAAGACTGGGAGCTGACTGTGGCTCAAATCATGAACTCCTTATTGCCAAATTCAGACTTAAATTGAAGACAGTAGGGAAAACCAATAGACCATTCAGGTATGACCTAAATCAAATCCCTTATGAGTAAACAGTGGAAGTGACAAATAGATTGAGGGGATTAGATCTGATAGACAGAGTGCCTGAAGAAATATGGATGGAGGTTCATGATATTGTACAGGAGGCAGAGATCAAGACCAGTCCCCAAAAAAAGAAATGCAAAAAGACAAAATGGTTGTCTGAGAGGGCCTTACAAATAGCTGAGAAAGGAAGAAAAGCAAAAGGCAAAGGAGAAAAAGAAAGATATATCTATCTGAATGCAGAGTTCCAAAGAATAACAAGGGAGAGATAAGAAAGACTTCCTCAGTGATCAGTGCAGAGAAGTAGAGGAAAACAATAGAATGGGAAAGACTAGAGATCTCTTCAAGAAAATTAGAGATACCAAGGGAACATTTCATGCAAAGATAGGCTCAAAAAAGGACAGAAATGGTATGGATCTAACAGAAGCAGAAGATATTAAGAAGAGTTGGCAAGAATACACAGAAGAACTGTACAAAGAAAATTCTTCATGACCCAGATAATCACAATAGTGTGATCACTCACCTAGAGCCAGACATCCTGGAATGTGAAGTCAAGTGGGCCTTAGGAAACATCACTACTAATAAAGCTAGTGGAGGTGATGGAATTCCAGTTGAGCTATTTCAAATCCTAAAAGATGATGCTGTGAAAGTGCTGCACTCAATATGCCAGCAAATTTGGAAAAATCAGCAGTGGCCACAGGACTGGAAAAAGTCAGTTTTCATTCATTAGAATGAATTTGGGATTACCCAAAGAAAGGCAATGCCAAAGAATGTTCAAACTCCAGCACAGTTGCGCTCATATCACATGCTAGCAAAGTAATGCTCAAAATTCTTCAAGCCAGGCTTCAACAGTATATGAACCATGAACTTCCAGATGTCCAAGCTGGATTTAGAAAAGGCAGAGGAACCAGAGATCAAATTGCCAACATCCACTGGATTATCAATAAAGCAAAAGAGTTCCAGAAAAACATCTACTTCTGCTTTATTGACTACGCCAAAGCCTTTGACTGTGTGGATCACAACAAACTGTGGAAAATTCTTCATGAGATAGAAATACCAGACTACCTGACCTGCCTCCTGTGAAATCTATATGCAGGTCAAAAAGCAACAGTTAGAACTGGACATGGAACAACAGACTGGTTCCAAATTGGGAAAGGAGTACATCAAAGCTGTTTACTGTCACCCTGATTATTTAACTTATATGCAGAGTACATCATGTGAAATGCCAGGTTGGATGAAGCACAAGGTGGAATCAAGATTGCTAGGAGAAATATCAATAGCCTCAGATATGCTGATGACACCACCATTATGGCAGAAAGTGAAGAAGAACTAAAAAGCCTCTTGATGAAAGTGAAAGGAGAGTGAAAAGTCTATCTTAAAACTCAACATTCAGAAAACAAAAACCACGGCATCCGGTCCCATCACTTCTTGGCAAATAGATGGGGAAACAATGGAAACTGTGAGAGACTTTATTTTGGAGGGCTTCAAAATTACTGCAGATGATGACTGCAGCCATGAAATTAAAAGACGCCTGCTCCTTGGAAGAAAATCTATAAGCAACCTAGACAGCATATTTAAAAGCAGAGACATTACTTTCCCAACAAAGGTCCATCTAGTCAAAGCTGTGGTTTTTCCAGTAGTCATGTATGGATGTGAGAGTTGGACTGTGAAGAAAGCTGAGCACCAAAGAATTGATGCTTTTGAACTGTGGTGTTGGAGAAGACTCTTGAGAGTCCCTTGGACTGCAAGGAGATCAAACAGGTCAATCCTGCAGAAAATCTACCCTGAATATTCATTGGAAGCACTGATGCTGAAGCTCCAATACTTTGGCCACCTGATGTGAAAAATTGAGTCATTGGAAAAGACCCTGATGCTGGGAAAGACTGAAGGCAGGAGGAGAGGGGATGACAGAGGATGAGATGGTTGGATGGCATTACCGACTCAATGGACGTGAATTCGAGCAAGCTCCAAAATTTGGTGATGGACAGTGAAGCCTGGCATGCTGCAGTCCACGGGGTCACAAAGAGTTGGACATGACTGAGCAACTGAACTGAACTATTTCACTAGAACTTTTGTTAAAGTTCTAGTTCAATATGTTTAATACAAACGGAACTCTTGTTAAAGCTGTTGAAATATTCTTGTTAAATTTCTTAAACATTCCGGTACAAAAGTTATAACACTTTGATGCGCTCAGAAAATTAATTTTTTTCCAAGCTGGACACTAGATTAAATAGTTTCCTGGAAATTTATTTTTGAGTTTAACTTGCCCTTCACACTGAAGCATTGGTGGTTCAATCTCTGTCATTTTCCTTATTAGCATTTCAGTAGAGTTTGTCATAATTAACTTTTCTACATTTAAAAACACTTTTTTGTTGTTGTTGTTCGTTGTCAGCATCTAATAGCATGGAGTGATGGATGTAAAACTTCCATGGAGATCCCAATAGACAGTTCTGAATTTCTTTCAAAAATTGAAATATGGTTGCTTTACAATATAGTATCGGTATCTGCTGTACAACAGTGTGAATCAGCTACATGTGTACGTATATCCCCTCCCTCTGGAGGCACCCTCCCACATCCCACCCCTCTAGGTCCTCACAGAGCACCGAGCTGAGCTCCCTGTGCTGTACAGCAGCTTCCCACTCGCTATTTCCACAGGGTAGTGTATATATGTTAACACTTCTTTCCCAGTTTATCTCACCCCCCCTTCCCCATGTGTGTCTCTGTTCCTGCCCTGCAAATAGATTCATCTTTACCATTTTCCTAGATTCCACACGTATGCATTAATATATGATACTTGTTTTTCTCTTTTGGCTTACTTCATTCTGTATGATCGTCTCTAGGTTCATCCTCATCTCTACAAATGACTCAACTTCGTTTCCTTTTTATGGCAGAGTAACACCATGCAGTAGTCTGATTCCTTTCTACTCCCTGGGTTTCCTGCTCTTGCTTTGGCTCTTCTTAACATCTAGATATTGAAGTCTTTTCTCTGCCCTCGCAGAGATCTTTGAGATTTCCTTTGAGATCTCGAGCAGTTCCTTGTTTTTAAGTAACCCCTCTTGCTGCTGTCTCCTGAGCTGTCTCTAGTCCTGCTCTGGTCCCCTGACCTCCAGATTCTAGACCCAATTGTTGTCCGCTTAGATTCTTAGCAGGCCTTTCAGCTTCCACATACTGAAAAGAGAACAATTAATTCTCTACCCCTCTGGTCCAGAGCACTACCAATCTCCATCTTAGTGTCTAGTTCACTGGACCCTGCTTCAAATCCTGCTCCTCTAAAGTCTGTCTCCCCAGAGTAGCCAGAGGAGTCATCTCTGAGAGTGTACTCCAGGCTTCATCCTTTGCATTTTTAATCTCTGCTTTTCCACGTCTCACAGGGCCTCCATGACCTGGTCCCTGCCTATCTCTTTATCTCTACCTCCTTTTCCTTCCTATGTCCCCCATGGGATTCAAGCCACACATAAGCCTTCTCATCGTTTCCAGAACATGCCAGGCTCATTTGCATCTCTGAACCTTTCTCTTTGCTCTTCACTCTGCCAGTAGCACAGTTTTCACCAACATTCTTTAAAAAAAAAAAAAAACAACTTTTAATTTTGTATCGGGGTATAGCCTGACAACACCATGATAGTTTCCAGGGAACAGCAAAGGGACTCAACCATACATATACACTATCCATTCTCCCCCAGTTGCCCTCCCTTTCAGGCTGCCACATAACACTGAGCAGAGTTCCATGAGCTCTATAGTAGGTCTTGTCACCAGCGTTATTTTACATTATTTAGAACTTTGTGCAAATGCTGTATCCCCAGTGAGGCCTTGTCTGATCCTCCTGTGTATAGTAGGACTCAGTCCCACTTTCTATACCTTAAGCCTGTCTTATTTTCTTCATTTCCATCATTCCTATTTGTTATTACCTGGCTCTCTCACTAATCCTCATGAAGGCAGGGACTTGGACTTTCTCAGAGCTTTCTTAGTACAATACCTTGTACACAGCAGGTGTTCAGTAAACATTTGCTGAGAATGAACACAGGTGAGAAATAAATTGCTTTTCCTTGGCTTTTTGAAACTTAGAAAATTACTGGTGTATAGTCACTTTACAGAGTCGTGTCAGTTTCTATTATATAGCAAGGTGAATCAGGTAACATATACATATGTCCCTGCTCTTTTGGATTTCTTTCCCATTTAGGTCACCACAGAGCATTGACTAGAGTTCCCTGTGCTATATAGTAGGGTCTCATTAGTTCTCTGTATTATACATAATATCAATAGTATATATAAGTCAATCCCAATCTCCCAATTCATCCCACCCCACATGTGGTATGTGGTTACCAGGTGAGCTACTGGGAAGCCTACACACACACACACACACACACACACACACACACACACACACAGAATGAAATATTTTGTTCAGCCATAAAAAGGAACGAAATTGAGTCATTTGCAGAGATGGATCTAGAGACTGTCATACAGAGTGAAGTAAGTCAGAAAGAGAAAAGCAAATATTGTATACTAATGCATATATGTAGAATCTGAAAAAAATTATTATATTTACAATGCAGAAATAGAGACACAGATGTAAAGAACAAATGTATGGATACCAAGGGGATTTTGTGAAGCTTTGATAAAAATGACAATCCTTAGGCTAACAGCTGTAGTTCTCACATGTAATCAGTGTCCTTGTGTTTTTAACTATGTCATAGCTGTTTCCAACATCAGGTATATATCATACTGCTGCCAGGAAAGCTACAGTCAAACTTTGTATGGAATACAGTTAAGCTAGTTTAACTGTAAACCAGTTAACTATAAGCTGTAAACCACCTATACTAGAGTACAGCCTAACTGTACTCTTTAGTCCTAAGAATTGGTCTCTTTAGTCCGGAGTCAAGTTTTTGGTTCCCTGAAAAGGCAATTCTCATGAGTAAATAATCCCTGAGCTGAATTACCTTATTTAGGGAAGTAATAAAAACACCAGGAAGAAAATTAGAAGTGTCATTCTAGATCCAGAAATCTGCCTAAGGAAGAGGGTTTGAGCTGGAGTTGAAAACAAGATATTCAAATGAAATCCACAGGATATTAGCAATCAGTGGGATTAGCATAGTTCTGACATGCGTTAAGGAGAGCTTGATTTTGTATGCTGGTTCATAGCAAATGCACATTAATGGGTGGTGGATTTTATGGTGTGGCCTTCAGACAAAGCATGACTGATGGTGTCAGTGTTCTGCCAGGATTTATCCTTGCCCTTGGACTGCACCCGATCTTACATTCTGCCCCAGAGCTCATTCACTGTGCACGGAGCCTTCATCTCCAATCCTCGGGAGAGATGAAGATGCCTCACAGGTCACAAAAGTGCTGAATGGAGCTGTTGATGTAATGTTTGAAGGGTGACCAGGGTATTGGAATGATGTCTTAACACAACATATTCAAACCTGCCTACTTGTTTTCTAAGACTTTTTTTTTTTTTTAAAGAGAGGCGGAAATGCCAGAACAAGCAGTAGCTTGCTTCTGTGCCAGTGTGTATGATCAAGCACCTTCCACTTGGCATGGGTGTATGAAAGGGCATGCAGTTAAATGATAGGTACCAAGGAAAGCAAAGATACATTGAAAACTTAGAAACTTCTATTAAAGATAATAGACTTTGTCCGTTTTAGTGCATTTGTGTTGTTGTTTATATCATTTCTAGAAAAATATATTGTCTCATAGCCTCTTAGAACTTGCCCTTTATTCTTTGCTCATGGCAACACTGCATTTGTCTAAGATATTAGCATCTTCAGGGCATCTACACTGTATCATCTTTACCAATCACTTGCTCATCCGTTTGCCTTGATTTCAAGTTAAGGGGCCAATATACAAGCAATTCAGAGTTTTGATACTCTAGATTTGGCTTCTGTGAGATATATGAATAGAAAAAGAAGACTGTGCACTAGCTCTTCTACTAATCTGTAGCAGACAGAGGAGGGAATATTATATGATCTCTCCTGACCACCCTACACAAATCAACCCAATGTCCATTCCAGAGAGTTACAATCCAAGTGGCAACAGGACTGCTGATGAGTATTTAGTAGAAAGAGAACAGTAAGGAAAAGAGGGGCAGGAAAACATTTTTACATGATGGACGAGCAGCTACTCGGGCATTTTTCTACCAGAAAACTCCCTAGTAGACTACAGGGTTAGAGGAGGGTGCTTTTTGGTGTCTCATCATTCCTTGGCTATAGCCTGCCTGCCCGCCCAACCTTCATCCCACCAGCCCATCTCTTTGGAGACAAGAGGACTTTTAAGTGACTCTTAAGGGCAGTCCTAAGAAGATAAGAATTGAGCGGAAGCTGGGGAATAGCACTGCAGCCCCTCTGGTAATGGTGCCATGGAGAAGGAGGTAGGAGTTTGATCTGATCTGTTTGAGACCCTGTTAACTTTGATCCCATTAGCTGGTAGAACTATGGTCTGCATTTGGAGAAAGGGTGTGTGCTATTATGGTGTGTTGGGCAGACGTTTTAGAATCAGGTCTCAATTTGAGTGCATATGTATATTGTTTACTCACTGTATTGTATTTGGAGCAAATCATTTAACTCTGAATCTTGGTTTTCTCATCTGTAAGTAGAAAACAGGATGGCTAGGCCAGGCAACTCTGCTTATTTCTTTCTGAATTTTGCCTTCTTGGTGGGTAGGGGAGTTTTTGTTTCAATGGTGTTTTAAGGCATATACCAGACCTCCATTATGGTCTCTAACCTGAATGTGGACATGAGTCTCTTCTTGATTTTTCTTGGGAGATATGAAGCAGGTGGTGAATCTTAAAAAAAAAAAAAAATGAAAAGAAAGGAAGAAAGAGAGAGGAGTAGAGAGAAAGAGACACACACTGTCCCCAACTGTTGAATATCTTCTTTTTGCAGCACCAGAGACTGAGGCACATACATTGGTGATTATAAACAGAAACAAGAGTGCTGGTTTATGTATCCCTGGCGTCCTCTACATTAAGTCAACAGCTTGCCTTGGAATCCAAAAAGCAACAGATCCTTTTAAACCAGCTGGGTTTCTTGTTATGTAGCTGGTAGGAACTAAAGAATCTAATGGTCTCTGTTTTCCCATCAAAGAGCATTGAAGAGAGCGTCACCCACCTTCATTGCAGTGAGGCTCACATGTGGAAATTTCAAAAACCTTTTAGTAGGGATGACCATTTTTGGCCAAGCTGGAAAAAGAGGGATTAGATTTACAATACTGCCTAAAAAAACTAAAAGACTCAGACAAAATATTATAAAGCAGTAGTTTTGAAGACACTGGATGTTAGCCCTTGAGTGTGATCTGAGATCATATTGGGCAGGATGTGATCCCTAAGAGATGAGAAACAAGTGAGGTATACTCTATGACTGCCCCAAACACTGCCTTTAGAGAGCGTCCAGTCCATGGGGCAAGGAGGAGGAACACAGGAGAACTCCTTGAGTTGAGTTAGATGGGGCTGAGAGTCAGGGGAGAACAAGGCAGCTATAGTTTGTAGGACAAAGCACAGGAGAGAAGAGAGCTGCACAGAGAAAACTCCAGAGACCTGCTGAGGCTCCTCCTTGGGTGTTTAGCAGAGAATGATCAGTACATACATAGGAGAAAACTAGTCAAGGTTGGAGAAAGAACCACCAAAAAGAATGAGAAGTGACAGTGCCTGGAGCATACCCAGTACCAGGAATTATGCCTGTTTTTACCAGTCAGGCTAGAAAAACCCACAATTCCTGGGGGCTTTGGCTAGAGAAATCAGAAGAATCTTACTTCGGCAATGGAGTATGATTAACCCTAGACTCAACTGCTCTTGCCTTGTTGAGCAAAAAAGTAAACTAATATTCAAAAGGATCAAACTGTTTCCAAGAAAGTTAACTGTATCTCAGAACAAACTTCAAGAATATTTATAAGGATATTAAAATATTTTGTACCTAAAAGGTAACATTCACAATGGCTGGAATCCAATAAAAAATTGCAAAGTATGCAAAAACCAAAAAAACACACAATAAAGTAGAAATAAAACTTTCTCTTATTAGTAGTTGAGATCTGAAACCATAAAGGGGGAAAAAAAACAAACATGCTCCAGGAGATTGTCTGAGATCAATTTCTTTTGCTTTCTCCTTTCTCAACCAGCCAGTCTACCTGCTGTTGAAAGAACCTTGAGAGTGTAGGTCTTTGGTGGAAATGTCTGGCTTTGTCTTTGCTTGTTCTGTATGTCTTCCATATTGAACAAATAACAGTTACACTTAACAGGCAATTGAAAGAGTTATTTTTTATATTTATGTAGAGTGTTCTTGTGGAGAAGGCAATGGCAACCCACTCCAGTACTCTTGCCTGGAAAATCCCATGGGCAGAGAAGCCTGGTAGGCTGCAGTCCATGGGGTCGCTAAGAGTCGGACATGACTGAGCAACTTCACTTTCACTTTTCACTTTCATGCATTGGAGAAGGAAATGGCAATCCACTCCAGTGTTCTTGCCTGGAGAATCCCAGGGATGGGGAAGCCTGGTGGGCTGCCATCTATGGGGTTGCACAAAGTCGGACATGACTGAAGCGACTTAGCAGCAGCAGCAGAGATTTATTTGACCTCTATAGAATCACATTTTTAAATGTTTCAGGCAGTGATCAATGAAAGTTACTGAATTTTATCTAATTTCATTCTTTAACTGTGGAAAAATTCTGAAAGAGATGAAAATACCAGACCACCTGACCTGCCTCTTGAGAAACCTATATGCAGGTCAGGAAGCAACAGTTAGAACTGGACATGGAACAATAGACTGGTTCCAAACAGGAAAAGGAGTATGTCAAGGCTCTATATTGTCACCCTGCTTATTTAACTTATATGCAGAGTACATCATGAGAAACGCTGGGCTGGAGGAAGCACAAGCTGGAATCAAGATTGCCGGGAGAAATATCAATAAGCTCAGATATGCAGATGACACCACCCTTATGGCAGAAAGTGAAGAACTAAAGAGCTTCTTGATGAAAGTGAAAGAGGAGAGTGAAAAAGTTGGCTTAAAGTTCAATATTCAGAAAACTAAGATCATGGTATATGGTCCCATCACTTCATGGGAAATAGATGGGGAAACAGTGGAAACAGTGTCAGACTTTATTTTTTTGGGCTCCAAAATCACTGCAGATGGTGACTGCAGCCATGAAATTAAAATATGCTTACTTCTTGGAAGGAAAGTTATGACCAACCTAGATAGCATATTCAAAAGCAGAGACATTACTTTGCCAACAAACGTCCATCTAGTCAAGGCTATGGTTTTTCCAGTGGTCATGTATGGATGTGAGAATTGGACTATAAAGAAAGCTGAGTGCCAAAGAATTGATGCTTTTGAACTGTGGTGTTGGAGAAGACTCTTGAGAGTCCCTTGGACACCAAGGAGATCCAACCAGTCCATCCTAAAGGAGACCAGTCCTGGGTGTTCATTGGAAGGACTGATGCTGAGGCTGAAACTCCAGTACTTTGGCCACCTCATGCGAAGAGTTGACTCATTGGAAAAGACTCTGATGCTGGGAGGGATTGGGGGCAGGAGGAAAAGGGGACGACAGAGGATGAGATGGTTGGATAGCATCACCGACTCAATGGACATGGGTTTGAGTGGACTCTGGGAGTTGGTAATGGACAGGGAAGCCTGGTGTGCTGTGGTTCATGGGGTCGCAAAGAGTTGGACATGACTGAGTGACTGAACTGAACTGGAAGTCTTGGGGATTGGGATAAAAGCCAATCCAACAGAACAAAAAATGTTTTGCTTTTGTAGTAAAAGAACTATAGTAACTTGTCTCAAACACTGTACTCACCCTCATTGTTCTGTAAGTCTGTTGCTTTTCAGCAGAATGATCAACTATCCTGTCTTAGTTTAAATCAGTTGGAACAAAGCCTGAAATCTACCTTCCCTCCCCTCCACTCCCAAACACAGGCACAGCTTTCAAAAATTTAATCAGTTGGGAAATTCTCAGTGTTTCAATCGGGGCTTTCAAACTTCAGATGACTTTAGGGTGTTTTTGTTGTTACTGCCTTTTTTTTTTCTCACCAGTCTTTTCCATCTCCCTGTGAAATCTCTTTTTTATTCTCTTTCCTAGTTCTGCCTTTGAGACAGTGACACCACTAAGAAGGGATCTCCTGCCCTCTATGTTCTAGTTAATTCTTTTCAAAAGAACAGAATTCTAGTTCTCTTCTCTTTGATTCTGGAAACTCCTCTATTCACGTGTCTTTCTGATTGATTCCTGACAACAACCAGGTCTTGGTCTGTGACTGGGTTTATACACAGAACTGAGAAGAGGCACCAAGGATGAGTGGGTTGACTCAAGTCTATCCTGGTCATGTGAAAAAATAAGCTGTCTGATGTTAGGGAGAGCCTTTTATTTGTCTTACCTAGAGCTTTGATTGATGCCTAATAAATAACCAAAAGAGCTGATGTGTTTCAGGAAAAAAAAAAAAAAAATCAGTATAAGAGCAAGAACACACATGCCCCTTACAGAAACTGCCTGTGATAACTGAACTGAAAATAAACACAAGTTCAGGTATTACCGGAAGGGGACTCCTTCCAGAGCCCGAGAGTGGGCTCTTGTCTAACACTCAGAAATGAATTGTCTGAGGAAACACATGTACTTATAAACCAAAGTACTTTATTGGGGAGGGGTGTTTGGGTAGAGAGCAGCAGGGTGAGGGAACCTAAGAGAACTGCTCTGCTGCCACACGGCTCACAGTCTCGGGTTTTATGGTGGTGGTATTAGCCTTCTGGGGTGTCTCTGGCCAATCATCTTGCTTGTGTTCATATTCGCTGTGACGCAGGGTCCTTCCTGGTGACACGTGCATCTCTCAGCCAAGATGGATCCAGTGTGAGGGTTTCTGGGAGATTGGCAGGACTTATTATGGGCTGGCATCTCCTCCCTCCTCCTGGCCCCTCCCAAATTCCCCTAGTTGGTTTTTGGCAGCAGCATCATGTTCCTTTTTGGGACTTCCTGCTGTGAGACAACTCACGTAAGAGGTTATTATCATGCCTGGCCAAGGCAGGTGGTTTTGGTCAACGGTTGCCTAACAGAGTGGGCTTTCCTGGTGACTCAGAGACTAAAGAATCTGCCTGCAATGTGGGAGACCTGGGTTCGATCCCTGGGTTGGGAAGATCCCCTGGAGAAGGGAATGGCAACCCACTCTAGTATTCTTGCCTGGAGAATTCCACGGCAGAGGAGCCTGCTGGACTACTGTCCATGGGGTTGCAAAGAGTCGGACATGACTGAGTGACTGAACAACAACAAGGCTATTGGCAATATATTCCTAAATGATTGAAGAGATAGAGTTAAGGTCAAAATAAGTTGACCTAAATTCAGAGATGAGGTGATTTATCTTATCAGAAATTAAGGTGACTATGGTGTGACTTGGGGCTTCCCAAGTGACTCACTAAGTAAAGAATCTGCCTGCAATGCAGGAGACTGGGGTTTGATCCCTGGGTTGGGGAGATCCCCTAAAGGAGGGAACAGCAACTCACTCCAGTATTCCTTCATGGAGAATCCCATGGACAGAGGAGGCTGAGGGGCTGTAGTCTGTAGGGTAGCAACAGGTCAGACATGACTGAAGCAATTGAGCACACGCAAAAGGTGTGACTTAGCGTGCACACAAGATGACTAAGGAAGAATGTTTAGTTGTTCAAAGTGCCAGCTCTGAGTCAAAATGCCTGGGTTCGATGTCAGCCTCCATTATTGCTTGCTTTGGGTGAAATGCCTTCATTTCTTGTTGCCTGAGCTTCCTGATTGTTAAGACTGTGGTAAAAATGGTTCCAGTTTCATAGAGACATATGCTGGGCACTTTGAAACATTGACTTACAAATAGAAGAGATCTTATAGATGATAGCTATTAATATAGAAAACTAGATTGCTTGAGGCAGGGTGGATTGATGTCCTCTTTCTCAAAAGCTTCCTCTGAAGTAGAGATGAGAAATAAAACAAAGCTGAGACTCGGTCAGTATGAGTGATTCCATTTCTGCCTTGATTTTGCTCATGAAGCAGCTTAATTTCTTCTATCCAGTTACCAGAGTTTAATAGCCCAGTTGAGTGAAAGGTCAAAGTGTAGAGGTAACTATCTTTTTTTTTTTAATGATTTTTTATTATTTAATTTTTCATTGGTGTATAATTGCTTTATAATGCTGTATTAGTTTCTACTATAAAACAACATGAATCAGCTATAAGTATACATATATCTTCTCCCTCTTGAGCCTCCCTCTCACTGTCCCCTCATCCCACCCTTCTAGGTCATTACAAATAAAAAACATAGGAGGTCTGGTTAAATTTGAATTTCAGACAAACAATAATTTTTTCATGAAACCAAGTCCCATAAAATATTCGGAACATGCTCATATTAAAAGAATTTTTTATTACTAAGTGAAAAATCAAACTTAGCTAAAAGTATTTCAGTTGTGTCTAACTCTTTGGAGTCCCACTCCTGGAGTGGGTTGCCATTTCCTTCTCCAGGGGATCTTCCCAATCCAGGGATCAAACCCAAGTCTCCTGCATTGCAGGCAGGTTCTTTAAGGTCTATGCCACCTGGGAAGCTTAAATAGGCCTCCTGAATTTTATCTGGCAATATTAATAGGTACAGCTGAAGACTCTGGGCTGTTTCTCTGCAGCTTGATGAGGTCAGCATGTTTGTTATTGCTCAGTTGTGCCTGACTCTTTGCAACTCCATGGACTGCAGTACACCAGGCTTGTGCTTTGAGAGGCTGACAACACAATCCTATCTCTTTCATTCTAAAACATATTTTATTCTTGTTTCTGCCCACATCCAAAATTAAAAAAAAAATTGTAGACATTTAAAATATAGTTTGTCCTGCTATAAAGTGGGACAGACTCTGAGCTGTATTTTGATTTTTGGCAAATTGTAAGATTTAGGAGGAGGCATTGATAAGTATGCCCCAGGGAAATAGATGGTTTATACTCTGCATTTTATTAAATGTTTTTGTATAAATTAAAGGAAACTCTTTTACATAGTTTTTGGTCCGATTTGCATCATCAATGTGTTTAAGATGAGGATTTTGTACAGTCATCCTGTTTAGAATCCTCCCACTTTCTGGACACAGTCATGGAAGTTCACTTTATTTGCCTGAAAGGGAACTGTTATCTCTTAGTGAAAAAGAAAGTCAACACCCCAGAGAGACAGCCTATTGAAAGAAAAACTTCTGAGTACCTGGGCATAGTAGTAGCATTTGCTTTTCTACTGGCAATTCTTTGGAGAAATGCTTTAATTTGGGAGTGTCAGACAAAAGTTAGAGTAGAAAGATGATCTTATTTATGTACTTATGGAATTTCTTAACATTTTATTGAGTCATCAGACATAGAGAACAGACTTATGAATACCATGGGGAAGGAGAGTGTGGGAAGGATTGAGAGACTAGCATAGAAACATACACATCACCATTTGTAAAATAGATTGCAAGTGGGAATTTGCTGTGTGACATGAGGAGCTCAAGCCAGGGCTCTGTGACAACCTAGAGGGGTGGGATGGGGTGGGAGATGAGAGTGGGATTCAGGAGGGAGGGGACATATGTATACCTGTGCTGATCCATGTTGATGTATGGCAGAGGCTGACATAATATTGTAAAGCAATTATTCCAACCATCCTACCCCCCCAAAAAATGTTTAAAAAAATGACATTAAAAGTTTGTCTTTATTCCAATATTTGCACCTCAGAGATTAGGATATTTTTCAAAATGTTTCTTCTCCCAGTGATGCCCTTGGGAGGCATGTGGGTCTCTATTGTTCGTACCTCTTTGTCTTACCTGGGGTTTTAAACCTTGGGTCAGCCCTGCTTCCAATAAGTGCAATTTTCTTAATCAAAACCTGTGTTTGCATCAGAAGATGATACCTCTGTGTAAGTTCAAGGGAAAAAATTAGCTCTTTTTTGTACTTGGGCTTATTTCTGAAATCTAGCACAACACCCACAATATGGAGAAAATAGACTGGTTGAGGGAGTGGGACCGACAAAGGAGAACAGCTTGGTTACAAGGTCCACATCCTTGCTTGGGTGTGGTGTGCAACAAGACCACCTCTGAAACCCTCTGGCACAACCCTGGGCAAAGCAGGGAAGTTGGCTTTTTTTTTTTCTTTTTTAATGGAACGAAACAAAGAGAAAACAGGAGATTTGCCCATTCAATTCTCTGAACTTTTCTTAAGAAACAAAGCCATGAAAAGTGGTAATTAAAACATTTGCCTCCACCCCCCCACCCCACCGCATTTTTTTCCTTGAGAAAGTCTTGGGTCACTGTGTTTAGTAGCAGGTCAAAAAAATACTGTGTCACAGTCTGTGGTCAGTCTCAAGGGTCATCTTGTATTTTGGTGAGACCGGAATGAAACAGGGAAGCTGAATGGAGGTGGGGTCCATCCCCACGTCCGTCACTTTGTGCTCGTCTGTGGCACCAGAAGGCTTTCCCTGGTGGTTCAGTGGGAAAGGATCTGCCTGCCAGCACAGGAGACGCAAGAGGTGTGGGTTCAATCTCTGGATCAGGAAGATCCCCTGGAGGAGGAAATGGCAGCCCGCTCCAGGATCCTTGCCTGAAGAATCCCCATGGACAGAGAAGCCTGGTGGGCTACAGTCCATGAGGTGGCAAAGAGTCAGACGTGACTGAGCACACATGTGGCACCAGAAAGGTAGCATTGGCGGTATTTTTCAGTTTTGCAGGGCTTCCTGGAATGTCAGGGAATATAATAGATGTATCAAATTGGAGAAAAGTTGAGTTATTTAAAACTCAAATGTGGGCTTGTGGGGGTAATTCTTATTCTCTTTCTCTCGCTCTTTTTTTCTTCTTATGTTGAGAAATTCAAGGCAGGAAACAGGAAAGCAAGGCTCTGATGATAGGATTCTGAGCTTGCATTTTGACCTCTGCTATAACACTGCTATTGGCTGGTCTTATGCTTCCAGCCTGTTGGGGGAGGAGCGCGTCTTCTGAGCTCTCCCTCCTGATGTACCCTTTCCTGTAGATAAGAGCATCACTAGCAGTGCCATCAGCCTGCTTCTACCCCATCGTGCGAGTTCTCTAGAGGGTGATGTGACAATGTCAGTGGGGATTTGAGATGGAGAAAACAGGCCGGTCTATTTCAATGCCTTCCTTTCCCTCTTTTCCTTGGAAGCAAATCTCCTCAGCCAGTACATCTGTCCTTGTCGATGCGATCAGTTTCACAGGCAAGGTTAAGACCTATGGTTACAACCTGGGAGGGGAAGGCTGTATGTTTTGGGCACTTGGTATAAGGAAACCCACCTCCTTCCTATCTTCTCCAAGATCATCTTTATTACAGTAAAGGTGTTATGTCTGTGCTGAGTTGCTTCAGTCCTCTCCCACTCTTTTCGACCCCATGGACTGAAGCCCACTAGGCTCCTCTGTCCTTGGGATTCTCCAGGCAAAAATACTGGAGTGGGTTGCCATCCCCTTCTCCACGGGATCTTCCTGACCCAGGAGTCAAACCCAGATCTCTTATGTTTCCTGCATCGGCAGGCAGGTTCTTTACCACTAGTGCCACCAGGGAGCCAAAAGATTATCTATTTTTTCTACTTGCCTTACTATATTGTTTTCTTTTTTTTTTTTTTTTTTAAGGTTCTTTTAAAGGTTTTCTTTCTTTTTTCTTTTTTTGATGTGGACCATTTTTAAAGACTGTTGGATTTGTTAAAACATTGTTTCTGTTTTTTATGTTTTGGTTTTTTGGCTTCAAGGCATGTGGGATCTTAGCTCTGCAATCAAGGATCAAACCCTCACCCCCTGCATTGGAAGGTGAAGTCTTACCCACTGGACCACCAGGGAAGTCCCAATTTTATTTGTCACTTGGTTCAGAACCTCTCTTAGGATGAGAGATATCATTCATTAAGCTCCTTTGTGCCTCAACATGGTTGTTCAATTCAATCCAGTGGCAGAGACCCAGAGAGCAGGCCAACAGTGACATGCAGTTCAGAAGTTACATAACCAAGCATGCAGCTTGGTGGTGTGTGCAGAAAGGCTACTAGGGCTGGGAGACTTTACCCTAGAGCTGGAGAGGAGGTGGAAAAGATAAGGCTTCCCTCTGAACCAAATGATCAAAATGACACAGACAATTCCTGAAAACAAATAATCTTTTAAAAGTTTGATTATTTATTTAGCAGCACCGGGTATTGGTTGCCTGTGGGCTCTTTAATTGTAGCATGTGGGAGCTAGTTCCCTGATCAGAGATGGAACCCAGCCCCCCTGCGTTGGGAGCGCAGAGTCTCAGCCACTGGACCACCAGGGAAGTCCCTAACCACTCTCCTTTGTCATACACTTTGCATTAGACTGAACAGTAAAAATAGCTCACATTTGTGAGAAGGTATGCAATTAATTATCGACATGTGTTTTCATTTAATCTTTAACTCCAGCCTGTATGATAAGTGGGGCTTCCTGGGTGGTGCTAGTTGGTAAAGAACCTGCTTGCCAGTGCAGAAGACATTAAGAGATGTGGATTCAATTCCTGGCTCAGGAAGATCCCCTGGAGGAGGGCATGGCAACCCACTCCAGTATTCTTGCCTAGAGAATCCCATGGACAGAGGAACCTGGCAGGCTATAATCCATAGGGTCGAAAGAGTAAGACATGACTGAAGAGACCTAGCTTGCACACACGCGCACACACACACACACACGTGCATGCATAAGATAGATGCTATTGTTGCTCATTTTACAGATGAGGAAATGCAATCAGAGAGGTTAGGAAACTCGTGCAAGGTCACAAATAGCAGCTATTTAATACCTGGTGAATGATAGAGCCCGTACCTACAACAATTGGACTGGCTCTAGACTACTCAGGTATACCAGCCCTCATGATAATTTACATTTGACTACACTGTTTTATTCAATTTTTTCCCAGGGGTTATGAAAGGTGGTTCACTTATAGATCCAAATTGTAATGCTAAGTTCTTATTATTTCTTCCTGAACACTCTTTGGCATCTTTTGTTAGTGCAGGAGCTAGAGAGCTCCCTGCAGAGAAATTGCAAGAGAATTGAAATTCAAAGAGAAAAAGCAAACCAAGCCAAAGACATTGTGGGTCAGGACAAGAAAACTGAAATAGAAAAGCCAAAAACCAGCAGCTAGAAATTTATGCATTATATGCAGAACCTGGAAACCGAATTGGGAAAACCCCCGAAAAGCAGACAGACGTATATCACAGAGTCCTATAGTGAAGTGAGAATCAGCCTGAGCTGCTTTTTGGAAAGAAAGAGACAACTATATTTTGTTTCATAATGTTTTATCAGAACAGCTTCAGAAACAGATTGAAAAATTTCTGGAGCAACAGCAGCATGAAAATAGGATACCAGTTTCTGCAGCATGTGTGTGCTTTGCAGTGAAGGATTCATGGAAAACACAGCTGTGTTTTAGATCCATGTGGCTAGAAAACAAAACTTGAAGATTTTGCTGCTGGGAAATTGCATGCCATTTTACGCATGTTGAGAAAAAGGAGGCACTGTGTGATGTGTGTGCTGAGATCTCCTGAGAGAATGACATGATGAAGAAGCAGCCTTGGAGCGTTAGTGCTACCAGTTTGAAGCCTGGCTAATTTTTTTTAAAAGATATGTGAAAGTGAAAGTCACCCAGTTGTGTCCAATTCTTTGTGACCCTGTATAGTCCATGAAGTCTCCAGGCCAGAATACTGGAGTGGGTCGCTGTTCCCTTCTCCAGGGGATCTTCCCAACCCAGAGATTGAACCCAGGTCTCCCACATTGCAGGTGGGTTATTTACCAGCTGAGTCACCAGGGAAATCCTCCCTGCCCCACCAAGAAAAAGATATAATTCACTCCTTTTAAGTAATTCGATTATCAAAACATTCTACAAGGCTATTTATTACTTTGATTTGAAATATATTCCTCTTAAGGAAGTACATTTGCCCCTTGGGCTTCCCAGGTAGCACTAGTGGTAAAGAACCCTGCCTGACTGTGCAAGAGATGTAAGAGACTCGGGTTCAATCCCTGGGTCGGGAGGATACCCTAGAGGAGGAAATGGCCACCCACTCCAGTATTCTTGCCTGGAGAATCCCCTAGACAGAGGAGCCTGGGGTGCTACAGTCCTTGGGATCCCAGACAGTTGGACAGGACTAAAGCGACTTAGCACATACACTTGGTATCTGCAGGACAATTCTTTCCCTGCAGATACCAAAGTCCATGGATCCTCAAGTCTCTTATGTAAAATGACAGTTTTTGCATATAATCTATTCACAGCTCTCATGCTTTATTCCCCCCTGCCTTTTATTTTATTGGTGGTGGCTCAGACGGTAAAGCGTCTGTCTACAATGCGGGAGACCTGGGTTCGATCCCTGGGTCGGGAAGATTCCTGGAGAAGGAAAGTGCAACCCACTCCAGTACTCTTGCCTAGAAAATCCGATGGATGGAGGAGCTTCGTGCAGGCTACTCTCCATGGGGTCGCAAAGAGTCGGGCACGACTGAGCGACTTCACTTCACTTCATAGTTGCTTTACAATGTTGTACAGCTTCTGCCATACAGCAAAGTGAATCAGTCACATGTTTACATATATTCCCTCTTCCTTGGATTTCCTTTCCACTTAGGTCACCAAAGATCATCAAGTAGGGTTCCCTGTGCTATACAGTCGGTTCTCATAGTTAACTATTTTGAACATTGTTGTTGTTCAGTCACTAAGTTGTATCTGAATCTTTAAGACCCCATGGACTGCAGCATGCCAGACTTCCGTGTCCTTCACTATCTCCCGGAGTTTAATTTTATACCTAGTAGTGTATATATGAAACCTGGCTGATTTTGATTGTTAGCTACTTGATATTTGGAAAATCTTTGAGAGAAATTTGCTTGGAACATGGTCAAGAATTGTTAGAGATTTGGGAACGTGACCAGAAAGATCACGAAGAAGTCCATCTTTGCTATAAACTTTATGAAAAGAAAGCAAAAATGCAGGAAAACCTAATTCAAAAGCCAGGTATCTGCTTGGAGGGTGCATGCAGATTCGTGTCACTCAAAGACATGAGTTAGATTTCATCTTTGCCATAGGAAGACTCATTATAACTAGAGTGGATGTTGCTGCTGCTATTGCTAAGTAGCTTCAGTCGCGTCCGACTCTGTGCAACCCCAGAGACGGCAGCCCACTAGACTTCCCCGCCCCTGGCATTCTCCAGGCAAGAACACTGGAGTGGGTTGCCATTTCCTTCTCCAATGCATGAAAGTGAAAAGTGAAAGTGAAGTCGCTCAGTCGTGTCTGACTCTTAGCGACCCCATGGACTGCAGCCTACCAGGCTCCTCCATCCATGGGATTTTCCAGGCAAGAGGACTGGAGTGGGGTGCCATTGCCTTCTCTAAGAGTAGATGTTGCAAATGTCTTTAAACCAAACTAGAATTGAGGATATCACAAAGAAGCTAACAGACACTTCCTAAAAGGCACACATGGGAATAAACCCCAAATTAACTTTCCAGTCTCTGGAAATAACCTTTGATGAAGGTGTTGTCAGTAATGATGGCCTCACTGCTCAGCAGTAGAATGAAGTTAACCCCAGCATCAGGGAAATTACAGCCAAGTATAACCAGTCAATCCTAAAGGAAATCAGCCCTGAATACTCATTGGAAGGACTGATGTTGTAGCTCCAATACTTTGGCCACCTGCTGAGAAGAGCTGACTCCTGATGCTGGGAAAGATTGAAGGCAAAAGGAGAAGGGGACAACAGAAGATGAGACGGTTGGATGGCATCACTGATTGAATGGACATAAATTTAAGCAAACTCCAGGAGATAGTAGAGGACAAAGGAGCCTGGTGTGCTGCAGTTCATGGGGTCACAAAGAGTCAGAAATGACTGAGCAAATGAACAAAAATAACATAGCCTGTGAAATTAAGCAGTGCTGGGAACCAGTTGAAGAAGTGTCTATACCTGGTGGTTTGGCAAGGTTTTTTCTGAAAGGTGGGAAAGAAGAATTTAAATTTAAATATTGGCAGGTTAGTCTGTTGAGAAATAAAGATTTAGAAATGAGTGCTGTTTTTACAAGGATCAGGTGAAAGGATAAATTCAACACATTGCAAATAAGTCATCTGCATTGATGAGTCACAAGTAATACCTTACAGAACCTCAGTTCAGTTCAGTTCAGTTGCTCAGTCATGTCCGACTCTTTTCGACCCCATGAATCGCAGCGGGCCAGGCCTCCCTGTCCATCACCAACTCCTGGAGTTCACTCAGACTCATGTCCATCGAGTCAGTGATGCCATCCAGCCATCTCATCCTCTGTCGTCCCCTTCTCCTCCTGCCCCCAGTCCCTCCCAGCATCAGGGTCTTTTCCAATGAGTCAGCTCTTTGAATGAGGTGGCCAAAGTACTGGAGTTTCAGCTTTAGCATCATTCCTTCCAAAGAAATCCCAGGGCTGATCTCCTTCAGAATGGACTGGTTGGATCTCCTTGCAGTCCAAGGGACTCTCAAGAGTCTTCTCCAACACCATAGTTCAAAAGCATCAATTCTTCAGCACTCAGCCTTCTTCACAGTCCAACTCTCACATCCATACATGACCACAGGAAAAACCATAGCCTTGACTAGACGAACCTTTGTTGGCAAAGTAATGTCTCTGCTTTTCAATATGCTATCTAGGTTGGTCATAACTTTCCTTCCAAGGAGTAAGCGTCTTTTAATTTCATGGCTGCAGTCACCATCTGCAGTGATTTTGGAGCCCCAAAAAATAAAGTCTGACACTGTTTCCACTGTTTCCCCATCGATTTCCCATGAAGTGATGGAACTGGATGCCATGATCTTTGTTTTCTGAATGTTGAGCTTTAAGCCAACTTTTTCACTCTCCACTTGCACTTTCATCAAGAGGCTTTTTAGTTCCTCTTTACTTTCTGCCATAAGGGTGGTGTCAAAGGAGGCAAGAATATACAATGGATTAAAGACAATCTCTTTAACAAGTGGTGCTGGGAAATCTGGTCAACCACTTGTAAAAGAATGAAACTAGAACACTTTCTAACACCATATACAAAAATAAACTCAAAATGGATTAAAGATCTCAACATAAGACCAGAAACTATAAAACTCCTAGAGGAGAACATAGGCAAAACACTCTCTGACATACATCACAGCAGGATCCTCTATGACCCACCTCCCAGAATATTGGAAATAAAAGCAAAAATAAACAAATGGGACCTAATTAACCTTAAAAGCTTCTGCACATCAAAGGAAACTATTAGCAAGGTGAAAAGACAGCCTTCAGAATGGGAGAAAATAATAGCAAATGAAGCAACCGACAAACAACTAATCTCAGAAATCTACAAGCAACTCCTACAGCTCAACTCCAGAAAAATAAATGACCCAATCAAAAAATGGGCCAAAGATCTAAATAGACATTTCTCCAAAGAAGACATACAGATGGCTAACAAACACATGAAAAGATGCTCAACATCACTCATTATCAGAGAAATGCAAATCAAAACCACTATGAGATACCATTTCACACCAGTCAGAATGGCTGCGATCCAAAAGTCTACAAATAATAAATGCCGGAGAGGGTGTGGAGAAAAGGGAATCCTCTTACACTGTTGGTGGGAATGCAAACTAGTACAGCCACTATGGAGAACAGTGTGGAGATTCCTTAAAAAACTGGAAATAGAACTGCCTTATGATCCAGCAATCCCACTACTGGGCATACACACTGAGGAAACCAGAAGGGAAAGAGACACGTGTACCCCAATGTTCATCGCAGCACTGTTTATAATAGCCAGGACAAGGAAGCAACCTAGATGTCCATCAGCAGATGAATGGATAAGAAAGCTGTGGTACATATACACAATGGAGTATTACTCAGCCATTAAAAAGAATACATTTGAATCAGTTCTAATGAGGTGGATGAAACTGGAGCCTATTATACAGAGTGAAGTAAGCCAGAAGGAAAAACACCAATACAGTATACTAACGCATATATATGGAATTTAGAAAGATGGTAACAATAACCCGGTGTACGAGACAGCAAAAGAGTCACTGATGTATAGAACAGGCTTATGGACTCTGTGGGAGAGGGAGAGGGTGGGAAGATTTGGGAGAATGGCATTGAAACATGTGAAATGTCATGTATGAAACGAGATGCAAGTCCAGGTTCAATGCACGATGCTGGATGCTTGGGGCTGGTGCACTGGGACAACCCAGAGGGATGGTATGGGGAGGGAGGAGGGAGGAGGGTTCAGGATGGGAAATAAAGAAAAAAAAATACAAAAAAAAAAAAGAGGCTTTTTAGTTCCTCTTTACTTTCTGCCATAAGGGTGGTGTCATCTGCATATCTGAGGTTATTGATACAGAACCTCAGAAGCAGCTAAAGCCAGGCCAGAGTTCAGATCAGATGCTCAAAAGAGTAAGGTCATTTTTTGGCAGTGGTCTAGGACTTCTCACCTTGCCCTTTAAAGAAATAGTGGCCTTGCTGAAAGATCCAACTAGACAGATCCTAACATGAGGGATCTCACCTGTGTGAGAAAGTCACAGAAAAAGTCATTTGAGGTCTTCTTATGGGGACAACTGCTAGGCAAGTGGAAGAAATAACAAATCGAACATGATTCTAGGTGTGGAAGAGATCATTGGGGCTGGAGAACAGCAAACAATGCTTAGAGATGACCCAGGGACTTGGGGTGCCCCAGAGATTGAGCCGGAGAAGGCAGTGGCAACCCACTCCAGTACTCTCGCCTGGAAAATCCCATGGATGGAGGAGCCTGGTAGGGCTCCTACCAGGGGGTTGCTAAGAGTCAGACACAACTGAGCGACTTCACTTTCATTTTTCACTTTCATGCACTGGAGAAGGAAATGGCAACCCACTCCAGTGTTCTTGCCTGGAGAATCCCAGGGACGGGGGAGCCTGGTGGGCTGCCGTCTATGGGGTCGCACAGAGTTGGACACGACTGAAGCAAATTAGCATCAGCAGCAGCAGCAGAGATTCAGCAGGGAAAAAAGAAGATCAGAGGGAGACAGATCAGAGGAAGTTTGGGGGCTAATGTAAGCACTGAACAAAGGGCAGCCTTCTCAACCTCACTTTCTCCTTCCCTACTGGTATTGAGTAAATTGAGTAAATTGAGTAAATTCATTTGGATGAATAAGTTCATCATCTTATATGCAAATATGCATATATCTTAATGTGTCCCTTAAAAACAGATCCTAACAAAAATTTGAGTGCAAGTAGTTTCCTTGAAAGATATGAAGTATACACTATGAGGAAAGTGGAGGAGTGAGACAGAGGAGGTAAATCAGCCAGTAAGGGGTGCATCGTGACGTGCCTTAGCTCTCTAGCTTGAGGAGGGTAGAGCTGGGGTATTTATACCACTGATTCCCTAGATGCATGGACTGAAGGCTGCTCCAAGCTGGTGTTAATTCTCTAGCACTCCTGGCCTGATTCATGCACAATACAGCCTTCCACAGTTCTGGACACAGCCCCAGTACAGAAATGCTACATGAGGAACCAGGGATGTGGGCAATGACAGCATCTAGTTTCAATGGATTAAACCTATTAGTCATCCTCAATAGAGTGTGAATTACTTGAATCCAAGTCCTCTGTTTTTTTTTTTCCCCGAGATGTGAGCCTAAGAATTTTGATGGGCTTGTATAGAAAGTGGATAATTTATGGGTTGACAGCCTGGACAGGAGGCCAGAGTTTGAGTTACCTCTTGACCTGTGATTCAATGCCTCATTCCCAGTAGGTTTCCAATAACTGGTAGTTGCATTGTACTGAAAGGGAGGGAGGGAAGATCATTCAAAGACGTGCTTTAACAGTTCGATGATTTTTTTGAGTCTACAAGCTATTCTAGATTCTTCACTAAGATACATACACTTGGAATTTTATAATTGGCAGCATTTGGAAAACAGGATGTTTGATAAATATTGAATAATAACAATGAGATAATATGTATATTTCCCACCATCTGGGAATTTTCACACTAGCCTTCAGTTTTTCATGTTCTTATTCATCCTCTTCTATTTAATTATACTCATTGTACCAACATAAATAATTCCTTTCACTGAAGGAGGTTATTAAATCTTCTAATTCTTTATTTTTAACCTTCAAATAAGAATTATATGATTTCATATTCTTGGAGTGATTCCCTTTCTTTTTATTTTTACTTTTGAAACATTTTGTGTTTCATGTCAGTTACTTTGAGGAATTAATGTTACTGTTTTGATTCCTTGTTAGCAAGTGCTAGACACAATCATGGTAAATGATGATTAATTTTTTAAATAATCAATAGCTTAATTCTTTAGTCCTTGTACTGTACACAATATAGTTGTCTTGGAATTTATGATGATACTCAATTTTTAAGTTCTTCAGGTTCTCAATCAATTGTGAACCCTTTGAAGTCTAATTGTTTAACTTTTAATTTTTAAAAAAATTCTTTGTCAGTGAAATTCATCAAGGGTCTTAAAAACATGTGTTTTTTTTTAAAGTGTGCACAATAGATTAGGAAAAACCTTCAACTAACACTGCTTTTATTTTATAGCTGGACATAAAATTGGACATAACTGCATAATTGACTAGCTGTCATTACCTGGCAAATTGTGTGAGTGAGCTCAGTCGTTCAGTTATGTTCTGATTCTTGGTGACCTTATGGACTGTGGCCCACCACACTGGTCTGGCCATGGGATTTTCCCGGCAAGAACACTGGAGTGGGATGCCATTTCCTCCTCCAGGAATTCTTCCTGACCCAGGGATTGAACCCGCGTCTCCTCTGTTGGCAGGCAGAAGGCTGCCTGGCATACCACTTGGCAGTAAATTCAAATGACTCTCTGAGACTTTGGTCGTGGTGATGGTGGTGCTTACAAGGATGTTAGGAAGGACTGGGGAATGGGGCGGAGAGGACATGAAGGTGAACATTTGGCAGAAATTGTGAGGAACAAGCTAAAGTCAGTGAATGATGTTTTACTGCATCAGCAGTAATTTGCTGAGGGTCCTGGGGAAATTTAGAAAAAAGTGGAGATGGAGGAGGTTCATAGACATGTGAGATTTATTAGAAGTCCCACAACATTTGAAGTTTGCTTCCATCTCAGGACCTGTGTACTGGCTAAGAAAGCACCACATCTAAGACCCAGAGACACAGGGCCTGTGTAATACAATACTAAGGTTGGGCCAGATTCAAAGAGAATCACTCTGCCTTTCCTTCTGGGCTAGGAAGCACCAAATAACAACCAGCAGAGCCTGTGCAACTTGGAAGTGAGAGTGCAAATCACTCAGTCATGTTTGACTCTTTTCAACCCCATGGACTGTAGCCCACCAGGCTCCTCTGTCCATGGGATTCTCCCCACAAGAACACTGGAGTGGGTAGCCATTCCCTTCTCCAGAAATTCTTCCCAACCCAGGAATCAAACCCAGGTCTCCTGCACTGCAGGAAGATTCTTTATCATCTGAGCCACCAGGCAAGCCCTATATAACCTGGGGAGTCACAAGCACTCTGCCTGGAATGCTTGTCTCAGTTCCCTTGGTGGGGCTGTCTACCTGTCTGTAGGTATTTGAGTGCGTCACCTCTGCTTTTCTTCACTTGAGCAGTCTGGCTGAGGATTTTAGTGCAATTTTCTCAGTTTGCCCCGCCCCCGCAGCCTTCTTGTCTATAGATTTGGTGACCCATAAAATCTTTGCATGCTTGTCTCTTCCTCATTTCAGTCTCAGCTCAAATGTCATCTCTTTGTGCAGTCTTTTCCCAACCACTTATGGTTCCAATTCTCCCCAACACAAATACCCCATCGCTTTCTATCTCATTGTTCTATTTTGTTTTCTTCATTATAATTATTATCTGAAGTTACATAGTTATTTATGCATTTTTACATGTTTATTGTCTCTCTCTCTTCATTGGAGTATAAGCTCCATACAGGTAGAGATTTTATTTTGTTAACAACTGAATGCATGGTAGATAGATGCATATGCTTGCTACATAGAAAGTACTGTGTAAGAATTCACTGAGTGAATAAATCCTCATAAAACCAAGAAGTGCCATGAGACTCAACAATACCCTAATGTAAAATAAAAATTTAACAATAACAACAAAAGAATGCTATGGGAAAAAGATATGGTTTCTCAAGTTCTTCTAGGAGTTCATTTTGATTTACAAAATTCCGTCTTCATTCCACTCCAAGAGTGAGGGGTTTATCTAGACATGGTTTTAGGTCTTGTTTATAATGTGTGGCATTTACAAAAACCTCTCCTTTTCTGATCGTCTCAGAATTTCTTGAACCAAAGCTAGAATACTGCTTTTGAAACTTAAAACCCGTTCACATTTTATTTACCAGAAGGAATTTAATTTCCTACTTGCTTTACAAAATGTTACAGACGAAATAGATATGGGAGAGTGGCAGAAATGAACTAACAACCCCAATCAGACTGATCAAGTGAAGATAAGGAAAGGTGGTTTAGACTCGCATATTTACAGAGGACAGGTAGACAGTTCAAAGGAGGAACCTGGGTACCAGGATGAGGGGCTTTTGCATTTTCCCAGCCACAGCCCTGTGGGCTGGAGGCCGGTGTTCCCACATTTTCCTAAGCAAAGGCAACTATCTCAGTTCTTCTGGAATCCTCTTTTCAATCCTCTTTTTACCTCAATTTTAAATGTGGAATATAAAATAAATACCATGGAGGACAAATAAAACCTTTCTAAGAATCCTAGATAGCCAGTACATTCTCAGTTGTGCTGATGTTTAGTTGCTCAGTTGTGTCTGACTCTTCTGGGACTCCGTGGACTGGAGCCCACCAGGCTCCTCTGTCCAGGGGATTTTCTGGGCAAGAATACTGGAGTGGGTTACCATTTCCTTTTCCAGGGGATTTTTCCTGACCCAAAGGCCCAAACCCACGTCTTCTGCTTGGCAGGTGGATTCTTTACTACTGAGCCACACGCTCCCAGGCTAGGAGCTAAAAGAAAGTCTTTGGGCCAATTTCTAGGCTTTGTAGTGTGTTTTTAAGAAAAAATAATTCTTTTTAGCTAATGGGAGATATGGGAAAGAATTCTGAAGTGTTCCTATTTGTGTATATAATACACAATCAGTTTTATAATATAAAGTTTCTAAAATTTTAAGTAGTATCTCTCAAAAGATCTACAGTTAAGGACTGATTTTTTAAAAAAAATTTCCTATCTATCATAGTCTGGCATTTTGTAACATACAATATAAATGAATTACTTGATAAGCAATCCTGTGCTTGGATGTCATGGTAATTTCAAACTCCGGTAAGAATGTCTAAAGATATATTCTCAATTTCTTTACTTGTCTCCTTGTAGGCCAGTAACTAGCAGTTGGCAGATTAGGATAACAATTTGAGTAGTAACTAGCATGCCTGAAGGCAAGAATATCACAAATACTCTTCTCCATGTTTTACAGTCTCTTGCATCTCTGTCTTATCTTTGGATTCTGAGCTCCTTAATGGCAGAGTCTCTGTTTTTAAATTTTCTATTTCTGAGCCTAACTCAATGCCTGGCATGTAGCAGGTGCTCAGTGAATGTGTGCTGAGTGGATAAATGTACTAAGATAGGTGAGGACCTTAACAAGATAATTGTCCATTTTGTAGATAATAAACTGTATCTTCAGTTTCTCATACTTTTCTGCAATCGAATTTGATACAATCAACATTCTCAGACTTGATCCCTGTGCCCACAAGACCCTGGGTGGAAAGAAGCCCTTCTAGGCTCTCTTTTTCTGTTTACCTTTATTTACTTATTCATTTATATGGCTGCACCACTCAGCATATGGGACCTTAGTTCCCTAACCAGGGTTCGAACCTGCATCCCTTTTCTAAAGAAGTAAAATGCCTCCTGGACCATATAAGTTCCTTGAGACTGCCTTATTTCAATGAAAATTTCGAGCTGTTGAATTTATTGCATACCAAGCTTCTTCGACTGATGCTGAAGCTAAAAAAACTCCAATACTTTGGCCACCTGATGCGAACAACTGACTCATTTGAAAAGACCCTAATGATGGGAAAGATTGAAGGCGGGAGGAAAAGGGGACAACAGAGGATGTGATGGTTGGATGGCATCAGCCACTCAACAGACATGAGTTTGAGCAAGCTCTGGGAGATGGTGAGGGACAGGGAGGCCTGGCGTGCTGCAGTCCATGGGGTTGCAAAGAGTCGGACACAACTGAGCAACTGAACTGAAGCTTCTCTGAGAACTGGAAATTTATCTATAATCAGACCCTTTCTATAATGTGACTTCTTCTATTGTATGCCAAGTCAGTTTGTAAATTTGTGATGCTCTGCTCAGATGCCATGGGGCCTAACTTTTCAAATACGTCTCTAAAACGTATGTTATTTGTAAATGGAGAAATAGCTTTTAGAAACAGAGGATTCCTGTCATTTCTTCTGTTTCCAAGGTGGGTCTTTCTCCACCTTCTCTGTCCCTGTGCTTCTCCTGTTGCCTGCATTTCATTCAGATAAACACATGCTCCAAATTCTTCAAGGAGGAACTTCCCTCAGTTCCCTTGGATACTTCTCTGGAATGCACTGGTTTGGGGAATGTTGTCAAAGCTAAAGACAAGAGAAGGAAGAGAAGGAAGGCAGGGATGATATGCTGAGATTTAATGGCTACTTCCTAGAATAAAGACACTTCGTTTGGGCTGGAAGCCCTTGCTGTAGGGGTTGTGGCTCCCAAAGGCTGCTCCTGGCTGTGATAACTACCGAGATCCTTTGAACCAGACTCTCCAGGGATCAATCCACAGCCAGGAAATGACTTCCCGATTCTGTGAAATGATTGACCATAACAGTCAATGTTTCTCAATGACCTTGTCAATATGTACCTCTTTTGACTGATAAATTAATAAGAGATATAAACTTTTTGTTCATGCCTATGGGGAGGATGAGGAATGTCTTCAAGTCATCTGGAAGTGAGTGGAATAGAGGTTCACATGCTTAGCAAAATCAGCAATAAATAGACCCCAAATGAGCTTCTTTATACATTTGTGTTCGCCCTTAAATAGTTTTCTTCATGGCCTCAAATAGGATTTTAATGATAGAATCGCAGAAACACCAGCTGGTGAAATTGACAGAAATCTGCCTTCCCTTCTTTGGAAGACTGAAGATGCCAACACATGTTCTTGCAGTATTATTTGGTCTGCTTTTGAAGGCAGGACTTAATCTGGAGACAGAA
The DNA here is from genome assembly GCF_002263795.3 of Bos taurus. Lineage (NCBI taxonomy): Eukaryota > Metazoa > Chordata > Mammalia > Artiodactyla > Bovidae > Bos > Bos taurus. The sequence goes on from NC_037339.1 coordinate 17,010,265, forward strand.
CACAGACATTGACATATCTCCTCTGACTCTTATCTCCCTGACTCTTTTCTAAGGACCCTTGTGATTACATCAGACCCACTCTTGATGACTTCCACTCTTGATGCCCACTTCTTGATACCCTCCCCACTTCAAGATTTTTAACTTAATCACACCCACAAGTCCCTTTTGCCAGGTAGCATAACCTGGATGTGCACATCCCTGGGGACACCATTATTCAGCCTGTCACAGTCCATCGTTTTGAAAACCAGGGCAGTAGGGAAGAAGTGTGTGCTTAACTTGCCTCTGGGCCTTTCTGTCTGGCTGAGTCACTGCCTCCATCAGGCTTGATCTTCTAGTGACCTCCCCTCCTATTTGACACCAGAATACTGAATGCTTCTGCCTGACTTCACTGTTTCTGTGCTCCAAAGCTGTAATGGCCACTTTCAGTGTCACAACTGAGATTGACCTGCCGTGGGGTCACTGTGCCTTCTACTGTATGACAACAGCAATACAAGCCCAGTGCTTTGGAGGTTTATATGAATTATTTAAATTTTTTAAATGACCCCCCCCCAATAGATATTAACATTTCTGTTTTACAAAACAAAAACTGAAGCTCAAAAAAGGTAAGTTATTTGTTTAAAAAATATAGCGGGAAAGGGGTAGATCTGGTATTTAAAACTAGTTCTTTGATTTCAAACCCATGTGTTTTATTTTTTCCTTACTGCTTTCCCACTTTTCATCAGAGGGAATCCTCAGGCTCCATCCCAGCATCGCCAATAGGCTCTTTCCTGTTCCTTATTCATTATCACTCTGTGTTGTGTGTGGCTGAAGACCCATCTAGTCTCATTCCCAATGGCTGAGAGCAGAAGTGAATCCCAAAATGTGCTTGGCCTCTTATACTTTATTCTTCCATTTCTATTGCAACATAGTTTTAGAGAGAGCTTCTCCCAAAGCAGCTTGAGCCTGCGACTGGATGAGACAATGCAATGCCTCCTAGGAAACCTCCAGGAAGCCCACCCCACTGTCCCTGGGAAATGCGATGGCCATTTCTTCCCAGGCAATGAGCAACTCCAGTTCCAGGGTAACTTAGATGATCGTCACGGGCAAGGCATACTGGAATTTAATTGAAAGAACAAGGACAGTTTCTCATGAAGTTATGGCTAGATATAGAGAAATAGTCCAAGCACTCACTGTGGCTTTAGCATGTAAATATCCCATTTTGTGCACACAGCCTAACACAGTATCTGAAACAAAGGGATAGTACTTAATATATTTGACAAATTCAGCCCCAATACTCAGTTATGTCAAAACTGACACTGGTCACCATTTCATGCCTCAGTACTAGAAGTATAGACTGGACTGACTTGTGATTTTAGCAGAGTTGCTTTCAAATGTATCACCATCATTACTAATATTTGCATATACTAAGAAGTTGGTGTGTGCCATGTATTGGAGAGGCACCCAAAATACCTACAAGTGATTCTATACCACAACTTATATCAGATGCAATAAAAGCCTCTCACTGGTTATATTCTTAGTAAGACCACATTTGAGACTGTTAGCTTTAATATCCCGTGGATGGAGGAGCCTGGTAGGCTGCAGTCCATGGGGTCACGGAGGGTCGAACACGACTTGAGCGACTTCACTTTCACTTTTCAGTTTCATGCATTGGAGAAGGAAATGGCAACCCACTCCAGTGTTCTTGCCTGGAGAATCCCAGGGGCAGGGGAGCCTGGTGGGCTGCCGTCTATGGGGTTGCACAGGGTCGGACACGACTGAAGCGACTTAGCAGCAGCAGCAGCTTTAATATATGTTCTGTCTTTGAAGCAATAATACTAAACAAGCCTGTACCAGCAGTGATGAGAAGATTCCTTCTGTTTGCTGCGGCCAAGTCATTGCAGTCGTGTCCAGCTCCATGCAACCCCATGGACTGTAGCCCGCCAGGCTCCTCTGTCCATGGGATTCTCCAGGCAAGAATGCTGGAGTGGGTTGTCATGCCCTTCTCCAGGGGATCTTCCTGACCCAGGGATCGAACCTGCATCTCCTGCATTAGCACATGGGTTCTTTACCACTGGTGCCACCTGGGAAGCCCCTCTATGATTAAGTTAGCTTAAAAAATAATTATCAAAAATTTCATTTTGATAATGAAATAATCAGGCAAATTTGCATTCACATGGGTCAATGGCATAACCTCTGTTTGAGTTCTAGAATTCACCAATGATGTAATATTTTAGAACATTAGCTTGGGTTTGTGGTTAATGTGTTTAGTTTCCTCAAAGGCTCAAATATTTGAGAAGACCTAACTAAAATAAGGAAGTAGTGTTAGCTTTCTTTGACCCAAATGTTTGATACTTTATGTATTTGATTTATTTTGTGTTTTGAAAGTTGTGCAACATTTTAAAAATGTATTCTTATCATATTTATACATTTAAAGAGTTAACTGTGAAAGATTTAAGATGAAAAGTAGTTTTTTCCCCTCCTTCCTCAGAGATGTCCTCTTTAAATATTTTTAACTTACACTTCAGAATTTCCCTCCATGTCTATAAATAATATGCTTGTATTACTCTTTTTTTTTTCTTTAAATCAATTATTGATATTTTCTATTGAATTCTAACTTTGGAAGATGAAGAATTAGTTTTCTTTCCACTGTGTTGCTCTTACAGGCACACTTATCTGTCCCCACTCTATTGTCTCAAAATAGCTAGATTATAGTTTTGGCTAGATTTTGTTATTGTGCATGCTAAGTCACTTCAGTCGTATCCAACTCTTTGAAACTCCATGGTCTGTAGCCTGGCAGGCTCCTCTGTCCATGGGATTCTCCAGGGAAGCATGCTGGAGTGGGTTGCCGTGCCCTCCTCCAGAGGATCTTCCCTGACCCAGGGATTGAACCCATATCTCTTATGTCTCCTGCATTGGCAGATGGGTTCTTTACCGCTAGCACCACCTGGGAAGTTCTATAGTCTCTTTGGAACTGAGTCAATTAGGAGGGTATGCTTGTATTTCCTTTCATGCATTGCCTTTTGTTTTCTCTGGAGTTAATAATTACCTATGTTTACTTATTAGCTTAATATTCTATTTATGTAACATTAATCCCAAACTTTCTAACACTTGTCTAAATCTGTTCTCACACCTGCATTCTTATCAGGTTCATCTTTTTATAGACTTCGGCATCTGACCCGCCCTTTACTGGACTGCCCCTCTGCACCAGGGGCACAGGTGTGTTATCGTGGAAATCTTTTGTCATTATCATCCTGAGTATTCCCAGTATTCTTTTGCTTCTCTTCTGTTGAATCTTCTGTTTCCTGTAACACTTAACTTTTCATTTGTTTTTTAGAATGCAGTTTAAGGACTTATTTGGATGGAACACATATTTCGATAGTTCCCTGGAAATGGATGTATGAAGAAAACTTTTCTGGGATTTCACATTTCTATGAAAGTCTCTGTTCTACTCTTACACTTGATGAGAGTTTGGTTATAAATATTTGTCTTTCAAAATTTTGAAGTCTCTGGTCCATTTTCTTTTAGATTACAGAATTTAATTTAGATTACGTTATTATTTGAGAAATCTGAGGTTTCTCTGCTTTCTGATCATTTGAGTGTGACCTAGTTTTCTCTCAGAAGTCTTGTGTGATGGCTCTGAAATGATTCAGAAATGTCTACAGTGATGTAGGCTTGGATGAGTCTACATTTACTCATTTGTTTGTGCACTTGATGAGACTTTTCAGTCTGAAACTTACATCTGAAAAATTCTCTGGAATCATTTTCATAATTGTATCCTTTCTGTGTTTCCTCTTTCTGAAATTTCTTATGTGTAAATACTGGATGATCTGCAACCGATGGAATGCAGAATCAGATCTGAGAATTCAGCTGCCTTTTATTAACTCAAATACTAAAGAGAATTAAAAAAATGTACAGTCACTACTGTCAGTGATTACTTTTTGTCTTGGAAAATGTAATTATTTTTTAAAAAATACATTACTTATGTTTTTATATTGATTATATAATTTTTTGTTAAATCAATAAATATTTAAAATTTATCCATTTTAATTTCTAATATAAATACTGATAGATATGGTCTACATAAGCAAAAGCTTTTGGGGATTTTCAATAATTCTTTTAAAGTATTAGGGAGAGGGATCCTTAGAACAGAAGGTTTGAGAGCTGCTGCTTTAAATGTTCCTTATTAGATTATCATGTTCTTATTTAATGGATACAATGTTTCTCTTGTCTTGGAGGATATGGATGATAGATAATGTTTTTGAAATTTCCTTCTTTTCAGATAGTCTCTGTTTCTATTAAGTTGTTTTCCTCTGTGTCTTTTGGTATCTATCTTGAGAATTTCCCGAGATCTCTGGCCATCTCTTGTCTTCATGTAAGAGTGGGACCTCGTCAAGATGATTGAAAGCTTGCCGCATTGGGCAGACTTTTCTTTGATGTCCTTTGCTTTAGGGTCATCTAGCTGTTGAGGAGAATGGAATGGCAACTAACTCCAGTATTTTTGCCTGGGAAATCCCATGGATAGAGGAGCCTGGCAGGCTACAGTCCATGGGGTCACAAAGAATGGGACATGAGTGAGCAACCGAGCAGCAGCTGTTGAGGAAATCCCAGATGTGGATGTTGGTATCTTTAGATATTTCTTGTTAGACCAAACTAATTTCCCAGAGAAGATTCATGCAACCACTTTCCTGGAGAGTAAGGACAGGGTGGCCATAGTCCTGGAAGCCAGTACAGAAATTGATTTGAGAGGTTTCAGCAGTCATTATGCAAAGTTTGCTAAACTCTCCTCTTTGCAGTAGGGGGTCCCCAATTTCTTCTGTGTGTATATTCCCCTCAGTCCAGAGACCCTGTGCTTTACTCTCTTCAGAGACTAAATCTCTAGCATTCTGCCATACTGAGGGAGGGAGCAGTAACCCAGCCACATGAGGGGAGTATAAGATATACAGAATCTAATGCTTCTCATATGTCTTCAGACCAATCTTTCTCATCATGACATCCTTTGGAGCACTGCCTTAGGAGGGCTTGAATTCTTAGCCTTTCGAGAATCTACTGTGTCAATCAGATTGCTTCTTTGCTTTCCACATTGCTGGTTTAGAATTTTGCTCTTTCAGTTCTGCCAAGCGAGTTGCCATTAGTTCATTTGCTTTTGAGTTTCCAAAATTCTGTTGTTATTATTGCCTCTCTTTTTTTCTTTGTCATGTGAGTTTATGCTTGCTTTTTTTTTAATCCATTGTATATAACTCTTCTAGGATTTGCTAATCTATAGCAAAATTGGTTGGGTGTGTCAAATGTGCCATTTATACACAAACCAGGCCCAGTTTCTATATGGGCTTAGGCACATGTCCAGTGTTTATTTTTATGAATGTTCCATTCTGAAGATTCAGTAATTGTGTTACATTCTGTTGCCAAAGCTGTCTTTTAGCACTCTGCTTAGTTTATTTTTAGCAAAGTTCAGATACACTGACAAGTCTAATATTAAAAATCCTGAAGAATTTTTTTTTCTTTTAGTATCAAGGCCTTACATGGATATATTTGATTTCAACAAAGTTGATTTTAAGAAAGAGGATGTTGCTTTTTAAAAAAATAACAGTCCCACAACAATAAATGTTTTATCTCTTTAGATATTAATATTAGGTCGATGCTGGCTGTATCATTTTCTCCAGGAGATGATGTTTTCCTGTAGAAAATGATATAAAAATCAGACTAGCTGAATATCCTATAGGAATATTTTTGATATTAACATTAAAACTCATTAATATTTATTGAGCTCTGTGATTCTTGGGCTCTGTGTCATATCCTAGTAGTATTTAAGGAGACTCTGTCACTATTTCAGGTTTCTTGGAGACCATTTGAGGCACAGTAAGTGCGAGAATCATTTTTAGAAAAATGACTAACCAAAATCTACCACTAGGAAGAAAAAATTGGCAATGCTCCCTAGCTTGGTGATGAGTCTTTAAAAAGATCTTTGCATTTCCTACTTATTTAAGTGGCTCAGGAAATGAGATACTCCTCACTTCAGATTCTTGTAGCCAAAATGGTCTGATCTGTTCTAGAGATGTGTTTCTAGAATCGTAAGTCACCCGGAGAAGGCAATGGCACCCCACTCCAGTACTCTTGCCTGGAAAATCCAATGGATGGAGGAGCCTGGTGGGTTGCAGTCCATGGGGTCACTAAGAGTCAGACACGACTGAGCGACTTCACTTTTCCTTTTCACTTTCATACACTGGAGAAGGAAATGGCAACCCACTCCAGTGTTCTTGCCTGGAGAATCCCAGGGACGGCGGAGCCTGGTGGGCTGCCGTCTATGGGGTCGCACAAAGTCGGACACGACTGAAGCGACTTAGCAGCAGCAAGTTACCAGCACCCCAGGTTAGGGACTGTTCCTCCTTGGACAGATTGAGTTCTTTATACACTCTGGGCAGCAGACGCAATTCAAGCTGGAAGCAAGAAGGAAAAAATAAATGTAAATAATACTTTGGCATTGGGGATGCTGGGAAGGATTTTGACAATTTTATTTCATCTTCTTGTCATTCTTCTGGTGGCATTCACTGTGGCTAAAATTGAAATAAACATTTCTATGTGGCTTTCGGTCCATAGTCTGAATGCTGTAGTAATAATGTGAGGACCTGACTGCTTCAAGCCAACACAGGGACACAAATGTCAGTGTACCTGACAAGAAACAGATTGCAGGTCAGGAGTCAGAGATGCGTGGTGAAATAATGAGGAAAGTCAGGGACAGGAGCTGCAAGGTTTTGGTCAAAATAAGCAGCACTGAAATTTTAGACGATTAATTTAGTATGTCTGAGGGGGAGCCCAGAACACTGAATTTATCATATATCCCATAGGTGATTCTTAGGGAGTTAGTAGTTCATAATTTTAAAGGCCATTTTTAAGACCTTTACAGGCTCTTCTACTTCTGTTGAAATCTCTGACTTTCAGTTAGAACGAAAAATCATTAATATTATATTTGTGTGACATATACATTTATAAATGCTTATATTTTGTGAAGACTTACAGTTTTTGCTTTTGAAGTTGTTTAGCTACAGTACCTCATTTCATTTATAAAGAGCTGTCATTTCTCTGCAGTCATTTTGAATTCTTGGAAATGATTAAGAAGTTAAAACTAACCTACAGATTGTTTTCATATGTAATGATTTTTAAATGAATATTAAATTTAATAATGGATGAATCTGGCAAAATGATATGTCTTACAGATATCTAATAAAATTTTTATTAATTTCAATTTTTTAGGTTTTATTTAACAGTTTGGAGCTGATAACTCACTTTCAAATATATTCAGCTCTGAAAAGGTTATAGGTCCAAGGCAATGTCTGGAAGATAATGCAGCTTGATGCTGAGGTACGGTTTGATCCTGGCGTGGGTGCTAGGATACCATTAGATGAGTCCAAGGCATAGAAATTTTTGATCAAAAGAGCATGAAGGAACACAGATTTGGATGTTAGAATCAATAACTAACTGGAGAAGAAGATTAAAACAGACACAGCAATGATCTTCGTGTATCTGACAAATTATTGATTGAGAAAAAAACTTAATTGTTATCATCCATAAGCCAGACTTAGGATCAATTTGTGTAATTTATGGAGAGATGAATTTTGATTCAATATAAAAAAGAATTTCCAGGGTTTAAGAGTCCCAGTGATGGGATGAGTGGATTTAGAAGACAACAGACCCCTTTTACAGGTTCAGGCTACATATCCATCTGCAAAAGTATTGTAAATTTTTGATTGATGGTTAGCTTAGATGACCAAAGGTCCTCTCAAACTCAAATCCTGAGAGAAGCTTTAGAAATGTACATATATTGTCAGTAGATGGATAATAGATTGTATTTTAATATAATCCCTGAGTTCACCTTGATGTCTGCCTAAAATCCGTAAGACTTTGGCAGATGTAAAGATATATTTTGTCTCTAAGTAAATTCATTTCAGCAGCTCTTTAAGCTGCTAAAGCAAAACAGTCCATCATATTTGACATGAGACTTGAAAAAGTAGAAAAGTTGCACAGTGGGGGATAAGTGCAATTAAAAGTAGCTCTTCCTTAAAAGAAGACTTCCCCTTTGGAGACAAGGCATCTTATTTTTGTATTGTTTTCTAATTGTAATAACTCTTTATTTCTTCATAATATTTCTATCAAATTAAAAAGAAACTTCACAAGAAACTTCTCTGAGCATATTAATGGCACTGTTTTTGTTATCTGATTAGCACAGAGTTGGGGACTTAACTTTGAAGCTTTAGAGTGTTCCGCAGCAAGGGTGGGGAGGGAGGTGGGAGGGGGGCTCAGGATGGAGGGGACACATGTATACCTATGGCCGATTCATATTGATGTATGGCAAAAGCCATCACAATATTATAAAGTAGTTATCCTCCAATTAAAGGAAATATTTTTTAGATGATTTAAAAAGTAAATAAAGACAATAGACAAGTTTCAGGTGACATGTTGATATAATGTCCTACAAACAACTATCACATCAGCAATGAAAACAAAATGATCTAGATATAACAATTTCTTGTGCTAAAAATAAAAAAGAAAGAAAGAAAGAAAGCTAAAAATTTGGACTGGTAGAAAGCTCACCAAGATTTTAAGAAACTAAAGAATTTTTTTTTAATTTATTTTTTGGAGATTGATTACTTTACAATATTGTAGTGGTTTTGCCATACATTGACATGAATCCACCATAGGTGTACATGTGTTCCCCATCCTGAACCCCCCTCCCACCTTCCTCCCCATCCCATCCCTCTGGGTCATCCCAGTGCACCAGCCCCGAGCACCCTGTATCAAGCATCAAACCTGGACTGGTGATTTGTTTCACATATGATAATATACATGTTTCAGTGCCATTCTCCCAAACCAGCCCACCCTCGCCCTCTCCCACAGAGTCCAAAAGACTGTTCTATACATCTGTGTCTCTTTTGCTGTCTCACATACAGGGTCATTGTCACCATCTTTCTAAATTCCACATATATGCGTTAGTATAATTCCACATATATGCGTTAGTATTGGTGTTTTCCTTTCTGGCTTACTTCACTCTGTATAATAGGCTCCAGTTTTATCCACCTCATTAGAACTGATTCAAATATATTCTTTTTAATGGCTGAGTAATATTCCATTGTGTATATGTACCACAGCTTTCTTATCCATTCGTCTGCTGATGGACATCTAGGTTGCTTCCATGTCCTGGCTATTATAAACAGTGCTGTGATGAACAGTGGGGTACACGTGTCTCTTTCAATTCTGGTTTCCTCAGTGTGTATGCCCAGCAGTAGGACTTCTGGGTCATATGGCAGTTCTATTTCCAGGTTTTTGAGGAATCTCCACACTGTTCTCCATAGAGGCTGTACTAGTTTGCATTCCCACCAACAGTGTAAGAGGGTTCCCTTTTCTCCACACCCTCTTCAGCATTTATTGCTTGTAAACTTTTGGATAGCAGCCATTCTGACTGGCATGAAATGGTACCTCATTGCGGTTTTGATTTGCATTTATCTGATAATGAGTGATGTTGAGCATCTTTTCATGTGTTTGTTCTTTGGCCCATTTTTTGATTGGGTCATTTCTTTTTCTGGAATTGAGCTGCAGGAGTTCCTTGTATATTTTTGAGGTTAATTCTTTGTCAGTTGCTTCATTTGCTATTATTTTCTCCTGTTCTGAAGGCTGTCTTTTCACCTTGCTTATAGTTTTCTTTGTTGTGCAAAAGCTTTTAATTTTAATTAGGTCCCATTTGTTTATCTTTGCTTTTATTTCCAATATTCTGAGAGGTGGGTCATAGAGGATGCTGCTGTGATTTATGTTGGAGAGTGTTTTGCCTATGTCTTCCTCTAGGAGTTTTATAGTTTCTGGCCTTACGTTTAGATCTTTAATCCATTTTGAGTTTATTTTTGTGTATGGTGTTAGAAAGTGTTCTAGTTTCATTCTTTTACAAGTGGTTGACCAGTTTTCCCAGCACCACTTGTTAAAGAGATTGTCTTTTCTCCATTGTATATTCTTGCCTCCTTTGTCAAAGATAAGGTGTCCATAGGTGTGTGGATTTATCTCTGGGCTTTCTATTTTGTTCCATTGATCTATATTTCTGTCTTTGTGCCAGTACCATACTGTCTTGATGACTGTGGCTTTGTAGTAGAACCTGAAGTCAGGCAGGTTGATTCCTCTAGTTCCATTCTTCTTTCTCAAGACTGCTTTGGTTATTCGAGGTTTTTTGTATTTCCATGCAAATTGTGAAATTGTTTGATCTAGCTCTGTGAAAAATACCACTGGTAGCTTGATAGGGATTGCATTGAATCTATAGATTGCTTTGGTTAGTATACTCATTTTCACTATATTGATTCTGCCGATCCATGAACAAGGTATATTTCTCCATCTATTTGTGTCCTCTTCGATTTCTTTCACCACTGTTTTATAGTTTTCTATATATAGATCTTTTGTTAGGTAGATATATTTCTAAGTATTTTATTCTTTTCGTTGCAATGGTGAATGGAATTGTTTCCTTAATTTCTCTTTCTGTTTTCTCATTGTTAGTATATAGGAACGCAAGGGATTTCTGTGATGATTTTATATCCTGCAACTTTACTATATTCATTGATTAGCTCTAGTAATTTTCTGGTGGAGTCTTTAGGGTTTTTTATGTAGAGGATCATGTCATCTGCAAAGAGTGAGAGTTTTACTTCTTCTTTTCCAATCTGGATTCCTTTTATTTCTTTTTCTGCTCTGATTGCTGTGGCCAAAAACTTCCAAAACTATGTTGAATAGTAGTGGTGAAAGTGGGCACCCTTGTCTTGTTCCTGACTTTAGGGGAAATGCTTTCAATTTTTCACCATTGAGTGCCGGGGACCAGCCCCGGCTGATCCAGGGTATTCGAAGGAGAGACAGCATAGGTGAGGATCAGGATACAATAGCTTCAATTAGATATTAATTAAAGATATAAAGAGTAATAGAATAAGGATAGCTCAGTAGGGAAATTCAGTGGAGAAAAGAGGCTGAGTAGCTTGGTTTACACGGGGGACCAATAAAACTTCAAGACAAGAAGCTTGCACCACTTACGTAGGCTGCAGGCGTCCTTCCGTTCTCCCGAAGGAGAGGAGACACTGAGGCCTCCCCAGTCGGATCTTAGAAGCCCAGGCATAATTAGTAAGCATGGTGGGTTCCGTACTCCAGATGGAGACTCAACCAGAGTGAGAGAGAGAGCGACATGGGGAGACCAGTATTTCGAGAAACTGATCCCAATTCTTTATTTTCCAGAGTCTGTTTTTATACACTGAGATGTTATACAAAAGTCACGTGGGGACAGCAGTCCTGACTTTTATCAAAGTCAGGTGCTTCATACAAATGTATACAGAGGTCTTAGGGGTGTTACATCATCTTCTGGCCAGGGGGGCCTGCTGACAATTTACGACCCTCTCCTTGTGACAGCGGTCAGTCAATCAGGACACTTATTTCTCCAGGGCTGATTATTCTCAAAACAGACGCCACCCAAATAAAGTTACATTCCTACAGGGTGAGGGTGTAGTGGGTTTTAGTTAAGGAAAGAATTTACTTAGCCTAAGGTCTAACGTGATTAATATCAAAGGTTAATTCTATATATTCATTAATGTGTGTAAGGGCAGGGGATGTGGAGACTTAGCAACAAACATTGGCTCAACAAATGAAAAACCCTTCACCAATACAATTTCTAATTAGCCCACTATACTTATAGTTTTCTAACTTCTCTAAAGAACCTGTTTTTAGAGGGTTTAAAGCATCTTGTGCCTCTCACGGTTGGGAGGCTGTGAGCAATCACATGTGGCCGGACAAGCCTGTCAGGCAGGCTAGAGAGCCTTCAGAGAAGTTTGTAGGTTAAAACAGTCTTATCACGCCCAGGAATTATTATTAACTGGAGCTCTAGGTTAACTCCTTCTCCGAAAGAGGTCGTGGGGGACAGCCCGCTGTAAAGTCAGAGATGTAGGTAAGAGCACAAAGTAGTAAAGTAGGCAGGCTCTGGTTATGGGGGTAGACGCTCGAGGATTTCCAGGGGGACTCCTGAGGCTCCATCCTGCCTTTGCGTATGTCGAGCCTCCTTCCTCATGACCTTTGCCATGGGTGGAGTACCTCACTCTGGCCCCCAACAATTGAGGATAATGTTTGCTGTGGGTTTGTCATACATAGCTTTTATTATGTTGAGGTATGTTCCTTCTATTTCTGCTTTCTGGAGGGTTTTTTTTTTTTTTTTTATCATAAATGGATGTTGAATTTTGTCAAAGGCTTTCTCTGCATCTATTGAGATAATCATATGGTTTTTATTTTTCAATTTGTTAATGTGGTGTATTACATTTGTGGATATTGAAGAATCCTTGCATCCCTGGGATAAAGCCCACTTGGTCATAATGTATGATCTATTTAATATGTTGTTGGATTCTGTTTGCTAGAATTTTGTTAAGGATTTTTGCATCTATATTCATCAGTGATATTGGCCTGTAGTCATCTTTGTCAGGTTTTGGTATTAGGGTGATGGTGGCCTCATAGAATGAGTTTGGAAGTTTACCTTCCTCTGAAATTTTCTGGAAGAGTTTGAGTAGGGTAGGTGTTAGCTCTTTTCTAATTTTTTGGTAGAATTCAGCTGTGAAGCCATCTGGTCCTGGGCTTTTGTTTGCTGGAAGATTTCTGATTACAGTTTCAATTTCCGTGCTTGTGATGGGTCTGTTAAGATTTTCCATTTCTTCCTGGTTCAGTTTGGAAAGTTGTACTTTTCTAAGAATTTGTCCATGTATTCCAAGTTGTCCATTTTATTGGCATATAGTTGCTGATAGTAGTCTCTTATGATCCTTTGTATTTCTGTGTTGTCTGTTGTGATCTCTCCATTTTCATTTCTAATTTTATTAATTTGATTTTTCTCCCTTTGTTTCTTGATGAGTCTGGCTAATGGTTTGTCAATTTTATTTACCCTCTCAAAGAACCAGCTTTTGGCTTTGTTGATTTTTGCTATGGTCTCTTTTGTTTCTTTTGCATTTATTTCTACCCTGATTTTTAAGATTTCTTTCCTTCCACTAACCCTGGGGTTCTTCATATCTTCCTTTTCTAGTTGCTTTAAGTGTAGAGTTAGGTTATTTATTTGACTTTTTTCTTGTTTCTTGAGGTAAGCCTGTATTGCTATGAACCTGTCCCTTAGCACTCCTTTTACAGTGATCTATCCATAGGTGTGAGTGGGGTATTTATAGGTTTTGGGTTGTTGTGTTTTCATCTTCATTCATTTCTATGCATATTTTGATTTCTTTTTTGATTTCTTCTGTGATTTGTTGGTTATTCAGCAGTGTGTTGTTCAGCCTCCATATGTTGGCATTTTTAGTAGTGTTTCTCCTGTAATTGAGATCTAATCTTACTGCACTGTGGTCAGAAAAGATGCTTGGAATGATTTCAACTTTTTTGAATTTACCAAGGCTAGATTTATGGTCCAGGATGTGATCTATCCTGGAGAAGGTTCCATGTGCACTTGAGAAAAAAGGTGAAATTCATTGTTTTGGGGTGAAATGTCCTATAGATATCAATTAGGTCTAACTGGTCTATTGTATCATTTAAAGTTTGTGTTTCCTTGTTAATTTTATGTTTAGTTGATCTATCCATAGGTGTGAGTGGGGTATTAAAGTCTCCCACTATTATTGTGTTATTATTAATTTCCCCTTTCATACTTGTTAGCACTTGAGGAGATAATAGTTGAAAACTTCCCTAAAATGGGGAAGGAAATAGTCATCCAAGTCCAAGTAACTCAGAGAGTCCCAAACAGGATAAACCCAAGGCAAAACACCCCAAGACACATATTAATCAAATTAACAAAGATCAAACACAAAGAATAAATATTAAAAGCAGCAAGGGAAAAACAACAAATAACACACAAGGGGATTCCCATAAGGATAACAGCTGGTCTTTTAGTAGAAACTCTTCAGGCCAGAAGGGAATGGCAAGACATACTTAAAGTGATGAAAGAAAATAACCTACAGCACAGATTACTGTACCCAGCGAGGATCTCATTCAAATATGAAGGAGAAATTAAAAGCTTTACAGACAAGCAGAAGCTGAGAGAATTCAGCACCACAAAACCAGCTCTCCAACAAATGCTAAAGGATCTTCTCTAGACAGGAAACACAGAAAAGGTGTATAAAATTGAACCCCAAACAATAAAGTAAATGGCAATGGGATCATACTTACAAATAATTACCTTAAATGCAAATGGGTTGAATGCCCCAAACAAAAGATAAAGACTGGCTGAATGGATACAAAAACAAGACCTCTATGTATGTTGTCTACAAGAGACCCACCTCAAAACAAGGGACACATACAGACTGAAAGTGAAGGGCTGGAAAAAGATATTCCACACAAATAGAGACCAGAAGAAAGCAGGAGTAGTAATACTCATATCAGATAAAATAGACTTTAAAACAAAGGCTGTGAAAAGAGACAAAGAAGGACACTACATAATGATCAAAGGATCAATCCAAGAAGAAGATATAACAATTATAAATATATATGCACCCAACATAGGAGCACCTCAATATGTAAGACAAAAGCTAGCAAGAAACTAAAGATTTTTTTAAGCCACTTGCAATGGGTAGTTGACTGTCTGGAAAGGGGAAAGTAGCTAATCAAATCCAGTACTTGTTTGCTTATTATTTAAGGCATCTTGTTCTAAGGATTTTCACCTATTTTTCTTTAGATCTTGGTCCTTAGAAATTTTAGGATCTTAAATCTAGAGATTATAGCCCCTACCTTAAAAAAAAAAAATCTATATGTATTTATTTGATCCTGGCTGTAGACATGAGGTTTCTTGATCAGAGGACAGGCCAATTACTTATGGAACCTCTGTGACAGTTCCCTAGGCTCAGTCCCTCATGGGCCACACGGTAAGGATGGATGTCACCTGCACAAGCGGTGGGTTCATGCCACTGGAGAGGAGTCCTCCAAATTATGACTTTTGGAGTTTATAATAGGAACAAACTTGCCCCGTCTTTCCCTCAGAGAGAGAGAGGGGAACACTTTTGAGCTTTTATTCTGTGGGATGCAAATAAATCCTCTCTAGAGACATGAACCCAGGTCCCTAGGTCTATTACTGTTTGGAATATAAACAAATAGCTCCTGGGAAATAGACCAGAAATTCTCTCCAGATATCTCTGTCTTTAACTTCTAAGACTTGTTCACCATTTAGCATCCTTAAGCCTAGGTTTCCAGCAGTCTGATCAGGGGGCCCCAGCCATGCAGAAACATGAAAATAATAGTTGTACCTAATGCTAACAGACCCATAGTATAACTCATATGTCCCATGAGACCCCATGTATCATTTCTCATATTGTTTATTATGGAATTTCTTTCTCAAGATAATTTAAAAGCAGCATTGGATATTTGTATACTTATTCAGAGTTTCTAAGGTCATTTACATTTAGCTATTGTTATGGGCTGACTGAGTGTGTTAGTCACTTAGTCGTGTCCAACTCTTTGCAATCCCATAGACTGTAGCACCCCCCTCCCCCCCACCCCCCACACTTCTCTGTCCATGGAATTCTCCAGGCAAGAGTACTGGAGTGGATAGTCATTCCCTTCTCCAGGAGTTCTTCCTGACCTAGGGATCAAACCCAGGTCTCTTGCATTGTAAGCAGATTCTTTACCATCTGAGCCACCAGGGAAGATGGGCTGATTGATTCCCTTTCAAAATCTGTTTGTTTGTTGAACATTCGATGCTCAGTACTTCTGAATTTAATTGTACTTAGAGAGAGAGCCTTCAAGGAGGCAAAATGAGGTCATATAGGTGGGCTGTAATCAATGTGACTATGTCTGGAGATAGGACCTTCAAAGGGATGATGAAGTTTAACTGAGGTCATTAGCGGGGAGCCCTAATCCAATAGGACTGGTGTCCTTGTAAAGAGAAGGAGAGACACCAGGGATGTGCATGTGCAGAGAAAAGGTGAAGTAAGGACACAGCAAGAAGTCAGTCACCTGCAAGCCAAGGACAGAGGCTGCCAGAGAAACCAAATCTCCCTACACCTTGATCTTGGACTTGCAGCCTCCAGCACTGTGTGAAAACCAATTTCTGTTGTTTGAGCCATGATTCTGTGGTATCTTATTATGGCAGCCCTAGAAAACTAGTACAGATTTTATTCACTTATGTTTTTGGTGATTGTTGTTCAGTTTTTCAGTTGCTAAGCTGTGTCTGAATCTTTTGTGACCCCATGGACTGTAGCCGCCCAGACTCCTCTATGAGATTTTTCAAGAAAGAATACTGGAGTGGGTTGCCATTTCCTTCTCCAGGGGATCTTCCTGACCCAGGGATTGAACTCACATCTCCTGCATTGCAGGCAAAATTTTTTTATTACTGAGTAGTCAGATCCAACCAAGATGACTTAAAGAAGCTGTCTCTTTGGCACCAGATTTCCAGGAAATATTGTTCCTACCTTTATTACTACTGCTAAATCTTTGAAGATCCATGGGCTCAAAATAACTCAGAATCAAGGGGAAAATGAAACAATTGAGAGCTGCTGAAATTATAAATAACACTATAACATATTATTGACATAAGGATAATTGGCAAAATGAGAAGGGGGCAGCAGAGGATGAGATGGTTAGATAGCATCACTGACTCAATGGACATGAATTTGAGCAAACTCCAGAAGATAGTGGAGGACAGAGGAATCTGTTGTGCTACAGTCCATGGGGTCGCAAAGAGCCAGACACAACTTAGAGACTGAACAACAACAAATAACCAGCACATTTAAATAAACCTTTTATTTCATTAAGATGAGTTACCACACATGTGAAGATAATATACCATAGAGCCATGTTCAGCTGCAGATGCCTATCAAATCTATTATTACTGATTTACGATGTTTCTCTCATATTTCAAGTCTCTCCTCACACTTTCCATCTAGCCCCACTTACCGCTTTATCTAATGACCATGTCATCTCTATATCTACACATGTGAAGGCTCCTTGACTTATCTCTCCTTTCCTCCTGAATCCACAGTCACCACGCCTGCTCTGGATCCCTTCCATTTTCATCATCCCAAAGGCTTTCTTACTTGAAGAATATATTCCCTTTTCTGTATATTCAGTTTCTTTCTCTCTATCATATTGCAATCATACCAGCCCCTTCATTGACACTGCATCTCCATCAGTTTCCATTCCGTTATTCTCTATTATGTAAATACTCAAATAATTTCACAATTTGTATGGAAATACAAAAAACCTTGAATAGCCAAAGCAATCTTGAGAAAGAAGAATGGAACTGGAGGAATCAACCTACCTGACTTCAGGCTCTACTACAAAGCCACAGTTATCAGGACAGTATGGTACTGGCCCAAAGACAGAAATATAGATCAATGGAACAAAATAGAAAGCCCAGAGATAAGTCCACACACCTATGGACACCTTATCTTTGACAAAGGAGGCAAGAATATACAATGGATTAAAGACAATCTCTTTAACAAGTGGTGCTGGGAAATCTGGTCAACCACTTGTAAAAGAATGAAACTAGAACACTTTCTAACACCATACACAAAAACAAACTCAAAATGGATTAAAGATCTAAACATAAGACCAGAAACTATAAAACTCCTAGAGGAGAACATAGGCAAAACACTCTCTGACATACATCACAGCAGGATCCTCTATGACCCACCTCCCAGAATATTGGAAATAAAAGCAAAAATAAACAAATGGGACCTAATTAACCTTAAAAGCTTCTGCACATCAAAGGAAACTATAAGCAAGGTGAAAAGACAGCCTTCAGAATGGGAGAAAATAATAGCAAATGAAGCAACGGACAAACAACTAATCTCAAAAATATACAAGCAACTCCTACAGCTCAACTCCAGAAAAATAAATGACCCAATCAAAAAATGGGCCAAAGAACTAAATAGACATTTCTCCAAAGAAGACATACAGATGGCTAGCAAACACATGAAAAGATGCTCAACATCACTCATTATCAGAGAAATGCAAATCAAGACCACTATGAGGTACCATTTCACACCAGTCAGAATGGCTGCGATCCAAAAGTCTACAAATAGTAAATGCTGGAGAGGGTGTGGAGAAAAGGGAATCCTCTTACACTGTTGGTGGGAATGCAAACTAGTACAGCCACTATGGAGAACAGTGTGGAGATTCCTTAAAAAACTGGAAGTAGAACTGCCTTATGATCCAGCAATCCCACTGCTGGGCATACACACTTTGGAAACCAGGAGGGAAAGAGACACGTGTACCCCAGTGTTCATCGCAGCACTGTTTATAATAGCCAGGACATGGAAGCAACCTAGATGCCCATCAGCAGATGAATGGATAAGAAAGCAGTGGTACATATACACAATGGAGTATTACTCAGCCATTAAAAAGAATTCATTTGAATCAGTTCTAATGAGGTGGATGAAACTGGAGCCTATTATACAGAGTGAAGTAAGCCAGAAGGAAAAACACCAATACAGTATACTAACGCATATATATGGAATTTAGAAAGATGATAACAATAACCCTGTGTACGAGACAGCAAAAGAGACACTGATGTATAGAACAGTCTTATGGACTCTGTGGGAGAGGGAGAGGGTGGGAAGGTTTGGGAGAATGGCATTGAAACATGTAAAATATCATGTATGAAATGAGATGCCAGTCTAGGTTCGATGCACAATACTGGATGCTTGGGGCTGGTGCACTGGGACGACCCAGAGGGATGCTATGGGGAGGGAGGAGGGAGGAGGGTTCAGGATGGGGAACACATGTATACCTGTGATGGATTCATTCTGATATTTGGCAAAACTAATACAATTATGTAAAGTTTAAAAATAAAATAAAATTAAAGAAAAAAAAACTCATAAATGTCTACATATTTTCGCTCCTAGTCACCATCTTTTTTTTTTTTTTTTTTGAACTTTTTATTCAGTATTGGAGTATAGCCTATTAATGACGTTGTGATAGTTTCAGGCGCACACCAGAGTGACTCAGCCATACACATACATGTATCCATTCTCCCCTTCCCTTCCAGGCTGCCACATAACATTGAGCAGAGTTCCCTCTGCCATACAGTAGGTCCTTGATGGTTATCCATTTTAATTATAGCAGTGTATACATGTCCATCCAAACTTTCTCACTATCCCTCCCCTGCATTCTTTCCCCAGCAACCATAAATTCATTCTCTAAGTTTTTGACTCTCTTTCTTCTTTGTAAGTTCATTTGTATCATTTCTTTTTAGATTCTGTATTTAAGGGCTATTTCTCTTTCTCTGTCTTATTTCACTCCGTATGACAATCTCTGGGCCCATCCATGTTGCTGCACATGGCATTATTTCATTTTTAAAATCACTAATATTCCATTGTATGTATGTACTACATCTTCCTCATCCATTCCTCTGTGAAGGGACATTTAAGTTGTTTCCATGTCTTGACTATTGTAATCCGCATCTTTTTTTATTCAATCCTTTAACTCCTACCGTTTTTGCTTCTTTTTATATTTAGAAATTTTTTCAGTTACTAGGTACTTCCACATTTCAAAATCCTTGAAGTTTGTATTGTGCATAATCTATCAGTAAGTCTCATAGAAGTTGATTTCTCCCAACTTTGAGACCATCTCTTTGGTTTCCACTTGCCTCGCTGCATATCCTTTCTGTCTCCTTTCCTTATCTCCTCCTATCATTATTGGGCTTTTATACAACTCAATACAGAGATGCCTTCTTCCTCTACTCTCTCCCTAGATAATGTCATTCATTATCAAGGCTTTAGCTGCCATTTGTATTTTGACAGATATTAAAGTATCTTCATTGAAGGCATCTCCTTGATGCTCATTATGTTCACATAGATATTTCATATTCATTTTAATTTCATATTTCACCTTTGCTTAAATATTTCATAAACACCTTTCCTTTCCCGCAGTTCCTCTTTCAGTCTAGTAAATAATCCACCCAGTTGATCAAACTAGAATCTTGGGAAATACCTCAAGCCATAATTATGTAATTGGAGTCTCTGCTAAGGGTTTATTTTATATACTTTTAATTAAAATTATGTTTAGAATAATTTCCAAGCATTGAATTACAACTTCACATTAAATATAGAATAAAAGGACAAAATCATACTCTTTAATGACCTTTGCCATTGACAACTTTGTGCCTCCTCTCTCTTTCCTCTGCCTCTCTTTGGTCCAGATCTGCATCTAGGAAAATAAATTAATACTGCATCTTTACAGAACCTTTTGGTAGAAGTAACCAGTTCACAGGCTGTGCTGTGGGCTCACCTGCACTGCCTTTTGAAAAATATATCACTAATCAAAAGTGTTATACTCTTCTGTTAGGTTTGAGAACAGTAAGATTTCCCTTTTTTATGTTTTTCAGTGATAAAGCACTTTAAGAAATGAACCTGTGCCAAATAAGTGGTATGGTAGGCAAGTCCAAAGTTGAACCGTTGTTTTTTTCATGCTATTTGCACAAAATCTGTTCATTACCCCACTGGGATGAGTCACATATTATTCATTGTGGATAATGAAATTCATCTCAGGCGTTTATCAGTGTTGTTGCCTGTCCTGAGCACATGTCCTGTTTGATGCTAGATGAAATGTTGCCTCTGAATTATTTTGAAGACCTTGGCTATCTACTTATAGCAGGAAAACTGGAGCATTTCAGCTGTGTGAGACCTTGGCAAATATTTGACATAATACCCGAGACTTCAATTTTGGCATGGTATTATTTTTTAGTTATTTAGAGCTATGGGGTTGCACAGAGTCGGACATGACTGAAGCGACTTAGCAGCAGCAGCAGAGCTTAAAATAATAAATATTACCTGTGGTGATAATTTTGGTTTTTAAATTCTCTTTAAATAGTAATGAAGAAACCTGTATAACCTTTTCTCTAATGTTTTATGTCAAATTTTTATTAATGTTTCAGTGCTTATGTCTTGCATACAAAGTATACATGCTTTTCTTCTTCTTCTATTCAATAGTTGAAGAACTTTTGATTATAAAAATGTTAAAAACCAAAATTATTACCATAAGCAATGTGTGACTCTTCAGTTTTTAATCAATTGAAATCTAGAATCAAATTCTAGAATTGTAGCAAGCATTTCAGCTTGGTAATCATTTATTGAGCACTTCCTATGTAGCTGGCACAGACACAAATAACTCGACAAGGTCAGCATTAATGGCATGAAGGATGCAGTCCACCTGCTGGCTTGCTTGGCAGGCATTGCTAATTTTTAACTATAATCTTTCAAAATGAATTCAGAGGCTGTCTTCTTTGCAGTCAGTTTCAATATAGGTCACTTTCATGCCGGGCACATCATATTTACAGTTTCAGTTTTAGCAGGGTCAAGATTTGTGAAGGATCTGAGATTTTTCTCCTACTTGCAAGCCAATAGATGATCTTGTTACCTTTTCATGGAAGCTAGAAAGAGACATGAAACTCCCAGGTCAGAGACAAAGAACTTTATTACTGAAGGTATAGCATGCAGCATGAGCATCAGTATTTTCTTTTTTTTTTTGTATAATCAGTATGTTTTATGCTCATTTCCTCAGACCCAATCCTCATAAGAAAAAAGGGCAGATGATACCTGCACAGTAGTTGTGTTAGAACTCTAAGCCTAGGGAATACATGGGAAATAAGCCTGCTTGCCCTTTGTGTCAGGGGGAGAAATTATTTCTGTTTTTCAGGCCTGTTGCTACACAAAGATCTTTGAAAAGATAGACTTTAACAAAGGGTAGTCTGTGCCTTTACTTATAAGACATGTAGAAACACAGAAGACCCAAGGAAAATTGTCTCCCAACAAACAGAATGTTTTGTCTCTCAAAGTATAAATGATAAACTCAGGATCTCATCCTCTTCAAGCTATTCTGTATCACATGTTCTTCTCCAGAAGACAGAAAGATGATTAAAATTGTACTTTAACAGTTGAATCAAGGTACTCTGTGTACAAACAGGGAGCAATCTAAGCAACCAATTTAAGACGGAGCAATGGAAGTTAATAATCTTTAGTTTTCATTTGGCACATAAGGACTGTACCTGAATTGGGGGCATGTATCTTTTTAGTACTAAAATTAATGAGCATAAAGGCCATTTGAAGTTTTGATGATTCTTCTTTTTGACCGGTCCTGCTATGAAATGCAGATCTCAGTCTTGCTCTCTTGAAAAATTTGTCAAATCAGTATCTTTTTTGTTATTTTATTACAGACGTTTCCCAATATATACAAAAATACGGAAAAGAGTATAATGAACCATATGTATACATCATTCAATTTAATCAGTTTGTCAACTCATGGCCAATCTTGTTCTCTTTCTCTGTCTCCCTTTATTATTTTAAAGAGATCTCAGACATCACATCATTTTATTTGGTTTATTTCTTAAAAAGAGCTATTTTTGCTGTTTTCCTCTTTTTGCCCATTGCATTGTGATGTTGATTCTGACATCTTTGCGTATTTGCAAACCTGTCTGCACAATTGTTTATTTGAATCTTGTTTGGGGGCTAGATATATAGGTATGTTATACTGTATTTTTGCCATATTTTTATTCTTTAACTGCCCTCTCTTTACTCATGAGGATGGGAGTCCCAATATGATCAAATTTGGACACTGAAGGAAGAGGATCTAAAGCTTGAATTTTTCCTTTTGATAAAGACAAATCCTAGTTTTGGATAATTTCTTTATAACCCAGCAAAGATGTTGGTCTGCCTTTCTCTCATGAGATATACGGCCATGAAATTCCTTTAGATCTGCTAGGATGACTGGTACTTCTGAAAATTCCAATGCTGCTGCTGCTGCTGCTAAGTTGCTTCAGTCGTGTCCGACTCTGTGCGACTCCATAGACGGCAGCCCACCAGGTTCCGCCATCCCTGCGATTCTCCAGGCAAGAACACTGGAGTGGGTTGCCATTTCTTCTCCAGTGCGTGAAAGTGAAAGTGAAGTCGCTCAGTAAGGGTCCAACTCTTCGCGAACCCATGGACTGCAGCCCACCAGGCTCCTCTGTCTCTGAGGTTTTCCAGGCAAGAGTACTGGAGTGGGTTGCCATTGCCTTCTCCGGAAAATTCCAATAACCTTCCTTAATTAATCAGTTCATCCAAGCCACGGATCAGTCTTTATGTTTCCGTCTGAGCCTTTTCCTGTTTATCTACAGCTTTAGGAATGAGTTGCCAGAAGATGAAAGTAGAGCTCAGACTTAAAAATAGAGCCGGCCCCATATTCTATAGAGACTTAGGTCTGTATGTTGTGATACAAAGAGATACTAGTAGAACTTCTGACTTGGTACAATTCTTTATGATAATCTCTCAGAAGTACAAAGCAAGGCTTCCTTTCAACTTTAGAGCAGTCTCCTGGGAGACAGTGACTTGTCTGTAAAAATTTAACTGCTAATTCTTGCAGTGAAGACCAGACATAGAGAACAGACTTACAGACGTGGGGCAGTGGGGCAGTGGGGAGGAAGGAAAGTGTGGGATGTATGGAGAGAGTAACATGGAAACATACATTATTACCATATGTAAAATAGATAGCTGATGGGAATTTGCTGTATGACTCAGGGAATTCAAACTGGGGCTCTGTAACAACCTAGAGGGGTGGGATGGGGAGGGAGGTGGGAGGGAAGTTCAGGAGAGAGGGTACATAGGTCTGCCTATGGCTGATTCATGTTGATGTTTGGCAGAAACCAACACAATACTGTAAAGTAATTAGCTTTCAATTAAAAATTTTTTTTAAAAAAAGAATTAAAGTGGGGACATCAGAGATAGTTAAATGATAATAAAGGAATATCATAAAAAAATTTAGGTGCCAATTTTTTACATAGAATTATTTTAAATTTGTGGCTCAAACGTTATCCTATAACCCCATAATACATAAGCCAACTTTATGGTGATTACAGTGGGACAGGAGATGGTGATGCAAAAAGGAAGCAATCTTCCCTTAAGGATGAGGTAGTTGATTGTATCCATGGTGATAAACTTAATAAATCTACTGTATAGAAAAAAAAATTCTCACAGATTGGAGTCGCTAAATAAGAGGAAAGAACCAAGGAAGCTGGAAAGGTGAAAAATGGAGTGTTTGGCAAGGGATTGGGAGTTCAGGACTCGGGTCTGGAGTGGTGAGAGTTTAATGGCATCTGCCTTAAGGAATCAGATAAATTTTAGGGATGGAAGAAAATCATCGCCACTGCACCCTTGTGCAAAGGCACTGGCATGTAGCCATCAGAGGACTGAAAACAATGTGAAATAACATTGGTGACCTTGCTTTGTTCAGTCTTCATTTATTCCTATTGCTGTTTGGTTGGGTTTTTAAAGCAGTTCTTTTTGGAGAGTACAAATTTTTTCTTGTGAAGCACACCAGCAACTTTTACAGTATATCTAGTCAATAAGGAAATTTTTTTCCTTTGGTTTTCAACACATTTTCACATGTACTACTGTAGAACTTTTAGGAAGAAAATTCAAGATTATTTCATATATACAGTACAGTGACACTTATAGATAACTTAATTTCCTCTTTTTGGTATCAATGTAGGTAAGAATTTTAAGAAAATGACTCTATGTTCATGCTGATGTCTTTGATAACATGTGATCTGTGGCAAACTTGTTGTGAATCTATCATGTGTTATATTTAATTTTTTTTCTTAGTTCTCTGCCACACAAAATATTCTATAAACATTTTTCATTAAAAAATCAACAATTACCAGTTAATAATTTTGCATGTGACAGTTTTATCTTTTATTCCTCTTCACAGGAAAACACAACACGATCTTTAAATAGAATATTAAAAGATCCCTTTTCAGAGAGCACCAGCCGTGTTTCTCCAATAGCTTCTAATAATACTAAGAAGGGGAGAACAGTGCACTGAATCACAGTCTCGCAGTGTTATACAATCGCTTAAGGTCAGTTACATAAGGAAATAGACAAATAAGGCAAAAGCAAACTTCTGCATTTGTGAAAGAAAAAAAGAAAAAAACAACCAAGGTACATAGAATGGAAATGGCAATCGGTTCAGAGTTGGCTGCATTCAGGATCTTATTCATCACTCATCAGCTTTTCAGGTTGCTTGTTGCAGTAAGGTTTTTTAGGTTATTTATACCCTTACAATTGCAGAGGGAATGTGAGGAGAAATTTCCAGTAATTAAATACAATCTTATTGATTTCTTAAGACCTTTTTCTTCAGGCACTTACTAGGTCTCAAGATCTTGAGATAACTGACTTCCAAGGACTGGGAGCAGAAAGCCCAGATGTGAAAGGATCAGCTTTATAATATCCTCTCCCCCAACATTGCATAAGGAGGGAACTGGTGGGGCAGGGTACTTGAAGTTAGAAAGTATGGGCTGGGGCCCTAGCCTGCTGATTCATCCTGTGATTTTTGACAAATCACGTGTGTTCTCTCAACCTCAGTTTCTCCTCCTTTACAACATGTGAACAGTATCACATGCTCAAATCAAAGGGTTGTGGAGAAGGTAAAATGAGATAACCCATGTGAAAATGCTTTATAACCTCTAGAGTGCATACAGATAGGATATTTTTGTTCTAAAATTTGTAGTTTTGTTCTAATGAGGCATGCAAGTAAAGGCTTCCTTGGAGAAAGACAGTTGGGGTGGTCATGGATTTTAACTTAATCTTTTTTAAGTCCTACCCTTGAATGTGATCTTCTCACTTGCTAAAGGGATTAAGGGATGCACTTACAGGGATGTATTTTTTTCAGCAACTTGTATACAGTTTTCAAAAGATCTTGGCAATTTACTCTCTGTTCCAGCTCTTCAACAACCTGAAAGAAAAAAACCTATGACCCTTTGTCCTCTAAGCCAAACATAGGCTATGCCACAGACCTCCGGTTGGCCCTCCATATGTATGGGTTCTACATCTATGGGCTCAACTCACTGTGGATCCAAACTAATTTTTAAATATCATAGGAAGTTCCAAAAAGCAAAACTTGAGTTTGCCACACAAGGCGATGGCACCCCACTCCAGTACTCTTGCCTGGAAAATCCCATGGATGGAGGAGCCTGGTGGGCTGCAGTCCGTGGGGCCGCTAAGAGTTGGACACGACTGAGCGACCTCACTTTCACTTTTCACATGCATTGGAGAAGGAAATGGCAACCCACTCCAGTGTTCTTGCCTGGAGAATCCCAGGGACAGGGGAGCCTGGTGGGCTGCCGTCTATGGGGTCGCACAGAGTCGGACACGACTGAAGTGACATAGCAGTAGCAGCAGCAACTATTTACATAGCGTTTGTGTTATATTTACAACTATTTATATAGCTTTTTCATTGTATTAGGGATTGTGAGTAATCTAGAAATGATTTCAAGTAAACAGGATATATGTAGGTTATATGTAAATATTATGCCTTAAATTTTTTTTTTTTTTTATGTGGACCATTCTTTAAAAAATCTTTAATGAATTTGTTGTAACATTGCTTCTGTTGTTTATGTTCTGGTTTTTTGGCTTGAGGCATTTGGTATCTTAGCTCCATGACCAAGGATCTAACACATATCCCTTGTATTAGAGGGTAAAGTCTTAACCCTGGACTGCAGGGGAAATCCCAGTACTTGGCCTTTTTCTATAAGGGATTTAAGCATCTCTGGATTTCAGTATCTGCACCCCCACCCTTTCCCCCACCTCCAGTGGAACATCTGTACTCCTGTTTCATCAAATTATCAAAAATACACAATCCAATTGTGCACACAATCCAGTAGCATCTGGGGAAACACACAAGGGCTATTTGGGGTCATACTTAATCTTGTTCTGGTTGTGTTAAAGTCATGCATCTTGTTTAGAATTCAAGAGAATATTGGGGGCAGTGGAGAAACCAAGAGATTCAGAGATTCCTATAATTCTTTATTAATCTTTCTTTTACCCAGAGATGTGTGAATCCAAGACAGCCTGAAAAGCAAGGGCACTCTATAAGGCATCGTGATCTATTTCCATCTTCAGAGAGGTGAGAGGGAAGCTTTAAGAGGTAAAATGGCATATTTCTTCATTGGACAGATTAGTGATGACTTGACCTCTTACCCATTGTTTCCCCATCTATCTCCCATGAAGTGATGGGATCGGATGCCATGATCTTTGTTTTCTGAATGTTGAATTTTAAGCCAACTTTTTCACTCTTTTCTTTCACTTTCATCAACAGGCTCTTTAGTTCCTCTTCACTTTCTGCCATAAGGGTGTTATCATCTGCCTACCTGAGGTTATTGATATTTCTTCTGGCAATCTTGATTCCAGCTTGTGCTTCATCCAGCCTAGCATTTCTCATGATGTACTCTGCATATAAGTTAAATAAGCAGGGTGACAATATAGCCTTGATGTACTCTTTTCCCAATTTGGAACCAGCCTGTTGTTCCATGTCCAGTTCTAACCGTTGCTTCTTGACCTTCATACAGATTTCTCAGGAGGCAGGTCAGGTGGTCTGGTATTCCCATCACTTGAAGATTTTCCACAGTTTGTTGTGATCCACACAGTCAAAAGCTTTGGCATAGTCAATGAAGCAGAAATAGATGTTTTTCTGGAACTCTCTTGCTTTTTTGATGATCCAGTGGATGTTGGCAATTTGATCTCTGGTTCCTCTGCCTTTTCTAAATCCAGCTTGAGCGTCTAGAATTTCATGGTTCACATACTGCTGACGCCTGGCTTGGAGAATTTTGAGCATTACTTTGCCAGCATGTGAGATGAGTGCAATTGTGCAGTAGTTTGAGCATTCTTTGGCAATGCCTTTCTTTGGGATTGGAATGAAAACAGACATTTTCAGGTCCTGTGGCCACTGCTGAGTTTTCCAAATTTGCTGGCATATTGAGTGCAACACTTTCACAGCATCATCTTTTAGGATTTGAAATAGCTCAACTGGAATTCCATCACCTCCACTAGCTTTGTTCATAGTGATGCTTCCTAAGGCCCAGTTGACTTCTCATTCCAGGATGTCTGGCTCTAGGAGAGTGATCACACCATCGTGGTTATCTGGGTCATGAAGATCTTTTTTGTACAGTTCTTCTGTGTATTCTTGCCACCTCTTCTTAATATCTTCTACTTCTGTTAGGTCCATACCATTTCTGTCCTTTATTGAGCCCATCTTTGCATGAAATGTTCCCTTGGTATCTCGAATTTTCTTGAAGAGATCTCTAGTCTTTCCCATTCTGTTGTTTTCCTCTATTTCTTTGCATTGATCACCAAGGAAGGATTTCTTAACTCTCCTTGCTATTCTTTGGAACTCTGCATTCAAATGGGTATATCTTTCCTTTTCTCCTTTGCCTTTTGCATCTCTTCTTTTCTTAGCTATTTTCCAGTAGTCATGTATGGATGTGAGAGTTGAACTATAAAGAAAGCTGAGTGCTAAAGAATTAATGCTTTTGAACTGTGGTGTTGGAGAAGACTCTTGTGAGTCCCTTGGACTGCAAGGAGATCCAACCAGTTCATCCTAAAGGAAATCAGTCTGGAATATTCATTGGAAGGCCTGATGCTGAAGCTGAATCTCCAATACTTTGGCTGCCTGATGCGAAGAGCTGACTCATTGGAAAAGACCCTGATGCTGGGAAAGATTGAAGGCAGAAGGAGAAGGGGACAACAAAGGATGAGATGGTTGGATGGCATCACCAACTCGATGGACATGAATTTGAGTAAGCTCTGAGAGTTGGTGATGGACAGGGAAGCCTGGCATGCTGCAGTCCATGGGGTCACAAAGAGTCAGACACGACTGAGTGACTAAACTGACTAACTGACCTCTTATCTAAAGTTGTATCTGGAAAATCTGAAATTAAGAGATGCTATAATTCGAGGCATGATACAAACAAGATCCTCCATTTAGTAATGAGCAGCTAAGGATTCATGTAGGAAGCATTTGGCCTGAATTATATCAATAATGACAACAGTCCTCTGACTTTGCATGTATAAACCGACACTGCGTAAGTCTAATCTAGACATCAGAACCATGTTGCCAAGCATTCAGGTACTGGACCAACATCCCATTAAGTCTTTGAAGGTTCACAGGATGGAGCCACTCTTGACTTGGTTTACTTTCATCCTTAACTCCCTGTGAAAAACAATACTGGAAAGAGCAAATAAATGGAAGGCTGGCTTTTGATCTCAGTCTGTATTCTAATTCTAGTTGCAAATTTGCATCATTGGTTTCACATTACTGAGTTAAATGGTTTTCTCCTTTTGTCAGGTCGAAATATTAATACTGGCATTTCCTGGCATGGCACATAATTAATTTAATGAACACAAATTAATACAGGCACAGGGACAGCACCACCACATCTCTGCTTCCACCAAAAGCTGCGTTTCCCAATGAATAAATCATGATTAGCCCATCACTAAATGGATGTGTTCCATCTAGTACAGATTTCAGCAAATGTAAAGGCCACAGCACATCCAACTACACATACATGTATTAGGAAAGTGTCACTGTCTTTGGGGACAGGGGTGAGAACCAGCCGTCAGCTTTGTCATCATCTCTGGCTTCTGCTGGGACAGCTGAATGGACATGTTTAGCATCCTGGCCTGGGGGCATCGGTGAGGAAAAGCAAAAGAGGCAGAGCTTTGGGGACAAGAATGGTTTGGGTTTGAATCTTGACTTTCTTATTTACTATACCTGATACAACTCCACTGGGCCTCCTTTTACTCTGTGAAATAGAAATACAATACTTCCATGAGATGAAAGTGAGTCTGAAAGGTAAAGTGCCTAGAAACATGTATGACCCAGAAATGACACTCAGTATGTTGCAGGAAGGGGGATGCCTTCCGGGGTCCGAAAAGGGATTCTTGTCTAACACTTGGAAATGAATGGTCTGAGGAGGCACACATGCTGACAAGTCAGAGACTTTGTTGGAAAAGGGTGCCTGGGCGGAGAGCAGGAGGGTAAAGGAACCCAGGAGGACCACTCTGCCAGGTGGCTCACAGTCTCAGATTTTTATTGTGATTGGATTAGTTTCTGGGTTGTCTCTGGCCAATCATTCTGATGCAGGGTCATTTCTGGTGACACATGCCTCACTCAACCAAGATGGATTCCAGCAAGGAGGATTCTGGGAGGTGGAAAGACATATGGCATCTCCTTTTGACCTTTCCTGAACTCTTCTGGTTGGTGGTGGCTTGTTAGTTCTGTGTTCTTTACCAGGACCTCCTGGTACAACAATTCGCACAAATGGCTACTGTGGTGCCTGGCCAGTGTGGGCAGTTTCGGTCAGTGTGTTTCCCCTAATGACTGTACATGGCTTCCCTTCTCTTTGAACATGTCACTACAGGAAGAGGAATGGGAGAGCTTGAGGTGGCTGAAGGTTAGTCTATCCACTGAGGTATCATAGAGTCCTCTCTGTCACAGGAGAGTGGACCCTGGGATCTGAGTTTGAGCCATCCCTGTGGGTCCACTCCAGTCCTCTTCCTCCATTCTTCACTCCAACTGGAAACTCACTATCAGGTAACATCAGGGCCTGTGATATCAGGAACCCAGGAGCCCCTATAAATGCAGGTGCATTGTTCACCATCCTTTGTCAGCCAAGGAAAAATTCTTCATTAGTTCTTTTCAAAAAGGCTTGGCCTGAAAGAGAACTTGGGGAATTTTCAGGAAGGGGAGATTGATACTTGAGTTTGGCACCATCTTGCTTCTCTTCATGATTCCCCTTCCAGCACAACTTGTGGTATTTTTTGGCATCGTAAAGTCACCCCACTGCTGCAAACTAACTTTAAATACTTCAAAAGCAACCTGCTTTCCTCCTCATGTCCCCCAAACACCTTCAATTTATTCTGATCTCAGGTAGATTTTAATAGGAAAGCAAACTGATTATACTAAGTCACGATTTGACTCAGCCAATGTTTATTGTTGTTTGTTCTTGGGACTGTGCTCAGTCCTAGGGATAGAACAATGAACAAAATATGGCCCCTGCCTTCAAGGAGCGCACAGTCTAGGGATCAGAGCCCCATGTGGAAAGAACCAACATAATCGCAGGAGCTATTAATAAGTACCACTGTAAAGAAGGTGGGGGCTTCCCTGGTAACTCAGATGGTAAAAGTGTCTGCCTACAATGCGGGAGACCTGGGTTCGATCCCTGGGTCAGGAAGATCCCGTGGAGAAGGCAATGGCAACCCACTCCAGTACTCTTGCCTGGAAAATCCCATGGATCAAGGAGCCTGGTAGGCTACAGTCCATGGGGTTGCAAAGAGTTGGACACAACTGAGCAACTTCACTTGTTTTCATAAAGAAGGTAGATGTCAGAGACCACACCAAGAGCCTTCCAGTGTGTTACCTTATTTAATCCTCACAGTGTCCATGAGAGAGAGGTTTAACACCTCCACATTTATGGATCAAGAAATACCCAGACAAAGATTTTGAGTAAAATAACGTATCTTAATGGCACAGCAGAGAAAGGAGTGACTTGCTCTGCCTGGGAAGTAGGAAAATTTTCACAGAAAAAGTGGCATTTAACATTAACTGAGGATTAGAATGAGACATCTGGCTGTGACTGAGACATTCAATGAAGAAGTGTTCAGCACTGAAAGATGTTAAGTGGGTTGCCTCCCTCCTTAAAAAAAAAAAAAAAAAAATTTCTCAGAAATGCCCAAAGAGAAAATGAGACTGACTATGTGGGGAGAGGTCTTCAAATCAAGTAACCCTGACTCAACTGCCCTTGAGATTTACTGCTACTAGAATATTTGTATTCTTATCTTTACTACCAGCTATGGCCAGAGAGTGGACATGGACCATTGCACAGGGAATCAACGTGCAAAACTTTACCGGATGTTTTTGGAGGATGAATATAAAGCAGGAAGTCGAAGAGTTGAAGAGCATGGTAAGTGACCAAGTATTGATTTTCCAGTCCTACTATAGATTCTTCATTATCTGCCGGGCCTCCCTGGTCTTGACCAGTGCCCCTGTCTTCCAGTTTCTGAGGGAAAGGAGGAATGTAATTGCAATAAGCAACAATTAGCAAACATAAATTGTCTAGTTACATAGACCACACTCCCTCTAATGTCTTCTAGTACTTTTCTACTAGTTTATCCCATCTCTTCAAAACCTCTGGCCTGTCGTTTCAGGGGAGTTGAATGGAATCTCTCTCTTATGGTGATAGTTTTGAATAGTCTTCCTTGCTTGTTTAACCCTGTCTAGTGCAAATTTGCTTTGACAACATGCACACATGAGGCAACCTGAAATTCCAGGTGAAACAACCATCATGTAAACTTTACAAGCAATGCAGACTCCATTTGGGAAATTAAACACAGTGTGATTGGGCTCCTGGTGGAGTGTAAGAATGAGATTCCTTTATACAGGTTTTTTTTTTTTTTTTTTTTTTTAGGGTAGCATTGAAACTGTGAGCTTTGGAGCCATGAAGGAATGTTATTTACTTCAGAAACCACACTGTTAGCTTCTGAGGTAAACAATATTTACTCAGTCATTAGACCGAAAATGCAATTGATGCCTTTTAATTCTGTAATCACCTATAAACAAAGCAAAGAATACTTAACTGTGGTTACAGAATAATGTTTTCAACCTTGATAATGTGAAGTGTGGAGGTGGAAAAGGGAAGGAGGCAAGTAAGGATGAAGGTGGAAGTATAAATATGCTGCTGCTGCTACTGCTGCTAAGTCGCTTCAGTCGTGTCCGACTTTGTGCGACCCCATGGACTGCAGCCTACCAGGCTTCTCCGTCCATGGGATTCTCTAGGCAAGAACACTGGAATGGGTTGCCATTTCCTTCTCCAAGTATGAATATAGCTGATGGGAAAAACAAAAGTAAACACATTTTCAGTTCAGTTCAGTTGCTCAGTCATGTCCAACACTTTGCAACCCCATGGATGCACGCCAGGCCTCCCTGTCCATCAAAAACTAAAAAAAAAATCTAATAATATTGGATTATATTGGGGAATGGGAAGAGTATATAAATTTTAAGCATACTAAATACAGTTATAGAGTGATAATTTTTAAAGTTAATAAAGTGAAAAGTGAAGTCACTCAGTCGTGTCCGATTCTTTGCAACCCCATGGACTGTAACCCGTCAGGCTTCTCCATCCATGGAATTTTCCAGGCAAGAGTACTGGAGTGGATTGCCATTTTCTTCTCCAGGGGATCTTCCTGACCCAGGGATTGAACCCGAGTCTCCTGCATTGCAGGCAGATGCTTTACTGTCTGAGCCACCAGGGAAAGCTAATATATAACTTTGGTCTTTAAAATGTAAGTATGGTATTTGAAAACAAAGAGAAGAACTAAAATCAGAAATTAGATTATTGCCTCTGAAAAGGATTTTAGGGGTGAAGATTTTAGTGTGATGAAAGAGCTTTGTTTTATTATGAACATTTTTGTGCTATTTAAAATTTTTAACCATGCCATTTATTATTTTGATAAAATACTACATTTGTGTATTCATTCTTCAGATTTTCTCTTTGTCTATCTTATGCTGGTACTTTTCTTTCATGAAACTCTTGCCCCAAGGCAGCCTCTGAATCTCCGTGGTCCTGTTCCCCTTTGAATCGTCCTCAGAGTCCTTAGATCTTTCTCCTATTCTTGATGAAGTTAGTTCTTTCTTTTCCCCACAAGTGCCTCCCATTCAGCAAACAAAGAACCCATCTGGTACCAGAATCCACCCTTCCTGGAGGGCAGCAGGGAATTATCAATAACAAAGGCAACAAAAGATGCCAGAACTAAAATTTCTTGTCACAATTTTTTCTTTTTAACAATCATAACTTGAAAGCCTCAATTGTCATGATAATTCTTGGAGCATTTGAAGATTGCTAATTGGCTAATCGGCTGCCCTGTTCACCTCAGTTATCTTTTTCCCTGAAATCCTCTTTTCTTTAAGCTAAATGGTCTCCAGGTTTTCAACTCTTTGTCACAGGCTTCTTTAACCTCTTTGTCATATTCTGGAAACTTCTCGATCCCTATGTTTTCCTTTGGACAAATGTCTGTTGATCTCCTGTTCAATGGTTGGCTTCCAGGATGGAACGGAACACTCTCAATATCACACAGAAATACGTGGGAGAGGATGGCTGAACCCCCTTCTTGGATTCAAGGAATTCTTGGGTGGTTTTCTGACTATAAAATTAAATGCCCATTTTTATGTGGCTAAAGCAGTTACACTGTGCTAATTCCAGTTGTCTGGAGTGGATGCTTGTTGGGGAGTGAGTTTTGTGTGATATCTACCAAATATTACTGGGGGGGCGGGCAATGCATATTTGCTGATATAAGGGATGATACTCCTAAGAGAAGCAATGGGAGGTATAATTTTATAGAATGGTATCACTTTTGAGCCTCCTCCTTGTGTTAGTTTATTGCCTGATAATAATTACATCTTTATTTACTTCCGGAAATCCACTGACCCTAACAAACAGTTGTGAGGGTGTACTCCATTGAAGGGCTATCCCTTGGTTGGCAGTGGGTAAGCTGATAGGTGCTAAGGCATCATGGATTTAGAGGGAAAATGGGATTCACTATAAGCTGATACAGGGTGACTGGAGGTTATGCTTGATTGTTGATCTCCAATTAGTGGCTTGGCACTACTTAGGAGGAGGACAGAGAATAAGACGGAATGAAGTTTGTCAAAGGTAGATAGTCTAGGGATTTCCCTGGCTGCCCAGTGGCTACCACTGCATTGTCAGATTACATACTGTAAAGGAAATCATATTTTCTAAAAAAAATGTAACATTAAATTGGTATCATCAACTTTAATCAGAATGGTTCTAGGAATTGTTAATATTTCTGTTAAAAATCTTAGAGTTGTGATCTTAGAATCTTAAAAATTATTGAGCCATTTATGAAAATAACGTTAGCTAACAGTAGTTAAGCACACGATATGTGCCAGAAACTGCTTTTTTAAATGTATTCATTTTAAAAACAATTTTATTGGAGTATAGTTGATTTAAAATACGGTGTTAGTTTCAGGTGTACAACATAGTGAATCAGTTATACATATAACACATATTCTTTTACAGATTCTTTTAATATAGATTATTACAGAATATTAAGTTGAGTTCTCTGTGCTATACAATAGGTCCTGTTGATTATCTATCAATATTTTATATAAAATAGTGTGTGTGTGTTAATCCCAAGCTTCTAATTTATACCCCCCACCCCCATTTCCCTTTTGGGAAATCAAAATCTGTGAGTCTGTTTCTGCTTTGTAAATAAGTTCATATGTTATTTTAGTTGTGGTCTAGGTGCAGACTGGAGAAGAATTTGAAGACATGAGAGAGAATAAGAGGGAAATAACATTTATTAGAGTGGGAGATACTGTCAGCTCAAGGGAGAACTGATGTTGAACAGGGGTCCTTAGTCCACTTTTATACCCAGGATACAAGGAGTGGGATAGAGGTCTTGTGGATTATTTGTTGATTGGATGAGGCATGTATATGGGTGGGGAAAGAGTAGGGCAGATGCCTTCTCCCTATGGGGTAGGAGGGGAGACAGGTTATACTGTTCCATTAATAGTTACAACATGGGGAAGGGAAGGACAATAAGGGTCTGGTTTTTCCATTCCTGCATTCCAAGACCCTCCTTGGTTTTATCTGCTCTTTCGTCCTTGGGTCACAACAATTAAAAAATTATAATCCACATATGAGTGATATCATATGGTATTTGTCCTTCTCTGACTTACTTCACTTACTATGATTACCTCCAGGTCCATTTATGTTGCTGCAAATGGTATTATTTCATTCTTTTTATCACTGAGTACTATTCCATTGTATTTATGTACCACATCTTCTGTATTCATTCCTCTGTTGATCAACATTTAGGTTGCTTCCATTTTCTTGGCTATTGTAGACAGTGCTGCAGTGAACACTGGGGTGCAAGTATCTTTTTAAGCTATGGTTTTCTTTGGATATATGCCCAGGAGTGGGTCTGCTGGATCATATGGTAGTTATATTTTTAGTCTTTCATGGAACCTCCATTCTGTTCTCTGTAGTGGTTATACCGATTTACAATCCAACCATCTGTGCAGGAGGGTACCAGGAACTGTTTTAAGTCCTCCAGATATGTACAGTCATCACCTCCTTAAAATCACTCTACAAGGTAGCACTATGATTATTTTCATTTTACTGATCAGGAATCCACAGTCTAGAGAATCACCACATCTTTTCCAAGTCACACCAAAAGTAAGTAGAACAGGACTTGACTCCATGCCCTATGGTCAGTGCCCAAGTTCTTAGTCATCTGGTTGTACTTTCTTTCAAAGAAAAACTCTGAGGAACTATAGGAAATTGTTAATAAAACATTAAAAGACATTATAAAAGAGATCAAATAGATGATCAGTTGAAATCACAGTCTTTGAAGATGAAGATAGAAAAGAACTCTGAAACCAGATTGGAAATCTGAAGAAAACTCAATACAAGTAGAAAACCTCAATGTTCTGCTCAATATGAAAGATCCTAACATAGAAATGTGGGTCACAGTTAAATCACTGCCATCAATAGGTTGCTTTTTCAGGAGATTGCTGATTATGTTTATAATGGAATGTGTAAGGTATATACAAAACTAAAAGGCATTAATAAAAATTATTAGCCAATAAGATCTTCTAGAAGGGTATAAAGTATGTTGGGAACAACAAAATATTTTTTTTTTCTTCATTATTCACAGAAGAATTTTAGTTCTTCTATTATGAATTCTCCCCTAACCCACACGAATACAATAGCAATGCCTGGAAAGCTCATTAAGATAAATAGTAAACTGCAAAAATAAGAAACTAAAAGTACTGGTGGTTTGGGGAAAAAAAGTTGACATGGATTAAGGAGACCCTGGATACAATAAGGTGGACCTGGTCTGCCCACGACTGGAACGCTGGGAAACTCTTTAGTCTCAGGCTAACCAGGATGGTGGTCCTAGCTAGGTCTGCTTTCATGACTTATAAACCTTGCAACAGCAGACAAATCCCTGAGCCTTTCTAATCCCACTCTGCTCATCTGTGAAGTGAGTCATCCCACCACCTAATGGGGTTGTGTGGGCAGACGTGCTGCTGGGTGGAAGCAGGGTGTGCTGTTGGGGGCCAGGCACAGTGAGGGGACCCTAAGTGTGGCGTTCCTGGTGTGTCACTACCCTTGTCCATAACACTTAAAATTCACGTGTAAATGCCGACATGTCACTCTCGTCAGGAGCTACTTACGGTAGAGGCTGACATAGAGTTTGTGATCAGGAAACCACGCTGGATGAACACATGGGTCAGGGACAAGTTGTCACAGTGTGCACGTCGCTCTCTCCCTCCTCTGTTACCCCTACCCCTCTGCAGCATCTTTCTATATCATTCTCCACCCTCCACCCCTCTCCCCAGATTCTTAGTTTACCAATCCACGCCAAATGGGAGATGGGTGAGAGGTTCCTTGGAGACTAAGATGATAAAAGAAATCCTGGATCTGTGGGTTGGAGGTAGGTGGGGGGCAGGGCATCACTCCCTTTTGTTGTTGTTGTTGTTGTTCTTGACTCAGCAAGTCCTGTCTGACTCTTTGGCGACCCCATGGACTATAACCCGCCAGGTTCCTTGTCCATGGGATTTGCCAGGCAAGAATACTGGAATGGGTTGCCATTTCCTTCTCCAGGGGATCTTTCTGACCCAGGGATGGAACCCACATCTCCTGCATTGGCAGGTGGATTCTCTTCCATTGAGCCACCAGGGAAGTCCCCATCACAGCCTTTGCATGGGGTCTATTTCCACTAGTTCTTTTGCTGCTTTTCGGATGCAATATGCTAAAAGCACATCGATTGTGGAGACTTCTTTTAAGTGGTTGGATGATATTACTTGGTAGAGATGAGGATGTCAATGTAAATATTTACCACTTTACTGCATCTTGTTCCTGATTTTGTAAAACTGAGTATTCCTAGTCAATAAGAAAGAAGGTGGCGGGGGAGGCTGATTGATTTGAGGAGGAAAGAAATGACTTATTTTAAGTGACCAGTAGAGCTAGGATTCGAATAATGCATTTTAAAATTACAGGGTTGAAGCTATGCACTAACACGTAAAGAGAATGATAGCAGTAATTTCACAAATGTCATGTGAGGGAACCGAAGCAATCGGTGGGGCGCAAGCACTCAGTGACCTGAAT
Organism: Bos taurus; assembly: GCF_002263795.3. Classification (NCBI taxonomy): domain Eukaryota; kingdom Metazoa; phylum Chordata; class Mammalia; order Artiodactyla; family Bovidae; genus Bos; species Bos taurus. The sequence continues at coordinate 17,048,189 of NC_037339.1, forward strand.
GCACGGCTTGTATTTGTATTTGCAAACCTGAGGATAATATAAATGTCTCTACTGAGGCAGTGTGACTATGCATTTATTTATCCTTATGGTAGAAATACTCATATTTAAAGTCTTTAAGGCCTATATTAATATGTGAGAATTTTGATCAGAGAAACTGTGCTTAAACACCATGAATATTCGTGCCTACTTCCTAGCTTAACGCTCTCTTTCTTTGGCAGTAGGAGCTTCACTTATGGAAATATCACTATTTGACTTTGTAAATATCTCCTGTCAATAAGAATAGTTTTAAAAGGACTTAACTGTGAAGGAGAGACTTTATATCATGTGCTGGGAAATTACATTAAGGAAACACAAGCCATTCAGTTTAGATTTTGGAAAACAGATGTCACACACACATATAGAGCAGAGTTAAGCAAAAGAAAGCATTCCTTGTTAGGATCTCAAGGTGTCTCTTGGAACTCAGGGGCATCCAAGCAACCAGATTTCAGGAAAGTCTGCCTCTGAAATCTGCTCAATCGTCTTAGAAAAGGATGCTGTTAGTTGTAAGAGAACAGGTGAGAATGTGGGTATTTCAGTGTGGAGCCACCAAAGTTACTAGGAAAATATTAACTCAGATGAACAAATAAACCGCAAACACAAGATTCCTGGGTTTGAATCCATTCTGATTCTTCCTACAGGAAGCCCATTTGAAGAAAAAAAAATTAAAAAAATAAATAAAGGAAAATCACATCACTTTGTCATTTCCTCAAATAGATTTTATTTTTTCTCTGAAGAACATTTTGCTGAAAATAAAATTTATTACCTACACATGGTTTCCTGCAGCAAGTTCCATCAATCATGAAAGTGAAATTATTATTATTATTTAGCATTGTGGCCTATTGTAGTAGCAGTGTGTTCACACATTTTAATGAAAACAACTCACCCTCAGAGTTTCTCATATCTACATGGTTTCCAATAAAGTGAGGGATTATAGTCATATAGGAATTTCTCATTGTAGAGGGGATATTAAAGTCATGTATGTAAGTTAGAGATGATGGTGACTCACACCAGGGTGGTGGCCGTGGATGGTGAGAAGTGGTGGGATTCCAGATAAATTTGGAGGTAGGGTTAATACATTAGATGGGTGGTGTGTAGGAAAGTAGTCACCAAGAACAGTTGTGAGATTTTGGACTTAAATACGGGAAGTTTGAGTTTCCTTTCACTGAGAGAAGGAAGGCTGTGCTTGCAATAGGTGTTTGGTGGCTCTTAGTGGGAGGAGGTCACAGTTTTAGTTTTAGACATGAAAGTGTGTTAGTTGCTTAGTCATGTCTGACTCTTTGTGATCCCAAGGACTGTAGCCCACCAGGCTTCTCTGTCCACGGCAATCTCCAGGCAAGAATACTGGAGTGGGTGGCCATTTGAAAGTATTAGCAAGTAGTCATACAAAATGTATTCATCTCCCTTTAATGCTCCTAAAAAATGCTACTGGAGAGAAAATCCATTAAAATGTAGGAAAGTCAAATGTGGAGACTTAATACTGACTAATTGAACAACAGCTACTTAGGGGATTAAGTGGATGCCATACTAATAAGGAATCAGATATATGTGAGGATGGTGCAGCTCTGTAGGATAGGTTTTAATTAGAAATTAAAAAAAAGAAACACTTATGTTCTCAATGCCTGTCTGCTACTTTACATAACATGCATTATTTATGCTGTCTATATATTGAAGTGTGCTGAAGAAATCTAGTGAGAGAAGTTAGTCATAAGAAGAATGTAGTACTGTTACTTTACCTTGATAAAGAATGTTTCCTAGGGTATCGTAGACCGGCTTACCTCTCTGCTCAGCTGCAATTAATTACGCTGACGATTTTTATTTAATGCTCCTTCTCTCCTGAAAAATCAATATCCATGACCATTAGTCTCCAAGTTGTTTTCATGAGAGGTTTTAGAGTCCATTAGCATGCAAATGAAAAGGAGTGATCCCACACGGATATTTTAAGAATTAAGGGGCTTTTAAAAATTGTTTGCTTTTTCAGAAATAGTCACATTCAAGACACAACTCCAAGTGTTAGCAACACTTCTATTGCGTATTTTGAGAGCTGTTTCCTTGTGGGTGACAGCAGAGAAAACAGCCATTGGGAGGTAGATGAAGCACTGCTGGTCCGGGGGAACTTTGCAGGGGCAGGCAGGCAGCTGGGGTCGGGGCTGCAGGGCATGGGCCTGGGCAAGCTGTGAGGAGGAGGTGAGGCGAGATAGCAGAGAATGTTCTGGAAGGCAGAAGAGGCAGGCAAAAAAGGTGGGAACAAAGGTTGAGGGAAAGCTTCACACCTTAGTGGCCATGTTACTGAGAGTGGGGTCTGGCTGCTCACCACTCAAAAATCAATACCCGAGAGGCAAGGTTGGTGGAGAGGAAAGTTTGCTTTATTTCAGAGACCAGCAACCAGGGTAGGGGCTGGAGCAGACTGGAGTCCACCGGCCGCCCCTCCATGACAATATCAGTGGGCAGGAGCTTGTGAATGTGTATGCTCCTGTGTGTTTGCACTATATATTTTTTAATATTTTTATTGGAGTGTAGTTGATTTGCAATACTGTTAGTTTCATGTGTACAGCAAAGTGACTGAGTTCAACATATATGGATATCGGCTCTCTTTTAGATTCTTTTCCCATATAGACCATTACAGAAGTACAAGGAGGGGGTCTATGTGCAGAAACAGCACAGTCAACCTGAAGGTCATCTTGAAATTGTTCATGTAGTGGGCTAACCAGCATCATCTTGAATGTGTTAAGTAGAGTTAATCTTCAGGCCCAGGGTCAGTTTTTCCTCAACTTCCTTGAGGCCAGTTTTCAGAACTGTGGCAGTTCCCTGCCTAATCCTAACTCTATGCCTGACCCTAACTTCTTTCACCTGGTGGGGTTTCTATGACAGTTGATATGAAAACAGCTCACAGGATATGGCTCAGAGTGTTATCCATAGCCCTTGAGGAGGAACTAAAGGTCCTTGAGTTTGCTTAATGACCAAACTATTATCCTTTGGTCTTGACTGCTTTCCTTTGCTTCTGCATTTTCTGACTTCTCTGATTAAACTTTTTCTTTGGCTAAGTTTTTCTTCAAAGAACAGGTGGAGGACATGGTGAGGAAGGACCATTGGGTCATGCTCCATTTCAGCCATACACCTTAGTATGGTTGAGATTCAGTTCAAATCGTTGGCCTACAGATGATATGAAGATTATTGCATGCAAAGCCATGGACTGTAGCCCCTCCAGGCTCCTCTGTCCATGGGATTCTTCAGGCAAGAATACTGGAGTCTGTTAGCATGCCCTTCCTCCAGGGGATCATCCCGACACAGGAATGGAACTGGGGTCTCCTGCATCACAGGCAGATTCTTACTGTCTGAGCCTCCAGGGAAGCCCACCAAGTCCCTAAGGGGTCCATAGATCTAACAAGATTGGCAACCTCTGGTCTTGGCTGTGGCTTAAGAGCCAGCTCCTTGCAGAAGAAGCAGGTTCTCCTGGGGATGCTTACATACTTCTTCACGGTTCATAACCATGGAGAAGAGGGCAGGAGCCCTGTGCCTGGGACTCTTCTTTTCCTAATAACCTGGAATATGGGGGGAAATTGGGGGAAAAAAACAACCAAGAAAATAAATAAGAATAGAAGAGGAGCAAATCAAAAATTGAGGCATGAAGAGAACCCACTCACTCTGCGGTCTTGTTTCCTCTTTTCTGTCTCCATAGATTCCCTGTCCTCTGCCATGTGTTCCCCAGTCTCTCCTCATCTCAGGCTTGTTTGTTGATTTGCTTAGGCTGTTACAGTGGAATTCGGTTTTTACTGAATTCTCAGCATGAAAACAATCCTTGCTGAAAAAAAAGTGGTATGCAAAACTGTCTCTTCCTTCGATACAAAGGATCTGAGGAGCTTCCATGAGCGAGCCTAATCCCCTTGCTGGTCAGGAAGCAACAGTTAGAACTGGACATGGAAGAACAGACTGGTTCCAAATAGGAAAAGGAGTACGTCAAGGCTATATATTGTCACCCTGCTTATTTAACTTATATGCAGAGTACATCTTGAGAAATGCTGGGCTGGAAGAAACACAAGCTGGAATCAAGATTGCCGGGAGAAATATCAATAACCTCAGATATGCAGATGACACCACCCTTATGGCAGAAAGTGAAGAGGAACTCAAAAGCCTCTTGATGAAAGTGAAAGAGGAGAGTGAAAAAGTTGGCTTAGAGCTCAACATTCAGAAAACGAAGATCATGGCATCCAGTCCCATCACTTCATGGGAAATCAATGGGGAAACAGTGGAAACTGTGTCAGACTTTATCTTTTTTTGGGTTCCAAAATCACTGCAGATGGTGATTGCAGCCATGAAATTAAAAGATACTCCTTGGAAGGATAGTTATGACCAACCTAGATAGCATATTGAAAAGCAGAGACATTACTTTTCCAACACAGGTCTGTCTAGTCAAGGCTATGGTTTTTCCTGTGGTCATGTATGGATGTGAGAGTTGGACTGTGAAGAAAGCTGAGCGCTGAAGAATTGATGCTTTTGAACTGTGGTGTTGAAGACTCTTGAGAGTCCCTTGGACTGCAAGGAGATCCAACCAGTCCATTCTAAAGGAGATCAGTCCTGGGTGTTCTTTGGAAGGAATGATGCTAAAGGTGAAACTCCAGTACTTTGGCCACCTCATGCGAAGAGTTGACTCATTGGAAAAGACTCTGATGCTGGGAGGGATTGGGGGCAGGAGGAGAAGGGGACGACAGAGGATGAGATGGCTGGATGGCATCACCAACTTGATGGACGTGAGTTTGAGTGAACTCCAGGAGTTGGTGATGGACAGGGAGGCCTGGCGTGCTGCGATTCATGGGGTCGCAAAGGGTCGGACACGACTGAGTGACTGAACTGAACTGAACTGAACTGAAGGTGAATGAGGCAGATGTTGTTTAAGCACCACTTGGCAGTTAGGCAGAATCCCAGGGATTAGGAGCTGATATCCTTTGGGCCATCATTTAGCCCAACACAGTGAGTTTGTGAATTTGATTCTCAGAGGGGTATCTTTCTGCAGTGGGCTGACCTCTGAGTTGGAGACAAACAGTGGTCGATTCCTTGGGGACCAAAGACCACCTCGCTGGGCTGAGTGTGTGACAGCCTGGTGACCTTTCTTCCCCCTGAGGCTACACAGCTTTCTGTTTCACCGCATGTCCCCAGTGTTCCTCTGTTTTGAATTTCTATAGGAAGCACTTTCCTTGCAGAACAAATATGCTAGAGCCTAACAAGCAATTGAAGGGAAGTGGAATGCAATGTAATGGCAAGAAATAGTCGAGAACAGGCCACAGGGGAAGATAAGCACCTCATGATGGAAGCCAGGAGAGCATAGATCAAATACATTTAGAACCAGCAATAAAAATATGAGTCAGATCTCATGGAAACTGTTGGTTGTTTTGCCTTGATAAGAAGTGTTATCATAGCTGACACCTACTGAGTGCTACTTGCCAGGCACTGTCCTAAGCATTTAAAAGTATTCATTTACCTGATCCTTAGAAAATCTAAACAGATAATAATTATTTTAATTTTATATGGGGAAACTGCAGAATCCCGTGTGGTGCAGTTGGTAAAGAATCTGTCTGCAATGGAGGCGATCTGGGTTCAATCTTTAGATCAGGAAGATCCCTTGGAGGAAGAACTGGCAACCCACTCCAGTATTCTTGCCTGGAAAATCCCATGGACAGAGGAGCCTGGTGGGCTACAGTACGTGGGGTCACAAGACTCAATCACAACTTAGCGACTAAACCACCACCATGGGGAAACTGAGGCACAGAGGAGTTAGTTAACTCACCCAGGATCGCTCAGCCTGTAAGCAGGACTTGTGATATGAACTGAAGGAATGTAGTCTCAGAGAACCAGTGCCCTTGACCTCAGTGCCACCACCTATCATCTAGTTTTTTTCCTGTGTACCTTTATTTGTTTTTTCTTTCCTGCTAAATTACATCTCTTTAGGGCCAAGAGTTTTGCAAACCAGGTACCAGCAGCCAGAGTGGCACTTATGCACAGTGATGTACATTTTGTGGCATCTGCAGGGCTGATTGATGCTCTTTTTGGTTTTATTTGTCACAAGGCTGCTGCAAAAAAGCAACCTGAATATCACGAAAGAGAAGTCTGGGGTTAATAAGTGAAAGCTTTGCAAACAACAGTATCAACAATCCTGCAGCGAGGAACAGCCTCTGTAGCATTTGTGGTATGTTTTGCCAGCTTCGGGATATGGCTTCAGGACTTTTGATGAAAGAGGTCCTGTGATGGAAGATGTGGCTTCATATACGGGTCACGTTTCACATCGGACTTTCAGAGCATGAATGAAGGTTGACAGAGCTAGAAATAAATAATATTGATGCTTTCATCTAAGCTTCATCTCCATGTAAAGATTATTTTGAATAAAATTTTTGAAGAATGTAAATCTAGAGAAGCAAATGTTTTCTAAGGTGCATCTGGGTAGAGAGGGCTAGAGGATGCCAGGACAAAAGAGATCGATGCTAAAAACTGAGATGAGTTAGGTAGTTTGGACAAATAGAGTTACGTTTTATTTCCCTGAAAGGTCCAATTGAGCTGCCACCACAATGAAATGATTCACAAGAATATAGAAATAATGAAAGGAGCATCATTAAGCCAATCACCCAGATGATCATGGTTCCACAGCTGAAGTTGTAGCAAAATGTGAGAAAAATTTTGGTGATTTCTGTCTTTTAAGGACCCGGGACATTCTGAACATGAAATCTTATCTGATAGCTGCATGAACTGTATTCTTACAGCAAAATCAAATATAACTCTCAATCCCATGGGAGGAATAATAGCAGCATTATAACCAAAGGGAAAATAGGATCTCAGTGTGTATAAATGATTCTATTTTACCTGTTTAACCAAAGATAGTATAGGGTTGGGCTTCCCTGTTGGCTCAGTGGTAAAGAGCTGGCCTGTCAGTGCAGGAGATACAGGAGATGTGGGTTTGATCCCTGGGTTGGGAAGATTTCCTGGAGAAGGAAATGGCAACACATTCCAGAATTCTTGCCTGGGAAACCCCATGGACAGAGACGCCTGGAGGGCTATAGTCCATGGGGTTGTAAAGAGTTGGACCCAACTTAGTAATGAAACAACAACAAAGTATAGCATTAGCCAAAAATTTTATTCAGATTTTCCCATGAGACATAATGGAAAAACCCAGGTGAAGTTTTGGCCAACCCAGTTGTAGGTCTAGGCAGTTAGACTCCTGCCAGTCTCCAGGTTCTCTGTGCTTGGAGGGACCTCAGAAGGTGACTGGATATATCAGAAGGATTCCTTGCCTTCTCTTCCCTCAGGGTTGTGTCTCAGACATGTTCAAACGAGCCCTAGTTCCTGAACAGAGATTGAAAAGCACCAGCCTCAGGCTAATTCTAAATGCCTTCCCTAGCACTGAGCATCCCCATGATCCGTGTGTCCTATCTCCCACTCATTCTCTTCAACTTCTCTCTTCCTTTCTACATTTTTTTTTCCTAATTAAACTTTACTTTGGCATCATTTGCCCCACCACCCCCCCTTTTTTTTTCTCACAACTTTCTCCTTTTATGAGAGTGTAGTTTGAAGCAAGGTGATACAGTGTAGGCAACTTTCAAGCTGACAGCCTCTCAAGGAATTGACTTTAAAACCACGAAGAAGTTTTTGACTGGATCCCTACCTAGGACACTTGCAACTTTATCAGGCTTTTCTACTTCTAATCTGCAAGGCTTCTGAACCTGATTTTAGACTTGGTAACTATGTTGTCTACATATAACTTTGCTTTAAACTACATTTCCAAATAAAGCAGAAAGTCATGAGAAAAGGGGGACACATGCCTGAACATACTTGAATTAGGAAAAAGGGGGGAACAAATTTTGAGTCTTGAAAAATGAGAGAAGGTCTGTTGTTTAGTCGCTAAGTTGTGTCCCGCTCTTTTGCAACCCCGTGGACTGTAGCCCGCCATGCTCCTCTGTTCATGAGATTCTCCAGGCAAAAGTACTGGTGTGGGTAGCCATTTCCTTCTCCAGGGGATCGTCCTGACCCAAGGATCAAAATGTGTCTCCTGCATTGGTAGGCGGGTTCTTTACCAATGAGTCACCAGGAAAGCCTAGAGAAAGACTAGGTGAAGGGAAAGACAGCTTATGATGACACCTGAATGCTGTATGATGGCATTTAGAATTTTTTTTTAATTTTTTTAAAATTTTTTTTTCTGAGTGTCTGAACTGAACTGAACTGAACTGAAAGCTTTGTCGATTTTATCTTCTCAAAGAGCCAGCTTTTAGTTTTATTAATCTTTACTATTGTTTCTTTCATTTCTTTTTCAATTATTTCTGCTCGGATCTTTATGATTTCTTTCCTTGTACTAATTTTGGGGGGTTTTGTTCTTCTTTTTTCAGTTGTTTTAGGTGTAAAGTTAGGTTGTCTATTCGATGTTTTTCTTGTTTCTTTTTTTTTTTTTCTATTTTATTTTATTTATTTATTTATTTTTTAAATTTTATTTTATTTTTAAACTTTACATAATTGTATTAGTTTTGCCAAAAATCAAAATGAATCTGCCACAGGTATACATGTGTTCCCCATCCTGAACCCTCCTCCCTCCTCCCTCCCCATACCATCCCTCTGGGTCGTCCCAGTGCACCAGCCCCAAGCATCCAGTATCGTGCATCGAACCTGGACTGGCATCTCGTTTCATACATGATATTTTACATGTTTCAATGCCATTCTCCCAAATCTTCCCACCCTCTCCCTCTCCCACAGAGTCCATAAGACTGTTCTATACATCAGTGTCTCTTTTGCTGTCTCGTACACTGGGTTATTGTTACCATCTTCCTAAATTCCATATATATGCGTTAGTATACTGTATTTATGTTTTTCCTTCTGGCTTACTTCACTCTGTATAATAGGCTCCAGTTTCATCCACCTCATTAGAACTGATTCAAATGTATTCTTTTTAATGGCTGAGTAATACTCCATTGTGTATATGTACCATAGCTTTCTTATCCATTCATCTGCTGATGGGCATCTGGTTGCTTCCATGTCCTGGCTATTATAAACAGTGCTGCGATGAACATTGGGGTACACGTGTCTCTTTCCCTTCTGGTTTCCTCAGTGTGTATGCCCAGCAGTGGGATTGCTGGCTCATAAGGCAGTTCTATTTCCAGTTTTTTAAGGAATCTCCACACTGTTCTCCATAGTGGCTGTACTAGTTTGCATTCCCACCAACAGTGTAAGAGGGTTCCCTTTTCTCCACACCCTCTCCAGCATTTATTATTTGTAGACTTTTGGATCGCAGCCATTCTGACTGGTGTGAAATGGTACCTCATAGTGGTTTTGATTTGCATTTCTCTGATAATGAGTGATGTTGAGCATCTTTTCATGTGTTTGTTAGCCATCTGTATGTCTTCTTTGGAGAAATGTCTATTTAGTTCTTTGGCCCATTTTTTGATCGGGTCGTTTATTTTTCTGGAGTTGAGCTGTAGGAGTTGCTTGTATATTTTTGAGATTAGTTGTTTGTCGGTTGCTTCATTTGCTATTATTTTCTCCCATTCTGAAGGCTGTCTTTTCACCTTGCTAATAGTTTCCTTTGATGTGCAGAAGCTTTTGAGGTTAATTAGGTCCCATTTGTTTATTTTTGCTTTTATTTCCAATATTCTGGGAGGTGGGTCATAGAGGATCCTGCTGTGATGTATGTCAGAGAGTGTTTTGCCTATGTTCTCCTCTAGGAGTTTTATAGTTTCTGGTCTTACGTTTAGGTCTTTAATCCATTTTGAGTTTGTTTTTGTGTATGGTGTTAGAAAGTGGTCCAGTTTCATTCTTTTACAAGTGGTTGACCAGATTTCCCAGCACCACTTGTTAAAGAGATTGTCTTTAATCCATTGTATATTCTTGCCTCCTTTGTCAAAGATAAGGTGTCCATATATGCGTGGATTTATCTCTGGGCTTTCTATTTTATTCCATTGATCAAGATTTCTGTCTTTGTGCCAGTACCATACTGTCTTGATAACTGTGGCTTTGTAGTAGAGCCTGAAGTCAGGTAGGTTGATTCCTCCAGTTCCATTCTTATTTCTCAAGATCGCTTTGGCTATTCGAGGTTTTTTGTATTTCCATACAAATTGTGAAATTATTTGTTCTAGCTCTGTGAAGAATACTGTTGGCATTTAGAATTTAGACTGGTAACTATTATGCTGATCTAGGCTTTTTTTTTTTTTCCTGATTCTTCTTTTCTGTTCATTATTAATAGTTTTATTAATTTAATGCTTAACTAATGCTGGATTTTTAACTCTCTGAAATTAAGACATATAGATGAGCTGAGCCTGTATTTTCATAAAATATATTACACTCAACAATGGATAAATCAGCCTGTGGATATTTACTGATTTAGATAAACATTGAAAGCAAGCCCACAGTAGCCTTACAAGCAATGTATCAGATTTGGTTCAGCCAGCCCAAAGTACCATGGCGAGGGCATCATATCCATACCTCGAGTCATCCTACACTGCCTACCTGCCCGTCTCCCATCCTCCTGACCAACTTCATGTCTTTCCCAGCTCCTGCCTCAGACTATCTCCTAATTCTGATGGCTCATTGGTTATGCCTGTCTCCATCATCTCAGCTTCCGGACAGCCAGATTGTCAAGTGGCCATAGGTGACCCTTTCATTTGTCAAGCTCTGTACTACTACAACTACTACTTCCCAAAGGATATCTCAGACAGCTGATGCTGGACTCTGCTCAGTACCAATGTTCTGATAAAACTTAACTGAGCCACTGAAATTGCAATATGGGCAGACAGAGGCATAAGTGTATAGGTAGCTAAAACCAAGTTTCAGGACTTTAAAATAAGGACATAATAACCACTCCAGATCAAGTGTGCATATGTTTTTATATAAAATATCAGGAATTCAGGCTGATGCTAAGATGTTAGGAATTCCATCAAATACACAAAGCTTGACTTCCTGGCTGACTTGCCATCATAAGAATATACAGTAAATTCCCAACATATGAACCTCCACGTTGTGAACTTTGAAAGATGCAAACATGTGTCTGGTTCCAGCAAGGAACCAGGACCTGTGCCATCGATGTCAGGCATGAGCGAAATTGCAGCTTGCCCTCTGTCTCCTATTGCTGACAATCCTAAGGCTCTACCATCACCTGCCTCCTCTCCCTCCTCCAGTCAGTATCTCTTCTTGCCTGTTCCCTCGATGCCCCTGCTATGTGCCAGCTGTTTACTACTGAACTTTTCAAGGTACTGTACTATAAGATTAAAAATGTGTTATTTTGTGTGTTTTTTACGTACTATTTGTATGAAAAGTATCATAAACCTATTACAGTACAGTACTATATGGGCTGCCCTGGTGGCTCAGATGGTAAAGAATCTGTCTGCAATGTGGGAGACCTGGGTTTGATCCCTGGTTGAGAAGGTCCCCTGGAGAAGGGAACGGTTACTCACTCCTGTATTCTTGCCTGGAGAATTCCATGGACAGAGAAGTCTGGCGGGCTACAGTCTACGGGGTCGCAAAGAGTTGGACATGGTTGAGAGGCTTTCATCTCACCGTACTATATAGCCGATTGTGGCAGTGGGGTACCTAGGCTTACTTTGTTGGACTTATGAACAAATTGAACTTACACGCTCTCAGAACAGAACTTGTCTCTATGTAGGGGACTTACTATATACATTTTTGAGGATCTTTATTACCTGCATATATGCTAAATATTGCTTCTTCTTCCTTGGCGGACACTGCATGTCTGCTTTTTTTCGCTGATTATGAATTCAGCTCACCCAGCTTCCCAGTAGGCAGAGCCATAGCCACAATATTAACTCTGGCCCATAGGGAGCAGTGGGGAGGACCTGTGGCCGCTTAACAGATGGCTGGAGCCAGCTTTCAATTTCAGTTCCAACAAGGGCCTCAGGCATCACCTCTCGGGAAAGTGTTAAAACAAACTTTTACTATTTTGTGTTTTCAGCTGGGCATCTATCAAAGTTTATGATGTGCCCCACAGGAGTCAGTAAGAGCTGGCCCAGGCTGTGTGTGCTCTGCAGTGGCCTTCCCTTTCTGTGATCATCCCTGCTGCAGAAGCCATTACCAGAATTTAGGAGTGAGATGGTTTCTGGAGGTAAGAAGAATGTTGACCTCATGTGCATGTGCTGATAACAGAGGCATGAGGAAAAAGGAAAACCACCATCCCCAAATACCAACCCCAGCATCCAGAAGACACTTTGAGTTGCTTTCTTTTGCATTACGCATATTTTCCACTGAAACACAAATGACCTTGAAGTACAATGCATTCAGTATAAAATCATTCATTAGCTCCTTTCCTTGGGTACAGCGGATGGAGAGAAGCACCCTTAATTTGTAGGTCAAATTCTATGAACGGTTTACATGTTTAGCAAACTTTATGAATTATAAAACTTTTTACATACATTGCTTTATTTGCTTCTTAGTACAATTATTCATTACAATTATTTACCAGGGCTTCCCTGGTAGCTCAGATGGTAAAGAATCTGCCTGCAGTACAGGAGACTCAGGTTCAGTCTCTGGGTCAGGAAGATCCCCTGGAGAAGGAAATGGCAACCCGCTCCAGTATTCTTGCCTGGAGAATCCCATGGACAGAGGAGCCTGGAGGGTATGGTCCATGGGTTTGCAAAAAGTCAGATATGACTGAGCAACTGAGCACACACAGAGGTCTCCAGGTTACTTAGAATTTCTGTCTAATGTAGCTGCAAATCGGAGGTTCCCATGACAGGCTCCTCAGTTTTGATTAATTTGGTAGAATGACTCATAGGGCAGAGGGAAATATTTGCTTACCTTAACCAGTTTATTGAAGGACATGACGAAGGATCTACCTGATGAGATGCATATAGCGAGGTCTGGGAGGGTCTGGCTGGCAGGAGCCACTGTTCCTGTGGAGTTGGGATGCATCACTCTCCTGGTCTGAATGTGTTCACCAGTCTGGAAGTTCCTCGAACCTCATGCTATTGGGATATTATGGAGATATATCACATAAGCACAATCCATGATTAACTCCATTTCCAGTCCCCCCACTCTCTCTGAAGATGGGGATGGGGTTGAAAATTCATGGCTTGGTCTTTCTGTTGACCAACCCCCCGTCCATCCAGCAGTCCCTCAAGGTCGCTTCTCTTAAGAAGTTATAAATTCCAGGAGTTCTGTGCCAGGAACTTGAGGCAGAGAGCCATGTGTTTATATATTTTCTCTTATCTCACAACCCTAAATCCCACAAGAAAGGGAGACACAAGATTCAAATCTGGGTCTTCTGACCCCAGAGCTTTTGTTTTCTCTCTTTAGCCGAGTTGAAAATTTGGGGTAAGAAAGAAGCAGATGTCCAGAGCAAAGAAAAGTGTTTGAGGGGCTCATGGAGGCAGGGCCAGGCATGGGAAAGGGGTCTGCAGGTCACCGGGAGCTGATTAGAGGGCAGTGAGCCCAGGGGAGAAGGAAGACCACAGCGAGATGGAATGCTCGTGTGTCTAGCAGTGGTGAACCCAGTGTCCAGAGAAATCCCTTCTTGCGCATAACGCCTAAATATTCTTGATAAGGTATTTTTAAACCAAGTCTTTAAGTGCATGAGAGTACTATGTGTACATGAGGGGAGGGGCCAGGTGGTGAATAGCAGGGGGAAGCCAGTAACGAAGAGGAAGTAGTAACCCAGAGAATTGAGTGGCATCACCATCAGCCTGTTTCCTGGGGGAAATCACTTCTCCCTTATAGTTGAGATTCTGGGTCTGAAAGTGTGGGTGCCTTGGAGATAGGTGATAATGCTTGGGAACTGAACAGATGCAAAGTTGGATTAAAGACTCATTTACAAGGCAGGGCCACCAAAGGACAATAGTGAATAAGAAAAAATAGCTCTTCAGAAGCAGTAGAAAAATAATTTCCCTTGATCCCTGATACAAATCAGTCTTCACGTGAGCTTGAAGCTATAGGTCACAGTAAATGTAGTCAGAAACCAAAGCCCCAAACTAACCATGGTCCCAGGTTGACAGGCTTCAGGTGCTTGACAGAAGCAAACTAAAAGCTTTTCCAAAGAAGGATGCTTTCAGACTGGGCAGGTTGCAAAAGAACTCTCACAAACTGCACTCCAAGAAACAGAGGCTCATAATTAAAATCTCTAACAAGCGAGAAGATGAGCCACCCTTAATAACAATCAACAGAAATGTACTGCCAATAAGTAATAGAATAAAACAGAATAAGACCTGCAGGGATGGTTGATATTGAAACTTTGAGAAACAAATTAAAAATAGATATGTTTTATGTAATTAAAGAAAGGAGGTATTAAAAAAAGGATGAGGTATTGAAAGTGTGTAGAAAAACCATAGTATTAAAAATAACCAAGAACATTAAAAAAGGACTATGAATTTCACATAAAAATTACAGTAACTGAAATTACAAACCTAAGGTTTGTGACACAGCTGGAAAGGAATTTGTGAGATAACTTATGTGAACCCATGGGTATATGTATTAAAAGCTACAGAAGGAAGTTATTAAAGAATATGTATAGAATAAGAACATTCACATCAATATTATTAATATGGATTCATATGGACTCATGTAAATATAACTTATTTTGATAAATCTTATTCAACTTTATTATATATCTTAAGTTTATATGTATATAAAATTATATAGATATGTTTAGTGATAACAATGACCAGGAAAAAGACTAATCAACACAAAATTTATGATGGGAATGAGGATACATCTCGAATTTGAGAAGTATCAAATACTGAACTTTGAATACATTGGTTGTGCTCTATTTTAGAATCTTGGTTGGAGGTAAATAGGTGTATTGAATTATTTTTTATGGTGATATCTTTTACACATAACATTCTATTAGTTTAGGTGTATGACATAATGATTCAGTATTTTTACATATTGCATAATGATCACCATAATGTTTAGTTATCATTAATCACCATACATGGTTACATTTTTTTCTTGTGATGAGAATTTTAAGATCTACTCTCTTAGCAATTTTTAAATATACAACACAGTATTATTAACTATAGTCACCATTCTGTATATTACCTCCCCAGGGCTTATTTTATGATAACAAGTTTGTGCCTTTTTAAATACCTTCTCCAATTTTGCTCACCTGCCAACCTCTGCCAACCACTAATCAATTCTCTGTATGTATGAATCCATTTTTTAAAAAGATTCCATATAAGTGGAATCATACAGTATTTGTATATATATATTGTTGCTGTTCAATTACTCAGTCATGTCCGATTCTTTGCAACCTGCTGGACTGCAGCAGGCCAGGTTTCCCCGTCCTTCACCATCTCCCGAAGCTTGCTCAAACTCATGTCCTTTGAATCAGTGATGCCATCCAACTATCTTGTCTTCTGTCATCCCCTTCTCCTCCTACCCTCAATATTTCCAAGCATCAGGGTCTATTCTAATGAGTTGGATCTTCTTATCAGGTGGCCAAAGTATTGGAGCAGCAGTCTGTCCAATGAATATTCAAAAGTGATTTCCTTTAGGATGACTGGTTTGATCTCCTTGTTGTCCAAAGGACTCTCAAGAGTCTTCTCCAACACCATGGTTCAAAAGCAGCAATTCTTCGGTGCTCAGCCTTCTTTATAGTCCAACTCTTACATGACTACTGGAAAAAACCATAGGTTTTAGATGGACCTTTGTCAGCAAATTAGCGTCTCTGCTTTTTAACATGCTGTCTAGGTTTGTCATAGCTTTTCTTCCAAGGAGCAAGCATCTTTTAACTTCATGGCTGCAGTCACCAACTGCAGTGATTTTGGAGCCCAGGAAAATTAAGTCTGTCACTGTTTCCATTGTTTCCCCATCTATTTGCCATGAAGTGATGGGACTGGATGCCATGATCTTAGTTTTTTGAATGTTGTGTTTTAAGCCAGCTTTTTCACTCTCTTCTTTCACTTTCATTGAGAGGCTCTTTAGTTCCTCTTCACTTTCTGCCATAAGGGTGGTGTCATCTACATATCTGAGGTTGTTGATATTTCTCCTTACAATCTTGATTCTGGCTTGTGCTTCATATATATATAAGTGTACATATATAAGTAAATGTGTACATGTTATATATATGTATATGTGTGTACATATATAACTACATGCATGTAAAAGTGAGATCATACAGTATTTGTCTTTCTCTGACTTATTCACTTAGCATAATGTTTTAAGTTCCATCTTTGTTGTAAAAAAATGGCAGGATTTTCATCCTTTCTATGACCATATATTGATTATATTCTTTACAGCCAAAGATGGAGAAGCTCTATACAGTCAACAAAAACAAGACCAGGAGCTGACTGTGGCTCAGATCATGAACTCCTTATTGCCAAATTCAGACTGAAATTGAAGAAAGTAGGGAAAACCACTAGACCATTCAGGTATGACCTAAATCAAATCCCTTATGATTATACAGTGGAAGTGAGAAATAGATTTAAGGGACTAGATCTGATAGATAGAGTACCTGATGAACTATGGACTGAGGTTTGTGACATTGTACAGGAGACAGGGATCAAGACCATCCCCATGGAAAAGAAATGCAAAAAAGCCAAATGGCTGTCTGGGGAGGCCTTACAAATAGCTGTGAAAAGAAGAGAAACTAAAAGCAAAGGAGAAAAGGAAAGATATAAGCATCTGAATGCAGAGTTCCAAAGAATAGCAAGAAGAGATAAGAAAGCCTTCCTCAGTGATCAGTGCAAAGAAATAGAGGAAAACAACAGAATGGGAAAGACTAGAGATCTCTTCAAGAAAATTCGAGATACCAAGGGAATATTTCATGCAAAGATGGGCTCGATAAAGGACAGAAACGGTATGGACCTAACAGAAGCAGAAGATATTAAGAAGAGGTGGCAAGAATACACAGAAGAACTGTACAAAAAAGATCTTCATGACCCAGATAATCACGATGGTGTAATCACTCACCTAGAGCCTCACATCCTGGAATGTGAAGACAAGTGGGCCTTAGAAAGCATCACTACGGACAAAGCTAGTGGAGGTGATGGAATTCCAGTTGAGCTATTTCAAATCCTGGAAGATGACGCTGTGAAAGTGCTGCACTCAATATGCCAGAAAATTTGGAAAACTCAGCAGTGGCCACAGGACTGGAAAAATGTCAGTTTTCATTCCAATCTCAAAGAAAGGCAATGCCAAAGAATGCTCAAACTACCACACAATTGCATTCATCTCACATGCTAGTAAAGTAATGCTCAAAATTCTCCAAGCCAGGCTTCAGCAATACGTGAACCGTGAACTTCCAGATGTTCAAGCTGGATTTCGAAAAGGCAGAGGAACCAGAGATCAAATTGCCAATATCCGCTGGATCATTGAAAAAGCAAGAAATTTCCAGAAAAACATGTATTTCTGCTTTATTGACTATGCCAAAGCCTTTGACTGTGTGGACCACAATAAACTGTGGGAAATTCTGAAAGAGATGGGAATCCCAGACCACCTGACCTGCCTCTTGAGAGACCTATATGCAGGTCAGGAAGCAACAGTTAGAACTTCGACATGGAACAACAGACTGGTTCCAAATAGGAAAAGGAGTACATCAAGGCTATATATTGTCACCCTGCTTATTTAACTTATATGCAGAGTACATCATGAGAAACGCTGGACTGGAGGAAGCACAAGCTGGAATCAAGATTGCCAGGAGAAATATCAATAACCTCAGATATGCAGATGACACCACTCTTATGGCAGAAAGTGAAGAGGAGCTCAAAAGCCTCTTGATGAAAGTGAAAGAGGAGAGTGAAAAAGTTGGCTTAAAACTCAACATTCAGAAAACGAAGATCATGGCATCTGGTCCCATCACTTCATGGCAAATAGATGGGGAAACAGTGGAAACAGTGTCAGACTTTATTTTTTTGGGCTCCAAAATCACTGCAGATGGTGACTGCAGCCATGAAATTAAGACACTTACTCCTTGGAAGGAAAGTTATGACCAACCTAGATAGCATATTGAAAAGCACAGACATTACTTTGGCAACAAAGGTCCATCTAGTCAAGGCTATGGTTTTTCCTGTGGTCATATATGGCTGTGAGAGTTGGACTGTGAAGAAGGCTGAGCGCTGAAGAATTGATGCTTTTGAACTGTGGTGTTGGAGAAGACTCTTGAGAGTCCATTGGACTGCAAGGAGATCCAACTAGTCCATTCTCAAGGAGATCAGCCCTGGGATTCTTTGGAAGGAATGATGCTAAAGCTGAAACTCCAGTACTTTGGCTACCTGATGCGAAGGGTTGACTCATTGGAAAAGACTCTGATGCTGGGAGGGATTGGAGGCAGGAGTAGAAGGGGACGACAGAGGATGAGATGGCTGGATGGCATCACTGACTTGATGGACGTGAGTCTGAGTGAACTCTGGGATTTGGTGATGGACAGGGAGGCCTGGCGTGCTGCGATTCATGGGGTTGCAAAGTGTCGGACACGACTGAGCGACTGAACTGAACTGATGACCATATAATATGCCATTGTGTGTGTACACATGTAAAGTATATATACATATATATATATGTATATATATATACCACATATTTTTTATCCATTCATGCATCAATAGATATTTTAGTGGTTTCCACATCTTGGCTGTTGTAAATAATGCTGCAGTGACTATGGTGGTACAGATATCTTTCAGAGTTAGTATCCAAAGAAAAAGAAAACACTCAGAAGTAAAACTATTGAATCATAATGTAGTTCTACTTTTAATTTTTTGAGAAATCTCATACTTATTTTTATAGTGGCAACACCAATTTACATTTCTGCCAACACTGCATGAAGGTTCCCTTTTTCCACATCCTCATCAAGACTTGGTATTTCTTTTCTTTTCATAGTAGCTGTTCTGACAGGTATGGTCTTCATCTGCATTTCTTTGATGACTGGTGATGTAGAGTACATTTTCATATACCTGTTGACCATCTGTGTGTCTTTTTTTGAAAAATGTTTATTCAGGTCTTCTGTCCATTTTTAAATCACATTGGATTTCTTTTTTGGTATTGAGTTATGTGAATTCTTTATATATTTTGGATATTAACCCATTATCAGATTCACAGGTGGCAAACATTTTCTTCCATTTGGTAGGTTGCCTTTATTCTGCTAATGGTTTCCTATGCTGTGCAGAAATTATGGAGTTTGATATGGTCCCATTGGTTTTTCACTTTTGGTATCAAATCCAAAAAAATCATCTCCAAGACCAATGTCAAGAAGCTTATTACCTGTATTTCTAGATGTTTCATAGCTTCAGTTCTTATGTTCAAGTCTTTGATCCATTTTGAGTTAATTTTTTGTGTGTGGTGTGATAGGGGTCCAATATCATTCTTTTGCCCAGTATCATACTGTTTTGGTTATTATAGCTTTTTAGTATAGTTTTCAGAGAAGGCAATGGCACCCCACTCTAGTACTGCCTGGAAAATCCCATGGACGGGGGAACCTGGTAGGCTGTAGTCCATGGGGTCGCAAAGAGTCGGACACGACTGAGCGACTTCACTTTCACTTTTCACTTTCATGCATTGGAGAAGGAAATGGCAACCCACTCCAGTGTTCTTGCCTGGAGAATCCCAGGGATGGGGAAGTCTGGTGGGCTGCCGTCTATGGGGTCACACGGAGTCGGACACGACTGAAGCGACTTAGCAGCAGTAGCAGCAGCAGTATCGTTTTAAATCCTGGGGTATAATACCTCCAGTTTTATTCTTTTTCAAGATATTTGGGCTATTTGATGGTTCCATACAACTATGATGAGACAACTATGCATATACATACATATATGTAAATTCTTAATATATCTTATAATTATCAATTAAGAACAGACATTTAAAAAATGATCCACCCTAAAATAAGTGTTATTATAGAAGGTGTTAATTATCAAAGGAAATTTATATTCACAAAGTTGATATACTTACCTAAAAGTGTTAGATTCAGAACTAGGTCTATCTGGTTGCAAAGCCAGCTCCCTTTCTCCTGAGCCTGGCTGCATTCCACATAGCTCTATCTTGCTCAGTTTTGTGGTAGAAGTCATGAAGGGTGGAAATGACTGGGAGGGAGACGTGGGCTGTTCTCTCTGCATTCCACCTCCTGTAACCTACAATGTTCTCTGTGTGGAAAGCTCAGTTGGGGAGAGGTGAAACTTTCCATTCTGCTGCAAGAGGTTCAAGGCCTGTTCAAGGTTTGATCACTCATACAGAAGAACTGGGGTGTCTCATGTGGTTCCATAAAAATCAGAGAGGATCCAAACACTCAGGGTTCCAATCATATGCAATACCAGGCATTGGTCAAAGAATAAATACAACATAACTACATTTTTTGAAAAAATAAATGCTTTGAGCACTTTATAATGGTCTCCTCCGCATAAGATCAGAACATGTTTGAGCGTGGGGGGGAAAAGCAGAGTGGGAAAAAATTGACAAAGGGAAAAAGGACAAGGAGTTTTATAAAACTGGATGAGAGGAAAGAAAATATGATTATGGGATTCATAATCCCATAATCAAATAGATCTAATCAAATAGATTCATTATTTTATCAAAATCCCGTAATCAAATAGATCTAATCAAATGGATTCATTATTTTATCAAAATACCAGTTCAACCTTATGTTTTGCTTCTTGTCTAAAAGTGATTAATAATGTGAATGTATCTTGGTAATAATAATAATATGAACTTATAACTACTAGAGTTGATCTTATTGATCATCCATAAGTAATCTTATTGATCATCCATCCCAACCATCCTATTTTATAGAGGAGAAAACTGAGGCTCAGGACCTCATCAAGGTAGCACAGCTACTGAGGATATGTCAAATAGGATGGGTGAGTGGGGAATGCAAAGTGGGAACTAGAATCCAGAATTCTACCATGGCCTCTACTGACTCATCTACAACTTGCTTCCACTAATGAGAGAAAATGTCTGCTGATCACTTGGACTTTGGTCCTGAATGTTTTCCAGGAATGGAGGCCACATCACTCATTCCCCAATACAATCTGCCTTTTGCTAGTTGATCAGCCTGGATATAAATAGAAAGAGCCTGGGCCAGGCCCCATGCTGAATTTCTCCATTGCCTTTGAGATAAGAATTATAATACTGGGAGTATTGGGCCTATGTAGTGAATTAATTTCTACAGTCCGTGAACAAACTGAATTCAGACTTTCAGGACCCCAGGTGACCCCTCAGTGTGGCTAAAACAAAGTCCCAAGGAAGCCAGGGAAGAGTTGGACCCAGAGTCCTTGGCACAGCACAGGTTTACCATCAACTTTGTAGCCACACGTCACTGGTGAGCAGGGCTATTTTTTTGTGGTTTTTTTTTTTTTTTTTTGGCTGACATATACAAGGTGAACATGCTTTCAAGATAGCCCTGCTGTGAATTACTTAATACTGAAAAGTCTAATCACTGGTGACAGAGAATCCTAGGACAGTGATTTTCTGATTTGGCTTGGTAGCAGCTGCTTTGTTTGCAAGACTATAATACATTATGTAGGTAACAAAATGCTGGTTTATTCAAGTTTTCATCAAGAAATCCTTTTGTTTATATAGAACTCTTACCAAAGTTATCTCCCTACCCTACCACCCTCTCTCCTCTCTGAAAAATAAACTTAATGTATTGTCTCTTAACTAGACATTTGAAGACAAAACCAATACTTTTATGTGGCCCATACTGCATATTTAAAGTAGCAGAAAAGGTGAGCAAGAAGCACTGACTTTATTTTCTTGAGATAAGTACCTAATTCTCTTCCCTACTGGAAAGTTCAAACCCATTATTCCTGTGTTCCTGGTCCCCTGCGGCAGCTGGCAGAGGGAGCTGAGGTTTCACATGTCCAGAGCTTTGGGGAAACCCTGCTATCAAAGGCATCAGTCTTTGACGGCTCACCTGCTGCCCTGGGTCACACACACACTTCCCGACTGCAGCCACTCTGGTTCCTGAGCCCTGCTCCACCTTCAAGAATTTCTGGACCTGGAGATGGACCATAGTTTCATGACTTTTTGTTTTTTTGCCACTTCCCCAGAGCGGAAGTTTCCCGAAAGTAGGACATCGTTCCTGCTGTTAGAGACCACAGAACTCTGTCTTTCTCAGATCTGAAGAACCTCTCCTCCCAGCCTTGCTGGGTGTCAAAGGCATATTTTCTTTCTGCTCCTCTACAGGAGCCACCGAGAAAAGACAGTGAAATGAGCTGGGAGGGAAACTTTGAGACAGGAAAAGCACAGTTTAATAGTGTAGTAAATCATCCTCCCATAATAATATCTTGTCTGTGAGTTGGGATTTTCCTTCTTTGAGAATTTTCTTTTAATTCCACAGAAGGAAATAAGGGTGAAATTGTTTTATATTCTATATGGAAAACAGAAGTGTGTGTGTGTATGTGAAATATACACTTACAGAGAATACATATAAGGGTGAAATTGTTTTATATTCTATATGGAAAACAGAAGTGTGTGTGTGTATGTGAAATACACACTTACAGAGAGTACATATACACACACAGATTTGCAAGTGTATATATATACACACACACACACATATAAGATGAATATACACACATATATACACACAAGATATATATACTATATATTAATATATTCACTGTGTCCACTGTATACATACACAAGTATATAGAAGATACATGCATACATACACCTAAGGTATATATATATTATATATAAACACACAATATACACATACACATGCACACACGTTGTATTTGTGTGTGAATGTTTGTATCCATTAGAGACAGTAATCCCTACCAAATTAGGAGAATTTATTTTATCTTTGTCTTTTCAATACAGTTGAAATCCTGAGTTCTATCATTTGTAAAATGAAGCATAAATAATATCAGAAAATATCATTCTTCTTGCCATCTCAGTTTCCTTTCATTATTCCATTTTTCTTTTAAGTTTTGACCAGCTATAATTTTTTTTTAATGTATGTACAGGTGTGTTTGTTTATTCCTGTTGTAAAAATTTGCTTTTGACAGACGTATTGGCCACAAACATTTGATGTTTCCCTCAGTGGGAGTGGGGGGCTGTGATTTGGGTGGCAAGGTTTTATGTGCGGGGCTGTCTGTCATTGGGCTTAGTGGGGGCATGCTCCTGAGGAGTAAGATGGAAAAAAAGCTTGATGTCTGAGGAAAAGGAGAAATCCAGGGAGGGCACTGAAGGGAACAGGAAGTTTGAAAGACAAATTGGGTTGAGACAGGCAACTCTGATGGAGTAGAGTTGCATCTTGTGTTGTTGTTCAGTTGCTCAGTCGTGTCCAGCTCTTTATGACCCCATGGAGTGCAACACTCCAGGCTTCCCTGTCCTTCACCATCTCCTGGAGCTCACTCAAATTCATGTCCATCGAGTTGGTGATGCCTCTAACGGTCTCATCTTCTGTCATCCCCTTCTTCTCCTGCCCTCAATCTTTCCCAACATCAGGGTCTTTTTCAGTGAGTGGACTCTGCACATCAGGTGGCCAAAGTATTGCAGCTTCAGCTTAAGCATCAGTCCTTCCAATGAATATACAGGATTGATTTCCTTTAGGGTCGACTGCTTTCATCGCCTTGCAGTCCAAGGGACTCTCAAGAGTCTTCTCCAACACCACAATGCAAAAGCATCAATTCTTTGGCACTTGGCCTTCATTATGGTCCAACACTCACATCCATGCATGACTACTGGAAAACCCATAGCTTTGACTACATGGACCTTTGTTGGCAAAGTAATGTCTCTGCTTTGTAATACACTGTCTAGGTTTGTCATAGTTTTGCTTCTGAGCAGCAAGTGTCTTTTAACTTCATGGCTGCAGTCACCATCTGTAGTGATTTTGGAGCCCAAGAAAATAAAGTCTGTCACTGTTTCCATTGTTTCCCCATCTATTTGCCATGAAGTGATGGGACCAGTTGCCATGATCTTAGTTTTCTGAATGTTGTGTTTTAAGCCAGCTTTTTCACTCTCCTCTTTCACTTTCATCAATCAAGAGGCTCTTCAGTTCCTCTTGGCTTTCTGCCATAAGGGTGGTATCATCTGCATATCTGAGGTTGTTGATATTTCTCCCAGCAGTCTTGATTCCAGCTTGTGCTTCATCCAGCCCAGCATTTCGCATGATAAGTTAAATGAGCAGGGTGACAATACCTTGATGTACTCCTTTCCCAGTTTGGAACCAGTCCGTTGTTCCATGTCTGGTTCTAACTGCTGCTTTTTGACCTGAATATAGATTTCTCAGGAGGTGGGTCAAATGTTCTGATATTTCCATTTCTTGAAGAATTTTCCAGTTTGCTGTGATCCACACAGTCAAAAGCTTTAGTGTAGTCAATGAAGTAGCAGATGAGGAAACAGGGCTCCAAGAAGGGATGCGATGTAGTCAAGACCACACGGTTCATGAACAGTGAGCCACTTTCAGAACCCAGATGAAGCTGCCCCTTTGGATCCATTTGAAAGATGTTTTCAGCAAGGATTCCCTGACTTTTATCTTAAGGATAATGAAGTCATTTCTTGGACTGAGGTGAGGAAAAAGGCTTACTACTTATTCAACTGTCAGCACTTAGAGATTTAGGTTTTCTAGAGGTTTATCATGCTGGAGAAGTACCAGTAAATAAAAGTGATAGATCATTTCCTAGATTATGTAAGTGACTCCCAGAGGAGGGGAAAAAACTGTTGAAAGAGCAAGCAGGATTGTCCTTAATTCATGTCATCTGCTGGAAACATTTCTGTTTTCTGGAATCTCTTATTGTTGTCACATACATTTCTCTCAGTTTGGAGGAAACCCGAGGCTTTGTTTTTCTCCCCCGAGATTGATTCTCTCTCAAGGAGACTTCATTAAACCATGTATTGAATTGCGTTCCTGAATCCTCTGAGTTCTACTTTAAGTAGATTCCCATTGTAAAAACCAGCTTTACTGTTCTTTTTAGTTACCTCCTGAACCCCTCCATTGACCTTGTCACTGAGGGCACAATGATCATTTAATATTAATTGACTGAACCTTATATAAGCTTTTATCTTCCACTGTGGATTAACAGTTAACTTATTGGAGAATTGCCATCAAGAAAGAAAAATCGTTAGAAGTAATGAAATAGCAGAGTTTCAATATGAATGTGTACATCCTATTATATCACATGCATTTAAATTCCTTGGTATCATCTGTCCACTTGCTGGATGACTATTCCCCAATACTGTCTGTGTCTCATGAATTAATAGAAGCCAGTCGCCCTTTCCACTGGTGTAGAAATTGCAATTTTCTGCATATTAAGAGACTGTTCTGCCTCTGCAGAAACAAGAAAAAATTAACCCCCAAACCAAATGGATCAGAGCAATACTAACAAGTCCTAGCATTATTCTGATTTCTAGAACTGAGAAATCCTGAGAACGTCTTTGGATTCCTCACGTTAGCACAGAGTTCATGACCCAGCCAGGTCATAGAATACAGCTGTGAAGAAATAAAGGTTCTGATGAGAAGAAAAGGAGAATTAGGGAGATCCTAATAATTTAAATGCACATGTAAAAGAGCTATTCATCAATATTCCAAAGTCCCCGGGAATTCCCTGGTGGTCCAGTGGTTAGGACTCTGTGCTTTGACTGCTGAGGACTGGGGTTTGATTCCTGGTTGGAAAACTAGGATCCCATAGGCTGCAAAAAGTGGCCAAAAAAATCCAAGGTCCTTGAACACAGTTTTTCTTGGCCTGGGGCTGGGTAGTTCCCCCATGACCTATGTAAGCGTCCACAAGCCAGCCCTGCAAGTTTTCTGTGCTTTATGTGGTTTCTTCACCAGTGCAATGGGACTAGTGAAGGGACTTTCTTCACAGGATTCTAGGGCTTAATGAGTTAGGACAGATCAAGCACTTAGAACAAGGCCTAGTATGCAAAAAAAAAAAAAAAAAAATCCATGCTGGCTCTGTTCTGGGCAGACCACTCACCTAGTAATCTGGTGCCTTTTGTTGATCTCTCCAACAGCCAGGAAGCTCAGTGCCTCACAGGTGACATTAGCAAGCCCCGTTCTTTCTCAGGGCTCAGTTTCACTCCCTCTAAATGAACTGGCTGAGAATATCACCATTTCCTCAAATGTTCAGTTGTAGTGAAATTAATTTAGTAGTTCTGACCAGCATTTTTTATTTAAATGAAACAATAGAATAGACAATATCAGAAAACATAGTATATACTAAGTCTTGTTTTGTGATGCTTTTGTCTACATATATTCTGAAAGGGGTGCTAGATGGAAATGAAATTTATTTTTACTGGTCATGCTCAAAATTTTGAAGTTACTGGAGTATATGATACCCCAAGTTTCCTTTCCTCTCGAGTGGTTTCATATTCTGTTAAGAAGCAAAAGTCATGGACAGCAGAGGGCCCTGGAGATGAATCCCAGAGGCTCTGCTGGGCATGGCCCTTCCTTGCTGAACTGATTTCTCTGAACCTCATTCTTCTCTTTTGCAAGCGTGGATGGCAGTATCTGTCTCTCCTAGGCCTATTACAGGGCTTCCCTGGTGGCTCAATTGGTAAAGAATCTGCCTGCAATGCAGGAGACCCAATTCAATCCCTGGGTCAGGAAGATCCCCCTGGATCTGGCAAGGCAATGGCAACCCACTCCAGTATTCTTGCCTGGAGAATCCCATGGACAGAGGAGCCTGGCAGGTTACAGTCTGTGGGGTCACAAGAGTTGGAAACAAAGTAGCGAACTAAACCACCACCACCACCACCACCAGGCCTGCTACAAGGAAAAGATGAGCTAATGGATTGTAAGTTAAGTGTTGTTATAAAATGTACATTGTATCATGATTTTCATCATTGATTAATTTTGACCCTAGGAAAGTCTCTTACCTTATGACCCCTCTTTCTGCATCACCAGTTTCCTTCACTTCATGTCTTTCTTTACATTAGTCCCTTTACTTGAAATATCTGCCCCATATTTACTGTCTTACTCATCCTCTAAGACTAAGCTCAGGCACTGTGTCCTCTACAGCATCTTTTCTAAGCTCCTGGATTGTATTGCAGTGCTCCACGTCATCCCAAATGTATATCTCTCTTTTACTTTTTTATTTTAAAGTAAAAACATGAACATATCTACCACCTCCACTAGATCATCACACTTCCTAATTTCTTAGTTACTGCTTAATTTCCAAACCTTAGTCCTGTATCTGTATGTACTAGGCACTCTGTAAAATATTTGTTAAGCTAAATAGAACTTCACCCTTGTTCCTTCTTCTGTATCTTTCTGTTGATTCACTTTTATTCCTACATCCTTTTCCAACATAGTTGCTTAATTTTTCCTACCTCTTACCCCATTTCTAGCTTGTACCTGGCATAAATAATAGCTAATTGGACAGAAACAACTATTAATACCTCTTGGCCTTCATTACTGCAGCATTTTCAGGGGAGGCTATTATGAAAGCATATTCAGAAAGGAGAAGCAATAATTGTGGAAGAGACATAGTAGCCAGGGAGGCTTCCCAGGTGGCTCAGTGGTAAAGAATCCACCTGCCAATGCAGGAGATGTAGGTTCCATCCCTGGGTCAGGAAGATCCCCTGGAGGAGGAAATGGCAACCCTCTCCAGTATTCTTGCCTAGAAAATCCCATGGGAGCCTGGTGGGCTATAGTCTATGAGGTTGCAAAGAGTTGGACTTGACTGAGTGACTGAGCATGCACACATAATAGCCAGATGAGAAAGAGGATGGAGTCAAGTTATTTACACCCTGTGATATTTAGCTGGAAGACTACACATGAATACACAAGTCAGGGAGAGAGCTTGGAACACGGAGGTGGTTAGAAGAAGGCCAGTCTGGGCCATCCATTTGCATCTTGTCCTTGTGTGTCTATAGCTCAGTGGACACAGAAGATATGGGGCTCATGATGACACCCCAGTTATGCTCCTCATTCTGCACATAGAAGAAGGGAGACCCCGACAGCCTGTTGACCCTCAGTTATGACCAAGTCTCTCTGACCTGAAAAGTTCTGATTCCTGACCCAGCATGTACATGATTCACAAAGCCATTTCCAGGCGGCCATGATAGTGTGACATAGAACTCAGTACAGCCCGGGCACAATGATTGAGGCTGTTGCAAACTCTAAGTCAGATCAGATGCTTACATCCCTTTCTGGCTGTTGCATGTCTCCTCGCTTGCCACTGCCAGGAGGCTGGGTTGATTTATCGGGCAAAAGAGGTAATAGTCACTTTCTCAGGGCCGTTAGCTGATTCCAGTGAGTGAATGGGTTAGAAAAAAACATCTGGTTTGTCTCCCTTGCATTTATCTGTTTATTCATGCGTGGAGGTTTTGTTCCAGGGATAACTCAAGCATGTAATATTCAGAATTCTAATAAATTGAAAATTGCTGCTACTGAGATTTCAACAAGTTATTTTCCTGCCGGAGTGCAGTCAAGACTTTTCTTTCACACAATATTTAAAGTGGCTTCCACTCGGTCCGATACACTGTAGACAGTTTTATGTGTTACACCTTCTAAGTGTGTTTTTTCAAATCTCCAAGCCATCCAATTTGCCATTTAGTGTATATCACCAATTACAATGGTTTGTCTGCCAAGTCTCTAAAAGCGGTAATAACAATAAAGATCCCACATGGTGACTTTCCTCTTGAAGAAGCCTTCACTTACTTACAGATGGCCTAAGCTGACAGCTAATGCCTTGCAGCCATTCAACCAAAGTCATATCTGGACTCCTTCTCGCGCCTGGTTGCAAAGCATTGTCACATGTGTTATCTCATTTAATCCTCTTAATAGTGATAAGCCCTTGTGAGAGTAGTAGTATTTCCAGTTTACCGAAGCATGGACATTGCCTTAAAGATCATCAGTATACCCAAGCAGAGGATTTAGACAGAGACAGGGCCAATACCTGGGTCATCTGATGTAAGTCAGTGTCCTCTCCTTCATCCTGTAACTGGTGGCTCACTTCCGGGGGGCTTCCCTATGGCTCAAGTCCACTTCCTTCATGAGCTCCATTTTCGTTTCCCTTTGAAGTATCTCCATGGGCAGACTGCAACCACCTTCTTCTTGGTTAGTGATCACCTAGGAGTGTGCATGGGACCAGAGTTCAAGGCACGGCAACATAATTGGAGGTTTGTGGGGGCCTCTCCAGAGTGTTCTCTTTAATAGGAGAGAAGACCAGAATGAACAAATCTTTTTCCTCCACCACCCTTTTTGGTTCCACTTTGGAATGTTGTCTGTGCCATTTGGAGTTGTTGCCCAGGCAACTTGTGACTGAGTAGGAAGAAATTATTAGTATAAACTATGTCCTCTGCATGTTCTCATTTGTGTCTGACTCTTTGGGACCTCCATGGATGGTAGCCTTCCAGGCTTCTCTGTCCATAGGATTTCCCAGTCAAGAATACTGGAGTGGGTTTCGGTTACCATTTCCTCCTCCAAGGGATCTTCCTGACCCAGGGATTGAACCTGGGCCTCCTGTGTCTCCTGCATTGCAGACAGATTCTTTATCACTGAGCCATTGGGGAAGCCCTGTTGGCATAAAGGGCATGGCTTTCTGAAAGGATGGAAAGTAACTGGGTTTATAACGATAACAGTGAATTCCTAAACTGACCACATCTACCGCAGGACTTTTTGTTAAGTAAACAAACATGTTTCTGTCTTAATTTCCTTAATTGAATTTTCTATTCTTTGCTCCTGGCTACATTCTAACTTTCTAACTGCAGCTTTTCTTTATCTGCACTGTTCTTAGGGCACCAATGAATAAGTGTCTAACATGTTTGAGGCTTGTCCCATCACTCCCCACTCCACCAGGTGCCTGACTTACCATCAAGACCTGTGCTAGTCCTGATCAGCTATCAGCTGCTCATAGAATCTATGACACTCTATAGCCCAGTGGTCCCCAACCTTTCTGGCACCAGAGACTGGTTTCATGGGGCTTCCCAGGTGGCTCAGTGGTAAAGAATCCGCCTGCCAGTGCAGGAGCTACAGGTTCCATCCCTACGTTGGGAAGATCCCCTGGAGAAGGAATTGGCAATCCACTCCAGTATTCTTGCCTGGAGAATTCATGGACAGAGGAGCCTGGTGGGCCGCAGTCTATGTGGTCGCAAAGAGTCAGACACGACTTAGTGACTCAACAACAGCTGGTTTCATAGAAGACAGTCTTTTCATGAATGCGGTAGGGGGATAGTTTGGGGATGATTCAAGAGCATTACATTTATTGTGCATTTTATGTCTATTATTACCATATCAGCTCTGTCTCAGATGATCAGGCATTAGATCCCAGAGGTTGGGGACCCCTGCTCTATGCCAAGTGTGGTTTTAACTGCTCAGTTACGTTTCCTTGGTCACCTCTGA
The DNA here is from genome assembly GCF_002263795.3 of Bos taurus. NCBI lineage: Eukaryota > Metazoa > Chordata > Mammalia > Artiodactyla > Bovidae > Bos > Bos taurus. The sequence goes on from NC_037339.1 coordinate 17,078,415, forward strand.
CTGCCTGACCCATGCTTTCAGCTTCCCCAGATTAGTATTTGTTTCACCTTGGCTTTCTTCCCTGCCCCTTCCCCACCCCTTCAAGCTTTTACCTCCTTTCTCATCCTTGATTGTTTATACTCTTCTCTGCTCTCTGACATTTGTGTGCATTTGATTATAGCCTGAGAGTTTTGTTGCGATCACTTGGTTGTTAGTATGTGAGATTCATTGCCTTCTTTTAGCTAAATATTTATCATCTAGTATGTTGTATATTGACTTAGGAGTTTGTCATATTTAATCCTTAAAAGAAGTCTGTGAAATAGGCATTATCTACATTTCCCTTAGTCAAAATATCAGAGTATAGGTAACCATCCAAGATCAAATCTCTAGAAATAATGTATCCATGAATCTAACCAAGGTCCATGCCTGTTGACGATATGATATAGTGTACAACAACTTCTTCCAACCTCTTTTCTCTTCCTTGATCTTTCTGTAGTTGGTTTAACCTAGACACAGCTCTAACTACCAATTTCCCCTTCTCAGTCTAAGAGAAGCTTGGGAATGTCACATACGTCCATCATGTAGTTATCTTTTCTCTGCAATGCCGTGGGTCCTCTCTGCTATATGTCCAGCCAAGGACAAGTAATTTTGCTTTGTTAATATGCATAATGAGGAGAAATAGTGAGTCTTTTGCCTAAGTTACTTGGTTGTGAGTCATCATTTGATTTTTGCTACCAGCTACTATTTTAAAGAGCACTAGCCTAGATTTAGCTCAATGAAAGTGTCAGCTGTGTGTTTTTGAACAGACAGGTCCATTTGGAGAAACATTTGGTCTAAATTTGATCTGATTTAAAAATATGAGTTTATATGATGATACTCATCACACTTTTATTTATAATCAAAATTTTGTCAGTAACATAAATGCTCAATGCTAAAGGCTTAGCTAAATAACGTATGGCATACATGGAGGAATACCATTATAGCTCTTAAATACTTTATTTTAGGAAATATGTTATGACATAGAAAGATTTAATGAAATGTTAAAAAAGTTAAGATCTAAATTGCACACACTATAGGGCTTTACATTCATAATGAATTTACATGTTTATGTGCATAGAATAAAAGACCAAATGAAAATACTACCAGGATGTTTTCTGTGATAAGATGCTATTTATCTTAATTACCTTCTTTATACTTTTTTGTATTGTCTAAACTTTCTGCAAAGAATATGTTTTATTTTAATTATAAAAGAAAATCATAATTAAAGAAAAAGTGATTAATACGTGAATCTGCATTAATGTTCCTTAGATTCCCATCAAATGAAGTTGAAAATTAATTTGATTTCTAAAAAAAACCCCCAAAATAAAAAATCCCAATCACACACAGCATTTCAACAGCATTCCTGTAGCCTATCACACAGTGCAATTATTTCTTTAAAAAGTAATACATTTTCATATTACAGGGGACACTGAAGTTTCTGCAGGGTTCATCCTATTTGTGGACCTCCTCTGGGTTATTCCATGTCAAAGATAGAACTGGGACTTGACATTCTTCCTCTAACTGCGGTATAATATAGTTGGGTTACATCAAAAGCAGACTAACCATGAGCAGTATCACTTTATATGGTGTCAAATCCAGAGAGGTAAATGAAGCCAGGTGATTTGACAGAAATTTGCCTGGGGAAGGGGACATGGGAGATTGACTGTGTTTGGTTGGCTAGTTGGGAAGACTCTCTGGGGAGGTGATAATCATCTTTGAAAACTGACATATAAAGTCTCACCCAGGTGAAGATCTGAGGTCAGAGCATTGTGGTGAGGGAGTTACACACACAGAGGCTGACAGGCAGGAAAGACCTTGTCAAGGTCAATAAGCAATATAATAAACAGTCCAAGGGCATGTGGACGGAGCTTAGAGAGGAAGGGGAGTAGGGGATGTGATGAGGTTAGAGGGGTGAGTCCCACATCCTATGGAGCCTAGCAAGGCATTTTATTTTGTATGCAATGCTTTCATAGTGTGATAAAAGTCAATACACAGAATAGTGTAATTGAACTTGAACATTCAAATTAACAGGGCCTGCCAGGCTCAGGGTCGAAAAAGAAATTGAGCTGTGCCAAAAAGAAATTAGACTTGACAGCGATGACAGTTTTAATAAAATGGGAAAGTATAAATATCAAGTGATGTCTCACAGTCTTACCGGTGGGGGAGTTGTGGCTGTGGAAATAGAGAACAAAAAAAGTTTAAGAACAGTATTGCAGGCAGATAATTCATTTTTGAGTTTGCTTTTAAGGAAAATGCAACCAGTATGTCCTGATAACCATGGTTACAATGATTATGATAATTCAGATAACTGTATTATTTCCTGATTTTTGAAAGCAGAATCAAGGGAATCATCTGCTCACATTACGCTGTATATATTTATGGTCAGCATGGTTAACTCATGCTTTCAGGTGGTTCAATTACTATTGAGGGTACTTAAATTTTATGTTTATAATTTAGAATATCTTGATTTTCAAAAGCAGCTTTCAATTTTCGTAAGATGTTACTTTTTTTTTAGAGCAGTTTTAGGCTCATAGCAAAGTTGAAGAGATGGTACAGAGATTTTTCCGTAGAACCCCTTCTCCCATGCATGCATAGCCTCCCCTATTACCAACATCCTCTACCAGTGTGGTGTCTTTGTTGAAATGGATGAATTTCAATGACAATGACACACTGACACATTGTGTCAATGACACATCATACCTCCCCAAAGTTTATAGTTTACATTAAAGTTCACTGGATGCTTTACTTTCTATGGGTGTGGACAAATGTGCATTGCCGTGTATCTATCATTATGATATCGTAGAGTATATTCACTGCTCTAAAAATACCCTGTGCCTTGTCCATCCATCTTCACCCACCCAACTTCCCATCCTTGGAAAATACTGATCCTTTCACTGTCATCGTAGTTTTGCCTTTTACAGAATATCATACTTGAAACCATACAGGATATAGTCTTTTCACACTGGCTTCTTTTATTTATGCATTTAAATATGCATTTAAATTCCCTCTATGTCTTTTCATGATTTGATAGTTCATTTGTTTTCTTAGCACTGAATGCTACTCCATTATCTGTATGTACCACCTACTGAAGGACATATGGTTGTGTCCAAGTTTTGGCAATTATGAATAATATGGTAGAAACACCCCTGCGTAGATTTTGTGTGGATATGTTTTCAACTCCTTTGGGTAAATACCAAGGAGCACAATTGTAGGATCATATGGTAAAAGTATGTTTAGTTTTATAAGAAACTATTTTCCAAAGTGACTATGCTGTTTTGCATTTCCACCAGTAATGAGAGTTCCTCTTGCTCCATATCTTGATTGGCTTTTAATATTGTCAGTATTCTGGATTTTGATCATTTTAATAAGTATGTAGTGGTTATCTTGTCATTTTAATTTGCATTTCTTGTGACATGATATAGAGTATTTTTTCATATACTCATTTGCCACCTATATATCTTCTTTTTCAAGATCCTTGCCTTGTTTTTTATTTTTAGTTTTTAATTGGGTTGGTTGTTTTCTTATTGTTGAGGATTAAGAGTTTTTTGGGTACATTTTCAATAACAGTCCTTCATGTGTTTTTTTTTTCAAATATCTTCTCTCAGTAGGTGACTTGGCTTCTCATTCTCCTGACATAGTCTTCTGAAGAGCAGTAGGCGTTAATTTTATTGAATTCCAGCTTATCAATTATTTCTTTAACGGATGTAGCTTCAAGCTTATCACAGAGAGTTTTCTGTACCTCTGTGTATGGACAAAGCCTAAGTACTATTTTGAAGAAATACATAATCAATAGCCCTTGTTTGAAGAGAATTCCTCAATCTAAAATACATTATGTATATGCTTTCAGCTTTCACTTTAAATCAAACAAGCCTCATAAGCGGTCTGAAAATCAAATATCTTCAATATTTCAAATCATGCTAAGGATTATACTTAGCTTCATCTTACAAATAATTTCTAAGAAAAAGCTTAGGTTGGATCTGTAAGAGTCAATTGCTTAGGTGATGATAGTTTGAAAAAAAAATGCATTTGACTTCAGAGGGCAATGTGATTCAAACCAGAAAGTAAAATACAAACTTTTTGACTGAATGAATATTGATAAATATATAGACAAATGTAATAAATAAGAAAAGATAAATATAACTGGGAATATGTCATTTTGTAGCACTTGTCTATATGGGCAACTAGCTTTTCTTTGGTGACATTTGTTAGATTTTGCACCTTTTGAAATGTCCATGTGACATCCCTGGCATAGATTAAAAACTTTTTGAATCTTTTAAGACTATAAATACTTGATCACAGATTCAGCAGGAGGAACACAAACATGACTGAAACTCAATCAAATCAACATTCAATGGAGACTTCTCATTGAATATACTTGGTTGACAGTTTAATACTTTGCAAGAATGACCTTCATATCCTTCTAGATATGTAATTTCCCCAAACTAATTCCATTATATTATGGCTGTCCATGTGGTAAACTGGCAGATACCTCTGTGATTTTTGAAAAGAACATTTTTAAAATAAAGAACATTTAATATATTACCTGCAATACTTAGCCAATAGATTTCATGAATCATCAAGAAAGGGAATGCCTGAGTAGCTTCAAGTGCTTTGTTTCCTTGTTTTTTATTTAGGCTGGATTTTATGCACTAGTTTTTCACTAACTACATTTTTTTGGTCCTAAACAATGTAATTGTTTAGAAGTCCAAAAAACTATTTAAGTAAATTGACTAAAAATTTATGTCCTGAGAAGGAAGACATCTCCAAAGTCTCCATATTGTGGACACTGTATTTCAGATGAGTAGTCTAGACTTTTAAATATGTATCTCTTTAAATGGTATATCAGTGGGGAAGAGGTCACACAGGGTTTTTTGTTTTGTTTTGTTTTAGCATTCAGTGTGTTTGAATTGCTTCCCAACTATATTGTTTTATAGTAACTTTGGATGTTAAGGTGTGTTTTTACATTCTGTTAATTCTACAAAGACAGTTTAAGCTATTTTAAGGCAAGTCACACCTGCTGTGGTAATGTTGTTGAAGTCTTCTACAAGACAGTCTTCTGTTTTATTAACTTGGCCTTCCTCTGAAAGTGTCCTCACAGTATCTGTGTAGTATATATGTAGGTACATTGTCTTTAAATAGCCCCAGACTTCGGGGGATATCACCACCTAGAAATTTGATCTTCCTAGGCACCAGCACAGAGCTGATGTCTGTCTGTCAATGCTCTGGTCCTCTGGAGTCGCTTTAACATCCACAAGTCTACTATCCTGTGTTTGTTACTGTTGTTAAATTGCTCAGTTGTGTCCAACTCTTTTGCGACCCCATAGACTGTAGCCTGCCAGACTCCCCTGTTCTTGGGATTTCCTAGGCAAGAATGCTGGAGTGGGTTGCCATTTCCTTCTCCAGAGGATCTTCCTGATGGACCCAGGGATTAAACCCACATCTTCTGCATTGGTGGGTGGATTCTTTACCACCGAGCCACCGGGGAAGCTTGTATCACGTTAAGCATCAGGAAAATAAGCTCAGGAAATCATGGAATTTCAGGTTTGGAAAGGGTTTTAAAGGTCATTTTCAAAAACTCCTAATTTTTAAATAATATAGGTTTTTAGGAAGCTGCATAAATAGCGTAAAGGGGCCCAAGGTCATTTCCGTGCCTTGTCTGACCTTGCCTTGTCTGACCTAGCCATCTGGAATTGAGGACTATACGGGCCCAAATCAAAGGGCAAACTTATTAGCATGTAGAAAGGTGGTGAAGGTAACACTATTGACCCAACAAATAAAATCCTTATTCAAAATGGCCTTCATTAGAGAACATGCAACAGTGGTACTATGCATGGAGCTTCTTCAATTCTGGGGATAGAATGGGGAAAGTATTTATACAATCAGCTGGGCTTTGAGGTCACACCTAGTTTCAAATTCTATCACTTAATCAGCTGTATCATCCTGAAGAGATAACTGATTGCTTTGTGTCTTTTTTTCCTCTTCTATAGAATAGCAACAATAATACCTTCTTCACAGAGTTGTCATAAAAATTAGTTAAATAAGCATAAGGCCCCTGACATGGTATCTGAGCAAGTGCTCAATATAGTAAAGGTTTTACATTATTCTTAATTTCATTTCTAAAAATACAAATACAGACTATTCTTGTTATTTGTGGTAATTCTATTCTATACAATCACTGTGAATGCTGAGTTAGCAAATATTGAATCATTGTCCTTCAGCAAAACACAGAGTTGGATTCCTACAAACCTCTGATCACATTTTTATCAGCTGATCAATATGTAATGTTGTTTTATGTGGGTTTCTGTTTTAAGAAACCTTATTTTGTGTGTGTGTGTGTGTGTGTGTGTGTTAAATGGGGTCCCTGGGGGCTCAGTGGTAAAGAATTCACATGCCAGGCAGATGTGGGTTCAATCCCCGGGTCAGGAAGATCCCCTGGAGAAGGAAATGACAACCCACTCCAGTGTTCTTGCCTGGAAAATTCCATGAAGAGAGGAGCCTTGAGAGCTATAGTCCAGGGGTCATAAAGGAGTCAGACACAACTAAATGACTGAGCACACACATACGCATGTGTTAGACTATACACAAGTGCTAGATCATATTCATTCAGGATTGAGTTATAGTGCTGTTGGCCCTGAGTTCAAAATTGAATAATGTCTATATGGTGGTATATAATATCGTGTAATTAATAATTATGTGTGTGTGTTAGTTGCTCAGTCATGTCTGACTCTTTGTGACCACATGGACTGTAGCTCACCAAGTTCCTCTGTTCATGGGATTCTCCAGGCAAGAATACTGGAATGGGTTGCCATGCCCTCCTCCAGGGGATCTTCCCAACCCAGGAATCGAACCTGGGTCTCCCATGTTGCAGGCAGATTTTTTTTTATCATCTGAGCCACTAGGAAGCCCAATTAATAATTATCATATATCCCATAATATATACTATGTGTTTTAATATATAATATTATAACTTACATTTAATTACCATTGAACTCATGGCCAACAGCACTGTAACTCATGCCTGAAGAAGCTTATTTGACACATGTGTTTTCACTATCATGTGCATCCCAGCCTTCCTGCTTTTAGGAATACCAGAGAGCACTTCAGCACTCTGCTTGGAGGACAGTTTAGAAAGCAGCATCACCAAGAAAAAGCATAAACATGTGAGAACAGTGGCACTAAGTAGATTGCAAAAAGGACACTTGCTTATATAATGAGAGCTGAAACCTCTTGTTCCACCTCAGCTTGGCCAAGAGCTTGGGTGCTGTGAGTGGGGTGTACGGGACCACTTAAAGTTTTCACTACTCTATACACGTGCACGTCCACACGTGGCCATACCAAAACTGCCAGTATTGATTTGGGGGTTATAAATATATTTTAGTGAGTTGATGTATCACAAATATGGAATTTTCAAATAATGAAGGCCAACTGTAGTAGTTCTTTCTGCCTACACGAATGGATTCTTGTACTGAATTCTGAAAATATAAATGTGAAGATCAGAGTGTAAAGTAAGGACACCAGTTTTCAGGTGTGTCTTGTTTAATCAAAATCCCACTTACACTTCTGCTCTTATCTCCTCCTCCTTCCACATACATTCTACCCTGGGACCATGTGCTGTTTGAGATCCCTGAACATGGCAAGGTCTCCCACGCCTCTGGGCTCTTCTCCATGGGGTTCCCTCCATCTATGACAGGACAGAGTATCTGCGTCTGCAGGCTCTGGTGTCCCACAGCTTGGATGTGACAGCTCAGGCACTCACTATGCCTGGGATCTGAAGCAAGTCATGTACCCTTCTGGCTACAGGTTCCTCTGCTGTAAAATCGCGATAGAGAAGGCATTTACCTATAAGGATATTGTGAAAATTAATGGAATCATGTTCATTAAACACTCCACACAACGCCTGGCATATCCTCTAGTCCTCTATTTATTTCTCTGTCTGGTAGGATTCTTTAAGCCTGCCTCCATGTCACTTCCTGCCTCTGTGTCACTTCCTGCCTCCATGTCACTTCCTGCCTCTGTGTCACTTCCTGCCTCCATGTCACTTCTGTGCACACCTTGAAGATTCCCAGGCACAGCCCAATCAATCATTTTTCCTCTTGTTCCCAACTCACTTTTCTCCATAATATCAGCCAGTAAGTTCATTCAGGGTTTTCTGTAAGATGCTGTGGAAAAATGAGTGAATTTTTTGGCCAACTCGATAGTTACTAAGACACTTGTGGAGAGTGACAGCTGACAAGCCTCCTCTGTAAGCTCCATGTGGGAAGAGACAGAACCTTGCAATCTTGGTTTTAGCAGTGGCCACGAGGGAATAAGACACATAGTAGGTGTTCAATAGTGCTTGCTGAATACTTGCTGAGTTATTAAACAAGCACATATAAATACAACTCATAAAAACTAATGGCTCAAAAAATTGGAAGGAAAATGTTGGACAGATATATCTTCTTTTTAAAAATTGAAGCCTAAGACCTTGTATAATATGTTAACTTAAGCTTAAACATATACAACAAATTATATATTCTATATTTCAACTCTCTAGACTAGGGTTTCTCAAAGTGTGGTTGTAATCACCTGGGAAATGTATTAATTAGGTAGATTCCTATAATCCATTACAGAGCTGCTGAATATGCATGATGTTTAACAAGCTTCTCAGGTGATGTTTGATACCCATTGTTTGTGGTGGCTACCCAAACTTTTCAGGATAATCTCATGAACCCTGGGATTAAATAGAATTTAAATGCCTTGGTGAGGTGCAGGAGCCATGTGTGTTTTGCTCAATATCATACTGTATTATCTAGAACAAGATATGATGTAGAAATAACACAATAGTTTATGGTTTAAAAAGTAAATGAATTATGCATGTGAAAGCCAAGTTCAGAGTCCTCAGTAAGCATTCTGGATTGTATTACTCAAACAGTGTCCCCAGAGCTTACTGGTTATCAAACTTTACTGTAGTTAACAATCACCTGGAAAGTCTGTTTTAAAGGAATCAGTAAGACTTACTCTCTGGTTGTTCGTTGTTGTTGTTCAATAGCTAAGTTGTGTCTGACTCTTTGTGACCCCATGAACTGCAGCATGTCAGGCTTCCCTGTCCCTTATAATCTCCCTGAGTTTGCTCAAACTCATGTGCACTGATTCAGTGATGCCATACAACCATCTCATCCTCTGTTGCCTCCTTCTTCTCCTGCCCTAAATCTTTCCTAGCATCAGGGTCTTTCCAGTGAGTCAGTGCTTCTCATCAGGTGGCCAAAGTGTTGGAGCTTCAGCTTCAGCATCAGTCCATCTAATGAGTATTCAGGGTTGATTTCCTTTAGGATTGACTTATTTGATCTCCTTGCTCTCCAAGGGACTCTCAAGAGTCTTTTCCAGCATGGCAGTTTGAAAGCATTGAGATGAAGTCTGGAGGGGACCAGGGATGGTGATGTCTAGAGTTCTTTTGACTTGATTTTTAGTCTGAAAAATTTTTTTAACATAATTATACATGATCCCAATGTGATCCCCCCTTTGATAAGTAGAGTGTATCATTCAAGCAGTGGTCTGATGACTGAAATCTAGGGTAAACAAGGCTTTGGTATGTGGTTTAGCTGTGGGATGTGTAGATATCAATGCACAGAAGAATTTCTATGTAATATTTGATATTTGATTTAATTGAAATTGCAAACAATGTTGACCACAGGATACTGGGAGCTCAGTAGTGTTTTTGCAATAAACACACAACAACCAGCATGTGTTCAGGTTATGTTTAGGGTAAGAAGTGTCATTTAGCCTCTCTTCTCTTCTGGAACTACAGGAGAAATAAGACAGGGGAAACGTGAATCCTGCTCACCCTCTTCTGTACATACAATATTTGATGCATGAAAAACAACATTGGTACCATGATCTCTCAAAATGATTCCTGCATCATTGGAGACTGTAATTGCTGCATATTTTAAAGTTCTGTTGGCTTTTCTGTTTTGTGAAGTTTGTTTTTATGTCTTTTACAAGTCTTCTGGTTGTGAATTATCCATTATGTCTTCATTTCTAAAAGCCACACCCACCTGCTGCTCCACTTGCAATTTTCTAGCTGTTTGAAGGAGAAGAGACCTGTGGGATGCCTGCAGGTGGTGTGGAGGGACTAGAGTTTCTGTACTGACTGCAATGGGGTGGGAGAAGCAGAAAAACCCAAGTTCACATTTTCTGCCTCTGGCCTGTACTTTGCACAGGGTAATTCACATACACTTCTGCCTTTATCTGCAGCTTGAAGGTAGGCACATTAAAAAATAATCTCTAAGAAGCTCTCTCACGTGATGGATTTAGAAAGGTTAATTACATTTACAGCGTTTCTTTGAAGTGGATAGGGTGAGCCATTGCATTTGGTTTACTGATTAATGTTGTAGTAAGTTGCTTCATTAGAGTTGGGCTGTAATAATATTTTATTGCATGTTGTTCTGCCCTCCTCTTGGGCCATTATGACCATTATCCCCTTGAGAGTCAAATGACCTAGTGGGATTGGTAGCAGGTGGCAGCAAGACAGGAGAGAGAACCTGGAGCAGGCATTAGAACATCTGGATTCCAGCTCTGGCTTCATTATTGATCAGCGGGGTCAGCTTGATCAAGACAAATTCAGGGACACTCACTTTCTTTTGCCTTATTTTAAACAACAGGAATAACAGCTATCTTGCCTCACTCAGCATTGCTGAGGATCACATGAGAGATGTAAAAGGGTTCATTTTAAAGAGGAAAGACATTAATAAATATAAGCTACAATTAGAGCAAATATTATTTCCATGATTGTTTGTTGCTCTGATGAGGAGACTGAGCTGCAAAAGAATTAGTAAGAAAAGTCATCAGTTCATTAGGGAAAAACTATGAGTTGATTCATGATCAAGTTTTTTATGCTGCATATTTGCTGAGAAGGTTACAATTTTTCTCTCATATTATTTCTCATTAATGAGTACCTGATATTTTTATGGTAGTTAAAATTTTCCACTCATGTGCATAGATAATTTTTTTTAATGCTTATAGAAGACTAAAGGAAGAAACACTCACATTTTTTAATGTGAGTTTTGTTTATAAGGGAAAACTACAGGCTCTTTTTTCTTAACTGTTTCTTATTAAAGGGAAAAAAAAGAATTATTTAACATTTTTTCTACCTGGACATATGAGCTTTCCTTCTGCTTGTTAGTGAGACTGTGTAGCCAGGGTGACCATGCTTATTGAAGGAGATGATCTGTCTGGAGGGACTATGATGTCTTGCTACTCTATATTCTGCTACTGTTTTGTTTTGTCTTCAGAGGTCATTTTATTTGCTTGTTTGTTTGAAAAATTATACATGTTCATGGCAAAAGTCTCAAAAAATCCAAATAGAACCTGAGTGAAAAAATTTCTCACCCCCATTCAGTCTATTCACTTAGTTTCTTTTTCAAAAGAAAGTTGATTAACTTTCCAGAGAGAGTCCATGAGTATATAAATGTGTTTGTACATCTTTTTCAGAAAATCACAAATGATGGCATAACACATACACTGTAAAATGTATTTCGCTTAGCAATATTTTCCTGTGATTATCTTTCACGTCCTGTCCAACTTTGTTTCCCCTAAAGTTACTAATTGGTTATCCAGGTAACCATGATGGTGTGATCACCCACCTAGAGCCAGACATCCTAGAGTCTGAAGTCAGGTGGGCCTTAGGAAGCATCACAACAAAGATAGAAACAAAGATAGGTGATGAAGTTCCAGCTGAGCTATTTCAGGTTCTATAAAGATAATGCTGTTAAAGTGCTGCACTCAATATGCCAGCAAATTTGGAAAGCTCAGCAGTGGCCACAGGACTGGAAAAGGTCAGTTTCCATTCCAATCCCAAAGAAGGGCAATACGAAAGAATGTTCAATGACGGCACAATTGCACTCATCTTACGATGGCAAAGTAAGGCTCAAAATTCTCCAACTGAGGCTTCAACAGTACATGAAATGAGAACTTCCAGATGTTCAAGCTGGATTTAGAAAAGGCAGAGGAACCAGAGATCAAATTGCCAACATCTGTTGGATGATCACAAAACCAAGAGAATTCCAGAAAAACATCTACTTTGCTTTATTAACTATGCCAAAGCCTTTGACTGTGTGGATCACAATAAACTGTGGGAAATCCTGAAAGAAATGGAAATACCAGACCACCTGACCTGCCTCCTGAGAAATCTGTATGCATGTCAAGAAGCAACAGTTAGAACCTGGCATAGAACAATGGACTGGTTCCAAATTAGGAAAGGAGTATGTCAAGAATGTATACTGTCACCCTGCTTATTTAACTTATATGCAGAGTATATCATGCAAAATGCTGGACTGGATGAAGCATAAGCTGGAATCAAGATTGCCAGGAGAAATATCAGTAACCTCAGATATACAGATGGCACCACTATTATGGCAGAAAGCGAAGAGGAACTAAAGAGCCTCTTGATGAAAGTAAAAGAGGAGAGTAAAAAAGCTGGCTTGAAACTCAACATTCAGTAAAATAAGATCATGGCATCTGGTCCCATCACTTCATGGGAAATAGATGGGGAAACAATGCAAACAGTGACAGACTTTATTTTCTTGAGCTGCAAAATCACTGCAGATGGTGACTGCAGCCATTGATATTAAAAGATGCTTGCTCCTTGGAAGAAAAGCTATGACCAACTTAGACAGCATATTAAAAAGCAGAGACATTACTTTGCCAACAAAGAAGGTCCGTCTAGTCAAAGCTATGGCTTTTCTGGTAGTTATGTATAGATATGTGAGTTAGACCATGAAGAAATCTGAGCACTGAAAAATTGATGCTTTTGAACTGTGGTGTTGGAGAAAAGTCGTGAGAGTCCCTTGGACTGCAAGAAGATACAACCAGTCAATTCTAAAGGAAATCAGTCCTTAATATTCATTGGAAGTACTAATGCTGAAGCTGAAGCTCCAATACTTTGGCCACCTGATGCAAAGAACTGACTCATTGGAAAAAACCCTGATGCTGGGAAAGATTGAAGGCAGGAGGAGAAGGGGATGACAGAGGATGAGATGGTTGAATGGCATTGATCACTTGATGGACATGAGTTTGCACAAGCTCCAGGAGTTGGTGATGGACAGGGAAGCCTGGTGTGCTGCAGTCCATTTGGTAGCAAAGAGTTGGACACACTTGAGAAACTGAACTGAGCTGAGTAATTGTCTTGATTTCATGTTTGTTTTCTTTACTTACTACAGATTCAACTCTAAGTAGCTGTCAGTTGTCTGCATATGCTTTTAATCTACTCAGTCCATCAAATAGCCTACTGATGTTGCCTCCTAAAGAAGTTTCTCCTGATGTGTTCCTTGATGAGCTGCTTGTCATCAGTACCTGGTACAAGCTCTCATCCTGAGATCTGTCACCGTCATCCTGAGGATTTCATTGCCTCTCTTCTGTGTGGGAGTCCCTGTGTCCTACTTCTCCATTCTTTCTACTTCTTGGTTTAGTCCATCACTTTGGTGAAGTGTGGTCTTCAGTACTCTCCAGAGGAGGAAGATATAGGACATAACTTTTCCTGAGGTCTTGAGTATCTGAAAATATCTTTATTCTGTTTTCACATTTGATTGATGGTGCAATTGAGAACTAAGGGGCCAGTGTGCAGAAGAGTTAGCATATTTAGACTGATAATGCTATCCTTAGAAAGCCTGCTTGCAAGGTTGTTCCTTGACTGGGGTCTGGAAACTTGGATTATAAACAGTTCCCTACACTGATATAAACATTCCTTGAATGAAAGGAGTGCTTTCCTATGTCTTAGTCTTTTGTGCAAGCAACATAGTTTATGCTGAACATCTGATTTTCTTTTGGGATCTGGAATTTTGGTATATTCTGGGCAAAGGATGCCTATAATGCTGCTATTGCTGCTTAGTCTCTAAGTTGTATCAGACTCTTTGCAACCCCATGACTGTAGCCCATGAGGCTCTTATGTCCAAGGAATTCCCTATACAAGAATACTGAAGTGGGTTTCCATTTCCTTATCCAGAGGACCTTCCCAACCCAGGGATCAAACCCCAGTCTCCTGCTGGGCAGGCAGATTCTTTTTCTACTGAGCTATCTGGGAAGTCCCCCTACATGACCAACATCTAATAAAAAATCTCAGACATTGCATCTCTAGAGCTTTTCTGGTAGACATTACATGTGATGTCACACATGTGGAAGAGATCAGCATTGCTGGAAGAGTTAAGTACTTCATTTGTGACTCCACTGGGAGAGGACTCTTGGAAGTTTGAACCTGGTATCCTTAGGTTTTAACCAAATGTGCCAATCCCTTTGCTGAATTTCTCTTGTCTCCTTCTGTTCTTACAAACCACAGCAGTGACTACGACCATATCCTGTGAGTTCTCCCAGGGATTCATTAAACATGCGGGTTTGGTCTTGGGGACCCCCTTGATATAGTTAGAAACTACTTTCCTTCTGAATTTGTTGGACTGCCTTTTAGCTTCCGTATTGTTGAGAAGTCAGAAGTCAGTCCTATTTCTCACTTTGGCGTGTGATGTAACTCCTTTCCTTTTTGCTCTCAAGTCTTTTAGAACCTTCACTGTCCTCTGTTGTAAAATGCTGAAATGTCATGACATGCTGTGGTGAGTGTTTACATTCATCCGCTCGGCTGGTGGCCTAATGAATCCTTTTATTCTCTGAACATTTGTCATTTATTTATGAAAAATTTTTCATAAATTAGTTTTGGATTATTTCCTTGCTTTTATTTCCCCAGTCTTCTATTTGTGGATTCCCATTATTTGGATGTTGTACCTCTCGTCTAGTGTTCTAATACTCTTGCTTTTTTCCTCTCCTGTTTTCCATATCTTTGGCTAATTTCATATAAATTTCTTTCATTTTTATCTTCTAAATTATGGCATTTTTAATTTCATCCCTAGTATCTTAATTCTTAAGAGTTCATTTTTATTCTCTGAATGTTCTTTTTAAATAGCATTTTATTCTTTTCTTCCTGAGTAGTATTAGCTATAGCTATTTTGAAACTATTACTCCCTAGGAAGATCTCTGTTTCTGCTTGAAGCACTACAGTTACATGACTCTCTTGGTCCTTTTCATGTCATGGATTTTTTTTCAGTTCAGTTCAGTTCAGTAGCTCAGTCATGTCCAACTCTTTGTGACCCTATGGACTGCAGCACGCCAGGCTTTGCTGTTCATCACCAATCTCTGGAGCCTATTCAAACTCATGTCCATCACGTTGGTGATGCCATCCAACCATCTCATCCTCTGTCATCCCCTTCTCCACCCACCTTCAATCTTTCCCAGCATCAGGGTCTTTTCCAAGGAGTCAGATCTTCACATCAGGTGACCAAATATTGGAGTTTCAGCTTCAGCATCCGTTCTTCCAATGAATATTCAGGACTTGTTTCCTTTAGGATTGACTGATTTCATCTCCTTGCAGTCCAAGGGACTCTCAAGAGTCTTCTCCAACACCACAGTTCAAAAGCATCAATTCTTCGGCGCTCAGCTTTCTTTATAGTCCACCTATCACATCCATGCATGACTACTGGAAAAACATAGCTTTGACTAGAGGGATCTTTGTTGGCAAAGTAACGTCTCTGCTTTTTACTATGCTGTCTAGAGAAGGCAATGGCAACGCACTCCAGTAGTCTTGCCTGGAAAATCCCATGGACGGAGGAGCCTGGGTAGGCTGCAGTCCATGGGTCACTAAGAGTCAGACACGACTGAGTGACTTCACTTTCACTTTTCACTTTCATGCATTGGAGAAGGAAATGGCAACCCACTCCAGTGTTCTTGCCTGGAGAATCCTAGGGACGGGGGAGCCTGGTGGGCTGCTGTCTCTGGGGTCGCACAGAGTCAGTCACAACTGAAGTAACTTAGCAGCAGCAGCAGGTTGGTCATAGCTTTTCTTCCAAGGAGCAAGCATCTTTTAATTTTATGGCTGCAGACACCATCTGCAGTGATTTTGGAGCCCCCCAAAATAAAATCTGTCACTGTTTCCATTGTTTCCCCATCTATTTGACATGAAGTGATGGGACCGGATGCCATGACCTTAGTTTTCTGAATGTTGAGTTTTAAGCTAACTTTTTCACTCTCCTCTTTCACTTTCATCAAGAGGCTCTTCAGTTCTTCTTCACTTTCTGCCATAAGGGTGGTGTCATCTGTGTATCTGAGGTTATTGATATTTCACCTGACAATCTTGATTCCTGCTTCTGCTTCATGCAGCCTGGTATTTCTCATGATGTACTCCGCATATAAGTTAAATAAGCAGGCTTACAATATACAGCTTTGACATACTCCTTTCCCTATTTGGAACCAATCTGTTGTTCCATCCATTTCTAACTGATGCTTCCTGACCTGCATACAGATTTCTCAGGAGGCCTGGTATTCCAATCTCTTTAAAAATTTTCCGCAGTTTGTTGTGATCCATACAGTCAAAGGTTTTGGCATAGTTAATAAAGCAAAAGTAGATGTTTTTCTGTAGCTCTCTTGCTTTTTTGATGATCCAGCAGATGTTGGCAATTTGATCTCTGGTTCCTCTGCCTTTTCGAAATCCAGCTTGAACTTCTGGAAGTTCATGGTTCACGTATTGTTGAAGCCTGGTTGGAGAATTTCGAACATTACTTTGCTGGTGTGTAAGATGGGTGCAATTGTGCATAAATTTGAGCATTCTTTTGCATTGCTTTTCTTTGGGATTGGAATGAAAACTGAATTTTTCCAGTCCTGTGGCCACTGCTGAGTTTTCCAGATTTGCTGGCATATTGAGTGCAGCACTTTCACTTTCTTTAGGTGTTTGCTAACCCATGATTATTTCTTCATATTTAAGATTTGACCAATAAAAATCTAAATTTGATGGAATTCCCTGGCAGTCCAGTGGTTAGGACCCTACACTTCCATTGCCACAGGTGAGGGTTCAAACCCTGGTGGGGAACCAAGATCCTGCAAACCATGCAACAGTAACAATGAAGAAAAAATCTTTTTAAAGTCTCTGATGCATGGGTTTCACTTTTTAATGCTAATTGTGGGGTTCAGTTCAGTTCAGTCACTCAGTCGTGTCAGACTCTTTGTGACCCCATGAACTGCAGCATGTCAGGCCTCCCTGTCCATCATCAACTCCTGGAGTGCACCCAAACCCATGTCCATCGAGTTGGTGATGCCATCCAACCATCTCATCCTCTGTCTTCCCCTCTCCTGCCCTCAATCTTTCCCAGCATCAGGGTCTTTTCCAATGAGTCAGCTCTTCACATCAGGTGGCCAAAGTATTGGAGTTTCAGCTTCAGAATCAGTCCTTCCAGTGAACACCCAGGACTGATCTCCTTTAGGATGGACTGGTTGCAGTCCAAGGGGCTCTCAAGAGTCTTCTCCAATGCCACAGTTCAAAAGCATCAATTCTTCTGCGCTCAGCTTTCTTTATAGTCCAACTCTCACATCCATACATGACCACTGTAGACTTATCTGGCCAGGCAATTTCCTTGAAATGTCTGGTGTTGAGAAATTCTTTAGTCTTTTAGGCTGCTTAGAATCCTTGGACAAGGAGCTGAGTGACAGAAGAAAGTGTCAATATCCTCATTCTGGATGTAAAAATTCAGTTAGTTACCCCGTGGTCAGAATGGTGTTTTCATCCTCAGCTCTACTTGGACTCTCCAGTCCAAAAACTGTCTTACCCTTTCTAGAGGTCCTAAGTAACTTTGATACTAAAAAGGAGAAATACTTGGGGATTTGACTGATTTTTAAGTATACTACAATTTCTCTTCAGTCGCTCAGTCGTGTCCGACTCTTTGTGACCCCATGAATCGCAGCATGCCAGGCCTCCCTGTCCATCACCAACTCCTGGAGTTCACTCAGACTCACAACCATCGAGTCGGTGATGCCATCCAGCCATCTCATCCTCTGTCATCCCCTTCTCCTCCTGCCCCCAATCCCTCCCAGCATCAGAGTCTTTTCCAATGAGTCAACTCTTCGCATGAGGTGGCCAAAGTACTAGAGTTTCAGCTTTAGCATCATTCCTTCCAAAGAAATCCCAGGGCTGATACTCCTCTTTTATTATCACCATTATCCCCTCTTGCAGAGGTAATTGGTATTGTCAGCTTCTGAAACTTCTGGGGTTTCTGTTTGGTGGTATAGATCAGGTTAATGCATAGTTTTCTTCACTATTGGCTGCTGTCACTGCTTTTCCTATCAAAAAAAATTTTTTTTCTCAATCGCTTACTAGCTACAAATATTTCTTCCTATCTCTTCTATCATTCTCTGTCCTTATAAATTTATGCCTTAAAAAATCTTCTTATAGTTGTTTTGGAAGGATTTGGAAAAAGAAAGAAAATAAATATATGCTTAAAAGGCTGTCTTAACCCAGAATTTCTCAGACTCTTAAAGCATGTTTTCCATCTTTGTATTTGTAGTGCCTAGAATGCTATGTGATAAATATTAGGTCCTCAACATGTTTTAATTGTGTGTATGCATATGTAAATATATATACATTATATCTGAATGGCATATATATCATATATGTGTATCATATATATATATATACTTGTTACCAATGAAAGAAATACAACTAGATAAGTTTAAGCCTAAAAGATTATTTATTGTCCTATATAATAAGAAATTCAGGTATGGATCTTACTTCCAGCACAAATGGGTCTAAGAGCTCTAGTGGAGTAATCAGCTTTCTTTTACTCTCATGCTCTTTCAGAAATTCTCTGCGCGTGCTTTTATCTCTATTTTGGCCTTTTTCTTCCCTTGACAAACATAGAGCTGGCAGGATGATTCATAGCTTTTAGCTCCAAGATTCTTCGAGCCCTAAATTGAAAAATCCCAGAGATGAACTTTTACTGGTCTGGCTTTAGTCACACATCTACTCCTGAAGCAAACTGTGTGGCTAGGAGGACGGAATGTATCAGAGCTTAACAAACTGTGGCCCGTGGGCTAAATCAGGGTACCATCTGAGGTTTTATTGTTTAGTTTTTCATACCACAAGGAAGGAATGGCCTTTGCATTTTTAAATGGTTAAAAACATACCCATATAATATGTTCCATTTTGCCTTTTGTTCCTCAAAGCCTAAAATATTTTCCCTGTGATATGCTATGAATGTCTGAGTCTGGGTATGGATCACATACAATGGCCCTGACTAGAGGAATGAGATAACAATGATTGTCAGCCTCATTAGAGCCAATGTTTATAGCGGAGGAGCAGCAGCTTCCCAAATAAAGAATACATCCCAAATAAGCCAAAACTCACAAACATCCATATGCATGGGTAATAATTCATCCCTGAGCATGAAGAATTATTTCTGTTAATGTTACAAACCCAAACACATATTCATGTAGATGCTATGTAATTAAAACCATTTCTCTTCATTCTTCCAACAACCTGAGAGCTATTATAGTTGTAGCACTATGGGGAGAACCTTAATTTATCTCTATTACTAAGACTGAAATACTGTCCACTGGCCTAGGAGGAGAGTGTTGTTAAGTTTGGTTGGAACATTATTCATTTGCATCAATTTTCAAGTTCAGTACTGAGAGAGAGAGAGAACTAGCCATTTGATCTGGATCAATTCAATGGTTAATTTATTATTTATTTAACAAACATTTCTTAACACCGATACAGGGCCAAGCACTGGGCGTACAATGGAAAACAAAATGCAATGTCTCTCTACAAGGGATTATGGTGTAATGGAACATAGGAAGCAGACATAACTTTTTCAGTGTGGTTTTCCAGGCCCTTCTTCAACTAGCTTCACCTCACTGATTTATGCAGATCTCCCTACTACAACTTACTCCAAACATGCATTTCAGTGGGTCAGTAATTGACCCCTATTAGGGCATAATCACCCCTATCTGTAATCTTGTTTTCCTTTCCAGAATTGTGTGTGTGTGTGTGTGTGTGCAGTTGCTTCAGTCCATGTCTGACTCTTTGTGTATCCTACCTGTAATTTGCCTCATAACTCAGTTGGTAAAGAATCTGCCTGCAATACAGGAGATCTGGGTTCGATTCCTGTGTTGGGAAGATCCCCTGGAGAAGGAAATGGCAACCCACTCCAGTATTCTTGCCTGGAGAATCCCATGGACAAAGGAGCCTGGCAGGTTAAAGTCCATGGGGTTGCAAGAGTCAGACACAACTTACCGACTAAATTACCACCTATAATTTACAAATTTCTATAGCTCCTATAGTCCATACATATAACCCAATTCTAGATAATATGCCATTCCTATAATTATATCCTGGGTTTTCATTGCAACAGCTTAAGGGTTAAGCTCATACAGTCTCTAATAAAATTTAGTGTTTCAACTTTAAATAAATACATTGACTTAGTCTGATCTTTGGGGATCAAGATGACAGAAAGATCATATCCAATTACATGACTCAGTAACAGTTAAAATTTTAATTCATTCCCTAGAGATATCCATTTAGAAGTAATAAATACATATTCATTTACTCTTTGACCATTTGAAATCTACCCCAAAGGAAAAATAGCATATAGCCTTTGAACAAAGCTATTCATTATCAGCATTATTTTTAATAGCATTTGAAATGTCCATTAACATGGAACTGGTTCAGTGATTCTGGTTCATTAACCCAATGAAGTACTATGCAGCTGAGAAAAGGTATGGATAAGACATCAGTATACTAATATGTCCTGATATCCAAAATATACTGTTAAGGTAGCATGGAAAGTGTGCTATCTTTGTGTAAGAAATAGGAAGTCAATTTGGGTATATATTAATATATGAATTTACTTATTAAAAAGAGAACAAAGATAATGCCAAGTTACTATGTATCATTACTTATTATCTTCATTACCTCCACCATAGTGTGGTCTCAGGTCAAACAATAGGGAGGGAACACAGCTCATTAACAGAAAATTGGATTAAAGATTTACTGAGCATGGCCCCACCATCAGAACAAGTCCCAGTTTCCCCCACAGTCTCTCCCATCATAAGCCTTTTATCCTTATCCCTCAGAGCACAGACAGAATGAAAACCAAAATCACAGTAAATTATTCAAACAGATCACATGGACCACAGCCCCATCTAACTCAATGAAACTATGAGCCATGCTGTGTAGGGCCACCCAAGGTGGATGGGTCTTGGTGGAGAGTTCTGACAAAACGTGTTCCATTGGAGAAGGCAATGGCAAACCACTTTAGTATTTTTGCCTTGAGAACCCCATGAACAGTATGAAAAAACCAAAAGATCATGCACTGAAAGATGAACTTCCCAGGTCAGTATGTGCCCAATATGCTACTGGAGAAGAGTGAAGAAATAACACCAGAATGAATGGAGAGATGGAGCCAAAGCAAAAACAACACCAAGTTGTGATGTGACTGGTGATGGAAGTGTCAGGGGAGTGTGTAATTTCCTTGGTTCTGTCTTGTCACAAAAAAAATCTGAAGCATCAGAGCAGTGTTACAGCCCTCGGATGGACCAGCGTTACAGCTCTCAGAAGGACCAGTGTTACAGCTCCGTGTTACAGCTCAGTTTTATTTAGAAAGTAAAGGAAAATACATCCACGAGGCATGAGGACATGCTGATCCAAAAGATGCAAAGAGAAGAGAGAGGCCTGGCCCAATTTGGGGTCCTCTTTTTATACGTTTTTTCTCCTCTCCCTGGGCCAACCCTATGTAAATTGGGCTGGACAGGAGTGCTGTTGGTTCCACCTGAGGTCCTCACTCTGGTCCTCGGACCTTCCTTTGTTCTATTATCGTGGGCTTTTCCCTTCCTTATCTTTTAGCCACCACCATTTTGGACTCCTTTTTCCTATTCTACCTACCTAACAGAAGTAAAGTCTGATGCTGTAAAGAACAATATTGCATAGGAACCTGGAATGTTAGGTCTATGAATCAAGGCAAATTGGAAGTGGTCAAACAGGAGACGGCAAGAGTGAACATCAGCATATTAGGAATCAATGAACTAAAATGGACTAGAATGTGCGAATTTAATTCAGATGACCATTATGTCTACTACTGTGGGCGAGAATCCCTTAGAAGAAATGGAGTAGGCATCAAAGTCAACAAAAGAATCTGAAATGCAGTACTTGGATGCAATCTCAAAAATGACAGAATGATCTCTGTTTGTTTCCAAGGCAAACCATTCAATATCACAGTAATCCAAGTCTATGCCCTGACCAATAATGCTGAAGAAGCTGAAGGTGAATAGTTCTATGAAGACCTACAAGACCTTCTAGAACTAACACCCAAAAAAGATGTCCTTTTCATTACAGGGGACTAGAATGTAAAAGTAGGAAGTCAAGACATACCTGGAGAACCAGGCAAATTTGACCTTGGAGTAGAGAATGAAGCAGGAAAAAGGGTAACAGAGTTTTGCCAAGAGAACACACTGGTCATAGCAAACACCATCTTCCAACAATACATAAGAAGATTCTACACATGGACATCACCAGATGGTCAATACCAAAATCAGATTGATTGTATTCTTTGCAGCCAAAGATGGAGAAGCTATATACAGTTAGCAAAAACAAGACCGGGAGCCGACTGTGGCTTAGATCATGAACTCCTTATTGCCAAATTCAGACTTAAATTGAAGAAAGTAGGTAAAACCACTAGACCATTCAGGTATGACCTAAATCAAATCCCTTATGTTTGTACCGTGGAAGTGACAAATAGATTCAAGGGATTAGATCTGATAGAGTGCCTGAAAAACTATGGACATACATTCATGACACTGTACAGGAGGCAGCGATCAAGAACATCCGCAAGAAAAAGAAATGCAATAAGGCAAAATGGTTGTCTGAGGAGGCCTTGCAAATAACTGAGAAAAGAAGAGAAGTGAAAGGCAAAGGAGAAAAGGAAAGATATACCCATTTGAATGCAGAGTTCCAAAGAATAGCAAGAAGAGATAAGAAAGCCTTCTTCAGCGATCAATGCAAAGAAATAGAGGAAAACAATAGAATGGGAAAGACTAGAGATATTTTCAAGAAAATTAGAGATACCAACAGAACATTTCATGCAAAGATGGGCATAATAAAGGACAGAAATGGTATGGACCTACCAGAAGTAGAAGATATTAAGAAGAGGTGGCAAGAATACACAGAAGAACTATACAAAAAAGATCTCCATGACCCAGATAATCACGATGGTGTGATCACTGACCTAGAGCCAGACATCCTGGAATGTGAAGTCAAGTGGGCCTTAGAAAGCATCACTACGAACAAAGCTAGTGGAGGTGATGGAATTCCGGCTGAGCTGTTTCAAATCCTGAAAGATGATGCTATTAAAGGGCTGCACTCAATATGCCAGCAAATTTGGAAAACTCAGCAGTGGCCACAGGACTGGAAAAGGTCAGTTTTCATTCCAATCCCAAAGAAAGGCAATGCCAAAGAATGCTCACACTTATGCACAATTGCACTCATCTCACACACTAGTAAAGTAATGCTCAAAATTCTCCAAGCCAGGCTTCAACAGGATGTGAACCATGAATTCCAGATGTTCAAGCTGGATTTAGAAAAGGCAAAGGAGCCATAGATCAAATAGCGAACATTGTTGGATCATCAAAAGAGTAAAAGAGTTACAGGAAAACATCTATTTTTGCTTTACTGACTATGCCAAAGCCTTTGACACTGTGGATCACAACAAAGTGTGGAGAATTCTTAAAGAGATGGGAATACCAGACCATCTTTCCTGATTTCTTTGGAAGGAATGATGCTAAAGCTGAAACTCCAGTACTTTGGCCACCTCATGTGAAGAGTTGACTCATTGGAAAAGATTCTGATGCTGGGCAGGATTGGGGTCAGGAGGAGAAGGGGACAACAGAGGATGAGATGGCTGGATGGCATCACTGACTCGATGGACGTGGGTCTGAGTGAACTCTGGGAGTTGGTGATGGACAGGGAGGCCTGGCGTGCTGCGATTCATGGGGTCGCAAAGAGTCAGACACGACTGAGCGACTGAACTGAACTGAACTTTCCTGCCTCCTGAGAAATCTGTATGCAGGTGAAGAAGCAACAGTTAGAAATGAATGGAACAAAAGAAAAAAAAAAGAAATGAATGGAACAACAGATTGGTTCCAAATAGGGAAAGGAGTATGTCAAGGCTGTATATTGTAAGCCTGCTTATTTGACTTATATGCAGAGTACATCATGTGAAATGCCAGGCTGCATGAATCACAATAAATCACAATCAGGAATAAAGATTGTTGGGAGAAATATCAATAACCTCAGATACACAGATGACATCACCCTTATGGCAGAAAGTGAAGAACTAAAGAGCCTCTTGATGAAAGTGAAAGAGGAGAGTGAAAAAAGTTGGCTTAAAACTAAACATTCAGAAAACAAAGATCATGGCATCTAGTTCCATCACTTCATGTCAAATAGATGGGGAAACAATGGAAACAGTGACAAATTTTAATTTTGGGGGCTCCAAAATCACTGCAGATGGTTTCTGCAGCCATGAAATTAAAAGACTTTTTCTCCTTGGAAGAAAAGTTATGACCAACCTAGACAGCATATTAAAAAGCAGACACATTACTTTGCCAACAAAGGCCCGTCTAAAAGCTATGGTTTTTCCAGGAGTCATGTATGGATGTGAGAGTTGGACCATAGAGAACCCTGAGTGCCAAAGAATTGATGCTTTTGAACTGTGGTGTTGGAGAAGAGTCTTGAGAGTCCCTTGGACTGCAAGGAGATGAAATCAGTCAATCCTAAAGGAAAGCAGTCCTGAATATTCAATGGAACAAATGATTCTGAAGCTGAAATTCCAATACTTCGGCCACCTGATGCAAAGAACTGACTCACTGGAAAAGACACTGATGCTTGGAAAGATTGAAGGCCAGAGGAGAAGGGGACGACAGAGGATGAGATGGTTGGATGGCATCACCGACTTGATGGACATGAGTTTTAGCCATCTCTGGGAGTTAGTGATGGACAGGGAAGCTTGGCATGCTGCCGTCCGTGGGGTTTTTAAGAGTCAGACACGACTAGTGACTGAACTGAACTTCCTAGCCTGTATGCGGAAGAAGGTAACCAGGTAGAGGAAAAAAGATGCTAGTGAGACTTCAGTGAATATCTCCCATTATATATATAATAAGGTATATATATAATAATAATCCCTCAATATATATAATAAAAAGGTTTCCTTTTTGGAACCCCGTAAAAGTTTTTACATAATTAAAACAAACTCAGAAGAGAAAAGCAATCCCTTAATATTAGGGGGGAAAAGAAAAAGAAGGAAATAAGACTAACTGTATCAAGTTGGTGACATAGATATAGAGAAATAATTACTTCAACTGAGTTTAAGGCATAGTTATTTTAGTTGAATGTCTTTATTGGGATTTATTTCAGGGAGAAAACAAGTTGACATAAAGTGCATTCAGTTAACATTAATAATAATCATATTATTTTGAAACTACTATAGAGATAATACATAATTATATGAACTTATGTTAAGACCTTTAGGAACTAAGACTTTTCAGGAAAGAAAAAAAATGGTAAAAGTATAAAATCAAAGAATTCAAGTAAAAGTTCTGTGTTATTAAATTTGAAATAGAAACAGCAGTATGAACTTGTAATTTATTTTGTCTAATATGCATGTTTCCTGACTCTTTGTCCATTAAAAACCCTAGAAGCAATGATAGGTTTGCAATCAAGACCCAAAGCAATGAGCTTTCTTATCACCCAGATTGTAGTTTCTAATATAATTTTCCACTGCAAGGGAGCACGACTCCTTGAAAAAATGGCTCAGTTCCAGACCTGAAATAGGAGATGAGCAAAATGAGTTTGAGATACCTTATTATGTTAGGAAAGGAAAAACGTTATCAAAGATTAATTGTTGTTTCAGTAGAACACAGAAGCAACCTAAGGGGACTCTCCTTGGCTCAGGATGGGACAAATTTAAGCATTAAAAACATAATTACTGCAACTGGGTAAAGCATATTCAACATAAAATTCCGTAAGTTCTTCATAAAACAACTCACAGGATAGCACTGAGTTCAGTGTTGCTGGGGTACCAACTTTGAAAAGTGGTCAATAAAATGAAAGAATTATGATTTGCTCCTATCTTTCCTGCAGCACATACAATCCTTTTGGTATAATGCTTGCTTGTAATGCCCAAATTGGTTCAGACAGGGTAGATAAAAAACAAAATCACAAAAATGCAAAATATGTAAATATTTTACAAGGTGAATGTCTCGAACTAACAAGTTACACCCACTGTGTGCAATCATGGCATCTTAGAAGAGCATAGTGGCTTATGGAAGAATATACAGAATCTATACTCTTGTATCATATTCTCTTACTTCAGTTACTCATATGCATTGCCCTACATGTGTGAAACATGTTCTCCAGACTTTGAAAACAGTACAGAATCCAAACCATAGGTAAATATCCTGGTAGGAGAATCCAGGCCCTGAATGGGAAAAGTAAACCTCATATATTGAAGAGAAGCTTGAAATAATAAAGTGTTTTAAAATAAGAGAATAGGTGTTATTGAGATAATCTAAAGGAATTCACTAATTGTGCACCCTAAGAATAGTTCTGTGAAAGTAAAAGGAACAATAGATCTGAACGCATCTGAACACCTAGTAGATAAATGAAAAACAGTGATCTACTTTCACGGGGCCTGAGAAGCACTTACAGTGGGCTGTAAAATAAAGATGAGGTTGCTCAGTACAACAGGATATTGCTTAGAGGCACCCATTCTCATTTTACAAAGCTGCAGCTTTGTAAAAGGGAGAAACTTGGTAAAACAACAAAATCCAAATTTCTATTTTAAGTCAAGGTAGGAAAATAAATCATCACCAGCACCAACCACACACACACACAACAGGACAATGAGCTACAGCCTCTGATCTCATTATATTTTGTCCAAAGAAGAATGTATTTTCTTCTCCATAAATTAAAAGTACAGCATTTGAACACATCCACTTTTGCTAAGCAAATCTGATGTCTACTGCTAAGGTAAAGTTCATTGCTGACTACAGTCTTTCTTTATTCAGTTCAGTTCACTTGCTCAGTCGTGTCCGACTCTTTGAGATCCCATGAACCACAGCATGCCAGGCCTCCCTGTCCATCACCAACTCCTGGAGTCTACCCAAACCCATGTCCATTGAGTCCGTGATGCCATCCAACCATCTTGTCGTCTGTCGTCCCCTTCTCCTCCTGCCCTCAATCTTTCCCAGCATCAGGGTCTTTTCCAATGAGTCAGCTCTTTGCAACAGGTGGCCAAAGTATTGGAGTTTCAGCTTCAACATCAGTCCTTCCAATGAACACCCAGGACTGATCTCCTTTAGGATGGACTGGTTGGATCTCCTTGCAGTCCAAGGGACTCTCAAGAGTCTTCTCCAACACCACAGTTCAAAAGCATCCATTCTTCAGTGCTCAGCTTTCTTTATAGTCCAACTCTCACATCCATACGTGACCACTGGAAAAACCATAGCCTTGACTAGATGGACCTTTGTTGGCAAAGTAATGTCTCTGCTTTTTAATATGCTGTCTAGGTTGGTCATAACTTTCCTTCCAAGGAGTAAGCGTCTTTTAATTTCATGGCTGCAATCACCATCTGCAGTGATTTTGGAGCCCCCAAAAATAAAGTCAGTCACTGTTTCCCTGTCTGTTTGCCATGAAGTGATGGGACCAGATGCCATGATCTTAGTTTTCTGAATGTTGAGCTTTAAGCCAACTTTTTCACTCTCCACTTTCACTTTCATCAAGAGGCTTTTTAGTTCCTCTTCACTTTCTGCCATAAGGGTGGTGTCATCTGCATATCTGAGGTTATTGATATTTCTCCCCGCAATCTTGATTCCAGCTTGTGCTTCTTCCAGTCCATGTTTCTCATGATGTATTCTGCATAGAAGTTAAATAAGCAGGGTGACATATACAGCCTTGACGTACTCTTTCTTTATTAGGGATTAAATATTTTAAACTGTGTCACATATTTGAGATTTATTTATATTATATTCTTCCCTGGTGGCTCAGACGGTAAAGCATCTGCCTGCAGTGCGGGAGACCCAGGTTCTATCCCTGGGTCCGGAAGATCCCCTGGAGGAGGAAATGGCAACCCACTCCAGTACTCTTGCCTGGAAAATCCCATGGAAGGAGGACCCTGGTAGGCCACAGTCCATGGGGTTGCAAAGAGTTGGACACAACTGAGCGACTTCATTTTCTTTCTTTTCTTTCTTTATATTATGTTACCTATGAAAGTATTCAAATTCGTGTTCAGCCTCAGCCTTATTTTCCTATAAATCCTGTAATACCTAATTGACAAAATCACATAATACAACCTGGGGCTTCCCAGCTGGCACTAGTGGTAGAGAACTAGCCTGCCAATGCAGGAGACGTGTGACATGTGGGTTTGATCCCTGGGTCAGGAAGATCCCTGGAGGAGGGCATGACAATTCACTCCTGTATTCTTGCCTGGAGAATCCCATGGACAGAGGAGCCTGGCAGGCTACAGTCCATAGGGTAGCAAAGAGTTGGATATGACTGAGCGACTTAGTATGCACATACCATTTTATAGGGGAAATGACTATAGTTGATGAAAGATATTCTTTATAGAATTCCAATTAATACATGAAGAGGAAATGATTTGTGACCACTGGTCAAAATGTTAAACAGTAATCATCCGTAGCCACTAAAACCACTTGCTGAGATGTCAGTGAGAGCTTTTAAGTGTTGAAATGTTATAATGGAGTCAGACTGACACCACTTGAACATAATAATCAATTTTAGAATCACACAAAGGAGATAATAGGTATTATGAGCCTTCTGATGAGATACAGACATGAAATACCTACACTAAAAATAAATAAATCTGGATATAACCTAGGTCTTTAGGTCTAACAATTTATAATAACTATGGGAGATAGAGGAAAACATTAACCACAAGCCCAAGAGGGGAATCATCCAAATCCAGAGTGTAGGGCCCTGCACAAGATAACCAACCTGGTTTCTCCAACAAATGAATGGTTTGTAAAAATAAAAGAGCAAAATAGAGTGACTTCTCTCAAAGAGTCCCAAGAAGTATAACAAACACATGCAATTTAAGTATGTAGTTTTGAGAATAAACCAACAGGAAGAGAGTGTTTTAGGCAAATAAGGAAATGTAACTATGGATTGGGTACAAAATAATACTAAAGAATTATAGTTAATTTTTAGGTGTTAAAATGGTTTGGAAATGATGTTAAACATTCCAATTGGAGAAGCATGTTGAAGTATATATAGGGGAAATGACATAATTTCTGGATTAAAATAGTAATCCCCAAATACTCCGTCTATGGTTTAGATGGGAAAAGACAGAGATTTTTTCTGACATATTAGCACCAAGAAAAATCTGGGTAATATTAAAATCATATATTTTAACAGGATCATCTAAAAGAGATGGACAGGAGAAAGCTTTAACTTTCTCTAGAACTGATTTCTAGAGAAAAGAACCTTATAAATGTTCAAACTCTTGAAAAAGTTCCCCTAGCTGGTATTTGGAAGTCGGAGTGATTGGTGGTGGCAGTGACAGATCCCTGGTGGTGGCAGCACTAGAGATGGGGCTAAATCAGGCTTAAATTTAACCCCTTAAAACTGAAGCTCAGTCACAGATCAAACTGATACTCAGTGAAATCCAGCTTATCACATCTTAGTCACTAGATGCCCTGCTCTCTGGGAAAACAAAGCCATGCAACAATATTTCTTAATCTTCATTGTTTTTCTACACATAATGTGTGGTTATCAGTCAAAAATCACTAGACATAAAAAGAACTAAGAATATAGCACCCAGATTTAATTGGTGGGCAGGGAAGAGAAAGGAAGCAATTCATAAGTGAAACAGATATTAGAGCAAGCAGATGAAGATTTTAAAATAATTATTACAAATGTACAAGGATTTTCAGGTAAACATGGAAAGAATGGGTCAACAGGTCAGTAGAAAAATGGAAACTATTAAAAGTCACGTAGAGATCTTGGGTATGTAAAACAAGTATCTGAAATAGGAAGTACATTGGCTTTAAGATCAAAATAAATGCTGAAGAAAGTATGAGAGAAATTGAAAATAGCCTAATACAGATTAAATGAAACGAAACACATGAGGGAAGAAAAAGATGAAGAAGGCCATGTTGGATGTCGATGGGTCAATGTGTAAGTGGTCTGCTGCTGCTGCTAAGTCACTTCAGTCGTGTCCGACTCTGTGCGACCCCATAGACAGTAGCCCACCAGGCTCCCCTGTCCCTGGGATTCTCCAGGCAAGAACACTGGAGTGGGTTGCCATTGCCTTCTCCAATGCATGAAAGTGAAAAGTGAAAGTGAAGTCGCTCAGTTGTGTCTGACTCTTAGCGACCCCATGGACTGCAGCCCACCAGGCTCCTCGGTCCATGGGATTTTCCAGGCAGGAATACTGGAGTGGGGTGCCATTGCCTTGTCCATAAGTGGTCTAACATACATATATTTGGAAATCTCAGAACATTAAGAAAGTAAATGAATCAAGGAAAGTAGTTGAAATATCAACTAAAATTTTTCCAACATTGATGAAAAACATATCTTTACATAACAGTATATATTAATAATAAGTAATACCATATTTAGTCTTATGGTGACAGATAACGAATGCTGTCATTACTAAACTATCATGTTTTAATGTCTGTATCTTTATCTTTGTAGCATCTGTACTTAAATTATTTTCTAATATCAGGGTGGGACAGAAAGTTGGATTTTCTTCTATAACCAAATGCAAAAGTATGCTAGTTATGAGTTGCTCTTGACCATGATTGGTGATCAACACCATGATTGGTATTCCTTTTAAATATTGTACATTCTTGATCTATGAAAACATTGAACCAAGATATTAGTATAAATGTACAAGTGCAGGTGTAAATTAAACCTTAAAAAAACATGCATACATTTAGAAATCTCATGACCATAAAAAATGGAATAAAAACATATTTGAAGCTATGTCAGCTGAAAAATTCCCCAAATTGATGAAAAACATCAAAGAAATCCACATAAACCTGCTAGCTGTAATAACTGAGCTCAAAAAGAAAAGGTCTCAGGATATAATGTCAATGTAAAAAAATCCATTACATTTCTATTTATTAGTAAAAACAATTAGAAAATAAAACTCAGAAATTAATACTGCTTACAAAAGTATCTTGTTGTTACTTGCTGAGTTGCATACAACTCTCTTACAACCCCATGGACTGTAAGCTGCCAGGCTCCTCTGTCCATGTGATTTTCCAGGTAAGAATACTGGAGTGGGTTGCCATTTTCTTCTCTAGGGATCTTCCCTATTCAGGGATTGAACCTGCATCACCTTCATTGGCAGGCGGATTCTTTACTACTGAGCCCCAAGGGAAGCCCTACGAAAGTATAAATAACTATAAATATCTAGAGATAAATATTCCTCACTGAAAACTACAGCATTTGTTGAGAGAATTAAGATCTTTCCATGTATAAAAGTGAAGAAATACATCATGCTAACATATTGGAGGATTTAATATTTCCTCCCAATCTACAGATTCTATAAAATATCAATTAAAAATGCCAGAGTTTTTTTGTGAAAACTGTCAAGCTGATACTGTAATCTGTATGCAAAAGGAAATGTTCTAGAATAACAATACAGTTGGAGTCCTTCTATTTCCTGATTTTAAGATAAGGTAACCAAGACAGTGCAGTTCTGGAGTAAGGATAAACAGATGGATGCAACATAATTAAAATCCCAAAATACAACCACGTATATACTCAAATATTTGAAAAAGGCATAAATGCAATTCAATGAAGAAAGGACAGTTTTTTCAATAGATGCTGTATAACCAACTGGATATCTGTGTGGAAAAATACTAGTGCATGATATACAAAAATTATCATCAAATGGATTACAGTCTTAGATGTAAAAGCCAAAATTATAGAGCTTCCAGCAGAAAATGCAAGAAAAATCTTAGCAAACTGGAAATTGGGCAAAGGTTTTTTATATGGAATTCCATAAGTTCTAACTATAAAAGAAAAATGATAAGCAGGAGTTAAACAAGTGTTAGACCTTCTGTTCTCAAAAGATACTGTTAAT
This sequence comes from Bos taurus, assembly GCF_002263795.3. Taxonomy (NCBI): domain Eukaryota; kingdom Metazoa; phylum Chordata; class Mammalia; order Artiodactyla; family Bovidae; genus Bos; species Bos taurus. Next base: position 17,110,373 of record NC_037339.1, read on the forward strand.
TAAAACTTCCAGTTTCTAGTCCAATATGTAAAAAGCTTGGAAGTTATCACAATAAGAAAAAACTGAACAAATTGAAAATCAACAACTCGTCTTAGATCCATCAGAGAATTGAAGTCACAAAGCAAACAGAGTGGCGAATATAGAGAATCAGAGTTTACCAGGAGCAAAAATCTTCCCTGGAGCCAGAAATTTGTAGGGATAAGGGATAATTGACTAATTGCTGGAGACTGAGAGTGAAGTTTGGAGAAGGAAATGGCAACTCACTCCAGTGTTCTTGCCTGGAGAATCCCAGGGATGGGGGAGCCTGGTGGGCTGCCGTTTATGGGGTTGCACAGAGTCGGACACGACTGAAGTGACTTAGCAACAGCAGCAGCAGAGAGTGAAGTAATTTAAGAGAATACAATTTCTGAGGGTACAACCTTTATTGTTGTTTAGTTACTGAATTGTGTCCAACTCTTTGCACCCCATGGATCCTTTGCCCATGGGATTTCCCAGGCAAGAATACTGGAGTGGGTTGCCATTTCCTTCTCTAGGGGATCTTCCTGACCCAGGGACCAAACATGTGGCTCCTGCTTGGCAGGTGGATTCTTTACCACTGAGCCACATGGGAGCCCAATGCAGTCTTACTGCTGCTGCTAAGTCGCTTCAGTCGTGTCTGACTTTGCAACCCCATAGACGGCAGCCCACCAGGCTCCCCCGTCCCTGGGATTCTCCAGGCAAGAACACTGGAGTGGGATGCCATTTCCTTCTCTAATGCATGAAACTGAAAAGTGAAAGTGAAGTCGCTCAGTCGAGTCTGACCCTCAGCAACCCCATGGACTGCAGCCTACCAGGCTCCTCTGTCCATGGGATTCTCCAGGCAAGAATACTGGAGTGGGTTGCCATTTCCTCCTCTAGGGGATCTTCCTGACCCAGGGACCGAACACGTGGCTCCTGCTTGGCAGGTGGATTCTTTACCACTGAGCCATATGGGAGCCCAGTGCAGTCTTAGGGGCTTAGTTTTACTACCAGGAGCCTCACCAGCTGGTTACTGTGATCAGAGCAAAATCCCCTCATATATCCAGCAGAGGGGAGGAAGTAAACATTTTGAAATGTTGTCAGAGGATTCTATTTTCCTTAAAAAGGCCTGACCTGGAGAAAGAATTTGGAAAAGAATAGATACATGTATATGTATAACTGAGTCACTTTGCTGTCTACCTGAAACTAATACAACATTGTTAATCAACTATGCTTCAAAATAATATATATATATATGTATGTATATATATATGTATGTATATATATATGTATGTGTGTGTATATATATATATATATATATATATATATATATATATTTTAAAGGCCTGAACTTAAAAGCACCTATTTTGTCACAGACCAACCAAAATGTTTCACTAGAACCTAACTCATGTAGGGAAAGAAAATATTCAGCTCTGGCCCCCTCTGGCCTTTGAAGGAGGGAAAGAGTGAACATCAGTGTCACTGATGTGAAGGAAGGGAAACACTCAGCTCCAGGTCCCTCTAGCCTTTCTGTCTCACCTAAGGGGTGATAGAATCGGAGAAGGACTTGTAAAGACCAAGGCCCAGAGGCACAGGCTCAGAGTGGAAATTTGGAAATCACTAAGATGCCCTCAATAGGTGAACGTGTGTATCACAAACTACAGTATATCCATAGGCTTCCTGGGAGGCACAGTGGTAAAGAACCCACCTGCCAGTGCAGGAGACGCAAGAGATGTGGGTTTAATCCCTGGGTCGGGAAGATCTTCTGGAGTAGGAACTGGCAACCCACTCCAGTATTCTTGCCTGGGAAATGCCATGGACAGAGGAGCCTGGTGGGCTGCAGACCATGGGGTTGCAAAGAGCTGGACACGACTGAGCGCAGCACAGCAGTAGCACATCCATTCAGTGTAGTGTCATTCGGGAACCAAAAGAAATGAGCTGTTGGTTACGTGAGCTGATGCAGGTTGTGAAAGAATTCATAGAAGTATTAACAAGAGAAGAAGAGAGTTTTTACTCACTTTTGAAGTGAGGAAAGGGACAGACTCAGGGTGGTGTAGGCTCTGAAGGGTGGGGATTTGACTCGTTTACTGAGTTTCAAAGGACAAGGTGCAGGAAAGACGGGGTGACTTCATATCTATTCTGGTCCATAGCTGTATCTGAGTTGGCTGTGCTTCTCTAGGATGTGGGTGTTTGTTTTTTTTTTTTTTTTTTTGAGAATTTGTAACTTCTTGTCTTCAGTAATTTTCTAGCTCTTGTATGTCTGAAAGAGACTTGATAGTGGCCCTTTACAGGCGCTGCTCTATTCTGAACAATGTTACATGGGTTTACACTATTCAATCTATGAAGACAGGGGAGGACCTCAAATGCATATTGTTAAGTGGAATAAACCATTCTGAAAAGGCTACATAATATATGATTCCAACTCTATAATATTCTGGAGAAGGCAAAACTCTACAGACAGTAGAAGGATGAGTTGTTGCCAGGCCTTGGAGGGAAGGGATTGGTAGGAATGAATAAATACATAAATGGAGCCCAGGATAGTTTTTGGTCAATGAAACTACTCCATATGATACTGTAATAGTGGATACATGACATTATGCTTTTATCAGAACCCATAGAATTGAACAACAACAACAACAACAAAAAGAGTAACTCTAAACTGCAATCTTTATTTAAATGTATTTGTCAATATCGGTTTATCCATTGCCAAAAAACTACCACACTAATATCAGTTAGTAGTAACAAGAAAAACGATATATGGAGATAAAAAGGGTATATGAGGAAAAAAAGTATTCTTTACTTTAAAGAACAGTAATATTAAAAAAAAAAAAAAAGTTATACTCTTGGAGAAAATATTCCCAATACATGTATCTGGCAAAAGACTCAAAATCTATGAACGCTAATAATTAAAAGGCAAGCAACTTAATTGAAAATGGCCAAAAGTCTTAAATACTCATCAGAGTCATATATTAGATGGCCAATACTTGAAAAATGCTTAAACACGTTAATTATCCTGCTGCTGCTGCTGCTAAGCCGCTTCAGTCGTGTCCAACTCTGTGTGACCCCATAGACAGCAGTCCACCAGGCTCTGCCGTCCCTGGGATTCTCCAGGCAAGAACGATGGAGTGGGTTGCCATTTCCTTCTCCAGTGCATGAAAGTGAAAAGTGAAAGTGTTGTTGCTCAGTCGAAGTAGTCACTTTAGTCATAAATCAAAAATTTATTAATTTATCTATAGGAAATTAAAGCTTATGTCTATAAAATTACTTATATATAAATGCTGAATGAAGTTTTATTTCTAACAGCAAAACCCTTGGAAACAATCTAAATGTCCATCAGCAGGAGACTGGATAAATAAAATAACAGATATATTTTTATTCATTGTTATCATATAATGGTATAATACTACCTAGCAATAAAAGGAATGAACTACTGATACAAAGAAACGGCATGAGGTAATTTCAAATTTATGCTCAGTGAAAGAAAAGAGTACAGTTTAATGATGTTCAATAGCAGGGATAATTAACCTATGAAGAAAAAAAATCGGAAGAGCAATTGCCTGTGGGTGGCGAGGAGAGACTGTTTTTGTAAATGAAATTTGTTGGATCACAGACATGCTCATTTGCTTATTATCTGTGGCTGCTTTCACACTACAACAGAAGGAAATAGTTGTGTCAGGGACCTCAGGGCCAAATAGCATCAAATATTTACTGTCTGATCCTTTACAGAAAAAGTTTACGGACCTCTGGTATACGTGTGTAAGATTTTTTAAAATGTTAAAAGTTATGGAGGCTGGCACGTGGATATACAGGGATCCTTTTTAGTGTTCTATTTTTATGTGGTTAAAACGTACAATAAATTAAAAAAAAAATTGGAGGCCATTATCTAGTCTGAGGGGGCTTCCCAGGTGGTGCTAGAGGTAAAGAATCCACCTGCAAATGCAGGAGACATAAGAGAGGCGGGTTCGATCCCTGGGTTGGGCAGATCCTCTGGAGGAGGGCATGGCAACCCACTCCAGTATTCTTGCCTGGAGAATCCCGTGGGCAGGGGAGTCTGGTGGGCTACAGTCCATGGGATCTCAAAGAATCGACACCACTGAAGCAACTTAGCATGCATCTGGACTGAGAACTTACAGGAGTTTTCCAGTTAAGCTATTTCTTCTTATAAAAACTTGCAGAAAATCTATGAATTCTATGCTGGAGAAATAAAAGTGCCAACTAGAGATATACCTGAAGGTTATTGAAAAGCAGGCAAATGTTAAACAAAACTGTTAAGTTCTGATGACTCCGGCTACATCCTACCCTTGGCAGAGTGGTATTGCTATAACTGTGGAGAGTCAAAGAATTGTTCTCACCCTGCCCTTATTGTCCCATCAAGAAGGGTTGTGAAATGGTCCAGGGAGTCATGATCAGGCCTCGGTGCTCAGGCTGGGGAGGACATTTTGGTATGTGGAGCTCTTTGGTCTCTGTGATTTTTTTTTTTTTTACTTATTTCCAGCATCTTCTGGATCCTTTCTCATTCATAGCATTTTCCTTTTAGATGGAGTCTCGTAGCTCTTTTACATCTTGTGCATAAAGAAAGCACTAGTGTATCCCCCCATGGGGGTGGGAGCAGTGGGCTTGCCTGCAAAGCCTAGAGGGTCTGAAAATTGGAGCTGAGCAAAGGCAGCCAGGGCTGCCCAGGAGCTAGTGGTAAATAATCCGCCTGACAATGCAGGAGACACTGGAGATGCAGGCTCGATCGCTGGGTTGGGAAGATCCCCTGTAGAAAGAAATGGCAGCCTACACCAGTATTCTTGCCTGGAGAATCCCATGGACAGAGAAGCCTGGTGGGCTACAAATCCATGGGGTTGCCAAGAGCCGGACGTGACTGAACATCTGAGCACAAAGACAGCCATGTTGTGCATGACATAAATGAGTTCTCTTCCAGGTCTCAGACAAAAAATGCTATTTTTCTTGACTTGTCTCCCTTGTCCCCACCTGAGGCAATTTCAGAGTTGCCAGATTAGCATTTCTAGACCAAGATAAGATTTAATTTCTGGTAAAAAGAGCCAAAAAATTTTGGTCAGCTGCTAGTTAGGGTTTGGGCAGGAGCTGTACTTATATTAGAGGACCCCATACCCAGCGTTCCAACAGGGGCCTGGTTCAAATGCTCAGACAATATTAAAGACTATTCATTCATCAGGAATATACCCGTTACCATCCCCGCCCTGAAACTGTGACTGGAGTAGCCAGCTGGTTGAGGACTCAGGTTTGTGAGATCTCACCCACATCTGTCCTCCGCTGAGAACCAACCAATCCCTGAGAGCTTTTGTATCGGGTTAACCCTCTAAGAAAGTCATCTCACTAGTGAAATTAGGGCATGAAAGGTGATAAGCCCTAAAGGCAGACTAGACCTTATTCTTTTTTTTTTTTTTAATTTTATTTAACTTTACAATATTGTATTGGTTTTGCCATATATCAAAATGAATCTGCCACAGGTATACATGTGCTCCCCATCCTGAACCCTCCTCCCTCCTCCCTCCCCATACCATCCCTCTGGGTCGTCCCAGTGCACCAGCCCCAAGCATCCAGTATCGTACATCGAACCTGGACTGGTGACTCGTTTCATATATGATATTATACATATTTCAATGCCATTCTCCCAAATCATCCCACCCTCTCCCTCTCCCACAGAGTCCAAAAGACTGTTCTATACATCTGTGTCTCTAGCTAAGGACTAGGCCTCTTACAAGGGCTTATTCATGTATTTTGGAGACCAACTTTGGGCTTAGAAATTAAGTGGGTAAAACCAGGGGCCATTGGTAAAAATTTGCTCTGGATCTAGCGCCCTCAATCCTTCCAAAATTGACATACTGTGTCTTTATACAACCTTATCACTCAGGGCCATTTCTGAAATCATTAGGTTTCTAGAAAATTCAAGAAATTCAAACTAAATTTAAAACATCCTTTTTGAAGCCACTTGAACATTTTCTTCCTTCCTGCCTTTCAGTATTTTTTTATGCATTGAGTATCATATCAGTTCAGTTCAGTTCAGTCACTCAGTCGTGCCCTACTCTTTGCGACCCCATGGACTGCAGCATGCCAGGCTTCCCTGTCCATCAACTCCTGGAGCTTACTCAAACTCATGTCCATCGAGTCGGTGATGCCATCCAACCATCTCATCCTCTGTTGTCCCCTTCTCCTCCCACCTTCAGTCTTTCCTAGCATCAGGGTCTTTTCCAATGTATTGAGTATACTTAACAGTTAATTGGAATCTCAGTTTACTAAATCAATGATTCAAGAGTACAGCAGGGAGCTATTGTGTGAGAACAGACTTCAGAAAGTTTGGAATCCAAATGATAATATGAAAAACACATTTAGATATGGGGAGAGTTTAAGCAGTTAATAGAATTTATGCATAGGAAGGAAAGATTGGTTTAGGACTTAAGACACAGGATTGATTTCTATTTTTAAAATCCTATGCACTAGTTGTTAAAATACTCTTTGAAAACCTCTTCTTTAAGACAAAAAATTTTTTTTTGAAGAGCATATTATGTCACTCATCACTGTCTTTTAGAATGTGATGTGTGTGAGGGGATGATCCATTAAACTCCAAATCATATGCCTTTTGATAGCAACGAATATTTGAATTATGCTTTATCATTTGGGCTCCCCTGGTGGCTCAGACGGTAAAGAACCTTCCAGCAATGTGAGAGACCTGGGTTCAGTCCCTGGGTTGGGAAGATCCCCTGGAGAAGGAAAAGGCTTCCCACTCCAGTATTCTCGCCTGGAGAATTTCATGGATAGAGGAGCCTGGTGGGCTATAGTCCATGGGGTCACACAGAATCAGACACGACTGGGCAATTAACACACTTTGTAATTTACTGTTTTATTTCCTTCAGTTAATCCACACAACCAGCCTGCAAACTACTAAAGATGTAATATTCACATCTCTTCTGTAGAAATGAAGGAGAAAACTAATGCTGAGTGGTTACGTGAAAAAGTGAAGGTCACTAAGCAGATAAGTTTCAGAGTCAGAGCTTCAACTCCAGTCCCTCCTGTCTGAAGTCTATACTAGTTCTACAATGTCCTGCTGCAAAAATTTTAATTAGTGTAGCAGATACTAACTGACCTTCATGTCAAACACAGGGCGTCCACACTTGGCATGGTAGCCCAGAACTGTGAAGATGGTTGTGCAAGCTGAAACTGTGCAAAATGATCTTAATGGAAAAAGTTAAAAATGTTCCATGACTTAAATATTTCTGTCAAAACTTTAAAAACTCTGTTATACACGTATAGAGAAATAAAAAAATGAAGTAAAGTGAAGTCGCTCAATCGTGTCTGACTCTTAGCGACCCCATGGACTGCAGCCTATCAGGCTCCTCCGCCCATGGGATTTTCCAGGCAAGAGTACTGGAGTGGGGTACCATTGCCTTCTCCAAAAAATAAAACTTACATTTAAATGTATTTAATATACTGTTTAGTACACTACATTTTCGTATATATTATTTAGTATACTATAACTTAAATCATTAACATTAAGAGTTAATAACAACTCTATTTCTTTGTAAAGAAAAAGTATCAAGAGCAGTTTGAATAGTGCTTGCCTTTTTGTTGTATAACCTACAGTATGGAGTGAACATATTTCTATACTTCAGCAAATTGTAATATTCCTTTCTAGATTCAGATCCGCTTCCAACATTTTATCTTTGCTTCTTTAATATCAAAAAATATCTCTGAGAGTTCTCTTAATCTGAAGATTTTCTCCAGTGTCATTTCCTCTAGGATATCTTTATCCTTTCCATCACAACCACTTTCCTCATTTATGTCAGTAAATTTGCTTTCAGGAACACCCTGGAGGTCCAGTGGTTAGGACTCAACGCTTTCACCACTGGGGCCAGGGGTTCGATCTCTGGTCAGGGAATTATTAATAAGATCCCATAAGCCATGCATTGTGGCCAAAAATAAATATATAATATAATTTCCAATATGTGATGGACTGACATTTTTTAAAAAGTGCTTTCAAGAGATCGTTTTGCTGCATATCCAGAGTCTCAGAACCAAAGCACTGTCAACATTCCCATATCAGCTATTTCTTCTATAACTGCATTTGGATCAAATTTCACTACCAAAGCTATCGCTTTTGTTTTTCGGCTGTGTTTTTATTTTTGTTGACCCTCTTTTGAGTATCTGTTTTTGTAAATTATCATGTTACTTTATCACTGTGAGACAAGGAGGCAATGCAAGTACACTGCTGCTGCACGTGCCTGAACTGGATGACAGACTTTCAGTGACCAGTCACCGAAAAAATTGGAAAGACTTGATGTGATTGGCCACTGGTCGGGATGCACATTGGTGATTTACCTAGTGGTTTGCAGACATAAGAGCAAAGGGTGTGCTTTATACAGTGACTCACAGTTAAGATACTATGGTAATGAAATTTGAATCATGGTTTTGGGGAGGCTGGTGGTATTTAACTATACTGTGGAGTGTGAAAAGCAAAGTCTGCTTGTATCGAAGCCCATGATACTCAAGTGACCACTAACTTAAATGAGGACACAGTGTATTGGATTTAGGTAAAGAAGGGGAAATTCTGTTGCATGAAGGGAAGACTTGGCAGAAGGAGACTGGAGGGCAGATGCCTTGGCTAGGTCAAGGGTGTGACACAAAGTTACAATGGAAAAGGCAAAAGCGGACGATGATCAAAGGCTACCTTCACCCGGTTTGCAATTTTGCCTCACACAAAATGCCACAGTTACTCTAAAATCTAGTTTTCTGACTAGAGAAAACACATAAAAATGTGTTCTTAAATATAAATAGTGGCATACTCAGTCACTCAGTCCTTCCTATCCAACTCTTGGCAGCCCCATGGACTGTAGCCCTCCAGGCTCTTCTATCCATGGAACTTTCCAGGCAAGGATACTGGAGTGGGTTGCCATTTCCTACTCCAGGGAATCTTCTTCAGCTAGGAATCAAACCTGTGTCTCTTGCATCTCCCAGATGGCAGGTAGGTTTTTTACCACTGTGCTACCTCAATCAGTTCAGTCTCTCAGTCATGTCCAACTCTTTGTGACCCCATGGATTGCAGCATGCCAGGCCTCCCTGTCCATCACCAACTCCTGGACCTTGCTCAAACTCATGCCCATGGAGTCGCTAATGTCATCCAATCATCTATCTCATCCTCTGTCATCCTCGGAAGCCCCAAATAAATTAGTTCAGTTCAGTTCAGTCGCTCAGTCATGTGCGACTCTTTGCAACCCCATGAATCACAGCACGCCAGGCCTCCTGTCCATCAACAACTCCCAGAGTTCACCCAGACTCACGTCCATCGAGTCAGTGATGCCATCCAGCCATCTCATCCTCTGTCGTCCCCTTCTCCTCTTGCCCCCAATCCCTCCCAGCATCAGAGGCTTTTCCAATGAGTCAACACTTTGCATAAGGTGCCCAAAGTACTGGAGTTTCACCTTTAGCATCATTCTTCCAAAGAAATCCCAGGGCTGATCTCCTTCAGAATGGACTGGTTGGATCTCCTTGCAGTCCAAGGGACTCTCAAGAGTCTTCTCCAACACCACAGTTCAAAAGCATCAATTCTTCGGTGCTCAGCCTTCCTCACAGTCCAACTCTCATATCCATACATGACCACTGGAAAAACCATAGCCTTGACTAGACGGACCTTTGTTGGCAAAGTAATGTCTCTGCTTTTGCATATGCTATCTAGGTTGGTCATAACTTTCCTTCCAAGGTGTAAGCATCTTTTAATTTCATGGCTGCAATCACCATCTGCAGTGGTTTTGGAGCCCAAAAAAATAAAGTCTGACACAGTTTCCACTGTTTCCCCATCGATTTTCCATGAAGTGATGGGACTGGATGCCATGATCTTCGTTTTCTGAATGTTGAGCTTTAAGCCAACTTTTTCACTCTCCACTTTCACTTTCATCAAGAGGCTTTTGAGTTCCTCTTCACTTCCTGCCATAAAGGTGGTGTCATCTGCATATCTGAGGGTATTGATATTTCTCCCGCAATCTTGATTCCAGCTTGTGCTTCTTCCAGTCCAGTGTTTCTCATGATGTACTTTGCATATAAGTTAAATAAGCAGGTGACAATATACAGCCTTGACATACTCCTTTTCCTATTTGGAACCAGTCTGTTGTTCCATGTCCAGTTCTAACTGTTGCTTCCTGACCTGCATACAGGTTTCTCAAGAGGCAGGTCAGGTGGTCTGGTATTCCCATCTCTTTCAGAATTTTCCACAGTTTATTGTGATCCACACAGTCAAAGGCTTTGGCATAGTCAATAAAGCAGAAATACATGTTTTTCTGGAACTTTCTTGCTTTTCAATGATCTAGCAGATGTTGGCAATTTGATCTCTGGTTCCTCTGCCCTTTCTAAAATCAGCTTGAACATCAGGAAGTTCACGGTTCACGTATTGCTGAAACCTGGCTTGGAGAATTTTGAGCATTACTTTACTAGCGTGTGAGATGAGTGCAATTGTGTGGTAGTTTGAGCATTCTTTGGCGTTGCCTTTCTTTGGGATTGGAATGAAAACTGGCCTTTTCCAGTCCTGTGGCCACTGCTGAGTTTTCCAAATTTGCTGGCATATTGAGTGCAGCACTTTCACAGCGTCATCTTCCAGGATTTGAAATAGCTCAACTGGAATTCCATCACCTCCACTAGCTTTGTTTGTAGTGATGCTTTCTAAGGCCCACTTGACTTCACATTCCAGGATGTCTGGCTCTAGGTCAGTGATCACACCATCGTGATTATCTGGGTCACGGAGGTCTTTTTTGTACAGTTCTTCTGTGTATTCTTGCCACCTCTTCTTAATATCTTCTGCTTCTGTTAGGTCCATACCATTTCTGTCCTTTATCGAGCCCATCTTTGCATGAAATATTCCCTTGGTATCTCGAATTTTCTTGAAGAGATCTCTAGTCTTTCCCATTCTGTTGTTTTCCTCTATTTCTTTGCATTGATCGCTGAAGAAGGCTTTCTTATCTCTCCTTGCTATTCTTTGGAACTCTGCATTCAGATGCTTATATCCTTCCTTTTCTCCTTTAAATAAATAAATTAGTACATACACCTAATATCTATGCTATATCTTTTGTTCATATTGGTTACAAAAGTAACATGTACTTACTAATCATAAAAGATTTGAATACTGTAGAATGGAAGAAAGAAAAAGGTGAAAGTCCTTTTATTCTCCCATCTCTCTCCTCTGAAGGTAATAACTGCTATAGTAAAACTGTACTTCAGTGGCATGCTGTTTTGATTTCCTGTCTTATCATTTGTGTAAGTTTAATACCAACTACAATGTTATATGATGTTTACTTTAATTAGATGTATGTATGTGGAAAAATTAGGAGGAACATTACTAGCGCAAACTTAAAATGGATATTTTAAATTACCTTTTCTAAGAAGTGAAAAGATGAAATCAATTATTTGCTCTTCAGAAGAAGCAAAGTCACACTTCAGTTGCTGTACTGAGTAGGTATTACTGGTGAATCCATTAAAAATACATGAAATAAAGACCTTTTCCAAGAGTCAAGTTTTCTGGTTTACTTGTAAAAAGGACACATTTCAAAGTGCTTGCTTTCATTTGAATTGGGCTATCTGAACCCTCAAAATCTTTGTCATTCACACTGACCTTGAAATATTAAAAAACTGGAATACATTTTAATCTTGAAATCTTCAAACCTCTAATTTGCCAGAAAAACAATGTGATCATCTTAGAGGTAAATTTTTCTTACCTATTGAATTTATATACCACTAAATCATACAAAATGATACTAATTATACAGCTGATATTACTCATGTGTTGCTTGTGTGTAAGAGTATTTACTTATATGTAAAATGAATATGCATGTATACAGCATGAAACTTAAAACACAAACAAATCCATAACTCTGAAGCCCCCATGCCTCTCCTTTGAGGCACTGCCCCTCCTTCCTAAACTTATTCCTGAAATAGACCCATAGCTTTGAATTCTTGGTTTTATTCCCCACCGCCAACTGTTTTTTATTTTTACAGATTTTAGAAGTATTTTCTATCCTAAATCAATTAATTTCTTTTTGCACACTTTTGAAATTTATATCAATTTAATGCTGTATAACATTTTCTGAATTCTAATTTTTCTGATTAACATTATGCTTATTTAATTAAGATAGTTTTGCTACATTTTATTCTTCATTTACAGTACTATAAGGTATGCCATTATAGGAATATGCAGTAGTTTATCATTTCTTCTGGAAATGGACATTTGGATTGCTTCCTATTTTTAAACTACTTTAAGGAATTTTTGCCTGTGTTTTTTAGTGTGCTTTGGCCAGAAAGTTCCTGAGATGTATGCCAAGAAAAGGAATAGATGGATCAGAAAGGCTCTGCACATCTTTAATTTACGTATATAGTCTTTCTTTTACCTTCCCAAGAGCTATCTATTGTAGTTCCCATTTCTCCACACCTCACAAAGGTGGGAATTCTTCATTGTAGAAATTAATTTACATTTGACAGTTGGCACAGTTGGCATACTTTTAAGATGTAGGGGTTTCATCCTGTTAGGAAATGACAGAGTCATTGAGTTTTTTGTGAGAGCAGCTTCAGAGAAGTGGCAGGGACAGCTAATCTGGAAAGGATGCAGGTTAAGTCAAAATTTTCTCTGTAAGACAAGATGATATTCTTCTGCTGAGAATGAAAGGGTAAGGAGGCCTCAAGGAGGCTGGTGAAGGTTTTGGGTAACTGATAGACTTTGAAGACCAAAGACTTTGTTAAACTGCCTCATCAGGCCCCATTTATTCATTAAACATTGATTAAAAAAAAAAATTGAAAGCACCTAATGTTAGGCATTGGAAAATGCATAAGTAAATAAGACTCAGTTCTGGCTCCAAAGAAGCCTAATGAGGAAGTCCAATGTAAACATATAATTATGCAATGAGATGCTTGCTATGCTTAAGGCTCTACTCAGCCCAGCAGGGGTGCAGGAAGGAGTAATTGGCTCTGAGTGAATGAACAAGGAAGGTCTCATGAATGACAGCTAAGTAGGAGCATTCCACAGAGGGTCCTGCAGTGTGAGCAGGCACCATGCCTAGAGGGGTCTGAGCTGGGTGTTTCTGAGGGACAGGACACTAGAGACAGTGAAAGTTAAGAAAGACTAAAGAACCAAGTCTGCACATCACAGATCTAGGGATTTATCTTGTGAACAATGCAGGGGCATCAGAAGTTTTATTTTGTTTGTTTTTAATTTTTTTTTTTAACTTCACTTTGCACTGGGGTACAGCCTTTTAACAATGTTGTGATAGTTTTAGGTGAACAGTGAAGGGACTCAGCCATACATATGCATGGATCCATTCTCCCCCAAATCGCTCTCCCATCCTGGCTGCCACATAACATTGAGTAGAGTTCCCTGTGCTCTACAGTAGGTCCTGGTTTGTTATTCACTTTAAATACAGCAGTGTGTACATGTCCATCCCAAACTCCCTAACTATGCTTTCTCCCTCACCTTCCTCCTAGCAACCATAAGTTCGTCTGCAAGTCTCTTTCTGGTAGGAAAAGAAGTTAGGAGATTTGTTCCAGGAGGGGGCATTCATGGGATTTGGTGGCCAAGTGAAAGGAGTGAGGAAGGAGGATATTTCACTTTGCAGATGGAAGGAAACATAATTAACCTATGTGGAGTGTCTGAGAGGAATGAAAAGTTGGGTGGATTCTATATAGAGAATAACTTGATCTAAGTTTGGGGTGCGTGTCTGTGCGTGTTTAGTCACTCAGTGGTGTCCAAGTCTTTGTCACCCCATGGACTGTAGTCTGAAAGGCTCCTCTGTCCATGGGATTCTCCAGGCAAGAATACTGCAGTGGGTTGCCATTTCGTTTTCCAGGGGATCTTCCCCAACCAGGGATCAAACCCACATCTCCTGTGTTTCCTGTATTGGCAGGCAGACAATGGAAGCCCAAGTTTGGGGTAGTTTCTTTTATATTCTCAAATGTTCGAAGGAAATTCAAAAAAGCTAAAACGTATGGTATATAGTGGATTATCAATAGTACCATTGTATGCCCTAATGAACCAAGGTTTTATTTAAATAATTTTAAGACTATTTTACCTGCTATAATTTAGAAACTACAATCACAGACACTACCAATCTGATCACACGGACCACAGCCTTGTCTAACTCAATGAAACTAAACCATGCCGTGTGGGGCCACCCAAGACAGGCGGGTCATGGTGGAGAGATCTGACAGAATGTGGTCCACTGGAGAAGGGTATGGCAAACCACTTCAGTATTCTTGCCTTGAGAACCCCATGAACATATGAAAAGGCAAAAAGATAGGACACTGAAAGATGAACTCCCCAGGTCGGTAGGAGCCCAATATGCTACTGGAGATCAATGGAGAAATAACTCCAGAAAGAATGAAGGGATGGAGCCAAAGCAAAAAGAATACCCAGTTGTGAATGGGACTGGTGATGGAAGCAAGGCTCGATGCTGTAAAGAGCAATATTGCATAGGAACCTGGAATGTTAGGTCCATGAATCAAGGCAAATTGGAAGTGGTCAAACAGGAGATAACAAGAGTGAACATCGATATTCTAGGAATCAGTGAACTAAGATAGACTGGAATGGGTAAATTTAACTCAGATGACCATTATATCTACTACTGTGGGCAGGAATCCCTTAGAAGAAATGGAGTAGCCATCATAGTCAACAAAAGAGTCCGAAGTGCAATACTTGGATGCGATCTCAAAGATGGAATGATCTCTGTTCGTTTCCAAGGCAAATCATTCAATATCACGGTAATCCCGACCAGTAATGCTGAAGAAGCTGAAGTTGAACAGTTCTATGAAGACCTACAAGACCTTCTAGAACTAACACCCAAAAAAGATGTCCTTTTCATTATAGGGGACTGGAATGCAAAGGTAGGATATCAAGAAACACCTGGAGTAACAGGCAAATTTGGCCTTGGAATACGGAATGAAGCAGGGCAGAGGCTAATAGAGTTCCGCTAAGAGAACTTCATTCCAGTATTCTTGCCTGGAAAACCCCATGGATGGAGGAGACTGGTAGGCTGCAGTCCATGGGGTTGCTAAGAGTTGGACATGACTGAGCGACTTCACTTTAACTTTTCACTTTCATGCATTGGAGAAGGAAATGGCAACCCACTCCAGTGTTCTTGCCTGGAGAATCCCAGAGACAGGAGAGCCTGGTGGGCTGCCATCTATGGGGTCACACAGAGTTGGACACAACTGAAGCAACTTAGCAGCAGCAGCAGCAGCAAGAGAATGCACTGGTCATAGCAAACACCCTCTTCCAACAACACAAGAGAAGACTCTACACATGGACATCACCAGATGGTCGACATCGAAATCAGATTGATTATATTCTTTGTAGCCAAAGATGGAGAAGCTCTATACAGTCAGCAAAAACAAGACTGGGAGCTGACTGTGGCTAGGATCATGAACTCCTTATTGCCAAATTCAGACTGAAATTGAATGAAGTGGAGAAAACCACTAGACCATTCAGGTATGACCTAAATCAAATCCCTTATGACTGTTCAGTGGAAGTGAGAAATAGATTTAAGGGACTAGATCTGATAGACAGAGTGCCTGATGAACTATGGATGGAAGTATGTGACATTGTACAGGAGACAGGAATCAAGACCATCCCCAAGAAAAAGAAATGCAAAAAAGCAAAATGGCTGTCTGAGGAGGCCTTACAAATAGCTGTGAAAAGAAGGGAAGCAAAAAGCACAGGAGAAAAGGAAAGATATACCCATTTGAATGCAGAATTCCAAAGAATAGCAAGGAGAGATAAGAAAGCCTTCCTCAGTGATCAGTCCAAAGAAATAGAGGAAAACAATAGAATGGGAAAGACTAGAGATCTCTTCAAGAAAATTCGAGATACCAAGGGAACGTTTCATGCAAAGATGGGCTCGATAAAGGACAGAAATGGTATGGACCTAACAGAAGCAGATGATATTAAGAAGAGGTGACAAGAATACACAGAAAAACTATACAAAAAAGATCTTCATGACCCAGATAATCACGATGGTGTGATCACTCACCTAGAGCCAGACATCCTGGAATGTGAAGTCAAGTGGGCCTTAGGAAGCATCACTATGAACAAAGCTAGTGGAAGTGATGGAAATCCAGTTGAGCTATTTCAAATCCTGAAAGATGATGCTGTGAAAGTGCTGCACTCAATATATATATACACATACACACACACACCAGGAAATTTAGAAAAAAAAAAAAATATATATATATATATACACCAGCAAATTTAGAAAACTCAGCAGTGGCCACGGTACTGGAAAAAGGTCAGTTTTCATTCCAATCCCAAAGAAAGGCAATGCCAAAAAATGCTCAAACTACCTCTCAACTGCACTCATCTCACACGCTAGTAAAGTAATGCTCAAAATTCTCCAAGACAGGCTTCAGCAACACGTGAACCATGAACTTCCTGATGTTCAAGCTGGTTTTAGAAAGGGCAGAGGAACCAGAGATCAAATTGCCAACATCTGCTAGATCATTGAAAAAGCAAGAGAATTCCAGAAAAACATCTATTTCTGCTTTATTGACTATGCCAAAGCCTTTGACTGTGTGGATCACAATAAACTGTGGAAAATTCTGAAAAAGATGGGAATACCAGACCACCTGACCTGCCTCTTGAGAAACCTGTATGCAGGTCAGGAAGCAACAGTTAGACCTGGACATGGAACAACAGACTGGTTCCAAATAGGAACAGGAGTACATCAAGGCTCTATATTGTCACCCTGCTTATTTAACTTATATGCAGAGTACATCATGAGAAACATTGGACTGGAATAAGCACAAGCTGGAATCAAGATTGCAGGAGAAATATTGATAACCTCAGATGTGCAGATGAAACCACCCTTATGGCAGAAAGTGAAGAGGAACTAAAACGCCTCTTGATGAAAGTGAAAGTGGAGAGTGAAAAAGTTGGCTTAAAGCTCAACATTCAGAAAACTAAGATCATAGCATCTGGTCCCATCACTTCATGGCAAATAGCTGAGGAAACAGTGGACACAGTGGCTGACTTTATTTTTCTGGGCTCCAAAACCACTGCAGATGGTGATTGCAGCCATGAAATTAAAAGACACTTACTCCTTGGGAGGAAAGTTATGACCAACCTAGACAGCATATTAAAAAGCAGAGACATTACTTTGGCAACAAAGGTCCGTCTAGTCAAGGCTATTGTTTTTCCAGTGGTCATGTATGGATGTGAGAGTTGGACTGTGAAGAAAGCTGAGCGCCGAAGAATTGATGCTTTGAAACTGTGGTGTTGCAGAAGAGTATTGAGAGTCCCTTGGACTGCAAGGAGATCCAACCAGTCCATCCTAAAGGAGATCAGTCCTGGGTGTTCACTGGAAGGACTGATGTTGAAGCTGAAACTCCAATACTTTGGCCACCTGATGTGAAGAGCTGACTCATTTGAAAAGACCCCTGATGCTGGGAAAGATTAAGAGCAGAAGGAGAAGGGGATGACAGAGGATGAGATGGTTGGATGGCATTACCGACTCGATGGACATGGGTTTGCGTAAACTCCGGGAGTTGGTGATGGACAGGGAGGCCTGGCGTGCTGCGGTTCATGGGGTTGCAAAGAGTCGGATACAACTGAGCAACTGAGCTGAACTGAACTGAATTTAGTAAAATTAAAACAATGTTGCTTTTATGGAATAATTATTCAAAATAATTATTTCAATGGCCATTATATAAACTCTGCAAAAGGTAAATAAATAATACATAGAAAATATTCTTGTCTCACACATAATTACCATCGGGTTCATGACATTTCATAGATATATGCACCTTTTTTTTGGATCAATATTAAGTTTAGTTAAGATTCTAAAAATCCACTATAGAATTTAATTATAACTTTCTTAGGTAAAATACAATGGCACATTCAGAAAAAAAAACCTAACTGATGCATTATTTGTTGAATATAAAAACTGGAATGATATTTTTGATAGTATAATTCTTAATTAAGAACCTACGAGAAACTTTTTTGAGATTAAAAACCACAAGACACAACCTCATGCCTAACTTGAAATAAAAATAGAGTGGTAGCATTTTATGAAATAGGCATCTTTAAACCATATGTACTTCTCTAATCTCTATAGTAAAAATACCCAAACACTAGGTCTTGAAGCACTCCTTAAATTCTCAAAGATTAAATTGTGTTCAGTTTTATTTATTTACAGCTTTATTTTCAAGTAAACTTTGCTATTATAGCCTAGAAAGTGGCTGAGGTTCTCTGTCATTGAAATGAAACTAAAATTGGCTTTAGTCTCTTTCTGACATCCCGTGGGGTATTTGGTGCTGGTCCTGTGAGGTTTGAAGGTTATGGTGCCATATATTCTCCCGTTATGGCTGTCACCAAAATCCTGTCTATTTCTGTGATTGGTCTCTTCTCTTCATGTCACATTAACCCTGAAATAGCACAGAATATTTTTCATTGGGAAAATAAACTTTCAGGAATTTTATTTTTCAGTGTGTAGGTTTTGCTTTTTTTTTTTGGTTAAAATTATCCCTAAGTATTATTATTTTTCTTTTCTCTTTTTGGTACTATTTTAAATGGAATTATTTTCTTAATTTCATTTTCATGTTGTTAATAGCAAACATATAGGGATAGCAGTTTTGTGTGTATTGATCGTGTGTCCTACAACCTTCCTAAACTCATTTATTCTAATTTTTAATGTATTCCTTTCCTTAGGATTTTCTTTAGATTACATCTTCTGAGAATAGAAATAGTTTACTTTTTTAGTTTCTACAGTTACCTTTCTGTCCTTCCTTCTTTCCTTCCTAATTGCAAGACCCTCCAGTACAATGTTGAATAGAAGTGGCAAGGATGAATATCCTTGTCTTGTTCCTGGTCTTAGGTGGAAATATTAAATCTTTCATGTAATGACGTTGCTGCTGCTGCTGCTAAGTCGCTTCAGTTGTGTCCGACTCTGTGCGACCGCATAGATGGCAGCCCACCAGGCCCCACCATCCCTGGCATTCTCCAGGCAAGAACACTGGAGTGGGTTGCCATTTCCTCCTCTAATGCATGAAAGTGAAAAGTGAAAGTGAAGTCACTCAGTTGTGTCCGACTCTTAGCGACCCCATGGACTGCAGCCTACCAGGCTCCTCTATCCATGGGATTTTCCAGGCAAGAGTACTGGAGTGGGGTGCCATTGCCTTCTCCCAAAGGTGTGGGGTTTTTAGAGATATCCTTTATCAGACTGAAAGTTCCCAGCTATATCTGTTTCATTGAGTGTTACTTTATCATGAAGGGGGATTGAATTTTTTCAAATGTTTTCCCTAAACATATCGAGGTGATCATGTGTTTTGTTTTTTATTAATAAGATGTTTTATAGAGACTGTTTTTTTAATGTTAAAACAGCATTGCATTCCTGGGATAAATCCCACTTGCTCACAGTACATGCTCTTTTTTATATGTTTTGTTGGATTCATTCTGGTAGTATTTTACTGTGCATTTTGAGTCTTTATCTGTAAGTGATTTGGGCCTATAGTTTTCCTGTTTATTTTTTTTCCCCCCGTGAGAGTAGTGGGGCATCTGGTTTTGTCAAAACTTGCTTTTTAAGAGAATCCAGAGTTGAGGAAGGTAGTAAGACCTCATTTTCAGCTGCTGAGATATTAATCCTACCTTTGGTACCCAATTTACTCTCACATTCAATGATATTTATTGTGAATCCACCATCCGTACTTCTGCTCTATGTTTTGGGAATTTGGCTATTGTAAATAGTGCTGCAATGAACATTGGGGTGGTGGTTGTTCAGTCGCTGAGTCGTGTCCGACTCTTTGCGACCCCATGGACTGCCTCATGCCAGGTTTCCCTGTCTTCTGTTATCTCCTGGACTTTGCTCAAGTTCATGTTCGTTGAGTCAGTGATCCTATCTAACCATCTCTTCCTCTGCTGCCCTCTTCTCCTTTTGTCTTCAATCTTCTCCAAACATCAGGGTCTTTTCCAGTGAGTCGCTTCTTCACATCAGGTGGCTAAAGTTTTGGAGCTTCAGCTTCAGCATCAGTCCTTCCAATGAATATTCAGGGTTGATTTCCTTTAGGATGGACTGGTGATGAACATTGGGGTACATGTGTCTTTTAGAATTACAGTTTTCTCAGGGTATATGCCCAGTAGTGGGATTGCTGGGTCATATGGTAGCTCTATTTTTAGTTTTTTAAAAGAACCTCCATGCTTTTCTCCATAGTGACTGTATCAATTTATGAATGGATAAAGAAGATGTGGTACCTATATACAACAGAATATTACACAGCCATAAAAAGGAACAAAATTGTGTCATTTGTAGAGACGTGAATGGACCTAGAGTCTGTCATATAGAGTGAAGTAAGTCAGAAAGAGAAAATCAAATATTGTATATTAATGCATGTATGTGGAATCTAGAAAAATATCAAAGATGAACCTGTTTGCAGGGCAGGAACAGAGACACAGATGTAGAGAATGGATGTGTGAACACGGAAGGGAAGCAGAGGTGGGGTGAATTGGAAGACTGGGGTTGACATATATCCACTACCATGTGTAAAATAGACAGACAGTGGGAACCTGCTGTAATAGCACAGGGAGCTCAGCTCAGTGCTCTGTGGGAAGAGGGTGGGGTGGGAGGGAGAACAAAGAGGGAGGGGATATATGTATACAAATATCGGATTCACTTCATTGTACAGCAGAAACTAACACACCATTGTAAAGCAACTATGCCCCAATAAAAAAAGAAATAAATAAAAATTAACTAATAAATAAAAGTTATGTCAAGGCTAGTAAGTGATTGAGAAACAAAGCATGGTAAGGGAAAAGAAGTGAAGAAGTTGGAGAGGGAGCTTAGGTAGAGTCATTAAGGAAATCTTCTTAATGAAGTGGCATGTAAGTAAGACCTGGATGAAGTTAAGGCTTGAGTTGTGTGAACATCTGGGGAAAGAATTCTCCAGATAGGGGAAACAATAGGTGCCAAATCTGAGACAGGTGTGTTTGAGGATTGAAAAAGAGCTCAGTAGAACTGGAATAGAGTCATCAGGTAGAATTAGCTGCACACACTGAAAATTATATTTACAAAAGTGGCTTAATCCAATGGGAGGGCTTCCCACGTGGCGCTAGTGGTAAAGGAATCTGCCTGCCAGTGCAGGAGATGTAAGAGACAGGGATTCTATCCCTGGGTCAGGAAGATCCTTTAAAGGAGGGCATGGCAACCCACTCCAGTATCCTTGTCTGGAGAATCCCACAGACAGAGGAACCTGGTGGGCTACAGTCCATAGGGTTGCAAAGAGTTGGACACGACTGAAGTGACTTAACATACACTCATACAATGAAATGGGGATTTTATTTGCATTAGGTACACAAACTGATACAGAAACTCCATGATACCATTGGGAACCCAGATCCTTTCTAGCTTTTCTCTCAACCAATCTTAGCCTAAATTCAATGCACATTTTGCCCTGTGATAAAGATGGTTGATCTACTCCTGTTTTCCCTGCTGGCTTTCAGGCAGGGAGAAAGTAAAAAATGAAAATTCAAAGGCCTCATGAGAACTGAGTCCATTTCTTTAAAGGTTTTATCTACTTATTTTCCAGCTGGGAAGCTATTCAGCAACTTATGCTTATTGGCCATGAATTAGCTGTATCACGTGAACACCCTAGCTGTAAAGGAGATGTGTGGCCATGTGAGCAATGTGTTTTTAGATAGGTGAATTACCTACCCTCCTAACATGAAGATAGTTTCAGTAGGAAAATAGGAAAGAATAGATATTGAGGAGACAATTAGCAGTCTCTGCCCCGTGAGGTTAGAAATGTGTAGGAGCTAGATAATTCAGCAGCTTACAAATTAGGTCTAGGTCTTTGGGTTTTATTGAATGACATGAAGAGCTTTAGCCTCTTGTGCGAGGTGTCACGTGCTATGACTTACATATTGCTTTAGCCTGGGCTTTAGATCAAGTTTTGTATAGAAGTAGTTTATCCATGAACTAAGCAGGAGTGTGCGATCAGAGTGAATAAAATAGGGAAAGGAAGGAACTTCTCATAGCTGGGAAAACCAGAATCTCACTGAATTTGAAGGTACTCCATACCAGGGGGTTATCACCAATCCACTTAACACTGCCTGTGGGGTTACTATTGCTCTCCGACAGGAAGCAGATTCAGTTCCAAAACCTGATCCTCAGGAATTGCTTTCTTGGACTATTTCTGATAGCAACTCTCTTATCCTAAAACCAGAGCCTTAGATGAAAGCTTACTGAATCTAGTTTCTTTAGGAAATGAGTAGGTGTGACAGACTGGGGGGAATAAAATAGAGGGAAAGCCAACACAGGGGTGTATTATAAAACTTAGTATTTTTGAGAGAGAACCAACTGTCCTCAGTCATTTTAGGATTTTCTACAGGATAGTAAAGGGTGAATCTTACAAGTCTATTGAAGGGATGAATAGAAGGTCCTTTTATATATTGGCTTTCAAGCCCCATTACTTGAGTGTTGCCTTGTGGGATACTAACTCACCTACACTTCTGAGTTTCTTCTGCTTGACTGCTAGGAGGACTTCGTTTTCCAAACAGAAAGTGGAAGTGTGAGTCATTCAATCGTGTCCAGCTCTTTGATGCAAAAGAGTATATCTGGCCAGGCTCCTCTGTCCATAGGGATTCTCTAGGCAAGAATATGGGAGTGGGTTGCCATTCCCTTTTCCAGGGGATCTTCCTGACCCAGGGATCAAATCTGGGTTTCCTGCATTGCAGGCAGATTCTTTACCATCTGAGCCACAAGGAAAGCATCTGAGATCATTTGGGATGGAGGCAAAGGGTATAGAACAAATCTAAACCGATGTACTTTTGTCATGAAGGAAGACAAAATTTGCAAAGAGGAGATAATCTCTGTTCACTGGCAACTCTTAGAAGTGAAAGTGGGGATATTTAATATCTATTGTCTTCAGTTCCTTGTCTTGGTCAGATTTGAAGCTAATAGGAAATGTCCTTAAGAGCTTCCTGTAGATATTTGTGCTTTCTTGCCAGCCAGAGGTCTAGATACACAGTTTTTATACAATGCAAGTGGATGCCTGGTGACTAGGCAACCTGTGGAAACTGTCTCCAGCATAGTATCTCCAGTGAAATGTCTGCATAGGAGAAGAATGCCATTGTGTCTGGGAAACAAGGAAGTGAAATGGTGTAGCACTGAGTGCTGCTTCATGATTCTTCCAGTGAATGGTGAGACCTAGAGGAAGGATGCTAATTTGCTGTGAGTGCATGTCTAGGTAGAGCCAAAGATGGGGGAAATCTGAGCTCACTACCTTGGGTATCAGGAGTAGGGTGAAGAAAACCAAAGGATAGATAGAGAAAGCAACTATGATCACCTACTCGGTGGATGACGTTATGAACAAGGCAAGAGGCCATTCAGGAGTAAACATATAAAGAGTCAAGGTTACCAGTAAGATAAGAGACTGAGCATCCTCAGATGAATAGCAGGCTCCTATGGTATCTCCCAAAATAGGGTCCCTCTCCCATCGGCACTGGAGCTAAAAATAGTTTATTGTGGGGGATCTGCTTACTCACCAGGTGAAAAGGCAAATGTGTTTATTTGATGGTAAGAAGGCAAAGCCAAAATCCCAGTTTTGCTCATCACAATGTTTATTTTTATACTTCTGGTAATGCTTATATCCACCTTCTCAGATCCTGGCTGTCGTATGCAGAATAATGGGCTTTCAAAGATATCCAAATTCTAATCTCTGAAATAGATGAATACATGATCTTGCAATGGTTAGCAAAAAGGGCTTTGTACATGTAATTAAGAATTGTGAAATGGGGTAATGATTTTTGATTATCTAAGTAAAGTCCATGTAATCTCACAGTTCTTTTAGGAAGGAGAGAGAAAGTGAGGGTCAATGAAGGAGATATGATCATGGCATCAGACTTCAAAGTGAGAGGGAGATTTGAATATGTTCAGTTTCAGGCTTTGAAGATGGAGGAAGGGTACCATGGAAGTTAGGTGGCCTCTAGAAGCTAGGAAAAAAAAAAAGCTTAAGCAAAAGATTCTCCATGAGAACCAGAAAGGCTTAACTCCACTGACATCTTATCTTTAGCCCAGTGAGGCAAATTTCAGATGTTGACCTTCAGGATTGTAACATAAATTTGCGATGTTTTAATGGCAGCCCACTCCAGTGTTCTTGCCTGGAGAATCCCAGGGACAGGGGAGCCTGGTGGGCTGCCGTCTATGGGGTCGCACAGAGTCGGAAACGACTGAAGTGACTTAGCATAGCCATTAAATTTGTAGTAATTTGTTTCAGAGCCAAAAGAAATTATGATGACCAATATCTGTTTACTACTGCTGGAATTTCTCACTTTCCTTTTCAGTATTCTAAGGTATAGAACCAGCTATACTTCAGATATTTCTTCCTAGATATAATTTTTTGGTAGACATTCTCCCCCTCTCCACTCTAATGAACTAGGCTGAGCAATGAGAAGTTGGAACAGTCCCTTTATATCTGTTGCTTGTGCCAAAACTGTTTCTATGCAACTAGCACTCACCTTTCTACCTGAGTTTGATCTGAAACATACTTCTCAACTTTCTAGAGTCAACAATGCTATCAATGCAGAAGACAGTCCTTGTACAAATTAAAAACTCTAGTGCCAGAGTATCCAGGAGCCCAAATGCCCATGTTCATAAGTATCAGGGCAGGGTCCAGAAGATTAGTCTTCCTATCCCCAAATCCACAACAGAAAGGTCTGTTAGAAGAAAATCCTTTTCTCCTCGTTTCCCTTCCCTTCTCCTAAGAGTGTAATCTTTTCCTTCATTACACCAAGAGTCGATTTTCTGTCCTCCTCTGTGTGGTGTTCTGTTGCTGTCCTCTGAGATAGGAAAGAGATACCAGTTTGTCCAATAGTATGTTCTACCTTCTTTAAGGACAAGTACCACAGTATTAATCTTTGTGTTTTCAGTACTAGCAAAGAAGAGACACTCAGCAAATATGTGTTGAACAGCATCCAAAATTCCACCTTTGTCAATGTGCTTGGTACCCTGAAGTCTTGTAAATCCTTGGAGCCTCTTGTTAAAATGTAAATATTCTTTTGAGAAATGAATTTGTGACTCTTATCTCCCAATGTCTTGAAGGAAATTAATTGCTCACTAAACTCAAGACCCACTGGAAATAGAATACTGCCATTTATTAAGCATCTTCGCATCCAACATGCTTGGTTTTTATTGCCTTATTTACACCTCCCAATAACCCTACACAGACTCATTCTCCCCATTTTACAGATAACAAAAGTGAAGCTCACAGACATGTAGCTCACAGAGACACTAATGTTCTTTCTGCTTTACCTCACTGAAAGGAAAGAAGTGCATTTTGAGGAAGAATGCGGTGTGACACAAATATTCACCCTTCCTCTTGGCAGTTAAAAGTAGGTCAACTAAGAATAACTCCAGCAAACAATTCCATGTGAAAGTTGCCTTGGGGTTTGGCGTTATCACAAGAGTAGCATTTACTAGGATTATGAATAAGATTGAAACTGAGACTGAACAAGGTAATAATTTTGGTCACAGAGCCATCTCTGAGTTCTTCACTTCATCCTTAACTTCCATCCTAGGTAATGCTCTGAATATAGCTCTCACAAAACATATGTCTTGCTATCACTGATTCTTTTTAGAAGGAAAAATAATCAGTTATCCTCACGTCACATTATTCTACTTACCACAATCAGAGTTTCTGAGTCTATGGGACATCTTAGTACATTTGGTACTTCTGATTATCTCTTCTGGTTCTTCCACCCTGCCCCCCTGTCCCTTTATTTCAACATCTTGGTGTTTGGAAGTGTTCTCCAAACTCAGCAAAAGTATGACTAAGTAATTCACCTGGTATTTCTAATATACATATATTTAGTGTTTGTTTATTTGGCTGCATCAGATTTTAGCTTCTGCACACAGGCTTTCTGGTTGCCCTGCATGTGGGATCTTAGTTTCCCCAACCAGGGATAGAACCTGCATCTCCTGCATTGGAAGGCAAATTTCTTTTCTTTTTTTTTTTTATTAAAGGATAATTGCCTTACAATATTCTGGTGGTCTCTGCCGTACATCAGTGAGAATCAGTCATAATTATATGTATATCCCTTCTCTCTTGAGCCTCCTTCCCCCCACCGTATCCCACCCTCTAGGTCATCACACAGCACCAGGCTGGGCTCTCGTGCGACACAGCACTTCGCGCCAGCTATCTGTTTCACACGTGATAGTGCACATTTGTCATGAAGTAAGTCAGAAAGAGAAAAACAAATACTGTACGTTAATGCACACATGTGGAATCTAGAAAAATAGTACTGATGAACCTATTTACAGAGAAGAAATGTAGACACAGATGTAGAGAATGGACTTGTCGACATAGCCGGGGAGGGAGAGGCTGGGAGAAATTGAAAGGTGGATTCCTAACCACTGGGCCACCAGGGAAGTCCCTCTAATATTTTTCTTTAGACTGTTTTAGTTTCGTATTTTTGAGCTCTGTGATTTTTAAATCTAAAAGAGTTTGAACAAGACTCTTTGACTCAGAGTGATGAACTCTTTCCAAGTTAAACTGGGCTTCAGAGGCAGTCTTATAGTTAAACTTGCCTTCTTGTAAAAGACACAAGTATTGACAAAGCACTTTCTGAATTACTAGGGTTTTCAGAAGAGAAAGGGATATGGTAGAAATTTCTTCTTTCTAAAGAACATCTGTATGTTAAGAAATCCCCACTAATAAAAAAGTGGTCCATTTCTATTGTTTTGTAAGGAAGGCTGATATTAAAGTGATATCAGTTGGAATATATAGTTCAAAGTTTGGCTTTATTAAAATTTCTTTTTTTCATATCTTGCAAGAATTTTGATTAAAAATAGAACATTTATTGTATTGGAAAAAAACAGCACTTGTAATAGTGTTATAAGGAGTAAGAAGGGGGTGACATCAGCAAGATGCCTTAAATAGGAGGTTCCAGTCCTCATGCCCCACAGAAACACAAATTTAACAACCATTTGCAGATACAGATACTGTCATGAGAGCTCTGGAATTCAGATGAAAGATTATGGCACCTCTGTGAAGCATAAACAATTTTAAAAAAATTGAAAAGTGTAATAAGAACAGTTTTATTTCACCCACATCACCTCTCCCCCAGGCTGCACAGCATAGCACTCGAAAGAGGTCATCTCAGGCACAAATTCTGCACAGGAAAGAGAGAACAGCATTAATGTTTGACTTCCTTAAACTCTGGGTACCTGAGATGTTTGCTTCTGTCATCCTCACCCAGAACACTAAGGTGGCACACCTAGATACCCAAGGGGTAGCTGAGAACATAGCAAATGGGCAAGGACTCTTAACAGCCAGTGGGCAGGTCTTGATAGCTGGCCTGAGGCCCTGAAAGCAGCCTTCAGTGACAGGTCTGCTCACCTGAGGACCCAGCAGCAGACCTGCCTCCCTATGGACCATGGGAGCCAACTGCCTGCAGCCTGCCAGCTGGCCCACTCTGAATCTCTGGCCAGAGTATCTGCTGAAATCCAGCTAAGGACAAGAAAAGATGACTGGTTTTTCAAATGTGCAGACACTGACACAAGGCTACAAGGGCCATAGAATCAGGGAAACATAACACCATTGAAGAAGCAAAGTAAAGCTCTAACAGTGACCTTAAAGAAATGGAGCTCTAAGAACTGCCTGACAAAGAAATCAAAATAACAGTCTTAAATTCAGTGAACTATAAAAAAAAATAGACAGCTAAACAAAATCATGAAAACAAGGCATGAAGCAAGATGTGTAGTTTAGCAAAGAGGTAGAGACCAGAAAAAAAAGAAAAACGAATTCTGAACCTGAAGAATACAATGACTGAACTGAAAAAAAATAATACAGAGCTTCTATAGCAGACTTGACCAAGCAGAAGAATCAACAAATGCAAAAATAAGTCGTTTGAGAATATCCTGGGGCGGGGCGGCACATAAAAATAAGGATTAAAAAAAAGCAAAGAAAGCCTATGAGACTTATGGAATAAAGTCAACAGAATCTAAGTACACATCATGATATCCCCAAAAGCAAAAGAGAAAAAGAGAGGGGCATATTTAAAGAAATAATGGTGGAAAACTGCCATCCAGATTAATGAATCCATATTAAACATCCAGATTAATGAATCCCAAAGGATCCCAAATAGACTAAAGTCTACACTGAGACACATTATAATTAAATTTCAAAAGACAAAGAGTTTTTAAAGTAGCAAAAAAAAAAAAAAAAGCTACTCACCTGGAAACTCCCAGAAGATGATCCATAAATTTCTCAGCAGAAACCCTGCCAAACTGGGAAGAGTGGGAGACATATATATTTAAAAAAAAAAAAAAAAAAACCTGCCAACTAAGATTACTATAGATAGCAAAACTATATTTTACAGATAAATGTGAGAAAAAGACTTCTCCAGAGAAACAAAAACTTGAAAGAGTTCATTACCACTGTAAGAAGTGCTATAGGGAGTTCTTGAAGTTGAAATGAAAAGATGCCAACCAGTAACACAAAAGTATAGGACAGTATAAATCTCACCAGAAAAGTAACTGTACAGACAAATATACAGCAATGTACTACTGATAGGGTGATACATGGGTCACTTTTAACCCTAGTATAAAAGTTAAAAGTGTTAAGAATAACTACGCTGGGAGATATTGCAGGTTTCATTCCAACCACTGCAATAAACGAAGTCACACAACTATGGCTTCCCTTGTGGCTCACCTGGTAAAGAATCTGCCTGCAATATGGAAGAACTGGGTTTGATCTTTGGGTTGGGAAGATCCCCTGGCGAAGGGAAAGGCTACGCACTCCAGTATTCTGGCCTGGAGAATTCCAGGGACTGTATAGTTCATGGGGTCTCAAAGAGTCAGACATGATTGAATGAGTTTCACTTCATTTGCCTTAATTTAAAAATAGTTTTTCACTGGTTAGTCTCCTGTAGTCCAGTGGTTAGGGCTCCAGACATCCACTGCAGTGGTCACAGGTTCGATCCCTGGTTGGGGAACTAAGATTCTGCATGCTGCACCACAGCGTCAAAAAATGAAAAAAAAAAAAAAGTTTTCTGCTGAAAAATAATAAACATCATCTGAGTCTTCAGTGAATCGTAATGTTTTTGCTGGTAGAGGGTCTTGCCTCAGTGTGATGTCTGTTGACTGATTAGGGTGGTGGTTGCTGAAGGACAGGTCTGACAATTTTTTAAATAAGACAGCATTGAAGTTTGCTGCTTCAATTGACTCTTCTTTTCATGAGCTTCCCTGATGAAAGACGCTCAAATGGTAAAGTGTCTGCCCGCAATGTGGGAGACCTGGGTTCGATCTCGGGAAGATCCTCTGGAAAAGGAAATGGCAACCCACTCTGGTACTCTTGCCTGGAAAATCCTATGGACAGAGAAGCCTGGTAGGCTACAGTCCATGGGGTCGCAAAGAGTTGGATATGACTGGGTGTTTTCACTTTCACTTTCTTTCTTTTCATGAGTGATTTCTCTGTACCAAGTAATGTTTAAAAAAAAAAAAATTATTTGGCTGCATCAGGTCTTTGGCATGAGGGATCTAGTTCTCTGACCAGGGATTGAACCCAGACTCCCTGCATTGGTAGTGTGGAGTTTTAGCCACTGGACCACCAGGGAAGTCCCCCTTGCATTATAGTTCCCCCCCCATAGTGCTGTTTGATAGCAATTTGAAGAAAGCTGAGCACCGAAGAATTGATGCTTTTGAACTGTGGTGTTGGAGAAGACTCTTGAGAGTCCCTTGGACTGCAAGGAGATCCAACCAGTCCATTCTGAAGGAGATCAGCCCTGGGTGTTCTTTGGAAGGGATGATGCTGAAGCTGAAACTCCAGTACTTTGGCCACCTCATGCGAAGAGTTGACTCATTGGAAAAGACTCTGATGCTGGGAGGGATTGGGGGCAGGAGGAGAAGGGGACGACAGAGGATGAGATGGCTGGATGGCATCACCGACTCCATGGACGTGAGTTTGAGTGAACTCCAGGAGATGGTGATGGACAGGGAGGCCTGGTGTGCTGCGATTCATGGGGTCTCAAAGAGTCGGACACGACTGAGTGACTGAACTGAACTGAACCCACAGTAGAATTTCTTTCAAAATTGGAATCAATCATCTCTGACCCTGTTGCCACTCAACTAATTTAATGTAATATATTCGAAGTCCTTTGTTGTCATTTCAACAATCTTCACAGCATCTTCACTGGTAGATTTCATCTCAAGAAACCACTTTCTTTGCTCATCATAGGAAGCAACTCCTCATCAGTGAAAGTCTCATCATGAGATTTGCAGCAATTCAGTCTCGTGTTCAGGCTCCACTTCTAATTCTACTTTTCTTACTGTTTCTACCACATCTGCAGTTACTTCCTTCACTGAAGTGTTGGACCCCCCAAGATCATCCATGAAGGTGGTAATAAACTTCCAAAATTCCTCTAATTGTTAGTATTTTGATTTCTTCCCATGAATGATGAATGCTGTTTATGGCATCTAGAATGGCAAATCCTTTCTGGGAGACTTTCAGTTGACCTTGCCTAAATCCATCAGAAGAATCACTATATACAGCAGCTATAGCCTTACAAAATGTGCTTGTCTTAAATAATCAAGATCTGGAGGTCAGAATTACTTCTTGATTCATAGGCTTCAGAAGAGACATTATAGTAGAAGACACAGTGCCTGGCAACACATTCCTATATGTTATCTGAAAAGTATATTATCAATATTAGTCACTGCATAATAAAAGAAACATCTTTATTTATCGTATTTATATCATGAGCTCACTGATTTGTAGTTCCTTCTAATAAAAAAGACCCTCTGTTTTCTAAATCATTAGAGTTATATTTTAATGTTTTAACTCTTAATATTGTTTACATTGTAATACTAGAAAATCTCTCTAAAGCCGTCTCCAGGGTTCAGAATTAAGTGCACAGGATGTTATTTATCAGGGCTTTAGTCTCTGAGGTAATAAAGAGATTTCCTTTTTAAGAAATTTAGCATATAAAATAGTCCAAGCAGATACTATGAAGGCACAATTCTGCCACAATCCAGAAAGCTTAATTGCCATGCTGTGGATAGGTATCAGAACTGATACCATCAAAACAGTCAGTGGGAATTTAATGGACTCTGTTCTAAGAGTAAACTTGTAATCTGTCCCCAGGGCTATCCTAACATCTTTAGTGCACCAAGTTAATTTAGCCAATAAATGTTCTATGGAACTCAAAATCTGTTCAAAATAATGTTTTTGTCTCATCTGCAGTGACAGTGATGTAAATGTGTTGATGGGTGGTAAGCCATTGTTGCCAAAATAAAAGGGACAGAGAGTCACAAAAATGATTCCAAATCCATTCCCAAGTTCAGACCAAGCAGAGGTAAATAGTAACCATACATATGAGAGATAAAATGGGAACTCTGGAGAGTGGGGTCCATTTTATCACTCAAGAAAGTGAGATTCAGGGATCACAAGGATAAGTAGTACTGTGGTACTTCATCCATGGTCCTAGGGGCACGAGCAGGTCTATAGAACATCCTGGGAAATGCCTTAGGAAAAAAAAAAAAAGGAGCATAAAAGTACATGAAATATTGTCATATGTACATTCAGATGAGGTGGTAGATGGAAAAGTTATTTTTAAAATAGGCAGTCTTGGTAGATGGCTAAGATTGCATTATCAGACTTTAAATTCTCTCCTAGGGCTAGATCTGTGAGTCTGAGTCTCTATGGAATCACCTAGATGCCCACAAGTTTACTTTGTGTTCTCCTGTCTTATTGCATTGTAAACCAGAGATAAGCACTTCAAGGCTGTGTTGTTTTCTGGAAAACTGAAAAGAAGTGAGGCTTTCCTTTCATTTTAAACTTTTGTGGCTGAAGAGGAATGCCTGGGTAACAAACGGTTTTCAGCAAAACCTCCATGTTTAAAAATCTCCATGTATTAATCATTCCCTGGAAGGATAAACAAAGCCATGAAGAGATTATTGGGCTTGAGAAATTTACCTTACATCTCAAATTATTTTGCTTGAAGGCAGGGGATAGAAGAGTCTGTAATCTAAAGGGAAGGAGCTGTTGATAAGCTAAAAGACAAAGATAGTAGAAAAGAAAATATTCTTGCTCCATTTTAGAAAGACTAAGTGAATGAAACTGACATTTCAATTTTGACAAACACTGCTACAGAGATTATTAAAAAGATGAACCTCTGCCATATTTGTATTTGTATGCCTTCAAAAGTAATATAAAAGGACAGATTCCTCAAATAGCTCATCTTTGGGTTAAGGTTGTTATTTATGTTCTACAAAACCAATTTCCTTTTTGGTAAGAAATGAGCTATGCTTTAAAATATGACGCTTAGATTTTTGTAATTATTTTCTGCCTCAGGATTAGTCTTATGAATTAGGACTCAGGAATATAGAGATCCAATGACAGTTGAGATGGTCCTTACTGGCTGTAAGCTTCTGGGCAAATCCATCCAACTTTAAGAACCTCACTGACTCCATTTGCAAAATGGAAATAATCATCTCACTCAATCCACCCACAACAGAGACTCTAGACCATATATCTTTTGGTATAAAATGTTCAGCATCAAGCTCTAGGATATAGGCTTTGATAAAACTTTTATATGTGAAGTCACTTTGAAAGTTTAAAGAGCTAAACAGAATTGAGAAATCATTATATCAAATTTTTGAGGAAAGGGTAAACATGAATAATTATTACTCTATTCAGAGTACAGAAAATATTAGAATATTATTTTTTATTTGTTGGAACATTTATTTACTAAAAAGGTATCTGCATATACTTATATGATAAGTGAGACAAAATGAAGCTTCAGCTCCCCTATATTCAATTTCCCCATGGAAAGGCAGGCACTGGGTGAGGGTCAAATATATAGCTGGAAATGACAACCCACGCCAGTACTCTTGCCTGGAAAATCCCAGGGACAGAGGAGCCTGGTGGGCTACAGTCCTTTGGTTTGTAAGAGTTGCCCATGACTGAGCATGCATGCGTGTGATGTGAGATAGCTATACATATATATATATATACTAGTTAGTACAGTTGCTCAGTCGTGTCCAACGCTTTTGTGACCCCATGGTTTGCAGCATGCCAGGCTTCCCTGACCATCACCAATTCCTGATGCCTACTCAAACTCATGTCTATTGTGTCGGTGATGCCATCCAACCATCTCCTCCTCTGTCATCCCCTTCTCCTGCCTTCAATCTTTCCTAGCATCTGAGTTGGTTCTTCACATCAGGTGGCCAAAGTATTGGAATTTCAGCTTCAACATCAGTCCTTCCAATGAACACCCAGGACTGATCTCCTTTAGGATGGACTGGTTGGATCTCCTTGCAGTCCAAGGGACTCTCAAGAGTCTTCTTCAACACCACAGTTCAAAGCATCAATTCTTTGGTGCTCAGCTTTCTTTATAGTCCAGCTCTCACATCCATATATGACTACTGGAAAAACCATAGCTTTGACTAGATGGACTTTTGTTGGTAAAGTAATGTCTCTGTTTTTTAATATGCTGTCTAGGTTGGTCATAGCTTTTCCTCCAAAGGGCAAGTGTCTTTTAATTTCATGACTGCAATCACCATCTGCAGTAACTTTGGAACCCACCAAAATAAAGTCTCTCACTGTTTCCATTGTCCCCGCATCAATTTGCCATGAAGTGATGGGACCAGATGCCATGATCTTAGTTTTCTGAATGTTGAGTTTTAAGCCAACTTTTTCACTCTTTCACTTTCATCAAGAGGCTCTTTAGTTCTTTGCTTTCTGCCATAAGAGTGGTGTCATCTGTGTATCTGAGGTTATTGATATTTCTCCTGAAAATCTTGATTCCAGCTGGTGCTTCATCCAGCCTGGCATTTTGCATGATGTACTCTGCATATAAGTTAAATAAGCAGGGTGACAATATACAGCCTTGATGTACTCCTTTCCCAATTTGGAACTAGTCTGTTGTTTCATGTCCGGTTCTAACTGTTGCTTCTTGACCTGCATACAGATTTCTCAGGAGGCAGGTCAGGTGGTCTGGTATTCCCATCTCTTGAAAAATTTTCCACAGTTTGTTGTGATCCACACGGTCAAAGGCTTTGGCATAGTCAATAAAGAAAAAGTAGATGTTTTCTGGAACTCTCTTACTTTTTCAACAATCCAGTGGGTATTGGCAATTTGATCTCTGGTTCCTCTGCCTTTTCTAAATCCAGCTTGAACATCTGGAAGTTCACAGTTCACGAACTGTTGAAACTTGGCTTGGAGAATTTTGAGCATTACTTTGTTAGTGTGTGACATGAGTGCAATTGTGCAGTAGTTTGAACATTCTTTGGCTTTGCCTTTCTTTGGGATTGGAATGAAAAGGAATGAAAACTGACCTTTTCCAGTCCTGTGGCCACTGCTACATTTTCCATATTTGCTGGCATATTGAGTGCAGCACTTCCACAGCATCATCTTTTAGGATTTGAAATAGCTCAACTGAAATTCCATCAACTCCACTAGCTTTGTTCATAGTGATGCTTCCTAAGGCCCACTTGACTTCACATTCCAGGATGTCTGGCTCTAGGAGAGAGATCACACCATTGTGGTTATCTGGGTCATGAAGATCTTTTTTGTACAGTTCTTCTGTGTATTCTTGCCACCTCTTCTTATGTCTTCTGCTTCTGTTAAGGTTCATATCATTTCTGTCCTTTATTGTGCTCATCTTTGCATGAAATGTTCCCTTGGTATCTCTAATTTTCTTGAAGAGATCTCTAGTCTTTCCCATTCTATTGTTTTCCTCTATTTCTTTATATTGATCACTGAGGAAAGCTTTTTTAATCTCTCCATGCTATCCTTTGGAGCTCTGCATTCAAATGGGTATTTCTTTCTTTTTCTCCTTTGCCTTTCTCTTCTCTTCTTTTCTCAGCTATTTGTAAGGCCTTTTCAGATAACCTTTTTGCATTTCTATTTCTTGGGGATGGTCTTGATCACTGCCTCCTGTACAATGTCATGAATCTCCATCCATTGTTCTTCAGGAAATCTGTCTATCAGTTCTAATCCCTTGAACCAATTTGTCACTTCCACTGTAAAATCATAAGGGATTTGATTTAGGTCATACTTGAATGGTCTAGTGGTTTTCCCTACTTTCTTCAATTTAAGTCTGAATTTGGATTAAGGAGTTCATGATCTGAGCCACAGTCAACTCCCAGTCTTGTTTTTGCTGACTGTATAGAGCTTCTCCATCTTTGGCTGCAAAGAATATAATCAATCTGATTTCGGTGTTGACCATCTGGTGATGTCCATGTGTAGAGTCTTCTCTTGTATTGTTGGAAGAGGGTGTTTCTCTTGGGAAAACTCTGTTAGCCTTTGACCTGCTTCATTTTGTACTCCAAGGCCAAATTTGCCTGTTACTATAGGTAGCTCTTGACTTTCTACTTTTGCATTCCAGTCTCCTGTAATGAAGAGGACATCTTTTCTGGATGATAGTTCTGGAAGTTAGTTCTGGATGTTAGTGCTTCTTCAGCATTACTGGCTGGGGCATAGACTTGCATTACTGTGATATTGAATGGTTTGCCTTGGAAACGAACAGAGATCATTCTGTTGTTTTTGAGATTGCATCCAAGTACTGCATTTCAGACTCTTTTGTTGACTATGATGGCTACTCCATTTCTTCTAAGGGATTCTTGCCCACAGTAGTAGATATAATGGTCACCTGATTTAAATTCACCCATTCCAGTCCATTTTAGTTCACTAATTCCTAAAATGCTGATGTTCACTCTTGCCATCTCCTCTTTGACCACTTCCAATTTGCCTTGATTCATGGACTTAATAGTCCAGGTTCCTATGCAATATTGCTCTTTATAGCATTGGACTTTACTTCCATCACCCATAACATCTGCTACTGGGTGTTGTTTTTGCTTTAGGTCCATCTCTTCATTCTTTCTGGAGTTTTTTCTCCACTCTTCTCCAGTAGCATATTGGGCACCTACTGACCTGGGGAGTTCCTCTTTCAGTGTCCTATCTTTCTGCCTTTTCATACTGTTCATGGGGTTCTCAAGGCAAGAATACTGAAGTGGTTTTGCCATTCTATTTTCCAGTGGACCACATTTTGTCAGAACTCTCCACCATGACCCGTCCGTTTTGGGTGGCTCTACATGGCATGGCTCATAGTTTCATTGAGTTAGACAAGGCTGTGGTCCATGTGATAAGTTTGGTTAGTTTTCTATGATTGTGGTTTTCATTCTGTCTGCCCTCTGATGGAGAAGGATAAGAAGCTTATGGAAGCTTCCTGATGGAAAAGACTGACTGTGGGGAAACTGGGTCTTGTTCTGAAGGGTGAGGTCAAGCTCAGTAAATCTTTAATCCAATTTTCTGATGATGGGCTGGGCTGTGTTCCCTCCCTGTTGCTTGTGGTGGAGGTAATGAAGATAATGGAGGCCTCCTTCAAAAGGTCCCATTCATGCACTGCTGCACTCAGTCCCTCTGACCCTGCAGCAGGCCACCGCCGACCTGAGACTCCTGAACACTCATGGACATGTCTGGGTCAGTCTCTTGTGGGGTCACTGCTCGTGTCTCCTGGGTCCTGGTGTGCACAAGGTTCTGTTTGTGCCCTCAAGAGTCTGTTTCCCCAGTCCTGTGTAAGTTCTCGTGGCTCTATGTTGGGGTTAATGGCAACCTCCTCCAAGAGGGCTTATGCCATACCCAAGTCTGCTGCACCCAGAGCCCCTGCCCGTGCAGCAGGCCACTGCTGACCTGTACCTCCACAGGAGACACTCAGACACAGTGCTGGCTCAGTCTCTGTGGGTTGGGTGTGCGTTTTGTGCCCTTCTCAGGTCTGAGCAGCTCAGGCGACCAGGTGCTTGGTGAGCGCATTGTCCCTCGTGGGCCGTGCATCTTAATCACCTCCCCGGTCCCATCACCTGCTCGGTGTCTCGGGTGCATCTTGAGAGCACCATCTCAGGTGTGCCATGTGTCTCCTCTGGAGAGCTGATCTCAGGCTACAACCCTCCTGGCAGATGTCAGCCATCCAGGATCTCAGGAAGACTTGGTTAGCAGCGGGGAGCCTGCTTACAGCTTGGTGGAAGATTTGTCTCTGGGACTGAGATTGTAGCAGCCCTTCGCCTTCAGGCTCTGGCTGTCACAAGCAAGCCTCTCTGCCTCTGGGCAGGGAGGGGCCGGTATGCAGCCAGCTAGCTCTCCTTGGTATTTGTTCAATCCTTTGTTC
This sequence comes from Bos taurus, assembly GCF_002263795.3. NCBI lineage: Eukaryota > Metazoa > Chordata > Mammalia > Artiodactyla > Bovidae > Bos > Bos taurus. Next base: position 17,147,505 of record NC_037339.1, read on the forward strand.
TGTGAGCCCAGGCTGAGTGTTAGGTTGTTAGGTTCGAGTCTTTGCAGGAAAGTTCTTTTTCCTTCAGTTGCAGTTAGGTGTGTATTCTGTGGTTTGTTTCCTCCCAGTTATGTTGCCTTCTGAGATTCCAAAACTCCCCATAAACCTGCCTGTGAGAGGGTTTCCTTCTGTGTGGAAACTTCTCCTCCTTCAAGGCTCCCTCCCCAGGACAGGCCTCAGTTCCTAACCCCTTTTTCTCTCATTTTGTCTTTTATATTTTGTCTTACCTCCTTTCAAAGAGAAGGGGCTGCCTTTCTGGGTACCCCGTGTTCTCTGCCAGTGTTCAGAAGTTGTTTTGTGGAAGTTGCTCAACATTCAAATGATCTTTTGATGAATTTGTGGGGGAGAAAGTGGTCTCCCTGTCCTATTCCTCCACCATCTTAAGCTCCAATTATATATATACATACAAATAGAAATAAAGGAATCCTTTGCAGATTGTATTAACCCTTAATCAATACATCAGATCTCTCTAACAAGTTCAAATTCCAGCTACAGGTTTTCATCTGGTGAGTTTTTCTTCCCTTATGAGCTTGTGATTCTCTTAGGCACTTTATATCCTTTTATGGCATAGATCCAACCAGTGCCTTAGGAAAAACTAAAACAAAAGAAGTTTTTCCTAAAATGAAACAGTAACATCCTAATGGGAATCTGCAGAGATGAGAACTATGTCTTGATTGATAGTTTTTGTCATGTCTTCACTAGCTCCATAAATGACTGCCACACCCTGATGATAGTGAGACTATATTCTAAAGGGAGTGAATACTGCTATAATCTGTTAGTCATTCTCTAAAAGATGCTTGTAAATTGGCTATGTCATTAAGTATTTATTGAGTTAGTTTTAAAGACACTTGGCAATGTATATTTATGTCATGTGAGTGTATGTTCCTTGGTTCTTTGTCTCGTCACAACAAAGATTTGGAGCAATGGACATTAAAGCCCTCGGCACGTCACAGTTCTCAGGTCTTGGACAAACTGTGCTACAGATCTTAGGCAAATCAGTGTTACAGCTCTATTTTATTTAGAAGATAGCAGGAGAGTGAGAGAGAGAGAGAGAGAGAGAAAGAAAAGAGTGCACGCACGCGGGAGAGAGAGAGTCTGAGAGAAAGCGCTTTGGCTCCTCCTTTTATGTTTTTTTCCTCCACCTGGGCCTGCCCTATGCAAATTGGGCTTAGCCAGGAGTGCTGTTTGTTCTGCCTGAAGTCTTCACTCTGGTCCTCGGACCTTCCTTTGACCTTCCTTGTCTTTTAGCCACCATCATTTTGGACTCCTTTTCCCTATTCTACCTACCTAACATTTAGATTAAAGAAAAATCCATTAGGGAAGCAAGACTAGGTTTCATGAAACAAAAACAACAGACAAGGATAGATAAGTGAGCAACAAACCGTGGAGTGTGTGCGTGTGCCACGTCGCCTCAGTCGTGTCCAATTCTTTGTGACCCTATGGACTGTAGCCTGCCAGGCTCCTCTGCCCATGGGATTCTCCAGGCAATAATACTGGAATGGATTGCCATGCCCTCCTCCAGGGGCTCTTCCTGACCCAGGGATTGAACCTGTGGCTCCTGTGGCTCCTGCATTGTAGGCGGATTCTTTAGCACTGAGCCATGGAGAGAAAATCATAAATAAAAGAGGATGTGAATATGGGAAACATCTGATAGAAATCAGATTGGATTTTTTTTTTTTTGTCCACACAAAAACCTGCATATGGATATTTTTAGCACCTTCATTCAATATTGCCAAAATGTGAATGAAGCCAAGATGTCCTTCAGCAGATGAATGGAAAAATATACTCTAGTATATTCAGGGAATGAAATAATATTCAGCACTAAAAAAATTAAGCTCTCAAGCCATAAAATTATATGGGGAATTCTTCTTTTCTCTTTGGAAGTATAAGTGATTTAAAATATGGTATTAGTTTCAGTTGTACAGTGTAGTGATTGGGAGGTTTTATTTATTTATTTTGGCTTTTTGTTTGTTTGCTGGTTTGATTTTTGCAGACTGCATTCTAGTATAGCTTATTACAAGATATTGAATAAAATTCCCTTTGCTATATGGTAAACCTTTGTTGCTTATCTATTTCAAGTATAATGGTTTTTACATGTTAATTACATACCCTAATTTGTCCCTTTTTCCTTCCCCTTTTGGCAATCATAATAATACATCAATTTATATATAAAACAGATTCACAGGCGTAGAAAACAGATTGGGATTTGAAAAGTGAATAGGCATTGAATATATGGTGAGAGAAAGGGCAGGTCTGACAGGCAGGTTTTGAACAGTCAGGTGATAAAGTGGTTAGAGAAATGGCTACATGAAAAACCATGTTGCTTTTGAGTCCCTAAGTTGTGTCCAACTCTTTGCAACCCTAGGGACTATATAGCCCACCAGGCTCCTCTGTCCATGGGATTTCCAGACAAGAATCCTGGAGTGGGTTGGCATTTCCTTCTCCAGGGGATCACTGTTATTACTGTAACCGTGTGAGCAAGAGGCAAAATGGGTCCTTGGCCTCTCATGTCCTGTGGAACAGCACCGAATGAGGGTCAGGTGGACGTAACACAGACAGGAGGCATCATCTCACTGTCAAAGAGCTCCAAACCAAAGGCATCTGGTGTATTATGGATTCAGGGAGGGAGGAGGGCTAAGGGTGGAAAGGTACTGAGTCAGAGTGGAGAAAAGCACCTCAGTCAAGCTTCCCCCCACCTTCCGCCCCCATGAATAATGAGGTCGCTGAATGCAGGCCCCTAGGCTAGGATTGCAGATGTGCCTATGAGTGTGGCTGGCCAAGGGAGGGGGAGGCAGTTTCCTGCAGGAATTGCAGTTAAGGGATCAGCCTCCAACCCCAGCTCCACTTTGACTCAGTAGCAGCCCCTCCCCCGCTCCACCCATGAGGCCTGCCAGGCAAAGCCTTATAATTGCCTGGGGTCAAGCCTGAAAAAATCACATATAGAATTTTAAAAATTAATTTCTTTTTGGCTGCACTGCATCATGTCTAGTTCTGCATCTAGTTGTTTCTCCTCTTGGTTGCAGTGTGCGGGCTTCTCATTGTGGTGTCTTCTCTGGTTTCAGAGCATGGGCTCAGTAGTTGTGGCGCTGGGGCTCGGGTGTCCTGCAGCATGTGAGATCTTCTCAGGCCAGGGAGCAAACCTGTGTCCCCTGCATTGGCAGGTGGATTCTCAACCACTGGACCACCAGGAAGTCCCATATGTAGAAATTTGAACCAGAGCCAGACCCCTCAGTGTAGGGCAGAACAACGTGAGGAGAACCATGGCTAGAGGTTACTCCAACCAGAGTAGAAATAGGCTGGGGAGACAGAGTTAAGTTCAGGTTGTAATCTTTTTAAGATTCATAGGAGGTTTTATATGGATGACAAAAGCAGGCTCTAAATTCCAGGGCTGGTTTTATCTCTTCCTGGTTGAGTTCACTTGAGCAAAGCATTTCCATCTCTCTGAGAAGTATGTTTCATCTGCAAAATGGTGTACTAATATTGCTTCTAAGTTTTGGTTAAGTGAGGAAATATCCAGGAAAATGTCTGACCGACATTTGGTCAAGCTGTCAGTTGTCATTGGAGAAGCAAGTGGCAACCCACTCCAGTGTTCTTGCCTGGAGAATCCCAGGGACGGGGGAGCCTGGTGGGCTGCCGTCTATGGGGTCGCACAGAGTCAGACACAACTGAATCGACTTAGCAGCAGCAGCAGCAGTCAGTTGTCAAGGTTCTGTCCACTAGTGGTGTCTGAGACCTTAGCGTAAAGCTAATCCTGAAGAAAAAGCTGGTATTTTCAGCCTGATTCAGTGACAGGGCTGTGGTAGAATGAATAATGGCCCACAATGATATCCAGACCTTGGCTTATGGGACCTGTGACTGTTAGGTGGCAAAAAGGCCTTTGTAGATGTGATTAACTTAAGGATCTCATGACGGGAAGATTATTTTGGTTATTCAGGTATATCCTAAATGTAAGCACCAGCATCCTTACAAAAGTGAGGCAGAGGGAGATTTGACTATAGATGGTGAAAGCATTGTAGTGATGGAAGCCGATACTGAAGTACAGCAGCCACAAGCCAAGGCATGCAGGCAGCCCTAGAAACTAACAAGAGCAAACAACAGATTCTCTCCTGGCACTTCCAGGAGGAATGAGCCCAGCTGACACCTTGATTTTAGCTCTTGAAGACTCAGCTCAAATTCTGTCCTCCAGAACTATCATAATGCACTTGTGTTGTTTTAAGCTACTGAGTTTGTAGCAATGTGCTACAGAGGAGACAGGGCACTAATACAAAGCCCTAGGTATCATTCGGTTGTACACACCTGACAGCTTGGTTTGCAATGATCACCTTGTCTCTTAGCTCCGTTCTCACTTGACCCACCTATGAGGGTTAATACATTTTTCTACTAAAGAGATGGAGTGATATGGAGGGACTTTCTGCTGAATAAGCTCAAGGTTGCAGAGAAATAGGCCACTGTGTGCAGCAAGGCAGGAGAAATAGAAGTAAACTAGTTTGCAAGAACACAGGAAACGTTCCTTGGAATCTTCCATTGGTAAGAGAGACTGTCCCAGCATCGTTTGAGTTCTTAAGGCAGAAGAAATAGAAATAAACTAGTTTGCAAGATGGAGAAGGCAATGGCATCCCACTCCAGTACTCTTGCTTGGAAAATCCCATGGACGGAGGAGCCTGGTAGGCTGCAGTCCATGGGGTCACTAAGAGTCGGATACGACTGAGCGAATTCACTTTCACCTTTCACTTTCATGCATTGGAGAAGGAAATGGCAACCCACTCCAGTGTTCTTGCCTGGAGAATCCCAGGGATGGCGGAGCCTGGTGGGCTGCCGTCTATGGGGTCGCACAGAGTCGGACACGACTGAAGCGACTTAGCAGCAGCAGCAGCAGTTTGCAAGAACACAGGAAATGTTCCTTGGAATCTTCCATTGGTAAGAGAGAGTGTCCCAGCAACGTTTCAGTTCTTACCATTAAAGTGACTTGATGTGGCCAGAGAAATTTGTGTTATATCATATAGTCTTAGGAATCTTTATATAAAATCAGTAGTCTGAAGCCTGGATATTTTTAGGCCCTGCATGCATGCTGTCACTTCAATTGTGTCCAACTCTTTGAGACCCCATGGACCCACCAGGCTCCTCTGTCCATGGAATTTGCCAGGCAAGAATACTGGAATGGTAACCATCCCCTTCTCCAGGGGATCTTCCCAACCCAGGGATCAAACCTGAGTCTCTTATGTCTCCTGCATTGGCAGGTGGGTTCTTTACCACTAGCACCACCTGGGAAGCCCTTTTAGGCCCCGAGGGATGTGTGTGTGTGTGTGTGTGTGTGTGTGTGTAAAACATCTTTTAGTCCAGTCCAGTGTCCAGGTTTGCATAAATTAAAAGCCTGACATTGAGTTCACATCCGTGTTGTTTCACTGCAACAGTGAGAATGGCCAGCACATGCAGAACCCCTGAGACTTTGGCAAATGATGAAAAGGACTGGGGACCAGGCAGATACGGGAAGTGAGCACATTCAGGTCCAACTGATTGTTTGACCTCCTCTTCTTTCCTTTCCTTCTATCCTTCACCTTCTGGCCCTCTTCCTTCTGTCCACTGTCCAGTTCATTAGCACCTCCACTGGAGCAACACTTGCAGAGAGGAGATGGAAATGTAAGCCATATAAAGCAATTTTGCTGCATGTCAGCAGATATTGGTAAGGTTTATGAAAGATGAGGGTGCAAGTTATTGACAGAGGAGGATTTGGAATAGTTGTAGAGCTCACTCATCCAGTGAAACAGTATTAATTGAAAACTGAAGATCAGAGTTTTGTTATGTGCAACTGGTTTTTTTATTCTAGGAGCAGAGAATTTAGTGATTTCTAAGCCTTCTCTGTAAATAAATAGAAGGGCAAGGGAGTGGAGGAAGAAAATGCATTTCTAAATGCTCTGAGTTGTATTTAGTTAGATTAATTGCTTTGATTTCTTTCATGGAAGTGATAGCAGTTTATTTGGGGATAATTTCTCATCATTTGCTTGGCATACAGTTGCACCATCACACATTAATCTCTGGTCTTTTGGATTTATTTTCCCTGAGGCCGTTTTCTTCACAGTGACTTGAAGGTCAGCTCTACATTCTTCTCCCTGATCCTTAACTGCCCACAGTTATAGAATAAGTGGCAGAGGCACAACTAGATATTCGGACTACAGCACTGGAAGGACTGATTGGCAATTCCGCAGAGACTTATTTCTGGAGAGCAGAATAAGAACTCATCAGTAAGAATTACAGGGGTCAGATATAGGCCTCATGCAAAGAGCAATCTTGTCACGTCTAGAGTGTTCAGCAATGCAACAGGAGAAGTGATAACGAAGGTATCAAGGCAAAGGTTGAGTGACCATTTGCTAAGGATGCTGTAGAGGTGATTAATAAGCATAGTAAGGACGGAGCCCCCAAGACAATTCATCTCTTCTAACCTGAAGAGTCTGTTAGGCTCCTCTGTCCAAGAGATTCTCTAAGCAAGTATACTAGAGTGGGTTGCCATTTCCATCTCCAGGGGATCTTCCTGACCCAGGGATTAAACCTGGGTCTCCTGCACTGCAGGCAGATTCTTTACCTGAGCCACCAGGGATGTATGATTTAATGCAAGTAGTCTATCCCTATGTTTTATTTTTTCTCAAATAACCCAACTCTGATAAGCTCATATTCACTTAAGCTGGTCTTCCAACCTGTCAAGCCCTTCCATACCCACCCATCTATTCAGATCATTTCCATCCTTTAGGAATCAGTCAAAGCTTCACTTTTTTAGTCTTTTCCCACTCGATGATTTCTCTTTTCCCTGATTAGTATAATGTTCACTGAGTACATCTCTTAGCCCAGCATTTAATTACACGCCAATCCCTATATTGTTATCTGCATGTGCATATCTTATGTCCTCTACAAAATGGACACCATGAAAGCCTGGACTATTACGAAGCTGAGTAAATAATAAGGTTTTTGTTAACAATTAATATTAATATCCTTTATGCTGGGTAGAAATGAATCATGAGCTCTATAGTGAAGTTTTTCTTTGTCATTGATGAGACCTCTAAAATGTACTACCATATCTACTACCAAACAATCTTTACAGGGTGATTGTTTCTTTTACAAAATTTATTATGTGGATATCTTTCTAGAGCCAAGCTTTAGAAATACTTAATAGTCCCTTTAGCATCATAAGCTCTGACTATCTCTGTTCCTGATCTTTTATAAATGTCACTTCATGGAAAAATAAAATAATGACATAAGCAGCTTCATAAAAGATAGCATATGAGAGTACGTGACTACAAAAGTTTAAAAGTCAAACTAGAAAAATGAATTTCATGTAACTTTAATAATGGAATAGTATTACTTGACTGCCAAATATTTTCATTTTATCATAGTTACAAAAGATGGAAAAATAAATTAACCCTTTCACATAAAGTTATTTTAACTGTTCACCAAAGACCAGTTTTTGCACGAAATTAATGGAAGGCCAGTTGTGGCTACTATTTATGAAAATACATATAGGAACACAGAGTCATTCTAGGGTACCTGTGCTCTTGTTTAGTCTCCAAGTCATGTCTGCCTCTTTTGCAACCCCATAGCCCACCAGGCTCCTCTGTCCATGGGATTTCCCAGGCAAGAATGCTGGACTGGGTTGCCATTTCCTACTCCAGGGGATTTTCCTGACCCAGGGGTAGAACCTGCATTTCCTGCTTGCCAGGAGGATTCTTCACTACTGAGCCACCAGGGAAGCCCTTAAAAGCCATGCTCATCCAGGATATGAACCCAGGACCTCTCGCACCCGAAGCGAGAACCATAGCCCTAGACCAATAAGCCTAGTGGCTCATAGGATAAAGAATCCGCCTGCAATGAAGAAGACCTGGGTTTGATCCTTGGGTTGGGAAGATCCCCTGGAGAAGGAAATGGTTACCCACTCCAGTATTCTTGCCTGGAGAACCCCATGGACAGAGGAGCCTGGTGTGCTGCAGTCCATGGGGTTGTAGGAGTTGGACAAGACTGAGCGACTAACACTTTCACTTTTCACCAGGGAAGCCTGTAGGGTAGCTATAAGTATGTACAAGTTGAAGGATTTCCTAACATCCGTTGCCACAAAATCATATTGTGAACTATAGCAAGCCATGATGAATTCATTCAGCAAACATATATACCAAGAGTTAATCTCTCTTTCCTTAATTTACATTATTTTGAAATGAATATGGTCACACTTGCTTTACATAGCTCAGAATTATGTGTAGAATAAAAGAAAACCATAGAGTTGAAAACCTCTGAAGACTTTCCCAGGCTGCCAGACCCTCTCTGCCTGGGGCACAACAGCTTAGACCTGACTCAGAGTTGGTACCCCTATGGAGCACCCCTGAACCAGTTACCAAAGTGGCCTAAGCTTCCCCATGCCTGCTCACCAGGCAAGAGAAATTCCACATACTTTGTAGAGATAGTGGAGCAAAGTGAGGGTGTGAGTCTCTAGATCTCAGACTTGATGTCTAGTCTGGATAGCGGTATTTATATTAATTTTATTATTTTTCTTCAAACTTCAAAAAATATATATGTAAATGTACTCAGTGTTAAAGAATGATAACAGTAGGGATAGAGCAGGGTGAGAAAGGTAGAGAGTATTCTTCCCACCTTACAATGAAGCTCCCGGAAGGGAAGGGGAATGCCATTCCAGCTTTCGACTATGGAGGTACAGAGCCTTCCTAATTTTTGTTCAGCAGCTTCTGTTTCAACAATCCAATTCAAGGTCTCCTATGAACTGAAAACTGGATGGGGTATTCTCAGTTCATCTACGCTAAAATTAATGCCAAGGCCTCCTAAGTTATATGGCTTTCACTGCAATATTTGGTAGTGTTACAAGTTTCCATCTTTCTACTCTATATTAGTATTTTAGCAAGAAATTGAAATACACTTTAGTAGAGACTATTACAAGATAACATTTTGTGTTGAACATTCTTTCAGTTGTGTGTGTTGCCAAGAAATTACATCTTTTTGTTTACAATACATGCCCTGTAATTTTTTGAAATTTCATTGTGGTGAGAACACTTGAGATCTATCCTCTTAACAATTTTTGCTTATTGTTTGATATACTACTCTTGACCACAGGTATAATATTTATAGTTTTGTCTTTTAGGCCTATGATTGTGTGTGTGTGCTAAGTTACTTCATTCGTGTCTGATTCTCTGTGATGCTATGGACTGCAGTCTGCCAAGCTGCTCTGTTCATGGGATTCTCCAGGCAGGAATACTGAGTGGGTTGTCATATTCTCCTCCAGGGGATCTTCCTGACCCAGGGATCGAACCCAGCTCTCTTACATCTCCTACATTGGCAGGCAGGCTCCTTACCACTAGTGTCACCTGGGAAGCCTATGATTAATTTTGAGTTAATTTGTATAAATTATTATTATTATTATTATTATTTTGCATGAGGATGTTCAGTTTTTTCAGCACCATATTTTGGAAAAAGAAAAGTGAATGTGAAAGTTTCTCAGTCATGTCTGACTCTTCGTGACCCCATGGACCATAGACCATCAAGCTCCTCTGTCCATGGAATTCTCCAGGCCAGAATACTGGAATGGGTAGCCGTTCCCTTCTTCACAGGATCTTCCCAACCCAGGGATCAAACCCATGTCTCCTGCATTGAAAGCGGATTCTTTACTGTATGAGCCACCAGAGAAGCCCTTATGTGTTGGAAAGACTATCCTTTTTCCATTGAATTGCCTTTGCTAAAGATCAGTTGGTTAAATGTGTGGGGGTTTATTTCAGGGTTCTCTGTTCTGTCCTATTGATCTGTCTATTCTTTCACCAAGACCATACTGTCCTGATGGCTGGAGCTTCGACAGGAAGTCTTCAGGTCAAAGAGTGTCATTCCTCTGACTTTACTTCTTTTCGAATTGTCTGGTTTCTGGGAGTTTTGTTCTTCCATATAAACTTTAGAGTCAGTTTGTGAATATTCACTAAAGAACTCGATTAGATTTTGATTTGAGATTGTATTAAAACTATAGATCAATTTGGGAAACATGGACATCTGAAACAGATTGAATCTTCCTATCCATGAACATTGACTATCTGTCCACTTACTTGGATCTTTGACTTCTTTCATCAGTTTTTTAAAAACATATTTTCTATATAAAATTTTTAAAATATTTTGTTAGATTTATAACAACTTTTTTTGGTGCGAATGTAAATGGTTTTGTGTCTGAATTTCAAATTCCAATTGTTCTCTGCTAGTGTATAGGAAAAATTGCATTTTGTATTTTAGCCTGGTATCCTGCAAAGTCGATATGATTGTTATTAGTTCCAGGTTTTTTTTCTTTTAGTTCCAGGATTTTTTTGGTCAATTATTTCAGATACTCTACATAGACAATCATTTCATCTGCAAACAACGACAGCTTTATTTCTTGATTTGCAATCTGTGTGTCTTTTTATTTTTTTTTTTTAATGCTATCTGGCACTTCTCGTAAAATAGTGTAGTATGAAGAGCCGTCCTTATCTTGTTTCCCATTTTAAGATCTAGTTTCTTAAGTATGATAGCTTTTTATTTTATTTTTTTAAATAGATATTCTTTATAAAATTGAGGAAGTTCTCTTCTATTCCTAGTTTTTGAGAGTTTTATACTGAAAGGAGTATTACATTTTGTCAGTACTTTTTATGTGTCTATTAACAATACTTTATAATTGTTTTTCTTTCACTTGTTGATGTGATGGTGCGCATTAATGGATTTTCACTTGTTGAACCATCATTGCATACCTGGAATAAATCCTAGTTGGTCATGTTATACAATTCTTTTTTTTTTTTTAATTGAAGTATAATTAACATATAATGAATAATTTTGTTTATATGTTGTTGAATTCAATTTGCTACTATTTTATTGAGGATTTGTTTACATCTGTGTTCATGAGAGATATTGGTCAATAGTTTTTCTTTATTGTAATGATTTTTTTCTTTTATTGGTGTTTAGGCAATGTTGGCCTTACAGAATGAGTTAGGAAGTGTTCTCTTTGCTTCAGTTTTCTGAGATTGTAGAGAGTTTATATCATTTCTCACTTAAATGTGCATTAGAACTCACAGTCAAAGTGTCTGGTTCTGGTGTTTTCTGTTTTGGCAGATTATTATTAATTCAATATCTTTAATAGATATGGGCTTATATATATTATTTATTCCTTCCATCTAGTATTACTAGAGTATGTCTTTTAAGAAATAGATGTATTTCACCTAAATTATCAAATTTTGGGGGCATAGAGTTGTTTGTGATATTTCTTTAGTGTTCTTTTAATCTCCATGGGGTCACTTGTAATGGTTCCTCTTTCATTTCTGATGTTAGTAACTTGTGCCTACTCTCTTTTCTCTTGGCTAGCTAGCCACCCTAGAGTTTGTCAATTCTATTCATCTTTTCAAAGAGCCAGCTTTTATTTTCATTGATTTTCTCTACGGTTTTTCTGTTTTCAAATTCCATTGATTTTTGTTCTAATTATTGCTTCATTCCTTCTGCATATTTTGGATTTAATTTGCTCTTATTTTTCTAGTTTCCTAAGGTGGCAGCTATTATTGTTTGAATTTAGAATTTCTTAATTTCTAATACATGCATCAGTGCAATAAATTTCCCTTTAAGCAGTATTTTTGCTGCATCCCACACATTTTGATAAGTTGAGTTCTGTTTTCATTTAGTTCAAAATATTTATATTTTTATATTTCTTTTATATTAATTTTTTGTGTTATTTAGAACTATGTGCTCTAATCTTCAAATATTTGGGGATTTTACAGCTTTTTTCTGTTATTGGTTTCTAGTTTAATTTCACTATGTTTGAGGATACGCATTGCATGATTTCTATTCTTTTAAATTCTTTAAGCTGTGCTTCATGGCTAAGAATGTGATCTGTCTTAGTGAATATTCCTTGTAAGCTTGTGCAGAATGCGTCTTCTGCTGTTGTTTCGTGAAATACTCTATAAAGGCCAAGGAGATCCAGTTGATTGATGTAGCTGTTCAGTTCAACTGTATTCTTACTTATTTTGTGCCTGCTGGATTTATCAATTACTCATATAAAGCTGTTGAATTCTTCATATATAATAGTAGATATGTGTTTGTCCTTCCAGCTTTATTAGTTTTGCTTAGTGTATTTTGACACTGTTGTTAGGTAGATACACAATGAGCATTGTTATGTGTTCTTGGAAATTTGGTGCCTCTGTCATGATGCACTGACTCTTTACTTCTGGCCATTTTGCCTACTGTGAAATAAGCTTTGCCTGAAATTAATATAAATACTCCAGTTTTCTTTTCATTAGTATCAACATAATATAGCTTTCTCCATTTTTTTTAAACTTTTAATCTGTATAAGTCTTTGTATTTAAAGTGAGTTTCTTTAAGACAATATGTAGTTGGGTCTTTTTTTTTTTTTTTCCCCCACTCTGACAGTCTCTGTCTTTTAATTGGTATATTTAGACTATTCCAATTAAAGTGATGATTGATATAATTGAGATATTACTGACCACATTTGTATCTGTTTTCTGTTCATTTCCCTTCTTATTAGTTTGCTTTTGCCTTTCTTTTTTTTCTGCCTTCTTTAGTTCTAATTGAGCATTTTATATACCAGGTAAACCCAAGGCTTCTTTCTGCTTCCTCCCTCTCTTTTTTCCTCCTCTTAGTTCAAGGATGGAGAAGGCAATGGCACCCCACTCCAGCACTCTTGCCTGGAGAATCCCATGGATGGAGGAGCCTGGTAGGCTGCAGTCCATGGGGTCGCTAAGAGTCAGACACGACTGAGCGACCTCACTTTCACTTTTCACTTTCATGCATTGGAGAAGGAAATGGCAACCCACTCCAGTGTTCTTGCCTGGAGAATCCCAGGGACGGGGGAGCCTGGTGGCTGCCGTTTATGGGGTCGCACAGAGTCGGACACGACTGAAGCGACTTAGCATAGCATAGCATAGCATAGCATAGTTCAAGGAGGAGGAATGCTGCAGACAGCTAACTGGGTCATCTTTTGTACAGCTTGAGTTCATGGGTACAAATAAAGAAGTTGTTCCAAGGGATTCCTACTTCCGTTCCTCTGTCCTTGGTGGCTGTGCCTTTCATCAAGTTGGCATATTATGATCTAAAACTCAATTTGAGCCTTGGATAAAAATAGATAAAGTATGTCTCCTTTACTTTGGAGATTCTGGTCTTTGATACCCTTGCCTGACCCATCAATATGAGACAAGAATCCCTATGTAGTAGAGCTAGACCTACCATGACTCTGTGTTGGGAGCTGGGTCACAACTTTATCTTCTGAGAACTGAGAATTAATGTCCCTTACTTGGTTGATTATTGCCAGTCTACATCCTTTCCTCCAGCATCTTAAAAAAATAATGGTTGGTTCAGAAATGGTTTCTGAGTCCCTTAGCTACAATAACCTCTTAATACAATCTTAGTTACACTATCATGAAGTAGGTATTATCTTTGCTAGGCTCTGTTCAGTTCAGTCATTCAGTTGTGTCCAACTCTTTGTGACCCCATGGACTGCAGCATGCAAGGCTTCCCTGTCCATCACCAACTCCCGGAGCTTGCTCAAATGTGTCCATCGAGTCTGTGATGCCATCCAGCCATCTCATCCTCTGTCATCCCCTTCTCCTCCTGCCTTCAATCTTTCCCAGCATCAGGGTCTTTTCAAATGAGTCAGTTCTTCACATCAGGTGGCCAAAGTATTGGAGCTTCAGCTTCAGCATCAGTCCTTCCAATGAATATTCAGGACTGATCTCCTTTATGACTGACTCGTTGGATCTCTTTGCAGTCCAAGGGACTCTCAAGAGTCTTCTCCAACACCACAGTTCAAAAGCATCAATTCTTTGGTACTCAGCTTTCTTTATAGTCCAATTCTCACATCCATATATAACTACTAGAAAAACCATAGCTTTGACTAGATGGACCTTTGTTCGAAAAATATGTCTCTACTTTTTAATATGCTGTCTAGGTTGCTCACAGCTTTTCTTCCAAGGAGCAAACCTCTTTTAACTTCATGGCTGCAGACACCATCTGCAGTGATTTTGGAGCCCAGGAAAATAAAGTCTGTAACTGTTTCTATTGTTTCCCCATCTATTTGCCATGAGGTGATGGGACCAGATGCCGTGATCATAGTTTTTTGAATGTTGAGTTTTAAGCCAGCTTTTTCACTCTCCTCTTTCACTTTCATCAAGAGGCTCTTTAGTTCTTCTTCACTTTCTCCCATAAGGGTGGTGTCATCTGCATATCTGAGGTTATTGATATTTCTCCCAGCAATCTTGATTCCAGCTTGTGCTTCATTCAGCCCAGCACTCCACATCATGTTCTCTGCTTTTCAATTAAATAAGCAAGGTGACAATATACAGACTTGACCTACTCCTTTCCTGATTTGGAACCAGTCTGTTGTTCCGTGTCCAATTCTAACTGTTGTTTCCTGACCTGTGTACAGATTTCTCAGGAGGCAGTTCAAGTGGTCTGGTATTTCCATCTCTCTAAGAATTTTCCACAGTTTGTTGTGATCCACAAGGTCAAAGGCTTTGGCATAGTCAATAAAGCAGAAGTAGCAGTCCATGGGTTGCGAAGAGTCAGACATGACTGAATGACTTCACTTTCACTTTTCAATTTTCATGCATTGGAGAAGGAAATGGCAACCCACTCCAGTGTTCTTGCCTGGAGAATCCCAGGGACGGGGGAGCCTGGTGGGCTGCCGTCTATGGGGTCGCACAGAGTCGGACACGACTGAAATGACTTAGCAGCAGCAGCAGCAGATATTTTTCTGGAACTCTCTTGCTTTTTTTGATGATGCAATGGATGTTAGCAATTTGATCTCTGGTTCCTCTGCCTTTTCTAAATCCAGTCTGAACATCTGGAAGTTCACAGTTCATGTACTGTTGAAATCTGGCTTGGAGACTTTTGAGTGTTACTTTGCTAGTCTGTGAGATGAGTACAATTGTGCAATAGTTTGAACATTTGCTAGGCTAATAATGACCAAATGGACATTGACTCCTTGAGAGAATATTATATCTATTTATCTATTTTTCTCACTACAGTAGCTTCACTGCCCTGTATATAATAATTGCTAAAATATGTATTTTTGGCTGTATTAATAAATATATAATTGACCAATAAATTTTCTAATAACTCTATTACCAAAAGGGAAGCTATGAGAGCAGCCATCTGGCTGCCAGATAAGTTCTTCACCAGTTTCTCATATATGCACAGTTACCGATCCACTTTTGATTCATAGACAGTCTGATGCTATATCCCCAAAGAATCTATAGGGAAGATATTTACATTTAACCCTAAATTCTTAAGGTATTTCAACAATCTTTATTCAGTAGTTATGTGGACATCTGGAAGAGGCAATATTTAAATCATTTCTCCATCACACATATTGTACACATGCAGTTTGAAATAGCTATTTGTATTACGTATACAAATGATTATTTTTATAAACCTAAAACGCCTCAGCTATATCTCAGCTGCATATTAAAATAATGGAGTGAGAGAATCTTAAATTAACATATTCCAGCTTAATTGTTAGTATACTATGCAAAGTTAGAATTGGGGTAAATATAAAACGTGCAATAGCATATGCCTGCTGGCAGACCCTCCTTCTTACACCAAGTCCTCATTTCCCATCTCTGAATCCTTTTCCTGGTAGTTTTTCTTCCTCCTAACTGACCAGTGGCCCCATATTTTCTCCACTGGGACTCTTCCCATTGCAGTCTTTATTCAGAAAGTTATCTAGGGAATTTTTTCATATTGAAGTGAAAATAGATTTTTTTTTTTTAAAGTTTAATGTGATATTCTCAGAGGAATTTTTACTTCCACAAGAAACAGAAAGACTTTAACCAAAGAAATAAAACTTTAATTGTGGAATTTCCAGGATCAGTAGACTTGAGGACGTATTTCCAAAACAGAGTTATGGGAGAAGTCGAGTGGATTTGAAAGACAACTTTTATGGATCTCTGAAATCTGAAACTATAGCTAGGTCAGGTTTACAGTGTCGGAGGCAGCTTGGAGACTACACACTCTAAACCTTAGCTCAGGGCTTCTCTTTGTGAGCAGTTTCATTGAATAAATGACAGCACATGCTTTAGAAATTAGAACCTTGGATTTGAGTATGAGCTCACACATTCTAGCTCTTAAGGCAAATTACACAAGCTCACTAGGATTTTATTTTCTTATCTGTAAAATATAAGTAGGTTAGTATGAGGATTAAAATATAAAATGTAAGTAAAGTACTTTGTGCATAGGAACCTAGAAAATAAATATTCATATGTATGTACTGAAGCACACTCACATGTACATACACACGCACACAAGACAGAGAGAAAGTTAAATCTAATTTCTTCACCGTCAACATTTTAGTAGCTTAGAGATAAATCTGAGGAAATCCTAGTCAGAGCATTTAAGCAACACGAAAAAATAAAAGCCTCCCAAATTGGAAAGGAAGAAATAAAATTGTCTCTTTGCAGATGACAAGACCTTATATGTTGAAAACCCTAAAGACTATACCCCTCAAAAACTTAGAACTAATAAATGAATTAGTTAGAACTAATAAATGAAGTCAGTTGAATTTCATGATAAAAAATCAGCATACAAATATCAGTTGCATTTTGATACACTATATTCTCTCTCTCTCTCTCTCTTTATATATATATATAGAGAGAGAGAGAATATATATATACTCTCTGTAAAAGAAATCAACAATCTTGTTTACACAGGATCTCAAAAAATACTTAAGAGTAGATTAAACCAAGGATGTGGAAGATCTGTACAATGAAAACTATAAAACATTGATAAAATAAATTGAAGACACAAATAAATGGAAAAATCTCCCTATGGATTGGAAGAATTATTATCATTCAAAGTGTTTATACTACTCAAATTGATTGCTGATTCAAAGAAATTCTGATCAAAATTCAAATGGCATTTTTCACAGAAATAGAAAAAAAATCATAAAATTCATAGCCGACTCAAAATGGATTAAAACCTTAAACATAAGATGTAAAACCATAAGCATCCTAAAGTAAACAGGGAGAAAGCTTCTTGAAGTTGGCCTTGGCAATGATTGTTTTAGATATAACATCAAAAGCACAGGCAACAAAAGCAGAAATAAATGAGTGAGACGACATCAAACGCAGAAGCTTCTGCACAGCCAAGGAAAGACAAATTGAGTGAAAAAGCGACCTATGGAATGGGAGAAAATATTTGTAAATGATGTACTGATATGGAGTTAATATTCAAAATATTTAAGAAGCTCTCTCTTCTTATTAGCATTTCCACAGGTTTATTCTGTAACTTGATAGCACAAAGCTAAGTAATTAAAAATGGGCAAAGGACCACATAGACATTTTCCCGAAGACATACAAATGACAGATATATGAGAAAATATTCAGGATCACTAATCATAAGGGAAATTCAAATTAAAACCACAATGGGATATCACCCACATCTGTTAGGACAGCTAATTTTTTTTTTTTTTTTTTTAAATAAGTGTTAGTGAAAATGTGGCGAAAAGGAAACCTTGGTACATAGTTGGTGGGAGTGTAAATTGGTATGATCATTATGGGAAGCAATATGGAAGGCCCTTTAAAAAATTAATAGTAGAACTACCATATGATCCAGCAATCCCACTTCTGGGTATTTAGGCCCAAAGAATTGAAATCAGTATCTCCAAGACATATCTGCACTTCCATGTGCATTGCAACACTACTCACAGTAGGTAAGATATGGAAACAACCTAAGTGTCCATCAACAGATGAATGGATAAAGACAGGATGGGATGTTCTCTTGGAATATTATTCAGCCATTAAAAAAAAAAGGGAAATCCTGCCATTTTGATATCAGGAATGGAGTGTAACATGCTCAGTGAAATAAGCCAGACATAGAAGACAAATACTGTATGTTCTCACCTATATGCAGAACCTGAAATAATCAGACTCCTAGAAGCAGAGTGCAGAAGGGTGATTACCAGGCACTGTGGGGAGGGGAAACTAGGGAGGTGATGATTAAAGGGTACAAAGTTTCAGTTATGTAAGATAAATAGGTTCTGGAGATCTATACAGCATAGTGTTGGTGGTCTGTGTTTAGTGGCTAAGTCACGACTGACTCTTTTGCGACCCCAGAGACCATAGCCTGCCAGGCCCCTCTGTCCATGGGATTTCCCAGGCAAGAGTACTGGAGTGGGTTGCCATGCCCTTCTCCAGGGGATCTTCCCGACCCAGGGATGGAACCTGCATCTCCTCTGTCTCCTTCATTGGCAGGCGATTCTTCACCACTGAGCCACCAGGGAAGCCCATAGAGCACAGTGCCTATAGCTAATGATAGTGTATTGTACAGATAAAATTTGCTAAGAGTTAGATGTTAAGTGTTCTTAGTACACATAATAATAATAATAAAGTGGGTCAGAGGAAACTTTTCACGGTGATGGCTATGTTTCTAGCCTTGATGGTGGTGATAGTTTCATGTGTGTGTGTGTGCTCAGTTGTATCCAACTCTTTGAGACTCCATGGACTGTAGCCCACCAGGCTCCTCTGTCCATGGGATTTCCCAGGCAAGAATACTGGAGTGGGTTGCCATTTCCTTCTCCAGGGGATCTTCCCAACCTAGGGATCAAACCTGCGTCTCCTGCGTCTCCTATGTACGCTTATCTCCCAATGTATTGAGTTTTGTACATTAAATATGTATAGCTTTTGCTGTGTCAATCATACTTCAATAAAGAGGTTTCAAAATAAAAATAGGAAACTATAGGAAGCTCCCGGGCTGGTGCAGCCTGTAAGGGATGGGATGGAAAGTAGGAGGCAGTAAAAAGTGGCTGCTGCTATTGAAGTATGACAAAAGAAGAGAATGACTGGAGGGAATAGAATGAGATGGGCTCAGGGTGAAAGTGGTGGGGAGGAACAGTGGTGGAAAGAGGGAAAGGACAAATGATACCCGGGCTCAGGGAGTTTCAACTTTGACTTCTGACTCATCAGTTTGTTGTTATAATGTGTTTAGATTGTAAAAGCAACACAAACACTACCATCAAAAACAGGAAGTGATACTGTAAATCAGATGTCTCCACTGAGTGGGTAACATTTCTAAACTGTTTGTTTGTAGTTGACAGACACTAAAATGAGACCTCCAGAGGTAAATTCTTTGTTCTCCCCAAAACTTTAATCGGATGGCCAGGACATCCATCATCTTGAATTTTATTTACCAATGCTAAATCAGGGGAGAGTTTCCAGAAGTATGGAGACAATTTGAAAAAAACAAGCCTTCCCTAGAAATGCACTATATTAATTTGGTGCTAAAACTGATTGGGAATAATTTACCGAAATTTTCTGTTTAATCACCACTAAAAAGGATTTTAAAAAGGAGACATAAGATATATGTTGCAGCCTGGTGGAACAGAGACCAGAACCTGCCCCGTGACCTGAGGGTGCAGAGAACTGCGCCCTCGTGATTGTCCTAGTAAACATGCTGAATGGACATTCTTGGGGCGGGATGTGCTCTCTGCTCCGCTTCACTGCCTACCCCTGCAACCATCCCCATGGAAACAAAACAAGATGTTTCTGATCAACAGCAAAGCCTTAACTTTACTCCCTCTTTGCTGCTGCTGTTGCTGTTAAGTCGCTTCAGTCGTGTCCGACTCTGTGAGACCCCATAGACAGCAGCCCACCAGGCTCCCCCGTCCCTGGGATTCTCCAGGCAAGAACACTGGAGTGGGTTGCCATTTCCTTCTCCAATGCATGAAAGTGAAAAGTGAAAGTGAAGTCGCACAGCCGTGTCCAACCCTCAGCAACCCCATGGACTGCAGCCCACCAGGCTCCTCCGCCCATGGGATTTTCCAGGCAAGAGTTGTGCTGATCAAACTCCCCAGTATAGCTATTCCCTAATGATCTCATGTGACCTCTGCCAATAAAAGTACAGGCTGAAAGGAAACATTTTGTCTTCCGGCCATGGAGAGCAGGAGGGCCCCCTGACTCCCCGCTTGCCAAATTATATGTGTCTGTCTTTTCATTAGGTGCTTGCCCCCGTTTCAGGTCTTTCTCACCCGCTGTGCTGGACGCAGGTATATACTGTTGTGTTCCCTAAGTCAAATATCATGATTTGCAGCTTGGAGAAGTCGAGGTGCACAATAAAATCTTGATTAGTTAGAATTCTTTGTGCACTTCTCTTGCCGAGTAATCTCACAAGAGTGATGTAATACAAATAGGTATTCTGGGAAAAGTCTCGGGGTAATACAGATTACATAGAGCCTTAGAGAAGTAGAGGCTTGTCTAGGAGTGAGCACAGAGAAAAGTAATGACTGAAGGTCTGAACAACCTAGGGACCAGTAAGATCTCCCATAACCAAAGAACATTCAATTTTCTTTTTGTATTCTATACACTGAGATGGAAAAATAGAGCAATAAATTCAAGGATGCTTTTGCAAAACAAGTGTTAACATTTAAAATGTAACAACAAAAAGATTTTCTGGTCTTACATTTAGATCTTTCAGTTTAGTTCAGTCCCTCAGTTGTGTCTGACTCTGTGACCCCATGAATCACAGCATGCCAGGCCTCCCTGTCCATCACCAACTCCCAGAGTTCACTCAGATTCACATCCATTGAGTCAGTGATGCCATCCAGCCATCTTATCCTCTGTCATCCCTTTCTCCTCCTGCCCCCAATTCCTTCCAGCATCAGAATTTTTTCCAGTGAGTCAACTCTTTGCATGAGGTCGCCAAAGTACTGGAGTTTCAGCTTTATCATCATTTCTTCCAAAGAATATCCAGGGCTGATCTCCTTTAGAATGGACTGGTTGGATCTCCTTGCAGTTCAAGGGACTCTCAAGACTCTTGTCCAACACCACAGTTCAAAAGCATCCATTCTTCGGCACTCAGCTTTCTTCACAGTCCAACTCTCACATCCATACATGACCACTGGGAAACCATAGCCTCGACTATGGACTTTTGTTGGCAAAGTGATGTCTCTGCTTTTGAATATGCTATCTAGGTTGGTCATAACTTTCTTTCCAAGGAGTAAGCGTCTTAATTTCATGGCTGCAGTCACCATCTGAAGTGATTTTGGAGCCCAAAAAAATAAAGTCTGACACTGTTTCCACTGTTTCCCCATCTATTTCCCGTGAAGTGATGGGACCAGATGCCATGATCTTCGTTTTCTGAATGTTGAGCTTTAAGCCAACTTTTTCACTCTCCACTTTCACTTTCATCAAGAGGCTTTTGAGTTCCTCTTCACTTTCTGCCATAAAGGTGGTGTCATCTGCATATCTGAGTCATTGATATTTCTCCCGGCAACCTTAATAATCCATAAAAATAAGCGACCCAATCAAAAAATGGGCCGAAGAACTAAATAGACATTTCTCCAAAGAAGACATACAGATGGCTAACAAACACATGAAAAGATGTTCAACATCACTTATTATCAGAGAAATGCAAATCAAAACCACAATGAGGTACCACCTCATGTCAGTCAGAATGGCTGCTATCCAAAAGTCTACAAATAATAAATGCTGGAGAGGGTGTGGAGAAAAGGGAACCTTCTTACACTGTTGGTGGGAATGCAAACTAGTACAGCCACTATGGAAAACAGTGTGGAGATTTCCTTGAAAAACTGGAAATAGAACTGCCATATGACCCAGAAATCCCACTGCTGGGCATATACACCGAGGAAACCAGAATTGAAAGAGACTCATGTATCCCAGTGTTCATTGCAGCACTGTTTATAATAGCCAGGACATGGAAGAAACCTAGATGTCCATCAGCAGATGAATGGATAAGAAAGCTGTGGTACATATACACAATGAAATATTACTCAGCCACTAAAAAGAATACATTTGAATCAGTTCTAATGAGGTGGATGAAACTGGAGCCTATTATACAGAGTGAAGTAAGCCAGAAAGAAAAACAACAATACAGTATATTAATGCATATATATGGAATTTAGAAAGATGGTGACGATGACCCTATATGCGAGACAGCAAAAGAGACACAGATGTAAAGAACAGACTTTTGGACTCTGTGGGAAAAGGTGAGGGTGGGATGATTTGAGAGAATAGCATTGAAACATGTATATTATCATATGTGAAATAGATTGTCCAGGTTCGATGCATGAGACAGGGTGCTCAGGGCTGGTGCACTGGGATGACCCTGAGGGATGAGATGGGGAAGGAGGTGAGAGGGGGGTTCAGGATGGGGAACACATATACACCCATGGCTGATTCATGTGAATTTATGGCAAAAGCCACCACAATATTGTAAAGTAATTAGCCTCCAATTAAAATAAAGAAAAAAGAAAAAGAGCAAAAAAGATTTTAAAAGCAAAAAAAAATTTTTTCTAGTTTAACTTACATCTATCTCAACATTCAATTGATGAATATACCCACCCTTGAGTATTGGTTGGATGTTTCATGCTCACAAGAGACTGAGGAAGAACTGGAGCTTTATATATAGGTATATCCAGAAAGACCTCCATGAGAGAATGTCAGTTTACAACGACCTGGCTTTCTCTCTTGCCATGGTCATCCCCAGTGGATGTTTCCACCAACTGAAGAAGTCCTAGTTCCTCTTGACAACCATAGATATCTATGGCCCTACTCTACCTCTCAAGGGAATTCTGTTTGTAGAAGGGTATAGCTGCATAGCATGTATGGGGCAGAAACAGAGGGAAGAAGGAGACAGTATGCCTTCTACTAGGGGAAGGTGTGAGAGGTGGTAGTTCTCTTGGTTGGGAGTGGAGGGACACATGCAAAATTCTCTTTCCTTTCCTGAAGCAGGCTTACAAATATGGAGCAGGCGCAGCTCCAGCCTGGACGTGCTCCCTTCTGGGCGTGCTCCCTGCCATGAATGACTGAGTAGGTCCAGGATAGAAGATGGAGCCAGGAAGAGCTGGTAACTTAGGTTTGGCTTAAGTGATAGGGATAAAAGAGGCTCTTAAACTCAACTTACTGGGTCATGTTTACATATGGGGATAAAAACAAACAAACAAAAACTACTAAATAAAAAATCAAGAGGTTGTATTTGCCTGCAATATGCCTGGTTTCACAACTGTGCTGGCAACAAGGCTTGATTTCCATCCTTGCTGCTTTGTCTTAAACCACCCTCCCTCAGGTCACAAGAGCCAAACTCCTCTGAAAGCACCTTGTGACTAAAACACATTTATAGTCCACTCCAGGGAGACTAATCCTGTAACAGCAACTTCTGAGTTCCAAAGATCTTGCTGAACTTGAGCTTTTGGAATAATCCATTTGTCAAATGAAGTTGCAATGAACTATTTTCCGTGCACAAGTTGTCTTTTTTTTTTTTTTTCTGTTTTTAAGAAACCTTTTTTGGATCTTTTCCTTTGATACCAAAGCATATTATCTCTTGGAAGTAGGTTTATAAAAGATTAGATCTGCCTGATTTCATTCTGCTTCACCAGATTACTGCTTGCCTGAATCAGACCTATCTTTGGAGCTATATGACAGCATTTGCCCATCACCAGGACAGAGGGTTGTGCCTTTATATTTTATTCACTGGCTATTGTTTCTGCTCAGTGTTTCATTTTTCAACCTGTCATTGAAAAATGTGCATGCTAAGTCGCTTCAGTCGTGTCTGACTCTGCAACCCCACGGATTGTAGCCCACCAGACTCCTCTGTCCATGGGATTCGCCAGGCAAGAATACTGGAGCAGGTTTCTATGTCCTCCTCAAGTCTAACTTATTTTATATGTACAGACAGGTGATAATACACCTCACTCTATTACACACATTTGTGAGTAAACAAGCCAAGACCCAGACAGGTTAATGTGCTTGCCCAAGTTACCTAGGGACTCAGCATCTTGATTTTGGCTTATTAATAATTTGAACCACAGAACTTTTGACCTAGACGAAACTTAAAGATCATCTCCTAAAATTCCCTCTGTTCAGAGATAAAGAAGACAAGGTTGCAAAGGATAAATGACCTGTCCAAGCTCACACAGCCAGTTGGTAGCAGGATTAGAACTAGTAGGGGTCTTCAGACATTCAGTTCATTGTTCTGTCCATGGTACCAACTACTCATTCAACCCATATGATTCAGAATCTCCAGACAACTGTTTTACTTATGAGCTGGGAAGGGTCAAACTTAGTGGCTACAAGGGATCAGTGTAACTGATAGAGCTGATAACCAAGTATTGGGCACATGACTGCCTTCTAGAGAAGCAGGTATCTCCAGTTTCCGATTGTAAGAACTTCACGTAAAAAGCTATAGAAAATTTTCCCAACAGCTTATAAAAGTAGCCACTTCTGAGAGAAAGGAGAAACTGTTAACTGTTACTCCAGAGAAAGGTGAGATGGCTGGCTGGCTAATAGAAATAAACGCTTAGTTTCAAGGGTGGTTTCATCAGTCTTGCTTTAGATGAGCCTCCCAAATGCAATCAAGGACACAGACAAGTTGCAATTTGTGCTTGAGTTACGTTCTAATAGACAGCTCATTTTCAAATAAAACTTTATCATGCACAGTGGCAAACTTTTCTGTCGTAGTAGTTGACAAAGTGACATCCCTTCCCCTTTCCTGTTCCCCGACTCGATTTCCTCTGTGATGGTTGGGATCTATTCCCACTAAAGCTGCTGAAAATGCCATTTAAGCCACTTTTCCAGCCTCTCCTGCGGTTAGTGTCTGGCTTCTGACTCAATCCTGGCCAATGAATAGGCTGAGTCACTTTTGGGAAAGGTTTCCATCCCAATAAAAAGAAACCGGCAGGGAAGCCTGCCTTCCTGCCTTTGCATGCACTTGTGTGAGTACATACTCTCTGAGCAGAGGCAGCCATCTTGCAACCATGAAGAGTCAAGCCTGAGAGTAACAGCCAGTATTCTGAGGATGGCGGAAGACGAAAGCAGAGAGACTTGGGTTCTTCGTGACTTTGTTTAAGCAGTGAGCTAACCCCAGAATCTTCCATGGTGGACTTGTTGTGTGACATGCTGGAACCAACTTTCCTGGTGGGAATCTATTGTGTGCATCTCCCAATTCTGCCTTAACAGCATTGGTAGGATGAAATCATCCCTGTTGAGAGTATTTATACCATGGAAATTACAAATGCTACAAATCAAGGATGTTAATCCTCTGGAGAGTCAGATGTTAAACATTTACCAGTGTACCACAGGAAACTATAAATCCTTAAGATTTAAGCCACTTTGGGGTATTCTGGTACTTGAAATTGAGAGCCTGCAAATTGAAACAGTAGCCTGCTCTTCAGAGGCTTCTCTGAACTGCACTTGCTGCTGCTGCTAAGTCGCTTCAGTCGTGTCTGACTCTGTGCGACCCCATAGACAGCAGCCCATCAGGCTCCCCCATCCCTGGGATTCTCCAGGCAAGAACACTGGGGTGGGTTGCCATTTCCTTCTCCTATGCATGAAAGTGAAAAGTGAAAAGTGAAAGTGAAGTCGCTCAGTCGTGTCCAACTGTTAGCGACCCCATGGACTGCAGCCTACCAGGCTCCTCCATCCATGGGATTTTCCAGGCAAGAGTACTGGAGTGGGAAGCCATTGCCTTCTCCGCTTAACCACAAATCAAACAGTGGTATAGGGCTAATCACTCTAGATCAGGGGTCTCCAACTTCTGGGCTGTGGACTGGGACCTCCTGTTAGGTCACTGGCTGCATTAGGAATAAAGTACACAATAGATGTAATGTGCTTGAATCATCTCAAAATCATCCCTCTCCCCAGTCATGAAAGCTGTCTTTCACAAAACTTGTCCGTGGTTTCAAAAAGATTGGAGAGAGCTGCCCTAGATGCTTGCTAATATGGGAAGTTCATTCCAATTAGGGACGCTTGTCTCACTTGGGACTGGTCACTTTATATTGATGACTAGAGGCTTGGGGAAGGATCCTTTGTTCACTGTGTCATTATGGCTTTGGTGGATTTGTAACAAGCCTTCCAGAGCAAGCTGTGTGGGAAAGCAATCTCCAGGTTTGGTAGCATCTACAGTGAATGGGTTTCCATAAGGAGAGCAGCCCTGGATCCCTTGGGCAGTATCTGAAAGTCCTTCAAGGTTGGTCTGATGCACAAGAAATACTTTCAAGTTGCCCATGAGCTCGCAGACAGCATGGACTCTATTATATTTCTCTTTTCCTTTCATGGGATAAGAACAGTGATGCCCAATCATATATAAGTGGGGTACCTGGGTAAGGCAATAGGGATAAGATGTAGGGATACGAGTGTGATACTAAGTTTCAGTAAACCTGAATTTCGGTCTTGGCGGTTTATCCTTAGGTCAATCATACTGATTCATGGTTTGTTTCCTGAGTTTTAGGATAAAGGTTTTGGGCCAAATGTTTTAAAAGCATCCTTCCATTTATGAACCTATTTCTAAGAGGTGATATGCTTATATAATTCTGTAAAGTTACCACCTATCCATTTGTTTATACAACAACTATTTAGTGAAAAAGTACATTGTTTGCATAGTGTATGAGTCTTGACTCAAACATATCAAAGTCATGTGACTGTGGAAAGTGTTAGTTCCTCAGTCATGTCCGACACTTTGCAACCCCATGGACTGTAGCCCTAGTCGTCAGGCTCCTCTGTCCATGATGTTTTCCAGGCAAGAATACTGGAGTGAGTAGCCATTCCCTTCTCAAAAGGATCTTCCTGACCCAGGGATTGAACCCAGATCTCCTGCACTGCAGGCAGATTCCTTACCATCTGAACCACCAGGGACAGACCATGGAAAAGGCACTTACTTGAGCATTTATGAAATAAACATAATGATATGCATCCCATAGGTTTGCAGGGGTGACTGATGAGATTGTGATAAATATTTTATAATTCTATTAAATCTAATGCAAAGAAGATCACTATTAGTATGAGTATCACTGCTCATAGAGAATAGCTGCCATTTGGGAGAAGGTCTGGCATCCACCTCCTGTACCAGTGGCTTGCCACTTTCCTGCTAAAAAGAATAATCCACTGTGTGTTGTCCCAGATGGAGGGTCGCTTTTGGTTCCAGTCTCCTATTCTTACCTCCCACTGCTGCCTCTATTATGGATTCTGATGGAGCTTCATTGACAAGTCAACACTCCTTCCAGGGACTTAGAATCTTTGAATATTGAACAAATGATTCACAGGAGCAGTGAATGTTTGGAGGCCAGTCATGGGAACGACAGCCACTTCATAAGGTCCCTGCCTTGTGTCCAGGACTTTGTTTGACATTTAGGACTCCCTTGATTCTCCACTTTTCCAAATTATGTTTTGCTTTTACTTATGAGAAAAGGTCTTATCCAAGATACCCAGAAGCGTGTTCCCACTAAGAATATGCTATCTTATTTTTAATCTTTTGTATCTATGTAACTTAGAAAACAAAATCAACATCCCTCCAAAAAAGCTGTCAAGACCAAATGGTGTGACTAATGCATATTTGAGACAACCAAATGAAGATAACTATAAACTCAATGTCAAAGGGAAAAGTATTGTTTTGTACTAGTGACCATAATTGTGTCTGAGTCAATTAAACAGTGTTAAATAACCCACAGACCCAGGTGAGAGATGGGCATTCTAAGATTATAGAAGAGTGGCTCTGAATGCCTACCACGGGCACATAATTCTCCTTCCTGAAAGATAAGTAGGTGTAGATAGAAGAGAAAACATCTTTGCCAGACTGCTTGTAGACATTACCAGTAGGCACTGAACTCAAGTTATGTAAAAGAGGAAACACAGTTTCAGAGTTTGAGTTCTCTTTTTGTGGTTATTGGCAGAAGGAAACTTTCATCTCTAACACAGACTTCCCTGTCCTTTAGTTTCAAGGTGAATCAGCTGTCTATCCTAAGCATGTTTGATGGATCAACTGCTTAACATCATTTACTAAGCAACACACAGTGCACTAGATTGACATGGTGGATTGAATTCTCAGTATAAAAGACATAATGTTGTTTATTTTGGAGCAATATGGCTAAGTTATATTTAATTTCACATTATTTTTCCAACTATTT
Organism: Bos taurus; assembly: GCF_002263795.3. Lineage (NCBI taxonomy): Eukaryota > Metazoa > Chordata > Mammalia > Artiodactyla > Bovidae > Bos > Bos taurus. Next base: position 17,175,445 of record NC_037339.1, read on the forward strand.
TCTCAGAAGCTCTTTTAAATTTGATCAGAATTGCACACTGCATAGGATAATGAGATAGAGGAGTTGATATCCCTGTGTTGATACCAAGGTGTTTTTTTTTCAGGATCTTTCTAGTTCAGAATAATAATAACAATACCATCAACAACAACAACAATAAGAAAAAAAATACATTTATTATATGTTTTATATGTATCAGTCACGCCGATCTTTGCATGAATTAATCAAACAGCTCAATGAGTTTGGAACCTTTTTCAATCTATAAAGATGAATTAATGAAGCTCAGAAAGAACTAACCTCAGGTTCACCTAGCCTCTCAGTGACACAGACTGGGTGAGATGTCTCCACAAACATTGCTCTGACATGTTATTGGTCTCAGGAGACCAGACTTTAGCATTCCACCACTGCTAAGATATCCATGCTATTTCACACATTTGATAGAATGAATAATACTTGTTTTGTTTTAAACTTCAGGAAAGCTACATTATAAATTGAACTGCTAAGTTATATAGGGTGGGCTTCCCAGGTAGCTCAGTGGTAAAGAGTTCGTCTGCCAATGCAGGAGACGCTGGAAGCATGGGTTTGATCCCTGGATTGGGAAGATCCCTTGGAGGAGGAAATGGCAACCCACTACAGTATTCTTGCCTGGAAAACCCCACAGACAGAGGAGCCTGGTGGGCTACAGCCCATGGGGTTGTAAAGAGTCAGACGTGACTGAGTACGCACAAGTTATAAGGAGCAGAATTTTGTAGTGAATTTCCTTGTATCTTGATCACTGGGAATAAAGAGAACAAGTGCCCACTGGCCTTTCTGATCCCTTGCAGTTAGCCCCTAGATGGGTGCTAAATTAGAAGCCTGACCCCCTGCCTACAACTTTGAAAGTATGCATATAGGTCTTTTTATGAAGAAGCCTCGGACCTGGGTATGTCTGTGTGGCCTCTCTGCAGTAAGGCCTGGGTGAGTGGTAGCCACAGTGATTATCTGCATCTAGTTAAAAACCGTTTCTTTGTTTGCTGTCGTCTTGTGCACTTCATGGGTGCATGTCTCATTGACTTTCAGGGCAAGATGTCTGGGGTGCCCATCCCTCAAGTGGAAGTCTTAAAAGTTGGGGTGCTAGATGTTGGGTCCAAACCCCTCATCCTGCAGTGAGAAAATTGAGTTCTCATTGTGAGGAGATGTGAGTTCTCTCCTGATTGGATATCACTGTACCAGGGATAGGATTTAGGGCAGAAGTGTGTCCCAGCCTGTCAATACCTATTTTAATAAGGGTATATTCTCATTTGCCTGATGCCTAGGAGTCACTCAGCTAGTTTCTGGATTGATTTTAGAGGTGATTGCTCCATGAATAGTGTAGATTCAGTGTGTCCATGGGAGGAGGTAAGTTCAGGAGCCTTCTATGCCACATCTTGGACTGGCGTGCATGGTCAGTTGCCTCCGACTCTTTTCCACCCCATGGACTGTAGCCTACCAGGCTCCTCTGTCCATGGGATTTTCCAGTAAGAATACTGGAGTGGGTTGCCATTTCCTCCCCCAGGGGACCTTGCCAACCCAGGGATTGAACCCATGTCTCTTGTGTCTCATGCATTGGCAGGCAGATTCTTTACTACTGGCACCACCTCAAAATCCCCCATCTTGGACTGGAATCTGATAAATTTCTTAATATTCTCTAAAGCACAGACTTCTCTGTCTCCTCTGTGATAATAATTATAATAAAGCTTAATATTTATGAAATTACTGTTGTATGTAAACTGTATTAATGTAACACAATTAGATCCTGGAGAAGGAAATGGCAACCCACTCCAGTATTCTTGCCTGGGAAATCCCACTGAAAGACGAGCCTAGTGGGCTACAGTCCATGGGGTTGCAAAAAGTTGGACATGACTTATGATTATATAGCAGCAGCAGCAACATAAGTAGAACCTAATTTTATTAAATGATTGGTATGTGTAATTTGCATCATTAGGACTGCAAGGGTTATAAGATAATGATAACTTCTAAAATGTATTGAACATTTCTGTGTGTAATTTGCCCCTTTTCCTGGTAATTAGTAGTATCTTGGCCAGCATTCAAACTTGGATAAAATCTTTATCACTTGGATAAAATTAGATTTTATCCAAAATCTGCTCTGATTTTACCTGTACTCATTTCCTTTAAAATGCCCTCTTAGTAGTTCAGTTTCTATGCAATGAAAGTTTCTCTGAGTGTTGGCTTACTTTTTTCTTAACTTTCTTGTTTTACCCTCTCACCAAGTGGTTATTTTAATCTTTATTAATAATTTCTCCTTCCTCAGTGAGATTTGAATTAAAAACAAGGAGTCTTTATCAGAGAAGTTGCTATTAAACTCTATTTGAATAATACACATGTCTCTCTTTCTGCTTTGCAAATAGGTTCATCTGTATCAGTTTTCTAGATGCCACATATATGAGCCAAGTAGACTTGCTTGTTTTTCTCTTTCTGACTTACTTCACTCTGTATGATAGGCTCTAGGTCCATCCATGTCTCTGCAAATGGCACAATTTCATTCCTTTTTATGGCTGAGTAATATCCCATTGTATAATCTTTATCCATTCCTCTGTCCACGGGCATTTAGGTTGCCTCCACATCCTGGCTGTTGTAAATAGTGCTGTAGTAAACACTGGGGTGGATGTGTCTTCTGGAATTATGGTTTTCAGAAAAATGATACAGATGAACCTATTTGCAAAGCAGAAATAGAGACATGGACATTGAGAACAATCATATGGACATCAAGGGAGGAAAGTGGGGTTGGGATGAACTGGGAGACTTGGAATTGACATATACACACTGCTATGTATAGAATGGACAACTATTGAGAATCTACTCAACAGCACATGGAACTCGACTCAGTACTCTGTGGTGACCTCGATGAGAAGGAAATCCAAAAAGAGGGGATATGTGTATATGTATTGAGGAGGGCATGGCAACCCATTCCAGTATTCTTGCCTGGAGAATCCCCATGGACAGAGAAGCCTGGAGGGCTACTGTCCATGGGGTGGCAAAGAGTCGGACATGACTGAGTGACTAAATCAGCACATGGCTGATTTACTTTGTTGTACAGCAGAACCTAATACAACATTGTAAAGCAGCTATATTAAATAATTTTTTAAAACAAATACATGTAATTTTTAGCAATGGAGATGCCCAGTCAGTATTCTGTGAAATGACTTACCAAACACTTGGTGATTATGTCCTTTAATAATGTGAATTATACATTAGAGGCCTTGTTTACCTGAAAAGCAATATGTAAAGTGCCTAGATCTTGACACTCTTCCTATACCCAAGAATAATATATTAATATTTAAAGATGGTAGTTTATTATTAGACTATTATTAGATTTGAATTGACACTTTAATTGTCTACTGTCTCTGAAGGTGGAACAGTTCTGTGTGGGTTGCAGCTTTTCTAAAGTTGATATTTTTTAGAGAATGATTTGTCAAAAATTATTCACAGAGGATCTTGAAACCCAGAGGAGCACTGAATGTTAGTATTGCTGTTGAATCCTGTCACTCTGGTGTGCTGAAAAGAAAATCAACAATATACATAACTCTGATCCCATGTTATTTGCTTACCTGGTAAAATACAACAAAAATACCTATGTACCTTTATATACTCTAAAGATATCAGAATCTAGGAAGATTGCCTCAGAAAAATCTTCAGGGCTACCAATTGTATGAGTTGAATTGTGTTACTCTAAAAAGGTATGCTGAAATCCTTACCATCTTAGAATGTGAACTAACTTGGGGATGCAGTTATTGTAGGTGTACATAGCTAAGATGAGGTCATAGTGGAGTAGGGTGAGCCCCAAGTCCAAAATGACCGGTGTCTCATAGAAAAGACAGATACACAGGAAGGACGCCACGTGAAGCAGAAAATGTAGTTTACACAGCTCCGAACCAAGGGTGCCAGAGATCGCTGACAAACTGTCAGAGGCTAAGATGAGGCCAGGAAGATTCCCCAGGTTTCAGAGGGAATGTGGTCCTGCCAACACCCTGATTTTGAACTTCTAGCCTCCAGAACTGTGAGGCAATAAGTCGCTGTTGTTTTAACCCATTCAGTTAGTGGTAGTTATTACAGCAATCCTTGGAAACTAATACACAAACTTTTATTTATTTGCGGCAATGCATGGCCTGTGAAATCGTAGTGTCCCAACCAGGGAAAGACCCACACCCCCTGTAGTGGAAGTGCAGAGTCCTTTCCACTGGGTCATCAAGGAAGTCCCAGCTTTACTTTGTAATCATTATTGTGCTTTAGCAACTATCATGAAATTATTGCCTAGCATTTACACGTTTTAGTTGTAAGTGCCCATTAAGCTTAATTCTTGGTTTCCCTGGTGGCTCAGTGGTAAAGAATCTACCTGTCATTGCAGGAGAGGTGAGTTCGATCCCTGGGTCAGGAAGAGCCCCTGGAGGAGGAAATGGTAACCCACTCCAGTATTCTTGCCTGAAAAATCCCTTGGTCAGAGAAGCCTGGCGGGCTAAGACGAAAGGGTCACAAAGAGTTGGGCACGACTGACTGAGCAGTCACATGCTTAATCCTAGGTATGCTATAAGCCTCCCAGTATTTTATCATTTGTATAAAGTAGTCATCTCTGACAGAGGTTTCAGGAATAGAAAAAAAAGTCTTTTATATATGCCCACATAAATATTCTTTGTGGTGCTCATTACTCCTCTCCTTGTAAAACCAATTTTTTTTTTTTTTTAAAACCAATTTTTTACCTAGTATCTTAGTTCTTCTGCCTGAAGGACTTTATTTTTAAAAAACTCACCTTGTAGAGTAAGTCTGCTAGTGATAAATTCTTTCACCTTCTGTAGATGAGAAAAAGTCTATTTCATATTCATTTTCGAAAGATATTTCCACTGGGTATAGATTCTAGGTTAATTTAAAATTTTTTTCAGTAATTAAAAACATTGCATCACATTTTTCTGACTTGCATTGCTTCCAGCCAGAAATTTATTGGTCTTCTCATTGTTCCTCTGTAGGTAATTTATCTTCTTCCTTTGGCCTCTTACGAATTTTCCTTGTTTTTAAATTTATTTTTTATTGATGTATAGTTGATTTACAATGTTGTGTCAATTACTGCTGTACAGCAAAGCGATTCAGTTATGTATATATATAAACATTCTTTTTAATATTCTTTTCCATTATGGTTTATCATAGGATATTGAATATAGTTATCTGTGCTCTACAGTGGGGCATTGCTGTTTATCTATTCTCTATATAAAAGCTTACATCTGCTAACGCCAACCTCCCACTCATTCCCTTCTGCAGCCCCTCCCCCTTGGCAACCATCAGTCTGTTCTTTATGCCTGTGATTGTGTTTCTGTTTCATGTGTGTCATATTTTAGATCCCATGTATAAGTGATATCACAAGGTAGCTTCCTGTCTTTCATTTAGTGTGATCTCTAGTTGCATCCACTCTGCAAACGGCATTATTTCATTCCTTTCAATGGCTGAGTAGTATTCCAGCGTGTATATGTACCACCCCTGCATCTGTTCATCTATCGATGGCCATTTAGTTTGTTTCCATGTCTTGGCTCCTGTGAATAGAGCTATGAACATTGAGGTGCATGTATCTTTTTGAATTGTAGTTTTGTCTGGATTATGCCCAGGAGTGGGATTTCTGGATCATATGGTAATTCTATTTTTAGTGTTCTGAGGAACTGTTTTCCAACTTACAATCCCCCCAACAGTGTAAGAGGTTTCCCTTTTCTCCACACCCTCTTCAGCACTTATCTGTAGTCTTTTTAATGATGTTCGTTTTGATTGGTGTGAGGAGGTGGTACCTCACTGTCAATTTGCATTTATCTAATAATTTGTGATGTTGATCATCTTTTCATGTGCTTATTGGCTATATGCATTTCTTTTTTGGAGAAATGTCTATTTAAGTCTCCTGCACATTTTTCTATCAGTTTTTTTTTGGATATTGAGTTGTATGAGATGTTTTTGTATTTAAGAAATTAAGCCTTTGTTGGAAATTAAGCCAAATGTTGCATCACTTGCAAATATTTTCTCCCATTCTTAGGTTATCTTTTTGTTTTGTTTATGGTGTCCTTTGCTGTGAAAAAGCCTGTAGGTTTGATTAGGTCCCATTTATTTATTTTTGTTTTTTTTTTACCTCTTTTGCCTTAGGAGACTGACCTAAGAGAACATTCGTATGATTTATGTCACAAAATGTTTTGCCTATGATCTTTTCTAGGAGTTTTATGGTTTCATGACTTATGTTTATGACTTTAAGCCATTTTGAGTTTAATTTTGTGCAGTCTGGAAACTCTTTTCAGGAAGTAGACTGGGTGGTAGTGAGCCACTGTGGTGCTCACCTTATTGGCTTCCTGTCTCTCAGGGGATCCTATCTCTCACTGACCTTCACTGTCCAAGGTCTTAAAAAGTTTAAAAGAATATGGTGTCCATTTTTGTTTGTATCAGGAGAGAGGGGAAACTGTTCCTGTTACTCCATTGCTTTCAGAAGTAAAGTCAGAAAACATTTTTGTTTTGAAATAGGAACTAATATATTTTACGTGGTATTTACTTTCCCCTTCTTCTCCCCTTCATTTTTGCTCTTCATTGAAGAAATTCCTAACCATAAGGAACCACAGAATCCTAACAGGTCCTAGCAGATGTAAATGAGGGTTTGTGTGTATGTGCTCAGTCATGTCTGACTCTTTGCGACCCACTGGACTATAGCCCTCCAGGCTCCTCTGCCCATGGGATTCTCCAGGCAAGAATACTGGAGTGGGTTGCCATTTCCTTCTCCAGGGGATCTTCCTGGCCCGGGGATTGAGCCCTCATCTCTTGCATCTCCTGTATTGGGAAGGGGATTCTTTACCACTAGTGCCATCTGGGAAGCCCAAATAAGGGTTTGTTCAACAGCAAAGTGCATGGCTTGATCCCTGAAGGCCAGTGATCAGCATTCTGAAAGTCTCAGGAGATAGCAGCATATACAGATAAGAGCAAGGACATGGTTTTCACTCCTCATGGTAACTCCATGAAACCCCCAGGGCTTATACTGTACCCTAGGGAAACAGGGAGACCGTGACTTGACTGTGATTCCATTTCCTCCAATATAATAGAATATATCTCAAGTTTATAACTCTCTACAAAAAATGTATTTCACTGCCTGAGACAAATGAAATATATTAGGAAAGAGGAACAGTTCATTTTGGTGAAGGAGATAGAAGAAAGATGATGTATAAATATTTATACATATTGAATCGAGGTGATAATGACCTAAGAAATATGTACATGTATCAGGGCAATACGTGTACATTTAGGATTCACATGGGAATTCTCACAAGCATGAAAGAGGTCCCTCAGGAAATGAGTTTAGACCCAGCATAATGAAAATAAAGATGATGGGAAGAAGCAAGACGTGCCAGAAAGCAAAGAAAGAACATTCAAAGCCACTGGCAAACCAGGCAAGTGAGGGTTCACAGAACAGAGAGTTTCAAGAAGTAGATTGTCAGGAATATTTTGGGCAGACAGGATGTAATGTGTTAGGAGGGAAAATTCACAGCACACCCGCTGACACTCCTACCTCCTCCATCCTTAGCAGCCAGCATTGAGCTACAATGATGTTCTTTTTAATTGGACACAGGCACATCCTCAGAGTTTTTCTCACTTTAGTTTTCCAAGCATTCAAGATGAGACCTGTTAGCCTATTGGATCTAAAGTTAGAAACACTGACTTCTAACCTTGGAAGCCTGATTTCCTTTCTCCCGCAGTAAGAGAAATCTTACTATAAGCCATCTTGCCTACTAAATGATCCAGGTATTTACTCCCCTTTTCTATTTAGCAGTTCAAAACATCTTGATACATAATAATGTCTTATGTTTGGATGATACCAGCTGGTAGCTCAGCTGGTAAAGAATCTGCCTGCAATGCAGGAGACCCTGGTTCGATTCCTGGGTCAGAAAGAGCCTCTGCAGAAGGGATAGGCTACCCACTCCAGTATTCGTGGGCTTCCCTGGTGGCTCAGACTATAAAGAATCTGCCTGCAATGTGAGAGACTTGGGTTCAATCCCTGGGTTGAGAAGATCCCCTGGAGAAGGGCATGGCAACCCACTCCAGTGTTCTCAGAGAAGGGAATGGCAAACTGCTTCAGCATTCTTGCCTTGAGAACCCCATGAACAGTATGAAAATGATAAAAGGCAGGAGGAGAAGGATGAGGTGGGTGGATGGCATCACCAACTCAATGGACATGAGTTTGAGCAAGCTCCGGGAGATGGTGATGGACAGGAAAGCCTGGTGTGCTGTACTCCATGGGGTCGCAAAGAGTTGGACACGACTGAGCAACTGAACAACAGTGGCTATATGTTTGTATAGTGTTTCACTGTTGACAAATCATGGTTACACCTGACCATACAAAGTCTCAAAGTGGACCTACTTATAGGGATGAGCAAAATTTATAAAAATTTTATATATAGTATCAACAGTGTATCTATAAAGTAGATAACTAATGAGAACATAGCATAGCACAGGGAACTCTACTTAATGCTCTGTGGTGACCTGAACAGGAAGGAAGTCCAAAAGGGAGGGGACAAATGTATACGTATGGCTGATTCATTCTGCTGTCCAGCGGAAACTAACACAGCATTGTAAAGCAACTATACTCCAACACAAATAAATTAAAAAATAAAACCCATAAATACTATAACTTTAATGTATTATAAAATATATAAATATAAAACTATAAACATTAATATTCATAATTTTGACTGATATAACTAAGAATAACAGAAGTTAAATGACTCGCTCAGCCTCATGTAGCTTGTAAGCCCAAAATCAAGGCAAAACCAATTATCTCTGGGCCCAAGTTGTACTCTTTCTCAGTTCAGTTCATTTGTTCATAATTGTGCAGGTAAACGTTCTATTTTTCATGCCTGGCTTTCCACTCTGAGTTCTATTACACAGGGGAAGCTGAACTGCTCTGTTAGAAAGATTAAATTATTTGGTGTCTACTTGGGGCAATCACTCCATTTCTCATTATACACTGGCTATTTTTTGTAATTTAGTTCTTTCAGCAACTCTCTGAGATATGTTATTTTATACATGAGAAAACAGAGGCTCGGTGAGTTTAAACAACTTACCCACAATCTGACAGTTAATAGAAGTTGGAATTCTAACCCTAATAATTCTATTAGACTTTGCCTGGGCTTTCACCTTTCAGACTAAAAACTTCTAACAGTTATTTGTGCCTTTAGTTATCATTCCTCGGACATTCATTTGTACCTCCTCCTCCTTCCTAGCAACCGTGAGCGGTACGAGGGATGTAAAGATGGATGTCTGATCTTCGATGAGTCCACGGTCCACACGGACCTGAAACTCAAACATCTAGACCACTATTGCTCCTTGACTTGCAGTCATCCCCCTTGGAAAAGCCAGAGTAGTTTCTTTTCTATTTATCTAGCAATTAATCACTTGGAGAAGGCAATGGCACCCCACTCCAGTACTCTTGCCTGGAAAATCCCATGGATGGAGGGGCCTGGTAGGCTGCAGACCATGGGGTCGCGAAGAGTAGGACACGACTGAGCTACTTCACTTTCACTTTTCCCTTTCATGCATTGGAGAAGGAAATGGCAACCCACTCCAGTGTTCTTGCCTGGAGAATCCCAGGGATGGGGGAGCCTGGTGGGCCGCTGTCTATGGGGTCGCACAGAGTCGGATACGACTGAAGCGACTTAGCAGCAGCAGCAGCAATTAATCATGGGACCTTCGGTCAGCTAAGATTCTGCTGGACCACTGTGCTCTTGATTCAGAGCCTGCGTGGATGGGTGGGAGGCAGCATCATACCTTTTATAAGTCTGCTTTTTGCTGGCATGCAAATACCCCCATTTCACTGGTATAAAACTGTGCACCTGAGGTTCGTGTCTGGGCAGACAGACAACGTGTGGGTGACTAACATCACCATCTGCATTTGCCTTGTGGGGATCTTACCAGCTGTTGTGTATGATCTTGTGAAGCTCTGTGTCCTCAAGGAAAGGCAAAACATAAGAACATAAAATCCTTTTTTACTCTAAAAGGGAATAGAAGTGTGTGGAACCTGGGAGTTGAGGGGAGGGCAAAGTGAACCCCACATTTGTTGCAGCTAGAGTTTGCTTTTGTGTGTGCCAAAGGACTGGAGAGATAAGAGAAATGCATGCAAATTCAGAACATAAAAATCACAGAACTTGCATTTGTCTTTAACTTATGGGAACGTGTTGTCACATTGAGTACTCAAACTCCCCACCAAAGTTTCAGAAAAGGAGCATAAACACAGAATTCCTGGGATCTGAAGTACAGTCCCAGAGAAGGACATATATTTTTAGATATCCTGATTTATTATAAAAATTCATGAGGAATCTGTGTCTGATTAAATATAAAATAATGCTTTCCCACCGAACTTCTAGAAAAACAGATGCTCTAAGAAAACATAAAGCTTGTCTCCAGGCTTACTCCATCGTCCATCTTTTATATATGTTCTGACTTGGTTAGAATAGCATTGCATTGAGAAGCAGATCTTGGCGATATGGTCTGGCTTACTTTTTCTTTTTCTTATAAAATGTAAAGGACATTAGCGCTGCAGCCGTCTTCTCTTGACAGTCCATTATAATAGGCTTTCCGGGCTCCCAAGGGCCAAGGGCCTGATGAGGGGAAGACTACTGGCTCAGGTTTGTTTCTCTCCAGGCTCGCCATGGGATGAGGGCTTTGACAGTTGAGGAAGGTTTTTACATATAGTGCATTTTTGCCTCTCCATCTTGGTGATTGGCTTTTAAAAGGCTTCAGGATATTGTAAGTGGGCTCCATTCTTAGCAGCAATGCTCTGTTTGGCAGGAAAATCCCCAAAGTCATCCACATTAGAACTGAACCACTGTGAGGTCCTTGCGGCTCCCTCGTGTCATAGGGGCTTTTGCAGGCCTAATGGAACTCTTCTGAGCTTAAATTTGTTCTTACAGATCCGAGGGTTTATAATTGTATTTGTGCAAGGAATTCTTTTTGAACTCAACAGTTTTGTTAATGGAAATTTAATTAGTTAATTTTATGAGAAAATCTGACAAGAATTCAGTATCATTGTTATTAAATTTACATGTGGCCAATTAAAGAAATGTCCTATAGCTATCTACATAATGCCATAATATATTTTAATAAAAATAAAGAGAACACTAATGGGTGATCAAACCTTTTTTTTGACCATTACATATTATTAAGGAGTATTTACAATTATTGATGCATTTAGCACATTGTATTTCAATTTGCTGTGATCTGTTTTCTGATCGTTGGTCAATCAGTAAAGAACAGTTACCATTTTCAGCTAAACCATGACTCCTATATGTCAAGGATTCTATTTTAGTAATAGTAAAACTGGCAGAAGTCATGAAAACAAGAACAGTTAAACTAATTATTACCACTTTGAAGAACTTTTTATGCCAAATGCTAAGCCAAGTGTTTCATCCACCTCATTTATCTTTTCAATAATCCTGTCAGGTAGGTGGGCCTCCCTGCCAGCTCAGTGGTAAAGAATCTGCCTACTGATGCAGGAGATGTGGTTTCGATTCCTGGGTCGGGAAGATCCCCTAGAGAAGAAAATGGCAACCCACTCCAGTGTCCTTGCCTGCAGAATCCCATGGATGGAGGAGCCTGGTAGCAACAGTGCAAGGGTCGCAAAGAGTCGGACACAACTGGGCACACACACGAGACAGGCACTGTTATTTCATAGGATGAAACAGTGAATCAGTTAAGGATTAGTGATGTTACATCACCCACCCAGAGTCACAGAATTAGAAGGTAAGAGTGGTGATCCCTCCCCGGCCATGTAGCTTCACATCCCTACACTAACTATGACTTCATACTGCCTTCTAACATGTCAAATTTGCCTTTGTTCTTCCTCCTCTCACCTCTGGCACTTATCCCAGTGCTCTGATAGATGCTGCAAAACTTATTTAATTGAATGGAAATAAAAGGTTAATATATTGAATTTAGACATGAATATCCAGGGAATTTCTTCCACCATAGACTATATGCATTAGGCTCACCTGCCAATAAAAAAGATGAAGCAGGAACAAAATCCTGATCATTTGCCTTTCCCTCTTGGAAAAAGCCTGCATTCAGCTTTGGCCACCATTTCTTGTTGCTTTATCTGTTTTCATAGCCAGATGCCCTTACCCTTTCTGGTGATGATCCCAGTATTCAATCATGATGTTCAGGTATATAATCCAGGCATTTTATGGGATTTAGAGCAGTGAAAGTGAAAGTAAAGTAGCTCAGTCGTGTCCGGCTCTTTGCAACCCCATGGACTGTAGCCTACCAGGCTCCTCCCTCCATGGGGTTCTCCAGGCAAGAATACTGGAGTGGGTTGCCACTTCCTCCTTCAGGGGGTCTTCCCGACCCAGGGATCGAACCCTGGTCTCCCACATTGCAGGCAGACACTTTAACCTCTGAGCCACCAGGGAAGCCCAGAGCAATAATGTAAGCAAATTTACTGAGCAAAGGGTACCTTTCTGTTCCCCTGTCAAGCAAGAAAAATGATCAAGGAACCTTTCAAAACCATAAGTAATCTTATCAGACTAATTAGTTCATTCACTCATGTACATATTCCCCTATTCTCTCTGAAACTCCTTCATGCTGTCAACAGATTTTTTAAAGCTTGACATAATTCCTGCCTTCTGGAAGTTCACATGGAATGAGGACAACCAGCAGTAACTAGAATCCTTATAACAGTGTAAATACTGACACTTGAACACAGTGATATGTTGTGTTGTGATATGATGTGTTGACCAAGTGTCCTGGTTTGCTCAGGACTCAGGGTTTCCCTTGTTTTCAGGACTTTCATTGCCAAAACTGAGGCAGTCCCTAGCACACTGGAACATTTGGTGACCCTAGATATGGGAATATAGATGAGGAAACCCATGACGCTGCCTCAGGAGGTTGGAGAAAGTTTCCAGATACAGCTGGAAAGCTGAGATGTCAGGTCAGCAGATAGGAGGGTCAATTTTTCACTCATCTGGCCCAGGGCATCCACTTCCTATTTTCCAGGAATACCTGGAGGAAGGGATATGATATGAGATGCTGGACCAGACACTCCTTTCCTAAATACATGAGAGAGAAAGACCGATACAGAGGAGGCAGGCGGGGACTAGAACATAAGCACAAGTTTGGCCTTTCTGAATGAGACCAAGCTCTTTTGAAAATGATTTCTAAAATTATAAAACCCATCTTACACATTCCATTCTTTTCGGTAATCAAAGCCTGAGCCACACTGTGGGACAGCTAAAGCTGACTGCTTTTTGGAGTTTTCAATCTGCTGTTTTTCATCCTGCAGATAGCACAGAATGAACAGTTCTCAGAAGAGGAAAAGAACAGACTTTTTCTCTGCGAGGTGACGCTGAGTCACTGACCATGGTTCCCAGGGTGAGGCTGAGTCACAGCTGACGCTCTCATGGGTGACCCAGGCAAGAGCATGGGCTGGAACCTCTGTTGAAGGTGGATGCTCTCTGTTCCAGAGGCTGGACTGAAGCTCTGGAGGCTTGCTATATAAGGGTGGAGTGAAGCTGCCAGAAAATGTAATAATTGTGGTGATTATGCATGCCTTTTCATTGCCACTGCCTCATGCCAAGTATCCTGGGAAGGAAAAATTGGGGCCTTATGAATAAATGATCACTTAAAATATTTAAGTAGATGGCTATAATATACAACTTTAAAATACTTTGCTTTACATGTTTCTTGCAAAGTATGGGAGAAGCTAAGGAGTTTAGACCTCTGGTAGCTTGAAATATTGGAGAAGGAAATGGCAACCCACTCCAGTACTCTTGCCTGGAGAATCCCAGGGACGGGGGAGCCTGGTGGGCTGCCATCTATGGGGTCGCACAGAGTCGGACACGACTGAAGCGACTTAGCAGCAGCAGCAGCAGCTTGAAATATATATATCCTCCTTTAAGGATATATATATCCTTAAAGCTCATTTGAACCTACAAGAGTAACAGACAAATTGGGGCTTTCCAGGTGGTTCAGTGGTAAAGGATCCTCCTGCCAATGCAGGAGACAGAAAAGAGGCAGGTTTGAGCCCTGGGTTAGGAAGATCCCCTGAAGGAGGAAATGACAATCCACTCCAGTATTTGCCTGCAAAATCCCATGGACAGAGGAGCCTGGCGAGCTATAGTCCATGGGGTCGCAAAGAGTCAGGCACAACTGAGAGACTGAGCCTGCAAGCAACAGACAAATTAGAAATTATTTAATTATGAGAATTATGATGCTTATTTCAGGAATGTATTGGGAAAAAAATGTGATATTGAGAAACGGTCTGCTTTGAATTTCCACATTTCCAATAGGAACTTGAAGTTTACAGAAAACTAAGCCTAGCTAAGAAAAAGGCATTTGCTAAATTTCCAAGTCTTCCCTTTGTATAGTAAAATACAAGACTGCTGCAAGACAGCAGGAGAGTTTTCCTGTAAATTTGAGTAGATGAAAGGATATGATCCACCAAAAATAAAGCAAAGAATAATCTGGAGACACTAGACTAGGTCCCTGAAAGCGGCCCCACACCTCCAGTCTCCTGAGCCGCAGGCAGTTACAACCCCCATGGAACCCCCAGCAGGATTCCATATGATGTTTCATCTTCTGTCTCCTGAGGCACCTCTTGGCTTGTAAGAGTTTCTCATATTTTCCTTGTTTTTGATGACTTTACCAGTTGTCAGCAGTCCTGGCAGGGTATATTGTAGTATAATCCTCTATTAGAATTTATCTAATTTTTTAGTATTTTATTTATTTATTTGGCTGCTCTGGGTCTTAGATGTGGCTCACAGAATCTTCAGTCTTCATTGCGGCATGCAGGATCTTATAAGTTGCAGCATGTGGGATCTAGTTCCCTGGTCAGGGATTGAACCTGGACCCCTTGCCTCAGAAGCACAGAGTCTTAGCCACCGGACCCCCAGGGAAGTCCTGATCTCATGCTGTTCTCATGATTAGACTGATGTTTCAGGTACTGAGATTTAAGAGATAAATGGTATTTTCATCACATTATACACAGTGTGTGTTAGCTTTCCCCACTGTAAAGTAGCCCTGTATTCCCCATCTCCAATCTGTACTCTTGGGCAGAAAGTCACTACCTGTAGCCCAGACTTAGGAAGAAGAGAGTTTTTCTTCCCTTCTTGAGTGTGATGTAGATACATAATTTATTTCTAATTTTTCTGTATGGGAGACTTGTCTCTCCTTTCCCATTTATTAATTTATCGTTTGTTTACAGGAGTATGGACTCATGAATATTTATTTTATACTTTGGGTTAGAGCCCACTGCTACTTTTTGTTTTGTTGCTAAAATTGTTCATCTTTAGTCATTGGATATCCTTTCCTTTGGCTCCTGTGATCTTTTGACATACTTCCATCAGTGATGTTGGGTATTTTTTTTTTCTGTTTTTTTTTTTTTGTTTTGGTGGTTGTTATTTTTTTTGTTGTTTTTTTGTTTTTTTTAATAAGCAATTCCTTATTTCTGGACTATAGATGCTCTAGCTTATCTTGTATGTTTCCTGCTCCAGTCTTAAAATTAGTAATTTCTCTGAGGTTCCCTGGTTTCTTCTGTTGGAGAAGGATATTGAAAACCAAGTGCTGGGTATTGTTACTGTGGTGGTGTTTCCTTCAGACCCTCTCAGTAAAGAGAACAAAGAAGTATAGATGTATTTGAAAACTGACATTTATATACGTATCTATAAATATTTCTATATATAATCTCTGTATCTATATTAAATTGAAAATGAGTTCTTACTGATGTCTCTAACTCTAAACCATCACATGGATCATTCTAGTTTTTGACCTTTACTTGTCTATATACTCACATGCCAACAGTGAGGACCTGAGTTTCACCATCTGCCAGCAATTTCCTTATTTGTTCAATTCCTGTGTATGGATATAGTAGTATTGAAATTCTTAATTTGTCATCTCATGGAAAATAACTTTATCAACTAGAGTACAGTGCTTTCATTTCATTCCTAAAGCCACTTAAGTCAGCATCTTTTCCCCTCCACCTGCTTCTGTGAGATTATTTCATATTTCTAATACAACTACATTCCCTTGTTCCAGTCTATGTTCTTTCTGGGATCCTCTGCCCTTCTATCTGTTTAGCAGAATTTTAAAAACTTGCATATAAAGGTTCACTCTTCAGTTGTACAGTCCTGTGCAGTTTTTTTGTTTGATTGGTTGGTTTTGTTTTTATTAATAACTTGGCTGTGTTGAATCTTAGTTGTGGCACGTGGGATCCAGTTCTCTGACCAGGGACTGAACCTGGGCCCCTGCATTGGAATCATGGGTCTTAGCCACTGGACCACCAGGAAAGTCCTGTCTTATGGGTTTTGTCAAATGCACAATGTCATGTACCCACTACTGCAGTATGGCACAGAATAGCTGCACCACAATAAAATCTCCTGACTCCTATTCATCCCTCCCCTTCCCCAGAATCCCTAGAAACCATCGATCTTCATAACTGTTTCTATAATTTTCTTTTCTTGAATGTCTTATAATTGGAATCATATAGTACACACCTTTTTAGATCATTTCTTTCACTTATAAGTATGCCTTCAAGATTACTTTGTGTCTCTTTAGGGCTTGATAGCTCATTTCTGTTTATCACTGAATAATATTCCATAGTATGGATGAATCGTATTCACACGTCAAGACATCTTGATTGCATTCAGTAGTTGGTGATTATGAATAAAGTAAATATTCATGTGCTACCTTCTGTATGGACATAATTCTAATCACCTAAGTCCCTAGAAGGATGATTGTTGGATTGTATGATGAGACTGTGTTTAGCTCTGTAACAGTATGTCAAATTGTTGGCCAAAGTTCCTGTACCCTTTTGCATTCTCACAGGTATGACAGTTCCTGTTGCTCTATATCCTTGCTAACAATTGATGCTATTATTTTTTAATTTAGCCACTCTAATCGGCTTATACTGAGATCTCATTTTGGCTTTAACGTGCAATTCCCTAATAACAAATAATATTGAGCATCTTTTCATATCCTTGTTTTCCATTTATGTATCTTGTTTGGTGAGATGTTTATTTAGATCTTTTGTCCAACTTTTAACAGTGTTTATGTTCTTATTGAATTTTAAGAATTCTCTGTATATTTTGGACACAAATCCTTTATCAGATAATGTCTAATTTATCTATTTTTTCTTTTATGAATCATGATTTTGGTATTGTATCTAAACCCAAAGTTACCTAGATTCCCTCTTTTGTTACTGTCTAGAAGTTTTAGAGTCCTGAATAGACGGGGGAGCCTGGTGGGCTGCTGTCACTGGGGTCGCACAGAGTCGGACACGACTGAAGTGACTTAGCAGCAGCAGCAGCAGAAGTTTTAGAGTCCTGATAGTAGTCTGTTTTTATTACAACAGCAGTCTACCACACTACAAAAATGACTAAAAGTAAACATACTGGCATAGCAAGTGTTGGTGAGGATGTGGAGCAACCAAAATGTTTTAAAAATACTAGTAGGATTATAAATCAGTGCAACTATTTTGGAAAATTTTGATATTATTAAAACTAAATATACATTTACCCCATGACCTAGAAATCCTACCCTCGAGAACTGAGTAATTATATCTACAAAAAAGTATTCATATGAGAATGTTTTTGGCTTTAATCATGAAAGTAAAAAACTGGAAACAACTCAAATGTGTGTCAACAGAATAATGGATAAAAAAAAGTTATAAAAGTCATACAATGAAATAAAATCTAGCAAGAAAAAAAAGGGCAAAATCTTGCTACTTTCAACAACCTTGGCAGATCTCACAGATACTATTACTGTGTTTTAAGAAAACAGACACAAAAGAATATGTATGGGGTGATTCGATTTATAGGATGAACAGCTGCCCTGATTTTAAGCACTGAAAAGTCCACATGCAGGAAACCCCTCAGTATCAGGCAAATTAGAGTGACTAGTCATGGTATGTTCAGATGAAGTTTAATAAGAAGCATAATTAATCCATGTTTATAGAAACTAGAAGAGAAGTTACCTCTGGGTTGCATATTGAATAGGAAAAGGCAGTAAGGAACTTTCTGGACTCGAGAAACTATCTTGAGCTAGATGATGTTTACAGGTTATATATATATGTATATATATATAATATAACAATTCCTTAGCTGTACATTTTCCTTTCCTTTTTTTTTTTTTTTAGGGTATAGTTGCTTTAAAATTTTATATTGGTTTTTGCTGTCCAATTAAGTGAATAGGTGAATGAGTTACACATATATGTGTATATATATCCCTTCCCTCTTGGAGCTCCCTGCCACTACCCTGCAACCCCATCAGCCTGGGTCATCACAGAGCACTGAGCTGAGCTACACAGCGGCTGCCCACTAGCTACCTATTTCACACCCAGGAGTGCATATATGACAATGCGCTCTCTCAGTTCGCCCTGCGCTCCCCTTCCCCCACTGCATCCACATGTCTGTGCTCTCCATCTGTGTCTCTATTCCTGCCCTGGAAAGAGGTCCATCTGTACCATTTTTCTAAATCACATCTATATGTGTTAATATACAATATTTGCTTTCATCTTTTTGACTTCACAATATTGCTCAGCCATAAGAAGGAATGAAATGAGGTCTTCTGTAGAGAGGTGGATGACCTAGAGTCTGTCATACAAATTAGCTGTACATTTAATGGTAGTTCAGTTTATACATGTAACTATATTAATATTAAACCTCAATTTTTTTAAAATGACACTTCTGTACTTACTGGCTATGTGATCTTAGCAATTTCTTTAAAACACTCTGAGTTTAGCTCTCTCATATGTAAAGTGAAGATAATAGTAATTATCTCCATGGCTATTGTGAGTTAATATTAATAAAGTCTCTGTGCTCAGTTGCTAAGTTGTGTCTGACTCTTGGCAACCCCATGGATTGTAGCCTGCCAGGCTCCTCTGTCTATGGGATTCTCCAGCCAAGAATACTGGAGTGGGTTGCCATTTCCTACTCCAGAGCATCTTCCTGACCCAGGGATCAAACCTGTGTCTTTTGCGCTTCCTGTATTGGCAGGTGAGTTCTTTAGCAATGCTCCACATGAGAGGCCCCCAAAAGAGTCTAAATTAATTCATTAATTATACATATAATTATACATCATACATTAATTCAGTTCAGTAGCACAGTCATGTCCAACTATTAGCGACCCTATGGACTGCAGCACGCCAGGCTTCTCTATCCATCACCGACTCCCAGAGCTCGCTCCAACTCATGTCCATTGAGTCAGTGATGCCATCCAACTGTCTAATCTTCTGTTGTCCCCTTCTCCTCCTGCCTTCAATCTTTCCCAGCATCAGGGTCTTTTCCAATGAGTCAGTTCTTCCCATCAGGTGGCCAAAGTATTGGAGCTTCAGTCAGCATCAGTCATTCCAATGAATATTCAGGACTGATTTCTTTTTAGGATTGACTGGTTGATCTTGTAGTCTAAGGGACTCTCAAGAGTCTCTCCAACACCACAGTTCAAAAGCATCAATTCTTTGGTACTCAGCTTTTTTTTATGGTCCAACTCTCACATCCATACATGACTATTGGAAAAACCATAGCTTTGACTAAACGGACCTTTGTTGGCAAAGTAATGTCTCGGCTTTTTAGGTTAGTCTTGGGGCTTCCCTGAGAGCTCAGTTGGTAAAGAATCTGCCTGCAATGCAGGAGACCCCAGTTTGATTCCTGGGTTGGAAAGATCTACTGGAGAAGGGATAGGCTATCCACTCCAGTATTCTTGGGCTTCCCTTGTGGCTCAGCTGGTAACAAACCTGCCTGCAATGCAGGAGACCTGGGTTCGATCCCTGGGTTGGGAAGATCTCCTGGAGAAGGGAGCTACCCACTCCAGTATTCTGACCTGGGGAATTCCATGGACTGTATAGTCAATGGGGTTGCAAAGAGTTGGACACGACTGAGTGACTTTCACTTTCAGATTAGTCATAGCTTTTCTTCCAAGGAGCAAGTGTCCTTTAATTTCATGGCTATGGTCACCATCTGATTTTGGCGCCCAGAAAACTAAAGTCTGTCACTGTCTCTATTGTTTCCCCATCTATTTGCCATGAAGTGATAGGACTGGATGCCATGATTTTGCTTTTTCTATGTTGAGTTTTAAGCCAGCTTTTTCACTCCCCTCTTTTACATTCCTCAAGAGGCTCTTCAGTTCCTCTTCACTTTCTGCTATAAGGGTGGTATCATCTGCATATCTGAGGTTATTGACATTTCTCCATGCAACCTTGATTCCAGCTTGTGCTTCATCCAGCCCAACATTTCGCATGATGTACTCTGCATAGAAGTTAAATAAGCAAGGTGACATTACACAGCCTTGACGTACTCCTTTCCTAATTTGGGGCCAGTCCATTGTTCCATGTCTGGTTCTAACTGTTCCTTCTTGATCTGCATAAAGATTTCTCAGGAGGCAGGTAAAGTGGTTTGATATTCCCATCTCTTTAAGAGTTTTCCAGTTTGTTGTAATCCACACAAAGGCTTTGGCGTAGTCAATGAAGCAGAAATCAATGTTTTTCTGGAATTGTCTTGCTTTTTCTATGATCCAACAGATGTTGGCAATTTGATCTCTGTTTCCTCTGCCTTTTCTAAATCCAGCTTGAACATCTGGAAGTTCTCAGTTCATAAACTGTTGAAGCCTTGTCGGGAGAATTTTGAGCATTACTTTGCTAACATGTGAGATAAGTGCACTCGTGCAGTAGTTTGAGCATTCTTTGGCATTGCCTTTTGTTGGGATGGGAATTAAAACTGACCTTTTTCAGTCCCATGGCCACTGCTGAGTTTTCCAAATTTGCTGGCATGTTGACTTCAGCACTTTTACAACATCATCTTTTAGGATATGAAGTAGCTCAGCTGGAATTTCATCACCTCTACTAACTTTGTTTATAGTGATGCTTCCTAAGGAACACTTGACTTTGCACTCCAGGGTGTCTATCTCTAGGTGAGTGATCACACAATTGTGTTTACCTGGGTCATGAAGATCTTTTTTGTATAGTTCTTCTGTGTATTCTTGCCACCTCTTCTTAACATCTTCTGCTTCTGTTAGGTCCATACCATTTCTGTCCTTTATCGAGCCCATCTTCACATGAAATGTTCCTTTGGTATCTCTAAATTTCTTGAAGAGATCTTTAGTCTTTCCCAGATTGTTTTCCTCTATTTCTTTGCCTTGATCACTGAAGAAGGCTTTCATATCTCTCCTTGCTATTCTTTGGAACTCTGCATTCATATGGATATATCTTTATTTTTCTCTTTTGCCTTTCACTTCTTTTCTCAGCTATTTTTAAGGCTTCCTCAGACAACCATTTTGACTTTTTGCATTTCTTATTGGGGATAGTTTTGATCATCACCTCCTCTACAATGTCACAAACCTTGATCTATAGTTCTTCAGGCACTCTATCTATCAGATCTAAACCCTTGAATCTATTTGTTACTTTCACTGTATAATCATAAGTGATTTGATTTAGGTCATACCTGAATGGTCTAGTGGTTTTCCCTACTTTCTTCAATTTAAGTCTGAATTTAGCAATAAGGAGTTCATGATCTGAGCCACAGTCAGCTCCCGGTCTTGTTTTTCCTGACTGTATAGAGCTTCTCCTTCTTTGACTGCAAAGAATATAATCAATCTGATTTCAGTATTGACCATCTGGTGGTGTTCATGTGTAGTCATCTCTTGTGTTGTTGGAAGAGAGTGTTTGCTATGACTAGTGTGTTCTCTTGGCAAAACTCTGTTAGCCTTTGTCCTGCTTCATTTTGCATTTCAAGGCCAAACTCGCCTGTTACTCCAGGTATCTCTTGATTATCTACTTTTGCATTTCAGTCCCCTATGATGAAGAGGACATCTTTTTTGGGTGTTTGTTCTAGAAGATCTTGTAGGTCATCATAGAACTGTTCAACTTCAGCTTCCTTGGCATTAGTGCCTGGAGCATAGACTTGAATTACTGTGATATTGAATGCTTTGCCTTGGAAACGAATAGAGATCAATCTGTCATCTTTGGGACTGCACCCAAGTACTGAATTTTGGGTTCTTTTGTTGACTATGAGGGCTACTCCATTTCTTCTGAGGGATTCATGCCCACAGTAGTAGATACAATGGTCATCTGAGTTAAATTTGCCCATTCCAGACATTCAAGTAATACTGGGCTACATCTTTGCAAATCTGAGGCTAAATGCCTTTCCTAAGGGAAGGTTTTCTGTTTCCAGAACTTCACTTAGAACTATCTATGCTTGAGTCATGCAGTAGCTTGTGACAAGTTATTATTTTTTTTAACAACTTTTCTTCTCAGCAATCACCACCTGTGATGAAAACACAGAGCAGGAAGCTACATCCCAGCAGCTAAGAATAATAGCAAGCAGTCCTTTGAACTACTCGGCTTGAGGAAAGGATAAAAAGCTACTGAGTCATCAGAGTGGTTCGCCACATCACGATGTGTCTCCTGCTGTTTTCTCAGGAGATGTTGTCTACTTCCTATGAGAAAGACCCAGGAAACTTTTGCTGAACAGTTGGCAATTGGTGTGAGCTCTACTGCAAACATTCTCTTGCTTAAAGTAACTCAGAGGTCCTGCTTCAGCAATATGAAAGCTGGCAGAATGTCTAGACCCCTTCTCTTAGGTCACTTATGGCTTACGTCGTAGCTCTCAGAAGGGACCCTCTTATAACACCAAGAGTCCATTGATTCCAAGCGCTGAACACTTATATCCTGATGCTTGCCAATCCTGAACTCTGTAATCCCCACTTCATTCATCTGCTTTAGTGCTTTTACAGAAAGAAATATTCAGGTTTCTATTCAGTTGAATTTCTGAGTATCTGGAAAGTCGATCAACCTGACTAGGAAATCTTGTGATGTTTGGTGACAGCTTGGCAGAGGTTCAGGAATACTGCATGTCCCTGCCATTTGTACAGAACAATATTCTATTTGGGCTTCCCAGGTGGCTCGGTGGTAAAGAATCTACCTGCCATTGCAGGAGATACAGGAGATGTGGATTTGATTCCCAGGTAAGGAAAATTCCCTTAAAAAGGAAATGGTAACCTGTTCCAGTATTCTTGCCTGAGAAATCCCATGGAGAGAAGAGGCTGGTGGGCTACAGTCCATGGGATCACAAAGAGCTGGACATAACTGAGCACACAGCACACAATATTCTGTTTGATTCCCTTTTTTTCTCCCTTTATGTAAATTTCTGGCAAAATTTCACATTATAAGCAAATATTTAAAAATACATACTTTAAGGAGTTCTTGTGAGTGGGGTTTTATGGAAACCAGAAATATTCAGAAGAGCCTGGTAGGGTGTATGTTGTTTACAATGAGGATAATTCTAGTTCCCATGAAAAGGTATGGACTAAAAAACCTAAGTTTTAATTGTGGTCCACTCTATAAAGCTGTGAAGCCTTGGACAAGTTAATCTAGACTTTATGCATCTGAAAATTTGGAATAATAAATAATATCTGCCCCTCAAGATAATTGTAAAGCATTTATAAAATCATATTTGAAAGAAGCTAGCACACTTTTCTTTTTTAAATTTATTGTATTGAAGTATAGTTGGTTTATAATGATGTGTTAGTTTCTGCTGTATAGCAAAGTGACTCAGTTACACATATATATTCCTTTTCATATTTTTTCCATTATGGTTTCTTATAGGATACTGAATATAGTTCCCCATGCTATACAATAGGATCTTATTGTTTATTCATTCTATATATAATATTAATAGTTTACATCTGATAATCCCAAATTCCTAATCCATCCCTCCTCTGCCCCCCTCAAGGCAACTACAAGTCTGTTCTCTTTATCTGCAGTATGGTTTTCTTAGTAACTGCTTCATTTATGGCAGATTTATGGTATTCATCTCCACTCAAATGATTACTCAGAACTCAGGAGGTCCACTCAGAGCAGACAATGAAGACAGGAATCAGAATGATAATATCCCTACCTCATTCACACAAACCAGTCCAGATATATATACACAGGTTTTCAGCCCATGCTAATGTCTCCACCACTCTTCTGTGTTTTGAACTTGATCCAGTGCTCTGCCACTGGGAAGGAGCCTGTAATAACAAATGCATGAAAAGCCCATGAGAAATGTTAAATAACAAAGCCATTAATTGCCTCAAGGAATTAGCTGATCCTTGCTTGTTTCTGGGAAAATCAATAGCGTCTTGCCAGGTTTCCTAAGTGAAGCCTTACAGAGTATTGAGGATGTTAAGATGTTAAGGTCTAGGCTTCTTTTTTTAATTTCTTTTTTCTGCCTTTGTATCCTATGTCTGAAGAAGAAATTCTGCAGATTAGCGATGTCAGCCCAGAGCAAGAATGGTATGTACATTATGTTGAAATGAATTTCTAATTCATTTCAAAGGCTCAGCCACGTTTTATAAGTTTTTTTTTTTTTTGGATAGTTTGAATTCCACTTGTAGCATTTAATCTATTCATTTGATGCTGGGGATGATATACAAATTTGGCTTTATTAAAACTTGTTGCTTGAATTGGAAGCAAATTGGAGGATTCATGGCCTCTGTCAACTTGCTGTTTTAGAACATCCACTAGCAGAGTGATTTCAGTGGCCAGCATCATTGTTCTCCTCTCTCTTTCTCGGGGGGTTGAGGTGGGGGAGAGTTTAGAACTTAGAAACAGAATTTATGGCAGGATTTCAGGAAGTTAGAATCACTGAGGACAACCCTCCCTATCCTCCATGATACTACTGCTCCTGAGAGTCTATTCTTTCACTTAAGACCTTGTTTCTTGGTGAATAAGCAAATCTCTTCTACTGGCACCTCTGTTCTATTCCAGGGTTCTGGGAAACCCTCTTTTCTCAGGGGATGTTGAATGTCATGGAGAATAATATAAGGGGCTGCTACATGATTGGAAATCAAAGTTAGCAACTCTCTGAAGAAGGAGCAATCTGTGTTCTTCCGACCTAGCTCCTGTTTTTCTAAGCAGGACTTCCAAGTATTGGCCAGTAGCTCTCTCTCTCTCTCTCTGGAGCCTAGGAAGCAGTTATCTTGTTATACATTAGTCATATTCTTCCCTCATGAGACTTGGTTTGGCCCATGAACCTAGTCAAAAAAGCCACCCAGCTTTTGCCCAAGGAGTCTCCTGACTCCTGTTACTGTTCACTCCACACCCACTCCATGACAATACTGCTGTCATAAAGTAACACAGACAGTTCCCTCATAGCTCAGTTGCTAAAGAATCCACCTGCAATGCAGGGGACCCTGGTTCGATTCCTGGATTGGGAAGATCCACTGGAGAAGGGATACGCTACCCACTCCAGCATTCTTGGGCTTCCCTTGTGGCTCAGCTGGTAAAGAATCTGCCTGCCTCCAATGTGGGAGACCTGGGTTTGATCCTGGGTTGGGAAGATCCCCTGGAGAAGGAAAAGGCTACCCACTCCAGTATTCTGGCCTGGAGAATTCCATGGACTTTATAGTCCAAGGGGTTGCAAAGAGTCGGACATGACTGAGTGACTTAAAAACAAAGTAACACAGACAATGGATTCTGCATGGTCTAGATGTCTACACAGTCTAGATCCAAGCAAATGCTTGGATTCTATCTCGTCAGATTCCCATTTTCCCCATGTGATGACAAGGAAGCAAACTATTCCACGGTCCTGCCTCTTTTCTCCTCCTGATTGGTCTCTCCTTCCCGTAGGTTTTACTACCCACAATGCTTCACTAGTACTTACTACTTTTCCTCCAATCTTGGTGCATTGTCCTTTCTACTACAAAATGGATTCACTTTTGATCAGCAACCTGTAATTTGAATATCATCATCAGCCTTCATGAAAATGAAGACCTGAGAGCAGATTTGGCATGATCTAATCACTACCATATTATGACTAAGAGCAGATCAAGCCCAGTATTACCAGTTCCAGGGGCTGGAAAGGCAATGGGGATTGTAATCTGAGGCAAAGACTGAGAAGTAGGTGTACTAAATTATCAGGATTCTAGAAGGGGGATCCTATCCAATAGAACTTCCTGCAATGATAGAAACAGGTAATATCCCGTATTGTCTGGTACTGTAATTATCAACCCATAGGTGACTACTGAGCGCTTGAAATGTGACTAGTTCTGCTGAAAAACCAAAATTCTAATTGCATTGGCTTTTAATTAATTTTAAATAGCCACATGGGGTTAGTGGCTACTCTATGGGGCAGCTCATGTCTAGAGGGAAGTATACTAACTCTCATGTCTAGAGGGAAGTATACTAACTCCAAGAGGGCCAGAGGGAACACTAACACCCAGATATTCTTCAGGGAGTGGGGAGGCAAGAAGAGATTATACTCAAAGGCAAGTCAGGCAGGAGTAAAAGAAACAGAGGAGGGGGGAGGAGCCAAGATGGCGGAGGAGTAGGACGGGGAGAACACTTTCTCCCCCACAAATTCATCAAAAGAGCATTTAAACGTCGAGTAAATTCCACAAAACAACTTCTGAATGCCGGCAGAGGACATCAGGCACCCAGAAAAGCAACCCAACTCTTCGAAAGGAGGTAGGAAAAAATATTAAAAACAAAAAAAAAAGAGACAAAAGAGGGAGGGACGGAGTTCCGTCCCGGGAAGGGAATCTTAAAAAGAGAGAAGTTTCCAAACATCAGGAAACCTTCTCACTGCCGAATCTGTGCCGAGCTTTGGAAGCACAGAGGGCAACATAACAGGGAGAAAAAATAAATAAACAATTTAAAACTCGCAGATTGCGAGCCCTACGGTAACTCCCCCAGCAGAGAAGCAGTGCAGACGCCTGCATCCGCCATTAGCAAACCAGGGCTGGGCAGGGAGGCGCGGCGTGGGCTGCATCGCTGAGAGTAAGAATCTGGCCTGAATACCCTGAGCGCTATCTGAGCGAAATAATTTGGGCTAGCAAACCAGACTGTAGGATACCTACCACGCGAAAAGCCAGCCCTAACCTAAGACCGCCAGGCCCGCGCACGGAACAAAGGACTGAACAGAGATAACCGGCTGCAGACCTTCCCCCTCCGGTGACAGGCAGCCAGAGCCGGAAGGGGGCAATCGCAGCCCCAGAGAGACATTATCTATAAAATTGTAAGCAGGCTTCTTTGCTAACTAAAACTTCTTGGGGGTCTGGACGGTTAACATCTGCCTGAGAAGGTGCGCCGGTTTTACATCCAGATAACCGAGTGGCGGGGAGGCGATAAGTCGCAGCATTGGCGCTCGCCTGGGAAGAGCAAATTGGCGCTCGGATCTGGGAAGAGCACAAAACGCAGGCCCAACTGAGTCTGCGCCTCTGAAGACTACCCGAGTGCCTGAACCTGAGCGGCTTGGACCTGGAAGGTGCATGCAGCCCAGGGCCAGCCTCGGATTGTTCCCGGCGGAACAACCTAGAGTCCGAGCAGTGTGGACAGGGAGGCTACACGCGCCGTGAACGGGGGCAGACCCAGGGTGGCTGAGGCACTGCGAGCCCACGCCAGTGTTATTTGTTTGCAGCATCCCTCCCTCCCTCCCCACAGCGCGACTGAACAAGTAAGACTAAAAAAAAAAAAAAAAAAAGTGTCCTCCACCGTGCCCTTTGAGTCAGGATGGAAACCAGATACTGAAGAGACTAGCAAACAGAAGAAGTTATAACAGAGGGAAACGCCTTGGAAGCTACAGGCAATAGATCAAAACCCTGTGGTTACTACGGACTACATAGGAAGGGGCCTATAGATCTTGAGAAATATAAATCTGACCAAGGAACTAGCCAAAAATGAACTGAACCCACAACACCCACAAAAAAAAAAAAAAAAAAAAAAAAGTCCTAGATATATTTTTATTATTTTTACGATCATTCTTTCTTTTTTTTTAATTAAAAAAAAAAAAATTTTAAGTCCTCTATTGTTCCTTTAATTTTCACTTTTATATCCTATTACTTTGCAAAAAAAAAAAAAAGACCCTATTTTTTTCTTCTTCAGCAAACTTCATATATATATATTTTATAATTTTTTGACCTTGTTTTTTTTTTGTTTTTGTTTTTTTCTTCTTTTCTTTAACATTGTATTTTTGAAATTCCAAACTCTACTCTAGATTTTTAATTTTCGCTTTTTGGTATATGTTATCAATTTTGTACCTATAGTTTTTTTTATATAATTTCTGTGACTTTTTTTTTCTTCTTCTCTGTTTCTTTCTCTTCTTCTTTTATATAACATTGTATATCTGAAATTCCAAACTTTACTCTAGATTTTTAATTTATGCTTTTTGGTATTTGATATCAATTTTGTACCTGTATTTTCTTTATAATTTTTGTGACATTGTTCGTATTTGTTTGTTTGTTTTCTCTCTTTATTTTTCTTCTTCTTCTTCTTTTTTTTTTTTTAACGTTGTATTTTTGAAATTCCAAACTCTACTCTAGATTTTTAATTTTTGCTTTCTGGTATTAGTTATCAATTTTGTACCTGTACTTTCTTTATAATTTTCACGACCTTGTTTGTTTTTGTTTGTTCGTTTTTTCTCTCTTTCTTTTCCTTCTTCTTTTCTTTAACATCGTATTTTTGAAATTCCAAACTCTACTCTAGATTTTTAATTTTCGCTTTCTGGTATTAGTTATCAATTTTGTACCTGTACTTTCTTTATAATTTTCGCGACCTTGTTTGTTTTTGTTTGTTCGTTCTTTCTCTCTTTCTTTTCCTTCTTCTTTTCTTTAACATCGTATTTTTGAAATTCCAAACTCTACTCTAGATTTTTAATTTTTGCTTTTATGTATTTGTTACCAATTTTGTACCTTTAAGGACCCAATCTTCAGGACCCATTTTTCACTAGGGAGTGAGATTACTGGCTTGACTGCTCTCTCTCCCTTTGGACCCTCCTTTTTCTCCACCAGGTCGCCTGTGTCTCCTCCCTAACCCCTCTCTACTCTACCCAACTCTGTGAATTTCTGTGTGTTCCAGACGGTGGAGAACACTTAGGGAACTGATTACTGGCTGGATCTGTCTCCCTCCTTTTCATTCCCCCCTTTTATCCTTCTGGCCACCTCTGTTACCTTCCTCCTTCTTCTCTTCTCTGTATAACCCCGTGAACATCTCTGAGTGGTCCAGTTGTGGAGTGCACATAAGGAAGTGACTACTGGCTAGCCCACTCTCTCCACTATTGATTCACCTCATCTCATTTGGGTCACCTCTAACTCCCTCCTCCCTCTTCTCTTCTCCATGTAACCCTGTGAACCTCTCTGAGTGACCCTCACTGTAGAGAAACTTATCATCTTTAATGTAGATGTTTTATTAATGGTGCTGTATAGAAGGAGAAGTTTTGAAACTACTGTAAAAATAAGACCGATAATCGGAAGCAGGAGACTTAAGTCCAAACCCTGACTCCAGGGAACTCCTGACTCCAAGGAACATTCATTGACAGGAGCTCATCAAATGCCTCCATACCGACACTGAAACCAAGCACCACACAAGGGCCAATAAGTTCCAGGGCAAGACATACCAAGCAAATTCTCCAGCAACAAAGGAACACAGCCCTGAGCTTCAAGATACAGGCTGCCCAAAGTCACCCCAAAACTATAGACATCTCATAACCCATTACTGGACATTTCATTGCACTCCAGAGAGAAGAAATACAGCTCCACCCACCAGAACACCGACACAAGCTTCCCTAACCAGGAAACCTTGACAAGCCACCTGTACAAACCCACACACAGTGAGGAAACGCCACAATAAAGAGAACTCCACAAACTGCCAGAATACAGAAAGGACACCCCAAACTCAGCAATTTAAACAAGATGAAGAGACAGAGGAATACTCAGCAGATAAAGGAACAGGATAAATGCCCACCAAACCAAACAAAAGAGGAAGAGATAGGGAATCTACCTGATAAAGAATTCCGAATAATGATAGTGAAATTGATCCAAAATCTTGAAACTAAAATGGAATCACAGATAAATAGCCTGGAGACAAGGATTGAGAAGATGCAAGAAAGGTTTAACAAGGACCTAGAAGAAATAAAAAAGAGTCAATATATAATGAATAATGCAATAAGTGAAATTAAAAACACTCTGGAGGCAACAAATAGTAGAATAACAGAGGCAGAAGACAGGATTAGTGAATTAGAAGATAGAATGGTAGAAATAAATGAATCAGAGAGGATAAAAGAAAAACGAATTAAAAGAAATGAGGACAATCTCAGAGACCTCCAGGACAATATTAAACGCTACAACATTCGAATCATAGGGGTTCCAGAAGAAGAAGACAAAAAGAAAGACCATGAGAAAATACTTGAGGAGATAATAGTGGAAAACTTCCCTAAAATGGGGAAGGAAATAATCACCCAAGTCCAAGAAACCCAGAGAGTCCCAAACAGGATAAACCCAAGGAGAAACACCCCAAGACACATATTAATCAAATTAACAAAGATCAAACACAAAGAACAAATATTAAAAGCAGCAAGGGAAAAACAACAAATAACACACAAGGGAATTCCCATAAGGATAACAGCTGATCTTTCAATAGAAACTCTTCAAGCCAGGAGGGAATGGCAAGACATACTTAAAATGATGAAAGAAAATAACCTACAGCCCAGATTATTGTACCCAGCAAGGATCTCATTCAAGTATGAAGGAGAAATCAAAAGCTTTTCAGACAAGCAAAAGCTGAGAGAATTCAGCACCACCAAACCAGCTCTCCAACAAATACTAAAGGATATTCTCTAGACAGGAAACACAAAAACGGTGTATAAACTCGAACCCAAAACAATAAAGTAAATGGCAACGGGAACATACTTATCAGTAATTACCTTAAATGTAAATGGGTTGAATGCCCCAACCAAAAGACAAAGACTGGCTGAATGGATACAAAAACAAGACCCCTACATATGTTGTCTACAAGAGACCCACCTCAAAACAGGGGACACATACAGACTGAAAGTGAAGGGCTGGAAAAAGATTTTCCATGCAAATAGGGACCAAAAGAAAGCAGGAGTAGCAATACTCATATCAGATAAAATAGACTTTAAAACAAAGGCTGTGAAAAGAGACAAAGAAGGTCACTACATAATGATCAAAGGATCAATCCAAGAAGAAGATATAACAATTATAAATATATATGCACCCAACACGGGAGCACCACAGTACGTAAGACAAATGCTAACAAGTATGAAAGGAGAAATTAACAATAACACAATAATAGTGGGAGACTTTAATACCCCACTTACACCTATGGATAGATCAACTAAACAGAAAATTAACAAGGAAACACAAACTTTAAACGATACAATAGACCGGTTAGACCTAATTGATATCTATAGGTCATTTCATCCCAAAACAATGAATTTCACCTTTTTCTCAGGCGCACATGGAACCTTCTCCAGGATAGATCACATCCTGGGCCATAAAGCTAGCCTTGGTAAATTCAAAAAAATAGAAATCATTCCAAGCATTTTTTCTGACCACAATGCAGTAAGATTAGATCTCAATTACAGGAGAAAAACTATTAAAAATTCCAACATATGGAGGCTGAACAACA
This sequence comes from Bos taurus, assembly GCF_002263795.3. Lineage (NCBI taxonomy): Eukaryota > Metazoa > Chordata > Mammalia > Artiodactyla > Bovidae > Bos > Bos taurus. Next base: position 17,206,862 of record NC_037339.1, read on the forward strand.
CGCTGCTGAATAACCAACAAATCACAGAAGAAATCAAAAAAGAAATCAAAATTTGCATATAAACGAATGAAAATGAAAACACAACAACCCAAAACCTGTGGGACACGGTAAAAGCAGTCCTAAGGGGAAAGTTCATAGCAATACAGGCACACCTCAAGAAACAAGAAAAAAGTCAAATAAATAACCTAACTCTACACCTAAAGCAACTAGAAAAGGAAGAAATGAAGAACCCCAGGGTTAGTAGAAGGAAAGAAATCTTAAAAATTAGAGCAGAAATAAATGCAAAAGAAACAAAAGAGACCATAGCAAAAATCAACAAAACCAAAAGCTGGTTCTTTGAAAGGATAAATAAAATTGACAAACCATTAGCCAGACTCATCAAGAAACAAAGGGAGAAAAATCAAATCAACAAAATTAGAAACGAAAATGGAGAGATCACAACAGACAACACAGAAATACAAAGGATCATAAGAGACTACTATCAACAATTATATGCCAAGAAAATGGACAACGTGGAAGAAATGGACAAATTCTTAGAAAAGTACAACTTTCCAAAACTGGACCAGGAAGAAATAGAAAATCTTAACAGACCCATCACAAGCATGGAAATTGAAACTGTAATCAAAAATCTTCCAGCAAACAAAAGCCCAGGTCCAGACGGCTTCACAGCTGAATTCTACCAAAAATTTAGAGAAGAGCTAACACCTATCCTGCTCAAACTCTTCCAGAAAATTGCAGAGGAAGGTAAACTTCCAAACTCATTCTATGAGGCCACCATCACCCTAATACCAAAACCTGACAAAGATCCCACAAAAAAAGAAAACTACAGGCCAATATCACTGATGAACATAGATGCAAAAATCCTTAACAAAATTCTAGCAATCAGAATCCAACAACACATTAAAAAGATCATACACCATGATCAAGTGGGCTTTATCCCAGGGATGCAAGGATTCTTCAATATCCGCAAATCAATCAATGTAATACACCACATTAACAAATTGAAAAATAAAAACCATATGATTATCTCAATAGATGCAGAGAAAGCCTTTGACAAAATTCAACATCCATTTATGATAAAAACTCTCCAGAAAGCAGGAATAGAAGGAACATACCTCAACATAATAAAAGCTATATATGACAAACCCACAGCAAACATTATCCTCAATGGTGAAAAATTGAAAGCATTTCCTCTAAAGTCAGGAACAAGACAAGGGTGCCCACTTTCACCATTACTATTCAACATAGTTTTGGAAGTTTTGGCCACAGCAATCAGAGCAGAAAAAGAAATAAAAGGAATCCAAATTGGAAAAGAAGAAGTAAAACTCTCACTATTTGCAGATGACATGATCCTCTACATAGAAAACCCTAAAGAGTCCACCAGAAAATTACTAGAAATAATCAATGACTACAGTAAAGTTGCAGGATATAAAATCAACACACAGAAATCCCTTGCATTCCTATACACTAATAATGAGAAAACAGAAAGAGAAATTAAGGAAACAATTCCATTCACCATTGCAACGGAAAGAATAAAATACTTAGGAATATATCTACCTAAAGAAACTAAAGACCTATATATAGAAAACTATAAAACACTGGTGAAAGAAATCAAAGAGGACACTAATAGATGGAGAAATATACCATGTTCATGGATTGGAAGAATCAATATAGTGAAAATGAGTATACTACCCAAAGCAATTTATAGATTCAATGCAATCCCTATCAAGCTACCAACAGTATTCTTCACAGAGCTAGAACAAATAATTTCACACTTTGTATGGAAATACAAAAAACCTCGAATAGCCAAAGCGATCTTGAGAAAGAAGAATGGAACTGGAGGAATCAACCTACCTGACTTCAGGCTCTACTACAAAGCCACAGTTATCAAGACAGTATGGTACTGGCACAAAGACAGAAATATTGATCAATGGAATAAAATAGAAAGCCCAGAGATAAATCCACGCACATATGGACACCTTATCTTCGACAAAGGAGGCAAGAATATACAATGGATTAAAGACAATCTCTTTAACAAGTGGTGCTGGGAAATCTGGTCAACCACTTGTAAAAGAATGAAACTGGACCACTTTCTAACACCATATACAAAAATAAACTCAAAATGGATTAAAGATCTAAACGTAAGACCAGAAACTATAAAACTCCTAGAGGAGAACATAGGCAAAACACTCTCCGACATACATCACAGCAGGATCCTCTATGACCCACCTCCCAGAATATTGGAAATAAAAGCAAAAATAAACAAATGGGACCTAATTAACCTTAAAAGCTTCTGCACATCAAAGGAAACTATTAGCAAGGTGAAAAGACAGCCTTCAGAATGGGAGAAAATAATAGCAAATGAAGCAACGGACAAACAACTAATCTCAAAAATATACAAGCAACTCCTACAGCTCAACTCCAGAAAAATAAACGACCCAATCAAAAAATGGGCCAAAGAACTAAATAGACATTTCTCCAAAAAAGACATACAGATGGCTAACAAGCACATGAAAAGATGCTCAACATCACTCATTATCAGAGAAATGCAAATCAAAACCACTATGAGGTACCATTTCACACCAGTCAGAATGGCTGCGATCCAAAAGTCTACAAATAATAAATGCTGGAGAGGGTGTGGAGAAAAGGGAACCCTCTTACACTGTTGGTGGGAATGCAAACTAGTACAGCCACTATGGAGAACAGTGTGGAGATTCCTTAAAAAACTGGAAATAGAACTGCCTTATGATCCAGCAATCCCACTGCTGGGCATACACACTGAGGAAACCAGAAGGGAAAGAGACACGTGTACCCCAATGTTCATCGCAGCACTGTTTATAATAGCCAGGACATGGAAGCAACCTAGATGTCCATCAGCAGATGAATGGATAAGAAAGCTGTGGTACATATACACAATGGAGTATTACTCAGCCATTAAAAAGAATACATTTGAATCAGTTCTAATGAGGTGGATGAAACTGGAGCCTATTATACAGAGTGAAGTAAGCCAGAAGGAAAAACATAAATACAGTATACTAACGCATATATATGGAATTTAGAAAGATGGTAACAATAACCTGGTGTACGAGACAGCAAAAGAGACACTGATGTATAGAACAGTCTTATGGACTCTGTGGGAGAGGGAGAGGGTGGGAAGATTTGGGAGAATGGCATTGAAACATGTAAAATATCATGTAGGAAACGAGTTGCCAGTCCAGGTTCGATGCATGATGCTGGATGCTTGGGGCTGGTGCACTGGGACGTCCCTGAGGGATGGTATGGGGAGGGAGGAGGGAGGAGGGTTCGGGATCGGGAACACATGTATACCTGTGGCGGATTCATTTTGATATTTGGCAAAACTAATACAATTATGTAAAGTTTAAAAATAAAATAAAATTAGAGAAAAAAAAAACAAAAAAAAAAACAAAATAAAATTCAGCAAAAGTGTAAAAAAAAAAAAAAGAAACAGAGGAAAAGGGAGGGAGTCATTACAAGTATGTTTTATCTAGAAAACTAGCCTTTACCACTTGATTTCTTGGAGAGGTTGAGTTCTCTAACCTTTGTAGAGGGGCGCTAGACCAAAGATATCTAGATGATCAACTTACCCTCCTTAAGACATCAGTCAGCCTTCTCTGAAAGGTCATCTAAAGCCCAGATACCATGAAGATCAACACTATAGCCTTGATTTCAATCCTTATGATTTTAGTGTACAAGGATTTCACCTTAACATTGAATGTTTCCAAAGGAATCTACATGGACTTAATAGTGAAAAAAATGCCTTGTTTAGAGATTTAGCTTTGTTTAGAGATTTTATCCTAGAAGCTACAACAGCTTGTATTTCCAGGATATCTATGCTTCTGGGAGAGTAGCAATCTTTATTACTCATGTACATTAACGTAAAACAGAAGCTACTCAAGCTTGTTTAAACAGAAAAGGAATTTACTAATTGTTCATTTATTTAACAAACATCCACATGCCCAGCACTGATCTGGGAACTGATGATAGATGAATGATGAAACAGACATGTCCCCTGCCTGCAGGAGGGAACAATAGGTGATTCACAAATAAACAAATAAAATGTCAGATATTGATATATTTAGTAAAGAAGACCAAAGCAAGATTAAAGAAAACATAGTGCTGGGTTGTAGGAGGAATACTGTATTTTACATTGAGTAGTTACATTCATCACGATTAGGCAGTACCTGAGCATAGATGAGAAGTGAGGGCAGCAGGTGCCATGTGCATAATGCAGGAAGACTATAGAATTCAAAAAGCAACCAATGTTTTTTGGGGGCTCTAAGAATACAGTGCTTTACCATCATCACTGATTTCATTCAATCCCTTTATAAATTTTATTTGAGTGTTTGGTTTGTATTAAACACTAGGCAGGGGACTAAGAATATAAGGACAAGTAAGCCACAGCTTTATCTTCAAGAAACTCCCAATTTCTTGGGAATACAGATCCAAGCAAATAAATAACCAACAATGCAGAGTAAAGGGTATTATTTAAAAGGAGCTTATGAGACTCAAAGAGGGGACAGCTGACTGTCTAGGCTGGTTGTGATGAGAATTGGCAGGTTAGAAATGGCTCTGTTTGAGGTTAGAGAAAAGAATAGAAGTTGTCTTGACCTGCCTCTTGAGAAACCTATATGCAGATCAGGAAGCAACAGTTAGAACTGGACACAGAACAATAGACTGGTTCCAAATAGGGAAAGGAGTACATCAAGGCTGTATATTGTTACCCTGTTTATTTAACTTCTATGCAGAATACATCATGAGAAACGCTGGGCTGGAAGAAGCACAAGCTGGAATCAAGATTGCCGGGAGAAATACCAATAACCTCAGATATGCAGATGACACCACCCTTATGGCAGAAAGTGAAGAAGAACTAAAAAGCCTCTTGATGAAAGTGAAAGATGAGAGTGAAAAAGTTGGCTTAGAGCTCAACATTCAGAAAACGAAGATCATGGCATCTGGTCCCATCACTTCATGGGAAATAGATGGGGAAACAGTGGAAACAGTGTCAGACTTTATTTTTATGGGCTCCAAAATCACTGCAGATGGTGATTGCAGCCATGAAATGAAAAGGTGCTTACTCCTTGGAAGGTAAGTTATGACCAACCTAGATAGCATATTGAAAAGCAGAGACATTACTTTGCCAACAAAGGTCTGTCTAGTCAAGGCTATGGTTTTTCCAGAGGTCATGTATAGATGTGAGAGTTGGGCTATAAAGAAAGCTGAGTGCCAAAGAATTGATGCTTTTGAACTGTGGTGTTGGAGAAGACTCTTGAGAGTCCCTTGGACTGCAAGGAGATCCAACCAGTCCATTTTAAAGGAAATAAGTCCTGGGTCTTCTTTGGAAGGACTGATGCTAAAGCTGAAACTCCAGTACTTTGGCCACCTCATGCAAAGAATTGACTGATTGGAAAAGATTCTGATGCTGGGAGGGATTGAGAGCAGGAGGAGAAGGGGACAACAGACGATGAGATGGCTGGATGGCATCACCAACTCGATGGACATGAGTTAGGGTGAACTCTGGGAATTGGTGATAGACAGGGAGGCCTGGCGTGCTGCAATTCATGGGGTTGCAAAGAGTCGGACATGACTGAGCGACTGAACTGAACTGACTGACTGGTAGAATTGAAGAAAAGGAGATAATACTTCTGGCCAAGAGAACTACATTGAATATTTCAGTGCGGCTGGTGTCCTGGTAGAAAAGAGTATAAATGAGGTATGCTTTGGAGGATAGAAGTGGCAGGAAATAGTTAGAAAAGAAGACTGAAGTCTGACTATGTGGTGTACAACTTTAAGAAATTTGCTTAATTTTTACAGGTGAGGGATTGTCAAAGTGCTTTGCTTGTCCATCGGTTTGATATTTCAGGAATCCTTTATTCAATAGTGTAGGGTGTCTACCCATAAAACAGACCTTCTGTGGCTAAATTAAGAGAAAGAAATGAACAAATTCCCACTCTTTCCCACTCTGTTGGTCCATGAGCTTCCTCCATGGAATCCTGTGGTTCCAATAGTTTGAATTGGTGGAGGGCTACTGAAGAGCCATCACCTGGGAAAGATCATAATTATTTTATGCTTTAGGAAGATCATTCCAATAGATCCAGGGAGGAAGAATTGGAATTGAGAGAAGCTGGAGAAAGGGAGGCTGGTTGGAAGCCTGTTACAGTGCTTCACTGCTGACAGGATAATAAGGGCATGGACCAGGACAGGCGTGACGAGGAGTGGGACGGACTGATAGGAGGCTGCAGTGATGCTTGAATTTATGGAGAAGAGAAAGAAGAGTCAAGCATTTGTATTCAAGATTGACATCTAGCCGGGCAAGTGGTTGCAGCAGACAATTCAGAGCAACAGGGAAAACACAAATTTAGGGAGTATCAGGATAGATAATCAAATTGTATTTGCATATCTTGAGTTTGTGGGACTGGAAGGATATTTTGGTAGAGGTATACAGTCTATTCTGGAGAAGGAAATGGCAACCCACTCCAGTACTCTTGCCTAGAAAGTTCCATGTATGGAGGAGCCTGGTGGGGTCGCAAAGAGTCGGACACGACTGAGCGACTTCACTCTCACTTTCATACTATACAGAAAATATGTGTCTGAGATCAAGGAGACAAGTGGTGCTGAAAATACAGTGGTGAGGCTATTGGTAGCTGGGCAGGCTGGCTCTAGGACAACATGTAGAGGGAAAATGGAAAAGCAGTAAGGACAGGAGCTTAGAGCAAAGGTCCCCAAGCTTTTTGGCACCAGGAACCCGTTTCGTGGAAGACTGCTTTTCAGTGCACTGGGAGCGGGCAGTGGGGGGATGGCTTCAGGATGACTCAGCCCCATTGCATTTATTGTATACTTCATTACATCAGCTGCACCTCAGCTCATCAGGCATTAGATCCTGAGGTTGGGGACTTCTGGTCTAGAGCACTCAGCATTTTGAGAGGGTGAGACAGAGGAGAACTGTGTTCTGTGACTGTATAGACATGGTGAGAGAAATTGGAGGAGACTCTATTAGTGTCGACCTTATTATTTATTCAAAATTATTCATCCCCTCCCCACCTTTGCTGTGCCTCCCACCACTGCCACTACACTAAATGAGGTATATATAGTCCCTGGCTTAAGCTGATGGATTGTTAGCCAGCATGACAAATAGGACTTTGAGCAAAAGCTTTAATTATTCGTGGAATAGCTCTGTTTCTTTTCTATCCTCCACCATGAAAACAACGTGGGCCAGATGGTATTAATAGCTAATAGTCACGTATCCCCAAATAAGGAGACACATGGAGCCCAGTCAAACCATAGTCCACATGCAACCCTCATGTCATGTGAGCAAGAAATAATACATACTTGTTGTGTAAGTCATTGATTTTGAGGGCTATTTATTGCGACAGCAAAAACTGACCAATATTACAATATTAAGGGTGTTGTAGGGAGGGAAATAGCAAGATAGCATGAAGGAGGAGGAGGGATCAAGAACAGATGTCACACAGTTTGGGAATTGACAGCAGCTAGGGAAACCAGTAAGCTATAAATACGTGAGTACTTATGAGAGGCCTGATACATATCCAGGAATAGGGCTTGGCCTGAGCTAGACAACGGAGTTTATCTTGGACAATCCCCCTCTTGATTACCCAATCCCTCCCTGCTATCTTCCTATCCCCTTGTCTCTTCAGAAACATTTTTTTTTCCTTTACTCAGTTACCCATCCTTTGTATTAGGGTCTCCCGGAGAGTCAAAAGACTTTGCACCTAAATGATGTTCAGATTCTATGAAACAACAGAGAGTGAATATTGGTGCCTTTAATCACACAGCAAACTTCCCAGAAGGATGTTCTGCCCTTGGTAGAATTTCTGATTACCTGGGCTTCATGGAGTCTTATTTTTCATAACTGTTTAAGACAGTACAAAACCTGAAGGGTTAACCAAGCTGTATACATTTTATCTAATCACACTTTATGAAATGAATGCTCACATTCTGTAAGCAGGGCATGCTGACTTGACGGCCAATAGCTTGTGCCTATCTGCAGAGAACAGTGGTTGTAAACTTAAGGTTTAAGGTTTGTATCTGGGCCCAGCAAATCCCTAGATTTGTAAATTTAAACATAATACTTAAATCTCTGTACCTCAGTTTGCTTTTTTTTATGGTGAAAAAGAATAATATCTCTTGCATTTTTTGACAGTAGTTAAATCAGAAAATTGCTCGAGAAGCACTTAGCACAGTGTTTGGTACATAGTTAGCCCTCAATAAATGTTAGCTGTTAATATATTGATATTATTATTATTCCCACTCTGTTTTGAAAATCTACTTTGTCTAAGTAGTGGGAGTCCCAACTGAACTCTAACCTGGGATTTAGATGTGTTTGGCCATGATCTAGTAGGGTGGTTGCCAGGAATCAATTTGAATGAAGGTTTTTAGTGAGATGAGAATGAGAGACTTCGTTCTGTACTGACAAAATTAGTTGAAGAAGATAGCTTGGCATCTCTCCCAGAGAGTAGTTCCCTATCATGGCCCAGTATAGGTCAGCCCGGCCGACCTAATTCCAAGAATTGAAAACTGTTGTATGGTTTCTCTAGTAGTCATGTATGGATGTGAGAGTTGGACTATAAGGAAAGCTGAGTGCCCAAGAATTGATGCTTTTGAACTGTGGTGTTGGAGAAGACTCTTGAGAGTCCCTTAGACTGCAAGGAGATCCAACCAGTCCATCCTAAAGGAGATAAGTCCTAAATATTCATTGGAAGGACTGATGCTGAAGCTCCAATACTTTGGCCATCTGATGTGAAGAGCTGACTCACTTGAAAAGAGCCTGATGCTGGGAAAGATTGAAGACAGGAGGAAAAGGGGACGACTGAGGATGAGATGGTTGTATGGCATCACTGACTCCACGGACATGAGTTTGAGTAAGCTCTGGGAGTTGGTGATGGACAGGGAGGCCTGGCGTGCTGCAGTTCATGGGGTTGCGAAGAGTCGGACACGACTGAGCGACTGGACTGAACTGATCCATTGAGAGAGGGGATATACCTTAAATCCATGTGGCTTCTCATGAGGTGCTCTTTTTTTCCACAGGGAATTCCTCTGGATATGAAGTTAAAATGTCTGAGTTGACCTGGGACTCTGACCCAGGCAGTGGGAGGAGCTTTCTCCATCCTTCTGTCTGGAACAGCGGCTCCAACCTAGAGAACACGCTGCTCGTATGCTCCACACTGACACCTCCAGGCAAGTCAGGCAACAGCAACCCTGCGATGAAAGCAGCCTCCTCCTTGGCATGACTGGCTGCAGAGCTAAGACTTGCTTCTCAACGGTTCTTGGACAGTGGACACAGTGATGAGGGATCAAACCAGAAGACTATGGAAAGATTATTTGAGAATTACTACAAGTTTCCTCTGAGATAAAAGTGGGTAAGTATTATAAGTTGTGTGTTAGTCACCCAGTTGTGTCCAACTCTTTGTGACCTCATGGATTGCAGCCTGCCAGGCTCCTCTGTCCATGGAATTCTCCAGGCAAGAATACTGGAGTGTGTTGCCATTTCCTTCTCCAGGGGATCTTCCTGACCTAGGGATCAAACTGGGTCTCCTGATCACCTTTTAATTTCTAGTCTGGTATAACCTAAGGCCATATAGGACTCAGCCTTGGAGCCATGTATTAATAGTTAGAGAGAGCTGATCTTAAAAAACAGCTATATTCCCTCCTGGTAGTTTGGTTGGGTTCCTAATATCCCCAAATTTCCCTTATGTCCCACGGTGTATGTGTGAAATTACATATAGTGGTTATATCCCTTTATTTCTGGGTCTAAGAATGCATTTTCCCCAGGGGGAAAAATGCTCACTGTAACTTCTATTAGAAGTAGTGCTGAGTATATGGATGTAATAAAAGGAGATTTTTCAAAAGCAGCAAGTGTAAGGAACATGAAGGTACAAATTTGGTTTATTGAAGTAAGTAAGTTGGAGAGTGGCTGTAGCAGGTGTGGGCGGATGGGACAGTCACAGAACAAAAACTGAGGCCATGAAGGCAAATTCTGCCAACTTCACAGTTCTGTTCAGACTCTACATTAACTCTCAATTTAAAGAAGTAGGAATATCCATTCTAGTACAGAGGCACTGTATACTTGGTTCTTTTATTCAAGTGTTAGGCATGTCTAAAGATTGTGTGTGTGCACACGCATGTGTGTTTTAAGTAACACAATACTAGCTGTTGTAACAGATACACCTTAACAGTAAGATGGTTCAGTGTAACAGAGTGAAGAGCAGGGACATCCTGCTGGACTCAGGCCTGTTTAGTTTGTGACTTTGAAGGTCACCCTGTGAATGTAGATGTCAAGACGCACCAGTCAGACCCCCTTCAAAGGAGGAATTGTCTTCAGATGTCTGGTGATCTTACCCAGGGTTACCTTGTAGAGTAGTCCACATTCCAGGCTTGATGGTAGTAGGTGTATTAACCACTTCAGCTCAACAGGAGCTGACCACCAGATGGGGCTGCTTTAGCTTATAAGATCCCACGTGCTCAGCCAAAGCTGGCATCAGGTCTGTTTCATAGCTTGACTTGCCCTCTGCCCGATCCTGCTTTTGCCTTTCCTTCCACAGCTATTTTTCCCTAGGCTTTTCCTATTAAGCAATCCACTCAGAGTCTGTTTACTGCAGAACCCAACCTGGGAATCTCTGAGGATTAACTTGCAGCCTGCTGAGGGGAAGACAAAGAAGGTCACCCAAGGAAGGTTTGATCTGGAAGGGACAAGTATCACTTCCTCTTCCATTAGCTAGAACTTAGTCACCTGGTCAAGCTCTCCAGTTCCTCACTTTATAAAGACTCAGGGATACCCACAAATGTTGGATGGATTACCCAAGATATAGCTCATTCTATAATTCAGATCGTTGAATTCCTTGTCCTTCTGAGGAAATAGTATGGTTTTTATTTTTTCCCTTCAGATAATAAGGAGAATGATATAACTGTCCTTCTCTTTCTTTGTATTTGTTTCAGAAAAACTCATTCAGAAAAAAAAAATTATAGCATCTGTGTAATCCCTTACAGAATACATCTCTTTGTTTTATTTTCCTCATGTCATGACCCACTCTTCTAATTTATCTTTGTCTTGGTACAGTATTTTTTTAAATTTTTATATTTTATCATGTTATTGTGTTTCTGCTGTAAATCACCTCAAATTCTTTTTTTTTAGAATGAGTCAGAGAACATGTAAATAAGTGAATAAATAAATGCATAGAAGTATGATTCAGGATTCTTTATACTATAGCATTCTATTACAAAACCCTCTATTACAGTTGGGCATTATTATAGGAACATTTCCATCTCCTTACAGAAGGAATTGACTAAATGTACAGAAGGTCTGGCTTGAACAAAAATTATATGCAGGGCACCTGTTAAAAGCTACTGCCTATGAAAACTTCTGATTTCCAGATGGGAAATGGCAATATAATTTATGATTTATGATTCATGGAAATGTTCTTTTAAGGATGAGTACCTCTCTGGCAGATAAAGCTTAATCGTCCTCCAAGGAATGTTCTTATTTTGGTGTCCACGCATGTTATGTATTGTAATCCTCCATTTCATGGTCAACAAAACTTGGGTTTGGAGAGGTCACTGCTCATAGTTAACACAACAAGGAAACAACAGCCCTGTTCTCTTTATCTATTTTTTTCATTTAACTCTTTGATTTAGAAACACTAGTCCCCGTACAGGACTTCATTACCACTGTAAAAAGATCAGGGTAGCCAGTGCCTATGTATTCCCATTCTAATGCCCTTTGATGAATCTATTGCCCAGGCTTTTCTCTTGAATTATGTGCTGCTGGCATTGGAAACAACTGCGACTCTGGCTGCTTCTCTCTTCTTTCCCCATCATCTTGTGAACATTTGTCCCTCAAAATTCTGCCCCTACTCTGCCCTCTCTAGTGATATCCACCCCTTGGGAAAGTCTTCATGTCTCACTCATAAGGCAGGCCATGGGTATTGTCCAATTCAGCTCTTGAAATTAAAGGAACTTTGTGTATGTGTGCTGCCCCATGATAAGAGCCCAAAAAGGGTCTCAGGAGGCCCAGCAAGAGGCACAGAGCCTGCTGCCTCTATACTTGGATGAGGCCTGGAGATCTCATCCAAGGCAAACTGTTCCCTGACAAGCCTTGATTTATGAAAGCTTCCTTATCTCTCAGGGGCAGCATGCCTTTTCCTGGAATTTGGTTACTGTGCATTTTAGTTGGTGTCCTTCTGTAATCATTATATTTAAAGCCGTATGTCTGGGAGACCTCAAATTCCAGCTGGGTTCTGAAAGAGGTGACACATGGATCTCTTCTCCCAGAAGAGGGACTGCAGCTCTGGCCTCCCCTCGGAAGTCACCCCTTTGGGGTGATTTATAGTTTTCTAAACCTTTTCTTATATGATGTATCAGGTCTACCAGACTTCCAAGGATAACTCACTTCTTCCCAGTGAGGCAGATGCACTTTTCAAGATGATGGCTGTAGTGGCAGTTCCCTAGGTAATTTTATTCCCATTGAAACAAGTATTATCCATTCATTCATCCATTCCCTATTATTCATTTATTCAACAAACTTTTTTTTTTTTTTTGTCAGCTGAGTGCCAAGTGCTAGAATGTAAGCTCCAAGATAACAGGGCCTTACCAGTTTAGTTTATAATGATGCCCAACTGTAATGGAAGGGTAGGATGTTGTAGTATAAAAAATGCTAAATCATGCTTCCATGGATTTATTTATTCACTTATTTACATACACTCCCCAAGGCTTAATCCCATGGCTATCATGTAAATTTATCAATTAAATTTAGCAAATTTAATATAGTATCTGTTGTGGCAGAGACTGCTAGTTGCCTACACCAGCATCCATTCTTTCCTTTTTCCTTACCTAATAGAACTCTGATATTGAGCAAAGCATACTGTCACTTATCGTCTCTGCAGCTAGTTATGGCCATATGGTTTTGTTCACGGCCATGGTATTCAGATACTGGCAGTGTAATACTACTGGGAAACCGCTTAAAGAGGCATTGGTTCCTCTGTAAAGAGTTTTGTTTTAAATCCATTTCTTTAACTCCTTTTCTAGCTTGCAACATAGGTTTTTGCCCCCATATTGAGGAATAATTTATATAGACGGGGTACAGATCTTAATCATATAGGTTATTTGATTTTTCCATGTACGTACACTCATGAAACCATTACCCAGATTAAAATATAAAGAATTTCCAGCACCCTAGAAAGTTCCCTTATGACCATCCTAGTCAGTAATCTTTCCAGAGGTAACCACTATCACTGTGGATTAGTTTGCCTGATTTTTGAGTTTATATAAGTGGAATCATATAGTCAATCAGGCAAGGTCCCATCAGGAGAAAGAAAGCACACCAGTAATTTGAACAGGGAAAAATTAATGTAAAGAATTAATGATTAAAAGATAGTTAACCACGAAGATGGGCAAAATAAGATGCTAAGGATTACAAAGTAGTAAATGTCAGCTACTACCTCTAGGACTTGGGATGATTAAGAAAGACATCAGGAATTTAAAGAATGCTCTCCTCTCACCCCTGAAATTCAGACCTGGTTGGAGAGAGTTGAGGTCTTAGGGGAGCAGGCAGCCTGCTGGTAGCTAAGAACTTTGCTAGAAGCTATAGGCTAGAACTTGCCCAGACAAGTGGTTTGCCCCTGGTGGAGGACACAGACCTATGTGGGTCTGTGAGGACCACTGATGTGAGCACTACCAGGCCACCCCATGCCAATCCTCCAGCTTCCATACATATCCAAAACAGTATCGTGTAACTAGGAAGGGAAGCTCCTTTTGCCTGCTACAGATCTGCAGAACCATTTATTGACAAGCCTAATATTGAATGAACAGGCAAAGGAGAGCATTTATGGGGCCAAGCACCAGTATCACAAAACAAGGGGAAGAAGATTTAGAGCTGAGAGGCAATACATTGATAATTGACACATACAACACATACTCTTTGGTGTTTGTCTTCTTTTACTCATATGGCATGGAGACTGGGTTTGATAGCTGGAGCTCTGGCAGCTACCTGGGACCATGAAGTAACCTTGAGAACAGAGGCTATACTAGGATGGTGAGTGGGATGTTAGGTGTGGCATCTGTGATGACAGTGAAAGAGCTGTCATACCAGCCCAGGACATTTTTTAGTGTGAGAGGAAGAATACTTCCTCTTGTTTAAATCATGTGATCTTTTCTTTTTTCCTTGATGCAATGGAATGAAGTGGGTAACTAATATCAAGTGGGTAACCAGTATCAAGTGAGTAAGCAATATACATGCTTCAGTTTGCTTACAGTCTTGGAGAGATAATCATATAAGGAAAACCATGATCAGAATGAGAAAGATATAGAAGGAACTAGAATTGGTTTTTTTTTTTTTTTTCGTGCCAGAACCTATGCTAAATATTTGGGTTACTGGTGAGAACCCAAATTATTTTGTGTTCAAGTGTCATATTGGCCCTCACAGATAGATTTTGAGTCTAGGTTATCTGACATCTAGTTTAGTGCTTTATTTTTCAATAACCCCAAAGTCAGCTGGGATCAACTTGCCTCTTAAGAACTAAATAGGCTTTTCTAAATATCCAATTTTATGCTATTACTGAAATCTAAAACTTTTCCTGAAATTTCCATCAATTTAACTGTTTAGGATGAAGAAGGAAAATTTCCCTGGTTGTGTAATGTGTTTTAAGTTTCTACAGCTACCTCTGGTTATGATTTGCTTTGTCAGTTCATGGATCAATTTTCTATCTTACTAGTTCATGCGCTAATTTTCATACTGTGTGAACTCAGCTATGAAACAGACAATTTATTAGTTTCTACAAAAATATCCATTCACAGAAGTCAGTACTTATGTGCAATAATCTTTAATGAATTATACCCAAACAGTAGAGAGAATAATCTATATTTAAAATTTTTTTATTTTATTAAATCTTTTGAAAATATATTTAAATATTTTAAAAATGTTGAAGTGGGAAATGGTAAATAGATGATTCAATTTTCTATAGATTGCTGGTCTTTGTTGATTGACAGTCTTACTATGTCAAATGGGCCCTTTGTGATAAGGTTACAAATTTCTCAGTTTGTCCTTTTTCTTTTCTTATAGTGGTTTTAGCAGGAGTTTAAAAGATTGAAAAACTATGACTATTATTTTAAAGTTACAAGAGATCATATTTTAATTAGAAAGACTTCTCATGATTATAAATAATTCTCAGGCTTTTTCCTAGTAACTTTTGAGTTTCCTTCTTGTAGATATGTTTAAATCATTTGGAATTTTATCCATTTGGAATTTATTCTTGTATAGAGTATTAGTTTATATCCAATTTATATTTTTCTAGATGGCTGTCCAGTTATCCCAGTACCTTTTAATTCTTAATATTTTTCCCATTAAGATACCACTCTTATTATGTGAATTATCCCATTTGTTTGTATTAGTGAGTTCATCAATATCTATTCTGGAACTTTTATCACACTTCTATACTTATTTGACTTATGTTTTAATAATTTACAGGACTACTCTCATTTTTAAGAGTTTATTTATTTATTTAAAAAATTTTTATTTTCTATTGGAGCATACTTGATTAACAATATGGTGTTAGTTTCAGGTGTGCAGCAAAGTGATTCAATTACATTCAAATTCTTTTCCCAAATCCCATGGACGGAGGAGCCTGGAAGGCTGCAGTCCATGGGGTCGCTGAGGGTTGGACACGACTGAGCGACTTCATTTTCACTTTTCATTTTCATTCATTGGAGAAGGAAATGGCAACCCACTCCAGTGTTCTTGCCTGGAGAATCCCAGGGGCTGGGGAGCCTGGTGGGCTGCCGTCTATGGGGTAGCGCAGTCAGACACGACTGAAGTAACTTAGCAGCAAACAGAGTTCGCTATCTACACAGTAGGTCCTTGTTCATTACCTTTTTTTTCCCTCTCTTTTTGCTTGTTTTTTTATGCATTTATAATCACCTTGTCTAGTGCAAGAACAAGATCCTCTTGGTATTTTTATTGGAATCATATTAGAACTACAGATCAACTTTGGAGAACTTAAACTCTTCTGATACAAAGTCTTCCCCACACATTGTGCCTCTTCATTTGTCCATAATTTTTTTTTCTCTTACAAGAGTGTTTTACAGTTTTGTTTCTACACATCTTATACATTTATTTTTTCTGTTGATTCTCAAGTATGGAGAGATTTCATATTACCTCTGATTAATAAGTTGACATCTTCTTTAAATTATCTAGCTTGTGTCATCAATGGTGAAGTTAAAATATCCTGTACTCTATGTTATTGCCTTCTAGTCATACCAACTCACTTTTTGTTCTTCAAATACACCAAATTTCTCCCCTCTTTTGACCTCTGCCTTAGCTGTTTCCTTTCCTGAGAATACTTTTGTCTCCAGATTTTACGTTTCTTCTTCTTTCCTTCAGGCGTCGACTTAAAAGCCTCCTATAGACCTTCCTTGACTAACAGTCAAGACAGTTTCTTTACAGAATTTATCCCATCTGATATTATAACAGGTTTGATGGCAGTGACTTTTTCTATTGTCATTTACTAATGAATCCCTCAGGCCTAGAAAAAAATGAGGGTTTGTTGAATTAAATTCTACATAGCAGTTCTTTCTTTCATCTCTTATAAATTTTCCCTCATTTTTCCTTTCCCTGACACCACATCTCATTCCTGGTCACCAGCTTCTGGGTTTAGGAAAATATCCTTCTAAGACAGAGAAAGTTCCTCTGGCTCAACCAAGAGGAAGAGAGGAAGCCTGACACCTGAAGTCACGCTGGAGTCCCTCCACTCTTCCCTCCTAAAGTTCAAATGTTCCTCGTGTCACCTTATCTACAACTAGGGAGGGTGCCTGCCACAGCCTCCTTCCCAGAGCCGGCGGGTTCTTTCATCTCCCCAGACTGAACACCTTGAGGAAAGGATACAATTTACTGATATGTGTACCTCTGATTGTTCTAGGGGTAGTTCACAGGCTCAAAGGAATTACTGCAGGGTCCAGAGACCAGAGGCTAGAACAGGGACTCACATCAGCAGGCTTTTCCTTTCTTTTCTCCTCCACGAAGCTTCCTGTCACCCTGTCCCTGCTTAGCCTCAGTCTGTGGAAAGGCTTCTCAAGGGTGCTGGGAAGACATGGTCTGGCTCCTCAGGGTTGAGTACTGCTGCTAAGTCACTTCAGTCGTGTCCGACTCTGTGCGATCCCGTAGACGGCAGCCCACCAGGGTCCCCCGTCCCTGGGATTTTCCAGGCAAGAACACTGGAGTGTGTTGCCATTTCCTTCTCCAATGCAGGAAAGTGAAAGTGAAGTCGCTCAGTCGTGTCCGACTCTTAGCGACCCCATGAACTACAGCCTACCAGGCTCCTCCGTTGAGTAAGTACAACGTAAATTGAGCTTCGTTTTCAAACGGCTTGTTACAGGGAAAAGCCTTTATTGGTCTTTCATGGCTCACATGATCACCCTTGGGCCGATTACCGCATACTCAGGAGTGAATGGGGAACTCTGATTGGCCAGGCTCTGCTCGCATTCCCTTAGTGACCGGAATACCTATTTCCAACTCTGCTGAGGGTTAGGTGGGGAAAAAATACAGGGATAGGCAAGAAAAAATAACTACCAAGTACTTAATAACTCTCAAGTACTTATTAAATAAGCCACCAGAAATGGAGATTTTTCCATTGTGTGTATATTTATAAAATGATGTGTATGAGAATCAAATTATATAAAAAGACATTTGTGTGTGTGTGTGTGTGTTAGTTGCTCAGTTGTGTCGGACTCTTTGTGACCCCATGGACTGTATGTAGCCTGTTAGGCCCCTCTGTCCATAGGATTTCCCAGGCAAGGATACTGGAGTGGGTTGCCATTTCCTTCTCCAGGGGAATCTTTCTCTCCCAGGGATTGAACCAGGGTCTCCTGCATTGCAGGCAGATTCTTTACTGTCTGAGCCACCAGGAAAGCCCACAAAGACTTTTAATATTAGCTATTGCAGTTTGTGTTAAGTTTGTGCTTATTGTAGCATTTTTCTTTTTTGCCTGTTGTGTTTTGAGAATTTGGCCTAGATTTTCAGTATTGTTTATCAAATCAAATTTTTACTCTGTGCTAATAGTTCAGCAGCTGAACTGTTTAACCCATTACCCTCTGAGAGGTATTAGTTCCATATGGATCAAGTCCGATGACCTCTCATCACAAATGGTGAGACTCCACCAGCCCCATTGTGACTTGTGGGATGAGTAACAGAGAAGCATTTTATCAGTTTCAGTGCCTAAACCCCAGGGTCAGAACCAATGCACACAAGAAGATTCATTTGAAATTTCTACTATATAATCGAGAAAAGATGTGGCTAGATGTGGAGTCCAGAGAGATCTGTGTTCTAGTTCAGACTTTGTCCACTATTCTCTATAAAACCTTGGGAAACCACAGAAACTTAGACTCTCATCTATCAAATGGAGAGTTTATTACCAATTTCACAGAATTGTGAGAACAGTATGTATGTAAATTTGCTCTACAAATTTACATACATGTAAATGTGTATTTTTATACATGTATATGTGTATGTATTTTATACACATGTATATGTGTATTTTTAATAATGGTAATTTTCAAACAGCTTTAAATCTTTCAAATAACAACACAGATGATAAATACCGTAATCAGATTCTAACAAAGTGCAATGCGTTTATAGTCTGAAGCATTCATTTTCTAGCTCAATCAGGGATACTTTTGCACATTCCCCATTTCATAAATGTAGACCTCGTCCTCTCTCAAAGTGTTTTGTTGGTGCAAATATAACACACCACATACATTTGAGAACAGCACCACAATGTCTGCAGTAGAGCAGGGTACCTAGACAACACAAAAATATAGGCAGTGGTGTTATGGGTCTGAAGCAGGGGGCAAGTGACGGTTGGGTTGAGGCAGTTGAGGAGGGACGGTGGGAGCAGCAACGGAACTGGAGCCCTTAGTTCGGAAGTCTGAAAGCAAGTGTCAAGAGGATGCTAGAGCGGCAGTGTAGGTTTCTATTCTCAAGTCCCAGCATATACTTCCGCCTTCAGAGTTCTGACAGATGGTGAACAAACTGAGAAGCGGGTGAAGGAAGGAAAAGAAGGAACGTTATTAGGTCTTCTTAGGGAAGTTTGGGGAGAAGGAAATGGCAACCCACTCCAGTATTCTTGCCTGGAGAATCCCATGGACAGAGGAGCCTGGTGGGCTACAGTCCATGGAGTCGGACACGACTCAGTGACTAAACCACCACCAGGGAAGTATGGTGGTTAAAGATGTCTGCTTCTGAGAATAAGAAGAGGAGTTGCTGAAAATCATGGTTGCCTCCTTTTCAGTTCTCTAGAGCCAACTTTGAAGAAGGATGGACATCTGTATACAGAATTAAGACCCAGAACCACAGTCCACTTCCTGCTTCATCATCCTCTTTCTTCCTCTCTTTCTCTCTAACCACCTTCTCCTTTCTCTTTATCCCAAATCTCAAGGAGAGAAAGAGAAAAAAGAAGGGGAAAACATAGCAATAAAGATCAAAATAAACAACAAGGAAGCAGAGAGGAGAAGGAACATGGAGGAGAGAGTGAGAAGAAGAGCTTTTCAGGGGGAAGGAGGTGAGTCATCACTCCTGGATGGGTGACTGCTTTCAGCCCCCAGAGCACTGCTGCCCAATAGAGATAGATTGTGAGCCACAAACTTGAGCTATGTGTGCTATTCTAAATTTTCTAGTAAGCACATTTATAAAATAAGAGGAAACCTATTATATTCAACATATTATCATTTTAATCTGCAGTCAACATAATCAACATTCTGCAATCTCTTGTTAAGGATATATCTTACATTATTTTTTCCTGTGCTAAATACTTGGGATTTGGTGTATACTTTGTATTTGCAATGTATCTAAATTGGGCCAACCACATCTCAGGTACTCAAAGGTCACACCTGACTATATATTGGAACACAGAGCTCTAGGAGATTTCACTTGTTTTTGGATTCCAGTTTGGGGGAGATAAATCAATTCCTCAGCAAAGGCAATGAGGATTGATGAAGGATGCTTGACTGAGAGAGAAACAAAGAACCCAGCTTTGTATCCCGATTCCCTCCTCAACTTATTGGGCAGAGATCATTCAGTCTCCTGCAAAGGAAGCTGATACTTGAATTGTACATTCCCCATGGTGAGATAAACAGAAATGAGAACAAGCTCTAAAAGGCATTTTGTACTTCCTGGAAACAGATGCTCCACTAGGTAAATTTAGTAGGTGGATCTGTTTATTATGTTGTCTTGTTAAATGCAATGTTATTGTTAATACCTCCTGTGAGTTTCAATACTTGATGCTGGTTATGCCACTTTACTGACTAGAGATGTAAGAAAGGAGGCTTAATGTGTTGCTATGGCAATGGATGCTCATGGAAGTAACAACAGAATAAGTAAGCAAGGCATTTTTTTTTGTTGTTGTTTTTCTCTCACACTACTATATTCACATCTGCTGTGCCTCTTCCCATGGAATTTTCCAGGCAAGAATACTGGAGTAGGGAGCCATTTCCTCCTCCAGGGGATCTTCCTAACCCAGGGATCAAACCCGCATCTCTTGCATCTCTTGCATTGGCAGGTGGCCTCTTTACCACTCATGCCACCTGGGAAGCCCTCCTTATACATATTTCCCTATATATTGAACACCTCTACCTAAACATCCTTCCAGTACCACAAACTCAAGGTATGCAAATACTATTTAAGTGGCTGTCCTAGTATTTCTAAATTTGTAGTTTCTCTGTATGCTCTGGATTATCTGCTGCAACCACCTGCCATACGAGGTGTTAATCTTGAATACAAATTCTTGACTCTTCTTTCTCTCCTCCATAAATTCAAGCATCACAACAGCCCTCCTATTTATTTACCAGCCATGGTGTGAAATCTTAATTGTGGTGTAGCTGACTGTCCACAGATCACTGGGAACAAAAACAGACCACGGGAGGTCAGCCAGAAACTGTTCTTAGGTGATGTCCACTAGAGCAAAAAGCAACCCCCCTGGTGGCTCAGATGGTAAAGAACTTGCCTGCAATGCAGGAGACCTGGGTTCAATCCCTGGGTAGGGAAGATCCCCTGGAGAAGGGAATGGCAACCCACGCCAGTATTCTTGCTTGGAAAATTCCATGGACCGAGGAGCCTGGTGGGCTACAGTCCATATGGCTGCGATGAGTCAGACATGACTGAGCAACTAACACTTTGAATACTAGGGCAAAGTGAAGGTATCAAGCAATTATCTGGTAAGACAGTGTAGACAGTCAAACCAGATTACACATTCCTCACTCCTCAATCTTATTTTTCCATTACTGGACCAGAGTTACCAGCAAAAGGTACAAAATTTTCAATTCACACTACTTCCATAGGATTCTGTCTTGATCTGACTCACTCACTAGACCCACTGCTCCTCTCAGGGACAAAACTAAAAGGGTATTTCTCAAGCTAGCAAGGTATAATCTAACATCTAAAAAGATTGTTTTGGGGTACATGTGTCTTTTTGAATTATGGTTTTCTCAGGGTGTATGCCCAGTAGTGGAATTGCTGGGTCATATGCTAGTTCTATTTTTAATTTAAGAAACCTCCATACTGTTCTCCAAATACCTGTCGACAGATGAATAAAAAAGATGTGGTACATATACATATTGGAATATTAGTCATTAAGTTACTCGGCCAAAATTGGGTCAGTTATAGACATGTGGATGGACCTAGAGACTGTCATACAGAGTGAAGTAAGTCAGAAAAATAAATATTGTGTATTAACCCATATATGCGAAGTCTAGAAAAATGGTACAGATGAACCTATTTTCAGGGCAGGAATAGAGACAGAGGACAGACCTGCGAATGGGAGGGAAGCAGGAGCAGGATGACTTGGGAGGCTGGAGCTGGCACATATACACTGCCATGTGTAAAACAGCTCACCAGTGGGAACCTGCCCTAACAGTACTGGAAGCTCGGCCCAGCGCTCTGTGATGCCCGAGATGGGTGGGAAGGGATGAGGTGGGAAGGAGGTCCAAGAGGAGGGGATATATGTGTACACAGAGCTGATTCACTTCGTTGCACAGCAGAAACCAGCAATACTGGAAAGCAACTATACCCCAATTAAAAAAAAATGGTTATGTTGTTGAAGTATAGATGGTTTACAGTACTGTTAGTTTCAGGTATAAAAGTGATCCATTTTATATATTTATTTTTTCAGATTATTCAGATTTTTCAGATTATTTTCCACTATAGGTTATTACAAGATTCTGAGTAGAGTTCCCCGTGCTTGTTGCTTATTTATTTTATCTATAGCAGTTTATATCTGTGAATCTCAACCTCCTAATTTATCCCTACCCCTACCTACCTTTCCCCTTTGGTAACCATTAGATTTGTTGTCCATGTCTGATAAGCCTTAAATAGCTTACAATCAAATTGTTCTGTCATCAAAGTCATTACTAAATGTGTTTTATGATGGATCCAAGGCATATTTAAATTTATATCACAAGATGTCCAGGTCGTCATCTTCTCTTGTCTCAGAATTGCAATTAAGATTCCAAACTAAGGACATAACCTACTGTGTAAGTCTTTAATGAGACTAGTTAGTGAGCCAGCAATGGTGGCAGCCACTTCAAAAACATCAATATGATAAGAAATAGGAAGGAGACATTGTATTAATATTATTGGGGAGTGTGAAGCTAATAGACAAGCTCTGAGTACTTTTGTGTGGGGAAGGACAAAGTATGCTTTTCCCTTCTTAACTGAAAAAAAAAAAAAGTGGAGGGGGGAGGGGCGGGAACTAGCATCTATTCTCTGAAAAGTAGGCTAGCAGAACCACTAAGGCTACATTTTTTAAGTGTTTTAAAAAAGAAAAGCACATTCTCTTGCATTTGGTTATGAAATGCAGGATAGGGCAGACTGAGCAGGTGAGCGAGAGTGTGGGTGGATCACGTAGATGGTTAGAGAACTCTGGAATGAGGGGAGAGGACTGGGAGGCTGGGAAGTAAAAGTTTCTAGGACGAGTGATGGATTACATACAGTGGGTGAAGGGAGAGGGGAGCATACAGTTGATGTCCCTGAAAGGAGAGAAGGTAGGGGTGAGTTGGTAAGCAGGGTGCTTGGGAGAGAAGAAACAAGGGTGATTTGGTTTGGGAAACAAAGGCTATAAAAAGCAGCAGCTGAGCTGGAATACAGTTCGATAGGATTGTCTTATCTACTTTGAGATTGTGACGCAGTGTAGAGTTTAGTGGGAAAATGATTGGCATTGAATAAGGTACTCATGTCCCTGAATTTTGGATTTTTTTAAACTATGATTCATGCAGCTGCTGAAGACTAAAGTAAAGAATTTTGGAAACGTGAGTCACAGTGAAGGTGTGTGATGCAGTGAGAGGCTTCCTAGATTTGGAAGCAGAGGAAAGAGGCTTGCATTTGGGACAGCCTAAAGTTTTTAAGAAAGAGGAAAAGAAACATACATTGTGATTGTGGTGGCTTCTATTTCTTGGACAAGGACGTGTCGATCATTGTGCTACATGCTTTGTACGTATTGCTTTATACGTACTGTTCTCATAATACAAAGAGGAACAGGTGCTATTTGTATTATAATTTTCCAGATAAGAAAAAGAAGGCCTAGAGAGGAAACGAAAAGGTCACACAGCAAAAATGAAGCCAGAATATAAACCATCATCTGTCCTACTCCAAAGACTGAACCACCCACACTATACCACTTTGCCTTTTAGACATCAAACAGAAAAATCCAAGAAGGCGGGAACTAAGTGAAAATGGTGCCAGGTATAAGGTTATATGGGCTTCCCTCGTGGCTCAGATGGTAAAAGAATCTGCCTGCAATGCAGGAGACTTGGGTTCAACCCGTGGATTGGAAAGATCCCATGGAGAAGGGAATGGCAACCCACTCCAGTATTCTTGCCTGGAGAATTCCACGGACACAGGAGCTTGGTGGGCTATAGCCCATGAGGTCGCAAAGAATTGGACACAACTGAGTGACTAACGCTTTCACTTTTTCACAACATACAGTCCTGTACCTGTGTTATCATTCAGACACAAACTAGGCTCGAGTATTACACAGAAAAGAATGTATGATCAACTACACAATTTGCAAAGTCAAGATAAAGTCAAGTGCTACAGAAAAGTAGAATTATTCTAATAACACTATATAGAAATGTCTTCCGTAGATTCTCCACCACATTCATTATAATATACATCTTCTTCAACGACACCCTCAGCACAGACACAGTGATGAATATCAGATAAGGTAGGATTATTACTAGTGCATAAGTAATAAGATATTAAAATTAGTTTGAACTCAGATGAGAATTTCCAAAGGTAGATCACAAATTCACACATATTATATCAGAAACAGTTGTCAGAGTGAAGAAAAGAAGGATTTGTGGAGCTGGATTTCTGCAAGTCCTATTATAAGGTGGCGAGTCCCGCTTCCACCCCGTGGGATGGGTGTGGTGCAGGGGGGGTCTCCTCCCTTGCCTTAAGCCTCCTCAAAAGTTGATTCTTAGTGGAAACGGGTACAGACATATCCAAATGTCCTTTGTCTGGGCTTTCTCTCTCCGGAAACTTGATCTGGATCCTAGGGAAGAGGAACTGCTTTTGTTCCACTTCATTAAGATGACCATTGGATCAGAAAAAATGATCCTGCACAGAAATGAGAGTGAAAGAGCAGCAGACTGAAACCAGCCACCTC
Source organism: Bos taurus (assembly GCF_002263795.3). Taxonomy (NCBI): domain Eukaryota; kingdom Metazoa; phylum Chordata; class Mammalia; order Artiodactyla; family Bovidae; genus Bos; species Bos taurus. The sequence goes on from NC_037339.1 coordinate 17,231,536, forward strand.
CTGAGTGGCAGCCTGTGAGCCCAGGGCTCACAGAGTCACTTACAGGAATTAAAAGGAGAAGGGTAGCGACATCTAATCCTAGAGGTATTATGGATGGAGATCTTTCTGCCTAGGGCCTGGAGTCCAAAAGGAGACTCTTGATAGAACATCAGAGGCTGCCAGAGGGCTTCCTGAACTAGCAGAGCATGTGATGAGGACAGGAGGTGTCATTCTGTTGCTAGAGTCTGGGGTGTCATAGTCACCCCTATTGCAAAGCTTGATGATTAGATGTCGATCATGTTTCTCCAACTAAAAGATACTTCTCTGCAGGTCCCTCTCAAGTAAGGGCTTTAGTCTGTCAATAAGCATTTAACGAGCATTCATCAATGGGCTAGGTTGCCTGAGAGATTATGAGAAAAAGATAGCATGGGTTTCAGTCCCAAGTGGAGGACAGGAAAGCCAAGTGAGGGATTGTATGATAGACCCAATGTGGTCAAGAGTCAGCGCTGAGGTCCTGCAACCTGCCCTTCAGTCCAGGACTCCTTCAGGTCTGTGTGATGGTTTTCTACTAGAGAGGACCTCAGGACCTAGAGAAAGTATCTTCCATGAAAACAGACCCAGTTCATTGATGGAGGTGCTTTGTTATTGAGGTTGAGGAGGACTTTTTCTCTCATAGAAACTGAAATACATTCAGAGAAAGCCTGCCAATCTGAGGTTACATGGAGACTGCAAACAGTGCCCATCACTCCCTTCTTCGGGATAACCTAGGGGCTCTCTTTGGACTGTCTCCATTGGAAGCAGGTGTCTGCTTTTTCCTCTACAGGTTGCAGAATCCTGTTCTTGACTCCTCATTCACTCACCCAAAGCAGCCACCTTCAGTCATTTGACCTTTCGAATCCTTGGTAACGGAACTGGTTAGCTGCCTATCTTTATTAAAGTCTGCCCTAGAAGCAGAACCTTCACAAGGGGCCAAAGGAGAACTAAGAACTCTTCTAAAGGACCACTTTAACGCTCATTTAATTTGTCTAACAATTTTAAGTCCCCTGCATTTGTTGAATTCGAGCAGCGTGCCATGTGTGGAAGGCCCTCGGCTCTTTATCATCCAGGGCTGTAGTAGGAGCCATGAACAGTTTATAGTTAAACCCTTCACTTGGTCTTAAGTGAGCTTTTGTGCCTCTATAACAGGCCTGACATTCTGGGAAAACTCTCACTCCCCTTCTCTGGTTTAGAGACTCAGCTGGACATTGAATATTCTATCCGCCTACTGATTTCTATTTTCCTGATACTTGCTACTTAGTGGAAACAAAGGCCACTGCTGGGCAGTGACCCTCTGTTTCAGCCTATAGTTCACAGGCAGTTGATCTTGTTCTGAAGGTGGACTTTCATCACTGCCTAGTGCTATCCATGTGGCGGCACTGACAACCTGCTCCACCACTGTCCTTTCTCACACCAAGACCTTGCCTTCTCTATTTTTTTAAGAAGCAGATGACTGAGCTGAGCCATGGAAGGGGGTTCAGATGAGGCTCAGCAAAGTCTTACCGTAGGGCACCTGTGGGCAGACCTTTGTTGGGTGACTGTTGGGTGCTTTCTCACAGGGGGCAGTGGCTCAGATGGTAAAGAATCTGCCTGCAAAGCAGGAGACCTGGGTTTGATCCCTAGGTTGGGAAGAGCCCCTGGAGAAGGGAATGATAACCTGCTCCAATATTCTTGCCTGGAGAATCCCATGGACAGAGGAGGCTGGCAGGCTACATGATGTTGCAAAGAGTTGGACATGACAGAGAGACTTTCACTTGCTCATAGCTCAGCCTGGGGAGGAAATTTCCAACTTCCTAAATTCTCAGTTTCTGTTTTGTCTGACAAAGGTTACATTAGATATGCCATTTGCATAATACTTTAATTTTTAAAAAAAATGTATTAATGATCATATGCTATTCTTGAGAGGCAGAAAAGAGGAAGCATTAGTTTGGGAGAGCCAGACAACAGGGTAGTGACTTGCATAAGTTCATGTGATTCGTAAAGGGAACGCTGAGATGAGAATTCATTTTCTAACCAGAGTCTACCTGAGACGGTAACCATATTCCTATCTTCTACTGCCAACACACATTAAAAAATAAAGCAAAACATTTTATAAGGAATTGTTGTTGTTTAGTCACTCAGTAGTGTCTGACTCTTTGCGACCCCATAGACTGTAGCCCGCCAGGCTCCTCTGTCCATGGGATTCTCCAGGCAAGAATACTGGAGTGGGTTGCCATTTCCTTCTCCTTTATAAGGAATAGGTTTCCTTTTTTGAGTTACAAGTATGAGAGAGATCTAAATGGTTGGTGACTTGCCTTTTCTTAGATTTTAATTGACAACTGAGAGGCTAGTTCTAGCTTTCACTAGTACTTAGAAAACATTTGTGCATTCTCTGTGATTTATAAGACAATGGAGGAAAGTGTGTACATTACGTAAGTCTGATCTGTCAAGTAATAACAGCCTAGGAATGTAACCTGACATTTTTCAAGCATGAATTCTGCAAGGGCTTTGCTGGGAGAAAAGCCCAAGGACTGCTCTCTCTGTGACTTAACTCTAAGAATACTTTGAGGGTTAATATCAGATACAGTATATCCTTTGTTCCTTGATCTCATGACAAATGAACTATTTTCCCCTTACTGGGCCCCTTTTTAGGAGTTTTCCTGAGTCACTTCTGATGTGGGTAAGACCTAGGATGGCATATGCTAAGAATACATGGTCCATATGTCCCTGACGTTTTCTTTTTCTAAATTGTTTGGAGGTTTACCTTTTTATCTCCCTGTGTATTAGTTATTGAAATAGAGTAACAGATAAATAAAGTAATAAAATAACTAATTTTATTAGTTAAATTTTTATTATATATTTTTAAAATTTAATTTAAAATTTTGTTAATTGGAAATAAAATAGCTAATTATTAATTAACCTTTCCCTTCTCTAGGGGACCTTCCCAACCCAGGGATCAAACCCAGGTCTCCCATATTTCAGGCAGATTCTTTACCAGCTGAGCCACCAGGGAAGCCCAAGAATACTGGAGTGGGTTGCCATTCCCTTCTCCAGGGGATCTTCCTGACCCAAGAATTGAACTGGGGTCTCCTGCATTGCAGGCGGATTCTTTACCAACTGAGCTACCAGGGAAGCCTGAAATAAAAACAAATAATCAAACCCCCCAAAATAGACATTTTATCACACATTTAAGGATGCATCCAAATTAAAACAGGACTTTTTAATGTACAGTGCTGAGGTATAGTCTGGTTACTTTTGACTAACTTTCCACTAGTCTTACCGATTACTGCTCAATTTAACCTCAGTCTTCCTTATGCTGATTTAAGGAGAACATTTACGTTTCTCAAGGGATTAAGGATGGAGGCTCACTGGGGTTCCGATGCACTGCTGCGGCCTAGTTAGTTCAAGCTCATTTACCTGAAAAAAAGCTATACCCCCATCTTTAACTACCTACCTGAAAATTATTAGAAAGAAAACATCAAATGCCTCTTCGTCTACTTTCCACTTTGCCTCCTCTGCACCTACTGTGCTGCCCACCAAGAAAGATCCCTGCTCCTTCTTCCCGGCTCCCCAGTGCCAGCAGGCTCTTCTTCCTTGTGGGCACCCCCCCCCACACACACACACAGCCACCAAGACACAGATGATGGTTTTATCTGAAATGAGACTCTGCTAGGATAACACCTGCCCGATTTGGCCTCTCGGTTATTTGCTATTTAATCTGAATTAAATTATTTGATCAGAGTGAACAAGAATCACCCGTGGTGAGTGTGGGTGGTTAAAAATTGAGAAGAGTGGACTGACTCCCAGAGATGCCAGCCAGTCACTGCTGAGTGGGGACCTGAAAGCAGTGGGCTGGCAAAGAAATTGACTTGGGTTTTTCCACATCATGTTATGGAAAAACCTGAACCATCTTTTTGGCCATCCCACTGCAACTGTAAACAGCTGGTCAGCGAATGCTAGAGCATATGTTGGGGGTAAATCTTTCAGAAACTCTGCTTTATGCTTCCCAGGTTTGCACTCTGGTTTTTCATCCACTACTAAACAATTTCAAGTATACTTGAAGAGATAAGAATGAATTTTAAACATCAAAAGAGGATTACTAAGGAATATTGATAGTACACTATTTGAAAAGGTGCTATTTCAGGCTTGCCAATGTTTTCCCTGTTATTGCACAACTAACTGAAAACTTTTAGGTAAGATGACTTCTAATTACTTTTTAGTGGTAAAGACTTTGTATTTTCTTTTTTTGGGAACAGGTATCTGAAGATCATTTGTAGAATGTTAGCATTTATGTTAGGTAAGTACACATACACTTGGATCAAATATCCCTTGAATTTAAACATGAAGTATTTTACATGGGTTAAAAATTGCAGAAATTTTTGTATTTTTTTAATTCTTAGTTTGTGTGTTTTTTATATATTTAAAGTCATCCTTGAAAGCGATTCTTCATGTAAGGACTTCATATAAATGCTATATGTGCAAATTTGGTGGCAGAGTGGTAAAGAATTCTCCTGTCAATGCAGGAGACATGGGTATAATCCCTGAGTTGAGAAGATACCCTGGAGTAGGAAATGGCAACCCACTTCACTATTCTTGCCTGGGAAATCCCATGCACAGAGGAGCCTGGCGGGCTACAGTCCATGGGATCTCAAAGAGTCGGACATGACTCAGCAACTGAGCATGAACCATTATTAACCAAACAAATAAGAGGGATTCAGGTGAAATAAGAATCATTGGAAGCAGAAGAAAATGTTGAATAAAATTAGCCAGTTGTCTCACAAATCCTCATACAGGTAAGAGGAGATGAGTACTATAATGCCTACCCCATCTCTGTGTATCCTTAGGACAGTCACAGCTTTGTTATTATTTGGTTATCTCATCTCTAACATGGAGGTGCAAAAAGACCTTAGCTTTAGAGCAGGGCTCTTTTTAATAAATAATACTGTCCAGAGATTTCTAACTTCCCTGAAGAATGGCTTTTTTGAGCTGTTTTCTTCAAACTTTACTGGGAGTCCCCTTACATAAATGAGTATATCCAGGATTATCAACCAGAGTATCATGACAAGCTTGCACTGTGACCAGTTGTGTTGTATGTAGCAAATGATTTATTATCAGAAGTGAAAAACCATAGTTTTAAATAATTTCCATCTTTAAATTAGAGCAGATTTAAGCTTTGTCATAGAATAATAACTTGTCTTTCAAAAGCTCGTCAGTCAGGTTCTAATTTGCTTTCCAAAGTAGTTTGAAGGAGTTGAACTTAAAGACACCCTATAGGAAATCTATTAGAAAACAGGCTGTATGATCAAGGCTGTAGCTCAAAGTGAATCCTTGTAAGTTATTACCCTATTTTATGTGGGGGTTCCATACTTTTGTAACCTAAGTGTTCCCTCTATTAAGGAGCACTCCGAAGTGCGTGCATGAGTATGCAGTAGTCACTCAGTCGTATCTAACTCTTTGCAACCCCATGGAGTGTAGACTGGTCTTTAAATCACCTGTGTTAGAATTTCCTGGAGTGTTTGTAAAAATACTCACTCCTGGATATCAGTTCAGACAATGAATCATGCTCTCTAGGGGTTGTACCCAGGAATCTGCATGTTCAATAAATTCCTCAGGTGCAGACTGTATTTTAAAACTCACTGCCATGGTCTATCGTCTTGCATTTCTGCACTGTAACTTTCTTACACCCGCCTCACTGTGCCTCTCCCCAGTTATCGATCATCATCTCAAAATGCTGGACAGAATGCTAATAGAATGTTTATCCTGCCATAGAGATGCCAACATAAAAATAAACACTGAGCTGTCAACACCTGGCTGACAGTGTCTTTACTTTTCACAACATAAGTTCAGATTGAGAAGTGAAATATTATCAGCATCACAGACACTATTATTAATACATATCCCCTCATTCACCTCCTTCCCCCAAGATAATAACTATTGTGAATCTTCTTGCCATAAATGACCTTGCCTGTTTTTGACTTTTAAATAAAATTGAATCATGTGGTATGTCATCTTTTGTTTTTGGCTTCCTTTACTTAATGTTCTGTTCATAAGATTGATTTGTGTTGCATGTAGCAGTTCATTCATTCCAATTACTATATAATACCTATAAATTTATAATTTATCCATTCTGCTGTTGATAGACATGTTTTCATTTTTATTTTAGTCTGGATTTGTATAGTGCTGAATAGTGCTATGAATATCTTATCTGTTTAAAAAGTGAAAGTAAAAGTTGCTCAGTCGCGTCCAACTCTTTGCAACCCGGTGGACTATATATTCCATGGAATTCTCCAGGCAAGAATACTGGAGTGGGTAGCCATTCCCTTCTCCAGGGGATCGTCCCAACCCAGGGATCGAACTCAGGTCTCCTGCTTTGCAGGTGGATTCTTTACCATCTGAGTCACCAGGGAAGGCCAACAATACTGGAGTGGGTAGCTTATCCCTTTTTCTAGTGAATTCCCGACCCAGGAATGTTTAGTTATATTTTGTTATTGAAAGAAGTTAAGGTTTCCCACTGTGATTGATAACTTTTACTTTTGTATTTTGCACCTTATGTCTTTTAAACCTATGTTAGTAGATGTATAACAATTAGAACTTATTAATTTTAGTAAGTCAAGCATGTGATATAGAGATATACACATATTATCTAGTGTAACCACTGAAAGAATGTGTAGCTCGTAAGCTAATAAAATGAACTAATAAAAATACTCAACATAGATAAGGAGAGAAAAAGAAGTGAAACAGAAAAAAAAATAGTAAACAATCCCAAGATGGTAAATATTAACCTCCATGTATCCCTGGTTGCATTATACCTGAAGGGACTAAGTCATTCAATAAAAGGATAAAGATTTTCAGAGCTCTATACTTTATACAAGAGACATATAATCATCATTTTGATAGTCAGAGATCCTGCAACCAGTCTATCTCCAAAAGACTGGTTCTAGAACCCATGGATACCAAAACATGCTGTTGCTCAAGTCTTATAATCAGCCTTCAATATGTGCAGGATTGTGCATTCAGTGATTCAACCCAGATCCTGAACCTCGTACACAGCCCACCATGGTTAAACCTGCAGATGGGGAACCAGGGAATGTTAGGGTCTAACTGTACTGTACATACAAGACACAAAATATTTAAAATCTTATTTTATCTGGTACTACAATCACATTAACTTCTTTCAGTTTTTCTTTGTATAGCATATCATTTTTCATCATTTCAATATTTTTATGTCCACTGTCAACTTATTTCCTGCTTCTTTGATGGTAATATATCATTTTTCAGCTGCTTTACAATAATTATTACTTTTTTTTTTTTGGTTTTTAACAGTTTGGGATTGCTTTCTTTGTATTTTCCCCTTAGATTTGTTAAACTTCCTGCACCTGTTTCTTGATGTATTCTATTAACATAAAAGCTTAGCCATTATTACTTTAAATAATTCTTGTGTCTCATTCTCTTTCATTTCTATTCTAGAACTCTTATATGTTAAATACATGATGGACTTTTCACTATGACTCTTATGAGTCTTATAATAGTCTCTATATTTTTCATCCATTTGGCCCTCCATATTTCATTCTAAATGTTAACTGACTTCCATTTGCTAATCTTCTCTTTTGTCCAATTTATCATTAAACCAATCTAGTTCTTAATTTTAGTTATTTAAATTATCAGTTCTATAATTTTAATTTGATTTTTTATAAGGTTATGTTTTCCTAATAAAATTCCCCATTTCTCATTTATTTTCTCAAATTTATAACACTTACTTTAATGTTCTTGTCTGACGACACTCCGTTTCTATTGTTGCTTTGCTTTTCTTTTGTCTTATTATTTTGTTCGGCTAGTAGTTTTTGAGTAAATTCCAGACATATGTTAGTAAACTTTTAGACAATCTGGATAACTTTACTTTTTCCAGAGAAGGTTATTCTATTCTTGTGTAAGCAGTAGAAAGGATAAGGTCATGCTAACCAATCAGAGACTGAGCTTACTCAAGTTAACTTCTTTGTAATTTTCTGTTTATTTCTGAGTAATCTTCACTTTTGGGGTTTAACTACCTAAGTGTCCTATCTGAGAGTTTAGGATATTTAACAAACTTTTCCTTTTTGGTATGCCCTGAACTCTAATTTTTGTCTTCCTGACACCATGAGTCTTAAAACCCTCACATATGTTTCAGAGTTTTGCTGTTTGGTTTCTTGTGCTGGGCAGTTTAAGAATTCAGCCACACCTCAGGGGAAACAGTGTCAAGTCTCAGAGTCAATTCGTTACACTTCTTTTCATTCTAAAAATTAGACCCTCACATCCTGGCTACTTTGACTTCCAACTTTTACCTCCTTTGCTCTGTGGAGTTGCCAAAAGTTCTGTTGACATTTCTACCTTTCAGTAGCAGCACCTCTATCTGATTATCAGTATCTCACTCCCAGCCAAGAATCAGAAAATACCTCAAAAGAATAAAACACCTCAACAGCACAGAAAATATTAGCTATTTCTGCAGTTACCTTCTCAAAATCTTTGTCATACTTCAGTTCAGTCACACAGTTGTGTCCAACTCTTTGCAACTCCACGGACCAGAGCACACCAGGATCCCTGTCCATCACCAACTCCTGGAGTTTACTCAAACTCATGTCCATCAAGTCGGTGATGCCATCCAACCATCTCATCCTCTGTCGTCCCCTTGTCCTCCGGCCTTCAATCTTTCCCAACATCAGTGTCTTTTCCAATGAGACAGTTCTTCACATCAGGTGGCCAAACTATTGTAGTTTCAGCGTCAACATCCATCCTTCCAATGAATATTCAGGACTGATTTCCTTTAGGACTCGTTGGATCTCCTTGCAGTCCAAGGGATGCTCAAGAGTCTTCTCCAACACCACAGTTGAAAAGTATCAATTTGTCGGCGCTCATTGGCACTCAGCTTTCTTTATAATCCAACTGTCACATCCATACATGACTACTGGTAAAACCATAGCTTTGACTAGATGGACCTTTGTTGGCAAAGTAATGTCTCTGCTTTTTAACATGCTGTCTAGGCTGGTCATAGCTTTTCTTCCAAGGAGCAAGTGTCTTTTAATTTCAAGGCTGCAGTCACCATCTGCAGTGATTTTGGAGCCCAAGAAAATAAAGTCTGTCACTGTTTCCACCGTTTCCCCATCTATTTGCCATGAAGTGATGGGACTGGATGCTATGATCTTTGTTTTCTGAATGTTGAGTTTTAAGCCAGAGTTTTCAATCTCCTCTTTCACTTTTATCAAGAGGCTCTTTAGTTATTCTTCACTTTCTGCCATAATGGTGGAATCATCTGCATATCTGAGGTTATTGACATTGCTCCCCATAATCTTGATTCCAGCTTGTGCTTCATCCAGCCTGGCATTCCGCATGATGTATTCTGCATATAAGTTAAATAAGCAAGGTGACAATATACAGCCTTGACATACTCCTTTCCCAATTTGGAACCAGTCTATTGTTCCATGTCCAGTTCTGTTGCTTCTTGACCTGCATACAGATTTCTCAGGATGCAGGTCAAGTGGTCTGGTATTCCTATCTCTTTCAGAATTTTCCAGTTTATTGTGATCCACACAGTCAAAGGCTTTTGTGTAGTCAATAAAGCAGTTGTTTTTCTGGAACTCTCTTGCTTTTTTGATGATCCAGCAGATGTTGGCAATTTGATTTCTGTTTCCTCTGCCTTTTCTAAATCCAGCTTGAACATCTGGAAGTTCTATCTGGAAGTTCACGGTTCATGTACTGTTGAAGCCTGGCTTGGAGAATTTTGAGCATTACTTTGCTAATCTATGAGATGAGTGCAATTGTGCAATAGTTTGAACATTCTTTCACATTGGCCTTCTTTGGACTAGAATGAAACCTAACCTTTTCCAGTCCTGTGTATGCTGCTGAGTTTTCCAAATTCCTGGCATATTGAATGCAGCACTTACACAGCATCATCTTTTAGGATTTGAATTAGCTCATCTGGAATTCCATCACTTCCACTAGCTTTGTTCATAGTGAGACTTCCTCAGGCCCACTTGACTTCGCATTTCAGGATGTCTGGCTCTAGGTGGGTGATCACGCCATCGTGATTATCTAGGTCATGAAGATCTTTTTTGTACAGTTCTTCTGTGTATTCTTGCCACCTCTTCTTGATATCTTCTGCTTCTGTTAGGTCCATACCAGTTCTGTCCTTATTGACCTCATCTTTGCATGAAATGTTCCTTTGGTATCTCTAATTTTCTTGAAGAGAACTCTGGTCTTTCACATTCTATTATTTTCCTCTATTTCTTTGCATTGATCACTGAGGAGGGCTTTCTTATCTCTCCTTGCTATTCTTTGGAACTCTAAATTCAAATGGGTATAGCTTTTCTCCTTTGCCTTTAGCTTCTCTTCTTTTCTCAGCTATTTGTAAGGCCTCTGCAGGCAATCATTTTGCCTTTTTGCATTTCTTTTTTTGGGGATGGTCTTGATCACTGCCTCTTGTACAATATCACAAACCTCCATCCATAGTTCTTTAGGCACTCTATCAGATCTAACCTCTTGAATCTATTTGTCACTTCCACTGTAAAAACATAAGGAATTTGATTTAGGTCATACTTGAATGGTCTAGTGGTTTCCCCTACTTTCTTCAATTTAAGTCTGAATTTGGAAATAAGGAGTTCATAATCTGAGCCACAATCAGCTCCTGGTCTTGTTTTTGCTGACTGTATAGAATTTCTCCATCTTTGGCTGCAAAGAATATAATCAATCTGATTTCGATGTCGACCATCTGGTGATGTCCATGTGTAGAGTCTTCTCTTGTGTTGTTGGAAGAGGGTGTTTGCTATGACCACTGTGTTCTCTGCAAAACTGTTAGACTTTGACCTTCTTCGTTTTGTACTCCAAGGCCAAATTTGCCTGTTACTCCAGGTATCTCTTCACTACCTACTTTTGCATTTCAGTCCCCTATAATGAAAAAGACATCTTTTTTGTGTGTTAGTTCTAGAAGGAAGGTCTTGTAGGTCTTCAAAGAACTGTTCAACTTCAGCTTCTTCAGCATTACTGGTGGGGGCATAGACTTGGATTACTGTAATAGTGAATGGTTTGCCTTGGAATCAAACAAATCATTCTGTTGTTTTTGAGATTGCATCCAAGTACTGCATTTCAGACTCTTTTTGACTATGATGGCCACTCCATTTCTTCTAAGGGATTTTTGCCCACAGTAGTAGATATAATGGTCAAATGAGTTAAATTCACCCATTGCAGTCCATTTTAGTTCACTGATTTCTAAAATGTCGATGTTCACTCTTGCCATCTCCTGTTTGACCACTTCCAATTTGCCTTGATTCATGGACCTGACATTCCAGGTTCCTATGCAATATTGCTCTCTACAGCATTGGACTTTAATTCCGTCACCAGTCACATCCACAATTGGGTGTTGTTTTCTCTTTGGCTCTGTCTCTTCATTTTCGGGAATTATTTCTCTATTGATCTCCCATAGCATATTGGGCTCCTACCGACCCGGGGAGCTCACCGTTCAGTGTCCTATCATTTTGTCCTTCATGCTCTTCATGTTAGTCATACTAGTTTTTGCCTCTTTTTTGTTTTTGTATGGTCCAACCCTCTATACCCTGATGAGTTCTGAATTTTTTTTTAATCTGAATTTTGCCACTTCTGTGAGTGGCAGCATTAGTCTACCACACTCATCCCATCACAGTCGTAAAAGCAAAAGATAGACCAGTTACACTTACGCAAGGTCACAAGTAAAATGTCCACATAAGTAACTGTAGGGAAAGGCAGTCTCATGCATGCAGTGACTCACCCCCTATTCAAGCACATGAGAATGGACCTTGGGTCCTGAACAGTTTCTTATTGAAAGAGTCCTCATAGACTGTGGACTCATAGTCCTACCTTAGGTAGGACTGTCTTTCCCAGTTTCAAACTCAGTATGTGCTCCTTTGCCTTCCTTAAGCATGTGCGTCACATGGCACCTAGCACACCCCACTATTATATCTGTCCCCAGAGGGGAGAGGACAGTGTCCTTCTGGTGCCCCACCAGAGTGGAATATCCAGACTAATTGCCTTTTGTTTAAAAGAAAATCTTACTGAGTATAGTTGCTTTATCATGTTGTTAGTTTCTGCTGTACAGCAAAGTGAATGAGCTCTATGTTTACATATATTCGCTTTTTTGGATTTCCTTCCCATTTAGGTCATGACAGAGCACTGAGTAGAGTTCCCTGTGCTGTGCTGAAAGTTGCTGAGAGGGACTCACTGCCTATAGGGGAACCAGTGCCCACTACTGAAGCTGAACTTGCTCTCTCTCCTCTATGAGAGGAAAGTGCTTTCCATCCAGGGCTTGACTGCATTATTCTCCTTGGCAATTCTGATGCCACTGTGCAGGGGACAGAGGCATGCAGATTTCTAGCCTTGATAATGGGCCACTTGGTCAACAATAATCCTGTAGTGCATGCAAGCTTAGTTGCTCAGTTGCGTCTGACTCTTTGTGACCCCATGGACTGTAGCCCGCCAGGCTCTTCTGTCCATGGAATTTCCCAGGCAAGAATACTGGAGTGGGTTGCCATTTCCTTCTCCAGTGGATCTTCCTGACCCAGGGATTGAACCTGTTTACTGCCTTGCAGATGGATACTTTACTGCCTGAGCCACCAGGGAAGTTCAATCCCATCGTAATGCCAAATATATATTAGTCTTTTGCTCATTGTTCCTGTTATCTACTGCTGCATCCCAATCCTGAATGATTCAGACCAAGAACAATCATTTATTTTGCTCACAAACTTTCAATTTGGACAACACTTTAAAAGGAAAGTTTATCTCTGCTCTATGCAGCATGAGCTGAGAGACTGAAGGGTAAGGGTCATTCAGTGACTGGAGGCTATTTGAACACTTACTCACTCATATCTGGAAGCTGATAATGGGCTACTCTTTGGAACCTCAGGTAGGATAATTACAAGAACAACTGTATGTGATTTTTCTATATGATTCTTCGTTTTCTTACAGAATGTTTCTGGGGTTCTATGAATACCCCCAAATATAGGAAATATAAGCTTCCATTCTTTAAAGGCCTCAGCTGAAAAACTATTACAGCATAACTTCTGCCATATTCTATTAGTCCATATTCAAGAAAAGGGGACATGGACTCCACATTCTTAATGGGAGGAGTGTTAGGTATTTTTGAATTATGTTTTAAAGTACTCACATTCATTGATCCACTTAATTATTGTATGTACTTAAATGTGCCCTGTACTGTGTTGGGAATACAGTAATGCAAAAAATGTATCAAGTTTCTTCCCTCATAGTAGAAATAGAAAATTAAAACACATAAATCTACCCTATACTTTTGAATGGTTATATAAGGCAATGGAGAGTAATGATCAGGTTGAAAATTTTAACAGACAGTAACTGCAAAGTGTCTCATTGAAATGGTCACATTTAATCAGATGCCTGAATGAAGACTTGTAAGATCTAGAGCAGGAACTTGACAGGAATAGGGGATGGAAAAGAAAACTGTACTGAAGGGAAAATGAAGTTGGGATGTTTGAGGAGTGGCTGAAGTAGGTAAGCAGAGTTGTGAGTGGCTGGAAAGAAAATCAAAGACATTGGCAGGGCTGGGCATGTAATGTCTTAAAGATTGTTCTAAGGAATATGAATTTTCTTTTGAGTACTGTGGGATGACATAGATGGGTTTTAGATAAAGGTTAACAGATTATTATTTGTGCTTTAAAAAATCATTCTGCCTGCTGTGTAGATTGAGCAGAGAGTGGCAAGAAGGAGATGTTAGGGGGCAAGAGATAAAGTTAACTTGGATGGTCACAACAGAGTTGGTTAAAAGTAGGTGGATTCACAGTATGTTGTAAAGGTAAGTGAAGTGAAAGTTGCCCAGTTGTGTCTGACTCTTTGCAACCCCATGGGCTCTACAGTCCATGGAATTCTCCAGGCCGGAATACTGGAATAGGTAGCCTTTCCCTTCTCCAGGGGATCTTCCCAACCCAGGGAAGAACATGTTTGGAAGGTAAAGCTTACTACTATCCAGTGGAATGGATATGTACTATGCCAGGAACAGAAGAGAATATTATAATATTTGCAGTTTTGCTCTCAGCAACAAGGTGAATTGTGATGCCTTTAACGAGATGAAAAAAGAGTAGGAAAGAGTGGGGTATAATTTAGGAGTTCTTAAATACGTTATGTTTGAGCTTGCTATTAGGTATTCAAATGCCAAAAAGGTAATTGAGTATATAGGCATAGAATTTAGGGGAGAGGTCCACATTAGGATTAGAAATGTGGAGTCCTCAAGCTGTAAATGATATATAAAGTCATTGAGCTAGATAAGAATCACCAACAAAGTAAGTGCAGACAGGAAGGAAATAAAAATTAAACACAAAATTTTTCAATTCATTAAAATGAAACATTTTAGATCACATTTTTTTAAAGAATAAAGCTTAGAAGGGAAGAATTTGAGTCATAAATTCTAAGAATATTACCCTTATTATTATTCTCAGAAAGATTAAAAAAAAATAAGGCAGAGAATATTAACATCCTGGGACCATAATCAATGGACAGAGAGCACTATGGGAGACTGAATCACATCACGCTCTGCCTCTTATTTACTGAAAGCAAGAATTTCCAAGGATATCTAATTTCCCAGAAATTTAACCTTTCATCTTAACTGGGCTATACATGGAGTACATAACATTAATTTATTCTATAAAATAGATTAGAAAACATGAAAATTTTTTCTTGCAGTGTAAATAGAATCACTAGCTTTATGTTAACTAATCTAAAACAATACAAATAATGTAGACCTTCTGATACTCAGAAGACTGAATCTTCAGGACTCTTCTTACAGTCCTGCCCCCATTGTAACTCTAGCAGATTCCAGACCAAATGCATATGAGAAATGTGATATCTTCAATTGAAAAAGAGAAGAGAGCCAAGCACTGAGCCCAGAGAACGTTCAATAATTAGAGCTCATGAATAAGAGGTGAATCGTTACAGGTAACTGAGAATTAGAAATCAGTGAAAAATGAGGAAAAAATATACAGTTTGATGCCTTAGAAACCAAGTTAATAAACTGTCTTCAACAAGAAGGTAGTTATTATGCTGAAATAAAAGGAGAAATAGAAGTTGGCTATTAGATTTGGCAAGACAGGTAACATTGTTAAGTATAATCTTGGTAGACTTTGGGGACAGTGTTGTGACTGGCATAGATAGAGGAGTGAATCCCTGCAGAGAGGTAGAGACATTGAATACAGACAACTGTTTCCAGGAGATCTACTATAAAAGAAAAGCTGAGACTAGAGAGTTGTAGGAGGAAAACATAGAGCCTAGGAAAGTTTTATGATATTTACCACAGCATATTTGTATACTGTTGGGAATGACCCAGAAGAGAGAAGGAAGTTGATGATGTAAAAGACTGAAGGACAGGTGTAGGTGCCATGTCTTAAATAGGAAAGAGGACATGGATTTAGTGTACAAGAGGTTGCCTTTAGACGGAAACAAACACCTCACTCATGTTAGGAAGGAAGACTAGGTGAGGTGGGTAGTCATATAGGTTTGGTGGTAGAAAAATGAAGGAGTTTTCTTTTAATTACTCTGATTTTATCTCTAAAATAGGAAGCAATTGTGATCTAAGGGGATTATGAGATAAAGGGGTCTATAACGTTTGAGGAGAGAACAGGAATGAAACAGTCCCCCGGAGAAGAGAATGCATTAACTAGGACAGAGGGGTTCTGAGAGGCAGTGTTCACAGGGCTGGGGTACTTTCCAGTGAGCAAGAGGGAAAGAAAATCTCCAGAGAACAAGAAAGTCTTCGGAGTTCTACAGAGCACAATGGAAAGATTTGAGAGTGCAGTAAAGATGCCTGAAATATGGTACATTCAAATTATAGAAGATGATAAAGCAGTTGAAGAAAATGAAATTATACATATACTATGCCAACATGCACACATCTGAAAAATATGTTAAATGAAAAAAAAAAAAGCAAGTTGCAAAGAGACTTAACTATTTTATAATTATTATTTTTTTTAATTTTATTTTTAAACTTTACATAATTGTATTAGTTTTGCCAAATATCAAAATGAATCTGCCACAGGTATACATGTGTTCCCCATCCTGAACCCTCCTCCCTCCTCCCTCCCCATACCATCCCTCTGGGTCGTCCCAGTGCACTAGCCCCAAGCATCCAGTATCGTGTATCGAACCTGGACTGGCAACTCGTTTCTTACATGATATTTTACATGTTTCAATATCATTCTCCCAAATCTTCCTACCCTCTCCCTCTCCCACAGAGTCCATAAGACTGATCTATACATCAGTGTCTCTTTTGCTGTCTCGTACACTGGGTTATTGTTACCATCTTTCTAAATTCCATATATATGCGTTAGTATACTGTATTTATGTTTTTCCTTCTGGCTTACTTCACTCTGTATAATAGGCTCCAGTTTCATCCACCTCATTAGAACTGATTCAAATGTATTCTTTTTAATGGCTGAGTAATACTCCATTGTGTATATGTACCATAGCTTTCTTATCCATTCATCTGCTGATGGACAACTAGGTTGCTTCCATGTCCTGGCTATTATAAACAGTGCTGCGATGAACATTGGGGTACACGTGTCTCTTTCCCTTCTGGTTTCCTCAGTGTGTATGCCCAGCAGTGGGATTGCTGGATCATATAAGGTTTTATATAAACTAAAAATCACTATCTTGTTTAGAGATAGCTATGTTACTCTACAGATACAAAACATTTAACTTGAAAAGAGTCACACTGAATTTACCATAACACACATCACTCTGTGGGAGAAGGCAAGAATGGAAAAAAAGTGCACTTAAACTCCTTTTCTTCATTTATAAAATCAAAAACATACATTATTAAAAATGTAAATTTATATAGCAACGATGGAGAATAGCATGACTATTCCTTAAAAAGCTAGTAATCAAGCTACTGTATGATGTGGCAATCCCACTCTTGGGCATATACCCTGAGGAAACCATAATTGCAAAAGACATATGGATCCCAATGTTCATTTCAGCACTGTTTACAATAGTTAGGACATGGAAGCAACCTAGATGTCCACTGGCAGATGAGTGGATAAAGAAGAAACGGTACATGTATACAGTGGAATATTACTCAGCCCTCAAAAGGGATGAAATTGAGTCAGTTGTTGTGAGGTGAATGAACCTAGAGACTGTTATACAGAGTGAAGTAAGTCAGAAAGAGGAAAAAAAAGTATCATATATTAATACATATATATGGAATCTAGAAAAATGGTACTGACAAACCTAGCTGCAGGGGAGGAATAGAAACACAGACATAGAGAATGGATTTTGGACACAGCAAGGGAAGGAGAAGATGGGATGAATTGAGAGAGTAGCATTGAAATATATACATTACTATGTGTAAAACATCAATAGCTAGCAGAAAGTTGCTGTATAATACAGAGGGAGCTCAGCCTGGTGCTCTGTGATGACCTAGAGGAGTAGGGTGGAGTGGGGTGGGGTGGGAGGGAGGGGATATATGTGTACTTGTGGCTGATTCATGTTGTCGTATAGCAGAAACCAACCCAACACTATAAAACAATTACATTCCAATTAAAAATACATTAAAAAATCATACATGTATAGGTATATGTTGGACACGACTAAAGTGACTTAGCATAGGTATATGTTTACTGCATTATTTTGGTATGTTTAGAAAAAGGAAATAAGGATAAAGATGCAAAAAAATTTAATAGCACATCCAAACAAAAAAAATGAGCATTTCTATTAGTAAAATCAAAGCAGCTATGTTATTTGAGGAAAACTTAAAGGATATATAATTACTATTGAGTTATTTGGGGCCCTGAGCTTAAGCAGCAGAGTTCTAAAAGCAAAGTTGTTTTGTCCATTTCCCATTTCTATTTATTCTACAATTCAAGTTGCCTCTCACATCCACAATGTTTTTTAATCAAGAATTACTTGATTAGAACAAAGATTCCCCTTTCTTTTAGAAGTATTTAGTGTTTGTCTTCTTTCTAGTTGAGAACTTTGACTTACACAGTTTTGGAATTCATCTAATATGTTAATATTAGGTAAGAGGAGAACCAAAGTGGTATTCCGGCACAAAGAAGTTAAGAGAGCCCAGATACTTTATGATCTTTTCAGTGCCTGTAAAGACCTTATGTAATTTACCACAAGTCCCCAGAAAGAAGATGTGATATCCTGATGAAATGTCTCAAAAGGCTGCATAAAGGATGAGAGAGGATTACATGTGTCTTTAAAAATCTTCTATATTATGTCTCAGTAAATAGATATGTCAAGGACTGCTGAATACAAATGGCTGCTAAGGGATCTACCTGTATATGGACCTGCTTCATCTCCAAAAACAAAACAGCAAATCCAAATAATGTCTCACCTCCCACTCAGATTTCCAATTAGGGAAAGACCCTGCTTCAGCCTGCCTGCTGATCTACCATGCAGACTGATCCCAGTATCACCTATCAAATAGCCTGTTAGTTCTTATCAGGTAATCACTCAGCTTTTATCCAGAAGTGTGTGTGTGAGAGAGAGAGAGTGAGAGAGAAAAAAGGGAGGACGGACAGAATGAAAAGGGAGAAACAGTTACAATTCTGATTGCTGACAACTGTGAAATCTTAGTTGACCATGACTTGCATGGCAGTCAGAACTCTTGGGAAGTTTAGTCAAGGAAAGTTACATTTCCAACCTGCTTTCATATACAGTTTTTTTTTTTTTTTTTTGCACACACAGAAGAAACTGCTGGTCTTTGATTCTAACTCGGAATAATATTGTTCCGGGGAGAGGATGACTCACTCAAGTTGTATAGCTTCTTTTTATTGAAATATTTTAAAGACAGAAGAAAAAGAGTCAAGAACCTAAATTAAGGCACAGACTTCAAGTAGTGAAATATGTAAATATATGGCTTGTTTATGTATGATTTAGAACGTGTGTGTATGTTGTTAGATCACTTTCGAAAGTTGTTGTCAAGAGGCCATGGATCATATATGCTTTCTCTCTTCCTAAGCACATGGACACATGCCTCAAATTCTGCAAAACACCCTTTCCCAGAATGCCCACCTGTATAAATGGCTTTTAGTATCAATAAAAAGGCCTCTGAATGTCTTTTATTTCCCAAACCACTGAAACAAGGAAGAATAAATTATCCTGAGACTAAGTCCTCATGAATGCATGCATGCTAAGTCGCTTCAGTCATGTCTGACTATGCGACCCCATAGACGGAAGCCCACCAGGCTCCCCTGTCCACAGGATTCTCTAGGCAAGAACACTGGAATAGGTTGCCATTTCCTTCTCCACTAAGTCCTTATAGCTACCATTGAAGACCACAGTCACCATAACTTCTAGCTTGATTTTCCTTTGGTTTGCACTGGTGAGAAAATGACCCATGTCTTCTTGTTAGACAAAAGTCAGAGCCAACTCTCACTCTCTCCTCCCATAAGCTGGAAGCATTGTGTATGTATGTGTGTGTATGAGATTTAAGTGTGAAGGCGATGGCACCCCACTCCAGTACTCTTGCCTGGAAAATCCCATGGATGGAGGAGCCTGGTGGGCTGCAGTCCATGGGGTCGTGAAGAGTCGGACAGGACTGAGCGACTTCACTTTCACTTTTCACTTTCATGCATTGGAGAAGGAAATGGCAACCCACTCCAGTGTTCTTGCCTGGAGAATCCTAGGGACGGGGGAGCCTGGTGGGCTGCTGTCTATGGGGTTGCACAGAGTCGGACACGACTGAAGCGACTTAGCAGCAGTGGCAGCATGTGCTTGTGTATATGCATGTGCATGAGTGTATATTCAAGTGTATGTCTAAGCATATGTGTGTATATGTTTGCATGTGTGTATACATATGTATCCATGTGTGTACATGTGTGGGGGCTGTGTGTGTGCATTTTTAAGGGGAAAGAGTTTCTAATGTAGGGCTGTGTGGTTGCAGAAATCTTTTACTTTTCAAACATTGTGAAAGGCTCTCACCAGGGCCTTCTCTGTAGAAGCTGGTTTTGGCTGTCCTTCCTGTCACTGCAGAGGCCAATGGGCAGGACATCTTCTACCTCACTGTGCTGGCTGAGGGCTTCTAGCTGAGAGAGAGAGAAGGCTTCTAGCAAATATAAAGGAGCACTGCCCAAGGCTAAATGCCCCAGGAATTAGACTTCACCCAGGTGACGCTAGTGGTAAAGAACTGCCTGCCAATGCAAGACATACGAGATGTGGGTTTGATCCCTGGGTTGGGAAGATCCCCTGGAGAAGAGAATGGCCATCTACTTCAGTGGGTTTCCCTCATAGCTCAGTTGGTAAAGAATCTGCCTGCAATGCAGGAGACCCAGGTTCAATTCCTGGGCCGGGAAGATACCCGGGAGAAGGAAATGGCAACCCACTCCAGTATTCTTGTCTGGAGAATCCCATGGACAGAGGAGCCTGGCAGGCGACAGTCCATGGGGTAGCAAGAGTCAGACACAACTCAGTGACTAAACCACCACCCACTTCAGTATTTTTGCCTGGAGAATCCCATGGACAGAGGAGCCTGTTAGGCTACAGTCCATGGGGTCCCAAAGAGTCGGATACAACTGAAGCAGTTTAGCACGCATGCCTGTGTAATGCTTTACAGTTTACTAAAATGCTTCCACATTGTTTATTCAATAAAAATTTGCCCTAGAAATATTCCCTTTCCACACTCTTCCTTGCTTATCACTTGCATTTACTGACAAAGAGGCTTTTTTTTTTTTTTTTTTTTGAGGACCTTAAAGATTTGACTCACTGGAAAAGACTCTGATGCTGGGAGGGATTGGAGGCAGAGGAGAAGGAGACGACAGAGGATGAGATGGCTGGATGGCATCACTGACTCGATGGACGTGAGTCTGAGTGAACTCTGGGAGTTGGTGATGGACAGGGAGGCCTGGCGTGCTGCGATTCATGGGGTCGCAAAGAGTCGGACACGACTGAGCGACTAAACTGAACTGAAGAAATAGATACAGAACTGGGAGTTAAAAAGAACCCAGCTGTTTGTCCCTAAATAGGGCTTTAGATTGACGGAACCATCAACCAAGCAATAGTGCCTTTAGTGTGGTGCCCTCCAAAAGAGTGGACACCCCCCAATTGTTTTTTGATGCTGGGAGGAGGCCTTGTCCTAAATTGTGCTTAAGAGCTCAGACTGGTACCTAATACCCCTGCCCTGTCAACCACCCACAACTCTACCCACAGTGGATAGACAGAGATGAATGTTTGTGGTATAACTACTATGCTTCAATTCTCATTTCATTTATTTCTCACATTAGCCAATAAGGGTAGCTCTTACAATCCTATTTTTATAGATAGTCAAGAATTCTATATAACTTACTCGAGGACACAGGGCAGTAAGTGTTAGAGATAACATTTGGGCCTCAGTCTTCCCGAATCAAATTTCTATTTCCTATATCCACTGTATTTTAATCAGAAAGGAAAATAAAATAGCTTCCCCCCAGCATATGTCATGATGTCAGAAAGATTTTGCAGCTTTTTTGAGTGATACTTCTACCTACAGACTAAAAATTATTTCTCATCTCTTATCTAAAACATGCTGCTGCTGCTAAGTCGCAGCAGTCGTGTCCGACTCTGTGCGACCCCATAGACGGCAGCCCACCAGGCTCCCCTGTCCCTGGGATTCTCCAGGCAAAAACACTGGAGTGGGTTGCCATTTCCTTCTCCAATGCATGAAAGTGCAAAGTGAAAGTGAAGTCGCTCAGTCGTGTCTGACTCTTAGCGACCCCATGGACTATAGCCCACCAGGCTCCTTTGTCCATGGGATTTTCCAGGCTAGAGTATTGGAGTGGGGTGCCATTGCCTTCTCCGATCTAAAACATGACTCTTTTCTATTCCTCTAGTGTTAGCCCATCACCCTACTATGATCCAGAGAGTCCCCTGAAAAGTAACTTATCTGAAAATGGAAGGTATCCTAACCAATAAAAGAACATGTGTAAGGGCACAGTACTTGAAACTAAAGGAAAATAAATGGTAGGTTATGGCACACATGCAGCCAACCACCCAGAGCTTGCTGTAAGAGTAGAGAGATGTGTAAGAGCCAGCCAATGCTCCATGCCTCCCTCAGTCAAGAACGATATTCATTTTCTCCCAACCCTCTAAGCAAACTACTTTATTACATGGTCTTTCCAGCATTAGCCATTGCCAGGGGGCCAAATACAATAAATGGATCAATGGCTTGATGCTATTAAGCAGCTCCTATAAAGAAAAGAAATAACCTGCAGTTTCCTTGGCAATAAGACATCAATACTAGACGTCCTCCAAGGAGGTCTCTCAAGCAGAGTGCCTACACACATTCCTGATCAATAAAGCATTAAACAAGGAATTGTATACTGGCGTGGCAAACAATGAACAGTGCTGAATCATCTATATCCCTTCAAAACGAACCAAACTTTAGACCATGTGAAATGGAAACAAATCTTTGCACATCCCCATGCATGACTTACTGGTGAGCTGTGTTCTTTGGTCAGGGCTGGACTCATAGTATGTTCTCAAGTACCTGCCTTGACAACACTGAATAATGGCAGTAGTAACAATAATGTAGTAATAAGTAGTAGGTAATAGTAATAAGTAATAATTGCTAAATGCTGTGTGTTTATTAACTTGTGTAATCCTCACAGCAACCCTACAACATAGGTACTATTATTATCTCCACTGTGAAGAAAGAAATGGAGACGTCACTAAGATAGTGACATACAAAGCTATTGAATTTACTTCCTTTCACAATACACAGAATATACAGCTCCTTATGGATCAATTCCTTCCGAGAAAAATCCAGAAACTAGTTGAGTGACTCCTACACATCAGGCAGCTGAGAAAGTACCCACGTTGAAACAGGTGGGAAAGGCTGAGACCTACACCATAACCCCACACTAATTGTGCTTTACAGTTGGGAGGGAAGTTCCCAGCTTCTCCAAGAGGAGGGAAGAGTTTGGACCTCACATTGAGAATCCCAACTTTTAAGGCTGCTACTGGAGGCACAACCCCCAAATGACCTAGCTCTGAATACTCATGTTCATGAATTCCACAGAATTATAGCAAACAAGCAGTTTTTAAATGGATGTGCAAATACTCCCTGTGACTAGATGCCTGGGCTCAGTGCAAAGGGAGCAGGAATAAGCACCCATCTCCCAGTTTCCTCCAGGAAGGGGCTTGACTGCATACTTTTCCAGCTGTTGCCTGAAGGTCCGGCTTCTGATCAGCCTGTATTTAGTTGCTGACTACCATCCTCCTCAGAGCTCAAAAGAGCCAGTAGGCACCTACCTTACATTCTCCCTCTGGCTTCCTCCAACAGTAAAACCAAGTCTCCAACTTCTTCCTGGAAGGAGCTTGTTCACACTTCCTGTGTACCAAATTTTGTGGCTGCCACCTGAAGCATAAGCCCTCATATTAACTAGCTCTGACAGCCAACAGGGTTCAGATTTCACTAGTCCCACAGGACCATGTTAAACAAACAAAAAAAGCAGTTTTCAAATGGGCATGAAAGCACTTTACTGCAGCAGTTCCTACCAGACAGCACAGAGGGAACAGCCAAAACACCTATCTCCCACTTTCTCCCTGGAAGAGATTTCACTTAATATTTCCCCAGCTTCTCTCTGAGGTTCTGGGTTTTAATCAGTCTGCATGAGGAGCTGGCTAGTATCTTCCTGGTAGCCCAGTAGTGCTGGCAGTCACATTTCCCACTGTCTCCTCCAACTTAATCCAATAGTAATAGCAAGTCTCCAGTTTCTCCTTTGAAATGAGCTTGTCCACACACTTAGCAACCCTAATATTATGGCTGCCACCCCAGGGGCTGGCTCTCAGTTTACCTAGCTCTGGGATGAGTCCCTTGCTGCTGCTAAGTCGCTTTAGTCATGTCCGACTCTGTGCAACCCCACAGACGGCAACCCACCAGGCTCCCCCATCCCTTGGGACTACACAAAATGAAAAGGCAGTTCTATTTGAGCTGCAAGGACTCCCAGATATTATTCCCTCATACCCAGCACAGTGAATCAGAAACCAGCTTCTTTTTTTTTTAGAAACCAGCTTCTGATTCCCCCCTGGGAGGGGCTCTACTGTGTATAGAATGTCCTGATTTTCCTACCTGCTGCCTGAAGTTTCAGTGTTCAACTAGCCTGCATCAGGGAATTCAAGGGGTTGGAGGTTAGTAGTCCTCTGGGATCCTAAACAAGAATGTGGACATCTCCAACATCTTTGGTACACTGAAGGTTTTGCTACACCCTCAAAAACTGGGAGCCACTAGGAAAACAATGGCAGCACGGACATAAACATTTGAAAGACATCCAGGTGCTCAGGCCAGGCTGACTGATGAGGTTAGTCTCCTTATGAGGCCAATCTATCAAAATTAAATAAGCAGCCTTTTTATTTAATGTACATATATTGACAAAAAGAGTCAAAGAAAATGAAGAAATAGGGGAATATGTTCCAAACACAAGAACAAAAGAAATCGCTAGAAACCAAATCTAATGAAAAGGAGATAAGTGATTTACCCAACAAAGAATACAAAATAATGGTCATAAAAATGCTCAAAGTCAGGAGAATAATGCATGAAAAGAGAATTTTGACAAAGAGAACATTTTGAAAAATACCAAACAGAAATCATAGAGTTGAAAAATACAATAACTGAAGTGAAAATTTTAATATAGGACTTAAAGAGCAGACTAAGTCAACCAGAAAAAAAAAAAAAAATCAGCAAACTCAAAGACAGTGGAATTCATCAAATCAGAAGAGTAAGAAGAAAAAGAGTGATGGTAGCTTCAAGGACTATGTTACAGTAAGTATCAAGGAAACAAATATATACATTATAGAGGTCCCAGAAGGAGGAGAGAGAAAGAGGCAGAAATTTTATTCAAGTAAATAATGGCTGAAAACTTTCCTAACCTGTGGGAAGAAACAGATATCCAGAACTAGGAATCCAAAAAAGTACAAAATAAGAAAGAATCCAAGAGCCATATGTGAAGTTGCTCAGTTGTGTGCAGCTCTTTGCAATCCCATGGACTGTAGCTTACCAGGCTCCTCTGCCCTTGGAATTTTTCAGGCAAGAGTACAGGAGTGGCTTGTCATTTCCTTCTCCAGAGGATCTTCCCAACCTGGGATTCAAACCTGGGTCTCCCACATTGAAGACAAATGCTTTACCCTCTGAGCCACCAGGGAAGACCCATACTGAGACACATTATAATTAAACTGTCAAAAGTTAAAGACAAAAAAAATTTTTTAAAAAAGTTAAAGACAAAGGAGAATCTGAAAGCTTCAAGAGAAAAAGTAGCTTGTCATGTATGAGGAAACTTCCATAAGACTTTCAGAAGATTTTTAGTGGAAACCTTGTAGGCAAAAAGGGAATGGGATGATCTACTCAAAGGGCAGAAATAAAAAAGAAACCAAACCAGCCAACTCTGCCAACCAAGAATATTCTACCCAGCAATGCTGTCTTTTACAACTTAAGGAGAGATAGAGTTTCCTGATGGAGAAGGCAATGGCACCCCACTCCAGTACGTTTGCCTGGAAAATCCCATGGATGGAGGAGCCTAGTAGGCTGCAGTCCATGGGGTCGCTAGAGTCGGACACGACTGAGCAACTTCACTTTCACTTTTAGGCATTGGAGAAGGAAATGGCAACACACTCCAGTGTTCTTGCCTGGAGAAACCCAGGGACGGGGAAGTCTGGTGGGCTGCCGTCTATGGGATCGCACAGAGTCGGACACGACTGAAGTGACTTAGCAGCAGCAGAGTTTCCTGAACAAACAGAAGTTAAAATAGTTCACCAGCACAAAACCAACTTTACAGAAATGTTAATGGGAGTTCCTAAAACTTACGGATGCTAATTAGTAACATGAAAACATGTGAAAGTATAAACTGGTGAAGGTAAACATATATTTAAATTCAAAATATTCTAAAGTTGTAATGGTGGGGGTAAATCACTTATAACTCTAGTATAAAGATAAAAAGGAAAGTATTTAAAAATAACTAAAACAACATTATTTGTTAGTGGATATGCAAATCTGCAGAGAAGGCAATGGCACCCCACTCCAGTACTCTTGCCTGGAAAATCCCATGGATGGAGGACCCTGGTGGGCCGCAGTACATGGAGTCACTAAGAGTCAGACACGATTGAGCGACTTCCCTTTCACTTTTCACTTTCATGCATTGGAGAAGGAAATGGCAACCTACTCCAGTGTTCTTGCCTGGAGAATCCCAGGGACGGGGGAGCCTGGTGGGCTGCCATCTATGGGGTCGCACAGAGTCGGACACGACTGAAGCGACTTAGCAGAGCAGCAGTAGCATGCAAATCTGACTTGATGGACATGAGTTGAGCAAGCTCCAGGAGTTGGTGATGGATAGGGAAGCCTGACATGTAGCAGTACATGGGGTCACAAAGAGTTGGACACGACTGAGCGACTGAACTGAATGCAACATGCTGCTGCTGCTAAGTCGCTTCATGTCGTGCGACCCCATAGACGGCAGCCCACCAGGCTCCCCCATCCCTGGGATTCTTCAGGCAAGAACACTGGAGTGGGTTGCCATTTCCTTCTCCAATGCATGAAAGTGAAAAGTGAAAGGGAAGTCGCTCAGTCGTGTCCGACTCTTAGCGACCCCATGGACTGCAGCCTACCAGGCTCCTTCATCCATGGGATTTTCCAGGCAAGAGTACTGGAGTGGGGTGCCATTGCCTCTTCTGAATGCAACATAGAACAATATAAATGTGACATCAAAAATATAACCCCCTAGGAGAAAGTATAAAAATTTAGAACTTCTGTATGCATACAGTTAAGTTGTTATCAGCTTAAAACAGACTGGTATAAAATGTTTAATGCTAGACTCATGCTAATTACAAAATAAAAAACCTATAGTAAGTGGATAAAGGAGAAGGAATCAAAGCATACCACTATAAAAAATAATCAAATCACAAAGGAGAGGAAGAAACAAAGGAACTATCAGCAAAAAAAAAAAAAAGACAAGAGTAAGTCTAAACTTATCAATAATTAATTTATATAAGTGGATTAGGTTTTCCACTCAAAATGCAGAGTGACTGAATAGATACATATGTAGGGATTTATATATCTATATCTATCTATATATATAAGACCTGACTGTATACTGACTTATATTCACTAAAGAGACTCACTTGAGCTTTAAATACATCAGATCAGATCAGTCGCTCAGTCGTCTCTGACTCTTTGCAACCCCATGAATCACAGCACGCCAGGCCTCCCTGTCCATCACCAACTCCGGAGTTCACTCAGACTCACGTCCATCAAGTCAGCGATGCCATCTAGCCATCTCATCCTCTGTCGTCCCCTTCTCCTCCTGCCCCCAATCCCTCCCAGCATCAGAGTCTTTTCCAATGAGTCAGCTCTTCACATGAGGTGGCCAAAGTACTGGAGTTTCAGCTTTAGCATCATTCCTTCCAAAGAAATCCCAGGGCTGATCTCCTTCAGAATGGACTGGTTGGATCTCCTTGCAGTCCAAGGGACTCTCAAGAGTCTTCTCCAACACCACACTTCAAAAGCATCAATTCTTCGGTGCTCAGCCTTCTTCACAGTCCAACTCTCACATCCATACATGACCACAGGAAAAACCATAGCCTTGACTAGATGAACCTTTGTTGGCAAAGTAATATCTCTGCTTTTGAATATGCTATCTAGGTTGGTCATAACTTTCCTTCCAAGGAGTAAGCGTCTTTTAATTTCATGGCTGCAATCACCATCTGTAGTGATTTTGGAGCCCAGAAAAATAAAGTCTGACACTGTTTCCACTGTTTCCCCATCTATTTCCCATGAAATGGTGGGACATAGACTGAAAGTGAAGAGATAGAAATGATATTCCTTGCAAATGGAAACCAAAAAATGAGCAAGCATCAATCTATGTATATCACACAAAATAGACTTTAAGTCAAAAATGTAATAAGGAACAGAGATCAGTCATAAGGTTATAATAACTCCAGTTATTCGTGCACTCTATTAGAGAAGCTAAATATGTAAAGCAAAGATTAACAGAGCTGAAGGAAGAAATAGACAGCAATACAATAATTTAGGAGACTTCAAAATCCCACTTCAACAATGGGTAATCCAGACAGAACAAATGGAAATATTGGACTTAAATGATACATTAGACCAGATAGACTTAATAGGCACAACAGAACATTCCATAAGCAGCAGAATGCACATTCTGCTCAGGCACATGGAACATTCTCCAGGATAGATCTATTTTTAAGCCAAAAAACAAGTCTTAACTAATTTAAGAAGACTGAAATTACATCAAATGTCTTTCTCATACAATATTCTGAAACTAGAAATAAATTAAAAGAGAAAAAAATGGAAAACTCACAAATATATGAAAATTAAATGTTTCTGAACAGCCAATGCATCAAAGAAATCAAAAGGTTAATAAAAGAAAAATTTGAGACAAATAAAAGTGGAAACACAACATGCTAAAATCTATGAGATGCAGCAAAAGGCAGTTCTAAGAGGGAAATCGGCAACCAAAAAAACACCTACATTCAGGAACAAGAAAGACCTAAATAAACAACCTCACTTCACATCCACAGAACTAGAAAAAGAGATGAATTATCCCAAAATTAGAAGAATGAAGGAAATAACAAAAATCAGATTAGAAACAGATGAAATAGAGACTAGAAAGACAATCAGTTCAGTTCAGTCGCTCAGTTTTGTCTGACTCTTTGCGACCCCATGAATCGCAGCATGCCAGGCCTCCCTGTCCATCACCAACTCCCGGAGTTCACTCAGACTCACGTCCATCGAGTCGGTGAGGTCATCCAGCCATCTCATCCTCTGTCGTCCCCTTCTGCTCCTGCCCCCAATCCCTCCCAGCATCAGAGTCTTTTCCAATGAGTCAACTCTTCGCATGAGGTGGCCAAAGTACTGGAGTTTCAGCTTTAGCATCAGTCCTTCCAAAGAAATCCCAGGGCTGATCTCCTTCAGAATGGACTGGCTGGATCTCCTTGCAATAGAAAGTATCAAATCAAGAGTTCTTTTTTTGGAAAGACATACAACACTGGTAAATCTTTAGGCGAAGAATAAAAGAGAAGACTCAAAATCAGAAATGAAAGAGCTGACATTACAGCTGATAACAGAAATATTAAGAACCATAAGAAACTACTATGAGCAATCATATGGCAAAAAATTGAATATTCTAGAGGAAATGGATAAACTCTTAGAAACATAACTCTCTACCAAGACTGAATCAGGAATAGAAAATTGAAACACATCAACTACTAGGAAGGAGATTGAATCTGTAACCAAAAGTTTCCCAACAAAGCAAAGTCCATTCTACCAAGCATTTAAAGAAGAATTAATACCAATCTTTGTCAAATTCTTTCAAACAAATAGAAGAAAATGGAACATTTCCAGATTCATTTAGGAGGTCACAGCATTATCCTGATATAGAAGATAGAAAAGGACACTACAAGAAAAAAATATAGGCCAGTATCCCTGATGAACACAGATGCAAAAATCTTCAATAAAATATTAGCACTCTGAATTCAACAATACATAAAAATAATTGTACACTGTGATTAAGTGAGGTTTATTTCTGGGATGCAAAGTTGGTTCAACATATGAAAATCAATCAATATGATACACCACATTAACAAAATGAAGGATAAAAATCTTATCCATCTCAACAGATAGAGTATTTGACATAATTCAACATCCTTTCATGATAAAACTCTGAGCCATAAAAAAGAATGGAACCTACCTAAGCATAGTAAAGATCATATATGACAACCACGAAGCTAACATGACACTCAACAGTGAAAAACTGAAAGATTTTTCTATCAGAAGATGAGAAGGACAAGAATGTTCACTCTTATGAGTTCTATTCATTGTGGTACTGAAAATCCTGGCCAGACCAATCAGGCAAGAAAAAGAAATGAAAGGCATGAAACTCAAAAAGGAAACAATATAAAATTATCTCTGTTTACATGCCATGCTATTATACATAGAAAACTCTAAACAGTACACCAAAAAAAAAAAAATGTTACAACTAATAAACAATTCAATAAAGTTGCAGGATACAAAGTCAAAATACAAAAATACAGTAGACTAACAATGAACTATCAGAAAGAAAAAATGAAGACAATAATCCCATTTACAATAGCATCAAAGAGAAAAAAATAGGAATTAATCTAACCAAGGAAGTAAATGATCTGTACACTAAAAACTTCAATAGAGGCATCCCTTGGTATCTACAGGGTATTGGTTCCAAGACCCTCAAATATATCAAAATTTTCAGAGTCCCTTGCAAAAATGTTCAAGTCTCTTACAGAGAATGGCATAGTCAGGTGCCCTCCCATATCCATAGGTTCCATATCCATGGATTCAATGAACCCTGGGTCAGGTTCAGAATCTGTGGATACAGGACAGCTATACATTTTGATGAAAGAAACTGAAGAAGACACAGATAAATAGAAAGATATTCTGTGTTCATAGACTGGAAGAATTTATATAGTTAGAATATCCGTACTACCAAGAGTGAGCTACAGATTCAATGCAATACCTATAAAAATCCCAATGGCACTTGCCACAGAATGGGAAAAACAATTCTAAAATTTGTATGGGATATATGTGTACCTATGGCTGATTTATGTTGATGTATGGCAGAAACCAACACAATATCATGAAGCAATTTTTCTCGAGTTAGAAATAAATTTTAAAAAATTTGTATGGAACCACAAATGACCCTGAATAGCCAAAGCAGTCTCAAGAAAGAAACCTGATATGTCATGCTTCTTGATCTCAAAGTATATTACAAACCTACAGTAATCAAAAGAGTTTGGTATTGGCATAAAAACAGAAACATATTATTAGATCAAAGAAGAATAGTTTTACTAAAGGAAACTGTCAACAAAACAAAAAGGGAACCTATGGAAGTGAAGAACATATTTGCAAACCACATGTTTAAAGGGTTAATATCCTATATATACAAAGAACTCATACCAGTGTATGCATATGTGTATGTGTGTATGTGTGTGTGTGTGTGTGTGTGTGTGTGTATAAAAGAGATGTAATAAACCAATTTAAAAATGGGCAAAGAAGCTGAATAACATTGTCCAAATAAGACATACAAATGGCAAAGAGGTACATGAAAAGACACTCAACATCACTAAATATCAGGGAAATACTAATTAAAACCACAATAAATATCACCTCACACCTGTTAGGATGGCTATTATGAAAACGTTAAGAGATAACAAATAATTGTGAGGCTGCAGATAAAAAGGAACACTTGTGCACTGTTGGTGGGAATGTAAACTGGTCCATCCACTTTGGAAGAAAGTATAGAGTTTCCTCAAGAAATTACAAACAGAATATATGATGATCTAGCACTTCCATTTCTGGGTATACATCCAAAGGATACAAAATCATTATCTGGAAGAAATGACAATGCTTTCATGTTCACTGCAGAATTATTCACAGTAGTCAAAATATAGAAACAACCAAAGTGCCCATCAATGGATAACTACAGAGTGTGATATACAAACACACAGGTAAGCGCATTATTCCGCCTTAAAAAAAGAAATCTTGCCATTTGTGACAACACGAATAAACCCAAAGGGTATCATGCTATTTGAAATAAACCAGACACAGAAAGACAAGTACTGTATTGATGCACTTATATGTGTATTCTAAAATAGGCAAACTTATAGAAGCAGAGAGTAAAATAGGGATTACCAAGGCTGAGCAAGTAGGGGAATGAGAAGTTAGTAAAAGGATACAAATTTTCAGTTATAAGGTAAATATGCTTTGAAGATATAACATATAACATGGTCACTAGGGCTTCCCTGGGTCTCAGATAGTAAAGAATTTGCCTGCAGTGTGGGAAACCTGGATTCAATCCCTGGGTCGGGAAGATCCCTGAAGAAGGGAATAGAAACCCACTGCAGTATTCTTGCCTGGAGAATTCCATGAACAGAGGAGCCTGGAGAGCTACAGTCCATGGGGTTGCAAAGTGTTGGACATGACTGAGTGACTAACACACACACACACGGTTGATAATACTATATTTATTCTTTAATTGAAATTTGATAAGAGAATAGAACTTGTGTTCTCATGAAAACAAGCACAGTAAGATGATGAATGTGTTAATCAACTTTGTGAGAATACTTTCATAAGTTATACGTATGTTAAATCATCACATTGTACACTTAAAATATATTATAATTTTATTTGTATGCTGATCTGATCTAATACCTCAAATGGGACTGAAGAAAAAAAGAAAGAGATGGAAGCACAGAGACATTAAGGAACTTGTTCAAGGTCACATAGATGATAAATACTAGAACCAGAAGTTGGAATCTAAAGTCGGCTTTTGCAAACACTCCATTATCTGAGAAAAAAAGGAGAAGTCGTCCTTCCCGGGAGCAGGAGGAAAGCTTAAGCCAGTGGTTATGAACCAATGGGCTACAAAATTAAGATGTAAGTAATAGATTTGGGATGGCGACCGAGAGCGCCAGGCTGCGACGGCACAGGAGCAGCGAGAGGAGATATCCCATGTCTGAGGTCAGGGGCAGAGGCCGAGAAGAGCTACCCTCATGTTCAAGGAGTGGCGGCTGCATGGGCAGAGGAAGGCCGAGAGGAGCTACTGCATATTCAAGGTCAGGAGAGGCGACCACGTCCAAGGTAAGGAGCAGCGGCTGTGCTTTGCTGGAGCAGCCATGAAGAGATACCCACTTCCAAGGTAAAAGAAACCCAAGTAAGACGGTAGGTGTTGCAAGAGGACATCAGAGGGCAGACACACTGAAACCATAATCACAGAAAACTAGCCAATCTGATCACACGGACAACAACCTTGTCTAACTCAATGAAACTAAGCCATGTCCAGTGGGGCCACCTAAGATGGACAGGTCATGGTGGAGAGGTCTGACAGAATGTGGTCCACTGGAGAAGGGAATGGCAAACCACTTCAGTATTCTTCCCTTGAGAACCCCATGAACAGTATGAAAAGGCAAAATGATAGAATACTGAAAGAGGAACTCCCCAGGTCAGTAGGTGCCCAATATGCTCCTGGAGAGCAGTGGAGAAATGACTCCAAAAAGAATGAAGGGATGGAGCCAAAGCAAAAACAATACCCAGCTGTGGATGTGACTGGTGATAGAAGCAAGGTCCAATTCTGTAAACAGCAATATTGCATAGGAACCTGGAATGTTAGGTCCATGAATCAAGGCAAATTGGAAGTGGTCAAATAGGAGATGGCAAGAGTAAATGTCGACATTCTAGGAATCAGCGAACTGAAATGGACTGGAATGGTGAATTTAACTCAGATGACCATTATATCTACTACTGTGGTCAGGAATCCCTTAGAAGAAATGGAGTAGCCATCATGGTCAACAAGAGAGTCTGAAATGCAGTATTTGGATGCAATCTCAAAAACGACAGAATGATCTCTGTTTGTTTCCAAGGCAAACCATTCAATATCATGTTAAACCAAGCCCATGCCCCAACCAGTAACACTGAAGAAGCTGAAGTTGAATAGTTCTATGAAGACCTACAAGACCTTTTAGAACTAACACCCAAAACAGATGTCCTTTTCATTATAGGGGACTGGAAAGCAAAAGTAAGAAGTCAAGAAACACCTGGAGTAACAGGCCTTGGAGTACAGAATGAAGCAGGGCAAAGACTAATAGAGAGAATGCACTGGTCATAGCAAACACCCTCTTCCAACAACACAAGAGAAGACTCTACACATGGACATCACCAGATGGTCAACACCAAAATCAGATTGATTATATTCTTTGCAGCCAAACATGGAGAAGCTCTATACAGTCAGCAAAAATAAGACCGGGAGCTGACTGTGGCTCAGATCATGAACTCCTTATTGACAAATTCAGAATTAAATTGAAGAAAGTAGAGAAAACCACTGGACCATTCAGGTATGACCTAAATAAAATCCTTTATGATTATACAGTGGAAGTGAGAAATAGATTTAAGGGACTAGATCTTATAGATAGAGTGCCTGATAAACTATGGACGGAGGTTCATGACATTGTACAGGAGACAGGGATCAAGACCATCCCCATGGAAAAGAAATGCAAAAAAGCAAAATGGCTGTCTGGGGAAGCCTTACAAATAGCTGTGAAAAGAAGAGAAGCGAAAAGCAAAGGAGAAAAGGAAAGATATAAGCATCTGAATGCAGAGTTCCAAAGAATAGCAAGGAGAGATAAGAAAGCCTTCCTCAGTGATCAGTGCAAAGAAATAGAGGAAAACAACAGAATGGGAAAGATTAGAGATCTCTTCAAGAAAATTAGAGATACCAAGGGAACATTTCATGCAAAGATGGGCTCAATAAAGGACAGAAATGGTATGGACTTAACAGAAGCAGAGGATATTAAGAAGAGGTAGCAAGAATACACAGAAGAACTTTACAAAAAAGATCTTCACAATCTAGATAATCATGATGGTGTGATCACTCACCTAGAGCCAGACATCCTGGAATGTGAAGTCAAGTGGGTCTTAGAAAGCATCACTATGAACAAAGCTAGTGGAGGTGACAGAATTCCAGTTGAGCTATTCCAAATCCTGAAAGATGATGCTGTGAAAGTGCTGCACTCAATATGCCAGCACATTTGGAAAACTCAGCACTGGCCACAGGACTGGAAAAGGTCAGTTTTCATTCCAATCCTAAAGAAAGGCAATGCCAAAGAATGCTCAAACTACCGCACAATTGCACTCATCTCACATGCTAGTAAAGTCATGCTCAAAATTCTCCAAGCCAGGTTTCAGCAATACGTGAACTGTGAACTTCCAGATGTTCAAGCTGGTTTTAGAAAAGGCAGAGGAACCAGAGATCAAATTGCCAACATCCACTGGATCATAGAAAAAGCAAGAATTCCAGAAAAACATCTATTTCTGCTTTACTGACTATGCCAAAGCCTTTGACTGTGTGGATCATAATAAACTGTGGAAAATTCTTCAAGCAATGGGAATACCAGACCACCTGACCTGCCTCTTGAAAAACCTATATGCAGGTCAGGAAGCAACAGTTAGAACTGGACAACAGACTGGTTCCAAATAGGAAAAGGAGTACGTCAAGGCTGTATATTGTCACCCTGCTTATTTAACTTATATGCAGAGTACATCATGAGAAACACTGGGCTGGAAGAAGCACAAGCTGGAATCAAGATTGCTGGGAGAAATATCAATAACCTCAGATATGCAGATGACACCACCCTTATGGCAGAAAGTGAAGAGGAACTAAAAAGACTCTTGATGAAAGTGAAAGTGGAGAGTGAAAAAGTTGGCTTAAAGCTCAACATTCAGAAAATGAAGATCATGGCATCTGGTCCCATCACTTCATGGCAAATAGATGGGGAAACAGTGGAAACAGTGTCAGACTTTATTTTTCTGGGCTCCAAAATCACTGCAGATGGTGATTGCAGCCATGAAATTAAAAGATGCTTACTCCTTGGAAGGCAATTTATGACCAACCAAGACAGCATATTCAAAAGCAGAGACATTACTTTGCCAACAAAGGTCTGTTTAGTCAAGGCTATGGTTTTTTCAGTAGTCATGTATGGATGTGACAGTTGGACTGCGAAGAAAGCTGAGTGCCGAAGAATTGATGCTTTTGAACTGTGGTGTTGGAAAAGACTCTTGAGAGTCCTTTGGACTGCAAGCAGATCCAACCAGTCCATCCTAAAGGAGATCAGTCCTGGGTGTTCATTGGAAGAACTGATGCTTAAGCTGAAACTCCAATACTTTGGCCACCTCATTCGAACAGTTGACTCATTGGAAAAGACCCTGATGCTGGGAAATATTGAGGGCAGGAGGACAAAGGGATGACACAGGATGAGATGGCTGGATGGCATCACCAACTCGATGGACATGAGTTTGGGTAAACTCCAGGAGTTGGTGATGGACAAGGAGGCCTGGTGTGCTGTGATTCATGGAGTCACAAAGAGTCAGACACAGCTGAGTGACTGAACTGAAGAGATTTTGGATACCACCTCACGCAAGGATCCTCCAATGGTATTTTTCAACTATGTTTTTATTCTCACACACCTATGCACCTGTATTTTAAAGTATATATAGATGTTGTTTTGATTACTAAAATGCAGATTCATTGCAGTCAAGTCATATTTTAGTTTACAAACCTCTTGAGAGCAAAGACTGTTTATTTAGCATCATGCTTGTCGTATCAGTTCAGTCAGTCAGTTCAGTCGCTCAGTTTTGTCTGACTCTCTGCCACCCCATGAACTGCAGCACGCCAGGCCTCCCTGTCCATCACCAATTCCTGGAGTTCACTCAAACTCACGCCCATCGAGTCAGTGATGCCATCCAGCCATCTCATCCTCTGTTGTCCCCTTCTCCTCCTGCACCCAATCCCTACCAGCATCAGAGTCTTTTCCAATGAGTCAACTCTTCACATGAGGTGGCCAAAGTATTGGAGTTTCAGCTTTAACATCATTCCTTCCAAAGAAATCCCAGGACTGATCTCCTTTAGAAGGACTGGTTGGATCTCCTTGCAGTCCAAGGGACTCTCAAGAGTCTTCTCCAACACCACAGTTCAAAAGTATCAACTCTTCAGTGCTCAGCTTTCTTCACCGTCCTACTCTCACATCCATACATGACTACTAGAAAAACCATAGCCTTGACTAGATGGACCTTTGTTGGCAAAGTAATGTCTCTGCTTTTGCATATGCTATCTAGGTTGGTCATAACTTTCCTTCCAGGGATTAAGCATCTTTTAATTTCATGGCTGCAATCAACAATGCAGTGATTTTGGAGCCCCCAAAAATAAAGTCTGACACTGTTTCCACTGTTTCTCCATCTATTTGCCATGAAGTGATGGAACCAGATGGCATAATCTTCGTTTTCTGAATGTTGAGCTTTAAGCCAACTTTTTCACTCTCCACTTTCACTTTCATCAAGAGTCTTTTTAGTTCCTCTTCACTTTTTGCCATAAGGGTGGTGTCATCTGCATATCTGACGTTATTGATATTTTCCCCAGCAATCTTGATTCCAGCTTGTGCTTCTTCCAGCCCAATGTTTCTCATGATGTAATCTGCATAGAAGTTAAATAAGCAGGGTGACAGTATACAGCTTTGACGTACTCCTTTTCCTATTTGGAACCAATCTGTTGTTGCATGTCCAGTTCTAACTCTTGCTTCCTGACCTGCATATAGTATGAAAGTGAAAGTGAAGTCGCTCAGTCATGTCTGACTCTTTGCAACCCCGTGGACTGTAGCCCACCAGGCTCCTCCGTCCATGGGATTCTCCAGGCAAGAATACTGGAGTGGGTTGCCATTTCCTTTTCCAGGGGATCTTCCCGACTCAGGGATCGAACCCACGTCTCCTGCATTGCAGGCAGATGCTTTAACCTCTGAGCCACCAGGGAAGCCCAATACAAATATATTAAATAGAAATCTGATGGATATGCCATTCTTAAAAATTGGGGGTTACAAAATTAAAGTTACAATTTTCAAAGGAATCAATTATTTTAAAAAGAAATTCTCATAACTCAAAAGTTTGGAAATGACTAAGAATCTAACTTTTTCTTTGACTCATTCTCAGCATTATAAAGCAAAACAGGTCATACTGGGTGTATCTACTGAAACACAGTCCCAGAACTGCATAAGAAATAAGTAGAACTGCCCTTCATATCCTTGCAAGACAGAAATTGCCTTTTCTCTTTGTATAAACACAACTGAACTCAAGGTAAAATGTTAGGGGCCCAGTGGGCATTAGAAAGCGGTAATTGGATGCTGACCTTGGCTTTGCTGCTCAGGTACAGCCCAGACATCTCTCTCTGTGCTAAAGTTTCCTTCTGTGAAAAATGGAGATGCTAATCCAGATCTTGGTAGAACTTTAAGTCATTTATACAAAGCAAAGGTTATATAATGAGCCATGAGTGCTGTGGGCACCTTTGGAATAAAACATGACTTTCTCGATAAATATATAACCAAACAGTCTCAGTCCCCAATATGTCAACTTGGAACAGACTCTAATGCAGTCTTCTCAGTCTAACACAGATTTTCCCCCTACAGATTTCTGTCTATTTTCTTCCTAAGTGCAGTGATTTCAGGTGGAAATGACATCAGTATGAACTTGACATTGTCCTATTAAGTCAGCAAAGTGCTTAGGGAGAAAACCACAAACGGAAGTACCAGTAAATAGAGGAAAGAAGAAACATTTCAAGAATCTCCTTGTCAAGCAGTAAGTCATTCCTTGAGTCAGAATTAGTTAAAACATTGCAATGTCTCCATCTAATATGCATTTGGTCACCTTCAGCTCAGGGTTCAGATGCTCTGTTACTCAATACAAAAGCAAACAGAAATGCTGGAACCCTGTGAATTAACACTTAACTGGGGTTGTCATTGGAAAGGGCTTCCTTAATCAAGCAACTTGAACATTAATCCTTACTTTAGAGTTACCTCCATTTTTAGGCAAAACAGGATATTAAATAGAAATCAACTGACTTATTCCCTAAGGGTTTTTTGTTTGTTTTAATTAAAAAAAAATCCTACCATACCCAGAGAAATGTTAAGATATGAAATATATACTTACCGTTAATAATATTTAGTATTTGGGGGGGGTTGAGGTTTCAGTATCTCTAAAAGTAGATGCTTATAAGCAAATAAATTATGATATCACTAAGCAGGGCTGTTATTTTTTTCAACTTTAATATTAAGCTTGTTTCAAAGAAGCCCAGATGAATTTATGATCAGAATTCATAGTCATGAACTGTCTTTTTTTTTCCAAGCTGGTGTTAATTCATTTTTTCTTAACAGAAAAATTCTTAAATTCAGATTTTCATTTTAAATTAAGAGAAAGTCATTGCAGTAGTGATACCTGCAATGAATATATAAGAAACACATCTACTTAGTGTTAAGTGAGTAATTTGGGGTTGGGAAGATCCCCTGGAGAAGGGAAAGGCTACCCAATCCAGTATTCTGGCCTGGAGAATTCCATGGACTGTATAGTCCATGGGGTTGAAAAGAGTTGGACATATCAGAGTCACTTTCACTTCACTTTGGAGTTCTAGAAGTAATGTCATCAGTGTCTCTTTTGCTGTCTCGTACAGTCTTATGGACTCTGTGGGAGAGGGAGAGGGTGGGAAGATTTGGGAGAATGGCAATGAAACATGTAAAATATCATGTAGGAAACGAGTTGCCAGTCCAGGTTCGATGCACGATGCTGGATGCTTGGGGCTGGTGCACTGGGACGACCCAGAGGGATGGTATGGGGAGGGAGGAGGGAGGAGGGTTCGGGATGGGGAACACATGTATACCTGTGGCGGATTCATTTTGATATTTGGCAAAACTAATACAATTATGTAAAGTTTAAAAATAAAATAAAATTAGAAGAAAAAATAAATAAATAAAAGTAATGTCAAAGGAACCTTAATTCATCCATTGTCTCCTAAAGCAGAATCTCCTGCCAAGAGTTCATAGTGCTGTTTCTAAAGATATACTAATACTGCCCTATAAGAGTTCTTTTTGGATCCTTCTAAGGGGACGACAGAGGATGAGATGGCTGGATGGCATCATCGACTTGATGGACATGAGTCTGAGTGAACTCCGGGAGTTGGTGATGGACAGGGAGGCCTGGCCTGCTGCAATTCATGGGGTTGCAGAGTCGGACACAACTGAGTGACTGAACTGAACTGAAGATACTTACAGTCCATAAATCCCTAATAGCTTCTCTTAGATGAGCACGTTGAACCAAAATGCCCGCTACTCTTTGGTAGTTTCCTTCCTCTGTGGTACACTTGGAGGATGTTACTGTGTATGGTATGGAGTATGTAAATTAGGACACAATGTAATAAATGAGTCTGTCATTCAAATACTTTTAAATGATATCTTATTCTTAGGAAATATTTACTTTACCTGGAAAGACTTAAGATATGCATGCACTATTGATATTATGTATAAAATAGGTAACTAATGAGAACCTATTGTAGAGGTCAGGAGGAGAAGGGGACGACAGAGGATGAGATGGCTGGATGGCATCACTGACTCGATGGACGTGAGTCTGAGTGAACTCCGGGAGTTGGTGATGGACAGGGAGGCCTGGCATGCTGTGGTTCATGGGGTCGCAAAGAGTCAGACACGACTGAGCGACTGAACTGAACGGAACTGATCGTAGAAGGAACTCTACTCAATGCTCTATGGTGACCTAGATGGGAAGGAAATCCAAAACAGAAGGTATATATAGAGAGGTAGACAACGTATTAAAATGCAGAGACATTACTTTGCGAACAAAGGTCCGTCTAGTCAAGGCTATGGTTTTTCCAGTAGTCATGTATGGATGTGAGAGTTGAACCATAAAGAAGGCTGAGCGCCAAAGAATTGATGCTCTTGAACTGGTGTTGGAGAAGACTCTTGAGAGTCCCTTGGACTGCAGGGAGATCAATCAGTCAATCCTAAAAGAAATCAATCCTTAATATTCACTGGAAGGACTAATGTTGAAGCTCCAATACTTTGGCCACCTGATTCAAAGGACTGACTCATTAGAAAAGACCCTTATGCTGGGAAAGATTGAGGGCAGGAAGAGAAGGGAATGACAGAGGATGAGATGGTTGAATGGCCATCACTGACTCAATGGACATGAGTTTGAGCAAGCTCCAGGAGATGGTGAAGGACAGGGAAGCCTGGCATGCTGCATGCAGTCCATCACGTTACAAAGACTGAGTAACTGAACAACAACAGATAGCTGATTCAGTTTTCTGTATAGCAGAAACTAACACAACACTGTAAAGCAACTATACTCCCCAAAATTAATTTTTAAAAGCTATTATATATTTGGACTTACTTGGACAAGTCCATTTACTCTGTCCCTTTCTTGGTAATTATGGTAG
This sequence comes from Bos taurus, assembly GCF_002263795.3. Classification (NCBI taxonomy): domain Eukaryota; kingdom Metazoa; phylum Chordata; class Mammalia; order Artiodactyla; family Bovidae; genus Bos; species Bos taurus. Next base: position 17,272,326 of record NC_037339.1, read on the forward strand.
CTGAAACAGAGAAAGAGAGAGAAATTTTTTTCAGGGGGACTAGAATACTTTGAATAGGCTAGAATAAACTTTGGATCTGTAAACAGCAGCCATTTGTACTATCAAGACTGAGAAGCTGATAGGGTGACCTGTGCTTCAGTTCAGTTCAGTCACTCAGTCGTGTCTGACTCTTTGTGACTCCGTGGACTGCAGCACACCAGGCCTCCCTGTCCATCACCAACTCCCGGGGATTGCTCAAACTCATGTCCATTGAGTCAGTGATGCCATCCAACCATTTCATCCTCTGTCATCCCCTTCTCCTCCTGCCTTCGATCTTTTCCAGCATCAGGGTCTTAGAGAATTGTATTAATAACAGATCTGCAGAGAGAAGCAATATTGGGAATAAGGCTTCAAGGACTTCCTTGTTTCCTAGAAAGTTCTAGGCAGTGATTCTCTTCATGATGCCCAGATGGGATGCCCAGTGTCCTTCCAAAAAGCCTCCTCTTCAGCTTATGTTAGTTTGGCTTAAATTCCTTTCAATCAAGAGGGTCTTAATGAATCATCCTCCTCAGAACTGAAAGCCAATGAGACACCAGGAAAGTTAATATCTTGCTCAGAAATACATGAATGACCAGAGAAGACTCTTCTCACTCCTAGTGTCTACTTCTACTACCCCTGGGTTATCCTTGGTAGTATAAAGAAAAACTTCCTTGGTATTATTAGTAACATTTTCCCACTATTTTAAATATTGTTATTACAATTCTCTGTGACAGAACACTTGGAAACTTTACTCAAAGAGCTTCTGCTGTATATGCCATTAAATACAATATGTAAAACCTGTAGTTGTTTCAAAAGAGATGGGTATTAGAAGGATGGAATACAATGTTAGTTCTGAGCCTTGAATAGAACTAAAAGACAAAACAAAACAAAACACCATTCTGATAGTATCAGATAATCTAGAAGGTAATCCTCAAACTAAGAAATACAAAAATACAACTGGGGCACTCACCTCTTTATTCCTAACTCATCTTTCTCACTCACTCTGCTTTCCCATTTACCAGACGCATTGCAGACCCCAGCCCACCTCCCTCTGGGTGGGTTATCCTTTTCTACTGCTCATCTGACTTTTGAAGAAGCATGTAGAAGAGTGAGTGAAGAAGGGGTCAACTGAAGGATCAGTCAAATAACCCCTTGTGGGTGGGCTGACACTGTTACAGCCACATCATCTTGCCTAAAAACACTTCACCTGACTATGTAAGGTTGGTTGACTGTGCTGTGCTTAGTCATTCAGTCATGTCTGACTCTTTGCAACCCCATGGACTATCACCCACCAGGCTCCTCTGTCCATGGGGATTCTCCAGGCAAGAACACACCCTCCTCCAGGGCATCGTCCCAACCCACAGATCAAACCCAGGTCTCCCACATTGCAGGTGTATTCTTTACCATCTGAGCCACAGGGAAGCCCAAGAATACTGGAGTGGGTAGCCTATCCCTTCTCCAGAGGATCTTCCTGACCTAGGAATCGAGCCAGGGTCTCCTGCACTGCAGGCAGATTCTGTACCAGTTGAGCTACCAGGAAAGGTTGGTTTACAGAAGATATTTAGGTTAAGGCAGACTACAAACTTGAAGAGGTAGTGGCTCAGAAATCTCCTTAGTATGAAGAAAGTTTTTGAAGTCAAGATGGAAATATGGTCAATAAAAAGCAAGGGGAGGGGCTTCCCTAGTGGCTCAGTGATAAAGAATCCACCTGCCAATGTAGGAGACATGGGCTCAATGCCTGATCTGGGGAGATCCCACCTGCCGCGGCCTCCTGATTAAATTTTTCCCTAACTGGTCTAAACCCATGCACCACAACTACGGAGCCTGTGCTGTAGAGCCTGGGAGCCGCAACTACTGAAACGGTGCACCTGAGAGCTCTGATGCTCCAAAACGAGAGAAGTCGCTGCAATGAGAAGCCCAAGCACCGCAGCTGGAGAGCAGCCCCTGCTCACCACGAGAGAAAAGTTCCCACAGCAAGAAAGATGCAGCACAGCCCAAAATAAATAACTTTTCTAAAAAGCAAAGGGAAATCCATTTAAAGACAGTGACGATGAAAACTGAAAATGGTATCAAACACCCCACTTTAATTATCACTCAACATCCAGCCCCAGGAAGCAAGGAGGAAAGGAAACCAAGGTCATTAACTTGCATCACATTCAGTGCAATGACAGTTGATTGAAAAAAAAAAAAATATATATATATATATATATATATGTATCCCTTTTCTCCTTTCCCATTACCTGATCCCCAGATTAAGTCCTTTGGGATAGCTAGGGCAAAAATCGAGTCTATAATTGTTCTTCCTTTGCTGCTGTTACTACAATACTAAAATTCCCCCAATACTACCCCATATGTGTCAATATTCAACAACTCATTCCCTGGCAAAATGGCTACTTAAAAAAAACACAAGATTCCATTTCCCAGGTACTTTGCTTGGCTACATCAAAGACTCTTAATTATAGTACAATCTGAATTAATGTTCAGATGTGTGATTCACATTGAAGAGTTATAGACGGTGGGCATTTGGATATTGTAGACCATTTCCACAAGTATGCCTCAGTTGCGACAGAATTTTTCAACGTTGTTAGGCTTAATGAAATTCCTGTTACATATTCATGAGTCATCGAGCTGTCTCCTGGCCTCTTGATTAAATTTTTTCTTAACTGGTCTAAACACCAGGATGTCTGTTAAATATGTTTATCTTCTCTTTATTTAAGCCAGGGTTTCTTATAGTAAAGGTTTGCATTTGGAATGTTTCTTTTGACCCTCCAGTGTCTTTTCTCTAAATTACAAACAAGTTCCTAATGTTGGCTGGAAAAATTTAATTGGAAGGTGAAGGAGGCACTCAAACTAAATAATGTGAGGGCTCTACATTATGTATACATCTTTTAAAAAAGAATTCCATTAAAATAATACCAGTTGAGATTCAAATTTAGTCTCAGAACTTTTATTCTATAGACTTCATGAATCAATCTCATTAGTAAAATAGTGATAGTTTATTACAATCAACCAATTAACAATGGTTCTTTGTTCATTAAAGGTTCTGAGCTAGGCAACAAAGTTTAAAGTAATAAACCATTATTTTTGTGCACAGGTAGCTCATAATTTTGTTGGAAAAATGGGAATATAGGCAATTATCATATGTAAGATTATGGTAGCATTAAACAAGGGCATAAGCACCAAGCCATGGGGACTCAGACGGAACAAAAAGCAGTTCTGGCTGGAAGAATCAAAGCTTACAGAGGTTTTTGTAGAGAATGTGAAATTTAACCGGGTCTTGAAGGCTAAGATGAATTGCTGGACTGGTAAAGAATAAGGGTGAAGTGTATTCTACATTGGCTTCCCAGGGGGCGCTAGTGGAAAGAACTTGCCTGCCAGTGCAGGAGGCAACATAGGAGGTGCAGGGTTTGTTGTTGTTGTTGTTGTTTTTAATATTAATTAATTTATTTTGATCCTTGGGTCAGGAAGATCCCCTGGAGGAGGACACTGAAGACAAGTCAGGGGCTGAGGCTCTGATACCTGAAACCACATGGAATATTTGGGAAATGGCATAGTTTGGGGCAAATAGAGGGTGGTGTTGAGGGCAAAGTCAGAGAAATGGTTTGGATGCAGACTATAAAAGACCTCAACTATGAATATGAATAGATGACCTTTTGATAGACAGCCTTTGGGCTTTTTCAGCAAAGGAACTACATAATTAGAGCTGTGCTTTAAAAATACAACCAGGGGTAGTATGGCCAGTGCACAGGAAAAGGAAGAAGCTATTTTGATCTTTGCCAAAATAGGAAAGCATTAAGCAATTTTTTTTTTTTTACAAAGCATGTTTTCCAAAATGGTCCTGAAATTAGGAGATATGTATGTGCATATACAAAAAAAAAAAAAAAATCCCATTGGAGCACAGGTGTTTTGGTGTTCCTGCTAAACACAGAGTTGTGTTGTAGTCTGGTAGATAACCCTAATCCTGGAAATAGGTGCTTTGGAAGACCCATTGGGTCCCAGGCCTGATTTTCATGAGGCTAGTGCAAGGAGAGAGAACTTGACTTTATGTTCAGAAGGTAACTTTTATCAGAAATACTTATTTGTTCTATGTAAACCTGACCTCTGGTGAGACCCTATTACTTGGCAGGAGCTGTGTGTAACAGGCATATAATTGCTTCACTTTTGCAGTATATCTAAATCCAGTCTCTTGAGGTATATATAGAAGGGACCCCTGATTGATATATGGAATTTTCCTTTGAAATTCCAAACCACGATATTATAAAATTATCATACTTATTAGTCTGAAAAGCAACACATAATTACAGCAATCAGATCTCCACCTCTGTTAAGAGAGTGGAGTCTCTGGATAAAAACTTTCAACCAGACTGAGGAGCACACTCCTAGATTTGTCATTTGCTAGTCTCAGCTTCCTAAACTATAGAATGGGGATAGTATCTACTCATTAGATTTCTGTAAGGGTTACATAATTAACACTTGCTAAATTCTTGACATACCAAAACGTTTTTACATGTTGCTACTTGTTGCTGTTGTTACTGACTACATGTAATTATTCACCTATCACACATGGTACTCACATATTTTCATTAAAGATCACTTCTACTTAAGTGACAATATTTGGACTAAATCTTTTTCATGACCTTTTTGTCTTTTGATTCATTCATTCATTTTTGATTTTAGTGTATGCTTGGCACCAGGCAGTTCTGATTATCTCTGTCCCCGTTATATCCTTTACACAGAAAGTTCAAGATGATATGGTATTCCTCTACCTGAAATCTTTGATACTTTTTATCCACACAAGCAAAATTCCCACATGCCTTTCTCAGGCTCCCACCTCACCTGCTCCCACATTATCTTCTCATGTATTTTTTAAGAAAATGATTAGGATGTTCCTCATTGCTTCTTAGGAACCCACTCTTAGGAACTGATAGAATGACTCAAGAAAAGGTCAGCATCCTTGGTAGAAAAGAACTTATTTTTTTAATTTATTTTAGCTTGCCTTTCATTTTTACCCAAATTAAAATGACACATTTTCAGTTCAGTTTCAGCTTTATGCATGGCCAAAACTATGGACACTGGCATCAAAGACCCACCTAACTTATGCTGTGTTCTCCTTTTTGCATACTGTAACCCGGTGAGGCTTCATTCCTTATTTGCACACACAGTCCATTCACCTCTCATGCCCTTAAACACAGGGTTTTCTGACTATAATATCTCCTCCCTAATGTTGTCTTCTACTAAAATGCATTCCTTCTTTAACTCTCAGCTCATTTCTACCTCTTTTGGGAAATCTTTTCTGGCTCCCTGAATCCTAAGGGATCCTCCTTTTACCCCTCTCTTAAACAAGATGGAACTCATGGGATCAGCCAAACAAATAAGCATTTTATAACATATTTATTTATTGAATGTTCCCTCTGCCTAAGTTTGATTTCCTCAGAGTTCTGTCAGCTTCATTGGAGAAAGAACCATGCCTTTTGATTTAACTGTATTGCCCTCAGCATTGAGCACAGGCTGACAAACAGAAGTTGCTGAATTAATACTTTTGGCAGATTAATTTCATATCAAAAATCATCATCCCCATTTTATACTACAACATAACTTCTTCACAACATAATAGAATGTGTGTAAGCAAGATTATAAAATTATTTTTAATTAAGACCAAAAGTATATATATTCTAAGTGGGCCAAGAGAAAAAATGACTTAGTAGTTTATTACTCTTCTGCAATAGATTAACTAAAAGTTTGGCATGATACCAAAACAGGAATAAACCTACAAAGGAGAATGGGAGGTTAGTGACTGACAAGTGTGCTGCATTTGTGCTTTTTAATTCTGAGATAATGGATTCACTTCTCTTTTCCACCTACATTTTTTACATTAAATGTTTTCTTGGATTGGTAAATTTACAAGGATATTTTCCATTAGCTCTGTGTGTGTATGTGTGCTACACTTAGCATCTAAACACAGGCTATATTAGTACATCTTGGAAAATCACAGCATGGACAGGAAGACCAGTGACCCTCATGGTTTAGGGAGTCAGGAGCTTAGAAACTGATATTCTCTTTTAAGACTGAATCCTGTCATGGAGATGCTGATCTATACCTCAACCTTCTTTACTCTCATCCCCAGGGACTTGCCCCCTGTCTTTGATACAGGGTAAAGGAAAAAAAAAAATGTTTTGACATATAATGATAGAATCATAAGCATAAGCCTTACTGTAAATCACTTAATTTTCACTTTAATTTCTGAAGACACTCACTCTTATTCCAACTTTACAGATGGTAAACTGAGGCAGAGTGATTACATGATCTGTCCCAGATCATATAGCTAGCAGGTGACAGTGCTAGATTTAGAACACTTATAGTCCAGCTCGAGTCCACACTTAAATACTAAACTGTAAGTTATTTTTGTCTATTATAATAGCTATCAGGTTATTATTATGATCAATATTATTAATTGGGAAAATATAATTTCTCTAAGACACTATGACAGAAAAACTAGATTTGCACTCTCTAAAAATGAACATGCATAAAGTTTGTCATGCCACTCTATCTTAAGTGACTGGCTACAATATTATGAAAAGTGAAAGAGTTTATACATTATGTGTAAGCCCTGAAATGCCTGTTTCCTCTTCTTGATGCCTGGAGGCCCTTTCTTTCCCTTGGTTCAGGGAGGAAAGCAGCTTACTCTCAACACCACATGCCTCTCAGGGTCAGCGCCCACTGCTCTGCCCGCTCCCCAGTCCTCTTTATAATCTGATGGGAAGTTGGCACAAGGAAGGGTGAGTGAAAGTTAGGCCAATTCTAGTGTGTATTAGCAAGTCTTGAGGAAAGATAAGCCATGCTCATTTGCTGGATACACTGTAGATTGGGCTTCCCCAGTGGCTTAGCAGTAAAGAAACCACCTGTAATGCAAGATGTAATGACCCAGGCTTCCCTGGTGGCTCAAACCGTGAGAAGTCTACCTGCAATGTGGGAGACCCAGATTCGATCCCCAGGTGGGGAAGATCCCCTGGAGAAGGAAATGGCAACCCACTCCAGTATTGTTGCCTGGAGAATCCCATGGATGGAGAAGCCTGGCGGGCTATAGTCCATGGGTCACAAAGAGTCGGACAGATGACTGAGCAGCAGAGATACACACAGCCCGTCACTACTGTTGCTGTTGAGTGGCTGTCGTGTCTTGACTCTTTTGTGATGCTGTGGACTGTAGTCCACCAGGTTCCTTGGTTCCAGTTATTAGAGAAATGCAAATCAAAACTACAATAAGGTTTCACCTCACACCAATCAGAATGGCCATCATCAAAAAAATCTACAAATAATTAATGCTGGAAAAGATGTGGAGAAAAGGGAACTCCCTTGCACTGTTGGTTGGAATGTAAATTGATAGAGCCACTAGTATGGAGGTTTAAAAAACTAAAAATAGAACTACCATAGGACCCAATGATCACACTATTGGGCATATAGCCAAAGAAGAGCTATCATTCAGAAAGGTAGAACTGCCATACGACCCAGAAATCCCACTGCTAGGCATATACACCTAGGAAACCAGAACTGAAAGAGACATGTGTACCCCAATGTTCATCGCAGCACTGTTTATAATAGCCAGGACATGGAAGCAACCTAGATGTCCATCAGCAGATGAATGGATAAGAAAGCTGTGGTACATATACACAATGGAATATTATTTAGCTATTAAAAAGAACACATTTGAATCAGTTCTAATGAGGTGGATGAAACTGGAGCCTATTATACAGAGTGAAGTCAGAAAGAAAAACACCAGTACAGTATATTAATGCATATATATGGAATTTAGAAAGATGGTAATGATGACTCTATACGTGAGACAGCAAAAGAGACGCAGATATAAACAACAGACTTTTGAACTCTGTGGGAGAAGGCGAGGGTGGGATGATTTGAGAGAATAGCATTGAAACATGTATATTAACATAAGTGAAATAGATCGCCAGTCCAGGTTCGATGCATGAGACAGGGTGCTTGGGGCTGGTGCACTGGGATGACCCTGAGGGATGGGATGTGGAGGGAGGTGGGAGGGGGGCTCAGGATGGGGAACACATGTACACCCGTGGCTGATTCATGTCAATGAATGCAAAAACCACTACAATATTGTAAAGTAATTAGCCTCCAATTAAAAAAAATAAATTAATTTTTTTTTAAAGTTATATGTGCCCATGTTCACAGCAGCACTATTTACAATAGCCAAGACAAGGAAACAAACTAAATATCCATTAACAGAGGATTGGATAAAGAAGATGTTATACAAAATTGAGCCATTTGCAGAGACGTAGATGGATCTATAGGCTGTCATACAGAGTGAAGTAAGTCAGAAAGAGAAAAACAAGTATTGTATATTAATGCATATATGTGGAATCTAGAAAAATGGTACAGATGATCATATTTGCAAAGCAGAAACAGAGACACAGATGTAGAGAACAAATGTATGGACACCAAAGGGGAAGTAGGGTGGGTTGGAGGAATGGGGAGATTGGGGTTGACATACGTGCGCTATTGACACTATGGTATAAAATAGGTAACTAATGAGACCCTACTGTACGCAGTGCTCTGAGATGATGTGAATGGGAAGGAAATCCAAAAGGGAGGAGATATTTATATACTTAAAGCTGCTTCACTGTGCTGTGCAGCGGGAACTATCACAACAGTGTATAGCAACTATACTCCAATAAAAATTAATTTAAAAGATAAAATAAAAATCAAAATAAGGGAATTTATTCTCTCACAGTTGTGGAGGCAAGAAGTTCAAAATGAAAGTGTTGGCAGAGTTGGTTCCTCCTGGAGATTCATAGGGAGGATCTGGCCTGAAGCACGGCCAGCAATCCATAGTGTTCCTTGGCTTGTAGGCACACCACTCCAGTCGCTGCCTCTGTCTTCATGTGTGTTCTGTGTAGCTCTATGTACACATTTCCCTCTTCTTATGAAGACATCAGTCACGGAGTTAGGACCCACTCTGATCCAGTATGGGCTCATCTTAACTGATGACACCTACAAAACCTCTCTTTCCAAATAAGGTCACACGCACATACACAGGAGATAGGATTTGACTGGATCTGTCGGAGAGTGCAGTTCAATCCCCAACAGGTACCTTTAACCAATTTAAGACTTTCAAAGCAATAAGCCTACCTTAAGTCTTAGTCTTGGAGCGCAGTGCTACCAGTTTGAAGAACAGTTGATGTAAGACCAAATTGTGAGAGAGAATATGGTGTCCTTTATTAGTTTTTAGCTGATTTTGTCAGTTTTTTGGTCTGATTTTATTTTTTTGTTTGTTTTACTCCTTTATTTTTTTAATTTAAGTTTATTTATTTTAATTGGAGGCTAATTACTTTACAATATTGTATTGGTTTTGCCATACATCAACATGAATCTGCCACAGGTGTACACGTGTTCCCCATCCTGAACCCCCTCCCACCTCCCTCCCCATACCATCCCTCTGGATCATCCCAGCACACCAGCCCCAAGCTTTCTGTACCCTGCATCGAACCTGGACTGGCGATTCATTTCTTATATGGTATTATACATGTTTCAATGCCATTCTCCCAAATCATCCCACCCTCTCCCTCTCCCACAGAGTCCAAAAGACTGTTCTATATACATCTGTGTCTCTTTTGCTCTCTCACGTACAGGGTTATCTTTAAAAGAATCTAACTCTGGTTGTTGGGAAGAAGCTGTGACCCAAAAGGAACACTTACTATTAATACTATCTGTTGTCTTCGTGCAGGCAAACTTCTACCACGTGCAGTTTTAGAAGAATGTACAGATTCCTCAGATGTTGCTTTAGCCTGGTATGTATCTAATATTAATTCAGTCTTGTTAATTTGTGAATACATTTCCTGTCATGACTATAAGTGCTCAAAAATGCATATCTCATAAAAAAATTATCCCATTTTACTTCATCTTTAGTTATATTAGTTTTTCACATGTGTGTGTGCTAAGTCACTTCAGTCATGTCTAACACTTTGCAACCCCATGGACTGTAGCCCACCAGGCTTCTCTGTCCATGGGATTCTCCAGGCAAGAATATTGGAGCAGGTTGCTTTGCCTGCCTCCAGGGCATCTTCCTGACACAGGGATTTGAATTTGTGTCTCTTAGGTCTCCTGCATTGGCAAGCGGGTTCTTTACCATTAGCTTATATCTATTCCTTCCCACAACTAATGATCATACATCTGTTTTTACTTTTTTTGTAGATGATTACAATATGGAATTTGTGACCTTTATCTGACAGTTGTTACAGTAAAAAAAAAAAAAATTAGTAAATTACAGAAACATAAAAGGAATATAAGAATACTAAAGACAGTATTTCAATATACTAGTGCATTTCTATGACTATGTATTTTTACATCATGGAGGTTAAATTTAGATGTTCTTATTTTTGTGCTGATTTAACTTTAATAGCATCTCATAATTGTTTACCACATTATTAAAACTCTTAACAAAACCTTAACAACTGAATAATATTTTATCACATGGCTTCACTATAGTGAAAGTGAAAATTGCTCAGTCGTGTCCAACTCTTTGCAACCCCATGGACTTTACAGTCCATGGAATTCTCCAGGCCAGAATACTAGACTGGGTAGCCTTTTCCTTCTCTAGGGGATCTTCCCAACCCAGGGATTGAACCCAAGTCTCCTGCATTGCAGGCAGATTCTTTACCAGCTGAGCCACATGGGAAGCCCTTATTGTAGTGAAATTACCTAGTAACTTTATATAGTTACCCATTCCTCTTTTTTGAAGATTTGAGGGGTTCCCAATTTTTCTTTATTAAAAAGAAAAATTACCATGATTACCAATTTTGGATATAAATAATTGTTCATAACTGTGCTTATTTTCCAAGTACTTATGTTTAGATGGGGAAACAATTAGTTAAAAGGTATGAATAATTTAGAAGTTCTTGATGTATATTAACGAATTTAGTAGGAACCAGATTTTACCAGTTTATATATAATCTCAATAATTGATGACAGTGTCTCTCCACTGTAGTTTTACCATAATTTTAGTTAATCATGCAAATGAACAATGCTTTCATTAATTTCTAATTAAGATGTTGAAGGAACAAAACATCTTTGTTTCTTTGTAGCACAAGGAAAAAATAAAACAGGTAAGCATCATCCTTTGTATTAGGTTATCAAAGAACTGTAGACACGAGGGAATGCTGGTGAACTGAATTCTAGATGCAAAACTACGTAGGCAATCAGACAGCAGTGTGAACATGCATATGTGGGATCAGCCATTTGGTCTGGGTTTGAGCGCTTAGAGAAGCAAAACTAGATGTTTTGTAAGATGTCACTGCAAAAAAAAAAAAAATACACTGAACCTTTAAAATTAGGGTGAGGTGGCAGAACAGAAGGAAATTTAGAAGAGCTCCAAATGCCAAAAAAAAAAAAAAAAAATCACCAGCTTGATAATTCTCATTCACCCACAGAATTTTACTGAGAAGGCAAGAATGAATGTGCTGGAAAGCAGAAAAAATTAGTGCCTCTAATTGTAATTAGGTTCTAGAAATCTGCTGGGGTGAATCTAACAGCTCATCAAGCCGATGTGAAACTGCAGCATGGTCCCTTTATAGCTCAAATGCTACTGAAGATAAAGAGATTGATAACTTGATGACAGTAATGTGAGAGGTTGGAAACTGTGCTAAATCGAGTTGAATTAAATATATTAAAGCTGTGGCACCAGTACCAGCTAAACTTGATTTTTTTTTGGAATATGAATAACCAGTCCCTTACCCCTGCAGTCAAAGAGAGAACAGAATATTCTCTAGGAAAAACAAAACAAAAACCAAAAAATGACATTTCAGTCTCCACATTTCTTTAAAACACAATATCCATAATACAACTTTAAAAATGTTAACACATTGAGAAAACAACAACCAACATTACCAAGAAAAAAAAAAAAAAAGCAAACAAGAGGGGTAGATGCAAAGATGATCCAGATATTGGAATTAGTAGCGTATTGTGCTGAATCCAACTCTTTGCGACCCCCTAGATTGTAGCCCACCAGGCTCCTCTGTCCATGGAATTCTCCAGGCAAGAATACTGGAGTGGGTTGCCATGCCCTCCTCCAGGGGATCTTCCCAACCCAGGGATTGAACCCATTAATCCCGCATTGCCGGCAGATTCTTTACTGTCTGAACCACCAGGAAAGCCCAAGAATAGTGGAGTGGGTAGGCTATCCCTTCTCCAGGGGATCTTCCCGATCCAAAAAACTAACTGGGGTCTCTTACATTGCTGGTGGATTCTTTACCAGCTGAGCTACCAGGGAATTAGTAGATAAGGATTTAAATAATTGTTGCATTTCCCAATTTAAAGGGAAAATGATCTAATGGATAAAAAGAGATTCTCAAGGAAGAAATAAAAACTGAAAAAATGTAAATTCTAGAACAGAAAATATAACATCAAAAAACAATGTATTCGATATCTACTTTTGAAAAACTGCAAAAAGTTACTGAGAGAAACTCAAGATTTAAGTAATAAAGATATAAACCATGTTTATGGACTGAAACCATGAATATTTTTAAGATAGCAATTCTTTTCAAATTGTTAATACTAAAAAAAAAAAATACCACAAAACTCGATTTAAAAAAATAGGATTGATTTCCAGTTTTGGACAGTATATAGTAGATGAAATTCTCCCTGTTGTTCTTCCTAGAAAATACCACAGAAAACACAGGGAAAACACAATACCCTCAAAGTTGGCAAAAAGAAGATACACTGGCCCGGGATTTAAGGAATCGAATATCAACACAGCAGTGAGTTCCCCCAGTTTACTTTTTGCCTCAAGTATCTCAGACTGGGTGATTAAATACTGGACACACCAATGGGCTCAGACAAGAAACCCTCCTCTCTTTCACTGATGGACCAAGATAAATGCAGCATAGCAAGACAGAAAACTCCTAGATAATAACCGTGTTACTTCAAACACTAAACAAAAACTGTGGCTTCCACCCACCTTCGTCAACAAAGGCCAAGTGACAGGAACTAAATTTCCATTCTCATCTGGCTATAGTGAGATCAGAGAAGTTTGCATGAGGATCCAGGACTTCATCCCTACCGGACAGTAGCAAGTACCACCCCCACTCTGCCTTGCCAGAGAAGACAATGTGGAGAGGAGTGATGAGGGATCATCCCTCTCAGAGTGTAAACAGAAACCAAGAGAGGAACCTGGATTCTTCCCCAAACCTGACAGAAATGAGGCAACAAGAAAAAAAAAGGAAAGCAGCAAGAGAAACACCACCTTACCTTTAGTGAAGTGAAGTCACTCAGTCGTGTCTGACTCTTTGCGACCCCATGGACTGTAGCCCACCAGGCTCCTCCATCCATGGGATTCTCCAGGCAAGAATACTGGAGTGGGTGGCCATTTCTAGAGGAGAAATAATTTGAATGACACAATTGTCATAATAAATTATTGAAACCAGAATAAAGTGATACACAATTTTTTAAGGGCTAAAAGAAAAGAACTTTCAACCCAGAATTCTGCATGTAGAGAAAATATCCTTCAGGAATGAAGGGTAAATCAACATATACTCAGAGGAAAGAAAATTGAGAGAATTTGTTACTCAGAGACCTATCCTAATTTTAAAAGAAATCCTTGGGACAGTTAGTAAATGATAAAAGAAGGAATATTAGAACATTATGAATAAAAAATGAAAAATGAAACAAGGAAAAATCAGTATCCTCTAAGTTATGTTTGATGGTTTAGACAAAAATATTATTAGTAAGACTTTCAGTGTATGTAGAAAATATTTAAGATCATACTATAAATAATGAAGAGTAAAAGAACTTATCCAATTGATAAAATGTCAACATCCACAGACTGAAATAAGTATGTGTCCATAATGTAATGCTTTAGCAATCATAAAAGACACATACACAAAGATACCCAAAAATATTACAGAAAAAACTATAGAAAAAAAATGAAATTTCAAAAATATTCAAGTAACCCACAGGAAAGCAGGAAAAAGAAAACAGAGGAGGCAAAATGAGACAAACAGAAAAATAAGAAATACAATGTCAGACATATCAACAATCACATTAAATGTAAATGATTTTTAGACACCAGTTAAAATACAAAGATTGGAAGGGTGAAGGAAATATGACATAACTGGGTGATGTCTACAAGAAACTCACCTCAAATATAACAATATAGGCAAGCCGAAAGTAAATTTATCTAAAAAGATATGTCATACAAACATAAGGCAAAAGGAAGTTGGAGCCTTTATATTAACATCAGATAAACCAGTGCTCAGTCACTCAGTCATGTGTGACTCTTTGGAACCCCATGAACTGTAGCCCACCAGGCTCCTCTGTCCATGGGATTCTCCAGACAAGAATACTGGAGTGGGTTGCTATTTCCTTCTCCACAGATAGACTAGAATTCATAACAACATATACCAGGAAGAGGGAGTGATACTATATAATGATAATGAGGTCAATTAATTAAGAAACAGTTTCAAAATATGTGAATCGTATGAAAAATTGAGAGGATAAAAAGACAAATTCACAATTATAGTTGGGAGACTTCACCAAAATTGATAGAATGGTGGTGGTTTAGTCGCTAAGTTGTGTTCGACTCTTGCGACTCCATGGATTGTAGCCTGCCGGGCTCCTCTGTCTATGCAATTCTCCAGGCAAGAATTGTTAGAATAACTAGACAGAAAATCATCAAGGATATAGAAGAATTCAACATCACCATCAACCAATCAATATTATAGAATAGTCCAACAACATCACATTCTATTTAAGCAGAACATTTACCAAGACAGAACATACAAGGGGCCAAACAAACTTAACAAATTTAGAAGAATCTAATCATATGAAATCTGTTTCCTGATCACAATAAAATCAAAGTAGAATCAGTAACAGAAAGAGAACCTAAAAATCTCTATAAACACTCAGAAACTGAACTGGATACTTTTAAATAATCCACAGGTAAAAGAATAATTCTCAAGGGAAATAACACTAAGTGCTTACATTAGAAAATGGGGAAAATCTCAAGTCAGTGATCTAAGCTTACACCTTAATATATTTGAAAAATTAATCCAAAGCAAACAGAGGGAAATAAAGATAACTGCAGAAATCAATCAAAATTCAATCAAAATACAGTAAAATCAACAGAGAAAACAGGTGAAACAAAGGACTTTTCTGTGAAAAGATTGATAAAGTTCATAACCTTCTAAAAAGAGAGAGGCACAAATTATCAGACATGAACAAAACAAGAATATCACTCCAGACACTACAGACATCAACTGATAATAAGGAAATCCTAAGAACCAGCTCTGAACACATGAATGTGACAACTTACATCTTCCTATCAATCTACAAGTATTTCAAAATGAAAAACAAATGGGAAAAACTTTTGAGCACTCTACACAAATAGATGTTCAAATGGCCATTAAGTTCATTAATGGCCATTTGAAAGTGCAAATTAAGATCACTGGTCATCTAAGTAATCTCACACATGTTTACAGTACTCATTTAGATTATCAATGAAGTAAACTTCAGTGTAAATAAACTTGTAAATATTTGTGGCTTACTGATTTAGGAAGCACTGCTTTGAGTAATATTCTATTTCTCCACCCAACTACTTCTCTGTCTTTGATTTCCTAGTTTGCCTCCCCTGCAATTTTCACATAGCCCTTTGGATTGATGAGTCATTGTGGACGTCTTGCCTAAGCTTCTAGCTCAGCAACTTTCTAGGAGGTTTTCTTCAGGATCCCATCTGATGTCCCACTGGACTCTCAGGAAGAAGCCCTCCCCAAAATCGATCCTCAACCTCCTGTCAGTTACTCTGAAAAGAGGACCACCTTCCACTCTTCAAGCTCTCCTCCCATCATTCTTCATGGCCAACTCATGCACAACCAAGACTGATATTCAGTTGGTATGTACAAGTTGTTAATATATTAAAAACAAGGGGCACGCTTACAATTAGTATGAACTTTCTCATACTTTCTTTAACCAAGAGGAGGAAACAGAGAAACAAGGGAAGCAAAAAGTATCTGGAAGACAGTCTGTGTTTAGATCAGAAAATCATATGGATGCCAGACTAAAATGCTGACATGTTTTTAGGGAATGAGAGACAATGGGATCAGGAACACAGGGCCCTTGTTTGTTTTGGAGAAGAAATAATGTGATTTGGCTTATGTTTTGGGAAGATAACCCCCAAACTTAACTTACGGATAATTTCTGGCAAGTAATACTATTACATTGTAAAGATTAAAAAGCATAACCACATATTTTCTGATTTTGACTCACTCCAATCACTATCCTTGGAGAAATTTTCTACAAAGAAGCAACCATCCCAATCCAAATGTCCTATATCTCAAGCATATCCATCTTTGGCATTCATATCTCCAAAGATAATAAATAAGCCATAGATCTTTTAAAAGGATCACATTGAGAGGATTGTAAACGAAGAGAAATAGGATAGGATTTGAAGGAGAGCTAGCACACAGGAAAGACCACATTAAGCTCATCTAGAGAATGAGTCAAAAATAGGAGAATCCACTCTTTCTGCATTTTCCAAAGCTATTAAGAGCTAAATTCAGTGGCCATTAAGTTTGGGTAGCATATTCTTGCTTCTAATGACATAACTTGAGCAGCAAGATTTAAAATGTTCTCACTCCACTCCTCCTTGTCTCTTGAATGTAATGATAGTAAAGATATGAATGTGAAAAGGTTAATTTTTAAGTATTTGCTTTTACATTTGTAATACTATGGAGAAAGTTTCATTAGTTGATAAATATGTTCAAAAACATGTTTCGGGTTCGGACAATGTTAAATTTCCTATTTGAACTTGGCTTTGAATTTTTCCAGCATTACTATATTACTAACATCACTACTAAATGTATAGGTCTGCTGGATCAGAAAAGGGTCAGCACTATTAATGTCTTGAAACTGATATTTTGCTGTGACCCTGCCCTGTTCACTCTGAGATGCTTAGCAGCAACCTTGACCTCTGAACTTTAGATGGCACCATCACCCTCTCCCAGTTGGTATAGTCAAAAATATCATCAGACATTGCCAGATGTGTCCTGGGGAAGCAAAGGTGCAAAAGTGAAGCAATCCCCATCAGACTCTTTGGCTACAGAACATTCTGGAAAGAGGGATCACCAGTGCAAACCCCTGAGGTGAGTGTGTGCCAGATATGCTTGAGGTGCAACAGGGAGATCAAAGAAGCTGGAGCAGAGTCAGGAAAAGCAAAAAGACGTTGGAGATAAAATCATGTAGATAGGGAGCAGAAGAGGTATATTTAGGGTCTTGAAGGACGTGAAAAGAACTCTGACTTTTCTCCATCCAAATTTAAGAGTCATTGAATGACTCTGAGCAGAGGTGTAATGTGATTATTTAAATTGAAAAAGAGTTACTTGCCTTTTGTGTTGAGAAAATACAGGATTTAGGGAGTGACTGTGGAAGCAAGAAGGCCACTTAGAAGACTGCTGCAGTGGCCTAGAAGAGAGATGGTGATTGAATCCGTTTTTATGATGGAATCCATTGGTTTCTTGTGGGAGGTGGTGAGAATGAGGTCAGTGTGTTAGCAAGAATAAGGGTCCTAGAGAACTTATTCATGACTAAGAGAGCCACCTGAGTCTGGTGAGGTCTTTTTCAGGGAGTAGGGAGGCCTCTGGGGGCTGAAAAGTCTTGCTTGGACTATGAATCATGCATCATACTTCTTTCTCATGCATTGGCACTTCCTGTTACAATTTAGAATGAACAAAAAATAGAATCAATGAAAAATAATTTTTCACAGTGACTAAGTGTTTACCACATTCTAAAGCAATGTTTCCAACGTCATTTCTCATAATCCTACATGGTTCAGTTCAGTTCACTTCACTTCAGTCGCTCAGTCGTGCCCAACTCTTTGCAACCCCATGAATCGCAACACGCCAGGCCTCCCTGTCCATCACCAACTCCCAGAATTTACTCAGACTCACGTCCATTGAGTCAGTGATGCCATCCAGCCATCTCATTCTCTGTCGTCCTCTTCTCCTCCTGCCCCCAATCCCTCCCAGCATCAGAGGCTTTTCCAATGAGTCAACTCTTCGCATGAGGTGGCCAAAGTACTGGAGTTTCAGCTTTAGCATCATTCCTTCCAAAGAAATCCCAGGGCTGATCTCTTTCAGAATGGACTGGTTGGATCTCCTTGCAGTCCAAGGGACTCTCAAGAGTCTTCTCCAACACCACAGTTCAAAAGCATCAAGTCTTCGGGACTCAGCCTTCTTCACAGCCCAACTCTCACATCCATACATGACCACTGGAAGAACCATAGCCTTGACTACACGGACCTTTGTTGGCAAAGTAATGTCTCTGCTTTTCAATATGCTATCTAGATTGGTCATAACTTTCCTTCCAAGGAGTAAGCACCTTTTAATTTCATGGCTGCAGTCACCATCTGCAGTGATTTTGGAGCCCAGAAAAATAAAGTCTGACACTGTTTCCACTGTTTCCCCATCTATTTCCCATGAAGTGATGGGACCGGATGCCATGATCTTCATTTTCTGAATGTTGAGCTTTAAGCCAACTTTTTCACTCTCTACTTTCACTTTCATCAAGAGGCTTTTTAGTTCCTCTTCATTTTCTGCCATAAGGGTGGTGTCATCTGCGTATCTGAGGTTATTGTTATTTCTCCCAGCAATCTTGATTTCAGCTTGTGTTTCTTCCAGCCCAATGTTTCTCATGATGTACTCTGCATAGAAGTTAAATAAGCAGGGTGACAATATACAGCCTTGACGTACTCCTTTTCCTATTTGGAATCAGTCTGTTGTTGCATGTCCAGTTCTAACTGTTGCTTCCTGACCTGCATACAGAGTTCTCAAGAGGCAGGTCAGGTGGTCTGGTATTCCCATCTCTTTCAGAATTTTCCACAGTTTCTTGTGATCCACACAGTCAAAGACTTTGGCATAGTCAATAAAGCAGAAATAGTTGTTTTTCTGGAACTCTCTTTCTTTTTCCATGATCCAGCAGATGTTGGCAATTTGATCTCTGGTTCCTCTGCCTTTTCTAAAATCAGCTTGAACATCAGGAAGTTCATGGTTCACATATTGCTGAAGCCTGGCTTGGAGAATTTTGAGCATTACTTCACTAGCATGTGAGATGAGTGCAATTGTGCGGTAGTTTGAGCATTCTTTGGCATTGCCTTTCTTTGGGATTGGAATGAAAACTGACCTTTTCCAGTGCTGTGGACACTGCTGAGTTTTCCAAATGTGCTGGCATATTGAGTGCAGCACTTTCACAGCATCATCCTTTAGGATTTGAACTAGCTCAACTGGAATTTCATCACCTCCACTAGCTTTGTTCGTAGTGATGCTTTCTAAGACCCACTTGACTTCACATTCCAGGATGTCAGGCTCTAGGTCAGTGATCACATCATCATGATTATCTGGGTCGTGAAGATCTTTTTTATACAGTTCTTCTGTGTATTCTTGCCACCTCTTCTTAACATCTTCTGCTTCTGTTAGTTCCATACCATTTCTGTCCTTTATCAAGCCCATCTTTGCATGAAATGTTCCTTTGGTATCTCTGACTTTCTTGAAGAGATCTCTAGTCTTTCCCATTCTGTTGTTTTCCTCTATTTCTTTGCATTGATCACTGAGGAAGGCTTTCTTATCTCTCCTTGCTATTCTTTGGAACTCTGCATTCAGATGCTTATATCTTTCCTTTTCTCCTTTGCTTTTCGCTTCTCTTCTTTTCACAGCTATTTGTAAGGCCTCCCCAGACAGCCATTTTGCTTTTTTGCATTTCTTTTCCATGGGGATGGTCTTGATCCCTGTCTCCTGTACAATGTCACGGACCTCATTCCATAGTTCATCGGGCACTCTATCTATCAGATCTAGGCCCTTAAATCTATTTCTCACTTCCACTGTATAATCATAAGGGATTTGATTTAGGTCATACCTGAATGGTCCAGTGGTTTTCCCTACTTTCTTCAATTTAAGTCTGAACTTGGTAATAAGGAGTTCATGATCTGAGCCACAGACAGCTCCTGGTCTTGTTTTTCTTGACTGTATAGAGCTTCTCCATCTTTGGCTGCAAAGAATATAATCAATCTGATTTCAGTGTTGACCATCTGGTGATGTCCATGTGTAGAGTCTTCTCTTGTGTTGTTGGAAGAGGGTGTTTGCTATGACCAGTGCATTTTCTTGGCAAAACTCTATTAGTCTTTGCCCTGCTTCATTCCATATTCCAAGGCCCAATTTGCCTGTTACTCCAGGTGTTTCTTCACTTCCTACTTTTGCATTCCAGTTCCCTATAATGAAAAGGACATCTTTTTTGGGTGTTAGTTCTAAAAGGTCTTGTAGGTCTTCATAGAACAGTTCAACTTCAGCTTCCTCAGCGTTACTGGTTAGGGCATAGACTTGGATTACTGTGATATTGAATGGTTTGCCTTGGAAACGAACAGAGATCATTCTGTCGTTTTTGAGATTGCATCCAAGTACTGCATTACGGACTCTTTTGTTGACCATGATGGCTACTCCATTTCTTCTGAGGGATTCCTGCCCACAGTAGTAGATATAATGGTCATCTGAGTTAAATTTACCCATTCCAGTCCATTTGAGTTCGCTGATTCCTAGAATGTCGACATTCACTCTTGCCATCTCTTGTTTGACCACTTCCAATTTGCCTTGATTCATGGACCTAGCACTCCAGATTCCTATGCAATATTGCTGTTTACAGCATCGGACCTTGCTTCTGTCACCAGTCACATCCACAGCTGGGTATTGTTTTTGCTTTGGCTCCATCCCTTCATTCTTTCTGGAGTTATTTCTCCACTGATCTCCAGGAGCATATTGGGCACCTACTGACCTGGGGAGTTCCTCTTTCAGCATCCTATCATTTTGCCTTTTCATACTGATTATCCTACATGGTAGGTACTATAATTTCATACATTGTACAGATGAGAAAACAGAACTGAAGCAGAGAAGGGCTGAGTATCTTGCACATGGTTACACAGGTAGGAAAGATGGAGCTGGGATTTATACACAGGATGTCTGATTCACAGCCCCTTGAAATCATATTAAAAAGCAGAGATATTACTTTGCCAACAAAGGTCTGTCTAGTCAAAGCTATGGTTTTTCCAGTAGTCATATACGGATGTGAGAGTTGGACTATAAAGAAAGCTGAGGGCTGAAGAATCGATGCTTTTGAAATGTGGTATTGGAAAAGACTCTTGAGAGTCCCTTGGACTGCAAGGAGATCAAACCAGTCCATCCTAAAGGAAATCAGTTCTGAGTATTCACTGGAAGGACTGATGCTGAAGCTGAAACTCCAATACTTTGGCCACTTGATGAGAAGAACTGACTCATTGGAAGAGACCCTGATGCCAGGAAAGATTGAAGGTGGGAGGAGAAGGGGATGACAGAGAATGAGATGGTTAGATGGCATCACTGACTTGACGGACATGAGTTTGAGTAAGCTCCGGGAGTTGGTGATGGACAGGGAGGCCTGGCATGCTGCCGTCCATGGGGTCACAAAGAGTCGGACACGACTGAGCAACTGAACTGGACTGGATTGAAATCATTACTGCTGATATAAAAGTGTTAAGTGAAAATGATTGCCAAATGACAAGAAATGGCAATGTTTCTAAACTGGATAGAGAATAGGAGAATAAGACAACAACATAAAATTCCATGTGGTGGTTCAACTGAATAAATGAAGAAAGTAAAATGGTTTTAATTAAGAAGGGAGAAGATCCTCAAGGCCTAGGGCAGAGACTGACCAGTGAAGTTCTTGGGTCTATGAATCAGAGGAGAGCTTTGAGGCTCCTCCAGCAGAGCAATGAAGAGCTGTGCTATAGTTCAGTGAAAACAGGCTTAGCTGTCCCCAGGGCTAGTGTCTTTATCCCACACAGTGCAGACTCCATAGTCCTACACAAACATAGAAGCTACTTTGCCAAAGTGCAAAAGGGATGCAAGGTTTTTACCTTTAATTAGTGCCTACTATGTGCCAGGTACTTTGCTAGATTCTTGAGTATAAATTTGGCCATATAGAACCCTTATCTCAAGAAAGTGTTAGCTCAGCTGTGTCCGACTCTTTGCAACCTCTTGAACTATAGTCTGCCAGGCTCCTCTGGTGGGTGAGAATTCTCCAGGCAAGAATACTGGAGTGGGTAGCCATTTCCTTTTTCAGGGTATCTTCCCAACCCAGGGTTCCCTGATGACTCAGATGGTAAAGAATCCACCTGCAATGAAGGAGACCCAATCCCCAATCTCCAAGGTCCAATCCTGGGTTGGGAAGACCCCCTGGAGAAGGGAATGGCTACCGACTCCAATATTCTTGCCTGGAGCATTCCAAGGAAAGAGGAGCCTGGCAGGCTACAGTCCATGGGGTTGCAAAGAGTCGGACACGACTGAGCAATTTTCACTTTTATTTTAAGAAACTTCAGAGTGTTATCTCATATATTCATTTGTTTAATCTGAAAATAAATATTTTTTTAAAGATGTGAGATTTCTTATGTTTATTCTTTCTTTTCTCTGTCCCAATATGAGAGTGAACAGTTACTGGGTTCTTAGATAACCCATGTCTTCACATCCTGTGATGAAAATATGGTTACTTGGGTCCAG
The DNA here is from genome assembly GCF_002263795.3 of Bos taurus. Lineage (NCBI taxonomy): Eukaryota > Metazoa > Chordata > Mammalia > Artiodactyla > Bovidae > Bos > Bos taurus. Next base: position 17,294,924 of record NC_037339.1, read on the forward strand.
GTTTATGTACGGGGGCAGCATTTTCAAATTTCCTTGAGCTCTTGATAAGGCACACTAATATTCAAGCCACTCAGCTCACTAAAGGACCTGTCCCCCATTGCTCAGTTCTTCCCCGACCCCTTCTCACTCAAATTTTACCATCTGTTTTCGTACCACAATCATTAATAAAAATCTGACAGGAATGGTCTTTATGGAAGAAGTATTATGTAGAGGGAAAAACAGAAGCCAAGGACAGAAGTTTGTGGAACATCCACTTTTAGTGCAATGGAAAGAGCAGACTGCAGAAGCATCAGTAATGTATGGAGGACAATTAGTGACAATATACCTCCATAGAAGCCAAAACCCTTGAGCATATAAAGATTTATATTAGGCTAAGACTTGATTTCATTTAATAAGTGGGTTTCTTTTTTACTTTCATTTATTCTTGAAATCTGCCAAAGTCTGAGGGGTCTGGGTGTTCACTGATTACTTGGTTCAGTTTCAGATTCAACTGATACTTATAAAGCATCTGTTATAGTCCACGTACATTTTAATACTTTCTAAATGAGCTTCTAAAACGATGCTTTATTTGGAATGATATCTAAACTTTACAGTGTTCAACTCTTGTGTGTGTATCATTTCCATTTCCATCTACCTACATACTTGCCCACCAAGAAGGTAAGGATCTGCTGAAATCACGTGGAGTTAGACATAAAGTCAAGACAGTATTTTCTCACTGTTTTCAGAAAAATCAGCCACATCTCCATTTAACTCATAAGTAGATTTCCAGTGTTCTTGTTTCTCCAATTATTAAACAGATTTGCAGATGAAACTGGGAAAGTTCAAGATAACCCTGGGCCAAGCACTGCTGTGGTTACTTTTACCATGAAGGACATTTTCACAGGAGGACTAATAATTAAAGAGCACCAGGAAGAGCAAAATACAAAAGAAAAGATCTATGTGCTCCTTCCTGGGAAAACTGAAGTATAAGCATTGCTTAAGGCACTTATATAAATATCTTAAATTTGTACAACTGAAGAATTTCAAGCCTCTGGAAGAAAAAGGTAGAGAAACAATAACTGGACTGGAGTTGCTAATAAATGTGCTGTAGGTGAGCTCTTTGAAGAAATTTTTTCTTTCTCTTTTGAAAATGTGATACTCTTGATCCATTTAGTATCTCAGCATGGGCAGAGGTTTACTTTCTTGGCCAAGAAATTGAGGCCTATGGAGGTTTGTTGAAGATTACAGTTCCCAGTAGAACCAGGTGAGGGATTACAAATTTGAGCCCTTAATTCTTAGTTCTGGACAAAGGTTTCAGAGGTTATGCTTGCTTTGGGGAACACATGTATACCTGTGGCGGATTCATTTTGATATTTGGCAAAACTAATACAATTATGTAAAGTTTAAAAATAAAATAAAATTTAAAAATAAAAAAAATAAATAAATAAAATCAGACAAATAATCCTTTGTCACATCCTCTCAAACTGCTAGTTTCAGCAACTGAAAAACACCGGTGGGAATTTCTTCCCTGATCCAAGCCAGTTCTCAGATCATTAACAGTTGTCCAGGAACTTGAAGGATAACCATTTGAGATGAAAACTATGTTTTACTCTGGCTCTATGTTCATTCCATATGCATGTAGGCCAGTGGTCACAATTAAAGTCAAATATCCTCTTTTAAGTCATTCACAAATCAAGCAGAAGGAAGGAAATAATACAGATAAAAGAAAAGATTTCTGATATACTTGAATATAGAAACCAATAGAGAAAACTAATGATACCAAAATCTGGTTCTTTGACAAGATTCATAAAGTTGATGAAACAATAGACACACTAGGAAAAGAAAGAAGACACAAATCAATAAAATCAAGAGTAAAAGAGGAAATATGACTCTGGATCCTCCAGACCTTTAAAAATACATTAAGAGAACATTATAAATATCTTTAGTCTACAAATTCAACAACTTTGACAATATAGACTAATGTCTTAAGAAACACAAGATTCATAGCCTGTTCCAGGAAATAGAATAAGAGGAAACACTTCCCAACATATTTTATGAGGCTGGCATTAGACACTCCCTACCAAAACTGGACAAAGAGTTGCTTGGCTCCATGAGAGTAGAGTACACACTTAAAAAATTCATTGAATTAATCCCACTGCTGGGCATACACACCGAGGAAACCAGAATTGAAAGAGACATGTGTACTCCAGTGTTCATCGCAGCACTGTTTATAATAGCCAGGACATGGAAGCAACCTAGATGTCCATCAGCAGATGAATGGATAAGAAAGCTGTGGTACATATACACAATGGAGTATTACTCAGCCATTAAAAAGAATACATTTGAATCAGTTCTAATGAGGTGGATGAAACTGGAGCCTATTATACAGAGTGAAGTAAGCCAGAAAGAAAAACACCAATACAGTATACTAACACATATATATGGAATTTAGAAAGATTGTAATGATAACCCTGTATGCAAGACAGCAAAAGAGACACAGATATATAGAACAGTCTTTTGGACTCTGTGGGAGAGGGAGAGGGTGGGATGATTTTGGAGAATGGCATTGAAACATGTATAATATCATATAAGAAATGAATCACCAGTCCAGGTTCAATGCAGGATACAGGATGCTTTGGGCTGGTGCACTGGGATGAACCAGAGTGATGGTATGGGGAGGGAGGTGGGAGCAGGGTTCAGGATGGGGAACACGTGTACACCCATGGCAGATTCATGTTGATGTATGGCAAAACCAACACAATATTGTAATTAGCCTCCAATTAAAATAAATAAATTTAAATTAAAAAAAAAGAATTATATACATAATTCTCCTTGGGCCTCAGGAATGAATCATAATTCTCAAATACCGATGTTATTAAAGTTTCTGAAAGAGTATGTACATATACTTTTCTCCAAGGGGGAGTTTTTGATTGAGGTGAAATTGCTATATGACTCAAAATTATTTTTGTCTTGTTTTTTTTTTGAAGAATGGATGGGGAGGTGGAAAAATACTTCTTTGTTCAAATATGTAATATGAAGTTTTCTTTCTTTGTGCTACTTATGTGAATGTAGATGAGTTTACATGAAAGTAATACTGCTTTTAGCCCTAGAAGCGAATCTAAGCTTCTGAGCAAAGCGGATTGGTAAATAAATATTGATGCACCCTAAAACTTGATATGGACAGTGATAAGGTACATTCAGAATGTAAAGGATCCTTTCTTTACTTTTTTCTCTCCCCTTCTTTCTTCCTTTCTCTTTTCCTATTTTTTTCATTTTATTTTTATTTTCTTTCTCCTTTCCTTTCCTTTCCTTCTTCCTTCCTATCCAAGCAGACCAATGTCCAAGACAGACCTGTATTTCTCTGACTGAACCAAAGAATAAAATGGACAAGATAAATTTGAGCAATAGTTATGTTTACAGGCAGTTTATTTTATTTTGAGTGGAGACCTGGTCTCCTGGAATAAAATTGTGAAGAAAAATGTTCTGCTTTAGTACTTGGATTGGAAGAGAGAAAAATTCGATTATCCTAAAAGTCCATTAGCTAATTAATAGTTTTATCAGTGTTCCCAAAAGACTTTGGCTCCAATGCTTTGGTGGGAAATAGCTCAGGACACTAAAGAGGGGACACACTAGGAAAGATATGACTCATAGAAACTCGCACTGTAAGTCAGAATATGTCATTCAGTAGGGATCACACTTCAGAGAGCTGGGCTGTGGAAAACAGCCATAAATTCTTCTATCTAAGCCCATCTTCTGAATTTGTAATTATTTGCCTTGAAAGGTAAGTGAGTGACTGAATTCATTGACGGCCTATACAAGTTACATGTTTCGTGAATAAGGAATTGATAGAAAAGAGTGGTCTATTTGTTGAAACTAAAAGTGCTTGCCACAAGGGCTCAATCATCTGCACCATAAATTCAATTGGGCAAATTTACAGCTGCATATAATCAGTTCAGTTCAGTTTAATCACTCAGTCATGTCCGACTCTTTGTGACCCCATGAACTGCAGCATGCCAGGCCTCCCTGTCCATCACCAACTCTCAGAGTTCACTCAAACTCATATCCATTGAGTCAGTGATGCCATCCAGCCATCTCATCCTCTGTTTTCCCCTTCTCCTCCTGCCCCAAATCCCTCCCAGCATCAGAGTCTTTTCCAATGAGTCAACTCTTCACATCAGGTGGCCAAAGTATTGGAGTTTCAGCTTCAACATCAGTCCTTCCAATGAACACTCAGGAATGATCTCCTTTAGGATGGACTGGTTGGATCTCCCTGCAGTCCAAGGGACTCTCAAGAGTCTTCTCCAACACCACAGTTCAAAAGTACCAATTCTTTGGTGCTCAGATTTCTTTATAGTCCAACCCTAACATCCATACATGACTACTGGAAAAACCATAGCCTTGACTAGACAGGCCTTTGTTGACAAAGTAATGTCTCTGCTTTTTAATATGCTGTCTAGATTGGTCATAACTTTCCTTCCAAGGAGTCAGCGTCTTTTCATTTCATGGCTGCAATCACCATCTGCAGTGGTTTTGGAGCCCAAATAAATAAAGTCAGCCACTGTTTCCACTGTTTCCCAATCTATTTGCCATGAAGTAATGGGACCGGATGCCATGATCTTAGTTTTCTGAATGTTGAGCTTTAAGCCAACTTTCTCACTCTCCTCTTTCACTTTCATGAAGAGGCTCTTTAGTTCTTCTTCACTTTCTGCCATAAAGGTGGTGTCATCTGCATATCTTGGGTTATTGATATTTCTCCCAGCAATCTTAATTCCAGTTTGTTCTTCTTCCATCCCAGTGTTTCTCAGGATGTATTCTGCATTAAGTTAAATAAATAGGGTGACAATATAGAGCCTTGACATACTCCTTTTCCTATTTGGAACCAGTTGTTCCACGTCCAGTTCTAACTGTTGCTTCCTGACCTACATACAGGTTTCTCAAGAAGCAGGTCAGGTGGTCTGGTATTCCCATCTCTTTCAGAATTTTCCACAGTTTCTTGTGATCCACACAGTCAAAGGCTTTGGCATAGTCAATAAAGCAGAAAAAGATGTTTTTCTGGAACTCTCTTGCTTTTTCCATGATCCAATGGATGTTGGCAATTTGATCTCTGGTTCCTCTGCTTTTTCTAAAACCAGCTTGAACATCTGGAAGTTCACAGTTCACGTATTGCTGAAGCCTGGCTTGGAGAATTTTGAGCATGACTTTACTAGCGTGTGAGATGAGTGCAATTGTGCAGTAGTTTGAGCATTCTTTGGCATTGCCTTTCTTTGGGATTGGAATGAAAACTGACCTTTTCCAGTGCTGTGGCCACTGCTGAATTTTCCAAATGTGCTGGCATATTGAGTGCAGCACTTTCACAGCGTCATTTTTTAGGATTTGAACTAGCTCAACTGGAATTCCATCACCTCCACTAGCTTTGTTCATAGTGATGCTTCCTGAGGCCCACTTGACTTCACATTCCAGGATGTCTGGGTCTAGGTGATTGATCACACCATCGTGATTACCTGGGTCGTGGAGACCTTTTTTGTACAGTTCTGTATTTTCTTGCCACCTCTTCTTAATATCTTCTGCTTCTGTTAGGTCCGTACCATTTCTGTCCTTTATCGAGCCCATCTTTGCATGAAATGTTCCCTTGGTATTTCTAATTTTCTTGAAGAGATCTCTAGTCTTTCCCATTCGGTTGTTTTCCTCTATTTCTTTGCATTGATCACTGAGGAAGGCTTTCTTATCTCTCCCGGCTATTCTTTGAACTCTGCATTCAAATGCATATAACTGGGGCTCAAATCAAATATTCCTTCCTCAGAGATGCTTTTATCAACCCTCTAGGGAATACAGTTCCTCCCTAGTGGCCATTCTACCTTATTACCCTAATTTTTTCAGTGTATTGTCTTTCTACTTCCACCAGAATGCAAGTTCATTTGGTTTTGGCAGTAGTAACTCAGTTTCTCTTCCTGCATCTTTACACCTTAAAACAGAGTCTAGAAGATACAAGTTACTCATTATTTGAATTGAATGTTTAATTCAATTGAATGTTTAAACACTGATTGCTAAACATATTCACAGATGTGCCCATAAAGGTGCACTTTTAAATCTCCTAACACTAAGAAAAGATGCAGTCATGTAGGGATAGTCCTATGAAAATTAGTAAATAGCTGAGTGAATGAATGAGCACAGGTGCATGGTCAATCTGAAAACTCAGTTTTTGGCTGAGAATAAAAGATCATGGTTCTGAGTTTCTATAAAATGACATGTTTCTGGGACACTGCTATTTTATATCATACTTGGGATGCCTGAGGTTCTAAACCAAAGAATAACAATAATACAAATTTCTCAGTTCCTTTAAAATTATCAGCAGTTCCTAGAAGCAACTCACTCACCTCCATCATCTCTAACTGAATGTATACGAAGCACCCCTTTTCCACACACCTTTTTAGGCTGTGTTCATCTTGTCTCAAATTTTCTGAACAATCAGCATTTATTTGGACTATCAGCATCTACAGTCACCAAAACCCATTATCAACTCCTTCTGTGTGATAGTTATGCGTTGTGATGGATACTAGAAGAATCTGCATTGTGATGCAGAGAATAATGCCCCCCACAAAGATGCCCACATTCTAATTCCGGAACCTATTAAAAAGTAACCTTCCACAGTGAAAAGGATTTTGGAGGTGTGATTAAGTTAAGCATTGGGCGGAGATTGTTCCTGGATGATCCAAATCAGCAGCATGTGATCACAAAGGGCCCCAGATGAGAAAGATAGGAGGGTCAGAGTCAGAAAAAGCACAATAACAGAAACAGAGGCTTGGAGTGACACAGGGCCATGAGCCCAGAAGTATAGGTAGCTTCTAGAAGTTGAAAGAGGCAAGGAAACAGATCCTACTTTAGAATCTCCAGAAAGAACTACGTCCCGCTGATACCTTGATTTTAGCCCAGTGAAATTCATTTTAGACTTCTGACCCTTGGAACTGTAAGAGATGAAATCTATGTTAGTTAAAGCCACTAAGCTTATGGGAGTTTGTTGCAGGAACAATAGAAAACTAAAATCATCCAATGGGCATGATGTGGGGCCTTACCATAAGGAGATGACCAGTTAGTTGATTCTTCAGGTTTATCTATAGTTAGTTGCTCAGCCCTTCACATCCCTGAATACTCCCTTCATAAGCTCTACAGCATTCATTACAACTTTACACTCTCACTCAAGCCTCCATTCTCCATTCCCTGTCAATATATTATTTCATAATTTAGCTGATGTTGCAACCTCCTGATGATTTTCCCTATTTCTGATTCTTTCATCCTCTGTGGACCAACTAGATTTATTTTCTTACCAAGCCACTTGGTCATGGAGCTCGACTCTCAAGGTATTATAGACTGAAGACTCAGTGTATCATAACCATTATCCAATGCATCAGCCTTCCTTGGTAACTTTCACTTCCTCCACAGCCCTGCCCTACACAAGCCATTTTCTGTGGTGTGTCATGTATTAGCAAAGCCTTTTGCTAGATTACCTCTATCTTTTCAGTTATATCTCTCTCTACCTATTCCCCAAAACTGAACCAAATGCTCTCAAACATTCCATATCTTATTTCTGCACCTTTTTCATGCTACCTCTTTGCCTAAAATCTTCTTCTGATTGTATCTATTAGGATATTATTTGTCCCTCAAAGTACAAGCCCAAAACAACCATATTCTCCTAAAGGGGACAGCACTATCACATTAACAATAACTCATTCTCTCTCCCTCCCTCATCTCAACAATCAAGCTGTGGGATAAATCCCTAGAGCTGAAGTGTATGGATTATCTGGCTCCTAGAACTTTTGTTTCAAGCCAAACATTTTCTAAGTTTATGTGCCAGTTGACTTTGTTCCATCGTTAGTTGGAGGGCATGTCATAGCTTCTTAGAGAAAAGATGTCTCCCTGACTGTCTCTCTCGTGCACTGAATTGAAAGGAGCAAAATGTGAAGGGAAGAAAGCTCTGGTTTAAGAGCAAGGACTCCAGATGCATTGACCAGGCTGTGCCCCTAGTCAGTTATATAACTGGCATTAAGTCACTTAACTTCTTTGATCTTCAGGCATCAAAAACTTCATGCAGTTTTCTCATACGTGCATGGAGATTATCCCCAATTTCAATGTACTATTGGAAGTGAAAAGAGCTACAGAAAGCAAAGGAAATGTGTACTCAGAAAATATGCTTGATTGCTTTGCCTGTTAGAAGTCTTAGCTCTCAAGGTTCAGGCTTGGTTTGGTGGAAGGAATTCAGATTTGCACCGACTCTACTGGAATTATATGATACTTGGTATTATTGCAATGAAGATGCAAGATGGTGCTGACCTTAGGTGTGGATAAACTAATAAAAAAACATTTACTAGTTCTGCATATGCTTTGAGGATGCACACACACACACACTCTCTCTCTCTCTCCATTCAGAAAACAAAGGAAACACTGGTTTTGAAATACCCTGCAATCCAAACAGGAAACTGATCTCAGACATAAGAAAGGCACAAAGATATACTGCAACATAGAAACAAAATGGTATCATGCTTATATAGTAATAATAACAAACATATAGCATTGACCATGGACTCTGTGTGTGTGTGTTAAATCATTTCAGTCAAATCCAACTCTTTGTGACCCTACAGACTGTAGCCCACCAGACTCCTCTCTCCATGGGATTCTCAGGCACAAATACTGGAGTGGGTTGCCATGCCCTTCTCCAGGGGATCTTCTTGACCCAGGAATCGAACCTCTGTCTCTTACATCTCCTGCATTGGCAAGCAGGTTCTTTATCACTAATGCCACCCAACATATAAACAAAATGGTATCATGTTTATATAATAATAGCAATAACAAACATACAGCATTTACAATGCAGTAGGAACTATTAATATTTGAAGCATTTTGCATGCATGGCTGTATCCACTCCCCACAACAACCTTATGTGGTAAGTGCTGTTGGTATCTTCATTTCACAAATGAGGAGACTGGGAGGGTAGCTGGCCCATGGTCACAGAGTTGGTAGCAGAGCTGGAGTTCCACGTTCTCAATCACTCCATGCCTCTCAAGGGTGGCATGCCATCTCAGATCACTAGAAATAATCTTGTCCTAATTCCTGCCATGATTTTGAGAACAGAGTTTGTGTGAAGAAATAGGATTCTTATTTCCTAAGATGATGAGGATTCATCTCAACTATTACCTTCTGCCAGGGAGCCCCACCTGACCAGCTCCCTTCTCCTTCCGATCCAGACAGTTGTAGTGACCCAGGTCCATGCTCTACACATCCATGGCACCTAGACTTGCCCCTATCATTAGACTTACCCCTATCATTAGACTTGAACCACTCTGCAGAAGTGGGGTTTTTTTGGTCTCATCTTCTACATTTTAAAGCTCATAAGCAACAGCATCCTTTATCTTTATAACCTCAGCATTTATCATGGAGCTGAGATCTCAATATATGTGTGTAGCATGAATGCCCATAAACATTTTTCTTCTTGGCAGGTTTATTTTTATTCATGGCAGGCTTTATATAAGAACTATCAGTCTCTTCAATGGAGAGTGTTTGATGAAAGGAATCAATGGGGATGTGATAACTGGATAATTCTGAGGCTATGCCAGCTGTTTTGTGTTGGCAGGGACAGGGAGGGGCAGAAGACCAGGGAAGTGGAGTGTATTTTGCTTCCTCAGTCACTGAGGGTCATCTGTGGAACAGGAGAGGAAATCCACAGCCTTGAACCCCTGCAGCTTTCTTCTCCGGAGGCTGCTGTGGCAGCAGTCACCCCCACACCCCACCCCAAGTGAACTCATTAGCCAGAAAATTCAGCACAGCCAGGTTACTTTAACTATGTGTCCCCGTCATTATTAGCCAGTGTTTTACCCTAGTAACTGAATTAAAACCAAACTGTCTCAAGGGAAATAGTAAGTTTCCTGGATATTATGGGAGAAAGATGTAAGAGAGTTGCAACTGAATGGGAGGAACATATACTCCTTCTCCCAAACAGTTTTGAGGCTAAAGGAGCTCTTTGAAATTTCAGATGACAACATTTCTAAGCAAGAGAATATTCTACTCTAGAAAACGTGTTGAATAGTAGGGCCCTCTCTGTTGCTCAGAGGTTAAAGCGTCTGCCTCCAATGCGGGAGGCCCGGGTTCGATCCCTGGGTTGGGAAGGTCCCCTGGAGAAGGAAATGGTAACCCACTCCAGTATTCTTGCTTGGAGAATCCCATGGACAGAGAAGCCTGGTAGGCTACAGTCCACGGGGTCGCAAAGAGTTGGATATGACTGAGCGACTTCACTTTCACAGTTAACAATGGTATCTCAGACAGTAAAGAATCTGTCCACGGTGCAGGAGAACCCAGGTTCAATCCCCGGGTCAGGAAGATTCCCCTGGAGAAACTTCCTATAATGGCTACCCACTCCAGTATTCTTGCCTGAAGAATCCCATGGGCAGAGAAGAATGGCAGGCTACAGTCCATGGGGTCATAAAGAGTCAGACTTGACTGAAGACTAACATTTTCACTTTCACAATTAACAATTTGAGATTCATCAGTTTGTAAACTGTAAAAAAGAAAAACCCCTCCACATGTCTTAATTAATACATTTGTAATGTCCTATGCAACAAACTGTGGAAAATTTTAAAAGAGATGGGAATACCAGACCACCTTACCTATCTCCTGAGAAACCTATGTGTGGGTCCAGAAGCAACAGTTAAAACCAGACATGGAACAACTGATTGATTCAAACTGGGAAAGGAGTATGACAAGGCTGTATATTTTCACTCTGCTTATTTAACTTCTATTAAGAGTACATCGCTGGGCTGGAAAAAGCACAAGCTGGAACCAAGATTGCTGGGAGAAATATCAATAACCCCAGATACGTAGATGACACCACCCTTATGGCAGAAAGTGAAGAGGAACTAAAAAGCCTCTTGATGAAAGTGAAAGAGGAGAGTGACGAAGTTGGCTTAAAGCTCAACATTCAGAAACGAAGATCATGGCATCTGGTCCCATCACTTCATGGAAATTAGATGGGGAAACAGTGGAAGCAGTGTCAGACTTTATTTTTGGGGGCTCCAAAATCACTGCACATGGTGACTGCAGCCATGAAATTAAAAGACACTTACTCTTTGGAAGAAAAGTTATGACCCACCTAGATAGCATATTGAAAAGCAGAGGCATTACTTTGCCAACAAAGGTTCGTCTAGTCAAGGCTATGGTTTTTCCTGTGGTCATGTATGGATGTGAGAGTTGGACTGTGAAGGAAGCTGAGCGCCAAAGAATTGATGCTTTTGAACTGTGGTGTTGGAGAAGACTCTTGAGAGTCCCTTGGACTGCAAGGAGATCCAACCAGTCCATTCTAAAGGAGATCAGCCCTGGGTGTTCTTTGGAAGGAATGATGCTAAAGCTGAAACTCCAGTACTTTGGCCACTTCATGTGAAGAGTTGACTCATTGGAAAAGACCCTGATGCTGGGAGGGATTGGGGGCAAGAGGAGAAGGGGACGACAGAGAATGAGATGGCTGGATGGCATCACAGACTCAATGGACATGAGTTTGAGTAAATTCTGGGAGTTGGTGATGGACAGGGAGGCCTGGCGTGCTGTGATTCATGGGGTCACAAAGAGTCGGACACGACTGAGTGACTGCACTAAACTGAAGAGTACATTATGCAACCTGCTGGGTTACATGAATCACAACCTGGAATCAAGATTGCCAGGAGAAATATCAACAACCTCAGATATGCAGATGATATCACTCTAATGGCAGAAAGCAAAGAGCAACTGAGTAGCCTCTTGATGAGGGTGAAAGAGGAGAGTGAAAAAGCTGGCTTAAAACTCAATATTCAAAAATATGGCATCCAGTCCCATTCAGTTCAGTTCAGTTCAGTCGCTCAGTCATGTCCGACTCTTTGCGACCCCATGAACTGCAGCACACGAGGCCTCCCTGTCCATCACCAACTCCGGGAGTTCACTCAGACTCACGTCCCTCGAGACAGTGATGCCATCCAGCCATCTCATCCTCTGTCGTCCCCTTCTCCTCCTGCCCCCAATCCCTCCCAGCATCAGGGTCTTTTCCAATGAGTCAACTCTTCGCATGAGGTAGCCAAAGTACTGGAGTTTCAGCTTTAGCATCATTCTTCCAAAGAAATCCCAGGGCTGATCTCCTTCAGAATGGACTGGTTGGATCTCCTTGCAGTCCAAGGGACTCTCAAGAGTCTTCTCCAACACCACAGTTCAAAAGCATCAATTCTTTGGCACTCAGCCTTCTTCACAGTCCAACTCTCACATCCATACATGACCACAGGAAAAACCGGAGCCTTGACTAGATGGACCTTTTTTGGCAAAGTAATGTCTCTACTTTTCAATATGCTATCTAGATTGGTCATAACTTTTCTTCCAAAGAGTAAGCGTCTTTTAATTTCATGGCTGCAGTCACGATCTGCAGTGATTTTGGAGCCCAAAAAATAAAGCCTGACCCTGTTTCCACTGTTTCCCCATCTATTTCCCATGAAGTGATGGGACCAGATGCCATGATCTTCATTTTCTGAATGTTGAGCTTTAAGCCAACTTTTTCATTCTCCTCTTTCACTTTCATCAAGAGGCTTTTTAGTTCCTCTTCACTTTCTGCCATAAGGGTGGTGTCATCTACATATCTGGGGTTATTGATATTTCTCCTGGCAATCTTGATTCCAGTTTGTGCTTCTTCCAGCCCAGCGTTTCTCATGATGTACTCTGTATATAAGTTAAATAAGCAGGGTGACAATACACAGCCTTGATGTGCTCCTTTTCCTATTTGGAACCAGTCTGTTGTTCCATATCCAGTTCTAACTGTTGCTTCCTGACCTGCATACAGGTTTCTCAAGAGGCAGGTCAGGTGGTCTGGTATTCCCATCTCTTTCAGAATTTTCCACAGTTTATTGTGATCCACACAGTCAAAGGCTTTGGCATAGTCAATAAAGCAGAAATAGATGTTTTTCTGGAACTTTCTTGCCTTTTCCCTTCATGGCAAATACATGGGGAAAAAGTAGAAACAGTGATAGATTTTACTTTCTTGGGGTCTGAAATCACTGTGGGCAGTGACTGCAGCCGTGAAATTAAGGTGTTTTTTCCTTGGAAAGAAAGCTATGACAAGCCAAGACAGCATATTACAAAACAGAGACACCACTTTGCTGACAAAGGTCTATACTGTCAAAACTAGGCTTTTCCAGTAGTCATGTATGGATGTGAGAGTTGGAGCATAAAGAAGACTGAGTACCAAAGAATTGATGCGTTTTAACTGTGGTGCTGGAGAAGACTCTTGAGAGTCCCTTGGAGATCAAACCAGTCAGTCCTAAAAGAAATCAACGCTGAATATTCAGAAGGACTGATGCTGAAGCTGAAGCTCCAATGCTTTGGCCACCTGCTGACTCCAAAGAGTCGACTCATTGGAAAAGACCTGATGCTGGGAAAGATTGAAGGCAAAAGAAGAAGGGGGTGGCAGAGAATGAGATGGTTAGATAGCATCACCAAGTCAATGACATGAATTTGAGCAAATCCTGGGAGACAGTGGAGGCTAGAGGAGCCTGGAGTGCTGCTAACCACAGGGTCACAAAGAGTCAGACACAACTTAGCAACTGAACACCACCTGCGTGGAGTAAAGTAAGCACATACATGTGATGAAGGAAGAGAAACTTAGTTCTATGGGAAGAAAAGAGATGAGAAAGAGATGGATATCTGGAGGTCAACTGAACTCAATAAACATTTAGTCAGATCAAGCCCTGTGTTGGATGGGTGAGCATGGAAACTGGAGCCAGATAAGACTTCTGAGCAATCCGTGGGAAGAGGAAGTGGTAATGAGACCAGACACATAGAATTCTGGAGAACACGTCTGGACATGAAGACAGGATGAGAGAGAACAAGGGAGAACTCCTGAGGGAGTTCACAAGAGGTCCCTGCACATGGTGACATGCCCCCAGACTTGGGTGTCATCTTTCATAAACTCTTAGAAATTGAGGTATAATGACTATAAGGATTCAACCCAAGTAGATCCTGGATTCTGTGATTTAGATTAAAACTGGTGTCTTGCTATAGTTTTCTTGTCCATTGCATTCTGTACTCTTTTGCATTTCTGAAGAACTATGGAGTCAAAGAACTGTTCTTTTTTATTTTTATAAAAAACTGTGCTTCTTTTGGTGGGAGTGTGGGTGGGGAGACATGACCATCTTTAACTATAAATTCCTGATGTGGAGTTTCAATATGTGATTCTCTCCAAGTTCAGTTTTTGTATGCTTATTTTTAAGATCCACCATACCAATGTTTGTTCCACAAGATCCTAGTCGTTTAAGATGTTAACGGAAAGAAGTATCTGTCTCTCTCTCTCTCTCTCATACACACATAAAGACACATATTCAGAGAAGTTTCATGGCCTTGTCCCAGGTCTGAATTATTTTAGCTAACTAAGTTATATATTTTCATCATTTCAAGTAAAATTTTTATGGAGTCCCTACTGCCTGCAATGTGGGAGACCTCGATTCCATCCCTGGGTTAGGAAGATCCCCTGGAGAAGGGAAAGGCTACCCACTCCAATATTCTGGCCTGGAGAATAGTCCATGGGGTTGCAAAGTCAGACATGACTGAGTGACTTTCATTCACTTTCTATATACTTCATAATACGTGAGATGCCATTGAAATATACTGATATCATATAATCTAGTTGAGAAGAAAAATACTACGTTCTAAATGCTTAATGAATAGGCTACATACATGTACACAATATACTAATTTATTTTTACTGCTTTTAATTAATTTTCTTGCATGTTACCTACTTTGACTCTCAAGCAAGCATGTGAGTTTGATGGGAGAGTGATCCATATTCCCATTTTTTTGGATGAGGAAGCTGATGTAGGAGGTTCATAACCATTGTCACACAGTCCACGTGTGATATATTCGGGAAGAGAAGCCATGTCTTCTGAAACCTGATCCACTGTTCTACACTTGCCTCATTTGTCCTCTGGACAAGACCGTGCTGTGTGCTAAGTCACTTCAGTCGTGTCCCACTCTTTGTGACTCTTTGGACTGTAGCGTGCCTCGCTCCTCTGTCCATGGGATTCTCCAGGCAAAAATACTGGAGTGGGCTGCCATGCCCTCCTCTAGGGAATCTTCCCAACCCAGGGATCAAACCCACGTCTCTTATGTCTCCTGCATCGGCAGGTGGGTTCTTTACCACTAGCGCCACCTGGGAAGCACTAGATGGAGGCAAATGCTCACAGTATTATGAAGGGACTCTGAATCACAGGACTTGAGAGGAAAGCAGAGTAAAGGGCATGAAAGTGAATGGGGCACGAGGCCAAAATAGGAGGAGGCTGAGTAGGAATGGAGCTCTAAGAGTCAACAATGCTGAGCAGACATGGGAAAGGTACAAGCTGGGGGGAAAAAAATTAACAGAATGGATGGCTCCTCCTGCCAAGTTGATACATGATTGAAGCAGGGTGAATCAGTAATTGCAAGATGAAACTTTCTTCCAGGAAAAGGCTTCACATCTCTGTCCTACCAATAATAAGACCCATGAGGAGCCAAGTATTAATTAGCTGACTGAGTACATGAAGATCTAAACCTAGGGAAAGCAGGCTTAAGCAATAGGAGACACTTCTCCCTAAGTTGATTCAACATAAAACCTTTCAAAATGTCAGCAGAAATGAGAAGCCAATCCTAAAATTTATATAGGAATGTGAACCCAGATTAGGCAAGACAAATTTGAAAAATAAAAGAATAAAGCTGAAGGACTTTCAATCTCCAATTTCAAAACTTGCTGTAAAGCTTCGGTAGTCAAAATAGGATGGTATTGGCATAAGGATAGACATATTGATTGATAGAACAAAATTGAGAGTCCAGATACAAGCCTTTATAGTTATAGACAAATAGGTTTTCGCATAAGTGCCAAAATAATCACTGGTAGAATGTATACTCTAGGAAATGGCAACCCACTCCAGCATTCTTGCCTGGAAAATCCCACAGATGGAGGAGCCTGGTGGGCTCCAGTCCATTGGGTCACAAGAGTCAGACACGACTGAGCAACTGATCACATACATACCCTCTTCAGCAAATGGTACTGGGACAATTATATATCTGCATATAAAAATTAATTTCAACTCTTTCTCACATCATACACAAAATTTACCCCCAAGAGTGAACACAGACCTAAATATATGTGATAAATCTACAAACATTTTAGAAGAGAAAAAAAATGATATTGGGTTAGGAAAAATATTCTTTTTTATTTAAATTTATTTATTTTAATTGGAGGCTAATTAAAAGTATTCTTGATATGACACTTAAAAAAGCTTCAAAAGGAAATAAAATGATTTTGGATTCTATTTGAATGGTTTGGTGAGATTCAACAGAAGAGTGGTGTACAATATAGTAAATGAATTGAAATTCTTTGTGTCAGTAAGCTTTTTGCTCATCCTCTGCTCTTCTCTGGGCCAATAAACCCATCAATTACCAATAATTACACCCAGTAATTACAATTACTGGTAATAGTAATTATAGAGTTTCCTATGGCTGATATAACAAATGATCACAGAATAGTGGCTTAAAATGAAACAAATTTATTATCTTACAGTTCTAGAAATCAGAAGTCTAAAAACAGTCTCACTGGGCTATCTATGTTGTCAGCATGCTCCATAGAAGGCCATAGAGGAGAATCTGTTTTCTTGCCTTTCCCAGCTTCTACAGACCACCTGCATTCCTTGGCTCATGGTCCATTCTTCCATCTTGAGAGCCCACGGCATAGCATCTTCGTATTCTCTCTTACACCTATTTCTGTCATCACAGTGCTTTTTCTCCCTAACCTTCCCGGGGGCCTTTAATCGGGACCCTTGTGATTCCTTTAGATCCAGCAAAGAATCCAGAATAATCACTCCATCTCAAGATACTTAATTGCATTGACAGAGTCCATTTGTCATGTTAAAATAACATTTTACAGGTTTCAGGCTTAGGAATAGACACCTTGGGGGGTTATTATTCAGTCTACTACAGTAACAGTAAGCTTCCCTGGTGGCTCAGTCAGTAAAGGATCTGACTGCAATGCAGGAGACCTGGGTTCGATCCCTGGGTTGGGAAGACCCCCTGGAAAAGGAAATGGCAACCCACTCCAGTATTCTTGCCTGGAGAATCCCATGGATAGAGGAGCCTGGCGGGCTATAGCCCATGGGGTCACAAGAGTCAGATATGGCTTAGTGACTTAGTGATTAAACCATCACCACAGGAACAGTATCACCAAAAATGTTCACTCTGAAGTTACCTACTGTATCAACTGTATCAATTATTTTAGAAGATATGATGAAACTAAACATAAGAACTTTTTGACATACAGTTTAATCCCAATAAGATTTTCCATTTAGGGGGAAGAGAGAGAGAGAGAGAGAGAGAGAGAGAGAGAGAGAGAGTGAGTGTGTGTGTGTGTGTGTGTGTGTGTGTGTGTGTGTGTGTGTGAAGGAGGCTGTCAGATTTCAAAGCTGATCTGCACTTTTACTTTGATACGGAGAGACTAAAAATATCTCCAGTTGCAAAATGCAGACATAGGGATCATGGTGAAAACAAACCATCACATTCCCAGTCCTCAGTATTTTGAGGAAAGGGGTATACTTTAGGGTAATTGTAGGATACCAGCTGGTAAAATGTTTTGAAAGATGTCTTTATTTTTTAGTTTTCTTAAACATCTGGTCTCTTCTTAGTAGACTTGGATGTTAAAGAATTTTAATTTCCTTTGAGTTCTGAAGTAATTATTCTTGTCATACTTTTTCAGTTTCTACTTGATATGAAGCTAAATTTTGATATCATTTTAAACCCCATTGCCAGGTTTTGTGACTCTCTAATATAGCAGGTTAAGAAAGTATTGATTATATTTTCCCCATGTTAACAATTTCACAGTATCTTACTGAAAAGGATAGGATTTATCCCAGGAGACTGGCCTATATCATGGTTTGAGAAGTTTGCTACTTTAACATCTGTATCCTGGCAAACTATAATCACAGGCAGTTATTCTTCTCCAGGGGAAAATATATTCATCTTTTTTTTTTAACTTATTTTCTGCTTTGTTGTAAAGGGCTTTAAGATTTTTCATTTGAAAATATGTGTCTGGATCAACTTAATTGTGTGTAAAAATCTCAATGGCAGTTTTATAGTTCCTCCTTGAAAACTTCCAACTCGGATGCAAGAAAAACTTCCAGGACTCTTCAGAGCTCCATTTTGGACTCTGGTGTCTACAAACCATATCAGATGGTAGACTGAAATTGGCAGTCCAACAATAGCTAATATCATGGAGTGTTCTCCTGGATACATGCCTAGGACAGCGTGGACTTCCTCCACAGCCCCCTGAAATCTGGTCTGTGTCCAGCTGGTCCTGGCACACTTAGAGCCAGAGGGGGGAAGCATTTGGCTAGAATGGACACCAATGCCCCCAGCTGGGTAGAGTATGTACAGCCAAGTGCTAGGACACTGACACCCATGCTGTGGCTGGGGGATCCCACATGGCTCAGGCGTTAACTTCAGCCTCACGTTGAAGTATTGGTACTCTACAAGCACTGTCCTGGTCAACCTCACAACATCTATATGAAGTAGGCATCATAGTATCCTCGTTTTATAAATGGGGACTCTGAGGTTGATCTGAAAATAATTTCCTCATCCTTTCAATTCCCTTGGCACTTTTTCTGTCCTCAGTTTAAGGTTTTCTTTTTAATTTTTTATTTATTTATTTTTATTTATTATTATTTATTATATTTTCTTGATTTACAATATTGTATTGGTTTTCCCATATATCAACATGAATCCGCCACGGGTGTACACGTGTTCCCAATCATTGGGGTATAGTTGATTTACAATGTTGTCTTAGTTTCTGCTGTACAGCAAAGTGAGTCAGTTATACATATATCCACTCTTTTTTAGATTCTATTCCCATATAGGTCATTACAGAGAATTGAATAGAGCTCCCCGTGCTAAGGTATTCTTTAAAAAGCAAGAGCTTGGGGATCTATCAGAGTTCAGATCCTAGGTTGAGCACTTACTAGCTGGGCGCCCGTGCACAAGTCACTTAACTCCTCTGTGCCTCAGTTTCCATGCCTGTAAAATAAAAGGAGTAGCAGTGTTGTTCCCAAAGGGTTATCACAGGATCAACTGACACCAGGCCTGGAAATTATTTGGAGCAATACCTGGCACACAGTAGGTATTAACTCATTCTCAATCTTAGTTTTATTGTGGTTTTCACCTCATTTGTTATTTTACAATAGTTTATATGTGATTTTTCCCTCCTAGAAAGTAAGCTCTAACCTAGAGAGTGTCATACTGAGTGAAGTAAGTCAGACAGAGAAGGAGAAATATCACATGACATTCTTTGTATGTGGAATCTAAAAAGAAATGATACAAATAAACTTACAAAACAGAAACAGACTCACAAACTTAGAGAAGAAACTTATGGTGGCCAGGGAAAAGGATAAGAGCAAGGGATAGGTAGGAAGTTTGGGATGGACATGTGTAATGCACACTGCTTTATTTAAAGTGGATAACCAACAAGGACCTACTGTATAGCACATGGACCTCTACTAAATGTTATGTGGCAGCCTGGATGGGAGGGGAGTTTGGAGCAGAATGGATACATGTATATGTGAGGCTGAGACCCTTGGCTGTTCACCTAAAACTATCACATTGTTAATTGGTTGTTTGTTGTTGTTTTAGTCACTAAGTCAAGTCCAACTCTTTGTGACCCCATGGACTGTAGCCCACCAGGCTTCCCTGTCCAAGGGATTTTCCAGGCAAGAATACTGCATTGGGTTGCCATTTCCCCCTCCATCGGATTTTCTTGACCCAGGCATTGAACAAGTGTTTCCTTCATTGCAGGAAGATTCTTTACCACTGAGCCAGCAGGGAAGCTGAAAACAAAATAAAAAGTTTAAAAAAAAAAAACAACAACAAAAAAAAACTGATTCGTGACGAGAAAGGGAAAAAAAGAAAGTAAGCGCTTAGAAGAAAAGGACGTCTTATTCATTGTGAATCCCCTGGAGTACCTAACGCAAAACAGGCCCTCAATATTTATTTGATTGCTGATTTACTTATTTACTCACATTACAAAACACAGTTGCTCTTATTAAATTTATCATCATCGGAAGAGGTCCAAACCTGTCTTCATACAGTGGAGAAACCAAATTAAATGACGTGGTGTCTGTTAGGCTAAATGGGAACACTGAGCTGTGTCCTGATGGCTGGTGCGAACATATTCCATGGGAGGAGGGTCTGTTTATCTGGTGACCTGGGTAACACGCTTTTATTGGCTCCTGCCATTGCTGGTAACACTTTCCTTGCATAATGAATTTTCACCAATTACATCCAAATAACATTTTTTTCTTTAGCTGCTATTTATTTATATGAACTTCTTTTAAAATAATCTGTCCTAAGCAAAATAATAAGAAGATTTGGGGAAAACTGCAAAGTAATTAAAGCCTTGTTGAACTAGATTGGTGTTAGGGACAGAAAACTTGGAAACAATTCAGATAAACAGATCTCCACATCTGAATGGTCTACATCCAAAGAGCCCATGCAGATTATCCGGTCTATTAAGTTAGTGCCAGTTGTTTCTAAGGTCAAGAGACAATTAGGAAAGTGTTTTGAGTATCTGAAAGTAATTAAATCTGATGCTGATCTGTACCCAAAAGATGTCGATCCAAGTAATTAGTTCAGTAAGTCTTAGTGTGAGGACTTTTGAAATATCTCATTTGCTTTGTACACTGGAATGACATCAAAATGAGGTAATTCATTTAGTGGTTCTTTGAAAAACATCACTGCAGCCTTCATATGTAAAGCAGTATTACTATTACTAGAAGAAATCAGCCCATAAATCCTAACAATGATAAAAGCTGACATTAGGGTCATATTATTTCAACTCATCAGGAATAACTGGACAATTTGTAATGAGTAATTCTTATAACCTGTGACTATGTGACCACTTGTACACATAATGATACTAGTTATCAGTTTCTTAATACAATGTGCTGTGTCCTTTATATTTCACATCCCATAATATTCATCACATTTCTAAGAATTCTGATTTCCATCCCAGGCGAAGAACTAGAAATGAAAACAGGTTAACTGGCTTACTCAGGATCACACAGCTCATAAGAGGCCTGAGCCTCTTAGATATTCAAACCGTGTCTGGTGGACTCTAGACTGTGTTCTTGACCTTAAACTGTACCACATCCTGTTTTCCACACTGCCTCCCACTGAGATCCCAGCTCCCTGGACTTCTGATGCGGAGCCCTGCCCCTCCACATTTCCTTATACACTCTACTTTCAGTACTTTACAATGTGAGTGCTTAGGGGGATCAGAGTGATCTGAAATTTCTGACTCATGAAAATGCATGATAAGGCATGATGATACAAGTTCTCCAAAATTTAATAACACCTGTGTCATTACACTCAAAGGGGATGTGGAAACCAACACCTCTCTGCTCTTACAGTCAGATAAAGCCACAGAAAAGCAGCATTTGATGTGCTAACTGTGATGCCTGAGTACCACCTCCTTATTCTCTGAAAATAAATGGCCCATCCTTCTTCTCAAAAGAAATCAGTAAGTACTGTCATATTTGTTATTTTTCACAAAACACAGATATTTCTTTTTAGTACATAAAAGTGTTTTCAAGATCATTAATTTTCATAATGAGGCCCTGAAGAGCTGGAACATTTCCAAGGTCACATAGCCATCACACAGGTGTGTCCCTGTGCACCTGCATCCAGCAAGCACAGTCCCAGCACGACTTCCACTCATTCATAATTCCTTTATTCACCAGTTCGGTACATACTTAGTGAGCACTGGGGAGGTGCCAGGCACTAAAGTCCTGAAGAGTCCCTGTCTCGCTCCTGAAACCCTTAGAGCCCAGGGAATGGATACTGACAAGGAAACAGACAAAATCAAATCTGGGTGATGAGTGGTAAGAGGGACATATACTTCCAGCCATTGGGTGACTCAGCCCTGGGTGACTCTGACACATGTCTTCTGCTGCTGCTAAGTCGCATCAGTCGTGTCCAACTCTGTGGGACCCCATAGACGGCAGCCCACCAGGCTCCCCCTGACCCTGGGATTCTCCAGGCAAGAACACTGGAGGGGGTTGCCATTTCCTTCTCCAATGCATGAAAGTGAAGTCGCTCAGTCGTATCCGACTCTTAGCGACCCCATGGACTGCAGCCCACCAGGCTCCTCCGTCCATGGGATTTTCCAGGCAAGAGTACTGGAGTGGGGTGCCATTGCCTTCTCCGATGTCTTCTGCAGGAAGAGCTAATTTTGAGTCAGCATACAGCATCCTAGTAATCATGAATAGAATAGGTCCTTTGGCTGAGTCTGCCTTCTCAGGATTCACAACCCTGGAAAGTTAGAGTGAAAAGGGTACTGATGAACCTCTTTGCAGGGCAGGAAGAGAGATACATATGTAGCAAATGGACTTGTGGACACAGCAGGGGAAGGAGAAGGAGGCGCTAACTGAGAGTAGCACTGACATATATATTCTGTGCTGTGCTTAGTCACTTAGTCATGCCAGACTCTGTGTGACCCCATGGACTGTAGCGCACCAGGCTCCTCCATCCATGGGCTTCTCCAGGCAAGAACACTGGAGTGGGTTGCCATGAGCTCCTCCACAGGATCTTTCCCACCCGGGCATTGAAGCCGCGTCTGTTACGTCTCCCGCACTGGGAGGCAGGTTCTTCACCACTAGCGCTATGTGTAAAATAGGTGGCTCGTGGGAAGCTGCTGTATAACCCAGGGAGATCAGCCCACCACTCTTCGAAGACTAGACTAGAGGGATGGGCTTGGGGCAGAGGGGTAGGAGGGAGGCCCAAGAGGGAGGGGAATTCTGTATACTTACAGCTGATTCACCCTGTCCTATGGCAGAAACCGACACAACATTGTACAGCAATTCTCCTCCAATCAAAAAGAAAAGCCAGAGTAAGACTCTTACTATGGGGGGCATGTTATCTTCACCATGGCTAGTCTCCCATCCTTGGGACAGATGCATGGGACAGATGCAGATCTCTCCCCTCCAGGAGGCTGAATCTCACCAACTATGTCATCTGAACTCCCTTTCTCTATGGCTTCTGATTTAGTTTGTGTGTGCTTCATCAGTCAGTCCTGTCCAACTCTTTATGACTCCCAGACTGTAGTCTGCCAGGCTCCTCTGTCCATGGGGTTTTTCAATCAAGAATACTGGACTGGGTTGCCATTTACTACCCCAGGGGATCTTCCCAAGCCAGGGATCGAAACCACATCTCCTGTGTCTCCTGCATTGGCAGGCAGATTCTTTACCTGCTGAGCCATCAGTGAAAAGAAATATTGCCAAGAGATGAGAGGGTGAGAATTTCAGGGGTTTGGAGCATTCCCTCTCCCTCTCCCTCCCCACCACTCTCACTCAGCTTTGGCTCCTTCCATGAGCAGCATCTGCTGAGAAAACATATATTGTGCAAACCTCTCTCCACAGCTCTGGCTCCCACTGGGCTCCAGGGGTGCTATTTCTTCCCAGTGCCCCAGGAACCTTAGGTTGGCAATGGTTTCCTGGAGTTAGTCTATGGCACTTCCACATCTGTTTCCCCTTTAACCCTGCCCATACCTCTGATGGGCTTCCCAGCTGGCTCAGTGGTAAAGAATCCTCCTGCCAATGCAGGAGACACTTGAGGCTGGGGTTTGATCCCTGGATTGGGAAGATTCCCTGGCAGAGGAAATGGCAACCCACTCCAGTATTCTTGCTTCGAAAATCCCATGGACAGAGGAGCCTGACTGACTACAGTCCGTGGGATCACAAAAAGTCAGACACAGCTGGGCGACTGAACACACACACACACAGCTTTGGAGCCAGTCCTTCATTAAAGCCTCTGTTTTTTGCCAGGACCCTGACTGATACAGTGACACAACAATGTCAACTCTGCTTTCTACTATATTTTGGAGCATGGGAAAATGTAGTTTTGAGGATGAGATACTCAATGGCTTCTGACATGTACGAGACAGCAAAAGAGACACTGATGTATAGAACAGTCTTATGGACTCTGTGGGAGAGGGAGAGGGTGGGAAGATTTGGGAGAATGGCAATGAAACATGTAAAATATCATGTAGGAAACGAGTTGCCAGTCCAGGTTCGATGCACGATGCTGGATGCTTGGGGCTGGTGCACTGGGACGGCCCAGAGGGATGGTATGGGGAGGGAGGAGGGAGGAGGGTTCGGGATGGGGAACACATGTATACCTGTGGCAGATTCATTTTGATATTTGGCAAAACTAATACAAATATGTAAAGTTTAAAAATAAAATAAAATTAGAAAAAAATTAAATAAAATGCAAAAAAAAAATTAATTTTTTAATCTGAATCAGAATTCTGTTTTGATCTTCTAGAAGAGGAGAGAACCAGACTGAGTCTCTAGTCCTGGCTGCTGTAAGTGGCATAAGGAGTTCATTTTTTTTCAACAATTCCATGCTGTGCTTTTCAGCCATTGTATGGTTTAGTATAAGGCAGGAGAAAATTAAGAAACTTAGTATCACACCCAGTCTAGGCAATGACAAGACTGGATTTTAAGTTGTTTCTACCTGACTCTAAAGCCTATGCATCATGTTCTTTTACATGAGCATCTCCCTTTTAATTCACAAACTTACTCTTCTGACTTGAAATATTCTTCCTTGGTTCCACTTTATGTAATTACCTGGATGTTTCATGAACACTTCAGGATCAAATCTCTCTCCCTCTCGCTCTTATTCTCATGTTTTCCTTCTGCCCCAGCCCAGAAGTGGTTGGACGGTCGTATCGTCTGTTCCATGTGCTCAGAAGCTCAGGGACTTCTGTTTATCCTATCATACCAGTTAATGTCAAGAGCCCCAAATGTGTCATAATAAACTGCATGGAGCCTTAGGCTGTAGCACCTGTTTTAAGTGGAGGGAGAATCCCCTTTCCTACTTCTTCTTACATTTTCTCTTTATATGCTTAGCCATAGTCCTCAAGACAATCCAGGCTTACCACCTTCCTATTCTTTCCCACTTCACACATCCAGGGCTGAATGATTCTTGCCCCATTCCCAGTCACTCTCCGCTCTCCTTACCAAACTCTCCATACACAACCGATCAGAAAATGTAGAGTGGTCCCAGTGCGCCATGCAATGTGAAGCAGGGTTGGAGAGCTGCGGGGCCAGGACAACGGGAATATGTGTGATGCCTTTTGCTTTATCATCCATAGATTAAGTGTAAATTGCTATACAGCATACCTTTCTTGAATCACTCCCATTCTATAGATTTCCCTTCTTTCTTTATTCTACTATACATCTATTTATACTCAGGTTTCCTGAAAGAGTTTCCCACTGGTCCCTCTTTCCAGCTTTTCCTCCCATGTGGGTTTCTAAGCACAGAGCTTTCCTCCCCACCTTTCTGTGATTTTTCTCTTTCATCGCATGCTTCATGTATACTTTAAGCCTCTTTTTTATTGCTATTGTTACTATCATTTTCTCTAAATAAGTTAATAATTTTATTATTGTGTGTGTGCTAGTGACTCAGACATGTCTGACTCTGCAATCCCATCAACAGTAGCCTGCCAGGCTCCTCTGTTCCTGGGATTCTCCAGGCAAGAATACTGGAGTGGGTTGCCATGCTCTTCTCCAGATCTTCCTGACCCAGAGATCAAATCCAGTTCTCCTGCACTGAAGGTGGATTCTTTACCATCTGAGCTACCAAGGAAGCTTTAATTTTATTATTATTACCAAAGGAGGAGAAGGGGACGACAGAGGATGAGATGGCTGGATGGCATTACTGACTCGATGGACGTAAGTCTGAGTGAACTCCGGGAGTTGGTGATGGATAGGGAGGCCTGGCGTGCTGCGATTCATGGGATGGCAAAGAGTCGACTGACTGAACTGAACTGAACTGATTATTAAAGCAATATATATCAAACTGGGATCTCCCTGAGAATGCTTATTACATTGGTCAAGGGACCAGAAATTCTCTTAAAAATTTAAAATTTGGGTTTTTACTTCATTTATAGTCTAAAAAAAATACAACATAAAATTACCCAGCTTCATTTGGGTGTATAAGTTAGAACTGCCTGATTTCAGTACTTGCATTAGCATTTGAATTTATTACTGCAAAGAAAACAAATAATATTTTCATTCCAATAATGGCAGTGGAGTTTGTATTAGGCTCACCCTCCTGCTAATAACAATTAAAAACTGGAAAAAAAATATAACATGAAGTATTTGAAAGCAGTGGAGAGAAACCCAAAGCAGAATTGGAGGACATACAATCCTTGAGGAAAGAGAAGCATGGCAGGTGAGTTCTACATTTAGATGGTTCATTTTTAAGGGTGCTGACCAGTGTGCAGTGCTTGAGAAAAAAAAAAATGGAACTCAAGGAAAAGGTGGTCCCACTGAGCTATAGAGACCGAGGTTGTAATCAGGGCCTTCGTAAAGGCTGGAAATAGAAGAAGAAAAGCCTAAAAGGAGAGATCCATAGATGGAGTTCCCTCAAAGTCTGTATACAATTCCCTTGAAATCCTTGGCTGACTCCTAAACTGTGTACAAGATAAGCTTGTAGGAAATGTAGCAGAAATCAGCTAGCTGGGAGTTTAAAAAGCAAAACTGGTCCTATAGCAGGTACTAGAGATAGGAAGATAGAGATTGGAGCTCAGGTTCTGCCAAATTAGAAGGGCAGGAGGAATAAAAAGAAGACTATGCCTAAGTGCATTATAGTCAAACTGCTGAAAACCGAAAAGGAAGACTAATTCTTGAACAAATCCAGAGGATAAAAGACACATTACATATGGAAATAATAGTGAGAGATGGCTGATAGCTCAACACAAATAGTAGAAGCCAGAAGATAACAGAAATAACATTTCAAATATAAAAACAAAGGAAATTCTATGTTGACACAAAATTCTATATCAATAAATATCCTTCATGAGGAAGGCAATGAAAAAAGATTTTCAGACAAATAAAACCTGAGGAAATTTGTCACCAACAGATTGACACTACAAGAAAGGCAAAAGCAAGTTCTTTAAGTGGAAGGGAATAATGCCACATGCAAACCAAGTTATTAGCAAATGAAAAGGATCATACATCATGACCAAGCGGAATTCATCCCTGAGATGCAAGGATGGTTCAACATACACAAACCACACTGACAGAATAAAAGGTGAAAAGCACATGATCATCTCAATAGATGCAGAAAGTGTTTGGCAAAATTCAGTACCCTTTCATAATAAAACAGCAACAATAAAAACCACTTAATTAGGAACAGAAAAAAATTACTGCAACATAATGAAGGCCATATATGAAATCCCACATCTAACATCCATACTCCGGAGAAGGCAATGGCACCCCACTCCTGTACTCTTGCCTGGAAAATCCCATGGACAGAGGAGCCTGGTGGGCTGCAGTCCATGGGGTCGCTAGAGTCGGACACAACTGAGTGACTTCACTTTCAGTCTTCACTTTCATGCATTGGAAAAGGAAATGGCAACCCACTCTAGTGTTCTTGCCTGGAGAATCCCAGGGACGGGGCAGCCTGGTGGGCTGCCGTCTCTGGGGTCGCACAGAGTCGGACATGACTGAAGTGAGTTAGCAGCAGCAGCAACATCCATACTCTATATTATGAAACTGAATTTTACTAGTTACTATGGAAAATGGTTTGTGTAGGAAGGAGAGATGCTCTGTGTTTCTAACCCATCCCTAGACTTACACGCTGTGTCCACTATGTGTGCCCACAATCAAGAGAGTTACTCACATTTCCATTCTTTCACATTTTCTGGTATATATTTACAGTGTCCATCTGTTAATAAAGCAGTAAAATATTAATATGTTGTCATTAATCACCAAACAGTAATTGAAACTTTAACACATGGCAGTCCCTCTTAGATTCTACTCCAGGGACTGAATAAATAACTTCTAAGAGTCCTTTTCAAAGTCACCTTACAATTGAGACCTAGCTAATCCTAGGCCTTATTAGTAACTTTGTTCATGTGACGAGGATGGGTGGCAAGAAGATACCAATGATGGAAACCCAAGCTGCCTAAAGAGAGTGAGGGGAGTGTAGAAGGAAGTTAATTGGAGAAATGCCACTGAAATGGAACTTGAAATCCTACAACAGAGCTTCTAGTCATCTATTCTTAGGACAAGACAGGGTAGTATAGCTGTCATAGGATTGGATAATTCTGTTTATGTCAAACTTTATAGGCATGCAAAACTGAGTCCCCAGGGCCCCAAGTACAAACTGGGGGACACATATATTTAGGATATGGTCATCATCATTTAGACTTTGCAGCCAGAGATGCTGAGCTCTGTCTGATGCAGTCAATCATCTGTTCAAGCGTGTCTCCAGCCTCTCAGCTAGAATGCTGTTTTTGTTGTTGTTATTTGCCATTGACAATATGCTGAGGTTCCTTTCTGTTACAGAAAATGATGCTCAGGTTATTCATTCAGATGCCTAAAGTCTGCCATTAAGTCTCCAAATAATAGATACTATATATTTTTTTTTAATTTCAAACAAAGGTTTCAGTCCTCTAGATTCAATTCAGTCGCATCTACTGGATAGAGAGGCCTTGAATTTAGAAAAGTGGTACCTGGGGTTTTAAATACATCCTCACCATGAGAAACAGCAAGAGCTCAACAACACAATGCCCACTCTGAAAACGCAGCCTGGAAACGAGTCTCGATTCACCCTGCATGGAAACCAAACTATTAATATATATGAAATGCCCTGGGGATGTGATGAACACGAATGGGTCTATATGTACAGGTACAGTCTGTGTTAATGTTATGCCTATGGGGAAAATCACTCTAAGAATCCAGTGATTGTCATCCAGGCAGGCAAATGGAAATTATGCCCCATTCTTTATAAAGTTGACAGGAGAGAATGCTTCTCTGAGCTATAGAATGTGAATAAAAGCAGGATTGGCTGTGATTCCAGACCTGCCTATCTTTTGAGAGACTGACAGGGTTGGTGTTCAGAGTTTAAAATTCAGATCTGAGAGATGGCACACACAGGAATGAATCAGCATATCTTACTATCTCCAAGATTCACTGGTCTGAACCCCACTTTCCTCTTGAAAAAAATTAAAATATTTACATGTGCAGGCCCTAAGTGTTATGATGATTCACTCAAATTCAAAGGAGGTCTCTTGTTAAATACTAATACTTGGCAATAATGGAAAGAATCATGTCTGCTTAACAAGCTCTATGCTGTGCTATAAGCTATAATTAATAGATGGTTTTGATTAGGATAATAGTGCATTTACTATTTTATAGATGAAAATGAAAGGCCAAACAAGTTAGTAAAGCTGATGGTTATTATTTATATTTTGGCAAACATTTAGATCACTTCTATGACATCATTAAAAATGGAGATAATTGCCACTGCTTTTCTATGACCATGAATTTTCCCATACAAGTTTTCCCAAAAAGTTTAATGTGATTATTAACACCCAATTTATCTTCAGGAGAAAATAAGATGATCAATACAAATTTCTGTAAGTGTTCTCAGAGAGAACATTTCCTCTTAGTACGTAAATACTATGGGTTTACAAAAACAATTTCAAAAATGAGAAGGTAAACAAATAGGCAAAACTCATTTTTTTTCAACCAATGTATAAGTGTTAAAGTCAGATTTTGCTGCTGCTGCTAAGTCGCTTCAGTCGTGTCCGACTCTGCGACCCCATAAATGGCAGCCCACCAGGCTCCCCCGTCCCTGGGATTCTCCAGGCAAGAACACTGGAGTGGGTTGCCATTTCCTTCTCCGATGCATGAAAGGTAAAAGTGAAAGTGAAGTCACTCAGTCGTGTCCGACTCTTATCGACCCCATGGACTGCAGCCCACCAGGCTCCTCCGTCCATGAGATTTTCCAGGCAAGAGTACTGGAGTGGGGTGCCATTGCCAGTCAGATTTTATTAAACCATAATTCATGCCTTTGGTGCTACTAATTTGACTATGATGATAGAGGCAAGAAGATTCATTCATGTGTGAAAACTGTTGGTGGATTATAATGGCCTGAAGCACCGGAGTGAACTGTTGATTAACTCTTACAATTATATCGCCATGGACAACCCAAGAGAGTAAACTGATATGTTTTACTTGAATTTCTATCCTTTATGAAAAGATTTATATCTTTTACCTAAATCAAATCCCTTACAATTATACAATGGAAGTGACAAATAGAGTGAAGGGATTAGATCTGATAGACAGAGTGCCTGAAGAACTATGGACAGAGGTTCATGACATTATACAGGAGACAGTGATCAAGGACCATCCCCAAGAAAAAGAAATGTAAAAAGACAAAATGATTGTCTGAGGAAACCTTACAAATAGCCGAGAAAAGAAGAGAAGTAAAAGGCAAAGGAGAAAAGGAAAGATATACAGATATGCAGATATAAAGATATGCAGAGTTCCAAAGAATAGCAAGGAGAGATAAGAAAGCCTTCCTCAGTGATCAGTGCAAAGAAATACAGGAAAACAACAGAATGGGAAAGACTAGAGATCTCTTCAAGAAAATTAGAGATACCAAGGGAACATTTCATGCAAAGATGGGCTCAATAAAGGACAGAAATGGTACGGACCTAACAGAAGCAGAAGATATTAAGAAGAGGTGGCAAGAATACACAGAACTATACAAAAAAGATCTTCATGACCCAGATAATCATGATGGTATAATCACTACCTAGAGCCAGACATCCAGCAGTCCAAAGTCAAGTGGGCCTTAGGAAGCATCACTACGAACAAAACTAGTGGAGGTGATGGAATTCCATCTGAGATAATTCAAATTCCAAAATATGATGCTGTGAAAGTGCTGTACTCAATATGCCAGCAAATTTGGAAAATTCAGCAGTGGCCACAGGACTGGAAAAGGACAGTTTTCATTCCAATTCTAAAGAAAGACAATGACAAAGAATGTTCAAACTACCACACAATTGCACTCATCTCACACGCTAGCAAAGTAATGCTCAAAATCCTCCAACCAGGCTTGAACAGTACATGAACCATGAACTTCCAGAGGTTCAAGCTGGATTTAGAAAAGGTAGAGGAACCAGAGATCAAATTGTTAACATCCACTGGATCATTGAAAAAGGAGAGTTCCAGAAAAACATCTACTTCTGCTTCATTGACTACACTAAAACCTTTGACTGCGTGATCACCATAGACTGTGGGAAATTCTTCAAGAGATGGGAATACCTAACCACCTTACCTGCCTCCTGAGAAATCTGTATGCAGGTCAAGAAGCAACAGTTAGAACCAGACATGTAACAATGGACTGGTTCCAAAATGGGAAAGGAGTATGTCAAGGCTAAATATCGTCACCCTGCTTATTTAACTTATATGCAGAATACATCATGAGAAATGTGCTGGACTGGATGAAACACAAGCTGAAATCAAGATTTCTGGGAGAAATATCAATAACCTCAGATATGCAGGTGGCGCCCCTTGAAGAGCCTCTTGATTAAAGTGAAAGGGCAGAGTGAAAACGCTAGCTTAAAACTCAGCATTCAAAAAATGAAGATCATGGCATCCGGTCCCATCACTTCATGGCAAAAAGATGGGGAAACAAGGGAAACAGTGACAGCTTTATTTTCTTGGGCTCCAAATCACTGCAGATGGTGACTGCAGCCTTGAAATTAAAAGACACTTGCTCCTTGGAAGAAAAACTATGACCAACCTAGATAGCATATTAAAAAGCAGAGACATTACTTTGCTGACAAAGGTCCATCTAGTCAAAGCTACGGTTTTTCCAGTAGTCATGTATGGATATGAGAGTTGAACTATAAAGAAAGCTGAGTGCCGAAGAATCGATGCTTTTGAACTGTGGTATTGGAGAAGACTCTTGAGAGTCCCTTGGACTGAAAGGAGATCAAACTAGTCAATCCTAAAGAATATCTACCCTGAATATTCATTGGAAGGACTGATGTTGAAGCTGAAGCTCCAATATTTTGGCCACCTGATGCAAAGAACTGACTCATTTGAAAAGAGCCTAATGCTGGGAAAGACTGAAGGCAGGAAGAGAAGGGGACTACAGAGGATGAGATGGTTGGATGGCATCACTGACTCAATGGATGTGAATTTGAGCAAGCTTCAGGAGTTGGTGATGGACAGGAAAGCCTGGTGTGCTGCAGTCCATGGGGTCACAAAGAGTCAGACACGACTGAGCAACTGAACTGAACTGATCTGATATCCTGTACAGAGAACTAAATGCTAATAGCCCATGCTGGGAATCTATTCTTGTATCCCAGAATCCTGTGCCATTAGTCTGATTCACCCACTAAGGAGATGGAGAATGATTCTGACTCCCTTGTCATATAAAACTAAAGAGAACAGGCTCCAAGCCTGTTCTAACAAGCTCTAAGCTGTGCTCTAAACTATATTCAATAGTTTAGATAAGGGTGATAATAATGAGCCTACTATTTTACAGATGAAAATGGAAAGCCAAACCAAGTTAGACAAGCTGATGGCTATTATGTTTACATTGGTAAACATTTAGATCTTCTCTGTGACATCATTAAAAATGCAGATAATCGCCACTTCTTTTCATGCTCATCAATTTTCCTGTACAAGTTCTCTGAAAAAGTTTAATGTGATTATTGACAAGCAATTTATTTACATAAATACAAAATCATAGCAAAGATACCTTTGGATTTGCTTGCTCACCCTACCTTCTTTTAGTGGCAGCACCTAATCTTCCTTTTAAGGAAATAGGCTGCTTTTCCATAGCTCAGTCTGGATGAAAAAGATAATTAAAGAATCCCTTCTCTTACCTGCCCTGGGCATGTATCCTAAGCTGAGTCAATCAGCTTCTGTTTCCTGGGGAAAAAATAATTTGAGAAAAGTGTTCTTCCTTTATCTTTCCTTGGGTTCTTACAGTCATTCCATTTCCTCCCAAGACAGACATATATGATTTAAATTAACTGGATCTGTTTCTGTTGCTTATACCCAAAGAATCCAGACACATAAAGCCATAGATCTCTATTGGTGGTAGGGACCTTTACTGGAAAAAAATGCAGGAAATCCCCAAACTATGGAAACACAGAAGACATGATGTGAGAGGAATGCACACAATCCACAGTATTAAACTGGGTTGGTACAAAGTCCTTAAAAATAGCAAAGGAGAGCAGGAAGGATTGTACAGTACATACACATTCCAACAGGAGTCAAGAAACTAGAGCCCAATCCACTTATTTCACAGATAAGGACAAGAAGCTCAGAGAGGAGTTATTTACTGAAAGTATTAGAGCCAGCAGTAGAGTGGAGGTGTCCTGAATTGCAATTCCAATTTGCTATGTCTGTGTCATATTCCAAATTCCTATAAATTCTACTTTCACTCTTTTTAGGCTTCTGATGTGCTAAATTTATGACTGCTTCCAGAATTAAAACTACATACTCTCAGTAATCAAATATATTTTCCAAAAGCTGAGCCCACAACCAAACATGAGTTGTAATACTCTTTCCTCTGACTTGCATCTTCCAGCCCTCTGAGCCGTTGTTCATTCTTAATGTTTATTTCAATTTTTTCTCCTTTAGATTTTATCCACTTTATCTATATTTGTCCCAAAGGAGATGATTGATGTTTGCAAAATTAACCTGGCTTTCAGGCTGAGGAAGTTAGGCCAATGACTCATGGAGTCAGACTTACTGGCAAAGGAGATGGGATAATACAGATTAGACAAGATACTGGACGTTTATTCGTTTGGTAGCTGAACTGAAAATTAAATCTAACCAGAGTCAATGGTACTTACAGAGAATCTACAATGTTTCCAGCACTATTCTAGGTTTTCTGAGAACTAGCAAAACAAAAACTTTTCTGCAAAGCAATGAAAAGTTTTCATAAGAAATGGGCTACACGCTAATAACAAGAGCTACATCATGTGTGACAGGCCACAGTGCTCATTGCTGTCTTCTCTTTGAGAAAGTACCTTTCTGATCCATTGGTCATAAAAGCTCAGTCATAAAATGAAGACTATCAAAAATCAAAACTGGCCAGACTCCAGTACATATGAATTTTCATTAAAAATTAAAAAGTAGCCTAGAGCCAAAAAGAAGTCATGAAAGCTACAGGTCTAATTTCCTTTGAAGAAGCTCAAAGCCTCTTTCTCAGATGCTCAGTCATGTCCGACTCTTTGCAACCCCATGGACTGTAGCCCACCAGGCTCTTCTGTCCACTTGATTCTCCCGGCAAGAATACTGGAGTGAGTTGACATTTCCTTCTCCAGGGATCTTCCTGACCCAGGGATCGAACCTGTGTCTCTTACATCTCCTGCACTGGCAAGTGGATTCTTTACCACTAGCACCACCTGAGAAGCCCTTAGAAATAATTAGTTTCATGGGCTCTTCAATGGCCATGGGGAATTTAGCACAAGAGTTGGGATGGCAGTTCTAGCCTGCCAAGTACCCATTGCTTTCCAAATAGAATTGTGAGATCAAAGGACAACCTCCCCTGTAGCAACTTCATCTTCTTCATCCAACTGCAGACATGCAATTTTGGCAGGAATAAAAGCTGTTACAGTGGTAGGCAGCAAAGGTTAGTGGGGCAAAAAAGCACATCATGTCTAACCTTGATTTTCATGTTTGTTAGAAGCATGATCTTGGACAGATTGTTTAATTTCCACATCTATAAAAATATGATATCCATTGCTTGTAGTATAGTGAACTAAATATAATGAACCCTGCAAATTAAAATGTTGGATAAAATATTTATGTGAAAAATTTTTAAAAGGAGAGGGTGTGGAGAAAAAGAAACCCTTCTGCATTGTTGATGGGAATATCAATTGGTGCAGCCACTATGGAGAACAGTATGGAGGTTCCATAAGAAGCTAAAAATAGAACCACCATATGAGCCAGCAATTCTACTCCAGGGAATATATACAGAGAAAAACATGGTTGAAAGAACACATGCACCCCAATGTTCACTGAGGCACTGTTTACAATAGTCAAGACACGGAAGCAACCTAAATATCCACCAACAGACGAAGTGATAAAGAAGATGTGGTACATATATACAATCGAATATAACTCAGCCATTAAAAAGAATAAAATAACGTCATTTGCAGCAACATGGAGGGACCTGGAGATCATCATACTAAGAGAAATAAGTCAGAGAAAGACAAATATCATATGATATCACTTATCAGTTCAGTTCAGTCACTCAGTCGTGTCTGACTCTTTGTAACCCCATGGACTGCAGCACATCAGGCTTCCCTGTCCATCACCAACTCCCAAAGTTTACTCAAACTCATGCCCATTGAGTCAGTGATGCCATCTAACCATCTCATCTTCTGTCGTCCCCTTCTCTTCCCACCTTCAATCTTTCCCAGCATCAGGGTCTTTTCCAATGAGTCAGTTCTTCTCATCGGGTGGCCAAAGTATTGGAGCTTCAGCTTCAGCATCAGTCCTTCCAATGAATATTCAGGACTGATCTCCTTTAGGATGGACTGGTTGGATCTCCTTGCTGTCCAAGGGACTCTCAAGTCTTCTCCAACACCACAATTCAAAAGCATCAGTTCTTCAGCACTCAACTTTCTTTATAGTCCAACTCTCACACCCATACATGACTACTGGAAAAACCATAGCCTTGACCAGACAGACCTTTGCTGGCAAAGTAATGTCTCTGCTTTTTAATAAGCTGTCCAGGTTGGTCATAACTTTTCTGCCAAGGAGCAAGCATCTTTTAATTTCATGGCTGCAGTCACCATCTGAGTGATTTTAGAGCCCCCCTAAAATAAAATCTGTCACTGTTTCCATTGTTTCCCCATCTATTTGCCATGAAGTGATGGGACCAGATGCCATGATGTTCGTTTTCTGAATGTTGAGCTTTAAGCTAGAATTTTCACTCTGCCCTTTCACTTTCATCAAGAGGCTCTAGTTCTTTGCTTTCTGCCATAAGGGTGGTGTCATCTGCATATCTGAGGTTATTGATATTTCTCCTGGCATTCTTGATTCCAGCTTGTGCTTCTTCCAGCCCAGCGTTTCTCATGATGTACTCTGCATATAAGTTAAATAAGCAGGATGACAATATACAGCCTTGACGTACTCCTTTCCTGTTTTGGAACCAGTCTATTGTTTCATGTCTGGTTCTAACTGTTCCTTCTTGACCTGCATACAGATTTCTCAGGAGGCAAGTCAGGTGGTCTGGTATTCCCATCTCTTTAAGAATTTTCCACACTTTGTTGTGATCCACATAGTCAAAGGCTTTGGCATAGTCAATAAAGCAGAAGTAGATATCACTTTTATGTGGACTCTCAAAAAAAAAGTGATCCAAGGACCTTATTTACAAAACAGAATCATAGACTTAGAGAAGGAACTTCTGGTTACCAGAGAGGAAGGGTGGGGACAGGGGAGGGATAGACTCAGAATTTGGGATTGATACGTACACACGGCTGTATTTAAAATAGATAATCAACAAGGACCTACTATGTAGCACAGGGAACTCTTCTCAATACACTGTAATAACCTAAGTGGAAAAGGAATTTGAAACAGAATAGATACATGTACATATATAACTGGACCACTCTGCCGTATACCTGAAACTAACTCAATATTGCTAATCAACTGTACTCCAATATAAAACAAAATTAAAAAAAAAAAAACAGTACATTGTGCTATTTATTAAGTAAAAAATCTTCAGAAGCAGAATTATAGAATTACAGTTTTCAAATTAGCATTTCCATTGCTGCATTTGTAATAGCCAAGAAAAGAAAGCAAACTAAATGCCCATCAACAGATGAATAAAGAAAAATGTGATGCATACATACAATAGAATATTACTCAGCCATAAAAAAGAATGCAATCATGCATTTGCAGCAACGTGGATGGACCTGGAGATTATCATACTAAATGAAGTAAGTCACACAAGAGAAAGATGGATATCATATGGTATCACTTACATATGGAATCTGAAAAAAAAAATACAAATGAGCTTATTTACAAAACAGAAATAGGCCCACACACATAGAAAACAAACTTACAGTTATTGAAGTGTAATGGGGGCAGGATAAATTAGGAGAATGGAATTAACATATTTACACTGCTGCTGTGCTGTTAAGTCGCTTCAGTCGTGTCCAACTCTGTGCAACCCCATAGACGGCAGCCCACCAGGCTCCTCTGTCCCTGGGATTCTCCACACAAGAATAATGGAGTGGGTTGCCATTTCCTTCTCCAATGCATGCATGCATGCTAAGTCGCTTCAGCCATGTCTGGCTCTGTGTAAACCTATGGACAGCAGCCCACCAGGCTCCTCCATCCACAGGATTCTCCAGGCAAGAATACTGGAGTGGGTTGCCATTTCCTTCTCCAATATTTACATTACTATATATAAAATAGACAACCATCAAGGACCTACCATATAGCACAGGAAACTTGTCTCAGTATTCTGTAATAATCTATAAGGAGAAACAATCTGAAAAAAAATGTGTTTTCAGAAACAATCTGAAAAAGAATACACACACACACACGCACACACACACTCACTGTGCTATACACCGACACTGTGCTGTATACCTGAAACTAACATGATATTGTAAATCAACTGTACTCCAATCAAAAACAATTATTTGGAGAATCATAAATTTAAACAGATTATTGTACCCAGCAAGGATCTCATTCAAATATGAAGGAGAAATCAAAAGCTTTTCAGACAAGCAAAAGCTGAGAGAATTCAGCACCACCAAACCAGCTCTCCAACAAATACTAAAGGATATTCTCTAGACAGGAAATACAAAAACAGTGTATAAACTCGAACCCAAAACAATAAAGTAAATGGCAACGGGATCATACTTATCAGTAATTACCTTAAACGTAAATGGGTTGAATGCCCCAACCAAAAGACAAAGACTGGCTGAATGGATACAAAAACAAGACCCCTACATATGTTGTCTACAAGAGACCCACCTCAAAACAGGGGACACATACAGACTGAAAGTGAAAGGCTGGAAAAAGATTTTCCATGCAAATAGGGACCAAAAGAAAGCAGGAGTAGCAATACTCATATCAGATAAAATAGACTTTAAAACAAAGGCTGTAAAAAGAGACAAAGATGGTCACTACATAATGATCAAAGGATCAATCCAAGAAGAAGATACAACAATTATAAATATATATGCACCCAACACGGGAGCACGGCAATATGTAAGACAAATGCCAACAAGTATGAAAGGAGAAATTAACAATAACACAATAATAGTGGGAGATTTTAATATCCCAGTCACACCTATGGATAGATCAACTAAATAGAAAATTAACAAGGAAACACAAACTTTAAACGATACAATAGACCAGTTAGACCTAATTGATATCTATAGGACATTTCATCCCCCAAAAATGAATTTCACCTTTTTCTCAAGTGCACATGGAACCTTCTCCAGGATAGATCACATCCTGGGCCATAAATATAGCCTTGGTAAATTCAAAAAAATAGAAATCATTCCAAGCATCTTTTCTGACCACAATGCAGTAAGATTAGATCTCAATTACAGGAGAAAAACTATTAAAAATGCCAACATATGGAGGCTGAACAACATGCTGTTGAATAACCAACAAATCACAGAAATCAAAAAAGAAATCAAAATTTGCATAGAAATGAGTGAAAATGAAAACACAACAACCCAAAACCTGTGGGACACTGTAAAAGCAGTCCTAAGGGGAAAGTTCATAGCAATACAGGCATACCTCAAGAAACAAGAAATAAGTCAAATAAATAACCTAACTCTACACCTAAAGCAACTAGCAAAGGAAGAAATGAAGAACTCCAGGGTTAATAGAAGGAAAGAAATCTTAAAAATTAGGGCAGAAATAAATGCAAAAGAAACAAAAGAGACCATAGCAAAAATCAACAAAGCCAAAAGCTGGTTCTTTGAAAGGATAAATAAAATTGACAAACCATTAGCCAGACTCATCAAGAAACAAAGGGAGAAAAATCAGATCAATAAAATTAGAAATGAAAATGGAGAGATCACAACAGACAACACAGAAATACAAAGGATCATAAGAGACTACTATCAACAATTATATGCCAATAAAATGGACAACGTGGAAGAAATGGACAAATTCTTAGAAAAGTACAACTTTCCAAAACTGGACCAGAAGAAATAGAAAATCTTAACAGACCCATCACAAGCACGGAAATTGAAACTGTAATCAGAAATCTTCCAGCAAACAAAAGCCCAGGTCCAGACGGCTTCACAGCTGAATTCTACCAAAAATTCAGAGAAGAGCTAACACCTATCCTACTCAAACTCTTCCAGAAAATTGCAGAGGGAGGTAAACTTCCAAACTCATTCTATGAGGCCACCATCCCCCTAATACCAAAACCTGACAAAGATCCCACAAAAAAAGAAAACTACAGGCCAATATCACTGATGAGCATAGACGCAAAAATCCTTAACAAAATTCTAGCAATCAGAATCCAACAACACATTAAAAAGATCATACACCATGACCAAGTGGGCTTTATCCCAGGGATGCAAGGATTCTTCAGTATCCGCAAATCAATCAATGTAATACACCACATTAACAAATTGAAAAATAAAAACCATATGATTATCTCAATAGCTGCAGAGAAAGCCTTTGACAAAATTCAACATCCATCTTTGATAAGAACTCTCCAGAAAGCAGGAATAGAAGGAACATACCTCAACATAATAAAAGCTATATAAGACAAACCCACAGCAAATATTATCCTCAATGGTGAAAAATTGAAAGCATTTCCTCTAAAGCTAGGAACAAGACAAGGGTGCCCACTTTCACCATTACTATTCAACATAGTTTTGGAAGTTTTGGCCACAGCAATCAGAGCAGAAAAAGAAATAAAAGGAATCCAAATTGGAAAAGAAGAAGTAAAACTCTCACTATTTGCAGATGACATGATCCTCTACAAAGAAAACCCTATAGACTCCACCAGAAAATTACTAGAACTAATCAGTGATTATAGTAAAGTTGCAGGATATAAAATCAACACACAGAAATCCCTTGCATTCCTATACACTAATAATGAGAAAACAGAAAGAGAAATTAAGGAAACAATTCCATTCACCATTGCAATGGAAAGAATAAAATACTTAGGAATATATCTACCTAAAGAAACTAAAGACCTATACATAGAAAACTATAAAACACTGGTGAAAGAAATCAAAGAGGACACTAATAGATGGAGAAATATACCATGCTCATGGATCAGAAGAATCAATATAGTGAAAATGAGTATACTACCCAAAGCAATTTATAGATTCAATGCAATCCCTATCAAGCTACCAACGGTATTCTTCACAGAGCTAGAACAAATAATTTCACAATTTGTATGGAAATACAAAAAACCTCGAATAGCCAAAGCTATCTTGAGAAAGAAGAATGGAACCAGAGGAATCAACCTACCTGACTTCAGGCTCTACTACAAAGCCACAGTTATCAAGACAGTATGGTACTGGCACAAAGACAGAAATATAGATCAACGGAACAAAATAGAAAGCCCAGAGATAAATCCACGCACATATGGACACCTTATCTTTGACAAAGGAGGCAAGAATATACAATGGATTAAAGACAATCTCTTTAACAAGTGGTGCTGGGAAATCTGGTCAACCACTTGTAAAAGAATGAAACTAGAACACTTTCTAACACCATACACAAAAATAAACTCAAAATGGATTAAAGATCTAAACGTAAGACCAGAAACTATAAAACTCCTAGAGAACATAGGCAAAACACTCTCTGACATACATCACAGCAGGATCCTCTATGACCCACCTCCCAGAATATTGGAAATAAAAGTAAAAATAAACAAATGGGACCTAATTAACCTTAAAAGCTTCTGCACATCAAAGGAAACTATTAGCAAGGTGAAAAGGCAGCCTTCAGAATGGGAGAAAATAATAGCAAATGAAGCAACTGACAAACAACTAATCTCAAAAATATACAAGCAACTCCTACAGCTCAACTCCAGAAAAATAAATGACCCAATCAAAAAATGGGCCAAAGACCTAAACAGACATTTCTCCAAAGAAGACATACAGATGGCTAATAAACATGAAAAGATGCTCAACATCACTCATTATCAGAGAAA
The DNA here is from genome assembly GCF_002263795.3 of Bos taurus. Taxonomy (NCBI): domain Eukaryota; kingdom Metazoa; phylum Chordata; class Mammalia; order Artiodactyla; family Bovidae; genus Bos; species Bos taurus. The sequence continues at coordinate 17,335,949 of NC_037339.1, forward strand.
TGCAAATCAAAACCACTATGAGGTACCATTTCACGCCAGTCAGAATGGCTGCGATCCAAAAGTCTACGAGCAATAAATGCTGGAGAGGGTGTGGAGAAAAGGGAACCCTCTTACACTGTTGGTGGGAATGCAAACTAGTACAGCCACTATGGAGAACAGTGTGGAGATTCCTTAAAAAACTGGAAATAGAACTGCCTTATGATCCTGCAATCCCACTGCTGGGCATACACACTGAGGAAACCAGAAGGAAAGAGACAGATGTACCCCAATGTTCATCGCAGCACTGTTTATAATAGCCAGGACATGGAAGCAACCTAGATGTCCATCAGCAGATGAATGGATAAGAGAGCTGTGGTACATATACACAATGGAGTATTACTCAGCCATTAAAAAGAATTCATTTGAATCAGTTCTAATGAGGTGGATGAAACTGGAGCCTATTATACAGAGTGAAGTAAGCCAGAAAGAAAAACACCAATACAGTATACTAACGCATATATATGGAATTTAGAAAGATGGTAACAATAACCCTGTGTACGAGACAGCAAAAGAGACACTGATGTATAGAACAGTCTTATGGACTCTGTGGGAGAGGGAGCGGGTGGGAAGATGTGGGAGAATGGCATTGAAACATGTATAATATCATGTATGAAACGAGTTGCCAGTCCAGGTTCGATGCACGATACTGGATGCTTGGGGCTGGTGCACTGGGACGACTCAGAGGGATGGTACGGGGAGGGAGGAGGAAGGAGGGTTCAGGATGGGGAACACATGTATACCTGTGGTGGATTCATTTCGATATTTGGCAAAACTAATACAATATTGTAAAGTTTAAAAATAAAATAAAATTAAAAAAAATAAACATGTATAATATCATATATGAAACGAGTCGCCAGTCCAGGTTCAATGCACGATACTGGATACTGGATGCTTGGGGCTGGTGCACTGAGATGACCCAGAGGGATGGTATGGGAGGAAGGAGGGAGGAGGGAGGAGGGTTCAGGATGGGGAACACGTGTATACCCGTGGTGGATTCATGTTGATATATTGCAAACCCAGTACAATATTGTAAATTTAAAAAATAAAATAAAAATTAAAAAAATAAATAAAAAATAGAAAGCCAAGTAAAAGAGAGCATTTTCTTTGGAGTCACCTGATGAACCTTGAGTTCAAAGTTTTGCTTTTGAGTCTATAAAAATTCTAGAACAAAGGAGAAGAGCCCAGGTCCTCCCCTAAGTGAGAAGTCTAATAAAGGCTGCATTGTCCTTATTTTGAGTCATAAAATACTTTGAAAAACTTTAAAAAATTGGTATCCTATAAAAGGAGACAAAAATATCCATAATTTTAAATTACATAATTTACTGTGGTTAAATTTTACATATACTTCTAAATAATTCATGTAGAGTTGTCCTTATATCCAACTTCACTGTGTCTCCTGTCTTCATGTAATTAATGATAGTGCATTCTTTTATTCCCAAATGTGTCCTAATTTAGAGAACAGTGTACATAATCATAGAACTGAGAGTTCTAGAAAAAATTATAATTTTTAAAGTAATAGCAATAAACAGTAAAGACCTATTTACATATAGAAAATTGTGAGATATTACATTAATTGACAGCAATGCCACTCCTAGGTATATCCTGTAGGGAGTATATTTGCTATTGAAACTTTAAAAGGGATAATTCTGGGGTTTTTTTAATTGTATGCATTTAGCTGCAGCTTAATAATTTGATACAGGTATACATGGTGAAATATTCACCACAATCAAACTAAGTAGCATATCCATCATCTCACAGTTTCCATTATTTATTTTTTTCCTGTGGTAACACTTAGGATCTACCCTCTTAGAAGATTTCATGTCTACAGCATAGCAGCATAGTGTTATTACTTATAATCACCATTTTACACATTGCTACTGCTAAGTCATTTCAGTCGTGTCCGACACTGTGCGACGCCATAGACGGCAGCCCATCAGGCTCCCCCGTCCCTGGGATTCTCCAGGCAAGAACACTGGAGTGGGTTGCCATTTCCTTCTCCAATGCATGAAAGTGAAAAGTGAAAGTGAAGTCGTTCTGTTGTGCCCGACCCTTAGCAACCCCATGGACTGCAGCCTTCCAGGCTCCTCCGTCCATGGGATTTTCCAGGCAAGAGTACTGGAGTGGGGTGCCATTGCCTTCTCCATTTTACACATTAGTTCTCCACAATTTATTCATATTGCTTAACTGAAAACTTTTACTCCTTGAGCAACACCTCTCCCATTTCCTCATGATCTCAGATCCTGATAATCACCATTATACTCTGTTTCTATGAGTTTGACTATTTTAGATTCCACTTATAAGTGAGATTAATGGTGCTGAGCATGTTTTCATAGACCATACTCTCAGGTATATGAGAGTGCATTCACTGTTCCAGGAAAACTGGACAGAACAATTAAAATAGACTTCAAAAACATAAGATTAATTTTTTTTCAGATAGCAAGAAAATATACAAAAATTCAAAGTAGAAAAATCAAGAAATTCTCAGATTTCTCTACAGTCACTTTTAAAGCCAGAAAAGTAGAGGAAGTTTTCCAAACTTTTGAAGAAATGTGACAATCAGTGACTTATTTACAGTCTCATCCTTCAACAGACCTTCTGGCATCTGCAAGACTTGGGATATACAACACTTGAAATATTTTTGAAAATAATTACTTGATTATAACTCCAGTTAGCCAAGAGGAAACCAATAATATAGAACTCAGGAAAGAAACAGAAGTGATTAAAAAAATAAAACTAACTCTGGAAATTATGGTTACAGAACAGAATATATACCTTACAAAATAAAACTAATAACATAACAAATAATAGTATAGTAATCAGTTGATAGTTACTTAAATTGATACTATAATGGCATTAATGTTTTTCTTTATCTATTCTGCAAGTATTTAATGAGGATCTACTACATGCCAGGCAGTATACTGTTTTAGGGACTGTTTAGGGGATCCTGGTGGCTCAGAAGGTAAACAATCTATCTGCAATTAAGGAGACATGGGTTTGATCCCAGGTCAGCAATATCCCCTAGAGAAGGGAAAGGCTGGCTACCCACTCCAGTATTCTTACTTGGAGAATCCCATGGACAAAGGAGCCTGGTGGGCTACAGCTCATGGAGTCACAAAGAGTCAGACATGACTGAGCAGCTAACACTAGCGATCCAGTGGTAAAATGAGACAAATTGCTCACTAAACTCACACTTCAAGGAGTTAAAAATACACAGGTGTGCTCAACTGACATGTAAAAATAAAATTATGGAATAGTCCTAGATTTACATAATACTTACAAAAATACTACAGAAAGTTTCCATATACCCCAAACTGTGCGTGCATGCTTAGTCACTCAGTCATGTCCAACATTTTGAGACACCATAGACTGTAGCCGGCCACTATCTTCCATCTATGGGGGTTCTCCAGGCAAGAATACAGCAGTGAGTTGCCATGGGTCCCCTCTTATTAACATCTTAAAGATACATGGTACAGATTTCACTATGAAGGAACCAAAATTGATAATTTTTACTGAAATTCATAATTTAGTTCACACTTCATACAGATTTTCTTAGTTTATAACCCAATGTCCTTTTTCTGTCTTGTGATCCCATCCAGGTACCACATGAGGCTTCTCTAGGCTTTGACAGTTTCCCAAACTTTCCTCATTTTTGATGACTTAGACAACTTTGAGGAGTACTGGTCAGACATTTAATAGAATGTTCCTCCCTTGGGATTTGTTTGGAGATTTTTGTTGTTGTTTATTTTTCAAGATTTTACTGGATTTATAAATTTGGAGGAGGAAGAAGACAGAGGCAAAGTGACATTCCCATCATATTATATCAAAGGTATATGCTCTCAAGACGCCTTTCACTGTTGATATTTTCATGGATCACCTGTGGACAGGTTTCCACTATAAAGTTACCTTTTCCCCCCTATCTATGCTGTACTCTTTAGAAAGAGGTCAGTATGCACAGCCCACATTCAAGGAGGGAGAGTTATAATTTGTCTCCACGAGGGAAATATAAGATTACTAGCATCAATTATTTGGAATTATTCTGCAGAGATGTATCTTTTATGCCCCATTTCATTATTCATTTATATTGATTTGAACCCATAGATATTTATTTTGTATTCTGCATTATTAATCCAATACTTTATTTTGTTGCTCAGACTGTTCTAGCTTTGGCCATTAAGAACTCTGTCTGCGTGACATACTCTCAGCGTGCACTGTGGAATGTGTATTGTGTATGTGTGTCTGTATGGCTGTGTATACGTGTGCATCTTAGTACTTCCTTACTTTCTGGTACTGTGTTCCAGAATTCCAGGCTCATCTTCCATATTTCCTGCCCCAGTCCTAGATTCAAAGATACAGTCATATCTCCAAGGAGTCCTTTTAAAATTTTCATTTTCAATGAGTGGCATTAAAAACCAAGAGCTGAGTATTAGATGTGCTTGCTCCTCCTGGAGTATCTTTACTTCTATGGTACCTCACTGATATAACAAGGAAATATATGTTTATACTAACCTGTGTGTATGTGTATACCTATAAATATTTTGTGTGTAACCACCTGTATCTGTATTAAGCTAAACATTGGCCCATACTGTCTCCAACTCTAATCAATTACCATGTTGATCTTCCTAACTTCTCCACTTTCTTAGCTATAATTTCTGCTCCAACAGTGAGAAGTCTGGTTCTTACCATAATCATCAATTTGCTTAATTGTTTAATTCCAGCATATACATAGAGTAATGTTAAAATTGTGAACCTGTACCACCATGTACCCCAGCTGTAGAGATGATGGTGCTTATGTACAGTTGCTTTTGCACTAGTTATTCAGAGAAGGTTCATTTCCAAAGCTAATTACTTCAATCCCTTCTCCACCCCCTCCTCAGTGAAGTTGTTTTTTATCAGTTTAGTTCAGTTAGATTCTTGGCCCATATATTGCATTATACCATGAGATCTCAGAACCTCCTAAATGCTTTGTTAAGATTTCTATAAACTAAAGTTCACTCTTGATGCTACAAAGTTCTTTGAGTTTTGACCAGTGGGTAGTGTCATATCCACCATTATAGTATCCTATGGAATAGTTTCATCCCCTAAAAGTATTTCCTGAGCTTCACCTATTTAACCCTCCTTCCCAACCCTGGACTCTTGGCAATTACTGGCTGCTCTGTTTACTGTCTCTAACTTTTCGTTTTTACAGAGAATCATGTAATTGAAACCATTCAGTATGTAGCTTTTTCAGATTGGCTTATTTCACTTAACAATATGCATTTAAAATTAATGCATGTCTTCAGTGTGGTAGCTTTTTAAATTATTGAATAGTATACTACTGTGTAGATGGACCACAGTTATCCACACACCTATTAAAAGATGTCTTGGTTGCTCCTAGTTTTTAAATGATATGAATAAAGCTGCTGTAAACATTCACATACAGATTTTTGTGTAGAAATAAAATTTTAAATCATTGGATACTATACTAGGGGCTCAACTGTCAGATCATATGGTAAGATGTTACAATAACACTAAATTACCAACCTCCAAAAGGCTTATTGTCAAGCATGTAAAGTAACAGTTAACTACCACAGCAAACTATGGTATACAACGGAATATTACTTGGCCATAAAAGGATGAAATAACGCCATTTGTGGCCAGATGAATGCACCTAGAGATTGTCATATTGAGTGAAGTCAGCTCAAGAAAGAACGATCATATGATACTGCTTGTATGTGGAATCCAAAAAAGAAAGGCTACAGATAAACTTATCTACAAAACAGACTAGGGTTACAGGTGTAAAAAACAAACTTATGGTTATGAGGGAGGGGGTTATGGGGTAGGGAGAGAGATAAATTGGAAAATTGGGATTGACACATACATACTACTATATATAAAACAGATAACTAATAAGGACTTACTGTATAGCACAGGGACATCTACTCTGTACTCTGTAACGGCCTATCTGGGGAAAAAAACTAAATAGTGGATTATGTAATAAACATATAACTGATTCACTTTGCTGTATACCTGAAACTAACATAGCATTGCAAATCAACTATACTCCAATACAAATGTAAAAAAAAAAAAAAACAAAACACTGAAAAAGAACTAAACTTAAGCATGCTTTGGAGATACTGAAGGGTAACCATATTTATTCCATGAAAATCATAACCTGTATGTAGTATTTGATATAAAAAGGAGGAAAGAAGGGCCAAAGTTATATAAGAAAATTGTTAAAATTCACTTATTTCTGAAATTCCATGAAGAGCTGAAAATCTAGATATGGATGAAATTAATGATATTTGACAAGGGCAGGACAAAACAGAAAATTTAAGTGATGAAGTATAACACTATGCCTAAGATACTAATTAAAATTGAATGTGTATGCATATATCTGTATATATATTATTTCTATTTACATTCAAGTTAGCTACTTGAAATAATGGAATATTTAACACTGTATTCTAAAAATATTTTCAGTTTTCTACAGTATGATTTTCATTTTATTTTATTTTGTGAGAAGTATGTTTTGTCCAATTATTTGATCAACAGTTGTTTTTGCTTGTATGTTGTATCTTTTCAAAACATAAAAATTGCATGTCATATGTGATTTTCAAATACACACCCAGACCCTGTGTTGGTACCTCTGGCTTTCTGCTTCAGTAGACTGATGGACCGGAAATTCAGTACAAGTCTCAGTCATGTCTGACTCTTTACAACCCCATGGACTGTAGCTCTCCAGGTTCCTCTGTCCATGGAATTCTCCAGGCAAGTATACTGGAGTGGGTTGCCATTCCCTTCTCCAGGGGATCTTCCCAACCCAGAGACTGAACCCAGGTCTCCCGCACTGCAGGCAGATTCTTCACCATGGGAGCCACCAAGGAAGCCCTGGGAATACTCTTAGGAAAGTACAGAAGAACAAACAATAAAAAGGGGTACCCTAGGGAAGATTCAACAGTGAAATGTTTAAAGCGAATGCTTTGGAGCATCAGAGCATTTGAACTGGCAGTGTAGTACTGTGGAAATAACAGTTTCAGAGTGAGACAAATCTCAGTTCACAATCTGCTCTGCCACTGTGTCTACTTGGGTGAGGTACCCTGAGCTACATCTGTATAGTAATGTAATAATAGGTGGAATGTATTGAGTACTTATTATGGGCCAGGAATAGGCCAAGAAATTTACTTGAATTCACCTTTATTAATCCTGATTTCAAAATACAATTCCATGCTATGAAATATTGTATATTATGTCTGATCCTTTGTGACCCCATGGACTATAGCCCACCAGGATCCTCTGTTCGTGGGATTCTCCAGACCAGAATATTTGAGTGGGTTGCCATTTTCTCCTCCAGGGGATCTTCCTGATCCAGGGATCACAGCCATGTCTCTTGCATCATAGGCAGATTCCTTACCATCTGAGTCATTGGGTTGACCAAAAAGCTCAGTTTTCTGTACGATGGTATGGGAAGATACAAATGAACTTTTTGGCCAACTCAGTACATGCAAACATTTTGCTCCTTACATAGACAAGGACCAAGAGACTCAGCTAGGAATACAAAACCAGGAGACGGTTGCATGGGCATAGGGGCAATGCTCACCTAGTCCCAGTTCTAACTTACTCCAAAGCTTATTTTGATCTCATCAGTCTGAACTCTCCTCATGACCTGAAGAATTCCAAAGTCCCTGAACAAAACTTTATGGATTTCCTGGCACGAATCTTCCTATTGTACCAAAGACTGATAGGTTATATTTCTGTTAGCTGCAGGCAAGATAAAGGTGTAGAGAAGCATTGCTCTGTTTTTCCTCTCCTCAGGCCCCTTCCTTTCCCCCAACACATTTCCTCAGTAAGGCAGTTACTCTTCCCACCAGGACAGGGGTATTTATTATCCTTCCCAGAAGCCACATTTCCAGTCATTGAATAATATTAAAACAAGGAACAAATGAAAAGCGATTAGAATACGTTCAAGAACCAGAATAGTGTTGCAGGAAGAATCGAGATGTTATCCACAGTAGGACTGGCAAACCATACTGGAGAGGCGCAAAATCCCCATGATGACATAGATGCAGTAACCAGAGATATTCTTCAAAGGATAGTGAGCCAATGACTATAGTGGCTATTCCAGTGAAACTAACATTCTAAGAGAATACCACATGGTATGAATGAGATCAACAGACTCAAGACAAAAGCTCCAGACCAGACTGCCATTGAAACACATGCTTGCCTAAAGGTTTTCATATATTCCTGGCAAAGAGGAATTGGAAGTTTGTAACACCTCACATCGGAGAAGGCAATGTCAACCCACTCCAGTACTCTTGTCTGGAAAATCCCATGGATGGAGGAGCCTGGTAGGCTGCAGTCCATGGGGTTGTGAAGAGTCGGACATGACTGAGCGACTTCACTTTCACTTTTCACTTTCATGCATTGGAGAAGGAAATGGCAACCCACTCCAGTGTTCTTGCCTGGAGAATCCCAGGGACAGAGGAGCCTGGTGGGCTGCTGTCTATGGGGTCGCACAGAGTCGGACACGACTGAAGCAACTTAGCAGCAGCAGCAGCAGCAGCAACACCTCACATACTTATCTAGATTGTTGTATATAATTATACTCAAATTAACTACATGGTTTTCTCATTCCAATGACTGGAATTTCTTAGTTGCAAATACATAGAAGCTGACATTTCTTGAGTGAAAGTCACTCAATCGTGTCCGACTCTTTGCGACCCCATGGACTATATAGGCTCTCCTTTATTTCAAATAGGGCCATTCATTTTCTCACTTAATTTTCAAAACTTCTTCACAGTGAGCCTCATTATCTGGGTTTATAGCCAGAAAGTAAAGTAAGAAGGATTTGAACTCAATATGCTTTCTCTCCATCAAGTACCTGGTTCTTTCTACTCCCATTCAGTGCTGCTCTTATTTTTTGATAGTCTTTATCAAATGTTGGATTAAGAATTCTTCAGATATTATAATAAATATCTAGATTGGATATACCTCAATTAAACACTGAAATAATTTAGTACCTAGAGTAGGCACTACAGGGAAGGTATGCCTCTTCTAAAGATTAATTCTAGAATTAGCTTCTACTGTAAAAGCCTCTGTCCATGTCTCTAAATTCATCATCCAATTGCCATACATAAATATTCTGCTGCAGTTAGGCTGTCCACATAACCTTCCCTACTTTTAATTTAATCTATACTTTTGCTTGTGCTTTTCCTCTTAACCATAATGCTCATTTTCCTGCAGTTTAAATCATTTCTTACAGAGAAGTCCTCCTCATACACTCCCAGACACAGTGATCACGTACCTAGGAAACTGTTATCTGCATTGCCCACATGCAGAAAATGTGTCCCCTTTCATTGGTATTCACCCTTTTTTTATACGTATGCCCTGACTCTCCAACCACTCTGGCCATCTGTGAAGGGCAGTCTAATATTTCTTGATTGATCCTATATATTCCTGGTAACTGGCTCTCATCACTGATTCAATGGACAGGAATTTGAGCAAACTCCAGGAGACAGAGAAGAACAGAGGAGCCTGGTGTGCTGCAGTCCATGGTGTCACAAAGAGTCGGACTCAAGTTAGCCACTGAACGACGTCAACAGACTGGCTCTCAAAAAGCCTTCAAGTAATGTCAGAGGTTGATGACAGTGAGGGATGGTTCTAATGACAATGGTGACCATGATAGCTATGTTATTTCATATCTTAAAACTGGTATGTCCACCTAATCAGATGATATGAATGAAAAATATTATAAGGGTAATATAGAACATCTATTAGATGTTAATTACCGTTATTACTCATTTTTCTTCCCAGCCCTAAGAGTGCTAATATTCTTCCCATTTTAATGGGTATTCAGAGGCTGAGAACTTTTCCAAGGTCACACACAGTAAGTAGCAGAGTCAGAATTCTTATTTCTCTTTTCTCCAAATCCCTACATTTCAAAACTGTGCTGAAATATTGGGTTTGCCAACAAGTTTGTTCAGGTTTTCCATAACATCTTACAGAAAAACCCAAATCAACTTGTTGGCTAACTCAGTCTCATGAGAGCTGTAAAGGGTCTCTGGGCAAACCAGCTGGCTGCATCAGGGCCCAGCGCAGGTGTGATGGGCCAATAACTGCTATCTGGCAATCAAGATTTGCTTCTCAGAGCCTGTAGTCACTGAGATTCAGATTGGTGTTTTGAACTTCAGGCATTGTAACTTTCTAAGCAAGCCTTCGTTAACACCTTAGTATTTATACCAATTTAGCTCTGGAGTAAGATCACATGCAACTCAATTTCACCGAGTATCTTGCTTCTGACAAATATAGCCCTTCACAAGACAAATCACAGCCAGAGGGAAGGGAAGGATATAACATTCTAAAATATTAGCATTCTTATAGGGATTTCTATAAAAAAGAAGGAAGACATAATTAATAAATATAAAAAATTCTTTAAAAATATTCTTCTACGGATTCCAAATATTTTTATTTCAAGATGATGGAAATTGTTGACCTCTCACGTTTGTCACCAACAGTCCCCAGCAACTTTCCTGACCAGGAGAAATGTTAGCTTGGAATAAAACTGACCCTAGGCACTTAGCTTCCTTGTATGTGCTACAAATTCCTTAGAACACGATCTGCTTTTCTGGGCTTGTCTTTTCTTAATTTTGATAAAAATAAGATGAAGATACCGCTATAGAAATAAATGTTAAGAATTCTGTATTCCACTACTTGTACTGTGGTATATAATCATCACTATTAGTCAGCTCCTCTGAACATCTGGAGACATATTCTGAAATAAAAATAATAAAAGGAATGAGTATGTTCAGTGATTGTTGGGCTATTTAGGAGTTACGCCCTCAATTGAAATAGAATCAAGATAACTCTGAAAAGAAACAGTATCTTTTTATAGGAGAAACATGTAAAATGATTGCTCAGAAACTAAAGAGGTTTGGTCCACTAGATGACCCTTTTTATTTTCTTTGATTTTTTTTCAATCAGTTGTTAACTAAAACACCCAAAAATCTAATTTAAAACTTTCTAGTCTCTACCTATGTAATTACTATAGCAAATTAGGCACTCATGTCAGCCAAAATTTCAAAACAATAGACTGCAATTGTCTCTACTTTTCAAAGACACATTTAACTCACAAACTACAATAAACTGTGCTTGCTGATGTCATTAATGACTCAATAATTGTATATCTTGATGAATATGTTTTAGTCCTATTTTTATTTGACCATTCTGATATTTTTTGGTACTTTTTATCTTTCTCGCCTTCTTAAAATTCTCTTCCTTAGATGTCTCTGGTTCATCGTGAACCTAACTATATTTCTTCCTATCTTCTTTGTGGGTGTCTATTGTTTTCACCATTCTTATTATTTGGAGTTCCTCAGATTTAACCTTTGGCCCACAGTTTTTTTGGTGCTGTATACCCTTCCTACATTCTGAGTGATTCCATGCAACATTTATGGTTTGAGTCACTACCTGTAGGCTGATGGCTCCAAAAGTTACATTTTCACTTCAAAGCAACCCCCCGCCACACACACACGGAGCCTCAGACTCATATATCAAAATACACCTTGACCGTCCTGTAAGAATCTCAAACTCAGCATATCCAAAACTAAATTTGTCATACTCTCCTCTGAACCTGTTCCCCTTTTGTCTTTATTTCATTACCTCAATCAATTGGCCTGTCACTCAGGCTAGAAGCCGGAAAAGTAATCTACAATTCTTCACTCTCTTTCACACTCCAGACTCAATACATAGTTGATTGATTTTACCTCACATATAGGTCTCATTTCGAGTCCTTCTCTTGACCTGACCCTTATTAATATGCCATGTTTTCTGACTTTCATTGACTCTTGTCTACCCTATAACAGTAACCTCTAAATTTGATTCTGTATCTCCAATTGGCTTTATCACTTCTCCCAAGCTTCCTCAGTGATCTACCTAAGCCACAAAGACATCCTTCTATGCCCCCTTTCTCTCTAAAAGAAACCAGCAGTTCTGTAGTTTAACCTACAAGGCATTCATGATCTGATCCCTTCAACTTCACCTTTTGTGTCTTCCTCCATATTCAGGGGGTGACAGAGGATGATGGTTGGATGGCATCATTGACTCAATGGACATGAGTTTGAGCAAACTCCGGGAGATAGTGAAGGACAGGGAAGCCTGGTGTGCTGCAGTCCATGGGGTTGCAAAGGGTCGGACACAACTGAGTGATTAAACAGCAACTACCACCTTCCTCTTTAAATAAACTGTTTGTTCCTTCAAAATCTAGTTTTCTGGAAGGCACAGGGTTTACTGTTCTAAATCTTTCCTTGATAGGGGACTACTGAGATACAAACAATTCTCTCTTTTATGTTAAACACATAAAACATATTTTAAAATAAAGCACTGGTCTATAAGAGGGAAACATTAACCATAATTTGAGGTTATTATAACTTGACAAACATTTTGCAATATTGCCTTTAGAGTATCAGGAAGACAACATCCTTTGTGCTTTGATTTCTCTGTGTGGTGTGGTCTTTCAAAGGTGTCTTTTGTGCTTATTGCCTTTTTAATAAGAAATGGTGTTTGTGTACATGTGTGGTGTGCATGTACACATGTGGCAAGACACGTGAATAATGAAAGGCTGGAAGGCTTTTGTGCAGGGTGCTGATGAACTCTGATTTAATTTCTTGAACTATAGTCTATGAACTACTCTGTTTTAAAAAGGAATTGGTCCTCAAGCAAAGAGAGCTTTTAATGCTGAGCTCTATAATTATTGCAATGTCCTTTCTAACAGCTGTGTTTTCTCTATGTGTATTTTTAGCAGGAGTGCTTATAAAAACAGAACTATATGTTCTTTTGCCCAAAGCCCTCTCTACCTGCATCCATCAATTTCCCTGTCTTCTTCACCCAATAAATACTCATTCCACATACCTTGTAGTGAACTGTTGATTTTAAGGGAACTTTTTTAAATGGCTGGGTATAATCAGCTTTTACTTAATAAGATTACTTCCTGGACAAGTGTTACATGGATATTTGAATTTCAATGGATAGTCAGTGTTTGGATATGTAGTTCTCTATCTAGGATTGTGATGCCAGGAAATGTCAAAAATGTCACCGAGTGTTCTTAAGAGCATCACTGCCAACGAAATTAACTTATTCATTCATTAGTCACTTAAAGGACTCCTCTTATGTTTAAGAAAAGATTAAAGTCATGAGTCATTCCCTCATTGTATCTACTATGTAGTGAGGGAAGCAGAAAGTAAACTAAAAATATAAGATATAGAAAATACAATAACCAAATATACACAGCATGCTAAGGAAGCCAAAAGCCACTTAGCACCCATGGAAGAGTCAGAGAAGGCTGCCTGGAGGAGGAGCCATCTGTGTAGAGTAGTTAGAAACTTCATCCAGGCCCTTCAATCCAACCTGTCCTTCTCAAAGCTATTTCTAGGTATTTCCATAATCCCTTTCAAACAGTTGCTTAGTTTGTTCTTTAGATTTTTTTTATGTGAACCATTTTTTAAAGTCTTTATTGAATTTGTTGCAATATTGCTTATTTTAAGTGTTATTTTTTGGCCATGAGGCATACGGGACAGTGACTCCCCCACCAGAGATTGAACTCACACGTCCTGCATTGGAAGGCCAAGTCTTAACCACTGGACCACCAGGGAAGTCCCAGTTGCTTAATATGAATGAAAGAATCTGTCATATTTAGTCAAGACATTAATCTGAGTTCTAAATTAATTTAGTTTTGTCACATATTATTTTAAAAGAAAAGTTAGCAGGGGGTGGGATGAATTGGGAGATTGGGATTGATATATATATATATAATATACATATATATATATACACACACATATATACACACTGTTTATACTATGGATAAAATAGATAACTAATGAAAACCTAGTGTATAACACAGGGAACTCTACTCAGTGCTCTGAGGCGACCGAAATGGGAAGGAAATCCAAAAAAGAGGGTTTATATGTAAACATATAGCCAATTCATTTTACTGTACAGAAGAAACTAATACAATAGTGTCAGGCGACTATACTCCAATAAAAATTAATTAAAAAAAGAAAAGTTAGCAATGGTTATCAATAAGCATTCACTGAGCACCAAGTATGCCAAGTATTGTGCTAAGGGCCTGGAATATAAAGGTGAGGAAGACAGTCCCTGTGCTGAAGGAACTAAAAACATCTTGAAATAATGAGCAATTAATGTGTAAATACAGTTCTTACAATATATACATTTGTTTGTAGGATTATAGAGAAAGTATATGAAGAGTGTGAGAAGGGGGCTTCCTAGGTAGTCCTAGTGGTAAAGAATCCACCTGCCAATGCAGGAGACATATGAGGAACGAACGGGCTTGATCCTTGGATCGGGAAGATCCCCTGGAGGAGGGTGTGGCAACCCACTCCAGCATTTTTGCCTGGAGAATCTCATGGACAGAGGAGCCTGGAGGGCCATGGTCCAGAGTCACAAAGTCACGAAGTATTCAGTCACAAGACTGAAGCGACTTAGCACGCAGGCACATGTGAGCGGGAAGGAGGCCAAGAGAGGGCAGGTGTATGAGGTGATGGTTGAGTGAAGTAGGTTGAGTAGGAAGTAACCAGGAGGAAGGAACAGAATAAACAAAGTCATGGAGGTGAGAAACATCTCAGGATTTAATGAAAACACCATAACAAAGTGCAGTGAGAACTGAGGGAGGCGTTATGTTGGGGAGAATGTAAGAAAAGTGCAAAAAAAAAAAAAAATAGCAAGAAACAAAGCTGCAGGGGAGCAGGAACAGTGTTACGAAGGGCATTATGATCTCACGAAATTACGCTGAAGTGGCTAACAGCCCTCAAATCTCACTGGCTTTAAACAGCAAAGGTGTTTAACTCCTAGTACTCTGGGTTGGTCAAAAGATCAGCTCAGTGCTTCCCCTCACATCTTCAGCTCACAAGTAGCCAGTCTGTCTGTGGCATCAGACTCCAGGGCTGCAGTACCCAGTATGTGGCTCCAACAGCTCCCTGCCCGGAAAGGACCTCTGAGCCTGCATCACACCCTCCTCTTCTGCCTCCCCCAACCAGGGGGACAGGGCCTGACCTTTTATCTTCCCTTCCAACCCAAATTTGTGTGGGTCTTTCTTTCTTCGTTGTATGACAGTCTGCAGTCTGCGTTGGGCATTGCTCCACGTGGGGATGTATCTTTAATGGGTTTTTCGGGGAAGGTGAGCCCTGTGTCCTACTGTTCTGCCATCTTGACCCCTCCTCCATCATTTCCTAGAGTTTTGGATAGAATTAATTTCCAGATGGAAGAATTTTTTTTTAGATTATTTATTATAAATTTCTCAGTTTTATTACATTCAGATCAGGAAATGTTAACTGTATCCTCTCTCTTTTGGAATTTATTGAGGCTTACTTTGTGGCCCACTAATTTTTATGAATGTTCCCTGTGTACTTGAGAACATGGTATGTTATTTGTCTGTGTGTGTATGTGTGTGTATGTGTGTGTGTATATATATATATATATATAAGATTTTCTTTATTATTTACATTTGTGTTATTATTTGCCTGTGTGTGTATGTGTGTGTATGTGTGTGTACGTATGTGTGTGTGTATATATATATATATATATAAAGATTTTCTTTATTATTTACGTTGTTGTTGCTGTTCAGTCACTCAGTCGTGTCTGATTTTTTGTGACCCCATAGACTGTAGCACGCCAGGCTTCCCTGTCCTGCACAATCTCCCAGAGTTTGCTCAAATTCATGTCCATTGAATCGGTGATGCCATCCAACCATCTCATCCTCTGTCACCACCTCCTCCCCCACCATCAATCTTTCCCAGCATCAGGGCCTTTTTCTATGAGCCGGTTCTTCACATCACATGGCCAAAGTTTTGGAGGTTCAGCTTCAGCAACAGTCTTTCCAATGAATATTCAGGATTGATTTCCTTTAGGACTGATCTATGTAGTGTCTTCAGTTATTTTTGTTCATATGATCCTCTGCTAGTCAACACCAGAACATCTCCTACAAGTTCTGTTCTATACATGGTGCTGCCATGTTAATGGCTGCCTAGTCATTAATGCAATAAATCATCCATCTTCACATTATATAATGGTTTCTAAGCTTGAGTTCCACTTAGTCTAATAATAAAATCTTTCCCCCTCGGTTTTAAATTTGTTTGCATTTACCTAGTTTAGCCTAATTTTAAAACAAAATTTTTAAATGTTTTGGTTTTAATTGCATCTCCTGAAATATAGTTACAGGAAAATTCTTGATTAAGTTAGAAGTCATCTCTGAAAATTCCCTGTTACTCACACCTCAGCTTTCCTCCGCCTCACCCACTCCCACCCTCCATGTCCAATTCAGCAGCAAGCCCCATGCATAATATTGCAAAACTATCAAACCCACTGTTTCTTTTTTTTTATTATTTTATTTTTAAACTTTACATAATTGTATTAGTTTTGCCAAATATCTAAATGAATCTGCACAGGTATACCTGTGTTCCCCATCCTGAACCCTCCTCCCTCCTCCCTCCCCATACCCTCCCCTCTGGATCGTCCCAGTGCACCAGCCCCAAGCATCCAGTATCATGTATCGAACCTGGACTGGTGACTCGTTTCATACATGATATTATACATGTTTCAATGCCATTCTCCCAATTCTCCCCACCCTCTCCCTCTGCAACAGAGTCCATAAGACTGATCTATACATCAGTGTCTCTTTTGCTGTCTCGTACACAGGGTTATTGTTACCATCTTTCTAAATTCCATATATATGCATTAGTATACTGTATTGGTGTTTTTCTTTCTGGCTTACTTCACTCTGTATAATAGGTTCCAGTTTCATCCACCTCATTAGAACTGATTCAAATGTATTCTTTTTAATTGCTGAGTAATACTCCATTGTGTATATGTACCACAGCTTTCTTATCCATTCATCTGCTGATGGACATCTAGGTTGCTTCCATGTCCTGGCTATTATAAACAGTGTTGTGATGAACAGTGGGGTACACGTGTCTCTTTCAATTCTGGTTTCCTCAGTGTGTATGCCCAGCAGTGGGATTGCTGGATTGTAAGGCAGTTCTATTCCCGGTTTTTTTAAGGAATCTCCACACTGTTCTCCATAGTGGCTGTACTAGTTTGCATTCCCACCAACAGTGTAAGAGGGTTCCCTTTTCTCCACACCCTCTCCAGCATTTATTGCTTGTGGACTTTTGGATCGCAGCCATTCTGACTGGCGTGAAATGGTACCTCATAGTGGTTTTGATTTGCATTTCTCTGATAATGAGTGATGTTGAGCATTTTTCATGTGTTTGTTAGCCATATGTATGTCTTCTTTGGAGAAATGTCTATTTAGTTCTTTGGCCCATTTTTCACTCCCACCACCATAGTCCAGGCTGACATGACTGGTTGTCCAGATTTCTTCAGAAGTCTTCTGCCTGAAATCTTTTCCCTTACCAATCTCTTTCCTCATGGACATCAGAAGTGATTTTTTTGAGACATTAGAATTAGATCATGTCACACCTCTGCTTAAAACTTTACCAAAAAATCTCCCTTAAAATTCAAACTCTGAAGCTATTCTGCATGAATCTCTATAGTCTTTCCTGACTAATGCCAATCTCATCTCAGGACACTATCTCCTAAGTGTCAAATATTCTGGCATCTTCTGGTTCCTCCAGAACAATGTCACTTCCATTCTGGAACTTTATTCTGTGTCTTCTACCTGGAACTCCTCTAGTTTCTCTCTTTAACCAATCAGCTTTTACTCATCTCCCAAGACTCAGCTCAAAAGTTATTTTCTCAGGAGATGATTTCTGACCACCCTATCTGTATTAGATCTCTCACACTATTTATTAAAAAAACATTTCCTTCATTGCACTTCTACAATTTCTACTTACATAGTTACATGTGTGTGTGCTGTCTCTCCCCTACTGGTGCTCTGTTCTTCTAGGGGAAGGACTTGTCTCTCTTTTAATGTCATATGTCTAGGGTCTGGTGTAGTTGCAGGCAAGTAACAATTTCTCTACATTTGCTGAGTTGAAAAAATCTTAATTATATATGAGGGTACTCAGTCTCTGAGGATTTATATGACTCTGCTTAAGCATTAAAACTTTAGGAGAATCACACTACTTTTAGTTGTGGTATTTGAGAAATTCTCATTACACAAGTCAATAGAGATTCAAATAAAGTCAAAGATTTACATCATTGTATAAGATCCAACTAGATGCTGGCTGTGCAAGTGCTGCCCCCTTTTAGCCCTTAGTTCTCTGGATTTCCATCCCTCTAAGGCAGCTGAGATCAGAGGCAGCGGCTGAGAGGAGCTACCCCATGCCCGAGGTCAAGGGCGGTGGCCTAGAGGAGCAACCCCACGTCCAAGGAGCGGTGGCTGCTCAGGGGCAGGGCTACTCCACATTCAAGGTCAGGAGGGGTGGCCATGAGGAGACACCCCTTGTCCAAGGTAAGGAGCAGTGGCTGTGCTTTGCTGGAGCAGCCATGAAGAGATATACCATGTCCAAGGTAAGAGAAACCCAAGACAGATGGTAGGTGTTGCAAGACGGCAACAGAGGGCAGACACACTGAAACCATAATCAGTGAAAACTAGCCAATCTGATCACATGGACCACGGCCTTTTCTAACTCAATGAAACTAAGCCATGCCATCTGGGGCCACCCAAGACAGACGGGTCATGGTGGAGAAGTCTGACAGAATGTGGTCCACTGGAGAAGGGAATGGCAAACCACTTCAAAGTTCTTGCCTTGAGAACCCCATGAATAGTATGAAAAGGCAAAATGATAATATACTGAAAGAGGAACTCCCCAGGTTGGTAGGTGCCCAATATGCTCCTGGAGATCAGTGGAGAAATAACTCCAGAAAGAATGAAGGGAAGGAGCCAAAGCAAAAACAATACCCATTTGTGGATGGGACTGGTGATAGAAGCAAGGTCCGATGGTGTAAATAGCAATATTGCATAGGAGCCTGGAATGTTAGGTCCATGAATCAAGGCAAATTGGAAGTGGTCAAACAGGAGATGGCAAGAGTGAACATCAGCATTCTAGGAATCAGCGAACTAAAATGGACTGGAATGGGTGAATTTAACTCAGATGACCATTATATCTACTACTGTGGGCAGGAATCCCTCAGAAGAAATGGAGTAGCCATCATGGTCAACAAGAGAGTCCAAAATGCAGTACTTGGATGCCATCTCAAAAATGACAGAATGATCTCTCTTCGTTTCCAAGGCAAACCATGCAATACCACGGTAATCTAAGCCTATGCCCTAACCAGTAATGCTGAAGAAGCTGAAGTTGAACGGTTCTATGAAGACCTACAAGACCTTTTAGAACTAACACCCAAAAAAGATGTCCTTTTCATTATAGGGGTTCTGGAATGCAAAAGTAGGAAGTCAAGAAACACCTGGAGTAACAGGCAAATTTGGCCTTGGAGTATGGAATGAAGCAGGGAAAAGGCTAACAGAGTTTTGCCAAGAAAATGCACTGGTCATGGCAAACACCTTCCAACAACACAAGAGAAGACTCTGCACATGGACATCACCAGATGGTCAACACTGAAATCAGATTGATTATATTCTTTGCAGCCAAACATGGAGAAGCTGTATACAGTCAGCAAAAACAAGACCAGGAGCTGACTGTGGCTCAGATCATGAACTCCTTATTACCAAATTCAGACTTAAATTGAAGAAAGTAGAGAAAACCACTGGACCATTCAGGTATGACCTAAATCAAATCCCTTATGATTATACAGTGGAAGTGAGAAATAGATTTAAGGGACTAGATCTGATAGATAGATTGCCTGATGAACTATGGATGGAGGTTCGTGACATTGTATAGGAGACAGGGATCAAGACCATCCCCATGGAAAAGAAATGCAAAAAAGCAAAATGGCTGTCTGAGGAGGCCTTACAAATAGCTGTGAAAAGGAGAGAAGTGAAAAGCAAAGGAGAAAAGGTAAGATATAAGCATCTGAATGTAGAGTTCCAAATCATAGCAAGGAGAGATAAGAAAGCCTTCCTCAGCGATCAATGCAAAGAAATAGAGGAAAACAATAGAATGGGAAAGACTAGAGATCTCTTGAAGAAAATTAGAGATACCAAGGAACATTTCATGCAAAGATGGGCTCAATAAAGGACAGAAATGGTATGGATATAACAGAAGCAGAAGATATTAAGAAGAGGTGGCAAGAATACACAGAAGAACTGTACAAAAAAAGATCTTCACGACCCAGATAATCACGATGGTGTGATCACTCACCCAGAGCCAGACATCCTGGAATGTGAAGTCAAGTGGGCCTTAGGAAGCATCACTATGAACAAAGCTAGTAGAGGTGATGGAATTCCAGTTGAGCTATTTCAAATCCTGAAAGATGATGCTGTGAAGCGTTGCACTAAATATGCCAGCGAATTTGGAAAACTCAGCACTGGCCACAGGACTGGAAAAGGTCAGTTTTCATTCCAATCCCAAAGAAAAGTAATGCCAAACAATGCTTAAACTAACACACAATTGCATTCATCTCATGCTAGTAAAGTAATGCTCTGCTCAAAATTCTCCAAGCCAGGCTTCAGCAATACATGAACCACAAACTTCCAGATGTTCAAGTGGATTTAGAAAAGGCAGAGGAACCAGAGATCAAATTGCCAACATCCACTGGATCATGGAAAAAGCAAGAGAGTTCCAGAAAAACATCTTTTTCTGCTTTATTGACTATGCCAAAACCTTTGACTGTGTGGATCACAATAAACTGTGGAAAATTCTGAAATAGATGGGAATACTAGACCACCTGACCTGCTTCTTGAGAAGTCTGTATGCAGATCAGAAAGCAACAGTTAGAACTGAACATCAAACAACAGACTGGTTCCAAATAGGAAAAGGAGTATGTTAAGGCTGTATATTGTCACCCTGCTTATTTAACTTCTATGCAGAGTACATCATGAGAAACATTGGGCTGGAAGAAGCACAAGCTGGAATTAAGATTGCTGGGAGAAATATCAATAACCTCAGATATGCAGATGACACCACCCTTATGGCAGAAAGTGAAGAGGAACTCAAAAGCCTCTGGATGAAAGTGAAAGAGGAGAGTGAAAAAGTTGGCTTAAAGCTCAGAATTCAGAAAACTAAGATGATGACATCTGGTCCCATCACTTCATGGGAAATAGATGGGGAAACAGTGGAAACAGTGTCAGACTTTATTTTTTGGGCTCCAAAATCACTGCAGATGGTGACTGCAGCCATGAAATTAAAAGACGCTTACTCCTTTGAAGAAAAATTATGACCAACCTAGATAGCATATTCAAAAGCAGAGACATTACTTTGCCAACAAAGTTTAGTCTAGTCAAGGCTATGGTGGTCATGTATGGATGTGAGAGTTGGACTGTGAAGAAGGCTGAGTGCTGAAGAATTGATGCTTTTGAACTGTGGTGTTGGAGAAGACTCTTGAGAGTCCTCTGGACTGCAAGGAGATCCAACCAGTCCATTCTAAAGGAGTTCAGTCCTGGGTGTTCATTGGAAGGACTGATGCTAAAGCTGAAACTCCAGTACTTTGGCCACCTCTTGCAAAGTGCTGACTCATTGGAAAAGACTCTGATGCTGGGAGGGATTGGGGGCAGCAGGAGAAGGGGACGACAGAAGATGAGACGGCTGGATGACATAACCGACTTGATGGACATGAGTTTGTGTAAACTCTGAGAGTTGGTTATGGACAGGGAGGCTTGGTGTGCTGCGATTCATGAGGTTGCAAAGAGTCAGACATGAATGAGCAACTGAACTGAAGGCAGCAACACTCAGACTGGGTAACTGGTCAACCCTTCCCTAGGCCTCTTATCCAAACAATCCAAGTCATACTTGAAGGGGATCCGTTGCTGGCTTCCCCATCACCAACATTAAATTTCATCTTTGAGTCAGAACCCACTGACCTTCAGAAGGTAGAAAGGAAAATCCTTTTATACTGTGAAACTTAAGACACATTAACATGAGCAGCATTACTTATTTTACTGTGAACATCTCTTAAAGGGAGACAGAGACAAGGAGTTAAAACAAAAATCAGCATTTAAAAAATTTTTTGAACAGGAAGCAGACAGCAGAAAGGTGTAAAAGAAGATAAAAGACCAGACTTTCAAATTCTTTTTTCATCATAGGGAGAATGGGAAAAAAAAAAAGGGAGATTTCTCAATATAGGAAGTGTGGATATTCTTGGCATAATGCCTGTCTAGCACTTCCCTGCACTGTTCCTCTCTCCACCACCCCTCCCCCAAACCCTCAGCTGAGTTCTTATTTGCATAATTAAACTGCTTGACAGGGATGCTGAGAGAGTGGAACAAGTCATGCACTGAGCCAAGAATTCTTCAAATGCCATCCCTACCCTGAGCCCCACAGAACACCGGAAACATTTGAAAAGAAAGTGGAAGCTGTAAGTTGACATTCAAAAACTCTATGATATATATTTTCTGAAACTGAGAAGTTTATCATGGGCCTACTTGCCTGAGGGCATAAAGAAACCAGGCACTACCAAGGGGCTTAATATGAGGACTTGTGAGGACTGAAAGCGAACATTTAAACGCTGGTCAAGGCTGACCCCATACATGCGATGAGTTCATTCTCTCCATGAGAGACATGACATATCCCAACAAATCACAGGCACTAGAGTCCCTGGTTTGGGTAAATCACCTTCAAGAAAGTACCTATCATATGCATAAAGGTTATCTTGTGGCTGATGGTCTGTGAGCAAGCATATGCATTTGCAAGAACTCAAGAATCTTTTTTCACTCAGAACACTGAGGAATAAGACAAGAGGGTGAATTCTGAGTAGGAAGAAATTATGGAGAATAAAGAGGGAATCGTAAGCTAGTTCAGTTTGATCTGTAAGGACGTCGCAACATAATGCTTCAAGTATGGAGGCTGATGCCGAAAAGGAGGCACTAACCTTTCCTTGAGCTTTGCCTTAGGCCAGCTCAGCTGATGTGCTCAGTCACAAGATGTTTAACAATTAATAATGTTAATAGGAAAAATTGGTTAAAACACTTGTGAGTTGAAGTGTATGTGGGTTTTGATATGTCTTAGCTATAGACAGAATGGAGATGTTGGCCAGAACCCAGGGCAGCAGATTCCTTTCTGGTGGGAGTTAGTGGGCTGCCACCACAGCAGAGCCTACCTCCAGCCATGGCTTGCTTCTCTCCTGAGCATACCAGCTGGCCAGTGATACTGTACCATCATCCTGTGGAATTTAACACCAGTCGTACTGTGTAGGGTGAACCGTAGCATCCATTAGTTCAAGTTCCTGCCCTCGCTGAGGAATACAAGCTTCATGACAGTGTATGTTTTGTCTGACTTGTGCATGGCCGTATTCCAGTACAGCACCTAAACCAGTGCCACTACATGGTAGCACTAAGAAATGGAAGAATGAGTAAACAAACAGGAAGCTGAATCAGAAGTTCAGGCGAGTGACCAACTCCTCTGGATTTAAAACTCAAAGCCCTGCATCCCAGGGATCACCTCAGTCCTAAATCCCATCAACCATTCCACGATGGATGATGACCCCCGATACCCAACCACATGGGTGAAAACCATATGGGTTGGGCATGAGAGCCTATTCGCCGAACAAATGCTTTTTGAGCATGTCATATATGCCAGACACTGCTCCAGGCTCTAGGATTAGGGCAGTGGATGAGCCACAGAAACACCTACTAAAGTGGGGTGGATATTCTGGGATGGCAGTCCTTAAATACACAGACTTAACAGGTATACAGATAATACAGGATCAGGTAGCAAGACGTTCTATGAGGAACAATGAGGTGGCATAAAAGATAGAGGGCAAAGGCTATGTTTTGGATATGGAGATCAGCAAGCATCTCCCTGATTTGAGCAATGTCCCAAACGAAGTGAGGGAGTGAACTTCAAGGACATGTGGGGAATGTGTGCTGAGAAGAGGAAACGCAAACCCCCAGGCCTTGAAGCTGGAGTTCCCAGGCTGTTGGAGGAATCAAACTTTGCTAAAGTTTGAACCACTCTCTGGAGTTCAGGGCTGCTGAAAAACAGCCAGTATGACCACCTCTCTTCATCTGTGCATTCCTTTATTCATTCACTCATTTAAAAAACATTTTTCTAGGTCTCCACTCTGTGCCAGGTACTATCCGCATGGTGTCATACAAAGATGACAAGGCATTTCCTTGTTCTTATCTTTTCCTCATCCCCAAGAGATAGGGCCATTCCCCGATATCCTCAAGAGCTGTCTGAAGCCATACTCTGAGCAGACTAAAGACTGTAACCAACCTTGCAGCATAACTCCTACCATCCCATAGCCTGGGATCTCCTGCTTTTAGGTGCCCTGTCCCCATAAGGTTCATCACTGCAGTAGGTACACAGAGTTGGATAATCAAAAGGACTCATGAAAAAGCAAGGGAATTAAAAAAAAATTCTACTTCTGTTTTATTGACTATGCTAAAGCCTTTCACTGTGTGGATCAGAACAAACTGTAGGAAATTCTTAAAGAGATGGGAATACCAGACCACCTTACCTATCTTCTGAGAAACCCATGCAGGACAAGAAGCAACAGCTAGAACTGAGAATAGAATAATGGACTGGTTCAAAACTAGGAAAGGAGTACATCAAGGCTGTATATTGTCACTCTGCTTATTTAATTCTATGCAGAGGATATCATACAAAATGCTGGGCTGGATGACTCACAAGCTGGAATCAAGATAGCATCGAGAAATATGAACAACCTCAGATATGCAGGTGACACCCCCTTATGGCAGAAAGTGAAGAGGAACTAAAGAGCCTCTTCATGTGGGTGAAAGAGGAGAGTGAAAAAGCTGGCTTAAAACTCAACATTCAAAAAACTAAGACCATGGCATCTGGTCCCATCACTTCATGGCAAATAGATGGGGAAACAATGGAAACAGTGAGAGACTTTACTTTCTTAGGCTCCAAAATCACTGTAGATGGTGACTGTAGCCATGAAATTAAAAGATGCTTGCTCCTTGGAAGAAAAGCTATGACCAACCTAGACAGCATATTAAAAAGCAGAGACATTATTTGCCATCACAGATCTGTGTAATCAAAGCTATGGTTTTTCCAGTAGTCATGTATGGATGTGAGAGCTGGACCATAAAGAAGTCTGAGCACCAAAGAATTGATACTTTGAACTGTGGTGCTGGAGAAGACTCTTGAGAGTCCCTTGGACAGCAAAGAGATCAAACCAGTCAGTCCTAAAGGAAATCTATCCTGAATATTCATGGGAAGGACTGAAGCTGAAGCTCCAATACTTTGACCACCTGAAGGGAAGAGCCAACACATTGGAAAAGACGTTGATGCTGGGAAAGATTGAGGGCGGGAGGAAAAGCGGGCAACAGAGGATGAGATGGTTGGATGGCATCACTGACTCAATGGACATGAGTTTGAGCAAACTCCAGAAGATAATGAAGGACAGGGAAGCCTGGTGTACTGTAGTTCATGGGGTTGCAGAGTTTGACACGACAAAGCAACTGAACAACAATGTGAAATCCTAGAGGGTATGCAGTGCTCTCTAAGGGCTTTAATAAAGGTAAGGAAGCAGTACAGCAGGAAAAGAAAGGTACAAGCAGATGTCAAAGAGTTCTGAGTCTTTTAGGCAGAGTTCCCAGAGTCCTCTCTCAATAGTACAGGCTGTGTGTCAGCTTTGGATTACTAACCTCTATGATAGTTGCAAAGGCATCTAGGTCTCAGGATAGCCAAGGCACAAGTTTACTGAGCATCTTTTATATGCATCAGGCTAAAATCAGGCTACATAACCAGTTAGACTGGGACAAACCATAAAACTGTACATTTCAATGAACAGTGTAGGAAGGTAGCACAAGGCACCTTCGTTGGAGTTTTGAGTCTTCTCAGCACACTGTAAGTCACTACAACCACTTGTCATTCTTCCTTTGGCTGAAGGTCAGTACCAGACTCCCATGTGCTTTTGCCACGGTCGCTACCATTGCCCTCAGCACTAAACTGCCAAAAATGTGACACTCCATCCGTGCCCATCTTCTATCCTTCTCTACTGCTCATCTCTTCCAGATCCATAAATTGAAACACATTTATCACCTGATGAATTCTGAATTTATAGCTTCCACCCATATGTCCAACTCTTCACTTGATATCTCTGCTTAGATATCCAGTAGGCATGTGCAACTTAATATATTTAAAATTAAACTCCTAGGGGATGTCCCTGGGGACCCAGTGGCTAAGATTCCGTGCTCCCAAGGCAGGGGGCCCAGGTTCAATCCCTGGTCAGGGAACTAGATCCTGCATGCCACAACTGAAAGAAACCACGTGCTACAACTAAGACCCAGTGCAGCCAAATAAATGAATACATATTTAAAAAAACCAGCTTCCTATTTCTCTTAGTCCCTTCTCTCTCCCAGGCATCCCAATCTCAGTATGTAGTTTGAAAACTCCATTAGTCATACATCCTCCAGCTCAGGGGATGGATTCTTGATTAGTCATCTTCTCTTACCATTAGCTTTCAAACATCAGCACATATATTAGCTTTCTTTCAACAAAGATTCCAGTGTTGACCCTCACATCCTGCAGGCTAGAGCTGTACTTACAGAACATACAAAGAGACTGAGCAGGAGGACAAACAGAACTTAGGTAAGTCCGAGAACTTCCTTTCCAATGGTAGCAGGTAGGAGACGCACTAGAACTTGAAATGCTCATAAATTCAGGATGAAGGAAAAGAATTCAATCAGGTCAGCTCAGGAAGCACACATCTCCTCAATATTAAAGTGAATCATCCTTTAAACACTTTTTTTTTTTTTTTTTGGCCATACTGCTTGGCTTTCAGGATCTTAGCTCCTTGCTACTGCTACTGCTAAGTCACTTCAGTCATGTCTGACTCTGTGCAACCCCATAGACAGCAGCCCACCAGGCTCGCCCATCCCTGGGATTCTCCAGGCAAGAACACTGGAGTGGGTTGCCATTTCCTTCTCCAATGCATGAAAGTGAAAAGTGAAAGTGAAGTCGCTCAGTTGTGTCCAACCCTCAGCGACTCCATGGACTACAGCCTTCCAGGCTCCTCCATCCATGGGATTTTCCAGGCAAGAGTACTGGAGTGGGTTGCCATTGCCTTCTCTGCTTAGCTCCTTGACCAGGGATTAAATCTGCACCCTCAGCAGTGCAAACATGGAGCTCTAACCACTATCAGGAGATAGGGCCTGACATGCATACACTACTGATGTGTGCATTTGTGTGCTCAGTCATCAGTCATGTCCAACCCCTTATGATCCCATGGACTGTAGCCTGTCAGGCTCCTCTGTCCATGGAATTCTCCAGGAAAGAATACTGGGATGGTGTGCCATGCCCTCCTCCAGGGGATCTTCCCAACCCAGGGATCAAACCCAGATCTCCTGCATTGCAGGCAGATTCTTTATTGTCTGAGTCACCAGGGAAGCCCAAGAATACTGGAGTGGGTAGCCTATCCCGTCTCCAGGGGATCTTCCTGACCCAGGAATCAAACCAGAGTCTCCTGCAGTGCAGGCAGATTCTTTACCAGCTGAGCTATCAGGGAAGCCCTAGGTATAAAAAATGGCTCATGGATAAAGAATCTGCCTGCAATGCAGAAGACCAAGAAGATGTAGGTTAGATCCCTGGTTTGGGAAGATCCTCTGAAGGAGGAAATGACAACCCACTCCAGTATTCTTGCCTGAAAAAAAAATCCCATGGACAGAGGAACCTGGTGGGCTAGTCCATGGGGTCACAAAGAGCTGGACACAACTGAGCGACTGAGCACACACATATAACATAAATAACTAATGAGAACCTACTGCATAGCACAGGGAACTCTATTCAGTGCTCTGCGGTGACCTAAATGGGAAGAAAATCCAAAAGGAGAGGGGCTATATGTATCCATATAGCTCATTCACTTTGCTGTACAGCAGAAACACAACATTGTAAAGTAACTACACTCCAACAAAAATTTATTTACAAATAATAACGATAAAGTGAAGCATTCTGAGGCTATAACAACAAGAAAACCTTGAGAGTAAAGCTGCTCCTGCCTCAGACAGAAAATCTGTGCCAGAGTTCCTGCTGGGGAAGAAACTATATAGAATACGGGCAGCTTAGGATTCAGAGCAGGATGGGAAATCAGCCTACCTCAGGCAGGGTTATGTTGAACTGGAGAAGGGTGGATGCTGACGTAAGGAGAGTGGGTAGGTTTGTTTTGTTTCAGGAGGGTAGTTTCCAGTCAGAAATAAATTCCTTAATGCCTAAGTCGACAGCAAATTCTACTTATAAATCAACTCAAAGAATCAACTGTTTATTTCAGAAACACTTCAGGTTTCATCAGAGGCTTCAGAGTATGAAAAGGTTTCCTGAACTGGGCTTTTTCATACCAACGCAAGCAAAACCACACAATTGTGGAAACCCAAAGATACCTGCATTAGGAGTCACGACAGACACAGATGAAGCAACTTTCTCATTAAAAAAAAAAGATAATTCATGAGAGTATCGCTCAGTGGGCACTTGGCATCCTACGTATTACAAAAGAAGCCACTTCAGTTTGTTCGTAGGATAGGTAACCGCGGTGCTGTTTATCACGCGGCACAAAGTATAGGGCGCTGGCTAGCTGCCACCTCCAGGGAGAAGAGAAAGTCCACTCACTCATGAGGAGAGCAAAGGAAGGATGGAGCACAGCAAAAAGGAAAACCCACGATAGCAGCATCCTGTAATTATGATTCACATACTGGAAGCGTCACTTTTTTTTTTTTTTTTAAACAAGAACACTAGCTAAGAACACTAACAGTTACTGAAGAAACAGTTGCTAATGTGCCTTTCAGTCTTATAGGAACATGGCCCTGGAAGTTTTCATTTGCACTCAACATAAATATGACTTTCGCAATAGAAAGAGAGGATACAGTATCAAATATAAATAAACAAAGATAAAGTAACTTTAATAGCCAGCCGTACTGACCTTAAAAGGAAGCTTACAAATGTGTGATTTACTAACTAGCCTAGTAACTTAAGATGCTTTTGTCACAATAATGACAAAATATTACTTTGTTACATTTACATGTTTAAATATTTGGAGTAGAATAAAATGTAGGCATTTTTAATATGACAGATTATATAAATGGTAATAAATATGCAGCTATAATAAACTTCTACATGTGTGGGTGGACTAGTGAGGAAAGGAGAAAAACCTGTCAAATTTTTAAAAATCTGTGCTGCTGTTAAAAGTCTAAACTGCTATATACCTATGTATCTGTAGTGCTGATTATTATGCAAAATAAACATTAATTTGGCTTCCCCCATGGCTCAGCAGTAAAGAATCTGCCTGCAATGCAGATTTGATCCCTGGGTGGGGAAGATACCCTGGAGGAGGGGAGTCCCATGGACAGAGGAGAATCCCATGGACAGAGGAGTTTGACAGGCTACAGTCCATAGGGTCGAAAAGAGTAGGACACGACTAAAGTGACCAAGCAGGAGCGTAAACATTAATAGGTCAGGAAACCCACTAAACCAAACACCTAACATGAATCAGAAAGACTAAATTTCACTGCATTTTAAATGCAACTTTAGTACAAACCTGATTTATTTTCTCAGGTATTAACTAAAAGTAGTCTTTTCATGTATAAGTACTTTAGCTATATAAGAAGCTTAAATGTATTATGATACCACAACTGAAAATTAGAAGAATGGTCTCCTGAAACAGCCCGATGGTGCTAAGTTAAATCATTTCAGATCAATCCCGGGATGCTTTTCTGCCCCAAGGAATAACATAACAGAGGATTCACTTTAAAAAATGCAGCAGCCAGCACAGTTTAAAGGTTCTTCTCTATGTCAGCTTTTCCAACTTTTCTATGTTTCAGCATTAAGTGACCCCTTCTATGCTGGAGAAAAATGTTTAAATGGTCTTCAATTTAGTTCAAAGAAATAAAACAGGGTTATTTAAATTCAGAAGCAATTCAAGATTTTTTTTTTTTAAACTAATTGAAAATTCTATTGGACAAACTCAAGAAACTGAGGGAGAAAAAGAAAAAAAAAAAAAGTTACTGGCTTTATTTATTATACATTCAGATTCCCTAGTAGAGCAGACAGTTTTTGTCTCCGAGTTTCTACGGCTTTGAAATATCTTCCAGAGAATGTACAGTGTTTCTTCATCCCAAACTGAGCCCGTGTCTAACTTTCCCAAGTACAAAGAAGAAGCCAAGTTTTTCTTCTATATAATTCAGGGCTGCATTAGTTCAACCATGAAATATCCTAATTAAGCCAGATGTGATTTTTTCCCCCCAGTCAGATCTCCCTGCATTTGGGGTGTGTTAACAAAACTCTTTCTAAGCCTTCTAAAGAATGAAGATAATGGCAAAACTGATTTTGGCAGAATCTGAGGAGTATTATTGTCTTTCTGGGCTCTTGGAAAGAATCTCAAATTTAGATTTTCTATCTTTAAAAACCAGATTACATAGGCTCTTAGTTTAAAATGGCAAAATACTAGCATGTTGAATTATTTCTCACACATTTCCTAAAAAATTTCAGCCTTCTTTAATTTAAAAATATTCTGAGATGTTTTCTTGTATGGGCTTCCTGTGTAGCTCAGCTGATAAAGAATCTGCCTGCAAGGCAGGAGACCCTGGTTCGATTCCTGGGTTGGGAAGATCCCCTGGAGGAGAGCATGGCTACCCACTCCAGTATTCTTGCCTGGAGAACCCCACAGACAGAGGAGCCTGGGGGGGCTACAGAGTCAGACACAACTGAGAGACTAAGCACAGCACACATTTTCTTGTATTAACTGTAATACCTCTTCATAGAAACCTTTCTAAGTTATTAAGCCATACAGTGGCTTATTAAGATGATTTTATAGATGTGGTCGCATAGCTTTTCTGTTTTAAATATCTTGTTTATTTTCTTATTTGTTGAAAGTCTCAGGGACCATGCTATTGTTTCAATGAGCACCCTTGCTGCCAAGTGTTCAGATAAATATTAGAAGGCTAAAATGAAACTCTGGACTTAATTCATTCTGTATGACAGACTATAGGCCCATTGGGGATGCAGGGGATAGGAGAGAGATTCAACAGAAAGGGGTTTTATGTATACATACAGCTGATTTACTTCATTGCACAGCAGAAACAACACTGTAAAGCAATTACATGTCAATAGATAAAATGAAAAAATAAAATAAATAATAAAATAAAAAATAAATAAGTAAATAAAATGTAACTTTGGAAAACAGTAGAGGGAGACACAAAATCTCATTAGTTTTGCAATAAAGAATTACAGTTTCCTCCTAGAGTTCTATACAAACAGAAAAAACC
Organism: Bos taurus; assembly: GCF_002263795.3. Classification (NCBI taxonomy): domain Eukaryota; kingdom Metazoa; phylum Chordata; class Mammalia; order Artiodactyla; family Bovidae; genus Bos; species Bos taurus. Next base: position 17,367,216 of record NC_037339.1, read on the forward strand.
TTCCAACCTGAAGCTGCAAGCTATTTCCTATATCTAAAATGAGACTTGAACTTACCTTTAGTGTAGACTGTTCATCTTATACAGAAAAATATTTCAAGTGAGTTTTGTAATTAAAAAAAAAAAAATGTTTAAAACGTAAATAACGGTAATTCCTAGAGAGGAATACCAAGTCTTTCATGAACCTAACGTCCATATTCAGACAGAGAAGATAAGATTTATTAAATGATGTAAGTTGTAAAGACTGACTCAGAGTTTTATACCCTTCAGAGAGATTTGGAGGGAGAAAGTTGGCTTGGCTTGAATTTAGAATGGCTTTATTGAAAATTATTGCTTGGTCTTAGAGAGTGGAGAGGGTTCTTGGTCATTCAATGTTTGGGAGAAAGCTGGAATGGAATGTGTGAAAGGAAGATACTCATGTATGCAATTCATCTCCTTTTGGTAAAGAAACGAATAATGAAATGATTCAACTTGACCTGGCCTGATCTCTGAATGCCAAACATGTAGTTACTTCAGTCTGATCAGTTCAGAATGCTATGACACTGGCTTATTTTGTTCTGATGCTACTTTTCTGCTTGAAGCCATAGAGCAGGCTGGTATAAGATCAGGAGGCTCGTGGACCTCTGGAAGCTTTCATCCACAGACCTCCAAAACTGAGCATGGGACACTGTACTTCCAGCCACCTGAGATGGGCTTCCTTTCCTAGCCTAAAGCTACCTAACTGAGTAGTACCAAAGAGCACTGAAGAACTGATGCTTTCAAACTGTGCTGCTGGAAAAGACTCTTGAGTGTCCCTTGGACAGCACGGAGATCAAATTAGTCCATCCTAAAGGAAACCAAGCCTGAATATTCATCAGAAGGGCTGATGCTGAAGCTGAAGCTCCAGTACTTTGGCCACCTGATGCAAAGAGCCAACTCACTGGAAAAGACCTGATGCTGGGAAAAATTGAAGGCAGGAGGAGAAGGGGGCAAAAGAGGATGAGATGGTTGGATGGTATCACCGACTCAACAGGCATAAGTTTGAGCAAGCTCCGGGAGATAGTGAAGGACAGGGAAGCCTGGCGTGCTGCAGCCCATGGGGTCGAAAAGAGTCGGATACAACTTAGTGACTGAACAACAACTAGGCAGTGTCAGAAGATGCAAATGAGAAATAAACAAAAATAGGTCTCAGCCTCACGGGAGTTAAAGGATGTTTCCTGACTTGAATTATCTAGAAACCTCATAAAACACAAGTATAATACTTATTACACTGTGATCTTGCCTCTCCCTTGCTCCATGAAGCAGTCAGGGTGATCCTTCTTCAACATTCCTTGACTAGTGGCTTTGTGGTATGTATAAACTCTTCAATTCACACTACATCTGTGGGGCAGAAGGGTCGAATGAGACTCTGCCTGCCTCACTTGCCTCTGAGACCCCAGTTTGACAGGCATCAACACACTAAAGACAGATTCCTCCTCCTGTGTCCTGGAGGACACAACTGGAGAAGTGTCCCTGAGAAGCTGCTCTGTGTTTCCTGGTTCCTCAGTCTGACCAGGAATAGCAAAAGGCTCCAGAGAAGGCAAGCAGGAAGTTGGTGAAAAGACGTCTTTGGGGACAGCTTCTGTCAGCTGTGAGTCACTCCATCCCTTTTGAAGAGGAGGCAGCGCTTCCTTCTAACCACAAGCTCAGTGAGGAGGGCTTTGTGGGGACTCTCAGAGGTCTCCATCCTGGGAAATCGAGGGGCTGGAGGAGCCTTGAGGATGGATCTTGCAGAGGCTACAGTGCGGTATCAGCCTGCGGCCCACTGCCCATGAACGCAAGTGATGTGGGGTGTCATCCTAGACAGAGTGGGTTTTGTTGGAGAGGGTCACATGTGAGGATGTGTTGTGTATGTGTGCGCTCAGCTGCTCAGTTGTGTCCAATTCTTTGCAGCCCCATAGGCTGTAGCCCACCAGGCTCCTCTGCCCATGGAATTTTCCAGAAAAGAATAACTGGAGTGGGGTGCCATTTCCTATTCTAGAGGATCTTCCCAATCCAGGGATCCAACCCACCTCTCTTGGGTCTCCTGCATTGGCAGGTGGGTTCTTTACCACTAGCCCACCTGAGGATGTTTTGAGTTCTGCCCAAAGAATCACATAAAGGGAAGAATAATTCTTAGCAAAGAGAGGCTGTAGTTTACAGGGTTCATGCCCAGGGTTGAGGGATGGGGCATTAGTGATGGTACAAAGTAGAGAAATACCCACTAGGGTCATGATAACTGCAGCAGAAGGGTCCCAGGAGGGAATCTCTGAAGAGTCCATGAAACCGTCACATTGATCACAACATAAAGTTACCAGCTGGTCCCTCCCAGGTCTGACAGGTTTAATCAACTGCTAGAACAGTGAGTAGAAAACTACCCAGCCAGTTAGGAACTGTCTGAGCATTTCACATGTCCTCCCCACCCAAGTTTAGAACTTGGTGAAAATCCTTTAGAAAAAGTCAAGCACATCGTGAGAAGGTAAGCAGGTAAAAGGAGAGAACCCTACCTTCAGGCTTACAACCAGAAGGTCCAAACTGTGGGAGGGAGAAGATTTAGCACAAAGTTATATTTAAACCATTGGTTATTATGGGCAGTTGGACCCATATTATTATTCTACTCATAAATTGAGCTTATGTTTGTCACAACTACAGATCACATAAGAGTGAGCAGAAAAGGGGTCGAGAATTGTCAAAACTTTCACTGGGGGCAGGAGAAATGTATTCTCATTGAAGAAAGTTTGAAGGGATAGTATGTATTAGTAACATCCTATGAGTTTTGCTTGGATATTTTGGTTATAAATAGATGGGGGAAATTCAGGAGGTTAAGAGCTTTTTATTGGGTCACCTAAGGAGGAAATGGCAACCCACTCCAGTGTTCTTGCCTGGAGAATTCCAGGGGCGGGAGCCTGGTGGGCTGCCGTCTATGGGGTCGCACAGAGTCGGACACGACTGAAGTGACTTAGCAGCAAGGAGATGCTCCAAAACACACGTGCACAGATTTGACTCTAAATATTCTGATTTGTCAGTTTGTGGTAAAGTTCCAGTGAATGTATTTTCTGGGGTAGAGGGGAGTCTCAAGAGAGTTTTGATGCTTAACCTGGATAAAGAATAATTTACTTGCATAAATCCATGGATTACAGTTCAGTAACAACAAGTCATTGAAACAAAACAGATTCAGGGAGGAATGTCACTGTCTTTTTGAGTCAGAATTTTGAGGTAGATAGGCCATATTGTTTATATTACATAATATTTCTATTTTGTGAGGACTGGTAGCTAAAGCCAAGAGTTACAGCTAACATTCTAAAGAGTAACTTGTATGCAATTACTGGAAGCAGGAGGTGGTTGACACGGGGACACTGCCCTGTTGTAAGTGGATAATCACCAAGGCAGTGCTGTGGTAAAGAATCCACCTGCCAATTCAGTAGATGCAGGTTAATTCCTGGGTCAGAAAGATCCCCTCAAGGATGAAATGGCAACTCATTCCAGTGTTCTTGTGTGGGAAATACCATGGTAGAGGAGCCTGGTGGGCTACAGTCCATGGGGTCACAAAGAGTCGGACAGGACTTAGCAACTGAACACATACCAAAGATGGACCAGTCATGGAGTATTTAGGGAAAAGCGTGCAGTTCTGTGCCTGCAGGTGGATTTATGGAGGAGGCCTTTAAACATTCCTGCTGAGTTTCTGGAACTCTCGTCATGCTTGCAGCTCCTCCAATGGGAATGAATATTAAGCAACTGTAAGTGTATCAAATCTTATGTAATCTTCATTTCAAGACCAATGATATGGCAAATTATAGTTAAGAAAGTTCAGAGGGAAAAAAAATCAATGTTTCATATTATATGGGGCAGCTAGAATCCGTTTGTTTTGTAAAAGCCTCTTTTGAGTTCACACTTATTTTGCCAATGGGTTGGCATAAACTGCCAACTGATCAGATACATGGGACAAAATCAGCCTCTTCTTAAAACTGGTGTATTAAGAGAGACTCTATTATATATACATGAAACTTTTTTTTCCTGCCTAAAAGTATATTTGAGAATTGAGCCCTTTAGTTAAAAAAATAACCACAATAATTATTTCAGTGCTTTACACATATGGAATTGTTCTCCTGGACAGTCTCTCTGCTTTTTTTTCTACTCCTAACAATCCAAGGAAGAAGGTAGGACAAGTGCTAAAATTCAATCAAATACCCTAACAACTGAGAATAGCTAAAACCCCTAAATGATTAAGTTTACATTTTACTTTTCCCCTGGATTCTATAGACACTTAATGGCTCTGAAGAGCTCCATGGTCTATTGCTCAGTCGTGTTCATCTCTTTGCAACCCTGTGGACTGTAGCCCACCAGTCCATGGGGATTCTCCTCTGTCCATGAGGATTCTCTACGCCAGAATACTGGAGTGGGTTGCCATGCCCTCCTCCAGGGGATCTTTCCAGCCCAGGGATCAAACCCAGGTCTCCCACACTGCAGGCATTTCCTTTACCATCTGAGGCACCAAGGAAGCCTAAGAATACTGGAGTGGGTAGCCTATCCCTTCTACACGGGATCTTCCTGACCCAGGAATTGAACTGGGGTCTCCTGCATTGCACGCAGATTCTTTACCAACTGAGCTAAAAGTGCAATTCACTAGAAAGTTATTTTACATATAAGAATCTTGCTAATGTGGTACCTTTTCAGAGGCTTCAGTTCAGTTCAGTCACTCAGTCATGTCCGACTCTTTGCGACGCCATGAATCGCAGCACACCAGGCCTCCCTGGCCATCACCAACTCCCAGAGTTTAACCAAACTCATGTGCATTGAGTCGGTGATGCCATCCAGCCATCTCATCCTCTGTCGTCCCTTTCTCCTCCTGCACCCAATCCCTCCCAGCATCAGGGTCTTTTCCAATGAGTCAACTCTTCACATGAGGTGGCCAAAGTATTGGAGTTTCAGCCTCAGCATCAGTCCTTCCAATGAACACCCAGGAATGATTTCCTTTAGGATGGACTGGTTGGATCTCCTTGCAGTCCAAGGGACTCTCAAGAGTCTTCTCCAACACCATAGTTCAAAAGCATCAATTCTTCGGCACTCAGCTTTCTTCACAGTCCAACTCTCACATCCATGCATGACCACTGGAAAAACCATAGCCTTGACTAGATGGATCTTTGTTGGCAAAGTAATATCTCTACTTTTTGATATGCTATCTAGGTTGGTCATAACTTTCCTTCCAAGGAGCAAGCGTCTTTTAATTTCATGGCTGCAATTCAGAGGCTTACTTTACCCAAATAGGAGCCTTGAGTAAGGCATGGAAGGATGACCCAGGTACTGTTATGAAATGGCTCCAGACCATCTCAGACCTCTAAGAGTCAATATCTAAATCTGTGTGTCACTTTCAAACAGCCTACCAAGGGTGTAAGTTTTCTGTCTTTCATGATTTGTTTTCAGCTCAACAGCTGATTCAACAAGGATGAAAATATTCCTGAGAATTTCAAGTCCCTCCTTATAATTAACAAGCACCTGTTCTCCTAAGTGAGGAAGGTGTGCAAAGGGCAAAGTCTGCAACGGAACATCCTAAACCTTACTTATTTTAATGGCAAATCAAAAGTGTATAATTCTGGAGTTTTACATTAGAACCTTAGAGGAAAATATCCATGAGATCAAATTTAAAACATTCTCATGGAAGCCCATGGAAAGTCAAGTGGGAAACTCTTGCCATTCACTCCCCCTCCCCAATATTTTTGTTTATAATCTTCATGGAAAGGTTTTGAAGACTCTTCTAGCCACAGCCTGGCATCCTAAATAATGAAAGAGCATTTGGTCCGAGTCCCGCTTCACAGAGTCACCATGTAGCCTGAGTCAAACTCTTTTAACTTTGACTCACTATGCTTTTGTTCATCTGTAAAAAGTGGGATAATACCAGCTACCTAGCTGGGAAAGACTGAAGGCAAAAGGAGAATGGGGTTACAGAGGATGAGATGGCTGGATGGTATCATTGGCTCAGTGGACATGAATTTGAGCAAATTCCAGGAGATAGTGAAGGACAGGGGAGTCTGGTGGGCTATAGCCCATGGGGTTGCAAAAAGTCAGACAACAGAATTAACTCACTTACTCAAAGAGTTAGCAACTTAGCAACAACTAGCTCACCTTTGGGTATACTAAGATCATATAGAATAAAATATGTAAAATTATTTTTTCAAACTTCAGATTACTGAACAAACAGAAGACTGTTATTTCTATAAAACACCTATAAAGATGCTACCTAGACAGCCCATAATAGAATACCTTTGGGCCTTCACATTTGCTGTTTGGAGGACCATCTGATAAACTCTCACTTTTTCCATCATTGCTTACTACCTTCTCCTTTCTTACATCAACTTAGCCCTTGACCTTCTAGGCACAGCCTCACGCTTCTGCCTTTGGTTTCATGACAGAGATTACTTATCTGTTGTGCTGACTTTTGGCAAACATCCTACCTGACTGAGTTCGGGTCCCCAGGATCCCATCATTGTATCAGCAAGCCTTGCTAGTACCTCTCCAAGGATTTGCTCCCAAAAGAGGAAGAGAACATATTCCTCTCTCTCACCTCCCGACTCCCATGACCATTTTCTAGGTTCTGGCCAGGTGGCTCTATGTGAGGACAAAGCACAATCCTTGGGTCACAGCTAAGGATGAGAGCAAGCTTGTTGCTCACCACAAGGTTCAAGAGTGGGACGACCAGAAACCAGCCCATCGAGGAGGCACATGGGGTTTCATCCATCTCTGTTTCACCAGCTCCCAGCATGGTATTCATTCCCAGATGCCTTGGGAGCCAGGGGGCAAGAACCTCTTCTCTCCATCCTATGAAGGCAAATCACCTTCCTGGGGCCAGAAAAGAGAATACAGCCCACTATCCTGTGCATTCTGATCCCTTGTGCTGACAAGCTCCTTAGCAAAAAATAGCATCAAAGAAGAGCTTGGAGAGATCAGACTGTTTCTTTGCTCCCACGTTAAGGCAAAGATTCAGTGTCAACACGATTAGTCACAGCATACTGAGAAATTCCTTGACAGAACTCTCAAACCTCTGCCGAGTGGGATTTTTCAGGTTCTCACCAGAGATGGGATGAAAGGAAAAGGGGATCTATTAGGTGCCAGTGTGTGCCATCCTGTGGAGGATGCCTGACAATGTGACCTCCTCTAATAGTCACACCAGTTTTATAAGGCAACCTGCCACTTGCGGCCTCTCTGTATGTTATGAACACCGTCCTTACATGTTCATCATGTCCCATGTTATCAATTCTGCCTCCCAGCAGCATCTTCAAAATCTGGCCACTCCAGCCTCCCAACTACAGCGCAGGCAGGAGACCTCAGAGGCCCACCACCAGCTTCCCCTGCATGAGACTTGCATTTGAAAGTGAGTCCTATGAGAGGGAGGATGGAGGATTTATACTGCTGGTGGGGGTGACAGCAGAAGAGTCCAGTTTTAGATGCTGTAATAAAAGTTGTGGGAAGATGGAGTCAGGAGCAGCAGGCTCCACAAGGGGTCATTTCTGCAGCATGGCTTTCATTATAGCTTCTGAGACCTTAGGCTCAAGTCTGTTTCTCTAGTCCTCCCAGCAATTTTGAGCACCGCACACGGGCTTTAATAAATTCCCTTTAGGGATAAGAGACAACTGACTCACAGAGGCTAAGCAACCTCCTAAATGTCACAGAGTTGGTTAGAGATGAGATGTAAATGGAAACCGTGTCATCGTCTCCGCAAGACGCTAAACTGTTTACTGACATACGTTGATCTGATTTTACCCATCCCGGCACACAGGCTGTCATATTTAGCCTATTGCTTTGACCTCCTTTGCTGCAGGCTAGAGCCCACAGACTGTGAAATGCGACCGTCAGAATGGAGAGGGTGGTTTTGCACAGAATGACAGTCACTCCTCTCGGCACAAGCATTTCAGCACTGCAGCCTTGCTCTCCACTGGAATGACCTGAGGTGACTCAGAGGTGGGTCATGCACTCGGTGACGTGCTCTGAGTCACTTCAGGGTGCCCACGTGTCACTGAATAGAATTCGCAGCTCTTTATCAGAGAGAACCACACTGCTGAGGGTTATCAGGAGTGGCAAGGGCCAGTGGGCTTGCTGATGACTCAGAAGTGAGCCAAGAGGGAGAAAGTGTGACCTTAGACCATGACTTGTTTTACTGCATCTGTGTGGTTTTTCCTGTATGCTTTTTTTGTGCTTTTTGGTCCAGACACCTCAGTAATGGTGAAGCAAGTGGCCCTTTGGGGAACATGCACGGGGAAATGTAAAGGGATAGGCAGGCAACAGATGGGCTGGCAGAAATGAACAGTCCCCAGATCGAAATATGTTCACTGTAGGGAACCTGTCAATTATATAGAACCACCATTTAATCTCAGCCCAGTATCTCCCACCCCTCTGCTGGTCTGTTCAGAGAATGAAACTGGCTAATATTTCTTAGGAGTCCCACGCATACATGCACACTAAGTCAATTCAATTATGTCCAACTCTTTTTGACCCCATGGACTGTAGCCTGCCAGGTTGCTCTGTCCATGGGGATTCTTGAGGCAAGAATACTGAAGTGGGTTGCCATGCCCTCCTCCCGGGGAGCTTCCCTACCCAGGGATGGAATCCACATCTCTTAGCTCTCCTGCATTGGCAAGCAGGTTCTTTACCACTAGCGCCACCTAGGAAGCCATTAAGGGACCCCACTGGGAAGAAAATCGGCTGAAAAAATGTTCTCACAAATCAAAGAATATACATTTCCAAATTATCAGCTTCTCGTCATTATGCATGTCTTCTATTATATGTGCTTCATGCAAATTTGGCTTTTATATTAGGTCTGAAATAGCAGTATCTACTAACTTTCCTCTGCACCTGCTTCATTAGAATAGAAGCGACTTAGCAGCAGCAGCAGCACCAACATGCAATTACATTTGCATTTTGATGTAAACTATCATATATAGAATGGATATACAACAAGGTTCTACCTTTCAGCACAGGAAACTATATTTAATAGCCTGTTGTTGCTGTTATTCAGTCGCTAGGTCGTCTCCAACTATTTGTGACCCCATGGACTGCAGCATGCCAGGCTACCCTGTCCTTCACTACACCCCAGAGTTTGCTCACACTTATGTCCACTGAGTTGGTGATGCCATCCAATCATCTCATTCTCTGTTGCCCACTTCTCCCCCTGCCCTCAATCTTTCCCAGCATCAGGGTTTTTTCTATAATGGAAAATAATATGAAAAAGAATGTGTATTTATATATGTATATATATATATGATTCCTTGGTGGCTCAGACAGTAAAGAATGTGCCTGCAATGCAGATTTGATCCTGGGTTTGATCCCCAGGTAGGGAAGACCCCCTGGAAAAGGAAATGGCTACCTATTCCAGTATTCTTGCCTGGATATAATATAATCATTTTGCTGTACACCAGAAACTAATACAATACTCTAAATCAACTATACTTCAATAAAAAGAATATTTGCATTTTTATTTTGGTTCTAAGCTATTGCAATTGCCACAAGATTTTAGTCTGATCCCAAGTCTTCTACATGAAGAAGTGAATTAAGTTATCATTATTGTAAGTTTCAAGATATGAATAATATGTACAAAGCCAGGCAGGTTAAAAATGAGATGAGTACAAACCACTGACCTTCTGAACTTGATTTTTAGTATGAGATTTTTACTGGCAGAATTATTATCTCAAATGAAGTCTTACTCAAAATCCCAATATATAAAATAGTTATAAGGAATATGTTTACATGGATATATGCTTTAAATGTGTTAACTTTACTTGTTTAAACATCAATCAATGGCAAAAGTAAAGCCATCCTGACATACCCAAAAATCTGAAATCAAGAGCATGATTGACGATTACAGTCTTATAGTGGTATCCACATCCAAAATATTTCTGTATATTTTAGGTTGCACAGTAATAAGAAAAATGTCATTCACACAGATAAGCATTGCTGCTCCTGCTGCTAAGTTGCTTCAGTCATGTCCGACTCTGTGCAACCCCATAGAGTGTAGCCCACCAGGCTCCTCCGTCCCTGGGGTTCTCCAGGCAAGAATACTGGAGTGGGTTGCCATTTCCTTCTCCACAGATAAACATTATAAATGTGGACATTTTAACGGCTTGTTTTGAACCTCAATATATTATTCGGTAATCATGATTCTTAAACCTTAGAGTACTACAAAATTGTGTTTCAAGGTTGAACCTCATGAACATTAAAGTCAAACCAAAAGCACCCGAAATTGAAAAGTACCAAAAATATTATAATACGGTATCACTGTATTGTCATGCAATCTCCCACAAATTCATCTGTTATTACACAATCCATGATTGTGCAGTGGCAAGGGCAAAGACTGAGAAGCTGTGTCTAAGCATGCCTTGGTGTTTAATTTATTGAGGCTGGTGTGTGACGTAAACAATTACTTCCTTGTACATTTACATGTAAAAAGAAATGTACGGACCCGAATTTGCATGAGATGCTACCTCTTCCCCAATCTGACACTTTCACAGAAAGTTCCCCATATCTGTAGAAATGGTAGACACTTTAGTTCAAATCTTGAGTGTGACAAGACACACACACACAGTTGACTAGCACCACGTGTTAACATGTTAGAGGCTCTCCTCATGTTAAAAATGTTGTATATCTTGTCACACAACATAGTGATTGATACTTCTATACCTTTCAAAATGGTCACCATGTTAGACCTAGTTACAAATATATTGCATAGTTATTGATTGTATTCTCCATACTGTACCTGTGACTCATTTATTTTTGCAACTGAAAGTTTGTACCTTTTAATCTCCCTCACCTATTTGTTTTTCTTTCCTTTACTCCTCTCCCTCTCCTCTGGCAATCATCTGTTTTTTCTCTGTATCTATACCTGTTTGTTTTGTTTATTCATTTGTTCCTTTAGATTCCACATATAAGTGAAATCATACAGTATGTATCTTTATCTGTCTGACATTTAATTAAGCATAATACTCTCTAGGCCCATCAATGTTGTCACAGATAGCAAGCTTTCATTGTTTCTTATGGCTGAGTAATATTTCAGAGTGTGTGTGTATATCACATCTTCTTTATTCATTCATCAATCAATGGACTGCAAACCTTGGCGACTGTAAATAATGCTGCAATCAACATTGGGTGCATATATCTTTTTAAATTGTCATTTTGGGTGGTTTTTGTTTTTGTGTTTGGCTAAATGCCCAAGAGTGGAATTGCTGGATTATATGGTAAGCTCTATTTTTTTTTTCTTGGAGGTATGTCTGTACTGTCTTTATAGTGGTTGCACCAATTTACATTCCCATCAACAGTGCATGAGGGTTCCCTTTCCTCCATATCCTCACCAATACTTATTGTTTTTTATCTTTTGGATAATAGCCATTTTGACAGGTGTGAGGTGCTATCTCAAGTTTTGATTTACATTTCCTTGATAATTTGTGATGCTGAGCATCTTTTCATGTGCCTGTTAGCCATTTGTATGTCTTCCTTATAAAAATGTCTGTTCAGATTCTCTGCCCATTGTTTAAGCAGATTGTTTAGATTTTTGATGTTGAATTATATGAGTTCTTTGTACATTTTGGTGAAAAAAACTTAATATATCACCAATGATCAGTGGTTCAATGGTTTTAAATTGTGATTCTAAAATGTTCAATTTAATCGAACACTTACCAAATCTTCAATACTTTTGAAAAATTTACAGTATCTTTGAATTCTGAAAACCACTGTTATAATTCAAATTGCGTATGTCCAAAAATACCCAATAGATTAAAATAAAGGATTAGAGCAAGAAAGCAAACTCTTCATCCCCATGACAATGGATGTGGTCAAAACAGAACTAACACAACCTATCTGTCCAGTCCACCAGAAGGATTCCCACGGGTGGGTTTGATGGATCTAGTGCATCTTTGTAACCCTTCCATGTGAGATCAGCTGTGGCAGAGACTGGTGGGAACTGTGTTTCAAGTCATGCATGTTGCTAACATTCATGCAAACATAAATATCTAACAGATGTCAGTACAAATAAAGAAATTCTTATCCATAAAATAGTGTTTGGCCCAGGGTCATGGACCCAATCTGCAGGTTATTTACCCTAATTCCAAAGAAGTCTGAAGAGTCATATATTTTAAGGGCTCTCATGTGGGTAGAATATATCCATTCTGTGCATGGAATACATAATATCCCTCTGTTACCATAGAGGAATTACTGTCTTAGAGTTATCTTTAGTAGAGACTTATTTTCCATCATTTTTTTCCTTTGAAATTGGATTCAAATCAAGTTTGTCCAGCATTCTGATATATAAAGGGACAAGAATGATCAAAAGATGATTTATCTTCATAAACAAAAGAGACTATCTACAGAATGGGAGAAGATACTTGCAAATGATGCAACTGACAAGGGATTAATTTCCAAAATATATCAAATACAAACAGCTCATGTAACTCAAAATAAAAAAAACAAGCCAATCAAAAAATGGGCAGAACATCTAAATGAACATTTCTCCAAAGACAACATACAGATGGCCAAAAAATAACATGAAGATGCTCAACATTGCTAATTACTAGAGAAATGCATATAAAACACAATGAGGTAGAGCCCCACGTCTGTCAGAATGGCCATTCTCAGAAAGTCTACCAAAAAAAAAAATGCTGGAATGGTGTAGAGAAAAGGGAATCTTCCTGTACTGTTGGTGATATGTAAATTGGCCTTGGAGTACAGAATGAAGCAGGGCAAAGGATAATAGAGTTTTGCCAAGAAAATGCATTTGTCATAGAAAATACCCTCTTCCAACAACACAAGAGAAGACTCTACACATGGACTTCACCAGATGGTCAACACTGAAATCAAATTGAATATATTCTTTGCAGCCAAAGGTGGAGAAACTACACAGTCAACAAAAATAAGACCAGGAGCTGACTGTGGCTCAGATCATGAATTCTTTATTACCAAATTCAGACTTAAATTGAAGAAAGTAGGGAAAACCACTAGACCACTCAGGTATGACCTAAATCAAATCCCTTATGATTATATAGTGGAAATGAGAAATAGATTTAAGGGACTAGATCTGATAGACAGAGTGCCTGATGAACTACGGACGAGGTTCGTGACACTGTACAGGAGATGGAGCAAGACCATCCCCAAGAAAAAGAAATGCAAAAAATCAAAATGACTGTCTGAGGAAGCCTTACAAATAGCTGTGAAAAGAGAAGTGAAAAGCAAAGGAGAAAAGGAAAGATACACCCATTTGAATGCAGAGTTCCAAAGAATAGCAAGGAGAGATAAGAAAGCCTTCCTCAACGACCAATGCAAAGAAATAGAGGAAAACAATAGAATGAGAAAGACTAGAAATCTCTTGAAGAAAATTAGAGATACCAAGGGAACATTTCATGCAAAGATGGGCTCAATAAAGGACAGAAACAGTATGGACCTAACAGAAGCAGAAGATATTAAGACGAGGTGGCAAAAATACGCAGAAGAACTATACAAAAAAGATCTTCACGACACACATGATTACAGTGGTGTGATCACTCTCCTAAAGCCAGACATCCTGGAATGTGAAGTTAAGTGGGCCTTAGGAAACATCATTGTGAATGAAGCTAGTGGAGGTGATGGAATTCCAGTTGAGCTATTTCAAACCCTAAAAGATGGTGCTGTGAAAGTGCTGCACTCAATATGCCAGCAAATTTGGAAAGCTCAGCAGTGGCCACAGGACTGGAAAAAGGTCACTTTTCATTCCAATCCCAAAGAAAGGCAATGCCAAAGAATGTTCAAACTACTGCACAATTGCACTCATCTCACACACTAGTAAAGTAATGTTCAAAAATTCTCCAAGCCAGGCTTCAACAATTCGTGAACCATGAACTTCCAGATGTTCAAGCTGGATTTTAAAAAGGCAGAGGAACCAGAGATCAAAGTGCCAATATCCACTGGATCATAGAAAAAGCAACAGAGTTCCAGAAAAACATTTACTTCTCCTTTATTGACTATGCCAAAGCCTTTGGCTCTGTGGATCACAAAAAACTGTGGAATTTCTGAAAGAGATGGGAACACCAGACCACCTGACATGCCTCTTGAGAAATCTGTATGCAGGTCAGGAAGCAACAGTTAGAACTGGACATGGAATAACAGACTGGTTCCAATTGGGAAAGGAGTACGTCAAGGCTGTCACCATGTTTATTTAACTTATATGTAGACTTCAGTTTAGTCGCTCGTCGGGTCCAACTCTTTGTGACCCCATGAACCTCAGCATGCCAGGCCTATCTGTCCATCACCAACTCCCGGAGTCCACCCAAACTCATCTCCATCGAGTCGATGATGCTATCCAATCATCTCATCCTCTGTCATCCCCTTCTTCTCCTACCCTCAATCTTTCCCAGCATCAGGGTCTTTTCAAATGAGTCAGCTCTTTGCATCAGGTGTCCAAAGTATTGGAGTTTCAGCTTCAACATCAGTCCTTCCGGTGGACACCCAGGACTGATCTCCTTTAGGATGGACTGGTTGGATCTCCTTGCAGTCCAAGGGACTCTCAAGAGTCTTCTCCAACACCACAGTTCAAAAGCATCAGTTTTTCCGCACTCAGCTTTCTTTATAGTCCAACTCTCACATCCATACATGACCACTGGAAAAACTATAGCCTTGACTAGACGGACCTTTGTTGGCAAAGTAATGTCTCTGCTTTTGAATATGCTGTCTAGGTTGGTCATAACTTTCCTTCCAAGGAGTAAGCGTCTTTTAATTTCATGGCTGCAGTCACCATCTGCAGTGATTTTGGAGCCCAGAAAAATAAAGTCAGCCACTGTTTCCACTGCTTCCCCATCTATCTGCCATGAAGTGATGGGACCGGATGCCATGATCTTAGTTTTCTGAATGTTGAGCTTTAAGCCAACTTTTTCACTCCCCTCTTTCATCAAGAGGCTCTTTAGTTTTTCTTATATGCATATCTGCATAGAAGTTAAATAAGCAGGATGACAATACACAGCCTTGATGTTGCAGAGTACATCACGAAAAATGCTGGGCTGGATGAAGCACACGCTGGAATCAAGATTGCTGGGAGAAATATCAATAACCTCAGATATGCAGATGACACCACCCTTATGGCAGAAAGTGAAGAGGAACTAAAAAGCCTCTTGATGAAAGTGAAAGAGGAGAGTGAAAAAGTTGGCTTAAAGCTCAACATTCAGAAAACGAAGATCATGGCATCTGGTCCCATCACTTCCTGG
This sequence comes from Bos taurus, assembly GCF_002263795.3. Taxonomy (NCBI): domain Eukaryota; kingdom Metazoa; phylum Chordata; class Mammalia; order Artiodactyla; family Bovidae; genus Bos; species Bos taurus. The sequence continues at coordinate 17,382,416 of NC_037339.1, forward strand.
CAGATAGATGGGGAAACAGTGGAAACAGCAGCTGATTTTATTTTGGGGGGCCCCAAAATCACTGCAGATGGTGATTGCAGCCATGAAACTAAAAGACGTTTAGTCCTTGGAAGAAAAGTTATAACCAACCCAGGCAGCATATTCAAAAACAGAGCTGTAGCTGTAGAGCTACAGCTCAACTCCAGAAAAATAAATGACCCAATCAAAAAATGGGCCAAAGAACTAAATAGACATTTCTCCAAAGAAGACATACAGATGGCTAACAAACACATGAAAGATGCTCAACATCACTCATTATCAGAGAAATGCAAATCAAAACCACTATGAGGTACCATCTCACACCAGTCAGAATGGCTGCGATCCGAAAGTCTACAAATAATAAATGCTGGAGAGGGTGTGGAGAAAAGGGAACCCTCTTACACTGTTGGTGGGAATGCAAACTAGTACAGCCACTATGGAGAACAGTGTGGAGATTCCTTAAAAAACTGGAAATAGAACTGCCTTATGAGCCAGCAATCCCACTGCTGGGCATACACACTGAGGAAACCAGAAGGGAAAGAGACACGTGTACCCCAATGTTCATCGCAGCACTGTTTATAATAGCCAGGACGTGGAAGCAACCTAGATGCCCATCAGCAGATGAATGGATAAGAAAGCAGTGGTACATATACACAATGGAATATTACTCAGCCATTAAAAAGAATACATTTGAACCAGTTCTAATGAGGTGGATGAAACTGGAGCCTATTATACAGAGTGAAGCAAGCCAGAAGGAAAAACACCAATACAGTATACTAACTCATATATATGGAATTTAGAAAGATGGTAACAATCACCCTGTGTACGAGACAGCAAAAGAGACAGTGATGTATAGAACAGTCTTATGGACTCTGTGGGAGAGGGAGAGGGTGGGAAGATTTGGGAGAATGGCTTTGAAACATGTAAAATATCATGTATGAAATGAGATGCCAGACCAGGTTCGATGGACGATACTGGATGCTTAGGGCTAGTGCACTGGGACGACCCAGAGGGATGGTATGGGGAGGGAGGAGGGGGGAGGGTTCAGGATGGGGAACACATGTATACCTGTGGTGGATTCATTTTGATATTTGGCAAAACTAATACAATTATGTAAAGTTTAAAAATAAAATAAAATTTAAAAAAATAAATAAATAAAATAAAAAACAGAGACATTTCTTTGCCAACAAAGGTCTGTTTAGTCAAGGCTATGGTTTTTCCAGTAGTCATGTATGGATGTGAGAGTTGGACTATAAAGAAAGCTGAGTGTGGAAGAACTGATGCTTTTGAACTGTGGTGTTGGAGAAGACTCTTGAGAGTCCCTTGGACTGCAAGGAGATCCAACTAGTCCATCGTAAATGAAATCGGCCCTGAATATTCATTGGAAGAACTGATGCTGAAACTTCAATACTTTGGCCACCTGATGTGAAGAACTAACTCATTTGAAAAGACCGTGATGGCCGGGAAAGACTGAATGTGGGAGAAGGGGCTGACAGAGGATGAGATGGTTGAATGGCATCACCAACTAATGGACATGAGTTTGAGTAAACTCCAGGAGTTGGTGAGAGACAGCCTGGCATGCTGCAGTCCATGGGGTCACAAAGAGTCAGACACGACTGAGCGACTGAACTGAACTGAAATTGGTACAGCCACTATGGAGAACAGTATGGAGTTTCCTTAACAAACTAAAAATACAACTACCATATGATCCAATAATCCCACTCCTTGGTATATATCCAGAGCAAACCATACTTCAAAAAGATACATATACTCCATTGTTCATTACAGCACTATTTACAACAACCAAGACAGAGAAGCAACAGAAATGTCCATGAACAGATAATGGATATATGGTAAATATATACTATGGAATATTATTCAGCTGTAAAAAGAATGAAATAATGCTATTTGCAACAAATGGATGAGCCTATTGATTACCATACTAAAAAGTCAGTACCACAGAGAAAGACAAACACCATGTTCTATCACTTACACGTAGAATCTAAAAGAATTATACAAATATACTTTATTTACAAAACAGAAACAGACTCATAGGCTTAGAGAACAAATTAATGATTACCAAAGGAGACAGGTAGCAGGGAGAGATAAACCAGGAGGCTGGGATTAACATATACCCACTACAATGTGTAAAATAGATAACCAACTTACTATACAGCACAGGGAACTCTACTCAATAGTCTATAATAACCTATATGGGAAAAGAATCTGAAAAAGAATGGATGTATGTATATGTATAACTCAATCACTTTGCCATACACCTGAAACACAACAATGAATTAACTATACTCAAATATAAAATAAAAATCAAGTTTAAAAAATTAAATAAACAAAAGAGATGTATTTGTCTTAATGATCCCCATGAACATATAAGTCTCATTGGAGGTGAGAGAACTGACGGGAATATGAAGCCCACCAAATATGTCTGGTTTTAGCAACCAAGGCATTGTTCTGCTAATGGCAGAGGAACTTCGTGGTGAAAGGCCCATAAATCATTTGGTGCCCTGTCCATATGAAATGAAGAACACTGACTTTTGGCAGGAGAGATACATACTTCGACATTTTTAGTGGCTATGAAGATTCATAATGTCACGAGATTCCTTCAGTTCATTTCCCTCAGAACTCTGTTTTCAGTACATCCAGTGTTTAAATGAATTTCTATTCTGATTTCATATCCCTGACCCCACTTACTTTGGCAGCATTAAGTACAATTTTGGCCACCTGATGCGAAGAGCTGACTCATTGGAAAAGACCCTGATGCTGAAAGATTGAAAGGCAGGAGGAGAAGGGGATGGGATGACAGCAGACGAGAGGGTTGGATGGTATCACTGACTCAATGGATACGAATGTGAGCAAGCTCCAGGAGATGGTGAAGGACAGGGAAGCCTGGAGTGCTGCAGTCCATGGGGTTGCAAAGAGCTGGACATGACTGAGCAACTGAACAACAACAAAGTATAATTTTACTGTCTCACAACTTTTAAATCACTAAATCTGTAGGCAACAGAGAGAAAGAAACAGAAATGAAAGTTGCTGCTTGAAAGTTTTCTGAGGAACCAAGCAGAATTCAATTCCTATGCAATGCTGGGTGATTCTGCTTAAAAAAAAAAAAAAAAAGAGCTGGTTGTTGCTAAAGAAAGGTTGGGACTTCCCTGGAAGCATGGCTATGTGGTTTTGGTCCCATGAACATAACTGTAGAAAGGCTTCACCCAGGCTCAGATTTGCAGACCAGGCCCACAGCGGGCCTGAGGAGTATGAAGAGTGATGACTAGCTTGGACTGAACGAAGCAGGAGATTTCTATTGCACTTCTCAGAACTTCTGAGTTTCAAGAAGACCTCTGGAATTCTGATGAGAAGGGGTAAAATTCTATTTACAGATTTCTGTTGATTTCAGCTGGGCCCAATCAACCAGAGTTTAACCTCAGAGATACTCAGGATAACGTGGCAAATTTCCCCCAAAGTCTAGAAGCAAGTTTTATACATAGGACGGATGAAACAAAACTCTCAACTGATAAAAATTTACAATGTACAGAAAGCACTTTATAGACACTACTGAGAAAAGGGAAAGTGGATTTATTCTTCTTTTCAACCATTCCAGGCCTGAGTGTGGTTAAAAAAAAAAAGAGAGATGGAGCACAAATTGTTCCTGGGGATCATGATTCAATACCAAACCAAAATGTATTTCAAATGGACTCTTTCTGGAGCAAGAAACTTGGGATCTTTTATCACCCTATTTCTTCCTAATGAATAAAAGGCTCATGCCTTTAACAAAAGCATCTTAAAATCTTCAATATTCTTAGGAAATACTAAATACTTGAGATTTTTTTCCCTAAATATTTCCTGAATGCTTTAGGAAACCTCAAATCCTATGAGCTTGTCCTGGTAATGTTCTCAACCTGTTACCTTGAATTTCTAAGTTTCCCTCTCCCAAACCGGCTTTCACAAGAGCAAAGGAGACCTTGGTCAGTGATGGTATGCTGCTGCAGCACTGGCCTACGCATCAAATGATCTAAGAGACAGAGTTCTGTCAATTTGCTGAGTGGCCTTGAAGGTTGAATGAGATGGCCTTTTAGGTTCCCTTTAAAGTTCTGTACTTCTTTGACTTATGCTAAGTCTATTTCCTCATTTGAAAAATATAAAAGAAAATGGCTACACTGATTTTCATAGAATGTCTTGAAAAATACATAAAATTCAGAGGATGGCAGAGCCTGAATGTATTCTGGGCCAAATATTAATATTTAAGCCAAGCCTCATGCTATGTATGCATTTTATATATGATACATCAAAAAGCCTAACCAATATTAAATGAAATATGCTGTGGACCTACCAACTTGCTCTACCATCTAATCTACAGTATTTCTTTAGAAGTCACTGCCTCTTCTTTATGTTAGAGTGAGGAGTGGGAATCCAAAACACATTTATGGATGTGAAACTCCATCTGCTAAATGTAAAAATACTATCCTGCGAAGTGTAATTATAATGTGTTTGGAAAGGCAACATAAGACATTTGTATACCATGGATCCAGTAATGGGGAGATTCCTTCAAGTCAGAATTGTCATGCTTCCATAAACAATCTTTAGATGTAGTGCATATTAAATTAATATAGAGTAAGTTGTTTCCCCAGCCTCAAAAAAGCATTGTTTTAAGTTGAGAGAAACCAAAGATACATTTAACGCAGTGCTCTCATTTTGGAAATATGGAATTCTCAGCAGTTTGCACAAGACTATGAGACTAAAGTAGAGGTGCTGGGAGTCATGCTACTCTTCTGATCCTCAGTCTACTGTTCATCCTATTACACAGAGTACTGAGAGGAAGCGCAAAGTACTGGCTTTTATAATAAACCACAATTTATGTTCCCTATGATCCAATCTTCTTTAAAGCTTAGCTAATACCAGCTATATTCCCTTTTTTGTCCTTCAACTGGTCCTTAGAGCACTAAAGAAGGAAAGGCTCGGGTTCCCAGAGCAGCAGCCCAAATTCCAGCAATAATAGGTCTCCTGGGACAGAGCAGACCTCATCACAGCCTGATATTCAGATGAGCCCATCGAATGAATCCTCCCAACATTCTAACCTTAAAATCATTGAGAAATGTCTAAATTTGCATCAAAAAGACTTTCAGTAAAGCCTAATGTTGGGATGAGCCAAAGGTAGCTGCCCTTGATTTCATGGTATTAAAAATAAAAAAGAAACCATTAGAAGATAGATCTGTACCCTAGGCTTTTTAGAAAATAAATACAAGCTGTTTACCAAAATAATGCAATTAGATTATTCTGGTTGAATCCACAGGCTATTCAAGCACATCCTTAAGTAAAAAAAAAAACAAAACTGGACAGAGTATTTTAAAGTAATTAATAGTTTAGTCTGCTCTTGCAACCAAAGTACATCTGATAAAACATAGGGAAATTCTGTATGAGGGTGAAATTTTAGCATGGTTGGAAGGAGCATTTTTCAAATGAAGAATATTAATATCTTAGTTACTGGGAAAAAGAGGAGGAAATAGTGTCTGGTAAGCTTGGAACAATGACTGCAGTTTTCAGATGACAAGTAAGGAGCTAAGACGGCTAATTATTATCCAGGAGGTGTAATTAAAATATTAGCTCATAAAGTCTGATTATAGAGTGCAAGTCTATGGAAAACTGCATATTTTTCTACACAGAGACTTGCAAAGTTACTTTTATTATTATTATTGCTAGAATGATAAGATGTCATTACAGAAATAGGTTGAGAGAGTTTCTGTAACTCAAAATATAGTCTTATGCTTCCTTTGATGGAGAAATTCTAGTAGAACAGCAGATCATGGAAGCAATTTTCTAGCATGCCCAAAACTTTGAATAATCCAATCATTACCTTCCACTTTCACAGTCCCCAGAATGTTAGCATTTTTACCACTGAGCCTTCTTTAGGATCCTTCCCATAGATCCACATTTTTATAAAGCACATATAAGATATGTAGACAAGCTTATCAGAATCCTTTAAGGAAAGACAGACATGAGTTTGACACCCAAATACAGCCTGTTAAATACAGTGAGGTGAATAATTTTAGAAGATGATTTCTCACATGTGAGGAATAAAGAAACAATTACTGAGAGATAAAAATGATTTTTCATCAAAATGCAGGTCAAGATTCAAAGGTTTAGACTTGCGTTTCTCTAATAATTCACAAAGTTGAGCATTGTTTTCATAAGCCTGTACATTAATGTTCAAGTCTTTTGTCCATTTTTTATGGGATTCTTTATTCCTATTCAGGATTGTTTTACTTGGTTTTTTGATATTTCATTATTAGTATAGAAATGCAGCAGAGTTCTATATATGAATAGTGTGTCCTGCAACCTTGCTGAATTCATTTATTAGTTCTAATAATTTTGAAATAAAGAATTAAGGATTCTCCATATAGAGTGTCATGCCATCTGCAAATATTGAGCTTTATCTCTTTCCTTTGATTTTGGACACCTTTCATTTATTTTCCTTTCTGATTGTTGTGGCTAGGATTCCCAACACTATGTTAAACAGAAGTGGTGAGAGTGGGCATCCTTGTCTTGTTCCTGAATTTAGTGGCAGGACTTTCAACTTTTCTCCATTGAATATACGCTGGCTGTGGGCTTGTCATAAATGGCCTTTACTATGTTGACATATGTGCTGTCTGTACTTACTTTGATAGTTGTCTTCTTTCACATAGTGTAAAATCATCCTTTTTCTTTTCGCAGAAAATGAAACATTGATCAGGTAATCAAATGCTCAAGTAGATGCTATTAAATCCTATTAAGACAGAAAAAATAACATATATTAGCCCTTGGACTGTCATTGTTTTTCCCCAAAATTATATTTTAGCAAATATAATTCAGTGGAACATATAAAATGTCCCTTCTATGTATGGTCTAATCTTTACAAACACATCTTCTTCAATTATATACTTCTTGTAACACAACCATTTGCTGAGATTTGTATTTGCTCAAGATTGGCTTCCTAACCCAACGACTGTCCACATCTTTGAGGCTCACTTTATTGCATGTGAGGAGTCATTTTACATGTGATATACATTGTATTTGCTCAAGATTGGCTTCCTAACCCCACGACTGTCCACATCTTTGAGGCTCACTTTATTGAATGTGAGGAGTCATTTTACATGTGATATACAAGGTTAACATTCAGAGCAACAGTTCTCTGCCCCTATAACTCCAGTTTATATGGGATCATTGTCTGAGGGAGATAAATGGTCTAAAGAATCATTCCAGAAACAGTCCAGTTGATAGAGCTCTTAACTTCTGGGCCTGTAAACATATAGATTTCACTTTGAGTTTCTAGAGAGAGATGAAGCTTGAGAACTGTGGAAGTTGTTCTTATCCAAGAGGAGAGAAGGATTCATGACTTTTAAAACCAAGATTACATATCTCCTGAGTATGAGAAACAGAACAGCTGTTTACTGGAGAGGGTAAAGATGTTAGGATTAGAGGCTAGAAAAGATGGATTCCAAGGATCTCTGGGTCAGTAACCAAATGCAGCTTAAGCTCTTTATGTCTTAAATGAGAAGTATGGCACAGGAAACAAGAATGAAATCATCTGAGATAGAAATAGATACCCATTCCAATCTGTAAAGAAATGTAAAAATAAGATTTGTAAACTTTAATACATTTAAACTCCTCTGAAGTTCAAAACATCAGCTATATTACATAAGTTGAAGGGAGTCTATTTTAAAAAGAAAATGAGATAATAGTGGCACATACGTTGTCTTCTGCCTTACCAAGACACATCTTCCCCCACAAATTAAAAGAAAAAAAGGAGAAAAAGAAACACTAAAAGAATAAGAATGAATAAATTAAATATTTAAACAGATCTTTGGAAATTAGAAAAAAGGGCAAGTTAATGCATGGAATGGATAGAGCCACTTCTGAGTATACTCAGAAGAAGCTACAAAGTTGGACTTCCCTGGTGGCTCAGACAGTAAAGAATCTGTCTGCAATGCAGGAGACCCAGGTTAGATCCCTGGGTATGAAAGATCCCTTGGAGAAAGGAATGGCAACCCACTTCAGTAGTCTTGCCTGGAGAATTCCATGGACGGAGGAGCCCAGGTTACAGTCCATGGAGTCTCAAAGAGTCAGACACGACTGAGTGACTAACAAGGTTAATGCAACTTTGGAGCATCTCTGAGCTAAGAATCACCAGGTAAAGCAAGGAACAAGAGGAAAAAGTGGGACTGAAAATCAGAAGAAGGTTAATAAATATGTACTGGAGACCACTAAACCAAATATCAATCATTCATAATGGTACTAATAAAAAGTTCAAACTAATTGTTCATCTTTGAAGACTGCAAGGACACCAAATCACTATTCTCTTTTTTTTAAAATTTAAATTTATTTATTTTAATTGGATGCTAATTACTTTACAATATTGTATTGGTTTTGCCATACATTAACATGAATCCACCATGGGTGTACATGTGCTCCCCATCCTGAACCCCCTTCCCCATACCATCCCTCTGGGTCATCCCAGTGCACCAGCCCCAAGCATCCTGTATCCTGCATGGAACCTGGACTGGTGATTCGTTTCTTATATGATATTATACATGTTTCAATGCCATTCTCCCTATTGTTAAAAATCATAAAGGAAAAAAAATCAAGTCTTATAATTATGTGTTTTCCTGTACAAACTATTTCAAATACCCTGATGTTCAAGCTGGTTTTAGAAAAGGCAGAGGAACCAGAGATCAAATTGCCAACATCCGCTGGATCATAGAAAAAGCAAGAGAGTCCCAGAAAAACATCTAATTCTGCTTTATTGACTATGCCAAAGCCTTTGACTGTGTGGATCACAATAAACTGTGGAAAATTCTGAAAGAGATGAGAATACCAGACCACCTGGCCTGCCTCTTGAGAAACCTGCATGCAGGTCAGGAAGCAACAATTAGAACTGGACATGGAACAACAGACTGGTTCCAAATAGGGAAAGGAGTACGTCAAGGCTGTATATTGTCACCCTGCTTATTTAACTTATATACAGAGTACATCATGAGAAACCCTGGGCAGGAAGAAGCACAAGCTGGAATCAAGATTGCCAGGAGAAATATCAATAACCTCAGATATGCAGATAATACCACCCTTATGGCAGAAAGTGAAGAGGAACTAAAAGCCTCTTGATGAAAGTGAAAGAGGAGAGTGAAAAGGTTGGCTTCAAGCTTAACATTCAGAAAACGAAGATCATGGCATCTGATCCCATCACTTCATGGGAAATAGATGGGGAAACAGTGGAAACAGTGGCTGACTTTATTTTGGGGGGCCTCAAAATCACTGCAGATGGTGACTGCAGCCATGAAACTAAAAGATGCTTACTCCTTGGAAGGAAATTTATGACCAACCTAGATAGCATATTCAAAAGCAGAGACATTACTTTGCCAACAAAGATCCATCTAGTCAAGGCTATGGTTTTTCCTGTGGTCATGTATGGATGTGAGAGTTGGACTGTGAAGAAAGCTGAGCACCGAAGAATTGATGCTTTTGAACTGTGGTGTTGGAGAAGACTCCTGAGAGTCCCTTGGACTGCAAGGAGATCCAACCAGTCCATTCTGAAGGAGATCAGTCCTGGGTGTTCACTGGAAGGAATGATGCTAAAGCTGAAACTCCAGTACTTTGGCCATCACATGCGAAGAGTTGACTCATTGGAAAAGACTCTGATGCTGGGAGGGATTGGGGGCAGGAGGAGAAGGGGACGACAGAGGATGAGATGGCTGGATGACATCACCGACTTGATGGACATGAGTTTGGGTAAACTCCAGGAGTTGGTGATGGACAGGGAGGCCTGGCGTGCTGCGGTTCATGGGGTGGCAGAGAGTTGGACACGACTGAGTGACTGAACTGAACTGAAATAGTATTAATAGTTTAGAGAAAATTCTTGTTTATAGTAGAATTTCACTTAAAAGCAGAAGAAAATTACTACTTAAAAACCTCTAATGAGAAGACTCTTGAGAGTCCATTGGACTGCAAGGAGATCCAACCAGTCCATTCTGAAGGAGATCAGTCTTGGGTGTTCTTTGGAAGGACTGATGCTAAAGCTGAAACTCCAGTACTTTGGCCACCTCATGAGATGAGTTGACTCATTGGAAAAGCCTCTGATGCTGGGAGGGATTGGGGGCAGGAGGAGAAGGGGACGACAGAGGATGAGATGGCTGGGTGGCATCACCGACTCGATGGACGTGAGTTTGAGTGAACTCCGGGAGTAGGTGATGGACAGGGAGGCCTGGCGTGCTGCAGTTAATGGGGTCGCAAAGAGTTGGACACAACTGAGCGACTGAACTGAACTGAATACAAATTAATCTGGGCAATAACCATCAATAACTGTTAAAAACATTAAGCCTATGAGGAAACTTTGTAGAGAACAGATTAGACTGGCATCAGCTGAGACCACTGCAATGTCATTACTAAAAGACCAGACATCATGGACCTCTTTCTGTGATGCGATGGGAAACAGACATTTCCACCAATGAAAGGTTCTTGCCCATTAAAGAAAAAGTCTGAATTTAAGCTAGTATCTTCATATATGTGCCAGGTAGGTGATGTTAAAAGACACTACAGGATGTAGAGAGTCAAATTCAGAATTTTAAATATTCAATAAGGTAAAATATGTAGTTCTTTCCACCAATAAATGACATGATGAAAAGAGTTTTGAGATGTATCAATCAATGGCAACATAGGGATCCTGGTTTAAACAAAATGAACTATAGAGACATTTTCACACAATCATGAAAAAATAGGCCAAGACGAGTTTTGGAGGGAGTCCATGAGAGAATGTGACCACCAGTTGACCAACAAACTGGACCTCAGCAACCAGAGGCTTCTCACCCCCTTCCTTTCCCTTGGAATGTACATTCTGCCCACTGTTCCCACAGTAGAAGACATTTCAAGAACACAGGCTTAAGATTTACTGCGTTACTGAAACCACCTGGACTGTATATGTGATGCATCTCATTAAGGCCTCCATGGACTCTTGACAGTCTAGCCAGAGGGTGTAGACGTCTAACTTATCTTGAAACCACTTGAGACAAACCTCTTGTGACTTCTTCCCAACCCAGGTAGTAGGAAAATAGACCAAAGTACCCTTGATGAGCTGTTCCCCAAGCCAACTAGGTGAACAGTGGATGGCAATTAGAATTCAGCAGAATTCCAATGCCTCACTGAGATCATTGGTACAAACTTCACTGCTACTAAATGCTGAATTAAACAAGAGAATAAAGAGATATCACTAGATTTACACACAAATTTAGTTTCTGAAAGAAACCACCTAAGGGGCTGATATATAGGTATTTCAGACATATTTAGCTTATGGTTTATATTTCTGTCTCTGAAAGAAGCTTGAAAAAAAATTGAAACAGATCCTTCATTCCCATGTTCCCCATTTCTCTCTTTTGTTCTCCTTCCAAGTAGTTAATAGGAATCAAAGTTTGTGATAAAATAAAACTGAGGTCCCCACCAGCTCTGGAGAACAGATAAGATATAATTGCCCATTTTCGGAATGTTAACAAAGGCTTTCAAGGACCCTTTCACCTGCTTACATGGGGTTTTCTTTTCTTATGGCAGACATGTGCTGCAATTTCCAATCTGCCACTTCTTTAAGATCTTAAAGCATTTCTTTTCCACAAGGTTTTCCCAGATCCCCAGTCAAAATTAACATTTCCCTAACTTGTTATCTGATGTACTTTTCTCTTTATGACAGTTTTATTTGTATAAATTGATATCTACATCAACATCTAATCTTCATTTCTATATACAATCCCATCTTCATTTCCTAGATGACTCCAAGTCCCTAAGAACTCTATTCCCTCCAATGCTGTGCAGCCTAGTGTCTGGCACTTATTATTTGTCAAACTGGTTGAAAATCAAGTAGGCTGAAAATGTGAATTTTCTCACTCATTATCCCTCTCAGTTGTCAAATGTATTGGGTCCTATGAACCTAAGGATTGATTGTTAGAATTACTGAATCAGGTTCAGGCTGGATGCATTCCAAATTTAATCAGTGATGTCATACTGTCAGATTTCATGCTGCCAAGTGATTTTGATTGAATTATCTTAAATTGTACAGAGCGTCTGTGACATTGACTGCTCCAGAGTGACTTGTTTTGGGGCCCCAAATCTCCAGGTAGAATTTCAGAGGCCCTTAGAATGTGTTTTTCCTTGTTCTGTTACCTTTCTAAGTGAATATAAGCAAGCTACTTAGAATCTCTGTGCAAAACAGAAACACTAGTATAGTACTTGTAGCCTAGCAACATCTCAAAATCATTATGTGATAATGTCTTTAGTGCTTTCTCCTTGTTAGATGGAGAGGGCTTTGTAAAAACAATCCATTACTGGTATCATTAAGGCAATACCTACCAGAGCAGGGTCATATTGCCCAACATTTGCCACAACTATAGTAATTCTATGAAGAGCTAAACTATCCATAACTGGAAATAATTTTAATAATGTGTGTACAGGGCAACCTCGGTTAGCCAACACAGAACTACAGCTCTAAAGCTACCAGCTCTCTTCAGGCTGAGAAGGCCCACGTCCATCTCAAGGGAAAACAGGAACAATTAAAACAGCAATGAATACTTTTAAGAGCCAATTACGTGCCAAGAACACAGCTAAATGTTTTGTGTGCGATATCTCAAATAATTCTCATAGAAACCCTGTGGAATAAAGCATAATTTTATTCCCATTTGATACAGGAGAAAAATGACACTTAGAGAGCTAAGTAAATTGATTAAAGCAACTCAGAAGTTTTGGGCACAAGATACAGATGCAATCTGATCCAAGACCCAGGATTTTATATAATTATATTAATAATAAAGGTGATAAAGAGAAAGCATAAAATAGATGATGTAAATTGGCAAAGTAGTTTGTTACACAAATATAGATGCATTAAATTCACCTATTAAAATATGTACTACCTGATTATATTAAAAATTTAGCTACCACGATGATTTTGAAAGATGCAATTATGCAGGAAATTTGAAAATAAAAGGATAGCAAACATTTCCTAGCAAATGGCAAAAGAAGAAGAAAGATGGTAGAGTTCTCAAATATCAGACAAAGGAGAATTTAAACAGAAAAACACTGATAGGTAAAATAGGAAATAAGAACATTGAGAAATTTCAAATACTATGAAACTGAATGCAGGTGAAAGTACTGCCTCAAATTAGAAAACAGAATTAGATTTTTATAATTTTTGTAATGGAAAGAAGACTTCTACTTGTGTCCATGATGGAGTAACAGGGACCAAACTCACCTTCCTACTTTGTACAACTCAAAAATTGGATGGAACATATTAAATAGTAAAATTCAGACATTACACTATGAGTATCCTAAGATAGTAATCCCTCAAAGATGGGAACCAAATGAGATAAGTCTTATGATTTCTCCAGTTTAAGGACTGGGAAGGGTTTCAGGTCATAACACAGGGATGGGAAATCAAATGACCTGGTAATTTCCAGAAGCAATTATACAGAGTTTGAAGTTCAAGGAGATTTAGATGGTTATACTTTGGGGGGTGGGGGTGGGCAAAATAGGGAGAGGATGAATGTGCGCCAAGAAGAGCTCCAAAGAGCTGCAGAGACGTAATCTTGAATCTTTTGCTACATTCTAATCTGCATGTGTGGGGGAGAAATCTATCAAAAAATAAACATAAGGAAAAAGCCAGTGGTGTCAAACAGGCAATGTAATCCTGGGGTTTACATAATGCTGGTTCAAAGTCCAACCAGCAGGAATGGAAACCCCTTCTAGGACACAGTGCCTCACGTATCCTTCCTGAGAAGGGTATTGATTCAGTTGTCCGATTAAATTCGACACAGATCAAATGCTGCTCTGGATACATCCAAACAGAACTCAAAAGTAAGTCTTGAAATGATCAAACAGGTAACAAGTCATTTAACTACATTCCAGAATGATATCCAACAAATATTTAATAGAATGCAATAAAATCTAGGCAACAATGTAAAGTTCACAATGCATTCAATATCTATAAAAATTAATAGGCATGAATAAAGTAGACCAATACCACCTGTAACCAGGAGGAAAGGGTCATATATAGAAATGGAACAGAAACTAAAGAGATGTCATAATTAACAAAAAAGATGATCACTCAACTTTTCATGAGATTGTTTCCTTATGTATTGAAATTGGGTGTAATGGCAAAAGAATAGATACACAGATTAATGGAATGGAATGGACAGCTCAGGTATATATCCAAATTTGTCCACTTTTTAAATAAATTACACAAGTGGAGAAGGGGTAGTCTTTTTTTTTTTCTCATAGATATCCAATTGCTTCAGAACTATTTGTTGAAAAATGAACCTTGACCTACACTTTACATTTCACAAAAAATTCAAAATAGATTTTTAACTTAAATGTAAAACAAAACTAGGCAAAAATTAGAAAAAGTTATATGAGAAATTCATCAGAATACAGGGCTGAGGAAAGAGTTCTCAGATTGACCCCTAAAGCATAATCTATAACGTTAACATCATCAAAATTAAAAACTTTGAGAAAAACTCAGTAAGAGTATGAAAAGAGAAACACACAGGAGAAAATATTTATAAAGCACGTATCAAAGAAAGAATTAGTATCTAGACTATATAAAGAACTTTCAAAACTCCACAATAATAAAACAATCAGAAAGTAGAGAAAAGACATGAAGAAACATTGAACAGAAGAGGATATAGAGATGGCCAATAAACACACGAAACTGTGTTCATGTCCGACTCTTTGCGACCCCATGGACTGTAGCCCACCAGGCTCCTCCGTCCATGGGATTCTCCAGGTAAGAATACTGGAGTGGGTTGCCATTTCCTTCTCCAGGGGATCTTCCTGACCCAGGAACTGAACCCAGGTCTCCCACATCGCAGGCAGACACTTTAACCTCTGACCCACCAGGGAAGCCCTGTTAGACATTAGGGAAATCAAATTGAAATTGCGGCGAGGTATCACAACCTATCTCAATGGATAAAATTTAAAAATTAGTGACAGCACAAAATACTGGGGAGTACCACTCCAGTACTCTTGCCTGGAAAATCCCATGGACGGAGGAGCCTGGTAGGTTGCAGTCCATGGGGTGGCTAAGAGTCAGACACAACTGAGCGACTTCACTTTCACTTTTCACTTTCCAGCATTGGAGAAGGAAATGGCAACCCACTCCAGTGTTCTTGCCTGGAGAATCCCAGGGACGGGGAGCCTGGTGGGCTGCCGTCTATGGGGTCACACAGAGTCGGACACAACTGAAGCAACTTAGCAGCAGCATGTAAAGAAATTTGATCATTCATGCATTACTGGTGGGAGTATTAAATGGTGAAGCCACTCTAGAACATAGTGTGACAATTTCTTAAGAAGCTAAACATTGTAATTACTATACCACCAAGCAGTTGCACTCATGGGCACTTGTCTCAGAGACACGAAAACCATGTAGACACAAAAGTCCATGTAGACACAAAAGTCCATGTACACACAAACGTTCACAGCACGTGTAGTCATAATGACCAAAAGCTGGAAACAATCCAGATGCTCTTCAAATGAGTGGTGCTTACACAACCTGTGGTATTTACACACCATGTAATGCTACTCAGCAATGAAAAAGGGAACTAGCTGTTGATGTACACAAGTTGAATGAATCTTCAGAGAATTAGGCTGGGCGAAAAAAGTCAATCATAAAAGATTTAACTGCATGATTTCATTTATATAATATTCTTGAAATGCCAAAATTTTAGAAATACAAAACAAACCAATCGTTGCCAGGGATTAAGCACAGAGGGCAAAGCAGGAGGGAAAAGAGCTTAACTTAACTTGTGTCATCATGTTGCTTTATTGTATCAGGATCCTGTAATTTATACCCATATTTCTTTAATTTATTTATCTAGTCACTCAACAATTCTTTTGTTTCCAGGCACCATTCTAGAGATACAGGTAGCACAAGAACAAGAAGCTGACTGGGAGAAATGTTTAGATTTAGCTCAAACCCTTACTCTGGAGAAGGCAATGGCACCCCACTCCAGTACTCTCGCCTGGAAAATTCCATGGATGGAGGAACCTGGTAGGCTGCAGTCCATGGGGTCGCTAAGAGTCGGACACAACTGAGCGACTTCACTTTCACTTTTCACTTTCATGCATTGGAGAAGGAAATGGCAACCCACTCCAGTGTTCTTGCCTGGAGAATCCCAGGGATGGGGGAGCCTGGTGGGCTGCCGTCTATGGGGTCGCACAGAGTCGGACACGACTGAGGCGACTTAGCAGCAGCAGCAGCAAACCCTTACTCAAAATTTGCTTAAGAGACAAGTCGTTAATCCCACTATTTTTCAGGAGATTTTACTCTGTCCTTTTACTCTTTGCAAAATGCTAGTTCCCTGCATGACTCCATAATCATAGCTCTTAAGTGCCTGTATTGTCCTGAAGCTCTCACTCTAATCTTGATACTATGAGGTAAGCACAGTATCTTTCAATATGATTATAGAGGACAAGAAAAAGTTAATGATGTTATATGTACAAAAGAATTGCCCATGGGCTGTCAGGTGATGCTAGACATTGCCCACAGATAAAGTCCTAGAAAAGATATTTATTCCCCTCAGTCCATAAGGTGATGCAAAAAGAACAATAGACTAGGATTTTGGCTGCATGGAGAATTCTGGCTTCCAAATGCAATTATTGTTTTGGTGATTGCTATCTTCTTTTTCCCAGTATTAATTAAAGTCCTTTTTTTATATAACTCTCAGGTAAGGTATTTTTATATAACTCTCAGGTATTCTAAAGTTAAATTCTTTCCTGTGGTCCTTGAAAAAGTAGCTAAACCAACAAGGATCGCCTTCCTTGAAACTAATTAAATTTCCTGAAAGACTGTGCCATGCATGCTACAGTCTCTATTCTGTGAAATTTGTAGTTATTTTCTATCTCCAGATACAAAAAAAAAAGTCATTTCAAAATCAAATTAACTGATAATAGTGTTGATCGTTTATTAGATTCTCACCTGCCACATTACCTCCAGAGGGCAGATGGAAACGCATCATGTAGAATATATTCTGTCCTAATGTAAGAGATCTTTGGGGCTGGCTTGAGGTTCCATCGTTCAAAGTACATGTGTAGAAATTTGGAGGTCACTTGTAAACTCCCAACACATGGAGGGAGGGACTTATTGGGAATCCCACAGTTGGGAAGATGTTCCTCCTACATGGGCTTTTCTAAACGCTCTTGCTCACTAACTTTAAAATCCTCTGAGATGATGTTATATAAGCCTCAAAATTAGCAGCTTTACTGCATGGGTGTGTTTTTTTCAGCATCTGCATAATCGGACAAAACAAAACAAGGTGGTAGTAGATGCTGTAGTTCACGTTTCCCCAGTATCTCTTGCCTGAAATTACTTTGTTATATACCTCACTGAAATGTACACTCCTTCCTTGGATATAAATTAAAAGATGAATGTATTTTCCAAGCAAAGCATCTATCTGTATAACTCTATATGTGTGTATGTGTGTGTGTATATATATATATATGCACACAATATGTGTGTGTGTGTATACACACATATATTAAAAGTCCGTCAAATTGTGAACAGTTTATTTGAGGACATTTATATGGTTCTTCCTAATCTCTCTAAAGTGTTATAAAATATAAATAAGTATTTCCTACCTGATTACATTGCTTTGTTGGCAAAATGGAAATGGTGCTAACTTACGGAAGAGAAAAAATAGAGTGAATGTACTTTGTAAATTTTAGAAGACTATTCCATTTGATATGAACTTGAAAGCTTACTTCTTCTATGTCATGCTTCTCTTTCTTACTCATCACTGCAGCTCAGCAGAAACCAGAGGCACAGTTGGAACCCCTGCTGTGTGACAGCGGCCTCCTCTACCCACATTATTACTTTAGTACCCATGACGCGGGTTCCCTTAGTCATCTAGGCACCTGGAGAATACTTTCAAATCCAAGCTAACAGCAGTAATTTTCCATCTATATTTAAAGTATGAAAATATTTGCAACATTTAGGCAAATGTAAGAAACAATGAAACAAATGCCTATATTCAATTATTTAGCCCCATTGATATCCCAACCCTCTGCCCTAGCTGCTTCAGATCATTCTTAAAAAATAATAATAACAATAATCACAGACAGAAATGAAGCCCTTTGTGCTGCCTTTCATGTCTGACCACAGAAGTAACCATACAAATGCTTAATTCAGTAATGCTCATTCTCATTCACGTTGTTTTTGTTTCACTCTCTATCTAGAATTCTTTTGCAGGTATATTCTTTCATATAGCTATGAATATGAAGGCAATATAAAGACTATACAATACTTTCTCACTCAGTACTCTGCTTTTGAGATTTAGCCATCTTTATAATGTGTACACCCCTGGAGGAGGGCATGGCAACCCACTCCAGTATTCTTGCCTGGAGAATACCATGGACAGAGGAGCCTGGTGGGCTATAGTCCATATGGTGGCAAAGAGTCCGACATGACTGAAGCGACTTGGCATGTACGCACACACACAAAATGGGTACTGCTGGTTTAGTTTTACTGCTATAGAATATTCCGTCTTCTGCATATATTACAAAATTTATTCATCTCCTCTCCTCTCAGTGGGTACACAGGTTGTTTCCATATTTTTGGCATCACCAAAAACACTCCTATAAATATTCTTCTATTTGCTTAGTTCTAGGGTATATGTTTAGGGGCAGAACTGCTTACTTGAGGAATATAAGCATCTTCAATGATAACACACGTTGCCAAATAGCTCTCCCAAATGGGTGCATCTTTCTTCTACTAGAAAAATGTGATAGTTTTTATTTGTCTGTATTCTCTCCAGCATTAAGTGAGGTCAGACTATTGTTTTCCTATTTTATTTGTGTAAAATAGCTCATTGTGGTTTCAATTTGCATTTACCTGATTGCTAGTGAAATTAAGCACCATTTTATATGTTCTTTGGCCGTCTATGTTTCCTCCTCTATGAACTCACCTATTATCTGAATGTCATTACTATACTGTACAGCTTCAGAGAGAACATATAATATTCATATTCCAGGGTATTAAGGATAACATAGTTTCAGCTACAGAGTGTCCTTTTAAAAGTCCGTACATTTTGGAGGGTTTGTGGCTGCTCTGCCTTAGGCTATTAAGTAATCGTATGGTCTTAAGATACTATCTCAAATAAAACAGAAACAATAACTAGGCTTTTCCTTGATAATAACAACATATGAGTTACTATCTGGAATATTTTTGCAGATAGAAAATGCTCTATGAATGTACTAATTTCTAGTTATATTCTTTAGTGTGGGAAACGGTGACAACACAAAAGCAATTAGCAACTGGTGTGCAATAATTTCCTGATTATCTTTGTTGGACAGGCATAGTACTTACCATGAATACTCTTCTCTCCTGAAGAAACATACTTAGGCTGAAAAATGGCTCCTGCACCAATAAACACCATCCAAGTTCTAAACTGAAAGAAAAAGGAAAACAGGCAAACTATGGATGCTAGTGAATTTTTTTTTTAAGAGCTTTCCATGAATCTTTACCCAAGAGACTTGCTTATAGACTTCACTGGTCAGAACTATGTCCCATAGGTTCCCAGGCAGTGTCTACTGGGTAAGCATTCTTTGCCATATTTACTACATGCCAGGCTAATTAATCAGACAGAAATGTAAGACGCGGAAGTTGCTTAGGCCAATGAATTCTGTCCCAACAATTCTACATTACTCATTTTATAAATACACTCTTATGTAAGGACATACCCCCATAACTGTAATTTACAATAGCTACCTAGTATAACTACTGTTCATTTCTCCAGCTGTTCAATAATATGAATGGAGCTTCTATGAAAACATTAGTAAATATGATTTTTTTAAATGGAGGTGACTATTTCCTAAAGTTAGCACCAGTTAACATTCTATAATGTTGCTGTGAACACTAAAATAGTAAATACTGAGCTACTGCCCTCAGAGACACACAGAGTTAGTGAACCGCTAGTCACATTTTTGTCAACTGATCCATGCATGACCTTGTTTCATGTACACTTATGTTTAAAATTAAATACTTTAATATGTATTGTTGATTCATTAGCAATGAACTCACAGCCAGCAGCACTAAAACTCCTGACTAGGTGACCCTTATCTAAAACAGGCATTTTCTCTGTAAGGCACATCACAGCAGTCTCACACTTAGGAACTTTTGACTACACTTCAGCACTGTCGTTGGGTGCCATTTTAAACACCAAAATCACCAACATAAAGCCCACAAAAATACAAAAGAAAAGAAACACTTGTAGTAAAAAGATCACTTGTTTACAGTATGCTGCTGCTGCTGCTAAGTCGCTTCAGTCATGTCCGACTCTGTGCAACCCCACAGACGGCAGCCCACCAGGCTCCGCCGTCTCTGGGATTCTCCAGGCAAGAATACTGGAGTGGGTTGCCATTTCCTTCTCCAATGCATGAAAGTGAAAAGGGAAAGTGAAGTCGCTCAGTCGTGTCTGATTCTTAGCGACCCCATGGACTGCAGCCCACCAGGCTCCTCCGTAGGAGACGAAAATTTTTCATTCCAATTCGCATATCTATGAATCACCAGGAAAATAATTCAAGTAAATACTTGAATTTGGGGTTACCAGTAATGAGAATCAGATCAGATCAGGTCAGTCGCTCAGTTGTGTCCGACTCTTTGCGACCCCATGAGTCGCAGCACGCCAGGCCTCCCTGTCCATCACCAACTCCCGGAGTTCACTCAGACTCACATCCATAGAGTCAGTGATACCATCCAGCCATCTCATCCTCTGTCGTCCCCTTCTCCTCCTGCCCCCAATCCCTCCCAGCATCAGTCTTTTCCAATGAGTCAACTCTTCGCATGAGGTGGCCAAAGTACTGGAGTTTCAGCTTTAGCATCATTCCTTCCAAAGAAATCCCAGCGCTGATCTCCTTCAGAATGGACTGGTTGGATCTCCTTGCAGTCCAAGGGACTCTCAGGAGTCTTCTCCAACACCACAGTTCAAAAGCATCAATTCTTCGGTGCTCAGCTTTCTTCACAGTCCAACTCTCACATCCATACATGACCACAGGAAAAACCATAGCCTTGACTAGACGAACCTTTGTTGGCCAAATAATGTCTCTGCTTTTGAATATGCTATCTAGGTTGGTCATAACTTTCCTTCCAAGGAGTAAGCATCTTTTGATTTCATGGCTGCAGTCAGCATCTGCAGTGATTTTGGAGCCCAGAAAAATAAAGTCTGACACTGTTTCCACTGTTTCCCCATCTATTTCCCATGAAGTGATGGGACCGGATGCCATGATCTTCGTTTTCTGAAAGTTGAGCTTTAAGCCAACTTTTTCACTCTCTGCTTTCACTTTCATCAAGAGGCTTTTTAATGAGTATCAATTATTTTTCCAGGACTGTAAAAGGTCCATTTTCATTCCAATCCCAAAGAAAGGCAATGCCACAGAATGTTCAAACTACTGCACAACTGCACTCATCTCATACGCTAGCAAAGTAATGCTCAAATTCTCCAAGCTAGGCTTCAATGGTGCATGAACAGAGAACTTCCAGATGTTCAAGCTGGATTTAGAAAAGGCAGAGGAGTCAGAGATCAAATTGCTAACATCAGGTGGATCATAGAAAAAGCAAGAGAGTTCCAGAAAAACATCTATTTCTGCTTTATTGACTATGCCAAAGCCTTTGACTGTGTGGATCACCACAAACTGTGGAAAATTCTGAAAGAGACAGGAATACCAGACCACTTGACCTGCCTCCTGAGAAATCTATATGCAGGTCAGGAAGCAACAATTAGAACTGGCATGGAACACCAGACTGGTTCCAAATCGGGAAAGGAGTACAGCAAGGCTATATATTGTCACCCTGCTTATTTAACTTACATGCAGAGTACATCATGGAAAATGCCGGGCTGGATGAAGCACAAGCTGGAATCAAGATTGCAGGGAGAAATATCAACCAGAGATATGCAGATGACAACACCCTTGTGGCAGAAAGTGAAGAGGAACTAAAGAGGCTCTTGATGAAAGTGAAAGAGGAGTGTGGAAAAAGTTGGCTTAAAACTCAACATTCAAAAAACTAAGATCATGGCATCTGGTCCCATCACTTCATGGCAAATAGATGAGGAAACAATGGAAACAGTGACAGACTTCATTTCTTGACCTCCAAAATCACTGCAGATGGTGACTGCAGCCATGAAATTAAAAGATGCTTGCTCCTTGGAAGAAAAGCTATGAGCAACCTAGACAGCATATTAAAAAGCAGAGACATTATTTTGCCAACAAAGTGCTGTCTAGTCAAAGCTATGTTTTTCCAGTAGTCGTGTATGGATGTGAGATTTGGACCATAAAGAAAGCTGAGTACTGAAGAATTGACGTTTTCCAAACTGTGGTATAGGAGAAGACTCTTCAGAGTCCCTTGGACTGCAAGGAGACCCAATCAGTCCATCCTAAAGGAGATCAGTCCTGAATATTCATTGGAAGGACTGATGCTGAAGTGCCAATACTTTGGCCACCTGATGCGAAGAACTGACTCATTTGAAAAGACCCTGATGCTGGGAAAGATTGAAGGCAGGAGGAGAAGGGGACGACAGAGGATTGAATGATTGGATGGCATCCCCGACTCAATGGACATGAGTTTGAACAAGCTCTGGGAGTTGGTGATGGACAGGGAAGCCTGGCCTCCTACAGTCCATGGAGTTGTAAAGAGTCAGACACAACTGAGCAACTAACTGAACTGATATTTCTAAAAGTGAAATTATTCTATCTTTTGGTCTGAGTAGTCTTTTAGTTCGTATTTCCATTAGAACATCAATGATGTACATTGGTCAGATGGCTAATAGCAGAAACCAAATCTGGACCAAGCAAATTCATTGGCTCTACTAACAAAACCACAAAGGAGATAAGATGCCTAGATCCAGAAACTAAGTTTGTCAGGACCCTTTCTCTGTACCTCATCTCTACTTTGCTTTGAAATCTTCCTTGTCTAAATCAGCTTTGCTCCATGTTGCCTAAGACACGGCTGTGCTCAGCTCTTGACTCACATTTTACCATCTAATTCAGAAAGAAAAGAAGCTTTTCTAACCAAATTTAAGTTTGAAAAGTCTTAGAGAAGGACTCGGGAAATGTACTGGCCTGAGTCCTAGATTACCACCTGGGATCCCTCGAGGTGAGGTTTATTACCAGAGTGTGGGTAGCCTAATTAGGATCTGGGCAGAGGTGCTGTCTGCTGTCTACCACACCATCTCATCTGTCCACATGTGTTCTTCCTCTAGCAGGCTTTGAATTTCTTAAAGGCAGAAATTATGTATTATTCAACGTAATTTCCCCATCACTTAACAAGGAGCCTAGAGTTGGTGCTTAACATGTATTAAATATTACCAGATTGCTCTTCAGAATAATTCCTAAATGTTTACCCAAAGTCCTGCCAGCAATGAGTTTTATCACTTTAATCACAATTTTCTACATCCTAACAGAACACTTTAGCATACATTTGACTATATATTACATATTACAAACATATGAGAGGAGGATCATACAGGAGGAAAAAGGATTTTAGTAAAATCTTCTGCCTGTAAGGGCTTAAACTATAAAACTAACCTTAAAAGTGCAGTCCTCTGTAAAGCTTTGAAATACCTTAGCACTTTCCATGGAAAATAAACAAACAAGAAAAAAAAAAGCACAATACTAGTTAATTTTCCAGATATTTAAGTGAATTATGAAAGTATAGCTCAGATTGTAAAGAATCTGCCTGCAATGCAGGAGAGCTGGGTTCAGTCCCTGGGTTGGGAAGATCCCTTGGAGAAAGGAATGACAACCCACTCCAGTATTCTTGTCTGGAGAGTTCCATGGACTGAGGAGCTTGACGGGCTATAATCCATGGGGTCGCAAAGAGTCAGAGGTGACTGAGTAACTAACAATTTCACTTTCACAAATATCTTTAGGTAAATAAAAGCTTTACTTTTAAATGGGCTTCCTATTTTGGAAACACCATTTACACAATCAATGCTTGGATATATTGGTTCTTTCTGTAGCAAATTGTATTCATGAAGTGCCCTCAAAAATCATCAAGACTGGAATCAGATTCACTTCTCCTGCCACTCAGTGGTGAATATCCAGGGAGAATAGACCATTAATGGTGGATACTATTCTTGTCCAACAAAGAAAATAATGAAATGCATTGCAAACCAATAACTAATTACTTTTGTATTATCACTGCTCCCCACATTAAAGAGAGTAATTAAAAATTAGTACATTTACATAGGGCTTTATACCTTCTAAAGTACTCTCGATAGTATCTCATTTGTTCCTATTATCAAGGCAAAGCCTAGTTATTGTTCCTGTTTCATTTGAGATGATATCTTAAGGCCATGTGGTTCCTTAATAGCATGAGGCAGAAGAGCCCAAAACCCTCCAAAATGTGCTTTTCAGGGGTGTTAAAAAGGACATTGTGTAACTGAAAACTCAGCCTTAAGTGGTGAGATTCTTATATGTATTCCTTGATAGTAAGTCAGGAGACACGGATTCAATCCCTGGGTCAGGAAGATCCCCTGGAGGAGGAAATGGCAACCTGCTCCAGTATTCTTGCCTGAAAAATCCATGGACTGAGGAGCCTTTGTAGTCCATGGGCTACAGTCCATGGGGTCACAAAGATTTGGATGTGACTGAGCATCCATATTGGATAGTAAGTCATTGTTTTGACAACCTATCCAATGGTAATTTCAAAAGAAAAGCATTGTCTAAGTGGTTTTCATTTGAAATGTAGTGAGTACAATCATTGTGTAATGGCGTGAAAAGGTCACAGGATTTGTGTTAGAGGTTGTGGGTTCTTTTTCATGCTTGAGGTTATGAGCTAAGGGACCTTGACCAAATTGCACAGTTTCCTTGGGTCTTTTATATATATATATACAAATGGGGAAATAGTAACAGCTATTTCAAAAGGTTCTTGGGAATACTAAGTGAGAGAACATATGTGAAAGATGATGCAAGACTGCAAATTATATATTATATATATATATAATATACATATACACACATACACACACACACAGGACACAACTGCATTTATTTACTTAACTGAACACAAGCCAAATTGCTGCATGAACACTGGGTCTGTGTCATTTTTATCTTAATGATTCCCATTAAGATAGATCATAATAACAGGACAGGGATATATCTATGTAAATAGTGAATGCTTATTAGAATGATCATGTAAAAGAAAGTTATCTTAAGACATGAAAAATTATATTTTTCGACCATTTAAAATGTAATCCCCGGAAAGGTAGAGAAAAAAACTTTGGAGAAGGAAAAGAAGTTAGAAATTATTTTAGACCATATGTTTAAAGTTCTCAGTGCTAGGTCCTTACAGAATTGTCTCAGGCAATTATCTGAATATCCTCAACATATAGGAATTATTACCCCTGCTTTTAGAGTAAAGAAAAATAAGGGCACAGAGTTAATGAATTTGCTACTCTCACTCAGCTAATACACGGTTCAAATCCAGATCTTACTTTCTTCAAAACTTGTTCTTTGGACTGTAGTGCCCTTTCCTAAAGACATTTAGTTTTCTTGGGTCTCAGTTATTCATGATGGAATAAGTGGAATCTACTTTCTACTTGACCAAAAATAAATACTTGTCACTTCTCATTAAAGACTGCAATTCTCTGGAGCAGTGTGTTCCCAGTTGTATTCCACAGGAAAATGGTCCCATGACATGCTACACAAATAAAAAGTCGCATATCATATCCCTTCAAAGAGATTTGCAGAGTACTAAAACAAAGCAAGGATTCTGAGTATCCCTACACCAAGGAAAGCTGATGAATTTTCTTTAGCCCAAAAAGTCTTTTGCCCATAAAAGTCTTCTGCCTACTATTCAGTATTGATTAACATCCAGGGAGATGGCACTTTATACACGGAATTACTGCTGTAGGACCTTCTGGGAGCAAGTGCTCTTTGACTCGATAAAACATCATTATATGAGACGTAAAACTAGCTCACTCTGCGATAGAGTTTGTTTGTTGTTCAAGCCCACTGGTACCCTCTTCAGTAGGAAGTAAACCAGAGGGCGATGAAAAGGCATGCAGTGTTGGCCTTGGAGAAAGTTCTTGGCTACAGTGAGTTTGGTTCCCTGAGGGAGGGGTAGCTAGAGTTGAGGGGCAAACAGGGTGTTCCTAAGGATAAACTTGCTTTCTTCACAATTTTACTTCAGGTCATTTGTAGGTGACTAAAGTATTTTTTTCAATTGCTGTTTTTTAAATTTGTATTGGAGTATACTTGATTTCGGAGAAGGCAATGGCACCCCACTCCAGTACTCTTGCCTGGAAAATCCCATGGACAGAGGAGCCTGGTAGGCTGCAGTCCATGGGGTCGCTAAGAGTCGGACACAACTGAGCGACCTCACTTTCACTTTTCACTTTCATGCACTGGAGAAGGAAATGGCGACCCACTCCAGTGTTCTTGCCTGGAGAATCCCAGGGACGGGGGAGCCTGGTGGGCTGCCATCTATGGGGTTGCACAGAGTCGGACATGACTGAAGCGACTTAGCAGCAGCAGCAGCAGCAGCATACTTGATTTACAATGTTGTATTAGTTTCTGTTGTACAGCAAAGTGAATCAGTTATATATATATATCCACTCTTCAGATTTTTTCCCCATATAGGTCATTAAAGAGTATTGAGTAGATCTCCCTGTGCTATACCATAGGTTCATACTAGTTATATATTTTATACAGTAGCATGTATATGCTAATCCCAATTTCCAATTTATCCCAGTGCCCTCCCCAACCCATAACTATAAGTTGGTTTTTTACATCTGTGACTATCTCTGTTGTATAAATAAGTTCATTTGTGTTTTGTAAGTTCATTTGTTCCTTTTCTTTAGATTCTACAGAGAAGTACATTTTAAAAAGAGAAAATAAGTCTGATACTAGTATTACATAGACTTTGGGTTCTAATTAGCTTGGTAAATTCTGGGGTGATCATGAGTTAGTCCCTCATAGAAAAATTACACATAATGCCCACTTCCCTTGTTGAACTGTGGAAAGAGGGTGTTGGCTAATGATAAATTCCATTGTATCTGGATTAACTTTTCCCAGGAGAGGATGATGGGAATTGTGTTATAATTCCCTGTAAAATGTCATAGGAGAAGAACAACATTTATGGGCCAGGGAATAATCTGAAGAATGCAGCATTGCAGAATGTGCCACGTATATTCATCCACCTCACTAGAACAGACTCAAATTCATTCCATTTTAAGGCTGAGTCTAGTCAAGGTTATGGTTTTTCTTGTGGTCATGTATGGATGTGAGAGTTGGACTGTGAAGAAGGCTGAGCACCGAAGAATTGATGCTTTTGAACTGTGGTGTTGGAGAAGACTCTTGAGAGTGCTTTGGACTGCAAGGAGATCCAACCAGTACATTCTGAAGGAGATCAGCGCTGGGATTTCTTTGGAAGGAATGATGCTAAAGCTGAAACTCCAGTACTTTGGCCACCTCATGTGAAGAGTTGACTCATTGGAAAAGACTCTGATGCTGGGAGGGATTGGGGGCAGGAGGAGAAGGGGACGACAGAGGATGAGATGGCTGGATGGCATCACTGACTCAATGGACGTCAGTCTGAGTGAACTCCGGGAGCTGGTGATGGACAGGGAGGCCTGGCGTGCTGCGATTCACGGGGTGGAAAAGAGTCGGACACAACTGAGTGACTGAACTGAACTGAATGTTCCACTGCATATATGTACCACTTTATCCATTCATCTGTTGATGGACATCTAGGTTGCTCCCATGTTCTGGTTGTTGTAAACAGTGCTGCAATGAACATTGGGCACATGTCTTTTTCAATTATGGTTTTCTCTGCATATATGCCCAGTAGTGGGATTGCTGGGTGATACGATAGTTTTATCCCCAGTTTTTAAAGAAATCTCCTTACTATTTCCCATAGTGGTTGTATCAATTTGTATATGTATGCCTGTGGCTGAATCATGTTGATGTATGGCAGAAATCAACATTGTAAAGCAATTATTCTCCAATTAAAAATAAATTAAAAAAAAAAAAGAAGAAGAAGAACAGGCTTCCAGTTCAACATGGTGGAGTAGAAGGACATGTGCTCTTCTCCTCCTGTGAGAGCACCAAAACTGCAACTAGCTTTTGAACAACCATGATAGGTTGATAGGAGGACACTGCTGCTGCTGCTAAGTCGCTTCAGTCATGTCCGACTCTGTGCGACCCCATAGACGGCAGCGCACCAGGCTCCCCCGTCCCTGGGATTCTCCAGGCAAGAACACCGGAGTGGGTTGCCATTTCCTTCTCCAATGCATGAAAGTGAAAAGTGAAAGTGAAGTCGCTCAGTCATGTCCGACTCTTAGCAACCCCATGGACTGTAGCCCACCAGGCTCCTCTGTCCATGGGACTTTCCAGGCAAGAGTACTGGAGTGGGTGCCATTGCCTTCTCCGAGGAGGACACTGGAACCCACCATAAAAAGATACCCCACACCCAAAGACAAAGAAGCAGCTACAGTTAGAAGGTAGGAGAGGCGCAATCATGATAAAATCAAATCCCATGCCTGCCGGGTGGGTGGCCCACAGACTGGAGAACCATAATATCAAAGAAGTTTCCACACTGTTGTGAAGGTTCTGAACCCCATGCCAGGCTTCCCAACCTGGGGATCCAACAAAGGGACTGGAAACCCCCAAGGTATCTGACCTTGAGAGCCAGCGGTATTTGATTATAGGACTTCCAGAGGACGGAGGGAAACAGAGACTCCAGTGCTGGAGAGCACAAACAAAATTTTGCACGCACCTAGAGGAGAGGAGCAGTGACCCCACAGGAGACTGAACCAACGATACCTGCTAGTGTTGGAGGGCCTTCTGTGGAGGTGTGGGTCGGCAAAGGCTCACCACAGGGATGGGGGCACTGGAAGGTCCCTCTTGCCATAAATCCTCTTGGAGTTTGCCATTAACCCTGCCATAGAGCCCATAGACCCCATGGCTAGGTCTCCTCCACCCAAACAAATACCAGGGATGGAGTGCAACCCCAATCATCAGCAGATAATTGGATTAAAGCTTTACTCAGCAAGGCTCTGCCCACCGGAGCAAGACCCAGTTTTTCCCATTGCCAGTTCCTCCCATCAAAAAGCTTATATAGGTCTCTTAGCCTCATCCATCAGAAGGAAGGCAGAAGAAGCAAGAAGAAGAATTTCACAGTGGCTAAACAAAAATCATATTACAGAAAGTTAATCATGTTGAAAAACAGAAAGTTGTGTCCCAAATGAAGGGACAAGATAAAACCCCAGAAAAATGACTGAGTGGAGATAGGCAACCTTCCAGAAAAAGAATTCAGAAAATGATAGTGAAAATGATCCAGAATCTCAGGTAAAGAATGGAGGCAAAGACTGAGAAGATGCAAGAAATATTTACCAAAGACCTGGAAGAACAAACAGAGATGAATAATACACTGCTGCTGCTGCTAAGTCGATTCAGTCGTGTCCGACTCTGTGCAACCCCATAGACAGCAGCCCACCAGGCTCCTCTGTCCCTGGGATTCTCCAGGCAAGAACACTGGAGGAAGGAATCAATAGCAGAATAACTGAGGCAGAAGAACAGATAGACGACCTGGAGGACAGATGGTGGAAATCACTGCCACAGAACAGAATATAGGAAAAAGAATGAAAAGAAACAAAGACAGCCTGAGAGACTTCTGGGACAACATTAAATGCACCAACATCTGCATTATAGGGGTCCTAAAAGGAGAAGAGAGAAAGGACCTGAGAAAATATTTGAAGAAATAATAGCTGAAAATTTCCTGAACACGGGAAAGGAAATAGTCATCCAAGTCTCCAGGAAGCACAGAGGGTCCCAGGCAGGATAAACCCAAGGAGGAACACACCAAGACACAGAGTAATCAAAGTGACAAAAATTAAGGACAGATAAATATTAAAAGAAACAACAGAAAAAATGACAAATAACATACAAGGGAACTCCCATCAGGCTATCAGCTGATTTCTCAACAGAAACTCTGCAAGGCAGAAGGGAATGGCACAATATATTTAAAGTGATGAAAGGGAAGACTCTACAACCAAGAATACTCTAGCCAGCAAGACTCTCCTTCAGATCTGATGGAGAAATCAAATGCTTTACAGACAAACAAAAGTTAAGAGAATTCTGTACAACCAAACCAGCTTTACAACAAATGCTAAAGGAACTTCTCTAGACAGGAAACACAAGAGAAGGAAAAGACCTACAGAAAATAACCCAAAACAAGAAAATGGTAATAGGATTATATATATCAATAATTACCTTAAATATAAATGGACTAAATGCACCAACCAAAAGACATAGACCAGCACGGTGGATGAGAACATGTGCATGTATGCACTTCCACATCACTCTGTCTGACCTCCCCCACCAAGTTGTATGTAATTATTTTATATTATTAAGTTAATCGTGTTCCCATTATGGCTTGCAATTGTAATTATCTTTTATATTTTGTCTGGCTATTTATTGTGAAACTGATAAACATCTTTTACTATTGTGATTATGTATTACTCAATACCATTGTATCATGATTGTTCAACAGAAAAATAACAGAACTCTTTATCATCAAAATGAGGATCTAATAGAAAAACCTGAAATTACTTTTTAAAATCCAGATGCATATCAGAATTATCTTGAAACATTTCTAAAAATACAAAGGCTCAGGTATTGCCTTTTTTCTCCAGAGCTCCACATGTTTCTAATGAGTAGTCATGTTTAAAAACAACTGGACTATATGATGATCTTTTACTTTTATCTAGTTTCACTTTTTCTATTTCATAGTCAGTGCTCTCATTTCACTTAGTTTATGTTCTCCAGTTTCTCCATCTTTTCTTTATGTTTTTTCTCAAACCTTTATCAAGTGTAGTAGTAAAGCTTTTCTATGCTACTGCTACTGCTAAGTTGCTTCAGTCATGTCTGACTCTGTGCGACCCCATAGATGGCAGCCCACCAGGCTCCACCATCCCTGGGATTCTCCAGGCAAGAACACTGGAGTGGGTTGCCATTTCCTTCTCCAATGCAGGAAAGTGAAAAAGGGAAGGGAAGTCACTCAGTCGTGTCCGACTCTGCGACCCCATGGACTGCAGCCCACCAGGCTCCTCCATCCATGGGATTTTCCAGGCAGGAGTGCTGGAGTGGGGTGCCATTGCCTTGAATTTTTGCCTAACTAAAAAAAATATGACATTTGATTCCACTCGTTTTCCTTAATATGAATAGAATGCTAGATTTCTAGTTAAAAAATAGATATGCAACAAGTGACAAAGGTTTACTGTATAGCATGGGGAACTATAGTCAATATCTTGTCATAACCTATGACAAAAAATAATTTCAAAAATAATATATATGTGTATTTGTATATTTTAATCACCTTACTTCACACCTGAAACATTATTTAAGTCAACTATACATCAAGAAGATATATATTTACAAAAAAATAAACATACAGTGGTCCCTCAAAAAAAAAGATTGTATGGCACTAGTGGTAAAGAACCTGCCTGCCAGTGCAAGAGACATAAGAGATGCTGGTTCCATCCCTGGGTCAAGAAGATCCCTTGGAGAAGAAAATGGCAACCCACTCCAGTATTTTTGCCTGGAAAAATTCTATGGACAGAGGAGCCTGGTGGGCTCCATACAGTCCATGGGGTTGCAAAGAGTCAGACATGACTGAAGCAACTTACCACTGAAATTACAAAGCATAGAGAGGGGAACACTCCACTGCTCACTATGGTTCATCACAACACCCAGAGTAGGAACATCTATCCCAGGTAACCTGTTCTTATTGGGGTAACTGCTATTATACTTTTCTATCTTGAGCCTGAGGGGACAGCACAGCATTAGGAAACTTGATTCCAGCCATTTATATTCCAAACATTCTTTAGTGCCGCTTCACTAGTAATGAAACCAGTATTTCAATATCCAGATATAGGTTTCATGCATCTCTCTCTCCCAATCAGCTATGAATTTGAGGGAATTAACTTCTGAACTTATCAAAGTAGCTTATTTGCATTCTCTTTTGATGCCCTTAACAGAAAGGACTGCATGAGGTCGCTTTTGGGTCTAACCCCACCTTCCCCACCAGGCACTTCATTTTATCACAGTCCTTGAAATTCACTCAAGATGGGAAAGAGCTTTTCCTCAACTTGTTTTCTTTGACTGATTTTGGCAGTCTTATTCTATGTTCTGGGAAGTTGGACAAGTAAAATAAAGTTACTTAACTAAAATGATATCTTGGTTCTGCCTACTATTTTTAGTAACATTGTTGGTTGTCGACTCATAGGCACCAAGAAAGGCTAAATATCCAACAACAAACTTTGTCTGCCCTAGAAGGTCAGAGATGGTGCCTGAATTCTATACTCTACCTCTGATGCCACTACTTAGTAGGCAGTGAGATATTTATTGAAGAAATGAAATAAAGGACTGTTATTAGGCACTCCTGGGCCAGTCAGTGGTAGGAATGTACTACTAATTATTATCAGTTAAGTCTTGCAATGTGGATAAGATCAGAGTCTACACATTCTGCCTGGTTCTCTTCTATTTTACCCTGAGGAGGCCTTCCTAGAGGATGAAGCCAGAAACATGCCATCACCTGTTACAGGAAAGTGAAGTGTTAGTCGCTCAGTCATGTTCAACTCTTTGTGACCCCATGGATTGTGGCCTGCCAGGTTCCTCTCTCCATAGGATTCTCCAGGCAAGAATACTGGAGTGGGTTGCCATTTCCTTCTCCAGGAGATCTTCTGGACCCAGGGATCAAACCTGGGTCTCCCACATTGCAGGCAGATTCTTTAACACCTGAGCCACCAGGAAAGCTACAGGACTTGACCTCAAATCCCACCATAGTCTCCTGAAGAGATAAGGTGGACAATATTTAAACAAGAAGACTATTTCTGCCTAGAAAGAGGTCACTTACATCCCCACTGATCCCTTCTGTTTAAGCTTGGTACTCTAAGGAAAATAGTTTGGGGTTTTTTCCTGATAGAGAGGGGGTTATAGGGGGAGGCAGAAGATAGTATTTTTTTTCCCCAAATGGGAGCCAACCCATGAATTATCTTACAGTACCAACTCCAGGGGAGAAAAAAAAATCAAAAGTGGACTGTGATGGTTAATTTTATGTGTCACCTTGACTGGGTCACAGGATACCCAGACATTTGGTTAAACATTATCCGGGATATGTCTGTGAGGATGTTTTTGGATGAGACGAACATTTCAGTCAGTAGATGGAGCAAAGCAGATCGCCCTCCCCAGTGTTAGCAGGCCCTATCCAACCTGTTGAAGGTCTGAATGGAACATATTCTGAGGAATGGAGAATTTACTCTTTGATCTGAGACATTGGACTTCTGCCCCAAGATTTAGGCTGAAACTGAGACCACCAGCTCCCTGGCTCTTCAGCTTGCAAATCTTGGGATCTCTGAGTCTCCATAATCAAATGAGGCAATTTCTTAATATCTTGTCTATTTATAACTATATTTATGTGTATATCTATACAGATAGGTTGATGGACCTCTCATTGGTTCTACTTTTCTGGAGAACCCTGAGGACTCCAAAGAGAACATTTCATAACAATGCAAATTGTTAAAATATTTTCAATAATTACAAGAAAAGCACCACTCTCCAGAACTATGGCTAGTTTATATAGATGTTCTTGACCCAGACCAAAGTTCCTGGTCCCTAAAAAGTTGACATTATTATTCTAGCAACTGAAGTGTTAACTAAAGTCTACCACTTAGCCTTAGAAGAAATCTGAAATAAACAAAGCATTAACTCTATTCTAGAGAATAATAACATTTCTTCAGATGACTGATTCAGCCCCAAATTTTCTTAGGAGTTTTGTCTAGAATCTTTACTAGGAGAACTAATTGTCAAATTCTCTGTAGTAAGAGGATTTGTGACAAGTATGCTGCTGCTGCTAAGTCGCTTCAGTCGTGTCCGATTCTATGTGACCCCATAGATGGCAGCCCCATCCCTTGGATTCTCCATGCAAGAACACTGGAGTGGGTTGCCATTTCCTTTTCCAATGCATGAAAGTGAAAAGTGAAAGTGAAGTCGCTCAGTCATGTCCAACTCTTAGTGACCCCATGGACTGCAGCCCACCAGGCTCCTCCATCCATGGGATTTTCCAGGCAAGAGTACTGGAGTGGGTTGCCATGGCCTTCTCCGTGTGACAGGTATACTGTTCAGGAAAAGAAAGGTCATTTATAAGGAACTTCCAATTCAAAGTGGATTCTGAAATTGAGGTCGTAATTCTTAGGAGTTGCCAGAGCACAGAGAACAGAAGGAAAATATCTATCTGCACAATGGAGATTAAAAGCAAAAGTGGGAAATGTCAGGGCCATGAGAGAGATTTCCTAAGTTTAGCTTTGGTCTTATGGGGAAATTGCATCTATGTATGAATAGAAATAAAAGGGAGAAGCTAAAGGATTAAAAATAAAATTAGATGTTATGTGTCAACCTGGGTGGGAGGGAGGTTGGGGGAGAATGGATACATGTACATGTATGGCTGAGTCCCTTCACTGTCTACCTGAAACTATCACAACAGTGTTAATCAGCTATACCCAAATGCAAAATGCTTTTGGTGCTAAAAATAGCAAAAAATAAATAAAAGAAATAAAAATAAAATTAGATTTTAAAATCTAACTAAAGATCTGCAATGGAAAAAAGATATGAAGCTTGAAAAGAAAGGTAGAAATAGTAAGTGTACAAGTATCAAAAATTACCGTTGAAGTTTTTTTTTTTTTTTTTTTAAACTTTACAAATTATATTAGTTTTGCCAAATATCAAAATGAATCCGCCACAGGTATACATGTGTTCCCCATCCTGAACCCTCCTCCCTCCTCCCTCCCCATACCATCCCTCTGGGTCGTCCCAGTGCACTAGCCCCAAGCATCCATTATCGTGCATCGAACCTGGACTGGCAACTCGTTTCATACATGATATTATACATGTTTCAATGCCATTCTCCCACATCTTTCCACCCTCTCCCTCTGCAACAGAGTCCATAAGACTGTTCTATACATCACTGTCTCTTTTGCTGTCTCGTACACAGGGTTATTGTTCGCATCTTTCTAAATTCCATATATATGTGTTAGTATACTGTATTGGTGTTTTTCTTTCTGGCTTACTTCACTCTGTATAATAGGCTCCAGTTTCATCCACCTCATTAGAACTGGTTCAAATGTATTCTTTTTAATGGCTGAGTAATACTCCATTGTGTATATGTACCACTGTTTCTTATCCATTCATCTGCTGATGGACATCTAGGTTGCTTCCATGTCCTGGCTATTATAAACAGTGCTGCGGTGAACATTGGGGTACACGTGTCTCTTTCAATTCTGGTTTCCTCAGTGTGTATGCCCAGCAGTGGGATTGCTGGATCATAAGGCAGTTCTATTTCCAGATTTTAAAGGAATCTCCACACTGTTCTCCATAGTTGCTGTACTAGTTTGCATTCCCACCAACAGTGTAAGAGGGTTCCCTTTTCTCCACACCCTCTCCAGCATTTATTGCTTGTAGACTTTTGGATGGCAGCCATTCTGACTGGTGTGAAATGGTACCTCATAGTGGTTTTGATTTGCATTTCTCTGATAATGAGTGATGTTGAGCATCTTTTCATGTGTTTGTTAGCCATCTCTATGTCTTCTTTGGAGAAATGTCTGTTTAGTTCTTTGGCCCATTTTTTGATTGGGTCATTTATTTTTCTGGAGTTGAGCTGTAGGAGTTGCTTGTATATTTCTGAGATTGTTTGTCAGTTGCTTCATTTGCTATTATTTTCTCCCATTCTGAAGGCTGCCTTTTCACCTTGCTAATAGTTTCCTTTGATGTGCAGAAGCTTTTAAGGTTAATTAGGTCCCATTTGTTTATTTTTGCTTTTATTTCCAATATTCTGGGAGGTGGGCCATAGAGGATCCTGCTGTGATGTATAGCAGAGAGTGTTTTGCCTATGTTCTCCTCTAGGAGTTTTATAGTTTCTGGTCTTACGTTTAGATCTTTAATCCATTTTGAGTTTATTTTTGTGTATGGTGTTAGAAAGTATTCTAGTTTCATTCTTTTACAAGTGGTTGACCAGATTTCCCAGCACCACTTGTTAAAGAGATTGTCTTTAATCCATTGTATATTCTTGCCTCCTTTGTCAAAGATAAGG
The DNA here is from genome assembly GCF_002263795.3 of Bos taurus. Lineage (NCBI taxonomy): Eukaryota > Metazoa > Chordata > Mammalia > Artiodactyla > Bovidae > Bos > Bos taurus. The sequence goes on from NC_037339.1 coordinate 17,418,582, forward strand.
TGTCCATATGTGTGTGGATTTATCTCTGGGCTTTCTATTTTGTTCCATTGATCTATATTTCTGTCTTTGTGCCAGTACCATACTGTCTTGATAACTGTGGCTTTGTAGTAGAGCCTGAAGTCAGGTAGGTTGATTCCTCTGGTTCCATTCTTCTTTCTCAATATAGCTTTGGCTATTCGAGGTTTTTTGTATTTCCATACAAATTGTGAAATTATTTGTTCTAGCTCTGTGAAGAATACCGTTGGTAGCTTGATAGGGATTGCATTGAATCTATAAATTGCTTTGGGTAGTATACTCATTTTCACTATATTGATTCTTCCAATCCATGAACATGGTATATTTCTCCATCTATTAGTGTCCTCTTTGATTTCTTTCACCAGTGTTTTATAGTTTTCTATGTATAGGTCTTTAGTTTCTTTAGGTAGATATATTCCTAAGTATTTTATTCTTTCCGTTTCAATGGTGAATGGAATTGTTTCCTTAATTTCTCTTTCTGTTTTCTCATTATTAGTGTATAGGAATGCAAGGGATTTCTGTGTGTTGATTTTATATCCTGCAACTTTACTATAATCATTGATTAGTTCTAGTAATTTTCTGGTGGAGTCTTTAGGGTTTTCTATGTAGAGGATTATGTCGTCTGCAAATAGAGTTTTACTTCTTCTTTTCCAATTTGGATTCCTTTTATTTCTTTTTCTGCTCTGATTGCTGTGGCCAAAACTTCCAAAACTATGTTGAATAGTAATGGTGAAAGTGGGCACCCTTGTCTTGTTCCTGACTTTAGAGGGAATGCTTTCAATTTTTCACCATTGAGGATGTTTGCTGTGGGTTTGTCATATATAGCTTTTATTATGTTGAGGTATGTTCCTTCTATTCCTGCTTTCTGGAGAGTTTTTATTATAAATGGATGTTGAATTTTGTCAAAGGCTTTCTCTGCATCTATTGAGATAATCATATGGTTTTTATTTTTCAATTTGTTAATGTGGTGTTATTACATTGATTGATTTGCGGATATTGAAGAATCCTTGCATCCCTGGGATAAAGCCCACTTGGTCATGGTATATGATCTTTTTAATGTGTTGTTGGATTCTTATTGCTAGAATTTTGTTAAGGATTTTTGCATCTATATTCATCAGTGATATTGGCCTGTAGTTTTCTTTTTTGTGTGTGGGATCTTTGTCAGGTTTTGGTATTAGGGTGATGGTGGCCTCATAGAATGAGTTTGGAAGTTTACCTTCCTCTGCAATTTTCTGGAAGCGTTTGAGCAGGATAGGTGTTAGCTCTTCTCTAAATTTTTGGTAGAATTCAGCTGTGAAGCCGTCTGGACCTGGGCTTTTGTTTGCTGGAAGATTTTTGATTACAGTTTCAATTTCCGTGCTTGTGATGGGTCTGTTAAGATTTTCTATTTCTTCCTGGTCCAGTTTTGGAAAGTTGTACTTTTCTAAGAATTTGTCCATTTCTTCCACGTTGTCCATTTTATTGGCATATAATTGTTGATAGTAGTCTCTTATGATCCTTTGTATTTCTGTGTTGTCTGTTGTGATCTCTCCATTTTCATTTCTAATTTTATTGATTTGATTTTTCTCCCTTTGTTTCTTGATGAGTCTGGCTAATGGTTTGTCAATTTTATTTATCCTTTCAAAGAACCAGCTTTTGGCTTTGTTGATTTTTGCTATGCTCTCTTTTGTTTCTTTTGCATTTATTTCTGCTCTAATTTTTAAGATTTCTTTCCTTCTTCTAACCCTGGGGTTCTTCATTTCTTCCTTTTCTAGTTGCTTTAGGTGTAGAGTTAGGTTATTTATTTGACTTATTTCTTGTTTCTTGAGGTATGCCTGTATTGCTATGAACTTTCCCCTTAGGACTGCTTTTACAGTGTCCCATAGATTTTGGGTTGTTGTGTTTTCATTTTCATTCGTTTATATGTAAATTTTGATTTCTTTTTTGATTTCTTCTGTGATTTGTTGGTTATTCAGCAGGGTGTTATTCATCCTCCATATGTTGGAATTTTTAATAGTTTTTCCCCTGTAATTGAAATCTAATCTTACTGCATTGTGGTCAGAAAATTTGCTTGGAATGATTTCTTTTTTTTGAATTTACCAAGGCTAGATTTATGGCCCAGGATGTGATCTATCCTGGAGAAGGTTCCATGTGCGCCTGAGAAAAAGGTGAAATTCATTGTTTTGGGATGAAATGTCCTATAGATATCAATTAGGTCTAACTGGTCTATTGTATCGTTTAAAGTTTGTGTTTCCTTGTTAATTTTCTGTTTAGTTGATCTATCCATAGGTGTGAGTGGGGTATTAAAGTCTCCCACTATTATTGTGTTATTGTTAATTTCTCCTTTCATACTTGTTAGCATTTGTCTTACATACTGTGGTGCTTCCGTGTTGGGTGCATATATATTTATAATTGTTATATCTTCTTCTTGGATTGATCCTTTGATCATTGTGTAGTGACCTTCTTTGTCTCTTTTCACAGCCTTTGTTTTAAAGTCTATTTTATCTGATATGAGTATTGCTACTCCTGCTTTCTTTTGGTCCCTATTTGCATGGAAAATCTTTTTCCAGCTCTTCACTTTCAGTCTGTATGTGTCCCCTGTTTTGAGGTGGGTCTCTTGTAGACAACATATGTAGGGGTCTTGTTTTTGTATCCATTCAGCCAGTCTTTGTCTTTTGGTTGGGGCATTCAACCCATTTATGTTTAAGGTAATTACTGATAAGTATGATCCCATTGCCATTTACTTTATTGTTTTGGGTTCGAATTTATACACTGTTTTTGTGTTTCCTGTCTAGAGAATATCCTTTAGTATTTGTTGGAGAGCTGGTTTGGTGGTGCTGAATTCTCTCAGCTTTTGCTTGTCTGAAAAGCTTTTGATTTCTCCTTCATACTTGAATGAGATCCTTGCTGGGTACAATAATCTGGGCTGTAGGTTATTTTCTTTCATCATTTTAAGTATGTCTTGCCATTCCCTCCTGGCTTGAAGAGTTTCTATTGAAAGATCAGCTGTTATCCTTATGGGAATTTCCTTGTGTGTTATTTGTTGTTTTTCCCTTTCTGCTTTTAATATTTGTTCATGTCTGACTCTTTGCGACCTCATGGCCTGCAGCCCCGCCAGGTTCCTCTGTCCATGGAATTCTCCAGGCAAGAACACTGGTTTGGGTAGTTGTTCCCTTCTCCAGGGTATCTCCCTCACCCAGGGATTGAACCCAGGTCTCCTACATTGCAGGCAGATTCTTTACCATCTGAACTACCAGAGAAGCCCTTAAAATCTGAGAACCCCTAATATCATTGCATCTTGACTTATTCTAATATGCTCTAATTTCTGATCTGTTCATGCCGATGCTTTTAATCTAGGAGCACATTTTTGATAAACGGTGGAACTTTAAAAATTCAATATTCCTGCATAAAAAGCCTTTCTAGCCCACATTTAAAGAAGTACGTTCATTGCCAGAAAAGCAATAATTCTACAGAAGCTGATCCCCCTCCTGGTTGCTCTTTATTACAACCTTTCATGGGTTTGGCTCTATCTTAAGACTTAGTTTAGTAACCCTCACACTCACTCAGCTTTAATGATCAGCATCCATGTGAGCCCTGGACAAGCTCAATGGGGAACTGTCCTTTGAAAACTGGAGAAATCTTTCTTGTAAGTGTGTACTGTTTTCTGCGATGGATAGTAGTAGAAAGGATTCATTTTAAAGAAAGATACATTAACCTGTGTAAAGGTTCAGAGATCTCCTCTACCACTGATGTGTTCTGGGACCACAGGCAGCCGTTTTATTCTCTGACCATTCTTAATTTGAAAAAGTGGAGGGTTGGTCTTAAGAACTGCTAAGACCCCTTCCAATATCAACAAAAAAACTTTTTTTCTGTAAAAGTTAAAAATTGATTTAATTTATACCTATTATTTCTGGTAGAAAAGAAGTAATTCTCATATATTTCAAAGTTAAAAATCAGCCCAGAGAATACAAGTATTTAGCCCATATTTAAAATTGAGATCTGCAAAGCATTTTGATGCCTTAGAGGAAGTTTGGGATTCCAAACACTTCCATACTGTAAACGCAGATCTATGCCTTTTGAGAGATGCGAGGAACTGCCAAGATTACAATCTGTGCAAAAACAAATTGGTAAAACAGCATTTGACAAGCAATTTCCTTTCTATAAGTGAGCCTTCATCTTAACTACTTTTACTTAGAAAACATCTTAAAGAACATCCATTGCAATATTACTGCCTATATAATTATGAACAACATCTCGACCCCTTTACACTACATATTTTTAAAGAACCTAGATTCTATATTCCAAGAATCTCACAGATTCTTTTGCCAAAGTCATTTTAGGAACTCTGTGATACCCTATTCCACAAACCATATGCCACAGTACTATAAAAATCCTAATCAGATCATCATTCATTCTTGTGCCATAACCCCAACAAGGCATTATAAAAACATGGATAGGAGGAGGATCTGGAATTATCCTAGGTGATAATATTAGCATTTTAGATTTCATTCATTATCAAGAATTACCCAAGATTTCACTCAAATTCTATAGAAGGCAACTTAAATCTTGAATTCTTTTCACTGTTGGCTGGAAAATTCACTGTGGGACAAAGACTAAAAAGGCCATTTATTTTGAAAGTAAGAAAAAACTGACTTTCCATTGAAAGCCTCTCCTCCTTAAGTTTAAAAAATGATGACATTTGTATAAACTACTATAAATCATTGAATTCCAGACTAATTTAAACCTAAATTATTATTATGCTTTCTTAAAATAATTTGTTTCAAACTAAACCTTTCTATCTCTAAAAATGTCAGCAGTAGCAGATCTAGGGCTCTGTAACCATTTCTCCTCGTACAACTGACTTCACCCTCTCTCGTTTCTGTAAACTTCCTTATGGAAAGTGGGAGCAGGAGCAATAAACAAGCCTGTTACAGCTGCCTCATTAACATCTCAAGTCATTATCCAGAGAGTACAGAGTTATGGAAACCTTCCATCTTAGATTGTGAAGGGACTTGGGTTTTAATTCACACCTGTGCATATTTCAGTAAAGCAAACAAATTCAGATTAGTCTATGCCAAGGTTTGGATTGTACAGGTAGATGGGATTTACTGTGTCATGTATCATCTATCCAGCAGTCACTCTTTCTGTCAACTCTGCCTGTGTGTGGCCAATGTGCAACAGGTCATAGGCCCAAAGAGGAGTATGCAAGGGAGACAAACATAACGGTTACTGTATCATGATTAAAAGTCATACTTGGTTTTTATTCTGCATTGAAAGAGAGGTAGTTTAGGGAGGCAAGTATCACATATGACGTCAAAGGAGGTGAGTTCAGATTCCTGCTCTGCAACTTAGTGACCATGTGACTTTGAGATGATCATTTAATTTCCCTGAAATTACTTCTCCATCTGTTAAAATTGGTCATGCCGGCAGAAGCACAGACACACAGATCAATGGATCAGAATGGAGAGTTCAAACTACATCCATACAAACGCAGCCAACTGGTCTATGACGAGGGAGCAAAAGCAATCCAGTGGAGGAACAACAGTCGTTGTCATTTCAAGCAATGGTGCTGAACAACTGGACATCCACAAACAGAGAAATAAACCTAGACACGTTCCTTACACATTATACAAGTTTAACTGAAACTAGGCCACACACCTAAGTGTAAAAAGCAAAACTCCAAAATTTCCAGAAGAAAACATAGAAGAAAAATCTATATGATCTTGCCATTTTTTTTAACTTTTTATTTTGTATTGGAGCTTCCCTCATAGCTCAGTCAGTAAAGAATCTGCCTGCAATGCAGGAGACCCAGGTTCGATTCCTGGGTCGGGAAGATCCCCTGGAGAAGGAAATGGCAACCCACTCCAATATTCTTGTCTGGAAAATCCCATGGACAGAGGAGCCTGGCGGGATGCAATCCATGGGGTCACAAGAGTCGGACACGACTTAGCGACTAAACCACCACCATAGCCGATTAATAATGTTGTAATAGCTTCAGATGAACAGCGAAGGGACTCAGCCATACATATATACATATCCATTCTCTCCCAAACTCCCCTCCCATCCAGGCTGCCACCTATTATTGAGCAGAGATCCATGTGCTATACAGTAGGTCCTTGTTGGTTATCCAGTTTAGACAAAGCAATGTGTACATGTCCATCCCAAACTCCCTAACTTTTGATAATTCAACATTGAAAGCATGATCAATCCATGGGGGAAAAAAGGTAAATGTGACTTTACTAAAATTAAAGCCTTCTTTCTGCTCTGCAAAAGACACGCTCAAGAGACTGAAAAGACAAACCATACAGTGGTAGAAAATATTCACCAAAAACATCTCTAATGAAAAGACTTATCTAAAATAAAAAGTTGGACATAATAAAATTTAACCTGCATTGATGTTAGATGAGGTGCTAATTGTAAAAGTTCTTTACATACAATTGGAATTTAAAAGATTTCCTTAATCCAAAAGCACATTTAAAAGGTTATATTGCAAATAGATATTTAATTTTCTAAGTGCTTCATACACAGGCTCATGAGAAACACTTCCTGGTAATAACATTTGTGAATTTTATTTCATTGTCTTGCTCAGCTCACCATTAATTCTTAAAAAAAGGAAACAACCCCAAAGAATTCCCAATTTACCACATGTCTGATCCTGTATCTAAGAGGAATAAATTTATAATGATTCATACTTTCTGGGAAAGAGAAAATGACCATTATAAATGCTTATCAAAAAGATGTTTAAGATTATACACAAAAAGCATTCCTTGGATCTAGGAACATAGCAAATTGTTTCACAACTTGAAGAAATTTAAATCGCACAATCTTTAAATTATATTAAAAATATTCAGTATGTTAACATCTTTTAGTCTCTAAGTAGTAAGCTTTATTCTTATTATTTTGTTAATATCTTATTTTTTACAGTAAGATGGGTTTCAAAGTGTTCTGTTTCATTGACTTCAATTAACACAGGCTGATTGATTGATGTGAAGGAGCCTAATCTACTCAGTTACATCCTTCTCTAAACACCAATCACTGATTCAGTTAGAATCAGTCCTGGGCAGACTGGAGCCCTACTTTTTAATATGTCTTTGCTCTCTCCCCGGCTGAAGCACAGTTTCAATGACTATAATAAATTTGTCTCACATTTTGTCAAAAACTTTCAGGCAAAGTCCAGGAGACAATTAAACCCAGATAGGTTTATAAAAGAAGAAATCATGGGACTTCCCCGATGGTTCAGTGGCTAAGACTCTGTGTGTCCCACTGCAGGGAACCTGGGTGGATCCCTGGTCAGGGAACTAGATCCCATGTGCCAACTAAGACCTGGTATAGCCAAATAAACAAATATTTTTAGAAAGAAGAAATTATGGACCCACACCATGAGAGGGAAACTGAAACAGGTATCTAAAACAATGGAGTAACAATAGGAAACCACTTAAAACGAGGCTATTGCGTTGAATATACACTGTATCTACTGAGGCTACCCAGACTTGAATAGTGTCAACCAGAAAAATTAGAAGAAAAGAGCTTATCTGGGGTTATAAGACTGCAATTTGGGAGACAGATTCAGGTAAACTCAAAAGAGTACCCCAGAGAAGAAAGTTTAGTTCAGTTCAGTTGCTCAGTCATATCCAACGCTTTGCAACCCCATGAACCACAGCATGCCAAGCCTCCCTGTCCATCACCAACTCCCTGACTCCACCCAAATCCATGTCCATCGAGTCGGTGATGCCATCCAAACATCTCATCCTCTGTTGTCCCCTTCTCCTCCTGCCCTCAATCTTTCCCAGCATCAGGGTCTTTTCAAAAGAGTCAGCTCTTCACATCAGGTGGCCAAAGTACTGGAGTTTCAGCTTTAGCATCAGTCCTTCCAATGAACACTCAGGACTGATCTCCTTTAAGATGGACTGGTTGGATCTCCTTGCAGTCCAAGGGACTCTCAAGAGTGTTCTCCAACACCACAGTTCAAAAGCATCAATTCTTCGGTGCTCAGCTTTCTTTATAGTCCAACTCTCACACCCATACATGACTACTGGAAAAACCATAGCCTTGACTAGACGGATCTTTGTTGGCAAAGAAATGTCTCTGCTTTTTAATATGCTGTCTAGGTTGGTCATAACTTTCCTTCCAAGGAGTAAGCGTCTTTAAGTTTCATTGGTGCAATCACCAACTGCAGTGATTTTGGAGCCCAGAAAAATAAAGTCTGACACTGTTTCCCCTTCTATTTGCAATGAAGTGATGGGACCAGATGCCATGATCTTAGTTTTCTGAGTGTTGAGCTTTAAGCCAACTTTTTCACTCTCCTCTTTCACTTTCAACAAGAGGCTCTTCAGTTCCTCTTCACTTTCTGTCAAAAGGGTCGTGTAATCTGCATATCTGAGGTTATTGATATTTCTCCCGGCAACCTTGATTCCAGCTTGTGCTTCCTCCAGCCCAGCATTTCTCATGATGTACTCTGGGGGCCATATAAAGGCAAACCCCATTAGGCTGTACTCTGACACAAGAAAGTAAATATCTGTCCATATTACGGGATAGGCTATCATGAGGCATTGAGGGCAAGGGTCCCATCAGGTTCTTGGGTTCCTAGAACATTGTGAAGATGTTCTGGTTGCCTGTGCTATGACAATTCATGGCCAAAAGTTCAGATTTCATCCGAGCTGAGAAGTGCATCAGTTGCACAGCTCCACTGAAGAGCACTGTCTTAGCAATATCAACCCCATTTTGATTCTCCTTTCAGGATAGGAAATGTGTTAAGAAACCATCTGGTTGCAGCTGGCAACACTGGAGTTCAGGCCTTAAAGCAGTAAAGCATATGGAGGATGACTCGGCAGATGGTCCTCAGTGGGCAAGAGGCAGGAAGGAAATTACCACAACAATGACCAAGTGCTTACACACCCTACAGCTAGAACAGAAAGCCCATTTCAGCACACAAAGAAGGAAGGGGATGGAAAGAAAGGAGCAAGTAAGTCGACGAAGGCACAACAGGGCTTGCTCACAGTGCTCTTCGTCTCAAGCAACGTAACCCGACCTTTCTCATCGTAAGAGATCTCTAATGCCCCTGTCTGCTGCAGCATTTGCTAAATCTAGAACCCTTCCTTTAAAAATTGTGAGATCACCTGCTTCTCATCCAGCAGCTGTAAGGAAAACTCTGAACTTGTTAGCAGCAGAAACTGAGAAAAGGAGGGGTTGAAAGTGACCTCCTTGAATCAAGATTGATCCCAAAGTGGTCTGAAATTTATACTAAGGACGTGTACCTGCTCATCCTTTACCTAAAGTTGCCCACATGGACTGAAGTAACAGTGTCTATTCTGGAAAAGATCTCGGGTGGGAATTTGTCTCTTTGCACTCTGATGAGCATTCTAGATCTGGATCCTGGGTGGATTTATTCTTTCCTCTTCCTCTAGTTACTCCCGGTCACGATACTGTCCAGCAGAGGAGATGAAGTTTAAACAGTGCTTTCTTTCCCACCAGATGATTGTGGGAACTGAAGATGCTCTAAATATAATCAGCATCTCACCCAGCTCTAGGAGGAAAGAGTTCTGTTAGATCTGGCTACATCACACCATAAGAAGAGCATCCTCCATATGCTAACGTGCCATAACCTGTGAGCTGCTGTCAGCTTTTGCACTGCAGGCTTTTCAGTGTAACTGCATGTAACACTTTATTTATAGTAATGAAAAAGTACTTAAAATCCAATTCCATCATTGGAGATTGCCTGTCTCTAAACAGATGTAGAATAATTAGAAAGAAATCTCTTTTACTCTGGCATTATCAGCATGATCTATTTCAATATCCTCCAAGCAGTTCCTCTGTTAAACAACTCGCCTATATCAGATACATTAGCCTAATACACCTTTCGTGTGGCTTAATGGGAAACTGAAATGTAGTTCCCATGCATTTGTCTTTCTTTTTATGATCCAAATAATTTATTCATGAACAATATGTTTCTATAAATTTCCTTTGTCAAGAAGTGGTTCTGTTGAGCAAAGTTCCTTGTTGAGAACATCCCTTGAGGTGTTTACTGGCAGGCAGAGGGTAAAAGGATTGTATTTTCAGTGTGGGTAAGAAAAGTGTGGCTTTATGAATCTATATTGTTTACTGACTGCATCAAGCTTTGGATAATATATAAATGAAAGAACTACAACTTGGAAATCCATCATACCTGAGAAATCTCTGGTCAACATCCATTCATTGAGAGCAAATAGGAATAGCATATATAATGGAAACATCCTTCATTCATCCTTCATGTTATTATTACCCTAAACTATTTCCTTCTGAAGCAACCCCTAGTTTATCAATATAGAATACTGATAGAAATCTTTCTCTTTGAAAATGGAATGATTGCTACACCCCATGAGCTAACACCACACATGATACCAATTACAAATGAGACTATTTTTGCACAAAGGAAAATTCTTGCTCTACTTTGCAGTTTAAAAAAACAATTGCTCTAAGTTTGAATTCCTGGGGTTATAAAAAATCTTTGAAAATGTATATTAATAACTTCAGTGTTATATCAATGTATTTTTCAACCTCTAATGTAACTAGCAAAATTGAAAACACTTTCAGTACTAAAAGCAGTGGATGAGCCATATCATTTACATCATATCTCCCCAGCCCAGGAGGAAGTCTAGTAAGAGAGGGGGTGAATGACTTAGGTAAGGTCACATGGCAAGTGGCCAGCACCATCTCCCTCCCCACCCACGAGTTTCCAGTCCATTTCTCAGTTGACTGATCCATCACGCACCTGAGCAGAGAAGGCATGAGAATGATGGATGGCCAGGCCAAGGCAGACGCCAAGTGCCATGCAGGAGGCGGCTCTCTTCCGCAGAGGTGGCTGGCTGGGTCAGGCAGATATCTCACTCTGAAAAAAACTGCCATTCAGAGTCTCCTTCCACAAGGAAACAGAGTTGGAAGCCAAGTGTTCCTCTGCTTCTTCAGTCAGACCTTTACCAAACATTTATTAGTTGGCAACTCTTGGCTGGGCGCCCATAACTACAGGGCTAGGGGAATAGTTTGGAGTCAGATATGGGCTGAACTGTGTCCCACACAAAGTCCATATGTAGAAATCCCTAGTACCTCAGAGTATGACTGCTTTGGAGGTCAGGTTCTTTAAAGAGGTGATTACGGCTAAATGAGGTCATGAGGGAGTGCCTTATCCAATATGACTGATGTCCTTATAAAAAGAGGACAGCGGGACACAGATGTGTGTGCAAACAGAGGAAAGACGTGAAACACAGGTGGTACCAAGTGGCCACCTACCAGCCAAGGAAAGAGGACTCCAAAAGAACCCAACTTTCCAACAACTTGATCTTGGATTTCTAGCCTCCAAAACTGTGAGAAAATAAATTTCTGTTGCTTAAGATCCCCAGGCTGTGGCATTTTCTCAAGGCAGACTGGAAACTAATCCAGGTTACAAGGATGAACACGAGATCACCACTGCCATTAAGGAGCTCACTGTCCATCAGGACAGAGTGGTGTGGCTCCTTATATGAGAATGCTGGAGTTCTGGGGTGCAGAGAGGAGAAGCCAACTGCTCTTTCTTGGGGACTACGGATGTCTTCACAAAGAAGGGGGAGATTAAGCTGAGCAGCTGAAGATTAGAGTAGTTGACCCCAGAAAAGAAGAGGAGAAAACTATTCCAGGTAGAGAGAACAGGATGGGCGCAACGCTCAACGCGTGGAAACACACAGTGTTTCCTGAGAAGCAGCAACTGTGTGGCCCGCACGGTGCCCAGATGGGGAGTATGGAGATGAGGCTGGAGAGCAAAGATGGAGTAAAACATTCAAGCGAGTAGAGGGGTACAATAAGGAGTCTGAATTTCATTCTGAGATAATTAGGGATTTCTATGCAAGGAAACAGAATTATCTGATCTGTATTTTATGATCTAACGACAGGGTATAAGAAATGTAGAAGAGAGACGATGCCCAAGCCAGAGAGACAAGTTAGCGGATGAGTGCTACAGCCCAGACAGAAATGTCCAGTTTTCCAGGGAAGCGGCAACAGAAATGGAGGTGCAGAGAAAGAAGGACAGCAGCGGAAAATTCAAGAGTAAAAGAATTTATTAAATGCCTGCAATTTCTACTGCCTAATCTCTGAGACTCTCTCTAAGGAAGATGCTGAAATCAGTAGGACTAGGAATCAAAGTAGAAGCAAGGATCAGAGGTCTTGTGGGTCCAAACCTCAAACAACCCCCCTTGCTGATCCAATAAATGCTGTATATTTGGCCCTGCCCTCTGGGCCCATGGAAGGTATGGGGACAAATCAGAAAGAGTAGAAAGAAACCATGTTTGCACAAGGAGAACTTTCACATGTAAGTCAAAGTGCATAAAGGCTAGAACAATGTCATGAATTCCCTCCCCCTGAGACCTACCGAAACCATTTCTTAGGAAACTTATATTCATGCATAATGTGTCCAGGGCATTCTAAACTGCAAATGGAAACACACTGAAAAGACTGCACCAGCCACAGCCCATGATCTCTACACCCTTCAGAGTCTCGGGGTGAGTATCTGGCTCCAAGAGAGGCCCGTCCAATAAGACCAGAGGCCGAACCAGCAAGGTAAGGGGCTACCCAGGTAGCGCTAGTGGCAAAGAACCCACCTGCCAATGCAGGAGACATAAGAGACAAGGGTTTGGCCCCTGGGTCAGGAAGATCCCCTGGAGAAGGGCATGGAAACCCATTCCAGTATTTTTGTCTGGAGACTCCCATGGACAGAGGAGCCTGGCGGGCTACAATCTATAGGGTCACAAAGAGTTGGACACAATTGCATGACTGACTCAGTGGACATGAATCTAAGCAGACTCTGGGATATAAAGGATGGGGAAGCCTGACGTGCTGCAGTCCATGGGGTCATAAAATGATAAAACATCACACGTGACTTAGCAACTGAACAACAATGAACACAAGAGAATGAACACGAATGAAGGCAAAAGCATTGGAACCTTGAACTGAGGAAGAAGCACCAGGAAGTCAGCGTGGAAAATGATGGAGCCACTGAATGTAGCAATCAAGCTGAGGAAGCACCTGCTGACGTCTGTGCAAACCCTCAGCCTCTGGTTTCCCCTCCTTCCTTTTCCAACTTGCACGTATTTCCCTATACTTCCTTCCCAGATGAGAATTAAGTGGGTGAAGTGATCCTTGCTGGTTTTCCTTTCTCTGCCCTACGTATAACCTTAAGACATCCAACATTTTGAAACCTCTCCACAACAGCACAAGACTAGGGATGAAGACTAGAGCAGTCAGGGGAGTGAGGGGGTCTGATCCAGGGGTGTACACAGCCTCCTTCAGGGGGAACAGAAGCAGGGCTTTGCTTCCAGGTTGGAGATGGGGCTTAGCCCTCCTTCCCAACCACAGCAAGCAGTAGTACTGACGGACTTCCTCCCAGATAAACCAGAGTGAAGGCGAATATTTTGGCATCAGAATCTTGAGGGGAGAGAGTTTACAACTTGGCACATAATAAAGAGGGATGGCCATCCTCACAACCCCATTCTAAAATGGAAACTCTGTCTTCTGTAACACACCAGGATCAAAAATCTATATTCCCATCCCCTCTGGCAGTTAGTTCCTGTCTCAGACACCCCACCCTAGGTAAGTGAAGCTCTTCTTCATCCTTATTGTCTTGAAAATATACTTTCCAACCCTTGGTCTCCTGCTTCACATATGGTCATAGGACATCATCAGAAATTTCTTCCCTGCGAGTATTGAGCAAATAGAAGTTCAACACGCCCACGTGTGCAAGTGCCCGCAGTCAATACACGATGCTTGGCTGGTCTCCTAAGCAGGTGTGTCTGGCTGAACCAGTTGGCCATGGTCTAGGCTTCCACTGTTCGGCAGCATCCATAGTACACCTGCCTTAACTTATATTTAAGCTTTTTATTTTGTATTGGGGTATAGCCAATTAACAAACAATACTGTGATAGTTTCAGGTGAACAGGAAAGGGCCTCAGCCATACATATACATGTATCCATTCTCTCCAAACTCCCCTCCCACCCAGATTGCCACATAACATTGCAGAGTTCCCTGTGCTCTACAGTACATTCTTATTGGTTATCCATTTTAAATATAGCAGTGTGTACATGTACTCATCCTCTGCAATACCCCACACACTGTCTGTGGAGTGTATTTCTCTCTAAATATATTTTTTAGGACCATGATGCTCCAAATTGCAGTCCAAAAACATCTCTTCTAATAAGCTGAACTACTATAGCCTGAAGTTTCAAGCAGTTGACTTTTTGATGCACGGAATTTAAAGCCACTGCTAGACTGGAGAGGTGTCTGTGCTCCAGAAAGGTCACTGCCATGAATCTGAATTATCTGGGAGTTAGGCATAGGGCTGTTCCTGGTCATCACTGTGCCATTGCTTTACTCCAATGTTCACACACATGTGAAACCAGGGTAACTTCAGAGAGGTGGGTAAGATATAAAAAGGCAGCAAGTCACTGTGAGTTATGAGGAAGAGGAAAAAAAAAATAGAGAAGAGGCACTGTTTCCAGGCCTACAATTTCAGTTCCAACATAACCTCTTTTATTCAGAAGTGCCAGCTGCACCCCATCCTTCCTCACACCTTCTAGACTCATGGCTCAATCCTTTGTCTCTAACCAACATGGAGTCTTAGGAAATTACCCTTCCTTGGAAAATTCTGCAGTCTGCTTTAGTTACTGCATATTAAGCTTGATTTTTAGGAAAATGAGGAGAGCAAGCTGGTTAATTGGTGGTCACCTTAAATCTCTTCCATGGGAAATAACCAAGAGGATATTAACATTTTTAAATTTGTCTAAACTTTGAGACATATTCTAACTGTAGGTCCCCAATTTCCTTGTTCTTATGGCATTTACTTTGCAACCCCATGGACTGCAGCCTGCAAGGCTCCTCTGTCCATGGAATTTTCCAGGCAAGAATACTGGAGTGAATTATAATTTCCTTCTCCAGGGGATCTTCCCAGCCCAGGGATAGAATCTGCATCTCCTGCATTGGCAGCTGAATTTTTTTTACCACTGAGCTACCCGGGAAGCCCTGACTCTTGTTAGTTTTATAATCCAGGAACATCTTTCTCAAGGAATGGGATTCATCCCTTTGAAATGTAACCATGAAGAAAACAAAGACCCCTATCAGCGTCTGTGGAAGGGCAGGGAATATAACTTTGGTGATCCACAAATAGCAGGTACAGATGGCCTCATCACACCGAGAAACCAGCCCCTTCATGACCTCCAGAACTTTCCTAGTGACTCACTCCAACACTTAAAAACTCCCTCACCTTTTGTGTTAGTGGAATTGAGTTCAATCTCTGTCTCTTAGGGCAACTGTCCTGACCCTTACTGCAAAACTCTTGAGAGAGACTGGAGCAGAATCCATTAAACATCTCACTGAGAATCCAGAGTGTGAATCCAGTGGATCTATTCCCCGAATTTTATATGACCATAAATGAATTTATTTAAAGCAAAAAGTTGGTCAAAAGCTAGATGTTAAGTCTACTTCCTGAATATGTTTTAGCCCGGAAAGTAGACTGAGAAGACCTGAGTGTCTTATGAGAACTTTCTAAATATATATATATATAAATCAATAACTAATAAAGTACTGTATAGTACAAAGAACTCTGCTCAGTACTAAGTTTACATGGGAATAGAATCTAAACAAGAGTGGATATATGCATATGTATAGCTGATTCATTTTGCTGTACAGCAGAAACTAATACAACATTGTAAATCAACTATACTCCAATAATTTTTTTAAAAGAACTTTCTATAAACTGGGCACCAGGTCCTTGCAGTACTAAACAGATAGGGGCAACTTTCATTTCAGTCAGTCTGTATTTTTAAATGTGAAAATGCCTTAGACACGAAAGTAAACATAGATGAGTTTGCTTGAAATATATATGATGACACATGCTTGAAAAATGACTGTAACTTTAACTAAGATTTAAAAATTTGTGCTATACAACATAATAAAGGCCATCTATGACAAACTCATAGCTAAATAATGATGAAAAGCTTAAAGCTTTTCCACTAAGATCAGGAACAAGACAAGGGTGCCCATTATTGCCACTTTTATTCAACATAGTATTAGAAGTTCTAGCCACAGTAATTCAAGAAGAAAAGGAGGCATCCGTGCTGGAAGAGAAGTAAAATTGCCAATATATGCAAATGACACAATACTACATACAAAAAATCATAAAGACTCCACCAAAAAACTGTTAGAACTGATAAATTCAGTAGAGTACAAAATTGATAGACAGAAATCTTTCAGTCTATACACTAATAACAAACTACCAGAAAGAGAAATTAAGAAAACAATTCCATTTATCAAAAAGAATAAAATACCCAGGAATATATTTAACCAAGGAGATAAAAGAATTGTACTCTAAAAACTGTAAGACACTGATGAAAGAAGCTGAAGACAACACAAATGGAAAGATAAGCCAAGTTCATGAAGAGAAAGCATTATTATGGCTAAAACCCTCATACTACCCAAAGCAATCTACAGTTTCAATGCAATCCTTATCAAAATGTGAACGGTATTCTTCACAAAAATAAAACAGATAATTCTAAGACATAAAGATGGCCAAAAAGACATGGAAAAATGCCTAGCGTCTCTAGTCATCAGGGAAATGCAAATCAAAACCACGACGACATAGCATCTCATTCAGAATGGCTGTTTCAGAAAAGAAAGATATATCAAGTCCTGGCGAGAATGTGGAGAAAGGGAAACCTAATGCATGGTTAATGGAAATGTACATTGGTGCAGTCACTATGGAAAACAGAATCGGTTTTCCTAGAACATTAAAAATAGAAGAATTACTACACATTCCAGCAGTTCCACTTCTGGGTATATATCCAAAGAACATGAAAACACTAATGTGAAAAGATGTCTGCATTTTTACATTCGTATCGCATTATTTGCAACAGCCAAGATACCGAAGCACCCTAAGTGGTCCATCAATAGATGAATAAAGATGATGCGGCAAGCTTATATATTGAATATATATACATATACCCATTAAAAAGAATAAAGTCTTGCCATTTGTGACAGCATTACAGTATGGACCTAGACAGTATTATGCTAAGTGAAATAAGTTAGATAGCATAGGAAATATAGTCGATAATACTGTAATAACTTTGGATGTGAAAGTTGGACTGTGAAGAAAGCTGAGCGCCGAAGAATTGATGCTTTTGAACTGTGGTATTGGAGAAGACTCTTGAGAGTCTTGGACTGCAAGGAGATCCAACCAGTCCATTCTAAAGGAGGTCAGTCCAGGGTGCTCTTTGGAAGGAATGATGCTAAAGCTGAAACTCCAGTACTTTGGCCACCTCATGGGAAGAGTTGACTCATTGGAAAAGACTCTGATGCTGGGAGGGGTTGGGGGCAGGAAGAGAAGGGGACGACAGAGGATGAGATGGCTGGATGGCATCACCGACTCGAAGGACATGAGTTTGTGTGAACTCTGGGAGTTGGTGATGGCCAGGGAGGCCTGGCATGCTGCGATTCATGGGGTCGCAGAGTCGGACACGACTGAGCGACTGAACTGACTGTATGGTGACAGATGATACATCGTGATGGTCAATTTAAAATGTACAGAAATGTCGAATTACTATGTTATACACTTGAAACTAACAATATTGCATGGCAACCATACTTAAAATTTTTTTAAATGGGAAAAAATTCAACCATTCAATATTTATTGATTTCATATTATAGAGCCTAACTTCCTTATCTTTTTTAATTTTTTAATCAAATATCTGATTGACCTTTATTTTTCTACTGCAGTTTTGATGTATTACAATGTAGCTTTCCTGACCTAACTACTGTAAAATTTGAAGGCTTTCTTGTACCAGCATACATGCAGCTTAGTCCAGTCAAATAAGACCAATAACTCTTTAGTGAGCCCTTCTGCTATTCTGTAGACCCTTATTGCCCTAGATGAGGATAGAAAACTTCACATGAAACTTCCTTTTTTATATCATCTAGTTTAATTTGACACAGTAAAGGGCATATTACTAAACGCTTCCTAAGGAAAAGGAGATTATGCAGGAGAAAGCTAGATCCCCATGAATTATTAAATCCTCCAGTGGTCACTTTGCTTTCATCATTTCACCTTTAAAGAAAGGCTGTAACATTTACAAACCATTGTGTGACTAACATGCATAAGAACACAGCCTGGCTATTTACAGTAGCAAATTGCCTTGAGAGAGAGGAGTGAAATTCCCTCTCCCATTAAAATGCTCAGAAGCAATTAACTGTGTGGTATATAGTGTAATCTAAGGAAGATTATAAAGGAAAATAAGAATTATGTTCAAACTGAATTGAGTCCTAAGTAGAAGTAGGTTTATGTTTAAATAAACAAAAATATTTTGGTAGATGAATTACTTGATTCCTAGGCTTTAAAAAAAATTCATAGACTGCATTTGCTTAAAAATTCATGGAGGGTGTTGAGAACACATTTTTCTCAAATTCAGAAAGGCCCACTGAGAAGAAGTCATGATTCAGATGAGTTTTAATTTCTTTCAGATCAATCACAAAACAAACTCAGTTAACCAGCCCAAAACTTTTTTTCACTCTTAAATTAAGTATCTCAAAATTTAACTTGTGTGTCATCTATATACAGCATACATTTTTATTTGCAATACCAACATCCATAAAAAGACAATCCTATTATACTCATTTTGACCTTAGAGCCTGAACCATTGTACAGCATCATGCATATATTTTGGAAGGCAGAAAAGACCTAACATTGTTTCTCAAAGTCCTGCCCATGCTTCACTGTTAAGCTGTCATCCGCGTCCTCAAATTTTACCTGGTTTTCTTCCTATTCATCAGCCAAGCTCTGAGCTCTGTACTTAAATACTCTGCTTTGTAAAATAACTATTTATATCATTTTCTCTCCACACACCCACAATTGCATGTCCAAGTGCAGGATCCTAGCTATTGACTACAGGTCTGAATTTTCTATAGTATCTAGTTCAGAGCCTCATGCATAGTAGGTTTTCAGGGAATGAGCAAATTACTCCACATTGCAGAAGACAGTAAAAATGCAGAATTAACTTTATTACCACATAAGCACTGTATTTACTAATTTCCTTCTTTCCTCTTCCACAAAAGTCAAAAACACACACATAACAAATATGGACACTGAAAACATTGTTCTTTGCTCATTTCATTTCCTATTTTATCTGTTGCAAAAGATAAAATATTGACCATAAAACACCAACAATGCAAAAAACACCAACATGCCCAAGTTGGTGGGCAGAGAAATACAGGGAAATGCTCCCCCAGCAGGTAACTCTTGCCATTCAGCCCACATATGTTTACTATCTCCCGGTTATGTAATAGGCACTTTCAGATAGACCAACATGGTGAGCAAAAAGCATGGCACACGCCTTGCGGTGTTTGCAACCCACCTGGGAGAAAGACACTAAGGAAACAAAAAAGATACCAATATAATTACAATTTTGTAAGTGATATAGAGGAAAAGACATACTAAGCGGAAATTATGCTACAGAGGACTCATTTTAGAAAAAGTGATCAAGGAAAACTTTCTGAAATAGCACTATCCAAATTGACATTTACAGAATGAGCAGCATTTCACAAACACAGAACAGCATGTACAGAGGTTTATTGAAGAATGTAGTGTGTTTTAGGAACTAAAATTTAGTGGAAGGTGGAAAGAGATAAGTAAAAAACAAGATCTGACTATATCCTATCTACAATGAGCTCATTTTAGATTTAAGGACATAGGCTGAAAATGACAGGATAAAAAAAGATATCCCATGCAACTGGTAAACAAAAGAGAACGGGGAAGGCTAGACTTTGTCTCTAAGTAACAAAAAATCACAGGAGACAAAGAAGGATATTATATATGATAAAAAGGTCGATCCATCATGAGGATATGCCAATTATAAACATATGTACCCAACATCTAAATTGTGTATTTAGAACACTTACATATATAAAAGCAAACTGACAGTACTGAAGGAAGAAACAGAGAGGATATAATAATCATAGATGTCAATACCCCACTTTCAATAATTGATAGAATATCTAGAAAGATGAATAAGGAAAAGGAGATGTGAATAGAATCCAATAAACCTAACAGACTGACGCAGAACTTTCCACCCAACACCAGAACACAATAGGTCTCAAGTGCCCGTAGATATTTACCTAGGATATATCATATGTTAGATCACAAACAAGGTCACAAAACAAGTTTTGACAAATTCAAGAAGAATGAAATCACACCCAATAATTTTTTCTGATCATCATAATATGAAACTAGAAATTAAATACACAAAATGAAAAGATACACAAATACATGGGGATTAAACAAAAGGCTAAATAACAACCAACAGGTCACAGAAGAAATAAGAGAAATAAAAAAATCCTTGAGTCAAACAAAAATGGAAATATAACGTACTAAAATTTGTGGGACGCAGCAAAGGCAGGTCTATAAGGGACAGTTATAGAGATAAATGACTACCTCAAGAAATATGAAAAGTCTTAACCTAAATTTATTTCTCAAGGAACTACTCAAAGAATCAATGAAGCACAAAGTTGGTTAGAAGAAAATAACAGAGAAGAAATAAATGAAAGAAACTGAAAGACAATAGAGAAGATCAATGAAACTAAAAGCTGATCCTTTGAAAAGATAAACAAAATCGACAAACCTTTAGCTAGACTCACTGAAGGAAAAAGAGAGGAATAAAAATAAAGTCAGAATGAAAGAGGGGGACATTAAAAGGGATAACACATAAATCATTACACCGCTATGAACAATTTTATGCCATCAAATTGGCCTAGGAAAAAAATGAACATATTCCTAGAATATACAGCATACGAAGACTGAATAATGGTGAAACAGAAAATCTGAAGAGAACAATTACTAGTAAGGATGTTGAATCAGTAACCCCAAACCTCTCAACAAACAAAAATCCAAGACCAGAGAGTTTCACTTGTGATTTCTATCAAATATTTAAAGAAGCATTAAAATGAATTGCCCTCAAACTTTTCTAAAAAAAAGAGGAGAGAATTCTTCCACACTCATTATATGACGCCAGCATTACCCTGATACCAAAACCAGTCAAAGTTACTCCAAATAAAGAAAATAAAGAGTTGCCTGGTGGCTCAGACAGTAAAGCGTCTGCCTATAATGTGGGAGACCTGGGTTCGATCCCTGGGTTGGGAAGATCCTCTGGAGAAGGAAAAGGCAACCAATTCCAGTACTCTTACCTGGAAAATCCCATGGACAGAGGAGCCTGGTAGGCTACAGTCCATGGGGTCGCAAAGAGTCAGACACGACTGAACAACTAAACTTTCACTTTCAGGCCCACATTCCTGACAAATATATTGATGCAAAAATACTCAACAAAATACTAGCAAAGTGAATTCAACAAAACATTAAAAGAATCATATGCCATGATTAAGTGGGATTTATACCAGCGATGAAAGAATGAGGCAATGTCTGCAAAATCAGCATGATACACCACATGAAGGGTAACAATCATATAACCATCTCAATAGATGCAGAAAAAACATTTGGCAAAATTCAATACGTATTCATGATTAAAAACTCTCAGTGAGAATAAAGAGAATGTACCTCAAAAAATAAAGGTCATATCTGTCAAGCCTACAGCTAACATCACAGCCTATGGTGAAAAGCTCAAAGCTTTTCCTCTAAAACAGGAAAAGGACAAGGATGACCATTCTCACCACTTTCCTACAACATAGTATTGGAAGTCCAAGCCAGAGCAATTAGTCAAGAAAAACCAATAAAAGGCAACCAAATTGAAAAGCAAGAAGTAAACCTCACTATTTGTGGATAACATTGTTATATTATAAAACCTCTCCATCAGAAAAATGGTTTGAATAAACAAATTCAGTAAAGTTGCAGGAAATAAAATCGGTACACAAAAATCTGTTGTCTTTCTATATACTAATAAAGATCTACAAGGGAAATTAAGAAAACAATCCCATTAAAAACTACATCAAAAATAACAAAATACATAGGATTAATTTAACCAAGGAGGGGAAAGAAGTGTATATTGAAAACTACAAGACGTTAATGAAAGAAATTGAAGATGACATGAATAAATGGAAAGATATTTCATGCTCATGGACAGGAAGAATCAATAATGTTTAAATGTTCATTCTATCCAAAGCTATCTACAGATTCAATGCAGTCTTTATCAAAGTTTGAAAGGCATTTTTCACAGAAATACAGCAAATAATTCTAATGTTTGTAAGGTACCACCCCTGAAAAGCCAAAGCAATCTTGAAAAACAAAGCTGGAGACATCATGTTCCTTGATTTCAAAATATATTGCAAAGTTACAGTAATTAAAACTATGATATTGGTATCATAACAGGTAATAGATCATGCAACAAAACAGAAAGCTCAGAAATAAACCCACACATATATGGTCAATTAATTTATGATGGGTCAAGATTATACAATGGGATAAGGACAGTCTCTTTGATATGGTGTTGGGAAAACTAGACAGCCATGTGCCAAAGAATGAAAACTGACCACTATCTTATACCATACACAAAAACTAGCTCAAAATACATGAAGGGTTTAAACATAAGTCCCGAAATTATAAAACTCCCAGGAGAAAACACAGGCAGTAAACTCCTTGACATAGGTCATGGTAATGAATTTTTTAATCTGACACCAAAAGCAAAATCAACAAAAACAAAAGCAAGTAGGACTTCATCAAACTAAAAATCTTCTGCTCAGCAAAGGAAACCATCAACAAAATGAAAAGCCAAAGTCAGCATACTAAATGGAAGAAAATATTTGTAAGTCATTTACCTGATAAAGGGTCAATATCCAGAATATATAGACTCATACAACTCAGAAGCAAAAACAAAAAAACTGAACCAAATGAAAGACAAACACAAACAATCCAATTTAAAAATGTGCAGAAGATCTGAATAGACTTTTTATTCAGAAAAGACACACAGCTCAACATGAAGAATCCGCCTCCAATGCAGGAGACCTGGGTTCAAGATCATTAATCATCAGGCAAATGCAAGTCAAAACCACAATGAGATATCACCTCACAACCGTCAGAATGGTTATTATCAAAAAGACAAGAAGTAGCTGGTGTTGTCAAGGATGTGGAGAAAAGGGAATCTTTGTGCTCTAATGATAGGAATGAAAATTGGCGTAGCCTCTATGGAAGCGAGCTTCCCCAGTGGCTCAGCAGTAAAGAATCCATCTGCAGTGCAGGAGACTTGCAGGAGTGTGGATTCGATCCCTGGGTTGGGAAGATATCTTAGAGTAGGAAATGGCAACCCACTCCAGTATTCTTGCATGGAGAATTTACGGACAGAGGAGGTGGGCTGTAGTCCATGGGATCGCAAAGGTTCGGACATGACTGAGCAACTAAACGAGAACGACTATGGAAACAGTATGAAGTTCCCGCAAAAAAATTAAAAATCGAACTGCAAATGATCCAGCAATTTCACTTCTGGATATTTATCCAAAGAAAACAAAAACACAAATTCAAAAAAATACAGGCACCCATGTAGGTGGATTCAGTGTCCAAACTCTCAATCATCACCCTTATGACCTCGCTGAAAAACATTATACATTCCTTAAGGATAAAAATTTACCAAAAATATTTATGAAATACATGGAACAAGGACATATTAAATTTATAGGAGTAGTTGCCTGGAAAATCCATGGATGGAGGAGCCTGGTGGGCTGCAATCCATGGGGTCGCTAGGAGTTGGACACGACTGAGCAACTTCACTTTGACTTTTCACTTTCATGCATTGGAGAAGGAAATGGCAACCCACTCCAGTGTTCTTGCCTGGAGAATCCCAGGGATGGGGAAGCCTGGTGGGCTGCCGTCTCTGGGGTCGCACAGAGTCGGACACAACTGAAGCGACTCAGCAGCAGCAGCAGCAGCTGCTGGTACTAGGAGTGGGTGGGTGGGGGGACAGAGTGAGGAGGGTAATTAAGACCAGAGATTAAAGAGAAAAATAGTAACATTAGACAAAATTCTAAAGGACCAAAGATGACGGCATTTCATACGCTGATTAACCCAGCTCTTCACACTGAAGACAATCAAGCAAGACAAATGTAAAGATGCCAAAAAAAAAAAAAAAGAAATACAATATGTATTAAGAACATCATACACTGAAATCTGACATACAGCTCCCCGGTCAATTCAAAGCAGCTAGTTTTTCTTCCACTCTTGGTGCAAATGATCATTTCTTCGCTTGAGCTACACCACAGGAAGTAGTGCCCTTCCTCAACAAAAGAAAAAGACAGATGTGTACAAACTAATGGCTCACTCAGACCATCAAAAGATGAAGCATGTATCCCGGAACCCATCTCTCTTCTGTTAAGACGTGAGGGCTTTGAAGGAGTGAAATTTCTGAGGCATTGATTGTGCTACATCATTTCAAAGGTATTCGACAAAATTGAATCGTTCCAACACTCAAGCGGCATTCTTATAAAAAGCAACGTGCTGCACTTAATTTTTTCCTACGTCATCCACAGTATTTCATGTACAAAGAGAACATAGCTTATGTTATTTTGAATGTTCCATTGTCCATCAGTTGGGAGTAGCCACCAAACGGCTACTATTAACTACTTGCTAAAGAAAAAAATTAAATATTCTGGTAGAGTCTAAAACGCACATTTCAGAACACCACTACTGCCACCATCCTGCCATCAAATCTGAGTTTTAAAAGTTATTATAACATTAGCTGCTAAGAGACAAAGGAGCTAGGAAATGAGGAAGAAAACATCAAAAAGCTGTGCTGGATCCTTATCCTCCAGACACTGTGTTCCAGGAAAAAAAAAAAAAGAGAGAGAGAAGATATAAAACTGAGCCAGGGGACTTTCCCAGTGGTCCACTGATTAAGACTTTGCCTTCCAATGCAGGGGGTGTGGGTTTAATCCCTGGTTGAGGAGCTAAAATCCCAGATGCCTCAGCAGCCAAAAAACAAATCATAAAATAGAAACAATATTGTAACAAATTCAGGAAAGACTTAGGGAAAAAGTGAGCCAGAATACCATTAGCTAAATCTATTCTCTTAAAGGGTTTCCCAGGTGGTGCTAGTGGTAACCTGCCTGTCTATGCAGGAGACATAAGAGATGCCAGTTTAACCCCTGGGTTGGGAAGATCCCCTGGAGGAGGGCATGGCCACCCACTCCAGTATTCTGGCCTGGAGAATCCCACGGATAGAGGAGCCTAGCAGGCTATGGTCCATAGGTTCACAGAGTCAGACATGACTGAAGTGACTTAGCACTCACTCACTCACTCACTCACTCACTCACACACACACACACACATCCTACTTGAAACAATAGCTATAACTATAATGATACACATGAATGAATTCTTTTCACATGATGTCCATCTGTTAAGCAATAATTTTGCTGTGCTAAGTCACTTCAGTTGTCTCTCTTTGTAACTTTATGGGCTGTAGTCCACCAGGCTCCAGTGTCCATGGGATTTTCCAGGCCAGAATACTGGAGTGAGTTGCCATGCCCTCCTCCTGGGGATCTTCCTGACCCAGGGATCGAACCCAGGTTTCCTGCATTGTAGGCAGATTCTTTACCATCTCTGCCACCTGAGAAGCCCTAAGCGATAATTAAGTTGCATCTTTTAGGAAGACAGGGATTGGCTCATTATTTTGAGCAGCAAATTCCAGGTTCCTTTTCAATATATAATCCTATTCGTTTGTATGTTAGATCATAAGGTGTCGTATTTAAGAAACCCACTGTAGTTCTGAATTTTTACTTGAATTAAAAATAACGTTTTTATTTATTGTCTGTCCCTTCTACTTCCCAGAATTCCTGACACAGAGGCTTGAAAGCCCATGGCTAAAGGACCTCAGGAGATTTGGAGCCATGTAAGCAGAAGAGAAACACTTGGCTTGATTTCACCATTCTTCCACTTACTTTAAAACGGCAACTGCAAAATTCTTATTGAACAGATTGAGTAGCTGTCTGGTTTGATTGTAGCTTCAGCAAATCTGTGCCTTTGACCTCCATCGAATTGCTTTTTATTGCTATTTGCAGCAACGTTCCGCAGTAAATCACAACTTCTGTCCCTATGGCAACAACATATACCTGAGATGTTGCTGCCTCTTTTTCTTGCCAGTGGGAAAACAGAAGAGAAAACAATAACTACATAATGGCTCTTTCCACATTGTCATGATGACATCTTGGTATGCATTGTGTTTTCAATTAGGAATCCCTGAATCAAACTCAGTGGTTACAGGTACAAGCATGTCATTCCTTCTGCAGGTATAAATGAAAGGCACACATGTAAATTATATACATGGTTACCCTCTTCAGATGTGAACTGAAGACCATATGCCATACATGCATAGGACAGATAAGGGACATTTTCTAGCCAGGTATGTGTGTGCTTAGCTGCTCAGTCGTGTCCAACTCTTTGTGACCCCATGGACTGTAGGCTGCCAGGCTCCTCTGTTCCTGGAATTCTCCAGACAAGAATACTATAGTGGGTTGCCATTTCATCTTCCAGGGGATCTTCCCAACCCAGGGATCGAAGCCAAGTTTCTTGCATTGCAGGTGGATTCTTTACCATCTGAGCCACCTGGCAAGTCCTCAAACAGAGAAATTAAAACATTCCACATATTGGAGCTGGACCCTAGAAAAAAGTCTTAGTGTATTCATGATTAAAGATGATCTTTGCTTTCCTTTTATGCAATCCTATGAAGGATAAGGGATGATTCTATTTGTCCCGTATAACTTCAATATGTTTTTCCACATGGGGACATATAGTTCTTAGACAATAAAATAAACCTGAAGAGATTCTCACTAATGCACTATTTTTAGAGTGTTCACTGATTAAAAATTGGAAATGTCTGTGTTTTTCAGTATGTGGAGGCAGGGGGAGGGAGTAACCAGATAAGAGGAGAAGGTGGCATTTTTCATACACATAACCTAGCTCAAGAATTCTGGAATGTCACACCAGAAAGCATACCACCAGGATGCCTTTCTGGTCTGACAGATTTCTAGAAGAAAAATGGTGAAGATCTGAGGCCTGAAGGTAAACAATGGGATGCCAAGATGAAGAATTCTGAAAAATTACTAAATCATAGAAAGAAAAGGCCTGCCACCACCCCTGAGAGACTGAAGAGAGCATGAGGGAATTGGGCAAAAAGTGGCAGAAAGCAGAGCATATGCTTTTCCGTCTGGGACAAGATTTCTGGAGAAAGAATATGTGTAGGAGTTTAGTATCTGCTATTTCTTGGGCTTAAAATAGCCAGTGTCATCGCAGGCATTTTAAAGGTGAAAGAAAAGGGTGGGTAGGCTGAAGTCCGGGAGGCCAGAGAATGGGGAGACAGGCATTTGTGCAAGAATACAAATGGGCTCCATCGAGGGGTGCAGGTAAGGTAACGGTCCTGAGGTGGCCAGAAACCAGAGCTCCACGTGCTCAGGACCGTGGGGTGACAGGAGGAGCCAGGGTGCTGAGGACCTAGGAACCACCTGGACCCACGTTGTTATAACCAGCACCATCGGAAGGCACTTTGGGCCAAGAATTTCTAGAAAGCACCACCTGAACTCAACGGGTATCCACTCCCTAGTATTTAGAACGTGGAGGTTCTGCACCATCTCATTTCTGTCTCTCCCTCTGCTTCCCTTCTGAACAGTCCAGCAACCCAGTGTTCCACCATGAAAGTCCAGTTGCTAGTTTAGTGATGCTCACGTTGCAACACTTTTCTGCATTTGGCTTTTCTCCATTGCAGCAGGCTTCAACGAAGGTGTGCCTCCACCATCATTATGGCCAAAATGTAGGGGTAGGTGATTTAACCATCACCCTCTATAGCCCTTGGGGCCAAAATTGGGGTGTAAATGAATTTTTTCTCCATTGCCACACTCCTCATAACATCATCTACTCTTTTGCAGTAAAACTGATAAAACATAATGTCTTGTCTGATACCACACCTCTAAAAACAGAAACAGACCCCTACGGCATAGTAGGCAATGTTACTGTCTCGTTAGTCCCTCTTATATGCCAGTGTCTTTGAAATAGAATGGATGAGCTATATTTGCACATTTGTTGGATTCAGTCATGTAAAATTATTCTATCTTCCTTTCATTGTCATCTCCTGTGGCCTTCAGGAACAGATGTTTCTTTTGAACATCTGGCAGCTCTAGTCCTGAAGCATCAACTAAGAGGGACATGGTTTTGTCTAGCAGCTTAGACTACTGCCCAGATACAGCCTGGGAGGAAAGCTTGTGTGCACGTGAGACACACACATTTATAAACCACAACCATGGAGCTATAAATACACCTGAGTCACCCAGTAGAACAAGAGAAGCAATAAGGAAATGTTGAAGCTGTATTTCTCTGAACACTTCTATTTTCGAAACTATTGCTTTAAATAATGGCTTGAGTTTGGGGTATCATCTTCAACAAGTACAGCAGAACTGGATGATTCAAGGTCTGTTGAGCCATGTTTGTCTAAGAATGATGTGCTGTGCTTTGTGCGGATCCTTAGCAGTGATCACCAGTATTCTGGGAGCCATTGTTGTTCAGGCTGCCTGCTGGCCTGATGACTTTAGGCAACTTAATAGTCACCCCCAGATCTTTTCTAAGTGCAGATTTTAATCGCCATTAACCTTTGAGTACACACTGAAAGGTTTTCCTTCAGTACACCATTTCACATAGTCCTATACTTAAACATCAGCTACTGTGGTCTGGCTGACTCCAAGGCTCATGCTCTTATTTCATACATAGCACTGCTTTTAATTTTTTTTTTTTCTGTACACAGTACTGGGCTTCCAAGGTGGCACCAGTGGTAAAGAACCTGCCTGCCAGTTTAGGAGATGCCAGAGTCGTGGGTTCAATCCCTGGGTCAGAAAGATCCCTTGGAAAAGAAAATGGCAACCTGCTCCCATTTTCTTGCCTGGAAAACTTCATCCACAGAGGAATCTGGGGGGCTACTGTCCACAGGGCTGCAAAAAGCCAAACACAACTGAGCATATGTAGGTCACACACTGCCTTT
Source organism: Bos taurus (assembly GCF_002263795.3). Classification (NCBI taxonomy): domain Eukaryota; kingdom Metazoa; phylum Chordata; class Mammalia; order Artiodactyla; family Bovidae; genus Bos; species Bos taurus. The sequence goes on from NC_037339.1 coordinate 17,447,571, forward strand.
AATGCAGTTATTTTAAAACATATTTGTCAATGGTAACAGACCATTTTCCCTGCAACAGTTAACATCTTAACATTTTAGGTACTTTGCTGTAAGCAAAGAGATCTTCCTGTATGCTAATTCCAGAATATCATCCTGCATTAATATGCAGGGGAATTAATACTGGGGATATTTATATCGGGGAATTAATATTCCCCCAGTAAACAACTGAAATATCAGGAAGAATTTTATATCACTCACAGATTTGAATATTTTTCTGTACATTCGTCCCCTTAGTTTATTTAACCAACACTGCGGCCAGTGTTCCTTCCTGGTAATGCCTCTGTTTACACTTAATTTAGAGTTTCTCTTGGAAGCTTCTGCCCAGAAAGAGATTACATTCCCCCTAACCTCCCCTGCTTCTAAGCAAGGCCAAGCAGCTGAGTTGTACTCTGTGAAATGTGAGTGGAAAAGTTATAGCCCACTTTCAAGCCTGACCCATATAAACCCTTTTATGTGGTTCTCGATTTTCTTTTCTCGCCCAGCTTTCAGCTAAATGTTAATGTCTGGGGTCACTTTGAAAGTCCCATATTGCAGACACAGATCTCCATTGCCTGGGTCCCTGAACTACTGATGGAGCACAAACTTCCACAACAATTGACTGGACTTTATGTGAGCAAGAAATAAATTTCTAGTTGGCCCCTTTGTCTACAAAAGTTTAAGCTGAAGATCTGGGGATATTTTGCATTTTTGTATACATTTGATTCTCACATAGATCATATTTGAAATCAGATCAGATCAGTCGCTCAGTTGTATCCGACTGCTTGCAACCCCATGAATCTCAGCACGCCAGGCCTCCCTGTCCATCACCAGCTCCCGGAGTTCACTCAGATTCACGTCCATCGAGTCAGTGATGCCATCCAGCCATCTCATCCTCTGTCATCCCCTTCTCCTCCTGCCCCCAATCCCTCCCAGCATCAGTCTTTTCCAATGAGTCAACTCTTCACATGAGGTGGCCAAAGTACTGGAGTTTCAGCTTTAGCATCATTCCTTCCAAAGCAATCCCAGGGCTGATCTCCTTCAGAATGGACTGGTTGGATCTCCTTGCAGTCCAAGGGACTCTCAAGAGTCCTCCAACACCACAGTTCAAAAGCATCAATTCTTCGGTGCTCAGCCTTCTTCACAGTCCAACTCTCACATCCATACATGACCACAGGAAAAACCATAGTCTTGACTAGATGAACCTTTGTTGGCAAAGTAATGTCTCTGCTTTTGAATGTGCTATCTAGGTTGGTCATAACTTTCCTTCCAAGGAGTAAGCGTCTTTTAATTTCATGGCTGCAGTCACCATCTGTAGTGATTTTGGAGCCCAGAAAAATAAGTCTGACACTGTTTCCCCATCTATTTCCCATGAAATGATGGGACCAGATGCCATGATCTTCGTTTTCTGAATGTTGAGCTTTAAGCCAACTTTTTCACTCTCCACTTTCACTTTCATCAAGAGGCTTTTGAGTTCCTCTTCACTTTCTGCCATAAGGGTGGTGTCATCTGCATATCTGAAGTTATTGATATTTCTCCCGGCAATCTTGATTCCAGCTTGTGTTTCTTCCAGTCCAGCGTTTCTCAAGATGTACTCTGCATAGAAGTTAAATAAACAGGGTGACAATATACAGCCTTGACGTACTCCTTTTCCTATTTGGAACCAGTCTGTTGTTCCATGTCCAGTTCTAACTGTTGCTTCCTGACCTGCATACAAATTTTTCAAGAGGCAGATCAGGTGGTCTGGTAGTCCCATCTCTTTCAGAATTTTCCACAGTTTCTTGTGATCCACACAGTCGAAGGCTTTGGCATAGTCAATAAAGCAGAAATAGATGTTTTTCTGGAACTCTTTTGTTTTTTCCATGATCCAGAGGATGTTGGCAATTTGATCTCTGGTTCCTCTGCCTTTTCTAAAACCAGCTTGAACATCAGGAATTTCACGGTTCACATATTGCTGAAGCCTGGCTTGGAGAATTTTGAGCATTACTTTACTAGTGTGTGAGATGAGTGCAATTGTGCGGTAGTTTGAGCATTCTTTGGCATTGCCTTTCTTTGGGATTGGAATGAAAACTGACCTTTTCCAGTCCTGTGGCCACTGCTGAGTTTTCCAGATTTGCTGGCATATTGAGTGCAGCACTTTCACAGCATTATCTTTCCAGATATTTGAATTAGTTTTCATAAGAAGATTTACATGCATGGTTGCAATTTTATGCTCATTACATGAGAGTTGTCTTCAAGCTACTTAACATGTCTCTAAAGTACTTATTTCCTGTGTTGCAAACACAGAAGGTCATTCTCCACATTTCTAGAAGTCAAAGAACTTTTTTTTTTTTTTTTACTTTACAATATTGTATTGGTTTTGCCATACATCAACATGCATCCACCACGGGTGTACACATGTTCCCCATCCTGAACCCCCCTCCCACCTCCCTCCCCATACCATCCCTCTGGGTCATCCCAGTACACCAGCCCCAAGCTTCCTGTATCCTGCATCGAACCTGGACTGGCGATTCATTTCTTATAGGATATTATACATGTTTTAATGCCATTCTCCCAAATCATCCCCCTCCCTCCCTCTCCCACAGAGTCCAAAAGACTGTTCTATACATCTGTGTCTCTTTTGCTGTCTTGCATACAGGGTTGTCATTACCATCTTTCTAAATTCCATATATATGCATTAGTATACTGTATTGGTGTTTTTCTTTCTGGCTTACTTCACTCTGTATAATAGGCTCCAGTTTCATCCACCTCATTAGAACTGATTCAAATGTATTCTTTTTAATGGCTGAGTAATACTCCATTGTGTATATGTACCACAGCTTTCTTATCCATTTGTCTGCTGATGGACATCTAGGTTGCTTCCATGTCCTGGCTATTATAAACAGTGCTGTGATGAATATTGGGGTACACGTGTCTCTTTCAATTCTGGTTTCCTCAGTGTGTATGCCCAGCAGTGGGATTGCTGGGTCATATGGCAGTTCTATTTCCAGTTTTTTAAGGTATCTCCACACTGTTCTCCATAGTGGCTGTACTAGTTTGCATTCCCACCAGCAGTGTAAGAGGGTTCCCTTTTCTCCACACCTTCTCCAGCATTTATTGCTTGTAGACTTATGGATCACAGCCATTCTGACTGGCGTGAAATGGTACCTCATTGTGGTTTTGACTTGCATTTCTCTGATAATGAGTGGTGTTGAGCATCTTTTCATGTGTTTGTTAGCCACCTGTATATCTTCTTTGGAGAAATGTCTAGTTCTTTGGCCCATTTTTTGATTGGGTCGTTTATTTTTCTGGAATTCAGAAGCATGGGGTGGGGTGAGAGAGACAGTTCTATAGTCAATGGAAGATTTCTGGACTGTTCAATCAAAATTACTAAGATCTACTAGCCTAGGCCATTCTTACTCTGCATAACAGGATATATCTGAAAATGCTGTAATTGTCTTGAAAACAGATGCTAATATAGGAAAGCAAACACACACACATATACTCCTACTGCTTTCTATTTCATGCATTTTTATTTATGTAACGACCACAAAAAAGATGCACAATACCTCATCCTCTTAAAGTTGTTCCTGAACAATTGGTAGAATGTTAACCATTAGGGGTAAATGATGTACTCTCCAAGTAACCATGTGTTTTAAAATAATCCCACTTGAGTAGTAGAGTGCATTGATTAAGAGCATGAGACTTGGGGCTCAAGAACAGAGTTTGAATAATGTTGCTGCCACCTACTATATGACCTTGGCCAAATATTTAATCTCTCGGAGTCTCAGATCTATTTTGCTGCAAACTAAAATAACTTAATCATTAGGTCACTGTGAGGTTTAAATTAAACGGTACCTCCAAAGTGTCTCATAAAACTCCCAGTATTATAGTAAGCACTTAATAGATGTGATAACTATTATCCAAATGGTGTGAATATTATAAATATAGATGTAGTATCATACACACCACAAAAGAGCATCCTGGTATTTGTTTTTCATGGGCAAAACCAAAAAGCTTAAAGGGAAAAAAAAATCACCTTCCCAAAAATGGAAGTAGAATCCAAAAGAATAACAAAGAAATGCCCAAGAAATGTGCAAACTAGAAATATGCAATCCTGTTACATGGCCTGTGGTTTACTTTGAAATATGTCAGCGTAATCAGGTAACATTATATTGGCACCTTCATTTTAGAAACCATCAACTGGCATTCTACCTGAAGAGCCACACTTTCCTACAAGGTAAGTGTAGGCAAGATACAACTGTTGACAGCTTGCTAATTAGCATCCTAGAAGACAAAATGGATTTTCATTGAAAGACCAGAGGGTCATCATTAAACATTATGAATATAGAAATGGGTTCTCCTTAGAAGAAAATAAAGGTATTTTAGTTGTGTGGATGTGGTAGTTATGTGTGTTGGCTAAAATTATTCCAAGACAATAATAATAATAATAATAAAATTTAGAGACACTTTCCACCCTTGTAAGAAAAAGGTATAAGAAACCTCCCCCTCCCAGGTACATACCCTTCACCCTTGCAGATGGAGTCTGTGGCTTGATCCCTAATCAATTCTGTATCTAGCTAGCCATCAGTTTAGGATAATTCTAACCACAGGGTGACTATCACTTGGGATGTAGAATCCTGCCTCAAAAATATTGCTGGTCTGCCTAACTGAAATTTCTTACAAGGGCAGAAGCCTGAAACTTCACTGAGGTGAGAAAACAGAGAGGGGGGAAAATCTTGTGCATTGTTTACTATTGAATGTAACATTTATACCATAAATGTATCCAAGTGTAGAAGAATTTGATTAGACACTTGCTTTCATCCTCACCTGGTGCCATGGTGACGGGCAGTACCTAGATACCAAGGAGAACCTCACAACTCTATGTGGCAAGCTGGCTGAGGTCAGTTTGCAATGGAGTGGGACCCTATAGGCCTCACACCTGTCCCCCTCACTGTGTCCTCTGCCTGCCTTTTTTCTGTGAAAAAACTCTTTAGCCGAAGAATAAGTTTAAACAGAGGAATGAGAAAATGCAAAAGCAAAACAAAGCAGACAGGACAAAACAATAACAGTTTAGTCAGTAAGCATAGTCAAGAAACTTTAGTTCCTTCTCAAGGGTGAACAGAGAATATTCTGAGCCACATCCCTTGAACTGTCTCACACGGAAACCCCCATCAGGTGGAAGAAGTTAACTACATGATGACCACACCGTAGCCATGACATAAACAGCCACAACTCCGAGAACTGGCCTCAAGGAAATGGGAGCAAACGGACCCTGGAACTGAAGATTAACCGTACTTAAAACAAAAGGGTGCTGATCAGACCACAGCATGACCAATTTCAAGATGACTGTCAGAGCTGACTGTGCTGTCTCTGCATGGAGCCCCCTCCCTCAGCCTGTAAAAGCTCCTGGCTCCTGATTGTCAGTTGGGGGAGTCAACCTCTGGACAGACGTCCATCCGTCTCCCCCATCTAGTTGCTGGCCTCCGAAATAAAGCAAACCTTCCCTCCCATCAACCTGGTGGCTTTTGACTGGTGAGCTGCAGATCCCATGTTGAGTTACAAGTTCACAATATGACTTTTAACACTTTCTATAAGTCCTCTGGTCAATAGCCAAGGATGTCATAATAATTATCCATTCCCACTCCCATGTGGCTACCCATTTATGAGACTGAAATACATCAAGCAACATGACATAGTGGTTCAGAGTTCAAGCCCTGCCACCTCCTAGCCACGTGATAATTAGCAAATTGTTCACCTTCCTCTGCCTGAGTTCCCACATCAGACAATCAACCTAATAAAAGTACTTATTTTGTGCACTACAACGATGATTAAATAAGATATTTATGAAGCACTTCTGTGTCTGCCACATCTTAAGAAGTTCTAGCTGTCATTATTTTCCAAATCCCCTTCCAGAAACTTAGTTTGGTCTAGTAACCATGTTGGCTGCTAGTGTTTCTCAGTTAAGGCTACTTTTAATGGCATCATGTCACGAGTTTTACTTGTGTCCTGAAAAGCTTCCAACTTCAACTCAGTCACATGCCTTCACTGAGTTCATCATTCAGATGCATCTGTCATTCTGTTTAGCATATATGTGTTTCAACTTGGAAGCCGGAGATGTTGTGATTTCCCTGCTTTTCTCTTTGGTACAGACACAGCCAACTCACTTTTTTTCCTTCTGAAATTGCCTTTTCATTTTGAAGTGCCCTATAAAAATTACTATAATCATGGGATGACCCCCACTTTTATGGTTGAGCAGACTTCCTGCTCTTGATGAAAAGAATAAAAATAAGTCTCCCTGGCCTCCCCACCCCAACCCTGGACTTGAGAGGTGGTAGATTTCAGGAAAAGGGGAGAAGGGGAGAGAATGTAGAGTGAGAGGCATGATAAAGGGGGCTTCCCTCTCCTCCCTTGGACTATCTTTTCATGAATCAGCAAGTTCTCTTTCCTTTTGAGTAGACTCTTTGATTTTGTTGTTTTAACCTCAAAGTTTGGGAGTACTGGGGTTTGATATTTGTATGGCTTTAGTCGGTAGTCTTTTTGAGCCTAGTATTTATTCCAGATTTCCAATACAGTGTTACCTGTTTTATTGCAACTTAAAAAGATTTATAAAAGTTGGACTCATAGGGAAAAAATTCTAAAACTACAGGACAACAATAGAGTGAATGTAAACAATCACCAAATTATGAACTTATTTTTAAAGGTTTTATTTTTTTTCATTTACTTGACTAGGAAAGGGAATCTAGCATTTATTGTACTTCATGAATATGGTGAACACAGACGAGCCTCACATTTTCTTGAAATAGATATTAATGTTATCCCATTTATAGATGTGAATATTGAATTCTGAGGGGTTAATCTGCACAGACACAAGCCATCATCACAGAGGTTTCATACATACTTCCAGCCCACAGCCATACCAGCATACCATGCAGTTTTCAGGATGTCATTCACTAACCCGTGTTCAGTAGCATGCATCCTCCTGATGTTGGCTCACCCTGTGACAGGTTTTCAAGTTTCTCCTCTCCCACCAGAATCCTGAAGAATCTGGCAAAGTCAACCTCTCACTATGGCTTCTACCTCCAGTGTTGTTTGCCTCTGAATAACAGTCCAGGACATTTTCAAAAACTGACAGCTCAAGGCAGACGCCATGTGTCCTAATCACAGGCTTTTCTGCTATATCCCATCCCAAGAGGCACAAAAGCATAGCCTGAAAACCCATAGGAAAAGACAGATGTTCTAAATATACATCAACTGAAAGAATGCAAGCTGCATTTCAGATGGTGCCCTGAGAAGGGCTATTGGAAATACTTGTTAGGAATGTCAAACTTCTTAAAGTGATAAAAATGCAGATTTGAAGTTTGTCAGAGAGAACTGGATTTTAAAAGTTATGAGAATTGTTAGGAATAAAGATTTTTTAAGTTTATATATTTATTTTAATTGGAGGCTAATTACTTTACAATATTGTAATGGTTTTTGCCACACATTGACATGAATCAGCCACGGGTGTACATGTGTCCCCATCCTGAACCCCCCTCCCACCTGCCTCCCCATCCCACCCCTCTGGGTTGTCCATGAGCACCAGCTTTGAGTGCCCTGTTTCATGCATCAAACTTGGATTGGTGATCTATTTCATATGTGATAATATACATGTTTCAATGCTGTTCTGTCAAATCATCCCACCCTTGCCTTCTCCCACAGAGTCCAAAAGTCTGTTCTTCATATCTGTGTCTCTTTTACTGTCTCGCATATAGGGTCATCATTGCCATCTTTCTAAATTCCATATATGTGCATTAACATACTGGTGTTTTTCTTTCTGACTTACTTCACTCTGTATAATAGGCTCCAGTTTCATCCACCTAATTAGAACTGATTCAAATGCATTCTTTTTAATAGCTGAGTAATATTCCATTGTGTATATGTGGGAGAAAGATGTCTTAAGTGACAAGCTTTCTACATGTAATCTTGGACAGCAACTGGTACTTCAGCTTCTGAGTAGCTAACCTAAGTCCTCACAGATATTTTTAATACAATGAACCCTCCAAGCTCTAATTTGTCAGAACTGAGGAAAACAGCAGGATGTGTTCACTTGAGGTCATTCTGGAAGAATACAGAAGTATATGCGCTTATAGTGAATAACTGCAAGTTTAAATCTTTTTGAAAGTTTTCAATTGTTTTCTTCTTCTGTAGATAAACATTCATCACAGAAACATTAAATAGATAAAAAATAAAGAGAAAAATAAAATTTACTTGAGACTCACTCCAAAGAGTTGGCTAAACCCCTGTTTACACTGACATACTTCAACACAAGTTTTATCCTTTGGGACTTTCTACTTCCTCCTTTGTCTACTATAGTACTCATTCATTAAATCATTCAAGATTTAATTTGGTAGTTACAATGTACAGATATTGTACTAGGGTCCTGAAAAGATAACAACCTCATAACAGACTAAGGATAGTCCATTAAACAAACAGGTACAAATAAGAATATAAAGCTGGGCTAAGTTTTTCTGTTTATCTTTGTATCTTCATTTTCAGGTATTTGTTTTAATGCATGAATGACCTTTTAATCAATGAATAGATATAATGTGTTAAAGTACAAACAGAAGTAACTCATGGAAGCACTAAGGAGAAGACATAGATGTGGCCAGCAGAGGTGTTCAGGGTCATGACAGGTTTACAGACTACAGACTGAGGTATAAGAATTACTCTGGCAGCTAAAGTACCATGTGAGAAGGTCAGATGGAAAGCAGCATGGTACATAGAGATAAATGCAAGTGACTAGCTACCTAACTTTGCAACCAATTAGGTCTGAGTTCAAAGAACCTGGAACATCCCTGAGGTCCATAGGCTCACATAATATGATTCCCTTTGTAATAAACATAATGGTAATTTTCACTGAATTAAGCATCTACTATTTCAGTCCTCTATTAGATCCCAGACATGCATTTTCATTTGCCAAGGAAGACCATTTGACGATAATATTACTCAAGATCATGCAAACCCAGCTTGACTTCAGAAGCCATGTTCTTTCTATGAGACTGCTTATGAATGAGGCCTTGCCTGTCCACCTGGGTCTCAGGTTAATGTGGTAGTTTCCTTTTTTGGGGGGCTGCAGCCCTATCCTAATGTGGGGAGTCTTGATAGAGGCTCTGACACTCCATATGTCTTATTAGCCTCCTCCCTGCAATGGTTGGACCTGTGGACTCAGTCACTGGCTGGAGTCCTGTTCCTTCAGGGATGGGTTTCTGGCAACAAGGCCATTCACTGGTTACTGTCCAGACCAGTACTGCTGGCCCCACTCACCACAGAAACTCTAGGTGGAGTTAGTTCACCCAGCCTGACCTACTTTCCACACCTCCATAATAAAAGCTGATGAGAGATGTTTCAACCTACTGTGGGCCAACATGTGTTCTGTTTGACTCCCTGATTTGCTAGCCTAAGGCAATGGCAACCCACTCCAGTACTCTTGCCTGAGAAATCCCATGGACAGAGGAGCCTGGTAGGCTACAGTCCATGGGGTCTCGAAGAGTCGGACACAGCTGAGCGACTTCACTTTCACTTTTCACTTTCATGCACTGAGAAGGAAATGGCAACCCACTCCAGTGTTCTTGCCTGGAGAATCCCAGGGACGGGAGCCTGGTGGGCTGCTGTCTATGGGGTCGCACAGAGTCAGATACGACTGACATGACTTAGCAGCAACATAACATTAAGCACTTAAAATTCATTGTTGAACTTGAATGATACTCATCCTCCCTGGACCCTCAGGCAAGCCTACATCAGATCATAGTCTAAAGCATGAAGAAATGTCCCCTGGTAGACTGTCATAGCTGAAAAGGCCTTGTGCAAAGGACAAAGTAGCAACAAAAGGGTGGTATACGCAGTACCCTGGGTTCCTGCAGAATCATGAGGTATTTGTCATAGTTCACATTATCAGTGGGAAACTCACCCAATACAGGTTTGTGAAATTACCTCTGTGGCGATAAAGAAGTTTGAAAAAGTAGTGATTGATAAGGTTGAGCATCAAGAGTCTCAGGTGGGAGCAATGCATCCTATAGGCATCATTTATTTACAATGCGCATGAAAATCACCTGGGGCTCTTGTTACAGCAAAAATTCTAACTCAGCACATCTGAGGTGGGGCCTGAGGCTCTACATTTCCAGCAAGCTCCCCTAATACACTGAAAGCCACTGATCCTCAGATGACGCTTTGCATTGCAAGCTCACAGACCTCTTCATATGGATTTTAAAAGCAGAAAATAGTTCACTTACTTGGATCGAAAGCATGCATGTAGGTGGCATCAGAACATCCCAGCCAAGATTTACAATCTTATCAGAAAAGCCATCATTCATAGAAGGAAAAGATCAAGTCAACACTGGGTCTCTAAGCATGAAGGAGATGGAGCCTGGGGTTGAGGGGTCGGCAAACAATTTCAGAAAGCAAGAGAGGGAAACAACGGGCAGCAGTCATAGAAACAGCAACAGTCTTGTTCAACTGAATAAATAACCCACGTTTCAAAAACAGACTAGTGGGTAACCTGGGACATTTGAAGTCAGGCCTGGGAATGCCAGACCCAAGACACTAGACTCACAGGCACAGAAAAGGCAAACTTCACAGTCTTAAACCACAAGGAGCAGGAAAGAAAGCAGCGAAGACAAACCAACTTCAGCAAGACCAGCAAGGGTCACACGTGTCCAGAAGGCAACAAACTAGACTCTGGGATGTGGTTAAGTGAAACTACCTGCTCGTCCTCAGCTTCCAAAAGGGACTGAGAGAGGGAATCCAAGGGTCCGGGTCCCAGAGGAAACAGCGTGTCCAGCAAGGAATCCAGGAAGGACGAAGAGCAGCGGCTGGAAAAGTCAGCAAGGGCTCAGCCCTGCTACCCGCGTCAAACCCACCGTAAAGCTACATCGTGCTGAGCCAATGAAAGGCCTGCTTTCTTTTCTACCCGCGTGGGGCAGAATCACTTCTGAGTTAAGTGGCCCTAGCTCTGAAAATCGGCAAACAGTATGAGGCAGAAGGCATGCTGGTAGAATCCTGAGCTGCAAAGTGAGATTCGTGATCAGCAGTATTAGCATCACCGGGGAACGTGTTAGGAAATGTAAATTTTCAGCTCCGCTCCAAACCTACCAATCAGAAACTACGGGGGTGGGCCCTACAGCACGTAGTCCTACAACCCCTCCAGTTGATTCTGATATACAATCTCTGGCATAACGTCTATTGAAAGCATAGTGGAGAATTAAGGCCGTCATTGTAAGTGGGCTTGACAGCAGCATTTTTGAAGAGCTGCTGCTGCTAAGTCGCTTCAGTTGTGTCCAACTGTGCGAGCCTATAGATGGCAGCCCACCAGGCTCCTCTGTCCCTGGGATTCTCCAGGCAAGAATTCTGGAGTGGGTTGCCAGTTCCTTCTCCAATGCATGCATGCATGCTAAGTTGCTTCAGTCGTGTCCGACTCTGTGCGATCCCATGGACAGTGGCCCACCAGGCTCCTCTGTCCACTGGATTCTCGAGGCAAGAATACTGGAGTGGGTTGCCATGCTGCTGCTGCTGCTGCTGCTGCTGCTGCTGCTAAGTCGCTTCAGTGGTGTCCAACTCTGTGCAACCCCATAGACGAAAGCCCACCAGGCTCCTCTGTCCCTGGGATTCTCCAGGCAAGAACCCTGGAGTGAGTTGCCATCTCCTTCTCCAATGCATGAAAGTGAAAAGTGAAAGTGAAGTCACTCAGTCGTGTCCGACTCTTAGCGACCCCATGGACTACAGCCTACCAGGCTCCTCCATCCATGGGATTTTCCAGGCAAGACTACTGGAGTGGGGTGCCATTGCCTTCTCCAGGGTTGCCATGCTAGGGAAGATTAAAACCTGTTTACAGGAAGAAGAAAACCCAGTAGAGCTCATGTAACATAAGAATAAGTAAAACGTGCTGAGTGAGCAGCAAAGTTGGGCAATGATATTCCTTGTTAGAGTTTGGTCCGTGTTGAGGAATCATCCAGCCATATGTAGGACAGTAATATTTTGAGGCTGACTATGAGGGACTTTGAGAGAGCTAAGAGGTGTCAGCTCACAATATGTGTTTGGAAATTCGCTCATGATTTCTAAGAGACTCACCAAAAAGGAGCGCTGTTTGGCACCCATGTTTGTGAAGAGGTCTTCTCAGGGGAAAAAACAAACTTGAGGAAAACAAATGTGGTGGTCTAACGGGATCTGTTGGACAAAAACATTGAGAAAGAATTTTGTTTTAAATATGAACACAAGTGTAAGACACAAACCAAAATAAAAAAGAAAGCAAACACTTGGGGGCTTTAATTACAGGCACGTCTTGTTTTATTGTGCTTTGCTTTATGGTGCTTCACAGAGTGTGTGTATTTTGTTTTATTTTGTTTTGTTTTGTTTTGTTTTTTCCCATTTGAGTGTTTGTGGCAACCCTAAATCAAGCAAGTTGATTGGCGCCATTTTCCAACAGCATTTGCTTACTTCATGTCCCTTTGTCCCATTTTGGTAATTCTCACAACATTTCAAGCTTTTTCATTATGATGATATTTGTTGTGGTAATGGCAACCCACTCCAGTACTCTTGCCTGGAAAATCACACGGACGGAGAAGCCTGGTAGGCTACAGTCGATGAGGTCGCAAAGAGTCAGACACAACTGAGCAACATCACTTCGCTTCACTTGGTCTTACTACCGCAAAAAGGCTGCAAATCACCAAAGGCTCAGATGTTAGTGTGCATTTTTTTCAGCATTAAAGTGATTTTTAATTCATAAAGGAGAAAGCAATATGAAACAGTTACAAAGTGTTTGATTCCAACTATGTCATCTTAGAAAAGGCAAAATTATGAAGACAGGGAAAAGATCAATGGGTTATGGGAAAAGGAGGGATAAGTAGGCAGTGAGTGTGTGTGTGTGTGTGTGTGTGTGTGTGTGTTCAGTCACTCAGTCATGTCCGGTTCTTTGCAACCCTGTGGACTGTAGCCCACCAGGCTCCTCTGTTCATGGGATTTTCCAGGCAAGAGTACTGGAGTGGAGTGCCATTTCCTTCTCCAGGGATCTTCCCGACCCAGGGATCAAACCTGAGTCTCTTAGGTCTCCTGCATTGGCAGGCAGTTCTTTAGCCATCTGGGCACATAGAGTTTTTAAGATAGTAAAAATACTCTATACAAGACTGTTATGAAGGCTGTATGTCATTATATACTTGTCCAAACCCACAGAATACATGGCACCAACAGTGAACCCTAATGTGAAGTGTGGACTTTGGATGACTGAGATGTGTCTGTGTAAGTTCATCAGTTGTAACAAACTTTCCACTCCAGGGGGATATTCATAATGAGAAAAGGTATGCATGCTTGGAGGCAGGGGGTATGTAGAAAAATCTTCATCTCTTCTGCTCAATTTAATATAAAACTACCCTAAAGAAATGAATATGATGGCACTCCAGAGAAGGCTGTATTTTCAGCCCATGGAAGCAATACATCCCTTCAGTGTGGTTCAGTCGCTCAGTCGTGTCTGACTCTTTGCAACCCCATAGACTGCGGAACATCCCTTGGTCTATACTAAATTGTAACCTTGTAAATTTATATAATACTCATAACACAAGTTTGAAAATCATCATGTAATTAATTTGGATTTAAAGCCACCAGTTCCAAATGGTGGGATCCACCTGACTACTAAGAGGAAAAAGACATACATATTTGAACTGTGTTTCTCCCTGACAGGGGAGAGTAGAGTCTTGCAAGAAGACAAACGAACAACAACATGCACACCGATGGCAGATGACATCCCAGGAAAAGACTGTGCTAACCAAGAGCTATAGCACGTTCAAATGCATTGCCCGCCAGAGATAAATCCAGAACATGTCAGGTTATATTTTCCTATCAGTGATTGACAGTGCAGAGCTGTTAAAATGATTGTATATCTTTATTAGATGTGTAAACGCAATTTAAATATTATTCTGAGTGCATTTTTTAAGTGAGAAGAAAATGAGGTCTGTAGATTCATCTGAAACAATCAGTAATGCATGGAATTATGAGCCACATAAACTCAATATGAATGTTTATTTCATAAACATCCACTTGAATACAAAATATGTGGCTTAAGCAAATACAACAGGAAAATACTGCGATGAAACACAAAAAGCATTTAAGAAGAACATTGTCCTGAAAGCAATAGATTTTATTTGCAGGCAGTTGTTTAGCTTTTTGTGTTTGTTTAGTATTAAGTCATATCCAACTCTTCTTATGACCCCGGACTGCAGTCCACCAGACTCCTCTGTTCATGGGATTTCTCGGGCAAGAATACTGGAGTGGGTTGCCACTTCCTCCTCCAGGGGATCTTCCCAAACCCAGGGATTGAATCTGGGTCTCCTACATTGGCAGGCAGATTCTTTACCACTTAGCCCCCCAGGGAAACCCCAGATGATGATAAAGACAATTTTCATTAGCAATAGATGCAGAAACACAAAGTGTTAGTTGCTCAGTCATGTCCAGCTCTTTGTGACCCCATGGACCATAGACCGCCAGGCTCCTCTGTCCATGAGGGATTCTCCAGGCAAGAATACTGGAGCGGGTTGCCACTTCCTTCTCCAGAAACACTGAACCATGATAAAATGGGGTGGGCAGTGGGAGACGGTGATGCTTCTGTTAAGATGATTTTCTTCCACAGTGAAGTGAGTTTTGTCGTCACTCTCAGGTGAAGGACTCACGGTTTTGTGGGTCCCTGAGCAGATGTCCAACCTGCCCGAGTCTGGAAACAAGGGCTACCCAGCCTCCAGGTCCAGGGCAACTCACTGGAGCCTTCATTTGTTTTGCTTTTAATTATCTTTCAGTATGAGATATTTCCAAACTCATTTACATACAAATGTATCTCCACCTACTACATTTGATATTTCTACTATTTAGCGTCATCACTAAACGTATGTCTAAATGTTTTTACTATGATCCCAACATACTCTAATGAAGTATTTAGGTTGTGTTACTTATCCTATTCCAGGCTGTGGGATTGATGTAATCAAAAGTGAATTTCCAAATGAAGCATCTGTAGGAACTCATAGGGATTTTGATTTCTATTTTCCTTCTTGTTACATCTTTCCTTGTGACTTTTTTCTCCATACATCTGGAATGAGCTCTAAACTGTGAGGAGTTCAAATGATCTTCCAGTTTGGTTCTATCAGAGTAAACGCCCTCTGCTGAAAAAGAAAGAAATCCTGACTTTTCCCCCAGGGGACCATAAGGCATTTGGCCCTCAGCCTAGCAGACAGAATTCGTTACATAGAATCTACTTTAATATTATTCCATTCATGATGTCATTGAGCTTTCTGAATGTTGATGTTGTTGATGTTACTTTAGAAGATTCAGTGTTGATATTTTTCTCCATTACTTTCAAAATAGTACAGTATTTAAAAATCCATCTCTATGTAAAGCCTTCCTTTTCTTTATCCCTGCTTTAAACTTTCCAGGTAATACTAGTTTTCCACTTGCCTATTCACCTTTAGTGAACATTAGTTTACCAGTCTGCTGGTGAGGAACAGAATCATGAATTAAGGAATGTATTTTTTCAGAAGCTAAATGCAAAAAGTAAGATGAGAAAAATGTACATTTAATAGGCAAAGCAGATCTAGCTCAAATCATAATTTTTGAATATTTAAAAAGCTTCAATTAAACTAGTAGAAAAGATTTCTAGAATACTGAGAATTTTCAGGTCAAATTTTAATCTGATGTCAATATTTATAGCCTCTTAGAAGGTACAACCAGAGAAGGTGATGGCACCCCATTCCAGTACTCTTGCCTGGAAAATCCCATGGACGGAGGAGCCTGGTAGGCTGCAGTCCATGGGGTCACTGAGGGTCAGACTCGACTGAGCGACTTCACTTTCACTTTTCACTTTCATGCATTGGAGAAGAAAATGGCAACCCACTCCAGTGTTCTTGCCTGGAGAATCCCATGGACGGGGGAGCCTGGTGGGCTGCCGTCTATGGGGGGGGGGTGTCACACAGAGTCGGACATGACTGAAGTGACGCAGCAGCAGCAGCAGAAGGTACAATGGAATCCATAGTTTTAAAAAATTACTAAAAATTTGTACAAGATTTAGCAATGTGAAAAATCTCACCCACAAAGTTTACATCTGACAATTTCTTTGTGAGTTTTTACAAATGTGGTCTGGGCTCACAAAAATCAAATCATAAAAGAAAAATAGAGGTAGTACTTTTCAGTTACACTCTGTGTCCATGTCATTTATATATATACACATATATTCATGTCATTTTCAGACATTTTGAGGGCTGGCCCAGAGTATTTTGCATGGAGAGAAATGTGAAACTTAGGAGGTTACATTTGCTAGAATATAATTATCTGCATTTTGAGGTATGAATTATAATATATTCTGCCCATAACTTTAACTTTACATTTTAAGGTAATTTCTATGAAAAGAATGAAATAAAACACATCTTTACCTCAAAAGATTACAGGCCAAACTTGCTGACAAATTTCTTCCTGAATCAACTGCAAACATCATGTAAGATTCCCCAGACATGGTACCATATGTTTCATCACCTTTTACTTTTTATTTAAAAATACAAGTGTGTGATAATCCTTTCAAAATTACTTCATACTGTGCTTTCACCAGAAAATGGCTGCAGAGTTATTACCTCCACCTGTTCTGCCAAGCTGGGAGGTAGTGGCTTTAGGCCAAAATTATTAAAAAACCCTAAGAAGTTTCTTCCAACTCCTAACTGTTGGCAGGCTGCCATTACTTACCACATTTTTTTCTCTTTCTGTGTCTAATTTCCAATCAACCCTTCAAAATACTAAAGACTACTTTGGTGGGAAAAAAGTGGTCTTTCCTTAAATAGTAGGGATGAATTTTGCTTGTCATCCAAGGAATTTAAGAAGGAAACTTACCTCAAATCAAGGAAATTATAGCTGAAATGTTAAAAAAATCCCACCTTTTCTCAGATTTTAGAACACACTTAGTCTGATATAAAGACTTAGTGATTACGTTAATTTATACTAATAGTTTTTATTTTCCAAAACCCACTTACTTCTCTGGTAAATCAAAAGCCAAAGGATATTTTCATGTTGTCTACTATGCTGTTGCTATATAAACTTTTATTGATGAATTTTTATCTCTAGCATGACCTCAGAAGGGAAATAGAATGCACATGTTCACATAAAAATTGTCACGAAGAGCTCAGCCAAGCTGCTATCATCCAATATACTAATATAAGCATACACATGCACACGTGCTCACTGTGAAGTTTTTTTTCCAGTTTTGTAGATTTAATTATTCACCTTTTGACACATTGCAGTCACCTCTGGCTGCAGAATATTAACTTCATCCTCATGTATAAACCAAGGAGTTAATTTGATTATAGAATAGGTATGTATCTTTTACATAATGTGAAAATGAAATGCACCTAGTGTTAAGTGAAGTGAAGTTATTCAGGATTAGAACTTTAACTTGCAAACAGCATAGATGTTGAGATACAGAGACCCAACACAGAGAACACTCATGTGTATAGTTTTTAGTTAACCTTTAGGGACAGTCATGACATTAAGCCCCTTTCCTCTCTCCCTGCTTCTTCATCTCAGACATGTTAATAGAAACCCTCGGTGAAACCGTTGGCTTGGGTATTCTGCGAGGTCAGATGTCACAGAATCCATTTTTTTTTTTTTTTTCTTTTGATGTCAGAATGTTTAACAACTGGCTGTGCCGGGAGTTAATTCTTCCTTTTTAAATTGAGTTATAGTCGATGTACCATGTTTCAGAAGTACAATATAGTGATTCACAATTTTAAAGGTTATATTCCATTTGTAGTTATTATAAAATATTTGTCTATTCCCATTATATTCCTGTATTTATTATATACATAATAGGTTGTGTGTCTGTTTTATGTTATCTTCACTAGTTTGTTTGTTTTTGTTATATTCACTCGTTTATTACTTAGATTCCATGTGTTAGTGATGTTGCACAGCATTTGTCTTTTCTGACGTTTCACTTAGCATAAGAGCCTCCCCGCCAAGTGCATCCATGTTGCAAATGCAAACTTTCATTTTTTTCCTTTGCTGAGTAATATTTAATTGCGTGCGTGTGTGCTCATGTGTATATCACACCTTCTTTATCCATTGAACAGATTCATTTCAGAATCAATTGCAGTCATCCTCTTTGGCATGCCCCATCTGTCACCTGCTGTCTGTACCCAGTTACATATGGTCACAGAAGCGGCAGACGGACAGAGGATTTACTGCCTGACTGTCCTTCCCTTAAGAGACTCTCAGTCACTCTCTGTAGATGGTGACAGAGGCCCTCATGGTCCCCCTTCTGTCTGTCTACTCTGCCTCCCGGGAGTGTTTTCAAAGTTTACCCGAAGCCCGGTAGCTATAGTGAGCCCAGTCTAGCTGATCTCAGCAGCTCCAGCCCTGCTTCTAGCATGATATTTGGCTGGTAAACAAATTTCCCAGCCTAATTTAGTGTGACAGGCTTTTGCTCAGGAAAAGGTCCCAGTAGGAAAACTTTCTTTGACTTTTCTTCTTTGCTTTCCGGCTACTGGTGATTCCTTCTGGTAGGTCAAGCTGCCCTTTATCTACCTATAGTAACAACAGAGATTGAAAATAAAGTTTACACTGATTATCCACTATTCTTGGAGTATTTCTCATTTCTGATGGCATTTTCTTTTCTTTCCTAGTCTTCTCACTTTTCTGTCTTCTGTTTTCTGAATGTCTTCCTCTCCTTTTTGTACATTTGATTCTTCTAGTAACCAGGCTACAAACATGGTCAGACTTTTTATGAGCTTTTTTATTCTGGTCCTCTGTATTCCCATTCTTCCCCCTGCCCCACCCCCGCACCGTGCCATTCTTTTTTAAAAGTCTAATCTTGCAGTGGACTTCTTTGCAACGTACATCATTCAATCTGCACTCATAATAATTCAACATGCATTACCTGGGTCTCAATTTGTTGTTGTTGTTTTTTCCAGAAACTCTAGTGACAGAGATCATGACACTTCAGTACTAAGACTGGGGCTTCGCACTAGGAGTAAAGAACCCACCTGACAATGCAGGAGATATAAGAGACAAGAGTTTGATCCTTGGGTCAGGAAGATCCCTGGAGGAGGGCATGGCAACCACTGCAGTATTCTTGCCCAGAGAATCCCATGGACAGAGGAGCCTTGCAGGATGCAATCCATGGGGTCTCAAAGAGTTAGGCACAACTGAAGAGACTTAGCACACATGCACGCATTCAAGTGGAGATGCTGAATAGAGGTGGGGTACCCACATGAGAATATCAGGCAGGAGACTGGGCAAATTTGGAATTGTTGGTCTTTGGAGTTTACTTTAAGGCTGTGGGACAGGATGAGATCACCTACACTGTGGCAGGACAGACAGGATAAGAAGGAGACCCCAAACCTGACGTTGGAGCAGTCCATCCTTTATGGCCGTAGGAAGAAGCGAAGGGCCACAGGCTAGAAAAGAGCTGCAAAGCAGGAAGGAAACTGTTGATGTCAGAAGCCAAAAGAAGAACATTTTCAAAGAATCCCTACAGAGGAGCTGACTGGACCAAATGCTCAAGTATGCTCTTCCTGGCCTCAGTGCCCAGAGACTCGAAATGAAACACCTTCCAACCATCAGCTACCTCTCCAATTCATAAAAAAGGAAGGCTCTCCCTCCCGAAGAACTGTCTACATTTCGTATGGGGCCAGCCAGTGAGTTCTTCCTTCACCTGAAGCTCTTGCAGGTGAAACACCTTCAGTTAGAAGGAAACTTACAATCAGAGACAGTGATCTCATTTGGAGGCCTCCAGATACCTCCCTCTCTCCACGGCTAGATGTTGCCTTCCAAGTTTCACCAAGGAGACAAATGTCTGTACACCTCCAGTTTTTGTCCTGATCTGCCCCACAGTCATCCTAGATTCTGGAAGGACTGAAAACCCTTCCAGGGGCCTCCGTTGAGTGGAGAGGCCTGGGTTAGTCACTTTGATTTGGGTTTGCGGAACTTAACAATTCACATTTTTCTTTCTTGGTTTCCAGAAACTCATATCGTGTGGTTAAATTTGGTTCAGGTTTTTGTTTCTTTTAGGATTACTAAAGGGTAACCAGTCCTTTAGGGTGACTCTGCCCCTTAATTAGCCAACTCTTTGGCTTATAATCCCAACCAAGAAATTTCAGCCTCTCCTTTAGGAAGTGGTGGGTTGATGAGACCCACCATTGATTCATTTATCTCACCCATCTTCAAGAGGAGGAAGGTCTCCATCACACTGATTGGCAGAGATACCCAGAGATGGTGCATTGTTAGACATTGATTGACCACACCGAGGTTCACTAGTTTTGTACAAACAGATACTCCCAAGGTTTACAGAGTTGCTAGCTTTTCTTCTCATCCCTCTGCAAGTTCTTCATAAATTACTGTTTGAGTCACCACCCCAGTTGTTGCTATGATTCATTTCACTCTGATGTGGATGGCTGAGGCACTCCACTTTCTTTCCCTCTAACATCTATAACCAGCTCACAGCATATGCACCTGATTGCTATGTTCTTCTATCTTCATTTTGCTATTTTCCAACCCTATTTTTATTTCATTGATCTCTTGCTCTTTTTACAGAAGAGCATTTTGCCATCAGTGTGCATGCACGTGCACACGTGCTCAGGGAAAATGAGATAGATATTGATTGAAAGGAAATGTTTTTTTTCCGACAAAGGAAGGAAGTCTGACAGTTAAGCATAGCTATAAAACTCCAATCACAGCAGGGTGTAGAATTCTTCACTCCTCTTTCATGGCAGCTCGGGAGGAAAGCTATGATTAAAGTGGTAAAGGGCATATGACTAGAAGGAAAACAGAGCCATGATGGCATTTGAATATATGATTCATTTTCTGGTACAAATGCGAAGAGCTGCAGGTCGTAAAGGACAGGACACACTGTCCCAAAGCCTAGACATGCTGAGGCTAGTGTTGTGTGTTTAGAAAGACTAGAGCAAGAATCTTCTCCAGAATGTCTCCAAAGTGGTCTCTGAATACAACTAACTGAAGGAGTCAAATCACTGCTCCATCCCTGAGACAGAAGAAAGGATGGAGTTGCCCGAGAACGGCAGCAGACTCGAAAGCAGTCTTTTCAAAGTGTTAGCAGGATTTCATGTTAACGGGAGACAAAGCTGCTTCTTTTTTCTGCTTAAGGTTCAGGCACCTTCAGAAGAAAGAACAGAGAGGAGCTCATTGATTTTGCCAAGGTTATCCGCTCTTTCAAAGTACTGAATGGGTCATAAAACAACTTGCTTATGACGTTTATGTGGCAACAGAATGCTTTCAGTTACCTGTGTTTCCATCATCCACCAGCCTAATCCAGCTTTCCACTTCGACCTTTAACTGCTCTCCTGTTTTCTGCCCTGCTGTTTTGTACTGAGACAGTCTCTCTCGGCAGAGTTGTTTGAATGTGGGCCCCAGCTAGAGAGCCTCAACATCTTGTAGCTTGTATGTTATCTTGGCTGTTGGATGAGTGGCTCTCAGCACAAACCCACCAGGGCTTCCCTGGTGACTCAGTGGTAGAGAATCCGCCCACCAATGCAGGAGACGAGGGTTCTATCGCTGGGTCGGGAAGATCCCCTGAAGGAGGAAATAGCACCTTACTCCAATTTTCTTGCCTGGGAAATGCCACAAACAGAGGAGCCTGGCGGGCTACAGTCCATAGGGTTGCAAGAGTCGGACACAAGTTAGCAACTAAACAACAACAACAAACCTTCATTAATAATTGTCTATATCAAATTATATTAAAATAACTAGGTGGTTTCAATATTCTGCCTGCATATAGTCAAACTTCTGCTTTCGTGTCCCACTTCAAAGCCTTCCTATACATTGGACCCCGTGTGACTCAGGCCAGAGGATGGAGCAGTCCTACTTGGAGGCAGGAGAATGGACTTGATAACCTCTCCATGCCCCTTCCTGTTTCATATAGATTTGAGGTAGGGTCATTCACATGCCCAGGGTATTTTGTGAAAATCTTCTAACTGCAATTTATCTAAGCTGTCCCAGGACTGTCCATATTTTTCTTTCAAGCCTCTGGCTTCTGGAAAGTGAAATACTGCACTTAGAAACTGTACCACCCCAGAAGAAAGTTATATTTAAATAGCCAAGCATTTCCTTGGGAATGAAGTGGTTGAAGGCTCAATGAAGACAAATGGATTGTAAATGCTTGAGAAATTTATATAGTGTACACGTGGGAAATTCAGGTTCTTTCCAAGGAGCTGGTGGGTTATATAAAGTGCATGTAAATTTCCAACTGGGACCTTGATCTGTTTAATATATGGCTGAGGGATTTTTCTAAATAGCTATCCTTGGAGCACAATTTTTAGCTGAGTTTACTATAATTTGTGTCCACAATAAAAAGCACAGTTTCTTCGGTGCTTTTCTTTTATTTGCATTAGTTACCAGAGACACATGAAGATACTGAAAAATTCTCATCATTCATCAGATGCTCACTGCGTTCCAGCAAAGTGTTTATATATCTCGTCTCCCTGGTGAGAGAAGGGTCGAGGCAGGGCTGTGTAAGGCCAGTGGCGTGTGTGCAGGGCCCACCATCCGGCCAGAGGTGAAGGGGGTGGTGCTGCCGTATGTACTTTCCAACTCAGCTAAATGTGAGGCACTTTATGGAAACAGTTTATCCTATAAACTCTAGAAGAGTCTGGATGACTGAACCTTTCAGTGTGACAGATGAGTTGGAACTCTTTAGAAAATCTGTCAGATTAACAGCAGAAATTCTCATATCAGGATGTGTGAGTGTGTAAGTGTGGGTTTCATTACAAAGTTTATCCAATCACAGGTTATTTAAATTATGGTAAAATGGGTGAGTTTATTTTTATTAATATGTATGTGTATATATATAAAGTATATATAGCCATACACATATGCATATATAGACATACATACAGCTGACCCTTGAACAACATGAGTATTAAGGGGTACTGACCTTCTGAGTAGTTGAATATTCTTGAATATAGCTTTACAGTTGATCTTCTGCCAGCCTCCACAGGTTCATATAGGACTGCAATACATATTTATTGAAAAAAAATCTCTGAACCTGCCCAGTTCAGACCTTTGTTGTTCAGGGTCCACTGTTTTTTTAGAGCAGGTTTAGGTTCACAGCTGAGTAAAAAAATACAAAGAATTCCCACAGACTTCTCTTGTGGCTCAGCTGGTAAAGAATCTGCCTGCAATGCAGGAGACCTGGGTTCAATCCCTGGGTGGGGAAGATCCCCTGGAGAAAGGAAAGGCTACCCACTCCAATATTCTTGCCTGGAGAATTCCATGGACTGTATAGTCCATGGAGTTGCAAAGAATCGGACACAACTGAGTGACTTTCACTCTTCTCTTCACTGCTACCCACAGTTTATCTTTTTAATGTAGAAACCCTGAACCACACAGATTTACTCAACTTTTTAAGATGAGGAAAAGAATATAGAACAAGTCAAAAGAAATGCTCTCGTCTACTGCTATCTCAAATTGGTTTCAGTGTTTTACAAAATACACAGCATATAAGACAACCTTGAACACTCTCTTTTAACTTCTCTCACAATAAATAAAACATTAACATACAAATTTCTTCTATACCAATCTAAAGTAAAATGACTGTATTACTAGTTTTTACAATGTTGTTCACACATATTTTTATTCACACACTTTTAATGAGATCAATGCCAAGTACAATATCCCCCACCAGTATGATACTGGGTTGGCAAAAGTCCATTTGGGCTTTTCTTTAACATCTTGTAGAAAAACCACAGTGAAATTTTTGGCCAACCCAATACATTTGTTATAATCAATGATTGTAACTACAATCTACAAACTACATTAATACATCATGATCACCCAAAGTCCACAGTTTACATTAGAGTCCATTCTTGGTGTTATACATTCTATTTGTTTTGGCAAATATATAATGATATGTATTGCCTGGAGAATCACATAGACAGAGGAGCCCAGTGGGTACAGTCCATGGCATCTCAAAGAGTCAGACATGACTAAGCAACAAACACCTTCACTTTCATCCACCAGTAGAGTACCATAGAGAATAGCTTCACTATCCTAAAAATCCTCTGTGCTCCACCTGTTCCTCACTCATCCCTCTAGCCCTTGGTAACCACTGATCTTTTTACTGTCTGCCCTATTGTCTCTCCCAGGATGTCACATAGTTGGAATCATACCGTATATAGCCTTTGCAGATTGACTTCTTTCACTTAATAATATGCATTTAAGTCTCCTCCATGTCTTTTCATGGTTTACTATCCTCTTTCTTTTTAGCTCTGAATGATATTCTGTTGTTTGGATGTACTCCAGATTATTTCATCCATTCACCTACAGAAAGACATCCCGTTGCCTCCAGCTTTTGGCAATTATGAGTAAAGCTGCTGCAAACATTCATGTGCAGGTTTTTGTGTGGATAAAAGGTTTTCAACTCATTTGGGTAAATGGCACGGAATCCTACTGCTGGATCATATGGTAAGTAGTACGAGCGTGCTTCGTTTTGCCAAGAAACTTCCAAACTTTCTTCCAATTGGCTGTGCCATTTTGCATTCCCACCACCAACAAACGAGAGTTGCTGTTGCTCCACAGCCCTGTCAGCATTTGCTGTCAGTGTTTCAGAGTTTAGCCATTCTAGTAATTACATTCACTTTTAATAATAACATTATAATTATAATGACAATTAGCATTTGTAAGCATTAACCAGGGGTCAGGTCTATTTTAAGCACTTTCCAACTAGAAGCTCATTTAATTCTCACACCAGCACTATGAGGAAAGATCTATCATTATTTCCATTTTACAGGTGATATAACTGAAGAAGAAAGAAGTGATATACTAGGCCCATGGTCACAGCTAATAAGCTACAGTGCTGGAATTCTGGCTTAGGAAGACCTTCTCTCTCAACATATGCTCCCCACTTCCTCTAACTTTCAGTTTAGTCGCTCAGTCATGTCCGACTCTTTGCGACTCCGTGAATCGCAGCAAGCCAGGCCTCCGTGTCCATCACCAACTCCTGGAGTTCACTCAGACTCACATCCATCGAGTCAGTGATGCCATCCAGCCATTTCATCCTCTGTCGTCCCCTTCTCCTCCTGCCCCCAATCCCTCCCAGCATCAGAGTCTTTTCCAATGAGTCAACTCTTCACATGAGGTGGCCAAAGTACTGGAGTTTCAGCTTTAGCATCATTCCCTCCAAAGAAATCCCAGGGCTGATCTCCTTCAGAATGAACTGTGACTTTAAAAGTAAACAATTCTTGTACATCCTTACCTTCATTGTTTCCCTCCTTTTCTTCAGAATATTTTCATTTCTTTTAGCAATATGATTCTTTGCACATCGTCAAAATGAAAAGCCTGGTCCAAACTTGTCTGATCAAGAATCACATTTCCACATCTCTTAATTTACAGCTATCCAAACACTTAACACTATAGTACATTGGGCTCTCTTTTTTTTATTTACATGAAATTTCTCCTTCTGATTGTCCTTAAGAGAGCAAACAAAGGCTCAGAGTCACACTATTAATTATGACAGCAAAACTTTCAATAGAATTTAACTCAAAACACACATTCTCTAAATTGGATTCGCTAAAAAGAGCAACCCATTATAAAAAACTGTGTTATTGTATCTTCCAGAATCTATAGGCAAAAGGAGGCAAAGAAATAGCATTCACCAGGCACTTGCTAGTAATCATGGAAATAAAAATTAAGATGATGACATTACTTTTCTTGTTAAACTGAATTACAATTCCCACTCATTCCTGGCGCAATAAAATTGGTGATTTCCACACCCTGAAAATTAATATAAAAGTTCTGCAAGACAATTTGGCAACCTGTTTGTGTTCACTGACTCCAAATTTTCAGTTTAGGAATTAACCCTACAAAATTAGAACTATCCATAATGATTTACGATGTACAAGGATGTTCATTCCAGCAACCTAGAAACGGACAACCTAAAACAAAGAAGCTAAATATAGGGAATTAAATTATGGTTATACACTTTAAAAATAATATTTAGCAGCCATTTTAAAGTCATGTTTTTCAAGGAATATTTAATGTAAGAAAATATATATTGAAAATAAAAGTAAAAAGAGATAAACAACACATTCATTTTTAAATATTTGTTAAATGTCATATGAAGTATCATTCTGTAGTATAACTACATGCAACTTGTACTACATACATAAGGAATGCATACATAGAAAGAATTCCAATTTCGTAAAAATTATATATATCTATGGCCATAAAAATACTC
Organism: Bos taurus; assembly: GCF_002263795.3. Classification (NCBI taxonomy): domain Eukaryota; kingdom Metazoa; phylum Chordata; class Mammalia; order Artiodactyla; family Bovidae; genus Bos; species Bos taurus. Next base: position 17,473,801 of record NC_037339.1, read on the forward strand.
ATGCAGAGAAAAACACGACAAACTATTAACAACCATTGCATATGAATGATGGCATGTTTATTTAAACTTTAGTTATACACCCCTTTCTGTGTTTTTCAATTGTATATAATGAGCATGTATTTTAATAATAAATTCCAATTTCCTTTAAATTTTCCTCTGAACAAGAGGAAGTAAACCTGACCTTGGATCACCTGAGTTTAGAGGAGACAGCTGGTATTTTCAAAGAGAAATTGACTCAATAGCCGTAAATAAAAATGAAATGTTGCCATTTGAAACAATATAGATGAACATATAGAGTATTATTCTTCATGAAATAAGTCAGACAGAGAAAGACAAACATTCATTATTACACTTAAATCTGGAATCTAGAAAATAAAGGACTGTGTATACCAAATACAGACTCAGATATAGGAAAAAAACTCATGGTTATCAGAGGGGAAAGGAAATGAGGGAGGAAGGGGGAATGGGATAAAGAAGTCCAAGCTGCTCTGTATAAAGTTAATAAGCTACAAGTAATGTTGTATAGCACAGGAAGGTACAGACTGCTTTTACAATAAGTATAAATGGAGTATAAACATACTTTTACAATAAGTATAAAGTATACTTTACAAGAAGTATAAAAGGTATTGAGACATGTTGTATAACTAAAATTAATATGTATTGTAAATCAACTATCCTTCAATAAAAAGAAATATAAAATGATATAAAAGGAAAAATAAAGGAAATAATTACCAAATAAAAAAGATAGAAAAGATATGGGGAAATGTCAAGCTGACTCTGCAGAGTAAAAGAGGGCCCTGCTCCTCATAGGCTGCCACAACCTCCCATGCAGGTGGGCTGGCTCCTCCCCATGGCGCCAAGAACCTCAAACTCAGGTTTTAGGAAGGCTCTGATGTGCACTTTGGCCTCTTCCTGAACCAAGTCTAGGGCTCAAAGTCAACACTTCAACTGATTGTCCTTGAAAAAGAAATTTCTTTTACCAAGTGGAACCCAAGGTAGGATATAAAATAGTTTAAATGTGGCTTTCTAATAAATGGATTTCTATTGACGAATCCTATGCCCAGATGAGATGTCTTCCTACCTCTTCAGTAGGAAACCTTAAATATATTGACTGATGCTCTGTAGGAAAATGTGGAATGTCCACAACTTTAGCGACAGAAGAGTCTTGCCAAATTCAAGTACTGTGATGACATCACAGGGTTGGAATTTTAAATTTCTGTCCAAGAGTTTGACACTTCTTTTCCCTCAGCCATAAACAATATGTGGTGCCACTGTAGGCAATTGATGACATCTTGGTAAGTGACCTCTTCTGATAAGGTATCATTAACCCATTCAAGGCATTTGGACATGAAGGATTAAAGAGCACTGGTGAGTTGTCAAAGGTCACAAAACAGATGGAGAGGAAGGCTCTCTGAACCTCGCCTGGACTGTGCTTTTCTGTATTACTTGGAAGCCCTGAACACAGGCTGCTCCCACTAATACATTATCCGATGAGTATTTACTGTATCTTCAGCCTGGTGCTGGAAATGTTTACTTCTAATCCTCACAGTAACCCTCCTATGCAGTGAATTTTACTTACAAATGAGAAGGTTGAGGTACAGGGAGAATAAGTAACTGGCCTCATCTTACTCTGCTAATAGATGTGAAGGGGAGACCATGCTCGGCAAATCTCAACATTTCCAGACCTTTCCCAGGAAGCTTGTTATTGCAGATTTTACATAAGAAAAGCACACACATATTATTCCGTAGGCTGTAGAGTCAATGCCCAGTTATGCTTACGGCCCATTTAAGTTCATTTAACAAGCTTCTCTATAACTTGCTTACATAGAATCCTATTCTAACACCACTCTGGGCATAGGATGTTGTAGTTGTCCTACACTGGACTAAGGCACGCTCCATGAATCACTGCATACATATGATGAGACCTGCACTACAGTTAAACCTGAGGTCATCAAATGTGCTTCTTATAATTAACTGACATCCTTGTTCATTTATTTAGTTTTATAAAGTGATCTTCTTTTATACTATCTGAAACAAACCAAGCCTATACTCAAAGGCAACACTCAGTCCCCCCCAAAAATACAATGTGAGCCAGAATGTAATTTAAAATTTCCTAGTGGCCCTATTAAAAATCCTAAAAAAAAAAAAAAAGGTGAAATTATTTTAATGTTTTATTTAACCAAATATATCCTAAATATCATTAAAACAATGATCAAAATAAACCATTAATGAATTATTTTACTTTATTTTCACTTTGCCATTGAAAGCCAGTATATATTTCAGACTCATGGCAGGCCAATTCAGACTCTCCCCATCCCAACTCCCAGTAGCCACATATATGCCTAGTGTCTACTGAACTGGACAATGCAGCTCTAGAGCAGAGAAGGCAATGGCACCCCACTCCAGTACTCTTGCCTGGAAAATCCCATGGATGGAAGAGCCTGGTAGGCTGCAATCCAGGGGGTCTCGAAGAGTTGGACACGACTGAGCAACTTCACTTTCACTTTCCACTTTCATGCACTGGAGAAGGAAATGGCAACCCACTCCAGTGTTCTTGCCTGGAGAATCCCAGGGACGGGGGAGCCTGGTGGGCTGCCGTCTATGGGGTCGCACAGAGTCGGACACGACTGAGGCGACTTAGCAGCAGCAGCAGCAGCTCTAGAGAGATCTTGTCAGATTAATTCATTTTACACCATTGCCACAGAACAGGTAGGCATTGAGGAAACTGCATCAGGTCTGAGTTGAGGTGCTAGTCCAGTATTTGCCTAATTGGATTTTACTCAAATAATGCCATATCTTGGAGAAGCAGCTACTACAAATATCTTTTTGTTTTGTTCTGTTTCTTGTGGTAAGAACACTTAACACAAAATCTACCCAAGTGCCACTGCAGTTTTCTCTTAATTGGCTTGCCCCCTCCAATCCATTCTCTACGTGGCACCAGAATACCTTTCAGTTCTTTGAATGCACCTTGCTTCTTCTCATCAAGAGTCTTTGCTCCTTCTAGAATTCTCTCCCTACACCCACCCTGTCTCTTTACCTGGTTGAGTCCTTGAACGCTCAGCTCTTCATTCAATCCTTCCTTCCTCTGAGAATTCTTCCCTGACCACTTCCTCAACTATAAGTCTCTAAAATATTCCCAGCAGCACCACATGCTTCTCATTGAAAGAGCTCATTATCCCTGGCGTGTGATCACTGTCTGTTCCCAGGTAGAATGTAAGCTCCATAGGAGCAGAGACTGGGTCTGCTTTGTCCCCCAGCACAGCATCTACTATCTATGGAACCAGAGGAGTTTCAGAAGTGTGTGATGAATGGATGCCGATCAAGATATCTCAGATGAGATCTGTGTACATTCACCACACTATTCTAAGTAAGCAAACATAGGAATGCCTGTGAATAATTGTTGGTAAATTGACCATTTCAAATTTTATGTGTCAAAGAAGGAAATATTTGGAACAGATTTCAATTGCAAGTCTCATCACTGCTCTTAAACAAGGCTTTCAGTGTGCCCTACTGGCTGTGAGGCATTCCTCCTTTTACAAATTTTCAAGTGAAAAACATAGAAAAAGATGGTTCATTCAGAGCCTAGAACAGAGAAATCGATATGCCAGGGAAGAGAGTAGGATTCCAACTCTGAATCCCGTTCAGGGAGGCTCATCATTATATTAAACTTTGAAGAAATTTATTTATTCTCTATGCTAAAGTGGAGAAGGAGAGGGGTGCAAGCGGCGCTTTGGGGAGGGGGGGTCCCTTAGGCGCCTCACCTAACCCCGCTGCCGAGTTGTTGCTTCTCACGGGGAGCCCTTCTCCCTGGCTAAGGGCGCGGAAAAAAGAAAAAAAAAAATAATAAAGTGGAGAAGGCAATGGCACCCCACTCCAGTACTCTTGCCTGGAAAATCCCATGGATGGAGGAGCCTGGTGGGCTACAGTCCATGGGGTCGCACAGAGTTGGACACGACTGAGCGACTTCACTTTCACTTTTCACTTTTATGCACTGGAGAAGGAAATGGCAACCCACTCCAGTGTTCTTGCCTGGAGAATCCCAGGGACAGAGGAGCCTGGTGGGCTGCCATCTATGGGGTCGCACAGAGTCGGACACGACTGAAGCGACTTAGCAGCAGCAGCAGCAGCATGCTAAAGTGAGAAACTATCTTTTTCTATATTTTATTCTTTTGCTAGTTGGAATCTTTAGCAAAAAAATGTTATCTTTCTCCATGGTGCATCCATTAAAAATGACTGCACTCAGCAGTCCATTTTAGGTACTCGAGATTGGTCGCTTTGGTTTATCCCTCTGCCCTGAAACCGTTCTAATTAATGGTTTGTTGTTTTCTCTGGAAAGCAAACACTTTATTCCAAGGAGAGTGGCAAATCCCTGAGATAAACTGTATGATAATCAAGCACCTGAATGTAGTTTTTTCTAGGAATTGAAATTATTTCCTGAGAAATTCAATGTGCCTGTTTCACCAGGAGAAATTCTCTTGCCAACTTTTTATTTTACAGATGCTCTTATGTTCACACGCTCTTTTGTTCCGTAATAGTGGACAGTTTCGAGGATTGGTACACCCCAGCCTACTAACAGCAGAAAAATGACTTACTCATTTTCAACTATAGCATCACTTGGGCAAAAAGTTGTCCTGATCCCAACAGAGACTGAGAACTTGACCTCTTCTCTTCCTCTGTCCTCCTCTTTAATTCTGCTCCTGTGAACTCTGCTGGAAAAGCAAAGTAAAAGTGACACCCCGCTGTCAGCCCAAGGACACGTCACCTTTTATGAAGCCGAGCTTAACTGGGATCTAAGAGCTTCATTCAGTTCTGTAGTAGGTTTCACACGATGTCCATCTGTTCCCAGGAAAGCTAACCTGAGGTCAGGGAGCTTGATAGCAGAGGAAACTATCAATCTGGTTAAACGACTTTTTGTAAATCATTTATACCCTGAATTTTTAGGGCTTTTGTCCCAGCATCCCAAGTGCCTTGGCATTATTTCCAATACAGTGTTTGTATGGAAAAGGCTCTAGCTGAGACCAAGTTACTCTCTCTATGAATTCCTTTTTATTCTGATCATTTTCCTTCATGCATCCTAAGATCTACCGTCAGATCTTAACATCTCTGATCATGTTTGTGTGCACATTATTCTCCTGCCCAGAATTTGGCCTCAAATCCACAGCAGTCCAGGTAATAATACTGAGCCTCATATTTGCGTCCTGGGAACATTGGTGGGACATTCCTTGTTATTATACCTGCATATGTGACTTATATTGGTGCTGTAACAAATCATCACAGATTCAGTTACTTAGAATGACACATTTATCATCTCATAGCTTGAGAGGGCAGAAGTCTGAAATGTGTCTTATTGGGCTGACCAGGCATCAACAGGGTTGGTTTCTTCTGAAGAATTCATAACTTTACCTTTTTCAGCTTCTAGTGACAGCTTCTCAAGGGCCATCTGGGCTTGTCGTCCCTTTGTCCACCATCAAAACACATCACTTGAATATCTGATCATATCATCCTGTCACCTTCCTCTCTACTACTGGTCAAACCTCCATCTGCCTCCTTCTGCATGATCATCACAATTATGCTTATAATTACATTTAGGGCCCACTTGGATAATCCAGAATAATCCCTCCATCTCAACTTAATCCCATTTGCAAAATCTCTTTTGCCTTAGGAGATAACACATTCACAGACTCTGGGGATTAGGGCATAGACATCTTGAGACCACTATTCAACCTACCATGAGACCTATACCCTTAATACTTTTAATATTGCCTTTTTGTCAATTCACATAAACCAGCAACAGAGCTGGTGTTCAAACCCCCAGCCAATATAAACCAGATTGACTTTGTGCTTTATCAGCTCCTTAGTGGTAAGAATCTCCATCCTAGGCTCAAAGTACAGGCTTTTTCTAATGATGAAACAGCAGACTCATCCTCCCCAGCCAAACCCCATATGGGGTATATTTCATATATCCCATAATACACACAGGTAGTCTTCACCTGTCCCACAGAACCCAGCATCGTGCCGAACAAGAGCTCCTGGATTCAGAAATCAAATCCCTTTTAAATGACAAGAACAAAATATCTCAGAATACAAACAGCCATGAGTTCACATAAGGCAGCCATTAGGTAATGGTAAAATATATTGTTTGGGCTCTGCTGCCTAGAAAAAGGGGGGAAATGAGCTTTTAAGCTGCTGTCTTCCACTGAGTAATTTTTTGAAGGACCAGATGACTGATGAAAAGAACAAGAGGATGGATTCAGTACACATTCTCCAGGTCATTTCACAAACATGAACATTTTTTCTATTTATAATCCTTAAATGTCATCTAGTTCACTGTCTACTTCTGGATTCTTCATACCACCACCAAACACACACTTTAAAAAAAAAACTTTCCAAATATCCAAAGTAGCTGATTTCACTTCTTAACAATCTTCTCAGGAAAGAGTTTCTAAACATGAATTTAGGTACTTTTCCAGCATTTCCAAATGCAATGCAGCAACTCCCTCTCCCATCCTGGAGGAGCTATTTTCATCCTGTTGTGCAATTTAACACATGGTAATACAAAACAGTTAACAGAAACTGATTTCCACATTCTGGAGGGAGCAAACTTTGAAAGTGAAGGCAACTTATTTTTAACTTCTATGTGAAATGACTTTCAGAAGAAAGATTTAAGGGTTTTTCAAATGACCAAGAGTTTTCAGGACCATTTCTGATTATGCCTTATTTCAAGATGTCAGAGGATGGCTAAAATAAAAATGAAAAAGAATTCATTTACGGGGATTTATATTTTGTGAAATCCACTGGGAGGCTGTCTCCCTACCCCTCCTCCACTATAACTTTAGTATCATTAGTGGAAACATTATTTTAAACCAATCTATTGCCCATTTCCTGAGGCACTGCTCTGGGCATCTTCCTGCAGTTTTATTGCATTGAAGACCATCATTATTCTTTCTTTATGGGATTTGAGCCAAAAATGAGCACTTGTGACCATATTCACATCTGAGCTAATGCGACTTAATTTTCCAAGTTGGCTTCATAAGGCAAAGTAGTAAGTGCTTTATTAAAATCTAGATAATAAAATTAGCCATTTATCTACTAACTGGTGCTTCCATTACATGATTAAATACATTTGTTATGTGAAACTCCTATAAGTTATACCACGGTAAGTCAAATAACCATAAATATTTGGGGTTTCCTCTTTTTTTCCATGCTAAGCAGAATTTTAAGGTTAGCACTTGGCATGCAGCCAAAAACATCAATATAAACTGCTATTTAACCTCTCTTGAAGTCACATTTATATCAAAGGGCTCTGTGTAGAAAGCTAAGAGATTAGAAACATTATTTTTAAATGTATCCTTGAGAAGAAAAAGTGTTTAAATGCCATTGGGCTAAATGAAGTTGCCTCCAAAATTATAATTTTACTTTGGTGAGGTGGGAGGGTATGGAGAGAGCAATGGCAGAAAGACTGTATCAGTTTCATGTATTTTCACTTCTAGAATTCTGATCTCACACAAGCTGAGCAGCCTGATTTGCAAGCCTAGGAAACAGTCACAGGATGAAATATACCAGAAGAAACCAGGTTTATTAATCATCAATCCTGCAGAAATACCTGTTAATAGGAAGAGTTCTTAGTGTTCAAATTTACTTCATTACTCATCTGGAAAACCTCACAAGAGCTCAGTCCCAGAGACAAATCAAAAGGATTTAAGGGATACTTTTCAGCCATAAAAAGGAATAAAGTTTTGTCACTTGAGATAACATGGATGGGTATTATGCTAAGTGAGATGGGTCACAGAAAGACAATTACCATATGATTCCACTCATATGTGGAATCTAAAAATAAACGAACAAACAGAAACAGGCTCATAGATCCATAGAACAAACTGGTGGTTGCCAGAAGGGAGGGTGTGTTTGGGGGTTAACAAAATAGGTGAGGGGGATTGAGAGGTACAGGCTTCAGTTGTAAAATAGACAAGTCATGGTATATAATTTACAGCAGAGAGAATATTGTCAATAATATAGTAATAACTTTGTGCATGACAAATGGTAACTAGACTTACTGGCATAACTGCTTTGAAATGTACATAAACATCAAATCACTATATATCCACCTGAAAATAATATGATATTACAGGTCAATTATATTTCAATTTTTTTTCAAAAAGGACTTAAGTCTGAATTTATTTAGAGGAATATTTCAATGAATAGTTGACTCCAAACCTACTTCTCATGCCCCTCCCCACCCCCAACCAGAACCCTTTCATTCTCTCTAATCACCCAGAATCTTTGGAGACTGACCCAGCCTCAAAGAGATTTGCTAAGAAATGGGGAAGGTGTCTTAGATCAGGGCTATATTCAACAGTGAAGGAATAAGTAGTAATTTTTCAAGGAATTTTCTAATCTAAATTCTGAGTGCACACAAACCAAGCAAATAAGTTTTTACCCATTCCTTAGTGGAAGTCATTTTGTACACTTGGGTGGTGTGAATCATCCATTCTGGAAAAGATCAAAGCCTGGTCTCCCAGCTCACCTTTCACTCCACTCTAGAGACCAAGATATTAAGAAAATAACCCTCTGATTCCCAGAGAAGGCATTTTCTATCTCTCTTATGAAGTACCAGCCAAAGACTTCGCGTATTTTTGGAAACAGTGACAAACTGTTTCAGGGGAACTATGTGTCTTTAGCAGGAGGGAATGATTTATTTTTCTTTCTTTCTTAACTAGAACAATTAATTGGTAACATATAAACTCTCAGCAGTCAGTGAAAAATGGCCTAAACCCTGAATAGAGTGTGAGGGGAAAGAAAAAAGGAAAAAGAAAGTATTCTTTCCAGTTTAATTGCAAGAGTTGATGTCTGAGGAATTCCTGTCCTTCTTTTGTTTCTGTGGATTGCTGATTGTAAGGCTTAAACACCTGAGAAGTTTGCCTTGTTAGAACAAAGCCAAATTAAAATCAAAAGGCTTATTTCTTGTTCTTAAAAATAAGGAAGGAAGGCGGTGTCAAGCACCGCGGGGGATAAAAAAAAAAAAAAAGGAAATAGAAGTCCTCCCTTCTTTTCATGAGTTTTGTTTTTTTTAATCAACCTGTAATTATGAATTTCCTCTGACCCTTTTGAGATGTATGTAAACCTTTCTTTTTTTAAAGTATTTTGCCATTTTACAGTCCAAGAATGTCTTTCTCAAGGACCTAGGAGCCATTGAATTCCTTCGATTCTCCCAGTCTCTGGGAAGTTAGAAGCCTGACTTTGGCAGGAGCCTTGGTCCAAGTTGCAAAACTACTGCCTTATGATCCAGCAATCCCACTGCTGGGCATACACACTGAGGAAACCAGAAGGGAAAGAGACACGTGTACCCCAATGTTCATCACAGCACTGTTTATAATAGCCAGGACATGGAAGCAACCTAGATGTCCATCAGCAGATGAATGGATAAGAAAGCTGTGGTACATATACACAATGGAGTATTACTCAGCCATTAAAAAGAATACATTTGAATCAGTTCTAATGAGGTGGATGAAACTGGAGCCTATTATACAGAGTGAAGTAAGCCAGAAAGAAAAACCCCAATACAGTATATTAACGTATATATATGGAATTTAGAAAGATGGTAACAATAACCCTGTATACGAGACAGCAAAAGGGACACTGATGTATAGAACAGTCTTTTGGACTCTGTGGGAGAGGACGAGGGTGGGATGATTTGGGAGAATGGCATTGAAACATGTATAATATCATGTATGAAACGAGTTGCCAGTCCAGGTTCGATGCACGATACTGGATGCTTGGGGCTAGTGCACTGGGATGGCCCAGAGGGATGGTATGGGGAGGGAGGAGGGAGGAGGGTTCAGGATGGGGAACACATGTATACCTGTGGCGGATTCATTTTGATATTTGGCAAAACTAATACAATTTGTAAAGTTTAAAAATAAAATAAAATTAAAAAAAAAAACTACTTCCTGTCATAAAGCTATGAGCAGTTTATTTTCCCTTTGTGTAAAGTCGATTGGCTAACCCAGATGGTTAATCCACTTACCAGGTAAATTTAGTGACAATTTACTGTTAAGTCAGTATGAGTGACCAATGTGCTGTTAAGTCCTCTGACTTGAGGACTAGTTATTGTTTCTCTTGAGAACATTGTCGGGAATGTTCTTGGCTATATAAGGCAGTGGGATTTCTTTCTGTTTTTGTAATTTCTTAGCAATTGACTGTCATGAGTATCACATACTGGTTTAATGATTATTTAAGAACAAAACACTTTCTCTGTTTCTATTGTGAAGAGGTTTTCTGTGTTGGGAGATTTTTGTTTTCAATTATTTTTTCCCAACATGTTAATGGTTTTATACTCAGATCCTAATTGAAACTTGCCAGGCTTGGAAGCCTGGAAAAAAAATCTCAAGGAAAAACACATTTCTTTAAAAATTTTCCCATGAGTCCTGTTGCTTGTTAACCTTGAGACGTTCTCTCCTATTGGTCACACACAGTTGATAAGAACTGCAAAAATAAAACCTATGTGATGATGTTTCTTTTAGTTTAGGGAGTAGCAGAGTTCCATCCTTTTGAGGTTGAGCAAGACATAGGTGTGTTTTTTAATTCCTCTGGCTTTAATACAATTCAAAGACATTTGGCACATTCTCTATGATTCAGTTCAGTTCAGTTCAGTCACTCAGTCATGTCCAACTCTTTGCAACCCCATGAACTGCAGCACACCAGGCTTCCCTGTCCATCACCAGCTCCCGGAGCTTACTCAGACTCACATCCATCAAGTTGGTGATGCCATCCAACCATCTCATCCTCTGTCATCCCCTTCTCTTCCTGTCTTCAATCTTTCCCAGGATCAGGGTCTTTTCAAATGAGTCAGTTCTTCACATCAGGTGGCCAAAGTATTGGAGTTTCAGCTTTAGCATCAGTCCTTCCAATAAACATTCAGGAATGATTTCCTTTAGGATTGACTGGTTGGATCTCCTTGCAGTCCAAGGGACTCTCAAGAGTCTTCTCCAATGCCACAATTCAAAAACATCAATTCTTCAGCACTTAGCTTTCTTTATAGTCAAACTCTCACATCCATACATCCAGCTGGAAAACCATAGCTTTGACTAGATGGACCTGTGTTGACAAAGTAATATCTCTGCTTTTTAATATACTATTTATGTTGGTCATAGCTTTTCTTCCAAGGAGCGTCTTTTAATTTCATAGCTGCAATCACCATCTGCAGTGATTTTGGAGCCCCCCAAAATAAAGCCTCTCACTGTTTCCATTTTTTTCCCACCTATTTGCCATGACGTGATGGGACCAGATGCCATGATCTTAGTTTTCTGAATGTTGAATTTTAAGCCAACTTTTCCCCTCTCTTCTTTCATTTTCATCAAGAGACTCTTTAGTTCTTCTTCACTTTCTGCCATAAGGGTGGTGTCATCTGCATATCTGAGGTTATTGATATTTCTCTCTGCAATCCTGACTCCAGCTTGTGCTTCATCCAGCCTGGCATTTTGCATGATGTACTCTGCATATAAGTTAAATAAGCAGGGTGACAATATATAGCCTTGACATACTTTATGAATATTCACTAATAAAAACCATTGTGTGGGTTAGTCACTCAGTTGTGTCTGACTCTTTGTAACTCCACGGACTGTAGCCCACCAGGCTCCTCTGTCCATAGAATTCTCCAGGCAAGAATATTAGAGTGGGTAGCCATTCTCTTCTCCAGGGGATCTTTCCAACCCAGGGACTGAACTCAGGTCTCCCACATTGCAGGCAGATTCTTTAATGTCTGAGCCACCAGCAAAGACTATAATTCAAACATTCTGGTTTCCTTTGCAACTATAAACCAAATTTTCCCAGGACTCACCAATCTGTGAAACAAATGAGACCATATTTTAAAAATGAAGTTTAATGGCTTGTAACTCTCATCTGCTCACACAGTACATTAGTCCCCTGAAAGATTCACCTAACATCCCTGCCCCAGGAAAGAAAAAATGTCAGTTGCTAGTACAGCAGAACAACATGGAACAGGATCTCAAATGTGAGGCAAAGGCATCATTCTCAGAACTGGAATTGGAAGTCAGAAGAACTGAAAATAATACAAAGTTTTGTTGCTGGAGGAGGGGGCGGGGAATGGGTGGATTCTTGCTTTTTTCTGAGAAAAAGTGAAATTGTTAGTTGCTCAGTCATGTCCAACTCTTTGTGACCCCGTGGACTGTAGCCTGCCACTCTACACTGTCCTTGGAATTCTCCAGGCAAGAAGGCTGGAGCGGGCTGCCGTTCCCTTCTCCAGGGGATCTTCTCGAATCTTCCCACAACTACTGTTCTTCTCATGACACATTTGTAATACTCCATTATATTCAGTGTTCTAACTCTAACAAAGTGGTTTTCCTTTGCTCCCTCAACATTTATTTTACCTTTTTCTTGATCAGAAAGCCTCTGACAAAGTGTGTTATTAATTTTTATTGTCACTCTCATTAGAAGAACCCCTTCTTTTCTTGAGTCTAGTAGTCACATCTTCTGGGCTCCAATGTGACCAAGCTCAAATCATTCTGTACATATCTAAGAATGAATTTTCCAAGATGCAAATATGACTATATCATTCCCCTGCTTTGCATAGTTTAATAATTCCCCATAGGCTTCAGACTGAACTTCAAATCCGTAGCTTAACCCCTGCCCCAAACCCTCCGAGATCCACCCCACTCATCTCTCATCTCCTTTCCTCCCAGACCCCACTCTCAAGATTCCAACAATGACCAGAGACTTCAGATTCCAGGAAGGCAGGAGTTTTGTGCCATAAACATGTTACGCTCTCAGCCTGGAATGTCCTTTCCCACATTATATCTAGCTAACCCAGCTCAACACATATCTTTTCTGGAAATGTTCCATGAGAACATTCCGGGTTAGAATTAGGGATCCTTCTTCTCTATCCTCGGAATACCCTGGGTGTGACACTGGTGTATCCTTTGTAAGTCTGTGCTTTTACTTCTCTCTCACCCATTTGTCTAAATTCTATTCATAAAAAAAGAAGTACGTCATATTTATTTGGAGAGTTTCTTGCACCAACTATAAAGTAGATACTCCATAAATACTGATAATAGATTACCCATCAATCAACAGCTAGTATGAATCACTATAAAAGCAAGCCACAGCCCACACCATCTGTGAAGCCACCCATTAATTTCATAAGCTCGCCTTTATTTTCCGAAGACCCAACTGTTGATTAAGAGTTGGAAATACCCAAGCACATCCTCAAAGTTATCAGTTGTCACAACCAGGACACAAAGCTTCTTGCTCAAGTTCTGTGGGCATCATTTATTCACTTGTAAACTAAGAGAGGGCAGCAGTTACAGCAGCTTGATGAAGTTCAAGGGTACTGATTGCAGCTCAGACACTCAGCCCAGAAGGACAGCCAACTCCATGAGTCACCACGTTTGAGCCACATACCGCAGCAACTCCTCTTCCAGGGCCGGAACCAAAGAGTTTTCAAACTTCAATGACAGGTGGCTTTCGCTAATTGTTCAAATTACCGTAATACACTGTTTACTTGTGCTATCACAATTTCTTCTTTTTTTGTCTTCTGGACAATATTTTTGCCTTTATCTCTCTCCCCATATAAACAGAATGTCCTTCCTCTTTCCTGATTCTCACTTTGTTTCTTTTCAGCTCCTTTCATAGAAAATGCCTTGTATTTTATCTCGAAATATTCTATCCTCTCTAAAAAGCTAAATTCCTCAAGGTTTCTTTCTTCTTAAGAGAAAAAAAAAAACAGGGGATGTTCACAACACATGTAACTGGCATCAGCAACTCAATGGACATGAGTTTGAGCAAGCTCCAGGAGATGGTGAAGGACAGGGAAGCCTGGCATGCTACAGTCCATGGGGTCGCAAAGAGTCGGACACGACTGAGTGACTGAACAACAAATTGGTGAGTATTTCCGGTAGAAGGACAAATACTGTACATTAGAATTAGCTCAGGGATCAAATTTCCTGGAAAGCAAAATTAGGTCATTTGGGAAAAGCTCCCCGAAACTTGCCATGAACTCTACTGGCCCTTTAGATCTTGGGCTCCTGCAGATCTGAATTCTCTTGTCTTTTCTGCAGCCACCACAGTCCCAAGCCTTCTGGGGATTACAGAATGATCTACCCTGAACTTTTGGAACTCTGCTGTCACACACTATGCCAGACTGTATGTGTCCCTCTTGATTAATCTCCAAGGACTTCTGACTCAGGCTTTAAGTCATTAGCTTGAATTAAAGGAAAATGTATTCTATGATTGCTAAGCTTTCAGGGACTATTATATTTTTCATAAACCATGTAATAAATTCATGAGATTTTTTTATTGTCCTGCCCCAGTTTGCCCAGCAGACAGAATGCAAAATTTGCCCTTAATCCTGATAAAAACAGATATCAATTGCAAATACAATTTATGTCACCCTTCCTTTTAGATGAAAAATAGGCTTTTACTTTTATAATGATGGTATCAAATACCAGTTCAAATGATACCAGACATCAGTTTTCAGTTACTATATGACATTGAATTTTGTGACAGATAATTTTAATACATTGGCATTTGTAATATTTGAGCAAATATATATGTGCTCAAATGAAGATTCATCAGCACTTCACATCCAGACAGCTCTTCAGTCTTTAGTTTTGGAATTGGAGGCTTTCCCGAATGAGTGATCTCTGTCTCATCTGTAATTCAGAGTTTCCATCCCAGGAGAGGTGTTCTAAATTCATGATCAGGTCCCAAAGACATGCACATCCTGAGAAGCAAGGCAACCTCGAGGGGGGATGGCAGCCCCAGAGGATAGTGTTGGGCAGTCTGTAGCTGAACCACATCCACACAACAGCCCACTATCCCCGGGCTGGATCTCCACGGGGCTGGGAATAAGCCATCTCCCTCAGTTCCTCTGCTGCACTCTGCCCCAGCATTGCCAAATAGGCTCCCAGGAGATCAGACCGAAGACAAATGCCTAAAAACTACATGTGTAACTCAGCACATAAATCCAAAATAACACCACACCAATGCTGGAGAAGACTCTTGAGAGTCCCTTGGACAAAAAGGAGACCAAACCATTCAGTCTTAAAGGAAACTGATCTTGAATATTCATTGGAAGGACTGATGCTAAAGCTGAAACCCCAATACTTTGGCCACCTGATGCAAAGAGCCAACTCATTGGAAAAGACCCTGATGCTGGGAAAGATTGAGGGCAAGAGAAGGGGGTGACAGAGGATGAGATGGTTGGATGGCATTGCTGACTGAATGGACATGAGTTTGAGCAAACTCTGGGAGATAGTGAAGGAGAAGGAAGCCTGGCGTGTTGCCATTCATGGGGTCACAAAGAGTCGGACACGACTTAGCGACTAAACAACAACAAATGTTCACTCAAAGAATCCAACAAAGAGCCATAATATAAATGATTCTGTGTTTTCATTCATTTACTCCAACCAAGAGCCATAATATAAATGATTCTGTGTTTTCATTCATTTAATCCAACCAAGAATCATAATATAAATGATTCTGTTTAAGATATTCTTCTCTAGATTATAAACTTCTCCTTGAAACCAAAGATGTTGCCCCTTTCTCACTCTCTGTCTACAGCTTCACGCAGAGAGGAGGAATTCAGGAAATATTTGTTCTCTCAAATAACCTGGCCACCTGGTCTAAGTCCTGCGAGACATGCCACCTCACCAATGCCCTCCACGTCTCAGCACTGTCTCTGCCTCTCCAGGCACACCAGAGCCTTTCTGCTCTTTTCCACACCCGCATAAGTGTCTGCAAAGACTTCCTTCCACTGTGGATTATGTCATTGCTGGCTCATCCAAGCGGCTCAATTGACTTGGGACTTTCAACTGTCGAGTGCAGACAGAGGAGGTCACCTCTCCTCTGTCCTCTGGACTTGTTTCCTGAAAGTCTAGCCAAGGGTGGGGATTTAGCAATCCCTGAGCATGCTCCCATCCCTGACAGAACATTCTGCACTCTCCTGCTCCCAGAAACTTTGGTGTGCCCTGGCCACTGGCCAACCTTTGGCAAAACATAAAAAAAAAAATAATGGTATAATCAACAAAGTCCTCAGAACTGTGTAGGAAGCCTGATAAAACAAGCAACACTCATCAAGAGCCTACTATGTGCCAGGATGTTAGAAGAATTTCTTGTCCTGGGTAGGAGCAAAATAATAATAATAACCTGAATTCGTTAAGGTTTTCCGCTGTAAAGCATTGGACACAAAAGGCTACTTAAGAGAAAATTGAGTTGTCCTAAAGTAATCCGCGGGACTTCCCAGGTGGCACTAGTGGTCAAGAACTCATCTGCCAATGCAGGAGAAGTAAGAAATGTGGGTTCAATTCCTGGGTTGGGAAGATCCCCTGGAGGAAGGCATGACAACCCATTCCAGCATTCTTGCCTAGAGAATCCCATGGACAGAGGAGACTGGTGGGCTACAGTCCATGGACTCTCAACGAGCAGGACATGACTGAGCATGCACACGCGCATGCAAAGTGAGCCTTGAGACTTCCCTGAGGGTCCAGTGGCTAAGACTGTCCTCTCAATACAGGGAGGCTGGGTTCCATCCCTGGTTGGGGAACTAGGTCCCATGTGCCACAACTAAGTGTTCACAAGCTGCAGCCAAAGAGTCCCCATGTGCAGCCAAATAAATAAACAAGTGGGCTTATTTTCTAGAGTGCTTTCATTCAGATACAGGCTTTGGCAAACAGTGGCCTTTGCTGGGTTCTACCCAAGGTCAGGCACTGATGCTGATTCTATTGCAGTGTTTCCAGGGGACAGGAATGCCAGGGCCATAAACTTGCTGCAAAGCATTAAGAGTTTCTCAGAACAGGGACTTCCCAGGTGATTCAGTGGTGTAGACTCAGTGCTTCCAAACCAGAGGGTGCCAGTTTGATCCCTGGTCAGGGAATTAAGATCCCACAAGCCAACTGGCATGGCCAAAAGTAATAAATAAAAAGAAATGCTTAATAATTTAAAATATACATTTAAAAAAGGTGGAGTGGGTTGCCATTTCCTTCTCCAGAAGATCTTCCCGAACCAGGGATTGAACCCGGGTCTCCCACATGGTAAGCACTGTAGGCGGACGCTTTACTGTCTGAGCCACCAGGGAAGATCCCAATAATTTAAAATATAAATGTAAAAAAAGAGTTTCTCAGGACTCAGAAATGTGGAATGTTGACAACACAGGGGAGCCGGGGAGCCATGGCAGGACCTAGAAAGCCCTGCCCCTCCTCACCCCTTGTTCCAATTTCAGCATCCAAACCTCTCTTGCCCACAATCATAGTCCATCCTCTTAACTGGTGAAGAGACACACAGAAGGATGTCCCCACACACACTCTTATAAACAAATGAGTTCAAGGAGTGGGAAAGAAGTCTCTTCTTCCAACAGACCCTCTGGAAACAGAAGACCACACAGTAGCCCCTTGCCCTGCCCTCTGCCACCCTCCCTCATGATCAGAAAAATGATCCCCCTTCATCCCTAACAGGAGAACCCACCAGAGCTGATTCATTCGTGAGGGTGGACCTGAGGGTGATTGTTTTGTTCAGTTTTCACTTGGGAAATGGGGCTTTTCTGATATTCATCTGCTCAGTTGGGACTTCTGAAAACACTGGAAAGCAAAGCTTTCAAGTGCTATTTAGACGACAACTGTGTCATTGCTTGACTCAGAACAGCCAAGTTGAGAGCTATGGCTCTAGACACAGAGCCTGTTTTCAGAAGCCCCTAACAAAACAACTGCGAAAAGTACCAGACACACCCTAATGACCTCACTGATACTCACAGGGAAAAAACGGATCTTCAAGTGAAGCCAGATACAATTTTATATCCACACTGTTACTGTCCACTGTTCCCAGCAAATGGGAGAAGCAAGTTCCCGCCAGGACCCTGCAGCCTGAGTGCTGGAGGCACAGAGTGTGGAGATGAAGCTCTTTACTGTGTTTAAAAAGAAAAGACAGAAGAAGATTTAAAAAGCTGCAAAAACTCACAGAAAACTCAGTTTAGTAAACTCTGGATGGGGCCAGTGGGACTGGAGCTCAAGCTACTGAGTAAATACACCCAATACACAAAATACAGCACACCAAACAGGCCAGTTGACGGAAATTAGAAAGTGAGGAACATTCCAGAAATCCTTAAGACAGATGAGACTGGAATGTGCCTCAAAATAGTCAAAAGAGTATATGTATTTTTCCTAAAAAACTTTGCTATGTTATCCTCAAATAAAAGCTCTTATTTACATCTTACTTTCTAAATATACCAAACACTTTTTGACCAAATGAATTGTTAATTACAACTCAGCTAGCAAAAAAAAAAAAAAAGTTAGGGATCAGAAAACTACTGAAAAGGGCCAGGCAGTAACTATTTTCGGCTTTGTGGGCCATATAGCCTCCGTTTCCACATGTCAGTTCTATTGTTACAGCAGAGAAGCAGCTGTAGATGTGTGTAAACAGCAAGGCTGTGTTCCAATAAAATTTTGTTTACAAAAGTAGATAACAGACTGAATTTGGCCGGTGGACCATTCTTTGTGGACCCTGACTTTCACAAATAAAATAATTCAGATCTGGCAAAGTAAGAGAAAACAAGTATAGTACTTTGTATATTTAAAATTTCCTAATATGCAGATCTGTCAAAATATCTTCACCCCTTATTACAAAACACATTTTTTATAGCTTCCAACCTTGCAGAGCTTTTAAGTCTCTTTATTTCGGGTCCATAGTGGCCACTTTCTCTGAGTTCCACTTTTCAAGCATGACAAAATCTTAGTGAGCAATTCACCAGCATCATTGGGAAGCTAAGTGAAGGCTGGATGGATGGTAAGAGATTCTGTTACAAATACAAATGGTAGAATCAAGAATGTCCATGCTTTCCATTACTTCAAATGTCTCACTGGAAGAATTTTTGTTTCCATTCCCCGAACTTCAGGGTCTGGGAATTTAAGTGCTAGGGGAGATGCTTCCACCAAGAAAGACAGTCAAGGTCCAATTAAACTCTCAGCTCTATCTGCCACCCAGGAACTTTGTGGTCCCCAAGCCAACAGGCCAGCAGAGAAGGAAAGGACTGCCAATCCTATCATGGGCGATAGATAGTGATCATCAGAAGGAGACAGAATCACTTTTATACAACAACAGCAGATATTTGATCACCCACATGATCCATCATGGGCTTTCCTGGTGGCTCAGTGGTAAAGAATCCACTTGCTGAATGCAGGAGACGTGGGTTCGATCCCTGGTCTGGAAAGATCCCCTGGAGGAGGGCATGGCAACCTACTCCAGTTAAAAAATCCCATGGACAAAGGAGCCTGGCATGCTACAGTCCATGGGGTCGCAAAGAGTCAGACATGACTTTGTGACTGAACTACAAAAACAACCAATACTTTAGATAAACAAACCTCCAATATTCCCTGTAGAAGGAAATGGCAACCTATTCAAATATTCTTGCCTGGAGATTTCCATGGACAGAGGAGCCTGGTGGGCTACAGTCCACGGGGTTGCAAAAGTGTCAGACTTGACTTCGTGACTAAACAACAACAAATAAACAACAAGATCCATTGCAGTGTATCAATACTCACTTGTCCAGTGTTGGCAGTGAATAGACAATAAAGTACAGCGGGCATGGCCTGAGACAGGAATGGTGGCCAGGGGCTCAGACTGCTCAGGAATAAAGGACTGTGTCACCCTCCAGGTAAGCCACCCGGACCAGAAGAGGTCCCAGCCAAGGGTGAGGGGAATGTGTAGGAGAAAAGGAGATGGAGAGTACCACTGTGATCAGCAACTACCTGTAGAAGCAGAGACCAGGTTCTTCTGACCGTTCTCCTCCTTCTAAGTTTTCCCAGGAAAAGAAATCTATCAGAATCATCAGGAGTTGTCCTCACATGGAGTGGACTTATTATACAAAGCAAGTGCATATAAATAAGCACAAGGAGTAGGCTTTGGTGGATGCTGTGACGTACCAACCAGTTCCCCACTACAGAACCAGTGGCCACTCTGCCAGCTACCAAAGCACTGAGAGCTGATGGCTCATAGTTGAGACCCACCTGGAGAATTGCTGTCAGCTCAAGGTCTTACCCAAGATCACATGTCCTCTCTGGGGCAGTCCACATCCAGTGGCTGGTTGATGCAGCGGTTCATAAGTCTGCCACACTGGCTCAGTTAAGGACATCTGTGGATGCCATGCCAACTCCAGAGTTCCCTCCATGGGACAACCAGAGGCCTTTATTACAATTTCACTGCAGCTCAACTTCTCCTCTTGCCTGGTCCTGTCCCTGTTCATCCCCAGTGGACACTGGTCCTGGGAGCACTGACCACTAAACTTCTCACACAAACATTTCCACTTCGAGTCCTCTTCCCAGAGAAACCACCATCACTCAGCAAGTACATGTGAGGGTTCATTGGGCACTCTGCTTTTACATGAAATGAAGAGGTAATAACAATTCTTACCTCATAGCATAGTTGTAAGAAGTCAATGAGCTAAACTGGTGAAAAATAGTGAAAGTGTTAGTCACTCAGTCATGTCTGACTCTTTGCAACCCCATGGACTGTAGCCTACCAGGATCCTCTGCCCATGGAATTCTCCAGGCAAGAGTACTGGAATGGGTTGCCATTCCCTTCTCTAGGGGATCTTCCTGATCCAAGGATGGAACTCAGGTCTCTTGAACTGCAGGTGGATTTTTTACCATCTGAGCCACCAGGGAAGCCCAACTAGTTGAAAGAGCTATGCAAACTGTAAAGTGCAAAAAAAAATTTAACATAGCTTTTGGATAATTATCAGTACATAGTACTGTGATTACTTTTCTGTCTCAGGATGTATTGGATTGACCCAAAAATTTCATTTGGGTTTCTGTAAGCTGTTACAGGAAAACCCAGATGAACTTTTGGGCCAACCCAGTATTAAGAAAGTTAGCAGTCTTGCCATGCTTATCTGCAACAAACGAATGTTTTAAATCATAGTAGTGAATATGCTACGGCCTATGTTCTGAACTTGGTCTCTAGAACCAGACAAACCTTTATCTCTTTTACTGTATTTGATTGAATTGAAGACATGAGTAATTGTAGGCTATGACATAATACTTTTTATCTGTTAAACATTTTATCTAAGGATTCATAAAAGAGCCAACTTAAATTTCATGAGCCATAGATTTTTATCATCGGTCTCCTCTGTGTGCATATATTAAAAGGAAAATATATGTGAACGAAATCAGTTGAGGTATTTTTGAAATTTGTTCCCACATAAGATCTGACTCTTCAGAGTCACTTTAGACTCAGAGTCAGAGTTGTCCATGCTTTTTCACACCATATTGTCCAGTATCCACCAGTCCATCAAGAGCATACACAGTGCAGTGTGTCATAAGAAAATTTACAGAGGACTAACTAAAGCCAACGGTGCTGGCTTTACAGTGCTACAGAGCTGCCCTACTTTTAACTCCAACTTTGGGAAAGACACTAAGCAAATCTCATGCACTTCCTCTCTCACTGTTCCCACAGCCATTCAGTCCGTGAGAGCTAAAATCCCACACTGTTTGCTGCTTCTGGGCTGTTCTTCCAAATATTTGGCACACATTCTGCAAGTTTTCATCCTGGCATTCTTGATGCTGATGACCAAACAGACATTGACATCTATCAAGACTGCTGGCTGGCTACAGTGACTGTAAAATTCTATCAGTCTTAAGATGTGGCAGAATATCATAGAAAATAAAATGTGGGGAAAAAAGTTGCTTCAGAATCAATGTGATGGAGTAATCCCCTCTAAAGCTGTTTCCTTACATAATAGTATATATAATATATATGAATATATATATATAATATATCTAATGGTACTTGCCTCACCTTGCTGTCGTAAAAATATTTCAGATAGTTCAGAGGGAGTGATCTGGTACCCAGTGAATAGTTAATAATATTTGCTATTACTATTATTATGATTATTAGCTAACCTCAGCTAAAAGATGCTTTTTCATTTGCATTATGTATTCCTCAACTCAGGATCAGCAGCTGAAAAATATCACCCAGTGACTAATTTTATCTTACCAACCTGGACAGGAAGTATATTAGTTCTTAAAATCCCCTTTCTCTAATTTGGTTTTCTATTGTATCCCTAGTATAGGTCTCCTCTCCTACTAGGCTTAAAATTCGTGAAAGAGACTGAGTCTAGAAGACCAATATTTAAAAAAAAAAAAAAGCACACAGAGCACATTGAGTGTCCATCAGAGCTCTCTCATTAGCTAGTATTAATTGATCCATGAGACTGTACTTTCGAGGCGTTCATTAGTACTATTACTATTTTTTAAGATTTATTATTATTATCATTACTGTTGGCTGTGGTGGGTCTTTGTTGCTGCACATGGGCTTTCTCTAGTTGCAGCAAGTGAGGGATACTCTTCCCTGGGGTAAGGGCTTTTCACTGCCGTGGCTTCTCTTGTCGCGGAGCACAGGCTCTAGGTTGGGGGCTCAGTAGTCGTGGCACACGGGCTTAGCTGCTCCAAGGCATGTGGGATCTTCCCAGAGCAGGGATAAAACCAGGGTCCCTTGCATTGCAAGGTGGATTCCTAACCCTGGACCACCAGGGAAGCCCCAGAATATTAACTGAGTGAAATTCAGAATAAGAATATATATTAGCTTTTCCAATCTCTGAATTTAAATTTCTGTATAAAATAATTGTTTCACATAAAAGTTTTATACTAAAGACAAGTCTGCAAGGAACATTCAAATCAACATATTATATGGTCCAATTACTCCTTTAAAAAACAGAGTTATCAAGTATGTATGGATTCCAAAGAAGAGGGGAAAAAAACATGTTTGCAACTGCTGTTTCAACTCTCTGGCTGCCTCTGTGACCACTGATATTTACAGAAGCCAGAAAATGGCAGGTTTTATTCTCTTTGATTATCATACTGTTCAGAAGCCTCTTTGCTTCCTAGACTCTTCCTAGCCTTCCTTTTAAGAACTGCAAACATCCCAGGAATCATTTTCAAACACCTCAATTTTACCAATAATCAAGTATTCAGACTGGAAAAGACAAACTCTGAGAAACACGCTTCAAAGTAAGGACATGCCATTTTTCCCAGACCTAGGACAAAGTATATACAAACCCAAATTTGACGTTTCACAAACAGGACTTTGTAACTGACTGGTACTGTTGCCTGGAAAATCTCATGGACAGAGGAGCCTGGTGGGGTGCAGTCCATGGGGTCGCTAAGAGTCGGACACAACTGAGCGACTTTACTTTTCACTTTCATGCATTGGAGAAGGAAATGGCAACCCACTCCAGTGTTCTTGCCTGGAGAATCCCAGGGACGGGGGAGCCTGGTGGGCTGCTGTCTCTGGGGTCGCACAGAGTCGGACACGACTGAAGCGACTTAGCAGCAGCAGAAATACACTAAACACTGAATGGAATATCAGATTCATTTGCCATATATAGGATTTCATCTGTTGTCAATCACTTGTAGTTTCACGTTACAATTATACATATGCTGAGATTACAAAACGATGACAGATTTCATGAAACATGCACGAAAATACGAACATATGTGCAAGAGTATGAATGTATAGAAAGTGGTTTATATACAAACCCTATGTTTGCTTATTACCAAAAATGGCATGAAAAATGTAGTCAGAGTTGCCTTCCTCTCCCTAATCCAGTCACTTATATGTAGGGGTAGAAAAAAAACATCATCCAATTCCTGAGCTATCAGAAAACCATCTCTTCCCATTACTGCCTCACACTTGTGAAATAAGCACCCATTCTACTTCTCTGTGGTTTCCTAGGTAAAGACTCCACCTGTGATGCAGGAGACACAGGAGAAGCATGTTTGACCCCTGGGTTGGGAAGATTCCCCTGGAGTAGGAAATGGCAACCCTTTCCAGTATTCTTGCCTGGGAAATCCCATGGACAGAGGAGCCTGGAGGGCTACAGTCCATGGAGTTGCAAAAGAGTCAGACACGACTGACCACACATGCAAGCTCTATTTCTACACACAATTAGGAAGGCAGAAAGCCAGAGGTTGGAATATGTTGGAAATTGTTAGGTTAATACTTGAGATTTCCAAATTGGTAATGTTAGAGACTCAGTGGACACCCCAGTCAGTGCCCAACTGGTACTGGAAATAGCCTCACAAGTCAGTGGGACTGATCTCACCATTCACTACATGCAAGAGTGGCTTTGCCTGGATGCCTTACACGTGCCATGTAGGGGGCTGACTGCTTGAGCAGGATCGAGTTCAAAGAGCCAGTTCTGCAAACAGCCCACCCAACGAGCTGGCAGCACCAGTGATTGATTGCATGGAATTGATCTGAAGGCTGGTCTTTAAATATCCGGAAAGGGAAAATGAAACTGAATTACCAGCTAGCCTGAAAGAAAAAAAAATAGAACCCTGCAAATGATGATATTACTCACAGAAAAGCTCGTCAGCCAGGAGGGTGACCCCACAGAGATCCAATCCCAAAATTCCATAAGAACACAACCCTAATCTGAGAGGGATAAGGGTCACCCTAAGGGCAGATGCTGCCACTGAAGCCAGATGGGGATTCGCCTGCTAGATGGAAATGGGGAAAACTCAAACAGAACTTTGCTGGCATTTGAAATTACTTCCATTAAACAGAGCACATTTCTCTCACTGACCCTGACTTAATACAGGTCTGATCTATTCATTTAGACTCAGGAGAAAAAATTTGGATTTGAGTAAGGTTAGCAAGAGAGAGAACCTATGTGAAAAAGGAACTATCATATCATGATTCTCTAAAAAATGAAAGAAAATGATAATAATAGGAGAATTTAAACCACTTTGTCAGATTTCTTAAGCCATAATGGGTATCAGGCTGTCCCCATGAGTTATTATGTTAAAGCATCTTACTTATGTAATAACAAAAAGTGTGAAAATGTAAGTCGCTCAGTTGTGTCCGACTCTTTGTGACCCCATGGACTGTAGGCTGCCAGGCTCCTCTGTCCATGGAATTCTCCAGGCCAG
Source organism: Bos taurus (assembly GCF_002263795.3). Taxonomy (NCBI): domain Eukaryota; kingdom Metazoa; phylum Chordata; class Mammalia; order Artiodactyla; family Bovidae; genus Bos; species Bos taurus. Next base: position 17,498,733 of record NC_037339.1, read on the forward strand.
AACACTGGAGTGGGTAGCCATTACCTTGTCCAGGGATCTTCCCAACCCAGGGATGGAACCCAGGTTTCCTGAATTGCAGGAGGATTCTTCACTGTCTGAGCCACCAGGGAAGACCTGCTGCTGCTGCTGCTGCTGCTGCTGCTGCTGCTGCTGCTAAGTCACTTCAGTCGTGTCCGACTCTGTGCGATCCCATAGACGGCAACCCACCAGGGTCCCCTGTCCCTGGGATTCTCCAGGCAAGAACACTGGAGTGGGTTGCCATTTCCTTCTCCAGTGCATGAAAGTGAAAAGTGAAAGTGAAGTCGCTCAGTCGTGTCCGACCCTTAGCGACCCCATGGACTGCATCCTACCAGACTCCTGCATCCATGGGATTTTCCAGGCAAGAGTACTGGAGTGGGCTGCCATTAAATATCAAATGTAATCCCCATTTCAGGTGCTTCATTTTAAGACAAGCCTTACTTTTTGCCCTGTCAAACTTTTAAAGCAACACCTTCACCACCCTAGTTAAGGAAGCTTTATCCACGTTCCAGTTTGCGCTTTCCGCCCTTCTCTGTCTGCGTGCAGAGCAAATGATAGGGTATTCTTTCTCTCGGTTTCTCTGCCAGAAAGAACACCCTATCATTGCTTTGTTCAATTCATTGCATTGTTCCTGGCATCAGTGTGGTGGGCTGTGATCTGTAGGAAGTGACAGTTCAGATCCCAGGACAAGACAAAGGGCCACAATTCCTGGTGCCTGCATCCCCCTGATGATCCTTGCTTTGAACATCCTGTATCTGAACAACGGTTGGAAATGGATTAGAAAGAAATGTGGCAGGAAGCTCCACCACGGTCATTCTGGGGAGACAGTAAAGTCCCCCAAGCAGGTTAAGGGAGAAGCTTAACAAGTTTAAGTCTCCAGGCAAAGCATCCAGATGCTGCAAATTAACAAAAAGAGAGTGAGGACCCTGATCTTCCCTGGAGAGCTTGGAAGGGCATCTGAGGGTCTACTGGGGGAAAATACATGGAAAAAAATAGCTAAAGAACACCTCTCAGAAAACATAAGTACTTTTTCCAAAGAAGAGGACTAAATAAGTCCTAAGGGCCCGAGGACTGGGCAAAGACAACCAGAAGTGAAGAAGAGAGGCTGGCCATGATACAATTGGGAAGAGGCAGTTGGTGACAAATGGAGAGAGGGTCCCTGCTCTGTCAACAGGGATGACCTCTACTCAGCCCCACCAACAGTGTTAGGGAAACTTCTGTTGTTGTTGTTGTTGTTTCCAGATAATTAAGTTATGTGTGTGTGTGTGTGTGTGTGTGTGTGTACAATGAACCCAGACAATATTCAATAACTGCACAAGCCAGACAAAACAACGTGTGTGCCCTGATCCTACCCATCAGTCTCCAGTTTGTAATCTTAAGAGTTTCATTCTTTGGAACTACCTAAAAATAAAACATATGCACACAAAAGACAGATAAAAGAAGGAAAAAACAAAGACCCACAAACAACTGGTGTTACAGTTAAGTAAGTCACCTGTTTCCCCAGGCCAGAGAGTCTTGGACATATTTATCAATGAGAGGCTTGCTAGCTGTCATATCAGATAAGACTTGGAATTTCAGTGACTTAATAAAATGAAATGACGTAAAATAAAAACCACACAATTACTTCTTACCCACAGCTCACTCTGGTGTTCTGGGGAGAGGTGGGAGAGGTGATTGGGGTGGGGTGGATGCAGGGTGGTCTCCAGCAGACTTCTTCAGCACGCACGTCTGCTGTCTTCAGCGGGGGTTGCCCTAGTTTGCTCTGGGGAGAGAGGCAGTGAAGCTTTCTCCATTCCCCCGACCACAAAGGGAAGGGGGATAGCCCATGAAGGGAGGTTCTCACAGGCCACTCAGCGAAGTGGCACACATCACTTCCACCTACATTCCATTGGCCAGAACTCAATGTTATGGTCACATCTAAATGCAAGGGAGACTGAAAATTATTGGCTCTGTCTAAAAAAAGGGGGGGGGAGGGGAACTGACTAGAAAAATGTTTACCTGACACTGCATGCTCATGCCTCTTTGCAACACCATGGAGTGCTGCCCGCCAGGCTCCTCTGTCCATGGGATTATCCAGGCAAGAATACTGGAGTGGGTTGCCATGCCCTCCAGGGTCTTCCTGACCGAGGGATCAAACCCTGTGCCTAACTGAATCTCCTGCATTGCAGGAGGATTCTTTGCCGCTGAGAGACCAGGGAAGTCCCGTTACTTTGATGACAGCAAACAATTTTGTCTCTCTCCTTTCTACTTGTTGCTGTGAGCTTTACTCACTGTTTTACCCATTTATTTCTGAGACCTCCCCAAACACATCTTGCCTTTCCTCGGGGAGGTGTCCTTTGGACTATTGCTTTTTTGATCCAGATCCCTTCATTCTGCTTTCAAGCCTCCCAAAAGAACATCAAAAGGGTACCTTCCCACTGGGAATGCCAAGGGCTTTCCTCCCATGCTCCCATGAGTGCTAAAGTCTCTGGTTTCTGCCCACAACTTACAGAGTTTGGATTTTGTTCTTTTTAACTTGTAACCTCTCTCCCATTCCCAATGACTCAGATGTGGTCCAGAGATAAATCTGTTGGTTTGCAAACTGGCCCTCACACATAGAGAGCAGGGAGAGACCAAAAAAAAAGAGGCAGAGCACTTCACATTGATAGGTGGCAGGTTTAATAAACAAGGGAACTTATATACAAGGCTTAGCTTGGGCAGCTGCAGGACACTAAGTAGATCACAGTGACCACCTACTGAAATCTTAAAAGCTTCTATGGAGCCCTTAACTGGGCTCAGTCATGTTAAATGGTCTTCCAATTGCAAGTGCCAATGCAGGAGGCATAGGAGATGTGGGTTCAGCCCCTGGGTTGGGAAGATCTCCTGGACCAGGGCCTGGCAACCCACTCCAGTATTCTTGCCTGGAGAATCCCCATGGATAGAGGAGCCTGGCCGTTATAGTCCATGGGGTCATAAGGAGTCAGACGCGACTACCTGACTGAGCACGCAGTCACATCCTGTCAATGCCCTTCTCTAACAAAATCTAAACTTCAGGTTCTTTATTCAAAATGTCCTCATCCTTCTAAGCTATCAGTTATTGAACCAAGCTTACCATAACTGAGTCTCTTTCCCTAAAGTTCAGTCTCTTCCAAAGAAGCACCTTGATTCCTTACCTAAAATGATTTCCCTACAAAACCCAAACTGTCAGTCCTTAGGAAGGCCCATACATGTTTACATCCGATCAATAGATGCAACTTTGAATCAAAATATACTCTTACATTTAAACAAAAAGTGTCTGAACAACATCAGGGAAATTAAAATATAAAAACTGTTTCTAAAGGTTCTTGGACACATTTTTTAATTCAGCAAAATGATTTTTTAAACTAATTAGTTTGGTGTACTTTCATATCTCTAAGATCTCCAAAGAGCATATTCTTTACTGGCAGTATTTAGAATTTAAAATATTGCATGATGAACAGCAATCTCACTACTGGGCATATACCCAGAGAAAACCATAATTCAAAAAGACATATGCACCCCAGTGTCCACTGCAGCACTATCTGCAGTAGCCAGACCATGGAAGCAACCTAAAGCCCTAAAACAGAGGGATGGATAAAGAAAATGTGGCAGATAATTACAATGGAATATTATTGAGCCATAAGAAAGGAAAGAAATTGGGTCATTTGTAGAGATGTGGATGGACCTAGAGACTGTTACATAGAGTGAAGTGAGTCAGAAAGAGAAAAACCAATATTGTATGTTAATGCATATATATGGAATCTAGAAACATGGTATAGATGCTCTTATTTGCAAAACAGAAATAGCAACACAGATGTAGAGAGCAATGTATGGACATTGGGGGGATGGGTAAGAATAGGGAGATTGGGATTAACATATGTACACTACTGATACTGTGTATAAAATAGATAACTAATGAGAACCTACTGGACAGCTCAGGGAACCCTACTCAGTGCTCTGTGGTAACCTAAACAGGAAGGAAATCCAAAAAATGGTGGAGGGGGAGCAATATATGTATACATGTAGCTGATTCACTTTGCCGCACAACAGAAACTCACTCAACATTGTAAAGCAACTATACTCCAGTAGAAATTAATTTTAAAAGGAAAGTTAAAAATAAAAGGAAACGATAAAAAAAATAAACTACTGGTTGATCTAAGGAACCAGCCAGAGCCACACTCCACCAGAGTACATATATTAGAAACAGAAAACTTCTAATTTAAGATGAGGAAGCTATAACAGGATATGCTCACGGAAATTTGATTCATGATAGGAGAGGCTTGTTTGATGCTCTTTAGAAAGTAAATGTAAAAATGCACCCATATAAGCAGGAAGGAATCTCATTGACCTTGCATCCTACCTTACACTAGTCACCACAGTTTGTCAGTGGACAAATCTAAGGTTTCCGGAGATGACATAATTTATCCCAGATCACAGTTAGCAACTGAAAGAATTTGTTTAGGACCCAAGTCTTCTGCTGACACATCCAACCCCTCCCCTGACAGAAAGGCTACAAATCTGAGCATTTATCACCTGGCTTTCTTTGCTCCATCTCCTGATAATCAATTCATTACTCCTTCTGCTCATTTCTTTTACTTCAGCAAGATTAATTCTCTTCGCTTTCTCCTTCTTGTGGCTATTTCACCGGGTGCTCAGCCGCTCAGTTGTGTCCAACTCTTTGTGACTCCATGGACTATAGCCCCCAGGGCTCCTCTGTTCATGGGGACTCTCCAGGCAATAATACTGGAGTGAGTTGCCATTTCCTTCTCCAGGGGATCTTCCCGACCCAGGGACTGAACCTGCGTCTCTTGAGTCTCCTGCGTTGGCAGGCGGATTCTTTATCATTCCGCCACCTGGAAAGCCCCCTCATGTTTATGATTCCACTAGGTATTTCTCAAAATTCAGACATGAAAAGCCAGCCTTGACTTCCGCATATGTTTTGTGCCTCACAGCTGTCTTCTAATTAACTCAGTCATCAACTGTGTGACTCAAAGAAGCGGAAATTGATGCTTTCCCATCACCTTCTTTTAGTTTTGCAAATATTTATTACCCACTTAGGAGGCCGTCTGTTGCACAAGTGCTAAATTGAATATATTTATCAACTCCAAATATGCCCTTGTGGTTTCAACATATTCTCGCCCACATAATTCCTTTACCGTTCTCAGGATCTAAGTGCTGAGAAAGACAGGTAAGAGGTAGGGCTTTAATTTAAAAATGTGTCCCAGACATACAGTGGACATTGGCATTCAAGGTAAAATTCAAGACTTGATAACTTAACATGACACAATTATCTGAATTTTGACTTTTGAAGATTAAGTCTATTGTGCTCTGTCATGTCTGACTCTTTGCAACCCCATGAACTGTAGCCCGCCAGGCTCCCTCTGAATTCTCCAGGAAATAATACTGGAGTGGGTTGCCATTCCTTTCTCCAGGGATCTTCCCAACCCAGGGATTGAACCCGGTTCTCCTGCATCACAGGCAAATTCTTTACCATCTGAGCTACCAGAGTGTTTTGGCATCTCTTCATTCCTAGTCTCTCTCGGCCATGTTTCACAGTTTTCTCAGAATATGAGGGGTCCTTTGTGCTCGAAACCAAGGCATAATGACTGTCCAGGTTTCCAATTCTGGGCCATATGGGACAGACAGGTGACACATCAGAGCCTCCCCAGCAGGGGTCGGCTCAGCTCTTCTGGGCCCCCTCGCACAGACTGCAACAACCAGAGGCTGATTTTTCTCTGTAGCTGAAGTCTTGGTGTTGGAAGCTTCAGGCAGCTCATCCCATGCCATTAGCAGTGCTCTGTGGCCTTCCATTCTATCCACACTGAGTGACAGCAATGGTTTTCCAGAGCTGACAGGAGGGAAGGTACAGCAGATGCTGTGGGAGACGGGCGGGCTGCCCAGACCCCAATCAAGGCCTCAGAACTGAGGCACTCTTGGAATTCCCCAGGTACTAGGAGTGTGGGCCCATAACTGCATCCTTCAGGACCTGCCTTCACCACAACCTCTCCCTGCAGCCTTATTACTGGATGATTCTGCCATGTGTGGGGTGCAAGAGCCCGGCCCCCTTGCCTCCCTCTGGGACAATTCAGGAGGGCTATCCCAGCTCCCGGGTTCCCCATAGATCAGATAAAATCTTCAAGGCAACTTCTTTACTGTCCAGTGCCTCCTTCCATCCATTCCCACTTCCACCACCCACTCACAGGGGCTGTTTCTGAGAGCACTGCCCACTAATCCTCCAGCAAGCAAATCTCAGAGTCTGTTTCCAGGGAGCTTGACCTAAGACCAAAAGGTGACATGACTGAGGATTCACCATGAACGTAACAATATCTCGATGACTTCTTGATTCTCTATTTGGTTCAATAGATGTACATATGAATAAATGATAAATAAATGTGTGCATGTATGTGTGTCTGAGTGTGTGCTTAATTCATTACTTCTTACAGTCAGGCACTATTCTAAATGCTTCTTTTATGCTAGCAAACTTAATATGCAAAACAATGCTATGAATGTAGTGCTATTATTTCCCATTTCCAGATCTGGAAACAGAGTTAACTGCCTGTATCATACAGCACTAACTGACAAAGTCAAGATTTAAACCCGAGCCCAGAGACTCACACAATCATATTAGAACATGGAGGGTCAAACTAAGAGCTATGAGAGTACATTGCTTTGTTTGAGGCAGTATCACAGCTTCTGGGTGATTAAAAGTTCTGAACATCTTTTTATTTCTACTTTGTTCTCTACATTCCCAAAGGGGTCCTGTTGTGGAAAGGCTGCGTGCATTAGTGTAAAATTACTCATTTTGCTTCCAAAGCCAGTTACACTCATTCTATTCTCCTTGGAGAACAGTTGGTTTACAGTTGCTATGCTGTGCCATTGCTAGTGGGACATGAGAAAAAGGCTCTGGGGGCTTCTAGGAAAATGTGCATTGGTTAGAAAAAGACACAAATGAAGAGAAGATCTCTTTTCTGTCTGGATGGTAGTTTTCTGATGTGGCTCATGGAATAGCAGCAGCCATCTGTGATGAGAAGGGATAACGGCTTCTCTAGGACAAGGCCAACAGGCCAAAAAGGGTGTGGAGGCAAGGTGGAAAGAATGTGGGTCCCTGGCATTTTGTTTAGATTCTCAGGCTTCGCAAGTGGCTCAGATGGTAACGAATCTGCCTGCAATGCAGAAGATCTGAGTTCCATCCTTGGATCAGGAAGATCCCTGGAGAAGAGCAGGGCAACCCACTCCAGTATTCTTGCCTGGAGAATTCCATGGACAGAGGAGCCTAGCAGGCTACTGTCCATAGGATCACAAACAGACACAACTGAGTCGGACATGACTGAGTTGGACACGACTGAGTGACTAACATTTTCACTTTCACTAAACAACTATAGACTCATCACATCTGCAAGGTTCAACATATGTGAAATAATATAGTTATGGATTGTTTTAGCTACTGAGTTTAGGTTGGGGGCAGGGCAGGAAGGTTAGAATAAAAATAGGAAATTTAAGGATTAGTCCTTTTTAGAAAAGGCAGAGGACCCAGAGATCAAACTGCCAACACATGTTGGATCACCAAAAAAGTAAGACAGTTCCAGAAAAACATCTACTTCTGCTTTATTGACTACACCAAAGCTTTTGACTGTGTGGATCACAACAAACTGAGGAAAATTCTTCAAGAGATGAGAACAACAGACTACCTTACCTGCCTCCTGAGAAAGCTGTATTCTGGTCAAGAAGCAACAGTTAGAACCAGACATGGACCAACAGACTGGTTCCAAATTGGGAAAGAAGTACATCAAAGCTGTATATTGTCATCCTGCTTATTTAACTTATATGCAGAGTACATCATGAGAAATGCTGGGCTGGAAGAAGCACAAGATGGAATCAAGATTGCCGGGAGAAATATCAATAACCTCAGGTATGCAGATGACACCACCCTTATAACAGAAAGTGAAGAGGAACTAAAGAGCCTCTTGATGAAGGTGAAAGAAGAGAGTGCAAAAGTTGGCTTAAAGCTCAACATTCAGAAAATGAAGATCATGGCATCTGGCCCCATCACTTCATGGCAGGTTGATGGGGAAACAGTGGAAACAGTGGCTGACTTTATTTTGGGGGGCTTCAAAATCACTGAGATGATGACTGCAGCCATGAAATTAAAAGACACTTAGTCCTTGAAAGAAAAGCTATGACCAACCTAGACAGCATACTAAAAAGCAGAGACATTACTTTGTCAACAAAGGTCCATCTAGTCAAAGCTATGGTTTCTCCGGTAGTCATGTATGGATGTGAGAGTTGGATTACAAAGAAAGCTGAGCGCTGAGGGATTGATGCTTTTGAACTGTGGTGTTGGAGAAGACTCTTGAGAGTCTCTTGGACTGCAAGGAGATCCAACCAATCTATCCTAAAGGAATTCAGTCCTGAATATTCATTGGAAGAACTGATGGTGAATATGAAACTCCAATACTTTGGCCACTTGATGTGAAGAACTGACTCATTGGAAAAGACCCTGATGCTGAGAAAGATTGAAGGTGGGAGAAGAAGGGGATGACAGAGGATGAGATGGTTGGATGGCATCACTGACTCAATGGACATGAGTTTGAGCAAGCTCTGGGAGTTGGTGAAAGACTGGGAAGCCTGGAATGCTACAGTCCATGGGGTCACAAAGAGTCAGACACAACTGAGCTACTGAACTGAACTGAACTGAGGGATTAGTCAAATAAATATAAAAAAGATATGGTAATAAATAGATGATAAAAAGTATGTTGCAATTAAAATTAATAGAAAAGTAAGACCAGAAAGTAGGATAAATGATAAGACAAAAAGGTCTGAATCTGGCCAGTCACTAACTTAAATGCACAGGAAGAGAAAGTATTTTATTTCTATGATCCTTCAATTATTTGCATATTTTGTAATACTGGTCCTTCAAGAAGGATTCAGTTTAAATTCTTTGAACATGTTTTGTGTACCAGTAGCCTTACATTTATTATTTTGATTGACATTGTTGGCCTCATTTTTTTAAGAAGAGATAATAGGCTTCAGTTCAGTCACTCAGTCATGTCCGACTCTCTGTGACCCCATGAATCGCAGCACGCCAGGCCTCCCTGGCCATCACCAACTCCCAGAGTTCACTCAGACTCATGTCCATCAAGTCGGTGATGCCATCCAGCCATCTCATCCTCTGTCGGCCCCTTTTCCTCCTGCCCCCAATCCCTCCCAGCATCAGAGTCTTTTCCAATGAGTCAACTTTTCACATGAGGTGGCCAAAGTACTGGAGTTTCAGCTTTAGCATCATTCCTTCCAATGAACACCCAGGGCTGATCTCCCTTAGAATGGACTGGTTGGATCTCTTTGCAGTCCAAGGGACTCTCAAGAGTCTTCTCCAACACCATAATTCAAAAGCATCAATTCTTCAGTGCTCAGCTTTCTTCACAGTCCATACATGACTCTCCACAGTCCAACTCTCACATCCATACATGACCACTGGGAAAACCATAGCCTTGACTAGACGGACCTTTGTTGACAAAATAATGTCTCTGCTTTTCAATACGCTGTCTAGGTTGGTCATAACTTTCCTTCCAAAGAGTAAGCATCTTTTAATTTCATGGACATTTCGTTTTCTCTCTTCCTTTTGTTTATATACCTTGTCTAGTAGAAGTATAGATATATTAATATTTACCTCCCAGCAAAAGTATGACTAATAAAAATAAAGTAGAAGATCAAAAGACTTTGCTGCTGCTGCTGCTAAGTTGCTTCAGTCGTGTCCGACTCTGTGTGACCCCATAGACGGCAGCCCACCAGGCTCGCCCGTCCCTGGGATTCTCCAGGCAAGAACACTGGAGTGGGTTGCCATTTCCTTCTCCAATGCATGAAAGTGAAAAGTGAAAGTGAAGCCGCTCAGTCATGTCTGACTCTTAGCGACCTCATGGACTGCAGCCTACCAGGCTCCTCCATCCATGGGATTTTCCAGGCAATAGTACTGGCGTGGGTTGCCATTGCCTTCTCCGTCAAAAGACTTTGAAACAGGTGAAATGCTAAAAAAAAAAAAAAAAAGAAAGAAAAAGCTTTATAGGGTTAAAATAGTTAAGTTAATCAAAATGAAAATGCTTTGCTGAAAAAATCCACACATCTAGAAATCAAAGATCAGGGCATTATGTGAGGAAACACTGATGTTTACCTTTTGTTAGCACTCCCCTTACTCTGTTTTTTATACCTTACTCTCTTTCCAAGACTATTACCTCCTAAAGGCACAAATAGTTCTTTTCACCTTTACAGCCCTAACTTCTTTTTTTTTTTTTTTTTACAGCTCTAACTTCTGCTGGAAACACTGTAAAGAGGAAACGGGGCTCCTCACTGCCTCCCAACAGCCCCTTTTCTAGGCAATATCACCACATCTTGACCAGTTGTCTTCCCCTACTCCTCTCTGCCCTCTCCCCAAGCACACACACAAATACTCTCCAGAGATCAGAATCTCTCCTGGATTCCATAATTGGAAATCTGTCTTTCTTGGGTCTGTCCCCTCAGCCACCTATAATCCCTATGATTTAGCATATTCTGGATTTGGAATTACAGCTCTAAAAATTACTTTGTAACTCCAGGCTTAGAGATCTTCAAATACAAAACATCTAACAAAAAATAGTTACATGTCATCGTTCATTATTGTTAAAAAAAGTTTATATATTTATGCATACACTCACACACACACATATATATATATGTTTATGTATATATAAATGGGTTTTCCAGGTGGCTCTAGTGGTAAAGAACCTATCTGCCAATGAGGGAGATGTAAAAGAGGCGGGTTCAATCCCTGAGTTGGGAAGATCCCCTGGAGAAGGAAATGGCAACCCACTCCAGCATTCTTGCCTGGAAAATCCCATGGACAGAGGAACCTGGAGGGCTGCACTCCATGGGATCTCACAGAGTCAGACACGACTGAAGCAACTTAGCATGCACTCATACATATATATATTTTCACAAATATATGTGTTTATATATATATATTCTAAATCTAGCTTGTACATCTGGAAGTTCTTGGTTCACATACTGCTGAAGCTTAGCTTTTAGAATTTTGAACATTAATCTTGCTAGCATGTGAAATGAGCACAATTGTATGGTAGTTTAACTTTTTCCAGTCCTGCGACCACTGCTGAGTTTTCCAAATTAAAAAGCAGAGCTATCACTTTACTGACAAAGGTCTGTATAATCAAAGGTATGGTTTTTCCAGTAGTCATGTACAGATGTGAGAGCTGGGCCATATAGAAGGTTGAGCAATAAAGAATTGAATTTTGAATTGTGGTTCTGGAGAAGAATGTTGAGAGTCCCTTGGAGAGCAAAGAGATCAAACCAGTCAATCTTAGATGAAATCAACCGTGAATATTCACTGGAAGGACTGATGCTGAAGCTGAAGCTCCAGTACTTTGGTCACCTGATGCAAAGAGTTGACTCATTGGAAAAGACCCTGAGGGCAAAAGGAGAAGGGGGCAACGGAGGATGAGATGGTTGGATGGCATCACTAATTCAATGCACATGAGTTTGAGCAAACTCTGGGAGACAGTGAAAGACAAGGAAGCCTGGTGTGCTGCAGTTCATGGGGTCTCAAACAGTCAGACATGACTTAGTGACTGAACAACAACAAATACCTGGTTTCACAGCCAGTCTTCAGCTTCCTTTCCTAGTTGTGTTATTAAAAATAATGCAGTCCATTTTTCCTGCTCTAAGATTAGCACATGTTGAGAAAAGATGGAAAAAATATCAAAACCCAAGAATAAAAAAGTCATTCATAAACCTGCCATAGTAATAGGGTTATTGTCAGCATTTCAAACTGTTTCCTCCAGACTTTACCCATGCATGAGTTTTATATTACAATTTCTATTATAAAGTTATAAAATACAATTTCACGTTCTACTTTTCCTTACATTTAATAATTTACCATAATTATTCCATGTCATTACAATTTCTGTGTAATATTCCCAGAAAAATAACTGAGCAAAATATGACTAGAACTCCCCAGACACATACAAATAACATGAAACATGACTGAGAAATAAATCTTTGTTTTTTTTACATTAATATTTGGGAGTTATTACCACATCATCCAGGCTCTCCTAACTGATACCACCTCTGCATGGAACATAACTTCATACCCAGACATTGCCAAGCTGAAGCTAGCAAGGTTTCATGCGTACCTCCCTTGATTTACTGCTCACTTCACTTGCCTGTAGGTTTCTCATTATAATGCCATTGCCCCATGGTGTGAGCCCTAGTAGTGGTACATGTACAGCTTTTACTCGTATCTTATGCTGCTCAGTTTATCACTCACTGGATATTGGCTCACCCTGCTTTGTTCTGGCAAGACTGCAATCACTCAGTTTTCTCTCATAATTTTCCATTTAACAGTCTGTTTATCAACTAATGTTCAATCTGCTTTTCCATCCTTCTGTCAGTTTAGTCATTCAGTCATGTCCGACTGTTGGTAACCTCATGGACTGCAGCATGCCAGGCTTCCCTGTCCATCGCCAACTCCTGGAGCTTGCTCGAACTCATGTCCATCAACTCAGTGATGCCATCAAACCATCTCATCCTCTGTCATCCCCTTCTCCTCCTGCTTTCAATCTTTCCCATCATCAGGGTCTTTTCCAAGGAGTCAGTTCTTCGCATCAGGTGGTCAAAGTATTGGAGTTTCAGCTACAGCACCACTCCTTCCAGTGAATATTCAGGACTGATTTCCTTTAGGACGGACTGGTTGGATCTCCTTGCAGTCCAAGGGACACTCAAGAGTCTTCTCCAACACCACAGTTCAAAAGCATCAATTCTTCTGCATTCAGCTTTCTTCACAGTCCAACTCTCACATCCATACATGACCACAGGAAAACCATAGCCTTGACTAGATGGACCTTTGTTGGCAAAGTAATGTCTCTGCTTTTGAATATGCTATCTAGTTGGTCATAACTTTCCTTCCAAGGAGTAAGCGTCTTTTAATTTCATGGCTGCAATCACCCTTGCAGTGATTTTGAAGCCCAAGAAAATAAAGTCAGCCACTGTTTCCATTGTTTCCCCATCTATTTGCCATGAAATGATGGGACCAGGTGCCATACCTTAGATTCCTGAATGTTGAGCTTTAAGCCAACTTTTTCACTCTCCTCTCTCATTTTCATCAAGAGGATCTTCAGTTCTTGTTAACTTTATGCCATAGGGTGGTGTCATCAGCATATCTGAGGTTATTGATATTTCTCCTGGCAATCTTGATTCCAGCTTGTGCTTCATCCAGCCCAGCATTCCGCATGATGTACTCTGCATAGAAGTTAAATAAACAGGGTGACAATACTTGATGTACTCCTTTCCCTATTTGGAACCAGTCTGTTGTTCCATGTCCAGTTCTAACTGTTGCTTCCTGACCTGCATACAGATTTCTCAAGAGGCAGGTCAGGGGGTCTGGTATTCCTATCCCTTGAAGAATTTTCCACAGTTTATTGTGATCCACATAGTCAAAGGCTTTGATATAGTCAATAAAGCAGAAGTAGATGTTTTTCTGGAACTCTCTTGCTTTTTCAATGATCCAACAGATGTTGGCAATTTGATCTCTGGTTCCTCTGCCTTTTCTAAATCCAGAAAGAAATCTAAACATCTGAAAGTTCATGGTTCATGTACTATTGAAGCCTGGCTTGGAGAATTTTGAGCATCACTTGCTAGTGTGTGAGATAAGTGCAATTGTGCAGCAGTTTGAACATTCTTTGGCATTGCCTTTCTTTTGAATTGGAATGAAAACTGACCTTTTCCAGTTCTGCAGCCACTGCTGAGTTTTCCAAATTTGCCTGCATATTGATTGTTTTTTAATTTTTAAAATTTTATTTTATTTCATGTTTGTTTATTTTTTATTTAAATTTATTTATTTTAATTGGAGGCTAATTACTTTACAATATTGTATTGGTTTTGCCATACATCAATATGAATCCACCACGGGTGTACACGTGTTCCCCATCCTGAACCCTGCTCCCTCCTCCCTTCCCGTACCACCCCTCTGAGTCATCCCAGTGCACCAGCCCCAAGCATCCTGTATCCTGCATCAAACCTGGACTGGTGATTAGTTTCTTACATGATATTATACATGTTTCAATGTCATTCTCCCAAATCATCCTACCCTCTCCCTCTCCCACAGAGTCCAAAAACTGTTCTATACATCTGTGTCTCTCTTGCTGTCTCGCATACAGGGTTATCATTACAATCTTTCTAAATTCCATATATATGCATTAGTATACTGTATTGGTGTTTTTCTTTCTGGCTTACTTCACTCTGTATAATAGGCTCCAGTTTCATCCACCTCATTAGAACTGATTCAAATGTATTCTTTTTAATGGCTGAGTAATACTCCATTGTGTATATGTACCACTGCTTTCTTATCCATTCATCTGCTGATGGGCATCTAGGTTGCTTCCATGTCCTGGCTATTATAAACAGTGCTGCGATGAACATTGGGGTACATGTGTCTCTTTCAATTCTGGTTTCCTCGGTGTGTATGCCCAGCAGTGAGATTGCTGGATCATAAGGCAGTTTTATTTCCAGTTTTTAAGGAATCTCCACACTGTTCTCCATAGTGGCTGTACTAGTTTGCATTCCCACCAACAGTGTAAGAGGGTTCCCTTTTCTCCACACCCTCTCCAGCTTTTATTGCTTGTAGACTTATGGATCACAGCCATTCTGACTGGCGTGAAATGGTACCTCATTGTGGTTTTGATTTGCATTTCTCTGATAATGAATGATGTTGAGCATCTTTTCATGTGTTAGCCATCTGTATGTCTTCTTTGGAGAAATGTCTATTTAGTTCTTTAGCCCATTTTTTGATTGGGTCATTTATTTTTCTGGAATTGAGCTGCAGGAGTTGCTTGTATATTTTCGAGATTAGTTGTTTGTCACTTGCTTCATTTGCTATTATCTTCTCCCATTCCATAGGCTGTCTTTTCACCTTGCTTATCATTTCCTTTATTGTGCAGAAGCTTTTAATTTTAATTAGGTCCCATTTGTTTATTTTTGCTTTTATTTCCAGTATTCTAGGAGGTGGGTCATAGAAGATCCTGCTGTGATTTATCTCGGAGAGTGTTTTGCCTACGTTCTCCTCTAGGAGTTTTATAGTTTCTGGTCTTACGTTTAGATCTTCAATCCATTTTGAGTTTATTTTTGTGTATGGTGTTAGAAAGTGTTCTAGTTTCATTCTTTTACAAGTGGTTGACCAGTTTTCCCAGCACCACTTGTTAAAGAGATTGTCTTTAATCCACTGTATTTTCTTGCCTCCTTTGTCAAAGATAAGGTGTCCATAGGTGCGTGGATTTATCTCTGGGCTTTCTATTTTGTTCCATTGATCTATATTTCTGTCTTTGTTCCAGTACCCTACTGTCTTGATGACTGTGGCTTTGTAGTAGAGCCTGAAGTCAGGCAGGTTGATTCCTCCGGTTCCATTCTTCTTTCTCAATATTGCTTTGGCTATTCGAGGTTTTTTTGTATTTCCATACAAATTGTGAAATTATTTGTTCTAGCTCTGTGAAAAATACCGTTGGTAGCTTGATAGGGATTGCACTGAATCTATAGATTAAAAAGATCATACACCATGACCAAGTGGGCTTTATCCCAGGGATGCAAGGATTCTTCAATATCCACAAATCAATCAATGTAATACACCACATTAACAAATTGAAAAATAAAAGCCATATGATTATCTCAATAGATACAGAGAAAGCCTTTGACAAAATTCAACATCCATTTATGATAAAAACTCTCCAGAAAGCAGAAATAGAAGGAACATACTTCAACATAATAAAGGCGATATATGACAAACCCACAGCAAACGTTATCCTCAATGGTGAAAAATTGAAAGCATTTCCCCTAAAGTCAGGAACAAGACAAGGGTGCCCACTTTCACCATTACTATTCAACATAGTTTTGGAAGTTTTGGCCACAGCAATCAGAGCAGAAAAAGAAATAAAAGGAATCTAAATTGGAAAAGAAGAAGTAAAATTCTCACTGTTTGCAGATGACATGATCTACTACATTGAAAACCCTAAAGACTCCACCAGAAAACTACTAGAGCTAATCAATGAATATAGTAAAGTTGCAGGATATAAAATCAACACACAGAAATCCCTTGCATTCCTATACACTAATAATGGGAAAAAGGAAACAATTCCATTCACCATTGCAACGAAAAGAATAAAATACTTAGGAATATACCTACCAAAAGAAAATAAAGACCTATATATAGAAAACTATAAAACACTGGTGAAAGAAATCAAAGAGGACACTAATAGATGGAGAAATATACCATGGATCGGAAGAATCAATGAGTGAAATGAGTGAAAATGAGTATACTACCCAAAGCAATCTATAGATTCAAGGCTGGCAGATTGAGTGCAGCACTTTCACAGCATCATCTTTTAGAATTTGAAATAGCTTAACTGGAATTCCATCACCTCCACTAGCTTTGTTCATAGTGATGTTTCCTAAGGCCCACTTGACTTAACATTCCAGAATGTCTGGCTCTAGGTGAGTGATCACACCATTGTGATTATGTGTGTCATGAAGATCTTTTTTGTACAGTTCTTTTGTGTATTCTTGCCATCTCTTCTTAATATCTTCTGCTTCTGTTAGGTCCATACCATTTCTGTCCTTTATCAAGCCCATCTTTGCATGAAATGTTCCTTTGGTATCTCTAATTTTCTTGAAGAGATCTCTAGTCTTTCCCATTCTGTTGTTTTCCTCTATTTCTTTGCACTGATCACTGAGGAAGGCTTTCTTATCTCTCCTTGCTATTCTTTGGAACTCTGCATTCAAATGGGTATATCTTTCCTTTTCTCCTTTGCCTCTTGCTTCTCTTTCTTTCTCAGCTATGTGTAAGGCTCCTCAGACAACCATTTTGCCTTTTTGCATTTCTTTTTTTGGGGGATGGTCTTGGTCACTGCCTCCTGTACAATGTCATAAACCTCCGTCCATAGTTCTTTAGGCACTCTATCAGATCTAGGCCCTTAAATCTATTTCTCACTTCCACTGTATAATCATAAGGGGTTTGATTTAGATCATACCTGAATTAACATCTATTTCTGCTTTATTGACTATGCCAAAGCCTTTGACAGTGTGGATCACAATAAACTGTGGAAAATTCTGAAAGAGATAGGAATACCAGACCACCTGATCTGCCTCTTGAGAAATTTGTATGCAGGTCAGGAAGCAACAGTTAGAACTGGACATGGAACAACAGACTGGTTCCAAATAGGAAAAGGAGTGCATCAAGGTATATTGTCACCCTGTTTATTAAACTTATATGCAGAGTACATCATGAGAAACGCTGGACTGGAAGAAACACAAGCTGGAATCAAGATTGCCGGGAGAAATATAAATAACCTCAGATATGCAGATGACACCACCCTTATGGCAGAAAGTGAAGAGGAACTAAAAAGCCTCTTGATGAAAGTGAAAGAGGACAGTGAAAAAGTTGGCTTAAAGCTCAACATTCAGAAAACGAAGATCATGGCATCTGGTCCCATCACTTCATGGGTAATAGATGGGGAAACAGTGGAAACAGTGTCAGACTTTATTTTTCTGGGCTCCAAAATCACTGCAGATGCTGACTGCAGCCATGAAATTAAAAGACGCTTACTCTTTGGAAGGAAAGTTATGACCAACCTAGATAGCATATTCAAAAGCAGAGACATTACTTTGCCAACAAAGGTCCGTCTAGTCAAGGCTATGGTTTTTCCTGTGGTCATGTATGGATGTGAGAGTTGGACTGTGAAGAAGGCTGAGCACCGAAGAATTGATGCTTTTGAACTGTGGTGTTGGAGAAGACTCTTAAGAGTCCCTTGGACTGCAAGGAGATCCAACCAGTCCATTCAGAAGGAGATCAGCACTGGGATTTCTTTGGAAGGAATGATGCTAAAGCTGAAACTCCAGTACTTTGGGCACCTCATGCGAAGAGTTGACTCATTGGAAAAGACTCTGATGCTAGGAGGGATTGGGGGCAGGAGGAAAAGGGGACGACAGAGGATGAGATGGCTGGATGGCATCACTGACTCAATGGACATGAGTCTGGGTGAACTCCGGGAGTTGGTGATGGCCAGGGAGGCCTGGCGTGCTGCAATTCATGGGGTCGCAAAGAGTCGGACACGACTGAGCGATGAACTGAACTGAACTGAATTCTCTAGTGGTTTCTGTACTTTCTTCAATTTAAGTCTGAATTTGTCAATGAGGAGTTCATGATCTGAGCCACAGTCAGTTCCTGGCCTTGTTTTTGCTGACTGTATAGAGCTTTTCCATCTCTGGCTACAAAGAATATAATCAATCTGGTTTTGGTATTGACCATCCAGTGATGTCCATGTGTAGAGACTTCTCTTATGTTGTTGGAAGAGGGTGTTTGCTATGACCAGCATGTTCTCTTGGCAAAACTCTGTTAGCCTTTACCCTGCTTCATTTTGTATTCCAAGGCAAATTTGCCTGTTACTCCAGGTATCTCTTGACCTCGTACTTTTACATTCCAGTCCCCTATGATAAAAAGGACATCAATTGGGGGTGTTAGTTCTAGAAGGTCTTGCAGGTCTTCATACAACCATTCAACTTCAGCTTCTTCAGCATTACTGGTTGGGGCATAGACCTAGATTACTGTAATATTGAATGGCTTGCCTTGGAAATGAACAGAGATCATTCTGTTGTTTTTGAGATTGCATCCAAGAACTGCATTTAGGACTCTTTTGTTGACTATAAGGGCTACTCTGTTTCTTGTAAGGGGTTCTTGCCCATAGTAGGAGATATAATGGTCATCTGAGTTAAATCCCCCCATTCCAGTCCATTTTAGTTCACTGATTCCTAAAATGTTGATATTCACTCTTGCCATCTCCTGTTTGACCACTTCCAATTTGCCTTGATTCATGGACCTAACATTCCAGGTTCCAATGCAACATTTTTCTTTACAGCCTTGGACTTACTTCCATCACCAGTCACATCCACAACTGGGTGTTATTTTAGCTTTGCCTCTGTCTCTTCATTCTTTTCTGGAGTTATTTCTCCACTCTTCTCCAGTAGCATATTGGGCACCTACCGACCTGGGGAGTTCATCTTTCAGTGTCATATCTTTTTGCCTTTACATACTGTTCATGGTTCTCAAGGCAAGAATATTGAAGTGGTTTGTCATTACCTTCTCCAGTGGACCACCTTTTGTCAGAACTCTCCACCATGACCTGTCCGTCTTGGGTGGCCCTACACAGCATGGCTCATAGTTTCATTTGAGTTAGACAAGGCTGTGGTCCATGGATTGGTTTGGTTAGTTTTCTGTGATTGTGGTTTTCATTCTGTCTGCCCTCTGATAAGGATAAGAGGCTTATAGAAACTTCCTGATGGGAGAGACTGACTGTGGGGGATACTGGGTCTTGTTCTGATGGGCGGGGCCATGCTCAGTAAATCTTCAATCCAATTTTCTGTTGATGGGTGGGGCTGCATTCCCTCCCTGTTGTTTAACTTGAGACCAAACTATGGTAGTGGTTTAGCCACTAAGTCATGTCCAACTCTTTCGACCCCATGGACTGTAGCCTTCCAGGTTCCTCTGTCCATGGGATTCTCCAGGCAAGAATACTGAAGTGGGTTGCCATTTCCTTCTCCAGGGGATCTTCTCGACCTGGGTTTCCTGCATTGCAGGCAGATTCTTTACCAACTGAGCTATGTGGAGGTAATGAAGATAACAGTGACCTCCTTCAAAAGGTCCCGTGCGTGCACTGCTGCACTCGGTGCCTCTGACCCTGCAGCAGGCCATTGCCAACCCATGCCTCTGCCAGATACTCCCAGACACTCACAGGCAAGTCAGGGTCAGTCTCTGTGGGTTCACTGCTCCTTTCTCCTGGGTCCTGGTGCACACAAGGTTTTTTTGTGAGTCCTCCAAGAGCCTATTTCCCCAGTCCTGTGTAAGTTCTGGCAGCTCTGTGGTGGAGTTAATGGCGACCTCCTCCAAGAGGGTTTATGCTACCCCCAGGTCTGCTGCACCCAGAGCCCCTGCCCCTTGTGGCAGGCCACTGCTGAGCTGTGCCTCTGCAGGAGACACTCAAATACTCACAGGCAGTACATCCTTCAGTATATCCTTATCTGTTCTATTCTATAGCTTACCCAGGGAGACTACAGGGAGTATGATGAAAGTATCTCTTAGTATCTCTCAGTGAAGGTGAGTGCTGACACTAACTTGACCCTGGATCCCCTACTGGGATAAGTGAGCCAGTCATGCCCTTACTAGGCTGGGGCCAAGTATAGCAGAGACATTGAGAGAGATCTGAAGAGGTCTGGGAGCCTGTTCACAGCTGTGGGGCTGCAAATCAGAGAAGTCCTGAAGCAGTCTTATAGCATCTGAAGCACCAAATGGGTTCCCCAAGGATCAGGAAGAAAACTGACATGGAACAATAGGTCATCTTGGAAGTGGCGGACGCTACATGAGGAAGCTGGGGACTCCTTGTTTGCCATGTTGTTTTATTAGCTCTGCTCTCAGACTAAGACCTGGGGATCAGCTGGACAGGTTGAAACTAGCAACTATGAAGGACCATACCCTATTCAGGTTACATTCACTGCCCATGAAATGCAAGTCTCCACTTGAAAGGTGAAAAGAGAGATTCGATTTTTTAAAATTCTTGTTTAAAATTTATTTTTAATTGAAGGATAATTACTTTACAATACTGCATTGGTTTCTGCCATACATCAACATGAATCAGCCATAGGTATACCTATGTGCTCTCCCTCCTGAACCTCCACCCCATCCCACCCCTCTAGGTTGTTACAGAGCCTGGGTTTGAGTTCCCAATCATACAGCAAATTCCCATTGGCTATCTATTTTGCATATGGTAGCATATATTTCCATGTTACTCTCTCCAAAAAAATCCTACCTACTATGTGAATTCCCTAGAGATCTAGTGGTGAGGACTTTGCTCTTTCACTGTTAAGAGTAAGATCCCACAAGCAGCATGGTGCATACCCCCACCCCTCAAAAAAATCCTACCTACCACAAACCAGTCATTGGGATTGCTACATTTTAAAAATAATGAATGATTTGCAGCTTAACAGAATTTTGATAAAAGACATTCTCTGTTTTGAAAAATCTGTATCCAACAGATGAGATAGTAGGTCAGTGTTCTTATACATTTACCATGAATTTTATAAATATCTAATCATGGTGAATGTCCAGATGAATGTTCTTTAGTATATTTTCTTTGAAGCAAGAAAGAACAAATATTGCAAGAACTATAGCTATAACTGAAGTCAGACGAAAAATCTAATTCAGTGTTCTCACTTTACAAAGAAAGAAATGTTGATTCACAAAGCTACTAGAGCCTAAATGGTTCCTCTCCAGATTATTGGGCATTCAAATTCATCCAGAGACCCGATAAATTAAAATTTTATTTTAAATTTTCCTTCTGCTCAGGGTCATTTATTTCAAATTTCAGGCCAGAGCTTAACTATAATAATGGTATTATTTTTCTGACCATTTCAATTATTATTTTAAATTAGTTGTTTGTTAACTTTCCTTGAGGCATGAAGCTTCACTCAAAGAATCACTAAGTAACTCAAACACTGATACCCTATTCAAAGATGGTATTCTTATTTCACATTGCAATTTATTTTTCTTTTATGATTCAAGGTTTTTTGTATTCATAACACTAAATAAATTTCATTTTGGAAAAAAACATTACTTTGAAATGGTAGCATCATAAAATAAAAATTAAATGTGTAAGTACATCCACTCAACTTCAGCTTCTTTCTAAGTGATCATTTCCTTGGGTCCTCAACTTCTAGCATAATGTGCCGACCTCAAGAGTTCACTAAAGGGACATCCCTGGTGATCCAACGATTAAGAATCTGCCTGCCAGTGCAGGGGACATAGGTTTGATCCCTGGTCTGGGAAGATTCCACATGTTATGGGGCAACTAAGTCCATGCGTCACAATTACTGAGCCTGTGCTGTAGAGTCTGAGAACTGCAGTGGCTGAAACCTATGCACCCTAGAGCCCATGCTGGGCAGCAAGAGAAATCACCGCAATGAGAAGCTGGTGCACTGCAACAAACAGTAGCCCCAGCTCGCCCTAACTAGAGGACGTCCACGCGCAACAAAGAAGACCCAGTGCAGCCTAAATAGATCAATAAATACATTTTTAAAGGGTTCACTTAAATAATAATAATAATATTTACAATGATAGTTTTAGTTCTCCCAACATTAACTTCTAATGCAACCCACTCCAGTACTCTTGCCTGGAAAATCCCATGGACAGAGGAGCCTGGTAGGCTGCAGTCCATGGGGTCGCTGAGAGTCGGACACAACTGAGCAACTTCACTTTCACTTTTCACTTTCGTGCATTGGAGAAGGAAATGGCAACCCACTCCAGTGTTCTTGCCTGGAGAATCCCAGGGACAGCGGAGCCTGGTGGGCTACCGTCTGTGGGGTCGCACAGAGTCGGACACGACTGAAGTCACTTAGCAGCAGCAGCAGTCCATGTCCACTTTCTAGCATCCATGAATCCAGTCATTTCTCACCACCTTGGTCCATCCAGTCTACTGTCACCTCTCACTTGAATAAGTGCAGTAGTCTCCCTGGTGAGGTACTTCTTTGTTCCTTATTATCTCTTCTCAACACAGTAGACAGTGATGCCATGAAACATGTGTCCAGTCCTGCCCTTCTCAGCCCAAACCTTCCCACAGCTTCTCATTTCCTTCAGAGGGAAAAAGGGGAAGGCTTACAGTGGCCCCAAGCCCTATGTTATCTGCCTGCTCACTACCCCTTTGCCTCACTTCTTACTCGTCTCTCCTGCCTCCCTTGGCTTCAGCCATAGTGACCTTCTTACTGTTCTTCTAATACACTGGGTGCACTCCTACATGGAGTGATTTTTTTTACCTCTGTTGTTCTCTTTACTTGAAATATTTCTCTCCCAAATACCCACATGCCTTCCTTTCTCACCTCCTTCAAATCTCTGTGCAAATATTATCATCTAAAAGAAGGCTTTCCTGACACTTTAAAATTCCATCACACTCAGCCCTCCCTGCTTTATTTTTCTCCACAGCAATTATCACCTTCCAACACAATGTGTATTTTATTAACTATCTCCTCTCACTGGAACGTAAGATCCCAGAGTGAAAGGACTTTTGTGAGTTAGTTCACTGTTGTACAGGGCCTAGAACAGTGCTGTTCACACAGTAGATTTTCATCATATTGTTGGATGATTTCATCTTGAGTGGCTTATAAAATAACTAAGTTTAAAAATAATAAAGATGTCAAATAAAAATTAAAACAAGACAAGAACTAATTACTATGAAAAGAGGAGAAAAATTTTAAATCCAACAGATGTCTTAGGAATAAAAGCTGTAGTCTTGGAAGTTAAATACTTAATGACTAGATAAACTAACTGTTTAGACACAGCCAGAGATATAATTCAAAAACTAGAAAATTCACTCAAAGAAGCAGAAAAGAAAATTAAGAGACAGAAAATAGCTAAGTTAAGAAACATGGAGGAGAGAATGTGAAGGTGGTAAAAATGTCTGTAAGAGTTCCAGAAATGAGAAAGTAAGAAGTAGAAGAGAAATTCAAAAATGATATTTGCTCATTTTCCATAATTAATGAAAAGTAAGAGTTCATGAGGGTTTCCCAGGTGACGCTAGTGGTAAAGAACCTGCCTGCCAATGCAGAAGACATAAGAGACAGGGGTTCCATCCCTGGGTCAGGAAGACCCACTGGAGAAGGGCATAGCAACCCACTTCAGTACTCTTGCCTGGAAAAGCCCATGGACAGAGGAACCTGGCAGGCTACAGTCCATGGGGTCACAGAGAGTCGGACATGACTACTACTATTCACGCAAGCTCGGAGAAGAGTTCATGAATCCTAAACAAAATATATTGTCTATATACAAAAATGAAAAGAAAAATGGTAAATTATCAACAGCTAGTAGAAATATATAAAATAAGAGGGAATAGACCAGATTACTTGCAAAGGAACAACTATTAAATTAATACAGACAAGTGCTCTGTTTCCTTCATCCACCCTCCTTCCTAGAAGTAACTGCTATATGGTAGTCAAAATAATAATAATAGCATCAGATCAATAAAAAAACAACATGAAAAAGAACAAGCATATTTTGAAGAGAACCAAAGGGAACTTTTAGATATGAAAAATATAACCGCTAAAAATGTGTAAATTAACCAGATTATTCACTACTGATGAAGGGAAATTTCATTGGCAATTATCTCTTGAGGTTAAGATTTGAAGGCTTTTAATTTTTCTCCTAATTCTTTTTGTATCATTTGAATTTATTAATATGTATAATTAGCTACAATTAGTATATCTTGTTGGTTTAAAGCTCAACATTCAGAAAACGAAGATCATGGCATCTGGTCCCATCACTTCATGGGAAATAGATGGGGAAACAGTGCAAACAGTGTCAGACTTTATTTTTGGGGGGCTCCAAAATCACTGCAGATGGTGACTGCAGCCATGAACTTAAAAGATGCTTACTCCTTGGAAGGAAAGTTATGACCAACCTAGATAGCATATTCAGAAGCAGAGACATTACTTTGCCAACAAAGGTTCGTCTAGTCAAGGCTATGGTTTTTCCTGTGGTCATGTATGGATGTGAGAGTTGGACTGTGAAGAAAGCTGATCACCGAAGAATTGATGCTTTTGAACTGTGGTGTTGGAGAAGACTCTTGAGAGTCCCTTGGACTGCAAGGAGATTCAACCAGTCAATTCTAAAGGAGATCAGCCCTGGGATTTCTTTGGAAGGAATGATGCTAAAGCTGAAACTCCAGTACTTTGGCCACCTCATGCGAAGAGCTGACTCATTGGAAAAGACTCTGATGCTGGGAGGGATTGGGGGCAGGAGGAGAAGGGGCCGACAGAGGATGAGATGGCTGGATGGCATCACTGACTCGATGGACATGAGTCTGGGTGAACTCCGAGAGTTGGTGATGGCCAGGGAGGCCTGGCGTGCTGCGATTAATGGGGTCGCAAAGAGTCAGACACGACTGAGCAACTGAACTGAACTGAACTGAGTATATCTTGTTTCAGTATAGTAAGTAAAGTACTTCAAAAATTCTGGAAACAGTGAAAAGGAATTTGTTATTTGAATATGTGTGTGTCTCTGATTACTGCTCAAGTTTGCATTAGTCAGGATAGAGTGCTGCTGCCCCTGTGCTGTGCTCGGTCATGTCCGACCCCTTGGATTGAAGCCTGCCAGGTTCCTCTGTCCATGGAATTTTCTAGGCAAGAATACTGGCAAGCTTAAAACAATAGAACCTAATTCTTTCTTATGATAGATCCTCAGCATAGGTTTGCTTAGGGCTCTGCCAATCTCATTTGATATCCAGGTCAAGGGAACCATTCTCTCTGGAATATTGCCAGTAGCAATGGCAGAAATAAAGGGTTTAGGGAATCAGCTCTGGCTGTTAAAAATAATTCCCTCTACAAGTGATGGATATAATTGCACTCACATTTCATTGGTCAAAACAAGATACAACCCAGCCTGACATAGAATCCTACCTTATACCTGGAAGTAGAAATAAAAACTTTAGTGTAAAATGTTAATGGCTACTACAGATTTAAACATTTTTTCATGCTTTCTGTTATTTGCATTTCTTCCTAAGTGGACTCTCTTTTTAGTTCCTTGTCAGTATATTAAGATATTCAGAATTTCAGCAACACTTAGTTCATTCTTACAATACTGGAGCCCTAGAGAAGCATACCTCTAGACACAGTCCACAGTCACCCTAAAATAGCTTTCACCCTAAATTGGGGACTCTTTTTACTGACTTAAATGTCCTCTTTCCTTTTTTGTAGCCCAGTGCAAAGGTCTAACAAAGGCATCTTTTTCTTCTCTTGCCTCTATATAGACAATTCATATAACCCTTCCTCATAATTTCTGTACCCAATTCCTCTAAAAGCCCCAAGTTTCCTCATTAACTCCATGACTCCCCATTTGCTACATCCATCCCGATCCCAGACCAACAGCTCATTTTGGTGACCAGATCAGGTCCTACTATCAACCCACATATGTTAGAGAAAGATCTCTTGGCAGATACCCATGGGATATTTTGTACAGCAATGACCAACATCAGGAGGAGGATGCCCAGTGTCCACTCAATCCTGACTTCATGCTTGCATCTCTGTAACCCTGATTTTGCTGAAGCAATAGAAGAAAGAAAAAACACTGACAAATTCATAATATGACATAACATTTCATTTATTTTCTGTCCTGTGCTCAGCAGCCCAGTCGTGTTCAACTCTTTGTGACCGCAAGGACTATAGCCAGCCAGGCTCCTCTGTCCATGGGATTCCTCAGGCAGGAATACTAGAGTGGGTTGCCTTTTCCTAGGGATGGAACTCGTGTCTCTTGCATCTACTTGCTTTGGCAGGTGGATTCCTTACCTCTAGTGCCCCCCGGGAAGCGCCTTTATTTTCTGAGTATTTTCCAAATGCCCTAAAAATGCCATGTGTTGGCCTGTAGCTAGTAGTCAATAAAATAAATCAGAATCAAATAAGGGGAAGAACCTCATACACAGAGTTTGTGGTACCTAAGAAATAGTCTACCTAGATTTTTAACTTATTATTCCCAAAAAAAGTCTAATACTTTTGGAAATTCAGAGCAATCAGAGAGAAAAAGAAAATGAGAACTTTAATACTTTAAGCATATATTCTGCAGATATTCTGAAGTTCATCTAGCTTAACTTTTGGCTAATTAATGCTATTTTGATGAACATTAAAACTGTTGTACAGTTTATGTAATTAAAGCAAAAGCTATCACCTGTGTGAGAGAAGTTACAGGTGGGAAGAACTCATCTCCTAAGTAAAGTGCTTGCTTAATGGTAGAATATAAACCTTTCATTACAGTTTGCTCTCATATCTGTGATTCAGCGACTTGGAAATTTTGTGAGGAAATTTTAAAGGAATGTAGAATATCCTGATCTCTACATGATTTCTTTTCATTCTTTTAGACCTTTATAAGTGGATGCACATTTGTCCAGGTATTAGCTATTGAAGCAAAGGGAGGATTGCATATGTTCAAAATTATCCCTTGAAAAATTCTTTGTCTCCCTGGCAAAGACCTGATATTGGAAGAAGAAATTGAGGAAGAATCTTAACAGCATTTTTTACAGCTTAGGGAGCACATATTGGGGAAGTAACACTTTAAAGTCATTGTCTTTTAAAGAATTTAACTGAGGATACAGCATCTTTTGGCCTCCTAAACTGATATTTCTATTCCTTGAAACTTTTATTCCCTTGACTGAGTGGATTTTGTTGAATTCACATAAGTTTAAGGTTCCTATGGTGCAGCTCTACTACAGATGCTCTAAAAGACTTATTAGGGTAATTATATGCAATGCTAAAAACTATTATTTATTTAACCTATAAAATTGTATTATAAAAAAGCATAGGAAAGTCTACAAAATAGAAATGAAATCAAGTTGAAGATCTATAAAATCATGATATTTTATTTCACACTTGATTGATTGATTAAAGTTCCAACTTTCTGAAAGAATATAGCATTTCTGCTTTCAAAAGCAGTCAGTGGGAACATTAATGCTACTGCTAAGTCGCTTCAGTCGAGTCCGACTCTGTGTGACCCCAGAGACAGCAGCCCACCAGGCTCCCCTGTCCATGGGATTCTCCAGGCAAGAGTACTGGAGTGGGTTGCCATTCCCTTCTCCATTGCATGAAAGTGAAAAGTGAAAGTGAAGTCGCTGAGTCTTGTCCGACTCTTAGCGACCCCATGGACTGAGGCCCACCAGGCTCCTCCGTCCATGGGACTTTCCAGGCAAGAGTACTGGAGTGGGTTGCCATTTCCTTCTCCAATGCAGGAAAGTGAAAAGTGAAAGTGAAGCCGCTCAGTCATGTCCAACTCTTCGTGACCCCATGGACTGCAGCCCAACAGGCTCCTCCGTCCATGGGATTTTCCAGGCAAGAGTACTGGAGTGGGGTGCCATCACCTTCTCTGGGGAACATTAATAGGAGCATATAAAAGACACTTAAATAAAATTGACTGTAATTTATACAAACCAAATACTTAAAAGTATCAAGAGTTATACTTCAGCCAAAATGTTGTCCCATATTTCTGTATTTTTAAGGCCTGGCCTTATCAAGAGTAGTGAAGCTAAGAATATTCTCAATATTTTTCTAAGTTCTTTTTGCTACAAAATGATTCTGGGCTGCATAATTCCTCTATGATATGATTGTTGACAGGCCTTCTGTGGGTACAACAAGCACTCCTACTGAAATCTGTCTACATTTTTGAGTAAGAAAAACTTTCAAAATAATCCCTACAGTATTATAATTAATTGGTTTTTCTGATAAAATTTTAAAATAAAGACTGAGAAAATAAAGACAAAACATTATTTACTATACTTTTATTATATATGTAATATATTTTAGTTACTATATTTTCTAAATTTGATATACCAGGATTAGCAAGGTTAATACTAAAGTAGAGAAAATCCCAAGTGGGATATTATTTTCTCATCAGTCACTCCTCAAAAAATAAGTACTCAAATCTAAGAGGGAAATATTCATTCTAAATATGTTACTTTATTTTTCTGCCTCAGTGGAGGAAATAATTGTAGCATCAGTTCAGTTCAGTCACTCAGTCATGTCCGACTCTTTGCGACCCCGTGAATTGTAGCACACCAGGCCTCCCTGTCCATCACCAACTCCCAGAGTGCACCCAAACTCACGTCCATCGAGTCGGTGATGCCATCCAGCCATTTCATCCTCTGTCGTCCCCTTCTCCTCCTGCCCCCAATCCCTCCCAGCATCAGAGTCTTTTCCAATGAGTCAACTCTTCGAATGAGGTGGCCAAAGTACTGGAGTTTCAGCTTTAGCATCATTCCTTCCAAAGAAATCCCAGGGCTGATCTCCTTCAGAATGGACTGGTTGGATCTCCTTGCAGTCCAGGGGACTCTCAAGAGTCTTCTCCAACACCACAGTTCAAAAGCATCAATTCTTCAGTGATCAGCTTTCTTAACAGTCCAACTCTCACATCCATACATGACCACTGGAAAAACCATAGCCTTGACTAGATGGATCTTTGTTGGCAAAGTAATATCTCTGCTTTTCAATATGCTATCTAGGTTGGTCATAACTTTCTTTCCAAGGAGTAAGCGTCTTTTAATTTCATGGCTGCAGTCACCATCTGCAGTGAGTTTGGAGCCCAAAACAATAAAGTCTGACACTGTTTCCCCATCTATTTCCCATGAAATGATGGGACCAGATGCCATGATCTTAGTTTTCTGAATGTTAAACTTTAAGCCAACTTTTTCACTCTCCTCTTTCACTTTCATCAGGAGGTTTTTAGTTCCTCTTCACTTTCTGCCATAAGGGTGGTATCATCTGCATATTTGAGGTTATTGATATTTCTCCTGGCAGTCGTGATTCCAGCTTGTGCTTCTTCCAGCCCAGCATTTCTCATGATGTACTCTGCATATAATAGCATAGGTGTATTCAAAGCATTTTTCCTTGTATATGTAATACATTGCAGAAGGTTGGGGCCTTTCTGAAATGACTTTGAAAATCAATTCTCACAGGGTGCTCAGGGCTGGTGCATTGGGATGACCATGAGGGATGGGATGGGGAGGGAGGGAGGTGGGGGGTTCAGGATGGGGAACACATGTATACCCATGGCTGATTCACTGAGTATTGCCCAGCATTAGGTATAATGTGTAAAAAATTCCCCAAGGCTTGGAAAAGAAGTACCTAAAGTGATTACAGGTCACAATATTCAGTGTTCACACAGGGCTGAGAATAGTAAGGGTTTTACCTCAGTAGTGAGAAATATTTACCCCTAGACTGAGGACAGCTCCAACCTGCTTAAGAAATCTTAAAAGCAAGAGCTGAAAGAGTCAGAAAAATTCCAAGTAGCTGAACTTCATCCATTAGCAAAGCCCAAGATGTTCAAAGTTCAATGTTTTGTTTTCCATTTATAGGAATATAAAAACATTCTTTAAGCATCAAGGTAAAATTCACAACATATGACATCCAATCAAACATTGGCAGGTATCCAAATAAGAAAGTAAAATGCAATCCCTAATGAGGAGAAAAATAAGTTAATCAAAAATAGCAAAATATTTTTAAGATACCCAAGACAAATTTCTAGAAGTAAAGATTACAAGTAGGATAAGAAAAATAACATTGGAAAGGATTCATAACCAATTACACACTGTAGAAGAAAAGATTAGTGAACTTGAAGACTTGGCAATAGAAACTACCAAAAATGAGAGGAAGAATAATTTTTTAAATAGACCATCAGGAAGCTGTGAAATTATTAATACTCCAGACAACCTAATATATTAGTAGCTAAAGTCTCTTGGAAGGGAGAGACAAACAATATTTGAAAATTAGTACATAAATATTTTCCTAATTTATTAGTAAATGTAAAGCCACATATCTAAGGAATTAAATAAATTCCAATCTCAAGAAACATTAAGAAAACTAAAGCCTGGCACAGCAGAAGCACATTGCTCAAAAACAGCAATAAAGAAAAACCTTAGAAGCAACCAGAGGAAAAAGACATGCTACTTACAGGAAAAAACAAAGGGAGCCCAGAAGATCTCCTTTAAGAAACAAAGCAAGCAAAATAAGAGTAGAGCAACATCTTTAAAATACTGAGGAAACAACTATCAATCTGCAATGCTATCCCCAGAATTAATGAAATATACCAAACAACAGAACAATGAACAAAAACCATGTGATTATCTCAACAGATGCAAAAAAAAAAAAAAAAAAAATCGACAAAAAGCAGTGCCCTTTCATACAGCTCTCAACAAGCTAGGTATTGGAATTTGAGCAGGAAACTTCCCCAACTTGATAAAAAGGAGTCTGCAAGTAACCTATAACCAACATCAAATTTAACAGTGAAAGATTGAGTGCTTTACCTTTAAGATAAGGAAAAGACAGGGATATCTAGTCAACATTTGCCTTATACATTGAAGTACTCCTGTGCTGGGTGTGTATATATTTACAATGTTATATCTTCTGCTTGGATTGATCCCTTAATTATTGTGTACTGTCTTTATTTGTCTCTTGTAACAGTCTTTATTTTAAAGTCTGTTTTCTCTGATGAGTATTGGTACTCCAGCTTTCTTTTGATTTCCATTTGCATAGAATACCTTTCTCCATCCCCTCACTTTCAGTCTGTATGTGTCTCTAGATCTGAAGTGGGTCTCCTGTGGATAAGGTATAAAAGGGTCTTATTTTTTTCAGCTAGTCTATGTTTTTTGGCTGGAGTATTTAATCCACATACATTTAAGGTAATTATTAATATGTGTGTTCTTATTGCCATTTTGTCACTTTGGACTTGTTTTTATAGGTTATTTTTAAACCAATTATCCCTGAATTTTAAAAGTAAAGACTATTTTGTATGTCACTAAGGTTTGTTTTCCAAGTTGAAATTTACTTTGAGCAAGCAAAGTACATTCTTTCAAAATAGTCTCCTTAGATACAGAAATAAACATCTAATTATCCCTTTTGTTTAGGGATAACACAGGTAGCATGCTTGAAATATATCATCCTTGGAAACAATGTTCAAATATATGCTTATTCTTGAAGTAATTATTTTTGCTTCAGCAGTCTTTACTTGGAGTACAACAAGAAAAGTACTTAACAAGATCAGTGATATGACTTACTCTCAATTAGCTGAAACTGTCATACATGACTCAACAAGATTCCAAGATTCCATAGTTTAATTAGACTACTGATCCAGAAGCACAGTGAAAGTGAAAACTGCAGTGTGCAATTTGCCGAATGTACTCCCCTGAAGGACCAACTGGCCCCTTCAGGAGAAGGGAGCTGCTTTCACTCAATGGAACTGTACTAGATTATTCTGGAAGGATGTCAGAAAGTCCTAGATCATACTGCCAAAATGAATAAATAAACAATATATAATCCACCTGTATGAGCAAACTTTTAGGAAAAACATCCCTTTGTATCGTTCAAATAAAAGCCTATCCCAATAGCATTGACAGCATCCAGCATTCTGGTCATGTGTGTCCAGAGGCTTCATGTATTTATCTGTCCCAGGAGAGAGAGGTTGGTTTGGAAGGAAGAACCTGAAACAGTGGAGGACACCTTAGCCTTGAAGTCAGAGCACTTACATAAGGTATAAAAACTTAGGAAGATCACATATTCCACTGAAGCCTCGATTTTCTCATCTGCAAAATGGGAAGAATGGTATTTGTCCTGCATACAACATAAGAAAGTTTTCAACTGAAATGGAGTGTGTAGACATGTGAAATTTAAGACAACAGAAAGATCTTTGTTTGTTTGTTTAATCTCATTATTATTAGTTGTTAAATAGCTATCTTCCCCTAAAATGTAATTTTTTTAAGGAATAGACTACTATTTCTGATTCGTTCAGGCTGTACACCCAGGCCTGGGAAAGTGCATGGAATAATACTTATGACATCTTACACTTGCCCAGCACTGACTATGTTCTAGGCTAACATGCGTTATTATAATTCCTACCAACTACACCTTGAGGCAGATAATATTATTAATACCATTCAGGAGAGAACTGAGGCGCCAAGAGTTCAAGAACAGGTGAATAAGTATGTATTTGGAGCACCTACAAGGTGGCAAGCGCAGAGGCAGACCCAGGGGATGTCAAGAGTGGCACGTTACCTGCTTTGGAGAAGATTCTAGTCTGGTAGTCTCTAGTGGATTTAAAAGGCAAGTGTTTGGGGATCTTCCTCAGAAAAGGGGCTATGGCTTTTCTAGTCATAGTTCCCAGCAGAGGAGAAATGGAGTTTGGGTTCAAAAAAAGACTTGTTGAAGCAGAAAGACCCACACCTAACAACATGAAATCTGAGGGCAAACTGGAGGAAAAGATGGATAGAGAAAAGTGAAAATGGATGAGGAGGTAAAGAGGATATCCCAGAGGTTTACTTTAGATGAGGGGAGGCTTACATGGAGAGAGGAGACTCAACTCCTTCCCTCCACGGAAATGAGGTCTGCCAACCCCAAGAGCCAATGGTGTTTTGCCAAAAGTTTTCACTTTCGTCTCAGGTTCAAAGGATTTGTTAACAAAATAAGCCACTTGTTATATACAAATAAATAATGCATTTATTTTTTAGAGAATTATCTAGCTTACTTTCAACATACTAACATTAAAAGAAAAGAGAAATAGAAAGATCAGAGAATACATCACCAAATTGGGTTTCAACCAACACCCAGACTCAAACAGAGCTGGGAAGTCTCCTGTCACAGCACATCTGGAGTCCTAATTGGGAAAGGGTCCCAGGCAGCATGTCCACTCCATGAGTGAGACTTCAAAGACTGCAATTCCGAGTTCCCGCTTATAATCCCAGGAGGCAAACTGAGAGCATCATCAATGTGTGAGCAAATTGCAGCTCTGGTTTCATGTTAACGCTGTTTTGTTCTGTAAATCTGGGAATGTTGTTACGTCCTGGGAGTGGTTGGCCAGACCTCCTCCAGGGGCTCAACAATCTCAAGATTCCTCCCCCATCTTATCTATGGTGCTGCAAATCTTGCACTCACAGCAGGCAGTCACTCACAGTCACTCCCAGTCAGAGCAGCATCCTGGCAGGTTAGAAGCAAGGTCAGAGGCCTGCATTGCTGTGTCTCTGAAGCTTAAAACAAGACTACTTAATTTCCCTAACAAATGGCAACTAGGACTGGAGAGAAATGTGCCCTTGATACTCAGGAACTAGGATGAGGTAAATGATGCTTTGGAGTTCAGCGAAGGTGTTCAGATTTTTTCAGGACTGCTCCAAAGAGATGGGGTCATTATGAGTGACAAACAAGAATTTTCCACATACATGTACACACACACACACACACACAAGTACACACACATGTACACACACACACGTACACAACATGCCAGCACTAGCAGTATGATTTCGGTGACGGAAAAGTGATGAGGGAACTGATGTAACATTATGTCCAGTGATGTCTAGACTCTAACAGTCTTTGTATGTAGTCTGCTTCAGTTCAGTTGAGTCGCTCAGTCGTGTCCAACTCTTTGCGACCCTGTGAATCGCAGCAGGCCAGGCCTCCCTGTCCATCACCAACTCCCAGAGTTCACCCAAACTCACGTCCATTGAGTCGGTGATTCCATCCAGCCATCTCATCCTCTGTCATCCCCTTCTCCTCCTGCCCCCAATCCCTCCCAGCATCAGGGTCCTTTCCAGTGAGTTAACCCTTTGCATGAGGTGGCCAAAGTATTGGAGTTTCAGCATCAGTCCTTCCAATGAACACCCAGGACTGATCTCCTTTAGGATGGACTGGTTGGATCTCCTAGCAGTCCAAGGGACTCTCAAGAGTCTTCTCCAACAGCATCAATTCTTCGGTGCTCAGCTTTCTTCACTGTCCAACTCTCACATCCATACATGACCACAGGAAAAACCATAGCCTTGACTAGATGGATCTTTGTTGGCAAAGTAATATCTCTGCTTTTCAATATGCTATCTAGGTTGGTCATAACTTTCCTTCCAAGGCATAAGCGTCTTTTAATTTCATGACTGCAATCACCATCTGCAGTGATTTTGGAGCCCCCAAAAATAAAGTCTGACACTGTTTCCACTGTTTCCCCATATATTTCCCATGAAGTGATGGGACCAGATGCCATGATCTTCATTTTCTGAATGTTGAGCTTTAAGCCAACTTTTTCACTCTCCTCTTTCACTTTCATCAACAGCCTTTTTAGTTCTTCACCTTCTGCCATAAGGGTGGCATCATCTGCATTACTGAGCCGCAAATACTTTGTGATCTCCCGTTGGCCAAAATTCCAGAAGCCTATATGATGAAGCACTGAGGTGCAGCTTGCTGCAGAGGTGCTAGTAGGAGGAACAAGAGCAATAAATGGTGGATTGCTATAGGCCAGGGCTATCTTCTTCTGGGACTGAGGAGCCAGGATGTAACTGCTGTGGTAAATGTTAGGGATTTAACTAAATGCATCAAGAGAAGGAGGAGACTTTAGATTTCTTGTAGCCATGGGGAGTCAATAGTGGGGAAATGACAGAATCCACGTTTTGGTTTTGTATCATTTTTTAGAAAGAACACAATGTAGAAGACGCATTTCCAGATCTATGCAGTTCAGTTCTAAAAGATTTTTTACAGGTTTTCTTTTAATCCTTTTCTATTTCCCCTAATTCCACAGAGAATTGGTGCTTATTCCAAATCCATGTGCTCAGAGTTATTCCCAAAGGTGTGTTATATAAGTGCCAATGATAAAGTCCAAAGACTATAATGATCTCAGGCATTTGAAGTTACCGAGAGATGCTTAAAAGAGACATCAAGAAATAAGTTGCATCTCCTGTAGCTCACAAGCAATACATCCTCATTATGGAGGAGGGAAAAAACCTAACACCTGCATGATCAGCAGGAAAGAAGAAATCACAAGCTGCACTTAGCTGAGACAGAGCAAGAGATTACCCTGCATATAAACCCTAGAATTCACACACGGAAGATGTTCATCTGAGCTTGATGATGTGATAATAAACTAGAGCTGTCTTCACTATTTTTTATTTTCTTTTCTGTAAGACAATGTCCTTTCTGGAAGGAAAGAGCCTGCATGCACAAAACAATCACTCTTCAGAAATCACCAGTGTCTTTCTCATCACTGCTAAATCCAATCAATTTTTCCTTATCCTCACTTTAACAGATCTCACTGAACACAGCTGACCATATTCTCCTGCAAAGTGATCCTTTCATAGGCACCCTCCCCATTCTCCTTCTCTGACACTTTGATAAGTTATTATTATTACCACTTATAAAGACTTCTCTTCCCATACCTTATCATCTTGTCTTCAGCCCTTCGTATTCTTGATCTAAACTCTTCACGCCCAAAACTACAGTGTGGTTGTTGCCAGAACACCATGAATACAAGTCCCCATGCCTTTGCTTATGTGTCCTATTTTGCTGGAAACACCCTTTCTTCCCCACTCTTTTCTGTCTGTAGAAACCTCTTCCTTCAATGCCCAGGTCAATTGTTACCTCCCTGGTAAAGTGTTCTGCAAACGACTGTCTCAGCATTTCTTGTATAACACACCATTCCAAAATTCAGTGGCTTAAAACAACAATCATGTATTTATCTCATAATTTTATGGGTTGCCAATTTAAGCTGGGCTCAACTCTTCTGGTCCATGTGGTCTTAGCTGGGTTTCCCTGCGTGTCCGTGCTTAGCTGTCAGTGGGGACATGAAGGGGATCCTTAGCCAGAGAGCTCACCTCTGCTCCACGCCCTGTCTCATGCTCCAGGAAGCTCTCCTGGGCCTGTTCACATGGTGGCAACAAGGGTTTCAAAAACAGGAGTGGAGTGCATGATGGCACAGAACTGATACATTGTCATGGCTGATGCATCCTATCTGCCAAAGCAAGTCAAAAGATCAGCCCAAGATCAAGGAGTGGGAAAAGAGAGTCCACTTCTACAAGGGAGAATTACAAGGTCATGGACCCAGGGAGGGGGTACATTTTGAACCACTTTTGCAACATACCACATCTACTTCTACAAAAGGGGGACTAATAATATGCTGTGTTCTCACTGAAATATTGTTCAGACTCCAAGCATAGCATTATCTTAGAATACATGTGTACCTGCTAAGTCGCTTCAGTCATGTCCAACTCTTTGCAACCCTGTGGACTGTAGCCCACCAGGCTCCTCTGTCCATGGGATTCTCCAGGCAAGAATACTGAAGCGGGTTGTCATGCCCTCCTCCAGGGGATCTTCCCGACCAAGGGATCAAACCTGGGTCTCCTGTGGCTCCTGAATTGCTGAGCCACTGGGGAAGTCCAATTGTATACATACATTTCCCTATAGTTAAAGGCCCAATTTGAAAGCAGGAGTCATGTTTTACTTCGTATATTCACAGTTCCTAGCACAAGGTCTGATATCTAATAAATGCTCGATGCACTAAATGTTGATTGAGAATGAATGATATTATTTATACGAAAGTAGCTTCTATAATTCACTAAAATTGTTTTGCAGCATTGCTGCTGCTGCTGCTAAGTCGCTTCAGTCGTGTCCGACTCTGTGCGACCCCATAGACGGCAGCCCACCAGGCTTCCCCGTCCCTGAGGTTCTCCAGGGAGAACACTGGAGTGGGCCGCCATTCACAGCATTAGTGCTGGCCAGTTTCTGATCAAAGCTAAAAATCAATGTCCAAGTTTTACTTCTTAATTTCATGTTCTAGGATTCCTTGAAGTTTATTGTCCTTGTCTTGACAGTAGTGTTTCTCATATGTAAAATCTTCTGGACCTCTATTAAAGGAAAAACATTCTAGTAGATGATAATGCTGGGATGTGAATTAGCAGTATTATGTTAGTCAATATGTAAAAGCATAAAGTTGGGTAGAATTCTTACAGCTCTTAAACAATTAAAAAGTCAAAACTAGTTAAACATAAAACAAAACTACAAAACATACAATTCTAATGAATGTTAATTTAATGCAACACACAATCTTATTTTGTTTAAAAATAATTCACAGCTCTCAACAAGAATGGGGACTTATCTGTCATGGTCCAGCTTCATTTGAGTTGGTGTGCCTATAATTGATATCATAGAGGTATAAACTTTTGTCTATAAATTTTGGTGTATCTAAAGCTTACTTTCTTCATTATTTCAGTGACTCAATTTAATTTTTCCTTTTTAGCTGTCCTTTGCTAGGGCTTCCCTGGTGGCTCAGATAGAAAAGAATCTGCCTGCAAGGCAGGAGACCCGGGTTTGAACCCTGGGTCAGAAAGATCCCCTGGAGAAGAGAATGGAAACCCACTCCAGTATTCTTGCCTGCAGAATTCCAAGGACAGAGGAGCCTGGAGGGC
Source organism: Bos taurus (assembly GCF_002263795.3). Lineage (NCBI taxonomy): Eukaryota > Metazoa > Chordata > Mammalia > Artiodactyla > Bovidae > Bos > Bos taurus. The sequence goes on from NC_037339.1 coordinate 17,536,550, forward strand.
TACAGTCCATGAGGTTGCAGAGTAGGACATGACTGAGTGATTAATGCTTTCACTTTCAGGACAGTAGAAACTTAATCTCAGAGTCAATTTGCCTTGCTTTACCCCAAGCTCTCATCAAGGCATATGTATGGTAGGAGAGAGTGTGATTGACCAGGGAAAGTGACTATCTGATCTTCAAACCCTCTGTCCACAGTTATGTTTATGGAGAAATCCATTGTCAGCACATGCAGGTCATTATGAAGTGTGCCCTCTTTTCTGTCCACCAAGTTCCTTCCATCATCCAATCCCCTCTACCATATCTATGCCTGGCTAAGGCACAGGAAGCACCATTGTACTGACAACAACCCTACCTTCCTAGACATACTCCTCAGCCATAAATCTTTGTGGGTATTGCCACATCCAATAGACTCAAAACCTAGAAGCAGAGTTTAGATTGCTTTCTACTCCTGGGTCCTCCTAATATATATATAAAGGTTTCCCACCTCCAGTATGTTCTGTTCACAGATCAGGATTTAGGATAAAGCATGGTAGGATTCCTCTAGCAACTCTGCTGTAAACAGTATAGACAAACAGAATTGGGTGATGTTTTCTAAATATTCCTGAGTCACAGAGTCATTTGACTTCAGCTTCAGCTGAACTGACTTCACTTCAGCTCACCATGGCATCATTTGGCTCTCACTTGGTGTGAGCATTTCACTTTCAGATTTCATCTGCTTGTTATTCTCTCTATTCGCAAAGAGTAGGACACGACTGAGCGACTGAATTGAACTGTTATTCTCTCTACACCACAGTAAACTCGGGCACTGAAATGAACAGAAATATCGGCCATATGTCCACCCAATAATGTGGCATACAGATAATCCAGATTATCTATTTGTTGATTTGGAGGAGTGGTTAGCTTGACACACCATAATAAAAACATATCTGGAAAGTCTTGCTGAGAATTCTCAGATACCCAAGATGCATCCTTAGGGCTCAGGGACCTGGGAACCCCACTTTGAAAAACACTGCATTACAACAAATCTCTCTTCTTTTCAATCTATTTTCATGATGTGTACTTTGTGCTCAGTGGCTCAGTTGTGTCCAACTCTTTGAGATCCCATGGACTGTAGCACTCCAGGCTCCTGGGTCTATGGTATTCTCCAGGCAAGAATACTGGAGTGGGTTGCCATTCCCTTCTCTAGGGGATCTTCCAGACCCAGGGATGGAGCCGGGTCTCCTGTATTTCATGTGGATTCTTCATCATCTAAGTCCCCAAGGAAGCCCTATTTTCATGATGAGTCTTAACAAATGGTTTTGGATTGATTACCTTTCAGTTTACTTTCAGATGACATTATACGGAATATCACAACCAGTAAGATTCCTCCAAATAGCGATGACCTATAGCTTTTTTCTAAGAAAGACCACTCATGGGCCCCCCAACCTGTCTGGTGCTCCTGCTTCTTCTCCTTGCCTCTGTCCAGGAAGCTTAATATTTGACTCCTTTTTCCATGTAGTGCAAATTCTAAGTCACTCTAGTCTTCTATCTTCTTTCTAAAATTGTTCCTTAGTTTTTTCAATCCATTTTTTACCTTATGTCTATCAACTGCATTTTTTTAGCTCAACTATTCCTTTCCAACAATTCAAAATTTTGGTTGAATTGTCTGGAAACACATGGTCAGTATGCACCAAGGTGAACTTGAGATTAGCAAGTTCATTAGCAAGTATATACACCCGGGTCTTCTGGTGTATATAAGGGAAAGTAGTGCTTTTGGATAAATTAGTAACTTTAATTAAGACTTTGAGAAAAAGCTGAAAAAGTTAGCTAAGTGTCCTTAATCTAATTCCTTTGATTAACTAGTTAAAGTCTATTCTCCAGAGTTTTGATATGGTATGTAACACACTCTGGGAGTAAAACAGAGATTGTTTTTTTTTCCTTACCTATGCACTCTGAGCACCAGAATGTTGACTAGAGTTATTTGCTGGATTCTGCTCCTCCAGAACCAATTGTTATCAATGTTAAAATGTGAGTGTTCTTTAACTTGGTTGTTCATAATGATAACATACTTACTGACCTCCTACTATGGAATGAGATCGATTTATCCATTTATTTTCAACCAACATTTATCAAGCACCAAGTACATGCTTGATAATTATTCCTAAGTATTAAGGCAATGAAGCTTCAAGTATTGACAAAGGAGCCCAGGGAGTATAGGAAACTAGCAGACAAGGCAAGAGAGGTGGATGTATTCATTAATTTACTGAACACATACACATGCACACACACACACATGCATGCACACACACACACACATGCACCCGTCACAGAGTATTTATTAATACCAGTTGGTATTCAAAACACTTTAAAATATCAAATCAAAAAGTTTCCTAAAAACTTTGTAAGGTAGTTACCATTATTTCTATTTTACCTTGGAAGAAGCTGAAAAGATGAAAGGGTTTATCCAGGGTCACTGGTGGAGAAGGTGGCATCTGAACCCAGAAAATCTAGGTCCAGAGCATTTGCTAAATATGCTGCCTCCAAAATCAATGTTCCAAAAGTATTGATGATGGAAAGAGTTCTATGGGACAAGTCCTTTTAAGAAACACTACATACACTCTTATCTCTCTAGGAAATTCTTAACACATTAGTACATTAAGAAGTCCTACCCTCAATCATGGAGAAGATGGAGAGATGGAGAATCTCTATACAGTCAGTAAAAACAAGACTGGGAGCTGACTGTGGCTCAGACCATGAACTCCTTATTGCCAAATTCAGACTTAAATTGAAGAAAGTGGGGAAAACCACTAGACCATTCAGGTATGACCTAAATCAAAACCCTATGGTTATACAGTGGAAGTGAGAAATAGATTTAAGGGACTAGATCTGATAGAGTGCCTGATGAAATATGAAGGAGGTTCATGACATTGTACAGGAGACAGGGATCAAGACCATCTCAAAGAAAAAGAAATGTAAAAAGGCAAAATGGCTGTCGGAGGAGGCCTTACAAATAGCTGTGAAAAGAAGAGAAGCAAAAAGCAAAGGAGAAAAGGAAAGATATAAGCATCTGAATGCAGAATTCCAAAGAATAGCAAGAAGAGATAAGAAAGCCTTCCTCAGAGATCAATGCAAAGAAATAGAGGAAAACAACAGAATGGGAAAGACTAGAGATCTCTTCAAGAAAATTAGAGATACCAAGGGAACATTTCACGCAAAGATGGGCTTGATAAAGGACAGAAATGGTATGGACCTAACAGAAGCGGAAGATATTAAGAAGAGGTGGCAAGAATACACAGAAGAACTGTACAAAAAAGATCTTCATGACCCAGATAATCATGATGGTGTGATCACTGACCTAGAGCCAGACATCCTGGAATGTGAAGTCAAGTGGGCCTTAGAAAGCATCACTACGAACAAAGCTAGTAGAGGTGATGGAATTCCAGTTGAGCTATTCCAAATCCTGAAAGATGATGATGTGAAAGTGCTGCACTCAATACGCCAGCAAATTTGGAAAACTCAGCAGTGGCCACAGGACTGGAAGAGGTCAGTTTTCATTCCAAGCCCAAAGAAAGGCAATGCCAAAGAGTACTCAAACTACCGCACAATTGCACTCATCTCACATGTTAGTAAAGTAATGCTCAAAATTCTCCAAGCAAGGCTTCAGCAATATGTGAACCCTGAACTTCCTGATATTCAAGCTGGTTTTAGAAAAGGCAGAGGAACCAGAGATCAAATTGCCAACATCCGCTGGATCATAGAAAAAGCAAGAGAGTTCCAGAAAAGCATCTATTTCTGCCTTATTGACTATGCCAAAGCCTTTGACTGTGTGGATCACAAGAAACTGTGGAAAATTCTGAAAGAGATGGGCATACCAGACCACCTGACCTGCCTCTTGAGAAACCTATATGCAGGTCAGGAAGCAACAGTTAGAACTGGACATGGAACAAGAGACTGGTTCCAAATAGGAAAAGGAGTACGTCAAGGCTGTATATTATCACCCTGCTTATTTAACTTCTATGCAGAGTACATCATGAGAAACGCTGGACTGGAAGAAACACAAGCTGGAATCAAGATTGCTGGGAGAAATACCAATAACCTCAGATATGAAGATGACACCACCCTTATGGCAAAAAGTGAAGAGGAACTCAAAAGCCTCTTGATGAAAGTGAAAGTGGAGAGTGAAAAAGTTGGCTTAAAGCTCAACATTCAGAAAACGAAGATCATGGCATCCGGTCCCATCACTTCATGGGAAATAGATGGGGAAACAGTGGAAACAGTGTCAGACTTTATTTTTCTGGGCTCCAAAATCACTGCAATGGTGACTGCAGCCGTGAAATTAGAAGACGCTTACTCCTTGGAAGGAAAGTTATGACCAACCTAGATAGCATATTCAAAAGCAGAGACATTACTTTGCCAACAAAGGTCTGTCTAGTCAAGGCTATGGTTTTTCCTGTGGTCATGTATGGATGTGAGAGTTGGACTGTGAAGAAGGCTGAGTGCCGAAGAATTGATGCTTTTGAACTGTGGTGTTGGAGAAGACTCTTGAGAGTCCCTTGGACTGCAAGGAGATCCAACCAGTCCATTCAGAAGGAGATGAGTCCTGGGATTTCTTTGGAAGGAATGATGCTAAAGCTGAAACTCCAGGACTTTGGCCACCTCATGCGAAGAGTTGACTCATTGGAAAAGACTCTGATGCTGGGACAGATTGGGGGCAGGAGGAGAAGGGGACGACAGAGGATGAGATGGCTGGATGGCATCACTGACTCGATGGACATGAGTCTGAGTGAACTCCGGGAGTTGGTGATGGACAGGGAGGCCTGGTGTGCTGCGATTCATGGGGTCGCAAAGAGTCAGACACGACTGAGCAACTGAATTGAACTGACACACTGGTATTTAGCAAGTGTGGACAGGGATGTTAGTTATCCTACAATGCTTAGTAGTCTGGGGAAACCACTAATTGTCCTGCTGTCACTGACCTCATTTCTAAGGTCCCTCTAACATTGAGGTAGATGAAAAGTCTTAATTAATTAAGCCTAGAACCTAACTCTGTTTTACATATGAAAGAAAAATACTTTTTGCACAGTTTTAATATGTACTTGTCCTACTAAATAGTTTCTATTCCACTATCTATGTGTACCTCTATGCTTGCATTTTTCCTTTTGCTTATAGAGAATAGCTCCTGTTTGTCTTTTAACCTTAAAGTTATTCACTATGAAATATATACACACACATATATATATATGTCATCATAAATTACTTTCATCTTCTTTCTCACTTATAGTTAAGACACTTTTAGTTATGTGTATAAAACTTATTTATAAGTTTTATTTTAGGATAGTAGAGGTATATCTGGAGAAGGAAATGGCAACCCACTCCAGTATTCTTGCCTGAAGAATCCCAGGGATGGAGGAGCCTGATGGGCCGCCAGGTATGGGGTCACACAGAGTCAGACACGACTGAAGTGACTTAGCAGCAGTATCAGAGGTATATTATAAAATATTTGCTGTAAAAGTACTCTTGGGAGATCTCCCTGACAATCCAGTGGTTAAGACTCCACTCTTCCAATGCAGGGTCCACAGGTTCAACCCCTGGTCAGGGAGGTAAAATCCCACATGTCACATAGCATGGCCAAAGGGAAAAAAGTGCTCTTGGATCTGAAAGCCACTAGACTAGATGCTCTGAGGTTTCTCTCTCCTCTAAAATTCCACAACTCATCATTTGTCCATATTATCTTTCATGAGAGCAAACAACAAGAGAAAAGTAGAAAATTTTATTTGTTGCAAACTCTCTGCTATACTTGATTTGAATATACACTTGACTATACTTTAGAGGAGCTATCCCAAGTTGAAGGTCAGGAAGGGCAGCAGTGAGGAGATACCCCTCATCCAAGGTAAGGAGCAGCAGCTGCACTTTGCTGGAGCAGTTGTGAAGAGATACCCCACGCCCAAGGTAAGAGAAACCCAAGTAAGACGGTAGGTGTTGCAAGAGGGCATCAGAGGGCAAACACACTGAAACCATACTCACAGAAAGCTAGTCAATCTAATCACACTAGGACCACAGCCTTGTCTAACTCAATGAAACTAAGCCATGCCCATGGGGCAACCCAAGATGGGCGGGTCATGGTGGAGAGATCTGACAGAATGTGGCCCACTGGAGAAGGGAATGGCAAACCACTTCAGTATTCTTGCCTTGAGAACCCCATGAACAGTATGAAAAGGCAAAATGATAGGATACTGAAAGAGAAACTCCCCAGGTCAGTAGGTGCCCTATATGCTACTGGCGATCAGTGGAGAAATAACTCCAGAAAGAAAGAAGGGATGGAGCCAAAGCAAAAAGAATACCCAGCTGTGGAAGTGACTGGTGATAGAAGCAAGGTCCGATGCTATAAAGATCAATATTGCATAGGAACCTGGAATGTCAGGTCCATGAATCAGGGCAAATTGGAAGTGGTCAAACAAGAGATGGCAAGAGTGAACGTCAACATTCTAGGAATCAGCGAACTGAAATGGACTAGAATGGGTGAATTTAACTCAGATGACCATTATATCTCCTACTGCGGGCAGGAATCCCTGAGAAGAAATGGAGTGGCCATCATGGTCAACAAAAGAGTCTGAAATGCAGTACTTGGATACAATCTCAGAAACGACAGAATGATCTCTGTTCGTTTCCAAGCCAAACCATTCAATATCACAGTAATCCAAGTCTATGCCCCAACGAGTAACACTGAAGAAGCTGAAGTTGAACGGTTCTATGAAGACCTACAAGACCTTTTAGAACTAACACCCAAAAAAGATGTCCTTTTCATTATAGGGAACTGGAATGCAAAAGTAGGAAGTCAAGAAACACCTGGAGTAACAGGCAAATTTGGCCTTGGAATATGGAATGAAGCAGGGCAAAGACTAATAGAGTTTTGCCAAGAAAATGCACTGGTCATAACAAACACCCTCTTCCAACAACACAAGAGAAGACTCTATACATGGACATCACCAGATGGTCAACACCGAAATCAGATTGATTATATTCTTTGCAGCCAAAGATGGAGAAGCTCTGTACAGTCAACAAAAACAAGGAGCTGACTGTGGCTCAGACCATGAACTCCTTATTGCCAAATTCAGACTTAAATTGAAGAAAGTAGGGAAAACCACTAGACCATTCAGGTATGACCTAAATCAAATCCCTTATGATTATACAGTGGAAGTGAGAAATAGATTTAAGGGCCTAGATCTGATAGATAGAGTGCCTGATGAACTATGAAATGAGGTTCGTGACATTGTACAGGAGATAGGGATCAAGACCATCCCCATGGAAAAGAAATGCAAAAAAGCAAAATGGCTGTCTAGGAAGGCCTTACAAATAGCTGTGAAAAGAAGAGAAGCGAAAAGCAAAGGAGAAAAGGAAAGATATAAGCATCTGAATGCAGAGTTCCAAAGAATAGCAAGAAGAGATAAGAAAGCTTTCTTCAGCGATCAATGCAGAGAAATAGAGGAAAACAACAGAATAGGAAAGACTAGGGATCTCTTCAAGAAAATCAGAGATACCAAGGGAACATTTCATGCAAAGATGAGCTCAATAAAGGACAGAAATGGTATGGACCTAACAGAAGCAGAAGATATTAAGAAGAGATGGCAAGAATACACAGAAGAACTGTACAAAAAAGATCTTCACGACCCAGATAATCATGATGGTGTGATCACTGACCTAGAGCCAGACATCCTGGAATGTGAAGTCAAGTGGGCCTTAGAAAGCATCACTACGAACAAAGCTAGTGGAGGTGATGGAATTCCAGTTGAGCTATTTCAAATCCTGAAAGATGATGATGTGAAAGTGCTGCACTCAATATGCCAGCAAATTTGGAAAACTCAGCAGTGGCCACAGGACTGGAAGAGGTCAGTTTTCATTCCAATCCCAAAGAAAGGCAATGCCAAAGAGTGCTCAAACTACCCACAATTGCACTCATCTCACATGCTAGTAAAATAATGCTCAAAATTCTCCAAGCCAGGCTTCAGCAATATGTGAACCGTGAACTTCCTGATGTTCAAGCTGGTTTTAGAAAAGGCAGAGGAACCAGAGATCAAATTGCCAACATCCGCTGGATCATAGAAAAAGCAAGAGAGTTCCAGAAAAACATCTATTTCTGCTCTATTGACTATGCCAAAGCCTTTGACTGTGTGGATCACAAGAAACTGTGGAAAATTCTGAAAGATGGGAACACCAGACCACCTGACCTGCCTCTTGAGAAATTTGTATGCAGGTCAGGAAGCAACAATTAGAACTGAACATGGAACAACAGACTGGTTCCAAATAGGAAAAGGAGTACATCAAAGCTGTATATTGTCACCCTGTTTATTTAACTTCTATGCAGAGTACATCATGAGAAATGCTGGACTGGAAGAAACACAAGCTGGAATCAAGATTGCCGGGAGAAATCTCAATAACCTCAGATGTGCAGATGACACCACCCTTATGGCAAAAAGTGAAGAGGAACTCAAAAGCCTCTTGATGAAAGTGAAAGTGGAGAGTGAAAAAGTTGGCTTAAAGCTCAACATTCAGAAAACGAAGATCATGGCATCCGGTCCCATCACTTCATGGGAAATAGATGGGGAAACAGTGGAAACAGTGTCAGACTTTATTTTTCTGGGCTCCAAAATCACTGCAGATGCTGACTGCAGCCATGAAATTAAAAGACACTTACTCCTTGGAAGGAAAGTTATGACCAACCTAGATAGCATATTCAAAAGCAGAGACATTACTTTGCCAACAAAGGTCTGTCTAGTCAAGGCTATGGTTTTTCCTGTGGTCATGTATGGATGTGAGAGTTGGACTGTGAAGAAGGCTGAGCACCGAAGAATTGATGCTTTTGAACTGTGGTGTTGGAGAAGACTCTTGAGAGTCCCTTGGACTGCAAGGAGATCCAACCAGTCCATTCAGAAGGAGATGAGTCCTGGGATTTCTTTGGAAGGAATGATGCTAAAGCTGAAACTCCAGTTCTTTGGCCACCTCATGTGAAGAGTTGACTCATTGGAAAAGACTCTGATGCTGGGAGGGATTGGGGGCAGGAGGAGAAGGGGATGACAGAGGATGAGATGGCTGGATGGCATCACTGACTCAATGGACATGAGTCTGAGTGAACTCTGGGAGTTGGTGATGAACAGGGAGGCCTGGCGTGCTGCGATTCGTGGGGTGGCAAAGAGTCAGACACAACTGAGCGACTGATCTGATCTGATCTGATACTTTTACACAATGATGATGATGTATGTTGGCCTCTCTTTTTACAAATAGCCACCCAACACTTAACTAACTTAAGTAAGCTATCTAAAACTGAGGTGAGCCATATTTACATTTTCTTTTTCTTTTTTTTTTCCCTTTTTTTAAAAAAAATTTTACAGCTTTAGATTATGTTTTTTTAATTTAATACGTCAAAAGTATTTTCAATGTCACTACATATTTTAAAACCTGATTCTATGGCTTACTATTTTTATTTATTTATTTTTATTATTATATATTTTTTTTACCTTACAATATTGTATTGGTTTTGCCATACATCAACATATATCTGCCACGGTGTACACGTGTTCCCCATCATGCACCCACCTCCCACCTCCATCCCTATACCATCCCTCTGGGTCATCCCAATGCACCAGCCCCAAGCTTCCTATATCCTGCATCAAACCTGGACTGGCGATTCTTTTCTTATATGATATTGTACATGTTTTAATGCCATTCTCCCAAATCATCCCCCACCCCACAAAGTTCAAAAGGCTGTTCTATGCATCTGTGTCTCTTTTGCTGTCTTGCATACAGGGTTGTCGTTACCATCTTTCTAAATTCCATATATATGCATTAGTATACTGTATTGGTGTTTTTCTTTCTGGCTTACTTCACTCTGTATAATTGGTTCCAGTTTCATCCACCTCATTACAACTGATTCAAATGAATTATTTTTAATGGCTGAGTAATACTCCATTGTGTATATGTACCACAGCTTTCTTATCCATTCATCTGCTGATGGGCATCTAGGTTGCTTCCATGTCCTGCGTATTATAAACAGTGCTGCGATGAACATTGGGGTACACGTGTCTCTTTCAATTCTGGTTTCCTTGGTGTATATGCCCAGCAGTGAGATTGCTGGGTTATGGCAGTCCTATTTCCAGTTTTTTAAGGAATCTCCACACTGTTCTCCATAGTGGCTGTACTAGTTTGCATTCCCACCAACAGTGTAAGAGGGTTCCCTTTTCTCCACATCTCTCCAGCATTTATTACTTGTAGACTTTTGGATCGCAGCCATTCTGACTGGCATGAGATGGCACCTCATTGTGGTTTTGATTTGCATTTCTCTGATAATGAGTGATGTTGAGCATATTTTCATGTGTTTGTTAGCCATCTGTATGTCTTCTTTGGAGAAATGTCTATTTAGTTCTTTGGCCCATTTTTTGATTGGGTCGTTTATTTTTCTGGAGTTGAGCTGTAGGAGTTGCTTGTATATTTTTGAGATTAGTTGTTTGTCAGTTGCTTCATTTGCTATTATTTTCTCCCATTCTGAAGGCTGTCTTTTCACCTTGCTATAGTTTCTTTTGTTGTGCAGAAGCTTTTAATTTTAATTAGATCCCATTTGTTTATTTTTGCTTTCATTTCCAATATTCTGGGAGGTGGGTCATAGGCGATCCTGCTGTGTTATATGTCAGAGAGTGTTTTGCCTATGTTCTCCTCTAAGAATTTTATAGTTTCTGGTCTTATGTTTAGATCTTCAATCCATTTTGAGTTTATTTTTGTGTATGGTGTTAAAAAGTGTTCTAGTTTCATTCTTTTACAAGTGGTTGACCAGTTTTCCCAGCACCACTTATAAAGAGATTGTCTTTTTCTGTTGTATATTCTTGCCTCCTTTGTCAAAGATAAGGTGTCCATAGGTGTGTGGACTTATCTCTGGGCTTTCTATTTTGTTCCATTGATCTATATTTCTGTCTTTGTGCCAGTACCATACTGTCTTGATGACTGTGGGTTTGTAGTAGAGCCTGAAGTCAGGCAGTTTGGTTCCTCCAGTTCCATTCTTCTTTCTCAAGATTGCTTTGGCTATTCGAGGTTTTTTGTATTTCCATACAAATTGTGAGATTATTTGTTCTAGCTCTGTGAAAAATACCGTTGGTAGCTTGATAGGGATTGCATTGAATCTATAGATTGCTTTGGGTAGTATACTCATTTTCACTATATTGATTCTTCTGATCCATGAGCATGGTATATTTCTCCATCTATTACTGTCCTCTTTGATTTCTTTCATCAGTGTTTCATAGTTTTCTATATATAGGTCTTTACCCACTCCAGTGTTCTTGCCTGGAGAATCCCAGGGACGGGGGAGCCTGGTGGGCTGCCATCTATGGGGTCACACAGAGTCAGACACGGCTGAAGGGACTTAGCAGCAGCAGTAGCAGCATATATAGGTCTTTAGTTTCTTTCGGTAGGTATATTCCTAAGTATTTATTCTTTTCGTTGCAATGGTGAATGGAATTGTTTCCTTAATTTCATTTTCTATTTTCTCATTATTAGTGTATAGGAATGCAAGGGATTTATGTGTGTTGATTTTATATCCTGCAACTTTACTATATTCATTGATTAGCTCTAGTAATTTTCTGGTGGAGTCTTTAGAGTTTTCTATGTAGAGGATCATGTCATCTGTACCAGTGAGAGTTTTACTTCTTCTTTTCCAATTTGGATTCCTTTTATTTATTTTTATGCTCTGATTGCTGTGGCCAAAACTTCCAAAACTATGTTGAATAGTAGTGGTGAGAGTGGGCACCCTTGTCTTGTTCCTGACTTTAGGGGAAATGCTTTCAATTTTTCACCATTGAGGATAATGTTTGTTGTGGTTTTGTCATATATAGCTTTTATTATGTTGAGGTATGTTCCTTCTATTCCTGATTTCTGGAGAGTTTTTATCATAAATGGATGTTGAATTTTATCAAAGGCTTTCTCTGCATATATTGAGATAATCATATGGCTTTTATTTTCAATTTGTTAATGTGGTGTATTACATTGATTGATTTGTAGATATTGAAGAATCTTTGCATCCCTGGGATAAAGCCCACTTGGTCATGGTGTATGATCTCACATCCTGGGCCATAAATCTAGCCTTGGTAAATTCAAAAAAATTGAAATCATTCCAAACATCTTTTCTAACCACAATACAGTAAGATTAGATCTCAATTACAGGAGAAAAACTATTAAAAATTCCAACATATGGAGGCTGAACAACACGCTGCTGAATAACCAACAAATCACAGAACAAATCAAAAAAGAAATCAAAATATGCATAGAAATGAATGAAAATGAAAACACAACAACCCAAAATCTATGGGACACTGTAAAAGCAGTGCTAAGGGGAAAGTTCATAGCAATACAGGCATACCTCAAGAAAGCAGAAAAAAGTCAAATAAATAACCTAACTCTACACCTAAAGCAACTAGAAAAGGAAGAAATGAAGAACCCCAGGGTTAGTAGAAGGAAAGAAATCTTAAAAATTAGGGCAGAAATAAATGCAAAAGAAACAAAAGAGACCATAGCAAAAATCAACAAAGCCAAAAGCTGGTTCTTTGAAAGGATAAATAAAATCGACAAACCATTAGCCAGACTCATCAAGAAACAAAGGGAGAAAAATCAAATCAATAAAATTAGAAATGAAAATGGAGAGATCACAACAGACAACACAGAAATACAAAGGATCATAAGAGACTACTATCAACAATTATATGCCAATAAAATGGACAACATGGAAAAATGGACAAATTCTTAGAAAAGTACAACTTTCCAAAACTGGACCAGGAAGAAATAGAAAATCTTAACAGACCCATCACAAGCATGGAAATTGAAACTGTAATCAGAAATCTTCCAGCAAATAAAAGCCCAGGTCCAGACAGCTTCACAGCTGAATTCTACCAAAAATTTAGAGAAGAGCTGACACCTATCCTACTCAAACTCTTCCAGAAAATTGCAGAGGAAGGTAAACTTCCAAACTCATTCTATGAGGCCACCATCACCCTAATACCAAAACCTGACAAAGATGCCACAAAAAAAGAAAATTACAGACCAATATCACTGATGAACATAGATGTACATTTGCATTTTCTAACCAATTTTCTGCCAGTACAAAGACACAGGCAGGGTATCTCAATTATGTTGACTTTCAGTGATCTCTGAAGACAACTCTAATATTAATAATTCTCTGAACCTCATGTCCAGCTTACTTTGCCTCTGTGAGCCTCCACATCCTGTTCCCTTTAAAAGGCTCTTCATTTGTTTTGCCACAAAAGAGATAAATGAAACTACTTTGCAAGGAAAACAAATGCTTTTGATGGAGTCAAAATGGCATGTCAAATACAGAGAGCTGAAATAACTTGCTTGGTTACTATCTATGGTTCTGAAAGAAAATAGTCACCATGGGGAGTTATATGTGATCCTGCAGTCTAAGAACAATTTAAGTCACTTGTTTCACCTCTGGAAAAATACAGCCATGGCAAAAAAAATACAGAAATAATGCATATTTTAAAGACTGAAAATTTTTACTCTCCCTGTATTTTTCGAAATAAAAACTTCTTTAATTTTCAATAACTAGAATCAAGTTTTTATTTTTACCCTTCTTCATTTTCAACTGATAGCCAACTGAAGTCTGTCAAATCAGTATTCTCTTAATTATTTGAGGGTTTTTTAAAATATTTATTTTGCTGCACCAGCTCTTAGCACATGGCATCTGAGATTTTCATTGCAGCATGTGAACAGTTGGTTGCAACATGTGGGACCTAGTTCCCCAATCAGGGATGGAACTTGGGCTCCCTGCATTAGGAGCTCAGAGTCTTAACCACTGGACCACCAGGGAAGTCCATCAAACTTAGTTTCTTTTAGGATTGTCTCCACCTTTTGCCCTGTAAGGTGTAGCACTGGTAAGGAGGGGCTCCGCTCTTCTGTCTTGGTCTGTTCTATGATGGCCTTTATTGCAGCCTCTGGCATTTCTTAACGTTGGTGTCAGTTGAAAAATCATTTCCCGTCATAACTGCACTACCTATACTCCTCTCTGCAGATGCAAAGCCCTGTCATGGCCCCATGGCCACTTCTGGGTCCTTCCTGCTCTTAGCATCTCAATCAAGCCACTCTTTACCAGCAAGGAAACTATTCACACATTTCACTGGAGTCAGAGAGGATTCAGAGGGGGTACATTTGGACCTATCTGTCCAAGTGCTGTGTTTAGCTATCTCTGGTTTGATGGGTTGTCATGACTCAAGGATGCTTCTGTGGGAACAAGCATGTTGCAAATCAAAAAACAAACAAACAAACAAACAAAAATAAGGTAGCATTCATTGTCTTCACTCTTGGACCTCCAAATGTAAAGGAGAATAGGATTCTTTTACCTCCTTCCCCTGCCCAGAACTTGGCCCATGGAAATGAAAGATGAGGCCCACAGCTCCACACATTCAGGATATCTCCCTTTCTCTCTCTCTCTCTCTTTTTCCTACTGTCTCTAGTCTCTCCCACCTCTGAACTCCAGAAGTAACTATTTAATTTTGGACTGGCAAATAAGAAAAAATAATATTCATTCACTATCTTTCTCAGATTCTTCCGAAGTGACTTGAGGTTTGGGGGATTTTTAACATCTTTCTTTACCTAATGATATTAAAGTGAAATGAACTCCCTAACAGATTGGTAAGAGAAGTTTACCAAAATCAAACTTTTCATATTAGGTTTTGTGAAATCTAAATAGTAATTCTATTCCTGTGACTCTGGCTTAAAATAATCATAAAACGGAAGCTGTTTTTATAAAAAATTTTAAGTACTATGCCGTTTATAGTAATATCCCAAAATGAAAGCCTTCCATGTCCAAAAATATGGAAATAAAATATTACTTTTCTGTGATACAGTAATATGCAAGCCTTAGAGACTGTGATGAACAAGGAGGTTAGCAATGCAGATAAATACTTGTATAGAAAATTAAAAAGTAAGTGTAGGCCACCTAATCTATGACAAAGGAGGCAAGAATATACAGTGTAGAAAAGACAGTCTTCTTCAACAAGTGATGCTGGGAAAACTGGACAACTACATATAAAAGAATGAAATCAGAACACTCCCTAAGACTATGCACAAAAATAAACTTAAAACAGATTAAAGACCTAAATGTAAGGCCAGACACACTGTCTGACATAAATCACAGGAAGATCATATTTTATTCACCTCCTAGAGTAATGAGAGGAAAAGGCGATGGCACCCCACTCCAGTACTCTTGCCTGGAAAATCCCATGGACGGAGGAGCCTGGTAGGCTGCAGTCCATGGGGTCGTGAAGAGTCAGACACGACTAAGCGACTTCACTTTCACTTTTCACTTTCATGCATTGGAGAATGAAATGGCAACCCACTCCAGTGTTCTTGCCTGGAGAATCCCAGGGACGGTGGAGCCTGGTGGGCTGCCGTCTATGGGGTCGCACAGAGTTGGACGTGACTGAAGCGACTTAGCAGCAGCAGCAGCAGAATAATGAGAATAAAAATAAAAATAAACAAATGGGACCTGATTAAACTTAAAAGCTTTTGCATAGCAAAGGAAACCATAAACAAAATGAAAGGACAACCCACAGAATGGGAAAAAAATTTGCAAATGAAGCAACCAACAAGGAATTAATCTTCAAAATATACAAACAGTTCATGCAGCTCAGTAATAATAATAAAAAAAAAATCCAATCAAAATATGGGCAGAAGATCAATAGGCATTTCTCCAAAGAAGACATACAGGTGGCCAATAGGCACATTTAAAGATGCTCAACAACAGTAATTATTAGATAAATGCAAATCAAAACTACAATCAGGATGGCCAGTGTCAAAAAAATCTACAAACAATAAATGCTGGTCAGGGTGTAGAGAAAAGGGAACCCTCTCACACTGTTGATGAGAATGTAAACTGATGCAGCTGCTATGGAGAACAGTATGGAGGCTCCTTATAAAACTAAAAATAGAGCTACCATATGAGCCAGCAATCCTACTCCTGCGCATATGCCCAGAGAGAACCAGAATTCACACTCTAATATTAATTGCAGCACACTATTTATAATAGCCAGGACATGGAAGCAACATGAATGTCCACTGACAGAGGAATGGATGAAGAGCATGTGGTACGTGTATCCCATGGATTATCACTCAGCCAAGAAAAGAACAGAATAATGCCATTTGCAGCAACATGGATGAAACTAGAGACTGTCATACTGAGTGAAGTAAGGCAGATAGAGAAAGACAAATATCATATGATATTACTTATATGTGGAATCAAAAAATGGTAGAAGTGAACTTATTTACAAAACAGAATTACAAATGTGGAAAATAGACTTATGGCTATGGGCGGGGAGTGGAGGAAGGGATTAATTGGGAGACTGAGATTGACATATACACACTATATATATAAAATAGATAACTAATAACGATCTACTGTACAGCACAGGGAGCTCTACTCAGTGCTCTGTAATGACGTCTATGAGAACAGAATCTAAAAGAGTGGCTATATGCATATGTATAACTGATAACACTTTGCTGTACACAGGAAACTAACACAACACTGAATACTCCAATAAAAAATTTTTAAGTAAGTATAAGATACAGACCAGATTTCAAAGACTGTAAAAGAATGTAAAATATCTCATTGTGATAATTTTTTATCCTGATTTACATGTCAAGATGATATTATTTAGAGTAACTTGAGTTAAATAAAGTATATTTTTAAAATTAATTTTACCTATTTCTTTTAACTTTTTAATGGGACTACAAGAAGATTTTAAATTATATATGTTTATCATAGGATATTGAATATAGTTCTCTGTGCTATACAGTAAGACCTTGTCTTTTATCCATTCTATATATAAAAGCCTGAAAATATCCTATCCTATGATATCCTATGATATCCTCTGCTAACCTGAAAATATCCTATGATAAACCATAATGGAAAAAGAATATTTAAGAAAGAAGAATGAATATATATGTATAAATGAATCACTTTACTGTATAGCAGTAATTAACACAATACTTCAATAAGAAAATAAAATTTTTTTAAATAAAAAATAATTAAAAAAATAAAATAGCATATTGGCTCAAATTATGTTTCTATAGGATAGTGCTATGGCACCCCACTCCAGTACTCTTGCCTGGAAAATCCCATGGACCGAGAAGCCTGGTAGGCTGCAGTCCATGGGGTCGCTAGAATCGGACACGACTGAGCAACTTCACTTTCACTTTTCACTTTCATGCATTGGAAAAGGAAATGGCAACCCACTCCAGTGTTCTTGCCTGGAGAATCCCAGGGACGGGAAGCCTGGTGGGCTGCCGTCTATGGGGTCACACAGAGTCGGACACGACTGAAGCAACTTAGCAGCAGCAGGATAGTGCTGCTGTAGAGAGATGAAACAGAAGGATCAATGAATGCTATTGTAGCCCAATGATGTATACTACAGTGAATCAGCCCCCAGAAATCTGCTTTCATCGGATACTTCCAACACTCTCAAAGTTGCTTTCTTTTTTAATAGTTTTGTCTGCTCTTCTAAGCACACATGGAGAAGGCAATGGCAACACACTCCAGTACTTTTGCCTGGAAAATCCCATGGATGGAGGAGCCTGGTAGGCTGCAATCCATGGGGTCACTAGGAGTCGGTGACGACTGAGTGACTTCACTTTCACTTTTCACTTTCATGCATTGGAGAATGAAATGGCAACCCACTCCAGTGTTCTTGCCTGGAGAATCCCAGGGACGGGGGAGCCTGGTGGACTGCCGTCTCTGGGGTCCACAGAGTCCGACACGACTGAAGCGACTTAGCAGCAGCAGCTAAGCACACAGGCTTCTGATAGACATGAGCTCTCTTGACCTCATTACTTGAGCATTTGATGACACCCATCATCTCCCCAGGAATGGAAACCTGGATTTGTTTCTAGGAACCAGGCAGCAGCTACATCAAAGAGTGAGTTGTGCCGGAATCCATGAGGAGTGGGCAGAGAAATAGGAAATATTGTTAAATGCTAACATTACACGTGGATGGTCTCTGAACAAAAACTAATACATGATTATAAAGCCTATTTACCTGATTCACTGTTTATTAGTCCCTGGTAGTTTTTAGTTCAGAGGATCCTCAAAGCAAATGTCATTAATCCTAAAAATCTGTTTAGAAGACAATCCTGCCCCTCCATCTGAGTGAGGTCATTGGCCAGGGACTCAGCGTGTACCTTTAAGGGGCTCCTGCTGGGAGAGAAGGGCTCCTGAGGTCAGAGCTGCCCAGGGAGGCACCACCTGACCCCTGGACCCAGGTGCTGCTGACTCAGGGGGACTCAGCCCCAGATTCAAACCATGTGGACAGATAAGTGGCAACAGTGGTGTATTATTGAACCAATGCCGTTAGCAGGGGCTTTCAGTAACTGATTTCTTGCTGCTGTTGTTTTTCTTAACGGGAATTGTGCAAGTCAGCAAAACACAGAAAATAAATGTTCCTCTCTGGGCCTGACAGACCAAATACACCCTGATTAAGAGCGTATCAGTTCTCTAGGCTGTCATCTACCGAGCAGCAAGCAATTTCCCTGTGTTCCTTTATCAAGAAGTGCACGTTTCTGCATTTCATCTCTTCTAAGGATTGCTATTATTCATCTAAAGATGGCCCACAGATTATTTTTGGTTTATTTTCAGAAACCATGAGCTCATTTAATTCACAATGAAGGAAGAGTTTATAACTGTGTGATGGGAACACGGAATTTCTCAAAACTCTGTCTTGGCTAAATGACAACCTCACCATGTGCATTTGCCCTTTAGGTTTTTCAACAGCTGTGTCTAGATTGCATGTGTGCACACTAAGTCACTTCAGTCGTGTCCAACTCTGTGCAACCCCATGGACTATAGCCCACCAAGTTCCCCTGTCCATGGGATTCTGCAGGTAAGAATGCTGGAGTAGGTTGCCATTCCCTCCACCTGGGGATTTTCCCGACCCACGTCTCCTGTGTCTCCTGTATTGCAAGCAGATTCTTTACCGCTGAGTCCCCGGGGTAGCCCCTAACTAGATTAGCAAGGCATTTACGTGCTCTCCAAACTGCCTGCAGGAAGAAAGGCCTCAAGGTTTTGGGAGCTTTGCTGAGCTTGACCCACAATGCACCTGACTTGGTTTAGCCACTTGTCACTTTTTATTGTATCTCATTTCTTCTGATCAGCTTTGCAGGTTTGCCCCTATCACAGCAATAAAGATGCTGTGGATCAGGGCCCCCAATTCCCTGTCCTAATGTCCCTTCTATTTCTCACCCAGCTCCCACCAACCCTTGCATTTTTGTCAGTTGCTTTTCTGTTCTTTCCCCATCCGAGCCAGAGCTGTGCAGTGAAGGCCATGAGAGTGTTGCAGGCAGTAGGACTGAATGAAAAAGTGCTCTGTATTTCCATGACAGGGAAATGATAGACAGAAGAAGATTCTCAGGTGGTTAAAGGACCCACCCTTTGATGCTGGTGTGAATGTAAGCTTCATTTTATTGTACCAGCAGCTGCTCAGAAAACTGCTACTGATGACTGAAAAGAGGCTTAGAGAAGAAACAGGATCAAACACTCCCCAGTCAGTAGCTTCCCCAGGGTGACTTTTGACAACTGTGACATTGCAGGCTTCAGTGCAACAAAGCTTTTTTCCTCCAGTCGTGAGGAGTTCTCTGGTTATACATGAACAAGTCATTACAGCAATTCATTGCTGTTAGAGAGTCCAGAGAAAGAAATGCCTCTGGCTTAGGGATTTTTCTCCATGTGAACCCCTCATGTAGACCCTTGAAATCATGGTGACCCTCCACGAAGTCTGTTCTATGCTTTAAATGTAAAGGAAACACCTTTCAGACACTTTGGCCATACAAAACAAATGGTTCCTCTGTCTTGTCCCCAGGCTTTATTTATAGGCAACACTCCACTCTGAGTTTCCTGAGGCTCCACGTCAACAATCTATGATGTCTATTTGGCTTTCAAGGAAGGCTTTTTGCCTTTGAATTTCTTATACCAAAAATTTCTTCTTCAGAGGTGACAGCCGTTAGGGTTAATGTCTGTCTCACTGAGCCAGCTCTGCCTTTCCCATAGACGCAGGGATTTAGCCAGCTTTCTGCCTGTTCCTAAGCATTTATTTAATGCCTGCCTTACCTCCACCACCCTCCACATTCAACTCCTGTGCATCCATCTTTCCCACCACTGCCCCTTTTCTCTAGTCAATAAGTACATACAAACATTTATTTCAAGTATTTGCAGAGGAAGCCAATAGAAAAGAATACATAAGAATGTATATGCCAGGGCATGGGGCTATTTATTAATAGCTTATATTTAAATTTTAATATCAGTTAATCTGTTAGCTAAACCTTTAATAAATTGCTCATTTTAGACTGTTTCCTCAGTAACAGAAACCTAAGAACTCAAACCAAAAGCAAAAGACAGAGAGACATAATAATACTAACAGTAAGCTCTGACTCCTATTGCTTTTTGCCACTCAGCCCATTTGTATAAAGAAGCATCTTGATTTCATGCACATTTTAAAACTAATGACAGGAAATTTATGTTTCAGATTAATCAATAAATATTTGTTGACTAAAGGAATGAATGTGCGTGCCTGCTCAGTCATGTCCAGCTCTTTGCAACCCTATGTATTATAACCTTCCAGACTTCTCTGAGCATGGAATTTTCCAAGCAAGAATACTGGAGTGGGTTGCCATTTCCTACTCTAGGGGAAGCAGGAAATTGGGGAAGTTGCCATCTTCCCAACCCAGGGACCAAAGCCATGTCTCCTGTGTCTCCTGCTTTGGCAGGCAGATTCTTTATAAACCCTAATATTCAACAATTTTCTCCCATTCCTGAAAGATGTTAAGTATAGTTTATGCTGTCAAATGATGGATCAGAAGAGGAAGAGAACAAGAAAGCAGTGAGCATCTGAAGGTGGGATTTAAAGGGGCCGAGGAAAAGCAGAACTAGAACCAGGCTAGAAGGTGAGCCCTGAAGAAAGAGCCACATTTTCATAATTTTGACTAGTGGGTAGGGGGGCATTTCTAAAGGGTAGATGAGTAGCATTTCGATGGTCTGCAATTGCAAAACAGAATCCCAGAGGACTCAAGGACCCATCATAGGCCAGAGAATATGATCACTGACACAATTATAGGGCATTTTATAACCCCCTTTTTATTGAATAATACAGTAGCCATATAGCTACCTGATAGGGCTTCCCAGGTGGCACAGTGGTAAAGAATCCATCTGCCAAGCAGGAGACATGTGTTCAATCCTTGGGTCATGAGGATTCGCCCGGAGGAGAAAATTGCAACCCACTCCAGTATTCTTGCTTGGAAAATTCCATGGGATTCTTGCCTGGAGAATCCCATGGACACAGGGTTACAGTCCGTAGGGTCACAAAGAATCAGACACAACTGAGTGTCTTAGCATATGTGTCTTTGTGACTTCAAAGTCCAAGATCTTATCACTAAACCATGCTTCCCCCAGTATTCCTACCTGGAAAATCTCATGGATAAAGGACCCTGGCAGACTATAGTCCTTGGGTTCACAAAGAGTCAGACATGACTTACTGACTAAACAACCACAAAAATAACTACCTGAGCATTAGAACTATTTAGGAGTTTTCTTTAAAAATACAGACATTTGAGCCCTACTTTGTGACATTTAGTTCAGTTAGTTTAGGGTTGGGATCTATAAATCCTGATCTGATCCAGGTTAGTTATAAGATGAGCCTGGAACATCTTGCTTTGCAAGAAATTAAGCAAGTGTTGGCAGAACACTACACACACACAAACACACACACATGATGGAAGCATGTAAAAAAGACATAGGAGCCAACCTGGTCAGCTTGAAGGAGTCCCTGCTGGCCAAAACTGGGAAGATTTGGACAACAAAATAAGTAAAATAGCTACAGATTATAATCTGTTGAATAAAATAGAAATCAATGAGTATGTTCTTTTAATGAAGATAGATGATAAATAGATCAATAGATAGATCACTTATATATACATGGAAACATACATGGACACATAGGTAGAATAGAAGATTAGGTTACTCCCTACAGAAGAAGACCAGCTGATAGATGTGGAAAATCAACAATGGTTGCTAAACCTAAGAAGGAACATTGGATGAGGAGTACAATATATGCATGATCATAAATTAGTTACCCATAAATTTCTTGTTATTTGCAAGAGGAAAAATAATAACTATCCAATGGAAAAATTAGGCAAAACCTTTGCTTGGTGATCAAAATTAACATCACCCAGGAGAGGTAGATGGGTATTAAGTACTTTTGCCCTGAGAAATACATATGTAACTTTTGGAGTATTCTGGCAAGGGATACATACCCTGATCTTTATTTTCAAAGGTGTCAATACAAAAAAAGACAGAGGCTGAAATATTCCAGATGCATAGAGATTAACAAGACATGGAAATTAAATGCTGCCCATAATTCTGGACTGGATCCTGTAATGAAGAGAAAATTATACCATAAAATGCATTATTAAGACAACTGACAAATTGGACTATAAGACTAGATCGGATTATAGCCTAGGTTAAAAATAGTAAATCAATGCTGAATCCTTAGGACTTGATAACTATATAATGATAACTCTAAAAAATATCCTTGTCTCAGGAGAGAGGACAAAAATTTGGAAAATGTTAAAAATTAGCAAATTCTGACAGGGAAACATAGGAGTTTATATTAATCTTTCAATTTTTGTGTAAATTTAGGATGGGGAACACATGTATACCTGTGGTGGATTCATTTTGATGTTTGGCAAAACTAATACAATTATGTAAAGTTTAAAAAAAAAAAAAATAAAATAAAATAAATTAAATTAAAAAAAAAATAAAATAAAAAAGAAGAGAAAAAAAAAATAAATAAATTTATTTTGAAATAAAAAGGTTTTGCATTTAACTCCCCTGGCAATTCTGAAACAGCACATCACGAGTGGCATTTGAAGACCACTGATGCAACAGCGTGGGCTTCCCAGGCGGTGCTAGTGGTGAAGAACCCGCCTGCCAGTGCAGGAGATGTAAGAAACGTGGGTTCGATCCCCAGGGGTTGGGAAGATCCCCTGGAGGAGAGTATGGCAACCCACTCCAGTAGTCTTGCCTGGAGAATCCCATGAAGAGAGGAGCCTGGTGGGCTACAGTCCATAGGGTCACAAAGAGTCGGACACGGCTGAAGGGACTTGGCACGCAGGATACAACAACGTGAATGTCACCTTAGGAAAATTATTGGGATGCTTTCTCATCTACTGTCATAGTATTTTTTAATAGCCCTTGAATGAAAAATCAATATATTATCTGGACCTATCATCCAAGTAAACAACCAGGTGGAAATGATCATAGGTATTAAATTAGGAGACTGACATGCATTTATACTTAAGCTTCTGCATAAACTTTCATGCAATCAGTTACTTGTCTCAACACTTTCAGACTTTTCTAAGATAATTGCATGTGCAGTGATGATCTTCCTATATTCTTATGCACTATGATCATAACATTAATGATTATATAAAAGAAACCTCAAAATTCCACAGCTACTCAGGTCTTTTTGCTTCTTCCTTCCTATCTCCTCCTCACTAATGATAAGACATTAAAACAAAAGCTCTTTGGAGAATACGCCTAATTGAATCATAGGATTTCCAATTTAGTAACTATATTTTTGAGTACTAGCAATGTGCCAGAAGTTTTATCAAATGTTTTTATCCTATATCAGGAAAGAATAGGTAATGCTGCTGTAACTAACGCCATCAAAGATCTTAATTACTTATAACAATGAAGATTTATGATTTGCTCTTAAACTCCAGGTACACTGCAGATCAACAATAGGATTCTGCTCACAGTAGTTATTCAGGGAGCAAATTAACAGAGCAGCCACTATCTTGAACACTTGATCACCTTGCTAGAGGGAAAGGGGTCTCCAGAGGGTTATATAGCAGCCCCAAAATGGCACCCACAGCTTCCATCCACAATTCATTGACCAGAGTAAGTCATACAGCACCATCCCTCCAACAAGGAGCTAGCAATGTTACCATGACCTGGGAGATGGGAGGATGCCCCCTCCAACAGTGCTAGTGACTATAAAACAAGCATCAAATCATTTATCTTTATCACCGACCAATAGTTCAGTCAAATACTGACTTTCCTTACGCTCATTTAAAGGTGAGAAATCAAGGTTTATAGAAATTTAGAAAACCTGGCACAGTTACCAAAAAAAAAAGTATGTGTTCATCGCTTAGTCTTGTCCAACTCTTTGGGACCCAATGGATTATAGCGCACCAGGCTCCTCTGTCCAAGGGCTTCTCCAGGCAAGAATACTGCAGTGGGTAGCCATTCCTTTCTCCAGGGGGTCTTCTTGTTCCGGGGATTGCACTCAGGTCTTCTGCATTGCAGGCAGACTTTACTGTCTGAGCCACCAAGGAAGCCCACACATAAAAGAAGAGGAAGGATGTGAACCCAGATCTTGTGTGATTGAGTCCGTGATCATACCTGCTGCCTAGCTGCTCAATCTTACCTCAGGCTTGTATGTGGTTATAAAGAAGCTTTGCTCAGAAGTATGTGGACTAACCTGGCAACAGAGGGACAGCCTTACCTATGAGCAAAATACTCTTTAACGTCAGCTGACTGGAGTGGTCCAAATCATTCCCACCCTCCGTCTTGACAATATTCTCCTTCAGTCTTCCGGCTGGCTACTATCACTCATCCTCAGTTCTTCCGGGGCCAGCACCTTTCTCTCCATCTACAAGGTCTCTTTGCTTTAGCTACTCTCTCGGACAAGAACATCTGAGCCTGACTGGCAGCCTTCTTCCCCAAACCCTGACCACACTTCTTTACAGATATGTGGGTACAACTAAACTGGTTAGGATTCCATTGTGCTCAGAATCTACTTACAGCAAACTCTGTGATCCAGGCTTTATCATCTCCAGGACAATTTTGCCAAAGTAGACCATTGTCATATCTGTCATCTGTCATGGAGCACTCAGTGAGCTGCTCTGCATAAGCGTGGCCAAGCATAGCATCAGAGGGGTCAGAAACATACTTCACCCAACCCAGTTGTGGAACTGCAAAGTCACATGGCAAAGAGTGTGCAAACATATCTATTTCTATGCATGTGTGTGTGCTCAATCACTCAGTCATGTCCAACTGTTTGTGACCCCATGGACTGTAGCCTGCCAGGCTTCTCTGTCCATGAAATTTTCCAGGCAAGAATATTGGCATGGGTTGCCATGGGTTACTTCAGGGAATCTTCTGACCCAAGGATCGAACCCATGTATCCTGTGTCTGCTACATTGGGGTAGATTCTTTACCACTGCTCCACCTGAGAAACCCATATATTTATATAAGAGTGAGTACTGAATCAAGAACAGAAATCCAGACTTAGACTCCCAAGAAAAGGAGCTGAAGTAGCTGATGGATAGATGCTTTACCCTTCCTTATTCCCATCCCTCCACCCCAAGAACAATTCCCAGGCCACATGGTTCCCTATGGACTCTCCAACAACAGGATAAAGCAATCAGCTATGTTTTTTGCAGGACTGTCTCTCCAGCACAAAAATGCACCATCTTGTATTTGCTTTTGCTCTCCCAACCTCATTTTTCCTCTGTTGCAGTCTTAGAACTGGACTCTTTAATAAAACATTAGCTTGTATAGTTTGCCTCAGTCTCTCTTTTCTAGGGAACTGGACTGTTGTTAGTAGGATTATGAGATACACATCCCTAAAGTGTTTCTACCACAATGGTGAGATGGATACACACACACACATACACACATATATTCAAAGATGCACACCTATGGCTTGGAATCACCATCACACTTCATCTTAACCAACCCCAAACCCAGGTGAAAGTCTGTATTTCAAACTATGATCACACTAGAAACCTTAGCACATCTCCCCTGAGCACCTGAACATTCTTTCCTTTCTATTTATGATGCCTTTGTTCCACTTGCATAAATGTATTTATCCTTCTAAGCTCTACCTTCTAACTACCTCCCTATGAAACCCTACTGGACAGACTACTACCCACAATCAAATGTTCTATCTTACTATTTGTCATACAATTCATTTTTACAGGCTTTATTAGCAATGGAAATAGAGTTTGGTTTTTCTTAAATTAACACATGCCTTTATTATGCTAAAACAAAGCAACTATCTTGCAATAAAAAGGCTACTTTTGAAATACTGTTATGCTAAATCCTACTCACAGAAGATGGTATAGCCTCAGAAGGTTTCCCAAGAAAAAGATTAATGAAAATATCAATTGCTTTTCAGAGTTGATAATTGCTTCTTCAAAGGCCATTTTACTCAAATACTAAATTATAACAAAAAAGCCTTTAGGAAAAAATAAAGGGAACTCAGCTCAGTATTCTGTGCTAACCTAAATAGGAAAAGAATTTGAAAAAGACTGGATATCATTCTTGTATGGGTATCATTTAATCACCTTGCCGTACACCTGCAACTAACACATCATCATTAATCAGCTATACGCCAATATTAAATAAAAATTTTAAAAAGAAAATATTACACAATAATCTTTAGGACACTTTACATTTCAGAGCAACAAATGCATTCTTAGCATAATAAAAAGTGATTTGATTTATTTTGGTTTGCATCCACATTTCAGCACTTTGTAGCTTCAAAAAGAAAATTAGAAAGGTGGAAATTTGCTGAGAAGTGAAACCAGCCAATCTGGGGATCTGTTGGGCATGCTGGGTTCTTTCTGAGTTCCCAGGGGAAACACAAGAGGCAGAAGCATCAAAATTAAGGCAGGCACTTAATTCAAGGTAAGTTTTATTCTATATTTGTCAGATTCCAAACTAACACTCCAGTGAGTAACAAGAGGATGACTGAACCCAAACTCTGTTTAAAGCATATTTTTTTCAGTTTGCAAAAGCAAAAATAAATACAGAAAAAGAATACAATTCATTCAGAGGAAATGTGTATGCTAAAAGTGTCTCTGTGTCCTTTCTGCAAATATAATCACCGAGGCCTTTGAGAGCTGTCAGGGCTGAGCAATCCTAATAAATGACTGCTTTTTTCCCTAAATCAAAATTTGAGCTAAAAACCCTTCAGTTGGTGACAGCATCTGGGTCCACGAGTCCATTTAGAACCTTTTGCTCTGTTTATAAAAAATTCTGTTTACGAGTCTTGAAACAGGAAGTGTCTTTGACTGTTATGGTCCACATTCTATTTTAATACTGAAAAATTGGTTCTCACAAATTGTTCTCGGAAGCCCAATTATTCATTGTCCCTGTCCATCTAGTATGTGCGTGTGTATATATAGATAGATAGATGGATAGATAGATATAGATAATGTCTTTGTCATTTTCTAGATACCAGCTAACTGTGCCATCACCCTCTCCTTTTCAAGTTCTTAATGTCAGATATCTCAAGGGACTTTTACTCCCAAATCCATTGTGGTTACTGTCTTGCATCACTGATATTGATACCTGCCCTTTTTATGGGGGTTGCAAGGTGCTCTCAGTGTTTATTCGGGTGACCTACCTCAGTTCAGGGCAAACTATCATTATTAGACCACACAAAGTCTCAAGTTGTTATGATTATCACTTCTGCTACATTCCCATTGACCCAAAATACCCTCTCTCTTCATTTTAGTGTATCTTTGCAATCCATCTATCACGACTTTATTTTCAAACATATTGTCCTGGGAAAATATCAATTATTAATTTTGTGGGGAATTTTTTAATTTTTCAAAATGATCCAGTGCTGATGTTTTTTTGAAACCTATATGAAATCTATCCATGTTGGTAAATGTAAATCGAATCTAATTTCCTGCATCTGTTGGACAGTTTCTATCTGCTGTGAGAAAAGATCTTTCATTGTCTTTTCTTCTAGTGATAGCTCTTCAACTTTTGCTATCACAAACAATGGTGAAATGAAAACCTCACAGATGTCTCTTCTACAATCACACAAAAATTTCTTTGCAATATTTCCCCAGAGGTAGGAGCGCAGGGTCATATTGTATCACATATTTAATTTTGTCAAGTATAGCTCTATTCTTCCACCCGTTGGCAGTGCACCCAGCAGACCATGATGGTTTCTCTTTTCTCCTATTCCCATCAGCATTTGATAGCATCCCCTTAACTCATTTTTGTAATCTAGTGGATACAAAGTGGTATCTGCGTTAACGGAATCTGATCTCACTGATTTCTATTGAAAATGAAGCTCTGTCGTACCCTTCATGTTTTCTGTTTCCCCTCCTGAAAATTCTTATTTGATGCCTTTGTCTTTTTTCACTTTTCTCTGCTTTTATTTTTCTAGTTTTAAGTGCTTTGTTCATTATAAATGTTGCAAAAATCTTGTTACAGTGAATCATAATTCTGCTGACTTTTTCTGGAGTGTTCTTCATTAAACACAGTTCCTTTATACACACTGACAAATTCATCTCCCTCCTTCACTTCAAATTTTATGTTACTTACACTGTCAACTTTGAGTCACAAAGATATTCTTTCAAACTTTTTTTTTCACTTTATAGATTTTCTTTCCATATTTCAGTTTTAACTTCTTTGCAGTTTATGCGTGGAATAAGGTTGTGAGGAAAGAATTCAACCTTTTATTCATACATTGATTCACCTTTAATAAAACAATTTACTATTTATCCTTCCTCATGAATTTGCAATGGCATTTCTATCTTACAAGAAGTTCCCATTTTACTTGGATCTGCATCTACTGTATAGCATTGGTCCTTTTGACTGATCCCATCCAGTACATGCTATTTTAATTAAAATAGCTTTGAAATGTTTTTTAATCTAATAAAGTCAACCTCATTATCTTTCTCTGAATTATGATAACTATTAATGTATTTAGTATTCATATAACTTCAAAGTAAGTTTGTTTATTTGCCCAAGAAATATTGAGATTTTCCATGTTTTCAGTTGCTAAGTCATGTCCAACTCTTTGCAACCACATGGACTGCAGTGTGCCAGGCAGGCTTCCCTGTCCTTCAGCTATCTCCCTGAGTTTGCTCAAATTCATGTTCATTGAGTTGGTGATGCTATCTAACCATCTCATCCTCTGCCACCCCCCTTCTCCTTTTGTCTTCCATCTTTCCCAGCATCAGGGTCTTTTCCAAAGAGTCAGCTCCTTACATCAGGTGGCCAAAATACTGGAACTTCAGCTTCAGCATCAGATTGGAATAGCATTTAAAAAATGGTTAAATCATGGGTCTGTAAACTTTTTATGTAAAAGCCAGGTAATAAATATTTTAGTTTTTGCAGACCATACATTATGTGTTGCAACTGCTCAATTCTGCTATTGCAGAAGGGTAACAGCCTAAGATATATGTAAACAAAGAATGTGGCTGGGTTCCAATAAAACTTTATTTACAAGAGCTGGTGGACTGGATGTGATCTCCAGGTTTAGTTTGCTAATGCCTTGTATAGATTAATTTAAAGAGAATTAAAGTCGGACACAACTGAACAACTGGACTGAACTGAATATCTTTACAATGTTAATTATTGTAAATAACCTGCCTGCTAATGCAGGAGACATAAGAGACATGGGTTCAATCCCTGAGTCAGGAAGATCCCCTGGAGGAGCGCATGGCAACCCACTCCAGTATTCTTGCCTGGAGAATCCCATAGACAGAGGAGCCTGGCAGGCTACAGTACAGAGGGCAGCTGCATGTGAATCAATGAAGTTAGAACACACCTTACACTATGCACAAAAATAAAAATTCAAAAATGGCTAAAAGAGGTAAGCATACAATATAACACCATAAAACTTCTAGACAGATCATAGGCAAAACATTCTCTGACATAAATCATACCAATATTTTCTTAGCTCTGTGTCCCAAGGCAATAGAAATAAAAACAAAAACAAACAAGTGGGACCTAATCAAATTTACAAGCTTTTGCACAGCAAAGGAAACCATAAACAAAATATAAAGACAATCTGCAGACTAGGAGAAAATATTTGCAAACAATGCAACCAACAAGGGCTTAATTTCCGAAATATACAAACAGCTCATACAACTCAATAAAAACCAAACAACCCAATTCAAAGAATGGGCAGAAGACCTAAATAGACATTTCTCCAAAGAAGACATACAGATGGCCAATAGGCCCATGAAAAGATGTTCAACATCACTAATTATTAAATGAATGCAAATCAAAACTACAATGAGATGCACCACATCATACCAGTCAGAATGGCTATCACTAAAAAGTCTACAAATAACAAATGCTAGAGAGGGTGTGGAGAAAGGGAACCCTCCTACACTGTTGGTGAGAATGTAAATTGGTGCAACCGCTACGGAAAACAGTATTGAGGTTCCTCAGAAAGCTAAAAATAGAATTACCATATGATCCAGCAATCCCACTCCTGGGCATATATCCAGACAAAACTCTAATTCAAAAAGATACATGCACCCCCAACATTCATAGCAACACTATTCACAATAGCCAAGACATGGAGACAACTTAAACGTCCATCAGAACATGAATGGGTAAAGAAGATGGGCTACATGTATACAGTGAAATACTACTCAGCCATAAAAAAGAATGAAATAATGCCAGTTACAGCAACATGGATGGACCTAGAGATTACACTAAGTTGAATAAGTCAGAAGGACAAATACCATGCAATATCACTTTATATGTGGACTCCAAAATATGACGCAAACGAACCTATCTACAAAACAGCAATAGCCTCATAGACAGAAAACAGACTTGTGGTTACCGAGGGAGAGAGGGGTGGGAGAGGAATGGACTAGGAGTCTAGGGTTAGTAGATGCAAACTAGCATACATAAAATGGATAAACAACAAGATCCTACTGGATAGCACAGGGAACCACATTCAGTATCCTGAGATAAACCACAAGGGAAAGAATATAAAAAGGAATGCAGGTGTATAATTGAGTCACCTTGCTGTACAGCAGGAATTAACACAACACTGTAGAAATGCTTCAATAAAAAGCTAAATTTTTAAAAATTGTCTCCCTAAAGGACTTCTGAATTCTTTATCATTCTTTGTAATTTCTAGGATATTGTTGTTGTTATTGTAAATGGCATCTTAGTTTTCAGAACAACTTTTACTCAGCTATTGTTGGTTTAGGTAAATATAACTAATGTGGTATATGGATATTATAACTAAGAATCCTTTTGAAATTTCTTATTAGCTTCATGAACATTTCTTTGATTCTTTTGGGTTTGATATGTTAATTAAGATATCATCTGTATGTAATCATTTTATCTACTCCCTTCTAAATCTTGTAGCATTTTAGAATTTTTGAATTTAGTTATAAGAACCTCTAGTTCCACACTGAACTGTAGCAGCAAGAACAGACACACTTGGAAGTTTTTTGTTGTTTTTTTTTTACTGAACTCAGAGGTAAAAATCTGAATTTTATAATAAAGCGCCATTTGTACTTTGAGATTTGTGTCAATATCCACTTTTCAGTTAAGGTAGTTTCCTTCTACCCTTACTTATCAGCAAGCTTTCATAGTAAATGTGTGTAGAAAATTAGCAAGCGATTTATTTGCACCAACTTTTTTTTTTTTACTTTAGTTCATTAATGTGGTGAATTATATGGATATATTTTTCTGATATTCAATCATCCTTACATTCTTGGGAAAAAACTGACATGATCATAATACCTTAATTTTATTAAACAGAGTATCTGATTTAGAAAAATAGTATTTTCATGTTTGTGCACTTCTTTTATTTCTCGCAACCTTACTTGGCAGTGAGCAATCATAAACCCCAGATAGACAAGGATTTTCTTTTTCCAATATTACATGCAATGGTCACTTTTAAATCATTATAGCTGCGAAACATTTTAAAATAAAGTTTTATATCTGTTCTTAAGTGATATTAACCAAAAATTATCTTTTCTTAAACCAGCTTTTAGTGTTATGTTGTACTAGTCTCATAAAATGAGGTAAGCATTTTCCTTTTTTTCTACCTTCTAGAGTAATCTATATAGGGATTACTCTTTCTTTGAAATTTGTAGAATAAATCAGAGAAACTATTTGGACCCAGAAATAATTGGGGGGAGAATATTTCATAGAAAATGGAAGATTTAATTATCATTTAATTTCTGGAATCACAATTTACTATAGCTTTTTATTTCTTCTTTTGACAACTCTGATATATTATGAAATTAAGATATTTATTCTTAGTCTTCCAATTCTATGGCACATTTTTCAAAATATTCTTTACTTTTTTAATAAAACCATTTCAAAATCTTCAACTATAATACCCTTCTTTTCATTATTGCATTGCATTTTGTAATTAGTCTTAGCAGAGATCTTATTAGTCTTTTAAACAAATCAGTTTTGTGTCAAATTTTCCTATTTTTTTGTTATTGTTATTCTTCTTAAATTTATTAATTTCTGCCTTTATCATTGTTATTTATTTCCTTCTTGTTGATTTATATTTACTCTGCCATTCTTTTACTAGCTTCTTGCTTATGTATTTTCTTTCTTGCTATCTAAGAACACAATCAAAGTTTCAGATAGTCATTAGCTCTGTTCCACAAATTTTGACATGTACCACTTTGTTATCTAGCTTTAAGTATTTCATAATTTTTTTATTTCATATGGGAATTACTTAGTAATATTTTCAAATCATATGGAGGTAGATTTTCTTAAGCTCCTCTTTTATTCTGAATTTCTGCCTGTGCTGTGTTGTGCTCAGAGTACATTATTTGTATAATGCCAATTTTTGTGCCACTTGCGCTCACTCACTGAGTCATGTCCAACTCTTTTACAACTCTTTGGACTGTAGCCCACCAGGCTCCTCTGTACATGGGATTTCCTAAGCAAGAATACTGGAGTAGGTTGATGCCAATGCTTTGTAATTTATTGGGATTTCCTTTGTGGCCTAGTACATTTTTTTTTTTAATATAGTATATGGCTTTCAATGAGATAGCTGCATCACCAATGCAATGAACATGAACTTGGGCAAACTCTGGGAGATGGTGAGGGACAGGGAGGCCAGGCATGTTACAGTCTACAGGGTCACAAAGAGTCGGACTGGACAACTGAACGACTGAAACGTGGCGCTCAAAGGTCTTCCCAGGTGGCACTAGTGGTAAAGAACCAGCCTGCGATGCAGGAGGCTCGGGTTGAGCCCTGAGTCAGGAAAATCCCCTGGAGGAGGGAATGGCAACTCACTCCATTATTCTTGCCTGGAGAATCTCATGGACAGAGGAGCCTGACGGTCTATGGTAGATGGGGTTGCAAAGAGTTGAACACAACTGAAGCAACTTAGCATGCATGCACACACACATAGCTCTCAAAAACAATGTGTATTTAATAGTTATATATTTCCACTTGGAAAATTTCAATTATAAAATTCTATGAGTCTTTTGGCACCCCACTCCAGTACTCCTGCCTGGAAAATCCCATGGATGGAGGAGCCTGGTAGGCTACAGTCCATGAGGTCTCAAAGAGTCGGACACGACTGAGCGACTTCACTTTCACTTTTCACTTTCATGCATTGGAGAAGGAAATGGCAACCCATTCCAGTGTTCTTGCCTGGAGAATCCCAGGAACAGAGGAGCCTGGTGGGCTGCCGTCTGTGGGGTCACACAGAGTCGGACATGACTGAAGCGACTTAGCAGCAGCATTAGTCTTTTAGGTCAAATCTTCTACTTTATTTTTGGCTTGCTTGTTCTTTCAATTTCCAAAACAGATGTATTAAAAAAAAAAAAAAAAGCCCTCTCACTAACATTATTAATACTTCTGTTGCTCTGTCTGCTTAACTCTATAATTTGATGCTTTATATATTTAAAGGTTCTATCATTAACTGAATATGTGTTGAAGATTGCTATAACTTATTTGCATTTTATTAGCATTACTATCGGAGAAGGCAATGGCACCCCACTCCAGTACTCTTGCCTGGAAAATCCCATGGACGGAGGAGCCTGGTAGGCTGCAGTCCATGGGGTCGAGAAGAGTCAGACACAACTGAGTGACTTCACTTTCACTTTTCACTTTCATGCATTGGAGAAGGAAATGGCAACCCACTCCAGTGTTCTTGCCTGGAGAATCCCAGGGACAGGGGAGCCTGGTGGGCTGCCATCTACGGGGTCACACAGAGTTGGACACGACTGACGCGACTTAGCAGCAGCAGCATTACTATCCTTTTTGTCTTCCTATGTCATTTTCACCTTCTGATAATTTGTTTTCAGATCTATAGAATCCCAGGGCTTCCCTGGTGGCTCTGTGAGAAAGAATCCACCTGCCAATGCAGGAGACATGAGTTTGATCCCTGATTCGGAAAGATCCCACATGCTGCAGAGCAACTAAGCCCCTGTGCTCTAACTATTGAGCCTGTGCTCTAGAGCCTGAGAGCCGCAACTACTGAGCCCACCGAGCTGCAACTACTGAAACCGGCACAGCCTAAGCTCCTACTCCACAAGGAGAAAAGCTACAGCAACGAGAAGCCTTAGCACGTCAACGAGGGAGTAGCAACTAGAATGGCCCAAACTCGTGGCGACTAGAGAAAAGCAGAAAAGGCAATGGCAGCCCACTCCAGTACTCTTGCCTGGAAAATCCCATGAATGGAGGAGCCTGGTGGGCTGCAGTCCATGGGGTCACTAGGAGTCCGGCATGACTGAGTGACTTCCCTTTCACTTTTCACTTTCACGCATTGGAGAAGGAAATGGCAACCCACCCCAGTGTTCTTGCCTGGAGAATCCCAGGGACGGGGGAGCCTGGTGGGCTGCCCTCTATGGGGTTGCACAGAGTTGAACACGACTGAAGTGACTTAGCAGCAGAGAAAAGCCAGCACAGCAGTGAAGACTCAGCACAGCCAAAAATAAATAACACATTTTTTTTTAAATCTATAGAATCTGTTATGATGCCAATTCTGTAATTCCTGATCATTTCACAATCAGTTGGCCTGGTGGCTTATAAATTTTATCAACCTTCTCAAAGAATGAACTTTTAGTTTCACCAACTTTCTCTTTAGTGCTTCTGCTTTTAAGTAATTTACTTCTCTGCTTTTTATTCTTCTGTTTTGTTCCCTGCCTACTTTGTGTTTCGTTTGGACATTTTTTTTCCCTAGTTTCTTATCATTTGTCAACTTTTCACCTGTGACCTCTAAGATGAACGATGACAGTGACTGGCGTCCGTGAAATTAACTCCCTTTGAAATACTGGACAACTGCTTGGAATCTGGGCATTCAGTTTTTTTCTCTTCTCTACCTCACCTGCTGCAAAGAATTTTTTTCGTGAGTGTGTGCTCAGTCATGTCCGACTCTTTGAAACCTCATAGACGGCAGCCAACCAGGCTCCTCTGTCCATGGAAATTTCCAGGCAAGAGTACTGGAGTGGATTGCTGTTCCTACTCCAGGGGATATTCCCAACCCAGGCATCGAACCACATTCCCTGCGTCAGCAGGTGGATTCTTTACCACTGCGCCACCTGGGGAGACATCTTATTTTAGTCCGTGATTACACGGGTTTTGCTTGGGTTTGTTTTGCTTTCATTTGACCGTTTCCTAACTAGTCTAAGAAACAGGACAGGAAAGACATTTTACCACCTTTTACCTCCAAGAGCTCCTATTGAAGAGCTTTGATCTGTGAAGGTGTTCAATGATGTTTATCACATGGATTTGGCCTAAGGTGGCTCAGGTCAGTATTTGGAGGTAGCACAAGCTGGTATGCTGACAGGCTAGCACCAAAGTGTTTCAATGAAGCCAACTGAGGTTAATGATGTCAACCACAGCCATGTCTAGAGAAATCTGAGGTTTTTAAAGAATCAATATTTGTGAAAAACACCTGTTAAAGGAAGTTAAAAACCTACACATTATCATTTCTTCTGAATTATGATGGGCAGAAATTTTATGCTAGAGCAGCAGGTGGACGACTGTGAATTTTTAGAGGTGAGCTCTGTTCTCATGGATGGTGATTTCAGACTACAGCAAAGAATGTAACACTAAAAAGCACATTAGGCTTTAAGTCCCTTCTCTTCCTAAACAATAAGAGGCCCACCTGTCATATGTCTATCACCCAACATGTCCCCCCAATTTTCACTGAGCTTGTTTGTTGTCTGAAAGATGCGACTGGAGGTGACGCTCAATTATTTCCTTTAAGCCATCACTGTCATTCCATGCCTGAGTCATCCCTACTTTAAAAATCTTAGGACTGTGTGTACAGTACAGATTTCAAGTGACCTTGAACAAGCATGTTGATCATAAAGAAATTACAGTTTAAGAAGCAAAAATTGAGTCA
This sequence comes from Bos taurus, assembly GCF_002263795.3. Lineage (NCBI taxonomy): Eukaryota > Metazoa > Chordata > Mammalia > Artiodactyla > Bovidae > Bos > Bos taurus. The sequence goes on from NC_037339.1 coordinate 17,572,733, forward strand.
TCCTACAGTTCTGCATGAACTTCATCATTTCACTGTTTTCTCAATTATGAAATGGAAGCATTAGCAAGATATGCCTCCCCTGGTTTACCTGCGCTGCTGCTGCTGCTGCTAAGTCACTTCAGTCGTGTCCGACTCTGTGAGACCCCATAGACGGCAGCCCACTAGGCTCCCCCATCCCTGGGATAGCAAACCCCAACTGGAAAAAAAATCACGTGTGGAACTGTTTTTAAAAAAATCTCTCTAGAGCTGGCAGTCTGGACTTCCATGATTGAGTAGACTGGGTAATAGATAAGCAAATGCTAACCCTGGAAAGAAAGCATCGACCTGGGGGTTGTGTGCCAATAAGCAGCAGCTGCCTGGAAATGTACGTTTTGACAAAGTGGGAGTCTGCATGGCAAGAGTAAGGACGCAGATTTTTAGGAAAATTACATAATCGAAAAAGAGAACAAAACCTTTGAGATACTTCTGACCTGAGCAAATTACCTTGGGAAAATAAAGATTATTATAAGAAAGTCATGTTAGAACAAATTTGAGTCATTTTGAAAGTAGGGTTTCATGGCTGGAAGAAGAGATGGCTGGCATGAAATAGCCCAAAAGTATTTCTCCCCATGTTATTTATTTCTAGTACCCTTGGCATAGAGTTTCATTTATTCATGTAGTAAATGCACGTGTGTATGCATGAAGTATGTATGTCTGTGTATGATATGTGTGTATGTGTTCCAGTATATGTGTTAATGCTAAGCATGGTGCTAGGCCTCAGATCCCGCGGTGAATGAGAAAGCTGTGGTCTTTGTCCTCCTAGGTTAGCATCCAATAGGAATTTTAAGCCAGAGAGAGACACTAAATTTTGAGATTCTTTGAAGGCCAGGACTCATGACATCAAATGCATCCCTATCTAGGACACTGCTTTAAAAATCCTAAGTGTTACAACAACCTAGTGAATGTCACAAAAAGAAGCAGACTCACAGATATAGGGAACAAACTGCCGGTTGCTAGCGGGGAGAGCAAAGAAGGAGGGGGAACATAGGGGTAGAGGAGTAAAAGGTAAGAACCATTAGGTATAAGATAAGACACAAGGGTATATGGTTTACACTATGGGGATATAGCCAATATTTTATGATAATGGTAAATGGAGTATAACCTTTGAAAACTGTGAATCACTCTATTGGACACCTATAACTTACATAATATTGTACAGCAACTAGACTTCAATTAAAAAATCCTAAATGTCCAATTGTGTGTTAGACTCTGTCATGTCCGACTCTGCAACCCCATGGACCGCAGCCTGCCAGGCTCCTCTGTCCATGGAATTCTCCAGGCAAGAATACAGGAGTAGGTTGCCATTCCCTTCTCCAGGAAATGTCCAATTAATAACTGCTAAATAATTTTTAAACATCAATTTTATTTTGAAAGCACTATAAAAGTTGTGATTTGTGCCAAAATGAATTGTTCAACATAAAGATATTTATGTCTGGTTTAGCAGATAGATAGATGGATAGATATACACACACACATACTTTGAGCATCATCGCTGTTCTCAAATGCAGTCAATAGACTCAACTCTAGCTAGTTAGATCAGAAAGGCATTTATTATAGATTATTGAGTGACATACCACACCTCCAGGAAGGCCATGAGTCAAGAGTAGATGCTACACAGCCAGGAAGAACTGCAGATGTGAGAAATACCCTACCTACTGTGAGAATGTTCTAAGGAAAACCTCATTCCTGCCACCATGTGGCTAAGACTCCACGTTCCCAGTGCAGGGGGCCTGGGTTCAATCCCTGGTCACGGAACTAGATCCCACATGCCACAACTAAAACCCAGCAGAGTAAAATAGATAAATACCTTTTGAAAAACAAATTTTAAGACTTTTAAAGATAGAATCCTGACTGCAAGGAAAAGTGGAAATTGTAGCTGTAAGAGTAACGTGCAAGCCAATCCATCATGAAATTTCCTCCATGAACAAGATGTTTGTCATAACTAGCTGATCAGCAAGAACTATATTCCTAGAAGAGGGCCTTAAATACATGTATAGGGAAGGTCGTGATTGCTTGTGTGAGTGGAGTTGAGGGAGATAAATCTCTTTCCTTACTCCTACTCTTCATCATCTAGGTGCTAGTGGCAAGCAAGTAGTAACTCTACAGATTTGGAGGATCTCGGATTTTGAACGTCAGCTGAGTTGCCTTTCCTGAGAGGAAAATACAGTCTGCCCGATCCACTTCATAGAGCTGCTGAGAAGATAACACATGGACATGCTCTCTAGTTGTCTCATTGGTATCATGCCCACACGTGGTTCCTTCTCAGAGACTCTGTTTCACCTGTGATCTAAGGCAGACATCAGCCTGATCAGACTCCTCACTTTATCTAAACTGCCTCAACTGAATCGGTCACCAAGATCTGTCTGGTTTTAAGAATTTTTTTTTTTTTTCAATGTGAGCCCTTTTTAAAGTCTTTATTGAATTTGTTACAATATTGTTTCTGTTTTACATTTTGGTTTTTTGACCGAGAGGCATGTGGGATCTTAACTCCCCCATCAGGGATCGAACCCACACCCCCTGCATTGGAAGGCGAAAGTCCTAACCACTGGACTGCCAGGGAAGGCCCACCAAGATCTGTTTAATCCACTTCAAAAAACATGCTCAAATCTGGGCTCTTCCTGCCATTTCCACTGTTGAGTCAGTTTCGATTTTCATCCTGTCTCCTCTAGGTTGGTAGCCTCCCAACTTCCCACTTGTCCATCCTAATAAGCAAATCAGGTCACGCCACTCTCCTGAGTAGAGTTTGGCTATTTTTATTGTAACTGCACCCAAATTCATACTGTGAAAACAGACGATCTGAGCAAAAATATACCCTTTCTAAGGAGAGGGGTGACTAATTCCAACAGAGAATGACAGTCACTTTTTTGAAGCAATAAGTGTTAGAAATTTCAAAAGATGGAAAAATAAAAATTAAATGATGTTCCAATGATCACTACTGAAGATGGAGCAATATTAAAACAAGAATTTTGGGGCTTTCCTGACAGCCCAGTGGCTAAGATTCAGCACTTCCAATGCAGGGGGTGTGGGCTCAATCCCTGCTCAGGGAATTAAGGTGCCACAGGTTGTGTGGCACAGCCAGAAAGAAAAATAGACAATGGGGATGGTTGTACAACTTTGTGAATATAATAAAAACCACTTAGTTGTTAAAAAAAAAAGAAATGTTCTCTTCATCAAGGACGCTTTATAAACCTCTTTCACATAAGTCCTCTATGTCTGCTTCTTCTCATTTGTCATGAAGCACACAACTCTTGCCCATTTTTCTGCCTTATATCTTTTCTCTGCCAACTTCATCCCATGCCTCCACTGGTTAGTCTTCACACCTATGATTTTGTACAAAAGAAATTGTATATTGCACCAAATGATACATCTCAGCCACATTCTTGATGTTATCCAATCCACTTCATGATGTCTTTGCTTTAGAGAAACCCTATCTATATCTACTACCTAATTTGGAACCTCCTTTCTAAGTTTTCATCACATTTACCTCAAAATAGTTCTCTGACAAGAAGCCTAACAAAATATCTCTAATAAAGCAAACAGTGTGTGACACTTTTTAAAGTTAAAAATTTAGGTTTTAATTTTAAATTTAGATTTAAACTTAGTTTTAAATTTCTAAGTTTTAAATTTAAACTTTAAATTTAAAGTTAAAATTCTAGGTTATTAGTTTATGTTTGCTTTTTTTTTTTAATTTTTTTTTATTTTTTAGTTTATGTTTTCATCCAGGTAGCTTCCAAATGAGAACACACTCTGCTAAACAAGTTATTTGGGATCACACAGAGATTAGCATTCTAGCATAACATCTCTAACACCTAATTAGTTTAGACAAATACCTCACTCACAGAAATCATAGGAAATCAGAAACTGCCTATTAGGCTGCTAAGTATGAAAGGTGCTTGATCAAGAAGGGGGAAACAATCTTTCCAAGAGATAATTGGGAGAAGCATATTTAATGTTTCCAACTTTCTATATTGAGATTTTTCTGTTGATTTATGTGAGTTTGGAAAAATACATGTTCTTCCACCAAAAATACACTCAGTCTCTGGCTATTTCTGTCTCCTTTGGAAGCTCCTTCTCTGCTCAGTATCGATGCAGGTTCTCAGTGCTCTCACCTACCTGTCTCTCGTCTCTCTGCAGGCATTCTCTTAGTAGAATCTCATCCCTTTTCATGGTTTTACGTATCATTCATGTGACAACCAGTACCACATTTATATCCCTAGCCCAGAGTTTTCTTCTGAGCCCCATCTCTGAGCGTGTAGACAGCCTCTCGACAAGTCTCCTTTGTTGGCCCCAAAGCAACTTGTGTGCTCAGTTGCTTCAGTCATGTCCAACTGTTTGCAACCCCATGGACCATAACCCCCGAGGCTCCCCTGTCCATGGGATTCTCCAGGCAAGAACGCTGGAGTAGGTTGCCATGCCCTCCTCCAGGGGATCTTCCTGACCCAGGGGTTGAACCCGGGTCTCCTACATTGTCGGCAGATTCTTTATCACTGAGCCACAAGGGGAAGCCCAACTTACACTCAATCTAAAGTGAAGCCTTGATTTTTGCCTTCAAAACCACCCCTCCTCCTAACTGCCTAATCTCAGAAAATAGCAGCAGCATTCACTTAACAGCTTCAAGTCCAGAAACTTGCAAGCCACACGACATCACTTCTCCTTCACACTCCACAGCCCATCCTTCACCAAGCCTCAGCAGTGCCATCTACAACTTAACTCATATTTTCTTGCTGCTCCCCATGTCTGCTGCCAGCCCTCTGCACCAAGCCATCAGCATATCCTGCCTGCACTACCTCCACAGGCTGCCATGTACAGTCTTGTTCACTCTTTAGTCTGAGCAGCAAGCACAGTGACCTTTGTAGGACCCATACTGGCCTTCATTACTACTGTGTTAAAAGTATTTTAGTAGCTGGAGAGATTTTCTTTTCCATGATAACATGCTTCACACATGCTCTCGGGACCACATGTGATTGGGACTCGGGACTCTCCCCAGCTAAGGGACAGAATAAAACTGCCCTCATCCTTGAATCTGGGACAGACTCAATTAATGGAATGCAGTGGAAGTGACATTATGTGACTTCTGGGCCTAGGTCAAAAAGGGCCAGGAAGCTTCCATCTGTTTTCCTTGAGATTCTTACTTTGGAGAAAGTCAGCCGTAAAAACTTAACGAACTGGAATTCCAATTTCCTGCCTTGTTATTTGGGGAACTTTGAATTTCTTTTCTTTTGGTTTTAAGAAGTAACCTAAAATTTCCTATGTTGTTGTCGTTCAGTCGCCCAGTCATGTCCAACTCTTTGCGACCCCATTCCTGTAACACTAAATAAAATGATACTACCTTTAAAAAAGGTAGACCTCCATTTCAGAAGTCATATAAGGCACTCCAGACAACAGCCTCAGCTGAACTCGCACCACCAACTGCCAAACATCTTGACCATCCAGCCCAGCTGAGACTTCAGCTGATGGTCACTGACCCCAGGCAACATCTGAACAAAAGTAAATATGAGAATCTGAGCAAGAACTGCCCAGCTGAGTCCCTTATGAATTACTGGCCCACAAAATTTGAGTAAAAATTAAATGGCCATTCTTACACCACTAAATTTGAGGGTTACTCATTTATACAGCAATAGTGACTGGATCAGCTTCCAACTGTCCTCAGGATAACATCCAACATCCTTTCTGAAACCGACAGTTCCTGCATGATTCGGATCCTGGCTAGTCCTGCAGTCTCTTCTTGAGCCTTGCTAACCAAGCATCAACCACTCTGACCCTTGCTTATTCCTCATCAGAAACTCTACTGAGACAATTTTTTCCTTGTCTGAAACGCACTCTTTACCTGTCTAACATCAATTCAGCCCATGGATCTCAACTGTCATTTCTTCAAGAACACTAAAATGATACTAAAAGGGGGTGTTTGCATGCTAAGTCTCTACAGTCAGGTCCAACTCTTTGCCACTGTAGCCCACCAGGCTCCTCTGGCCATGGGATTCCCCAGGCAAAAATATTGGAGTAGGTTGCCATGTCTACTTTTGTTGTTTTTAAATGGAAGAAACTTGAGCAAAATGATACACTGCTGGGAAGGAGATGGTGGAGAGGGAGAGGGAGGGAGAAGAAGATCAGTGGAGAAAGGTGGGCTGCAGGGATTGCATCCCTGTCTCTGACGTGGAAGAGAAGGAGGAAAGGACAGGTAACACGTGGGTACCTCCTGCATTCTCTTTGAGCCTCTTCCACCAGCTAAAGCTGATGAGGGGGTCTGCATCAAGTGTCCCATGCCTTCTGGTTATCCTTGGGGTCAGCCAGTGGAAAGTCCTGGAAGGGGACTGGTGGGAGCGGGGAGAGAGAAGTAGAAATATTTAGTCTGCCTGGTGCCTCCTCATGGGGTTGCTTTTGGTTGGCTGCTTCCTTCACTGTGCAATCCATGGTCACTGCTCCTCTCAAAGTGGCCTTCATCACACCGGCTGCACTGAGATTCTAAGAGTCTCTCATCTTCCTCTGCCTGCTGTCCTCTCTTGTTATCAGCACCAGGGGACACACTGTTCCCTGGGGCTCCCTACATCCCCCCAAAGTCTTTGTAAAGCGTCTGCTTATTAAACCATCCTCAAATTATCCTAATTTAACTGTGACATCTGTTCCCTGCTGAGCCCTGGTCAGATACTGGGAGGAATGCTGATGAGTAAGTAGGTGGAAAGGGCAAGAAAACGTTTAGCAGGTAACAAACAACATCTGATTCTATTTTAGTTAAAATACATAGAAAACTGGAAGATACGTCACTAAAACAATAAACCAAGGACTAACACGAAAGTACTGAGCAACTGTCATCTGTGTAAATACAGAGAGAATGCTTAGAGAGAGAAACATAGTTCTCTTCCTTTAAACAATGGAATCTTTTTCTCTTTTTCCCACTTAATCTCTAAGTAAGCCGAGTCAAGTTCATGAGAAATTACGGAGAACAAACCAGATGAGTCATTTCATCTCTTTTCAGTTACCCACATGGGGTAAACTTAGAACATCACTCTGCAATACACATTACAGTGGTCTTGGCAAATTAGAATACCTTAAGTGTTGTTTTTCTTCTTCCCAAAGTTTTTCATAATCCAAAAATAAGACAATAACATTTTTTGAATAAATGCCTGAATCAAGACAGATTAACTTTGCCTGAAATCCACTGGGCCTGTGTCAATTTAGGAAATAACCCTGGCTCCTGAAAGAGGAATAAGCATAAATGAGAAATTCTGGCCCCAATGGATTTGCTACCATCATCAGCAACACCCTAGGTTATTTTTAAGACTTTTTATATTACCATCAACATCATACACTTTGACTTCTGGAGATAAATGCTAAGAACATTCATAGAGCATTTACTCTGTGCCAGGCAGTGTTCTAAGAAATTATATAAATCAAATTATGCTATCTTCTTGACAATTGTATGATGGAAGACATTATTACTCTTATTTTCAGAATAGAATAGTGTTAGTCCCTCAGTCTGGAGAAGGCAATGGCACCCCCCTCCAGTACTCTTGCCTGGAGAATCCCATGGATGGAGGAGCCTGGTGGGCTGCAGTCCGTGGGGTCACGAAGAGTCAGACACGACTGAGCGACTTCACTTTCACTTTTCACTTTCATGCATTGGAGAAGGAAATGGCAACCCACTCCAATGTTCTTGCCTGGAGAATCCCAGGGACGGGGGAGCCTGGTGGGCTGCCATCTACGGGGTCCCACAGAGTCAGACACGACTGAAGCGACTTAGCAGCAGCAGCAGCAGTCCCTCAGTCGTGTACAACTCTTGGCGATCGCATGGACTGTAGCCTGCCAGGCTCCCTCTGAATTCTCCAGAGAAGAATACTGGAGTGGGTTGCCATTCCCTTCTCCAGGGGATCTTCCCGACCCAGGGATCAAACCCAGGTCTCCCGAATTGCAGGCAGATTCTTTACCATCTGAGACAGTGGGAAGTCTTATTTTCAGGTAAGGAAATGAAAACAGAGAGGTTAGGTAAATTGTCAAAGTCATACACTTAACAGCTGTATAACAAAGAAACCCAAGACCCACAGGACCGCTAGGGACAACTTATAACTGGAAATCTAGAGAGATAAGCTTTTGATTTTTTTTTTTTTTTTTTTTACTCTTTCCTTTTTAACTACTAAGGAAAGTTCTTCAACCTATAAAATACACTCAAGTCTCAATCTACATAGAACGTTTTCCCCAAACTCTTGGATTCAGATACTGGAATTTGAAGTCAGATCTGAATGACAGCAATATCTATGCTTTACTGTCTCTCACAATCAAAGAACCACTTTCTAAAGTCATAATTTCCACATAAATCTTCACATAGACCACATAGTGTACATGCTAAGTCGTTTCAATCATGACTAACTTTTTGCAACGGGACACTATGGACTGTACCCTGCCAGTCTCCTCTGTTCAAGGGAATTCTCCAAGCAGGAATACTGGAGTGGGTTGACACGCCCTCCTCCCAACCCAGAGATCCAACCCAAGTTCCTCATGTCTTCTGCCCTGGCAAGTGTGTTCTTTACCATGAGCACCAGCTGGGAAGCCCAGAGACCTTCATGTAAAAACATATGTACTTTTAGTCTCTGTGGAATAAGAAAACATTTGTACCTTCGGGCTGATGAACCTCTTACAATAATTCCGTGGTTTTCATAACTTTCAAAACCAAATACAAGAAAAATGCTCAAAAGTAGCTCTTTATCTTTCTCTGAAGTGTTCTAAATCATTTTCTTAAACTAAATTATGATGATCAGAGAAATTATAGAAAATGGTTCTGGTACTTGTACCTAGACAGATTAATGGAAATCACTTTGGTGTATATCAATACATCATCAGAAAACATTATTTTGTCTATTTACTTGTGCTCTATCTAGACTCAGTAAAGGAAAAGATGACTTCTAGAGACACACATAGGATTGTATGATAAAACTTAACCATAAACAAAAATTAAAGTACATGCTGTACACAAATGTCCACAGAAGTGCTGTACCATCTTCACAAATGGCTCATGAACACCATGCTGAGAATTTTGGTAGTTCAGTTCAGTTCAGTTCAGTTCAGTCACTCAGTTATGTCCGACTCTTTGCGACCCCAAGAATCGCAGCACACCAGGCCTCCCTGTCCATCACCAACTCCCAGAGTTCACTCAAACTCATGTCCATTGAGTTGGTAATGCCATCCAGCCGTCTCATCCTCTGTCGTCCCCTTCTCCTCTTGCCCCCAATCCCTCCCAGCATCAGAGTCTTTTCCAATGAGTCAACTCTTTGCATGAGGTGCCCAAAGTATTGGAGTTTCAGCTTTAGCATTAGTCCTTTCAATGAACACCCAGGACTGATCTCCTTTAGGATGGACTGGTTGGATCTCCTTGCAGTTCAAGGGACTTTCAAGAGTCTTCTCCAAACCACAGTTCAAAAGCATCAATTCTTCGGCACTCAGCCTTCTTCACAGTCCAACTCTCACATCCATACATGACCACAGGGAAAACCATAGCCTTGACTAGACGGACCTTTGTTGGCAAAGTAATGTCTCTGCTTTTGAATATGCTATCTAGGTTGGTCATAACGTTCCTTCCAAGGAGTAAGCGTCTTTTAATTTCATGGCTGCAATCACCAACTGCAGGGATTTTGGAGCCCCAAAAAATAAAGTCTGACACCGTTTCCACTGTTTCCCCATCTATTTCCCATGAAGTGATGGGACCAGATGCCACTGGTTCCAAATAGGAAAAGGAGTACGTCAAGGCTGTATATTGTCACCCTGCTTATTTAACTTCTATGCAGAGTTCATCATGAGAAACACTGGGCTGGAAGAAGCACAAGCTGGAATAAAGATTGCCGGGAGAAATATCAATAACCTCAGATATGCAGATGATACCCACCCTTATGGCAGAAAGTGAAGAGGAACTAAAAAGCCTCTTGACGAAAGTGAAAGAGGAGAGTGAAAAAGCTGGCTTAAAGCTCAACATTCAGAAAACTAAGATCATGGCATCTGGTCCCACTTGGTATTTAGGTGGCCTCAAATCACTAGGAAGACTTCCAAGGTAGCTCAGTGGTAACAAATCTGCCTTCCAATGCTGGAGACATGGGTTCAATCCCTGCATCAGGAAGATCTCCTGAAGAAGGAAACGGCAACCCACTCCAGTTTTCTTGTATGGGAAATCCCACGAACAGAGGAGACTGGTGGTCTATAGCCCATGGGCTTGCAAGAGAGAGAGACATGACACAGCAACTAAACAACAATGAAAATCATTGGCAAGACTTTTTTCTCTCATTGGGCAGCATAAAACTCCTGGTTTTGCTGCATAACTCTTGTCCAGCATGTTTCTTTGATCAATGTTTTGATTTTAAGTGTGATACATACTACTGCACTGGGGCACTCTTTCTCTAATCTCATTTTTTAAAATTGTTTCATTTCCCATTTTGAAGCTAACACATGCTGATCACATCATAATAGATGAAAAGTAAAACAAATTTCCCTTTGGCCCACCATCTAGGGATAACCAGTATTAATAACTTCCTAACAGGAAACTATGGCACCCCACTCCAGTGCTCTTGCCTAGAAAATCCCATGAATGGAGGAGCCTGGTAGGCTGCAGTCCATGGGGTCGCTAAGAGTCGGACACGACTGAGCGACTTCACTTTCACTTTTCACTTTCATGCATTGGAGAAGGAAATGGCAACCCACTCCAGTGTTCTTGCCTTGAGAATCCCAGGCACGGGGGATCCTGGTGGGCTGCCGTCTATGGGGTCACACAGAGTCGGATACGACTTAAGTGACTTAGCAGAACAGGAAACTATATTCAATATACTGTAATAACCTATAATGGAAAAGAATCTGAAAAAGAATATATAGGTCTAACTGAATCACTTTGCTGCTACCTGAAACTAACACATTGTATATAAATAAATATTTTAAAAATAACTTCCTGCATTTCTTTCTAGTCTTTTTGCTCTGTATAGCTTTTTATGGTATATAGAAAACCAATGCACAATGATATTTTAAAATGTCTATTTTTCAGCATATAAAACTAACATATGTAATTGTAGAAGATTTGCAAAATACAGAAAAAATATGAATTGTATTAATAGAATCTCTCAGTGATAACCACAACTAATCAATATTTCCACACTATTGATAAATTTTATGTGTATATATTTACGTGAAGCAATGATACATTTGAGTATAATCAATATAGAGATGCAGCTATGAAACTACTTCAGTTGTTACTATTGACTGAAGGGTAATTTGTTGGATCTTCTGGGTTGTAGGTATAGAAGGTTTTGGTGACGGTAGAAATTAAATCTTTGCTTCAACAAGACATTGCAAAGTATGGTGATACGTTTGCACCAGCAGTGAGCTTGGGGTTGTCCTACAGTCTTTCTTGGTAAGGTGGGAAGAAATTCCCTGGTGCCCTTGAACAGATTTTCCACTTCCTTGTGTCTTTCTCTTGGTTCAGAGACCAAACTAAAATGACAGTATTAAAAATGTTCTCCTTTATCCTTTATCCTGGCACTGTAACCAAGGAGGAATTTATCAGAATGGAGGGGGAATTTATCAGAATTTTTGTAGCATGAAAGCAAAATAAAAAGTTAGAAGTGTTTTTTAATTTAAAAAAATAAAAACCTCTAAGATAGTTCTGGGGAGTGAGGGGGAGGACTAAGTTCTCCTAAAGCAATTTAGGTCTCATCTTATTCTGATTAGATGGCTGTCAGTACTCTATGAAAATCTGATTCATCAGGGTGGCCCCCTCTTGCCTCCTTTAGAAGTAAACACTGAGGGAAGAGATTGTGCAAATGAATGCAGGCTTGGCTCTTGCACTTATGTATCTGTGTTGCCAAATTCCTTAATGATAGGAAGGGAAGGAATTTAAAGGGAGAAGTTGGCAATTAGTTAGCTCCCCCTTTGATTGACATGGGGCCAGCAGCGGGTTTGATTGAGCTCCTTGAAATAATTACTGAGTACTGGGAAAGACCACCCCCTGCCACCACCAACACACGTATCGCCTCGCACGCTTCCTCACTGCTTCCAATATGACTCACCGCTTCTGCGCCAGCTCGTTGTTTTCCTCTTACATCGTCATTAAAAAGTAAAGACTGAAAACCCTTCATCTCCCCTCAGGGCAGAGCGGGAGAAAGAAACTCAGACATCATCAGAACCTACTGTCCATGGCTGATTATGTCCCCAGGGAAAGACCTCACTTCTAATCAGTGCTGAAATCAGGGGCTATTTCCCTTTTACAGGGAAAAACAAAATCATCTTTCTCTGGAGTCACTATAGATTCCAGGAAAGGAATAAAAGAAATTGTCTTAAAGGCAAAGACACAGGAAAGTGAAGCCTTCACCAAAGACAGCGTATTTGAGAGAAGTGCTAGTCCTTGGAAAGGTCACATTGAGATGCTCCCCTCAAGACGATGATGTTATGAGAGCAGCCATGGTCAGTCAATCAGACCATGTGCAGCTCTGTCGTTACTAACTGTGTGACCCTGGGTAACTCACTTGAGCTTTCCGGGCCTCCAATTTCTTATTTATCATTGGGGTATATTAATATCACACCTTGGCACATTGAATTGTTCAAGCGTTAGTCACTCAGTTGTATCTGACTCTTTGTGACCTCATGGACTGTAGCCCACCAGGATCCTCTGTCAGTAGGATTGTCCAGGCAAGAATACTGGACTGGGTTGCCATTCCCTTCTCCAGGGGATCTTCCCAACCCATAGACTGAACTGGGGTCTCCTGCATTGCAGGCAGACTCTGTCAAGTGAGCCACCAGGGAAGCCAGCCATTTGAATTGTTCAAATGAGAATAAATCTGAAATGTCTTCACATTATTGCTGTCAGGGTATACCGCTGAACAACACAGAAAACAATTAGGCAAATTGACAGACTGATTCGAAGTGGGGATAGGGAGAGGACTCCTCTCTGTGAATTGGGTGATCGGAGGAAAAAAGTGGCAAACAGACCAGAACTTGAAACAGAAGAAAGTGCCAGTTGTGAGTAAAAGCTGTGGAAGATTCCAGGCAGACTGTGCAGAGGTCCTGTGGTCGATGAAACAGCTCAGTGATAGAAAAAAGGAAGCAAGACCAGTGGCTCTGGAACATTAAAAAATGAAAGCGTAGCATGAAATGGGGATGGAGAGAGATTCTGGAAGCTTCTTTCCTACCTTTCACTTATGTTCTGGGATAGAAAGATTTGGATGTGACCATTCGAACAGAACTGAAGAAAAGTAACACAACAACTCATGTTCAACAATTAGCAAAGACACATCCAGAGACTTATGGTCTAAAATTTGGCCTGACCACCCTCAACAAAATTTCAAATCCCTGTCTATATTACACCCACAACATTGCAACATTCTTCCACTAATAAAATAAAAGAAGATAAGAAATCAAGAGTATGGCATGATGACCACTGTTTTTGCTGCAGATGGTGACTGCAGCCATGAAATTAAAGACAGTGGCTTCTTGGAAGAAAAGCTATGACCAACCTAGACAGCATACTAAAAAGCAGAAACATCACTTTACTGACCAAGCTCTGTAGAGTCAAAGCTATGGTTTTTCCAGTAGTCAAGATGACCATTGGAGACCATCATTTGGTATGGAGATCACTTAACTAGACCTCCCAAATAGGCCCATCTCCAGTATGGAAATGTGGATCCCTGAGATTACTCTGAAAGGGACTGTAGGCAATGGCATACAGCCCAACCCTTTAGTCTCAAATCAACAGTTAACCTAACAGATTTGGGCTCCATCTGCAATTTTTCCACTCTGACCATTCTCTGCTACAGGTTAACTGGCCTGAGCAGTGGATCCAGCCAGTTGCAAAAGTTCTTAATGCATTGCTTACAGCCACCCACTTCAGGAAATTGTTTAAAAAAGGATGACTGCCCAATTTATACAGGAGATACATTTGTCTCTGTGGGGTACTGACACAGAATCTCTCTTCTTTACTCTCTATAGTCTCACCCTGAATGGTCACACCCAAGCCAGGAATGGTTAGATAACTCCCAAATCTATCCTCTGACTTCAACCCCTCTCATACACATGAAAACTCTTTGCTAACTATCTCCTGGGTAACCCCATTAGTCTAGCCCACTGGCAAATTTAAGATATCCAGAGCAGAATGACCACTTCTCCCTAAGTCCATAAAGGCACCTGCATCCACCAAACTGCTTAAACAAAAGAGTGTTTGGTTTTTTTTTTAATTAAAATTATTTTTCTTTAATTAGCAACTTTGGCAGGATGGGAATGGGGGATGGTCACATTTGGACTTTTAGGCAATGGCAGAAACCTCAAACCAGAGAGTTTTTACATGTCATCCTGGAGCAGAGCTTAAACCAGGCCAGACCCACTCCAATTCTGGCCACAGGCTTCTCAAAACACCTGGTCCCAGCTTCACTGGTTACAAACTGACTTTGCTTCTCCCTTTTCCACATTCAGTCAACCATCAGTCCCTACAGCTTCTTTTTTTTTTAACTCTATACTACAGCATTTTTTTTTAATTGGGATATAGTTTCTTTGTCCCAGGCCTCCAAAGTGGCTCAGTTGGTAAAGAATTTGCCTGAAATGCAGACGTGGGTTCACTCCCTGGGTTGGGAAGATCCCCTGGAGAAGGAAATGGCAACCTACTCCAGTATTCTTGCCTGGAGAATACCATGGACAGAGGAGCCTGGGGAGCTTCCAGGCCATGAGATCTCAGGGTGGGACACAGCTGAGAGCCTAACACTTTCACTTTCTTTGTCCCTATAGCTTCTACTGCCTTAATACCTCTTGAGTCTTACCCCTCCCACCCAGCTTTCAGCATTGCCTGCCTGAGTCTTCCAGCTCCCCATCTGGCCCACCCGAATCTATCCTCCACAAAAATATCTTAATGGTCTTTATCAAAGGCAAACCTAGATATGTCAGTTTTTTGCTTATCCCTTATCCCCTGGCTTTCAAAACAGTGGTCGAATGCTCCAGCTTAGAACACAGGCCCTTCACGCTCTGACTCCTGCCTGCCTCACTGGCTTGCCTTCTCGATCCCCCACACAGGCCCTCCACTGCAGCCCAAATAAGCCACTTGAACTTCCCGACACACATACGTTGTAGTGATCTCCATTTCTTTTTCTAGTTCTTCATTAACTCCTTTCCAGGCTTTAGAACTCAGGTCAAGCGTTTCATCCCCTTCTGCATGGTTTAGCTGTGCAATATGGTTTAGCTGGGCTTTCTCCATGCCCCCAAAGTACCCTGTTCCTATTTATACCTGACACTCCCCACATTGGGCTACACTTACTGCTTTACCTGTTTGTCTCACTAAACTGACATTATGATCCCTCAGGAGAAAGAGCATCTAATTTGGTTCCCCAGCACCTAGTACCACACACTGTACAAACACATAAGCAGAATATTCACTAGTAAGTTGTTAACTGTCAGCTACAATATAAGTGATCAGGAAGCTATAAAACATATGAGAAAAGAATGAATTTGGGTTTCATCAGAGTGTTCTCCATATACTTGTCTTTGAATGGAAGGGTATCCCATCAAATGAAACTATCAGGAGAGCATATTTAGAATATAAGTCTTCTTTTTTCTACTCTTGTAGTCATTTTCCAATGTAAAATATCCCTTCCAACCCTGCCACAGAGAGCAACTATCTGATGCTGGTAAATACAGGGAAAAACATAGCAGAGAAAAATAACTCAGATGATTGGAAGACCACAAATCCATAGGAAATTCTGAAATTCAAAATGCTCTGAAAAGAAAAGATTTTTTAGAAAGTCATTGGGCAGCAAAGTTGACCTGACCTGAACTCAACTGATGCAAAACCTGAACCCAAGAGCAATTTAAAGCCATTATTTATCACATCCTCAGAACTACAATACAACTCTTTTTTTGTCAATAATCCCTTCTCCAGTTTCACCCTAAAAGCTAATTTTGAAAAAGCAACTTTGTGATTTGGTCCTCAAGTTTCTCGTTCCATGCCCTCACAGTACTTTGTACGTGTGTGCTAAGTCTCTTCAGTCATTTCCAACTGTGGGACCCCATGGACTATAGCCCACCAGGCTCCTCTGTCCGTGGGATTCTCCAGACAAGAATAATGGAGTGTGTTGCCATACTCTCCTCCAGGGGATCTTCCCAACCCAGGGACTGAACCCACATCTCTTACGTCTCCTGCATTGGCAGGCAGGTTCTTTACCGCCTGGGAAGCCCCACGATACTTTAAGGCTTCTTGATTTTCTGTTCTTCCATTCCATTCTTATTGCTGGTCAGAACTCTGTGTCCACTTTCAAGTTAATCTAAAAGAAGACCTTTCACTAACCAGGTAAGTTCTATTTAATACATTATTGAATAGACAAAAAAAAAAATAGAAATGAGATTGTCTTTGGGTATTGAAATCATGGCAGCCACCGATCATTCCAAAAAGATTTCTCAATCACTTTACACATTTAGGTTAAAAAAAAAAAAAAAAAAAAACCTTCAAATTTCTTACTCTCTCAATTAACTTCTTACTTAAAAAAACATTTTCCAGATCTAAACTAAGTCTTTATGCAGGGACTTCAACTTTATATCAGGGAAAAACTCCAAATATCTTTTAAAATTAAAATACAAACAATGATTAAACAATAAAGGGAATATAGGAGGATTTTCTTACAACTTCAGAATAAGGAAGACCTTTGTAGCTATTATGCCTTATGAAATTTAAAAATAGCTTTTAAACAACCAGATTTGACTACATAAAAATTGAAACTTTCTGCAAAGCAAACCACCAAAAGCAAAATCAAAAAACAAAAAAATAGCTTGAGAGAAATGTATATATTAATGTCATTAATACATAATGAATTTCTAAAAACCATGAAAAATAAATAGAAAAAGCAAGACATATGAACAACTAATTCACAGGAAAGGAAATACAAATAGCTCTTAAACATAGGAAAAATATGACCACATTAATAAGAAAAATGTAAATTAAAACATGTGGCATTATTTTTAACTTATCACATTGGTAACATTTTAAAATTTTGGAGATAGGCTTGCTGCAAAGCAGTGAAGACAACATGAATTCTTGTATGCTGCTGATGAGAATTCAAATTGGAACCTCATATGGAGTCAATTTGGCAGTATATATTGAAATTATAACAGCACATATCACTTAATGCAGCAATTTTACTTTTAGGAATTTATCAGGCAGATTTACTAGCAGACTGTAAAAATGATACATGTAATAGTTATCTATTGCAGCACTGTTTTGAATGGAAAATATCAGAAATTACCTTAATTTCCAGCAATATGGAGTTATCTGTCTATTCTCAAACATTCATTTAGTGGCTATACTGTACAGCTACTTTTTTTTTTTTTTAAGAACAAGGAAGTTCTTTGTGTACTGATATGGAAAGATATCCAAGATACATGAAGAAAAAGAAAAGTACTGGACACAATTGCATCTGATAGAACTTTTTTTTTTTTTTTTTAGTGTTTCGGATACTATTTCTAAAATGTCTCTCCCATAAAATCTAATTTTGAACATCAGTCTCTTCTTGAACTAAACTTTTAGGGGAAAGGAGATTTATGATAATACAATATAGCTAAAAGAAATATATTTTCCAAAATAACTGCTCAAAGAAATTCCCCTTCAAATTGAATGTATTTTCATTCACTCCTTTACATTCTAGATCACATTGGCTCTGTAACTATAAGTTACTCCCCAGATCCATTGAAGAGCCTTTTTACACATTCAGTTTTAGGATACACAGTCATTCAGGAATATTATTCTAAGCACTAACAAAGGACAGATGATTTAAATCTGTGCAGTTGCCTAATTTGAAAAATGATTCATTTGCAGAGGTATTAATTACATGTATAATAAATACAATTAATTAATTAATTATATCCATTCAACCCATAGGTTTGGAGGCATTTTGTACTGTAAAGAGCTTCTCCTACCTTTCCAGCAAATGTCTCTTGCCCTTTACTGACTTGTCTTCTACCTTTACCTGTTTCTCGACTGTTGGCATTCCCAAGGATCTTCTCTTTATAATGGCCCAGGTGACCTCATTTATTTAAAAGTTCCATTTTCTATAATAATGAGATTGACTTCCATCGACTCCATCTAGGTGACCCATGATTCCTCAAGCACATGTCCAAAACTGAGCTCTTCTTTCTGTCCCAAAACATCATTTCTTCTCCTGAATCTGTCTCATTTCTTCCTTACCCCCAGTATCCAGAGTGTGTGTGTGTGTGTGTCTGTGTCTGTGTCTGTGTGTGTGTGTGTGTGCGTGCACTCTGTCATGTCTGACTCTTTGTGACCCCGTAGCCGATAGCCCGCCAGGCTCCTCTGTCCATGGGATTTTTCCTCACCTTCCTTACAGCACACATACCAGTATCTGCTTGTTTCTCCACTAAGCTGCCTGTGTGGTAAGATTTGAAGAAGCGGGGCCAGCTTCTTTATCTCTTCATCCCCACACTTATAACATCTAGTAGATGAGTCCTGAATAAATTGACTGAATTGAATTGAGTTTAAAGATAATGTCTACTCTACAGTTGTTTTTAAAGCATGGGAAGTTAAAGAAGAAATGTTTGAAAGATTAGATATTGGGAATGGCCTCCCCAGTGGCTCAGATGATAAAGAATCTGCCTGCAATGCAGGAGATCCAGGGTTGACACCTAGGTCAGGAAGATCCCCTGGAGAAGGGAATGGCAACCCACTCCAGTACTGTTGCCTGGAAAACCCCATGGACAGAGGAGCGTGGTGGGCTACAGTCCATGGAGTAGCAAAGAGTCAGACACAACTGAGCAACCGAGTACACACGCAACGCCCTTTAATGTATTGACCAGGATCCTATTTATCCCATTTCCAATTCCACTCTTGTCACCACTTGCTGGTGACCCCAGTCCAAGTGCTCCCCTTCTCCAGCACGGGGAAAACAAATACCTTTGGGAATCAATTTCCAAATCACCTTTCCTCCCTACTGAACTTTAAGAAACACTTCAGGTGTTTAGCTCCTTACCTAGATTGTATCCTGAAAAGGTGGGCTCCCGAATTATTACATCCATTGTCACAGGACCTTAAACTGGACTCTCTTATTATCCCAGAAAAGGAGGACAAGCTGGATTCTTGTCTCATTCCTATTTTTTTTCTCTGTGACCTTTCTGTCTTTCTGAACAGATTCCCCTAAGTGTCTGGCCACCCTTTGTCATCATTTTGTAGCTGTCTAATTAGTGAACACAGTAATGACCCTGACGCCCGCTTCAAGTCAAACTGATTTCTGTTTATTAACCATCTCAAGAATTCCCCCATTTCTTTCTTTAGTTCTCTTTTGCCTCTTCCTTCTGACTCCCTCTGAATCTCTCTCTCTTTCTCTCTCTCTCTCACATTCACACACAGAGAGAGAATCCATAGACACAATCTCCATTATTTGTCTTTCTCGACAATTACGAACGTTCACAAAGCACATATTTACATTTAAGATGGCGCCAGGCTCTCAAGACAGATGCACTTTCAGTTCCAAACATACTTTTGGGAGACAGATTTTTTTCTACCAAGAGAAATGCCTAAGAAGAAAACACTCTGTAAACTAATTGGAAAGAAAAAAATTCCAAGCCAAAGTAAGAGAAAACTTTATTTCCTCCTTGGCATGCCCAGAATGCATACTCTAAAATGGAATGTGTGTGCAGAAATGACAGAAGCAAAAGATTTCGATTCACAGAGGGATGAAATATCTATAGTTTAATAAAAGCCAGCAGAATAATTGCAGAGCAAAGAGAAATAAGGAGATACAGAGGGACATTGATATGCAAAGCAGTTTCAGAACTGGCTTGCCTCTGTTCTCATAAACAACAGCTCGGTTAGGTATATGGTCAATATATACTAGATAGGACTCAATAGCTAACTCTTTATCATTTTAAAATGTCTTTTTCCTTATCCTAAGGATCACTATCATAGCATTATACCATACAGTTCCTACCCAAGTTATCACAAGATTATACACCAAATGATACTTTTTTGTTACTCTTATTATATTTTATTTCAATCTCCTGAACTCTAAGGTATTTTTGTTTGCATTCATTTCTGAAAGGTAAAAGCAAAAGTCACTCAGTTGTGTCCAACTCTTTGTGACCCCATGGATTATACAGCCCATGGAATTCTCCAGGCCAGAATACTGGAGTGGGTAGCCTTTCTCTTCTCCAGTGGATCTTCCCAACCCAGGAATCAAATCAGGGTCTCCTGCATTGCAGGCAGATTCTTTACCAACTGAGCTATGAGGGAAGCCCATATTTCCAACCCAATTCCTACTATAATTTTCATCTATATTATCTATACACACACATTAGCAAACATAATTTTACACCAAGAGAACTCATTCAGGTGGGAATGAAGCAATGCATACGTGTGAAGAGACAGGAAAGTGAAAGTGTTAGCCGCTCGGGCATGTCCAACTCTGTGACCCCAAGGACTGTAGCCAGCCAGGCCCCTCCGCCCATGGAATTCTCTGGACTGGGTGTGGGTGGCCTTTCCCTTCTCCAGGGGACTTTCCTGACCCAGGGATCAAACCCAGGTTTCCTGCATTGCAGGCAGATTCTTTACCATCTGAGCCAACAGGGAAGCCCTAAAAGGCATTAAAAATCTGAGTTTGCCCCTGTCACATGCCTGGCCTTCACTACGAGAAGAACTCAGGCTAGAGATGACCCTAGAATGAGAAGAGATTACGAGCCAAGCAAAGACCAGCAGAACCATGCCCAACCCTTAGATTTATAAGCAATGAAGAAATATTTGCTGTCAGAAGCCACTACATCTTGGAGTTGTTCATTATGTAACATCACATAACATTTTGTATTAGTAAACAGCTGACTAATACGGTACAGAATTTTCCAAGTAACTGATCAATAAGATGAGAAGTCACTTAGCATATTATCAATAGTGGAACTGTGTGTTGAGATGAAAGTGTCGCTGTGTATTTGTCTATGCCACATTCTTATCTCTGATATCATTGTCACTAACTTATTATCATTGGTGAGGAGCAAGGCTTAAGTGCAAGAGGCCTGTCAGCATGAACAAAGCTTTCCTCTCAGGTCCAGGCAAGCATGGACAAAGGCAGTCATTGTTCACAAGGGCAGGGCCTCTAGCACTTAACTGGATGCTTTGCAAAGAGTACATCTGATCACTCCTCCTCCCATGGGGAGAGAAGCCAGAAGTGTTCATCAATTGGTATTCATCACAACCTTTACCAATTTTTGTCCTTTATCCTTTATCGATGAAGATTGTGATGAATACTCCACAAAAGAAGAAATAAAAATGGCCAGTAAATGTGTGAGAGAATACTCAGCTTCCAACTAATAAATGAATGCAAATTAAAACAAGGTACTTGCTCAACATCAGAGAAATGCAAATCAAAACCACAATGAGGTACCATTTCACGCCAGTCAGAATGGCTGCGATCCAAAAGTCTACAAGCAATAAATGCTGGAGAGGATGTGGAGAAAAGGGAGCCCTCTTACATTGTTGGTGGGAATGCAAACTAGTACAGCCACTATGGAGAACAGTGTGGAGAGTCCTTAAAAAACTGGAAATAGAACTGCCATATAACCCAGCAATCCCACTGCTGGCATACACACCAAGGAAACCAGAATTGAAAGAGACACGTGTACCCCAGTGTTCATCACAGCACTGTTTATAATAGCCAGGACATGGAAGCAACCTAGATGTCCATCAGCAGATGAATGGATAAGAAAGCTATGGTACATATACACAATGGAGTATTACTCAGCCATTAAAAGGAATACATTTGAATCAGTTCTAATGAGGCGGATGAAACTGGAGCCGATTATACAGAGTGAAGTAAGCCAGAAAGAAAAACACCAATACAGTATACTAATGCATATATATGGAATTTAGAAAGATGGTAACGATAACCCTGTATGCAAAACAGCAAAAGAGACACAGATGTAAAGAACAGTCTTTTGGACTCTGTGGGAGAGGGAGGTGGGGGATGATTTGGGAGAATGGCATTGAAACATGTATAATATCATATAAGAAACGAATCGCCAGTCCAGGTTTGATGTAGGATACAGGATGCTTGGGGCTGGTGCACTGGGATGACCCAGGGATGATATGGGATGGTATGGGGATGGAGGAGGTAAGGAGGTTCAGGATTGGGAACACGTGTACACCGTGGCGGATTCATGTTGATGTATGGCAAAACCAATACAATATTGTAAAGTAATTAGCCTCCAATTAAAATAAATAAATTTAAATTTTAAAAAAAGGAATACAACAAAGATTAAAGCACACAAAAGCCTCGCACTTATGGGGCTTTCGGTCTAGGAGATAAAGCAGAGTTATAGGGGATAATATGAGAATACTGTGAACAAAATTGGGAGAAGGCAATGGCACCCCACTCCAGTACTCTTGCCTGGAAAATCCCATGGATGGAGGAGCCTGGTGGGCTGCAGTCCATGGGACCGCTAAGAGTCAGACAAGACTGAGCGACTTCACTTTCACCTTTCACTTTCATGCATTGGAGAAGGAAATGGCAACCCACTCCAGTGTTCTTGCCTGGAGAATCCCAGGGACGGGGGAGCCTGGTGGGCTGCCATCTATGGGGTCGCACAGAGTCGGACACGACTGAAGTGACTTAGCAGCAGCAGCAGTGAACAAAATTATGTCAATAAATTTGAAAACTGTGAAAGGAGAAAAAAAAACAAGGTACTATTTTTACCTTTGACGTTGATAATAATTTAGAGATGATAATTTAGAAATTGTCCTACTCTGTTTTGATAAATGTGCAGTGACATAAACAGTCTCATTACCTTCTTCAAATGCTATAAATTGGTAAGCCTTCCTGAAGAGCAATTTGGCAATATAGATCAATGGCTTTAGAAAATATCACAAACTTCACCCAATAATTCAACTTCAAGGAATTAGATACGAAAGAGGTAATCAGAAAAGCGGGCAATGATGAATGTACAAGGACTGTCCCCCTAGGTTAGTCTATGATAGAAACAATTGGGAAGCACCCAGAAGAGTGGCTAAATAAATGATGGCGTACTTATTTAATAAAACCTCTATTTGGGGAGGTTCCAAAATCACTGCAGATGGTGATTGCAGCCATGAAATTAAAAGACGCTTACTCCTTGGAAGAAAAGTTATGACCAACCTAGACAGCATAGTAAAAAGCAGAGACATTACTTTGTCAACAAAGGTCCGTCTAGTCAAAGCTATTGTTTTTTCCAATGGTTATCTTTGGATGTGAGAGTTGGACTATAAAGAAAGCTGAGCACCGAAGAATTGATGTTTTTGAACTGTGGTGTTGGAGAACTCTTGAGAGTCCCTTGGACTGCAAGGAGATCTAACCAGTCCATCCTAAAGGAAATCAGTCCTGAATAGTCATTGGAAAGACTGATGCTGAAGCTGAAACTCCAATAATTTGGCCATCTCATGCAAAAAACTGACTCATTGGAAAAGACTCTGATGCTGGCAAGATTGAAGGTAGGAGGAGAAGGGGACAACAAGGAATGAGATGGTTGGATGGCATCACTAACTAGATGGACATGAATTTGAGCGAGCTCCAGGAACTGTTGATGGACTGGGAGGCCTGGCGTGCTGCAGTCCATAGGGTTGCAAAGTCGGACACAACTGAGTGACTGAACTGAACTCACCAATTTTTGCAATTAGGATTTCATCTTTTAAAAGAAAATGATTATTTAAAGTATCTAGATCAATAATGTTAAATACAGTACAAATATTTTTCTTGCTTGTTCTTTTGCCTTTTAATTTTATTTATGGTATTTGTAGATGATCATATTGATTTCTTTCTCTGCTTTTATATTTTAGAAGTTTGTTACCATGTCAACATGATTTTAAGCATTTGTTTTGTTTTTAAAACTTTTTATTTTGTATTGGGGTATGTAGGATTAACAATGTTGTGATAGTTTCAGGCGAACAGCGAATATATTTCTTTGGCTGAGTCCCTTTACTGTATTCAAGCTTTTTGTCTATGCCTGTCTCTACTAACTGACTATGACTCCCTAAAGAGGAGAGGCCACACTTTATTCATTTTTATATTTTCCATGATACACTGCTGCTGCTAAGACACTTCAGTCATGTCCAACTCTTTGCGACCCCATGGACTGTAGCTCACCAGGCTCCTCTGTCCATGGGATTCTCCAGGCAAGAATACTGGAGTGAGTTGCTGTTTCCTTCTCCAGAGGATCTTCCTGACCCAGGAACTGAACCTGGGTCTCCCTCAATGCAGGCAGATTTTTTACCATCTGAGCCACCAGGGAAGACTTTTTCCCATGATACATAGCACCCACCAAAAGTCAGAATTTAAGAGCTGTGTGGAACTGAATTTTTACGTGTCTTGCTGAAAGTTGTTCCTTGCTGATCAATGAGAAATAACTAAAAGCAGATAACTTAAGTGCTAAATGAAAGGAAAATTGGTAAGTAGAATTTCATTTTAGGCAAAACTTAAGAAATTGCCCATTTCTCTTAATGATAGAAAACCAAATGTCCCATGTCCAGAGACCTGAGACTTTAGACCCATAGGCACTGGGTTTATGGCCAGAGAAGTTCTAATTTCTGGAAGTACTTGTTGAGATTTGTCTTTGATGAGTTACTCCACAACACTATAAATATTGCAGATAAAAATCATAGTTTATGTATCAAGGAAAATGCAAAAGGTGGTATATCTAGTTTAACAAAGCAGATTAATCTCCTGGGGGAATTGAACATAACACACTCAAAAGTGTATTTTTAAATTTCCTCCTGTATTTTCTGACCCACAGCCTGTCACTTTTACATAAATATTAGCACAAGGCTATTTTCTGAGAGTCAAACTTTAAACAAAAGTAACCATGCATCCATTCGGAGATGAAAAATCATGTAGTCCCTCATGATAAAAATGTGTTTCTGTCCTAAAAGAAAATTGTTGCAGTAATTGAAAATTCCTAAAGTCAATGGAAAGTGTTTCTTTCTAAGAAGTGGTTCTAACTTCATAGAAATAAAAGGTACTGAGGTCAGAGTGAGCAGATTCTGTGATTCAAAATGTCAACTACAAATTGGCACTTGCCATAGGCACTTGCCATCTACCTCTACATGGATTAAATCAGGTGCTACTGCAGCTGCTGACTTTCAGAACCCCCTGAAAGGAGTTCAGGGTGGAGAACAGAAATGAGGCACTCTGTGCCCTGGGAAAAACTGGCAGAACAGGTCTTCAGATAATTAGATATTTTCAGGAGCTGATTTTATGAGCCCAATTCTTGTATCTTTTCATATCTAAAAAATGCACTAAAATCCTTCGTGGTGAGGTCTGCTCTTTATGACTGGCAGTTACCTTTGTGAAACTAGCAGAAACCTGCAAAAAATATGTGCTTGAACTGTACTCCTTCTTCACCAAAATCACACATGTGCTGACTGACCTTCCCCCCACCTCTTTGGAGCAGTTTCTCAGAACATCAAGATGCTGTCTCCTGGACTACAAGCCTCATTTTGCCCCAGATAAAACTTTACTCACAATTCTCACGTTTTGCATTTTTTTATGTCAACAAAAACATATATCTAAGCAGGAAATGTGCTAGACTTGGGAAACACCCAGCAAAGAGTTGTCTGCAGGCTGGTAGGCCCCTATTCTCCAATCAGGCTAAAGAGTAGATTTCAGCAACCCACTTGACAATTCTGATTGAGATGAGGTTGCAGACTGCAATGGGTCAAGAAAATCTAAGGGCTAGTTACCTTGACTACAAAAATGCTAAAAAGCAGGGACCAAAGAGCAGGAAGTTGGCAGAGAATAAGAAAACTTGATAACCAAGCACAGAAGATGGTAAAATGTGGCTGTGACAGCAATTAGCTGTCCAGGTTATAGTCTCAGATTGAATTGGAAACAATCGCAAAGATTGCCCTATACAAACACAAGGCACCAGAGGCTCTCCCATAGGCTGCTGTTGTGTTTTGTTCTGTAATTGCAAGTAGAAGCTCTGTTTGAGCATATTTACTATAGAATAGAATCACAGAATGTGATAGATCACTTTAAATACCTCCCACCCCTCTCGCCCCCCAATAGAACCACTAAGACATCACACACAAGGAAGCTGACATCCAAAGAGTGATGGTGCCTGTCCTTTGGCTGAGTAATTTTGCAGTTGAGATAAGGTATGCCAAAACCTGTGAGTTCAGTTCCTCTAGAGACAGGCTAGTACAGCTGTTAAATGATCCAAAGATGAAACCAGAAAGAGCTGGTTGGTAATTCTGACACTGACACTCTTTAACTGTGTGAACTCAAATAAATCATTGAGCCTCAGTTACTGCATATGTAAAATGAAATTAATACCTTGCTTCAAAGATAGAATTGAGTATTAAATAAAATTTTATTATAAAATTATTATTGTAAAATGCTTAGCACATTGCTTAGCACATAATATACTACTATTATTACTACACTAGCTCAGCTGGGTTCCCAACACTACTAGGCAAACTATTCATTTGTCCTTGGTCAGTCTTCTTTCTTGTTCCTCAAAGAGACACTTCCAAACCTTCCTTATCAGTCAATTTACCAGTCCCCCTGTGTTCCTTCCACCTTACTCAAGGTTTAACTTATTTGAAATAACTGAATAAAAGGATGGAAAATATTTTATTATCCTGGATAAGCTTCCTCATACATTCCATTCAGTGCAGCCGTGAAATATTATATGCCAGGTACCATATATATGATCCCCACCCATAGGTGATTTCTAGCAGAGGATGAGAACTAGACAAGTTTGTAGACTAAAATATAAGTACAAGAAAATAAGAGTATATTAGACACACAGAATGCTATGACAGTGGACATGGGCATATGAAACAATGTTCAACATCTAATCATCAGGGAAATCCTAACCAAAACCACCGTGAGATGTCACTTCACATCCATAAAGATGGCTGTTATCAAAAATAACTATTAAAAAAGTAAGAGATAAGTGTTGATGAGTAAGTGGAACAACTGCAATCTTTGCACCTCAGTAGGAATGCAAAATGGTGCAACTACTATTGAAAACAGTATAAAGGTTCCTCAAAAAATTAAAACTAAATTTACCATATGATCTAACAATTCTATTTTTGGATATTTCTTTAAAAGATTTTAAATCAAGATCTCAAAGAGATATTAGCATTTCTATGTTTATTATAGCATTATTCACAATAGCCAACATATATATGGTAACAACCTATATGTCCATCAATAGACAAATGGATAAAGAAACTGTGGTATGTATATATAATGGAATACTACTCAGAGTTTAAAAAGAAGGAAATCTACAGCATGCATCACATGGTTGAACCTTGAGAACATTATGCAGAGTGAAATAAGCCAGTCACAGGAAGACAAATATAGCATGATTCTATTAAAAGAAGTATCTAAACTTGTCAAATAGAGAAACAAGTTGAGTGACTCCTATACATCAGACAACTGAGAAAATACTCACATTACAATGGGTAGAAAAGGCTGAGATACTCTCACCATGAATCCCATCCTTGGCTCAGCACCATATAACTGGGAAGGAACCCCTAACTCGTAAGCTTCTCCTTGAGAAGTGAAGAGTTTAGAGCACATATCTAGCACCCCAGTTTTTAAGGCTGCCACCTGAGATCAGGTCCCCAAATCACACAGCTCTGAAAGTCAGCAGGGCTTGAATTCATGATCCCCACAAGAATTTAGCAAACAAAGAAGCAGTTGTTAACAGGCACATAAGCACTTGCTGAAGCTTTTCCCTAGGACTCTGTGCAGAGCAAACAGGTAACATGTCTCATCTGCCTGTCTTTTCCTGGAAAAGATTTTACTGCATACTCTACAAGGTTCTAATCAGCATGCAACTATTGCTGACTGTATCCTTCATGTCTGGAGACTGACAGGTCTTGGCACACCCTCAATTACTGGAAGCCACTAAGAACAAAGACAGTGGCCTGACAATCACAAAGGTTTGAGAGGCAACCATGACCTTGAGAGGCTGATTGATGAGATTTATCTCCTACACAAAACCCGTCTCTCCAGATCAGAAGAGGTGGATGTTTGTCTACTGTGCAAAAACCAACACAGAGCATCAAAGGAAATGAAGTAAAGGGGAATACGTTACAAATAAAAGAACAAGATAAATCTCCAGAACCAATCTTAATGAAACATTTATCAGATAAAGACTTCAAAATAAAGGTCACAAAGATGTTCACCATGTTCAGAAGAGCAACGCGTGAACAAAGTAAGAGTTTAAACAAAGTGATAGAAAGGTTTGTGAAAGTAGTCAACAGAAATCCTAGAGCCAAAGGATACTGTAAATGAACTGAAAAATTAAACAGAGGTGTTCAGGTAACTGTATCAGGAGGAAGAAAGGGTCAATAAACTCAAAGACAGAGCAGAAGCAAAAAGAAAAGAACAAAAGGGAATGAAGATAGGTTAGGACTTATGGGACACAGTCAAGGGGACCAATGTTCACAGAGGGAGAAGAGAGAGAAAAGGACAGAAAGTCCATTTGAAGAAACGATGGCTTAAAACTTTCCTAACAATGGGGGGGAAAGACATCTAGATACAGGAAGTCCAAAGAGAACCAAACTAAAAGACTCCAAGAGATCACATGGAGACACATTATAATTAAAGTGTAAACAGTTAAAGACAAAAGGAGAAACTTAAAAGCAAAAGTAAGAAAAAAGTACCTTGCTATATATAAGGAAATTCCCATATAATTTTTACAGATTTTTTTCATCAGGAAAACTGCAATCCAGAAGAGTGGGATAGTATATTCAAAAAACCTGACAACCAAGAATACTCTACCTGGGTAAACTGTTCCTTCAGAAATGAAGATGACATAAAGAGATTCCCAGACAAAAAAAAGCTGAAGGACTTTATCACTACTAGACTGGTCTTATGAGAAATGTTAAAGGAACATTCTTCAAGTTGAAATGAGAGAATGCTTAGTAACACGAAAATAAGGCAAAATAGAAAACTCATTGGTAAACGTAAAGATATAATTGAATTTAAAATACTTTAATATTGCAATTCTGTTGAGTGGTTAAGACTTTGCCTTCCAACGCAGGAGATGCAGGTTCCATACCTGGTCAGAGAGCTAAGATCCCACATGTCTCAGAGCCAAAAAATCAAATCACAAAACAGAAGCAGTACTGTAACAAATTAAGTAAAGAGTCTTTTAAAAAATCATTTGCAACTCTAGTTTAAAGATTAAAATACAAAGCACTAAAAATACATAACTACAATATATATGGCTGGGAGAAATATCAACAACCTCAGATATGCCACTTTAAAGGCAGAAAGCGAAGAGGAACTAAAGAACCTCTTGATGAAGGTGAAAGAGAAGAGTGAAAAGGCAAGCTTAAAACTCAACATTCAAAAAATTAAGATCATGGCATCTGGTCCTATCACTTCATGGCAAATAGATGGGGGAAAGTGGAAACAGTGACAGACTTTATTTTCTTGGGCTCCAAAATCACTGTGGACAGTGGATGCAGCCGTGAAATTAAAAGATGTTTGCTTCTTGGGAGGAAAGGTATGACAAATCTAGACAGCATATTAAAAAGCAGAGGCATCACTTTGCCGACAAAGGTCCATGTAGTCAAAGGTATGGTTTTTCCAGTAGTCATGTATGGCTATGAGAGTTGAACCATAATGAAGGCTGAGTGCCAAATACTTGATGTTTTCAAACTGTGGTGCTAGAGAAGACTCTTGAGACTCCCTTGGACAGCAAGGAGATCAAGCTAGTCAATCCTAAAGGACATCAACCCTGACAGTTAATTGGAAGGACAGATGCTGAAACTGAAGCTCTAATACTTGGCCACCTGATGTGAAGAGCCGATTCACTGGAAAAGACCATGATTCTGAGGGAAAGTGAGGGCAAGAGGAGAAGGGGGCGACAGAGGAAAAGATGGTTGGATAGCATTACTGAGTCAATGGACTTGAGTTTGAACAAACTCAGAGAGATAGTGAAGGACGGGGAAGCCTGGTGTGCTACAGTTCATAGGGTCTCAGAGAGTCGGACACAACTTGGTGACTGAATAACAACTACAGTAATATGTTAATGGATACACAATATAAAAAGATGTAAATCATGACATCAAAATCATCAAATGCATGAGGGGAAGAGGGAAAATGTAGAAGAGATAAAAAATGCTGGTGAGGATATGGAGAAAAAGGAATCCTTGTAGACTCTCAGAGGGAATGTAAATCGGTAAATACTATTATGGAAATAGTAAAGAGGTCCCTCAGAAATTAAAATAGAGCTACCATATGATCTAACAATCTCACTGCTGGGTATATAGTCAAAGAGATTGGCATCAGTATCTCATTAAAATGGCTGCATTCCCCTGTTCATGTCCATTGCAGCATTATTCACAATAGTCAAGGTATGAAAACAGCTTAAGTGTCCATCAACAGGTGAATGAATAAATAAAATGTGATATATATATATATATGTACACAATGGAATATAATTCATCCTTTAAAGAGAAGGCAATCCTGACATTTGTGACAAGTGGATGAACCTATAGGGTATTATGCAAAGTAAAATTAAGACACACAGAGAAAGACAAATACTGCATGATATCACTTATATGTAGAAATCCTTTCATAATATATATGTATATCAAATCATCACATTGCACACTTTAAAGATATAATTTTATTTGTCATATATTCCTCAATGAAGCTGCAAAAAGAAAAGTAGATTTTATGTTAATTGTTCTTACCAGAATAAAAGAAAATGTTTAAAAAAGAATAGTGAACTACATGTTGCAAATCTTTGTTTTAAAAGTTACAGTACTTAGGAAAAAGGAGAGGAAGGAATTAGAAGAAATTTCATGAAGGTGGCCCGTGAGATTATTCTGAAAGATTAAAAAAGCTTGACAGATAGAATCCAGCCTAGGATGGGGCAAAGGACTAACATGAGCCAAGTTAGAGAATCAGAAATGTCCAGGGAATGGGGGGAACAATGATCCTCCTGATTTTCTGGGAATATGAAAATCAGTTCAGTTCAGTTCAGCCAGTCAGTTGTGTCTGACTCTTTGCGACCCCATGGACTGCAGCACACCAGGCCTCCCTGTCCATCACCAACTCCTGGAGTTTATTCAAACTTATGTTCATTGAGTTGGCAATGCCATCCAACCATCTCATCCTTTGTCATCCCCTTCTCCTCCTGCCCTCAATCTTTCCCAGCATCAGGGTCTTTTCCAATGAGTCAGCTCTTCGCATCAGGTGGCCAAAGTATTGGAACTTAAGCTTCAACATCAGTCCTTCCAATGAACACCCAGGACTGATCTCCTTTAGGATGGACTGGTTGCGTCTCTTTGCAGTCCAAGGGACTCTCAAGAGTCTTCTCCAACACCACAGTTCAAAAGCATCAATTCTTCGGTGCTCATCTTTCTTTACAGTCCAACTCTCACATCCATACATGACCACTGGAAAAACCATAGCCTTGATTAGATAGACCTTTGTTAGCAAGTAATGTCTCTGCTTTTTAATATGCTGTCTAGGTTGGTCATAACTTTCCTTCCAAGGATTAAACATCTTTCAATTTCATGGCTGCAATCACCATCTGCAGTGGTTTTGGAGCCCAAAAAAGTAAAGTCTGACACTGTTTCCACTGTTTCCCCTCCTAATTGCCATGAAGTGATGGAACCAGATACCATGATCTTAGTTTTCTGAATGTTGAACTTTAAGCTAACTTTTTCACTCTCCTCTTTCACTTTCATCAAGAGGCTTTTTAGTTCCTCTTCACTTTCTGCCATAAAGGTGGTGTCATCTGCATATCTAAGGTTATTGATATTTCTCCAGGCAATCTTGATTCCAGCTTGTGCTTCTTCCAGCCCAGCATTTCTCATGATGTACTCTGCATATAAGTTAAATAAGCAGGGTGACAATATACAGCCTTGACGTACTCCTTTTCCTGTTTGGAACCAGTCTGTTGTTCCATGTCCAGATCTAACTGTGGCTTCCTGACCTGCATATTCCCATAGTCTGGTATTCCCACCTTTTGAAGAATTTTCCACAGTTTATTGTGATCCACACAGTCAAAGGCTTTGGCATAGTCAATAAAGCAAAAATAGATATTTTTCTGGAACTCTCTTGCTTTTTTGATGATCCAGCTGATGTTGGCAATTTTATCTCTGGTTCCTCTGTCTTTTCTAAAACCAGCTTGAACATCTGGAAGTTCACGGTTCATGTATTGCCAAAGCCTGGCTCAGAGAATTTTGAGCATTACTTCGCTAGCATGTGAGATGAGTGCAACTGTACGATAGTTTGAGCATTCTTTGGCATTGCCTTTCTTTGGGATTGGAATGAAAACTGACCTTTTCCAGTCCTGTGGCCACTGCTGAGTTTTCCAGATTTGCTGGCATATTGAGTGCAGCACTTTCACAGCATCATCTTTCAGGATTTGAAATAGCTCAACTGGAATTCCATCACCTCCACTAGCTTTGTTCATAGTGATGCTTTCTAAGGCCCACTTGACTTCTCATTCCAGGATATCTGGCTCTAGGTGAGTGATCACACCATCATGATTATCTGAGTCATGAAAATTTTTTCTGCACATTTTTTCTGTGTATTCTTGCCACCTCTTCTTAATATCTTCTGCTTCTGTTAGGTCCATACCATTTCTGTCCTTTATCGAGCCCATCTTTGCATGAAATGTTCCCTTGTTATCTCTAACTTTCTTGAAGAGATCTCTAGTCTTTCCCATTCTATTGTTTTCCTCTATTTCTTTGTACTGATCACTAAGGAAGACTTTCTCTCCTTGCTGTTCTTTGGAACCCTGCATTCAAATGGATATATCTTTCCTTTTCTCCTTTGCTTTTCGCTTCTCTTCTTTTCATAGCTATTTGTAAGGCCTCCTCAGAAACCCATTTTGCTTTTTTGCATTTCTTTTTCTTGGAGATTGTCTTGATTCCTGTCTCCTGTACAATGTCACAAACCTCTGTCCATAGTTCATCAGGTACTCTGTCTATCAGATATAGTCCCTTAAATCTATTTCTCATCTCCACTGTATAATCATAAGGGATTTGATTTAGGTCATACCTGAATTCTCTAGTGGTCTTCCCTACTTTCTTCATGTCTGAATTTAGCAAAAGGAATTCACGATCTGAGCCACAGTCAGCTCCTGGTCTTGTTTTTGCTGACTGTATAGAGCTTCTCCATCTTCAGTTGCAAAGAATATAATCAATCTGATTTTGGTGTTAATATGAAAATAATAAGACAAAATTACCTATGAAGGTAATTTGAGGCCATTTAAGAGGGCTTTCAATAAGATGCTAAAGAATTTGTATCTATCTGCATAGGCACTCAGGCTTCCCAGGTTCTTTACCAGGAGCTAGTGGTAGAAGAGCCTGCCTGCCAATACAGGAGACCTGAGAAGTGTGGGTTCGATCCCTGGGTCAGGAAGATCCCCTGGAGGAAGGCATGGCAATCTACCCCAGTATTCTTGCCTGGAGAATCCCATGGACAGAGGAGCCTGGTGGGCTGCAGTCCAGAGAGTCGCAAAGAGTCAGACATGACTGAAGCAACTTAGCATACACAGCATACTCACATAGGCACTCAGGACTCTTGAAGGTTTTTGAGGTTAGCATGGATGATCAGAGCTGAGAGGAAAGTTTGATAGAGTTGTCAATGCCAGAGCTGAGGGAGAAAGATCTGGAAGCAGGGAATACCATCAGGAGGGAACATGTGCAGAAGGCCAGTGAGCAACTTACATTTCATGAGACTAATTCCTGAGGTGCAATTGCTGCCAACAACAGAACTGTTAACAGCTGACTGAATTGTAATAGTTATAGGAAGATGCAAATTCCCATGACACTTTACAGTTAGTTATTAAGTACTTAATTAGTATGTACTAAATGCCTAGTGCTATGATAAATCCAAAGAAAGGGGATATTCACTTGAAAATAAAATTGGAAGCAGTATACAATGAAACAATATTAATATATCATATACTTAATTATAGGAATCATGCTATATTAGATCAGTTTATCTGTCAAGAAGGTGAGAGCCAGGGGACTTTCCTGCCAGTCCAGTGGCTAAGACTCTGTACTCCCAGTGTAGGGGGCCCAGGGTTCAATCCCTGACTAGGGAACTAGATTTCACATGCTGCAACTAAGAGTTTACGGACACAACTAATGATCCGTTTTGCCACAATGAAGGTAGGTCTCACTTGCTACAACCAACACCCAGTGCAGCCAAGCAAATAAACTTTTTTTTCTAAAAAAAAAAAAAAAATGTAATAGCCAGTTTTGTGACTTTTGGTAATCTAAGAATAGGACTACAATGTACATGGTTGGTAAGAAAATTATAATAAAAGTCATGACAGCTGTAGATAGAGTACGTATTATGTCATGCAAACATTCACAAGTAAAGACTGGTTGAACAGCTGAATTAATTAAATACCCAAAATAAGAAGTAGTCTTCAGAGAGGAAATTTATGACTCAATCTTGCTGTGAAACATCATTTGACCATTTAACAAATACTTATTAACCATCTACTTTGTACAAGGCACTGTGCTAAGTTCATTCCTGGTATATATGAATGAACAAAGCAAATACCCCTGTAGTTTTGAGGTTCACATTCTAGCAGAAGAAGGAGAAAGATGGCAAGCATAATAGGTAGCATAGTATGTTAGAAGTTGGCAAGTGCTAAAAAAAAAAAAAAAAAGAGTAAAACCTGGTTCAAAATTGGAAAAGGAGTACATCAAGGTTGTATATTGTTGCCCCGCTTATTTAACTTATATGCAGAGCATATCATGTGAAATGACAGGCTGGATGACTCACAAGCTGGAATAAAGATTGCTGGGAGAAATATCAACAATCTCAGATATGCACATGATACCACTCTCATGGCAAAAATTGAAGAGGAACTAAAGAGTCTCTTGATGAAGGTGAAAGAGAAGAGTGAAAAAGCAGGCTTAAAACTCAACATTCAAAAAATGAAAATCATGGCAAATAGATGGGGAAAAATGGAAACAGTGACAGATTTTATTTTCTTGGGCTCCAAAATCACTGCAGATGATGACTGCAGGCATGAAATTAAAAGATGCTTACTCCTTGGAAGAAAAGCTATAACAAACCTAGACAGCATATTGAAAAGCAGAGACATCACTTGCTGACAAAGGTCTGTATAGTCAAAGGTATGGTTTTTCCAGTAGTCATGTACAGATGTGAGAGGTGGACCATAAAGAAGGCTGAGCGCTGAAGAATAGATGTTTTTGAACTGGGGTTGGAGAAGACTCTTGAGAGTCTCTTGAACAGCAAGGAGATCAAACCAGTCAATCCTAAAGGAAATCAACCCTGAATATTCACTGGAAAGACTGATGCTGAAGCTGAAGCTCCAATACTTTGGCCCCTTAATGGGAAGAGCTGACTCAGTAGAAAAGACCTTGATGCAGGGAAAGATTGAGGGCAAGAGGAGAAGGGGGCAACAGAGGATGAGATGGATGGATTGCATCACTGACTCAATGGACATGAGTTTGAGCAAACTCTGGGAGATAGTGAAGGACAGGGAATCCTGGCATGCTGCAATCCATGGGGTTACAAAGAGTTGGACACCACTTAGAACAACAAGAAGATATGGAAGTGTAGAGTGTTGCAGTTTTAAATAGAGTAGTTCAGGGTGGGTGCCCTCAGGAAGATAATATTTGAAGAATATTTTACTAACAGATCACTGGTAAAGACTGTTTAAAAAAAAAAAAAAAAAAACTAACCACAATACCAAAGAGTTTATCATTTGAGGTTCTTGAAAATACCAGATTCCAAACTTCTGGGCTTCTTGAGTAAAAGCAATGGGAAAGAACAGCTGAAATTGTAGATACACGTATTGCAGTGGTACTGAGAAGCAGTGCAGAACCAGAACAGAAAAGAGCAGAGGTGGAGACCAGGTACTACCTAGTGCCTATTGATCTTATTCGCCACCTAGTTTTCACTCTCACCCCCTAAACTTACTGTTTGCACCGTGTGAGTGGCCTATTCTGTAGTGTAT
Source organism: Bos taurus (assembly GCF_002263795.3). Classification (NCBI taxonomy): domain Eukaryota; kingdom Metazoa; phylum Chordata; class Mammalia; order Artiodactyla; family Bovidae; genus Bos; species Bos taurus. The sequence continues at coordinate 17,608,721 of NC_037339.1, forward strand.
TCCCAGATCTTAGTTCAAAATAATCAAATCTTTTAGACTTGAGTTTTGTTGTTAATCAAAATTCCTAAACTCAACTCACCGTAGTCAGCAAGGGCTTTTTAATCCAGGGCTTACAGCAGAGCAAAGGGCATAGTTTTCTGAGAGATTAAAGGTTTATACATTATGCAAGTTGGTAAAGATGTGTGTAGGGGTTCAAGTGCAGAAAATCACACAGTACAAATCCCCAAGAGACCCAAGAATACAAGGATGCATCTATTATAGAATTAGCCAGCAATTAGCTTGATACACATCAGTCAATGTGCAGAAACTAAATGGAAAAGTAGCCAAAGTCTTCCTAGTACAGGATCTACATCAGCCAACAGAGAACAGGGGAAATGTTAATAGATCTGGGAAGACATAATGTGGCAACCTCAGAGACTGTATCTCTAATTATAATTCACACTCAAGTTGAGTTTTATTGGCAATGTTTTTAAACAAGGAGAAATTTAGTGAAAATCAGAGACAGAGGGGAAAAGGTTTATACAAAAAGATTTATACGAAATTGCTTTCCTCTTACATTTTCATGGGAATGGAGCCTTTCAGGCATCCTAAAGAGCTGGAGGATGAAGCTACTGTTAAGCAACCCAGTGCTGCACTTGGACATGTTCCAAAAAAATACAAGTTGTTTTTAAATGACATCTAATCTTTGGGCAGATCTATCCAAAATACTTCAGCTAGAACTCGATGACTTGATATAATTAAACCATCTCTGATGAGATAAATTGAAGGACTCAGAGGAAAGATAAAGGACCACACAAAAAGCCACCTTTCAGCTTAAACCCCACTTTGTTTGCTTGGTAACTTCACAATGCCAAGTGGTTTTTTAAAAAAAGGGCTATTTTTAAACAGGGAGAAGTTTCTCCAAGCTGAGTGGGCTGGAGAATGGGAGGAACAGCCCAAGTAGCACATGTCTCCAGAACGGCCTTTTAAAAATATAAATCAGATAATGTCTCTTAACAGCTCCTAACAGCCTTTCTTCCATACAATCAAATCCCAGCTCCTTACAGTGGCCTACAGGCCTGCACAGCCAACTTTTTCTTCCTCTCCCTTGCTCGCTTCACCTCTAGTAAGTTGGCTTCTTCCTAATCTCAGATACACTAAACTCCTTCCCACCCCAGGACCTTTGCACATTCTTCCCTCAGCCTGGTTCACCCCTCTACCCCCTCCCTTCTTCATGTGTCTCATTCCTTATCATTGAGATCTGCCCAAAAGTTGTCTTTTCTGGGAGATTCTGCTTTACTTTCATATCTAAATACCAGCTTCCCCTCCCTCCTCCAATACACACACTCTCTAACCCATCCTTGTTTTATTTTTGTAGCACTTATCTCTATCTGAAATTAGATGGTCTCTTTTTTACTACTGTTCTACATCCTTACTATTAATACAATGTACACAGAAGTCAAAGAGTCATATGACCCTTGAAAACCTAGGAAATAATGAGTGTTAAGTACCCAAAGAGAGAACAGCAAAGATGGGTTAAAGAAAAATATAGATTAATTTAAAAGTCACTTACTTAAAACAGAAAAAGAAAACACATTTTAGAAGCTATAGACATGTCCTGAAGGAAGTACATATAGAGAACAAAAATTGAATGGTCAGAAAAGGAAAAGTTATTCATGAGTATATGGAAGATTTTCTTTCTATTCACTCTAACTGGGATTTTCAATTTACATAGAAGTGGAAGCTATTGATGCCTAAATAAATTATTTAGTTGAAAAGGAGAAGTAAAAATAAGCAGGAGTCCACCGATCAGATAGAGAAGTTTAAAAGTCTAGTAATATGCAATACTGCAAAATATTAAGTATAATAATATTCAGATTTGTCAAGTTGAATAAAATCTAGTATCCAGCACTCTCGTATACTGTTGGTTCAAAACCTTGTGAATTTTCTTGCTGAAATCTGAAAATGGCTCTTCTCCATGGAGGACAAGGAGAAACCAAAGTAAGAAGTAGCCACCTCCAGCTTGGTAGGTGGCAGGTTTAATAAGCAAGAGAACTTACATATGAGGCTTGTCTTGGGTGGCGCAAGACATCTCCAAATATTCCCACCAGAATTTTTAAAGTTTATACAGGCACACTTCATTCTACTGGGCTTTACTTTATTGCACTTCACAGATTGTGTGTGTGTGTGTGTGTTTTGTTGGTTTTGCTTTTTGTTTTTGTTTTTTTTTTACAAGTTGAAGGTTTGTGGCAACCCTGTGTCAAGCAAATCCATGGATGCCATGTTTCCAACATTATTTGCTCACCCGTGCCTCTGTGTCACAGTTTGGTTATTCTTGAGAAATCAGTGACATTGCGGGGGAGGACCAGTTGACAGAAGTTGTGGCCCTAACTGGGGCTTCCCTGGTGGCTCAGAGGGTAAAGTATCTGCCTGAAATGTGGGAGACCTGGGTTCTATTCCTGGGTCAGGAAGATCTGCTGGAGAAGGAAATGGCAACCCACTCCAGTATTCTTGCCTGGAGAATCCCATGGACAGAGGAGCCTGGTGGGCTACAGTCCATGGGGTCGCAAAGAGTTGGACAAGACTAAGCAAGTGACCCTAACTCAGGGAACTCATCTAACCGGCAGCAACCAGCAGGGAAGAGCCAAGGAATAAATAGCCCAATCTGATGGACCTCCCTCCTTCCCTCCCATAGTGGCTAGTGTTTTCCTTTGATCAAACCCACCCCAGAGCCAGAGAGAGGTGAGGAGACCCTCTGATTTAGTCTATAAAGGTTGACCTCCCAGGGTTCCGAGCATCATGGTAACTGTAGAAAATGGAATTGCTCAGGCAAACAGAAAACCCCCAACACAGTTTCAGCCACTGCACATTCACGGGATGTCTCTCTCAGCTGTGACATCCATGGAAAGAAGACCCATGCCTCTGGCATTGAAGCTGGAGCTGAGAAAATGCTCAGGAAGTCTGCTGACCACAGAAACAGCAAAGAGTTTTCTTCTATGTCCTTTAATTCTTTTTCTTGTGTTTCTACTTTGGAAAAAAAAAAAGGAAAACACTGAAAGGCTCCCCTTTTGTAGCCTTCATAGGAAAACTCTCTACCTGTGCTTTCCATAGGGTTGAATATACTGAGGGAGTTTTAAATTATATGACCCTTTCTGGGTCCCCAAGCAGTCATGCTCTCAAACTGCATACTCTGATAGCATCCCCTCTGATAAGACACAGAGGTCACTCTGCTGGAAGGTTTGTTCTGCTGTCAGGGGAACTGTGGAAGCCCAGGGCCCACCCTGCCTGCCCCAGTGTGGCCAGGGTTCCTGTGTCACCCACGCGGGCCAGGCACATCCTCACTGCCCTTAGCAGACAGACAAGGAAGAAGACAGGGCTGTAGGCCCACTTTCTGGGACTGGAGGCAAAACTCATAACAGCAATCAAAGGAAATGTTCATCCTGGGCATATCTACCATTTACTGGGAACTTCTTCTGGCCAGAAGTGTGGATGAGAATCGGGAGGAGATTGAAACTCATCTAACTGCAGAAGACCTCTTCCACACAAGCTTAGTGTGTGCCACTTAAGCTCATTGTCTTCATGAAGGCTGGCTCTTCCCCACTTGGCCCCCACCCCCCAAGTGCTGCTTATTTTAACCAGAGATTAGAATACCAGCAATCTCTGGCACGGGACCAAGAAAGGTACTCTCCTCAACTGTGATGTTTCTGTCAAGGGAACACATTTTCTCCCAGGGGCTCCCATAGTGCAAGAAGATTTAATCACATTCTCTACTTTGACATCTTCTAAAAACTGCTTTTCCAGTGCTTCCTAGAGCTTTGCTTCGAAGGCTAATCTGAAGTTTGCACAGGCTTCGTGAACAGGAGCTATTTTCTCCAGCTCCAGGCAAGGAGTGTAATGGGTTTACCAAGCACCCCCATGTGGGTTGAGATCAGTGCTGTAAAGCAGTTTTCTTGTAGAGGTGGGGTTTTCAGACCTAAAGTTCTCTCTGCGGCAACTATTCTGATCTCTGAGGAGTTTTACCACCCAGCTGGTGCTGAAACCTCAGGGGTGCAGATGAACCACCTATAAACTGGATCAGAGGCACCAACTAACAGGTGTGGGTATTGGGATCTCTGAGATGGTACAAAAGTTTCCAGGAGTGAGAGGGAACCAGCACACTGAAGCCAGCTGCTGCTGGAACCAACCACAGCTGGCAGTTTGGAGAAGCATCGCTGAGATGACACCAGCCTTCCCATCTACCTCCTCCATCCTCTCTTCACAGAAGATACAAGGGACTCAGTTGGCAAAGGAGAGGGCGGCTGACAAAGTCTCAGCCCTGGCACAACAGCGTAGAGCATAAAGGCATGGGTTTGGGGCTAGGAGACGATACTTTAATAGCTAGCACAGAGGGGTATGGTTCAGGGATTGGGGCTTTAGCTGTAACTTCTTAAAAGATGGCAATCTTCCCTTTTGGCTCAGCAGGTTAAGAATCTGCCCGCAATTCAGGAGATGTGGGTTTGATCCCTGGGTTGGGGAGATCCCCTGGAGAAGGAAATGGCAGCCCACTCAAATATTCTTGCCTGAAAAATCCCATGGATAGAGGAGCCTGATGGGCTACAATCCACAGGGCTGCAAAAGTCAGACACAAGTGAGCAACTTGAATCTGAAGCAAGTATGACATCTGTTCAATGTGGATGATGGATACACAGATACCTATACTTCTGTGTGTATTTTTAAATTGGGGTATAATTGCTTTACAGTGTTAATTTATGATATACATTAATGAAGTGAATCAGCTATATGTGTACATATATCCCATATATCCCCTCCCTCTTGGGCTTCCCACCCCTCCACATCCCACCCCTCTTTTCTGCACAACCATTCTTTGTACCATCATGACAGCACTTGTCTTTAAGGCTTCCTCCCAAGTTCCTTACCACCCTATCAGCCAGTTTTGATACCAGCACTTTCTTCATCTTACCAGAAGGTATCATCAGAAAGTTTCCGGGAAACAGCTAGGATTCCTATTCCTTCCTCAAATTGTCTTTTAAAAGTTTGTTGATGGAAACATTGAAGGGCTGCAGGCATTCAGTCATACCTCTCAAAAATAATAACCAAGTCCCTAAACTCCCTGTGAGCTTCCTCTTTAATTATTTGAATACATATCCCCAAATTGCATTAATGATGAGCATTCTTAGTGATTTACATAGAGCTCCAGGATGTCTTTTTCAGATTACTTTAAGCCAGTCTTCTATTAAATCAACTGTTATCTATCCCTTTAAAAACAAAAATCTTTTAGATTACTATCTCATTCTTGGGTTTTTGTGGACTAAATTAAATATGGTAACAATTTTTGGCTACTGAAATTATACATATTATTACAGTGATATGATGCTTTTTCCCACCAATGATTAAGTTCTTTGTCTCCTTCATACCTTACATAAATTCCTAAATATGTCAAAACTGCTGAAGTTTTATCAACATTCCCCCCTTGATTTAATTTATAAGTTTTCCCTCAATTGAATTACATGTTGCTGGAAATTAATCTGTTTCTGTTCAGAGTTATCCAGAGGTGTCTGACAAATTGATGTTCAGTGGTTCAGTGCTTTAGTCATAGTCTAAACACACAAGTCTCTTATATCTTTAAATTTTCTTTTCATGTATATTGGCAACTGTGGCAATTTCTCCATCTTTAGTCATGTGTTATATCACATGATATATGATAATATATGATAATTATATATATTGGCAACTGTGGCAATTTCTCCATCTTTAGTCATGTGTTATATCACATGATATATGATAATATATGATAATTATATATATTGGCAACTGTGGCAATTTCTCCATCTTTAGTCATGTGTTTAGGTATGGGGTTGATAATCCTTGTGCAAATATTTCAGCCACAGAAAATAACACAGCTTAATATACTTACAGAAATCTTTCTTCCTCAGGTCCCATAATCCCCTTGGCTTTCACTTTTCAGGAGAATATGGAATTACATCACGCCTCGAGCCACAAATATCTGCTTCACTAAAATAAAATGCACAATCTGTTGCTCTGTGTCCATGTCTATTTATGTTAATAATTTATCATTTAAATATCAGTGTCCTCTTTATTAAGATATTTGAAGCACCAATCAAACCAACAATGGGCATAACCCAATTGCATTACCAATAATATAAATAGCTGTGGCCCAGCTTTGTTCATGCCATAACAGGCAGTTCCCGCCTGGTCCACAGCAGTTACAAAACACCATCAATTTTAGGATGCATCTCAATTTTTGCCACTTAAAAAAATGTCCATCTGAGAGCTGGTGAAGTATGGTAACAGGAGTTGAGAAGAAAAAAATTGGGGGATTCAAGGATAATAAGTCTCTACAAGGATTCTGAAGTAGTCTCAGATCATGGTGAATCTTGGGATAGAGAGGCTGTCTATTCATGTATGTACTGCATCTCTCAATTTCCATGTGTCCTTTCCTCTAAACAAATAAGTAACTCAAATATGAAATCCATCTGAGTAATTCATACGTTGCAGGCATTATTCAGAGTCATATACACAGAAATCCTCACAGCACACATTTAATCTTCACAACAAACCAACAAGGTCAGTACCATTGCTATCTGAGGAATAATGGATCAACTGAGGAACAGAAAGTTCGAGTAAATTGCCTAAGTAATATACAGTGGAGTCAGAATTTAAGTTCAGGCAGTCAGAATGCAAAGCTGTGCATTTGGCCATCATCTTCATACCTTCCCTTTTTCCAGCAGGATCAGAAGGTCTGCGGGTAGAAAAATACCTCATGTCCCCTCCAGAAACTTTATTATTCATACCCAGATTTATCCCTTCCTCTACTGTCCCCCTGGTGCTCTCACCACGGCATCAAGAGTGGCAAAAGTAATAAAAGTTAACAGCAGAATAGTGCTTCACAATTTCTAAACACATATACATTATATAACAACCCTCTCGGCAACGCTATCACGAAGACATGAATTCCTCAGTCCTTACAAATAAAGATATACCTACTGCATTAATTAAGGTTAAGACTACACATATAAAGAAAGCTGAGCGCTGAAGAATTGATGCTTTTGAACTGTGGTGTTGGAGAAGACTTTTGAGAGTCCCTTGGACTGCAAGGAGATCCAACCAGTCCATCCTAAAGGAGATAGTCCTGGGTGTTCATTGGAGGGACTGATGTTGAAGCTGAAACTCCAATACTTTGGCCACCTGATGCGAAGAGCTGACTCACTGGAAAGACCCTGATGCTGGGAAAGATTGGGGGCAGGAGGAGAAGGGGACAAAAGAGGATGAGATGGCTGGATGGCACACCAACACCAACACAATGGACATGGGTTTGGGTGGACTCCGGGAGGTGGTGATGGACAGGGAGGCCGGGCGTGCTGCGGTTCGTGGGGTTGCAAAGAGTCAGACGTGACTGAGCTACTGAACTGAACTGAACTGAATACTACACAGCTATAATAGAGACAGAAAAAGAGTGGTTTAAATAAGATCGACATCTGCTCCTCTCACACTTGGTCGTGAGGAGCTTGCAGGTCCAAGCTGGCAGGGCAGCTGTATATCATGAAGTCATCTTGGGATCCAAGTGACTCTGTTTTTTGGTCTGTCGTCCCTCGGGGTGTTGTTCTCTACTGCACCTGTGTCACACCAGGTTTAAAATCCATCCCAAGAGAAGTGGAAAGAGAAGAAAAGGGATTCCAGGGCCAGCAATTTCTCCTTGTGTTCCATCAGCAAGAGCTTAGTTTTGAGACCATACCTATCTATGAAGGAGGCTAAGAAACATGATCTCTAGCCAGGCAGCCATGTGTCCAGGAGGAAGGGAGGAAGAGATCTTGAAGGACAACAGACGCTCAGAAAGGCTGAGTGACTTTCCTAAGGGAAAGTCTTAACTAATGAATCATAACTCTAACCCAGCCTAACAACTCCAGACCCAAGGCTGATTCTCCTACACCAAAGTACCTCCACAGTGAAAAGCTGGGAGACCCATCAGCAGCATTTCTGCAAAGCAACTCAAAAAGCTAAATTTAAAGGGATGAAAGTCAGTCCTTTTAAGACCAAGGAAAGATGGGCAGCCCAGAAAATGCATTCACTCTAAAGGGGCAGCAACGGCCCCTGAGGTTGCTTTCAGAGGTCCCAGCAGAGACACAAGTCACAGTGGCCTCCAATCACACAAGGGTTAATTACATGATCACTGACTTATTCAGATTCTTTTCTCTCTTACACCATCCAGAGTGCCAGGCTTTCTGTCATTTCTAGTTTCTCTGCACGTCTGCAGCTTTTGTAAAAATCTGGCAGTAGATGAGGCTGAAAAGGAACAGCTTAACTGAACAGCTGTTAGTCAGCAATGGGCAGCACCTGAGAGTTGTACTGCAACATTTTTGGAGAAGGAGACACGGAGGATGAAGTGACACAGAAAAGCCTCCGGCACCCTGGGCTGGCATTAGATGAAAAACACGTTTCTAAGGCACACTGCGCATGCGCACGTGCTAGGTCGCTCCAGTTGTGTCCAACTCTGCGGCCCTAATGGACTGTAGCCCACAGGCTCCTCTGTCCATGGGATTCTCCAGGCATGAATACTGGAGTGGGTTTCCATGCCCTCCTCCAGGGGATCTTCCTGACTCAGGGATCAAACCTGCATCATCTGAGACTCCTGCACTGCAGGTGGATTCTTTACTGCTGAGCCACCGGGGAAGCCCTGTAAGGCACACTAAGATCATGCAAATATTTAATGGTGGTTGACACATGAGGCCAGTAAGGACCAGACAGAACTCACTGGGATAGGTGTAATGAGAACTGTGTGGAGGGAAAGGCAAGATGAGTGTGTCATCATTAACATGACCCAAAAGGAGAGGGACAAAAATCCAGCAAATCATAAGACCCCCACCTTCTTTCCCCACCACCACACAGAGAATAGAAGGCACTGGCCAGATATCACCAGCAGTGCCTGGTCCATGTTTTGAGCAGTCAGACATCCCTTGAGAGTCTATTCTGTCTTCTTCTCATCAGCCTTTCTGAAAAATCCCCTGCTGAGGTTTTGATTTTCATCTTATGGTTAAATTTCCCTTGGATCACATCAGACGCTCTCTCTCCCTGTCTTGGACTTAAACATCCCTCAAACTGTCAGCTGGCCCTGAGCTGTCTCTGTGAACTCATTGCTTGGCCAAGGCTGCACCTCTGGTTCCTTCATCTTGGCTCTTCCCTAGGTCTGGCCCCTCCTGCATCATTGCAGCTGCTCCATCCTGAGCTCTTGTTCATTCTCTCTCTCTCTGACTCTAGTTCCCTAGTGGCCAGAACTGACTGTAGATGACCCCCACCATCCAAACCCACACTGACATGACCCTACTTTGACTCAAGGGCACCTGGGGCGTGGTGTCCCAGGACAGCTAGTCATCTCTGCCACAGCCAGTGAAACCAAGGAACTCAGGGTTGGGGCTCATCTGAGAAAACTGATGATCTGAGGAGAAATGACAAGCATAAAAGAAAAAAGTACACTATTGATGTGTGCATGCGTGCTTAGCCCCTTCAGTCGTGTCAGACTCTATGCAACCCTATGGACTGTAGCCCACCAAGCTCCTGTCCATGGGATTTTCCAGGCAAGAACACTGGTGTAGGCTGCCATGCCCTCTTCCAGGGGACCTTCCCAATCCAGGGAATTAACCTACATCTCCTGCATTGCAGGTGGATTCTTTACACCCTGAGCCTCCTGGAAAGCCCACATTATTGATATTATGTGTAAAATAGATAACTAATAAGTACATACTGTAAAGCACAGGGAACTCTACTTAATGCTCTGTGGTGACCTGAATAAAGCAGAGACATTTTTAAAACCAGATATTCCTTTGCTGACAAAGGTCCATCTAGTCAAGGCTATGGTTTTTCCAGTGGTCATGTATGGATGTGAGAGTTGGACTATGAAGAAAACTGAGCACAAAAAAATTGATGCTTTTGAACTGTTGTGTTGGAGACGACTCTTTGAGAGTCCCTTGGACTGCAAGGAGATCCAACCAGTCCATCCTAAAGGAAATCAGTCCTGAATATTCATTAGAAGTACTGATGCTGAAGCTGAAGCTCCAATACTTTGGCCACCTGACGTGAAGAACTGACTTATTAGAAAAGACCCTGATGCTGGGAAAGATTGAAGGCAGGAAAAGAAGGGTTGGATGGCATCACCAACTCGATGGACATGAGCTTGAGCAAGCTCCGGGAGTTGGTGATGGACAGGGAAGCCTGGCGTGCTGCAGTCCATGGGTCACAAAGAGTTGGACATGACTGAACCGAACTGACCTGAATGGGAAGGGAATCCAAAAGTGAGGGGATATATATCTATATCAATATATAGATATAGATATTTATGGCTGATTCATTTTCTTATAGAGTAGAAACTAACACAACATTGTAAAGCAACTATATTCCAATTAAAAATTAAATAAACAATTTCTAAAATTTTTAAAAATTTTAAATAAAGGAAAAGAATTTTTCATTGGAAGATGAGAGGATTCTAAGACAATAGAGAATGAGAATGAGATGTTAAACTGCTCCAATAGCTTCAGGAGGTTTCTAGTCTCGTGCCTTCCCTAGTTGGCTCACCTGATGCTTCTGGCTTTCTGGACTCCTGTGGGCTACATCACTTTGGGACATGAAGAAGGATGATTCCTCCATGAAACCACCATGGAAGAAAAACTGACACCTGGGTTTCTACTAACTCCTGCCAGCATTTTTAAATGAACGCACACACAAATATGTTCTGACAGTTGCAAAAAAAAGGATAAATAATGAAGTAGATCCAGAAAAAGATATCATCTGCTAATCCTGCCCTGCTGCTCTCTGATGTTCCCTTGCATGTCTGTTACAAATGGAGTTGGTAGTAAATGTAGTTTTCAAGGTAGCCTGACATCTTACCTGTATAACAAGCTGCCACGGAATAAGCTGGCAGGCAGTGAAGGATGGGGTGCCCTGAGCCTCCCTCCCTCCTCTCCCACTCTATGTTCTTATTATGCAGAAGGGGGTCATGAAAATTAACAGAACTTTATTCAAGTGTAGAGACAGACAGCTGATAAATTATACACCTGCCTGGGAGAAGACAGAAAATCACAAGGTCATGACAGAACACAGCAGATGAATGGTACATCAAGGTCAAGAGCCATGACCAGGTGAGCAGCCATATGCCCCCTCTGCTTCTGAAAAGTTTGCTTTTCCACAGATTCAAGGAATTGGAGCATTGGCTGCACCAGAAAAGAGAACACGCTGTGGGATGGATAGGTGATGTCATGCCAGGTAGATGTCTGTAGTGTCCCCAACTCCGAAATGTAAGGATCTAAATCCTCCTCAGGACAGATGTAGGGGCAATGTGGCTCTACTGAGTTGCTCTGTGATTTGCTATAGATGGAAAATAAATAGCTGCTGGCAGTTCTTCCATAAGTCAGCATGGCTGGGGGACATGTTCTCACCCACTAAGTTGCCACAAAGACTTCCAACTAGGTTACCAGGGAGACAGCCCAGCAATCAAAGACATGACTTCAATTATGAAAACCTACTAATACCAGAAGAAGAAACTCTGATCATTTGAATAGCTTTCCATTGAGACTGGTGACATTATCTCAGAGGAAAAGAAGAATTAAAATCTTTACCATATTGTTTATGAGCTGTCTCACTATATTCATTATTAATTTAGATCCAAAACTTTTATTGCATAGTAACTTCTGTAGCTTCCTGTGTGTGTGTATATATATATAAATGTGTGTATACGTGTACCCCAATGTTCATCGCAGCACTGTTTATAATAGCCAGGACATGGAAGCAACCTAGATGCCCATCAGCAGATGAATGGATAAGAAAGCTGTGGTACATATACACAATGGAGTATTACTCAGCCATTAAAAAGAATTCATTTGAATCAGTTCTAATGAGGTGGATGAAACTGGAGCCTATTATATAGAGTGAAGTAAGCCAGAAAGAAAAACATCAATACAGTATACTAATGCATATATATGGAATTTAGAAAGATGGTAACAATAAACCCCATATGCGAGACACCAAAAGAGACACAGATATATAGAACAGTCTTTGGACTCTGTGGGAGAGGGAGAGGGTGGGATGATTTGGGGGAATGGCACTGAAACATGTATAATATCATATAAGAAACGAATTGCCAGTCCAGGTTCGATACAGGATGCTTGGGGCTGGTGCACTGGAATGACCCAGAGGGATGGTACCGGGAGGGAGGTGGGGGGTGGTTCAGGATGGGGAACACGTGTATGCCTGTGGTGAATTCATGTTGATGTGTGGCAGAACCAATACAATATAGTAAAGTAATTAGCCTCCAATTAAAATAAATAAATTTAAATTTTAAAAAATGTGTGTATATGTATATTACATATATATATATATATATATATATATATATAATGTCACATATATATATATAGGACATGCCTGAAGCAACTTAGCATGCAAATATATATACATATTTATATATATGATTTATAATATACATTAATGTGCACTTAGTCACTCAGTCATGTCTGACACTTCATGACCCCATGGACTGTAGCCTGTCAGGCTCCTCTGTCCATGGGATTTCCCAGACAAGAAGACTGGAGTGGGTTCCAGCCCACTCCAATGCCCTCCTCCAAGGGATCTTGCCAGCCCAGGGATTGAACCCATGTCTCCTGCATCTCCTGCACTGGCAGGTGGATTCTTTATCACTGAGCCACCTGGGAAGCCAGGTCCCACCACTTCATGGGAAATAGATGGGGAAACAGTGGAAACAGTGTCAGACTTTATTTTTCTGGGCTCCAAAATCACTGCAGATGGTGACTGAAGCCATGAAATTAAAAGACACTTACTCCTTGGAAGGAAAGTTGTGGCCAACCTAGATAGCATATTCAAAAGCAGAGACATTACTTTGCCAACAAAGGTTCATCTAGTCAAGGCTATGGTTTTTCCTGTGGTCATGTATGGATGTGAGAGTTGGACTGTGAAGAAGGCTGAGCACCAAAGAATTGATGCTTTTGAAGTGTGGTGTTGGAGAAGACTCTTGAGAGTCCCTTGGACTGCAAGGAGGTCCAACCAGTCCATTCCGAAGGAGATCAGCCCTGGGATTTCTTTGGAAGGAATGATGCTAAAGCTGAAACTCCAGGACTTTGGCCACCTCAGGTGAAGAGTTGACTCATTGGAAAAGACTCTGATGCTGGGAGGGATTGGGGACAAGAGGAAAAGGGGACGACAGAGGATGAGATGGCTGGATGGCATCACTAACTCGATGGACGTGAGTCTGAGTGAACTCCGGGAGATGGTGATGGACAGGGAGGCCTGGCGTGCTGCAATTCATGGGGTCGCAAAGAGTCGGACACGACTGAGCAACTGATCTGATCTGATCTGATCACTTATATGGGACTTCCCTGGTGGTTCAGCAATAAAGAATCTGCCTGCCAATGCAGGAGATTCAGGTTTGATACCTGGGTCAGGAAGATTCCCTGCAGTAGGAAATGGCAATCCACTGTAGTATTCTTGCCTGAAAAATTCCATGGACAGAGGAGCCTGGTAGACTATAGTCCATGGGGGTCACAAAAAAGTCAGACACGACTTAGGGACTAAACAACAACATCATTATATGTGGAATCTAAAGGAAGGGTATAAATAAGCTTATCTACAAAACAGAAATAGAGTGACAGATGTAGAAAACAAACCTATGGTTACCAGCGGGTAAAGGGTTGCAGGCTGGCAGTGGGTGAGGACAAACTGGGAGACTGGGATTGACATATACACACTGCTGTATATAAAACAAATAACTAATTAAGATCTACTGTATAGCACAGGGAACTCTACTCAATACTCTGTAATGTTCTATATGGGAAAAGAATCTATAAAAGGGTAGATATATGTATATGCATAATTGATCCACCTCACTGTACACCTGAAACAAACACAACATTGTAACTTCAATAAAAATTAAAGGAAACAATTGGTGAATTCCAATAACCTAGGTATGATGCCGATCAGGATCACCAAGAGATTCACTCCCTGCTTTCTTTATTTTACTTTTCTATCTTGAAACTTTTCAAAACAATTCTTACACTATATGACAAATAAAACCATGCCTTATGTTTACAGTTAAGTAGCTTACTTTCAAAAATTACACATTCTTTTTTATCTATTTCCCCAGAAAACTATATCTGGACATTAACAATTTCAGGAAAAGGATGTTCCCCTCTATGCCGTGTTCTTTCACCTGTCACCCAAAGTATTATGATGATGGTGTGAACGGACAGAAATAAAAGAGAGAGGAGAGGATCAGAGCTATAGGATATCACAGCTGTGTGATGTCCCTGAGTCAGTAACAGCCAGGAAAAAAGAAAATGTATGATGGATATTACAGTTAAAATATTGAATTTATAAAACTGTGACAAAATGGAGATGAACAGGAGCATGTCTGCTCACCCTGACTGATTTGCACACTCTGTGAAACAGAGCTCAGCCACCTCTGAGTGACCAATGGACTCTGGCCTTAAATCAAATCCAGGTTCCACAGCTTTTAAAATCAGGAATATTTTTATATTTATGTGTCAAATTGAAACCACAACCCTTTCAACAGATTTATTTCCAGGTATAAATCTTTTTTTTTAACTGCATTTTTGTTATTATTGTTCAGAGAAAGATTAATTCCATGACCTTGAAATATAATTTTCCTCTTTGATTTTCTAGCAAAGAAAATAGGCTCTTGGAGAGATGATCGCTGTGGACGAGTTTCTTTCATCAGAAAGCTATTCTCCTTTCTCTCCTATCTACTGAGATACAGAGCTTATACTGCAATAGCTCCAGAACTAGAGTCCTTATCTCAAGTCTTTAAGATTTAATCGATTTCATTTTCCATCTTAGGTCTGCAATTATTCACTACAAATCACTTGCAAATAACCCTTGGTGGCTTTATTCACTTTCAGCTGTTAAGAGATCATGCTAATTTTTCCCTCAATACTAACTACAGGAATTTACCTTAATTTTAAAGTAATGCACATTCTTCCTAGTGGCAGTTGTCACATCTCTGCAAAGAATGTATTAACCTACCCACTGGCATGACTTTCAGATCTAGTGGCACCAAGTTGCCAGTGAGTTAAAAATCAATCCGCCAGGTAATGAGACACTCTTCTCTGCCCATTTCCCTAATTAGTATTTGTCATATTTAATAGAAAATTTGACTTCACCTTTCTGTCTTCCTCTAAGGAAAAAATTAAAGATAAAAACACTGATCTTGAGTCTCCAAGACCTGGTTTTCTAAACTCTCCAAACTTCAGTCAATGTCATCTGAACTCGCTGTCTTCAGGATTGGTGAGTAGCAGCCCTAGAGCTACAATACCAGTGGAGGCAGCCACAGCATTAATAGTCAAGACAGGAAAATAATATAACTACATTGCTCCAAAGTTTGGAGCAGTGCCGGAGGGGGGAAAAATCACAGGAGGGGGAAGGCATTCAAGAAATATGATTTCTTATTATTATATTTAGCCCATGCATATCAATGGATGGTGTACTAGTTTCTTGATTGTAGTGTCAAATTACTATAAATTTGGTGACTTCAAACAACAGAAATTTATTCTTTTACAGCGGGGGCCAGAAGTCTGAAACCAAGGTATCAACAAGACATGCTCTCTTGGAAGGAGCATCCTTCCTGGCCTCTTCCTGCTTTTGACAGCTCCAGGCATTCCTTGGCTTGTGGCCCTGTCACTCCAGTATCTGCTTGTGGTCACACCTATTTATCTCAGACCTCCCTCTGCCTTTCATAAATGACTCTTGTCATTAGATTTAGGTACTATCTGGGTAATCGTCACTTCATCTCAAGATCCTTAACTTAATTACATCTGCAACAGCCCTATTTCCAATTAAAGTAACATTCATAGGTTTCAGGAATTTGCCATGAATATTTTGGGGGCAAGAAGTGGGGAGTACCGTTTTCAGCTACCCATATGTGAGTATATGGATAAAGGTGCAGTCACATAGAGAGGAAACCTGTTTCTGGTGCTGGTTGAGGGATGGGATATTGGATCAGCAGAGGAGAACTATAGCCATTTGGCACATGTTGATATCTGTTTTGTGCTCATGATGTGCAATTCTGTGAGAATACAAAACTTGTGAAAACTTGGTCCACAAAATGCTAGAGTAGAATAAAATGCTGGAAGCCTGCTAACTCAGCAGAGAAAAGAAAGAGCAGAAAGAGCGCGTGGGCATGAGTGAGAAAGAACTGGGTTTAAATCCTGGCTATAATAAATGCCAGTCCTATGACCAAGAACTTAATTTAAGTCCTTTATCACTTTTACTAGTATATAAAGATAATAAAGAGCCATGGGCTTCCCTGGTGCCTCAGAGGTTAAAGCGTCTGCCTGAAATGCAGGAGACCCGGGTTCGATCCCTGGGTCGGGAAGATCCCCTGGAGAAGGAAATAGCAACCCACTCCAGTATTCTTGCCTGGAGAATCCCATGGACCGAGGAGCCTGGTGGGCTACGGTCCACAGGGTCGCAAAGAGTCGGACATGACTGAGCAACTTTACTTTCACTTTCAAAGATAATAAATCTTCTGGTTATAACAAAAGTTTGGAGAGATGATTGGGAGAGGCAAAATAACCGGGGAGGCAGAGCCTAGCAATGGTCCACCAGAGTAACAGGATTTCACAAAGATTCAGCATCTATTGATTAGCACTCGTAGGTATATTACACGAATTACTTTATTGCATCCTCATAACAACACAGATATACAGCTGTATTATCCACAATAGATAGGTGAGCAAGAGGCTCAGAGAAGGCGAGTAACTTGCCCAAAGTCTCACAGCTACTAACACAGCCTGAATCCAAATGCGTATCTTTCTGCCCACAAAATCTATGGAAATGGAAAAAATAAATGATATGGATGTGTTATCCTTATTGTGGTAATCATTTCACAATACATATATATTTCAAGTCCTTATTTTGTACGCCTTAAACAGTGTTGTATGTCAACTATAGCTCAATAAATCTGGAGAATAAAATAAATTGTAAATATGCCATTGTGTGCAATCCATGGGAGTTGCATGCCAGGTTTTGGTGAGAGAGTCAATTCCTAGATAGGTCGATAAGAAGTCCAGGGTCCCAGAGGAGGAGACAGGGGTCTGGAGTTCTCAAGGAGGAGAAAAGGACAGGTATTTTTTCTTTAAGCCCAGAGCTGATGATTGCACAAAAAAACAACTCATCTTGCTCAAGGATATGTTTTTCCTTAAACTCTGTAGGTCAGTCAGTCAGTTCAGTCCCTCAGTCGTGTCTGACTCTTTGCGACCCCGTGAATTGCAGCACACCAGGCCTCCCTGTCCATCACCAGCTCCCAGAGTTCAACCAGACTCACAGCCATTGAGTCAGTGATGCCATCCAGCCATCTCATCCTCTGTCGTCTCCTTCTCCTCCTGCCCCCAATCCCTCCCAGTACCAGTGATTATATAACAACTGTATAAACTCTGTTCAGTTCAGTTCAGTCACTCAATCGTGTCCAACTCTTTGCGACCCCATGAATCGCAGCATGCCAGGCCTCCCTGTCCATCACCAACTCCTGGAGTTCACTCAGACTCACGTCCTTTGAGTCAGTGATGCCATCCAGCCATCTCATCCTCTGTCGTCCCCTTCTCCTCTTGTCCCCAATCCCTCCCAGCATCAGAGTCTTTTCCAATGAGTCAACTCTTCGCATGAGGTGCCCAAAGTACTGGAGTTTCAGCTTCAGCATCATTCCCTCCAAAGAAATCCCATGGCTGATCTCCTTCAAAACGGACTGGTTGGACCTCCTTGCAGTCCAAGGGACTCTCAAGAGTCTTCTCCAACACCACACTTCAAAAGCATCAATTCTTCGGTGCTCAGCCTTCTTAACAGTCCAACTCTCACATCCATACATAACTACTGGAAAAACCATAGCCTTGACTAGATGGACCTTTGTTGGCAAAGTAATGTCTCTGCTTTTGAATATGCTATCTAGGTTGGTCATAACTTTCCTTCCAAGGAGTAAGCATCTTTTAATTTCATGGCTGCAGTCACGATCTGCAGTGATTTTGGAGCCCAAAAAAATAAAGTCTGACACTGTTTCCACTGTTTCCCCATATATTTGCCATGAAGTGATGGGACCGGATGCTATGATCTTCGTTTTCTGAATGTTGAGCTTTAAGCCAACTTTTTCGCTCTCCACTTTCACTTTCATCAAGAGGCTTTTTAGTTCCTCTTCACTTTCTGTCATAACGATGGTGTCATCTGCATATCTGAGGTTATTGATATTTCTCCCGGCAATCTTGATTCCAGCTTGTGCTTCTTCCAGCCCAGCGTTTCTCATGATGTACTCTGCATAGAAGTTAAAGAAGCAGGGTGACAATATACAGCCTTGACGTACTCCTTTTCCTATTTGGAACCAGTCTGTTGTTCCATGTCCAGTTCTAACTGTTGCTTCCTGACCTGCTTACAGGTTTCTCAAGAGGCAGGTCAGGTGGTCTGGTATTCCCAACTCTTTCAGATTTTTCCACAGTTTATTGTGATCCACACAGTCAAAGGCTTTGGCATAGTCAATAAAGCAGAAATAGATGTTTTTCTGTAACTCTCTTGTTTTTTCCATGATCCAGCAGATGTTGGCAATTTGATCTCTGGTTCCTCTGCCTTTTCTAAAACCAGCTTGAACATCAGGAAGTTCACGGTTCACATTATTGCTGAAGCCTGGCTTGGAGAATTTTGAGCATTACTTTACTAGCATGTGAGTTGAGTGCAATTGTGCGGTAGTTTGAGTATTCTTTGGCATTGCCTTTCTTTGGGATTGGAATGAAAACTGACCTTTTCCAAGTCCTGTGGCCACTGCTGAGTTTTCCAGATTTGCTGGCATATTGAGTGCAGCACTTTCACAGCATCATCTTTTAGGATTTGAATAGCTCAACTGGAATTCCATCACCCCCACTAGCTTTGTTCGTAGTGATGCTTTCTAAGGCCCACTTGACTTCACATTCCAGGATGTCTGGCTCTAGGTGAGTGATCACACCATCGTGATTATCTGGGTCATGAAGATCTTTTTTATACAGTTCTTCTGTGTATTCTTGCCACCTCTTCTTAGTATTTTCTGCTTCTGTTAGGTCCATACAATTTCTGTCCTTTATCAAGCCCATCTTTGCATGAAATGTTCCCTTGGTATCTCTAATTTTTTGAAGAGATCTCTAGTCTTTCCCATTCTGTTGTTCTGCTCTATTTCTTTGCATTGATCACTGAGGAAGGCTTTCTTATCTCTTCTTGCTATTCTTTGGAACTCTGCATTCAGATGCTTATATCTTTCCTTTTCTCCTTTGCTTTTCACTTCTCTTCTTTTCACAGCTATTTGTAAGGCCTCCCCAGAGAGCCATTTTGCTTTTTTGCATTTCTTTTCCATGGGGATGGTCTTGATCCCTGTCTCCTATACAATGTCACGAACCTCAGTCCATAGTTCATCAGGCACTCTATCTATCAGATCTAGGCCCTTAAATCTATTTCTCACATCCACTGTATAATCATAAGGGATTTGATTTAGGTCATACCTGAATGGTCTAGTGATTTTCCCTACTTTCTTTGATTTAAGTCTGAATTTGGCAATAAGGAGTTCATGATCTGAGCCACAGTCAGCTTCTGGTCTTGTTTTGGTTGAGTGTATAGATCTTCTCCACCTTTGGCTGCAAAGAATATAATCAATCTGATTTCAGTGTTGACCATCTGGTGATGTCCATGTATAGAGTCTTCTCTTGTGTTGTTGGAAGAGGGTGTTTGCTATGACCAGTGCATTTTCTTAGCAAAACTCTATTAGTCTTTGCCCTGCTTCATTCCGTATTCCAAGGCCAAATTTGCCTGTTACTCCAGGGGTTTCTTGACTTCCTGCTTTTGCATTCCAGTTCCCTATAATGAAAAGGACATCTTTTTTGGGTGTTAGTTCTAAAAGGTCTTGTAGGTCTTCATAGAACCGTTCAACTTCAGCTTCTTCAGCATTACTGGTTGGGGCATAGACTTGGATTACTGTGATATTAAATGGTTTGCCTTGGAAACGAACAGAGATCATTCTGTTGTTTTTGAGATTGCATCCAAGTACTGCATTTTGGACTCTTTTGTTGACCATGATGGCTACTCCATTTCTTCTGAGGGATTCCTGCCCGCAGTAGTAGATATAATGGTCATCTGAGTTAAATTCACCCATTCTAGTCCATTTTAGTTTGCTGATTCCTAGAATGTCTACATTCACTCTTGCCATCTCTTGTTTGACCACTTCCAATTTGCCTTGATTCATGGACCTGACATTCCAGGTTCCTATGCAATATTGCTCTTTACAGCATCGGACCTTGCTTCTATCACCAGTCACATCCACAACTGGGTATTCTTTTTGCTTTGGCTCCATCCCTTCTTTCTTTCTGGAGTTATTTCTCCACTGATCTCCAGTAGCATATTGGGCCCCTACTGACCTGGGGAGTTCCTCTTTCAGTATCCTATCATTTTGCCTTTTCATACTGTTCATGGGGTTCTCAAGGCAAGAATACTGAAGTGGTTTGCCATTCCCTTTTCCAGTGGACCACATTCTGTCAGATCTCTCCACCATGACCTGCCTGTCTTGGGTTGCCCCACAGGCATGGCTTAGTTTCATTGAGTTAGACAAGGCTGTGGTCCTAGTGTGATTAGATTGACTAGTTTTCTGTGAGTATGGTTTCAGTGTGTCTGCCCTCTGATGCCCTCTTGCAACACCTACCGTCTTACTTGGGTTTCTCTTACCTTGGGCGTGGGGTATCTCTTCTCAACTGCTCCAGCAAAGTGCAGCTGCTGCTCCTTACCTTGGACAAGGGGTATCTCCTCACCGCCGCCCCCTCCTGACCTTCAACGTGGGATAGCTCCTCTAGGCCCTCCTGCGCCCGTGCAGCCACTGCTCTTTGTACCAGTGATTATATAACCAGAGATTTTATAAACTCTGTACCAGTGATTATATAACAACAAAGTATCCCGCTTGAGAACATGTTTCTCTCCTTTTTAAGAACCTTCTGACTAACCCTGTCATCTTAAAATGTATATTATGGGAGTGGGTCTGGTAAGATCTTTCTATTCTTAGTTCTAATCCCATTATCTTAAACTGTATGTTGTGGGAGTGGGTCTGGTGAGACCTTTCTATTGTTGGAATTTCTTTGGTGGCTCAAACATCTACCTGGTGGTAAAGCATCTGCTTGAAGTGTGGGAGACCCAGGTTTGATCCCTGGGTCAGGAAGATCCGCTGGAGAAGGAAATGGCAACCCACTCCAGTATTCTTGCTTGGAAAATCCCCATGGACAGAGGAGCCGTTTGGGCTACAGTCCCTGGTGTCACAAAGAGTGGTACACGACTGAGCAAATTCACTTTCACTTTCACTGTCTATTGTTAGTTCTAATCTTGTTGATTTAAGATGTATGTTGTGGGAATGGCCTGGTAAAAGTATATAAGGCCTTGATAAGACTAGGGACTCAATGGACATGAGTTTGAGCAAGCTTCGGGAGTTGGTGAAGGACAGGGAAGCCTAGACTGCTGCAGTCCATGGGGTCGCGAAGAGTCGGACTGAGCGACTGAACTGAAGACTAGTGATGGGGGCACTCTCCGTCCCCCTTCTGATGTCTATGTCAAAAGCTTTGTCCCTTTTTGTACTTTAAAAGTCTGCTTGAGTGATCTTGAGTGATCAAGTCTGGTCCCTGGTCCTGAAGCTAAATCTTCAGAGATCACAAATCCAACATCGTTCACTGTAAGCTATCAATGGGCAGAATGTAATTTTCATTTGGGTTGGGGAGGAGGGTAAGCAAAGGTACAGGGCATTTAAATGGTACATTTCAATTGTCTGCACAAGAACACCATTAAACAGCCAGTTCTAGGGGCCCTGTTACTGAACACAAGTCCGTGTGCCCCCTGTGCGTGTAGGGAGGCCAAATAAACCAAAGCAGTCTGGAGCACAGAAGGGTTTGCTACAGGGCCAAGCAAGGACAATGGGTGGTTCATGATCAAAACTCCCAAACTCCCCAGTGTTTTGTGGGGAAAAGTTTATACAGGCAAAATTTGGGGTGAGGACTCCTGAGTGTGTGGCTTTCTTCTGATCGGTCAGCGGTGAGGTAACAGGGTGGTTCTCCAGGAATTTCGCACTCCAACTCAAAGAGCTATGTACAAGCACTCATTTTATGGAGAATGGAAAGCGTTGACTAAGCTGGAGAACACAGATAGACCCAGGAAAAGCACAGATGGCTGAAGTTCACGTGTAATCCAAATATGGCCTCTCAGTCAATTGCTTCAATCCTTACCAAGCATCTTCTCCAAGACCCTAAGTTCTTAATAGACTTGTTTGAGTTTTCTTTTTAATCTAATATTTGGGGATAACAAACACTGAAATGAAAAGAAAGTACATATAGTAATGAATGGGACTGGATAGTCTAATCCATAAACCGGACTGAATGCTGGGGTGTTAGCTATAAATACTGTGTTGTAATTGTGTGTCTCCATCTGGGAGATTTATATTGACAGTCGTGAAGTGTGACAGGGGAGATGTACTCTGCACCTGTTTTGCTTCCTCCTTGGATTTGCTCTTTAATAATAAAGTTTATAAAATTCAAGATAACCAGTGACACAGAATCACAGAAGGCACAAGTACGATGGGTAGGTGCAAATTTTAAGCAATTGAGACTTCATTGGAAGCAAACCTTTATTAGATCAGAGCATTTCTTGGAATCACAGGTGTGCTATCAAGATTTGCCATAATTGATTCTGGGAATCTTGGGGTCACTTCCTCTACTATTGTTAGGAAAAAACACCCACACAAGAAATCAATATGGTCAAGCAGAACATCTACAGAACGGCTTCACTTATTCATCTCTTCTTGGGAAATAGCTTATTGTTAAATCACAGGAATACTTTGCTCTTTTGAGTGCCAACCCTACCTTTATATCAGCTGACCTGAGAAAATAATTGGACAAAAAAGTCTTCAAATACATAATGGAAGTTGACTGACTCATGTGAAGACAAACATGTAAGAAAATAGAATTCCCTAAATATACCTATTCTACTATTTTGCTATGGTCCATGTTCCTGCCTCAGTTCTCTACTCTCACTGGTATCTCTAAACACCTCCCGTTTGCTGCTAATTTCAGTCATTCGTTATAATCACTCTGCTTATTTCATTTGTATGAAATATGTTCATTTAATTCATTTGTTACACATCTTGTTCATTTATTTATTATACACTTTTCTGTTCATTTTATTCATTCATTACACACATCCCTGTTCATTTTTTCAACGTGTATACACGTGCTAAGTTGCTTCAGTCGTGTCCGACTCTTTGCAACCCTGTGGACTGTAGCCCACCAGGCTCCTCTGTCCGTGGGGATTCTCCAGGCAAGAATACTGGAGTAGGTTGCCAGCCCCACCTCCAGGGGATCTTCCCAACCCAGGGAAGAAACCTGCTTCTCTTGCATCTCCTGCATTAGCAGGCAGTTTCTTTACCACTAGTGCCACCTGGGAACACAACCCTGCTTATTCCATTCATTTGTCATACATCTCCCTGCTCATCACATCCACTTATCAAAACCCTCCATCCTGTCCCACTAGGTAGTCATGCCAGGAGACGGCTGGATCCATGGGAATAAACGCATCAGTAGAGAAGCAGCAGCATGTGCACTCTCCCTTCTGCACACGTGTGAACAAATGTGGGAAAACCTCAATCAAATCCAGGCTGCTGTCACTACCCAAGGACCTGGCCTGAACTGCAAAAGGGTGAAGGTACGCCAGTCTGAATTGACAAATGGGTCTGGGCTCCATGTCAGAAAAATCAGTAGCAATTACAACCCCCAGGGGACCGGTGAGACCTCAGTAAGCATGTGAGGTTGCCTGGCTCACCGTCTGGAACCGAGGACCGCTGCTTGAGTCCCTTTCCCCAGAATGGTGGTGGGTAATTAGGTGTTTGGGGGAAGGAGGAGTTAGCAGAAAGATGGTGTCATAGGATCTGGGCAAGATGGAAAGATCCTGTGAAATGGGAACAAAAAAAGCTGTGGCCTCAGCTTTATTAGAAACTTGTACTCCTAGATATTCAATTTGACATAGGAGATAACCAGGTGGACCCCCACAGCCAAGCCTCCATATGACTCGGCTCAGTGTATTTTCAGTGGCTTGTTGAGGACAAGATCTGTGTCTTATTCCTCCTCATACAAGCCTCCGGACCTCTCACTATGCATTGAAATTAGCCAACATGTCACAGGTGATATTTGAATAATTAGTTCAGACAGTGAATTTTAACCTATCAAGGTTTTGTTGTTGTTGTTTTGTTTGGGGCTTTTTTGCTTGTTTACATGTTGTTACTGTCTTGGCCGTGCCATGCAGCATGAAGGGCCTTATTTCCCCAACCAGGGATCGACCCTAAGCCCCCTGCATTGGAAGCTTGGAGTCTTAACCACTGGGCTGTCAGGGAAGCCCCCTAACCTATTAATTTTATCACTTATGTTTTTCTTTTAGTTCTTTCATTGAGTTAGATACTGATTTAGATTTTCAAGTACTTGCACAGCTTTAAATGGCCTGTGTCTTTGCCTCCTTCCGCAGGTCAAAAGAAGTCAGAATGGATTCATGAGCTGCAGTTTCTTTAACCCACATATCCTATGAAAACCACATCCAGAACATATCCCATCCCAACCTACAGAGTGCCCTGAAGGCTTCATCAAGAGACCTCTCCAGTATCCAGTGTCACTCAAGGTGGGTCAACATCCACCCTCTCCCGTGGGGCGGACAGGGCACTGCTTCAGCAAAAATGTAAGAGATTGTCTTTTCTTTTTCTTTCTTTGGCATTTTCCAGGCAAGCGGGTCTCTGGAGAGAATATTTTAGGTAAACATTCCCAAAACATAATTATTCCTACAGAGTTTATCTAAAAGCTCTTATCTCATTTGCATTTACTTAAAGTTTCATCATATCAAGGTATTTTCCTTGCTGATATATTCGCAACAGATAGGTCTTATTTGACCTCAACAGAAATATTATACGTAACATGGATGACTCTGAAGACATGTCTATATTAATCAAAGCCAGCTTCAGTACCAGTTATTGACTCAGTACTGAATATTTCCCAGATCATATGAGCCCGAAATTCATTCTGACCAACTTTCTAAATATTTAGATTTAATGTGTAAGCACTTAATTTTAATTCCATTAAATAGAGTTCATTTGCAAGTTAATTTTTACATAAAGACAGAACCAGAGATCTCAATTTTTCTGCTAGAGTTTAAAAAATCCTCCCCCCCTCCCTCATCCCCACTTTTTTCTCCTTCAGTCTCAGGAATAGTCTGGATAAGTGTTCCTGAGAGCCCAGGTAGAACATTTGCATCTCAAGGCACTAGGGGAGAGAAATATCAATTCCTTTCATTCCTGAGAGCATAACTAAAGATCTCCCAGTTTTTCAAAAAATACCCTAAGGGACTGTAAGATGGAACAGAGCTTAACTCAGCCATACTTAATTAGTCACGGCCAAACAGCAGACCAATGCGGTGCAGAAATGTCTTTCAGGGTCCTGCAATTCCCTAGCCCCATAAAAGGAGATTCCCAGCTAATGCCCCACAAGTTCAAAAGGGGAGAATCCCCATTAAAGACCCACCAGAGAGGAAGCTCTTGCCTGGAGAATCCCAGGGACAGGGGAGCCTGGTGGGCTGCCGTCTATGGGATCGCACAGAGTCGGACACGACTGAAGTGACTTAGCAGTAGCAGCAGAGATGAAGCTGAAGGAATGACTGCTGCTCATCCAAAAGGGAAAATCCCAACCACTCTCTGCCACAGGTGAAACTGACAGTGGCATCACACGCAAGGCCTGTTAGCCACCACGTGCCTCTCAGCCAGCCAAAGCGAACACTAACAGGCAAGCAACAAACGCGGTCCCGCAAACGAAAGTCGGACCAGGTGTACCCTAAAAATTCCACCTCCACTCCCAGACTGCTGCTGCTACTGCTAAGCCATTTCAGTCGTGTCCGACTCTATGCGACCCCATAGACGGCAGCCCACCAGGCTCCCCTGTCCCTGGGATTCTCCAGGCAAGAACACTGGAGTGGGTTGCCATTTCCTTCTCCAATGCATGAAAGTGAAAAGTGAAAGGGAAGTTGCTCAGTCATGTCCAACTCTTAGCGACCCCATGGACTACAGCCCACCAGGCTCCTCCGTCCATGGGATTTTCCACTCCCAGACAGGACCTCCAAACAGACTGGCACAGTTCTTAAAAGAGAAGAACCCAGAATTGGCTCTCGGAGCCCATAGCATCACGACTCAAGGGACATGAATATCTCGGGGAGATAGTGGTGGGCAGAGGAGCCTGGTATGCGGCAGTCCCTGAGGTCACAAAGAGTCAGATACAACTGAGCAACCGAACAACAACAATGACGAGCCCATAGTGGTTTAATTCCCACAACCAAAGTAGCCTACAGGAAGTGGGTAGAATTCCCAGGCAGCGCAAAACTGGAGCGACTTACCCCTAGGACATCCAGTGGGAGTAGCTCAAGGCATCTCCTGTGCTGGGGCGGCCAGAGCCTGTCCCAGAGAGTCCCTCCTGGCTCCAGGAGCTAAAGGAGCTTCAGCAGCTGCTGGAAATCAGCGAAGGGACTGCCCCTGACCGGGGTCGGCCTGGCCCAGGCAAAAGCTCTTTGGATGGCTCCCTGTAATTGTTACCAAACAAAAGTGAGCCCATTGTTTTCATCTGTTAAATGGAAACATAACTGTCCTGAGTGGATCACAGATTTCCAGAGAGGAACAAAAAAGATAAGACTCATTACTGAACACTTGCTGTGTGTCAGGCACTGTTCTAAGGGTGTCCAGGTTCTCAAAACCCTAGGGAGCAAGTAGGCTCTTTTACTCTTCCTCTTAGCAATGTAAATGAGGCACAAAAAGCTTCAGTAACCAGCAGAGTCAGGAGTGAATGTAACCAGTGTGTCTTTGCAGACAGAGGTGGCTTGAGCACTGCACTGAACCGCCTTATGTCAATGGGAATAATTCAAACAGAAGTGAAAGTGAAACTGAAGGTCACTCAGTCCTATCAGACTCTTTGCGACCCCATGGACGTATACAGTCCGAGAAATTCTCCAGGCCAGAATACTGGAGTGGGTAGCCTTTCCCTCCTCCAGGGGATCTTTCCAACTCAGGAATTGACTGGGGTCTCCTGCATGGCAGGCAGATTCTTTACCAGCTGAGCTATGAGGGAAGTCCTCCCTAGATATAAACTGTGCAAAGAAAGGTATTCAGAGAAAAGAGAAGGGCACTGCCAGAGGAAGGGACACCTGCCACAACCCCAGAGCAGGGTACTTTAAAAGACAAAAAACAGAGTGGGGAGGGCCCAGCAGCCCAGCAGCTGGAGATCCATCCCACATCTGTGACACCAGCGTTATTCCATATGGCCAGATCCCTGGGTGGTGAGTGGGTAACCTCGAGTGTGAGCCACCCCAGAGACCTAGAGTGTCCTCTCTGATGAAAAAGGGTCCTGTGACAGAGATACGGGGAAGATAAGAGGGGAATAAGGATACATATGCTATGTATTTCGGGCTGCAGTATCTTGCTCCTCAGTGAAAAATGTGGCACTTACTCACTGAAGCTGAAACACTTTTAAAGTCATAGCAGGGAGATACTGCTAGAAAACACAGAAATCGACATTTTCTCATGGTCCAGCTCATTCTCTATTAAGCAAATAATTTCAGGAGACGCCTGAGGCCTCAGGGCAGATAAAATTATTGTTTCTGCTTATCTTGATTTCAGGCTTTTTACTATGGCATTGGGGTATGTGAGTGTGTGTGCATATGTGTGTGTGTGTGTGTGTGTGTGTATTTTGCTACAGAAAGGCTCCTTGTCCTTCTAAACAATCAGAAGTCACATTTTGCCTGCAAATTTATGAAGAAACCCTTGCTTGTCACCATTACATACATAAAATATAAACACCATTGGCTGAAGCCTGGCTAAGACCTTTGCAGACATTATGGTAGAGAAGTAGAAGAATGCTGCCAGCTGGGCATGATTTACAGCGCTTTACAGGAAATAAACAGAGCTGTCCGTAGCCCTGGCCGAGGCACTGAGCCTGCTGTTTTGACTGATGATCTTGCATTTTGTGTCATGATACTGAAACCCTGAGGTGCCATTGTTCCTGTGTGGCGGGCCGGCAGGCTGAGGCTCCAGAATGGAAAGCAGCCATTCATGGTGTGCAAGGCTCTGAGGCTGGCATCCTGGTTGGACTGCACTGGCTAAATAGACATCTGTGTTCCTTAAGTCTCTCTAAGACTCGTTTTCCTCCTCAGTAACACGGACTATTGACCGTTCCTCACAGCAGAGCATCTCAGACTGTCAGGAGCACACACATCACCTGGGACCTCAGTGAAATGCAGGCTCAGATTCAGGGCGGGACCGAGAGGCTGAGTTTCTCACAAGCTCCCACTGACGCCCAAACTGATGGTCTGCAAACCACATTTGAAGGAGTAAGCTGTACTGGGTTTTTGAGACTTAACTGAGATAATGCACAGCAAGTTCTCAGCACAGTACCTGGCACATAACAAGCATTCAGTAACTATGAGGTGACATTGTTATTATTGTCAACTCTAAATTATTGGGCAGTTCAAAGGGACTAATTGAATATTCTGTAAGATCCTATTTAAAACATCCTGGAGATTACTTGAAAGAACATGGTTATTGTCACCATAGCTGGTATAATAACAGAGCATTAGAGTTAAGGTCGCAAGATCTGGATCTGGATCCCAGATCTTGGACAAGTCTTGAAACCTCTGTAAGATCTTTTAGGATAATAATAATGACCATCCTCTGGCCACCTGATGCAAAGAGCTGACTCATTGAAAAAGACCCAGATGCTGGGAAAGATTGAGGGCAGGAGGAGAAGGGGATGACAGATGATGACATGGTTGGATGACATCACTGACTCAGTGGACATGAGTTTGAGCGAACTTCGGGAGATGGTGAAGGACCGGGAAGCCTGGTGTGCTGCAGTCCATGGGGTCACAAAGAGTCGGACACGACTGAGAGACTGAACAAAAACAGCAACAACAAACCATTCTACTTTTTGTTAGAGCTGTTGTTGCTAATTCAATGCAATAATATTACATATGGGAAAGTTCTCAAAAATAAGCACTCAAGTATTGTGTATGCAATGCAGTAGGTGAGATGAGTCCTTCTTTGCAGGTGTAAACATTTTCTAGTCACTCTCCTTTACTGACCCACCTCCTTGCCCCCACCAAGAGCTGTCAGAACAGTTCAGTTCAGTTCAATCGCTCAGTCATATTCGACTCTTTGAGACCCCATGAATTGCAGCACACCAGACCTCCCTGTCCATCACCAACTCCCAGAGTTCACCCAAACTCATGTCCATTGAGTTGGTGATGCCATCCAACCATCTTATCCTCTGTCATCACCTTCTCCTCCTGCCCCCAATCCCTCCCAGCATCAGGGTCTTTTCCAATGAGTCAGCTCTTCACATCAGGTGGCCAAAGTATTGGAGTTTCAGCTTCAACATCAGTCCTTCCAATGAACACCCAGGACTGATCTCCTTTAGGATGGACTGGTTGGATCTCTTTGCAGTCCAAGGGACTCTCAAGAGTCTTCTCCAACACCACAGTTCAAAAGCATCAATTCTTTGGCACTCAGCTTTCTTTACAGTCCAACTCTCACATCCATACATGACTACTGGAAAAACCATAGCCTTGACTACATGGACCTTTGTTGACAAAGTAATGTCTCTACTTTTTAATATGCTATCTAGGTTGGTCATAACTTTCCTTCCAAGGAGTAAGCATCTTTTAATTTCATGGCTGCAATCACCATCTGCAGTGATTTGGGAGCCCCAAAAAATAAAGTCTGACACTGTTTCCACTGTTTCCCCATCTACTTGCCAGTAAGTGATGGGACCAGATGCCATGATCTTTGTTTTCTGAATGTTGAGCTTTAAGCCAACTTTTTCACTCCCCTCTTTCACTTTCATCAAGAGGCTTTTTAGTTCCTCTTCACTTTCTGCCATAAGGGTGGTGTCATCTGCATATCTGAGGTTATTGATATTTCTCCCGGCAATCTTGATTCCAGCTTGTGCTTCTTCCAGCCCAGCGTTTCTCATGATGTGCTGTGCATATAAGTTAAATAATTTGGGTGACAATATACAGCCTTGACGTACTCCTTTTCCTATTTGGAACCAGTCTGTTGTTCCATGTCCAGTTCTAACTGTTGCTTTCTGACCTGCAAACAGGTTTCTTAAGAGGCAGTCAGGTGGTCCAGTATTTCATCTCTTTCAGAATTTTCCACAGTTTATTTTCCACAGTTTATTGTCAGAACAGCTGATGTTCTGGTGGGAGAAATAGGTTCAAGATATTTTAAATGTTGCTGCTTCTCCACTTGCCTAAGGTCATAGAAAAAGTGAAGGGGAGCCTTTAGAAGAGGAAGTTGTAGAGCAGAGATATTATAAAAGCCTAGGGGCTGACTGTGAGCCCACACTATGCTATTTTCTATAAGTCACACAACAGTTGGCTTATTCTTAAGGGTGACAAATACTGAAAGAGCGATCTCACATCTCGCTCCCAGAGGGATAAGACCTGGAGAGCCAAATTCAGGCTGAGGTCTGGGAGAGGCAACCTACCCAGAAGAACCTCTTGCTGGTTTCCATTTAGGTTTTAGACTCCCCATGCAGTCTGAAGCCAACACTGCAGCTAGCAATGACATGTGACTGCAGCTTCAGGGCTGGCCTGTGGTCTGTGGGGGACCCTCAGGAATCAGCAGTCACAGTCAGATGGATGGATTTTTCAAGGTTTCTAGGGTACTTCCCATGCTATTATGTTTCCATCAAACATGGCAGGCAATCTAGAAGAAAGGCCATCAGTTCAGTTCAGTCGCTCAGTCGTATCCGACTCTTTGCGACCCCATGAATTGCAGCATGCCAGGCCTCCCTGTCCATCACCAACTCCTGGAGTTCCCTCAGACTCACATCTATCGAGTCAGTGATGCCATCCAGCCATCTCATCCTCTGTCATCCCCTTCTCCTCCTGCCCCCAATCCCTCCCAGCATCAGAGTCTTTTCCAATGAGTCAACTCTTCGCATGACATAGCCACAGGATTGGAGTTTCAGCTTTAGCATCAGTCCTTCCAAAGAACACCCAGGACTGATCTTTTTTAGAATGGACTGGTTGGATCTCCTTGCAGTCCAAGGGACTCTCAAGAGTCTTCTCCAACACCACAGTTCAAAAGCATCAGTTCTTCGGTGCTCAGCCTTCTTCACAGTCCAACTTTCACATCCATCCATGACCGCTGGAAAAACCATAGCCTTGACTAGACAGACCTTTGTTGGCAAAGTAATGTCTCTGCTTTTGAATATGCTATCTAGGTTGGTCATAACTTTCCTTCCAAGGAGTAAGCGTCTTTTAATTTCAATGGCTGCAATCACTAGAAAGGCCATATTTACTAGTAAACTGGTTGACAGTTTTCTAAAACAGAATGGGCCACCTGCAAATGAATGGATATCTGAAATGAAATTATATGATTGTTGGTGCTACAGCAAAATGGAGCAAAGAAATCAGTAAGAGCACTGCAGATGTAAAAATGGGTTCAGATTCCAGCATATATCACTAATTAGTTGTAGTAAAACCTAATGATTAAACACATGGCCTGGTTGTATATGGACTTCCCAGGTGGCGCTAGTGGTAAAGAACCCACTTGCCTATGCAGGAGACATGAGACTTGGGTTCGATCTCCTGGAGGAGGGCACAGCAACTCACTCCAGTATTTTTGTCTGGAGAATCCCATGGACAAAGGAGTCTGGTAGGTTACAGTCCATAGTGTTGCAAAGAGTTGGAAGCAACTTAGCAATTTAGCACACATGCACAAAATAACAGAATCTACCTCATAGGGTTGTTGTTTGGATTGAATGAGTTAATGTGTGAAAGTGCTTGGAATAATAAGTACACAGTAAGTAGCCCCAAACTGAGCTATTATTATTGTATGACCTAAGCAAATCAATGGATCTCTCTGTGTCACCTTCTCAACAGTGACAGAATAAGTACATTCTAAAGGTCCAGAGAAACAGTGTCTATGGAGGTATTCTGGAAAGTTCAAAGAGCTAGATAAATCAGGAAACTATAGAATTTTTATTATTACAAAGGGAATTTTCATTTTGTGCCTCACTTCTAGTTTGGTAAATGGGAGCCTCTGTGTACATTGTCTCTAGGGTGAACATTCTATGAATTCTCTAAATGTCTGACGTTTCCTCTAGCATCTCGACCTGCCAAGAGCTTTCATTCCAACGCATCCAGAGGTCATTGAGGGGAGGAGTTAATTAATATAAATTTGAAAAGAATATGAACTCTAAGGTTAACCCACTGCTTAGATCGGGAACAAATTTGTGATAAAATAAAATCCCTCCCAAAAGTCTAACTCCTATTTTTAATAAATTTTCTTTATCATTTGCTCAAGTCCAGATCCTTGGCAGGGCCCAGATAAGAAGACTATGGAGTGTAGGCTTTGGATCTGCACTAGCCCTTGAAGTCACATATTTATGAGAGAGTGATCCTGAGTTGGCTGAGAGGACATACCAATGTCCTTGATGTAGGAACATGATCCTGTGGACCCACTCTGAGCATGCAGTGGTGATGGATTTCTAACCACTTCTCCCACACTGGGGAGCCTCCCTAAAGCCATCAAATAATACTTGGAGGCCTCCCAGAGGCAATCTGGGTATGGCCACAGTTTCTTGACAAGGAGGAAATCCAGCCTTTTATAGTCTAATATAATCTAATGAAGGGCTTCCCTGGTGGCTCAGATGGTAAAGAATCTACCTGCAATGCGAGAGACCCAGGTTTGATTCCTGGTTTGGGATGATCCCCTGGAGGAGGGAATGGCAACTCACTCTAGTATTCTTGTCAGAAAAATTCCATGGACAGAGGAGCTTGGTGGGCTGCAGTCCCTGGGGGTCACAAAGAATTGGATGCAGCTGAGAACATAGTCTAATACAATCTAGTCTAATTGCAAATGTGACACACCATCCCTTCCTTCTGCCCGATGCTGTTGGCCACAAAACCAACCTACAGTAAAATGTGGGGAGTGACAAGACAAGGGGGTACATACCAGGAGATGGGAAACTTTGGGGTCACCTTAGAGACATGATAGGGATATCAAGCAGAATTAATACGTTAATATGTGTAAACATCTGAGAACAGTATCAGTACTCAGCATAAGCACTCAGTAAAATGTTGGCTGTCATCACCGTGGTGGTTGTATGCATGTTGCTGCTATTGTTGAGAGCAGGAACAGCTCAGCCCTTGCCCATAAAACTGAAACACTTGCCACATTGCCCAGAAATTCAGCCCCACCCCGACCTCACTAACAACTTGCTCTAACCAGTCTACATACATGATTCTTTTTCTGCAATTGGCCCCTCGGTTTCTTTCTTTACTTTTCAAAAAGATGTTTACCAAGGATCAAAATTGGCACACAAGCCTTAAAAAGAAGCCCTCCCCACCACTCAGCTGACCATCTGGGAGGTTCCCAGGTGCAAATATCAGAATATTAAGAACAGACATGTAGGATTTTAATTATCTCACATATTATAACTAGAAGTCTAAATAAAGCTGGTGCCAGAGCTGATCTAGGGGCTTAGCTGTGTCATCAAGGACTCAAAACTGCTCCACATTTACCTCCTGTCATTCTTGGTGCATGAGTGACACGTCCCTTCATGATGAAATGAAGCAGGACCCTATGGTTCTTGCTCCTCCCCCATGTCCTCACCCTGCCTTTTGTCTGTGGAAAAACTTTAGCCAAAGGGTAAGTTTAATCAAAGAAGTGAAAAAAATGCAGAAAAAAAGGAAAGCCATCAAAAGAAACCAAATAATAATAATGTAGTCATAAAGCATAGTCAGGACATTTAGTTCCTTCTCAAGGGCTATGGATAATATTCTGAGCCATTTCCTGTGAACTGTGTTATAGATACTGAAACCTGCATTAGGTAGGAGAAGTTAGCTACATGATGACCAGACTATAGCCATGACATAAGCTGCTACAATTTCAAGAATTGGTCTCAGGGAAATGGGAACAAAACAACCCTAGAACTGAAGATTAACTGTATCTAAAACAACAAAAATGATGCTGGTCAGACCAGTGATGACCAATTTCAAGATGACTATTAAAGCTGACTGTGCTGTTTCTGTGTGCAGCCTCTTCCCTCTGTCTATTAAAACTCTTGCTCACTGATTGTTGGAGTTGGGTGGGATAGAGTTGGCCTTTGGACAGGCACCTGCCCTCCCCCCACAACAGTTGCCAGGATGCAAAATAAAGCAAACTTTCCTTTCCACTAACCTTGCCTTTCTATTGACTTTTGAGTAGCAAGAAACTAGACCCCACTTTTGGTTACGATGACAGCAGGAGGGCTAAAACAGGCTTAATTTCAAGGCAGTTCAAAGGCAGAAAGTGGGCAAGGAGGCATGGATGTTGAGAGAAATTTCCTGACATGTATCTGTTTTGTACAATTTTTTTTTTTTTTTTAATTTAAGAGGAAAGTTTTTCCCAGAAACATCCCGGCAGATTTCCATTTGCAATGGCAACCCACTCCAGTACTCTTGCCTGGAAAATCCCATGGACGGAGAGCCTGGAGGGCTGCAGTCCATGGGGTCGCTAAGAGTCAGGCACGACTGAGCGACTTCACTTTCACTTTTCACTTTCATGCATTGGAGAAGGAAATGGCAACCCACTCCAGTGTTCTTGCCTGGAGAATCCCAGGGATGAGGGAGCCTGGCGAGCTGCCATCTATGGGGTCGCACAGAGTCGTACATGACTGAAGAGACTTAGCAGCAGCAGCAGCAGCTGTAAACTGGCTGTATGCCCACCCCTAGCTGCAAGGGAGGTTGGGAAATAACCTGATATTCTTTGCGATGGTGACCCTGAAATAGCCATCAAGGAAGAACGGGAGGGGAGTGGCTGTTGGGAAGGTAACCCAGAGACTCTTCCATGCCCCCTCAGGCAGATTCTCTTATTTGAAAAACTCTACTGTCATCCTTTCTACCTAGATTAGAAATATGCATGAACCAGGAAGGCTGTGAGCAGAGCAATTCATCTCAAATCGATTAAGTCTTATTTACCTGACATAATCCAGAAATAAAGTGCTGCACAGAACCAAATTTGCTGAGAAGTTTTCTCCCAAAGTGCTTTCATTTACTGTATTTTAACCATTCTTAGGACAATTTCTACTGAGACGCTTTATTTCTATCTTATCTGATAACGTGTCTCTATTTAATTTAAGACAATAAACGGCCAGGATGCCATTATGGGCATAATAAATGGACTATTTCCTGCCATCTCAGTAAACAAACAATGTCACAGTCATCAGTGATTGCAGCCACAGCCAATGGTGAGCTGGTGAGCCCTGAGAAAACTCAGGAAGGAAAAGAACACCTGCCATCTACTGTAGCCACTCCCTACGGTGAGCCCAGGAGAAACCCAGGATGTGAAAACACAGGATACTGGCCTCAGCTGAGGCACATACCAAAGGAATGATTTCAGTGAGTCCAGACTCTTGAACCTTCCTATACTTAGAAAAGTGCTGCATTCCTTAAGATTTCTAGTTTCTTTAATTAGCAATAATCTTCTGTTCCTATTGCTGCTAAGTCACTTCAGTCATGTCCGACTCTGTGCGACCCCATAGACAGCATCCCACCAGGCTCCCCCGTCCCTGGGACTCTCCAGGCAAGAACACTGGAGTGGGTTGCCATTTCCTTCTCCAATTCATGAAAGTGAAAGGTGAAAGTGAAGTCGCTCAGTCATATCCGACTCTTAGCGACCCCATGGACTGCAGCCTACCAGGCTCCTCCATCCATGGGATTTTCCAGGCAAGAGTACTGGAGTGGGGTGCCATTGCCTTCTCCATCTGTTCCTATTACCTGCCCTTTATTGCAAAACTCCTATATATCATAGCTCCCCCCTAGCCTCCTCAAAACAATTCTCTCAGGGTTACAAGAGAAGTCTTGTAGTCCTAAAGGCTTGAAGTCCTAAAATTTTCCACCAGAGAAAGCATAACTCTCCACCTTTGGGGCTTCCCAGGTGATGCCAGTGGTAAAGAACCCAATGCAGGAGACACGAGAGATGCAGTTCTGATCCCTGGGTTGGGAAGATCCCCTGGAGAAGGGCATGGCAATCCACTCCAGTATTCTTGCCTGGAGAATCCCATGGACAGAGAAGCCTGGCAGGCTACAGTCCATGCAGTTTCAAAGAGTCGGACACAACTGAAGCTACTTCACACACACACTCAACCTTTAGGTCGTGCATATTTTTAAATCAACGGCCTCGACTGTTATCCTATGTGTAAACATTCAAATGCTCCATGGGGGCTCCATGTGCTCCATTTTACTCAACTTGCTCCAGGTAAGATACACTGTATGTGCCTCAATATACCTGCAGCTCTTTGTGGAAATACCTACAACCTTGAAGTCAGCCATTTTCTCTACCATCATTTCTATCTCCCCAGAACTTCTAATGTCAGTTGCTGCTACTGACATTAATCATACTTTGTACTTTGTACTTTAATAACAACTTAGGACTGCAGGGATGATGTCCAGGAGGAAGCCAGACAAGTCTGGGGCATCCCTCAGGTACACGGTCATAAGGAGGCTGCCTCAAAGACCAGCTCTGAAACAAGAACTCCAGGAGATGTGCTCAGCCAGACCTTCACTGGTTCTGGAGAAGGTTGGAGACAACAAGGTTCTTTACTCCAGAAAACTGAGATGGGCTAAGACAGATCATATCCTGACCAGATAAACTGACATTTTGATGGATGGGGGAGGAATGTGGTCTGGAAGCATGGAGCCCTGCACTGGAGGCAATTCAGCAGGATCACCCCTGCTGTGAGGCATCTAGGTGGAGGAGTGCAGGGGTGCTGTCCAAGGTGGGACCTTGAGTTGCCTGCAGGATGCTGACGGGACCAGGAACCTACACCCAGACCTCTTGCACTGTGGGGCTCAGGTCCATGCTTGGAAATTGCTCCCAAAGTTTGAAATGACCCCACATATTCTCATGTATTCAAGTGGGGCAATGATTCAGTATGGAGAAGTCTGATGACTTTCAGGGTTGTATCAGACTTTACCATCAACCAGCTGAATCATTCTTCCTACGTATGTCTCTGGCTTCTACTTATGAAAATTAACTAGCCAAGGCTTGTTAGTAACTAGATGATTTAGCAGGACAGTAGTTAGACTTCCTGGACTTTCTGAGCCTGGATTTAACTCCCTGGGCTGCATCAAAAAACTTCCCCCTTGGCAGGTTGATTGACTGTCTTGTCCCAGGAGACAGGCAAGGTTAGCTTAAGCAAGTTTCTGGTGTTTCTGACTCTCTTAAAAGTCCTGTCTTGGAATTAGAACGTTTTTGTGCTTCACATGCCTAACTGTTGTAAGTGACGTAAGGAAGACAAAAGCAGATGAAGTCTGTTGTGGGTTCTCACTAGTAGTGCGGTGAGCATATGGGCTCCTCTGGTGTTTTTCACACGTGGACTAGTGAAAGAGCCTTCACTGCATTGCGGAGTTTTAGATTTGCAAAGCAAGCCAACCACCTGGTCCCTGTAGCTACTCCTGAGCTTTCTGCCTATAAATCACAGCAGGACTGTGCAGGATCAAAGATTTCCTCAGACAGAGGTTAACTAAGCAGAAGTTAGCACATTGTTAACCAAATTAAACTGCTGTTATAAAAGAATGCCGTTCATTAGTCATGTTCAGTCAACCCTCACTATTCCATATTGGCAAATTCGCCTCTTGCAAAAACCTATTTGTAACTGCAAAGTCAATACTCATGGAGTTCTTGGGGTTATTTCCACCATTGTAGCAAATACTTTCATCCACCACCCGCTGCACGAGGTCCTAGGTGAGGTTGAACAAGCCATCTTAGTCCAGCCTTCATGCTGTAAACAGGGTCCTTTGTGTTGTTTATTTACTGTCACGCTTCACTTTTGGGGGGGTGGGGGAGTGATTTTGCTGTTTTTAAAATGGTCCCCAATCCGTGTGCTGAAATTACTTTGCTGTCCAGCGTTCCTGTGAGCAAGAAGACTGTGACATGCCTTACAGAGGAAACAACGTGTTGGAAAAGCTTTGTTCAGGCATGAGTTACAGTACTGTAACATAGGCCATAGTTCAGTGTTCAGGAACAAGGTGTCTTTAAACAGAAACACACATGAAACATTGTTATGTGTTTCATCTGATAATGAAAATATTGTGCCCCAAGGCTCTTGGGAACCTATCATGTGTTTTCTCAGGAGAACAGTTCAGTATTTACACAAGCAGGACACTTGATCAACTTAACCACTGCCAATCATGAGAAATGATTGCATTTTGAATACGTTATACTTCAACTCTAATTCTGATCAATACCACCAGCTTGGTGCCTGCATGCATGCTCAGTTGCTATGTCCAACTCTTTGTGACTGTAGCCTGCCAGGTTCCTCTGTCCATGGGATTTTCCAGGCAAGAATACTGGAGTAGGTTGCCATTTCTTTCTCCAGGGAATCTTCCCAACCCAGGGATCAAACCATTCCTCATTAAAATTACACTAAATGTCTACCTCACTTAACAACCAGGAGCCTCTCTGGACATAGACAGGCCTCCAAGTCTCAAACATGCAGAGCCTCAGAACTGCGGTAACTGCAGTTCTTTTTTTTTTTTTTTTTTTTAATTTTTATATGCCTTTTAAAAGTTAAATTCCACTTACATTTATTTTAAAATATTGGCTGTATTCCCCTGTCTTCCGCCTCCCCACCACTGGCAGTCACTAGCTTGTTCTCTGTATGTGTGAGTAGCAGCATTTATCTTTATTCCTGCTCTAAACAAACCCCTTCTAAATAAATAAATACTTCTTCTTTTTCTGTTTATCTGGAAAAACTAATAAAAATACTATAAAGAGAGTCCCATCTGTCATACATAATGAGGTAAAACTGCAATTTTTAATAACTAGAAGGAGATCAAATTAAAGTTCTTAGTCCCTGGTTACATTAAGAAAGTCCCAACCAGCCTTAAGAAAGGCACAGATAAACCACAGCATGTCCCCCTTTCCCATTGTTATGATGGCACCTCTCCTAGCATGCTCCACAGGAGATGACAAATGCAGCTAAGGATAGAGACCCAGCAACATACATCCTCCTCTAAAATTAAGCTAGGCACTTTTCTGGAGGTCCAGCTGCTAAGGCTCTGCACTTCCACTGCAAGGGCCATGGGTTCAATCCCTGGTTGGGGAATTAAGATCTCATATGCTGTGTGATACATCCAAAATGTTAAAAAAAAAAAAAAAAAAGAAGAAGAAGAAGGAAGAGGAGGAGGAGGAAAGAAAAAAAATTAAAATTAACCTAGAAATACCTTTGGAGGTCATTACTCTGAGAAAACAGATGCATGGTTTTTTATGACCCATTTTAGAATTTACAGCATCCTAGTTCAAGCCTTTACCATTGTGCAAGATGACCACAACAGCCTGCCCACTGCCCTCCCTGCCTTGCCCCTCCTCAGCCACCCAATTCTTTACAACCCCAAATGAACTTTATCATTTAAGCCCCCATAGTTCTCAGGATAAAGTTCAAAACCTACAGCATGGCTATCAAGGTCACCTGAAATTCAGTTCAAATCTAGAGCAGGTAACTTATCTACCTCTCCCTCCCAACACACAACTTCTTCTACCCTACTGGGCTCCCTGTTTCCACATGGAACTTGTTTCTCCCCAGCCTAGTGATGGAATGGTTACATTTGGACTCTGGAGTTAGACTGACCTAGAGTTCAAATCCTGACTCAGCCATTTACTAAGAAACTTTGAGCAAATAATCTCATGCTTAAATAATGTTAATAAGAACATTTATCTCAGAGTTAGGTTTCTGATAATGAAATGTTATTATGCGTGGAAAGTACCTAGCAGTACCTGGCACATTAAAAGTCACAAATAAATATTAATTACAGAAATAAACACTGTGGAGTCCCACTTTCACATTTCACCTCACAAGCTTGTTATTCTATAATATTCTATCCTTCCTAGAATATTCATTCTGCTCCTTTCCAACTCTCTAATTTTACCTTTCTTCACAGCCTTAACCAATGAACTAAGTGTCACATCTTGAGGACAAGGGTGGAGAGGAGGAAAAGGGGGATGAGGAGGACAAGGGTAGAGAGAAGAGGTTGCCAGCTTTCCTAGGGGAAGTGAAAATGTCAATAGAAGCTCTGATGTTCTGCAGCAGGGACTGGCAAGCTTTTTCTGTAAAAAGCCAGATAGAAAATGTTTTAGGTTCTGTGGGCCATTCAGCTTCCAGCTCAACTATTCAACTCTGTCGTTATAACAGGGCAGCAGCCATAAAAAAATATCTAAATGAACATGCATGGCTGTTCTGATAAAACTTTATTTACAAAAATAGTCAGCAACAACTCAACAACAAAATGATAAACAATCTGATTCAAAAATGGGCAAAGGGCTTGAATAGACATTTTCCAAAGGATACAAGTGGCCAATAAACACATAAAAGGATGCTCAACATCACTAATCATTGGGGAAATCAAAATCAAAATCACAATGAAATACCACTTCACACCCGTTAAGATGGCTGCTATAAAATAATTTTTAAAAAAATAGAAAATAAACGTTGGAGAGGATGTGGAGAAATCGGAACACTCAAGCATTGCTAGTGGGAATATAAAATGGTATAGTCACTGTGGAAAACTTCTGGGTGTATATACACTTCTGGGTGTATACCCAAAAGAAATAAAAGCAGGAACTTGAACAGGTATTTGTTCATTAACATCAGTGTTCATGGAAACATTACTCACAATCGTCAAAAAAAGGAATAAGCCATATAAGAAATGAATCGCCAGTCCAGGTTCGATGCAGAATACAGGAAGCTTGGGGCTGGTGCACTGGGATGACCCAGAGGGATGGTATGGGCTGGGAGACAGGAGGGGGGTTCAGGATTGGGAACACATGTACACCCATGGCGGATTCATGTTGATGCATGGCAAAACCAATACAATATTGTAAAGTAAAAAAAAATTTTTTTTAAAAAAGGAATAACCCAAATGTCCATCAAGAGATGAACAGAGGACTTCCTGAGTGGTCCAGGAGTCAAGACTCTGCACTTCCATGACAGGGGAAGTGACTCTGCACTTCCATGCACTTTCCTGGTCAGGGAAGATTCCACATGTTGCAGGATATAGCCAAAAAATCCAAAAAAAACAAACAAAATAGATAAATGGATAAGTTAAAGTGGTATATCCATACAATGGAAAATTATTCAGTCTTCAAAAGGAAGGAAATTCTGACATGCTG
Source organism: Bos taurus (assembly GCF_002263795.3). Taxonomy (NCBI): domain Eukaryota; kingdom Metazoa; phylum Chordata; class Mammalia; order Artiodactyla; family Bovidae; genus Bos; species Bos taurus. Next base: position 17,649,990 of record NC_037339.1, read on the forward strand.
CAACATGGATGAACTTTAAAGACACGATGCTAAGTGAAATAAACCAGATGCAAAAGGACAAATGTTACCTTACAGTATCTTAGGTATCTTAAAATAGGCAATTTTACAGAAACAGAGAGTAGGATAGTGGTTACCAGGGGCTGAGGAAAGGGAGGAATGGGGAGTTATTGTTTCATGGGAACCAAATTTCTGACTGGAAATACAAAAGAGTTCCAGAAATGCATAGTGGTGATGGCCGCACAATACGGTTAATGTACTTAATGCAACAGCATTATATATTTTAAAATGGTTTAAATGCATTCTTAAGGTTTTAATGCATTTAAAAATGCATTCTTAAGATTTAGTAAATGTTTCCATCCATCATTTGTTTTTAATTTTCTTAAAGAAAGTCTTATTTTCATCTAACTGTGGACATACAATCAGACTCCGTCTCACTGACACTTCCAGCAAAGGACAAGGAAGAAGGCCGGGAGCAGGCAGTGGGGCTGTTTGGGGTCACACCTGTTGCAGCAAAAACAGAAATGACTGAACAGCCTTTGCCACATACCAGCCAAATACGCCTGCAAGAGTTAAGCAATCTTGGTTATTCTTTAGCTGTTACTACTAACAAACATTTATAGTTAGACTTGTCCTTCACAAAGTTAAACAAATCTAATTACTTTTTGACTTCATATAGTTGTACTCTGAACCTACATTCTTCTCCCCTTATATTCTCTTGTAGCGTTCTGCATTTCAAAAAGAAGGTCAGGAGCCAATAATTTCAGGGACACCAGGCCTTGTTGCTGAGTTGCCTGGTGGTAGCCATGGTCGATTTGAAACTTTGCAAAAAAAAAAAGCAAGACTTTCATGAGGATATAAAACCTCTCCCTATTCCTGTGAGAGAAGGGCACAGTTCTTGAGGTGCTAGCCTGCTGTGTTTCTCCTTTGCCTGGAAAAAATAAAGCTACTCTTTTCTATTTTCTCTACTCTGTCTCCATATTTCTCTTCTATGGCATCAATGGACAGGGAGCCAAGATTTCGGCAACACATTCAGGACAGGTTCCTGGGATGTTGGTGTGCAGAGCAGGGAGGGTGCGCTCACACAACTGCTCACTGCTCCTGCCTCAAAAACACTTACACAGAAATTGGTCCCTCGGTGGCTGCTCTTCTAAGTCCAGATCTGCAATGCCAAACCTCTCATTTCTGCCTCTCCTAACTTGCCTGTTTTCCTCTCCTATGACCACTATCCCCTCGTTCCTTGTTCTCAAACTTATATTCAACCGAAAATAACTGTCCATCCAACGAAAGTCCTATAATTAAAAGGAGGTGCTGCATACCATGAAGCAGCATCAAGATTCCTTTGTTAGGAGAAGTAATCTCTTGTCTCCTGATACCCACAAATATCAGGGAAGCTAATATTCCTAGCTCAAGTAGCAGATTGAGCCCCATGGAACTGGAGGATGGGAAAGAAGAAAACGTGTCTTTGCAGCACCTCTGGCTGCATGGAACATAAACATGAAGGAACCACAGTTGGCTTGTGCTGTAGCAAACAAATCAGAGATTTAAAATGCTGTTGCCAACTCCCCAGGAGGAATCACTCTCAAGCATGACTACTACCTTCTCTGGGGCATCTGATCAGCTCTCCAGTCATTAGCCACCTTGTCTGTACCTAGCTCAAAAGCTGCATAATATACTACTCTGGAGATGTCATCTGGGCTTTTTAACATCCAAGTTCTTTGCCGAACCGCATTTTGAAGCAGCTTGCTTAGACGAATGAAAGGATAAAGGAGATTTTTTATTTCCTGCGGAGAAGGACAGGGCAATTATCTCAGCAGGCATATTCCTTCCTTCTGTGTCTTCCCTTTCCTCTGTCATCCAAAATGGAGAATAAAGAGAATCAACTTGCAAAATGAGGCTAATGGCTGAGTTGACAGTAGCATTTTCAATGGAAGCTGACAGAGAAAGCACTGTGGCTTTGATTGCCAGTATATGTTCCCATGGAATGTGGGCTACATCACACAAATATAAGCATCATCACACTGTCGAGGACTTTAAGGAAATAATTATTAAAACAAAAAACAAAAAAAAAACTAAGGGTCATTGCCTTTGGGGGCATGTGGTTGATTTCTCCCTTTTAAGTAGACACTTGCTTCTGTAATAGCATCTGCAGCCCAATGTTTAATGACAAAGACGGCGATGGCCAGGGGCCTCCCAGGTGGCGCTAGTGGTAAAGAACGCATGTGCCAATACAGGAGATGTAAGAGACGTGGGTTCGATCCCTGGGTGGGGAAGATCCTCTGGAGGAGGACAGGGCAACCCACTCCAGCATTCTTGCCTGGAGAGGACAAGGACAGAGGAGCTTGGCGGGCTGCAGTCCAGAGGGTCACAAAGCTTCGGACATGACTGAAGTGACAGCACAAGCGCTCTTGGTGACGTCTGTGGTGACGATGTGGCGATGATGCAATGGTTTTACTTAAAAATACTTCTGTGTTTCTCATGCTAACTGCTGGGTGCCAGGTATTCTCCAGTTGTGGTGTGGACTCCACCAGCTTGCTTCCAAACACACTCAGGCTGGGCTGTGTCTATAGGGGATTCCCCAGAAAGGTACAGACATGAGAGATAGCACCCCGCCCCCGCCCCAACAAAGAATGCTAGTGACATCCCAAATGAGGACAGTGAATCTTTAAAATGTTGACCATCCCCAGGGGTTTCCCAAAGCTAAGGTTATTACTATCTTTAGCTGCATAGAAAATTATCTTAAAACTTGGTGGTTTTTAAACAATAAAATTGGATTTTCTCAGCTTCAGGAATTTAGAGGCTGCTTAGCTGGCTCAGTCTCTCGTGAGACCCAACATGATGGCCAGAGTTGCCATCAGCTAAAGGCTTCAGTGGGGCTGCAGAGACTGCCTCCAGGTTGTCTCACTCACACCTGGCAGTTGGCACAGGTCTCAGGCAGGAAGCCTCAGGCAACCTGAGTGTCCTCACATCACGGTGATGAGCTGTGTTTAGTAGAGTCACCCAAGGGAACAAGACAGAATGGATATGCCTGTTATGACCCAGCTCAGAAGTCATACCCCATGACTTCTGGAACGTCCCATTAGTTAGAAGCTAAGAGCTAAGTCCACCTACCCACAATGCAAGGGGAGGAGGAATTGAGATGAGAGGTGAATTAGACAGCACCTCCTGAAGGAAGGAATGTCGAAGAGTCTGTGGACATGTTTAAAAACCACCACATGGGGTTGTATAATTTCTGAATGGAAATTCTTCTGTTTAATAAAATTATCTCTTTTTAAAAATGCATACTTATTGAGCATTTACAAGCATGACTTGAAAGTGATAAAAAATAAAATAACCTGTGTCACAGTCATTTTTTATGTGAGGCATGCTTATTGCTTTCAAAATACAGAACTTACATAGAAGTCCTTTACAAATGAAATGATTTGTACAATAGCTCTATGTGCCAGACAGAAAATGAAACAAGAGCAAAGAATCATTGACACTTATGATCCAGAAGGCAAATAAACAGAAGGAACTGAATGTGAGTTGGAAATAGAAGAACATTAAATAAACCATAATAGCAAGTATTATGAACTTATAAATATATACACAGTAACTTCTAGAAAATAACTTCTATGATTTAAATTTTATTATATAAGTGACTATTTCAAAATTGCTGGGCTAAAACTAAATTAGCTCTTCAATATGGTTAAATGGTTGTTCTCGGTTTGTGCTTACAAACCTAACAAAAGTCTTGTTACAAGACTAAGTATAAAATCTATTTCAGTAAATTTGCTTTAAGTGCATGGATCTCTAAACCAAGAAGGATTTTAAGAACTGGTGTTACAAACTGATGGTTTACCACCACTAAGACTTTAAGAAAATGTTAGCAAATACTATGAATTTTGCGAAAGAGTCTTAAATATTAGAACTTTGAGATGTTTTCAGAAGACCCAGTTTATATCTGGTCTAAAGTCCAGAATCAGAGTATCACTGTCCATCAGCCACATCAAGAAAAGGGCATGAAGTCAGGGCAAGGGCAGTAAGACCCCACCCTGTGCTCATTCTCAAAAACATGGACAGTAATTAAGAGTTTGGTCTTGGAAGCAGACAAACTGAGCTGCTAGCTTGAACTAGAAAGAGTTAGTTTACCTTTCTTACCTCAGTTTGTTCATCTGAAAAATGGGTCCATCAGCAAAACTACCAAATTAGATGGGCATTTTTCAGTCCAATACCTCTCAGTTTCATGAACACAGCTTAACGATTTTTAATTTTTTTTTTAATTTTTAAAATATTTATTTATTTGGCTACATTAGGTCTTAGTTGTGGCATATGGGATCTAGTTCCCTGACCAGGGATTGAACCTGAGCCCCCTGCATTGGGAGTGTGGCATTTTAACCACTGGACCACCAGGGAAGTCTTACATTGTCTCCTTTTTGAAGCAACTTTCCCCAAGCTGGGTAGAAAGGAAGCATTAACCTCTCTTTATATTCCTGTTTGGGTTCTACTGAGCCAGTCCTTCCTGCAAGTCCTGACCTTCACTGGGTCACATTTGGCAGGTTGTACAAGGTCACTGCTGGAGGACCCCCCCAGATGGGTGAGGTGGGGTTGTGCTTTTGACGAAAGACAGAAATAAAGGGGATGTTCTTGATGGCTTCCCGCCCCGCCTCCCCACTTTTTACGCTATGTCGTAATGCATCAACACCAAGTACTACTTATTCTTTTGTTACACTAAGTCTTGACTCAACCTCTTCTCAATCTCCAGCCACTGCCCTCTTCACCATTATCTCTCACCTGGACTACGGAAACAGGCCACGTGATGCTTAATTTTATGGGTCAACTTGGTAGGTTATGGTTTCAGACACCAGTCTAAATGTTGCTGGGAAGGTACTATATATAATATATATTTTATATATAGGGCTTTCCAGGTGGCGCTAGTGGTAAAGAATCTGACTGCCAATGCAGGAGACACAAGAGATGCAGTTTCAGTCCCTAGATTGGGAAGATGCCCTGGAAAAGGAAATGGCAACCCACTCCAGTACTCTTGCCTGGAAAATCCCATGGACAGAGGAGCCTGGTGGGGCTACACTCCATGGGGTCACAAAGATTCAGACATGACTGAGCACGCACACACCTCCTGTTGATTCTGTTTCTCTGGAGAACCCTAACTAGACTAACACACGCCCCCAAGTGGTAGCCCAGCTTTCCTATCCATTCTCCACAGTATAGGCAGAATGTTATTTTTCAGAGCATATATCATAACACATTATTTCCCAGTTTAAACCATGTCTATCTTACTATTGCACTTAGAATAAAATCCAAAACCCTTAACACACTCTTCAAATCTCAACATAATATGACCTCTATCCTCCTCCTCTGGAGCCTTGTCTCAACCCTCCGGCCACTTGGCATCAACCAGATAGCTTCTCTCTTTATTCGGTTTCTTAAATGTAGTAAGTTCCTTCATATCGCAGAAGTTTGCCCTCTGCCCAGAGCCCACGTCCTAATCCTCTTCATGGGGCTTCCTTCTAATCACAGTCAAACGGCATTTCCTCTGTGAGATTCTCTCCCTGACCCCAGTAATAATAAGGACTAAAGGTTTACTTTGTGCCCATCTCTGTTCTGAACACCTTACACACATGTGTTAACTCAGTTAATCCTCGTAACAACTCCATAAGATAGATATTATTATCGTCCCCATTTTCCAGATGAAGAAATTGAGGCAACACAAAACTCAAGCAGTGCGGCCAGGATCACACAGCTGAGCTGGGATTTGAATCCAGACATTTTGGCTCCAGGGTCTCGGAGACAGTTCACCACTGAGTTGATCTTTCCCTGGGTCAAAGTCTCCCTCAGTAACTGTCTTGCGTGTGTGCATGCGTGCTAAGTCCCTTCAGTAGTATCTGACTCTTGTGACTCTGTGCACTCTAGCTCACCAGGCTCCTCGTCCATGGGATTCTCCAAACAAGAATACTGGAGTGGGATGCCGTGCCCTCCTGCAGAGGAACTTCCTGTCTAGGAATTGAACTCACATCTCCCGTGGCTCCTGCATTGCACTCCTGAGCTACTGAGGAAGTCCCAGTAACTTCTTAGTATCCCATTCATTTTCCTCTCCATATTTATTGCAATTCATAGCATAGATTTGTATATTTGATTACTTTCTAGCTTCTACCACCATTCTATCAAATATCATGAGGAAAAGGACACTCCCTGTCTTGCCACTTACACACCTAGTTCAGGGTTTGGATAATATTAGTTCTCAATAAATATTTGTGACTATGTATCATCATCCTTCCTTTCCCTAGCTCATTATTTATAGGCAGCAAATTCTCGAAACTCATCCTCATGGTCTCTGAATCAGGTAGGAATAATAATGGGAGTCCGAATGAAGCATTGGGCTAAAATCCTCAATGTCTAACCTTGGCTATGTTTTTGTTTAGTCTTTTTTTATTAATTTTTTTTTAATTGAAGGATAATTGCTTTACAGAATGTTGTTGTTTTCTGTCAAACTTCAACATGAATCAGCCATAGGTGTACATATATTTCCTTCCTTTTGAACCTCCCTTCCATCTCCCTCCCCACCCCACCCCTCTAGGTTGTTACAGAGCTCCTGTTTGAGTTCCCTGAGCCATACAGCAAATTCCCATTGGCTGTCTATTTTATACATGGTAATGTAAGCTTCCATGTTACTCTCTCCACACATCTCACCCTCTCCTCCCCTCTCCCTGTGTCCATAAATCTGTACTCTATGTCTGTTTCTCCATTGCTGTAGCCTTGGCTGTGTTTTTGAATCAACCATGCTCATTGCATGGGCCAGATACCTATGGGATGGGATTTCAGAATCCCCTAATGCCCAAGTTGGGATTTTACCCACCATCTACTTGAAATATAATCATTAGAGATATTATATCTTCTAATCTCTTATTAGAATTCAGATGTCCCCTGGAAGCTGAGAGCTGGCAATCATTTACTAGTTAACATCTCAGCTAGGATTACAGGACGAATAGCCCACTGGGAACCCAACACTGAGCAGGCGTCTCCAAACCAGATAAGCCAGGTACCTGGCGGTGGCTCACCAGGAGCAAAATTGGAGAAAGCTGTAATAGAACTGAGAGGACTCAAAGTTCATTTTGCCTTCTCAGTGTTCAGGGCTTCCAACTTGGCTCTGCCTTGATAGATGCTGTAAATGCCTCCTATGGTTTGCAGAAAATCTCTAATTTTTAGTTCTATCGAATGCTATATCCATGCAACAAAAAAGCCACCAATTTAAAAAGTGAGAAACTTAGTTAATCAAGGAGTTGTTTTGCCTTCAAGACACCAAACTGGTTTGGCTGATTCTTCACTGATTTAATGAAAAGTGCGGGGGTCACGTAGCTGCAATCTAATTAAACATTATTTCTTCCCACCTTCCCCTGCTGAGGACATTGGAAGACAACCCAACAGCAGGCTAAAATGGGAAAATGTTGAGGATAGTCATCAAAAAGAATTCAAAATAAAATTAGGTGTTCTCTTTCTACTTCAAATTTATACTATCCCCTTATAATATAATATAATGCTATGTTGGCATTTTAAGACAAATGCTTATACACTTATTTTACATTCAAACTAATGATTTCAGGGAGGTAATATTGACCTTGTATTGACTAGATTGATATTTTAGAACAAGAAAAAAAATGCCTAATTTTTTTTTTTTTTCCCCCAGAATAGTGTCAGAGTCCTGAACGTAATCCACTAATTCTGGAAACAAAAGTAAATAAAAGTCTTTGAAGTTTAATTTAGAAAGAAATCTCCATAAATTAGATTGTACTTACTGCTGCTGCTGCTGCTGCTAAGTCGCTTCAGTCGTGTCCGACTCTGTGCAACCCCAGAGACAGCAGCCCACCAGGCTTCCCCGTCCCTGGGATTCTCCAGGCAAGAACACTGAAGTGGGTTGCCATTTCCTTCTCCAATGCATGAAAGTGAAAAGTGAAAGTGAAGTCGCTCAGTCGTGTCCAACTCTAGCGACCCCATGGACTGCAGCCTACCAGGCCCCTCCATCCAAGGGATTTTCCAGGCAAGAGTACTGGAGTGGGGTGCCATTGCCTTCTCCAATTGTACTTACTAATGGATAAAATAGGACAATTAGCTGTCTTCAACAATTTTAAGAAGTAGATGATAGTTAATGGACACAAGTATTTGACTACCTGTCATAGAGAAGAACAGGCAAAACTCTAATTCCACTTCCTTGTGCAAAAGTTCCAGGATAAAATACAATGGATCAGTGTTATACTCAGCCTACCAGAAAAAATTCTTCGAAGAAGAACCTCAAACTCAATTGATCCTCAGAATCCTGCTGCTCACATCATCTTTTTAATCAGATTCTGGCTAAAGCAACTCTCTTAAATCATCAACACCATCAACAGCTCTGCCCACTAAGAAAAAAAGTATATTAACTTTTCTTTATTTCCTAATTTTGTATTGGCCTCAATTGCACAGCTTGTAGGATCTCAGTTCCCTGACCAGGGATTGAGATCCCCAGATCACAGCAGCGAAAGCCTGGAATCCTAACCACTAGGCAACCAGGAAACTCCCCGAAATATATTAATGTTTCAAATTAAAGTTTCACTTCTTCCTCTCTGGCCCTCAGTTGCCCAACCATTATTCCTCACTTTATCAAAATGTTGGGATTACTAATAAAAACTTACTGGTTTTTGTTGCTATTGTTGTCATATTTTTCTTTTATTGCTCCTTGATTTGGGCCTTAGTAAGATCCCCCTCAGCAGCACAGTCATAAAAGGACTCACGCTTGCTTCTTCTAGTGGTCGTGTGGCTCCACTATTTTTACATTTGCATCTCTGATACAGTCGCACTTCTCTCTGTTTCCTCTTCTAATCTCTTCCTAAATCCCCTCTCCAATGATTCCTTTAGCTAAAGATACCACTAGGGTCTGTGAGTATGAATCTTTGTTGTTTATGCCACTGAAATATTACATTTCATTATTCCCAAGGCAAAAATTAATATGGAAGAAAAATAAGGAAAAACTACATTAATAAAAATCTTACTGTTTTTTATTAGTCCATATTTATTGAGTACTTACCATGTAGCTGACACATGCTAAGTACATTGCATTGTCCAAAGGGAAAAGGTCATTTACATTAAATATATAATACAGGACATCATGTTATCATGCAATGCAGGAGACCAGGGTTCGATCCCTGGGTCAAGAAGATCCTCTAGAGGAGGGCACCACAACCCACTCCAGTATTCTTTCCTGGAGAATCCCTTGGACAGAGGAGGCTGGCAGGCCACAGTCCATGGGTCACAAAGAGTCAGACACAACTGAGCGACTAACGCTTAACTTAAAGTTGATTGAGAGTAAAAAGAGAATAAAGATAATAGTTCACGATCATGTTTTTTCCTAAGCTTTCTTTAAACTCTAATCTACCCATCTTTCTACTACTACAGATTGAAGAGAAAAAAATGTTTTAAAATGTTAAACACATAATAAATCTGGGAACTTCATATGAAATTTTCATGTATCAAAAAACTCTCAATATAGTTGTAGGAGGTGAGATTCCACAGTAAAATACATCAAGTGGCAGAACAGCTTTGAATATTGGAAGCATTTGTAGTACAGACTAGAATTAAAATTTAGGTGACTGACTGATCCTTGAAGTTCTCATCTTAAAGTTCCAGAAGGTTTCTAGGAAGTTTCTTACACAGGGACACTTATAAAGATTTCAAACAGGATTTCTTGTCTACTCATTTCCCCTGACAATCTTCTAACGTGCTGTTTCCAAACAGATGAACAGATCACCTCACAAATGACAAATGGTGAAGCTGTACTTATTGGTAGGATAAAAATGAAACAAATCTGCCAACTGAAAACATCAAATTTCACAAGTTTTTGATAAAGAATTTGCTGTTGATTGGATCCGATTCACGTATGTGTCAGCAGCCTAAAAACTCTGTTCCATGAAGCATTTAAATGACTGCAACTGACACCATTTGAAAGAAGTCAGAAAATTGGTCAATCCAAATCAGAAACTCCCTATTTAATAGAATTCTAACCTATACTAGTACCTCTATTTTTTATTGAAACACATCTTTAATTTTCTTTTTTGCCCAACACCTTTTCCACTGGGCATATCTACACTTTGCCCAAAGTGAGTATCTATAATTCTATAAATCATGGTGGGAGATGATGTTCCCAAATATTTGCTTATCCTTCCAGTGGAAAAATTTTGTTTCCTGTCCCACTGATGTTAGGCCTGGCCTTGTGGCTTGCTTTGGTCCCTAAAATGTGATGAAAATCATGGTGCCACTTTTAAGTCAAAGCTTTAAGAGTAGCCATATGTTATTGATCTTTTTTCCATTTGCTGCAAGCTCAGCCACTTTCCAAGTAGAGCAGCTCACTGACCTGGATCCTGGAGACAAAAGAGCATGGAGCAGGAGCAGCAGTAGCATGCATGAGAAACTTTTGTGTTCTAAGCCACTGAAAATTGGGAATTATTAACCCAGCATTCCTTGGCCCATGATTGACTGTTACATTCAGTTCAGTTCAGTTCAGTCGTGTCCGACTCTTTGCAACCCCATGAACCGCAGCACACCAGGCCTCCCTGTCCATCATCAACTCCCAGAGTCCACCCAAACCCATGTCCATCAAGTCAGTGATGCCATCCAACCATCTCATCCTCTGTCGTCCCCTTCTCCTCCTGTCCTTAATCTTTCCCAGCATCAGGGTCTTTTCAAATGAGTCAGTTCTTCGCATCAGGTGGCCAAAGTATTGGAGTTTCAGCTTCAACATCAGTCCTTCCAAAGAAATCCCAGGGCTGATCTCCTTCAGAAGACTGGTTGGATCTCCTTGCAGTCCAAGGGATTCTCAAGAGTCTTCTCCAACACCACAGTTCAAAAGCATCAATTCTTCGATGCTCAGCTTTCTTCACAGTCCAACTCTCACATCCATATATGACCACTATATGGAAAACTATAGCCTTGACTAGATGGACCTTTGTTGGCAAAGTAATGTCTCTGCTTTTTAATATGCTGTCTCAGTTGGTCATAACTTTCCTTCCAAGGAGTAAGCGTCTTTTAATTTCATAGCTGCAATCACAATCTGCAGTGATTTTGGAGCCCAGAAAAATAAAGTCAGCCACTGGTTCCACTGTTTCCCCATCTATTTCCCATGAAGTGATGGGACCAGGTGCCGTGATTTTAGTTTTCTGAATGTTGAGCTTTAAGCCAACTTTTTCACTCTCCTCTTTCACTTTCATCAAGAGGCTCTTTAATTCTTCACTTTCTGCCATAAGGGTGGTGTCATCTACATATAGTCTTCAAATTTTTAACTGTATATCTTCTAAAATAATTTTCAGAAACTATAGATTGCCTCTAAGTTAAGTTGGCAACTAAAATTTTCCATCTTACGTATGAAAGTTATTTTAATTTTTGCAAATGGTAAAGTTTTCATTTTTTGTCCTAAATTTTGGTTGTTGAAATACAACCACTCCCTCACTCTTTTAATGTACCCAAATGGGTACAAAATCATATTATTATAAGACCATCATATTTTGTGTATTTTAAAAATATATAAACAAGCTTTAATAGTTGGAAAATTTAGATCATTCATTCTGGGTTTGAACTTGTATTTTCATTTTACTTTCCCCACAGACTTCTGAATCCTGATTTTATTAGTCACTCTGTCTTTTCTCTCAGAAAGAAAATGTATATAATTGTCTATTGTGTATAATTCAATTTTGAATTTTCTTTTCTAATGAGACTCCAAGATTGAACTTCTTCTTCTGGATTGAATTATTATCACAATTATTCATAGCACACAATCAATCAAAATATAGAATATAAATCTGGTATAATTTTGACAAATGATATCAAATATAAAAATTAAATATTATTGGAAATAATATGAACGGGAGTTTTTCAATTAGTTTATCAAACTATCGATGAATGTTTTTGTTGTCAGAAAGTGATCAGGTTAAGAAATACACTCATTATTTTTTTGCTCATTTATACAGCTATAAGCAATAAAAAAAAATATATGGATATGTGTGAATAAATTAGAATGGAAGGAGTTTGCTTCTGAATTAAATGTCCAAAATCGTGTTGCAATTTATCATCAAAAAATTATTTTAATGTTTTACTGGGTGACAATTTAATTAAATCCTCCTTGAATTTTATTGAAAACACAGAATTAGAAATAATCTCTTTGACAAATTACTCACTATCCAATTACTAGACTCATTCAACTTTATTTCCGAGTATTTTTTAGAAAGGCTTTGCCCAAGCTTACCAATAATATATTAATTACACCTGACTCTTTCATGTATAAGCATTTTGTGGAATCCTATAATGAATTTGGAAAACCAAAATGCTATTAATTATAGTACTCCTTGGCTGATACAGGATTTTTGATAAAATGTTTTTATCTTGTGATTAAACATGTGATCCAAACCTTGTCACTGTAGACTTAGCTCCTTCAATTATGGAGGTATCCACCACATAGCATGATTGACACAGCCAGTCCTCCTTATCAAACCAGTAAAATCAGATTTCTTTCTGACAATAAAAATACCTGATGTCATTTTTCAATTCACATAAAAAGTGTTAACACATGTCTCTGTGACAAGCCTGTGAATTCTAACATAGACACCAAGTTCTAGAACAGACCTTTTCCATGAGGTTGCTCCCTTGACAAAAGAAGGCACCTCTACCTTTGCTACTTCCAAGCACAAACTTTGGGAGGGACCTCTCATCACCACTGTTTCTCTCTGCCCCTGACGTGATCACAGGTAGGTGCTGCTCCTCACCCTGGATCCTGGAATGAGGACTGCGTGGGGCAAACTCTCTCGACTTCTCTCTCCAGTGCCTCTGCCTGGGAAATGCTGCCTTCACAGGCATCAAGTAGAGGAGAGAAGTAGCATCCATCACTTCTGCTGCACCATTTTATAACAGAGATCAGAACACTTAAATGAGATCAGAACATTGTCACAGAAGCCAAAATGCCCTGTTTGTGAAGGTGAACGTGTTACATTTCAGTTACGTCTGACTCTTTGTGACCCCATGAACTATAGCCCGCCAGGCTCCTCTGTCTATGGGATTCTCCAGGCAAGAGTACTGGAGTGGGTTTCATTCCCTTCTCCTGGGGATTTTCCAACCCAGGGATCAACCCAGGTCTCCTGCATTGCAGGCAGATTCTTTACCATCTGAGTCCTGTTTCTAATGCTACATTTTGCACTCAACAGAAATATGTAAAAGTCTGAGAAAGACACGAAATCCTATAGCAGGTGCTTCGGATTTAAATTAATGGAGGCACCATGCATGCTGATATTTTTCATTTGATTAGAGATTTTTACACCCTCTAACAGTTCATGCAGTAAGATTTCAGATGTGTTAAAATGTGATTTTCTTTCGGAATGTAGGGAAAAGACGGATGTGAAAAGGAAGGTGGGAAAGAAAAACACACATGACTTCCTGAATTGCAGGCATCCTTCCAGGCCAATACATTTGAGAAAGAAGGATTATAGGCAGCAATGATATGAAAATTGGTGCTCCTCAAAATTGTGTACCTCTTAGAAAAGCCTCCTATTTCCCAACAGGTACCTAGACCCTGATTTGAAACCATCGCTGCAGACTTCCAAGCAATGAGAAATCTAATTTATAATGCTTGAGAAATCAAATATTTTATTCTCTAATATTTGCATTATTTTCTATTGCTGCATAACAAGGGTCAAACAACACACATGTATTATATCACAGTTTCCATGCATCAGGAGTCCAAACACAGCTTGGCAGTGTAGTCTGCTCAGTCTCATAAGGCTGTAGGTCCAGGTGTCACCATCTCACCTGGGGTCCGTCTCCTCGTCCAAGTTCACTGGCTGTCAACAGGATTCAGGAGTCCTGGTGATTACAGGGCAGAGGTTCTCTGCTCCTAGATGCTGCCCACTCTTCCCTGACATGTAACTCTTTCCACAGCTTGGTCGTTTGTTTCTTTAAGGACAACAGACAGATGCCCCACCATTTCTTCTATCTTGGCTCTTGACTGGCTTGTAAAGGACTCAAGTGATTAGGTCAGGCCCAGCAAATTAATCTCCAATTTGGTTAACTTAGTATCAACTACTGAGAGGGCTTAATCACATCGGTAACATCTTTTCACCTTTGCTATGCGTGCGTGTTCAGTCGCTTCAGTTGTGTCCAACTCTGCGACCCTGTGAACTGTAGCCCCCCAGGCTCCTCTGTCCATGGGATTCTCCAGGAAAGAATACTGGAGTAGGTTGCCATGCCCTCCTCCAGGGGATCTTCCCAACCCAGGGATCAAACTCCTACACTGCAGGCAGATTCTTTACTGCTGAGCCATGGGGGAAGGCCTCACCTTTGCTACATAACACAGCATAATCAAGGACTCTTCTATATGCCATCATCCTTACCAAGGTCTACTGGTTGGAAACAAGTGACAGAATCCATCCACAGTCCAGGGGAGAGGGCTTTACAAGGGCATGGGTCATTGGGAGTCATCTTATTAAGAGAATTCTGTCTACTATGGCATTCACATTATAACAATTGTGGAGTGCTTTCTTCAAGTTTAGAATATAAAATTTAAAAGACAACCTCTATTCAGTGATCCTTAGAAAAACCACCAGGAAAGTCTTTTAAAACAGATTTCCCAGGTCCCACCCTCAGAGATACTGATGCAGGAGGCAAAGAGTAGGACAGGACTCTGCATTTTTAGTAAGTTCTCCCTAATGATTTTGCAGTCCATGGGCTCACAAAGAGTCAGACACAATGAGCAACCGAACAACAATAGCAATGATTCTGATGCAAGTTCTAACCATACATCAAAAACTCCTAATTTAGTGCTTCCATAACTAAAGAATGGCTTAAATTTTCTCAAGTTTCTGCAGTTTGGAGCAGAGAATTCCTCCAAATGGGTTTAGCCCCTCTGTTTTATAAAATCGGTATTTCACAGGCTCCATTTCTCTATTTTATGCCTAACATACTGAGAAACCTTTATACAGTCCCAAGAAGTGCCCTTCTGCTTAAAGTCCTTGTAGGACTGCGCTGACAGCCTTATTGCCACTGTAAACCAAATATAAAATTTTAAAATACCACAGAGTGGACAGAAACCTGGTTTCTTCTCCAACTGTAGTTTCTACCATTCTCAAAAGAAAAATGAGAGGACAAAGCTTAGCTGTAAAGTAGGCAAGGAAGACATGAAAGCAGTTAAGTGTTCATGGCAGAGGAATGGATAAAGGTGTGGCAGGGACTTCCCTATTGGTCCAGTGGTTAAGAATCTACCTTGCAATGCAGGGAACACAGGTCTTTTCCTCCGTCAGGGAGCCAAGATCCCACCTGCCATGGGGCATGGCCAAAAAAGCAAAAAAAGTAAAAATAGAAGATATTATATACATATATGGAATATATATACCCATATATATCCATTTATGGCCAATGGAATATCACTTGGCCATAAAAAGATTGAAGGCAAGAGGAGAAGGGGATGACAGAAAATGGGATGGTTGGATAGCATCACTAACTCAACAGACATGAGTTTGAGCAAACTCCAGGAGATGGTGATGGACAGGGAAGCCTGGCATGCTGCAGTCCATGGGATCACAAAGAGCTGGACACAACTGAGTGACTGAACTGGACTGATAAAAAGAATAAAATATTGCCATTTGCAGCAACATGAATGGACCTAGAGGTTATCATGCTAAGTGAAGGAAGTCAGAGAAAGACAAATACCATATGATACCACTTGTATGTGGAATCTAAAAAATAATGATATAAATGAACTTATATACAAAACAGAAATAGATCATAACATAAAAACAAACTTATAGTTACCGGAGGGGGAAGTGGGAACAGGGGGAAGGAGGGATAAATTAGGAGTTTAGGATTAACAGATATACACTGCTCTATCTAAAATAGATAACCCTACTGTATAGCACAGGGAACTATATTCACTATAACAACCTATAATGGAAAAGAACCTGAAAAAGAACATGTGTGTGTGTGTATAACTTAATCACCTTGCTCTATAACTAAAGCTGACACAATATTGTAAATCGCCCACACTTTAATTAAAGCAATAAAAATAAATAAATAAAGCAGGCAAGGAACGCTCCTGGAGCAGTGACCCTGTTTCGTTGGCACATTCCCTGGTGAGGCTTTGGCTGAAGATAGGGGCTCCTTGCTGTTCAGTCACTCAGCTGTGTCTGACTCTTTGCAACCCCATGGACTGTAACTTGTCAGGCTCCTCTGTCAATGGGATTTTCCAGGCAAGAATACTGGAGTGGGTTGCCTCTTCTTTCTCCAGGGGATTTTCCTAATCAAGGGATTGAACCCAAGTCTCCTAAGTCTCCAGCTTGGCAGGCAGATTCCTTACCACTGAGCCACCTGGTAATTGGAAGCCCTTTAATCGGAAATAGGGTAAGAAGGTAGTAAAAGTCTCAACAATGTGGCTACCCATTTTGCACATGGACTCTACCTAATTCATCAAACTCTGGCAACAGGCACAAGGCAGGGTGCAACCGTGTTCGCCTGGATTGTGAAACCTTCAAGTGCCAAGATTTACCAGAGGCGAGAAAGACGATGTCTTAACAATTGTTCCTTAGCGCCTCTTCACCCTGAGATTCCAAGTTACCAAGGAGAATACCACTTAGCATTCTCCCTTGCAACTTGACCTTGACTTATAAGAAAGAGTTTCAAAGACTGAGAAAAAAAGAGGCACATCGGTACTGTCTGGAAGTACAGCTCTTGGGGAGTAGGAAATAGTCATGTAGTTCAGCCACTGTGTGGGTGACCCAGGGAAAAGAGGCAAAATAAAGAAACCAAGATTTGCAGCTTCACAAAAATGTTGGGGAAGAAAGGGACACTGCTTTCCCTGCAAATTAGATTGCACATTTACAAAAGCTGCCCCAAGCAAGTTGTTAGGCAAGTAGTTAGGTAAAATTTGTCTGTGCTCTGTCAACCTTTGCCATTCTTTCCCTGCCGTCACCTCTTTCTATATATCCATGCCATCCTCTTGCACGCATTTCACACAGCACATCGTTAACTTCTTTTGCTATCAAAACAAATTGTTTTGTTTTGGTTCTCAGGGGACTTCCCTGGTGGTCCAGTAGTTAACACTCCATGCTCCCAATGCAAGAGGCCCAGGTTCGATCCCTGGTCAGGGAACTAGATCCCACATGCCACAACTGATAGTTCACAGCTGCAGCTAGAGATCCAGTGTGCCAAAAGGAAGATCAAAATTCCAACCAAGACCCAGCACAGCCAAGTAAATACATAAATATTTTTTAAAAGTTCTCAAGAAATAAACAGAAAGACATGCATATGATCTTAGACAACAGGTTAAATTATTATTGTTTTCACTTTGAGAAGACTATAACTGTTTTTTAAGATGATACCTTCATGGTGAAGATTACAGCATTAGTCAGTAACAAGACAGATTTGTTACTGCTGAAAATTTTTAAGGGAAGTCAGAGACATTTCCAAAACCATTCCACATAGGCAATCCTTTGGACTTGAGGCTTTATATATACATGAAAGGAAAAATTAGGGAGGAGGGAAGGTATAATATTTACTTAACTCTCATGGTTCTTAGAAACATAACCTTCAGATTTCCTGTTTCAGCTCCAACATGTAAAGAGTTTGGAAGTTGTCACTACCATCCTTATAATTAAGGAAAAGCAGAAAAGTGGGATAAACTAGAACGAATGACTCTTCTAGGACCCATTAAAGAATCAAGGTTTTAAGGAAACATCACACCCAAATCAAGAGAAACAGGCACATGCAGAGAGTCACACCTGAAGCAGAAGTCAGTGAAGGGATAAAATAGTAGAGCTATTTGAATGGGGTAAATTTGATGAATTGCTAGAATCTGTGTTTGGATTAGCATAAGAATAAAGATCTCTTCGGGGGCCCTCAAATTTCCGTAAGCTTTACCTTCAGGAATTCCACTGGTTCTCAAGATAAAAATCCTAGAAATACCCCCTCATTGCTCTGGAAGAAGGAAGTGAGTGCTAATTGTGATGCACCCAGAACCTTGTCCATAACCAAGACTTACTCTGGAGAAAAAAGTTCTGTGAGCTTGTTCTTAGGGAAAAGGCATTTCTCCCACTCCAGACTCCTCTAGCCTTCCTCTCTCTCCTAAGATACCTTCCCGCCTCCCTAATTTTTCCTTTCATGTATATATAAAGCCTCGAGTCCAAAGGATTGCCTATGTGGAATGGTTTTGGAAATGTCTCTGACTTCCTTTCAAATTTTCAGCAGTAACAAATCTGTCTTGTTACTGACTAATGGAGAGAGGGTGGAGGGACATAGTCAACAGGGTAAGAAGCTCTGGGGAAAAGACTGAAAACACCATAACCAGGCAAAGGAGGAAGGGAAACAAGGTGTTAGGGAAAACATTGACTGAAATCACCCATCTTGACCAGGTACCATGGTAACTATTCACATGAGTTATTTTACGACAGGAGATTCTGGTAAGGAACATGGAACTAACAAGCCACCATCAACTGGAAGAAATCGGGAAAGGTCAAAAGGAGATACCATGTGTCCTACCAACCTCCCAGAATCCTCCACCCTGGAATCCATCCTGGCTGAGTAATGCCACCAGGAAGGCTAGTCACAAGGACTGGCCAGAGACAACCCAGGAACTAATCCCATCACCATAAAACCAGAGACTGCAGAGCAGTCCTCCTGGGTTCCCTTACACTCCTGTTCTCTGCCTGAGCACCACTTCCCAATAAACTCTCTTGCTTTGTCAACACATGTGTCTCATTGGATAATTCATTTCCAAGTGTTAGACAAGAGTCCATTCTTGGGCCCTGGAATGGGTCCCCTTTCCTGCAACAGAGGGAAATAAAAAGCAATAGCACTGGGAAGAAAAAAAAAAAATTTATGTAGCTCACAGACAAGAGGCACGAGCCTACTACAAGACTGAAATTTAATCATAAGTTGGTAGAACACCCATCTTCCTTCATACATCATGATCACACAATCAGGCTCTTGTATAATAACAATGATTGTAGTTGAAAGAGATGCAACACACAGATACTCTCTGAGGAGCAGAACTTAGAGATATTCCCTGAAGTCAACAGAGGACAAAACACAAGGACACTAGAGGAATTTGAAGCTCTGATATCTACAACTCAGTAAGGGTTAGGTTGGGCTGTATTTACAGCCCAATTTCTAGCCAAATGAACATAAATCCTCACACTAAAAGGTTCTTTAACTGTTTCTAGTATCTAGTACCAGAGAAGGCGATGGCACCCCACTCCAGTACTCTTGCCTGGAAAACCCCATGGACGGAGGAGCCTGGTGGGCTGCAGTCCATGGGGTCACCAAGAGTCGGACATGACTGAGTGACTTCACTTTCACTTTTCACTTTCATGCATTGGAGAAGGAAATGGCAACCCACTCCAGTGTTCTTGCCTGGAGAATCCCAGGGACGGGGGAGCCTGGTGGGCTGCCGTCTCTGGGGTTGCACAGAGTCAGACACGACTGAAGCAACTTAGCAGCAGCAGCAGCAGTATCTAGTACAAAATGTCTTTTTTTACACCAAAAAGAAAAAAAAATTAAGTCATGTCAACAGTTAAGAAGAAAAATCACAGTTTGAAATGATAAAGCAAGCATCAAAATCAGATTCAGATATGACACAGTCAGTGAAATATATCAGTCAGGGGATTTGAAATAATTATGTATTAAGAGTTTCAATGAAAAGAGTTGACAAGATGCAAGAACTGATGGATAATAGAAGCAGAGAGATGGAAACTCTCAGGAATCAAAAAGAAATTCTGGAAATCAAAAACACAGTAACAGAAATGAAGAATGCCTTCAATGAGTTCATTAGTAGACTTGACACAACCAAGGAACAAGTCAAGACGTTTGAAGATACGTGAACACAATCTTCCCAGACTGACATGAAAACAGAAAAAGAAAAAAATAAATGTTAAAGTCCAGAATTGTGAGAAGTTTCCAAAAAATATAATAGAACATATGTAAAATTGGAATAGTAAAGGAGAAGAGAGAGAGAACAAGGGCAAAAGAAATATCTGAAGTGGTAATGAAAAAGAATTTTCTAAAATAAATGACAGATATCAAATAAAAAATCCAGGAAGCTCAAAAAACACCAAGTAGAATCCACTCCTAGGCATATCATAATCAAGTTGCACAAAAAAACACAAAGCAAAATGAATATTATGAAAGAAGTCAGAGGGTAAAAAAAACCTTATCTATAGAGCCAACTCATTGGAAAAGACCCTAATGCTGGGAAAGATTGAGGGCAGAAGGAGAAGGAGGCAACAGAGGATAGGATAGTTAAAAGGCATTATCGACTCAATGGACATGAGAGAGAGCAAACTGAACAACAAAATAGAGGAACAAAGATAAGAACTACAGAGGATTTCTCATCAGAAGCCATACAGACAAGAAGATACAGATCAAACTATTTAAAGTGCTAAAAGAAGAAAAATTAACAACCTAAAATTCTGTATTCAGGAAAAATGAAGACTTTTTTCAACAAACACTGCAGGATTTCGCTGCTGACAGATGTACTCTGCAAGAAATGTTAAAAGAAGTTCATCAGGCAGAAGGAAAATGACATGATATTTGCCAAATATATCTAATGAAAATCTTGTGTCCAAAATAAATAAAGAACTCTTAAAACTCAACAATAGAGTCTCTGCCGCTGTCTCATCCCCTGGCCTCTCACTGCAGCTGAATTGCCAAGATGTCGCTTTCTAACAAGCTGACTCTGGACAAGCTGGATGTGAAGGGGAAGCGGGTTGTCATGAGAGTAGACTTCAATGTTCCTATGAAGAACAATCAGTATCCAAAAGTCTACAAATAATAAATGCTGGAGAGGGTGTGGAGAAAAGGGAACCCTCTTACACTGTTGGTGGGAATGCAAACTAGTACAGCCACTATGGAGAACAGTGTGGAGATTCCTTAAAAAACTGGAAATAGAACTGCCTTATGATCCAGCAATCCCACTGCTGGGCATACACACTGAGGAAACCAGAAGGGAAAGAGACACGTGTACCCCAATGTTCATTGCAGCACTGTTTATAATAGCCAGGACATGGAAGCAACCTAGATGTCCATCAGCAGATGAATGGATAAGAAAGCAGTGGTACATATACACAATGGAGTATTACTCAGCCATTAAAAAGAATACATTTGAATCAGTTCTAATGAGGTGGATGAAACTGGAGCCTATTATACAGAGTGAAGTAAGCCAGAAGGAAAAACACCAATACAGTATACTAACGCATATATATGGAATTTAAAAAGATGGTAACAATAACCCTGTGTACGAGACAGCAAAAGAGACACTGAAGTATAGAACAGTCTTATGGACTCTGTGGGAGAGGGTGAGGGTGGGAAGATTTGGGAGAATGGCATTGAAACATGTAAAATATCATGTATGAAACGAGATGCCAGTCCAGGTTCGATGCACGATACTGGATGCTTGGGGCTAGTGCACTGGGACGACCCAGAGGGATGGTATGGGGAGGGAGGAGGGAGGAGGGTTCAGGATGGGGAACACATGTATACCTGTGGTGGATTCATTTTGATATTTGGCAAAACTAATACAATTATGTAAAGTTTAAAAATAAAATAAAATAAAAATAAAGCTAAAAAAAAAAACTCAACAATAATGAAACAGCCCGTTTTTTAATTGGAATATGGTTGCTTTACACTTCTGTGTCAATTTCCGCTATAAAGCAAAGTGAATCAGCCACATATACACATATACCCACTCTTTTTTGGCTTTCTTTCCCATTCAGGTCACCATAGAACATTGAGTAGAATTCCTTGTGCTATATAGTAGGTTCTCTATACAGTTGGTTATCTATTTCATACATAGTAATGTATATATGTTGATCTTAATCCCCCAATTCATCCCATCAATCCCCCATCCCTTCTTGGAATCCATATGTTTCTTCTCCACATCAGAAAAAGCCAATTATAAAAAATGGGTGAATGATATGAACAGACAACTCACCAAATAAGATATACAGATAGCAAATAAGCATGTAAAAACACACTCAACATTGTATGTTATGCTGCTGCTGCTGCTAAGTCACTTCAGTCATGTCTGACTCTGTGCGACCCCATAGACGGCAGCCCACCAGGTTCCCCCGTCCCTGGGATTCTCCAGACAAGAACACTGGAGTGGGTTGTCATTGTCTTCTCCAATGCATGAAAGTGAAAAGTGAAAGTGAAGTCGCTCAGTCATGTCTGACTCTAGCAACCCCATGGACTGCAGCCTACCAGGCTCCCCCATCCATGGGATTTTCCAGGCAAGAGTACTAGAGTGGGGTGCCATTGCCTTCTCCATTATATGTTATGCTGCTGCTGCTGCTGCTGCTAAGTCGCTTCAGTCGTGTCTGATTCTGTGCTACCCCATAGACGGCAGCCCACCAGGCTCCCCCGTCCCTGGGATTCTCCAGGCAAGAACACTGGAGTGGGTTGCCATTTTCCTCTCCAAAGCATGAAAGTGAAAAGTGAAAGTAAAGTCGCTCAGTCGTGTCTGACTCTTAGCAACCCCATGGACTGCAGCCTACCAGGCTCCTCCGTCCATGGGATTTTCCAGGCAAGAGTACTGGAGTGAGGTGCCGTCGCCTTCTCCGATATGTTATGAGAGAAGTGCAAATTAAAACACTAATGAGATACCATACAAGCCTATTAGAGTGGTTAAAATCCAACAAACTAAAAACACGCAATTGCTAGTAGGATTCAGAACAACAGAAATTCTCATTCATTGCTGGTATGCATACAAAAATGGTACAGCCACTTTGGAAGATAGGTTCGCAGTTTCTTACGAGGCCAAGCACAATCTTACCATACGATTCAGCAATTGTGCTCCTAGGTATTAACTCAACTGATTTTAAAACTTTTCCCTACACAAAAGCCTGCACCACAAATGTGTATAGCATCTTCATTCAGAATTGCCAAAAACAAGAAGCAACCAAGATGTAGGTTAACAGATAAGCAAATTATGATACATCTCAAACATCTGAATCCTTTTCAGCAATAAAAAAGAATGAGCTATCAAGTCATTCAATGAAGTTGGTGAATCTTAAATGCAAAGTGAAAGACAGCCTGAGAAAGCTACATGCTGTACAATTCCATTTGTATGACATTCTGGAAAAGGCAAAACTATGGAGATAGTAAGCAGAGCTGCAGTTACCAAAGGTTAAGGGGCAATTAAGTAGGTGACTTTTTTAGATCAGTAAAACTATTCTATACGACACTGTAATGATGGATCCATAAAACTATGCGTTTGTCAAAATCCATAGCATAGCACAAAGAGGGAAACTCAATGCATGAAAATATTTTTAAAATTATTTAGAAGGTAAGTAGATTCCAGGATAGAATACAAAATGTGAAGAAAAAAACCCACATCTAACTGTATTGCAAATGTATGAAACAACATCATTGAAGGAGGTGGAGGGAAAAGGTGCTGACCTAAGTAACTTTGGAAATAAGTGGAGTCCCTCAAGGTAAAGATGAAAAGCATTATGTATAAGCCCTGTCTTCTAGCTGATAAAGTTGTTTCCCACAGGAGTAGGGATTAAAAATTCTGAAACCACTATACATACATATTGAAATTAAACAATTAAGTAAATGGATGGCAGATGGTGGGAGCCAGGTTTTTCTCACTGTGGAGTGGGAGGCTACAGATAAACAAGGAGTAAAAGCTATAAAAATCCATGTGGTGATGGAGCTGAATACATCTTTGCTAACTCATGTTTTAGCTTGATATGGAAACAGATGATTCCATGTAGGCATATTTATAGACATTTTTATATACATGGGCTGATTTACACACGTATGTTTTCTTGCTTTGTTAGCTGAAAAGATATGGAAGCAATAAGCATACATGGCACCCAGATCGGAGAAGGCAATGGCACCCCACTCCAGTACTGTTGCCTGGAAAATCCCACGGATGGAGGAGCCTGGTAGGCTGCAGTCCATGGGGTCGCTAGGAGTCAGACACGACTGAGCGACTTCATTTTCACTTTTCACTTTCATGCATTGGAGAAGGAAATGGCAACCCACTCCAGGTTCTTGTCTGGAGAATCCCAGGGACAGGGGAGCCTGGTGGGCTGCCGTCTCTGGGGTCGCACAGAGTCGGACACGACTGAAGCAATTTAGCAGCAGCAGCACCCAGATCTTGGTTTCTAATATTATTCTTCAGTAAAAGGAATCAAAGCTTTTAGAGAAATGGATCATTCTAAGGGCTGGTACTAAATATAGAAGATGAGTGTGGAGTATCTTATAATGCCAGAAAGTACGAAATTGCTCAAAAACCTACAATGAAGGGGATATGTCATATGAGTCAACAAAGTGTTAGTCACCCAGTCATGTCCAAATTTTTGTGACCCCCCCCCCCCAGGCTCCTCTGTCCATGGAGTTCTCCAGGCAAGAATACTGGAGTGGGTAGACATTTCCTTCTCCAGGGGATCTTCCCAACCCAGGGATCAAACTCAGGTCTCCTGCATTGCCAGTGAGTCTTTACTACCTGAGCCTGCAAGGAAGCAGTCAATAGCCAAATGTGGAACAATTTGAGCATGAAACTGAATATTTTGTTGGATTATAACTCAAAGAATAAAATAAGTATCTCAGAGAGTAGTAATCTAAATAAATGAGGGAGAGTGAGCAAATTGTCCATGGAGAAGGATTCCAAATAATATGCGTAGATACTCTGTTCTTGAGAATGTGAAGCGTAACTCCCCGCTCCTTAAGTGTGGATTGTGCATAGGAACTTCCCTCCGTAGAGTACAGCATGGAAAGGGGAACAAAGAGTAACCACAGAGGAGAAACCTGACAAATGCTACCTTATCGAGATTAGAGTGAGAGTCAGGTTAATAGTATGTAAATCTGATATGATGTAAAGAAAATGGCACTTCATCTCTGGGATCTTCTTCCCAAAACCCATGACCCAATTCAATCATGGAGAGAACACCAGACTATTTCCAACTGAGAAACATTGTACAAATATCTAAACCAATATCCCTTAAAATGTTCAAGGTCATCAAAAATAAGAGAAGTCTAAGAAACTTTCATAGCCAAGAGGAGCCTAAGGAGGTATCACATCTAAATATAATGTGGTATCCTGTGTGAGTTTCTGCAAAAGATAAAAGCATTAGGTATGAGCTAAGGATATCTGAATGAAGTGTGGATTTTAGTTAATAAATAATGTAATAATGCTGGTTTATTGTCCCCAATGTGCCATACTATCATGAGACATTTATAAGAGGGGAAACTGGATCTGGGGTATATGGGATCTCTCTGTACTCTCACAATTTTTCTGTGAAACTGAATCCATTCTAAAATAAAATGCTTATTAAACACAGTCTCTAGCATACCATAAAAAATTTATGAGCCATATTAAGTAACATATGACTAATAACCAGAAAATCAAAAAGCAATCAACAAGATACCCACAGATAAACAAGCCATTGGAATCAAAAGATAAAGGCTTTTAATTAACTTTTATAAACAGGTTAAATAAATGAGAGTAAAAAGATGGAAGAAACAAATGAAAAGATGGAGAATTTCTATAGAAAAGTGGATATACTAAGACTGAAAAACACAGTATTTCAAAAAAAAGAGAATGCATTGGAAAGGCTTAACAGCAGATTGAACAGCAAGAGACAAGGCCCATAAATGTGAGAATTGGTCAATTAATCAAGCTGGAGAAAAGGGAGGAAAGGACAAGAAAAAACAAAACACAACATGAGAGGCATATGGGACAATACCAAGCTTTCTAATATAAATGTTATCGGAGTAACATACAAAGATGAGGGCAAAAACTAAGCAGAATAAATATTTGTGAAGATAATCACCAATGATTTTCTAAAACTAGTTAAAAGATATCAAACAAGTTCAAAGTGCTCAACAAAATTGGCTAAGTATCCAGCCAGGCAGAATAAACACAAAGAAACCCACACCTAGACACATCAGGTAAACTGCTACAAAACAAAGATGAAGGGAAACAAAATCTGAAAAGTAGTCAGAAAAATAATAGATCCATTACATTCAGATGAACAGAATTATAAAGAATTATGAATGACTTCTCAACAGTTGCAATGAAGGCCAGAAGACAACAGAATGACATACATCATGTGCTGGAAGAAAAATCTGCCAACTCAGTGGAAATACATTTTGTCTACACCAGTGAAAATATTTTTCCAATCCAATGTCCCCAAACAGAACTTTTCCTTCCTTAGAAACCTTTTCTCCCTTTGAAACTCACTATATTCTTTATAGTATCAACATCTAGTCTCTCAGGCCCATCATGTCCTCGCCTTCTATTTTTGACTTTCACAGTCACACCAATTCCTGTCAATTCCATCTCAGGAAAATCTTTGGAATCTGTCACTCCTCGTCAGCCTCGCTAGTACCGTATTGGTTCAAGCCCTCAACATTTCTAGCCATGACAACTGAAAGCTGACAGGTGACAAAGAAAGCTGATCACCGAAGAATAGATGCTTTTGAGCTGTGGTGTTGGAGAAGACTCCTGAGAGTCCCTTGTACTGCAAGGAGACCCAACCAGTCCATCCTAAAGGAGATCAGTCCTGGGTGTCAATTGGAAGGACTGATATTGAAGCTGAAACTCCAATACTTTGGCCACCTGATGCGAAGAGCTGACTTATTGGAAAAGACCCTGATGCTGGGAAAGATTGAGGGCAGGAGGAGAAGGGGACGACAGAGGATGAGATGGTTGGATGGCATCACTGACTCAATGGGCATGAGTTTGGGTGAACTCCGGGAGTTGGGAATAGACAGGTTAGCCTGCTGTGCTGTAGTCCATGGGGTCGCAAAGAGCTGGACACGCCTGAGCGACTGGACTGAAACCATGACAGCATCCCACTGATTAGTATAGCCTCCCTACCACTGATATTTCCTTGTTATAGTTCATCTTCCTCACAAGTTCTGTAATTAGCATTCCAAAAGCTAATTCCTGCCTGAACCTGTCTCTCAGATGCTTAAAATCTCTTCTGACTTTCTGAGCTTCCCTGGTGACTCAGATGATGAAGAATCTGCCTGCAATGCAGGAGACCTGGGTTTGATCCCTGGGTTGGGAAGATCCCCTGGAGAGGGAAATGGCAACCCACTCCAGTATTCTAGTCTGGAGAATTCCATGGACAGAGGAGCGTGGTGGGCTACAGTCCATGAAGCCACAAAGAGCTGGACACGATTGAGCGACTTTCACTTTCTTTTTCTGACTTTCTGCCAAATTCATATCACAACATACAAAATCCTTTTACAATCTCAGTCCCAACAACTTCTCCAGCATCTGTTCTTGCATATTCTTTTCTTCTTTTGTTGTGCTTAGTAAAATGTAAAATGATTATAAGCGTTAAGTCTCTTTCTCTTTCACCAGATATTAACTTCTCAAAGGAAAGGACTATGACCATTTGTAGAATGTTCTACTGAAAACTAAAACTTCAAAGAGTGAAGGAGGGTGAGGATCATTCTCATCTCTAGCAAGGGCTTCTAGAAAATCATCCTGATTGCCCATGAGAGGGGAATCACCAAGGCAGGTAAGGCTTATAGTAAAGATGTTTGGTTCCCTGAAAGTCATGAGGAAACCATCATTAAGGGGAATGGGGTACATAATCCTATCTGCCAATAAAGTTAATGTAATAAAACCCTTTGTTGTTCAAGAGTTGGAAGGTTGCCCAACTCCTAAGGATATGAATTAGCAGTGAGAAATAAGTGGGCTACTTCACAAGAAGCAGACTCCAGAGTCAGCTCATTAAGTGTTCAAGGAGCTTCGAGTGCCTTAGCAGATGACTTCAGCCAGAAAAAAAGTGAGTGTCAAGAACTGTGATCCTGGGAGCTCAGGTATGGGAGATTCTTAGCTAAGCATGGCACGGAAGCAGTTAATTGTCCACCACTGCAGACTGTCCAAGGTTTCTTGGTGATGTGCACCGGCGTGAGCCAGAGGCAGACCCGCAAAATCTGTCAAACTGACCAGTTGTCCACAGCGACATCATGTGGCTGCAAGAAGTAATGACAGTATCTAACAAGTGTTAGATACTGACTAACCTCGACTTTGAGGTCTTGTAAATTCCTAGAGTTCATAAAATATCACGGCCAATCAAAAAGGGGCGCTGAACTCTATCTAATTTGGCATGTGAGCTGATTCTGTTGCGGCTGTTGTTAAAGTGAAAAATAAAAGGATAAAGATTTATGGACATAACCATCTTCTAGTATATACTAGCAATTCAAACTAGGGGAAAAAATATTTGCAACTCTTCTTATTACTGAAAGGGGGCTTTTCTTAAAGGGAAATTTTTCTGAAGGTTCTGAATCCCTTTAGTAAAGGAAAATGTACAGGAAACTCTGGAATTCTACAGACCTGTAACCATTAGATCTGTTCTGACATGTGAAAATAGGGGGGCTTAGAGTCCCTGTGATTCAATCTCCCCATCTGGTTTCCCTTCCCTTGACAGCAGCCTCAAAGCCCCTGCCCTCACCACACACACACACACACAGAATTCAAGACCCCTGCAGAATACAGTTTAAAACTCACTTTCTTGATGATAGAAAGCCTGTGAAGAATTCAAATCAGAGAATGACATCTACACAGAGATCATCTGTGTAGGACAGAGGGTGTTTTTAAGGGTGTGGGGAGGACAAGGCAAGATTGAAGACAAGACAGCTGATTTGCAAGAATTTCATCAAAGGACAGACAGGCCTTTCTACAGGTATAATGTCATGAATAATGTTAAAACATTCAGTTCAGTTCAGTTCAGTCGCTCAGTCCTGTCCAACTCTTTGCGACCCCATGAATCATTAGTAAAACATAAAACATGATGACTGAACTTTTCTGTAAATATAAAATCTGTTTGTAAATCATATCAAAAACACTCATTGGGGAAAAAAAATTCACTGGGAAGAGAAATAGTCTCTCAGTCCTAGTAGTAAAGGATTAATATTTGACTACCTTGGAAATATGATTATCACAAAGTCCTTAAACTGAACACTTTTTCTATTGAAAATCTTGTTTTGTGCCAGGTTTTTTCTTAAAACTCAACTTGGAAATTTTATTTTCATCAAAATGAACTTAAATTCTGCTGAGAACTAAAGAGTTAAGCCTGCTGTGATTAACAGCCACTTCCAACTTAAGTGTCCATCAATGGAAGAATGGATAAAGAAGTTGTGACATATATATATATATTCCTTCTCCAATATATACACACACACACACACACACACACACACACACAATGGAATATTATTCAGTCATAAAAAAAAAAAAAACAGAGAAATCCTGCCATTTGTGACAACACAGATGAAGTTTGAAGGCATTATGCTAAGTGAAAAAAGTCAGAGAAAAACAAATACTGTATGATCTCACTTATACATGGAATCTAAAAAAACAAAGCAAAAACAAACTCAGAAAGAGAAATCAGACTTGTGGTTACCAAAGGTGGAAGGCGGGGTGAGGGGGAAATGAAGAAAAGTGATTAAAAGATTGAAACTTTCTGCTATAAGATGAGTAAGTACTAGGAACATAATGTACAACATAATGACTAAGATGTTATAACTGCTGTATGATATATAGGAGAGTTAGGAAAATAAATCATGAATTCTCATTCCAGGGAGTTTTTTTTCTTTTTTTCTTTTTATTGTGTCTTTATGAGATGATGCATGTTAGCTGAACCTACTGTGGTAATCATTTCACGTATATGCAAATCAAATCATCTTGCTATATCTCAAATTTATACAGTAAATTGTATACAGTAATTCTAGTAAAACTGGGGAGAGGCGGCTGGAGTGGAGGGAGAGCTGTGTTTCCAAGATAACTTTTAGAAAAAAAAATCTAATAAAAGAAATTCTTAGAAAGTGCAGAATGTCTGCTGGGATAAAGAGAAAAAGCAAAGTTTCCAAGCAACTTTTGAGTAAAAATATGGTAGAAAACAAGGCTTTTAACAGAAAATGTTAAAAAACATTTTTAACTTTTTTTAACATTTTAAATGTTCTCATAAACATTATGTTTTCAAGCTAGTTTGGGGGAAAT
The DNA here is from genome assembly GCF_002263795.3 of Bos taurus. Lineage (NCBI taxonomy): Eukaryota > Metazoa > Chordata > Mammalia > Artiodactyla > Bovidae > Bos > Bos taurus. The sequence goes on from NC_037339.1 coordinate 17,680,003, forward strand.
ACCTAGGGAAAAAAACAATATTTTAAATAGAACTATTTGGAACTTAATCCTGTTTATGTTTCCCAAAACACTTTTGAGGAAAATTGTAGTATAAAACACATTTTAACAGGGAAAATCAGAATTTAGGCAATAGGATGGCAGCAAAGGACACAAACAGACCCAAGGGAGGGACTCTGAAATGGAGATGAAATTGTCCAAACTGCTGAAAGTGGCATGACCTTTATACCATGCCCCCTCCCCCTCAACCTTCCTGCAGTGACCAGGCAAGGAATGCCCACTGCCCCTGTTCTGAGGGAGGGGTTCAACCCTAGGTGGGGAGTTCCTTTAATCCAGGGCAATTCCTGAAAGTCCTGGGCTGTGAGCTCTCTGCAGCAGAAATGGGTATCTGAGTCTTGGGCAAGTTTCAAGGGATCTGGGTAAGTGTTTGGCATCACTACTGGCAAAGAGCATCAGTCAGAAATTTAGGGAGTTGAAGAAAAAATGTGGGACCACATAATAGAGAATCTTAGGTACATTAAAGCTTAACACTGTCTCACCACCTCAAGAATAGAAGTCCTCTCATGAAGATTTAAGTTCTCAAAAAGGCATCAAGGAGAGTGTTTCAGAATAGTTAAACAAGGAAAATGGAGGGAAGCTAAGAAAAGTATTTTTATTCATTTCACCACCTGGAAAAGCTGACAAATTCCAAACCCATATGCTGTTGAAATACAAGTGATGGCTTAGGGTAACAAAAGCAAGTTAAGTCACAACTTCAGAAAAGAAAATCTGGGATTGCCCCAATGCAGCTGTGCTGTACCTTGCACAGGATATAGAGGGAAATATTTACCTAGATCTGGGGCTGTCAGCCCACACTGAGTCCATCTGGGGAGCTCATGGCCAGAGCCTACACTGAATTCATCACTGGGATCATTCACAAAGCTGTGGTGCTGCCTGAAACCTCCTTTGGGGTTGGGGGAAGGAAACTGAACAGAGCCTGAAAGAGGTATTGAAGAAAAAAATAAGAGTTTTGTCTGCATGCCCACCAAATTCAAACGGGTCCATAAACTAGACATGAGTGTTTAACCTTCTAAAAGCTGGCAACCACTCCTTAGTAAGTGAGGAAGGCGGTGTATATAGTAGAGAGTGTGTATTAGTCGTGTCTAAGTCTTTGCAACCTCATGGACTGTAGACCATCATGCTCCTCTGTCCATGGGATTCTCCAGGCAAGAATACCGGAGTGGGTTGCCATTCCCTTCTCCAGGGGTCTTCCCAACGGAGAGATCAAACTTGGGTCTCTCACATTGCAGGTGGATTCTTTACCACGGAGCCCCAGGGGAAGCCCATACAGTGGAGAGAGCTCACTCTTTAAAAAAAAAAAAAAGAGATTTCTTTTATTATATTTTTTGTTATTTATTCGGCTGTGCTGGGTCTTAGTTGTGGCATGCAGGACTGTTAGTTGTGGCATGCAAACTCTTAATTATGGTATGTGGGCTTTTAGCTCCCCACCCAGGGACTGAACCCAGGCCCTGAGTTCGGGAGCACAGTCTTAGCCACTGGACTGCCAGGGATGTTCCAGAGAGATCTCATTCTTTAGATACCATCAAAAGTAATTTGAAACACAGCCTCACCATTACTAGTGACCTTGGGCTTATTAACGTCTCTGAAAGGCAGTCTTCTTGGTAATCAGGTGATGAGCAAAGCAGATGTGTGCATGCTTATGTAAGTGCCCTACACTAAGTGGCTGTGTCATCATTATCACTGCCATTACTACTGGCATTCCACAGTCCCCAGAGCTCACAGTCCAAGGGTAGTGACCTGCAGAACCCAAAGTTGTTCTGTTCTCTATTTAAGAATGAAGATGATGGCAGTCACAGCAGTCATTCATGCATAAAGCATTAGTCTCTCAGTTGTGTCCGACTCTTTGCAACCCCACAGACTGACCCCCACTGCCAGGCTCTTCTGTCCATGGGACTCTCCAGGCAAGAATACTAGATTGGGTTGCCACGCCCTCCTTGAGGGGATCTTCCTGACCCAGGGATCATTCATGCATAAGCAAGCACTCATTTCTAGTACAGTCTAGAAATGTGTAATTTACTTAAGACTAACTCACTGCTTTTAATTTTAGAAAGAAAGTGAAAAATCATGTCTGTTGACACCAAGACAGAGCTCTGTTTGAAGTGAAATATCACTCCTGTGAATCCTCTCAAAAAGGGTAACAAGGTCAAGGTGCCAGGGGAGAGTCCAGCCCATAAACAAAGAGAGTCTCTGCTCATCGGCAAGAGCTGCACCCACAGGGCAACTTCACAGCCCTCTTTGTCTCATAGTTCAGACAAAAGCTAGCTGAAGAAGAGGAAAAAATATGAAAGGGGCTTATAAGTGATGAGGAAAAAATCATAATTTTTTTCTGTGGAAAAACAACTGAACTAAGAAAAAATAAGTAACATGCCCTCTTTGTGATAGGACAATATGCAGTGCACATCTACATTACATGAACCAGACCTCCTCCAAGCAGGTGGATAAAATCAATCTTGGAAAAAGATTGGCCCCTTTCTTCAGACGCTAGCATTGTCATTTATTTTGCACGCAAAAGAGAAGGCCGTGGAGCAGAAAATAGGAAGGCACGCTGGCCTCACCTGAGGTGGGTGTGGTCTCCTTCAGGGGCACCAGTCTTCATGTGGACCTGAAGTCAGCAGTGGGCAGGGGCAGGTGATGTGGGACAGCAGACCCATCTTCTAAAGGGCAGGTGCAGAAAGCGCACTCTCTGCAACAGCGAAGTGCAGAAAGGAAACGCTATAACAGGCATCCTCTCGATCACATTTGTACCTAGTGTTAGTGCTAAAAACAGCTCTATTTTAAGAGGGAGTTCCTTATTAACCAACCAGGTATTCCTTCTAAGATCTTCCCCTATAGCATGACTCTATGGTATGTTAAAATGAAATACCAAAGCACAAGAAACAAAAGGAAACACAGATAGATTGTACTTCATCAAAATTTTAAACTTGTGCTTCAAAGGACACCATCAAGAAAGTAGAGAGATAGCCCATTGAATGCGAGACACTGTTTTCAAATTATACATCTGATAAGAGACTTGTATTCAGGATATATAAGAACTTGTCAGCTCAATAATTAAAAAGACAAGCAAGCCAATAATAACTGTGCAAAGGATTTGCATAGAAATTTTCTACTAAGAAGATGTACAAATGGCCAATAACCACATGAAAAGACAAGTATTTATTTAGCCATCAGGGAAATACAAGTCAAAATCACATTGAGCTATCATTCCTTACCCACTAGCATGCTATGCTATGCTAAGTCACTTCAGTCGTGTCCGACTCTGTGTGACCCCATAGACGGCAGCCTACCAGGTTCCCCCATCCCTGGGATTCTCCAGGCAAGAACACTGGAGTGGGTTGCCATTTCCTTCTCCAGTGCACGAAAGTGAAAAGTGGAAGTGAAATCGCTCAGTCGTGTCCGACTCTTAGCAACCCCATGGACTGCAGCCTACCAGGTTCCTCCGTCCATGGGATTTTCCAGGCAAAAGTACTGGAGTGGGGTGCCATTGCCTTCTCCAACCCACTAGAATGGTTATAACCAAAAAGGTAGATGATAAGTTTTGGTGAGCAAGTAGAGAAATTGGAACTTTCTCACTGCTGTAATAGGAGGGAATGGGGCAGGGCACAACTTTTGAAAGAATGACATAGCCCAAGAAGACAGCATAAAACCGATTAGACTCAAATGGGACCAAGATGGCAGACAGGACTAGACCTTGATCCTCAATCAGCAAGTGAAATGACACACCCAGAAGTGTCATGACAGTTCCAAGGCACTGTCAAAAGACCAAGGAGTGGGTGGTGGCCCAAATCCTGGAAATCTCTGCCCCTTCCCAAAAATAGTTGGAATAATCCTCCCACTCATTAGTATATGAAATTATCCAGCGTATAAATACTAACCATGCCAAATTTCAGGGCCACGCTTGCCCTCTGCGATGGCCCACACTCTGTCTGTGGAGTGTGCTTCTCTCTGCATCTGAATAAATCCACTTCTTACCTATCACTTTGCCTCTCACTGAATTCTTTCTGTGATGAGACATCAAGAACCTGAGCTTCACTAGGTCCTGAAACCAGGTACTATGGGTTTTGGCTGGGTTTGAGTCCCAGCATGTGGGTTCAAGTCCCAATCTGTGGTAAATGGTTTCAGTGCCACTGGTATTATAAACAGTACAGTCACTTAGGAAGGGCAACCCAGGTGGCTCAGTGGTAAACAATTTGCCTACCAATGCAGGAGATGCAGATTTGGTCTCTGGCTTGGGAAGATCCCATAAAGAAGGGAATGCCAACACAATCCAGTATTCTTGCCTGGAGAATTCCATGGAAAGAGGAACATAACAGGCTAGAGTCCAAAGAGTTGGACATGACTGAGCACACACGCACACAAACAATCATAGCAACATCATTCATAAAAGCCAAAAAGTGAAAACAAATGTCTATCATTTGATGATCAACAGAATGTGGCATATGTATAAAACAGAATATTCAGCTCAGTTCAGTTCAGTCACTCAGTCCAACTCTTCGAGACCCCATGGACCATATCACAACAGGCCTCCCTGTCCATCACCAACTCCCAGAGTCTACTCAAACTCATGTCCATTGAGTCGGTGATGCCATCCAACCATTTTATCCTCTGTCATTCAAATGAGTCAGTTCTCCGCATCAGGTGGCCAAAGTATTGGAGTTTCAGCTTCAACATCAGTCCTTCCAATGAACACCCAGGACTGATCTCCTTTAGGATGGACTGGTTGGATCTCCTTGCAGTCCAAGGGACTCGCAAGAGTCTTCTCCAACACCACAGTTCAAAAGCATCAATTCTTCAGCGCTCAGCTTTCTTTATAGTCCAACTCTCACATCCATACGTGACTACTGGAAAAACCATATCCTTGACTAGATAGACATTTGTTGATAAAGTAATGTCTCTGCTTTTTAATATGCTGTCTAGGTTGGTCATAACTTTCCTTCTGTCACGCGAGTGTATGTTCCTTGGTTCTTTGTCTCGTCACAACAAAGATTTGGAGCGACAGACATTTAAGCCCTCAGCGCATCACAGCTCTTGGGTCTTGGACAAATTGTGCTACAGCTCTTAGACAAATCAGTGTTACAGCTCCATTTTATTTATAAGATAGGAGGAGAATCCAAGACTCGAAGAGAAGAGAGTGGAGGAGTGCGTGGGGAGAGAAAAAGAGAGAGAGAGAGCGTGCGCATGCACACGGGAGAGACAGTCCGAGAGAAAGCGCTTTGGCTCCTCCTTTTATATGTTTTTCCTCCACCTGGGCCTGCCCTGTGCAAATTGGGCTTAGCCAGGAGTGCTGTTTGTTCTGTTTGTTCTGCCTGAAGTCTTCACTCTGGTCCTTGGACCTTCCTTGTCTTTTAGCCACCGCCATTTTGGACTCCTTTTCCCTATTCTACCTACCTAACACTTCCAAGGAATAAGCGTCTTTTAATTTCATGGCTACAGTCACCATCTGCAGTGATTTTGGAGCCCCCAAAAATAAAGTCTGACACTGTTTCCACTGTTTCCCCATCTACGTCCCATGAAGTGATGGGACCAGATGCCATGATCTTAGTTTTCTGAATGCTGAACTTTAAGCTAACTTTCTCACTCTCCTCTTTCACTTTCAACAAGAGGCTCTTTAGTTCCTCTTCACTTTCTGCCATAAGGGTGGTGTCATCTGCATATCTGAAGTTATTGATATTTCTCCCAGCAATCTTGATTCTAGCTTGTGCTTCATCCAGCCCAGTGTTTCTCATGATGTACTCTGCATATAAGTTAAATAAGCAGGGTGACAATATACAGCCTTGATATACTCCTTTCCCGATTTGGAACCAGTCTGTTTTTTCATGTCCAGTTCTAACTGCTGCTTCTTGACCTGCATACAGATTTCTCAAGAGCCAGGTCAGGTGGTCTGGTATTCCCATCTCTTGAAGAATTTTCCACATTTTTTGTGATCCACACAGTCAAAGGCTTTGGCATAGTCAATAAAGCAGAAATAGATGTTTTTCTGGAACTCTCTTGCTTTTACGATGATCCAGCGGATGTTGGCAATTTGATCTCTGGTTCCTCTGCCTTTTCTAAAACCAGCCTGAACATCTGGAAGTTCATGGTTCACATATTGCTGAAGCCTGGCTTGGAGAACTTTGAGCATTACTTTACTAGCGTGTGAGATGAATGCAATTGTGTGGTAGTTTGAGCATTCTTTAGCATTGCATTTCTTTGAGACTGGAATGAAAACTGACCTTTTCCAAGTCCTGTGGCCACTGCTGAGTTTTCCAAATTTGCTGGCATATCGAGTGCAGCACTTTCACAGCATCATCTTTTATGGAATGATTACGTCAACAAAAAGAAATAAAGTACTAATGAAAGGTTGTTGCTGAATTGTGAAAGATGCTGGGATTATTGGCCTCTGGAGGAGAGGAATTCAATCCACGGCCAGTGATGAGGCTTGATCACTCAGAGCTTTTGTGTAATAAAGTTTTATTAAAGTGTAAAAGAGATAGAGAAAGCTTCTGACATAGACATCAGAAGGGGGCAGAAAGCTAGCTCCCTGCTAGCCTTTAGCATTATGTTATATGCCTATCAGCAGGCTGCTAATTAGAGAAAGGAAATATCTCAAAACTCAGAGTGGCCCAGGCCCCTCACCCACAACATGCATTTTGAGATAACATTGCACAAGGTGAGTCATCCGGGGCCATAAAACAACTGACATGTATCTTGAAGAAAGGCAAGTTTCCAAGCAAATATATAGTTTCATTAACATAGATTAGGAGAACAATTGTATGAGTAAATATACTGGTTTCTTGAGCCCTTATGGGTTCTGAGTCTTAAGCAGAACTGACTGGAAGCAAGACAGAGTCTAGGGTAAATACATAGTTCATAAAGATAGCTTAAGAAAAACATTTCCATTAAAAAAAGGCATTGGTTAGCTCAAGGTTTGAGAAAAGGTAAGTTCAGGTGGAACCAGGAGTCATCATGGTAACACAGAATTTTAAGAGAAACCTCCTTTTAATTTTGTATAGAAAAGGGGAAAAAAAATCTGACACTTGTAATTTGTTTCCTCCTGCCACTTATGAGAGAAATAAAAAAGTCTGACCCTTTCAGCCTATTTCCTCCGTTTGAAGACCCCTAGCCTTCCTGCCTGTTACCCTCTCACTAATACATGCTATACTGTGGATGAACCTTGAAAGCTTATGTTAAGTGAAAAAAAAATCCGACACAAGCAACCCCATATTGTATGACTCCACGAATAAAGTCCAGAGTGGGCAAATTTAAAAAGACTTAAAGTAGATGAGGGGTTGCTGAGAATTTGACCGGGCTGGAGGAGAGTGAGGAGTGACCACTAATGAGCTAATGAATGCAGGGTTTCTTTGAGGCTGGTGGGGATGGTTGATAAAAATGGTCTAAAATTAAGTAGTGTTCATGGTTGCATAGCTGCGAATATACAATCACTGACTTGTACAGTTTAGATGGATGAATTGTGTGTGAATTATATTTTGGTAAAGCTGTTACCAAAAAAATTTTTAAATGAAAGATCATTGTGTTGCTGTAACAAGATAAAAAAGGCACTAAATATTGGTATGTCCTATTATCAATTTATTAGAAATACTGAGCACCTGCTGTATGCAAACCACTATCCGTAAAATTATGGAGGAAATGTAAAGTAGATAACAATAGAAAAAGCCATTCTCTAATGTTCACAGGAGTATTTCAATATGTACTTTGCAGGCCTGATAAACAAAAATGTCTCCACTATGTAGGCATTTATTTGATTTTTTTAAGTGAAGAAGAACAATCAGATTGTATGAAATTAAAATTTTAATTGGTCAGTTTTAGGCTCTATTTTGTTGGGGGGGAAAACGTTCATAAACACAAGCCCATGATCAGACTCTATTGAAATCCTTTCGGAATATCAAGCGCAAATGGGTTGCCAAAGGATGTTTCCACACAGAATTAAATACTACTCTTAACAAAACGACTTATTTATAGCTGTAGACTCTTTGTTGGGGAAAGGCAAATATTTCAGTTCTAAAAAGTTCCTAACACTTTAGCTTTTGTCTACTATGTCAGGGGTAAAAAAAAAAAACCATTAGTTGACAGAGTGTACCTTATAAGGTGAGAATCTAAGATGGATTCATTTTTCTTCTAATAATGAAGTAAAAACATCCCAGATATCTCTATTCAATGAGCATCGGGACAATATCCAACCCTCAGAGAAACTGAAAATTCTGCTCAATGACAACATATTATTTAACTCACCAGGGCAATTTAAGGTAACACAGTGTGACTCAGATCTAAGCAAGGAAATGTGTCAAGGGAAAGCATTTCTTCCTTAAGAAATACCTGCTGGCGAAATAAAGACACAGACATAGAGAATAAATATATGGATACCAAGGGGGGAAAGGGGAAGTAGGATGAACTGAGAGATGGGGATTCACGTATATACACTATTGATACTATGTATAAAATAGATAACTAATGCTGCAAAGAGTAGGACATTGAACAACTGAACTGCCAAATGAGAAGCTACTTTATCTCATAGGGAACTCAGGGCTCTGTGGTGACCTAGTGTCAGTCTCTCAGTGGTGTCCGACTCTTTGCGACCCTATGGACTGTAGGCCACCAAGCTCCTCTGTCCATGGAATTTCCCAGGCAAGAATACTAGAAGGGGTTGCCATTTCCTACTCCAGGGGATCTCCCCAACCCAGGGATTGAACCCAGGGCTCCTGCATTGCAGGCGGATTCTTTACCAGCTGAACCACCAAGGAAACCCTAAATAGGAAAGAAATCCAAAGCAGAGGGGATATACATACACACATAACTGACTCACTTTGCTGTACAGCAGAAACTAACACAACACTGTAGAGCAACTAAATTCCAATAAAAATTAACTTAAATTTTTTTTAAAGCAAAAAAAATAAAAAAGAAATACCTGCTGGCAATTGAGATAAAAAAATATAAAATGCATGTCAAATTGTGAGAATGTTTAGAGAATTACCCCAACTGATTCTGTAACCATGTGCAAATTAGTTCCCTTCCAGATCTTACGGGGGCAATTTCCAAAGGCTTCAAGCCAGATACATGGCTTGATGGGGGAAGGTAGTAGTTTTAATTTTAGGATATACATAATTTATTAAAAAAAAAAACACCTGTAAACTATATATAATATGTTACATATAGCATGGTCTAGTTGAAAAGCGTATTAGGCCTTTCTACCAGCTGAGTGTGCACTTCTGTTTCCCCTGAAAGCCCCTCCAGCGCCCTCACAGCAACATATCCCTTCACACATCCTCCATGGTAGACTGGAAGCAAATGCACAGCATTCTCTTTATATCATCGTGTGCTAGTTGGTGATTTGAGATGCAAAATTAATGGAAGGGAAAGAAAAATTCAAACTGACTGCCAGATCTCATCTCTTTATAATTTCATATTTGCAATTTTACCTAAGCAGTGATTTTGCTCAAAAGGGAAAGTCTGGAGGTCCTAATATGGATTTTTTTTTTTTTTTTTTAGAATCTAAGTGGGAAGTGGTCCCAGACTTGTTCAGTGTTACAAAGATTCACTCTGCTTGGTCATTTCACATCTTTAATTAGCTCCCTCTGAGCCTCAACAACCAAACTGAGCTCATCCCCGTAAAATACCCAGAAAAGATTTCAGTGGAGTCTAAACTAAGCAATAATTGGTTTCTGGTTCCCAGACAGGGCTCAGTGGACTCTGGCAGCCCCGAGTGTCCTTCATTAGCAAGCCTGAGTAGAACCACTTTAAAGGTCTTTGGGGGAAGAAACTCTGAGACCACGTCCAGCATCTTCCCAGCACAGTGGGAATTTAGTAAATGCTTCCCAGGATGACTCCCTGCTGCGTGGACTTCTCCATGACATCTGCTACTGTCTCTGGTAAGTGATCACAGCAGCAAAGGGTATTTAATTTAAAATGAGTGGTAAAATGGTGATTACCAGGGTCTGGAGTGGGGAAATGAGATGTTGTCTCAGAGTACAGACTTGCATCTAGTCGTAAGTCCTAGAGATCATTAGCTTTCTGGTCTAGTGAATATAGACAACAATATTGTATTGTAATAATCAAACTTCCTAAAAGACCAGATCTTAATTATTCCAGCTCCTCCCAAAAGAAATAGCTATGTGATATGATATGTAAATTGTAAACACTGATATGTAAAAATTGATGTATAAATATATAAATTTATATGATATGTAAATATATCATTTGTCAAGTCAACATGTTATATATTTATATTAACACAATGTTACATGTCAAACATGTTTCAATTTTTTTTAATATCAGAGGTTCTTCTTCCTATAACTTTGAAACTATTTAGCCTAAACATTTCTTAGGATGCACTCAGAATAGAACCTGCTGGTCCCAAATTATCCAGAGAGAAGTTCTGCTCTGACAAGTTGGGAAAGAAGAGAAAAAAAGAAAAGAAATAAATAATTATTAAGCCTCTAAGTGGAAGAACACATTATGTTCTCCTCTTACTTAAACTTTATTCCAAACCTGTGAGATGTACATTATCCACCCAAAGACAGGCTTTGGATGAACGGAGAAGGGGACGACAGAGGATGAGATGGTTGGATGGCATCACCGACTCAATGGACATGAGTTTGAGTAAGCTCCGGGAGTTGGTGATGGACAGAGAAGCCTGGCGTGCTGCAGTCCATGGGGTCGCAAAGAGTTGGCCATGACTGAGTGACTGAACTGAACTGAAAAACACTCTAAGATGTGGAAACTGAGTCCCCAGGTCAAACAATTGACCCAAGGCCACAGAGTGGCTCAGGAGACATGGGCTCAATCCTTGAGTCAGGAAGATCCCATGGAGCAGGGAATGGCTACCCACTCCAGTATTATTGCCTGAAAAATCCCACAGACAGAGGAGCCTGGTCGGCTCTAGTCCACGGGGTCTCAAAGAGTGGGACGCGACTGAGCAACAAACGGAGTGATTATCTGACAGAGCAGGATAGCCAGTCTCTAAAGCACTGGTCCTTGGCTTCCTCAAGGTCATGGCCTTCTCTGAGAATCTGGTGACAGCTAAAGAGTGCTCCACACATACGTTTTACAAACAAATCCAAGGGGCCAGTCACTGCTTGAAGCCCAGCTCAGGCCCTATAGAAATCCAAACCCCAAAGCTTCTCTCTTTCCACAGAAGTCCCACTGGACAAGCCTGAGGAGGAGGGCAAGGGAGTCACCCAATATTTAACACATCTATTTCCTCTCTTCGGACAGAGGAGCCTGGCAGGCTACAATCCATAGGGTTGCCAAGAGTCAGACACAGCTGAAGCAACTTAGCATGCATGCACACAAAATCTTTTCATCGATCTCCTATGTTATTTCATAAATTCCTTATGAATCCTTTTCTACTGAGCAGGATTGTGAGCAGAAATGACTTGTGATGTGAAAGTCGCTCAGTCATGTCTGACTCTTTGAAACCCCATGGACTTTACATCCATGGAATTCTCCAGGCCAGAATACTGGAGTGGGTAGCTGTTCCCTTCTCCAGGGGACCTTCCCAACCCAGGGACTGAATCCAGGTCTCCTGCATTGCAGGCTGATTCTTTACCAGCTGAGCTACCTTGAGGAGGACAAACACTTAAATGACTTCAAAAGCTACTCATCAGCTTCCTGTGTTGCTTTCCAGATTCCCTCCAGCCATCCCACTTCTGAGTGTTTATCCAAAAGAACTGAAAACAGGATCTCATAGAGAATCTGCCCTTCCATGTCCACAAGAGAAAAGGGGACAACCCAAATGTCCATGAATAGGTGAATGGACAAAGCAGATGTGGCCTATACAAACAATGAAATATTATTCAGTCTTAAAAATGATGGAAATCCTGCCATTTGCTACAACGGCAGTGAACCCTGAGGATGTTATGCTAAACAATACACTTGGGAGTGTAAACACACACACTCCTGTGCCTCTGAGCGGCTGCCTGTGGAGAACGCAGCAGCCAGTGACAGCGACAGGAGAGTCCCTGGAGTAGGAAATGGCAACCCACTCCAGTCTCCCTGCCTGGAAAATCCATGGACAGAGGAACCTGGGAGCCTACAGTTCATGCGGTTGCAAAAGAGTGGGACACGACTTAGCGACTAAACAACAGCGACATCCCTTTTATTGAACAGTTTCCCCTTTGTAAACGAATATAAACATGGTTGAAAATGCACTAAGATGCTTATTACTAACTTACACTTTTGGTGACTGCTCTTCAGGGCAAACAATGGTCTGAGCCCCTGCTGACCAGGTCCTAAGGAAATCTCCTCCTTCCCACAGTTCTCTAGGGGCTTGGCAGGCTTGCCTCCCACCCAACTCTACCCGCGTCCAGCAAGGTTAAACTACTCAGAGTTTCTTCTGAACAATGGACCCCTGTTTTCCTTTCCTCATATCATATATTTTGGAAAATTTGCAATTATAAATTCTTTTTCTGCCCCTGGGGGATGTAAAACTTCTCCCAGCTTCTTGCTGGTTTAAAAAGCAGAGACACCACTTTGCCTACAAAGGTCCGTATAGTCAAAGGTATGGTTTTTTCAGTAGTCATATACAGATGTGAGTAGGACCATAAAGAAGGCTAAGTGCCAAAGAATTGATCCTTTCAAACTGTGATGCTGGAGAAGACTCTTGAGCGTCCCTTGGACAGCAAGCAGATCAAACCAGTCAATCCTACAGGAAATCAACCCTGAATATTCATTAGAAGGACTGATGCTGAAGCTGAAGCTCCAATACTCTGGCCACCTGATGGGAAGAGCCAACTCCTTGGAAAAGACCTGATGCTGGGAAAGATTGAAGGCAGGAGAAGGAAACAACAGGATGAGATAGTTGGATGGCATCATCAACTCAATGGACATGAGTTTGAGCAAACTCTGGGAGATGGTGAAGGGCAGGGAGGCCTGGCATGCTACAGTCCATAGGGTCGTAAAGAGTCAGACATGACTGGGCGACTGAAAAAAAAAAAAATTGCCAGTTTTACAGCACAGGAATGTCTTTCTCAAAGATCAGGGAGCCATCCCTTTGATATATCATCAAGGAAGATAAAACCCCTGTCTCCCAGGCCCTCATTAGGTAAAAGCTTGACTTCAATAAGCACCAGTTAGTAAACCCTGATGTCCTAATCCCACAGGCAAGCTTCCTCCCTAATGGCCTTCAGGACTTTTCCAGCTGGTCACTCTCGCACCTCAACGCCCTCATCTTTTGCCTAAATGGAGTTGGGGGTGAAGCTCTCTCCCCTCTTCCAATTATCTTCCATAAAGTTTTCTTTGCCTATTTAAATCCATTGGGTGCAATTTTTCTCTGTCACCACACCTCTCCAAAACCACCACCACCATTGTTTAAAGGGCCTTCTTTTTTACCACTAGAATCAGAATAAAATAATGGGTGAGGAATAAATTTACTGAAACATGAAGAAATGCATTTAATATCTTTAAATGTAGAAACCATGACTTTCATGTGCAGACACACACTACGTACATGAACACACAGCATCCAAATGTATCACGCCAGCCAAGTTTAAACACAGGCTTAGAAAAGTCAGTAAGGGCGTACACCAAGATGATAGAAACAGTCATGTCTATGCAGCAAGATAATGGGATTTCCCTTTTCTTCTATAACTAAGCTGTATTTTCTAAATTTTCTATGAAGAATTGAATTTTGGAGATAAACTTTTTAAATAAGGACAGAGGGAAGAAGTTTTCAAATAATAAAAGGAGACTCAGAGTTTCTATTCTTAAAAATAATCACACCAACTTTTTTTTTTTTTCCTTTTTACCAGCTTTCCTCCTAAGCACTAAGGGTGGGAAACAAAAACTATTAATGTTAACAAGAAATACTATGAATGCAGTTGCTGCTTGGAGTTCTAGTTTCTGGTTCCTGGAAATTTCTTAGAAAACTAAAGCCTTTCTACTCTTCTCCTGCAGGGTGAGTCTATCCAGGACTAAGTCCTTGGGTCCTACACCCACCTCCATCCCAGACAAGTGAGCCTCACACAAAGAGTATCTGCTTTCAGTTATGCAGGAAAAAATAAAGTTTCCCCAAGCCCCTTGAAGAAGCTGCCACCCACTGCAGTGAGTGGTTTACATCCCACACGCTGGAGGAGTATTAAAGAGGGTCCCCACCATCTCATCCTCAAAGTTCACAGGAACTCTGGCCACTTGAGTCATTCTGTCCCGCTCACGTGAGAGAAATGAATGCTTAGGGGTGTGAGCATGAAATCCCAGAGAAAGAGAACTTGGTGCCCGTTAAGGTTAAACTTAAAACAAGTCAATATCCGTCTGCAGCAAAGAAAGGGAGGAGGATGAGAGGAAGGGAAAGAACACTTCTTAGAAACATCTATATTAAGTCCACAGGAGCCTATTTGATCTGACCAAATTTGATTTGATCTTCGTGTTTCAGAGACAAGACTCCTGGGTGCTGCTATACCTAACTGTTCAAAGAGAGCCCCCTACAGCTTAAGTAGGACACAGACTAATTAGCGCTCTGAAAGAAACAATCAAACTGCATGCGGATTAAACAATACTTACAAGGAGAAACTGGGGAGGTATTAATCTCTCTAATAGGAAAAGGGAATAAGTCTTTGGCAAGGCAACACTTTCAGTGAGGAAAGAAAATTATTCAGAATGCATCAGAAAACCAGAAAATCCTAACTGAAAAGATAGAAATGTTTGTGTTGAAAAGACAATGTCACCTGAGTCCTTGTCCTAGAAGACTCCAGGTGGCCCAGTAGCAGGGTCTCCTGAGGAGAAAGGTGCACTGAACAGTTACCTAGACCCCCAGACCAACCTCTTGGTGCCAGATGTGTTTAAGAATTCTGTATTGGGGGATTTTAGAAAAAAATTTTGATGCATAATCAACAGCATTATGTAACTTTTCCATTGAGGTCTGAGTACACCATCCCATTTTTCTTGAGCAAAACATAAGAAACTAATACTATGTAGGAGAAATCAAGGATATCGATATTGAGTTGGTCAAAAAGTTAATTCAGGTTTTCCATAAGATGTAATGGAAAAACCCAAATGGACTTTTTGAGCCATCCCAACAGACTTATATCCATTTAAGTTTGCTGCCAGATGGGTCATGGAAAAAAAGAATTCAGTGTCACAAAGTTTGGGGGTATCAGAAATGTGCAGGTATGATTGTGAACCTGTATTTTGTAATATGTCTGTCTTTCCCATCAGAGACCAAGAATCATGCCTTGAGTGATCATCCCCAGTACCTGGCTTATTATGACTGGTGTTCAGCAAGGGTGTTACATTTCATTGATTAAGTCTTAGTCTCAAGTGAAAAGTGAAAGTGAAAGTCACTCAGTTGTGTCCAACTCTGCGACCCCATGGACTGTTTAGTCCATGGAATTCTCTAGGCCAGAATACTGGAGTGGGTAGCCTTTCCCTTCTCCAGGGCATCTTCCCAATCCAGGGATCAAACCCAGGTCTCCTGCATTGCAGGTGGATTCTTTACCATCTGAGCCACCAGGGAAGCCCTGAATGGCTGCTTTCAAGTTATCCACTCCTTCATCAAGCCAAGCCTCTCGCATTTGCTAACAGCATTACCCTAAAGCTTTGGAAGCCCAAGGAGACCCAAACTGCAAGAGCAAGGGTGCTCTCCTTGGTATACCCAGAGCCTCTCTGAATGGCAAGAGTTAAAGACAAAGCAATTTTTCTGCCTAATATTAACTTCCCCGATTTGAAGCACTGCCACCTATAAGCTGCCTAGGGATGATAAAGACCAAGAATTAGGTTTTTGATATACTACCCTTTTTTAGGGATTTGAAAGCAGTGTTCAAGAAAACCCTAATAAAATGGTCAGGGTCCTACCTGGAGAAAGAAGTCCTCATCATTGTTAATGCCTCTGCCTTTGAATGCATTGGGGCTTCCCTGGTGGCTTAGATGGTAAAGAGTCTGCCTGCAATGCAGGAGAGCTGAATTCGATTCCTGGGTCAGGAAGAGCCCTTGTAGAAGGAAATGGCAACCCACTCCAGTATTCTTGACTGGAGAATTCCATAGACAGAGGAGCCTGGAGGGCTACAGTCCATGGGGTCACAAAGAATCGGACACAGCTGAGTGATGAACACTTGAATGTACCAGCCTGGAAGCAGAGGTGATGCTGAAGGTATAGTAGAAACAGGTTTCATCACATTCCCATGGTAGACACAATTTCAATCCACATTTCTCCTCCGGGCCAGGTTTCCGTGCAGCGGCCTCCCCAAGCCGCCACGTCTCCCACTCACCACTGCCAACAGGAACCATCAAAACAGACCAGCCTCCTCTCTGTCTCCACGGGAGTCACTGGAGCTCTGGAAATAGATGCGCTGAGCTGCTCTCTGGATCCTGGGTCCTTCAGCATTCGGGACAAGGTCACCCCACGTTCTCTGTGGTACTGGCAGTATAATTAGTCTTATCTTTCACTCTCTGAGGAATAAAGTGTAACTTTAAACCACAGAGGGAAAATGGATTTAAAATTAAACATCTGAAGTAACAAGGACATCAGAAAAGGCAGCCACAAATAGAGCATCAGCATTCAAACACCCAGGCCAACTGGGTATTTCAATAATTAGCTAATACCATGGCTAGCTAGTCCTTTGACATCCAGAAATGGCCTGATCCAGAAAACTCAATTTAAAGAAATTTCAATGTGGAAACAAATGCTTTCATTCTCTAATGGCAATTATTACAGTTTTTAAAGTCATCCCTAGTTGGCTTTACATAACAATGCCTCAAGTGTGTTTATGATTTTACTTTTTTAAGTTATTTACGGTACACAGTTATAAAAAAAAAAAAAAACAGAAATCAAACAATAAAATAGATTATACACGGGAAGTCTCTGATCTCACTCTTATCCCAAAGACCCTCAATTCCTCTTTTCAGAGGAAACCACTATGACTACATTTTGGATTTTTCCAGAAATAGTCTCTACATAATAAAAGACTACATCACTTTTAAAACATAAAGCCTATCACACTATGCATACTATCCCACAACTTGCTCCCTTTGTCCCAAATGCATTCTGACTATGAGTTTTGGACTTTCCTGGTGGTGCAGTGACTGAGGATCTGTGCTTCCAATGCAGGGGCCTGGGTTCAATCCCTGACCAGGGAACTAAACACACGCGCTACAACTAAGAGCTCGCATGCTGTAACTAAAATGTCCCACATGCCACAGCACAAATAGATAAATAATACAAATAAATATAAAATAAAACAAAAGCCATTAGTGTTCCTCTACATTTTCAGCATGCCCCTCCCCTCTGCAGTGTACACCGGCATTCAGAATTCTTCAGGCTTCCAATGCAGCCCTCAGCTCATTAACCCCCATAGATGCTGCTGACTGAGGAATTGAATACCCCACAGGGATATATTGAAATCCTACCCACCAGAACCTATGAGACCTTATTTTAGAAACAGAGTCTTTGAAAATATCATTAATGTGTAAGTTAATTTGAGGTTATACTGGAGTAGGGTGAGCCCTTAATCCAACTTGACTATTGTCTTTATAAGAAAAGGAGAAGAAACATAGTGACATCCAGGCACAAATGGAAGACAACATGAAGAGAAACGGGGAGACACCCTGTGATAATGGAGAAAGAGATTGGACGGTAAAGAATCTGCCTGCAATGAGGGAGACCTGGGTTCAATCCCTGGGTTGAGAAAATCCCCTGGAGAAGGAAATGGCAACCCACTCCAATATTCTTGCCTGGAGAATCCCCACAGACAGTGGAGCCTGGTGAACTAGAGTCTATGGGGTTGCAAAGAGTCAGACATGACTGAGCAACTAAGCACCCACAAGCCAAGGAAGGTCAGGGATTGTCAGAGGCATCAGATGCTGTAAGGGAGGCATAGAATAGTTCTCCTCTAGAGCCTTCAGAGGGAGCAGGGCCCTACTCACACCTTCGTCTTGGATTTCTGCCCTCTGGAACAGTGAAAGAATACATGTCTGCTCTTTGAAGTCATGTCCTTGGTGGTACATTGTTACAGCAACCCTAGGAAACCACTGATGCAAAGGGCTGACTCATTAGAAAAGACTGATTCTGGGAAAGAGTGAAGGCAGGGAGGAGGGGACAACAGAGGATGAGATGGTTGGATGGCATCATCGACTCGATGGACATGAGTTGAAGCAAGCTCCAGGAGATGGTGAAGGACAGGGGAGCATGATATGCTGCAGCCCATGGGGTCACAAAGAGTTGAACACAACTGAGCAACTGAACTGAAGTGAGGAAACTAATACACAAATGCCTCTGAGCTTTAATTCTTCCCTAATCGTTTCCACCCTAACAAGTAACAGCTGCCTTCTTTTGTTTTTTCTCACCCACCTCCTACAACCCTCCTCAGCTCAGCTGAGTGGCTCTCCCTCCAGAACCCCCTGTGAACTGCATCGTCAAGTCTGCTTTGGTCTCTGACCTCTCTGCTTATCTGTCCTCTGCACAACTGTTCCCTTGAATCCCTTTGCCTCATGTGTACCTATACTTTGTCCTCAACTGGCCTGAAATTCCTTGTGTATAAAATCTGTGTTTTATTTTCTCTTGATCTGGCATGGGCTCACAGTATGTATAAACAAGCAATCCCTGACCTGATAGTATTAAAGAGTTATTAACTTCAAGAAATTATTTCAAAAGAAGGTACTCTGTGACTTCATTAGGCATTCCAAAGCATGTTCAATGTCTCTAATCTAATACAGTGAAAGAAGGTATTAAAAATGTATTTTATTCTTTACTGTATTTTGAAAGCAAAATGGATATTGTTAATAATGTGAAATTCAAGATAGGATAATCACTAGAAAGTTTGCTATTACAAAAGGGCAAATTAAATGCTAATGTGTAAAGTGACACATGAAAACCAAATGTAAATTTCCAGAAACACATTTTTTTTAATAAGACAATACCTCATTTTTTATAATCTGCAGAAAAGGAAACTAAAATGATGATTAAAGGACAATATTAATGGAACTCTAAAAGGCAACTGACTCAGCAGTTCTGAGGCAGACAACTATTTTATAGACGCTTATAGATGCTGCTAGAAGAAGGAAGCTGTGTGGACATTTATCAGTAGACTAGTACTCATGACCAGCTGATTTACCTAGATATGAACCTCCTCCTCACTGAATTATTTTAGGAGTAGTGCAGATCCTAGAATATATATACTCTTAGAGATAGAAAGGACCTTAAAATTCAGTATCATTCAAACTCTTAACCTATATAGAAACCCAGCCACTTGCTCCTTGACTTGCCATCAAATCTTTGCCTGAATACAGCTGACAACCAGAAACTCTCTTCTGAAGGGCATCTATTCCATGGCTGGGTTTGGAGGAGAAAGGTTAGATTTCACTTAGGCCCCTGGAATCTGTTCCAATTGGTGGATCCTGCAGGAAAATGCCTACAGAGAGCCTTCTCAACCCTCCTTGCTCTCAACTTTAAGCCTCCATAGGAAGATTTCATATGTGGGAAAAGTGAATGGTGATTCTTTACCTGAACTGGTTTCACTAATCCGGTTAGTCCTCTCTTTGCAGGAACCTCGTTAAGTTCTCAGGACCATTTCGTGGACATTTCCTACCAAGCATCACTTGATAAGACCAGATACCCCTGAAAGCACCAAGGGCTTGGTCACTGCATACAGTAACGGCATTTTCCACTCCCACAAAGGCTTCAGGAGTGGAAGAGAGGGCTTTGGAATCTTAAGGCTTAAATGTAATGGATTTGAGGATGACTTCTATTGAACCATTCCAGAGGAATCCAGATATTTAACCAGTGAAGTAGTTTGTGTCTTTTCATCTTAAGTGAAAGTGAAAGTCGCACAGTCGTGTTTGACTCTTTGCAACCCCATGGACTATACAGTCCATGGAATTCTTCAGGCCAGAATACTGGAGTGGGTAGCCTTTCTCTTCTCCAGGGCATCTTCCCAACCCAGAGATCGAACCCAGGTCTCCTACATTACAGGTGGATTCTTTAGCAGCTGAGCCACAAGGGAAGCCCAAGAATGCTGGAGTGGGTAGCCTATCCCTGAGGTAGGTTATAAATAAATAGAGTTACAGGAGAAGGGAATGGCAATCCATTCCAGTATTCTTGCCTGGAGAATTCCATGGACAGAAAAGCCTGGTGGGCTACAGTTCGTAGGGTCACAAAGAGTCAGACACAGCTGAGCAACTAACACACACACACACGGTCCCAAATTAGTGTAAGATGCCCCCAAGCAAATTACCACAAACTTAGCAGCTTAAAACCACACACATTTATTATCTCTCTACTTCTGCAGGTCAGGAGTCTGGGCTGCCTTAAGAGGGTCCTCTGCAAAGATGCTACCAAAGTGTCACCCAGGGCTTAGCCTTCTGGAGCCATGAACAGTAACAAATCTATCTCCCTTTACATTGTTACCAGAATTTCTTTCTTTGTGGCAGTAACACTGAGGTTCCTGCCTTCCCACTGGCTGTTGGCTGGAGGCCACTTTCAGCTCCTTCAGGCTGCTCACAGTTCTTTGCCACCTGGCTCTCTCCATGGCTTCCTGACAACACGGCAGATGGCTTCTTCAAGCTGGAAAGGGGAAAAGAACCTAAGACAATCAATAATCACTGAGTGACAGCCCATCACCTTTGCTGTGCTCTGTGGGTGAGAAACAAGTCACGGGCCCTGACCACACTCAAGAAGAGGGGCTTTACAAGGGCTTGATCCCTGGAAGCTGGGATTATTTGGTTGGATATCTTAGAGTCCTGGAGTGTTGCAGTTCATGGGGTCACAGAGTCGGGTACAACTGCACATCTGAACAACAACAATGACTTTAGAGTCCACAACAACCCCACCACAATCCACCACAACCCCAAGCCACGGCTTTTTAAAGCACCTCAGTGATGTTGATGTTTAATCAAGCTCCAGAACTGTTGTTTTAAGATAAAGAAGGCAACACAAAAGAGATTTATTTATTGTTATGGTTTTCAACCTTGACTGCCCCTTAGAATCACTAGGAGAGTATTTTAAAATCCCCTTGCAGGCTGCACCCCAGACCCATTCAGTCAGAATATTTGGAAGTGCATTAGTTTTCTGAAACACGGCAGGTGATTCCAAAGTGTGGCCAGAGATAAGAACGACTATTTTACTGGAACAGTCAGGTGTCAGAATCAATCTTAATGCAAAAAAAAAAAAAAGCAATCCTTGGGGCAGGTTGTGAAAAACAAGTCTCCTAGGTGAGACAGAGAAGTGGCAAGAGATAAGGCAGGAACATTTCTGGTAATTTAATGAAGCTAGTGAATTCCAAGAAAGGGAATGAATTCAGGAGGTAACATTGATAAGACTGTGCCACTCATAAAGTTAACAAAGAAGGAGGAAGCTCAGATGACTTCCAGATGCCAGGTAGAGACACCTGGGAGGGCATGAAAGCCACCAGCTGAGACAGAAATCAGGAGGAGAAGCTGGCTGAAGAATGAAAGCAGATGAAGAAAATACTAAGCTCAGTTCTACTTATGTCGAGTTGCACACATTTTAAAGATGTTTTCATTTAACTTGTACTAATGTTCCCTTGCTTGCTGAATCCATTTAATACACATTGAGCATTGCCAACACTTTCCCAATGAATTTATTCTCTTGCTCTCTTTTATTTTCCAGTGGACTCCGCTGCCCAGCACAGGGCCAAGTAAATTTACCTCTAATTTCCTCCTTTGAAAGGTTATTTATTATTTTACTAGTGATACCACTCTTTGGATGACTGTTCCCACAATTAAATGTCAAGTTATTACTGGGCAATGCTAAGCACTGAAATTTTAATGTGCTGGTTTTGCAATTATTAAGGATTTTTTAGATCCTTAAAAATAGAATCATTTTAAAAAACCTTTTTAATGTGCTGATAAATGGAATTTTGCCTGTCATACCAGTAAACAAGGGATGTCACAGTCACGATCGACTGCAGCCACAGCCTATGGTGAACTGGTAAGGGAACCCAGGAAGGAAAGAATACCTGCCATCTAGCAGCCATCAGACTGCAGCCACTCCCTACAGTGAGCCCTAAGGAAATTAGGGGTATGCCCCAGGTAGCTGATATGCCTATCAATGGAGTGATTTCAGTGAGCCAAGACTCCTGAAACTTCCTAAACTTAGAAGAGCACTACATACCTTAAGATCTCTAGTTTTCTTTAATTCTTTAATTAACAATAATCTTTTGACAATTCAGATTATATGCTCTTTGTTGCAAAGCTTCTATTAATATATAAATTGGCTCCTCTCACACCCTCCACCCCTGCCTCCTCAAAGTAGCTCTCTCAGAGTTACTTGAGATACTGCCTCCTGGGCTTGATATTGTAAAACTTCCCACCAAATAAAACATAACTCTCAACTTTTAGGATAAGAATATTTTTTTAACATGACAGGTTTTGTCAATTGCTGTCCTTCAATAATTCAATGAAACAATATAATCACTGCATCTTCACATAAATAGTAGCCATATGTGCTTGCTCAGTTGCTCAGTCATGTCTGACTCTTTGAGACCTTATGAACTGCAGCTCACCAGGCTCCTCAGCCCATGGGATTCTCCAGGCAAGAATACTGGAGTGAGTTGCCATGCCCTCCTCCAGGGGATCTTTCCAACCCAGGGATCAAAACCGCATTTCCTGAACTGCAGGTGGATTCTTTATAGACTGAGCCACTAGGGAAGCCCAAATATCAGCTATAATAAATGCTTATTTTTTAAAAAAAGATATTACTCATCATGCTGTTTTCTAGTCACTTCTTAAGACATTTTATTTTAAAATATCATTATTCAGACCTACTCCAACAAAATTAGAAAGAAGAAACTTTTCTAAAAGAAAAAAAATATGTAGACAACAAAAGATATTTAAGATAGCATTTGAAGGCTTTTGAATATAAGAAGAAAATTGCTATTGTTATTGTTTTCTTTCTACTTATAAAGATAGAAACATGTCAAAATCCCAACATCAAATTTTAGAGATGAATATTAAGGAAGATATTTAATGTGAGAGGAAATTCTCAAAAAAAGATTACTAACTGAAAACTTTTGAAATGTATAACACAATATATGGTGATTAAATGATACTTTCAATTCTTTATTATTAAAAATGTTATTGAGTAACCACAAGGTATTTTACTACAAAAAAAAAGAAAGTGGTGATGTGTTCATTGACAAGATCAGTTTAGGAAGCAAAATAAATCTTGCATTAAACTTAGACGAATATTGTACCTTAAAAGTCCCATAACTGAGGTGACTGTGAATCAACGAGAGGCTAAAATAGAAAATCAGTCCTGAACAATTTTCCTTTGCAGAATATGTTATGTTTTAAAACAACTTCACACCATTATATTTTATCTTAATAACATCCTTATGAAGGGTAGATGTTCATTGTCCAGGAAAAAAAGTGGAAGTGAATTTTGCTAATAATTAGGCTAATATACTTTGCAAACTCTCTCTTGTAGAGTTGGTAAAAGTGAGAGTATGCAGCAGTAATTCCTATACAATGAGCATGACTACATTTAGTCCCTTACTTATGAATGAGTTCTGTTCCAAGAGTGTGTTTGTAAGTCTGAATTTTTTGTAAGTCTAACAAAGTTAGCCTAGGTACCCAATTAACATGGTCAGCTATGTGGTACTGTACTGTTTATAATACTTTTCACACAAATTAATACATTAAAAAACAAAAAAAAAAAAACAAGGAAAACATTTTTAATCTTATAGTACACTACCTTGAAAAGTACAATAGTACAACAGCTGGCACAGAGGGGCACATTCGCATCTTTGAAAGTTTGAAACTTGAAGGTTTGTGTGTAGGGGACTTAGTGTAATCCACTTCAAAATGAGCCTTCCTAGAGCCTGAGGTTGGAGAAGGCAATGGCACTCCACTCTTGCCTGGAAAATCCCATGGATGGAGAGCCTGGTAGGCTGCAGTCCATGGGGTTGCTAAGAGTCGGACACGACTGAGCGACTTCACTTTCACTTTTCACTTTCATGCATTGGAGAAGGAAATGGCAACCCACTTCAGTGTTCTTGCCTGGAGAATCTCAGGGACGGACAAGCCTGGTGGGCTGCCGTCTACAGGGTCACACAGAGTCGGACACGACTGAAGTGACTTAGCAGTAGCAGCAGCAGCATCAGAG
Source organism: Bos taurus (assembly GCF_002263795.3). Classification (NCBI taxonomy): domain Eukaryota; kingdom Metazoa; phylum Chordata; class Mammalia; order Artiodactyla; family Bovidae; genus Bos; species Bos taurus. The sequence continues at coordinate 17,704,100 of NC_037339.1, forward strand.
CCTGAGGTCATAGGTGAACTACTACACATAAAATTCTATTTTACAGTTTTTCTCCTGTTCACCAAACAGTCTAGCAGTAGACATTTAGGAAACTCTGATTCACCCTTCACTTTGTAAAAAAAAGTGAAGTAAATAGAAAAGTAAATAGGAAACTTCACTTTGTAAAGTTCAGTACAGTTCAGTCCAGGCGCTCAGTCGTGTCCGACTCTTTGTGACCCCATGAACCACAGCAGGCCAGGCCTCCCTGTACATCACCAACTCCCGAAGTTTACCCAAACTCATGTCCATCGAGTAGGTGACGCCTTCCAGCCATCTCATCCTCTGTCGTCCCCTTCTCCTCCTGCCACCAATCCCTCCCAGCATCAAGGTCTTCCAATGAACACCCAGGACTGATCTCCTTTAGGATGGACTGGTTGGATCTCCTTGCAGTCTAAGGGAATCTCAAGAGTCTTCTCCAACACCACAGTTCAAAAGCATCAATTCTTCGGCGCTCAGCCTTCTTCACAGTCCAACTCTCGCATCCATACATGACCACAGGAAAAACCATAGCCTTGACTTACACGGACCTTTGTTGGCAAAGTAATGTCTCTGCTTTTGAATATGCTATCTAGGTTGGTCATAACTTTCCTTCCAAGGAGTAAGCATCTTTTAATTTCATGGCTGCAGTCACCATCTGCAGTGAGTTTGGAGCCCCCAAAAATAAAGTCTGACACTGTTTCCACTGTTTCCCCATCTATTTCCCATGAAGTGATGGGACCGGATGCCATGATCTTCGGTTTCTGAATGTTGAGCTTTAAGCCAACTTTTTCACTCTCCTCTTTCACTTTCATCAAGAGGCTTTTTAGTTCCTCTTCACTTTCTACCTTAAGGGTAGTGTCATCTGCATATCTGAGGTTATTGATATTTCTCCCGGCAATCTTAATTCCAGCTTGTGCTTCTTCCAGCCCAGCGTTTCTCATGATGCACTCTGCATAGAAGTTAAATAAGCAGGGTGACAATATACAGCCTTGACATACTCCTTTGCCTATTTGGAACCAGTCTGTTCCGTGTTCAGTTCTAACTGTTGCTTCCTGACCTGCATATAGGTTTCTCAAGAGGCAGGTCAGGTGGTCTGGTATGCCCATCTCTTTCAGATTTTTCCACAGTTTATTGTGATCCACACAGTCAAAGGCTTTGGCATAGTCAATTAAGCAGAAATAGACGTTTTTCTGGAACTCTCTTGCTTTTTCTATGATCCAGTGGATGTTGGCAATTTGATCTCTGGTTCCTCTGCCTTTTCTTAAAGGAAATAGTATAACCTGTCATTTAATATCTCATTTTTAGGCATATTCTGCTTTTAACTTCACTCTCTTTCACATGGGCTTCCCTGGTGACTCAGATGGTAAAGAATCTGCCTGCAATGCAGGAGACCCGGGTTCGATCCCTGGGTTGGGAAGATCCCCTGGAGAAGGGAATGGCAACCCACTCCAATATTCTTGCCTAGAGAATTTTTTTGGCAACTAAAAAATAGTAAACTATAAAGAAAATCCAAAATAGGATAATAAATTTATTATTTAAAATTAAATAAATTTCTAAATTATTTTAGAAAATACCTGAAAAATTCTCAACATCATATGTCATTAAGAAATTGTATACTAAAGCAGCAATGGGATGCCACTACACACCTATTAAAAATGGCCAAAATTCAAACACAGGCAGAACCAAATGCTGACAAGGACATGGAACAATAAGAACTCTCATTCATTGCTGGTAGGAATGCAAAATGGTATAGCCTACCTTGGAAAAGAGTTTGGCAGTTTCTTGCAAAACTAAAGCTAATCTTAACCATATGAACCAGCAACCATGCTCCTTGATTTTACCCAAGTTAGTTGAAACTTATGTTTATACAAAGACTTGCACACAGAAGATAATAACAGATTTATTCATAATTGCCAAAATTTGGAATCAACCAAGATGTCCTTCATTAGGCAAATGGATAAACTTTGTTACATTCAGGCAATGGATTATTATTCAGGGCTAAAAAGAACTGACCTACCAAACCATGAACAGACACGGAGGAAAATTATATGCATGTTACTAAGTGAAAGAAGCCAATCTGAAAAGGCTATCTACTGTGTGACTCCAACCATATGACATTCTGGAAAAGGCAAAATTATGAACACAGCAAGATCAGTGGTTCCCAAGAGTTAGTGTGGTGGGAGAGATGAGTTGGTATGTCAAGGAGGATTTTTAGAGCAGTGAAAGTGTTCAATATGACACTATGATACTGGATACATATCAATACACAGCATCAAAACCCATAGAATGTACTATACCAACAGTGAACTTTAACATAAACTATGGACTTGGGGTGATAATGGCATGCCAATGTAGGTTCATCACTTGTAACAAATGGCACCCTCTGAAGCAGGATGTTGATAATGGGACAGGCTGTGCATGTGTGATGGGAAGGGATATATGAGAAATCTCTTTAGGCTCAATTTTGCTCTGAATCTAAAACTACTCTTGAAAATAAAGTCTATTTTTTTTTAATTAATGTTTGTAACACACAAATGCAAATGTGTGTACAACTTCATTGAAAGATAACATCAGAACTCTTAACCTGAGGCCCATACCAGTCAGTACTGGCAGTTACAAGCAATGCTTTAGCTGTCTTAAATAGAAAATAATTTATTAAGAGATATTTGTTAGCTTGCATAATTTATAGAGAATCAGAGAACTCGTTATGAATGATACACATCTTGAGATGACTCAGGAGCAATGCTCAATCACGGGAGAGAAACCACCCCTTCCACCAACCACTTGGCCCAGAGCACACAGGCACTGAATGCCAGAAACTCTCTCTCTAGAGCCCCAGAAGAACCGGATGCCCCCATTACCACAACCCAGAAGATCAGTCTTCCTACAGCTGCCTTCTTATGCCGCTTCTTTCCCTGAGTCCTGTGCAGGTGTATCTGACTGGCAGTACCTAAGTCACATTTTGCATTGTAACTATGAAAGGTCTGAAAAAAATTTCAATTCCATCACAAGATGGAATATAGGAAACTATCAAAACACCTAAAAATCCAAACAGTAACTCAGGTGTCAACGTATAGCGATTGACTCAATATGGGACAGGTTGAAACTGATAAAGAACAAAAAAGGAAAAAGAAAAAAACAGTTAAATGTGGGAGTTTGCAGGTCATTGGAGAGGTCAACCACAGAAATATACAGAAGAGTATTCCTATAAGAATTTTAAAATCTCCATTGGCTTTGAAGATCTAGGGACTGTTGGTGACCACAGTGAATATCCCTCCATTCTAACCCTACCACAATATATCAAATAGTCTGCTTATGTTGGTTTCTCCCTTAGCCTGTAGCTTCTAATGAGTAGGAATGAGGTCTCATTCATCTCGGAACCCCAGCACCTGATACAGTACTTGGAACAAGTATTTCAGTAACAGTTTATTGATCCTAACTGAACTGAGACCTGAAGCTTCCCTTTAAAAACTTATGCAATGTGTAAAATAGATAGCTAGTGAGGAATTGCTATATAGCACAGGGAGCTCAGCTCTGTACTCTGTGATGACCTACAGGGGTGGGATGGGGATGAGGGAGAGGTTCAAAAGGGAAAGGATATGTGTATACCTATGGCTGATTCACATTGTTGTATGGCAGAAACCAACACAACACTGTGAAATGATTATCCTCCAAATAAAAATAAATTTTTAAAAAACTCATGCAAGATGTCAAGAGTGAAATTTCCGTAATTCTGGTCTTTAGGTTTCTGGATATCTGTCTCTCCAAGCTCCTCTAATCTAGAGTCACTCATTTTTTAGCACCTTGGAATCATAAGGTTCAATAAGAGTCCCCTCCTCACTTTTTGGAACTTTCAGCTTTCTAATTAATTAGTTCTCATTAACAACAATAACACAAACAACAAATATCTGCAGAGAGGTTTACATTTTACAAAGTGTTTTAATACTCATAATTCCCATTCAATACTCACTTCCTTGTAAAATGAGTATTTTTTTTATCATTTCTGTCTTATAGAGAGACTACATAACTGGTCTGAAAATTACTCACACTTAGAGTTTCTCTCTGAATTGTCAAGGTCTTCTGGTTTCAAACTCCAAGATCATTTCTACCACTCTAGCTGGGGTGGCCCCCAAAGACTTTGGTTCTATCATTTTATACCTTCAGGCTCACATGGGATTAGCATTTTCTTGGTTCTCATTCATCAAGTTGGCATCTGTTGTTGGAGCTGCTGAAGGTACTCATTAGTCATTTCAAGGAGTTCAGTTTGAATCCAGTGAGTGAGATGATTTCTTAAGCTTTGGGGGGACATTTTCAAAAGCTCACACCTTGATACATTAAGGAGAAAGGAGACATGTTTAGATATGCAGGGATCAGGATTCCAACCTGGCCAGTTGACCTCTGAATCCCCTCTTACATTTGGAGAATGCTAATGTAAGTGGGACGCAGAGGAAATTAGGGCTTTGGGGGCTGACGGCAGGTTTTATCTCACTGAATTCTGATAACACTGCAACTGACCAAGGAAACTAAAATTCTAGAACTGCAGAAAAGGGGATAGCATAGCAAAAGAAACCGCTTGCTGCCCCTATTTTTGCCAATTTTTACAAACTCTCTCTCTCAATATTGAGCAGAGGATTCCATTTCCAGGCTTTGTGGTCAATTCAAGATGGCCCTAGACAGAACTCTGCTCAATGTTATATGGCAGTCCGGATGTGAGAGGAGTTTGGGGAAAAATAAAATGTGTTGCTATTTTGATGATTTCAACAAGCAAAAATTAATAGCTAAAAACCTGGAAAAATGTAAGATCCTTTCCTTAATGTGTATGGAATTTATTTGTTGTAACTTGTAAGCCAACACATTAGAATACAAGTAAAAGAAAGAAAAGAAAAAAAAAAAAAGATGGTCCTAGACAAAAAGCAGAAGCAACTGAGCAATTTCACTCAGAGCAACTCAAGCAAAGCTGTGATCTGAGCTCCTTTTTTAAAAGAGTTTAAAAATCCTTCAGTAACTCAAGTGTACAGGAAGTTGTTCATAAACACCTCATGTAATACCTCAACAAAACAGGCATGAAATGAATGCAAGCAATTGTAATTATCTTTATGATCATTCTTTCCCCCCTAGAACCACTAACAGTAGCTGGAAACGTGGACAGCACAGAAAGAGATTGCCCAAAACTACCAAGAATGGTATCGGAATTGGGCTTGGAGAACTTTTAAAGGCATTCATTCCATAAGTACACCAGGCTCTGCATATCACCCCAAGTTAAAGATTTTTTTCATAAAAACAAAATAGCAAGTATTAAAAATAAACAAGAGCAGTTATTATCACTCTTGACATCCCCCTTGCAGAGTCTCTTGAAGATAAATTCTAGCTCAGATTCAAATCCTTGAAGATAAATTCTCATTTCTAATTCTAAGGAAAGAGGAGATATAGGTATAAGTGTAAGATGCATCTAACTTTCATAAATCATTTCTGACAAAAAACGATGTCTAAAGTGAAATCAACCACTACATTCACAAACTCCCTCCAAAAACACATGAAATCATTAGAAATGAAGACAAGAAAGACTCCTGTGGAAAAGAGTGTAGGTTCTGAGTTGCTTCTTTTGAAGGTTTTGTTAGGGATTTTTCTGAACCAGTTTCCATTCTGCACAGTAAACCTTCAATACAAGCCCATAGTACTGACTGCAAACATCTGTATTCATCACTGCAACATGTTTCTTCAGCAAAGACAGGCTGGAAAGTCAAGGAAGATAAAATTCAAATACATTTATTTTGCAATTCTGCTCCAAGAAGCTGAAATAAATATCCAAAAAAAAAAAAAGTTTAAGGACTGTGAATTTCATTTTTCCATGCAACTCTTAGCTTCAACCAAGGATAATCAAACAGTATATTGACAAGATCTGTAAAAGTGGCAAAGGCAGTCAACAAATAAGTAAGCCCAAAAGCACAGTAGGAAAGAAGATCTGAATCCAAGAGATAAGAGGAAATTTGTTTTTTGAATGTTTTTTTGTTCTCTTTGCTAAAATTAATATTTAAAATGTACTGATGTCCCAGAACTGTAGTTCTCATCTGCAGAAACATGAACTATATTTACTTATACACTTTTCCCATTTTACTTCCTATATTTACTCTCAAATGTGGGAGGTGGACAGCTGGGAGAGCAGAGACTGCTCCATGCCAAGAAAGTGGCTTTAGAATGAAGCTGATAGACAGTTATTATTTCAGTAATAGCTCAGAAAAGAATGCCTCACAATGATAGCTTTCATCACTCTCCAGGATACAGAGGTGAACATTTTTAGGTGCCCCAAAGAAAATCCAAGAAATAGAGAAAAGTTCTTTCTTTGGGGAAAAATAGGCAGGAAAACTCGATTGCCACCAAACTGAGGACAAAATAGATTTTCTTCATGAAGATGCTGGGCTTCTTTGGTGGCTCAGCAGCAAAGAATCTGTCTGCAATGCAGGAGACATGGGTTCAATCCCTGGGTCGGGAACATCCCCTGGAGAAGGAAATGGCAACCCACTCCAGTATTCTTGCCTGGAGAATCCCATGGATGGAGGAGCCTGGCGAGCTACAGTCCATGGGGTCGTAAAAGAGCTGGGCACAACTGAGCGACTCGATAGCAACAACAATGGAGATGCTGAAGTTGTATGATGTGAACATTTGAGGTAAATCTCCTCCGTGTTTACTATAAAATCCTCAATGAATCTTAATCTACCAGGTTTCTGGGTAAGTAGATTCTTCAAGTAATGACAAAGCAGTGCTGGGTCTGCATCCAGTCATGGGCTGAACACAGAAAGAGTGGTTGTGGCTTCTGGAGTTAGAGGCTGAGAGCACAGCTGACATGTGGGTCACGGAATGGTGGGAAAGCCAAGAGCTAACCCACAGGCCTTCACAACACCTGTTCTGTTCAGGGACCCTGACAACCAATGTGGGGAAACAAAGGAAAGATAAGATATGAAAGGACAAGAAAGAAAATCTTGCACAAAGAAGAAACCCACTCACCAAGTACTATTTTTCAGGGATAACAAAAACACAGAATGAAACCTGATGTTTCCAAACACCCTGTTTACCTTCTTAAAAAGTGAAGTGTTAGTCATTCAGTTGTGTCCAATTCTTTGCAACCCCATGGCCTGTAGTCTGCCAGACTCCTCTGCCCATTGGATTCTCTAAGCAAGAAGACTGGAGTGGGCAGACATTCCCTTCTCCAGGGGATCTTCCTGACCCAGGGGTCAAACCTGAGTCTCCTGCATTGCAGGCAGATTCTTTATCATCTGAGCCACCTATCTGATGTCTCCTTTTGTCTCCTGTTTATCTGTCTCCCCTAATTGGAATGCAAGGTCCTCTAGAATAAATATGCTGTCTACCTTTGTTTACTGTCAAAGCCCCAGCACATAGAACAATGCCCAGAAGTCAATTCCAAATACACATATACACACATACATATATATATATATATATCTTTGTTAAATGAATAAATGTATGATGACTTTCCTGAAAACTTCTCTAGGATCCTAATCAACTCCTCATGGGAGATGGACGCAATATTCATTTTAATCATTGGAATATGTCTTCAGAATGCTCTAAGAGTTGAGAAAGAAAGGTGAGCAGCTTCCAACATTCAGGAACTGGACTGGCACTCACAGCTTGACTATGTGACTCTCCCAGTAGACACAGTCTCCAGAATTCAGTGCCAGGAAGGGGTTCTCTACCCCTCCTGAATTCCTGTGGCCAGACTAAAAATAAAATTGACCCAAGACAGATTAACAGAAAAAAAAAAAAAGAAGAAATGAACTTCAATTCATGTGCATGGAGGTCTCCTAGAAATGGGAGCTGAGAAGTGGTGAAGCAGGCGCTGGACTGTGTTCTACTTCCCACAAGTAACAAATGTGCTTATTCAACTGCAGGTATGTTCCTGGTGGTCCTGGGCTAAAGGGTATTATTAGCACATCACACAAAAAAAGCATAAGACAAGAGTCAGAAGTTAGGACTTAAGGGTAGGTATAAAGTATTAGCTACTGTCAGATAACCTGGGTCTCTAGCATTGCAAGTAGACTCTTTACCATCTGAGCACCAGGGGAGCTCATTTTATTTATAATAGAATAAAAATAGCTAGCACTATTTGGGCCACTGCACCATGCAAGGCACCATGCTATACCTCATTTAATGTGGCTACAATTCCATGAGATAGATTATGTTGTCTGCTCTGCTTTACAGATGGGGAAACTGAGGCTTAATGAAGTAACTTATTCAAGTGCACACACCTAATAAATGATTGAATAGCATTTAAACCCAGAGTCAGAAATATACTGACTTCTCTCCTGGTGGCTTATTTTTCAGAGGGGGTTAAATGTGAAAGGACTGTACATCAAAACTTTCCTGACAGAGACGCTGTTCATCATAAAAAAGGTAACCTTCAAATCTGAGTAAGTTTCAACCTCTTTTCACAATACTCCGGAGGCTCCAGGCCTCAGCTCGGCCTCTCAGCAGCTTCTACACTTCACAGTAGATGAGTCACTGGCGGTACATTTGCATCACAAAACCAGTTTTCAATTAGTAGATTTTTTTTAAAGCTAAAAATGACTGTCTTTCTGACAACATAAAGTGTTTCTCTGCTAGACAGAATACCGGTTTTTATTCCTTCAATAAAAGCAAGAATGTTTTCCCAACTGTGCCATGAAGGTTCCTCTGCTATCACTGAATGGAGTGAACTGACAGGAGCCCTCTCTCTTTTCTGAGCTAGAAATAACTGGCAGCAGTTACAACCCCAGCAAAACCAGGGCACAAAGCTGCAGGATTTGTACCCCCAAAGAAATCAGAAGTGTCAAGAAGGCAGTAACTACTCAAAATAGTCTTCTGTTTCTTCTCACAGCTTTGTAAGGGAATCTACAGGATCCACTGAAGCTGAATTACTGCTCTCAAATGCCATCTGGGATGAGGCACTACCCAGATTATGAAGACATGTCTCAAGTACCAGGCCCACCGGTAACGACAAACATAGAATCAACAGACAGCCAGCCATGGGGCTTTTTTCCATATCACTCATTTGGCTTCATTCTACTGGGACAAAATTCGCTGCTATAAAGGAAAGGAAGGAGTCACTGAACCATACAACTGGGGTATGATTTTCCGCTCAGACCTGACGTGGATGACCAAAGTAAGGTAAACTGTCAAAATGAGAAGGATGGGGACTTCCCTGAGGGTCCAGTGGCTATGACTCCATACTCCCAATGGAGGGGACTTGGGTTCTACCCCCGGTCAAGGAACTAGATCCCACATGTCACAACTAAGCGTCCACGTGCCACAACTAAGACCCAGTGCAGCCAAATAAATGAAGAAATAAATGAGAAGGCTGGAAACATTCCCGAAATAGCCACCCCAGAAGAAGTTTCTAGGTGTAAGAAGATTCCTAAGCAGAACCCCGGATACATTTCCATTTTCCACACCAAGAGCCGTTCTTTGCAAGTGGCTTCCCCTTCTCTAATAATTAAGTGGCAGAAACCCAGCCTATGGCTTGGGGTCAAGTAATTATTCCAGAGAATACACTAACTCATATGCGTATTTACTAAAGACTAGGGAAACGAGCACATTATTAGATGAAGAATCTGTCACATGATTTTACATCATAAAGAAGCCATTTCCTTAGAAAAGGTTAGGAACTGCTGGTCTCCACCATGTTTCTGTATTGAATTATTAACAGTTTCATGCAAAATGAAACTCAAAACCTTCCTAAAGTCAACGCTTGTTATGCAGCAATTTAATTTCTCCAAACCTGCAACTCTCTAAGGAATGTCCAGGTCACTGAAACATGGAAAAATGTAATGAAACTGTTAACAGTCGAATTTGTTTCAGACAAGGACCATTAGACACCTTAAGTAAAAAGTGTTGAGTGTTCCCTTAGTACAGTTCATACTACAGTCATGTACAAAAGGTGTTCATATGGTTACAGTCATGTTTACTTGTCCCTAGCTCTGGTGCATTCATTCTCATTCATTGAATCTCTCTGCAGTGAGTCAATTCTCATAGCAGTCAAAACAGTAGGAGTGAACTGAAGAACAAGTGTTTCATGCTCAATTGGGGTTTGAAAATCTGTGGTTAAACTAAATTAAACAGGATTCTTACTACATAGCAGGCAATGTCCATGCTCTGTATTCCTCCTACATTCCTCTAATTGACTTCAGATGGCCATTGCATCTATTTTGCCTAAGGGATTTTTCCAAAACCCAGAAGGCTGCTTTGCCAGCAACAGACTGGAAGAACAAGAATCGGGAGCAGCCATCAGTGATGACGGACAGATGGGACAACTCTGAGGCATGAAGAGTCTCCCAGAATTTCCCGAAAGTAATGGCCAGCATGATAATGCACACTTTGTTGGCTTCCTTCCCATTCCTATATCACTTCCCCACTTCTCTTCTGTGCTTTCCAGAGTCCCAAAGTAATTACTTGCCCTTGAATCCTTACTGCAAGATCTGCTTCTAGCAAAACTTTACCTGCGACATCCTTTAGCTTTAGTCACATCATTTAGATGTGACTTCTTAGCTTTTCTTATGTACTGTCAGTCCTAGGAAGAGAAAGAGCACACACAGCAGTTTCCAAACTTGTGGACATTGAGTTCACCTTCTTAATGGCATTTCAGTCACATCACGCTGAACAGTGTTTCGTAAAACCCAGATAGGGAAATGCTGTTTTGAATCATGAAGAATAGGCTCCAAGCCCATAACTTTCAAAAGGAATCTAAGAGTCACTATAAACTGAGCTTAAAGACATCAGTCCAGTGAACTGTTGACGCCTTTGGCCTAATCTTTGTAATAGAAGTTCTCTGAATATAATGGAAACAAAATAGAACTTCTAGCCTTATTCAAAACCATAATGCATTCACGATAAGAACTCTGTGCAAAATCCTGCTTAAGAATGACATCACGGCTAAGGGGAGTCCAGAAAATGTCAAACGGGGCGGGGCAGGGGGAGCAGCAGACCCGCCACAACATGAGGAGAAGAGAGGGTTTAAAGATATGACTCTGTAGTGAGGAGTGGAAAAGATGGAGAAGCAGGGACCTCCCTGGTGGCCCAGTGGTTAAGAATCTGCTTTGCAATGCAGGGGAGTGGGTTCAATCCCTGGTCGGGGAACTGAGATCCCACATGCCACAGAGCAACTAAGCCTGCACATTGCAACTGGAGAGTCCGTGCTCTGCAACAAAAGGTCCTGCATGACACAGCTAAGACCCCGACACAGCCACATAAACAAATAAACACATACTTCCCGTGGACTCATAAAATAGAAAGATGGAGAAGTAACAAGACAGAAATACACAAACAATAAATAACATAAATGGAATAAATGTCTGCTCTTCACATTTCAGAATATTAGGTTTATCGGGTAGCTTTTAACATTTGAGAGAAATAAACTGAAGATGAAACTAAGCAATTTGCTACTATATGTGGTGGACAGTTTATACAACAATCATGGAATCTTCCTCCATGTCCTACTTCAAGAGCTAAAAGCTGAATATAAAAATAGAATCTTAAAAAGGTTAAGCAAATTCCTGGTCACCAGAATCAATAGCGAAGCAGTGTTACACAGTGTAAACCTTGGACTCAAACAGAATGGGTTTGAACAGCAGCCCTGCCTGCCAATGATGCAGACATCACATTGATCTTCACTTTAGGTTCTTCGTCTATAAGATGAATATCAGGGACTTCCCTGGTGGTCCGGTGGTTAGGACACCATGCTTCCATGGCAGGGGGCATGGCTTGGATCCTTCGTCAGGAAACTAGGCAGTGCGGCCAAAAAATAGAAGAAAAAAAAAAGATGAAGATCGAAGTACCTGCCTTATAGGACTGCTATAAGAAATAAAACTAAAGTATACTAAATACCCAGCATAGTGACTCAATAAGTAGAAACCATTATTACACTACTTCCCTGGTGGCTCAGATGGTAAAGCGTCTGTCTACAATGCAGGAGACCTGGGTTCGATCCCTGGGTCGGGAAGAGCTACTGGAGAAGGAAATGGCAATCCACTCCAGTACTCTTGCCTGGAAAATCCCATGGACAGAGGAGCCTGGTAAGCTACAGTCCATGGGGTCGCAAAGAGTCGGACACAACTGTGCAACTTCACTCACTTAATTATTACACTACCCGGATCAATCCCTGGGTCGGGAAGATCCCCTAGAGAAGGGAATGGCTACCCACTCCAGTATCCTTGCCTGGAGAATTCCATACACAGAAAAGCCCAATGACTTACAGTCCATGGGGTTGCAAAGAGTTGGACACTACTGAGCAACTAACCCTTTCACTTCACTTTGGGTTATTACACTCCATAATAATTTACTAAAGCATTCAGTGTGTCTTGTTATCTTGTTCCCATAATCTGTAGTGGCCAATTTCATGAAAAACTGGTAAACCCCCTACCAATCAATCCTTGGTATGATTGTTTAAGGACAGAACCCCAGGGTGGGTGGACCACGGTGGAGCAGGGTCCTCTGGGACAAGTAAAGTCCACCCTGCCCTCAGCAGCTCCCCACACAGCAAGCTCGCAGAGGCCTGGCTCATTGCTCCCCCGAGAAGACCAGACTAGCTGCTGCTTTCTTTCCATTGAAGACACTTTAAATCTTCCATGAGTGCTTAGAAATGTCTCAAGGCTTCAAATCTTCTGACACTCAGTCGCTCAAAATCAAACAAGAGCCTTGACACTGAACGCATTATCCCCGGTTTAGAGGACACTGCCAAGCATTCCAATCGTTCCTCCTCTCTCCCCAAAGAAAATTCCCCAGACTTCTACCTACTTCTCAATTTTAAGCAAAATTTCTTGCAAGAGTCATTCAGATCACTGTTTCTAACCCTCTTCTCCCATCCTCTCTAGAACCTACTACGATCGTGGGAGCCCACAATAACCCTGCCTTTTATGTTCCTCCATCCACACAGGGTCCTACAACCCTTGAAAATGAAGGGATCAGCAGGTTCTTCTTCTTCTGAGGTGAGCGCTTCCTGTCCCCTAGACTTCACAGTTTCTCATCCTCCAAGGTACCGAGTTGGTCCCTGACACCTTGCTGCTGCGGAAGCCAAAGCACTTGTTTTAATCTCTGATGAAACAGCATGCTGCATGTGTGTCTATCCATGTGTCAGGTGTACAATACCATGTGCACAGTTTACCTTCCAGGGTGTGAGCTCAAATGATTTATTTATGAAGAGTCAACTTACAGAACCACTTCAGGAACAGATACCTAGACTTTCTGGATTGGAGAGTCTCTCATGAAAAGTTCAGTCCCAATTTTGTTTCCAGAGCAGACATCAGACACACAGCCCATTCACTGAACATTGCCTGACCTGGACTGACTTCTGCTCGATGTACCATAATCATCCTAATTAATCCAAATATGGAAAAGGCTAGAAAAAATGAAGATGGACCTATGCTGAAATGAAATGTGGCTGAACCACATGATTCTTCTAGAGGCAGAGCTGGGTACGGATTCTAGACATCATCATGGCATCTATGTGTCTATTTGGCTAGTCCCCTAGCAAGACCATCCGACCCCTCACCTCACCACTCCCTCCTGGGACTCATGCCCTGAAATCTTAACGGCACAGAGCTGATTGGAGTTTGTAGTATGGATGATGCTCTAATAGCCAATAAGTCATCTTTGAGATTTATCCCTTAGGATTCGTTTGTTGAACTGTTACCTCCCAGGGGTCACAGTTTATAATCTACTTTTACTTTGCCCAGGATACAAAACCTCTCCCACACAAACATTTACTCAAGTACTGAGTAATGTACTTAAGTACTCAAGTACTGCGTAATGTACTGACTGGTCCTGAAACAGTTCACAGTTTTCTCAATTTTCTGCAGATTTGGTTTCATACAAGCTGAGCAGCATCTCAGGACCCCTTTGAGCCACTGTGCCATCAGTCACAACTGTGCCAATGAATATGCCATCCTATAATTTAAGTCTTATACTATTGATTTTTTAAACCACATGAGTCAAAAATTTCAAGTATATAGGCTCTATAATATGCTTTATTTTTATATCAGAAATATATCTTCTCCCTGAAATTATATTTAAATAGCTATTTCTCTTTAATTTTTGGAAAGAATACAGTGTCTTCTCTAGAAAAAGAAATTGAATTCTGAGACAAGGCAGGTCTCACTGGGAAATGCATTTGAGAAAGTATATTACAGTATATTTATCTCCTGTGAACAGATGTCCCCGAAAGGACAAAGAGCATATCCTGGAAGGAAGGGCTCTTCCTTCCATGAAGAAAGGGTTCCTTTCTTCATGGAACCAGAAAATGACAACTATTAATATTAACAAACGAGAAGACTCTCAAAATCACACATAAAGTTGAAAGACACATAATGACATACAAAAGTAGAAGTAAGACACTCGGTCTTACAAGGTTTCCACATTTTCCTCTGTGAATCCTCTTGCTCTGGATATTTTTTAAGGACGCCTGTACATACACATATCATAACACCATCTAAGGAAAAGCACTTACCTCTCACTTTTTAATCGAGATCCCCTCTCTTCACACCTGGCTGCCATGGCGGTGGGGAGACAGATGACACAGTTACTCGGAGCACCTTTGAGCTTCCTGTCCACAGGACCCATCGAGGGTCTGTGAGGATGGCAGCGAATAGAGTGAATAAAACATATGTGAAGTGCACCCGTGCCCAGACCTGCAAAAACCACCGCTCAACTGCAGAAAGTGAGCAGTACGGATTCCAGTCTGTGCATGGGGCCTTCCCAGGACAGACCCCTCCCCTATAGCCTCTGCTGTAGGTCCTCTCTGAACTACCCTGACACACATATTTCTCAAGTTGTTCAGATGCTAAAAACCACCACCAGAATGATTAACTACTTGATGATCATGAGCACATAACCCCCCACCCCCCGACCTGCTGGCACCTGAAGATCGATAAGGTTAACGCCCCTGTTACCTCACTGTCAACCAATTAGAGAATTGTGCATGAGCTGATGGAATGCTCCTCCCTCATGCTTTGCTGAAAGAAACCCTTTGGGAAGTTTGGGTTTTTTCTTTTAATGTGTGTTGGTCCTTTCCCCAATACACTCAATTAGTAAAATAAATGGAAAAGTCACTTCCAGCATTTTTTGCTAAGAGTACTGACAATTGAAATTGAATAATTAGATACTTTAACTTAGAATGTAGTAGACACTGTTGTTACTGACCAGTGCTAGAGAAACTCAGGCAAGGCTTTACTGGGACTTGTGCTGCAGCACAAGGGAGTGAAAACAAGTAACAGGTGGTGTCCTTGCTCACTCCCTGACTGTGGGGGAGGTGGGGGCCGTGAGCTGGTTTTTTTTTTTTTAATTGGAGGATAATTGCTTTACAATATTGTATTGGTTTCTGCCATACATCAACATGAATCAGCCACAGGTATACATGTGTCCCCTCCTCTTGAAGCCCCCTCTCACCTCCGTAGGTTGTCACAGAGCCCTAAGTTGAGCTCCCTGCGTCACACAGCGGCTTCCCACTGGCTACTTTACATATTGTAGTGTATATGTTTCCATGTTACTCTCTCCATACGTCCACCCTCTCCTTCCCCTACTATGTCCGTAAGTCTGTTCTCTATGTCTGCACCTCCATTGCTGCCCTGCAAATAGATTCATCAGTACCATCTTTCTAGATTCCATATATATATGCATTAATATACAATATCTGTCTTTCTCTTTCTGACTTACTTCACTCTGCACAATAGGCTCTAGGTTCATCCACTTCATTAGGACAGATTCAAATGCATTCTTTTTTTAGTAGCTGAGTAATATTCCATTGTATATATATTGGATACCAAAATTTCTGTACCCTTTCATCTGTCAACAGACATCTGGTCGCTTCCATGTCCTAGCTATTGTAAATAGTGCTGCAATGAATATTGGGGTACATGTGTTTCTTTCAATTATGGTTTTCTCAGGGTATACACCCAGTGGTGGGATTTTGGGGTCTTACAGTTTTTGCACAGCAAGGAAACAATAATCATGATTTTAAAACACCCTTAAGAATGGGAGAAAATAAATGCAAATGAAACAAAGAATTAATCTCAAATGACAAAGAATTAATCTCCAAAATGTACAAGCAGCTCAATACCAGAAAAAAACCAACCAAAATCTGAGTGGAAGACCTAAACAGACATTTCTCCAAAGAAGACACACAGATGGCCAACAAACACATGAAAAGATGCTCAACCTGGCTCATTATTAGAGAAACACAAATTAAAATTACAATTTTAATGGTCAGAATGGCCATCATTAAAAAATCTACAAACAATAAATGCTGAACAGGATGTGGAGAAAGGGGACCCTCACTCACTGTTAGTGGAAATGTAAGTTGATACAGCCACTATGGAGAACAGTATGGAGATTCCTTAAAAAAAAAAAAAAAATTTAGGAGCTGATTCTAAGGGGTGAGGGTAGGGGTGGCCCAGGGGTCTGTCCAGAGGGGCAGCTTAGGTGGCCTGCCCACCGCCTCATGGTGCTGTGTGTAGGGCGCATGTACCGTACCCTGCTTTTGCGCCTTGCTCCTCAGAAGTAGGCGTTGGATTTTTCATCTTTTTGTATCTTGTTGTTCATAATTTGCCCCAATTACACATGCACACAGTTATTTTTAGTCCCTTATAGTTTCTTTGTATTTTGTTGCTCGAGGAGACATTTGTCCAGGTGCAAGCACTGCAGCAGAGTCCCTGGTCCCAGGTTTCAGGTCCCAGCCTCTCTCCCAGTTATTCCAAAAACTCTAAACCTCTACTTCATTTTTACATGAAATGAAATACTGATGAATTTCTGTATTTCCAAGAGAACTAGCAGGAACAACTCACTTATTTGACAAAAGGCCATACAAGTCAGTGGTGGCACCTGGCTCCCCAACTAACACATTTCTGTGATGACCCAGATTTCAACAATCACCAGCATGTAGGCCTGTATAGCCCACAAAGCCTCTCTCCCCAAACACCAGCCTGCAGTGTGTAATGCAAAACATCTACTCTGGCCACTTTAAATGCCTAATATGCCTCCTCTAATCCTTTGGAATAGATGCTATTGATCCATTTTACAGATAGGGAAACTGAGGCTCAGTAAAGAGGTTTATCCAAAATCACATGGCAAGTAGGGTCATGCTGGGTTTAGGACCACCTAACCTCCAAGGATGACCGAGTCACCTCCCTCCTAGGGCAGGCTCAGGAGAAAAGAGCAGCTCTGAGTAGGTGAAGGGGGTTGGCATAAAATAGAAAAGACAATGAATACTGAACACTCCCTGTCCACTTTCTAGCTCACCTCACAGTCAGGCCAGGTACCAGCCGAGGAGGACAGAATGAAGCTCACACACACTGATGAAGATTATCTCTACCCAGATCCATCCTGCTCATCACCCTTACAGTGTGGGCTCTGATCCACCCTCACTACCCACCTGGAATCTGCGACTGTAGCTCCACCACAGAGACTTTTCATAAATTCAATAAACTCTAAGGGTCTGGATTTCAGATGACGTGACAGGAGCAGCAGCTGTTCTTAGTAACGTGAAAGTTTCTTGCTGTGTGACCTCGAGCAAAGAGAACCGGATCCAGTGTCTTCAGAGCTCCTTTGTTTCTTTATCATTTTGGAAGTGCCTCAATAGCTCTTACAACATCCCCAAAAGGCCCCTTGGATCATGTCTTGCAAATACGTCAATGTGAGTTATTGTATGACTCTTTCCTTCTGACAGATCTCAGTGTGTGGTATTTGTCATTGACTGAGTTGTCACAAGAATGATGTAGAATGTGAACTCAAAATCGAAGTCATGAATGTGTAAATGGTTGATGTCCTGAATTTTACCTCTCTTTTTTCTTAAAAATAACATATTTTCTCCTGGGTTGCTGCCCAAAGTGTCCTTCTGGTGGCACATTCAAATCACCTGGAGATCTTTTTACACAATACGGGTCCTGAGTGCTAACTCAGACAGAGTGACTCAGTCTGGTGGAAGGAAGGCCCTGGGCATGGTTCAAAAAATTCCTAGATGATTCAAAATGGCCTGTAAGGTTGAGAAGCTTTGGGACAGTGATGTGGGTTGGCCTCACTTGGGCCAATTTACAAAGTATGGGTGCCTAGGTCCCACCCCCAGAGATTTCCACCTAATTGGTCTAAGCCTTGGGAGTCAGGATTTGAAAGGCTCCTTGGTGACTGTAATGTACAGGCAAGCCTGAGGACCACAGCAGAGCACAGATGGGAAATGATTGTTTGCTAGAAAAGGATAACAAAGTAATGAGCCAAAAAAGTAGGGAACAAAACTATTCATACTCCTCCAAGTAGCTGGAACCCAACACATCTGCCTGGTCCCCTTCCAAATACAATATTAGTGAAGACAAAGGTCACTCCTCATAACATCCAATGCCTGCCTTCTTTAGGTTCCCTCCAAGACTTCCTGCTTAGCTCTTAATAGCAGCAACTTGGCTCTGGGCCTTGAAAGCTGTGTGTGGCCCCAGGCAATGTGTTTACTCCTTCGATCTCATCCTCCTCTGAAGAATGGGTGTGCTGATCACAGCTAGTTAAGACATGAAAGGTGACAAGGCAGGTGAAGTGATTAGTAAAAGGCTCAAAACACAATAAGTGTTTGTTACTAAAAATCAGTGGACTTTTTAGTTTCTTTTTGGTAATAATCACTAATGACACACATAGATTGTTTATGTTCCAGGCACTGTTCAAGTGCTTAACATGTATTAGTTCATTTCATTCTCACAGTGACCTTATAAAAGAATTCAATTTTGAGCCCTGTTTTACAGATGAGCAAGTTCAGACACAGGGAGGTTGAGTAACTTGTCCTAGATCCCACAGTGGGTGAATAGAGCCACATGGGACTCCAGATCTCATGTTCTAGCCACTTGCATGACTGACTCTCAAGCCATACAGCTAGTTTACCTCTCACGTTCCCTCTACCTGATCACACCAGGCTCTGTCCTACAAGCCTGGACTCTGAGGCAGCTTCTGGGGTTTGACAGAGGCTAATGGGGTCATCGAACATCCCAAGGTCAATCCACCAGATCCCTCTCCCAGTGGTCAGGGGGAGCTCAGGGCTTCCTTCTCGTTGGCCACCTGCTTACAACCTCTCAGAAGGTTTTACAAGCGATTTTACCTCTGTCTCTTGATAGCTGACAGGGCGTGAGACACAGCACTTTGAGCTAATGCTATGTCATGTTCCCTGAAATCAGTTTGACTTCCCATGTTTCTTGGGCATGACTTCCTCCTAGCCACATGCCTGTGAGGCCATCAACCCAGTGAACAGCTGTGCCTTCTTTCTGGCCCCACAAAGAGGCCCACAGATACAGTGCTGGGAAGAAGTGGCAGGAGTCAGAGTACACAAGGGAGGGACCATCTCCCCCAAGAGAGAGACACTGCCTCCACCAGCTGGTGTCTGAGCATCACACTTTACATCCCGTCAATCCACTGGCCCCACATGCAACCTCATTTCCTTCCTCCCTTTTCCCAACTATCAGTCTGCAGACAGCTCTACCTTCCATGAGTCTCCCCAGCAAGCCTTACATTTCAGACCCTTCCTCCCCAACTCTGACGTGCCACTTAGAACTGTTCCTTTGATTTAAGTATTTTCCCCAACCTGCCCTGGCTTTGATGTTCATCAATGCCAAGGACTACCAGTAATGTTTGTGTTTTATTACTTCCTGATTCCCCAAACCTTTTATTTAGCTTCCTAGATACCAACTTTTAAGACACTGGTAATAAATCTGAACTTCTGAACTTCCCTTACTAACAGCTCTGCTTTTGTCCAGTACTTCTTTCTGCCTCAGCACTATTTTGGAAGTTTTCTGGCCGTTTGTTTTCCTTTAATTATATTTATGGCTGTGCTGGGTCTTCCTTGCTGTGAGCAGGTTTCACTAACTGCAGTGAGCGGGGGCCATTCTTCAGTGAGGTGCACGGGATTCTCATTGTGCTGGCTTCTCTTGCTGCGGAGCAAGGACTCTAGGGCATGTGGGCCCAAGAGCTGCAGTTCCTGGGATCTAGAGCACAGGCTCAATAGTTGTGGAACATGGTCTTAGCTGCTCCAAGGCATCCAGGATCTTTCCGGACCACGGATTAAACCCAGGTCTCCTGCACTGGCAGGTGGATTCTTCACCACTGAGCCACCAGGGAAACCCCTGGCCCATTCTTTTTAAGCAACAGAGTCTACAAAGCTGATCAGTCTAGCTACAGATTAGAACCCTTCTAGTCTTCTAGAAATTACCCATCAGGAGAAAAGTACATGTAGGAAACCTTGCTGACTTAGCCTGGGTGGGTTTCTAAAGATGTGGAATGCAGCTTTCCCCAAGGATAACTTCAGGAAATTCTTTTCTACAGAAGAATCAAATGTAACATGACTGTGTCTGCAGGGCTTCTTCACAGCAGGAGGAATGTGTGCTGTGGAGTCCAACTGTGTGCACTGGAATTCTGAACTCTTTTTGTTACCTGTATAACTTTTCTTGACCTCAGTTTCCTCATCTGTGAAATGGAAATAACAATAGGATTCAATGTGAAATGGAAATTAAAGAGGGTGATGCATTTTAAATACCTGGCATAGAATAAATGCTCAAGAAATCATTGCTATAGTTAATTTTATCATCATTATCTTATTAGTGAGAGAATCCTGTTCTCCAGGATGCATCAAGAGTGAAGGGCTGAAGAGCACCTCTGTAAACAGAGAGATGGACTTCCCTGGTAGCTGAATGATAAAGAATTCACCTGCCAATGCAGGAGACACGGGTTCGATCCCTGGGTAAGAAAGGTCCCCTGGAGAAGGAAATGGCAACCTACTCCAATATTCTTACCTGGGAAATCCCATGGACAGATGAGACTGACAGGCTACAGTTCAGGGGGTCAGAAGAGTTGGACATGACTTAACGACTAAGCAACAACAAACAGCAGTAGGGGAGCCAGGGCAGCCCCAGACATTTCTGACCCCCTCCTGCAGCCTCCCACTTCCTCTCCCTTCCTCCTTCTCTCTCTCTCCTTTGTCTCCTAAAGGTGCTAGAACATTCTATGAGTTTTTAGCTGCTCAGTGGGGAAGATCAGAGCTGACATTTTCTCTTTAATATGGACTACTGAAAAGATTAAAAATTCCAAGATGCACCTGACCTGAAACTATTAATAGCAGTTGGAGTGGGAGAGAGAAAAAGGTGATCTGAGTGAGTTTTCACTTTTAATTATATATAAGGCATAAGCATAGGGGTTATGGTAATATTTGCCTTCTTTCTTGTATTTTTTCAGCATTCTATATTGTAAGCCTACTTTATGCCTTTTAGAGATTAAATGAATGAGTAATAATGATTTATTGTTCCAATTAAATGAATTTTTCCCTGACTCAGAAATTGCACAGCAGTGAAGTTTGTATCATTTGGGTTCTATATAATGAATTTCCCAAACTTTGTCTTTAAGCTATGCAAGATAGTATAGGACATTGGCTGGCATCCTGAGGAAAGCACAGAGGAAGTCTGAAAGGAGAGGAAGATGTGACCCTTAGACAAAAAGGAGTGTCCAGCCAGGGCCAGAAGTCAAGGGTCAGTCAGTTCCTTGACCCATAGGCCTCCTTCCTTTCTTCTTCAACACCCTGTATTCTAATGACTTCCTGCATCCATTTGCTCTCAGCACACTTTACAGTCTTCTCTTGTAGTTGCGGAGTATTTAGTTAGAAAGAGATTTATTCTCTCCTTATTTGATACATGGGCTTATCTATGATGGGTGCTGCATCCATGAAAACAAAAGATGCTTCCTACTTGGAAGGAAAGATATGACAAACCTAGACAGCATATTCAAAAGCAGAGGCATCATTTTTCCAGCAAAGGTCTGTATTGTCAAAGCTATGGCTCTACAAGTAGTCATGTATGAATGTGAGAGTTGGTCTATAAAGAAGGCTGAGCACCAAAGAATTAATGCTTTCGAACTGTAGTGCTGAAGAAGACTCTTGAGAGTCCCTTGGACTGCAAGGAGATCCAACCAGCCCATCCTAAAGGAAATCAGTCCTGAATATTCATTGGAAAGACTGATGCTGAAGCTGAGGCTCCAATACTTTGGCCACCTGATATGAAGAGCCCACTCATTGGAATTCTAGTGCTGGGAAAGATTGAGGGCAAGAGGAGAAGGGGGTGACAGAGGATGGGAGGGTTGGATGGCATCACCGACTCGATGGACATGAGTTTGAGCAAACTCCGGGAAATAGTGAAGCACAGGGAGGCCTGCAGTGCTGCAGCCCATGGGGTCTCAAAGAGTTGGACATGACTTAGCAACTGAACAACAACAGAAACACAAAAGCCGACCAAAGCAGTGTTTTCCAAGCCCATCACTAAGAGCATGATGATGAACTGGAGGAGATTTCCTGAGCCAAGGGGCAGTGGCCATGGATGCTAGCAGTACTCTATATATTCTCAAAACTGGGCTCAGACCCAAGGTAAGCTCCTATTCAGAAAAGTTATGACCTAAATTTATTTCAATTCATGTATTGCCATACATTCTGTCCAGTAATGCCACAGACACATTTCTCTGCATTTCAAATTTATTCCCATCAACCAAGAATCACTGCTTAGTCATCATATTTCAATCAAGAAGAGTCCAAACCAAGTATAAGTTGGTAAACTTTTCTGGGAGAGAAGTTGGCAATACATATCTAGTAAAATAAAAGTAAATAATTATATTTTATTTCTATGAATTCATTTGCTGTGGTGTTTGGAAATACAGGCCCACACCTCTGTGTTATAGCAGTACTGGTAACAGAAATATTAGAACAACGTAAATCCATTCGGAGGGCTGTTAAGCCATTGTACAGCCACAGAGTGGAATATATATAGTCATTTAAAAGAACAATATCTGTATCTCTAAATATTGACAATGAAGATGGCCAAGACTCATTGTCAAGGGGGAAAAAATAGGTCCATTATATATATGTGTGTATCTATATATATATATCAGAACACCCACTTATATAAACAGAAAAATAATTTGTTGATATGCTCATATAGACATAGAAAATGAAGAATTTATTTGAAAACATTTTATTTCATACAGTAAATTTTTATTGACATGAACAGCTGACTGATACAAGCAGCTGACTTCAACTTATTGCAAAAGACCCTGATGCTGGTAAAGATTGAAGGAAGAAGGAGAAGATGGCAACAGAGGAAGAGATGGTTGGAAGGCATCACCAATTCAGTGGAAATGAACTTGGGTAAACTCTGGGAGAAGTTGAGGGACAGGGAAGCCTGGTGTGCTGCAGTCCCTGGGGTCGCGAAGAGTTGGACATAACTTGGCGACTGAACAAGAACAAAAGTTTTTATATGAGGCTTACTGTGTTACTGGGAAACAGACTCTTGGAGGTCACAAACAGAACCTTGTGTGCACCAGAAACCAAGAGAAAGGAGCAGTGACCCCACAGGAGACTAACCCTTACTTGCCCATGAGTGTCCAGGAGTCTCTGGTGGAGGCGTGGGTCGACGGTGGCCTGCTACAGGGTTGGGGGCACTGAGTGTAGCAGTTCCTGAAGGAGGTCACCATTATCTTCATTTCCTCCACCATAGTTTGGCCACAGGTAAATAACAGGGAGGAAACACAGCCCCATCCATCAACAGAAACTTGGATTAAAGATTTACTGAGCATGGCCCCTCCCATCAGAACAAGACCCAGTTTCCCCCTCAGTCAGGCTCTCCCATCAGGAAGCTTCTTCCATAAGCCTCTTATCCTTCTCCATCAGATGGCAGACAGACTGAAAACCAGAATCACAGAAAACTAACCAATCTGATCACATGGACCACAGCCTTGTCTAACTCAATGAAACTATGAGCCATGCCGTGTAGGGCCACCCAAGACGAACGGGTCATGGTGGAGAGTTCTGACAAAACGTGGTCCACTGGAGAAGGGAATGACAAAACCACTTCAGTATTCTTGCCTTGAGAACCCCATGAACAGCATGAAAAGGCAAAAAGTTAGGACACTGAAAGAGGAACTCCCCAGGTCAGTAGGTGGCCAATATGCTACTGGAGATCAGTGGAGAAATAACTCCAGAAAGAATGAAGAGATGGAACCAAAACAACAACACCCTGTTTTGGACATGACTGGTGATGGAAGTAAAGTCTGATGCTGTAAAGAGCAATATTGCATAGGAACATGGAATGTTAGGTTAATAAATCAAGGCAAATTGGAAGTGGTCAAACAGGAGATGGCGAGAGTGAACATTGACATTTTAGGAATCAGAGAACTAAAATGGACTGGAATAGGTGAATTTAACTCAGATGACCATTATATCTACTCCTGTGGGCAAGAATCCCTTAGAAGAAATGGAGTAGCCATCATAGTCAACCCTAATTTCAGTACTTGGATGCAATTTCAAAAACAACAGAATGATCTCTGTTCATTTCCAGGGCAAACCATTCAATATCACAGTAATCGAAGCCTATGCCCCAACCAGTAATGCTGAAAAAGCTGAAGTTGAACAGTTCTATGAAGACCTACGAGACCTTCTAGAACTAACACCCAAAAAAGATGTCCTTTTCATTATAGGGGACTAGAATGCAAGAGTAGAAACTCAAGAAATACCTGGAGTAACAGGCAAATTTGGCCTTGGAGTACAGAATGAAGCAGGGCAAAGTCTAATAGAGTTTTGCCAAGAGAACACATTGGTCATAGCAAACACCCTCTTCCAACAACACAAGAGAAGACTCTACACATGGACATCACCAGATGGTCAATACCAAAATAAGATTGATTATGTTCTTTGCAGCCAAAGATGGAGAAGCTCTATACAGTCAGCAAACCAAGAACGAGAGCTGACTGTGGCTCAGATCATGAACTCCTTATTGCCAAATTCAGACTCAAATTGAAGAAAATAGGGAAAACCACTAGACCATTCAGGTATGACCTAAATCAAATCCCTTACAATTATACAGTAAAAGAGAGAAATAGATTCCAGGGATTAGATCTGATAGACAGAGTGAAGAAGAACTATGGATGGAGGTTTGTGACACTGTACTGGAGGTTGGGATCAAGACAATCCCCAAGAAAAAGAAATGCAAAAAGGCTAAATGGTTGCCTGAGGAGGCCTTACAAATAGCTGTGAAAACAAGAGAAGAGAAAGGCAAAGGAGAACAGGAAAGATATTCCCATTTGAATGCAGAGTTCCAAAGAATAGCAAGGAGACATAAGAAAGTCTTCCTCAGTGATCACTGCAAAGAAATAGAAGAAAACAATAGAATGGGAAAGACTAGAGATCACTTCAAGAAAATTAGAGATACCAAGCAAGTATTTCATGTAAAGATGGGCACAATAAAGGACAGAAACAGTACAGACCTAACAGAAGCAGAAGATATTAAGAAGAGGTAGCAAGAATAAACAGAAGAACTGTACAAAAAAGATCTTCACGACCCAGATATTCACAATGGTGTGATCACTCACCTAGAGACAGACATCCCAGAATGCGAAGTCAAGCAGGCCTTAGGAAGCATCACTACAAACTGAGAGGGTAACAGGCAGGAAGGCCAGGGGTCTCCAAATAGAGGAAATAGCCTGCAAGTGTCAGACATTTTTATCTCTCTTAAGCGGCAGGAGGAAACAAACTAGCAATATTTTTTCCTTCTCTATACAAATTTAAAGGGAGGTTTCTCTTAAAATATTGTGTTGCCATAATGACACCCGGCTTCGCCTGAAGTTAGCTATTCTCGAGTCTAGGGATAACCAATGCCTTTTTCTTATGGAAATGTTTGTCTTAAGCTATGCTAATGTACTATGCCTTTACCCCAAACTCTGTCTCCAAGTCGGTTCCGCCTCTTGGCCCAGAACCTACTTGACAAACCAGTATGGATTTTGTTCCCCTAATCTATGTAAATGAAACTATTTGTATGGTGGTCTGCCCTTCTTCAAGATTCAAGTTAATCATTTTATGGCCCAGGATAAACCATTTGGTGCCAAGATTATCCCAAAGTGCATCTTATGGGTGAGGGGCCTGGTGCCATTCTGAATTTTAAGACATTCCTTTCTTTCATTAACAGACTGCTAGTGACTATATAACATCCAGCTAAAGACTAGCAGGGGGGTACTCTTTCTGCCCCCTTCTGATGCCTATGTCAGAAGCTTTCTCTATCTTCTTTATACTTTAATAAAACTTTATTACACAAAAGCTCCGAGCGATCAAGCCTCGTCTCTGGCCCCGGATTGAATTCTTCTCCTCCGGGGGCCAAGAATCCTGGTGTATTCGCGTGATTCAACAACAACCTTTCAAAACAAAGCTAGTGGAGGTGATGGAATTCCACTTGAGCTATTTCAAATCCTGAAAGATGATGCTGTGAAAGTGCTGCACTCAATATGCCAGCAAATTTGGAAAACTCAGCAGTGGCCCCAGGACTGGAAAGGGTCAGTTTTCATTCCAATCCCAAAGAAAGGCAATGTCAAAGAATGCTCAAACTACCGCACAATTGCACTCATCTCACACGCTAGCAAAGTAATGCTCAAAATTCTCCAAGCCAGGCTTCAACAGTATGTGAACTGTGAACTTCCAGATGTTCAAGCTGGCTTTAGAAAAAGCAGAGGAACCAGAGATCAAATTGCCAACATCCACTGGACAACTGAAAAAGCAAGAGAGTTCCAGAAAAACATCTATTTCTGTTTTACTGACTATGCCAAAGCCTTTGACTGTGTGGATCGCAACAAAATGTGGAAAATTCTTCAAGAGGTGGGAATACCAGACCACCTGACCTGCCTCCTGAGAAATCTGTATTCAGGTCAAGAAGCAACAGCTAGAAACAGACATGGAACAACAGACCGGTTTCAAATTGGGAAAGGAGTACGCCGAGGCTGTATATTGTCATCCTGCTTATTTAACTTATATGCAGAGTACATCATGAGAAATGCTGGGCTGGATGAAGCACAAGCTAGAATCAAGAATGCCGGGAGAAATATCAATAACCTCAGCTATGCAGATGACACCACCCTTATGGCAGAAAGCAAAGAACTAAAGAGCCTCTTGATGAAAGTGAAAGAGAAGAGTGAAAAAGTTGGCTTAAAACTCAACATTCTAAGATCATGGCATCTGGTTCCACCACTTCATGGCAAATAGATGGGGAATCAATGGAAACAGTGAGAGATTTCATTTTGGGGGGCTCCAAAATCACTGCAGATGGTGACTGCAGCCATGAAATTAAAAGACACTTACTCCTTGGAAGGAAAGTTATAACCAACCTAGACAGCATATTAAAAAGCAGAGACATTACTTTGCCAACAAAGCTCTATCTAGTTAAAGCTATGGTTTTTCCAGTAGTCATGTATGGATGTGAGACTTGGATTATAAAGAAAGCTGAAAAAAAAAAATAATAATAAAGAAAGCTGAGTGCCTAAGAATTGATGCTTTTGAACTGTAGTGTTGGAGAAGACTCTTGAGAGTCCCTTGGACTGCAAGGAGATCCAACCAGTTCATCCTAAAGTAAATAAGTCCTGAATACTCATTGGAAGGACTGATGCTGAAGCTGAAATTCCAATACTTTGGCCACTTGTTGCAGAGAATTGACTCATTTGAAAAGACCCTGATGCTGGGAAAAATTGACAGCGGGAGGAGAAGGGGACGACAGAGGATGAGATGGTTGGATGGCATCACTGACTCAATGGAGTTTGAGTAAACTCCGGGAGTTGGTGATAAACAGCGAGGCCTGGTGTGCTACAGTCCATGGGGCTGCAAAAAGTCGGACACAACTGAGCAACTGAACTGAACTACTGTGTTAGAGGTACTACTCTAAGTTCTTTATAAGTATTAACTGATTTGATCCTTATGAAAAACTCTGCTGCTGCTGCTACTGCTAATGCTGCTAAAGTTGCTGCAGTCATGTCCAACTCTGTGCGACCCCATAGACGGCAGCCCACCAGGCTCCCCCATCCCTGGGATTCTCCAGGCAAGAACACTGGAGTGGGTTGCCATTTCCTTCTCCCTTGCATGAAAGTGAAAGTGAAAGTGAAGTCGCTCAGTTGTGTCCAACTATTCGTGACCCCATGGACTTCAGCCTACCAGGCTCCTCCGTCCATGGGATTTTCCAGGCAAGAGTACTGGAGTGGGGTGTCATTGCCTTCTCCTGAAAAACTCTGAGGTAGGTACTATTACTATTCCCATCTCAGATAAGAGACTCGGACAGACCAAGGTCACAGTCAAGACTGCAACCCAGGTGGTTTGGCCCAGCCACTCCTTAAGGCACTGCAGCATGCTTCTTTCCAGCTCAGCTTCATTTTTTTTTAACATTTTTTAAAGCAGTTTTTGCTTTTAATTTAAAATGTAAGAATAATAGAAAATAGGTCTACACCACTTGGGGCATATTAGTGGCTGTTTTTAGGCATAAAAACATGTTGCTGTCTGAGTGTTTATGTTTTTAGAACAAAACCCAGAAATGTGAGCTGATTATTTGCCTTTTCAGTGATAGGAATAGTAGAATTTGTTTCAAATTTTGATGCTTACTGAAGTCTAGCTCAAAAGAGCAAGTTGACTTGAAAGAATCTGCTTTTAGAGTCACATCCATGAGATCCTTAGAGCAAAGCCAGGAGTAGAATTTCTTAGCAAACAAGCTTTCCTCCAATAAGACCCCCACCCCCACCAGCCAGCCAAGAAGCAGATGGGGAGGAAAAGTGAGCAGTAACTGTGTTGGCTATGGATACTCAAGAGTCACGCAAACCTCAGGAATCCCACAGTAATTCCCCTGCCAAGGTGGACACTGAAATTGGTAGAAGTAACTCACACTTTACTCCTCTTGGTGGTTCTGGCATTGACTGCCCAGGGGATTACCACTTGCCAATGCCATTTGCCTGACATGTGAAGGTCTGTTAGATGTACTGAGAGATGGGTAAAGAGGCTGTGGATGAAAAAAAGAAAATAGAATTAGCTGGAAAACAAAAAGGAGAGGGGGCCTCAGTCCAAAGGGTCCCTCAAG
Organism: Bos taurus; assembly: GCF_002263795.3. Classification (NCBI taxonomy): domain Eukaryota; kingdom Metazoa; phylum Chordata; class Mammalia; order Artiodactyla; family Bovidae; genus Bos; species Bos taurus. The sequence continues at coordinate 17,733,022 of NC_037339.1, forward strand.
ATTTGACTAAGGAAGGAAACAACCCCAAGTGAGAGGGCATGAGTGAGGTAAGGCTGGTGGGGAGGGCACCTGAAACTGCCTGGAACTTGGCTACAAATAGCAAGAACCAGCCCACTGTAGCTAATGGAAGAGGGAGTTGGGGTGGAATGGTAAGGATGGAGAGAAGCCAGTGGCCATTCATAGTCTAGAAAAAGCCAAACTGGAAACTAGAAATCTGAAACCTGGCAAGTCTCCTGGTTGCAGAATTCTTGGACCTGTCAGAGTTTCAGTCGATGGGTAGCCTTCACCCCACATCCATGGCAGACACTGTCTCTATTCGGGCATCTTTCCAGGCTCTTGCCGTGGGTTTCCAAAATCCCCAGAGACAGTTCCAGTATCTACGGCAAGTTGGCGGTGTCCTTGGCTCCCTGGCTGATTTTGCAATCTGCTGCTCACACCTCTCAGCCTCCTTGACAGGAGGAAGGAGAAAGACAGCACTTCCGTTTCTCTGTAAGATGCCAACTTCTTTTCCCTCTCACGTTCATTTTCTTTCTTTCTTTTTCTGTGACATTTCTTTGGCTGGCCAGAAAGTCATTTACAGACTCCCTTATGGCATTTGTTGCCCCAGCCATGAGCCTTTCGTCTGGTACATTTCTGTAATAGTTGAACTGATTGTTTGCAATGGGATTATTTTGCTGTCGGCTTACACAGCAGCAGTGCCCAGGAATCGTGGGCAGTCTAACCGTTCTGCAGAGAGCAAGGGCCAGAGACTTCAGGGTGCTGAGGATGATCACTTTCCACATCAGGAGCTGTCTTCATTTCCACTGAAAACAGAGCCTGAGATGATAACTTGATGCGGATAGTTTATTTGAGAGGTGATTCTAGGAAGTAGGAATGGGTAAGAAGGAATGGGGGTAGGAGGATGAGAGAGAAAGAGAACACTTCAAATTAAGGATATATTCTCATCTCGGCAGGTAACCTGGGATGTATTCTGCTGGGGACCTCTGTCAAATGCGGTAAATACTCAGATTCCTCCTAGAATTACCAGCTAAAAGAGTAGGAGCTTGAAATTGGGTCCACAGGTTCTCTCCCCCGCCCCTGTTAAGTTTATCCCCAGGCGTCTGTATGCATCTCCACTTCCTAGTTGCTTCAATTCATTAACCAGGAGGGCCCCCATAATTTTGAAGAAGTCTCTTGAGGCATAAAGAAAAAAACAAGTAAGAGGAAAAAACACTACAGTTGAGGCCATATGCTGTGGGTAGAAGAACTGAAAGAACTTGCAGGGAAGTGTCTGTGCGATGCAGCCAAATTCAGGAGTGGGTGGAGAGGGTGTGACATAAAGCCCTATCTGGGATATGTCTTTAATTGCTCAAAGTAAGGTGTGCACATGATTTTTTTAAAAATCAAGTAGACAACAGTATATAGTAAAAAGCAGCAATTTCATATTCATTCCTTCCCAGAGTCAACTACTTATAACATTACTGGTTTTTCTGACATTAACTTCTAATTATTACCTCTATTTCTTACTCTTCCTCAAAAGAAATACACTTTAAAATCATTCATTCTTTCTATATCAGTGATTTTTCATGATGCTTTGGGTTTTTCCCTGATCTACTTTTTGCCTATTGAAAGTGTTAGTCGCTCAGTCGTGTCAGACTCTGTAACCTGCCAGGCTCCTCTGTCTATGGAATTCTCCAGGCAAGAATACTAGAGTGGGTAGCCATTCCCTTCTCCAAGAAATCTTCCCAACCCAGGGATCAAACTCAGGTCTCCTGCATTGCAGGCAGATTATTTACCGTCTGAGCCATCAAACTGGTCTCCAAAAAACTTAGATCTTTTCAACAAGTATATGTCTAAATTTCAACCCCAGATTTATCTCACAAACAATAGCTCTTATTTTGTATCTCAGCTTGTATTTAACTTGTATTTGAACACTTTGATGACTTGTTGGTTCAGACAGTAAAGAATCTGCCTGCAATGCAGGAGACCCAGGTTAGATCCCTAGGTCAGGAAGATCCCTGGAGAAGGGAATGGCTACCCACTCCAGTATTCTTGCCTGGAGAATTCCAAGGACAGAGGAGACAGTTGAGCTACAGTCCATGGGGTCCCAAAGAGTCAGACAAGCTGAGTGACTAATACACACACACAAAAAAGAAAATGTTTTCATAAAGATAGGTGAAAGCAAATATTACCCAAACTTTAGCCATATAATTTCGTAACAGTTCTGGAATTACTTGCTTTTGGCATTACAGAGATTCTATATCACCTTGGAAGGCTTAATTATCCCTCAGCTCAATTGAGTCCCCTTAAAACTAAGCCAAACTAACAGGACATATTCTTGAGAACTCATCATATCCTCTGAGGTTTGCACTTGAAAGACCATTGCAGAAACATAATGTATAATTCATACCCCTCAAATATCTGTGAGTATCTTCTGAAACTGTGCTTCATTTCCATAAAATAGTTCTGGAATTCCACAAAGCATGTGATGCTACTGCGCTCAGACAGTTCAGCAAGAGGAAATGAACATAATCTCCAATTACCATCTGTTTAAACCACACGTGAGCCAGTTAGGATGTTTTCAGTAGCTAAGAACAGAAAACTCAACACAGACTGGCTCAGACACTGAATGAGATTTATTGACTCACATAAACCTAAATTCCAGAGCCAGCACAGACCTTAGGCATAATTTCTTTAGGACTCCAGCTCAGTATCTCCACATTTCTCTCAACATTATCATTACGTCTGGGTGAGCTGCTTCACAAAATGACTTCCCAATATGATAGTCATGGCAGCAAGTTCCATCTTTGTATATTCTCCATTATCCAACAGAGGAAAAGAAATACTTCCTGTGTCCCAGAATTCCCAGTAAATTTTCTAAGTATCATATTGATTATGTAACCTCTAAATCAATTCCTGGAACTAAGGGCATGTCATGCACCAAATTACTTAGAACTGGATTATTTGAAGCAATAATTGTACAGACAGAGGAAGCAGGGCAACACCTGAATCATAGCCAATTCCCATAGTTTTAAATATGGTGGAAGCACCATAGCCAGTAAGGTGAGAGAAAGAGAGAGAATTAAAAAAACAACAACAACACTAAGAAGAATGCTAGAGATGTTATTAAAGACAAAGAAGGAAGAAATAATTTGAAGGAAATATTTGAAGGCACTGGGGTAGGGCGGGTAGGAGAGGGAATAGTCCCTTTTGTTGATTGTACCTATGAGATAAGTTCATTTGATGAAATGGTTACACATAGAGAGACTGGAATAATAGGCACCACAAATTATAAAGCAATTATCCTTCAATTAAAAATAAATTAAAAAAAATAAGCACCAAGAAATTAACAGTTGTGATTTTTTTGGTGGTAGAATTATGAATAATCTCCTTCATTTTTAAAAAAACATACATATGTATGAATACATGGCATATCATTTTTATAATGGTAAAAAGTAATATGTTCTTAATATTATTTGCCAAAAAAAAGCAAAGCACATCATGGAACAGATGCCAGCACTGAGCATTCCAAATGCAGCATCTTCTTATAATACATAATTATAACTATGTATAATCAATAATCAAACATTCCTTTCATGAAAAGTGATAGAATATTCCTTTAAGTTTAAAGGAATAAATTCTTTAGTAAAGGAAATGACTGCTTTCTACATTATAAATTTTCTTCTACAATCATCACTCAAATATTTATTGATCATCCTCTGTCTACCATGATAGTTTTCACGAATTGCTCCAAAACAATTTTGTTGATGTTCATCTTTGTAATAATATTTCCAAAATTTAATTGGAATAAAAATCATACAAATGAGTGCATGGTTTACAGATTAATCATCTTATTCAGCTATTACTTCGGTGCTTACTTAGAGCTGCAAGTCACAAAAGAGTGGGGAAAAAAATGACGGAGTTGATGGACCAGGAAAATATTAATTATGTAAGGAACTTAAATTATCAAAAACTAAGTAGTTCTTGTGTAAAAAATTACAAGTCTGAGTGGCAGTTGAAATGAAATAAGACAGATTTATCTTTCTTCTTCTGCCCCTCATCCATAAACCTTTCTGTTAATTTCAAAATGGAACATATGAGGAATTTATGAGATTTTTGCTTGAAGCATATCCTTCTAAGCCCATACTATTTAAATTAGAAATTCACCAAAATGGTGTGTGCTTTTTCAGTGATTCTTGAAAAACATTTCAATAGCTTCCAAATAACAGTCTCAACAGGTAATGAAATTATATAAATGTATTTAAGAAACAAGTATCTGAATCTATATTTTTCCCTCTTGAATCTTTTTTTTAAGTTGAAGGCTCCAGATGAAATGTTTTATAAGTCTATTCAAATGTATGCACTTCTTGCATAGCTAGATTAAGATCATATTATTTGTCATTTCAGAAAAGCAGCAGTTACAGAACCACTACACTGAAATTCATATGCCACAACACATATGTCCAAAGGATTTATTAATACAGGGGTGTGCCCTTGAGATAGAAGATGATTTCTGTCCCAGGTATATATCTTCCATACTAGATTAGTTACTCCCTGAGGCAAGGGAGAGTTCTTGTGCCATATGCACCTTTGCATATTCAGTTCAGTTCAGTTCAGTCGCTCAATCGTGTCCAACTCTTTGTGACCCCATGAACCGCAGCATGCCAGGCCTCCCTGTCCATCACCAACTCCGGGAGTCCACCCAAACCCATGTCCATCTAGTCAGTGATCCATCCAACCATCTTATCCTCTGTCATCCCCTTCTCCTGAACTCAATCTTTCCCAGCATCAGGATATTTTCCAGTGAGTCAGCCCTTCGCATCAGGTAGCCAAAGTATTGGAGTTTCAGCTTCAATATCAGTCCTTCCAATGAACACCTAGGACTGATCTCCTTTAGGATGGACTGGTTGGGTCTCCTTGCAGTCCAAGGGACTCTCAAGAGTCTTCTCCAACACCACAATTCAAAAGCATCAATTCTTTGACACTCAGCTTTCTTTATAGTCCAACTCTCACATCCATACATGACCACTGGAAAACCCACAGCCTTGACTAGATGGACCTTTGTTGACAAAGTATATGCTGTCTAAGTTGGTCATAACTTTCCTTCCAAGGAGTAAGCGTCTTTTAATTTCATGGCTGCAATCACCATCTGCAGTGAGTTTGGAGCCCCCAAAAATAAAGTCAGCCACTGTTTCCCCATCTATTTGCTATGAAGTGACAGGACCGGATGCCATGATCTTAGTTTCTGAATGTTGCGCTTTAAGCCAACTTTTTCACTGTCCACTTTCACTTTCATCAAGAAGCTCTTTAGTTCTTTTTCACTTTCTGACATAAGGGCGGTATCATCTGCATATCTGAGGTTATTCATATTTCTCCCTGCAATCTTAATTCCAGCTTGTGCTTCCTCCAGCCCACCGTTTCTCGTGATGTACTCTGCATATAAGTTAAATAAGCAGGGTGACAATATATAGCCTTGACGAACTCCTTTTCCGATTTGGAACCAGTCTGTTGTTCCATGTCCAGGTCTAACTGTTGCTTCCTGACCTACATACAGATTTCTCAAGAGGGAGGTCAGGTGGCCTGGTATTCCCATCTCTTGAAGAATTTTCCACAGTTTATTGTGATCCACACAGTCAAAGGCTTTGGCATAGTCAATAAAGCAGAAGTAGATGTTTTTCTGGAACTCTCTTGCTTTTTCCATGATCCAGCAGATGTTGGCAATTTGATCTCTGGTTCCTCTGCCTTTTCTAAAACCAGCTTGAACATCAGGAAGTTCACAGTTCACGTATTGCTGAATCCTGGCTTGGAGAATTTTGAGCATTACCTTACTAGTGTGTAAGATGAGTGCAATTGTGCAGTAGTTTGAGCATTCTTTGGCATTGCCTTTCTTTGGGATTGGAATGCAAACTGACCTTTTCCAGTCCTGTGGCCACTGCTGAGTTTTCCAAATTTGCTGGCATATTGAGTGCAGCACTTCCACAGCATCATCTTTCAGGATTTGAAATAGCTCAACTGGAATTTCATCACCTCCACTAGCTTTGTTCGTAGTGAAGCTTTCTAAGGCCCACTTGACTTCACATTCCAGGATGTCTGGCTCTAGGTCAGTGATCACACCATCGTGATTATCTGGGTCGTGAAGATCTTTTTTGTACAGTTCTTCTGTGTATTCTCGCTACCTCTTCTTAATATCTTCTGCTTCTGTTAGGTCCCTACCATTTCTGTCCTTTATTGAGCCCATCTTTGCATGAAATGTTCCCTTGGTATCTCTAATTTTCTTGAAGAGATCTCTAGTCTTTCCCATTCTATTGTTTTCCTCTATTTCTTTGCATTGATCTCTGAGGAAGGCTTTCTTATCTCTCCTTGCTATTCTTTGGAACTCTGCATTCAAATGGGTATATCTTTCCTTTTCTCCTTTGCCTTTCACTTCCCTTTTCACACCTATTTGTAAGGCCTCCTCAGACAGCCATTTTGTTTCTTTGCATTTCTTTTTCTTGGTGATGGTGTTGATCCCTATCTCCTGTACAATGTCACTAACCTCTGTCCATAGTTCATCAGGCACTCTATCTATCAGATCTAGTCCCTTAAATCTATTTCTCACTTCCACTGTATAGTCATAAGGGATTTGATTTAGATCATACCTGAATGGTCTAGGGGTTTTCTCCACTTTCTTCAATTAAAGTCTGAATTTGGCAATAAGGAGTTCATGATCTGAGCCATAGTCAGTTTCCAGTCTTGTTTTTGCTGTCTGTATAGAGCTTCTCCATCTTTGGCTGCAAAAAAAAAAAAAACTTTGGCATACAAGTTCATCCATTCTCAAAACCTGAGAGAGAACACCCTGTCAAGGAAGTTATGGCATCTCCACATGATTTGCTGGAACCCAATGCCTAATTCAGGCCTTGAGCAGCCCTGATTAAGGCCTGGAGCAGCAAGCGATTAACATGAATACCAGGGGTCTGATTGGACACTGCATCCTGAGTATGGGTGTCACTTTGTCAGTGAATTCTCAGTACTATGTTCCTCCCCTCCCTGAACTAACATCCTCAAGACCTGCCCTTTACCTGTGTTCCCCCAGTTCCTCCCAGAGCTTTCACAACTCCTATGTGAGAACCATTTCTTCCTGAACAGGACCTCCGCATTTAGACCTGAATCTTGCTCTCAACATGATTGCAATGAGGGATTATGAAAGTTGAGCTTAATGAGGACATGCAAGTTAGTGACTTCACAGGAGGTTTTGCATGGTATCCAGGCAGTGGAGGGTGAGGCAGTAGACAGGGGAATGAATGTTTTACTTCAGAAAGGGTGACGATGTTATGTCGCTGGCTTTTGAAGATAAAGTTGCCACAAGCCACTAGAAGCTTAAAAAGGCAAGGAAACAGATTCTGCTCCGGAGCCTCTGGAAGAATCACAGCCCCATTGACACCTTTATTTTAGCCCAGTGAGACCGAAGTCAGACTTCTAACCTACTGAACTTGAAGATAATAAATTAATACATTTCTGCTGTTTTAGCCCCTAAGATTATGGTAATTAGTCACAACAGCTATAGAAAGCTAATTAGGGATGCCACTGCATGCCAGAGTTATTAACTGTCCATGTGCTGGCAGCAATGGAGTTCCTATGGCTTTCAGACAGCAGGCAATTCAAACTCAAAATCCAGTCCTGAGGGTCTGCTTTCTAGACCCACTCCTGCACCAATTTTCTTCCCTTGAGTTTCTTAAGGGGGAAAAAAAAAGGCTCGTGGCAAGACTGACATGCCAAGGCTTTATGGGAAAGTGTAATTCCAGGACAGTAAGAGTAAGACAGAAAGGAGAAAGCATCTGCAGATATAAGGCAGCATACCTTTCATCAAATCATAGCTTCACAAGAAAACACAGCCTGTTGCCTGGTATGGTTTCCAGACAGGCCTTGTGAAACAACTTCACCTCAAAAATTCTGTCGGGGGAAGAAAGGGAGATATATCCTCTGGGGCCCATCTCCCATTTTCCATAGGTTAGAAAATTTCCTTCACACTTCCCAGTGTTTACCCACTAGGGCAGCTACCAGGAAACCTGGGTCCCGTGTCCTGTGGTGAGTGCTCCCATGAGGCAAAAGTGGTGGGAGGGCAATGTCCAGGTCACAGAGCCCAGAGACCACAGGCCACAGAGAGCGGGCCCTGTGACATGACCTTGCTGGCTTCAGGAAAGTCCATAAAGTAATGAGTGACAATGAAAGTGTGTTTTTATAGGAGCTATGGAGCTATGCTGTTAAAAGTACTCAAGGACCTAAAGTAGCTTCAGTACTTGATCTTTTAAATAAAATACAGTCAATGGATTTAAATAGATAATAGCCTGTCAGGATTCTTGAAGTAAATGGGGCCTTGGTAGATAAATTATTTTATATGGAAATTACTTCAAAGTCTACTCTAATGCATAGTGTTTTTAAACAATAGAGCAATATTCAATAAAGTTGACTTTAATTGACTGATATCCCATGTTTTCTTAGTGATTCTTAGGTATAGTACACTTCAGGACTGCCTAAGCTACTTGTTCAACATGCCCATTTTAGTTGCCAGCCTCAGAGATTTTGAATCTGTAGGTCTGCATGGGACCTAGATATCTATATTTTTAACAGGTGTCCTCTTCTTTTATATGCTTCTGACACAAGTCATTCACAAAGAGCTCTTTTAAAATAACCAAGTCTATGACTTGACCCCTACTCTGAAACCTCACCAGTCCTATGACCAGGCAAGGAATACAATGGGGAATTTGGTAGGTTGTAAGCACTGTGGAAAATTCTTCAAGAGATGGGAATACCAGACCACCTGATCTGCCTCTTGAGAAACCTATATGCAAGTCAGGAAGCAATAGTTAGAACTGGACATGGAACAACAGACTGGTTCCAAATAGGAAAAGGAGTATGTCAAGGCTGTATATTGTCACCCTGCTTATTTAACTTCTATGCAGAGTACATCATGAGAAATGCTGGGCTGGAAGAAGCACAAGCTGGAATCAAGATTGCCGGGAGAAATATCAATAACCTCAGATATGCAGATGACACCACCCTTAAGGCAGAAAGTGAAGAGGAACTAAAAAGCCTCTTGATGAAAGTGAAAGTGGAGAGTGAAAAAGTTGGCTTAAAGCTCAAGATTCAGAAAATGAAGATCATGGCATCTGGCCCCATCACTCCATGGGAAATAGATGGGGAAACAGTGGAAACAGTGTCTGACTTTATTTTTTTGGGCTCCAAAATCACTGCAGATGGTGACTGCAGCCATGAAATTAAAAGACGCTTACTCCTTGGAAGAGAAGTTATGACCAACCTAGATAGCATATTCAAAAGCAGAGACATTACTTTGCCAACAAAGGTTCATCTAGTCAAGGCTATGGTTTTTCCTGTGGTCACGTATGGATGTGAGAGTTGGACTGTGAAGAAGGCTGAGTGCCAAAGAATTGATGCTTTTGAACTGTGGTGTTGGAGAAGACTCTTGAGAGTCCCTTGGACTGCAAGGAGATCCAACCAGTCCATTCTGAAGGAGATCAGCTCTGGGTGTTCTTTGGAAGAAACTATGCTAAAGCTGAAACTCCAGTACTTTGGCCACCTCATGCGAAGAGTTGACTGATTGGAAAAGACTCTGATGCTGGGAGGGATTGTGGGCAGGAGGAGAAAGGGATGACAGAGGATGAGATGGCTGGATGGCATCACCGACTCGATGGACGTGAGTTTGAGTGAACTCCAGGAGTTGGTGATGGACAGGGAGGCCTGGCGTGCTGCGACTCATGGGGTCGCAAAGAGTCGGACACAACTGAACAACTGAACTGAACTGAACTGAACTGAAGCACTGTGTATCAGACACCTCTTCCAACACCTCCTACAACCCTCAGATCCTCTCAGGCCTCATCTGTCACCAATACCCTTGTCCTAGTAATTGGTGACCTGCTCTGCATGGACTCTGGCCAGCTTCATGGGTTTACAATTTATCAGGACTTCATCTCTATGCCTGTGTCTCCCATTCTTCCCTCCCCCAGGGCTTCATGGTTGAGACATGAGGTATTGTGGGAACCACTGGCACCCACATAAATGTCACCCATAAGTACTTGGGAAATTGAAAAGCAAAACATTAAATCAGAAAAAATGGAAATGACTGACAAATTCTTTATCATCCTCCCCCGCCAAGTGGACAATCAATTATACTACTACAAGAAGTAGTCAATTATATTACCTTCTAGAAGATTGTTCCATGGAGATCAAACAATTATCACATATGATACCTCAAAAACAGCTCTCTCTTGTTCCTGCCTTCTTCCCTGGTCCCTCGCCTGTACTCTGTGGTATAAAATATACTCCTTGATAACATAAGAGAATATAAGCCTTTGCTTCTGGATCCACTTTCTAGAGAACCCAGACTAAGATATATTATAGAATTAAGCTATTTCATTGTAGTTCAGCAAAGAATTATGAATCTGTGAGCTCCTCTGACTTGACACATTCATCCCTCATTGAAGATTGCTGAGGCCGCTGACCTTGTCTATGTGAGACAAAGGAGGTCCTGAGAAGCCACATCCACTTAGACCAGCACACATCCCTAGTCTTGTTGTGTATCCTTTGCACTGCTTGCTAAAGAAGCTCAGACAAGCCTCATCTAAATAGTCATTCTCACCAATTCCCAAGTCTGAACTGACCAGTTTTTATAGTCTAGCATGACTCACCTGGGTCACACAAAATTCAATTAGATTAAAAGATTTACCTGTTCAGTGAGAATAAAATTTGGGTTAGAGATTCAGAACTTTATCCCAACAAAGCTGAGTTCCATGTCTCAGATGTATCTTTTTTTAATGACCTATCCTAGGCCATCACATCCACCACATTCTATTAATGAGAAATAAGTCGCCAATTCAGCTCACAATCACATTCACAGAGGGGAGATTAGACTTCAGCTTTTGCACGCAATACTATCAAAGAATCTGCAGACATGAAGAAAACCACCACCCAGTTTTGCCCTGGAAAGGCTTACAGGCATATTCACATTTCAGAGTCCCTAAATGCTCCTTTCTGAGGACACAATTGTGACCACTTCCTAGTGCAAAGCTTGAAGTAGAGTAGACCAAATTGTTGGCTAAGTAAATAAACTCCAAAGAAAAGGATATTATTTTCATGATTTCCTGAACTTTAGTTACTTCAATCATCATTAAAGCCAGGTATTTACTCACATGAAAGACCTCAACTGACATACCAGGTGGAAAATTAAGGCAGTTAGCTGAATAACTCAAGCAAAAAGCCTTTTCATTTCAATGACTTCAAAAGATGCAGGAATTTTTGCCTGTGATGATATTTTTTTTTCTTTCCCCACTAGAGGCAGCCGACTTTCTCCTAAAGAGTTTTCCTCTCTGTCAATTTCTAATTTCTCCCAGATGGCTCTGAGCAACACACAGCTGCAGTGTGTCACACATCCTTCTGCTGCAGGTGTGAGGTGCTACTCCAGCCTAAACGAATCCCAGAGCAGCAGTAAGTTAACGAGCACTAACGCCTTCATTAACTTCATACAGACAGTTGTCCCCTGTGACTTCCAAGGGGTGAGAACCACATGGTCTCAAGAATAGAATCAAGAACCCACTTAGGATCTACAACAAAACAAGTATCAAGGGACTTCCCTGGCAGTCCAGTGGTTAACATTCCGTGCTCCCCATGCAGGGCGAAAAGGTTTAATCCCTGGTTGGGGAGCTAAGATCCTGCATGCTGCAAGGCACAGCTAGAAAATTAAAAAACAAGTAAGCATCAAGCCCAAGAAGCCGAAGTATATATGCTTTAAACCTATAGTATCTGAGATCAAAAACAAAGTTGAAAAAGAATAGAGATTCCCCCCCCATAGGAAGATACGTATATTCCTAACTGTACTTTCTTTAAAAAAGAAACTTCCACCACAATGCTTCCATTTACTCCACTTCCCCAAGATCAACAACAACAAAAAAAAGTCAATATGTCCTCCAAAAGAAAAGAATGTAGAGCATAATTTATCCAATTTGCACTATCTAGTTATATCCAACATTCAAACTGACTTTCAAGCAATAGCAAACCTGTTAGTATTTATGGCAGTGGTCCAAGAATATAAATTCAGGCTTTTCGGAAATACTCTTATTCCCCTTACCATGAACTCATCCCTTACTAAAGAAATAAGCCATTTTAATTACAGAGGCAGTGGCTGTGAAAAGTTAATTTTTGTCTATTTTTGTAAACTGAAACCTCCTAGGACACAAATTGCCAGTGCGGCCCACAAGTGCTGTGCTAACAATAGACCTGGCCGAGCAGCAAGAGAACGTCACTGAGATGCAAATATAGAGCGGAGATGTTAGTGGTTACTGAGAAACAAAGCCAAAGGCATCTGGCCTTTTTTTTTTTTTTTTTTTATCTTACAACTCCCACTACTGTGATACGAGCTACACACTCATTTATTTTGTTAGCTTTTAAAATGGGTAGGTGACGCATGATCGAATTTACTTGTTAGAATATAGGAGGCATCATTATATAAGGTGCCAAGACTTCACTCTAAAGGCAAATGGGTAACCCTGGCTCTTCTGAGCCTTACCTTACATGCTAGGCGTTGAGGCACTAATATAGAGGTGCTCGTGCTGGAGGCTGAGTTTAGATACAGATAGAATTCCAAGGCCTAGGAGATAGAGTCGAAGTGGAGCTAGAGGCAGTACAGGAGGAGAGCTGGCTTATAAGTAAAACTTGCTGAGTACAAAAAGGGCCAATGGCCTGGATGAGGCCAGACCCCTTGACTTGATGAGGTGGAAGGAACAGACAATGGGACCAGGAAGCTTATCTGTGAGACCAGATAAATTTGCACTGTTATCATCCTAAGGTGGACAGACTTCTTTTCAGACTTGAGAAGCTGTGTTCTGTGTAGGGGCAGCTGAGAAAACCCATTTTTATAAACTCTAAACTGTCACACATGCTTCAGAGCTCTGCCACTGTGAAGTTTTCTATCCAGGGCTATACACAATTGCTGTCCCTAGATGTCTTTGAGAATGATAAAAATACCCATCAGTCAAAAAGAAGTAGAAGTGACAAGACAAATTCTCAGGCCCCTCCAGGTGTCTGCTTTCCAAGAGTCTTCAAATGGAATTATCCCCCAAAATATCATATCTGCTCTGTAATCTGAAAGCCTTCTCAACTGCAATAAAGCTGCAGTATCCATTTCTACCCAAGTGAGAAGTAAAGTACAAAGGGTATCAGAGAGATAGATGGAAAGCACAGAATATTAGAACTAGCAGCCTCCAAAATTAAGTCATGAGTATTCAAAGATTCTTAAAAGGTCAATGTGAGATCATGACAGAAGTTCATTCATGCCTTGGGCACCATCCATGTGCCAAAAATCATGTTGAGTATGGAGGAGACAAAGATGAAATTCATCTCCAGGATGAATTCATTTCCAGAATTCATTATGATTCCCAAGAAGGGAAACAGGGTTTGTAAAACACAGCATATTACTTGGTATGCTGAATGCTTAGTCGCTCAGTCGTGTCTGACTCTTTGCGACCCCTACCTAGGACTGTAGCCCACCAGGCTCCTCTGTCTTGCCTAGGATTCTCCATGCAAGAACACTGGAGTGGATTGCCATTTCCTTCTCCAACACTGAGCAAATGCTGAGGTGCATGGAGGAAAGGACAAATAAGTGACTGAAGGATCAGAGGACTTCATGGAGGAGGTGGACACTGAATTACATCTTAACCGTGAAAGAGAAAAGGCGAAATGGACTACCCAGGAAGGACAGCTGACATGTGAGAAACCCATCATGGTGAAAGGCCTCCGACAAAGAAGATCTCCACTCTGTTTACAAAGGGTTGGGAGATGGAGGCCAAGCAAGATGAGTTCCCTTCTTGAACTGCTTTAAAATAAGAAAGAACCTCCAGCCAGGAAATGTTAAAAAAAAAAAAAAGTTTCAGGAGCACAACAAGGGATAAAAGAGATGGTCTCAGCATCTCCAGTCAGTAATGTTAGTGTAATTTGCTTTTCAATTCATTAAAGGCTAAAATTAGTATTTACACATTTGTAAGTGAAAGGCTAATATTCTGTGTTGCTATAATCATCAGATATGGATAATTGTGTTAATTTAGAATCTTAAAATAAATATGATTAATAATCAACACCAGTAATACTGCTTCACAAAACCATTTCTGAGTGAGTGCTCCCTGCTGAGTTGGGTCTCACAGGAGTGCACTTCCTTGCCAATCTCTAGGAAAGAAAAGCAGTTTCAAGCAGACAACCATCACTTCATCCCCCAGAAAGCTTTTCTCACCACCAAGGTGGGGGTCGAGGAGAACCCTTAGGTCTCAGTGCTGGCAGGGCTTCTGATAGGGCCACAAATAAAAAGCAACAGGAAACCCAGAATCTCTGTAGAAGGGTTAAGACTCTCTTTTTTGCTATCAGAATTTGCCAGTATGAGAAACAACAGGCATCTGGAATTTGAGTAGAAACTGAACCTCCATCCCATGCCATTTTTTTCCCCTTAAAATCTTATCTGCCATGCAAACCAAATTTAACATGTTGGGTCCCTAAGTTGGGTCCTAAACCAGAAAAAAAAATTTTTTTTTTATATACTAGATTTAGGGACAATTGAAGAAATTTAATCAGGGTATAGACTAATTCTGAATTGATGACAAATTTCTTAATTTTCATTATTGTATTGTGGTTGGGTGAGAGAATATCCTCTTAGTAAATACCCACTGATATATTAAAGGGGAAAGTGACAGGATTTAGGCAACTTATTCTCAAATTGTTCAAAAAAGTAATTATACATAGACAGGAAGAATGAGAAAAATGAATGTGGTAAAATATTCAGTTCAGTTCAGTTCAGTCGCTCAGTCGCCATCAGTAAATTAGGGTGAAATGTTTGCTGTTCTTTATACTGTAGTTCCATTTCTCTAAGTTTGGAAATTGAAGATAAAATTTAAAAGGAGTGTTATCTATACTTCTGAGGAAGTAGAATGCAGAGCACAAAGGAATGTGTGACCTGCTTCCTACCCTCACACAGTATTGCTCCCACCGGCCCTCCTGCCACGTGCTTCCGGTTATCACTTGGGGTGCACTTATGCCACAGAGACTGTGCTGAGTACTCGCGGGGAAATAAAGAGCAGTGAGATGCGAGCCCAGTCCAGTGGGGGAGGTTCAAGTGTGGGTGAACATAACTATCCTGGGGACAGAAGCTACTATGTGCAAAGAACAGAAAGAGAGATCAGAAATATCGGGGCCAGTTCAGACTATAGACGGCTTCATGTCAAGGACAATTGAGGTCAGCACGAGGACAGGTAGGAGCCTAACAGCACAAGGCAGGGGTGCGGGACGAGTGGGTAAACGCAAAGGGTAACTGGAACATCTCGGAGAAGGCAATGGCACCCCACTCCAGTACCCTTGCCTGGAAAATCCCATGGATGGAGGAGCCTGGTAGGCTGCAGTCCATGGGGTCGCTAAGAGTCAGACATGACTGAGCGACTTCACTTTCACTTTCCACTTTCATGCATTGGAGAAGGAAATGGCAACCCACTCCAGTGTTCTTGCCTGGAGAATCCCAGAGATGGGGGAGCCTGGTTGGCTGCCATCTATGGGGTTGCACAGAGTCGGACACAACTGAAGCGACTTAGCAGCAGCAGCAGCAACTGGAACATCTTAATAAGACCCCTGGCGCAAGAAGGGAAATGTGGGTTCAATATGAGTGGGTAAATTTGGGAATGTGATGGGCAGGGGTTTGAAATAAGGCTAGGAAGAAAAAACAGGGTGAGATGCTGAGTGGACTTAAATGACAAAAAAAAAAAAAAGTATTTTTAATTTTATCTTAGACAATAGGGAATTAAGATTTTTGAGAAAGTGGTTGTTTCCCTCTGAGACTGGGAACCATATCTTGAAGTATCTTTTGTAGAATTTTACTTCACACACAGCTGATGGTCAATAAACAGTGTGATGTTTGTAAAAAATAAACATTTACAACCTAATACAATTTTATACAAACTCAAATCTCAGAGATATACGTCGTTAAAATATTACATTTTGAAGGGGGGAAAATTGTTGGGTGCCTTACATATACCTTTTCATACTGTTCATGGGGTTCTCAAGGCAAGAATACTGCAGTGGCTTGCCATTCCCTTCTCCAGTGGGCCACATTCTGTCAGACCTCTCCACCATGACCAGTCTGTCTTGGGTGGCCCCATGGGCATGGCTTAGTTTCACTGAGTTAGACAAGGCTGTGGTCCGTGTGATCAGATTGGCTAGTTGTCTGTGACTGTGGTTTCAGTCTGCCCTCCGATGCCTTCTCTCAGCACCTACCATCTTACTTGGGTTTCTCTTACCTTGGACATGGGTTATCTTTTCACGGCTGCTCCAGCAAGGCACAGCTGCTGCTCCTTACCTTGGACATGAGGTGGCTCCTCTCAGCCACCATCCCTGACCCTGGACGTGGGGTGGCTCCTCTCAGCCACCGCCCCTGATCTTGGACGTGGAGTAGCTCCTCTCAGCCGCTCCTCCCAACAGTTGCTGCGCAGCCGCTGCTCCCTACCAGTCCATCCTAAAGGAGATCAGCCCTGGGTGTTCATTGGAAGGACTGATGTTGAAGCTGAAACTCCAACACTTTGGCCACCTGATGCGAAGAGCTGACTCATTTGAAAAAACCCTGATGCTGGGAAAGACTGAGGGCAGGAGGAGAAGGGACAACAGAGGATGAGATGGTTGGATGGCATCACCAACTCAATGGACATGAGTTTGGGTAAACTCCGGGAGTTGGTGATGGACAAGGAGGCCTGGCGTGCTGTGGTTCATTGGGTCGCAAAGAGTCGGACATGACTGAGCGACTAAACTGAACTGAATTACATATACCAAATGTTTCAAATATTCTCTTATTTAACTTTTGCAACACTCACATTTAATTAAGTAGAGCAAAAAGATTAGAAAAACACCCAAAATCAATGTTCATGGGCAAGTTAAAGCAATAAAAATAACATTTTCAACTCAAACAGCAAATAGGAAGTAAATTAAGATTTGAAGGGAAAATTTGGGAACCAGATTCAGAAATTTCAGGGGGGAAAAAAGGCAGTAGCTGCTGAGATGAATTCACCTCTGTGGTTTTTAATCTCTTGGTCATTTTACCCAAGATAAAAATTCTAGGCAGACCTCATTCACAGTCATTCCTAGGTACGGAAGGTAATCTGTCTTTCAATATTTTTCCCATCATTCTGTACCCATGAGGCAGTAAAATGTAACTGCACGAGGCTGGTACTGAACCCAAGTTTGGCTGCTTGACACTCAAAAGGCCAATCCTGGAGAGACAAAGGTTGCTGGAAAAGGAAAAGTTGCTTTATTCAGGAAGACTAACTAACGTCCTAGGACTATCTCCAGGTTGCCAGTTAGGAGCCAAAGATTTTAAAGGCAGAGTGAGGCATAGGCTGCAGGATGCATGAGCAGTTTGTGCACACCTCTCGGATTGGTTGGCAACAAAGTGAAGGTTTGAGCATCACTAGCCTTCTGGTTTCAACTAGCCCGGGGTCCACATGCTTGCAGTCAGCCGTTTTCATCTAATGAGTGTCCATGTTCCATAAAAACAACTTAGGAATGTGTGTCAGACTTTCATCTGTATCTTTCAGGGAACTGAGAGTTTGGTGACTGGGCTGGGTGGCTAGTTTATAGTTTAAATTGTTACCAGTTTCCCAGCCCAACAAGTATTCTTTGTTTCCACATCTTTACATTTCCCAAGGCTTAACTCCAGCCAGAATTTTGAGACTCAGTGACAGCCTGGGAAACTCAAGCTCTGCTACAAACAAGAGGCAGGTAGGACACTGGGGTCTCTCCCAGGAAGGTCCTCTAGGGTCCTACTTGCTTGCAGCACTCCCTTTTCTTTGATACTACTCAATCATTTTTTAAAGTTTGTTTTGATGTGGACCCTTTTAAAAATTGTTTATGTATTCATGGCTGCCCTGGGGCTTCATTGCTACTCGGGTTTTCTCTGGTTGCAGTAAGCAAGGTAAGCAGTGTGTGGGCTTCTCACGGCAGTGGCTTCTCTTGTTGTGGTGCACAGATTCTAGGCTCTCAGGCTCCAGTAGTTTCTGCATGCAAGTTCAGTAATTGCAGCTCATGGGCACTAGAGCTCAGGCTCAACAGTTGTGGCCCATGGGCTTATTTGCTCCTTGATATAATGATATGAACCATTTTTAAAGTCTTTATTGAATTTGTTATAATATTGTTTCCATTTTATGTTTTGGAGTTTTGGCTCTGAGGCATGTAGGATCTTAGCTCCCCAACCAGGGTTCAAACCTGCATCCCCTGCATTGGAAGGTGAAGTCTTATCCACTGGACTACCAGGGAAGACCCAATACTCCTCAGTCTTGAGGGAAACAGGTACTGAACGAGAAAGGGAAGAACATTTTGACAGAGAGAGTTACTCACAAACTCAAGAGAGGAAGTCAGTTTCAGGTGGGGAACTCAGTTTGAAAACAGAATGTATTCTCAGAGTCTGTGGTTGCCATGGAAATAATGCTCTCAGATGCCCTGCTATAAGGACATCTAGCCGCCCAGCTGCTGCACTCTGGACCTACCACCATTTTCCCCCAAAGCTGTAACCAAAATCTAAGTCCATGTGCCCGAAGAGCAGTAAGGCCAAAGGATACCAAAACATTGGAGTCTGGAGTAGAGAACGGTTTATTGAGGGCCCCTGCAAAGAGATGGCTGGCTCCTGCCTGAAAAACTCTGAACTCCTAGAAAGCTTTCAGCAAAGCCCTTTTCTAGGAAAGGTGAGAGAGGGGTGTGGGTAGTTGTTGCAAACTTCTTGGGGTCAGATCCTGTGTTCTTGGGATCAGCTCATGATCAGATCACAATATTCCTATAAATCTTCACCAAACAAACGTTATTCTCTGTTCTGACAAGAGAGGGCAAGGTCCCAAGGCACAACTGTCACCCTCCAAGGTCCAGGCCTGGTTGAGAAGGGGGAGGGGAGGGTCCCTGCAGGGGTGGGTTACCTGACCCCAAGCTTTTACCCAACACCCAGTCTGGGTCCTCCCAGCAGTGCCCAGGCCTGGCTGAAGAGGCAGATCTCAGCTGCCGGCTCCCTTAGAGCCAAGGCCCCAGATCCGGTCCAGCTGTCATTGCTGAGGGAGGCAGGCGTCCAAGACCCAGATGGCCCTGAGGCTCCTTAGGCTGTGCTACAGCAGGGACCAGCGCAGACTGTGTCCCTGCAGAGGATCGCTGTCATTAGGTCACAGAGATGGGGATGGGGAGAGGGTCACAGCCGCTTCAAGGCCCAGGCTCGCCCAGTGGAGGTTCTTGGCGAGGGCTGGAGCCCTGCAGGTCACAGCCTCCAGCCTGTTCCCAAGGTTCCCAACTCACCTGCTGGCCGGAGGCTGGCTCCAGGGAGAAGGCCAGGATCCTCCTCTTACCTCACTCTCCTCCTAATGACCACCACTCCGACGACAGTTCACTGAAAAGTCCACTAACGGTCCCTGCTTGACAGTTGGTGTCTTGGGGGAGCTGCTCACTGCAGCACCGACCAATGGCTGAGCACAACTACTAGCCACTGCTCTAAACATCGTGCACCCCTAGTCTCGCGATAACCCTTCCCTGGTAACGGGCTACGAGGGGTAGGGTGCAAGCTACCCGATCTATTACAAGGCCATAGGTTTCACCACTTGTCCCAGCCAACAACTGAGCACAGGGGGGCTACTGGTTGAAGACTAACTCGGGCTCCTTCCTGCGAGACATGGCACTCCTCCAACAGACACCTGGGCTTGAGGTTCCCCATAAACCTGACCAAACATTTGTATTGACTCTGCAGACTTCCCACACCACCCTCCTTCCTGATCTCTGTCTCAGGTGTTCAGCTTGCATGCTATATGAAGTCTGCTCTACTCCATGGCCCCTGCTCCCTCCCCCGTTAAATCTCTGTTAAATCCAGTCCTGGCTTCAGCTTCTCAACAGAGCAGAATTAAAGTAGGGGAAATGCCAAAAGCCGAACTCCAGTCTATTGCCTCAAATCTGTTTTTTCCCACCCCTCTCACAGGAGCTGCTGTACATAGGCAGAAACAAGTGGTTACCCTAAAATAATTACAGATAATGAGACCCCACTCTCTCTCAGGTGTCAAGATAGAGGACAAGCTTATCCATAACAGAAAAAAAAAAAAAAAAAAGCTAGATATGAAATTCATTTATTTATTTTTGGCTGCACCAGGTCTTCATTGCTGTGCACAGGCTTTTCTCTAGTTATGGTGAGGAGGGGCTACTCTAGTTTCAGTACATGGGCTTCTCATTGTGGTGGCATCTCTTGTTGCAGAGCACAGGCTCCAGGGCTCGAGGGCTCAGTAGTTGGGGTGCAAGGGCTTAGTTGCCCTGCAATAAGTGGAATCTTCCTGGACCAGGGATCAAACCAATGTCCCCTGCAATCTGCCCTGCAGGCAGATTCTTAACCACTGGACCACCAGGGAATTCCTGCAATTCATTTTTTAGGGGACCAGTTAAGAGATAATTTTTCTATTTCTCAAATTCTTTGACTCTTGGTGATATTGTTTTAAAGGATTGCTTTCTGCTGGTGTGTCTGAAATAAACAGTGACTTGCTTCTACTCTTCTGGCTTCCTGGTCAGTGGAAACTCTGCTCCTGCACTTGGTAATAGCAGGAGGGAAAGAAGCATCCTGTGATCTCCTTCCCAAGCTCTGCTCCCAAACTAGAAACTGTTGCAATAATCAAGTCCCAGTGTGGACACAGAAAAAAAAAAAAAAAAAAGGCAGATGTTAGGCATCCTCAGCCCCACTGCCAAAGTGAAAGTGAAAAAAGTGTTAGTCGCTGAGTTGTGTCTGATTCTTTGGGACCCCATGGACTGTAGCTGCCAGGCTCCTCCGTCCATGAAATTCTCCAGGCAAGAATACTGGAGTGGGTTGCCATGCCCTTTTCCAGGGGATCTTCCCAACCTAGGGATAGAACCTGGGTCTCCCACATTGCAGGCAGATTCTTAACCGTCTGAGCCACCAGGGAAGAGGCTCCGCCACTGTCAAGGTGGAGGTTAAAAAGTGTCTTTTAGACAAAGACCATTGGATTGCATCTCCCAACAGTTCAATGTAAGCCTGATGAGAGCTCAGCTCCAAGAGACTTCAGAGACATAAGCCAGAAAACTCATGACCTTGTCACTTAACTCAGCAGTGTGAAAGACCTTAGGATGGAAAAAGAATCTTGTATTGGCCAACTGGCAACTACATTGAAGTGAGACATTTTCACTTGACAGTCCTTTCCGTAACACTCAACCGATAAAAGATATTTCTATATTACTAGGACTGTATGGGAGGCAAACTGAAGGTATTTATAACAAAACAAAATAAGAATCTAGAAGTCTTAGGAGAAAATCTTGATTGAAATCAAGAAACTTCCATCCATCCATTTTATGTAGCACGTATTTATTGAGTACTTCCTAAGTACGTAGTTGTGTAAATCAAAAACTCTTTTCTTCAAAGAATTTATAACAAATAATGTGGGGCATGGTGAATGGAACTAACATTTATTAAATAAATAAGATACATGTGTCAGACAAGACATATACATGTGAACGTTTCAACAGCAGTACAGCAAGAGAAGTCTCCAATTTTGAGATATTTACAAGCAGTGCAAAACACAAGGTACTGAGATTGAAGTTCCTCGAGTTGTAGTACTAGGCACGGTAGCAGTAGCATAGCTCCTGGAATTTAGAACACAAAATCACCAGCAGCACCCCATATCTCCTCCGTACTCGGAGGGTTAGGGCTCAAAATTCTGTTTTTGCAAACTTACTGGGTAATTCTGATTCCCAGTAAAGTTTGAAAAACACTGATGTAAATAAAAAGAGCTCTGACCCTCCAAGAAGGTGAGGGCAGAAGTGGTCAGAAAATACAACTTAGGATCTAAGTTAGACTTGGGAAATGAATCAGAGAAAAGGGCCCCAACTCAAGGTAGAGTCAGAAAGTACACATGCTATTGAACCCCCGCCAGTGTTTTCTCCTGGATCTTAGAAAACTTGCTTTATTTTCATAACAAGGCAAATCGTTCATTTTTAGCTGTAAGGGTGGATTTGAGACACTTGAAGTATGGTTTTAAACCTTTTTTTTTTTTTTTTTTTTTTACTGTGACAGGTCCTAGTTGCTACACACAGGATCTTCACCCGCGTGTAGGATCTTTAGTTGCAAGTATGGTGGGATCTTTCCTTAGCTGAGGCACATGGGATCTAGTTCCCTGACCAGAGATCAAACCAAAGCCCCCTGCATTGGGAGGGCAGAGCATTAGCCACTGGACCCCCAGGGCAATCTCTAAACTGTGGTTTTATTCAGTGGATAACTGTCTAGTCCTGGCCCCTGATACCTGATCCAGTATAATCTCTCAGTGAAAGTAGTTGGAGCACTTCTTAGCATCTTAACAAGATGACATTAATTCCTAACGCTGCAGATGAAAGGCTCTCCCAGCCAGCCCCTTTCAGGCTGGGATTATCTTGATTATCTTCCAAATTCTCTTCAGTCTCTTTTACTCTCCCCAATAGTGATTTTTTTTTAAAGGAAAATACCGTGAAGTACAGAAAACAGAGAGCATGAATTTCAATCTACCATCCCAGGGAGAATTACACATTTCAGAGGATTATTTAAAACTTGGATAGCAACTTGTTCTACAGTTGCAGCTGCAACTTAATAACCAATCACAGCAAGACACTGTGTGGGAACTTCCAGCACTTATGCAAATAGTTTTAAGGCTCATCAACCTGCTCCCCCAAAATGCCTCTCTTTTCCCAGCAAAATTTGCATTTCATCTGCCAATGTCCTACCCTCCTCCACACCCATATTTCTTTCTAGTCCTTCTCAAGGTCCCCTGTAGAGTGAGAACAAGTTACAGTTAAAACTGTATAGTTAAACTTATACAGTATGACAGGAATATGTTTTCCATTCCAAGTTACCCAGTGAAATGGGACAGAGGCCTCCTACATTAAGCAGAGCGCATTATAATTCTGCTTGTTTATTCATTCTATGAACACTTATGAATACCTCCTGTTCAGAGAGGCTATCCACCCCTAGTCCCAAGCATCCTGTTTGTTCTTGCTGAGTGTGCCAGACCACAAGTCTCTTCCCTCTCCTGACACTGAAGATGATGAAGAGGTAGCCAAGTGTAACTACCATGTAACTACCTATTCCCCCAGGGAAGGGAAGTAGCTTGTTTCTTGCTGCAATGTTCACTGCTTGCTCAAGAAGATGATGAGTCTTTGGCCCCGGACGCCTCAGTTGCAGTGACCCTTCCTCCTCATCACATGGCACAAGAGCCCTGGAGAACTGGTCCCATCTAGGTAATGCCCCTGCTGTTTCCCCCCTATGAGTAATAAACCATATTGCACTGATCCCTGAAGTCTTGTCCACTTTTAGCACCCAGAGAGTGGCAGGAGGTTTGCTCCTTGCCATTTGCTATGAGACTGGGGATCCTCTGTGACATCTGCTCTGTGCCAGGACCTGTGATAGTCACTGTTTCTCCACATCCCGGCACAAAAGAACCATGGACCCTGTACCCTCGGCTGCACAAGGCACCGTAAGGGATGTTGGATGGGACTCAGACTGATGAGAACATCTTCCAGATCTTTTGGCAAGGCCTTATGACAACTGAGTCCAAAAGAAAGAGAATGAGGAGATGCAGTGGGGTCCATCCTTGCGGGAGACATGGAGATGGGTCACCCAGGCTCTCCTTCGAGGAAAGGAGGGAAGTGCTGTCAGCACAGAGACTCCTGCTGTTTGTTCCTCCAGACCTGCTTTAGCTGCAGAGTCACCACAACCCCATCCCCACCCCTGAGACCATGTCCTCCCCCAGGCAGACCATATCCAGTGACTGAGCAGCACAGGGGTATAAATGACAAGCAACTGTAACCCAGTGTGGGACAATGGTGACGGAGAATTTTTAACATTAGGTTCCTGAAACCTGCTGTTATCCACTCGCCACTTAAACCCTAACATGTCCCCTCGACATGTTCAGTTACCCAATTGCTGCTCATCCTTCATTCATGCCCTTAATTTCTCTTCACCTTTCACCTCAGTTGACCTTAACAGTTCAGTATCCCCATCAAGAATCTACTAGAAAAGAGCCCTTCCAGCTTGACCCAGCTACCACAAGTCTCTTCAACATATTCACTCGTTCATATATTCATTCAATCGTTAAGCAGTAATGATTAAATGCCAGGCAGTGCAATAGGCATACGGTAGATACAAGAGAAACAGGATTGCTTTCATGCGGTGGGAGGACAGAGAATGAATAAATCAAGAAGCAAAATAACTCTGAAGAATAATATGAAGAAACTAAGTAAGATACTATGAGAGATTGATAGAAAATAAAAATAACTGGGACAAGGGACATTCGATCCTTTCTAAACAAGTGCGGTTCCTGGATGGTGGAAGCAATCCCAGACCTGTTGAGTCAGAATCTACATTTCAACAAAAAGCTATCAGAGACCTCCCTTGACCAGCACTCGGACTTACACACCTTTAACTAATATAGAAACAAAGGAGGGCAAGAGGATTTTCAGGTGAAACCTAGATCATGATCTTCGTTGTGAACAAATATGGAGCCCTGCCTCAGGAGGAGGGAGCCCAGAGTTGAAGCTGTAGATTTGGGAGCTAAAGTTTCTAGAAGGAATCAGGGTATGCCTTTCTGGTCTGCTCTTCAGTCATCTGCCAGTCAATCTGATGAACCGGTGGTTCTCAACTTTACCTGTACATTAGAACCATTTGAGAAGCTTTGAAAGATTCTGACTCTTGGGTCTTGCCCCCAAAGATTACGATTTAAGCAGTCTGAAGTGGAGCCTAGGGATTTTTTTTTAATATATATAATTTATCTGTTTTATTTTTGTTTGTTTGTTTTTAATTTTATTTTATTTTTAAACTTTACAATATTGTATTAGTTTTGCCAAATATCAGAATGAATCCGCCACAGGTATACCTGTGTTCCCCATCCTGAACCCTCCTCCCTCCTCCCTCCCCATACCCTCCCTCTGGGTCGTCCCAGTGCACCAGCCCCAAGCATCCAGTATCGTGCATCGAACCTGGACTGGCGACTCGTTTCACACATGATATTATACATGTTTCAATGCCATTCTTCCAAATCTCCCCACCCTCTCCCTCTCCCACAGAGTCCATAAGACTGATCTATACATCAGTGTCTCTTTTGCTGTCCCGTACACAGGGTTATTGTTACCATCTTTCGAAATTCCATATATATGTGTTAGTATACTGTATTGGTGTTTTTCTTTCTGGCTTACTTCACTCTGTATAATAGGTTCCAGTTTCATCCATCTCATTAGAACTGATTCAAATGTATTCTTTTTAATGGCTGAGTAATACTCCCTTGTGTATATGTACCACTGCTTTCTTATCCATTCATCTGCTGATGGGCATCTAGGTTGCTTCCATGTCCTGGCTATTATAAACAGTGCTGCGATGAACATTGGGGTACACGTGTCTCTTTCAATTCTGGTTTCCTCAGTGTGTATGCCCAGCAGTGGGATTGCTGGATCATAAGGCAGTTCTATTTCCAGTTTTTTAAGGAATCTCCACACTGTTCTCCATAGTGGCTGTACTAGTTTGCATTCCCACCAACAGTGTAAGAGGGTTCCCTTTTCTCCACACCCTCTCCAGCATTTATTATTTGAAGACTTTTGGATCGCAGCCATTCTGACTGGTGTGAAATGGCACCTCATAGTGGTTTTGATTTGCATTTCTCTGATAATGAGTGATGTTGAGCATATTTTCATGTGTTTGTTAGCCCTCTGTATGTCTTCTTTGGAGAAATGTCTATTTAGTTCTTTGGCCCATTTTTTGATTGGGTCATTTATTTTTCTGTAGTTGAGCTGTAGGAGTTGCTTGTATATTTTTGAGATTAGTTGTTTGTCGGTTGCTTCATTTGCTATTATTTTCTCCCATTCTGAAGGCTGTCTTTTCACCTTGCTAATAGTTTCCTTTGATGTGCAGAAGCTTTTAAGGTTAATTAGGTCCCATTTGTTTATTTTTGCTTTTATTTCCAATATTCTGGAAGGTGGGCCATAGAGGATCCTGCTGTGATGTATGTCAGAGAGTGTTTTGCCTATGTTCTCCTCTAGGAGTTTTATAGTTTCTGGTCTTACATTGAGATCTTTAATCCATTTTGAGTTTATTTTTGTATATGGTGTTAGAAAGTGTTCTAGTTTCATTCTTTTACAAGTGGTTGACCAGATTTCCCAGCACCACTTGTTAAAGAGATTGTCTTTAATCCATTGTATATTCTTGCCTCCTTTGTCAAAGATAAGGTGTCCATATGTGCGTGGACTTATCTCTGGGCTTTCTATTTTGTCCAATTGATCTATATTTCTGTCTTTGTGCCAGTACCATACTGTCTTGATAACTGTGGCTTTGTAGTAGAGCCTGAAGTCAGGTAGGTTGATTCCTCCAGTTCCATTCTTCTTTCTCAAGATTGCTTTGGCTATTCGAAGTTTTTTGTATTTCCATACAAATTGTGAAATTATTTATTCTAGCTTTGTGAAGAATACTGTTGGTAGCTTGATAGGGATTGCGTTGAATCTATAAATTGCTTTGGGTAGTATACTCATTTTCACTATATTGATTGTTCCAATCCATGAACATGGTATATTTCTCCATCTATTAGTGTCCTCTTTGATTTCTTTCACCAGTGTTTTATAGTTTTCTATATATAGGTCTTTAGTTTCTTTAGGTAGATATATTCCTAAGTATTTTATTCTTTCTGTTGCAATGGTGAATGGAATTGTTTCCTTAATTTCTCTTTCTGTTTTCTCATTATTAGTGTATAGGAATGCAAGGGATTTCTGTGTGTTGATTTTATATCCTGCAACTTTACTATAGTCATTGATTAGTTCTAGTAATTTTCTGGTGGAGTCTTTAGGGTTTTCTATGTAGAGGATCATGTCATCTGCAAATAGTGAGAGTTTTACTTCTTCTTTTCCAATTTGGATTCCTTTTATTTCTTTTTCTGCTCTGATTGCTGTGGCCAAAACTTCCAAAACTATGTTGAATAGTAATGGTGAAAGTGGGCACCCTTGTCTTGTTCCTGACTTTAGAGGGAATGCTTTCAATTTTTCACCATTGAGGATAATGTTTGCTGTGGGTTTGTCATATATAGCTTTTATTATGTTGAGGTATGTTCCTTCTATTCCTGCTTTCTGGAGAGTTATTATCATAAATGGGTGTTGAATTTTGTCAAAGGCTTTCTCTGCATCTATTGAGATAATCATATGGTTTTTATTTTTCAATTTGTTAATGTGGTGTATTACATTGATTGATTTGCAGATATTGAAGAATCCTTGCATCCCTGGGATAAAGCCCACTTGGTCATGGTGTATGATCTTTTTAATGTGTTGTTGGATTCTGATTGCTAGAATTTTGTTAAGGATTTTTGCATCTATGTTCATCAGTGATATTGGCCTGTAGTTTTCTTTTTTTTTTTTTTGGCATCTTTGTCAGGTTTTGGTATTAGAGTGATGGTGGCCTCATAGAATGAGTTTGGAAGTTTACCTTCCTCTGCAATTTTCTGGAAGAGTTTGAGCAGGATAGGTGTTAGCTCTTCTTTAAATTTTTGGTAGAATTCAGCTGTGAAGCCGTCTGGACCTGGGCTTTTGTTTGCTGGAAGATTTTTGATTACAGTTTCAATTTCCGTGCTTGTGATGGGTCTGTTAAGATTTTCTATTTCTTTCTGGTCCAGTTTTGGAAAGTTGTACTTTTCTAAGAATTTGTCCATTTCTTCCACGTTGTCCATTTTATTGGCATATAATTGTTGATAGTAGTCTCTTATGATCCTTTGTATTTCTGTGTTGTCTGTTGTGATCTCTCCATTTTCATTTCTAATTTTATTGATTTGATTTTTCTCCCTTTGTTTCTTGATGAGTCTGGCTAATGGTTTGTCAATTTTATTTATCCTTTCAAAGAACCAGCTTTTGGCTTTGTTGATTTTTGCTATGGTCTCTTTGGTTTCTTTTGCATTTATTTCTGCCCTAATTTTTAAGATTTCTTTCCTTCTACTAACCCTGGAGTTCTTCATTTCTTCCTTTTCTAGTTGCTTTAGGTGTAGGGTTAGGTTATTTATTTGACTTTTTTCTTGTTTCTTGAGGTATGCCTGCATTGCTATGAACTTTCCCCTTAGGACTGCTTTTACAGTGTCCCACAGGTTTTGGGTTGTTGTGTTTTCATTTTCATTCGTTTCTATGCAAATTTTGATTTCTTTTTTGATTTCTTCTGTGATTTGTTGGTTATTCAGCAGCGTGTTGTTCAGCCTCCATATGTTGGAATTTTTAATAGTTTTTATCCTGTAATTGAGATCTAATCTTACTGCATTGTGGTCAGAAAAGATGCTTGGAATGATTTCTATTTTTTTGAATTTACCAAGGCTAGATTTATGGCCCAGGATGTGACCTATCCTGGAGAAGGTTCCATGTGCACTTGAGAAAAAGATGAAATTCATTGTTTTGGGATGAAATGTCCTATAGATATCAATTAGGTCTAACTGGTCTATTGTATTGTTTAACATTTGTGTTTCCTTGTTAATTTTCTGTTTAGTTGATCTATCCATAGGTGTGAGTGGGGTATTAAAATCTCCCACTATTATTGTGTTATTGTTAATTTCTCCTTTCATATTTGTTAGCATTTGTCTTACATATTGTGGCGCTCCCATGTTGGGTGCATATATATTTATAATTGTTATATCTTCTTCTTGGATTGATCCTTTGATCATTATGTAGTGGCCATCTTTGTCTCTTTTCACAGCCTTTGTTTTAAAGTCTATTTTATCTGATATAAGTATTGCTACTCCTGCTTTCTTTTGGTCCCTATTTGCATGGAAAATCTTTTTCCAGCTCTTCACTTTCAGTCTGTATGTGTCCCCTGTTTTGAGGTGGGTCTCTTGTAGATAACATATGTAGGGGTCTTGTTTTTGTATCCATTCAGCCAGTCTTTGTCTATTGGTTGGGGCATTCAACCCATTTACGTTTAAGGTAATTACTGATAAGTATGACCCCATTGCCATTTACTTTATTGTTTTGGGTTCGAGTTTATACACCGTTTTTGTGTTTCCTGTCTAGAGAATATTCTTTAGTATTTGTTGGAGAGCTGGTTTGGTGGTGCTGAATTCTCTCAGCTTTTGCTTGTCTGAGAAGCTTTTGATTTCTCCTTCATATTTGAATGAGATACTTGCTGGGTACAATAATCTGGGCTGTAGGTTATTTTCTTTCATCACTTTAAGTATGTCTTGCCATTCCCTCCTGGCTTGAAGAGTTTCTATTGAAAGATCAGCTGTTATCCTTATGGGAATTCCCTTGTGTGTTATTTGTTGTTTTTCCCTTGCTGCTTTTAATATTTGTTCTTTGTGTTTGATCTTTGTTAATTTGATTAATATGTGTCTTGGGGTGTTTCGCCTTGGGTTTATCCTGTTTGGGACTCTCTGGGTTTCTTGGACTTGGGTGATTATTTCCTTCCCCATTTTAGGGAAGTTTTCAACTATTATCTCTTCAAGTATTTTCTCATGGTCTTTCTTTTTGTCTTCTTCTTCTGGGACCCCTATGATTCGAATGTTGTAGTGTTTAATATTGTCCTGGAGGTCTCTGAGATTGTCCTCATTTCTTTTAATTCGTTTTTCTTTTATCCTCTCTGATTCATTTATTTCTACCATTCTATCTTCTAATTCACTAATCCTATCTTCTGCCTCTGTTATTCTACTATTTGTTGCCTCCAGAGTGTTTTTAATTTCATTTATTGCATTATTCATTATATATTGACTCTCTTTTATTTCTTCTATGTCCTTGTTAAACCTTTCTTGCATCTTCTCAATCTTTGTCTCCAGGCTATTTATTTGTGATTCCATTTTGATTTCAAGATTTTGGATCAATTTCACTATCATTATTCGGAATTCCTTATCAGGTAGATTCCCTATCTCTTCCTCTTTTGTTTGGTTTGGTGGGCATTTATCCTGTTCCTTTATCTGCTGGGTATTCCTCTGTCTCTTCATCTTGTTTAAATTGCTGAGTTTGGGGTGTCCTTTCTGTATTCTGGCTGTTTGTGGAGTTCTCTTTATTGTGGTGTTTACTCGCTCTGTGTGGGTTTGCACAGGTGGCTTGTCAAGGTTTCTTGGTTAGGGAAGCTTG
Organism: Bos taurus; assembly: GCF_002263795.3. Taxonomy (NCBI): domain Eukaryota; kingdom Metazoa; phylum Chordata; class Mammalia; order Artiodactyla; family Bovidae; genus Bos; species Bos taurus. The sequence goes on from NC_037339.1 coordinate 17,763,127, forward strand.
TGTCGGTGTTCTGGTGGGTGGAGCTGTATTTCTTCTCTCTGGAGTGCAATGAAATGTCCAGTAATGAGTTACGGGGTGTCTATGGTTTTGGAGTGACTTTGGGCTGCCTGTATCTTGGAGCTCAGGGCTGTGTTCCTTGCTGCTGGAGAATTTGCTTGGTATGTCTTGCCCTGAAACTTGTTTCACCCAGAGAGGTTTACAGCGTTATATGGAGAAGGGAAGAGTGAGGAGGGAGTTAGAGGTGACCCGAATGAGATGAGGTGGAATCAATAGAGGAGAGAGTGGGCTATTCAGTAATCTCTTCCTTATGTGCACTCCACAACTGGACCACTCAGAGTTGTTCACAGAGTTATACAGAGAAGAGAAGAAGGAAGAAGGTGGCAGAGGTGGCCAGGAGGATAAACGGGGGGAATGAAAAGGAGGGAGACAGATCCAGCCAGTAATCAGTTCCACAAGTGTTCTCCACCATCTGGAACACACAGAAATTCACAGAGTTGGGTAGAGTAGAGAGGGGTTAGGGAGGAGACACAGGCGACCTGGTGGAGAAAAAGGAGAGTCCAAAGGGAGAGAGAGCAGTTAAGCCAGTAATCTCACTCCCTAGTGAAAAATGGGTACTGAAGACTGGGTTCTTAAAGGTACAAAATTGGTAACAAATACATAAAAGCAAAAAATTAAAATCTAGAGTAGAGTTTGGAATTTCAAAAATACGATGTTAAAGAAAAGAAGAAGGAAAAGAAAGAGAGAAAAAACGAACAAACAAAAACAAACAAGGGAAAAAAAAACAAACAAACAAGGTTGCGAAAATTATAAAGAAAATATAGGTACAAAATTGATAACTAATACCAAAAAGCAAAAGTTAAAAATCTAGAGTAGAGTTTGGAATTTCAAAAATACAATGTTAAAAAAAGAAGAAAAAGAAAGAGAGAGAAAAAAAAAAACAAGAACAAAGTCCCATAAATTATAAAAAAAAAAAAAATACAGGTACAAAATTGGTAACAAATACCAAAAAGCATAAATTAAAAATCTAGAGTAGAGTTTGGAATTTCAGATATACAATGTTATTTAAAAGAAGAAGAGAAAGAAACAGAGAAAAAGAAAAAGAAAAAAGAAAAAAGGGTCACAGAAATTATTTAAAAAAAAAAAAAAAACTATAGGTACAAAATTGATAACAAATACCAAAAAGCTAAAATTAAAAATCTAGAGTAGAGTTTGGAATTTGAAAAATATAATGTTAAAGAAAAGAAGGAAAAAAAAAGGTCAAAAAAATTATAATATATATATATATATGAAGTTTGCTTTAAAAAAAAAAAATAGGGTCTTCTTTTTTTTTTTTTGCAAAGTAATTGGTTATAAAAGTGGAAAATTAAAGGAATAACAGAGGACTTTAAAAAATTTTTTTAATTAAAAATAATAATTAAAAAAAAAAGAAAGAAAGAATGATCGTACAAATAGTAAAAATATATCTAGGACTTTCTCTGGTTTTATTGTGAGTATTGTGGGTTCAGTTCATTTTTGGCTAGTTCCTTGATCCGACATATGTCTCAAGATCTATAGGCCCCTTCCTATGTAGTTGGTAGTAACCACAGGGTTTTAATCTATTGCCTGTAGCTTCCAAGGCAGTTCCCTCTGTTATAGCTTCTTCTGTTTGCTGGTCTCTTCAGTGTCTGGTTTCCACCCTGACACAAAGGGGACTGTGGAGGACACTTTTTTTTTTTTTTTTAGGCTCACTTGTTCAGTCGCGCTGAGGGGAGGTAGGGAGGGATGCTGCAAACAAATAACACTGGCGTGTGCTCGCAGTGCCTCAGCCACACTGGGTCTGCACCCCACCCCACCCCCGCCTCCGCCAGTAACCATCTGTGGCCGGCCCTGGGCTGCCTGTACTTCCCAGGTCCAAGCCGCTCAGGTTTGGGCACTCGGGTAGTCCTCAGAGGTGCAGACTCTCGTTTGGGCCTGCGTTTTGTGCCCTTCCCAGATCCGAGCAGCTCAGGTGATGAGGTGTTTGGCGCGCGCGATTGCTGCAACTTATCGCCTCCCCACCACTCGGTTATCTAGGTGTGCACCGGCACACCTTCTCAGGCAGATGTTGACCGTCCAGACCCCCAAGAAGTTTTAGTTAGCAAAGAAGCCTGCTTACAGTTTTATAGACAATGTCTCTCTGGGGCTGCAATTGTCCCCTTCCGGCTCTGGCTGCCTATTACCGGAGGGGGATGGTCTGCCGCCGGCTATCTCTGTTCAGTCCTTTGTTTCATGCGCGGGCCTGGCGGTGTCATAGGTTAGGGCTGGCTTTTCGCCTGGTAGATATCCCACAGTCTGGTTTGCTAGCCCAAATTATTTCGCTCAGATAGCGCTCAGGGTATTCAGGCCAGATTCTTGCGATGCAGCCCGCGCCGCGCCTCCCTGCCCACGCCGCGCCTCCCTGCCCAGCCCCCACTTGCTAATGGCGGATGCAGGCATCTGCGCTGCTTCTCCGCTGGGGGAGTTACCGTAGGGCTCGCAATGTGTGGGTTTTAATTGTTAATTTATTTTTCCTCTCTGTTATGTTGCCCTCTGTGCTTCCAAGGCTCAGCACAGATTCGGCAGTGAGAAGGTTTCCTGGTGTTCGGAAACTTCTCTCTTTTTAAGACTCCCTTCCCGGGACGGAACTCCGTCCCTCCCTCTTTTGTCCCTTTTTTTGTCTTTTATATTTTTTCCTACCTCCTTTTGAAGACTTGGGTTGCTTTTCTGGGTGCCTGATGTCCTCTGCCAGCATTCAGAAGTTGTTTTGTGGAATTTACTCGGCGTTTAAATGTTCTTTTGATGAATTTGTGGGAGAGAAAGTGTTCTCCCCGTCCTACTCCTCTGCCATCTTAGCTCCTCCCTCCTCTGTTTTATTTTTGGCTGCGCTGGGCCTTCGTGGCTTTGCACAGGCTTTCTCTAGTTGCAGCAAGCAGGGGCTATTCTTCGCTGTGGTGCGTGGGCTTCTCATTGCGGTGGCTTCTCTTGTTGTGGAGCACAACTTCTAGAGCAAAGGCTCAGTAGTTGTGGCCCACGGGCTTATTTGCTTCATGGCATGTGGGATTTTCCTGGACCAGGGATGGAACCCATGCCCCCTGCTTTGGCAGGTGGATTCTTTTCCACTGTACCACCAAGTAAGTCCTGAGCCTGGGGATTTTTAAAGGTCCCCAAGTGACTTTGATTTGAAGAGAAGATTGACAGACACTGTAAATCAACAATAACGACAAAAATGGGCCCATGCTCAGCATTTGAGACCTGCGGTAAGCCTCTCCTGGTAGGAAATTGCTCTACACGATTTTTACTGTCATCTGTGGAGCACACTAATCTGAATAATGTTAATTTCAGTTGCCCAGTCCACAAATATCTCTTCCTTGAAGTCACATAACAGAAGAATTATTCAGAAGGTTATTGAAAAACCCCTTTCCAGGAAAGTAGCCACTGCTGCTGCTAAATCGCTTCAGTCGTGTCCGACTCTGTGCGACCCCATAGACGGCAGCCCACCAGGGTCCCCCGTCCCTGGGATTCTCCAGGCAAGAACACTGGAGTGGGTTGCCATTTCCTTCTCCAATGCATGAAAGTGAAAAGTTAAAGTGAAATCGCTCAGTCACAGGTAATCATATTTTAACTAATGTTCTCCACAAACATGGTCATTAAATAAGCAAGGAAGTAAATTAATAAGTTCTTGTCATTTGGTGCAAAGTGATGAACCGTGAAAAGATCAAGTGATTTTTACAACTTTAAATTATGTTGCTTTTGGTCAAGAATTTTTGTAATTGGTTCTTTTCACTTCAAAGCAGCATGTCAAATTTTAGCCTGGCATGAAAATAACATCACCCAAAAGGCCTAAGGCAGTGTGGTCCCCCATAGCACTACTTAAGCAACCAAGCAGTCTGAAGCTAGAATTCTAAATTAACCTTCAATATGGAAAGTGAAAGTGAATGTCACTCAGTCGTGTCTGACTCTTTGCGACCCCATGGTCCATGGAATTCTCCAGGCCAGAATACTGGAGTGGGTAGCCTTTCCCTTCTCCAGCAGATCTTCCCAACCCAGGAGCTTCTAAATCTTGGTTGAGAATAGCCCTCCAAAATTGAAATCTATCTTAAGTTATCCATGAGTAACTTTTAGTGACTTAAGTCCTTCAGTCATTCAAAACTCTTCATTGTAGTTTTTGGTTTCTGTTTTTGTTTTTTAACTCATCAACATAGTATACAAGGGATGATATTTGAAGGAGAAAATCCAAACAATTTATGTGGACACTTGTACTTCTGGGCTTCTCAAGACCCTTTCTAATGTGGGGATGGGGGACAACACACAAATGGAAGACAGCTCTGCATCCTCCTCAAAGACAGAGGGATATTCACTCTTTCAGAAACCTGGCCCCAATGGCTCAGCCAATCAGATGCTCCCACCTGAGACCTCCAATCTTAAGGGAGTGACTCAAAGGCTCAGGGTTGATGAAATGTGATGAAGCCAAGGGAACCCTGAGATGGTTTTGGCTGGTTGAAGCCTGAGAATTGGAGAACTATAGTTATCCAATTCTTCATTTTTTTCTTCCCATACATCCCTTAGGCTGGTGGTGCCCCAAGTGTGACGGGGCTACATTTGGTTTTCTGGCTATGATAAAGCTCCAGAAGCAATGTATAAATATATATATAATATTGAAAGTCTTCAGTATTTGAACTTCATAAGTCTAGGTTTTATTGACATTCAGTTACTCTCTCAGTTGATGTGATGTTTTTCCTGTGATCATTAACAGAGCTCTATTGTTTAAAAAAGGAATTAGCAAACAGAAGTACTGACACAGTTAAAGTTTAACCTGCAAAGTCTTTTTTTAGGGAATCTCTGTGTTACCAAATGAGGCCTGTGACTTTGCAATCACAGGCAAACAGAATTTCCAACACTATCTATGTCTAAAATGGATTCACACAGGAAGGAACAAAGAGAGAAGGAATAATGGAAGGAAGGAAAGGAGAAAAGGGAGGGACAGAAAGAGGGAGGGAGGAAGAGAGGGACAGTCAAAGTCAAAATAGTCATTTATAATGCATGAATAACAGCAGCCATTAAAAAAATATATAAATATATATATGTATATATCAGAGTCATAAGGTTCAGCTCCTTTTATTCCTGCCACCACTAAAGCAATCTCCTCTACTTGCACATAGAGGTTCCTAAGAGAAAGAAAAGCTTCCCTTTAAGCCAGAAAAGCTCTCTCCTGGGTCCTGGCACCTCTCTGTCAAAAAGGCAGCATCTTCTGAATCTGGAATCTATTCAATTTAAAGGTATCATGTGTTATAATCACAGAGTCACCCTCGGGTATCACCCAGGAGTGAGCAGTGGAATAAGGAGAAAGGGCAATGGTGACATTAAGAACCCAAACAGGGTCTAGCCAGGGGCGTGTATGTGTGTGTGCATGTGTGTGTGTGTGTGTGTGTGTGTGTGTGTGTGTGGTGGGGAAGGGGAGGTGTCAATTTAAAAGTCTAGGCTTGTGTTCCACTATAGAACCATACTTCTGGGAATATTTTTAAATTTTAACTTATTTATTAAATTTATAGTCCATGCTCATAATATCAAAATTTAGAAAGCTCTAGTGGCACCCCCCTCCAGTACTCTTGCCTGGAAAATCCCATGGATGGAGGAGCCTGGTAGGCTGCAGTCCATGGGGTTGCTAAGAGTCGGACACGACTGAGCGACTTCACTTTCACTTTTCACTTTCATGCATTGGAGAAGGAAATGGCAACCCACTCCAGTGTTCTTGCATGGAGAATCCCAGGGACGGGGGAGCCTGCTGGTCTGCCATCTATGGGGTCACACAGAGTCGGACACGACTGAAGCGACTCAGCAGCAGCAGCAGCAGTGAAGCTTACTAGAAAGCTCTAGTAAAGGCTTCCCCAGTGGCTAAGCAGTAAAAAATCCACCTGCAATGCAGAAGACTCGCAGGTGATGTGGGTTCAGTTCCTGGGTTGGCAAGATCCCCTGGGGAAGGAAATGGCAACGTACTTCAGTATTCTTGCCTGGAGAATCCCAGGGACAGAGGAGCCTGGCAGGCTACAGTCCATGGGTTCACAAAGAGTTGGACACAACTGAACAATTAAACAACAACAAAGTGCAGTCATAAACAATAGGTCTCCTTCTCATTTCTGTCTCCTAGTAAATCCACTGCTTTCCCAAGAGAGTTTGTAACCTTCAGGGATATTTTATACATCCGCAGGCAAACACGTGTGTGTGTGTTGGGGGTATTATACATGTGGAATATACTCTTAAAGTGGAAACATACTATACAGATTGTTCTGCACGTTGGTATTTTTCTTCCTGTTTTACTGAGATGTAATTGACATACAGCACTGTATAAGTTTGAGGCGTGCAGCATAATGGTTTGACTTACACACATTGTGGAATGATTTTTATCTTTCCTTAACAAAATATTTTGGAGTTAATTCCATACCAATATATAAAGATATATGCTTCATTTTTTTCTTTTTTTAAACTTTTTATTTGTATTGGAGTATAGCCAATTAACAGTTTCAGGTGGACAGCAAAGGGACTCAGCCATATATATACATGTATCTATTTTCCCCCAAATTTCTCTCCCATCCAGGCTGCCATATAACACTGCGCAGAGTTCCCTGTGCTATGCCGTAGGACCTTGTTGGTTATCCATTTTAAATACAGCAGTGTGTACCTGTCCATCCCAAACTCCTTGATTATCACCTCCCCTCACCCTTCCCCCCTGGCAACCATAAGTTCAATTCTCTGTGAGTCTATTTCTGTTTTGTAAACAAGTTCATTTGCATAATTTCTTTTTAGATTCTGTATAAAATGATATGCTTCGTTTTTAATGGCTGCATAATATACCATTGTGCACATTTGTAATATTTGTTTTAATCCATCCCTTCTTGATAGACATTTAAATGGTTTAAGTATTCTCTGAGGCTTCCCTGGTGGCTCAGAAGGTAAAGAATCTGCCTGCAATATGGGAGACCTGGGCTCAATCCCTGGGTTGGGAAGATCTCCTGGAGAAGGGAAAGGCTACCCACTCCAGTATTCTTTCCTGAAGATTACACATTGGTAATATTTGCTTTAATCTATCCCCTCTTGAAAGATATTTAAATGATTTAAATATTCTCTACCATGCTGCAATGAAGGATTGCCTACATCTGTCACTTTACACTTGCATGAGCGTAACTGTAGGATAAAGCTCTAGGAGTGGCATATGCAGGCTGGAAGGCGCATGCATTTGTAATGTATATCCATGTTAGCAAGTTGGTATCCAAGGAGTTTGTACTCCCACCATCAATCTGTAAGAATGCTTATTTCCCACACCCTCTTTAACTGACACTATCAAAACAGTTTTATATTTTCTAATTTAACAGGGGAAAACGGTGTCCTAGAATTCACCTTGCATTTTCTTACTAGGAGTAAAAAGGCATTGGGCATTTGTGTATATGTTTGAACCATTTCTATTGCCTTAAACTGTCAACTTATATCCTTTGACCATTTTACTATGGGCTTGTTGCTCTCTTGTTAAATTATAGGGGCTTTGAATATGTTAGGGAAATCAGTGCTCAGTCTATGATATGAGTTATTCTCATCTGTTTGTCTTTTGATTTTGATTATACAGGACTTTGCCTTGCAGAAATTTTATGCTTTTATATATTTAAGTTTATCAACAATATCTTTTCTGCTTCTGGGTTTTTTGTCACATTTTAAAGTCTTTCCCCACTAGGAAAATTTTTTAAATTCTTCTGTAGTTTTTCTGAGTACCTTTAATGGTCAAGTTTAAATATTTGCTCCACTGTGAACTGATTTATGGTGTAATGGTGTATCTCAACATACTAGTCATTGCATCATCTATCTCCACTGATTAGAACCAAATTATAAAAAACTATAATGTTTTATTAATTTTATAATAAGTATTATCTTCAGTTCAGTTCAGTCGCTCAGTCATGTCCAACTCTTTGCGACCCCATGAATTGCAGCACGCCAGGCCTCGCTGTCCATCACCAACTCCCAGAATTCACTCAGACTCACGTCCATTGAGTCAGTGATGCCATCCAGCCATCTCATCCTCTGTCGTCTCCTTCTCCTCCTGCCCCCAATCCCTCCCAGCATCAGAGTCTTTTCCAATGAGTTAACTCTTCGAATGAGGTGGCCAAAGTACTGGAGTTACATTCCAAAGTACTTTAGCATCATTCCTTCCAAAGAAATCCCAGGGCTGATCTCCTTCAGAATGGACTGGTTGGATCTCCTTGCAGTCCAAGGGACTCTCAAGAGTCTGCTCCAACACCACACTTCAAAAGCATCAATTCTTCAGCCCTCAGCCTTCTTCACAGTCCAACTCTCACATCCATACATGACCACAGGAAAAACCATAGCCTTGACTACCCGGACCTTTGTTGGCAAAGTAATGTCCCTGCTTTTCAATATGCTATCTAGGTTGGTCATAACTTTCCTTCCAAGGAGTAAGCATCTTTTAATTTCATGGCTGCAGTCACCATATACAGTGATTTTGGAGCCCAAAAAAATAAAGTCTGACGCTGTTTCCACTGTTTCCCCATCTATTTCCCATGAAGTGATGGGACCGGATGCCATGATCTTCGGTTTCTGAATGTTGAGCTTTAAGCCAGTTTTTTCACTCTCCACTTTCACTTTCATCAAGAGGCATTTTAGTTCCTCTTCACTTTCTGCCATAAGGGTGGTGTTATCTGCATATCTGAGGTTATTGATATTTCTCCCGGCAATCTTGATTCCAGCTTGTGTTTCTTCCAGTCCAGCGTTTCTCATGATGTACTCTGCATATAAGTTAAATAAGCAGGGTGACAATATACAGCCTTGATGTACTCCTTTTCCTATTTCTTTTCCTATTATCTTAGGACTAAAAGAACTATACTTACATGTGTTAAAGTATTTTATTATTAAATGTAAATGTGTGAATTCTACCACAACTTTTAAGATCCTATCTTGGCAAGTCTTCACTTTTAAAGATGCTCTAGCAGGACTTTGGGCTTTCCTGGGGGCTCCTTGGTAAAGAACCTGCCTGTCGATGCAGGAGATGTGTAAGTTTGATCCTGCAGTCAGGAAGATCCCCTGGAGAAGAAAATGGCAACCCACTCCAGTATTCTTTCCTGGGAAATTCCACGGACAGAGGAGCCTGGCAGGCTATAGTTCATGGGGTCCAAAGAGTCAGACATGACTTAGTGACTCACCACTAACAACAAGCAGGACTTCCCTTGTGGTCCGGTAGTTAAGAATCCACCTTGCAACATGGGGGACTTGGGTTTGATCCCTGGTCAGGGAACTAAGATCCCACACGCTGTGGAGAAACTAAACCCAAGAGCCACAGTCTGTGTGCTGCAATGAAAGATCCCATGTGACACAACTACAACCCAACATAGTCAAGTAAATAAATAAAAATAAATAAAGATTCCCTAGGCACCTCAAACGGAGCTGTGCAAGACTTTGCTTCACTGCTGAGGGACCCTGGAAACATAATCAGTTCCCTTGAAGCGCCACCTATAGTAATATCCATTTAGTTTGTCTTCTCTCTTCTTCCACCAGCTCAGAAATGTAGAGGAAGAGTCCAACTGTCTTAGAGAAGAAAGTGTTGCTTCTAGAGACTGTTAAACAAAGATCTAGATATTCATGTCACCAAGGTGACAGCTGTGGTGACTCAGAGCCCATGATGGCAAGAGATGATGACATGCAGAAGATGGGAGGAGCCAACAAAAGCATGTGAACTGCTAACTACTATACCCACCACTAGGTAGTCTTCAGAAGTCACTGACAGCAGAACAGCGAGGAGAAGATTCTGACAAGCAGGAGAGAATTTGACAAGGGAGTCCCTCCCTGGTTCTGGGCTACAACAGTCCCCCAACACAGCACATGTCCCAAATGAGAAAAGTGTGTATATTTGTGAGTACCTGTGTGTGTGTGTGTGTGTGTGTGTGTGTGTGTTGGGGTTGGAAGGCACCTGTTTTTGTTTGTTTGGAGGTGGTTTGTAGTCTGGGACAGATTTGGGGGTTGGATTTAAGTTTTGCTGTTTGTTCCACACCGTGGGTTCTGCACCTGAATGTCTTTCTTTTCACCCTGACTTGTTTTGACTGCTTCACAAGATGCTTTCCCCAGGGGAAATTTTGGTAAGGAGCTCAGAATAGTTAAATTGGATCTAGTTTTCCTGATTATTAAATGGCAGAGACAGGATAATATAAACTCGCTTTTTACTTTTTGCTCTCTTGAATCTGAAACAAGTTTACTGCCGGAAATGGCTGCAGATAAAAATACATTCAAGTGACTGGGACTTGGAGTTGGCCACAGAAAAGGTTCTCCTATTTAATGTCAGAATGCAAAACAAGCAAGATGTTGGGGTTTTTGGAATGAATGTTCAGCAATGATGTCCATTCCCCTTGGAGGCAGGCAGGTAAAGGAGGCAGGTAAATACTCCAGTCCTCGCTCCAGGAGAAGTTAACATATAAAAGACTGGTGGACAAAAACAGATAGTGCTCTGGCCTCCTCTAGCTTACAGTCCAGAGACTGTTAGGCCAGCAGCAGAGAGAAGAAAAGGCCTTCATTTCTCATAGTACAATAACTAGAGTATCTATTTGGATCCCTCATTTTTACAGACAAGGAAGCTACAACCATCTCCAAATAGTTCATCACCCCTCACCACGCCCTCACCACCATGGAGTAGACTGCAGTTAGGCTCGTTTTCAGAAAGATTCAGTCACTAGGTTAACTAATGAATGAATGGATGAAGAATTCTAATGCATTCACTCTGCTGTCATGCGGCTGTCCTATTCTTCCTCCAGGAGCTGTCTCGTCAGGTCATCTTTCCCTCATGGAGCCTGATCCTCTTCCGGGTTCCCTGTCTCTGTGAATAGCCCACCAAGGCCCACGGGCACAAGCCAGAAACCTGGGCGTCTCCTTAACCCCTCCCCTCTGACACCCTTGAGAGTCCTTCACCAAGTCCTGCTAGCCTCCTCTCTCAGAATCTCCTGAATGCAGCCACAGCTGTCTACCTCCACCACCTCACCCTTGTCCAAGCTGCCACCATCTCTCACCTGATGACAGCGGCCACCTCCTAACAGGATTCCCCCCTCCCATGGACTCTGGGCTCCCTTCAGTTGTCCTTCCACATTATAGCAAGGGTGCCCTTTGCAAAAGACAAATCTCTTCATTCTTTTCCTTTTTCTTTACCTTTCTCTCCTGCACAGCTCAGGAGCAAAGCCACTAGGTGGGACATATCAAAGCAGGCATCCCAGCTTGAGATCTAAGAAGCTGCTGAAAATGAGACTCTCAGGAGGCAACCTATGGTAATACAGGTACATAGGACCCAAACAAGCTCCACTCAACTCTTTAACCCCTGGGACTGGGGATTAAAATCAAGAATTTACATAGTTATGGAATCTGCTGACATACTCTAGTGGGACGAGAGACTGAAGAACCCAGCAACTAAGCAAAGTGCTCAACACCGGCTTCTCAGCCTCTAGGTACTGAAGTCACCCACAGCTCCCCATCTTGTGTTCTCCCGTGTTCCCCTTCTTGCCCTTCCCACTGAGCCCTTCGCCAATAGCTTTGCCATACGTGGGCTTCCCAGGTGGCTCAGTGGTAAAAAATCTGCCTGCCAATGCAGGAGACACAGGGGATGTGGGTTTGATCCCTGGGTTGGGAAGATCCTCTGAAGAAGGAAATGGCAACCCACTCTTGTATTCTCACTTGAAAAATCCGATGGACAGAGGAGCCTGGCAGGCTACAGTCCATGGGGTCACAAAGAGTCAGACATGACTTAGAATGTAGGCACTTGGTTTTAGAGGCTTCTCTGGTGGCTCAGAAGGTAAAGAATCTGCCTGCAGTGTGGGAGACTGGGTTCAATCCCTGGGTTGGGAAGATCCCCTGGAGAAGGGAATAGCTATCCATTCCAATATTCTTGCCATAGAGAATCTCATGTACTGCAGAGCCTGGTGGGCTACAGTCCATGGGATCTCAAAGAGTCAGACATGACTGAGTGGCTAATACTTTGCCATATTCCCTGGTGGCTCAGATGGTAAAGAATCTGCCTGTAATGTAGGAGACCTGGGTTTGATCTCTGGGTCAGGAAGATCCCCTAAGAAGGAAATGGAAATCCATTCCAGTACTCTTGCCTGGGAAATCCCACAGACAGAGGAGCCTGGCAGGCTATAGTTCGTGGGGTTGTAAAGAGTCAGATATGACTGCATGACTAACTCTTTCTTTCTCTGCCATACATGTTAACTCATCAGAAGGCTGTCAAAGCTCATAGTAGTATCAACACCAGACTGCCCCCAAGCACAGATATTAGAAGATTGCTAAGTTAACACTTAATATGGTCTTCCCTGGTGTTCCAGTGGTTAAGAATCTGCCTTCCAATGCAGGGAACACAGGTTCAATCCCTGGTCAGGGAACTAGGATCCCACATGGCGCAGGGCAACAGCCTGCGTGCCTCAAGTACGAGCTGACATGACGCAGCCAAGTAAGTATTTAAAAAACAAACAAAAAACACTGAGCAGTACATAGTTTACATTCTCAAGGCCTTCGTGTTAGGTGTGGGCTAGGCAATAATATACTCTCTTTTACATTTAAAAATACTAAAGTATTATCTGGAGGGAGGCACAGGAAGCTGGTGACAATGGGTGCCTCAAAGAATAGAACTACTCTGCTGGAAACAGGAACTTGGAATCTGTGTCTGCCATTGTTTGCACTTCAAGCAACAAAAACAACGCTGGCTGATTTAAGTCGGAAGCGAGTCTTTCAGAAGGATATCGGAAGGCTTAGATACTTTCCGGCTCAGGCATAGGGGACTAAAAAGTCAGAAAGATTTCCCTAAATCAATTCCACCTTTTGTGTGAGAAGCAGGCTTTGCCTCAAAAATAAGAATCCTCCAACGGAGCTGAGTGACTAAGAATCTAAGCAAACAAATCACAACCCAGCAGTTACACTTACAAGTATATAGCTGAAGAATCAAAAGCAGGAGCTCAAACAGATATTTACACCAATGTTCACAGCAGCATTATCACACTAGCTAAAAGGTGGAGACAATGCAAATATCCATCAACAGGAGAATAGGTAAACAAAATGTGGAATACACATACCACGGAATGTTATTTAGCCTTACAAAGCAATGAAATTTTGATACATGTTAGAACATGGACGAACCTTTAAGGCATGCACAGGGAAACAAGTCAGTCACAGAAAGACAAATAGTGTATGGCTCCCCTTCTATGAGGAGTCAAATTCTTGAACACAGAAAGTAGAAGAGTGGTCACCGAGGACTGCAGGGAGGAAGGGGAAATTATTGTTTCATGGGTACAGAGATTTTATTGGGGATATAATGGAAAAGTTGTGGATATTGATTGTGGTGGGGCTTCCCAGGGGGCGCTAGTGGTAAAGAACCCGCCTGCCAATGCAGGAGACATAAGAGATGTGAGTTTGATCCCTGGGTTGGGAAGATCCTCTAGAGGAGGGGAGGGCATGGCAACCCACTCCAGTAATCACGCCTGGAGAATCCCCATGGACAGCCTTACAGTCCATGGGGTCACAAAGAGTTGGACACGACTGAAGCGACTTAGCACGCATCCAAGCACACGTTGACAATGGTGATGATTATACAACCTTATGAATGTACTTAACCACTGAACTGTATACTTACAAATGGTTAAAATGATAAATATGTATTTTTACCAGAATAATAAAAAGAATTGCAAGTACCCATGACACAATTTTTATTGCATATTCTTCCATACTTTCATATCATAGGCATGCATTACCTATTTAAAGCACATTTTTTAAATCAAGGAATTAACTTTTATATATTTACAGGAGATGCTTTCAATGATGAAAAAGTATAGTTCCACTTTATCTTAGAAATGGAAAATTATTGAGAAAAAAATCCTAAGAACGCAAAGCTACATTTGTGTGTAAATATATTCATCAATGTAAATAAATTCATCCATCGCTACTGTTCCCTGCAGGAGCAAAGTACAAACTCTCCCCTCTTTCCTCTCTTCACAGCCCAACCCCAGCTTCCTGTCACACACCTCGAGAATTTCACAACGCTAGCTACCTCTCATCCAAAAAAAGGTCCTTGGCACAAGATTCATCACTCCCCCAAATCACAATGCAAATTACATTTTGGATGCTTAGCATATTAATTTGAGAAGGTGAGCAATAATTGCAGGAGTGTCACACACACAAAAAAAGACTTTCAGTCTTTTTTTTCTAAAATAGAGAACAATGGAGGATGTTGGAGCTGTGACTGGCCAGGAGAGTGCAGGCAACCAAAATGGGTTTCCAGCAGCATTAAATGAACCATGAAGGAATGAGCTAGTCAGCCTCTGTTTCTTCCCTGACACTTTGCACCATGATACTACAGCTTTCAGCTAAAATATTGGAAATACGCATGTTGAAATAACTTATCAACGCACCTTTAAGAACCTAATAGATGCCCAGCAAAGTAACTTCAAGTCTTTATCCTACCACATCTATGGTGTCAAATGGAAAAGAGAAAATTTTCCAGCTCTGCCATGTTCTATGTTGAACTTGACAACAGAACCTGTTTTGTTCACTGTTCAATCCCCGACAACAGGAGGTGCTTGAAATATGTCTGAAATGTTGAATGACTGAAGAAAGGAAGGTCCGGAGCCCTTGCCTCATAGGTCTGCGTGCCAACCATCGGTGGCTTCACCTTCAACACTCAGACCACAGCAAGCAGATCATTAGGTCAAGTCGAGCTGTGACCTTGCTGAGTGGTGGGTAATTAGGGATTTCACTCATCCCAGAAGCACCTACTGAAAACCTAGTCTGTTCCAGATACTGTACTCAATCCTAAGGGCACAAAGGAAATGAAATGCCCCTGAGCTTTGGATGCTGATAATCTAGGAGCAGAGACCTGAATGGGAGCCTACAATTACAGTAAGTCCCTTACATAAGAATGAGTTCTGTTCTGAGGACTCGTTTGTTAGTCTGACTTGTTCGTAAGTCCAACAAAGTTAGCCTAAGTACCTAACTAAGACGATTAGCTGTATAGTACTGTACTATAATGGGTTTATAATGCTTTCACACGATAATATTTACTTAAACACAAAAAATACGGAAAACATTTTAAATCTTTCAGTACAGTACCTTGCAAAGTACAGTAGTACAGAACAATAGCTGGCATACAGGGGGCAGGCACACCTATTCACATCTTTGCAAACTTGTGACTTGAAAGCTCAAATGTAGGGGACTTACTGTAAGCTGCAGGATGAGAAATGCCACAGAGCAGGGGAGAGCACAGGGCCCTGGGAGCAACGGGCGTGGACACCCCTGAAGAGTCCCATATTTCAAGCAGGTCCAGCCCACCTGTGGTGGGGCAGGGACTAGCAGGAGGAAAGGGCCCGCAAGCGGCCTGGAGGGGACGTCACAGGAACGGGGAGCTGGGCAGGAGGGAGCTAGCATGAGACCTGCAGGTGCTGAGGAGGGAAACAAATGAATGCCAAGGCTGTGGGTGGGTAGCTAAAGACAAACTTAACTTTCCCTGTGTGTTTCCCGTGGGAGAAGCCTAAAAAGAGGCTGGAAAAGGCCTAAGAGGAGGCTGGGAGGAGTGGCTTGGTGTTGGGGGGAGCACCCCAGCAGTGAGTGACGGCTGAGTTGGGGAGGCCACACCTGGAGTCGAGAGGAGCTCTGTGTTATAAGAAAGGAGCTGGATATCATTGCCCTCGTGTCCGTGGGACACGGTGTCACTCTGAGGAGGTTTCTGACTGACCGGCCTCCATCCTCATGGAAGCAGGTAGGGCCTGTAACTCCAGCCTGGACTGGAGCCAAATGCAGCTGGGGTTGTGGGGAAAAGAAGTTGGGATTCCCTATTGTTTCAATCCAGATTTTTCCAGTTTCCCTTTTTGAATTCAGGCTCCTCATCTGTAAACTGGGTGTTTAAACACCATTCCATACAACATTGTAGAGCAATTTTTCTCCAAGTAAAAATAAATTAAAAAGAAATACTAAAAATATAAAGTCCATTCCAATCCTAATAGGCTCTGACTCTCAGATTTGGTATCCATCACATATATGGTGCCATGGACTGAATTGCATCCTCTCCAAGTACAAATGCTACACTTATAACTCCTGGTACCTCAGATGGTGACTGCATTTAGAGATGAGCTTTAAAAAGGTAATTAAGGTTAGATGAGTCACATGGATGGTCCCTAATCCAGTCTGATGGTGTTCTTATAAAAGGAAATTTGAACACACAGAGAGACACCAGGGATGCAAAGAGAAAAGGCCATTCAAGGGCGTGGGAGGAAGGCAGCCATCTGCAAGCCAGGGAGAGGCCTCAGGAGAAACCAAACCCGCCAACACCTTGATCTTGGACTTCCGGCCTCCAGGACCATGAGACAGAAAATCCCTCTTGTGTAAGCCACCAGTTTGTGCATTTCATTCTGGAAGCCTTAGCAAATGAATACATACAGTAACAGAACAGTCGCTAAAAACTTTAAATCGTCCAAGAGAAACTGCCTCAAGCCAAACAGCTTCTGGTTCTTCTGACCTTCAGCCAGTTCACCTGGGGCTCTGTGCCATGACTAATGAGACGCAGTTCAAGACGACAAGCATGGACTGAATACCAGTCAGTGAGAGGCGCTGCGACACATCTAATCCTCCAAGGTCCACTGGAGGGGATTGGGCAGGGAGGGACGAAGGACAGGCCCATCAGAAGTCTAACACCAGGCAGCAACATGGATGGGCCTAGAGATCATCATACTAAGTGAAGGGGTCAAACAAAGACAAATATGATGTCACTTCTGTGTGGAATCTAAAATATGATACGGATGAGTTTATTTACAAAACAGACTTTCAGACATAGAAAACAAACCTGTTTGCTAAAGCGGAAAGGGGGAGGGAATAATTAGGAGATTGGGATCAAAATATACACACTATCATCTATTTAAATATACACACTAGTATATATAAATAGATAACCAAAAGGACCTACTATGTAGCACAGGGACCTATATTCAATATCTTGTAATAACCTATAATGGAAAAGGAATCTGAAAAAGAATACATATATAGGGCTTCCCCGGTGGCTCAGCAGTAAAGAATCTGCCTGCAATGCAGGAGATGCAAGAGACACAGGTTCAATCCCTGGGTCAGGAAGATCCCCTGGAGAAGGAAATGGCAATCCACTCCAGTATTCCTGCCCAGAGAATGTCATGGGCAGAGGAGCCTGGCAGGCTACAGACCAGGGGATTGCAGAGTCGGACATGACTGAGCAACTGAACACACACACATATAGACATATATACACACACTTAACTGAATCACTTTGCTGTACACCTGAAACTAATACAACATTGTAGATCAATGATATTTCAATAAAATTTTTTTTAATGATAAATTTTTCGAAATCTAACACTAGCCAAAACACTCAAATCCCTCCCTCCTTCAATGTGTGACCAGAGTCGCAAACAACTGATGGATTCTCCATGCTCAGGACTAGCCCGGTTTCTCCCAGACGTGCTGATAAGCTACAAGTACGAAAAGGAAGAATGTATAGACATGCATAAACTCGGAATAGCCATCTGGACAAGGGAAGCTGGGGCTGCTCCCCATGAGGGATTCTCCATCTCAAAGTGAGAAGACAATTCAGGAAGGGTAAAGACTTATGACAGCTTCCCAGTGTTTATCATCAGAAGGGCTTATTTCACTAAGGTGGGAATTCACTGACTGGGAAACAATCATTCAGAAAACCCCTAGATCATTTTCTCAAGATATGCCCAGAATGTGATGAAGAAAGAAATTTCACATCAGACCTCTTTCTTTAGATAAAAATATGACGAAACAGAGACAAAGAGGACTGGAAAATGGCAAGAAGGAAAGAAAGATCTGGGATTTGTTCTATTCTTATAATTAATGTCCTGCCAGAGATGAGCATCTTCAGAAGCCATTCTATTATCACAAAATTTTCAGCCATCAACAGTGTTAAGATGAAATCACAGAGGTTAAACATTCTATCTCAATATCCTAAACATCAGAGTCCCACACATGCCCCTGAAAGTCACACCCAGCAGGAACCTGGGCTCCAAGATCTCAAGAAGGTGACCTCTCATCTCTTGCTTTTCAGTGACAAAGATCTAAGCTCAATTCTAGGAGCCTGGTCCTAGCAGAAGAGCATAGAATAAAGATTTTTTTCTAAATGTTCCTCTTGAAACTCTCTGTCTTTATTTATATCTTTTCCTAGCAGAGAAAGACAGCTGCGGTCCTTCTGGGGACCTCTCTCATTTTTCTAGGGAAACTGACAGTCACTTCCAAGACCTGGTCTGTACTTCTAGAACATAGCCTCGCCCCACAGTTCAGGCCAGGACCATCAGCCAAATCAGCAATCCCAGGCACTCAGCAACCCCAGGACAAACCAAGGTAGCCACCCACCCATCACTGGCCTGTAGCCTCGAGCATGAAGTCTTCGTTTGCCTGAACCTGGGCAGTAGCAAGCGGGCACGGGAGGCCCTGTGGACAAACCTCTTAGAGAATCAGAAATAGGGCCTGGAATTTGTATAAATGCAAAGGTGGTGGTTGGGCCTGAAAGAAATCAAATTGCTAACGAAATATATAACAGGTAGGAATCCTTTCTTGCAGGATTTACTGCTGAAACTAGGTACTTCCCTGTCTGTTCACCCAGAATCATATCAAGCTTCATCATCCCCTCCCACACTGAGAACGGAATTAAGTCCACTGGAGCTCCTTCCTGGCCTGGCCTGGATGGGGTACATCCCTTCTCTGGACCTTGGTTTTCTCACAGAGTGAGGGGCCCCTGCTTTACCCTGCCTGATAGTTTTTCTTTTTCTTTCTTTCTTCCTTTAGGGAAGAGCCTCTGATGCTTATCCCTTTTATTTTATTTTCTTATTTGGCTGTACTGGTCTTCAGATCAGATCAGATCAGATCAGTCACTCAGTCATGTCCAACTCTTTGTGACCCCATGAATCACAGCACACCAGGCCTCCCTGTCCATCACCAACTCCTGGAGTTCACCCAGACTCACATCCATCGAGTCAGTGATGCCATCCAACCATCTCATCCTCTGTCGTCCCCTTCTCCTCTTGCCCCCAATCCCTCCCAGCATCAGAGTCTTTTCCAATGAGTCAACTCTTCGAATGAGGTGGCCAAAGTACTGGAGTTTCAGCTTTAGCATCATTCCTTCCAAAGAAATCCCAGGGCTGATCTCCTTCAGAATGGACTGGTTGGATCTCCTTGCAGTCCAAGGGACTCTCAAGAGTCTTCTCCAACACCACAGTTCAAAAGCATCAATTCTTCGGCGCTCAGCCTTCTTCACAGTCCAATTCTCACATCCATACATAACCACAGGAAAAACCATAGCCTTGACTAGACAGACCTTTGTTGGCAAAGTAATGTCTCTGCTTTTGAATATGCTATCTAGGTTGGTCATAACTTTCCTTCCAAGGAGTAAGCGTCTTTTAATTTCATGGCTGCAGTCACCATCTGCAGTGATTTTGGAGCCCAGAAAAATAAAGTCTGACACTGTTTCCACTGTTTCCCCATCTATTTCCCATGGAGTGATGGGGCCAGATGCCATGATCTTCGTTTTCTGAATGTTGAGGTTTAAGCCAACTTTTTCACTCTCCTCTTTCACTTTCATCAAGAGGCTTTTTAGTTCCTCTTCACTTTCTGCCATAAGAGTGGTGTCATCTGCATATCTGAGGTTATTGATATTTCTCCTGGAAATCTTGATTCCAGCTTGTGTTTCTTCCAGTCCAGCGTTTCTCTTGATGTTCTCTGCATAGAAGTTAAATAAGCAGGGTGACAATATACAGCCTTGACGAACTCATTTTCCTATTTGGAACCAGTCTGTCGTCCCATGTCCAGTTCTAACTGTTGCTTCCTGACCTGCAAACAGATTTCTCAAGAGGCAGATCAGGTGATCTGGTATTCACATCTCTTTCAGAATTTTCCACAGTTTATTGTGATCCACACAGTCAAAGGCTTTGGCATAGTCAATAAAGCAGAAATAGATGTTTTTCTGGAACTCTCTTCCTTTTTCCATGATCCAGCAGATGTTGGCAATTTGATCTCTGGTTCCTCTGCCTTTTCTAAAACCAGCTTGAACATCAGGAAGTTCACGGTTCACATATTGCTGAAGCCTGGCTTGGAGAATTTTGAGCATTACTTTACTAGCGTGTGAGATGAGTGCAGTTGTGCAGTAGTTTGAGCATTCTTTGGCATTGCCTTTCTTTGGGATTGGAATGCAAACTGACCTTTTCCAGTCCTGTGGCCACTGCTGAGTTTTCCAAATTTGCTGGCATATTGAGTGCAGCACTTTCACGGCATCATCTTTCAGGATTTGGAATAGCTCAACTGGAATGCCATCACCTCCACTAGCTTTGTTCGTAGTGATGCTTTCTAGGGCCTACTTGACTTCACATTCCAGGATGTCTGGCTCTAGGTCAGTGATCACACCATCATGATTATCTGGGTCATGAAGATCTTTTTTGTACAGTTCTTCTGTGTATTCTTGCCATCTCTTCTTAATATCTTCTGCTTCTGTTAAGTCCATACTATTCCTGTCCTTTATCAAGCCCATCTTTGCATGAAATGTTCCTTTGGTATCTCTGATTTTCTTGAAGAGATCCCTAGTGTTTCCCATTCTGTTGTTTTCCTCTATTTCTTTGCATTGATCGCTGAAGAAGGCTTTCTTATCTCTTCTTGCTATTCTTTGGAACTCTGCATTCAGATGTTTATATCTTTCCTTTTCTCCTTTGCTTTTCGCTTCTCTTCTTTTCACAGCTATTTGTAAGGCCTCCCCAGACAGCCATTTTGCTTTTTGGCATTTCTTTTCCATGGAAATGGTCTTGATCTTAGTTGCAGCAAATGGGATTTTTGTTGCAGTATTCAGGATCTGCAGCATGTGGGATCTAGCTCCCTAACAAGGGATCGAATCCAGGCCCCCTTCATTGGGAGCACAGAGCCTTAACTGCTGAGCCACCAGGGAAGTCCCCACCCTGCCTGACCTTTGAGGCTGAGTTGCTTCTGACACCCTTGCAAGTTCCCACAGACCTTCCAGTTAAGCCACCATTTAACTCTTGGTTACTTCCCTTCCTCATCCCTCCCCAAGCTCTGGGCTGGGATGTATCATGAGGAAGTTGAGAGTTCTCAGGCTCAAGGAGGCAAAGACTCAGAGCCCAAGGTTTTAAAGAGCCTCAGGGAAACTGTCTGAATCTACTGAAGCGAAACAGAAGCTAATTCCATAACCTAGTGATTCTACTTTCCCACACCTGTTCGCTCATCTGCAAAGTGTGGATAATAATACCTAACTCATGTACTGGGGCTTCCCAGGTGGCACAGTGGTAAAGAATCTGCCTGTCAATGCAGGAGATGCAGGAGACCTGGGTTCAATCCCTGGGTCAGGAAGATCCCCTGGAGAAGGAAATGACCACCCATGCCAGTATTCTTGCCTGGGAAATCCCATGGACAGAGGAGCCTGGCAGCCTGGCAGTTTACAGTCCATGGGGCCACAAAGAGTCAAACGTGACTGAGCACTCATGCATGGTTTATTGAGAAGATGAAGCAAGAAGGAATATGTAAAGTACTTAGTACACCACCTAACATACTCAAGAGCAGAAGAGGTCTAATCTTATTCTGAAATCAAAGCCATCAAAGAGGACTAAGAGTACCTTGAATATACTGAGTTGTTTTGCTGAAGTAGAGGTTTTCGTGTGCTATGCAGCCTGCTAAATTAATGGCATTTCACCGGGGCATCTCATGCTCTCAAAAATTTGTTTTCAAAAAAAATAACATGTAAGATACTTTAGTGCTTATTGCAAAGAAGTAAGAGGCTAAGAGTGTAATGTGCTGCAGGTACCCAAGCTAACTCCTCCCTACAAAGCAGATAGCAGCAAACTTCATCCTTAGGCTGTTTGGATTTGTTGAATGATAAGTGTGGACAGTTATCAGTGATAAGATATAAGAAAGAAAGTTCTGAAGAGACCAAAAAGCTTCTCAGACTATGTAGAGACTTTGTGGTTGTCAGGAGAGGCAGGTGGGAAATATTCCTTTCTTTTTCTCTCTTTTCATAGAGCAAAGGGAACCATTTCTTACTTTAGAAATCCTGAACAATTTCCTTCTAGGGCCAATTTAACACCTTGAACATTGGCTTTATGTTATCAATATCAAGGTGCTATTTTCAGAAAACAAAGACAGCAAGTAATGACATTGAACACAACATGTCAGGGCTTTGAGAAAGTGTCTGTTAAGAGAAAAGGCCAGTTTCTTAGAGTTTATCAGTTTGACAGATCGTGGTTTAGAAATCCCAGCACAATCAATAACTAACTTCTTGCTCACATCAGGATCTGCAATAATCCCCATTCTCTAAGAAGGTCAGAGAAATCATTCCATCTACAGTTGTTCAGTTGCTCAGTTGTGTCCGGCTCTTTGCAACCCCATGGACTGCAGCATGCCAGCTTCCCTGTCCTTCACCATCTCCCAGAGCTTGCTCAAACTCATGTTCATTGAGTCAGTAAAAGGCATAGGAACCAGAGATCAAGTTGCCAAAATCTGCTGGATCATCGAAAAAGCAAGAGAGTTCCAGAAAAAACATCTACTTCTGCTTTATTGACTATATCAAAGCCACAACAAACACTGGAAAGTTCTTAAAGAGATGAGGATACCAGACCACCTGACCTGGCTTTTGAGAAATCTGTATGCAGGTCAGGAAGCAACAGTTAGAACTGGACATGGAACAACAGACTGGTTCCAAATAGGAAAAGGAGTACATCAAGGTTGTATATTGTCACCCTGTTTATTTAACTTATATGCAGAGTACATCATGAAAAATGCTGGACAGGATGAAGCACAAGCTGGAATCGAGATTGCTGGGAAAAATATCAATAACCTTAGATATGCAGATGACACCACCCTTATGGCAGAAAGTGAAGAAAAACTAAAGAGCCTCTTGATGAAAGTGAAAGAGGAAAGGGGAAAAGCTGGCTTAAAGCTCAACATTCAGAAAATGAAGATCATGGCATCTGGTCCCATCACTTACTGGCAAGTAGATGGGGAAACAGTGGAAACAGTGTCAGACTTTATTTTGGGGGGCTTGAAAATCACTGCACATGGTGATTGCAGCCATGAAATTAAAAGTCACTTGCTCCTTGGAAGGAAAGTTATGACCAACATAGATAGTATATTAAAAAGCAGAGACATTACTCTGCCAACAAAGGTCCATCTAGTCAAGGCTATGGTTTTTCCAGTGGTCATGTATGGATGTGAGAGTTGGACTGTGAAGAAAGCTGAGTGCCTATGAATTGATGCTTTTGAACTGTGGTGTTGGAGAAGACTCTTGAGAGTCCCTTGGACTGCAAGGAGATCCAACCAGTCCATTCTGAAGGAGATCAGTCATGGGTGTTCATTGGAAGGACTGATGCTGAAGCTGAAACTCCAATACTTTGGCCACCTGATTTGAAGAGCTGGCTCATTTGACCCTGATGCTGGGAAAGACTGAAGGCAGGAGGAGAAGGGGACAACAGAGGATGAGATGGTTGGATGGCATCACCGACTCAATGGGCATGAGTTTGAGTAAACTCCAGGAGTTGGCAATGGACAGGGAAGCCTGGGGTGCTGCAGTCCATGGGGGTCACAAAGAGTCAGACATGACTGAGTGACTGAACTGACTGAACTGAATGCCATCTGAGGCCATCCAAGGCCACTCCATCTATAGAGTTTGCTGGAAACTGGTACATGTGCATCTATGTTATTTCCATTTAGAGTAGCATTTTCTTTATAAAAGCTTATATACAACCTACACATATTAACATTTTATATTGAATAGTTTTACCTTGAGTAAACGAGGAATGTATCCACAACCTAAAATTCTAGCCCATATTTTATGATGTGAAAGGACTTAAGTCTTCTCTAAGTTAACCATTTTAAACTGAAAAAGCGAGAATTTCCTCTTTTGTTGTTGTTTAGTTGCTAAGTCATGCCCAACTCTTTGTGACCCTAAGGACTATAGCTCGCCAGGCTCCTATGTCCATGGGATTTTCTAGGCAAGAATACAAGAGCGGGTTGACATTTTCTTCTCCAGGGGGTCCTCCTGATCCAAGGATCGAACCTGCGTCTCCTGCATGGGCCTCATCTCCTGCATTGGCAGACAGATTCTTTACTGCTGAGCCACAAGGGAAGCCCAATATTTCTTCTTTAGCATCATGAAAAACACAGTGTGTTCACATGGACACCCACCCAGCACAGGAAAACCCTTTACAAAAATCCTGCAAATGGTCATCTAGCTTCTCACTTAATGCTTTGAAATGACAGCAAGCTACTCACTAATTTTCAGGTATCCTTACAATTGTTTGCCATATTTATATTTATACCCCTTGACACTTATTATGCTTCTGAGGTCAAAAGAACCATTTCTGATGCTAACCCTCGGATTTAAAAGAGAAATATAGTTCAGTTACCAGCTTACCCAGAGGATTTGTTTCAAGGAAAGACACAGTTACAGAGACTAGTTTTGTAATCAACTTACAGATAATGCAGCTGACATAATCCTGCAAAAGATTTATAGTGAAAAGCATATTCCTGGAACTGGTCTTCAATTTTTGAAAAAAATGACTACCTCTCATAACAAAATACCCTTTCAAATACATGACAGTGGTCATCATGTCCACCCTATCTTTTCTATACCCAGCTAAACTTTTGAAGTACTCTCAGAGATTTTTTCCAGCCCCATGAACATCTGGAACATCTTCTATTTTGTCAGAATCTCTCTCTCTCTTTCTTTCTTTTTTTTTTTTTTTTTTGATAAGTTGGCATATGGGATCTTAGTTCCCTGGTCTAGGATCAAACCCATGCCCCCTGCATTGGGAGTGTAGAGTCTTAACCACTGGATCACCAAGGAAATCCTATGAGCATCTCTCTTGAATCTTCACATTAGGAACTGAACTGAATAACCCAGAACAAGATACAGAAGAACTTTCTGGCCATGGGATGTGGCCAGTGCCTTCCAAGGCGGTGTGAGCTTTTTTTGGAGATAATACCACACCATTGGCAACTACTTTAAAAATGTCAAAATGAACTGCTTTACTTTGAGATGTGAGATTTCACTTACAGTCTCACACATGATCTCCATTTTCTGTAAAGCTACATTTACTGAAGTAGTTATATTATAGGCTACCACTGACCTTGTTGCTGTTTAGTTGCTAAGTCATGTGCGACTCTTTGCAACCCCATGGACTGCAATACAACAGCTTCCATCCTTCACTGTCTCCCAGAGTTTACTCAAACTCATGTCCATTGAATCAGTGATGCCATCCAGCCATCTCATTCTCTGTCACTACCTTCTCTTCCTGCCCTCAATCTTTCTCAGCATCAAGGTCTTTTCAAATGAATCAGCTCTTCCCCTCAGGTGGCCAAAGTATTAGAGTTTCAGCTTCAGCATCAGTCCTTCCAATGAATACCCAGAACTGATCTCCTTTAGGATGGACTGGTTGGATCTCCTTGCAGTCCAAGGGACTCTCAAGAGTCTTCTCCAACACCACAGTTCAAAAGCATCAATTCTTCAGTGCTCAGCTTTCTTTATAGTCCAACTCTCACATCCATACACGACCACTGGAAAAACCATAGCCTTGACTAGATGGACCTTTGTTGGCAAAGTAACGTCTCTGCTTTTGAATATGCTGTCTAGGTTGGTCATAACTTTCCTTCCAAGAAGTAAGCGTCTTTTAACTTCATGGCTGCAATCACCATCTGCAGTGATTTTGGAGCCCCCCAAAAATAAGGTCAGCCACTGTTTCCACTGTTTCCCCATCTATTTGCCATGAAGTGACCAGACCGGATGCCATGATCTTCGTTTTCTGAATGTTGAGCTTCAAGCCAACTTTTTCACTCTCATGATGTACAGAGTACATCATATACATATATGACCGCTGGAAAAACCATAGCTTGAACTATACAGACCTCTGTTGGCAAAGTGATGTCTCTGTTTTGACCTTAAACAAAATCAATTGTAAGAAGTTAATTGCTAATGCTGGACAGGAAATGGTTCTTTTGTTGGCAAGCAGAAAGGTCACTAGATGTCTTGCATAGAAGTAAACTAAAACTGTCTTTCAAATTGGTCGTTTTCTATGACACGGAGAAAGAATGAGAAATGATGTGTACAGCAACTTCCTAGACTGGAAGAAAAATAATGAGCCATGAAAAGCAGGAAAGTCATATAAAATGACACTCACTTTAATTAAGTGACACACTGTGCAAAGACTGGATAAAATAAAAGAGAAGGAAAAGCAACATACCATTTTTGATGCCAACCCCCTGATTTAAGAGGGACAGCTCAATCACTGGCTACCCCAGAGGATTCGCTTCAGGGGAAGATGCAGTTAGAGACATGGGTTTTTTAAGTCAACTAGTGGACAATGTGCCCGACAATAATCCTGCAAAAGATTTATAGTGAGAAGCATGTTCCTGGGAAGAGGGCTCCAATTTAAAAAAAAAAAAATTTAAAACATTCTAATTTCTCTTTTCTCTCTCTCTTTGAATATATCTCAACTATAGTTGTTAAAACTATAGGTTGAAGCAGGACAATTACTCTTTAAAGAAGGGTAGCTTACAAAACAAGAGCTGCTGCTGCTGCTAAGCCGCTTCAGTTGTGTCCGACTCTGTGCGACCCCATAGATAGCAGCCCACCAGGCTCCCCTGTCCCTGGGATTCTCCAGGCAAGAATACTGGAGTGGGTTGCCATTTCCTCCTCCAATGCATGAAGGTGAAAAGTGAAAGTGAAGTCGCTCAGTCGTGTTGGACTCTGAGCAGCCCCATGGACTGCAGCCTACAGGGCTCCTCCATCCATGGGATTTTCCAGTCAAGAGTACTGGAGTGGGGTGCCATTGCCTTCTCCGCAAAACGAGAGCACATGGCATGAAAATGAGAATGATTATTGTTAAGCAAGGGTCAGACGCTATGTACTTTCTGACGAAGATGTTGACTGGATGTTCTATGTGTACTCAGTAGTGTCTGCCTCTTTGGGACCCTATGGACTATATAGCCTGCTAGGCTCCTCTGTTCATGGAATTTCCCAGGCAAGAATACTGGAGTGGATTGCCATTTCCTCCTCCAGAGGATCTTCCCATCTCAGGGGTAGAACCCGAAGTCTTCTGCCTCTCCTGCTTTGGCAGGCGGACTCTTTACCCCTGAATCACCTGTGAAGCCCTGACTGGATGTTTGTGTCCTCTCAAAATTCATATGTTGAAATCCTAACCCTCAAAATGATGGCATTTGGAAGCAGGGCCTTTGGGCGGGGCTTAGGTCATGAGGGTGGAGCCACTATGAATGGGATTAGACACCCTGGAGCGTTTGCTGTGTCCTTGGGAAGACACAAAGAACCAAGAACAAGATACACTTACCAAGGTCCTCACCAGACAGTGAATCTGCCAGCATCTTGATCCTGGGCTCCCCAGCCTCCAGAACTGTGAGAAAGAAATGTTTGTTATTTAAGTTGCCAGTCTATGTTATTTTTGTCATAGCAGCCTGAGTTAAGGCATGATAACCAAGTGTGCTATGAAAATGTTCCAGAAGAGAACCATGAGTTAAGTACTCTAACCACAGCCACACCTTTCAGAAATAAAGATAAGTTTCTCACATTATCAGAGGAGCTTCCGTTTAGTATAACTTCATGTGAACTCCCTCTCCCCACAGGTACCCAAAACCACTTTTTTTAGCCTCCATGGATTATCTGAAGCTTAAGAAGAACATTTGTACCTGACTGATTTCAATAAGTGTAATTATAAAGCACACTATTTGACGTAGGTATTAAGCATGAAGTGTATGGTCTATATCCACTCTGAGAGTTCTTGGGCCACTCTTCTTTTTCCCATTATTTTCTCTCCCAAATATCACCATTTGATCACTTTCCACTAGCTCAAAATCACCTCCTGTCTGCTATGGGACTAATCTTCTGGTTGTATGCCTGTATCACAGCTTATTACATACTATTTCTGTTCTCTTGTGTACGTTAAGTGTTAAACAAGGATATTCCCAGTTACATCTCTGAAGTGATAGATTTCAGGCCTACCTGCATATTAGAATCACTTGGGAAGCTTTCTTATAATTAAAGTACCAGGGCTTCAACCTCAGAGATTCTAATTTAATGGAAAGCCCTGACACCAGTAATTCTTAAAAGCTTTTTGGGTAATTCTAATGTGAGCCAAGGTTAAGAATTACTGTGCTAAGGCTTTAACTTACCTGCAAGCTGTGATGTAAGCCATCAGTAAAAGGTTCTCATGACTTCAGTTACTTTAGGGCAGAGGGAGGGATATTCCTAGGATAGACAGTTTCCAACAGAGTCCCAGAACACCTTCAGAAATAAACAAAATCAAGAATGAAATGTCTCATAAAAGATGTTCCCTAAAAGGCACATGGGAAAATAAAGGCTAAGAAAACACTGACAAGGAAGAGTTCTGGGGAGGACTAGCTGATCAGATGTTAAAGCAAACTACAAAGCCTCTATAGTCAAATCAGTGTAGTATTGGTACATGAGTAGAAAACAAATCCAAGAAATGGAATGAAAAGCTCCCACACAGATTCAACTACATATAAAAATCAAGCACATGATAAAGACAGGATCCCAAATCACTAAAGCAAAGATAGTCACTTTTAATAAATGAGATTGGGACAATTGGATGGCCATTTGGGAAAAAATCAATGCTTATACTAGATAAAAGAATAAATTTAAAAAGGATCAGAGACCCAAAAAAGTGAAACTACACAAGTAAGGGAAGAAAACATGAGTGAATCCTCTCTAACTTCGGAGCAGAGAAAGGTTTTCTAATTGTGACTCAAAATTCAGAGGCAATAAAAGAAAAGATTGGTAAATTTGACTACATAAAGAAAAGAATAAAAACTTTTGCATGGTCAAAAATACTGTAAACAGTCAAAAGACAAATGATAGATTGGGAATAAATATCTGTAATATATATCAAAGCTAATATCCCCAATTTATCTTTTTAACTTTTTAAATTGAGGGGAAATGTCCAAAAATAAGTAAAATGGGCAAAAGACATGAACAGACAATTCATAAAGGGATTTTAACATAGACTTTGAATAAATGAAAAGATGTTCACTTACAATAAGTGAAATGCAAAACTTTAAAACTTTACTGAGATAGCATTTATCACCTATCAGTTTGAAAAACAAAATAAAAATGTTGCAGTGCCCTCACTGGACAAGACTGTGGGGAAAACCGGCACTCCCACACATTGCTGACGGAAAAGTAAAGTGAAATAGTCCCCAAGGAGGGAAATTTGGAAATATCTTTAAAAAACTACATCAAACTAGTAATCGCATTTGTGGGAATTTATCCTAAAGATACACCCACAATAGTACCAACATATACGTGCACATGATTATTCATGACCGCATTACTTGTACCTGCAAAATATTGGAAACTTCCTAGATGTCCGAAACAAGGGAATTGGTTGCATACATTATTGTATGTACATCCAAGGGAGTACCATGTAAAGAAGAAAGAGCAATCTCCCTATGAACTGAAGCAATTTCCAAGAGACATTAAGTTACAAACACTTTTTGAGGAACTTCCCTGGTGGTCCAGTGGCTAAGACTCTGTGCTCCTGACGCAGAGGGCCTGAGTTCAATTCCTTGTCAGAGAAGTAGATTCCGCATGACACAATGAAAACCCAGAGTGGCCAGATAAATAAATAAAAGGAAGTATTAAATTTTTAAAAAAATATGTTAGCCTTCATAGGTGAAAAGTAGAAGGGACTTTTCATTGTGCTGGCACTCAAGAACTGTTGATATCCACTAGTTTGCTTTCTATATTTATATTTGTGAGTCCAAGTGGTTACCAGTGGGGAGAGGGAAGGGTAGAGGAGCAGACAGAGGTGTGGGATTAAGAGGTACAAATACTAATGTGTAAAATAGATAAGCAACAAAGAAATATTGTACAGCAACAGGGAATATAGCCATTATTTTGTAATAACTTCAATGGACTATAAGAATATTGAATCGCTATGCTCTACACTTGAAACTAATATAATATCTTAAATCAACTATACTTCAATTTAAAAAGAGAGAGACATTAATAAACATCCTTTGAACTCTGGACTTTAGAGGTTGCCAGGAAGCTCAGAGACCCATCAAGAAATTAGTATTAGTCAAATTTGTATTCCCTGTGCCTGCTGAAGAGTCTAGCATTTAACAAACGTTTGTTCAACTCAAATGAATTGCACGTCTTTGGTTATAAGTCACCCAAGTCCTTTTGCGGAATGAAGAGGATAAATAAATGGAAATGTGAAATTTTGTGGGTGAGAAAGAAGTAAATCTACTTCTCAGGAAAAGGAACAGTCCTTCTTAGAAATTCCCTTTTGTAAATCGTAGGTATCACAGTAGTGAGAAAAAGGACAGGGACTTTATCTGATAATGAACTGGCTGGTTTGACTTGTGGAAAATAAACCTCTAGTGCCATCTCTCTGGGTGACTGGGATTTTCATGTGAGAAAAAGCAGCTAATTATTCACTGCTTAATTATAGCACTGTCTTGCCTAGAAATGAGAAAAGTAATATATTGAGCTGTGTTGACCTAAGGCGAGAGCTTATAGGAACATTAAAGTCAATGTAAGGAACAAATCACATTCCCTATAAGTTATATATTGCCCAAACTTGTGTTCTTTGTTTCATTATGGCAGTAATGAGCTACTTGAGTTGTGTTGTTGCTGTTGTTTAGTCACTAAGTCATGTCCAACTCTTTGCAACCCCATGGCCTGTAGCCTGCCAGGCTCTCTGTCCATGGGATTCTCCAGGCAAGAATACTGGAGTGGGTAGCCATTTCCTTCTCTATGGGATCTTCCCGACCCAGGGATTGAACCCTCATCTCCTGTGTCTCCTGCATTGGAAGGCAGATTCTCTACCACTAAGCCAGCCACCTGGAAAGCCCAAGCTATTTGAGTTGTTTTTAGTCAGACACAGAAGAGGTTTCTTATCCTTGAAAATTAAGGAATGAAATGTTCATTTGATTTTGTCACCTCTGAGGAGTTCATCTCTCACTCCTTTTCATGAGGTCTGGTGTTCTTCCTATTCCTATACAGCATTAACAGCTTTTCTGGAATGTGATTATAAAGGCACCACACTCTTATACATTTGGTATCTGTGTTCTTAACTAATGCCCACTCTGCCTTTGCTATAGTTTCCCAAGTAGCCTATTTTCCTTTGGGTGAGTGTTTCTCAGTTTCTTAACTTGGAGCATAAAATCCAGTCCAAATATTGATACATTTCAATTTGATGAATTATGGAGTATGTTTATCTTTGCACCCCAGAGTGTGCAGGTTCAGGGGTTCTTAGAGTCTGTCCCCTGCTCCTGCCAATGATAGAATGCTATAGCTGTGAGGTCATCTACCTTTCCAGAATTTCCCTGGTGCCCGCCAATGCAGGAGACTTGAGTTTAAGCCATGGGTCATGAAGATGCCCTGGAGGAGGAAACAGCAACCCACTCCAGTATTCTTGACTGGGATATCCCACGGACAGAGGAACCTAGCCTGGCCGGCTATAGTCCATGGGGTCACAAAGAGTTGAATATGACTGAGCAACTCAAGAAGAGCAACAACATCAACCATTCCAGTCTGAGAGATTTTAAAGCCTGAGCATCAGCAGAAGGGAAGAGCCAAAAAAAAAAACAACAGAGAGGAAAGATGGGCAAGCAGAAGGGAAGAGGGGAAAGGAAGAACTGAAACAGCACAAGGCTGGTGAGGGGTAGAGGAGTCCTACCAGGAATGGCCCCTGTATGAATTCTCCTATTCAGAAAGGGAATCTGAATTGACTTCTTCCAGCAACTACTATCAAATGACAGAATATTCTATACCCTAACACCACCTTCACTTTAAAACCAGCAACATATAGAGGAAGTGTGTGGAAATATAGTTTGGAAAAACTTGGAATTTGAAGCCAGAAGGCTGGGTTCAGTTCACATTGACCTGACCATGCAAAGATGCAATAGTAATATCAAGGATTTGTTGGTGTTGTTCAGTTGCTAAGTAGTGTCTGACTCTTTGTGACCGCATGGACTGCAGCACACCAGGCCTCCCTGTCCCTCACTATCTCTTGGAGTTTGCCCAAGTTCATGTCCACTGAGTCAGTGATCCTATCCAACCATCATATCCTCTGCCACCCTCTTCTCCTCTTGACCCCGTGGACCGAAGCCTGCCAGGTTCTCTGTTCATGAGATTTCCCAGGCAAGAACACTGGAGTGGATTTCCATTTCCTCCTCCAGGGGATCTTTCCGACCCAGGGATTGAACCTGCCTCTCCTGCATTGGCAGGTGGATTCTTTACCACTGAGCCACCAAGGAAGAGGGAAAGGAACTATAACAGGCATCGAATGTCAGGAAAGCTGGGTCAGACGAAGGTGTCAGATATGGCTCCTTATGTGATCTTCTTGGAAGAAAAGCATTAGATTAAAAAGATTCAGATTTATGTCTTCCCCCTTCACAAGAATCTTGGCCCACCAGACACAAAGTAACTCATCACTCAAACCAGTATTTCCATTTCTTGTCAGCCCACACAGTCTTATACATTTGGTGTTAAATATTATAGTTCTTTTCCTCTAGTAGAATCTGAATCATCAGAAAGAGGAAAGTTAAAATTTTCACAAATAAACAGTGATGACTTTGACAGTAAATGACTGAAGGGAAATTCCTTTGCCTGTGACATCCTGTGCCATGGTTTCCTACCCCAAATAAAAATTAAATAAAGAGCATGTCTTTAAATGCTAGTTTCATATACACATACATATACATATATTTATGTATATGTGTACATATACATATATGCATGCTAAGTCACTTCAGTCATGTCCGACTCTGTGCAACCCCATAGACGGCAGCCCACCAGGCTCCCCCATCCCTGGGATTCTCCAGGCAAGAGCACTGGAGTGGGTTGCCATTTCCTTCTCCAGTGCATGAAAGTGAAAAGTGAAAGTGAAGTCGCTCAGTTGTGTCTGACCCTCAGCGACCCCATAGACTACAGCCTTCCAGGTTCCTCCGTCCATGGGATTTTCCAGGCAAGAGTACTGGAGTGGGGTGCCATCATACATGTACATAATATATACATACATATATACATATATATACACATACATATATGCTGAACGCGGGAGACCTGGGTTCAATCCCTGGATCGGGAAGATCCCCTGGAGAAGGAAGTGGCAACCCACTCCAGTACTCATGCCTGGAAAATTCCATGGATGGAGAAGCCTGGTGGGCTACAGTCCATGGGGTCACAAAGAGTTGGACACGACTGAGCGACTTCACTTCACTTCACATATATACTGAGGCCATCATAGCTCAGTTGGTAAAGAATCAGCCTGCAATGTAGGAAATCCCAGTTCGATTCCTGGGTTGGGAAGATTCACTGGAGAAGGGATAGACTACCCACTCCAGTATTCTTGGGCTTCCCCTTTGTGGCTCAGCCAGTAAAGAATCCACCTGCAATGTGGGAGGCTTGGGTTCAATCCCTGGGTTGGGAAGATCCCCTGCAGAAGGGAAAGGCTACCCACTCCAGTGTTCTGGCCTGGAGAATTCCAATGACTATACAGTCCATGGGGTTGCAAAGAGTTGGACACGACTGAGCGACTTTCGCTCACTTCATATACACACAAGAACACATAGGAAGTTGGTATGTAAGAAAGACAACATTCCAAAATTGGTGAAATGGATGAAATAGTAAACAAACTGTGTTTGCAAAGTTGGCCAACAATTTAGGGGGAGTAAATTTCTGCATTCATAACTCAAGTTCAGACCTTATACCAAAGAAATGAAATTATATTATAAATTAAGTCTTTCAAAATATGTCATGAAAAGCAGAAACCACAAAGACTGTACATTTGAGTATATTAAAAAGTACGTATGAGAAAAATACTGTATGATTCCACTTATATGAGGTATCTAAAATAGTCAAACTCACAGGAACAGAGTAGAGTTGTGGTTTTCCAGGGGCCGGGGTAGGGGACATGAGCTGCTGTTCAACAGGTGTCAAGTTTCAGTTATACAAGATGAACAAGTTCTAGAGGCTTGCTCAACACCAGGGTACCTACAGTTAAGAATACTATCTATGTACTTAAAATCTTGTTGAAAGGGTAGATTTCCTACTGTGTTCTCACAACAACTTAAAAAAACTACATATGATGAAACATTTGCAGTATATAACAAATGGCTAATCTCAAATATGCAAAAAGTTCTTAAATATCAGTAAGAATGAACAATCACTGGAAAAATAGTCAAGGAGCATGACGTGGAAGTCATATACACAAGCTTCTCCACAAAGGACTAGTAAACAGATGAAAGTCCAGCCAATATTAAACAGGAAGAATCTGGCTTTTGCCCATTTGGAGTTAGGAGCGCACTGTTGTTAAACCTTGGAAAAACCATATGCACTGCAAATGGGAGAGTAACCAGTACAGATTTTCTGCAAAGCAGCTCAGTAACTGCCATGGAAATATTACATAGAGTTATGCTTTGGGCCTTCCTTGGTGGCTCAGTCGGTAAAGAATCTGTCTCCAAGGCAGCAGACCCCAGTTTGATCCCTAGATTGGGAAGATCCCTAGAGAAGGAAATGGCAACCCACTCCAGTATTCTTGCCTGGAGAATCCCATGGACAGAGGAGCCTGGTGGGCTACAGTCCAAAGGGTGGCAAGAGTTGGACCCGACTGAGAGACTAAACCACCACCAGTTATGCTTTTACACATCTATTCCACCTACAGGTTTTTATCTGAATTAACCACGTGATGAACATATGCACCAGAGCATTCACCTCTGTTATTTATAATGTTAAAACTGCAAACACTGGACTTCCCTCGTGGCTCAGTGGTAAAGAATCCGCTTGCCAATGCAGGAAACACAGGTTCCATTCCTGGTATGGGAAGATCCCATGTGCTGTGGAGCAACTAAACCCGTATGCCACAACTACTGAGTCAGAACTCTAGAGCCTGGGAACCACAACTGCTGAAAGCCTGAGCACCCTAGGGTCCACGCTCTGAAAAGAGAAGCTACCGCAAAGAGAAGCCCACACACCACAGCTAGAGGAAAGCTTGTGCAGCAATGAAGACCCAGCAGGGCCATAAATAAATAAATAAAATTATTTTTTAAATGTGGAAAGTAAATGTCAATAATACAAGACTAGGTTATGTAAAACGGTAGTATGTGTATTCTTTTGTGTGTGTAGCCATTGAAAGTGATGCAGACCTATATCGGACACCAGGGAAAGTGGTCCAAGTGTTTTACTGAAGAAAAGCGAATTATAGAACATTATATATAATTTGATCCCATTTATGTAAAAGTATCGGAGAAGGCAATGGCACCCCACTCCAGTACTCTTGCCTGGAAAATCCCAGGGATGGAGGAGCCTGGTAGGCTGCAGTCTATGGGGTCGGTAAGAGTCGGACACGACTGAGCGACTTCACTTTCCCTTTTCACTTTCATGCATTGGAGAAGGAAATGGCAACCCATTCCAGTGTTCTTGCCTGGAGAATCCCAGGGACGGGGGAGCCTGGTGGGCTGCCATCTATGGGGTCGCACAGAGTTGGACACGACTGACGTGACTTAGCAGCATGTAAAAGTATATGTGTGTGTATGTGTGTGTGTACAAATGTTCATATGTAGAGAAGACCAGAGGTAAGTTTACCAAACTGTTAACAAGTCATCTCTGGGATCTGGCTTTGTCATTAATTTTTTACTTGTCTTATACTTTCTGTATTGTTGGGGGTTTTTGTTTTTACAATGAGTGTGTATCATTTTCACTAAACCAAAGGTCTCTTTTTGTAAGAAAATGCTAGTTTTGAAAGGTTGTTGTTGAATCACGTGAAGACACCGGGATTCTTGGCCCCCGGAGGAGAAGAATTCAATCCGGGGCCAGAGACGAGGCTTGATCGCTCAGAGCTTTTGTGTAATCAAGTTTTATTAAAGTATAAAGGAGATAGAGAAAGCTTCTGACAGAGGCATCAGAAGAGGGTAGAAAGAGTACCCGCTTGCTAGTGTTAACAATGAAGTTATATACTCTCCAGTGAATCCAAAGAATGTCTGGAGGTTGTAAAGACCTCATCAGACCTACTCCCATAATTTACATTTTAAGATAACACTGTCTTCAGGCAAGATACATCCTTGTAAAGACCAGGTCTACTCCCATAATTAACATTTTAAGATAACAGAAGGTTGAATCCAAAGACTGTCCTTAGGCAGGATACATTATTGTTATATAATCCTAAGGAATGTGGAGAAAGAAAAAAAGTTTGTCCTTTCTTCCTCCTTGAGAATTCCAGACCCCTCTCTCCTTGGGGACCCCTAGACTTCCTATCAACCTGCCTAGGAAATGACTCTCTCATTCCCCCCTTTTCTTTTAGGAGAATTATGTTGCCTAGGGAAAAGGGGCGTTGTTTTCGTTCCATAACTGCTTCCGAGCTGACAAGGGGCGTTGTCCCTAAATTGGTGAGGCAACATATTCTAATCCTCACATTGAGGATATCTGATCCAGGGGCCCCAAATAGTAGCTGGAGGAAGCTACAGCAGTAGCAGGAGTTTGAGCAACCATTTGTAACTTAAAAGCTTTCATGCAGCTAGAAACAAATCCAGTTATACAATTACAGATGCAGGGAGCAAACAGCAAAAACAAAACAACCAGAATTATTGTAATTAAGATAGTTGTCCACCATGGGGAACTAGTTAATGTCTCCCAAAGTGAGGCAATTGAGGAATCAAAATTAAAAGTCACATTATGTCCATAGTTAGAGTACAAAGTTGCACCAGTCCATTTTAGGGTTGGTAGATGTCATCAGATGAAGAAGAGGCATCGCATGTGATTGTTGTCGAAGGTTATTCACAGACTTGGAGAAAGTCTTTTTCTTGAAGTGGGGATGTCCACCACAGGAAGCCTTCCACTGACGAAGAGGGGAGCTCTCTGCAGACCCAGCAGTTAGACCAATTGTGGAATGCAGCATAGGAGTGAGCCCAGGACAGGAAGATATTGTCTTGAGGATACAACAGCAGACTCAGGATTTTTGGAGTCAGCAGAAGTAGACTCACATAGATTATCAGGCCCATCCGCTGCCCTTTGTCTAACTCTAGAGCTCGGGTCAGAGCCACAAGCTCCACTAACTGAGCACTGGTTCCCTAGGGGAGAGATTTTGCTTCCAAAACCTGTTCAGTAGTCACCACGGCGTAACCTGCTTTACGCTTTCCATCCTGAACAAAAGAACTGCCATCTGTAAATATTTCCATGTCAGGATTGTCTAATGGGGTATCCTTTAGATCCTCCCGAGCTGCATAGTTTAAAGTTAGGAGTTGAGAACAATCATGATCAGGTGTTTCATTTTCCTTCTCAGGAAGGAAAGTGGCAGGATTTAAATTTACACAAACTTTAAGCTTAGTTACTGGTCCTTCTAACAACAATGACTGATACTTAAGAAGCCTACTGTCTGTCATCCAAATATTAACCTTAGAATTTAAGATTCCACTCACATCATGAGAAGTCAGTACAGTAAGGTTTCGTCCATTAATTATTTTTAAAGCTTCAGATGCTAATAAAGCCGCTGCCCCAATTACTCTTAGGCAGTGGGGCCACCCACGTGAAACTACATCTAATTCTCTGCTTAGATAAGCAATAGGTTGCTGATGAGGCCCTCAGGGTTGTGTCAAAACTCCCAATGCCACACCTTTTCTTTCAGTGACAAACAAATCAAATTCTGACCCTGTGGGCAAGCTCAGAGCTGGAGCTAGCAGGAGAGCAGTCTGAAGAACCTTAAAAGCCTTTTGAGTTTCTGGAGACCAAACCAGTTTGTCGGTTTGGGCCTGCTGAGTTTCAGCTATAAGTTTATATAAAGGCCGGGCAAGTTCCCCGTAACCCGGAATCCAAATTCGACAGTAACCTGTGATTCCCAAAAATCCTCTCAATTGTCTTAAAGTCATAGGTAGGGGGTGATTTAGTATAGGTTTAATTCTCTCAGGGCCTATGGCCCTAGTCCCTTCTGATATGATTAGGCCCAGATATCTAACCGATTGTTGACAAAGCTGAGCCTTTTCTCTTGATGCCTTGTAACCACAGCCTGCCAGAAAGTTTAAGAAATCTTCTGAGGCTCGCGAACAAGCTTCCTCTGTCTCAGCACAGAGCAAAATATCATCTACATATTGTAACACCACTGCTTCAGAGCTATTAAAATTTTGTAGATCACGTGAGAAACTGTCCGAATAAGTGAGGACTGTCACGAAATCCCTGGGGCAAAACTGTCCAGGTTAACTGAGAAGCTGGCTGCGTAGGGTCTTCAAAAGCAAATAGGAATTGACTTTCTTCCGCCAAAGGCGCTGAATAGCAGGCATCCTTTAAATCAATTACTGAGAAATATTTGGCCCGTTCAGGAATTTCAGACAATAGAGTATAAGGATTAGGCACCACGGGGTGTAAAGGAACTACAGCCTCATTTATTATTCGTAAATCTTGAACTAGTCTCCATTTACCATTCGATTTCTTTATACCCAAAATAGGAGTGTTGCAAGGACTGTTACAGGGAATTAATAGTCCCTGCTCCTTTAAATTTTCGATGATGGGTTTTAACCCTTCTTTAACTTCAGGTTTCAGTGGATACTGCTTCTTATGTGGAAATACGTGTGGGTCTCTGAGCTTAACAACTACAGGAATAGCATTTTGTGCTCGACCCACAGATTTCCCATCAGCCCATACTCTAGGATTTACATTTTGTTCAACTAAAGGGAGAGAAAGGGAGGGCTCCATATTCATGAAAACAGAGGCATGGACCTTGCTCAGTATATCCCTTCCCAAAAGGGGTGAGGGAGATTCTGGCACGATCAGAAACTCGTGTGAAAACAGCACAGAATCCCAGTTGCAAGATAAAGAATAACTGAAATAATACCTTTTGGCTCGTCCAGACAGTCCCATTACGGAAGCGGATCGGGAAGAAAGTGGGCCAGGGGCTTCAGTAAGCACAGAATAAGTTGCCCCAGTATCTAAAAGGAATTCGACGGATTGGCCCCCCAAAACTATTAATACCCGGGGTTCCTCAGGTGTAATTAGGATGGGAGCTTGTGTGGGGACCCCCGGGCACCTTCAGTCCTGATTGTCTTGAGAGTCCAACCCGGGAGACCTATGCCTCTGGGGGCAGTCTCTCTTCCAGTGTGGTCCTTTGCAGACCAGACATGGAGCCGGGGGCGGCTTAGATGCCTGAGAGCAATCACGCCTGAGGTGCCCCTCCTTTCTACAGTAGTAGCAAGCCCATCCCTTTTCACCTGGGCCCCTCTGGGCATTTTTCTCAGGCTGTTTAAGAATTCCAGACCCCTCTCTCCTTGGGGACCCCTAGACTTCCTATTAACCTGCCTAGGAAATGACTCTCTCAGTTTCATCAAGCACATAATATCAAAAACAGAATGAAAGGATGCTTCCTGCTTTTGGAGTTCATCAGAGAAATAATCATGCAATATTCAAGGTTTGTCTCCAGTTTCCTTCGTATGAAACGTCCACCCCATCAACCTGGAGCATGCTGCCTGCACACGCAAGATCTCAAATGGTGGTCAGGTAACTCCTACTAAAATGTTGATAATGTCAGGGCTCAGTTAGCATCATGAAACTCAGGGTACTCCTGGCCCTTTCATTGCATTCCCCTCTAATTCGCTAAACAGATAAATTTCTACATAAAAGTCAACTAGATTCTAGGGCATAAAGAAGTCATGTGGCTTTTTTGATGAATTGCAATTGCTTCAGAGATTTACAAAGCTATATCACAATGTTCACTAGAAACTATTCAGTTAAGCCTTTCAACCCTAGATGTTTGCTTACATCCTACTTCCAATTCGTGTGTTTACATTCTCACAAACTGGATGTGACGGAGCTTCTCTCAGTCCTACTGAAATTGTGATCTGTGTGGACTAATGCTGATCCATGAACAGTTCACAAACCTCAAAGGCAGAAGCAGATATTTTAGGGTAAGCATTTAGAAA
Organism: Bos taurus; assembly: GCF_002263795.3. Lineage (NCBI taxonomy): Eukaryota > Metazoa > Chordata > Mammalia > Artiodactyla > Bovidae > Bos > Bos taurus. The sequence continues at coordinate 17,803,105 of NC_037339.1, forward strand.
CCCTTATAGCAATTTGAAAGAGCAATTTTATGCTGTTGAGTCAAAAATAAGTAAAAGATTCAGGGCTCATACTTTGCATGCTTTTTAAAATTTTATTTCTTTAGTAATAGTTTTTATTATTAATAGTGTGCTATAAAACAATCAGTCCGTGATAGATTAAAAAGGTATAAATTTCTAATTTTTAAAAAAAGCTCCTTCACCTCAGTTTAAGGGGTGAAACTCATTTCCAGCAGTCTGAATATATTAGCATATAAATTTCCCATTGCTGCCATAACAAATGACCACCAATTTTAGCAGCTTAAAACAACACAAATTTATTATCTCCCAGTTCTATGGGTCAAAAGTCCCAGTGGGCTTTTCTGGTTTCTCTGCCCAGTCTCACAAAACTGAAATTAAGGTGTCAGCCAGCTACGTACACTTTCATTAGGAATGCATCCAACTGTTAGCAAAATCCAATTCCTTTTGCTGTGGACTGAGCCCTTTCCTCACGGACTGTCAGCTGAGGACCATCTTCAGTTAAAGGCTCCTCTCCAGTCCTTGTGCCCTGAATTCTTCTCATGTCTGGAATTCTCAGCTTCCCCTTTGAATGCATCTCTCTTGCTTCCAGTTGGAGGCCGTTCTCTGCTTTTAAGGGCTTGAGTGACTGGGCCTTGCTACGGATCAAGTATCTGTGCCCCCCAAAATTCATATACTGAAACTTAATGCCCAATGTGATAGTCTTAGGAAGTGCTCCTAGGTCCTTAGGTCTTTAGGAGGTGCTCAGGTCTTCAGTGGAGAGCCCCTAGGAACTAAAGGATTAGTGCTCTTATAAAAGGAACCCCACAGAGCTCCCTCACCCCTTCCAACATGTGAGGACATGGGGAGAAGGTATCAACTAAGAACCAGGAAACAGGCTCTCACCAGACACTGAATCTACTGGTGCCTTGATCTTAGACTTCCCAGCTTCTAGAGCTGTGAGAAACACTTTTCTGTTGTTTATAAGCCACATAGCCCATGGCATTTCACTATAGAAGCCTAAATGGACTAAAAGAGGCCCACAGGGATAATCCTGGATAATCTTCCTCTTTTAAAAGCCACAGCCTTAATCTCATCTGCAAAGTCCCTTTGTAATGTGACACAGGCACAGTTAGAGGGATTAGGATGTGGGCTTCTACGAGGGGCTATTGTTCTGCTGACCACAGACAGGGCAAGGTGAAGTCCAGGAGACCTCACATATTTGTTCTTGAAGCAGAGAACCAAAAGGCTAAAATGAAAGGAATAAAGTATAATGAAGGAATGACAGACAATGGAGGTGACTGTGGAGGACACATGGAACTCCTCCAGGAAGCTGACTGACCGGATCCTGACAAGCTGGACCCTAACAGTCTTGTGTCTCCAAGATGGCTGCTTACTGAGCAGTTTGCTGCCGCTGCACCATCAGTGGAATCGTCAAGTGAAGGAAGGCAAATGGGGGTGTCTCCCCTTGACTACCTGAAGGGGACACAGGACGCAGGAATACAGCAATGTACACACACGATTGAAACAAGTGAAAAATGGAAAGAAGCTGGTTATGCGTGAAGAAACAAAGAGTTGTCCATGATCTTACCTCCTTATGAGGCAAAGCTGTAAGAAAGCCCTTCAAAGTCTTCAGAGCAGAAAAAGATGCTGTCAGAGCCGGCTGTTTGAAAAGGAGAACAAAGACGGCCACAACCTCAATTCCGAGAACATTCAGACAGTAAGGCAAATCCTGGTGCTCAAGGACACTCGGCTTTATCTCGTTCTCTCCTGCATCACTGCAGACAAGCCTTCACTGCCCAGTTCTCTCCTCTCCAGGCTGTCACTTAGATGCCAACTTTTACATCATTATTATTTTATCCCTTCACGTTCACCACTTCGTTTTAAATCAAACATGAAACAAAAATTGATTTCCCAACCTTTCATCTTTCCTCATTTTATATTGCAAACCTCTAAATCTCATTTCAGGTTATCACCACACGATAAATTACATACATCTGAAAATTGATTTTTCCAAAGGTCTTTTCTCACCCTTTACGTTTCAACATGACCAAAGAGCATGATTCTAATTACAGCCCGGCACACCTGACCCATAGCCGACTAACATTTACGCTCATGATTTTTAACTTTTCTTTAAATAGAATTCTCAGCCAGGCAAAGGACTCACTAAACAGCTCACTAAAATGTGAATAGCTTCAATGTACTGCTGGAGTTGTGAGTGTCGCTTCTCTCTTTTTGATTTTCGCTTGTTTTCTCCCTTAGCATGTGTGGGTTTTTTAAATCCCATCTGCTACAAAGCACCAGTATCTATCAAGCTTACTGCTCTAGATTCTATAGCTATAAAGTTGATATAATCAAAATTGGCTATATTCTATGGAGAAACTGGAGAAGTTTATATGGTTCAGTTCAGTTCAGTTCAGTCACTCAGTCGTGTCCAACTCTTTGCGACCCCATGAATTGCAGCACACCAGGCCTCCCTCTCCATCAGCATCTCCTGGAGTTCACTCAAACTCACGTCCATCGAGTCGGAGATGCCATCCAGCCATCTCATCCTCTGTCGTCCCCTTCTCCTCCTGCTCCCAATCCCTCCCAGCATCAGAGTCTTTTCCAATGAGTCAACTCTTCACATGAGGTGGCCAAAGCACTGAAGCTTTAGCATCATTCCTTCGAAAGAACACCCAGGGCTGATCTCCTTGAGAATGGACTGGTTGGATCTCCTTGCAGTCCAAGGGACTCTCAAGAGTCTTCTCCAACACCACAGTTCAAAAGCATCAATTCTTCGGCGCTCAGATTTCTTTCTTCACAGTCCAACTCTCACATCCATACATAACCATTGGAAAAACCATAGCCTGGACTAGACGGACCTTTGTAGGCAATGTAATGTCTCTGCTTTTGAATATGCTATCTAGGTTGGTCATAACTTTCCTTCCAAGGAATAAGCGTCTTTTAATTTCATGGCTGCAATCACCATCTGCAGTGACTTTGGAGCCCAAAAAAATAGTCTGACACTGTTTCCACTGTTCCCCCATCTATTTCCCATAAAGTGATGGGATCAGATGCCATGATCTTCGTTTTCTGAATGTTGAGCTTTAAGCCAACTTTTAGATCCATATAATTGTAACTTAAAAGAATTCAAATATTAAGGGAGGTTTTCTTTCCACATGAAGCAAGTAGGGCTGTAGGGAAGGAAGCCTCAAGACTGAGTAGAGAACATTGATGAGTGTCACAGGCGCATCGCACTTAACTATACTTGACTTCATTGTGTTTCACAGAGTCCGTGAGTTTTACAAGTTTAAGGTTTGTGGAACCCGTGCCTATGGGTGCCATTTTTCCAACAGCATTCGCTCCCTTAGCATCTCTGTGTCACATTACGGAATTCTTGCAATATATCAAACTCTTTCATTTTTATTATATCTGTCTTAATGATCTGTGATCAGTGATCTTTGAAGTCACTAATATGACTCATGGAGGGCTCAGATAATGGTCTGTATTTTTTAGCAATAATGTTGTTTTTATTAATTTTTTGATGTGGACCCTTTTTAAAGTCTTTATTAAATTTGTTACAATATTGCTTCTGTTTCATGTTTTGGTTTTTTGGCCACGAGGCATGTGGGATCTTAGCTCCCCAGTTCAGTTCAGTCGCTCAGTCGTATCCGACTCTTTGCAACCCCATGAACCACAGCACACCAGGCCTCCCTATCCATCACCAACTCCCGGAGTCCACCCAAACCCATGTCCATTGAGTCAGCGATGCCATCCAGCCATCTCATCCTCTGTCCTCCCCTTCTCCTCCTGCCCTCAATCCTTCCCAGCATCAGGGTCTTTTCAAATGAGTCAGCTCTTTGCATCAGGTGGCCAAAGTATTGGAGTTTCAGATCAAACCCACACCCCCTGAAATGGAAGGTGAAGTATTAACCACTGGACCACCAGGGAAGTCCCTGCAGTAAAAGTTTTTTAAATGAAGGTATGTACGTTGGTTTTTAGACATAATGCTATTGCACACGTAAAACCACAGCATATCTTGGAAAAACAAAAAATTAGTATGACTCCCTTTATTAGATATTGACTTTATTGCAGTATTCTAGAACCAAACCCACATTATCTCCAAGGTGTGCCTGTATGTGTGCTTGGGGGATGAGGAAGGAGGGTGTATAAGTAGACACCAGTCAGTTATCTCCACTCTCTCTTCTCCACAGAACTGACTTCTTTCCCCACCATTACATTATAATCATTCTTACCAAGATTAGTTATAGCCTGCCGCTTCAATTCCACTAGTTTTTGTCCGGTTACCTGACTTCTCAGCTGTAACTGATACTATCAGTGTCCACCATTCAAGCAGGGTTTGAACATTAGCAGCCAAGGCACTCTCCTCTCAGTGGTCCAAGCCTCAGAACTCTTCCAAGATCCTAGATGCTGGCCGCACTCACCTTCTGTGATGGCCCACACTGTCTGTAGAATGTGCTTCTCTCTGAATAAATCCACTTCTTACCTGTCAAAAAAAAAAAAAAAAGAAAGATCCTAGATGCTCATTACATCTCAGTCTGAGCAGCTATGGATCTCTGAAGTCAGCATCCACGGTTTGCTTTCAGTACCCAGCACACATTGTGATTTAAAATATGTCAACAAACTCCTTGATATTTCCCTCTTCAAGAATGGAGATGAATTCCCTTCTTGTAGACTGAACTTAGTGATTCTTTTTTTCTTAAGGTCTTTAAAAATATATATATATCTATTTATTTAGCTGTGCTGGGTCTTGGTTGCAGCACCTGGAATCTGTTAATCTTTGTTGCGACATGCGAGATCTTTAGTTGCGTGTGGCATGAGAACTTAGTTGTGACGTGTGGGATCTAGTTCCCTAACCGGGGATGGAACCTGGAGCCCCTGTGTTGGAAGCTCAGAGTCTTAGCCATTGACCACCAGGGAAATCTCTGGACTTACTGATTCATTTCTAATGGTGTGTCACAGAAGGGACAATGAGATGAGAACACAAATATCTGAGGTTAGAACACAAAAGGCAGGGCGACTTCCTTCTTGTTCCCTTGGATCACACGCTCCGGAGGCGGCCAGCTGCCCTGTCACAAGGACAGTCAAGCAGCCCCGAGGACAGGCCGACACGGGGAGAAATGGAGGCCAACGGCCATGAGCGGGGGCCATCGTGGAAGCAGTCCTCAAACCTGCAAGGAAGTGCATCACCAGGACCACCACCCAGATAAACTACTTCCAAATTTCTGACACATACAAACTGTGAGGTTAAAATTTTGTTATTTGAAAATCACTAGTTTGGGGATAATCTATTATGCAAGAATAGATAAGAAAAAACTAGTATTACCAGGAGCCTGTATTACATCCTCTCTAACATACCAAGCAGTCTTTAATTCCTGACTAGACCCAACCAAAACAAATGTCAGTATTTTCTGAGCTAATCACTGGCTGGCGTTTTTTGGAATGATTTCTTTTTTTAATTAAAAGCTAAAGGCTTTGGACTTTTAATTATAACTATCACAATTCTAAATGGTTCAATGGCTCTGATTTAGTCTTTTAATGTATGGCTGGGAAGACAGACCATATGATATAGGTGGTTTGAACATATGTATGTTTCATGTTCTCCCTATATAACTGCCCCCCTTCCTCTCTTTGCCTCTATCTCCCTCTCCCCACTAAGTAATTCTAGCGAGGATGAGAAAGGGGCTAAGGAAATTGAGGTACACTGAAATTTAGAAACTTGACCAGCTTATATAGCTAGTAAGTAGTGGAAGCAAGATTCAAACCAGATAGTCTACTTTCAAATTCTGTGCTCCCTTATTGTGCTATGCTGCCTCTCATGTGTGTGTGATCACATTTCAAGAAATAAGTAGAAGTTCTCAAATTCACCAGTATGTTTACATACAGAGTCTACTCCTTGGCTGATATTTCCTCCCATGGTACTTAACCTGTTAATAGTTAAATTATCAACTGTCCTATGCAATGAAGATGGACATCTACACACACACACACACATGTATGAACTGGGACACCAAGGACAGCGTAGGCTTTTCTGGAGAAGAGCACCAGATGGCACACACATAAACAGTGGAATTCAAGTGAAGTATCTTTAGACTGCTTTATTATATGCAAGTATCATTCCTAGTACACAATCTACAAGTCAGTTCCTCAGAGGTATTTAGTGCAATGATAAACATATCACTTTTTACTGTGTTTACTTAAAAAGGAAAAAAAAATTAATCCAAATCACATTGGGAGATCTTTATTAATTTAAATTGACATTGTTAATTTTGTCTGCCAAGTCCTTAGTAAATATACCTTTACTTGATACAAACTTCCAGGTTCTCAATAACACAGGATCATCATGAGGACTAGCAGTTATCAAGAGTTTTGTAATGATTAAAACAATGTTCAAATAATTCATAAGTTACTTCACTGAAATACATAAAAGAATATTCTGGGGAGTGTTTGAAAGATCTGCTTATAAATAGCGACTGATATACTTAGTTAAGTATTTGGTGCTGAAGATAAACACTTCTTATATAAAACATTGTTTTAATACATTGTTCTACTGATGAAACTAGTTTATTAGATATAATACATTTCTAACACTAAAGAATAAAGTTTTATCTTCATATTTATTTTATTCATAAGACTCTTTATCAATGAAGAATGCTGTACCCAAAAATAATAAACTGGCATACTGCAATAATAAATGGGCATATTCTGTAAAAGTGAAAAAGAAAGCTGCAACAGAACAAACTAGATAACTGCCTTACACATTCTTTATACAAACAGCCCCTTTTGAATAGAAATAAACGCGGACCAAACGCTTTTAGTTTTTATGCCCAGGTGGTAATTACAAAGCTTCACACGCTGAAGAGAAAAGGAACAATAGTAATACAGAACACAGTATTTTTAACAATTATAACACATTTAACATCCTCAGTTGACCACTGGATTCTCAGATCAGATTGGCAACTGAAATTTCACATCCACCTGGGCTTGCTTGGCTAAGGTCACTATCTCAGAGAGCTTTACAACCTGAAAGGAAAAGAAAACAATCTTTGTCTCTATTTTCACCAAAACATAGAATCAGAACAATTGGTCAATGCGAAATTAACTGCATCTTCAATCCTTTTCATTTAAAACATCTGGGCTATTCTGACATTGGTATAAACCACTTCACAGTCTCAGAAGCATTTGCCACTCTGGCATGCATCCATGCTAGGTTGTTTCAGTCGTGTCCAATGGTTTGCGACCCTATGGACTGCAGCCTGCCAGGCTCCCCTATCTGTGGGATTCTCCAAGCAAGAATACTGGAGTGGGTTGCTGTGCTCTCCTCCAGGGGATCTTCCCAACCCAGGGATCGATCCCACATCTCTTACCTCTCCTGCGCTGACAGGAGGGTTCTTTACCACTAGTGCCACATGGGAAGCCCTTGCCACTCCTAGAAGGACAGTCAAATCTAACACTTCATAACCTGCATATTATAACCCACACTACATTTTATTCACATATATAAAATCAGAAGGTATTAAATGGATACATGTCTGATATATGTATATACCTCTTTTTCATTGCCCTATTTATATCTATCTTTATTTTTTTCCTCTTTTAAAACTGAATTTTAGTTGATTTACAATGTTGTGCTAGTTTCAGGTACACAGCAAAGTGATTCAGTTATTCATATATAGATTCTTTTCCAGATTCTTTTCCCTTATAGATATTGACTATAGTTCCCTGTGCTATACAGCAGGTCCTTGCTGATTATCTATTTTATATATAATAGTGGATATATGTTAATCCCAAACTCTTAATTTATTCCCCTCCCCCTCCCTTTCACCTTCGGTAACCCTACGCTTGTTTCCTATGTCTATGTCAGTTTCTCTTTTGTAAGTAAGTTCATTCGTGACATATTTTAAACTCCACATGTAAGTGGTATCATATGGTATTTGTCTTTCTCTGACTTACGTCACTTAGTATGATGACCTCTAGGTCCATGCATGTTGCTACAAATGGCATTATTTCATTCTTTTTTATGGCTGAGTAGTATTCAATTGAATGTGTGTGTGTGTGTATACATACATACATATATATATGCATCGTCTTTATCCATTTGTGTGTTGATGGACATTTAGGTTGCTTCCATGTCTTGGCTATTGTAAATTTGCTCTATGAATACAGAGGTGCATTTATCTTTTCCAATTACAGTTTTCTGCAGATATATCCAAGAGTAGGACTGCTGAATCATATGGTAGTTCTATTTTTAGTTTTTTGAGGAACCTCCATACTGTTTTCCATAGTGATTTCACCAATTTACATTCCCACCAAAAAACGGTAGTACATTTCCCTTCTCTCCACACCTTCTTCATCATTTGTTATTTATAGACATTTTAGTGATGGCCATTCTGACTGGTGTGAGGTAATACCTCATTGTAGTTTTGCATTTCTCTAATAATTAGCGATGTTGAGCATTTTTTCATGTGCATGGTAGCCATCAATCTGTATATTTTCTTTGGAGAAATGTCTATTTACATCTGCTGCCCTTAACTATCAGAGAAGGCAATGGCACCCCACTCCAGTACTCTTGCCTGGAAAACCCCATGGGCAGAGGAGCCTGGTGGGCTGCAGCCCATGGGGTCATGAAGAGTCAGCCACGACTGAGCGACTTCACTTTCACTTTTTACTTTCATGCATTGGAGAAGGAAATGGCACCCCACTCCAGTGTTCTTGCCTGGAGGATCCCAGGGATGGGGGAGCCTGGTGGCTGCCGTCTCTGGGGTCGCACAGAGTCGGAAACAACTGAAGTGACTTAGCAGCAACAGCAGCCCTTAACTATCTTTGACGACAGAAATAGTGACTGTCTTGGCTGGATACTACACAACGCAAAGCACATCTAAATAAAAGTTTGGGGAATTCCCTGGTGGTCCAGTGGTTAGGACTTATAGTTTTCACTGCCAGGGCCCAAGTTCAATCCCTGGTCAGAGAACTAAGATCTTGCAAGCCACATAGCATGGCCATAAATAAATAAATAAGAGCTGATTTTAAAAATATGTATATAATCCTAGAATGTTGGGATAGGGGCTTGAATCTAGAAGTTACTATTTTACTTTCTGTCAGTAAGTTAACAATTATCAACCTGAATTCCAATGTTCTCTCTATAAATCTATCTGAGAATATTCAGCTGGTACCATATAAAATACACAAATTAAACATATCTAAAACCAAACAACAAATTTAGCTTCTCTCCTCTCCAGCAGAATAGTTAAGAGAAAGTTTTAAAGTTAGACACCTTGAGTTCAGGTCCCACTCTGATGTTTACAACATGTGATCCTGAATAAGATTAATGTATCGAGCTTTTGTTTCTTCATCTATAAAAGTGGATATTATATCACCAAACTTATATTAAGTCAGGTAATAGTGGAAGGGGAAAAAAAGGCTTAGCATTGCATGCATAATAAATTATAAATGGTAGCAATTGCTAATATTATCACCATATTATTAATACTGTCATGACTTCCATAACCTCTTATTCACTAGAAAAACACTACAGATACAACTTAAATCAACTGTTCACTTTTATCTTTCACGGTCTATTTGATCAAGCTCCTACTGACTCTTATCCTTTCTCTCTATGTCCAAAAAGCTTTTCCTAATTCAGGCTCTCACTGCAAACAAGCATATTTTCAGAGAAAAGTTCTAACCTATTCATTCCCTTCACCTCACCTCACATCTAATTACTGAACTAGCCAGACTCCTACTATCCCTCAAGTCTATAGATTGAATTACCAGTTTACAGGAAGTATAGGAGCAAAGGAACATGTTAACGCATTACTGACCAGGGGATTTTTTGCAGAAACTAACACCTGTGACCAGCAATATGTTATGTAAGTTAATACTGAAACATTCCAGTATAGTGAAACATTATAATAGTGAAACATTCCAGAATAGTGCTCAGGTAACAATGTATTAACACACCTCTGGTCAATAAATTGTTAAATGACACCCCATAGATAAAATCATTATCTATAAAATCATTAAAATCCAGACTACAGGAGACACTACTAGCCCATCAGCCTGTTTTGTTTTCAACAAATGAACTTAAAAAGGGGGGTGGGGGATGGGCAAGGGGGAATCTATAAGGAGAAATTTAGTGATATATTAACCAATTGCAAGCATAGATTTATTTTGATCCTAAATCTAACAAAGATTATAGGCAAAATATATTTAAGAAAATCAGACATGTTCCAACACTGACTCCATTTTTTTTCATAAAATATAAACATAATACCACTATCCCATCTGAAATAACAATAATTCCTTTATATCATCAATACTTTTATCTTTTATAGGTACATGATGGTATGTATGAAATGATATAGTGTCTGGGATTTGCTTCCAAATAATCATGGGCAATGGAAGGAAGTAGGTAAAAATTAGATGAGACAAGGTTGGGCATGAGTTGGTAACTGTTTAGGATGTTGGGATATGGGATATGATAGGTATATGGGATTCAATACTCCTAGTATTTAAGTGAAACACTAATTATTAGCAGTATTAGCTGTTCACTTTAGAATCTAAGTGCCTATAAACTTTCAGACACTGCAAATTTTTCCTTCGATCAACATAACCCGTTTACCATTTTAGCAGCTTCATCCAAGTCATCACAAGCAAGGATTTTAAGTCCACTGTCCGCTATCAGTGCCTTAGCATCATCAACTCGTGTACCTGGAAATGATTTATGCAAATATAAAGGTGCTTTAAATACATACACAAAATCATTTAAAATGTTTGTCACAATATACCACAAATATAAAATTTCAACCAACTTCTGTCATTTAATACAAATGCTTCTAAACCAAAGAAAATATTGTAAAAACCTGGAGCCATCTTGTAAAATACTTTGCCTTATCACATTAATGGTAATTCAGACAAGTCTGAATTCAAGACAAAACATACCAAATAATGTATCAACTTATACCTAACAAAACTATCAACAATTTTGTCCCAATGTTAAGATTTTGTTTAACTCACATTTAAAAAATTCTCTATTATACACTCTCATTTTAAAAATATAGCTATTTAAAACTAAATTTAAATAAACCCCTTGGAATTATGAACTTTTAATAATGATCTTTTAAAAGTTTAAATAAAAGTTTAATTATGAACTTTTAACTTTTAGAGTTAGTCAAACAATTACAAGATACCTTTTACACTCACCTTGTAACCGTACCACAATAGGTATTTTAATTTCCAAATCCTTTACTGCCATGACTATACCCTGTGCAATAACGTCACACCGCATGATTCCTCCAAAAATGTTGACCAAAATAGATAGTACCTGTCAATAAAATGTTTTGGGAGATTAAAATTTTAAAGGAATGACTCTTTTTCCTTCCTTCTCAGGAGCACACTCGTATCTGGGCCTTGTGTGTGTGCTCAGTCACTTCACTGGTGTCTGACTCTCTGCAACCCTAGGACGACAGCCCACCAGATCCTCCGTCCGTGGGATTCTCCTAACAGGAATACCGGAGTGGGCAGCCGTGCCCTCCTCCAGGGCATCTTCTCCACCCAGAGACTGAACCTGTGTCTCCTGTGTCTTCTGCATCACAGGCAGATTCTCTACCACTGAGCCACTGGGGAAGCCCTACCTGTGCCTTATAGAAGTTAACCCCACAGAAACATTTTCAGACCAAACAGCCATACTCTGCATGCAGCTCTCACCACTGAAGTCTGGCAGTTCACCACCCACCAAAATTTCCTTCCCCTCGTTGGGTAATTTCAACACCTAGTTCATAGTTTTTTCTCTCCTGTTCCATATTAACAAGACCTCCCTCCCGATTCTGTTTACTTGCTTCCTATTAAGCAGAGCCATTACCCCAGGCCATGTGGTAAGACAACGTTATATGCAAGATCTCCAGCTTAGTCCTTACTATCGTTTCTTCATTCTTCCCCATCAACTCTACCACTTTCCACAAACACAAGGTCCCCCAAAGCACTCAACAAGTGTGACCACTCCTGAATACATGCCACATCCAAACCTCAGGGCTTATTTGGGTCAGCATTCTCTCATCATCACAGTCAGGCCATGCTGATTCTCCCAGTTTATCAGCCCTGTCTTCTGTTCTTCTATAGCACTACATTCATTAGCTTCAACACACTATAAAAGGCCTTGAAGGAAAAAACCATGTGTTCCAAAATCCAAGCCCAGTGTCCAATACAAAGGGACATATGTATACAGCTACTTCAATGCTATCCACATTGTCACCCCCGGCTCCTGGCCTGCTTCTAACTCCAACGCCCCAGCACAGGAACTTTTCACATGCTTTTCTCCATTCTTGCACACAGGCCTAAAAAGCCATGCTTAGAAATAGAATATGAACTCTAGTTCATATTATTGGGATTCCCTGGTGGCTCAGACAAGTAGTCAACAGTTAGGTAATTAAATAATGCTCTGCTTTTAGAGTTTTTGCCAAAGGAAACTATAGGAATATAGTTCCAATAAAATTTATTTTAAAAAGAATAATTATAAAACAAAAGAAACAAAGCATATTTTGTATCTCATTTTAGTTTAATGCTTTTTATAAAGTTGAATATGGAAAATAAGTCCACAGACTCAAAGGGAAAGAGCAATAAAATAAAAAATTGTATTAAACAATTCTAGAATCTAACACCAAGAAAAAATACAGAGCACCATCAATAACAAATATTTATTAATGACCTATGTATGCTCAACAAGTAAAACTATGTACTCTACTAATTAATCAAGTTACTTCTTACCATTCAAATCTAAAACATAGGTTCTGCCCTTACCTTTTTATCTGAAGTGATAAGTTTAAACGCTTCTGTTACTTGATGGACTGTGGCACCACCACCAACATCAAGAAAGTTGGCTGGAGTCCCTCCATGGAGTTTTATTATATCCATTGTAGCCATAGCCAAACCAGCACCATTCACTATCAAGAGAGGAAAATGATTTGTGTAAGCGACAAACATAAAGAAAATAAGATTAACCAATCCAGCTCTAACACAAGAACACGTGGTACCTAGACAGCCGATATTTCCGTCAAGGCCAATGTAGTTGAGATCTGCCTTAGCTGCATCTTTGTCCCTTTCATCTTCCTGGGTCCAGTCCTGCAGGTCAAAGATTTTCTTCTGACGATAAGCTGAATTAGAATCAAAATTGATCTTTGCATCCATACACAGCACTTTAAAGGAAAAAAAGAAAGCGATTTTAATTTCAAGATAGACCAAAAAAAAAAACTATACAATAATCAAATGTTTTTTTACTTTAGGGGAAAAACACATTTGGTTACTTACTGAAAGTATTTCAACTCATGTTCACAACTGATTCAAACTATCTCCTGAATAAGAATATGTGAGAATTTAAAACTGTCCCATTAAAGTTACTGCTTCTACATCTGTCCTAAGCAACAGATAAAGAAGAAAGAAAAACCTCAGAAGCGCATTTAATGTTCTTTTTAATTACCAAGAAAAAACAGTCCATGCTCTTAGCTAATTCCATTGCTTGGGTTCTGGGTCCCAACTCAAGGGCACTGTCACAGCAATTCTGCTTTTCCAGCACCATAAATTCCACTCCATTTTTCCATGGGCTAAATTAAACTGGCTTGCAAAAAAAGCTATCCTTTCCCCCACCTAATAAAAAGAAAGAAGAAACTCTTTTACCCGCTACCTCCTCGCTTACTCTCCTCTTCCCATACAGCACCATTCACAGAAAAAGTTATCTGTTTAAACCTGGGGTCAGCAAACTATGGCCCGTGGGCTAACAAAGGGTTTTACATTTTTATGAATAAATAGTTATCAAGAAGAAAAAAGAAAGGGTAAATGAAGGAGAAAAACAGCAGCAACTGAGACTACACATGGCCCACAAAGCCTGAAATACTTATTATCTGCCAATACCTGCGCTTAACTCACTGTACCAAGTTTTCCTCCTGCCATTCTCTTTTAAATTCACTCTCATCAGGCTTTTACCTGCAGCACTCTACCAAAACGGTCCTTACGAAGGCTAATTCTCTGACTTCATCTTTCAGTATTTTATCCCTTCCTTGCTCCAATCTAACCACAACATTCTCCTTACTCCTAAACAGACAGAGGTGAAAAGAACCAAGCAGTTTCAGCTGCTGCCCAAAACAAGAGACAAAGTTTGGAGTCAGCCAAGTTAACTAACAACAACAAAAGCCAACCATTCTTTCAGAGGAAGACAGAATTCAGCCTCCCAAAATGTCCATATAAAAATTCCTAGATCTCTTAAGAAACAGGAAAATGTAACAAATGGTAAAAAGGAAAAGCAGTCAAAAGAAACAAAACCCAAGATGACTAAAATTTTAAATTATCAGAGAACTGTGAAACAGCTTTTTTAAACATGTTTAAAACGACTTAAAGGAAAATATGTTCGTAATAAAGCACTAGGTAAGAAATATCAGCAGATAATAAAACTATGAAATGAAACATATTGAAAATCTAAACTGAAAAGTACAGTATATGAAATCACTGGTGAATGATAATATATGTTTCTTAGACTGTAATGCTTCAGATCCCTTGTATTTTCATAATCACTTACAAATTTATAAATTGTGGCATATCTATATATGACAGGATTATAAACATTAAAGTAAATGTTTTAGAAGAATATTTCAGTAAACACAAAAAGTGCTCAAGATACATCCCCCCAAAAATCTGCATATAACTTTATATAGTCAGCCCTCCATATCTGTAGCTTTGCATCCACAGATTCAACCAACTACAGACTGTGTAATACTGATGTACAGTTACTGGAAAAAAAGAAATCTGCATATAAGTGGACCCTCACAGTTCAAATGCAAGTTTTTCAATGATCAACTGTGTATCTATTTTTTTAAAATGAGGATTACATGGATTACATTACTAAGGAACCAATCCTTAGTAGGCTTCCGAGGCATACAGACTCAAGATCAAGACAGGTTCACTCAGTTGAGGGTGATTCTCCAATAAAAACAACCTGGGGTGAAATACCTAGGAAGCACATTTCCTAGGCCTGAGCTCTGTAACAGTCAGTAGAACCAGCCACTGACAACTCTGCTAACTAAGCAAGGGTGTGTGTAATACCAGTAAACAGAGCCCACGCTCAATTCATAGTGTTCAAAAGAGGGAAAGCTTTTAAGAGATGTACATATTTGGTTTTTCACCCCTATAAATCACAAATGCCAAATTAATTGCCAAAATGACTGCTAAGTCACTTGAGTCATGTCCAACTCTGTGCAACCCCATAGACGGCAGCCCACCAGGCTCCCCCGTCCCCGGGATTCTCCAGGCAAGAACACTGGAGTGGGCTGCCATTTCCTTCTCCAATGCATGAAAGTGAAAAGTGAAAGTGAAGTCGCTCAGTCGTGTCCGACTCTAGCGACCCCACGGACTTCAGCCCACCAGGCTCCTCCGTCCATGGGACTTTCCAGGCAAGAGTGCTGGAGTGGGGTGCCGTTACCAGGCCAAAATTAATTTGCTGCTCAGAGATTTCTCTCAACTGATTTGAAGTCCACAAGTAAAATAATCACTGGCGTCCTGGTGAGACTAAAATCAATCCACTCTCCTTTATTCAGCTTTCACTGAGTTTCTGCCACGTGCTGTGCTGTGCTTAGTCACTTAGTCATGTCCACTTTGCAACCCCATGGACTGTAGCCCACTGGGTTCCTTTGTCCATGTGGATTTTCCAGGCATGAATACCAGAGTGGGTTGCCATGCCCTCCTTCAGGGAATCTTCCCAACCCAGGGACTGAACCCAGGTCTCTCCACATTATAGGCAGATTCTTTATTGTCTGAGCCACCAAGGAAGCCTGAGTTTCTGCCATGACCCTTCATAAAATGAAGTACATGGTTCTGAGAAATAACTGTGCCTGAGATCACTGTTCCTGGCAGTGGGAATGGCCTGGGTTTGGTGGTGGTGTTTTTTTTTTTTTCCAAATTTGGTAACAGAGGGGCAAAGCTGTGATAAACTTATATGTATTATTAACCTTTTGTACACCATTAGAATTGAGGCCCATAAGAGATCTGAAATTCAAATAATGCAACTTCTGAGACTACAGAGAATATTCCTACGAAAAAAAAAATCCAAACTGCCCTGGCTGAAAGAATTTAAACTGTATCTAGAATTCACAACCTCTTGTTCAATGAAAATAGTTAAGAAATTACTAAGAACATTAATTTCTTTGAATTTCTAACTCAGATAAAAGAATCTGACTTGGGACTTCAGTTCTCTAGGTCCTTTGGACTTTATCACATTTGTGTCTTTATGTCTCAGGTGTGTCTTTATGCAGTTTACTATTAAAGTATTTCAGAGAATTTTAATGCTATATAATCTAATCTCACCCATGAACTTCTGATACTCCAATAGATGACTGGACATAATCTGGAGTCAGAAACAGAAAAGAGTAAATTTCCAGAATTAAGCCTAACACCTTCTTAAAAGGCTGACACTGGTATACTGTTCTGACCCATTCTGGAAATTTCTGGAGGTAAAAATTCAAACTACCTATCGGTGTGCCCATAACATTCAAAGGAACAACGGCTAGGACTAGAATGACAGCCTCAAAAGCAGAACAAGACTATGCAAACAGATAGCTAATCTCTGTCCCTCAAAACTTCCACATCCACCCTGATAGATCACAGGCTTGATGGCTGAGCTCAGTGGGTAAAGAAAATACTGTGGAATGTTTGGGAGCAGCTGAGCAAATCCCCGACTCTGAATGTTTCCTTTCACATCCAAAGGGCTCACTTAGTGTAACATCTGTGTCCTCACTGTCTCTTTACTTACTTCTTCCCAGAGGAAGGGAAGTAAATTAACTATCTAGTTAATCTAGACATTGTAAAACCAGACATGCATAATTTAGCTCAAACTTTCTTCCTTTTGGGAGTAAGCTTCCCACAGGGAACAAGCATGTCCAACTGCTATTCCCAAGGCATAGCCTATCCCTGAAAGGACTGCCCTGTTAAAGCCTCATATGTGAATAGATTTATTAAGTCTGTCTAATTGTAATTTAGCTGTCAGATCCATTTTAATTAGAACTCAGGCAGGGAAGACGGGTAGTCACTGGAAGATCTCTCAGAAACCCCAACAATGGTATGACAAGCTATTTAAGCAATTCTATTCAAATATATATGTATATTTTAATATTACCCTATGTTTTCAGAGCATTACTAGGAAAGTAAGTCTACGGTCTACAAGCTTGCCTCTTAAAATTATTCAAACAATTAAACCAGTAAAAATTAACAGGTATACTTCAATTCTGTGCAGCAGATATGTTCCAAAAGAACTGTGCACAAAGGAAATAATTCCAAATTTAGTCATTCAAAATGTCCTTAAACTACTATTTTAAGGAATACGATGATAATTTCCCCAAATGTATATACTATCTTGTCATATGGTAACTTAGAACAAAAGGAGATAATATTTCCTATTTTTTAAATATTACTTTCAAAACTCAATATGTACCTCATAAATAAAACATATCAATTTGTAGATGTTTAGAACTACCCAGAGTACACTGATCTGAAGCCTCCATTCAAAATACATAAAAGAAGGTACTATGAGAAATGTAGATGCGTTGACAGAGCCTGAGCTTGAACTCATCTGTAAAATAAACCCTTCTCCTCTCCATTCCCACTGCCTCTGTTGCCTTCTGTTTGGACTACTACTAAGCTTCTTAGCCTAAAAGACTGCTGTTGCTGTTTAGTTGAGAGGTCATGCAACCCCATGGATTTTAGCCTGTCAGGCTCCTCTGTCCATGTAATTTCCCAGGCAAGAATACTGGAGTGTATTGCCATTTCCTTCTCCAGGGGACCTTTCTGACCCAGGAATTGAACCTGACCTCCTGGCTCAATGGTAAAAAATCTGCCTGCCAATGCAGAAGACTCAGGAGATGCGGGTTCAATCCCTTGGTCAAGAAGATCCCCTGGAGAAGGAAATGGCAACCCACTCCAGTATTCTTGCCTGGGAAATCCCATGGACAGGAGAGCCTGATGGGGGGCTACACAGTCCATGGGGTCACAAAGAATTGGACTGAGCACACAGCACACACATCCTCCCACATTGGTAGGCAGATTCTTTACCACTGAGCCACCAGGGAAGTCCCAGACTAAAAGATTACCCTAACAGCTAATCCCTTACTTCTCCAATACTGCTGATAGACTCATCTCTACCCAAAATATCCCTGTCATACAACTGTGTCATATCTAAGAGTACAAGTTCTGCAGTGGACTACCTGGATTCACAGTCCAGCTCTACCATTAGCCATGTGTCCCTGGGTAAGTCACTTAAACCTCTTGATAACTCAGTTTCCTACCCTATAAAGTAAGGATAGTAATAGGACCTACCCTCACAGAACTGTAATAAACATCTAATGAACTACAGGGTTTATATTTGAAAAGCTCTTACAACAGTGCCTGGCACAAAGTATTTGCTATGTTTTTGTTTATAGAGAGAAATATTTTAAAAAAAGAAAAAACTTTACTGTAGGAAACCAAAGTATACATAAAATGTCTCTTTTGTACAGTCAAAATTCAAAACTATGTACTATGAAAGAAGAAACTGAAAACAAACCCAAACATGGGAGGGAGACAAGCTGAAACATAGTAGAGATACTTTTCAGACTAAGGAAAACAAATATAATGACAGAATTAAAATCAACAAATAAAGAACAAAATCAAAAGTCTCTGTACAGCAGCAATAAACAGTAAGAAAATACAATGGCAGAAAAAATCCTATTCAAAATAGCAACAAAAAATATATTTCTACAAATATATCTAAAAAGAAATATCTTCCAAAAGATGCCTTATTTTAAAAAATATAAATGGAAAAAAACTGTATTTCTAGTTGGAAAACCTGACTTCTAGAAATATGTCAATTTTCCCCCAACAATTTATAGGGATGATACAATTCCAATAAAATTCCAGCATGACTGGTTTTGAAACATGAAAAAAAGATTCTAAAGGTTGCCTAGCAATAGGAATTAGTAATGTGACATCCAAGTACCAAACGCAGGACTAAAGGCTTTAAGGAAGCTGAGGATTTCTAAACCACATCCAACTTTAGACTTCCACAGTGCATGTGCACATGCACCCATGGCAACACTGGTGATTCCTTGGTGAGTGTTACTCGCTTTCATACCATTTTCACTGCATTTCTTAAAATTTGTCCTTGACCCACAACAGGTTAAGTAATGTCAATCTAAAATAAATAGGTTAAGAACTGCCTCCCTTAAAAAAAAAAAAAAAAGGAAAAAAGAAAGCTTTATACAGATCAATTCTCCTATACAAATTATTAAAATTTCACTTTTAGAATGTGTTTCAGCCCTCACTCTTTAAAAAATTTAATTAATTTTAGTTTTATAAACTACCTCTATAATCACAAGAGAATTTACTCCTTTGTCTTTACACTACTTTATAAATGACCACCTAAAAATTGATTTCTACAATAACAGAACTCATTAGAAGTACAAAAGTGAAAGAGTTCTACAAATGCTGAAGGAGATTAGAAATGCCCAAAGAAATGTGAAACAAAATCTAACAAATCACAGCAAAAGAAGCAATTAATGTGAAATACCAAGAAAAACTTAGGCTACAATAAAGCAGCTTATATTTTTAGAATATCTATACAGGGAAGGGATGATAATTCAAAATCTGACTTACCTTTTAAACACATATAAAAGGAAAGCTGTCAAAGTGATAAGCTAATCTTTTTTCCCTAATATTAAAAGGATTCCAGTATCAAAATGGACGGTGGAGCCTGGTAGGCTTCAGTCCATGGGGTCGCTAAGAGTCGGACACGACTGAGCAACTTCACTTTCACTTTTCACTTTCATGCATTGGAGAAGGAAATGGCAACCCACTCCAGTGTTCCTGCCTGGAGAATCCCAGGGACAGGGGAGCCTGGTGGGCTTCCGTCTACGGGGTCGCACAGAGTCGGACACGACTGAAGTGACTTAGCAGCAGCAGCAGCAGCAGTATCAAAATATACTCTTTGTACAAAAACAATCATGTCTCTAAAGTCTGAAACCTGGGGAGATTAAAATGGCTAATTTTCCCAAACTATAACTATCCACTACCGTGCTAAATACTCTAACAAAACACTCCCCAGCAGAACTTTTTGCAAGAATGAAATTGTTCTGTGTGTGTGCTAATGCACTAACCACATGGGGCTACAGAGTACCTGAAATGTAACTAGTGCAACTGAGAAATAGTTTAATCTTATACCATTTCAATTCATTTTAACTGCCACATGTGACTGTTAGCTGCCATACAGTACAGCTTTAATCCCTCTGTGTGTAAATATATAAAGTGTTCGTTTAATGTGTCTCTTTGTTCACATTCACTCTTTTCAAACGTTCACATTCACTCTTTTCATTATAAAACAAGTTTCTACATAGCAATGAGTTCACTTCCTTATGAGTTCAATTCCTCAGTGAAGCATATGATAGGGGCTAAACAGATAATCAATGTCTGATGAAAGAAGATACTTTACCAGCTCCATCTGAATCCTCTACCATTGGATTTATTTCTACCATGGTTGCATCGTATTTCAGAAAAAGGTCATAAAGCTTGATCATGTTTTCTGCTGCAGAATCCACAATACTGGCTGGAAATCCCATCTTCTGTGCAAGCTGAAAGCAATATGTCTCTTTGTTACAAGAATGCTGCATAACATCCAATCAACATTAAATTGTTGCAAATAAATAACCTTGTAGTTTATCATTTAAATAATAAGCATGAATCATTTATGATCAAATATTAATTATTATCAATAAATGGTTAAACAAAACTATGCAAAATCCTCACAAAGCAGGTAATATGCCCATTTTACAAAGAAAGAGATTCCGAGAGGTCAAATGACTTGCCATTCACCTCAATTTCTGTTCTCATGTTTATCCCATACCCTCCATACTGCCACTGAGTCTTATAGCCAACCTAAACTGAAAAAAGAGGCTAATATTTTATTAAAACTACATAGAAAAGGTAGACTACTAATCCCACTGGTCTAAAAACAATGGCCAAAATACTAACCCTATTTTACCTTTTAGGTAATTTATGAAGAGTGTCTACATTCAGTAAAATGACTAGTAAAATGAGTATCATCCTATTCATTCAAAAATCTACTGCTGCTGCTGCTAAGTTGCGTAAGTCATGTCCAACTCTGTGTGTCCCCACAGACGGCAGCCCACCAGGCCCCCCCGTCCCTGGGATTCTCCAGGCAAGAACACTGAAGTGGGTTGCCATTTCCTTCTCCAATGCATGAAAGTGAAAAGTGAAAGTGAAGTCGCTCAGTCATGTTCAACTCTTCGCGACCCCAAGGACTGCAGCCCACCAGGCTCCTCCATCCATGGGATTTTCTAGGCAAGAGTACTGAGCACCTAATAAATGCTAGATTCAAAAGATACCTTAAACTTAAACTTCCCTGGTGCCTCGGCTAGTAAAGAATCTACCTGCAATATGGGAGACCTGGGTTCAATCCCTGAATTGGGAAGATCCCCTGGAGAAGGGAAAGATTACCCACTCCAGTATTATGGCCTGGAGAATTCCATGGACTATATATAATCCATGGGGTCACAAAGAGTCAGACATGACTGAGCGACTTTCACTTTCAAGCTTCCAATCTAGTAGAAGAGTTCACAGTCTTGAGCAAAGATTTCTTGCTATATACCTGAAGAGCTTTTTAAAAAAATACATACACCAAGGTCTCAACCCAGAGGCTATGGTTCACAAGTTCTATAGGTGATCAAAAATCTATAATTTTTTAAAGTTTTATAAGCAATTTTGAACCTACAGAAGAAGCTACATGTATGGAAGTTACATGTCTCTTTTTTTAATCCTAACTGCCACAGCTGCTCAGGAACCCTCTGGAGGAGTTTTCTCCTGTTTTCCAATTGTTATCTAATACTACAATACATTTAACTTTAACAATAGAAAATATTAAATTCTTTGAAAGTGAATGTGATTTCTATAAGAATTCAAATGCAAACAATTAAATACAAATAAAGTGGATGATCTAATTGAGAAATGCCATTTGGGGTTAAGACATTTCAAAAAAAAGAATAAGAAGAATTAAAAGTACCATTTCATTTAGAAATTTTTCAGAAGTCACAATCTACTGTTTTAAATTTAAACATCTGAGAATTGCAAAAGAATTCTGATCAGCCCAGTATGACATCAGTTTGTCTCGCATTATACTGAGTAGTATTTCCGTTCATCCATCACTCAAAAAGCTACAAACTTAGTACATTCTTCCTTCAAATACTGTTGTAAATCAAGTGTTTTCTCTCTCATCTAAATTCAAGACTCTAGTTACCACTCTCATATAACTATCTAATGAGTCAAATCTCTGTCCCCTTTAAACATTTATACCACTCACTTGCCTAAATGACTTGCTTCACGCTTTATCAGGGAGGTCTCTGTATCAGTCAAAATTCCTGCTCTACTGTACTTCAATACCATTAGCTTCGTTTGACAGTTTCCTGATAAGAGATGTTAATTTCATTCAAACTTTAATACTCAAACTTCTTTTTAAGATGGGTCACTTATTTTTTATATATAAACAATTTAATAGCAATATTACAAACATTACCAAGCAACTCTCACACACCATAATTAACTTCATACTTAAGTTTTTGTCTTGGAGAGCTCTTTTTGAGGGGGGAATGTAATGAGAGGCAGAGGCACACAAGAAGGATGGTACAGAAAACTAGTGAAATTGCAGGCAAAATGTACTGTGCATGTGAATACACTGAGAGAAAGCCCACAGCTTTAATCAGCATCTTTAAAGCACCCATAAGACCCCCAAAATAAAATCACTGATCTATCAATACGGGTATATGAGACAGTGTCCCTACCATTCCATACAGTGTTTAGGCAATAAAGGGGGGACAGGAACACATTAAATGCCACCATGCAGATGTAAAATCCAGAGTATGAAAAACAAAGTATCACTCCAGATTCTTCAACAAATGAAAGAAAATGGATGAAGAAAGTGAAGAAAAGGAAACCTATAAGCTATTAACAGAAGGAGACCTATGAGACCTATTAACCAACTGCAATGAAGGAACTTATGTGGATCCCAACTCAAACAGATTCTAAAAGAAAAAAAAACATGAGACAACTAGGGAACGGGAATGACTGGGTAAGTGAAGATACTGATTTTACTAGGTATGGCTATGGTACGTATAGTGGCTCTTTTAAAAGAATCCTTATCTTTTAAAAATACATATTAAAATATTTATGGAGGATATGAAGTAAAATGCTGTACATACTTCTAAAAAGTTTCCATTTCAAACAAGATTTAACATACCTGACACTCAAAAAAAATGTTTTCAGAAGTTTTATCAAGCACTTCACTTACATAAAGTTAATTCTCTTTAAGTGTTGCAATAATCCAATTAAAAGCTAGAAATGTTTCAAAACACAACATACCCGGACAGCTTGTTCCTTTTTGATGCCTTCTACGATATCGATAGGCTCTTTAACTATGGCCTCGGGAGTCTCAGCAGCAACATCTTCAATGTTGACACCACCGTGAGAACTTCCTATTAATACAGGACCCTAGCAGGAAGGGAAACAGAAAAAACATCTAGATTTTATTTTGGACCCATCAATAAAATCTTAAAATCTATTCATGCATACTATTAAACTTATACATCTGTCACTTCCCACTATTTTTTAACCCCCTTGAGAATTTGTCCTTGCATCTCCTACACTGTTCTTCTAAACATTCAACTGAAATAATGGAAAAGGAGGAGGAAGACACTGTCTTACCAGTGAGGGGAAAAGGATTAAAAATATATACAAAATGTATACCAAACAATATAAATATACACGTATATGTGAAATATAACCTCTACATTTCTCACAAGAACTGAAGGTTCATTAAAGTATTGTTTAAAGAACATTTAAAAAAATAATAGAAACAGTTGACTGGTACTTAAAAGGGAAAATCTAATGAACAAATGTTCAGATTTATAATCTCTAGGCTACTGGAGGTCAGTGAAAAAGAAAGCTGCTGCTACTGCTGCTAAGTCACTTCAGTCGTGTCCGACTCTGTGCAACCCCACAGACGGCAGCCCACCAGGCTCCGCCATCCCTGGGATTCTCCAAGCAAGAACACTGGAGTGGGTTGCCATTGCCTTCTCTGAAAAAGAAAGCTATCTGCCTTCAAAGAAGAGCTCCAGCTATTATCGTGAATATAATGAGACATAAATACTAATCAATTAAGTTAACTTTTAAGTCTCCTAAGCATCACTACGAACAAAGCTAGTGGAGGTGATGGAATTCCAGCTGAGCTATTTCAAATCCTGAAAGATGATGCCGTGAAAGTGCTGCACTCAATATGCCAGCAAATTTGGGAAACTCAGCAGTGGCCACAGGACTGGAAAAGGTCAGTTTTCATTCCAATCCCAAAGAAAAGCAATGCCAAAGAATGCTCAAACTACCACACAATTGCACTCATCTCACACGCTAGTAATGTAATGCTCAAAATTCTCCAAGCCAGGATTCAGCAATACGTGAACTGTGAACTTCCTGATGTTCAAGCTGGTTTTAGAAAAGGCAGAGGAACCAGAGATCAAATTGCCAACATCTGCTGGATCATGGAAAAAGCAAGAGAGTTCCAGAAAAACATCTATTTCTGCTTTATTGACTATGCCAAAGCCTTTGACTGTGTGGATCACAATAAACTGTGGAAAATTCTGAAAGAGATGGGCATACCAGACCATCTGACCTGCCTCTTGAGAAATCTGTATGCAGGTCAGGAAGCAACAGTTAGAACTGGACATGGAACAACAGACTGGTTCCAAACAGGAAAAGGAGTACGTCAAGGCTGTATATTGTCACCCTGCTCCTTTAATTTATATGCAGAGTACATCATGAGAAACGCTGGACTGGAAGAAGCACAAGCTGGAATCAAGATTGCCGGGAGAAATATCAATAACCTCAGATATGCATATGACACCACCCTTATGGCAGAAACTAAAGAGGAACTAAGAAGCCTCTTGATGAAAGTGAAAATGGAGAGTGAAAAAGTTGGCTTAAAGCTCAACATTCAGAAAGCTAAGATCATGGCATCCGGTCCCATCACTTCATGGGAAATAGATGGGGAAACAGTGGAAACAGTGTCAGACTTTATTTTTTGGGCTCCAAAATCACTGCAGATGGTGACTGTAGCCATGAAATTAAAAGACGCTTACTCCTTGGAAGGAAAGTTATGACCAACCTAGATAGCATATGCAAAAGCAGAGACATTACTTTGCCAACAAAGGTCCGTGTAAGTCAAGGCTATGGTTTTTCCTGTGGTCATGTGTGGATGTGAGAGTTGGACTGTGAAGAAGGCTGAGGGCCGAAGAATTGATGCTTTTGAAGTGTGGTGTTGGAGAAGACTCTTGAGAGTCCCTTGGACTGCAAGGAGATCCAACCAGTCCCTTCTGAAGGAGATCAGCCCTGGGATTTCTTTGGAAGGAATGATGCTAAAGCTGAAACTCCAGTACTTTGGCCACCTCATGTGAAGAGTTGACTCATTGGAAAAGACACTGATGCTGGGAGGGATTGGGGGCAGGAGGAGAAGTGGACGACAGAGGATGAAATGCTTGGATGGCATCACTGACTGAGTCTGAGTGACTCATGTGACTCTGGGAGTTGGTGATGGACAGAGAGGCCTGGCGTGCTGTGATTCATGGGGTCGCAAAGAGTCGGACACGACTGAGCGACTGAACTGAACTGAAGATCAGTTAAGGAAAAAACCTTGAAGCAAAATTATCTAACAGATTTGCCAATCTATGCACAAAACTGGAAATAATCTTAATATGCAAAAATAGGAAACGGTAAAAAACATTCTACTGAAGATTATTTAATGCTTCTGGAACGGAAAATGATTCAGTAGTATAATATGGAGAAAAAAAGGTACAAAACCCTTGATTCTATACTCAAATTTTTTTTAACATAAAGTGTGTTTAAATGTGCACCCTCCCACTATTCACAGACACACAAAAAAGATAAGAAGTAAAACATTAAATAAGACTTCTATTATTTTACTTTGTTGTGTCACTATTTGGCGATGAGCAACAACATTTTCTGAAGAAAAAAAAAAAATAACTTCTACAGTGAATATACGATTCTTAATTCAGGAAAGAAAAAAAAAAACCTAAAGACTAATTTCACTCTTCTACCCCAGCATCTAAATGTTTCAGTAACAAATTCATTTCAAGATATAAAGTAAAGAAATAATATTATTGAGTTGGCCAAAATCTTCATCCGGTTTTTTAAGTAAAAATAAAAGCCACATTTTGGAGAAGGCAATGGCACCCCACTGCAGTACTCTTGCCGGAAAATCCCATGGATGGAGGAGCCTGGTGGGCTACAGTCCATGGGGTCGCAAAGAGTCAGACACGACTGAGCGACTTCACTTTCACTTTTCACTTTCTTGCATTGGAGAAGGAAATGGCAACCCACTCCAGTGTTCTTGCCTGGAGAATCCCAGGGACGGTGGAGCCTGGTGGGCTGCCATCTATGGGGTCACACAGAGTCGGACACAACTGATGCGACTTAGCAGCAGCAGCAGCAAAAGGCATAATTGATCTCTATCAACTTCAACTGGTCTACTCGACCGAGCAGCATTGTCCAATGAAAAACATCCAGCACAAAACTTCACAAACCAATTCTGACAAATTCACTCAGTCACAGCACCTTATGCATACACTGCACAAGTCTTTTTTGTGTATTTCAGTTGCATTTTTACTTTCTTGAAACAATAAAACACAATATGCCAAAAACACTGCTTTTTTCTTCCATCTTCAATATTAAAATGGCTATACAAAAATTCACCAATTGTGATGTCCTGTTTTTTTTAAAGCTCACTGATCTGACAGCTGTCACAACACAAATCTAACAAAAGTGTTTCAAATGAAATTAAAAACAACTAAGCACTACTATAGCTGTCTTAATGGTAAAAACTGAATGAACCTTTTGGCCAAACCAAAACATTCAGTACTGTTTGGAAAACAATACAGTGTTTCAAATCCTCAAAATACAGCAATAGCCAAAGAGATGAGGCTGGGAGTATTTATTTATTTTTTTTTTTTAAAGAGAGTTATTATACTTAGGCAAAAAAAGATTTTTAAAAAGTATCAGTCTTCAAGGAAAAAAAACTGTGTGGTAGAGGAATAAGGGTGGGTGGAAGATTTATATTTCCCTGTACATCTTTGTACCTTTTAAATGTAATATTACATGACTAGATTTCAATATTGTTGTTACTGTTCAGTGGCTAAGTTGTGTCCAACTCTTTGTGACCCCATGGACTGTAGCATGCCAGGCTTCCCTGTTTTCACTATCTCCAGGAGGCTGCTCAAGCTCATGTCTACTGAGTTGATGATGCCATCCAACCATCTCATTCCTTGTCATCCCCTTCTCCTCATGCCCTCAATCTTATCCAGCATCAAGGTCTTTTCCAATAAATCGGTTCATTGCATCAGGTGTCCAAAGTACTGGAGCTTCAGCTTCAGCATCAGTCCTTCCAATGAATATCCAGGGTTGATTTCCTTCAGGACTGACTGGTTTGATCTCCTTGCTGTGCAAAGGACTCGCAAGAGTCTTCTCCAACACCACAATTCAAAAGCATCAATTCTTCTGCGCTCAGCCTTCTTTATAGTCCAATTCTCACATCCATACATGAATACTGGAAAAACCACAGCTTTGACTATATGGACCTTTGTCGGAAAAGTGATGTCTCTGCTTTTCAATACACTCTCTAGGTTTGTCATTGCTTTTCTTCCAAGGAGCAAGAGTCTTAATTTCACGGCTGCAGTCACCATCCATAGTGTTTTGCAGCCCAAGAAAATAAAGTCTGTCACTGTTTTCATTTTCCCCCCTTTATTTGCCATGAAGTGATGGGACCAGATCTTAGGTATGATACACATAAAAGCAGTTGAAGACAGTAAATTTCATATTCTATGTTTCTGACCACAACTTTAAAAAATGACAGCTCTAGACCACAAGTTCAGTGAGCTTCTGAGGTTGCACAATACTCTGCATGTTGTCACATATCAGTATGTAAGGAAGGGGACACAACCCTGAAGCAAATGAAAACTTTATGTGTGGGACTCTCCCAGACCGCACCCTGTGCATTTCCATTTCGCTGGTTCTGGCTTTTATCCTTTGGCTATAATAAAACTGTAATCACAAATACAGTATTTTCCTAAGGTCTGTGAGTCATTCTAGCAAATTATGAACCTGAGGGATACTAGGAATCCCTAAATTTGTTGCCAGTTAGTCAGAAGTGAGGGTGACCTGGGGACGCTAAACTTGCAACTGATATCTGAACTGAGGGCAGTCATGCAGAGGAATGTGCCCTGAACCTGTGAAGTCTGGCTCAACTCTGGGTATCCTGGTGTCAGAACTCACTGCAACACACACACACACACACACAATTTAACATAAGAATTCACTGTTGCTTTCTGAAACTAAAGAAGAAAACAGACGCAAGCCCAAGTAAAGGGAAATGTTTGAAATTAAAAGTATAATTTTTACTTTCTCTACTGTCAGGAAGCATTTAACAGGAGGCTTCCTGTGTGCTGTTTTGGATCTGTCAGGAATTCTGTTCCTTATTAATTCCTGAATATTCAGGAATTAAGAGGAGAGGCAAGCCTCTCCCAGAGACTGAGGAATCCAGGCATTTCTTTCCTTAGTTTTTCTATACGGTGATAAGTACCCTCTTCCTTCTTGTGAACCATATGGTAAAAGTGATTATTTACAACTCTCTATTATGGATCGCCTATGTTTTGTAAGTCTGGAATGTTAATCTTTATCTTTGCTGAGAATAACTACAGTATACATGCCCACACCATGTTGATTAAAACCCCTCTGCTCCATCAGAGCTCTGGTCCCCGTGTCTTGCTTTCTCTTTCTCCTTCTCTTTCTCTCTCTCTCTCTCCCTCCCTCTTTCTCTCTCAGGCTATTTCTTTGGAGCACAGAGGCTCTCTGAGTTCACTTTCCTGCCCGGGCTTCTAAGACCCACTCGAGAAGGTGCTCTGTGCCTTCACCCCATCAAGAGGGCGCCTGAGGCCTCCATGAACAGAGCAAGGCTGGTGCCAGGGACTTTACTGGCTTTCTGTGTAAACCAAGGAATATCAGCCTCTTTCTCTCTTCTTTACTTTCTTATCGGTCCACTCTGGACCACCAGGTTCCGGTCCATTAAAGGACCTCAGCAAGTGGCGCCCAGAACAGGGACTTGGTACACGTATGCACATTCGGACGGAGTGACCCCAGGGCCTATTGAGGCCGGTAAGTATTAAGACATGGGTAAAACGGCTGGAAAGCCCCATCACTTTTCTACTTTACTTCATCACTTATTTAAAGTTCAGGGACTTAATGAAAGGTATGCTGATTTTTTAGCTAGATTACAAACTGCTATTTCCCATACTGTAATTAGAGAAGCAGCCAAAAGGCAACTAGAGAAATTACTTGCTTATGAAAATGCAAATCAGGAATGTCAAAAAGCTATAGCTCCAATTCATGAGACAGGGACTATTATTGATTATTTGAAGGCTTGTCGCAATCTAGGATTAGAAATTCAAAAGATGCAAATGGTAGCTGAAACAATAGCTGCTGCCTTAAGAAAGGGAAATAAAGGATGCTTTACATGTGGAAATAAGAACCATTTAAAAAGGGACGGCCCTAAGAAAGCTTAAAAAAAAAGAAAAAAATATGAAAAAATATAAAAATAAAAAACCTCCAAAAATCTGCCCTCACTGCCATAGAGAAATGCATTGGGCCAAAGATTGTAAGTCTAAATTTGACACTGAAAGAAAACCTATTCCAGGAAACTCCAAGCAGAGGACCCCCCAGGTCCCCTTCAACAAAAACCTGGGGCAAATTCCATCTTTTCTCTCAAACCCTCAACATCCGGCAGTGCTGCCCTCGATATACCAGCTTTGTTTTTAGATAATATGAAGTTAATGAGCTCTATTTAAATTCAAATTCACGTGAACTGAAAAATATTAAATATAATGTTTATTTAAATATAAATATAATATAAATATAATTGTTTGCTAATCTAATTAAGACATGTCTTAAGTCATCAACATTATATAGTACTTTTATTATGCCTAGGTTTAAGGTAAACTAAATTTGTCAACAAAAAGGTAACTCTTTATATATATATATAAATATATATATATATATATATATAAACGAGATGAAAACTTTTAGATAAACTCTACTAAAAAAAATTATATTTTAATAGAATAATCTATTATTATAATCTATTATTATAATAATCTCTTTAGTTCAGTTGCTCAGTTGTGTCCAACTCTTTGTGACCCCATGAATCGCAGCATGCCAGGCCTCCCAGTCCATCACCAACTCCTGGAGTTCACTCAAACTCACGTCCATCCAGTCGGTGATGCCATCCAGCTATCTCATCCTCTGTCGTCCCCTTCTCCTCTTGCCCCCAATCCCTCCCAGCATCAGAGTCTTTTCCAATGAGTCAACTCTCCGCATGAGGTGGCCAAAGTACTAGAGTTTCAGCTTTAGCATCATTCCTTCCAAAGAAATCCCAGGGCTGATCTCCTTCTGAATGGACTGGTTGGATCTCCTCGCAGTCCAAGGGACTCTCAAGAGTCTTCTCCAACACCACAGTTCAAAAGCATCAATTCTTCAGTGCTCAGCTTTCTTCACAGTCCAACTCTCACATCCATACATGACTACTGGAAAAACCGTAGCCTTGACTAGACAGACCTTTGTTGGCAAAGTAATGTCTCTGCTTTTGAATATGCTATCTAGGTTGGTCATAACTTTCCTTCCAAGGACTAAGCATCTTTTAATTTCATGGCTGCAATCACCATCTGCAGTGATTTTGAAGCCCAAAAAAATAATCTCTTAAGACTGGGATAACTTAAATTTCTAGAGTTGTACTAAACTAAATAATAAAAGTTTATTAAATAACTAGGTCATTTCCAAATAAAATAAGATTTTAAAACATTAATTACTGAACATTAACTTCCTCTTACAAAAAGTTTTTCTTACAGAAAAATGAAAGAGATTTTAAACTATTAATAAATATATAATGTATTATATATAAATATATTTTATATACTAAATATATATAATATAATAAATATATTCACCAATCTATAAAATGCTAATATATGACACTTCATAGTTGCTAAGGAAAAGCTAGATATATGCTTTTAATAAAAAGATATAAGATATGGCAAACTCAGATATACATTCCACATTTTTCCTGGGGGCCACTGCTCATTTAACAAACAATATAATTATTAAAATAACTTGGAAGTATGACAAGCCTATTTGGACAGAGCAGTGGCCCCTCATGAAAGAGAAATTACAGGCAGCTAAGGAACTTATAGATACACAACTAGAATTAAAGCATATTGAGGAATCTTGTTCTCCTTGGAACTCTCCTATTTTTGTTATAAAAAAGAAATCTAACAAATGGCGTCTCTTAACAGACCTCTACCCATCACACAAGGTATTAAGCTTTTATTTGGGCCACACCTCTTCGTGGTGAGGCTATACAACATGTTATAACTCACTTATTAGCTTGTTTTGCTGTAATGGGAACTCCTAGTTCTATAAAAATAGACAATGGCCCTCCCTGTATTTCTGGACACTTTAAACAATTTTTACAATCTTCTTCTGTTAAACATATTACAGGTATTGCTTATAATCCACAGGTACAAGGTATAGGCAAACGAGCACATCACACACTAAAACTGCAAATAAAAAAATTTAAAAAGGGGGAATACACAGGAACCATATGGTAAAAGTGATTATTTACAACTCTCTGTCTCTTTATTATGGATCGCCTATGTTTTATAAGTCTGGAATTTTAATCTTTATCTTTGCTGAGAATAACTACAGTATATATGCCCACACCATGTTGATTAAAACACCTCTGCTCCATTAGAGCTTTGGTCCCCGTGTCTGTCTTTCTCTCTCTCTCTCAGGCTATTTCTTTGGAGCGCAGAGGCTCTCTGAGTTCACTTTCCTGCCCAAGCTTCTAAAACCCTCTTGAGAAGGTGCTCTGCACATTCACCCCATTGAGAGGGCGCCTGAGGCCTCTGTAAAGAGAGCAAGCCCCATGCCAGGGGCTTTATTGGCTTTCTGCGTAAACCAAATAATATCAGCCTCTTTCTCTCTACTTTCTTTTCGGTCGACTTCGGACCACCAGGTTCCGGTCCATTAAAGGACCTCAACACTCTACAAACTTCAAATGAAAAGGTATTCTTCATTTCCTCCCTAGAAAGGCAATTCATAATTATAAGCTTTTACAGAGATCTAAAGAGAGAGGAAAAAATTCAGATTTAAGAGTCTATCTACTACTGTCCTCCTACTGAAGTATAATATAGATGAATTAATCTACAGATTAATATTATTTTATTCAAAAGAAGAGGTAGAATAAATAAACTTTTAGAGTTTATTTGAACATTTTATTTTAGTTTTACAGTCCTTTTCTTCTCATATCTACTAATAAGAGAAGTGAAGAGCCACATAAAATGCAGCGCTACTGGGGGAAAATAGTTAATATTAAATTCTCACTAAAGTAATGATTAGATCTCTAAGAGTTGGCTATAAGTTAGAGAAAAATCTAAAAAAATACAGAAGAAATTAAATATAGAAACTGAACTGCTTATAAACTGAACTGAAAGTGAACTGCTCTTTGTACTAATTCCCTGACTAGAAAGAAACCCTCAAATTTGTAGTCAACTGTTCAGAAGAAAGCTTACATAGGAAAATAAGAAAGAGATCTGTTAAAACAATGGCTGTAGTTTTGCATATGGTCATGCCTGTTGAATGAATTGGTAGTTCAAATAATCTGCATTTCAACTCTGAAATTTCAGTGATAAACTTTCAGAACAGTAAGTTTTAGCAAAGAATTATAATTTCAAATAAATTAATAATGCTATTTTCACATTCTTAGCCTAAATTTCTCTTTTCTTGTCAGTCTTACGAAAGGTTTTGCC
This sequence comes from Bos taurus, assembly GCF_002263795.3. NCBI lineage: Eukaryota > Metazoa > Chordata > Mammalia > Artiodactyla > Bovidae > Bos > Bos taurus. The sequence continues at coordinate 17,836,092 of NC_037339.1, forward strand.
CTAAAATGGAACTGAATTTAAAATTATATGACAAAGAAGCCACTTCATATATCTCTTTTTAAAGAAATAAAAGTATGGAAAATAAAATTTGGAATTCTTGCAGCACATTTTATATCTAATCCAAGAAAGTAAAAAAAAAAAAAAAAACTGACAGAGTTAAATGTACCATTCATTTACAGCAGCCTGCAATGTTTTACTAGAAAAATTAAGTAGCAAATATGATTTGTTAAATTAGATTTGTCTCAGCCCAAAAGTACCCAATGGGTACTAGGCAAATGTTAAGAAATTTTAAAGTGCCAAAATACTGAAGAGGAACTTAAAATCAATTTTGGGGGGCACATCAACCCTATGGTACATATCTGCTCAGGCTTCCTTATGTGATACACACTGAAGAAGACCAGTAGAGTTTATGATTCATCTCCTAAAAACAGATAAGCAACCAAATCAATTTTTAAAAAGCTATTAACTCAGAAGCATTTGACTTTAATTCAATCAAAATGTGCTTTTCTTTTTAATTTAAATGGCTGACTTATTTTTTGTTGTTTAATAAGCAACTGTCCACAGGGATTCCCAAAATAGTTCACTGTACCCCCAAAAGTAACACCAACCAACTCCACATTGGTCTAACATGATAGTATCAAACTACATTATAATGTCTTTGGCTGAATGGTTCAACTAGTACTACTGAATTTTCAGCATGAATTACTACAACTATGTATACTTGTACAAATGAAATAAAAACAGTTTTCCTTAATAAGACTCTGAGTTCTCTGAAAATTCAAGTTCTTAAAATGAATTCAAATTTGATCATTTTCTCTATTGCTTTAACATATCTTTAATAAAACATATTCACAGTGTTATAGCTGTATCTTTAAAACACATTCAGTTTGCTACATTTATTCCCATAAAAATGAGCTACTCTGAATGTGCAATATAACAGGACTCATTATTTCAAACTGTTTAGGCACATGTATCCTGTTCCTGGCTATAACAAAAAGTAAAAACATAATAACTAACAGAATGATAGATGTTGATATATAACATCACTGAAAAGGAAAAGAAAATGTAGAAAAACATAAATGAATTTGTAAAAACATAATTTTTATAAATGTTTGTAATATACAAGATTACTGTCATGGGATTTCTAAGGCAACTTACAAAAGCAAATTCTATCACATGAAGAAACCTAGAGGTAAAGACATCACTTCCAAACAAAACAATGCTTTTTATCTTATATCCTGAGCGGGTTTTTACTACCATCTAGTGTTATACCTTAAGAAATACTTTCTTATAAAAATTAAAAGTTACAAAAGACATTTTATAATATCATTCAAAAATTATTAGAAGACTTAATTAAATGTTAAAAAAAAAACACAGTATGGAAAACAGCTATTTTTTTAAAAGACATTTTATATAAGAAAATAGTTTCATGACTCTTAAAATTTATGTCATATTACCAATTATATAATTTAGTGATGTTCTACATCAAATCTTGACCAGGGCTACCAAATATGAACCCAGTCTTCAAAAGACAAGGTAGTTAGCACACAGATTCAGCTCATAAAACTTAACCAATGCACTCAGAAAGCCAGATAATTATACTATAAAATGACTCAACACCCTCTCCAAGCACAGGATCTACGCAAGAAATTTCTCTTCCCATGATGCCTTAAATTCATTGCTAGCATATTAAGTTCCACAAAGAAAGCAAGGCAGAATAAGGTTATGTTTTTTAGAAGCATACTGTTTGCTACTGAATGTCTTCCTTGAACTTATCCAGTAGCAGGTCATCATGAAACAAACCTCAAAGTATAAAAATACCAAAAAGCTGAAAAAGACAAAGATGAAGCCAGGGGTACACATTCTCTTAGTGGATACAGAGACTTTCTCTTTGGTTAGACTATTTTACTGTGCTAGAAGTTATTTTCTCAGTTTATGGAATCTAAAGGTGAATCAGAGATGATTTAAGCTGCTCTTATCAAATTAACAATTTAGAAATTCTGTGGGTTTTATTTCAGCATGGTTTTACCTACAATTTTTATTACAAGATTCTATTAAGTTTTACGGCATTAATCATGTTGTTTTTTTAAACAAAAACATTGTTCTCCTGACATACACAAATAGATTATGGACCATACCTTTTTAATCTTTCCCATACAAATAGAAATAATGATCAACTTTTGAAACTGAATGTAATAAGATCATCCTAAATGTATCATGTCTACAATTACTCACTTGAAATGACCTTTCCATTGTGATTGCAAAGTAGTATTCTCTCCTGGGATATCTTCGTTCACAAACCAATACTTGATTGCATATCCTGCCCTTTTCTCCTGTTTGCTTGGTAAACAACTTTTTCCCAATCATTTGTGAGGAAACAGCTTTTGCTTCTTCTGGACTAAAATAAGAAAAAGAACTCAAACTCTTTTCTCCTCCAAGTGAGATAAATATAAGCACATGACAGCCAAAACCTTATCTCGCCTACTACTTATCAATTCAATAAGGGCATCTTTTATAATATTCATTATTTCTTTAATAGTGATGATTTAAAAAAAAAAAACTTACGAGAAAACTATCTTCACTCCTCCTTTGAGGCCACTTTCAAATGTTCCTTTTCCTCTGCCACCAGCCAAAACTTGCGCCTTTATCACAACATCTTTTGAACCTAGAAGAAAAACACTTCTATTAGATACGAAGCATGGAGCAGCACACAACACACAATACTTTGCTATTAAACATACATATTTAGCAACCTTACTAAACGTAGTAAATTAAAGATCCATTTACCCACAATGTTGAAAAATGAGGCACTCCATGTACATAGATTTTCTAGATTAGGACACTAAAACATTCACCACCTAAAGATTCACAAACTTAAAAAAATCAGCCACTCATTAAACCATTTCTTAAGCATACTGAAAACAAGTTTACCTTTATCTGGTACTTTAAATATTAATTACTCTGCAAGGTACTAAATTTACAAAATTGAGAGTCAAATACCTTCCTAACAGTTTCCTCCCTCCCTGCTGCTACTGCTGCTAAGTAGCTTCAGTCGTGTCCGACTCTGTGAGACCCCCTAGACGGCAGCCCACCAGGCTCCCCCATCCCTGGGATACTCCAGGCATGAACACTGGAGTGGGTTGCCATTTCCTCCTCCAATGCATGAAAGTGAAAAGTCAAAGTGAAGTCGCTTAGTCGTGTCCGACTCTTAGCGACCCCATGGACTGCAGCCTACCAGGCTCCTCCGCCCATGGGATTTTCCAGGCAAGAGTACTGGAGTTGGGTGCCATTGCCTTCTCCATCCTCCCTCCCTATTGATATGTAACCTTGCTATCCTATGAAACTTTGAGGTATAAATGCTGCTTTGAGTAGAAATGTACCATGAGTTTGAGGGCAAGTTCCACTACTGATACCAGCTCACATCATCCCACTGACACTCTCCAGCTGTACTGTTGTGAGGGAGGTGACAGGAATTAAGGCATGTTAACCCAAAGATTCCAGAATGTTATGCTTCCAAGTCTTTAAGACATTTTTTTCAGCAAATAATTGAATTTTTCTTCTTTAACAGGTAAACTGATCTCTTTTCTTTCCTTTTCTAACATGATGAAGAAAATTATCAAACTAGCTATTTAGCTTAGGTACTACTCTTCATGATTCAGAGCAACACTTTTTAGAGGTGCATTCTGTCTCCCAAGACAGGTAGAATTTCAGAGCCTTCTCATTTCACGTCTCAGAGTATTTTGCCCATACTCAGGTGGTGCAGTGTTACCGCCTGAATCTGCAGAATCCACCTGCCAGTGCAGAAGACAAGGGTTTGATCCCTGGGTGGGGAAGAGCCCCTGGAGGAAGAAATGGCAACCACTCCAGTATTCTCGCCTGGAAAAATCCACGGACAGAGGAACCCAGTGGGCTACAGTCCATAGGGTCTCAAAGTCATGACTGAGCACAGATGCATGCTCAGTTACACTGTTAAACTGTTACAGCAGTGTAACATCACTATTACATTACAAAAAACAATTACCCTTTGAGGTCAGGATTAAGGACATTGTTATATTATTTGTTGTATCCTCAGCAGGAAGAGGTCCCTGGGAAGTAACGACCACTCCATAAATGTGTATCTGAATAGGCTAAAGATGGGAATTCTACCACCAGGAAAGGCCATCTCTAACATGCATATACCAAGCCAAATGAGAGGGCACCCTCACCTGATCAAGGAGGTAACAAATACAGATTGTGATCAAATAAGAAATGATCAAAAGTAACTTCCCTGGGAGTTACAGGCAGAGTCCTTACAATGGCCTCAAGGCTCTGTGTAATCCCCTAGAACCCCTGCCCCTTGTATTACATCCCCCTCGCTGTTCACACACCAGCTACTCTAGTCTCTCTGGTCCTGAGCATGTTCCTCTCTTCCTTCAGGATCTGGCTCCCAGCAACCTCTCTCCCTGGAATACTCTGCATACAGGTATCCATTTAGGAGAGGTACCCATTCCTTTTCAGTTTTTCTTTAAGTCTAAATTGTCCATGAGGTTCAGGTTCACCCTGATCACTCTACTTAACACTCTGACTGCCCACCACCAATCCGCCTTACCCTGATCTTTTTTTTTTTTTTTAATAGAAGCCATTGCCTTCAAACATAATTTCTCGTGTTTATTATTTTTGTTTTGTTCCCTCACTAGAATGTAGACTCCAGAAGGGCAGAATCTTGTTCAGTGATATTTACAAGATCCTGGGAGAGTTCCTAGTACACAATATATTCTGAATGATGAATAAAAGAACAGTTACAAATCAAGAGAATTCTTATGAATCCAGATTTTCCACTGTTCTTGAAAAATCTGAATTGGAAATCCTGGGCCCTACATCCAGAAATGACTAAAAGTGTTTTGTTTACATAAGACATTATTTCAATTTGCCACAGTCCCCACCATTCCCAAATGTAACAACTAATTTTAGATAAAGATTAGAGAAAGTTGAGAAATTTCCTTAAAACTGACAATCATTTCCTTATTGAGAAGACAACAGGTAGCCTCAGGGACTACAGCAAATTAGAGTGCATGCCCAAATTATTGATAAAAGCAGCAGCCACTAGTCATTTTACCTGTTTCTGATTACCTGTTGAGTCAGTTTTCCAGTACTTAAATATTCATTTAAATCCAAAGAGGATATCTGTAATCCAAACAGTATAAATGTAATATAAAAATGGACAACAGTTAAACTGGTGCTTTGCTGGGCTAAATTCAAACATTCCTATTCATCAAGCTGGGAACTTAACATACTGATCTATTAAGTAAGAGTAATGAAGTTCTATTTCTTCAAAAACATTTTACAAAACAAAAAGCTCTTCCCCCAAAGTGTCAATTTTTGTTTTCTTAGGCAAATAAACTCCTTAAGGGCACAAAAGATTCTTCAAAAGTTACTTCTAAATAAGTCCTTCACAACAAAAGAAGAGAGAAAAAAAAAAAAAACACACACACAAGTAATGACACACAATCTCATCATCTAGCAAAACAGGGAGAATAAGAAGATAAATCTGAGGACAAATGATTGAAAGAAGATTTTATTCAATTCCATTAATTCAATCAACAGTTACATCTACATACGAGATAACTGTGCTAGAGTTCTTGATACAACAATGAGCAGAGAGCTCAGTCTTACTGGATTTGGCCCTTTCTCTAGTCAGACAAGAGCAAAATTTGTGTGTCTCAAGATTATTTTTAAAGTATATTCACCATCCCGCCTAGCTTTTGACATTGACATTGACAAGTCGCTCAGTTATGCCCGAGTCTTTGAGACCCTATGGACTGTAGCCTACCAGGCTCTTCTGTCCATGGGATTTTCCAGACAAGAGTACTGGAGTGGGTTGCCATTTCCTTCTCCAAGGGATCTTCCTGACCCAAGGATTGAACCCGGGTCTCCCACATTGTAGCCAGACGCTTTACCATCTGAGCCATGAGGGAATCTAATCACTCACAAATGTTGTTAAGCACTCCTCATATACAGTCATCTAGTAAGACATTGGTAAAAGGAAAAGGAGGCAAAGTCCTGTTGCATGCCAAAAGAAATCTGCCTCCAAGCAGACATTCACTAATCGGCACCCTCCGCATGTTTATTTATCCAGAGAGAAATTCTATCTCAACTATACTAGAATCCAAACTATATTTCTACAATCAACAGGGAAATCATAAGAATTCTACCAAATGCCTTAGTGAAATCATGTTTTCTTAAAGCAGTAACTGTAAGGAGGAGATGGGAACCTGCTCTTAGAACTGACCCCAAATGATAACTATTTCTCTGTACTTAACAACCCTTTGATAATCCATTCCAGAAATGCCTCCATTATCTTCCAACTCATCACCCTTCATTGTATGGACTCCTATGAGTCTTAAAATACTGGAATTAGATTTCTTTCCAACCATTCTCCTATCCCTAACTTCAATTATTCACAATAGGTAAAACTTGTCCCTAGGGCAGTGTTTTCAAACTTTTATCACAATCATGCCAGAAAATGATAGAATTTGTAGGGAATACTGGGGAAAGAGGTCAGAGCTCTTTTGGAAGGAGTTACCAGCTACAGGGCTCAGGGGTCCCAGGCCTCATGCTAACCAGACTTCTCTTGCCACCCACAGGACTGAAGGGAAGCAATACTTTGTCACATCTGTAACACATTTTTGCCCTAAGTTTATCAGTTGGTGAGGTAAGACTTTAAAAAAAAAAAATGGGAATTAACATTTTATGAATTTTGGAGTAACTAAGAAGCAAAAATCAGCCAAAATCAGCACTGAAAATTGCTAGCTAGATGGAAAGAATCAGGTGTATTTCTAGCATACCTCATAACACAACTTGTACAATTACATCCCATAATCGGTATCTTCTGATATTAATGACTCACCACAAAAAACAAAATTGTTTCAACATTCTTCAAACAGCTATGAAATGCATCTTTTAAAATGTAGTGTTTCTGATTCTTTAGATTTAAAGGTCCTATTTGTCACTAATCCCGCTCCATATGACAATCATCATTTGCAGCCTTCTTTGACAAAAGCACACTTTCTAGATAAACATGATGCCTTCTGTTCCAAGGGCCTCAAAATCAGAGCTGCTTATCTGCTCCTTACTACTTCTAAGTCCTGGATCCAGAGAACTTGCCAGAAATTTCACAGCTATAATATATCCTACATATTAACTATTGTTTCTTCCACAGCTAGAAATCATTAAAGATTTTTACAGTGAGTAAATAAATCGAGAGACTGGCATCTGAATAAATCCTGCTTGTTTTATGAAAAAGTCTGTACATAGATTTTTTTTTTTGACAACATAGTGAAATTTGACTAAGTGAGAAAATATACAGAAAACTAAGAAAACCAATTATAATAATTTGGAAGCAGAAAAAAGAAACACTAGCTTTAACTGACTTCATTAAATCTGGCCCTTTTATCACATAAAGTGTATGGAAAACACTTTATGCCTTCAGCTTTATGAAGAAGGAAAGAACTAGTAAACAAAAAATGAATCACTCAAAAAATTAACAAAATTAAAAGAAGAAAATCAAGTGTCTGAAATTCATCCTTAAGTACAGAAGGGTAGAATAAGAAAAACTTTTGCTTCCTAGTTATCTGGGTTTTCTTTAGAAATTAACATTTAGGTCACATATCTAAGACTGAATCTCAAGAGGGTAGTTATTAAAAAGTGCCTTTGCAAGAAATACTACAGAAATATAATCATGAGTTTTCTTTAAGCCGTGACCCTTAAAAGCCCCTAATATACATAATGTTTTAAAGGTTAAAATGAGGTACATCTTTTACCATGGACAAGTTCAAACTTCAGGTTACCATTAATTAACAAAAATTTCCCCCAAATTAGTATGAATTTACATCAGACTTTTACTAATAAAAAGAAGTTTGTTTGTAATCTGAATAAAAAGAACTGTTTTTCTGATTAAGAATAAACTGCAAATTAAAAATCATACTTCCAAGACAAGGAAATCAAGAGTGCCCCATTCAAAAACATATCATATGATATATGACAACCTTCTAGTCTTCTACATGCTTTCACTTTTGAAACAAAAACCCATCCTAGAAACAAGTAAGTATAAATAGAGACAAAAACTTTTACAATTTTCAACAGTTTAAAATGTTCCACATCTTTCCTAAAAAAAATAATAAAAGCAAAGTCTTCACCAAAGCACACTGAAAAGCATATTAATCAAATGTACATACAAGAGAGATTATGATAATTATTAATACATAAAATTGGTGTGATTTTAAATACTACTAAAAGAAAATGCAGTGTATAGCTAGTACATTACTCATTAACATGTTCTCTTATTAGATCCTTAAAAATATAAAGCATACTTTCCAAACTCCAAATTTATTTTTTAATTGAGATTAACATAAATTCAAATTAATCAAAGCTACTAAGGTTTCTATTATCAATAAAAGAATCTAATAAACATGGGGAACTATTTAATTCATTTAAAAATATTAACATTTATATTGATTACCTAAGTGTCAGGCCGTCTTCTAAGAGATTGGGGTCTATCAGTGAATAAAAGACAAAGAAACCCTGCTCTCATAGAGCTTACATTCTAATGCTAAACTTCTTTTTTTCTCCTTCTGATTCTCTATTTTTCATGTCCAAAAAAAAGATGGGGAAACACTGTACCTCTCTTTGTGTTCTCAGTCATTCAGTCATATCTGACTCTTTGTGACCACATGGACTGCAGCCTGCCAGGCTCCTCTGTCTGGGGAATTTTCCAAGAAAGAATACTGGAGCCGGTTGCCATTTCCTACTCCAGGGGATCTTCTCGACCGAGTCTCTTGGGTCTCCTGCACTGGCAGGCAGATTCTTTACCATTGTGCCACCTGGGAAGCCCCAGACTTCTCTTTACAAATACATAAACAGCTAAGATCTTTCACCATTCCCTGAAGAATCGACACAGCCAGAATTTCCTTCCCTAAAGGACTTCAGCTCAAAAAACTAAAAACAGGACTTCAACTTCTTGAAGGTTTGATTCTTAAGTTATGGGCACTATGGGAGCTCAGAAAATCTCAATAATTTTAGCATGTCAACAATTGTCTTCTCTTTTACATTAATAAAACTTATTTTTAAAAATATAAAAGAAAAGCCAAAAGTTGTTATTAAGCCAAAAGTAAAGTTCGTATCTTATCTGAGAACCTATTTCTTAATTTAGTACCTAATTTTTTGGCAATCGCATAAGCTTCATCTGGTGACTTAGCCACATGTCCTTTGGGAATGGAGACGCCAGCTTCCTGCAACAATTCCATACTCAGGTATTCATGCAGCGAGAGATTCCTTTGCTGTTGATGCTGTATTTGGACTCCATGGTTGTTAAACAATCCAGAGCTTCCCAGGACCTAGAGAAATTGGGGACATATTTATATAAAGAGTGATTTAGCAGGAATTCTTGTTAAAAACACTTTAAAATACTTTAGAGTACTTGATTCTTCAAAACTATAACAAAATTGTCATAGTAAAACATCAAAATATCATATTCAGAGTAAATTACAGCACAAAACTAACAACTAAATCTACTAAATGTCAAAAGTGACCCTTATAGTTTTAACTTTTTCCTCATTATCTCTAGTTTTTAACTTTCATTTGAGCTTTACTACCATATCCCTAATGATCTACAGAGCATTTCTACCTCAAAGCCAAATTCTGCAGATCTAAAACCAATCTCCTATTTCCACCAAATCAAAAATCCTTCCCATCTTTCTTCTCTCCATCATTCCTCCAGGACCTAACAAATTGCCTGACACGAGAGATGAGGCACCTGTATGATGTGGTACCATCAATCTTTCATACATTCAAAATTCAAACCCCGACTTCATCAGCACTGCACATCGTGGTGTGCCGCCCAGATCCCCCCTCAGGACCAAGGCATTCATAGCCCCAGCTGCTGGGAGGGCTGGCAGCTGACAGGCCTCAGCTGAGTCTGCTCATTGGAGCCTTTCTGCCCAAAGTCATACTCCTTTCCCACTGTCAGCCTATAGCCAACGACTGGCCAATGAGAGTTAAGGTAGGGATGTAAAAACCTCGTGTGCGTGTGCATGCTCAGTGGCTCAGTCAGTCGGGTCCGACTCTTTGTGACCCTATGAACTGAGGCCGCCAGGATCCTCTGTCCATGGGACTCTACAGGCAAGAATACTCGAAAAACTGGGTTGCCATGCCCTCTCCAGGGAATCTTCCAGACCCAGGGATCGAATCCACGTCTCTTATGTCTCCTGCATTAGCAGGTGAGTTCTTTACCGCTAAGGCACCAGGGAAGCCCAAATACCTGGCACCTCACCCCAATTTGGGACAATTCAGGATCATCCTATTGCAGACCTCCCACAGGAAGAGCAGAGGTCCCACTGCACTGCACTGGAGTTGCGGTCAATCCTCCTTCCTTCACTCTCCCACAGGTACTGATCCTGAGATCACTTTTAATAAACTTCCTCCATGAAACTCTCCATTGAATACTCGGCAAATTACAATCTGCAATATCATCTTTAACGCATTCCTTCTAAACTACTCCCTTTATAAACCCCTTCAGGTGTACATGCTTCACAAACAGTCAAAGCTTCTAAGAAAGAAATGACCCACCAACCTCCTTTTCAATCTATGTAAAACATTCATTCACTCAAAAACTCACTGAGCACACTGGAAATAGAGAGGTCAACCCAACAAAACCCTTGCATCTAAAGCTTACAGTCTAGTATGTATTTGTATGTCGGGGGTTGGGGGAGGCATAAACAATAAAGAAAGAATATATGCCAAACAGCAGTAAGAGTAAAAAACATAGAAAATTAAAAAATAAGAAGTGCTATTTTATACAGTTGCAGGAGTTTTCTCCACTAAAACATCCCTCGGGGCGGGAGCGGCGGGGGGGAGGGGGGGAGGGGACGCTGAGTTAAGAATTATCTTTTCAAAAACAAATAAGTAGGAAACAGAAATAAGATATTCCTCTACAAGCTGAATAAGTCACTGTTGAAAGACAAAGGAGTATGAGAGTTGCCAGCGTCTGGTTGCAGGGCCACAACAATGAGAAGTACTGAAAGAAGGATGCAATCAGAAAGATCTCGAGCATCTATGGGTCCCAAAACTCCCCCCTAAGTTCCTAGTCTTAAACCATCAACACCACACAGAAACACTTCTCAACCTTTTTCCAGACTACTCAGTTCTATCAACTTTATATGGCAGAACAAATTAAGTGCTACTGGAATCACACATTTAAATGTTATCCATCCGTACACTTCTATTATCACCACACAGAATGCTGAAACATTGCTCATATGAAACATAGAACATCTTAAGAAATGAATTTAAAGGAATCTCACAGAAAATCCGTTCAGTTCAGTCACTCAGTCATGTCCGACTCTTTGCGACCCCATGAATCGCAGCACGCCAGGCCTCTCTGTCCATCACCAACTTCCGGAGTTCACTCAGACTCACGTCCATCAAGTCAGTGATGCCATCCAGCCATCTCATCCTCTGTCGTCCCCTTCTCCTCTTGCCCCCAATCCCTCCCAGCATCAGCGTCTTTTCCAATGAGTCAACTCTTCACATGAGGTGGCCAAAGTACTGGAGTTTCAGCTTTAGCATCATTCCTTCCAAAGAAATCCCAGGGCTGATCTCCTTCAGAAGGGACTGGTTGGATCTCCTTGCAGTCCAAGGGACTCTCAAGAGTCTTTTCCAACACCACAGTTCAAAAGCATCAATTCTTCGGCGCTCAGCTTTCTTCACAGTCCAACTCTCACATCCATACATGACTACTGGAAAAACCATAGCCTCATAGAAAATAGTCTGCTTCTTAAAGAGGGTTCATGAACCACCTGCATCAAGATTCCCTAGGAATGCCTCCAAAAATGCAGATTCCAAGGCCCTACTCTCATTTATAAAAGCAGAATCTCTGGACTGTGCCTCAAAAAATCTGCATTTGTAAAGTTATTCAGTTGATTCTTAAGCTCTCTACAGTTTGAGAACGAATAGTCTAACAAATCAATCATATAGAATAGCAAGCTATTTCTGATTCATTTGGTAAGCTAAAACCCTGGATAAAATTTCTCTTGGTAGCTCAATCCCCTGATTTAGTTTCACTTTAGTATTAAAAACTAACAACCTCCTAAACTTCAGTGTACATCTACCTTGTGAAATCCCACTCTTGGGTAAAGCCTCAAGAGAAATGAGTGCTTAGTCTATCAAAAGGCATATATAGCAGGCTTATTCATAATAGACAAAAAAATGGAAACGACCCAACTGCTCATCAGCAGAAGAATGGGTAGGAACTTCCTTGGTGCTCCAGTGGTTAAGAATCCACCCTTCAATGCAAGGAACATGGGTTTAATAATATCTGGTAGGAGAAATAAGATCCTACATGCCTTGGGGCAACTAAGCACCACAGTGAAGACCCAGCACAGCCAAAACAGAAAAACAAATAATTTAAATTGTTTTAAAAATAGAAGAATGGGTACAATGTACTATATCAATAGAAAAATCAAGAGCAAAAAAGGAAAAACGTATTGCTCACACAACAATGGATTCATCTCACAAGTACAATTTTAAGGGAAAGAAGCCAGACACAACAACACAAACTTACATGATTTTTTAAAATACAGTTCAAACTCAGAATTAACATACAGTGATGGAAGTCAAAATAAGTGGTTGGTCACCTTCTGTTGGTGAGTACTGATAAAGAGAGTGCCTTCTGAAGACTAAAAACACTATACACACACACACACCACAATTTGAACGGCAGCTACACAGATGGATCCATACATACAAATTAATCTAGCTACTCACATGGGATCACAAAGAGTAGAATACAACTTAGCAACTGAACAGCAAAAACTGAAGTTAGACATAAATTATGTACTTTGCTGTACAGAAATTATACCTCAAAATAATAAAAATAAGGGGGCCAAGGGAGAGTACCTAGCATAAGCTTGGTAAAAATAGTCATACACTGAAACATTTTTTGGATGCCTATATACCAGACACTGTACTCAGTTCAGTTCAGTCGTTCAGTTGTGTCCGACTCTTTGTGACCCCAATCGCAGCACACCAGGCCTCCCTGTCCATCACCAACTCCTGGAGTCCACCCAAACCTATGTCCATCGAGTCAGTGACACCATCCAACCATTTCATCCTCTGTCGTCCCCTTCTCCTCCTGCCTTCAATCTTCCCCAGCATCAGGGTCTTTTCAAATGAGTCAGCTCTTCGAATCAGGTGGCCAAAGTATTGGAGTTTCAGCTTCAACATCAGTCCTTCCAATGAACACCCAGGACTGATCTTTAGGATGGACTGGTTGGATCTCCTTGCAGTCCAAGGGACTCTCAAGAGTCTTCTCCAACACCACAGTTCAAAAGCATCAATTCTTCGGCACTCAGCTTTCTTTATAGACCAACTACTAGGAACACTAAAAGAATGAGATCAACTTGGTCCCAACCACAGAGTTCACAGATGTGTAAATAAACAGCTGCAACAAGTCTAAGAGCGAGCATAATCACCAGGTAGTACGTAATTATCTAGACAGACCAGAAAAAAAAAATACTACAGAGGCTTGATCCCAGTTTTAAAAAAAAAAAAAAACCTAACAGCTAAAAAGGACATTTTGGGGACAACTGGGGAAATACGAATCTGCCCTATAAATTAGGTATTAGTATTATGGCAATTTTATATTTCTAAAGTATGATAACTATATTGTGGTTATTTGTGTCTCTCATTCTTAAGAGACATACGTTGCAATATCTAAGGATGAAGTGCCATGATAGCTGTAACTTATTCTCAAATACTTCAACAAAAATATATGAATGTAATTTATACATACACGCATATGTACATCGGAGAAGGCAATGGCACCCCACTCCAGTACTCTTGCCTGGAAAATCCATGGACGGAGGAGCCTGGTAGGCTGCAGTCCATGGGGTCACTAAGAGTCGGACACGACTGATCGACTTCACTTTGACTTTTTACTTTCATGCATTGGAGAAGGAAATGGCAACCCACTCCAGTGTTCTTGCCTGGAGAATCCCAGGGACAGGGGAGCCTAACGGGCTGCTGTCTATGGGGTCGCACAGAGTCGGACACGACTGAAGCGACTTAGCAGCAGCAGCATGTGTATATAAGTTATATATATTATATATATAATATTTTTAATTTATATAATATTTTAAATGATATAATTTTGTAAATTATAAATTATATAAATTGAATAACATAAATTTTTAAAGAAAATGTGGCAGAATGTTAAATGAAGGTGAGGGTAGTACGGGTGCTCAATGTATAGTTGAAACATACCTATCAGTTTGAAATTTTTCCAAAAAAGCTTGGTGATAAATCCATGACACAAAACTTTATTTTTATGGTTTCTTTCAAATGTCTAAAAGAATTAGTAGTACTCATAAGGTGTTGCTGACAGTTTTTCAGACCATATTAAGGTTTTTTTTAAATATCAGAAATATTTTGATAATCCTTTCCTTGTGCCACTAGAAGCTATAACTTGAAATACCATCAGCTGGGAATCATGATGGTAATACAAATCCCTGCATAATCACAAAGATTCCCCACACTGATGCATTTTTCTTTCCTGATGTATCACTTAGAAGATTCCTCCTGCCAAAAGGCCACCAACTCCTGGCCAAACTCCTCCACCACCACCTCTCCAACCCATACTGAGTGTAAGTAATACTTATTCAAAAGTGGGGAAGTGTAGTTACTAGGGAGTATGATTCACAACGAACGAAGATATCTTAAATTGTTTAATATGCTAATAACTTGAACTATTTTTATCAAATATACACTAGACAAAAGATACACAGAAACAAGAAGAGGGTCAGAGCACTGAACAAAATGTTTAAGCAAATTTGCTAAACCCAATGGGTGACCTTGAACAAGATTCCTTAAGCTCTGCACCTCTATGTCCCCATCTACAAAAGCAAGGGGTTAGACCCAATGTTCTTGATAGTATTATTTACAATAGCCAAGATAACGGAAGCAACCTAAATGTCCACTGTCAGAGAACTGGATAAAGAAGATGTGGTACATCTTTACAATAGAATACTACTCAGTCATAAATGAATGAGATAATGCCATTTGCATGAACATGGGTGAATCTCAAGATAATTATACTAAGAAAGATAAATATATGATATCACTTACATGCAGAATAAAAAAAAAAGATACAAATGAATTTATTTACAAAACAGAAACAGACTCACAGACTTCAAAAACAGTGTTATCAAAGGGGAAACTTGGGGAGGAAGGATAAATCAGGACAATGGTCTCCAACCTCCAGTATCTAACGCCTGATGATCTGAGGTGGAGCTGATGTAATAATAATAGAAATAAAGTATACAATAAATATAATACACCTGAATAATCCCAAAACCATCCCCGCCCCCAGCCCATGGAAAAACTGTCTTCCACAAAACTGGTCCTTGGTGCCAGAAAGGTTGGGGAACACTTAATTAGGAGTTTGGGATTAACACATACACACTACTATATATAAAATAGATAATCAGTAAGGACCTATTCTATAGCACAAGAAACTCTACTCAATATTCTGTAATAATCTAGATGGGAAAAGAGTCTGAAAAAGAATGAATATATATATGTATACCACACACATATATATCCGTATATAACTGATATATTAAATATAACTGAGTATAATACATATATATATAATTGAATCACTAAGCTGTACCTGAAACACAACATTATAGATCAACTGTACTCCAATACAAATTAAAGATTAAATTAAAAATAAAAGCAAGGGGTTAGACTAAGGTGAATTCAAATTCCAAAGCTGTATTTCTTAATGTGAGGGTGGAAGAGATGTTTAAGACAATATATCAGGCATCTCTATAAGAAGAAATAAAGACTTTTAAAGGAATTTCCAAAAGTATAAAGACAATGATTAGAAGGGAAACAGATCTGTTCACCAAAATCTCATTTTCTAAAAACCAGACAGCACCCTTTAAGACCCAAAAGAAGGAAGTTCAAGGCTAAAAAAAAAAAAAAAAAAAAATCACTTCTCCTATTAGGAAGCAAATTCACAGAATTCACTAGATTGAAAGAATGAATAGCTTTAAAAAGAAAAAAAAATATATCTAAATTCATTTACAGCATGTCTGAGGTTACTTCAGAACACAACCAAAAGCTCTAGAAATGACTTATGAAGCCAATCATACCCTTCCACAAGTTTATTAGTGTCAACATATATTGGGAAGAATTGTCTAATTCTTATGTTCTAGAAAACGACTGTAGAGCAGATTCAAACACAGACTTTGGAGCTACATGCTTCCAGAATGAAGGCTCAGTTCTGATCTCAACTGCTTGGTGATCTAGACCAAATTACTCCTTCTCTCAGCCAGAGTTTCTCCATCAGTGATATGGAGATTAAGGACTTCCTTACAGTGTTGCTCAAGAGCCTAATGAAAGACTACATGTACAATGCTTGGCACAGTTCCTGGCATACAGCAAATGCTCCAACACACAGGAAACCAAGGCCTCCTACCACCAAATTCCCTTACCGAATTGATGATTAATCTCTTTACCCAAAACTTTATCCCCTTTCTTGTCCCCCCCCCCCCACCTCAATCCTGTGCTATCTGAACACTAATCAACCAGAGTCTGATGACTAAAACTGCTGTGTTGATGACATCATTAATGTCCTAAACCGGGTACTGAAGATACCATTAGTAAAGAACAAACTCAGGCTGCTTCTCCAGGGCAAGATGAGCTAATAGGCCCCAAGCCTTGGACCATTTGATCAGAGAATCGTACATCATAGACAACTCAATTCCCTGATACTAGAATCAGAAATGTCACAGAAATTACACAAGCCAATGATTACTCCCAGCTTCTTTGTTCTCCCCCTTTAAAAAACAACTCCTTAAAAAAAAAAAAAAACGAACTCCTAACTGAAAGATCAAGTTGCAGTGGATCTGTGAATTGCCTGGAGCCCTGCAAATAAACCCTTATTTTACTGCAAACAACCCGTCAGAATTTGGCTTTCTATGCCATGGACACTCAAGCCCTTGCTCCGTTACTTTTACTTACACACACACAAACTTAAACTGAGGCTATGATGTTATGGTGTATGCAGGAAAAAAAAAGTGATCCACAAGATTATTTTATTTCCCCAATTGATAAGTTGGTGAACATCATCTCATTCTCACTATTAAACAACTACCTGGGGAAGCTTCCCGACCTCATCTCAGGAAAGGCCAGTCAGCAAGCAGTACTGGTTCTGCGAAGCATCCAAGAGACACAAAAGTGTATCTGAAGGGCATGCCCTCCTCCTCAAAGAGCCGCGGAAGCCTCGGCTCACCGCGAGGGAGGCAGGAGCAAGCAGGAGAAGGTGCCCAGCCCCCGCATCTCCTTTCGGAGCCCACCCCCGAAAGGGCTCCAAAAAGAGGGCTCCCCGCCGCCGCCGCCGCCCTCTCAGTAACGAGGTGAGCAGCCCTACCCAGACAGCCGGAGCTCCTCGCAGATTTCAGGCTGCAGCAAAAAGGCGCAAACATGAGCCCGTTCGCAGGCCTGGCGGGCAGCACTCCCGGGCAAGACGCCCGCCACTCCGGCGGGGCACCCCCCTGTCACCCAATGTCACCGACTGCGGAGTGACCCGGAGCCGGGCCCCGGGCCCCCTCACACCTCGCCCACAGGAGCCAGCCCTCCACCTCGCCCTTTCTCCTGCCAACCCTCAAAGCGAGAGCGGGCAGGGCCTCAATACCTGGGCGGCGGCCGGCAGCGCCGTTCGGGGTCGGTGGCTCCTCAGGGTGGCGGCAGCCAAGAGCCGGCTGTAGAACACGGAGGCCGCCATTTCTCAGTCCGACCAAGTCCCCTGGGCGCCGCGCGCAGGCGCAGAACCTCGAGACGACCGGAGACGCGGCGGCTCCCTACGCGCGCACCGCCCCTAGCCCCGCCCATGGGGCGGAGCCTCGGATTAACTCTGCAGCGGTGGCCCTGGGCGAGTGCCGCAGGCGTTACTGTTGATAGGCTCGCGTAGGCGGACAGAGAGCAAACTTTAACCTTGGTAACTGGACACCGCAGCCTGAACATCAGACCTGAGGTCGGCGCTCAGAAACCCGGAGCTTTCCTAGTGAAATGTAATGGAGATGATCAACGCCACTACCTGTGTGATCTTAACATCTCTGAGTCTCAGGTGCCTCAGCTGTAAAACGGGGTTCCTTCAGAAAACAAGAACTTGCATTCCTGTTTTTGTGCGAAATACTGCCTTTGGGATACAGCAGTATCCCAAATCCAATATCCAGTACTTTGTCCCAAAATATCCCATACTTTGTCCAGTATCCCAAAGTATCCAATACTTGGGCCACCTGATGCAGGGAACTGACTCTGGAAAAAAGACCCTGATGCTGGGAAAAATCAAAGGCGGGACAAAAGGGGACAACAGAGGATGAGATGGTTGGGTGGCATCACCGAGTGGATGAACATGAGTTTGAGTAAACTCGGAGAGTTGGTGATGGACAGGGAAGCCTGGCCGGGCTGCAGTCCATGGGGTCACAAAGAGTGGAACAGGGCTGAGCGACTAAACTGACTGAATACGTACAACAGAATGATTCTGTCCTCAAAGGGAAGATGATCAAACACTAGTTACTGAGGACCCTAGCCAGGACATAACTTCTCAGATAGCTCTGAGGAACTGCTCCCAAAAGGTAAAGAGGAGCCAGGATGTACAGGACTTTTTTTGCTAGGGGAAAAGAACATGTAGTTAAACATAAAACAGTCACTGCTAATTAAAGAACAGACATCTCAAGTTAATGATTTTAGAGCTTTTCTAGGTATAGGAAGATATAAGGATCTCGGTTTATTGAAATTATTCCTCAGAAATGCATATTAACTATCTGTACATACAGTCCATGGAATTTTCCAGGCCAGAATACTGGAGTGGGTAGCCTTTCCCTTCTCCACAGGGGAATCTTCCGGACCCAGGGATCAAATCCAGGTCTCCCGCATTGCAAGCAGATTCTTTACCAGCTGAGCCACAGGGGAAGCCCAAGAATACTGGAGTGGGTAGCCTATCCCTTCTCCAGGGGATCTTCCCAATCCAGGAACTGAAGGGGGTGTGGGTGGAGGTGGGGAGGTTCTTCTTCATTGAAGGTGGATTCTTTACCAACTGAGCTATCAGGGAAGCCCCTTAACTATCTAGAGCCAGTATCCAGAGCACAGAATGTTTTTTGCCATCCTGATTTCCCCTCAGGGCACACCAAGGAGAGGAGGTGTGTGTGCTTGTGCAAGGCTGCAGTGGTTTAGGATAGCCTGATCCTTTAGAAGTGGAATCAGGGGGTGACATTCCACATTATCAACCCAGAGGGTATACCAGAATCACCTGGAAAGCTTTTTTTTTTTTTTGATGTGGACCATTTTAAAAGTCTTTATTGAATTTGTTACAGTATTCCTTCTGTTTTGGTTTTTTGGCCCCAGGCATGTGAAGTCTTAGCTTCTGACCAGGGCTTGAATCTGCACCCCGTGCATTGGAAGGTGAAGTCCTATGGACCACCAAGCAAGTCCCTGGGGACTTTCGTGAAAAACACCTTCACCAGAACCCATCTATGGAGCGGGGTCAGGAAGTGAATCCAAAACAAGGAGACTATCGATTTAGAGAATGGAGAGGAGCTTTTTGCATCCCTCAAAGCTCTTAAGTTCTTAAAGGCAGGAAAGGTCTTAAGGACTTCATTGTTTCACTGACACTCATGGGGGACTGACCTCAAGGCTCAGCATTAACTGATATTCTTTGCAATTAGAAACAGGGAAACGGAAAACAGACATTAGTACTTCAGATGTCTCTTGCTCCTCCTTTCTACTGCCCGATCTAACCAATCAAATAAAATCTGGATAACCAGTCCCCCAAATCGGCATTGAGACCTGCCAGTTTCTGTTAGGAACACGTTAGATATGAATATAGCACATTTATTGGGGCTTCCCCCGGTGGCTCAGCGGTAAAGAATCCACCTGCAGTGCAGGAGTCACAGGAGACACAGGTTCTATTCCTGGGTCTGGAAGATCCCCTGGAGGAGGGCAGGGCAACCCACTCAAGTATTCTTGCCTGGAGAATCCCATGGACAGAGGAACCTGGTGGGCTACAGTTCATGTGGTCGCAAAGAGTCGGACACGACTGAAGTGACTTCGCACATTGTCAAACCAGCTTTTTAACTCTTAGTAGACACAGAAGTTGAGCTACCAAGTACCACCCACCATCTGAGCCCAAGGCCAGTTATTTAAAGGGCACCCGGGGAAAACCAGAATAAGACAGCATACTAAAATAAGATGTAATGCTATAGCCCTGTTAGGATCCTGACTGGGTTAACTTTGCTTCACAAGCTTCAAGTCGGTCATAGTTGATTCATTAAAGGAAACATCTCCACTGCCATGCCCTCTGTAATACTGGCTCAAAAGCAAGAACAGCAACAGCAGAAGTACCCAATAGGAGCAGGAGTGAGAAAGAGAACATGCAGGTCCCCTGGGGTCCAGCTCTTTTGGAAGCCTACACAAGGCAGGGGGAGGGGGCAGATTCCTCCCACAGCACTTCTTGTCTCTGCTCAGAGCTCTCTACCTCTGGATACGTCTTTAAAGAACTGAGTAGGTAATGAGATGGTGGGCCTACCTAAGTGCTTCATCACCACACAACCAGCCTTAAAAAATGAAATCACTTTATCAAGAAACTACTTTTTGCACAGCAAAAACTTTTGCAGTCCTTATCTGCAAGGATTTTAGAAACTAGTAGGCATGGGTTTGATCCCTGGGTGGTGAAGATCCCCTAGAGGAGGGCATGGCAGTCCACTCCAGTATTCTTGCCTGGAGAATCCCATGGACAGAGGAACCTGGTGGGCTACAGTCCATAGCGTTGCTAAGAGTTGGACACGACTGAAGCGACTTAGCACGCACACAGTGGGCAGTAAAGGATAGCAGAATACGATTAAGTAAAATAGACGCTAAGGGGTTTTGGTTTGCTTTTTTTTAACTTGGGGGAGGTAGGAGGAAGACTATTTGAGGAACTGGGGAAAGAAAGAATTGTTCTTCAGGTACAGTGGTATTCCAATCCTCCACATTTATTTATTTTTTTTGTTCGTCAAGGCTGTATATTGTCACCCTGTTTATTTAACTTATATGCAGAGTACATCATGAGAAACGCTGGACTGGAAGAAGCCCAAGCTGGAATCAAGATTGCCAGGAGAAATATCAATAACCTCAGATATGCAGATGACACCACCCTTATGGCAGAAAGTGAAGAGGAACTAAAAAGCCTCTTGATGAAAGTGAAAGAGGAGAGTGAAAAAGTTGGCTTAAAGCTCAACATTCAGAAAATGAAGATCACGGCATCCAGTCCCACCACTTCATGGGAAATAGATGGGGAAACAGTGGAAACAGTGTCAGACTTTATTTTTCTGGGCTCCAAAATCACTACAGATGGTGACTGCAGCCATGGAATTAAAAGACGCTTACTCCTTGGAAGGAAAGTTATGACCAACCTAGATAGCATATTCAAAAGCAGAGACATTACTTTGCCAACAAAGGTCTGTCTAGTCAAGGCTATGGTTTTTCCTGTGGTCATGTATGGATGTGAGAGTTGGACTGTGAAGAAGGCTGAGTGCCGAAGAATTGATGCTTTTGAACTGTGGTGTTGGAGAAGACTCTTGAGAGTCCCTTGGACTGCAAGGAGATCCAACCAGTCCATTCAGAAGGAGATCAGCCCTGGGATTTCTTTGGAAGGAATGATGCTAAAGCTGAAACTCCAGTACTTTGGCCACCTCATGCGAAGAGTTGACTCATTGGAAAAGACTCTGATGCTGGGAGGGATTGGGGGCAGGAGGAGAAGGGGACGACAGAGGATGAGATGGCTGGATGGCATCACTGACTCGATGGACGTGAGTCTGAGTGAACTCCAGGAGTTGGTGATGGACAGGGAGGCCTGGCGTGCTGCAATTCGTGGGGTCGCAAAGAGTCGGACACGACTGAGCGACTGATCTGATCTGATGATTGTATTGGTTTTGCCATACATCAACATGCATCCGCCACAGGTGTACACGTGTTCCCCATCCTGAACCCCCCTCCCACCTCCCTCCCCATACCATCCCTCTGGGTCATCCCAGTGCACCAGCCCCAAGCTTCCTGTATCCTGCATCAAACCTGGACTGGCGATTCATTTCTTATATGATATTATACATGTTTTAATGTCATTCTCCCAAATCATCCCCCCTCCCTCTCCCACATAGTCCAAAAGACTGTTCTATACATCTGTGTCTCTTTTGCTGTCTTGCATACAGGGTTGTCGTTACCATCTTTCTAAATTCCCTATATATGCATTAATATACTGTATTGGTGTTTTTCTTTCTGGCTTACTTCACTGTGTATAATACGATCCAGTTTCATCCACCTCATTAGAACTGATTTCCTCCACGTTTAGTCTCCCACTTTGTCTCTTTTTTCTACTAGGAAATTAATGGTAGGATGGTATGCAGGGGAAAAAAGGGAAAAGAAATTTTCTGAGAGAGAGAGTGTCTTTAATCTTTTAATATTTCTTTAAAAACATTAAAGTTATATACCCTCCACATTTTGATGCCCAGAGCAAAGCCTTGGCTAAACTGTTGTATGTTAACTATAGAAGTAATAGAATTACAAAGTGCCATAGAAACAACTTGCAATATATCTGCTTACCTCAACCCAAACTTCTGAGGGCTGAGATGAATAAAAGCCATCTACTGAACACTTGGCTCAGATGTTAAAGTGTCTGCCTGCAATGCGGAAGACCCAGGTTCGATCCCTAAGTCAGGAAGATCCCTTGGAGAAAGAAATGGCAACCCACTCCAGTACTCTAGCCTGG
This sequence comes from Bos taurus, assembly GCF_002263795.3. Lineage (NCBI taxonomy): Eukaryota > Metazoa > Chordata > Mammalia > Artiodactyla > Bovidae > Bos > Bos taurus. The sequence continues at coordinate 17,858,935 of NC_037339.1, forward strand.
AAAATCCCTGGTAGGCTACAGTCCATGGGGTCACAAAGAGGAGTCAGACACGACTGAGGGACTTCACTTTCACTGAGCACTTAAAGCCAGGTCTTTTCTTGTTGTTCCCTGACCAGAGATGGAACCCATGGCCCCTGCAGTGTTAGCCGGAATCTTAACCATGGGATCACCAGGTAAGTCCCTAATGCCAGATTCTTCTACATATCTTCTTTCTCTTTTTTCTCCTATCCTTCATTTTGCCATGAGACATTTCCAGAATTCTCTGGTTTTCATCTTACTCCATTTTACCCGTCCAGCCTCTGCAAGAGAAAGAAACTAACCAGATATATACAGTCTCTTGAACTAAAGTCTGGGGATGAAGGAAGATCAGTAACACAACATGAGACAGTTGGATGTTTACACAAGGTTTCTCTTAGTTCTCTTGAAGTCTCAGAAATGTTAGAAGGAGGAACACTCATCTAGACCACCTTTGAATGGCAGTGCCAACAGAGCAAGATACATACATTTGCACATTAATTCTCACAACAAATCCTGCATTTTGCAGAAGGGAAAATTAAGGCTCAGAAACAATAAGTAACTTGTCCAGTGTCATAGCTTTTACTCAGCTGTTCCAGCACAATATTCAAACCCAATTCTCGGTGGCAGGATGAGTATTTGAGAGAACAACTGAGATTTATACCCTCCTATTTTCTTTAATCCTTTACTACTTACACTATTTAGCTAAAAGTATTCATCATCTAAAGAAAAGGGTGATAATGCAGATCAGCAGAGGATAGGTTTTGAACTGCAAGTTCAAGAGCTTTGAAATGCAAGAGACTGAACTTTAACTCAAAGTCCAGTAGGACTCAGGGAAAGTTTATGCCTCAGAAATGGAATTGGAAGGATCCTGCCCCCCAAGAAAATGGAGACGAACGTAGAAGGAAAGAAAGACACTCTCTGGTGGTTCCTTAAGGAAGGTCCCCTTGCTCTGTACTTGCCAAGGCCATCATCTCCAGGCCAAAACTTAATTCTACCCCCACAGAGATTCAGGAATCTAAAACAAGGAGCAGTAGAAGGAGACTGAAAATCCTTGACTCCAGGGATAGCATGAGGGTGGGAACCTCTGGCAGGCTAGTGCCTCCCTGCAGATGCAGCTGAATCATATTCTCAGTATTTGGGAGAGTCTGCCAGGGCTTTCTGAACCCTTTTCCAGCTTCCAGTGGATGCTAGCTCTCCTTAGCCTGTAGCCATGTGACTTCAACCTCTGCCTCCTTCTCTTCAATCCGTGTCAAATCTCCTTCTGCTCTTTTTCTTACAAGGATACAGGTACACTGAGAACCAACCATAGTCCAAGATGATCTCATCACAAAACCCTAGTTTAGTCAGATTGGCCAAGTACTTTTTGCTGTGTAAGGTTTAAAAAAAAAAAAAAAAAAGTAAGGTAAAGGTAATTAGGAGCAAACTAAAACAAATATGTGAAAGTTCCTTTAAAATGTTAGACAAATATTGTACAACCTGTAATCGTTATTGCCAGTTTCCATGACTTGGCTTTTAAAACCCCCAGGGACGTGTGCTGTGCCCCTGGCAACCTCCCAGCTCCTCTCCTGGGATATCTTCCCTGGAGGTCGAACCAGCATCACCCCACATCTATAGTCTCCTATGGAATTAGAAAGCAAAGTGATCCCATCCTCAGGACACTTCGCTTCTGCCTGTTGGAAAATTAACAAAATACATACTACCATCTCTCAAAGACTTGTAAGAGGAATTAAGCAAATAGTGAATATATTAAAAATCATGGGATCCAGGTTTTTCTCTATCAAAGAAGGAAGTTAAAATATAGAAGGAGAGTTTTCTCTCAATTGGAGTTAATTGTTAGCATAAACTCATGGTTGTCGATATACAGATATATAAATAAGTATAAATATGTGTTACGAGTATATACTGTTAGGAGTCTCCAGAGAAACAGAACCAATAGGATATGAATAGAGAGAGAGAGATTCATTTTGGTAAATTGAAAGTGTTAGTCACTCAGTCGTGTCGGACTCTCTGAGACCCCATGGACTGTAGCCCACCAGTCTCCTCTGTCCATGGAATTCTCTAGGCAAGAATATTGGAGTGGGTAGCCCTTCCCTTTTCCAGGGCATCTTCCCAACACAGAGATAGAACCCAGGTCTCCCGCATTGCAGGCAGGTTCTTTACCATTTGAGCTAGCTCATTCAATAATGGAGCTAGATTCTGGATTTGACCAGAATCTACAGAGTGAGTCATCAGGCAGGAAACCCTAGGAAGAGCTGATGCAGTGGTTCAAGTTCAAAGGCCAGCAGACAGCAGACGCATGAAAGAGATGTTTCGTTCAAGTCCAAAGTCCATCAAGTTGGAGAATTTCCGTTTTCTCGGAAGTGGTGAGTCTTTTGTTCTAGTCACGCCTTTAGATGATGGGGTAAGGCCCACCCACTCTATGGAGGACAGTCTGCTTTTCTCAAAGTCCACTGAGTTAAATGTATATCTCATACAAAAACACCCTCATAGACACATCTAGAATAGTGGTTGACCAAGTATCTGGGCACCATTGCCCAGGCAAATTGACACATAGGACTGACCATCACAGATATAAATATGTATGTGTGCTCTGTTCACGGAGAAGACCTGGGAGCAGCAACCACCAATACCAGCAAGCACATCTAGTGCCCATGTATAACCACCCTTCTCCAGTGGAAGGAACTCGGAGTTCTTAGAGAAATGGCTGCTTAAGGATTGAGCAGGGAAAGTATATGATGAGCCTGGAATATTTTGTTAGCCCAGAAAGTTAGGGTGTATTCAAAGAATGATGGAAATGCATCAGAAATATACAGAGGCCAATATGAAGGGTCTCCCAGTGGCCAGTTATGAGACAATTTGAACAACAAAATAAATAACAGTGGGGAATATGGAGTGCAAGTACTTTTCCTATTCTCCCCAATTAGTTCAACTAAAAACTGTAGGCATTATATATAAAACAATCAAAACAAGACTCTGAGAGCAGGAGAGAAGACAAGCCAGCCAGGGATCCCTAGAACCAAGGAACAACATGGCGGTGAGTTCTCTGGATTTTCTTCTCTGTCCTGTATATCCCAAATCAGTGCCAAAGAAGCTAGCAAGCCAGAAATGCCATTGGGTACAGACCAAAATTAAAAAAGTACCCCCACCAAAGTCTGTTCTCTGTAACTAAAAAGCAGTGTACAGCCTAACAAGATAGAAAATTTTCAGACAACAACATTCTGCTCTGGCCAAACACCACAAGAAAAACCGTGGCCCCACATCCACCAATGCCAACAAAGTCTGAGGAGACCCTCAAGAATTCCATCCTTGGGACTTTCCTGGCCATCCAGTGGCTAAGACTCCACCATGCTCCTAATGCAGGGGGCCTGGGTTCGATCCCACATGCTGCAACTAAGACCTGGCCCAGCCAACTAAATAAATAAATATGGCGGGGGGGTGGGGAGTGGAGGATTCCATCCTTGCAAACTACAGCTAGGGTGGTGTCAGAAAAGAACACTGAGTACCGCACTTTCACTGACACTGAGCCCCCTCACCCCTCAGTTTCAGTGGAGATCATATGGGGAAGCTGGTTTTCTGCCCCAACCCCAAAGTATTGAGGTTCTTCCCTCCTTCCCCACTGGGGTGGTGTCAGAAGAGACCCGACAGAGAGTCAGTACTTTCATCCTTGTAGAGTGGTAATAAAACTGCCTCCTCCCTGGTGCTGGTGGAAATCAGGACTCCCATTCCCACCCAGCAATAATGAGGAGCTCCCCACCTTGGGGGTCAGTGAAGGCCAAGAGGAGAATCTGGTCTTCTCCCTTTACCTGGCAGTATCTAGGCAGCACCCCCTTTTCCTTGACCGAGCAGTGTCAAAAAAACAAACAGGTGAACAGGTTTTAATAAAATCCCGAATCTCATAACATCATACACAATGTCCAGATTTCCATCTGAAGGCATCCATTCTATGAAGAACCACACAATCTCAAACTGAATGAATAAAAGACAATTAATACATGCCAACACAGAGTTGATACTGACATTAGATTACCTGACAAAGATTTTAAAGCAGCCATGATAAAAAATGCTTCAGTGAGCAACTATAGACATGCTCGAAACAGACGAAAAAAATCAAAACCCTCAGCAAACCATTGGCGATATAAGGAGGAACCAAATGGAAACTTTAGGAATGAAAAATACAGTAACTGAAATAAGGAAGTTCGGTGGTAGGCTCAACAGCAGAATGGGAGCAGAACAAAGACTCTGTGAACTGGAAGAACTGGCCTCCCCGCTCCATTTTTGTCTGCCTGCACTGTGATGACTCCATGGTAATTTCAGTTTGTCTTCTGAACATGCACCTTCGTCAGTGCATTAATTACACACGTGTGATATAATGAAAAGAATACATCGATACAGTGCATCTATCCACGTGGATAAGAGTATGGGATGTAGAGCTAGACTGCCTGGACCCAAATCCTGGCTGTATGATTTGCTTGCTCTATAACTTTGAGAAATTTCTTCAACTGTTCATGCCTCAGTTTCTCTAGTGTTTATTCATTTATTCTGCCCATGTGGCATGGGGAATCCTAGTTTCCTGACCAGGAATTAAACCTGTGAGTCCTGCACAAGAGCATGGAGTCCTAACCACTGGACTGCCAGGGAAGTCCAATTTCCCTGCCTTTGAAATAGATGTACATCAAAACCAGGCCTAAAGTCATCATGCGTACAAAGTGAGTTAAATTGTATAAAAGTGCTTGAAACAGTGGCTGGAATAAGTGCTCGACAAATGTTAGCCCAAATTGTGAAGGAACATAAAGAAAATATGAAGCTAATAGTTCTGGAATCCAGATTTATTTCAATTAGGATGGTTTCCATTGAAAAATGGATTATATTTTAGTTCCTCCCCCGAAACAGAAGACTGGTATGGTACCAGGATACTACAAGATTGAACAATGCTGTGTTTCTCTGTGTTCGGTTATTAAGTGGAGCTGCCTGTTACAAACAACTCTACTCCCATTGTCTTGAGAGCTCTTTGCCCTTCCCCTAGGCAGTACTAAGAGCAATTTAATTTGGGGTTTCCTATAATAGAGAAACCCAAGGAGCCAGGTGACTAGTAAAACCAGAAATGTAAGTTCGTGGTGAAGAACAAACAATACCAAAAATTACCAAGAAGGAAGTAAACAGGGAATCTAGTCTCCCTCCTCTCCAACCCCTCCCCAACACACACACACACATACATATTCATACAAGGTAAATGGTAGAAGTCACAGCAAGAAGTCCAGGGGCCGGACTCAGATACAGCTTAGCAACTGAACAACAATAGCAGCAAGAAGTCGCTGTCTTTCCTCCATTCCCCACCCTAATATAATGAGGGTGTTTCTTTAGAAAGAGGCTGAAACTAGGAGAGTGCAGTGATGTGTTAGAAGAATTTCCTTGTCAGAGATACACAGTATTTAGAACAGTGCCTGGTACATGGCTCTCAAAATATATTCCTTATTACTGTTGCCATTATTCTCATTTATAGTTCTTCAGTTTCCAAATAAATACCCCGCTTAGGAATTATATGATTATATTTAGAATACAGAATATAAGCATAAGAATTTTGTCTTTTTCATTACGCTGGGACCTTTAACAGGGCTTCTCAAGTGGTGCAGTGGTAAAGAAACTGCCTGCCAAGCAGGAGATGCAGGTTCGATCCTTGGGCTGGGAAGATCCCCTGGAGAAGGAAATGGCCACCCACTCCAGTATTCTTGTTTGGGAAATCCCATGGACAGAGAAACTTGGCAGGCTACAGTCCATGGGGTAGCAAAGAGTGGGACACAACTGAGCAACTGAGCACACCTGCTGCACAAAGGACCTTTAACAGTCAATTACGTATTTTAGACACTCAATAAATGTTCACTGAATAAGTCAATGACTTAATTAATGAAATTAATCTAGACAGCAGGTTAGCCAGGTTGCATGGGTAATTTTCAGATTGTTGACTTGAACGTAAATATCAATTTTGAGTTTAAGAATTTTATCATGAAACCGGTAATGGAAATTTGTCATTTTAATTTCTTGTCTTTTTATTATCTGATCAAGAATTTTATAAAGCTTATTCCGATAAGTAGTAGGACATTTCGGCATGGGGATGTTGACCTGATAGCTCAGTTGGTAAAAAATCTGCCTGCAGTGCAGGAGATCCTGGTTCAATTCCCGGGTCAGGAAGATCCACTGGAGAAGGGATAGGCTACCCACTCCAGTATTCTTGGGCTTCCCTTGTGGCTCAGCTGGTAAAGAATCTGCCTGCAATGAGAGAGACCTGGGTTTGATCCCTGGGTTGGGAAGATCCCCTGGAGAAGGGAAAGGCTACCCACTCCAGCATTCTGGCCTGGAGAATTCCATGGACTGTATAGTCCATGGGATCAAAGAGTCAGACACGACTGAGCAACTTTCACTTTCAGCATGGAATTACAAAACCTCGCGCAAGTGCATTATAACCAAAGTATTTCAGAGTGTGATCCAAGCATTGTGACAAACTGTTAAGAAATGGTTTGCAGCCATCCTATACATTGTTCAAGAACTGATCATAGAATTTATGCAACAAATGAAACAGAAGTATCATTTCTATGACAAATCTACACAAGATAGTATACACCTGAATTAACTGTTACATCTCCTGTGTTACTTTTCTGAGGTTGTATCTAACTTGATAAATGAATTAACTTGTCTCCTGTACAGTTGATATCAGCAGGCATTTGAAAATAAATCCATTCAGACCTTAAATTTAACTTTAATTATTGTAGATTGACCTGTAGAAACATAACACATTTATATTACAAACTATAAAGGTACTTATGTGACAATTAGCAATATTATAGTTAATTAATGCACTAAAAGAAAAAGACAACTCAGTTGAAAAATGGACAAAAGAGGTTTACTTAATTCTCAATGGAGTATAGGATATTAAAATTGTACATATATCCCATTCTAAATGAGCCTTTAAATTAATTCTGTTTAGGAAACTTTATCTAAAATTGCTTCATAAGACAATTCCAAATAGTTTGAAGATTTGAAATCCATCTCTTCAACATGAAGAATGGCTTCCCTTTGGCTCCTGGTCATGATCAAGTGCTGTTGTATTCTTCGGTCCACCGCACCCTAGGACGTGAAGGATACAGAAGTAAAGGCAGTCTCTAGTGTCCACTCTGTCGTCTATGAATAGTAACAGAGCCAGCTGGTGTAAGCCCTAACTCTTTGGCTCTGGTCCTGATGAGAACTAAGAATTCCAAAGGAGATAAGTTTACAATCATTATAAGAATCTAGGCTAGCTATGCAAAGCAGACAAAACCAGCAGTTCTCAAACTTTCTGGTCTCAAAATGCTTTTATACCCTGAGACTTGTTGAGGATCCCAAAGAATTTTTGTTTCTGTGGTTTTATCTCTCAATGTTGTGTACCATCTTAATTTGAATTGAGAAAATTTAGATTTACTTTAAAAATAACTAAAATAACCTATCACATGTTAACATAAATAGTATGCTTTTATGAAAAATAATTATTTCCAAAATAAAAAGCATTAATGAGAAGAGTGGCAATGTTTTACATTTTTACAAAGCTCTTGAATGTCTGGCTCAACAGTACATGTTAAACAGTAAGATTCTCATATATATTTCTGCATTCAATCTACTGCAACATGTGTTTTGGTTCAAGTGTGTGAAGAAAACATGTACAGATATGTAATTGGGGGAAAAGGGGAGTATTTTGTTATTTTTATTATTTTCAGATAATTATGGATATTTGTCTTTGACACTACCCTGAAACTCAAAGGATGATAGTTCCTTAAAGATGTGCTGCAATGTAGAATCTGCAACTATATCAGTGAATTTCTCAGCCTGTTATTTTGAAATCCATTGATCTATTGTGAATGTTGAATGAATATTTACCTATGCATGATTTTGTACCGGCATGTATTGATCATTTGAAAAAAAGTACTGGTTCACTGAGTTATGGAGCATTTGCCACATCCAAAACTTAGCTCCTGGGTTTCTTTCCCAAGCCTGCTCCTCCTGAAAGTTAATGTCAAGTATACTTTTCTAGTTGCTCACATCCCACATTTTCTTGCATATCCAATCCATCAGCAAATTCTATAGACTCCCCCTTCGAAATACATCTAGAATCCCACCACTTCTCAATCCTTCCATTAATACCACTGTTGGGCTTCTCTGGTATCAAGTGATAAAGAATCTACCTGCCAATGCAGGAGACACAGGTTCAATCCCCGGTCTGGGAAAATTCCACATGCCATGGGGCAACTAAGCCCATGCAACACAACTACTGAGCGAACACTCTAGAGCCCAGGGGGCCGCAACTACTGAGTCCATAGTGCCACAACTCCTGGAGCCCAAATGCTTTAGAGCGTGTGCTTTGCCACAAAAGAAGCGCCACAATGAGGAGTCTGCACACCACAAATAGAGAGTATCCCCCGCTTGCTGCAACTAGAGAAAAGTCAATGCAGCAACAAAGACCCAGCACAAATAACTAAAATTAAAAAAAGAAATACCACTGTTGTCCAAGTCACCATCATCTCTTACCTGCATTATTGCAACAGGCTCTTGACTAATAACCCAGCTCTACCCTTGCTCCCAGCAGCCAAACTGGTCCTATGAAAATACAAGTTAGATCGTGCCACTTTGCGCGTCTTAGGGTAAAAGCCAGACTTCTTCGAAATGACCTGCAAAGCCATGGTCCAGACCTACTAACAACTAAGACTGAATCTCCCGTTACTCTCCCTTGTTTTTTCCACTCCAAGCATGCCAGCCTCCATGCTCTTTCTGAAACACATCAGGCATGTTTCTGCCTTGACCTTTAGACAGCTGTCATTCCTTCCTCCGAGAATGTTCTTCACCCATAAGCTGCCTGACTCACCCTCTCACCTTAAAGTGAAACGTAAACAGAGGAGTGAAAAGGTCAACATTTGGGTCAAGAATAGCACTGAAAGTATGTTGACAATAATGATCCCTATTAAGAATGGACCCAAAGCAGATCCCTAAGCCTTTCTGTACGCAACTAGTGAATTATGTAATTTAATTGCAGATACATAAATAGGTCATTGTTCAGGACCTTTACATCTGATATTAAGATCAGGCAAGAGTTTCTTACACAGGGATCACTGTGTAAGGTCACATGGGACATAATGGAAAACATATTTTTTCAGTTCTACTGAGAAATAGATATACATCACTGTATAAGTTAAAGTGTAGAGCATGATGGTTTGATTTACGTATATTGTGAAATGATATCACAAAAGGTCTAGCTAACATCCATCATCTCATATAGATACCATAGAAAGAAAAAACTCTCCCTGTAATGAGAACCCTTAAGATTTACCCTCTTGATGACTTTCCTATATACCATACAGCAGGCTTAACTATAGTCATCATATTGTGTATTACAGCCCTAGTACTTATTTAACATTAACTGGAAGTTTGTAGCTTTCAACCACCTTCCTCCAATTCCCCCTACCCCGGCTCTCTACCACTGCTCACCTCTGAAAATTACAAAATTGATCTCTTTTTCTATGAGTTCGGTGTGTATATGTGTGTGAACTGGGGGGTTGGTTGTTGTTAGTTTCTGAAAATCATTTTTTACAATATCCTTAGAGTAAGTAAAAAAAAAAGCAAAATGGCTATCTGAGGAGGCATTACAAATAGCTGTGAAAAGAAGAGACGTAAAAGGCAAAGGAGAAAAGGAAAGATATACTTATTTGAATGCAGAGTTCCAAAGAATACAAAGGAGAAGTAAGAAAGCCTTCCTCAGCAATCAAAGAAATAAGAGGAAAACAATAGAATGGGAAAGACTAGAGATATCTTCAAGAAAATTACAGATACCAAGGGAACATTTCATGCAAAGATGGGCTCAATAAAGGACAGAAATGGTATGGATCCAACAGAAGCAGAAGATATTAAGAAGAGGCGGCAAAAATACAGAGAACTATACAAAACAGATTTTCACAACCCAGATAATCATGATGGTGTGATCACTCACCTTGAGCCAGACATCCTGGAATGCAAAGTCAAGTGGGCCTTAGAGGCATCACTACAAACAAAGCTAGTGGAGGTGATGGAATTCCAGCTGAGCTATTTCAAATCCTAAAAGATGATGCTGTGAAAGTGCTACACTCAATATGCCTGCAAATTTGGAGAACTCATCAGTGGCCACAGGACTGCAAAAGGTCAGTTTTCATTCCAATCCCAAAGAAAGGCAATGCCAAAGAATGCTCAAACTACCACACAGTTGCACTCATCTCACACGCTAGTAAAGTAATGCTCAAAATTCTCCAAGCCAGGCTTCAACAGTACATGAACCATGAACTTCCAGATGTTCAAGCTGGTTTTAGAAAAGGCAGAGGAACCAGAGATCAAATTGCCAACATCTGCTGGATCATAGAAAAAACAAGAGTTCCAGAAAAACATCTATTTCTGCTTTACTGACTATGCCAAAGCCTTTGACTGTATGCACCACCATAAACTGTGGAAAATTCTGAAAGAGATGGGAATACCAGACCACCTGACCTGCCTCCTGAGAAATCTGTATGCAGGTCAAGAGGCAACAGTTAGAACTGGACATGGAACAACAGACTGGTTTAAAATAGGGAAAGGAGTACATCAAGGATGTATATTGTCACCCTGCTTATTTAACTTCTATGCAGAGTACATCATGAGAAATGCTGGGCTGGATGAAGCACAAGCTGGAATCAAGATTGCTGGGAGAAATATCAATAACCTCAGATATACTGATGAAACCACTCTTATGGCAGAAAGCAAAGAACTAAAGAGCCTCTTGATGAAAATGAAAGAGGAGAGTGAAAAAGTTGGCTTAAAGCTCAACATTCAGGAAACTAAGATCGAGGCTTCTGGCCCCATCACTTCATGGCAAATAGATGGGGAATCAATGGAAACAGTGACAGACTTTTATTTTGGGGGGCTCCAAAATCACTGCAGATGGTGACTGCAGCCATGAAATTAAAAGACACTTACTCCTTGGAAGAAAAGTTATGACCAACCTAGACAGCATATTAAAAAGCAGAGACACTACTTTGCCAACAAAGGTCTGTCTAGTCAAGGCTATGGTTTTTCCAGTGGTCATGTATGGATGTGAGAGTTGGACTATAAAGAAACTGAGCACCAAAGAACTGATGCTTTTGAACTGTGGTGTTGGAGAAGACTCTTGAGAGTCCCTCGGACTGCAAGGAGATCCAACCATCCATCCTAAAGGAAATCAGTCCTGAATATTCATTGGAAGGACTGATGCTGAAGCTGAAACTCCAATACTTTGGCCACCTGATGCAAAGAACTGACTCATTTGAAAAGACCCTGATGCTGGGAAAGATTGAAGGCAGGAGGAGAAGGGGACAACAGAGGATGAGATGGTTGGATGGAATCACCAACTCAACGAACATGAATCTGAGTAAACTCCGGTAGTTGGTGATGGACAGGGAGGCCTGGCGTGCTGCAGTCCCTGGGGTCATAAAGAGTCGGATATGACTGAGCGACTGAACTGAACTAGAGTAAGTGTAATGTTAATACTCCCTAGAGCTGTTTCATGTAGCCCTCAATTCAAAGGTCAATTGAGCTTAAGAAATCAAAACAGAACAAAAAATAAATAGACATTGGAGAGGTGGGGAGAATAATACACTGATAACCCAAATACCCAGGCTAGTACAGAGAAATACTTTGAAGCCTGGATTAGGAGGTGAACTGAATGTAGGTCTTTTTATCTCTTGACCTGGAACATCATTTATTTCTCATTTAAGGTTTTAATACATCTTAAAAGATGGCAAGCTGAAGATTTAACTGTGACCTTGAAAGAAGCTAGTCTGATGTTGCCAGTTAAAGGTCAATTTAGGGCTTCCCTCGTGGTCCAGTGGCTAAGACTTCATGCTCCCAAAGCAGGGGACCCACGTTCCATCCCTGGTCAAGGAATGATTAAGAGATCAAACAGGCCACAACTGAGTTCTCATGTCACAACCAGCTAAGACAGGGCACAGTCACATACATAAATAAATTTGAAAAGAAGAAGAGGAACCCAAAAGGTGTCTCCAGATTCTCCCAGTCACTCTTCAGTCCATCCTCCACAGAGGAGTAATCAATGCAGATGTTGTTGTTGTTGTTTAGTTGCTAAGTCGTGTCTGACTCTTTTTTGACGCCATGGACTGTAGCCCAACAAGCTCCTCTGTCCATGGGATTTCCCAGGCAAGAATACTGAAGCGGGTTGCCATTTCACTGTCCAGGCGATCGTCTCAACCCAGGGACTGAACCTGTGTCTCCTGCTTGGCAGGCAGATTCCTTACCACTGAGCCACCTAGGAAGCCCAAATATAGCAAATACAGCATCACAATGAGAGAGTCATTTCCGAGGCAGGTTGATAAGGAGTCTAGGGGTCCCCAAGGAGAGAGGGGTCTGGAATTCTCAAGGAGGAAGAAAGGACAAACTTTTTTTCCTTCTCTATATTCCTTAGGATTATATAACAATAATGTATCCTGCCTAAGGACAGTCTCTGGATTAAGGACAGTCTCTGGATTAAAGCTTCTGGCTGTTATCCTAAAATGTAAATTATGGGAGTAGATCTGGTCTTTACAAGGATTATATAACAATAATGTATCCTGCCTGAGGACAGTCTCTGGATTAAACCTTCTGGCTAATTCTGTTATCTTAAAATGTAAATTATGGGAGTAGGTGTGGTGAGGTTTTTACAACCTCCAGACAGTCTTTGGATTCACTGGAGAGTATATAACTTCATTGTTAACACTAGCAAGCGGGTACTCTTTCTGCCCTCTTCTGATGCCTATGTCAGAAGCTTTCTCTATCTCCTTTATACTTTAATAAAACTTTATTACACAAAAGCTCTGAGCGATCAAGCCTCGTCTCTGGCCCCGGATTGAATTCTTCTCCTCCGGGGGCCAAGAATCCCGGTGTCTTCGTGTGATTCAACAACAATCTTTCAACAATAGCTTTAGAGGTGCAGTTGTGCTTCCAAGCATAAAGACCATCAGTGGTTCCTTGGCATTCCAAATCTCTTCATGTCCCAGCTCCTTCCACGTTCTTACACAGTCTGGAGACTCACTGAACTCCTTACAGTTAGAGGTCTTTTGCAATTAAAGGTCATGGCCCTGGGGCCAGTGTACATGCTGTTGCCTGTCTTCCTCATCACTCACTGGGCAACTGCCACCTCGTTGGCTCTTAGGACTCAACACAGTAGGTACCTCTTCTTGGAACCCTTTCTCAACTGCCTTTATCTGCCTTTTCTCACTCTCCACTCCCACCCAGGCTGAAGTTGAAGCCTGTGTATGACTTTTCATGGTACATATCACATTATATTGAAATCACTCAAGGGTTTGATCTTTTTTCCTCACTGAACTTGAGTTCTTGGAGGCAAGGCAAATTTTTATCTTTGGTGCTTAATTCAGTGCCTGGAAGCTGGTCAAAAATTAAGTATTGAAAAAAAAATTAAGTATTGAATGGATGAAGGAATTCAACACAAAATATCTATTGATTGAATGTCAACTCTGTTCAAGCAGCTGTGGATCTGGGCACCTGGGAAGACAATGGAAAGCAAAAACTTAACACAGAAATGACCTTTCATATGGCTTATACTCCATTGGAGGAGCAGGCATGAGCTAAATACCCACAGTAATGAATACATAACTGAAACTAAAATGTGTGTTTTAAAGATGAGGAACACAGTTTAATGAGAGCAGTTAAAAAGGACCGTGATCCAGACTATTATGTTCTGTTCATATTTGTTTGTATGGTTTTAGATGGAAAAGATGTGAGTATATTTAGATTGGATGGGAACAATTCAGCTGAGTGAAAGAGGTTAAATAATATACAGGAGAGAAGACAATTAAATAACATCACACTTCTGGAGAGGGTATCTTACAACCCTCATGGGAGGACTGGCCTCTTCTGAAGCCATAAGAGGGAGCATTGAGAGAGTGGATATGGAAGTAGCAGGGTGGCAGGTTTTGTACCAGAAAACTGAATAAGTTTTGATCCAAAAGCTTGGATTTTCTGAGGGAGAGGAGTCACAGCTGTCTACTGGAAAAAAAGGCAGAAGGTGAGAAAGTCAGAGATCTGAAGAGACTGGAGAGGCTTTGAAGCTTTCATCATGGACTGTAGGAAAGCAAGTCAAGTGAGAAGCCCCAGGATGGCTGGGCTGTGTTAAGAAGAACCCATTTGAAGGAGGTGATGCTGACTACATACTGACAACAGTCTGCCTATTGTGTCATTTTCTCCAGCAGACACGGAGGCTCAGGGGCAACCACAGAGACAGCACACAGGTGGTTTCACTCCAGGCTGGGTTTTTGCCAGATGAGAAAGTGTGAGTGGGTGAAGGGAGTTTAGTATAATGTTAAGAATGTTATGGAACTAAGAAACCATGGAACCCAAGACGAGAAGCCTGATGGATTAGAAAGTGGGAGGGTTGTCAATGGACCGGAGGTCCCAAGGAGGAGGAAGAACAACTACAGAGAGAGCGGCTGAACAGAAGGCAGGAAGGAAGGAAGGGCCAGAGCTGGAAGACGGTGGGATGGGGCAGCTACCCTTCATCACACCCTCCAAACATAGAACCTCTTCCACCAAACACAGATACTAAGAGATAATGAAACACTGCTAGAGGAACCAGCATGAAAACGAGGCAGAGGACCAAGCCATTAATAAAGTGGTTAAGAGCTGGACTTATTTAGCTTCGATTTTGCTTCTCTGTCAACCAGAGCATGATAAGCCCCAGACCTCAGCCCACACACTACCCTCTCCCGGGGTTCTTCTCCCCAGTGTTGAACCTGACTAGGCTGCTAAAGAGGGAAGGACACAATTACAGGTCCTTACACATTTTATCAGGGGGCTTCCTGGTGGCTCAGTGGTAAAGAATCTGCTTGCAATGCAGGATTTGCAGAAAACCCAGTTTCAATCCCTGGGTCAGGAAGATCACCTGGAGGAGGGCATGGCAACCCACTCCAGTATTCTTGCCTGGAGAATCCCATGGACAGAGGAGCCTGGTGTTGGACACGGCTGAAGTGACTTAGCATGCACACATTTATCACTGCTTAAATTTGTTACGTTGGAAATAGTTTCAAATGATGGTAAGATTTGGGGTGTGGCTATAGGAGCTTGTGACAGAAGTGGAGAAAAGGCCACTGAAAATGAAGCGAGTCTTGGAGGGTCATCCGTGGAGGGGGATGGCACATGTGGTAGATAAGGCTGTGAGTTGAGCATCAAAGTCTTCACTGAATGATAGAGTACAACCACAAGGTGGGCATACGACAGGGACCTGAAGACAGATGGGAGAGCAGATCAAAAGGCCTGAACCTTAGTAAAGGAGGATTTTTTTTGCAGGAGCGTGAGGGAGTAATGGTCTGGAAGAGGCAGTGAACAGAAGGCAGACAGAAACTTAGTGACTCAGTGGGTCCAACTCTTTGCGACCCCATGAACCATAGCCCACCTGGCTCCTCTGTCCACGGGATTCTCCAGGCAAGAATACTGGAGTGGGGTGCCATTTCCTTCTCCAGGGATCAAACCAGGGATCTTATTGAACCAGTGTCTCCTGCATTGGCAGGTGGATTCTTTAGCACTGGGAATGCTGATTCCTGAGGCCAGTGGAGTACAAGGGCATAAACAGCCAACATTTAATCTAGGCAAAGGGACACATAAGAAGAATCATTCCATAAACTGTGACCCAGTGGACTGTATCAGCCCAAAAGGCATGGCATTCAGGTCTGCCGAATGCAACCTCCAGGTTCATTGTGATCTTGGCTGGGAAAGTGCTAACCTAAGGAAGAGTCAGATTTCAGTTAAGACAAGGAGATGGAAGGGATGGCAGAGAAACGCTGATTAGGGTTTAGCCCAGGGTACAGTCTAATAAATAGTCACTCACTCACTTAAGAGAAAACTTAGAGCTAAGGTTTTATCTCTCGATTGAAACCTGGATGGACAGGCTGCATCTTGTTAACCACAGGGCCCAGCACTATCTCTAGCAGATAGCAAGTTCCTGAAATATGTTTGTTAAAAGTAGGAATGAATTTCCTGTTACTACAGTTATAGTATGGAAGGGAATGGGGGACTTCCCTGGTGGTCCAGTGGCTAAGACTCCAAGCTCCCAACCCAGGAGGCCCGGGATTTGATCCCTGGTCAGGGAACTAGCTCCCACATGCCACAACTAAGAGTTCACGTGCCACAGCTCAAGATCCTTTGTGCCACAAAGAAGACCCAGCTCAGCCAAACAAATAAAAATTTAAAAAAGGAAGGGAAATGGGTGAGCAAAAGTAGTGACACGCACGTTACACCTCCATCAGTAGAAATAAGGTGTGCATATAGAGCGCAAAGGAAATGCAAAGTCTCTGCCCTCAAGAGAAGCTCCGCCAAGTGCCCTTGTTCCAGGCCAAAGGCATTGTTCCAGAAGTGGGCTGTACCCCGGGATACCTCCACCCAAGATGAGTTTTCAAGTACTACAGTAGAGGCGGGGCAGTAGCTAAAGTGGGGGAGAGGGAGGGAGGGTGAAAAGGAGAGAGAGTTGGCTCTATTAGAAGAGGGTGTATTCAAGCCCCAATTGATTTTACTGTTTTATATGAAGGAAGGAGAATAGATAGATAAGATGCTTATTAATTTTCCAGTGGTGTCTTAGGAGAGGAACTGGAGATATACAGCATAAATGCTAACCATAGTCATCTCTGGCTGGTAGATTTGGTTTTCCTCTTTGTACATTTCTTCATGGCTACATTTTCTATATTGAATATACCTGACTGATTTTTTTTTAGAAAAACTCTAGAAAAATATTATGTCTCTTCTAAATTTCTCACAGGCTCAGACTATCTACTCTTAGGGCAAAATTGGCTGCAAACTAAAGGGATGATAAGACTTCAAAGGAAATAATCTCTAGTCATTTCAGCAGTGGTGCAATTGTGAAGAATCAATAGATACCCACTTAATAAAATGAAATGTGTTAGAAAAGTAAACAACTTGCAAAACACCAGCTGTGTGGCTTAATATTGCTATTGATCTACAGTATAGAAGAAGGAAAATTCAAGGCTACAAGAAAGTTTGCTACTTTAATAGGAGAAAGACACATTTTTAGTTAATCTCAGGCAATGACAAGTTACCCAAGGGAAAATAACTAAACTATTATTATAAATAGTCTGAGTGACACAAGTTTGAAACTAGATGAGAAATTCTGAAATTAAACAGAATTTTTTCTTACTTGAAGTATCTACAAGGATACACCCTTTATTCCAACTAAGAACAAGAAATATGTACTTGATTTCGCTAGATCATGCTGCAGAAACAAACAGCCCCGAAAATCTCAATGGCTTACAACAAGTGTATTTCTCATTCATATTACATGCGAAGGGCTGCAGGTCGGCTATGGCTCTCATCCATTTTGCTTCTCATTCTATGACTGGCACCGAAGGAATAGTCTTTATCCGGACCTGACATTCTCATGGCAGAGGACAATATTAAGTGAGTTAGTAGAAAACAGCAATGGTTCTTAAAGTTTCTCCTAAGAACTAGCACATTATAATCTCCTTTTGGTTTGGTTTTGGTTTTGGTGGAGTTTTGTTTTGTTGTTAAAGAAAGTGACAAGGCTAAGCCTAGTGACAGGGCAGACTTATACTCCTTCCAGGGGATGCAGTGCAGTAGACAGGAGTGTATAATCATTTTACAAGGAAGGGATCTGTGGATATTTGGGAATAACAATACAACCTCTTACAAAACGTAGTCACTTACACATGCCATGAACACGCAAACATTCTTGTATCTTAGGAGCACAAGGCACAGCTACATAAGAGTGCCTGCTGTAGGGCATTTGTTGTTGATGCTTAGTTGCTAAGTCATGTGTGACTCTTTCCAACCCCAAGGGTTGCAGCCCGCCAAGCTCCTCTGTCCATGGGATTTCCCAGGCAAGAATACCGGCGTGGGTTGCCATTTCCTTCTCCAGGGGATCTCTCCGACCCAGGGATTGAACCCGCGTTTCCTGCAATGGCAGGGGGTAATTCTTTACCCCTGAGCTACCAGGGAAGCCCCACTGTGAGGCATATACCACAGCAGACCCTCTACTCACTGTGTCCTATGTAAGTTTTTCAATAACCCTTTCAGCTGTCATAGGCACTCATTATTCTCATTTTACTTTAGAGTAAGCTGGAGTTGGCTAACTCTACCAAGGTCTCTCTGGTAGATTATGAAAATGGCCAGTCTTCTGGCATCCACACCTCGCAGTGTCAGTTGGCAGACGTTCCCACTGAGGAGCCGAGGCAATTTTCTCCATTCTTAAATCAGGTTGGCCAGCCACGTGGCTGGCTTTGGCACATGAAACATTAATAAATGTAACGAGCTTGAAAAGTGCTTGTGTGCTGGGACTTGCCTTTTTGCTGCTCTTGAATCACTCACCATGAGAACAAGTCCAGGCTGCCCTTCTGAATGATGAGTGACACGTGACTCACTCCTCCTCTTATCCCAACCACAGCCTGCTAATCACAAGGAAGGGAGGCCACCCCACATCATCTAGTCACCAGACAAACCACCGCCTGACAACAGACACACGAAGTGGATACAGAGATTGAGTTGGGAGTGCTGAAGCTTTATTGATGCTTCTTAAGAAACAGTGAGGGAAAAAGATTGAGCAGGGAAGCCATCAAACAATAACCTGACCACAAGACTGCTAACCCAGTAGGGAGCTCTGGAGCAAAAACGGCCTGTTAGATAAATCCGATGTGGGATAAAAGTGCCTTGTACCTCTGCCTCTAACTGTGATCTCAGTCACTGACTGAGGAACACCACAAGGTGACCTCAGTCGAAACACTGAGGGTGGGAGGATCTGAAGGAGCTAATAGCTGGACAATGCTGGTTAACCACACAAGGGTTTATATCTTGGTTCTCTGTTCTATTCCTTTGGTCTACGCATGTGTGCTAAGTCGCTTCAGTAGTGTTCGACTCTTTGAAACCCTATGGACCATACCCCGCCGGGCTCCTCTGTCCATGGAATTCTCCAGGCAAGCGTACTGGAGTGGGTTGCCATGCCCTTCCTTCTCCAGGGGATCTTTCCGACCCATGGATTGAACCTGGGTCTCCTGCATTGCAGGCAGATTTTTTACCATCTGAGCCACTGGGGAAGATCAGATAACCTTCTGGTAAAAAGCTGACTCAATTATAATAAATAGAAAATGTATGGAAAATAAACAGACTTTCATTAAAATAACGATGTATTGAAGTTGGACAAAATAGTCAGTCTGGGGGATTTCCAGCACCCTCCATGGTGGGTATTCAATATTTTTGCCTGGATGGGTGGGAGGAGAAGTGTGCCCTCCCAGGAAGTCCTGGAACTGGGCATGGGAGTCCCCCGTGCCTGAGAGCCTTACCCTTCAGCTGAGAATCTAGGTAAACTAAGAAGAGACGCAGTGCTAAGATGTGTCAGGTTCTAATGCTGCAGTAACTATTGGTATGCCCTGTTCAATGGGTTGGCAGTCCTGCAGAAAGGAATTGTGCTATGTGGATTGTCTAATTAGAGTAAGCAACATCCATGCGGGCTGATTTACACTTCTCTTGTAGGATCCCTAAACATCAGGTCGGTGCCTTTTCCCTTTTATAACCATTTGTATTGCATGTCAATCAGCATAAAGATTTTGAGAAAAATTTTTTTTCTAGTTTCCTTAAATGATAATGTGGACAATAGCTTTTGTTCAAGTATCCAAGTATATAAATGTGTTAAGTACAGCTCCGAGTACATAGTGCAGTGAGATCAAAGACTGATCAAATGGCTTTGACATTTGATGCTCTCTCAAAGCTCTCCGGCCTGATGCCCTTCTTTTTCCTTTATTCCTTCATAGGAGGGTAAACTCAGGCCCATCCTAACTCTTCAAGGCAAGTTAAGACCAGGCTGTAACGTATAACCAGATTTTATTGAAGGCTTCAGGATAGTAAAACGAAATTACAGCATAGTAAGGGAAAACTTCAGGCTTCCCAGGCAGCACAGTGGTAAAGAATCCGCCTGCCAATGCAGGATACAAAAGAGCCGTTCAATCCCTGGGTCAGGAAGATCCCCTGGAGGAGGAAATGACAACCCACTCCAGCATTCTTGCCTGGACAGTTCCATGGACAGAGAAGCCAGGCAGGCAGGCTATAGTCTATGGGGCTGCAAAGAGCTGGACACAACTGGGCACAGAACAAAGGAAAACTTCAAACTGGCTACTAAATGCGACTTCTTCTGAATCTCCTTATCTACACTCCTATTAGCCCCAGACTTCCTACTGTGTTTTAGGAGTAGGCTACCCTCCTTACCAAGAAGGGCTGTGACCATGAACATCACCCACCAGAGCTCAGGCTCCCTGAATCTCCTAAGGCCCAGTGAGCAGAGGAAACTGCCTGCCCTTATCTCCAGCGTAACGCTAGCTTTCCAGGAGATGTCATCACTTCCACAACTCCACCCACAAGGATGACAACTTCAGGTATTGTTAATAGAGCAGTTTAGCTCTGAAATGTCTCTCTTTTTTTTTTGGCTAAGCCGCCAGCATCTGGGATCTTAGTTCCCCGACCAGGGATCAAACCCATGCCCCTTGCATTGGAAGTGCAGAGTTAATCACCAGGGAAGTCCCAGGCTCTGTAAGATCTTGAATCTTACCATTGCTAAATTGCATCTTGACTTTTCCTTTCTTCGACTTCCCTGGTGGCTCAGACGGTAAAGCGTCTGTCTACAATGAGGGAGACCCGGGTTTGAGCCCTGGGTTGGGAAGATCACCTGGAGAAGGAAATGGCAATCCACTCCAGTACTATTGCCTGGAAAATCCCATGGACAGAGGAGCCTGGTAGGCTACAGTCTATAGGGTCACAAAAAGTCAGACATGACTGAGCGACTTCACTTCACTTTTCCAAGTCCAAAGTGCACTCTGCTTTTTTTTTTTTTTAAGTCAGATTTAATGAGATTTAATGTACATAAAATAAAATTCACCTATTTTAGTGTATAGTTCTGAGCTTTGACAAACACATAGCCATGTCACCACCACCACAATCAGTTCCAGGACAGTTGCTTCACTCCCCAAAATCCCTCAGGTCCTGTTGTGCTCAAGCTCTTTACACCCTCAGCCTCAGGCAAGAGTGGCCTGTTTTATGTGTCTGTAGCCTTGCCTCTTTCAGAGTGTCATATAAATGGATCCAAACAGCAGGTAGCTTTTTATATATGATTTTTTTCACCTGAGACCCATCCATGTTGGTTGTTCCTTGTATTACTGAGTCATTTTCCATTATATGAGCATACTATAGTAGATTTATCCATTCACAGTTGAAGAACGTTTGAGTTATTTCCAGTTTTTGATGATTATGAATAAAGCTTCTGTAACATTTGCATACAAGTCTTTGAATGAACCTAAGTTTTCATTTCTCTTGGGTATACATCAAAGAATGGAACTTCTGGGTTGTGTGATAAGCATATGCTCAACATTATATGAAATAAGTTATCTGCCAAACTGTTCGTACTATTTTGCATTCCTACCAACAATGTATGAGAGGTCTAATTAGTCTGTATGCTTACCAGTACTTGGTAATACCAGGGTTTTTTTGCATTTTTTTTTTAATCTTATTCATTGTAATATGTACAGGTACTTCAGTGTAGTTCAGTTTTTAATGACGAGCATCTTTTCATGTGCTTATGTGCTACCCATATTTCTTTTTGGTGAAATATTTTCAATTCTTTTCAAATATTTCAAATATTTTCAATTCTTTTGACTATTTACTTATTGACTTGTTTGCTTTATTGTTGGGTTTTGAGGATTCCTTACATATTCTTATTCCAGTCCTTTAGTAGAAATATGCTTTGCAAATATTTTCTCCGAAGCCTATATTTTGTCTTCTCGTTTTCTTAAACAATTTGTATTAGCAGATCAACCTCTATAATCAAATATCATAGACTGGGTGGTTTAAACGGCAGACAGTTATTTCTCACAATTCTGGAGCCTGAAAAGTCCAAGATGGGGATGCCAGCAGATTCAGTATCTGGTGAGAGCTCTCTTTCTGGCTTGCAGACTGCCACCTTCTGGCTGTGTCTGCACATGGTGTGGAGAGAGAGCTCAAGCTCTCTGGTGGCCTTGCTGCGGCTGTCTCTTCAGTCGTGTCCGACTCTGTGCTACCCCATAGACGGCAGCCCATTTACATAAAGGTACTAATCCCATCATGAAGATCCCACCTTTATGACCTCATCTAAGCCTCCTAAGTGAGTGAATGATAGTCACTCAGTCATGTACCGACTTTTTTCAACCCCATGGACTTGCAGGCTGCCAGGCTCCTCTGTCCGTGGAATTCTCCAGGCAAGACTACTGGAGTGGGGTGCCATTTCTTCCGCCAGAGGATCTTCCTCACCCAGGGGTTGAATCTAGGTCTCCAGCATTGCAGGCGGATTCTTTACCATCTGAGTTACCAGGGAATCCAAGCCTCCTAAAGCCCCCACAATCAGATAATTGAGGGGGCGAGCCTCCAATATATGTCTGTGGGAAAATACAATTCAGTCCATAGCAATGTCTCGCAGAGTAAATTTTAAAGTTTAATGAAGTCCAAATTAACAATTTTTCTTTTATGGATCATGTCTTCGGTGTCACATCTAAGAAGTTTATGCCTAGCTCAAAATCACAAAAATTTTCTCATATTTTCTTCTAGAAAGTTTATACTTTCAGCTGTTTTTATGTAGGTCTAATCCATTTTGTTATGTGTGCTTAGTCGCTCAGTAGTGTCCAACTCTTTACGACCCCATGAACTGCAGCCCGCCAGGCTCCTCTGTTGATGGGATTCTCCAGGCAAGAATACAGGAGTGGGTGGCCATGGCCTCCTCCAGGGGATCTTCCTGACCCAGGGATCAAACCCAGGTCTCCTGCATTGCAGCGGATTCTTTACAGAATGAGCTACCAGGGAAACCCAAGTATACAGGAGTGGGTAGCCTTTCCCTTCTCCGGGGGGAACTTCCTGATCCAGGAATCCAACCAGGGTCTCCTGCATTGCAGGGGGATTCTTTACCAGATGAGCTACCAGGGAAGCCCTGGTATGACTTGTTAGATATGGTGCCAGATATAGATCAAGGCTCTTTCTTTTAACATTTGTATGTCACATTGTTCTACCAACATTTACTATTATTGTTTTTTAATATCTTGTCTGGGACTTCCCTAGTGGTCCAATGGGTAAGACTAAGGATCCCAACACAGGGCACCCGGGCTTAATCCCTCATCAGGAAACTAGATCCCACCTGCCACAACTAAAAGATCCTGCATGCTGTCACAACCAAATAAATAAATATTAAAAAAAAAACTCATATAAAAGTTATCATCTTAACCATTTTTAAGCATATAGTTCAGTAAGTGGCACCCTTTTAATGGTTCCCGTTTGCTTGTTTCTTAAATCTTGAATGAGTACTGAACTTTATCAGATATTTTCCTGCATCTATTAAGATGATTATATTTGTTTCCTTTTTCCCTTTTTTAGAATGGTGAATTACATTGAGTTTTCAAATATTAAGCCTGACTTGTATTTCTGGAAATAACCCCATTTAGCCGTGATATATCAATAGTCTCCTTTTCATATGTTGCCAATTTTTATTTGGGAAAATATCATGGAGTATCTTTATGGACACAACATACTGAAGGCTGCTGAGTTTCTGGGTGGAAGAAGAGATACTTTAAAAATGTTTAATCAGTTCATTTACCATAACATGCAGTGTAAGCATACTACTCAAAAATATGTAAGCAAGTGTCAGAAATAACAGCTCAGAATTAAAAGTGAATGGAAGCAGGAGTAGAAAATTAGGTTATTCTTCCACTGTTTGTACCACCTGTTAAAATTATGTGCACATTATTTTAGAAGTAAAACAATTTAAATTAAATTTAAGAAAAAGATCCTCCCCAACCAGAAACCAAACAACTCTGATTCAGCTGGGATTTTTTTGTTGGTGCATGCCATGCAAACTGGAAAGATAAATAGAAAACTAATTTGTACCAGCGTAACTGATTAATTAGTCCTTAATTTTCTTCCCATGATTTGTTAATACTCTTGTATCACGGTGTTTCTGTACTATTTGTCCTTGCTCGGATACTACACTGATTAGAGATACCGTAGCATGAGTGTGGGCTTCCGTGATGGCTCAGACAGTAAAAGAATCCGTCTGCAGTGTGGGAGACTGGGTTCGACCTCTGGGTTGGGAAGATCCCGTGGAGGAGGGCATGCCAACCCACTCCAGTATTCTTCTCTTGGACAGGGCTACAGTCCAGGGGTCGCAAAGTCGAACACGACTGAGCGATTGAACATACCATGAGTTAACTGTAGTGAACCTCATTTTAAAAAAAATAAAAAAAGGATGTGCAAAGGCACAGAGGTTTATAAAAAAGTAGGTGGCTGGTAAGCGCGTGGAGGAATCTGAATACATAAATAATGAACGTTGAAACATCCACAGTAAACGGCACTCGTTTAAACGAAAAACTCCGGCCGCGCAGTTCCCTGGGAGGAAACAAACATCACAATTTGAAAGCCGTAAGTGAAGCAGAGACGTAGAGACTCAGACCACCAAGGCCAGGTTTGCAGGCCCTCACCTGCTCAGGCTGATTGGCAGCGGCTGCGGGGGCGGGGCGAGCCGAACGTCACTTCCCGTCGCGGCCGGCCTGGTCCTCTCGCGCGATGACGGCCAGCGTGGAGCCGCGGGGGCGGCGCCCGGGGGTCGGAGTGGGCGTCGTGGTGACCAGCGGCAGGCATCCTCGCTGCGTCCTCCTGGGGAAGAGGAAAGGGTCGTTCGGAGCCGGCAGTTTCCAGCTTCCTGGGGGCCACTTGGAGTTCGGGTAAGCAGCCGCCTGGCTGACTGGGAAAACGAAACGGACGCGCAGAGGACGACGTCGCCGCCTGCGCGCATCCGTGCGTGAGTGCGCGCTGACGCTGCGTCGTTTCTCGCGCGTTTGTCTTTCTCGCCTGAGGCCGGCAGAGGGCGCTGTTCTGGGCGAGGCGGGAGCAGGAGTCGCCACGTCCGCGTGCGAGCTGCCCTCGAGGGGTCAGCTCCTCTCGAGCCCTGACGCGGCTGGGCGCTGTGAGTTGTCTTTTTCCTGCTGCTTGCGCTTGAAAGGCCGGAAGTGCGTATTTACAGGCCTCGAGTAGTGTAGTTGTCCCTTCAAATGTTTGCACGGTTTGCTGGCTATTTAAACGCAGGCAGTATAATATTTTCCTGCTCCCGTACGTCTTCGTAGCGCTCCAACCAAGCGAATGATTAACGGAAACCCTGGGCCTCTACCTCCCTCGTTAAAACGGGGAAATCGTCCGAAGTACTCCCTAAGGTCTCCCTCTCTGCTTTGACTTTCTGTGAATTGAGGTGTCAGACCGACAGAGAAAGTTTAGTTGTACACAAGGGTGAATGAAGAAAGGCTGAGAGTGACCTAGAAGGTGGGTTCACCCAGGCTCTTGGACTCTTTAATCGACAGAAATTGGTAAGATGCCAGAGGAGGAATTTAGGCAGAGGTTTGTCGGGGCTCGTGCTGTAGCCGAAGGGAGGGAGCGAGAACAAGAAACAGGTGCCCTTGCTCGCTCTCCTGGAGCGGGAGGTGGTGGTGAGCTGGTTTCTTAAATGGAGTGGGGCGTAGGTATGGATCTGCGGGTTGCGCAGAAGGTGCGGCTTAAGTGATCCGTCTGCTCCTTTGGTGGTTCTGTGTGCGGAAATCATGCCTGGTAACCCTGCTTCGCTCTGAGCAACTCACAAATGGCTGTAGGTTTGTGGCTTTTTTTGTAGTTTGTCTTTAATTGCCCCAACTGTGCATGCGTTATTTTTAGTCTCTAACTTTGTCCAGGTGCGAGCATCCCGGAAAGGGTCCCATCCTATCTCATAGTGAGAATAAGGATGACCTCTGCAGCAGATAAACAGCATCAGAAACGTTCAAGGGGCTTCCCAGGTGCCGCAGTGGTAAAGAATCCGCCTGCCAATGCAGGAGATATAACAGAAGCAGGTCGGGAAGATCTCATTAAGGAGGAAATGGCAACCCACTCCAGTATTCTTGCCTGGAGAATCCCATGGACAGAGGGAGCCTGGCGGGCTACAGTCCATAGGGTCGCACAGAGTCGGACACAACTGAAGCAACTTAGCAGCAGCAGCAAGCTATCGCTTAATAAATAATAAAATTACTAGATTAAAAATCAAATTGCACAGACAAGCACACCCCTTGATGGTGCTGAGTGCAGAAATCATGTGAGGTACCCTGCTTTTGCTCCTGGCAGCTCACAAGTGGCAGTTGGGTTTTTGAATCTTGTTCATAATTTGTGCCAGCTGTGCATGGCAGCTGTGCTCTGGTCTACTTATTTTGGGTCCCTCATTGTTTCTTTTTGTTCTGCCGGATAGAGGAGAGGAGACATAAGGGTCCCAGGTCTCAGCCTGTCCCACCATCAACGGGATGGAGGGAGGGGGGATGTACAATTATGGCTGATGGCATTGTTGTGTGGCAGAAACCAACACAACATCGTAAAAATTAAGAAAAATAAAAGTAGTATTTTGGTATTCTGGTCCTCTTCCAGGCGTTTGTGTTTCCTTTGTGGTGGGGAGAGGAGGTGCGGGCCCATGTTTTGCTCTCTCTCTCTGCCGCCTCCTCTTCTCAGTGTTTCTGATTTCTTTATCCCGAGAGTGCCGAAGTCGGAGGGGAGGGCGCAGAGCGTTCCCTGGGTGGTGCTGCTGCGCTCCAGGTGCCCTCTGGGTGCAGTATTCACGTGTGCGCTCTTTCTGAGGGTGTGTTTGGTGGCTGGTTGGAAGTCCTCCAATCCTACAAGGATTTCTGCACTGCACAGTTCCCTAACACAGGTGACCAAAAACTTCTTGTGATGCTGGCCGCCAGCTCCTGGTGCTAGCTAGCACACCGCGCTACATTTTCTTTCTGCCGGGTTCCCGGTAGTCTCACAGCATCTGCTTGGCCCGGAGAAAACACGATGCTCTCACGGCCGCTTATTTTCTCTGCTCAGCCATCGTGGGCTGCTTTCGCCAGTCCCCTACCGTCCAAATGCCTAAAGAGGGGATGAGCTGCTGTGTTCACGTGCATCCCTGACACCTCGGGATGCGCTTCAGACTTCCACAGCTCGTTCCCTGCTGGTCCTCTGCTCTGAGGCACCGGGCAGCCCTGTATGCTTCCACAGCTCAGCCCTTTAAGTGGGGGTAACGCACCGGTGCCTCCTTGAGAGTCAGTGGTCACCCGTCTCCGTGACCATTTATTTCTCTTGGAGCGCCTCTTGGTTTGGGGGCAGAGTTGGCCCCCCATCAGGAAGGAAGGGAACATTCCTACAAGCCTGAAAACTCACAACTTTCCTCCTTCCACAAAGATCTGTCTAATGGGTAGAGTGAGGGTAGATTAGATAATTAGAGAAATAGTCAAGGTAGAAAAAATAGAGAAACAGTATTCTTTTTTGCTGAATATCTCACATACTAAAGTGCTTCATAAATATAAGGAAATTTAATCTAAAAGTCACTGAACCACACAGATTTCTTTTCATACTTGTTTTCACTTGATACTCACATACTTTATCTGACTATAAAATTCCATTTGGAACCATTTCTAAAGGGGGATACTGTATATTTTTAATCTTGTTTCATATATGATAACTGTACAGTGAAATGTTTTAATTTATATGCAGGTTTTGGTAACTTTTAGAGTATCAGTTCTTGTCAATATCTAGTTATTATGGATCATATTGAAGGTGAACTAATCACATAAGTGTATTTTAATATTTTATGAATGCCTTTTGTTCTCAATTTTGAGGCATAAACTGAAATTCTGAACCTACTGGAAAAGACTTTACTTACTTCTTGATACACTTACAACAAGCCTGTGAGAAAGTAGCATTATCTTTTTACTTATCCAAAGTGGAAAGGAATGGACTTTGAACTCAAACCTAGGTCTAGTTAACGACGAGGCCTGTGCTCTTAACTGATACATCAGACCACCTGGTTGCATGCTGCTTCTGGGCAAGCGAACTAGTGCTGGATTGGCTAAATGTTCGTTTTTTGTTGTTCAATATGAAGTCCTTTTGGTCTTCAGATAACTAGATACAGGATAAACAGTATCTAAGGGTTGTTGTTTTATTGTTTTAAAGCATGGATCAATTACAGCTCTTTTGGGTTACACTGGAAATTTCTAGCCAGAAATTTCATGACTAAAAAAAAAAAATGAATAAATAGAATCGAATATGGTGGTGTGTTTCTGTTTTCCAGTGAAACCTGGGAAGAATGTGCTCAAAGGGAAACCTGGGAAGAAGCAGCTCTTCACCTGAAAAATGTTCGCTTTGCCTCGGTTGTGAATTCTTTCATTGAGAAAGAGAATTACCATTATGTCACTATTTTAATGAAAGGAGAGGTGGACCTGACTCATGATTCAGAACCAAAGAATGTAGAGCCTGAAAAGAATGAAAGTAAGAGAATGACATACAATAGTGCGTTTTCTACGAGAGCATGTCTGAAGGAAGATTATGTCACCATATGAAGAGAGTTAGAATGTAATTATACTTTAATTAGAGCTTAAATCTACTTAAGTTCTGAAGACATAAGGATAGAACAGGAAAGAGAATGGGTCTAGAGCCAGACTGCTTGATTCTTCCGCGTAGAGATTTGTGACCTCCAGCCAAGTTCTTTAGGTCTCTGGGCCTCTTTTCTCATTTGTTATAATAGTAGCTACCTCAGATGGGTTGTTGTAAGGATGAAATGAGTTATTACCTACAGTGGGCCGGTCCTAATGAACACAGTAAGTACTCAGTGTTAGTTTTATTGCTAGTGTTTAATTTTGTTTCAAACTGACTTTTTTAAGCAAAACATTTAATGTGCCTTCCTCAGTTTTCTCACCTGTGCAAGAGAGATAGTAACTTTCTTTTATAGAAAATGATTAACTTGCAAAACACCTAATCTGTTGCCTTCTGTGTTGAATTGAGTGCTCTGAAAGCTTTAATGACAGTAATTGATATCCTTTTATTTACTGTGTACTACACTTTGTCCCTGGGGCTTCCCTGCTGGCTCATAGGTAAAGAATCCACCTGCCAGTGCGGGAGATGGGGGTTCGATCTGTGGGTCAGGAAGATCCCCTGGAGGGGAAATGGCAACCCACTCCAATATTCTTGCCTGGATAATCCCATGGACAGAGAAGCCTGATGGGCTACAGCCCATGGGGTCACAAAAGAGTCAGGGTTTAAACAACAACATGGCAAGGTGTGGGGGCGGGGGCATGGATGCACCACCCTCCCAGCAGCTTGACGTGTTCAACTCTGAAGCTTTCTGAACCCAGTTGTGTGGAGTTTTTATGAAGGATCATTACGTTATGGGATTATTATTATTGTGATTGAGTAAACCATTGCCCATTGATTAACTCAAACCTCCAGCCCCTCTCCCCCTCCCTAAGGTGGAGTGTGGGGGTCAGCGGTGGGCTGAAAGTTCCAACCCTGTGATGATGCCTCTGTCTTTCTAGTCAGCACCCACTTCCCGAAACTGTGTAGGAGCCACCAGCCATCTCATTAACATTGACTCAGCCTTGGTTGAAAGGGGCTTATTATGGAAAACAAAAAGATGCTCCTCTGATCCCTGTCACTCAGGAAATTATTAATACAAAGGTTTTAGGAATCCTGCCAGGAAACAGAGATGAAGACCAAATACATATTTCTTATTTCATGATATCACATGAAGAAAAACACAAGAAGGATCCAAAGGCCTTCAGCTGGACTAGGGTACAAAAAAAATGATTCACGCCTTAAGAATGGGAAGGCAGGATTGTACCAAATTCACTAGGGGAGCTGATAACTGGCCAAGGTACAGTGGCTCGGGGTCTTTATTTATATTACAGGCATGCACTCTGCCCCGTGTTCATCGGGCCCTGGATCTGAACAGCCTGCTTCAGTCCTCTAGTCACTGCATCTTTCCTCCGGCCGTCAGATTATAATTAGAGGGATTACCCAGATGCTTCCTTCTCTAGGAGGCTCAGCTAACTGAGCATCTTGCAACACGTGGTTAGTGTGTGCCTCCCCTCTTCGTCCCCCACCTCTCCTCGCCCCCACCCCCATTCTGTGTGGTCACAGGTACTGAGCAGCCCTTCCAGAGCTTGTTCCAGGTTCATGGATTCTTTGTCCCCTTCCTTCCCAGAGTGAAACTACATATCTGTATTTTATAGGCAGAGAAATGCTTAATGAAAGAAACAGTAATTACACATAGATATATACATGTAATCATAAACTAATTTAGAACATAGAATTCTTAATAATCATTGTATTTTTGTTGTTAATATCATAATATTTAAACATTCACCTGTCGTGAGCATCTGTACACACTCAGTCATGTCTCTTTGCAACCCCATGGACTGTAGCCCACCAGGCTCCTCTGTCCATGAGATTATCCAGGCAAGAATACTGGAGTGGGTTGCCATGCCCTCCAGGGAATCTTCCTGACCCACAGCTCCTGCCACATACCCGAATCACAGGCAGATTCTTTACTGCTGAGCCACTGAAAATCATGTTTGTATAGCCAAGATAATGTGTAGCATCACTCTTGCGCTTCATTTTATTAGTAGCAAATCACTTTTTAATTTTTCTTAGTACAGGTTAACTAGCCAAAATGAATATGCTTTGTTTCAACTGAAGAAATTGCTTTAATGTCTTTCTTTTCTAGGTTGGGAGTGGGTTCCTTGGGAAGAATTTCCTCCCCTGGACCAGCTTTTCTGGGGACTACGTTGTTTAAAAGAACAAGGCTACGATCCTTTTAAAGAAGATTTGGATCATCTGGTAGGATATAAAGGAAGTCACCTAGAGGTGAACAAGGAGATTCACTGAGTTGGTTTTTTTTTTTTAATGGGTTGGCCAAAAAGTTCAGTTAGATTTTTTTTGTACGATGCCTATAGTCTTGCTTGGTTGTCTCTAACTTCATTTAAAACAATTTTGTGAGATTGTATTATGACACCTGTCACAGCAATGTGCATTTTTTAAAAGAAACTTATCAAAATTGGTGAATTTGGGGGGTAGCCATTTTAATATTGAAGATGGAAGAAAAAAGGCAACAATTTCGGCATATTATGCTTGATTATTTCAAGAAAGGTAAAAATGCAACGGATACAAAAAAAAAGATTTGTGCAGAGTATGGAGAAGGTGCTGTGACTGAGCGAACATGTCAAAAGTGGTTTGCAAAGTTTCGTGCTGGAGATTTCTCTCTGTATGATGCTCCACGGTCAGGTAGACCAGTTGAAGTGGATAGCAATCAAATTGAGACATTAATTGAGAGCAATCAACATTATACCACACGAGAGATAGCCGACATACTCAAAATATCCAAATCGAGCGTTGAAAACCATTTGCACCAGCTTGGTTATGTTAATCGCTTTGATGTTTGGGTTCCACTTAAGTTAAGCCAGAAAAACCTTCTTGATCGTATTTCCACTTGTGATTCTCTACTGAAACGTAATGAAAGTGTTCCGTTTTTAAAACAAATTGTGACAGGCAATGAGAAATGGATACTGTTCAATAATGTGGAACGGAAGAGATCATGGGACAAGCGAAATGAACCACCGCCAGCCATGCCAAAGGCCGGTCTTCATCCAAAGAGGGTGATGTTGTGTATATGGTGGGATTGGATGGGAGTCCTTTATTATGAGCTCCTTCCAGAAAACCAATCCATCAATTCCAAGAAGTACTGCTCCCAGTTGGACCAGCTGAAAGCAGCACTCAATGAAAAGCGTCCAGAATCAGCCGACAGAAAGTGCATAATCTTTCATCAGGATAATGCAAGACCACATGTTTCTTTGATGACCAGACAAAAATTGTTACAGCTTGGCTGGGAAGTTCTGATTCCTCCACCATATTCCCCAGACATTGCACCTTCAGATTACCATTTATTTCGGTCTTTACAAAATTCTCTCAATGGAAAAAATTTCAGTTCCCTGGAAGACTGCAAAAGGCACCTGGAACAGTTCTTTGCTCAAAAAGATAAAAAGTTTTGGGAAGATGGAATTATGAAGTTGCCTGAAAAATGGCAGAAGGTAGTGAAACAAAACGGTGAATACATTGTTCAGTTCAGTTCTTGGTGAAAGTGAAAAATGTGGTTTTTATTTTTGCTTAAAAATCAAAAGAACTTTTGGGCCAACCCAATACATAAAAGGCAAAATAAGGTCCTGTTAAAGAATAAAAAATATCTACATTTCAGAACAACTCCATTTTACCTGAGAAGTCCCACGTGATGGACAGTTTATTTGTAGTCTCTTAATATACCCAACACCTTTTCATTCAGTACTTGTGAAGAATTTTCAGAGATTGTGTCATGAACTGTGCTTCAGATTCAGAACACGTGACAATTGGTGATGTTATAAGTGGTAATTCCGCTTTCTGTATTGCTCTGGTATTGATGTGTCACTACCAGTGTGTGTGGAGGAGAGTGCAGTGGAATTCGTCTTAGTGTTTCAGTTCTAGTAGAGATCCTAATTCAAGTGCTACCACAGAATTTATCACACTTGTTGGTTTTCCTTTCCTGTTCTGTTGTTGTTAATATATTTTGACAGTTCCTACCACTAGAGCAGACAGGACAGGTCGTTAGGCTGTATTTCTGATTGGGAATGTAAACCTAGGGAAGCGAGTTAAACCATCCAGGATCTGTATCCCATTGTTAACAGGCCTTACCATTTTGGATCTCAGTTGATCTCTCTCGAGATTCAACTTCCTTGTATGTGAAATGTAATTAGACTAGGGCGGCAGTTCTCAGTATGGTCCGGAGAAGTCCTCAAGGCCCTTTCAAAGGTCCTCGGGGTCAGAGTCGCTTTTGTCACATCCACAGAGGAGTTTTCCAGAAACTGCGTGTTATAGGTTACTCTAGTAGAGTGACTGCAAAGCAGAGAAGAAAATCTAGCTCTCTCCTAGTAAGCTAGATGTGGAAGAAATGGACAAAA
This sequence comes from Bos taurus, assembly GCF_002263795.3. Lineage (NCBI taxonomy): Eukaryota > Metazoa > Chordata > Mammalia > Artiodactyla > Bovidae > Bos > Bos taurus. The sequence continues at coordinate 17,891,841 of NC_037339.1, forward strand.
AAATGTAAAACAATGCCATGCATCCACTTTTTTTTTTTTTTAAGAAAAACATCTATATTTTTTATAAAAATTATGTTAACATACAAGTTTTGTGTTATGGGTTTTTGTTATTTGTAAATAAAAGAATTCTTAGAATTTATCAGTTTTAGTTGCTAGTATGATACTATTACTAGATAACATCCTACAAAAACTGTTTGGGGCCTCAGTTTTTTGTTTGGTTGGGTTTTTTTTTTTTATGAAGTATAGTTGTTTACAACGTAGTGTTAGTTTCAGGTATGTACCAGAGTGATTTAGATAGGTATTAATGCACACACATTTTCAGATTCTTTTCCATTACAGACTGTTGTAAGATAAATATAGTTCCATGTATTATACAGTATGTCCTTATTGTTTATCTGTTTTATACACATAAAGTGTGTATTTGTTAATCCCAAACTCCTAATTTGTCCCTCCCCATCTCCTTTCCCTTCTGGTAATCATGCCTTTTCCCTGCATCTGTGAGTCTGTTTTGTAAATAAGTTCCTTTGTATCATTTTTTTAGAGTCCGTGTATTAGTGATGTCATGATATTTGTCTTTCTCTGCCTGCCTGAGTGTGTCTGGGTCCACCCGTGTTGCTGCAGGTGGCGTTATTTCATTGTTTTTGTGGCTGAGTAATACTCCATTGTGTATATGTGCCATTCTTTATCCATTCATCTGTTGATGGACGCTTAGGTCGTTTTCACGTCTCAGCTATTGTAAATAGTGCTGCTGTGAACGTTGGGTGTGTTAATTTTTTCAAATTCATCTTCATCTTTTCTGAGTATCTGCCCAGAAGGGGGATTTCTGGATTGTATGGCATCTTAGTTTTTTTAGGGAACCTCCTTCCTGACCTCTTCAGTGGCCGCACAGTGTACATTCCCACCAACAGTGTAGTAGGGTTCCATTGTCTTCCCCACCCTCCTCAGCATTTACTTGTAGACTTTTCAATGATGACCGTTCTGACTGGTATGAAGTAGTACCTCATCATAGTTTTGATTTGTGATATTGAGCATCTTTTCTTATGGCTCTTGGCCACCTGTATGTCTTTGCAGAAATGATGTTTAAGTCTTCTCACTTTTATGATTTTGGGGGTTTTTTTTGATGTTGAGCTGCATGTCGGTTGCATAATTTGCAGATATTCTCTCCCATTCTGTAGGTTGTCATTTTGTTTTGTTTATGGTTTCCCTTGCTGTGCAAAAGCTTACAAGTTTGACTAAGTCCCATTTGTTTATTTTTGCTTTTATTTCTTTGGCCTTGGGAAACTGACCTAAGAAAACATTGGTACAATTTTATGTCAGAGTTTTGCCTGTGTTCTTTTCTAGAAGTTTTATAATGTCATGTCTTATTTAAGTCTTTAAGCCATTTTGAGTTTATTTTTGTGTATAGTAAAAGGGAGAAAAAAAATAAAAGGGAGTGTTCTAACTTCACTGATTTTGATGCAACTTTCAAACTTTTCCAACACCACTTGCTGAAGAGACTGTCTTCTCTCCATTTTTTATCTCTTTTGTCAAAGATTAACTGGTGTGGGTTTATTTCTGGGCTCTCTCTTCTGTTCCATTGATCCGGATGTCTGTTTTCGTTACTAGTATCACGCTGTTTTGATACCCTAGTGTTGTCAGAAGTCTGGGAGGGTTATACCTCCAGCTTTGCTCTTTTTCCTTAGAATTGCTTTGGCAATTCTGGGTTTTCTGTGGCTCCATATACATTTTAGGATCATTTTTTTCTGGTTCTGTGAAAAATGTTTGGGTAATTTGATAGAGATTGCATTAAATATGTAATTTGCTTTGGATAATATGGCCACATTAATAATATTCTTCCAGTCTGGGAGCGTGGGATAGCTTTACATTTTTTTAAAAATCATCAATTTCCTTTATCAATGTTTTATAGTTGTCAGCATATAAGTCTTTCTCCTCCTAGCTCAGGTTTTTTCCTAAGTGTGTGTTTTGTTTTTTTTTTAATGTGATTTTAAAAGGGATTATTTTTCACTTTCTGATACTGTTTTTAGTGTAAAGAAATATAATAGATTTATGTAATTCATCTTATATCCTGCTACCTTGCTAAATTCATTTATCAGTTCTAATATTTTTTGTTTAATGACAACCCACTGCAGTATTCTTGCCTGGGAAACCCCATGGACGGAGCCTGGCAGGCTGCAGTCCATGGGGTCACAAGGAGTTGGACATGCCTGAGCACGCACATATGCACCTTATTAAGTTTGTTTATCAGTTAGAAAAAGATTTTCTTTTAATCTTTAGGTCCTCAGTAATTTTTAAGAGTGTAATAAGATTCAAAACCAAAGTTGGAGAACTGCTGAATTAGACCATAAATTCATCTTTTTTCATCATGAACCCATTTCTATAAAATCCCTTGCTTCTCCTAGAGCTTGTTATATTTGAATTTTGCCCTGTCAGAAGACTCAAGTACTGTTGTAATACATGCTACAAAAGAATTTTTCCAATGAATGAGGATCATTTTTAAAGTTTTTAATTGCTTGCTTTTTCTAAATTGTATGTGCACATTGTAGAGTTTACCATTTACAAATCTCATTTTCTGTTCTGACAAACTTGTTTTAGAGTGAGCTCAAGTAAAATTAGTCTATGTTCCTTGAACTAATGAATTTCAGTTCTTCCTACTCCTATTTGATTATTCACATCCTTCTCTTGCCTGCTCATTAGTTTTACTGTCTTCAACCGACTTAACCCCTTTCTGTCCCTGAAAGTGAAGTGAAAGTGTTAGTTGCTCAGTTGTGTCTGACTCTTTGCCACTGCATAGACTACAGCCCACCAGGCTCCTCTGTCCGTGAATTCTCCAGGCAGGAATACTAGAGTGGGTTGCCATGCCCTTCTTCAGGGGATCTTCCCAACCCAGGTTTCAAACCTGGGTCTCCCACATTGCAGGCAGATTCTTTACGAAGCCTCCTCCTTGAATGGCAGATATGGGAGGCTTAATAAGAAGAACCCAGGCAAGCCTTGTGGATGAAACTCAATAATTTAATCCCAAGTATGTTGATTGGGAATTCATTGAGGTATGTCTTTATGCTAGCTAGTACTATATAAACAGGTTATAGTTTCAGAAACTTAACATAAACTACAAGTTTCTTCCATTATCTACTTTTTAAAAATTTTAGTAGACAAATTCATTAGGAGCTTGTGAGGTTTTCCATTTGTTTTAAATTCACCAAACTAGACATGACGGTTTACTTCAATGGAAAGAGAAAAACCAGTCTGGGCTCTTTATTTATAGCAAAAAGTAAAAAGGTAACTTTTCTATTTAGAGGGGGATTGCACTTTCTCAGCATCTGACATGTACAGTGGCATCCAGTCATCACTCTAAATATTTCTCTAAAAGAGCGAATGGCCAGAATAAGATTTAGAGCTGTTGAGTAAGCAGTTAATTCTTAAATGGTTGAGAATTGCCTTTAATAGAAAAAACTAATACACTGACTAGCAATATTCTCCTAAAATGCAGTGTCTATACCTTACTCTGCCAGGATGCTGGCAAGTCTGAAATAGCTCTTCATGTGTTTGTTCAGTCAAGCCCCGATGTGTCCTCTATCCCAGGCAAGTCCTCCTACACCGACCCTCCAAACGTCTGAGGAACATAAAGGACAGCTGTTTCTAGAGCTGTAGAGAGAGAAGCAAAAGTCTGAAATAGAGATGTCCTGAAGGTTAAAGACCTGTACAAAGTCCAAAACCAGGCGGGAGACCAATCATCAGTTTAACAGGAATAATCCTGTGTTGGGGAAATTGCTAAATAACGTGTGTGTGTGTATGTGTAATGTGCCTAAAATGAAGGTTTAATATGCATAATTTATAAGATGCCTCTTCAGTTCTTGCTGGGGGTTTATTCTATAATATTCAATATTTAAGTCCTGCTAACTTTCTAGAATTTTTTTAAAAATCCAAGTTCTGAGATAAGGGTTTTGGGTGAGAGGTTGTAGAGCTGTACAGATAAACACCAAATGAGCATGTACACAGCAGTTTCATTTGAGGTACACGTGGAACGCCATTTTCCAATCCACTGGTCCACCAACACTCAAAGAATCTAGGTATTCCTTGAGTCCTATTTTTCCATTTTGGTTTATTTTTTGTTGTGTTGTTTGTGTTGGTTTGTAAGTGAAAACCCCTCAAGGGAAGAGGTGCTAAGATTCTTGGGTTGTGAATGGCAGGGACCTTAAGGGCTTTAGGGCTCCAGTACTTAGATTTGGATGTGAAGGCTTCACACAGATGCCGCTTCAGCAGGTTAAGAAGCAGATTCCTCAGTCTGCCTTCTAACAGCACCCGAGTGATTTTCATACGCTTGGCTTGTGGCCACACTTGAGAAATACCACTTTCGAGATAAAGTGTAACTAGTTGTTGTCCTCTGCACAAATCTAACATCCGTAATATGGGCTGCTGTTTTTTTTGTAAACAAAATATATATAGTGTGCCCTTTTTTTTTAAAAAAGATAAGAGTCTATACCAGGAAAAAGAGTAAACGATGCAGTACTGTCTAAAACTGAAAAATCAAAATGTAGTTAACCACCAGAAAAAAAAGTGATTCTAGGAGCTGCAGTAAGAGGGAAGGTGAAGCCTGAGAGTGTTTTCCATTCTAAAACACTTCTTATAATTTATGTTTGTTATGACATTTCTAAGTTGTCAGAAAAAAAACCTACTTCATTTTATTTCTTCTAAGAACGGCAGTCTATGCCTTTGAGAAACCTACCAAAGTTGGGATTACCAGTTCAGATTGGGTACATCATCATATTTGATATCATATATGAACATATATGATACTGCATCATATTTGTTCATCTTCCAGATTCTAAAGTATGTACAAAATGCAACTGGATTTACAGAAATATCTCACCTACACTGAAAGTACATTTAAAAATTTTTTAAAACATACAAGAATACAAACAAAAATAAGTTTATTTACAAAAAAATACAATAATTACAAACAGTATAAATTGAGATGATTTCTCCTCTTCCTGTGACAGAAAGTTAAATAGCCTTTACTTTCAAATGAAGGTTTCTGTTATATAATGCAGTGATCTGCTGCTCTTACTTATGCTTTTCTAAATAATTCCAGCCCTGTTAGTGATATGTACATGGGTCGTTTCCCTCAAATCTTACTTCCAGTACTGTGCACAAGTCCAACACAACTGGAACAGAATAAGGTAAGACAGCATTGAACTGAAAAAGCTTCACCCCAACAGTACAGTGTGATTCTTCTTTAAGTATTAACCTAGTGGTTTAGAACTGAAACATAATTTTTGGCTTAAAAAGAAAGTCCACTATGATTTTTAATGGGCAGAACAATTCTACTACAGCCAACATCACCTGGCTAGCTTTCCACTTTTGCCATTTAAGAAACAGATTTCTATAGTATTCAATTCTGTATGCTCTTTGTCTTACGGTCTCTAATCAGAGTCACTGCTGCTGCTTGAGGAGTCCGTTGACATAACCTCTACATCATCCTCGTTTTCTTTGTTGTGCCCTGGAGGTTCCAACAGAAAGTCATGACTGTGGTTTGGTGGTAACATGTTCATCGCCATGTCATTTGACTGCCATGGATACTGTGGAGCAAGGACATCTGGACAAAAAGACGCACACATGAGAACATTTCTACTAACGATTCATTCACTTCTTCTTCTTTCCTTCATGCAAATACTTTGAAAATTTTTTTAAAGGTTAGAAATCAAAATATACATTTGGCCAAATTAATGATCAAACTTATCAAGGAAAAATGTGATGTTTTAAAAAGTAACTAGAATCTATGATTTATTTTTTTAAATCATACTTTCCTACACTCACTATTCAAGACAGTCACAATTTCAAATCAAATGTCTCCTCTCTATATATATATAATGCACGTATATTAACAATATGTAACAGGTCATGTATAGTACTTTCTATACATTCTCTCTATATACACATTATAAATAGCTAATGTGTACTATACTAAGTATTGCAGTTTAGGCTGCCTCTAAGCCTCCACTCTTGTCCCTGAACCCTAAACACGGTTCTCCGCCAGCAGCTACAGTGTTCGGCTCTGCCCGTAGAGGGCGCTGCAGGGACTCCACAGGTGGTGGTGGTGGTGGTGTCACCAAGTCGTGTGCCCAACTCTTGAGACCCCATGGACTGTAGGCTACCATGCTCCTCCGTCCATGGGATTCTCCAGGCAAGAATACTGGAGCAGGTTGCCACTTCCTTCTCCAGAGCACTTCCCAACCCAGGGATCAAACCCAGGTCTCCTGCATTGCAGGCAGACTCTACTGACTAAGCTAGGAGGGAAGCCCACAAGAGGAAAAGGCTTCTTCCCCTACTGGGCCTGCACTCCCTCCTGTGGTGCCTGGTTGATGTGCAGGATGTCAGCGGCATCCCAGCTGGATGGGCTGGTGTAGTTTCAGTCTTCTGCTGGGACTGTACTGACACATGGTACAATCACAATGAGAAAAATGAGGTGATACTAAGGGAATCTAAGGCACAGTGAACTCCCAGTTTGTCTTAGTTAACAGTGTTCACAAAAGCATTTTTAGTAACACAGGGACAGCCTGACAACAAAACATTAAACACTGAAAAAGCATTATCTAGAGTACATTTTTAGCAATGTAAAAAATACAGGGTGGGGCTTCCCAGTGGCTAGGACTCTGCCTGCCAATGCCAGTAACGAGGGTTCAATCCCCGGTCCAGGAACTGGGATTCCACAGCGGGGCAGCTGGGCCCGTGCAGCCCAACTACTGAGGCTGCTCTGTGCTCTGCAACGAGAGAAGCCACCTCAATGAGAAGCCAGCTTGCCGTTAACTAAAGACAGCCCACGAACCACGACAAAGACCCAGTGGAGCTGAATAAATTTAGAATAGGTATTTTAAAAAATACACGGAAAATCATGAGATATGTAAAATATTAAGTGACTGCCCAAAAAATTTTTTCCTTTCTTATGCCTTTTAGAAAACTTTTAAAAAGTTCTACCAGATGAAAACAAGTAGACTTCTACGTGAAACCAGAGGGGGTCTGAAGCTCAGAATGAGCTCTCATAAAAAACATACTCTATTTAGTTAGTAAAAAGTCCATTAGAAGCTTTGTTATTCACTTAGTTAATTTGGGGGTTTTTAACAAGTATGTTCATGTGGTATCCTTTAAACTGAATACTTCTTACTCTGTTTATAAAGTATGGTTCATTAAAAAAAAAAAAACCATGTCTGGAGCTTAAGTTAATGAGAGGCCTAATGCCTGAGGAAAATGGCACAATATCACCTTATTCTAATTTCTTGGGGCTTCCCTTGTGGCTCAGCTGGTAAAGAATCCACCTGCAATGCGGGAGACCTGGGTTCAATCCCTGAGTTGGGAAGATCCCCTGGAGAAGGGCAAGACTACCCACTCCAGTATTCTCACCTGGAGAATTCCATGGACTCTCTAGTCCATGGGTCGCAAAGAGTCAGACATGACTGAGTGACTTTCACATCACATTCTAATTTCATAGCCTCCATCTAGAACGGTCTTAAAGGACAGGAAGCAGAGAGCAGCATAAACTGGTAGTTAACTAACTCTAGCAACTAAAATCGGAGAAGGCAATGGCACCCCACTCCAGTACTCTTGCCTGGAAAATCCCATGGATGGAAAAGCCTGGTAGGCTGCAGTCCATGGGGTCCCTAAGAGTCGGACACGACTGAGCGACTTCACTTTCACTTCTCACTTTCATGCATTGGAGAAGGCAATGGCAACCCACTCCAGTGTTCTTGCCTAGAGAATCCCAGGGACGGGGGAGCCTCTTGGGCTGCCGTCTATGGGGTCGCACAGAGTCGGACACGACTGAAGTGACTTAGCAGCAGAAGCAGCAACTAAAATAAGATGGGTCCAGACCCTCAAACTTGTTCAACAGCCAGGTCTTTGTCTTCATCATCATCTCTGAAAAAAAGCCTTCATCTCAAAGTACTGTTCTGATTAACACATACCTGGCAGTCTGCCTGCTGCAAGTGCGTCCCCTGGGAGATGACCGTTTACTCCATTAGTGGAAGGATTGTTCATCTGACCCAGTAATCCACTTCTCATCTCCAAATCAGTTGGGTATGGTCTCCGTGGGTCCCCTAAAAAATACAGCCTGCTTTTAATTCAATCACATATGGAAATATGCTTAAATACCTTCTTTGAAATATTGATTTTCCTTGGTTCACTTTGAAAAACTCAAGCCACATTTTAAATTTTGGAATATTAAAGTCATCGTATCAATTGCTATTAAGAACATGTTAAAATTTTAATTACATGTATTTTTATATCTTTAGATCTTCACAATAACACTATATGAAAATTGTCATTTCAGCAACCATTCCAAATGACAAAATTATAATCCTGATTCCTCTAAATTAAAACCTTTTCCTAATAACCTTTTTGTCATGTCATTTAAAGACTAATTCCTGGGGACTTCCCTGGTAGTGCACTGATTAAGACTCAGCTTTCACTGCAGGGGCCTCAGGTTCCATCCCTGGTCAGGGAAGTAAGAGCCCACATGCCACACAGTACGGCAAAAAAGACCAATTCCTATAACTTTCGGGCAGAGAATCAGAAGCCAATGATGTTCATTTCCAAACATGAAAGCACACTGTTTAGTTCTGGGCTGATGAAAAGTTGGCCAGATGTGAACCAATACTGGGGTATTTTCTCACCAACTCTAAATTATTTACCCTCCAAAACTGCAGCCACCCTTAATGTTTCAAGCTGTGGCAAAACACCACTGTCAGGAGTGACTAAAAATAACTACTCCCATCCTCCCAAAAGGCTGGAGCTCTACGCGAGGTCCCTGGCTGTCAATACACGTTGCAGTTTCTCTCTCCTGTTCCTTAGTTACTCCAGCTTTCTGCAGCCTGTGCACCTGCTGCCTGGTGTCCAGTGCTTCATCTTTATACCCTAAGAGGTGGGATTGTCTCTCAGGCTGGAGCCCTTGTGGAAATCCCTCGAAAAAGTTGGCTTCTGGCCAGCCAGGGTTTTCCAGGTATACAAATACAGCTTTAGAATCATCACATATTACCTTGTATTTTAAAATATATACATTCTATATTTAAATCTTTTTTCCTATTTTATGTATAGCTACCTAAGAATTTTCACAACCACCATGTATCTAGTAAAAAGAAAATCATTTTTACCTGGGACCCAGGTCAGTGGGGCGCACACAGCATTACTTGCACTAATCCTATGTGCATACTTAATTATTTCTTCAGAGGAAATAGCACCTAAGAGAGTCAAGAGGAGTTTTAACACTTCAGCCTACTAACATACAAGTTTGTCAGTGCATATGTCACAGTTACACTTCATATTTATTTAATACACTTAATTACACTTAATACATACACTTCATTTTTTATATTCATAAAAAAAGTGCACGTAAGTAGTAATATGTATAGCATGGCCTAGTTTTACTATTATTATTGTCACATATGTATTACACATCTAAGAAAAATCTCGAACACACATCAAACATTAACAGCAGTTAATCTAAAATAGGAAAAGAGGGAATTTAGATGTAAATCATACCTACAAATCATGAAAAGCAAATAGCCAAGGTTTTCATTACAATTCTGACTTTTAGTATCCAAACTAAAAGATCCAAAATGGAAGCCTTTTAAAGAGAAAAGCAAGACAGGACGAGAAGGCAGGCTGAGCGTCTCCCAGCACCACCAAATGGGCACACCTCAAAGCCTTACTCAGTTCTGACTTCATGGTGCTCTAGTCCTATTCGAATTGTCCACTGCATGCTCTCTCATCCTCCATCCCATCTTTCAAGGTCCACCTCAAATCACATTGTTTCCAGCCCATATTCTGTTCTCCCAACAATGTAAAAAACCCACTGTCTTTATTACACATTTAAGTAATAGCCATACTTCTTTATCTCATTTTGTAACCTGAAAAAGGACGTGACACCTCCCTAACAACGTCCAGCACAGGGCTGTAACATAGCAGACACTTCACAATGGAAATTCATTGGAAACTTTTTAACAGCATGACATGACTACCATTAATACTCTCATCAGTTTCTTGAATGGAGAAGGCAATGGGACCCCACTCCAGTACTCTTGCCTGGAAAATCCCATGGACAGAGGGGCCTGGTGGGCTGCAGTCCATGGGGTCGCTAGGAGTCGGACACAATTGAGCTTTTGACTTCACTTTCACTTTTCACTTTCATGCATCGGAGAAGGAAATGGCAACCCACTCCAGTGTTCTTGCCTGGAGAATCCCAGGGATGGGGGAGCCTGGTGGGCTGCCGTCTATGGGGTCGCACAGAGTTGGACACAACTGAAGTGACTTAGCAGCAGCAGTTTCTTGAAACCAAAACTTGAGTCTTTCAGAAAGTCATTTAATGTCCCCACATTACTAACCTTTCCTTGCTTTTTCTATTGACTTGAGTTTTTCTTTTGCTTGGTAAACAGCTGTTGCCTAATTTAAACAACATTTTAAAAAGAAATACAGATTATTCAGAACTATACCAAGTCCAGTTTTTGGCCTAATTCACAAAATCATTTATCCCATAGAAACAATATATAAAACTTGGAAATCCCCACAATTTATTTGTAATATTCTGAAATACCACTTGGGTATCATTTACATCAGCTATAATCAATGAGAAAAATACCATATTTATGTATTTATGAATTAGCCTCCATTCACAAATTAATTGTTGGAAACAAAACATATATTGGATTGTTCGCTACCATTTTTGCTTTATGTCTTCTATCATAAGAATGCAGAAAACAGACCAGGTACTACTCCCAAAACAATCCTTACATCTGGTTCAAGGATAAAACACCAAAACTATTTTTTTTCTAGTTTACAAGGTAAGTTTGTAGGTTGAGAGTGTCACTCATTTATACATTATCAATGCACAATGACTCTTATAATGAGCTCTTCCACATACCCCCCTGGGCACAGACAAACTCAGGGTAAAACGAGGCTGACCCTAGCGTGTGCATCCTTAGCCAGAACACAGCGGGTAAAAGCAGGCAGGCAGAGAGATCTAGGTTTAAGTTCCGTCTCTCTACTTTTACTCTCTTGGGCAAGATAGGTATTCATTTAAAATCATGGTTTCATCTGTAAAAATAGAAAAATGGTACTGACCTCATAAAACTGTTAAGATTAAGCTAATACACTAGTGTACCAGGGGGCACTAGTAAAACTGTCAGTTGCCATTGTCTAACTCACAAGATTTATTCTTTTTCTAGCCCTCATGTTCACTGTCTTTAGAGAAGAGCCTGCAAAGTCTGGTCCGAATGAGAATCAAACTCAGCTCTTCCTGCAATACCACCACATAACAATTACGTAGGTCAGCACTGAGAGAAATAACTGAACAAATAAATTGTCTCTTTGAAATAGTAGAACAAGAAAAACTAAGAGTCCTCGACATATCCAAATCCCACCTCATTTAAGATGGAAGATGACATAAATTAATGTAAATTTTAATCAATTTATAAAATTGGTATATATTTTTACTGATTGCAAAATTTCTAAAACTGAAGATTTAGACTATTAATAAATGAAACTTATATGAGGATAGGATAAAAGTAAAATGTCATACTTCGGTGAATTCAATCACGTGAAATCTTTAAATAATGAAAATATGGTTCTAAAGAAATGCAGAGTATCTGAAAATAATTAAAAAGTGAATGACATGGTCTTTCATCTAATGAAAGTGACAAGTTTGGTTAGATTTTAGACTGGAGATTCAAGTTTTCTGCCACTTCAAAATTCTGAAAATAGGTTTATTTTTTGTAAATAGAGTAAATAATAGCCCTTTTTACATTAAGAACCAGCCTCTATCAGCTTACCAGTATCTGTTCTGCTTCCTTTAGCTGTTTTTGTAGTTGCTGAATATCACTGTCTCTCTTTTCTACTTCTTTTTCTAAAACTTGCATTTCATGATGGATTTTTCCCTGATTAAGTGCCAATTTCATTAGTTCCTGAAATTCCCCATCTCTGTGAATTAACAACTCCAGGACCTGTGAGATAATAGTTGGTTAAAACAGACAAGAGAATACTGAAGAACTACATTTCCAATGAAACCAGCCACACGTGAACTGGCAAGTCCTCAAAATCTTAACACCTTCAAAGTATTATTTTCTAATCATTATTAGAAATAAAAATAGCGTATCTATGATTATTTTAGAAAGATTAATCAAGATTTTCTACTTTTTCTAATTATATGCTATTCTTTCATACAAAAGAAATCTTTCAGAACTAGCAATATGCCAAAATGAGCAGGCTTATTCATTTCTCAGGGAAGGCAAAATTTGAGATGATTTTAGTTGACAGCCCTGGCAACCCACTCCAGTAATCTTGCCTGGAAAATCCCATGGACAGAGGAGCCTGGCAGGTTGTCCATGGGGTTGCAAGAGTCAGACACGACTGAGCAACTAAGCATGTATGTATGTTAGCTGACACCGGGAACTGAACAGACATTTCTCCAAAGATACACAAATGAACAAAACCAGAAGCAAAGGCACCCAATATCACTAATCATCAGGGAAATGCAAATCAAAATCACAACTGGATATTGCCTTGCACCAGCTAGGTGGTATCGTCAGAAAGACAAACGATAACAAGAGTTGGCAAGAATGTGGAGAAAGAGGAACCCTTAGTACACTGTTGGCAGCGATCTAAATTAGTGCAACTACTGCGGAAAACATTCCACTAAGTGTGGAGGACACTTAAAAAGTTAAAAAAAAAAAAAGAACCACCATATGATCCAGCAATTGTTTCCGGGTATTTATCCAAAAGCAATGAAATCACTACTTGCAAAAAGATATTTGCACTCGTATGTTCACTGCAGCATTATTCACAATAGCCAATACATGGAAGTAATCTAAGTGTCCATGAATGGATGAATGGAAAAAGAAAATGTGATGTAGATCTATACACATGCACATACACACAAAGGAGTATCATTCATCCACAAAAAGGAAATCCTGGCATTTGGAATAACATGCATGGACCTTATAGAACATCACATTAAAGGAAGTAAAGTCAGACAGAAAGACATTGTATGATCTCAGTTACCCGAGGAATGTAAAAAAGCCAACACACAAGAAAAGAGCTCAGGTTGGTGGCTGCCAGAGGGAAGGGAGTCAAATGGGTGAAGGTGGTCAAAAGGTACAAACTTCCAGCTGTCAGACAAGTGAATTCTGGAACTGTAACGTACAGCATGGTGACTGTAAGTAAGAACACAGTACTGAAATCTGAAAGTTGCAAAGAGTACATCTCAGCAACATGAAGTTCTTAAAAATGTGCAGAATGCAACAGACATTTTTCCAAACACATACAAATTGCCAACAGGTACATGAAAAGGTGCCACCTCCACCTTCCTTGCAATTTTCTTAAATGGTCTTATCATAAAAAAGACTTCCTTGGAAATCCAGTGATTAAGACTCTGTACTTCCACTGTAGAAGGTGCAGGCTGGATCCCTGGTCAGGGAACTAAGATCTCACATGTTAACTAAACTTATAATGGTAACTTTGCAATGTGCACATATATCAAATCATAATGATATACATATTAAGCTAATCCAGTTTAATGTATTAAATATATTTGTATCAAATATATTATTTAACATATTAAATATATATAATTAAATATATTAAATAATGTATTAAATATCACATAATTATATGTCAACTATATCTCAATTACATCTCACCTAAATGATGCAAAAAAATCCATTTAAAAACTGCAATTAATAATTTAATAGTCTGATCTTCCTGTTCTCACACAAAGTAAACATAAACAGGAAACTGAGGAAATGACGCAGGTTTTTTGTTTTTAATTCAAAAAGAAACCACTTACCTGGTTCTCCTCTCCAGACTGTAGCAACTTTTGGTTTCTTGAAATTGCCAGCATTTCTATAAGTTCTCTATAAAACAAAAACAAAGTCTGCAAAGTAAACACAACAGAGGCTCTCTTATCTGACCTCCACCCAGCCGATGTGCGGGACTGATGGTCCTCACAGCAAGCAGACTCAGAGCTCCTGCCCCACAGGCCCTCTGACTGGACTTCAGCTCTCACCAGCACAGCGCATTCTCACCAAGACTCAGCTGTGCTCATTACCAGCCCCATTTATTCAAGTTTTACTATTACTATAATTATATAAATCAATATGGAGTAGATAAACACAAATCAAGTATGACTGTGAACAGGCAGAACTGTTTCCATAAAAACCTAAGCTGGGAAATACTCAACAGAGGTGTTACAAAGGAAAACTGTATCGAACCAAGAGAAGTCAAGTCATAAAAACTCAGCAAGAGCCTGCCCTAAGACTGCCTGATGAGTGGCCAAGGGCTCATTTCACTTTAAAGAAACTGAAGGAGAAAACGCAGATGATGAATTGCGGGTGGTTTATGCAAGAAAAACTCCTGCTCCATCAGGGGTCTACAAAACCAGCGCATCTGTGGTTTAGGTAAGTAGCTATTTTAGGAAGACAGCCACGCCTCTTCATTTATATATTGCCAAAAGTTGCTTCCCATGACAAAGGCAGAACAGAGTAGTTGTGACGGAGAACTTCTGGCCTGCACATTTTTTAATTAACCAAACAGGTATCAGCTAAGAGGGATTCTTACACATAATAAATCATACATTTCTAGAATGCTTCTCTGTTAAATATGTTAACTTTCCTATATGAAAAATAGTAGAATGATTGGGAGGAAATGTGCAGCAGGCATTTTCTATTTATACATTAATTTCAAAATCGATGACAGATGGGACAATTCAGGAAAGGACAGCTTCACAATTAGCCGCCTGACACTACTGGTCAGTCCGGTTTGCACCTTTTCATCTTCATTTTCCATTTTACCTTCATATTCCCACCATCCACCTTCCTCTCACTAGCCTCAGGCTATTTAGTGGATGGTACCGACTGGACTCAGTATTTCCCACTACTACCTCCCTCCCATACACTACTACGTATGAATTAATTAAAGCTAATTAATGAGAAAAGTGGATAAAGGGGTGAAAAGTTCATACATTCAAATATTTCCTGAGTGCCTATTATGGGTCAGGCACTTTCTAGATGATCTGAGTTATAAAAATGAATTAAAGTCTAATGCAGAAGTCAAGAAAATATATAAAACCAGAGTTGACAAGGATTAGGAAGAAAATTAAGCAGAGTGTTACAGCAGAAAGTGTCAGGGAGGTAGTCTGGCTACTTACACTGTGTGGTCAGGGGAGGTTTCTCTACAGGGTTATCTTTGGAGTAAAGCATGAACTAAACAAGAGAAGCCGGCCAGCAGATGTGGGAGGAAAGAATGCTTGTCAAAGACACAGCCAGTGCATCATCGCACAGACGGGCTTGAGGAAGCACACCGGAGGCGCCAGGGAGGGCACAGAGCAAGGACGCGAGGGCTGCACCGCGTGGGGCAGGAGCCCCAGCCCGGGGAGAACGCCGAGGTCATCACAAAACGGAAAGTAAAATGCACAGATGTGTAGTGCCCTCTAGTCATCCCGAAACCATACCCCTCTCCTTCCCCACCCTGTCCCTGGAAAACTCTTCCACGAAACAGGCCCCTGGTCCCGCAGAGGTTGGCGCCTGCTCGTGCAGGGCCTTGTCGGTCAGGTTAAAGGATCAGTATTTCACTCCAAGTGCAAAGACAAGTTACTAAATTGTTTTAAACAGGAAAAGGACAGGACCTGATTCATGTTTTTAGACAATTACTGAGCTATCTGGAGACAAGACTGTAAGAAAGCTAGAGTGCGAATCAGGTCAGGTGGTCTTTGTAGGAGCTCAGGCAAAAGAATGACACTGGCTTTGACTAGGTCCTGGGCATGAGGATTTAGTCATGGAAATGGGGAAACCTGGACAGATTTAGGGTACATTTTGGAGGCAGAGCTGACAGGACTTGCTAAGATGACCAACTATTTTAGCCCATTTCTGTACCCCTTAATGAGATGAAGAGTTGGGAACCCCTGCCCTAAATGCAAGCTGGCCGCTGGGGGTGGCGGTGGGGAGCATGGTGTGAGATGCTGAGAAAGGAAGTACACAGGGCTGACCAAGAACTCAGGCACAGACATCAGGGCGTGGATTCAAGTCCTCTACTCCTTTCTTCTTGTGCGACCTGGAAAAGATGTTGGGATTGTCTATACGGTGGATCCCTCATCAGCCAAATGTAAGTAATCACAGCGCTACCATAGAGAGTGATTTTAAGGAGGTGATGTCCGTATGTATCTGAAGGACTTAAAACCCTGGCACCCTTCTACACTGTTGGCTGGAATGTAAATCGATATAACCACTATGGAGAACAGTATCGAAGCCCCTTAAAAACTAAAAGGGGATTTCCCTGGTGGTCTAGTCTGCCTGCCAATGCAGAGGACGGATCTGATCCCTAGTCAGGGAACTAGGATCCTACATGTGTGTGTTAGTAGCTCAGTTGTATCCGACTCTTTGCGAACCCAGGGACTGTAGCCCACTAGGCTCCTCTGTCCATGGAATTCTCCAGGCAAGAATGCTGGAGTGGGTTGCCATTCCCTTCTGCAGGGGATCTTCCCAACCCAGGGATCAAACCCAGGTGTCCCACACTGCAGGCTGCATTATGCCAAAATAAATTTTCATCAGGAGTCAAAATAACCAGAGAGAATGTAGGGTGGGAAGCTGTAACCAATGGCGTTGGACTGGAATTGTTATAATAAATCATAGATAGCCATTTCAAGACCTTGGAGCCATACATGACTCCCTAAAGCTAAAAACAGGCCCTTGAAGGAAGAAAACATGATTAAAAATTAGAACTATGCATCCATATACACCTGAAATATGTAACAAGTATGCCAGTTCTATTTGATACAAATTATTTGGGTTTCCCTGGTGGCTCCAATGGTAAAAAATCTGCCTGCATTGCAGGAGACCGGGTTTCAATCCCTGGGTCAGAAAGATCCAAATTAATAGGAATCAGAATTTGGAGGCAAATTATTATAGCCCTTAGTTGAAATACTAACACATTCCTGATACTACATCTTAACCAAATTCCAATTGAATAATCCATGACGAATAGTATACTGGAAATAGTAGTGAACTGCGAGTACAGGACACCACAGTTCTCATCTCAACTCAGCCACTAACTAGTCACACATCCTGAACCAGGATCATAGTAAATACCCAGCAAATGGGATGTTAAATCCAGGAACCTAACTTCTTTGAATCTCTAGTTCATTTGTAATAGAGATCACTGGATTAAAAGATCCTACATGTCACAGGGCAACTAAAACCATGTACCACCTACTGAGCCCATAAGCACAGAACTCACCATGCTTTGCACACGAAACCACAGCAATTTGAAGCCTGTGACCCACAGCTAGAGAGTGATCCCCGCTCACCATAACTATTAATACAAATAAGTAAGTTAATTTTTTAATAAAACTAAAACTACCATGTGATGCAGCAATCCCACTCCTGGGCATATATCCAGAGAAAACTGTAATTCAAAAAGATACATGCACCCCAGTGTTCGCTGCAGCACTATTTACAACTGCCAAGGAAATGGAAGCAACCTGTCCACTGACAGAGGAATGGATAAAGATGTGATACACATACACAACTGAATATTACTCAGCCATAAAACAGAATGAAATAATGCCATTTACAGCAACAAGGATGGAACAAGGCATTATCATACTCAGGTGGACAGAAAAAGGTAAGTATCATATGATATCCCCTATATGTGGAATCTAAAAAAATGAAACAAATGAACTCATTTACAAAACAAAAACAGACTCAGAAAACAAATTTAGGGTTACTAAAGGGGGAAAGTGGGAAGGAGGAGGGATAAATCAGGAGGTTGGGATTAGCATATACACACTGCTCCATATAAAACAAATCAACAAGGATCTACTGTATAGAATAGGGGGCTCTACTCAATACTCTGTAATAACCTATATGGGAAAAGAATCTGAAAAAGAACAGATATGTAATAGATAAAAAAAAATCTTGGTATTCTTCTAAAAGTTACATCATTAAAGACACGTTGCCTGTAAGCTTAAATTATACAAAATGTCTCATCTTGGGGAAGCCTGCCTCCCAGGTTATGAGCATTAAGCTAAAATACCTTGTTTAACTCACAGGAAACATCCTGACCGGCGGCCCACCCTTGAAGGACTGCAGGAAGAAATTAACAATTCCCCTCCGGAAACTGTGGGAAACATTTGATTTGCCTCCCCTCCTAGTATAAAAGAAGACGGAATTCTAACTGAGACAGGTGGCTCTTTAGGGCACAACTCTACCATCTCGGTTTGCTGGCTTTCTGAATAAAGTCGCTATTCCCCTGCCCCAACAATTCATCTCTCTATTGGCCTGTCATAAAGCAAACAGTAGGAGCTAAGACTGGATAACTGATATATACACACACACACACACACAACTGAATCACTCTGCTGTACACGTGTGTGTGACTGTGTGTGTGTTTGTTGCTTAGTCGTGTCCGACTCTTTGCAACCCCATAGACTGTAGCCCACCAGGCCCCTCTGTCCATGGGACTCTCTAGGCAAGAACACTGGAGTGGGTTGCCATTTCCTTCTCCAAAAGGAACTATAGAAAGAAAGTGAAGTCGCCCAGTTGTGTCCGAATCTTTGTGACCCCATGGACTGTAGCCTACCAGGCTCCTCCATCTATGGAATTTTCCAGGGAAGAGTACTGGAATGGGTTGCCAGTTCCTTCTCCACTGTACACCTTAAACACAAGATCTGACTACACCGAGGACAGGCCTTAGGGAGGCTCCGCGCCACAATCACTGTTGACACAGACGTTCCTCTGGGTCAGTGGTCTCTCGCCAATTACACCAAGCTCCTCCTCGTAGTACTCCTGGGGACCGTTTCCCAGCGCGCAGCACCCACGGGAGTTCCTTATACGTCTGTCGAGTGTCGGTGGACGAAGGGACCCACACCCGGCGACCTCTGACGTCCGCTAAGATTCCCATATTCTGGAGATCAGGGTCACTATCAGTATTAAGATGGACGTGAGTCTGAGCAAGCTCCAGGAGATGGTGAAGGACGGGGAAGCCCGGCCTGCTGCAGTCCATGGGGCTGCAAAGAGTCGAACACGACTGAGCGACTGAGCAACAACAAAGAGGGCTCTTGACCCCGAGTCCCTGAGGGTTGCAGACCCACTTCCACCGCGCTCGGGCACTGTCCCTCGGGGCGCGGCCCTCCCCTTCGAGCCCCGGGGAACCAGCCCAAGGCAGGCCGGTGGTCCCGACTCAGTCCTTCCGGCCCAGCCGCAGCAATGGCCTGGGGCCGACGGCCTCACCTCGACAAGACCTCCAGATCTTCCAGCGCTGACAGCAGCCGCTCTCGCGTGCTGTTACCGCCAGCCGCTCCTAAGCCGCCGCCCGGCCGCTCCTTCTCCTTCTCGCCGCTCGACGCCGCCGCCATGGTGCCCACAGGCAGGCGTGCGCGCAGCTGCGCACTGGCGACGAGAGGCGGGCTCGGCCGGCGGAAGGAAGGATCGCCGAGGCAGGGAGGAGCGGCGGGCCAGAGCGCCCCCTGCGGGCCTGGCGGTACGCTGAGGGCATCAGCGCCCCCTGCTGGTCAGTGAGGGCTTCGCCTTCCACCCCCTGATTCAGTTCAGTTCAGTTCAGTTCAGTTCAGTCGCTCAATCGTGTCCGACTCGTTGTGACCCCATGGACTGCAGCACGCCAGGCCTCCCTGTCCATCGCCAGCTCCCGGAGCTTTTTCAAACTCGTGTCCATTGAGTCGGTGACGCCATCCAACCATCTCATCCTCTGTCGTCCCCTTCTCCCCCTGCCTTCAGTCTTTCCCAGCATCAGGGTCTTTTCCAATGAGTCAGTTCTTCCCATCAGGTGGCCAAAGTATTGGGGTTTCAGCTTCAGTTCCAGCCCCTGGAGGCAGAGCCAAACTGAGAACTGCGGGCCAACGCGGTCAGAGTCTCCTAGCCTGTGCTTAGTCGCTCAGCCCTGTCCAACTCAGCGTCTCCTAAGCCTTAAGTTATTCAAGCAGGAATGGGAAGCTTCTGCTCAACGGATTTTCAGCATTCGAAGGACTTACTTAATGGCCTGCCTCTGTTTCAGTTTCTTCGTGAAATGTGCAGGCGGGGGCGGCGGGGCGGGGGGGCGCTCCTCTTATTAACTTCTCTCCTAGTCTGCGTTTCCATAACGCTATTCCCATTCTCCTGTTTGGGCTCTCAGGAATGCTGTAAGAAGTTTAGGGCAAGAGCCAAAATCTATCATATTTTCTTCCTTTTTTTCTTGGTGGTAAAATACACTTAGCATAAAATGTACCATTTAACCGTGTTTAAGCGGTGACATCAAGTACCTTCATGTTGTGCTACCATCACCACCATCCTTCTCTCAGTTCAATTCAGTTCTGTCCCTCAGCCCTGTCTGACTGCTTGCGACCCCATGGACCTTTGTTGGCAAAGTAATGTCTCTGCTTTTTAATATGCTGTCTAGCTTTGTCATAGCTTTCTTCCAAGGAGTAAGCGTCTTTTAACTTCATGGCTGCAGTCACCATCTGCAGTGACTTAGGAGCCCAAGAAATAAAGTCTCTCACTGTTTCCATTTTTTCCCCATCTATTTGCCATGAAGTGATGGGACCAGATGCCATGATCTTCGTTTTCTGAATGTTGAGATTTAAGCCAGCTTTTTCACTCTCCTCTTTCACTTTCATCAAGAGGCTTTTTAGTTCCTCTTCACTTTCTGCCATAAGGGTGGTGTCATCTGCATATCTGAGGTTATTGATATTTCTCCCGGCAATCTTGATTCCAGCTTGTGCTTCTTCCAGTCCAGTGTTTCTCATGATGTACTTTGCATATAAGTTAAATAAACAGGGTGACAATAAACAGCCTTGAGGTACTCCTTTCCCAATTCAGAACCAGTCTGTTGTTCCATGTCCAGTTCTAACTGTTGCTTCCTGACCTGCAAACAGATTTCTCAAGAGGCAGGTCAGGTGGTCTGGTATTCCCACCTCTTGAACAATTTTCCACAATTTGTTGTGATTCACACAGTCAAAGGCTTTGGCGTAGTCAATAATGCAGAAATAGATGTTCTTCTGGAACGTTCTTGCTTTTCAATGATCCAGCGGATGTTGGCAATTTGATCTCTGGTTCTTCTGCCGTTTGTAAATCCAGCTTGAACATCTGAAAGTTCACAGTTCCCGTATTGCTGAAGCCTGGCTTGGAGAGTTTTGAGCATTACTTTGCTAGCTTGTGAGATGAGTGCAATTGTGTGGTAGTTTGAACATTTGGGGGCATTGCCTTTCTTTGGGATTGGAATGAAAGCTGACCTTTTCCAGTCCTATGGCCACTGCTGAGTTTTCCAAATTTGCAGGCATATTGAGTGCAGCACTTTCACAGCATCATCTTCAGGATTTGAAATAGCTCAACTGGAATTCCATCACCTCCATTAGCTTTGTTCATAGTGATGCTTCCTAAGGCCCATTTGACTTTGCATTCCAGGATGTCTGGCTCTAGGTGAGTGATCACACATCGTGATTATCTGGGTCATGAAGATCTTTTTTGTACAGTTCTTCTGTGTATTCTTGCTACCTCTTCTTAATATCTTCTGCTTCTGTTAGGTCCATACCATTTTTGTCCTTTACTAAGCCCATCTTTGCATGAAATATTCCCTTTGTATCTCTAATTTTCTTGAAGAGATCTCTAGTCTTCGCATTCTGTTGTTTTCCTCTATTTCTTTGCACTGATCTCTGAGAAAGGCTTTCTTATCTCTCCTTGCTATTCTTTGGAACTCTGCATTCAAATGAGTGTATCTTTCCATTTCTGCTTTGCCTTTAGCTTCTCTTCTTAGCTATTTGTAAGCTATTTGTAATCCCATTTGTAAGCTATTTGTAATCCTTCTCTAGAGCTCTTTGTATCTTGCAAAACTGAAACTCCATATCTATTAAATAATAGTTTCCCATTCCTCCCTCCCTTCTTGTTTATCTATTCATCTGTCAGAGACACTTGGGTTGCTTCCACAATTTTATAGTCCATCTTTTTAATCATATATCTCCCAGCAAAATGTTTTGTTCACTGTTCAAGATGACCAGTGAACTGAACCAATGAATGTGGTATGTAAGTGCTGTGTGTGTTGTTAGTTGGTCAGTCGTGTCAGACTCTTTGCAGCCCCATGCTTTGTAGACTGCCAGGCTCCTCTGTCATGGGATTCTTCAGGCAATAATACTGGAGTGGGTAGCCATTCCCTTTTCCAGAGGATCTTTGTGACCCAGGGATCAAACCTGCATCTCATGTATTGCAGGCAGATTCTTTACCGACTGAGCAACCATATAATTGGTAGTTGTTGAAAATAGTTCGTTTGGGCTTTTCTTTTCTTTTCTTTTTCTTTTTGGTCTGTTCTGTGAGGCATGTGCAATCTTAATTCCCTGAACACACACCCCCTGGGCTGGAAGTGTGAAGTCTTAACCACTGGACCATGAGGGACGCTCCTGAAAACAGTTTAAACAATTGATGTAGTTTAAATAATTTTAAAATTCAGTAATTTAAAGAACAATTCCAAATCAACCAAAAATGTGATTTAACCCACTTTTCAGCAGGGAAAACAATGTGGTAGAAGACCTTCCTTACTAGGGAAACCCAAGGTTAGACAGCCCGAAGAGTGGGAGCTCTGCATCTGACCGAAGCTGCTGTCACAGAGAGTGAGCCGCAAAGCTGTCACTCCCAGACAACAGCTGGAAGGGAGCCAGGAGCACCTGTGGTCCTGTCCTCTGGCCTGACCTTTCTAGAGGTGTCAAACCTGATTCCTGCTGGAGGATTTCCTCAGGACTCATGCTAAATAAATTCATTCATTGCAACTGCTGAATAATAATAACCCAGAATGCAATTTTATTATCTTAAAATGAGCACAATTATATGCATAGATAAACCCGCACTGAAAGCCACAAATATCACCAGAATGTTGACTGGTAAACCTGGATCAGAACAAATGAAGATAAATACAGATTTAATTGATGCAATCATTAGGACTGACACCATGGTGTAGGGATATCTGTGTTAAAGAGATTGGCGTGCTTGTGTTCATAGGTCAGAGTTGCCTTCTTCCCTACACAGGACAAGAGACTCATGGACACCTTTTATTGTCCTACCACCCCATACTTCTGCTGTGGGCTCACCTCTTCATTTAATACAGTCAGTTCTCAGGCAATGGACTTAATTAATTAAATTTAGGCTTTCTTAATTACAATTGCATTCTAAGCATGCCTCCCAGTAGCTCTAGTCAATAATTTCTTATATTAAGTTTCCAAGGGGCTAAACTCCTTCAATTTATGTGGATTTTGTTTGTCTTGGGCCAAGATTCTGGTGGGGGGATTAGGTAGATCATATTAGTGTAGCTTCCACATGAAAGTCCTGGGAGGATTCTAATTAGTTAAAAATGGCCAGTTATAAATCCTCCTTTACAGATAACCAGGGTCAACATGTGGACTGTCTGTGTGATGTGAGGGCTTCTCTGGTGGCTCAGTGGTAAAGAATCCGCCTGCAGTGTAGTAACTGCAGGAGACATGGCTTCGATCCTTGAGTTGGGAAGATCCTCTGGAGGAGGGCATGGCAACCCAATCCAGTATTCTTGTCCGGAGAATCCCATGGAGCTGGTGGGCTACAGTCCATAGAGTCGTACAGAGTCAGACACGACTAAAGTGACTTAGCATGCACTCATGCTCTTGTGTGTTGTAAACTCCGTACCTCCTCAGATTTGCACAAATTCACATGTACACGGAATATTCTCTATAGATAATAAGCAAGGGTACTTCCTACTGATACACTCTTTTGCAAACTGTAAAGATTCAAGTATGGTAAACAAACTATGAGCTATTTTATAATATATTTTAGAGTTGGCCACTGAGCAACATGGTGGGTAGGGGTGCCAACTGGAGTACTGCTACCTTTGCCTTGAAAACAAAGAAACTGATAAGTGAAACCCAAGGCAGAATCGAACAGAAAGTGAAAGTGAAGCCCCTCAGTCGTGTCCGCCTCTTTTCCCCGTGGACTGTAGCCCGCCAGGCTCCTCTGTCCATGGGATTCTCCAGGCAAGAATACTGGAATGGGTTGCCATTGCCTTCTCACCCAAGGCAGAATTGAACAGAATTGGGACTCAAATCCTAGGGTTTTTTTGTTCCATATGTTGTGACCAATAATCAAACACAAGCTTTTCCCCACACTCGTTTAACTTAAAGATCTGTAAAAGGAAAATGCAGTTTCTATATTTATTGAAAAAAATTCCACATGTAAGGGGACCCCTGCAGTTCAAATCTGTGTTCTTTAAGGGTCATTTGTAACTAAATATGAATGTTTTATATATTTACACTGTTCTTATGATAACTGTTCATGGGGTAGATAGCATATTGGAAAGCAGAGACATTACTTTGCCAACAAAGGTCCGTCTAGTCAAGGCTATGGTTTTTCCAGTGGTCATGTATGGATGTGACAGTTGGACTGTGAAGAAAGCTGAGTGCTGAAGAATTGATGCTTTTGAACTGTGGTGTTGGAGAAGACTCTTGAGAGTCCCTTGGACTGCAAGGACATCCAACCAGTCCATTTTCAAGGAGATCAGTCCTGGGTGTTCACTGGAAGGACTGATACTGAAGCTGAAACTCCAATACTTTGGCCACCTCATGTGAAGAGTTGACTCATTGGAAAAGACCCTGATGCTGGGAGGAATTGGGGGCAGGAGGAGAAGGGGACAACAGAGGATGAGATGTCTGGATGGCATCACCGACTCGATGGACATGAGTTTGAGTAGACTCCGGGAATTAGTGATGGACAGGGAGGCCTGGCGTGCTGCGATTCATGGGGTCGCAAAGAATCAGACACGACTGAGCGACTGGACTGGATTGAACTGAACTGAACTATGATAACTGAATTCATGGTAACTTTGAGTGTAAAGTATTTTCTCAATCTATTGATTCCAGAAGTATAAATACTACAGTGCTGTATTTTAAATGGATAGCCAACAAAGTTCTACTCTATAGCATAGGGAACTCTCCTCGATATTATGTGGCAGCCTGGATGGGAGGGGAGTTTGGGGGAGAATGCATTCATGTATTTGTATGACTGAGTCCCTTTGCCTTTAAAGGTAGGGCCTTTAATGAGGTACTTAAGTTAAAATGAAACTGTTAGGGTGAGCTCTAATCCCATCTGACTGGTGTTCTTATACGGAGAGGACGTGAGGACACGGTGAGACCAGGGATGTGCAAGCGCAGAGCAAAGATGGTGTTGAGGATGCTGCCGTCTCACACCTGGAAGGCACCTTCAGAGGAAGGTAGCCATCTGCGAGCCAAGAAGAGGCTGCCTAAAAAACTAACCTGCTGCCACATTGGTCTTGGACTTCCAGTGTGTGTGTGTGTGTGTGTGTGCGCGCGCGCGCGCGCACGCACAGCGCACACACACTCAGTCGTGTCCAACTCTTTTCAACTTCATGGACTGTAACCCACCAAGCTCCTCTGTCCATGGGATTTCCCAGGCAAGAATACTAGAATGGGTTGCCATTTCCTCCTCCAGGGACTTTTCCTGACCCAGGGATCAAACTGACATCTCCTGTATCTCCTGCATGGGCAGGTGGATTCTTTACTAGCTGAGCCACTGGAGAAGTCCCTTGGACTTCCAGTTTCCGTAACAGTGAAAAAATTTTCTATTCTTTAAGCAACCCAGTCTGTGGTAATTTCCATCCTCTACTCATCCTTCTTAGCGTACTTTTCCTGTCAAGAAAATCTTCTCTTGAGTGCACTTCCCTCACCAGCAACTGCTTGGCTTCTTTGCTCCCCTGAGCACAAAGAGATCAGGTTATTTTGTTACCAAGTTTAGTCCTTCCTCATGTCAATTTCAGTTCGTTTTTCAGCCCTAATTCCCCACCTAAACTCAGCTTGTAAAGGTCATCAAAGACCTCTGTGCTGCTGAATGTAAAGGTCAGTGCTCGCTGTGCTTGATCTCTCAGCCGCCTGGACACAGTCCATCACCCGCTTCTACTTGATACTTTCTTCACTTGATTTCTAAGATGCCAGACTCTCTTCATTTTTCTATTTCCTCACTGATCTCTCTTCTGCATCTCTCTGGCTGCTTCCTCCTGGTTCCTCCTGACTTCTATGAAAGTGAAAGAACGTGTCAGTCGCTCAGTTGTGTCCGACTCTTTGCGACCCCATGGACTGTAGCCCTCCGAGCTCCTCTGTCCATGGGATTCTCCAGGCAAGAATACTGGAGTAGGTTGCCATGCCCTCCTCCAGGGGATCTTCCCAACCCAGGGATGGAACCTGAGTCTCTTGCATTGGCAGGCAAGTTCTTTACCACCTGAGTCACTAGGGAGGCCCAACTGGCCTCTGTACAGAAGAGCATTTTAGGGCCACTTCTAGGTTCTCATCTCCATCTGGCTCACTTCAGATCACGTCATTCAGTCCAGTGGCTTTAAATGCTGCCTGTAAACTGACTCCCTAATTTTTATTTCCTGCCCAGATCTGTCCTCTACGCTCAGACTTGCAAATGCAGCTCCTCCTGGATACTTGAGAGTCCTCCACTTGGGTGTCTAAAAAGACATAAGCAAGCTGGGATTCCTCATCTACACCCCCACCCACCCAGCAACACTGCCTGCAGCTTCCCTCAACTCAGTTCAGTTCAGTTCAGTTACTCACTCGTGTCTGACTCTTTGCGACCCCAAGGACTGCAGCATGCCAGGCCTCCCTGTCCATCACCGACTCCTGGAGCTTACTCAAACTCATGTCCATTGAGTTGGTGATGCCATCCAACCATCTCATCCTCTGTAATCCCCTTCTCCTCTTGCCTTCAATCTTTCCCAGCATTAGGGTCTTTTCAAATGAGTCAGCTCTCCGCATCAGGTGGCCAAAGTATTGGAGTTTCAGCATCAGTCCTTCCAATGAATACTCCAATGAATAATCAGTCCTGAGTATTCCTTTAGGATGGACTGGTTGGACCTCCTTGCAATCCAAGGGACTCTCAAAAGTCTTCTCCAACATCACAGTTCAAAAGCATCAATTCTTCGGTGCTCAGCTTTGTTTATAGTCGAACTCTTACATCCATACATGACCACTGGAACCATAGATAGCTTTGATTAGACGGACCTTTGTTGGCAAAGTAAGGTCTCTGCTTTTTAATATGCTATCTAGGTTGGTCATAACTTTCCTTCCAAGGACTAAGCATCTTTTAATTTCATGCCTGCAGTCACCATTTGCAGTGATTTTGGAGCCCCCCAAAATAAAATCTGCCCCTGTTTCCATTGTTCCCCTATCTATTTGCTATGAAGTGATGGGACTGGATGCCATGATCTCAGTTTTCTGAAAGTTGAGCTTTAAGCCAACTTTTCACTCTCCTCTTTCATTTTCATCAAGAGGCTCTTTAGTTCCTCTTCACTTTCTGCCATAAGGGTGGTGTCATCTGCTTATCTGAGATTATTGATATTTCTCCCAGCAATCTTGATTTCAGCTTGCAATTCATATGGCCCAGCATTTCTCATGATGTACTCTGCATATAAGATAAATAAGCAGGGTGACAATATACAGCCTTGACGTACTCCTTTCCCAGTTCGGAACCAGTCTGTTGTTCCATGTCCAGTTCTAACTGTTGCTTCTTGACCTGCAGACAGATTTCTCAAGAGGCAGGTCAGATGGTCTGGTATTGCCACCTCTTGAACAATTTTCCACAGTTTGTTGTGATTCACACAGTCGAAGGCTTTAGCGTAGTCAATAAAGCAGAAATAGATGTTTTTCTGGAACTCTCTTGCTTTTTCCATGATCCAGCAGATGTTGGCGATTTGATCTCTGGTTCCTCTGCCTTTTCTAAATCCAGCTTGAACATCTGAAAGTTCACAGTTCAGTATTGCTGAAGCCTGGCTTGGAGAATTTTGAGAGTTACTTTGCTAGCATGTGTGGAGGTAATGAAGATAATGGCGACCTCCTTCCAAAGGTCCTCCTCACGCACTGCCGCACTCAGTGCTCCTGACCCCGCAGCAGTCTACCATCCACCCACGCCCCACCGGAGACACCTGCACACTCACACGCAAGTCTAGGTCAGTCTTGTGTGGGGTGATGCCAAAGAATCACAAAGAAAGGCAATGCCAAAGAATGCTCAAATTACTGCACAATTGCACTCATCTCACATGCTAGCTCAAAATTCTCCAAGCCAGGCTTCAGCAGTACGTGAACTGTGAACTTCCAGATGTTCAAGCTGGATTTAGAAAAGGCAGAAGAACCAGAAATCAAATTGCCAACAGCTGTTGGATCATCAAAAAAGCAAGAGAGTTCCAGAAAAACATCTACTTCTGCTTTATTGACTACACCAAAGCCTTTGACTGTGTGAATCACAACAAACTGTGGAAAATTGTTCAAGAGATGGGAATACCAGACCACCTGACCTGTATGCAGGTCAGGAAGCAACAGTTAGAACTGGACATGGAACAACAGACTGGTTCCAAATCGGGAAAGGAGTATGTCAAGGCTGTATACTGTCACCCTGCTTGTTTAACTTACATGCAGAAAACATCATGAGAAATGCTGGGCTGGAAGAAGCACAAGCTGGAATCAAGATTGACAGATCAGATCAGATCAGTCGCTCAGTCGTGTCCGACTCTTTGCGACCCCATGAATCACAGCACGCCAGGCCTCCCTGTCCATCACCAACTCCCGGAGTTCACTCAGACTCACGTCCATCGAGTCAGTGATGCCATCCAGCCATCTCATCCTCTGTCGTCCCCTTCTCCTCCTGCCCCCAATCCCTCCCAGCATCAGAGTCTTTTCCAATGAGTCAAATCTACGCATGAGGTGGCCAAAGTACTGGAGTTTCAGCTTTAGCATCATTCCTTCCAAAGAAATCCCAGGGCTGATCTCCTTCAGAATGGACTGGTTGGATCTCCTTGCAGTCCAAGGGACTCTCAAGAGTCTTATCCAACACCACAGTTCAAAGGCATCAATTCTTCGGCCCTCAGCCTTCTTCACGGTCCAACTCTCACATCCATACATGACCACAGGAAAAACCATAGCCTTGACTAGACGAACCTTTGTTGGCAAAGTAATGTCTCTGCTTTTGAATATGCTATCTAAGATTGACAGGAGAAATATCAATAACCTCAGATATGCAGATGACACCACCCTTATGGCAGAAAGTAAAGAGGAACTGAAGAGCCTTTTGATGAAAGTGAAAGAGGAGAGTGAAAAACCTGGCTTAAAACTCAACATTCAGAAAACGAAGATCATGGCATCCGGTCCCATCACTTCATGGCAAATAGATAGGGAAACAGTGGAAACAGTGGAAACTTTATTTTTTGAAGCTCCAAAATTACTGTAGATGGTGACTGCAGCTATGAAATTAAAAGACACCTTGCTCCTTGGAAGAAAATCTATGACTAACCTAAACAGCATAGTAAAAAGCAGAGATATCACTTTGCCCCAAAGGTCCATCTAGTCAAAGCTATGGTTTTTCCAGTGGTCATGTATGGATGTGAGAGTTGGACTATAAACAAAGCTGAGCACCGAAGAATTGATGCTTTTGAACTGTGGTGTTGGAGAAAACTCTTGAGAGTCCCTTGGACTGAAAGGAGATCCAACCAGTCAATCCTAAAGGAAATCAGTCCTGAATATTCATTGGAAGGACTGATGCTGAAGGTGAAACTCCAATACTTTGGCTACGTGATGCGAAGAACTGACTCATTGGAAAAGACCCTGGGAAAGATGCTGGGAAAGACTGAAGGTGGGAGGAGAAGGGGAAGACAGAGGATGAGATAGGATGGTATCACCAACTCGATTGACATGAGTTTGAGTAAGCTCCGGGAGTTGGTGATGGACAGGAAAGCCTGGCATGCTGCAGTCCTTAGGGTTGCAAAGAGTTGGACACGACTGAGTGACTGAACTGAACTGATAGTTGAGTTACAATGTTGTGTTAGCAACTTCAATTTTATTTATTAAAAAAAAGTCATGCATTTATTTATTTACTTTTTGGCAGCGCTGGGTCTTCTTGCCGCGTGGGTTTTTCTCTAGTTGTGGCAGGCAGGGGCTCCTCTCTAGTTGTGGTTCACAGCCTTCGCATTGCAGTGGCTTCTCTTTTTGCAGAGCATGGGCTCTAGGGCACGGGCTTCAGTAGTTGTTGCTCCTGAACTCTGGAGTGCAGGCTTAGTCGTTGTGGTGCACAGGCTTAGTTGCTCCACACAGGTGGGATCTTCTGGAACCAGGGATCAAACCCATGTCTTCTGCATTGGCAGGGGGATTCTCTACCACTAAGCCACCAGGGAAGCCCCTAGCAGGTGGATTCTTATCCACTGCGCCACCAGGAAAGTCCAGCAACTTCAATTTTTAAACCAATTACAAAGCCTCAGAATGTGCCATTTTAACTGCTTTTAATAAGCTGAGTTCTCTCTACTCAATCCAACTGGTGTTGCTCTACATCAGGAGAAGTTTTACAAGCTGAACAAGGCCCCTTATCTTCCTCGTCCTGGTTACAATGGGAAGCTTTCATCAGAAAAACCTTATCCTCCTCTTTCCAAAACACAACATGGCAAAAAACTCCCACTGTCCAGAATTGCTCAGTGTTAATTAAAGTCATTAGCCCAGTGGAAAGTAAAGCAATTTGTCTTTTAACTCCCTACATTCTTGGGCCTTGAGAATAAAAAGGAGTTTAGGTTAAACATCTGATTCTCTTTAAATATTCATGGTGTGGTTTCAATGGAAAGGTTTTCTAGAATTAACAAACCTAATAATAGTCTCATCTCCTGCTAGAAATTCTCCAGGCATCACTGAAAACTTATCACTTCTCAGTAACTCCAGAGAAGGTGGGCATCATCATTGGCCTGGTTTGATAGTTTCATTTATTCTCTCAACAGATATTTATTGAGCTCTTTATGTGCCAGGGATCGCACTGAATGCTGGGCCTGCAGTGGTCAGGGAAGGCTTCCTGGAAGAGATGCACTCAGAAGCTCCTAAGAAGGTAGAAATTGGCTGGGCTAAGTGTTGGACATGGGGCGGGAAGGTAGGCAGGGATAGAAGAAAGAAGAACTAGAGTAAGGAATCAATGTCAGAAAGAGAATGGTTCAGATATCTCACCATTCTGGATTCAAACATATAGTGAATTAAATGGAGAATTCAGTCTATTTATATGGAGGATTAAATAGTGAATTCACTACACATTTGAATCTCTTTGAACCTCCAAAGAGATATGTCCATGTCCGAATCTGTGAATGTGACTGTATTTGGAGATGTGTGATGTTCCAGTTAGCCCATAGCCTTGATGTCTTCAAGAATTTTCTGGGACACAGCAGCCATCAATTAATAAATCAGTGCTGTTGGGGTGTGAACTATTAACCATACAAATCCACCTACTCTACCATCACCCTGTCCATATTTCTTTGTTTTGTACTCAAGGAATTCATGATAGACTCTGCCAAATTCAAGAACTTCACTTATGATAATTTTTATTTTTTCTCCATTTAACATTCCTAAACAACAATAACAGCAACAAAACGAGGTTTGAGGAAAGGGAACATACTTTTGTATTATATCCATTTTTGACAGAATATGTTTAAATTTGTCCTTAAATTTAAGGACATGTATTTTTAATTTCATAAAACCAGTACCTACCACAGAGCAAATGTTCAGTATTTTTACTGAAGCTTTTTGACTTATCTAGCATCTGAATGTGAAGGTCAGTATTACATTCATTTTAACTTTTGTTTTCTC
Organism: Bos taurus; assembly: GCF_002263795.3. Taxonomy (NCBI): domain Eukaryota; kingdom Metazoa; phylum Chordata; class Mammalia; order Artiodactyla; family Bovidae; genus Bos; species Bos taurus. Next base: position 17,923,489 of record NC_037339.1, read on the forward strand.
CCAGATAAAAATATTTGTTTTGGCTATACTGAGGGAGCTTTCCCAGAAAAAGTCTCCTTTTTGGCTGTTAGTAAGTTAGCTCACTTCCTGTCTCTAACTGTGGAGACAATTCAGAGAAGATTAACTATAATCTCCAGGCTGCCGGTTTGTTTTTCATTTCCTCGCGTTTCAAATCCTGTTCATTTTTGTGTATCAGCTTTTCACATGATAGGCAGATTCTCAATCAATGTTTACTAATTTAATTGAGGAAAACACCTCGTGAGCTAAACACTATAGTTCAATTGGCAAAATTGGCTTCAGATTGCTTTCATCCATCGTCGCTCTGAATGTTTCACAATCCGGAATGAACCACAGGACCATGTATGCAAATGAGTCTGTGTAACACCTCCCCGGAAAAGCAAAGAGATAAGCACTCCAGTGCGAGGAGATGAAGCATTGATGAAGAATGGAAGCCCCCTCAAAACCACCAAATTTCTAGGCCATTTAGCCGTCTCGATACAATAACATCGTCATCATTTCCCATTGTTCTGGTAACTTTCAAATACATCTGCATTTGTGTCATCTGCTTCTGACACTGGCCAGATTTTTACCCTTAAAGCCATACAGATGAGTTTGCTGCTAACTGAGTGAAAAGCATGAGGTCGAAGGCGGTTTCTTGGCCCTGGTCAGGGAGAACAGTGGCCCCTTTGTGTTTCCAGACTCTCTGGGGCTTGGCCCTTGCCTCTTCTTGGATAACTCGTTGCTCTTGGACATTCTGGGCTTCGGCCAGCTCTGGTCGCAACCCTCCCTGCGAGTCATTCCCCTGGGGCCGCCCGGCCAGCAGTGAACACACTGACTCGCTGTCCTCCAGGGCTGGGCTTCCAGAATGTGCCCTGCCCATTTTGTGAACCTAACACCTGATGTAAAATTTCTAATTACAGACCCCAAATTCTCTCTCTTAGGAGATCTGAAACTGCAAGCCGCTCTTCATTAAGAACTTGTTTTTCACTGGAAAGCCCATTCCAAACGTTGGCCACAGTTCACTCCATCTGATCCACGCTTTTTATCTCTTCTCAACCAGACAAATGCATAATAAAGCTTCATTTGCTGCATGATCAGGCAATCCATTTTCAAGACTGGATGTACACAAGGCCCCTGCCGGGCCAGTGGGCTGTACAAAGTGCCCCCAAGGTATTTCTCCGGTTTTGCCTCGGGTTATGGCAGAACAGCCATGACATTCCTCAACAAAGGCTTTACAGTTTCAAAGGGAGCTTAGATCCCTTGATTTTAGTAGTGTCAGTGGTTCTTTTCTGAGTCTTCAGACATCCAGCCTGCTGTGTGTTTAGCGCTGGATTTTGATGTGAAGTGGTGGAATTATGAAACACAAATATCACTTGGCAAGGGACCATTCTAACAGATTTTTGCATATTTCAATCTCTTCGCAACCCATGCCTTTTGGATTACTTGCAGCCTAGCGTATTGGTCAGTAAACTTTACATCCCTAGCGTGAGTGAAGGGCCCATCCCCAGTCTTGCACCAAGGACAGTGAAGTGGGGAGAAGTCCAGGGATATAAAGCTCCAATCAGTCCTCTTTCTTATTCTAAGTCACACTTGATGTACATGCATTTTCTATTTGGCACGCACCCCAGGGGTCCAGGCAGGCTCAGGGTGGCCCCAAATATTAGGGGAAAGAAAGGCTGCTGAGGTCTGGCACTGCCCTGAATTGCCAGAAGAAAAGGTCAAGTCAGAAATGGGGATGGGGGCAGGATGAGGGAGCCAGGGGACAGCAGATGATGCAGGGGCCTCAGTAGGGATAGTCAGCATATATTTGGTTAGACTGTCCCCTTTTTGCATTTCTCTCAGGAAACTGTATTGCAGTAAAAAATCTGAAGAGGGTCCAAATAGAAGAAATCTTGTGCCAACTTTGGGCGCAAGTCTTCCTGTTCATTCATTCATTCAGCAACTTATTGAACAGCCATGATCCTAAATACTGTTCTAGATTCTGATGACGCAGTAGAGGGTGATCCAGATGAATTCTCTGCCCTCCTAGAGCTTGCCTTCTAATGGGGAAGGCAGAGAATTAATCAGCAAATATATCTGATAATTTTGTTGTTGTTGTTTCTGTTTAGTCACTAAGTCATGTTCGACTCTTTGCAACCCCGTGGACTACAGCCCGCCGGGCTCCTCTGTCCATGAGATTTCCCAGGCAAGAATACAGATGTGGACTGCCATTTCCTCCCTCATGGGTCTTCCCGACCCAGGTATTGAACCACCCGAATCTCCTGCATCTCCTGCATTAGCAGGCAGATTCTTTACCACTCAGATTTTAATTTTAGTTTATGATAAATGTTATGAAGGGGTGGGTGACATGTTATACAGGGTGACCGAGGAGGGCGTCACTGAGGAGGGTGAGTTTTAGCTAAGAACCAAAAGATGAAAAGGAAGTTCTCACTGTTTGATGATCTAGGGATCATTCTGTTCATTCCAAGCAGAATGAACAGCAAATGCAAAGGCCCTGAGACAGGGAATACCTGGGAGTGTTTGAGGAAGCCTGCAGGCTGGAGCACAGTGAGTGAGGCAGAGCATGTGGGATGAGGTGTCAGACAGAGGCCCCATCCTGGGAAACCTTGTAGGTCACAGCAAGGAGTTGGTATTCTAATTTTGTTACAATGGGAGTGGAGAGGGTGATCAGTAGGTGGCTTTGGGTTGAACTTCATGGGGTACCTATCTGGTAAAGTCATGTAATATTCAGGGTCATTAAAAAGAGATCAGATTTTGGGTGTTTGCAATTGTTGTTTAGCCACTAAGTCATGTCCAACTTTTTTGGGGACCCCATGGACTGTAGCCCACCTGGCTCCTCTGTCCATGGTATTTTCCAGGCAAGAATACTGGACTGGGTTGCCATTCCCTTCTCCAGGGGATCTTCCCAACCCAAGGATTGAACCTGGGTCTCCTCCATTGCAGGCAGATTCTTTACTGCTGAGCCACCAGGGTGCTGAATACTTCAACTATGTTGTCTATCAGGACTATAGTCCCTACCAAGGGCAACTTTTCTTCTCACCAACCTACTTTCAGTTCAGTTCAGTCGCTCAGTCATGTCCGACTCTTTGCGACCCCATGAATCGCAGCACACCAGGCCTCCCTGTCCATCACCAACTCCCAGAGTTTACTCAGACTCATATCCATTGAGTCAGTGATGCCATCCAGCCATCTCATCCTCTATCATCCCCTTCTCCTCCTGCCCCCAATCCCTCCCAGCATCAGAGTCTTTTCCAATGAGTCAACTCTTCGCATGAGGTGGCCAAAGTACTGGAGTTTCAGCTTTAGTATCATTCCTTCCAAAGAAATCCCAGGGCTGATCTCCTTCAGAATGGACTGGTTGGATCTCCTTGCAGTCCAAGGGACTCTCAAGAGTCTTCTCCAACACCACACTTCAAAAGCATCAATTCTTCAGCTCTCAGCCTTCTTCACAGTCCAACTCTCACATCCATACATGACCACAGGAAAAACCATAGCCTTGACTAGACAGACCTTTGTTGGCAAAGTAATGTCTCTGCTTTTGAATATGCTATCTAGGTTGGTCATAACTTTCCTTCCAAGGACTAAGCGTCTTTTAATTTCATGGCTGCAGTCACCATCTGCAATGATTTTGGAGCCCAAAAAAATAAAGTCTGACACTGTTTCCACTGTTTCCCCATCTATTTCCCATGAAGTGATGGGACCAGATGCCATGATCTTCGTTTTCTGAACCTACTTAAGATCTGTCAATTAGAATTAAGGTGCATCTGGTTGTCACAAACTGTTCCCATCCCCCGATGCCTAATAGCACCAGTGACCTATGGTGGGGCCCTCACTCATTTATTAAGTATTTATTAAGTGCCTGTTATGCCCTAGGGATACAGTGGTGAGCAAAATACACATGTTCCTTGCTTATTATGGGACTTAATGATAGGGAAAGTGCAGTGCTAGGCGAGCATACAGAAGTGTAGTCAAGTGACCTGGTCAAGGAAGACTTCCTGGAGGAAGCGATTGGCTGAGAGCTGAAGATTAAGTAGGAGAAGACTAGTTGTGAAAGTTTTCCAGTTGGAAGGAATGGCATATAGCCAGAGGTAAGAGAGAATGTGGTGCATTTTAAGAAATATTTTCAAAAAGATGAGAGGCAGAGTACAACATTGAGAAGTGGGAAGAACTGAGGCTGAAATGTACTCAAGGATCCAGGCCATGAGGATAAATCATGAAGAGTCACATAAGGGTGTTAAAGCATCTGTACTTTATCATGAAGGTGATGGGAATTCTCTGAAGGGTATGGAAGATGGATTGGGAATGAGGGAAGACGGTGGTAGGAAAAGTCATTGTACTAATTCAGGGGGGATATTTGTGATTTGACCAAAATAGTAGCCATGGAAATGGAGCAAATTTGACTGATTACAGATACATTCATCCACAGCTTAAAAAGATAACTTGGAGCCAACTCTCTCTAAGGAAATGAAGCCAAAAAAAATATGGGGAGAATGAAATTGATGCAGAGAAAGAATGAAGAGAACATGATGGGTTATGTAAGCTGAATTTATAAAGGAACAAAACCCAAGCATATGTTCATCTTCTTCATATGCTATGAAGAAGATGAACGATATGCAGGGACAGGGAGCGAAAAGGATAGTGGGAAGAAAGAGATGATATGGCCCCTGAGAAAGGAAGGGGGGCAAGTGGTAGTCCCTGGGGCCAGCCCACTTCCTGGAAACTTTCTAGGTTCAGTTCCCATAAGCTTCAGCTTTATCACGTGTTCCAGTCATGAATTCTCATGACCCCTGTCTCTCATATTGCTCCATATGAAGGAGCTTCTCCCCCTCCACATGCAGGCTAGCTTGACTGAGTTTTGCTCCTTGCAACTTAAAAGAATCTGAATCAACCATTATGTTATACAAATTAACTCTTCAAGAAAGTCATTAATTAAAAGCAAGGCAAACTGATGCAGTTATAATGAGAACTATAACTTCTGAGTGTTCGTAGATGTCCCTGTCCACGGATCAACTGTTTTTCAATTCAATGAGTCCAACTGCGAACTAGAAGTGCCTTGGAGAACAAAAAGCACTGAACGGTTGTGATGTCTGATCTCTCTCCAACTCCTTCTCCAGGGGTTGAATCACAAGAAACCACTTCTGAGGCCAGAGACCACAAATCCGGAGGCGGTGGCCCAAGGAAGGATGAGGAAATAGAACAGGGGAGAGAAGCTGACTCTTGCCAAGAAGCACTCACGAATATTCTGGAGAAGTCAGGTCAGACAGCAAAAGGGAGTGAAGGGTCGATGGAAACCCAGGATGATAATCATATTGGACATGATGAGGAGGGGATAGGATGAGATAAGGCTCAGACTGAGCTGGCGCATGGAAATTGTTTGGTGAGGTACAGCGTGAGAAAGCTGAGCAACCTACCAAGTTTCAGGCCTTGTGAGGGGACAAAAAGAGAGGAGGGTCAGCTCCATGTTCTTAAGGACTTACAGTCTGGTGGGAAACCCAGACATATACACAGATTACATAATGTGGTGAGAAGCAGGTTAGCACGGGTGCTAGGAGTTTCCAAAGCGCAATTAGATTAAGCTAGGGGCTCAAGGTATCCCAGCTGGGCACAGTTCTGTTCCATTATAACAGTTACACCAGATATAAACCTGAAACATAGTTATGCAGGGAATTTCAGGACCAGCAAAATTTTAGGTGTATCTGAAAAGTTCTGAAGGACTTATAGCAGGTTGTACAATTAATATCAGAATATCAAGTGGGAACAGCAGAAGAGAAGGCTGGGAATTTAAAGAAAAGCCATTCCATGAAGGGCATTTTTATTTCCAAGATGAAAATCTTAAAAAAAAAAATCTGCAAAACTAATACAATTATGTAAAGTTTAAAAATAAAATAAAATTAATTAAAAAAAATCTTAGACTTATTCTTTTTTACAGATAAATTTTGGTCAAAGTTTTAGTCACAAGAAGATGCAAAAGTTATGCAACAATGTATCTTCCAACTTTAAAAAAAACCAGAAATGGAAATTTTTACAAAGCACTGTTAAACTGTAGCTGTAAATACTGCGCTTTTAAAATTCCAAATATCGAACAAACAATGACCAACCAGATATTGAAGAATATAATCATGAAATCAATTTAGCAGAAACAGGGTTAGGATATGGACACTGTAAATAGTGAATATATACCTTTCTTTCTGTAAATCAGAAACAGAAAATACACATCCTTTCCTATGTTGTTGGAGCATCTTCTAATATAGATCATGCATTTAGGTATAAAGAGAATCTTAACAGAACATCCTAAAAGAGATTTTATAGATCATTGTTTTCTGATTAGAGTCTAAGCTAGAAATCCGCAATAAAATTGGACGTGGTTTTATAAGTCACTGAAAGATGTTTAGCAAGAGGGTGACACAACCATGTGAGGAATGGGTTTGGAACAAGAGTTGGGAGACACAGGAGGAGGGAAACCAGTTAAAGAGATATTGCAACAGTCTAAGAAAGCAAGACAGTAAGTCCCCTACCAGTGAACCTTCAAGTTGCAAACTTTCAAAAATGCGAACGTATGTTCACATGTCCAGTCGTGTAAGTCAGTTCACATGGTCCCACATGCACGCACCCTCTACAGGCAGTTGTGCTTTTGTGTACTCTACTCTGCAGTAGTGTATAGAGCCCAGTAGTGCAGGAGCTTTATTTCAAGGCCAGGATGTCCAGAAGCAAGCGTAAACGCAGCATGATGTAGTGGGTACTGCTAAGAAGGTCTTTTACAGTTGTACTGTACTACTGTACTTTTCCAGGTTCTATACTGTAAGATTCAGAATATTTTCTTTATTGTTTTTGCGTTTGTTTTTTACGTATTATTTGTGTGAAAAGTATTATAAACCTAAAATTACATTACAGTACAATACAGCCCATTGTGTTAGCTGGGTTCCTAGACTAACTTTGTTGGACTTAATGAAAAAAACTTAGACTTATGAACATGCTCTTGCAACAGAACTCATCCATATGTAGGGGACTTAGTGTAATGTGAGTCTGAATCAAGACAGGAGATGTAGGGAATAAAAAGGAATAGAAAATTTAAGAAGTATTTAGTAGATAAAATAAAAAAGGACTGGCTGACTGAATTTAGGGGAGAGAGAGAGACAGAGAGGGAAAGGAGAGGAGGAGGGAAAGAGAGAGAAAAGAGAGAGGTGAGGGGATGGAGAAAAGGTGAATGATGAGGTTGGGTGGTGATTCAATGGAGGCAGTGTCATTAACTCAGGCGAGCGACACAGGAGGAGGGAGAGGTCTTGGGGAAACAGGCAGCGCTCATCTTTGGGCTGGTTTGGTTTGGGGAACACAGGCTGTAGTGCAGTTTGTGGAAAGAAAGCTGTAAACATTGCCGTTGGCAGCAAGATTCTTCTTTTGTGCAGGGGAGATTCAGAACTCAGGCCATGAAAGGGGAGAGCATGTCAGGGTTCTTCTTTTATTTGGTGCTTGGTTGCGGACGGGTGTGCTTATCAGAAGTACTTAATAGGACTTTATACAACCTGCCTCTTACGCCCACCACTTACCTGACATGTTTAGGAGAATGAGGGGGTGATAACTGTCCAAGCCAGCTGGAAGACAAGATGAAGGACTCTACGACATGTGCCACAAGGGCTGACTAATGCTATAGTGAATCCAGAAAAGGAGACAGGACTGTGAGTGAAATCAAGAGCATGGCCTTGCTTTTTTTCATAAGTCCAGAGGAGGCACACAAGTCTTTTCGGTGCTGGGATGGATCACAGGCAGTGACTCACAGATAGGAATAAGCTTTGGGTGGAAGGATCAGGACCCAGAGGGTGCACTGGGAGGGAGAGGGAAGGGAGATGGGTCCTGAAGCCCGGACAGGGGTTAGGACTCGGCAGGGCAGACCAACGGCGATGTGGTGAGATTTGGGGTCTGTAAACAACAGTTATTTCATGAGCTCTTATGTAAATGGACTTCCCTGGTGGCTCAGACGGTAAAACGTCTGTCTACAATGCGGGAGACCTGGGTTCAATCCCTGGGTCGGGAAGATTCCCTGGAGAAGGAAACAGCAACCCACTCCAGTACTCTTGCCTAGAAAATCCCATGGACGGAGGAGCTTGGTGCAGGCTACTGTCCATGGGGTCGCAAAGAGTCGGGCATGACTGAGCGACTTCGCTTCACTTCACTTCTATGTAAATCAAAGTCATTAAAATTAATTTTGCCCTGTGAATTTTCTGAAGAGTTTCTCTACATTTCTTTGGATGGTTGATATCCAAGACCAAGGAGATTCAGCAGAGACTTTTATCTAACAAAGATAAAGCCTTGCTTTATGCGTTCACAGTTGAGGATTAAAGGACTTTTGACTACTTGAGGGGGCTTAGTAAATGTTGATTACAATGACTTAGAAAATCCTTAGGCCATCAGATGGTGAAGCAGCCTAAGTCTTCCAGAACACAATCCACTTTGAAGCACGCGGTCCAGGGGGCCTAGAGAACGAGGAGGCAGTGATCTCAAGCAAAGGGCGTGACCTTTTCTATCTGCAGTTTTCTAGTCTGTAAAATGGGAACTGTAATTTCTTCCTTCACTCAGTGAATGTTTTATGGGCATCGTCTGTGTGCCAAGCAAGATTCTACCCACGTTACAGAGTTATTTTGAGAATTAAATGAAGAAACGTAAGTGAAAGTGCTTAGTATAGGGTCTAGAATCTACCAGGCGTGAACTGTATTCACTTTTTTATCCAAAAGAATTTTTTTTTTTTTACTACAATATGAATGGACATTTGAGCCAATATTGGGTCAGGCCAACAATGGGCCAAGCATAATCAGAGAGCTTGTTATAAATATCAGGATGTCTTGCAGGGGGAAAGGATTAACTGCACTGGGGATCCAAGAAGGAGATGACTTTTAATTTAAAGGTACATTTTAGAAGCAGTAGGATGAAGCGCAAAATGTTGCTCTTGGGAAAGCGAACCCTATGTCACGGTTATTCTGGGAAGTCTGCATAGGGTGTAATGAAGCAGCACAGATGTTCCGAGTTAAGACCCGTTGGAAATATGACTGTGCTGCTGGGTCTAGAACATTGAGAAAGAACTATCAGATAGCTTGCTTCATCAGCATGTTTAGAGTTAAGGTGCATGACCAAATAATTGTTCTTCTGAGACATCTTAACTATAAACACTGCAATGCACTCACTGAAGCCTGGGAAGTGAATTTGCAATTCAGAATAAATATTTGGAATTAACTGGTAAGGATCCTGATAATTTCCCAGTGCTCTGGGTAATTCATTTTAAAGAGTAAAGGAAGAAAACCTGACTCAAGCTGGAAAACATGTTTTCTCTCAGTATTACTTTCGCTTCCAAAATGAGTTGATTCATTATCAAAGGGTGTGGGGTTTTCCATTTTCCTTTTATAAACTGGACTTTAGCCCAGACTGTGAAGAGCCTAATGAGGTTGGTCAGAAGTCACAATGAGATCCTGGAATATACCTGATACTCAAAGACAGAAGGGGAAGATCAAGGCTGCTTGCATGTGTCCCCCTGGTACTCTGAAAGACAGTAACACCACTTACTACATTATGATAACTGTAACTGCCAGATTATTTTTCAATCTTTCCAATAGACTTTTAGCTCCTCAAGGACAAGGACTGTGTATTATTTTTAAAAAATTTTTTTTAATTTATTTATTTTTGGCTGTGCTGGGTCTTCTTTGCTGCAAGCAGGCTTTCTCTAGTTGTGGGGAGTGGGGGTTACTCTCTAGTTGCCATGCACCGGCTTCTCATTGAGGTGGCTTCTCTTATTGCAGAGCACTAGCCAGGCTCTAGCCACATGGGCTTCAGTACTTGTGGTGCATGGGCTTAGTTGCCCCGTGGCATGTGGGATCTTCCTGGACCGGGGATCAATCCCACATCCCCTGCATTGGCAGGTGGATTCTCACCCACTGGACCACCAGGGAAGTCCAAGGACTGTGCATTATTAATCACTGTAATTCCAGTTGCTTGAATACCCCTCATAGGAGAGACTCAGTAAATTCCTTACAGTGAGCAAGGGGTTCGGTGAATAGAGGGGTGGACGGACAGACAGAGGGGTAGTCAGATGAATCTTGGGTTCCTGACATTAAAGAAATAAATGCCATAACAATACAGAAATGGTGCTCAGGTTAAAGGGGAAAACAGACTGAATGATTGGGGCCCAAAAGAGTTGCTGAGGAAGGATATGATTTTAGAGTCATTTAAGAAAAAGCAAACATGGATTGGTTTCACCAGTTTCTCCTAATCCATCCTGCTGGGACTCCAGAAAGAAAGCTGCTACGGGGTAAATGAGGCTGCCTTGTGCCGATCAAGAACTAGGAAGGACTCCAGGGCTTTCCAGAGGGACAGAAGGCCCTTCTCCTTGACTTTGGATTTGTAATCCTGAGAGGCAAGTCTCCATCAGCCTGTGGTGGGAGGGTTACAGGGTTCTAGCGCCCACTGAACAGTCATCGTGATGACAGCCTCCAAATCGTCACTTCTCATAATGGATGGACAATGGTGGAGTAAGGAGTGGAGGAGCTTTGGGAGTGGAGGCCATGGGGGTTGGCTTGAAGACTTCAGGGTGGCAGTGTGAGTGCCAGGGGACCGCATTTCATAGGGATTTGGTCCGGTCAGCAGCTGCAGGGCACCGGAAGCATAAACCTTTCACCTCCAGGGCATCTCAGACTGAGCCTGTCCACATAGAGTAATAAAAAAACCCGCAATCGGCCAGACCTGGAAACAGCCAGGAGAGGGCGCCTCCAGGGACAACTCACTGGTCTGCAGAGCAGCGAAAGGTGAAAATGTTAATTGGGACCCAATGGACTGTAGCCCACCAGGCTCCTCTGTCCATGGAATTCTCCAGGCAAGAATACTGAAGTGGGTTGCCATTCCCTTCTCCAGGGGATCTTCCCAACCCAGGGATTGAACACAGGTCTCCTGCATTGTAGGCAGATTCTTTTCCATCTGAACTGCCAGGAGCTAAAAAGCTGTGGGGAGGGACGGACTGCAGGGTCCCCTCCCTGGGCAACACTGACCCAAGGCCCTTTGAAAGAAGGTTGTGCCACAAGAATGGGTCATTGGAGAATGTAGTCTCTGCCTTTCTACTGGCCAGTGGAACGTGAAAAAATAGATCAGCTCTCAACTAACTGCATGGAAAGCAGCAGATACAAATACATCTGTACAAGGGAAACCTCTCCACTCCCCAACGCTTTACATGGTTCACATGAAGATCTGAAATTTCAAATTTATAATCTACACATTCAACAGGGTGGGGGATATTGGAGGGGCGGGGTGAAACATACTATACAAAGCGAAAGCTTGAATTTATAGATTATTCTACTGCTGTCACCTCTAACCATTAAGGATGTAGCAGATCACCATTTTTAAGAGCATGTGAGCCAAATGCTAGGGTTTCAATCCAGGCTTAGATGCCTTTTACTCTGAGACTGTGAGCAAGTCTCTTCACCTCCTAAGTTTCTGCTTCTTCTGTAGAAGGGGATAATAAGAACACCAATCATAGAATTGTTAAGATTAATGAAAGTAATCCAAGTAAATGCTGGCGCATAATAAGAACTCAGACTTCCCTGGGGGCTCAGATGGTAAAGAATTCCCCTGCAATGAGGGAGACCTGGGTTCGATCCCTGGGCTGGGAAGATCCCCTGAAGAAGGGAATGGCTACCCACTCCAGTATTCTGGCCTGGAGAATCCATGGACTGTATAGTCCATGGGGTCACAAAGAGTTGGACACAACTGAGTGACTTTCACTTTCACAATAAGAACTCAGGAAATTAGCATTCATATAAAATATGACTTGAATGATAAAATTTGAATTGCATCGCATTTGGCCAAACAATCCCAAGTTTCCTGGGCTTCCCTGGTGACTCAGTGGTAAAGAATCCATCTGCCAATGCAGGAAGCCTCCTGCAATGCTGGAGACCAAGGTTTGATCCCTGGGTCATGGAAAGGGCATGGAAATCCACTCCAATATTCTTGCCTGGAGAATCCCCATGGACAGAGGAGCCTGACGGGCTACAGTCCATGGAGTCACAAAGAGTCACACACACCTTAGTGACTCAACCAGCACCACCACCATCACCACCAGCTATTTTTCCTACGTAATTACCGGTAGCGTGAACTCGTGAGACAAATCAAAAACATATATTCAGATACACTCTTTTCCTTCTAAGATACTTAAGAATCTCTTGTTGAGCCTCCAAAGTTTTTACAGAGTGTAGTTCGGAAACAATTGCTTTATTCAGCCAAAACTAAAAGCCATACGTCCTAACCTGATTATAGTGAGTTCAATACTTCTGGCCCACTCATGCTTTAATAACAATAGACAACATCTGAAGTTGGCTCTGTTGAAGCTCCTTCTAATATTTGGTGTTTATCTGAGCTGGTATGATCCTGAACCTATGTGAAGGGTACATAATTGACACTGCCAAGGAAAACAGCTTAGGAGGAGACCTTAGGTTAGAGGAAATAAAAATCTGTTATTTGGAGTCACTGTGAATAGACACAGAAGCTTTTAAAACATATAGAGTAGGATGTGAGAGTCGCACCGTGAAGAAGGCTGAGCGCCAAAGAATTGATGCTTCCAAATTGTGGAGTTGGAGAAGACTCTTGAGAGTCCCTTGGACAGCACGGAGATTGAACCAGTCCCTCCTAAAGGAGATCGACCCTGAATATTCATGGGAAGGACTGATGCTGAAGCTGAAGCTCCAATCCTTTGGCCACCTGATGTGAAGAGCTGACTCTTTGAAAAAGACTCTGATGCTGGGAAAGATTTAAGGCAAAAGGAGAGAAGGTGGCAGAGGATGAGATGGTTAGGTAGCATCACCAACTCAGTGGACATGAATTTGGGCAAACTCAGGGAGACAGTGAAAGACAGGGAAACCTAGTGTGCTGCAGTCCATGTGGTCGCAAAGAGTCAGACACAATTTAGCGAATGAACAACAACAATGGAATGTTGGTAAGATGCTCAGTAAAACATCTGGGTGCCTGTGACCTTCACAGAAAAAATACACTGGCACAACATTGTAAAGCAATTATACTCCAACAAAATTTAAACAAATACAAATAATGGGGCTTTAACAAAGGACATAGAAAGATAGAGTGATGAGCAGATACGAAAACAGACTGAGATTAACAACCTTGTCAAATTTGCTCAGAGGTCTAAGAAAAATTAGTTTTTTTACTAATTTTTAAATAGTAAAAATTAGTAAAATTAAAAAAAATTTTTAATTTTAAAATTACTGTTTCTGTTAGGTTATTTATGTCATTTAAAACTGTGACATGAAGTGTAATCTCTATTTGTGTTAAAAAAGAAAAAGGCTTTGGAATTAGATGGTCACTTAAAGATGACTGGAACTTAAGTCTGTGACTCACTGACTTCTTTTAAACCTTGTGTTTTAAAAATATTAACTCTGGGTGGTGAAGTTAAGGGGAAAATTTTGTTTCATACCCTCCCCTCTGTTCTCTTCTCCTTTCCATTCCTTACCCTATGTCTCTTCCATGTAGCAAATAGCTGGGAGTTGAATTTCATGTGCTTAATTACATGAAATAATTACCTAAATTTTGTGTTTTGCCAGGCACAATGAACCAGGCTATAATCAAATGATAAGGTTATGACAGCAACTAATTAGGAAAGCCCAATATATGTGAACAGAGTTTTGCCATTTCCAAATAAAGACTAATGAAGTTAATGTTATTAGGACTTAATAATACAGAGCTACATTACTATGCTGGTAGACAATTAGGCATAACTGGTAAGTAATCATATAGGTAGCCTGTGTTACTTTTATGTGTGCAAATTATACTTCTACAGGTTAAGTCTTCTCATTTTAGGTCCACACAACAGTATTATCTCAGCAAAGCAGGGCTGGGGTGAAGAAAATTAGACCAGAAATAACTGACAAAGCAGAGGACCCATGAAAACAGACCCTGCATTCCTGGCAATTGAAGGTCTTGGATAAAATACTAGGGTGAGTGAAGGGAAAGTGATTCATGATAAGGCAGGAAGGAACACGATAAGGATGGAAAAGGGATTTAGGGTTTTTTTTTTTTTTTAAAGGAGGGGGTTTTGGTCAAGGGTAATTGAGATTTTTCCTGTTCTCATCACCCACCTTTCACCACTCCCTCAAAACATTTATGGTAGCCAGAAAGCCATAAACAGTAATTATCTCCACAATTAGAGACAACGTTTGATAAGCAAGCCAGCTGGCAGAGGTAACATGAAACTCTTTCTCACTAAAATGTTAATGGCTGATACTGGATCCTCTGCTATTTCCATAGGAAGAAAAAGTAAGAGTACGAGAGGGCTCTGGCACCAGAGGACTTCCCAAGGAAGGAAAGCATATTAAATGATAACAAGAGAGATAACTAACATTTACTGAGTACCTGTGGCCAGGTTCTATTCTAAATGCTCTCATGGATTAACTCATTCCCTCCCAAAGTGCTTTGTCTGAGGAAGGTACTCTTACTAATCCCTATTTTTCAGATGAGAAAGCTGAGTCCCAGAGAGAGTAGGCACTTGCTCAGGGCAACGGCACCCCACTCCAGCGCTCTTGCCTGGAAAATCCCATGGACCGAGGAGCCTGGTAGGCTGCAGTCCATGGGGTTGCTAAGAGTCGGACACAACTGAGCGACTTCACTTTCCCTTTTCACTTTCATGCATTGGAGAAGGAAATGGCAACCCACTCCAGTGTTCTTGCCTGGAGAATCCCAGGGACGGGGGAGCCTGGTGGGCTGCCGTCTATGGGGTCGCACAGAGTCGGACATGACTGAAGTGACTTAGCAGCAGCAGCAGAGTCATGGGGGTGAGACCAAGACTTGAATTCTGGCATTTCTAGTCCTAGAGTCCATACTCCTGGCCATTGTTGCTGTTCAGTCACTAAATCGGGTCCGACTCCCTGTGACCCCATGGACTGCAGCATGCCAGGCTTTCCCTGTCCTTCACCATCTCCCAGGGCTTGCTCAAACTCTTGGCCATAGTTGAAAGGAAACTGATTTGGAGAGAAGATGACCCAGGAGACAAAACTCCCTTACCTGGATGATGTTGCCTAAAGTCAGCCTGTTTACTTCTGAGTGCTGGAATGAGAAGGAGTCCATGTAGAGGTGTTGTATCTTGTCACAGAGTGTGTCTTTGCTACTTACCAGAACACCAGTGCTGGGAGGACATTACATTGGGTCCTACGGAACGTTTTGATACCGCCTTGGTTCCCATGTGTGTATGGCTTTGCTGCCTGAATTAGTGATCCTGTTGCAGTTGCCTCTGAGTGCACATTTGGAAACTGGGTTAGTTCCACTTGTCAGCTTCCTGACTCAGAGGAATGCCAAGGGCTAATGGACTGATCCATGCAAAGTGCGTTGAGCCATAAACCAGGACTAACTGAGAGAACAGTGTGACTTGGCAGCTGTATTTGGATTAAGAGAAGTGGTAGAATAGTCTCACAGTAGCTGCTGGATGTTCTTGGTTTGGCCGCCTGGTCTGCTAGGGCTGCCTGAATTCTCCTCTAGGCTTTCAAGCAGCACCGCTATAATGAAGGGCAGCTGTCTAGTAGACTTGGGCCATGTCCATATAGTCTGGGATTGTTCAAATTATGTAGAGATAAGAATTCCTAATTCAAAACAAAAATCTTCAAGCCAGAACTTTGAAAGCTATTACTTATCAAAAAAGGTTAAAAAGAACTGGATCTACTCCAAGGAAACTTTTAACCTAATAGCAGACACCATACCTTAGGACTCAATTCAAATGATAGTGATCTAATTGACATCACAAGGGCAGAACCATTGGAAAGCTGTTTAAATAATAATAATAATAATGATTTATAAAGAGATGTGGATAGGAAGATGCCCAAGACAAAGAGGATGGGGAGAGAAGATGTCTCAGTTGTAGCTACGATTAAGAAACAGCAAACCTAAAAGAAGTATAAAGCTACTTTTTTTAAAAAAAGAAAAATGTGTCTGATTAATGCACACTATCTTGTGGAATTTCTCTTCCATTTTTTAAAGCATAGAAATATTAATTACCAACCTATGTCTTCAAATAAAACAGATGAAAGCAGGAGGTGAAAACGATATTTTTAATAGATGCAGTTATTAACTCAATGATTTACCCTCAGATTTTTGGTCTTCTAAGGACAGAGTTATATCTTGGGGCAGTCAGGGCTCTCTCAACCCAAGAAAGGATCACGTGAACTAAAAAATAAACACAAGCAGTGGGAACCAAGGTGGGAATTCAGGATCGGAAATAGGACAGATTAAAATAGTTTACGGAAAGAGTTTGAAGCAAGGGAAGGAAATTGAATGACAGAGGGAAGATCATATAGCATTAAGGAGCAACAAACCCAAAACAAGAAAAATAAGAGAGAGTTTTTCTGAGTGCTGCTGTCATTCAAACCATTTCGAATAAAAGCTATGACAAATTTCAGAAAACTTGAGATACAGATTTGGTTTTAAGAGGCTAAGACTTCCTTGTGGGAGCTGCCTAGGCTCGCCAGTGTTTTGTTAGTGTTAGTGGCAGCTCGTTAGTGTTAAACTTGGCAGTGTTTTTTCGTATCTATGGATTCTTCTCTTTAAACACTCAAGGCCCTGTCTATTCCTCACAAAAGGAAAATAGTGATACAGACTTTTTAGTGTGAAAGTAAGGCAAGGTATAATCTTCCCAGGAGTATTTGGGAGACTAAAGCATCATGAGCAGGAATTTTTCAGGTCAAAAGCTGGTGGACAAGGTACAAAAACCTTCCTGGTATCCCGTCTCCCAAATCTCATGGAAGGCACTTTCTGCTTTTGCCTCTGTCTCCCACAATTTATAACGGTGGTTACCTGGTTCACAGACACATCTTCACAGGGTCTTTGCTGGATTGAAAGAGGTTCCCTTCACTAAAGAACAATGGGATTTGTGGGAAAAAAAGGTCATTTAGGTAAATTCACAGCATTGAGACAGGAGGTAAGGGGGCGGATCACAACCTTAAAAGAATGGCGTAGCCATTGAGGATACAACAAAAACTGGTTACACCTGCTAGGCCCCAAATGGTGGGAGATTCCACTTCTAGTACACCCTGAACCTCATTATACACCTACTGTAATATATTAACATCTAAATGACAAGCCCACAGGCACTATGACAGTTGTGAGGACAAGCATTCAAAGCCAAAATTGGGCTGTGGACCGATTCCTGATAATCCCCTCCCCTTCCCCAAAATAGTTGGAATAAGTCTCCCACTCGTTAGCCTATGAAATCACCCAGCCCATAAAAACTAACCATCCCTTACTCCGGGCCCTCTCGCCTTCTGAGGTGGCCCACACTCCGGGTACAGAGTGTCTGTCTCCCTGAATAAATCTGCTTTCGCTCTGCCTGCTCTTGAATTCTTTCCTGCAGGAAGCCAAGGACCCTCCCTTGGCGGCCATCCAGGGGACTCACCCGAGACTGGGGACGTGACCATCCTCTCTTGTCCCCATATTCCTGCAAGACTATGATTCTTCATTATGTTCAATCTGTGATAAGGTCTTTGAAGGTCCACTACCGAGCAGTTCCTGTTTTATGTGTCAGGGAGACAGATAGTCATTAATTGGCCCATTTCACATAAAAAACGTTCATTGTGTTTGCTGAGGATGGGGTTGCCAGGGCTGATGCTCTGCGTCTCTGTGTCTAAGCCTGTTTACAGGGAGGTGAAGGATAGCTTCCTTGCCCACACTCTGCGGGCTGCCCCACCCTGCGCTGGCCTCAATGGAAGGAAGGGTGGAGCAGGCACATAGAGTTTTGACAATGCTCCAGGACTTTGCACCCCAAATATTTACTGAGACAGTCAGGTAATTCTTTAGAGAGTCTGGGCCTAACCTATAAAAGCTGGCAGAGGGACAGGAGAAGAAAGAAGTACTCCGTGTGCCTGTAATAAATGCAAAAGCCGTGATACAGAAACACAGGGAAGGTCTTCCACACCCTCTTGGAACTAATCACCCATCTGACAGCTCAGCTTCAGGGCAAGGAGCCTAGGCAGCTCCCACACACTGCTCTCCTGGGTCTACGGGCAGCTGTTTCCTCTGCCTGGAAGCGGCTCTTCTCACTTAAAGCTACCTTTTCTTCACAGAGTCCTCTCCACCCCTCTCCACATCCCACTTCCTGTATTAAGCTTCTCCCAGCTGTCTCAGCCCACAGTCATCACTTTGCTCTTCGGCCTCCCACACCACTCGCCCAGCACTTCGTAATTTCTGTGGTTGATCTGTTTATCCCTTCAACTCCCCTCGCCCTACCACCGGACTTTGTCTGAAACCGTCAGCCTTGACAACATGCTTATAAATGATGATAAATCATTGCAGTCGAGGGGTTTAGGCATGCCTGACACAAGTTCATGTTTGTGTAACTTTTAACTCAATGACAAGTTTCTCATGGCTAGCACTTTCAAAAGGCAGTAAATCCTTAGTGTGCGATTGTTTTCAAACATTGTGGATTTTTCAGGGAGGCATAAGGAACAGGCCTCATCAGATCTGGGGAAAGAGAGGAACAAACAGCAGGTTCACAGAGTCCTAAAGGCACACTGGTGTGACCCATCCGTCCTGCTCACCTGGAACTTTGCCAGTTTCCACACCAAAAGTCCTGTGTCCTGGGCAGCCTCTCAGCCCCAGGCAGACCTGGACAGCTGGTCACTTACCAGGTGGCCAATGCGCGTTTTGACAAGAAGCAAATGCAAGTCTTAACTAATGGACTGCACCTACTTTATCTTCTCTCACCTCAAATCCTGGGGCCCCAGCCTCTCCAAGGACACTCCACTCTCCGGTGACAAGTGGAGAAGCAGGCAATGATGCCCAGTTCTCGAGAAGGAACCTTGAGTTTATTCAGCTCTGCTCACTACAGAAGCCATCTCAGGCCTGGGAGGACAGGCGGTCAAGGGAAAACGCTTTGTACAGAGTTCTCACAAAACAGAAACTAAAAGGAATACTTGGAACAGGAAACAGTGACCTTGATGGCACGATTCCCAAAGGGAGAGGCCAAAGGCGGAGATTCAGGAAGGCAAAAGTCCAGGGTCCACGGGAACTCCGTCTCACGCTGAGCATTCCACACCAGGCTTGCTCCGTGCCCCTCCAGAGCATCTGCTTTGATAACGCTCCTGGGTAATCAGGCCAACTGACAGTTCAAGTGGCTTGGGCTAGCGGTAAAGAATCTGCCTGCCACTGCAGGAGACGCAAGAGACATGGGTTCAATCCCTGGGTCGGGAAGATCCCCTGGATAAGGGAATGGCAACCCACTCCAGTATTCTTGCTTGGAGAATCCCATGGACAGAGAAGCCTGGCGGGCTACAGTCCGTGGGGTTGCAAAGAGTCGGACACGACTGAAGTGAATTAGCACACACAGAACAGATAAACAAGAAGACTGGAATCTACGACCACAAATACCTCTGAATGTCATAGCAATCAGCAGGACTAGTAATACTTTCTGAGTACCCAAAATGTCTTATAAGACTAGATGCATTTGGAAAACCCAGATGGCCCTGAAATGAGCGTAACAATAGATAGATACATCATTAATAATGATACACACAAAAATCCAGTCCAGGTCGATAGTTTGTATAATGATGAGAAATTTTTCCGTAATAAAATAACAAAATGAATCATTTTAATCTGTACAACATATAACCCAGTAACTCACAACAACAACAAAAAGTATAATTGAGAAATAGAAATATTACTTCCTGTATCTGTTTATATCACTGAAGATTTAGGTGGAGCTGATTTCTCTAAGTGTGCTTTCCTTTGACTGACAATGCTCATGTGTCCCAGAACCAAGCTGGCCAGGGGTGGGGGTGGGGGGCTGAAATTTAGGGTGTCCAGGGTATCTAGTGCAGGAATGTGCTCTAACCACCAGAGGGTATTCTTTCCTCCTCTGGACTCTAGGCAAGTTTCTGGAACCACAAACTAACCCCAAACCAGCTCCCTACTAAAAATGGGCCAGGCCAGATCACAGGAAAGTGCACTGATTCATAATATTCACACAAATTCCCCCTTGCCTTCCCATTTGAGAGAGGGTTCAGTTTTCTTCAGCGAAGAGAATTGTGCTGGCAGCAAGCCAACCTACACACACAGTAGAAAACAAATGACTTCTCTCCTGCTGGTCAAAACAAGAGAGGAGTCATTTCAGAAATAAGCCCAGGTGGTTATTTCAGATCATCCAACCCACACGCCCCACCCCCCGCCGACAACTGCCCACCCCAGCCCCCACTCCTCATGGGTAGAGCAGGATTTTCAAGAAAATGAAGATGCCCTGGTCAGAAAGAAAGAGCGGAGGGATTTCAGGGGCTGTGGGGCCTCCTGCCTGAATTTTGATCTAGGCTAATTTACAACTGAAAAAGGCCGAGGTCTCATTGGAGACCAGAAAGCCTAGGAAAGTTACCAGAGAGATTTGACAACGTCCAGAGTCAGCCCGGGAGTCTGTCCCAGTGCATTAATATACCAAGTTTAGAAAGCAAGGTCCTGGAAAGATGCCCCAGGGAGATGCCCAAGGGAGTCAGTTTGAATCCTGCCAAATGCTTACTCTGGAAAAAGGAAGACTTTGTCCCTTCCAGCTTGTTCAGTGCCAGAAGCTCTTTCAGGGAGAAAGGCCATGAAATTGAGAAATATGGGATATTGGGTCATCTGCCCAACTGAAGGCAGCTTCAGCAAATCCAAACTTCAAGTTGATATTTTCCTCTTGTTTTTCAAATGACTTCAAATAATACTTATTCACTGCTAAAAATTCAAACAGTACAGAAATAAAAGTAAGAAGTGAAGCACTTTTATCTCACAGCCAGCCTACTCCCTACAGCCCCACTCAGCAGAAATACTGTGGATAATTGACTTATGCTTTTCAGGGCTTCTGATTTCTATGAATTACAAAAAAACTGATCTCTCTACTCATCTAGTTCTCCATCTCTTCATCTCATATATCTCACAATCATCCGCTAGGGGATTTTTGTTGTCGTTTTGTTTTGTAAAAAGTGGAGATCCTGAAACAGATAGATATTATTTGACTTGAGATGTTCGTTGCACAAATCATTGCATTTTTCCAGGTCCTCATTCCATTTAGTTGTGACACTGGGTCGTTCCATTGTGCAGACGTGCCAAAAGCCAGTGCACTATGGATGGACGTTTATGTTGTTTCCGATTTCTCTTTCGATTACAAAATGCTATAATGCAATTCTTAATTAAAAGAAGTAACTATTAATGGGAATAAATGGATATTAATTAACCCATTAATAACTATTAATAGGTTGTATTATGGTTCAGCCCCTGTCTGTGCTAAGCCCTCTAGAGGATGTTCAGGTGAACAAAATAGATTTTTTTTTTTTGCCTTCTTGGAGTTTGCTCTCTAGTGGGGAAGATCTATAAGCATCTAACTGACGCAAGAAAAAATGGCTTAAATACTAATAACTTGGACAAGTAAGATATTCAAACATACAACATATTCCCTGCCTAGGGAGCATACAGAAAGGAGTTATCCAATACTGACAGCTGGGGTGAGAGAAGGTTTGATAAGCAGGCTTCATCTATGGAGAGATTTACTGTAGTGTGTTTGATGTAGGGAAACTGATATGGGAGCTTGCAAAACTTAAAAAAAATTTTTTTTTTAATTTATTTGGCTGCACTGGGTCTTAGTTGTGTCTTATGGGATCTAATTCCCTGAGCAGGGGTTGAATCTGGGTGCCCTGCATTGGGAGTGTGGAGTCTTAGCCACTGGGCCACCAGGCAAATCCCCATAGAAGCCTTAAAAATTATCCTGTTGACTGGGACCAAGGACTCTAGGATTTTTGCTTTTGAATTTTCTTTAACAAACACAATCTCATAGAGGACTAGGAATGCTCTGTCCTTCTTGTAAGCGTGCTTGACTGAGTTTAGTCTATAACTTTGTCTGGCAACCTGAAAAATCCATTTACAAATACCCAACATGCTTATTGCTTTTGCTGTAGCTCCAGATTTTCTGGGCAACAGTGTGATCTCCACATAAGCGCATCACAGTTGAATTACCTGTTACATCTGGTGTGACTGTCCAGAGAAAGAGGTTTTACTGGTACTCCAAATCCAATGGTATGTTATAAAAAGAAAACATGAAATAACTTGCCTGTGATAACGAATCTCTGTAAGTCAGAATCTTCCCAGCCATCACGTACATATGCTGAAAGGAGAAGTTTTCTTTTCAAGCAATCTTAATGAGCAGGTCTTTTTCTTATTAACATCTTCAAAGTGCTTTGAGCTCCTCCCCAGACGAAAGGTCCTGTGTGAGTACAAATTATTATTATGCTCACAAAATGCGTATACGCTAACTGCAGGAAAAGTGCAAATGATTTACCTCCATGGCCTGCAATGCCCTTGAGACCCTTTGATCTGCCAATATAACCACCAATTACTCTATATCCTTTTCTCTCTAAATGCATGCATCAAAGCATTCTCATGCACACCCTTGTAAATCCAGCTGTTTATTCCACAATAGCTCCTCTTAATTAACCCTGTTTCCTTTCTCTTTAGTTGGCAGCTGCTGATTCAGCCTTTCTTCGGCTAAAGAGAAGGTATATGCAACCCTGGGTATGAAATGGAAAATAACTCCATTTCTTTTTCTCTACAAAGAGGGCCATGACATAGAAGATGTGTATTAGTAAAGATTCTTTGATTACCTAGAAAAATGCATATGATACAGTAAGCGAAAAAAAAGATACAAAAATGTAGAGAGTGAATGACATGTACACAGTGCTTTTTTTTCTATGCATCTTGAGATTTATTGTTAGCACACTGCTACATTTAAAACAGACCTACTGTAAAAAAAATAAATAAAAAATAAGTTAAAAAACAAAGTAGAGAGTGTTATCTCAACTGTAATATGAGTAATTGGTCACATGAATTGAATAAAACCATGCCAGTCACTGAACTGAATGTTTTGCCTAGTGATAGACTTTCATTTTCAGTATGAGCTAAGTGCTAGCATCCCTCTTTTCAAGATAAAGACACTGAGACTTAGATAGGTTAAGTGATGGGGTTCTCTCTGGCATTGTCTGGCTCCAAAATTTGTCCCTTTAATGAAAGTCATGCTGCCTTTTAACAATGATTGTCTTTAGATAGAGAAACGTGGGTTTTTTCCCCCCAACATTTCATACCTACACAGTTTTAAAAAGAAACAAAACTAAAATATTAATGACATGAGTTAATCAAATAAAAATGAAGAGGACTAAGTCACTCTTTTATTGATGGCTGTGATGACTTAGGCTAAATACAGGTAATGTGTCATTAAGCTCAGAGTTCTCTAGATCTCTGCTTTCTTATCTTTAAAGTAATGGGTTAAACCAAGGTACCTTAAAGCACGTTTCAGTTCTAACATTGCTTTAGTCCCTTCGTTTCTGTTTATGCTTCAGAGATGGCACTTTTCTTGAACAATAAGTAGATTCCAGTTCCTTAAGTCTGCTCAAAGAGCTCTGTTAAGTACCAAAGAAAGAACCATGGAGCTGAGTGTTAAGTGAATTCAGTTTGTGAGTCATCTTTGAACACCAGGAAAGAATAAAGACTCTTTATGTTAATGATAAATGTTGAAAAGTACTAATTAATGTAAAATTATTACACTATTATAAAATTATCATTGTGAACCAAGAATAACATACTTTTCTGATCTGACTCTAGAGTAAAAGACAAGTTACCCTGGAAATCAGAGCCAGGTCTCTTTCTGACCGGGGTTTAGTTTGGACATGTCTAGAATGCAGGAGTAAGAAACCCTTGGAAAGAACATGAAGAGTGGGTGTCTCTAGCTGAGAGGAGCATTTGATCTTTTCTTGGAAAATAACTACCTGCAACACAGAGGAAAGTTGCTTGTCCCCACGGAAGGATGAGTTCCTCAAACAGGAAGCATGTGGCACCAACCATGAAGAACCATCTGTAACGCTATAAATATTAAGATGTCTGGGAAGTATGAAGAATTTTTATTTCTGCCCACTAAGCATTACATTTATTTATTTATTTTCTATTTCTGAGAGTAGTCTTTATTTAGAACTCTTTCATGCCCAGTATTGTATTTTTCAACACAGAGAAATGCAACGATTCAGCACATAATATTAGCTCAATGAAGGAAGCGTATTAATATTTAAGCTTTAATTAGTACAGTGTTTTTTAGGTAAGCCTTAGGAACAGTACCCTTTCCATAATTAATACTTAGAATTCAATCTTCTACAGAACCTAGAATCTTTTTTTTTAATCATCAATTAAAAAAATCCTTCCAGGGATCAAAGATTCGGGAATGAAAAATAAAATCATTTTTATATTTGAAGAAAACGTGGAAGAATTTCTTTATAATCTTAAAGTGGGGAAGATCTTTCTATTACAACTAAAATCCAGAAATCAGCAAAGAGAAATAATAATGTTAGATAAGGTTAACAATATAACAGTTAAAAACAATAAAAACATACACACATTTTTTTTTTAAATGAAAGATTAACTACCAACAGATAAAAAAGTTTGAAATTCATATCAAGACAAAAAGCAAATGTACCACTGTAAGAGTTCTCAGCAATCAATAAGAAATGGATCAACAACCCAGTAGGAAAAAAGGCAAAGAAAATGAACTGAGAGTTCACAGATAAAGAAACACGTATGGGAGATACTTTAACTCGAGCATCTTCAAGAAGTGTAAGATATAACTATTCCAAGTTATTTTGCCCTACCCATCAGATGGGCAAAAACCTACACATTTGATAACATGTTCCATAGCTAAGACTTTGAGAAGGAAAGCATTATGTGTAGAAGAATAAAATTGGACAGCCATTTAAAAATATCTATCAAAATTACAAAGGCACACAACCGAAGGCAAGTTTTAGGACCCCTTGCTTGCACAGATCTGTTTCCAGGGCCTGGAAAGAGTCTCAGTAATTCTTCAACGTATTATGTTGTTTTCAAAAACTTTCCAAAAATTAGATATTTTCATCACGATTGTTTAAGACCACTGTTCCCTTTCCACCGAGACTCCCTCTCTATTCCACTTTCCCTTGTGAAGTGTGGCACCAAAATGGCATCAGGAGCTTTTGGCGTCAGGCTAAAGGAAAGCTGATGTGTAGATACATTTAGCCTGGATTTAGTAGCATACCCATCTGTGGTATGCAGTCACTTCCATTATAGCCAAGTTATTGCCTGATGTCCTGCTGTAAGAACGGTTTCCAGAAATATTCCTATCACCCACTTTGCCAATTACCTGCTATCCTGACTAGAAGTTACAGGGCCAAAAGTTCTACTGAAATACAAACATGTTTTATGGTGCCTGATACCAGAATTATGTGAGTGGAAAAAAAACAAGGTTTAAAATATATGAAGCCTGAAGCCAATCTATGGAAAATTACTTTACTTGTTAGATATGTAAAATTATAAGTGGACTCTAGCTTTTAACCAGTATCTAGTCAAAATGGATGTACTTCACAATGTAGCAATTATAAATGGCCCATGTTTTATAATCATTTTTGAAATGAGAATCATGTGAAACAGACTTTATCAGAATGTCTGGACTGCAGGGCGCAAATCTATAGCAGCAGTACAAATGGCAAATGTTTGCAAGATTTGAATGCTTCACGCACGCCAACTGTCAAAAAATAATTTTTAAAATGTAAATTAACCACACTAAAGCAGAGCCTAAATTATCTTTCTGCTTTCTCTCTTTAAAATATCACAACATTGTAGCTACATGAAGAGGTAATCAAAGTGTATGCAGCCAATTAAAAAAAAGAAAGAGAGAAAGAAAGCCTTATGGAGATGTCTCAGGTAGTTAATTAGTAAAACTATTATGTTACTTTTCAGAATATTCATGGTATTTTTTTTAGCTTTTCAAAATTAGTAGTCTATTGTGATTTTCTTTCTATATAAATATTCATTTTCATCCAATTTTGAATTGGATAATTTTGTATTCTTTTTCTTAACGAAGATCCACAGAATTATAATCCTCAGGGTACATACAACATGAAGCTTTCTTTGTAATCATCCAATGCACTAGAAAACCTCAAGTGTGGGAATTTATCTTAGAGTTGTTCTTGTACAGGCCTGTGCAAGTTTCAGTTCAGTTCAGTTCAGTCGCTCAGTCGTGTCCGACTCTTTGCGACCCCATGAATTGCAGCACACCAGGCCTCCCTGTCCATCACCAATTCCCAGAGTTCACTCAGACTCACGTCCATCGAGTCAGTGATGCCATCCAGCCATCTCATCCTCTGTCATCCCTTTCTCCTCCTGCCCCCAATCCCTCCCAGCATCAGTCTTTTCCAATGAGTCTACTCTTAGCATGAGGTGGCCAAAGTACTGGAGTTTCAGCTTTAGCATCATTCCTTCCAAAGAAATCCCAGGGCTGATCTCCAGAATGGACTGGTTGGATCTCCTTGCAGTCCAAGGGACTCTCAAGAGTCTTCTCCAACACCACACTTCAAAAGCATCAATTCTTTGGCACTCAGCCTTCTTCACAGTCCAACTCTCACATCCATACATGACCACAGGAAAAACCATAGCCTTGACTAGACGAACCTTTGTTGGCAAAGTAATGTCTCTGCTTTTGAACATGCTATCTAGGTTGGTCATAACTTTCCTTCCAAGGAGTAAGCGTCTTTTAATTTTATGGCTGCAGTCAACATCTGTAGTGATTTTGGAGCCCAGAAAAATAGAGTCTGACACTGTTTCCACTGTTTCCCCATCTATTTCCCATGAAGTGATGGGACCGGATGCCATGGTCTTCGTTTTCTGAATATTGAGCTTTAAGCCAACTTTTTCACTCTCCACTTTCACTTTCATCAAGAGGCTTTTTAGTTCTTCTTCACTTTCTGCCATAAGGGTGGTGTCATCTGCATAACTGAGGTTATTGATATTTCTCCCGGCAATCTTGATTCCAGCTTGGGCTTCTTCCATCCCAGCGTTTCTCATGATGTACCCTGCATAGAAATTAAATAAGCAGGGTGACAATATACAGCCTTGACATACTCCTTTTCCTATTTGGAACCAGTCTGTTGTTCCATGTCCAGTTCTAACTGTTGCTTCCTGACCTGCATACAGATTTCTCAAGAGGCAGGTCAGGTGGTCTGGGATTCCCATTTCTTTCAGAATTTCCCACAGTTTATTGTGATCCACATAGTCAAAGGCTTTGGCATAGTCAATAAAGCAGAAATGGATGTTTTTCTGGAACTCTCTTGCTTTTTCAGTGATCCAGTGGATGTTGGCAATTTGGTCTCTGGTTCCTCTGCCTTTTCTAAAACCAGCTTGAACATCTGGAAGTTCACGGTTCACGTATTGCTGAAGCCTGGCTTGGAGAATTTTGAGCATTACTTTACTAGCGTGTGAGATGAGTGCAATTGTGCGGTAGTTTGAGCATTCTTTGGCATTGCCTTTCTTAGGGATTGGAATGAAAACTGACCTTTTCCAGTCCTATGGCCACTGCTGAGTTTTCCAAATTTGCTGGCATATTGAGTGCAGCACTTTCACAGCATCATCTTCCAGGATTTGAAATAGCTCAACTGGAATGCCATCACCTCCACTAGCTTTGTTCGTAGTGAGGCTTTCTAAGGCCCACTTGACTTCACATTCCAGGATATCTGGCTCTAGGTGAGTGACCATACCATCGTGATTATCTTGGTCGTGAAGATCTCTTTTGTACAGTTCTTCTGTGTATTCTTACCACCTCTTCTTAATATCTTCTGCTTCTGTTAGGTCCATACCATTTCTGTCCTTTATCGAGCCCATCTTTGCATGAAATGTTCCCTTGGTATCTCTAATTTTCTTGAAGAGATCTCTAGTCTTCCCATTCTGTTGTTTTCCTCTATTTCTTTGCATTGATTGTACAGGAGACAGGGATCAAGGCCATCCCCATGGAAAAGAAATGTGAAAAAGCAAAATGGCTGTCTGAGGAGGCCTTACAAATAGGTGTGGAAAGAAGAGAAGTGAAAAGCAAAGGAGAAAAAGAAAGATATAAGTGTGCAAGTTTGTTCAGTCCTAAATTGTTTTGAAAAAAGATTGAATTCAGTAGGCTGAACAGATTATGGGCATATCCATATAATGGAATATTATACAGCTCTAAAACTGGGGGCATGCTTAATATTCTGGTATGGAAATGGCCACAAGATGTATTTTTCAGTGAATATACCTTGGTGCAGAACACTGTGTACAGAATACTTTTTATTTTAAAAAGAAGCAGGAAGAAAAGGAACATACATTATCATTTGTTTTGCTTATTTTTGCATAAATAGGTTCTGAAAATGAATGAAAGTGATTGTAGGGAGGAGGCCCTGAGTGGACTCAGAGGTGGGACTGAGATTGTCTGTTTTTGGCTGCCCCATGCAGTTTCCAGGATCTTAATTCCCTGATGGGGAATTGAACCTGGGCCCTCTACAGTGAAAGGGTGGAATCCTAACCACCAGACTGTCAGGAAATTCCCTGACACCTTTTTAAAATGCCAGTGTATTTACTTATTAGCTATGAGTCTTAAACTCATGTGTATTCATTTCAGAACCATTTATAATAGTCTTCAATCAAAAGAATTTTGAAAACCTGAGTGAATTTTAAATAAGGCTATAAGAAAACATAACACCATTGAAAATATTTAATTGTATGAAAACTTTTTAATTTCTGCACTTGGAAAGAAATAAAGGCAAACAAACAGGATTTATTGTCTTTAACATCCAATTCATATAAAAGGAAACTCTTAAAACTACTCAATAAATAGTGAGCAATGAATATGAATAGTCTAGCAAAAAATTTAAAAAGCAGATAAAAATATTAAACTTGGAAAGCATTGTTAGCTTCTCCTCTGCTATACCCCCAAGTCCAATATACTACAAAGCAGTGTCATTTTCTCTCCATTGTCAATATAATCACCATTGTCACTGTCACGATTCTAGCCCAAGCCACCACTTTCTCTCGTTAAGATCAGTGCAGGACTTTCCAGGTGGTCTAGTAGCTGAGACTCCACGCTCTCTCCCAATGCAGAGGCCTGGGTTCCATCCCTGGCTGGGAAAGTAGATTCCATATGCCACAACTCAGAGTTTTCATGCCGCAACTAAAGATCCTGAATGCTGCAACTAAGACTCAGTGCATTGGATATAGTCCCAGAAGTAGCATTGCTGAGTACTCTTTTATAAATGAAATTTACAGACCATCAAAGTGAACCATTTCCTTTAACCATTTCAAAGTAAGCAAGTCGGTGGCATTTAGTATGTTCACGACACTATGCCACCACCTCCATCTAGTTCCAACACATTTTCATCACTTCAAAAAGAAAGGCCATACTCGTTAAGCAATTGCTCCCCATTCTCTTCCCCACTCAGCCCCTCACAGCTAACAATCTGCTTTCTGTCTCTGTGGATTTACCTATTCTAGGTATTTCATGTAAATGGAATCACACAATATGTAGTTGGTGTCTGACTTCTTTCACTTTAGCATAATCTTTTCAAGGTCAATCTACAATGTAGCTTGTATCAATACATGATTTGTTTTAATGAATAAATACTGTTTGGCTACCTGCGTATGCCACACCTTGACTAAACTGGTCATCTGTTGATGGGCACTTGGGTTGTTTTTCTCTTTTGGCTATTGTGAAATGTGCTGCTATGATCAGCCACCTTTTTGATGGGCATATGAACTGGTACTGAGCAGACTGACCAACGAGCCTGCTGGACTCCTATCCAGAGATGGAGTCTGGCAGGGACACTCCACCATGGCACATCAGCTAGGGCCTCTGCCATTAGTGGTTAAGTATTTTGAATAATTACATGCAGATTACCATAATTTGAACATATTAACAACTCATCTATTTCATCATCTGCTCACATTACCAATTTATCTACTTCCTTTCATACTTTCTTGCTTCTCATTTTTTTTTTTCTTGCTTCTCTTAAACCCACAAAAGATTGAGACAGACTTGGGCATTTAACCCAGAGCAGCCAAGGATAATCTGTTCGAGTGACCAAGGATGTAGCCTGAAGTAAAAATTCAACCTAATAGGCATGATGACTATCAGTTGAGTCAGTCATGGGGAAAATGAATTGAAAATATGAAAGGAAGTAGATAAATGGGTACTGTGAGCAGATGATGAAATAGATGAGTTGTTAATGGCATCTCGAGGGCAGAGCTTCCTGGGCGGCAACTGCTGACCGGTGACAAGGGGACAGGCTGGTCCCCAGAGCTCTCCTACATCCTGAATGACCTTCACCTGCAGCCTGTGTGGTTCAGCTAGCTCTTGTTCACTCTGTGATGTTACAGGAGCTCTGGCTTTACGGCTTGGATTCCTGCCCTGAATGTTTCTACAGCTTTCATTCCTACAAACTTCCCAATGACTGAGGGAACTTGAGTAATTCCTTGCATGCAGGAACGTACTTCAGGAAAACACCTCTGAAAAGAAGTTAGGTTGCAGATATCTAGAGCTTTACAATCATTTCCACTCTCTGATTCCTCAGCTTCTCTCTGGAACTGCAATCTAAGGCAATAATCCCTATGTTAGGAAAATTCACATGGCACAAAGAAGTTAATCTCAATTTTAGTTTAATGCAAGAAATTGCAAATCTGTGTCAAATTTAGGAGAATTTGAAAAAGAAAAAAAGAAGTGTCATAATTTTATTTAATAACTTATTTGTTTTATTTTAAATTAGATGAAATACTTTAATCTAATACCCTATGCAGAATTATATAACTATATTAACATTGATATATTGTTATATTAGAATCTTAACTGAAAAAAAAGAAATATATATTCATGTGAAAAATATTCATAGAAAGAAATGGCAAAATAGGAACAGCGATTATCTTTGGGGGATATTTTTCCCCTACATTAAAAAATTTCTAATGATGATGTACGGCAGAAACCAACACAATATTGTAAAGCAATTATCCTTCAATTAAAAATAAGTAAATTAAACAAAAAATTCTAGTGAAATGTGCATGTGTTGTTCTTATAATGGAAAAATGCTTACAAAAAATTAAAGCAGAGGGACTTCCCTAATGGTCCAGTGGTTAAGACTCCATGCTTCCATTGCAGAGGGCACCAGTTCAACCCCTGTTTAGGGACCTAAGATCCCACATCATGCATGACATTCAGCGTGGCACACACCCCTACTCCCCACCAAAAAAAAAAAAGTGGAATACAACATGGTTTTAAACAAAGCTTAATCATCCTAAAGTGATGTTTATTTATTAGGAAAGAGGGAGTGACAAAGCCTTCGGAGTGAGTAGAAACTAAGAGAAAAAGATGATGGAGATTTAAAGGATTTCATCTCCACTGTACTCCTCAAGGAACCTGATGGGACCCGGCTTTTCCAGAAGGGACAGGATACTGCCACAGGATACTGTGGCAAGGACAAAGAAAGGTTGGGGTAGCTAAGACACTACAAGACTTTCTGACAAGTTTAAGCCCTCCATGGCCGAGAAGGGCCAAGACACAGAGCTTCTTAGAGAAAACCTGTGCCAGAGAGGCAGTTCCAAATGGCCAGACTTGTGACTTCTCCTTGCGGGTCAGAAATATACGCCCATGATACAGCAGGGTAGTGAGACTGCAAGAATGGAAGGCTCTGGAAACTATTTGAACATTTATTTCATGTGAATTTTTTATTGACTCTTCAGACATGCTAGTGAAGAGTGCCCCTCAGTTCTGAGGAAGGCTTTGTAGCTGTGCAACAGCAGAATGGGCCAAAAGCTGGGGGCTGTGACCTCTTTTCAAATAAAATGTCTTGAAATAATTTTTTTTAAATGATGTCAGGGAGAGATCTGGTGGTTAATTAATTCATTAAGCACACACTCGTTGAATGTTTACTATGAGCCAGACACTTCTGTGAGCCTTAGGGAGAGAATTTCTTGTCGCCATGGTACACACATTCGCTGGTGGCGGACTACAAGGTGCAGAGAGGGGGATACAATAAATAAAAAGAATAGGTAAATAATACAGTATGTTGGACAGCTATGGAGAAAATAGAACAATGGAAGGAGGTAAGGAGAGTCAGTTGTCAGGTTTTAGCATTTAATAAGGAGGAGGCAATGGCATCCCAATCCAGTGCTCTTGTCTATGAAATCCCATGGACGGGGGAGCCTGGTGGGCTGCAGTCCATGGGGTCGCTAAGAGTCAGGCACAACTGAGCGACTTCACTTTCACTTTTTACTTTCATGCATTGGAGAAGGAAATGGCAACCCACTCCAGTGTTCTTGCCTGGAGAATCCCAGGGACGGGGAGCCTGGTGGGCTGCCATCTATGGGGTCGCACAGAGTCGGACACGACTGAAGCGACTTAGCAGCAGCAGCATTTAATAGGGTGAATCAGGAAAAATAGGGCAGAGATTTTCCCGGTGGTCCAGTGGCTAATACTCTGTGCTCCCAAGACAGGGGCCCTGGGTTGGATCCCTGCTCAGGGAACTAGATCCCACGTGCTGAAACTTCAACGAAGATGGAAGATCCTGCATGCCACAAGTAAGACCCAACACAGCCAAATAAATAATTGAAAATAAATATTTTTTAAAAAGGAAAGGTAGGGCAGGGACATTGAAGCAAAGATGTGAAGAAGATGGGAAATACACCTCAAAAAAAGCATTCTGGGCAAAACCCTGGGCAGGGCTGCCTCTGGCCTGGTCAAGGAACAGCAAGGTCAGGGAGGCTAGGAGCAGAGTGATCAAAGGGAGAGCAGTGAGAGAGGTGAGGTGACCAGGGAGGGTCAGGGAGGCTAGGAGCAGAGTGATCAAAGGGGGAACAGTGAGAGGGGTGAGGTGACCAGGGAGGGTCAGGGAGGCTAGGAGCAGTGATCAAAGGGAGAGCAGTGAGAGGGGTGAGGTGACCAGTGGGGGTCAGGGCACATACAGTCTTGAAGGCTGTTGTCAGGAGAATAAAGGGGACAAATTCACCAGCAGAGGCCAACAAGCTGTGGGAGCTGATAAACAGAGACAGGGCAAAGGTCACTCTTAAGAGTGATTAGGTCTCAGTGGTGTCATTAGTGAGATAGGAAACACAAGACGAGGAATATATTTGTGCCAGGGAGGAAAGGGGAGAAGTCATTTGTTTGGAAGGTAGTTCTTTTGAGGTGCAAAGAGGGCCCCAGAAGTTAGAGCTGGTACCTCAGGAAACAGGTCAGGATGGAGATGCAAGTGGTGAATTATGAGGAAAGACTGCATTTCCCAGCCTTTCTTGCAGTTAAGTTTGGCCATATGACTAATTTCTGGACAATGGGATATAAGTAGAAGTTTTCTGAAGAAACTGGAAAAGTTCCTTCAAGAAAATGGACTCAGCTGGGTCAATTTGTCATCTCTCTTTTCTCTTTTCTGCAGTCTGGAATGTGGATGATTTAGCTGGAGTTCCAGCAGCCATTCTGAAATAAGGAGGTGCCCTTGAGGATGGAAGCCAAGGGTTAGGATAATAAAACAAATAAAGAGAAGTTCCCTGGGTTTCTGATGACTATTAAGCCACTGTATCCCATACAAGTCTAGTTTGCTCTCCTTAAAAATGTTCATATATTGAATAAAAACAAACATATTTTAAGCCACTATTTTTTTTTTCTGATACACTCAAACTAAACTAACCCTAAGGGTTATAACTGGAAATACAGATTTGAGAGTCAATTTCATATAGATAAGGGCTTCCCAGGTGACTCAGTGGTAAAGAATTCACCTGCCAATGCAGGAGATGCAAGTGATGCAGGTTCGATCCCTGGGTCAGGAAGATCCCCTGGAGTAGGAAGTGGAAAGCCCACTCCAGTATTCTTGCCTGGACATCTCCATGGGCAGAGGAGCCTGTTGGGCTACAGTCCATGGGATGGCAAAGAGTCAGACACAACTGTGTGACTGAGCATGCATGCATGCTATCATATAGATGGTATTTAAAACTACGGGACTGGTGAAATTGCCAAATAAAGACTGTAGAGATGATCAGGCTTGAGATCAAGCCCTGGAATTAGGGCTCAGAAATTACACGTGGAAGGTGGGACCAGCAAAGAAGACGGAAAAGGAAAAAATGAAGTAAGTGGAAAACCAGGAGAGTGTGTTGCCAACAGAGGCTAAGAGTAGAAATTATTTCTGGAAGGATAGCGGAATGAACTACGTCAAATACTACTGGGAAGGGAAAATGAGGACAGAGAACTGACTGATTTAGCAAAATTGGACTTCCCTGGTGGTCCAGTGGTTAAGAATCTGTGCTTCCAGTGCAGAAGGTGTGGGTTCAATCAATCCCCGGTTGGCAAACTAAGATCCCACATGCCATGTGGTACAGACAAAAAATAGAGAAAAAAAGATTTAGCAAGATGGACGTCATTTATGAGCCACCACTTCAGTAGAGTGATGAAGACATGAAGACAAGCCCTACGGGAGCAAATTCAAAAGAACGGGAGGTGAGAATGTGGAAAAGGCAGATGTAGACAACTTTTGAGATGTTTTACCATAAAGGGGAACAAAGAAGAGGTAACGGGGTTAAGAAAGAGATTAAGATGAGCAATATTAAGTCAGCTTAACAGATTGATGGGGGTGATTCAATAAAGGGGAGAAACTGATAATGCAGAAAAAAGTAAACAACTGCAGAGGCAGAGTCTTTGAGACAGAAGACGAGATAGAACCCAGAGCACACTGGGAAGGTTGCCTCCGATAGACACCGACCTTTGGGAGAAGAGTTCTAGGGAAATGGAGGAGGCAAAATCCAACTGTGCTTGGTTCAGGAGTGAACACAGAGTGAGATAAAAATGACACAAGTGAAATAATATTAGTGGTTGCTTCCAGGTTCCGTCTATGGGGTCACACAGAGTCGGACACGACTGAAGCGACTTAGCAGCAGTAGCAGCTGGGTAATATAGGACTCGGATTATTTTTTTCCTGTGCTTCTTTTTGCATTTCTGTGACTTGCAAATTTTCTAGAGGAGTACCTACTACTATCATAATTAGAAAAAACTTGACAAAAGTGGAAGGAAAGGAAAGTCAGTCAGTGTGCTCATTTCTGTCTATCTTGGAACTAGGCCCATCCCTGGGAATAGAGGAAGTACAAGCTAGTATCTTATTTATGATGAAACCATTTCTTTCTCAATCTCTCGTCCCCTCTCTGTTGGGAGCTACTAACCCAAAGTGCTCCAATAAAGGAGGAAGTCCAGTGTAGCAGACAAAAACGCAGTGGCTAGAGCCATGGTGGGCTTCCCTGGTGGCTCAGTGGTAAAAAATCTGCCTGCAATGCAGGAGACCCAGGTTCAATCCCTGGGTCGGGAAGATCCCCTGGAGGCGGGCATGGCAATCCACTCCAGTACTCTTGTCTAGAGAATCCCATGGACAGAGGAGCCTGGCGGGCTATAGTCTATAGGGTCGCACAGAGTTGGACACGACTGAAGTGACTAAGCAGCAACAGCAGCAGCAGCAGAACCATGGTAGTTGATCCGAGTTGGTGGCCCAGGCAGATTCCTGGGGGTTCGATAGGAGGATAGGAATAAGGTGAGGCTTGGAAGTCTAGGTAAGTAGGCAGTAGCACTAGAAAAGTCTACCTGTAGGCAGCCACTCAACTCAGGTTGAAGAGCAGAACTGGCAGAGTCAGAGACGCGCTTGGAAGAACAAAGCTAAGGTCAAACGGGGCCCACCACGGGGCTCCACTTAACAAGCCGCACGCGTATGAAGGGCTCCGCACTAGCTGTTGGCAAGTCTCACACACATTACAGAGACGCGCTGAGAGGACTGAAGCTTGAAACCTGCCTCATACAGTTTGGAACATGTCTCTTATTACTAGATCATTCGTCAGTCATGAATTAAGATATTTATAATCCCACAATTACCTTATGGGAGCACAATTATTTATTTTCATTTGTTTCAAAATCTTTGCATTTTTAAATGGAGATATTTAAAATAAACCACATTTTTGTGGTATGAATCCTATTTTAGAATTTGTTTTTATCTAATTAATAGCCTTTATTTTTTAGAACAGTGTCAGATTTACGGAAAAATTGAGCAGATGGTCCAGAGTTCCCATAGCCTCGCCTCCCCTCCTCTACTTTCACACACAGCTCCTTCTTTTATTAACATTTTGTGTTAGTGTGGTATATTTGTTACAGTTGATGAACCAACTGTACAGTTTTGATACACAATTAACTAAAGTCCATAGCGCTCCAGTACTCTTGCCTGGAAAATCCCATGGATGGAGGAGCCTGGTGGGTTACAGTCCATGGGGTCGCTAGGAGTCAGACATGACTGAGCGACTTCACTTTCACTTTTCACTTTCATGCATTGGAGAAGGAAATGACAACCCACTCCAGTGTTCTTGCCTGGAGAATCCCAGGGACGGGGGAGCCTGGTGGGCTGCCTTCTATGGGGTCGTACAGAGTCAGACACAACTGAAGCGACTTAGCAGCATAGCGCTGGTGGTAAAGAACCCATTTACCAGTGCAGGAGATGTAGGAGACTCAGGGTCGATGCCTGGGTTGGGAAGATCCCGCTGGAGGAAGGCATGGCAAGCCCACTCCAGTATTCTTGCCTGGAGAATCCAGGACAGAGGTGGATGGCGGGCTACAGTCCATGGAGTCACAAAGAGTTGGACACTACTGAAGTGACTTAGCTATCAGCTATAGTTTACATTAAGGTTCATGTTGTACAAATCTAAGAGTTCACAAGTGCACGAAGTCATATATCCACAGTGACAGTATCACGCAGACTAGTTTTGTTGCACTAAAAATCCCCTGTGTTTTACCTATTCATCCCTCACCTTTGGACTCACCCATCCCCCTGGACCCACCCATCCCCCTGGACTCTGGGAAGCTATTGATTATTTAGTGTCTCCACAGTTCTGCCTTTTCCAGAATATTGTAGAGTTGGAATCTTACAGTGTGTAGCCTTTTCATATTTGATTCTTTCACTTAGCAATATGGATTTAAAGTTCCTTCATGTCTTTTCATAACTCGATGGCTCATTTCTTTCCTTTTCTTTTAATCACTGGATGGTATGCCATTGTTAGATATACCACAGGTTATTTATCCATCCATCTAATCAAGGATACCTTGGTTGCTTCTAAGTTTGGGCAATTATGAACAAAGCTGCTACACATGTAGGTTTGTGTATGAACATAAGTTCCCATTTATTTGGTTACAATTTTTTTAGTTTCCATACTGCCACTAAAGATCCTGTGTGCCGAAACTAAGACACAGTGCAGTCAAATAAACTAATTAATGGTGTTTTGTTTTGTTTTGTTTTTAAAGAGTCTATAATGAGTAGTGAGGGTACTATAATGGCCAGGCCATCACAGCCTCCATTCATAGGCCCCTGGTGGGTGAGTCTGGGTCTGTCCTGTCAGGGAAAAGCTCTGTGTCTGCACATGGTTCAGGTTTCAAGTTAAATACCCTCAGAGTTTGCCACTGAGAGGAGCAGTAAGAAGGCTCCAAGGGAGGCAGAAAACCCAAGCAAAACTCAAACTGTAGACCTGGGGAAGAAAACAGAGAGCCCAGTCATCAGAAGGGAGGACCACAGGGCGATTGGGTGCTTGTTTTCAGTGCTGAGCTAGGGATCCTGAGATGCCTGTGACCTAATATCATCCCAGGGCTGAGCCTTGAGGTAGGGTCAGGGAGCGGGACTACAGAAACAAGCCAACGGAGCGCAGCTGTGTGAGACCGGCACGTGGGCACTATGGGGCGAAGACTTGGGCAGCAGACCCTGCGGAGCCATTGCATCCTACACCTCGAAAGAGCCACTCCTTCAGGACTCAGCTCCTGAAAAGCAATAAGCAGTTTGTAAGCTGACTGACACGTAAAGAGACCTAGAGAGATTTGTTGTTTAAAGGAAATAACACAGTCAATGCTTTTTGTAATGTTAGTTATTACTCCCTAATTGTTACTACTCGTTGGAAGGACGGGTGCTGAAGCTGAAGCTCCAGTATTCTGGTCATGTGATTCGAAGAGCCGACTCATTGGAAAAGTCCCTGATGCTGGGAAAGATTGAGGGCAGCAGGAGAAGAGGGTGTCAGAGGATGAGATGGCTGGATGCCATCACCGATGCAATGGACACGAACTTGGGCAAACATAGGGGGATGGTGAGGAACAGGGAGGCCTGGTGTGCTGCAGTCCATGCGGTCACATGACCAGGCAACTGAACAACAATAACTATTGCTATTGTCGCTATTTTTGAAAATTTGATTTTAATCCCTTGATTTTCTTAAATAGAGCATCCTTTTAATCTGGTTTCCTTCTATTAGATATAGATATATAGATCTGACATTTCCAAAAACAGAAACAGATGCTACTAATACATCCTAATTGGTAAGGTTTAAATTTGAATCTTTGCAATATATTCATGAAGCTAAAAAAAATTTAGTCTAAACAAGAATTTCCCAAAACTGACTACAGATAGATAGTAGATAGTAAAGTCGCTCAGTCATGTCTGACTCTTTGCAACCCCATGGACAGTAGCCAACCAGGCTTCTCCATCCATGGGATTTTCCAGACAAGAATACTGGAGTGGGTTGCCATTTCCTTCTTCAGGGGATCTTCCCAACCCAAAGGGAAACTGACTATACATAGAATTAAACTGGGAGTGTTAAAAACAGATTCCTGGGTCCCACCTCTTGAGCTTCTGAGTCAAAAGGAAACATGGGAAGGCTGGGGACTCCTGATGATGGCTTGTGGCTTAGAAACTTCTGTGCAGCCATGGAAATTGAGCACGTGGACATTAACACAGAAACGATCTTATTGTTCCTGTCCCTGGCTGTCCCTCACCCAGTGCACGAAGGAAGTATTTCCAGCTTACGCTGAACACAGTGATCCTACGGGTGGCCGGGGGAGGGGAGGGATGGGGTGGGCTACTGGCCTAATAAGGAGGTCTCAGCACCAAGCGAGGGGCCACTGCTGTGCAGTCCGGTGTAGAGGCAGACCTTGGTGGCAGTAGGTTCCTCAGCTCCTGGAGAAGACCTCT
This sequence comes from Bos taurus, assembly GCF_002263795.3. Taxonomy (NCBI): domain Eukaryota; kingdom Metazoa; phylum Chordata; class Mammalia; order Artiodactyla; family Bovidae; genus Bos; species Bos taurus. The sequence goes on from NC_037339.1 coordinate 17,962,323, forward strand.
AAATACAAGGCCAGGGCTGTGACTGTGCTCAAGAGGCTGTGCACTTGATCTAGAATTCAAAGAAATGGGTTTTGTATTCGCTCCCATGTTCCCTAAAAATCATTAGGGGAAAACTGAATTTGCCCCCGTGGCAAGCAGAACAATGACTCCACCTCCGATGATGTCCACGTCCTACTCCCTGAAAGTGGGCCTGTGTCAGGTCACAAGGCAGAAATAGATGGTTGTTAATCAGCTGACCTTGAGATGGGGAGATTATCCTGACTATCTGCGTGGGCCTAATGTCATCACAAGGGCTCTTAAAAAAATGCAAGAGGGAGGTAGAAGAGAGCCAGAGAGATAACTGTGAGGAGGACTCCATGTTGCTGGAGAAATGGGGCCACAGGCTGTGAAATGTGGGTAACCTCTGGAAGCCTAAAGAATCTGCTTATAATACAGGAGAGCTGACTGTGTGAGGAGGACTCCATGTTGCTGGAGGAATGGGACCACAGGCTGTGAAATGTGGGTAACCTCTGGAAGCCTAAAGAATCTACTTATAATACAGGAGACCTGGGTTCCATCCCTGGGTCAGGAAGTTGCTTTGGAGAAGGGAATGGCAACCCACTCCAGTCTTCTTGCCTGGAGAATTCCATGGACAGAGAAGCCTGGCGGGCTACAGTCCATGGGGTCACAAAGAGTCAGACACAACTGAGCGAGTAACACCCTCACACTTTTCTGGAAGCCAGAGGAGGTTAGAAAGTGAACCGGAAGGACCACAGCTGACCCGTTGATGTCAGCTGAGAGAGACCTATGTCAGACTCTGACCTCCAGAATAATAAATTTCAAGCCACTAAATCTAGGCTTTAAACAACACAGATTTTATTTTTACAGCAAGAATAGGAAACTAATAGAACACCTATGACCAAGTTCTTTATTTTTTTTCTTTAGAACTCAAGAAAAGAAAAACTAGAACTTCACATCTGACAGTCTGTCGTGTCTTCTTATCACAAGTCCCTGCAAGCCATCTCGAACATTTCACTTTTCTTCTCTTTGAAGAGACAGAGAAGATTCTATATCTAAGATAACCAGGCTTGCTTACTGGGCCAAGATCCAGGATCCATATTTTAAAAATCTCCCTTGGTGTCTCTAAGTTGACAGCCAGGTTTGCAAACCACCGGGCTGAAATGTTAAATTCTAAACCACGTAATTAGGAGTGACTGCATGCCTGGAGAATGAGCACACTGGATTATTATTAACCTGAGAGGGCATAACAGTGTGGCGTCCACAGAGACTGGCCTGGTGATGTAACATTTCATCAATGACCTGAATAATGAAATGGTGAGCATGCTCATTAAATGTGAATGTGGTACCAAAATGGAAAACAGGCGGACGGAGGAAGGCATTTTAATTAATTAATGAGGCTTGTTTGGATGGAGAGCATATTGATTCAAAGGACAGGTAACAGCGGGGTGAGGAAGTGCTGGAGGAGTTGCTAGGAACAGAATGAAGGTCAGGGAAGGCAAGCACAGAACAATACACATTCTGTGGAAGGGAAGGAAGTGGCACAGCAACAGGCAGGGTGGGAGCAGACTGTGACATTAGAGAAGGATCCTGTAGTAAGGCTGATCACAGAGTTGGTGGTGCTGGGGGCGGGTGCTGGAAGGCCACTTGGCTTGGGCCTGAAATTTAGAATTCTGACATCATGCTGGTATCTGATAAAGGCGTTCCTTTGTTAATGTAAAGCCCAGTTTTATGATCCCATTATTTTGCAACTTTTCCTTTCTTAATGTATTGGGAGCCTCAGAAAACGAAAGTAGCCTAGACGTGTCAGCTTCAAGAGTCCTGGCTAGAGATCACAGAGGATCACAAGACTCACTATTGCAAGCACAGGTGTGCCTCCATTGGGTATTTTGAGGATTCACAAGGAGCAGTGAGGGGTCTCTAGCCAGCAAGGCTGGGGGGATTCGAATCCCAAGAGGACAGGAGATTTACTTTGATTTTTCCTGAAGAAAGTATCAATAGATTCTGTTTTGATTTTTCTGTTCCCCCCACTCCCAGAGTTATATATTTGTATGATCTATTATTTGTTTGTTTATTCATTTTTTGCAATGCACCAGGTGGCAGTTGAGATCTTAATTCTCCAACCAGGAACTGAACCCATGCCCCTGCAGTGGAAGCATGGAGACTTAACCACTGGACCACCAGGGAAGTCCCCACGTGTATAATCTAAAAATTATACACGTGTAGAATACAGTTCTACAAGGTGTATTGTGAAAAACACAAATCCTCTAGAAATCCCTCCTCACCATTTTCCACACTCTCACCTCTTCTAGATGATTCTCTAGTCTTCAGATCTCTAAATTCACATGCTTGAAATACTTTTCCTTGCTCTTTCAATGGTGGCTATTGTCTGAGTTGTCCCCACCACAGAAACAAGGATTTGGTGTCTTTCCTCTTGTGCCCCGCACGTATGCGCCTGCTCCCCATCACCCACTCTTCCAACATAGCAACCCTGTAATCTCTGTTAGGTGAATATTCAGTGTGTTACTATTAACAGACGAACTATAGTAAATTATGATACATCCTCCCTTCTCGTATACTTTTTTTTTTTTTTTCGGTCCCTGGAACTAGTAACTGTCTTGTTTCTTCTTTTTTTATTTTCTACACTTTTATTTATTTTCAATTTTTTGGGGGGAGGGGCAGAACCATGTAGCTTGCAGGATCTTAGTTCCCTGAGCAGCGATTGAACATAGGCCCTTGGCAGAGAAAACACTGAGTCCTAACCACAGGACTTCCAGGGACTTCCCTTTCTACATATTTATATTTGCTGTTGGTCTGTATTTGCTCTCAAGGTTATAGAAAACATTCAGATACTCTCTTAATTTCAGCAGTGTCTCCCAAAGCCTCCGAAAATGCTACCACCTGGACCTGAGACAGGGCTCTCATCTTAAGCCCTCTTTTCCCCTCATCCCAGGGACACCTCCCTCCTGGGTAAATTCTGGGTCCTCTTTCTTTATTTGTTCCATCTCCTGACTTGTGTTCTAGAGACTTCCTGAGGCAGGGGCACAAGATATGAATTTTCAAGAACTTGTATGTCTGAAACGTGTTTAATCTATCTCGACAACGTGATAGATGGTTGGGGTTGGGTACATATAGAATTCTATATTGGAAATCATTTTCTTTGAGGACTTTGAAGGCTGCGGCCATCTGTCCTTCAGGGTTGCTGCCGAAGAGTCTGAATCTGTTCTGATTCACCACCCTTTATTTCCTCTTCTTTGAAGGCTTGTAGCATCTTTCCTTTGTCCTCATTGTTTCAAGATCTCACCTTGGTGTGCTTTGGCATGAGCCTATTTTCAATTCTATGTGGGTATTTGGTGGCCCTTTCATTCTAGAAACATGCTCCTCTGTTCTAGGAAATAGTTTTGAATTACATTTTTAATGACTTCCTCTATTCTGATTTCTCTGTTCTCACTTTTTGGAAATCTATTTTCATATATTAGATCTCCTGTTCTGGAGACTCAGTTTTCTTATCTTTCATTTGTCTATTTCTTTTTCTTTTGCTCTAATTTCAGGAAAATTTACTCTCCTTTCTTTTCTAACTCCTTTATTGAATTTTTATGAGTATGTATTAACTCATGTCTGACTCTTTGCAACCCTACAGACTGTAGCCCGCCAGGCTCTACTGTCCATGGGATTTCCATGGGATTTCCCAGGCAAGAACACTGGAGTGGATTGCCATTCCTCCTCCAGGGCATCTTCCCGACCCTGGGATCAAACCCAGGTCTCTTGTGTCTCCTGCATTGCAGGCGATTCTTTACTGCTTGAGCTATTAGGGAAGCTCCCAATTTTTATTTATATTATCCTATTTCTGATTTCCAAGAGGTCTTATCTGCTCCCCGAATGCTCCTTTTTCTGATGCCATATTCTTTTTGATGGTTATACATCTTAGTTCTGAGGTTATTAATCAGAGGATATTTGATATTTTATTCAACCTGCACTGTCTCTCTTTTCTCCAAGTTGCCTTCTTCTATTCATTTTGGTCTATGTAACTCATGTGAGAGGCATCCACAGTGTCTGGGAAATGTGGATTGTCTGCTCATTTAAAATGGGGGGCGGCGGGGGTGGGTGCGGTAGCTGAAGAGCTGAGTGGAAAGTCTGAACCTGTAAGGGCTTTGTGACCAGAAGATCCACTGTGTGTTCCAGTGGGGCTGTTTGGTTGGAAGATGCCCACATCAGTTCAGTTCAGTCGCTCAGTCGTGTCCGACTCTTTGCAACCCCATGGACTGCAGCATGCCAGGCTTCTCTGTCCATCACCAATTCCTGTTTTTCCTTAAAAAACTTAAAGATTTTGGGAGTCCAAATTCCCCAGACAGGACTCTTAATTTCTGACCGCAGGCACAACAGGGAAAGAGCCCTGGGTCTTCATTTATTCACTCAACCCCTCTGTTTTTGCTACAGCACCCAGTCCTCAACTCTGCCTGGTGTCCTCCAATCTGCAGACCTCTGTTTTTGTTTCTCTGCAGTGGGGAAGGGGCACTGACCAGGCTCTGAAGAAACAGGAGGAGATCTGGGAGTCTTGTTCAGTTGCTCAGTTGTGTCTGACTCTTTGTGACTCCGTGGACTGAAGCAGGCCAGGCTTCCCTGCCCTTCACCATCTCCCAGAGCTTGCTTAAACTCATGTTCATTGAATCAGTGATGTCATCCAACTATCTCATCCTCTGTCATCCCCTTCTCCTTCTACCCTGTCTTTCCCAGCATCAGGGTCTTTTCAAATGAGTCAATTATTCACATCATGTGACCAAAGTATTGGAGCTTCAGCTTCAGCATCAGTCCTTCCAGTGAGTACTTAGGGTTGATTTCTTTTAGGATTGACTGGTTTGAGCTCCTTGCTGTCCACGGGACTCTCGAGAGTCTTCTCCAGCACCACAGTTTGAAAGCATCAGTTCTTCGGTGCTCAGCCTTCTTTACTGTCCAACTGTCACATCCTCACATGAAAGAGGTGAAAGTGAAAGTGTTAGTCGCTCAGTCCTCTAACAACTGACTCTTTTTGACCCCTTGGACTGTAGCCTGCCAGGCTACTCTGTTCATGGAATTCTCCAGTCGAGAATACTGGAGTGGGTTGCCATTCCCTTCTCCAGGGGATTGTCCCAACCCAGAGATCAAACCCAGGTCTCCTGCATCACAGGCAGATTCTTTACCATCTGAGTCGCCAGGGAAGCCCAAGTCCATACATGACTACTTGAAAAACCATAGCTTTGACTATACGGACCTTTGTTGGCAAAGTAACGTCTCCGCTTTTTAATGCGCTAATTGCTGCCTAAATGAACTTTGAACTGATGCTCTGGTTTTCTCATGCCGCCACTTCTTTACCGAAGGTGCCTGGTGCAGCCTGTTCATGAGCCTTTGGGGAATTCTGGATGGCTTCTTGAATTGTTCCACTGCTGGTTTAGGATTCAGTTTTCCCCTGTCTGTCCTGTCATTAGTCATGTTTCTTACTTTCGAGCTTTTGAAATTTTGTTGCTATGGGAAGTTAAACATTTTTTGTTGCTATTATTTCTTCCCTTAAAAAAATCATTTGCATCTTTTGCATGAGATTTCTAAAAAGAGAAAATGAAGATGTATACTTGTTCAGAAAGATTTACTTCTTACTCTTTCCATTTTCCGATAGTTTTTTTAACCAATATTTGTTTACAAATTATCATTCATTGTTTTGCTTTTCAAGTTAAAACCATCTAGTTGCTTTTTTCAAAGAGTATAGCACAGGACCTCCTTGGTAGCTCAGTGGTTAAGAATCTGCCTGCCAAGGCAGGGGACACAGGTTTGATCCCTGGTCCAGAAAGATTCCACATGCCATGGAGCAACTTAGCCCGTGCACCACAACGACTGAGCCTGCACTCTAGAGCCCAAGAGCTGCAATTACTGAGCCCATGTGCCCTAGAGCCTATGCTCCCCAACAAGAGAAGCCACCACAATGAGAAGCCAATGCTCTTGCAACTGAAGAATCACTGGACTGGCTTACCACAACTAGAGAAAGCCTATGCCCAGCAATGAAGACTCAGTGCAGCCATAAATAAATAAATAAACAATGTACAAAAATTAAGAAACTAAATGTTAGAGAAGAAAGAGTATAGCTCATAGAGACTATGAAATAATGGTTGGCTTTTCTAGGGCTTTGAGAGCTTTGCAAATGCTGACCTGTGTAGTAGGGGCTTGTATGTGCATGTATACCTACCGTCGTTGAGACAGCTGCAGCCTACCCGGGGAAGATCATACACCCACAGCTGATGACCCCGGACCAGTAAATAGCAATACACTCCTAAGAAGGAAACTACGTGGGTCCAAACGACTCATCAGCAGTCATGTGACAGGCATTTCCTTGTCTCAGCCTGGAGTTGTTGGATGTTTGAGTTACTCCACTCATAATGAATTCTCTGAAGCAGTTGTCTCCAAGTTTTTTCATTGACACTCATAAGAAACACATTTTTAACATGCCCTCGAATATGCAAATTAATTTATTTACAAATTATATGTGTCTTCCTATAGCATTATCATATACAATATTAATATATATAAGTAGAGTCTTTTTTAAGGAGATGATAGAAAATAAAATTAGAATCCTAGTATTTTTCTTCAGTATCTCAATGAATCATCTTGCATACCATGGAATTTTCAACCAGGATGAGCTGAGGATCAGAACCCCTGGGAAATTTTTTTCAAAAGCCTCCCGTCCAGGGCCCAGCTGGGCACTCTGAATCAGGACTTCTGAGGATGGGACCCTGGCAAGGATATTTTGAAAAAGTTTCCCTGATGATTCCCATGCACACTTCCGGTTAAGACAAGACTTAAAAATCAGAGGCCTTAAGAAACTGTCAAACATCTACCCTGAGTTGCAAATTGGGAAATGTATAGCTTGATTAAATATCTGAATTATCACAGACCTCAAAAAACTTTGTCTCCTTCCCTCAGCTCTTTTTCTTCCTCTGTATCTGTCCTCTTTCTTCACTTTTTAGTATAATCTTGATATTTCTATTATAGACAATAGACATTCATTTTTGAAAATATAGACAAGAGAAGAAAATTAAAACTCATCTAGAATCCTACCATTCCAAGATAACTCTTAAATTTTTCATTTATAGCCTTACAGATATTTATGCCAACATATATTTAAAAGTATATTTAAAACATATGCTATACATGCTATTTTTAACCTATTTTCTCACTTGGTAATTCTATTTTTTCCTATGACAAATTTGCAAGTGATGAGACAGCTGGTGCACATGCTCAGAGCAGACAGTGACATTGAAGCCCCCTAGAGCGGGCTGAACTGAAAGTTCCTCAGACTAATATTCTCTCCCCTTCCCCTTCAGATCCTCCCTTACTTGGTTTCTCTTGCTTTCTGCACGCTCTTTCTCTTTTCTTTTACCTTCTACCCTCCGCTCTATTCATTAAACCAACCGAAGCCTTCAGGACAAGGGTTAATATTCATATTTGACAGTATGAAACTTCCTGATAATTTGACAAGGGATGTATAACCAGAGAACTGGAGAGACAGCTGTGCCTTCCTCTGCAAAGGGATTTTCTGAGCAAGCCCAGGCAAGAGCCTGCTGTTCTTGATGATTATCTGTTATTTCCACTTGGGAGCCCAAATTAAAGCTGCTTATTTGCCTTCTAAGCAAGGTGTGGCCAGAGGCAGCCGGAGGCGCCCAGATTGTCAGAGAAGAGCTGTTTCAGGGAAATTGCAGTTTCTCGAATTGTAACCGAGAGACAAGACTGCAGCTGACACAAGGCAAGGTCTGAGAAGCAGCAGGCTCGACAGTCCAGAGCCAACCAGCTGCCGTGCTTCCACTTGGAGGGTAATCAGTTTTCCCACTGCTGTTCCTCATAAAAAAGCGGCTACAGAAAACCAGTTCCTCCTGTTTGAAGAGTGCTGGTTACACTTGCCTGGTTCCTCAACCCACTGCCTCGGGAATTTCCATCTGTAGTTACCAATGCATGGAGAGTGAGGGAAGCTTCTGATATTTGAAAACTTCATTGGGATGATATGAAAGCAAGTAAGCCCCTTCCACCACAATAGAGCCAAATTGTGTTTTCTAGAGGCTGTGGAAAAGGATCATTTTCATTAAATGCAAATCATTGCCCCCAAATTAACAATGAAGTTGTCAATGGCTTCATGGACTGTAAGAGCCTACATTAGCCAGCTCTCTAAGGGCATTCTGCTGTGGAAGGTCCCAGGAAATGAGTACAAAGTAACTTGCTCTCCAGCTTCACCCTCAATACCACCCCCTCCCAAGCTTCCTTAGTTATCAGTTGGAGTGGGAGGAAGGGGACAGTGTATCACACTTGGGCCTATGCTATGCCATGCTTCAGGAGGACAGCAATTAAGTGCTTTAATAGAGTGTTAGTCACAGTGGGTGGGACTCCTCATTCTACAGAGGCAGAGCCAGAGAAGCTGATGATAGCTGAAGAAAGGGAGGGCCCCCGCCCCCCCACACACATACAACCTCTCCCTTTCCCAGCAAGAGCTACTTAATAAGCACCACTAAGCTTGTGTATAAGACTAGAGATCTCTTTAAGAAAATTAGAGATACCAAAGGAACATTTCATGCAAAGATGGGCTCAATAAAGGACAAAAATGGTATGGACCTAACAGAAACAGAAGATATTAAGAAGAGGTAGCAAGAATACACAGAAGAACTGTACAAAAAAGAGCTTCACGACCCAGATAATCACAATGGTGTGATCACTCACCTAGAGCCAGACATTCTGGAATGTGAAGTCAAGTGGGCCTTAGAAAGCCTCACTACGAACAAAGCTAGTGGAGGTGATGAAATTCCAGTTGAGCTATTCCAAATACTGGAAGATGATGCTGTGAAAGAGCTGCACTCAATATGCCAGCAAATTTGGAAAACTCAGCAGTGGCCACAGGACTGGAAAAGGTCAGTTTTCATTCCAATTCCAAAGAAAGGCAATGCCAAAGAATGCTCAAACTATCACACAATTGCACTCATCTCACATGCTAATAAAGTAATGCTCAAAATTCTCCAAGCCAGGCTTCAGCAATACATGAACCGTGAAATTCCTGATGTTCAAGCTGGTTTTAGAAAGGGCAGAGGAACCAGAGATCAAATTGCCAACATCTGCTGGATCATGGAAAAAGCAAGAGAGTTCCAGAAAAACATCTATTTCTGCTTTATTGACTATGCCAAAGCCTTTGACTGAATGGATCACAAACTGTGGAAAATTCTGAAAGAGATGGGAATACCAGACCACCTGACCTGCCTCTTGAGAAACCTATATGCAGGTCAGGAAGCAACAGTTAGAAATGGACATGGAACAATAGACTGGTTGCAAATAGGAAAAAGCATATGTCAAGGCTGTATATTGTCACCCTGCTTATTTAACTTATATGCAGAGTACATCATGAGAAACACTGGGCTGGAAGAAGCACAAGCTAGAATCAAGATTGCCAGAAGAAATATCAATAACCTCAGATATGCAGATGACACCACCCTTATAGCAGAAAGTGAAGAGGAACTAAAAAGCCTCTTGATGAAAGTGAAAGAGGAGAGTGAAAAAGTTGGCTTAAAGCTCAACATTCAGAAAACGAAGATCATGGCATCTGGTCCCATCACTTCATGGCAAATAGATGGGGAAACAGTGGAAACAGTGTCAGACTTTATTTTTCTTGGCTCCAAAATCACTGCAGATGGTGATTGCAGCCATGAAATTAAAAGACGCTTACTCCTTGGAAAGAAAGTTATGACCAACCTAGATAGCATGTTCAAAAGCAGAGACATTACTTTGCCAACAAAGGTTCATCTAGTCAAGGCTATGGTTTTTCCAGTAGTCATGTATGGATGTGAGAGTTGGACTGTGAAGAAGGCTGAGCGCCGAAGAATTGATGCTTTTGAACTGTGGTGTTGGAGAAGACTCCTGAGAGTCCCTTGGACTGCAAGGACATCCAACCAGTCCATTCTGAAGGAGATCAGTCCTGGGTGTTCTTTGGAAGGAATGATGCTGAAGCTGAAACTCCAGTACTTTGGCCACCTCATGCGAAGAGTGGACTCATTGGAAAAGACTCTGATGCTAGGAGGGATTGGGGGCAGGAGGAGAAGGGGACGACAGAGGATGAGATGGCTGGATGGCATCACTGACTCGATGGACATGAGTTTGGGTGAACTCTGGGAGTTGGTAATGGACAGGGAGGCCTGGTGTGCTGCAATTCATGGGGTCTCAAAGAGTCAGACATGACTGAGCCAACTGAACTGAACTGAAGCTTGTGTATAAGCTTATGTGAAATAAGGGGGAAATATTTTGACATAAATGTGTCCAGAAAAGATCTCTTACAGAAAGAATAACCTCTCACTTATGGCAAATTTGAAAATTAAAAAAAAATTTGTTTTTCTTTGAGAAAAGTGAAAATATTTTTCTTCTCCCCAGGGAAACAAATCTTTACTTGTAGCAGCACCTGGAATTCCACCATTAGTGACTAATGTCAATGCGTACTGTAGGCAACCTGGAATTTAAGGGGCCTGTATCAAAATGCACATTCTTTATATGAGGCCAGCCAGTATTTCTTGCTGAAATCAGAATCTTTGAGATGACTTTTTAATGCAGACAGCTGGCGCCGCACACATACATACTCTATTGCCCCAGCCCCTACTATGACCATGACCTTTAGCCAATAGGTGGGTCTCCAGTTGTCTGGTGTCTTAGTCATCTCAGGCTATAACAAAATACCAGAGACTGGGTGACTTAAACAACAGGCATTTAGTTCTCACAGTTCTGGAGGATGGAAGTCCAAGATCCAGGTGCCAACAGTTTGCGGTGAGAATGCTTCTTGGCTTGTAGATGACCACCTTCTTGCTGTTCCTTGTGTAGCTCTGTTCATTTGCTTGTGCACATGGAGAGAGCAAGACCTCTCTATCTTCCTTTTCTTATAAGGACACTTATCCCATCATGACCTCATATGAACCTAATGATAACCCAAAAGCCGCGCCTCCAAATAACCTCACATTGGGAATTTGATCTATACAGTATATGAATTTGCTCTCCTTATAGCTCAGTCGGTAAAGAATCTGCCTGCAATGCAGGAGACCCGGGTGAGATTCTTGGGTCGGGAAGATCCCCTGGAGAAGGCAATGGCAACCCACTCCAGTATTCTTGCCTGGAAAATCCCATGGACAGAGGAATCTGGCAGGCTACAGTCCATGGGGTCGCAGGAGTCGGACACGACTTAGCGACTAAACCACCAACCACATGAGTTTGCAGGGGCAGGAGGGAACATGCAAACATTCAGCTCATAATAGCTGGCTTTTGATAGGACCTTGGGGTAATTAACTTTAGTTCAGAATAGGTAGTTGACCTACTTGTGCAGGTTAGAAAATGATTTCCACCGTAGATGATGATTGGGTTGCTTCAATCAGAACTGACCCTCTATAATTAAGGAAGAAAGCAATGAAAACTGGAAATAGTTGTTTGTAAAATGTTGACACTTCAAAGGGAAGTACAGACGATAATCAACTCTGTCACTCTTCCTGCACTGAATCCACGGTCCCTCTCAAAGCCCGTCTCTTTCTTTTCTCCCTACTTTCTCTGCCAGCACATATTAGGGTAAACATTTTAGGAATGTAATGTGTGTTTGTATTATACATACACTTGTCTTGTACTTTCTTTATATTATACATGGGTTTAATATTTCACTTGGAGATGTAGTTATTTCACTGTGTTGGCCTCTCTTACTTGATGGGGCAGTGGCTGAGACAAAACAAAAAAGTCCTTATCTTTGTTTTATGACCTTCAGAGTAAAGGAATCATGTATCAGGTGGTGACATCGCAGGAGCCCCTAAAGAGTGTGAGAGGGCAGTGAGGAGTAAGTTGAGGTTGAAAAAAGCAAGACAAGATGCCCCTACCTGCCAGTTTTGCAAAGAACAAGCTTCATTATGCTAAAGTCAGTTCCCGTCAGCAATCTACAAGGAGGAAGCAGTTAGTCCAAGGTCCCTCAGGCCGCTCACTACTTATACCCTACCTCAGATTTCCCTCGGGTGGAGATGTGCTTGGAGCCCAGAGTCACTGTCCAGGGTTGGGAGAACATAACTGTGCCTCTCCTGCCCGTTGGCCTCCTTTTCCCCACCTCCACGCAGGCAGGTGAAATTAAACTGAAATTAACACCAAGGACCCCACAAAGGGTAAAGAAACTGCACAGGCCCATGCAGGCAGAGCCCTTGGCTAGAAGAAGCGGAAGGTCACTTCAGGTTCTTTAGGCATTTAGGAGAACTTTAGAGGATTAAGTTACTTTTATTTTCCTAGTCCTCTTCTCCCCTGTGTGCTGTGTAGGCTGCCTGTCGCACCTCCTGGCTCCAGGCAGCAGCTCCACACTGCACCCCAAGTGCACGATGTGCACTGAAGAGTGCAATGAAGAAAGAGCAAGCTGCCTGGGCCTCTCGCCTTCCCAGACGGAAGACGAGGCTCTTTGCTGGTTCTGTTGGTTTTACACTGCTTCCAGGGAGCAGCGTGTGACAGAGCCGCAACCTCCGGTCACTCTGTCAGCTGTCTGCAGTTCCTTCTTTCTTTTCCTTTTCCTGGCCTGATAAACAATGACCGTTGATGCATCCCGCTATCTACAGATTCTGAGCCACACTTAGTTTTGGTTAAGAGAAAAATTCTACGTTCACCAAAACAGTGGTCAGAATGCTTTACTGTATGAGCAGGAACTTGACTTTCTCTGATACAGATGACAAAATCTATTAGTCACCATTCCTGTTTTCTGTATGTTTATAGTTGATAGCAAAATCAATGCTACCCAAGAAATAGACAAGGAACTTCTTGGTAAAGGGAGGAAGTAACCAAGTAGTTGAAAGCGGAGACTCAGGAAGTAGCTTAGTTCTGCATTCAATTCCTCCTCTCATTTCTAACAGTTCCCTCCTCTCTGAAAAAAGAACAGCAAGAATAGCAAAATCAACAAATTGTGAACTCGGTTTCCCACCTGTCCTAAGAATGCTGGTGTCCCCTGTCCCACCCTTGTTACAGTCAGAATTCTAAACAGTAAATTAGAGCAAACCTAAAAATCTACTAGTACAAGCAGGTGAATGCACGCCTCTACTGTCACTTCCCAAAGACAGGAAGAGCTCTTTTTCGTCTAAATGGCAGATACCAATCCTTCCAGCTTTCTCTTCTATAAGTTAACGTCTAAACACGGCATTTCAAAACAGTGGCGGAAAAGACGGATTATCCAAGACATATTATTGAGGCAACCATACAGCCACATGGGAAAAAAATAGAATAAAACCCATATGAAGCAAAGATTTAAATATAAATAGGAAATTATAAAAGTACTAGGAAAAATGGTTTAAATTTTTTAATGGTTTTTTAATAGTTTTGGGAGTGAGGCAGTATTACATAAAACCAAGAAGCCATAAAAGGTTCAACTATAGAAAACTGGTAGATTGAAGTATATAAAATAAAATTTTAAAAATTAATGAGAAAAACGACCAGAGACGAAGACAAAGGACAAATGATAAACTGGGGGAAAGTGCCTGCAATTCTTGTCACAAGAGGATAATTCCCCCAGGTAAAAAGAACTCTTAACTTTTTTTTTAATTGAGGTAGTGTTGATTTACAATATTATATAAGTTTCAGGTGTCCAACATAGTGATTCACAACTCTTAAAAGTAATACTCCATTTATACTTTTATAAAATATTGACTATTTTCCCCTGTGCTGTGAAATATATCCTTGTAACATTCATTTTACACACAGTAATTTGTACCTCTTAACCTTCACCCCTATCTTGCCTCTCCCCCTTCCCTCATTCCACTGGTAACACTTGTTTGTTCTCTTTATCTGTGCGTGCGTGTGTGCTAAGTTGTTTCAGTCGTGTCCAACTCTTTGCAGCCCTATGGACTGCAGCCTGCCAAGTTCCTCTGTCCATGGGATTCTCCGGGCAAGAATACTGCAGTGGGTTGCCATGCCCTCCTCCAAGGGAACTTCCCCACCCAGGGATCAAACCTGCATCTCCCTTGTCTCCTGCACTGGCAGGCAAGTTCTTTACCACTAGTGCCACCTGGGAAGCCCCTTTATCTGTAAGTCTGTTTCAAAAAGAACACCTAAAATTAATAAGCAGGATAACAAAACCCAATAGAAAAAGACAGAAAAAGGATACAAGCAGAGAACTCGCAAAAAAGGATACAGAAATAACTCATAAACACACAAAAAGATGCTCAACCTCAATCATAATAAAAAGAAAGGAAATTTAAACCGCCCTGACAGATTTTTTTTCCCCCTATCAGATTGACAAAAACAAAAGTTGGGTGACATATTTTGTAGGCCGAACTGTGAGGACACAAGCATCTTACCCATTGCTAGTAAGTGTAAATTAGTACTGTCTCAACAGGTCTTCCCTGGCGGCTCAGATGCTGAAGAATCTGCCTGCAATGCAAGAGACTGGGATTTGATCCCTGGGTTGGGAAGATCCCCTGAAGGAGGAAATGGAAACCCATTCCGGTATTCTTGCCTTGAGAATCCTAGTGACAGTGAAGCCTGGCGGGCTACAGTCCATGGGGTCCCAAAGAGCTGTACTCAACTGAGCAACTAACACTTTCTTTCAGTTTCAACAGAAGTCAGTTTAACAATGGCTTCCAGCTTCCAAATAGGCATAACCTTTGACCAACAATTCTACTTGTAGGAATTGGTCCTACACATACATACACAAAAGGAAGTATATTCAAAGTAATTCACAACAATGTTTTATGTGTATATGGATTACATGGAACTGTAAAAAAGAATAAGGAAGTTCTGTATGCACTGGGATGGAACCATCTTCAACATATTTTGTTACATGAAGAAAAACAGACTGTATGTGTGTGTTTAAGTAGTCTAAGAACTTGTTATTTCTTTAAGAATTTTCAGAAAGTATACCAAAAAACTCATAACATTGGTATTCTCTAGGGAAGGAAATTGGATGGCTGGGGGACAGTAGGGGCAGGGAGACTTTTTACTGGATATATTTTTGTACCTTGTGAATTTTAAACCATGTCAATCTATCACTGTCCTCAAAATAAAATATTATAATAAAGAATAAATATAGGAATTCCCTGGCATTCCAGTGGTTAGGATTCTGTGCTTCCACTGTAGGGGGCCCAGGTTCGATCCCTGGTGGGAGGACTAGGATCCCACAAGCTGCATGGGACGGCTAAAAGAATAACAAAAAAAAAAGAGACAACAACCTATGAGCTTGAGTGAACTTCAAAAATGATGAAGAGGATGGTAACTTTATGCTTTGAGAATTTCATCTTAATTGAAAAAAAAAAAAAAAAAAGAGCAGGATCCTGACAAAGAAATAGAGACCAAGCCTGGTCTTCTTCTGGTAGGCCTCTGTCTTGGGGCATGGTACTATCCTATGTGTTGTAAATGTTTAACAAATGCCTCCCTGCTGCTGCTGCGTCGCTTCAGTTGTGTGCGACCCTGTACGACCCCATAGACGGCAGCCCACCAGGCTCCCCCGTCCCTGGGATTCTCCAGGCAAGTATACTGGAGTGGGTTGCCATTTCCTTCTCCAATGCATGAAAGTGAAAAGTGAAAGTAGAGTCGCTCAGTTGTGTCTGACTCTTAGTGACCCCATGGACTGCAGCCTACAGGCTCCTCCGTCCATGGGATTTTCCAGGCAAGCCTCCCTAGGGAAAAAAAAAACAACACTGATTTGTAGCCTTTGTCGATTTCTGTGTTATAAATATTCCCAACACTGAATAAAGAATTGGGACAAGACACACACAGTGTGCTCTAGTGAGCCAGCACAATCCAGCTTCATTATACAACCGGCATCTCTCCAGTATTGAAACCAGCACCTCGAGAAACATCTTTGATGCCCAAATGCTTCCTGTCCCCACTCCTTACTGCCCATTGTGGCCTCAATAGCCACTCCACTCCTCCCCGATTGAGTAGAACTCTCATAGTTTGGGAATGGATCCGATCCCCAGCGCGTGTGTCCTGATTGTTTAACCCAACACACCGCGGTTCCCCATTGCTGTGCAGAAAAAGATTTATCCCTTGGTATGGCCAGATGGGCCCTGAGCATTCTGGAGCTCCAGTTGAGGCCAATGAGATGTAAAGGACATTCGCTGGAAGCATCTCAAAAGTTTCCCACTTTTCAAAGACAATGGCAGGAAGAGACTGTTTCTCTCTTCCTCATAGAGATGAGGCTAGAGCAGCTGTGCCATCTGGTCAAGCAGCCTGAGTTTGGAGGGGAGGGTCAAAGCCAGAGCCTAAGCACCCCATCCTACTTCTGGTTTTCCTGGGCTGAAAACCAGTACATTCACTATTTACGCCCTTCTCAGCTTCTTGCATTGAATGAATCTTAAGCAACACATTTTTAACCCTCTTGGGCAGGTTTATTTTGTGTATCAATGTGACTAGGCTACAGCACCCAGTTATTCAATCAAATACCAATCTGGGTGTTGCTGTGATGGTATTCTGCAGATATGATTAACATCTACTTCACTTGGCTGTAAATGAAGATTATCTTCACAATCTGCTGCATGGCTTTGTCCAGTCAGCTGAACGGTCTTAAGAGCAAAACTGAAGTTTCCCTGAGGAAGAAGAAATTCGCCTGTAAAGAGCAGCATCGGCTCTTACCCAAGATTTTCCAGCCTGCCCTTCCTGATGGCCTGCACTACAGATCTCAGATCTGCCGAGCCAGCCCCACAATCACATAAGCCAACTCTTTGTGATAAATACCTCCCTCTCCCCTATATATGTGTGTGTGTGTGTGTGTTTCTGTTTTTTTTTTCTCCTACAGAACTTTGAAAGACACACCTGTTTTCCCTTTACACTACTATCTCAATTCAGGGTTATGTACTTTGCATTTATTTGTATATTTGTCACTTTTCCTAGTTAGTCTATAGCCTGTATGTATACATGTGACTAATCGGTAGAATAGCTGGTCAAAAGTTATGTACATTTGGAAGATGAAAAATATTGTTAAATTAGCTTCCCTGGAAGGATCTACACTCTTACTAGATTATAGGCTTTATGTTCTTGTCTTCCTATGTGTTCTCAGCACATAGTACCTGTTCAATAAATATGGACAGATGGAATTCTAGGAGGAGAAACATGAATTAAGGCAGAAAGTCCTGAAGGTATGCTAGGCTGTGGAGTTCCGATCATAACATATCCATTTGGCTGTCCAAATTCAATGCCATTCATTAATGATTTTTTTTATTCAGATTACACACTGAACAAAATTTCTCTAATAGTTTGAGCTCCTCTGTGGCCTGTCTATAAGGAATCTTCTCTGGTCAGGCTCACCTGGCCAGTCAGCTCTCCCCAAACTAACTTTCCACTCAAACATCTGTATTCTTAATCATTCTGGGAATCAGTCTGATCAAAACAGTCTGATCCAGAAGAACAAGGAAAGACAAATCATATTTTTGACTAACCTACAACTCCAATTAAGGGGAGAAAAGAAAAATAGAGCATAAGGAGAAATTGTCCAAGAGCTGGGAAATCGCTAAAGCACCCACATCTGTAGGGGGGTGGCACCTTTGTGAACCTTGCCTTCTCAGCTACACTGATCTCATACCAGCCTCTGTTTAGGAAGCCAGGGCAAGCACTTGTCCGGCTTGTTCCTGAAAAGACTTACGGCAGGTGGACCTTGATGGTAATTCTTCTTGATTAACAACAAACCTAAAGTGGTAAAAGGAGGAGGTTTGTCCAGGATCACATAACTTTTACATAGACATTCAGAGAACAAGCGTTAGCTTCCTCTGAGTACAAAGCTTCTGCCAAAGAACCAAACTGAAGATGCAACAGGAAGAGTATCTGATCTGGGCAGAATGTTGAGTCCAGAAGACTTGAGGACAGTCTTAGATTATGACTAGAGTTCTGTGATCTATAATTCAAATTTTATGCTTTTGTAATTTCCTTATTTTAGTCACTTGAGTTCTTTTAGATTTTTTATTTATAGAGTATGCAAAATGTAAAAAAGAAAAAAATTAGATGTTATCTTTCATTTATTTTTAATTGATATATAATTGACATATAATGTCATGTTAGTTTCAAGTATCAGTACAGTTCAGTTGCTCAGTCATGTCCGACTCTTTGCGACCCCATGAATCACAACACGCCAGGCCTCCCTGTCCATCACCAACTCCCAGAGTTCACTCAAACTCACATCCATCGAGTCAGTGATGCCATCCAGCCATCTCATCCTCTGTCGTCCCCTTCTCCTCCTGCCCCCAATCCCTCCCAGCATCAGAGTCTTTTCCAATGAGTCAACTCTTCGCATGAGGTGGCCAAAGTACTGGAGTTTCAGCTTTAGCATCATTCCTTCCAAAGAAATCCCAGGGCTGATCTCCTTCAGAATGGACTGGTTGGATCTCCTTGCAGTCCAAGGGACTCTCAAGAATCTTCTCCAACACCACACTTCAAAAGCATCAATTCTTTGGCACTCAGCCTTCTTCACAGTCCAACTCTCACATCCATACGTGACCACAGGAAAAACCATAGCCTTGACTAGACGGACTTTTGTTGGCAAAGTAATGTCTCTGTTTTTGAATATGCTATCTAGGTTGGTCATAACTTTCCTTCCAAGGAGTAAGCGTCTTTTAATTTCATGGCTGCAATCACCATCTGCAGTGATTTTGGAACCCAAAAAAATAAAGTCTGACACTGTTTCCACTGTTTCCCCATCTATTTCCCATGAAGTGATGGGACCAGATGCTATGATCTTCGTTTTCTGAATGTTGAGCTTTAAGCCAACTTTTCCCCACTCTCCTCTTTCACTTTCATTGAGAGGCTTTTTAGTTCCTCTTCACTTTCTGCCATAAGGGTGGTGTCATCTGCCTATCTGAAGTTATTCATATTTCTCCCAGAAATCTTGATTCCAGCTTGTGCTTCTTCCAGTCCAGTGTTTCTCATGATGTACTCTGCATATAAGTTAAATAAGCATGGTGACAACAGACAGCCTTGACATACGCCTTTTCCTATTTGGAACCAGTCTGTTGTTCCATGTCCAGTTCTAACTGTTGCTTCCTGACCTGCATACAGATTTCTCAAGAGGCAGGTCAGGTGGTCTGGTATTCCCATCTCTTTCAGAATTTCCCACAGCTTATTATGATCCACACAGTCAAAGGCTTTGGCATAGTCAATAAAGCAGAAATAGATGTTTTTCTGCAACTCTTTTGCTTTTTCCATGATCCAGCAGATGTTGGAAATTTGATCTCTGGTTCCTCTGCCCTTTCTAAAACCAGCTTGAACATCAGGAAGTTCACAGTTCACGTATTGCTGAAGCCTGGCTTGGAGAATTTTGAGCATTACTTTACTAGCGTGTGAGATGAGTGCAATTGTGCAGTAGTTTGAGCATTCTTTGGCATTGCCTTTCTTTGGAATTGGAATGAAAACTGACCTTTTCCAGTCCTGTGGCCACTGCTGAATTTTCCAAATTTGCTGGCATATTGAGTGCAGCACTTTCACAGCATTATCTGTAAGGATTTGAAATAGTTCAACTGGAATTTCATCACCTCCACTAGCTTTGTTCGTAGTGATGCTTTCAAGTATACAACATTATAATTCAATATTTGCATCTAAAAAAGAAAAACGTTGAGTCCAGTGGTTAAGACACTGTGCTTCCACAGCAGGGGGCATGGGTTCCATCCCTGGTCTGGGAACTAAGATTCTGCATGCCTCATGCCATGGCCAAAAAAAGTAGGGGGGGGGGTGCTTTTTGATTCTAGCCATAACATGGTAGTTTTCATTAAACAAAATGAAAATTGTTAAAAGCTGGACAAAATATTTAACACACCATTTGAAAGAATGTGGGGAGTGACCAACACAGATGATCCCTAAGAGAAGGTGGGCACATCAACATGACCTCCATATTCACCCTGGCTCAACTCACAGGGCAAGGAACAGAGTACGAGGCCGCTACTTTACCAGTCTGTTGCACAAAGAAGCCAGATTGGAGTCTGAAGTTGCCAAAGTGGCTGGGACTTAAGTGGTAAAATCCCAGAGAGAAGGAAATTTCAGAGAAGTGAACCCAAAGGCTAGATGCAATCTCCCCTTGAGCTGTCTGACAGCTCCTAAGCTGAGCAAAGACAGCAGAGACTGCAACAAACCTAATAGAAAGCAGCAACTGGGAGACTGATGCACTGTGCAGTTTTTGCAGCCGTGTGGTATTAATGAGGTGGGAGTACAAGGTGCACCAAAGTGAAATAGCAACACTCAGACTTCTGATCCAGACCTCAGAAAGACCTCATCCTGGTACTGAAGCCAAAACCAAAAGAGACCAAAGCTAATAAATTAACCCTTGACATATTAAGGTGATTTGTCTGTATTAACTGCCTCCCTTTTAGAAGGAACATAAAATAATACAGAGCCTCTAAGAGTGAATAACCAGTATGCTAAAATAGAAGGAAAAATGGAATAATAAAAAGTATTTTATTCCTCCCCTCAAAAAACAGAAGAAAGGAGAAATAAAGTAATAAAAAACAGAAATTGAAACAAGAAAGTACATATAAACATTTCAATAATTACATTAAATGTTAATAGATTATTACTCCAATTAAAAGAAAAAATTGCTTTTGGATAAAAAAATAAAAATTTCTATGCTATTAATGAGACAATTGTAAGGACAGAAGATTAAAAAACAAAAAAGAATTGAAAAAAAATATGTCATGTAAACCTCAGATATGCAGATGACACCACCCTTATGGCAGAAAGTTAAGAGGAACTAAAAAGCCTCTTGATGAAAGTGAAAGTGGAGAGTGAAAAAGTTGGCTTAAAGCTCAACATTCAGAAAACGAAGATCATGGCATTCAGTCCCATCACTTCATGGGAAATAGATGGGGAAACAGGGGATACAGTGTCAGACTTTTGGTGACTGCAGCCATGAACTTAAAAGACGTTTACTCCTTGGAAGGAAAGTTATGACCAACATAGATAGCATATTCAAAAGCAGAGACATTACTTTGCCAACAAAAGTCCATCTAGTCAAGGCTATGGTTTTTCCTGTGGTCGTGTATGGATGTGAGAGTTGGACTGTGAAGAAAGCTGAGCACCGAAGAATTGATGCTTTTGAACTGTGGTGTAGGAGAAGACTCTTGAGAGTCCCTTGGACTGCAAGGAGATCCAACCAGTCCATTCTGAAGGAGATCAGCCCTGGGATTTCTTTGGAAGGAATGATGCTAAAGCTGAAACTCCAGTACTTTGGCCACCTCATGCGAAGAGTTGACTCATTGGAAAAGACTCTGATGCTGGGAGGGATTGGGGGCAGGAGGAGAAGGGGACGACAGAGGATGAGATGGCTGGATGGCATCACTGACTCGATGGATGTGAGTCTGAGTGAACTCCGGGAGTTGGTGATGGACAGGGAGGCCTGGCGTGCTGCGATGCATGGGGTTGAAGAGTTGGACACGACTGAGCGACTGAACTGAACTGAACTGAAACACTAACCAAAAGAAAATTAGTGTAGCTATATTAATATCAGACAATACAGGTTTTAGGGGAAGAAATATTTCTAGAGATTAAAAGAGACATTTCATAATGATAAAAGTGTCAATTAATGATCAAATAAAATAGTCGCAAGTTTGTAACACACTAAAGAATGTATAAGTAATTTATAAAAAATATAGCAAAATTTCATTATATATTAAGCAAAGTTGACAATTAAAAGAAGAAATGGATAAATCCACAATCATTATTGGAGATTTTAGCACTTCTTTCATTAGCTGATAGAAGTGAAAGTGGCTTTCTGCCTGTGGACGCCTCCGAGAAAGCATCGTTGAAGTCTTCCCCGCCTCCACTGCCATCATGTCTAAATCAGAGTCTCCCAAAGAGCCCGAACAGCTGGGAAAGCTCTTCATCGGAGGATTGAGCTTTGAAACAACCGATGAGAGTCTGAGGAGCCATTTTGAGCAATGGGGAACGTTCACAGACTGTGTGGTAAAGAGGGATCCAAACACCAAGCGCTCCAGAGGCTTCGGGATTGTCACATACGCCACGGTGGAGGAGGTGGATGCGGCCATGAATGCAAGGACACACAAGGTGGACAGAAGAGTTGTGGAACCAAAGAGGGCCGTCTCAGGAGAAGATTCTCAAAGACCTGGTGCCCACTTAACTGTGAAAAAGATTTTTGTTGGTGGCATTAAAGAAGACACTGAAGAACATCACCTGAGAGATTATTTTGAACAGTACGGGAAAATTGAAGTAATTGAAATCATGACTGACCGAGGCAGTGGCAAAAAGAGAGGCTTTGCTTTTGTAACCTTTGATGACCATGACTCCATAGACAAGATTGTCGTTCAGAAATACCACACTGTGAATGGCCACAACTGTGAAGTGAGAAAAGCCCTGTCTAAGCAAGAGATGGCTAGTGCTTCATCCAGCCAGAGAGGTCGAAGTGGTTCTGGAAACTTTGGTGGCGGTGGTGGAGGGTTTTTGGTGGGAATGACAACTTTGGTCGTGGAGGAAACTTCAGTGGTCGAGGTGGCTTTGGTGGCAGCTGTGGTGGTGGCAGATATGGTGGCAGTGGGGATGGATATAATGGATTTGGTAATGACGGAAGCAATTTTGGAGGTGGCAGAAGCTACAATGATTTTGGCAATTACAACAATCAATCTTCAAATTTTGGACCCATGAAAGGAGGAAACTTTGGAGGCAGAAGTTCTGGCCCCTATGGTGGTGGAGGCCAATACTTTGCCAAACCACGAAACCAAGGTGGCTATGGTGGCTCCAGCAGCAGCAGTAGCTATGGCAGTGGCAGAAGGTTTTAATTACTGCCAGGAAACAAAGCTTAGCAGGAGAGGAGAGCCAGAGAAGTGACAGGGAAGCTACAGGTTACAACAGATTTGTGAACTCAGCCAAGCACAGTGGTGGCAGGGCCTAGCTGCTATAAAGAAGACATGTTTTAGACAATACTCATGTGTATGGGCAAAAAACTCCAGGACTGTACTTGTGACTAATTGTATAACAGGTTATTTTAGTTTCTGTTCTGTGGAAAGTGTAAAGCATTCCAACAAAGGGTTTTAATGTAGATTTTTTTTTTTGCACCCATGCTGTTGATTGCTAAATGTAATAGTCTGATCATGACGCTGAATAAATGTCTTTTTTTTTTTTTTAATGTGCTGTGTAAAGTTAGTCTACTCTGAAGCCATTTTGGTAAACTACCCCAACAGTGTGAAGTTAGAATTCCTTCAGGGTGATGCCAGGTTCCACTTGAAATTTATTTACAACCTGCTTGGTGGAGAAGCTGTTGTCTTCAGAATCTTGGTGTAGTTGAACTGACAGTTACTGTGTTGTGACCTGGAGTTCACCATTAAAAGGGTCACCCATGCAAAGTCATGGAGTTTTTTAAATTTTTTTTGGTTATTAATGATTGTTGGCATATCCTATGCAATATATCTAAATTGAATTATGGTACTAGATAAAGTTATAGATGGGAATGAAGCTTGTGTACCATCCATTATCATGTGTAATCAATAAAAGATTTAATATCCTCTTGAAAAAAAAAAAGAAGTGAAAGTGAAGTCGCTCAGTTGTGTCTGACCCTTTGTGACCCCATGGACTGTAGCCTACCAGGCTCCTCCATCCATGGGATTCTCCAGGCAAGAATACTGGAGGGGTTGCCATTTCCTTCTCTAGGGGATCTTCCCGATCCAGGGATCAAACCCAGGTCTCTCGCATTGGAGGCAGACGCTTTAACCTCTGAGCCACCAGGGAAGCCTCAAAAAAGATGCAGAAAAAGGGAAAAGACTTGAATAACACAAGTAATCAAATTAACCTAATTGACATACATAGAATTTACAATGAACAATGACCTTATACTGTTGTTTTCAAAAGTATATGAATATTTATCAAAATGGGCCATATGTTAGGCCGTAAGGTGAAAGTGAAAATCGCTCAGTAGTATCTGACTCTTCGTGACCCCATGGACCATACAGTCCATGGAATTCTCCAGGCCATAATACTGGAGTGGGTAGTCTTTCCCTACTCCAGGGGAATCTTCCCCACCCAGGGATTGAACCCAGGTCTCCCGCATTGCAGGCAGATTCTGTACCAGCTGAGCCACAAGAGAAGCCCAAGAATACTGGAGTGGGTAGCCTATCCCTTCTCCAGTGGATCTTCCTGACCCAGGAATAGAACCAGGGTCTCCTACACTGCAGCAGATTCTTTACCAACTGAGCTATGAGGGAAGCCTGGGCCATAAAGCAAGTCTCAAAAATTTTCAAAGGACTGAAATCATACAAACTATGTTCTCCAACTACAAAGGAATCAAACTAGAAACCAATAACAGGAAGAAGACTAGAAAATCTCCAAATGTTTGGAAATTAAGGGATACATTTTTAAATAGATTTGTAAGTCTAAGAAAAAATTGCAATGAAATTAGAAAATATTTTAAGATAAATGATAATGAAAATATGACATATTAAAACATTTTTGATGCAAGGCTTACAGGGAAATTTATAGCTTTAAATGTATATATCTGAGAAGAAAGACTGAAAATCCACATGATCTAAGCTTCCATCTTAAGGAGCTAGAAAAAGAACAGCAAATTAAACCCAAAGGAAATGGAAGGCTACAATAAAGATAAGTGTAGAAATCTTTGAAATAGAAAATACATATGCAATAAAGAAAGTCTACCAATTCTAAAATGGACTCGAGGTGCTTATCTTTGTTTCTTAGTTAAGGTTTGTTTTAGTTCTTTTTCAATCTGTTTACCTTTTATTTCCTTTTCTTATCTGATTGCACTAGCTAGGCCCTTCAGTATGTTATTGAATAGCAGTGATGACAGAGGACTTCTTGCCTTTTTCCAACCTTAAAGGTAAGTATATAGTTTCTCACGATTAAGTGGAATGTTATTTATTTATTTATCCATGCAGTTAGCAGGATCTTAGTTCCCTAACCACTGGACCACCAGGGGATTCCCAAGTGGATGTTATTTGTAGGTTTTTTTGTAGATTTTTTAAAATCAAGTTGAGGAAGTTCCTCTCTATTCTTAATTTGTTAAGAATTTTCATCTTGAATGAGTGTTGGATTTTGTTAAATGCTTTTTTCTGCATCAATTGATACGATCATCTGATTTTTATTCTTTAGCCTGTTGATGTGGTGGATTACATTGACTGATATTTTAAATACTGAATCAGCCTTGCATATCTGGAAAAAATACAATTCAGTTGTGGTACATAGTTCTTTTTATACATTGTTAGATTTGATCTGCTAATATTTTGTTGAGGATTTCTACATCTGTATCCAGGAAAGATACTGGTCTGTAGTTTGCTTTTTTGTTATTTTTTGTCTTTTTCCAGTTCTTTGTTATTTTTTATTTCTTTTTTTCTGTAGTTTTCTTTTTTGAAATGTCTTTTTCTGGTTTGGGTGTTTGGGTAATGCTCGCCTCATAGAGCAAGTTAGAAGGCAAAGATTACTTTCTAAAAGTTTCCTTGTGATATGGATGGTGGTGATGATTGTGCAACATTATAAATATATTTAACATCACTGAATTTACACTCAAGAATAGTTAAGATAGCAAGTTTTATGTTATGTATATTTTACCACAATAAAAAGAAAAGTATTTTTTGAGTCTTCTTGAGCATTGATTGTACTAAGAAGTAGTCTATGTGAGATCTGGAGAGCCTTAGTTGAAAGATCCAGAAAGCTCTAGTAGAAAAGGAGAGGGAAGCCAGGAAAGATGCTAGAACCAAGGATTATAGGGAGCAACTCTGGTTGCTGAAGGTTAAATACACAGTTCAGTTCAGTTCAGTTGCTCAGTCATGTCTGACTCTTTGTGACTCCATGGACCACAGCACACCAGGCCTCCCTGTCCATTACCAACTCCCGGAGTTTACTCAAACTCATCTCCATCGAGTCAGTGATGCCATCCAACAATCTCATCCTCTGTCGTCCCCTTCTCCTCCTGCCCTCAATCTTTCCCAGCATCAGGGTCTTTTCAAATGAGTCAGTTCTTGGCATCAGGTGGCCAAATTATTGGAGTTTCAGCTTCAACATCAGTCCTTCCAATGAACACTCAAGACTGACCTCCTTTAGGATGGACTGGTTGGATCTCCTTGCAGTAATGAATATTAAATTCACAATGGAAGATAATATATTGGCCAAAAAAACACCTCACGGATGGTAAATGATGTAGAATTTGAGAAAAGGATGTCCGTGAGTCCTTTTCTTCTTCTAAACTAAGTGTACTCTTCCTTTAACTCATCTACATCTAGAGGGCCAAGGATTGGGGTGATGGTAAGTGGAACACTGCCACAACTACGTGAAAAGACAGCATTTTACATCCAGGGGTAGGAAATACGCCACATTAAAATCCTGTTAAGTTCCTATCATTTAAAGACACATTATTCTATCCAAGGTTGACAAAGCATACTTTTGTAATGTGGAGACAGAGATTGCTAATCAAGTTAATGGTGTAGGAAAAATTGTGTTGGAGGTAGAAATGGAGGAAGGAATGATTTGGACTTACTTAAAAAGAACAAACGCTTCAAGCCTCTTAACAATTATGGTCAAGCCTCATTAAGTTGAACTTCACCAGTTTGGCATTTGTGCCAAAACTTAGTGCTAGTACTGAATTTTACTTTCACTAAATACAATCTTTCTTGTAAAAAGAGTGTGTTAAAGGCTTTCCTCCTCTAATTCCTCAAAACACCATGAAATACAAAGTAGTTATGGTTTCACAGATTATTCTTATTTTACAAAACATCCTCTGCTTTGACACCATCAGTTATAATTCACCATGAAAACACTATTTTTAATATACAAACTTCTAAAGGCCCATTCTAGTTTTTGAAATGGTAAATGCGCAAAATGTCCATCTTAGGATTAAATTCTAAGCCCATTACTTCTTTCTCACCTTTAGACATCTACAGTCCAACTGCCTGCCAGGCACGACTGCCTCCATTTGAGCACCCCTGAAATTTCATTCTTTAAGCCATCAGTCCCCTCACCCAAATCTGTCCTGTTCCTATTATCCATGTCTATTTCCATGATCAAAATCTTGTTCAAGCCAGAAACCTTGACTCCTCCTTCTCTTTCATCCTTCACATCCATCCAGTCACCGAGATCTCTATTCATTGCACTTCCTGGCCACATTTTGACGCCATCCACTTCCTAATATCCCTGTTACCCATCCCATTCAGCCCCTCTCCCCTGGAAGACTACAACAATCTCCCGTTGATTTCCCCTTCTCCTCACTGCAGCTGAAACAGTCTTAAAAACCCTGCACTTCAAATCTTTTCAACAGTTGCCAAAATATCAAATCCTTATTTTGGCACCCGAGGCCCTCTCTTATAGAAACCGGTTTGTTCTCCATCATCACCTCACTTCATTTCCCTCTCCGCTCTCAAAACTCCAGCTGTACTGACTTCCTTTAGCTCCTCAAGCATTCGGGGAAGGGTGTGCCCGGCTGCTGATGGCCCTCACTTCCCCTTTGTTTAGCCTCTGTGTGTGTGTCCTTCAGGCCTCAGCTAAACTGTCCCTTTCTCAAGGGGGCTCTCCCTGAGCCCAATTAGACCAGCTTCTCTGTCCTGTTCTCCCATAGCACAATGTTCCTTCGCTTTCACAGCACATATCACGCTCATAATTAGTTATTCAAGTCCATCTTTCCTACTAGAAAGTAAGCTACACCCCTGCACTAAGCTTAATGCTTGGCACACAGTAATGTTAAAATGTTAGCTGCTCAGTCATGTCTGACTCATTGCAACCCCATAGATTGTAGCCCACCCACCAGGATCTCTGTCCATGGAATTCTCCAGGCAACAATACTGGAGTGGGTTGCCATTCCCTTCTCCAGGGGATCTTCCTGACCCAGGGATGGAACCTGGGTCTCCTGCATTATAGGCAGATTCTTTACTGTCTAAGCCACTAGGGAAGCAGTAAGCTCTCCTTAAAATTTTGATAAATATATTAAATTCCATTCATTTATATTAAGTATTGTATTTTACATGTTATATGTTATTAATATTAATATTTTAAGTAAATTAAATATATTAGAGAATAATGTCATTAAAGAAGAAATGTCTTAAAGAATAAACATTCACATATATGCTGCTTAACAATATGGACTCTGGGATCTGTCTGCTGGGTTCATACCCCAACTTCCCTACTTACTAGCAAGGAGACAAATTATTTAGACTTTTTGCATCTTTCTAAGTGAATACAGCAATGCTATCTGCTCCTCATAACTTGGGTCAGTTATGGGGACTAAATAAATTAGTATGTGTAAATCACTTAGGACATTGTCTGGCACACAGTAAGCACTCAACAAATATTAGGTATTATTATTATCTCTTTTGCCTGCCCCAGCAATCCTAGGAAAAATTATAGTCAGTAAATTAAGGTATATATACAGTAAGAGTCTCCAGAGTTTGAGGATGTGCTGAGGAAAACATCATTGTCTTGAAGTGGAACTATCAAAAGTCAACATAAAAAAACATAAATTCAGCCCTCAACTTGAGTAGTCCTTCCTTCAGCTGCTACAGATAAAGCTTTGGGAACCATCCAAATGAATCAAGGGAGCATCTTCAGGTCCAGATTAAATGAGATAATGAACATTAGGAGCACTTAGAAAATTGTAAAGTATGATATAAATGTTTGTGGCTGTAATGACTGTTATTAGTAGTACAGTAATTCTATTACCCAGTCAATAGTACATATTGTAACCTGACTGTCTGAAGCAACACAATTGCTTGTAATCACAAGGACCTATTAGCCGAGCAGAGGAATTGAAGTGGGAAGGAAGAAATAGGTGATATCTATCCAGCACAATCCAATTAAGAGAGATACTTGTGTGAGGCAAGGGAGGTAAAACTCATGGAATAAATTTCTTCTCCTACTTTGCAAATATTTTCGTCCTAATAGTCCACACTCATCAAGCAAATATTTTGCCTTTGACCAGTTTTGCAGGAACCAGGAAAAAGAATAAACTGGATATTAATCACTTTAAGGAATAAATGTATGCATTGTTTCTCAGCCGTTGAGTACTTACTGAGCTGCTAGAGTAGGGCAGGCCCCATACAGTGGTGTTAGCGGTAGGTAGCTCCTGCCTCCTTGTTACAGTCCAGAAAAGACAGGAAGGAAATCACATAAACAATACATAACTGCATCTTGTGCTAAGTGCTATCTTAGACTAGATAATTAAGGCTTAATTCCGACACTTTAAGTGAACCTAGGAATTAACCAGACAATGGAATGAGGGTAAGCTATCAGGCTGAAGGAAGTAAAGGGTTTGGTGTGTTCGGGACTCTGAAAGGCCAATACAGATTGGAAGTATCAAGGAAGAGAAGGGCCATATGTCTGGAGAGGTAGGCAGGAGCCAGATCACAAGGGCCTCGGAGGCCACTCAGGGGCAGCTTGGATTTGAGTACAAAATACGAAGATAATGTTAGACATGGTGACATTTGTCCTTTCAAATGACCCTTTTGGTTGCTATGTAAAGAATGGATTGGAGTGGGCCTGAAAGTGGAAACGGAGAAACCAGGTAGGAGAAATGTGCAATCACTCAGTCAAGAGACAATACTCACATGGATGAGAATATTGGCAGCAGACAGAAAGAGACAGAAGTACAATATATTTAGGAGACAGGGTTACGAGGGCTTGGAGATAGAGTGGATGTAGGGGAAGAACCTGAAGAATTCTGGCTTGAGTAATCGGGTTGAAGAGTTATAGTGTGTTAGTCGCTCAGTCACGTCCAACTCTTTGTGACCCCATGGACTGTAGGCTGCCAGGCTTCCCTGTCCATGGAATTCTCCAGGCAAGGATACTGGAGTGGGTTGCCATTCCCTTCTCCAGGGGATCTTCCCAACCCAGGGATCAAACACAGGTCTCCAGCATTGCAGGCAGATTCTTTACCATCTAAACCACAAGGGAAGCTTGAAGAGTTGCCATCCATTCACTAAAATGAGCAAAGATTAGATGTGGCTCTGGGTCAGAACATAGATGTTAGGGAGTGAAGAAGAGTTTGGTTTGAGTATGTTAAGTTTGAAAAGGACGTGAAATTTCCCAGGGGAAGTAAGTGTCACGTGACAATTTTAATGTATGGTAAGGAGTCTTAGTAGAGAGACCCAGTTTTCTGGACATTTGAGGGTCAGTGGTATATAAAAAGCATCTAAAACCTTGGGATTAGAAAGTTCACCTAGGGAAAAAATGTAGACAAGCCACGAGAATCTCCAGAGTCAGATTCTTACAATCTGTCAACTCTGGGTAGGTTAATAAGATCAGGTTTCTGAACCTAAAGGACTTGATAATCATCTCTACATCCATGGTGACCCCAGTCAGCTACCTAGCCAAAACAAGCAGCAGACCATTCCATCCTCTTCTAAAATACAACTGATATTATTATCCCTGTTTTACAAAGGGCACAATGAGGCTATATGAATTTAAGTGATCTGGTTAAAACTGCAGAATCAGTAAGTTACAGATAGGATTGAAGCTGAATTCAGGTCATTATCATCGCAGTTCAGAACTCTTTCCATCCTTCTAAAAGCTTTCCCTGCAATTAATTATCCAAAGCTTGTGAAGAAACACAAAAGTTTGTTATGCTGGTGGGAAGATCATAGAACAAAGAAAGCTGTTAGGCAAAGTTAAGTTCTAAACCTGAGGGAAGAAGAGATCACCATGAACTCAGGGAGTTAATGTAGAGTCTAGTGTGGACTGTGAAGGTTAAGGAGGAATTAGGATGAGGGAAAGTGAAAGTCGCTCAGTCGTGTCCGACTCTTTGTAACCCCATAGACTATACAGTCCATGGAATTCTCCAGGCCAGAATACTGGAGTGGGTAGCCTTTCCCTTCTCCAGGGGATCTTCCCAACCCAGGGATCAAACCCAGGTCACCTGCATTACAGGCACATTCTTTACCAGCTGAGCTACAAGGGAAGCCCAGGATGAAGAAAAGAGAGGGGAAAAACTCTCAGACTTAAGGACATGATGAACCAAGATGCGGAGCACACCAGGGTATAGAAAAGAACTGATGGCAAATGGGCTTCCGTTTCACATGTCAACTCTAATAGACTGATTGTGGCTCAGCGCAGGGGGATTAGCAAGATCTGTCAAGGGCAGGAGGTAAGGAAGTGGGGGTGGGGCTCCCCGGTTACCTCTCTCATGTGTGTGACTGAAAAAAAACATACTTGGATAACTGAAGTAAGGTCAGATTATTTCTACCTGGAAAGCCAGGCAGAAAATGTTGAACTTAGTTTAGTAGTTCAAATAGGAGCCTTTATAAATTTTTGAAGAGGCAAGAAATACCAGGAAATCTTTAGGAAATGCATGTGCTGTTGCTGGTGGTATGTTACACAGGACTGAAAGGGCTGAACTCCCAGAGGAAAACTAGGGAGCTGTTAGCCCAAGGTAAACCAGTGACTTTTCAAACTTTCCTTAGCAGGAAATCCCTTCTAAATATGAAATCGTATGTGAAATTCCAACACATAAAGCAAAAATAAAAATTAAAAAGTGGTTCTTTTATTAGGAGAATATTTTATGGCTTTGAACATATAATATGTTTATAATAATGTCAAAGCAAAGATAAAGGAAGTTGATTAAATAAAGCCAAAAATTTTAACTCTGGGATGAGAAGATAGTTACATCTTATATTAGGTTTAGCACTCAACTGTCCAATTCATTTCTGAATTTTATTTTGGTTTTATGTAGCAAGAAAATCCTCATACAATGATTCACAGAGATAAATACTTACATATGGTAATTTTTGTTTATTTTGTATTTTGCAGTTGGCCTGCAATCACAAGTGTTAGTCACTCAGTCATGTCCAACTCTTTGCCACCCCACCCACTTGGAGCCCACCAGGCTCCTCTGTCCATGAAATTTTCCAGGCAAGAATGCTGGAGTGGGTTGCCATTTCCTTCTCCAGGGGATCTTCCCAACCCAGGTTGGGGTCAGAATGGAACCAGGGATGGAACCAGGGCCTCCTGCATTGCAGGCAGATTGTTCAGTTTTTGAGCCATCAGAGAAGCCCATCACAAACCATCACAAGGCACTCTTCAATTAAACTAATCCACAAAGAGTGGCAGAAATTTTTTTTTTTTTCCCTTAACAAAAATATGAATGGCCAGAAGCCTCCAGGGAATATAACTGTGCAGACACCTGTAGTGTGAGATTTTCATGCTGGGCCATGGTGTAGGTTGTCTGCTAAAGCACAGTGAAGAGCAAGCGCAGGAAAGATGAGCAAGCCTAGAAAGATGCTCTGGAGTCCAGCCAGGCACTTAATCTAATGCGGTGCGCCTGCGCGGGGCCCTGGCTACAGTTGCAGTTTTACACGAGCGGATGTGCCCACTCCCTAGTGAAAAAAGAGCAGTGTACAATTTCAGCTTTCCCAACATCAAAAACGTTAGGTTTTGTGTCTGTGTTCGAATCTGCTGACATCACAATTCTTTGTTTTACTTGAATTGCCCCCAAGAAGAGAAACTAAGGCAGGCAAGGGGAGAAGAGGAGAAAGTTCCAGGTCTGAGATTTCTTTTCAGCTGTAGAAGAGCTTTTGTAATTTATTTAGTAATAGGCTTGGATTAAGCCCCAAGGATTAACATAGATCATTCACAAACCAAGTGAGCAAATTTCATTTTGTAACACATATTGCGTATTACATGCCTAATGGTTGAAGGAATGTGGCATTTAACAGAAGTTTTTTAAAGTGCTAATAATTCCCTTCCTTAGATTAAAGAAGGCTGATGTGGATCATTTATATTCCAGAAATTTCAGGACCCTAAGGAGCAAAGAGACTGTGGGGAATAAGGCTTCATTTACTTTAAACATATTTAGGGCCTCTCTTTTAATATTGTCAGATGTTTATTTGGTAGTTTTTTTTTGTTTTGTCTTGGACAGGAAAGAAACCTTAGGAGTAGAACAAAACTATTTACACTGACTAGGATATCAAACTGATACTCTATTTTTTAGTTACAAAATTAAAATTTTAGTTTTCCTTGAGTTTAAATTAGTGATCTTGTTATGCAAATTAAAATTATTCTCTCACTTTTCTTTGATTAATATTTGGTTTGCTCACACTAAGAAACTAAATTAGGTTAAATAATCAGTACAAGCTTGGATAATTAAATCCCCTTAAACATTTTAAACTGCATTTATAAATTTAATAGAGCCAATTTTTATTATAAACATTTCAAAAAGCCTGCAGAGCAAATTTATAACCTTATGAGTGCTTCCCCAAATACTTAAATAACCCTTATTAATTGAATGCATTAAATGCATAAATATGGCAAATTAAATTCTCTGAGGCATTTTACTTACTTGGAAAAAAGAATGTTAATACTGAAAGGAATGAGGAAATTGGAAAGAGAAGGTGGTGTGATAAAAGCATGCCAATGCAAGGCCTTAAAAGATGTGCCATAAAAAATTCTTACTAAGTGGGAATTCCCTGGCAGTCCAGTGGTTCAGAGTCTGTGCTTTTACTGACTAGGTCTCAGGTTCAGTCTCTGGATGGGGAACTAAGATCTTACAATCTGTGTAGCACGGCCAGAAAAAAAGAAAATGAAATTGGTATTAAGAGGTTTGGGACTGAGGTTCCCTGAAATTAGACTCACAGGAGTCCTTCAACATACACATGCCTAAGCTCCAGCACAGACCTACTCAATCTCAAATACTGCAAATATTTTGAAAAGGCTCCCTGATTCCTGAGCCTGCCCAAGTCTCCCCAAATTTCCCTCTCCCTCACTCCAGTCCCATAATCTCACATCTTGCATCCTTAACCTGCTTGTGCATCACAGGTTGGAGCTCAGGGAAAAGCTCCTTCAAGAAATGTTGATTTGATATTAATATTATCACCTTGATCGCATCTACCTTGTAAGCAACTCCCATGGAGCAAATGCTTAGAGAGTAGAGCACCGAGGCTTGGGAGGACACCCAGATCAAAGAGACAGAAGGAAGAGAAGCCTAACGAGGCCATGAAGTTTATCGTTTGCACTCTGCACATCAAATCCGGGTTTCTATACCCCTCCTCCTCTACATATGTATGTATATATTTATTATCAATGCCTTGGAATAGAAATCAGATGCTAAAAATCTATATTTGAATTCTGACAAGGATATAGACCAATGGCCTAATGTATGTATGGCTTCATGACAGGGTTCAGGTAAAGATTTTTTCAAAAAAGCACTCAAATTTTTTGCCTTGAATGACAAAAACATTCAATGAATCTTTTTTTCCCCTCCCTCCCTCCTTCCCTTCCTTTTTTCCTTTCTTCTTTCTTCCCATAATTCCTACCTCCATCCCTCCCTTTCTTTCTTTCACAGGAGCTACTGCATGCCCAGCATCGAATGAGGCACTGTGGAGGTTGTACAAGAAATTCTTGTGCCTTGGCCTTTCCTCCAGACGGTATAATTTAGCTGAAGAGATGAACTAACCCAAATAAAACAATGAGAAAAGCATAAGACCATGGTGCAATGAAATATTAGGTAGAATGTAACAATAAGTAACAATAAATGAGATGGGAGGTCTCTGCACATGGTAGGAAAAGGCAGTTTGGGGTCTTGCGAGATGCAAAGACATCAGCTGATTCTCACAGACTGAGTAGGATGGATGTACAGCCCATACCAGGCGCAGAGGCCCCCGGACACCAGGCAAGGAAAGGCCCATTAGAGAAACACTGAAAACTCTGAGGAAGCTGACCACATTTTCCATAAAAATATCAGGACACATGGTTCGACACATGGTCTGACAACAGGAAAGAATATTTTTAATTGGGGCTGTACCAGAAAATCTAGAACATATGGTTACTCTATTTATGGGCCAAGAAAAACCTAATACAAGAGAGGGCTGAACTCACCAACCCTAGGTAGACGAGACACAGCCACACATCTGAGAGGCCGCTAGACTGTTTCCCGTCATTGGAGTTTGTTTTTTTGTTAAGATTTCTGTTAACCTTTTCAAAGAAAAGGTCAACGGTTGAACAAGGAAAGATAAGAAACAGAAGACAGAATTTATATTCAGATTTCTTAAATCACATTCTTTAATTTTTTCTCAATTGCCTGAAATAATTTTTGTAGTAGACAGGGTATAAATAATGAATACAAAAATGTTTCTTCCTCCTGGGGTAATCAAATGCAATGTAAAGTTTCCTTTCTTGTAAGAAAAAGAGAACATCCGTACCTGGTGTAGTTCCAGGCTTGTGATCAGAGCCTCCATTCATGTTTTTTAAATATATTTTAAATTATCAGGATTGTTATATGTAATTTTGCCTTCTAAGTCCTTGATGTCTCTCTGTTTTTCTCACTGTTTTAGTAGCTTGCTGTCTGAAATAAAGTACAGGCCAGAAGCTTCCTTACCCAGTTTTGTGATTTAATAATCTTAGCAATTATTGGAAAAGAAACAGTTTTAAAGGCTTTAACTCAAGTCTTGGCAGGTTCAAACATCTTCCCTTTCACCTTTCAACCCATCCCGGAGCTCAGAAATCACTTGCCAACTCATTCTCAACATTATCAAGGAATTGCACATTTCTTTCCTTCTGTGGTCAGTAAATACATTGACCAAGATGCTGTGGTAATCACTGCTGAAGCAAACAACAAAGCCACACATTTGAACAACTGGCTTCCTCTGCTTCTAAAAAAATTCTTAAATGCAACTTAAAATATGTGTGTTTCCGCTGAAAGCATGAAGACATGTTTTTAATGAGATTTCCTGAATACTAGACTTGTCAATAGTTTTCTTCCACTTCCCAGTTTTTTCAGGCCTCAAAAAACATAGGTACATTTAAAGGCAGAGCTTGATTTTCGTTAACTAGAATCGCTAAGAAAGAGGAAACACCTTAAGGCACACAACAGAAAGGGAATGTTTTGCAACCATTAAAATAAAAAAAAAACTGCGTTCCACCTTAAGAAGGAATGAACTTCTGACATAGGCTACAGCATGGATGAACCTTGAAGAGATTATGCTAAGTGAGATAACTCAGACACAAAAAGACAAATACCGCATGAATCCTCGTAATACAATGGGCGACCTCAAACTCACAGAGAATGAAAGTAGGGTGGTGGTTGCTAGGTGCTGGCGTGAGAAGCGAATGAGGCACTATTGTTTAATAGGTGCAGAGTTTCAGTTCTGGAAGATGAGGAGAATTCTGGAGATGAATAGTGCTAATGGTTGCACAACAGTGTGGATGTATTTAATGCCACTGATCCACACACTTTAAAATGGCTAAAATGGTAAATTGTATGTTATGTACATTTTCCCAATTTTTTTAAAAAATAAAAAATGTAATTATGGATAAATCAAATCTACCTGAATTAAAACCCCTCTGTCCCAATTCCCAAACCTAGGTCCAAAGCTAACAGGTGAATTACCCATGGCTTTTGGAGAATTTAGTCGAATCCTAAATAGTCAATAAATGATAACGAGAAATGGAAAAGATAAAAATTGTTTGTTACACAAAAAAGTGTTATAAAGAATACTGTCAGGACCACAAAGAAGAAGGGCTCACTTCTACCCAGAATGGGACATTTTGCTTATTTTTTCCTTTGTATATTTTGCGATACATTTAGACTCTTTAATTTCACTGGTATAATGTGTACATAATTGGGCAACAGAGAAAGAGAAAACAAGTTCTCAGGGTCTTTCCTGGTGGCTCAGTGGTGAAGAATCAGCCTGCCAATGCAGGAGATCCGGGTTCAATCCCTGATCGGGGAGGATCCCACATGCCACAGAGAGACTAAGCCCAGGCACCACAACTACTGAGCCTGTGCTCTAGACGCGAGGAGCCACAACTACTGAAGCCTGCCCGCCCTAGAGCCCCTGCTCCACTGCAGTGAGAAGCCGGAGCTAGAGAGTCGCCCCCACTGCCACAACTGGAGAAAGCCTGCAGGCAGCAACAAAACCCAGCACAGCCAAAAACAAATAATTAATACAATTATTATTATTTTTAAAAAGGTCTCAGAAGATACTTGAGGGTTTCCCTGGTGGTCCGGTGGTTAAGAATCTGCTTGCCAATGCAGAAGACATGGGTTCGATCCCTGGTCGGGGAAGATCCTACATGCTACTAGGCAACTAAGCCTGTGCCCCACAGCTACTAAGCTCAAGCTCTAGAGCCTGAGTGCCCCAACTACTGAAGCCCATGCTCTGCACAAGAGAAGCCATCTCAGTGAGAAGCCCACGCACCAAAATGAACAGTAGCCCCTGCTCGCAGCAACTAAAGAAAACCCATGTGCAGCCAAAAATAATAAATTTGTTTTAAAAAAGAAGGTACTTGATAATATAAAAATACAAGAGGATAGAAAACCCTTTAGACATGTCTGACTTTTTGCTACCCCGTGGACTGTACCAAGCTCCTCTGTGGGATTTCCCAGGCAAGAATACTGGAGTGGGTTGCTATTTCCTCCTCCAGCGACCTTTCCAGCCCCAGGACCAAACCCATGGCTCCTGCCACATTTCCTGCATTGCAGGCAGATTCTTCACTGCCGAGCCACCAGGAAGGGCCATTTAAATGCTATATGTTAACTATAAGAAGACCGGGTATAAAGGCTAGGTTACAAAGTGGAGAAGAGAAAACTGTGATTAGGAGGAAAAAGTGATAAAATGGCCATAGTAGGCAGTGTTACTTACTGTGTTTGACAGGATAAACCACAAAAGAATTGAAGGATATGCACTTTATTGTTAAGGATTCTACAATCTAACAGAGAGACAAAAGGCACAAATAAGAAAGAAACACATTTTTAAAGCAGTGATTCAGAAGGGCAACATAACATAATGTAAAAGATATGTAAGTATTAATCAGGGATCAGGCAGAGGAATACAAACAATAAGATCCCAGACATTTGGGGTCCAATTTGGAAATAAAGGAGGGATAATACAGATGAAAAGGAAAAGGAGTGTTGCAAACTGGAAAGAACAACAGAGCCCTAGAGATTAGAGCCAACTAAGCCCCCTAAACCTGCACAAGAATTTCCAGAGGAAGCAAGTTAGTCCTACACGGTGACTATCCACAGATGACTTGGAGGAATTCAGGGGACTGAGAAGTACTTGAAGATTCCTGGAAAGGCATCTAAGAGTACACTTCCAAAGTTGTTCAGATTTTAATGCTGTAGTCCTAGAAAGGGGAATCACTGCAGTCGTGTGGATTCAGCTAGCCAAAGGCTGACCTGGAAATAGGTCAAGTGGTGGCTCAGACGGTAAAGCGTCTGTTTACAATGTGGGAGACTTGGGTTCAATCCCTGGGTCGGGAAGATTCCCTGGAGAAGGAAACAGCAACCCACTCCAGTATTCTTAGCTAGAAAATCCCATGGACGGAGGAGCTTGGTGCAGGCTACTGTCCATGGGGTCGCAAAGAGTCGGACATGACTGAGCGACTTCACTTACTTTATTAAAATGTAACCGTCAGCAAGGTTCAAAGTTGTCACAGACCACTCACTCTTGAGTCCAAGTCGAATCTTGAGTAACAGACTTGGGCTAAGTCTGGACTCAGTGTAGGAAAGAGATCCCATCAAATGGAAAGTCTGCTCTGCAAAGTCTAATCATAGCAGCTCTTACAGATTGCGCGTGTCACTGGGCACGGGATATTACTCCAAGGGCTCTCCAAGGGCTCACTCATTTCATCTTCATGGTCCTCTTGTGGGTAGGAAGTGGTGCCGCTGCCCCTAGAGCCCAGGCCCTTAAGCCCTTGGCTACACCAACCTTCTCCTGCTTTTCAAATGATTATGTGAAATTGTGTCTGTTCTTGGACTGGAAGAGCCATGAGGTGTATACATGAATGCAATCTAAAAAATAATATTGCAGCTGTGAGCTGCACAACCTCAAGAATCTGTTATATATTTGGGACTTCCCTGGTGGTCCTGTGGCTAAGACTCTGAGCTCCTGATGCAAGGGGCCTGGGTTCCTCCGCTAGCCAGGGATCCAGATCCCACATGCCACAAGAAAGAATTCGCATGCCAGAACCTAAAGATCCCAGATTGAAGATCCCTGTGCTACAACTAAGACCTGGCACAGCCAAATAAATAAATATTAGAAGAAGAAGAAGAATTTGCTGTATTTTTAATGAACTAAAAATGAATGTAATAAATTTACTTTTAGCCTGGCCACATGCCATGAAGGCTTTAAGACCACAAGAAACATAGGTTTATGAGAAGTAGACTGTGAATTAGGCAGACTCTATATATGATACCATAAAAAATGTTCTGAATTTTGAAAATTACTGAAAATGAGTCACAGAAAAGTTATTAGACTGGAAAGAGTTTATTCCCCAGACCTCTAAAGCTTACAGCTTTAGAGATTTAGAACTAGTCAAGCCCTTCTTGGGAGTTATGACATATGCTCATCTGGGAATTCATCAGGTATCAATTCATAACCCAATCTGGTCCCTGAAAGATAATGAATGACTTTGTAATATAAGGCATCAAAGAATAAATATTCATTTTCTGACACTCTGAAGATAAATTTAAAATGTCAGTTGCATTTCATCCTCACTAGATGAAAATTTGTTTCATTCCTATCAATCTGTTAAATAAAGAAGCTCCAAAACATACAAACACACTGAAAAAGAAGAAGACTGAAGGCTGCAAGTGTTGTAATAGAGTAAACACACTTTCCCTAGGAATGACCAGTGCTTGGAGTGCGATGATAGTGTCTAGCCTATGGTCTCAGATTTTCCAGTTCTTCTTCCCGATGCAATTGCTTGTTTTATTGTCATTTGTTATGGACTGACTTCTGTCTCCCCTAAATTCATACGCTGATGTCCTAAACCCAGTACAGGTGATCCCTCAGAGGGTGATGATATTTGGAGATAGGGTCATTTTTTTTTTCTTAGTCAAAAGGCCGAGAAGCAATGGAGATAGCATCTTGAAAGAGGTAATTAAATTGAAATGAGGTCATGAGGGTGGACCTTAATCCAATATGACTTGTAAGAAGAGGAATTTTGGACACAGTCACACTCAGTTGGAAGATATAAACACAGAGGGAGAAGATGATTATCTTATCAGCTAAGGAGGGAGACCTTGGAAGAAACTAACCCTCCAACATCTCGATCTTGGCCTCCAGAATTGTGTAATAAAAACTTGCGTTCTTTTAAGCCACCCAGTCTGTGGTCCTTTGTTCTGGCAACCCTGGCAAACTACTGCACTATGCCTTCTACCAGATTGTAAGCTTCTCGAGGGCCAGCCTGTGTCTGGATGTCTTCTCTATCCTTATATGCCCGGCACACATCATGAGCCTGGTGAAGAGTAGGTGCTTAATAAATATTATTGAATGAATAGCTGACTGCCACTGGATGTCTTGGTCCATTTTACTGGAGTACAGGTATGTAACCATTACCAAAAATGATCAAGGGTAACTTTCTCTCTTTATTAAAAAATAACTTTGGGACTTCCCTCCCTGGTGGTCCAGCGGTTAAGAATCTGCCTTCCAGTGCAGGGGACAGGGGTTCAATCCTTGGTGGGGGCAGTAAGATCACACATGCTGTGGGGCAACCAAGCCCATGCCATACAAAGAACAGTCCACCCACCACGTGGATGACCTAGCACAGCACCCCCCCCCACAAAAAACTATATGGCTTGCAAAATGAGTACATTAATTAAAATAAGTTTAAAAATAACTTCATATTCTGATTGAAAATGCTGATCATTGTGAAAAACAGAGAGCAGTATTAAAAAAATAGAAAATCATTTAAAACCCTGCCACTTAGAGATAACCACTTTATGTTTTGACACTTTCCAGTCCTTTTTTTATTATATATGTATACATAGATCAGCCCTGGGATTTCTTTGGAAGGAATGATGCTAAAGCTGAAACTCCAGTACTTTGGCCACCTCATGAGAAGAGTTGACTCATTGGAAAAGACTCTGATGCTGGGAGGGATTGGGGGAAAGAGGAGAAGGGGACGACAGAGGATGAGATGGCTGGATGGCATCACTGACTAGATGGACGTGAGTCTGAGTGAACTCCGGGAGTTGGTGATGGACAGGGAGGCCTGGCGTGCTGCGATTCATGGGGTCGCAAAGAGTCAGACACAACTGAGCGACTGATCTGATCTGATGTTTACATATTTCAATACAGTAAAATAATACTGTATCACTTACCATATGTTACATTTTCCCTACAGAGTTAAAAATTCTTCATAAACATTTTAAATGACCATAAAATATGTAATATCAGGTAAATTTTTTATAACTGAAATCCTCATTGTTAGACATTCAGGTGTTTCTAATTTCTTCTATCATAATTAGCACTGCAATGAATTTCTTTGTATGAAAATGCTCTTATCCACTATTCTGAAGTTTTTAAAGGATAATATCCTAGCACTGCAATTATTGATGCAAAAGATATGGCTGTTTGAGTCACTTGTTAAGGCTTTTGATCCATATTCTTCTATTTTTTTTTAAAAGATAAACCAATTTATACTCTCACAAGCAGTCAATGAGATTTCCCATCTCTTTACCCTAAAGTATGATTTTACAAATCTTATTAATGTGATAAGATAAAATGGCATCTGGGTGGCATTTAAATTTTCACCCTTTGAATATTAATAGAGCTTTCCATTTTCCTCTGTCATTTATAATTTTGCCTTTAGAATTGTCTGCATGCCTTTTCAAAGGGATTTTTCTGAGTGATTTTTAGGAAGTGGTCTTCTAGCCAAACTCCTACTGCATTATTGCCTGCCCTTCATCAGAGGCCTCTATTCTGAGTTAATTAGACCACACATTTTAGGTCCCAGAATCTTATCACTGGCTGCTACCCTGTAATGAAGTCTTTACAGTTCTGAATAGATGGACAAACTTGGCCAGTTATTCATCTCCTACTAACAAATTTTGATACAGCAAATACAAGTAGATATATTTAGTTATCTAAGTCTAAAATCAATTTTCATTGTAGAATGAAAAGGAAGTTCTCACTTTAAAATAATAATAATAATACAACCAAATTTTGTAAGGAAGGAAGATAGCACTCTCCCTCTAATACAGTTTTGGCATAAACGTGCCTATTTCTTGGGCTTCCCTGGTGGCTCAGATGGTAAAAATGTCTGCCTACAATGAGGGAGACCCGGGTTCGATCCCTGGATCAGGAAGATCCCCTGAAGAAGGAAATGGCAACCCCTTCCAGTACTCTTGCCTATTTCTTAGCTGCATTTATTAAATTTGGGACACAGAGGAAATTAAAAATACATACATTCTTCAACTGCTTCATTCGAAAATTCACATCCATGGTAAAACATAATCTTGCGCCTTGAAGAAATCTTAGAGGTCTTCTCATCAAATACCTTTCATCAAGGAAAACTTCAACAAAGAAGGTTTTAAGGTGGTGATTAGTGATAGAGTTGGGTTTTAGAGAGAGTAATAGACTAGGACAGTTGGAATTTGGAGGGATATTGGTAATACCAAACAGACTAGGGGAAGCCCCATTGAGCGGAGTGAAGTAAATACCATGCAGGGACTTTCCTGGTGGTCCAGTGGCTAAGACTTCATGCTCCCAATACAGGGGCCTGGGTTCGATCCCTGGTCCGGGAACTAGATCCCGCACAATGTAACTAAACAGCTCGAATGCTGCAATGAAGATAGAAGATCCCAGGTGCTGCAACTGAAGACCTGGTGCAGCCCAAAAAATAGATCAATATTTTTTAAAAACTGGGTTATTTAAAAAACAAAACCATGACCGTGCAACTTGGAATCCTTCACTCTGCTTCTCTTCCAAGTCCTCACTGGCTAATCCTTGCCCATCCTTGCCCTCCGTCCCACAGTCACAGCAGGAGCAGTGTCCCATGCTTTCCCCCCGCTGTTCCCCTCTTCATCCTCTCCCTTCACACCTCCGGATGTCACCTGTCTCTTCCCCTCTGTGTTGTCATCCTTCCCTGTCCATCTGTTCCTTAAACTAAAAATACATTCAACTTTCTTTTTCCTAAAAAAAAAGAAAAGTTTCATTCTAAGCTTTGTTAGCTAACATTACCTGGTGTGTCCCCTGTCCAAAGCCCCTGGAAATGTTCCCTGTGTTTCTCTTTTCCTGCAACTTTCTTCCCCCACACACATATATTAAGGTAGTTGCTGCTCAGACACTACCCCCACTTCTAATTAGGTGTGCATGTTCTTGAACTTCGTATAAACGGACTCATACAGCGTGTACTCTTTTGTGTCTGGCTTCTTTTGTGCCTTTATTCTTTTTTGTGTGGTAAAATATATATAACATTAAATGTACCATTCTGTTTTGAGTATACAGCTCAGTGGCACTAAGTCCGTTCACATTGTTGTGCAGTCATCACTACCATCCATACACAGACCTTTTTCATCTTTCCCAACTGAAACTGTATACCCAGTAAACAATAACTCCTCAGTCTCCCCTCCCCTCTAGCCCCAGGTAACTTCTATTCTACTTTCTGTCTCTATGAATTTGCCTATTGTAAGTACCTTATGTAAGTGGAATCGAGCACTATTTACCCTTTTGTGTCTGGTTTATTTCACTTAGTGCAATGTACAAAAGGCTTTCCTGGTGGCTCAGTTGGTAAAGAGTTTGCCCACAATGCAGGAGACCTGGGTTTGATCCCTGGGTCAGGAAGAGCCCCTGGAGAAGGAAATAGGAACCCACTCCAGTTTTCTTGCTGGAGAATTCCATGGACAGAGGAGCCTGGTGGGCTACAGTCCATGGGGTCACAAAGAGTCGGACACTAAGTTTCACTTTCACTTTCAATGTATTCAAGATTCATCCACACTGTAACAGAACTTCATTCCCTTTTATAATGATAATAGTCCATTGTGTGCGTATACCAAATTTTGATTACTGACTTTGTTTATCCAAAAGTGGACATTTAGCTTGTTTCCATTTTTTGGCTATTGTGAACAGTGGTGTACAAATAGCCATTTGAGTCCCTGCTTTCAATCCTTTTGAGTAGTGGCATTCATGGTCATGTTGTTATGGAGTACACCCTCATACCACTTGCCCCACAACAGGCCAATAAATTGAGAGATAAGTTGGGGTAAGGAATAACGATCTTATTTGGAAAACTGGTAGGCCAAGAAGATGGTAGACTTGTGTCCCAAAGAACCATCTTCCCTGAGTTAGGATTCAGGTTTCTTTTATATCAAAAGAGAACAGAGAAAAGTCCTGGTTCCAGCCAGACAAGAGAAGATGTGTTAATTTCTTCCTCCCTGGAGTCATTCATATGTGGGCCTGGTCAGGGTGTTTCCTGGGAGCTAAACAAAGTATTTTAGCTTAATGCTTATTACCTGGGATACAGGGTTCCCAGAGATGGGCCATTATGTATAATTTAAGCTTATAGGGCAACATCCCTTTAGTGATCAACTTGTAATAGAATGCAAAGGTCTTTGCTTTTACAATATGGTAATTCTATGTTTAACTTCCTGAAGAATTTCCAAACTGTTTTCCACACAGCTGCAACATTTTGCATCCCTACCAGCAGTGAATTTTCTCCACATTCTCACCAAGACTTATTTTTCTGTCTTTTTAAAAATAATAGCCATCCTATTGAGTGTGAACTGGTATCTCACTGTGGTTTTAATGTATGCATTTGTTCTTAAAATGCTCTCTGTCTTTGGTTCCTGCTTTCATATTGGTTCTTGGTTTACTTTTCCTGCTTCCTGGCTGACTTCTCCATCTTTCTCTGCCTCTTTAATTTGGTTTTTTTTTTTTTTTTTTACCAGACAGAAAAGTATTTTTTTCTTTAATTTTCATTATTATTTTTTTTTTACAGTAAGTCCTTGTTGGTTTTATGTTTTAAACAGCAGTGTGTATACATGTCAGTCCCAAATTCTCAGGCTATCCCTTCCCACCACCCTTTCCCCTAGTAAACATTAATTCCTTATCTAAGTCTATGAGTATGTTTCTGTTTTGTAAGTAAGTTCATTTGTTTCATTTTTAAAATTTTTTTTCATTTTTTTTTTTATTTTATTTTTTATTCCCCATATAAGCAATATCACATGAAGTTTGTCTTTGTCTGACTTGCTTCACTTAGTATGATAATCTCTGGGTCCATCCACGTTGTTGCAAATGGCATCATTTCATTCTTTTAATGGCTAAGTAATATATTGTATGTATCACGTCTTCTTTATCTGT
Organism: Bos taurus; assembly: GCF_002263795.3. Lineage (NCBI taxonomy): Eukaryota > Metazoa > Chordata > Mammalia > Artiodactyla > Bovidae > Bos > Bos taurus. The sequence goes on from NC_037339.1 coordinate 18,007,286, forward strand.
TCATCTGTTGATGGACATTTAGATTGCTTCCATGTCCGAGCTATTGTTAGTGGTACTGCAATGAACACTGAGATGCATATATCCTTTGAACCGTATTTTCCTCTGGATATATGCCTTCTGAACCTAATTTGCATCAGTATTTATACTGTGTCTCATACAGTACTTGGTACTATAGTATGTACAACAGGAATGTGTGAAGTGAAGTTGTTCAGTCATGTCCGACTCTTTGCAACCCCATGGACTGTAACCTACCAGGCTCCTCTGTCCCTGGGATTCTCCAGGCAGGAATACTGGAGTGGGTTGCCATTTCCTTCTCCATTTAATTTGGTTTTCCTGGGTTCCTCCTCAGCCTCTCCTACCTGCTTTGCACACAGTCCCTGGAGATTTCCTTCAGTCCATGATAGAAGGATCACACCCATGCTGGTAACTAACAAATCGATACTTCTGTAGTCAGGACCTCTCTCTGAGCATAAGATCGCTTTTAAATCATTATCTTAGAAAATAAAAGAGTGTAAAGTTTAAAACTTGTTTAAAAATATGGACACTTTAATGGTCTTTGTTGCTGCTGAGAGGAGGGAGTGAGGAGGAAAAGACCCTCACGTTCTGAAAAACTGTGATTAAAAAACACAGAACATAAATGTACTATTATAACCAATTTTTTAAAATAGGCTTTATTGGACTTCTCTGGTAGACCAGTCGTTAAGAATCCGCCTGCCAACGCAGGGGACACAGATTCGATCCCTGGCCCAGGATGATTCCACATGCTGCGGAGCAACTAAGCCCGCGAGCCACAGCTACTGAGCCTGCGCTCTAGAGCCCGGGAGCCACAGCTACTGAGGCCCACGCACCTGGGGCCCGTGCTCCACAACAGGAGAAGCCACAGCAGTGAGAAGCCCGCGCACCACCGCGAAGAGGAGACCGGGCTCGCTGCAGCTAGAGAAACCCCGCTGGCATCAGTGAAGACCCATCGCAGCCAAAACTAAATAAATAAAACTATAGACAATGGACTCTATTTTTTAGAGCAGTACTAGGTTCACAGCAAAACTGAAGTGAAGGTATAGAGATTTCCCAAATACCTCTTTCTCCCATGTACACATAGCCTCTCCCATATCAAAATCGCCCACCAGACTGCTGCATGTGTTACAGCTTATGACTCTACACTGACGCAACATCATCACCCAGAATCCATAGTTTACATTAGGAATCACTCTTGGTGTTGCTCATCCCATGAGTTTGGACAAATGTATAATGATCTGACCATGACATCATAATGATCATGTCAAGTAGTTTTACTGCACTAAAAATCCGCTGTGTTCCACCTATTCATCCCCCTCTTCCCCCCAACCTCTGACAACCACTGATCTTTTGACTGTCTTCATGTTTTGCTTTTCCCAGAATATCATATAGCTGGAATCATATAGTAGGTAGTCCTTTCAGGATAGTTTCTTTCACTTAGTAATATGCATTTAAGTTCCTCCATGTGTGTTCATAGCTTGATCGCTCATTTCTTTTTAGCACTAATATTATGAATACATTGTCTGGATATACCACAGTTTATTTATCCATTCATCTGCTGAAGAACATCTTGGCTGCTTCCAAGTTTTGGCAATTATGAATAAAGCTGCTATAATCATCTGTGTGCAGATTTTTGTGTGAATGTGAGTCTTCAACTCATTTGGGTAAAATGAAGGATCATGACTGCTAAATCATATGGTAAGAGAATGTTTCATTTTGCAAGAAACTGTCAGACTGTCTTCCAAAGTGGCTATATCATTTTGTATCTGACTAGCAACGAATAAGAATTGCTGTTGCTCTACATCTTCACTACTATTTGGTATTGTTAGTGAAAGACGAATGGATATGGTGCACCTTATTAAAATTTAAAACTTCTGCTCTGCAAAAGACACTTGCAAGAGAATGAGAAGACAAGCCACAGACTGAGAACATGTTCGTGAAAGATATATGTGATAAGACTGTTGTCCAAAGTATACAAACAACCATTAAAACTCAACAATAACAGAACAAACAATCCAACTAAAAATAGGCAAGGAACTTGAACAGACACTTTACTAAAGAAGATGTAAAAAGATGGCAGATGTGCACATGAAAAAATGTTCAGCTTCATGTTATGAGTTGAAAATTAAAACGATGAGATACCCTGCATGCTTATTAAAATGGCCACTATCCATCATAACCATTTTAAGTGCACACCTTCAGCAGTACTTATTCACACTGTTGTGTGACAAATCTGCAGACGTCTTTTGATCTTGCAGAACTGAAACTATATAACCACTGGGCAATGACGCTGCATTTTCCCATCCCCCAGCCTCTGGCAAGCAGCAGTCTACTTTCTGTTTCTATGTACCTGACTACTTTCGTTAACTCACACAGGAGAATCAGAATCATGTGTGTCCTTTGGGGACTGATCTATTTCACTTAGCATAATGTCCTCAAGCATCCACATTGTAGGGTCATCCATGCACATCCTTGCACAGGCAGGATTTCCCATGGTTTTTTTAATCATAAAAAATGACTGATGTTTTCAGTTAGGTAATGTATGTTGTGCTAGCTGTTTGTTCCACCTGCCCCCAATCAGACATTCTCTAGCCTCCTTGCCCTGCTGAGTCCCAGGAGGCTGACTTCTACAGACTGCCTTCCCCCTCACCCTCTGGTTTCTGGTTGCAGTTGGGTTGGCACATGGGAAGCACCATCAGGAGCCTGAAGGGCATGAGGGCATTCGTTTATCCCCTGCACAAACACTCTCTTCCTGCTCAGCACAGTTCAGGGAGTGGCTGCTCTTCATCCCACTTCCTCAGCACCAGCTCATTCTAGGCTCCCTTAACACCATTCCCCACTCTGACTGCACCCCTGCCCATAGGCCTGGGGTTAGGAACAACTTCCTGCTGTTGCTAGTCCCTGCACGCTTTCCCATCCCTTTTATTCTTCCTTTAACCTCACCCATACATGTGTAAATCATCTCTTTATTAAAGTCTCTTCATCAACCCCTTTTGAATATGTCATCTGTTCATAGGATTCCTGCTCTGATCCTGAGTCAGACACATGTAGCTATGTTTAAAAAAAAAAAAAAATTAATGGTGTAGAAGGCTAAGAAGTGAAAAAAGAAATCTGTTTCTTCCCCATAGCCTTTAATTCCATTCCATTCTATGCCTAGTTGCCATTTATTTGCTTGGGGATTTTCGGGGGAAGGGTGGGAGATGGAGGTAGGATGACCTTGACCTCACCTCTTGGGTGAACTCAAATTGGTCTCAGATAAGCATGCTAAACCCTCCCTTGTGTGCTGTTTTTGCTTAGTCGCTCAGTCGTGTCTGACTCTTTGCAACCCCATGGACTAGAGCGCGCCATGCACCTCTGTCCACAGGGATTCTCCAGGCAAGAATAGTGAAGTGGGTTGCCAACCCTTCCTCCAGGGGATCTTCTAAACCCAGAGATCAAACCTAGGTCTCCCACATTGCAGGCAGATCCTTTACTGTCTGAGCCACCAGGGAAGTCCAAGAATTCTGGAGTGGGTAGCCTATCCCTTCTCCAGGGGATCTTTCTGACTCAGGAATTGAACCGGGGTCTCCTGCATTGCAGGTGGATTCTTTACCAGCTGAGCTATGAGGGAAGCCCAAATCTTCCCTTACTGGGACCTGGTTCAGAATGCTAGGCCCAAGCTATCCTTGTAGGGATTTTCCTGTCCCAGGGATTCAGCTGAGAATGGGTTCATGAGTCACGGCCATGATTCAGTTCAGGCCAATAAGACCCAAGAAGAAATTTGCTGGGGGGGGGGGGGGGGGGGCGGGGTTCCTCTCATGAGAACTATAATTGGAGAAGTCCCAGAACTGCTAGAACTAGTCTGAGAAGTCAACAGAGGAGGTTGGGCCAGGAGAATCAGAGAACAGAGTTGGGCCAGCAGATTAAGCCATTGAAGCTAAACCCTATATCCAGCAAGCCCCTACACTACAAACCATGAGATCTGATCAGTTTCATGATTATCTGTTTACTTACAACAAAAGCATCCTAACCAATACATGCTTATACTGTAAAACACACATACCCAAATGGGATCATATCATAGATTTTGTACGGCAAATTGCTTTTTTCACTAAGTCATACATTCTAAACATCTTTCCAAGTGAAAACATTTAGCCCTGCTTCACTATTTTAAATGCTGGATGGTCTTTTCTCAAAGGGAAAAGTCAGAGTTTTTCCTTTCTTCAGTGGAAGAACAGTTAGGTTGTTTGCAGATTTTCCTTATTACAGATGGTGGCACAATGACACATATTTTGGAGTGTCTATATTAATATGTACATAAGATAAATTCCTCATAGAATTGTTTGGTCAATAAGTCTGAGAATTTTAAATGTTCTTAAATACTGCTAAGTTGTCTTCATTAGTTTACTTCATTAATAAAAAGGTTCTATTAGTTTACACTCTTATTATGGATATGTGAGTGTACTTATTTCTTCACACCTCTGCCGATACTGGGTATTATAAAAAGTCTAAACCATTGGTAATCAGATGAACATTACATCTCATTAATGAGTTAATATTTTATTCATGGGTTAGGTCAAAGGAGAAAAGGAAAGATATATCCATCTGAATGCAGAGTTCCAAAGAATAGCAAGGAGAGATAAGAAAGCCTTCCTCAGTGATCAATGCAAAGAAATAGAGGAAAACAATAGAATGGGAAGACTAGAGATCTCCTCAAGAAAATTAGAGATACCAAGGGAACATTTCATGCAAAGATGGGCTCGATAAAGGACTGAAATGGCATGGGCCTAATAGAAGCAGAAAATATTAAGAAGAGATGGCAGGAATACACAAAAGAACTATACAAAAAAGATCTTAATGACCCAGATAACCACGACGGTGTGATCACTCAACTAGAGCCAGACATCCTGGAGTCCTAAGTCAAGTGGGCCTTAGGAAGCATCACTGTGAACAAAGCTAGTGGAAGTGATGGAATTCCAGTTGTGCCATTTCAAATCCTCAAAGATGATGCTGCGGAAGTGCTGCACTTGATATGCCAGCAAATTTGGAAAACTCAGCAGTGGCCACAGGACTGGAAAAGGTCAGTTTTCGTTCCAATCCCAAAGAAAGGCAATGCCAAACTACCACACAATTGCACATATCTCACACACTAGCAAAGTAATGCTTAAAATTCTCCAAGCCAGGCTTCAATAGTACATGAACTGTGAACTTTCAGATGTTCAAGCTGGATTTAGAAAGGCAGAGGAACCAGAAATCAAATTGCCAACATCTGCTGGATCATTGAAAAAGCAAGAGAGTTCCAGAAAAACATCTACTTCTGCTTTATTGACTATGCCAAAGCCTTTGACTGTGTGGATCACAACAAACTGTGGGAAATTCTGAACGAGATGGGAATACCAGACCACCTGACCTGCCTCTTGAGAAACCTATATGCAGGTCAGGAAGCAACAGTTAGAACTGGACATGGAACAACATACTGGTTCCAAATCAGGAAAGGAGTATGTCAAGGCTGTATATTGTCACCCTGCTTATTTAACTTATATGCAGAGTTCATCATGAAAACTCCCGGGCTGGATGAAGCATAAGCTGGAATCAAGATTGCTGGGAGAAATATCAATAACCTCAAATATGCAGATGACACCACTCATGGCAGAAAGCGAAGAGGAACTAAAGAGCCTCTTGATGAAAGTGAAAGAGGAGAGTGAAAAAGCTGGCTTAAAACTCAACATTCAGAAAACTAAGATCATGGCAACTGGTCCCATCACTTCATGGCAAATAAATGGGGAAGCAGTGGAAACAGTGACAGACTTTATTTTTGGGGCTCCAAAATCATTGCAGATGGTGACTGCAGCCATAAAGTTAAAAGATACTTGCTCCTTGGAAGAAAAGCTATGACCAGCCTAGACAGCATATTAAAAAGCAGAGACATTACTTTGCCAACAAAGGTCCGTTTTGTCAAAGCTATGGTTTTTCCAGTAGTCACATGTGGATGTGAGAGTTGGACCATAAAGAAAGCTGAGCGCCGAAGAATTGATGCTTTTGAATTGTGGTGTTGGAGAAGACTCTTGAGAGTCTCTTGGACAGCAAGGAGATCCCACCAATCCATCCTAAAGGAAATCAGTCCTGAATATTCATTGGAAGGACTGTTGCTGAAACTCCATTACTTTGGCCACCTGATGCAAAGACCTGACTCATTTGAAAAGACCCTGATGCTGAGAAAGATTGAAGGTGGCAGGAGAAGGGGATGACAGAGATGAGATGGTTGGATGGCATCACCGACTCAATGGACATGAGTCTGAGCAAGTTCTGGGAGTTGTTGTTGGACAGGGAAGCCTGGAGTGCTGCAGTCCATGGGGTCGCAAAGAGTCGGACAAGACTGAGTGATTACACTGAACTAGGTCAAAATATTTTTATGGTTGCTGTGTTTTGTAAACTGTTGATATGTTTTGCCTATTTTTCTATTTAATTGTATTTTTCTTATTGATTTGAGATATCTCTTTGCATATATTTTTCAAATAGCTATTTTTGATAGGTGTTAAATTTTGTCCTCCTGCTTTTTGTTAATCATTTTTATTTGTTTGTGATACATTTTTTCACAAGAAAGCTTCATTCAATCTAATGTGTCGATGTTTTCCTTCATCATTTCAGGGTATTGTTTACACTTAGAGTTCCTCCTTCACTTCAATATTATTATTTAAATTCACCAATTTTTTTTCCACTTATTTTATGGGCTCATTTTTACATTTGAGTCTCTGATCCAAGTTAAAAGTTTTTGTTCTACACAAATCTGAACTCTTTGATTTTTTTTTTTTACGATGAGTATATATAAGTATCACAGTTTTTAAAAATATAGTCACCAGTTAGTACAGTACAGCTATATCTTTCTATGAAAATCTTGACAAAAACAAAACCAATAACAGATGTAATTTTAAAAACAATATGGCAAATGAATGAAGCTAGGCTTCCCATATTTTGCTTTGAAAGATCACCATATGTGAGCCTCCCTCTGCTTCCCCGTGTGTACACACTGTTCTGCACATGAGGACGGCTGGCTTCGTATCAGTGGCCACCCGTCCTGAAGCTTGATATGAATCCACAGGAGAAAAGGAAGAAAAGATGTCAAGGGAAAGAGTAATCGAGTAAGATAAAAGCCTGTTGGAAGCAGAATCAGCATTTACTGCCAGGCATCAATAGCTCTGCTGAATAGTACGCTTCATTTCTCAACTCCCACCTCATTAAAACTCTTCAAAGCCCTCCACCCTTTCGGTCCACAGCCCCAAAGCGTCTCCCCAAAGCATAAAGTCAAGAGCGTGGGCTCTGGAGCCAAACTGCCCAGTTCACACTGGACTCTACTACCTAACTAGCTGTGAGTCCTTAGCAAGTTGCTCAAACATCTTTGGATGTCAGTTTTTTCTCTTAAAAAGTGGGAGTAATTGTAGTAATACTTACCTCATATAGATGTCCAGTGGATGGATTTGGTGAGGTAATACACAACAAACACTTATCATAGTATCTGGAATATAATAGTTCTCAGTAGGTATTAGCTCTTTTCATTATCTAAGTCTAATTAAGTCTATCTGAGCCTCAAGTCCCTTGTAGAAGTCTAAGGGAATATCAGAAAGTTAGGGATTATGAGATATTCCAATTGTATTGCTGTTTCACAGGTTTTGGAAAGTCATGCAAGTTCTGCCTTTCTACTTTGCTAAGCTGTAATATGTGGGCAATTAGTTTCTTGTTACAATTAACTGCTCATTGTAAATTACTGTAAATATGCAGTTTGAAGGCTACTATTATTAAAGTGGTTCTTATTCACCTGACTTAAAATATGCTGTTGTTTTTTTTTTTCCCAACTGACTCAGGGTTCTACTCACTACCATTGTCCAATAAAATTAGAGAAAGTTGTTGATCATTTCAAACCTGCTTATTGATGCTAAGATCCCATTGTGAAATGGGGCAAAAAAAATCTTAGTCATGGTTAGGCAATAGCACCATATCAGAAGGGAAAGGAAAGGAAGTGTGTGGTAATTGATAAACTGTGCAACTGCGGTCTATTTTGTAATAATTCTTCTCCCACCAATCTTATGAAGTTAGCACTTTATAATGTTGGCCTATCACGTTCCCTTCTTATAGAAAAGTAGATTAAAACTTTACAAGATCACATTACTGGCAGGGATCATTAAGATTCATTTTAGAAAACTGCTTACCACATTTATATGTAGATACAAGTTGCTTTCTTTTTTTCCCCCAGAAAAATACAGTAACGTGATTAAAATGCACTAATTTATTTTCTTTAAATTCCCTTTTATGTGTATTACACTTCATCTTTGGTACACTCTATTGTAGCTGAATTTTTTGGTTCATTTCTTAAAATTCACTAGTTTATATACTTTGATGTGTTTATGTTGCTATTTGGTTTATCTATTGTTGTTTAGTCGCTGAGTTGTGTCTGACTCTTTTAGGACCCCATGGACTGTAGCCTGCCAGGCTCCTCTGTCCATGGGATACTCACTCCAGGCAAGAATCCTGGAGCGGGTTACCATTTCCTTCTCCAGGGCATCTTCCAACCCAAGGATCAAACCTGCATTGACAGGTGGATTCTTTACCACTGATCTACCTGGGAAGCCCTTATTTGGTTTACTTACTAGGACTTTTATTTCAATGATCATATTTTTGTTTGTTTGTTTGTTTTCAAGAGCAACAGGTGATTCTTTAATTAAAACTGCCTGCTCTTACAGGTGTAGTATCCTGTCATATCTCTGCAGTTATTGATCACAGTTAACTTGAAATATTGTTTGTTCTAGAAACTGTTTCCTTGGGCATTCACGCTTATACTTATTGCCTTTGGTGCCTGTCTTCCACAATGTTGGTTTTCCTTAAAAGCCTGCTGATTCTTGGTGTACTGCTTGTCTTCGTGTTTGAGCAGCCCTGTCTGTAGGAGCTGCTTCTGCTCCTGGGAGCTGTCACGGTCACTGTGGATCTCTCCAGCCCTCTTCTTCTCCTTCCTCCTCCTAGACACTCCCCTCCCAATTTCACTACCCTCTGGAACATGCTTCTCAACCCCTTTTTCATTGTTGTTCTTCTCAGAAGCTGTTTTAGGACACTTTCCCCCAGTCACTGCCTAAGCTCAATGAATTTTAGTACCGCAGATGTGCTGTACATCTGTTTATTTATTGTTGTCCTTTGCTGTCGTTCAGTCTCTAAGCTGTGTCCAACTCTTGGCAGCCTCATGGACTGCAGCACACCAGGCTTCCTGTCCTTCACCATCTCCCAGAATTTGCTCAAACTCATGGCAACTGAGTCAGTGATGCCATCCAACTATCTCATCCTCTGTCGTCCCCTCCTCCTCCTGCCCTCAATTTTCCCCAGCATCAGGGTCTTTTCCAATGAGTCGGCTCCTCACATCAGGTGTTCTTTGGAGGGCCGCAAATTATTGCAATATTTAAGGTGTTTTTTGTTTTTCTTCTCTCCCCACCCCCAAATCGATTTTTGCCACACCAGGAGCAATAGTGTACACACCCCCAGCTGATGCCGTGTGCTCTGAAGAACATTCCTGCCTTTCTGCACCAAGTGTCCTGGAGGTAAATGCTCTTACTGCCTTCTGCTTAGAAAGTGAACATGAAACTGTTAGTTGCTCAGTCGTGTCCGACTCTTTGCGACCCCATGGACTGGGGCTTCCCAGGCCCCTATGTCATGGGATTCTCCAGGCAAGAATACTGGAGTGGGTTGCCATGCCCTGCTCCAAGAGATCTTCCCGACCCAGGGATCAAACCTGGGTCTCTCACATTGCAGGCAGATACTTTACCATCTGAGCCACCAGGGAAGCCTCTCTGCTTGGAAAATTGTAGCCCAAAAAACTCTCCATTCATTCAGTGCCTCTGAGCTTAGAACATCCCAACATTCCCCGAGTCATTCCTACCTCTAGAGTCTCTGATGTACTAGGATGTCTAGTTGCTGTTGTTCTTTTAAAAAACTTTATTCTTTAGAGCAGTTTTAGGTTCACAGCAAAATCAAGCAGGAAGTACAGGCTGTTCTCATACACTCCCTCCCCACCCCACACACAGCCTCCCCCACCATCAACATCCGCCTCAGTGTGGTGCATTGGTTACAACTGGCATTTGGTTTTCAGCTGATGTTTGCTCTGTTAATCCAATGATACAAACTTTCAATATTTCTAGAATTCTTCAAACACAAGGACCTAATCATAGCATATTTTGTTATTTTCAAGCAATAGTATGAATTCTGCTTTGTCTTTATAATTTTTGTAATTTTGAGGGACTAGAGCAGGTGGGTAGGGACAGCTTTCCTTATAGTCCTCCATCTGAAATCAATCTTCTAGACGGACAGTTCTACCATAATTTTTAAAAAAGGAGGTTGAGGTGGTAATTAACTTCCATAGACTGTTATTTTAACTTGTATCAGCAATCCTCCAATTTACCAAGAATCTTCTAAATTCTAAAAGACTAAGTTATTCTTCACTAAATATTCTACATTCGTAACAAATCTTATGTGTTAGCTTACATATGATGAAGTAGTAGGGCTCTATTTTCATGGGTTCTTTCTTTAATGTTCTATACTTATCATTGTTGGAGTTTATGATATATTTAATTTATATAGTATATTAAAATGATATATCAATGCTATATGTTTAAGTAGATTTACAGAAGACCACAAAAGCCATTAAATTCTATTTCTATTGCTCCAGTTCACTTTTAATCTGTCAGTATATATGTACACATATTTCATGCTGCTGCTGCTGAGTCACTTCAGTCGTGTCCGACTCTGTGCGACCCCACAGACGGCAGCCCACCAGGCTCCCCCGTCCCTGGGATTCTCCAGGCAAGAACACTGGAGTGGGTTGCCATTTCCTTCTCCAATGCATGAAAGTGAAAAGTGAAAGTGAAGTCGCTCAGTCCTGTCCAACCCCCAGCGACTCCATGGAGTGCAGCCCACCAGGCTCCTCCATCCATGGGATTCCTCAGGCAAGGGTATAGTCCAAGGCAATGGCACCCCACTCCAGTACTCTTGCCTGAAAAATCCCATGGACAGAAGAGCCTGGTGGGCTGCAGTCCATGGGGTCTCGAAGAGTTGGACACGACTGAGTGACTTCACTTTCACTTTTCACTTTCATGCACTGGAGAAGGAAATGGCAACCCACTCCAGTGTCCTTGCCTGGAGAATCCCAGGGACGCGGGAGCCTGGTGGGCTGTTGTCTATGGGGTCACACAGAGTCGGACACGACTGAAGCAACTTAGCAGCAGCAGCAGCAATACTTTATACATACTATTTTTGTGCTGTTATGTTAGTGTATGTGTTTACTTATACTTAGAGTTCTACAAAGTTGCCATTTTTACTACCCACCTAATTACTTTTAAAATAACTGTATTTAGGGCTGTGCTGGCTCTTCATTGAGGTGCTCAGGCTTTCTCCAGTTGCAGGGAGCAGGGGCTGTTCTCTAGCTGCAGTGCATGGGCTGCTCATTTGCAGCGGCTTCTCCTTTTGTGGAGCACAGGCTCTAGGGAGCGTGGGCTCAGTAGTTGTGGTGCACAGGCTTGGCTGTCTCTCAGCATGTAAATTCTTAACCTCTGCACCACTAGAGAAGCCTTACTTATACAATTATCATACAGAATGTATGATGTACTGAGAAGATGTCCGTAAATATGGGCGATTTACATTCTGTATGATAATTGTATAAGTAAGGGGACACGAGTTCAATCCAATATTTTTATATTGTGTCAAAGAGTATGAATACTGTCAGGTGGCTTTCCAAAAAACATGCCCCCATTTACAATTCACCTTCAGCCTTGCCAAACACAAAATCTTTTATTCTTTGGGAAGTTTGTAAATTGGCTTTTTTTTTTTTTACATTTGTGACTATGTTTTCCCATTCAGTGACTTCCTATCTCTATTGTCCCAGGCATAAACGTGTTTGTGGCAGATTATGTTTCCCTAATCTGTCTATATCAACCTAATCATCCAATACATTTTTCTTCGACACTCTTCCCACTGAGAGATAAGCTCTATGCTCTTCCCCTTGATTTTGGGTGGGCTTGTGACTCTGGCAGAAGTGATACTATGTGACCTCCAAGGCTAAGTTAAAAAAAAAAATGCAATACAGTGTCTGCTTCAGTTCAAAATAAGTGCATCGCATTCTACGCTTGCTTTTAGGACTCAGCCACTCTGCTGTGAGAAAGCCCAAGTCACTGTGAGGAGGTCCAGGTGGAGCAGCAGTGCAGAGGGCTGCAACACGTGGCCCTGGCTGAGCTCAGGACAAAGCCAGCACCCACTTGCTAACCGCAGGCATGAGTCATCTTGACTCACTAGTGCTCAAACTAGTCGCTCCTGCTGATGCTGTGGGGTGAGGACAGAGGTAAGGGATCCTGCTGAGTTCTGCTTGAATTAAAGATTTAGGAGCAAAATACATAATTGTTTTTGTTTTAAAGCACAGAATTTGGGGCTGATTTGTAACCCAGCAGTTGATAACGGATACAGTGTGCATATCTCCTTTAACCACTTTTCAAGTGCAGTTAGGAATATTGATACGTGGTTGTTTAACTCTTTATTTGGAAGAGCCACTTTAAAAGAGAGAGAGAAATATAGAGATATGAGAGATAATACAGCATAACATATGAGTATTCTAGAATTTGACTGCCTGGGGTCAAATTCTGGCTCTGCCAAGCACTTACAAATTGTCAAAGATAGCTTGTTATCGGTTAAGTGGGATGATAATGGTAATCACCTCATTAGAAGTATTATGAGGATAAAATGAGTTAACGTATATAAAGCACCTAGCCCAGTGCCCAGCCAACAGCAAACCTTATTTAAATGCTGGCCATTCCCAGCAGTTACATATTTTCACATATTCTCTATCGTGTTTTCTTTCTTTCTTTTTCAAAAAAGTTGCACTGATACACATTTACTTTACTTTTATACTTGGTATCAGTCAGGATTCTTTCCAGTACAGCTACAGAAAACACGGTAAAAAGAAAGCAAAATAAAAACTGACTAAAAAAGGAAATAGCTTAACGAACCTAATCAGAGGTAAGGTGAGATCTGCAGTGGGTCAGTATACTATCTCGATCTTGACATCCGAGGACTTCCGTGGTGGTCCAGTGGTTGAGAATCAGCCTTCCATTGCAGGGGACATGGGTTCGATCCCTGGTTGGGGAGCTAAGATCTCACATGCCTCCAGGCAACTAAACCTGAGCACAGCAACTAGAGAAAACCCAAATGCTGCAATACAGACCCACTGCAGCCAAACTAAAAAAAATAAGAATAAACTAGTTCACTACCATATTTTTTTGTAACGCCATCAAAGACCCAGGTTCTATTTAGCTCTTAGATTTTCTATTCGTAACATAGTGGGGGGAATTCTGTGGTGGTTCAGTGGCTAGGACTCTGTTTTTACTGCAAGGGTCTAGGTTCAGTCTCTGGTCAGGAAATGAAGATCCCACAAGCTGTGTAGCAAGGCCAAAAAGGAAAAAAAAAAAAAAGTAACATAGTGTGTAAATAATTCTAACTCATGTCCAGATACAGCAAAATATAGAGGAACAAGAAAACTCATCTCTCTCTTGGTGCTCTCATAAAAGGAAAAAAGCTTTTCTTTGAAGACTTACATCCATTGGTAAAAATTGGGTATGTCCTCAATCTATAGCCAAATCTCTTAAATGTGATTAGAATGGAATAGGTGTTGGACTGTCAACTACAATGTTCATTGAACACTTTGAAGAGTATACAACTTGATTCTGATAATATACGCTGTTTCATCAATGTGTGTGTGCTAAGTTGCTTTAGTCATGGCCATCCTGTGCAACCCCATGGACTGTAGCCCACCAGGCTCCTCTGTCCATGGGATTCTCCAGGCAAGAATACTGGGTGGGTTGCCATGCCCTCCTTCAGGGGATCTTTCTGACCTGGGGATCAAATATGTATCTCTTACATCTGCCTTGGCAAGTGGGTTCTTTGCCACTAGCACCCCCTGGAAAGCCCCTGTTTAATCAATCAGCTCAGTTCAGTTCATTTGCTCAGTCATGGCCGACTCTTTGCCACCCCATGGACTGCAACACACTAGGCCTCCCTGTCCATCATCCACTTCTGGTGTTAACTCAAACTCATGTCCATTGAGTCAGTGATGCCATCCAACCACCCCATCCTCTGTCATCCCCTTCTCCTCCCACCTTCAATATTTCCCAGCACCAGGGTCTTTTCAAAGGAGTCAGGTCTTCACATCAGGTGGCCAAGGTATTGGAGTTTCAGCTTCAGCATCAGTCCTTCCAATGAACACCCAGGACTGATCTCCTTTAGGATGGACTGGTTGGATCTCCTTGCAGTCCAAGGGACTCTCAAGAGTCTTCTCCAACACCACAGTTCAAAAGCATCAATTCTTCAGTGCTCAGCTTTATGGCCCAACTCTCACATCCATATGTGACCATAGCTTTGACAAGACAGACCTTTGTTGGCAAAGTAATGTCTCTGCTTTTCAATATGCTGTCCATGTTGGTCATAACTTTTCTTCCAAGGAGCAAGAGTCTTTTAATTTCATGGCTGCAGTCACCATCTGCAGTGATTTTGGAGCCCAAGAAAATAAAGTCGGACACTGTTTCCACTGTTTCCCCATCTATTTCCCATGAAGTGATGGGACCAGATGCCATGATCTTCGTTTTCTGAATATTGAGCTTTAAGCCAACTTTTTCACTCTCCTCTTTCACTTTCATCAAGAGACTCTTTGATTCCTCTTTGCTTTCTGCAATAAGAGTGGTGTCATCTGCACATCTGAGGTTATTGATATTTCTCCCTGCAATCTTGATTCCAGCTTGTGCTGGATGTGCTCTGCATATAAGTTAAATAAGTGGGGTGACAATATGCAGCCTTGACGTACTCCTTTCCCGATTTGGAACCAGTTTGCGGTTCCATGTCCAGTTCTAACTGTTGCTTCCTTACCTGCATACAGATTTCTCTGGAGGCAAGTCAGGTGGTCTGGTATTCCCGTCTCTTTCAGAATTTTCCACAGTTTATTGTGATCCACACAGTCAAAGGCTTTGGCATAGTCAATAAAGCAGAAGTAGATGTTTCTCTGGAACTCTCTTGTTTTTTTTTGATGATTCAGCAGATGTTGGCAAGTTGATCTCTGGTTCCTCTGCCTTTTCTAAATCCAGCTTGAACATCTGAAAGTTCACGGTTCATGTACTGGCTTGGAGAATTTTGAGCATTACTTTCCTAGCATGTGAGATACGTGCAATTGTCCAGGTGGTTCATTACTTTTAAATTCTAGCTTTGTAGAGGATGGGCTTCCCAGGATGACTCAGTGGTTAAGAATCTGACTGCCAATGCAGGAGATGAAGGAGTCCCGGGTTCGATTCCTGGGTTGGGAAGATCCCTTGGAGAAGGAAATGGTTACCCACTCCAGTATTCTTGCCTGGGAAATCCCAGAGGTGCCAGAGCCTGGTGGACTACATTCCATGGGGTCACAAAAGAACCCAGACAAAACTTAGTGACTAAACAAAGAGGAGAAAGCAGAGACGGATTTAAAGATGCTGTACTTGAAGATTTGATGATGAAGCCACAGGCCAAGGAATGTCAAGAACCAGCAAAAGCAAGAAGAGTCAATGGATGGATTCTCCCTTTGGAGGACATGTGGCTCCATCAACACCTTGATTTCAGTCTGGTGATATGAGTTCAGGACTTCTGACCTCCGGATCTGTGAGGGAATAAATTTCTATTGTTTGAAGCCATCACTTGTGAGATAATTTGTTAGAGCCGCCATAAGAAGTGAATATGATTCCCATCCAATAATACTTTTTCAGTTATGGGGAGATTTAAGAATCATACATCTGCGGGATCCTGAAACCCTTTTTATCTTCCAGTTCTGACCTAATGGCACCATGCAAGTCAATCACACTGTAGACTGTGCGAAAGAAGCCGCTTTATAGCACCCTTCCACGCTTACGTTATCAGCCAGCTTGAGTCATTTTTCAAGGCAGCTCAATAGTATGTAGATCAGCACTGCCTCTACCCACGGCCCCCACCAGTTCTGTGCAGGTTGATCTCCAAGGATCTGTCGCCTTTCAAATTCTCCCATCTCTCGGGAGACTCTAGCCTTTAGGACAGTGTTTGTAATGACAGCAGGATTCCTGGATTTAGAAGTAAGAACTACCTTTGATGTCTAATATGAAAACAAAAGATTGTATGGAACTGACACACTGGTAAAGCAGGTTCCTTCACATCTAGAAAAAAATTCTGCCAGTTTCCTGAATACAGTTGGCTATAATTATCTGGCTGAGAAGAATATGGAAACATTCTAGTTTCCATTAGACCAGAGTTGAGCAAAATGTCCCGCCTTATAAAATGCCAGTTGAATGAAACCTGAAAATGGAATGCAGCCGTTCAGGTACAGCGTGCCATTTCTCCGCTCACAGAAATTCCCACTTGACAGAGTGTCTTTGTGTTTAGGCTCCTTGAGAACCAGCCTGGGGCCCCATGGGCACTGGAGATAGATACAAGGTCTTCACTCTTTTTCAGCCACTTTATGTTTTGGGGTTTTTTTTGTTTGTTTGTTTTTTAAAGGTTTCTTTGTTTTATTTTGTTTTTAAAACCAGGAAAGCAGCTTGCATTTCCAAGGTCACCAGCTCCCTCTCAAATCTCTTCTTTTCACGACCATATTGTTTTGTTTTTCTTGACCCTAGGGAAAAATTCAACCACAAATGTAATGTTTATCCTTCAAAATAGCAGCTGAAAAAAGCACAGGATGTGTGAGACTAAAAACACTCTTTTCGCTTCCTTTTCTGTGTGTGAGTGTGTGTGTGAGTGTGTGTGTGTGTGTGAGTGTGTGTGTGTGTGTGAGTGTGTGTGTGTGTGTGAGTGTGTGTGTGTGTGGATGTGTGTGTTCTATCTTCCTCAAGTTTCTTCCAAAGGGAGCCTGCTCCAAGTAAGAATTCTCAGTTTGGCTGGGAAGGAGAAGCTCCCCAAATGAGAGTAGCATCGCCTTGGGAACAGAGCTTCGTGTGCTCTGCACCTTCGGGTTCGGGGTTAACTTCAGTTTAGCAATGATTCTCCTCCCTTGTCTTCTTTGTTAAGTCATGACTTCAAGCATGTTAGTCCTGCCTCCCTCCTCAGTTGTTTGAAAATACCGTTTAGATCATGGGTGCTAGAGATTCCAAAAGACTGGCTTTTCTTGGGAACTCTGTAAGAAAGTCTTCTGGAAACCTGACGAAAGCAGCCACTCAGCCATTTACTTTCCTTTTGGATGCACTGCATTTGACAATAAGATACTTTAGCTTAAATTCTTGCCTCGCAGAACCTGCTTGTCCTTAATGATACGTGTCCTCTCTTCCACTTCTCATACACCGCACCCTCTTTACTCACGTCTTCCTTTATCTTTGTGTCGTTGCACACTGTTCTGCAACCAACTTGCTATTAACAAGGAATCTACTTGTTTTTTAGCAAGGGCCTTTCCTCACCCTCATTATTTCAGTTATGTTTTTTTATAAAGTGTCTATAGGTCAAGGCTATGGTTTTTCCAGTGGTCATGTATGGATGTGAGAGTTGGACTGTGAAGAAGGCTGAGTGCCAAAGAATTGATGCTTTTGAACTGTGGTGTTGGAGTAGACTCTTGAGAGTCCCTTGGACTGCAAGGAAATCCAAGCAGTCCATTCTCAAGGAGATCAGTCCTCGGTGTTCTTTGGAAGGAATGATGCTAAAGCTGAAACTCCAGTACTTTGGCCACCTCATGAGAAGAGTTGACTCATTGGAAAAGACTCTGATGCTGGGAGGGATTGGGGGCAGGAGGAGAAGGGGACGACAGAGGATGAGATGGCTGGATGGCATCACCGACTCAATGGACATGAGTTTTGAGTGAACTCCAGGAGTTGGTGATGGACAGGGAGGCCTGGTGTGCTGCGATTCATGGGGTTGCAAAGAGTCGGACACGACTGAGCGACTGAACTGAACTGAACTGATAGGTACTGTGGCAAATGGTTTCTTAAAAAATTGAATTGAATTGCTTTGGTTAAATGTCATTAAGATTCCTCATCTGCAGCATACACATGTTTGTGTCTGTTATAAGCACTCTCATTTTCATTCAGTTAACTCTGGTGTCTTAGAATGATGGCCATGCTATTTCTTGGGATTGTCTATAATGCAATATACTTTATTATGCCTCCAAAGTATCATCTTTCTTTTTGCAAAAATGTAACTAGTTCACTTTCATAAAGAAATGAATTTTTTGAAAACTGAATAACCCAAAGGAAAGAAAAATTTGGTATGGTGTATCTAGAGCAGCAAGCTCCATAGGTGATGTTTTGACCCACAGCGCTGAGAGGCACTGAAAGAGTTAAGAACAAAAGGTCCTCGGACTTCCCTGGAGACCCAGTGGTTAAGACTTGGCCTCCTAGTGCAGAGGGTGCAGGTTCAGGGAGCCTCATGGCCAGAAAAACCAAAACATAAAACAGAATCAATACTGTAACAAATTCAATGAAGACTTTAAAAATGGTCCACATCAAAAAAAAAAAAAATCTTAAAAAAAAGAACAAATAGTCCTCTTCTGAATAGTGCAAGCCACAGTGAAGTATTGCCCCCATGTCTCCCTTCTTTTAGTAACTTAAAGGATGATCATTGAGACTAGGCTACTTTAAATATGTGCCTAAGTGTATGGACATTTCTGAAACTACAAGGAATTTTTTTTTGTATGACTGGAAGTTTATTTGCAGTTCTGCACGATTTTGTTCTTTCAGGGAATGTCTTACTGTGTTTATTCCTTCAATTCTTCTACATCTAAAAAAAAAAAAAATGGCCCAGAGTGAGCACTTTGAAAGAGGAAGAAGATACTATTCTTTATTCCTTTGCTGTTGTCTCTGATGAAACCAAAGGTGGGTCACTTCCTCAGTCTATCTTTTAGCATCTTATCTGATTTTCTTTTATAATATTTCTTTTCCTTTCATGTAATCTCTTAAAGCAAATGGCAGCTAAATGAGCAGTTTCTGGCTTAGGTCAGGTGATTTCTCAAGATGGATTTTTTAGGCCTATTATGTAGTGTAATCAACCAGCTCCAAGAACATCCTAAGGAGAAACGTGTGTGTTTAGTATACTTAACATGTCTGAATTTCCCTTGGCCTTCAAAATGTATATTCCAGCTCTGCTCCTATTTTATCTGCCTGAAACATCTTTTAAAGGAAATTATAAACATAAAAAAGAAGTTTCTAAATAAATACTTGGGTCTTGATTCTCTAGAGTTTTCATAAATCAAACTCCCCCCACCCCCTGCCTTTTCTTAAATTTAGCCAGAGGAAAACTAAATGAAAGATTATACAGAAATGATCCCTTTAGATGCTTTCTGACTCAAAGTATAATTTTTCTCTTGGGTATATGCCTTCCCTCTTATGCAATGATTCAAAGTAGAAGGAAGTTGATGATACCACATTCAAAGTAAAAATCCAAGTACATTTCTCCTGCTCTGGTGGACTTATTTGCATTTCTCATGTTCTTTTGCAGTTGGTTAAAGTGATTTGGGACCCATATTCCTTAGGTGGGGAATAAAATAATTCCTTTTGTATCCAAGTGTTTTTTAAGGTGCAATCTGTGATGGGGACGCTCTTAAACATACTTCCCAAGACCTTTTTTTGTCCCTGGCATGGGTCACACAGCACAGTTCATTGTTATAAATCTTATCTTGAGCTCCTTTAGTTGTAGTCTGCTAATTTGTTTTACAGATAAGATATATATTTTTAATAGTCTCCTCTTGGGCATGGAACAACCTTAAAGTATTTTTAGAGAGTACTGGGGCAGAACTGAAGAGAAGAAAACAATTCAGTCACCATCCCAAAGATCTTACAATTATTACCAAGTTTAAGAAACACAGCTCTGAATATATGCCCCACCTCTGTTTGCCCTGGGAGTGTAGTAGCAAGGAGTCAGAACCGGGCAACACAGATTAACTGTGCCAGTAGGTGCTAAGGGTTTGTTAGTAACTCATTGTAAGGTCTTTCCCAGGTCTTTGTGTCTACTAAGGGTTAGAAATACAGGGAAAGTTTTAGTTAGGCATAGAGTGTCATGGTGATCTAAGAAATGATCTCTGAATAAACAGGAAATAGCCTCCTCATTGGGCTTCCCGGGTGGCTCAGCGGTACTGGATTCTTTTTACCGCTGGAAAAAGCAGATGCAGGAAACGTGGGTTTGTTCCGTGGGTCAGGAAGATTCCCTGAAGAATGGCATGGGAACCCACTCTAGTATTCTTGCCTGGAGAATCCCATGGACAGAGGAGCCCGGCGGGCTACAGTCCATAGGGTTGCACAGAGTCAGACACGACCGAAGCAACTTAGCAGGAACACACACATAGCCTCCTTACCAGTATCTATGGCTGGGTTTGGGTTGTACTACCACCTAGAAGTCATGAAGATTCAATGTGGAATAAAGCCCTTACTCTTATTACCCCATTAATTATGCTGCTTTATGAATGTTTTCCTTGCTTAATAACCATTGCTGGATGCAATGTATCTTGAGGTCCCAAGTTGGAAATGTCATTTTAGTGGTCATAGCTCAGTTGACAACAGTTGTGCAGGAGACCAAACAAATTCAAGTTTTTTGTTGATTTTTGAATTTGTTTTTTTTTTTAACGATCGGAAGGAAAGTTATTTTGCGTTGTGTCTGAGGAAGCATGGCCTTCGCATTAGATTATATTGCAGTCTGTTCTTGGACAAAGCAGTAAAAGAACTATCAGAAGACTTCTTGAAGGCTTTTCTAGGACTATGATTGTAGTAGATAGAACACTGAACACAAGGCAAAATCTTCCGGCTATTTAGTTTGAGAACATGAGATTTTACATTTACGGTTTTCAGAAATTTGACTACTCCCAAACAGCCAAGTTAACTCTTAAATTCCCTGCCCAACCTTAATTTTTCTATTTTTGACCTAGATTTAACATTGTATATATACCTTAGATGTAATTAATGAGTATATATTAAATACAAGATATAATATACAAAAATATTTAGAGATGTGGTATCTCAAACCATGATTAGACTATCTTAGCCATTCTCATAAAGCTTCTAGGCAAATTAATTTTACAAGTTATTTGGCAATTAAATTTATGAAAATATTTCCAGGAGAGAATATATGTTGCCATATGTTCCAATAATGAATGCACCTACACTTCAAATAATATTTTTGGAGTTAGGTTTAAGTGATAGTCTTTCCTTCATGTCACTAAAGTGTCGGAATGGTAAATAACTCAGCAGAATTCATGTAGTGGGCATTGTTTTTGTTTCAGCTGTAAAGAAAAAGTCAAAAAGTAAGGAAGAGAAAAGTATTTAGGAATCACATGGGGACTGTTAATCCTAGGGTAATGAATACATCAAAAAAAAAAAAAAAAAATCAGTGTTAGATGAAGTCTGCCTTCAGGAGTTTGTATGGGCTTCCCTGGTGGCTCAGAGGTTAAAGCGTCTGCCCGCAATGCGGGAGACCTGGGTTTGATCCCTGGGTTGGGAAGATCCCCTGGAGAAGGAAATGGCAACCCACTCCAGTATTCTTGCCTGGAGAATCCCATGGACAGAGGAGTCTGGTGGGCTACAGTCCACCGGGTCCCAAAAAGTTGGACACGACTGAGTGACTTCACTTTCACTTTACTCTATCATTGACCAAGCCTGTTAATAATTCCTGGGAAACCAAAATAGAAAATAAAATCCAACCTTTTTTCTTCTTCTGTGCTTGGTCTAGTTTCACGTGCTCATAGAGGGCCATGTGCAGAGGGCTTGAACTTGGCACTTCACACCAGAGTTCCTGGTTCAAAATGGCTCCCTCCACACCTCAGCTGGGAGGGCCATCTGCAGATCTCGCGCACGCGCGCGCGCACACACACACACACACACACACACGGGATACCTCAATTCAAAATGGCAGCGGCGGGCTGTGTGCGGACAGGCCGTTTTGCTCAGGGGCAGCTTCCTGGGAGAACCCTGCCCCCTCCCTGCTGAACAGGTCCCTGTAAAGCAGCTTCGCCCACAGCCTGTGGAGTTAGGTGCTCGGGAGCCCAAGCTCACAGCTGGCTCTCCATTCTTTGATAAAAGAAATGTTTCCAGGACTTCCCAGGTGGTCCAGTGGCTAAGACTTCACCCTCCCACTGCAGGAGGCCTAGTTTCAAGCCCTGCTTAGGGAACTAGATCCCATATCCTCTAACTAGAGATCCTGCATGCTGCAACTAAAACCTGGTGAAGCCAAATAAAACTGTAAATAAAAAAATTTTTTTAATTTCCTTTGCTTCTGAACTGAACTTGGTCTTGGTCTATTGGTTCAAGCAACATCGGGCATGAGAACCTTTGTTGGGGCTCAAAAGTGTCAGTAACACTACATACAGTGTCTAATTTTTTAAAAAGTGAACAAAAAAAAATGGAACTATCTGGAAATTTCATCAAACATCTAAGAAACTCATGAAAATAAATGTATGAGTACTGATTTCATATTCATTCCTCTTTTGTTGTAACAAAATGGCAAACTACCTGCTTTCTCTGTATTAATGAGAAAAAAGATTCTGATAAAGGTACAAGTCAGACAAACTCCTGCACTGAAGACTGCCCAGAATAGACTGAAGAGAGTTCACTGGGGACATTAGATTGATTCGATGATAGAGGACCTTACAAAGTTTAGGCTACACACATGCACATGCACTCTCACAAACACACACTGCCTGTGTGTGGGGGCTCTGTACGCATGCACTCACAATAGAGAAATATTAGCGCCTTCCCCCACAATCTGTGTTGCCAAAATAATAGTTATGACAACAGCAGCACCTCTGCACCATTTGCCTGAAAGTTCTTAGGCTTCCTGGATGAAGGAAGGCCTATGATGCTTGGTAAAATTTAACTAGAGCAGGGCAGAGTTTCTATAGTCTTCGGCTAGTCTTTGCGCGCCTGACTTTTATAATAACTTATTTGACCTAGAAACACACACACTCTCTCTCTCTATCATATGTTATTATTAGCTATGCTGGTTTATATGGTATCCTTTATTCTAACATAAATAAAAGCATTAAGGAACACATTTATCCTCATGTTTTTTTTTTAAAGAGGGAAGTTGATTCAATGGTCTGGAAAGCTGTTTTAATGGTTTCTGGTGTTTCCTTCTTTCTTATTTGCTCAGAATGCCAGATTAATCTTTATAGAGAAAACTTTTTTTTTTTTTTTTTCAAACAGGTTATTTGCAGAAATGTTCAGCAATCCCCTCAGGAAAAATTCCACACTAGTTATTCTAAAAGGACATGCAGATTTGCAGCTCCATCCACCTTCTGCAGCTGTTGATGCCCGCCTTGCTGAGCATACACCCTCTCCCAGAGGCTGCTCTTTGCCTGGTTCAGTCCTTTCTAGTGGTCTTGGTGTTTTTCTCACTGTTTCCTCCACTCAGGTGCTCTTCCCTTTGGTTTCCCTGTATCCGAATCCTTCCCATTCCTCCAACTAAAATCTTGTCTTGGTGAAAACTTACCAGGCCCCTCCAGGCATTGCAGCTTCCAACCTCTTACTCTGAACAGATGGTTTATTTGTTGAGTATTGCTGATAAGATCTGAGGCAAGATGAAGTTTAAGCCAGAGTAGGGTTCAGGTCTGAGTGGATTCTGTCCGTTGGACTATCTTTGTGCCTTCTTGCCATATCTCTCAGTTCCTCTCTGTCATTTATTTTTTTTAACTTGATTTCTTATGGTTTCTCCCCCAGCCCTCTCTTTTAAATGTGAAGACTCGTAGCGTATCCTTAGCATGAATGGACTTGATAGCCAGGCTTTGGAGAAGGACAACAGACAGATGGCAACTAGAAAACTAAAGCACTCAGAGTGGAACATACCTACTCTTCCCACAATCAAACTGAAATACTGTAAAAATGTCAATGCCACAGTCAATCGAATCAAAAGAGAACTGCATTTATAAATAAGACAATTCCCAAAGGGTTGGCATATTACAGGTTGACTTCCCTAGTGGCTCAGATGGTAAAGAATCCACCTGCAATGCAGGAGACCAAGGTTCCATCCCTGGGTGGGGAAGATCCCCTGGAGAAGGAAACGGCAACCCACTCCAGTATTCTTTCCTGGAGAATTCCTTGGGCAGAGCAGCCTGACAGGCTACAGTTCATGGGGTTGCAAAGAGTCAGATATGACTGAGTGACTAATACTGGCATATTACAAAACCCTTAAAAACTAATTTAGTTCATCAGGGAAAGCAGTTACATGGTATAAAATAAAATAATTGGAAAACATATATAGGACTGAGGACAGGAGGAGAAGGAGGCAACAGAGAATGAGATGGTTGGATGGCATTGGACATGAGTTTGAGCCAACTCTGGGAGACAGTGAAAGACAGGGAAGCCTGGCATGCTGCAGTCCATGGGGTCACCGGGTCAGATACAACTTAGTGCGTCTGAACAACAAACAACAATTGAGGTGGGGAGGCAATAAAATATATTAACTTGGGAGGTAAGAAATTTAGAAACAATAAAGGCTATCTGAAGTACTGCTGGGGGAAATAGCAATAACCTCAGATATGCAGATGACACCACCCTTATGGCAGAAAGCAAACAGGAACTAAACAGCCTCTTGATGAAAGTGAAAGAGGAGAGTGAAAAAGCAGGCTTAAAACTCAACATTCAAAAAAACTAAGATCATGACATCCGGTCCCATCACTTCATGGCAAACAGATGGTAAAACAATGGAAACAGTGACAGACTTTATTTTCTTGGGCTCCAAAATCACTGCAGATGGTGACTGCAGCCATGAAATTAAAGGATGATTGCTCCTTGGAATAAAAGCTATGACCAACCTAGACAGCATATTAAAAAGCAGAGACATTACCAACAAAGGTCCATTTAGTCAAAGCTATAGTTTTTCCAGTAGCTGTACAGACGTGTCAGTTAGACCATAAAGATGGCTGAGCGACAAAAACTGATGCTTTTGAACTATGGTGTTGGAAAAGACTCTCGAGAATCCCTTGGACTGCAAGGAGATCCAACCAGTCCATCCTAAAGGAAATCAACCCTGAATATTCATTGGAAGGACTGATGCTGAAGCTGAAACTCCAATACTTTGGCCACCTGATGCAAAGAACCAACTCATTAGAAAAGACCCTAATGCTGGGACAGATTGAAGGCAGGAGAGGAAGGGGACCACAGAGAATGAGATGTTGCATGGCATCACTCACTCAATGGACATGAGTTTGAGCAAGGTCCAGGAGATGGTGAAGGACAAGAAAGCCTGGTATGCTGCAGTCCATGGGGTCACAAAGAATTGGATATGACTGAGTAACTGAACAAGAACAACAATTTTGAAATTAGGAAGGAGTGAGGAAAACAGTGCTTGCTTAAGTCTCAGTTCATTTCAGTTCAGTTGCTCAGTTTGCAACCCCATGAACCACAGCACGTCAGGCCTCCCTGTCCATCACCAACTCCCCGAGTCCACCCAAACCCATGTCCATCGAGTTGGTGATGCCATCCAGCCATCTCATCCTCTGTTGTCCCCTTCTCCTCCTGCCCTCAATCTTGTCCAGCATCAGGGTCTTTTCCAATGAGTCAGGTCTTCGCATGAGGTTGCCAAAGTATTGGAGTTTCAGCTTCAACATCAGTCCTTCCAATGAACACCCAGGACTGATCTCCTTTAGGATGGACTGGTTGGATCTCCTTGCAGTCCAAGGGACTCTCAAGAGTCTTCTTCAACACCACAGTTCAAAAGCATCAATTCTTCAGCACTCAGCTTTCTTCACAGTCCAACTCTCACATCCATACATGACCACTGGAAAAACCATAGCCTTGACTAGACAGACCTTTGTTGACAAAGTAATGTCTCTGCTTTTGAATATGCTATCTAGGTTGGTCATAACTTTCCTTCCAAGGAGTAAGCGTCTTTTAATTTCATGGCTGCAATCACCATCTGCAGTGATTTTGGAGCCCCAAAAAATAAAGTCTGACACTGTTTCTACTGGTTCCCCATCTATTTGCCATGAAATGATGGGACCAGATGCCATGATCTTTGTTTTCTGAATGTTGAGCTTTAAGCCAACTTTTTCACTCTCCTCTTTCACTTTCATCAAGAGGCTCTTTAGTTCCTCTTCGCTTTCTGCCATAAGGGTGGTGTCATCTGCATATCTGAAGTTATTCATATTTCTCCCAGCAATCTTGATTCCAGCTTGTGCTTCTTCCAGCCCAGCGTTTCTCATGATGTACTCTGCATATAAATTAAATAAGCAGGGTAACCATATAATGCCTTGACATACTCCTTTCCCAGTTTGGAACCAGTCTGTTGTTCTATGTCCAGTTCTAACTGTTGCTTCCTGACCTGCAGACAGATTTCTCAAGAGGCAGGTCAGGTGGTCTGGTATGCCCATCTCTTTCAGAATTTTCCACAGTTTATTGTGATCCACACAGTCAAAGGCTTTGGCATAGTCAATAAAGCAGAAGTAGATGTTTTTCTGGATCTCTCTTGCTTTTTCGATGATACATTGGATCTTGGCAATTTGATCTCTGGTTCCTCTGCCTTTTCTAAAACCAGCTTGAACATCTGGAAGTTCATGGTTCATGTATTGCTGAAACCTTGCTTGGAGAATTTTAAGCATTACTTTACTAACGTGTGAGATGAGTGCAATTGTGCGGTAGTTTGAACATTCTTTGGCATTGCCTTTCTTTGGGATTGGAATGAAAACTGACCTTTTCCAGTCCTGGTGGCCACTGCTGAGTTTTCCAAATTTGCCTGCATATTGAGTGCAGCACTTTCACAGAGTCATCTTTCAGGATTTGAAATAGCTCAGCTGGAATTCCATCATCTCCACTAGCTTTGTTTGTAGTGATGCTTCCTAAGTCTAGAGAGAAGCAAGTAGATGCCTTCACCTTTTGCCTAGAAGAAACACCTTTAAATAAATAAATAAATAAAAGCTAAGACAAAGCCACAAGTTGTTCAGCTACAGTCACACATTGGGTTAAGAGGGACATTGTCAAGAAGACATTTTAAAGGACATATTCAGGGATGTTATTTCACTAAGGGTCCTATATTTGCAAAAATGTTTTCCTAATCAAACTGCTAAATCTGAAGGAGAGTGCACAGAAAGTATGAAGATGTAAAAGAACCCTGGGGCAGGCAGGGACAGGGGGTGGGGCAGGGAGGGTGTTGGCCCCTCAGATTCCCTTTCCAGCACATCACACAAATCTAAATGATCTAAGATCCTTGAATTTATTTTGCTGACTCGTTTGTCCTCCCATCACTCTCTCAAAATCAACATGAAAAGGGAAAACAGAGGTCTTCCAAGACTCTCTTTACATTCAGTAGTTAGTGGTAACTTATGACTATGTTTTCAACTTTGTTCTGTGGAGTCATTGACTCCTCCTCCCCTCTCAGTTTCCAGGGTCATTGGGCAACCCTTTATAAATCATGGGACTGGATTTGCTTTGTTTGGTCTTGTTCCAGCTTCTTCATTATCTCTTCTGTTGTGTACAACACAGTTTTATAGACACACCAGATAAAGTGGAGAAACAAAACCAGATTATTCCCAGACTGCTTGCCAGCTGATTTTAAATTAGTGCTTGCTGCTGGTACACAAAACAAGGAACAGTGTTTTATTCCTGAGTTTTTAGACTAGAAATGGGAGGGGCTAGTTAATTTTCGGTTCCGTCAAACATCTTTGTTCTTTCTTTGCCTCAGTTTCTTAATTTGTTTAACAGTGCTGTTTATAATTTTGTTTTCTTCCCCAATTCTCTATAGTGCAAAATGCCTTGGGTATTTTCCCACCATTCTAGTATCATTAAAAGGGAAGCAGGAAGGATGTATGTACAACCATTTATAATTATCTAGATCTTGCTTCCAGAATTTATTGGTCTTCAATTGTAGAGTTTCAAGAAATCTCTGAAACTATGTCAGTTCACAGAGTCAACCCCACAGACTTGATCCCTGGGCCAGGGAAACCCAGTGAGTTTAAATAAGTCACTGCAAGTCATATGGCTAGCTAGGTCATATGTGCCAGGACTTGAACCTATCTCTTAGTATTTTCAACTGAACACATAACTCATTTGTACTCGAATTTCAGAATGCTTAAGCAGACTCAAGTTTTGAGCTGGATTTCTACCTCAGTCCAGGATGACTCTTGGAAATATATGATCTGGAAGATTCTGAGATCTTGGTATGATTGCAGGGAATTATGGTCTGATTATGGGCTTCCCAGGTGGCCCTAGTGGTAAAGAACCCACCTGCCAATGCAGAGATGTAAGAGACCACAACTCCCATCCCTGGATGGGGAAGATCCCCTGGAGGAGAACATGGCAACCCACTCCAGTATTCTTGCCTGAAGAATCTCATGGACAGAGGAGCCTGGTGGGCTACAGTCCATAGCGTTGCAAAGAGATACGTCTGAAGGGACTTAGCACTCAGGCATGGTCTGATTCTGTGGAGAGTCTAAGAGACCTAACCCCCTCCTTGAACAGAACCAAATTCCCCAGAACCTCACACTCAACCCACTTTCTTCACGGTTGACTCAGAGCAGAGTTGACACAACTGAAACATTCTAGAGTACACCCACATCTCTGGCTTAATGCGGACAGAGTGGAGTGGAACAAGGATTCAAGATCAACCATTAGTCCAAAGGGTCATCTGTTGACCGTCATTAACTCGGTTATCACTGCAGGCCCTTATCCTCTCTTGAATTAGTTGTAAGTGAAATCTCTTCAAAACAACATTTGCTTTATCCATATTTTTTTTTTACTTTTGCAGAAAGCCGCTAAAGACTCATCAGAGAATATGAATCACAAATCAGCCCCGTGTGCATGTGGGTTCTGTCCAAGTCTACACAAGAGGGGAACATTTTGTTTTAGAAATGTGAGACGTATGAAATGCAAATCTGCCAAGAACCTTCCTCCGTATTGCTCTGGGACTAGGCAGGGCAGCCTGGGACCTTGCGAGGGCGGCGCGGGGTGGGGGGGCGGGGGGAGAAAACAAGGCAAGTGTGAGCCAGGTAACGCCCTTGGGTGGGCCCGGGAAAGATAAGTGAGATCACAAGGGTAGAGAGCACTGAACATTTGTGTTCCACTGAGTCGGATCCATAATAAAGTTAGACAGTGGAGGTATGGAGGCCCCCAGAGTCCACAGCCTTTAGGTTCTCGGTGGGGGGCAGCAGGCAGGGAAGGGTCGACCTGGTTCTGCCAGAGGTTAACGCACGGTCCGGGCGGATCCAGGAAAGTTCACCTGATTTTGCTAAAAAGCTGCAAATCCTGTGCGCAGAGGTAAACAGGGTTGGAAAGCGAAATCGGAACTGCAAAATCCAGGCCCTCGCGCAGGAGCACCCCTCTTTCCTTCCCTGCCCGATCCCCTCCTCCGACCCGGGATGAGAGCAGGGCTCGCCGCCCCCAGCAATCGGTTGGTCACTTGGGGGTCAGACTTCGGGACCCCGCCCATATGGCCTCCGGCCCCGCCCCTGACCCCGCCCACATCGATCGGCCCGCCCCCGGCGGGGAGCTAGCCGTCTCCGCCCTCGCCCCCGAGCTGCGAGGCTGTAGGACTGGTGCCGCAGTCGCCGCCTCGGCCACCGCGCAGCTGCCGGTCCACCTCCGCCACCGCTTAGCCGCGCTCGGAGCCCTGCCGAGGAGGCTGCCGCCGCCGCCAGGAGCCCGCAGCCCGTGCCCCGAGCCCGCCGCCACCGCCCTCCGAGGGCGCCCCAGGCCGCGCCATGGTGAAGGTGACGTTCAACTCGGCTCTGGCCCAGAAGGAGGCCAAGAAGGACGAGTCCAAGAGCGGCGAGGAGGCGCTCATCATTCCTCCGGACGCCGTTGCCGTGGACTGCAAGGTCCGAGGGCCGGGGCTCTGGGAAGTGGGCCCGCTGGGGCCCCGGGAGAGCTGCGCGGGGCCAGGGCGGCTGTGCGCCCCGGGACAGCGCGGGGCGCGCGCGGGACGGGGGTCCCCGAGAGGGCCGAGCGCTCCCTTTTCTCGGGTTGCTCTCCGTTCTTGTCCGGCGCAGCTTCTTTGTAAGAAAGTGCGTGTGCAGAAAGCGGTGCCCGGCGCGCAATCGAGGGCTTGGGGGCCTCCAGGGCGGGAGGATTGGAGAACCGGGCCGAGTGCACGGTGCTTGGTGCAGTCGAGGAATGTGCGTGGGTCCGGGCCGGGGTTCGTTCCGCCTGGAGACCAGCGGCGACATGCAAAACGACAAAACAACAACAAGAGTTTGGCACGTCCTCCCAGTATAAATAATGTCCCTAAGATGGCTGACATCATTACAAGCCTAAACCGCAGTTGCTTCCTTACTTTCGTTTCCAGGCTGAACTGCACTGGGACTAAGTCCGGCTCCTGTAAGCCTCTTAATTTTAAAAGCGTTTCTTTTTTTTTTTTCGTTTAACCTCTTTTTCCACGGCCTTTTGGTAGCGGCAGGTGAACTTCGCCTTGGGGTCTGGAGAGGGAGGAAGCGGGCGAGGGGAGAAGGCAAGGTGATGGTCTGCTCAGAATAGGTTCTGGCTGTTCACTTTGTAACTGAAATATTCCCAGTAAAGGTTACTGATAGCTATCTGAATGTTAGTGTAAAACCGACAGTTCACTTTTAAATTATATCAGCAACTTTACGAGAACCCCTTAAGCTAAGTGAAACTAAACAAACTTGTTCTGCGTCTCTTTCAAAATTGTCCTTCATCCCTTTTAAAATTGTCCTCCGTCCCTTCAACAACTTTTCTTTATTTTACAAAATCCCCCCTTTAGCCCTAAGCAAAAATCCGGAGAGGAACTGTTATCGTGCTACAGTAATACTCATTTAGGATGTGATTGTAATTGTCTCAGAAGTTGAATAAACAGGAAAGGTTCACAACCTTTCTACCAGATCCTCTTCAGGCTGCAAAAATTTAATCCTATACAAATTAGTTGTAGAATTATTTATGATCGTAACTTTTTATTTTTTTGTTAGCATTTTTCAAGACCTGCTATAAGTAGGGTAAACTTAGTTTTAACTTTAAAAAACCCAGTAACTTGGGCAGATATAAGGACTGTTTTTTAATATATTACTACTACTGGGAAACGCAGTGTGAAAAATGTTTGAAAATACAGTGTTAATCTGCACGTGCCTGTACTGGGTTTTTGAAAATGTTCTAGTTAAAAACACAAATGTCAGGAGTTGATTTTTAAATGACTGTCTTGCCTTGAAATAGGAAGTGAACAGATTCCCTAAAAGGATTAAGCGTTTTGGTATTGGTATTGTTTGCCTGAATCCATTGCAAAGAGTCTACGTTTTAGAGAAAATGTTTGGAATCCACAGAGGATAATTCCAGCAGCAAATTATTATCAGAGCTCTGTATTTGTCTAACATTCATTGTACCTAAATTTGATATTCAAGAACCCCATCATAACAGACTGAAATACATATATAGAGATTAGGTAGATTTTAATCCTATTACATATCTTTTTAAAAATCCTATGAACAAATACAATTCCTCTCATTAAAAAAGAGAGGAAGAAAGGATCCAATGATGTCACTTCAGATAGCTTTTCCGTGTTCCTGTTGTGAAGGAGATTTGAAAAAATCAGAAATAATTTGCTGGGTAGCTGTAAATCTGATTTTGGCCATTTATTGTCATTTCTGAAACGGTGACTGTGTTTTCAGATTCTCACAATTTCACCATATTCAAATATTGTGGTCATAGCAGCAGTTAAAAAAAAAAAAAGTAACCATTCCTAGCTCTGTTTTCTCAGATCCCCATATCCAAAGAAAAATACTGGAACTAAGCTGTGAGGGCCTGTCTTCCTTTATAACCACACAGCAGTCATGGATGAACTGGCAGATATAAAATGACTAATACTTTTTCGAGCTGTGAACTCAAAGACCTCTTAAGTGAGTGACAGAATATTGCTGTACATTAGAAGGAGAATCATTATAACTCGTCAGTCACTTAACAGTAAAAGCAAACCTTACTTAGTAACAGGCATTTGCAGACGGTCTCTTAGAGCTGGGACAGTGATTACATAATGTTCTCTGACTCCTTCGGGTGACGGTATCTTGACCACTGAGTTTGACTCTCCGAATTTTGCACAGAATCAGCCTTCCTGTGTTTGCCTGGGGCATTTCCTTGCCTGGTTGGTCTAGAGGATCCGGTTTAGCTAGTTATGAGCAAGAACTCCTAAACAAGAATTTTGAGTATCTTTAACTCTCCCAGACCACAGTGTCCTGAAGACCATTGTTTCTCCAGATGTCCCCTTAAGGATCACCTGGTATCACCTGGGATTCTGGTTTAAAAATGCAGATTCTTCAGACCTTCTGCAGTAAAGAATTCTGATCCCTCCAGTCGGCTGGCTTATGTAACTCACATTCCAGTACTTTTACACTGCTCCTGTCTTTGGCCATTTCTTTAGCTCTTTTCTCTGGAAGCTGTTGCATTGTCCTATCTTTTAGATTTGTCTTTTCAGTAGCTATTAATCCCAGCAGCCACATCTGTGGGTTATATTGTCTCAACTAGCTTGCTGTTTATTATTCTTTCTCTACATTTCCCCCTAGGTTTTATGTAATAGAGGTGAGTTTGAAATTATGAATGTTTTATGTGAGAGGCAGCAATTCATTCATGAACTTTTGTGTTTTTACTTTGAACTTTGACACATTGTTATATACGTGTAAATATCAAAGAAAATACTTAATGTCCTGAGTCAGAAGTCCCAGTTTTGTCAGTACACAACTGCTTGATCTTGGGTTTAAGGTTTTTTTTTTTTGAAGAGTTCTTTATGTATAAGATGACAGGGTGGGACCAGATGGTCTGTAGAGGACTCTTCCAGTTTTAAAATTCTATGAAAATGGCAAGAATTACATAATTATATTTGGCAGGAGTCGGATTGTTTTAACTGTGAAAAATAATAGTTCCCCTCTCACCCTAACTAGACTGTTCCTTTTTTTCCTCCCCTTGTTCAGCTTGTTACATGCCTTCCTCTTATTAAGTAGCTGTGGGTCACGGAGAAAGGAGATGGCTAGAGGTATTATGTAATAAGCTAAATTTTCATTTTGGGTTACCTCACTGTAGAACAGTAGCTGTCAATAACTCGTGTTGTCATGCCTGATTATGAAATGCCTTTT
This sequence comes from Bos taurus, assembly GCF_002263795.3. NCBI lineage: Eukaryota > Metazoa > Chordata > Mammalia > Artiodactyla > Bovidae > Bos > Bos taurus. The sequence goes on from NC_037339.1 coordinate 18,040,305, forward strand.
CCAGTATCAGGCCTTGAAGAAGCTCAAGTTTTCTTCCTAGGTATCCCTGTAAATTGTTTTGCTGATAATGTTGCCCCTTCTCTGCAGTGCATCGTAGTTGTAGACATCCTTAAAAGGAAAAGTGAAATGCTTGTGGAGGGGAAAGAAAGGGCAGGATGGGAAGCCTAAGTGAAGGACTACTAACCCAGTAAGTTCTGAGTCACCCATCACAAAACGGCTATCTCCCTCCTAATTCTTTTCACTTTCTGGCATTTCTCTCTGCATAAAACAGGACTGGTCATTTAGCTTTTTGGTGATGTTGGTGTTCATTTTATTTTTTGTTTGGGGGGGAGGTAGAGGGGAGGAGGAACATAAAATCTGACGCCATATACTGAAATGTTTTGGTCTTTAGAGAAGGGATGGGGAGCTTGCTTCCCTTCAACAAAAGTGCATATCATTACCCCGTTGTATAATTTAGTGTCGGTAAACCATTGACCAGCAAAAACTTTACAGTCGCTGCATTTTAGTTCTTTATGAGGGTATTGATATCTGAAGTGAGGATTTAGTGCTGGGAGATAAATTAATTGCCCCTGTGCATACCAAGTGACCTTGGTAGAATCTCTTGTGTCCACATGCCTCATGGGCAGCTGCTGCTCCAGAGGGTGGAAAAATTGTATGTTGTGCAGCTGGAAACTGCCCCAAGACCCTGCTTGGGGTCTTCCCAGTGTCACCTTAAACATAATCTTCTTCGGACTAGATAGAACCAAATATATTATCCTTGGCAAAATCATCAACCTGTAAGACATTTTGGAATTCATCTCAGCCATATTAGAGATTTAGGTGCATAGAAGTATTACTTTAACCAGAAATATCTCTCGGAACACATGGTACAGGCCTATTTAAATTCACTTAGAATTTAACTTAAAAATTTTCAATGTGTTTTGCTAGAGCTTGATGTAAGGTGGGACATTTTATTTCTTATTTGTTCTTTCATACTCTAACCTAAATACCTGGAATGTCTGTTTAAAAGGCATTTTCCGCCCCCCCCCCCCACCCCCAAAGGAAAATGCTTTCTGAATTCATGGCACAACTAGAACTTCAGGAACTCTTTCGTTTATCACAGTGTCAGCAGAGGAAGAGCCAGAAAAAAATTTGTCTTTTCAAAATGACATCAGTGAATCCATCCTCTTAAACTTTTTGGTAAACTTGTCACTTTTTATTAGAGCTTCAACTAAAGGAGTTAAGGACTTTGCCGTCAAAGGACTTTTTCAGGCCATAGCTGCTGCCTGTTAAAAATAAAGGATTTGACAGTGCTGAATTTCTGAATGTGGTGGTTTTTGTCAAAATGCTGTAGAAAGCAATAACACTGGAGTTATGTTTTCAAGAAGCTTATGTGTAGTTATTTCCTGTCTTTCCTATTTACTTTGCACAGCTTAATAATGAAAATTTTACAGGGTAGACAACTGAAAGTTGAAAATTAGAAATTTTTTTACAGATACACCCTAAGAATATCATTAAAAATCATTCAGTTGTGATTTTCCCTTTTAATCAGTGTTTATGATACATATACTTAATAGCTTTAAATAATCCTATTTTATGTTACCAACAATTGAGCAAAATTGTAAACAATTGAAGTTTTTTTGAATTCTTGAATTGATCAAAGGGAAAAAAAGAACTTAATAACTTAATGAAGTATTTCTATAATTCTGTCATTTGGGGGAAAATCAAGTAAAATGAACATAAACTTATACAGAAGAATTCTTTAAAAGTGACAAAATTACTCTTGTATTTATGATAGATATTCTAATCTTTCATTTAATTATCAATATTTATTGATAAATGATAATATTAACATTGATAAGTTTCTAGCAGTAATTATATGAGCTAGAGCTAAGATATATTTGTCAAAAGATAAATTAATGTTGAAATTAAATTTGCACAGTTTATAAATCCTAAACATTTTCAATTTAAAAATGTAGGGAGTTTATTTGAAAAATTCATGCTAAGTGGGTGTGAGGTGTTTAGTACTTTCATATTCTGAAATACTTGCATAAACCTTTTTTGGCATAGTTGAATTTCATATTTTAAAAAAGAAGGTTTAACGAAGTTTTGTATGCTTGGATGTTTTTAACTTTTAATGCCAAAATTAATCTTGGATTGTTTTCTCTGCTTTAACTATGATTATGATGTTTAAAATTTTGTAATATAAAAACCTAAAAGGTAAGTTGCATTATTCAGTCACGTACTGCAACATCCAGAAGAAGAATCATCTTTATGCTTGGAAAAATGACTTTTCAAGGTCAGTCCATCTAGGTCTGCAGTTTTTTGGGGGGTGGGAGGACACTGTGTGGGTTTTGTGGGATCTTGCTTTCCCAACCAGGATTTGAACCCTGGCCACGCAAGAAAGCCTGGAATCCTCACCACTAGGCCACCCGGGAACCTAGGTCTGCATTTCTTAAAATTCATTTTTTTTTCCAGCCAGCCTCTCTAGTATCTCATTTCTGCTGTATATACCATGGCAGTTTTTTCATTTTTCATTTTCTAGCTTTCTCTTCAATTTATTTTACCTTGCTTTCATTTTAATGCTAGGAAGAGTTTCCCAATTCCATCAGTTTTAGCTCGAGCAAAAACTAGGCATGTTAAGCAGAGTTGGCAAATTCAATACTCTTGGGCCCAAGTAGATGTTTTAGTGAAGCCAAGCTTTTTTCTTTTTTCATTTTTTTGCATATTAAGCAACTTAGACTAGTCTTCATTTTCATTTAAAAAGTGAAGGATCCAATGTTGCTTGATCCTCCAGGTTTTAAAGGCAAGCTGGAATCAGTTTCATTTAAAACTTGATTTTTAAATATTAACAACTAATTCATACAAGAATTTCATGCAGAGACACAGATGACGGACACAGGCCACTGTTTTACAGTCTCCTTTACAGTGGAGAGCAGAACTGGCAGATTATGGCCTACTGCCTGTTTTTGTATAACCCATGAGCTAAGAATGATTTTTTTAAAATACATTTTTAGATGTTTGGGGAGAAATAGTCAATTTCTTCCATTTGCCCCAGTTCCCTCACAGTCGAAAAAGGGGTATCGCTTGGGAAGCCACACCGTCTGCTTATTGAGAACTCAGACTATGCAGTTTATACTTGAAGGGTTTAGATTCTGTCTCTACCATCTCCTGCAATACTTTGGGGAAGTTACTATAACTCTCTGTGTCTTCCTCCATCAGCTAACTGGGGAATAAGATAACTTATAAAAAGTGTATCACAGTACCTGGAACAGTGTATGACTCAGTAGATGCTGTTATTACTACTACAGTTTTTTTTTTTTAATGATTCAAACTTTTATTTGGCACCACTGCAAGATTTCTGGAAGTAGACTTCAGGGTGGATGTCCCTGAGTGCTCAGTCATGTCCAGCTCTTTGCGACCCCATGTACTGTAGCCCGCCAGGCTCCTCTGTCTATGGCGTTTTCCAGGCAAGGGTACTGGAGTGGGTTGCCCTTTCCTCCTTCCTCCAGGGGATCGAACCTGAGGCTCCTGTGTCTCCTGCATTGCAGGCGGACTCTTTACCCTCTCAGCCATAGGGGAAGCCAGGTAGAAGAAAATTAATGAAGCAGGGCAGTTACTCATTTTATACTGTTTTTTATAGACTAATACCTCAAATTCAACACTGTTTTCAGATAGTGTTAGAGCCTACTGGCAAAGATTAATATTACTACCTGGATCTGATAACTTGGGCAAGTCCCAGAACCTCCCAAGCCCCAGTTCCCTCACTGGTAAAATAATATAATGGCACTGACCTTAAACAGTGTTCTTGTGGTAGAATTAACAGTCCCTGGTACATAGAAACTCATTAAATGTTAGCACTTTCCCCCAAATCCCCATCTGTTAAAAGTCCCATTTTTACCCCCCTCCTCATTCTTCTGTTGGAATGTTACTTCTTGTGTTACTGTTATTGCTCATCCCTACTTCACATGTCAGTTAAATTGCAGTATTGTTACATAACACCCTGCTCCCCTGAGATACTCTACCAGAGAGTCATTCCTGCAACATAAAAATCCTTAGCGTTCAGTAGCTATGTCCATTTTTGTATAGAAGTATTTCTTATTACAGAATAGAACGTTATATAATTTTATAAATTTAATTTGGGGTTTAACCAAAGTAATACTTAGTTTTAAAATGCAAATAACTGTCCTGCCCTATCTCTGAAGAACGCACATTTTTTGGGGAACCCACTTTGTACGTTAATGGTTCTCAAACTTTTTGGTCTCAGGACCCCTTTGTATTCTTAAGAATTGTTGAGGGTCCCAAGGAGCTTTTGATTTATGTTGGTTATATTTATTAACGGTATTCAAAATTAAAACAATATTTATAGATTTAAAATAATACAAAACCTATAACATGTTAGCAAAAATAACATTTATAAATAAAAATTTCCATATAACCAACAGACTTTAAGAACAGTAAGAGCAATGTTGTTTTAAATTTTTACCCTTTATGGAGTGGCTTAATAGAAGACAGCTGAATTCTCCAGTTAGCTTCTGTGCTGTGTCACACATTCAGCTTCTGGGAAACTCCACTGTACACTGTCCAGAGAATGAGAATTGGGGGGGAGTCTTATTTTTATTACGAAATTAGTTTTGACATTGTGGACCCCCCTCACATTGTGGTGTCTGTCCCTAGAGCGCATTTGGAGAACTTCTAAATACTTGCTATTTCATGGTTTTTGTTTTCATTTTTGTTTTTTGCAATTTTTGTATTACCTACTGGTAATACCTTTCTAAAGGTAGGTATTTACCTTCCTAAATACGAAGTGACTATTTAGCCTTTTTTATTTGTTTATATAGTATATACATAGTCTCTTCTCCTGGTATAGTTATAGTAATGTCTGGTTAAATTGCTGATCCATGCTTTTATTGTAATTGACGTGAAACTTAGATCGGAGTAATGTAGTATAACTTTTTCTACTTCCTTTCTTGTACAAAGCCATTATTTTCCCTGAATTTGATAATTGGCTTCTTGAGTCGAAAGAGGGTTACTTAATTTTCTGTGTATTGTTAGTTCATCCTCAATGTCTCTGACAAACTTTCAGATAACAAACTTTCATATCTACAAACTTATCAGATAATTTACTGAGTTTTCTATTTTTCTTGGTGATATTTCACTTGTCATTCTTCAATCTTTCCACCCAGAGGGTTGTACTCTAGGTATGTGGCTGCACAGATGTCCTGAGAGTAACTATTATCCTCGAATTATTCTGCCTTTGCCTCCATCCTCTGTTGGATCTTCAGTTTTATAAATCCAAGAAACAGCATTTAGATGAATTTTTTTTTTAAGCCTGTCTGAGAATCTTTATTCTGTCTTTACATTCAATTGATAATTTATCTGGGCATAAAATTCTAGGTTAGCTGTAATTTTCTTTCAGCTTTTAATGGTGTTGCTCCATCTTCTAGTCTGATGCCATTCTGGTTCCTGGTTCTTTGAATATGACCACTTTGGTTTTACTTTTCCTCAGGAAGCTTGAGGTTTTTTTCCCTTATGTTTTCAGCTTTTAAAATTTCTATTGACATACTTTATCTTCTGTCATTTCCATTTTCTGGCTTATGGTTTATTTGTTTATCCCTTTACCATCACTCTGTTGAGCTTTCAGGAGGAAGTAAAGATGACTGTTTAACTGGAAATCAATAACAGGACTTTCAACTCAGCTGTCTTTGTAGCTTTAAGACTTACTAGATCGTTTTATTTAACATTGAAAATGGAATTTTAATGATAATAATAGAAAACAATAGGAATAGTAGATAATAATGGGAAACCATGTTCATTTTTATTAGCATCAATTTAAGGTCTGACAGGATAACCTATAGAGAGGCATCTGTTTGTCTCCTTTTTTAATATTCCAAAATTGTCTTTTCATGAGTAATTTTAGACACAACTCCCTCACTGCCAACTTCATGATTTTTGCTTTGTGGCTTTATTTCTGTAACTTTACTGGCTTCATTTTTGTAATAACATCTTGCCTTTTTCATCTCTGAAATGTTTATATCCTAGTGAGCCTGAGTTATTTTCCTTCATTGTTCTTCCTTCATGTGCATATGCTTTAAATACTTTTTCTTACTATCCTTTGTGAATTTGATGAGTAATAGAGAAAAATTCTGTTAACTTCGTCAGCACGTTAATGACAACAACACTACTGTTGTAACGGTTAACACGTGGTGCTTCCTGTGAGTGTGACTCGATTGAGTAAACCTCTTATGATAGGGGAAAGCTGGAGAAACTCCGGTCATTTCTGGTTGGATATTTATCTGTAAAATGACGTATTGGACTAAAGGACCTCTCATGGCTCTTGTAGAGAGGATCGTTTCTTTCTAAGAAGTATACTGATCACACAGTCAGAGGCCACTGTTGCATGACCAGACCTTATACTAAGAAGTTAAAATTTACTGAACGCCCAACCTTCAAAAAACCCCCGAGTGTAACTCAGAGAGACCGACCAACTATGTAAACCAAATTAATCACAACCTACTTAAATATCTGTATCTGTTTTCACAAGAAAACAACCCTCCTGGATCCAAGAGTGAGGCGAGTAGGGGGATAAGGGAGCGAGATCACATGACTGCTGGCTGATTACTGTACGTGTATTTGGTGCTAGGCGTAGGTGAAAAGCACGTTTTACAGTGTATTCACTATATAGATACAAATATCTGTGACCTCAGGACTGGAATTATTTTTTTCTAATAGTCATTTTGTATAACTTCTGAATTTCTGAACTTGGATGGAAGATATAGCTTTCCACCTTTGAATTATTTTATGCTTTTAAAAGACTATACGTGGAATTTTCTTGTCAAAAATTCTGCATTTTAGATGGAATGACTCATATTTGAATACAAATGTATAATTATCTTGTTGAATGACATTAAAATCAAAGATGTATACAAAAATGAGGCCAGAACAGGTTTCCTTTCCCCCTCCTCTAATCTTGACACGTAATTCTATGATGAATTATAGAGTAGAGCATTCCTATCATATTTGAAAATCTTTGGAAGATGGTTGATACTCTCATTAAGAACAGTATGAACTCATGATTCAACCAGTAGCAGAAGAAATCTGTCTTGACCAATTTGTCTATCCCTAGTAAAGACTGTTACTAACAGTAAATGTCATTTGTATATAATAGTGTTGTTTACAAACATCTGTCTATTACTGCTAGTCTAGGTTTTTCTTTTGACTACCCACTACCTTTATATCTCACTAATATGAATTTGAAAACCTGATGAAATATTACACTTCTCTTCAGTGTAAATGGAATAAATGCTGTGTAGAAATGGTCATCTTTTAAAATAAGTAGAAAAAAGAATAGAAGATTTTAAGGTATTCATATATTAATATTCTGCTATGTACCAGGTACTCTGCTTGCTCCTAATCATGTAAAAAGTGATCAAGTGACAATCCATCACTAAAAGCATTTACAGCCTGATCTTTTTCTTTTTTATAGCTCTGGCCTATTTTTTTGTTTAACCTCGGCCTGTGCTAATTTTACATATGCCAATAATTTGGTTCAGATTTTCGTATTTCTCACGTAAATTGTTATGCAGTGGATTTAAATTATTAATTTTTTAATTCCTGTTTTGCTCTTTGTGTCATAGGATTTGTTAACAAATAAAGGACATTAAAGAGAAATTGGTTTTGTAGACATTATAATTTTAGATTAGTTTCTGTTTTGAAAAATCTCTCCCTACTCAAGTGTAAAATAATGCAATAACCTTATTATCCATATAATGCCAATCACTTTGAAAGCTGCTCCCTTTTTGCATCTCGTACATAAGATTTCTCATGTGGACTTTCTCACATGGTTGAGATAGTAGCAGTCTTACTTACTTGAAAAATCAAATGAGGAGATAAAATTCAGTTTTACTTATTTAAATAAGCAACAGAAACTGCAAACAGATGTTTGGTGGCTTTATAGATTTTTTAGCTTCTTAGCCGTAGATTTTTGTGTTTTACATATAGCGGAATATAGTTGGTAACCAGTTAATGCTGTTAATGGTGAACAGGTTGCTGGATCATGTCTTTTTGATGCTTCCATGAGGGGAAAGAAAGCTAATGTAGAAGCCAGGTGACTTTAGAACAAGTGCTATGGTAAATGAATGACACTGCTGTTCCACATGATAGGAATCAGATGGAGCAATTGCCTATGTTACTTCAGTGGTTTGAAGGGTCTAGTTAGGAAATTATTTTGGAAATATTTAAAAATAGATCTTCAGTGATGACCAAGGTTTTTATTTTTAATTCTTATTGGAATAGGAAGTCACTTTCTTTTCCTCTCTAGTAATGTCTTTTTCAGTTGGCTTTTTCAGTACTTTGCTGTTCAGTTCTGTCGCTCAGTTGTGTCCGACTCTTGGCAACCCCGTGGACTGCAGCACGCCAGGCTTCTCTGTCCATCACCAACTCCTGGAGCTTGTTCAAACTCATGTCCATCGAGTCAGTGATGCCATCCAACCATCTCATCCTCTGCCATCCCCTTCTCCTACTGCCTTCAATCTTTCATTTATGGGGTCTTAGGAAAAAATCCTCTCCTTGCTCCTCATAAGCTGGGAAAGGAGAGGAATTCAGATTTATTGGAGTATTAGTTACATACTGAAAATTTCAGCCTGTCGAGCTTTATACAGTTCTGTTAATTTTGACCAAGATATGCAGTTGTGTGATCATATCACTTCGTAGTCTGTTCCAGTTTTCTGTTTCTATAATTTACCTTTTCCAGAACCTCATACTGATGGTATTATACCGGGAGTGGCTGTCCTTCATTCTCATTGTTCCTGTCCTGAGAACTGGGCGTCATCTTGAACATCTTTGATGCCCACAGTTCTTGGACCATAGCTTTCTCTGAGCTTATCCAATACCCGGCTCGTCTCTGTCACCATTTTTGCTTATGCCATTCATGCTTGGATTTATTCTTTGCCAAAGAATACCTGTTCTGTCATTTAAAGGATTAAGATGCTTTATTCACCATATTAATCTAGTCTCTACAACCCAGAACTCTAAATCCTTTTATGTGGAGAACTGGTTTAAAATTAGATACTCAGAGGGAATCATACATACCTAGTCATAGGTATGGAAGTGAAGATTGAAGTTCAAAACTAAGTGACTGTGGAAAAGAACTTAGTGTGTTTGGTCTTGACTATGCCAAAGCCTTTGACTGTGTGGATCACAATAAACTGTGGAAAATTCTGAACGAGATGGGAATACCAGACCACCTGACCTGCCTCTTGAGAAATCTGTCTGCAGGTCAGGAAGCAACAGTTAGAACTGGACATAGAACAACAGACTGGTTCCAAATAGGAAAAGGAGTACGTCAAGGCTGTATATTGTCACCCTGTTTATTTAACTTCTATGCAGAGTACATCATGAGAAACGCTGGGCTGGAAGAAGCACAAGCTGGAATCAGGATTGCCAGGAGAAATATCAATAACCTCAGATATGCAGATGATACCACCCTTATGCAGAAAGTGAAGAGGAACTCAAAAGCCTCTTGATGAAAGTGAAAGTGGAGAGTGAAAAAACTGGCTTAAAGCTCAACATTCAGAAAACAAAGATCATGGCATCTGGTCCCATCACTTCATGGGAAATAGATGGGGAAACAGTGGAAACAGTGTCAGACTTGATTTTTCTGGTTTCCAAAATCACTGCAGATGGTGCTTGCAGCCATAAAATTAAAAGACGCTTACTCCTTGGAAGGAAAGTTATGACCAACCTAGATAGCATATTCAAAAGTAGAGACATTACTTTGCCAACAAAGGTCCGTCTAGTCAAGGCTGTGGTTTTTCCAGTGGTCATGTATGGATGTGAGAATTGGACTGTGAAGAAAGCTGAGCACCAAAGAATTGATGCTTTTGAACTGTGGTGTTGGAGAAGACTCTTGAGAGTCCCTTGGACTGCAAGGAGATCCAACCAGTCCATTCTGAAGGAGATCAGCCCTGGAATATCTTTGGAAGGAATGATGCTAAAGCTGAAACTCCAGTACTTTGGCCACCTCATGCGAAGAGTTGACTCATTGGAAAAGACTCTGATGCTGGGAGGGATTGGGGGCAGGAGGAGAAGGGGACGACAGAGGATGAGATGGCTGGATGGCATCACTGACTCGATGGACATGAGTCTGAGTGAACTCTGGGAGTTGGTGATGGACAGGGAGGCCTGGCGTGCTGTGATTCATGGGGTCACAAAGAGTCGGACACGACTGAGCGACTGAACTGAGGAAGAAAAATGATGAAGGAGGAGTTGAGAAAAGTAGAACATAGATGAGAAGTTTATTTATGAAAATTTGAATTATTAGATTTTTTAAAATGTTGGCAGCTAATTCTATATTTTGTAAAAAAGTGTACAGGCTAAACAGCACACCCCCGGGCAGCCAGACTGTGCATCCCCATGTTTATCCATATTACTGAATGTGTTTTAAAAAGTACATATTTTGAAATAAACTAAATCTACTTCTGATGCTATTCTGAGTTGAATAAATTGTATTTTTTCCCCTGAATGTCAGTATTTATATTAAAGCGTTTTTACACCATCACGTTCTTTTTCTTTTTTGTAATATGATTTTTTAACTCTGAGAGAGAGTTTCCTCTTTGGTGATTCTGGTTCTTACAGCATTGTTGTTGCGTTTGCTCTAATAATGCAAAGTAATATTTCTGGGAGCTTTGAAAAAATGTCTCCTCATTCATTCTGCAAAGAAGGCTCATGAAGTGAGTTGTTAGTGTGGAACAGAATAAAAAGTATATGAAAACCCTTGCATCTTGTCTGAGATCAGTTTATAATTGAAGCACATTTACTAAAGCCTCTTAGGGAACTCATTGAGGTGACCTAATTCTTAACTAATTGAAGTACCAGAACTGAATTTATCCTTCATTTTGCTTAAGATATAACTGGTTAAATAATTTGACTTTATAATACGGTGGTAAGATTCATTTGAACCAGAGATTAGTAGTGTCAGAGTGCTAATGCGTTTGAAGCAGTTTCTTTCTGTTCCTACTGTGGAGGGTGACGAGGGTGATTCTGGGCCAGCGTGTGCTTCAGCATCTTCATTTATAAACTGGGATAAAACTTGAGGTTTTAGGAAGATTAATGAGATGATAATTGTATAGCACCTGTGGGAGTTCTTTTACCTTATCAGCATAATTTAAGGTGCACCAGTTTTATTGCAGTACCAGGGGAGGAAATGTCTGTTACTTATTTAAATTAGGCCAAGTGAAGTTACAGATCTCAGTGAAGATGTTCTTGTTCATGAGTGGTTTTCCTTTTTCTTACTGTTGTGGTTAATTATGAAATAATCCAAGCATACCAGAAAAAAAAGAAGAGTTTAGAGTACCATTTATGTTTTTTTAAATGTTTTTTAAGTGTTGAATATGTGGTGTCATTTTTTAATCCAACTTGACTTTTTTTGGGTTCAGAATTCTGTTTCTAAGATTAATCTCAAAGTCAGCAGTGCTAGTTGGCTTCATTTAGACTTTAATTGTATGAACCTGTAATACTTTATTTTTTACTTGATGGACATTTATTTCCAGTTTTTTTCTTAATGACCATTCTGCAGTTATCATTATTGAGCCTCTTTCTGTGTACAAAAGTGTTTAGGGTTATAGTGCTAGGAATGGAATTACTGGCTTGTAAGATATATACATACCTTTAATTGTAGTAGATCCTGCCAGATTGTCATTCAAAACATTTGTACCAGCTCCTGTCTTTGTGCGAAAGTTCTCAATTCCCATTGTTCCACACTTCTCCAGCGCTGGTGTTGTTAGACTTTCTTTTATTTCTGACAGTATGGGAACTCAGTTGATATTTTTTTCTCTCACTCCCCATATTGAAATAAACTTTACAGGCAGTAGGACTTCCTTGGTGAACTAGTGAGTCTACCGGCCAGTGTGGTGGACACAGATTCAATCCCTGGTCTGGGAAGATTGCTTATGCCAAGGGGCAGCTAAGGCCGTGCACCTCAACTGCTAAGCCTGTGCACCCTAGAGCCCATGCTCTGCAACAGGAGAAGCCACTGCAGCGAGAAGCCCGTCCCCCAAAAGTAGAGAAAACCCACGCACAGCAACGAAGACCCAGAGCAGCCAAAAAGAAAAAGACACAACTTTACAGACAGTAAAATGCACTTGTTTTATGTATATAACTTGATTGAAATTATGGTCATTGTGTAAAGTCATATATCCACCACCACTCATGATATGAAACATTTCCATCACCCTAAAAAATTTCCCCAGGGCTCTTCTATCTTCCTTTCACCCTGACAGCCACTAAGCTGCTTTCTGTCATTGTAGTTTTTCCTTTTCATAGCTAGTCTTTTGTGTTGGAATTTTTTCACACTAATGTTTTTGAGATTCAGTGTGATTAAACCACACTTTATTTATCCATGTGTCAGTTAGTGGATAGTTCTGTTGTTTCTGCTTTGGGGCTATTATGAATAGTGGTGCTCTGACTATTTATGTATAAATCTTTGACCTGTTGATTTTTAATTACTGATCTAAAGCAATTTTGCTGAACTCTAATTAGTTTGAATAATGTGGCTGTCTCAGGTTTTCTGCAGAGACAGTTATATCACTTAACGTAATGACAGCTTTGTATTCTTTTTCCTAATCTTTTCTGTCCACGTTCTGTCATTTTTGTGCTACGTAGGATCTCTAGTACAGCGTTGGAACAAAAAGAATCATTTCTAGTGAGCGTCCTCATATTCCTGACTTGAAAGGTTATGGTTTAACTCTGAAGCTTAACTGTTACATATGAGGTTTGGGACAGATTTTTGATCATTAACCTTTTTCATGTTAATGAATTTCAACTGTTCTAGTTTGAAAAGATTTTATTATGAATGGGAGTGAGAGTTTATCAAATGCATTTCCTACGTATTTTGAGATGGTCATGGGGCTCTTCTTTAATCTTATATGTGGCTTTTTTTTCCCTCTGAGCTTACTCTTTCAAGTTTTAAAGTTTAGTTATTTAAAATACATTTTTAAGTCACTTAGGTTAAAAACTCTTCTATCTTGAGTATATTTTCATCACTTCTCCATGACTAAGACTGTAATAAAGGAACATCATTTAACTGTCATGCATACTGTTAATTTTAACTGTAAATTGCTTAAGGTCTCAGCCATGTCTTAATCACATTTGAATTTCCCACAGGACGTAGCACAGCACGTTGCAAATAACAGGCCCTTAATGTTGAGCTGGGCTAAGTACTTAGGGCTACTGCTGCTGCTACTGCTAAGTCACTTCAGTCGTGTCCGACTCTGTGCGACCCCATAGACGGCAGCCCACCAGGCTGCGCCGTCCCTGGGATTCTCCAGGCAAGAACACTGGAGTGGGTTGCCATTGCCTTCTCCCACTTAGGGCTACTATTCTTCGCTAAAGAGCCACAGTCTCTTGTGGGTTAATAAATTCTTATGTTGCCCCCACCTTTCATTACCATGCTGGCTGTTGATGTAACTTTGGGGGTCGGTCATTAAAAAATAACCAAGTTTTAAAGCTTTTAAATTTTATCCACTCATCAATTACTTACTGAGTGCCAACTAAATGCCAAGGTTGGGTTGGTGCTACCATACTAACCTTACAGGAATTTAGAGAAAACAAGAGATTAGTTAGACTTTGAAGACCTGGTACCTCTTTTAAGAAATAAATGATTGTAGAAGTTAGATTCTTTGGGGAAATTTAAATTTTTATTGCCGTAGTCCTGAAATGTGATTTTTGAATGAACAAGAGATAGCATGTTGCATAAAGTACCTTTGTGAGCTGCCCCAGTAACTTGTCCATTCCCATCTCTGCATCAGTTGCCACCACGTTGGGCACTCTAGCCATACCCCAGGGGGCTCTGGAGAAGTAGCGCGTTCTGGTTATTCATTCTTTGCCCTACATATGATGCCCTTTAACTCCACCTTCTGCGTTAATGAGTATTTGTCCTTCATTCCACTCCAGTATTTTCTCCCCTGAGAAGTCTTTCCCAAATCAGTCCTCCTGTGTTCTCTACCTTCTCCTATTAGAGCTTGTATCATATTTATGTTCTTTTTTGTAGATTGATTTTCCAGGCTGACCTGAATGCTCTCTTTCTTGGCCGTGGCTATATACCCATAGCACTTGGCCCATAGTGGACGTTTATAATTTAGTCTTGAAAATATTGCTTGTTGACTCGTTAGAAATGATAGAGCAAAAGGCCTGGAAACTTGTCATCAGATTAACAGTTGGGACTGCGTATTCCTTTACGAGGGTCTGCGCATGCTCTCTGGCTGCTCCTTGAAGTGCTGCTACTGAAGAGGGCCTGCCAAAACAGGGGGCTGTTACACACACATCTGACGGTCTCAGCAGCTGATACCAAATATGTAGAATTCTCTGTTGTCCATCTGTCATTTGCATCTCCCCACCCTGCCTCCACCCTAAAATTAATTATCCTTGGAACTGTTTCCTGTCTTCTTAGATATTGGTGTCAGACAAGGGCTCAAGCAAAACACTGTATGTTCTTTGGTATTCGGGTTTCATAATGCCTGATGACTCCATGGAATTCTGTTCACAGATGGGATGTCTTACCTGACCTGATACATTCCTTAGGTGTATTCTCTGGTACACACTACTTCTTGCAATGCACTTGTCGTCCTCTCTAAGTATACGTACAGTCTGTTGACAGGTACACCTACCACAGCAAAGTGTGATGATCTCACAGCATCTGAGTTAATCCCTAGAATTAGAGACATTTTTTCTACAGTGTTTAAACTTCAACCAACCCAGGTGCCTTAAAATTGTCCTTGGTTGGCTGGGTTACATGGGCTTGGGCTTTTCCCGAGTGATAGCAAGTTAAGATTCCTCATCTTAGAATTGAAAACGTAGCTTTAGCTTTCATTCTTTCCTCTCTGAGCTCTTGCTTCAACTATATCCAGTGTTGTTTTTTTTGTTGTGTTGTTGTGTTTTGGCTGTGCCACGTGACTTGCAGGATCCCTGTTCCCCAACCAGGGATTGATCCCGGACCAAGGCATTGAAAGTTCGGAGTCACAATCACTGGACCACCAGAGAATTCCCTCCAGCATCGTTCATACAGTTTTCATTCCTAACTTACAAGTTATATCCTATTTATCTATGTAATTGTGGGGTCAAGTCTACTTTGTCCTTTAACCCATCCAATAGTGAGTTTTCCAAGTAAAGGTCAGAGTTATGTACAGTACTTGAGAGGCTGCACACACATCCTACTTACTAGGTCATCTTTTATTATGTTGGTTCCAAGTCCATTGGAGCCTCTCTTTTGCTGTCTGTACTGTTTTTTGAGCCACTTGTTATATAACACCAGCAGCTAATCTCATTTTTTTGTTAGCTCTTTGCACATAAACCTGGGTACAGATAAGTTAGCTGCAACTTTGACGTGGCAGGGTGGAAGGACTGAGTTAGAAGGCAAGTGTATCTAAGGACTGTTCATATCCTGATCCTTGGTGATGTGATGTTTCAGGGCTAAATTACCTCCTTGAATGGGTCGGAATCAGAATTCTAACAATTGCATACTAGTTGTATGTCTCTTAATCATTAAGTTTTTCCTACTGAGTCTTTCCTCAATTTTCTACTGCTTCTATCTTTAAAGTGAAAAACTTTGTTAAACTGGGATTCTTTAGGGTAGAGCAATGCATTAATGGAATTATTTCTGAATATATTTGTCCTACTTCTTTGAGATTCGGATTATTTAAAGAATCTGTTTAATATTATTTGGTCTGTCCCAGTTTTCCGGTTAATTTTTCTTGTGTTTGGTTAGGAATGGCTTTGTACCTAGTGTGAAATATTAACTACCGCAGCAGGCTGACATATAATTTTATGAATAACCTCACATACCCTGAAGTTGTAATACACAAGACGTGCATGCGTGCTCGGTCACGTATGACTCTTTGTGGCCCCATGGACTATAGCCTGCCAGGCTCCTCTGTCCATGACATTTTCCAGGCAAGGATACTGGAGTGGGTTGCCATCTCCTTCTCCAGGGGACCTTCTCGACCCAAGGACCTACCTGAATCTCCTGCATTGGCAGGCAGATTCTTTACCACTGAGCCATAGGAGAAGCCCGATACACATGACTCAGCACCATAATTTTGCATGACAAAGTTGTAGCCTTTTCTGAATTTTTAAATATTAGAAGATATTTTAACCACAAAAATTATGCACAGAAAGTAGAAATTGTTGAGTATGTTACTGATTGCTCTAGAGGTATGGGTGGCAGGTGGGATGCTGAACGTCAGAAGAAAACTCTCCCAAGGGCCTGGTGTCTCAGCTCAGGAGGCATCGTGCTGGGGCCCGGTGCCACCACTGAATCATTCCTGGTGAATTGTGAGTAGCGATCTGACTTCTTTGGTCTTTTGTATTTTTGTTTACAAAGTGTTAATTCTTAAGGTTTCTTTCAGGCCTGACATTTCTGTGGTTCTGACTGGAGATAAGATACTGACCCTCAGTCTTTCACGTTTCAGGACCCAGATGAAGTGGTTCCGGTTGGCCAAAGAAGAGCTTGGTGTTGGTGCATGTGCTTTGGACTGGCGTTTATGCTCGCAGGTGTCATTCTGGGGGGAGCATACCTGTACAAATACTTTGCATTTCAAGTAAGTGGGAGAATGCTAAGGACACTTCTGCCTTTCTGTCACCTGTACTAGAAGATTGGCCCAAACTTACTCTAAGGCTGTGCTTTTTGTCCGTGGCCTTTTAGCCAGAGTGGTGGTTCTGTTTTTGGTTATGTTCAAAAATTCCCTGAGCATAAGTTCGCTGAACCTAGTAGACAGTCATTAAAAGCAGAATAACATTGTTTTGAAATGCTGCTGACTGAAAGATATAGATTGCTGGATGATTTTTCAAAACTGACTAACCCTCAGTTTTCCTACCATAATTAATAGCTAAGTTATAGGATTTTTCAGTTGCCAATTAAATAAATATACCAGCCTCAGATGTCATG
This sequence comes from Bos taurus, assembly GCF_002263795.3. Classification (NCBI taxonomy): domain Eukaryota; kingdom Metazoa; phylum Chordata; class Mammalia; order Artiodactyla; family Bovidae; genus Bos; species Bos taurus. The sequence continues at coordinate 18,057,223 of NC_037339.1, forward strand.
TTGATAAACTATAGTTTATTGCATTGACATTTTGGGCTTCCCTACAGTAGCTTTTTGCTTCTGGGCCCAGAGTACACTTGTTGCATTTCTCTCTGCCTCTTTCTTAGCCATTGGGTTATCGTAAGAATTGGGACTTTGGCAATAATGCTGATGTAATTTAGGATGAAAGTTGTTTGTAATTTATTATAGAATAGGAATCCCAGTGGATTGAGACATAGTTTTTTTTCTTCTGATTATTAAGATTTATGATTTCTCTTTTGTGACTTATTTCTCTGGATTTAATCCAGTAGGTTTATTTCATTTAATATACCAGAATTTGGAGAAACTGTTGACAAATAGATTTTATTAAAATAATGAAACATTCTATAGTGCATGTATAAGTTTTGTGCTCATTTTCTGTATGTTTGAGATAATAGCATGGTGATAGACATTAGTGAAATACAAGTCATCTTTCTTAATGTAGTTTTTTATAAGAAATGTATTTTCGACATAAAAAGTCATTGCACTTCCACTGTCAAGAGATATTTGTTGATCTATCTTTTTGTTATATACTCATAATCTTTATTATATATGCCTAATTTAAAAAAATCTTTATAATGATTTGCTGTAATATGATATTTTCCATTTAATTGTGGTATATTTTAAGGAAAAATGAGAGCTACCTGTATGCCTATAGAAGTGACAGAAAAACCATCCCTTTTTTGGCTAATAAGAGAAAAATCATGTAATCAGTGAATCACAGCAAAATTAAAAGTATATTCTTTAAGAAAAATATTCCTGGTTTCTGAATATATTCCTTTTATAAAATTAAGGTCTGCAGGTAGAAAGAGGTGTGTGTTTCTTCAAATTTACTTGTCACCAGATGGATAATTGCTTTTATAGTCTATTTTTAATCAAATACAAAAAGTAAAGGAGAAATCAACTGCTTTTTTCCTTCTGAAACTGGTTTTTTTTTTACAATACTTCAACACCTGATCTTAAAGAATGTGTTCACTTTGTAATTAAACTGTCTGACTTGTCATCTAAAAGTAGGAGTTTGCAAGCAAAATGCTATTTAGATAAAGGTGGCAGCTTAAGTAATACTTACCATTTAAAAACCTGTCTCCCACTGCATTGCTGAAATAGTGTTTAAACTCTCTATAGCCAGATGACGTCTACTACTGTGGAATAAAGTACATCAAAGATGATGTCGTCTTAAATGAGCCTTCTGCAGACGCCCCAGCCTCTCGCTACCAGACCATTGAGGAAAATATCAAGATCTTTGAGGAAGACGAGGTTGAATTCATCAGCGTGCCTGTCCCAGAGTTTGCAGATAGTGACCCTGCCAATATCGTTCATGACTTCAACAAGGTGAGCCAGGTGCCCTGAACTGTAAAAAGAATGCAGGTCCCTTGATGGATGCTTTTGTAGTTTTAATTTTAATATTGGCTAATTTATTCTATTTACGGTTTACTGTTTGAAAAGAAAGTTTTTAAAAAGGCCTTGGGTTTTTTCTGCCCTACAAGAAAAACTCCAACATTTGATGGGCTCTTTGTCTGAGGCCAACCCTCAGGGAACCTACTTTTTCTTCCCCTTTCCTTGTCTGTCTTAATGCACACCAGATGCTGTTCCTTCTCTGCTGTTAAATTGCTTTTAGAAATCTAAATATTTACATGTTTTGGTTTAACTCATTTAAATCCTTAGAACCATCCTGTTGAGTTAGTCTTTCTCAATCATGGTTTCTCATTTGAACCACAAGAACAGAGTCATTTAATTGACTTCTTTCAGTCAGTTTCATCCCGTTCTCTGGTGGATGGTAGTAACTAGCCAATAGTTTCTAGATGCATCAGAGAGAAGTTAATTTTTATGTACAATAGATGGATGCCTTGGAGGGCATGATGGTTTATAAGTGCAGGGACTAAGTCTCTTAATCAGATGATAGGGTATTGGAGCTAGTTTTAATAGTTTGTTATTACCTAATCAGTATGTAAATACTGACTAGTAGCAGAATTTCCTCTCCCCTTACTACTTCCATTCCTATCCTACCAAATTCTTGATTTGTTGAAATGCAAGTGATTGACACATTGTAAAGCCAACCCATTTTAATGGTACAAATTGTTCTTAAAAATCCAGTTGCTAAAAAAAAAAAAAAAAAAAAATCCAGTTGCTGCCTATTTGTATATTTGTAATATTTATACATGAATCTAACAAAAATATCGTCTTTTTCTTCCCAGAAACTTACCGCCTATTTGGATCTTAACCTGGATAAGTGCTATGTGATTCCTCTGAACACTTCCATTGTCATGCCACCCAAAAACCTATTAGAGCTACTTATTAACATAAAGGTATAAAACTTTCAGACACTTCTTCTTATTGATGCTGTTATAGGATCTTGGAATTCCTTATTGAGAAATTAGCCCTATAGGAGCCCATCTTACTGACAGTATAGCTAATAAGCATCTTATGACAGGTAACTGAGACTGGTGGTTTGGGGTTTTTTCCCCTTGTCTCTTTTAATATTTTATTTATTGAAATTAAAATGTGATTTCTTAAATTACATCATAGGGCCAGAGAATAAGTAGTAGGCTTTAAAGAAATAAGGTCAGTGTTGCAGCTATCCAATTTTGATACCATAGACAATATGTAAACAGATGGGCACAACTATACTCCAATAAAACTTTTAAAAAGTTATTGATTTATGTATTTTTGGCTGCACTTGGGTCTTTGTTGCAGTGTGCGGGCTCTCTCTTGTTGCAGAGCATGGGCTCTAGGGTACATGGGCTTCAGTAGTTATGGCTCTTGGGCCTCGTTTTCCTATGGCATATGGAATCTTCCCAGAGCAGGGATCGAACTGTGTCCCCAGAGCAGGGATCGAACTGGCAGGCAGATTCTTAACCACTGGCTCATCGGAGAAGTCCCCAGTTAAACTTTATAGAAACAGATGGTGGATAATAGTTTGCCAACCTCTGTTTTGTATTACAATCTCTAAAAATTTTGTTTGTTTTCCTTGTCTGTTCAATGTATGTTTTGAGATATCCATGTAATATAATTCTTTTCCAAATGTAGGCTGGGACCTACTTGCCTCAGTCATATCTGATTCATGAACACATGGTCATCACTGATCGCATTGAAAACATTGATCACCTGGGTTTCTATATTTATCGACTGTGCCATGATAAGGAAACTTATAAACTGCAACGCAGAGAAACCATTAAAGGTAATACTTTTGAATGTTAAGAGTGTTGGCAGAAAAGTTTGTTTCACTTCATTGTGTTAAGTTAGATTTAGTTGTAAGCTTGTCATTGTTACCAATACATTGGCCATGAGTAAGAAATAAAACTATATTGTACACTGTATATTTCTAGATTGCTGAAGAATCATCTTAATTCTAAATCTCGTCTTTTCAGATGTAGAGCATAGGTGAATGTGAAATTCATTTCCTAGATGTGCTATTAGTTCACTTTCCATATGGTCCCCCTGTCTGCCTTTCCACTCTCCCACTTTGGTTCAGCCACACTATGCAAGCTCTGCTTACCCAAAGAGTCTCTAAAGTAGCTCTCAGGTGTGCACTCAGGTTCTAAGCAGTGTGTGCCTTTTGGATCACATTGAAGATAACCAGTCAGGTGGTTTAGAAAGGAACTGGACTGAAGAATTAAAAGCATTGACACAACTACGGTAGCTTTGCCAAATCACTTAACCTTTGTTTTCTCATGTGATGATGTTATCTCCTCATTTCTTTTCAAGATCATTCAAAAAATACAATGAAAGTACAGGTGAGGGAGCTTTAGAAAGTAAGACATGCCACGCAGATACACTATGATGTGATTTCTTTGAAATTGTGGCACCTGGTTAAATGCATTCCTGGCTTTTTGTTGGCACTTTTGATGATTCTGATCTGCTGTTTGATGATACTTTGATGATGAGTTACCTGAAACCTGAGGCTTGATGTCTTACATTGTGAAATGAACTTCATGGTTCATAATTTTTTTAAAGCCATAATTTTACGTATAATAAAATTCACCCTTTTTTAGTGTGTAGTTCTGAATTTCAACAGATCACCACCATATCAAGATATAGAATGTTTCTGTTACCTTCAAGGTCACAAATTTGTACGTATGGCATTGTTACTGTTATCAACCTCTGTAAAGATACTTAGTTTAGAAAAGAGAGGAAATTATTTTCTGCCATATTAAATCAAACTACAGAAGTTAATGGACTACAGATAGAGTAAAATATTTGTATATGTCTGAATAATAGTTGTGAAGATTAATATGAATATTTATTACCAAAGAACCAGAAATTTTAAAAACTTTTCTTTTCAAACAGGTATTCAGAAACGTTCAGCTGACGTCTGTGTTACGATTCGGCATTTTGAGAACAGATTTGCCGTGGAAACTTTAATTTGCCCTTGAACAGTCAAGAAAAACATAATGGAGAGAAATTTAATACCACAGCATAACCCCACCCTTTGTATTTTGTGCAGTGATTATTTTTTAAAAAATCTTCTTTCATGTAAGTAGAACATAGGGCTTCACGATTTTTTCATCTCATTAACTCAATTAAAACCATTATCTTTAAAAATCTTTTTTTTTTTCCAAGTGTGGTGTCTTTTCTCTTGAATTAGTTATATGAAGTCATAGGTAATAGTACACTTCATCATAGAGCTTAGGTATTAGGAAATGTTTAAATTTCATTAATCCATGTATCCAGATTTTTTTGTTTTAATTATGCATTTTCAAGAAGAGAGGTTCTCTAATAATCACATATATGCATACGTAAAAATGGACCACGGGGACTTACTTGTAGCTGTTGCCCTGCTACTTAGTTTGTTAGAGCATTTTAGCACACATTTTAATTTTCTCCTCTAATTAAAATGTGTAATATTTTCAGTGTCATATTTAACTACTTAGAGTATGATTTCCACCTCGATGTTTTAATATTCTAGGCATCTGGTGTAATGATATTTTAGAAACTGTTTGGAATTTAAGGAAATAACTTGTATTACTAATTTGTATAATCTCTACCTGTGCAATGGAATATAAATATCACAAAGTTGTTTGACTAAAGGACTGTGTGTTGTTTTTCCCATATAATAAAACCAAAGAGTAATTTGGTTCTTCATATCTTGAGGTAATCCATATTAAAGAAGAAACTATTTCTTAAAAATCCAGTTCTCTATATACAGTGGGTAAAGTCATAGGTTTTATAACTGTATTCTTCATGGATACTGTTCAAGTAACATCTAAGACTCAAGATGTTGTTTAAACATTTTGAAGGAATGTTTTTGTATTTAATGAAAGGGCTGTCATTAAACCTAAACTTTCCAAGAAGCATAAACTAAAGTGCTTTCCTGGGAGTATCTCCTCACAAACGGAGCATTTTGAGTTACAGTGGTGATTCTTATATTTCTAAGTTTGTTTCCTGTCTGAAATAATTTAGAATCCACCTCTATTTAAAATATCTAAGAGTAATTTCACTGTAAATTCTTGAGACAAATTCCAATTCTGAATTTAAGAAGTCAGACTTTTTAAAGCTTTACAAACCCATAAAGGATTTAGTCTAGGAACCAGTACTAGGCTAACAAGGATATTATTTTGAGTCCTGGCTCTTGGTTTCCTTTCAGTAATACTGTAAAAGCTTTAGGCTGGTAGACAGATACTTGGGGATTGAAATTTGTTTTAGAAGAGAATATATTCTGATGAAATGAGAATTGCTTTTCCCTGCCTCCAAGACACTAAAATTTCATGGTTTTTAGGGGCTATGAACACTTAGGAACACATTATTAATTCATTGAGCAGATACGTCGCATCCTTTATATGCCCAGCACATGGCATTAAGTGTTAAAGTTATACCTGTGAAAAACAAAGACAACTGCGCCTTAGTAGAGACTGTCAGTCTCATGAAAGGAACTGATTAATAACCAACTAATTGTAACACAGTTGTGATTGGTGCTGGAATAGGGGAAGATTGGGTCCAGACGTTTTAGAAGCCTTGGCACCCCACTCCAGTACTTTTGCCTGGAAAATCCCATGGATGGAGGAGCCTGGTGGGCTGCAGTCCATGGGGTCGCTAAGAGTCGGACATGACTGAGCGACTTCACTTTCACTTCTCACTTTCATGCATTGGAGAAGGAAATGGCAACCCACTCCAGTGTTCTTGCTTGGAGAATCCCATGGACTGGAGAATCCCAGGGATGGGGGAGCCTGGTGGGCTGCCGTCTTTGGGGTCAACACAGAGTCGGACACGACTGAAGTGACTTAGCATAGAAGGGTCAGTGAGATTTTTGGGATGTGAAGTGCATGAGACCAGGTTATGGTGGCCGTTTCTGCCATCCTGAGGACTTCTTTCTAACAGATCATGGACTGATAGTGAAGGTTTGTGTTCTGGATGGAGCATCTTAGTTTTTAGGATAATAGGATAGATGAACTGCTGTAACAATTCCAGCATCTCAGTGGTTTCGGACAGCAGGACTTTGGTCTGTTTTCATCATTACTTCAATGTGGCAAAAAGGTTCCCAGGGACCCAGACTTGCCCATCTTGTGACAGTGCCAGCTTTGAATCCTCAGACTTGCCCTGGAAGAAGAGTTGGGGAGTGGTAGATCCTGCAGGGGTTTATGGGTGGGCCTGCTAGGGTACGCATCACTTTTCCCCATTTCCATTGGCCAGAACCCAGCCCTATGACCTCAGGCCAGTGGTAAGGGAGGTGGGGAATGTAGTCATCAGGTGTGTCCAGGAAGAGGACCAAAATGATGTGCTGAACACAAAGCGTTGTCTTTTTTTTTTTTTTTTTACCACGAGTGGACAGTTCAAATGAATGAAAGAAAAAAAAAAAAACTCATAAGAAAATAAAGATCCTCTGTAATTCCATTACCCAGCAATAATCATAATAAGGAATCGAGTGTATATTGAAAACTGTATCATCTTACTGTAATAGCAGCATGCTCTTTGTAGATTTGGAAAATACATAGAAACACAAGGAAAAGGGGAAATTATTCCCTACCAAGAACTGACTGTGTTTTTTGTTGTTATTTTGGTGTATGCACTTCTGTGTCTTCACTGTTTGATAGTCTTTTCCTCCACTTAACGTAAGCACTTTGCCAGGTCATTGAACATTGTGCATCTTAAAGGGTGCATTGTATTTATTGTGGGTGTGGTGTAACTTTCTAGTAAGTGCTCTCTTGTTGGACATTTCGGTAATGGATGACATTTTTGCCATTAAAAATGCTGAGTTGTGTATCCCTTTTTTAGAGTCAGTTGACCAGAGGTGTCCCTCTCGCCCAAGCTTGGTCAGTCAGATGTGGCCCAGGAATTTTGGAGCTCCAGCTGAGATTCAGGGTTGTACCCTTTGAATGCCATACATGCCATACGCCATACACGGCATATGTACCCTCATATGCCATGCCTGAGACTACAGTCGTGGTGTGGTCGTGAGCTTGGGGAAAGCAGAAGGCAGAGGAAGTGAGTGAGAAGATGACCGAACCAGCCAGGCAGAGAGGACTGCCCAGTTTCCTGGGGGGGCGGGGGAGACTCATACATGCTTCCCTCCCCTTGACTTCCCTGAGGCTCTCCGTCTTGTATATGTGCCTGTTTATCTACGATTGCTCTAATCCAGCTCCCTTCCAGCAACATCCTATTGCATGGCTGAATAAAGAGCACACGTCAGAAGATTAAAATCTCTGCATGTCGTTAGGTCTCGGGTCCGATCACTGTGGCAGAAGATGGAACAAAATAATAAATGTGAAAGCTTTGTACAGGGCCGTCTAGTTGTTGGCAACCCCTATCTAGGTTTTTGGGAACCCCCGTCACTGGTACGTGTTAGCAAGTAAACACTGATCCTGTTTTTCAGTGCATGTTTTTAAATTTTCTGCTTTTGCTGTGTCCATTTTAGATTCTCCACATCCATGTTAAAATAAGTAGGATGCAAAAACAAAGCAAAACAAAACAGTGTTCTCAGGGGTATTCATCTCAAACAGCAGAAGTGGGGTGTAGACTATAAAGAAACTCAAAGGCAGTTTAATAATAAAACAAGAAGCAAATGGATTATTGGAAGGAAAAAGTCCAGATTCCACATTTGAATGCGGTTATGAGTTAATGCTGGCTGAATGGCTAACATCCTGCTAAGTGCACATTTAATAGTTCATTGGACACCTCCTTTCCACCTAGAGAGGAGTTTGTTGGCTGGAATTATATGAATCCTGCTCTGAATGATGGGCACCAGTCCTTGCATGTTTAACTCTTTGGGGTTCAGCTTCCCAGGTGAGGACTTCATGTGTATGTGTGTATAAAAAGGACATCGTTTCAGCTCCACAAAACTACAGAGCTGTCAGTTGGTTAAATGTCTTGTCCAAAGTCAGGGTTAGCTTTCTTCTCTCTGGGTCTTTCTCATTCAAATATTACATGAGGGAAAAGCAGAGTCTAGTCTGCTCTCTCACTATTGATCATTGTCAGGCTTTTATCTTACTGACAAAATATTAGTCACAATTTAAGATTTAAAAAATACGTATGTGTACTCAGTCGTGTCTGACTCTGCGACCCCATGGACTATAGCCCACCAGGCTCCTCTGTCCATGGGATTCTCCAGGCATGAATACAGGAGTGGTTGCCATTTCCTTCTCCAGGGGATGTTCCTGACCCAGGGATTGAACTCGCGTACCTTGCATCTCCTGCACATACTGTAGCCTTTATTTGGTGTGGACTCTTAATCCCTCCAGTCTTCTATTGCAGATGAGTCCCAAGAAGCAGATGGGTGGGAGTGGGCTTTTGAGAGCTCAAAATCCATTTCTAAGTGGCATAAAACAAGGTAATCCTAGCTTTCTTGCTTATATTTGTAAATAATTTGATGGCGTTTCTATATTCAATTTTCAGCTTACATTTGTATTCCCATTTTTATTGTAAAAGTCATGTAATATAGAAATGTTGATGGTAAAAAGCGAATGCCCCCCTCTTTCTACCATCCTTTTTAGTCCCATTCCCACCATTGTTGACAGTTGAAAGTGTAATGTAGCATGTAATTTTTAGATGACCAGGGAAAGATGTAATTCTTGCCCTAGTGAGTAAGAAGGTGAGAACAGGGACTTCCCTGGTGGTCCAGTGGCTGAGACTCCACACTCCCAGTGCAGGGGGCCTGGGTTCCATCCCTGGTCAGGGAACTAGATCCCACATGTTGCAACAAATGATTCAGCAAAGACTGAAGATCCTGCATGCCACAGCTAAGACATAGTCAGCCAAATAAATATTAAAAAAAAAAAAAAAAAAACTTCTAGTCAGATGATGTGCTCTTACTTGTCATGAACTGGGAGCGTGTTTTTAGAAGCCCAACCCAGAAACCCCATCCTTTCCCCAGTCACCAAGTCCTTCACCTCCCAGCATCTTCATGGTTTTTGCAGAGATGGCTTAATATCCACTTCACCCCCGCAATCTATTCTTCATACTGCAGCCACAACAATCTCTTCAAGACGCAAATTTGATGTGTGTGTATGTGTGTTTTAATAATAATACACGTGGCTTTAAAACATGTTCAAGGCTTTCCCTAGCTCTTAGAATAAAGGACAGATTCCTTACTGCTGCATAATACAGTGCTATCCCACCTCTGCAACCTCGTCTTCATCAAACTCCCCTTTTGCTCTTTGGAGTCTCTCACACTGGCTTCCTTACAGTGTAAATGCTGTTTTTCCTCCCTTGAAAATTATTCCTATTCATTCTTCACCATGCCCTGTAGTTGACTTCTAGTCAATCTGGAGAATCTAGTTCCCTTTCTCAAAAGAGACCTGAAACGTTAGGAAAAGTTTCACGACTTCATAGTATCACGTATTTCTCCTTTATGGTACTATGATTGAAAGTTTGTTTTGTTATTCTTGCTTATTTCCCCCACTGGACTCGTCAGTATCTTAACAGGCCGCTGGCATATAGTTGGAGCTCTTAATTACTTACTCAGTGAATCAGTCATTCCTCCCTGTTCCACCTTCATTCCCTTGTCTTGCCCACCATCACCTTTACTACGTAATAACGTTGCCCACCCAGTTGTCTAGCTGTCACTTCCAAAATCTAAGTTGGCTTTCTCCAATCTATCCATTCTGGATCTGAATGAGTTGGGTTAAACGTAAGTCTGATCGTGTCTTTTTTTTTTTGTTAAATTTTATGATGGTGTTTTGCTACACTTAGGAGAAAGGTCGAAATCTTCCAAGCCCTAACATTCTGCACTCACTAGATTTGTCTGCACCACTTTTCTGTGTTCATGCTAACCTGTTCTGGCTTTTGTATAATCTGGTGCCCCTGCCTAAAACAATTTTCTCTCTCCCTAAACCCCTCCTGATCCCCACAAACAAAACATTTAATTTCTATTCATCCTTTATATCTCAATTTTAAAATTTCCTCAGGAAAAGTCACTATAACTCTTTAATTCTAATATTAATAACTTCTGTATTTATCATCTATTTCCCTGAAACCTTCTAGTAGACTATCAGCAAAGCTTACCACTGTGTCCTCTCTGCTTGGCAGGTAATAGGTCTTAACACTGAATGAAGGAATAAAGTAACTTCCTGATCAGTTGTATCTAGAAAACAAAAAGTTTTAACATCAATTTTATTATAACCAAAGTATTTGGGGCAGATAATCTTCATTCGAATGGACAGTTCAATTAATATTTATTGAATGAATGAGCAACATTTTGTGGGTTCAACTAATTCAGCTGCTGAGGATTTTACTTGCTGTTTCATCCTGGTAGGCTCATCATGTAAAGACATAACCTTGTTCTAAGTAAAATGCTCTGTGATAACCGTATTCAAGTTTTTGTATGACAGACGTGGATAACTGATATTATATGTCCCCCAAATGTTTCCCCTAAACCAAGCTTATATCTTTTTCTGTGTCATGTGATTCCACTGAATTTGGGATCAGACGCTCTTCCACATTCAAAAGGATACCAACTTTGTTTTAAGCCCCAGTGTTTACTGAAAGGGGTGATGCTAAGTTTAAAAACAGAGCAGGACTATTTGGTTGTCTTAAGGCTATGGATGCTACTTGTACTTCCTGAGTGGAGCCAAGGATGCTAAATGTGTTAAAAGCTGGGAGTCCTGAACAAAGTACTGTGTGTGTGTGCGTGCTCAGTCATGTCCGACTCTGTGACGCCACGGACTGTCGCCCGCCAGACTCCTCTGTCTGTGGGATTCCCCAGGCAAGAATACTAGAGTGGGTTGCCATTTCCTCCTCTAGTCGGTCTTCCCAATTTAGGGACTGAACCTGGATCTCTTACTGTCTCCTGCATTGGCAGGCAGATTCTTTACCAGCTGAGCCACCATGAAAGCCCTAACAAAGTACTTCCTGCCTAATTTTGTCAATTACAGCGCTGCTGGGAAGCACAGGAAGGAGTTGCAGAAGAGGTACCTAAATGCCAGAGATGAAGTTATCGATTAAGTCCCAACTAAGCAGACCCAGGCATGGTTTTCTATGTGGGTGTGAATATGGCAGCTTCTTAGAACTTTTTTTCTTTTAAGGCTTTTTTTTTTTTTTTTTTAATGGACCATTTTTAAAGCCTTTATTGTATTTGTTACAATACTGTTTCCATGTTTTGGTTCTTTGGCTGAGAGGCATGTGGGATCTAAGCTCCTCTGACCAGGGATCCAGCCTGTACCCCTGCATTGAAAGTCAAAGTCTTAACCACTGGACCACGAGGGACGTCCCAGAAAGGTTCTTAAATAATTAACCAAATACAAGTTCAGTAGCTGAACTCCACATATATGGTTTTAACCAACTCCAGAGAACATTCCACTTTAGTTAACCCCTAATTATCTGATATCCAACTCCTGTCACAAACCCAGCTGAGGCATGCAGAAAAGTGAGCTTATGAAATCTGAGAATCCTTTATTTCTCAAGAATGAGTCCCTAGATTCTATCCTTGCAGCTAGGTGGCAGTCTAGAAAGCTACCTTGAATGCCTCCTTCAGGTTTCCCATAGAAATTCCTTCATAGTGAAAGTTGCTCAGTGTCCGACTTTTTGCAACCCTATGCACTGTAGTCTGCCAGGCTCTCTTTGCCCGTGGAATCCTCCAGGCAAGAATACTGGAGTGGGTAGCCGTTCCCTTCTCTGGGGGATCTTCCTGACCCAAAAATCGAACCCGTGTCACCCGCATTGCAGGCAGATTCTTTACCACTGAGCCACCAGGGAGGCTCTCCTTCATGGACCCATAACTTAATATTCTCTTCCTTCTGTTGAGGACTCACAGAAATAAAAATGAGCCTGGAATGTTTCTTCAACTTTTATGAAGGTTTTATTGCAAAAAAATTGTAATATATTTTTATCTAAATAGTCTTTTTTGTTTTTTGACTGCACTTTGGCATGCTGGATCTCAGTTCCCGGAGTAGGAATGGAGCTCATACCCTCTGCATTGAAAGTGCTGAGTCTTAACCACTGGACTGCCAGGGAATGCCCCTGGATATTCTTTAAAATGTAGTGATAGGAAAATTTTTTTATTTTATACATGCTGATACTAGATAATAGAGCTAAATAATGCTTCCCTTTTGCTTTGATTGCTGGAAAACTCAGAGCTCCCAGTTTGTGCTCAGTTAGATTAATTGCTTTCTGCCCAGGTTTTTCAGTAGTATATAACCCTTTCAGTAGTTGGCTTATGTCCTGTTGTGTATTCTAGATAGAATTTACATTTAATAAAATGTACATGTATTCAATACAGTGAATTATGACAATTTTCTATGTCTGGGTTAACAATCATCAGAACAACTTCATTACCCCAGAGAGTTTCCTCGTACTCCTTTCCAATCAATTTTTCCTCCATCTGATGCAACTACTTGCTGAATTCTATGACCCTAGATTAGTTTTTGGTTGTTCTTGAAATTTACTTGAGTCATAGAACTTGTAATCGTTTAGTCTGGCTTTTTTCACTCGATATTTTTGACATCCACGTTGTTGCATGAATCAGTGTTTCTTTTTAGTTGCTGAGTAGTTTCTTTTTAATTGCTAGGGGCTTCCCAGGCTGTGCAGTGGTAAAGAATTCACCTGCCAAAGCAGGAGACACGGGTTCAATCCCTGGCTTGGGAAGATCCCCTGGAGGAGGAAGTGGCAACCCACTTCAGTGTTCTTGCCTGGAGAATTCTATGGACAGAGGAGCCTGGCAGGCTACAATCCATGAGGTTGCCAAAGAGTTGGACATGACTTAGCAACTGAACAACAATTCTACTTTTTAATAAATACTATAATTTATCATTTTTCCTGCATATGGAGTTATTTCCAATGCTTGGCTATTACGGATAAAGTTGGAACGAGCATTCATGCATAGTTCTTTGCGGATAGCTCATGTTTTAAAATCTTTGTTTAATGTTTTCATTGTGAAAGTATCTTTATTGTAAACCTCACATCTGGATGGGGAGGGGGAGTGAAAATATAGCAGTCCCAGTATTAGATTTATATCATAAACACTAAAAACAACTTATAAATTTTAGTTTCCGATTGTTTTGAAACTGAAGGCCAAGGCAAGTACATAACTTATCCCTTCAAATAAACATCTGCCATTTGGGAAACTTCTCATTTAAATCCCCCCTAAGCTAAAGGTTGGATAGCATCACCGATTCATGAACTTGGCCCATAGTGAGGGATGGGGAGGCCAGGTGTGCTGCAGTCCATGGGGTTACAAAGAGTCAGACATGATGTAGCAACTAAACAGCACCAAAGCTATAGTTGCTATCTTTTCACATCCTCATTTTATGTGTCCAGTAGGCATACCAGATTCAGCATATTCAAAGGAAAATTTTATCCGCCCCACCCACCTCTGCAAAAAAAAATAATAATCTAGCCCTTCCATATTCTCATGTCAACTCTTTTCTCAATTGCTCAAGCTAAAAATGTGTCTTCATCCTTGATACCTCTCTTTTTCAGAAACCTCACACCTAATCAAGGAGCAAATCTGGCGTGCTCTATCCTCAAAATACAGACTGTCAGGAAGCCAGCCCCTTCTCCCTCTCCCTACTGCTAACATGCTGGTCAGAGCCACCGTCAGCTCTTGCTTGGATCAGTGAAGCAGCCTCCTAAGCAGTCTTGCTGCTTCTGTCTTTGGTCCCTAGAGCCTTTGTCCCTGCCAAACAGGGCAGCTAGAGTGGTCCTTCCCCAGTCTCGCTTAACGTCAGTCACCGCAATCATTTTCATTCAGAATAAAAGTCAAAGTTCTCACCTGTTCTGCAAGGCCAGAAGTAATCCCCTGACCTCCCCTTCACTGGCTCTCTCTCCCCTTTCTCGCTCCTCTCGTCACGAGGCTGCCTCGCCTTTCTTTAAACTACCTGGAGCAATCCTGCCTCAGAACTTTAACACTTGCTATTTCTGGGCCAGGAATTCCACTCCTCCTACCTCCAGCCCCTACATACAGCCCAAGGCTCACTGCCTTACTTTATCCATGTCTTTCCTCAGCGTCACTTCATTGGATAGGTCTGGTCTGAGCACCTTTTCTAAAGTGAATCCCACCTCCACCCTCAACACCAGCAATGTCAATTTGTACTGTGTTCTTAGCCCAACCCAGGCCAGACCACGAAGACTGCTTCCAGTTAAAGGAAGGGCAAAAATGATGACGAGAACTTGACTCAACGCTCTTAAAACAGCCAATAAGTAATGTAAAGAAGAAAGCAGTAAGAAAGTGACTGGGGGGACTTCCCTGGAGCTCCCAGTGCAGGGAGACTGGGTCAGGGAACTAAATCCCTCATGCCACGGCTAAGACCTGGAGCAGCCAAATATAAATATTAAAAAGGAAAATTTATTTTTTAAAAAGTGGTTAGGAACACTCTCTACAGCCTCCCCTGTTTTCTCATGGAAGCTCCTCTGGGATTCTGTGGTCCACTCAGGCCACCTGGAGTGTTGACTCGGGTCGAGGAGCACAGAACTGCGGGCTTTGCCTTCCCCGCCTCCCCTCACCCCCCGGCATCCAGCAGCTGGAAACCACCTGTCTTATCATGCTGCTGCACAGTGAGACCAATCATCAGGGCCTTGTGCGTGGGTGACTTTGTGGCTTTGATAATCTCCTTTTATCTCTGCCTGCACTCCACAGGGTCTAAGAGTTTTCTGGTCTGTCCTCTTAGAAGCCATGAGTTACCATAATGCCTTACTTTTTCCATGATTCTTATTATCACCCGACCTATTATATCTTTATTTTTGTGCATATTTGTTGCTTGTTTCCCCAAGTGAAATGTTACATTCCCTGACAACAGAGACTCGACTCTTTTTGTTCATGCTATATCCCCTCCCCAGTACCTAGAATGGCAGCTGGCACATCGTAAATAATAAAGATTTACTGAATGAATTTTGTTCAGTGCATTTAACATTGTTCTATGTAGTCTCCCCCCAAATTTGGTATCATTGTAAAGACTTTAGCAGCTATTATTGTCAAACCAAACCTCTCTTTTGGCTTTTTTCTTCCCTTTGAGTTTCAGAGTGTCATTTAGGGGTTGGAATGGGCTTCCTTGGTGGTTCAGACGATAAAGAATCTGTCTGCAATGCAGGATACCCAGGTTTGATTCCTGGGTCCTGGAGAAGGGCATGGCAACCCACTCCAGTATTCTTGCCTGGGGAATCCCTTGGACTGAGGAGCCTGGCGGGCTACAGTCCATGGGGTCGCAAGGAGTCGGACATGACTGACCGACTAACACTTTCTTTTCATGACCATGGGAATGCAAGCCACGTACACCTCAGACTTGGCACTGGTTTTGTTGCCATGTTAGGACAGTGAGCTGGATACTGTGTCTTCAGCAGCCAGAGTATAAGAAAATTTATTTTCTTATTTAATGTCTAAAGTTCAAATTGCCTCTAATCTAGGGATCCCTTGAATGTGATAAGGCTGAATCACATTGGACAATAAAAGGCTGAAGTTCAGTCCAATTGACAAGTGAAAGGCCTCTTGGAAGCAACATTCTGAGAAAGGTCCTGCTTATTCAACGCTGAATATTCTGGGGTCTGAATGAGTGTGAGTGGTATGGAGACTCAAAACAGAAACCGTAACTGCTCATCGATTCAGTCCAACATATAATTTTATCAAGGGTCTAGTATAACAGAGACTCCCTTCAAATATGTAATCCTACTTGTGATCTATTTTTTTAAGTCAACAGTGCCTCTATAGTAAACTATTTTTGCTAGATGACCCAGAAAATCCAAATCCCTGGTGGAAAATAAGTACATTCGTGAGCACTCTTGTGTGCAGATTACAGCACTAAGCTCTGACCTAAAGGAGTCTGCAATTTCTGTCTGCCTGGAGGTACTGGTTGAAAGGAGCATGATAAGCTTCCCTCTCTTTCCTTATAAGTCTCATTGTTTCCAGCAGAAGAAAAGATGTTGACTAATAAACTGTTTTATAGATCATCTCTTTTTGTATTTCAGAAACAGCTAAAATTTGTTTTGCAGATTTTGATAGGATTTATGAGAGTGATTGGAGAAGGAAATGGCAACCCACTCCAGTGTTCTTGCCTGGAGAATCCCAGGGACAGGGGAGCCTGGTGGGCTGCCGTCTATGGGGTCGCACAGAGTCGGACACGACTGAAGCGACTTAGCAGCAGCAGCAGCATGAGAGTGATATAATATCACTTCGATGGTGTATCAGCTCAGTTTGGAGCCAAGGGTGGATCTCGTGGCTGGGAGGGTAGTGAATCTTGTATACCTGACTCATCTTCCCCAGATACTCGGAGACCATGGTCAGGAAGATGGTTACTATGGCTTTTGTAAGAAAAGGGCATTCCACACCAAATTCTGGTCAGAAATAATAAATATGGAAAACAGAGTAATCGGCTTTTTAAGAAGCCGTGTACATATAAAAACTGAAAGTGCAAAGTCAAATATTTATGTGGTTTCTGTGAAGGACTTTGCTAAATTAAACAAGTCTGGAATAGATTAACTCTAGGCAGAGGGGTCTGGCCAAGGATTAAGAGTGCTGGCTCTATTTGGTCACAGAGCCACACAAACAAGGCATTGCAGGTGGGGAGAACTTAAACCAGAGCAGAAAAATCACAGGGTGAAAGAGTTCAGACCAGAAAAAAACCCTAAACAAAACATACAATTAAACAAAAACCCATGAGGAAAACACAAGCTAATTGGTAGAAACTTGTTTCAAAGTTGATGACTGTCAATGCAGTTCACTTAGAAAGATGAGCTTGAGACCAGATATGACTTGTTGACCAGTTATTTCACAAAGAATCAATCTTTAGAAAATGGAAGCTCCTTTTCTCTGTAAGTCATACCTTTACCCAGAAGTCACAGGCTTCCTGGAATGACTTTAAAAATCTAAGATCTCTTGGAAATGACTTTGAAACTCAGTTTTCAATATTATTGACCCAGCCAGCCCTTCTTAGACATACGGATTGTATGGCCACATGCTATGTGACTGGACCAGAAGACCAAGCCGAGAGAACAGCAAGGAAAGAGCAGGAACAGAAGAGACATTTTGCTTTTGACCACTACTTTTTTGTCTTTTAAATATCACATACATCTTTGACTTTTTTGGCTGTGCTTGGTCTTAGTTGCAGCACGCAGGATCTTTAATTTTCATTGAGGCATGCGGGATCTTCAGTTGTAGCATGTGGGATCTAGCGCCGTGACCAGGGATTGAACCCGGACCCCCTACATTGGGAATTTGGAGTCTCAGCCACTGGACCACCAGGGAAGTCTTCATCTTTGACTTTTAATTATGAAAAATTTCCAGTACAGATACAAAGATAGAAACAAAAGTATAATAAATTCTCATGAGCTCATCACTGAGCTTTCAGTTCAGTTCAGTTCAGTTGCTCAGTCGTGTCCGACTCTTTGCGACCCCATGAATCGCAGCACGCCAGGCCTCCCTGTCCAGCATCAACTCCCGGAGTTCACCCAAACTCACGTCCATCAAGTCGGTGATGCCATCCAGCCATCTCATCCTCTATTGTCCCCTTCTCCTCCTGCCCCCAATCCCTCCCAGCATCAAAGTCTTTTCCAATGAGTCAACTCTTCGCATAAGGTGGCCAAAGTATTGGTTTAAGCCTCAGCATCAGTCCTCCCAATGAACACCCAGGACTGATCTTTAGGATGGACTGGTTGGATCTCCTTGCAGTTCAAGGGACTTGAAAGAGTCTTCTCCAGCACCACCTGTTAGCAATATTTTCTTTATCATTTCATCTATCCCTCCCTTGTTTTACTTTTATTTCTGTTGGAGTATTTTAGTAAATCTCAAACAAGTATCATTTTACCCATCAATACTATCTTTTTTCTTTTTTTAGCAAAAATCAACATCCTCAACAAAATTAATGTTATTTTTTAATCAACTAATGTATATTTAAATCTGTGGCTTTTGATAGTTGGTTTGTTTGAACTGGGATTTAAGCAAGGTCCATACTTTGCATTTAATTGGTATATCCTTTTTAAAACTTTTTAATTGGAGGATAATTGCTTTATAATGTTGTGCTGGTTTCTGCTGTGCAATAACTGTTATATCCTTTACATCTCTTTTAATATATGATTTCATCTTCCCTTCTCCACTCTCCTAACATTCATTGATTGAAAAGTTGGGTCAAGTGTCCTGTAGTATTTCTTAAATTTTGGACTTCTCTGATTGCATGTCCATGAAATCATTTAAAATTCTCCTGTATCTCTTGTATTTTTTGTAAACTGAGTTAGATTTGGATGAGGAATTAAATTCAGGTTACTTATTTTGGCAAGAGCATTTCATTGGCTGTGCTGTAATCTTCCTATAACATCATGTCAATAGGAAGTGATGATCAGCTTGACTGATGGGTTCAGGTAGATTTTTAATTAAAATCTTGTTTTATTTAAAATTCTTTATTTTAAATAAAACTCTTTTAAAATTCTTAATTATGATATAATACATTCCCTGTGGAACAATTAGAAAATACAGATGGCAATAAATATGAAAATAAAAAGTAAGTGCATTCCCACAATCTAAAGAAGACTACCATTTACATTTGGCATATGTCTTTCTAAGTTTTTTCTGTTTGATCAGTCTTGAAAGTTTTTCCCTTCTTTCCCTATTAGTCTTATGCTGCCTTTTAAAATATCATCCAATAAATTCTTCAGTTAACAAATATTTTGGGATACCTATTATTATTATTGTGAATGATATTAGAAAGAAGAAAGGAAGGCAGGAAGAGTGTAGTCTGAGCACCTGCTATGTAGCAGTGCTTTTACATTATTTTTTTATTGAAGGATAACTGCTTTACAGAATTTTGTTGTTTTCTGTCAAACCCCAGCATGAATCAGCTGCAGGTATACATATATCCCCTCCCTTTTGAACCTCCCTCCCGTCTCCTGCCCCATCCCACCCCTCTAGATTGATACAGAGCCCCTGTTTGAGTTTCCTGAGCCATACAGCAAATTCCCGTTGGCTATCTATTTTACATACGGTAATATAAGTTTCCATGTTATTCTTTCCATACATCTCACCATCTCCTCCCCTCTCCCCATGTCCGTAAGTCTATTCTCTATGCCTGTTTCTCCACTGCTGCCCTGTAAATAAATTCTTCAGTACCATTTTTCTAGATTCCATATATATGCATTAGAATATGATATTTATCCTTCTCTTTCTGATTCACTTCACTCTGTGTAATAGGTTCTAGGTTCATCCACCTCATCAGAACTGACTCAAATGTGTTCCTTTTTATGACTGAGTAATATTCCATTGTGTATATGTACCACAGCTTCTTTCAGAGAAGGAAATGGCAACCCACTCCAGTACTCTTGCCTGGAAAATCCCATGGACAGAGGAGCCTGGTAGGCTACAGTCCGTGGGGTCGCAAAGAGTTGGACATGACTGAGCAACTTCAATTCACTAACTTCACTCACTTCATACTTTCTCACTGGAGAAGGAAATGGCAGCCCACTCCAGTATTCTTGCCTGGAGAATCCTATGGACAGAGGAACCTGGTAGGCCATGGTCCATGGGGTCACAGAGAGTCGGACACGACTAGAGTGACTAAGCAAGCACCACAGCTTCTTTATCCATTCATCTGTTGATGAGCATATAAGTTGCTTCCATATTCTAGCTATTGTAAATAGTGCTGCAATGAACAATGGGATACATGTGTCTTTTTCAATTTTGGTTTCCTCAGGGTATATGCCTAGGAGTAGGGCTGCTGGGTCATATGGTGGTTTTATTCCTAGTTTTTTTAAGGAATCTCCATACCATCTTCCATAGTGGCTGTATCAATTTACATTCCCATCAACAGTGCAAGAGTGTTCCCTTTTCTCCACACCCTCTCCAGCATTTATAGTTTGTAGACTTTTTGATGCTGGCCATTCTGACTGGAGTGAGGTGATATCTCATTGCAGTTTTGATGGGCATTTCTCTAATAATGAGCAATGTTGAGAATCTTTTCATGTGTTTGTTAGTCATCTGTAAGTCTTCTTTGGAGAAATGTCTGTTTAGGTCTTTTCCCCACTTTTCGATTGGGTTGTTTGTTTTTCTGACATTGAGTTGTATGAGCTGCTTGTATATTTTGGAAATTAATCCTTTGTCAGGTGTTTCATTTGCTATTATTTTCTCCCATTCTGAGGGTTGCCTTTTCACCTTACTTATGGTTTCCTTTGCTATGCAAAAGCTTTTAAGTTGAATCAGGTCCCACTTGTTTACTTTTGTGTTCATTTCCATTATTCTAGGAGGTGGGTCATAGAGGATCTTGCTTTGATTTATGTTATTGAGTGTTCTGCCTATGTTTTCCTCTAAGAGTTTTATAGTTTCTGGTCTTTAATCATTTTGAATTTATCTTTGTGTATGGTGTTAGGAAGTGTTCTAATTTCATTCTTTTACACGTAGCTGTCCAGTTTTCCCAGCACCTTTTATTGAAGAGGCTGTCTTTGCCCCATTGTGTATTCTTGCCTCCTTTGTCAAATATAAGGTACCCATAGGTGCATGGGTTTATTTATGGGCTTTCTATCTTGTTCCATTGGTCTATATTTCTGTTTTTGTCCTGGTACCATACTGTCCTGATGACTGTAGCTTTGTAGTATAATCTGAAGTCAGGAAGGTTGATTCCTCCAGCTCCATTCTTCTTCCTCAAGACTGCTTTGTCTATCCAGGGTCTTCTGTGTTTCCATATGAATTGTGAAATTTTTTGTTCTAGTTCTGTGAAAAATGCCATTGGTAATTTGATAGGGATCACATTGAATCTGTAGGTTACATTTGGTAGTATAGTCATTTTCACAATATTGATTCTTCCTACCCAGGAACATGGAATATCCCTCCATCTGTTTATGTCATCTTTGATTTCTTTCATTAGTGTCTTATAATTTTCTGTGTACAGTTCTTTTGTCTCCTTAGGTAAGTTTATTCCGAGATATTTGATTCTTTTTGTTGCAATGAGAATGGGTGAATGGGATTGATTCCTTAATTTTTCTGATTTTTTATTGTTAGTATATAGAAGTGCAAGTGATTTCTGTGTATTGATTTTGTATCCTACAACTTCGCTGAATTCACTGATTAGCTCTAGTAATTTTCTGATACTATCTTTAGGGTTTTCTACGTACGGTATTGTATGGTATCATGTCATCTGCAAACAGTGAGAGCTTTACTTCTTTTTCGATCTGGATTCCTTTTATTTCCTTTTCTTTTCTGATTGCTGTAGCTAGGACTTCCAGAACTATGTTGAATAATAGTGGTGAAGGTGGGCACCCTTGTCTTGTTCCTGATGTTAGAGGGAATGCTTTCATTATTCTCAAACCATTGAGAATAATGTTTGCTGTAGGCTTATTATATATGGTCTTTACTATGTTCAGGTAGGTTCCTTCTATGCCCATTTTTTGAAGAGTTTTAATCATAAATGGGTGCTGAATTTTGTCAAAGGCTTTTTCTGCATCTATGGAGATGATCATATGGTTTTTATTTTTCAATTTGTTGATATGGTGTATCACATTGATTTATTTGCATATACTGAACAATCCTTGCATTACTGGAATAAACCCAACTTGATCATGGTGTATGAGCTTTTTGATGTGTTACTGAATTCTGTTTGCTAAAATTTTGTTGAAGATTTTTGTGTCTATGTTCATCAGTGATACTGGGCTGTAGTTTTCTTTTTTGTGTGTTGTCTTTGGTTTTGGTATCAGGGTGATGGTGGCTTCATAGAATGAGTTTAGAAGTGTTCCTTCCTCTGCAATTTTTTTGAAAGAGTTTTAGAAGGATAGGCATTAGCTCTTCTCTAAATGTTTGATAGAATTCTCCCGTGAAGTCGTCTGGTCCTGGGCTTTTGTTTTTGGGAGATTTTTGATCATAGCTTCAATTTCAGTGCTTGTAACTGGGTTGTTCATAATTTCTGTTTCTTCCTGGTTCAGTCTTGGAAGATTGAACTTTTCTAAGAATCTGTCCAATTCTTCCAGGTTATCCATTTTATTGCCATATGGTTGTTCATAATAGTCTCTAATAATCCTTTATATTTCTGCATTGTCTGTTGTAACCTCTCCTTTTTCATTTCTAATTTTGCTGATTTCATTCTTCTCTCTTTTTTTCCTGATGAGTCTGGCCAAAGGTTTGTCAATTTTGTTTATCTTCTCAAAGAACCACTTTTTTAGTATTATTAATCTTTACTATTGTTTCTTTCATTTCTTTTTCATTTAATTCTGCTCAGATCTTTATGATTTCCTTCCTTCTATCAGTTTTGGGTTGTTTTTTTTTTTTCTTTTTCCAGTTGTTTTAGGTATAAAGTTGGGTTGTCTATTCGATGTTTTTCTTAGGACTGCTTTGTCTATTTAGGTATAAAGTTGGGTTGTCTATTCGATGTCCTCTTAGGACTGCTTTGGTTGCAGCCCATAGATTTTTTTCTTTTTTTTTGAGTTGTCGTGTTCTCAATGTCACTTGTTTCTAGAAATTTTTTTATTTCCCTTTTGATTTCTTCAGTAACCTGTTGGTTATTTAGAAACGTGTTGTTTAATCTCCATGTGTTTGTGATTCTTAAAGATTTTTTCTTGTAATTGATATCTAGTCTCATAGTGTTGTGGTTGGAGAAGATGCTTGATACGATTTCAATTTTCTTAAATTTACTGAGGTTTGATCTATGACCCAAGATACGGTCTATCCTGGAGAATGTTTCATGTGCATTTGAGAATAAGATGTATTCTTCTGCATTTGGATGGAATGCCCTGAAGAAAACAATGAGATCCATCTCATCTAATGTATCATTTAAGACTTGTGTTTTCTTATTAATTTTCTGTTTTGATGATCTGTCCATTGGTGTGAGTGGGGTGTTAAAGTCTCCTACTGTTATTGTGTTACTCTCAATTTTTCCTTTTATGTGTAAGTGTTTGTTTTATGTATTGAGGTGCTCCTGAGTTGGGTGCATAGATATTTACAATTGTCATGTCTTCTTCTTGGATTGATCCCTTGATCATTATGTAGGGTCCTTCCTTATCTCTTGTAATCTTCTTTATTTTAAGGTCTATTTTGTCTGATCTGAGGGTTGCTACTCCAGCTTTCTTTTGCTTCCTATTTTCATGGAATATGTTTTTCCATCCTCTCACTTTCAGTCTATATGTGTCTTGAGGTCTGAAGTGGGTTTCTTGTAGACAGCATATATATGGGTCTTGTTTTTGTACCCATTCAGCCAGTCTGTGTCTTTTGGTTGGAGCATTTAATCCACTTACATTTAAAGTAATTATTGATATATCTGTTCCTATTGCCATTTTCTTAATTGTTTGGGGTTGATTATATAGATCTTTTTTCTTCTGTTGTATTTCTTGACTATATAAGTCCTTTTAACATTTGTTGTAAAGCTGGTTTGTGGTACTGAATTCTCTTAACTTTTGCTTGTCTGAAAAGCTTTTAATTTCTCCATCAATTTTGAATGAGATCCTTGCTGGGTACTGTAACCTTGGTTGTAGATTTTTCCCATGCAGTACTTTAAATATATCCTGCCATTCTCTCTGGCCAGCAGAGTTTCTGCTGAAAGATCAGCTGTTAAGCACATGGGGTTTCCCTCGTATGCTACTTGCTGCTTCTCCCTTGCTGCTTTTAATTTTCTTTCTTTGTGTTTAGTCTTCGTTAGTTTGATTAGTATGTGTCTTGGTATGTTTCTCCTTGGGTTTATCCTGTATGGGAGTCTTTGCACCTCTTGGACTTGATCAACTATTTCCTTTTTCATGTTGGGGAGATTTTCAACTATAATCTCTTCAAAAATTTTCAGATATGCTTTCTTTCTCTCCTCTTGTTCTGACCCCAGTAATTCGAATGTTGGTGCATCTGATTTTGTCCCAGTGGTCTCTGAGACTATCTTCAGTTCTTTTCATTCTTTTTACTTTATTCTGCTCTTCAGAAGTTATTTACACCATTTTATCTTCCAGCTCACTGATTCATTCTTCTGCTTCAGATATTCTGCTATTGATTCCTTCTAGAGTATTTTTAATTTCAGTAATTGTGTTGTCTCTGTATGTTTATTCTTTAATTCTTATAGGTCTTTGTTAATTGATTTTTCATTTTCTGCATTTTGTTTTCAAGGTTTTTGATCATCTTTAGTATCATTATTCTGAATTCTTTTTCAGGTAGTTTCCCTATTTCCTCTTCATTTATTTGGACTTCTCTGTTTCTAGTTTGTTCCTTCATTTGTGTAGTATTTCTCTGCCTTTATTTTTTTTTTAACTTATGTTTGAGGTTTCTTTTTCCCAGGCTTCAAGGTTGAATTCTTTCTTCCTTTTGACTTTTGCCCTCCTAAGGTTGGTCCAGTGGTTTCTGTAAGCTTCGTATAGGGTGAGATTTGTGCTGAGTTTTTCTTTGTTTGTTTTTTCTCTGATGGACAAGACTGAGTGAGGTGGTAATCCTGTATGCTGGTGATTTGGTTTGTATTTTTGTTTTGTTTGTTGTTTAGATGAGGTGTCCTGCATGGGGTGCTACTGGTGGTTGGGTGATGCCAGGTGTTGTATTACAGTGGTTTCCTTTGTGTGAGTTCTCACTATTCGATACTCCCTAGGGTTAGTTCTGGAGAAGGCAATGGCACCCCACTCCAGTACTCTTGCCTGGAAAATCCCATGGATGGAGGATCCTGGTGGGCTACAGTCCATGGGGTCGCACAGAGTCGGACACGACTGAAGCGACTTAGCAGCAGCAGCAGCAGCAGATTGGTCATAACTTTCCTTCCAAGGAGCAAGCGTCTTTTAATTTCATGGCTGCAATCACCATCTGCATTGATAGTGGAGCCCAGAAAAATAAAGTCAGCCACTGTGTCCACTGTTTCCCCATCTCTTTGCCATGAAGTGATGGGACCAGATGCCATGATCTTCGTTTTCTGAATGTTGAGCTTTAAGCCAACTTTTTCACTCTCCTCTTTCACTTTCATCAAGAGGTTCTTTAGTTCTTCTTCACTTTCTGCCATAAGGGTGGTGTCATGGGCATATCTGAGGTTATTGATATTTCTCCCGGCAATCTTGATTCCAGCTTGTGCTTCTTCCAGCCCAGCGTTTCTCATGATGTACTCTGCATAGAAGTTAAATAAGCAGGGTGACAATATACAGCCTTGATGCACTCCTTTTCCTATTTGGAACCAGTCTGTTGTTCCATGTCCAGTTCTAACTGTTGCTTCCTGACCTGCATATAGGTTTCTCAAGAGGCAGGTCAGGTGGTCTGGTATTCCCATCTCTTTCAGAATTTTCCACAGTTTTTAGTGATCCACACAGTCAAAGGCTTTGGCATAGTCAATAAAGCAGAAATAGATGTTTTTCTGGAACTCTCTTGCTTTTTCGATGATCCAGCGGATGTTAGCAATTTGATCTCTGGTTCCTCTGCCTTTTCTAAAACCAGCTTGAACATCTGGAAGTTCACAGTTCACATATTTCTGAAGCCTGGCTTGGCATTAAGTGAGATTAAAACAAATATCCAAAAACGAGAAGCCAAAGATGAACCTAAGACAAATGGCATTTACAAAATCAGGCAAGTTTAAAATAATGGAAAATACACTACATATACATATGTAATGTATATACATATACACCCATGAGCAAAGTAAAAACAGTGCAACAAAAATAAAGTACAGTAGATTGATTCAGCCAACAAAATAAATAAAAAATTATATTTACCAGTTATGAACAAAACTAAAGCACAAAGTGGAAAACAAAACTAAAGCAAGGTGCCAAGTGGAGAATAAAGCAATGAAAACAAAACTAACAAATATGTTGAGAGGAAAGAAAAGAAAGAATAGATATGCAAAGTTAAACAGAGGTAGATGAAGAAGATTTACATACATTAAAGGTTAACTGCAAGGGGAAAATAACAATAGGAAAGGCAAACAAAGGAATAAATGTAGAAAAAGTATACTAGGTTTAAAAATTTTTTAAATTTAAATATCAAAAAGAGGAAAAAAAAAGATGGAAGAAGAAAGAAAAAAGGAAAGAAAAGGAAAACTCCACAGAACTGCGAAAGCCCAATGTAGAGGCAGAGGTTTATAGCAACAATAAAAAGTGTGACTGAATATACACATATACATATACACCCATAAGCAAAATCAAAACAGTCCAACAAAAATAAAGTACTATAGATTGACCCGGCAAACAAAGGAAACCAAAAATTATATCTACTAGAACAAAACTAACTAAGCACAAACTGGAAAACGAAACGAAAGCAAGGTGCCAAGTGGGGAATAAAGCAATGAAAATAAAACTGACTAATACGTTGAGAGGAAAG
Organism: Bos taurus; assembly: GCF_002263795.3. NCBI lineage: Eukaryota > Metazoa > Chordata > Mammalia > Artiodactyla > Bovidae > Bos > Bos taurus. Next base: position 18,083,822 of record NC_037339.1, read on the forward strand.
GAAAGAAAGAAAGCATAGATATGCAAAGTTACATAGAGGTAGATAAAGAAGATTTATATATATTAGATTAACTGCAAGGGGAAAAGAACAGTAGGAAAAACAAACAAAGGGATAAATGTAGAAAAAATAATAATAGGTTTAAAAAATTAAAACTAAAAGAAAGAAAAAAAAACCTCCACAGAGCTGCAAAAGCTCAACGTAGAGGCAGAGGTTTATAACAACAATAAAAACGGTGACTGAAATAAAAAAGCTCAAAAGCTTAATTAGATTTCATAGTTCCAATAAAATCAACAACTACAACAGAGGGGGTAAAAAAAGAAAAAAAAGGAAAAAAAATCCAAAAGAATCTACAGAACAAGTCAAAACATAAGAATAATAAGTGTTTTTCTGGAGTCACTGCTGTCAGAATCTCCCTCACCAGGAGTCACAGTCCACCTCCCTTCCCTATGATGACCGCCAACACTGCGCCCATCTCTGGACCTTCTGTGGGGGCAGCTCAGATTCTCATCTGTTCCTACTCCTATGTGTTCTTGCCTCCAATGTCCACAGCTATCAGAACTAGTGCATTTTCTTTTGTGGGAGCTTTCAATGACATTTTATATATTCTATAGACACAGAGTCTGCCTAGTTGATCATGTGGATTTAATCTGCAGCTTGTACAGCTGGTGGGAAGGTTTTGGGTCTTCTTCCTTAGCCACACTGCTCCTGGGTTTCAATTGTGGTTTTATTTCCACCTCTGGATATGGGCTGTCCACTGGGGTTTGCCCCTGTGAGGGCCAGGTGTGGAGGTGGTGCAGCTGCTTAGGTCGCAGGGGTTCTGGCAGCACCAGATACTCACGGGAGTTGGTGGCCAGGGCAGCAGAAGAAGGGTGCTCTAGAAGGGTATGGCAACCCGTATTGGCCAATACGCTTCAGTATTCTTGCCTGGAGAACCCCTCCCTGACAGAGAAGCCCGGCAGGCCACAGTCTACAGGGTTGCAAAGAGTCAGACACTACCGAAGTGACCCTGTGCGCATAGATCCAAGACTGTTTTTGCCTGTGGCAGCTCTGCCCCAGTGAGAATTGAGCATGAAGGTGGGGCATCTGCTTGACTTGCGTGGACCCTGGTGGCGCCAAGTGTGCAGGGACATGGACTGCCTCCGCCGCAGGAGTTATGGCCCTATCAGAGTCTTTTTTCAAGCCTCTTGTAGTTGGCAATCAGAAGGCTTCTTTCCTCAGTCTTTTTCTGTGCTCCACCTGTTCAGGTACTTAGAGGGCTCCCTTGCCTGGGGTCCTTCTCTATTGTTCAGCAAGTCAGGCACACAGAGGGCACCCCCTGGCTGGGGTCCTACTCTGTAGTTCAGTGCATCAGGCGTTTGATGGGCCAGCCTTTCTTGTTCAGCTGCTGATACTGGCTGTGGGGAGAGAGAGGCTATGGTGATGGCTCCACCCCTTACGCGTGACTCAGCAGTATCGCTTTGCTTCCATGGCTGCACAGCTTTCCTCCACAGGCATTTCCCACCACAGTCTCCTCCCTCACTTCCTTTTGATACGTCTCTCCACAGTCAACAGCAGCCCTCGCCCTGGGATGGCTCCACAATCCCCAAACTCTGCGTCCCTGTCCGGGGTAGGTATGGCTGTGGCAAGGACTGCCTGATTCTCATTCTATTTAGGCTGCCACAGATCAGCTGTTTCACTCAGCCTTAAATGTTTCTCCTCTGACTCAAGTAATTGCCCCAATGTGGGAATCTGACCCCTGCTTCAGTTCTCTGACCCACTGAGAGCAGGTCAAGTCCTATTAACACTCCTATTTCTCCCCCGAGTTCCTTCGTGCTACCGAGTTTTGCGTGGTTCAATATATTCTTTTCCTCTGATCAGGTACTCCTGTCCGCTCTCAGCTGGTGTTCTCTACATTATTTTTTACTTATTGTCACAATGACCTTGTGAAGAGAGGTGTTAATGTTATACTCCCATTTAACTAAAGAGGAGATTGACACTCAGGCTTCCTGTAGTCTTTAACTCTGAGCCCAGACTCTTTAAGTCTTCTGATTCAAATCCAAAGTCCAAACATTCATTTCCTTCCTCAATTTTGTGATACTGATATCAAACAGGGCCATTCTATCTAGTCAGTTAAATATACACTTGATGGGCACAATAAAATATAATCATTGCTTAACATGTTTGAGAGATTTTATCTGATCTTTAGTAAGACAAACCCATTTAGGCATACAGAAACAAAGTGCAGAAAGTTTTCCATTTCTCAGAGATTAGAAAAAAGTTTTACATGTTTTCTGTGTTCTTCATCTTTATTATTTCTCTCTTTTCTTGAGCTTCCCTGGTGGCTCAGATGGTAAAGAGTCTGCCTGCAATGCTGGATATCTGGGTTTGATCCCTGAGTTGGGAAGATCTTTTGGAGAAGGAAATGGCAACCAACTCCAGTATTCTTGCCTGAAGAATGCCATGGACAGAAGAGCCTGGCAAGCCCCAGTCCATGGGGTCGCAAAGAGTTGGACACGACTGAGTGAGTAACACTCATCTTTTCTCATGATAGTCTTTAACTTAAAGTAGGTGAAAAGAATGGAAAAGTGGATAAAAATCTGTGATGGGGGAGACTGGGTTTGGGGTCATCTATAAATCTTGTCATATATAATATATAACCTGTTGCATGGTTTAATTCAAAGCACAGAATTTTAGAACTGGATGGTATTTTAAAGCTGATCTTCTGGAACATTCTTAATATATAACAAAGAGGCTAAAGCTGCAATGGGTTCAGTGACTTTCCTCGGGTCACTCTGTTACAGGGAAGAACTGACTCCTTGTTGAATCTGTTTCTTTTACTTTAACCTTTGCTTCTCCTTGCTTTTGTTTACTAAAAGGACATCGTTAATACATGAAGGCCTGCCTCAGGGAACCCTGCTTCTCTATCTGAATGTTAAACCAAAATGCCTTTGTTCAGGACCCTGTCCACTTCTAGGTGGCTACAGGAAGGACAAAATTAACACATCCCCTCCCCAAGACTAGCCATTTCAGGAGATATTTGTAAGATTAATGCCCCTTTCTACTTTACCTCACCTCTCCCCCTCTCTGTTCTAGGAAGGATGCTGGCATCCAGACCCTGATAAGATGGTTATTTTGAGACCATTAGTCTACCATCTTCTCAGTCAGCTAGCTTTCTGAATAAACTCATATTCCGTGCCTCAGCACCTTGTCTCTTGGATGTTACTGGCCTGTGTGGGGCAAGTAGAGCAAGCTTGGACTTGGCAAACAGTCTCAACTGCTTTGATATCAAGTCATGATTTGAACTCAGATCTTTGGCAGTGATCAAGACCATACCCAAGAAAAAGAAATGCAAAAAGGCAAAATGGTCGATCACCATTATGTGAGTTTAACCCATTTTGAAAATTTTTCTCTCTATGAACTGAAGGAAATGCTTGAACAATCTTTTCCTTACACTTGGGGTGGGCACTGGTTTTACCGGATTCTGAAGTGTCCTACAGTTGCAAAAACATGTGCCAAGAATGGCTTCCTACTATTGTGTAAGCTGAGGACCAGGATACAAAGAAGGACTTCAGACAGGGAGATAAAACATATTTAAATAAGGCTATGATTATATTTTTTTTTCTAGTTTCTTTAATCCTCTGCAGGAAAAGTTTAAATAAATGTGCCTTTTACAGCCATTTTAATTCCCAAATAAAAGTAGAAGAATATAAGTTTGTTTGTAATATTATGTATCATATTCTAGAAATACTGAAATATAGAAAAATATAAAAATGTAAAACTCATTAGGGAAAACTGAAGCAAAAATATTTTATTATGCTATACTTTAAAATGCAAATATGAAAGTTAAAAATAAATGGCAGGAAATAACTAATTGTTCACTCAATAACAAGCTCTTGGGACAATGGTTTGAAGCAGCTAGATGATGTGTTTCATATCCAGTTTCCTACCATTTTGTATAAACATCACCTCTCTGTTTCCTTCATGGATAAATTTAACCTGAAAATCAGTCTTGGCGTCTCCAGCGCTGTCCTGTGTGTAGGGCAATGATCAGTCCACAGGTTTTTGACACTGTGGCTCACATGGTACCGTCAGCTGACAGACGTGCGTTACTTCCCCATTTTCTAATGATATTTCTAGACTGTGAACAGGGACTGGTGGTGCCATGTGGTATATAGCTATTTATTCTGGCTTCTAAGAAATTGGAATGTGGGGAACTATTTAGTTCCACAGCATTTGACAGAAGGGAACAGATTTGCTAGACGAGATTGAAAACAAGCCTGTCATTGTAAGGCTGAGAATAAATTGGCATAAATGTAGTATCCTTCCTATATGTATATCCAGTAGTAAAGAATAATATCAACTACCACCAACATTCAACTCAAAGAAGTATTTTAAAAAAAATACATAATGGGGGAGAAGGAACACTGATGTACCTATCAACTAACTTCAACAATTATTGACTCTTAGCTGATCTATTTTGTCCCCAGCTATTCCCTTGCCTTCACTGTATTAAAGCATATTCCAGACATCAAATTATTTTATCCATAAATATGTTAGCACCTATTTCTACAAGACAGGAACTCTTTTTTTAAAAAGCAACCATAATACTATATCTCATCTAAAAATTGGATAATAAAAATTCATTAAATATACAGTTACTATTGAAATTTTTTTCTTTTTTTGGCTGCACAGCTTGTGAGATCTTTTTCATTACTTTTTTCCCCATTATATTTGTGAGATCTTAGTTCCCCAACCAGGGATGGAACCTGGGACCCCAGCAGTGAAAGAGCTGAGTGCTAACCATTGGACCACCAGGGAATCCCTCCTCCTTTGTTTTAAGTTCATATGTATGGAACAGAATCCAAGTAAGATCCATACATTGCAGTTGGCTGTTTCTTAAATATTTTTTAAATTAAAATTAAAAAATTTTAATTGTGGTAAAATACACAAAACATAAAATTTACCATCTTAACCATTTTTAAATGTGCAGTTCTGTAGTATTAGTGTATTCATCTTGTTATACCACCATCATCACCATCCATCTCCAGAACTCTTTTCATCTTGCATAACTGAAACTCTATGTTCATTACACCAGCACTCCCCACTCCCTATTCCCTTGGTTGGCAACCACCATTCTACTTTCTGTCTCTATGAATTCAACTACTCTAGGTATCTCAAATAAGTGCAATCATACAACATTTGTCTTTTTGTGGCTGGCTTATTGCACTTAATATAATGGTCACAAGGTTCATCCATGTTGTGGTATGTATCAGAATTTTATTCCTTTTCAAGGCTCAATACCATTCTATTGTATGCATATACCACATTTCATCTATCTGTTCATCTGTTGATGAACACTAGGGTTGCTTCCACCTCTTTGCTATTGTGAATAATGCTTCCATGAACACGGGTGGGCAAATATCCTCCAGACCTTGCTTTAAATTCTTTTGGATATATACCCAGAAAAGGAATTATTGGATCTTATGGTAATTCTACTTTTTTTTCTTTTCAGGGACCACCATACCATTTTCCTTAGGGGCCGCACCACTTTACATTCCAGCAATGACGCACAAGGGTTCCAAGTTCTCTACATCTTTGCCAACTCTTGTTATCTTCTGATTTTCTTTCTTTTTTTTTTTTTTAGACTGTAGCCATCCTAATAGGCATGAAGTGGTAACCCATTGTGGTTTTGATCAGTACTTCCATAATAACTAATTGTAAGCATCCTTTCACTTGCTTTTTGGCCTTTTGTACATCTTCTTTGAAGAAATATCTATTCAAGTCCTTTGCCCATTTTTAAAATAGTTTGTTTTTTGTGGTTAAGTTGTAGGAGTTCTTTATATATTCTAAATATTAATCCCTTTTCAGATACATGATTTGCAAATATTTTCCTCCATTGCATACGTTAAATTTTCAATTTAATTGTGTCTTTTGATGGCTTCCCTGGTGGCTCAGCTGGTAAAGAATCCACCTGCAATGCAGGAGACCTGAGTTCAATCCCTGGGTTGGGAAGATCCCTTGGAGAAGGGAAAGGCTACCCACTCCAGGATTCTGGCCTGGAGAATTCCATGGACTGTATAGTCCATGGGTTCGCAAAGAGTCGGACACGACTGAGTGACTTTCACTTTGATGTTGTAGAAGTTTAAAATGTTGATGTATTCCAATTTACTTTCACTTTTGTTGTCTGTGCTTTTGGTATCATATCCAACAAACCATTGCCAAATTCAAGGTCATGAAGCTTTCCCCCTATGTTTTCCTTTAAGAGTTTTTATAGTTTTAGCTCTTACATTTAGGTCTTTCACCCACTTTTAGTTAATCTTTGTATTTGGTGTAAAGTAAGAGTCTTAAAACTCTTTTAATCCATAGATCCTTCACTTTCTTCTTTTGCTATCCTCTGCCTATCGCTTTCATTTCCCCTCCTGCAATTTATTTGTTGAAGAAACTGAGTTGTTTGTCCCACAGGCTGGGTTTTGTTACTAGAACCCTTGTAGTTTCGTTTAACAAGTTTCCCTGTTTCTCTTCACTGCATTTCCCTTAAGTCGGTAGCTCACTCTAAAGATGTGATTTGATTCTGGTTTCTTTCTCTTTTTTTAGCAAGAATACTTCACAGATGATATAAACACATCAGGAGACACATATTATCTGGTGTCCTTTCTGATGTGATGGTAGTCACCACTGAACAATAATTACCAGGATCTATTCATTCATAAAGGGCTTCCCTGATAGCTCAGTTGGTAAAGAATCCCCCTGAGTCAGGAAGATCTCCTGGAGAAGGGAAAGGCTAACCACTCCAGTATTCTGGCCTGGAGAATTCCATGGACTGTAGAGTTCATGGGCTGGCAAAGAGTCAGACACGACTGAGCGACTTTCACTTCCACTCATTCATAAAGGTTACCAAAAAAGTGATATTTTAACTCTCTCACTCCCTTTTCTTATTTATTGGAAAAATTCTGTTTAGAGAAACTTATCATCATCAACTAATTAACTATCTTAGACTTCATAAATAGGATAAATATTTGATTCTTTCCCTTAATTTAACAATTTTCAAAATGAGTTACTTCCTTAGTAACCTCCAATAGTGAAAAATATGTTTTCTTTTTTGTTTTACTATAAGCACATCATGAAAATGAAAGTGAAAATGTTAGTCGCTCAATTATGTCCAACTCTTTGCGACCCCATGGACTGTAGCCCGCCAGGCTCCTCTGTCCATGGAATTCTCCAGGCAAGAATACTGGAGTGGGTTGCCATTTCTTCCTCCAGGGAATCTTCCCAACCCAGGGACTGAATCTGGGTCTCCTGCATTGCAGATGGATTCTTTACCTTCTGAGCCACCAGGGAAGTCCAAGGACACCATGAATTCAATGGGAAAAAAATGGTTGATGTATCTCAATTCATTTTAGTTATTAATTTTATTTGTGCTCAAGTTGTCACATATTTTCAGTGGGAGACTTCTCAATTTGGCTCTTGATTCCTTTTGAAATAGTCATATTAATCTTTGATAGCTTTCTTGCTTTCTGGAACGATAAGCTATTCCAGGCTTCTTTTATTAATATTTTCTTCTCCAGATCAAGAATTGGCCAGTTTCTAAGGATCTCTAATTCGTTTTACTGAGAAATTTGGAGATGAAAATCTAGGGTACAAAACATGCTCATTGCTACTGAATTGGGTATTATTTCTAGCTTGTGGGGTCTTAGTCTCTCAAACAGAGATCAAACCCATGCCCCCTGCAATAGAAGCGCAGAGTCTTAAACACTGGACCACCAGGGAGATCCTTCAAAGTATTTTCTAGTTTTTCTTGTGATTTCCTCTTTTACTGGTAATATAGGAGTACACTGTTAATTTTCACATAATTTTTAGTATCCCAAATTTCTTTCTATATTGATATCTATTTTCATTCCACTGTGGTTAGAAAACATACTTTGTGAGATTTCAATCATTTTAATTTTATTGAGTTTGTATTAAGGCCTAGCAGATATCTGTTCTGGAGAATGTTCTATGTGTACTTAAGAAGAATGTATTTTCTGTTTTTGTTGGGTAGAGTTGATCTATAGATGTGTTAGGACTAGTTGGTTTACAAAGTCCATGAAGTCTTCTATTTTCATGCTGACCTTCAATCTAGTTGTTTTATCCATATAGAAAGGGGATATTGAATTCTCCCACTATTATTTTTGAATTGACTATTTCTCCCTTAAATTCTGCCGGGCTTTGCTTCATGCATTTTGGGGCTTTGTTGTTAGAAGTATACATGTTTAAAATTATTACATCTTCCTAATATATTAACACTTTAATCATCATAAAACTCTTTATCAATAGCAAATAATTTTAAAGTGTCTTTTGTCTGATATTAATATAGCTGCTCCAGCTTTCTTATGCTTATTTACATATCTTTTTTAATACTTTTACTTTCAACTTCTTTGTATCTTGAATCAGAAGTACTTTGTAAATAGTATATAGTTGAATCTTGATTCATGGCCACATCTGCTCAGAGTGAATTTCTTTATACTGAACTGGAGAGGGGTGAAGAGGGGAGTGGGTTGTGACTCAAGTCCCATACACTCTGACTGTTCTTACTGAGGTTTAGTAGATTTTCTTGAGTAAACATTTCATTTGCTGTATGACTTTAGGACAATTTACAGAGATTTTTAATGTTTTTTTTTTAAATATATATATAATTTTTTACCATTGAGGATTGTTTCACTAGAGAGCAGGTCTGTAGAACTCCTCACCCTGACATTCAGATCATCTCCTTATTTAAGTTCTGATTGTAAAAGATTTCAAACATATGAAAAGGAAAGAAAACACTATAATAAACCTTCATAAATTAAATATTCATTTTAAACAATTATGAAACAAGCGATCATGTCTTATCTTTTTCTCCTTCTTCCTATAGATTATTTTGAAGCAAATCTTTAGTATCATATAATTCTTCTATAAACACTGCTTTTTGAAGTTAGTTAGTCTCTTCTCCCACTCTCTCCCTCTCTCTTCTCTCTCTAACACACACACACACCCTTCCCTCTCTCCCTGCTCTGCAGTCCCACCTCTGTCACATATCAAATATCCATACATGTTTGGATTATTTCTGGGATCTCTATTCTGTTTCATTTGTCCTTTTATTCATTCCTGTGCCAATACCACACTGTTATAGTTATTTTAACTTTGTAATCTTTAACACCTAGCAGATGGTGATTGCAGCCATGAAATTAAAAGACGCTTACTCCTTGGAAGGAAAGTTATGACCAACCTAGATAGCATATTCAAAAGCAGAGACATTACTTTGCCAACAAAGGTCTGTCTTGTCAAGGCTATGTTTTTTTCCAGTGGTCATGTATGGATGTGAGAGTTGGACTGTGAAGAAAGCTCAGCACCGAAGAATTGATGCTTTTGAACTGTGGTGTTGGAGAAGACTGTTGAGAGTCCCTTGAACTGCAAAGAGATCCAACCAGTCCATCCTAAAGGAGATCAGTCCTGGGTGTTCATTGGAAGGACTGATGCTGAAGCTGAAACTCCAATACCTTGGCCACCTCATGCGAAGAGTTGACTCATTGGAAAAGACCCTGATGCTGGGAGGGATTGGGGGCAGGAGGAGAAGGGGACGACAAAGGATGAGATGGATGGATCTCATCCAAGTCGGGATCACCGACTTGATGGACATGAGTCGGGGTAAACTCTGGGAGTTGGTGATGGACAGGGAGGCCTGGTGTGCTGCGATTCATGGGGTCGCAAAGAGTCGGACACAACTGAGCGACTGAACTGAACTGAACTGAACACCTAGTAAATCAAGTCTTTCCACAGTTGCCTTCTTCAAAAATATCTGAACATGTCTTGTCCCTTTTCATTTCCATATAAATTTTATAAACAGCTTGTCATATTGCTTTGAAGATTTAGGAAAAATTTGGCTAACTTTTATCAAATTCAAAAACAATAGCATGTATGCTATTATTTTAATACTACTAAGATTATTTTAAATAACAGATGCGTAATCTAAAAATTAAACACATAAATATAGACTTAATAAATGTCCACTACTATATACAGTACATATATATGCTATTTGTTAGACAGTCATTGAAATCAGAATGCACATAGCTGCAAGTCAATCTATGGTCTTTGTGGAAGGGAAAATTGAAAGGTGCTTTATCTCCCTCTAGCCTCTAATTAAAAATCTGCAGGCTAGACATTTGCCAAAAAAAGCAACTAGAATCTTAAAATTTAGCATTGACTTATGGGATAGCTTAGGGCTCCCCAGGTGGCACTAGTGGTAAAGAACCTGCGTGCCAATGCAGAAGACGTAAGATCCACGGGTTCGATCAGGGCATGGCAACCCACTCCAGTACCCTTGCCTGGAGAATCCCATGGACAGAGGAGCCTAGCAGCTATAGTCCGTAGGGTGGCAAAGTCCCACATGACTGAAGCAACTTAGCATGTATGCATGCATGGGATAGCTGAATGAAGGGCCATATAAATACATAAATATAGAAGCTGATTCGGGAGAAGGCAATGGCACCCCACTCCAGTACTCTTGCCTGGAAAATCCCATGGACAGAGGAGCCTGGTGGGCTGCGGTCCATGGGGTCGCTAGGAGTCGGACACGACTGAGCGACTTCACTTTCACTTTTTGCTTTCATGCATTGGAGAAGGAAATGGCAACCCACTCCAGTGTTCTTGCCTGGAGAGTCCCAGGGACAGTGGAGCCGGGTGGGCTGCTGTCTCTGGGGTCTCACAGAGTCGGACACGACTGAAGTGACTTAGCAGAAGCTGATTCAAATGTGGCATGCATGAAGGAGTACAAAAGAACCTTGAAGGAGCCCAGAGAAGGATAGTGGAAATAAGAGTTCATTGCCTTATCTATTCCATCCCCTTTTCTTCGTTTTAAATCTGATTGAGTCCCCAGTAACAAGTGAGATGTTCAGTTCAGTTCAGTGGCTCAGTTGTGTCTGACTCTTTGTGACCCCGTGGACTGCAGCACACCAGGCCTCCCTGCCCATCACCAACTCCCGGAGTTTATCCAAACTCATGTCCATTGAGTTGGTTATGCCATTCAGCCTTCTCATCCTCTGTTGTCCTCTTCTCCTCCTGTCCTCAATCTTTACCAGCATCAAGGTCTTTTCAAATGAGTCAGCTCTTCATATCAGGTGGCCAATGTATTGGAGTTTCGGCTTCAACATCAGTCCTTCCAATGAATATTCAGGACTGATTTCCTTAAGATGGACTCCTTGGATCTCCTTGCAGTCCAAGGGACTCTCAAGAGTCTTCTACAACACCACAGTTCAAAAGCATCAGTTCCTCACCACTCAGCTTTATTTATAGTCCAACTGTCAAATCCATACATGACTACTGGAAAAGGCATAGCTTTGACTAGACAAATCTTTATCGGCAAAATAATGTCTCTGCTTTTTAATATGTGGCCTAGGTTGGTCATAGCTTTTCTTCCAAGGAGCAAGTGTCTTTTAATTTCATGGCTGCAGTCACCATCTGCAGTGATTTTGGAGCCCAGAAAAATAAAGTCTCTCACTGTTTCCATTGTTTCCCCATCTATTTGCCATGAAGTGATGGGACTAGATGCCATGATCTTAGTTTTCTGAATGTTGAGTTTTGTGTGTGTGTGTGTGTGTGTGTGTGTGAAAAGAAACCAGCTTTATTGAGCCACAGCCCTAGTTCTCCTTCTCCTGCACAGTCTTGGTTCCCCGGAGACGGCCAGTCCGGAGGGCAGCAATGAGACCCACTTTCCGGCCAGCAGGGGCATCTCTGCGGATAGTAGAGGGTTTGCCGATGTGCTGGTGGTTGCCACCTCCGAAGGGATGCTCGACAGGGTTCATGGCCACACCCCGCACCAGTGGCCAGCAGTTCCTCTTTGCCTTATACTTGTGGTAGGCATGGCCAGCCTTCAGAATGGGCTTGTCAATGCAGCCACCTCCAGCCACCACACCGACCACAGCTCTGTTGGCAGAGGAGATGACCTTTTTGGAGCCCGAAGGCAGCTTCACTCGCGTCTTCTTTGTCTCAGGGCTGTGGGAGATGACTGTGGCATAGTTTCCGGAGGCTCTTGCCAGCTTGCCTCGGTCACCAGGCTTCTCCTCCAGACAACACACGATGGTGCCCTCAGGCATGGTGCCCACCGGGAGCACGTTGCCGATGTTGAGCTGGGCCTTCTTGCCACAGTACCCAGACTGGCCGGTGTGGATGCCCTCAGCAGCGATGAACAGCTCTGTCCGCTTCTTAAAACGGTACGGATCCCGGAAAACCACTTTGGCAAGGGGTGCTCCGCGGCCCGGGTCGTGGATGACGTCCTTCACGATGCCCTTGATATATCCGTGTCGCTCGGCGAAATCCACGGCGCGTAGGCGCGCAGCGCCTTTTCTGTGCTTCACATGTGCGCGGAACACGGAGCTGGCGCCCTTCCTCTGCCCATGGATCACACGGCCCATGGCGGCGGTCTGCTGCAGAGCGCGGCCCAAAGAGCTGAATGTTGAGTTTTAAGCCAACTTCTTCACTCTCGTCTTTCACTTTCATCAAGAGGCTCCTTAGTTGTTCTTCACTTTCTGCCATAAGGGTGGTGTCATCTGCATATCTGAGGTTATTGATATTTATCCTGGCAATCTTGATTCCAGCTTGTGCTTCCTCCAGCCCAGCGTTTCTCATGATGTACTCTGCATAGAACTTAAATAAGCAGGGTGACAATATACAGCCTTGATGTACTCCTTTCCTGATTTTGGAACCTGTCTGTTGTTCCATGTCCAGTTCTAACTGTTGCTTCCTGACCTGCATACAGATTTCTCTGGAGGCTGGTCAGGTGGTCTGGTATTCCCATCTCTTGAAGAATTTTCCACAGTCTGTTGTGATCCAAACAGTCAAAGGCTTTAGCATAGTCAATAAAGCAGCAGCAGATGTTTTTCTGGAACTCTGTTGCTGCTTCGATGATCCAACAGATGGCAATTTGATCTCTGGTTCCTCTGCCTTTTCTAAAACCAGCTTGAACATCTGGAAGTTTACGGTTCACATATTGTTGAAGCCTGGCTTGGAGAATTTTGAGCATTACTTTACTAGCGTGTGAGATGCGTGCAATTGTGCAATAATTTGAGCATTCTTTGACATTGCCTTTCTTTGGGATTTGAATGAAAACTGACCTTTTCCAGTCCTGTGACCACTGCTGAGTTTTCCAAATTTGCTGGCATATTGAGTGCAGTACTTTCACTGCATCATCTTTTAGGATTTGAAATAGCTGAACTGGAATTCCATCACCTCCACTAACTTTTTTCCTAGTGATGCTTCCTAAGGCCCACTTGACTTCCCATTCCAGCTTTCATTCCAATCCCAAAGAAAGGCAATGCCAAAAAATGTTCAACACACACACACAGAAGTCACTCAGTCGTGTCCAACTCTTTGCGACCCCATGGATTGTAGCCCACCAGGCTCCTCGGTCCATGGGATTTTCCAGGCATGAATACTGGAGTGGGTTGCCGTTTCCTTCTCCAAAAAAATGTTCAAACTACCGCACAATTGCACTCATCTTACACGCTAGCAAAGTAATGCTAGTGTGTGGGATATTAGAAAGGTTTTGATCTCTTGTCTAGATTTTGAGTTTTGTCTAAATACCCACTAAATGGATGTGTTCTATTTTTTAAATTTTTACTCATTTATTACTTATTTGGCTGGGTCAGGTCTTAGTTGCATCATGCGGGATTTTTTGCTGCAGGATCTTCTGGACTCCTTAGGTGTGGAGTGTAGGCTCCAGAGCTCAGGTTCAACAGTTAGGCTTAGTTACTGCACGGCATGTAGGATCTTATTTCTCCAAGCAGGGATGAAACTGTGTCCTCTACATTGCAAGGGGGAGTCTTAATCACTGGACCACCAGGGAGGCCCTGATGTGTTTTATTTTTCAAAATGCCTACTGTTAAAGCGCTTAATTCAGTTGAACTTGGAATGACTATGGAAAATTGGAATAGCTCTGTGTTGATTATTGACCTTTGCCCAGAGCATTCTGCAGTACTTATCTCCTCTGCTTCTTGGACAATAGACTGAACTTGCTACTTGCCTCTGTCTGTGATAGTTGCCTTCCATGCTGCCAGCTCCTGCTTCTTCCTAGGCTTACGCTGCCAACTCCTAGGTTTCTTCCCACTAAAATAATGGAGAAACTAATCACATATCTAGCCACCGTACAGGCTGGAAAAATTCCATGTTGGCACAAAGAAGAGACTTGTCCGCAGGCCCCACAGTTCTGATGCAAGACTTCTTGGCTGTTCTGCCATCAGCCAAACCTTATGTAGAGTCTTGAGCAGTTTGCCACTCCCAGATTCCTTTATTTAGCTGACAGGTGGCCCTGCATCCTACAGCTGCGGTCAAAGTCTCACAATCAGCCTTTTGTTGGAGTGAAATGAAGACTGTTGGTTTCCTATGAAATAACTAGAGTTCCCGATAGAGCCCTTTACATAGGGTTTTCAGGAGTTTAGTGATCCACCAGAGCTGGTAAACATTCCATGCTTCTATTCACCACAGTTCTATAACTTTCATCTCCCGGACACAAAAAGAGATTACCACAGACTTTACTATGTGAGTAGTTTCAAGATTAATTCATGATAGCTGATCCACGTTGTTGTACAGCAGAAACTAAAACAACACTGTAAAACAATTCTTCTCCAATTAAAATAATACTAAAAAAGAAAGGCAAAGGAGTGATTCATGAATCTCACCCACAGCAGTGGCAGCAACTTCCCTAATTGAACCCGGCAATAAAACCAGCTGCAGTGAAAGCCTGACATCAGTTCAAGTTTCCTTTATCCAGATCTCAAGTACTCAAGCCTGACATCCCTACCCCTCCGTCTCTGAGGATTCTTTCCCCTAAATCTGACACCCAAGAGTGAGTGAATGCAGCCCTCATCCACAGGAGGCTCAGTCTGTCTCTATCAAATGGCCCTAGCTCCAAAGGCAGAGCTCCCTGTCTCTCTTACCTCGACCCATTCTGTCTTTGGCACTGTGCTTCCTGCAATCCATTTGCAGAACTCTTGCCCCACACAGATCATCAGAGGTCTGGGTGCACTAGGGGCACTTCACTGTCTTGAAAGACTTGTGGACAAGGACTGACCTGGGGATGGAAGGATCTTCTGAAAGGCTTCTCCTCTTTCATTCAGGCCTTGAGCTTGGAGGCCCAGACAAAAGAACAGTAGGATGCTCTTATCACATCAGGCACTAATGCAATGACTTCCTAAATGACCTCCTCCTGTCTGTTATTTTCCTCTTTTCAAGTCTCCACCCAGCAGTCAGGAAATTTGACTGTGTCCTTCCTTTATTTAAAATCCCTTCCTGTCTCCCACACTGTGGCCTGCAAAGGCCCTGTACACCCGTGCCAACCTCTCCAATTCTATCCCACGCCACCTTCCTCCTGTGCTGTGCTCCAATTTTCTTTTAGTTCTTCATATGCCATGCTCCCTTCTGCCTTGAGGGCTTTCCACATGCCATTCTCTTTGATTCTTTAATTTATTGATTCCCACTCATCTTTCAGAGCTCAGTTCAAATGTGACTTTCTCAGGGAAGCTGCCCTTCAGTCCCCCAATGAATTCCCTCATTTTACCTTTTACCCTACATCCCATTCCTTCCTAGTCTGTAATTATAAATCTGAGTAATTTTTAATGTCTTCCTCCCAATCAGCTGGTAAGATTCATGAAGGCAGAATCTCGGCCTATAAAGGCTCCCCCTCTGAGTATCCACATGGTAGGGGCTTGGTAAATATTTACTGGATGAATAAATTAACAAAAAAAATGTGGGAAAGTTACTCTTGAAGGCCTCACCAGCTGGTGAATACACAGTTCTATCACATTTGTGATGAATCTTTTCTTGCATATGACATGCAGATAGTAGACAGCTGCAGGAGTGGGTGCCTGGCTTCTCCTCTAGTTCTTTCTCTTAAGTCTCTCTCTTTTCCCCTCTGGCCCACTCAAAATACCAAAGCAAGCGTGGACACACACACACACACATGTATTCATACACACAGCTTACAGATGGCAAAGGTAGGTTTAGAACTTTGGCTTCTTGAAATATACAAAAATACTTTTCCCTCCTTATTTCTTTATTTAGTGAGATCTGTTAACTAGCCCCTTCTGTTAAAAAATGTCAATCAAAAAATAACGTAGCCCTTCTTTAAGAGTTGTAAATTTCTCAAAAGTCTAATTCCTAGAGATTCTAATAAAAACTCAGACAACTTGGAACAATCTTCTAAAGGCATGTTTTTCACTCATACCCTTCTCTTGCTATTTAACTTTCACTTATGGATTTTGCTTTATTAAAAGATCATAGGCTGCTTGAGGAGAGAGTTTATAGGTTTTCTTCTTTATATTCTTCCCATACCTGTGCATAAAGAGGGACTTAACAAATTTTTTCTCAATTGCTTTCAGAAAGAGAAGTTAAATTGAAAAGGGAAAGAAAATGAACTAATCCTTAGGAGAAGTTATTACAAAATTGTACATTCTAAAATTATATTTCTTGACATGACAAAGGAAAATGAAGGCTGTAACAAGAAGGTAAACCTGTACTCTAGCTAGTAGAAATAAAAGCCATGCTAACTGTGACTAAATAGAGTAATAAAGTAAATAAAAGTTACTATTCAGAATGGAAAGATGACAGATTCAGGAAGCACCTTTTTAATGGAAAATTTATTTTCGAAAGCTTCTCTGGATTAAAAAGTCCGTGAGGGAGTACTTCCTGGTAGTTAGGACTCTGCGCATCCACTGCAAGGAGTACAAGTCCACCCCTGGGCCGTGAAGTAAGATCCCAGGTGCTGCTCAGGGCAGCTAAAATAAAATAATACAATTTTTAAAAAAATTAACATTAATTTTAAAAAAGTCCCTATGACTTAACCTTCTATTATGGCCAATTTTAACTCATTCTTAAAAGAACCTTGTTTGGCTGCATTGGGTCTTAGTTGTGGCTCATGGGCTGTGCTCTGCCACACGTGGGACCTCCTTCCACATGTAGAATCTTTCAGTGGTGAATGTGGGATCTGGTTCCCTGCCCAGGTTTTGAACCCAGGCCTCTCACACTGGGAGTGCAGCGTCTTAGCCGCTGAACCACCAGGGAAGTCCCAACTCATTTCCCCAGTTAATACTTTTGTACTTGTCTCATGGAATCTTCATAAACCCTGAGAGGACTCAGGGCATAAGCAATTAAGTAGAAGAAGATAATGAATCAGAGAAAAGCTTCAGTTAATGAATCAGAGAAAATTAAAGATCGTTTGGGTTGAGAGGAAAGGGAAAGTCCAGATGGCAAATAGAACAAGAGAAGAACTTGCTCTATGGGTCACTGAAGACAGACTGATCCTGTTCCCAGTGGGGAGGAGCAGAATGACAGAAACATCGGGTAAGTTTATGGGATCCAAGAGGAGAGGCAATCTACATGTGTTCTTAGAAAGAGGCCCAAGGAGACCCAAGATTTCAGAGGCTGAAGGGCTGTGTGACAAGTCTAAAGTGTGGGACAGCTTATAGAGTCCCATCTGATGCAGTGTGGTAGATGGCTGGTTCTGTGGCCTGAGAGTGCCACAGGAGTGGATGGGGTTTCAGGGAGCACCCCAGTTTCCGTGACTCAGCCTGGCACTGAAATGAGTTTTTTTGCACCCTAGAGTCTGTATAGAAGTTAAAAGAATAATTGTCAAACCTGCAGGGGCCTTTTTAATGGGCTCATGGGGATGATGCAGTGATCGCCTTATATGTCCAGTAAACAAAGATGAAACCAGATGATGGATGGCTAAATGGAAGCCAAGCCAAAGATGTCACAACACCCAATGCTTTGACACTCCACATGCACCCCAGAAATTAGATATATGTCTTGGATGTATGTTGACTAAATTTAAATTTTTGCCACTTAGAGGGTGGGGACTCTAAGTAGAAAATAGTTCAGAGGAAAATAAAGTTATTATTTCTAACACAGCTGGGTTTGGGAGCTAAAAGTGAAACCATTACTTTTATTAATAGTATCCCCTAACCTAGTTTTGCAGTTGAGAAGCAGATCTGAGTGAGATGTGGGTCTCTACTGAACTAGCAGGAGAATAAAAGATGTTTGGGGGAAGAAAAAAGGAAATAGGAAAGAAGGGTTGAGAAATCCTCTTTCTAACTGGAAGAGAGAGTCAAGAGGAAAAAGAAAGAAAATAGATGAAAATCCAACATCTCTTTTGTTTTCATTATGATATTCATACTGACTCCATGGGATTTCCTGTTTTTCTAGCATATTCAGGAAGGACACTTTATAGACCACTGAAACTGGAATTTTATCTGAGGTGAGAAAACAAGAATGTTAGACATGAAATCACAATCCAGGTTGAATTTCTGGCTTTGCCATAAATAGATGTGTGACCCTGGACAATCTCTTAACCTCTTCAAATTCAGTTTCAAATCAACTGTAAGTGTTAGTCACTCAGTCTTGTCTGACTCTTTGCAACCCCATGCACTGTAGCCCATTAGGCTCCTCTGTCCATGGCATTCTCCAGGCAAGAATACTATAGTGGGTTGCCATTTCCTTCCCCAGAGGATCTTCCCAACCCAGGGATCAAACCCAGGTCACCTATATCGCAGGCAGTTTTTTGAGCCATCAGGGGAGCCCTCAAATCAACTGTAAAAAGGGTTTAATAAAACACATAGCATTGAATTATTGAGAGAAGTGAATCACTATACATGAAAGAGCTTTGTGGGGCTTCCCTAGTGGTCCAGTGGCTAGGACTCTGCACTACCAAAGCAGGGGGCCCAGGTTCGATCCCTCCAAGGGGAACTAGATCCCACATGCTGCAACCAAGAGTTCAGATGATGCAACTGAAGATCCTGCCTGAAGCAGCTAAGACCTGGGAAAGCAAATAAACAAACAAACACAAATAAAACATTTTTAAAAGAGCTTTGTAAGTGGTAAAAACTGGACCCCATGGGGTATGATTTTGCAGGGGAGGTGACAATGGGGAAAGAAGTGTACAGGTGTAGACGACACATGGGGGTGAACACTGCTATTTTGGAGTCTCTGAACAGATAGTTCAACATGAAGAAATCAGGTTTACTGGAAAAACATGGTCCAGAAGAGGAGAAAAAAGGAGAGGAGTTATATGGGCATCAGAGGCAAACCCAGGTATCCTGACTTGAAGTTCAGTAATTACATCAAACTCTTTACTTAGGAGTACCTGTCAGAGTCTCTTGCCCATTCATTTTAGAGATCTACTGACAGTTAATATATGGTACATTGTCCTATCTTATAGTTTTGAAATAGGACAATCACTTCTCAAGCTTTCAGTGTAAGAAATTTAATAGGAATTGGGGCTTTAGAAACCAAGAGTTAATCTTTTCAACCACTGGAAATCCTTCTTAGTTACAGTCTTTAGCATGAAAGCCCCTGCTATTAGCTCAACTAGTTGTTCTTCCTTTGAGACATCTCTGGAAGCTCAGCACTTATATGTGAAAACTTTTGTTCTTACTCTGAAAGCTGAACATGAGGTTGGATGACATGCCGTAAGTTTAGAAACAGATGCGGTCTTCCTAATTTGGTGCAGTGTTGGAATCCTCTAGTTGCGACATGAGATGAAAATTCCATTCCCCAGATTTCTTTCAAAGTAGCATTTGGTGGGACTGTTTCATTGTGCTACCTAGGGTAGGGAGGACAGCTCAAAAACACATGCTCAGTTGCATATGATGGTTGCTAGACTGTCTTTTAGGGAAGGTAGGCCTTATCAACTAGAGACCCCTAGGTTTCACTGGAAATTGTGATGGGTTTAGGATTGTGAATTTGAGAATAGAAGCCAAGCAGAGGTAAGAAAGAGGAAACATATTTGAAGTGGGAGGGAGAAAGAAATCTTGGATAAAACACTAGAGCCATCAAAAGGATAGGGCAGGACTGGGGAAAGAGTATGCGAGAGAGATCCATTGAAGTGGGGAGCCAAGTGTGGATTTTGGAGAACAGATATATTAAAGGAAATTCCCACCAATGTTTTATTTTGAAAAAGACCAAACTTTTAGAAAAGTTACAAAAATAGTACAATGTAGTATATCCACTGCATTTACATGTATAGAGACAAAGAGTACATTTTATAAATGTATGTATTCACAAATTTTGTATATAGTTAGATAAAAAGTAGATACAGAGTGAAATATATATATATATATATATATGTATATACTTTTCTGAAACATTTGAAAGTTGTAGGTAGACAGCATGAAACTTCACCACGAAATACTTCTGTATGTGTCTCCTAAGAATGAAACCATTCTCCTATATGACCACAGTATAATTTTTCCACTCGGGAATTTAAACTTGATACAATAAAATATCTAATATTCAGTACACACAAACACTTTCCCCATTATCCCAAAAACATCCTTCTAAATCTCCAATATAAAGGGGATTTAAAAACTGTTTGCTGTGTTCAACATAAGTGCCTTCTCCATTTTCCCTATGAAATCACCAAAAACAACCACATTTCTTGTTAATAATTTTATGCCAGTAATTTATTTGGGGGAACATGCAGATGTTGCATATCCAGATTGGCAGGGGATAAAAACAGAAATCACAGCGGGTGCTAGAGAAGAGGCTGGTTGACGCTGACTACAACCGAAGCAACAATTTGGAGGAAAGGAAATGTAACAGACTCAAAACCACTGTTCTATTCCTGGGGTGCTACCCCATTCCTCTGATCCCATGTCTTCTAATCTTCTGTATGTGATCAGTCTCTTACAGTGCTTGTTTCCCAGATCCTATCATGATACAAAACTTCATTCTCATGGCTTTTTTCTTTTTAATAGATTTTAATTTTTAGTGCAATTTTACATTTATAGAAAAATTGAGAAACTAGTACAGAGAGATCCCATATAGCCTTTCACCCCTACACACAGTTTCTCTAATTATTAACATCTTATACTAGTACATTTTTTACAATCAATGAACCAATATTGACAGATTACTGTTAATGAAGTCCGTACTTTATTTAGACTTCTTTGGTTTTTAACCTAACGTCCTTTTTCTATTCTAAGATCCCATCTGGGATATGAAATTACATTTAGTTGTTATTTCTCCTTAAGCTCCTTAGATGATGCCAGATTCTCAGACTTCTCTTGTTTTTGATATCCGTGACAGGTTTTTGCTTCTAGGTCTTTTGATAACTTAATCTCTGTATATAGCTTGGCAGAGCACCACAATAAATATTATATTGAATTAAGTATTACCTTTGATACTGGGTGAAAGTCAGATCCTGTCTGAAGTAACCACATGATAAAGTTATTTCAGGAGACTTGTTTGTGCATAGATCATATTATGAGTACTCATTGATTATATCAGAGAAGGCAATGGCAAACCATTCCAGTACTCTTGCCTAGAAAATCCCATGGATGGAGGAGCCTGGTAGGCTGCAGTCCATGGGGCCGCTGTGAGTCGGACACGACTGAGTGACTTCACTTTCACTTTTCACTTTCACGCATTGTGGAAGGAAATGGCAACCCACTCCAGTGTTCTTGCCTGGAGAATTCCAGGGACAGAGGAGCCTAGTGGGCTACAGTCCATGGGGTCACAAAAAGTTGGACATGACTGAGTGACTAACACTTGAAAAAGAAAAAAAAGTATACTCTGTTTTTTTTCCTTTATTGCACTTACCAAGGAGAAGGCAATGGCAACTCACTCCAGTACTCTTACTCTTACCTGGAGAATCCCATGGATGGAAGAGTGTGGTAGGCAGCAGTCCATGGGGTCACGAAGAGTTGGACACGACTGAGCGACTTCACTTTCACTTTTCGCTTTCACAATTTTCACAAATACATTGTGTGTATCAATACACACAATTTCTTTATCTACATTTGTATGGATGGAAATTTGTTTTTCCTGAATTTTGGCTATTATGAATGAAGTTATGAATATTTGTATATGGGTCTTTTTTGAGGACTTATGATGTTTCTCTTGATTGTAGAATATGTGTGTTTTATGGTGGGTTTCTGTTTAATGTTGTAAGAAAATACCAATCCATCTCCCAAAGTGGTTGTGCCATTTTATAGTCTGTATTAGTTATCTATTAATTGCTTAACAATATTACCATGAACATAACAGCTTAAAGCAAAACACATTTATTATCTCCCAGTTTCTGTGGGTCAGGAATTACAGCTTAGCTGATCGTTTGCAAGGAAAGATGCAATCAAGGTGTTGAACAAGACTAGTTTCTCATATGGTGGCTCAACTGGAAAAGGACCTGCTTCCAGACTCATGTGGTTGTCAGTAGAATTCATGTCCTTTTGGTTGCAGGATCGAGGACTTCATTTTCTTCCTGGCTCTTAGCTGCAGGTTGCCCTCAGTTTCCAGAGGCTGCGTGCAGTTCCTTATGTGGGGTTCCTTAAATGGTCAGCTGCTTCCTCAAGGCCAACTAAGGAGCAAGAGACCTCAGCAAGATGAGTGCTACAATCTTATACTACGTAATCAAGTAATCAAATACATTTAACCACGTCTATCCCATCTCCTCGGAGAAGGCAACGGCACCCCACTCCAGTACTCTTGCCTGGAAAATCCCATGGACGGAGGAGCCTGGTAGGCTGCAGTCCATGGGGTTGCTAAGAGTCAGACACGACAGAGCGACTTCACTTTCACTTTTCACTTTCACGCATTGGAGAAGGAAATGGCAACCCACTCCAGTGTTCTTGCCTGGAGAATCCCAGGGATGGGGGAGCCTGGTGGGCTGCCCTCTATGGGGTCACACAGAGTCGGACACGACTGAAGTGACTTAGCATAGCATAGCATAGCATATCCCATCTCCTTTGCCACATTCTATTGCCATATTCCATTACAAGTTCCACTCACCCTCAAGAGGAGGGGGGGAACACAGGGCAGGGATACTAAGGGGAAGGGATCACAGAGGGCCACCTTAGGAGTGTGTGGACTGCATTCTCCCACCATAAATGAATGAGAGTTTCGGTTGCTTCCTATCTTTGTCAGCATTTGGTGTTGCCTTCTTTTAAATTCGAGGCATTTTAGTTGTTGGAGAGTATGGTTTTGAGTTTCCCTATGGCAACCCACTCCAGTACTCTTGCCTGGAAAATCCCATGGACGGAGGAGCCTGGTAGGCTGCAGTCCATGGGGTCGCTAAGAGTCGGACACGACTGAGAGACTTCACTTTCACTTATCACTTTCATGAATTGGAGAAGGAAATGGCAACCCACTCCAGTGTTCTTGCCTGGAGAATCCCAGGGAGGGGGGAGCCTGGTGGGCTGCCGTCTCTGGGGTCACACAGAGTTGGACGTGACTGAAGCGACTTAGCAGCAGCGGCAATGTCTAATACACTGAACATTTCTCCATGTGCTTATTGAACACTCATATATCTTCCTTTGGCAAATGTCTTTTCAAGTATTTTAAAAGTTTTTAAACATTTAAAAAGTTGGGTTGTTTGTCTTTTTATTGTTGAGTTGGAAGAGTTCTTTATACATTCTGTTCACAAAGATTCTCACAAATAGTACTGAAATCACTGAGCCTTTATATGGAAAAAATGAGCCATCACTCCTACATCACACTATATAAAAATTAAGCTAATTGATATTTAGACTATTATACCCATCAACTACAGAATACACATCTTTTAAAAGACACATAGAAGATTTCCCAAGACAGACCATAGGTTAGGCCATAATACGAGTCTGAATAAATCTCAAATGACTGAAATCAAACAGTATGTTTTTTGGGCTTAGCAGATTCAAATTAGAGATCAATACAAAAAAATCTAGAAAATGCTCAATTATTTTTGTGTACTTGTTTTTATCAATTCCTGTGAAATAAGTGCTATGATCACTAACCACAACTAAGGATTTGTCTATTTCTCCCTTCAGTTCAGTTCAGTTCAGTTCAGTCGTTCAGTCGTGTCCAACTATTTGCGACCCCATGAATCACAGCACGCCAGGCCTCCCTGTCCATCACCAACTCCCGGAGTTTACTCAGACTCATGTCCATCAAGTCGGTGATGCCATCCAGCCATCTCATCTTCTGTCGTCCCCTTCTCCTCCTGCCCCCAATCCCTCCCAGCATCAGGGTCTTTTCCTTAAGTTCTGTCAATTCTTACATCATGAATTTGAAGTTATATTTGACATATGCATATTTAAAAGTATTATATCTTCTTGAATGATTCTTTTATCAATATGAAATATCCTTTTCGTCTCTGGTAAAACTCCTTGTTCTGAAGCCTACTTCCTTTTTTTCCTAATATTTGTTTTTATTTGGCTACACCAAGTCTTAGTTGTGGCACGCAGGATCTTTACTTGCAGTGTGCGAACTCTTAGCTGCAGTGTGTGGGACCTAGTTCCCTGACCAGGGATTGAACCGGGGCCCCCTGCATTAGTAGTGCAGAGTCGTAGCCCCTGGACCATCAGGAAGTCCCAGTCTACTTTTTTTTATATTAAAATAGAAGCTCTAACTTATGATTAATATCTTCATGGCATATTTATGTCCATCACTTTAACCTAGTCGTGTCTTCGTATTTAAAGTAAATCTCTTATATTACTTCCCTTCTGGCTCAGCTGGTAAAGAATCCACCTGCAATGTGGGACACCTGAGTTCGATCCCTGGGTTGGGAAGATCCCCTGGAGACGGGAAAGGCTACCCACTCCAGTATTCTGGCCTGGAGAATTCCATGGACTGTATAGTCCATGGGATTGCAAAGAGTCAGAGACGACTGAGCAACTTTCACTTTCACTTCCTTGTATTAATAAAAAGCATATTGTCATGTCTTGCTTTTGTATCCTGCTTTCTAATTGAAGTGTATTTCTTTTTCAGTTATGTCTTTTTTTCATTTTTTAGAGATTGATTGCTCTGTGATTATAATATGTACTGTGATGAACTAATATTATACAACTTTACATATAATGTAAGAATCTCACAATAATGATTGTATAGATTTGTAAATTAAAATTATAGTTTTTTTGTATCATAGAACACCATACATAGAATTGCACAAGTCTAAACTTATTGTATAAAAATAAAGTGAATGAAGAGAGATAACCTGTGTCTACACATTATTGTTCATCCTACATGTATTAATATATGCACTTTATCGCTTCTTCTATGAACTGGACATTGTGTGAGTGTTTGTGCTCAGTTGCTAAGTCATGTCTGACTTTTGCAATCCCATAGACTGTAGTCTGCCAGGCTCCTCTGTGGGATTTCCCAGGCAAGAATACTGGAGTGGGTTGCCATTTTCTTTTTCAGGGATCAAACCTTTGTTTCCTGCACTGGCAGGTGGATCCTTCATCACTGGGCCACCAGGGAAGCCTGAACTTGACATCACTGTATATTAAACACAACTGGTAATAACTGCTCAGTCTTATGAGAGCATCTTTAAAAAGACAACATAAATGACCCTGATCTCAGAACAAACTTCTGGGAAAAAGAAGACAAAGAATTTATGTTAGGGATTTCCCTGGCAATCCAGTGGTTAACACTCCATACTTCCAAGGCAGGGCACACAGGTTTGCTCACTGGTCAGGGAACTAAGAACCCACATGCCTCTTGGTGTGGTCAAAAGATAAAAAAGAAAAAAGATCTGTTAAATCCCCTTGTTTTTTCCTTTGTTTGATACATAAAATAAATAAGAGATAAAATTTTTCTCCTCAGACATTAAATCTCCCACATTTCTGGGTTATGCATGTCTAGGTGTTGTCTGGTCCCTCAACATCTCATTCCTCATTGCCAACTGAAAAACTCTGGGACCAGAACTTGCTGGGCTGTCCAAAGGTTAAGACCCCACTCTTCCAATGCAGGGTCATGGGTTCCATCCCTGCTCAGGGAACTAAGATCAGGGAGTACAGATGTCATAGATGAGGGGTCAGGGACTATAGATGTCATAGACGAGGCAACTCCCATTTGGCTGAGGACAATCCCCAGTCAACACTCACATTAGCTGGGGGATGAGTGCCAGTAGAAAAAGGAGATTTAAGCAAAGCACCAACAGCATCCATCCACCTCACCCCATGGACTGTAGCCCACCAGGCTCCTCTGTCCTTAGAATTCTCTAGGCAAGGATACTGGAGTGGGTAGCCATTCCCTTCTCCAGAAGATCATCCCAACCCAGGGATCAAACCTGGGTCTCTTGGATTGCAGGCAGATTCTTTACCATCTGAGCCACCAGGGAAGCCCCATTCATCCACCACAAGGGGCTAATTCTATCTCCATTCTTTCTTTCTTATACCCTTATATTTTAGTTGTTGGGGGCCACAGCATCATATATGATCAGTCGGTTTGGTGCTTATACTGTATTTTGCAAGGAGGTTCCTGCAGTCTGGAATGTGCTAAGTCTGGAGTGTTCTGTTAATGCAATAAGATCTATCTAATATAGACGTGTCCCACAGTAAAACCAGAGGGGCCCCTGGTCATGTGTTCATTGTTTCTCTTTTGTCATAAAATGGATTATTTGATCTGAGCCATTATTATGAGAGAAATCATGTCAATATATTGTTGTTCTTCAGTTGCTAAGTTGTGTCTGACCCTGTGACCCCATGAAGTGCAGCATGCCAGGCTCCTCTGACCTCCAGTGTTCCCTGGACTTTGCTTAAATTCCTGTCCACTGGGTCAGTGATACCCGACCATCTCATCCTCTGTCGTCCCTTTCTCCTCCCACCTTCAATCTTTCCCAGCATCAGGGTCTTTTCCAATGAGTCAGTTCTTCACATTAGGTGGCCAAAGAATGGGAATTTCAGCTTCACCATCAGTTCTTCCAATGAATATTCAGGGTTGATTTCCTTTAGGATCAACTGGTCAGTATATTAGGCTTCCATAAATTGAGTTGTGGTGCTGGCAGAGGCACTGAGGGCCAGGAAGGCAAGCTCATAACCACATTAGTCACCGGTTCTGATAAAGATGAATCACTATCTCCTCCTTCTCAGTATAATCAATCTGCCATCAAGTGGCAGACAGTCTTCTCAAAGAGTAATGCCTCATCAAAGGCTCAGTTTTGGTCTCCGAAAATAGCAAGTTGGGAGTTCAGCAATGGCACCAACTAGTAATCTAGCTAGAACAGAATTGGTGAAGAGACCATAGTTTTGGACCCATGCCAAGACTTTCATCCCTGCCACCATGACCTTTCTATCACAGGCTCTTTGTGCTAGCTGATACCACAATTATCTTGTTCACCTGGTGCCTGAGGACCTCTGCTGTGGTAGATGCTCTTTGGTGAAAATGAACATGAGACACAAAGATAGAAATGCTTTATTCTCAGTCCCTTAGATCCATCCACATTCTGTTTTCCAATGACTTAACCACAGAATGTGGTGTTGAGTCAAAACCCCATTGATCCACATTCTAACTGGAGTTTAGCCTGGTGCCAAGTCTTTTAGCTTGGATTCTCTAGAAAATAGAGCCTTAGGGTCATTTGAAAGAAAAAGGAGTGAAGACGGGAGTGGGCAGGAGAGGAGGGGAAACTAATACTGGGTTGCCAAAAAGTTTGTTTGGAAGATCATATGGAAAAACCCAAACAAACTTTTTGGTCAACCCAGTATAATAGTGTAGTACTAAACTGGCTACCCAACTGACTGCTCAGTGTTGTGGACACATGCTAGTCATGGGGATATGCTACTTAGCGGAACAGACATAGATCTACCCTCATGGACAGACCTGGCTTTTGGGGCATGTAGACCATGCAGTTCTGTAACACTCCACGTTAGAAGGGCCTTGAACTTGATTTAAAGCTCTGTTGTCACCATCTTGGAAGTCTCAATAATTTTCGAACAATAGGCTCTACATTTTCATTTGACACCGAGCTCCATGAATTATGTTATCTGATCCTGTTAATATAAATTACAGTTTAGTAGGGGGATTGATCACGTTTTCTCTCCTGAAGAATGTGAATTGGTAGCATGGAGAGAAGGTTCTTGTGGCAGGAGAACAGAACAAAGAGATGAAGAATAGCAGCGTTCACAGTGCCTGCTGCTGGATAGATGACAAAATACATGGATGCAGCAGCAGGGAATCTTTCTTTGGTCTTCTGCTCTTTTTCCCTCTAAACTAATCATCAGTTCAGTTCAGTTCAATTGCTCAGTCGTGTCCAACTCTTTGTGACCCCATGAACCGCAGCACGCCAGGCCTCCCTGTCCATCACCAACTCCCGGAGTTCACCCAAACTCATGTCCATCAAGTTGGTGATGCCATCCAGCCATCTCATCCTCTGTCGTCCCCTTCTCCTCCGGCCCCCAACCTCCCCAGCATCAGGGTCTTTTCCAATGAGTCAACTCTTCGCATGAGGTGGCCAAAGTATTGGAGTTTCAGCTTCAGCATTAGTCCTTCCAATGAACACCCAGGACTGATCTCCTTTAGGACGGACTAGTTGAATCTCCTTGCAGTCCAAGGGACATTCAACAGTCTTCTCCAACACCAAAGTTCAAAAGCATCAATTCTTTGGTGCTCAGCTTTCTTTATAGTCCAACTCTCACATCCATACATGACCACTGGAAAAACTATAGCCTTGACTAGACAGACCTTTGTTGGCAAAGTAATGTCTCTGCTTTTTAATATGCTGTCTAGGTTGGTCATAACTTTCCTTCCAAGGAGTAAGTGTCTTTTAATTTCATGGCTGCAATCACCATCTGCAGTGATTTTGGAGCCCAGAAAAATAAAGTCTGACACTGTGTCCACTGTTTCCCCATCTCTTTGCCATGAAGTGATGGGACCAGATGCCATGATCTTAGTTTTCTGAATGTTGAGCTTTAAGCCAACTTTTTCACTCTCCTCTTTCACTTTCATCAAGAGGTTCTTTAGTTCCTCTTCACTTTCTCCCCTAAGGGTGGTGTCATCTGCATATCTGAGGTTATTGATATTTCTCCCAGCAATCTTGATTCCAGCTTGTGCTTCTTCCAGCCCAGCGTTTCTCATGATGTACTCTGCATATAAGTTAAATAAGCAGGGTGACAATATACAGCCTTGATATACTCCTTTTCCTATTTGGAACCAGTCTGTTGTTCCATGCCCAGTTCTAACTGTTGCTTCCTGACCTGCATACAGGTTTCTCAAGAGGTAGGTCGGGTTATCTGGTATGCTATCTCTTTCAGAATTTCCCACAGTTTATTGTGATCCACACAGTCAAAGGCTTTGGCATAGTCAATAAAGCAGAAATAGATGTTTTTCTGGAACTTCTTGCTTTTTCCATGATCCAGTGGATGTTGGCAATTTGATCTCTGGTTCCTCTGCCTTTTCTAAAACTAGCTTGAACATCAGGAAGTTCACAGTTCACGCATTGCTGAAGCCTGCTTTGGAGAATTTTGAGCATTACTTTACTAGAGTGTGAGATGAGTGCAATTGTGCGGTAGTTTGAGCATTCTTTGGCATTGCCTTTTTAAACCCTGAATAATTCAGGTAAACTGAGTAGGTTTCTATTCCTTGAAATCAGAAAGAATCTAAGCACACACATGTGGGAGGTGACTTAAATCATGGGAATGAAATAGAGCAAGAATAGAAGAGAGATGAAGATCTTCTAGGCCAGTGCTATCTCACAGCACCCATAAAGGAATGAACTTTCTAATTTTAATTTTTTGTGAAACATAAATTTTTGGAAAGTAAAATATGGAAAAGCACTAGAAAAACGAAATGAAACAAAAATGGCACACCAAACACAAGCTCACTCACACTTTCAAGTATTTCAGACATAAAACTGCATTTCGAAAAACAGAATTAAAACAAAAAATAACATAAGATAAAAGGAAAAAACTATAACAACTGCACTTTGTTCACTGAAAGTGTACAGATAGGTGATCAATATAGAGAATAGCTAATACACCCTTAATTTTCCATCACTCCACGGTCTAAACAAAAGGTTGGCAGTGAAGTGACAATTTCCTATATTAAATACTATAACAATATTTAATATTTTACATCTGTTAACATTTAAAGTTTTTAACATGATAATTGGATGTGTTTCTTCCTTGTTAAGTCCTCTAATGTAGCTTGGTTGTTGACAATGCCACTAGCATAATGTATATTTAAATTGTTTCTTTGTTGTTTTTGTTGTTATTTTCCGTTGTTTTTATTTTTATTTTTTGGCCACACTGTGGGGCAGTTGGGATCTTAGTTCCCTGATCAGGGATCAAACTCACACCCACTGCAGTAGAAGTGAGGAGTCTTAACTGCTGGACCACCACAGAAGTCCCTAAACTGTTTCTGTGTTGTATTTAAGAATACTAATAGCAGAGCAATCAGTCTCTTAAAGGTATGTTTAAGGAAATGGAAGAAAAGACTTTACTTTTTTTTTTTTTTCGCCACAAGGCTTGCGGGACATTAGTTCCCCAAGGAGGGATAGAAACTGGGCCCAGGAAGCAACAGTGCTGGGTCCTAACCACTGAGATTTTAAAGGAAATTCAGTAAGCTCAGATATTCATTCTTAACTTTTACTCCAAATGAAGCAAATGATGCTTTATTTTAAAAATTCATTTTCAATTCTTCATCAGTAGCCTGCTCCAAAGATTTATCCTATTACGTTAATAGTTACATTTAAATTATCTTTCAATGAAAGAAAGGAATTCTGGATTCATGAATTCCCTATGTGCGTCTATTTTCATAGAAAATAAAAATCCAAAATGTTTTCTCAAATTCATAGTTTTTTTATGTTTTATGTATAAATGCCACTGAAATTTGATGGCCTTGCTTCATCAGTCAGTTCATAGTTTCAGTACTTGGCTATGAGATATGGCTGTGAACTCAGTAGATGGGGAATTTCACTTCTAAGCAAAGTTAATACAAACACTCAGATATTTAATTCTTTGGAATTACTTCTCTGGTTATTATTCAGTTTACTACTATCATTACTAACCCACTACTGACGTGTCTTTTCTTGACAAGACAGAAAAGGCTTATTTCACCATCTGTAATTTAGGGTTAAAAATAAATGACACAAATTTTACTTCCCAACTTTAGCTGTGAATTTCAAAAACAGGCTTGATTAAAAATGAAAATGGCTGTAAAAATAAAATGACTGTAAAAATAACTAGTTGTAAACGGAAAAATTTACATTTCCACATATTTTTATTCACTTTTGGCTTACAGTTGAGAAACTAACCTTAAAAATTTCACTCTTTCACTAATGTGGTCCTATAGCACGTGACAAGGACACAGACCTACAATTCGTGCTACACACCTACTATTTGTCACACAAGTTGGAGAAATCTGAACCACTCTATACTCTGTTTAACCAGAGGTGTCCAACGATCACATGCTTGGATACTGCTGAAATGTTAAACTCCTATAAACGCTGTGAAACATTTACTCTTTTTTTTCATGTTTATAGAATGCTAATTATATTTTTGTGACCCTCATGGACTGTAGTCCACCAGACTCCTCTTTTCATGGAATTTTCCAGGCAAGAGTACTAGAGTGGGTAGCCTTTCCCTTCTCCAGGGGATCGTCCCAACCCAGGGATCGAACCCAGGTCTCCTGCTTTGCAGGTGGATTCTTTACTGTCTTAGCCAGCAGGGAAGCCTGAAACATTTACTCTTAACTTCTGTCCTTATTTCCTTGTATACTAAACAGAAGTAGTTTGCAGACTGGCACTGGTCCAAGAACCACACTTTAAGCAGCACTGGTAGAAGAACTAGTAGAGGCGTTTATGAAGTAACAGAAGAGAGGAGGGGAACAAGGAGACCACGAATTTGTGGAAGACTATGGAAGCTTTAAGAGGAAGTAGTTCACTGTGTTAACTGCAATAAAGGTCAAGTAGGTTGAGACCAAAAGGAAGCCATGAGTTGACAATTAGGACACTGGTGACCTTTGAGAGAGTGGTTTCAGTGGAGCGCTGGAGGCAACACTAGCAGGCTGAGGAGTTGCAAGAGAAGCGCACACGGGGACTACCCTTTCAAGAAGCTAGATGGGAAAGAAATGGAGACAGTGTGGCAGTTTACAAGGAGGTCGAGGGGCTTTGCTGATGGGCCAATGTGGTTAAGAATCTGCCTTCCAACGCGGGGGACAAGGGTTTGATCCCTGGTCCTGGAACTAAGATCCCGCATGCCACGGGGCAGCTGGCCTGTTGCTGCAACTACTAAGCCCTCCAACTCTAGAGCTGGTGCTCCGCAACCAGAGAAGGCTCACGCACCACAATGAAGAGGCTGTGCACCAGGACAAAGAACCAGCACAGCGAAAAAAAAAAAAAAAGTCAAAGGTAGACTTAGACTACGGAAGGCTTAAAAAAAAAAAAAAAGGTCTGATATCACTGAAGGGGCCTCAAACTGAAGAGAGTTCTGTCTCCAGGTAGAAAATCTAAGACAGAATTTTTTTTTTTTTTTTGGTTTTACAGTAATCTTAAAACTACTATGAAGGTGCAGAAAGATCGGGGGAAACTTCCTTGGAGAATCTGTAGACTTTCTAACACTTCTTTGGCAATGCAACAGAAAGCTGTGGGAGGAATACAGGGATTTTTAATTGACTCAGTTTCTCCTGAGTTTTGTATAAGGACTTTATTTTGGCTACATCAAACAGTGTACATGACCTTAGTTCCCCAACCAAGGCTCAAGCCCGTGCCCCCTGCTTTGGAAGCGCAGAGTCTTATCCACTGGATTTAATGCTCAGAAACTTAACCACTGGGAATTCCCAGGACTTTAAATGTATCCATGGTAAGATACACATCGTTTTGTAAAGTGAGAAATCTCTGAGCTATCATAATTACAGTAAACTCAGGTATTGACAAAATAGGTTTAATAAAGCAAGTCATATCTATATATGAAGAGAGTTTACTTCAGTCCCCAGACTTTCCTCTACTTTGACTCCATCCCGAGTTTTAGCAAAGAAGCATTTACCGTGTGCCCAACACCATGTTAGGTACTAAGGCTACATTAATGACTAGTCTCTATATGGAAGGAGTTCACTGGAGCAAAATTATTGGTTTTGATGCTTTTTGGTGGAAACAACTGAAAAGCCCAGCTCCATCAAGGTCAGCTCCAGGGCCAGTCAAATCAGAGGCTCAGTCACGTCACCAAAGACCCAGATTTTCTGATATTACTACTGAGCTATCTTTAGTATTTCTGCCTCATCCTCAGGTCAGCTTGTCTTAAGTCACTATGGCTGCAGCAATTGCAAGTGACACATTCTCAAAATAGTTAAGGGGTAGAACTATGTCATCTGTATCTCATTTTAGAGGCTCCCAGCTGACTGTCTTTGATCTTGCAAAAACCAAAACTGCATCTTACAAAAACCAAAACTGTACGCTGTGTTCCTTACTACCCTACTTGAATCCTGGGAAAAATGAGTGGAATTACCGCTGTGATGGTATTTGGCCTCTGAAGTTGGGTCTGGGCATGGACCCTAACTCCTGATAAACTTTTGAGTCCACAAGAGAGAGTTTCTGAACTTAGGCAGAACTTGTTGTTGAGTAGGCCAATAACTGCTAACCCCTTTTCACATTCTGGCATACACCATAATATACACAGAAAATGATAATCCATTGTATGGCCCACAGGGATAAACCCAAGAGCTACCACTTGCCTGAAGGCGTTGGCTGCCTCAGCCCTGCTGAGCTGTTCCAAGGATGAGGGAATTCACATCAGAGCACAGCTGTATTTTATTCATAGCACCTCAGTTTCGAAGCTCCGAGCTGGCAACCCATAGCATCTGCCAGTGAGACAAAAGCAGGTACTCAAACTAGGCAATCTATTAGCACAAGTAAATACCAAGAGACAGGAAACAGTTTCTAAGTCAGTGTTTGACCACAGTAATTCCTGCAAACTCTTTTCTGATGTCTTTGTGCCTTGCACATGCTATTTCTCTCCTCTTGGTGTTTTCTTTAACACAACGTAATGGATAAGTAGAGTCAAATATATCTGGGTTCAAAACCTCTACACCCATCGGCTCTGTGTGTGTGTGTGTGTGTAAGTCACTCAGTCGTATCTGATTCTTAGAGACCCCATGGTCTGTAGCCTGTCAGCTCCTCTGTCCATGGAATTCTCCAAGCCAGAATACTGGAGTACTGGGCAAATGAATTAACTCTTTTGAGTCTGTTTTCCCTATCTAAAGTGTAATACGACTACAACTCATTTTAAAGGGCTGTTTCTGAGGATTCGGTAAGATAATGAGGTAAAATGGCCAGAACAATCCCTTGCGCACATAGTAAGTCCTCCTTAGAGGTGAGGTCCGTCTGGCAAACTTCTATTCAAATGCCCCTGTTCCTGTGAAGATGTCCTTTAGACGTTTCGATGGTGCTTCCTGGTTTTACGCTACTATTAAAACCGCGCAGCACCTTGTCATCAGTTCTTTGCCCGCAGCCCCCACCCCTCTTCCCTCAAAGAACTCTCAAAAGGCCAGGTTCGTCGTCCCATACTTGGTCTCCGCTAGTAGTGGGCAATATCCAGCTCCTCATAGGTGTCCCAGAGGGTATTTGTTTTTGTTTTGGCTGACTTCGCTTAACGGATTGAGCGGGAGGAGCGCGGGCGAGCGGGAGGGTGCCGCCCACGGAGGAGAGGGGCGTGCCCGCCCCGGGTGCGCTCGCCCGATACTCCCCGGCGGGGGCCTCGGCTGCAGTCCCGGATCCACCCGGCTATAGCGAGGGAGCCCGCGCGTACCCACCGGGCCGGGCAGCGCCCTTACTCGGCCACCCACGCCCGCAGGGGCGAGTTTCGAGAAGAGGCAGGCTGAGGCGGCGGCAGCGGCTGCTGCCTCCGGGCGGCCGCCTGGGTTGCCGGCCCGGGACTCCCCGCCCGCCCGGCCCGCGCCTCGCCTCGCCTTGCCTCGCCTAGCCCAGCACCCCGGTGCCCTCCCGACGCCGGCGGGCCCGGGAGCCTCGCGGACGTGACGCCGCGGGCGGAAGTGACGTTTTCCCGCGGTTGGCCGCGGCGCTCGGTTGCCGGGCGAGGGAGGGCCGGCCCGGTTTTTTTCTCAGGGGAACGTTCAAATTATTTTTGTAACGGGAGTCGGCCGAGGACGGGGCGTGCCCGAGGTGCGCGCGTCCTCTCCCTTCCCCGGCCCTCCTCCAGCGCCCGCCGGCGCCTGCCCAGCGAGCGCGTCATGCCGCCCAAAACCCCCCGGAGAGCAGCAGCAGCCGCCGCCGCCGCCGCCGCGGAACCCCCGCCGCCGCCCCTGCCGCCGCCCCCTGAGGAGGACCCCGAGCAGGACAGCGGCTCCGAGGACCTGCCTCTGGCCAGGTGAGCGGGCCGAGCCACCGGCGGCGGGCGGCGAACGGGGAGGGCGCCCCGAGGCTGCGTCGGCGGGCGCCGCGGCGTCTAGGCGGGGGCGCGTCCCCGCGGGGCGCCGGTCCGGGCGGGAGGACGGTCCCCCCTCCACCACCCCTCGCGGCGGAGCGCCCGGAGGGAGCTGACAGGGGTCTGGGTGCGGGCGCCGCCAGGGGAGGGCGGCCGGGAGGGGGTCTCGGCTCCAGCTTGACAGGTGTCGGGCGGGTGGGGCTCGGGTCGCTGAGCGAAGTGACAGGTGCCGCCTTTGCTCCGCGAGACGGCCCTGCGCATCCGGCGGGTGATTTCAAGACCCCATCACACGCAAAAGAGAAAAAAAAAGAAAAGAACTAACTGGTGTCTGCTGGACAGGTTTTTCTCCCCGTTGAGATTTGTGGTCCTCCAGTGGTCTTTTGACTTTCTCTTTTGGTCTCTAACGATGCAACAGTTGGAAGTTTTTTTTTTTTTCCACCCCCTCTGGGCGCGCAGCTGTATCTGAAGCCCAGTCCTGGGAGAGACAGCCAGAAAAGCCTTGGATGCGGCGGCAGAGATGCCCGCGGACGTGAAGGGTAGGGTCCTGAGTGTCAGTTATCCCCCAGGAAGCTCGGCTGAGGCGCCTTGTGGCGTTCTCTTAGAAGGGGGTTTTCGGTCTTGAGGATTCACGGCCATCGGTAGTGACTGGTGGAACGTAACTCTTTAGAAAGAACTCGTGCCTGGGCAAAAATATTGTGAGACGTTTAGCCCAAGAGCTTAAAAGTTCCTAAACTTTTCTCTTGTTTTCCAGAACTCTTGTTGCGTATTTTCATTGGCTTCAGCGTGCTTCGTTATTTCTTCCATTTTGCCTTTCGGCTTTGAGCCAGCAAGGATCCTGGTGTCCTTGTTGTTGTTTTTTGTTTGTTTGTTTGTTTGTTTCGTTTGTTGTAGTACAAAACGAGTGTTTTTGTGCTCACGTGGAATTATTTTTCTTCTCGTAAGTGGATTCTAAATTTAAGCAAGTCTACGATAATGCAGTGGAACTTGACAAGGGAGATAATGTATTGCAACATCTTATTTTTCTTGATTGTGATGCTTTATGGTTAGAACCAAAAATTGAACGAGTATAATTATCCATTATTATTGTCAGAGTTGGCCCTGCTTTGAGACTGCACATCAATTACAGTGAAATGGGACTCCTTTCTGTCTCCTTCCCACAGTTCTAGCCCATCAGCAGGTCCTATTTCTTTCACCTCCCCCTGCACTAAGAGAATTCGGGACAAATTGTTAAAGATTGGGAAAAGCTTTTGGAAATGGCTTGTGAAGGGCTATTAGAAATTCATATATGACTGTCTTATCAATTAAAAATCATTCTCACTAGTGGGGGAAAAAAAAAAGAAAGCCCAGCGATGTTCTAGGAGAAGACATTAGTTTCTGATTAAACTCTGATATGTCCAGTATTTTCCAGTTTCCCTTTGGTAAGAGCAGTGAAGTCTACTGCAAAGAACCCTGTTATCCACAGAGCATGGAAGCATTCTTGAATATTGTAGAGTAACCAGAAATGCTGAAGTTCTGACCATCACCTGGGAAAAGAAAGTCTTTTTTCCTTCTATTTTCAAACACTTAATTTTATATACTTTTAAATGACGAAACTATCACAAATTCTTTAAGTCAGAACCACGCAAGATAGTCTGTTCTTGATTATTCTTACCCATAAAATGTGTCCTTATGGGCTATCAAACTACGGGTTAACTACTTAACAGAGATAGAACCACTGCCTGGCAGTCTGAAGCCAAGAATTTTACCTGGGGTGGGTTCAGGGCCCAGTCCAACTGCATTTCCAGTGATGGAGCCCATGTCAACTTTGAGAATTGAAAGTTTACTTAAGGGAAACAGCACACCATCTTCATTCTTGAGATAACCAAAAGTTAATTATGTTTCAGAGAAGGGTTGGCAGTCTGGAATAGTGCTCAAGGGCCAGGATTATAGAGTTAGATTATTGGGTTTCTATCAGGGTTTCTGACATACTGTCTGTGATTTCAAGTGAGTGCTTTAACTTCTCTGATTTGGTATTTATCTGTAAAACAGGGTAAGAGGACTTATCTAATAGGCCGATGTGGGGATTCAATCTACCTTCATCTAAGGTACTTTGTGTGGGATCATAATAAATACTAAAAAATTATAAGCTATTCCTTGTACTACTACTGTTATTATTAGAGGTCAAGTAGACATTAACTGATTGAAAAAGAATTAGCCAAGAAGAATTTTTTGACTGCCTGTCTTGGTTAAGGAAAATCAGGAAGAAAAGGCTGAATTTAATCCTCATCTAAGAACTACTAGTAAGTAGATTAAATAAACCACTGTGAAGGGTAAACTGAATTTTAGCAAAAGTTAGTGATATTAAATTGGTTTTGTAATATTATCTATTGCTTTCCTCTTGCTGTTAACCAACCCAACTTTCCCAAACAGTTTTAGCTCTTGTACTTACTTTAAGCTACTTTGCTGCTCTGAAGTATGTGATTCACCAGACCAGCAAACATTTTTCACTGTGTGGTATTACCATTCTGGAAAGACTGAAAAAGATGAATATATGTTTAAATTCTAAGTGTAATTTTTTTCAAAGATAAATAAGATTCTAAAGTATTTAGTGATGCTGTCTTTCAGGATAGTGCTATTCTGTGCAAACTATTGAAACAAATATTTATCTGATTAATTTGATTGAAATATGTGCCTATTATATATTTTTTCATTTGGTAGGCTTGAGTTTGAAGAAACTGAAGAACCTGATTTTACTGCATTATGTCAGAAATTAAAGCTACCAGATCATGTCAGAGAAAGAGCTTGGTTAACTTGGGAAAAAGTTTCATCTGTGGATGGAGTATTGGTAAGGAATGTCAAAATTTTTTGAAAACATTTTCTTAATTTCAGAAATAATTTTTAATCACCATAGAAAATTTGGAAAGTGGAAAATTTATAAAGCAAAGCTACTAATAATCCTATTACCCAGAGGTAGTTTATTTCTGATAACATTAAAAATTTTTAAAAACCCATCTCTCCATGTAAGCCCCTTACCAAAGTATTTTAAAACAAATCTTAGGTTTTATATTTTATTCATAAATAGTTCACTATGCTATAAAGACTTTTTAAAAAACAAAAAATGACTCATAAAATAATTTTAATATCATAATGCATAATCAGTATTGAAATTTCCTGATTGCCTTATAATTATTTATTTAG
This sequence comes from Bos taurus, assembly GCF_002263795.3. NCBI lineage: Eukaryota > Metazoa > Chordata > Mammalia > Artiodactyla > Bovidae > Bos > Bos taurus. The sequence goes on from NC_037339.1 coordinate 18,122,113, forward strand.
AATTCAGAATCTTTGATAATATTTTGATATTCCATTTTTTCTTGAATACATACACATATATATTCAACATCTATGTATATAATAATATCACTAGCAAATAATTATTGACACTTTATATGTACTAGAGAATATTGTAAGCACTTTGCAAGTAACTCATCTGACAAGCCTTTAAGATGTGAAGCATAAAATCCTTATTTTACATGTAAAATGTAAAATCTTCATTTTATAAATGAAGATACTGAAGCTGAGTGAGATTGAGTAACTTAACTAAGGATCTTGACTAATAAGATCTAAAATACAGATTTGGGATCATACATATAGTTATATATGTAATTACATGTAGTTTTTGTAAAATTAAAAAATTTTTTTTTCTTAACATGAGCATTTTATGTTGTTAAATATTTTTTGATATATTTGATAATGTCATTTCCAGTGGTGTTATAATATTTTATCCATTAGATGTATTCTGATTTGTTAGCTTTCTGTTATTTGACATTTCCCCCCCAACTTTTTGGAGCTGTATACACAATGTGATAAACATCCTTATTCATAAGAGTGATACCTGGCACAAATTAAGTCTTCAATTATTTGTTAAATGGATTAATGAACAAATCTCTGATTATTAGGATAAATTCTTACAATTTGAATTACTGAGTCAGAAGCTATGAGCATTTATAAAACTATTGGTAATTTTTGCTAAATTGCACTCTAATCACTTTTAATGAGTTTACGTTTTCATTCAGCATTGTATTAGAGTACACTGCTGACTTGGTTTTTTACTCATCCAATCAACGCAGCAAAATATGTTTATATACATCCCATAAAAATACTATTTATAACTGTTAAAAAAAATCTCTAGTGTTTTAGTCTGTTTGGACTATTAAAATAAATATCTTAGACTGGATAGCTTGTAAACAATAGAAATTTATTTCTCACTGTTCTGGAGCTGGGAAGTCCAAGATCATGGTGCAGGCAGATTCTGGGTCTAGTAAAGGCACACTTCTTTATTCACAGGGAATTCACAGATAGTGCCTTGTCACTGGCCTCAGTTGGCAGAACCGGTGGGAGCTTTTGCTGGCCTCTTTCAGAAGGGCACTGATTCCATTCATGAGGGCCCTTCCCTACTGACCTAATCACTCCTGAAGGCTCTACCTCCTGATATCATCTTGTTGGGCATCAGGTTTTCAGCATCTGAATTTGAGGGGAACACAAGCATTCGGTCTGTCAGTTCAGTCGCTCAGTCGTGTCCGACTCTTTGTGACCCCATAAATTGCAGCACGCGAGACCTCCCTGTCCATCACCAACTCCCGGAGTTCACTCAGACTCATGTCCATCGAGTCAGTGATGCCATCCAGCCATCTCCATCCTCTATCGTCCCCTTCTCCTCCTGCCCCAATCCCTCCCAGCATCAGGGTCTTTTCCAGTGAGTCAACTCTTCGCATGAGGTGGCCAAAGTATTGGAGTTTCAGCTTCAGTATCTGGTAATAAAAAAAAAAGAGAAAACAAACCTCACAATTTCCAAAGATTTGAACATATTCTAGAACTGCATACTAAAAAGGCATTCTTGAAGTATCTTGGATGAATGACTTTGGTATTATCATCCCAAAGCACCTAATATGTATTTCCACTGATTTGGGTACATCATGTACAAAGCCATTTCTTTGCGTGTGCTGTTAAAGAGAGTCATCACTCCTTCACTTCTCTATCTTCCATAAATACTAAGCTTTTACTTTTCAGAAAGTTGAAAAGGGGTAGTTGATTATAGACAGTATTGGTATAGTATTGGTAAGTGCAGATAGTTGCCAAATAAGTGAGTTGTGTTCCAGCTTTCTTGAAAGTGAAAGTCACTCAGTTATATGGAACTCTGATCCGTGGAATTCTCCAGGCCAGAATACTGGAGTGGGTAGTGTTTCCCTTCTCCAGGGGATCTTCCGAACCCAGGTCTCCCACATCACAGGTGGATTGTTAACCAGCTGAGCCACAAGGGAAGCACTGGAGTGGGTAGCCTATCCCTTCTCCAGCAGATCTTCCTGACCCAGGAATCCAGATCTCTTAGTAAGTATAATAATGTAGTTAGATTTGCAGGCTAGTTCACAGGAAACTTTTTTAAAAAGACTGAATTCTAGCAGTAATAGTTTTGGGCTTCGGACCTTCATATATACATATATAAATAAACAAATGTTACTGCTTTTTATCCTACCCTTTTCTTTCTCCTGGCTTTGTCCCTATCTTCCATGGGAACTGGCATAGTTTAAAACTCATCTCCTGATGATGCTCTTGATGGGGACTAAGAGATGAGAAGTCATTCCTGGTTGTGTGCTGAGGAAAATAAGAAAGGAACTTCATGTTACAGTTGGAATTTGGGGCATCTTTTCGTTGGGTATGACAGGATGATGTTGTATTTTTCTGTTACAGTTCACTAGACTCTTCCAAGAAATGTTATTTTCAGTGATAGTTAAGTTTTTGAGAGTTGGCCTGATAATTTAATCTTCATTTATGTGGTAATTTCTAAGGGAGAATGTGACACAGTGAATGCTGAGAAGCCAGAGAGTGACAAAATGAACCTGTTTCTGATGCAGCCATTCTAGTTGTACTTGGCTATCTTCTTTGAAACAAGAAGAATGTGGTAACTCAGGGTAATTTTTGGCAACTGAAAATAGATAATGTTTATTGAAACAAAGGATGGGTTAAGAGCAAGAATTTGTCATGAGACTGGACTAACTCAAGTTTCAAATCTGCCATTTACTGCCTCTGTGATCTTGAAAAGGTACCTAAAATCTCCAAGTCTCAATTATCTTATTTGTAAATGGAACTAACAATAATTTCTGGGTCTTGGAGTTATTTGGTAGATTAAATTCATGCATATAAAGCATTTATTAGTGTAAATGAGTGCTTATATTTGGTCATGACTAATGAGCTACTGCAGAAAATCTTATATTAATATTTTTTAAAAGAATTTAAGGATCAGTTAAAATGGTTTAAGTTTTAAATGGATGTATAGTGATTCTGATGTGGCACTTTCATTAAAATTTACATTTTTAGGTTCTTGAGAGTAAAAAAAAGTTGTTTATACGTGCAGGAAAGCATATATTAATCCTTTTAAAGGAAAGGTTTGTGGTATTTTGTCTAGAAATTTCTCCTTTTTGTATAAATGTTTAGTAAGTGTGTAATATGTGGTTGCTGTCATATGATTAAATTGTGTTCATGCTGCTTAACAGCATATGAATAAAATAAGAAATTGGTCAGATGTCCTTCACATACTGTGACTTATGGTAAATCAGTTGTTGGAATATTGGTTCTCTTTCTGCATCTTGAATGACAGTGTGGCAGAGAAGAAATAAACCTTGGACCTCAGGGCAAAAAACTCTGATTGTAGTTGTAATGTAGCTATATGATTTTAGGCAAATTGGTTAATCCCAGTCTCAGTTTGCTCATCTGAAAAGCAGAAATGACATCTGAATATCATCCTTTTAGGCTTTTGCATAGGGGTGTGTGTGTGTATTTGTATGTTTGTATGTTTATTTGTGTGTGTATATATTCAAGGGCTTTGAAATATATTACCCTTGATAGAAGCATTTTAGAGGTAATTACATTTAGAAAGATAATTGAAGAGAATAGTTTGGAATTAGAGTAAAACTAGGCATTCTATTTAAGCTGTGCTGCAAAAATATGAAGAGGTTTCTTAATAACCTTAGCAGAATATATATTTTAAAATTATGTATAATGAAAATTTTCTTTACCTGTAATTTTTTAGTCCTTATACACCCTATCTACTTGAAGATGGTGCTTATATTCTGATTGCTTGTGGGTTTTGCTGAGCAAAATACATTTAAGAACATGTTTGTGTGTGTGTCGTCAGCCGCGTCTGACTCTCTGCGACCCTGTGGACTGTGAACTGCTAAAGAACATGGACGTGAGTGTTACATTTGTATTACAGATGTAGGATATCTGCAGGTTCTTTTATTTCTGATTCTACTTCTAAGATTAATTTCTAAAGACATTTTATTTTGCAGAGTTTCAGATATTTATATAAGTAGGTTAAAGAAAATAGTATGAACTCTCACGTAACTCTTAACCAGCTTCAGTAGTAAAAGTCATGGCCAAACTCTGTTTCTCCCTGACTCCAGATTATTTTAAAGTAAATCCAAGATATGATATTTCATCTATACATATTTCAGTATGTATGGGGGGGAAAAAAAAGAACTCTTTAAAAAAATGACCACAAGAAATTTCCTGGTGTTCCTCTGATCAGGATTCCACACTTCCACTGCAGGGGTCATGGACTGAATCCCTGATTTGGAAACTAAGATCCTACAAGCTGCACCAGAAGACAATCCCCTCCAAACACAGAAGCACCACAGTTCATCATATCTGATAAAATTAATGAAAATTCCTTAATATCAAATATCCATTGTTTGAATTATCTTGTTTCAGAAATTCTTTTCAGTAAGTTCAGGATTTAAATAAGGCCTACACAGTGTGATTGGTTGATTTGTGTCTTAAATCTCTTTCAGTCTGTAGATTTTGCCTTTTCCTTCCCTCCCCCTTTTCCTTTCTTTTCTTATTCTTTTTTTTCAATGTATTTGTTGAAGAAACTGGAGTTTTTATCCTGTGAGATTTTTTACTGTGTGTATTTTACAGATTGTACCTCCTTCATTGTTTAACATATTTCCTAATTCTCTGTGTTTTCTAGAAATGATTCTAGAGGCCTGATCAGATCCTGGTTTGATATTTTTCAGAAGAAATGCTTCAGAGATGTTGTTGTGTATGCCTATTGGTAGACACATAATGTCTTGTTCTCTCTCTTTTAATGTAAGCTATTATTGATGACCATTGACTGGAGCCATTAGAGGAACTAATCTTTCCCTTTTCAATTATTAGTTGTAATTCTTCTGTAAATAGAAACTTTCCTCCATCAACTGCGTTTATTCTGAAGTATAGATCATTCAGGAAAGATAGGATAAGTACTTTATTCTTTGTGTTTATTGACTAGTTTTCAAACTGATGAGTTGGTCTTATAACATTCCCCAAAAGTGACCAATGATTATAATCATCTTTTCAAGTATTAATATTATCTTATAATACCAATAGACCAGTTTGACTATACATAGACATTTAATAAGATCTTTACTCAAAAATAACATTCAGGTGATCCTTGAATAGTGCTGGGGTTAGGGGCAGCAAACCTCCACACAGTCGACAATCTGTATTACTTATGGTTGACCCTCTGTATACACAGTTTCTTCATATACATGGTTCCTCCATTTCTGTAGTTTCACATCTGAGAGTTTAGCCAATCTCAGCTCATGTAGTACTATAATATTTACTATTGGAAAAAAAATGCCTATAGTGTAGTACTATAGTCTTGCAAAAGAGCTGACTCACTGGAAAAGACCTTGATGCTGAAAAGGATAGAAGGCAAGGGGGGCCGGGCGGCAGCACAGGATGAGACGGTTAGATAGCATCACCAACTCAATGGACATGAATATGAGCAAATTCTAGGAGATAGTGAAGGACAAGGAAGCCTGGCGTGCTGCAGTCTGTGGGGTCGCAAAGAGTTGGACACAACTTAGCGACTAGAAAACAACAGTAGCCTTTACTATTGAAAAAGTATATAACACACAGTTTGCAGCCATATTCTTCAAGAGTCAGCTGTATTTTGTAATTTCAAGAATGAAATGGAAATCAGATCATGTAGTATTTAACCTTAGGGATTGTCTTTTTTTTCCAAGCATCATTCCCTGGAGACACATTGATGTTAAATGTCATTATATTTGTTTGCTAAGGGTGCCATAAAAAATACCACAGACTGAGTGGGTTAGACAACAGAAATGTGTTTTCTCACAGTTCTGGAGGCTGGAAGTCCGAGATAAATTATGGGCAAGTTTGGTTTCTTCTGCGGCCTCCCTCCTTGGTTTGCAGATGGCTGCCTTCTCCTTGTCTTCTGGAATGGTTTTCCTGTGCACAAATCCCTGGTGCCCTTTGGGTGTCCAGACTTCCTGTTCATGTAAGGATGCTAATCAGATTCAATTAGGTTTACATTTCTGTCCTCATTTTAACTTATGTACCACTTGAGACCCTATCTCCAAACACAGTTATGTTCTCAGATACTTAGGGCTCCAGCTTCAACATAGGAATTTTGTGGAGGGAACACAATCCAGCTCATTGAAAATAGTTTGTTTCTTTGTTATTTTTTGGTAGTATTCCATGGTATGGCTGGACCACAGTTTTGTTTAACCATTCACTTATTGAAAGGTGGCTGTGTTGTTTGCAGGTTTTAGCTGCTATGAATGAAGCTTCTATATCTATATCATTTGTTATAGATTTTTATTGTGGACATCAGTTTTCCACTCTTTAAACACCAAGGAGTGTTGTTGTTGGATCCTATTGCAGAGATCCTATGGTAAGAGTATGTTCATTTTTGTAGGAAACCTCCAAAATGTGTCCAGAGTGGTGGTACCATTCAAGAAAGCACTGCTGCTTTGATATTTTTGCGAGCATTTGGTGTTGTCACTGTCTTGCATTTTGGCCATTCTAATAGGTGTGATATCTCACGGTTTTAATTTGTAATTCTCTTAACGGCATATGATGCTGAACATCTTTTCATATGCTTATTTGCCATCTGTACATCTTCTTTGGAGAGGTGTTGACACCTTGTGCCAATTTTTTAATCTGTTGTTTATTTACTCATTGTTGAGTTTTAGGAGGAGTTTGTGTGTTTTAGAAAACAGTCCTCTTTAGATATTCCTTTTGCCAGTATTTTCTCCCATTCTCTGGCTTAACTTCTCATTCTCTTGACAGTGTCTTTCGGCGAGCAGAAATAATTTTAATAAAGTCCAGGTTATAAATTCTTTCTTTTATGAATCATGCCTTTGGTATTGTATCATTATCATTTCCATCACACTTCCTGATTTCAAACTATTACACAGCTGTAGTCATCAGAATAGAATGGGATTTAGCATTCAGACAGACACATAGATCAAGAGAAAAAGAGCCCAGAAATAAACCCCTACACATATATGGTCAGTTAATTTATGATAGAAGAAGCCAAGAATATTCAATGGTGATAAGACCATCTCTTCAGTAAAGGGTTCTGGGAAAACTAGACCAGTGTCTCACACTATAGATAAAAATAAACTCATTGGATTAAGAGACTTGCGCATAAGAAACCATAAACTCCTAGAAGAAAACATAGGTGCAAGCTCCTTGACCACCGTCTTGGTGATGATTTTTTGAATTTGACAGTGATGATTTTTTGAATTTGACACCAAAAGCAGAGCGAACAAAAGCAAAAATAAGTAGAACTACATCAAAATAAAAAGCTTCTGATAGGAAAGGAAACATTGACAAAATGAAAAGGCAACCTACCAATTGGGAGAAAATATTTGCAAATCTTGTATCTAATAAGGAGTTAATATCCAAAATACTTAAAGAACAAATAATCCAGTTTAAAAAAAAAATGGGCTGAGGGACTGAATAGGTATTTTTCCATGGAAGACACACAGATGGCTAACAAGTACATGGTGCTTAACCTCTCAAATCACCAGGGAAATGCACATCAAAACCACAGTAAAATACCACTCCCATCTGTTAGAATGGTTGTTATCAAAAAGACAAGAAGTAACAAGCGTTGGTGACAATATAGAGAAAAGGGAACCGTACATTGTTCCTAAGAATGTATATTGGTGCATCCACTGTGAAAAACCGTACCTGGGGAGGAGAGATCAAGATGGAGTAGACCTTCACTCACCAACACATCAAAACCACAACTACATATAGAGTGGTGCTTGGTAAAATTGATTTGGGAACTAGCCAGATGGCTCTTTCACAACCAAGGCTGTAAAGGAAGAACTACACAAAGGCTGGCAGAAAGGGAGGAGAAGCAGTCTGGTCTGGTTGGGACCTGCACCCGCTAGTGGAGGGTACGGAAGGGGAGGGAGATGGCACAGGCTTGGGGATTTTCCCTGGGGGGGTGAGGGATTTGAGCCACGTATTAGGCAACCTAGCCCACGGGTCCAACCCTGGGAATACGACCCCTTTAGCTGGTTTGGAAACCACTGGGGCTTACCGGAGGGCTCTAAGAAACCAAGACTGGGCCCTTGAAGGACATGCACAGACTTGCCTCCTCCCGGTCACAGCACAGAGTCAGCAGATGGAAAACTTCCTTGGGCTCTGGCCGGCTTACCAGGACCATCCCAGTGTATCCCGCAGCCTGCTCAGGGCTCCTGCTCCAGCGCCTCTTGCCCTGGCGCTGCACCTACTGAGGCGCGGGCTGCTCCTGAGAGTGCGCACACTTGGAGGGCTGCGAGCCTGCTTGCACACTGCTCCTGACTCTGACCAGTGTGGAGGCAGACATTGCCAGCCTGGGTGTCAGAGTGTACACCCTGGAGGAAGCAAAGCCGCATCCCAGGCGGAGAATGTTGTCACTTGGTAGGCCGACCTTGCACACACTTGAGGGGGAGTAAAACTAGCTCTAGGGTGGGGCCTGCCATCGCAGGCTTGTGTGTCTCTGCGCACATCTGGAACGGAGTGAAACCGGGTCAGTGAGCGCGGGCGCCAGCTCAAGTCCTGACCCGGCCTCTAACCAAGGCATGCACGCCCGGGGTTGGGGAGGGAGAGAAACCAGCACAGAAGTTGAGCCCCGTGTCCTCAGCACTGGACGCGCCCCATATCTAGACAGGGACTCCTGTCAGAAACCCACTTTCCTCCTAGCAGAAACCCACTTGCCTCAGTACTCTGGTTCCAGCCGCTGGAGCCCCGCCCCCACCCCTTATAGGGTGGAGACCGCCCTTGAGCAGAGAAGCCCCAGTTCGGACTGCAGCTGCTCCAACTTCAACCCATCAGAATGATGGCTGCCCGCACAGCCCGGGGGACGAGAGCCTGCGCTCGCTCGCTTCTGATCCAGCAGCTCGCAGATCAGAGCCACTGGGCACATGCAGACTTTATTGGGACACCGCTCCGCCCTCTAACCCCCCGCCCCCCCCCCCCCCCCCCGCCCCATGAGGCCATGCCACCAAGACTGGGATAGGTAACTGTTTCACCTAATTTCATGGTGACGGAAAAGGCTGAACAAAGTGAGAAGACTGAGAACTATATTTCAAATGAAAGGGCAAGAAGAAACCCCTGAAAAAAAATCTCTGATGAAACGGAGGTAAATACCTTATAAAGAATCCAATAGTAATAAGAATGCTAACTGAACTGGGAAAAAGAATAGATGAACACAGAATTTTAACAAGGGATTAGAAAACACATTACAAAAGAACCAGTCAGAGCTAGAAAACAGGATAACTGAAATGAAAAACACTAGAGAGAAGAGCAGGTTAGGTGATACAGAAGAATGCATGAGGTATCTGATAGAATAATGGAAATCACCTGGTCCCAACAGCAAAAAGAAAAAAAATTTTTATTGAGAATTGTTTAAGGGACTTTGGGTGCAACATTAGGTGTACTGAAAATCACATTAATAGGGGTTCCAGAAGGAGAAGAGAGGGAGAAAGAGGTAGAAAATTTGTCTCATGAAATTATGGCTGAAAACTTCCCAAACATAGACAGGAAACAGACATCCAGGTGCAGGAAACACAGTCACAGACAGTATGAACCCAGGGCATATCCTCAGTAAAATGGTGAAAGTTAAAGAGAATTCAAAAGGCAGCAAGGAAAAAAGAGGCACATGCGTTTCTATTATAATAATGTGTCTTCTCCTTCACTCTCTTTTTAAAAGTTAATCTGACTGTAGGCTTTTTAAATTTTATTGATCTTTTTAAAGTATCAGCTTTTGATTTCCTTGGTTTTTCTGTTGATTTTCTATTTTCAGTGATTCTTTTGTATTTAGCTGACCTTTTGTATTGAAATGTTTAAATTCCTTTCTTGTTTCCTTTTGTGTATATTCTTTGTTTTCTTTGTCATTACCATGGGGATTACATTTAGCATCTTAAAGTTTTATACTCTAATTTGAATTTTTTCAAGCTTAACTTCAATAATATAGAGAATTATACTTCATTAGCCCTGTCCAAACTCCTTTCAGTTATTGATGTCACAAAAGTATGCCTTTTTATATCCAGAGTCCAAAAACATAAACTAATGATTTTGTAATGCATCAGTCTCTTAAATTATATAGAAACAAAACGTGGAGTTATACACTATTATTGTAATAGTAATATCTTTTCTATCTTTTCTTCGTCAGTTTTTCAGCACTCAACTTTCTTTATAGTTCAACTCTCACATCCGTACATGACCACTGGAAAAACCATAGCCTTGACTAGATGGACCTTTGTTGAAAAAGTAATGTCTTTGCTTTTTAATATGCTATCTAGGTTGGTCTTTTAATTTCATGGCTGCAATCACCATCTGCAGTGATTTTGGAGCCCCCAAAAATAGAGTCAGCCACTGTTTCCACTGTTTCCCCATCTATTTCCCATGAAGTGATGGGACCAGATGCCATGATCTTAGTTTCCTGAATGTTGAACTTTAAGCCAACTTTTTCACTCTCCTCTTTCACTTTCATCAAAAGGCTATTTAGTTCTTCTTCACTTTCTGCCATAGGGTGGTATCATCTGCATATCTGAGGTTATTGATATTTCTCCCGGCAATCTTGATTCCAGCTTGTGCTTCTTCCAGCCCAGCGTTTCTCATGATGTAATCTGCATAAAAGTTAAATAAGCAGGGTGGCAATATACAGCCTTGACGTACTCCTTTTCCTATTTGGAACCAGTCTGTTGTTCCATGTCCAGTTCTAACTGTTGCTTCCTGACCTGCATACAGGTTTCTCAAGAGACAGGTCAGGTGGTGTGGTATTCCCATCTCTTTCAGAATTTTCCACAGTTTATTGTGATCCACACAAAGTCCAAGGCTTTGGCATAGTCAATAAAGCAGAAATAGATGTTTTTCTGGAACTCTCTTGCTTTTTCCATGATCCAGCAGATGTTGGCAATTTGATCTCTGGTTCTTCTGCCTTTTCTAAAACCACCTTGAACATCTGGAAGTTCACGGTTCGCGTATTGCTGAAGCCTGGCTTGAAGAATTTTGAGCATTACTTTACTAGCGTGTGAGATGAGTGCAATTGTGCATTGGTTTGAGCATTCTTTGGCATTGCCTTTCTTTGGAATTGAGATGGATGCCCTTTATTTCTTTTTCTTAGCTGATTGCCCTGGCTAGAACCTCCAATACATTGTTACCTTTTTCCTGATCTTAGTGGGAGAACATTCAGTCTTACTGTTACCTATGATGTAGGCTTTCTGGAGATGCCTTTTGTCAGGTTGAGGAACTTCCCTTTTATTCCAGTTGTGTTGAGTATTTTGTCAAATGGTTTGGGATTTTGTCAAATGATTTTTTTCTGCATCTATTGAGACAACTGTATGTTTTTTCTCCTTATTATAACGTATTATATTCTTCTGAGATTTTAAACCAACATTGTGTTTCTAGGATAAGTTTCACTTGTTTATGGTGCGTAATTATTCTTATATATATATATATTTAAATTTGGTTTCCTTGTATTTTGTTCAGCATTTTTATGCATTTTTTCATAAGAGATTTTGGTCTCTATTTTCTTTCCTTGCAGTGTTTTTGTCTGATTTTAGTGTCAGGGTAGTACTGACTGCTGAAGGAGATGGGAAATGTTTCCTTCGATCTTCAGCTTTTATGGAGCATTTTGGTTAATTGATGGGCTTCCCTGGTGGCTCAGATGGTAAAGTGTCTGTCTGCAGTGCAGGAGACCAGGGTTTGATCCCTGGATTGGGAAGATCCCCTGGAGAAGGAAATGGCAACCCACTCCAGTACTCTTGCCTGGAAAATCCCATGGACGGAGGAGCCTGATAGGCTACAGTCCATGGGGTCACAAAGAGTAGGACATGACTGAGTGACTTCACTTTCACTTGGTGGTGCTGCTGCTGCTAAGTCGCTTCAGTCGTGTCTGACTCTGTGCGACCCCGTAGACGGCAGCCCACCAGGCTCCCCCGTCCCTGGGATTCTCCAGGCGAGAACACTGGAGTGGGTTGCCATTGCCTTCTCCAATGCATGAAAGTGAAAAGTGAAAGTGAAGTCGTTCAGTCGTGTCCGACTCTTCGTGACCCCACGGACTGCAGCCCTCCAGGCTCCTCCATCCATGGGATTTTCCAGGCAAGAGTACTGGAGTGGGGTGCCATTGCCTTCTCTGTTCACTTGGTGAATTGATACTAATTCTGCTTTAAATGTTTGGTAGAATTCATCAATGAAACCAACTGAGCCTCGACTTTCTCGGTGTAGAGATTTTTTAAAATTACTAGTCTAGTCTCTTAACTTTGTTACAGGTCTTTTCAAATTGTCAGTTTCTTTTTGTGATGGTTTGGTCTTCTCTCTCTTTTTAGAAGTTTGTCCATTTAATCTAAATCATCTGATTTGTCAGCATGCAGTGGCTCATAACATTCCTGTTATGATTCGTTTTAAAATTTCTATAAGATTGGTCTTAATATCCTCATGTCATTTCTAATTTTAACTAATTTGAATCATTTTTCTTGATCAATCTAACTAAAAGTTTCTCTTATCTTTTTTTCAAAAAACCAATTTTTGGTTTTATTGATTTTTCTCTACTTTTATACTCTCTAAATTTAATCAAACCATTTATTCCCTCTTCACCATTTAGTGTCTTAAACTTAATATATATGTCAGATAGCATTATTAAAGTTCTACATGAGCTTTCATCATGAACTACTCAGATATATCTAACATGTAATTATTTATAATTGTTATAATAATATATAATTTGACTGCTATTTTTACTGCAGCATATTTTCTTTTTTCTGAGGACCCATGGAAGGAATTTTACTCTCATCTCTGAATGAAGACTAGCGAGGCTTCTTCTGAGAACCAATTTTATTTTATTTTGTGGTCATTATGACTCTTGTAACTGTTTATGGATTTGAATGCCAACTTTCAAGACATAGCATGTAGTTTTTCTCACTAACATCTTTCTTGTCATTTTTTCCCACTTTTCTATATTTCCCTTTCAGTATTTCAAAGAAATATATATTTACATATGAACATGCATATATAAATGTATATTTATATATAAACACACATATATATTCGAAACTCAAATATACTTGTTTTTAAAATTTTTTATAGTATTAAAGTGAGAAGTGAATATCCGTTGCTCTCTTTGTATTCCCACCTCTATAGAAATAACCACTGATAAATTTTTGTTCATTCTGCCCCTCCAACCCTTCCTCATTTCCCCCTTCACACACACACACACACACACACACACACGATTTTTTTTTCCCCACTGAGGTTTTATTATTTATTTACACTTTTTAACCAATTTAAGTAATTATTGATGCTTTTGGAATAGGCAATAGATTCAGATGGTTTAAGATTCAAAAGAAATAAAAATGTAAGCAATGAAAACCTCTGTCATTCTTTCCCCTAAGTTACCCACTTCTCCATAGGCAGCTAATAAAAGTTTCTAGTTTTTGTGTTTTTCTGTACCTTGCTTTTTTCATGTAGTGAAGAGTACCTCTCCTTCTGTGTTTAGCTTAATCTTTTTAGTGGATGTATTTTCCATTGTATGGACGTGTAATTTATTTATATATTCCCCTATTAACATTTAGTTTATTTTTGAACATTTGATACTACAAACTGTTGCAGTGAATAGCTTTATATATACATTTGGTGCACAAAAAAGAGTACTTTTGTAATGTTGATTCCTAGAAGTGAAACCACTGGGTCAGAAGACATTCACACTTACAAAATTTAATAGATTATGTCTTTGCTCATAGGATAAAATCTTTGCTGATATCTCACTTTTCCAATAAGGCCTAGCACTGTTTAATACTGTACCTGTACTCTGCCCTACTTCTCCCTCAGATTTTCTCTTCACCTTTTCCTGCTTTTTTGTTTAATTGAAGTTCACAGTGTTGTGTTGGTTTCTGGTGTACAGCAAAGTGATTCAGTTATGTGTGTGTATATTCTTTTTCAAATTCTTTTCCATTATGGGTTATAACAAGATACTGAATATCTTGTTTCTCCCAAGCTCTTTCCCTTTTGGTAACCCATAAGTTTGTTTTCTCTGTCTGTGAGTCTTTTTCTGTTTTGTCTGTGAGTTCATTTGTATTGTTTTTTAGATTCCACACATAAGTGATATTATATGATATTTGTCTTTGACTTAACTTTGTATGATTAGGTCCGTCCATGTTGCTGCAAATGGCATTAATGATTTCCTTCTTTTATATGACTGAGTGACATTTAGTTGATTATATATACCACATCTTCTTTATTCATTCACCTCTCTTTATTCTTCATGTTAGAAGTAGATACCAGAAGAATGGTAGGTACCAGAAGAACATATCACATACTGTATAGCACCTTTTCCCCATCGGATTGAAATGACTGTGGAGAGTTACAGGCTTCCAGGTTTGCTAGGGTATCTTAAACCTCAATTTAATAGGACTGTTTGTTTTTCTGTACTTTAAACATCTTTATGCCCTATATAATTTAGATAAAACAGGTGTTGTTTTGAAAGAAATGATTATAAATACACTCTCAGTGAATCAATTTTTTTCCTTATGTACATTATAATTTTAGAGGCCTGACATTCATAATTACTGATGTTCAGATTGGTAGTTATTTCTATTACATGTTCAGCTATAAACAAGTAGTCAAGTTTATATGAGACCTAGATATTTAGGAGAGTTTTGAAGTGAGTTATTTTGTCAAAAATGCCTGTTCCTTTTCTGTTTTACGTCCTTTCAGTACGTGCCTTGATTTTTCTCATTCTGCAAACCGTTTTTAAAATAAGTTGAATCAAATTTATATTGCAGTCAGAAACCACCAAACTTTCCCCCACCTTGGATCTCTTTTAGAAAGTGTACCAAACTTTGTTTATTAAATAATAATTTTTCCTAATTTTATTCAAGCCTGACAGCCATTGTTTTTTATCAGTATAAAGGTAAATTGTGTTACCTTGCTGCATTGATTTCTAGCAAAAGTGAAACACTTGCTACTTTAGTTACTGAGGCATTATTGAAAGTAAACATATGGGTTCGCTTAAGTTTTTAAAAATTTAAGCAAATTTGCCAAGGATTATCATTTTATGATTTGAACCCTAGAGACTCCCAGACCACAGGACTTCAGTGATCAATGATCTCTTTCATTTTCCCTTCCAACTGAGATTCTTTTATTCTAATGCCAACTCATTTATTCAGTAGTTGTGTTTTCTTTTTTTCAAATGATATTGGTGGAATGAATGGACATGCTAACTTTGAAAAATACCATTTATACACATAATTAAATCTGAGTTGTAGTAATTGACTCTTTGTTTCTAAGATGGGTAGACACTAGTTAATTAATTAATTAGTAGTTGTTTTAATATGGTGGCTGTTTTCACTGCTCTATGGCTCTGTCTTCTTGGGGATCATTTTTTGGGCCTTTGATGCAATAAAGCAGAGAGCTTGACTAGGAACTAAATTCCAGGTCAGTTATGTTATTACAAGTTTAGGAAGTGAAGACTGTAATTCATTTCTTTGTGTGAATTAATCCTGCTGATCCTCAGTAGCTGATCAATGTGTATGTGATCAGGAGATAAAGAAATTGTGGTAGCACCAATATTCTCACCTTAAAACTTTTTACTCATGATTCAGTTGCTGCTTAGTTCTCTGAGCCTACTAGGGGGAAAAACAAGAAAGTCAAAAAAGTCATTCTATCCTATACTAGGGTATGACTATTGATGCTGCTTTTAAAAAATATATACATTTAATGTCAAGTTAGTGCTGGCCATTGTACTAGGTTCTTGCGGGTTCAGCAGTGTACTTAGTGTGATTATGCCTTCAAAATGCTTACAAAATAGTTGAGATAGGGACAATTGAACAATCTAGTAAACTGAATTGAGTTTAGTTAGGTGCTTAAATAGTCCTAACCACTGAATTCTGTAGAAGTTCTTAGCTCCAAGTACTCATCTCTTGGGCAGAAGACTAGATGAATCTGAATTTGCCAAGAACATATTTTTCTGGGAGTAGAGTCAACTCTCCCCACAAAGGCATTGTGTAACTGGATGGCTAATTCAGTTGGTGTTTACCTCTGCATGTTGAATCAAAAATATGATCGAGCACAAGTAAAGTTAGCTTTTGTATTCTTCTTGGCTGTGCTACTCTTGCCTTCTGGTTCTTATGAGCACATCAAGAATTTCTTTAGCGCTCAACTGCTGTCAGCTAATATTATGCAAGCGAGAGGGAGGATTTTCTGGCATATTAGCATGTTGTTTCTTTTGTTCTTACATATAACCTTGGTAAGGAAATCCCCGAGGGGAAGATATAAAGGAAGCTCTTAGCCCCTCTACTTCTATAATACATTTAACTTGTAACTTTATTGCTAATCACTCATTACAGTCTCATGAATCTGGTGTAAGGATGTATCCTTTTGACCCTGAGATAAAGAGCATGTTTACTATGGCTTATTTCCATCATTTTCATGGTTGATATCTTAAAAAGTAAAGATAAGAGAGAGTAGTGTTTTTAACTTTTAAAATTTCAGGTTAAATTCATGCTAGTTATGTTAACCTACTTTTCAGTAAGATAACCTACTTTTCAGATGTTTCTAAGATGATTTATGTTACCACTTGGGGGAGCTCTTTTATAAGTTAGTGCATTGTAAAAGAGCAAGTGTTGGATTGGCCAAAAACTTTGTTCAGTATTTTCCATAAAATATCATGGAGAAAAAAACTCAACAAACTTTTTGGTTAAGTCATATCACTAACTCAGGGTTACCAGTTGGGTGATTTAAGTAAACTAAACTAAATGATAGCTTAAATGAGTAGTCTCTTAAGTGTTGATTATAGATTATGATTTAAACTGTAGTATATGTAATTAAAGTTTGACTATTTTAAAAAAGATTTTTCTCAAGAATATTCATAATTTTTCCTCTCACCTGTTTTATATAAATTTAGTACTTCTTAATTGACTTATTTTCCCCTCTATTTTATAATTGTAGGTAATTTAGAAAATATATCTAGGATTAATGAAAACCATTTGTAATCCTACCACCTAGAGATAATAGTTAACATTTTGATATATTTTTGCATATCCTTTCTTTTAAATTTTTTCAACAAATTGGAGTCAAAATATACACAGAATTTTGTATTCTGATGTTTTTTTCTCGTAACATGTCTGGTTTTTTTCCCCATGTCCTTATAATCTTTGAAATGTTTTCTAAGAGTTTTATGTAGCTCTTGATACAGCTCTATCATAATTTATTTAACTATTCTATTTAAAGATGTTTGAATGTTTCCCATTATTTTTGCTGTTGTAATTCTTTGAACATTTATCATACTAAATCTTACTCAGTAATTATTTTCATTGGATAAATCCATAGAGATAAAACTGAACTCTTAAGGTTCTTGATGCAAATTAGCAAAATGTCCTTCAATTAACACTCTTCTGAGGTTCTTATATTCCAAATATGTTTATTGGAAATTACTGTCTTTTTCTTTTGTAAAATGCTTTTTCTTATCCTTTCCTCATTTTTTTCTTCTTTCATTTATTTTTTTGTGATTCTTTTGGCTGAGTAAAACTTTCTTTTCCTCTGTTTTAATGGTTTCAAAGGTGCTATTCTGAGCCCGTTACATAATTCTCATCTAAATTTTTGAGGAAACAAATCAGTTACAAATTTTTGGGTTGTAATTGCCGTTGGAAAATAGGGCCTAGATCTTGAGACAGCAGTGAGGGTTGGAAAGCAGGATGAGTCATGTGAAACAGCTGTGTCGAGGAGTTGGGGCTGCTGTAGAAGTGGATGAAGCTGCAGACGGCAGAAGGAAAAAGAAGGTGGTGGGGAAAAGTCTTTGGAATTAGGAAACTCTGAAAAAGTTGACAGAGATAAAAACGAGAATGAGGATGTTGACTGTGTTTGAAAAGCTGAGGAGAAAAGTTTCATTACAGTGGTGTCAGATGTCGTATAGAGGTCTTTGTAGATGAAACCAAAGAAAAGTCTGTTCAGTTTAGAGAGAGCTCTTTCGACACTTAGACAATAGCCTCAGTAGAATAGCGCTTACATAGTAGAAGTATGTGTTCAGTGGGTGCAGTAGATGTGTACTGGGAGAGTGTATCTGGTGAGTGTGCGTGTGAATAGTAAGAGGTTTGTATGTCTGGTTTGAACAGTGGCTTGATAAAGTCCAGGGATAGAAGGATAGCTTTTTTTTTTTTTTTTAAGTGATGTAAGTTTGTTTGTGGGGCTTCCCTGGTAGCTCGGCTGGTAAAGAATCTGACTGCAATGCAGGAGACCTCGGTTCAATTCCTGGGTCGGAAAGATCCCCTGGGGAAGGGATAGGCTACCCACTCCAGTATTCTTGGGTTTCCCTGGTGGCTCAGATGGTAAAGAATCTGCCTGCAATGCAGGAGCGACCTGGGTTGGGAAGATCCCCTGCCTGGAGGAGGGCATGGCAGCCCACTCCAGTATTCTTGCCTGGAGAATTCCCATGGACAGAGGACCCTGGTGGGCTACAGTCCATGGGATCCCAAAAAGTCAGACACAACTGAGTGACTTAGCACACCACAGCACAAGCTGGTTTGTAGCTAAACAGAAGCATGTGTTTAGAAAGACCTGTAAGATAAATTATGTAAGACAGAGGGAGGAATTAATCAAATAGGTCTTGAAGGAGGTGATACAAAGTGGGAAGAAGTGAGGGAGTAGATTTACTGATTTAAGAGTGGAGGAGGATGTTCATTTGTCAAAGTCAGAAGAGAAGAAGGACCTGAAGCTAGATGCAGAGACATTGGGAGTATATGGTAATTAGAAATTATTTGATGTGGAGAAACATGTTGAGGCCTTTGGAATTGTGATTCTCTAACCTTCTCAACAAAATAAAAATGAAGAGTACAGAACAGTAAAATAGTTAAGAGTACAGGACTCTTAGTGGGGTGGTGAGATTAAGGATTTCAATAGTGAAAATGTTAGGAAATCAATGTAGAAATGTAGTAAGGAAATACTCTTAAATAAAGGGAAGAAGACTAATTTGAGTGTTAGGAAACTTGGGTTTTATAGGCCTGTGGCATTGATAGGCTGTGTTGGGCAACTCTCCACGCTCTAATCTTCAGTTTCTTAATCTGCACAATGAGAACTGAATCAAATGTCGTTTTACGGATTTAAAAGTCTTGAATCAAACTGAACTAAAAAAAGAACAAAACGTAATCAAGTCATTGTAGTATTGGTGGAAAGAAAGACAAGTAGGTCAGTGGAACAGAACAGAGAATCAGAAAATAGAATTCACACATACGTGTCAGTGTTTGCACACAGAGGGTAAGGTAGTTCAATGGAGAAAGGAGTTCCTCTCAACAAATGATACTGGAGCAATTCGACATCCATATGCAAAAAATGAACTTTAGTCCCTTTGTTGCACAATCATAAAAATTAATTCAAATGAAGCATAGATATAAACTTCCAGAAGATGACCAAGGAGAAAACCTTTGTGACCTTGGATTAAACAAAGATTTCATGGATAGTACCAGCAAGGGCATGATCTATAAAACAAGGTAATAAATTGAGCTCCATCAAAATTAAAAACTTATGCCCTTTGAAATACACTATTTAAGAAAGTGAAAAGCTACAGATCAGTTGAAGATTTTTGCAAAACACGTACCTGTTAAGGAGTTTGAATCCAACATGTTTAAGTAACTCTTAACAACTTTATAAGACAAACAACTGAAGAGAAAATTGGCAAAAGAAGAGATCCAGATGCTAAGTGAGATTTGAAAAAGTACTCAGTGTTGTTAGTCCTTGGGAAAATGTACCACTACACACCTACTGGGATGACTGGAAAACAGACGAACAGAAACTAAGTGCTGGTGAGGATGTGAAGAAACGTGAACTCTCATTTGTAGCTGGCGGGGGTGCAAAGCCTTACAGCCATGTTGGAAAACAGTTTACCAGTTTCTTACAAACTTAAACTTACATTTAATACAGAACTTAGCATTCCCCAATGAGGTATTCACCCGAGAGAAATGAAAATATGCATCCACTTAAAGATCTGTAGTTGAATATTTAAGGCTAAGGTTAATAGCCTTATTCATAGCAGTGTATTCAGCTATTGGAATCGATAAACAAAGTGTGGTATATTCATACAGTGGAGTGCTACTCAACAAATAAAAGGGATAAATACTAATAGGTACAACAATATGGATGAGTTCTCAGAAGCATTATGCTAAGTGAAAGAAGCCAGACAAAAAAGGCTACAGCCTATATAATTCCATTTGTATGACATTCTAGAGAAGGAACTGAAATCAGATCAGTGATTGCCAGGGACTAGAAGTCAATAAAAATGATTTCTTACACACAAAACTCCAGTATTCCTCAGCATTCCCAGGGATGAATATTTTTGGTGTGGAGAAGATTGGGTTGTGGACAGTTTTTGAGACAGATATGATATAGAGGAATGAGTGCTAGATTCACTGATAATAGTGCTGCTGCTGTTTATTATTGAATGAGTATAATGCCTGGCACTGTGCTGATTACTTAAGAGCATCCTCACTGTTAAATTTTAAAGTGACCCAGATAGGATACTATTATATTTCTATTTTAGTAAAAACTGAGGTTTAATTAGATTTAATCAGTTGCTTACAGTTATACAACTAGAGTATGTGTTCAAAGTCTTGAATGTTTGACACAAAAATTCATGTTTTTAACTTAAATAGAAGTGTAACTCCCAGGGAGACAGGGAATTTTTTTGTTTATTCTGTTTTCATCACTGAATCCCCAAAATGACAAAACTGTGTTAGTTGCATAATAAATATTTCTTTAAAAATTATTCAATTCAGTTCAGTCACTCAGTCGTGTCCCACTCTTTGCAACCCCGTGAACCACAGCATGCCAGGCCTCTCTGTCCATCACCAACTCCTGGAGTTTACCCAAATTCATGTCCATTGAGTCAGTGATCTAAATTATTAGATATGTCCAATTTTAGAAGATACTAAAAAACGAATTGGAAGAGATAAAACTGTATGAAGATAAACATATGATTTTTAAAATTAAGGAAAAGTTTAGAGTTGGATAGTGATCAGCTTTGTATTATCCCTAAAATTTGATAATCTAGAATAATTCTTTTTCCTAAAACTTTTATATAATTGAGATTTCAAAACAATGTAAAATTGTATCACATATTTTTCAGCCCCATTGTACTCTACAATTAAGAGTAAGCAAGTAGTTCCAACTCTTTGATAGAACATTAGATAATTTGTTTTTTTTGTTTTTAATTTAATATAATCTAATTTTACCTATAAAACACATATTTAAATAAAGATATATTTTTAGGGGAAAAAGTATTCTAATGATAATGAAAAAATATTCTAATAATAATGATAGCTGTCATTCATTGAGTACTAATTAAATGACAGGCATTGTGGTAAGGGCTTTATATAAAGTCTCATTTAATTCTTACAAAGTGAGGTAAGTATTATTATTTCCATTTTACAAGGAAGGCAGTTAGAGCACTGAGAGATATAAATTTCATAAGGTTAAAAAAATACTTGAATCAATAGATTGGTAAAAGAACAAGTGAATTAGAGCAAAAGGAGGATAATCAAGTGAGAAAATGGGCTTGTTTTTTTAAAAACAATTTATTTTATGAAGTAAAATCTTTAACCTTGGCTTGGATGATGTTGTGTTATTGAGAACTGAAAATGTTTACCTCAGAGAACTGACTGGCTTCTAGGTTTTTTATAGAAAGTTGTAGTTTAACTTTTTGACTTATCTGGTAATTTTTTTTTGCTTTACAATATAAAATTTAGTTACTAATTTTGTAACTAGTTTGTACTAGCCTAGAATTAAATACTCTCATAAAGACTTGGGAACAAATTTATTTTGTTATGCTCAATAAGAAAAAAGTTGCCTAGTATAGTTTTAACACAGTTTTTGTGTGTAAATGACTTAACGAATTACTTGAACCTTTTTGTTTTGTTTTGTTTGCAGGAAGGTTATGTTCAAAAGAAAAAGGAACTGTGGGGAATCTGTATTTTTATCGCAGCAGTTGACTTAGATGAGATGCCGTTCACTTTCACTGAGCTACAGAAAAACATTGAAACCAGGTAAAATTTCTTGCATTAATATAGGCCTCTGCCATTTAAAAAAAAAAAAAAACTATTCCTGAACTATCATTTTAATAGACTTCAGGGAATTGGTGGGAAATGCCAAAATTAACTAAAACATGGAGAACTTGGGTCAACTAGTGAACTCTCCTACTCTGTTGGGGCCCTTAATGTCTTTATGCTGCACTTTCTTTAAAATGTAGCAGTCTGTGTCCTGGGAAAATCTTCATTGTATCTCTCACTGTGTTAACTTTCTTAATTGTAGCTGTTGATAAAGTGGACAAAATAGGCAGATTTATTAAATAGGCTTTATTATATAGTAAAACCTTTGTAAAAGTAGTATGAGCCCATCTTCAAGGAATTTAGTTGATTTATTAAAGTTTAAAACTTTTAATATAATAGATATTGTAATTATATATGTTTTGAGACTGTGTGTTCAGTTAAGTATCTATTATCATACTTGCCCCTATAATTACTTAATGTCTGTATTGAGTTTATAAGCCTAATGAGAGTTTACTAATTGTTTCCAACAACTCAAGAGAAGCCTTCTGATCATTTCTTCTAGTCATTTCTTTTGCAGTATATTTACAATATCTAACAGCAAATAATTTACCAAAAAGATAGTAGTATGTTTCTTCTTAGATAAAGCCATCTAGAGTTAAACATAATTGGTGTTTTGTGTAAATGAGATAAAATTGTTTCACATTTTAGTAACTTTCTTACTACCTCTAAATAAAATGTGGAAACAAAGACCTTCTAAAGGCAATGGCACCCCACTCCAGTACTCTTGCCTGGAAAATCCCATGGATGGAGGAGCCTGGTGAGCTGCAGTCCATGGGGTCGCTAAGAGTCGGACACGACTGAGCAACTTCACTTTCACTTTTCACTTTCATGCATTGGAGAAGGAAATGGCAGCCCACTCCAGTGTTCTTGCCTGGAGAATCCCAGGGACGGGGGAGCCTGGTGGGCTGCCGTCTATGGGGTCACACAGAGTCGGACGCGACTGAAGTGACTTAGCATAGCATAGCATGTTCATATTTAACTGATTAAATTAGAAGTTGTTTACCTCTCAGAGATTTCAAAGTTTAACTTTATTAAATAAAATCACTAAACCAAAATAGGTTTTATATAGCTGAAAACAATATGAATATAGAGGTAAATTTTTATATCAGCAAATGTTTTAGTTACCTCAGAGGATTGGAAAGAGAATCAATATTTGGGTTAAGATAGACTGGGTATATTTTACAAGATATATGACTTGAAATAGATTGCTTATCCTTATTAAGTCTCGGGTTCCTTTCCTTTCCTGTGAAATAAAAATTATTAGTGTTAGTCACTAATGGGGTCTACTCTTTGCGACCCCATGGACTGTAGCCTGCCAAGCTCCTCTGTCCATGGGATTTCCCAGGCAAGAACACTGGAGTGGATTGCCATTCCCTTCTCCAGGGAATCTTCCCCATCCAGGAGTCAAACCCAGGTCTCCTGCATTGTAGGCCAATTCTTTACCATCTGAGTTTCCAGCTATTTCCTTTTTCCTTCCCCTAAAACCACTGGTGGGGTAAAGAGAGAAGGTGTGTGCATCTGTGGTGAGGGAGAGCCATGGCTCCCTGAGAAGGCTGTTAGAGCCAAAATGGGATGAGGAGGTCATCTCCCAAGGGTGTGGGGGGCTTCTTGACACGGGCTGCTTGGTGTGCAAGGGCAGACGAAGCAGGTGTGTGGACAGCTGGTATAGGGAGTCACAGCACATGTGAGGTAAGAGCTGTCTGGGATGAGCGGTCAGATCCCTACTTGGAGGGGTGAGGGCAGTTCAGGGTGGGGGAGTCAGTCTGAGCAGGAGAGGAGGGTGCCAACATGGAGGAGTGGGTAGCTTGGTCGTTACAGGGGGATTGATTAAATGAGTAAATTAGAGATAAGTGGATCCCAGATTTCTCACTGTCAAAGAAGAGTTATAAATATGTAAAGGAAAACATGGGAATGAAACAGGTAGTTTTTGTGTTAGATAAATGGATGTGAACTTAGGATTTTTAAAACATATAGCTAGATATAGAACTAAATATTTGTATATGTCTGTAATAACCCTTATTTTTTCTGTGTTCTTGTTGATAAATAGATGTAGGCTTAGGTGTATAGATACAGGGATATAGGTTGAGATTAGTTGATATTTTTTCCCTTTAAATTCTAGTAAAATGCAAAAACTAATTCCTTCCAAAGGGTATAATAGTGATTTGGTACAGAGCTAACAGGCCTTTTGAATTGAAATGTCCATGCTTTGAAAATGAAAAAAAAATGAATTTCTAAAATTGTGGATTCACTTTTTTCTATGCTTTCTTTTGCAGTGTCTATAAATTCTTTGATTTACTAAAAGAAATCGATACCAGTACCAAAGTTGATAATGCTATGTCAAGACTGTTGAAGAAGTATAATGTGTTGTGTGCACTCTACAGCAAATTAGAAAGGTAAAGTAAAAATTTTATTAGGATTGCACCCTGCATTTTCATGTCACTGTTCATATTAGATTCCATCTGGGAACTGTTACATACTTAGTAAAGTTGTTAAGTATTGCACCTTAGATTTGTCCCATTAATAGTCTTGACTTTCTTATTTGTCCAGTCATATACATTCTGAATGTTTCTTCCAAAATTATTTGTTTTATTCATGTTTTACTTGTTTTAATGAACTTCGTTCCCACTTTAGCCTTCTCTGCCAGAAGACTTGTAGTTCTGAATGGAAGAGTCATCTAAATTTAAGATTCTTCCTAGTGGTGACCTTACTCCAGAGAGAATGAAGAGACGGAGCCAAAGCAAAGACAACACCCAGTTGTGGATGTGACTGGTGATGGAAGCAAGGTCCTATGCTGTAAAGAGAAATATTGCACAGGAACCTGGAATGTTAGCTGCATGAATCAGTGCAAACTGGAAGTGATCAAACACGAGATGGCAAGAATGAATGTCAACATTTTAGGAATCAGCAAACTAAAATGGACTGGAATGGGTGAATTTAACTCAGATGATCATTATATCTACTCCTGTGGGCCAAGAATCCCTTAGAAGAAATGGAGTAGCCATTGTAGTCAACCAAAGAGTCCGAAATGCAGTACTTGGATGCAATTTCAAAAATGACAGAATGATCTCTGTTTGTTTCCAAGGTAAACCATTCAATATTATGGTAATCCAAGTCTATGCCCTGACCAGTAATGCTGAAGAAGCTGAAGTTGAAAGGTTCTATGGAGACCTATGAGACCTTCTAGAACTAACACCCCAAAAAAATGTCCTTTTCATTATAGGGGACTGGAATGCAAAAGTAGAAAGTCAAGAAACACCTGGAGTAACAGGCAAATTTGGCCTTGGAGTACAGAATGAAGCAGGGCAAAGGCTAATAGAGTTCTGCCAAGAGAATGAACTGGTCATAGCAAACACCCTCTTCCAACAACACAAGAGAAGACTCTACACATGGACATCACCAGATGGTCAACACTGAAATCAGATTGATTATATTCTTTGCAGCCAAAGATGGAGAAGCTCTATACAGTCAGCAAAAACAAGACCGCGAGCTGACTGTGGCTCAGATCATGAACTCCTTATTGCCAAATTCAGACTTAAATTGAAGAAAGTAGGGAAGACCATTGGACCATTCAGGTATGACCTAAATCAAATCCCTTATGATTATACAGTGGAAGTGAGAAATAGATTTAAGGGACTAGATCTGATAGAGTGTCTGATGAACTATGGACAGAGGTTCGTGACATTGTATAGGAGACAGGGAGCAAGACCATCCCCAAGAAAAAGAAATACAAGAAAGCAAAATGGCTGTCTGGGGAGGCCTTACAAATAGCTGTGAAAAGAAGAGAAGTGAAAAGCAAAGGAGAAAAGGAAAGATATACCCATTTGAATGCAGAGTTCCAAAGAATAGCAAGGAGAGATAAGAAAGCCTTCCTCAGTGATTAGTGCAAAGAAATAGTGGAAAACAATAGAATGGGAAAGACTAGAGATCTCTTCAAGAAAATTAAAGATACCAAGGGAACATTTCATGCAAAGATGGGCACAATAAAGGACAGAAATGGTATGGACCAAACAAAAGCAGAAGATATTAAGAGGTGGCAAGAATACACAGAAGAACTGTACAAAAAAGATCTTCATGACCCAGATAATCATGATGGTGTAATCACTCACCTAGAGCCAGACATCCTGGAATGTGAAGTCAAGTGGGCCTTAGGAAGCATCACTACAAACAAAGCTAGTGGAGGTGATGGAATTCTAGTTGAGCTATTTCAAATCCTAAAAGATGATGCTGTGAAAGTGCTGCACTTAGTATGCCAGCAGATTTGGAAAACTCAGCAGTGGCCACAGGACTGGAAAAGGTCAGTTTTCGTTCCAATCCCAAAGAAAGGCAATGCCAAAGAATGCTCAAACTACCGCACAATTGCACTCATCTCACACGCTAGTAAAGTAATGCTCAAAATTCTCCAAGCCAGGCTTCAACAATACGTGAACCGTGAACTTTGAGATGTTCAAGCTAGATCTAGAAAAGGCAGAGGAACCAGAGATCAAATTGCCAACATCCACTGGATCATGGAAAAAGCAAGAGAGTTCCAGAAAAACATCTATTTCTGCTTCATTGACTATGCCAAAGCCTTTGACTATGTGGATCACAACAAACTGTGGAAAATTCCGCAAGAGATGGGAATACCAGACCACCTGACCTGCCTCTTGAGAAACCTATATGCAGGTCAGGAAGCAACAGTTAGAACTGGACATGGAACAACAGACTGGTTCCAAATAGGAAAAGGAGTACGTCAAGGCTGTATATTATCACCCTGCTTATTTAACTTATATGCAGAGTACATCATGAGAAACGCTGGGCTAGATGAAGCACAAGCTGGAATCAAGCTTGCTGGGAGAAATGTCAGTAACCTCGGTTATGCAGATGACACCACCCCTATGGCAGAAAGCGAAGAAGAGCTAAAGATCCTCTTGATGAAGGTGAAAGAGGAGAGTGAAGAAGTTGGCTTAAAGCTCAGCATTCAGAAAACTAAGATCATGGCATCTGGTCCCATCACTTCATGGCAAATAGATGGAGAAACAGTGGAAATAGTGGCAGTCTTTATTTTTGGTGGCTCTAAAATCACTGCAGATGGTGACTGCAGCCATGAAATTAAAAGACGCTTTCTCCTTGGAAGGAAAGTTATGACCAACCTAGACAGCATATTCAAAAGCAGAGACATTACTTTGCCAACAAAGGTCCATCTAGTCAAGGCCCTGGTTTTTCCAGTAGTCAGAGAGTATGTGAGAGTTGGACTATAAACAAAGCTGAGCACCTAAGAATTGATGCTTTTGACCTGTGGTGTTGGAGAAGACTCTTGAGAGTCCCTTGGACTGCAAGGAGATCCAACCAGTCCATCCTAAAGGAGATCAGTCGTGAATATTCATTGGAAGGACTGATGTTGAAGCTGAAACTCCAGTACTTTGGCCATCTGATGTGAAGAGCTGACTTATTTGAAAAGACCCTGATGTAGGGAAAGATTGAAGGCGAGAGGAGAAAGGGATGACAGAGGATCAGATGGTTGGATGGCATCACCGACTCAATGGACATGAGTTTGAGTAAACTCCATGAGTTGGTGATGGACAGGGAGGCCTGGCGTGCTGCAGTCCGTGGGGTCACAAAGAGTCGGACACGACTGAGCAACTGAATTGAACTGAACTGAGTGGTGACCTTACTACCAAGTTGTGACTTGTATATTAATGGTGATTTAGAGGAAGTAGTTTTTTTGGTCAATATCCTTTAAGAAACTTTAGGCTATCAGCTGTTTTAGTGCATATACATTAAGAAACTACACAGGCATTAATGAAATGACTATTGGTAACCACTATGTGTTAGATGCTCGTAATATGAAATCATATGATACTGTGATCATCAAGAAGTTTATAGTAAATAAGTAAATTATGTATTTCAATAAAATTACATGCAGTAATTGTTTGATGTCCTATTGTAGAGGGTTGTTTGTAAGAAGCAGAAATTATGTAGTGGGTAACAATACTGTGTATTTTTAAAGTAATAAGAATAATTATGGGGTGAAAAAACTGTAGAAGAAGGCAATGTCTGAGTAGAGTTTAAAGGATAATTAGAAACTTACCAAGCAAAATATGTGGAGACTGGGACTGAGCATCCTAGGCAGAGTGATCAGCATGTGTACAGAGCCAAAGCAGTACCATAAAGTACTTTGGATATTGCTAATGGCTAAAAGGTAGGAGGGGATGAGACTGATAGTGAGCTTGAACTTTGCCCAGCAGGCGATGGAGTCATTGATTTTAAGCTAGCAAGTGACAGAGTCTAATTTGGCCTGTAAAAAATCACTCAGGCCTTTGTTAAAGGGATTTGGAATTTTTATTGACTAGTTTATGAGATAATTTAATGTTTATTGGTCTTGAAGTGAATCAGGATTTTTTTTTTTTTTCTATCTTACGTGTACCTTCTTCTGAAGAACTGTTGGGAAAATTAGCTGTGATACCAAAAGTGAAAGTCACTCAGTTGTGTCTGACTCATGGACACATAGACAAATAAACAGACCTGCCAAAGCCTGTTTATTTCTGGGTTCAGTATATGTATGTGTATGGCAGTGTGCTGTAGTGATTAGGATAACTTTTAAAAAGCTAAACAGATCTAGATATGATTATTAATTTTGTCATTTACCGACTTTGTAAGCTAGAGAAAGATACTTAACATCTTTAAACCTCAATTTCAATCTGTAAGATAGAGCTAATAATGCTCTCCTCGCAGAGTAATTGTAACAATTAAGTAAGACAGTATTACTTGTTACCTCACCTCCTAGCACATACTAAATGCTTAATAAACAGTAGCTTTTAAAGCTATTACTAACTACATTAGTGCTGTTACCTAGAAATATAAAAATGCAAGCCATATATTTTAAATAGTAGCTGCATGACAAGTATAAACAAGTGAAATTAATTTTAGCATTTTATTTAACTCATATATCCCAAAACATCAAATTTTGATATGTATCATTCATCCATAACTTGTGTACAGGTGTTTATGGCTGTGTTATTTGTATTAGCCAAAAAATGGAAACATCCCAAATATCCATCAGCTGATGAAAGGATAAACAAAATGTGAACTATCCATATTAGAGGGCTTCCCTGGCAGCTCAGATGGTAAAGAATCTGCCTGCAATGCAGGAGACCTGGGTTTGATCCTTGGGCTGGGAAGATCTCCTGGAGAAGGAAATGGCAGTTCACTCCAGTACTCTTGCTTGGAGGAGCCTGGCAGGCTACAGTCCTTGGCATTGCAAAGAGTCAGACACGACTGAGCAACTGACACACATATCCATATGGTAGAATACTGTTCAGCCATAAAAGGGAATAAAGTATTGATATATACTACAGTGTGGATGAACCTTGAAATCATTGAGCTAAGTGAAAGATACCAGATACAAAAGGCCACATACTTTTATTATATGTTATGTCCAGAACAGGCATATCCATGACATGGAAGGTACTATTTCAGTGAGGTCTTTTCTCCCAGTGTGCTACCTCTGATTTGCTCCTCAGTGTAGCCTTGGACAGGTGCACAGTCACTGAGCTGACAGTGGATTTTTTCCCTTTAACCATCTTTCCCCCTGTTGTTAAGCTAACTGCCTCTGTTAATATCACACTTAATTGTTACCTCTCATTTATTGCTGATTACTTTCTTGTTTTTCACAACGCTCTGAGTCACAAATTGCTTCACAGTTTAATCCAATTAAATTTGGCTCCCTTTGCAGGAGTAGTCTTTGATGTCAGGAGAGTTATTCCTAGCTGTTTCTTTCCCTGGTTGTCCTCTCAATGATCTAGGATTTAGCTTTTTGCTCTCATAAGATCTGTTGGTTTTCTCTTTTTTCTGCCTTTACCAAAATCTGCGTTGCCTTCAACTGTGCTGTTATTCTTGAACATCCCCACAGCATTCTGGGTGAAGTTAATTCCCCTAGGGAGAGCTCAAGGCTCTGTGTTCTTGAGACCTGCTTCTCCCCTAGCTGCCACTTCTGTGCTGGTGGTTGGGAGAGCAAGATGACAGTGGTCTCGTCTCTTGCAGGGCTACCTCTGCTTTAAGAGTAGGGCACTGAGGAGAGACACAGTCTTAGCTCTAGTCTTCCCAGATCGCCTCTCTTGTCTGGAATCTCTGTCCCATGAGCCAGCTGAGACAAGACAAATCAGTATTTTGACGTGCTGTGTGCCTGGAATAAAACTTCACCCTATGAGTGGGTGCAAAGTGGAGGACAGGAGCCCCATGCTGCTCAGCTCCTCTTGCCTGGGCTAGACCTTCTGCAACATAGACCTGTGGGAGATGAGAAACACTGATAGCCTGCTCTCCCCAGAGAGAGTTCCAGGCTGAGAGCTGGAGAGAGAGGAGCCCTGTGTCTTGGCTACACCTGTCAGGCATAGAGCTTCCTTATGCTGAACTGGAGAGAAGGAAGAAACGAGTTTTGCATTGAATTCCTCGGACTCATTGTTCTCATCAAGATTTTCTTGAGGATATGTTCCCTTTTTTGTTGTATGCCCTTAGAAAAATTTCCAGAGACTTTAAATGGTTTTTCAGAAATAGTTTTTACCAATTATAACTTTTATTTTAGGGAACAGGTCTGTAAAGATCCTTACTCTACCCACCATTCCAGAAGTCACTGCCCTAAATAAGTAGGTTTCAGTTAAGTAGTACTTTTCAGTTGTGTTATTTCAGCAAGACTTTATTAAATAAGCTTTTATGACCTGGTGTGAGATTGTAACCAGATCAAGTTTCAATTACTGAATGTATACCAAGTTACAAATGCACACATGGAGTCCAGTCATTTTGTAACTAGATATTACAGGAATGTATGAAAGGGCATAAATTGGAAACATCTACTTTAACTTGGTTTTATAATGCTGTACTTAAAAAATGTACCCTTCTTAAAATAGAATGAATAAAGCATTATAAAATTTTTTTTTCTTTTTTTTTTGTGCTTTTTTTTTTATTTTTAAACTTTACATAATTGTATTAGTTTTGCCAAATATCAAAATGAATCCGCCACAGGTATACATGTGTTCCCCATCCTGAACCCTCCTCCCTCCTCCCTCCCCATACCATCCCTCTGGGTCGTCCCAGTGCACTAGCCCCAAGCATCCAGTATCGTGCATCGAACCTGGACTGGCATCTCGTTTCATACATGATATTTTACATGTTTCAATGCCATTCTCTCAAATCTTCCCACCTTCTCCCTCTCCCATAGAGTCCATAAGACTGTTCTATACATCAGTGTCTCTTTTGCTGTCTCGTACACCGGGTTATTGTTACCATCTTTCTAAATTCCATATATATGCGTTAGTATACTGTATTTATGTTTTTCCTTCTGGCTTACTTCACTCTGTATAATAGGCTCCAGTTTCATCCACCTCATTAGGACTGATTCAAATGTATTCTTTTTAATGGCTGAGTAATACTCCATTGTGTATATGTACCACAGCTTTCTTATCCATTCATCTGCTGATGGACATCTAGGTTGCTTCCATGTCCTGGCTATTATAAACAGTGCTACGATGAACATTGGGGTACACGTGTCTCTTTCCCTTCTGGTTTCCTCAGTGTGTATGCCCAGCAGTGGGATTGCTGGGTCATAAGGCAGTTCTATTTCCAGTTTTTTAAGGAATCTCCACACTGTTCTCCATAGTGGCTGTACTAGTTTGCATTCCCACCAACAGTGTAAGAGGGTTCCCTTTTCTCCACACTCTCTCCAGCGTTTATTATTTGTAGACTTTTGGATCGCAGCCATTCTGACTGGTGTGAAATGGTACCTCATAGTGGTTTTGATTTGCATTTCTCTGATAATGAGTGATGTTGAGCATCTTTTCATGTGTTTGTTAGCCATCTGTATGTCTTCTTTGGAGAAATGTCTATTTAGTTCTTTGGCCCATTTTTTGATTGGGTCATTTATTTTTCTGGAGTTGAGCTGTAGGAGTTGCTTGTATATTTTTGAGATTAGTTGTTTGTCAGTTGCTTCATTTGCTATTATTTTCTCCCATTCTGAAGGCTGTCTTTTCACCTTGCTAATAGTTTCCTTTGATGTGCAGAAGCTTTTAAGGTTAATTAGGTCCCATTTGTTTGTTTTTGCTTTCATTTCCAATATTCTGGGAGGTGGGTCATAGAGGATCCTGCTGTGATGTATGTCGGAGAGTGTTTTGCCTATGTTCTCCTCTAGGAGTTTTATAGTTTCTGGTCTTACATTTAGATCTTTAATCCATTTTGAGTTTATTTTTGTGTATGGTGTTAGAAAGTGGTCTAGTTTCATTCTTTTACACGTGGTTGACCAGATTTCCCAGCACCACTTGTTAAAGAGATTGTCTTTAATCCATTGTATATTCTTGCCTCCTTTGTCAAAGATAAGGTGTCCATATGTGCATGGATTTATCTCTGGGCTTTCTATTTTATTCCATTGATCAGTATTTCTGTCTTTGTGCCAGTACCATACTGTCTTGATAACTGTGGCTTTGTAGTAGAGCCTGAAGTCAGGTAGGTTGATTCCTCCAGTTCCATTCTTCTTTCTCAAGATCGCTTTGGCTATTCGAGGTTTTTTGTATTTCCATACAAATTGTGAAATTATTTGTTGTAGCTCTGTGAAGAATACTGTTGGTAGCTTGATAGGGATTGCGTTGAATCTATAAATTGCTTTGGGTAGTATACTCATTTTCACTATATTGATTCTTCCAATCCATGAACATGGTATATTTCTCCATCTATTAGTGTCCTCTTTGATTTCTTTCACCAGTGTTTTATAGTTTTCTATATATAGGTCTTTAGTTTCTTTAGGTAGATATATTCCTAAGTATTTTATTCTTTCCGTTGCAATGGTGAATGGAATTGTTTCCTTAATTTCTCTTTCTGTTTTCTCATTATTAGTGTATAGGAATGCAAGGGATTTCTGTGTGTTGATTTTATATCCTGCAACTTTACTATAGTCATTGATTAGTTCTAGTAATTTTCTGGTGGAATCTTTAGGGTTTTCTATGTAGAGGATCATGTCATCTGCAAATAGTGAGAGTTTTACTTCTTCTTTTCCAATTTGGATTCCTTTTATTTCTTTTTCTGCTCTGATTGCTGTGGCCAAAACTTCCAAAACTATGTTGAATAGTAATGGTGAAAGTGGGCACCCTTGTCTTGTTCCTGACTTTAGAGGAAATGCTTTCAATTTTTCACCATTGAGGATAATGTTTGCTGTGGGTTTGTCATATATAGCTTTTATTATGTTGAGGTATGTTCCTTCTATTCCTGCTTTCTGGAGAGTTTTTATCAT
Organism: Bos taurus; assembly: GCF_002263795.3. NCBI lineage: Eukaryota > Metazoa > Chordata > Mammalia > Artiodactyla > Bovidae > Bos > Bos taurus. Next base: position 18,155,461 of record NC_037339.1, read on the forward strand.
AAATGGAATTGAAAAATAAAAACCATATGATTATCTCAATAGATGCAGAGAAAGCCTTTGACAAAATTCAGCATTATAAAATTGACTTCTAAATTATGAAAAAAATTTAAAAGTAACTTTCAAAAAAGCCATGATGTTAACATAATTATTTCTTCCTTTCAGGACATGTGAGCTTATATATTTGACACAACCCAGCAGTTCGTAAGTACCTCAGAGCATGTTATTTTTCACTTTTTGGGTTTTTTAATATATGAAATAATCCCAAACACATTGATAATTTCAGGGTTGGTTTGATTGCTTATTTCACACTACTTCATAAATTAAGGTCATAGATTTAAGCCCTGTGCAGATTATTTATCTTTTCACAAAGAAAGTGGTATGAAATACTGGCCTTTTACTATAAGGGAGAACTAATTGGAAACTAAAGGGAGAAGTTGATTCAGAGCAGTTTTTTTTACCAACTCTGAGAAAAATGCTAATTCGTTGACAGAATCTTTATTGAGAGTGTATTACAGACATTTTATTAACTAAGACTTAAAGCATAATTTTTCTGTAAGAATAAATATGAATGTCTATATTTAAATTTCCAAATAGTCTTTTTAAATGTATGATACATGTTCCAGCAGTATACCATTGTAAGAGCTCTACAGTTTGTTTTTTCAGAAAAAACTGAAAAAAACATAATGAGTAATATATGAGATTTTCTGCCCCAGTGAAATAATGATACTGAAACAATTGATACAAAGAAAAATTGTATATTTATTAATTAACTCTATTAATCTAATTCCACTTGTTAACTCCACCAAGTGAACGATTTAAAGTTTATGAGGGCATAGTGTTAAACTGGTAAACTAGAGTCACCCAGACCTCTATATTTTCTGCTTACATAAAATTGATTTTAATTAGAAAACAGCAGAAAAGAATTAATTGGAAACCAAGTATGTCATATTATACCACTTCCTGTGCATATTTTTAGATTACAATAGAAGGTATTCAGTATTTTCTTTAGAAAAGGTATACTACTCTGTGGGAAAATGTAAGTAACTTGGTAAAAACACAAACTAAATTGAGACAAAATTGAATTCATGTGTAAATTGTGCATTTAAAATGGGCTGTATTCTATTATGCAGTCAACTGTAGTCTGTAATTGTAAAACATGGAGAAAAAGGTATACTTAGAAAACTAATTTTTTTTTCTGTTTACTAGGATATCTACTGAAATAAATTCTATGTTGGTGCTAAAAGTTTCTTGGATCACATTTTTATTAGCTAAAGGTAAAGTCATTGTTACATGATAATGTTTCAAATGTAATAATTGATCCTTCTTTTGAGTAAGCTCAAAATTTTAATTCAGTTCAATGTTGCTCCTCCTTACCTCTAATTCTTGTGATTTTTTTAACTTTTAGCAAATTCATAATTCTGGTACTGGAAGCAACCTTGAAAATGTCTCATTTCACTTCTTTTTCTACTATTTTTTCATTCTTTCCTACTTTCCTATTTTTAAGAATAATGTTACTGTTTTTATAAAAATGATGTGTACTCATGATAAAGAATTCAATAATACAGTGAAATACAAAGAAAAATAGAAAATTTACTGAGAACCCACCTAAAATAATAATCAAAATTATGCATATGCACAAAATACATCTGAAATGACATTCTGATTAAAATAGATGGGTGAATGAGTGCATTCACAAAGAGATATAAATTTCTAAAAATAAGATCATATTGTTGTGCTATTTAAAATGTAAAAATTAATTTTACTCAAATTTTATAGAAGAAAATAAACAGAAATGGAAGGAATTGCTTAAATTTATCTGAATGTTTTATCACTTAAGCAATATTATTTTCTCAAATATTTCTCAAGCATTATGAAAACATTTAAGAGGTTAGAGTCTACTTTATATACCTTTGTGTTATAAGTTAAAGTGATATATATTAGTCTGCTCTGAAGAAAAAGAATCCTCTCCATGTCACCTTCCTGTTTCCTCCTTTCTCCTTTGCTTATTTTTTTATCATCATTACATTATACAAGAGTATATTTATATTCTGTTCTGTAATTATAGTTATCACACTTGTTTTATCTCATTTATGTGTTTAAATCAATTCTAAGCTTTTTGTCACTCCTATATCATAGCTTCTCCATTTCTGAGTTCTTTATTTTGATCTATCCTCAGCTGTCTAGATTTTACCATGGAGTTTTTCAAACAAGCTTTTTGGTACCATGTTTTCTATGTTTGGCCTGTTTATGAATCATGTCCTGAAGATTCTGCTCTTCATTTCAGGGAAATCTTAGCATGCTACATTTTAAGATATTATTCTGTTACATTTTGAGAACATCGACTGTCTTAGCTTAGATTGATTTTGTCCTCCCTATTTATTGTCTTCTCTAATGTTATTTTAACCTTTGGTCTTTTTCTTATGTACTATTTTTATTTCAAACTTTTCTTCTGTTTTGAGCTAAACTATGTTTGTAATTGTTACTTGGTCTTGAGTTTTTCCTTACCTTGTCTAGCTCCTTGTTTTATGTAATTCGTGTTCTTTTGAGTTCTCAGTGCAAGGACTCAGGACATTTTCTTCTGATAGATTGATTATCTTCAAGATGCGGTTCTCTACCCAGTTTTCCCCCTTCTTATATCGTGATTCTATTTTTTAATTTTCTTTTTTATTTTCTCTCTTATGTTTGCGTAACTACTGTGCTTCCCACCCTCTTTCCATCCACCTTGTTGCTAGGACTTTGTTTGGGCCTCTCTGACCTGATGTTCTGTTTTCTTTGATGTAGTGTGAATGCATTTCCCTTAACTCACTTTGCACTTCATCTGTGACTTGTTGTGTTCCCCAAAGAGCTATTGTATGAAAACAGTCTTTTTAAAAAAATTATACTTACTTTTATTCAGAGGATGAGGGAGAAAGTCAGGACCTCATCTGGAATGATATGAGTCATTGTTCTGAGACTTTGGTTAGAATGACCTGTAAAACAGGCACTTGTCCTGTTTGCATAAAAGGAGTGTGTTAGGATTCAGATTGTCCCCTAATTCAGCATGTTATACTGGAGTCTTTATGCTTGTCAGAGTTGCTGTAGCTGTTTACTTCCTCCGTTTTTCCCTCTCTCATCAGTGATACCTATTCCTTCTAAGTAAAAAGAGGGGAAAGATAAGGATGCTCTGAGTCATTATCTCTCAAATTTGGTGTTGTTATTAGCACTTAACCAGTACATATTTTTCTTTTCATTTTGTTAGGTATTGGAAGAGAGATTCTCTGATCTGACCTCACTCTACTATCTTTAGCTAGAGGTCCTTGATATTTTTTACTGCCATATTTTCTATGGCATTTCTTAACATCTTCTAAGTGTATTATAAACAAATTTTTGCACCATACCTAGGGATATAGAAAATGATTTTTAATATGCTCCTAGTGATTGTTGAATCATGAATATATGAATACACTCATGTCCACAATTTTTCCTGACTTAATATCTCAATCTCTACCTTAAAATGTGGACCATTTTTGTTTTCAGGACAAGTATTACAAATGGAAGATGATCTGGTGATCTCATTTCAATTAATGCTGTGTGTCCTTGACTATTTTATCAAACTCTCACCTCCTGCATTGCTCAAAGACCCATACAGTGAGTATTTTAATTTATACCCCTCCTACTTCATCATTCAAAGTTGTTTATTGACTTCTAGATCCAAAACAGTTCTAGAGCCAAAGGAATAATAAAAAAGAAGTCAGACATAGCCTCTGCTCTTAAGTAGCATAAGATATGGAAGAAGAGATTAGACAAGTAAGCAAGTTTTTAGAGTATATGGTTGAAAGTGGTCTGGGCCAAAATACAGAAAATACTATGGGAGTTTAGGAGATGAGAAAGTTTTCCCAGCTGAGAAAGACCAAGGAAGACCATTTCGAAGTGGTGGCATTTGAGTTGAGTGTTGAAGTGGTAGTTAGGGTTTGAGGGTTGTGGTAAGTTCGGGGAGGGCATGCCCAGTAAAGAAAAAATCAATAGGCAAGGAATAGATATGAACTAAACTGTATGGAAAAGGGTGGCCCATCCTACAGGAACAGATTAACTACATTTTTTTTATTGGATGCTATAATGATTATGTGACTGATTTTTGTTTTTTGGCTGTAATTGGTCCACTTCAGAGGGTAATGAGATGGAAAGTGTAGTTAAATAATAACTATTACTGAAATAATTAGATAGCATTAAGCAAAGATAAGTATACTCCTCTTAGAATGAAATTGCTTCTTTTGGTGGCATATAGAGTAGGATTTAAAAAAACACTTCTTATACTACAGAAAAATGTGAACTTAACTTAGGCTTAACTGATTCCTTGCTCCTAAAATGATAAAAGTATTAATAATACTAGAAATAATAGAGGACAGATCAAAACATGTAAGTCTCAAAGTATTGTCGGAGTAATTGAAAAGCTGAAGCCTAACTAATCTACATGAGCAATAACTTCATGGAAAAATGAAGTCTGGAGCAGAATTTTGAAAATGTGTTGAACATGATTTGACAGAAAAGGCAGGTCATTTAGCAGAAACCACATGCTACATGAAAAAAATACAAAATAATATATTCAAAAACTACCCGAATCTTTAAAAATTTCCTTTATATGCCTTTTCCTCACTTTTAAAATATGTTATAACTGTAATAAGTTGATGAAGAATGTAACTTTAGGTTGACAGCTTTTGTGCTTTTGGATAATTCAGTTAATGTTCAGTTAATTCTCCAAGTGCCATGTTAAAGGAGAAACCAGGATAAGGTATCGAATTAACGTCTATGGTAAACTTTTAATTAGCTTTTTATTAAGAATTTCCGTGAACATAATTAAATCATATAATAAGCCCCCATGTATTTATCACCTGCCCTCAGTGTATAACTTGTGATCAACTCATAGTCCTATCTACTGCCCAGTTCTACCGGCAATATTATTTTGAAGCACATTTTTGCATACCATTTCATCCTTATAAATTTCAATATATAGCCCTGAAAGATAAAGTCTTTTTGAAAAGCATAATGACAATACCATTCTCACACCTAAAAACCAGTTTTAATAGTGATTCCTTAATTCCACCAAATATCTAGTAGGTGCCCATGTTTTCAATTGTTTTATAAAAGTAATTAAAAATGTTTGTAGGTTGACTAAATCAGAATCTAAATAACATCTATACTTTGTGATTGATTGATACGACCTTAAGACTTAAAATATTCCTCCTCCATCTATCTTTCTCTTTTTTGTCTTGTAATTTATTTATTAAATAATCAGGTGGTCTTTCCTGTTGACTTTTCCATGGTTTAATTTTTACTGATTGCATCCTATGGTGTAGTCTAACATGTTCCTCTGTCCTCTCAGTTTCTTGCTGGGCCTAGAGGCAGTTAATATTTTTTATACTTAGTCATCTGTAATCTCTTTAATAGCTCAATCCACATTCAGTTTGAATTGAAAATGCTCAAAATAATCCAGGGGATTTTTTTTCTAAAATCACAATTTAGTATCACATTATTGTATTTGTATGCTTATTTTTTTTAAATCATCATCATTTATATGGTATTTGCTAAAATTTTTAAAACTTATTTTTATACTTTACCTCGAAAGTGAATCCATAAATAATGCTTAACATTCTTAAGACTCTTTTAAGATAGGAAACATTTCCGCCCCGCCCCCCCCCCACCAACTGAGTAGAATACACTTAAAATTAGTTTATAAGTTGGCTATTTCCCTTGCCTTTTTCATATTTATCCATGGAGTTTTAGGTTTCTTTTTGGACCAGCTGGGGGCAGAAGAGAATAGGGATGGCAAAAACTATTACCAGTGTATAATTTACAATAGATATTCAGTAAATAGATGAAGCTGTTAGCTTTTTCATGAAGCCTAATAAGTAAAAGTAGCAGAATGTTACCAAGATTATTTCCAACCTTCCAAGTTATAATTAGAATACTTCATTATTTTATACAGTGGAATGTGCAATTGTTCTTATCTAATTTACCATTTTTACAGAAACAGCTGTAATACCTATTAATGGTTCACCTCGAACACCAAGGCGAGGTCAGAACAGGAGTGCACGGATAGCAAAACAACTAGAAAATGATACAAGAATTATTGAAGTTCTCTGTAAAGAACATGAATGTAATATAGATGAGGTAATTTAACTTCATGATTTCTTTAAAATAGTTACGGTAGATTTAGATGTAAGTTCTTCCTAACAATATATAATTCTTTCATGATGAGCTTGCTTTTTTGTAATTAGTGCCAACTCTTTTGCAGTAGCAAAATATTTAGAAAAAGTTTAATTTTCATATTCAGCTACTTTGATTTTAAAGAGAATAATAGCTCCCTCATTCTGGAATCACTGAAATGTACATGATTAAGGCAGTAGTTTTCAAATATATTTGTTCTTTAATTCTTCTGTGGTTATTGATACTCCTAATGTTTTAGAGTAAGCTACTAAGAAAACCCTATTGTTTTGATTTTAGTGATAAGTGATACCAAGATTAAATTTCTGTTTGTTGTTTAGTCGCTAAGTTGTATCCAACTCTTTGCGACCCTGTGGACTGTAGCCCACTAGGCTCCTCTGTCCATGGGATTCTCCAGGCAACAATACTGGAGTGGGTTGCCATTCCCTTCTCCAGGGGATCTTCCCAACTTAGGGATCAAACCTGCGTCTCCTGCACTGGCAGGCAGATTCTTTATTGCTAGCCACCAGGGAAGCCCAAATTTCTGTTCAGTCTTGTATAATTACTCTAAGTATCACACCAGATGCTAATGACTGGAAGAACACCCAGGAATTACTTATCTTGTTAATAAAATCTGGAATGTTAGAACTGGAAGGAGTCTTAGAATTAATGTACTCGGCCTCCTTTTACTAATGAGCAGACAAGCTTCTAGAGACTGATGGCTGATTACTAACAAAGTCTGTGCTTTGGAACATCTGCTACCAGTGCTGCTTTCACTGTGCCATGCTCTTTCTCTCATAGATTGTTACATTGTCCACAATTCACTGTATGAAATGTTGCATCTTTGAAATTTCTCTGTCAACTCTGGGAAAGAATGGGGGTATGATATCAAAATCTAGTTTAATAAGTATTGGAGTGATTTATCAAGTCTGAATTTTGGCACTATGAGTTTTGTTAATTTCATCAAATATATAGATATAGACATGTAGATGTATCAACTTTACCCATATAATATACTCTTTTACTTTTCTAGAATGACATTTTATCTTCACTAATAAGGTGACAAATGTAGTTGAAATTTTTTAACTCCAGTCTGCTGTTTAGTCCTTCAAGATAAAGAATATAAATAAAGACAGCTTTCTAATTCCTGGTGGTTAAATCTCTGGATTTCAAAATTACTTATATAATTGCTTGCCAAAAATCAGGAATAAATCATGTTTTTCCTTTTTATTTTAAATAATTCTTTCATAATTTATGATGTAACAGTGACTTATAAAGTGTAGGTGATCAATAGCTTTAGTAATTTATATTAATTTGATACTTATTAAAATATGTAATAATTTGATACTAATTATATTAATTAATTTGATACTTTATATATTAAAATATGTAATATTATTTGCATATAGCATTTATGATTATATAACTATTGGTTAGTTATATTTATGGCCATATCATTATTGGTTAGTCATACTAATTGGTTAAATAGAACTACCCATCTTATAATTATTCCAGTTAAGTGGGAATTAATTGGAAAACAATACTATTAATAAGTATTATAGAAGCTTAATTCTTATAGCTTATTTGTGAAGTAGAAGATAGGAACGTATTAATAGGCATATATTAAATTATTTCTACAAATGTAGACTCCAAAGTTGGAAAAGGAAGTTACATGAAGAAAAGTAAGTTGCTTACAATTCTGTGATAGTTTGTCAGTATAGAATAGTCAGAGATACAATTCCAAGTTTTCCAAATATGGTCTTTATTATCCTTGTTAAATGTAGGGGGAGTTTTTGTATGAAACTGTGTAAATCCCAAACAAAGCATTTTCATTCAGTTTTGAAGAGAATTGTTAGGTATATGTATGTGAAGTTATTTTCTTATAAAAGCAGGTCCTTTTCCTAAATTTGTGCTAAAATAATTGACTCAATATACATTAAGTTTGATATGTGTATGAAATGGCCCAAAAATACTCTTTGGGGAGAAATCAGAGGCAGTGTAGAGAAGTTAAAGAGCCTTGGCTTTGATGCTGGGCAGATTGGGTTTCAATTCCATCTCTGTCGCTTACTAGCTATGTAACTTTGGTCAAGTTGCTTAATTTTTTTGAGCCTCTGATCTTTTCACCACTTGTTAAATATGGGATTTTGAAGTTGGTTTCAATGGATTTTCTTCTTGTAAATCTCATTTCATTAACAACTCCCCCCTGCACCTCCATTTGAGGACCTGAAATCTGCCTCACATAAATTAAAAAGTGAATAATTGTATTAATTATAAATAAACATCACACTGAGTTGAATGTAACTTATTGATCAAAATGTTAGTTCACTCATTCTAGTATTAATAGTGACAGTCAAAAAACCAGTCAAAAGCAGTTAAAAAACCAGTTTTTTAAAATTTCAATGGTCATGTTGTAACTTTATCTTTTTCAGGTGAAAAATGTTTATTTCAAAAATTTTATACCTTTTATGAATTCTCTTGGAATTGTAGCTTCTAATGGACTTCCAGAGGTAATCTGAAAGAAAACGTAATAAAAAGTTAATATGTTTTGGGACTTTGGGGAGGGAAGAAGAGTTGTCTAAATTTCATAAGGTTACTTTACTATATATTAAATATTTTTCACTCAAGGAAAGAATCTAAGTAGAATTATGGTGACTCAATTTTATATAGTAACAAAAAAACCCTTTGTAATATATGCTCAAACGTATATATATAAACAGCATTTTAACATTTGCACTAGACATTGATTTGTACTGAAAGTTTTCAAAAATCAAAATACAGGCTTTTGAACTTCTAAATGCCTTAAATATTTAAACTAAATTTCTGCAATCTAATTTATTCTGATTTGCTTTATTATGCTTCTTTAAACATAGAAGCCTTGATTAATGCCATCAACATATTGGCATTACTGAATTTTGGAACATCCTTTTGAGTATGTTTTTCTTGGCTGTACCATGCGGCTTGCAGGATCTTAGTTTCCCAACCAGGGATCAGATCTGGGCCCCAGTGGTGAAAGCACCAAGTCTTAACTACTGGACTGCCAGGGAATTTCCTCTTTTGGCTACTTAATTGGAAATAGCTTTGGTTGAAATGACTGTGATTATATTGTAGACATGTTTTAACTTAGTGGTTTGCCATCCATTTCTTTTCCCATTTTGCCTCAAATGTCTTGCTCTTCAGTGAGAACAGAACAGCTGAGAACTTTATGTGGTAACTTGTGGAGAAAAGGATGCCTAAATGATGAAGAGCAAGTTCTCAATGGTGAAGCAGTGTTTTAGACACACCTAGCATCAGTCACCAAGACCAAAAGGCATGAAATCAGAGAGCTAGATTGCTGATTCTGTGACCTGAGTTGGTAGCTAGTCCTTGAGTTAATTCAGCAGTTACTCAGTGAGTGCTTAACCTGTGCCAGGCATCGTGCTACATGTCGTCACTGTAGAGGTTTAACTCACAGTCATCGTCCTTATGATGCTAGTGAATGAGAGAGACATACAGGGAACTTTACTAATAGGAGTCTACAAGAGTTTAATAGATGTGTACACAGGGTGTGGTGACATCTCAGAGGAGGGCTACCTAATTCAAATTGGGCCAGGTAGATTTTGCACAAAATTCTTTGGAGGTGATGTGATTTCTGAGTGGAGTAAGATTTATGAGAAGTAGCATTTCCAGGAGTTGGGAATTATAGATTCCAGGGCACAATGATATGTGATAGTATCGTCTGTTCAATGAACTCCAACTACTCCTTAAAGTTGGGATACGGAGCTGCTGCTGCTGCTAAGTCGCTTCAGTCATGTCCGACTCTGTGCGACCTCATAGACGGCAGCCCACCAGGCTCCCCCGTCCCTGGGATTCTGGCCTGGGTTACAGAGCAGGGACTGGTAAGACATGGTACTAAAGAAGCAAGAAGGGGCTGGATGGTGTATTACTGAGTCCTGTTACTAACTTATATATCAAAAAATACAGTATTTACAACTCTAAAGAATCTTAGGCATTTGTAATTTTTTTCCCTTTGAAAGGATTACAAGGTTAGAAAATTCAAGGTAAACTGTACATTATGTAGCACTAATGGCTACTAGTCAATAACCTGTTGATATTTAGTACCTCGCTGAGACAGGGCAGGAACAATGATTAAACAAATAGAAATGCCTGCTTTGCCTAAAAAGCTTATGCAGGCAAGCACAAAGTTTACATTTAAATGAATTTCTTCCTACTACTCCTTTTAGAATGCAGTTTTAGCACTCTCAGATTAAAAAGTCACAGGAGAAGGCATGTTAAATAATTGTCTATCAGGCACTGGTTTTTATATTATGATTGGAAAATTATGAACCCAGGGCGGATAAAAGAATTATTGATTCTAGCATTTGGAAAAGTGTCTGAGATTGGAAATAAATTGTGCAAGTATGTTAAATAGAAAAAAAAAGTATGTTAATTAGGCTAATTAATTGAGATTATATGCCCAAGATATGTTACTAATGAAAGTGTGAGTAAACCAAAGGATTTAGAAAAGATAGGCAAGATTTGTTAGTGTTTGAAAAATTATTTTATATTGATAAGTGGAGTAGAAGATTAAAAGTGAAAGATGTATAGAATGGAGGATCTTGGCAATTAAGTGGTTACCGCACAGAGTTGGACACGACTGAAGCGACTTAGCAGCAACAGCAGCAGCATATCTATTTTTATCTACATTTCCATCTCAGTATTGTTTTGTAGCGTTGGTGATTCTTGTCTAGATAAAGTATGGGATATTTCCATAAAACAAGATTTAAAATTAGAGTTGAAAAAAGTGTGCAATTTTTGCACTAAAGTACTTCACTTTTAGTTATATGCCTTTGTTTCTATTGCATGTGAAGTCTATGTAATGTAGAACTAGGTGATATTATAGGTACAAAAATTGTTTAAATATGTATGCTGGGATATAATGGCATGAAAAGGATAATTATCAATATTTTTTGGTTTTTGAGGTGGAAAATCTCTCTAAACAATATGAAGAAATTTACCTTAAAAACAAAGATCTAGATGCAAGATTATTTCTGGATCATGATAAAACTCTTCAGGCTGATCCTACAGACAGGTATTTCACATGATATATTAGTATTTGTTGATATGCTGGTTCATTTTTTTAAAAACTTAATAATACCAAAGTATATTCTCTTGAATTGTTGTATAGAATCGTAAAATAGGAATGGTTAAGATAACTGCAGACAAACCTGTAAGATATTATGGGTTCCATTCTACATCATTGCAATAAAGCAAATACCAAAATAAAGCAAAGCACACAAATATTTTTAGTTTCCCAGTGCGTGTAAGAGTTACACTTACATTGTACTATGGTCTGTTAAATGTGCGATAGCATTATGTCCCAAAAAATGATTGTACATACCTTAATTTAAGAACACCGTATTGCTAAAAATGGTAACTATCATCTGACAATGCAGGATTACAAGCTTTCAGTGTTTTAAAAAACCAATTCTGTGAATCACAGTAAAGCGAAGTGCGGTAAAATGAGATATGCTTGTACAAAAATTTTGAATGATTGTATGATTATGTTGTTAAGCATGAAATCATTTAATATTAGCTAAAATATATATATGTATATATAATTTGGAAATTAAACACAGGTAAAATACTTCTAATTTTATTTAAGCCAAAGTAAATTTTGGAAGGCATAATGATTGAAAAACTTGAGCTTTGGTGTTTTTTAATACTGAACAACTTGACTAGTAATATCATCAACATCTAACGTTCTGGAGAAAACAAGCATCTAACTTTCACTTTCAGAAAAATTCTTAATGATTGCACGCCTGTTTGTCCATAAACCTAGTGGAAAGAAACCTAACTTTAAAAAGATGATGAAAAAAAGAGATTTTATTTGTGTAAGCAGCTTTTGGATCATCTATTTCCTTTAACTTCTGTTATTTACTTAACCATTTTGTATGATGTCATGAGGCAACAGAAAGTATTATACTGCTTTTTTGACTCATAAAGCCCAAGTTGTAAATTTTCAGTCTGAATTACTTTGTTTATCACTATTTAGTTTTGAAATGCAAAGAACACCACGAAAAAGTAACCCTGATGAAGAGGTGAATATGATTCTTCCACAGACTCCAGTTAGGTATGACTTTTCTTACTTTTGATTTTCATTATAATTATTTAATCAGTGCTTTATAGTGCTTCAGGTTTAATCATTTGTGAGGGAAAGACATTAAAAATGGTTCTAGTCCTTCTGGGATATATACAGAGCAAATGATAACACTTTTCTCTTTTTTATTTACTAAAATGGAACACATTCTCATTCTAGGTTATACTCCTTAAGGGCAGACAGACCTATGTCTAATAATCATATTGTTGGCAATTAGTAGTACATCTGGCACACAAAGAGCACTCAATATATACCTGTTACATGTATATACAAATATATAATGCAGATGTCTTTCTCTCTGGAATTATTATTTTTCACAGCATCACGTTCTTCCCTTCATAGTGTGTATCACAATTTATAATTATGAATTCATCTGTGTATTTACTTGTTTCTGTCAATACCCATAATAACCTTTAAGTTTATACTGCGATGGAGCATGACTTTTTTGTTCACCATTAAATTAAATAATTAGGACCTAAGATAATACTTGATACATAGTTACCAATCATTAATTTTTTCAAATGACTACATACACGTATACAAATGCATTCTTGTTTGAATACAGTAATAGACTTAGACTTGGCACAGAAGGGACTTTATGAAGTGATGTTTAAACTGAATTTTGAAATGTGTAAGTTTGTGTCACAGAAGACCAACAGCATGTGCAGAGGAATGGACATATGAAACAGCCCAATGTGTCAGGGGAGCTGTAAGCAGCTTTGTACTGACGGACTAAATGGGAAGATGAAATGGCAGAAGAGGAGGTTGGGGACTAGTCATGAAGGGCCTTATTATTATTCCATGCTCAGAAGTTTGGACTTCAGCTTGTGCAGGATATAGTCTGTTGCTATACATGGATTAAGCAGGGGTAGGATAAAGTCAGACTTGGTTTTTGAAAATTTACGTGATAGTCACCTGTGAAGAGAGGGACTGAGGAGGGTGTGGTGAGAAATAGACCTATCAATCTGTCACAGTGGTTCTTAACCATGGATGCAAATTAGATACCCTGAGGAGCTTTTTTCCCCCCAAAGTACATATGCCTTGATCCTGCTGCCATAGACATAGTGAGTCGAAATCCCTGTCAAAATCCTGCATTGCAGTAATTCACTTGAGAGATGCTGAAGATCTAAACCAAAAGATAGGTAGTGGGAATGAAAGAGCAAGAAGAGATTTGATAAATAGTTGATGAATTCAAATTTAGAATATTATTCTTAAGGAATTTATGGGACATGAAGAAGATAATGTAATAAGTAGTAGGACATAAGGATCTTACATAATAGATTGGGGAATCATCAGGAAGAGTTAAAACCAGAAAAACAGATGAGGTTTTCTGAAGTGAGGGTTATAATGACACGGATGGATGACTAAGGACTGAATGCTAAGAGTGCTAGAATTTAAGGACTAGATAGAAGTTAGATTAGAAAGAATGAGGTGTGACTGGGGAGGCCAGAGAGTGGAGCCAAGGAAGCCAAGGCAGTTTCAGAAAAGAGCATGTTTAAGAGTGTGAGATGTCTCAAGAAAATCAAGTATCAGACCGAATAAGAAAGATCTTTTGGTTTTAGCAGTCGGTCATTTATGACTTTAGTCACTGTGGCTTAAGGAATTAGTACAACATGTCATAGAAGCGTTATATTTAAAAGTCGTGGAATTGTAGCTATCAGTTTCGAGAGGCTTGGCTGAGAACCAAACATGGATTATTAAATAATATTTAAGGAACCTTTTGGCCATAAACATTCTACAGCATTCTACAGTGCATACAGAGTAGCAATGTACTTCTACTCCAAAATTGGATTATTAATATTTACCATGTACCCCCCAATACACACAAAATTATAAGAGATTGACTTACATTTACGTTTTAGTAATGATGACTTCTAAAATCATGTATGCCTTCATCTTGAAGATCTCTGTAAAAGAGAGTCACTTGGTTCTTTACTTGAGTTATTAAATATCTTAGTCTTGATTTGACTAGTTTTAATATTTAATTGTAATAATGTTTTGCTTAAAATATTACTATTTTGATGCCCTTTTGTCCTTAAAACAATGTCATTACTTTTATCAATTGTTTTATTGATATATAGTTTTATTAGTAAATAAGCATATGTTTTTTAATTATAAACATATTATGAACATATCAGTTCTTAAAGATCTAACTAAAATGTTAATTCCTTATAAACAACAGTACACTAAGGGATTTGTAAAGTCTTATTTCAGAGAACTTAAAGATTAACAAGAGACAGTGAGATTGAAGATAAGCGTAACTTATGACATAGATACACTTCATTTGTTCTCTTTGTTACTTCATTTCTTAACATTTCTTCATATTTTTTTCTAGAACTGTTATGAATACTATCCAACAATTAATGATGATCTTAAATTCAGCAAGTGATCAACCATCGGAAAATCTGATTTCCTATTTTAATGTAAGCCGTATGTGAAACACTTTATTATGATATCTTGGCAAACAAATTTGAAATTAGAAGTTAAAATACTGTTTTTTTAAACACCCATTTCCCAATAAGTTGTCTATTATCTTATTTCTTGCTTTCCTTTTTAACTCTCCAAATTAGGTATTAGTAGTAGTATTGTTTTATTTGGACAGTGTTATTTTCAGATTTTCTCATGTGCACTGTTTGTCTTGCTCACCATTCTTTCTTGCAGCTTAGACCTCTCTTCCATTTTTATTTTCTTCTTTCTTCAGATACATCATTTTTTTTTTAATTGGAGGATAATTGCTTTACAATGTTATGTTGATTTCTGCCGATCAACAGTGTGAGTCAGTCATAACTATATGTGTATCACCTCCCTCTTGAGCTTCCATGCCCCCATACATCTTTTAATAATTCCTTTAGTGAGAGTTAGTTTGATATGAGTTTACAAGCTTTGTGTTTTATTTCTTGTCTTAAAATATCTTTATCTTAATTTTTGTGAGGCGGTTTACCTGGATCATCTATTTTAGGTTGACCTTTACTTTCCCTTAGTAGTTTGAAGGTATTTACTACTTCCTGACTCTCATTGTTGCTAGTAAGAAGTTTTCTGTCAATTCAAATGTTGTTTCTTTACAGTTAATCTGTCTTTTCCCTCTGGCTGCTGTTAAGATACTTTCTTTGAATGTGACATTAGATAGGATTTAATATTTGTCATATCTCTGCAGTCTTTTTTGTTTAGCCCATTTTCATTTATTTTTACTGTATGGCCCTGTGTGCATTACAGTATATACTCCTGATAGACCCTAAGTTTGATATCTGAAAGGCACCTGCTACCCTCCCTCCCCTTAAAAAAAGGGAGTGAGAAAGAAAGAGAATGAAAGCTAGTGTCTGTATTGCATGCTTGTTCCTTTCCTCCTTTAAAATTAGATGAGGCTTGGGGCTGACTGAAAGGCTCCTCTGTGGAAGCTGGATGAGGCTTGAAGACTTATTAAAGTTTGGCTTATCCAGTAACTGTGTGCTTTGTTTGGTTAACATTCTGTTTAATATCATAAGCTGCCTGTGGTTTTGTCGTTGTCTTCTTGCTTATATTCCCCCCCCAGGGATTAACAAAGTATTTTTCTGTCATCATATTCATAACTGTGTTGGCTCAGAACTGATTTTCTTTGTCCAATTTGCATAAAGTTGTTTTTATTTCTGGGTAATTTGTAGCACAAGAATAGTTCCCAAACATAGGTACTCAGTTACTTAGAACTTTTAGAAGGGATAATGATATAAGTAAAAAGAACGATAATCTCTGTTTCCTTAAATATTGTTTTTGGTATTTCCTCCAACATTTAAAGTATGTAGGACCTCTTTTTTATTTTAAACTATTTCTATTGAGCAGAAAATTCTGTCTCAGAGATATTTTCCAGAACTTAGTTTAAAGTTTAACATTAAATGGAGTGCAACAGTTGGAGTGCCAAGTTTTGCGTGTACTACAAATTGCCTGTCTCAGAGGGGGCATATCTTGAAAATCATTAAGTTTTTCTCTGAATTTGTTTCTTGGTTTCTTCATTTTAAAAATCAGTGCCATTTTTCCTTCCTTGTATAAGTAAAATATTAGAAGCTATAGACATTTTTTCTTACCAATTTTATTGAGATATGACTGACATATTGCTCTGTATAAGTTTACGCATACAGCATAGTGATTTGACTTGCATACATCATGAAATGATGACCTCAATAAGTTTAGTTAACATCCATCATCTCATTTGGATACAGAATAAAAGAAACTGAATAAAATTCTTTTCCTTGTAAAGAGAACTCTTTACAAGGATTTACTGTCTTAACAACTTTCATGTATAACATACAGCAGTGTTAATTATATTTATCATATTGTGTGTTACATCCCTTGTGCTTATTTATCTTATAACTGGAAGTTTGTACCTTTTGTCTGCCTTCATCCAGTTCCCCCTCCCACCATCCCCTGCCTCTAGTAGCTACAAATGTGATCTTTTTTCTATGAGTTTGTTTGTCTTTTGAAGTGTAATTGACCTACAAGACTTGGTTAGTTTCTGGCACATAGTATAGTGATTCAGTATTGCTGTACATCTCAAAATGATCACCACAGTAAATCTAGTTACTTTTTGTCTCCATACAAAGGTATTACATAATTATTGGCTGTATACCGCACACTGTACATTTCATACCCATAACTCATGTATTTTGTAACTCGAAGTTTGTGCCTCTTAATCTTCCTCACGTGTTTCTCTCTTTACCCACGCCCTCCCTTCTGTTTGTTCTCTATGTCTATGATTGTTTTTGTTTTGTTACATTTGTTCATTTGTTTTGTTTTTTAGATTTCATATATAAGTGAAATCATATAATATTTGCTTTCTTTGTCTGATCCACTTCATTTAGCGTAATATTCTCTACATCCATACTTGTTGTCACAAATGACAAGATTTCTTTTTTCTCTATGGCCAAATAATATCCCCTCATAGGGAATGGGTCATTCCTCATAGCTCAGTCGGTAAAGAATCTGCCTGCAATATAGGAGACCTGGGTTTGATTCCTGGGTCAGGAAGATCCCCTGCAGAAGGAAATGGCAACCCACTCTAGTATTCTTGCATGGAGAATCCCATGGACAGAAGAACCTGGCAGGCTACAGTCCATGGGGTTGCAAGAGTTGGACACAACTTAGGGACTAAACTACCACCAAATAATATTCCATTGTGTGTGTGTGTGTGTGTATATATATATATATACACACATATATATACACATACATACATACTTATATGTGCTGTCCTATTCTTAGTTGCTCAGTCATGTCTGACTCTTTGTGACCCCATGGATATAGCCCACCAGACTCCTCTGTCCAAGGGGATTCTCCAGCAGGCAGATTCTTTACAATCTGAGCCACCAGGGAAGTCCAAGAATACTGAAATGGGTAGCCTGTCCCTTCTCCAGGGGATCTTCCCCATCCATAAATTGAACCAGGGTCTCCTGTATTACAGGTGGGTTCTTTTACCAGCCGAACTACCAGGGAAGCCCATACACCTGTATCAGTTCAGTTCAGTTCAGTTCAGTTGCTCAATTGTGTCTGACACTTTGCAACCCCATGGACTGCAGCATGCCAGGCTTCATTGTCCATCACCAACTCCCAGAGCTTACTCAAACTCACGTCCATCAAGTCAGTGATGCCATCCAACCATCTCATCCTCTGTCACCCCCTTCTCCTGCCTTCAATCTTTCCCAGCATCAGGGTCTTTCCATTGAGTCAGTTCTTCACATCAGGTGGCCAAAGTATTGGAGTTCAGCTTCAGCATCAGCCCTTCCAATGAATATTCAGGACTGATTTCCTTTAGGATAGACTGCTTGGATCTCCTTGCAATCCACGGGACTCTCAAGAGTCTTCTCCAACAGCACAGTTTAAAAGCGTCAATTCTTTGGTGCTCAGCTTTCTTTATAGTCCAACTCTCACATCCATGCATGACTACTGGAAAAACCATATTTTTGACTAGATGGACCTTTGTTGGCGAAGTAATATCTCTGCCTTTTTTTTTTAATTTTATTTTATTTTTAAACTTTACATAATTGTATTAGTTTTGCCAAATATCAAAATGACTCCACCACAGGTATACATGTGTTCCCCATCCTGAACCCTCCTCCCTCCTCCCTCCCCATACCATCCCTCTGGGTCGTCCCAAGCTGTCTAGGTTGGTCATAACTTTTCTTCCAAGGAACAAGTGTCTTTTAATTTCATGGCTGTAGTCACCATCTGCAGTGATTTTGGAGCCCCCAAAAATAAAGTCTGCCACCGTTTCTTCTGTTTCCCCATCTATTTCCCATGAAGTGAGGGACCAGATGCCATGATCTTAGTTTTCTGAATGTTGTTTTAAGCCAACTTTTTCACTCTCCTCTTTCACTTTCATCAAGAGTCTCTTTCTTTGCTTTCTGTCATAAGGGTGGTGTCATCTGCATATCTGAGGTTATTGATATTTCTTCCGGCAATCTTGATTCCAGCTTGTGCTTCTTCCAGCCGAGTGTTTCTCATGATGTACTCTGCATATAAGTTAAATAACCAGGGTGACAATATACAGCCTTGATGGACTCCTTTCCCTATTTGGAATACCTGTATACCACATTTTTATCTATTCATCTATTGATGGGCACCTAGGTTGCTTTCATTCTTGGTTATTGTAAATAATGCTTCAGTGAACATAAGGGTGCATAATATTTTTTCAAATTAGTGTTTTCATTTTCTTCATATAAATACCCAGAAGTGAAGTTGCTGGATTTTATGGTATTTCTGTTTTTAATTTTTTGAAGAGTCTCCAAATCGTTTTCTATAGTGGTTGCACCAATTTAGATTCCCACCAGTAGTGTACAAGGGTTACCTTTTCTTTACATCCTCACCAACACTTAATTATTTGTTCTCTTTTCGATAATAACCATTAGACAGGTGTGAGGCGATATCTCATTATGGTTTTGATTTGCATTTCTCTGATGATTAGCCATTTCTCTTTGAGACCCCATGGACTGTAGCCCTCCAGGCTCCTGTGTCCATGATATTCTCCAGGTACAAATACTGGAGTGGGTTACCATGCCCTCCTCCAGGGAATGATTAGAGTTGTTAAGCATATTCTCTTGTGATTGTTGGCCATTTGTATGTCTTCTTTGGAAAGATGTGTATTCAGTTCTCTGCCTCTTTTTTAATCAGCTAGTTTTTTGTTTTGTTTGTTTGATATTGAGTTGTATGAGTTCTTTGTATGTTTGGCTATTAACCCTTTATCAGATATATCATTTGCAAATATCTTCTCTTATCCTGTAGGTGGCCTTTTCTTTTTGTTGATATTTCCTTTACTTTGCAGAAGCTTTTTGCTTTGAAATAGTTCCACTTGTTTATTTTGCTTTTGTTACCTTTTTTTTGGGGAGTCAATACCAAAATATCTCCAAGACTAATGACAGGGAGTTTGCCATCCATGTGTTCTTCCAAGAGTTTCATGGTTTCAGGTCTTATGTTCAAGTCTTTAATCCATTTTGTGTTAATTTTTGTGTGTAGAGTAAGATAGTGGAATTTCAGTTTTTTGAAACTGGTTTTCCAGTTTTAGCAGCACAGTTATTAAAGAAATTGTCCCATTCCTTACTTTATATTTTGTATTATTGAGTCTTTTGTGGTAATTAATTGATCATATGCATAGGTTTATTTTGGAGCTCTATTCTGTTCCACTGATCTATGTTTTTATGCCAAAGCAAACTGTTTTGATTACTCTAGCTTTGCAGTATAGTTTGATGCCTCCAGCTTTGTTCTTCTTTCTCAAGATTGCTTTGACTGTTTGGGGCCTTCTGTGGTTCTACATACAGCTGCTCTACTCTGTTAAATACCTTGAAATTTTGACAGGAATTTTTTGAATCTGTAGATTGCTTTGAGTAGTGTTAATATTTTAACAATATTAATTTCCTTGAGCATGCAGTACTTTCATTTGTGTCTTTTATGATGAGCTGTTTTTCTTTGGTATCAGTTGTAAAATCTATGAGGCTGTTTTTTGATGGCTAAGGGAAGGGCTAACAAATCTTTCCTAACTTGCCAGCAGAAAATTTAGATAATAGGGGTTTTTTAGTTGTAGTCTAGTAGTTTCTGGTCCCTATCATCCCAGAATGGAATGCTTAATATTTCTCATATTTTCAGTAGTTGTATTTACTTATTTATTGTGAAGTGTTTTCACAATATAAAAATTGAAAGTAATAAGTCATGCTGTTATAGAACAGAAGGTGTTAATTCTCTGGTTAGACAGTATCCTCTATCTTAATTTCTATTTTTCCATCTTAAAGAATTGTACAGTGAATCCAAAGGACAGTATCCTGAAAAGAGTGAAGGATATTGGGGACGTCTTTAAAGAGAAATTTGCTAAAGCTGTGGGACAAGGATGTATGGAAATTGGATCACAGGTAACTTCAACTCATTTTGATGAGTACCACTGTATAGTAAATAATTTCAAATGCAATATCTGTCCAAGTTGTGTAAATGCTATCTAATAGTATAAAATTTTGGCAGCTACCAAATCCTAGTCGGCTGTGTATGATGCTATTTGGAAAAAACTTGATGGGCTAGCTCTCCTTACTCTATACAGAAACCAAAAGGAAACATGCAGAAAATTTTGGAAAACTTATGTAAATTTTAGAAAGTACAAGTAAAAAAAAATCAAAATCTTGTTGATATTAAGTTTTTGGTGTATATTCTTTAACTTTTGCACGTATGGAATATTATGTATGCACATACTTATATGAATGGAATATTATACATGCCATTTATTAGTGGTATTATTGAATGATGTTACTTTTACTATTGCTGTTATTATTTCAGAAAATCTAAAACTAATATTTGGCAAGAGAATGGGCTCTGGATCCAAGCCCTGGTTTCATATCTGGCTCTTTCATATATGAGCTGTCAGGTTTCTATATTTGCTTTACTTTGTGGCATTACTGAGGTAATATATAAAATATATTTGAAAACTGTAATCTACTATACACATTTGCTTTAGTGTAGTGAGGTTATATTTTGATACCATCTGTATTTTAAACAATTATATTTAAAAGTTCTTTTGGTCATAATTTGGAATGAAGGATTAAGGTGTATATTTGTGTGTATTTAAAATTGGACTGTTTTTTAAACTAATGGAAACTAGTTATTTGATTAAAACTTTTTGCTGATAAGATCCTTTAGATCGGATTTTTGCCTTTGCCAGCTTTATGGAAAGGTACTATTCTCTTAATCCTGGAGAGCTATCTTAAATACATGTCACAGGAGTGTTATATTCATGTGTAAAATGGTTAGAACAGTACCAGGTTCCCCATTGGCTCAGATGGTAAAGAATCAGTGTGCAATACAATGGACCCAGGTTCAGTCCCTGGCTTGGGAAGATCCCCTGGAGAAGTGAATGGCTACCTGCTCCAGTATTCTGGCCTGGAGAATCCCCTGGACAGAGGAACCTGGTGGGCTACAGTCCATGGGGTGGTAAAGAGTTGGACACGACTGAGCAACTAACACTAACATATAATATATTCTTAGTACATATATATCTGTTATGATGTAGACTGAAGTAGGAATGTAGGAAAACCATATACTGGACCCCTCCTCTTAAAAACTTATCGGGAATGTGAAAACCATCATTTTATATGGGGTCGCAGAGAGTCGGACTCAACTGAGTGACCAACGCTTTCAGTTTCCTCAGTTTTAGACAAGCTAGCTTTTGTGCTCTCTTGGTAGCCATATTTCTGAGAAGGGTCAGAGATGTGTCTCAGGGCAAAACTTTTTAAAAATTAGTAATTGTTATGTTTTCTAAAATAGTGGGATCTGATTTTTTGTTTGTTTGTTTGTAGCGATACAAACTTGGAGTCCGATTGTATTACCGAGTAATGGAATCCATGCTTAAATCAGTAAGTTTAAAAGAATATAATAGAAAAAAAAATTCATTGCTAATGCAAAGAAGGCTTCAGTTAATTTTTTAAATCTGTTTTAGGAAGAAGAACGATTATCCATTCAAAATTTTAGGTAAATTTTTGTTTTAGTAAAACAATTTCTTTTTTTTTTTTTTTATAAAAGTAAATGTTACAAAAATCATTCTTTTTTTCCTTTAGCAAACTCCTGAATGACAACATCTTTCATATGTCTTTGTTGGCATGCGCTCTTGAGGTTGTAATGGCTACCTATAGCAGTAAGTTAAATTTTAGTAAATAAACATTCTAGTTCAATTTAAAGTTTAAAAAAACTTATCTGAGGTGTTATGTGGGTTTTTTTAGGGGGGTCGGAGATGGAGAAGTTAAGGAGAAGAAATGCATATTTTAGATCATTATATACGAAAGAATGTAATTGGTCACCTTAGAACGGCTTGTGAACTTGGATTGTTTCAAATCATCTTGGAAATACTTTCACAAGGTCTCTATTTTGGTCTATACTGAATCCAGGAAATGTACCTATTAACCCCCTTTAAAGACTTAGGAGATTGTAAAATCCCTGAGAAGTACCATTGAGCAGCTTCCACTGATAAGGAAGCACTGCCACATATATATATTCAGTGGTTATGAGACCAAAGGTTGGAACTGAAATCTGCCAGATAAATGGAACAGAGGCACCAATAGGGGTTTTTTAAAATACGATTTTCAACATGTATCATTACTTTGCAAATAATCTTGCGACTGTCAAAAAAGTTTTGTTTGTAAAAAACAAAAGAAAAAAAATTGTCTAAGGATAAAAATATATTACATAACTAATATAACCAAGAAATACACAATTGAAACAGATTTTTCTAACCAAATTATCAAAATCTAAACAATCACTTCCCCTCTTAATCAATGATTAATGAGACAGTTAAAATGGATATGCCAGTGCATTACTGGTTGGATGTTAAACCTGTCCCTGATACAAGTGTAGAATATTTAAACCTTTGAAAATTTGGTATAAGCTATGAGCCTTCTGTCTAAAAGAGACATACATGCATATGCCCTCAGACTTGGGAAGCCTATTTCCTAGGAGTCTGTGGACCCCAGAATAAAAAATTCTGTTTTAAGTAAATTTTTTTTGTTTAGCCTTTCTACTGTGTTTTAATTTTTTGTTTAATAAAACCTTTGAACTGAAAAATAATGTAATTCAAGACTTTCTGTTTCATTCCTAAGTTATTTTTCTTTCATTTTTAGGAAGTATGTCTCAGAGCCTGGATACTGGAACAGATCTATCCTTCCCATGGATTCTGAATGTATTTAACTTAAAAGCTTTTGATTTTTACAAAGTGATTGAAAGTTTCATCAAAGCAGAAGCCAACCTGACCAGAGAAATGATTAAACATTTAGAACGATGTGAACATCGAATCATGGAGTCCCTTGCCTGGCTCTCAGTAAGTAACTAGTTAAAGATATTCATATGCATATGGATAACAGTTATCTGTTAGTGAGATATATTTGTTAAAATTTACCTCGAGCAAATATGCGATTTAATGAATAATATGATTTCCAAGTAGAGCCCAAGAATCAAGTGGAATATTATCAATAGAATGGTGTCTTTGAGCTCTCCAGACTATCTCATATAGGAATTTATTATGAATTGCTTTTCTTTTTTTTGAATTGCTTTTCTTAAAGCTTGGCACTTCAAAACAAAGCAGAATTCTGTAAAGTATTTGGGAACTTTATTTAAAGTAGGAGTGTCATGTTTGAAAATTTAAGTGTCTGGTCTTAAATTTCAACAGAATAATTAAAAAAAAAATTGACAGGCTATTGAGATGATTTAAAAGAACAGATTTTTATTTCAATTTAATTTGCTTTTTTTTTGGTCCCATCGTTAAAGATAATCTAAAATCTACACTGGTGTAGTTATTGCTTATAGCATTGTATGGACAAAAAGAATATTCTAGGTAGTCTGTTTATAGCATATAAGCTATTGATAAAGCTTTATTTAAATAAAGGTTATATCTCCTATATAGTAATAATAAAACATTTATATGAAGTTCTTCTGTTATGCTCTTTAAATCTTCATAGTTGGGCAATACTTTGTTAATCATCAGGTTTGTAGATTGATATACGGTTGGTTTCTTTTGAAACTGTTGCATGCTAAGCTTACATCTTTTCATTTATTTCAGCATATAGAAATGACAGTGAAAAAATTAAGGCCTTAGTTATATTAGAATCTTAATCTTCATGTAAATGTAGTTTTAAATTTTTTTATATTTTAAAAATGTAATGGCTAAGAGATAACTTGTTTCTTCGTGCTTTTCTTGTATTGCTGTATAGACAGAGTGGATAGAAAAGGAGAGAAGTAGGGGAAGTTGATAGACATTGTATTGCTATGATTGAATTGGCTAAGTCTTTTATACAAAAGCTTCTGCTTTGTTAAAAAAAAAAAAAAGGAGTACTTAGGAGAAAACTCTCAGAATCTGGGGGTTCAATGAAAGTAGCAAAAATAAATACATAGATCAATAAACAAAATAAATAGAGTACTTTTCAGAGGATGCCATGCCCGCTTTTCCTAGAAATTGAAATCAAGACATGACTGTATCATCTGAAAGTGACTATTCTTATTTCTTTTAGAGGACTTTATTTCTATCGATACACATCTGCTATATGCCAAGCATTGAGGTAGATATTGTGAGGATATATAAAAGACATGAGCTCTGAAAATTATGGAGGAAGTAGTAGAAATTTACTGTTGAAAATTGCTTGTGTTCAAGCCTGTTTAGTTCAGTTACTGGTATTCTAGGATTCTAAACAATATTCTTTTATTTTTGAGAATTTTTGGAGGAAAAGTAACATGTACAAAGTCTGGTCAAGGGTACAGTTTTTTAATAATAGAGTAGTGTGGACTTCATAAGCCTCTGAATTTAAATTCTAACTTTGCTATTTCTAGGGGATGAGATTATAGGCTACTTTTGGTTGAATTTTCAAAAAATCAATACAGACTGCTGTTTTAATCATAAACAGAACAGAGTGGTGGTGGGTAACTATGAACATAAGTCATGCCACACAACATAATATGTGAGTCTTTCCTGTGAGAATAATTTAACATTTTAGAGAGTAGGCATACTATAGATAAATTTGAGCTTTCACAGACTGTAGGATTTTTTTCTTTATTGAAGTATAACGTATATACAGAAAAGCATATATCACAAGTTGTAGTACAAAGGATTTTTTACAAATAGAATGTACCCACGTTACTAAATATATAGATCAAGAATCAGAGCAATTGAGCACACCTATGATACCAAAATCCAGATCAAGAATCAGAGCAAACCTGCTTGGTTTTTTGATTCTGTATTACAGTCAGAATCTCTCCTTGAACTGAAGATATTTATGAGAACATACTCACAGGGAAACATCAAGTGAGATACTACTTACTTTATTCATTGGTAATTTAATGAAAGAAAGAACATATTGTATTTTTTTTTTTTTTTTTTTACTTTACAATATTGTATTGGTTTTGCCATACATCAACATGAATCCACCATGGGTGTACATGTGTTCCCAATCCTGAACTCCCCTCCCCCTCCCACCTCCCTCCCTGTACCATCCCTCTGGGTCATCCCAGTGGACCAGCCCCAAGCTTCCTGTATCCTACATCAAACATGGACTGGCAATTCGTTTCTTATATGATATTATACATGTTTTAATGCCATTCTCCCAAATCCTCCCCCGACTCCCTCTCCCACAGAGTCCAAAAGACCGTTCTGTACATCTGTGTCTCTTTTGCTGTCTCGCTTACAGGGTTATCGTTACCATCTTTCTAAATTCCATATATACGCGTTAGTATACTGTATTGGTGTTTTTCTTTCTGGCTTACTTCACTCTGTATAATCGGCTCCAGTTTCATCCACCTCATTAGGACTGATTCAAATGTATTCTTTTTAATGGCTGAGTAATACTCCATTGTGTATATGTACCACAGCTTTCTTATCCATTCATCTGCTGATGGACATCTAGGTTGCTTCCATGTCCTGGCTATTATAAACAGTGCTGTGATGAACACTGGGGTACACGTGTCTCTTTCAATTCCGGTTTCCTCGGTGTGTATGCCCAGCAGTGGGATTGCTGGGTCATATGGCAGTTCTGTTTCCAGTTTTTTAAGGAATCTCCACACTGTTCTCCATAGTGGCTGTACTAGTTTGCATTCCCACCGACAGTGTAAGAGGGTTCCCTTTTCTCCACATCCTCTCCAGCATTTATTGCTTGTAGACTTTTGGATCGCAGCCATTCTGACTGGTGTGAAATGGTACCCCATTGTGGTTTTGATTTGCATTTCTGTGATAATGAGTGATGTTGAGCATCTTTTATGTGTTTATTAGTCATCTGTATGTCTTCTTTGGAGAAATGTCTATTTAGTTCTTTGGCCCATTTTTTGATTGGGTCATTTATTTTTCTGGAATTGAGCTGCAGGAGTTGTATTTTGAATGGGGAAAGGGTTGAGTACCTTTACTGCACAGTCTTGAGAAATACTAAATCAAGAACAGAATAACTTTAAGAAGGCATAAGCACACTTCTGTTTTTTTTTAATCCCAGAGAGATTAACAGGTGATATATGAATATAAAATGCTAAACAATCTATTGAAAAACCTAGTGAAATCTTGTCCTCTGGAAATCTGGAAGATTAGTTGTGGTTTAAAATGAACCATGCCTAAGGATTGGACCAAAAGACTTACAGACGTTTAGGCCTCTTAAATCTGTTAAGCAGTTTATCATGCCAGTAGATGATGAGGTGAGATTTGGATATTTTACTTTCAATATATTCAGACTGTGTTGGATTTTTTTTCAGTAAAATCTTTGTCAACCAAAATAGACCAGGTAGTTTATTCTCTAAATGGTCTTTTTTGTGGACTTCTGTGGATTTTTCCTCTTGATCTACCCACTTCTGTGGCTACCTTAATACTGTTTCTCTCACAGCCACCAGAGAAATTTTTTTATAAATGCAGAACAACTCTCATGATGCTAATTCCTCAGATGAAGAATCTTTTGTAGGGGACCTGTGCCTCTGGTAATATGGAGGGAGACCATACCATATGACTCCTCACAAAAAAATACAACTATAAAACCTGTACACACTCAGTTGTGCCTGACTCTTTGAGACCCCATGGACTGTAGCCTACCAGGCTCCTCTGTCCATTAGATTTTCCAGACAAAAATACTGGAGTGGGTTGCCATTTTCTTCTTCAGGGGATCTTCCTGACCCAGGGTTCAAACCCACAGCTTCTGTGTCTCCTGATTTGCAGGCCGATTCTCTTCCACTGAGCTACCAAAGGAATTACCTGAAGTCACTGACCTTTTAGAGCAAACAGCCTAGTTAAGAAATGGAGTAGGGGTGCTGTGGGCCTGGGTAGGAAGCTTTTAGCCTGGGGCTGGGAGGTATAGGGGGAAACAAAATGGCTGCCTGAGGAGGCCTTACAAATAGCTGTGAAAGAAGAGAGGCAAAGCAAAGGAGAAAAGGAAAGATTTATCCATTTGAATGCAGAGTTCCAAAGAATAGCAAGGAGAGATAAGAAAGCCTTCCGCAGCGATCAGTGCAAAGAAATAGAGGAAAACAACAGAATGGGAAAGACTAGAGATCTCTTCAAGAAAATTAGAGATACCAAGGGAACATTTCATGCAAAGATGGGCTCAATAAAGGACAGAAATGGTAGGGACCTAATAGAAGCAGAAGTTATTAAGAAGAGGTGGCAAGAATACACAGAAGAACTGTACAAAAAAGATCTTCACGACCCAGATAATCACAAAGATGTGATCACTCACACTTAGCTAGAGCCGGACATCCTGGAATGTGAAACCAGGTGGGCCTTAGGAAACATCACTATGAACAAAGCTAGTGGAAGTGATGGAATTCCAGTTAAGCTATTTCAAATCCTAAAAGATGATGCTGTGAAAGTGCTGCACGCAATATGTCAGCAAATTTGGAAAACTCAGCAGTGGCCATAGGACTAGAAAAGGTCAGTTTTCATTCCAATCCCAGAGAAAGGCAATGCCAAAGAATGCTCAAACTACCGCACAATTGCACTCACCTCACATGCTGGTAAAGTAATGCTCAAAATTCTCCAAGCCAGGCTTCAGCAATAAGTGACCTGTGAACTTCCAGATGTTCAAGCTGGTTTTAGAAAAGGCAGAGGAACCAGAGATCAAATTGCCAACATCTGCTGGATCATTGAAAAAGCAAGAGAGTTCCAGAAAAACATCTATTTCTGCTTCATTGACTATGCCAAAGCCTTTGACTGTGTGGATCACAACAAACTGTGGAAAATTCTGAAAGAGATGGGAATACCAGACCACCTGACCTGCCTCTTGAGAAACCTGTAAGCAGGTCAGGAAGCAACAGTTAGAACTGGACATGGAACAACAGACTGGTTCCAAATAGGAAAAGGAGTACATCAAGGCTGTATATTGTCACCCTGCTTATTTAACTGATATGCAGAGTACATCATGAAAAATGCTAAGCTGGAGGAAGCACAAGCTGGAATCAAGATTGCCAGGAGGAATATCAATAACCTCAGATATGCAGATGATACCACTCTTATGGCAGAAAGTGAAGAAGAACTAAATAGCCTCTTGATGAAAGTGAAAGACGAGAGTGAAAAAGTTGCCTTAAAGCTCAACATTCAGAAAACTAAGATCATGGCATCCGGTCCCATCACTTCATGGCAAATAGATGGGGAAACAGTGGCTGACTTTATTTTTCTTGGCTCCAAAATCACTGCGGATGGTGATTGCAGCCATGAAATTAAAAGACGCTTACTCCTTGGAAGAAAAGTTAAGACCAACCTAGCCAGCATATTAAAAAGCAGAGACATTACTTTGCCAACAAAAGTCTGTCTAGTCAAGGCTATGGTTTTTCCAGGGGTCATGTATGGATGTGAGAGTCGGACTATAAAGAAAGCTGAGCACTGAAGAATTGATGCTTTTGAACTGTGGTGTTGGAGAAGACTCTTGAGAGTCCCTTGGATTGCAAGGAGATCCAACCAGTCCATTCTAAAGGAGATCAGTCCTGGGTGTTCATTTGAGGGACTGATGCTGAAGCTCCAATACTTTGGCCACCTGATGCGAAGAGCTGACTCATTTGAAAAGACCTTGATGCTGGGAAAGATTGAGGGCAGGAGGAGACGATAGAGGATAAGATGGTTGGATGGCAGCACCGACACAATGGACATAGGTTTGGGTGAACTCCGGGAGTTGGTGATGGACAGGGAGGCCTGGCATGCTGTGGTTCATGGGGTCACAAAGAGTCGGAAAGGACTGAGTGACTGAACTGAACTTAACTGAGTGCCAGTGGGAAAATCTCAGGCTTTTTGACTAGGGAAACCGGAAAATTGAAACAACCATGGACTGTTGGCTGCCAGGCTCCCCTGTCCATGGAATTCTCCCCGCAAAGTTACTGGTGTGGGTTGCCATTCCTTTCTCTGGGGGATCTTCCTGACCCAGACATTGAACCCAGCTCTCCTGAATTGCAGGCAGATTCTTTACTGACTGAGCAACCAGGAAGCCTGTCTCAAAGTGGCTTTAGTGAAAGGCAAAAGATGTGACTTGAAACAGAAGCTGCTGGTGAATAAACAGTTTACAGCTCAAGTTCAGTAAAAATAATCACCTGCTTTAAGACAAAGAAACAAAATATACTCATTTGAGAGAAATAGCAGAATCCAGAATCTTTACAACTTAAACATTTACAGTGTTCAGGATACAGTTCTATAATTACTCAGCATACAAAGAGGGTCAAAGGAATCAAATGTATGTTTTTAGTGTGGGAATTTTAAGTAATTTGATACCTGCAAGGCTCTCTTTTAGAAGCTTTGTCTCTTCCTTTTTTCTTATCAGCAGTTTAAAGTGTGGTCTGTGATCCCCTGGTGATCCCGGAAAACATTTTAGGGGATCTGGAATGTGAAAGCTATTCTCATATTACTGTTAAGATGTTATATCTTTTTTTCACTCTGTTGACATTTATGCCAATGACATTAATTGCAAAACTTTTGGAACCTTTGCACCGGATTAGAGCAGTAGCATCAAAGTGTTTGTGGGTTTTTTTTTTTTTTTCCAGCTTTTTATTTTGTGTTTGGGTATAGCTGATTAACCATGTTGTGGTAGTTTCTGGAGAACAGCGAAGGGGTTCTGGTGATCAGCCACATATATACTTGTATCCATTCTGCCCCAAAGTCCCCTCCCCTCCAGGCTTGTGGTCACTGTATTCTTCACCACCACAAACTCTCAGTTAAAAAGAACAAAGCAAAACATGCCTGTTGTCATTTAAAAACATCAATGATGAGCCAGTTAAAAGTATTTGTTTTATATAATCTCTGTTCTCAAGTACAGTGTGGTTGAAAGCAACTAACAATAAATGTTGCCAATGATAAGTTTTGAGTTCTCAAGGGAAAATTAGAATTTTGATAATCTTGTATTCACTGTAAGCAGAATAGCTTCCCAATACATCAAAGACTTTTCTGTAGTAGTAGTACATGTGATTGTTTAACATTACATAAAGAGATTCATCAGCACTGTAAGATCTATGTAATTCAGTGAACTGTTATTTCCAAATGACCAGTGCATCATGCTATAAAATCATTCATGAGTAAGAAGTTTCTTCAGAGTTTAAGGTCTTTGATAGATAGATCAATGGTTTTTAAGGTCTCAGAATGTGGTTTAATTCATGAATTAAAATTCATGAAACTTAAAAATTCAATGAAAATTAAAATTCATGAATATTGCTTCCAATTTCACATTGCAATTAACCTTTAAGAAACTACTGCTTGTTGAGTTTTAGGGTAGTGTCAAAAAAGAGTATCCCTTATTATCTGAAAAGTCTATTAAAATACTCCTTCTTTTTTCAACTACATATTGTGTGAGGCCAGATATTCTTATACTTCAAACAGACAACACATTTCAGTGAAGCAAATACAGAAGCAGCTATGAGAATTCAGGTCTCTTCTATAGGCTAGGTATTAAAGGGATTTGCAGGATTGTAACCTCTGCCACTGTTGTAATTTTTTGTTTATTTAGGGAAGTAGAGTTAGGCTTCATGAAAATGTTAGCTCTGTTAACACATAGAAAGCTTCAGTTCACTTCAGGTCAGTCGCTCAGGCGCGTCTGACTCTGCAGCACTGGACTGCAGCACTCCAGGCCTCCCTGTCCATCACCAATTCCTAGAGCTTACTCAAACTCATGTCCATAGCAAGCTTATTTTGGTTATTTCAGATAAATTGCATTCTTAAATTTTTTCAGTTTTAATTACACTTGAGTTCAGTTCCGTCGCTCAGTTGTGTCCGACTCTTTGTGACCCCATGAATCGCAGCACGCCGGGCCTCCCTGTCCATCACCGACTCCCGGAGTTCACCCAAACTCATGTCCATCGAGTTGGTGACGTATCAGCCATCTCATCCTCTGTCACTCCCTTCTCCTCCTACCCTCAAATCCCTCCCAGCATCAGGGTCTTTTCCAATGAGTCAACTCTTCGCATGAGGTGGCCAAAGTACTGGAGTTTCAGCTTCAGCATCAGTCCTTCCAATGAACATCCAGGACTGATCTCCTTTAGGATGGACTAGTTGGATCTCCTTGCAGTCCAAGGGACTCTCAAGAGTCTTCTCCAACACCACAGTTCAAAAGCATCAATTCTTCGGTGCTCAGCTTTCTTTATAGTCCAACTCTCACATCCATACATGACCACTGGAAAAACCATAGCCTTGACTAGACGAACCTTTGTTGGCAAAATAATGTCTCTGCTTTTTAATATGCTGGCTAGGTTGGTCATAACTTTTCTTCCAAGGAGTAAGTGTCTTTTAATTTCATGGCTGCAGTCACTATCTGCAGTGATTTTAGAGCCCCCAAAATAAAGTCTGACACTGTTTCCACTGTTTCCCCATCTATTTCCCATGAGGTGATGGGACCAGATCCCATCATCTTAGTTTTCTTAATTAACTTTAAATTAAGATTTAATTATTAGCACAGTAATATTGCATGTGTACTGAGTCATTTCAGTGGTGTCCAACATTTTGTGACTCTATGGACTGTAATCCGCCAGGCTCTTCTGTCCCAGGGGTTCTCAAATATTGATAGACACACTCACATGAACAAAAACTTTTGGG
The DNA here is from genome assembly GCF_002263795.3 of Bos taurus. Lineage (NCBI taxonomy): Eukaryota > Metazoa > Chordata > Mammalia > Artiodactyla > Bovidae > Bos > Bos taurus. Next base: position 18,187,779 of record NC_037339.1, read on the forward strand.
TCCTCAATAATTTAAGAATGTTACAAGATGCTGAGTCCAAAATATTTTGAGAATACTTTCCTTATATTCTCTTCTCGATTCTGACTTCTGTTTACTATTACTCACACATCCATGTTTGTCTCTGCCTGTCTCTGAGTCTTTGTTTACTTCATAGGCTCCACCCGAAATGCTTTCCCCTTTTTATTTACCACATTTTCAGGTCTACTTCCACTTTGCCTTTTGAGACCATCCTAAGTCTATAGTCATTCTTTTCTCCTTTGCAGTCTTACAGTGTTGATCAGTACTACTTCCTGGTCATTTATAAACTTCGTATCTTATTACATGTGTGTGTTTCATTTTAAATGAGTTAATGTATGGGAAAAGCACTTGGAACAGCATCTCTGGCTTTGTATTATAAAATATGGCAGTTAATTACAGGAGTGAGAATGAAGGACAGAGAAAGGGTCAACTTATGACATTAAGTTAGTGTCATTCATTAAAGATAGCTGGAATTGAATGAGATTTCCTTAGGAGGTGAAATTTGATTATGTTGAGTTTGAATTGCCTGTAGATCATCAAGTAAAGGTGTCAAGAGGCAGTTGGGTATGTTTGGAGTTTAGGAAAGAAATTCTAGGCCAGGAACAGAAACCTGAGAGCTGCTGGCACATATATAATAACAGACATTACCACCTTTTATTGACAATTTATCTTGTGTCGCCCACACTATGGTGAGTACTTATCATCTCATTTGACTTTTATAATAATCCATAAGGTATTATTATTCTAAATGAGGGAAATAATGCTCAGAGAAGTTTAATAACTTGCCCTAAACCATATAAGCTAAATAGCGGAGCTTAGGGCTCGAACACAGGTCTCTCTGGCTCCAAAACTATAAATCCCTGTGTTTTACCAAATGACTAAAGTTTAGGAAATAGAATAAGGTCACTTAACAGGAGAGTGTAGTACAAAAAGAGAACGTAATTTAGGACAGAATCCTAAGGAGCACCAACAGTTAAGGGATAGACAGAAAGCAGAAGCCTACAAAAGAGATCAAATCCAGGAATCCTCCTGTCACTAAGGAGAAATATCAGAAGTGGTGTCATAAAGAGAGAATGAAAAGGTCTGAGTGCTTGCTATTTCCAATACTGTGGGAGAAGTCAGTAGCAACTGAAGAGTGGCTATTAGTTTTGGCAACAAGGAAGCCACTGGTAAAGGTAGCAAGGACTGTCAGAAGAAGTGATGTGGGAGCAGGAGTAGATCTCAGTGGAATTTGGCTGAGGTATGAGTGAGAGATAACGTGGAGACAGTGGTTATAAATAGTTTCTACCTGTTTTAACTGTAAAGGAAAGTAAAGGTATAGCTGGAGGTATGTGAGGCAGCGGGATAATTATTTTTCAGGATGGGAAAGGAAGGATTAAATGTTGATAGAAACAAGTTATCTATTGCTGAATGGCACATTAGTGGCTTAAAACAATTATTTTATTTTGCTTATGATTCTGTGGGTCAGGAATCTGGGAAGAGCTAGACTGGACAGTTCCTCCCAGACCATGCGGAGTCAGCTGGTGTCTGGGGCAAGATTCACTACTAAAATGTTTCTTAGAAGTCTAGTACCTTGCTTCTGCCTGGTATGTGCTGACCTCTCCCTCCCTTTCTTTTTTTTCCCCTCCTCATCTTATCCTCCTGAGTTCTCATATGAGAAATGGTGCATCTCATAGCATTTGACTGAAGTGACTTAGCAGCAGCAGCTTAGCATTTTTGGTTTTAAAGTAGTTGCCCTTCTTACAGAGCAGCTCTTTATCTCTAGTTTTAAGCAATTTGATTAAGATGTGCCTTAATTCAGTTTTTTTCCTGTTTCTCTTGCTTGGTGTTCTACTTTGAAATGTGGGCTTATAGATTTCATCAAATCTGGGGCTGTTATTTTCTCAAAATGTTTTTGTTGACTCCTCTCACCCCTTCTGCAGGGATTCTGGTCACACATATATCAGGTCACTTAAAATTGTTCCATTGCTCCCTGATGCTCTGGTTGTTGTCCCAAATGTTTTGTTTCTGTTTCACTTGAAATTGTTTCTGTTACACCTATATCTTCATTAATTTTTTTCTTCTGAAATGTCTTATTTGCTATTAATTCCATCTATTCTGCTTTTAATCTTAGGTATTAGATTTTTCATCTCTAGACTCTGATTTGAATCCTTTTCTAAATCGTTCATATGTCTTTTCAGCATGTCTGTGCTTTCCTTTACATTTAACATCTGGAATATAGTTATAATAATAATTTTAAAGTCCCTGTCCACTAATTCTTACATCTATGTCTTTTTAGTACTGTCTATTGACTGATACTTCTCTTTTGAATGGTCTTTTTTTTTTTGGCTGCTTGGTAACTTTTTATTGGATGTCAGGCCTTGTGAATTTTACCTTAGTGGTCCTGGATATTTTCATATTCCTTTCACTATTCTTGTGTCTTGGGACACAGTGTAGTTATTTGGGAGTGTGTGATCCTTTAAAGGCTTTTCTTGTTTCTAGACAAAGCCAGTCTTTAATCTTATGACTAATTTTCCCCCCCACTCTTGAGGCAGTCCCCTTCTAGATGCTCTACCTGATGTCTCATACATTACAAGGTTTTTCCAGACTGGCTGGTGGAAATCAGAACTCTCCTTGGCCCTGGTACAGCTCCTGGAGTGGTTCTGCTTCTTCCCGTGCTTCTTTTCCTGGCCTCCGGTAGTTTGCATGCGTTGATCAGGACTGGGGTAAAGACCGAGAGTAACTCTCTGCAGACTCCTGGAGCACTCTCTTTGCAACTCTCTCTTTTCTGTGTAAGTCTCTCCTCTGCTACTCTGTCCTGCTAATTTTCCTAATTTCTCTGTCTTGAATTCTCAATTCTGTTTCTTCAAGCAGGGAGACCACTGAGTTCTATTTCCGTTTCTCCTCCCTGACTTGTAACCTGGGAACTCTCTCCAGGCAAAGGTGGAGCTTAAGCATTTGCTTCCCCCCACCCCAGGAATTACTGTCTTATACTGCTTGTCCTATTACTAGCCTGTACTCAGTGTCTGAAAACTATTATTTATGTTGTTTGATTTTGTAGTTAAGACAGATCTGGTCTCTGTTCCTTTATCACAGCCAAAAGAGTTATGTATAGTATTTAGTGATTGATAAAGATTTTTGAATATGTATACTTAAAGAATATTTAGGGTTTCATTTCTATTTTCCTGTATTAAATGCATCATATCTTCTGAATAATAGTATTTCAGAGGATACTTATTGTACGGAGAATGTAGAAGTATTAGTAATTAATTGTTGTATTAAATTTTAATAAGTCATAAGAAAGCTGAGCCTCCTCTAAATGTTGTCAAATATAGCTGACTCATTAAATTGGATTCTGTTTTTTTTTTTTTTTTGTAGTCACTACACATCAGCAAGTTTCTTCATTCAGTTTCAAAAATATTGGACCAGAGCACTTTTATATAAGAAAAGATCAAAAATGTTTCCTTTTTTATTATTTTTCCAAAATTTAAATGAAGGTCTCTTTTATACATCAGTGCAGTTGCAATGAATAGCTTTTATTTTTAGAGTCCTGATTTAATGACACACTTGTAAACAAATTTTTAAGCTTCTTTGGTATTCTTTTGAAATGTCAAACTTGACAGGAAATGAACACAAAAGGGAGAAAAGCCTGTGGCTCTGAAAAAGCCAAAAAGGATATCTGTTGTGTATTTGGATGGTAGATCATTAACCTCTGGTGCACTTTGCACAATGGTTTTAGTATTTACCATTAGACGTTAGTTTTTTTCAACAGTTATATTTTACGAAGAGCAATGTCTCAGGAAGGCAAATGAATTGTAAGATAATGATTAAGCTGTATTTAACACTTAAAAAAATAAGGATGGTGAGGTAATATGATGTCATATACTATATTTATATAGCAACCATGCTACTATAATGAAAAATGCTTTATGTTGGGTTTTTTAAAAGCTCCTCATGAGTTTTTTTAAGTAAGCATATATTTATCTTTTTTCCAGTAAAACATTTTAGTTTTTAAAAATCTGATTCTTTCTGAAAACATCGCTGTGGTTTTATAATGTTTCTCATTCTGACCCAGCATACTCCTAATTTCTTGCCCTTAATTCCCTTGTTTAAGTAGGCGCTTTCAAGTGATTTAGAATATTTGACTTTACCTTTCAAAGCTAAAATTATTTTGTTCTACATACACCTTTGCTTCCCAATATTTGTATTTTTACATTTTACTTTTCAAGTCATCGAGGCTTGAATACTGAACATTTTTTTCTTATTTTTCTCTGTAGTTTTATAGTCTTAATATAAAATGTTGTTCAGTCGCCAAGTCGTGTGCAACTCTTTGCGACTCCATGGACTGCAGCACGTCAGGCTTTCCTGTCCCTCACCGTCTCTTGGAGTTTGCCCAAGTTCATGTCCATTGAATCAGTGATACCATCCAACCATCTCATTCTCTGTTGCCCTCTTCTCCTTCTGCCATCAGTTTTTCCCAGCATCAGGGTCTTTTCCAGTGAGTCAACTGTTTACATCAGGTGGCCCAAGTATTGGAGCTTTAACTTCAGCATCTTTCCTTCCACAAGATTATTCACGGTTGATTTCCTTTAGAATTGACTGGTTTGATCTTGCTTTCCAAAGGACTCTCAAGAGTCTTCTCTAAGAAGTTCTCTAACCACAGTTCAAAAGCATCAGTTAAAGTTGATCAGTAATTATAAATACAAAAACCAAAAAAAAACCACAAAAAACCCACATGTCGTATTTATTTAGTATGTTAAATATCTATTTTCATTTATGTTTTCCTAGATCATATCATTACCTTCTTACCTTGACCATGCTATTATAGACTCCTGCCTGGTCTCCCAGCTTTGGTACTACCCTGCATTCTATAGTTTGGTGCTGAGTGAATATTCTTAAATGCTTTTTCATGCAATATTCCTGTTCAGAAACCCACAGTAGCTCCCCATTGCCATTAGATAAATGCAGCCTCTTTACTCTGGTTGTGATAATTGGACCCTGCTCTGCTGCTGCTGCTGCTAAGTCGTGTCAGTCATGTCCAACTCTGCCACCCCATAGACGGCAGCCCACCAGGCTCCCCTGTCCCTGGGATTCTCCAGGCAAGAACACTGGAGTGGGTTGCCATTTCCTTCTCCAATGCATGAAAGTGAAAAGTCAAAGTGAAGTCACTCAGTCGTGTCCGACTCTTAGCGACCCCATGGACTGCAGCCTACTAGGCTCCTCTGTCCGTGGGATTTTCCAGGCCAGAGTACTGGAGTGGGTCGCCAGTGCCTGCTCTGGACCCTGCTCTAGCCTTCTGCTATTCTTCAAGCACTCCCTATGTTTATTGTTGTTTTGGTTTGTTTTTCTTATTTTTTTTTATTGGAGTATCCTTCCTTTGCAACATGGTGAAACACTGTGTTCAGAGAATTCTTTGGTCTCTGGAGCAAACCACTTTGACATAGTGAGAGTGAGTATGGCCTAATGTGGGAATCAGAAGACCTGACATTTAGAGCCCACCTCTTCCACGTGTAAGTTAATGTCTTTGTCTTAGATTCTTGCTTTGTAAATTGAGACAGACCAAAAAGATTTTAGTATTTCTAGCTCAAATATTTTATGATTCTACAAAACTATGTAAATGTTGAGAATTAGTTGCCACTGCTGAAGCTGTGCCACTACTTTAGATTGCTTCACAATGTGTAAAATGTTGAAGAAACATTTTTCAAAAAAGGATAACAGAGAGGTCTCATTTCCCTGCTCTCCTTTACCTCAGTTTTTCCCAATTCTCTTTGGATCGTATCTGATATTTGTATATCAGTTATTTGAAAGGAATTATACTTTCCCCAGCGAGGTGTCTAATGACATGGGAAATAGCCCCTACCCTTAAAGAGGCTTGGAACCTATAGGAAAGTAAATCATTGTGATATACTGTGAAATAAGATAAGCCATGAGGGTCAAAGGAGGGAGTGATCAATTGTAAGTGGCTGGGAAAAAACTTAAACTGGGTGTGGAAATGTGGAAAGATATTTGGGGGAAAATTATGAACCACATTGGCAATGGTACATGAGTCCTGATTTAAGACTAGTAAATTAGTCTCAAAAGTCTGTTTTTAATCCTTTAAAAGTGAAGAGCTAGCTCTCTTGGTAAATGAGATATTGTACAAAAGATATTGTACAAAAGATATTATACAAGATAATTTTGTTGTTGTTCAATCGCTAAGTCGTGTCTGACTCTTTGCAACCCCATGGATTGCAGCACACCAAGCTTCTCTGTCCTTCACTATCTCCTGGAGTTTGCATAGATTCATGTCCATTGAGTCAGTGATGCCATCCAGCCATCTCATCCTCTGTTGCTCCCTTCTCCTTGTGCCCTCAATCTTTCCCAGCATCAGGGTCTTTTCCAGTGAGTCAGTTCTTCCAATCAGGTGGCCGAAGTAGAGTTCAACTTTAGCATTAGTCCTTCCAATGAATATTCAGGGTTCAATTTTTTTTATGCACTACTTTAAAATATATGTGTGTATATGTGTGCATGTGTGTAAACACACAGGTTTTTTGAGGGAAATAATTTTGAAAGAGAATATATATGCTTTCTTGTCTTCTTTGGCAGAGTATATTTAAAGTAATTTTACTTTTTGAGCTAGGGACATCATTATAGACATTACTGTATTATTCATGGGTGAGAGTGCCATTTGCTTCTGGAAAATTTTGTGCTCTTTACCCAGTGTTTTAATTTTTTTTTTTCCTGCCTTCCCCCTCCCTTTCCTTGTGAATTATTCTGTATTTCTCACAATTTCAGATTCTGTCAATCCGTAATGCCTGTTTTCTCTAACTTGCTCTCCTGAGCTAATTAAATCAGTATGTTCTATTGTAAATGCCCTTTGTGCTTTTGAGTTTTTGGCACAGTTGATATTGATAAAGTTCTTTTCTTCCTTCCAGGCGGAGGATTATTTTCTTAGGAGTATTTTTCAAACTTTACTATGCATGGAGGCCTTATTAAAATAAATTTTCTTATCACGTGGTTCTAGGGCAGGACTTGAGATTCAGCATTTCTTACAGGCCCCCAGGTGGTTCTGATGTTGCTAGCCCGTGGACCACTCTTTAGAGTGGCCAAATCCTAGTTGACTTTACATGATTTTGACTTTAAAGTGAAGTGCTCTGTTGGTTCTTTACACTGAGTCCACAAAGTAGGTATAGGCGTGAGTCTAATTTCCCATATGAGGAGGAACCTAGGAATCTGTGTCCCAGCTAGCAGCTCATTAGCCATAGATGGAAGGCAGCTAATACTCCTTAACTAGTTGCAGTGTGCTGTGCACCAAAAGTGTTTGTCTAATTTAATTGTCATAATAATCCTGTGATGTTGTTAATACTGTTTTCGTTTTTCAAAAGTGGAAGCAGGCTCAGGAAGGTTAAGCAGTTTGTCTAGAGTCACCCACTTGGCATATGAACCCAGATTGGTTTGATTCCAAATTCCATGTTAGTCTAGTAAAGTTCTCCTTTCCTTGTACCACATTATTTCTGTTTATTCATTCACACTGTTTTTATTATCACTGTAGCATGTAGTCCAGCATGCTGCTGCTGCTGCTGCGTCGCTTCAGTCGTGTCCGACTCTGTGCGACCCCGTAGACAGCAGCCCACCAGGCTCCCCATCCCTGGGATTCTCCAGGCAAGAACACTGGAGTGGGTTGCCATTTCCTTCTCCAGTGCATGAAAGTGAAAAGTCAAAGTAAAGTCGCTCAGTCGTGTCCGACTCTTCATGACCCCATGGACTGCAGCCTACCAGGCTCAGAGCTCTGTCCATGGGATTTTCCAGGCAAGAGTACTAGAGTGGGGTGCCATTGCCTTCTCCGTAGTCCAGCATAGGAGACAGTATAAAATTTTATTCTAAATGAAAAAAATAGCATGTACGTTTTTTATCTCGAGTAACAAGGTGGACTGTTTTGCCCTGGAGCTAGTCGGTACTGGAAATGCAGCCCTTTGTGAGGCCCTCCTTTGTGTGGTGTGCTGTCGCTGTTGATCTACTAGATTCCCCAGGAAGAAAAGATTAGAAGACTTCACAAAAGGAGAAAACGAGATTCTAAAAGAAGTTACTAGTGCATCTGTATGTTCCATTTATGTAACTCTCTGAATGATATTTTAGTATAGTAATATAAGTATTTTTTAAATCTGTAGTTATATATATAGTTTAGGGTTGAGAAAATTAAATATTTGAATCAACTCTCAGGGAGATTGAAGGGAAGGGTGAGAGTGAGGTGAAATGGAAAACTAGATCTCTTTATAGATTGAAATGTTAAAACTGAGTTCTTTCTGAGTTTTAAACGAAAAATTTCAGGTATGCCTAACATCTTCTGTAAGAATGAAAAAATGTAAAGTCCAAGAATGAAAAATAAAGGAAGGCAATATCTTAGAAATAAAATTTTTGATAGAGACCTTGTGTTCTACTAGTGAAGTAGTCTAGAGAGAAGTTAAAAAAAAATACAAATATACAGAAAAAGCACAAAAATAAGGATAGTAACTTAGTTCATATGAACAATTATCCACTGAAATTCGAATAAATTATTGCTTTATAAAGCTCTAAGATATAAGTAAGCTCAATTTAATAAAATAACTCTTCTTTATAATTGAACCATTGAAGAAGCAGTGAGGCATTAAATGGTTTATTTATGTGGTTCTTCATATGTTAAAAAACAACAAACAGAAAACCCAAAGAAACTGAGATAGATAACTGTTATAAATTGTTCCACATCTTCTCCTGTATTGAATGTTTTTGTGAACCTGAGTTCTTGATCCAGATCTGTTTATGGTTTTAAACGTAAAATTTTTTCCATTTCTAGACGTTTGTTCAAGTGCCATCTTGTCTTGAGCCCGGGGCTTGACTCCTCAGTGTGTTCTTTTCTCTATGTACTTGTCTCTTTTTTTAATCTTTGGAACACCCTGACACACGTGAGAAATTGCTCGAGTTCACTGTGGAGGAAAAGTATTCGTGACTTGTCCATTCATGTCTCCCTTCCCCTCCCCCATTGTCCATATGACACATTCTCCTTGTTCATGAATTGGCACAAAGGACTAAAGAAATTCAAGAACAAAAAATCTCAAACTCAGAAATGTGCCTTAGGTAGCTCACAGAAACTTGCTTTAGGAAGCAGTGCTTGTAAGAAGCTCATCACTAGCTTCTTTGGAATCTGATCATCATGCAGACCTACATCAAAATGACCCTCACTTATGCATATTACATTGCAGTGTAGAAGTGACGATAGGTAACATTCAGCACTGTTAAAAGTACTGAAATGTGTTCACTCATTTACTTTGCACAAATGTATGAAGTAGATACTCTCATTATCACCACTTCATGGATGAAAAAGTGGAGGCACAGAGAGATTAAGAACGTTTCCCCTATCCACAAAACTAAGTTGATAGCAGAGCTAGAATTTTGATCAAACTGTCTTGGTCCCAGAGACGGTACTTTTAACCTTTGTGCTGCCTCGTGGTGTATATTAATTTACCACCAGGTATATGCACTGTTGTGATTAGTTTCTTTATTCATGTTTTATCTGTGTTTGTGTCACTGTGCTATAGCAGATCCTTCTGTCTGGATTTTGGCGTCACCATATCCCATTTAATCTTCCCAGAAGATAAACATTGCTGTTCCTGTTTTATAGACAAGAAAAAGCTGAGGTTCATTCAGAGATGCCATGTAACTTTCTTGGTGTGATTCTCAGCAAGTTATGTGCCTGTAGCTCAGACTGTATTTTCCTCATCTGTAAAATGGGCATGATAATACTTATCAGGGTTGCCATGAGGAATAAATGTACATTTATGAGAATGGTACCTTTTAGAAACATCACAATTAATCATTAGTTTTCTTTAGTTCATTTTCTCTACTATACAGTGATTTCCTAAGAACAGAGGACTGAGAACGCAGTTAAACAGTATTGGATCTGTTTGTCCTGGCTTACAAGTATGTAGAAATTTTCTCTTCTGACGTACCTCTGTCTCTCTCACTGCCTTCTCAGAATGCAATAAGTTCAGGGAAAAACAGGTGTAACTGAACTCCAGCATTGTTAAATATGGGCAGTGTTCTCTGTTATACTGCCGTTGGAATTTGTTGTGGTGCTTTAGTTGTGAATCATGTCACTAATTACCCTGAGGTCAGTGCTCATTAGTCAAGTACAAACAAGAGAAATGGCAATTGTAAAAGAATAGCATGGAGATATCCTCTGTACTAAACCTGTTGAAATGGAAGCACTTGTACTCTTGTTCAGAGAGTCTTCTATAAGGTCATGATGTTAGAAAATTACCTGAATATAGTCCAAGAATTTTCAGTCTCTAAACTAGTGTCATTCATATCCTAACTGTAATAGTGAGGAGGGACTTTGGAATCTGGATGTGCAAGGAACACAAAAATAGAGGTATCTTATGAGATCTCAGTTCTGTTTAATGGAGTTTCTGAATTCCTCCAGCAAAATCAGAAGCTGTTATTAATAGTTTAATAAAATTTTAGAACCACTCTAGGGCAATTGTTTTTAAATCGTGTAAGTTCAGTTACTTTTAATTAAAAATAGAACCAACTTTTTGACATCTATCTTTTCCAGATTTTTATGTCATGTTTTAAAAACTAAACTGTCACAACCTAGTCTGTTTTAAAATGCATTCAAGTGGCCTTTGCATATGTGGCTCTATTAATTTGCATATTGGTTCTTAATCTTTTCTGCTACTATCAGAAATAGACAAATATCAAAGGTGTTTTTGGTGTCTTCCTGTACATGCTAGATTTAGAACACAATAAGAAAACTTAAAATAGGAAACAGCTGTGTTTTGTGTCTCACTCTTTCAAAAAAAATTTTTTTATTGTTCTTGCTCAGCTTCAGCCTCCATTAAGTTACAACAGATAATTTCTCTTTAAGATTTTTATTATACTCTTTAAGAATTCTCAAAAACTAACATACTGCACTGTGTACATGTGCTGTAATTTATTCAACCAATTTTCTGCACTTGGACATCTAGGGAATTTTCAGTGTTTTCCAGTTTCAAATAATACTGCATCCTATACATATATGTATTTTTATATTATGAATATATTCATATTAATATGTGAATATAAATAATATATATTCATATATAATAATATATTCATATGAATATATGAATAAAATATATATTTATATTATTATATGAAAGTGTGTCTTCAAGGTAAATACCTAGAAATCAGAATGCTGGGTTAAAGGATAAGAGTGAGTGAGTGAGTGTGTGTGCGTGTGCGTGCATCAAATTCCCACCCATTAGCGTTACACCGTTTTGTTTCCCACCAGCAGTATATGAATGTTATCAATTTCTCCACAGGGCTGCTAACTTAATTTTTCCAAGTAACACACATTAAAATAGTCTTCCTACTCATCATCACCATCATTTCAAAAAGAAAGCATTTTAATAAGGGGGAAAGGACATAATCAAAATAGAGGATAAGAGAATCTCTTTAAAATTAAATGAAATAAATATAGCTCCTATTGTGATTGTTTTTTTCTTTTTCCTGAGTTTAAATGCATCTCTTCACTATAATCAGAGGGATGGGAGTTTTTTGAAATGCATACTCGTGTCTTTCCTTCTACTTGGAATCCTTCAGCGCGCCCCCCACCTCCTCAGAGCTTGCCATGGCTGTATCATGGCTTATGAGGGATCTCAGCCCTCCATCTCCAGACACGGTGGATTTGGTTTAATCCTTTCAACATACCAGGTTCTCTCCAAGGAGGCCTTTGCATCTGCTACTCCCTTTACCACCATTAAAGGAGTAGACAAGTCAAAAAAAAAAAAAAACTCTTACCTGACTCTACCTTAACTTGTTATGTGACCTTATGAAGTTACTTGGCCCTTTACTTCTTCCGTTTCTTCTACCTAAGATAAAGAAGTTGTATAAATGACCCCTGGACTCTTTCAGTTTTAAATTATGAATTTCCCACCAGTCATTTTGATAGGAACATAATGAAACTCAACACATTCACCCTATGACTAATAACTGTAACTTGGCCATAAAAGCACATATTTGTTTCTCATTCTATTTTATTTCCATAGGTTATTCCTATTTTTATTTAGGTAAAATTGGTATATAACATTATATAAATTTCATGTGTGCCCCACTGCAGTCTGACAGCTGTATACACTATGAAAAAAGAGATCATCACCAAAAACCATTGATCACCATACAATAGATGCCCTTTACCAATTCACCTACCCCTTAGCTCTTATGTTCTAGTAATCACTATCTGTTCTTGGTATCTACAAGTTTTTGTTTTTTAAATTCATTTGTTTTGTTTTTTTAGATTCTACACGAGTGAAATCATTTGCTATTTTTCATCTGACTTATTTCATTTAGCATAATGCCTCCTGGATCTATCCATGTTGTTGAAAATGGCAAGGGTTTTTTTTTTTTTTATGACTGAGTACCATTTATTCAAACAAATATATAACAGACTCTTTATTCATTCATCTGATGATGGGCTGTTAGGTGGTTTCCATATCTTGGCTATTAAAAATAATGATACAATGACCATAGGAATGTATATATCTTTTCTAGTTAGTGTTTTCATATTCTTCAGATAAATACTCAGAAGCGGAACAGCTAGATCATGTGGTAGTTCTATTCATAATTTTCTGAGGCATCTCATGCTGTTCTCCACAGTTGTACCAATTTACATTCCCACCAGCACTGTGGGAGGGTTCTCTTTTCTTCTCATACTCACCAACACTGTTAGTCCTTCTCTTCTTGAGAATAGTCCTTCTAACAGGTATGAAGTAATATCTCATTGTTGTTTTAATTAGAGATGTTGAATATATTTTCACATTCCTGCTGGCCATAAATATGTCAATTATTTTCAAAAAGTATTGGTTGAATCTATATAAAGCAAATTTTGAGTTTGAAAACCGTTAATTAAATTTGTTAATTATCTCTACTTCTGGGGTCCTGCATCTTGAATTCTGTTTTGGCCACTGCTTTTAGCACTGGTAATTTTGTTCCCCTTTAAGGAGTTACTGAAATAAATCTTTTTAAGAGATGGAAGAAGGAGAAAGACTTGTTAGAAAAGTTTGCCTGGAGTTAATTTCATATTCTTTTATTATCCTGGTTTATTGCCCTGTTTAAGTGATATTCTTTATACTTTTACAAAATTGACTGTCAAAAAAATTGGTAGCAGATGTCATGAAAAAAATGAGATAAAAGAAATTTAAGAACTAGTGATTTTAGGATAGTGTAATGTTGACCTCTGGAAAATGTTGCTATTTAAGAAATATTGTTGATCATTAAATATTCTGGTTGATTTAAATATGTTCTGTGTCTTTACATTTATCCATTCATTCTTTTAGATTTGGAGTTTATTTTTTAAAAGTCATAAGTGGATTATTTGGTTTTCAGGACAGCTCAAAAGAACTTTTTAAAAATAATTTCCCTTAGAATTTCCTTAAGATTCATCTACTAGTAGGCACTGTTTATAAAATGTTATATATAAAAGGGTCATATCTTCCCTCATTTGTGATATCTGGGGTTGGATGTGGCATGCAGGTATTAAAAAGTTCTTGAGTATTGAAAGTGAAAGTGAAGTCGCTCGGTCATATCTGACTCTTTGGGACCCCATGGACTGTAGCCTACCAGGCTCCCTCCTCCATGGGGTTCTCCAGGCAAGAGTACTGGAGTGGGGTGCCATTTCCTTCTCCAGGGGATCTTCCCAACCCAGGGATCGAACTCGGGTCTCATGAATTTCAGGCAGATGCTTTAACCTCTGAGCCACCAGGGAAGTCTTGAGTGTTGGGAGATAGTAAATAAAGATCAGTCCGCAGGGCAGAAGTTAATACAGTGACGAAAGACTGGGTACCTTGTTCATCAGAGGTCTAAAATTGCAGTTGCCTCAGATTCTTGCTAGCTGCATACCAGTTATAAGTTAAATGTTTCTCAGTTGGGTTTATGAAATTTGCTGATCTTCCATTTTCTATTCCTCAAGTGAGTCACTACTTCTTTCAATACCAATCCCATAATTGAGGTTTATACATCAGATTGACTCTCAGTATTTTGAATGCAGGATATGAAGATAAAACTCCTTGATAAAGTAGTGCCTTAAGTTCCTTTTAATTTTCTGTGGATATAATACATATATTTTCATACATTCTTTTGTTAAACAAGCTACTTGGTTGATTTGCTTAGAAAAGATCACTTCTAAGTTTGAAATCAATCCTTAGGATGTTGGAAAGTGGTTTTACACACTTCAAAACTTTTCATCTTACTTCTTTTACTTTAGTACGGAAAGGAAGATTAATCATCTACTCTTTTATAAAGATGTAAAAAACAGTGGGTAGTTTGGGGGGAGAGAGGGGCTAGTATGGTCATTCTAAGGAAACAAAAAGTAAATTCTGAGTTTTCTTAATACAGATTTTCTGGGTAAAAGGGAAAGAGATAACCCTCTGAATGTATAATTTACTTAAAAATGCAAAACCAACAGAGAAAAATAACTTTTGTACCCTCTTTGTCCTTGTAGTTAAGATTTACCTAGGATTTGAAGCTGTAATTGAGGAAAACTAATATTTGTCTGTTATGTATTCAAGGAGAATCTTATAAATTTTTTGATTCATCTTCCTGTTGACAAGCAGGCAACAAAAATTTCTCCAGTAGTAACAACTATCTGATGACTATTTTTGCTTATATTTTAAAATAATACGAATGCTTTTGAGGTCTTGCTCACAGATACTTAATCCAAGAAAACTGAGAAATCTCAGTTACAAACTCTGCACCTTTCTTCTGTATTATTAAATTGTTAGTTGCTTTCCAACTCAAAATTATATGTTTAGAGTGCTAAATATATTTGTTTTTTCTGAAGAATGGTATCAAATAAAGGTACTTCAGGGTCAGTTGAAGAAAACATCTTTATAACATATATACTTCTCTTGGCATATAAAGAGCTACGTTTAATTTCTTCACTAGTTTTCTTTTTTAAGGGTTTATTTTGTTGTAGGTTCATTTGAAGGAGACTATCACTCACTAACAAGAAAATCCTCCACTGTTATTTTTTTTGAAATGAATTTATTTAGCTTACTTCTATGATTTATTTGAAACATTGCAACTCAAACCCAGAAACAGCAAAATTCAAACTTAAACCTTAAAACAAAGAGTGTTTTGTTTACCCAAATTTGTATTCAGGACTTGAAAGATTGAAAATGTGAAAATCAGATAGATTGAATGCTAATAAATAATTTTTTTAGTTAACTTTGGAAAACTGCTTGAATTTGAGGAAAGAAAAGATATGTTGGAAAATGAAAGCGTTTCAGTGTAGATAGTGCTTCATATCTAAACTTTAGCTCAACGTGATACCTTATTTATGTTTAGTAAAATGAATGTAATTGTACTTAGTTATTTGACCCTCTAGTTTTGCTACTTTTTATGGAAGGACCTATATCCTTACTTCACAAGTTATTTTGACATACAATAACATCTTGTCTACTTGAAATAATATTCTTCAGCTATTCAATATTTGACTTAACAACCTTGCAATTTAAAGAAAGATGGATCAAGGCCTCCAAAGTTCAGAAAAATAATGATTGTAAACCTAGAATTCTATATGGAGAAAAGTTCTAATTGACTGTAAAGGGAAAATACAAATTTCTAGACGTTTAAAAATTTGTTTGGCTTAAATGATCAAAACATATGTACTGATCACTGTCTTAAGTGTCAAGTATTATATGTTATTTCTCTGATCTAAAATACTTAAAAAACAAGTTACTTATTGTGACATAAATATGCCTTTAAAATATACCTGTAGTAGTATTTTTTAAAATTTACTTAGCAAAATAACATTTTGTTGGTTTCCACATCACTTTTTGTGGCATATATCATTTTTTAAATTGAGTGCTGTTAAATGAAGAAAATGAATCAAAAGAGTAATTTTAAAGTGTACTATTCTATATATACAGTATCTGCTTTTTACAAATCGCACACCAAGACAAAATCCTAAATATTATCTGTAAGAGTTGGACATTCTCAAGTAGTGTCAGTGTGTCATTCTACAGAAGGTATTTTTACTGCGTTTTTGAAAAATACTCTAAAGACACTTATAGATTCTTTACATGACTCTTTCTCATTTATGTTATTATAGTTTAAGAAACATGATTAGTCGTTTCAATTAAGACTGAAATCAAAATTAGGTGTATATTGAATAAAGGTATTAAACACTTAAATGAAAATTTTAATATTTGTTAATTATTTAGTATAAAATCACTGTGATATTCAAAGACCATACAGATGGTTATCACATGACTTAAATCATGATTACTTTTATATTTTGAACAACTTTTCTAGAGATTTTTTTTTCTAATGAAGAGAAAGGTACAAATCAAAGTGGCTCAGAAAAATAAAACTGAGTGTATACAAGAACAGAATACATTTTAATGCTTAACACATCAAATACTTTTTTAATACTAAAAACTTTAAAATGTCCACATGTTTATTTTCTTTCTGAGGTGGAAAAATTGTTGTCCAGGAAAACACTTTTCACAGTTGAAGGACCTTGGAGGTTCTGTCCCAGTAAAGTCCTGGCGTTCTTATTTCAGACAGCTTATATTGTAGATTCATTATCAGGTATCTTATTTTTCAACGTCTGTAGGTTATGTTGAATAAAGTTCTCTGTGCCTTGAACTTCAGAGAATCTGGAGTCACTTCTCCTGGTAGACCAGTTTTTCATTTTTATTGAATTCTGAATCGTGTCCGACGTGAAATAGTAAATGATAGGGTCAAAGCAACAGTTTAAAACGGCAATGCAGAGAGTGATTGGGTACGTAGTCCTTACTGCTATTGCTGCTGAGCAGTTGACAAATGTCTGTGTTCTCATAAGAGAATATAAAATAAGGTTGATATTGTAAGGCACGAAGCAGAAACAGAATATAACCAAATGTACAAATATCATTCTTAAAACCTTAGTTTTATTTATTTTACTTCTACTTAATGTTACAGGTTTATTTAAAGTTCTCAGCACCATACTAGAACAAGTTACGTTTAAAATGAGAGGAATAAAAAACCCCACTATTTCTATGAAAATTACAATCCTTGAGAGAAAGGTTTTCCATGTAGCTGCTGGAAAATTTTCAAAGCAGGTTGCTGAAGTATTGCTGCCCGGAGATGGAACAAAAACTGCTGGTGCACTTCCTCCCATCACAGTTAACCACACAGCAATACAAACAATTTTTGCATTTCGTTTAGTTCTCAGCGTCTTCGACTTAAATGGGTACACGATGGCCAGAAACCGGTCAGCACTAATACAGGTTAAGAACAGAATGCTTCCATACATGTTGGTATAAAAGGACATCACTGAAATCTTACAGAGTAAATCCCCAAAGGGCCAGTTCCTTGTTGCAAAGTAAAATATCCTGAAGGGTAAAGTAAAAACGAAAAGCAAGTCTGACATTGCCAGGTTAATCATGTATGTTGTTGTTTCATTCCGCACTTTGAGAGTACAGATGAAAATATATATGGCGACACAGTTGGATATTAACCCAAGCACAAACACCATACTGAACATGCACCCATACAAGGTGTACTTAAAGGAGTCATTATATATGCAGTCAGAGCTGTTATTGCTTACCATTATAAAGGCACGTCCAGTTTACAGTGTTGAAGTCCTTTGGTCAGCAACAGTCTCCTTTGATACTCAGATTGTGACTACTTTGTAACCTCCAATGTATTTGCAAATCCTTTGGATCTTTGCAAGGTTTTACAAATATTTCTTTTTCTTCCAAAAGAAACATGAAGTTTGTTGCTATAAAGTTTCCACTTGATTCTTCAACAAGAAAAAATGTTCATTTTCGAGTTTCCAGAAAATCTGTGATCCCAGGGCTTCGTATTAAAAACACAATGAAGCCAATCCATTGGATTATAAAGTTTAAATAAAAACTGTGTTCTGACACAGAGTAAAACTCCTCATCCTGTAAACTTCTGTTTCCGTGGTCAAGATGAATATTCCAAAATGAAAGTTTCTTTATGCTGCAGAATGTTTAAGCTGAAGTTAGCAATCACATTTTGCTTTTCAGTGCAAAGTTTCTGAGACTTAAACATTCCCAGTTCAATCTCACTTACTTCTTACACCTTTTAAATGAAGTTTTCCTTTTCGGTATTCCTGCAGTGGATCCCAGATGGGGTAAGCAGAGGAGTCTTTCAAAGGTTCCGAAATAAATTCCTAAGCGTGTTTGCTCCTGCTGACTTGGAGGCCTTTTCCTCAGTTGCCAGCTGTGTTGCGAGACGGGCTTTCTCTGAAGAGAAAAAGAGAGGCTTGCTTGATTTGTAATGTGACATCACAGGAAGAAGAGGCTGGGCTTGAACAAAGAAAGGTTTCTGCCCAGTTTGTTTGCAGTTCCTTTAATCTGATACCCTATCTGCTGGGGATATACCTAGGAGGCTTGCAAAGGGCCTCTGACTGTTTAATTAAGCAGTCTGCCCTTTAACTCCTTTTTTGCAGAAATGCCTTCTGGAATGTTGGCTACCTCTCAAGGAGGTTTTTTAAAAAATTCTTTATTTCTTTTTGGTAGTAATCGAGAGAGAGGGAAAAAATCTGTATGTGATTGCTTCTGTGTTTGGGATTAGACTTTTTGGGGGCTGGGGGGAACTAAAATGTGTAGGTATATTTATAGATTGAAATTGTTGGTGGTAACTTAATATAACGTTAAAAAATCTGTTGGCTGTAAAAGAGAGAAATTTCATTTTTAGTCGTAAAAAGGATTTGAGTTGAGAGACCCAAATTTTGCCACCCTTGGCTTCTGTTTTCCATAATTGCTCCTCAAGATTTAATTTAATTGCCATGGTTGTGAATGGCTCCAATCCTAATCTCTTTACTTTTTCATAAACATTTTTCTCACATTCTTTCCTCTTTTCTAGAAACTTAAGTTAATATTTTATAGCACTTCCATTTTTTTTTAATAATCACTTTTACTAAAGAATAAATTCTAAAATGTTTCTGTTTGGTGTGTAGTATTAAGCTTATAGAACAAAATTGCATCTTTGTAAACAAAGATATTTTTTCCCTATATTGCTTGAAATAAATTTTGGAAAATAAAAGTTACACTACTTGGCTAAATTTTAGGTTCAGAATTTTATTTTAAGCACCTTCCCCCCGCCCCGCCACCAGCCCTCCCTCTACCCCATTTCTTATGACATTAACTATATATTGGACTATGGGTCAGATTTTGTTTTCGTTTAAAAGCTCTTGTGAGTGTTTTCTCGCTGTATATTTAAAGTGTACTCATTTTTAAAGCCCAAAGAAATCAGAAGAAAGTATATGTGGGAAAGGGGTAGTTGAATATAGATGTTACTTCCTCAAAGAGTGATGATATCACAATCTATGGACACATTTTCTTATTTTTTCTTATTTTATATTGCCGTTTTTACTAGATGTAGAAGGGCTGAAATTCTTCCTTTAGGGTATCAGTGAAGGAAATTTAAGAGCAATTTATTTTTCTTTGATGAATTACGTAGCTAATTTAAAACTGATTTTGCAGCATGTTTTATGCTGATTTTTAACCTTTTTAATTTGGACTGCACTCTCACCAAGATCAGCAACTTTTGTTGTTTGTTGATGAATATCCCCTGAATTATAGTCTGTTTTTGTTGTTTTGACTAGGAAATTTATAATCAAGTGACACACAAAAAAATAGGAATATTACTTGCACTCAATAAACTTAGAACTTTAGAAGGCTGAATTTCTTTGTATCACATTGGTATGGAAGAGAGGCAGTATGTGTTCATAAAAGAAGACAGGTGGAAACTTAGAGTGAACAGTAATAAGGAGAGTAGTTAATAAGTTTGTATTCTCATTGGGGAAAAATTTCTGTTACAGTTTCTCAGTAATCTACTTTCAAATTGACAATCTTTTTAGGTATATCGTTAAATAATGAAATATAATCAGTTATATGCCCTGATCTTGTTTGCTTTTCCTTTCATTTTGAATATGGCATTGTCCGATAAAATGAACTAATGAGACATTGGAATATTCTTCCACATACTGATGTTATTCACTTGACTTAATATTTAGTTAACTGTTCATTTGTAGTTTTTTCATGTTTCATTTGCTTAAAAATGGATAGATCACTATTCATTGAATTAAACTTTGTTATTATCAGTATATTAGTATAAGTTTGTATTTCCAAGTTTTACACAGTGCTTGGCCCTTAGTAGATACTCACATGTTTACTGAGGCATGAATTATACTGATAAACTGGTATTTATTGAGAATTGTTTCTACTGAGGAAGAGCAACAGCAGAATGACTGTTTGAATGGGAAGATCATTGAATGCTAGATGTTTCAAAATATTTAATTTGACTTCTAATTAAGGAATCAAAGTGAAATTAGACAACTTTAAAATTCCTTAGATTAATATATGAAAATTGTGAAATAACTACTTACAAAGGCAGTTAAATAAGTCTAAGTACTCGAGTATATTTAATAGGTGCTTTTGTTTTGACAGACTTAGGAGACCAAACAGTTTATTATGAGATCTGTATGCTTCTGAAGGGAGGCCTGGTGTGCTGCTGTCCGTGGGGTAGCAAAGAGCTGGACACAACTGGGCAACTGAACAGCAACAGACTTCTCAAAGTTAAATCTGGGAATCTCTTGGTTTCTTATATGGGTTTTTTAAGAGCTGATTTGAAATTTTATGAATCTCATTACCTTTCACTTTTCTCATCACTTTTCAAATTTTTATTTTATGAAGAAGTCAGGTCAGTAACTAGCTAGCCTTCAAAGTATATATATTATTTATCACTCTAGTAATGATATAGTTGTGTTTTAGTTGTATAACTATTTTTTTTTTTTGTTATCAGTTTGAGAGAGAATTCTGTTAACTTGTAAGGATTTGAGTAACTTTTGAGTTCTTGACTAAATTTCTGCCATAACTGTGGTTGTGAGAAGGCAAGAAATCTGACTTTTTAATGTTGTTGTTTAGTTGCTAAGTCATATCGGACTCTTTTGTGACCCTGTGGACTGTAACCCACCAGACTGTAACCATCCTCTGTCTATGGGATTTCCCAGGCTAGAATTCTGGAGTGGGTTGCCCCTTCCTTCTCTAGGGGGTCTTCTACTTTTTCATGCCTGATTCAAAATAGGCTTTCTTGAACACCGCTATAAACAAATAATGTGTAAAGTGGGCTCCTCAGCTATTCTTCCTTTCTGTTTTTTCATATTGGTTCATATTGGTTATTTCTAGCCTTAATGGTAATATCAGTTTTATCTTGTACCTTCTTTATTCTCACTGCTGTCTTCTTAAACTGACCCCGCTGCTCTTATCTATATGGTTGTTGTAGTGTCTTACTTGTCTTATTTCCAGTCCTACCAGTTTACCCTGCCAGATAGTCGTAGATCAAGTTATGAATGAATCAACTAATTATTTATTCATTTATACCTTTCATTTCATCCAAAAAGGACTTAAAGCAGGTTATAATTTTAAAACTGTCAAAACTGATAGAACTAAATATTTAAGATTTTATTTTATGTAAATTATGCCTACATTTTAAAAGTTTAAAAAGGGAGTTGGTGTGGCACAGTTAAAAGTTTTTAAATGTGAGAAATGTGAGAGAAATTATTCTGAATATTAGTCATATCCATTATTCTAAAAATTATTCCTCTTGAATGCAATAAATGTTTGCAAAAGCAAAAAATAAAAATCTTAAAACATAAATTTTTGAACACATTAGTAAAAGAATAAAAAATAATACACCATGGGAAAGAGAAGAATGGGAAGGGCAGAAAAATCTAGGTGAGGGGAAGCTGCTTCATTTGGCACAAGGGAGAAAAGGAAAATAAAGTAGATTGCATAGTTTTCATTTAGTGAAAGAAAACAGTCCCGGATGTCAAAGAAAGAAATTTGCTTTATCTCAGAAATACATTGTGAATCTTTACCCATGAACCACTTCAAATTATGATCTAATGGTAGAAGGTATGCCATTTCTTGTTGACTCTCAATTTGGGAAAACCGCCCAATGTCAAATTTTGGTTCTGGGAAAATGTATTATTTGTTGGAAGATTAAGATAGTCCAAATATATGCAAAAAATTGAATGAGAAAGTATGTGAAATAAATATATTCAAGTTTAAAAGAGAGTGTGAGACAGTTAAGTTTTTAAATGTAAGAAAAACATTCTAAATTTATTTTATTCATTTTGAATACAAGAAATGTTTGCCTTGATGAGAAGTTATTCTTCAGGGTCCTTTTCCATCTCAAATTTACACCTATGGAAAAAGCCAAAGTTTTCTCATTTTAGATTTTTCCATGATAGTTTCTATTTAGATTTAGAAGCAAAACCTCCTCACTTTGAAAAAAGAACATTTATAACGTATGTTGATAGAATATATTTGTTTTATATAAAAAATATTTTAGCCTAACAGGAACATTTGTTAAATTTGTGATAATTGATATCATTTGAAAATGATTCACCTTTCTGTTATTACTGCAGACACATAACACTTTATGTTACTCTTTACTGGAGCAAGAGTCATCTACGCAAGTTCAAACGGTGCAACCAGCTTATAGGGATGGGTGGGATTAGAAGAAAGATTTAAAAGCTAATGGATGGTGATTTATAACAAAGTAAAAGTGTATAAGAATGATGGTTGTAGCAGGTTCAAGCAAAGAGATGAAGTAAAGAGAAGCAAGAATGTGGTGTAAGACTTTACTTGGGTGAGCATGTTTATCACTGTTAACACTTGAGTTGTTCCCTTCCTCCTTTTTTCCTATCTTCCTGGTCCCCATTCCTTCATCTGCCCCTCTTAAAACTTTATCCCATTTTTCTGTGAGGCCTTTCAATCTCATCAATTCCTCTTCTCTACTTCCACGATACTTAAAGTGTCTCACTTTTAAACTATATTCATATAACTGAATTAGGTTAAAAAAAAACAAGGAAATACTTGTAATATAGAGTATAACAATAGCTTTTGTACAATATGGAGATGAGAGTCAATCAAGTCAGTTAAAGGGCATCCAGAGCAGATGATGTCTAGAGAAGGCTAGCCTTTAAAGTTGAATAAGTTTCAAATTTCAAGACTTGATGACTAGAGCCATGCCTGATAATAATGTCTTAGTGTAGTCCATGGGGTTGCAAGAAAATTGGATGTGACTTAGTGACTAAAACAACAAAAACAGCAGTAGTCTCACTAGAATAGTCATGTCTTTCTCAACCAAAAACACAGAAGATAATTTGAGTGATTGTCTCCTCAGTTCTCTGAAGAATGCCTCATAACTAGTTTCATTCTAAATTCCTAGAAGGGCAATGAGTATATACATTTCATTTCTTTCTTTCCTTTTTTTAACGAATGATGTATTTTTAAGATCTAATACTGTGAACATGATTGCAAATACATTTAAAAGCAGAAATACATTTGACTTTAAGCATTAATGTAGATGTTTTGCTTTTAACCTAGCCTAACCAAGCCAAAATTCAAAGGAAAAGATTTTTCTCTTTAACATATATTAAATGCAAAGGCATATGGAAGAATTAATCACTAAGATTCTAAGCCACTACTAATCCATTCCCAGAACAAAATTTTCATGGTCACTTCTTTTTATTGGTTTGCCAGTGTGTTCATTTTAATCAACTGATTTCACATTCTTGGGAATTTTGAGGACTTCCTGTCAATACCAGCTGTTACCAGTGCTGCCTCAGAAAGGTTACAAACAAAAGACCGGAAGGACTGACTACAAAAGGGCCCCCTTTAAAGCCAAACCTTTTGTTTTGTTGTTGTTTTCAGTTAAACAAGAACGAACTGTTTCAGGCTGATCAAAACAAGAGAAAGATTGCTGGATTGTTGTCCTGGTTATATGGATAGGGAACTAGGATAAGCACATTTAAATTATTTTTCCTGGTTATGCTATCTTTATCTCTGGTATGCTGTATTTATTTGTTTATTCAGGAACAGATATTTACTGAGTGCAAACTGTGTGCCAAGAACTCTTCTAGGTGTTGGGAGTATAGCAGCAAACGAAAGAGAATTCCTGGGCTTATATTTTACTGTGGGAATACAGGCAGTCAATAAGCAAACAGTTGTATGGTTAGACATATGGTAATAAGTTCTCTGGAAAAAAAACCCCTACGTTTATTAGGAAAAAGGAGGTTCTAGTAGAGAGTTATAGGAAGGGTAGGACATATGGTGATAAGTTGTCTGAAAAAAAAAAAAAACTACATTTATTAGGAAAAAGGAGGTTCTATGTAGAGAGTTTTAGGAAGGGCTCATTGATGAGGGGGCATTTGAAGGAACACTTGAAAGAAGTGAAGAATAAATCACATAGCTGTCTTAAAGAATTACCCTTTAACTATTAAACAATCTCTTTTTAAAATTTATTTTTAACTGGAAGATAACTGCTTTACAATGCTGTGTTGGAGGGAGAATTAAGAGAAACAATCTTATAAAAAGCTCTCCTCAGTCTCTATTTCCCAGCTTTATCTTCCATGACTTTACTCACCAAGTTCCTGTCCCCAAGATTTTCATGGCAATTGGAAATCTCTAGATAGTGTTTAAATTTGACGAAATTCTGTGTGTCTGCTTCTGATTTTTGTTTGGCATGGCACATCATAAACTGGGAGCTTTGTATTGTTTTGGTTGTGGCTACTTGAAAGTGTTCTTCAAGCTAAATGCTTCTAGGAGACTTAACTATCAAAAGAGCCCCAGGTCAGTAGTTCAGTTTCAAGTCAGATCTACCCTGACTTCTGTGTCCCTGTGCAGTTGTTATTTTATCTTTTTCTCTTCGTGCTTTGGCTAGTACCCTGTTACCTCAAGGGACTGAATTTTCTTCTGCTGAGTTCAGTTTTCCAATAAAGCAGTGACATTTGACAACCTGTATTAACTTGTTGATACAAATGCCAACTAAAAAATGTCTCTTGCTAGCAGTTTCTGCAAGAATTAAGTCCTTGGTCAGTGCAGTCACTGAAGTTTAGCACCCCCTGAAAGGAATTCAGGGCAGAATGTGCTCTGGGAAAACTGGCAGAAGAGGCCTTCTGATAGGCATTTTCAGGAGAAATTTTTTATGAACCTGGATTCTTGCATCTTTCCGTGCTTAGAAAAGCACTGACACCATTAACCTTCTACCCAGATGGATGCTTGGTTGCAAGATTCACCTTCACCGAATGCAGGTATATACCGACCTCCCCCGTGACCTCTTCCAGCCTACAGTCCTCAGTAAGATACTAAATAAGCTTGACTCAACTTTAACATCGTGCTTTTGTTTGTTGGTATGTTTTGAAGTAGGCACAACTAGGTTAGCTTTCTTGACTTCTGTTAATTATCCTACGTATGGTTGAATGAGCATCTGGGATCTTAAAGGTAGTTCTATCCCCCTTGTCTTTTTTTCCTTGATAACATAGTACCCTAAGTTTGAATCTACCTTCAGATTCTGGTTACCATGTCTGTCCTTCACAGTCAAGTCTTGGCCTTACTGTCATTTTCTGACATATGACCATTATCCATCCCTACTTGTACCTGGAATCATGACTTGTTTTCTCTGACTAAACTCTGCTACTTTCTAAACACATGTGATATCATTCTGTGAGGTTTAAGGTTTTTCTAGGAATACATTTTTTATTTATAATGTAGGAAAGATATTATTAAGGTTCTTAGCAATAATAAGAGAAACAAAAAAAGCTTAAAAGTGAACAGATGATATAACTCTACTATTCTAATCAGCTGTTTATAATTTTCCAGGTTAAAAAATGTTTTTTAATTGAGATACAGTTGCCCTATCACAGTGTATTAGTTTCAGGTGTATAACGTAATGATCCAATATTTGTATATATTGTGAAGTGGTCACCACAGTGAGTCACATCACCAAATGTAGTTAGAATTTTTTTCTTGTGATAAGAACTTTTAAGATTTACTCTTTTAGCAACTGTCAAATATTCACTGCAGTGTTATTAACTATACTCACCCTGCTGTATCTTCTATCATGACTATTTTATAACTAGAAGTTTTTACTTTTTGACCCCCTTCCCCCTTTTTGCCCACCCCCTGGCTCTGGCAGCCCTCAATCTGTTCTCTGTGTCTGTGAGCTCTTGATTTTAGTGCACATATAAGTGAGATTTTACTGTAGAGTCGACCCTTGTCTGCAAGGGATTGGCTCCAGCACTCCTGCAGATACCAAAATCTGTGGATGCTCAAGTCCCTTATATAAAATGGCATAGCCCAATCAACCGTCTATATCCACAGGTTCCACATCCCCTGATATGGAAGATATATTTGTCTTTGTCTGACTTATTTCACTTACCATAAAGCCCTCAACTAAGAGTTACCTGGCAGCCTGTCTGGGGATGACGTGCTGATTCACATAATCACCCTCACAGACAAGAAACTGAACAGTTCCATCTCACAAGGAACTATATTCATATTTCTCTAGCCTGACTATACCTGCCCTAACCCCTGGCCATTATTAATTTGTCCTTTATGTCTAAAATTTTTCTTATTTCAAAATGTTATATAAATGAAATCAAATAGGATTATCTTCTCAGCCAGAGTCTCTGGAGATTCATTTAAGATATTGTATATATCAATAGTTCATACTTTTTTATTGCTAATATTTCATAGTATGAATGTACTGCAGTTTCTTTAACTGTACACATATTAGAGAATATCTGGGCTGATTCTAGTTTTTGACTATTACAAGTAAGGCTGCCATAAACTTTTGTGTACAGATTTTATATAAACATATGAGTTTTCACTGTTTTGGATAAATACTCAAAGAGTGCAGTTGCAAAGTCATGTAATTATTGTGTTGTATGGACTCCCAGATATTTTCCAGAACAGTTATACCATTTTGAATTACCATCAACAATACATGGGTGATCCAGTTTCTTTGCATCCTTGCCATTTTTTGGTATTGTCTCAGTTTTCTTTTAGCCATTCTGATCATGTAAGGATAGCTCATTGACATTATAATTTACATTGCCCATCA
Source organism: Bos taurus (assembly GCF_002263795.3). Classification (NCBI taxonomy): domain Eukaryota; kingdom Metazoa; phylum Chordata; class Mammalia; order Artiodactyla; family Bovidae; genus Bos; species Bos taurus. Next base: position 18,214,695 of record NC_037339.1, read on the forward strand.
GGATGATGGCTAATAGTGTTGAATATCTTTTTCTGTTTACTTGTGATCTGTGTTTTCTCTCTGGTGAAGTATCTCTTCAGGTCTTTGCCCATTTTCTAATTGAATTGTGGGTTGGTTTGTTTGTTTTTTACCACTGAGAGTTCTAGAATATATAAATATTCTAGATTCTAGTCTTTTGTTGGATATGTGGCTTATAAATAATTTCTCAAAGTTTCTGTAGACTCTTCCCTTCGTGTGGTCTTTCTCAAGGCAAAAATTTTAAATTTTGATGAAAGTGCTGTTTATCAGTTTTTTATTTTGTGGATCATGCTTTTGTTGTCAAGTCTTAAGAACCTAGATCCCCAAGGTTTTCCCCTATGTTTTAAAAGTTTTATAGCTTCACATTTAATATTTAGATGATCCATTTCCAGTTTATTTTTACAAATTTGAGATTTAGGTCAAAGTTCATTCTTTTTCCATTGATTTGCTTTTGCACATTTGTCAAAAGGCAATAAAGAACAAATGGGACAAATAGATGTAGAATTTAAACTAACCGCGTCAATGACTACATTAAGTGTAAATAGTCCAAACTCCAATTAAAAGGCAGAGATTCTCAGAATGGATAAAAAACAAGACCCAGCCCTTTGCTATGTACAAGAAACCAGTTTTAAATATGAAGGTGTAAATATGTTAAAATTGACATGAATCAAAAGGATAAGTGCAGAGATGGCTCTGAGGGTAATTCTAAGACTTGTTCTGTGGGTAATTAAGTGATTGATAACAGATAACCAAAGAGGATATGGAAGAAGTCTTAGCTGATTGGTGGTGAAGGTAATACGTTCATGTTAATATTTGAACATGTTGGCATTTGAGATACTTGCCACATATATGTGTGGACATCTGAGGTGTTTAGTTGGAAGCACTAGATCTGGAATTTGAAAGAGTAGTTTTAGTCAGAAATGTATTAATAGATTTAGGAGTAAGCAGAGATAGAACTAAACTCATGATCATGGCTCAGCCAGCATATATATTAGCAGAAGAATCCTGAAAAATATCAGTGTTAAAGAAGTAGTGAAGTTAAATGGGAAAGAACTGTCAGGTCAAGGCCTGCCCACAATTTTGTGTTTTATATTCTAATTTCCTTTTGCAAGGTAAAATGGTCTTATAATGATTTGGCTTAGGATAGTACAAAAACATTTCCTGTAATGTAGGGCCAATAATATTTCTTAAAATGCCCAGAAAACAATAGCAATTCCTGTCTTCCACTTCCCCTATTGTTAACTTTTCTACTAGCACTGGAGACCTTGTACTTACTTAGATAATCAGAATCTCTTTTAAGAATACCTTGACCTGATAGCCTTGAAGTCCTTTACTCTCTGGAGACGTTCACTCTTGCTTTAGATGTATGTTAATATGAAAGATCAGGTAGAATAGACTTACAACTTCTACTTTTTCTATCCATATTACTTATTAAGTGGGATTTATACTAATATTGCTGACAGGGAGAATCTGGTTTCCTTCACATGATTAAGTGGCAAAATGGAGTGAAATGTCCAGAGAGTGATTATGCTAAGAGTTAATTTAAGTAGGTTAGCAGTGACATAAAACAGCTTACCTGAAACCCAAGAGTAAACTTCTGAATCCTGAATGCAAGCAGTGCTATAGATACAAATACATAAATTTTCAAAAGTTAAATATTCCATTAAATATTTTCTTTAGATTAAAAAAGTCAGATTCTGTATTAGTTATCCATTGCTGTGTAAGAAATTATCCCACAGCTTAACAGTTTAATAAAAGAACTAATGATTTACTTCGCACATAATTTCTGAAAGTCAGGAATCTGGGAGTGGTTTATCTATGTAGTTTTGGCTCCAGTTCTTTCAGGAGAGTTGTTCAAGTTATCAACCAAGGCTGCCATCGGGTTTGGTCTTTCCTGGAGTTGGAGAATCCACCCCCAAGTTCACTCACATGGTTATTAGTAGCCCTCATTCCTTTATTTGTTGTTGGCCAGAGGCTTCATTTGTTTGCCACGTAGACTTCCCTATACGGTTGCTTGGTTCATGGCAGCTGCTTTCCCCTAGAGCACGAGGAGATCCGTGAGAGAGAACCTAAGATAGAAACTGCAGGTTTTTCATAAGCTAATCTCAGACCTGGCATGCCATCACTTCTGCTATATGCCATGGACCACACAGACTAACCCAGGTACAGTGTACAAGTGTACAAGGGTATAAATACCCAGTGGGAGGAATTAATGGGGTTATCTTGGAAGCCAGCTGCTACAGTTGATATTTAGTTATCAATTAGAAAGCAAATCCTATCATCCACTTTCATCTTTATGCTTTGCTGTATTTAATTAAACCCATGATAGGGTTTTGTCATATAACATTCTAGAAATATTTATTGAGTGTCCACTATATGCTTGGCACTGGGATTTTAAGAACTCTCTAAAAGTCCCACCTGGAGAAGAAGTTAGACTTGGGATACATTTTGAAGTTTGAGCCAATATAACTTCCATGGACTGGATTCCAGTGGAGAGTGAGAGAAAGAATAGGTGATTTCTTTTTGCTTTGGACAACTGTATATAAGTGATAATGATATGGGGGAAAGTGGATAGGAGTGGGAAGTTTTTGTGGTAGACGATGATTAAAGTTTATTTCAGATGAACATGTTGAGTAAGGCGGAAGAGGACAGAGGCTTCTGAAGTGACCCTATCAGTAGCTGACATCTGGAGGATTGCTTACTGTTACGTTCCTACTTCCTAATATAGCACCTGTTACAGAGCAGACGTATGGCAAACAGTGGGTGGATGGATGCATGATAACTAGGCATTATTGTCATTAGTATCTCCACTTTACAGTATAGAAAAGTGAATCATAACAAGGTCAAGCGACTCTCTCCAAGGTCAGGCAGCCAGTACATGGTCAAGACTTGAACACCTGTGGTGTGACTCCAGAGTCTGTGCTTCTGTGCATTGCGCCATACTTATTATTATTCTCATGGCATACTTCATTCTCTGTATACCTCTGTGTCAGTCGGGCTGGGAGAGATGGAGTAATAAAAGTGATACTTGGGTGAAACATGAAGACTGTTGGTGAGTAGAATGGCACTTCTTAGAAGAAGAATTCACTTTGGTATAATCCTATTGTGATAATTCAACCAGGTAAACCATCTATGGGTTTAAACCATATTGGAAGAGAAAGTAAAATGCCCATCAGCCACATACCTATGTCCTATTAAAGGCTCAAGTTTACCTGCATATCTCTGTGAGTCTCAAGGTCTTCTAAAAGGTCTTTGTTTGAGAAAAGAATGGGATAAGGCCACTCCTGCTGAATATATGTAGATTCATCCCATATGAAAAGATGTTCAGTTCATCAATGACTAGAAAATGTAGAACACTGACTATGGCATGCATGCATTAGCTGGTTTTCATTGTTAGCCTTGCTTTACTCAGCTGAAAGCCATTATTGAGATTGCACTTCAGAGTGCCCCTAATGAATATAAAGAATGACTTGACAATAGGAATTAGTACAATTAGAATAAATCAGTGTTGTTTACTTTTTGAAGATTTTGTTTAACTTAGTTTATTGCTGTTTTAGTCACACAGAGGTTTTCAGGCTTTATGTAGTCGGGTTGTTTTGTGTTTTTCTTTACGACTTCTGGGTTTTGGTCAAACCTAGAAAGGCCCTTCCTTATCAAGAAGTTATAAAGGAGAGGAAGGGATGCAAAGAGAACAAAAGGTAACTCTGTGAGGTAATGAATAGCTAACTAGCTTGATTGTGGTGATTATTTCACAATGTGTGTTTCTATGAAACCATCACATAGTACGCCTTAAATATATATGGTTGTTGTCAATTATACTTCAATAAAGGTGAAAAAAGATTAAAAAAAAGAAGTTATAAAGATATTCTTTTGTATTTCTAATACTTCAATTTTGTTTTTTAATGTAATGAATTTTTATAATTGTGAAAGTATAATAGCCTTTTTTTTCAAATTGTTAGCTAATTTTTCAAACACATTTTATTGAATAGACATCTTCATATTTTCACAAAATCTACATTCTACAGTGTTTTGTATTTTTATTTACAGATGCACCACTTTTCCTTTTTATATAAACCTATCATCTTGGCAATTTGTCTGCTTTCCTTTCTTTCTTAGTTCAAGCACTAAAAGAGTGAAATAAGTATGTCCCCAGGTTTTATGGTCTTGCAAGGTGTCACCTCCAAAAAGTTACAATTTTTGAATCAGTTATTTTAATGGCTCTTACTTCTGGTCTTACATTTTTATAAATGATTTTTAAATTATGCGTTTTAAACTTCTTGCTTGATATATGGAAATTTATTTTGTATTGGTTTTATAGCAGTACTGAGACCTTGCTAATCTCTTTCATTCTAATAATTTCTCTGTAGATCCTTTTGAGTTTTCTTTGTTGTATCCAACTCTTTCCTGACCCCATGGACTGTAGCCTGCCAGGTTCCTCTGTCCATGGGATTCTCCAGGCAAGAACACTAGAGTGGGTTGCCGTTTCCTCCTCCAGGGGATCTTCCTGGCCCGGGGATTGAACCCGCATCTCCTGCAGTGGCAGGCAGATTCTTTACCACTGAGCCATCTTATTGACATAAATCATTTGTGAATAATGGTATTTTTGTTCTTTTTTTCTTCCTGGTCTTTTGATCTTTAATTTCTTTTCTTTATCTTTTGAACTGACTGGAACCTCAAGTATAATACTGAATAGAAAGCCTGATAATGGGACATCCTTCTCTTACCTCCGATTTTTTAAGGGGAATGCTTTTAATGTTTCACCATTACACATGATGTTTGCTGTGGGTTTTTTGTTTATTTGTAGATGTCATTTATCAAATTAGGAGTGCCCTTCTGTTCCTGATTTATTAAAACTTTTCTTCTTTTTTAACATAATAAATGGGGTTTTAAATGAGAGCTTTTTCTGCATTGATTTTGACAATATTTTTCCCCTTAGATTTATTAGTAAGGTGAATTGCATTATAGATTTTCTAACATTGAACTAATCTTGCAACCTGGATAAACTCATCTTGGTAAATGACATACTCTGTTTTTAACACTGCTGATTTGGATTGCTAATTTTAGAATTTTTATATCTCTGTTTATGAGTGAGAATGGGCTATAATTTTTCTTTTTGTAATATCCTTGACAGTTTTTAGTATCAGTGTTGTACTAGCCTCAGAAATCAGAGAATGTTCTTACTTTTTCCATCCTCAGAAGAGTTGAAGTAAAAGTGGAATTATCTATTCCTTGAATGTTTGGTAGAATTTACTGGTAAAACCAGAGGTACTTGAATGTTTTCTTTATGGAAGTGAAGTGAAGTCGCTCAGTCGTGTCCGACGCTTTGCGACCCCATGGACTGTAGCCTACTGGGCTCCTCCATCTATGGGATTTTCCAGGCAAGGGTACCGGAGTGGGTTGCCGTTTCTTTGTGGGGAGATTTTTAATTACCGTTTCAAATTCTTTAATACTTTATAGGACTATTGAGGTTTATTTCTTATTGAGTTCTGTTAATTTTTATTTTTGTGGAATTTTCCACTTGGTTTACATTTTCCAGTTTATTGACATAAAATTATTTATAACTGTCCCCTATTATCTTTCTGATCTTTGTAATGGTGGCCCCATTTTTGTTCCTAATATTATTTATCTGTCTCTTCCTTTCTCAGTATGATTGGAGGTTTGTTTAATTTTATTAGTTCTTTCAAAGAAGCAGTTATTAGCTTTGTCTATCAGACCGTGTATTTTATCTTTGTTTTCAGTTTCATTAACTCCTGCTCATATCTCTATTATTTTCTTCCTTCTACTTTCTTTGGGTCTTTTCTGTATCTCTTTCTCTAACTTTTAATTTCTTTTCTAATATAAGCATTTTAAGTTATACATATTCCTAATTTATTTTGTGCATAGTACAAAAATTGGCAATCATTTTCAAAATGGAAACAAGAACCTTATTCTGACTTCAGAATTGCCGTTGTCAATTACGACTCTATTAATAATGCTCACCATGTCAAACATTATGATTTTGATACATATATAAGAAGGTCACGCTTACCAGTGTTATTTTAATGTCATCTTGTTTCATGTAGGATTCACCTTTATTTGATCTTATTAAACAAGCAAAGGACCGAGAAGGACCAGTTGATCACTTTGAACCTGCCTGTACTCTCAACCTTCCTCTCCAGAATAATCACACTGCAGCAGATATGTGAGTGAAATCTGTTGTCCATCCAGCTCACAAAAGGATTCTGAGCATAGTGTGATACAAGCTGTTATGCAAAAGCTGCAGGGAATAGAATTTTGCATAAGACGTTCCTGCTTTCAAGAATCAGGAATATAAGATACAAGACCCAAATAAAGGTCATATACAGCGGTACAGAGTGCTACTGAAATCACTCCAGTTTAGTGTCATGAGGACAGTTTTCATGCAGGGATGACAATTTAGATAGTCCTCAGATGTAGACCAGGATTTCAACATGGAAACCAGAGAGAAGGGAGAGGACGGAGGAGACAGAAAGAGCATGAACCTCAAAGTACAACAGCCGGGAGAGCAGGAAACATTTTTCAGAAGTGCAGCTCAGTGCCTTTGTAATGCAGCATAGGATGGGCTGGGAAGATCCCCTGCAGAAGGAACTGGCAGCCCACTCCAGTATTCGTGTCTGGGAAACCCCATGGACAGAGGAGTCTGGTGGCTACAGTCCATGGGGTCGCAAACAGTTGGACACAACTGAGCGACTAAAACCACCATGGGATGGGCATAGGGAGTATGCAGTGCAAACAGAAGACTAAAATGGTTGATGAGTGCCTGATGACATGCTAGAAGAAGAATGCAATCACTAACCTTTATTGAGGGCCCACTCAGTGCTGGAGAATTACCAAACAGCCCTGTAAGGCAATAGACACTGTAGCAGCCTTCATTATCTATGAAAAAGGAATTAGAGAAATAAGGTAACTTACCCAAAGCCAACAGAAATCAGATCCAAGCGGTCTGACCCCAAAGCCCACGCTCTGAAACATTCCAGCTACATTGCCTTTCACAGGAATGTGTGTAACGTTATGTTTCTGTTGTTATGTGTAAGAATTGACATTACAAAGCTCTGTGATGAGTGCAGGGGCTGTTTTCCAGAGGTGCCATTTCCATGCTAATTTGTATCCAGAGTATTTCTAGTGTGTGGAACCTCTGCCTTCATGTATAACTTAGCTTGCTAGGTCATACGTTAATATAAATATGTCAAGCCTTATCTTTTTCTTTAATTCAATAAGCAGTTGACTGTTGGGTGCCAGAAAGCGTTTTAGGCACTGGGAATACAAAGGCAAGTAAGATGGATAGGTCCTTCCCTTCACAGAGCTTACGTTCCGAAGAAAGGCAAGGACCAGTGAACAAGGAAACTAATATGTAAGGTGATCTTAGAGTGTAGTAAGTTCTGTAATGGAAAAACACAGAATGATGTGAAAGAGAGGAGCTGAGAAAGTGACAGAATGTTTAGGGAAGCTTTCTCTATTGAAATGATGTTTGACCTGAGACTTCAAGAACAAACAGATGCTGGCCTGCCAAAATCTGTATGGTATGCATTCCAGGCAGAGCAAACAGTGAGTGCAGTGTCCCTGGGTGATCACACTTACCTGGTCTGAGGAACAGAAAGAAATCCCAAAGCAAACAAGAAGAGAGCAATGCAAGATGAGGCTGGAAAGGCAGACTGCGGCTAGATCTTGTAGAGTCTCATCGGAGAGGAGACTCACAGAGAGGAGTTCAGATTTTAAAAAGCTGTGGGAAAACATTAAGGTTTTAAGCAGAGGGGCAGCTTGCTATAATTTGTATTTTTAAAGGGCCACTTTTTGGCTGCCATTTGAAGTACAGACGGGGTAGGAGGAGAGAAAAGAACAGGGCAAGGAAGAAAATAGAAAGACCCAGTTTGGAGACAATTTCAATAGCCTAAATGAGAGATGTAAATAAATGAGTTGGTCTAAGATATGTCAGTAGAGATACAAAGAAATGGAAAATATCTGGGGTATGTTTCTAGAGGGAGAACTTTCTTTTCCATTGAGTTTGAAGATTGGGAAAAGGAAAAAATTTAAAATATCTCCTAAGTTTTTGACTTAAAAAACTGGTTGTAATACGGAGCCATTTCTTGAGATTGGAAACATGGAGAAATGAAGAGCTCCACTTTGGCCTTCTTAAGTCTGAGATTCAGGAAGTGAAGTAAGTATTATCCTGATTAGGTTATAGTTATTACCTATTATCCAGCAGGTAATATTTTCACCTGGATTTCGAGGGAGACTAACTTCTACCCAAGTTAAGTCAGTCTACAGTATTGCTAGTGAATTGAAGGGAAATTCAAGGGTGATAGATTAGACCCTGGTACTTATAAAATCATGATACTGGTTCCCTTTTTCTAGTGTTCTAGTTAATATATTACATGTAGTAGAAACATCCATAGTAAGGTACAAATCCTACTTCCTGCTCAGAATTATTTCTCAGCTGTACTGAGTCACTAAGTCATGTCTGACTCTTTGCGACCCCATGGACTGTAGCCTGCCAGACTCCTCTGTCCATGGGGTTCTCCAGGCAAGAATACTGGAGTGGGTTGCCATGCCCTTCTCCAGGGTATCTTCCCAACCCAGGGGTAAAACCCAGGTCTCCCACACTGCAGGTGGATTTTTTTACTGTCTGATACTAAAACAGAAGGTAGACCTGGACTGTCCCCTGAAATAAAGGGCAACACAGAGCAGTGATAGGTCAGAAACTGAGAGTTCATATGTACTCATATCTCTGTCTCGATTTATGCCTTACATGTCTAGTATATGGGTGTAAACCTGCCTTGTTAATGTTACCTGAATATTAATTCATATAATTCTGTACTATATAATTTAGGAAGATGTATGTGTATGTAACTTCAGTCTTATGTAAATGAACCGTAGTTATCAGTGAAACATTTTTAAGAGAAGAATCAGAGAAATTGATATTTTAATATCAATGGCTTGTTCTTTTAAGCTGGAGTCATTTTTATTATCTCAATTTCACTTTAATTATTAAAATTGAACATATAAACATATATAGCTATTTTTTCAATAAGGCAGTGATTTCTAGGAAAGGCCGTTTATGAAAATAGGGTTAGAAATGATAACAACAAGCCTTTGATAACAAGCTTTTGATAACAAGCCTTAAGCTTTTCCTCTTAAGCTCTCTTTTCCAACTTGTATTTAAATAGGACTTTGGTGTAAAACAGTAGATTAAATAGACAAAATGTGTTTGGATGCATGTGTACAGCTGTGTGTGTTTGTGTATCTGTGAAAGAGAGAGATTCTGAGAAAACTTCACATGAAGACTTTTACTTTGAATATATCTAGGTATCTTTCTCCTGTAAGATCCCCAAAGAAAAAAGGGCCAACTCCACGTGTAAATTCTACTCCAAATTCAGAGGCACAAGCAACCTCAGCCTTCCAGACTCAGAAGCCATTGAAATCTACCTCCCTTTCACTCTTCTACAAAAAAGGTTAGTAGATGATTACTTTCATGAGCGTGGACTCTGGAACGAGGCTGATTGGATTCAAATCTTGGCTCTTCGGCTTACTAGGTATGACTTTGGGCAAGTCACTTTAAAAGCTCTATGCCTCAGTTTCCTCATCCATAAGATGGAAATAATAATAACCTACCTTATTTGGGTTTTGAGATAATTAAATGAATGAATACTCCCAATGCTCCCAAGAGTGTCTAGCACATAGTAAGCACTCAAAAAGTGTCAGATGTTGTTATTCTTGCTGCTTACTGTTACGCTTTCAAATTTATGCTTGGAAATATTTGCCCCTAACATTACTTCTTCTGTTGAGGTGTGTAAGTTGAGATTATACAATGGGCTGTGGCCTAATGCAGATGCCTTTCCTGGTGACCAGGTTGTACAGCATTTTCTGATTGTGTGTGTGACGGGGTGGGGAGGTCATTTGGGTGTCTGTGCATGTACACACAAGGGCACACCCACTTGAAACTCTTAGAAGAAAAGTAGAAGGCCAGATTCCTCTGTGATAAATCTTATTTCTGACTTGAATAAAGTGAATATACTGAGCTTTATAGGCATGTTATAAGTCCTTAAATTAGAGCAGTGGTTCCAAAGTGTGGTCCCCAACCAGCAGAATCCACCTCACTTGATAAGTTGCAGAAAGGAGAATTTTTGTTTGAGCCCCAGTGCTAGAACTACTCAGTCAGAGACTCTAGTAGGATGAGGAAAAAATCCTTGTTTTAACAAGTCCGCAGTGCAAGTCTGAGGTAAGCCAAAGTTGAAGACCAGTGGGATAAATTATTAACTAAAAAATTCTGATTACTTTATGCAAGTCTTTGACAGGTGCATTTAAACCAGATGGAGGAAAATTCAATTTTGTGGATTACTTTTCTCCAACCTGTGTGCCAGTAGCATTTTTAGATAAACTCGCTCAATATGTTTAATATCACAGTCATATTACCACTTAAGTAATCTACAAGTCTAGCATTTTTATAGAAAAATACACTATTTGTTTTTTGTTTTCAGGATTGAAAAAATTAAGGGAGTTTGGAAATTCTCTTATTTTTAAAAATAATTACTCTCTTGAATATTGATAGAATATTCAACATCTGTAATGCATGATTACCAGTGAAACTGAAACAAACTGTATTTGGGTTGTCTAATTTCACAATATCTTAGGATCTTTCTTCCTCTAATTTTCACCTCTGCCTCAACTTTATGCTATAATAATTCAGCAAAATAATTATTTTTGCTGAATAGTATTTTCAGCAAAGTATTGTTTTGCCTTCTATGTATGTAGGACAATCCTAAGACTAGAAATCATAAGGAAAATAGTGGGAGAAATGAAGTTAATGTTAAATGCTATTTAACAGCATTTCGTTATAACAGTATAATATTTTGAAAATATCTACCTGTGATACAAAATTAAGAGTAAATATGATTAATTCCCCTTATTTTTCCAGTGTATCGACTAGCATATCTTCGACTGAACACCCTGTGTGCACGCCTTCTGTCTGACCACCCAGAACTAGAGCATATCATCTGGACCCTTTTCCAGCACACACTGCAAAATGAGTATGAACTCATGAGAGACAGGCATTTGGACCAGGTAAGGAAATTACGCACTTCTCTTCTCCTGCTTACTTGTTAGCTATGTACTGATTTCTTAAGAAAAGTTTGGATTCAAATGAGAAGCTACATCAATTTAGTTAACATATATTTGCTTACTGGCTACCCTTTATATTTTTGCTGTATTTTTTACAAATGAGAACTTTAGAGTTTGAGAATATTTCAGTATTTACTTATTTAATGACATGAAAGTTCTTGTTGCAGAAACCACTGAAGAAACTTTATCATAGGCGTTTTCTGTGTTGTTGTAAACTAGAATTCATTTAGTGTGGAAAAAGCATGAGACATAAGAATAGTTGATCTAAAACAGTGCCAAATGAACTCAGGATAGGAAAAGATAATTCTGTAGGAGATTAAATTTCCTTTTTTTTTTTTAACTAAAAGATAGCAGTGTGTTTTAGAGCACAGTTCAGTTCAGTCGCTCAGTCGTATCTGACTCTTTGCGACCCCATGGACTGCAGCACGCCAGGCCTCCCTGTCCATCACCAACTCCCACAGTTCACTCAAACTCATCATATCCATTGAGTCAGTGATGCCATCCAACCATCTCGTTCTCTGAGCACAACCGTGTAACAAAACCCTGTTTTTGTATCACATTTATTTACTAGATTATGATGTGTTCTATGTATGGCATATGCAAAGTGAAGAATATAGACCTTAAATTCAAAATCATTGTCACAGCATACAAAGATCTTCCTCATGCTGTTCAGGAGGTAGGTAATTTTCCATGATAAGAATTTTCAAAATATATCCATAATATGGATAACTTTAGTCATTAATTGTACCATATGTTCTGACTGATTTGTATAAATTTACATATCTACTTTTTATTTTCATATTATTAATTATTTGTAGTTAAAATGTAATTGGGAGGCTAACAATTTAATATTCAAATTCATATTATAAAATAAATAGGGAACACTGTATTGTGCCAGTAAGCAGAACATTTGTAATAAACTTTTATATATATATATATAAAACACATACAGTATATATGTTTGACTTTTCACTTCCAGTAGAATAGCTATAACCCAAGCCTAAAATGGCTTCTTTAGATTGTTTTTTCCTATAAAATAATGTCTTTTTACTGTTAAAAAGTATCATGAACTATTAAAATAGAAACTCTAAAGAGATAAATTCCCAAATTCATTTAACAAGTATTTTTGCTCTTCTTCCTCAGACATTCAAACGTGTTTTGATTAGAGAAGAGGAGTATGATTCCATTATCGTATTCTATAATTCGGTCTTCATGCAGAGACTGAAAACAAATATTTTGCAGTACGCTTCCACCAGGGTATGTTGAAGGCGTCCTTTATTTGGGCAAATCTGCTTATAAAGCAGTGGATCTCACTAAAGTGTTAAGTAACCTCCTGCTTTTGTTTTTGCTGTAGCCCCCTACCTTGTCACCGATTCCTCACATTCCTCGAAGTCCTTACAAGTTTTCTAGTTCACCTTTACGGATTCCTGGGGGGAACATCTATATATCACCCCTAAATAATCCATATAAAATTTCAGAAGGTCTGCCGACACCAACAAAAATGACTCCAAGATCAAGGTTTGTGTTTTCTTTTTAGGAAAGCGGTAAAGAATGAGAGGGTTTGTTTTTTTTTAATCCAAGCATAAAACCATAAAGCTTTCTTCATTTACTACAAGCTAGTCCCTAATTTCCTAATTTATAGTAAGTGATATGATAAAAAATAAAAATCGGGGGTTTTGGGGGTGAGATCATCTGTTTACTTAGATGAGTTTGCAAATTTAGTCATCAACTTTCCTGGCTTCTTGGGTCTTTTGTAAACAATCTGAGTACTAATTTGATCCTAAGTTTCAGATCACTCTCGGAGTTTTTTAAGTAGCTACCCTGCTAAACAAAGTAGATTCGTTTTGTTAAGAATTTTTATTCTAGAATTTATTGAATGTCCTGTGAACTCTTTCTGTGCATCTGTTCATCTTGCTTATGAAAATGTAGATGACTGAATAAATGTAGATGATGGTAAATGAAGTCTTTAGAAGCCCATCCCTACTTCTGCCCGCGGCCTCCTTGTATTACCTTGGCAGGTCTCTGCTTCAGAAGGCTGCTGTGGCTCAGGTAAATGATGAGTGTGAAGCTGTTTTAAATTCTTAGATGAAAGGCTCTGTGCACCTACAAATCATTATGTTATCTTCTGCAGTCAACACTGGGTGCTCTCTGGCTTTGAGGTACTTCAGCTGACTTATTATGTGCTATCATGGGCTATTTGAAACGGACTTTATTTGAATAGTGGAGGCAGATTAATTAGTAAAGTTAATGTAGTCTCATCTCAGAAATTGTTAGCCCATATAGTTGCACTTAATGGGCAAGAAAAAGACAAGGAGAAGGGGATATAGTAATCCTATGAAAACATAAGTGTAGTGTGTTTACTTATATAAGCAATGCACACTCATAAAAATTTCAAACTGTACAGTAAAAGAAAAAGTAGAAAATAACTGGCAAATGATATCAATGCTCTCGTGTGCCCCTGTGTTATTTTCTATATATTTGGTGTTTTTATGGTTGAGTATCTATGTACTAATATCTACAATTTACATTCTAAGCTGCTGAGGTGCACACCATGTCTAATTTATACATTGCTACAGGAAAATGTATACGTAGGTAAATTTTTAATGATGATAATTAACCCATATTATGCTGATAATGATAGCTCCTTGCTGATCTTAGTTAATTCACTTCTGGGTTGGAATTGTTTAGCAAAAAAGTCACATTCTGAAAATCCTGATCAGCTATTAAGAGAGCATCTTAACACTCTCCGTATTCACCATATTTTGGTAAATCATATAGAACTATGGCTACTTATCAAAGAATTGGAGAACAATAAAATCCATATATCTATTGATTCCATGTGCATATGATCAAATCTTTGTCATATCAGGCTAATGTTGTTCTTCAGCTTTATTATCAAGTGCATAAATTATATGATTCAAACAGGGACAAACTAAAAGAGATTTCTGATTCGAGGATATGTGTTAAATGTTGCTTTAGTTGCTAAGTCATGTCTGACTGTTTTGTGACTCCGTGGACTGTAGCTCACCAGGCTCCTCTGTCCATGGGATTTCCCAGACAAGTATACTATAGTGGATTGCCCTTTCCTTCTCCAGAAGATCTTCCCAACCCAGGGATCGAACCCGCGTCTCCTGCACTGGCAGACGGATTCTTGGTCACTGAGACGCCTGGGAAGCCCACATGTTAAATAGCCTTTACCATATATCAGTGTAGGTCCTAAACAGAACTCAGGTTATCACTTATACAGTTTTACAAATACAACTTGAATTTTTTTTTAATTGTATTTTAATTTTTAAACTTTACACAATTGTATTAGTTTCACCAAACATCAAAATGAATCCATCACAGGCACACATGTGCTCCCCACCCTGAACCCTCCTCCCTCCTCCCTCCCCACACCATCCCTCTGGGTCGTACAACTTGAATTTTTAATGAGAAAATGTGAAATGAATTTGAATTGTTTCCTTACTCATTGATTTATGAAGAATTAAGTATGAGTAAACTTAAAATTTTCTTTTACCCTCTTTCCTTGTGAGCAATGGCAAAATATATTCTTGTAGACATGCAGTTCTTACTTTAAAAATCTAAGGAACGAGCTTATTGTGTAACTAGACTAGCACTACCAAAATTAGCCTTTAGTGAGTATAATTCGTCAGTGGTTCTAGGGGTAGAAGAAACCTTTGATTTGGTCTTCCTGTGAGTTCAGAATAACTTGTGTACGTTCATCTCTGCATAGCTGTATATGATTTGCATTACTAATTTGTATTTTATATTAACTTGACAGAATCTTAGTATCAATCGGTGAATCATTTGGGGTGAGTATTTTTTCTGTGAATTACTATAGCATGATACCATAATTAAAAAAGAATTTGAAATTTTCTGTAATTGAATTTATAAATGCTACTATTCAAGTACCTTATTCAAGCATGTTGCATAAAATTTAGAAGATATATATCAGATTTATTTTCAAATTGGGTCTAATTTTAAATCATATTCATAATTGGTGTATTTCAAAACTGCTTTCTAAACATCTTTGAGCTTATATGTGTGTATACATTAATGTATATACATACAAATATATATGTGCATTATACAGTCTCAAAGGAATGTTTTAGAAAACAGCTTTGAATTTCACTAATTGGGAGTATGATTTAAAATATTCCAAAATGTAGTCACCGCGCCCACTTGTCACCAGCCCGTGCCTACTGGTCTCTTTCTGTACATATATACACTTTTGCTTTTCCTTCTTCTCCAACTTCTAGGATATTCTTCCCTGGTAAATTGATTAGGAATTGGTTACATGCCCCAGTGTAAGTGACAGGCTATGTGGTGGTCTTTGTTGCAGTGGAATCCAGGGGGAAGTTAAGCTTGGAAATGGTTATTCTAGTCTGGGAGCCCACTACTTTAGCTGGCCTTTCCTTACGGTCACTAATTCACAGTCCATATTCAGTGAGCATACTGAATGTTTCACCCCACCACTCCCACCTATGTTTGTTATTTATTGCTGTGTAACAAACCACCCCCAGACTTAGGCACTTAAACCTTTTTTAATCTCATTCCTTGTGGGTCATTGAGCAGGCCTGGCTCAGCGGGTCCAGGGTCTGTCTGTATGAGGCTGCAGTCAGCATGTCAGCTGGATCTGCAGTTATCTCCAGGTTCACCTGGAGGACCACCTTTCTCACTTAGACTCACTCGTATGGTTGTTGGCTGATCCTTGATGGCTGTTGGCTCAAGCCAACATCAGTTCCTTGACACCCGGGTTTCTCCCTCGAGTGGCTTCTCACAACAGAGAGGAGGGGAGGGGAAGAGGGAGATAAGCAAAATTGAAGTCAGTCTTTTTGTCATATTGGAAGTGACTTGCCATCACTTTTGCTGCATTATTTTGTCAGAAGCAGGACAACACTATGTCCAGCCCCACATTCAAGGAGACAATTATTGAAGGCCATTCTAGCCTCTGCCTACACACTGCCCCTCCAATGAAATAACTAGAGAGAGATACATGTTGTATACTATGAGACCAAATATTAACATGTGTGTTACAAAATAGTAAATGAGATGACATTTAGCTAAACACAGGCTACAGCTGTCAGGCTTCACAAAGGCGATGTGGACCACATAAATAGGATTGGATCCAGATTAAGTATAGAGTGGAAAGAAAGAAAGTGAAGTCGCTCAGTTGTGTCTGACTTGGGATTTTCCAGGCAAGAGTACTGGAGTGGGTTGCCATTTCCTTCTCCAGGCGATCTTCGTGACCCAGGGATCAAACCCAGGTCTCCTGCATTGTAGGCAGATGCTTTACCATCTGAGCCACCAGGGAAGTCAAGTATAGAGTAGTGGTCTTCAAACTGTTTTGCTTGCCATAAACTCTGAAAGAGCTGAAAGAATGTTATACATACTTCCATATTTTAAAGCTGATAACTGGAAATCCATTTAATAGGTGTACAGAATTTCATTTCTATCATATTATACATGCTCTCTAAATATATTTTCCATCAAAATCTGGTTTTGCATTTAATTTTTAGAAACTTAGTTCATTTAATTTTTGGTAAATTAGCTAATGAAAATTAGCTTTGCATAATTAGCAAAGCTAATCCTCAGTGTCAAATCAGATTTAACTTCTATTGGAAAGTCTGATTTCATGCTAGAATCCAAATAAGCATGTTAATACACATCACTGAGATAATCACCTCAGTCTCGTTCTGAAATAGATAAGACACAGTTTTTCCATGTGTTTGTCCTTTGGATAAAATAAGGTATTGTGCCCTCTTCAGCATTTTTTACCAAAGTTTTCTTTACTGTGAAAGGATTCTTCCTCAGGAGATATATAAATCAAATTATCTCTAATAGTACTTGGAAGGACTCAAATACTTTGATTTTTTCAGATATTTAATATTTTATTTTAAACCTTTAAGAGTTAGGAGTATCAACAAATACTACATCAGTGATGATTTCAAATTTATAAGCTGTGTGACTTGTCAGCATGATATTCATAAAGTGAGTCCAAAATTATTCTTCACTAGACACCTCTTATTGAATTCTTGTAACATTTGCTCCGGTTATGCTGTGCTTAAAAAAAAAAAAAAGGTTCCAGAAAGCTCTTCCAGCTTTGCATGCTTCTGAGAAATAGCCCTGGTTTTGTGCTTGAGTAAGTTCTGAAAATGAGGAACCAGGACTTTTGAAGTAGTAGTCAGAGTTGTTGGGAAGACACAGGAGGGTGTGAGAAGAGCGGGTATTTATTGGGACAGAGTTAGGTGCGGTTAGTCTGATTTTAACATTTTTCGTATCTCCCGTTTGGTCCAAAAAAGCAGGAAGTTAAATGCAGATATTACCTTTGCCTGATTTTTGACCCACCTCAAACCTACAATTTGGGGTTGCTAACTACAAAATGATCTAAAATAAAGAATTCCATAATTTGTAGACTTCAGAGAAGTTCCAGAAAATAAATCAAATGGTATGTAACAGCGACCGCGTGCTCAAAAGAAGTGCTGAAGGAAGCAACCCTCCTAAACCACTGAAAAAACTGCGCTTTGACATCGAAGGATCCGATGAAGCAGATGGAAGGTAGGGACAGTGCTAGCACGTGTCTCAGGAGCTGAGCTGGTCGTCGGGAGAACCCAGAGTGGCCGCTCTGCTCCTGGCTTCTGCCAGTCTCTCTCATGCCAATAATATTTTGGAAATTATGAGGCTCGCTCAAAATAAAAGATGTGACTGCATCCCAAAGTTAAAAAAGCACCACGTAAATCTACTGAAATTCATTGAAAATATCAGATGTTTACAAATCTAATCAGGCTTTACAATGCCATGGATAGAATTTTGTTAGTTTTGATTAACATTAGATTTTAAAATGCTCACTCTTGAAAAACGCTACCCTACTTTATAAGAACCACGGATAAAATATCTAGGCTCATAAATTTATGACATTTGTATTTTAGATGTTTGATTTATAATCCTTTGACAATAAAAGCTATTTACTAAAGTAAGAGCATAAATAGTCATTGAAAATGCCACAGTTTTTGGAAATTTGAGTTTTTCATTTATACATATACATATGAAATATTTTGAATTTTTAAATCTGCAGTAAACATCTCCCAGGGGAATCCAAATTTCAACAGAAACTGGCAGAAATGAGTAAGTACTTATTTGAGTAAGTAAATAAATGAACAATTGTTTACATTGCAAAAAGCCTTTTCATTATAAGGATAAATTGATAGAATAGCAGACTTTTATGCATTTAAAATATAATTCAGTCAACAATATGTTATTTACAAGTATCTGTGGATTAAATGTATGATGCAAAGTTCAGGTCATCTTCATCCATCCGAACATCTACTGTGCAGCAGGAAGACCAAGAAGTGAAACCACATCTTCATTACGGATGGCTGTGGCTGGAAAATATTTTGGGATAGCAGAACTATAATGAGGAACTCTCTGAGTGCTGGATATAGGGAGAGTGTTAGAAACTTAGCATATATAAATACCATCACCCTTACTTAAAGAATAATCTTTTATTCTGCTATTACCGAATTTTCCTAATTTGCAAGTTTTAGAACTGGATTTCAAACAAAAGTTTTCCATTACTAGAAATCAGAATTTTGATAAAGAATACTAAATCATTTTCCAAGTTAGACTGATGTCAGTTTGGAATGTTAGTTCAGTTCAGTCACTCAGTCGTGTCTGACTCTTTGTGACCCCATGGACTGCAGCACATCAGGCTTCCCTGTCCAGCACCAACTCCCGAAGCTTGCTCAAACTCATGTCCATCAAGTCGGTGATGCCATCCAACCATCTCATCCTCTGTCGTCCCCTTCTCCTCCCACCTTCAATCTTTCCCAGCATCAGGGTCTTTCCCAGTGAATCAGTTCTTCACATCAGGTGGCCAAAGTATTGCAGTTTCAGCTTCAGCATCCATCCTTCCAGTGAATATTCAGGACTGATTTCCTTTAGGATGGACTGGTTGGACCTCCTTGCAGTCCAAGGGACTCTCAATAGTCTTCTCCAACACTACAGTTCAAAAGCATAAATTCTTTGGCACTCAGCTTTCTTTATGGTCCAACTCTCACATCCATACGTGACTACTGGAAAAACCATAGCTTTGACTAGACGAACCTTTGTTGGCAAAGTAATGTCTCTGCTTTTGAATATGCTATCTAGATTGGTCATCACTTTTCTTCCAAGGAGCAAGTGTCTTTTAATTTCATGGCTGCAGCCACCATCTGCAGTGATTTTGGAGCCCCAAAAAATAAAGTCTGTCACTGTTTCCATTGGAATGTTAAGGCAAATGGAATTCTCTCCTAAACTAATCAGAGATTGTGAAAGATTAACCCTAGTAGAGTCAGATGGACAGCACATTAAGAACAAGGTCAGGGGACTGCCCTGGTGGTCCCGTGATTGAGAAGGCACCTTCCAGTGCAGGGGGTGTGGAAGCTAAGACCCCACATGCCTCACAGCCAAAAAACCAAAATGTAAAACAGAAACAATAACAAAATCAATAAAGACTTTTAAAATTGGTCCACATTAAAAAAAAGTAAATAAAGGAAAAAGATCAGTGTGCATAAATTGTTTGTTGTTGTTTAGTTGCCAAGTCATGTCTGACTCTTTGAGCCTACTAGGCTCCTCTGTCCATGGAATTCTCCAGGCAGGAATCCTGGAGTGGGTTGCCATTTCCTCCTCCAGGGAATCTTCCCAACCAAGGGATCGAACCCGGGTCTCCTGCATTGGCAGATGGGTTCTTGACTACTGAGCCACCAGGGAAGCACAGACTGTTATTGGACTGTCTTAGAGAGGTAGGCACGTAATGTCACCAGGAAAAGGTGACATTTCCTGATAATCTGGTGCCAGATCCATTAACAGGAAATAGAAACAGGGCTTGGAAAGAAGACAAATATTCAAGAGATAATAAGAATTAAAACTGTCATCCTTAGGTCATAAGACGTTTCGATAAGAACAATACCAATTAAAATGTGACTTTTTAAAAAGAAGCTTTCTCTCAGTACATCTCTGTGTATACTAACATTGAGATACAAAGTTTTTAAAATTACTTTTGATTTTAAACCATTTTTCTATGTATATTATTTGAAGATACTATTGAAACTAAATGTAACAAAAGTTTAAGTTCTTTGCTTATAAATTAATCTTTTTGGATTTTACATCAATTAATATACTACTGTTTTTGTAGCTTTTCTTCCCCAGTGCATGAAAACAGACATGAAGCTTATAACCAAAATCAGGCCTTAAAAATATGTGGAAGCCTTTTGGAGCCCACAAATATGCATTTTAAAAGGAGTAGAAAGATGTAAAAATATGTGTATTTTCCTAGAGAGGAGCTCAGTTGCTGTAGTCAGTCCATTTCACACTGACACGCTTAGCAGTGACTGTGAATTCCCTCTGCCAGACTGAAGTCCAGGGCCTTCGTACAGCTAGACACTGGAGGAGAAGTGGCAGGAGTTTTAATCCATAAGGGTAAGGAATTCTCCAGGTCGCTCCTCAGCTTTCCTCAAAAACAGGCCATCACACAGTGCTGGACTGCTCAGAGTGGAAGGACCAGAAGAGGAGACTGAGTCACTCTTTCTGTTCTTTACCAAGTGTGAATGTTCTTTGTGCTTATTTATAAAGAACTCTTGCCCACCTCTAAAATCAAGTTAAGAATTTTGAAATAATTTAAAAGAAGCTTTCTGTTTTTGTCTATGTTGTAATTAATAATGTATTTTAAAATGTCCACGTCCAAATTAAATGAGCTGTAAGCTGGACTTCCCTGGTGTTCTGGCCGTTGAGAGTCTGCCTGCCAGTGCAGGGGACATAAGTGTGATCCCTGGTCTGAGAAGATCCCACATGGTGAGGAGCAAGGAAGCCCGTGCCCCGCAACTGCTGAGCCCGTGCTCTAGAGACCGCGCACCGCAACTAGCAGCCCAGGCACCTAGAGCCTGTACACGGGGGCCACCGCGGTGAGAAGCCTGCGCGCTGCAGCTAGAGTAGTCCCTGCTCACCGCAGCTGCAGAAAGCCCTCGCAGCAATAGACCCAGTGCAGCCAAATTAATTAAATTAAAAAAAATAAATCAGCTGCGAGCTGATGTGTTTGCAGTACTTGCGTGCATCTCCAAACACAAGGGAATTCTGAACTTCATGAAGAATAACACTCACTCCAGCAGATTCTGGACCAGCCCAGGATTCTGCTTTGCTTAGATGCCAGACTTAACCACATCACCTCTAGAGCAGTGGTCTACAAAGTTGGGCACACTTGAGTGTGTGTAAGATCACCTTGTGGAGATACATAAGACAATATTAGAATGCTTATTTATCTTTATCTCATTGATTTTTAATGCTTGGGGTATATGTTTTATAATTTATACACATATACATAAATACATACATACTTTAATGGTACATATTTTGGGAGAAAGCTGGCTGATAGGGGTATATGATTTTAAAAATTGGAAAGCACAGCTTGTGAGGTTCTGGGCTCCATCAGTTTGGTGTGAGCATAACAAATAGAGTAGCCCTTTGCCAACTTACCCCACACCATCAGTGCTGTTCACATTTCTTCATCCTTTTTTTAGCATCTACTCGAACACGAATGCAAAAGCAGAAAATGAATGAGAGCGTGGATACCTCAAACAGGGAAGAAAAGTGAGGACCCCACGACCTTGGTGGGCACCCTACACACGTCCGGCTTGTCTTTGTCTCCTACAGATCTGATTGTAGGGCTCTCCCAGGTTCTGTTTACAGCCACAGTTAGTGAAGAAGATAATACATATCTCTTTGTGGATAGCACAGTTGAGTATTTGTGCAGGGGATTCCTAAGCCACTGGCAACATTGTACTCACTAGAAC
Source organism: Bos taurus (assembly GCF_002263795.3). Classification (NCBI taxonomy): domain Eukaryota; kingdom Metazoa; phylum Chordata; class Mammalia; order Artiodactyla; family Bovidae; genus Bos; species Bos taurus. The sequence goes on from NC_037339.1 coordinate 18,236,672, forward strand.
ATGCATTGTTTTTGTACAAGATTGAAAATCTTGTGTCTGTCGATCAAATCTTATGTCGATCCTGCCATTGAAAAAGCTGTACCAGATGTTTCTATTTCCAAAGTACCGTAAGGCCCCTATGTACAAACCTTCAAGATGTGAACTTTCAAAGATGTGAACAATTGAACCCAGCGAGGAACCAGAACTTGTGCCGTCAATATCAGGCATGAAGTTGCAGCTTGCCTTCCGTCTCCTGTTGCTGACGACCCTTCAGCTCTGCCGTCTCCCTCCTCCTGTCCCTTCGCCATCAGTAACTCTTCTTGCTGTTCACTCAGTGCCAGCCTGTGTGCCAGCTGTTGTACTGTACTACTGTAGTTTTCAAGGTACTGTACTGTAAGACTGAAAATGTTTTATTTTTATGTGTTTTTTTAATGTATTATTTGTGTGAAAAGTATTATAAGCCTACTATAGTACAGTACTATATAGCCAATGTGTTTGTTGGGTACCTAGGCTAACTTTGTTGGACTTATGAACAAATTGGACTTAAGAACGTGCTCTTGGAATGGAACTCGTTGATACGTAGGGGTCTTACTTAATAATTGTTCTGCTTTACAAATGGTGGCAGGATCCCCCAGGAGTGAGTCTCACAACCTGTGCCTATCCGAGTACTTTGTCTTCTCTTGTGGCACGTATGTGATGTTTGCTGTTATTTTTATTAATTTATATTTATTTTTTTAATTTAACATGAATACCCTTAGAAAATGCGTCTTGTCTTCCAAATGCAATTTGGCTGACTGCCCCCATTCACCCAAATGACCCTGAACTCTTGCGCTAAAACAGATGCTAGAAACTTAGGAGAAAATGATTTTTTTACACATTAGAGTTTAGTTTACTAATGGAAACTAAATGGGTGTACTGTGTGTTTGTTTTATAAATTTTAGTTTTAAAATGCAAACAGAAAACAAAAGTATAAACCTGAGATACTGTCATACTACTGATATAGGTTTCATACCTCAGGACTTGTAAGAGTTTATTGATCCTTTTCTTTATCCAACTCATGCTTTAAAAATAAAGAGTTATTAATAGTACTTTTGGTTTTTATACCATTCAGATCACTGAATTCATTAAGTACCTGTCTAGTACTTGGAAAATAAAGTGTTCAACTAGAGCTTTGCTGTCGAGGATCCGGATCCAGTACATCCCAAGGACACTTTCTGATGTTTCTGGGTCCCAAAGAATCAAGATACAAAGTAAATTTACTCTACAAACAGACTGTTAACTATAGGAGCTTTTTTTTTTTTAGTTTTTTTTCTTAGAGTTTCCTAATTGCATCTCACCAGCGATTGTCCTCTCCTTTGGGAAGAGGGCTTTTTTTTCCGGAATGGTACATGTCTCCCACCTAATTGCATCTCACCAGTGATTGTCCTCTCCTGGGAAGAGGGCTTTTTTTCCGGAATGGTACATGTCTCCCACCTAATTGCATCTCACCAGAGATTGTCCTCTCCTGGGAAGAGGGCTTTTTTTCCGGAATGGTCCATGTCTCCCATGTATCTTTGGAACTAGCAGTTGTCTTCGTTTTAACTTCAGCATGGTCTTACACTGGCACCTTCAAAGCCACATTATTTCTAGGCCACAGTGCGGGTGATGAAAGGTCTTTGGGTTAGGCATTAATGTTTCTCTCTCTGATTTTGTGCAGAAGCTTCAAATTAAAATAGCTACAGTAGAAAAAGAGGCGCTTTCCCCCTCCCCCTGACACCTAAAGGTGTAATTTAAACTATCTTGTGTGATTAACTTATTTAGAGATGGTATAATTTAAAATAGGTGGTATTTAAGGTAGCATCTACTAGCTTTTAGAAAATTACTTTGTTTAAACTGAGAGTTCTTTTTAAAAAGAAATCTGGTCTTATTTGTTAGAAAGCAAAATTTTATTTTGTGCTCAATTAAGTTGCAATTTTATTTTTTGACAGTTATCTTGGTAACACAGGCACTAGAAAGCTTTATCTCACTTCCTCATTCATTTTTGCATGAATATCATACAAATCAGTTAGCTTTTAGGTCAAGGGCTTACCACATTACTGGGTCTTTTGCTAATAACTTCATGTTAGAATTGGTGTCAGAATTTAAGGAACTTCAGAGATCGTGTATTGAGATTTCTTACATAAGACTTCAGATACTGCTTTATTGCTTTTTGTATTGGTTAAAACTGTACATTTGAAATTGCTACATTACTATTTTCTACAATTAACAATAGTCTGTCTATTTTTCAATAAATTAGTTAAGAGTCTCAGTGGTCCAGTGTGGTCTTTGTATTAAGTGCAGTAACAGTCTCTTCTGTATCTAAATTCTCTCCTAGTAGCTCGTCCATTCTTAGCATTTGATGGGCTTTGTATGCTGATGAATCCCAAATTTATTTCTCCAGCCCTGACCTCTTCATAGAAGTCAGAGTTCTCACCGCCAAAAGAACTCAATTCCTACCCCACCCAGCTTCTCAAAATGTAAACCAAAATCAAACAAACAAGAACACCTTGTTTCTACCCTGGTTTTTCCCCATTTTACTAAACACATACTTGCTCAAGATAAAAACTTGTCTTCTGATAGCTCATGTCTGGACCACTCTTAGAGACTTCTAACTGGTCTCTGCCTCCCTCCTCACCTTTCTACTCCTTAAAGAGTGAAAGTGATCCTTTTAAAGTGAGAAAATACTAGCAAATGAAGCAACTGACAAAAACTCATGTCAAAAAATATACAAGCAACTCCTGCAGCTCAATTCCAGAAAAATAAATGACCCAATCAAAAAATGGGCCAAAGAACTAAACAGACATTTCTCTAAAGAAGACATACAGATGGCTAACAAACACATGAAAAGATGCTCAACATCACTCATTATCACAGAAATGCAAATTAAACCACAATGACATACCATTTCATGCCAGTCAGAATGGCTGCGATCCAAAAGTCTCCAAGCAATAAATGCTGGAGAGGGTGTGGAGAAAAGGGAACCCTCTTACACTGTTGGTGGGAATGCAAACTAGTACAGCCACTATGGAGAACAGTGTGGAGATTCCTTAAAAAACTGGAAATAGAACTGCCTTATGACCCAGCAATCCCACTGCTGGGCATACACACCGAGGAAACCAGAAGGGAAAGAGACACGTGTACCCCAATGTTCATCGCAGCACTGTTTATAATAGCTAGGACATGGAAGCAACCTAGATGTCCACCAGCAGATGAATGGATAAGAAAGCTGTGGTACATATACACAATGGAGTATTACTCTGCCATTAAAAACAATACATTTGAATCAGTTCTAATGAGGTGGATGAAACTGGAGCCGATTTATACAGAGTGAAGTAAGCCAGAAAGAAAAACACCAATACAGTATACTAACGCATATATATGGAATTTAGAAAGATGGTAACGATAACCCTGTATGCGAGACAGCAAAAGAGACACAGATGTATAGAACAGTCTTTTTGACTCTGGGAGAGGGCGAGGGTGGGATGATTTGGGAGAATGGCATTGAAACCTGTATAATATCATGTGTGAAATGAATTGCCAGTCCAGGTTTGATGCAGGATACAGGATGCTTGGGGCTGGTGCACTGGGATGACCCAGAGGGGTGGTACGGGGAGGGAGGTGGGAGGGGGTTCAGGATGGGGAACACATGTACACCCGTGGCGGATTCATGTTGATGTATGGCAAAACCAATACAATATTGTAATTAGCCTCCAGTTAAAATAAATTTAAATTAAAAAAATAAAGTGTAAATGGACTGGCTGCGCTCCTCTCCTAGGGGCACTCACAATGGGGGTCACTGCCTCCTCCTCATGCCCACTCTGCTTGCCCACACTGGCCTTTTTGTCTTGTGATGCCAAGCCCGTCCCTGCCGTGGGCTTTCACATTTGCTCTTCCTTCTGTCCATGAGTGATCTTCCCCCACAATTTTGTTTAGCTTGTTTCTTATCTTTCAGGGCTCTCAGCTCAGAGGTTTTCCTTGACATCCAAGCTAAAAATCCTTCCTCTGTACTGTGCCACTCTCCTTTGAAAGTGTAACAGCATCACCACCATCAGGAATGACCTTACTCAGCTTGCCTATTGCTTGTTTACCCATCCTGGGATCAACCTGACTGGTCTTACCCGCTACTGTAGTTCTAGCATCCAGAAGTCCACATGTGGGGGGCGGAGGGTGGTGGCACAGAAGGTATGTTTTCCAAGTATATGGAAACAAATCATAGTCTCTCCCTCTCTGGAGGAAATCTAGCTAGAACTCCATCCACCCCTTCTTACTAACATGTACTCTGGCAGAGTGGTGACCCACTATGGAGCCTCATGAAGGGTAATCTATTTTTCATCCCTAAATAAACTTACCTTTTTTTCTCTCTGGGTGGTCCCATGTTTCCATGAAATGAGTTCATAAAAGAAAAAGGCCCTGAGGAACTTAGAAGACTGTCCAAAAAGGGCAAGGAAGAGGAAGAGAAGGTTCGGGAAGACATTGTAAAACATAAAGGCTTTTGGTCAGTGACAGCAAGCATAGCAGGGTAAGGAGAAGTCGGAAGTGAGTGAAGCCTGTGGACATCTGACTGTGAGAACTGAAGCTGACTGGTAACACCCAAGCCTCGATGTTTCTTTGCTGGAGAGAACAGTAAACCTACCAGAACATTCAGACACATGGGGTGAGGCTGTTTTAAAATAACCCATACTGTATAGTTCCAAAAATGGGATTCTGCCTTAATTAGAGACACCCGGACTCCTTGGCCTCTACCAGACCAGGTCTGCGAAAACATAAATAAAAACAAATAAGGATTCGAGTGACCTCACCAGTAAAGACCATTCACTCGTAGGTAAGTGGATGAATAGTAATTAACCTGTTTAGAAGTCATCTATGTTTTAGGGTAGGCTTTGCTATGATGCCTTATCTGAGTGACTCCTTTAAAAAATTAGCTTATGTGAAACAATCTTGTGTGTATCTAAGAGACATAAGGCTGGTAGAATCTTGCTGCTTCTGATGAATTAAAAAACGCACGCATTTGTTCTGTTACCTACAAATGAGCACTTTATTATCAAACAGTTCAGCATCAGAACAAGGTTTCTAACTCCAAAAGAGGTTTCTTCACATGGTATCATGTTGTGAAATACACGTTAGGAGCCTGACACTGCAGCCTACATCCTGTTTCAGTTTCTCATTCGCAGTTGGGTAACTTGGTCTAAAAAGTATAAATTTACCTTGTTCTTGCTAGTGCTGCCCATGAAATGTAAGTATTAGTTCCTTTTTGGCTGCTACTTTTATAATCACACTGTGCCAAGTTAAAAGACCTGTTTTGTGGTGACATAAAAGTCAACTACAAGAGAAAACCATTTTTACTTACAGAGGCAAATCTCTTAACACAAAAGTAAAAGGACATTATGCAATTACGTAAGGCAAATGAGCCCAGGAATCACACTCACTCAAAGATAGTATTTCATACTCAATAATTTCATATGAGAAATTAAGGACTCAGAGTAAAACACAGAATTACAATTAGCCCTTGGGTCTTCAACAATTTAATTGCCAAGGCCTTTTGTGAATTCTAATTAACGCTCTAAATTAGCCACTATTCCTCAGAAAAATGTACCATAAAAATAGGAACCTCAGTTGTTTTAAATCTGTTTTGCCTGAGTTATTCCTTCATCCAGTGTCCCATAAATAAAACGCTGTTCGGGCATGATTAAACTTGATAATAAGCTGAGTGCCTACTATACGCAAGGCAGCGCGCTGGATGCTGAAAGTGCCAGTGCCAGCGTTCCTGGTCACGCTTGTCCGTGTGGCACCAGCCTGTTGAATATGGAAATTTGGCCAGAATAGCATACACTTAGAGCCCTGTACCAAAAGTCTCCAACTTAAGTGACTCGTAAGAGGAAATGGTAAATATAGTAAGACATTTCAATTTTTTCCCCTTGAGCTTAGTCCCATCTGAACAGAGCACTTAATGCCTTCTCTTGTAGACTGGATTTCAGAAGGTGGGGAAGACTCACCACCATCCCCTTGTTTTGACAGAACATTTTCAGCCCAAATGTAGCTCATCATCAACACTATTAAGGAGAAGTTATTCTCTGGCTGTTGCACGGAGAGTGGAAACACTAGAAATTCTTTCCTGCAGGTGAGGGTCAGTTTTTAAAGGCTCCAACTCTGCTTGCTTTGCTGATAAAGTTCTTCAAGAGATCATGGTCCATTTCTGCGAAGCCCGAAGTCTGTGTTACTACAGTCAAATGGTTTATGCAAAACCGGAAGCAGAATTCTTCCAAGTCCTAGGGACGACAACAGAAACGTTTTAGCAAATTCGCATATCCTGACGCAATGCAACACAGCACAAAAATTCCTAAAACACACAGGTGAGGAAAGAGGATTTGATGGCCAACAGAGAAATGCTGGGACAGCAGTACCTAAAGAACAGCTATAAAACTCTACAGCTGGTAAGAGTCTATGCTTGGAAAAATGTAAGTAACAGGAAAGCATTCAAATTCATCCACAGTAACCAATGCAAAAAATGAGACTTTTTCTTCCCAGAGATAGGCACCAGTGTGCACTGTTCATTCCTCTTTCACTATTTATTCAGAGTACAACACTCTTTTTTGTTTGTGTAATATTTCTTTATTGTGTGAATGCATAGAGTAAATTGATTAAGAGATTTTATGTTGAGCCCAACACTCCTCTTTTATATTCTTCTGGGGCTTAAATAGTTCTACCTGTAAAGAATTTGTGAGGAAAGCGTATGCCATGAAAGAGTCATCTGGGGAACTGCTGCTCTGAAGTCATGAACAGACCACTGCTCTTTCTCCTTCACAAGAAGACAAGGCTGGGATGGTTAGGTGTCATCGGATCACACAGAGCTTCAGTGGTCTGAAGTGGGAAAGTGCTTGGAAGAAATCACAACTTTCTGCTGAGAGAAACTCCACAGATTGGTGATTTCTGGCTTACTGTAATGTACGCTAGGCCAAAAAAAAAAACACAAAATAGTCCCATAGTGATTCCCTTGATTAGATCTGCAAACTTGAGACTCAGAAATCAGGTGGCTGGACACACTTCCGGCCCCAGAGAACTGAGAGCGAAAGGCAGGCCAGCCTGGAGACGCTGATGGCCTCGGGCCCAGGCTGCACGGCCCGCCACGTCTCCTTCACATCTGTGCTCCGCTCTGCTTGGTGAGACCTCCCTTCCTTCCTTCAGATTTAAACCTTCAGATTTCATCTCAGTCTGGCCTCCTCCCACTGCCCTTCCCTAACTTACTTTTTTATATCACTATCACCACCTAACAACGCATATTATATTAGTTTATCTATTGCCTCACCACCAGAAAGTGCCATGAGAGCAGAGACTTTGGTCTGTTTTGTTCACTTCTTGGACCCTCAAGTGCCTAGAACGGTGTCAGACATTTAATGGGCACTCAGTGGATATCTGCTGAGCCAGTGCATAAACACTGCTGATTTTAAAATATGGAGACAATAGAGAATTGTGGTAGAACGTGTGCTTTTGAAATTGGTCCAATCTGGATTGCATTTCACCTTTAAAATTATTATTAATAGCTTACTAAGAATTTAATCTCTCAGATTCAAGCTCCCTCACTTGTAAATTAGAATAATAATAATACCTATATTCTTAATGGGTTCTTTTGAGAATTAAGCACGATATGAACTGTGCTTCGAACAATCCCTGGCTTGTATTAATGTATTAAGTATAGTCAAGCATGAGGAATAATTTGCTGAAAATGTCCATTTCTTTTTTTGTCCATTTCTTGCTTACTAGAGTCAGCAAGTAAGAATACTAGTCACATCAAATGCACTGTTCTTTATAAAAACTTTTATGTGACATATGCACTGAGTCAATTTTATTTGTGGTCTGTCGTACTAATTTAGGGCACAACAGTTAGTCAGTCTACCTCTAAAGGCAAAGTTGGACGTTCATTAAACAAACATTTAGCGAGCACCTACTATGTGTCGGGCACTATCCTACGCACTAGGGGTCTGGCAGAACAAAGTCCTTGCCATTCCTCAAGGAGCTTGCTTTCTAGAAAACAAAGGGCTGGATGGTAAGCATTCAAATAATTCACATAAATAGGAAACGTGAAGAAGTCTTGCAAATTAAGCCTAGTTCAGAGGGAAGCAGTATGTGCCTGCCATCTCATGATTTGACGCAGTCCAGAAGAGTCCAGTATTATCGCCGTGACTGTAACAAACTCTTGAAACCAAGCACATAGCTACTATTTGGCCATGAAGCATTCTGCATGTTGTAAGTGCCCAGTGTATTATTACCTTGATGAAAGACAAATATTTACTATGCTTTTAAATGTCCATGCTTCAAGGCAGGGAAGTTTTTGGTTTTTTTTTTTTAATGTTAAGTGAAAAAAATCTAGTATTTAGAGATATACACATAACCTAGGGGAAAAATCAGAAGGAGCTGTATGAAATGTTTGTGTCCTCTGGTTGATGAGGCATTTCCTTCCTCATACTTTTTGTATTTTCTGAATTTTCTTTAATAAGCATATTATTACTTATATAAGCAGAAAAGAAGTTATAAGCTTTTTTCTGCTCACTGCTAAAATGTCCCTGTTCTTTGACAAAGGAAAGGATATCCTTAAGGAAATCGACTCCAAGGAGTCTGGCCTGTTTCCTCAAGATTTAACTCTAAGACAAGTTTTATTTATTATCAAAACAATACATGGTCACTATAGAAAATTCAGGAAAAACTAGCAAATATAACAAAATGAAAATCATCTACAATCCCACCAATTCAAAGATAACCACTGACTATATTTTTCAGTCTTTTATTCTATGTAGATAATAAATTTTGGTCTTTTTCAATTTAGCTATTTATACTTAAAATTTTAAAATATTTTTATTCAACAAATATACTTATTAAAAAACAGGACCATAGTTTTTCAGTCAGTGATATATCTTGAATGGTATTAACATTGTTGTTGTTCAGTTCAGTTCAGTCCCTCAGTCGTGTCTGACTCTGCGACCCCAAGGACTGCAGCACGCCAGGCCTCCCTGTCCATTACCAACTCCCGGAGTTCACTCAGACTCATGTCCATTGAGTCGGTAATGCCATCCAACTGTCTCATCCTCTGTTGTCCCCTACTCCTCCTGCCTTCAATCTTTCCCAGCATCAGGGTCTTTTCAAATGAGTCAGCTCTTTGCATCAGGTGGCTAAAGTATTGGAGTTTCAGCTTCAACAGCAGTCCTTCCAATGAACACCCAGGACTGATCTCCTTTAGGATGGACTGGTTGAATCTCCCTGCAGTCCAAGGGACTCAAGAGTCTTCTCCAACACCACAGTTCAAAAGCATCAATTCTTTGGCGCTCAGCTTTCTTTATAGTCCAACTCTCACATCTGTACACGACTACTGGGAAAATCATAGCCTTGACTAGACAGATCTTTGTTGGCAAAGTAATATCTCTGCTTTTCAATATGCTATCTAGGTTGGTCATAACTTTTCTTCCAAGGAGTAAGCGTCTTTTAATTTCATGGCTGCAATCACCATCTGCAGTGATTTTGGAGCCCCCCAAAATAAAGTCTGCCACTGTTTCCACTGTTTCTCCATCTATTTGCCATGAAGTGATGGGACCAGATGCCATGATCTCAGTTTTATGAATGTTGAGCTTTAAGCCAACTTTTTCACTCTCCTCTTCACTTTCATCAAGAGGCTCTTTAGTTCTTCACTTTCTGCCATAAGGGTAGTGTCATCTGCATATCTGAGGTTGTTGTTCAGTTGCTAAGTTGTGTCCAACTCTTTGTGACCCCAAAGACTATACCATTTTTTAAACAATTTTCTCCTACCTTTATGCTGTGTTTATGGTGTTGGAGAAGGCTCTTTTGGACTGCAAGGAGATCAATCCTAAAGGAAATCAGTCCTGAATATTCATTGGAAGGACTGATGCTGAAGCTGAAGCTCCAACCCTTTGGCCACCTGATGCGAAGACTTGACTTATTGGAAAAGACCCTGATGCTGGGAAAGATTGAAGGCAGGAGGAGAAGGGGATGACAGAGGATGAGATGGTTGGATGGCAACCCCGACTTGATGGACATGAGTTTGAGTAACTCTGGGAGTTGGTGATGAACAGGGAGGCCTGGCATGCTGCAGTCCATGGGGTTGCAAAGAGTCAGAAACAACTGAGCAACTGAACTGAGAACTGATATATTTATGCTGAATTTTTTAAATTTTTTAAAATTATAAACAACACTGCAGGAAATGTCTTTGAAGCTAAATCTTTGAATCCATGATTACTTAAGATAACTTTCTACAAGTGAATTCCTTAAAGAATTAAATTTTTAAAGCTTTTATTACATATTATACCAAACCGTCCCAACTGATTACACTAATTTGCATTGTCCTCAGCAATTTAGGAGAATACCCATTATCCTGAGCCTGTACTATTTCTAAAAATAGATTTCCCTATTGACAACTGAAAAATTATACTTTATTTTCATTCTTAGTTTTCATTTGTTCATAAATCCATTTGGTCCATTTTTTTCCATCAAACTGCTCATATTATCATTTAAAGAATTATACATTAACTATGGCAGAAAGTGAAGAGGAACTAAAAAGCCTCTTGATGAAAGTGAAAGAGGAGAGTGAAAAAGTTGGCTTAAAGTTCAACATTCAAAAACTAAGATCATGGCATCTGGTCCCATCACTTCTTGGGAAATAGATGGGGAAACAGTGGAAATAGTGTCAGACTTTACTTTTTTGGGCTCCAAAATCACTGCAGATGGTGATTGCAGCCATGAAATTAAAAGATGCTTACTTCTTGGAAGGAAAGTTATGACCAACCTAGATAGCATATTCAAAAGCAGAGATATTACTTTGCCAACAAAGGTCCATCTAGTCAAGGCTATGTTTTTTCCAGTGGTCATGTATGGGTGTGAGAGTTGGACCGTGAAGAAAACAGCACCGAAGAATTGATGCTTTTGAACTGTGGTGTTGGAGAAGACTCTTGCGAGGCCCTTGGACTACAAGGAGATCCAATCCGTCCATCCTAAAGGAGATCAGTCCTGGGTGTTCATTGGAAGGACTGATGTTGAAGCTGAAACTCCAATAGTTTGGCCACCTGATGCAAAGAGTTGAGTCACTGGAAAAGACCCTGATGCTGGGAGGGACTGGGGGCAGGAGGAGAAGGGGACGAGAGAGGATGAGATGGCTGGATGACATCACCAACTTGATGCACATGATCTGGGTGAACTCCAGGAGTTGGTGATGGACAGGGAGGCCTGGGGTGCTGCGATTCATGGGGTCGCAGAGTCGGACATGACTGAGTGACTGAACTGAACTGATGGTAAACTTGCTTCACTGTTAAAGATATTTTTTCCAGTGTCATTTACTTTCTATTTGTGTGTGTGTGTGTGTGTGTGTGTAAACATTTTAATTTTTTGAGATCAGATCTATCAATCCTTTCCTTCATGGTTTCTGCCCTTGAGGTCCATCCTAACTTTATATAAAAATTCCCTTATATATTTTTTCTTTTAGTACTTTATTTAAATTAGATCTTTAAGCAGACTTTCAGTGCAAGGCGTGAAGTAGATAGCTGTTTCTTCCAGAAGGTGAGCTTGTTGAAAGGATGCTTTTCTTACCTGAGCTTCATACTTCACAGCAGCCGACAGCAGCGCGATGGCATTCTCCTCGCAGATTCCTTGCTTGATAGTTTGTTGGCAGAGTTTTTTCAAACGATTTTCTCTATAAAATGTAGCCAAATCAAGCAATCCTGGTAGAAAGAGATGTTTATTAGGGGAGTGATCTCAAGTATCCTGATTTAAACTCACTCAACCATCAGAGATTATTTTAAATACTGTGTTGGCCAGAACTTTCTGTTCAGATTTGTCTGTAACATTGTATGGAAAACCCCAAACGAACTTTTTGGCCAACCCAATATAATCCTCAGCGAAGGGGTGTGGGAATTGAAGCTTAGGCTGACTTACACACTCTGAGTGTGTGGCTCAATCTAAGAACACAGCTGCACTGAGCAAATGCAACACACAAATGAGTAGCTGTGGGGAAAGAAGCAGCAGGTGAAAACGGCTTGGGTCTTCTCCTCTGGTCATCCCTCCCCCTGAAGCATCAGCACCTTCTCCAGCAGCATTCACACGTGCTGTGAGAGCACCCAGCTTCTTCAAACACTTGCTCAGGTTTTCTTTTCCTTCAGAAGTTACTCTTCAGTCTTGTGGCTGGACCATTTTTCCTGACTTCTGAGTACTCGATTGCCCCAGAGTTCAATATTCAGACTCTTATTTTACCTATTTCCCTAAATGATCTCCAGCCTCACAGTTTTAATACTATCTGGTAAAAACCTGATGATTCTTGTTATATTATCTGTCATCTACTTTCAAATAATACAACATAGAATGATTTAGATGTTTAACTGCTGGAGAAGGAAATGGCAACCCACTCCAGTATTCTTGCCTGAAATCCCATGGACAGAGGAGCCTGGAGGACCACAGTCCACAGGGTCGCCAAGAGTTGTACACAACTGAGTGACTGAACATGCACACAAGGGATACTATGAAAAGCACTCTAATCAAGAATGGTCAGTCAGGGGATTTCCCTGGTGATCCAGTGCCTAAGGCTCCAAGCTTCGACTGCAGGGGGCAAGGGTCCAATTCCAAGTCAGGGAACTAAGATCCAACATGCTGCGCAATGCAGCCAAAAAAAAAAAAGAATGGTCAGTCAGTTAGTATTTGAAAGACCCTTGTCAAATGGCTTCAATTATGGTTATTTAAGTCTCCATTTGAGGATTTGTTAATTAGCATAAAGTATGTCACTGGTGAAGTGAGCAGCACTCGAGTTATGTCACTCAGCTAGAGATACTGTGAGAGTCCCCTCCACCCCTGCATGAATGGGACCCACGCCATGGGCTCAGCATCCTACACCCTGAGAAGAATGGAACACTTGCTAGGTCCAATTCAGTCCTGGTTGCCACCTGATCAAAAGCCAGCTGAATCCTGACTCGACTGTTGTCATGCTTACTTCAAGATAACCTTTTCATGGAAGGTACTGCATAGAGGGCCCAAAGGACACAGAGCCAGGATTTCTTCAACCGTACAGTAAGTTTTACACAATGTGGTATATTTTAGTTGGAAACTTGCTTTCATTGTAACATGACAAATATTATCATAGAAGAAAGGCCTATGGCCCACTGGGGAAAACAAACTGAAATCTTTTGAAATCTTGAGAGCTGCGAATGACCTGATTGTTTCTAGTCAGTTCTCAACAACTCTCAGATTCACATCGACAGCTCCCCACACCCCAGGCACCAGACTCACATATGTGTGTGCTCACAGGTACTGGCTGGATCTGCCGCTCAGGAGGGCCCAGCTCTGCACCTGCTCCAGGCAGCCCCTCTCCACAGTGGCCAGTGAGCCACGTGCCCGCTCCTAGACCACACTTCGTGCACCCGGGACTCTGGCAAAGTGTGAAAGTGCTAGCCGCTCAGTCATGTCCGACTCTGCGCTCCTGTGGACTACAGCCCGCCAGGCTCCTCTGTCCATGGAATTCTTCAGGCAAGAACACTAGAGTGAGTAGCCATTTCCTGCTCCAGTGGATCTTCCTGACCCAGGGATCAAACCCGGGTCTCCTGCATTGCAAGTGGATTCTTTACCATCTGAGCCCCCAGGGACCCTGGGACTCCCTGCCTAATCAGCCCTGAGGCCACACACGCAAGTGTTTCCTCCCCTTGACCCTGTCACCAAGGTACAGAACCCCAGTCCCAAGGGGTGGCCAGGGCGGGATGGACGGAGCGTGGAGATGCAGGCTGGGTGCCCGCACACCTCTTATGGTGCAGGAGGTAGCTGGTGGTGGGTAAACAAAGACGGCAGATCCCAAGCTGGAGGCCAGGGGCCTGACTTCCTGTGCAGTGGTGTCCTAGCATAGAACTCCAAGAGACCTACCACTCTAAATTCCAGATGAAATGCCACCCTGGCCTCTCAGTTCTTAATGAAGATGTATTTTTCAAGGTATGAGGATTTAACACATTTTATCTGATGCTTTTAGCTTGACACATAACTTAAAATTTTTAGATATGTGGTATGTAGGCCTCCTTTAGACTCTTGCCCAGGGGCCTATAGAAAACCTGCCACACAGATGTCTAAAAGGCAGCTCAAACTCCTTTGATTTTTCAAACTCCAGAGCAAAACCTGGTGCTCTCCACACTCAGGCCAAATACCCCATCCTTCTCTTTCCCTCACACCCCACAACCACCGCCAACAGATTCCGTCAGCTCGCTATGTAAGATGTGTCCAGACTCTGATCTCTTTCAGCACCTCCACGCTAGACCACCTTAACCCAGGGCACCACCACCTGACATCTCAACCATTACAGTTCCTCATCTTTTCACTCCTGGAGTCAAAGCTGCGGGTGCCTCCTCCCTCCATAAAATACACAAACCCATCCTCCTTTTCTCCCCAAATCCTAGACTATGTGGCCGAGCCATGGCCATCTAGAAGTGACCACTCCCTGCAACTTCCTATGCAGCTAATTAAGGCCTTGGTCATCTCTGGTCCCTGGTTTAAAAGAAGTGGGACTTCCTCTACAGACACCAGGGTCTGCCCTGGCACCTCGCCTCTGTCCCTTCCTCTGTCCCACTGTCTGCAGTGCAGATGTGGCCGTGGCCATGAATCCAGGGGCCACACGTAAGGATGCCTTGCACTGTGTCCCTGGGTGACAGACAGAGAAACCACCTCGTTTAAGCCACTTCCTTTTTCCATTTTACTATTAAAGCAAAAACTAAATACACAACCCCCATTGTCAAAATTTTCCAAGGCTGTCTATCACATCAAGACTAAAACTCGAGCCCTTCACCGTGACCTCCAAGGCCGCATCTGGTCTTGGCCAGACCCAGCTGCCCGGCCTCAGTTACCGCCACTGCCCATCTCTCACTCTCTCCCCCTCCTCCTCTTCCAGGCGCTCTCCGTGCTCCTGTCTCAGACCGTCACACCATCTCTCGTTTAGCATGCTCTTCGCCTGGGTGTCTGCTTGCTTTCCCCCTGCTCTCTGCTCAGCACACTTCCTCACGGAGGCTTTCCCTGACCTGACTGACCACTTTGATTTCTTGTTACTGGCTGGCCTCCGCCCCTGAGCACCAGCTCCACGGGGCAGGGTTTGGTCTGTCTCCCTCACAGGTGCCAAGGGGAGCGTGGCACACCGTGGGCCCTGGCCCTCCAGCACTGTGGGGGAAAGGAAGGAAAACTAGAAAACTTCAGAAATCAGACTTCTGTTCACCCAAGGAAAATTAAATGCTGATCTGGTAAAAAGTGTTACTGGCTTTACACATGTAAAATGAATACCGAATTTAAAAATTTGAGGGTTAAACTCTTTGGTTCCTTACAGAAGCAATTCTTTAATTCTTCTGTCCCACTGGCCAACGATACTGACAGCTGTAAGCTGAAAGTGAGTATGTGTCTCACCCTGTGCCCAAATGGATGCCCTGTGTTGCTTTCTTAACGTCAGTAGCCCTGAAGTGCCGTGAGGCGCTGGACCACGGCAATCCATCCCAAAGAGACAGTCAGTTACGGAGGCCAGCAGGGCTTGTTACATGCATCTTACCATTTTTATAATGTAAATATCTTGAAGGCAGCAGGTTGTGGAAACTAAAAAGTTGTGTACGGTGTCTAGCAATTCAGGAGGAATGGCACCCACCCCACAGTGTCGACAGGTTGATAATTCACCCACCTCTCATTTTATCCATCAAGTCAACCTTTGTATGAGGTGGGAAGAAGGAAAGAGAGCTTGGGTTTAGCACACAAAAACAGAACTACTTTTGTGACTACCCTCATAGAGACTTCCTTTCAGGCTCTACACAAACCACCTTTTTGCCAAACTCTTGGTCAAGTCTGGTGGGAATTACCTACTGCCTCCTCGGGGGACAGGCTGATGCTGTCTGTGTACAGGTACTCCAGGAAGGCTCGGTAAACAGGATACGAAAATTCACTCATTTCTACAATATCATCCTCATTGTCTTCCAATGAAGAGCGAAAATGCTCACACCTGAAGGAAGAAAGATGTCAGGTCCTGGCTTCTGGGCAAGAGCCGATAACCTTCCCGAGGAGCACGTGCTCGTAGTGGTTAAGAGGAAACAACTACCATGCAGAGAGGAAAAACGCACACCACATGCCTTCATGTCCTGGCCTGGGCCCCTCACTTCCTCTGCTGGCCAGAAGTCTGCAAACAGTGGTTTATTGGAGGAGGCTGCAAATGCTAGCCTGCTGTGGGGCGGCCGCCTCGGTGGCCACAGATGGGTCCCTCCCACACCATGTCCACGGAGCAGCATTTATAGAAATCAGGTGGCTTTATTTTTAAAAATTCTGAGTAATTTTGTTTCTTCTCCTCCTGTTA
The DNA here is from genome assembly GCF_002263795.3 of Bos taurus. Lineage (NCBI taxonomy): Eukaryota > Metazoa > Chordata > Mammalia > Artiodactyla > Bovidae > Bos > Bos taurus. Next base: position 18,253,005 of record NC_037339.1, read on the forward strand.
TGGGTTGAATTGAATCCCCAAATTGACAGACTGAAGTCCTAACCTCAGAATATAACCGTATTTGGAGAAGGGATCAAATTAAAAGGAGGTCATTAGGGTGGGCCCTAAACTGACATGACTGGTGTCCTTATAAAAAGGGGGGTTTTGACACAGGGAGAAAGCCACGTGAAGACTGGAGTTATGCTGCCATAAGGCAAGGAGGGCAAAAGAACTGGCAGCAAACCACCAGAAGGTGGGACGGAGGAGGGAACAACCCAATTCATTCAACAAGATCTTGAATTTCTAGCCTCCAAAACCATAAGAGAATAAATTTCTGTTACTGAAACCAATCAGTCTACAGAACTTTGTTACAATAGCCCTAACAAACCACAACCTCCTCATTTTTATGAAGGTTTACGGACAACAGGAGAAGTGAGCAAACACTGCACAGCCTGGCCTCACTAAGAAGCGAACTTGAGACTGAAATACTATACTGTGTGTGATTCACTGCAGGAGGATCTGGATATCTGTTACATAACAACAAAATGAATTTCAAAATCATTAGGCTAGAACAAAGAAGACAGTCAGAGAAGAATACGTACTGTATCATTACATTTACATCAACTTCTAGAAAATGCTAACTAATCTATACTGACAGAAAGAAGACCAGGGCTTGCCCCAGGGCCAGGGCCTGAGGGATCTTTGAGGGGGGCGATGCCAACGTTCTGTATCCTGGTGTGGAATGGTAGTTTCCAGAGAATATACACATGTCAAAACGCCTCAGGCTGCACATTTTAAATGGATGCTCAAAAACTACCTATTAATAAAAGTGAATTTTTAAAAGTCTGCCTGTTAGTTTTACCCCAAACCTTGCTGCTCTTGTCTTTTTTCGAGGTCTAAACCTGTGGTATCCCACAGCTGACTAAGGAGAGTGACTCTCATGGGCTGCACTCAGCTCCTGGGCAGGGAGGTTCACTTAGGGCAAGCAGCCCCAACAAGGCTCAATAGATGTTCACCGCTGGCTGGATGGCTGCTCTCCGGTGCCAAGGTGGACAAGCTGTCTACAGAGTCTCTGAGGAAGCCAACTGTGCATGCCCTGCACCACACCCCACCCACTGCATACCACGGCTTCTGTGATTTCTTGTTTCACATATAATGTGTTTTCCCTGCTGTACTGTCTGCTCATAAGGGCGAAAAGAGCCTCACATTTTTTCAGAATCACTGAAGTGCCTGACATAGGTCTTTGCAACTAGAAAATAACAAACATATTTATTTCAATTCTCAAATGATGCCTTACCTGATTTTGAGAAGGACTTTATGCACATAAATGTACTTTCCATCCACCAGAAATTTCAGGTCTGCAGTGTTGGGGTTGTCAAATTCCCTCTTCAGGGACTCGGCCACTGTGAGGTGGTCGTCAGGTTCTAAGGGAATGACACCAGTGTTTTCCAATGAAAATGCAGGCCAAATATAGCATCACTTTGCTCACACTCATGAAAATACCAATTTCCCAAAATAACTGACCAACTAAGCAGTGTGCTTTTTTCCCTAAATACAGATTTCCCGCTGCTGCAATCGTTTTAAGAACCTCAGACACATCTGCTTGTAAATCTGGCAAAATAACTAAAGCCCCAACCACCTCACTAAATAAACATGTTGAAAGCTTGAGTAAATATACCCGCTAAAAATAAAAGCCACGGTTTCCCAGTCACATCAAAAAGCCATCCGAAGTTCTTTGAATTTTAGTATGAGATTTCTGATACTTTTAAGGAAAATGAATTGGTCTGGTGAGTTCTCTTTCATAGGAGCCTGTGAGAGGGAAGTGAATTGCCTGATACCACACTTAACAAAAGTCCACACTATTGAAAAACAACAGCACCAGAGTTTTCTTCCTAGCTCTCAGGCCATCACCTGACAGACAGCAGTCAGCTCACCCACAGACAGGAGGCGCCACGTGACGGCAGGCGTGGCGAAGCAGGCGAACACGTCATCGGTGGAGGAGAAGTGTGTGAGGTGCGGCAGGGTCACCGACTGGCCACGGCACTGGCCCCACATGTACACGTGGCCGCCCTGTGTCTTGGCAGCCGATGTGTGCGCTGAGTGGCAGGCTGCAATCTCTATAATTCTAGTTCACAAACACACACCAAGTAAACAGGAGAAGAAACAAGTCGATTTTTCCTTCCCTTAGCATTAACTGATTAAAAAAAAACAAACTCTTCATTAAGCCTAAACTTGTAAATTTTTAGGGACCAAACCATTATCTACATTTAAGCAATGTCTCATTTAAGCACTTATACATCATGAAGGTCTTCTTGTTACCACTTCTAGCCAGTAGGCCAATAAAAATATGCACCTATTTTGAAACTGAAGTACAAGCCAAGGGAACAGAGACTAAAAGACCAAAAAAAAAAAAAAAGGTAATTTAATTTTTTCTTAAAACATTGCTTACGAAAGCAAATCAAAAAGATGAGGGGCATCTCCACCCAGGGTCAATAAACATTTTTATCAAAACTTCACCAATTTTAGGGTTCCATGGAGCATGCTATGGGGCACCCCAACTCACTCTGCACGCAGTAAGTGCAGTAGTTCTGACTCACTGAATGGTATCATCTAGAACCCCAGAGAGCAGTTTTCTGGGACCAAACATTATGTTAGACCTGACGTCAGTAAGTTCATGGCTGACAGGCAGATAGTTCTCAGCACACTTCCTAATGGAAACCACTGTTTTGTTGACTTCAAACTAATTGTCTTCTCTAAGACCAAGCCACCACACAGACTTAAAATAGTATTTTACCCCAAGTGAGGTGGCATCTTGATTCTGCCTCGGGCAATGGTACCAGCATTCCCAGAACTTTAGGGTCATCTCTGACTTCTCCTCCCTCCTCACTTAGCACTTTCTTCAGAACATCCAGTTGGCAAAATGACAACAAATTCTTTCTTTGTAATATCTCCCACTTGTCAGAGCCTCATCAAGCACACCCTATACCCAGACCGGTCTCCCTGTCTTAGACTTTCTCTCTCTTCTGACCTAAATCGCACAGTGCTGTCAAGTTCATGATTCTCTTGAAAACCCATTCTCATGACTCCTTTCAAACCTGTCACTGACTTCCCACAAGACAAAAATCCAGACACGTGTCCTTAAGGCCTCCTATAATTTGCCTACCATCTATGGCCAGCTTTTTGTCACATCATCTTTGCCCACATACCCTCTGTTTGAACAAACAGAAAGTACTCACTGCCTCTCAACGTCACTAGGCACAAAGTCCTCGGTCAGCAATGTTCTTTGGTGGACCTCTCTTTTCCGTGATAACGAACGTTCCATGAAAAATGTAACTGACTGGAACACAATCGTGAACTTGTGTGCTAACTACCCAACACCAGAAAACCAAAATAACTTCACTCTTACATTCACTTTGGAAATGCTTACCATGACCCTCCAAAAATGGGGAGCAGCCTCTGCCATTCATTCGAGGAGGCAGGATGCTGCTTCCACAGTCAGGGGTTAAAGATACAGAGAGGCTGGGAAGGCTGGCCCTCCCTGAGCATGGCTAGGGCGTTTACCTGGAGCACCCAGTGCCACTAGGGAAGTCGGGGGTGGGGCTTGGGCTTGGCTGACAGCACCAGCTGCTGCAGCAACGAGAAGGGAGAAAGTTTAAGGGAACCTTCAGGTCTGGGCTTGGGACTCCAGCACCTGCCAAAGTGCCCTGCCTTTGTCTGAGGTCATCTGTCCTTCGTCTGATTCATACCAAGAAGCAAACACGGAAGTTCAAATTGTCCAGTCATACATGCAGTGGACGATAAACTGAGCTAAGGTTTACTGTCAGGAGGTCTGGCATTGCTGTTGTTTAGTCGCTAAGTCGTGTCTGACACTTTTGTGACCCCACAGACTAGCGTGCCACGCTCCTCTGTCCATGGGATTTTCTAGGCAAGAATACTGGAGTAGGTTGCCATTTCCTTCTCCAGGGGAATCTTCCTGACCTAGGGATAAAACCCATGTCTCCTGCATTGGCAGGTGAATTCTTTACTGCTGAGCCACCAGGGAAGCCCAGGAGGTCTGGAGTACTGCATACTTTATTTTGTAGCCAGCCATTTTTACTGGAAAAAAAATTACTATATGTTGAAAATAAATGGATTTGGTGTCACCTCAATAAAACTAGATCCACCACAATGGCATGGCTTAATTGCTAAGAGGTACTAGAACTGAAACAGCAGAGAGTGAGAGAATGCAAAACAGAAAACAGCCAAGAGCGAAAATAAGGTAATTTGTGAAGAAGAAGAATAACAGAGAAGAAATCATGACCATTACAAGATCCAGAGCAGTGCTTCTCAATTCTGGTCCTGTGAGGCCAACACACTACTAATTATTAACACCTCAAGAAGCTACAAATTAACAAAAATTCAAGGCAAAGTGAGTTTTAAAATCAATTTAACCCAAAATATGTTTTTTATGGAACTTTAAATGCTGGTAAATCAAAGTATTGAAAATTCAGAAAGACTGGGAATGACTAAGTTAAAGAGAATCATTTTAACTATTAAAATCACTTCTCTATGAACATAAAATGTTAGCATTCTTCATCACAAATAGGCTTCTGTGAAAACAAATTTTTTTAATCCGGTTTTTCTTGGGTTGTTATTTGAGCAAATAAACCACGTGGCCAGATTTTCACTTTCCGCTTCTGGGAACACGCAACCAAGACCTGATGATCCATCCCGGCCCAAGTTCAACCCTGTTCTTTCTAATTAGCTCAGCCTCCCCACAATGAGCCCCAAGAGTCAGGAGTTCCTGAAAGGTAAGTCATAATGTTCCTGCAAAGCTTCAGTCACTGAAAAGGGCGGGGAGGTGCAGAACAAGTCCTAGCAAACCTAGAGGTTCCTCCCTTGCAATATTCGTGTGACAGAGAGCCCACAAGCTCAAAATCACCGCACGAAATTCAAGCACAGGAAACTGAGAAAAGCAGGAACATCTCATTCAACACACTCATCCTTGATATTCTAGCCAAAATCATGTTTAGGTGGACAACATCAAGCATGGACGTGTTTAGCAATTTCTACTTTTACCTATATAATTTAAAAAAACAAATGTTTTTAAGTTGTGAAGATTTTTTAAAAAGAAAGGAACAGGTAACTCTCCAGTGCCAGGTATCTGGACACTCACGTAACTCCCATGCCTGCGTCTCCTCTCTCTGGCTTTCTCCCACTGAGTCGCCCTATATTCTGTCCGTCCCAGAGTGACTACAGTGAGAAGACCCGACACTCGCTCTGAGCCCATCAGGACCAGTGGCATGAGGTGGGGCAAATCGCAGGTGGGCACATGGCAGCCGATTCCATGAGTCCAAGGACAGAGGAGTGCAACTTTATATGAAGCGAGGAAGCATGAGGAAAATGGTAAAGCGCCATGCAGATATAGCTTGTTTTTCTATCCATGCTAACTCTGGCCCTGTCACACTTCTGTGCTGTGTTGTTTAAATACTAAATGTCCCAAGTGACTGGATTTGCTGCCTGAGGCACTTTTGTGATTATTCAAAGCCTCAAGACTGTCTCTTCTCCTTTTACTGAGTGGCTCTGAACTACCTCTAGGAGAAGTAAGAGTGACACTGCTGCTTGCATCTGCTGTGCCTGTCAGCACAGGACCTTCAGTATCTGCCCTCCTCCCCACTTCTTTTTTGTGCTTTTTTTTCCTGCTTGAATGGTTCACTGCAGCAACTGGAAACCAGCACCTGGTCCTGGGCAGGCATGGGGCAGGGGGAGATCCCGATCACCTCCTGTGGACCCCCTCACTGGTGTGATGCCAGGTATACTTCCGAGCTCAGCAGCAGACCCCCGCCAGTGGCCCTCTAAGGGCCCTCAGCCATCAGGCTGCAGGAGGCCAATGCAGATGCAGGACAGGGGTGCCTGCTGTGATCCCGGGGTGCCCGCACACATGGCCCTCGCCCCGTCTGCCTCCAGTCTCTGTCTCCCTGTGGTGTTTAGTCACTAAGTCTAGTGTGACTCTTTTTGCAACCCTTACCCACCAGGCTCCTCGTCCAGGGGATTGCCCAAGCAAGAATACTGGAGTGGCTTGCCATTTCCTTCTCCATCCTCCCCAGTTCTTAAGGAGTCTAGGGTCTTATGATAAGATCAGCAGGGGGCGGGGAGGGGGCAGGGAGGACAATACTCAAATGAAAATCAAGAGACTGAAAATGACTGGTTCTTCATTTTCACTGTTAAATATTCCAACAGAAATACAGAAAAGAACTGCATACAAATGCAAAATAACTTGTCCATATATTTAAAAATCAGATATTGTAGAAATTTATATGTACACTAAAAATGAAAATAGCAATATTGATTTCTACAATGATTTCAACCCTGGTTTAATAGAAAAGATGAAATGTTCGTGTTCCATGCTTCTGTGTCAAGAAATGAAGAGTGAAAAGGCAGTGATAAGGCCATGGTTGAGAAGTTCAAGAGACCTTCAAAAATAGTAGGATAATTTGGGGAAAAAACTCTGGGGTTATGCTAATCACTCATCACGACTTTGCAGTTTGATTCCTGGGTTGGTAGATCCTCTGTAAAAGGGATAGGCCACCCACTCCAGTATTCTTGGGCTTCCCGGGTGGCTCAGGTGGTAAAGAATCCACCTGCAATGCAGGAAACCTGGGTTTGATTCCTGGGTTGGAAAGATCCCCTGGAGCAGGGAACAGCTACCCACACTAGTTTTCTGGCCCAGAGAATTCCATGGACAGACAGGCCTGGCAGGCTACAGTCCCAGGGGGTTGCAAAGAGTCAGACACGACTGAGCAACTTTCACTTCAGTAACACAACCATGCACACAAGTGCACAAAACGAAGTTTTCATTTTAGAACCATTTCGCTCTTCCCCATAGTGAGAGCCTAGGAGCTGAGGTCATGAGAAACAGCCCTATCCTTTTCAACTGGCAAATCTGATAAGCAGCTGGGTGAATGGCATTATACTCCCATCGGAGGTACTTTCATCTTCCTAAATCTCAGAAGACAGACCTCAAATGTTATCAATTCCTTAGGAACGTGAAACAGAGAACAATGGGAATGGGGGGAAAGGAAATTTCTGAGTGAGAAGAATAATGCCAAAGAGCTGTTGGAGGTCTAGTCATTGTAGTTTGTATAGAGTAACTATTACAGGTATAGATGAAACATGGGTGACGAAAATAGAATATTTAACGTACACTCAACCTTCCCCCAAATTCTAAAGCTAATTTTAAAAAGGAAGGGATGGTCTTGTTCAGGAATATTTTAATACTAGCAATAAATTGCCCGTAATTCTGAATCATGCCTCAGTTTTATTTAATCACTGAAGAACACTGAATTCATTTTGAAAATATGCATATTACCTGTCCTTTTCCACGACGACAGGGGTAGGGTAGGACTGGTTACTTTTATTGCCAGTACCCAACTGGCCGTAAGAATTTGCGCCCCAAGCATACACTTGACCTTCATCTGTTAATACTAACGTGTGTGCATAGCCACAGGCAACCTGGAAAGAGAAAAACCAAACCCACTCAAGCCGCAAACAGAGAGAAACACGCTTTCCACAAGACAGGTTAAGAATCAAAAATGAAAAAGGGGAGACGGCAGACAGAGAGGCAGGCACTAAAGTTAGCCAACGCCCCTCCAGATGTAGCTTAGGTCCCACGTGTGGTGAAAACTGCACTGAGATCAACATGAGTCCTGCAGTGACCAGAGTCCAGTTCAGCCACCTTTACTGTGGCATTCATCATGCTCACAGAGATCAAGGCGTGTGAAAGGAATAAGAAATAGACTCTTCTCTTTTTCAAGAATTACTTTCTTTTTATTATGAAAGTAAAACATAAATTCAATGTGAAAAAGATACAGAAAAATATAATTATGAAAGTCATCTCAAGGTCAAGATTGTTTATTTATAAAAATATATAGAAATATGCATTGAAAGCTTTTTTAAAAATGATCATACTGTATAAGTAGTCCTGTATCTTTTTACTCAACAGTGCATATAGCACTATTAAAATCCCTTGTAAGCATCATTTCTGTTAATAGAGATTTATATCACTTATTTAACCATTAACTTACTGTCTGATTGGATAAATTATGCAACATCTATTATTTACCATTGTTTTCTTTTTCTTTCATTTTTTTTTGTTTTGTCTGCTCTAAGAACTATACCTTCTCTAAGTCACTTTCTCTTTGGTGCCTTAGGATATATGCCCTACGAGCAGAATTACAGATCAAAGGGGGTGAATATTTTTAAGGGTCTTGATACATACTGCCAAAGTTTCCTTGGAAAAGACAATAAAAGTTTACATTCCAAGAGCTACGTGTGAGAGTGCGTTGGAGATAAAATTTTTCTGATAAATATTACAACTAAATTCAGGAAAAGAACTTTAACTTCTACTTCAACTTTTCATCTGCTAAGAGGACTGATTTTTTTAGTACACCGGCATGTCTGCCACCGTAGGTTTAAAAACAGGCACACATAAACCCAAGGGGACGTACCCGCTGGACACGAATGCCTTGGAGAGCTGCTACCCTGCAGGGGGTGGGCTGGTTGCCACTGCTGCCGAGTCCCAACTGCCCATTTCCATTGTAGCCCCAGACAAAGACCTGAGAGAAAACGAGAGACGCGATGCCCACAAAAGCCGAAAAACAGTCACGGCCTCTGTCGTGAGGTCAGCAGGACACTGAGAAGGCAGACGGGCTTTTTGAAGCGACCTGTGAAATGCCTTTCTTACCTCCCCGGTGTTCACCACTGCCATGGAGCACATCTGCCCACAGGCTATGTTCACAACCACTTTACTCTGTAAGCAGCCGGTGACTCTTCGTGGGATCGGCTGATTGGCTGTTGATCCAGACCCTACCTGCCCGGAGTTATTATAACCCCACGCAAATACCTATTTGAAAGAAGAGATCAGTAAATGAAACACGCTAATATACAGAGTGTCTCAGTGGTACTTCTGGCCTCATCTTTGCCCTCCAAGTGCGTGATATCCATAAATTCTCAGAACATAGACAGGGAAGTTTCACAGGATGCATTCTCATAAAATATATTACTTTATAAAATTAGGTTATTGGCATTATCTACACAAACAGCAATAATCAAATGTCATATAATCCTTATAAAAGATCTCTTTTGCCTCAGCCATAATTTCTAGTATTTGGGGAATTTTTCTTTTTAATAACCCCCTTGAGTATAGCAACAGAGAAGTAACAATACATCCTTCAACATTGTGCAGCTACACAAATCCTTACCACATACAGGTACACGTCATGATATAAACACCATGACTATGAACTGCTAACAAGAGTAAGATGAATGTGAGGTTGGTGGTTATTTTAATTAAATGATCATAGTTCCATGCCTGCTACAGGAATCTATATAATCTTACTGAAACCTTATGATCAGTGAGATTTAGGCTGACTATTCTCACCTCTCCATCAGATGTTAGCACCAAAGAATGGTAAGACCCACAGGCCACTTCAATGACTTGCTTGTTTGACAGATTAGTAGAGATATGATAGGGAACTAGACCAGCATTAGTTGTCCCGTTGCCCAGCTGACTGTAAGCATTATGACCCCAGGTAAAGACTTCTCCTTCTGAAAATAAAAAGAAACATAACCGACTTTCAAAACAACTACTCATTATATGAAAGTATATGTATTACACACTCCCACAGATGGAAACTAAAAATTCACATGTGAAAGTTAATCAACTTCCCTATTCCACACAACTCATTTTGTAAAAGAAAACATTTGGAAAGTTAAACTACATTCTGCCTCAAAGCAACAAGATGAAATTTAAATGGATGCAATTAAAATAACTGGAAGATAGGTTTTTGATAAATAACAGAGAAAAGGCTACTAAGAGAGGAAAAAAAAAAAAAACCCAGATTGAAATTCAAGACTGTAAGATTCTCTGAATCTTAACTTCCTTATTTATAAATGGTTACCCAGTTAATTTTTTAAATCTTTATTATATTACTTATTGTGCAGTACAATACATATTCAGGGCTTTGGGGGTAATCCTAAGATTGTATCTCTTGATCTGGGCGGCAGAACATGGACGCATACTTTGTAATTATTTATAAAACTGTGTATATATATTTTATGAACTTTTTTGAATAAGGTATGTTTTAATGATAACGTCTTATCAGTCTGAATGCATGAAAAAGCCATGAGAATATTTAAGTCCTTATACTACTGACACCAACTAGAGCCATCAGTCATTATTTAACATCGGAATCACAGAATGTTAAGAGATAGAGGGGATCTTAGAATCTGGCTTTAATCTCTTTGTTTGTAGATCAAGAATCTCAAGTTCAAAATGTCCAAAGTGAGGTTCAGCATTCTAATGCAAAATAATTACACTCCTAAAGTAGGCTTACAGCACTGTCATTCTGATAACCAAAGTGCCAATAACTGCTAGATTCCATCGGCTACCTTTTCTTACTCTGATATCCAGATATGTTCATATTTCATACAGTCCAAAGCATAGACGAGTTCACAGGGCAGAGGCAGAAAGCCTTGCCCATTCAAAGAGTGTGTTCTCAGTGTAAGGGGTGGTCCCAGGCTTGCTCCTCAACAAATGAAGCAACGGCTAAAATTCTACCCTGTTCCTAGGTTACCTGTTGTTGCAAGGACAATGTGTGGCCCACTCCCATAGCTGAGGCAGGCGATTTTTTTGCCACTTAAAGAATCCAGTCTCCGAGGTTCAATGGTGCTCTGGACATCACCTAATCCCAAACAACCACAGCAGTTTGTGCCAAGCACAAAAATCTGTGGGGAAAAACCACCGTTAGCGCAAACAGTTCTACTTCCGACAAACCTGTAATTACATTCAAAACAGGCATAGTCCCCTTACAGGAAAACTGCTTCATTATTTAATAAATAAGGATCTACTCTGTGCATTTTTTTAAATCTTAATGCCTTAGTTCCCCCAAGATCTTCAATTTAGCAAACCCATTACTAAAAATATAATAGCTGAATATTTTTCTTCAACATTACCTCATCATTTACCGTAGTATACAGAAGCTCATTGCTGGCACTGCCAAAGACACAGGCCTGACGAACTAACTGCAGTTCTGCCTCAGAACAAAGGGAGAAAATTGGCCACTTTCCCACATCTAACATCTTCAAAGATGACAGAGTAGCCTGGACTGGCTGAAAAAGAATTTTTTTTAATTATTAAAAAAATGATTCATAGAGAACACATTTTCTCTGCCCCCTTCTGTGTAAGAGTGCGCACTGGTGTGAGGAGAAACAAACCCTGTCTATTTTGGGGAATTGCTTTTACAGGTTCGACCACTTCGGACTGTTCTCACCACAACCAAGAGCCAGAGTCCCAGGATAGAATCAGATCTCACCTATTAATTTTCCTCAAAGACACTGGAGCCATCCAACGCTGAACTCCGGGGAGCTGAACGCCTGGCAAGCACTTTCTGTGGCAGTTATGTCTTTAAAGTAGCTTTGGAAAACAGGCTGGGGGTAAAAGCAGGAAAGAAGAGGGAATACTGCTGTTTCATCGGCTACCTGAGTCTTAGCAAAAGCAGCCCTTGGGAAAGGACAATGCCAAAGGTGACACCAAGGAAAACGTCCACAAGTTTCAGTTCACGGGTCAGTTCTGACCATTCAGCTGGAGCAGTTGGTGGGTTCCCTCAAGCCCCTACTCAGATCTGGGGGCTGGTAGGAAGAAACACCCAGAAAGTATGTGCATACACTTGCTATGACTGCTGTAACAAAGAACCATGAACTGAGGGGCTTAAACAACAGAACTTTATTTTCTCACAGTTCTGGAGGCTAAATTCAAAGTCAAGGTATCAGCTGGCTTAGTTCCTTCTAAGGGTTGTGAGGGGAAGATCTATCAGGCCTCTCCCCCAGGCCTGCAGAGGGCTGAATCTTCCAATATCTTTCACATCATCTTCCCCAAGTCTTTCTCTCTCTGTGTCTAAATTTCCCTCCTTTTATAAAGACACCAGTCATACTGGGTTGGGTCACCCTCATGACCTCCTCTTAACTAAATGATTTACATATGCAGTGACCCCATTTCCAAATAAGGTCACCTTCCAGAATAATGAGGTGTCTTAGTTCCTTTGGGCTGCTAAACCAAAATATCATAGAATGAGTGGCTTATAAACAACAAAAATTTGTATTTTACTGTTCTGGAGACTGGGAAGTCCAAGATCAAGGCACCGGCATGACTGTGTTCTGATGAAAGTGCCCTTCCTAGTTCAGAGCCCGTGTATTCTATGTCCCCATGTGGTGGAAGGGACTGGGGGTCTCTCTGGAGCCCCTTTTATAAAGCACTGATTCCATTCATGAGGTTTCGCCCCTCATGACTTAAGCAACTTCTAAAGGCCCCACCTTCTAATATTAAAACCATTACCTTTGAGGGTTAGGATTTTAGCATATGAATTTGGGGGGGATAAAATCAAACCCAGCACAGCACCCATTAAGGTTACAAGCAGCCACACTCCCATAAGAGCATTCAATGTGGACATGATGAAGCTTCCTTAAAGAGAGCTTTTACATATTTGCTATGTGGTAAGTCATTTCAGTCATGTCCAACACTGTGTGAGCCCATGGACTGTGGTCCTCCAGGCTCCTTTGTCCATGGGATTCTCCAGGCAAGAATACTGGAGTGGGTTGTCACGTCCTTCTCTACTTGTTATACTGGAAATATATACACTTACACACTTTTCAACTTCCAAAAATGCTTAAGATTACAGTAAAATTACATAATGGCCAACAGGGCTATCAAATGGCATTTCCCTCAATAATCACCATGTCCTGTGCTGTGCTTAGTCGCTCAATCACGTCTGACTCTTTGCGACCCTATGGACTATAGCCCACCAGGCTTCTCTGTCCATGGGGATTCTCCAGGCAAGAATACTGGAGTGGGTTGCCAGGCCCTCCTCCAAGAGATTTTCCTAACCCAGGGATCAAACCCAGTCTCCCTCATTGCAGGCAGATTCTTTACTGTCTGAGTCACCAGGGAGGCCCAAGAATACTGGAGTGGGTAGCCTATCCCTTCTCCAGGGGAACTTCCTGATCCAGGAATCGAACGAGGGTCTCCTGCATTGCAGGAGGATTCTTTACCAGCTGAGCCACCCAGGAAGCCCCAATAATCACCATACTCTACCTTTAAAGGAATAAAGAATTTTCTAAGGCCTGTCTTTTCCATCAGATATTAAGTCCATCTTACCAGATATATCTTCTAGTAGAGAGAAGATCAGACTAGCTAAAGGAGTCAGGGGAAATTAACTTATTTATTATAAGGACTTGGCTCACAAGATTATGGAGGTGCAGAAGTCCTACATCTGCATTTGCAAACTGAAGACCGAGGAAAGCTGATGACATAATTCAATCTAAGTCCAAAAGCCTGAGAACCAGAGGAGACCATGATGTAAACCCCAGCCCGAGGGCAGAGGATGAAATGAGATCTCCCAGATAAATCAGTGAGGCAGGGAAAAAAGGATGAATTCTTCCTTCCTCTGCCTTCTGTTCCATTCAGGTTCTCAACACACTGGAGGAAACTCGCCTACACTGAGAAGGGCAACCCATTTACTAAGTCTGCCAATTCAAGTGCTATTCTCATCTGGAAACACCCTCACAGACACACCCAGAGATGATGTTTAACCTGGGCACGAGGGGCCCACTCAAAGTTGACACATACAGTGAGCTGTGTGAAGACACACAGTGAAGGCCATGTGAAGACAGAGGCAGAGACCAGAGTGGGACAGCTACAATCCTGGAACACCAAGGAGTGCCAGGAGCCAGCAGAAGGGGGAGGAGGCGGGAGGACTTCTTCCCTTGAGACTTCAGAGAGCGTGGTCCTGCCGACACCATGATTTCAGACTTCAAGCCCCCAGAACTGTCAGAGAATAGATTTCTTCTGTTTTAAACCACCTGAATTGTGGTGCTTTGTCAGGGCGGAAACTAATGTGAAGAAACCAACACAAAGGGGAAGCAGTTTGTCAATGCCAGCAGCATCACTCTCACGAGCGGCAGAGCCTCCCCTAGTGCCAAATCTGGCCACTGCTCCCCATTATGCCACTCAAACTGCAAGATCCTGTCCGGACAGTAATGTCTCCTATTATCTTTGGGGGCCCTGTGGCGCTAATGACAGAACCTTGTTATGTCAGCTTTGAATCTAAGCTTCTAAATTACCCACCTCATTATACTAGGACAGAATCTTATTTACTATGAGCCTCCTCTTAACTTCCTCCATTTTAATGTTTTTTCCTTTTTAAGTCTTTAATTTTCAGAAAGAACAATGTTTGGGATATGGCATGAAATATTTCATGGAGACATGCTAATGTGCTAGTTAAAGGGGTTCTTACATATTCTTGATACTCCTCATCTTCACAAGTGAAGGACACACACAGCGCTGTCCTCATTTTACCTGGGAGGAGCCTGAGGGTCAGAGGGACTAAGAAATCTTCCATATCACTAGCTTCTGAGCGGATGGACCAGATTTCTTTCCACACATCATGTGTGGCTGAGTAAAAAGTTCACATACAAAGTGACACTCCTGGCAGACCCAGTGTTTGCTCACACTTGTAGGGTCTGGGCTGCTGTGCTCAGGAAGTCTTTAGTGAACAAGGCAATGCCCACCACAGGTTGTCTTTCCAAGAATAGGACAGACAGTGACATAGAACAAGAACATAAGTAGTATACAGTGATTGACTGCTACCTCATTTTTTCCTTTCAAGCAGATTTTTGGATTTTGATTGCTACAAAATCAAGTGGTTTCTTAGATGCCTAGACAGCATATTAAAAAGCAGAGACATTACTTTGCCAACAAAGGTCCATCTAGTCAAGGCTATGGTTTTTCCAGTAGTCATGTATGGATGTGAGAGTTGGACTATAAAGAAAGCCGAGCACTGAAGAATTGATGCCTTTGAACTGTAGTGTTGGAGAAGACTCTTGAGAGTCCCTTGGACTGTAAGGAGATACAACCAATCCATCCTAAAGGATCAGTCCTGGGTGTTCATTGGAAGGACTGATGTTGAAGCTGAAACTCCAATACTTTGGCCACCTGATGCGAAGAGCTGACTCATTTGAAAAGACCCTGATGCTGCGAAAGATTGAGGACAGGAGGAGAAGGGGACGACAGAGGATGAGATGGTTGGATGGCATCACCGACTCAATGGACATGGGTTTGGGTAGACTCCGGGAGTTGGTAATGGAAAGGGAGGCCTGGCGTGCTGTGGTTCATGGGGTCGCAAAGAGCTGGACACGACTGAGCGACTGAACTGAACTGAACTAGAAGCCTAGAATCTGGCTGTCAATCCAGCCAGCTCCTTAACACTTACCTACAAATCATTAGTTCTGAGCTTTCCTCCTGGCCCACTTCTACAAAATCTATGGTACCCAACCCATAACTCTACTGACCAGTGGGATTCCGGTGTGTGGATCTGTGACATCACCTGCAGTGGTACATTTGGTAAAGAAGGCTACTGGGTGAGAGAACACTGGGTCTGATGGTATCGATGAACATTTACCAAGTATCAGATACCAAGACAAAAATACGTAGTTATTGCCTTCATGGAGCTCACAACTTAATAGACAACAAATAATTACAATATAACCTAAATACAACACAAGTGTGAATATTGCTTTTTAAATCTCTGCCAGAAGGCTGGTTGCTGGAGGTGAGTCATCAAAATTCATTTTTTTCTAATTCTATGGGGAAACTTTTTCATAGAAAACTGATGATTTCATTTATAAAATGCACTTTTTAAATATTCTTTTCTGAAGTAAATGTTTAACATCACTCTCAAGGAATTGAGCATTTTTGTTCTTTGAAGAAAAATACATTCTTCTGTCTGGCATAATCATGAGCATATATAGTTACATCAGATCAGATCAGATCAGTCGCTCAGTCGTGTCCGACTCTTTGTGACCCCATGAATCGCAGCACGCCAGGCCTCCCTGTCCATCACCAACTCCCGGAGTTCACTCAGACTCATGTCCATCAAGTCAGTGATGCCATCCAGCCATCTCATCCTCTGTCGTCCCCTTCTCCTCCTGCCCCCAATCCCTCCCAGCATCAGGGTCTTTTCCAATGAGTCAACTCTTCGCATGAGGTGGCCAAAGTACTGGAGTTTCAGCTTTAGCATCATTCCTTCCAAAGAAATCCCAGGGCTGATCTCCTTGCAGTCCAAGGGACTCTCAAGAGTCTTCTCCAACACCACACTTTAAAAGCATCAATTCTTCGGCGCTCAGCCTTCTTCACAGTCCAACTCTCACATCCATACATGACCACAGGAAAAACCATAGCCTTGACTAGACGAACCTTTGTTGGAAAAGTAATGTCTCTGCTTTTGAATATGCTATCTAGGTTGGTCATAACTTTCCTTCCAAGGAGTAAGCGTCTTTTAACTTCATGGCTGCAGTCACCATCTGTAGTGATTTTGGAGCCCAGAAAAATAAAAGTCTGACACTGTTTCCACTGTTTCCCCATCTATTTCCCATGAAGTGGTGGGACCAGATGCCATGATCTTCGTTTTCTGAATATTGAGCTTTAAGCCAACTTTTTCACTCTCCACTTTCACTTTCATCAAGAGGCTTTTGAGTTCCTCTTCACTTTCTGCCATAAGGGTGGTGTCATCTGCATATCTGAGGTTATTGATATTTCTCCCGGCAATCTTGATTCCAGTTTGTGTTTCTTCCAGTCCATACCCTGTGTGTGTATATATATACATACACACACATACTTCAGGCTGCAGCCCATAGGGTCACACAGAGTCGGACACAACTAAAGTGACCTAGCACCTATGCACGCATACACTGTATATAGTAAGAGTGTACGTAAGGATACACACACTTTAGGAGCCTCAATCACACCATGGCCAACCTGCATGACAGCAGGCATCTCTGCAGAAGGCACCCAACCACCTCTGGATCCAACTGTTAAGTTAGGGATTGGCTGAGCAGAAGCCAAGAGTGGGCAATTTAAAAAATCTGTAGGGGAAAAATACACTATGAGGGCATGAAAGCTTGACATTTACATCATTAAGATCCTGTCCCTGGAATCTGCATCCTGGCCTGGACCCTCCTTTTCCCACACAACTCACCAACACAGGTGAGAATTAACCCTAGGCCAGCTCACCTTCACTACTTTGCTCACATCCAGGTCACCTCTCTCATCTTTCACGGGCATCTGTTTGGAAAGGCAAAGTGGTGAGATTTTAATATTAGCTCAAGGAGAACATAATTAAGGAAATACATCTCCATAAAGTTAGATACCAAAATGCATTTTATTATTCCTTTGAGTGTGTGCTCTCCGTATTAACTCTGCTCCTGCATGCATACAAAGAACAAGCGAATTATGATACTTAACTATGGACAATTATTAAGTTGCCACAATGCAATTTTACAATACAGCATATAAAAACAGAATTAAGATTACATAGCAGGCATGCATAGTCAAAAAAAAAAAAAACCTTCAAAAACAACAGCAGATACCTCACCCTTTAAGGATTTCCTGGCAGCATAACACCATGTAATAAAGTAATTTCGTTGCTAATGCTGTGAGCCTGTTATTTCACCAAATCTGTTCCCAGAAAACAACAAAGAAATCTTCTATGAATATTCTGTAAGACTTTCAGGTTCTACAGACTGCTTTTCAAGCTACTCTCCTACAGAAGCTCATAAACGAGCACTTCAACTCAGCGCACAGCAGGACCACAGCTCGGGCTGCTGTCTGTGGTCCACAGTGCTGTCTTGTACACTGTGCCGGCTGTTATAATGATTTACGTCTTTTACAGCATTTTGACTATATTTTCTAAAAAGTGGAAAACAGAAAAATGAAAGTTAACGGTGGCAGTTAACATTAAGCTGTTAACACTGAAAAGATGTTTCATAAATTTAATAAAATCAACACAAGATGGAGATGGATGTGCCTGCTGAAAGATGTGAAACTTTCAACGTCAGTTGGGACACTGACCAGAGTTAAGCTGGTTGACTGTAATGTTTGGATGTGACAGAAATGAAATAAAGAATATCTGCAATGAATTAAGGATGTGTCATCCAAGATTAACTATTTTGAATTTATTATTATTTTTTTAATCTCTGGCAGTGGAGCAAACATTGTTCAACCCAGACCCTTCTGTAGGACAGCATTATCTGTGGAGGGTTTCCCTGGTGATTCAGCAGTAAAGAATTTACCAGCCAATGCAGGAGATGCGAGTTCCATCCCTGTGTCAGAAAGATCCCCTAAGGAAGGACATGGCAACCCACTCCAGGAGAACTTGCCTGGAGAATCCCATGGACAGAGGAGCCTGGTGGGCTACAGTCCATGGGGTTATAAACAGTTGGACTCAACTGAGAGACTAAACAGCATTATCTGTGGAAGTAGGGGTGGCCTCCTCCTCATCCAGCTCAAACGTCACCACCTCTGGGAACCCCTCCCTCTAACTCTCGGACAATCCCCACATTCCCTGCTGGCCCCCAGGCATTCTGCACATCCACAACAGTGAGCTGCCAGCATCTTAGCCACTACACTGTGAGCCCCACAAAGAAAGACACTATCTCACTGATCTTCCTATTGAATGACCAACAGATGTTTGACAAAGTTTCTTTTACATGACAGAAAATACATGCTCCACGGGCATGATTTTTCTAACCTTGCCACTTTTTCCATAGAGAGCATAGAGAAGGAAAAGTTCATCTTCCACATAGTCCTCCATGGTTCTGTGTAGTCCCTGAGGAAAAAGTATGTAGTAAAATCAGGATACCATGTGTCGAGTGAAACTGGATAGGTTAAAATTACTTTACTTTTAATTAATGCTTCCCTGATAGTTCAGTTAGTAAAGAATCCGCCTGCAATGCAGGAGACCCCGGTTCGATTCCTGGGTCAGGAAGATCTGCTGGAGAAGGGATAGGCTACCCACTCCAGTATTCTTGGGCTTCCCCTGTGGCTCAGCTGGTAAAGAATCCGCCTGCAACGTGGGAGACCTGGGTTCAATCCCTAGGTTGGGAAGATCCCCTGGAGAAGGGAAAGGCTACCCACTCCAGTATTCTGGCCTGCAGAGTTTCATCGACTATAAAGCCATGGGGTCGCAGAGTCAAACACGATGGAGTGACTTTCACTTTTCACTTTTCTAGTTAACAGAGAAAAGAAGCTAAGTTTCAAATATAGTGAAGGGAATTAAGTTTGGGGCATGGGCGTTAACAGCTATAAAACATAAAAATGTTTTAACTGTTGTTCTCTGATGAGAATCCTTCAGCAGAGGTATGTAAAACAATCCCAGGATAAACGTATATTCCCTAGTAGAAGATAAACATCTACCAGGGAATGAGTAGAAAATTTTCATTTCAGAGTTTACTTCCTAGAGATAAGAAAAAATAAATTTTGGACCTTGGTCAAACTTCCTCTGGGACTGGAAAGTTCCAAATCTCTGTGAAGAGCAGACTTATCAATTCTCAGCTTCACTGAAGAATATATGATTTGCTAAGTGGGGGAAAAAAAATGAATGAATGAAAAGGACAAAAGGATGAATGAACAAATGTGACTGTGTTACCTTAGACCTTAACAAAAAATCTGATAAAACAGCCGCCAAGCATGTAGCCATTGCACTGAATGTTTTTGCCTTAATTAACTGTCTCCACAATTACTACCTTTTACCACATACAAGTAACAGCAGAAGCAGCCCTGTCACAAAATATGCAGGATGTCTTGGATCTGGTTAAACTGTTACACAATTATCACTAAAAATAAATAGGAATAAATATTCCCCCTCCCCCTAAAAGCAATTTAATATAATCATGTCAAACAATGTTGACACTCTGATTCACTAGGTTGGCTTCTATTTACTCAGATAAAACCCAGAATTCAAGTGCTAACATCGGAACATCTTTCTTGAAGTTTGTTACCTACAAGCAGTTAGAGCCTAGCAATAGATAAAAGCAATCATCAAAATAAGAGTAACTCTTAAAAGTGTACTTATCGATGTTTTATATTCACTTGAGGTTACTGGTAAAATTATGTTTTCTTCAGCTGTAAAAAGGTCTCTTAGCATATACAGAATAATAAATGATACCTTCAGAATAACAGTTACTCAAACTATGGCAATAATACAAATCATTACTTCTCATGTTTGGAAAAAATACACTTGTTGAGAAAAGGATCACTTAGACTTTCCTCACTTATAAATTTATAAAATTTGATCTGGCTGCCAATATGGAAAAAATCATTTCATGTGGCAGTTATTCCTATATCATCTATCTTCTCTATTAATCTGCAAGCTCCTTCCGAGAGGGGACCATGAGCCCACACACTGTAACTAGAGAGTAGCCCCTGCTCTCTGCAACTAGAGAAAAGACTGCGCAGCAACGGAGATCCAGCACAGCCGAAGATAAATAGGTAAGTTATAACAAAATAGAAAAAAAGGGAGGGGATCATGACCCAGTCACTGCTATTACCACCACAAGACACGGCTCAGAGGAAAACATAAGATATTTGTTGAAAGCATCTTTTGAATACACCCTTTTGTTGACTGCAGACAGTCTATACTGGAGTTTCTTATCTTTTTGCCTCATCCTAACTGGAAAGATCTTTTCCATAGCTGCCCCCAGTTTATTGGAATAAAAGACAAAAAGATAGGTGAGGGAAGAGAAGACAAAGGAGAAGAGCAGAGGAAGGGAATTCAAAGGCAAAAAAAAGAAACAAGAGAAAGAAACCAGATCTAATTAGAGAACTGACTGCCTCTTGCTGGACTTCAGGACACCTTTGTTCCTAGTAGAAGGAAATCCTGCTAATATGCTGAGATCACGCCACAGTAATCCTGGGGTTTGTTTTGTTTCCCCACCACATCCCTCCACCACTGTAGATAACTAATTTCACTGGTTTCTGGTTTGCTTCTGTTTCTTTTTGCAAAATAAGTATATATATTTATGTGTTTTTATTTCCCAATTCCTCCTTATACAAAAAATAGCATACTTCACATACTCTTTTGCGATCTATTTTTTTCACCTAACAATGTATCCTGGAAAGTACTCTGTATCAGCTAATAGAAAATTTTAAATACCAGCATATCCTGGGTGCTCAAGGAAACAAAAAAATAGCTCTTCTCAGTGTCTTTGATTAATTGCAACTATCTTAACTCTTTAAAAATTGGAATGGTGTAAAACAGGCCATTCCATTTACTTGACTAATCAGGTTAAGACATAATTACATGTATGGCAGATGAAAATTACCATACTCAAAGAAATCACATTCAGTAAGATTCAATTAACACTAAATATAATATTAACTTCATTTTTGTCAGAATGCCTTTGAAGATTTAAAAATGGTTCACAATTAATTACTATTATGCAGTACTATGAAAAAAAAGTCAAGATCTGTAGCACTGTGGAAAATGGGTTTTGTTTTTCTTTTTTCTGGTCTTGTTGCATATTACAGCATCTTAGTTCTCTAATCAGGGATTGGACGCACACCCAAGGCAGTGTGTGGAGTCGCAACCACTGGACCACCAGGGAATTCCCTGGTTGGTTTTTTAACATTATTCCGATGTGATATAAATATAATAGAGAAAACTAGCTTCCCCAGTTTACACTACTTGAAGAATATAGTTTGTGGAATATATGTGCAGATTATAATCATCTCATCTTGTTATCTATTTGATTTCACCTAGCTATTATTAATAACAATGTTATAGTAATATATCAACATATACATCTTAAAATTCATTAATACACATATAAAATACCACATCAATGATGGGATAAATATGAATTCTAAATAACAGGAACAATAATAATAGTTAAAATAAATAGTTACCCAAACTATTGCCAAACACTAAGTGCCTTATCTCATTTAATCTTTATAATAGCCAAAAGAAACAGATATCATCATTGCCTCTGTTTAACAGACATATTTCAATACTTTGACCAACAGTCACCAGCCAGGCAGGGTTGGAGCCAGGATTCATTTCAATGCCCTTGATCTTGGGACTTTCCCCTGTACTGCAGGGATATTTTAAGTTTTCTTGTGTACATTACAGATGGTTTCATTTTGTACTGACTGGTTGGGAATATTCCCTCCAAAAATGTTTGTATCTGATTGTTTTAAATTTCTGGAGCCCAGTATTCAGTCATCTTTAATCCCCTTCCTTCTAGATTTTTGTGAAGTTGTATTCTAGAGTAAGGTTAATGTGACTGAAAACAGAAATACATAAATAAATTCTATTACAGAAAAATAGAAAAGAAAAGGAACATACCATCTTGCATAGAACATACCACTGGCTTCAAAAAGCCAGTATTTATCTGAGAAAAATATAGTTTAAAAATTGTATCAGTTAAATTTACTATTAGAAAGTCAGCAATTGAGGTGCTCAATTATAAAAAGAATTAATATTATAAAATATAACTTTCAGATATTATAAGTTTGGGGACAAGGCCTCAACAATATGGACACTGAAACTTACCAAAAGACACTTAAGGTTTAATCTACAGTATTTCAACACAGAAAGTGCAAGGGAAACCATCTGGAAAAGGAAAAAAGCAAACTTTTCAAATTTTGGAAGAAGGTATAGAAAATATCTTTACGATCTTAGGGCAGGGAAGGATTTCTTAACTGAGACACAAAAGCATAAACCACGAAGAAAAGACTGGTAAATTTTACCACACTAACGCTTAAAACTTTGGCATTATAAAAGACAAAATGAACAAAAGGAAAAACATGCCACAGAGTTGTAAAACATATTTTCAACATATATAACTGATAGCTGGCAAATAATTTGTATCCATAATATATAAAGAATACCCAAAAGCAGAAAAAGAAAGACAAACAATCCAATTTAGAAATGGGGAAAGGACAGAGGCAAGGCACAGAAGAAGAAATTAACAAACATATCCACAGAATGTATCATGGAAATGTAATCACAATGAGATAGAACTCACCAATCAGATCTGCAAAATTAAAGGGGATAATACACAGTGTTAGTGAGGATAAAGATCAAAAGGCACATTTTACTCATATTACTGGAAGGAATGTAAACTGGTACAATTACTTTTAGAGCAACTTAACAATATTTAGCGGAGAAGGCAATGGCACCCCACTCCAGTACTCTTGCCTGGAGAATCCATGGACGGAGGAGCCCGGTGGGCTGCAGTCCATGGGGTCGCTAAGAGTCCAACACGACTTTCACTTTTTACTTTCATGCATTGGAGAAGGAAATGGCAACCCACTCCAGTGTTCTTGCCTGGAGAATCCCAGGGACAGGGAAGCCTGGTGGGCTGCCATCTATGGGGTTGCACAGAGTCGGACACGACTGAAGCGACAGCAGCAGCAACAATATTTAGACCAGAACAGTATCTTTCAAGCTTTTTTGATACATATCTGTACCTGAAACAAAAGTTTCACAAAATAATTCTTACCCTTGCTACATGAGATACTAAGGGATATCCTCTTTCCTATTTTTTTCTATTTTACATTATTCTATTCTACCCGGGAGATAGTGAAGGGCTCCAGGAGATAGTAAAGGACAGGGAAGTCTGGCATGCTACAGTTCACAGGGTCACAAAGAGTCGGATATAGCTCAGCGACTGGACAACAGTTCTACTCCTACCCTAATTTATCCTTTTCTATTTAATTTTACAATGTTGGTTTCAGCCCACTAAGATAACTTCAAGATCATTAACAAGTCACGTCCTGGAAAACATTAGGCTAGATGAAATTCTAGAGCATATACAAAATTGTTTGCAATAGGAAAACATTAGAAATAGTGCATAGAACTGATCAACAGGCTCCATCAACAAAATTTACAAATTGTACATACTGCACAACAATTAAATTATCTAGAATCAACACAGATTAGTCTCCAAAACAATTCTGATCAAAAATCACTGTCATAGAATAATGCATATGATACACTATTTGATAAAGTTTTAAACATGCAGAAAACAATACTATTTTAATGTGTAATGGATATTGACATACCCATGGCTGGACTTTGATGGAAATGTTTTCATAACAAAGTTCAGACCAGAGGTAATGCCAAAGGCAAAATTTGCCACGTAATTCTATCAATGAATTAGTGTAATTTGGTTTTTCCAATTGACAAGAAAATCTTCAAGATTTTAAGCTTAAGTTAATCATCGGAGTATGAAGGAAGGATACAGTTACCCAACAGTAAGGAAAACAAAATTGCAGAATCAGAATAAACCACTCTAATACTGTCTTTACCATGAACATAGGAATTCAATGAAGGCTTGATACTGACAATTCATAAACCACAATTTCTTTCATCATAAGATAAAATTCTACCAACAGCACAGGAAGATATTAACTCAATAACATAGAAAAAGGAGAGTATCTTAAAACGCCAGGGAAGAAGGATCTGAAATAGGAAAAAAGTGCATTACAACGTGATTTTACTTCTGCTCTCACTCTGCTTGCAAATTTCCCCCGTTTCTGAACAGGAGGGAGCCCCAGGGCAGAGGCTGGCATTTGCACCGGGAAACTCTTCTTCACAGTGACAGTGTCATGGCAAAAGATCATCCCATATGATACCCACAATATATGCTGCTTTACTGTTTTCTCCTTATGTGTATTTTGGGATACATAACTTGGCTCATGTATTTACTGAATTACTCAAATTAAAAAGTGCCTTGTGCTTTGAAAAATAGTTTCTTATGCATTTCCTCATTTTGTTGAAATGTAATGAAAGAACAATGTTATTACGGAATTTTAACATACTGATATTTTGCCTTGCAATATAAAAAGAAATAGAAGAATAAGTACCTTTTCCAGCCAGAAGCTCCTGCTACTGACATCTGCCTTCAGAGGTTCCAAACAAGACACTCAAGAGCCAACGTTCCAAGTTTTTTAAGAGTAATTTTCGTTTTTTCCGCCACACCACATGGTATGTGGGGTCTTAGCTCCCTGACCAGGAATCAAACTTGTGGCCCCTGCAGTGGAAGCACAGAGTCCTAACCGCTAGACCACCAGCAAATTCCCATAAGAGTAACTTCCAAAACCAAATATATATCAACTTAGGTAATCTTTTGCATGACATTTCCTACTTTGGCTGTTTCTCTTAAACTTGTATAGTTCAATAATTTATTTCTAAACTATCCCTGTTTGGGACAGATAACTCCTTTCTGTACATACTGTATTTTGAGAGTTTTATCTGTACTTTTAATAATAACACAGTTAAAGATCAGTGGACAGGACGACAGTCTTTCAGTAACTGAACACAATAAACATACTCATTCCTAATCCTCTTGAAGAACAGATCAAATAATTCATTTTTCTGTACAAAGCATATAATAAGCAATCTCTACATGTTATTACTGGTAATCAGTATTATTCAGTGTTTGTTAATATGGCAATGTGTCATATTACTTGATAATACCTCTGACCTAATTAATTAAACTGATAAATGGACATTCATTTGCCTAATTCATTCAACAGATACTGATTTAGTGCCTGCAGGAGGCACTAAATTGAAAGCAAATATGTAAAAAAATAAAAATAACATGGAGCAAAAGGATATCCAGCTCATAGCTGCCTGTGTCAATATTACCCCAACCCAGTAGTAAGCATGGGCCTTAAGCACTAATAAACTAGACACATTATCTATCAGAGAATGCATTTTCCATGGGAATTGTTATTGTGCAGTTAATTAGAAGCTCCTAAATGCCGGTACCTGTTCTCTAGAAGTGATCCCAGAAGAAAAATGAAAAATAAGAAAATTATTTTTTTGCAGAGAAAGCCTCAAAGCTCAGTTGGTAAAGAATCCGCCGGCAATGCAGGAGACCCTGGTTCGATTCCTGGGTCAGGAAGATCCCCTGGAGAAGGGAAAGGCTACCCACTCCAGTATTCTGGCCTGGAGAATTCCATGGAGAAGTCCATGGGGGTCACAAAGAGTCGGACACGACTGAGAATAAGCCCAGTGTCATACATTTTCAAAATTCAACTTCACAGTATGAAATCAACTCTAAAGCTATGCTGGAGAAACTTAATATATAAAAAAGTTTTCTTGCAATACAACGCTCAACGCTTTTTCAACAAATCTGCCTATCTGGGCAACACAGCTGATGATGCTTTTATAATCAAAGAAATAGGGCATGAAGGAAAACCAATGTCTTTTAGGACACCAGCATACAGCTTACAGAATCAGTGTGTTAATGAGCTCCAGACCAAGTAAATGTCAATGGAGTAATGATGGTGCCCACCTGCATGCTTACCTGAGCCCTTAAATGGTATGTCTTCTGAAAGTTAGAAGTAATATAAAAATGTATAAATGTAATATAAGATAATTAAACATGATCCCAATTATCCCTTGCCAAAAAGAATGGTAGGCATAACTTACCTCCACTTGAATGAGGTGTCATAAACCAATGACAGTAAGATCCCTCCTATAAAACTGCCAACTAAAGTGGGTCAATTATAGACAGGATGGACAAGACTGAAAAACTAAAGGCCCAACTAAAACCAAAGCACAACTTCAAAGGGAATGGTATTGCCACATGTTTAAGATAAACAGCAAAATGACTTATGAAACACAGAAACACAGTTGCCATTTTAATGATTTCACTGTAAACAGTTTCCAAATTTCACAAAGACTGATGAAGCAGATCTTCAATCCAAAGCAAAGTTGCATTTAGTTGGAAGAGATTACCGAGCTCATCAGCATTGATCTTTTCAGAGAAGCACAGCAAAAGTGCCACTTTCAAATATGAAAAATCATCAACATTAACTATACAAATATTTTTAGATTGCAGCTCAAGATGGTAAAGAATCTGCCCACAATGCAGGAGACCTGGGTTTGATCTCTGGGTCAGGAAGACCTCCTGGAGAAGGGAATGACTACCATTCCAGTATTCTTGCTTGGAGAATACCATGGAAAGAGGAACCAGAGTCGGACACAACTGAGCAACTAACACTTTTACTTTCACACACTAGCTAAAATGAACAGGTACTTGAGACATTTGTAAATCCATTTGAAATTTAGATCCTTATAGATCTAATATAATTTTTTTAAGCCCTTTAACATGCCTATTAAAAAGCATCCTGTTAAAGATCTCTGCCCCACAATGTAACTTTAACATGGCCTTCAACAAGGCCAACAACCCTTAGCCTTGGCTCATTTCCATTTGCAATTCACACTGTTCAGTCAAATACACTCAGCATAATACAGAATATATTATAATGTGATCACAATTCATGATTTACTCACATACTATCATCCACTGGTACATGTCAGCTCAAAATGTCTTCCATGGGGACATATACATACTAGATATGAGTTCAGGTTAGATCAGCAAGGCTGAGATATATAAAAAGTACACTCCAATGTCAGATTAATGCTGAAAAAAACTATTATGTCTTAAATTCCCTGGAGACTTTCATGTTAAGATGAGCTCGCCACGTGAATCAGACAAATGTCCCTTCTGAATAATGAAAGCAAGGAGGATCCTACCAGCCTTCCATTGAAAGACACTATGAATATCCCTTTCAGAGAAGGAAATTGACCTGCTCCTTTTAAGTAAATATCCGCATTTAGGGCTGCCCTGGTGGCCCAGTGGTTAAGAATCCACTTGCCAATGCAGTGGACACAGGTTTGATCCCTGGTCCGGGAAGAGCCCACATGCCACGGGGCAACTCAGCCTGTGCGTCACAACTACTGAAGCCGGTGTGCCTAGCAAGAGAAACCACGGCCGTGAGAAGCCTGAGCACGGTAACAAAGAATAGCCCCTGCGCAACAGTGAAGACCTGTGCAGCCAAAAACAAACAAGCAAACGTATTAAAAAAAAAACAAAACCTCATTCAGCCCTCCATGTTCAGCTTTGAACAGGAGTCCCTGATGTCACACTGCAACCCTGATCATTCCATTTCATAATTCCACTCCCTTTCAAAGAGATTCTCAAATCTTTCCTGGTCAATTCTGATTTACAGGAAGTCAATTTCAGTAAACCTCAAAGGTAATAGCATCCTAGGGGCATTTTAATTTCACTTTAGCCATGTGATAAATCCAAAATTAAATATGACAAACTCCTAGAGTCATCAGCAAATCCCCTGGGTACTCTACATTTATAGTTCTAGATTAATAGCTTTTGATGTTTAAACACAGTGTCTGTAATCCACTTAAGTAAAGGACCCAAAGGGAAAAACACTTCACTTTCTAAAACTGTTCCTCTCTGTCAGCCTCTTTCTCTAAGCATCCTTTAATTATGTACTGCAATTTGGCCAGGCTTGTCTGGTTCATTGAGAAACCTCTAAGAGCAATAATTTAGTACCTTAAAGCATGACGTCATATCAGGTGACTCTTCAACACAGTTTCAAATAAAGAAAATCAATGACTACTCATACAAAACAACTTCACCTGGTCATCCATAGTCAGAGGGACATAAAGAAAACAACTGCAAAGTGCAGTAAAATGTGAAGAGAATACACATTTTTCCTCCACCCATCTGCAGTATTTGTTTGGTTCATCTTATCCATTCAAGAGCCCACTCTCTTCATCTGATGTGCTGCATTAAACTGTAAAACCATGAATATTGTGAAGTTTTTGGAAAAGATTTTTTTTCACCTATCACAAAGGACAGTTACATTAGCCACAATGGACATGCTGTGGGGTCCCATGAAATACAGAGTAGAGAATGGTGGGGAAAAAAAGTTTTCCCAGAAAGATAATTCAATTCTAAAAACCAGTTCTCCACCATGAATGTCACCTTCAGTCTATCCTTCAGACTTAGCATAACCACGCTGTTTAAAACTGCAACCCATATCTAAATTCTCACTTCCTTTTCTCTGCCCTCCTTTTTTTCATTTTTTTATAGCCCTTACAATTTTCTAGCACAATAAATAATTAAATCATTCTCTGCTAGAATTTAAGCTCCAGAGGAAAGAGATCTTTGTCTATTTTGTTCACTGACTTACTCTAAACACCTAAGACAATCTTATACAAACCAGTCACTCAGAAAATGTTTTTTGAATGAATGAATGAATTTACATTGCAGCTTCAGTATAAAATATTCTAGAGCTAAATACCAATTTCATGTGCACAGTTAACAAAATCTACTGGGACTTCCCTTCTGGTCCAGTGGCTAGGACTCCATGCTTTCAATGAAGGGGGTCCATGTTCCATCCTTGGTCAGGGAGCTACATCTCACACGCCTCCACTAAGAGATTACATTTTGCAACTAAAGATCTCACATGCAGCAACAAAGACAGACGATCCCAAGTGCCACAACCAAGACCCAGGGCAGACAAACTAATAAATAAATGTTAAAAAAAAAAAAAAAGACAGTGATAGGTGCTACAAAGCCAAATAGAGGATTAAAAAAAAAAGCCTAAGGGGATGGTGAGTGAGAGAAGTGCCTTTGTAGATGAGGTAGTCACCTTTGAAGTGATGGCAATTAATTGGGTGCCATGCAGATTTGGGTAGAACGGTTAAGTGAACTTTGAGTATGGAGAAAATGCTGAGGATGGAGGCAGATTTGGTAAGTCCAGAAACAACAGTAAGGCCTGTGCAGAATGAGTGGAGTGTGCAAGAATGTGGTATCATTACTTCTGCGTGCATGGGTGCTAAGTCCCTTCAGTCCTGTCAGACTCTGCGAACCTATGGACTGTAGCTAGCCAGGCTCCTCCTTCCATGGGATTCTCCAGGCAAGAATCCTGGAGTGGACTGCCATTTCCTTTTCCTTCCCCACCCAGAACCAGGGTCTCCTAGGTCTCCTGCACTGGCACATGGGTTCTTTACCACCAGCGCCACCTGGGAAGCCCCCTATTGCTTTTACCCACACTTAATACCGTGTATATCGCCTAACGCCCTGGAAAAGAGATTACATTTCACCTAGAGTACTCAGATTCTCTGATAGTAAATGCTTCTATTCCAGCCTCCAAATAGCTGTATCAGCACATCATATCAGATTACAAGGCACACAGCAATATTGTTAAAAATCATTCCAAGAACAGCCACAGGAGTCACGAAACTGACCTAAGTACCACTGCCCCGGAAGGTGCAAAGCCAAGTAGGAACGTAGTACTAGAAAGGTGTGAAGCTAGGAGGCTCAGTAAACATCAAACAGTGACTGTCACTTCCTAGTTAGGGGGAAAGATCTTCGTGGCAAAGCACTGTTTGAGAACTCTACTCCCTTTACTCAGCTCTGACAAAGATTAAGTCGCCAAGCGCAGTACCAGTCAGTTCTTCGACATGCGTTTTGTTACAGTCCTGGGCTCGAACTGTTCAGACATATTATGTAATTTCCCAAAGAACAAAAAGCAAAAAGTTCCCTTTGAACTCGCCTTCCAACTCAGGAAGTTCTTTCTCCACCTGGGCGGAGCACTTGGAAAGTTTTTAGCGTCTCAAAAAATCCCTGCTTCCAGGGCAAGTATCTTTCAGCTTAAAATAAAGACTGAAGGCTATTTCTCCCCACCCCCCCCCCACCCCCCCACAGCAGTTCCCAAACAGCTTGGCCTAGCTTTTAGTCAGACTTCCTGCACTATCCCTTGACCGAATGTTGAAGGCAAAGTGAGTTTAGCGCGCCGGTTCGGGCCCGGAAGCTGGGGGAAATAGAGATGTACAGGACGGGAACCCAAGATTGAGTGACGGAAACGAAAACCGCAGCTTCAAGGAGGTGCGGAGAGCGGCAAAGAAAGGCGAAGCCCCGAGGCAGTTGCCTCACCCGCGCTAGCCTAAAGAGAAAAGGCCTCCAGGCGGGTGACGAGCCCTGGCGAGACGCCACACGCGACCCTCGCGGGGCCGCGCCACTTCCGCTAGTGACTCACGCATGCGCACCTCACGCCGCCTCGGTCTGAGACCTGGGTCGGGGTACGATCCCAGGGCCGCGCGCCGTGCCACCGCCCGCGGCTGTGCGCACGCACGCCGACACCTGAGCCCCAGTACCGGGCAAGAGTGTCGACCCCGAGCCCCGCGCCCAGGCCTCGCCGGAGGACTTGCGCACGCGCAGACACGCCTAAGCAAGCGGCCCCGGGCGGGGCTCTCGCCCCAGGGGCTACTCTCACAGCTGCCGCGCCCCGAGGTCGGGCAGCGGGGGGCGGGGAGAGGTGGCTTCCCGCTGTGGGGATCTGCGAGGGGCCGGATTCGAGCCCGGCACCCCCTCCTGACTTCCTGCGCCATCCCCTCTGCCCTTACCTCAACGCAGGCCCGAACCACATCCGCTCGGCCTCCCGGGTCGCCGTTACTGCTCGGTTGGGGGACCGGCGCAACAACCAGCTGGCGCCTCCCCCAGAAGCAGCCGGGCCTCGGCGGGATGCGCCCGGATGCCCGATCGCGGAGGGAAGAGGGGGGAGCGGACCCGAGGGGAGGGGAGGGGAGGGGGCCGGGCGATGGCGCCTCGCCCCTCCTCCCCGCTGCCCCCCTGCCGCCCCCGCCCCCGCCCCCTTTCTCGCCTGTGAAAGGACCCCTAGTACTGGGCACCGGTTACCCCGCTGTGTGCACCTCTGCCCTTTTCTCAGGGATTCCCCTGTGGACACACCCCACCTTCTCCAGGCTTCTGGTCCCCAAAGTCTTGGGAATTCGGAGATGCCTGACCCGGAAGGATGAGGCGCACAAAAGATGCTGGGGCAACCTCTTGTAGAGTCCCTCTCCCCAAGCCAGTGCTGGCTTTTCGACTGGTGGTCCCTCCATTAGGGAGTTCAGATCACTTCTACACACGGTTTCCCTGCTTTCCCTTCACTGCTGTGGGGCTGAAGTCCTGTACCTTTCTAATCCAAAGGCCGAAATAATGGGTGATGGGAGCTGAGGCGGTGACGTAGGTAGGTTAAGGTTACGTTGGGTCCTTTGGAACAACTGTGCTCTCCGTTTATTGATCTGCAGTCATTTCTTGTATTACACTGCACTTCTCTTGGTCTTCGTAGATTTTCGTAAAATGCATCACAGCTTTATGTGTGTGCTGTTAGTCGCTCAGTCGTTTCCGACTCTGCAACCCCATGGAGTGCAGCCGGCCAGGTTCCTCTGTCCATGGGATTCTCCAGGCAAGAATACTGGGGTGGGTTGCCATTCCCTTCTCCAGGGGATCTTCCCCACCCAAGGACTGAACCCGGGTCTCCTGCACTGCAGCCAGGTTCACAGCTTTATAATGTGCAATAATTTCTTCCACCTTTCTACAGTGACTTTGGGCCTAAGTGGGTTTTGGTATTGATGAAATGCGCTGTAACTGATGTTGTTAAGCTGTTCCTATGAAGTAAACTGGTTTCTTTTACACTGTTTTTTTAACACAGATTTTGAGGTAGGAGATAGATGGGCTCCAGGTTGGAAATTTACAATCAGTCACACTTCTGCTTACAATTTTTGAGATAAGGGATAGATGGGCTCCAGTTGAGGAATTCACAGCCAACAAAAACAGGATACATAGCCAGTCTTTGTCTCTCACCTCAGGGGAATAATCATTGCGAGGACAAAGAAAGGAAAAAAAAAGCCCTGTCTGATAAGGGAGACACTGCACATGTGCAGAAAGGCTCCTTGTAGTCAAAAGTCAGAGGCTAATGAGTCTTCAAGGCTATAATGAGCCTTGCTCCTCCCAGAAGCCTTCATTTCAGAAATCCATCTTGGCTAGGCTGCGCATGGTCACCCCAGGGGAGGGTCCTGAGACAAAATAACCAGAGAGGGGCAGAGCAACGTGACTGGTCTGAGACCCGGAAAACTGCCTCTTTATGAAACTGCCCCTTTATGAAGGATTTAAACTTCCCAAAGGCGTGATTCTTTCTCTCAGCTCTCCATGTACCTTTCCACATGTATTTTTCTTTTCAATAAACTTTTTAATTTACTCTTTACCTTCTGCCTCCTCATCTGAATTAGTTCTTGACTAGGCAGGCAAGAATAGGGACTTTTAGCCCTAACTCCTGGCTCCTGTGGTCCGGTGGTTAGGGCTCCCGGTTTGGGAAACTCAGACCTTGCTTCCAGCCACCGCTCACTGCTGTTTGCTTGCAAGCTGTCACTTACTGCTGCACACATCTGAAATGTTTGACACAGGTTCGAAGTTCAAATGATTTACCAAAAGCAGCATAGCCTCATGGAGTAACTGAGATTTCAACTCAGAATGACCATGTCAGTCTTTTGTGTGGTTTGGCTTTTGTCATATCATTGAAGAAGCATCATTCTGGAACATCTAACCACTTTTATGGCAGGTGCTATAGTTGGCAGGCATTACGTCTATCATCAGATCATAGTCCTCTGAGCCCCACGGGGCTTGCATTTATTTGATTTTATGGGATATGAGCTGAACAGAAGTGACGACATTGCATAAGACAAAGTCCCCCCACCCCACCCCACCCCACCAAACAACTAGTTATCCTTTGGCTTGCTTTTTTTGGGTGCACTGCTCAGCTTGTGGTATTTTAGTTCCCTGACCAGAGGTTGAACCCAGGCCCTGGCAGTGAGAGCCCAACATCCTAACCACATTCCATGCCCTGGAATGCTGGGGAGTTCCCCCTTTTGGCCTTTTGATATAAACTAATAAAACTGTAAGTGAAAGTTCAGCTTGGAATTTTTATTTGAAAAGGATAATCAAAAGGAACTCCTTCAAGAGTGTTTATCTAAGGGGGAGGGTGGCCAGATGAGGTGGGGTTATCACTTAAACTTACCTTCCTTATACAATTACTTGTGATGTTTCTATCTCACTAGATTGTGAAACTCTTGAGGGCATAAGAAAGAAAGAAAATGAAGTTGATCAGTCGTGTCCAATTCTTTGCAACCCCATGGACTGTAGCCCACAAAGCTCCTCCATCCATGGAATTTTCCAGCAAGAGTACTGGAGTGGATTGCTATTTCCTTCTCCAGGGGATCTTCCTGACTTAGGGATCAAACCCAGGTTTCCTTCACTGCAGGGAAATGCTTCACCGTCTGAGCCACCAGAGAAGCACCCTTGAGGGGATAGATCTTGCCTTATTATGTATGTATCATAAAATGCTTAAGAATTGTTTGTGGAATCAAATTAACCTTGATTATGTGCCTTTTACTTCTCTGTAGCTCAAACGGTAAAGAATCTTCCCGCAAGGCAGGAGACCAGGGTTTGATCCCTGAGTTGGGAAAGTTCCTCTGGAGAAGGGAATGGCAATCCACTCCAGTATTCTTGCCTGGAGAATTCCATGGATGGAGAAGGCTGGCAGGCTACAGTTCATGGGGTCCCAAAGAGTCAGACACGACTGAGTGACTAACACAGTATGTGCCTTTGGGTCCTCAAATATGCTTTGCTACTACATGAAAAGACCTAAACATAAACGTGAATCCATAGTCTACTTTCATTTGGGATGGTTTGTGCTAGTTCTCCTGGACCTGATAGCCTGGTTAGACACACCTCTTAAGTGTTCAGTTCAGTTCAGTTGCTCAGTCGTGTCCAAGTCTTTGCGACCCCATGGACTTCAGCAAACCAGGCTTCCCTGTCCATCACCAACTTCTGGAGCTTACTCAGACTCATGTCCATCAAGTCGGTGATGTCATCCAACCATCTCATCCTCTGTCGTCCCCTTCTTCTCCTGCCTTCGATCTTTCCCAGCATCAGGGTCTTTTCCAATGAGTCAGTTCTTCCATCTGGTGGCCAAAGTATTAGAGTTTCAGCTTCAGCATCAGTCCTTCCAATGAATATTCAGGACTGATTTCCTTTACTATTGATTGGTTGGGTCTCCTTACAGTCCGAAGGACTCTCAAGAGCCTTCTCCAACACCACAGTTCAAAAGCATCAATTCTTCAGTGCTCAGCTTTGTTTATAGTCCAACTCTCACATTCATACATGACTACTGGAAAAACCATAGCCTTGGCTAAATGGACCTTTGTTGGCAAAGTTATGTCTTTGCTTTTTAGTATGGTGTCTAGGTTGGTCATAGCTTTTCTTCCAAGGAGCAATTGTCTTTTAATTTCATGGCTGCAGTCACCATCTGCAGTGATTTTGGAGCCCAAAAAACTAAAGTCTCTCACTGTTTATATTATTTCCCCATCTATTTGCCATGAAGTGTTGGGACTGGATGCCATGGTCTTAGTTTTCTGAATGTTGAGTTTTAAACCAACTTTTTCACTCTCCTCTTTCACTTTCATCAAGAGGCTATTTGGTTCTTCTTTGCTTTCTGCCATAAAGGTGGTATCATCTGCATATCTGAGGTTATTGATATTTCTCCTGGCAATCTTGATTCCAGCTTGTGTTTCATCTAGCCTGGTATTTCACATGATGTACTCTGCATATAAGTTAAATAAGCAGGGTGACAATATACAGCCTTGATGTACTCCTTTCCCAATTTGGAACCAGTCTGTTGTTCCATGTCCAGTTTTAACTGTTGCTTCTTAACCTGCATATAGATTTCTCAGGAGGCAGGTCAGATGGTCTGTTATTCCCATCTCTTGAAGAATTTTCCGCAGTTTGTAGTGATCCACAAAGTCAAAGGCTTTGGCATAGTCTTAAGTGTGATTGATACTAATCCGAAAAGGCTTTAAGTCACATTTTGTTTTTGTTTTTTTTTAATACCTGGTCAACCAGTTTTCTCCCTCCTGCTTTCCTTGTTGCATATTACCGTAACACTGAGTCTTCATTAAAAATCACTTATTTTTCTGTTCAGGAAAGGACTTTTCCTTTGATCACCACCAAAGCTAAAATTCATCATTAAACAAGTTTAGAGTTGATTCATGAAACAGGAATTCTTTGTTACTCAAACACTCGCCGTTTCCTGCCTCTTTATGCCTGTATCCATACTATATTTAAGGCATTTAAAGGGATTCAGGGACTTCCCAGGTGGCACTAATGGTAAAGACCCACCTGCTAGTGCGGTAGACTTGATTAGCAGTAGGTTCGAGATCCCTGGGTGGGAAAGATAGCCTGGAGGAGGGCTTGGCAACCCACTCCAGTATTCTTGCCGGGAGAATCCCCATGGACAGAGGAGCCTGGCGGGCTACAGTCCATAGGGTCGCAAAGAGTCGGACATGACTGAAGCAACTTAGCACACATGCAAGGGATTTGAGTCACTGTTTAGAAAGCAAAGTTATAAAATTAAAAAAAAACTTTCATACGGAATGTCATACAGAATTTACAAATCAACCTATATAACAATCCTTTCTCTGCAGAAATAATACTGCTGACAAATTAGTAACTAATTTTTAAAAGATAAGGTATTTTTAAAATAAGATACATATATCTTTAAAGTCCTGAAGATTTTAGTCCTGAGATTATTCCTAAATGATGAAAAAATAAAAGACAGTATATAGTAGAGACCGTCTGTGATTTCAGCACTGAAATATATTGCTAATGGGGAATTTGATGTTAAGATGAGATTACTGCAAGAATGATTAGAACAGAGGATGCAAGCAAGTGTTGATTATAGAATATATTCCTAGAATATAAAGTAGGAACTTTCCTGCAACAAATCTGACACATAGAGCAGTTGGATTGCGGAAAGAAATTGTTAGAATACCTCTATTTTTGTCTAAATTAAGAACTCAAACTTTTTTTTTTTCAACTTTACATAATTGTATTAGTTTCGCCAAGTATCAAAATGAATCCATCACAGGTATACATGTGCTCCCCATCCTGAACCCTCCTCCCTCCTCCCTCCCCATACCATCCCTCTAGGTCATCCCAGTGCACTAGCCCCAAGCATCCAGTATCGTGCATTGAACCTGGACTGGCGTCTTGTTTCATTCATGATATTTTACATGTTTCAATGCCATTCTCCCACATCTTCCCACCCGCTCCCTCTCCCACAGAGTCCATAAGACTGTTCTATACATCAGTGTCTCTTTTGCTGTCTCGTACACAGGGTTATTGTTATCGTCTTAAAAAATTCCATATATATGCGTTAGTATACTGTACTGGTGTTTTTCCTTCTGGCTTACTTCACTCTGTATAATAGGCTCCAGTTTCATCCACCTCATTAGAACTGATTCAAATGTATTCTTTTTAATGGCTGAGTAATACTCCATTGTGTATATGTACCACTGCTTTCTTATCCATTCATCTGCTGATGGACATCTAGGTTGCTTCCATGTCCTGGTTATTATAAACAGTGCTGCGATGAACACTGGGGTACACGTGTCTCTTTCCCTTCTGGTTTCCTCAGTGTGTATGCCCAGCAGTGGGATTGCTGGGTCATAAGGCAGTTCTATTTTCAGTTTTTTAAGGAACCTCCACACTGTTCTCCATAGTGGCTGTACTAGTTTGCATTCCCACCAACAGTGTAAGAGGGTTCCCTTTTCTCCACACCCTCTCCAACATTTATTATTTGTAGAGTTTTGGATCGCAGCCATTCTGACTGGTGTGAAATGGTACCTCATAGTGGTTTTGATTTGCATTTCTCTGATAATGAGTGATGTTGAGCATCTTTTCATGTGTTTGTTAGCCATCTGTATGTCTTCTTTGGAGAAATGTCTATTTAGTTCTTTGGCCCATTTTTTGATTGGGTCATTTATTTTTCTGGAGTTGACCTGTAGGAGTTGCTTGTATATTTTTGAGATTAGTTGTTTGTCAGTTGCTTCATTTGCTATTATTTTCTCCCATTCTGAAGGCTGTCTTTTCACCTTGCTGATAGTTTCCTTTGATGTGCAGAAGCTTTTAAGGTTAATTAGGTCCCATTTGTTTATTTTTGCTTTCATTTCCAATATTCTGGGAGGTGGGTCATAGAGGATCCTGCTGTGATGTATGTCAGAGAGTGTTTTGCCTATGTTCTCCTCTAGGAGTTTTATAGTTTCTGGTCTTATGTTTACATCTTTAATCCATTTTGAGTTTATTTTTGTGTATGGTGTTAGAAAGTGTTCTAGTTTCATTCTTTTACAAGTGGTTGACCAGTTTTCCCAGCACCACTTGTTAAAGAGATTGTCTTTAATCCATTGTATATTCTTGCCTCCTTTGTCAAAGATAAGGTGTCCATATGTGCGTGGATTTATCTCTGGGCTTTCTATTTTGTTCCATTGATCTATATTTCTGTCTTTGTGCCAGTACCATACTGTCTTGATAACTGTGGCTTTGTAGTAGAGCCTGAAGTCAGGTAGGTTGATTCCTCCAGTTCCATTCTTCTTTCTCAAGATCGCTTTGGCTATTCGAGGTTTTTTGTATTTCCATACAAATTGTGAAATTATTTGTTCTAGCTCTGTGAAGAATACCGTTGGTAGCTTGATAGGGATTGCATTGAATCTATAAATTACTTTGGGTAGTATACTCATTTTCACTATGTTGATTCTTCCAATCCATGAACATGGTATATTTCTCCATCTATTAGTGTCCTCTTTGATTTCCTTCACCAGTGTTTTATAGTTTTCTATATATAGGTCTTTAGTTTCTTTAGGTAGATATATTCCTAAGTATTTTATTCTTTCCGTTGCAATGGTGAATGGAATTGTTTCCTTAATTTCTCTTTCTGTTTTCTCATTATTAGTGTATAGGAATGCAAGGGATTTCTGTGTATTGATTTTATATCCTGCAACTTTACTATAGTCATTGATTAGTTCTAGTAATTTTCTGGTGGAGTCTTCAGGGTTTTCTATGTAGAGGATCATGTCATCTGCAAACAGTGAGAGTTTTACTTCTTCTTTTCCAATTTGGATTCCTTTTATTTCTTTTTCTGCTCTGATTGCTGTGGCCAAAACTTCCAAAACTATGTTGAATAGTAATGGTGAAAGTGGGCACCCTTGTCTTGTTCCTGACTTTAGAGGAAATGCTTTCAATTTTTCACCATTGAGGATAATGTTTGCTGTGGGTTTGTCATATATAGCTTTTATTATGTTGAGGTATGTTCCTTCTATTCCTGCTTTCTGGAGAGTTTTTATCATAAATGGGTGTTGAATTTTGTCAAAGGCTTTCTCTGCATCTATTGAGATAATCATATGGTTTTTATTTTTCAATTTGTTAATGTGGTGTATTACATTGATTGATTTGCAGATATTGAAGAATCCTTGCATCCCTGGGATAAAGCCCACTTGGTCACGGTGTATGATCTTTTTAATGTGTTGTTGGATTCTGATTGCTAGAATTTTGTTAAGGATTTTTGCATCTATGTTCATCAGTGATATTGGCCTGTAGTTTTCTTTTTTTGTGGGATCTTTGTCAGGTTTTGGTATTAGGGTGATGGTGGCCTCATAGAATGAGTTTGGAAGTTTACCTTCCTCTGCAATTTTCTGGAAGAGTTTGAGCAGGATAGGTGTTAGCTCTTCTCTAAATTTTTGGTAGAATTCAGCTGTGAAGCCGTCTGGACCTGGGCTTTTGTTTGCTGGAAGATTTTTGATTACAGTTTCAATTTCTGTGCTTGTGATGGGTCTGTTAAGATTTTCTATTTCTTCCTGGTCGAGTTTTGGAAAGTTGTACTTTTCTAAGAATTTGTCCATTTCTTCCACGTTGTGCATTTTATTGGCATATAATTGTTGATAGTAGTCTCTTATGATCCTTTGTATTTCTGTGTTGTCTGTTGTGATCTCTCCATTTTCATTTCTAATTTTATCGATTTGGTTTTTCTCCCTTTGTTTCTTGATGAGTCTGGCTAATGGTTTGTCAATTTTATTTATCCTTTCAAAGAACCAGCTTTTGGTTTTGTTGATTTTTGCTATGGTCTCTTTTGTTTCTTTTGCATTTATTTCTGCTCTAATTTTTAAGATTTCTTTCCTTCTACTAACCCTGGGGTTCTTCATTTCTTCCTTTTCTAGTTGCTTTAGGTGTAGAGTTAGGTTATTTATTTGACTTTTTTCTTGTTTCTTGAAGTGTGCCTGTATTGCTATGAACTTTCCCCTTAGGACTGCTTTTACCGTGTCCCACAGGTTTTGGGTTGTTGTGTTTTCATTTTTGTTCGTTTCTATGCAAATTTTGATTTCTTTTTTGATTTCTTCTGTGATTTGTTGGTTATTCAGCAGCGTGTTGTTCAGCCTCCATATGTTGGAGTTTTTAATCGTTTTTCTCCTGTAATTGAGATCTAATCTTACTGCATTGTGGTCAGAAAAGATGCTTGGAATGATTTCTATTTTTTTGAATTTACCAAGGCTAGCTTTATGGCCCAGGATGTGATCTATCCTGGAGAAGGTTCCATGTGCGCTTGAGAAAAAGGTGAAATTCATTGTTTTGGGATGAAATGTCCTATAGATATCAATTAGGTCTAACTGGTCTATTGTATCATTTAAAGTTTGTGTTTCCTTCTTAATTTTCTGTTTAGTTGATCTATCCATAGGTGTGAGTGGGGTATTAAAGTCTCCCACTATTATTGTGTTATTGTTAATTTCTCCTTTCATACTTGTTAGCATTTGTCTTACATACTGCGGTGCTCCCGTGTTGGGTGCATATATATTTATAATTGTTATATCTTCTTCTTGGATTGATCCTTTGATCATTATGTAGTGACCTTCTTTGTCTCTTTTCACAGCCTTTGTTTTTAAGTCTACTTTATCTGATATGAGTATTGCTACTCCTGCTTTCTTTTGGTCCCTATTTGCATGGAAAATCTTTTTCCAGCCCTTCACTTTCAGTCTGTATGTGTCCCCTGTTTTGAGGTGGGTCTCTTGTAGACAACATATGTAGGGGTCTTGTTTTTGTATCCATTCAGCCAGTCTTTGTCTTTTGGTTGGGGCATTCAACCCATTTACGTTTAAGGTAATTACTGATAAGTATGATCCCGTTGCCATTTACTTTATTGTTTTGGGTTCAAACTTATACACCGTTTTTGTGTTTTCTGTCTAGAGAATATCCTTTAGTATCTGTTGGAGAGCTGGTTTGGTGGTGCAGAATTCTCTCAGCTTTTGCTTGTCTGAAAAGCTTTTGATTTCTCCTTCATACTTGAATGAAATCCTTGCTGGGTACAATAATCTGGGCTGTAGGTTATTTTCTTTCCTCATTTTAAGTATGTCTTGCCATTCCCTCCTGGCTTGAAGAGTTTCTATTGAAAGATCAGCTGTTATCCTTATGGGAATTCCCTTGTGTGTTATTTGTTGTTTTTCCCTTGCTGCTTTTAATATTTGTTCTTTGTGTTTGATCTTTGTTAATTTGATTAATATGTGTCTTGGGGTGTTTCTCCTTGGGTTTATCCTGTTTGGGACTCTCTGGGTTTCTTGGACTTGGGTGATTATTTCCTTCCCCATTTTAGGGAAGTTTTCAACTATTATCTCCTCAAGTATTTTCTCATGGTCTTTCTTTTTGTCTTCTTCTTCTGGAACCCCTATGATTCGAATGTTGTAGCGTTTAATATTGTCCTGGAGGTCTCTGAGATTGTCCTCATTTCTTTTAATTCGTTTTTCTTTTATCCTCTCTGATTCATTTATTTCTACCATTCTATCTTCTAATTCACTAATCCTATCTTCTGCCTCTGTTATTCTACTATTTGTTGCCTCCAGAGTGTTTTTAATTTCATTTATTGCATTATTCATTATATATTGACTCTTTTTTATTTCTTCTAGGTCCTTGTTAAACCTTTCTTGCATCTTCTCAATCCTTGTCTCCAGGCTATTTATCTGTGATTCCATTTTAATTTCAAGATTTTGGATCAATTTCACTATCATAATTCGGAATTCTTTATCAGGTAGATTCCCTATCTCTTCCTCTTTTGTTTGGTTTGGTGGGCATTTATCCTGTTCCTTTATCTGCTGGGTATTCCTCTGTCTCTTCATCTTGTTTAAATTGCTGATTTTGGGGTGTCCTTTCTATATTCTGGCAGTTTGTGGACTTCTCTTTATTGTGGCTTTTCCTCGCTGTGTGTGGGTTTGTACAGGTGGCTTGTCAAGGTTTCCTGGTTAGGGAAGCTTGTGTCGGTGTTCTGGTGGGTGGAGCTGTATTTCTTCTCTCTGGAGTGCAATGAAATGTCCAGTAATGAGTTATGAGATGTCTATGGTTTTGGGGTGACTTTGGGCAGCTTGTATCTTGAAGCTCAGGGCTGTGCTCCTTTGTTGCTGGAGAATTTGCTTGGTGTGTCTTGCCCTGGAACTTGTTGGCCCTTGTGTGGTGCTTGGTTTCAGTGTCGGTATGGAGGTGTTTGATGAGCTCCTGTCAATTAATGTTCCTTGGAGTCAGGAGTTCCCTGGAGTCAGGGTTTGGACTTAAGCCTCCTGCTTCCAGTTATCGGTCTTATTTTTACAGTAGTTTCAAAACTTCTCCTTCTATACAGCACCGTTGATAAAACATCTACTTTAAAGACGAAAAGTTTCTCTACTGTGAGGGTCACTCAGAGAGGTTCACAGCGTTACACGGAGAAGAGAAGAGGGAGGAGGGAGTTAGAGGTGACCCAAATGAGATGAGGTGGAATCAATAGTGGAGAGAGTGGGGTAGCCAGTAGTCACTTCCTTATGTGCATTCCACAACTGGACCACTCAGAGATGTTCACGGAGTTATACAGAGAAGAGAAGAAGGAGGAAGGAGACAGAGGTGGCCAGAGGGATAAAAGGGGGGAATGAAAAGGAGGGAGACAGATCCAGCCAGTAATCAGTTCCCTAAGTGTTCTCCACCATCTGGAACACACATAAACTCACAGAGTTGGGTAGAGTAGAGAGGGGTTAGGGAGGAGACACAGGCGACCTGGTGGAGAAAAAGGAGAGTCCAAAGGGAGAGAGAGCAGTCAAGCCAGTAATCTCACTCCTTAGTGAAAAATGGGTCCTGAAGATTGGGTTCTTAAAAGTACAAAATTGGTAACAAATACATAAAAGCAAAAATTAAAAATCTAGAGTACAGTTTGGAATTTCAAAAATACGATGTTAAAGAAAAGAAGAAGGAAAAGAAAGAGAAAAAACGAACAAAGAAAAACAAACAAGGTCGCGAAAATTATAAAGAAAATACAGGTACAAAATTGATAACTAATACCAAAAAGCAAAAATTAAAAATCTAGAGTAGAGTTTGGAATTTCAAAAATACAATGTTAAAAAAAAGGAAGAAGAAACATAAAGAGAGAAAACAAACAAACAAAAACAATGTCACAAAAATTATAAAGAAAATATAGGTACAAATTTGATATCAAATACAAAAAAGCATAAATTAAAAATCTAGAGTAGAGTTTGGAATTTCAGATATACAATGTTATATGAAAGAAGAAGAGAATGAAACAGAAAAAAACACAAAAATTCACAGAAATTATATATAAAAAAAACTGTAGGTACAAAATTGATAAGATATACCAAAAAGCTAAAATTAAAAAACTAGAGTAGAGTTTGGAATTTCAAAAATACAATGTTAACGAAAAGAAGAAAAAAAAAAAAAACAAGGTCAAAAAATTATAAAATATATATATATATGAAGTTTGCTGAAGAAGAAAAAAATAGGGTCTTTTTTTTTTTTGCATAGTAATAGGTTATAAAAGTGAAAATTAAAGGAACAATAGAGGACTTAAAAAATTTTTTTTAATTAAAAAAAAAGAAAGAAAGAAAGAATGATCGTAAAAATAGTAAAAATATATCTAGGACTTTCTCTGGTTTTGTTGTATTGTGGGTTCAGTTCATTTTTGGCTAGTTCCTTGGTCCTACTTATATTTCTCAAGATCTATAGGCCCCTTCCTATGTAGTCCGTAGTAACCATGGGGTTTTAATCTATTGCCCGTAGCTTCCAAGGCGTTTCCCTCTGTTATAACTTCTTCTGTTTGCTGGTCTCTTCAGTGTCTGGCTTCCGCCCTGACACAAAGGGGACGGTGGGGGAAACTTTTTTTTTTTAGGCTCACTTGTTCAGTCGCACTCCTTTCGAAGAGTTGGGTTGCTTTTCTGGGTGCCTGATGTCCTCTGCCGGCATTCAGAAGTTGTTTTGTGGAATTTACTCGACGTTTAAATGCTCTTTTGATGAATTTGTGGGGGAGAAAGTGTTCTCCCCGTCCTACTCCTCCGCCATCTTGGCTCCTCCCCCCAGAACTCAAACTTTCCTAGTATTTAACATGGAGATTGACAATAGTGCGTATTTTTGGTGGTCATAGTACATGATCAAAAACGCGTAGAGGGCTTCCTTGGTGGCTGGGTGGTGAAGAATCTATCTTCCAATGCAGAAGACACAGCTTCAATCCCTGATCTGGGAAAATCCCACGTGCAGCAGAACAACTAAACCTATGTGCCACACTACTGAAGCCTGTGCACCCTAGACCCCATGTTCCACAACAAGATAAGCCACCACAAAGAGAAGCCTGCGCTCTGCAACTAGAGAGTAGCTCCTGCTTGTACAAGTAGAGAAAAGCCCAAAAGAAGACCCAACACAGCCAAAAGTGAATAAATAAAATTATTAAATATGTAGAGACCAACTTCCTTAGAGTACCATTAGCTCTGTAGGCAGGAATCTGATTTCACCACATGTTTTGAATCTGTGTAATATTTTAAATGGGCTTCCTAAGTGGCACAATGGTAAAGAATCTACCTGTCAATGCAGGAGACACAAGAGATGCACGTTCGATTCCTGGATCAGGAAGATCCCCTGGAGAAGGGAATGGCAAACCACTCCTATTCTTGGCTGGAGAATACCATGGACAGAGGAGCCTGGTGGGCTAGAGTCCATGGAGTCGCAAAGAGCTGGACATGACTGAGTAACTAACACTTTCACTTTCTCAGGACTTTAGGTTTTTTCCAGCAGTCTGGTTAGAAGAGTTGAACTCAGTGTGACAGTGGGGTGGGCTTAAAGAGAGAGGAAAAGATGAATTTGAGAAGATTTTGAGAAAATATTGGTTAACCTATTTCTCTATAATAATAGGTCAAAAGACTGCAGTATAGTGTAAACATGGCTTTTTTGTGCACTGGGAAACCATGGAATGCATATGACTCACTTTATTGCAATTTTTGCTTTATTGTGATGATCTGGGAGCCAACCTCCAAGGTAT
The DNA here is from genome assembly GCF_002263795.3 of Bos taurus. Taxonomy (NCBI): domain Eukaryota; kingdom Metazoa; phylum Chordata; class Mammalia; order Artiodactyla; family Bovidae; genus Bos; species Bos taurus. The sequence goes on from NC_037339.1 coordinate 18,297,667, forward strand.
GCCTGGGTGGGTTGCATGTTTTTTGGTTTCTCATTGCATATAAGGGTTGTGTTTGTGCCATACTGTTGTCTATTAAGCATGCAATAGTATTATGTCTAAAAATGTACATACCTTAAATGTTGCTGCTGCTAAGTCGCTTCAGTTGTGTCCGACTCTGTGCGACCCCAGAGACGGCAGCCCACCAGGCTCCCCCGTCCCTGGGATTCTCCAGGCAAGAACACTGGAGTGGGTTGCCATTGCCTTCTCCAATGCATGAAAGTGAAAAGTGAAAGTGAAGTCGCTCAGTCGTGTCCGACTCCTAGCGAACCCATGGACTGCAGCCTACCAGGCTCCTCCGTCCATGGGATTTTCCAGGCAAGAGTACTGGAGTGGGTGAAAAAGGACAAAAACTCCTAAATCTCATCTGAGCCTCCAGTGAGTCATAATCTCTTCCTCGTGGAGGGTTTGAAATATTGTGAGAATTACCAAAATGTGACACAGAGGCACAGAATGAGCAAATGCTGCTGGGAAAAAAAAGTGGTGCCAAAAGAGTTGCTCAACACAGTTGCCACAAACTTTCAATTTATAAAAAAACAAAAACAAGGTATCTGCAAAAGCACCATAAAGGTGTAGTGCGATTTTAAAAACAGGACAAAGGAATAGGGTATGTTTTGATTGATGCTGAAAATATCTTTGATATAATTCAATCATGATATTCATTTTTGATAAAAAGAAATTTTACTAAAAGGCTACATGCACACACTGAAAACTAGCTTCATGTTTAATGGTGAAATCCTAACAGCATGTCCGTTAAATATAGTAATAAAACAATGGTTACAATTAGATAAGAAAGTAAAGTAAGGAACTGAAGACTGAAAAGGATACAGAGAAAAAAAAAATTTTTTTTTAAACTGTGTCTCACAGCTTGCAGGATCATAGTTCCCTTACCAAGGATTCAACCCAGACCCTGGAAGTGAAATCACCAAGTCTTAACCACTGGATGCCACGGAATTCCCAGGATACAGATAATTTATCATTATTTATTGATGATGAAGTTAGATTTTTTGGCTGAGGGATACTCACAGCCTCTTTTCCCTACCCTATTCAGTTCAGTTCAGTTCAGTTGCTCAGTCATGTCCGACTCATTGTGACCACATGGACTGTGGCATGGCAGGTCTCCCTGTCCATCACCAACTCCCCAAGCATTGGGGCAAATGCTTTAATGCTCTAGTACATGCTTTTCTTGACCAGGTGCTCTGGCTTGTGTTTACCCTGCATTGCAGAGGCAAGAGCCAAGATCATGGTTCCATGCTTGTTTTGTTTATGTCATGTAGGCACATACAGTGGGTTGCTATTTCCTTCTCCAGGGGTTCTTCCTGACCCAGGGATTGAACCCAGGTCTCCAGCATTGCAGGCAGACTCTTTACCATCTGAGCCACCAGGGAAGCCCATAGTGTGACAGTGTAGCCTAATCTGCTTGAGTTCAAGGCTCCTGGCGAAAGTCATCAGAGTGTAACAGGGCCCTGCTTTCTTTGTGTGTCTGTGCTCATATACTCTTCTTGGGGACCTTAAAGAAAAGCAGGTTCAGAATAGGATTTGAGTTTTTCTGGTTCTCCTTGTCAAACACCACCTTAATCATTCATACTTTTGGCTTAACTGAAATAGATCTTGAACAGCCAAGAATAGAAACTGAAAAACTTTTAGAAATAATAGTTTAGCAACATAGCCAGTTACAAAATCAATATACAAAAATCAATTAGAAAACTATAAAACTACTGAGACAAAGGAAGGCAAAATAGAGAAGAATATTGTATTGTTTTTAGAGAGGAAGATTCAATAATGTAAGGATGTCAATTTTCCTAAAATTAATTTGTAAGTCTAATGCTATCCTAATAAAAGTCTCAATATTTTCATTGAAATAATTTAAAAATCCATTTGAAAGTGTATTTCGGCAGAGCCCTTTTGAAAGCAGTTTGACTTTATGTATTAAATTTATTTTTGGCTGAATAAACCCACCTTTAGGAATCTGTTGGGAGAAGGCAATGGCACCCCACTCCAGTACTCTTGCCTGGAAAATCCCATGGACGGAGGAGCCTGGTGGGTTGCAGTCCATGCTAAGGGTCAGACACGACTGAGCGACTTCACTTTCACTTTTCACTTTATGCACTGGAAAAGGAAATGGCAACCCACTCCAGTGTTCTTGCCTGGAGAATCCCAGGGACGGGGGAGCCTGGTGGGCTGCCGTCTCTGGGGTCGCACAGAGTTGGACACGACTGAAGTGACTTAGTGTGTGTGTAGTGTGTGTGGGAACCTGTTAATGTGAAAAGATGTATGCAGATGGCTGTAAATCACAGTATTTGGGTAGGGGTGGGCAGTGGAATATGCAATCTTAATTCCCCCACCAGGGATCAAACCCCCACCCCCTTTAATGGAAGCACAGAATCTTAACCACTAGACCGCCGGGGAAGTCCATCACAGCATCTTTATAATTAGGAGAAAAGGAAAAACAGCCTAATTAGAAAAATTAGAGTAAAAGAATACTATTGGTGGCCTACCTAAAAGCCACCTTCCCTTCCTTCCTTCTTTTTTTTCTTTCTTTCCTCATTTCTTTCTTTCACTTTGTACTAGGAAAAATTTCAAACATGTACAAAAATGGAAAAAATGATTAATAAGCCCCCATGTATTCATCATTCAGCTTCATCAATTAGCAATCCACAGCCAAAATGGGTTTTATCAATATTTCTCTCCACCACCATATGATTTTGAAGCATCTTGTCGTTTCATCTGTAAATATTTCAATTTGAATATTAAATATTTCAATACATAAGTATGTAAAAGTTCTTAAACGATAAGAACTCTTTTGTAAAAAATTGTAACTGAAATATTATCATCCTTTCACAGATTTCTTGATCAGAAGACATCCTTTCAGAGTTCAAATTTTTAATTACCTCAAAAGTGCCTTATATACTTTTTTAACAGTTTGGGCGACTCAGGACTCAAAGTCTGCACACTGCAACTGGTTGATACGTCTTGTCTCTCTTAATTCACAGGTTCCCTCTTCAGTTCCTTTCATTTCCTTGAAATTTTTAAGTTATTTGTCCTCTGTTGTTGTTGCTGTTGTTCAGTCGCTGTTTGTGACCCCATGGACTGCAGCAGGTCAGGCTTCCCTGTCCCTCCTTGTCTCCCGGAGTTTGCTCAAATTCATGTCCACTGAGTCAGTGATGCTATCTAACCATCTCATCCTCTACTACCCTCTCTTCCTTTTGCCTTCTCCTTTTGTCCTCTAGATTTTCCAAATTCTGGATTTTCCTGAATGCACTCTTCACACTTCCCATAAATTGGTCACTGATAATCTAGAGCAGCAGTCCCCAACCTTTTTGGCACCAGGGACCAGTTTTGTGAAGGGCAGTTATTTCACAGATGGGTAGAGGGGATGGTTTCAGGATGATTCAAGCACATTAGCATTTATTGTGCACTTTATTTCTTTATTATTACATCAGCTCCACCTCAGATCATCAGGCATTAGATCTAGGAGGCTGGGGACCCCTGATCTAGAGTCTTGGTTAGATTCAGGTGTTTTTTTTTTTTTTTTTTCCCAGCCAGATGACTTCTTCTTAGATAATGTTGTGTCCTTCCATCAAGAGGTATGTGAGGTTAGTAACTGTTGATGCTCAGTGTATATATTCATACTATACTGAATTCAATCTACTGATTAGATTAGCATCTAGTGTTATAAATGGTGATAATCCTAACGCCATCATTTCTCTTCTATCTATTAGTTGGAACACTTATATAAAAGGAAACTACTTTCCTCAATGAGTTGGTTTCCGAGTGATATAGGAAGACCAGAAAGGCATTTAATTCTTTTTCTTAATTTGCTAGTTTGCAAAATAATGAGCTGTTTCACTCACAGTCTCCAAAGATGATCAAATGAGTTTGTCTGTTGGTATCATTGTGAATTCATGGATTTAAGCTTGCTTCATGTGTTTCATTGCTCATGTGTTTTCTTGCTCACAGAACCCTGTTTCATTTAGGTAGCAATGCAATTAGTCACAGAGAAGAAATCTTGGCTTCTGTGAGCACTTTTTATCAGTGCCTTCTCATTGGCAGTGTTTGGGGTGGGCAGGTGGCTAATCCTGGATGTAGACACTTATGAGAAAGTTCACATTAAAGAATGACCTCTCCACCCACTCAGCTGCCCCCTCTTCCCTTCAGGCTTTTCTCATATTGTCACCTGAGGACTTGATGTTTGAAGAGCTGCTGCTGAAGCTTGGAACATCCCAATGGATACATATGATATTCATGCACACTTATGAATACACACTGCAGTTATAGACTTATTGACAGGGAAAGATATCTATGTATGTTGCTGATACACCTATTATTATATATATGCACCAAGACCTACCTGGTCTCGGTTGTTGTTCATTCACTAAGTCGTGTCTGACTCTTTGTGACCCCATGGACTGGAAGGTTTGCTCTCCCAGAGCTCTGGGACTCTCCGCCGTGACCTGGGCTCTGATCACACTCTGCACAGGAAGGAGACTGGCTGGCAGCCCCAGGCTGACCCTTTTCTCCCACTGTCCTGAACTCCCCTGGATTCATGACCTTGACCTCTCGTCTTTGCACAGCTTCCTCCTCTCAGGGTCCTGGCCCCAGTCAGTCCTGACACAGACACTCAAGAATCTCTGTAGCACACCAGGATCCTCTGTCCTCCACTATCTCCTGGAGTTTGCTCAAATTCACATCCGTTGAGTCGATGATGCTATTTACCATCTCATCCTTTACTGCCCTCTTTTCCTTTTGCCTTGAATCTTTCCCAGCATCAAGGTCTTTTCCAATGAGTCAACTCTTCGCATCACGTGGCCAAAGTGTTGGAGCTTCAGCTTCAGCATCAGTCATTCCAATGAATATTCAAGATTGATTTCCTTCAGGACTGACTGGTTTGATCTTCTTTCAGTCCAAGGACTTCCCAGGTGGCTCAGTGGTAAAGAATCTGTCAATGCAGGAGACTCAGGAAACATGGGTTCGATCCCTGGGTCAGGAATATCCCCTGGAGGAGGAAATGGCAACCCACTCCAGTATTCTTGCCTAGAAAATTTCATGGACAGAGGAGCCTGGAGGGCTGCAGTACATGGGGTCAAATAGAGATGGACATGATTGAGTGACTAAACATTCACACACTTGGAATTATGTTCATTTAAATATTAAGATAAATATTAAGAGTGGTTATCTCTGAGTGGTGAGATGGTGAATTTCGAATTTATTTCTTATATATTTCTGTAAGGTTTGAGGTTTAGATTTTGATGTAAATAATAAACTTTTTTAAAAAGTGTGATTCTGAGCAACTCTCACTTATCTCATGTTATTTGTAATGATTTTGCTTCAAATAAACATATCTCAACAGAAAAATTCTTTTCATAAGACCCCATAACTGGCATCACATGATTTTTCTCCATGGCATAATAACTGGACAGGAAATGTTTTGATTCTGGAATAACATTTCCTGATAAACATTTGTTGGAGACTTTTAAGCATTTCCTGACCTTTTTTTTTGCTTTGTGTATCTTATCATTATAATTAACAGTACTCTGTAGCCCAGGGGGACACAGTTATCCTGCTGAAGAAAAAAAAAAAACTTTGAGAAAAACATGCGTTTTATTATAGAGACATTTCCCAGTCACCAAGAGAATAAAATTGGCACAATTTTCACTTAGTGGTAAAAATAATAAGTAGTCTTCTGTTAACCTACATGTAAGAAATTTATATTTGTTCAGTTCGGTTCAGTTCAGTCGCTCAGTCGTGTCCGACTCTTTGCAACCCCATGAATCACAGCACGCCAGGCCTCCCTGTCCATCACCAACTCCCGAAGTTCACCCAAACTCATGTGCATCGAGTCGGTGATGCCATCCAGCCATCTCATCCTCTGTCATCCCCTTTTCCTCCTGCCCCCAATCCCTCCCAGCATCAGAGTCTTTTCCAATGAGTCAACTCTTCACATGAGGTGGCCAAAGTACTGGAGTTTCAGCTTTAGCATCATTCCTTCCAAAGAACACCCAGGGCTGATCTCCTTCAGAATGGACTGGTTGGATCTCCTTGCAGTCCAAGGGACTCTCAAGAGTCTTCTCCAACACCACAGTTCAAAAGCATCAATTCTTCTGCACTCAGCTTTCTTCACAGTCCAACTCTCACATCCATACATGACCACTGGAAAAACCATAGCCATGACTAGACGGACCTTTGTTAGCAAAGTAATGTCTCTGCTTTTCAATATGCTATCTAGGTTGGTCATAGGTTTTCTTCCAAGGAGTAAGCATCTTTTAATTTCATGGCTGCAGTCACCATCTGCAGTGATTTTGGAGCCAAAAAAAAATAAAGTCTAACACTGTTTCCCCATCTATTTCCCATGAAGTGATGGGACCAGATGCCATGATCTTCGTTTTCTGAATGTTGAACTTTAAGCCAACTTTTTCACCCTCCTCTTTCACTTTCATCAAGAGGCTTTTTAGTTCCTCTTCACTTTCTGCCATAAGGGTGGTGTCATCTGCTTATCTGAAGTTATTGATATTTCTCCCAGCAATCTTGATTCCAGCTTGTGCTTCTTCCAGCCCAGCGTTTCTCATGATGTACTTTGCATATAAGTTAAATAAGCAGGGTGACAATATACAGCCTTGGCGTACTCCTTTCCCTATTTGGAACCAGTCTGTTGTTCCATGTCCAGTTCAAACTGTTGCTTCCTGACCCGCAAATAGGTTTCTCAAGAGGCAGGTCAGGTGGTCTGGTATTCCCATCTCTTTCACAATTTTCCACAGTTTATTGTGATCCACACAGTCAAAGGCTTTGGCATAGTCAATAAAGCAGAAATAGATGTTTTTCTGGAACTCTCTCGCTTTTTCCATGATCCAGTGGATGTTGGCAATTTGATCTCTGGTTCCTCTGCCTTTTCTAAAACCAGCTTGAACATCTGGAAGTTCATGGTTCACGTATTGCTGAAGCCTGGCTTGGAGAATTTTGAGCATTACCTTACTAGCATGTGAGATGAGTGCAATTGTGCGGTGTTTGAGCATTCTTTGGCACTACCTTTCTTTGGGATTGGAATGAAAACTGACCTTTTCCAGTCCTGTGGCCACTGCTGAGTTTTCCAAATTTGCTGGCATATTGAGTGCAGCACTTTCACAGCATCACCTTTTAGGATTTGAAATAGCTCAACTGGAATTCCATCACCTCTACTAACTTTGTTCATACTGATGCTTTCTAAGGCCCACTTGACTTCACATTCCAGGATGTCTGGCTCTAGGTGAGTGATCATACCATCGTGAGTATCTTGGCCATGAAGATCTTTTTTGTACAGTTCTTCTGTGTATTCTTGCCACCTCTTCTTAATATCTTCTGCTTCTGTTAGGTCCATACCATTTCTGTCCTTTATCGAGCCCATCTTTGCATGAAATATTCCCTTGGTATCTCTATTTTCTTGAAGAGATCGCTAGTCTTTCCCCTTCTGTTGTTTTCCTCTATTTCTTTGCATTGATCACTGAGGAAGGCTTTCTTATCTCTTCTTGCTATTCTTTGGGAACTCTGCATTCAGATGCTTATATCTTTCTTTTTCTCCTTTGCTTTTTGCTTCTCTTCTTTTCACAGCTATTTGTAAGGCCTCCCCAGACAGCCATTTTGCTTTTTTGCATTTCTTTTCCATGGGAATGGTCGTGATCCCTGTCTCCTGTACAATGTCACAGACCTCATTCCATAGTTCATCAGGCACTCTGTCTATCAGATCTAGTCCCTTAAATCTATTTCTCACTTCCACTGTATAATCATAAGGGATTTGATTTAGGTCGTACCTGAATGGTCTAGTGTATTTGTTAGGCACCTTTAATTCTCCCAAGAAATTACATATTCTTAAAGCCGAAAAGATGTTAAAATCTTTTTGGTTTTCAGAATATTCTTGGCCTCCAGAGTAAAATGGAAGAAGAGCCTTTTTTCCTTTAGTTAATTACCCTTTGTGTAATTAACTGATTACTGATTCCACCAGGCCTTCAACACAGGGAGCCAGGGCCGTGCTGACTATGACAGTGGACAAAGGAAATAGAATCCACATGTATCTATGACCCACGTGCTGTGTGCCCTGTGTTACTGTAGATGCTGCGGCAAATTCAGTGGACGAGCTAACCTTGCTCTCACAGACCTCATGAGCTAGTGCAGACACACCACGAAGGCATGCGGGGAGACTAGCTGGAGGTGAATCTAGAAAGGCAGTTCCTTGAGGTCACAGGTGAATTTTTAACAGAGATCAGATATGGTCTGGGGGATGGCATGAAGGGGCAGATAAATGTAGGGGGACGAATTGAGAAGCGCCCCTGGAGTCTAGAGTAGACAATGCAAGCATGAATTTGAGAGGTCATTTGGGGATGGAGAGGAGAAAAGAGGGATTAAGCAAACACTTACATTCTATGGTCTCTGGGGTCATTTCTCCCTTGTTCTCTCTCGACACCATGGAGCCTTTGGCAGAGCTGAATTTACTTCATCTGTGGGAAGGGTAACAGAGAGCAAGCATTTTTCTGTCCATCCTCAGGTCAGAGCTCTAAAGGAGGAGCAGCTTGCTCCTGGCAGGCAGCATGGAAGTGGTGAAACTCTGAGCCAGGTTATCTGCAGATATCTGCAATAGATCCACGTTATCACCAGATGATTGGCAGTAGAACTCACCTTCCCACAGACACAGGGCTGTGGCCCTGACCCCAGGACAAATACAGCAGGCCATCTATCCAAGGACCATATTACAGCCTTGGTGTCTTCTCCCTGTCCTGCCCTGAGTCTTCAGTGAGGTGACGTTGCTCATACCCTCCCCTGGGAGCATTGTGTTTTTTTTTTTTAATTTTTATTTTATTTTTAAACTTTACAATATTGTATTAGTTTTGCCAAATATCGAAATGAATCCGCCACAGGTATACCTGTGTTCTCCATCCTGAACCCTCCTCCCTCCTCCCTCCCCATACCCTTCCTCTGGGTAGTCCCAGTGCACCAGCCTCAAGCATCCAGTATCGTGCATCGAACCTGGACTGACGACTCATTTCATACATGATATTATACATGTTTCAATGCCATTCTCCCTGGGAGCATTCTTATAGCTTCGTGATGGGCCTGGTTGTCTGGGGTCTTCCTATACCACTGGCTCTTCACTCAACTTGCCTTTTAGGGGACAGGCTGTTCTGAAATCTGGTCAGAGGTTAGACAAGGCCTCCCTAAGGCTTTTCTGGGGTTCCCTGGTAACTCACCGGTAAAAAATCCGCCTGCCAATGCAGGAGACGCCAGCTGGATCCCTGGGTAGGAAAGATCGCCTGGAGAAGGAAATGGCAACCCACTCCAGTATTCTTGCCTGGGAAATCCCATGGACAGAGGAGTCTGGTGGCTACAGTCCATGGGGTCACAAAAGAGTCAGACAGGACTGAGCAACTAAAACAACAAACAAGGCTTCAACAGCAGGGACTCAAAACTGACATTTCCACAGCAGTCAGAGTCAGTGTGCCCCTGGAGAAAATATTGTAGCAAATTTGGAGGAAAGGCTTAGACTGTCTTCCTGCCAAGCCATTCAGGATTTAGGATCTCAGGTCTACTTTGGGTCAAGAATGCCATCCCCTCAGGTAAAAACACAAGGCATGGGTCAGTGGTGGGAGAGTTTAAGAGTCCCACCTAGAAGTCAGGTTGTGGAGACTGTATTATTTAGTACCAGTGTCTACTTAATCCCCTTCCCTTCTGAGATTTCTATCTAGTGTGCTAGTTCCTAGCTCAGGTTTGGGACCTCAGATCCAAGTCACTAGAGAAAACTTGGAAACCAATTCATGATCTCATTTTGCAGGGCCTGGTGTGATATTTCCAAGGCTTGGTAATATAGTCTGACCTGATGATCTCAAATATATCATAGTGAAATGAAGAACACAACGAAATTTCTAACTCTTTTTTTTTTTTTAGCTTTTTTAAAAATTGAAAATAGGTAATATTCCATTACATAAGTCTCAGGTGTACACCACTGTGATTATATTCTGTATCCATAACAGAGAGATCACTACCAAAGGTCTACTTTCCATCCATCACCATACAACTGACCCCCTTCACCCATTTTCTGACTCTTTTTGCACATTGAAATAAAATTACCCATGTAATGGGCTGTGATAAGGCCACCTTCAGGGTTCCTAAAATTAAAATTAGGAGAGGGGTTTGTAGGAAAATTCTGGCGCTGTTCCCTGGATCTGCTCAGCCTGGGTTATGGATGAATTTCTGAACTCTTGTCTCAACATCACCAAACCAAATGGCTATCCGTCCTTTCCCCAGTGGACTCCTGCAGTGCGGGAGATCCGGGTTTGATCCCTGGGTCTGGAAGATGCCCTGGAGAAGGGAATGGCAACCCACTCCAGTATTCTTGCCTGGGAAATCCCATGGACAGAGAAGCCTGGCAGGCTACAGTCCCCAGGGTTGCAAAGAGTCAGACACGACTGAGTGACTAACACACACAAAAGGAGAAATGAACAGTGAGGCTCTAGGCAAATTAGGAATCGGTTGTTAGTCAGTGGTTAACAACAGGGGTGCAAAAGAAGCAGGAGATACAGCAAGAAACTAGGAATTTGTGGTACCATGCTGCCTGCCTCTGGCTGTGACCCGTGATCTCGGAAACTCCCTTCTCACCTCAACCTACTTCTAACTCCGATCTCTTCCCTCTTCTCTCTAATTAGGATTTGACAGTAGCTCTTCTCTGGCTCAGCTCTGGGCTTCAGTATCCTTTTGGTCTCTCAACACTCATTTCTGACAGCAGTGCTGACTCTTGTGACTTCCATCTGTGACCAAGCTCTGTCACCTACTAAATTCATCAGAATGTCAGGCCCTGGTTTAACCAGTCTTCCTGGTTCCCTTGACCTCAAATCCTCCTTCCCTTTCCTTTCCACAGTGGAGCCACTCAAACTAGCTCGCAGCTCAGACATGCCTCCCACGTCTCCCTAAAAACTCAGAGAAATTGCTGCCCCAAATAGACAATCCTGAGAAAGCCCATAGCTTCCCTATTTTGGTTTCAGTACTTGGGACTTGAAGATGATTTTTCTGATGGGCTTCCATGGTGGTAGTAGTGGTAAAGAATCTGCCTGCCAATCCCTGGGTCAACACAGCTGAAGTGACATATGGTAGGGAACAAATAGTGAATTTTAGATATGAAGAAATAAAATTAATTCACATTTGTGGTATTGTTGCATTTTCTCTTTATCATTAAGAACTAGAGGACATATTTTTAAAATCTCATGTATGGATCACTAACCTCGTGAGCAAAGAAAAGAAGGGGAACAATAAAAGTGAATTTGTCAATCTTAATCTTTACTTAAAATAAGTTTAGGATTGATATGATATACATAGGAATGTCTAGAAACAAGTGGAGCATGTTGTAATAAAGATTTTCAGTTAATGGTGGTGGTTGGTGGTTTAGTCCCTAAGTTGTGTCCAACTCTGTGGTCTCATGGACTGAGCCCGCCAGTCTCCTTGGTCCATGGGATTTCCCAGGCAAGAATACTGGAGTGGGTTGCCATTTCCTTCTCTGTTTCAATTAATAACATCTATTTATTTTCTACCGCTGGAGAGTTTTCAGTCTTCTACATAGAATCATTTACTGTCTTCTCTTTGGATTAATATCCAGTAATGGATCACCTAGTAAATATGAAATAAACTGAAATAAAGTAAGGGACTAGAATAGTAAAGTGAACATTTGTAACTTGGGGCCACACAGAACCTGTTTTCTTGTCTAACAATGCTATGGTTTCCTTCAGGGGAACCACTACTTTCAGTGTGAGCATAAACTGTACAAATCTCAATGAACCCTTTCACCATCTTCAAAAATCTCTGAATTTTTGAAACACTTCTAGTTATTTTTATGCATAGATCCTCTATCTGAAAGATGATAATTTTTACCTGAATGTGCTTGTGATCATACCATAAATACTATAGCATGAATTTTTAACTTAGTATTTTGTTTTAGGGGTTTATCCATGGTGAATCAGATTGGTTTAGTTCACTCATTTTAGCTCCTGTATAATACTCAGTTTTATAAATTTATTAAGTTGAACAATATACAAATGGTTGAATAGCAGCAATTTCATGTGCTTCAACTAGATATCACAATTATCTATTTTCCAATTATGAATATTTAAATATTTTCAATACTGCATTATTACAAACAATGATGTGATAAAAATCCATTTATATACCTCCCTGAATACTGTGCAAAATTCTCTCATGGTTATGTACTGAAAATTAGGATTGCTGGATTTAGGGTATATGAAAAAAGTGAAGTGAAAGTGTTAGTTGTTCAGTCGTGTCTGTCTCTTTCTTTTTTGTAACCACATGGACTGTAGCCCTCCAGGCTCCTCTGTCCAAGGAATTCTCTAGGCAAGAATACTGGAGTGGGTTGCCATTTCCTTCTCCAGGGGATTTCCCAGACCTAGGGATCAAACCCAGGTCTCTTGCATAACAGGCAGACTCTTTACCATCTGAGCCACCAGGGAAGACCTTTATGGTATGTACAACTTTAATTTATCAGACAACACAAAATTATTTTTCAAAGTGTTGCGTCAGTTTCTCATCAGTTAGACACTATATGAAATGTCCTCATCTTGACCAGCACTTGGTATTCTGAGAATTCTTGCCAATCTGACAGACCTAAAAAGACATTTCCTTGTTCTAATATGCATTTCCTTCATTACTGATCAATTGGAACATCCTTTTGTATTTATGTTAATACATTTCTTTGAATTTATTCTTTTAGCATCCTCAATTATCCAATTGTTATTTGACTTTTCCTCTTGATTTTTAAAAATTCTTCATATAGTTTGACTGTTGAATTATTGTTAGACATGCATTTTAAGTATCTTCTCCAAATCTCTGACCTTTCAATACCATGTGTTACGTTTAAATTTAAATATTCGAATTCAATTTAAATGTATTTTTAAAATTTAAATATCTTGTTTTAAATTTGAAAATACTCAGATTTAATTATACTTCCTTTATGATTTGTGGTTTCTGAGTCTTGTATAGAAATACATTCTACCTTGTGGTAACAAAGATGTTCTCTTAATCTTCTGTAAGTTTTAGAGCTTTGCTTTGCGTATTAGAGTCTTTTAGTTCAGTTCAGTTCAGTTGCTCAGTCATGTCTGACTTTCTACGACCCCATGGACTGCAGCACACCAGGCCTCCCTGTCCATCACCAACTTCTAGAGCTTACTCAGACTCATGTCCATCAAGTCGGTGATGTCATCCAACCATCTCATCTTCTGTTTTCCCCCTTTTCTCCCACCTTCAATCTTTTCCAGCATCAGGGTCTTTTCCAAGGAGTCGGTTCTTCACATCAGGTGGCCAAAGTATTGGAGTTTCAGCTTCAGCGTCAGTCCTTGCAATGAATATTCAGGACATATCTCCTTTACAATTGGTTGGATCTCCTTGCAGAAGGACTAAGAGTCTTCTCCAACACCACAGTTCAAAAGCATCAATTCTTCGGTGCTCAGCTTTCTTTATAGTCCAACTTGCACATCCATACATGACTACTGGAAAAGCCATAGCTTTGACTAGATGGACCTTTGTTGGCAAAATAATGTCTCTGCTTTTTAGTATGCTGTCTAGGTTGGTCATAGCTTTTCTTCCAAGGAGCAATTGTCTTTTAATTTCATGGCTGAAGTCACCATCTGCAATGATTTTGGAGCCCCAAAAAATAAAGTCTCTCACTGTTTCCATTGTTTCCCCATCTATTTACCATGAAGTGATGGGACTGGATGCCATGATCTTAGTTTTCTGAATGTTGAGTTTTAAACCAACTCTTTCACTCTCCTCTTTCACTTTCATCAAGAAACTCTAGCTTTTCTTCTCTTTCTGCCATAAGGGTGGTGTTATCTGCTTCTCTGAGGTTATTGATATTTCTCCTGGCAATCTTGATTCTAGCTTGTGCTTCATCCAGCCCTGAACTTCACGTGATGTACTTTGCAAATAAGTTAAATAAGCAGGGTGATAATATACAGCCTTGACGTACTCCTTTCCTGATTTGGAACCAGTTTGTTACTCCATGTCCAGTTCTTTTTTTTTTTTTTTTTGCTTGAGAAAAAGGTGAAATTCATTGTTTTGGGATGAAATGTCCTATAGCTATCAATTAGGTCTAACTGGTCTATTGTATCGTTTAAAGTTTGTGTTTCCTTGTTAATTTTCTGTTTAGTTGATCTATCCATAGGTGTGAGTGGGGTATTAAAGTCTCCCACTTTTATTATGTTATTGTTAATTTCTCCTTTCATACTTATTAGCATTTGTCTTACATACTGCGGTGCTCCCATGTTGGGTGCATATATATTTATAATTGTTATATCTTCTTCTTGGATTGATCCTTTGATCATTATGTAGTGACCTTCTTTGTCTCTTTTCACAGCCTTTGTTTTAAAGTCTATTTTATCTGATATGAGTATTGCTACTCCTGCTTTCTTTTGGTCCCTATTTGCATGGAAAATCTTTTTCCAGCCCTTCACTTTCAGTCTGTATGTGTCCCCTATTTTGAAGTGGGTCTCTTGTAGACAACATATGTAGGGGTCTTGTTTTTGTATCCATTCAGCCAGTCTTTGTCTTTTGGTTGGGGCATTCAACCCATTTACGTTTAAGGTAATTACTGATAAGTATGATCCCGTTGCCATTTACTTTATTGTTTTGGGTTCGAACTTATACACCATTTTTGTGTTTTCTGTCTAGAGAATATCCTTTAGTATCTGTTGGAGAGCTGGTTTGGTGGTGCAGAATTCTCTCAGCTTTTGCTTGTCTGAAAAGCTTTTGATTTCTCCTTCATACTTGAATGAAATCCTTGCTGGGTACAATAATCTGGGCTGTAGGTTATTTTCTTTCCTCATTTTAAGTATGTCTTGCCATTCCCTCCTGGCTTGAAGAGTTTCTATTGAAAGATCAGCTGTTATCCTTATGGGAATTCCCTTGTGTGTTATTTGTTGTTTTTCCCTTGCTGCTTTTAATATTTGTTCTTTGTGTTTGATCTTTGTTAATTTGATTAATATGTGTCTTGGGGTGTTTCTCCTTGGGTTTATCCTGTTTGGGACTCTCTGGGTTTCTTGGACTTGGGTGATTATTTCCTTCCCCATTTTAGGGAAGTTTTCCACTATTATCTCCTCAAGTATTTTCTCATGGTCTTTCTTTTTGTCTTCTTCTTCTGGAACCCCTATGATTCGAATGTTGTAGCGTTTAATATTGTCCTGGAGGTCTCTGAGATTGTCCTCATTTCTTTTAATTCGTTTTTCTTTTATCCTCTCTGATTCATTTATTTCTACCATTCTATCTTCTAATTCACTAATCCTATCTTCTGCCTCTGTTATTCTACTATTTGTTGCCTCCAGAGTGTTTTTAATTTCATTTATTGCATTATTCATTATATATTGACTCTTTTTTATTTCTTCTAGGTCCTTGTTAAACCTTTCTTGCATCTTCTCAATCCTTGTCTCCAGGCTATTTATCTGTGATTCCATTTTAATTTCAAGATTTTGGATCAATTTCACTATCATAATTCGGAATTCTTTATCAGGTAGATTCCCTATCTCTTCCTCTTTTGTTTGGTTTGGTGGGCATTTATCCTGTTCCTTTATCTGCTGGGTATTCCTCTGTCTCTTCATCTTGTTTAAATTGCTGAGTTTGGGAGTCCTTTCTGTATTCTGGCAGTTTGTGGACTTCTCTTTATTGTGGCGTTTCCTCGCTGTGTGTGGGTTTGTACAGGTGGCTTGTCAAGGTTTCCTGGTTAGGGAAGCTTGTGTCGGTGTTCTGGTGGGTGGAGCTGTATTTCTTCTCTTTGTTCAGTCGCACTGTGGGGAGGGAGGGAGGGATGCTGCAAACAAATGACACTGGCGTGCGCTCGCAGTGCCTCAGCCACACTGGGTCTGCCCCGGCTCACGGCCCACACTGCTTGGGCTCTAGGTTGTTCCGCCGGGAACAATCCGAGGCTGGGCCTGGGTTGCATGCACCTCCCAGGTCCAAGCCGCTCAGGTTCAGGCACTCAGGTAGTCCTCAGAGGCGCAGACTCAGTTGGGCCTGCGTTTTGTGCTCTTCCCAGGTCCAAGCAGCTCAGGTGATGAGGTGTTTGGCGAGCGCCAATGCTGCGACTTATCGCCTCCCCGCCACTCGGTTATCTGGGTGTAAAACCGGCGCACCTTCTCAGGCAGATGTTGACCGTCCAGACCCCCAATAAGTTTTAGTTAGCAAAGAAGCCAGTTTTATAGATAATGTCTCTCTGGGGCTGCGATTGCCCCCTTCCGGCTCTGGCTGCCTGTCGCCGGAGGGGGAAGGTCTGCAGCCGGCTATCTCTGTTTAGTCCTTTGTTCCGTGAGCGGGCTGGCGGTGTCTTAGGTTAGGGCTGGCTTTTCGCATGGTAGATATCCCACAGTCTGGTTTGCTAGCCCAAATTATTTCGCTCAGATAGTGCTCAGGGTATTCAGGCCAGATTCTTACTCTCAGCGATGCAGCCCGCGCCGCGCCTCCCTGCCCAGCCCCTGCTTGCTAATGGCGGATGCAGGCGTCTGCGCTGTTTCTCCGCTGGGGGAGTTACCGTAGGGCTCACAATCTGCAAGTCATAATTGTTTATTTATTTTTTCTCCCTGTTATGTTACCCTCTGTGCTTCCAAAGCTCGGCACGGATTCGGCAGTGAGAAGGTTTCCTGGTGTTTGGAAACTTCTCTCTTTTTAAGACTCCCTTCCCGGGACGGAACTCCATCCCTCCCTCTTTTGTCTCTTTTATTGTCTTTAATATTTTTTCCTACCTCCTTTCGAAGAGTTGGGTTGCTTTTCTGGGTGCCTGATGTCCTCTGCCGGCATTCAGAAGTTGTTTTATGGAATTTACTCGACGTTTAAATGCTCTTTTGATGAATTTGTGGGGGAAAAAGTGTTTTCCCCATCCTACTCCTCCCCCATCTTGGCGCCTCCCCCCATGTCCAGTTCTAACTGTTGCTTCTTGACCTGCATACAGATTTCTCAGGAAGCAGGTCAGGTGGTCTGGTATTCCCATCTCTTGAAGAATTTTCCAGTTTGTTGTGATCCACACAGTCAAAGGCTTTGGTGTGTTTAATCTGTCTATAATTGAGCATGTGTACAAAATGAGATGAAGTTCTAAACGTTTCCCTCCCTACAGTAACATATTGTTCCTGCATCCTTTATTAATTAGTCATCTTGTCTACACTGAGTTGTAATGCTTCCTCTGTTAGCTATCAAATTTCCACACTTGCCAAGCTCTTTTTCTGGACATTTTTTTTTTTTCTGATTAATTGTCCTATTTTTTTGCCCCTTTGTCAATGGTACATTGTTTTCCTTTCTATGGTTTTATAATAAATGTTGATATTTGAAAAGGTGATATATTTTTACATATTTTTATCCTTTCTTCTACTTTTTCCTTCCAAATTTTTTTAGCTGTCCTGAAGAGCCTAGTCTTGTTGCTCAGATGGTAAAGAATCTGCCCACAATGCGGGAGACCTGGACTCGATCCCTGACGTTTAGGCTCAACTTGTCAAAGCCCAAGATAAAGCATTAAATCTGTAGATTAATTTGGGGGGAAAACTGACATCATTGTGGTGAGTCTTCCAAATCATGAGCATGGTCTATCTCCCTATTTATTTAGGTCTTTTATGTTTCTAGGTAATACATTATAAGGTTTTTCATATTTTTTTCATATATTTCATGTTAGTTGTATTCCTATTGCATTTTGTAAATGGACATTTTTTAAAAAAATTATAATCTGATTGGTCATTGCTAGTCTCCTGGAATGCCACTGACTTTCTAATACTGCTCTTGTAACACACCATCTTATTAGCTTGAAAAATTTGTAGATTCTCTTGGATGCACTGTTTGAACAATTAAGTTCTTTGGAACTAATTTTTTTCCCCTTCCATTTTATTTCTTTTTCTTTTTTTTAGCTCTGACTAAGACTTCTAGAACTGAGCTGAATGGAAATAGTAATGGTGATATCTTTGTGATTTTCCTGACTTTAAACTAAATGCTTCTAATGTTTCACTAAGTATGATAATTGTGGCAGATTTTTTATAATTACCCTTTATCACTTGAAGAAATTTTCTTTCTGTTCCTAATTTCTAAAGTATTCTTTTCAATTATTTAAACATCATAGATAAATGTCTAATCTTATTGAATTGGAGGAGAACATATATAGAGATTATCCCTTATTTTAAATTTTATTAAGATGGAAAATTATCTTAATAGGGTTTCATGTCTTAAACCATTCTTGTATTCCTGGACTAAACCCTCGTCAGTCATGATAATTTTTGATAAAAGCCAGGAAGACACTTTTATTGAAGAGGTCATCATCATTTGCCATTCAAGAAATCCACATTAAGACCATGATGAGATATCACTGTACACCCACAATAATGGCTAAAATTAAAAATACTGACAACACCAGGTGCTGGCAAGGATGCGGAGAAACTGGATCACTGATACATTGTTGGTGGGAATTACAAATGGTACAGCCACTTGGAAAACAATTTGATGTTTTCTTATAAGTCTAAATATGCAGTAACCATCTGATCTAACAATTGCACTCTTGGACAAACATAATGAACACCTGTTTATGAATGTACATAGCAGTGTTCTGTAATAGTTAAAAACTGGAAACAGCCCAAATGTCCTTCAACAGGTGAGTGGTTAAACAAACTATGGTTCATACGTACCATGACATACTACTTTGCAATCAAAAGAAATGAACTACTGATACAAGGAGTAACTTGGATATATCTCCAGGGAATTATGCTCAGTGAAAAGAGCCAATCTCAAAAGGTAATTCTGTATGATTCCTTTAGACAATAATTTTGAAATGACAACATTTTAGAAATAGGACATAGATTAGTGGTTGCCAGGGGTTATTAACAGGGTGAGAGGAAAGTTGGATGTTGCTAATAAAAAGCAACAGGATAGATCCTTGTGATGATGGAATGTTCTATATGTTGACTGTGGTGATAGATACATGAACCTATATGTAATGAAATTGTATAAGATTAAGTACACATTAAGTATACATGTTAAGCTAGGAAAATATGAATAGTGTCAGTGGATTGTATCAATGTCGATATCCTGGTTGCGATATTATACTACAGTTTTGCAAAGTGTTGAGGGAAACTGAATTGAAGATACTTTCTGTATTATTTGTTATAATTGTATGTGTATCTACAATTATTTAAATAAGAAATTCAATGAAAAATGGTTTGATAATCTAAATTTCTTTAGTTTTTCTACTAAAGTTCCGTTCTTTATTCTTCACCTGATTTATCTTGCACATAGTTGCAAGATAAGCAAATAATTATGCACAATAACAAGATAAACTTATTTTGTAAGTATTTTGATTACTTCTTAAAGATGAAAGAAAACAGGAAGATGGATACACATGCTCCCCACTAACGATAACTGAACATTCTTGGATGTAGTGTTTTTTTCAAGTGAGTCAGTAACATTAAGGATCATCTTCTTTAATTAAAAGAGTAGAGTTGCAAAGAAGACACGTATTTGGATGTGGTCAGGCAGCACTTATCTCTGATAATGAAGTACGTAAGCCCTTCTGTTCTTAGAATTCATAAACTGCACAGCCTTCCTTGTTCAGCTCTATCTGTTCCATCATCCTACCACTGCAGAATTGTTCTGTATGCTGCACTCATAAGAAATGATGATTACTATGATTAATATTAATAACCCCAACAACATTATACACTATAATGTCTCCAGTGATTACACTGAGAACTTTGATAGGAATTATTTTCCTGAGCTCATCCTAAACTTTCTTCTTGCTCAGTATTATCTTGTTATTTCTATTTATTTCTCCCCTAAAATACCCTCCCCATTACTCTCCTTGTAATTATAAGCTCACTAAAGTGAGGTCTTTTCATTTTGCTTTCCTCTCCACTGCCTGAAGCATTGTAGGCTCTCAGTAAATGTTTCACTTTTGACGTTGACATCTTCAAATGGAGACAGGTGGCTTCACAAGCTAGGACAGTCATTGCATCAACCAAGATTAATTAGATAATTTGCTTCAAGCTCATTATAATTTTGGCTGTCCTTCAAGCATCCTGAGTTTTAAAAGATTACTGCTGATAACCCGAGCTTTTTTATTCCTTTCAGATTTGAAAAATCTGACCCAAAATGTTCAGGAATTTTTTATGGTTCCATTGTTTACAGTGATACTTAATTTAAATATATATATATAAGGTTGACTTTAGTCAGTTAAACATTGATAAATATTAATATACTATTTTCAGATTTATTTTTTATTAAATAACACAGATCCATAGCAGATTAGCATATGAATTGATTAGTTTACAAATTCATAAGCAGAAGAATAATGTGCATAAAAAATTTACTAAGCAGCTATTGCCCTACTTATTGCTCTGATGTTTTAAAAAACCAAGAAATGGAAGATAAAATGAGCAAACTACAGGAAACACATCTAAATTACAATAATATGACAAGTTAAATAAATTAGATTCTATTGCCTGAAGAGACCGAGCTTTCTACAGTGCCTGTTAGAATAGTAAGCTCAATGAAGGTGTTTAGTGAGTGTTCATTGAAATGGAGTTAATGACCCACTGGATAGATGAATCTGCTGTTGAAAGCAAATCCATAATTATCCTGACACTGAAGATGATAAATCAGAAGCCAAATCCAATGCAAGAGGCATTTATATTGACCAGCGTGCCTTGTTTGCTGAATGTGACCTGTAAAGCAAGAAGAGTGATGTACTCTGACTTGAGATGTTTAGTGCCTTATCTAAAGGAAGCACCACTAACCTGAGAGAAAAACAAAGAGAAAACATACATGAGAGAGATTCAATAAGAGGCAGTGAGAACTAGGTGTGAACCTCGGAAGTGGTTACTCACAAGGAGTGTGGCTTCACATTTAGACTACCTGGAGAGGTTCCAAGTGTGGGTTTCCATTCTGCAATGTGGTCAACTGGTCTACCTTATGGTTACAAATTGGCGGACCCAAACTTGGTACAATTTCTCCAAATCAACTAAATAATTGATAACAAAAGTAAAACACAAATGAAGAGCTTCCTATATGCCCAAATTTTGACAAAGTATGGGAGAACACCAGAATAATTATTTTTGGCTGCACCATGTGGCTTACTGGATCATAATTCCCCAACCAGGGATGAACTGGGTCCCTACCAGTGAAAGCACCAAGTCTTAGCTATTGCACCACAAAGAAATTCCCCCAAATGATTTTTTAATGGTTCTGTCACGCGAGTGTATGTTCCTTGGTTCTTTGTCTCGGCACAACAAAGATTTGGAGCGACGGACATTAAAGCCCTCGGCGCATCACAGCTCTCAGGTCTTGGACAATCCGTGCTACAGCTCTTAGGCAAATCAGTGTTACAGCTCCATTTTATTTAGAAGATAGCAGGAGAGAGAGAGAGTGAGAGAGAGAGAGAGAGAGAAAGAAAAGAGCGCACGCAGGCGGGGGAGAGAGCCCGTGAGAAAACGCTTTGGCTCCTCCTTTTATATGTTTTTTCCTCCACCTGGGCCTGCCCTATGCAAATTGGGCTTAGCCAGGAGTGTTGTTTGTTCTGCCTGAAGTCTTCACTCTGGTCCTTGGACCTTCCTTTGACCTTCCTTGTCTTTTAGCCACCGCCATTTTGGACTCCTTTTCCCTATTCTACCTACCTAACAGTTCCTTTTACTTGGATAACAGGAGAAGCCTGATGATGGTAGTATTAATATAATAATTAATATATTAATATAACACAGGAGAAGACGGGTTAGGTTAATATACAGAGGGTGCAGAATGAGGGCTCCTGACCACAGTTCCTGGCCTTGCCAGTGACTTAGATATTAAGAAATATCATTTTCCATCCCTATCCAGAATCGTTGACCTCTTAACCATAATGATCTCCATGCCTTTAATTCTTCCCATAGATCTCATTTTCAATGACATCTCAAGATGGCTGAAACTAAGAGCAACTGGCAGAAAACGTTTAGTTTCCAGCTATACCTGACTGTCTCCTCTCTCGGCCAAGGGGCTTCCCAGGTGGCGCTAGTGGTAAAGAAGTGAAGTGAAGTGAAGTGAAAGTATCTCAGTCACGTCAGACTCTCTGCGACCCCACGGACTATACAGTCTGTGGAATTCTCCAGGCCAGAATACTGGAGTGGGTAACCTTTCCCTTCTCCAGGGGATCTTCCTCACCCAGGGATTGAACCCAGGTCTTGCGCATTGCAGGCGGATTCTTTATCAGCTGAGCCACAGTGGTCAAGAATCCTTCTACAAATGAAGAGAGGCGGTTTTGATCCCTGGGTCAGGAAGATCCTTTGGAGTAGGAAATGGCAACCCACTCCAGTAAACTTGCCTGGAAAATTCCACGGACAGAGAACCCTGGTGGGCTACAGTCCATGGGGCCACAAAGAGTTGGACATGACTGAACACACACACATCTGTTAACCAAAACAGTTTCTATCACTGCCTATTCTTCAAAGAAATTAGAAAATGTCGACTATGATTTCTTCTGAATCCCTTACTGAACTTGAAGGCACTTAAATATTCCCAGAAATCAGTGTTTAAGGTCTAGAGCCATATGCCCTTTGGTTACATTTTTCTAGAGACCTTTATGATATTCAGCAGTATGATTATAATATGGATGCAATTTAATTAACAAACATATTTCTTTCTTGTCTAAAAGTCCAAAAATAATACAAATCCATGATTTAATGGAAAAACACTGGGTCAAATTTGTTTTGTCCAGCAGCTAATCGCTAGCCTTCAATGAGGCATCAGAACTCCCTGGCCCCCAGCCTCCTCATCTATAAAATTAAATCAAATTAAATTAAAATGGACAGCCCCCCAAAGTCCCTTCCTGCTCTAACACTCCCCAATTCTATAGAGAACTGAGAGAGAGTAATCTTTTCCCTGATTATTTTGTAAGGTTTCCAATGATCAGTTCCTTCCTTTGTAGCCAAACCCAAATTGCTTGAATTGTTTAAGGGTAATTGTCATATTAAACATCGCTTGAACTACCAGGGATAGTGGCCAAAAGAATTTTAACATAAAGACATGTGTGCCTTCACCTAATTAAAAAAAACTTCCTCTGTGTTTCATCAACTATTAAGTCAACTGCACTCACACTGGCCTTGAGATGCTTTTAATAAACTGTGTGACTCACCAGGAAGACAAAAGTAATAGATTCTTAGTGTTGCTGGTAAAAGTGTCCAAGGGTGGACATGATACACGGTGCCAACCAGTATCTTGGAAAGAGATTTAAAATGGTTGTGACAAGAAAGGCAGAAAGTAGAAAGAGTGATAAATGAGTGCTATCCTATTTCTGGGCTAATTGGTGATAACAACTCACGAAAAAAATATTCATGCTATTCCAGCAAAGAAAAGTAATGATAATAAGAGGCCACGACAAATAAATAAGGATGTTTATGCTAGTTTAAGAAGATCATCTTTCTTCCTCTGTGTTTTACTTCCTTTTCGGGCTGCTGACCTAGTCTATTTTGATAGTGATAAGAGTCACTTTGAGAGGTTTTACAAATACTGACTCTGCACAAGTTTGCAGTTATCTGTAAGCTTGTCCCCATGCTCCTTACATAGACAAAAAATAAAAAAGAAAGAAAGAAAACAAATGGTGCTATGCAGAGTTTGCCTTGGAATTGAGTATTCAGGGAAGAAAAGGGGGAAATGTATGTGAGTGTGTGTAAATGTGAGTAAGGGTGTGTGAGTGTGTGCCCTAGATGAGGCACACCGGTGAGGAAGTTATTCTTCAGAGGACCATGTGATTTAGCCCAGGAGCAGCGTGAGGCTTGAATTTCTGCAGGTTTCAGGTGATATTCCATCTCTACATCTTCTGTAGACACCTTTACAACTGGGACCATGAAAGATGGGCTCATTCGATGGGGCCCATTTGACTTCACAGTAAATAAAAATGTCCCCTTCTCAGAGGCATTACAGGTGGGTTCTAGATTTCTGAATAGGTGCAAGCAGAGTGACAGCCTCATCAATGATATTCTGGCCTTTCATGCCCCAGGGTCTGTGACATATAGGTCCCTTACGTTTTATGAGACTTTTTTTTGCAGCAGTGGGGTAGGACATGATGAAGAGGGAAACTCTGTGTTTTTAATTCAGTTGCACTTGTTCTTTCCTGGAGAATCCCAGGGACAGGGGAGCCTGGTGGGCTGCCATCTATGGGGTCGCACAGAGTCAGACACGACTGAAGCAACGTAGCAGCAGCAGCAGCACTTGTTATTAAACTTCATTCAGTCTATTTACAATTTAGTATGAAACTTTCCCTGGTGACTCAGATCGTAAAGAATCTGCCTGCCATATGAGAGACCCAGGTTAGAGCCCTGGGTTGGGAAGATCCCCTGGAAAAGGGCACAGCAACCCACTCCAGTATTCTTGCCTGGAGAATCCCATGGACAGAGGAACCTGGTAGGCTACAGTCCATGGGGTTGCAAAGAGTCAGACATGACTGAGCGAGTAACACTTTCTCTTTTCCATGGAACCTAAGGTGATGTCTGAATCAAATGAATCAGTCTATTAAACAAATTGCAATATGTATTGAAACTTTATTGTACTCTATCTCCCAAGATATTGCCTACATGCATTTATAAACCCTACATATCAACACTTGCAGTTTTCAGTTCTTCCTATATATTCTGTAATACATACATATGTAAGTATATTGTGGGTTCTTTCCTTTTAGAAAATTCTATACAGTAAAGTCTGAAGTTGGAAAACAGATAAGTCTCAAAGTGATTTTTTGTGTTGTAAAAAAATTCTTTACTTTTCAGAATAGTTTCCCTGTGTTTCACCTATTCAGTCAATCTTCCCCACCCTAGATTGCTCTGTTTAGCCTCTCTATAGCTTTGCATTTTTCAGAATATTACATAATGTAATTATACAGTATTTATGCAGTATGTAGCCTTTTCAGACTGACTTCTTTCACTGACCAATACGCATTTAAGACTCATGAATGTCTTTGTGTGATCTTGTCTTTTTTTTTGAAATTTCTCAGCCAACCTGTGTCGCATGAGTCATCTTAGTTCCCTGACCAGGAATCAAACCTGTGCCCTATGCAATGAAAGTGTGGAGTCTTAACCACTGGACTGCCAGGGAAGTCCCTGAATGATATTTTTTATGAATACCTGCAAGTCTTTGCTTTTCTACTTTCTGGCATATCATAGGCTTATCTTGTAGTCCCTTCCCCAGCCCTGAAACTGTTCCTTTTCATTACAAATCCAGGGGAATGGCATTTAGAAACCAATATCCAGGCACATGGTGTGTTTATTGTTCCTGAAGTGTCATTGTTTCTAGGGCCCTTCAGTAGGGAAAATTATAATATATGTTTATTTAAGTCATGACTGAATCACACTGACTCCTCTCTTCCTAATCCAGAACCACCTGGTTCTTCCTTTGATGGAAAAGCATTCTACATTCATTCATTCAATTCAATACCATCTAGTCAGAGGTACTTCTTGTTTTGCATTCAAGTTTAGAACCATTTATTTCTTATTCTGCTCCCAGCCTGACTCAGTAAGAGGAAAGCTGATCTGAAAACTGATTAGCTTTTAGGGTGACCACTTTTCCCAAGCAGAATACAATTTCTTGCCTGGCTCTGAAGGTGTAATCTGTCATTTCTTTCAGTATCAATTTTAACCAAAAAAAAAAAAGTTTGAAAATACAAAGTACTTCACATGTCTCCAAGGTTCTGAGAACAGCCCAAATTGTACAGCTTTCTTCAAGGAAGGCAGAGGAGAGGGAACAGAAATGACAGGAACTGACATCTAGTGATCCTTTACAGCCTACATTTGTATTTCTTAGTATTTGGAGTCCTGAGACCAGGAGAATTTATTTCTGTTACCAAATAATTCAGATATGGTATCTTAATTACCCTTCTATTCTGTGGCAGGTCAAGGATGTGCTGTGCAGAATATTACCAGACTATGTGTCTTCATTAAACTTGATTTTCATGACAAAGCTGGCTTAATTTTCAAGTGTCATGGCCTAATTAAAGTGACTAACTATGACATAAATGCAAGTTTCCAGCTTCTTCCCTTTCTATGAAGTCAAAGAAGGAAACAATATAAAATGCAAACAAGCAAACGGAAGATTTCTTTGTTTCAGGTTCCAAATTCAACAGGCAACTAATGTGAGGAGGGTGAGGCAAGTTTTCCAACAGCCACAGGCAGGATCAAGAGCAACTTGCTCGTTTGCCAATTCCACCTCCGAAACAAACATGAAACAGGCCCTGAACCTTCTTACTCCTTGGATGCAAGGCTGAATACACAGTGCAGAGAGGGTTGTGCTTGGGCAAACCTCAACTTGCAGCTGGTTTTACCGCAGTGGTTTCAGCAAAGCGTTGTTTCACCCAGAGCTGGTTCCCTTCTCTGCAAAAAGAGAAGAAAAAGTCACCGCCTTGCTTACCTCATACAGGCGTCTGAGGCTCAAATTAAATGCGATAATGTCAAAGAGCTTTGTGAACTCAAAAGAGCTATAAATATAAGGTGTTATTAGAAGTGATTGGAAGGGAATGATGAGACAGCTTAATTTAAGTAATTTCAAATCCCCCGGGGTGGAGAAGAGCTGTGTGGGGGTTGTTGTTTAGTCCCTTAGTCGTGTCTGACTCTTTGTGACCCTGCGGACTTTAGCCCACCAGGCTCCTCTGTCCATGGGATTCTCCAGGCAAGAATACTGGAGTGCATTGCTGTGCCCTCCTCCAGGGGATCTGCCTAGATCAAACCCAGAGATCAAACCCGAGTCTCCTGTGTCTCCTGCGTTGGCAGGTGGATTCTTTATGACTGAGCCGCCTGGGAAGCCCTATGTAAGGGTTGTTGTTGCTCTATGGTAAGGCGGGGGAGGGAGCGTGGAGTATGGATGAGTAGGGGAGAGGGCAGCGCTGGCAAGGGGAGGAGGGTGATTTCTCCTCTCCCCCGGGAAGCAGGGCAGGTTGAATCCCTTTTAGAAGAAAGCAACAACTATCACCGCGGGTTTGAGCTGATTACTATGATGATAAACCAGGATTTAACTGACAGGAGACAGAAAGATGGTAAGAGGGGTGACATGTGCTCCAGAAATACCAGAAGTGGACCAAAAGACGGCGGAGGGTGGTGCCTAGAAATGGAAAGAATAGAGGAAGTCAAAACTAGTGAGGACAAAGGAGGGAGAGCTGCTCAAGGCACTCAGGGGAAGCCATGCAACTGAGCTGAGGTGAGAAGGCATTTCCAGGCTCAGGACCAGAGAACCTGGGGTGTCAGCGTTAGCAAACCCAGGGGCCAACCCAGGAGACTCAGCTGGAAAGGGGGTCCATATCCTAGATTAGTGGTTTGCACACACACAGAGCTTTACTTATTTACAAGTGTCCACTGAGTGCCAAGGGATTCCCAAGTGGTGCAGTGGTAAAGAATCTGCCTGCCAATGCAGGAGATGCAAGAGTCGTGGGTTTGATCCCTGGGTCAGGAAGATCTTCTGGAGTAGGAAATGGCAACCCACTCCAGGTTTCTTGCCTGCGAAATTCCATGGACAGAGGAGTCTGGTGGTCTACAGTCCAAGGGGTCGCAAAGAATCGGACAGTGAGCAACTGAGTACACTGAGTGCCAGGTCCTGGAAAGGGGACTCTGCTTTTAAACAAAACACTACACAGAACTCCACTGTGTGAAACAGAAAAAAAATTGAAGCTGCTTTTAAAAAAAAAAACCAATTATGATTGATTCTCTACAATACTTTGTTAAAGAGTTCAATGATTTGCACTCAGATGTTATATAGCTGAGAGGTAACCAAGTATAATACAAAGAATTGGTCCAAAGTCTTTGCACTGATGGCCATAGAGTCTCATGTGAAGCTGCTCTGTTGAAGTGAGGCTCGGAGAAGCCAGGGCCTCCCAGATTCCCTCTGAACCCTGTTGGCAGCTCCCATGTCACCTCTGCAGGTACATAGGTTTCTATTGACAAATGGAGATAAGCCCTCTCAACCTTGTTTTAGCTTTGGTGCCCAGCACCTGAAAGGTACTGGTGCATGCATCCTCAGTCATTAAGTCGTGTTCAACTCTGTGAGCTCATGGACTGTAGCCTGCCAAGTTCCTCTGTCCATGGGATTTTCCAGGCAAGAATACTGGAGTGAGTTGCCATTTCCTCTTCCAAGGGATCTTGCTGACACTGGGATCAAACCTGTGTCTCTTGTGTCTCCTGATTTGGCAGGTGGACTCCTTACCACTGAGCCACCAGGGAAGCCCCTGAGAGGTACTCAGTATTTCTCAAATGAATGGACATGATAGAGGATAGGTGGTCTGCAGGAGAAAACTCAGATAATGGGTTCAGGGAACTCTGTAACTGTCATGAAGCTGTAACTTATTATCCACATGTATACATGAAAGCTTCTCAAGCTTTAGACATGGGATGTGGCTGACTTGTCAGGGGGTGTGGGAGCCCCCTAGTTAGGGATGTGTGTCTAACCACAGGAGCCAAAGTTGTAGCAGATAAGACAAGCCAGAACCAGAAGACACATCTATGGAAACAGTCTTGGTTATTTTGTGACAGGAAGTGGGGTCTGGCTGCTCAACACTCAAAAGCCTTCCCAGGTTGGTGGGAAGGAAAGTTTGTTTATTTTGGCTGCTGGCAACCAAGGAGATGGAGAAGGAAATGGCAACCCACTCCAGTGTTCTTGCCTGGAGAATCCCAGCGACGGCGGAGCCTGGTGGACTGCTGTCTACGGGGTCGCACAGAGTCGGACACGACTGAAGCGACCTAGCAGCAGCAGCAGCAGCAGCCTTCCGTCCAAAGGCCAATTCCCTACCCTGACAATCAGGGGGCAAAAGCTTTTATAGGCTCAGGGAGGGGGCTACGTGCAGAAACAGTACCGTCAGCTCTGACAGTCATCTTCAAATTGGTCATCGGTGGTCTGACCAGTGTCATCTTGATTGTTTTAAGTACAGTTAGTCTTCAGTTCCATGGTTGGTTTGTTCCCATTTCCTTGAAGCCAGTTCTCAGAACTGCAGCAACTTATGTCATGGCTTGTAGTCTGGTCATCGTGTAGTGAACTTCTTTGACCTGGTGGGGGTTTCAGTAATATCTACAAGACAGCTCACAGGACATAGCTCAGAATCTTATCTATAGCCTTTGAGGAGGAACCAAAGGTCCTTGACTTTGCTTAATGACCAAACTATTATTATTATTTAGTCTTGTTGGACTGTTTTCCTTTGCTTCTGCATTTTCTCACTTCTCTGATTAAACTTATTCTTTGGCTAGAGTTTTTCCACAGACAAAGCCCGTAGGGTCCTACTCTGTTTCAACTTCATCATTAAAACACAGCCACTCCACTGCTCTGCTCCTATAAAACAGGATAAAAACACCTAATATTTATTGAGTGTTGACTACTTGCTGGGCACAGTGATAACTCCCTAATGCCATGTGGTAGCCAAAAAATTGCCCCCTAAAGATGTCTGTGTCCCAATCCCTGGAGTCTGTGATTATGTTACATTAGACAGCAAAGGAAGAATTAAGGCTGCAGATGGAATTAAAATTACTAATCAGTTGACAATGAGATGGGTTGATTGTTTTGGATTATCTGGTGGGTAATCACAGGAGTCCTTATAAGTGAAAGCAGGAGGCAAGAGGCAGTGTCAGAGAAGGAGATGTAATAGCAGAAGCAGTGGTTGGAATGATGTGATGTGAGGGCTTGACTGACTATTGCTGAGATTGAAGGTGGAGGGAGCCATGGCTCAAGGAGTATGGGCAACCTCTAGAAGCTGGAAGCACAAGAAAACAGATTCTCCTCTGAGCTTCCTTGCCCTGCTGACACCTTGGTTTCGGCCCAGTGACACCCATTTCAGGCTTCTGATCTCTAGAACTGTAATTTAAAAGTGTTTTTTCCTTGAGCCACTAACTTCGGGATAACTTACTATAGCAGCAACAGGAAAAAAATACAGATTTTTTTCATCTATCCCCCTCTCTACAATAGCCCCATCAGATAGGAACTTAATATTGCTATTTTGCAAATGAGTAAACTAAGGACTTCCCTGGTGGTTCAGTGTTAAATAATCTGCCTGCCAATGCAAGAGACACAGGAGATGTGGGTTCAGTCCCTGGGTTGGGAAGATCCCCTGGGGTAGGAAATGGCAACCCATTCCAGCCTTCTTGCCTGAGAAATCCAATGGACAGAGGAGCCTGTCCCATGGACTTGACTTAGCAACTGAGCACAGACTAAGGCTTGTGGGGGGTTGACTCATTTGACCCAGAGGTGAGTGGTTGGCCTGACTCTGGAGCTACCTGAGGATGGTTTTACTTCTTCATTTCACAAATGAGAAAACTGAGGCCCAGAGGTATGTCCTGACCTGCCCCAGGTCATATGTGAGTTGGTAACAAGGCTCAGCTGTACCCTTATGAAAATAGTGTAGACCAGCCCTTTACACACATGCCCACAAGTCACCAAGGGTCCTGTTAGGATGCAGACTCCATCCAGCAGGTCAGGGCTAGGTCCCAGGATGCTGCATTTCTGACCAGCCCCCAGGTGAGGCCAATATTGCTAGCCAGGGAATAGCAAAGTTGTGCCCCACTTTGGGGGTTCTGAGCAACCCAGAGCCATCAGGGAGTTTTGGGGCATCGAGTGGGATGAGGGGGCCCTAGGGAGGGAGACTTAGGAGCAGATGCCTCACCGTTCTGTAGCCAATGAGATTTAGGGACTCAGAGGGAAAGGTCAAAGACAGGGCTATCATTCATTGGGCTCCCCTTGAGAAAGATGTCTCCAAACATGATGATCATTTTTTAAAATAGTTTCTATGTTACTTTAAAATTTTTACTTATTTATTTCTTATTTTTGGCCATGCTGTGTAGCACAAAGGATCTTAGCTCTCCAACCAGGGATGGAACCCACATCCCCTACAGTGGAAGCATGGAGCCTTAATCACTGGACCACTAGGGAAGTCCCCGTGATGATTACTGTTGTCCTTTGGAAAATCCCAGAGCTGGTGCTCTTTGACAACCTGGAGGGACGGAATGGGGAGGGAGGTGGGTGGGGGGCTCAGGAGGGAGGGGACACAAGTATGCCTGTGGCTGATTCATGTTAATATGTGGCAAAAAAAATCACAATGTTGTCAAGTAATTATCCTCCAATTACATTAATTAGTTTCTTAAAAAGTCATTCAAGGTTTGCCAGCATGGATCTGGCATCATGATTGCTTCTACTCTTTTATGGGACAAGGCATACAGGTCTTCAAGGACCTCTTCCTGCCACGGAGACTGAAATAGCTACATGTGATTGTGTGGGAAAAAGCAACAGTCTCCATTGCCTGACATAAGTTTTATATATATATATCGGAGAAGGCAATGGCACCCCACTCCAGTACTCTTGCCTGGAAAATCCCATGCATGGAGGAGCCTGGTAGGCTGCAGTCCATGGAGTCGCTGAGGGTCAGACAAGACTGAGCGACTTCACTTTCACTTTTCACTTTCATGCATGGGAGAAGGAAATAGCAACCCACTCCAGTGTTCTTGCCTGGAGAATCCCAGGGACGGGGGAGCCTGGTGGGCTGCCATCTATGGGGTCGCACAGAGTCAGACACGACTGAAGTGACTCAGCAGCAGCAGCATATATATATACATATTTAGAAAACGAAGACAATCTGCTTATTCTTCCAGAAACATCTCTAAAGCTTTGGTGTAATCAAAGGACTCACGGTCCTGGCCCCCTCCTCTCTCAGCCCCCAAACCACTTGTCCAGTGAATCACAAAGTCAGGACAGGAAGGTAGTTCAGTGTGTAACCGCAGTTGTGCTTCTCTGAGTCTACATTTTGTGCTTCACTAAAAAATATGTATAAACATGCATACACAGCGGATCTGTGTGTGGGACCTAGTGGGAGTTTCCCCTAACCTCTTCACTGTGGTTGCAGAATTGCCAGTTGTCTGTGGCTACTAGTGCTACCCGAAGGCTAAGAATCTTCTGGTTTCGTTTTGAAACAACAACCAGGCACGCAAGCAAGAAATATCAGCTTTTGTTTCAGACACCAGAACTCAGAGAAGGAAGCCAGTGTTTGGTTGACAGTTTCCCAGGATATAGAGTGAAAATATGTCTCTATAATATTTACAATAGCTTCAAATTGAAAGGATTTTTTGAAAAAACTCATCCAACTCAGCATTATTAACCTTCAAAGCTCCCTAATCTGTGAGCTGAAAATGAAATTTTTAACTATTTCTATTAATAAAAGAAGTTTTCTACAACCTTTCTTAGTTCTAGGGCTTGCTTCTGAGGATAGTGGTAATTCTTCAGAGAAAAGAATAAAATCTATCAGTTAGTTGTCAGGATCAGTCCGCAAGCTCTGAGCAGCCCTGTAAAGGACAAGATAGGTTCTTTGCTTTGGTCAGGGTCCAGATGCTCAGAGCGTGACAGGCCTAGACACCAAGCCCTTCAGTGGGGAGGACACTGACCAGCCTGGGGACTTGATATTATGGGTGGTTTTCAGTGATCAGTGTGAGGTGGTGGGAAAACACAGCCTGGGAGTCAGACAACCTTTGTGTTATCTTGTTCAGACCCTGAACATTTTAATTTTACCCTGGGCTTGTGTCCTTCTCTGCAAAATACAACTAATAGCACCTCCTCTCAGGATTATTGTGAGATTAAAGGAGATAATACAAATGGCACAAATTAAACCTCTAAAAATGTTTGTTCCTCCAAGAGCATGTTCAGTCATTAATTTGTGCCTGACTTTTTGCAATCCCATGGACTGTAGCCCACCAGGCTCTTTCATCCATGGGATTTCCAACAAGAATACCGGAGTAGCTTACCATTTACCTTCTCCAGGGGATCTTCCTGATCCAGGGATTGAACCCATGTCTCCTGCACTGGCAGGCAGATTCTTCACCACTGAGCCACCAGGGAAGCCCCTTATTCCTCCAAGAGCCAGAAATAAACAGACTTTCAAGAATAATATCTGTTTGACTGTAGAATATATTACCTTCTGTCTGAAATCATCTTCTTCATTATATTTTCCTTGGTCTACCAGTAATATCCTTTTATATTTCTTTTGCACGTACAATTGATGACAAGAGAGACAGATCCAAAGTACAATTGATGGCAAGCTGTTATTGTCACAGTCCACAGAATGAACACATTCAGCCAAATACAGGAGAGATGCATTGTTTGCAGATGACATGATCCTCTACATAGAAAACCCTAAAGACTCCACCAGAAAATTACTAGAGCTAATCAATGAATATTGATTAGCAGGATTAGCAACATTGATTAGTTGCAGGATATAAAATTAACACACAGAAATCCCTTGCATTCCTATACACTAAACATGAGAAAACAGAAAAAGAAATTAGGGAAACAATTCCATTCACCATTGCAATGAAAGTAATAAAATACTTAGGAATAAATCTACCTAAAGAAACAAAAGACCTATATATAGAAAACTATAAAACACTGATGAAAGAAATCAAAGATGACACAAATAGATGGAGGAATATACCATGTTCGTGGATCAGAAGAATCAATATAGTGAAAATGAGTATACTACCCAAAGCAATCTATAGATTCAATGCAATCCCTGTCAAGCTACCAATGGTATTTTTCAGAGAACTAGAACAACTAATTTCATGATTTGTATGGAAATACAAAAAACCTCGAATAGCCAAAACAATCTTGAGGAAGAATGGAACTGGAGGAATCAACTTGCCTGACTTCAGACTATACTACAAAGCTACAGTCATCAAGACAGTATGGTACTGGCACAAAGACAGAAATATAGATCAATGGAACAAAATAGAAAGCCCAGAAATAAATCCACACACCTATAGACACCTTATCTTTGACAAAAGAGGCAAGAATATACAATGGAGAAAAGACAATCTCTTTAACAAGTAGTGCTGGGAAAACTGGTCAGCCACTTGTAAAAGAATGAAACTAGAACACTTTCTAACACCATACACAAAAATAAACTCAAAATGGATTAAAGAGCTAAATGTAAGACCAGAAACTATAACACCCTTAGAAGAAAACATAGGCAAAACACTCTCTGACATAAATCACAGCAGGATCCTCTATGACCCACCTCCCAGAGTAATGGAAATAAAAGCAAAAATAAACAAATGGGACCTAATTAAATTTAAAAGCTTTTGCACAATGAAGGAAACTATAAACAAGGTGAAAAGACAGCCTTCAGAATGGGAGAAAATAATAGCAAATGAAACAACTGACAAATAATTAATCTCAAAAATATACAAGCAGCTCCTGCAGCTCAATTCCAGAAAAATAAATGACCCAATCAAAAAATGGGCCAAAGAACTAATCAGAAATTTCTCCAAAGACATACAGATGGCTAACAAACACATGAAAAGATGCTCAACAATACTCATTATCAGAGAAATGCAAATCAAAACCACAAGGAGGAATAGTCTCATGCCGGTCAGAATGGCTGCTATCAAAAAGTCTACAAACAATAAATGCTGGAGAGAGTGTGGAGAAAAGGGAACCCTCTTACACTGTAGGTGGGAATGCAAACTAGTACAGCCACTATGGAGAACAGTGTGAAGATTCCTTAAAAAAAAATGGAAATAGAGCTGCCATATGACCCAGCAATCCCACTGCTGGGCGTACACACTGAGGAAACCAGAATTGAAAGAGACACGTGTACCCCAATGTTCATTGCAGCACTGTTTACAATAGTCAACACATGGAAGCAACCTAGATGTCCATCAGCAGATGAATGGATAAGAAAGCAGTGGTACATATACACAATGGAATATTACTCAGCTATTAAAAAGAATGCAT
This sequence comes from Bos taurus, assembly GCF_002263795.3. Lineage (NCBI taxonomy): Eukaryota > Metazoa > Chordata > Mammalia > Artiodactyla > Bovidae > Bos > Bos taurus. The sequence goes on from NC_037339.1 coordinate 18,332,431, forward strand.
TTGAATCAGTTCTAATGAGGTGGATGAAACTGGAGCCTATTACACAGAGTGAAGTAAGTCAGAAAGAAAAACACCAATATAGCATATTAACACATAAATATGGAATTTAGAAAGATGGTAACAACCTTATATACGAGATAGCAAAAGAGACACAGATGTAAAGAACAGACTTTTGGGCTCTGTGGGAGAAGGCAAGTGTGGGATGATTTGAGAAGATAGCATTGAAACATGTATATTATCATATGTGAAATAGACTGCCAGTCCAGGTTTGATGCATGAGACAGGGTGCTCAGGGCTGGTGCACTGGGATGACCCTGAGGGATGGGATGGGGAGGGAGGTGGGAGGTGGGGTTCAGGATGGGGAACACATGTACATCTGTGGCTGATTCATGTCAATGTATGGCAAAAATCACTACAATATTGTAAAGTAATTAGTTTCCAATTAAAATAAATATGGCAACCCACTCCAGTATTCTTGACTGGAAAATCCCATGGATGGTGGAACCTGGTAGGCTACAGTCCATGAGGTCGCAAAGAGTCAGACATGACTGAGCAACTTCACTCACCAAAATAAATTAATTAATTAAAAAAATATTATAAAATATTTTTTTAAAAAAATATGCTCTACCCCTTAAAGAGTAATTCAAGGGGCATGAACAATAAATATAGTTAAATATATTGTTTCAAAAAAAAAAAAACAAATACAGGAAAGATGGCTGTCTTCAGAAAAAATGGTAATAATCAATGAATTGATTATCCTAGTGATGTGAATCAAAGATCCAATGCCAGAAGAGACTTTCTCTGGTGTCTGCTAGTAATTGTTAGGGACCAGGTTTTCCTTTCTTTCCTGCCTTCCCTCAACACTCCCCACCCTGCCTCCTCCCCTGCCACCTGGCAGAGAAAGTGCTTCCAGGGTGACCTCCTTTGTCCTCTGCTCACATCCCTTAAGCCACACAGCCAGGGTCAGCTCAGGTGAGCCAGGCGTGAGCCCTACCTCTTCACCTGCCCCAAGTCTAAACCTCCCCATCCCTTGGCCTCAGGGCAGAAGCTGTGACATTTCATGTCAAGGCAGAAGGAATGGAGTGCTGGCCATTTTCCTGCCTAATTGCCAGTCAGAGGGAGTGAAGCTTCAACTACAGGGCATTTCCTTTGCACTGGGCCTTCTAAGGCTCTAGAAATAGAGCCTCATGGTCATATGGTTTTTTAAAAAAATAAAATTTGCAAGGCATATTTTAACCAGTCAGTAAAGACCTTGTTTCTTCTCTCATTTCCTTTCCATCATTCTTTCCCATCTGGTGCGGACATTGTGGCTTTCCCTGGGCTTTGTGGAGGAAGTTGAGCTGGAGATACATGTAGTTTGGGTTTAGTGATATATATTGTTGAATGTTGTGGTCTCTGCTGAGTATGTCTAAGGGCTACTTCTATTGTTCACTGGCTTGGAGTCGTGACAGTAAGATGCAGGGGACAGAGGCCATTTCATGACATGGAAAGTCCTGTGGCATTTGGCACTGGAAGCATGAGAACAGTGAAGGAGAAACAAGATTTGAAAGGTTGGAACTGAAAAACATCTTTCAGTTGGGAAGATGTGAAATGGGGAACATTCTTCCAATCTTCAGTAAATGCAAGATTCAGCTCTCAAACAAGTTTAGTCAAAATGCATGCTCTTTCTTGTCAGGAATATACTTGAAAATGCAGTGTAGAGAATTATGATACCCTGTGTGTGTGTGTGTTCATGCGCTGTGCGCACTAAGTCACTCAGTCATGTCTGACTTTTTGCAACCCTATGGACTGTAGCCCATCAGGCAACTCTGTCCATGGGGATTCTCCAGGCAGGAATACTGCAGTGGGTTGCTATGCCCTCCTCCATGGGATCTTCCAAACCGAGGTTTCCCGCATTGCAGGCAGATTCTTCACTGAGCCACCAGGAAAGCCCAAGAATACTGGAGTGGATAGCCTATCCCTTCTCCAGAAGATCTTCCCCACCCAGGAATTGAACCGGGGTTTCCTGCATTGCAGGTGGATTCTTTACCAGCTGAGCTACCAGGGAAGCCCATATATATATATATATATATATATTTTTTTTTTCCCTTTCCTGTATTGATGGAAATCGCATGCAACAACATTTATCAGAATTCCTGTGTTTGCAGGCAACAAGTGTGAAGTATACCACAAAAGTAAGGTGTCTGAAGTAGTTCATAAATAAAAAGAACAAAAAGACATTTCAATATTCAAGACGACAACGTTAAACGTGTACATGGCTTTACCAATAATGATTTAGATACCAGAGAAAACATTTTCTAAGCAACCAATTGTAAAAAAAAAAAAAAAAAAAAGATTTCTATCAACCTTGCTAGAGAGAAGACTGAATTATGTTTCTATCTCTCCATAAAAATATGATAAAATTTTGTTATAGGGATCAAAGATTATGCATCCAAAACAATATAGGAAAAAAATTATTTTAAGGGTGTGTCAAGAAGCTAATTAATAAATGTAACAGCACTTCTCTGGATTTTTAGCCTTTGGGTATTCAACAGCTTTAAACATTTTGAATTGTGATATATTGTCTCATTCTAAATAATAATGAGTAAATATTCCTTTGTAATTATTTTTCTTAGCAAGGATCTCCAAAGTCATATAAGGTTTAGGTCCCATAAAATGTGTATCTGTCTCTCTTGCTAAGGTATGATTGCAATATTTTCAAACCTGTGAAGGATTCAAAGTCAGAGAGGCAGAGAGCAAAGACCAAAAATGATGTTGCTGATGTACTAAAATGAGTCTACTACTCGACCCCAGACACAATCTGGATTCTGTGTCCCAAAAAAGGAATTTGGGATGGACAGATCACCTGTACACTACCTCTCCATCCTCATATAATCAGCAGACAGCCCAAAGGACCCTGCTTGAGTCCTTAAAAAAAAAAAAAAAAGTTTATTTTAGGTCCGTATAGTCAAAGCTATGGTTTTTCCAGTAGTCATGTATGGGTGTGAGAGTTGGACTGTAAAAAAGGCTGAGCACCAAAGAATTGATGCTTTTGAATTGTGGTGTTGGAGAAGGGACTCTTGAGAGTCCCTTGGATTGCAAGGAGATCCAACCAATCAATCACAAAGGAAGTCAGCCCTGAATATTCATTGGAAGGACTGATGCTGAAGCTGAAGCTCCAATACTTTGGCCACCTGATGCAAAGACCTGACTCACTGGAAAAAACCTGATGTTGGGAAAGAGTGAAGGCAGGAGGAGAAGGGGGACAACGGCATCACTGACTCAATGGACATGAGTTTGAGCAAGTTCCGGGAGATGGTGAAGGACAGGAAAGCCTGGTGTGCTAGAGTCCATAGAGTCGAAAAGAGTAACTGAATACAACTGAGTAACTGAGCTGAACTCAGAGTACAGACAATTAGCAATGTTGTCATAGTTTCTGGTAGATGACAAAGGGACTCAGCCATACATGTACATGTTTCCATTTCTCCCCCAAACTCGCCTCCCATCCAGGCTGCCGCACAATCTTCAGCAGAGTTCCCTGTGCTGTACAGTAGGTCCTGGTTGGTTATCCATTTTAAATATCTGCTTGAGTCCTTTTGGAGTTACTACTACAACTTTTCTTCCTCTTCTTTTTTTTTTTTTTTAACTGAATTTGTGTTTTGAAGATATAACACATGTCATAGCTTCAAAAGACAAAGAACATCATAATATTTCTTTCTAATGAGAGACAGCTTCCCCATCCAGAGGCCTCCTCTCTACAGGAAACTGATGGTGTTTTCAAAGTAATAACCTCCATATTTTAACCAAATGGGCTGTGTTGCTTTTTATCAATTTTTCAATCATAAGCATTACATGTTGACTTTTTACTATAGAATGAGAGAAGGCAATGGCACCCCACTCCAGTACTCTTGCCTGGAAAATCCCATGGACGGAGGAGCCTGGTGGGCTGCAGTCCATGGAGTGGCGAAGAGTCGGACACGACTGAGAGATTTCAGTTTCACTTTTCACTTTTCACTTTCATGCATTGGAGAAGGAAATGGCAACCCACTAAAGTGTTCTTGCCTGGAGAATCCCATGGACGGAGGAGCCTGGTGGGCTGCTGTCTATGGAGTCGCACAGAGTCAGACACGACTGAAGCGACTTAGCAGCAGTAGCAGCAGCAGAGAGACTTTAGTTCATTTCCACCTTCCCACTTTCACTCTCTACCTCCCTATATGGACATTTCTGAAATTGGGGTTAAATCAACATTTTGTATTTACATGACCATGAATATGTACATACTTAGAAAAAGATAGAGACCCCTCTGTCCTGGCTCGGATTGGGACTGGCTGCTCACTGGGTCTGCTCTCCAGTGTGACTCGACTTCTCTTCGTCAGCACCTGGGGAATTTCCTTTGTCCACAGTCTGTGTTGAAGCCTCTGTTTCCTAAAATCTGTGCCTTCCTCTTTCATGGTTTAATTCCTTCCTTTGGTGGAGTACATCCTTCTGGAACTTTCTGAATAGGAGGTACTCTTTGCCACTGCGTGGACTGTAGATCGTCAACCTCCTCTCTCATGGGATTATCCAAGCAAGAATACGGGAGTGAGTTGCCATTTCCTTCTCCAGGGGATCTTCTCCACCAGGGGATCAAACCCGCATCTCCTGCATGCAGGCGGATTCTTTACTGCTGAGCCACCAGGGAAGCTCCCGGGAAGGAGTTGGTGGAGGGAAATTTTGAAGCCCTTGCTGGTGTGAAAAAGACTTTATTTTATCTTCATATTCAATTAATATTTTAACAAGGCAGAGAATTCTGGGTTGGAGACTTCCCTCAAAATTTGGAAGATGTCGCTCCATTCTCATAGAGATTTTGGTGTTGTCGAGAAACCCAATGCCAAATCTTTCTTAGTCCTTTCTGTAAACTTTCAGGATCTTTTCCTTATTGTGGATTTTCTGAAGTGGCAGGTAACATGCTTTGTTGGCCCTCTGGTCCCTCATTTTTCTGTTTCAGAGGATACTTCAGTTCTGAGAAATGTATTATTTCCTTAATAAATTTGTCCTCTCCATTTTCTCTGCTTTTTCTTTCTGGAGTACCTAGCATTGTTTATATATTTTAATATATATTAAATATATTTTATACAGCATTGTTTTATACCTAGCTCTGGTATACCAGAATCAGTTCTAGGCTCTTGGGACATAACGATGAACCAAAGAGATAAAATCTCTCCAAATGCTGAACTTGCGTCCTTATAATGGTGGGCCAGATGTTGAATTTTCTGAATTAATCCTTCAATTTTCTCATCATTTGTACTTCCCCCTTTTTATAATTAAGACTCCCTGCCGCTTCTTTTTTTTTTTTTTTTGACCACACAACAAGGCACCCCTCACCAGGGATCGAATCTGTGTCCCCTGCAGTGGAAGCACAGAGCCCTAATCACCAGGGAATTCCCAAGACTTTACTTTTTAAAAAACTTTCATCATTTTATTTATTTATTTATATTTTTGGCTGTGCTGAGTCTTTGTTGCTGCATGAGCTTTTCTCTAGTTGTGGTGAGTGGGGGCTGCTCTCTAGATGTGGTGTGCAGGTTTCTTATTGTGGTCGGTGGCTTTTCTCTGTTATGGAGCACAGGCCCTAGGCACATGGGCTTCAGTAGCTGTGGCAGATTAGCTCAGTTGTTCAGTGGCGTGTGGATCTTCCTGCACCAGAGACTGAACCAGTGTCCCCTGCGTGCCAAGGCTGACTCCTAACTACTGGACCACCAGGGAAGTCTGACTTTACTTTTTAAAGCAATTTAGTTACTGAAAAATCAAGCAGATTGTGTAAAGGTTCCCATATGCACCCACCTTCCCTGTTCCTCTCTGTTTCACTTTCCTCCATAGTTAATAGTTCTCAGTAGTGTGAAACATTTATTATAATTGATGAACCAACATGCTAACCAGAGTCCATAGCTTTCATTTGAGTTCATTCTTTGTGTAGTACAGGCCTGTGAGTTTTGACAAATACGTGTCATATACCCACCATTATCATATCATACAGAATCAGTTCAGTTCAGTTCATTCGCTCAGTCGTGTCCGACTCTTTGCCACCCCATGAATCGCAGCACGCCAGGAATAGTTTGTCCTAAAAATCACCTGTGATCCATTTATATCCCTCTCTCCCTCCAACAAGCACTGATTTTTTTTTAAATTAGATCTTTAGTGTTGCCTTGTTCTACAGTGTTTTATAGTTGGAATCATACAGTATGTAGCCTTTTTAGATTGGCTTCTTTCACTTGCTGCTGCTGCTGCTGCTAAGTCGCTTCAGTCGTGTCCGACTCTGTGCGACCCCATAGACGGCAGCTCACCAGGCTCCCCCGTGCCTGGGATTCTCCAGGCAAGAACACTGGAGTGGGTTGCCATTTCCTTCTCCAATGCAGGAGAGTGAAAAGTGAAAGTGAAGTCGCTCAATCGTGTCCGACTCTCAGCAACCCCATGGACTGCAGCCTACCAGGCTCCTCCGTCCATGGGATTTTCCAGGCAAGAGTACTGGAGTGGGGTGCCATTGCCTTCTCCATTCTTTCACTTAGCATATGCATTTAAGGTTCTGCCTTATAAAGCTGTTTATGGCTCGATAATTCATTTCTTAACACTGAATAATATTCCATTATCTGGATATATCACAGTTTATTCATCTATTCATCTGTTTAAGGACATCTTGGTTGCTTCCAATTTTTGGCAATTATAAATAAACCTGCTATAAATATTTGTGTACAGGTCTTTGTGTAGAATATAAGTTTCCAACTCATTTGGGTAAACATGAACAGGATTGCTGAATCTTGTGGCAAGACTGTTTTCCCCACAGCTTTATTGAGAGAGAGCTGACATATGAACTGTGCTTAGCTTTTTAAGATACTGCCTAACTGTCTTTGAAAGTGGCTATACTACTTTGCCTTCCAACCAGCAACGAAAACAAATGGGGGGGGTCCTGTTGTTCTGCATCTTTTCCAGAATTTGCTGGTGTTGGTTTTTTTTTTTTTTTTTCTTTTTGATGCTAGCTATTCCTAATCAATGTACAGTGGTATCTCATAGTTATTTTAATTTGCAGTTCCCCAGTCACATATGATATGGGGCATCTTTTCATGTTTGCCATCTGGATATCTTCTTTGGTGAGGTGTCTGTTCACCTTTTACTTTTTAAAATTGGGTGGTTTGTTTTCTTATTGTTGGGTTTGAGCTCTTTGTATATTCTGAATACAAGTCCTTTTATCAGATACACATTTTGCAAACATTTTCTGCCAATCTGCGACTTGTCTTCTCATTCCCTTAACGACGTCTTTTGTGTAGTAGAAGATTTTTATTTTAATGAAGTTTTGACATTGGTTTGGATTGTGCCTTTGGTGTTCTATTTTAAAAGTTATGCCAAACCCAAGGTCACCTAGATTTTCTCCTGTGTTATCTTCTAGAAGTTTTATAGTTCTACATTTACATTTAGGTCTATGACTCACCTGGGGTTAATTTTTGCCAAAAGTGTAAAATTTATACTTAGATTCAGAGAAGGGAATGGCACCCCCACTCCAGTACTCTTGCCTGGAGAATCCCGTTGAAGGAGGAGCCTGGTAGGCTGCAGTCCATGGGGTCGCTAAGAGTCAGACACGACTGAGCAACTTCACTTTCACTTTTCACTTTCATGCATTGGAGAAGGAAATGGCAACCCACTCCAGTGTTCTTGCCTGGAGAATCCCAGGGACAGGGGAGCCTGGTGAGCTGCCGTCTATGGGGTTGCACAGAGTTGGACACGACTGAAGTGACTTAGCAGCAGCAGCAGGCTTAAATTAATTTGGGGTGTTATTTTTTTGCCTGTGGATCTCCAGTTATTCCAGCACCATTTGATTAAAAGGACCTCTTGTCTCTCCTACTTTCTGAGAGATTTTCTCATCAGCAACAGATATCTCCATCTTGGTTTAGAGTGTTTTTTTAAACAAAACAAAACAAAACAAAACCCTGTCTTGGCCATGGGAGGACTGGACCCGTGCCCTCAGTATCCTCCTTTCACCCCAGTGTGTGTTTCTGTCTGTACCACGTGGTCACTCAGTGGCATCCATTCTGCTGGGCTCCGCCTTTTCCCTGCTTTGTGGTTGATCATACTGGGTTGGCCAAAGAATCAAACATTTTGGCCAACCCAGTATTTGCAGGTCTTCTGTAGGTAAGAAAATTCCAACTTGTGGAAAAAAAACAGATTGTTTAAATTCAGTCCAGGAATAGGGACTGACTTCCTGATGCAGAAAAATGCTTCACAACACAGAAAAGAACACTCACAGAGTCACTGTCAGAGAAGGAAATGGCAACCCACTCCAGTATTCTTACCTAGAGACTCCTGTGGACAGAGGGGCCTGGTGTGCTGCCGTCTATGGGGTCACACAGAGTCAGACATGACTGAAGCGACTAAGCACAGATGCATGCATTAGAGAAGGAAATGGCAACCCACTCCAGTATTCTTGCCTGGAGAATCCCAGGCACAGAGGAGCCTGGTGGACTGCTGTCTACGGGGTGGCACAGAGTCAGACATGACTGAAGCAACTTAGCAGCAGCAGTAGCAGCAGCAGCAGCAGCAGCGTCACTGTACTTTAGGGGTTCCAAGTATAGACAGCTTGGGTTCAAAGACTGGCTCTGCCTCTGCCTGGCCTTGAAAGCTTGCGTAAGACAGTTAAACCCTTTCTGCCTCTGTTTCCTTATCTCTAAAGTAGGGGTAATAATAGAAATTGCTTCCTAGGGTGGTTTAAATGACTTATTTCATGCCAAGGGGGTAGAACAATGCCTAGCACACAGGAAGAGGCATAAACATATTTGCTACGGTCATTACTGCCTGACTAAGCATATGAGTCACCAAGAACTCAGAATCAAAACTTTAATCCCCTTGTGCAACTTGTCGCTGGAAACAAGGCAAGCTGGGGCTGGAATCACAGGGGTAGCTGACTCATTCCAGCTCTTCCAATCCCGACCAGCTTTCACATTTCAGGGCTCATTTAGAATGAGGAAGTACCAGCACGGATGATAAGTGAAAGGATTAACACTGCTTTAGCAAACTATTCTATTTTATTGGTGTCCCAGAAATATCAAGACCCCAATTAATCTAGTCCTGGGAACTGGGACTGTATATAAGTCCCTATTGGGTTATACCAACTCAGCACTGGCTCAGGAACACTAAATCTAGGTACCAAGGAAACTTCAGGTTCTTCTCTGATAACCCTATTTTCTTGGTGCTGCTCCTATCACTTCATCACGCATACTACCTCTGCTCCTAGCTCCCACTTCCAAAAGTAGGATGTTGTCCAAAGCCTTGTCAGTCTCCCTGGAAGGACTCTAGTTTTCACATCAGAGTTTGACCTTTTCAGAGACAGACAAGCTCTCTAGAACTTGGGATCCAGCCCATGGTACTAAGTTCAAAGGAAATAATTGTGCCTCTGCATGCGTGCCCAGTCGTGTCTGGCTCTTTGCAACCCTGTGTGGACTGTAGCTTATCAGCCTTCTCTGTCATGGGTTTATCCAAGCAAGAATACTGGAGTGGGTTGCCATGCCCTCCTCCAGGGGATCTCCCCGACCCAGGGATCAAATCCGCCTCTCCTGCATTGGCAGGCAGATTCTTTACCACTGAGCTACCTGGAAGAAAGGATATAATACTCTTTCTTATAATGTCATCAAGTAAATAGAAAAGGTCAATATATGTAGTTAGATGTCCTGTGAGGAAAAAAAAAATGAAATAATTTTTTGAAGAGTTCCGAGATGTTTTAAAAAGTTTCTCTAAGTGTTTTCCCTTCCCTTGTCTTCTGATCTATCTCTTACATCTGGATTCGGGGAGTGGTTGAAATGGTATAGTCTCGATTGCTGGGAGAAAGTCATTGTCAAGTTGGGGTGTGTGAAACACAGGTCTCTATGAAATGAGGACTAGCTCTCATTTCCTCAGTCCTTGACAGCAAGGTCAGAAAGAGGGGGAAAGTGGGTTAGTTCTTTTTAAAAGTGTAGAGGAGGAGATTGAAAGGTTAGAAAGGTCAAGTCTCCTGGAAACTTTGTGTGGGAATTCCATCACTTTATCTTCAGGACCCAAGGTAATAATGGTCATGATGATGATGATGATGTTCACATGAAAGCCTTTCATCTGTAGACAAAAAGCGCAATACAACCACTAATTAATTCTGAGGGCAAGGTAGGCAAACATCATTATCTCCAATTTACAGGTTAGGAATCCAGGCAAGAGGAAATTAAACCCTTTACCCAAGGCCAGAAATGAAGAGTGCCTGCCTCCTTGCTTCCCACTGGCTGCCCTAAAGGTGGCTTCAGAAGGCCTTTGGTTTATGCCGCAGAACAAGCTAGCTCCTTGTCGCGTCTGACTCTTCTCTTTACAGAGTTTGATGAGGACAGGATATCTGGTAGAATGATGTCTCTACCAGAGAATGATTTTGAGGGTGGCTACATCTCCTAACCATGGAAGTGTAAGTGTAGAAGGTGTACACGAAACACTGTAATCCGCTTGAAGGCGAGAACTGTCTAACTCATTTTTTTGTGTCACCTACAGTACCCAGCATAGAGTCCAGCCATAGATCTTCACCAATTCTGGTTACTTTTGGAGTGATTGGTTCTTTGGCAAGGAGAAATTTCCTTTTTATCTAGAGTCTATTGAGTTAGTTTAATTTTCTTATTCCAAGAACAATTTAGGGAGTGTGGCAGAGAAAGGATAGCCGACCATCAAGGATTCATGTTCCTTCCCATATAGAGTTGCTTGGAGGAAGAGAATGCCCAATTGGGAAATATATTTCCAAGAAATTTTGCATCTGTGTGACTAGCGTTGGCCAATGGAAAGTGCAAAGAAATGGTGTGTGCTTTCCAGGTTGAAGCAGTCAATTTTCTGATATGCTTCTGATCTTTCTACCTCATGGTGAAAAGGACTTGGGTTCCTGAGGAGGGGAATCACCACGTAATAGCTGCATTAGACTTAAGTCAAGTGAGAAGCCGTGTGTGTGTGTGCCCAGTTGCTCAGTCGTGTCTCACTCTGTAACCCTGTGGACTACAGCCTACCGGTCTCCTCTGTCTATGGGATTTCCAAGGCAAGAATACTGGGGTATGTTGCCATTTCCTTCTCCGGGGGATCTTCCCCACCCAGGGATCAAAGCCCTGCCTCTTGTGTCTCCTTGCCTTATCAGGTGGATTCTTTACCACTGAGCCACCAGTGAAGCCCAAGTCAGAGGTCATCCTCACTTACTGCTTTGAGATTTTGGAGCCATTTGTGATGTTAGTAGGCCTACTCTGACTAATACAGGGAACCTTTAAAATATATCCAATGTGATCAACAACAACTAAGAGATGAAGCAATTAGGGCAAAAAGAAAGCAAGGGTAGGAAAACAGGATGAACACAAGTGCAAAGAGCATACAGATAATACATGGCCTGTGGGACTGTGCAAGTTTTTGGAAGTAGGCAACGTATTTAGCTTTGAATTTCCCAACATCCAACGTAAAGAGAGAAATTCTGTAAGTTACCAGATTCATAATGCCCGGAAAAGAAAACAGGCTCACATTCAGGAGAAACACACATTTTTCTGGTTATTCAAACCATCTCTCTTAACAGGCCTGAAAAAGGGGATCAATGCTGTCAGCTGGATTGGGCCACATCCTTAGTAGCACCAGCTTCCCAGGTGGCATTAGTGATAAAGCACCTGCCTGCCAATGTAGGAGACATAAGAGACGTGGGTTTGATCCCTGAGTCGGGAAGATCGCCTCAAGAAGGAAATGGCAACCTACTCCAGTACTCATGCCTGGAGAATCTCATGGACAGAGGAGCCTAGTTTGCTACAGTCCATAAGACTGCAAAGAGTGGAACACGACTGAACCAACTTAGCACTTAGTGGTATCACAGAAACGGTCCTACAGCTGGCATAGTGTTCACTAATGCAAAAGGGGGCAGTCTATGAAAGGCTAGTTCAGAAATGGCCCTTTTAGGAGAGGCTAAGAAATACAGTGCACAAAGGTGGCTGTCTGATTGTCTGGCTTAATCCAACGTTCAAGAACCCAACGGGGTGGCTTCTTTGCTCTAGCACAGGCTCTGGGAGTATCACTAGAGAATCAGAACCATCTGGGACTTCCCTGGTAGTCCAGTGGTTAAGAATCCGACTTCCAATGCAGGGGACACTGGAAGTCCCTGCATTGGACAGGTTCGATTCCTAGTCCGGAAAGATCCCACATGTCTCAGGGCAACTGAGCCACAACTAGAGAACCCCACAGGCTGCAACAAAGACCTGGAACAGCCTACATAAATGCATAAATACCATCTGCTTCCGGATGAGCCACAAAATAGAAGCCCCACCACACCATCCTGCAAGAAAACAGCCTGACCCACTGCCTGGATGGTCTTGTCCTTTGATCAGATGTGCCAGGAGGCGGCCCAACACCTGCCTTACTGGCCATAAAGCAAGGAAGTTCTCCACCCTGACCCGTTTGCTTGAGCGGACGGTCCCAGTGTGGATTTTCATTCAGTTCCCACATCTCAGGGGTGGTGGTGGGAAGGAAGTCAAGGCTGCACCTACTGAGGTCACCCTAGGTTTCCTAAGGTCTGCAGGTCTGGATGACAAACATCTGGCCAGGAAGCTGGTCCCTGGAGTGAGGTTTCTCGGCCACGCCATCAGGAAAGAGGAAGGCTCCTTGGCGTCATTCTGGCTGGCATTCAAATCCTCAGGGCTTGTGGAGCAAGGAATGGCCTTCTAAAGGCTGCCCTGCCCAGGTCTTTAGAATGAACTGGATTACATCTCCGAGTGTCTCATCCTTCCTGAAGCCAGGTGCTTCACCCTGCCAGCAGGAATCACACGCCTCCCTCTGAAGGAGGTAACCAGTTGTTCTTGGGGAGTGATGTGCCGTGGGGAATGACTTGACTTTTCTCCCAGGAAGTGTGCTCTCCACTTGCCTAGTGGGACAAAGAGTAGACTCGTCAAAGATTTCAAAGCTGCTTTAACTCTTGTCCTCCCCTCCCCGTTTTCCTTCTCCCATTCCCTTCCTCCCTTTAAGACACAGTTGGAGGGACTTCCCTCGTGGTCCAGTGGCTAAGACTCTGTGCTCTCAATGCAGGGGGCCTGGGTTAGATCCCATGTGCCCCAACCAACACCCAGTGCAGCCAAATTAATTAATTAAAAAAAATTTTTTTAAGATACAGATGGAAACAATGTTAACTATAAACCATGGATATTGTATTTACCAGCAATAGTAAGTAAGTAAGTGTTAGTCACTCAGTTGTGTCCGGCTCTTTGCAACCCCATGGACTGTAGCCCACTAGGCTCCTCTGTCCGTGGAATTCTCCAGGCAAGAATATTGGAGTGGATTGCCATTTCCTTCCCCAGGGGATCTTCCCAACCCAGGGATCGAACCTGGGTCAGCTGCATTTCAGGCAGATTCTTTACCGTCTGAGCCACCGGGGAAGCTCTGGTAAGCACCAGTGATACTTACAAAGGCTGATACCAATCAGATGCAATAGCCTTCTATTCTTTCTGAAGACCTTCATGAAACCTTTCTTTTTCCCACTTTGAGTATGACCAGGAAGTTGGTGGAACAGAGTCAGCTAAGAACACTGGCTTCTGGCTCATCAGATCTAGATTTGATCCCACCTGATTTCATCAGCTGCCGGATCTTGGCAAACCCCTGGTTTCCTCATGTGATTGTCTAAGGTTTAAGGGAGGTGATGTTACAAAATGCCTAGCAGGAATAACTGGGGTCCTGCTTATTAGTATCCTTTCTCTTCAGGCTAGACAGATACAGATACATATTGTTGCTGTTTAGACACTCAGTCCTACGCAACTCTTTGCTACCCCATGGGGTATAGCCTGCCAGACTTCTCTGCCCATGGGATTTCCCAGGCAAGAATACTGGAGTGAATTGCCATTTCCTTCTCCAGGGGGTCATTCCAACCCAGGGATCAAACCTGGGTCTCCTGCATTGCAGGTGGACTCTTTAACATTGGGCCACGGGTGAAGCCCAGATAAAGCTATAGATATACACTATATATAATACATATAAATAACTGATAGATGGTTTTTAATGAATTCAATCATTTTATTATTGTTATTTTGTGTAGAAAGATCCTTCCCTATCTTCTTCTGAAAATGTCAGACATACAGTAATTTTCCTAAGTTAAATTGGATTTATTTTAAGAATTTGGGTGAATTTCAGACTCCCTCTGAGACTGTAAAGGAAGCCATGACTATTTGAAAAAAAAGTAAGAATCAAAACACTAAGCTAAAGCTCTCTGTCTGGTCATTGTATTCTTTAGAGACCTTTCTAAGACCTTTCATTCTTTGGGGTGGTGGGGAGGGGTGTGTGGGGCTGACGTCTTTCCTCTTCAACTAATTTTTCACAAGCTTCAAAGCCATTATCACACCCAAGGGTCACCAAACATCCTAGGATCTGAGTCACAGAGGAAGTGCCTGGAAGGGTGGACTCCTGGGTTCCTGGGGCAAGCGATGCTTCTTCCAAAAGTTAAAAAGTGTTAGTTGCTCAGTTGTGTCTGACTCTTTGTGACCCCATGGACTGTAGCCCTCTAGGTTCCTCTGTCCATGGAATTCTCCAGGCAAGAATACTGGAGTGGGCTGCCATGCCCTTCTCCAGGGGATCTTCCTGGCGCAGGGATCAAACCCAGGTGTCCTGCATTGCAGGTGGATTCTTTACCATCTGAACCACCAGGGAAGCCCCCACTTCTTCCTAGGGGTATGTGTTATCTTGGGTAGAGCCTGGCCTGATGCTGCTGAGGTTTAGAATGTGGTTTTTAACCTTGAATGTTCCCCCTTAAGAGTCAAAGATGCTGTCTTCCTGGCATCTCTGGGGTTAATCCCCTGGAATAGTCTTATTGAGGGTGAAGAAATGCAAGTAAGACTCTCAGGGAAAGGGACTATAATGTCTTTTGTTCCCTCCTTCCCCTTGCCCTCTTGACTTAGAGATCACTCCGGCAACAGCTCTATTTAAGGTGGGCTAGGGCTGAGTTTTCCAGTTAATGGTAAACTAGAAGCAATTTTCCAGTAGACTTCCAGTTCACCAATTTCCTGGGTCCCTTTCTTCAGTACCCAAATGACAATACTAGTTTCTGGGACCCTGAAGTCTATGCATAATAAACATGGCCTTTACCTTGGGTCTTAGTCTGTTCAAGCTGCTGTAACAAAAATACCTTAGACTGCATGACTTAAACAACAGAAATGTGTCTTTTACAGTTCTGAAGTCTGGCAAGTCCAAGATCAACCTGGCAGATTTGATGTCCAGCAATGGCTCACTTCCTATTCACAGATGGCAAAAACTTCTTGCTGTGTCCTCACATGGTAGAAGGGGTGAGGCAGCTCCCAGGGGTCTCTTTCGTAAGCCTCCTAATCTCCTTCCCGAAGACTCCACTCTCATAACCTTTCAAGAAAAATGCCATCTCTCAAAGGTCCTAATACCAACACCCTGAGGGTTAGAATTTCAACACAAGAAGTTTTGGAGAGCGTAAATATTTATTCTGTGTATTTGATGTTGCCATCTGGAAATAGGAAGCCAGTGGTTTAGTCTGCAATAAGCCAGAACCTGAATAAGCCAGCTTACCAGTAAATCTGGATCATCACCTTCTCAGGTGGCTTGGTGGTAAAGAATCTGCCTGCCAATGCAAGAGATTCAGGAGACACCAGTTCGATCCCTGGGTCAGGAAGACCCCCTGGAGAAGGGAATGGCAACCCACTCCAGTATTCTTGCCTGGGAAATTCTATGGATAGAGGAGCCTGGTGGGCTACAGTCCATGGGATTGCAAAGAGTTGGACACAACTGAGCAACTGAGCATACACACACATCTGGAAACAGGAAAACAGTGGTTTAGTCTGGAATAAGCCAAGACCTGAATAAGTCAGGTTAGCAGTTAACCAAGATCATAAGTAGTATGTATTAAATGAAAAAATAGGGCCCAGCCAAGGCCAGGATGTCATGCAGTCCTCACGCTTGTCTCCACCAACCACAGAATGTGTTTATATTAATTTGATCAACTCCTGGTCCTTGTTGTTCATTTCTGTCTGCCTCTCCTTCTTTGGAAGGGCCCACACTGGTATTTAACACAATGGTAAACTCAGGAAGAGCTGCAGGAAGTTTTGTATGCTCAGGAAAATGCCATGTGAACACGGACGTTTAATTAATAACTGTTTGCCTTTGGTGGTGGTGATGACAGATTCCTTCCTGGTAGGATATACAGTTCCTGATATAGCAAGCATTATAGTTTTGCAGTTAATTGTGTGCTTAAATACATGTATACCCAATATATCGTATACAGTATTGATATGATATTTATGCGTGTGTATATATACATGCAGGGGTTTCTAGGTGGCTCAGTGGTAAAGAAGCTGCCTGCCAATGTAAGAGCCACAGGAGCCGCAGGTTCAGTCCCTGGTCTGGGAAGATCCCCTGGAGGAGGAAATGGCAACCCACTCCAATATTCTTGCCTGGAGAATTTCATGGACAGAGGCGCCTGGCCGGCTACAGTCCATGGCATTGCAAAACGGACCTGACATGACTTCAGTGACTGAGCATGCACGCACAAATACACACATACATGTATATACACATATATACACACACAGACACAGGCACGCATACCTTGTGCCTTTGGTTTTGTGGTTTGATTGTTGTAGATTATATTTGAAACTTTCCGTGCCTTGAAAGCAGCAGATCCCTTGACCTGACATTCTGTTTTGGCAGTGCCAAGGTGCTGATGAGATGTCTGAAGGGCTGTGTGGAGTCTGAGGGCTCCTTTCACACCTGCCCAGCCATCTCAGCAACAGAACTCACCCTCTGGAAAAGCTACCTCCCACACCTGTCTCTGATGCTGGAATTCCTTCTACTCGGAGAAAAATCATCTATTTCAGTTCCATTTAATATTCAAATACCCTAGTGGAGGCAACCAACACTCACAAGTTAAAACTTGCCGGAAGGCAGTTTTTACATCTAGAATGAGAAGTGTGTAGCCACTTAGCTGGGAGTGGACGCATCACTGGAAAAAGGAATTGAGAAGAAATCAACACAACCCTGCAAAACAATTATGCTCCAATTAAAAATAAAAATTAAAAAAAGAGGAATTGAGAGTCTGAGAGTCAGAACTCATTATTTCACGCTTTTTCTTTCAACTTCATCTTGCTTCCCCGTCTCATCTTTGAAGAAGCTTCCAGTTCCTGATAGGCTAGTGTTCGATGTGAGCCATGGATTATCTGTCTACATGCTTTATCTGTGCTTTCAGTGTAAATTTTCGACCATCATTTATTCAAGACCTGGCAATAATTAACTCCCCATAAGGAAACCACATGATTTTCTTAGTGAAATGACATCAGAACACAATTTCCTGGAGACATCGAGAACTGTAAGCAGCTGTAATCACGTTTAGCCATTGCACGTCAGCCAGTGCCAAAGTCCTCTTTAATTACACACTGTGTCTGACCTCTCCAGGCACTGCTAGGCTCAAGCAATCTGAGTGAGGTGGGCTTTCAGGGGACGTGGGTGAGCCTTGCCTGGGAGTCATGTCGACACAAAATTATCCTGCGTGTTTAACCAAAAACTTCCCTGGAGTTGGAGGTAGCCTGACTGTCCAAGTATCAAACAGTTTTTTGAGCTGTGCTGTGCATATTCACTCAGTTGTGTCCAACTCTGCAACCCCATGGCCTGTAGCCTGCCAGGCTCTGCTGTCCATGGAGATTCTCCACGCAAGAATACTGGAGTGGGTTGCCATGCCCTCCTCCAGGGGATCTTCCCAACCCAAAGATTGAACCCAGGTCTCCTGCATTGCAGGTGGATTCTTTGCTATCTGAGCCACCAGGGAAGCCCAAGAATACTGGAGTGAGCAGCCCAACCCTTCTTCAGGAGATCTTCCCAACCTGGGAGTCAAACCAGGATCTCTTGCATTGTGGGCAGATTCTTTAGCAGCTGAACTACCAAGGAAGCACTTTTTTGAGCACCTATTTGCTATTGGAACTCAAGAAAAAAAAATTTTTTAAGCAAAAAAAAAAAAATAATAATAATAATACTGTTTCAGTCTTGAAAAAATGTGCTTGACACAGACGCCTTTCTGTTCTGAAAAGACAGCTACTCTCTCCTCAAGCCTTCAAATGCTAAAGTTCATTCTTATTTGAAGTAAAATTATCTGAAAGCAAATAAGCAGAGTTAGCTTCAGTTCAATTCAACTCAGCTGCTCAGTCGTGTCGACTCTTTGTAACCCCCATGTACTGGAGCACGCCAGGCTTCCCTATCCATCATCAACTCCCGGAGTTCACCCAAACCCATGTCCATTGAGTCGGTGATGTCATCCAACCATTTCATCCTCTGTCGTCCCCTTCTTGTCCTGCCTTCAATCTTTCCCAGCATCAGGGTCTTTTCAAATGAGTCAGCTCTTTGCCTCAGGTGGCCAAAGTATTTCAGCTTCAACATCAGTCCTTCCAATGAATACTCAGGACGGATCTCCTTCAGGATGAGTTAGCTTAGAGAGAACCATTAGGAAAAAATAGTTTTTCAGCTCTGTAACATTTTAGCAATACTGCCCTCTTCAGGATAAAACTAGAATTTCAGCTCAGCAGTTTATGTTAATGTATTTCCCAACACTGGTTAGTTTGAAGAGAACTTGAAGGTCTAGGGATCTTTATCTATAGAAATCACTAAAACTGAGATTTTTATCCATTTTATTTTACTTTACTATTTTATTTCATTTCACTCATTTTTATTATTTCAATTTTTTTTTTTTGCCACACTGCACGGCATGTGGGATCTTAGTCCTTTGGACAGGGTTGGACCCATGCCACCTGCAGTGGAAGTGTAGAGACTAACAGCTAGGGAAGTCCCTAGATGTCAACTTTAAAATGTGCAGGGGGCACATAACAGCTCACAACTATTTTATGGGACTTAGGAAGGAAGCTTGAGGATCCCTGTGTTAGTCCCTCAGTCATGTCCGACTCTTTTTGACCCCACGGAGTGTAGCCCGCCAGGGTCCTCTGTCCATGGAATTCCCAAGGCCAGAATACTGAAGTGGGTAGCCATTCCCTTCTCCAGGGGATCTTCCCCACCCAGGGATCCAACCCTGGTCTCTTGCTTTGTATGCAGAGTCTTTACCATCCGAGCCACCAGGGAAGATCCTGAAGATCCCTCAGTTCAGTTCAGTTGCTCGGTCATGTCTGACTCTTTGTGACCCCATGGACTGCAGCACGCCAGGCTCCCCTCCATCTTGGAGCAGCTCTGGGAGTTGGCGATGGATGGGGAGGCCTGGTGTGCTGCAGTCCATGGGGTCAACGACTGAGGGACTAACACAGGGATCCTCAAGCTTCCTTCCTACGTCCCCTAAAATAGTTGTGAGCAATTATGCGCCCCCTGCACATTATAAGGTTGACATCTAGGGACTTCCCTGTTGGTCCAGCCATTTAGCCTATACGTTTCCACTGCAGGGGGCATGGGTTCCAACCCTGGCCAGGAAACTAAGATCCCATGCAGGGTGGCAAAAATTTAAAATATATATATTTTGAAATAATAAAAATGAATGAAATGAAATAAAACAATAAAGTAAAATAAAATGGATAAAAAAAATGCCCCCTGAATCTCCTCATGGGCAAAGTCAGCCCCCACTGTCAAGCCAGTGGACAAATTAAAATTGCATTCTGACAAGGAAAAAAAAAAGTTGACTCAATCATTTTCCATTCAAGAAACTGTTTTGTGATGGCGACCATGGCACTCTTGTCTTGGATACCGAGGCAGGTGAGCGGCTGGGGCAGGGCAGGCTGGTGGCTGCTCTGCCCGGCTAGGATTTCCTTCCAGAAAGCTCCTTCTGCTTTTCTCTCATGGGACTTTCCTCTCTCGGATCTGAAGTTTCCTTTTGCTGGGTTATTTGGTGCATGCTTTCACACACTGGGACCATGTATGTGGTAAGACATGTGGGATGGTCGGCGGTGTCTTTCTTTTGTTAAGTGGGAGGAGGGTGACGAGGAGACGTAAACAAGAGTGAGGGCACAGGCTGAGCTCCCACAGCTACTTCTGGGGCAGTACAACAGAGATGTTGAGGATGTGGGAAATAGTTTCCGCGGCCTGGCCCAAGGGGTAACGTCCTTCAGTGTGCAGACAGTTGACCTAATTCCCCTGAGGAGCACAGTCACTGGAGAGCCACACTCTGACCACAGCCAGGCTCTAAGAAGTCGCTCGTATTCAAGGGCTCCTCTTCTCCCTCCACTCTTGCTCTGGCCTTTACAGGCAATGGCTTTCCTTCGGGGACACCTGGAGGGCAGGCTTGTGACGTGCCTCTGTCATTGTTTAAAAGCTGTTGCTGTTGTTCAGTTGCTCAGTCGTGTCTGACTCTTTGTGACCCCATGGACTGCAGCACACCAGGCTTCCCTGTCCATCACCATTTCTCAGAGCTTGCCCAAACTCATGTCCTTCAAGTCGGTGATGCCATCCAACCATCTCATCCTCTGTCATCCCCTTCTCCTCCTGCCTTCAATCTCTCCCAACATCAGGGTTTTTTCCAATGAGTCAGTTCTTCACATTGGTGGCCAAAGTGTTGGAGCTTCAGATGCAGCATCAGGTCTTCCAATGAATATTCAGGACTGATTTCCTTTAGGATGGACTGGTGGGATCTCCTTGCAGTCCAAAGGACTCTCAAGAGTCTTCTCCAACACCACAGTTCAAAATCATCAATTCTTTGGTGTTCAGCCTTCTTCACAAGCCAACTCTCATTATCCGCACGTGACTATGGCTTTTCATAGCTTTGACTAGATAGACCTTTGTTGGCAGACTAATGTCTTTGTTTAAAGATTATGTTTCTAGAAAGAAACTCTTTCTTCTCTGTCTCTCTTGAAAATTTGATGATAACTTTTGGTCTCTAGCTACTTAGCAAAAATTAATGCCACTGTCCAGCACCTCTCTGCACATATGTATGGGACAAGAGCCTAGGCTGGACATAGATGATGGAGCCAGAGGGCCTGGGTGAACGTGAGATTGTGAGGATAATCTACTCTCTGCCTCAGGGAACTTGAACACCAGACTAAGCCATTCCAGGCCCGGCACCACCTGACCCCAGCCTACCTTTCTAGGCTCAGCTACTTCTGTCCTCTGCATCCTACTGATAAGACCGAAATGTGCTTCCTCACACACCCTATACCGTCCCCTGTTAGAATCTAGCTTGCCTGGATCCTCGTCTTGTCATCAAAAGCCACTTTCAAGGCTAAAATACTGTTTTCTGATTATTCTCTGGTACAATCCTCTCTCCTTCCTCCTTTTTAAAAAAAAATTATTTATGTATTTTAATATTTATTTATTTTTTATCTTATTTGGCTGCACCACTCCAGTATTCTGGCCTGGAGAAGTCCATGGACAGAGGAGCCTGGCAGGTTATGGTCCATTGGTGTTGCAAAGAGTCAGACTTAACTGAGCAACTTTCTTTTTTTTTTTTTAAGGTCCTTGTTGGGACATACAAGATCTATTTCTCTGACCAGGGATTGAGCCTAGAGCCCCTGCACTGGGAGCACGAAGTCTTAGCCACTGGACCACCAGGGCAGTCCCTCTCCTTCCTCTTAATACTATGATATTCTGTGCTTTTTTAGAACATGCTTTGTATTTTGCCTTGTGCTATAATTAATTAACTACATGTCTCACGGTCCTTTGAGAAGAGAGAGACAAATTCATCTTTCTATTTCCCAGATGTCTAGCTCAATATCTGGTATTGAGCATGGGCTCTGAAAGTATTTCCGGTCCCAGGGCCATCCCACACCACTGCTATGTGAGTTTATAAAATACACCTTCCACGTAAATGCCCAATTCTGTTTTCTCAGATCCAAGCAAGCACTTCTTCTCATCACACATTTCAAGGATGACATAAGTTCTGAAATTTGGTAGTTTCTTCTGGAATTCCAGCCAAAGGCATCTGTGAGGTAAAGTAGTTGTGAGTGTGATCAGGGATTTTGTCAGGGATGATGATGACACCCTCTAAGTGACATTTGTGAGGCCCTGCCTGGTGCTTCTAGGTCAGTAGATCTGAGTTGAGCGATGGAAGGCTGTGCCTCAAGGAAAAACCAGGAAGCTCAGTCTGATTCATCTTCTTTTTTTCCTCTCCTGTAAGAGATACTTGGAAGAAAAGCAATGACAAACCTAGACAGCGTATTAAAAAGCAGAGACATTACTTTGCCTACAAAGGTCTGTATAGTCAAAGCTATTGTTTTTCTAGTAGTCATGTATGGATGTGAGAGTTGGACAACAAAAATGGCTGAGCACCAAAGAATTGATGCATTCAAACTGTGGTGCTGGAGAAGACTTTTGAGAATCCTTGGACTGCAAGAAGATCAAACCAGTCAATCCTAAAGGAAATCAAACCTGAATATTCATTGGAAGAACTGATGCTGAAGCTGAAGTTCCAACACTTTGGCCACCTGATGTGAAGAGCTGACTCATTTGAAAAGGCCTTGATGCTGGGAAAAGTTTAAGGCAGAAGGAGAAGGGGGCAAGAGGATGAGATGGCTGGATGGCATCACTGACCCACCGGACATGAGTTAGAGCAAACTCTGGGAGATGGTGAAGGACAGGGAAGCCTGGTGTGCTGCAATCCAGGGGGTTGCAAAGATTTGGACACGACTAAGTGACTGAAAGCAAGGAGATACTCTGCTCAAAACTCAGACTCATTTATTGATGTAGATTTTGAAACATGCTAAGTACTGCAAGGAGATCCAACCAGTCCATTCTGAAGGAGATCAGCCCTGGGATTTCTTCGGAAGGAATGATGCTAAAGCTGAAACTCCAGTACTTTGGCCACCTCATGCGAAAAGTTGGCTCATTGGAAAAGACTCTGATGCTGGTAGGGATTGAGGGCAGGAGGAGAAGGGGACAACAGAGGATGAGATGGCTGGATGGCATCACTGACTCGAAGGACGTGAGTCTGAGTGAACTCCGGGAGTTGATGATGGACAGGGAGGCCTGGTGTGCTGCGATTCATGGGGTCGCAAAGAGTCGGACACAACTGAGTGACTGATCTGATCTGATCTGAAGTACTCAAAAATGGATGTTTTCTGGGAATGCTTCTAAATTTTATCAAAGTCACAGACATAATAAAATAAATAAAATAAAATAAATAAGTTAATTAAATGAAATAAATAAAATCAAACTTCAGGGTAATTCCCTAAGCATATTCTAACTCCCAACTAAATGTGTGAATTAGATTTAAATGATGGTCATGTACCATCACTTAATGGAGTTTGGATACATGGAAGATAGAAGAAGCAATAAAAATTTCTACCTAAATCATATGTAAATTGGCAGGGACCAAGTTCATTTAAATATTCATAAATCCTCAGATAAAAAGAGTAGCTGGAATGGTTCCACCGTGTGATGGTTTTCCAAAATAAATCAACCCAAACAAACCAAAAATTGAGAAAATGGAGGCTGTGTAAATTGTCTTACACATGATGCGTAAAGCACAATGCCTATGGAAAAGTGTGGTTTTATTTGACCCCGTGAGGATTAAAAATCTTAGCTATCAAGTAAGAAAGCAAACTGTTGAATGGAAACATGCGCCAAGGCATATGGTACAGCACGATAGTTTCTTCTTCTCGTCCCAGCTCTGCCACTAAGCTGCTGAGTGACCTTGTCTAAAGATCTGCCCATTTTTATACTTAGAAAACTGAACATTGGCCAATGAGTGCAGACAGAAACATTTTGGATGGCTGATTAGTCTTACTAAACAATCACCAAGGAGGAAACGGTGGGCTTCCCAGGTGGCGCTAGCAGTGGAGAATCCTCCTACCTACGCAGGAGACACAAGAGCCAAGGGTTGGGTCCCTGGGCTGGGAAGATCCCCTGGAGGAGGAAATGGTAACCCACTGCAGCATTCTTGCCAGGAAGATTCCAAGGACAGAGGAACCTGGTGGGCTGCAGTCCATGGAGCTGCAAAGAATTGGACACGGCTGAGCACGCTCACACAGGAGGAAAGAAAGAGGTGGAGGGGAGGAACCGGGAGACTGGAACTGGTACATATACACTATCAATAGAAAATACACGGCTGTTGGGAACATAGTGTATAGCACAGAGAACTCTTCTTAAGGCACTGTGGCGTCCCTAATGGGTTGTTGTTAGTGGCTAAGTCATATCTGACTCTATTGAGACCTCATGGACTGTATGTAGCCTGTCAGGCTCCTCTGTCCATGGGATTTCCTAGCAAAAATACTAGAGTGGGTTGCCATTTCCTTCTCCAGGGGATCTTCCTGATTCAGGAATCAAACCTGTGTCTCCTGCATTGGCAGGCGGATTGTTTACTGCTAAGCCACCTGGGAAGCCCATCCTAAGTAGAAGGGAAACCCCAAAGGGAGGGGATATATGTACATGTATGGCTGATTCATTTTGCTGTGCAGCAGGTGCTAACACAGCATTGTAAAGCAATTATACTACAATAAAGCTTAATTATTTTTTAAAAAGTCAGCCACTTTTCTGATGCTAAATTTGAGAGAATTCATCTACCAGCTCTCTCATCCAACCTCCCCTTCTTGCTGAACACCTACTATAAGCAATGCATGCCAGGCACTTAAGTATTGGGCAGCCAGGGTGTTCCCATGGAAACCAGTTCTAATCCGAGAGAGTTTTCCAATCAGGCTATAAACTGGGGTTACTGAGGGCAGCCTTCATCCTGCCAAGAAACAGAACCAGCCTTTCATAGGAGCAAGAAGCTCGCGGTTTACCGGGTGTTTATTCAAGATCCTGAATAAAGGCTCTTTGTGGTGTTCCCCGGATGACCTCTTGCTGACCTTTCTCTTATATTCTAAACACCATTCTCATGTCAAGCTTATTGAGAGTTTTCCTTCTTAATGTAAGAGTAGGGTTGTCAGATTCAACAGATGAAAATACAGGATATCTGGTTACATTTTAATTTCGGATAAACAACAAAAAAATTTTAAATATACAATATTTGGGATATACTTACCCACAAAAAACTATTCCTTATTTTTCTGAAGGTGAATATAATGAGGTCTCTTGTTGGCAACCCTTTATGGGGATTCAACCGACCTCATTTTCATAACCACTGGAACGTTTTTTTCTTCTGTTTCTCTCTCATAGCAGGAAACAAGGCTACATAACCTGGACTACTTTACTTATCTAAAAAGAACATGCGCTCTCCCTCCATCAGAAGTTATCAAAAACACATGATCCACTTCTCATTGGTGACAATCCTGACGTGTGTGTATTCTCTTCTCTCATAACTCCTCTAATGATTGCCTTTCTCTCTTTACCCCACTTCCATCTCTGTCCCCACTTGTCTCACTTTCTTAAAAAAAAAATAAAAAAATCCTTTATTTCAGCCATGGGATGTGAAGGACACTGGTTCTCAAACCCTTTATCTGTGTGAGCTATGGAATCCCATGAGGTCTGAATCCAGTAATAGAACAGCCACTTGGTACTGACCCTGTAGCTAAGTGGCACTTGTATGAAGTAAAGGTGGCCCTCACATTAATTTTTTGTTTTTTAATATGACACAATAATGCTATCAGTTTGCTTTGTTTTAATATGAAATGTTCATATAATTTTTTTTTCTTCCAAACATTCTGTGATTACATATTTGATTTCTCATTGATCCAAGATTTAGGAGAGAGAGTTTCAGTTTCCAAGCAGCTGCATTTTTGTATTGTTTTGTGTTTTTGTAGCTTATACTCTGGCGGTTTATTGTTGGTGTTATGTAATATCTGCTCTGGGGTCAGTTGGCCTGCAGCATCTGAGGTCCCTGACCAGGGATCGAACCCATACTCCCTGCTATAGAAGCTCAGAGTCATAACCACTGAACAGCCTGGGAAGTCCTAGCCCTCACCTTTTAAGCATTTGGAGAAGGCAATTTATTTTCCTTTTCTTTACTTAACATAATTATCTGGGGCATGGTTTTGGAATCAGAGATAACCGAAGTCTTCATGGCTGGCTTCTGCCCTCAGTGTTGTCAAGCATTCCTGTCCACAGGAAGGCTGCGTGCAGTCCCTCCCCAAGAGTTCGGCCAATGGCCAGCCTCTGTCTGCAGCAGAGTCCGTGTTAGAACCTGCTGACAGGCTCTGGGTTAGCTGGCCTAACACGAGCTGGGGTCACACTCTGCGAGGCAACAGGGAGCTAATCACAGGAAACAGAACCAGCAGAACGGGCCACCGATTAGCTGCGTGGGGAGACGCAACAGGAAGGTAAATGACAGGAGAGTGTTTGTACCATCAGAAACAAGCGTGTATCAGTGAGGTGGATAAGCGTACTTAGACTTCTTAAATGAAATAAGTTATTTATAACTTGGCCGCACACGATGTTCAAAAACAACCACGAGTAAACAACAATCAGGAAGTGATCAGGGGTACACGCTGGGGCAGAAGACGTGAAGGATGAAGGATGAAGGACGCAGAATTCCCCCCTGCCCGCCCCCTCAGGGGAGTACTAGAAGCAAGCTAGGTAGAAAGAACAATTCAGAAGCACTTAGGAACAGGATATCAGTCACACAGATCTCCCCGGATTGATTCATGACTCCGACACAGGGAGAGGGGACGCCGTCACAGGATCAAGTCTCAGTGACCAACTCCAACATTCAAGGTCCACATAGCCCAGCACCAACCTCACGTCCCATCCTGTCCCCCACATTTCTCTTACTTGCCGAGGAGCAGGGTCAGCCAGGAGGTCACAGGGCATTGAATCTGTCTTTACTGGGGCTTCTGTTAACCCGGATCACTTATTGTATCCTCCACCCAGCCAGACAGCGTGGTCTTCTTGTGTTCTCAGACCACTCCTGGTGCTTTTTCCTCCCATGCCTCTAGCAGGAAAGCCCTCTCCTTTCCAGCTGTTTATACATAGCCCCTCCCTCATCCACTCCATCTTGTCTGCCTCATCCAAGCCTTTATTCTTATTAGCTTGAGTCTAAGTGTGGCAGGTGGGTGAGTATGTGTGGGCCTCCCCCACTGAGCCTCAGACACCCAAAGGAAGAAGATGCTTCTTTACCTATTTTTATACCTCCAACTGCTGGAGAATACAGACTCTGGGACAGAGTAGGTCCTTAGTAAATGTTTGTTGAACTAGATAAGTGGATGGATGGGTAGATGAATGGGTAGATGGATGGATGGATGAATGGGTGGGTGGATGATGGATAAGTTGATGGATGGATCGGAGGGTAGGTGGATGGGATGAATCTGTGGATAGTGGCTGAGTGGCAGCAATGCACACTGACCAGGAAATCACCCCCAAGTTTTCCCTGGGCTAGGGAAGCCGCAGAGAAGGGAAAGGGCATGCACAGAAGGCAGAGATGAGAGTTTTCACCGTAGCTTCTCCATCACTGGCCGTGTAACCTTGGGTGAGTCACTGCACCTCTCCAGCCCCGGGTACCATTCACTTACAATCGGTGACAAGAACACATGTCTGTCGGATGTTAGGGAGTTGTCCCAGATGGTGTCTGTTGAAGGCTTTTTCAGCTGTTTATCAGCCATTATTCTTTACACAGCACCTCCTGAGACAAGCCACAATGAGGAGGATTTCTATCACAGAGCTTCTGGCGTGGTATGTGGACCTGAGGAAGCAGCCTCAGGACGTTTTACTGAGTGATGGTCCACAGAGCCTGACATTTTCCGGCAATCCTTGATACTAGAATACTAATAATACTTGTTAGAACTTTTTAACCTCTATGCCAGCAATACCTCAAAACACAACCTATGAAATTTTTGCCCAGCTTTTACTATTTCTCCTGGACTGAACATGTTGAGCACAGTCTGGCTTGTTCCTGTCCATCTTGGAAGGCAGAGCCTTCATTTATGAGAAGTTTCCCCTTTACAGATGAGAAGAATGTGTCCTGACAGTGTGAATGTGCTGCTCAATCTGTTCTCCTTACACAAGGGGGAAGATTAAATAATCAACTTGGTTTAACACCAAGAACCAACATATCAAGTCCTGGTGAACACAGTTTTCCAGAGCAGCAAAGAGTATAATAAAAATTCCAGTGATGCCTGCAACGCTGGTCATTGGTGTGATGAGGAATGGTGCAAATCATTTCCCCACGGAGCTCTAGGTCTAAGCCTGAAAGGTTCCCCCACCACCCCACTGTAGACTTTCTCCCTACCCCCATCTCTCTTCCCCCAAACTCTCTCTTCTACCTCTCTTCAGGAGGTAGCCAGATGTGGTTCTTAGTCTGTGTGGATGGCTGGGGGTGCGTGCTGTGTGCTCAGCCACTCAGTCATGTCTGACTTTTTGTGACCCTATGGACTGTAGCCCCTCCTGTCTCCTCCATTCACTGCATTTTCCCAGCAAGAATACTGGAGAGGGTTGCCATTTCCTCCTCCAGGGTATCTTCCTGACCCAGGGATCGAACCTGGGTCTCCTGCGTTATCCTGCAGTGCAGGCGGATTCTTTACCCCTGAGCCATCGGGGAAACTGAGGGGTGAGAAAGGAAGGAAAAGGGCAACCTGGGGCTTAATGGCAACTTTGCTTGGATCCCCAGAATTCAGAGAGAACCCTCTCTCAGCAGGATATTTTGGTGGCTGAATTTTGCTTCTAGGCAACACCTTTTCCCCCGCCCCAAGCACCATACCCCCTCCTGTGTATCTTTGACGCTCCCATTTTGACCTCTCAGTCACCTCACTCTGGGCCCTAATGAAGGTGTTAGGGGATGTTTCCACATTCGCCTCTACCAGTGAGTGTGTGCACACGCCTGTGCAGGTGACGTGTCCGTGGGTCTGTGAGCTTTGTCTTGGCTACTGGTTGACAGGTTGCCTGGATCTCATGTCTGCTGGGCAGCTCCTCAAGTCTGGGACCCTCACATTGCCTAGACATGGCCTGAAAGAAAATCTTTGGCAAATTGTGTTTGGGGACACAGTATATTCCATCCTCCATAGACTTAGGGGGGTTAGTGATAAGGGCTACGTGAAAAGACACGCTATGCTTTCTTCACTTACCACCTGCTGGAATCTTCCTGTGGTAAACCTGGCAGAGAAGCACCATAACTTCTGTATTTTTCACACGAAGACTCTGAGAAGCAGAAAGCTCAAAGATGAATTCAAGTCCTTGTCTCCGGCTTCTCTGTTCTTCTTCTTTTTTTTTTTTGGCCTGGAGGCCTCCCATGGCTATCATTTAATTTCTTTTATTTCTATTCTGCTGACAGTGAAAGTCACTCAGTCATGTCTGACTCTTTGCAACCCCATGGACTGTACAGTCTGTGGAATTCTCCAGACCAGAATACAGGAGTGGGTAGTCGTTACCTTCTCCCAACCCAGGGATCAAACCCAATCCTCCCGAACCCAGGCGGATTCTTTACCAGCTGAACTACCAGGGTAGCCAAGCTGAAAGTAATCAAACCAATACATGCTCTTTGTTTAACAAATATTTCAAACCTCCAGAAGAATATGAAGTGATTTCTGCAACCCCAACAGCCTCCCTCTCTGAACTACTTCTCTGAGGTAACCCCTCAGTGAACAGTTTGGGGCTCAACCCCAATGTTCATCACAGTGATTCATTTCTTGAAGTTTTCTGTCTCTTACCAAGGTTCTGCCTCAGGCCTGCCTTTCCTTCACTTGGTCATTTCCTCACAGCTTTCTGCTGTGTGTCGTGGCAGCTGGCGTCACGCTGGTGTTCCGTGACTCAACCTACCCTCTTGTGGTTTCTTGTTTACTTTAGGAAAGATCCTTTTCCTTCTTTAAAATAATTTAAAAAATTTTTTGTTGGCTGTGCTTGACCTCTGTTGCTGTGCAGGCTTTTCTCTAGTTTCAGGGAGCGGAGGCTACTTTGTAATTGTGGTGCGCGGGTTTCTCATCGCGATGGCTGCTCTTGCTGCTGAACACGGGCTCTGGAGCAGAAGCTTAGTTGCTCCGCGTCATGTGGGATCTTCTCCAGTGAGGGATCAAATCAGCGTCTCCTGCCTCCGCAGGCAGATTCTTTACCACTGAACCACCAGGGAAGGCCCTGAAGTCTTTATTGAACTTGTTACAATGTTGCTTCTATTTTATGCTCTGTTTTTTTGTTCATGAGGCATGTGGGAATCTTAGTTCCCTGACCAGGGATTGAATCCTCAACCCTTATGTTGGAAGGACCACTGAACCACCGAACCACTGGACCACCGGGGAAGTCCCGTTTTTTCCTTTTTAATCATAATGCTTTTGCTTAACGAGTGGGTACAGAGGTGGGTAGGAGGGTAGCCAGAGTGGAAAGGAACATCACCTTGTGGGAATAAATGGACAGGTTTTCCCACAGAGAATGATTTCCTCAGGTTGTGAGGCTCAGGAGTCCTGTGGTGAGATTCTGTGGCAGCGCAAATCATTCTTTCAAACAAGGTTTAGCTTTCTGACTTTCAGGGAAGGATTTATCAGGTAGCTAAGTGTTCTGATTAATTAATGCTGGGATTCCATATAAATGTGAATTGTCACATTTCTCACTGAGTCCCTTTCACAGACAGATATGGCTAATGTTGTTCAGTCACTCAGTAGTGTCCAGCTCTTTGCAACCCCATGGACTGCAGCACACCAGGCTTCCCTGTCCTTCACCATATCCTGGAGCTTGCTCAAACTCATGTCCATCAAGTCAGTGATGCCATCCAACCCTCTCTTCCTCTGTTGCACCCTTGTCCTCCTGCCCTCAGTCTTTCCCAGCATCAGGGTCTTTTCTAATAAGTGGGCTGTTTGCATCAGGTGGCCAAAATGTTGAAGCTTCAGCTTCAGCATCAGTCCTTCCAATGAATATTCAGGTTTGATTTCTTTTAGGATTGACTGCTTTGATCTCCTTGCAGCCCAACAGACTCTCAAGAGTCTTCTCCAACACCACAATTCGAAAGCATCAATTCTTTGGCACTCAGCTTTCTTTATGATCCAACTCTTACATCCATATGTGACTACTGGAAGATCCATAGCTTTGATTATATGGACTTTGGTGGCAAAGTGATGTCCCTGCTTTTTAATACGCTGTCTAGGTTTGTCATAGCTTCTCTTCCATGGGTAATAGCTGACGAAAATAAGGTGGAGTTGGAATTATTGGCTGGCTGTGACTTCATCTAAAACTGTCTCTCAGAGTAAGGGGGAACTCTTTTTGTGCTAATGCCTTGTCACCATTCAGGTACCACAAACGGTGACCAACCATCAAGGCTGGCTGATGATACAGATTGAAATGGGAACACAAGGTGCTGATAAGGAATCTTAGATAGAGAGGGGGAAAAAAATGTCACCAACATTCTGATCTCTGTAGATACAAAGGAACATGCACTCACGGAGTTTCCTAGTATATCAGATTCTGACTTCACTCTTATTGCACACTGATGTTTATTTTTCTTTTCCACGCAAGGTAAGGTGTATGGTGATGAAAGGAGGACTCAGACAGAGGGTGACAGGAGCAGTTGCACGGCCCCCACCACCCCCACCACCCCAGAAAGGTTGAGGGCAAGGTGGGAAGAGGCAAACTCGGTGGCCACACACCCTGGGCTGCCTGCCATTGATGGCGTAGTTGAACTTAAGCACAAAATCTAACCTCAGGAGCCACTGGGATGTCAGTGGACATGGGGCCCATGTCACAGGAAGGCTGAGGGACCTCAAAAAGATGTGCCTGCAAATTGCTTAGCACAACACACATAATAACTTCTTAACAAACACCCGCTTACAGTTGACCATGACTTTGTCCCGTCTGATGCTTGTCTTTTATTTCCTTTTGACACTTTTCTCCCAGAACCTGAAGGGGGTGGTAGAGTGTTGAGGTCAGCTAATCCCTTCCTGCCATTTCTCAGGACCAGTGAAAATGGTTTTCATTGCTCTTCAAATCAGAAAAAACAAAACAAAACACATCTTAATGAACACATGTAACAGTGAATCTAGATTGTTTATATTAACCTTTACACTAGCGTGATAAATATATATATATATATATATATATATATATTTTTTTTTTTTTTAATGGAGGAAGGAGCCACAAAGGTGAAGTGCCTTGAGCCCATGAAAGTCATAACTCAGTCCTACAGGTTCTAGAACTCACACAGGCTGACAGTTTGGGATGCTTGGCAAAGACCAGAAGGGCTGAGTCAACAAAATATCCCTTTAGGGGTATGTAGGAGACATGCTTCATCCGCTATGGAAAAGTACAAATCTCCTGGAGAAAACCCTTATTGCCCAGATTCGCAGAGCAAACAGTTTGTTCCCTGAATAGGTGGAGTGTGAGGGGAGATTTTGTGCTGAGAGCTGGGGGGTGTGGTAACAATGCTGGGCTCAGTGTGGGGCACAAGGGGCAACGGGTGTGAGCATTTTTATTTTTCATATTATCTATTTATTTATTGGCTGGACTGTGTGGCATGTGGCATCTTAGTTCCCCGACCAGGGATCTAATCAGCAGCCCCTGAATTGGAAGCTCAGAGTCTTAACCACTGGACCACCAGGGAAGCCCTGAGCGGGCATTATTCAAACAGCTGAAGCTTGCATCTTAAATTCTATATGGGTGCTTGCTGACTCCAGCCATTTTCGCAGGAAATTTCTTTATAATGCACCACATTCCCTAGCTATCTCTGTGCCTTTTTTCACTTTTATCCATGGTATACATACACACATATTACGTCCAGTAGTACTAAGAGATTAAGACAAAAAACAGCGGCTCTCTACTTCACGTTTCTGTCTTTCTGTCTCTCCATTTCTGCTCCTTGAAGGCCATCACCTTCAACCCTTCCAAGCCCCTTCTATTTTTCTGCTATTGAACTGAACATTTTTAAGGAATATACATATACAGCTCTTTCCTGACTTGTCAGTTTCTGATGGTAGCTATTGTTCTGTTGCAGACGATAAGGATTTAGCTGCCGGGCATCCCTACCTTATTTCTCCTCCTCCCTCCAGCTGTCAATTAGGTTATATCATAAGCTTTTTGTTTTGTTTTTAACTATGAGGTGACTCAGTGGATAAAGAATTCACCTGCACTGCAGGAGACACAGGAGACATGGGTTCAATCCCTGGGTCAGGAAGATCTCCTGGAGGAGGGCATGGCAACTCACTCCAGTATTTTGCCTGGAGAATCCCCTGGACAGAGGAGCCGGGAGGGCTGTGGTCCATGGGGTCACAGAGAGTCAAACACGAATGATGCAACTGCGCACACACATATTTAGAATGTTCTTTATTAGTGCTGTGTAAACGGCCTGTGCTGAGCCAACCGTTGCATTTCATCTTATACATATTTAGATTGTCCAGAGTTAATCTTTGTCTCCCTTTTATTATTTGGTTATCTTTTCGTGCCACTCTTTAATTCTTCCTAAAGCGGCCAAGTAATCTGTAGAGCATGATCAAAGCCACCAGGGAATGTATCTGTTCCTTTTATTCCTCCAGAGCCCCACTGGGAGTGGGGTGGTCTCACCCTGTCAGCATCAGGGTGCCCCTCCTGACTGCTGTCCTCTCTGGGATGCTAGTCTTCTGTATCCACGGCCTTGCCCTTTCTTCCTGTATTCACTCTTTTCCTTTCTTTTCACATTTACTCTTTTGATTGGTAGCTTCTTGAGAAAGCACACGTGAGACACAAAACTTCTCATCATTGTGCATTTGAAAATGCCTCAATTCCACGTATCAATTTATAGACTGAGTTCCTAGAATTTTGAAACACCTAGTGTATCCTAGCTTCTCGTATTGTTCAGAAGTCCAAAGTCATTCTGATTCTTAGAAATTATATTTGGTTGGAGGCTTTTAGGGTGTTTTCTTAATACCAGGGTTCTTGAAATTTCATGATGCTGTGCTGTGGGGGTCCTTTTTAACTTATCGTGTTGGATATTTAGTGGGCTCCTTTCAGCCCAGAGTCTTATTTCCTTCAGCCTGGTTAAAAGTTCTTATGCTCTTTCCTTAAAATTTCCTTGCTCTGTTTTCTCAGTTCTCTCTTTCTCCCATGTCTTATTAGTCAGATATTGTACCACCAGATACCAAATTTTCTTACCGCTTCTTAAATATCTCTTTGTTTTATTATGCAACTTTCTGTGTCATCATATTAAGTTGATCTAAAGTGAAAGTAAAAGTCGCTCAGTCGACTGTCTGACTCTTTGAGACCCTGTGGACTATACAGTCCATGAAATTCTCCAGGCCAGAATCCTGGAGTGGGTAGCCTTTTCCTTCTCCGGGGGACCTTCCCAACCCAGGGATCAAACTCAGGTCTCCCACATTGCAGGCAGATTCTTTACCAGCTGAGCCACAAGGGAAGGCCAAGTTGATCTAGTTCAGTTCGGTTCAGTTCAGTTCAGTCGTTCAGTTGTGTCCGACTCTGCGACCCCATGAATCACAGCACACCAGGCCTCCCTGTCCATTACCAACTCCCAGAGTTCACCCAGACTCACGTCCATCGAGTCAGTGATGCCATCCAGCCATCTCATCCTCTGTCGTCCCCTTCTCCTCCTGCCCCCAATCCCTCCCAGCATCAGAGTCTTTTCCAATGAGTCAACTCTTCTCATGAGGTGGCCAAAGTACTGGAGTTTCAGCTTTAGTATCATTCCTTCCAAAGAAATCCCAGGGCTGATCTCCTTCAGAATGGACTTGTTGGATCTCCTTGCAGTCCAAGGGACTCTCAAGAGTCTTCTCCAACACCACAGTTTAAAAGCACCAATTCTTCCGTACTCAGCCTTCTTCACAGTCCAACTCTCACATCCATACATGACCACTGGAAAAACCATAGCCTTGACTAGACGAACCTTTGTTGGCAAAGTAATGTCTCTGCTTTTCAATATGCTATCTAGGTTGGTCATAACTTTCTTTCCAAGGAGTAAGTGTCTTTTAATTTCATGGCTGCAGTCACCATCTGCAGTGATTTTGGAGCCCCAAAAAATAAAGTCTGACACTGTTTCCACTGTTTCCCCATCTATTTCCCATGAAGTGATGGGACCAGATGCCATGATCTTCGTTTTCTGAATGTTGAGCTTTGAGCCAACTTTTTCACTCTCCTCTTTCACTTTCATCAAGAGGCTTTTTAGTTCCTCTTCACTTTCTGCCATAAGGGTGGTGTCATCTGCATATCTGAGGTTACTGATATTTCTCCCGGCAATCTTGATTCCAGCTTGTGCTTCTTCCAGCCCAGCGTTTCTCATAATGTACTCTGCATATAAGTTAAATAAGCAGGGTGACAACATACAGCCTTGATGTACTCCTTTTCCTATTTGGAACCAGTCTGTTGTTCCATGTCCAGTTCTAACTGTTGCTTCCTGACGTGCATGCAAATTTCTCAAGAGACAGATCAGGTGGTCTGGTATTCCCATCTGTTCTACACAAATAAAAGTCTCTGGATCTCCACAATCTTTTAGCATCTTCTAAAACTAGGTGGGCACTTCTTGTCTATCATTGTTTCCTCTTGGGTTCTCCTGATCCTCATGGATTTATAATTTTTAAATTCCTTGACGATCACTTTGGGGGGATTCTCAGAACAAAGACTGGGGGAGCATGCTGATGGAGGTAGGGGCAGAATGGAGGTTTCAGGACTGTGGGCACCTGGTGGTTTAGTTTCTATCTTGCTGGTCTCTTTATTCTTTAGGACCTGGACATACTGCTGGGTTCAGTCACTACCTTCCCCTCATCCTAATGACATCCTCAGTTTATAGAGGGAGAGGACACAAAGGAAGATTGTTAGACTGGGGTCTTACAAAGTCAGCTCAGACTCCACTTCTGTTCTTCAGTAGCAGAGTCAGCTTAGACCAGGCGGTGAAGCTGCTGCCATGTCTTCCTCTGTGAAATGGCTCTCCCATCCTGACTGTATCTATGACAGGTGGTTATATGAACATCAGATCAAGAGATAACACGTGTATACAGAGAACAAAAGAGTGGTTCCCAGAGGGGAGAGTTGTGGGAGGAGGGGCAAAATCGGGGAAGGAGATTAAGTGGTACAAACTTCTAAGTATCAAGTAAACAAGTTTCAGAGATATAATATACAGTGTAGGGAACATAGTATTTTATTTTATTTTTTTTTATTTTGGTAAAGTTATTTTATTTATGTATTTATTTTTGGCTGTGCTGGGTCTTGGTTGCTACATGGCTTTTCTCCAGTTTTGGGGCGCATGGGCTGCTATCTAGTTGGGGTGCATGAGCTTCTCATTGTGGTGGCATCTCTAGGGCATCCGGGGTCTCAGTATTGTGGCATGTGGGCCTCTAGAGCACAGGCTCAGTAATTCTGGCCCACATGCTTAGTTAATTCACAGCATGTGGATCTTCCCAGATCAGAGATCGAACCCTTATCTCCTACATTGGCAGGTGGGTTCTTTATCAATGAGCCACCGGGGAAGCCCTAGCCAATATTTTATAACTTGGTATGGAGTACACTCTATAAAAATAAAGAATTACTATATTCTACACATAAAACTAATATTGTAAGTCAACTGTATTTTTTTTCTTAAAATTTAAAAATTGTAGTTGATTTTCAATGTTGTGTTAGTTTCAAGTGTCCAGCAAGGTGATTCGGTTATCCATATACATTGGGTTGGCCAAAATGTTCATTTGACTTTTTCCATAACATCTTATATATATGATATACATTGATATTGATGATGTGCATGTGTGTGTGTGTGTGTGTATATATATATATATATATATATATATCAGTGATACTTGAATAATAAAAATGAGAGTGATATCATGTATGAGTGTTGTTACACTGTAAGATACTATGAGCAGGTTAATTATACTTGACAATGAATGGCAGACCTGACAGCTAGTTGCTCAGGAGAATCTCTTGTTTGGAGGGTTTTTTATTTCCTGGCTTGTCCCATGATTCCCTCTGAATACTTGCTACAGACAATGGCTAGATCACTGGGAGCTTTGAACTTGGAAACTCAGTTGCCCTTTGTGGGCGAAACAAGGATGAATCAACATGAAAAGGACTGACTCCCCGCCAAGAGAAACAAATGAGCAGTTGGGGAGATTCTAGAAAGCCTCAACCCACTTTCAAGCAAGGTGGCCAGGTGCCAAAATGTAGTCACTAGGTGCTTGGATGGAGAAGGAAATGGAAATCCACTCCAGTGTTCTTGCCTGGAGAATCCCAGGGACGGGGGAGCCTGGTGGGCTGCCGTCTATGGGATCGCACAGAGTCGGACACGACTGAAGTGACTTAGCAGCAGCAGCAGCAGCAGCAGGTGCTTGGAAGGTGGGTGTAATCAAGAAAGAGAGAACAGGCTTATACCTTGTCCAAAGAAATAATCTGACACCCCAAAGGCAGATCTGCAGAGTAAAGGGAGGTCAGGGAGCTAGGGCTAATCAGTGTCTTCAACACCCTCAATGAAGATGCCCATGGACACACACCCATTGGGTTTGCTTGGCAGCTGTATTTTCTTAGCAGACATGGCTGTATCCACATAAGCCTCTTGCTGCCAATAGTGCAATTTTCCTTGTCCTAATTTTGTGTTGATTAAAGAGCTCTTCACTGATCATGTGCTATGTGATGGACATTCTTTTAGGTGCTTGGGATACACTGATAAGAAAGAAAGGCAAATATGCCTGCCCTCTTGGACCTTACTTAACAGGAAGAATAATTTTAAGTGATTAGTCACTGTGTTAGGGGTTGGACTGGGACATACAGTTAGGGGATATGGTTCCCAATTAAATCTTCCCACAGGGAGAGAACAGTTGATGAACTAATCCAGATACCTAGTCATTCCTGAACACTAAATACGAATTACCTGCCCTCTGGTCTCTTGTGAGTTTTGTTAGCTTGAGATGGTCCCAAAATTGAGCTTCCAGACACAAAGAATGTATGAGGAGAGCCTGGAAAGGCTGACCCCATCCTGTTGATTTTCCTTAGCTACTCGATGCCTGGATGTCCTGTGATTTCTCTTTCATGTCCCTTTCTCTCTTTAACCACACCAGACATGTTTCTTATGTCATCCATCATCGCACTGCCTCTTGCAGGGCATATGGAGGAAAAGATAGTAAGTTTTCTCCTATTTGGTCCTAGCTACTTCTTGAGATCTATTTTGTACCAGCTATGGTGCCCATCAGATGAACGGGCAGTTGCTCTCCACAGGCACTCCAAGTCTGCAGTGACAGGGTGGGTCGCAGAAAGCTCTCTTGATGGACAGAGTTGAATTCTGGTCCTGGATCTGTGGCTGACTTGGGAGAGTGACCTCTGTTTCCTGGACGTTTGTGATTGCTTCTGTGTCAGAGAAGGCTGACCCCTGACTTTCTGTGTCGAAGGTATGTGTGGGATCCTCTGGAGAGTAACAGCGAGGGAAAACAGGATGTTGTTTGGAAGACAAGGGGAGAGGAGGAGTGGTGCGGGGCATTTCTCTTTTTGTATTTTTCCACCACCAGACACTTGGCTTTTTTCTCAGCTGCACTGAGAAGTCACTGAGCTGACAGTCAGTCTCAGACGCCTCCTCTTTTCCCCAGTAGATGCTGGACTCGGGGTTGGATAAACTGGGTGATGGATAAAGTGAGCAAAGGAGTTAGATCCCTGAATACAGCCCTGGGGAGGAGGAGGGGCACCAGGAAAAACCTACGAGGGGTTCCTGCCCTTCCTGAGCTGGGCTTCACTCTCAGAAAACAGATGGAGAAGGAAACAGCTTCTTCCCAATCCATGGTTTCCCTCCACTCCTTTCCCGCACTCCTCAAACGCCACTTTCTCAAAGGAGGTGCAGAGAGGAGGGTCCTTTTTCTTGACTTGTAGCCACCCAACAATTATACCTCTTCTGGCCCTGATCCTCTCAAAACAAGCAAACTCACATGTAGACACACAAACTGCACACCACAAACATATTTTGCACACACTACACACACACTACACATGATACACACACACACAACACACATTATGCACACACACTACACATATTACACACTATACACACTAAACACACAATGCACCACCAACACACACCACAAACATTACACACACACACTGCCTTTAGCCGGAATTTTCACAAAACGTTGTTTCCCTCATTATAACTATTTACTATGACCCTGCCTCATGGCAGAAAGTGAAGAGGAACTAAAGAGCCTCTTGATGAAGGTGAAAGAGGAGAGTGAAAAAACTGGCTTAAAACTCAACATTCAAAAAACTAAGATCATGGCACCTGGCCCCATCACTTCATGGCAAATAGATGGGGGGAAAAAATGGAAACAGTGACAGACTTTATTTTCTTGGGCTCCAAAATCACTGTGGATGGTGACTGCAGCCATGAGATTAAGACACTTGCTCCTTGGAAGAAAAGCTATGACAAACCTAGACAGCATATTAAAAAGCAGAGACATCACTTTGCCAACAAAGGTCCATCTAGTTAGTTATGGTTTTTCCAGTAATCATGTATGGATGTGAGAGTTGGATCATAAAGAAGGCTGAGTGGCAAAGAATTAATGCTTTCAAATTGTGGTGTTGGAGAAGATTCTTGAGAGTTATTTTGTCTGCAAGGAGATCAAACCAGTCAATCCTAAAGGAAATCAAACCTGACTATTCATTGGAAGGACTGATGCTGAAGCTGAAGCTCCAACACTTTGGCTACTTGATGCGAAGAACTGACTCATTGGAAAAGACCCTGATGCTGGGAAAGATTGAAAGCAGGAGGAGAAGGAGGCAACAGAGGATGCGATGGTTGGATGGCACCATCGACACAATGGACATGAGTTTGAGTAAACTCCGAGAGCTGGTGAAGGATAGGGAAGCCTGGCATGCTACAGTCCATGGGGTCACAAAGAGTCAGACAAGATTGAGTGACTGAATAACAAGACCCTGCCAGGTTCCAGGCCTGTTCTCAATTCTGGGGACCCTTGGTGAACAGAATAAAATGAGACTGGCTTCATGGATCTTGCTTTCTGTGGGAGAAAGACGATGAGCATGTAAACACATAAATGCACAATGAAGCATCCAGTTGTGAGAAATGCTTTGAGATGAAGTAGAGCAAGGTTGGGGAGCAGGGACCAGGGATGGCAGGATGGGGGTGGGGGTGGGGAGAGGATGGCCAAAGGGATGAGGGAAGTTTTTCCCCCTCCTCAGGGGATCCATGTGCAGGGCTCCTGAGGAGTGAATCCTCCCAATTCCCAAACCTTACCTCTTTAAATGTCCCCAATTTTTATTCTGACTAGCTTTGACCAAAATTATTTTACAAGCTTTGTACACCTCTGCTTTATAACACAGAAACCTGGCATAATCACATCTTTCTTTTGGGAACACCTGGTAATGCTCTGGGCTAGTCTCTAGGTTGTTGCTGTTGTTCAGTCACTAAGTCATTTCCAACTCCGTGTGTCCCTGTGGACTGCAGAATTCCAGGCTTCCCTGTCCTTCACTATCTCCCAGAGTTTGCTCAAACTCATGTCAGTAGTCAATAATGCCATCCAACCATCTCATTCTCTGTTACCCCCTTCTCCTCCTGCCCTCAATCTTTCCCAGCATGAGGGTCTTTTCCAATGAGTCAACCCTTTGCATCAGGTGGCCAAAGTACTGGAGCTTCAGCTTCCGCATCAGTCCTTCCGATGAACACTTAGGTTGGCAGTTCTCAAAGTCTGTCCTGGGACCAGCAGCCTCAGAAACCCCAGAACGCATTAGGAAGGCCCATTCTCAGCTCCCTGAGACCTGCTGAATCTGAAATCCTAGGGGTGGGGTCCGGGAAACTTTTTTTTGACCCTCCCCACCTTTTGAACTGTGGTGCTAGAGAAGACTCTTGAGAGTCCCTTGGACTGCAAGGAGATCCAACCAGTCCATCCTAAAGGAAATCAGTCCTGAATATTCATTAGAAGGACTGATGCTGAAGCTGAAACTCCAACACTTTGGCCACCTGATGTGAAGAACCAACTCATTGGAAAAGACCCTGATGCTGAGAACAATTGAAGGCAGGAGGAGAAGGGGACAACAGAGGATGAGATGGTTGGATGGCATCACCGACTCAATGGATATGAATTTGAGCAAATTCTGGGATATGGTGAAGGACAGCGAAGCCTGGTGTGCTGCGGCCCATGGGGTCACGAAGAGTCAGACACAACTGAGCGACTGAA
Source organism: Bos taurus (assembly GCF_002263795.3). Lineage (NCBI taxonomy): Eukaryota > Metazoa > Chordata > Mammalia > Artiodactyla > Bovidae > Bos > Bos taurus. Next base: position 18,373,284 of record NC_037339.1, read on the forward strand.
CAACAAGAACTCCCCTAGGTGATTGTGAAGTTCACTCAAGTTTGAGAGGGGCTGCTATGAGGATGCTCTTGGGGCATGGCGGGGTGGGGAGGGGTGGAACTGCATTCTGCCCCACACCCAGTGACTGCTTTGCCCTTTGCAAGAGGAGCTCTTCCCGCCTTTCTGCAGCTTCTGTCTCCCACTGAGGGCTTTTATCCCTCATGGCTGTCAGCAGAACATTTCTGCCTAATTTGTATCCCTTCTAATTTGCTGCTTCAGTCTGCTCTGTGTTGACAAACCAGATCACTGGCCATAACTCCATTATGCAGAAAGTAGGCATAAATTCCAGGGCTGCTGGAGCCTCTTGTTAATAATTTGCTGTCTTGCTCTCCAGACATCTGGCAGAGTGGAGAGAACACAGATTCTGGAGTCAAACAAATCTAGATTTCAGTGCGGGCTCCCACTCCCATGGGGATTCTCTCAGCTGCTGTGTATGTCTATTGCAATTATGCTCCCTCAAAATGAGACAACCACAGGATGAGTTCAGGGACCCACTGTGAGACAGACCTGAGCTAAAATATCATTGATCACCTGACCTCCATACACCCTGACTCTAACTGGTGAGCCACAGTGAGGTGCTGGGTCTCCCGGAATTAGTGTTAACTGAGAGCTAGGGTCCACCAGTCCTGGGTGTTCATTGGAAGGACTGATGCTGAGGCTGAAACTCCAGTACTTTGGCCACCTCATGCGAAGAGTTGACTCATTGGAAAAGACTCTGATGCTGGGAGGGATTGGGGGCAGGAGGAGAAGGGGACAACAGAGGATGAGATGGCTGGATGGCATCACCGACTCGATGCACATGAGTTTGGGTGAACTCCGGGAGTTGGTGATGGACAGGGAGGCCTGGTGTGCTGCGATTCATGGGGTCGCAAAGAGTCAGACATTACTGAGTGACTGAACTGAACTGAACTGAGTGTCCAGTGGCCCCTGAATGTCTGGTTATTTTCTTTTCCCCAGTTCACAGTCACCCAGTAAAAGGCCAAAGATCCCTTCGGAGACAGCTGGGATAAAAAGGAACAGTATACATTTTTAGCAGTGTAGCAATGTGCAATGCAGGAGACTTGGGTTTATCCCCTGGGTCAGAAAGATTCCCTAGAGAAGGAAATGGTAATCCACTCGAGTATTTTTGCCTGGGAAATTCCATAGACAGAGAAGTCTGGTGGACTGTAGTCCATAGTGTTGAAAAGAGTGAGACATGACTTAGCAACTAAACAAACCAACAAAAAGGTCCCTCCTCAAGGGGGCCTGGCCTCCCCATTACTGGCTGTGTGATCTTGACAGGCTTACAACAAGAATTGTTTGGCACCAATGATGTGCACAGCAAAGCTGTTTCCTTTCTCCTGGGCTGGGAGATATGGAGGAGGGATTAACCTATGTGATTTATTTATTTATTTTTGCATGTCATCAGTTTCTGAAATTTTTCTCAGCCTTCATATTTTTGTAATAGGCAACTTAAAAATATTTTTGAGAAATAGTCACATTCTGAGCATTCACCCGTCTAGAGTGCATGGCTTAATGACTTTTAGTATATTCACAAAATTGTGCATCCATCATGATAAAAATCAATTTCAGAATTTTTTCATTAATAATTTTTCAAAAAAATAAACTTCACATCCCTTAGCCATCACTACCCCCCACCCTTGCCCCATGTCCTCCAGTCCTAGGCAACCACCTCTAGTCTCTTTTCTACTTCTGTAGGTCTGTCTATTCTGGGCATTTCATGCAAGTGGAATCACATGACATGTGGCCCTTTGTTTTCTTTCACTCAGGATGCTGTTGAAGTTCATCCATATCGCATGTGTTAGTATTAGTACATTAACGTGTATTAGTGCTCAGTTTCGCAGTGGTGTCTGACTCTTTGTGGCCCATTAGATGGTAGCCTGCCAGGCTCCTCTGTCCATGGGGTTTTTCAAGCAAGAATACTGGAGTGGTTGTCATTTCCTTCGCCAGAGGATCTTCCCTACCCAGGGATTAAACCTGCATCTCCTGTGTCTCCTGCATTGCAGACAGATTCTTTGCTGGCTGAGCCATCAACATGTATTAGTACTTCTTTTTATTTCCAAGTAATATTCCATTATATGGATAGATCACATTTTATTGGTTGATTCATCAGATGGTAAATTTGGGTTGTTCTTCCTTTGGGGCCTTTAAGAATCATGCTACTATGAACATTTGCATGCAAATTTTTGCGTGGATGTGTGTTGCTATGGACTGAATGTTGGTGTACCCCAAAATTCAGTGGTTGAAATTCTAACTCCCAATGTGATAGTATTAGAATGTGGGGCCTTTGGGAGGTAATTATGCCATAGGATGGGGCCTCATTAAAGGAATTAGTGCCCTTATAAGAAGAGACTGTAGCGCGTGCTCTCTCTCTCTCTGCTATGTGAGACCACAGTAAGAAAATACCATCTATAAATCAGAAAAAGAACATTTGCCAGAACCCAACCATGCTGGTACCCTGACCTCAGACTTCCAGCCTCCAGAACTGTGAGAAATATATTTGTTTGCTGTCTAGATCACCCAGGCTATGGGATTTTGTTGTAAAAGCCCAAATGGACCAAAGTATGTTTTTATTTGCCTTGAGTTTATATCTAGAGATGGAGTTGCTAAATCATATGACATAGAACTCTATTTTTGAACATTTGAAGAGTTGTCAGACTATTTCCCAAAGTAGCTACACCATTTTCTGTTCCCAACAGTGTATGAGGATTCTAATTTCTTCATATACTTGCCAGCACTTGCATTACCTGACTTTTTGATTCTGGCCATCCTAGTGCGTATGAAGTGGTATCTCCTTCTGGTTTTGATTTGCAGTTCTCTGATGGCCAATGATGTTGAGCACGTTTGCATGTGTTTCTTGGCTATTTGCATATCTTCTTTGCAGAAATGTCTATTCAGGTCCCTTTCCTATTTTAAAATGGTCTTGTCTCTTCGTCTTACTGAGTTGTAAGAGTTCTTTATATAGCATATGTTCAAGTCTCTTATCAGATGTATGACTTGCAAATATTTTCTCCCATCCTGTAGGTTGTCTTTTTGCTTCCTTTATGGTGTTCTTTGGTGCACACAATTTTTATTTTGGTGCTGTTATTTTTCTAAGTCAGTTTTTCCTAATGTCACTTGTGTTTTTGGTGTCATATTTAACAAACCATTGCCTAATCCAGGGTCACAAAGGTTAACCACTATATTTTCCTCTAAGAGTTTTATACTCTTCAGTCTTGCGTTAGTCTTACATTGATCCTTTGAGTTAGCTTTGTTAGTGAAGGAGTGAAGGTCCAGCTCCACTCCTTTGCATGTGGCTTTCCATTTGTCCCCAGCACCATTTGTTGAAAAGACTATTCTTTCCCCTTTTAACTGTCTTAGTGTCCTTGTCAAAAATCAGTTAACCGACCCCTTTTGTGTTAATGTTTTACCCACAACAATTTTGCTAGTGAAGATATTGTTATGAGAAAAAACAAACAGATGAACAAAGCAGCAATGCTGAGTATCTCTGGATGGCAGAGAACAGCTTCCACGCCATGTAAAATGCTTCTAACCTTCTGTTTTAGTGACCACTGCCCAATTTGTTGGGCAGTTTGCCACTTGGCATTATGTGTTAAAAATTTTTTTATTCTCTTTCAAAGCAAAAGAACAGAGACCCCTAAGAAGTATGCTAGCTCTAGATGGCTAGAGAGACTTAATATTTGCCTCAGTCAACCAGTTTTATTTATTCTAAGACTTTTGACCAACCTCAAAGAGTCCACTAAAATTCTAGTTGTAAAACAAAAGTCCGTTGAAGACGTTGCTGCTTTTCTTGAAGAATCAAGGCATCTGTTTCAAGGCTGCGATTTAAGAAGTTGCTTATTCCCAGAATTGCCTTCTCCAGGCAAGAACACTAGAGCAGGGTGCTTTTCCCTCCCCCAGAGGATCTTTCCTAACCAGGGATTGAACCCATGTCTCCTGCCTCTCCTTCATTCGCAGGGGTGTTCTTTACCACCCAACCACCCGGGAAGCCCAGTATTGACAGCAGTGCTCACCTGTGGCCTGCAGGTCAGCTCCAGTGATAGGAGAGTTTTCTTCAGTCTGGTCTCAGATTTCACGTCATTTCCAGTCGCTTCTCATTGGGCACATAGTACATTCAAAGCTCTGTATGTGTATTGTGGGGACAAGGAGATGTAAAGATGAACAGAAAAAGGAGACATTCTCACTGTAATGGAGTGTCCGATGTAATTTAGCAGGACATTGGCAGAACTGAAATGTTAAAGGAAACAATGCACTATTTGAGAAATTACAGACTTTTATTAGACAATAGTTCCTGTGTTCGGGGGTCCTCTTTAGACTCCCGGGGCCCAGCATCAGGTTCAGTGAGTCACTAGAAACGCTTACAATAATCAGCAAAGCTGTTATAATCGTGGTTGGGACTTGTTACGGTGAAAGGATCTAGGCTAAAATCGACAACAGAGAAAGGGTCATAGGATGAATCCTTGGAGAGACCAGGCATACGCTTCCAGTTGTCCATTCCCAGTGGGGTCACGTGGACATTGAATTCTCTAGGCATCGAAGTGTGGCAGTGGACATGAAGTATCGCCAAAAAGGGAAGCTCACCTGAGTTTGGGGTCCAGGGTTGTTATTGGGGTTCTATCACAGAGGCACGGCTGACCGCTTGTGTGGTTGACCTAATTGCAGAGACCAAGCTAATGCCATGTCGCCCAAGGGTTCCCTAAGTCAAGTTGTTTGCATAAACTATCTGGCATGGCTGAAGACCCGAGGTGTGTGTGTGCTGCATGCGTGCTAAGTCTCCTCAGTCATGTCCAACCCTTTGTGACCCTACAGATTGTAGCTTGCCAGGCTCCTCCGTCCATGAGATTTTCCAGGCAAGAATACGGGAGTGGGTCACCATGCCCTCCTCCAGAGGACCTTCCCAACACACGGATGTAGCCTGGATCTCTTAATTCTCCTGCATTGGCAGTCTGGTTCTTTAGCGCCACCTTGGAAGTGAAATGTCTCTGAAATGTGCAGGGTTTGGACAATCTAGAATTGCTGAAATAATCCTTTACTGCACAGTCCCCAACATTTTTGGCTCCAAGGACAGTTTCCACGGAAAACAATTTTTCCACAGGTGGAAGGGGGTGGTTTGGGGATGACTCAAATGTGTTACATTTATTGTGCACTTTATTTCTATTATTATTACATCAGCTCCACCTCAGGTCATCAGGCATTAGATCCCAGAGGTTGGGGACCCCTGCTTTATTGCAGAGCATCCAAATGAATTTTTGTTGTTAAAGAAATCAGACACAACAGATAGTTCTAAAGCACTCCTTCCCATGTCAGGAGCATCTTTACAAATTCAGTAAGACTTTATTTGGAAATAAGGTCTTTTCCCTCCTGGTTCAGTGTTTGCCAGGGCCTCTGTTGTCGTGTGAACCCAGATTCTTTCTCAGAACAATTTCAGCACCTTATAGGAAGAGAGATTCTGCCAAACATACTTAACATTAGAATAACCCCCCACATACTTCTCAAGAAATTCTCAGAAGGACTTGACTCAGATTATATTCCACTTGAATCCAGCTAAGCAATGGGACTTTGCCAACAAAGGTCGGTCTAGTGAAGGCTATGGTTTTTCCAATGATCATGTATGGATGTGAGAGTTGGACTGTGAAGAAAGCTGAGCACCAAAGAATTGATGGTTTTGAACTGTGGTGTTGGAGAAGACTCTTGAGAGTCCCTTGGACTGCAAGGAGATCCAACCAGTCCATTCTAAAGGAGATCAGTCCTGGGTGTTCTTTGGAAGGAATGATGCTAAAGCTGAAACTCCAGTACTTTGGCCACCTCATGTGAAGAGTTGACTCATTGGAAAAGACTCTGATGCTGGGAGGGATTGGGGGCAAGAGGAGAAGGGGACGACAGAGGATGAGATGGCTGGATGGCATCACCGACTCGATGGATGTGAGTTTGAGTGAACTCCAGGAGTTGGTGATGGACAGGGAGGCCTGGCGTGCTGCGATTCATGGGGTCGCAAAGAGTCAGACAGGACTGAGCAACTGAACTGAACTGAACTGAAGTAATGGGAAAAGCAGAAAGGAAAACTTTTTTCCTAGAAAATGAAGACAATCCAGAAAAGGAACTTGTCTTCAAGTGTAGCTGTAAGTCTAGAGTGGTTTATGCAAGTTCCTCTTGAATCACTGAAGAAGCCTATGTGACTCAGAATTGCTAAATTTATATAGAATTGGTTTTGAGTCTTGGCTTTGCCACTTCTTCATGACTATAATGGGTTGACTTGTGTCCTCCCTGAAAAGATATGTCCAAGTCCTAACCCCTGATTTCTGTGAATATGAGCTTATTCAAAAATGAGGTCTTTCCCCTGCTTGTTCAGGGGTAAACAATCCACCTGCCAAAGCAGGAGAGACACAGGAGACGCAGGTTCGATCTTTGGGTCGGGAAGATCCCCTGGAGAAGGAAATGGCAACCGACTCCAGTATTCTTGCCTGGAGACTCCCATGGACAGAGGAGCCTGGCGGGCTACAGTCTATGGGGTCACAAAGAGTCAGACACAACCGAGCAACTGAACATGAGTATGAGTACATGCAAATGTCAGTAAATTAAGGATCTAGAGGTGAAACCATCCCGACTCAAAGAGGGATTCGAATCCAAAGTCTGGTGTCCCGAGAGAAAGGCTAGGGAGACTTAACAGATGCAGAGACACACAGAGGGGAAGGCCTTGTGGAGAGGGAGGTAGAGACTGGAGCGATGCACCTACAAGTCAAGCAATGCTTAGGATGCTCTTGCCTCTGGAAGCTGGGAGGGAGGCAAGGAAGGGTTCCTTCCTGGATGCTGCAAGAAAGAACATGCTGATGCCTTGATTTAGGACTTCTGGAAGTCCTGCGATCTGGGTGGAGATACATTTCTTTCTTTCTTTTTTAATTGGAAGATAATTGCTTTACAATATTGTGTCAGTTTCTGCTATACAACATGAATCAGCCAATAAGTATACATATGTTCCCTCCTTCTTGAGCCTCCTCCCATCTCCCCCATCCCATCCATCTAGGTCATCACAGAGGACTGAGCTGAGCTCCCTGTGCTATTCAGCAGCTTCCCACTAGCTATCTGTTTTATACACGGCAGTAGACTGATGCTGAAGCTCCAATGCTTTGACCACCTGATGAGAACAGCCGATTCAATGGAAAAGACCCTGACGCTGGGAAAGATTGAAAGCAGGAGGAGAAGGGGATGACAGAGGATTAAATGGTTGGATGGCATCACCAACTCAATGGACATGAACTTGGGCAAACTCCAGGAGATGGTGAGGGAGAGGGAGGCCTGGCATGCTACAGTCTGTGTGGTCCCGAAGAGTTAGACACAACTTGGCAACTGAACAATAGCAACAGCTGTATATAAGTCAATGCTACTCTCTCAATTCAGAGGATGCATCTCTGTTGTCTTCAACCACTAAGTTTGTGGCCATTTTCTATGGAGCACTAAAAAACTAATATAGCAAAATCATGCCTTTTTTCTCAATTTATGCAGTCCATTGTTTTCACCTATAAAACAGTAATACCCACCGCCTGAGAAGATGAAGTAAGATAATGTATACACATAAGAGAGAGATGTCTTACTAATCTGACATTTCTTTTTTCCTGTTCAAAAGCATTAGTTGCTCAGTCTTGTCTGACTCTTTGTGACTCTGTGCACTGTAGCCCCACCAGGCTCCTCTGTCCATGGGATTTTTCAGGCAAAAGTACTGGAGTAGGTAGCCATTCCCTTCTCCAGGGGATCTTCCCAACCCTGGGATTGATTGAACCCCAGGTCTCCTGCATTGCAGGCAGATTCTTCACCATCTGAGCCACCAGGGAAGCTCTAGAAGAATTTCAATGCTTCATCAAGGTACGGTACTGCTTCCAAGGGTTCCAGGGTATGGTTTTCTATTTTATTGACATGGTGACCATAAATGGAGGACAACTTCAGAGAGACAGTCTATGACATCTCACATGATTTCAGTGCAAAACGCTAAGAAAAGACAAGAATGAATCAGAACAAGTGAGGTACCTAAGCTCTCCTTCAAGAGACACACATCTCCTTCCACTAAGACAGTTATTGTTGGATGACTTCATTGCCTTCTGGAAAGGTCAGTCCCAGGACCTGGGGGTCCCACGGTGGGAGCCTCTGTCAAGCAGCCCTCACTGTGTCAGTGCATGGCGTTGGACACAACCACTGTCTCTTTCCTCTGCGTCCTCTATGTTGCTGCCATGCGTTGACACAAAATGCCAGAGGGCACTGGGGAACAAGGACCAGGTCTTTCACAGTGAAAATTATTCCCTCAGTGGAGCAAGAAGGCCTGTTGCAGGGACTTCCCTGGTGGTCCAGTGGCTAAGACTCTGAGTTCCCACTACAGGGGGCCCAGGTTCAATCCCTGGACAGGGAACTAGATCCTACAAGCTACAACTAGACCTGGAACAACCAAATAAATAAATAATAAAGCATTTTTTGAAAAACAAAAACAAAAACAAAACAAAACAAACAAACAAACAAACAAAAACCTAAGGGGGAGAAGAGGAGGGAAAAAGACTTCTTTGCTGCAGGAACCCAGAATTTCCACACATTACAACTATGGTTCTGCCTTTCCATCATGTCAACATGCTATCATGTCTTCATTCTTGTCATCAGCTTGTCAGGCTGGCAAGTCTGGAAGAGCAGTCTCTGGTGTAAGTGCCAGGAGCCATCTGATGCCATGGTCCCACATAAATCTGTCCTTGTCACGAGAAGGACTCAAATTAAAGAGGCCCTCCACCCTCCTTCAGGATAATAAAATCTGGTGCTTCTAGGAAACAGGGGTTAGAAACTTAATTTATTAGAAATTATTCTGCACCAGGAACAGTGTTAGCTGAATGTACATATATTTTCTAATTTAAGGCTCATTTGATTAACTTGCAAAGATCCTGGTTTAAATTGGATCTGGGAGATATAGCTTAAAAATACATTGGCCAAAGAATTTAGTCTTTACAAGCCATTGGGAGGAGGATTATCTGCCCTAAAATGCCTTGTTATGGAATCAGTTTTGTCCCAATAGAATCATTCATTCATTTTTACCCTCTCATGCAGCACGTATTTACTAAGTTCTGTGTGTCAACTTGGAGAAGGCAATGGCACCCCACTCCAGTACTCTTGCCTGGAAAATCCCATGGACAGAGGAGCCTGGTAGGCTGCTGTCCATGGGGTCGCTAAGAGTCAGACATGACTGAGCGACTTCACTTTCATCATTAGAGAAGGAAATGACAACCCACTCCAGTGTTCTTGTCTGGAGAATCCCAGGGATAGGGGAGCCTGATGGGCTGCTGTCTATGGGGTCACACAGAGTCGGACACGACTGAAGTGACTTAGCAGTAGAGTAGCAGCAGTGTGTCAACTTTCATGGACAAAGCAGCCAGAAACCCCCATTCTGAGGCATCCACATTCTAGCTTGGGGAGAAGACATAATAGGTTGGTAAATTATATCATATGTGAAAGGATGCTGTGCAAGATGAAAAAATTAGAGTAGAACAACGAGTTTGGGGAGTATAGGGGTTGTTGTTGTTTAGTCGCTTAAAGTCATGTCCCACTCTTTGTGACCCCATGGACTGCAGCTTGCCAGGCTCCCCCGTCCATGAGATTTCCCAGGCAAGAATACTGGAGTGGATTGTCATTTCTTTCTCCAGGGCATCTTTCTGACTCTGGGATCAAACCCATATATCCTGCATTGGCAGACAGATTCTCTACTACTGAACTGCATGGGAAATAGATGGGGAAACAGTTGAAACAGTGTCAGACTTTATTTTTTGGGGCTCCAAAATCACTGCAGATGGTGACTGCAGCCATGAAATTAAAAGACACTTACTCCTTGGAAAGAAAGTTATGACCAACCTAGATAGCATATTCAAAAGCAGAGACATTACTTTGCCAACAAAGGTCCATCTAGTCAAGGCTATGGTTTTTCCTGTGGTCACATATGGATGTGAGAGTTGGACTGTGAAGAAGGCTGAGCACCGAAGAATTGATGCTTTTGAACTGTGGTGTTGGAGAAGACTCTTGAGAGTCCCTTGGACTGCAAGGAGATCCAACCAGTCCATTCTGAAGGAGATCAGCCCTGGGATTTCTTTGGAAGGAATGATGCTGAAGCTGAAACTCCAGTACTTTGGCCACCTCATGCGGAGAGTTGACTCATTGGAAAAGACTCTGATGCTGGGAGGGATTGGGGGCAGGAGGAGAAGGGGACAACAGAGAATGAGATGGCTGGATGGCATCACTGACTCGACGGACGTGAGTCTCAGTGAACTCTGGGAGTTGGTGATGGACAGGGAGGCCTGGCGTGCTGTGATTCATGGGGTCGCAAAGAGTCGGACACGACTGAGCGGCTGAACTGAACTGAACTGAATTGCCAGAGAAACCCACTATTTGACCAGGCAAAGATGTATATGTTTCTGGTAGGTCAAAGAGACTCTAGTGAAAATCACCAGATTTGAATCATGTTACTGATATCAGATATAAACCACTTAACCTGCAGGAAAGAGGAACCCCAGGAGCAAGAGGTAATGGGATAGATCTTTGGTGGGGATGGGGACAACGAAAAGGGAGAAGAGGGAACTACTATAATTTACAGGGTCACGTGATCGGGAATATTGTCTCATAAATAAAATATGATCTTGCTGGGAGACTCAAACCTGCTCTCAACCACAGTTGTAAAAATTGCATTTAACTTCACAAACCCCAAGAACCAAGCCAGGTTTACTCGGTACAAGTAGGATGAGGAAAAAAATATTTTTTTTGAGTGACTTTTTGGAATGACTTTTGAGAGAGAAATTTTGAAATGAACAGAAGTGAGTTTCAAATGCTGAAATGAGACTTCTTCAAAACAAGAATCCCTGAAGAATTATAAAATTTAGCCAAGATATCAATAAAGGATGAGCTGAAAGTGAAAGTTGCTCAGTCGTGTCTGACTCTTAGAGACCCCATGGACTATACAGTCCATGGAATTCTCTAGGCCAGAATACTGGAATGGGTAGCCTTTCGCTTCTCCAGGGAATCTTCCCAACCCAGGGATTGAACCCAGGTCTCCCACATTGCAGGTGGATTCTTTACCAGCTGAGCCACAAAGGAAGCCCGAAAGAATGAGCTATCCATTGGTAAAATTTGACAAGGCCAGCTGGGCAAAATTCCTAGAAAAAATAGGATCATCTTATGTTTTAGACACACGAGTTTAGACTCGTGGGTAAACTGGTTATATATAGAAACCAAAATGGATAAAACACTGGTCTTGAATAGTAATCTATCCAGATGTACCAAACACCCCCTCTCTTTTATCAACCTTGTCTTTGTGGTTGACCAACCAGTATAGAAATGCTAAGGACCCTTCTAGCCATTGGTGAAACAGGAAGAGTGCAAGAAAACATCCTTTAGAAGAATGACATGGCCAAAGGACATGACAAAAACTGGTTAGAATTAACTATATCCAAGATGGTGGAGGATTCAACTTTCAGTAGACCTTGAGCCTTAGTATACACTCATTGTAATATATTAGCAAATACTAAATAATACACTCATAAACATCATAACAGTTCTGAAAATGAAAACGTTAGTCGCTCAGTGGTGTCCAACTCTTTGCAACCCCCTGGATGGTAGCCCCTCAGGCTCTTCTGTCCATGGAATTCTTTAGGCAAGAATACTGGAGTGGGTTGCCATTCCCTTCTCCAGGCAGTCTTCCTGAGGCCGATCATAAAAGGCCAAAAAAGTAGGTGGTGGCCTAATTCTGGGAAATCGCACCCCTTCCCTGAAGTAGTTGGAATAATCTTCCCACTCATTAGCCTATGAAATTACCCACCCCATAAAAACTAATCATGCCATATTTCAGGGCCTCTCATCTTCTGAGATGGCCCACACTCTGTGGAGTGTGCTGCTGCTGCTGCTAAGTCGCTTCAGTCGTGTCCAACTCTGTGTGACCCCAGAGATGGCAGCCCAAGAGGCTGCCCCATCCCTGGGATTCTCCAGGCAAGAACACTGGAGTGGATTGCCATTTCCTTCTCCAATGCATTAAAGTGAAATGTGAAAGTGAAGTTGCCCAGTTGTGTCTGACTCTTCGAAACCCATGGACTGCAGCCCACCAGGCTCCTCTGTCCATGGGATTCTCCAGGCAAGAGTACTGGAGTGGGCTGCCATTGCCTTCTCCTCTGTGGAGTGTACTTCTTTCTAAATAAATCCACTTCTTACCTACCACTTTGTCTCTCACTGAATTCTTTCTGTGATGAGACATGAAGAACCTGAGCTTCATTAAGTCCTAAGACCAGGTATGTGATCTCTATGAAAGGACCATGGGTTCAAGTCCCAATCTACGTTGCATGATTTTACTGGGATGACAGAAAGAGAACAAACTTTTCCTAGACATTTCCAAAGAAGTGAAGAAACATCACCATCAGTGACCTTTGAGGATGTGTTCGCCTGCATCCGCCACTGGTAAATCACCCAGATCTGGACTAGTTGGTCAGTGAGCAGATGCCAAAGCTGACCTTGTGCTTGCTGTGTGACACAATCCCCCATGACCCCATGTTTGTGAGGTCGCCATCTTGTCCCAAGTCTATTATTTGGAAGGATAAATGGAAGGAATGAAAGAATGAATGAAGGAAGGAAGGAGTAGATTATATCCACAACAGTCAGAATATAGTTTAATTTGCCTTGTGCCTCTAATTTGAGTTGGGCAGTAGAAACAAGTAGTGACCTATTTCCTGGTTGTAATGATCAGTTGAGTTTAGTCACTCAGTCGTGTCCGACTCTTTGCAACCCCATGGACTGCAGCACGCCAGGCCTCCCTGTCTATCACCAACTCCCTGAGCTTGCTCAAACTCATGTCCATTGAGTCAGTGATGCCATCCATTGGTTACAGTTATATTTGCCATTATATCTATTGTCACAAAGAAAAGATCGGGGTCGTCGGTGTGGGGTGGTGGAGGGTGTGGGAAGGGGAGGGTACATGGTGAAATCCAGTCAGATCGGCAGCCCGAGTCCTTGAGGGAAAATGCCTGGGTTCAAGCTCTGACAATTCCATCCATTAGCTATATGAAGTTGGGGATTTTTGTTGTCTCTCTCTGTTTAAATTTCCTTATAAAAAGGTGATGTCTGCCTCATTGAGTTTTGTGAGGCTTAGAGAAATAATCCTATGTAAAACACATTATTAACACTGAATAGATGTTGGCTGTTGTCATAACAATGCTGATTACTACCATCTTAAAAAGCATACAGGCAAGGAGTAGGGGTAGAAGTGAGAGTGGAGGGAAAGGAAGGGCTGGCTGCTGTCACCAGTGAGTGAAACCCCAACACTGAGTCAAGTGAAGGCAAACCAGCAGCCAAAGTCAGACTGAGAAATCTAACTGTGTCCGCCATGAGAGGTCCTGGCATCGATGGAGGGTGAAGGCGGCTTCCAGCGCGGCCCGGGACTGGATGGTCAGGGTTGACTAGACGGGAAGGTGCCTGGTGAACATGTGCAGCTGCATTGTATTGGTTCCAAAGAACATAGAGCCACAGCCCAGGCCAAGAGGCCGTGGCCTGAAGCTCTGACACCTGCCCTGGAGGTGTGGAATCGCCTTGGGGACAGGTGGTTCAGCCAGGATAGAGGCTGTTCTTCTCTGGTGATTTGTGTCCAAGCACTCAGTCATCTGCTCCAGCACTGGCTGATGGGTCCTGATGTCACAGCTTGGTAAGTGTTCCTTTCTGAACAGAAAACAGTTTAAATTCACCCATGGGAAACACAGACGCACTGTCAGAAATGAGGGGTTGAGGGTAATCATTAGTTAAGAATAACAAGATGTTTGGGCTTGACACAAAATTAGAGAACATTGGAAGTGTAATAGTTTTTGAGAAACGTACCCCAAATGAAAAGTCTTTTCCTTGGACAGTGCTACAAAATGAATACAGACACTCGTGAGCTTAAATAACACAGTGCCCGATTTCTCCAACGCTATCCTCAGACAAACTTGGATTTGAATCTTGCACTCAGCTTGTCTTCCACTGCCTTTACGGACAGGGTACCACGGGGCAGACTTAGCAACGGGAAGTAGCCAGAGCACGCGGTGGAGAGGGTGGGGACAAGCAGGAAATCTGGCTTTTGTGGTCAAGGTTGGACTCGTGATAAATGTCTCCAGTGCTCCTCCAGGAAGCTGACAAAGTGGGGAGTTTCATTTTATTTTTGCGGGCAGCCGAAAGTGTCATTTCCCAAGAGCCACACTTGGTACTGTTACATTCTCTTGTGGGTTTTGACTCATGGTTTTCAAACGGGCTACAGCTACAGTTTCTTAAATAATGGCTAAGTGAGGGCTTCCCTGGTGACACAGTGGATAGGAATCTGCCTACCCACACAGGGGACACGGGTTCAATCCTAGTCTGGGAAGATCCCACATGCTCAGAGTCACTAAGCCCACGCACCACAAGTACTGAGCCTGCACTCTAGGGCGCCTGAGCTTCAACTACTGAACCTGTGTACTGCAACTCCTGAAGCCCCAGCTCCTAGAACCCCTGCTCTGCAACAAGACGTCCCTCAATGAGAGGCTCTCACACCGCAATGAAGAGCAGTCCCTGCTCACCAGAGAAAGCCTGCGCACAGCAGTGAAGACCCATCACAACCAAAAACAAATAAATGAATCTAAAAAATAATGGCTGAGTCTTGAGAATGATAACTCACCTCTAAGTGTATTCACAGGCCAAAACGAGAAATAGAGAATTGTATTAATATTACCATCCTTATGCCAGTAAGTGTAACCCTCATTTTAGAGATGCCCTCGCTTACACAATGGAGGGTCTTTTTTTGTTTCTGGCTGTGCCCCAAGCTCTCAGGAATATCAGTTCCCTGACCAGGAATGGAACCCAGGCTCCCTGCAGTGGAGGTGCAGAGTCATGACCACTGGACCACCAGGGAATCCCCATGGTAGAGGGGCTTAAGGGAGTGGTTGGGATGCTGTACTTTCCACTTAACTTGAGGCTACATTCTGCACATGAAGCCCACAGAGCTCATGTCTTGAGACCATTTTATTTTTTTGCCTTTTATTATTTTAATTGAGACATTTAACATACCATAAAACTCACCATTTAAAAGTATGCGGTTCAGGGGCATCTAGTAAGTATACAAGGCTGTACAACCATCACCGATGTATCCAAATATGGATATACCACATTTTGTTTATCCTTTCAGCTGCTGATGGACATTGAGTTGTTTCCAGATTTTAGCCATTATGACTAAGGCTGCTATGAACATTTGTGCATAAGTTTCATCTCTCTTGGGTATAGTCAAGAAATGGAATTTCTGGTCAAAGGATCACTCTATGTTTAACTTTCTATGGAACTGAAAAATTGCTTTTTAGTAGCTGCACCATCGGCATTCTGATCTCCTAACCAACACTTGTTATTCTTAGCTCTGTGTGTATGTGAGACTACAGTCATCAAGCCTTGTGGGTATGAAATGGCCCCTCACTATGGTTGTGATCATTTTTTTAAATTTTAAAATATCTTTTTGCCATGCTGCATGGCATGTGGGATCATCATTCCCTGACCAGGGATGGACTCTGTGCCCCCTGCAGTGGAAGCATGGAGTCTTAACTGCTGGACCACCAGAGAAGTCTTATATTTTTTTTTCCCCTAGGTATGTAGTTTATTGAACATGCACTGTAGTTTTAAAACAATACTCCCACACATGTTAGAACTTTGATTTGCATATAGGAATTCCCCTAGCCCATAGTCTATCAGATAAGCTTAACCATCCACTCATTCAACCAAGATCTGCAACATCTGCTGTGTTCACAGCACTTCTGAGAACACAAGGCAGGGTGAGCAGGCAGACCTGATCACAAGGCAGGGGGAGCAGGCAGACCTGTTCACAAGGCGGGGGGGCCAGGCAGACCTGTTCAGCCCTGGGGGAGCTTTTGTTTGGTAAAGACACTGAAGAAACAGGTGAAACACTGAACAACACAGCTGCATGTTGGTGCGGGCTTCTGAAGGACGTGGACAAAGACTGAGGAAAAGATTAAGGGTGTGTGTGTGCAGAGAGGGTGTATTGGTCAGGGTTCTCCAGCAAAACAGAGCCAATAGGATGTGTGCATATAGACAGAAGGGGTCTCCAGGTGGCACTAGTGGTAAAGAACCCACTTGCCAATGCAAGTTTGATGGGAGAGACACAGTTTCGATCCCTGTGTTGGGAAAATCCCCTGGAGGCGAACATGGCAACCCACTCCAGTATTCTTGCCTGGAGAATCCCATGGACAGAGGAGCCTGGTGGGCTACAGTCCATAGGTTCACAAGAGTCAGACATGACTGAAGCGACTTGGCACACACATAGACAGAAAGAGACTTACGTTAAGGAATTGGCTAACCCAACTGTGAAGGCCTGGGGAGTCCAGAATCTAATGCAGTCGGGGGTCGGGGAGGAGCAGGCTGAAGACTCAGGAAAGACCTGCAATCTGAGTCTGCTCTAGAACTGGGAGGAGCTGATGATGCCAATGAAGTCTGGAGGCCATCTGCTGGCAGAATTCCCCATTGCTCCTGGGAGGTCAGCCTTTGTCTCTTTCAAGCCTTTGACTGGTTGAGATCCACCCGCATTAGGGAAGCCCACCTGCTTTGGTCATAGGCCACTGATCTAAATATGCATCTCCTCCGAGAACACCCTCACTGAACACATCCAGAATGATGCTTGACCATATCTGGAGACCATGGCCCACCATCACCTGTCATGGGGATATATCTATGATAGACAGGCAATTGAGAAGTCCCCTGGGCAGGTGATATTTAAACCAAGCTCTAAAGGATGAGAAGAAATCAAGCAGGAAGAAGGACATTCCAGGCAGAGGGAAACTGGCTTTAGTGTCACTTTCCCTCAAATTGTATTTTTCTTTCTTCCTTCACCTGCCATCGAGGTCAGTATATACAAAAGGGAAATAACAGCTAGTCCAGCAGTGGAACCAGGATTGTGGCATCACGTGACATGGGGGTTGTCTCTGTCCCAAAGCTATTCAGCGCTCGGTTCCAAAGAAGGAAGTTTTATCCATTTCCCAAGCTGAACACCAAGGCAGATTTCTAAGGAAAACAATGGGAAAAAAAAAACAAAACTTCAAAAGTTTCAGAGCAGATGATGATTAGCACTGAAGATTCAACTTGGTCATTTCCTAGGAAATTGTCTAAAATTAGAAATTCTATTTGATGGCCATGAATCTGACTCATTTCCGAAAAGGCAGTCTGTTCTCTCAGGGAAGCGTCCCTAGATTCAGGCCATCTGTACGAGAGCCGGTGGGTCCCTCCTCCCCTGGCCTCTGGTGCCTCCTCCACGCCTCCCAGAGCTTCTGGTTCTGGACATACCTGACTCTGGATTTACCTTTTCCATTCTCTTGAGGTTCCAGAGCTCAAGGAAAACCAAACCAAACCAAACCCTACCAAAAACATTTCCTGTCTTCCATGCATCTCAGATGGGACGAAGCCCAGCCCTTGCTGTGAGCTGGAGAACAGGGTACCCAGATGTGCTGTGTTATTCTCAGCAGGCTCTCAGGCTTCAGGAAGCCAGGCTGGTCTCTCCTCGCCCACCTTGGTGGTCTGCACTTTTCAGGTTTCCTTCACCCTTGTAGGAGGCGCTGCTGGGTAACTTCCTTACTAACCAAAGGCGGGTACTTATTTGTGTTTCTGGTTTGTCTATATAGCAAAAACACGTGTCTTTTCCCTTTGGCTCCTGCTCTGAGAGTCTCTCTTTCTTGATCTCTCTCTCCTGCTTTCAAGACTCTGTCTTCTTCTTCTCGCAGGCTAGGAGTTGACTGAACCAGTAACTCAACTTTCACATGTACATATATTCACCAGCCAGACTGTAACACTTTCAAAAATTGGTCCTAAAGCCAGAGAAGTTTGTACTGTTTGAAAATACTTGTGTGAATACTTAAAATTCTGGCCAAAATTTTAGGTATGTGGATGGGTCCTAGGGAATTAATTCTGTCCTTGAATGTTAACTCTTTCTAAGGATAAAAGAAAACCGAGAAGGAAGTCATGGGACCTCTTTTACCTCTCCTGGAATAAAAGTAATAACCACTAACCTAGGCAGCATTTGTGCGTGTGTGTGCGTGCTAAGTTGCTTCAGTGCTAAGTGTGACTTCATGGACTGTAGCCTGCCAGGTTCCTCTGGCCATGGGATTCTCCAGGCAAGAATACTGGAGTGGGTTGCCTTGCCCTCCTCCAGGGGATCTTCCCAACCTAGGGAATGAATCCATGTCTCCTGCGGCTCCTGCATTGCAGGCAGATTCTTTACCGCTGAGCCACTGGGGAAGTCCTATGTAGCATTTACTGTGTGTCCAATACTGTCCTCAGTCTCTGCAAGATTAACCCACTCAGTCCTCACACAGGGACTTCTTTGATCATCCAGTAGTTAAGCATCCACCTTCCAGTGCAGGGGATGCAGGTTCAATGCCTGGTCAGGGAACTCAGATCCCACATGCCATAGGGCCACTAAGCCTGCACGCTGCCATGAAGACCCAACACAGCCAAAATAAATTACAAGGGAAAAAAAAATTCTCACACGGCCTCAGGAGGCAGGTACTATTATCCCTGTTTTCAGATGAGAGAACTGAGCCAGGAGGTGCTTAAGAAACTTGTCCAGAAGAAATGGTGAAAACCAAGAGAGTTGTTTAGAGATCACTGTGCAAAAATTTAAAGTAAGCACCAAAAATATAAAGTTTTCCCTCCAGTGCCAAGAAATAGACTTAAGAGGGTTCCTGCCACTCTTGTCACTGTGGCCTTGAATGAGAGTTTTCTGAGCCTGCCAGGCCCTAAGGCAGGAGGCCCGTGGTGAGAGAGTCATTTCCTAGGCAGGTTGATAAGGAGTCTAGGGTTCCCCAAGGAGAGAGGGGTCTGGAATTCTCAAGGAGGAAGAAAAGACAAACTTTTTTTTCTTTCTCTACATTCCTTGGGATTATATAACAATAATGTATCTTGCCTAAGGACAGTCTCTGGATCAAACCTTCTGTTATCTTAAAATGTAAATTATGGGAGTAGGTCTGATGAGGTCTTTACAACCTCCAGACATTCTTTGGATTCATTGGAGAGTATATAACTTCATTGTTAACACTAGCAAGCAGGTACTCTTTCTGCCCCCTTCTGATGCCTATGTCAGAAGCTTTTTCTATCTCCTTTATACTTTAATAAAACTTTACTACACAAAAGCTCTGAGCGATCAAGCCTCGTCTCTGGCCCCGGATTGAATTCTTCTCCTCCGGGGGCCAAGAATCCCGGTGTCTTCGCGTGATTCAACAGCAACCTTTCAGTGGTCCCTTTTCTGTGTCTGGATTCAGCAAGCACTTCTGAGGCACAAAGAACTGCCCCCTCTCATCTGCAGCAAATAAGTCTTCTTTTAAAGTGTTGGGCTTCCCATATGGCACTAGTGGTAAAGATCATGCTTGTTAATGCAGGAGATATAAGAGACTCATGTTTGATCCCTGGGTGGGGAAGATCCCCTGGAGGAGGGCATGGCAACCAACTCCAGTATTCTCACCTGGAGAATCCCATGGACAGAGGAGCCTGGCAGGCTACAGTCCATGGGGTCACAAAGTTTTGGACACGACTGAAGTGACTTAGCACGCACATAACACATAGTCCCGCCTTTGAACACACATCAACTTGTGCTGTGCTTAGTTGCTCAGGCACGTCCAGCTCTGTGGGACCCCATGGACTATAGCCCACCAGGCTTCTCTGTCCATGGGATTCTCCAGGCAAGAATACTGGGGTGGTAGCCATGCCCTCCTCCAGGGGATCTTCCCAACCCAGGTCGCCTGAATTGCAGGTGGATTCTTTATTGTCTGAGCCACTGGGGAAGCTATATCTGAGTCACCAGGGAGCCACCATATCAATCCCATTCCTACTTATTGTCTCTGTTTTCACTCACAAAGGTTAGACATTTTTTGGTTTGGGAGGGTGCTGATTGAATTATTGTTGCTTAGTCACTTAGTCGTGTCCGACTCTTTTTATGACACCATGTATGACAGCATGGACTGCAGCCCGCCAGAGTCCTCTATCCACAGGATTTTGCAGGCAAGAACACTAAAGTGGGTAGCCAGTTCCTTCTCCAGCTGGCCAAAATGTGTCCACCCCCAAATTCACGTGTTTAAGCCTAATATCCAGTGCCTCAGAATGTGATTGTGTTTGGAGATAGAGCCATTAACGCTGTGATTCAATTAAAATGAGGTCATTAGGAAGGACCCTATCTGACTGAGGTCCTTGTAAGAGAAGAATTGTTTTATTTTCTTTAATGCTTTTTTTTATTTTTAAAAATTTATTTGTTTTAATTCTGTTTGGATGTACCAGGTTAGTTGTGGCATGCGGAATCTTCAATCTTAGTTGAGTCATGTGGGATCTAGTTCCCTAATCAGGGATCGAACCCAGGCCCCCTGCACTGAGTGTGGAGTCTTAGCCACTGGGCCACCAGAGGGATGCCAAGAAGAGGAAATGTGAATGCACACAGAGACAGCACAGTGAGTTCACAGAGAGAAAGAGAGGCCTCAGGAGAAACCAAGCCCATCCACACCTTCATCTTGGGCTTTCAGCCTCCAGAACTTTCAGAAAAAAATCTGTGTTGTTTAAGCCACCATCTGTGGTATTCTAGTATGGCAGACCTAAGAGATGAGTGCGTGTGTGCATGTTAAGTCACTTGAGTCATGTCCAACTCTTTGCATCCCCGTGGACCGTAGCCCGCCAGGTTCCTCTGCCCATGGGATTCTCTAGGCAAGAATACTGGAGTGGGTTGTCAAGCCTTCCTCCAGGGGACCTTCCTGACCCAGGGATTGAACGTGTGTCTCTTATGTCTCCTGCATTGTTCTTTACCATAGTGCCACCTGGGAAGCCCCAGACAGGAGTACAGTGGGTACCAATGGTCTGAACCCCCCTCCCATGTCAAAGGAACTAGGTGCTGGGTGAATGTTGCTGGGAATCAGGGTTCCACCCACTAGTGGGTGAGCTGAAAAGGCAGGTGGGTGCTTTTCCTGCTTCTTCAGCACCTACTGAGGGGGGGCGCATGGCCCAAGTCTGGCCAAGGTGGAGTGAGGTATGCAAACAAGAGCGGCTTGGAATCAGCTCTGGTGGTGGTAGTGGCTTCCTTTGTCCAGGGCCCAGCAGCCCTTGGGCAGTAAGAGAGGCCAGAATCTGGTGGTGGCACGGCTGGGGGGCAGGCCTGGGGTGCCATGGGACATTCAGGGGCAGCAGCGGCAGCAGCTTCCCCCGGCCCAGGCTGTCCTGAATGACCCAGATGCGGTGAGTGGCTGGGTGCCCTTTGTTCCTCGCCCTTCTTCCAAGCCTGGTTCTCCAGCCATCCTAACAATTCTCTCAGGTCCTCCATGGGAGCTGGACTTCTGACAGATTCCCCTTCTGCTTAAGCTTCTAAAGCTGGCTTCTCTCTTTTGCAGTCGAGACAGTGGACTGGTACAGTCATAAAGATTTTGAGTAATTGATCTCACTTTCAAGCTTAAACATTCTTCATCTGGAATTCCTTTTACTCGCCCATCTTTTATTTCCTCCCCTAAGAAGCAGAGTGATGAGGTTTCCTATTTCCCATCTGTGTTACTTCCAAGCAGACTCTGGGACTGTGGATCGCCTTGGTCCTCATAGGCTGCCTGAGAGTAATCACTCTCTTCATTCACGCCGGGGTCCGGGGAGCCATGGTTGGACACCAGGCCTGCATCTTAATCTTCAGCCTTAAATCAAATGTCTCACAACGGTTCCTCAGAGCAGTGTGTTTGTACTGAAAATGAAGAGGAAAACAAACCAGGTTTCCTCCAGTGGAGTTCTCGCCGAGCTTTGGCAGCTGTAGAAGCATCTGGTGTGATTGTGGAAACATGGAGTCGAGCCAACTGCCCCACTGACATCAACATCCAGATCCCTAAAGTCGCACCCCCTACTCCAATGGCCCTCAGTCACCAGTTTAAAAATCTTCTACTGCAAAAGCTGTATTAATTAATTATCTGGCTTTTTTGATACCAATGCCTGAAGTCCAGTCAGACCGATTAATTTGGCCTGAAAGTGTGACCTGTTATTGGTGTTTTATTATTTGTTTATTTAAGTTGCTAAGTTTAAACAAAGTTATTTATTCCGCTGCATCCAGTCTTAGTTGCAACACACAGAATTTTCTTTGTGTCATACAGGATCTTTCACTGTGGCACATGGACTCTCTAGTTGTGGCCTGTGGACTTACTTGCTGTGGGGTATGTGAAATCCTAGCTCCCCTACCAGGGGTTGAATCCTAGTCCCCTGTGTTGCAAGGTAGATTCTTAAACTCTGGACCACGAGGGAAGCCCCTTAATTGATTTTTTAAATTAATCAAGACATGGCTACAGAGCTTTGAATGAATCTCTTAATCTCCCCAAAGCCTGTTCCATTATTTATGAGAAGAGAGTCATGGGATCAGCTTTATAGGGTGCTTTGAATTTACAGGATCCTGAGTTCTATCCACCACCGGGGGTCAGAAAAGGTCCATCACATTTGGAAACCTGATAGACAGGCCCAGTGAAAATTTAATTTGCCAAGAGGTTTGACAAGCCTCCTCAGCAAGAATTCCCCAGGACCCAGGCAAGGAGAGTCTGCCCCAGTCACACGGACCACATCCGTGGAAGGAGGTGTAATTCCCAATACAGTGCATGACTCTGCCTCCCATGTCCAGATCTGAAGGAATCATAGGGATGCAGGCAGGACAGGAAGGGGGGTGGACACTGAGTGCCAACAGAAAGAACCGTTTCACTGAAAATGTTACCATATTGGGGTATGAACATCATTGTTTGGTGTTCCTCTAAAGGAGTATGGGCTTCCCTGATGGCTTAGTGGGTAAAGAATCTGCACGCAAGGCAGGAGACACAGTGCCGGGAGCCAGCGTGAGGAACTCCGCCGGTGGCAAAGGTCATGAGGAAGGAGGCTCGGCATACGCAAAGGCGGGATCGAGCCTCAGGAGTCCCCCCTGGAAATTCTTGAGCATCTACCCCCCAAAACCAGAGTCTGCCTGCTTTACTGCTTTGTGCTCTCACCTACACCTCTGACTTTACGGGGGGCTGTCCCCCACCATCTCTCTCTGAAAAAGAGTTAAATTACAGCTCCAGTTAATAAAGTTCCTGGGCGTGACAAGAGTGTTTTAGTTCACAACCGTGAGAGGCATGAGATGTTCTAAACTGTCTGAATACAGATTCCTTTGAGCAGTTAAAAGATTGATTAGAAATTGTATTGGTGAAGGGTTTTTCACTTGTTGGGCCAATGTTTGCTGCCAAGTTTCCATATCCCTTACCTGCTGTGTCCCTGGCAGTGTATTGATTAATATAATTGGTGTATAGAAATGTAAGTAGTAGCTTTAATGTTTGTAACCTTGGACCCTCGAGTTAATTCTTTTTCTTGTTATAGTCCATCACACCTTTGCCCTATAGGAATGCAACTTTATCTAATGCTTTCAGAGGGTGGTGCCTGACTTTGGAATAATCACCTTTAGAGAAAAGTAAGTTTTCTGAAAAAAGGATCTTAAAATGTTAACAGGCCTTCAGGCCAGAAGATGATGCAAATCACCTAAACTTTTGCATATGATAAGTTTGCAGGAAGAAAGCCTGGCTTACTGCTGTCTCTACCCCTTCCCCCATTATCCTCTATGCATAACTTAAGGTATAAAAACTACTTTGGAAAATAAAGTGCGGGCCTTGTTCACCAAAACTTGGTCTCCCCATGTCGTTCTTTCTCTCACCTTCTGGCTGAATTATCCAGCCTCTTTTCTCCACTGAATTTCCTCACTGAGCTATCCTTATTTAACCGCTCTTTATATCCTTAATTAACATTTAATTAAGCAATTGTTTCCTGATCCTTGCTGACGCTGTTCCCGCTTCGAATTCCCTGGATCCACCGGGGCTGGACCCCAGAAACACAGGAGTCTCAGGTTCAATCACTGGGTTGGGACGATCCCCTGGAAGAGGAAATGGCAACCCGCTTCAATATTCTTGCCTGAAAAATCCCTTGGACCGAGAAGCCTGGCTGACTATAGTCCATGGGGTCTGTAAATAGTATGCAAAGAGTTGGACATGACTGAACAGCTAAGCATGCTAAAGAAGTATAGTAATAGACATATTGTCCACTTCTTGGCCACAGTCAACCATACCGCTAAGCCCCTCAAGGTCAGGTGACCACTCCTGAAAGAAAAAGGCAGAGGTGTCCACCCAGGTCAGCTGGCCCCAAGGACGTGGCAATGCCCAGCAGAGGGAGCTGAGACTGATGAAGAGACTAGAAGTGGCAGAGAGCTGAGGGGACCTGAACTTCTGTGAAACACACCCAGGGATTTTCTGGAAATACTTAGGTAGAGGGCTTTTCTCAGAATTGTGGTCTGGCGTGAAGAGGTGGGAATCGTTAGTAAAACTTGGATCATGTAAGAGTTAGGAGCAACAGAGGAAAAACTATGAGTTGGTGCTTATTTTGTGGATAGCCCATAGAATAACCACAGAGATGGTGACTAACCATTAACCTTATCTGTTTAAGGAGATGACTGATGTTTTAGCTTGGAAGGTGCAAGTGCATGCTATACCTAAATATATTAATGTTAGCAATTTGGATATATTGAAAATGGTTCTAGGACTCTTGTTTCTATTTATTTATTAATGTGGCTGTGCTGGGTCTTTGTTGCTATGTGGGCTTTTCCCTAGTTGTGCTGTACGGGGGCTACTCTCTAGTTGCCGTGCTCGGGTTTCTCACTGTGGTGGCTTCTCTTGTTGCAGAGCCCAAGTGCTTGGGCTCAGTTGCTCCGTGGCATGTGGGATCTTCCCAGATCAGGGATCGAACCTGTGTCTCCTGCATTGGCAGGAGGATTCTTTACTACTGAGCCACCAGGGAAGCCCAGGACTCTCGTTTCTATCTTAATGGACCCTTAGGGAAGGGGGAGGAGGTCATGAGGTCAGAGATCATGAAGTACGTGAGTGGACTAAGGCACCATCCCCTTTCTCCTGTGCTGCAGGCTAGCCAATGACTCCCGGGGAATGCCAAATTCATGTGAGATGGGCAGTTGGCCCAGCCAAGGACCTTGGGAATTATTTATTTGTTTGGTGGTGAAGCCAGTGACCCGGTGAAGCCCTAGGAGACCTCGGGCTAAATAAAAAGGCCCAAACACTTCTGAGTTAGGAACATAGGGTTGAGAAAAGGAAATAACACTGAATGTTGGGAAAATACTTATGGGCTATAAGTGCTATTCTGGGACTCTTGGAAAAGATTAAAATGCCACCTGTGAAGTGTTTACCACCAGACTGATCAACACACATGAGAACGAATTAAAGGAAATAGTGTTGCTGAGGAAAGTGAGATACCTGTAATTTTCCTTCCATCTCAGCTTTCTATAATCATGGTAATTTTTGTTGCCTTTGTCTTTAGATAAACCCCTCTGTATACACCTACTCAAGGCTTTGGTCCTCCAACTGAGCCAAACTTGTGGTTTAAAATGTTCCTACGGATCCCAAAGGAGAAACCTATGTGCACTTCCCTCTGTTGATAAAATATCCAGGGGATGTGGCTGCAATATTGCAGTAAGGAGGGTTGAGAAGAAAAAGGAGATTGGAAGGGGTAGGTTCAAGGTCTTTTGACAAGATGCAATATTCCAGTTAATTTCAGGGCCTGATGGAAGTGGGTGGAGATCAATTCTTTATCCTTTTTATTTTCTGGCTGTGCAGGGTCTTTGATGCTGCCTGAGGACTTCCTCTAGTTGCCGCTAGTGGGGGCTACTCTAGAGTCGCAGTGCATGGACTTCTCATAGCGGTGGCTTCTGTTGTTGCCATGCATGGGCTCTAGGTGTGTGGGCTCAGCAGTTGTGGTGCACGGGCTTAGTTGCCTTGTGGAATGTGGGACCTTCCCAGGCCAGGGATCAAATCCATGTCCCCTGCATTGGCAGGCAGATTCTTAACCACTGGCCACCAGGAAAGCCCTACTTCTTTATTCTTATCCCCATCCAATACTTTTCTTGTAACTCAATTTAGAAAAAGTCACAGAGAAGATTTTGCTAATCCATCTTCATCAGCAAACAAGATACCTAGCCTCCTACTTTACTGAAAAGTCACAGAAAGTCTTTAAGGGAAATCAAAGACAAACAAGATGGTGATATAAGAAGCTCTGAGCTCCCCTCCTCCCATAAATAGTTAATAATTCTTTATATGACACGTTGCCTGTTGAAATTCTGTCTCCAGATGGGACAGTGTATGATACACATACAGCTCACTGTTAGGGCATTGTAGGGTGCAACCCTCATCCCTGTGGGTGAGTGAGTGAGTGAGTGTATGAAGTCGCTCAGTCGTGTCCGACTCTTTGCGACCCCATGGACAGTAGCCTACCAGGCTCTGCCATCCATGGGATTTTCCAGGCAAGAATACTAGAGTGGGCTGCCATTTCCTTCTCCAGGGGATCTTCCCAACCCAGGGATCGAACCCAGGTTTCCTGCATTGCAGGCAGATGCTTTACCATCTGAGCCACCAGGGAAGCCCTGTGGTCCAAGGCAGCACCACTATTCAAAACATTGAAACAGAAGAAATGATAAGGAGATAAAAACTAGTCATTTAACACTTCTATTTACATCCAGTTGGCCAAAACTAAGTAATAAGTCCACAGTTAGCTGCAAGAGAAGCTGGGAAATGTAGTCTTCATTCTGGTTGCACAGGTGCCTGGGGAGAATTTCTATTACTATGGAAGAAGGTGAAATCGAGACAAATAGGAGTCCTCATCATAGGAGATAGAAGCAGAATAAAAGAACCAAGGCTAATTGCCTGATTTTCACCTGAGAAAATATAGATGGCAGAGCCATTTATAAGGATGGGTGAGACTGGGAGCTGAGCAGGTATGGGATAGCAGGTGGGTGGAGAAAGAATCAAAGGTCCCGTTTTTGCCATATCAAAATTGCTGTTGTCTTTAAAAATTTAAGTTAAAATATTGCCCACAGAAACGTGGCACTCAGGGGAGTCTTAGCATAGAGATGGCATTTAAAGCTCTATAATTGGATGGGATCATCTAGGGAAAGAGTATAAAAAGAGATGTGAATAAAGTATGCAGCTTGAAGTTCCAACATTGAGAGATATGGTAGACAAGGGGATACAGCAAAGACAGCCAATAAGGAGTAGTCATTGATATTTGATGATATTAAATGTTGTTCATTTTTTTCTCAAGTGTGATAACAATGGTGTGGTTATGTTTCTTACCAAACAGTTCTTATTTAGAGAATACTGAATACTGAAATATTTAAGAATGAAATAATATGTTTGGGGCTTGCAAATAATTTAGAAGGAGGAAGTGGGTAGGAGATAGATAAAACAAGACACATCATGAGGGCAGCTGACCAATAAGACCATGGGAACTCTTTAGACTCTTCTGTGTACTTTTATTTTTATTAACCTTTTTTTGTTTTGTCTTGCCATAGAGCCAATTAACACTGTTGTAATAGTTTCAAGTGGACAGCAAAGGGATTCAATCATATTTGTATCTCTTCTGTTTACTTTTGTACATATTGAACATTTTCTATAATAAAAAGCTTTAAAAAGCCAGGAGAGGACTTCCCTCGTAGTCCTGTGGCTAAGACTCCATGCTCCCAATGCAGGGAGCCCGGGTTCCATCCCTAGTCAGGGAACTAGATCCCATGTGTTGCAACTCAGAGTTTGCATGCTGCCCACTGAGACCCAGCACAGCCAGATAAATAAATTATGCAGGTGGGTGGAGAGTGGAAAGTAGCCACACAAGTAGGATGACAACCAGTGTAAGAAGAGACTGTGGTGCCGTGGAACCTAGAGATAATGTGTCCATGAAGGAAACAATGGTCAATGGCCAGGGCTGCTGAGGGTGAACAAGATGTGGACAGAGAACTGACCACTGGATATGATAAGAGAGCTGTCACTACTGATCTTCTTAAGAGTCATTCAGTGAGTTGATGAGGACAAAAGCCTGGCTGGAAGGGGGGTTGTGTAACAGAATGGAGGATGAGAGGGTAGAATGAAAAAGATAGGCAGTGTCTTTGCTCTAAAGAACAGAGAAATGGATGAGCAGCCAGAAAGGTGTGGGGTCAAGAAATTCATTGAACCTGCCTGTAATGCAGGAGACCCCAGTTCAATCCCTGCATTGGGAAGATCCCCTGGAGAAGGGAATGGCAACCCACTCCAGTATTCTTGCCTGGAGAATCCCATGGACAGAGGAGCCTGGAGGGCTACAGTCCATGGGGTTGCAAACATCAGACACAACTGAGTGATTAACACTTTCACTTTCATTATTAAAGCCTATCAATATGTTGATTGGAATGATGAAGAACTTGATGCTGTAGGAACAGGAGCTTGAGTAGAGAGAGGTGGTTGGAGGAGAGCACAGGAGAGAGCTGGTTTTGGAGAGGAGTGCTCATCTTCACTCCCCACTATCAATCAAGAAGGCAAAACGCGTGGTCCCAACACAGGTCCTGGGTTTGGTGGTGGGAAAATGAGGTAGTTCTCATCTAATTTATCTATTTTCTCCATGGAGTTTGAAATGAGGTCACAAACTGAAAGTGAGGGGGAAAGTTTCTTGGAGGTTTGAAGATGGAGGAGAAGATGCCAAATAATCTGATTCAAGAGAAGGGACTGGATTCACATGGGGAAGCAAAATGCCCAGCTAAGTTGTTGTTCTTTAGTTGCTCAGTCATGTTCAACCCTTTGGGACCCTATGGACTATAGCCCGCCAGGTGCCTCTGTCCATGGGATTTCTGAGGCAAAAATACTGGAGTGGGTTGCCATTTCCTTCTCTAGGAGATTTTCCTGACTTAGGGATCAAACCCACTTCTCCTGTGTTGGCAGGTGGGTTCTTTACCACTGAGCCACCAGGGAAACCCACCCAGTTAAGAGCTATCATCAGTTTAAAGTAAAACAAAAAAATCAGTAGGATGTTTGCTTTTCTTCATCTGGTTTTGGCAGCTGGAGTGCCCACATGAGGTAGGCAGACAGTTGAGTTTAATTAGGGCTGGAGTTCTGCCAAGTGACTTCAATGGCATGAGAGAGACAGGAGACCAGGGCTGTTTGTAGGAGAGGGGCTAGAATGCTGAACTCTGAGCTGGGAATGGGAGAGATGGAAAGGGTGGCTCTTTTGTATGCTGTGTGTGTGTGCGTGTGTGTGCATGTGTGTACTGAGCATCAGGGCACCTTATGATTTTGAAGTGTAACTGAAATGCAGGAATATGAATGAATGAGTCAGGAGCTGAGGAAGTGGTGGTCATGCATGAATAGGATGTTTGAAATAAAGGATTTGGATAACATGTGGTTAATGGTGCAGACGGAGCTGAGGCTGCTCCCAGGGGATGGCTGAGACTGAGTGGAGAAAGTGAACATTGCAGCCAAGAAGCCAAGAGGCTGGAGTTCAGGTCTTTTCTGCTCCCACCAGGCCCTACATTCTATCAGTCCTTGGGAACTGTTGACTAAAGAAGGGCCAGAAGCCAGGTACAGAGGGGAAGAAGGAGCAGGATGGATTTAGTAATGAGTGTGGAGGGAGGGAGAGGGGGGAAAAAGAGGGAAGAGCAGTTTCTAAATCATCTCCTGTCCCCTTGGGCCTGCTTGAAAGCTGTCACTTCGGAGACTTTAATAGCCTCTAGCAGAGTAATCTGAAGTGGTTGGCCATTCCCTTCTCCAGTGGACCACATTCTGTCAGATCTCTCCACCATGACCCGCCCGTCTTGGGTGGCCCCATGGGCATGGCTTAGTTTCATTGAGTTAGACAAGGTTGTGGTCCTAGTGCGATTAGATTGACTAGTTTTCTGCGAGTATGGTTGCAGTGTGTCTGCCCTTTGATGCCCTCTCGCAACACCAACTGTCTTACTTGGGTTTCTCTTACCTTGGGTGTGGGGTATCTCTTCACAGCTGCTCCAGCAAAGCGCAGCCACTGCTCCTTACCTTGGACGAGGGGTATCTCCTCACCGCCACCCTTCCTGACCTTCAACGTGGGATAGCTCCTCTAGGCCCTCCTGCACCTGTGCAGCCATGGCTCCTTGGACGTGGGGTTGGTCCTCCTGGCCGCCGCCCCTGACCTCGGACGCCGCCCCTGGCCTCGGGCTTGGGGCATGGGGTAGCTCCTCCTGGCCGCCGCCCCTGACCTCGGATGTGGGGTAACTCTTCTCGTCGCCGCCCCTGACCTCGGACGCGGGGTAGTTCCTGTAGGCTGTTCCTGCACCGTCGCAGCCTGGCACTCTTGACTGCTGCCCCTCACCTCGGATGTGGGGTAACTCCTCTTGGCCGCGGCCCTTCGGGCATGGGGTCCTCCCAGTTTCAGTATTCTTGCCTTGAGAACCCCATGAACAGTATGAAAAGGCAAAATGATATGATACTGAAAGAGGAACTCCCCAGGTCAGTAGGTGCCCAATATACCACTGGAGATCAGTGGAGAAATAACTCCAGAAAGAATGAAGGGATGGAGCCAAAGCAAAAACAATACCCAGCTGTGGATGTGACTGGTGATAGAAGCAAGGTCCGATGCTGTAAAGAGCAATATTGCATAGGAACCTGGAATGTCAGGTCCATGAATCAAGGCAAACTGGAAGTGGTCAAACAACAGATGGCAAGAGTGAATGTTGACATTCTAGGAATCAGGGAACTGAAATGGACTGGAATGGATGAATTTAACTCAGATGACCATTATATCTACTACTGCGGGCAGGAATCCCTCAGAAGAAATGGAGTAGCCACCATGGTCAACAAAAGAGTCTGAAATTCAGTATTTCGATGCAATCTCAAAAATGACAGAATTATCTCTGTTCGTTTCCAAGCCAAACCATTCAGTACCACAGTAATCCAAGTCTATGCCTCAACGAATAACACTGAAGAAGCTGAAGTTGAACGATTCTGTGAACACCTACAAGACCTTTTAGAACTAACACCCAAAAAAGATTTCCTTTTCATTATAGGGGACTGGAATGCAAAAGTAGGAAGTCAAGAAACACCTGGAGTAACAGGCAAATTTGGCCTTGGAATATGGAATGAGGCAGGGCAAAGACTAATAAGAGTTTTGCCAAGAAAATGCACTGGTCATAACAAACACCCTCTTCCAACAACACAAGAGAAGACTATACATGGACACCACCAGATGGTCAACACCGAAATCAGATTGATTATATTCTTTGCAGCCAAAGATGGAGAAGCTCTATACAGTCAGCAAAAACAAGACCGGGAGCTGACTGTGGCTCAGATCATGAACTCCTTATTGCCAAATTCAGACTGAAATTGAAGAAAGTAGGGAAAACCACTAGACCATTCAGGTATGACCTAAATCAAATCCCTTATGATTATACAGTGGAAGTGAGAAATAGATTTAAGGGCCCAGATCTGATAGATAGAGTGCCTGATGAACTATGGAATGAGGTTGGTGACATTGTACAGGAGACAGAGATCAAGACCATCCCCATGGAAAAGAAATGCAAAAAAGCAAAATGGCTGTCTGGGGAGGC
Source organism: Bos taurus (assembly GCF_002263795.3). Classification (NCBI taxonomy): domain Eukaryota; kingdom Metazoa; phylum Chordata; class Mammalia; order Artiodactyla; family Bovidae; genus Bos; species Bos taurus. The sequence continues at coordinate 18,404,749 of NC_037339.1, forward strand.
CTTACAAATAGCTGTGAAAAGAAGAGAAGCAAAAAGCAAAGGAGAAAAAGAAAGATATAAGCATCTGAATGCAGAGTTCCAAAGAATAGCAAGAAGAGATAAGAAAGCCTTCCTCAGTGATCAGTGCAAAGAAATAGAGGAAAACAACAGAATGGGAAAGACTAGAGATCTCTTCAAGAAAATTAGAGATACCAAGGGAACATTTCATGCAAAGATGGGCTCGATAAAGGACAGAAATGGTAGGGACCTAACAGAAGCAGAAGATATTAAGAAGAGGTGGCAAGAATACACAGAAGAAAAGTACAAAAAAGATCTTCACAACCCAGATGATCATGATGGTATGATCACTGACCTAGAGCCAGATATCCTGGAATGTGAAGTCAAGTGAGCCTTAGAAAGCATCACTACGAACAAAGCTAGTGGAGGTGATGGAATTCCAGGTGAGCTCTTTCAAATCCTGAAAGATGATGCTGTGAAAGTGCTACACTCAATATGCCAGCAAATTTGGAAAACTCAGCAGTGGCCACAGGACTGGAAAAGGTCAGTTTTCATTCCAATCCCAAAGAAAGGCAATGCCAAAGAATGCTCAAACTACCACACAATTGCACTCATCTCACATGCTACTAAAGTAATGCTCAAAATTCTCCAAGCCAGGCTTCAGCAATATGTGAACTGTGAACTTCCAGATGTTCAAGCTGGTTTTAGAAAAGGCAGAGGAATCAGAGATCAAATTGCCAACACACGCTAGATCATAAAAAAAACAAGAGAGTTCCAGAAAAACACCTATTTCTGCTTTATTGACTATGCCAAAGCCTTTGACTGTGTGGATCACAATAAACTGTGGAAAATTCTGAAAGAGATGGGAATACCAGACCACCTGATCTGCCTCTTGAGAAATTTGTATGCGGGTCAGGAAGCAACAGTTAGAACTGGACATGGAACAACAGACTGGTTCCAAATAGGAAAAGGAGTACGCCAAGGCTGTATATTGTCACCCTGCTTATTTAACTTATATGCAGAGTACATCATGAGAAACTCTGGGCTGGAAGAAGCACAAGCTGGAATCAAGATTGCCAGGAGAAATATCAATAACCTCAGCTATGCAGATGACACCACCCTTATGGCAGAAAGTGAAGAGGAACTAAAAGCCTCTTGATGAAAGTGAAAGTGGAGAGTGAAAATTTTGGCTTAAAGCTCAACATTCAGAAAACGAAGATCATGGCATCAGGTCCCATCACTTCATGGGAAATAGATGGGGAAACAGCGGAAACAGTGTCAGACTTTATTTTTTGGGGCTCCAAAATCACTGCAGATGGTGATTGCAGCCATCAAATTAAAAGACGCTTACTCCTTGGAAGAAAAGTTATGACCAACCTAGATAGCATATTGAAAAGCAGAGACATTACTTTTCCAACAAAGGTTCGTCTAGTCAAGGCTATGGTTTTTCCAGTGGTCATGTATGGATGTGAGAGTTGGACTGTGAAGAAAGCTGAGCACTGAAGAATTGATGCTTCTGAACTGTGGTGTTGGAGAAGACTCTTGAGAGTCCCTTGGACTGCAAGGAGATCCAACCAGTCCATCCTAAAGGAGATCAGCCCTGGGATTTCTTTGGAAGGAATGATGCTAAAGCTGAAACTCCAGTACTTTGGCCACCTCATGTGAAGAGTTGACTCATTGGAAAAGACTCTGATGCTGGGAGGGATTGGGGGCAGGAGGAGAAGGGGACGACAGAGGATGAGATGGCTGGATGGCATCACTGACTCGATGGACGTGTGTCTGGGTGAACTCTGGGAGTTGGTGATGGACAGGGAGGCCTGGCGTGCTGTGATTCATGGGGTCGCAAAGAGTCGGACACGACTGAGTGACTGAACTGAACTGAGCAGAGTAATCTGAGGTCCATGGGAAGACATATTTCAGATCAGATCAGATTTATTTGATTTCATTCAATTTGACCAATTTTACTGAGCACCTACTGTCCTGGTGGCTCAGACGGTAAAGCATCTGTCTACGATGTGAGAGACCTGGGTTCGATCCCTGGGGTGGGAAGATTCCCTGGAGAAGCAAATGGCAACCCACTCTAATACTCTTGCCTTGAAAATCCCATGGATGGAGGAGCTTGGTGCAGGCTACTATCCATGAGATTGCAAACAGTCGGGCATGACTGAGTGACTTCGCTTTCACTTTCACTGTGTTTAGAATGGCAGGTTCTAGAAGTTTATACTGTAGTTGGAGAGGGCATAACCCAGGTGTTAGAATGTCAGGCAGCTTCAATGAAGTGCCAAACGGTAAATCAAAAGCCTTACACACCATTGCCGGGCTTCCCAGATGGTGCTAGAGGTAAAGAATCCACTCACCAATGCAGGAGACATAAGAGATGAGGGTTTGATCCCTGGGTGGAGAAGATCCCCTGGAGAAGGAAGTGGCAACCCACTCCAGTATTCTCACCTGGAGAATCCCATGGACCAAGGAGCCTGGAGGCCCATGGTCCATAGGGTTGCAAAGTGTCGGACACAACCAAAGCAACTTAGCATGCACTGTTGACAGTGAAGTAAATTCCTTGAAAGGATTGTTTGAAATTGTAGAGTCTCTGCAGGTCTGAGTTCTTTTTTGTTTGTTTGTTTTGTTTTTTAATTTTATTTATTTGCCTGCCCTTGGTCTTAGTTGCTGCATGTGGGATCTAGTTCCCTGGCGAGGGATCGAATCCAGGTCCCCCGCATTGCAAGTGTGGAGTCTTAGCCACTGGACTACCAGGAGAGTCCCCATGGAAGACAAGCTTTAATGCAATGTGGAACTGAGATTGAAGAGGCCCCAAATCAGAAACTTGCAGAGAGTTGGATTGATTGCTTGGTTATTATACATCCCCTCAGTTCAGTTCAGTCACCCAGTCATGTCCGACTCTTTGTGACCCCATGAATCACAGCATGCCAGGCCTCCCTGGCCATCACCAACTCCCAGAGTTCACTCAAACTCATGTCTATCGAGTCGCTGATGCCATCCAGCCATCTTATCCTCTGTTGTCCCCTTCTCCTCCTGCCCCCAATCCCTCCCAGCATCAGGGTCTTTTCCAATGAGTCAACTCTTCATATGAGGTGGCCAAAGTACTGGAGTTTCAGCTTTAGCATCAGTCCTTCCAATGAACACCCAGGGCTGATCTCCTTTAGGATGGACTGGTTGGATCTTCTTGCAGTCCAAGGGACTCTCAAGAGTCTTCTCTAACACCACAGTTCAAAAGCATCAATTCTTCGGCGCTCAGCTTTCTTTACAATCCAACTCCCACATCCATACATGACCACTGGAAAAACCATAGCCTTGACTTTTTGACCTTTGTTGTCAATGTAATATCTCTGCTCTTCAATATGCTATCTAGGTTGGTCATAACTTTCCTTCCAAGGAGTAAGCATCTTTTAATTTCATGGCTGCAATCACCATCTGCAGTGATTTTGGAGCCCAAAAAAATAAAGTCTGTCACTGTTTCCACTGTTTCCCCATCCATTTCCCATATACCCCTACCTCGCTTCAAAAATGCTCTGAATTTGTATTCCCCAGAGAGAGCAGTTTTTAGCCTACTGTCTTCCTTGTATATCAGTCTTACTTATTTCTCATACAGTTATGTCATATGTTGTACTTATCAAGTTTTCTCCAGAGAAACAGAACCAATAGGACACAGGCACGCAGAAGTTTATTTTAAGGTACTGGTTCACATGAATGTGGGGTCAAATTGAAAAACCACTAAACAGTCTAGTAGGCTGGGAATTCTAGTAAGAATTATGTTGTAGTCTTGAGTCCAAATCCCCCAGGGCAGTAGGCTGGAATCTCAGGCAGGTTTTCTGTGTTGCCATCTTGAAAATTCCTCCTACTCTGGGGAATCTTAGTCTTTGCTCTCAAGGCCTTCAACTAATAGGATGAGGCCCACACAGACATGATACAGGATGATTAGCTTTGCTCACAGTCTGCTGATTTAATTGTTCATCTCATCTGAAAAAACACCATCACAGCAACATCCAGACTGGTGTTTGACTAAACAACTGAGCACCATAACTTAGCCAAGTTGATACATAAAATCAGCCATAATACCTGCCTAGAAGATAACTCAACATTAAGGAGTCTAAATTTAATCATCTCCTCTGCAGAACTTTCACATTCTACTTGGAGTATAATTTTTCTATAAGTGTCTTATCTGAACTACTAGACTTTGAGCTGACTCACTGGAAAAGACCCTAATGCTAGAAAAGATTGAGGACAGGAGGAGAAGAGGGCGGCAATGGATGGGATGGTTGGATGGCATCACTGACTCAACGGACATGAGTTTGAGCAAACTCGGGGATAGTGAAGGACAGGGGAGCCTGGTGTGCTACAGTCTATGGGGTTGCAAAGAGTTGGACAGGACTTAGCAACTGAATAAAAACAACCATGCTTTAGGAGACAGTGGGGCTAGAGAGACACCTTGGCTGTTCTAATTCTGGCTCATGAGAAGAAACTCATTTTTTTCTTTTCTATCACTTTACACAGAAAGAAAAAAACATCAGCCTTACATCAAGCTGGTTTTTAACACACCCTACTAGGTTTTCTGGGGTTTCATCCTTCCAGGCTCCTAATTACTATACATGATCAAAACAGAAGAGTGTTTCTATGTGCACCAGCAGAAAGAATTTGTAAGCACTGACATCCCTAGAGTGTGAGAAATTCAGAATGCCTTCCCTGGCAAATTCCCTGGTTGTCCAATGGTTAGGACTCCATGCTCTCACTGCTGAGGGCTTGAGTTCAATCCCTGATCATGGAACTAAGATCCCACAAGCCTCGTGGTGTGGCAAGAAAAAAAAAAAGGCAACAAGAAGAATGCCTTCTCCACTGTTATGTGGAGAAGCATTTCCCATCTGTTTATCTGCAGCACCCACACCTTTACCAAACCCACCTCCCTGCACACCACCAGGATGGAGCCCAGGCTCCTTTCCTTCCATAGCATCAAGCTCCCCTGTTCCCCACCAGCACAGAAAGCAGCCTCTAATTGCACCCTGGCTTGTCATCAACAGGAGCCTCCTGGCTTGTCTCTGAGAAGCAAAGTGAATTGGCTGGTCTGGGCAGTTCCAAGGGCTTGGTACTTGGACCTTCCTAATGACTTGGATGAAATAACACAATTTCCCGGGCTTTGCAGATTTCTGAAGTCTCCAGCTATTCAGTTCAGTTCAGTCGCTCAGTCGTGTCCGACTCTGTGACCCCATGAACCGCAGCACGCCAGGCCTCCCTGTCCATCACCAACTCCCGGAGTCTACCCAAATCCATGTCCATCGAGTCGGTGATGCCATCCAATCATCTCATCCTCTGTCATCCCCTTCTCCTCCTGCCCTCAGTGCTTCCAGCTATTAGAGTACTGCAAAGTACTCTTGAGATACTTTATTAATTTTATTTATTTATTTAGGGCTGTGCTGGATCTTCATTTCTGGGTGGGTTTTTCTCTAGTTTGGGGGCTCTGGTTCTCACTACAGTGGCTTCTCCTGTCGTGCAGCACAGACCCCAAGGCACAGGGGCTTCAGCTGGAACATGTGGGCTCAGTAGTTGAGGTTCCCAGGCTCTAGAGCACAGGTTCAATAGTTATGGTACATGAGCTTAGTTGCTGGCAGCACGTGGGATTTTCCCTGATCAAGGATTGAACCCGTCTCCTGCACTGGCAGTTGGATTCTTTACCACTGAGCCACCAGAGAAGCTCTCATTAGGTACTTAAATGCATGATACATGTTTTTTGTTTTGTTTTCTTTGCCCATCTATTCTGTTGCACATGCCCAGTTTCATTTTAGTTTAGCCTGTCCAAGAGGCCCTTGCTGCTCACATCCTCAAGCTGTTAAGACGCACAGAAGCCTGCTTAACTGAGGAAACAATGGTGCTCAGTGAATGTGAGTGTCACATAAACGCTCAGCAAGGCTAAGAGAAGCTATTGGTTCTGTTAGTAAGCAGAAATTTCCTAATATGGGCAGGATGGGTTTATCATAGCCAAAGGAACTACAGTTGGTATTGTTAGTATTTGCTAATGATAGGAGGATGCATGATTACTCAGGCTTCCCAGGCTAGAGGTAATGAACCTGGCTGCCAATGCAGGAGACAAAACGGACTCGGGTTCCATCCCTGGATGGGGAAGATCCCCGGGAGAAGGGAATGGCAACCCACTCCAGTATTCTTACTTTGGAGAATCCCATGTACTGTGGAGCCTGGTGGCATACAGACCATGGGGTTGCAAAGAGTTGGACACGACTGAAGTGACTTGGCACGCATGCATGATTACTCAACTTTTCTGAAATGCAGGATCCTTATCATTTAGATATTATGAGATAGGACTGTATTTCACTGTCACTGAGATCACTACATGAAATCTGTGTGTGGCAGTGCCTGGCACGGGCCTGGCACGTGAAGGGTGGCCAGCAGCTGACTGCTGGAGAAGTGAGTGTGGTGAACACATCCCTCAAAGATGAGGAGCTCGTTAGGGAAGCCCCTCCCTCAGCTTACCTGGACCTTGGTGACACAGTCACCAAAGACTAACCAGAAACACAGAAGCCATTCTGAATATTTAAAACAGGGAAGGTTTGGGGACTTCTCTAGCAGTCCAATGGGTAGGACTCCACACTTTCACTGCTGTGGGCCTGGGGTTCAGTCCCTGCTCAGAGAACTAAGATCCCACATGCCATGTGGGACAACCAAATTAAAAAAAAAAAAAAAAACAGGAAAGGTTTGCTCAGGTGATGCAAGAGCTGAGAGACCAAAAGAGGAAAAGACAGACTAGGGTAACTGAGACTAACAGCCCATGTGACCATTATGGGCTACATGGACAGAGGGCAAACATGGCCTTCCCCAAGCTCAGGGGTCACCCAGCAAAAGTTGGACCCATGGCAGGTGGTGGGGTGGGCAGAAGCTGGAGCCACAGTGGAGACACAGCTGCCATCAGAAAAGCTACCTGAGGGACTTTCCTGGTGGTCCAGTGGTTAAGACTCTGCACTTCCACTGCAGGGGGGTTGGGTTCAACCCCTGGCATGCCATGCAGCACTGCCAAAAAAAAGAAAGAAATGTCACATGAGGAGCAGATGAGAATAAACACCATAGCTTTTTCCTCCCTTTCTTCCACTAGTTCCATGCCCCACTAAGAGCAAGAACAGGGGAGAGACAGGAACACAGCTGTGAGTCAACAGGCCCAGGCCCTGGGTTACCCAGCTGGCTCCAGAGCCTCTGGAGCAGAGGGACCAAGTGAAGCGGTCTGGCTCCCAGCTCTTCATCTGGGGTGAGTTTGTTTCCAACCCACCTCCTCCTCTCCTGTCCTTGCCCCCAGTCGGCCCCATGCCTCTGTTTCTCCGATGTCCCTGAGGCGTTCTGCTCAAGCTGGGTCATTCTTCCATCTACAGATGGGAAAGGAGAACAGACAGCAGGCCCACTGCGCCATTAGGCCAGCACCACTGTCTAAATGTCAGCGCGCGTGCAAGGTCTGAGCCCGCCAAGCAACACGGAATTCCGGCAACACCACGCCCCTGCAGCGCATGCGCTCTGCCCAGAGTTGGAAAGAAGTAGGGTTTTTCACATCCCCGGGCTCTTGGACTTGGGATATCGTATCAGGGGAGACTCCACTCCCCCAGCCACCTATATCAGTAGTTCTTAAAACCCTGGCCTCAGATTCAACTCAGGGAATGTGGAGAACAGAACATTTTTTAGGATTTTCTGATAGCTCATTTGTCATTTATTTCAAGAGTGTTTCCATTATCTGCTCTATTGAGCTTAATGTTTACGAACTCCCTCCTTACATTCTGTTACTGAAACTAACCCAGAGCCATCCACAGCGGTCTGTCACCCCAAATTTGTGAAAAGCTTCATGCATCAGGGGAAAACAGATAACAATGAAGACAGTTTATTCTCCCAGCTGTAGTGCCTCTTGTTGATGAGTTCAGTCATTAAAATGTGTATACTGCCATGGGAAGATCTGTTAAAGTGTATGGTGAGGGAAAAGTGGAATGAAAATGTATGTCAAACACGGGAAGTGACAAAGGAGCAAACAACAGAGTAAAATATGCAGAAGGCAGTGCAGGAAAATGCTGTGTTTGGGGGCTTTTTAGAATGATTGATGGTGGGGTTCCCTGGTGGCTCACCCGGCAAAGATTCTGCCTACAGTGCAGGAGACCTGAGTTTGACCCCTGGGTTGGGAAGATCCCTTGGAGAAGGGAATGGTTACCCACTCCAGTATCCTTTCCCTGGGAAATCCCATGGACAGAGGACCCTGGCGGGTTACCATCCTTGGGATCACAAAGAGTCAGACACAAATGAGCGGCTGACATTACTACTAGTAGTCGTAGGACTGGTATTTGTGGAAGGAGACTAAGTTTATCCTAGAAATCCTTGTGTTCAGTAGTAACTGGTCATATTTGCCTTTGTATCCTCAATTTCTTCCCCTGGCCCCATGGAGGAGTTGCAGTGTGTTTCCAAAACCACACAACAGAGCCTGAAGACATTGGACCAGACTATCTCTTGACTCTCTTTTCAGGGTTCTTATCTAGCCATCTGTCACCTCAGCCGATGGGAATGAAGAAGGCAGTCAGTAGCCAGGACGGAAGTCACACAGGGCAGGGAGAGAGACTTGAGAGCTGGTCAGGCTCGGCTCATGATGTCATGGTTGGGATTGAAAGGAAACCAGAAGGCAACAATGAGCAAATCCAAATTTGAAACTAAACAAGTGAGTTTAGATTCTCTTCTGTATGTGTGTTTTGTTTAGGCTCTAATTCTATGGGCTTTTTCCAGAATGTTGTTATGTTCTAATATATTCTTAGGCCCTAATTTATCAAAAGCTACTTTGTTTCCTCTAAAAGGTCCAGGATCGGCAGCAAGAGATTTTCAGGGGCTCAGAGAGGGGGGCCTGAAAAGGAGGGGAAGGGGGTCTGATAAGGGAATGAAGAGTAGGAGGGCTTCTCCATCTTCGCTCAGACGTGTCTGACTCTTTGCGACCCCATAGACTGTAGCCTGCCAGGCTCCACTGTTTACCCCCTTCACAAAGAAACCTCTGCGTAAACTCGATTGTACACATCATACTGAGGGAAACAAACTTGCTTCTTTGCCAAGACTGTCAGCTGGGCCCCTTGATGTCTAGACCTGGAGTCTCCTGACTCATTACCATGCAATGTTCTGCAAGGAAAATTAACCTCCTGTTAGACTTCTCAACTCAGCAACGCATCACCAATTTGCTCAACGTTTTTTTAAAAAGCACTTTGCAGGGTTTCCCTGGTGGCTCAGTAGTAGAGAATCTGCCTGCAGGTGCAGGAGACATGGGCTTGATCCCTACCCTGGGAAGATCCCACATGCCTCACAGCAGCACAGCCTGTGCTCCACAAGTCCTGAGCCTGTGCCCTAGAGCCTGTGCTCCGCAACAAGAGAAGCCACAGCAATGAGAAGCCCCTGAAGTGCGGCTGGAGGGTAACCCCCTGCTCCCGGCAGCTAGAGAACAGTGCAGCGAGAAAGACCTAGCACAGTTAAAGATGAATAAATAATTAAAAAAAAAAAAAAGTATTTTGCAACGGGATAAGTGTGTATGTGTTGGGGGTGGGGAGGGGGCGCTGTAATGTGTCACGTGACTGGCCAGCAGCATGGTTCTCCTCCATCTCCTTCTTCCTGCTCTCTGATTGGCTGGACTATAGTGGCTGTTAATGTTCATGTCAGGCTTCCGAAGTGGTGCTCATGGTAAAGAACCTGCCTGGAGACACAAGAGACATGCAGGAGACCCAAGAGACTCGGGTTCAATCCCTGGGCGAGGAAGATCCCCTAGAGGAGGGTGTGGCAACACACTCCAGTATTCTTGCCTGGAGAATCCTGTGGACAGAGGAGCCTGGAGGGCTACAGTCCATGGGGTTGCTAAGAGTGGGACACGACTGAGTGACTTAGCACAGCACACAATGCTCCCTCGAGCCTCAGCATCTCTCCACGGAGCCAGCCCTCTTTCGAAAGCAAAGTTGTGTCTCTGAAGGGAGGATTAATCAAGAAAGACTGAAAATCAAAATATTAAAATAAGAGAATTTTTATCTTAATAAAAACTAAGTCCTCTATGGATTAAACCTTTGGATGGTTCATGGCAACTGACCACTTTCTTCCTGAATTTTAGGTCCTCGAGGTTGGAGAAGGTAGGTGTATGAGCTCCCTAAGACTGTCGTACAAGTTGCCATTAGCTTGGCTTAAAACAACAAAAAATTTATTCTCTCACACTTCCGGAACCAGTTTTCTGACATCAAGGTGTTGGGAAAGCACCCTCCGGAGGTTCCAGGGGAATCCTTCCTTGTTTTTTCCAGCTTCTGTGGCTTCCCGTTAGAATCAAGGACAGCGGATCCACTCTGTCCACTTCAGGGGCCCTTCTCCCCTGTGGGGTTCTGTCAGAAGTCCCTCGGCCCCTCTGTTACAACAATCCCTGTGATTGCATTTTGAGCCCACCTGAGTAATCCAGGAGTGATTCCTCCTCTTGGGATCCTTATATCAGTCACAACTTTTGCCATAGAAGGCAGTATTAGGTGATCTTTCTGAACATCAGAGAAGCCACACTGGAGAGGATGAAGAACTTGAACTTTCTGGCCGTGTCGTGTGGCATATGGGATCTTAGTTCCCCGACCAGGGATTGAATCTGCACCCCCTTCAGTGGAAGTCTTAACCACCAGACCACCAGGGAAGTCCCAAGGATGAAGTACTCTAACTGTCAGTATGCTTACTTTTTGCTGCTTTTGTTTTTTAAATTTTAAGTTACTGGGACAAGCCCAGTCACTGCAATATTAAACTCTGGTTGTAGATTTTGTTCTACTTCAACATCAAGGGATGCCTGAAGAGTGGGCACTCAAGAGATGGCCTGGGAGGAAGGAGGTCCTAAAGGCTTTCTGTGGATTCCTCACTCGCCAATTGCTGGCTCAGGGTCTCCTCACCACATATCGCATCACAGTGAAGCACACCAGCCTTGCCTTTTGTAAACTTAAACTGATGAGTATCAGGTATAACTAAGGAATAAACATCAAAACCAGTTAAGTGTTTTAACACATATCCAAGACTTCTGATTTGCAAAGCACTGAGCCATGCTGAACATAATTTAATCTGATTCAGAATAAATTTAGAACATCTCTCCAAAACATGTACAGATTCTGGGGTTAGGATGTTACGTTTTTGGTGGCACCGTTCAGTCCACTCCACTGGCTAATTCTTTTCTCTTATCACGGAATGAGTCCAACTGCACATGGAGTTTGTTGTTTTCTAAATTGCGTGAGTTTTCAAGTTTTGCTTTCATTTTTTTCCCTTTGCTAATTACCTAAGTTGGACTGAGAAAAGGCATAGAAACCAGAGATCAAATTGGCAACATAGAAAAAACAAGGGAATTCCAGAAAAACTTCTGCTTCATTAACTATGCTAAACCCTTTGACTGTGTGGATCACAACAAACTGTGGGAAATTCTTCAAGAGATGGGAATACCAGACCACCTTACCTGTCTCATGAGTAACCTGGATGCAGGTCAAGATGTAACAGTTAGAAATGGATGTGGAACACAGACTGGTTCAAAATTGGGAAAGGAACACATCAAGGCTGTATATTGTCACCCTGCTTATTGAACTTCTATGCAGAGTACATCATGAGAAATGGTAGACTGAATGATTTACAAGCTGAAATCAAGATTGTCGGGATAAATATGATATGTAGACAATACCACTTTAATTGCAGAAAACAAAGAGGAATTAAAGAGCCTCTTTTTGAAGGTGAAAGAGGAGAGTGAAAAAGCTGGCTTAAAACTCAACATTGAAAAAACAAAGATCATGGCATCGGGTCCCATCACTTCATGGCAAATAGATGGGGAAAAAGTGGAAACAATGACAAATTTTATTTTCTTGGGCTCCAAAATCACTGAGGATGGTGACTGCAGCAATGAAATTAAAAGACGCTTGCTCCTTGGAAAAAAGCTATGACAAAACTAGACAGCATATTAAAAACAGAGACATCACTTTGCTAACAAAGATGTGTATAGTCAAAGCTATTTTTTTTCCCAGCAGTCATGTATAGATGTGAAAGTTGGATCATAAAGAAGTCTGAGTGCTGAAGAATTGATGCTTTTGAGCTGTGGTGTTGGAGAAGACTCTTGAGAGTCCCTTGGGCAGCAAGGAGATCAAACAGCCAATCCTAAACGAGGTCAACCCAGAATATTCACTGGAAGGACTGATGCTGAAGCTCCAATACTTTGGCCAATACATGGTGCAAAGAGCTGACTCATTGGAAATGACCACCTGGTGCGGGGAAAAGATTGAAGGTGGGAGGAGAAGAGGGTGACAGAGGATGCGATGGTTGATTGGCATCACCGACTCAATGGACATGAGTTTGAGCAAACTCCAGGAGATAGTGAAGGACAGGGAAGCCTGGTGTGCTGCAGTCAGTGGGGTCAAAAAGAGTTGGACACAACTTAGACTGAACAAAAACAAATGACCTAAATAGAAACATGATTCCTGTTTATTTCTTCCTTGTGTTTTGAAAATAAGCTACTCTCTCTGGTTCTGATTATTTGGAAATCCCAGATTTGTGTTTGTGAGAACATGCATACTAGAGTCAAGCTTGGCGGTGGTGGTGGTGATTTAGTTGATCGCTTGTGTCTGACTCTTTTGTGACCCCCATAGACTGTAGCCTGCTGGGCTCCTCTGTCTATGGGGTTCTCCAGGCAAGAAGACTGGAGTGGATTGCCATTTCCGTCTCCAGGATATCTTCCAGACCCAGGGATCAAACTCAGGCAGATTCTTTACCAACTGAGCCAAGCCTATGTCTAAAAGTCTGAGTCAACAACCTGTGACTAGTGTTTTAGTGTAACCAACAAGAAATTGGCCCCATTTCTCCTTAGCTCACTTTGTCATCCAGGAATAAACTTAAAGATCTCCTTCAAAATTAGATTCTCATCATTGATGACTTCTTCGGGCCCTTTAGAGTTCCAGAGAAGTTCTCTGTGCACTGTGTATATTGAACATGTTGCCATTTTTGTTGTTGCTATTTATTTCTCAAGGTCATCAGGAGTAACAAGTTGAAAAATGTGTTGATTCATTTCTCTGCTGTCTAAGGGTTATCTTCTCTTTAAAGCCATGGACTTTTTCCCTGTCTACTGCAAACAATTTCATTTTTTCATCCTGGCAAATCTGATTAAAATGAGATTTTATTTCTTTGTGTCCTCAGATCAAGTTGTACAAGGAAAGAGTTTATAATGGGTACCTTTCATCCTGTCTGTATAGCTATTCGAAATCCTAGGCTATTCTAAAAATAAAATCTTGAAGAGATTTCTCCTTTCCCTGAGGTTAACATGTTGAGGTAGGGAGGAAAAAAACGAAGAAGAAACTTTTCTCTCCGTATCATTCTTTAAAGAGAGTCTTGTTCTGCTCCTTGAAAACCTGGCATGCAGAGCTAGCTCTGGAAGTAGAGGGTTGAATTTTCTTTTAACTTCATTTTAATGAGATGTACATTAGTCAAGACTCTTGAGAGTCCCTCGGACAGCAAGGAGATCAAATCAGTAAACCCTAAAGGAAATCAATCCTGAATATTCATTGGAAGGATTGCTGATGAAGCTGAAACTCCAATACCTTGGCCACCTAATTCTAAGAACTGACTCTGGGAAAGACCCCTATACTGGGAAAGATTGAAGGCAGGAGGAGAAAGGGATGACAGAGGATGAGATGGTTGGATGACATCACCAACTTGATGGACCTGAGTTTGAGCAAACTCCAGGAGATAGTGAACAACAGGGAAGCCTGGTGTGCTGCAGTCCATGGGGTGGCAAGAGTCAGACATGACTTAGTGACTGAACAACAAAATTAGTCAATCTATTGGACTTTAGGGGAAAGGAATGAAAATCTATAGTGGTCAATTATAGAATTATTTTTTCAAGCTTTTTTTTTCCCCTAAGAGTAAGAACAGTAATGTTGTAGTATTTGTACACTGTGAATTTCCACGTGAGTTAATTAAATATTAGAAATAGAGTCGTAGGCTCAGGAAGAATCTTATTTTCAGAGCAACAGGCTTGGCCTCAGCCCCTCTCCACAGCTCCACGAAGAAGCAGCACAGAGAACTGCCTGCCCTCATACTCAGTTCTTCAGTGTGAAGATCAGACCACCGCACTGTCCTGGCCACAGTCATGGCCAGAGAGCAATGGGACATTCAGGCAATAGATCCAAGAGCCTCCTCCCTCTCCATCTTTGTAGCAGCAGCCCAGAGCTCTCAAGGAAGACTTATTTTCATTGCCTTAAGTCTTCCCTGGTGGCTCAGATGGTAAAGAGTCTGCTTGCAATGTGGGAGACTTGGGTTCGATTCCTGGGTTGGGAAGATTCCCTAGAGAAGGAAATGGCAACAACTCCTGTATTCTTGCCTGGAAAATCCCATGGACAGAGGACCTGGCGGGCTACAGTCCTTGGGGTCACACAGTCGGACATGACTGAGCAACTAACACCATGTACCACTATGTACTATGTAAGTCTCAAGATTTTTGTCATTTTGGGGGAGCTACAGAATGGATGAGGACGGTCAAGACCAGGGCTGGGAAGGACTGGGGCTGAGTACTGAATTGACTGGTTTCCAGGACGGAGGAGTCCAAGGATGAGCATGTATCCAGAGATAGCTTGTCTTTCCTACGGCCTCTAGGTCAACAGAGGGCAGAAGGGGAAGCAGGCATCATGGACTCTTAGCAGCTTTTCAGACCCTTGCTCTGGGATCCAGGCCTAGAGGAATATTTACTAGCTGTGTGCAGGGACTGGGGAGGAAGTGAAGGGTTCAGCAGGTCTGAGCCTCTGTTTCCTCATATGGATCATGATCTTTTTTTTTTTCCCCAGATCTTTTATAGTTCCAGCAAATAAACTATAAACAAGCAAAACAACCAAAGCCTTCTTACAGTTCAAGGAAGGATTTGTTATTTATTTTTACCCAACACAATAAACTCCTTACCATTTTGCACTCCTCTGAAGCCTGAAAATAGTGCTTTTTATTTTGGGAGATGAACAAATAGTTCAGTTTGACTGGAGTGTGGGTAAGGAGCAAGAGGGCTCCTTAACAGGACATGTGACCAGAAGGAAAGGCTGAGGTGGGACCTTGAGGGCCGAACTGCTGGTAGCCTCGGGCATGGAGAGACACTGCCCTGGGTGTCAGGCTTCAATCCACCCCGCTCTGGACCTCTCCCAGCCCTTTCTGTCAGAAGGGGGCTGGGAGTCTGTGGGGCTAAAGGATGTGCCCATCCCCTCGGCCCCCTTCCTGAGAATCCCGCAGTCAAATATTCCCACGGGCTGTGTGCGCTTTTCCCTGGATGCATTGGAGCATACATCTTGTGTACCTCTGTGGCCTAGGGCGGCCAAGAGTGGCTGTTTGCAGGGGCAGTGAAACAGACATGAAGGCTGGAGTGTCCACAGGCCTAAGTGTGGTCTTGGCAATCTTGTCAAAAAATGATTGTTTCTCAGCTCTCTAAGCTGCACCAGTAAGCAATATATCTGTCTTTATGCTAACCCTAAACATTTTTTTTATTATTGTAGTTTTGTAGTAAGTTTTGAAATCAGGAAATGTTTGACCTCCAACTTTTTTCTCCTTTTTAAACATTGTTTTGGCTCTTTAGGGGTCCCTTTAAATTCTCCATTTTGAACATTCAGGAATAGCTGAAGCAAAGCCAATGAATCCCTGAAGTAGTAATTAGTAAAAGTTTATTGTGCACATATTGAAAAGATACTACAGACTGGGAGGATTCAAATCAGAACCTGGAATGAGGCGCAAAAGTATATTGTTATAAAGTAGCTTCTATAGGGAGAAAGTAGTAACTGCTCATTCTTCACAGTGATTGGTTCATTTTTCACAGTGATTGGATAAAATATTAGAATTTTCAGTAATTGACTCGTACCAGTCTTGGGAAATAGTTCAAGTTTTACTTATGATTTCCAGAGGCATAAGCAAGAAATGGCCCTAGCAGTGTTAGTCTTGCCAGTAAATGAAATTAAGCTTTATATAACTAAACTGGTTTTGTTTTTCAAGGCTGGTCTCCATTTATTTTTTATTTTAATTGTTGTTTAGTCACTAAATCGTGTCTAGCTCTTGGCAATCCCATGGACTGCAGCACACCAGGCTTCCCTGTCCTTCACCATCTCCCAAAGTTTGCTCAAACTCATGTCCATTGAGTTGGTGATGCCATCCAACCATCTCAGCCTCTGTTGTCCCCTTCTCCTCCTGCCCTCAATCTTTCCCAGCATCAGGGCCTTTTCCAGTGAGTCTGCTCTTCACATCAGGTGGCCAAAGTATTGGAGCTTCAACTTAAGCATCAGTCTTCCAATTTATATTCAGGGTTGAGTTCCTTTAGGATTGACTGATTTGATTTCCTTGTTGTCCAAAGGACTCTCAAGAGTCTTCTTCTGCACACAGTCAAAAGCTTCAATTCTTCCATGCTTAGCCTTTTATATGGTCCTTTTTGTCATTCTTTCAGCAGGCTGAGAGTATCACCAACTGATATAGCATTACTCTCACTTACCTACTGTTGGCGGATAGTCGGGCCAAAGAATAGCATATTCGCTGTGTCCATTAGTTGAATCATAAGGCCAAAGGGCCATGTGGTCATCATCTTCATTATTTATGAGGTTATTGTTGATTTCACCCGGTTGTCTGATTGTGATGGATACCACTTTGCATGAGAGCGGCTCTGACAGGCTTTAAAAATCCTCAAGAGAATGCAATGTCCTCAGGAAGTTAATATGATAACCACAAGGAAACTAATAGCCAAGGATTGGAAAGTTTCCTGAAGCAGAGATTCCCCAGGAGACAAGATTTAAGCAATTAAATAATTCAAATGGGTTATAATCAGATGCAAGTTTTACCTCTAAGTCTATTTACAATTTTTTGGATAACATGTAATTGGGTTTAAATTTTTAAACTTATTTGCATGGACTCAGCATGAGGTAATAGCAAACACATATCCTCATATTCTCATGGTTGCAAGATGAACATGAGGATGTTGTAATTCAAGAGATGGTATTGAAGGTGAGTTTCCACTAAGATTAAGCTTCTATAGGGTGTAAGCTGGGCTTCCCCACTGGCCCAGCAGTAAAGAATCCACGTACAATGAGGGAGACTTGCAGGAGATGTGGGTTCAATCCCTGGGTCGGAAAAATCCCCTGGAGAAGGAGCTATTGCAGCCTACTCCAATAGTCTTGCCTGGAGAATCCCATGGACAGTGGAGCCTGGTGGGCTACAGTCCATGAGGCCACAAAGAGTTGGACACGACTGAAGGGACTGAGCATACAGCACAGAGTGTGAGCAACCAGGTAATTTAATGAGAGTAGTTTCCATGGAAACAAAAGAAAAATAAAGGTTAATATAAAATTGTAAATTCCATTTCTGAGCAAATTATAAATTCAGTTTCTGAGTTTGGAGAGCAGCCAGTTGGGAAAATTTCCAGATGTTGAGTTTGCCCTTCTTCAGGTGGAAGGCGGGCAAGCAGCAGCAATAGGTTTCCCTGGTTTGCAGTGTGAATATCTTGGGTGATTTTTCTAAGTGATCACATAGCAACAGGAACAAAATGGACCACACATGAGCTGTTGTGATGATTCCTCTGAAGTTTATTTTAACTTGTCCAGCTTTGGCTTGCATGACTTTGGGAAAAATGACAGTTTTTGTTTACAAGTCAAAATGGGAAAAAATCAGAAATGTTTATTTGGGAAGTTCTAGCCAAATATTGGAGAAGGAAATGGCAGCCCACTCCAGTACTATTGCCTGGAGAATCCCAGGGATGGGGGAGCCTGGTTGGTTTCCATCTATGGGATCGCACAGAGTCGGACACGACTGAAGCGCTTAGCAGCAGCAGCAGCAGCCAAATATTGGAGGAAACTAGAAGAATTCAGTTTTCATTCCGGTGAATAGGTAGAAAACAAAACCTTAAAGATGACAGCACTAGAATCTGATATCCAAAAAGGTATATTAATAAAATACAATTTTTTCTCTCTATAATCTTTCGCTCTTTTTTAAATACAGCTGATTACAGTAAGATGAATTTGTTTGCAAATTAAGCTTAGTTTCAATTAACTTGACCTGATTATATAAGTGCAGCACGAATAGTGATTGACTATATTATTTTAAATCTCTGCTATAACTTTAGTCAGGAATCGCAGCTTGAACTTTCGAAAGACTCTCAAAATAAATAAATAAAAGCAAAGATGGGGGAAAAAAAAAAAACCTCTTAAAGCTAAGAAGTCAAGGTAAGAACTTGTCCAATTGTGCCCTGGCTCAATGATAAAGAATTTGCTTGCCTATTCAGGAGACTTGTGTTCGATCCCCGATCCACGAAGATCTCCTGGAGAAGGACATGGCAACCCACTCCAGTATTCTTGCCTGGGAAGTCCCATGGATAGAGCAGCCTGGCAGGCTACAGTCCTGCTGCTGCTGCTGCTGCTAAGTCGCCTCAGTTGTGTCTGACTCTGTGCGACCCCATAGACGGCAGCCCACCAGGCTCCCCCGTCCCTGGGATTCTCCAGGCAAGAACACTGGAGTGGGTTGCCATTTCCTTCTCCAATGCATGAAAGTGAAAAGTGAAAGTGCAGTCGCTCAGTCGTGTCCGGCTCTTAGCGACCCCATGGACTGCCGCCCACCAGGCTCCTCCGTCCATGGGATTTTCCAGGCCAGAGTACTGGAGTGGGGTGCCACTGCCTTCTCCAGGGGTTGCAAAAGGGCTGGACATGACCAACAGTAAGATTAGATTTCTATTGAGCATAGACAAATACAAACATTGTCATGAAAAATAAAAATCTTTAATAAAAAATTCAAAATTCTGGAAGGATCAGGTAAGGAGAAAAATGCAAGTGTGCTAACTTTTGTTGCAAAGATACCCTTTACCAAATTGTCATAAGTTATTGATAGATTACTTTAAAGAGAGGAGAAAAGGGAGTACTCTGAGTCCCAGAAGTAAAACATAAAAGAAGCAGCAGTGTTTTATATGAAGTCATAAAAATTATAGTCATCCTCATCAGTTCATTTAGTAGCCTGTAATTAATTCTGGCTTGGAGAATCCCAGGGATAGGGGAGCCTGGTGGGCTGCTGTCTCTGGGGTCGCACAGAGTCGGACACGACTGAAGTGACTTAGCAGCAGCAGCAATTAAGTATTATTTATCTTGATCTGTTATTAGCAGTTTTATAAATTCATCAGTTTTCCATCAGAGTTTTAGAAATTCTTACTTTGTTTATTATTATGATCTTCAAGTTATCAGAAAACCTCATTCTAAAGTACTTATCAGGGTCTTCTCTGTGAATTTCTTCAAGGATATTTTGCAATATCTTTGAAGCAATTTTGCAAGAACACTTTTGCAAAAGCATCAGGGTAAAGCAATAACCATCGAGAAATGACAAAAGACTAAAAAACAGCCATGATTATAGATCGAGTGAAAGGGCACAAACAGACACACACAAAAAATGGCAATTGACAAATAAATTTAGTTATTTCTGTGACATACATTTAAACATTATGACTGATAACATTATGTCGACCAAAAAAAGATGTACAACTTGAGAGTTGTGAGTTAAGTTTTATTTGGGGCAAAATGAGGACTGCAGCCCAGGAGGCAGCATCTCAGAAAGCTGCTCCAAAGCTGCAGTGGGGGAAGGTCAATATATAAGGTTTTGGTGAAGTGCATTCAATACGATGAAGCACTCATTTTACAAAAGGGTTTTTGTTAGTCATGAGGATCTGGTGTCACCATGAAGGGATTTAGTGCTTCTCTAGCTATGAGGAGATGCAAGGATTGAGACCATAAAATCTGTTCCTAAAAACATCCAACTATCTAAAGTCCTGTCCCACCAGATTCCCTGGAGCACAGAGTGCCTCACTCCACCCTGAACTCCCTCCGTGGGTGTTGCAGGTCAACAGCTATGGCAGCATGAGGTTCAATCTCCACAGCAGATGGCAAATGCCTCTGTTGTTCGGTCATTGGCAATTGGTAAGTGCCAATTTGTAGTTGACAATTATATCAGAATTTTAGGAATTTTATATTTTTTAATTTCTAGAACATGTTGTTTAGTTGCTCAGTCATGTCCAACTTTTTGTGACCCCACGGACTGCAGCATGCCAGGCTTCCCTCAGTTCAGTTCAGTTCAGTCACTCAGTCGTGTCCGACTCTTTGCGACCCCATGGATTGCAGCAGACCAGGCCTCCCTGTCCATCACCAACTCCCAGAGTTTATGCAAACTCATGTCCATTGAGTTGGTGATGCCATCCAACTATCTCATTCTCTGTCGTCCCCTTCTCCTCCGGCCTTCAATCTTTCTCAGCATCAGGGTCTTTTCAAATGAGTCAGTTCTTCACATCAGGTGGCCAAAGTACTGGAGTTTCAGCTTCAACATTAGTCCTTCCAATGACTATTCAGGACTGAATTCCTTTAGAATGGAAAGGTTGAATCTCCTAGAAGTCCAAGGGACTCTCAAGAGTCTTCTCTAACACCACAGTTCAAACCCATCAATTCTTTGGCGCTCAGCTTTCTTTATAGTCCAACTCTCACATCTATACATGACTACTGGGAAAACCATAGCCTTGACTAGACAGACCTTTGTTGGCAAAGTAATGTCTTTGCTTTTAAATATGCTATCTAGGTTGGCCATAGCTTTTCTTTCAAGGAGTAAAGGTCTTTTAATTTCATGGCTGCAGTCACCATCTGCAGTGATTTTGGAGCCCCCAAAAATAAAATCTGCCACTGTTTCCACATCTATTTCCCATGAAGTGATGGACCAGATGCCATGATCTTAGTTTTCTGAATGTTGAGCTTTAAGCCAACTTTTTCACTCTCCACTTTCATTTTCATCAAGAAGCTCTTTAGTTCTTCTTCACTTTTTGCCATAGGGGTGGTGTCATCTGCATAGCTGAGGTTATTGATATTTCTCCCGGCAATCTTGATTCCAGCTTGTGCTTCTTCCAGCCCAGCGTTTCTCATGGTGTATTCTGCATGTAAGTTAAATAAGCAGGATGACAATATACAGGCTTGACATACTCCTTTTTCTATTTGGATCCAGTCTGTTGTTCCATGACCTGCATATAGATTTCTCAAAAGGCAGGTCAGGTGGTCTGGTATTCCCATCTCTTTCAGAATTTTCCACAGTTTGTTGCGATCCCCACAGTAAAGGCTTTGGCATATCAATAAAGCAGAAATAGGTGTTTTTCTGGAATTCTCTTGCTTTTTCAATGATCCAGCAGATGTTGGCAATTTGATCTCTGATTTCTCTGCCTTTTCTAAACCCAGCTTGAACATCAGGAAGTTCATGGTTCACGTATTGCTGAAGCCTGGCTTGGAGAATTTTGAGTAGTACTTTGCCAGCATGTAAGATGAGTGCAATTGTGCGGTAGTTTGAGCATTCTTTGGCATTGCCTTTCTTTGGGATTGGAATGAAAACTGACCTTTTCCAGTCCTGTGGCCACTGCTGAGTTTTCCAAATTTGCTGGCATATTGAGTGCAGCACTTTCACAGCATCATCTTTCAGGATTTGAAAGAGCTCAACTGGAATTCCATCACCTCCACTAGCTTTGTTCATAGTGATGCTTCCTGAGGCCCAGTTGACTTCACATTCCAGGATGTCTGGCTCTAGGTGACTGATCACGCCATCATTTATCTGGGTCATGAAGATCTTTTTTGTATAGTTCTGTGTATTCTTGCCATCTCTTCTTAATATCTTCTGCTTCTGTTAGGTCCATACCATCTGTCCTTTATTGAGCCCATCTTTGCATGAAATGTTCCCTTGGTATCTCCAATTTTCTTGAAGAGATCTCTAGTCTTTCCCATTCTGTTGTTTTCCTCTATTTCTTTGCACTGATCACTGAGGAAGGCTTTCTTATCTCTCCTTGCTATTCTTTGGAACTCTGCATTCAAATGGGTATATGTTTCCTTTTCTCCTTTGCTTTTTGCTTCTCTTCTTTTCTCAGCTAGTTGTAAGGCTTCCTCAGACAACTATTTTGCTTTTTTGCATTTCTTTTTCTTGGGGATGATCTTGATCCCTGTCTCCTGTACAACATCATGAACCTCGATCCATTGCTCATCAGGCTTCCCTGTCCTTCACTATCTCCTGGAATTTGCTCAAACTCATGTCCATTGCATCTATGATGCCATCCAGCCATCTCATCCTCTGTTGCCCCCTTCTCCTAGAACACATAGCATGTAACTATACAAATACAACATAAAGCTTAATATAACATATTAAAGAAACCTAATCAGTTTAACTTATCTCCTTTAAAAGACAAGATAAATCTTTTGTGATGTTCTAGGGGCCTTCTACAAAATCTCAACTTGCTTCCAGATCCAAAAGACTCCAGTTTACAATTTGCTTTTGGGAAGTTTGTCAAAACAATTTTACTCAGGTTAAGTTCATCTTGCAAAATAAATTAGCTTAATTAAAATTATTTTAGTTTAGCTTTAGTTGTGCAATCAGGTTTTGTTTGCTGTTGGAATTTTCAGGGAATTTTTTTCACAGCCTGAATTTTAGGATGGATTTTTTCTGTTTCTCTAAAAAGCACCGTTGATAGGGATTGTGCTGAATCTGTAGATCAGTTTGGGGAGTATACTAATAATATGAAGCCTTCCAATTCATGAACATGGGATATCTTTCCACTTATTTATGTCTTTCATATTTTTCAGCCATGTTTTATTTTCAATGTACAAATCTTTAACCTCCTTGGTTAAGTTGATTCCTATGGGGATTTTCTGATGCTATTATAAATGAAATTTCCTTGTTGGATTGATCACTGTTAGTGCATAGGAATGCAATTGATTTTTGTGTATCCTGCCATTTTGCAAACTTTTTTTATTAGTTCTGTCAGGTCTCTGTGCATGTGCAGTCTTTAATATTTTCTGCGTGTAGGATTATATCATCTATGAACAGACATAATTTTACTTCCTTCTTTCCAATTTGGATGCCTTTTGCTGTGCTTAGTCACTCAGTCATGTCTGACTCTCTGCAACCCCATGGATTGTAGCCCTTCAGGATCCTCTGTCCATGGAGATTCTCCAGGCAAGAATACAGGTGTGGGTTTTATTTCTTGCCTAATGTTATTGCAGTATTAATGCTGAAGATATTAACGAAATGGGGAAAGTGAGAAATGGTTAGACTTAGAACATATATTGCAGGTAGAACAAATGGAATTGTTGGCTTGCGTGTTGGCTGTGGGAGAAAGAGGGAAGTTAAGGATGGCCTCTAGCTTTATGTGAGATCGGCTGGCTGAATCACTGTGGTGCCATTTCATTAGATTGGGTAAATGAGAGAGTGTGCATTTGAGTAGGGAAGAGAAAAGCTCTGTTTGGACACATTACATCCATGAATGTGGATAATACGGGCTTCCCAAGTGGCTCAGTGGTAAAGAATCTGCCTGCCAATTCAGGAGACACAAGAGATGCAGGTTCAATTCCTGGGTCAAGAAGATGCCCTGGAGGAGGAAATGGCAACCCACTGCAGTGTTCTTGCTGGGATAACCCCATGGACAGAGGACCTGGCAGGCCACACTTCTTGGGGTCGCAAGTCAAACATGACAGGGTGACTGAGCATGCATCCAGGCGGGTAATATAGATAAAAGCAGAATATGATGAGAGGAGATCAGAAGACAGACTGTTGTGTCTTCTGGTCTTGTAGTCGGTTTCTAAAAGCTCACATTTAGAAAAAGGAGAAAAGAAGGAGAACCAGAAAGGAAGCAAAGAAGAAATAATCCAAGGAATAGAATAGGAACCAAGAGAGTCAGAGAAACAAGGAGGAGAAAGTTTCAAGAAACAGACAGTGGTTAACTGTGCAAAACAAATTGAGGAAGGAAGACGAGGACTAAAACGGGACCTTTAAGTGAGCAATGAGGATACC
Source organism: Bos taurus (assembly GCF_002263795.3). Taxonomy (NCBI): domain Eukaryota; kingdom Metazoa; phylum Chordata; class Mammalia; order Artiodactyla; family Bovidae; genus Bos; species Bos taurus. The sequence goes on from NC_037339.1 coordinate 18,428,584, forward strand.
ATGACAGCATTTGACAGCATTTTCACCAGAATGGATAATATCTCTGCCTAAGTACAAGTAAGTTGAAAAAGCAAGTGGGTGTTGGAATTGCCCTGAACAGCTTTGAAGTGCTATACTAATAAGGTGGTGTTGATTTTAGTGTCGTCATAGAAACAAAAAACATGTCGGAGAACTAAAGCCACTTAAAACTCCTGACTCCAGCCCATCACGTCCCCTTGACTTGTTTGTGAAAGATGCCAGTAAAAACAATGAGAGGGGAGGAGCTAATTCAGATTTCTTCCTTTAGCTGCGGTCCCTAAGTAGAAATCTTCACTCTTTATCTTGAGAAGGAAGCCAGCACCATCTCTGACACAAAAGTTCCTTACAGCACAAATGGCTGTCTGACCAGAGTTCTTTCTTCTCTTGCCATTGGCTGACATTGTTCATAAAATACACTTTGCTGTTTCACTTTTTTTTAAAACAAGCAAACTGAATTACTTGGAGGAGGAAGACAGCAGAGACAGAGGATACAGAGCCACGGCAGCTGAAAGAAAGAAAACTCAGGTGAGCATTTCATCTTTGCCCTGTTAACTTGTTAAAAATTGTGCTTTGCTATGTTTCATAGGAAGAAGAATAATTTTTTAAAGTAAGTTTATTTTGTTCTACTATAAACTTTTTTCTACTACATGGAACTTTAAAAAATATTGGGAAAGTACAAAAAAAGTAGAAGGAAGCAAAAACCACCACTGAGATAGCTGCTATTGATATTTTGGGGGTTATTTCTTTCCATTTATTATGTGCGTCTACCTATGATTTTAGTTAATTTTCATAGTCATGCTTGTACACAACAGATACGTTTATATTCCTTTTTTCCATTACAGCATACATTTTCCCACATTGCTGTAAATGCTTTATGATCATAATTTAAAATTGCTGCATAGTATTACATGGAGGAAATTTTCTGTACTTTGCCCAAGCATTCCCCTATATAGGGTCATATAGCATCTTTCCTTTTTTCATAGAGTGGGTCATTTGATAACATAAGATATATTTTTTTCCTTTCAGAGTCTTGTTTTTTGAGGAGAGGAGGTTAAACTTGAGGATGTAGATTTCAGCTCTCAGTTTTACTGAGTTTCAGTTTTACTGAGAGGCACAGTGGGAGGGAAGGTGTGTATGAGACCGTGTGCTTATAATCTGCTTGTGACCCTTTGGGGACCTCAGCCAGTGGTTCTCAACTCTGGCTGTACATTCCGTCAGAATCATTCACTTCTGGGGAGATTAGAAACTTATCTTTAGAATAATTGAAAATTAACTTTGGTGAGGAGCCACTCATCTGTTGTTGTTGCTGTTGTTTTAACTTTTAAAAATTTCTCAGGTGGCTCTAGCGGGTGAGAAGCATAATGACAACCAACCTAGGTTATTTGTAATATTTCTCTCTCTCTGATCCATACCTGAAAGCAATACATTTTAAGGGAAAGGGGATGCACTATCAAGCAAGCTGTCTAAGTCTCCCTTTCAATACTGCCTTCACTGTCTATGAAATCCCTTCACATACAGTCGTTCATTTGATTCACATGAGTGCTGGAGTGTGTAACTTTAAAATAAGAAAGTACAGCCAAGAGGACACAGGATCTTTCCTAGGGTCGAACCAGAACTGGCCCAATCTGGTTCAGTTCAGGGCACATACATCTTGAGTAATGGTTATTGTAGAAAAACATTGTTCAAATTTTGTTATGTCTGTATAATTGCATATTCTTTTAGCTCTTTACATGACATTGACATGTAATAGTTATTTACATGGCAATGATTATGATTTAGCAGGAAGAAAAAAGCAAGGTTACAAAATAGCATTAAAATATGGACTCATTTTTGTTTGAAAATATGTATATTTGAAGAAAAGTGAAAGGAAGTAAAGGTACAAACATTTGTATGTGTCTGGTTGGTGGTAAATCTTATAATTTAAGTTTATTTCAGCTGGTATTACTTTACTATTTTTTTTAACCACATTCATTGCTTGTGTAATAAAGATGTGAAGTAAATTGAATGGAATTGTTCTTGTCTTTCTGGTTGGCTCTTCTCCAGATGAAATGGTACCAGCTCATTTTACTTGGCCATAAAGAAGCCTTTCTTTTCATTCTTGATGAGTTTTGTTCATACTTGTCACAAATGTTCCTGTTGTTGTTAGCTAGCATGTTCTTATTATTGTTAGCTAGCATCACCTGGAAACTTACCAAGTGTCAGGCACTGAGTTAATTGTATCAGTTTTCCTCATCAATGCCCAATCTTCCCTCTGCGGATGAAGGTCTTGAAGCACAGGAGTAAGAGTGACCAAGAGGCAGAGCTGAGGGTCAAACCTAGTTCCCCTCTAACTCAAAACACATGTTTTCATTCGTGATGCCATCTTTCCTCCCTGACCTGAGGTCATCAAGGGTACCCCGCATCACGTAGACATCACTCATTTGGGAAGAAAGTGATGTATTTTTTGTGGTGTACTTATTGCATTGGAAAAGCCCCTGATGCTAAGAAAGACTGAAGGCAAAAGGAGAAGAGGGCGACAGAGGATGAGATGGTTGGATGGCATCACTGACTCAATGGACATGAGTTTGAGCAAACTCTGGGAGATAACGAAGGACAGGGAAGCCTGGCGTGCTGCAGTCCATGCAACGTGCAGTCCATGTTGCAAAGAGTTGGACCTGATTAGTGACTGAACAACATTGCTATACTTCAGGATCACCTTGGGCATTTGAGTATCTCATGTGTGCTCCAGACTCAGGGCTTCCTGCTTTCCTAGTTTGTGTTGCTCACCAGACATCTGAGGCATGCTAATCCCCCAAGGCTAAATCTGGACAGTAGAAGCCTAACAAGTGATTGTGCAATGACCCAGTGAGCTCTGGTTTATACAGCAGCCAAGCTGGGCAATGTTGAGAAAGTCAAGAATTGGCCTAGGTTTTTCAGCTTTTCTGTGGAGCCTTATCAAATCCACAACAGAACCCACAGCACTGTATCTATGGTGTCCTCACGGAACTGCCCACTACTTCTTTGTGTTGGAATTACTTATGTGTGAGTCTCATTCCTTCTGCTGGATGAAGAACGGCTGAAGATGGAGTCTCTGCAGACAGCCCACTACACGGGCTCCATTAAGAATAAATGTTTTTATCGCTAAGTCGTGTCCGACTCTTTTGCAATGCCATAGACTGTAGCCCACATGGCTCCTCTGTTCTGTGGATTTCCCAGGCAAGAATACTGGAGTGAGTTGCCATTCCCTGCTCCAGAGGATCTTCCCAACCCAGGGATCGAACCTATGTCTCCTGCGTTGGCAGGCAAATTCTTTATCACTGAGTCACCTGGGAAGCCCTAAGAATAAATGGGCAGGTGTAAATACATTAATTCATCAATGAATGTGAACTTCAGTTAACAGCTTCTTTTTATCTCTATTGAACCTATTAACCTCTTTATGTGAATTGACCCACGGAGAATGGGTATAGTCTTGGACAATCTTTAAAGGAAAACTTCTCCTCTGGCTTGGTGGCAGTAAGGGCTGACTCCTTGGACAGAGAAAGTAATAGAAGCTGGAACAGCAACCTGGAACCAAAGAATCTTAAAGTTGGAGCATCCTCAGGAAGAGCCAGGGTTAGTGCAGAAGCTTTTTACATCTTCAGTATTTCAAGAAGAGGTTTTAAAGAAGCAAGCAGATCTGAGGAAGAACAAGAAGAAGGGGGGATATGTGGATAAGTCAGGGGAAGAGCAGCGAAAGGAAGAGAGAGGAAGAAGGTGTAGGAAGGGGAGTCTATTTGCTCCGGATGTTCATCAAGCTTGGAGAATTGAAAAGGGTCCAGTCCACGGTTATTATTTCTATTGCATGTTATGAAAACAAGAATATGTTTATCATGGAAAAAACAAAACACCATTCTCCAAGTAAGTGTCTTCCTGTGGGATTATAGTTTTAGCTTGTTTGTTCCTCTAGTACGGGAAACACAATCATCTAAAAAATGCTTGAAGGCATCACAGATTCTTTGAAATAAGTTTGTTTCCTTTTATTTTGAATCTTAACCTCAACTAGAATTTTGTTGTCTTGCAAATTCTGAGAGATTTGAAAGCGACTTCCCTTGTTAGTTGCAGTGGAAGTTATTGGCCCAGAGCCAGAAAGACAATTTGCAACCCTCAGAGATAAAAAGAGAGGCACCTCCTATGATGTCTGGGTGTCTTCTGCAACCTTCCTTTTGCCTATAGGCCATTGACCTGATATATTTCTGTCCTCGATGACTCAGCAGGTAAAGAATCTACCTGCAATGCAGGAGACACAGAAGACGTGTGCTTGATCCCTGGATGAGCAAGATCCTCTGGAGGAGGAAATGGCAACCCACTCCAGTATTCTTGTCTAAAAAATCCCTGTGGATGGAGGAGCCTGGCTGGCTACAGTCCAAAGGGTCACAAAGAGTTAGACACACAACTGAGGGGCTAAGCACTCACATGCATTCCTGTCCCCAGATCTTAGATTTGAACTTCAGAGACAAAAAGTTTGTGAGGAAAAATGCCTGGACATCAGTTCAGTTCAGTTCAGTTGCTCAGTCGTGTCCGACTCTTTGTGACGCCATGGACTGCAGCACGCCAGGCTTCCCTGTCCTTCACTATCTCCCAGAGTTTGCTCAAACTCGTGTCCATTGAGTCAGTAATGCCATCCAACCATCTCATCCTCTGTCGCCCTCTTCTCCTTTTGCCTTCAGTCTTTCTCAGCATCAGGGTCTTTTCCAGTGAGTCAGTTCTTCAATTCTGTTGTAAAAGACCGTTGAGAATTTTTTTTCCCTGGAAGATATCTATCATGAAACATAAAATGAGCAGGGAGTGGGTGAATCATAGTTTCATTTGCTCACTCACTGGTTATTTCTTTGTGCACATTTATGGCCACAAGCTATGCCAGGACCCAGGATACAGCAGTGACAAGTAAGGTGTTCTTGCTTCAGTGAGTGAACACTCTGCGGGGTAGGGATAAGCAGGAGCTAGTGGCTGCCCCATGGGTGGTGTGAAGACAGGAAGCACTGGAACAGCCAAGACCCAGAGGGCTCAGAGAACGCTCTTTCTAGAAGTGATTCTGGGAAGAAACTTGAGGCTGGTAAGAAAGAGCCTGGAGTAGGAAATGGCAGCCCACTCCAGTATTCTTGCCTGGAAAATTCCATGGACAGAGGAGCCTGGTGGGCTACATACAGTCCATAGGGTTGCAAAGAGTCAGACATGACTAAGCACACACGCACACAAATAAAGGGCCAGGTGAGGAACTGGAGTTCAGACTAAGTAGGTAAGACAGAGTCTGGTATGTTCAGAGCATTGAACTAAGTTATGAGGCTGGAGTGGATTTTTCTGAGGACAGCGGTGGAGAGATGACAGCCTGTCGTGGGCGGCCTTGAGCGGGCCCCTGGGTGGAAAGCGGGGCTAGTGGGAACCTTGGGTAACAAGGCAGGCCTTCCTTGAAGGAGACATTGGGTGGCAGAATGAGCTGGGGCTGTGGGCTGAGGGGTGGGGGGAGCCGGCAGTGGGCTTTGTCCTTTGACCTCTCCCTTTTAGGTCACCTGTGTCCACTGTCCCCCAGGCTACTGGCAGCTCGTTAGGACACCTTCCTGGACAATTCTCCTGATTTTCAATTTTTTTGAGACCTAGGAAAACATTTTCTTCTTATCCTTTACAGCTTTCTTACTTTCCTTTACAGCAGGGGTAACCCTAATCTCCTAACCTCCAGGATCTAATGCCTGATGATCTGAGGTGGAGCTGAGGTAATAATAATAATAGACATAAAGTGCGCAGTTAATGTGATATGTCTGAATCATCCGGAAACCATCACCCCCGCCCTGGTCCACAGAAAAGTTATCTTCCATGAAACCCATCTCTGGTGCAGGAAAGACTGGAGACCACTGCCTTATAGTTTTCTTACCATTCTTTACAGGTATCCTGCACCTGGCATACTATCTTCCCCCTGGCAGTAGCCAGGCTTGCACAGGCTGCTGATGCCTTGAAAATGTGTGATGTGCAGGCTCCGTGCAGTTTCTTTCACGGTGTTGTCTCCCTGGTCCTCTCAGTGATGCCGAAAGGCTGAGTACTTGCTGAAAATGCTCAGGCCACCGCTAAGAGCTAGAGTTAGGGTTTGGATCCTGTTGGGATTTACTCCCCAGATTTTTCTATGACTTCATCCCGCCACTGTATCCTGCCAGGAATCATATGATGCTTAACTACCTACCTTGATCAATAATTCCTTTGCTCCAAGAAGTGAATTTAATAATGGAAGGTGAAATGCTAAGGTGGAAGGGGAAAGACAGAGAGGGAGTTTTCATTTGAATAAGTGGGCTTTAGGGGAGCCCCTGAGTTGTGTCTCGTAGTCACTTGGATTGTGGACAGCAAGAGTCCTGATGCTGACACAACCCCTGTGAAATTACTGAGGTGAGTAGGGCAATGGCCTCTGAGATCACACTTGCTGGTTTTCTGTCTTTGGAATCAGAAGACTTGGAAATCAGAGGCTCAGCTGCAGAATGAGTCTGCGACGTTTCTTGGATGTTTCTTGGATCAGAAATTGGGTTAATAACAGATACTTCCAATCTTCATAGACTGATGAAGTGCATTAGAAAACAACTTTTTAAATGCTCAGATTCTTTATGAAATTAAATCCATAATCAGCTTTGCTGCTGTTGTTGTTGTTCAGTCACTCAGTCGTATCCAACACTTTGCAACCGCATGGATTGCAGCACACCAGACCTCCGTGTCCCTCACTCTTTCCTGGAGTTTGCCCAAGTTCGTGTCCATTGAATCAGTCCACTGATGTGAGCCAAGCATCTCGCTGTCAGAGGCAGAAAGGCTCTGGCTTGGGTGTTAACCCTCCCCTAGGGTTCAGTCCCCTGGGATAAACTGTTTTCTGGGAGCATTTTCTCCTCCAAATAGCACATCAAATAAGAAAATTGTGCAGAGACTCCAGTACTAAGGCGTAGCTCTCCCCATATATGTCCATAACCCATGGGCACCTTTGGGCACGGGGAAATTCTCGAGAATGGAATTTTGGAAGAGCATGTGCTAACTGACCGGGACAAGTGGTCGGCAAAAGAGAGAGAAAAGGCAGCTGTTGCTAAACCATCAGCAAGACGCTGCGACTCAAAGAGCTGACATTTTGACAACGCCAGTGCTCTCCAGATTGTCACCTTTCATGCATCCGTGCTGATCTTTGCCCTGATGGTGGCCCTGGCAACACGCTTCTTCTCGAGGTTCTTCTTCCTGCGTCTGCCCGCCTGCATTTGCGGTGGTGAATGTCATTGACCACACACTCTGTATCTGCGTCAGGTTCTCCTTTTGGTCGCAGCAGGCCAGAGCTCCTGTGCACTGCATATGCACCCCACCCCCATGGGGCCTGACAGACAGTATTTCAAGCAGCCTGAGGCTGAGTCCAGGCAAGAAAGGTTCTGGTGGCTCCCAGGGCTTCCATCCCTAGATCAGGAACATCCCCTGGAGGAGGGCATGGCAACCCACTCCATTATTCTTGCCTGGAGAATTCCACAGACAGACGAGCCTGGCAGGCTATATAGTCCAGAGGGTTGCAAAGAGTCAGAAACACAACTGAGTGACTAACACTTTCCCCGTTCCTGTTTGCCAAATCCTGTGGGGTTCCTGAGAAATCTGCGGAGAGATGAAGGCAGGCCAGGCAGCTTCCTTATAAAAGAAGCCAGTGAGAGGAGGCAATTATAAGTAGAAAACTACTCAGAGCATTCAGTCTCCCACAGGGGCCCTCTGCCACAAGGACTCCCACCCTTGCTGCAAAAATTCACTCAACTCTTCCCCTGATGACAGAGACCAGATTCAAAGACTGTCCCTTGGGTCTTCAAGCTCCCCAGGAATTCCTGGAAAATTTCATGAAGAGCACACTGACTTTTCTGTCTGCCAAGCCCTGGAGTGAGTCCGGTACAGTTTGGTTGGGATCTGGGAGGAGAGGTCAGGTCTTACGAGCTTTGTAACTTGTGCACATGAACTCCTAGGCAGAGGACAGAGAGGAGGCAGTGAAAGTCAGGCCCTGGAGGGGAAGCTTCAGTGTCATCCTATCAGGCCCAGGACTCTGGTTGAGGGGTCCCGCTGGGCCCCAGATCTGTTAAAGAGATCTTGGCAGCACAGACTGGAGAATTTGCTCCTGGGGGAACTTCCCAAGCCCTGAATGCTATTTAACACCTACTGGTTTATAGCAGATCCGCTAGCACCTCTTTCAGTGACAGGTTGACATCATAGCTATGAAGTGTGGGAGGAAAATGGCATTTGGCAGACAAAGGACCATTAGGCTGGTGGTACGGGAAAGGATGGGAGGCATTGGCACTATGGGACAGATGGGGCAGAGAATCAGAGTGGCAGAACACTCCAAGATGCTGACTCCATAGAACAAGGCTCTGAGTGGTTCACTCATCTGCCCCCTGTTTATTTTAGAAGCCCAGAGACCAGCTCCTCATTCAAAAGATACGGTAATCTCAGATCTGTTCGTTTGTATTCCTGTTTTGATCTGTAAGCATCTAATTCACGTTAGCCCTTGAAAAACTCTATAAGTATTAATACAAGACTGTTTCTGGGAGGCTAAAGAAGTGTCTCAAGCTATACATTTCCACCTGGACATTTGGAGCCTGTTACAACTGAGGGCTGAGCTAGCAGGGTTGGATTTCAAGAACAAGGCACTCACTGATACTTCTCTGTTTTGGAGGGTATATTAGCTACCACTTTGGGGCCTCTGGGATTCTGAGGCTGTAAAACCTTTCAATCCAGAGGGTTGAGTCCTCTTTGTACAACTTCAGGGAGCTAAGTCTATGAACTTTTACAGTAATAACAGCTAATGATACAGAAGGGCTTTCCAGGTGGCTCAGATGGTAAAGAATCTGCTTGCAAATGCAGGAGACCCAGGTTTGATCCCTGAGTCAGGAAGACCCCCTGGAGAAGGAAATGGTTACCCACTCCAGTATTCTTGCCTGGAGAATTCCTTGGACAGAAGAGCCTAGCGGGCTACAGTCCATGGGTTTGCAAAGAGTTGGACATGACTGAGCTACTAACAATGTTAATTCTTTAATTCTTCCCTGGTCACTCAGACAGTAAAGAATCTACCCTCGATGCAGGGGACCTGGTTTAGATTCCTGAGTTGGGAGGCTACCCTGAGAAGGGAATAGCTACCCACTCCAGTATTCTTGATGGTGAAATAACGCTGAAAGCTCAGCCTCTGTGCACTGGTGCTGAAATGAATCTTGGAGACAAAGTTTGGGGTGAAGTAGAAAAGAATAGCTTTATTGCTTTGCTAGGCAAAGGGGGCACAATGGGCTCCTGCCCTCAAAATGGTGTATCCCAGCCCAGAAGGATTTGATGAGGAGTTTTATAGCAAATGATTCAAGGGTGGGAGTGGTGATAAGATTAGCGTGTGTCCAGAGCCTACACTCCTCTAATCTGGTCTCAGTTCAGTTCAGTTCAGTCCCTCAGTCATGTCCAACTCTTTGTGACCCCATGGACTGCAGCAGGCCAGGCCTCCCTGTCCATTGCCAACTCCCAGAGTTTACTCAAACTCATGTCCATTGAGTCGGTGATGCCATCCACCCATCTCATCCTCTGTCGTCCCCTTCTCCTCCTGCCTTCAATCTTTACCAGCATCAGGGTCTTTTCAGGTGAGTCAGTTCTTCGCATCAGGTGGTCAAAGTAGTAGAGTTTCAGCTTCAACATCAGTCCTTCCAATGAACACCCAGGACTGGTCTCCTTTACGATGGACTGGTTGGATCTCCCTGCAGTCCAAGGGACTCTCAAGAGTCTTCTCCAACACCACAGTTCAAAAGCATTAATTCTTTGGCACTCAGCTTTCTTTATAGTCCAACTCTCACATCCATCCATCACTACTGGAAAAACCATAGCCTTGACTAGACAGACCTTTGTTGGCAAAGTAATGTCTCTGCTTTTGAATATGATGTCTAGGTTGGTCATAACTTTTCTCCCAAGGAGTTAAGCATCTTTTTATTTCATGGCTGCAGTCACCATCTGTAGTGATTTTGGAGCCCCCAAAAATAAAGTCTGACACTGTCTCCACTGTTTCCCTGTTTGCCATGAAGTGATGTGACTGGATGCCATGATCTTAGTTTTCTGAATGTTGAGCTTTAAGCCAAAATTTTCACTCTCCTCTTTCACTTTCATCAAGAAGCTCTTTAGTTCTTCTTCACTTTCTGCCATAAGGGTGGTGTCATCTGCATAGCTGGGGTTATTGATATTTCTCCTAGCAATCTTGATTCCAGCTTGTGCTTCATCCAGCCCAGCCCAGAGTACATATGATGTACTCTGCATATAAGTTAAATAAGCAGGGTGACAATATACAGCCTTGATGTACTCCTTTTCCTATTTGGAACCAGTCTGTTGTTCCATGTCCAGTTCTAACTGTTGCTTCCTGACCTGCATACAAATTTGTCAAGAGGCAGGTCAGGTGGTCTGGTATTCCCATCTCTTTCAGAATTTTCCACAGTTTGTTGTGATCCACACAGTCAAAGGCTTTGGCATAGTCAATAAAGCAGAAATATATGTTTTTTTGGAACTCTCTTGCTATTTCGATGATCCAACAGATGTTAGCAATTTGATCTCTGGTTCCTCTGCCTTTTCTAAAACCAGCTTTATGGAAGGTTATGGAGGCTGGAGTCTGTTTCCTGCAAGAAATGGAATGACAGAAAGACTTTCATGCCCAGGAGCCCCACTGGGAGCTCAGTTTCACTAACAAGTGTTGCTTTCTCCAAGGTTTCCTGTGACCCAGGTTCTAACCTCATGGGTTATCTTGCTTAATTCTCACAGCAACCTAGACAAGTAAGGACTATTGTTTTAGTTATCTCCATTTTATTGATAAGGAACTGAGGCTCAGTGAGATAAGGTCCAAGGCCAAAGAGTTGGTGAGTGAAAGAACCAGGTTTCAAACCAAAGCTTTAGCTCTCACCTGCTGCTCTAGTACTGCTTGCCTGCAGTAGAGGGGAACCCCTGTCATCCTTTCAGCATCTTTATCATTAAATCACCTCTCAGTCTTTCATGGGGGTTCCCTGGTGGCTCAGACGGTAAAGCGTCTGTCTGCAATGCAGGAGACACGGGTTTGATCCTTGGGTTGGGAAGATCCCCTGGAGAAGGAAATGGCAGCCCACTCCAGTATTCTTGCCTGGAGAATCCCATGGACGGAGCCTGGTAGACTACTGTCCGTGGGGTCGCAAAGAGTTGGACACGACTGAGCGACTTCACTTTCACTTCCAGCCTTTCATATTTTTACTAATGCTCTGAGATCCTTTTCATCTCTTTATCATGGGTCTAAGCCCACACTTTGAGATTTAATCACGGTAGTTGATGTCATTGAGTCCTCACCTTTAAAGTGTGAAACACCTTAAAGTCATCATGCCACTTACAGATGAGGAAACTGAGACTCTGAGAAGATAAATTGTTTGTGCAAGATTCCCAAACTTGTAAGTGGCAGATTTGGCTCCTTACACCGACATTTCTGTGAACTTTAACAAGGACATTACAAGAGCTGCAGGAGTGATGAGAGAGACCTATGAAAAGTGTCGGTTGGGTAAGGCGACATGCAGAAGGTGATGCAGGTGTTAAAGAAGAAGATTTGGTTTGACTAGAGTTGGGCTTTCCTGGTGGCTCAGTCAGTAAAGAACCTGCCTGCAATGCAGGAGACCTGGGTTTGATCCCTGGGTTGGGAAGATCCCCTGGAGAAGGGCAAGGAAACCCATTCCAGTATTCTTGCCTGGAGAGTCCCCATGGACAGAGGAGCCTGGTAGGCTACAGTCCATGGGGTCGCAAAGAGTTGGACATGACTGGGTGACTAAGCACACACACACACACAGAATTGGGTACCTTGCAGACTGGGGAGGAGGAAGATGGAGAAGAGGGGGAAAGGTGAAGAGAACAGAGTAGACAGTCCAGTGTTCAGGACTCCATGCTTCCAATGCAAGGGCCACAGGTTTGATTCCTGATTGTGAAACTAACATCTCACATGCTGCAGGACATGGCCAGGAGGAAAAAAAAGTAGCAGAGTAAACAGCACGGGTACATACCTGAAGAAGTGCAAATCCAGTCCCCAGCTTCCTGGCACTGAGGAGCAGTAAAATTATAGCGATAATGCCAGCTTCATGGTTTGCAAAGTGCTTTACCCGCATTTGCTTCTCTTGGAGCTCTTTTCTGTTAGAGTCAGTGGAGAGCATTATCCTCATTTCACAGATACACTTCCCCAAATAAGCGAAGTGATGTGTTAGCCAAGGCCACATGTATCTAGAAACTGACAGAGCAGGACCCAGGCTTCTGTGCTTTTTCCACCGTCTGTGGCCTGGTGGCATGGCTCCGTTAGCTGACTCTCATTTATAAAAATACAGGTATAACTGTGACCAGTGGTGCAAGGTCTTAACAGCTAGAAATTGGGAGAGCTGGAAGTCAAATTTCAGGTTCAGTGTCCATTCTGCTCTAGCTTGGTTCAGGTGTATGAAGTTTGAGGAGATAGGACAAGAAATGAACAGAAGAAGAGATGGAAGCCCATTTGAAGACGGGCTGAGAGTTAAGGGGGTGTCTGCAGAGAAAAGAATGCATCTTTCCTCCCTGATTTCCTCCAGCAACAAACACTTCACAGAAGCTGACTGAGACTTTCTCACCTCTCAGAGTAGCCACTTATTTAACCCCTGCTCCTTTATTAGCTCTCTGGCCTTGGGCTCCCAAGCCACCACACCCGCTCTCCCCCAGGAGCACTGATAAGCTTGCTATGAAATCTTTCAACCCTTTTTATCCCCCATGACCACTCCCTCCTCCTTAAACTCCTTAAAGCAGTCTTGGCCTCCCTGAAGTTGTGTTCTCTCTCTCTCTTTTTTAAGTTCTCTGATTTTATTTTTTTTTGGGGGGGGGGGTGTTCTACTAGGTCTCAGTTGTGGCATGTGAGATCTAGTTCCCTGACCAAGCACTGAACCCAGGTCCCCTGCATTGGCAGTATGAAATCTTAGCCACTAGACCTCCAGGGCTGCCCCAAAGTTGCATTTCTGATTCATCTCTTATCATTCAATCACTTTCTTGGTTGTCTTTCCAGGTTCCCGTTCTCTCTTCCTGTTCCTTAATTGTTGATGTTCCCTGAAGTTCTGTCCCTGATCTTCTCCCATCTCTGCTGTTGTTGTAGCCACGCGTTCCAGGAAACAAACTCACTCAGAAGGACAATGCAGATAGTGGAGTGCAGTTTATTACATCGGCGGGCCCAAGGCAGAGTCTCCTCTTAGCCAAGGACCCCGACCAGCATTTGTGAAAATCTTTTAAACCCCATGTGTACGTGTCTGAACCCACCACTCCAAATTCCTTGAGACTTACATAAACCAAGGAAAATACAATCCCAATAACCCCATCATCCACGTGCTATGTGCTCATGTGCTCAAACAGTCAAACAATTAACCAATAATCAATAAACCCGAGGTTACATTCTGATAGATACAGAAAAATTTATGGCCTCTCTGGAGGAAGGGGTGATTAGTGTCCGTTTTCTCTTAGGCAATAGGTAACCTAGATATGATCTTCAAGGTTCCCCTGTCTGGAGGGGGTCTTATCCTTCTGTTGTTGTTTTCATAGGCACTAAACACAGAGTTCAGAGTCCATTGGAAAGGTGGCTGAGCATGATCAGCATGAACAGGCCTAAGATGGAGTCCAGGCCCTATGAATTCCTTCTTCACTGTCACACCCCTACAGGAGCTTGTCCACTCTTCTGGCTTCAATTACCAAGTGCTGGTGGCCCCTAAACCCAACAGGCTTGCCTGTCTCCTCCTCCCCGGCTCTAGACTGAGATCAGACACTTCTGTGTGTTTCATAAATGCTTCAAATTCAAAATGCTCAGTTGAACTCATTTTACATGGCCCTTCCCAAATAGCAGCTTCCTCTTATTCCTTTCATGTTCTTTTTATTAACATAAGACACCATTCTCTCACAAAATAAGAGAATGTTGACCATCCCCTACCCGAACTTTTCCTGACCTCCCAACCTCCCATAATGAAAGTGAAAAGTGAAAGTGAAGTCGCTCAGTCGTGTTGGACTCTTTGCGACCCCATGGACGGTAACCTACCAGGCTCTGAGGTCCATGGGATTTTCCAGGCAAGAATACTGGAGTGGGCTGCCATTTCCTTCTCCAGGGGATCTTCCCAACCCAGGGATCGAACCCGGGTCTCCTGCATTGCAGACAGACGCTTTACCGTCTGAGCCACTAGGGAAGCTGGAACCCATCCCCAACTCCAGTCTCATTTCTTTATATTCTCAATCTCATTCAAATATGTTCACGCACGCGCACACACACACACACACATACACACCGGCTTTCCTGGACAATCGCAAGAGCATCCCTGGGAGTCTCTGGGGACCTAGGCTTGTCCTCCATCACACCTGTAAAATGCAAATCCACTTTCCACCATTCAAGGGTTCCCACTGCCCTCAAAGTAAAACCCAAACTCTTCCGTGTGGAGGTAAGTCACTCTTCTCGCCCTCTGCCCACCTGACCCTCCCTTTCATGCCTCAGTTGGACTAGAATGCTTGAAGACTATGTCACTGTGCCCTAGGGCCTCGGTCTTTGGGGTCTGCAGCCGGGTACAGGCTCGTACTTGAGACACACAGGTAAGCCCACCTGTGGGCTCTGTCCTGGTCAGTGCTGAGAGTGCGGACAGGATGTGAGACAGGTCTATCAAGCTCCTGGAAAAGCAGTAAAAGATTCTGAGGTGGGGACCTCCCTGTCAAACCGGTGGTAAGACTCCAGACTTCCACTGCAGATCCCTGGTTGGGGAGCTAAGATCCTGCAAGCTGTGAGGTGCAGGTTGGCCAACAAAGAAAAAAAAGAAATAAAATATTTTTTTCCCAAGTATAAATAAAAATAAAGTTCTGTGAGGTTTTGAGGAGTTGCAACTTTGCAGTGACCATAAAGACGTTTCAGTCCTCCAGGTTAGCTCTTTGTCCTCATCAGCGCACATGCAGCATGTTTGGTTTTCTTTGTAACTGCGACACGGAATCTCCATCTGCTGCTGCTTTGCACTCTTTCTTCTTTGTCGTTTTAGTACCATTAAAGCTGCAGGAGACAAAGACTCAATCCTTTCTTTGTTCTGAGGCCCCTTTCAGTCCAGGAAGCTATGCGCATACTCAAGCCCTCCTCTCTCTGCGTGCACGCATGTTAAGTCACTTCAGTTGTGTCCAACTCTGTGCAACCCTATGGCCCAGAGCCCATATGGACCAGGTTCCTTTGTCCATGGGATTCTCCAGGCAACCATACTGGAGAGGAAGCCAAGCTCTCCTCCAGGGGATCTTCCCAACCCAGGGATCAAACCCGCGTCTCTTACAGCTCCTGCATTGGCAGGCAGGTTATTCACCACTAGCGCCACCCGGGAAACCTCTCCTATCTCTCTACTGCTGCTGCTGCTGCCAAGGCAGTGCAAATTATGCTGTCAATTTATTTCCTAATTTTCCTTGAATTTGCCTCTTCTCAGCTTCGTGTCACATACTTAATTTGTCTGGCTGATTTTTAGAGCCACATCTAGTAGATGATTTTCTTTTCCTTTTTTTTTTTTTTAACAGTCTCGTGAAAGGTAGCAATATGGTGTAGTCAAATGCATGTTTTTATGGGCAGTAAAGAACAAAGTGTTTTAAAGGTTTCTTAAAGGAAAGCCATGCGCTGAATGGAATTTTGGATTTGAGCTGGCCCTGCTTTTGACCTGTGACTCTTAGTTAAATGAGGCTTCTAGGAGGGGTTGTTGTTTAGTTGCTCAGTTGTGTCTTTTTTGCGACCCCATGGACTGTAGCCCATCAGGCTCCTCTGTCCATGGGGTTTCCCAAGCAAGAATACTAGAGGGGGCTGCCATTTCCTCCTCCAGGGTATCTTCCCAATCCAGGAACTGAACCCACATTTCCTGTTTTGCAGGCAGATTCTTTACTGCTAAGCCACCAGAGAAGACCCTCTAGGTGGGGGGTTTGTGTTTTTCTTTCTTTAGATGTCCAAGGATGAAGATGCTCTTCGAATCAAAGCCCCAGCTTCTGTAGCCTCAGCCCCTCTTCTTCCCACTGGGGCAGTTTGACAGCCTTGAGCCATGCCTGCGCCCACCTCCACCCCCGCCCCCCACCTCCAGCCCCTCTGGGGCCCAGAACACATCCCAATCCGAGGCAGAGAACTTGAAGTAACTCTGGGACTCTCCTTACCCTTGGGGTTGATCTCTTCCTGATCTGGTGCCTTGATTCTAAAACTGAGCATCTCTCTCATTCCTGAGATTCGGTCCCCTTTTCAACAAAGGCAAAGGGCCCCTCTTTTGGCATCCCTGGCCCAAATCTCTGCACCCAGGTGTTGTTCGGCATTCAGGTTCTCCCGCAATGACTGGGGCCTGCCTGCAATGGCTAGGCCTCCTCTCAGGCCCAAAGTCCTCTCTTTCCATGATGGCCTGGCAGTACAAGCACCTTGCTGCCTGCCAATGCCTCCTGAGTTCTGCCTTCTTCCCCAATTGCTCAAAAAGTACCTCTTGCCAGGGGCTCTTGTTGGTTCCCTCATAGCCATCAATATCCTGGGGAGCAACTGCTACCATCTTTTTTTGCTCTCCTGTCCATGTTCATACCTGCTAGGTGCCATGCTCTGCCTGGGATAAGGGACTCTCCCAGCATCTGTGGCTCTCTTTGCGGGCTCACCACCCCCAGTGATGGAGAGGACAGGGTGGAGGGCCAGACTGCCTTCCTCATCGCAAGTCACAGGGATCTGCCTTCCTCATCACAAGTCACAGGGATCCTGTTGGTCTTGAGATGAAAGAAGCAGTTTTAAGGTCTTTATGGTCAAAACATTTAAGGACTTGATTGCTCTCAAGTCTATTTCTACTATTTTAGATCCTTTCCTGATATCAACTTTTCCTAAGATTTTGTCCAAGTTCTGGCTCCAAAGTCAGGGCCATATGGACAGGACTCTGTCCTTTTCTTAAAAGGCCATTGGTAATAGAACACATGGGCTTCCCAGGTGGCTCAGTGGTAAAGAATCCACCTGCCAATACAGGAAAGGCGGGTTTGATCCCTGGGTCAGGAAGATCCCCTGGAGAAGCAAATGGCAAACCACTCCAGTACTCTTGCCTGGGAAATCCCATGGACAGAGGAGCCTGGGGGGCTACAGTCCATGGGGTCTCAGGAGAGTTAGGCAGGACTTAGAGACTAAATAACAACAACCCATGTAGGACATCACAGTGCATTAGATTTCCCTGTGCTACACACTGTGCTCCCAACAGTTGTGTATTTTGTACATTGTATTGATAGTGTGTATCAATCCCAGTCTCCCAATTTCTCCCATTCCACCCCTTTCCTCGTGTGTGCATGCTCAGCGGTGTTCGATTCTTTTCAGCCTCAAGGACTGCAGCCCACCAGTCTCCTCTGTCCATGGAATCTTCCAGGCAAGAATGCTGGAGTGGGTTGGCATTTCCTTCTCCAGGGGATCTTCCTGACCCAGGGATTGAACCCATGTCTCTTGCATTGATAGCAGTAGTGTTAGCTGCTCAGTCATGTCTGACTCTGCGACCCCATGGACCATAGCCCACCAGGCTCCTCTATCCATGGGATTCTCCATGACAAGAATACTGGACTGCATTGCCATTCCCTTCTCCAGAGGATCTTCCCGACCCAGGGATCGAACCCAGGTCTCCTGCATTGCAGGCAGATTCTTTACTGTCTGAGCTATAGGGAAGAACATTGATAGGCAGATTCTTTGCCACTGAGCCACCAGCAAAGCCCCGTGTGTGTGTTTTTTTTGTGTGTGTATTTGTTGTTTGTTTGTTTTGACTGCACCGCATTGGCTTTGGGGATTGAATCTGCGACACAGCAGTGAAAGTGCTGAATTGTAACCACTAGACCACCAGGGAACTCCCTGTGGTACTTTGTTAAAGAGCCCTAGGAAACTAATACAACTCTCATTTCACAAAGGAATGGATGCTTAGAAATGCTCATTCCCCCAATAGTAAGTGCTTCCAAATTTAATTGACTCTAACATAAAAGGTAGAAAGTGAAAGTGAAGTCTGTCGTGTCCGACTCTTTGTGATCCCATGTACTGTAGCCCGCCAGGCTCCTCAGTCCACGGGATTTTCCAGGCAAGAGTACTGGAGTGGGTTGCCGTTTCCTTCTCCAGGGGATCTTCCCAACCCAGGGATCGAACCGGGTCTCCCGCATTGCAGGCAGACGCTTTACTGTCTGAGCCACCAAGGAAGCCCCCAACGTAACTTAGAGCTCTTTAATTCCAGACATTTGAACCCTGGCTTGTTGATCTGGCCCATTAAGTAGGGATCTTCTTCATCTATCAAAATCATATTCTAGATAAGTTATATAATAACATCAGCATTTCACAGGGAAGATTTTATAGAACATTAGTTCTGTAGAATAGTAGAATGTTTCAATGTGCAAAAACGTTTTCAGAGTAAAAAAAAAATAAAGAGGGACACCCTGTATTAATCAGACTTGTTTTTTTTTCTTATAGGACCTCCTTGAGCTTTGACATGTGTTATGAATCTCCAAGAGAGGGATACTAAAGCTTGCTGTGTCTCTCAGGCTGATTTGAACACAGAAGCCTTTCCTTACACAGAACATCTCATGGAATTCGTAGTTTGTGGAAGATACTTTGGGAAGTGCTGAACTAAAGAAAAGACTTTTTTTTTTCTTTTACATTATTTACATACCAACCGTATTTTCTGAGTTGCATCTTCACATCAGTCTCTGAAGGAGAATTGAAAAACATATTTGCCGTATCGGAAATACATTTACAAAGCATCCATTTGGGTAGGTTAATTTAACTAATGTTTTACCATACTTCTTTTAGTCTTTAGATCATTCTGTGAATTCTCAGGGTCAGTGTCCTCTAGTCAAAGGCCTTTAGGAACACCCCTGTAGTTGGACACCATTGAGTTTATTGACTTGTTGTATCAAGGAGAATGCACACCATGGGAAATCAGAATATCTCAGGAAGAGGGTGTTGGAAAAGAATTATTGCAGGAATTGTGCTTGTGTTAGGTAATTTGGGGCTTAGATTTAAAAATGGAGGACTTTGCAGAAACAAAAATGGTTATTAGTTCTTATAAAAAACTGTAAAATAGGGACCCAGACTACCATACCCAGACAATGAAATTATGTCCCCCCAAGCCACTTGTTTGTTCCCCTAGATATCTAGAAGTCTGCCCCTACCTCTGCAGTTATGGGCTGTCCTGTAGTATTTACATAAGTAAGGCAAGAAGTGTTCAGTATAAATTTCTCTTTGACTAGAAAAGAAGAAATTAAGAACCTTGTGATTATCCATGACAACTATGCCTAGTAAATTTACATTTAAAGCAATGCTTGGTCAAAGATAAACAAACCTGCACACTTCTAAGAGTGGTAAGACAGATTTTATTCAATCATATACTATTGCAATTTTTTCAATAATATACTAGTCCAACATGAACTGAACTCAGAAGTAACTAGATGTTTTATCTTATTTATTTTTTAAAAAAACACTTACTTATTCATTTATTTGGCTGTACCGAGTCTTAGTTGCAACACACAGGATCCTTGCTGGATCCTATGGGATCTCTCACTGCTGCACTTAGACTCTCCAGTCATGGCGTACATGCTCAGCAGTTGCAGGGCGCAAGCTCAGTTGCTCCATGGCGTGTAGGATCTTCCCTGACCAGGGATCAAACCCACATTCCCTGCACTGCAAGGAAGATTCTTACCCATTGGACCCCCAAGGAAGTCCCTGCTGCTGCTAAGTCACTTCAGTCGTGTCCGACTCTGTGCGACCCCATAGACGGCAGCCCACCAGGCTCCCCCGTCCCTGGGATTCTCCAGGCAAGAACACTGGAGTGGGTTGCCATTTCCTTCTCCAATGCATGAAAGTGAAAAATGAAAGGGAATTCGCTCAGTCGTGTCCGACCCTCAGCGACCCTATGGACTGCAGCCCTCCAGGCTCCTCCGTCCATGGGATTTTCCAGGCAAGAGTACTGGAGTGGTTTGCCATTGCCTTCTCCAAGGAAGTCCCTAGGTGTTTTAAAAAGAGAATGAGAAAAAGGAGAGAGAAGGGAGCGAGCAGGGGCTCAGTAGAGTCAGGGAATTTAAAAAATTACAAATAGGAAGGAGGGGTTGGGTCAAGGTGGAAAATATCTGGGTTTTCTAACTGGTGCTTACGAGATTAGGCTCCTACCCTCCCACACAGGCTTGAGGCAGAGGCCCTATGTCCAGGTGTTGGCTGGAACAAACACTGAATTCTTTTGACAGCCTTGAGTTTTCTCAGGCTATGTAAGAAGGGGAGGTTATGGTCATCCTCGAGATGCAGTCTTGAGTTGTTCAAAACTATGTTAGTGTTTTTATGTTAGTTGTTATTCAAGTCAGCGTGAGCCAAGGTTGACACCTGGTTGACGAGGGCTCAGAGGAGCCTGGCTAGAGTTTCATCAAGAAGAGAATCTTTGTCAGCTTCCAAAGCAGAAGATGTGTAATTGATGACTTTCTCCAGGGTCACAGACAAGTTTTAGATGATCTTCATCTGGACCCTGGGCAAGAGTTCCCCTAGTCTGAGACTTCAGCTTCAGTCAAATAAATGAATGGTTATTCTGCATTCTAGAAGTTTATCATGAAATGAAATGAAACATATAGTGAAGACAGATGGTAAAACAATAAGCATATGGTAAGACATAGCCAGTATTTTTTGATTCAAGTTTCAAAGAAAAGCTAGTATTTCTCTCTGTTTCATTAAAACCTGGATAAATGTAAGCAATGAGCAGGAAGCAACCTTTTGTATCTGTTTCTTTTTGATTCAGCATGGAAAGAAAACTTGTGTCCTTATCTCCATCCATATCCGCATCAGAAATGGAAACCAACAGCACCTTCAGCGATCACCATAGCAACAGGAACTGCACAGCTGAAGACTTTAAGAGAGAATTTTACCCCATCGTGTACCTGGTAATATTTATCTGGGGAGCCTTGGGAAATGGCTTTTCCATATATGTTTTCGTGCAACCTTATAGGAAGTCCACATCTGTGAACATTTTCATGCTCAATCTGGCTACTTCAGATCTCTTATTCACAGCCACACTGCCCTTCAGGGTGGACTATTACCTCAGAGGGTCCAATTGGATATTTGGGGACCTGAGTTGCAGGATTATGTCTTACTCTATGTATGTCAACATGTACAGCAGCATTTATTTCCTGACTGTGTTGAGTGTGGTGCGTTTCCTGGCAACCGTTCACCCCTTCCGGCTCCTTCATGCCACTAGCGTCAGGAATGCCTGGATTGTTTGTGGCATCATATGGATCTTTATCATGGCTTCCTCAACAACGCTTCTGAACAATGGCTCTGAGCTGAAGGGCAATGTCACGTTGTGCTTGGAGCTGAATCGTAATAAAGCTCCTAAACTGAAGACCATGAACTACATTGCCTTGGTGGTGGGCTTTCTGCTGCCCTTCTGCACACTCAGCATCTGCTACATGCTGATCATTCGAGCTCTGTTGAAGGCGGAGGTCCCAGAATTAGGGCTGCGGCTTTCTCACAGGAAGGCATTGACCACCATCATCATTGCCTTGGTCATCTTCCTCCTGTGTTTCTTGCCCTATCATATACTGAGAACCCTCCACCTGCTCCAGTGGACGGCGGATATATGCAGAGACTCGCTGCATAAAGCTGTGGCCATCACACTGGCTTTGGCGGCAGCCAACAGCTGCTTCAACCCTTTGCTTTATTACTTTGCTGGGGAGAATTTTAAGGACAGACTAAAGTCTGCACTCAGGAAAGATCATCCACAGGAACCAAAGTGCAGCTTTCCTTTCTGTGTGTGGCTGAAAAACGAAACAAGAGGGTAAGGGGTTCTTGGGCGAGGCTGTTCCTACGTCTTGTGTCCACCTTCATTCACATGTGGTCTCCAAAAGACCATCTATTTACACCATTCCCAACAAAGGTCGATTCCCAAGATTTAATTGACCATGATTTTATTATAAGACCTACTGCAAATTTTTCATTAGGTGTATCTTCAGTGTTTGAGCCTAAATAAGGAGTACAACAGGAAAAATCCCCATTAGAGTCTTGCAACCAGAAATGTCAGACTGGGAGAATATGCTGAGCACAGTGGCTGCTGCTTCTCATCAAATTCTGTATCAGTCATATCTCTGGCCCACTAGGCATTCTAAATGCTTAGTTTTAAGACAACCCCAACGTTTCCAGCTTCTCTTGTTCCTCGTCCTTCTTCAATCTCCTGTTGTTATTGTTGTTCAGTCATTATATATCTGACTCTTTGCGACCCCATGGACTGCAGCATGCCAGGCTTCCCTGTCCTTCACCAACTCCCAGAGTTTGCTCAAATTCATGTCCATTGAGTCAGTGATGATAACCATCTCATTCTCCTGAGATACAGCCAATTAACAAAGCTATTGGAGGCCCCAGAACAGATAAGAAAAGCATCCTTAGAATTCAGGGGAAAGATTGTGAAGAGGAAATCTGCCCTCTAACAAAGCAAAGTCAAGGTCCCCAACAGGAACTGAGGGGAGAAAAACGGAGAGAAGCCCTGGGACAAGACAGAAAGGGGAAAAAGAATTTCATTTTGCACTAGGAGAGGATTTCTAGTGCAAAATGAAAATCCAAAGGCAAAAGCTATGCCTTTCTCTTGTCAGGGGCTTAGGAAAGACAGGAAGATTAGGAGAAGGATGCGGGGCATTGCCCTCGGGGTGGAGGGATTATGTGCAGAATAGGAAAGAAGGGGGTCAATTTTACTCTTGAGATTTGGGATCAGGCTGTTTACTGCAGTTCTCATCCTACAAGTTAATCCATTTGGATGGGATAAACCTCCAGAATAAAGGAGATGGTGCTAAGGGTTTGGTTGGGCACTCAGAGAGAGGGTAAGCTGGAAGGCAAGTTACAAAGATTGTGGTACCCCTGAAATTCTATGAAATTCGATGAACATTTGACAGAACATGAGAAGGGTGGCTTTCTTCTGAGAGAGTGTAGAAAAGCACTGGTTTATGGGAGGTGGGGTCCTGTCTGCCCACTGAAGCAAAACCAAGTCGACTACCTACTGCCACCACCATGACCACTGTACTGTCAACAATCGAGTGCCCTCTCTGTGCTGGGCAGACTGTGCAAGGCACTGCGCTGTGCTGTGCTTCGTCACTCAGTCATGTCCGACTCTTTGTGACCCTGTGGACTGTAGCTCACCAGACTCCGCTGTCCTTGGGGATTCTCCAGCAAGAATACTGAAGTGGATTGCCATGCCCTCCTCCAGGGGATTCCCAACCCAGGGACTGAACCCAGATCTCCCACATTGCAGGTGGATTCTTTACCATCTGAGCCACCAGAGAAGCCTGTGCAAGGCACTACTCATCCATTAATCCCACTTAACCCTCACACCAAAGCCCTGTATTTTCATTTTACAGATGAAGGAACTAAAGCCCAGAGAAATTAAGAATTTTGTTCAAGTTCATAGAGCTCCACAAGAATTTTAAAAACATCTGTGCAGAGGGGTTGGCTAGGTGCTTCACCCACCGTTTCCCTGGCAACCCTCCAGGGACATTACTTGACTGTCTTAAGTGAAAGCTTTCTTCCCTCATCAGGTACCTACCCCTTCTTACTCTCATGAAAAGACTGAAGGCTGAAGTTTCTCTCTTTGGAATTAGCCCCAAGATAGAGTGGAGGGTGGGAAGGAGGTGGTGTTCTGAAACTAGGAAGAGACTGAGGGGAAGTCCTCATAGTGAAGAGGAGCCTCAGAGTTCTTTGGTCACTCAGCTACCAGAATGCTGACAGACACACACCTTATTAAGACACATGCCTGGAGGATCCTTCTACAGGACAGCAGTCAATGACTACTACACATCAGAGAAAAGGGCCAGAACATGAAAAAGCAACAGTAAATGAGAGGGTAGATAGAAACATTTTCAGTATGAAAGGTCTCAACATTTTCAACACCTTTGCATTTTTTAACAGAACCCTACAGGAGAGTTTGCTTCTCCAAAATAAGAGAATAAACCAAGATAAAGGAAAACATGACATCTAGAAAGCAGAGACTCCAACACAGGATAAAGATGAAGAAAATTCCTAGGATGTTGGTGTGTAGCAGAAAAACAAGAAATTGATTGATTTACACGTGTTGGAGAGATTTATGTCTTTCTTGGATAGCGTGGGATGAACTGGTAAAAATACACAGGAAAATAAGCAAGTTAAAAGAGAAAGCAATTATTAAATACTAGGAGGAAAGAAACTGATGTTCAAGAATGGAAATAAAACCATAGTACACTACATGGTTCAGCTGTGAACAATATTTACATAGAGAATATAAATAGCAAAATACTGTGATATAATTTTTTTCAGGAAATGAGGGAGAGAGGTTGTGTATGTGGAGGGAGGGGTATAAGAAATCTATGGCCCTTATCACAGAAAATGCATAATAACTAAAGCTAAAGAATGATAACTACCTGTATAAAAATGTTATTTAACAATAGAAGCTAAAGTGCAGAATAAACAGTAAAAATAATTGATAGGATTGCCTTTGGAGAGAAGTTGGATATGGGAAGATAGGGTGGGGATTTCTCTTTTCCTTTTAATAACTATTTAACTGTCTAACTTGTGACTATGCATTGCTGAAATAAAATAAAAATTAAGTCAAAATTAAAATTTAAAATTAGAATTAATTTTTCCTTAAAAAATAAAAAAGACAAGGAAGAAAAGAAAGGCTACCAGAAATGGAAATTGAACACTGAGAGAAGAAAGGAAAGAAGAAAAGGAGTACATTTGGATCTGGGCCCCACCCAGCCTTGCCATGCAATGGAAGTTCCATTTTGAGATAAGGGGAGTCTGGGGTCAGGGGTGATTTGGCATGTTAGAATTTTTTTTTTAGTTACAAGTAACAGAAAACCCAACTACAAGGGTTTAAACAGTCACTATATTACATAACTGAACCATACAAAGGAAAGCTGGGCTTCAGGTCCTATTCAGTCAGGATGTCTTTGAGGCTTCCTCTTCAGGTTTGGGCTTGGTCCCAAGGCTGAATCACCTCATGGAAACAAGCTGATTGCAAAACAGCCAGGGGCTGCATGCTTCCTTACTTGTATCCAGGAAAGTGAAAGTGAAGTCTCTCAGTTGTGTCCGACTCTTTGCTACCCCATGGACACCAGGCTCCTCGGTCCACGGGATTTTCTAGGCAAGAGTACTGGAGTGGGTTGCCATTTCCTTCTCAAAAAAAAAAAAAGAAATAGTATCTCCTGCCCAAGTCATCTAACAAAATCACCAGCTTCCTTCTGATAGACCTACTCAGATTACATGGGCTTCCCTGGTGGTTCCATGATAAAGAACACCCCTGCCAATACAGGAGACCCAGATTCGATCCCTGGGTTGGGAAGATCCCCTGGAGAAGGAAACAGAAACCTACTCTAATATTTTTGCCTGGGAAATCCCTCGGACAGAGGAGCCTGGTGGGATACAGTCCATGGGCTCAAAAACAAGTCAGACGTGACTCTTAGTGACTAAACAACTCAGATTACACACCAGCTCCTTAAAAAACCAAGAAATAAGGGATTGCTCTGACTGAGTGAGGACAAACAGAGTCTACACCTCAAGAGGGCGTTGAGGGGAGGAGATCAAAATGGCAGAATAGGAGGATGCAGACCTCACTTCCCCCCACAAACACATCCAAAATTCATCCACACGTGGAACAATTCTGACTGAAAACTAACTGGAGACTGGCAGGAACACTCGTCTACAATCAAAGCTATAAGAAAGATCCACGCGGAAACAGGTAGGAAGGGAAGAGAAGCTACTGGGACTCGGAAGAGAAGGGAGATTATGTGTGTGGAGACCCTCCCTGGGGAGTGAGCAGTTAGAACCACATATTAGGCACTCCTGCCCTGGGGTTGGACACCAGGAAGATGCATCCCTTTGGCTGCTTGGAGGCCTGGTAAGACTAAGAGGAGGACTGTGGGAAGACTGGACTCCACTCGTGAGAAACATGTACACAATATTTTATCAGGGTGGAAAGAGAGGGTGGGTTGAAACTGCACAGGTGACTGGGTGGTTTTCCACAGTCGCCCCCGCCTGAACCACAGATTGCTCCAGCCCAGCTTGCTTCACAACGCAGCTCCATGCTGGGGCAAGGGCTCCTGCAGTGCTGGCGCAGGGTGGCCAAGGTCAAAGGAGAACTAGGCTGTGAGGGACAAAGGAGGCTCAGATCCCCCAGTGGTATCTGAGTGTGTGTGTGTTGGGGCTGGGGGCGGGACACAGCCATTATTTCCACAGGCAGCTCAGCAGAAGCAGAAGCATCTGCATCCCACAGCCCAGGCTGCCAGCCATGCTGAGCGCCCGCACAAGCCCTTGTTGCTCCAGCTCTGCTCCCCTCTGGGGTGGGGTGCTAGTTCTGGGAGCCGGCAGAGCAGACGCTTACAGGGATTAGAGCCAGCTTGGATCCGACCCTCAGGGCTTCCGCTCAAGCAACTTGGGACCCACCCCAACCCCCAATAGGGAAGTGACAGCCACTGAGCAGAGAAGAACCACCCCACACACACACACACACACAAACACACACACACACTGGGCTCTGACTCTCGCCCCTCCACCTCCAGCCCCACCTCCTGCCAAGACGATAGCTGCCAGCACATCCCGAGGAAGATGGAACTTGTGTTCAGATCCCCTGGAGGAGGGCACTGGCAACCCACTCCAGTATTCTTGCCTGGAGAATTCCATGGACTGGGGAGCCTGGTGGGCTGGTACAGTCCATAGGGTCACACAGAGTACGACATTACTGAAGCAACTTAGCACACACATGTTCAGATCCGGGTCTCCCACCAAAGCCAGTGGCACATGCAGTGGGTACAGGTGTGACCCAACACTAGGATATCCCTTCAAGACCCCTTCATGTAGGTAACTGTTTCTCCTAATTTCACAGAGACAGAGAAAGATAAGCAAAAGAAAAAGAGAGAAATTTGTTTCAATTGAAAGAGCAAGAGAAAATCCCCTAAAAAGACAACTAATGAAACAAAGAGTAGTAATAAGTATGGTAACTGGATTAGGGAACAGAACAGATAAAAACAGTGAGAATTTTAACACGGAAACAGAATCTATAGAAAAACATCAGTCAAAAAAAGAAAAAGAAAAACATCAGTCAGAAATGAAGAATATAATAAAACACACTAGCAGGAATTAAGAGTAGACTATGTGATATAGAAGAATGAATGCATAAACCACCCAATCAGAACAGCAAAAAGAAAAATAAATTTAAAAAATGAGGACCGTCTGAGACAGCATCAAGTGTACCAATATTCATGTTATAATGGTTCCAGAAAGAAATGCGGGAAAGGGTTTGAAAATGTATTTGATGAAATAATGGCTGAAAAATTCCCAAAACTGAAGAAGGAAACAGATAACCAGGTACAGGAAGCACAGAAGGTTCCAAACAAGATGGTCCCACACAGACCCACACCAAGACATATAATAATTAAAATGGCAAAAGTTAAAAGATAGAGAATTCCAAAGGCAGCAAGAAAAAAACAGAATCATGTACAAGAGAAACCCTAAAGGTTATAAGCTGATTTTTCAGGAGAAACTTCACAGGCCAGAGGGAGTGGAATGATATACTTAAAGTGTTGAAGGGAAAATCCTGCAACCTGCTATACTCTACCCAGCAAGAGCATCATTTGGAATAGAAGGAGAGACGTCCCTAGTGGTCCAGTGGTTAAGACTCCACACTCCCAATGCCGAGGGCCCCAGGTTCGATCCCTGGTCAGGGAACTAGATTCTGCATGCCACAACTAGGACCCAGTGCAGCAAAACAAATAAATAATAGAATAGAAGGAGAGATAAAGATTTCTCAAGTGAGCAAAAGCGAATGTTGTTCATCAATGCTAAACCTACCCTACAAGAAATTAAGGGATCTTATCTACGTGGAAGCCATAAATCGATCACAAGTGTTTAACAAAACAGAAACCAACTCATGGTATAGAGAGCAAACTAGTGGTTACCAGTGGGGAGAGGGAAAAGTGGACGGGTGGGATAGAAATAAGGGGATGCTACTTACAAAAGCTGGAATCAAGATTTCTGGGAAAAGTATCAATAACCTCAGCTATGCAGATGTCACCACCCTTATGGCAGAAAGTGAAGAAGAACTAAAGAGCCTCTCGATGAAAGTGAAAGAGGAGAGTGAAAAAGTTGGCTTAAAGCTCAACATTCAGAAAACTAAGATCATGGCATCTGGTACCATTACTTAATGGGAAATAGATGGGGAAACAGCAGAAACAGTGGCTGACTTTATTTTTTTGGGCTCCAAAATCACTGCAGATGGTGATTGCAGCCAGGAAATTAAAAGATGCTTACTCCTTGAAGGAAAGTTATGACCAGCCTAGACAGCATATTGAAAAGCAGAGACATTACTTTGCCAACAAAGGTCCATCTAGTCAAGGCTATGGTTTTTCCAGTGGTCACGTATGGATGTGAGTTGTACTATAAAGAAAGCTGAGCACCGAAGAATTGATGCTTTTGAACTGTGGTGTTGGAGAAGACTCTTGAGTGTCCCTTGGACTGCAAGGAGATCCAACCAGTCCATCCTAAAGGAGATCAGTCCTGGGTGTTCATTGGAAGGACTGCTGTTGAAGCTGAAACTCCAATATTTTGGCCACCTGATGGGAAGAGCTAACTCATTTGAAAAGCCCCTGATGTTGGGAAAGATTGAAGGCAGGAGGAGAAGGGGACAACAGAGGATGAGATGGTTAGATGGCATCACCGACTCAGTGGACATGAGTTTGGGTAAACTCCAGGAGTTGGTGATGGACAGGGAAGCCTGGCGTGCTGTGGTTCATGGGGTCACAAAGAGTTGGACGCAACTGAGTGACTGAACTGAACTGAACATACTAAATAAACAATCAACAAGGATGTATTATGCAGCACAGGGAAATATAGCCATTATTTTGTAACAACTTTAAATTGAGTATAATAAATAAAAATAATGAATGACTGTGCTGTACATCTGAAACTATACAATATGTAAATCACATATCAGTTCAGTTCAGTTCAGTTGCTCAGTCGTGTCCGACTCTTTGCAACCCCATGAATCGCAGCACACCAGGCCTCCCTGTCCATCACCAATTCCCGGAGTTCACTCAAACTCATGTCCATCCAGTCAGTGATGCCATCCAGCCATCTCATCCTCTGTCATCCCCTTCTCCTCTTGCCCCCAATCCCTCCCAGCATCAGAGTCTTTTCCAATGAGTCAAACTCTTTGCATGAGGTGGCCAAAGTACAGCTTTAGCATCATTCCTTCCAAAGAACACCCAGGACTGATCTCCTTTAGAATGGACTGGTTGGATCTCCTTGCAGTCCAAGGGATTCTCAAGAGTCTTCTCAAGTATACTTCAATAAAAAGAAATAAATAGAAAGATGAATGGCAAAAGAAAGAGGGATTAGGGTTGCATGCTAAGTGGCTTCAGTCATGTCCAACTCTTTGTGACCCTAAGGACAGGTCGAAATGGTGCTTACAGAGACCACATATTCTGTGTTGTAAGTGAAGTGGAAAGAGAACCCCCAGCCAGCCAGCCATCCATAATGGACATAATCTGAATCCATTTGACAGACCCAGCAACTGAGCAGGGTGGAAGGAATGATGTTCTCAAAGAAGGGTGAAAGCTAAAACACATGTTTTTATTGTACAGTCTTAGAGATTTTTAAATGGCAATTAAAAATCTCAATGGGGGCTTCCCAGGCTCAGCAGTAAAGAATCCACCTGCAATGCAGGAGTCGCAGGAGACATGGGTTTGATCCCCTCATGGAGAAGATGCCCTGGAGAAGGGCATGGCAACCCACTCCAGTATTCTTGTCTGGAGAATCCCATGGACAGAGAAGCCTGATGGGCTGCAGTTTATGGGGTTGCAAAGAGTTGGACATGTCTAAAGCAACTGAGCACAACACAGCACAGAAATCTCAATAACTTTCCAAGGGTCAGCCTAAATAAAGCCAGGGATACTGGGAGCAACCAAGGAACCTTGGGATGAGTAGTGATGAAAGCGTTGTGAGTTAGTATCTTTAAGTCTATGGTGTGTGTGTGTTTATAAGAGAGAGGAACTTAATGATTTACTTTTCTTTTTTCCCAAGACTTCCTTTTCCCAGTGGGGTGAAGAACATTGTCCTTGAACAGTAAAATAAAAGGGAGCTCTTGATTTACCAAAGTGAAAGCCAAGAGTGTCTGAGGTTTTGGATACAGTCCTTTTTATTTGAGAGGTTAAGTATTTCCTCAAATAAGTACATATATTGTTCAATGGAGAGTAAAGATTTTTGTTGTGTAAACTTCAGTAGAATTATGATTCTGGGACTCTGCTTTTACCATGGGGCCTAAAAGGCAAATGGCATTCTATTTTGTAACTATTTTAAATGACCAATTCTCTGTTTTTTATTTAGTTAAGCTGATTTGTAATTTAGGCTGGAGTAGTGATGTGGTAGTCGCTCAGTCGTGTCCAACTCTTTGAGACCCCATGGACTGTAGTCCGCCAGGATCCCCTGTCCATGGAATTCTCCAGGCAAGAATGCTGGAATGGGTAGCCATTCCCTTCTCCAGGGGATCCTCCCAATCCAGGGATTGAACCTGAGTCTCCCACAATGCAAGCAGAGTCTTTACCATCTGAGCCACCAGGAACTGGAGTAGAGATCATATCAAACTAGTCAAAGATGTGTTAGGAGTGATATCAGTAAGGGAGATGGCTTTCTATAGAGAATTCACTTTTCTTCTTGGAAAAGATGTTGAAAATAGAGATCCTATTTGTAGAGAATGGGAGTGGGGAGGGAGTTATCTGGGGGATGAAGTGACCCTGGGCTCCTATACTTTGGATTTTGACCAGTGAAAAAATTCTGAGGCTCATACTGACTTTCCTCCACAGAGGTTTTGCTCTTATTTTCTGCCAGGTTCTTGAATGCATTGCAATCCTATGACCACATTAGATTAAATTCATTACTGGATTTCTTTTTTACACCACACAGATAATGAAAATTCTGGCCATAATTCCCCAAGAACTGGCTTGTGATTCAAATTTTCCACCTACACCTCAGGGGTCCATACAGACAAAGTCTATTACTTCTGTCTGATGTCTGTTTCTTATTTGCTCTTACACTGAGAATGGAGCTTATGAAACCAAGTAAGACCCTATGGGGATCCTGGGCATGAAAGCCTTTCTGTGTCCCTTGTTTCTTGTTTGTAGGGAATAGGCTTCAGTCTCCATGACCTTCTCTGAGTTCCAAAGAGCAAATTCAAAGGGCTGCTAATTAGGGAAGGAAGGCAATGCAGAAACAAGGGAGGAGCAGTTAAGAAACAATAATACAGTGCTGGGACAGGATCCTGTCCCATCTCAAAGGATAAATATAACAATATCTTTGAGCTCTTCTGCAAAACTAAAACCCCCAACAAATGGAAGATGTTAACCACTTGATGAAGCACCCTTCATTCCAGAGAGAAGGTCACAGTCTGATAATCCTGAAAACCACGGAAGCTCATCAGGAGATCACCTAAGCCCAGATTAAAGGAATGTAGGCCCTGCACACACCCTGACCCTTATCAGCAACCCCCGCTTGAACCATTGCTATAAAAGCTCCTCACCAAATCCCCCATGTTGGGACACAGTTTTGAGGGCGTTAGCTATGTTCCCCTCTTCCTGGCAAAGCAATAAATCTACTGTTTTCTACTTCCACCCAAAACTCTGTCTCTGAGATTCAGTTTGGCACCGGCACACAGAGGCCAAGTTTTGGCATCACTTACGGAAGTGTTCTAGCTTTATTTAAAGGTATTGTAGACCTTCTCCAGAAAGGTCAACATTGAGTCCTTCTTGATCTGTGATTGCATAGTGTTCATCACATCAAAAAGTGGAATCTAATTTCCTATCTCTTGAATCTGGTCTGGGCTTAGTAATTTGCTTGGACAACAGCATACAGCAGAAGTGACATTCTGGGACTTCCAAGACTCGGTCATGACAAGCCTTGAGGCTTCTGCCTGAGTCTTTTGGACAATTGCTCTTGAGATGCTCACTCTTAGAACGTGACTGTCATTCTGTGAGAAGACCAAACTACCTGGAGAGATAACATGAAGGTGTTTTGGTTAGCAGCCCTGGCCAAGTTCCAACCAATAGCCAGCATCAACTGCCAGCCACATGAATGAGCCCTCCCCGGGGGACAGCCGAGGTTTCAGATGACTCCAGCCCCAGCTTCCCTCCAGATACCACCCAGGAAACTCCCCAAGTGAGAACTCCCCAGCTGAGTCCAGTCAACCCACAGACAGAAATTAGCAGGCAGACACCGAGGAATAAAAAAGTAAAGGGAATTTTAATTGAGGGACATGGATAAAGACACAAATAAAATCTGGTGCTTTTTGAAAATTGTAAGCACTCTAATGTGGACTGGTGGACTTACAGGTATTTAGGGGGCCATGGGAAACCATGACAAACTTCTGAGAGAAGTGGTATTAATTAATATAATGACTAAGCCACCTGTGTGTGAGAACTGTCACTCTAGAAGTAGCTTATAGGCTAGATCTTCAGCATAAATATAGAACCATGTTCTAAAGCTAAACAGAACTTATTCTTGATTGTCTTCAATTATAAATGATTCATTCTTCTCTGCTAGAGGAGTTAAGTGCAAATTAATTTTATTAAGTTTTCCTGCAAGGAAATGACATAAATCTACGAGCATAGGAGCCATTTACTTTGAAAATCTCAGTCTTTTCAGCTATCCTCAGATTTCCTCACTCTGGCCACATTTGAACTTGTGCTTTTTAGTTGTAGCTGACTCACCTCTTTAAAGAAAAACAAACAAACCCACACCTGGAAATTCTTATTGAGTATAATTGTAGTCTGGGATGATCGTCTTTTTTTTTTTTTTTTTTAAGCTTCATCAGTTATTTGGATGAAGCATATTTTTAGATCCTCTTTTCAGAACCACACAGATCTCCAGTTACCCTCTTGGGAAGTCAATCATTTTTTATAAACAGTTCTCCGTTTAAAATTTTAATATACTCCAAAATAGCTCTTAAGTATCTGAGTTCTGCTACAAAGGGAAAAATAACTCTAAAAAAGAAGTGTGCTTATAAAGGAAAGAGTGTTTTAATGAAGAGTCCCACGACCTGGGGTCTAACATCATCTCAGACACTTTCCAGCTATGTGACCTCAGGCCAAGGACTTAGCTCTCTTGGCTTGGTTTTCTCATCTGTAACACTGGAACGACAATACTCACTCCCATCTTGCAAAGTGATCCTGATGACAAAATCCTTGTCACTTGAAAACCCATGTCAAATCCTTTTGAAACCCACCAGCCCCCGCAGAAATGTCAGCTATTCTATGCTACTAGATGTTTTGCATAAACAGAGTTCATATTAATCAACTTACATGTTAAATGCCTTTGGGGAGTCTGCCCCTTAAACGAAGCCAGGCAGTGAATCTTTCCTTAAAGTAAATAATTAATTTGTGACGTTAGTCCCTGATTTTTCTGTTCTTTGAATTTTGCTATTTTGAGCGTTCTGAAAATAGGGCACACTCGAGTTCCTACTTAAAAGATTGCAGTGATTATGCTGAGTGTAATGCAATGCTGGACAGAGGGAGCTCTGATGTTGGCATCAGCTCATGTGATGAGTGACCAGCAAGCCTCCCGGAATGCCTCCACGTGCCCCCCAAGGGCTCCTGGAACACGACTTCTGTCCTCTTTATGTATGAAGTTATGTCACGGGAGCTTAATTTATTATGACTCAAAGCTGCTCTGAGTCTCCTTAACCTCTTCTCAAATGCAGGCATCTATAAACAGCTTGTTTCATAAATATAGTTAGCCATTTCCAGAAATATGGCAATAGAGCCATAATCTCAAACGAGAAAGGTTAGACTCTCGAAGCTGTGTGCTAGAAATTAAGAGTGATCCAAAGCTGGTTGAATTCAGTCCTGACTATTGGTTCTTTAGGGAAGCTTGAAATGCATAACCTTAAACCAGAGGTTATGGGGTTTATTTTGTGTTGCTTTTTTTTTTTTTTTTCATTTTACCACAAGGCTGCACTCAGAATAGTGAGGACTAAGCTATGGGTCACATACAAGACTCAAAGCTAAGGTTCTCAAAAACAGTTTAGTAGGAGTATGGGGGAGTCGGGGGAGGTGGGTGGAGTGGGGGTGGGTAGAGGGTGGAGGAGTTGGGAGTGGGGATGGGGAGGGAGGTTGTGGACTCACAGTCTGGGAGACCAGCATTTGAACTGTGGCTCTGGATTCACGGGCAAGGAAGGCAATCTCTAGAACCTTTGACTTTCTAATCTGTAAAACTGAAAATATTGAAATCTCACAGTGTTGTGAAGATGATAATCTGTATGACATTAGCTAGCCAAGTACTGGCTACAGAGGAGGCATTCAATGAGTCGTGCTTATTGTAGTAGAGTGAACCTGTAGGGGAGAAAAGAGAGTTTTTTAATTAAACTGATGAAGATGGATGCAGTAAAATAAGAAATCTATTTGTTTTTTGTCCCTGGATCCTAGCTTGAAAGAAAAGTCGCTCAGTCGCTTTGCAACCCCATGGACTGGATAGTGCATGGAATTCTCCAGGCCAGAATACTGGAGTGGGTAGCCTTTCCCTTTTCCAGTGGGTCTTGCCGACCCAGGAATCGAACTGGGATCTCTTGCCATTTCCTGAGCTATAAGAGTGTGTTTCTCACAAGTGCCCCTTTCAAGGACACAGAGTTTATGCTTACGAGGTGCCTTAGAGTAGGATCCCTAGACAGCCTTGGGGTGACTGGGAGAGGGGCAGAGGGAAGTCACTAGAAAGACAAAGTGATTAAGGGTTGGAACTTTCAGCACTATCCACTAGACGCGGGGGTGGAGTGGGTGGGGCTACAGATGAAACACCGGAAATGCCCTTGAACAGTGAAAGCTGATGAACATCTAGGGTGATGAGTGTCTGGGACACGTGCGGAGAGGACAGTGCACAAACAGCTCCATGGAGACAGACACTCTGCACTTGGGACCCTTCTGGATCCCTCTGTACCTCTTCATCTGGCCGTTCATCTGTACCCTTTAATATTCTTCCTTTTTTTTCCCCAAATGATCAGAAATCTGTCTCTTTTGTTTTTTGGCTGCCCTGTCAGGCCTGTGGGATCTTAGTTACCTGACCAGGGGTCAAATCTGGGCCCCTGCAGTGAAAGCTCAGAGCCTTAACCACTCGGATGACCTGGGAATTCCCTAATAAACTCTTTGTTGTTCTTTAGTCTCAAAGTCCTGTCCAACTCTTCTGTGACCCCATGGGCTGTAGCCCACCAGGCTCCTCTGCCCATGGGATTTTCCAGGCGAGAATACTGGAGTGGATTACTATTTTCTTCTCAAAGGGATCTTCCTGACCCAGGCATCGAACCCAGGTCTCCTGCATTGGCAGGCAGATCCTTTACCACTGAGACACCAGAGAAACTCAATAAACTGGTAAATATAAGTAAATGCTTCTCCTAGTTTTGTGAGCCACTATGGGCTTCCCAGGTGGTACTAGTGGTAAAGAATCCACCTGCCAATGCAGGAGACATGAGAGACGGAGGTTCCATCCCTGGGTCAGGAAGATCCCCTGGAGAAGGGCATAGCAACCCACTGCAGTATTCTTTCCTGGAGAAGCCCATGGACAGCGGAGCCTGGTGAGCTACCGTCCACAGAGTTGAATAGAGTCAGACATGACTAAAGTGACTTAGCTAACACTTTAGCAACTTAACCAAACTGAAGGAGGAGGTCAGGGGACCCTCCAATGTATAGCCAGTTAACAGGTAACAACAGGAAGCACAGGTAACAACTTGGATTTGCAACTGACATCTCACATGGGATGGAGGAGGGCAGTCTTGAGAGACTGAGCCCTTAATCTGGGAATATGATGCTCTCTCCGGGTAGATAAAGGTCTGTCTAGTCAAAGCTATGGTTTTTCTAGTATTTGTGTATGGATGTGAGAGTTGGACCATAAAGAAAGCTGATCGCTGAAGAATTGATGCTTTGGAACTGTGGTGTTGGAAAAGACTCTTGAGAGTCCCTTGGATTGCAAGGAGATCCAACCAGTCCCTCCTAAAGGAAATCAGTCCTGAATATTCACTGGAAGGACTGATGCTGAAGCTGAAGCTCCAACACTTTGCCCACCTGATGCAAAGAGTGGACTTATTGAAAAAGACCTGATGTTGGGAAAGATATAAGCCAGGAGGAGAATCGGATGACAGAGGATGAGATGGTTGGATGATGTCACCAACTTAACGGACATAATTTTGAGCAAACTCCGGGAGATGCTGATGGAAAGGGAAGGCTGGCGTGCTGCAGTCCTTGGGGTTGCAAAGAGTTGGACATGACTGAGCGACTGAACAACAGCCAGGTAGATAGGGTTCAGTTCAGTTCAGTTCAGCCGCTCAGTCGTGTCCGACTCTTTGCGACCCCATGAATCGCAGCACGCCAGGCCTCCCTGTCCATCACCAACTCCCGGACTTCACTCAGACTCACGTCCATCCAGTCGGTGATGCCATCCACCCATCTCATCCTCTGTCATCCCTTTTTCCTCCTGCCCCCAATCGCTCCCAGCATCAGAATCTTTTCCAATGAGTCAACTCTTCACATGAGGTGGCCAAAGTACTGGAGTTTCAGCTTTAGCATCATTCCTTCCAAAGAAATCCCAGGGCTGATCTCCTTCAGAATGGACTGGTTGGATCTCCTTGCAGTCCAAGGGACTCTCAAGAGTCTTCTCCAACACCACAGTTCAGGAGCATCAATTCTTCGGCGCTCAGCTTTCTTCACAGTCCAACTCTCACATCCATACATGACCACTGGAAAAACCATAGCCTTGACTAGACAGACCTTTGTTGGCAAAGTAATGTCTCTGCTTTTGACTATGCTATCTAGGTTGGTCATAACTTTCCTTCCAAGGAGTAAGCGTCTTTTAATTCCATGGCTGCAATCACCATCTACAGTGGTTTTGGAGCCCAAAAAAAAAAAGTCTGCCACTGTTTCCTCTGTTTTCCCATCTATTTCCCATGAAGTGATGGGGCCTAATGCCATGATCTTCGTTTTCTGAATGTTGAGCTTCAAGCCAACTTTTTCACTCTCCTCTTTCACTTTCATCAAGAGGCTTTTTAGTTCCTCTTCACTTTCTGCCATAAGGGTGGTGTCATCTACATAGCTGAGGTTATTGATATTTCTCCCTGCAATCTTGATTCCAGCTTGTGCTTCTTCCAGTCCAGCGTTTCTCATGATGTACTCTGCATAGAAGTTAAATAAGCAGGGTGACAATATACAGCCTTGACGTACTCCTTTTCCTATTTGGAACCAGTCTGTTGTTCCATGTCCAGTTCTAACTGTTGCTTCCTGACCTACATATAGGTTTCTCAAGAGGCAGGTCAGGTGGTCTGGTATTCCCATCTCTTTCAGATTTTTCCACAGTTTATTGTGATCCACACAGTCAAAGGCTTTGGCATAGTCAATAAAGCAGAAATAGATGTTTTTCTGGAACTCTCTTGCTTTTTCCATGGACCAGCAGGTGTTGGCAATTTGATCTCTGGTTCCTCTGCCTTTTCTAAAACCAGCTTGAACATCTGGAAATTCATGGTTCACGTATTGCTGAAGCCTGGCTTGGAGAATTTTGAGCATTACTTTATTAGCTTAGAACTGAGTTTACTGCTTTGTGGTATTGGAAAAACACACATTAGAACAGATAAACAAGAAAGAGCATATACACAATTATTTAATATAACTGTTACATGTCACAGGAAATGAAGGAATTGAAGACCTGGAAGAAACGTTTAGACCTGAGTGTTTTCATGCTAGGTTTGATAAAGAGCTAGCAGAAGTATGACAGGTTAAGGAATATGAGATGAGTGGAGTAAACTGGGAGAAACCTGGCAAGTCCTATTCAGATTCTTCTTGGAGTCCCTTTATCTTCGGAGAGAAGAATGCCTCTTTCCTGTGGGTATGAGAAGGGCACCCCTAACATGAAAGTTTTGTGAGGAGTTTTCAGGGAAGAGGGGTCAAGGAAAGCATTGGAGTGACCTTCCTGCTTTTGCTGTTCTTTCAAATTTTCTCGGCTCCAAATATTCAATATGCCAAGATGCCATATTTTGATATATTGTGTCCTGAATTCCATCAAACTGCAGGGTCAGAACATTTGAACTTTCATAGCATTGTAAGATAGTAATGAAAGAGGGAAACATAAAGAATCCCAGCTCAGTGTGTGTGTGTGTGTGTGTGTGTGTGTGTGTGTGTGAGTGTGTGGGGTCATTTTGTAGGTCAAAAGGGAAACATTTCAAGCATTGGATGAAAGTTCCAGCCTTTGTGGTTTTTGTGAAATGCTCTGATCTAAATACCATCAACCTCTATCTATAAATCAACTTGAACACAGTCATTTTGCAGGAATTTTAGGTTTAGGCCATTGGGGTGGTAGTGGTAGTTAAGTCCCTAAGTCATGTCTGACTCTTTTTTGAGCCCATGGACTGTAGCCTCCAGGCTCCTCTGTCCATGGGATTTTCCAGGCAAGAATACTGGAATGAGTTGCCATTTCCTCCTCCAGGGGAACTTCCTGACCCAGGGATCCAACCTGAGTGTCCTGCATCTTCTGCATTGGCAGGTGGATTCTTTACCACTGCGCCGCCTGGGAAGCCTGAAATGATCTTACACATGCAATGTGTTAAATGACCACCATTTATTTGAATGTTAAATAATCAACAATCCTCTAAATATCCTCAGGCTAATTACATAACTAATAAATCAAATATATAAATTTAATAAAGTGAATTGTTTCAAATATTTAGACATTGCAAATCTATTTAATCTAATACTTCTAAATGTTAAGTTGAAGTCACAAATATATTAGACTTGTAAATGTTTTAACACCTTAAGAGACAATATTTAAAGTATCATAGTGATTAAAAATCAGTTAAGTTTACACTAAGCAAGTAATAAGATTGTTAACATTATGGGGGAAAAATCCTCCTCTTTTAAAAATGTCAAAAATTAATTCTGTTAGTCTCAAAAACATACAAGCAGCTCATGCAACTCAATACCAGAAAAATAAATGACCCAATCAAAAAATGGGCCAAAGAAGTAAACAGACATTTCTCCAAAGAAGACATACAGATGGCTAACAAACACATGAAAAGATGCTCAGCATAACTCATTATCAGAGAAATGCAAATCAAAACCACAATGAGGAGCCATCTCATGCTGGTCAGAATGGCTGCTATCCAAAAGTCTACAAGCAATAAATGCTGGAGACAGTGTGGAGAAAAGGGAACTCTTACACTGTTGGTGGGAATGCAAACTAGTACAGCCACAGTGTGGAGATTTCCTTGAAAAACTGGAAATAGAACTGCCATATGACTCAGCAATCCCACTGCTGGACATACACACTGAGGAAACCAGAATTGAAAGAGACATGTGTACCCCAATGTTTATCAAAGCACTGTTTACAATAGCCAGGACATGGAAGCAACCTAGATGTCCATCAGCAGATGAATGGATAAGAACCTTATGGTACATATACACAATGGAATATTACTCAGCTATTAAAAAGAATGCATTTGAATCAGTTCTAATGAGGTGGATGAAAGTGGAGCCTATTATACAAAGTGAAGTAAGTCAGAAAGAAAAACAGCAATACAGCAAATTAATGCATATATATGGAACTTACAAAGATGGTAATGATGAGCCTATATGTGAGACAGCCAAAGAGACACAGATATAAAGAATAGACTTTTGGACTCTGTGGGATAAGGCAAGGGTGGGATGACTTGAGAGAATAGCATTGAAACATGTATATTACCATGTGTGAAATAGATCGCCAGTCCAAGTTTGATGCATGAAACAGGGTACTCGAAGCTGGTGTACTGGAACAACCCTGAGGAATGGGATGGGGAGGGAGGTAGGAGGGGGGTTCAGGATGGGGGACACATGTACACCAGTGCCTGATTCATGTCAATGTATGGCAAAAAACCACCACAATATTGTAAAGTAATTAGCCTCCAATTAAAATAAATTAATTAATTAAAAAAATAATTCTACAGCTACTGAACAATGCACCTTACTATCAAGAAAAATTTCCCACAAGTGAAATGTACATATTTACCCTTACATCCTTCCCAGCACAAGACCTTATGCATAAATTATGTCAACAGCTATTTATTCAACTGGATTTTATATTTAGAACTTTCCTCAAAGCACTGGTATTATCTTCTCCAGTTTTACAGATGAAGAAATAGAAGCATAAACAAGTTATAGTATCTTGGATTCCAAACAGCCCCTTGCTCAACCCTCCTGCAAGCAAAGCTGCATTTCCTATTAGTCAGAGGGTTCCTTCTTCTCTAATCTGATGGAGAGGTAAGCCATTGCCAGGTCTGCCAGAGGTCAAGTGATGCATAATAAACAGAATACACAAATAACTCACTGGGATGTGTATGAGCTAAGGCAGCCATAACAAAATTCCACAGATTGGGTGGCTTAAACTACATTTTCTTACAGTTTTGGAAGATAGAAGTCCAAGATCAAGGTGCCATCAAGATTGGTTCCTGGTGTCAACATTATATTCTCAGGAGGCAATGATCAATCAAACTGTTTATCTGGGATCAAAGAATTGCAATTCAGGGTACACAGATTTGATTAGAAACCTAAAGAGTGTCCCCTAAGGAAGTGACAGTCAGGGTGTTTTTAAATACAAAAGGAAATGCTTGCATAAGTTGTTTACAAAAAAATTTTATTGATGTTGGTGCAGAAAGCTTGCCTTGGCTACACAAGATTTGGTTGCTAAGGCGGTCACTAGACAGAAGCCTGTTAACTGGAGCAAGTTGCAAGTATTCTTGCAGAGTTGTTGGAATATTTGCAACTTGGCCTAGCTCAAAAGTTCGCAGTCCCACCGAGTGAGGACATACATCAGGCCCACCTTGATGTCCTCCCAGCTCCACTGAAAGCCCCTTAGTATAAGTGATCCCATTTTATTTCACCTTTCACACTGGTGAGGTCTCTCTTCCTGACTTGTAGATGACTGCCTGCTGCTTGTATCCTCACATGGCCTTTTCTGTTTGCACAGAGTGTGAGGGAGTTGGGGGAATAGGGTGGGAAGGGGGCTCTGCTCTCTTCTTCTTATAAGGACACCAGTCATATCAGATTAGGGTCCACCCTTAGGAACTTAATTACCTCCTTCAGGTCCTGTCTCCAAGTAAAGTCATATTGGCAGTAGGGCTTGAACATATGGATTTTGGTGTTGACATAGTTCATCCATAGGAGAATGCAACAACTAAGTGGAGGCCAAGCCCCTGAAGGCAACAGGACCCTCCTCAGCCCAATGGTTCTGGATGCTTCTTGATGGCAGATTCCACTCTCCTCGTGGGCTGTATGAACTCAGAGCTTGGGATATGCAGTTTATTGAGTCTATGAAGACTAAGAAAGGTGTTAGGAAGCTTTGTTCTTTGTATTTTTGATCTTGTGCATAACTTTCACTCTGATTGTTGGTTGGTTTGCAAGCAAACTGAAGGGAAGAACATACAGAGTCCAAAGCATCATTTCTGCTGATCTTCAAAGCCAGACTCTCTCTTACGACTTTTTTTTTTTGTTTGCCTCACCACAAGGCATGTGGGATCTTAGTTCCCTAACTAGGGATTGAACCCATGGCCCCTGCATTGGATGAGCAGTGTCCCAATCACTGGACCTCCAGGGAAGTCCCATGATAACTTCTTGCAGAGGCAGCATGGCACAGTGTAAAGAGCCCTCTACCTGGGAACAGAAGTCCTGGGCTCAAATCCTAACAGCCTTCTGTAACTCATAAGCCCCTCCAGGTTTGGGGCTCTGACTCCGTGCCCTCCCTCACCCTCACTCCTGACCCCTCTTCTCTCTAACTCCCTCTAGCAATGCTGGTCTCCTGCTTCCTTCCACATGAGGCCAACAAGCACGCTCCCACCACAGGGACTTTGCAACAGCTATTTCCTCTGTTTGGAATCTCTCCATCAGGTATTCATGTGGACCACTCTCTTACTTCATTTATTGTTGTTGAGTCACTAAATCGTGTCTAACTCTTTGTGACCCCATGGACTACAGCACACCAGGCTTCCCTGTCCTTCACCATCTCCCAGAGTTTGCTCAAACTCATGTCCATTCAGTTGACGATGCCATCAAACCATCTCATCCTCTGTCGGCCCCCATCTCCTCCTGTCCTCAATCCTTCCCAGCATCAGGGTCTTTTCCAACGAGTCAGCTCTTTGCATCAGGTGGCCAAAGTATTGGAGTTTCAGCTTCAGCATCAGTCCTTCCAATGAATATTCAGGACTGACTTCCTTTAGGATGGACTGGTTTGATCTCCTTGCAGCCCAAGGGACTCTCAAGAGTCTTCTCCAGCACCACAATTCTAATGCATCAATTCTTTGTCGCTCAGCTTTCTTCATGTATTACTTCACTTAAATGCCACTCCTCCCCCCTAGAAAGGCTCTTCTCTTACGACACTACCCAAAACCACTCTACCCACACCCTCCCCTCATGTCCATCAGCTCTGTCCCCACACACTGTTTTATTTCTCCTTGTATTTATCACCACCTGACACTCTTGTATATATTTATTGGTTTATGGTTTGTCTTCCCCAGTATACTATAAACCTCCCAAAGGCAGATTTGTTGGTTCTCTTCATTGTAGCCCAGGTCTAGAATAGTCCCTGAGACAAAGAAGGCACTAAATGAATGAATGAGGCACTTAACCTGTTTCCTGTTTCCTGAGCTGGCTCTTCCTCACTTAGGTGCTGCTCTCAGGGGCCTCTGGCCTGCCCTTGGCCTCACGGAGCTCTCTCATCTCAGACCGACCTTGACCAGCATCACCCCACAGCCTCTAGGGCCATGTCAGCTTCCTGCTTTCTGCAGACAATGGGTGGCGGGCTGCCATGAGTTGTATGAAAGTTCCAGAAAGTCCAGATTCCCCGAAATGGTGGCTTTCCCCTGAAATGGTAGGGGGTAGGGGGGTGGATGAGGAAAAGCAGGAGGCTCAGGGCCAGCTGACCTCTTAAAGGCCAGGAACCAAACTGGCAATGGCAGGCGTTGCCTTGAGAGAGGAGAGGCTGGGAGGGGTTTGCGAAATACACAGCACAAGGCAATCCATTGTCCTGTCCATATGTGCCCAAGATAAAAGTGCCTCTGGAATAAAAAGGCAGAAGACAGCAGATGAAGTGAAAGTGCCTGAATGAGCCCCAGGATCAGTGCAAAAAGGAAGAGATTAGAAGCTCTGTGAGAGAAGGCCTGCTCACCACTCTCTCCCAGGTCCTAGGGCAATTCCTGGCACATCACACGGACTCCATCAACTTGTAGTCTGTTGGAAGATTTGTTTAGAGGGCACTGGGTAGGTATGTATGAGATGAGACCTATCAAAGGTGGCACACGGTAAATACATTGAAGATGGACAGTGCCCAAATGAAAGAGCTGCTTAAAAGAGGCATCCGTGATGAAATGGAAAGTCAGGCAGCCATAGGGTCACAGCCTGGTCCCAGTGGTAATTGGCCATAGGAACCTGGCTGTTGTTATACAGTTGTTCAGTTATGTCTGATTCTTTGCGACCCCATGGGCTGCAGCATGCCAGGCTTCCCTATCCTTCACTATCTCCTAGAGTTTGCTCAAGCTCCTGTCCATCAAGTCGGTGATGCCATCCATCCATCTCATCCTTTGTCACCTTCTACTCCTCCTGCCCTCAATCTTTCCCAGCATCAGGGTCTTTTCCAATGAGTCGGTTCTTTGCATCAGGTGGCCAAAGGATTGGAGCTTCAGCTTTAGCATCAGTCTTTCCAATGAGTATTCATGGTAGATTTCCTTTAGGATTAACTGGTTTGATCACCTTGCTGTCCAAGGGACTCTCAAGAGTCTTCTCCAGCACCACAATTGGAAAGCATCAATTCTTCAGCACTCAGCCTTCTTTATGGTCCAACTCTCACATCCAAACACGACTACTGGAAAAAACTTAGCTTTGACGAAGTAACCT
Organism: Bos taurus; assembly: GCF_002263795.3. Classification (NCBI taxonomy): domain Eukaryota; kingdom Metazoa; phylum Chordata; class Mammalia; order Artiodactyla; family Bovidae; genus Bos; species Bos taurus. Next base: position 18,472,501 of record NC_037339.1, read on the forward strand.
GGGCAAATTACTTAATTCCTTTGTGCTTTATTTTTCTGGTCTGGAAAATGGGTACAAATGTTACTCACTTTGCATCTTAATTACTGTATATGCAAGAGCCCAGCATGGCCCTGACATGCAAAGGGCAGTCTACTGCAAGCAGAGGAGAGAGGAGAGGGTAAGAAGGGCTTAAGTGGAGATGTGGGGCTGGACAGGGAGAGAGCCAGAAGTTGGTGGAAAGGATTCAAGCTGGGGTCCCCACACACACACATGCCCACCATGCAAACAGAGGAAAGGCCATATGAGGACCCAGTGAGAAGGTAGTTGTCTACAAGTCAGGAAGACAGACCTCACCCACATGAAAGGTGAAATAAAATGAGGTCGCTTATGTCAAGGGGTTTTTCAATGGAGCTGGGAGGATATTAAGGAGGTGGGCCTGATACATGTCCTCACTCGGTGAGAAATGAGGGTTATAGAGAAGACTGCTGCTGCTGCTGCTAAGTCACTTCAGTCGTGTCCAACTCTGTGCGACCCCATAGACAGCAGCCCCCCAGGCTCCCCCGTCCCTGGGATTCTCCAGGCAAGAACACTGGAGTGGGTTGCCATTTCCTTCTCCAATGCATGAAAGTGAAAAGTGAAAGTGAAGTCGCTCAGTCGTGTCTGACTCTTCACGACCCCATGGACTGCAGCCCACCAGGCTCCTCCGTCCATGGGATTCTCCAGGCAAAGTACTGGAGTGGGGTGCCATTGCCTTCTCCGTTCACATGTAAGTGATATACAGCAAACACTGTCTGACTTATTTCACTAAACATAATACTCTGTTATCCATTCATGGTGCTCCAAATGGTAGTATTTCATTCTTTTTATGGCTGAGTAATATTCCAACACACACACACACACACACACACACACACACACACACACACACACACCACACACACACACACACACCATCTCTTTAATCCAATCATCTGTCAGTGGGCACTTGGATTGCTTCCATGTCTTGGCTATTAAAAATAGTGCTGTTTTAAACACTGAGATGTTTGTATCTTTTGTAATTACAGTTGCTGCTGCTGCTAAGTCACTTCAGTCGTGTCCGACTCTGTGTGATCCCGTAGACGGCAGCCCACCAGGCTACCCCGTCCCTGGGATTCTCCAGGCAAGACGCTGCAGTGGGTTGCCATTTCCTTCTCCAATGCATGAAAGTGAAAAGTGAAAGTGAAGTCACTCTGTCGTGCCCGACTCTTAGCGACCCCATGGACTGCAGCCTCCCAGGCTCCTCCATCCATGGGATTTTCCAGGCAAGAGTACTGGAGTGGGGTGCCATTGCCTTCTCTGATAATTACAGTACTGTTCTCATTTTTTTCCAGATATATACCCAGGAGTAGAATTGCTGAGTCATATGGTAGTTCTATTTTTAGCATTTGTCCTTTTCTGTCTGACTTATTTCACTAAACTTAATATTCTCTAGGTCCAAACACTTAGGTGCAAATGGCAGAATTTCTTTCTTTTTTATGATTTCTGGATTTTGTAAGTTCAAGATAGATATCACCTTGGCACTCACCGGGAGCACTGTTGAACTCAGGCTTATTCCAGCTGTGCAGGATCTGAGTCATTTCATCCATGACTTAATTTTTCATCAGGCTCTTTGCATGCTGAGTGAAAATTCTCATAGCCCTTGTGTCAGACACTTTCTCCAAGGACCAGCTTACCTCCTGTGAACAGAGTGTCCTGTGTTACATGCTGGAGCAGTCACCCCAGATTGGGAGGAACTCTTTTGGGGAAGGTCAACTATAGATTGGCACTTGGCAAGAACATTTGCCAGTGACTGAACAATTGCAACAAGGGCATTTGCCATCTGCCTCTGCGGAGACTGCACCCTGTGCTGCTGCTGTTGACCTTTAACACCCCTGAGGGAGTTCAGGGTGGAGTGAGGCACTCTGTGCGCCAGGGAATCTGGAGGGACAGGTCTTTAGATAGTTAAATATTTTCAGGAACTGATTTCATGATCCCAATCTTAGCATGTTTTCACATCTAGAAAAACACTAAATCCCTGCATGATGACATCAGGTCCTCGTGACTAGCAGAAAAGCTCTTGTAAAGTAAGAGCTTGACTACACTGAACACTCCTTTCACCAAAATCTTATATATTGACTTTTCCCTACTACCTCTTTGGAGCAGGCTCTAGAATTGAGGTGCTATCTCTCAGGTTGCAGTCCTCATTTTGCCCCAAACAAGACTTAACTTGAAACTCCCAAGTTAGGCATCTTTAGTTCACAGGAACAATGTAATCACTATCACTCATGAGTACCTGGATCAAAACCATTTCCACAGAAAGTGTGTGTGTGTACTGAGTCGCTTTGGTTGTTTGTGTCTTTGCCACCCTATAAACTGTAGCCAGCTGCGACTGGCGCACTTAGCATGGGCAGCCAAGAGGAGCTACCCCATGTCCGAGACCAGGGGCGGCGGCCGGGAGGAGCAACCCCACCTCCAAGGAGCGGTGGCTGCGCTGGCGCAGGAGGGCCTAGAGGAGCTATTCCATGCTCCAGGTCAGGAGGGGCGGCGGTGAGGAGATACCCCTTATCCAAGGCAAGGAGCAGAGGCTGTGCTTTGCTGGAGCAGCCGTGAAGAGATACCCCACGTCCAAGGTAAGAGAAACCCAAGTAAGACGGTAGGTGTTGCAAGAGGGCATCAGAGGGCAGACACACTGAAACCATACTCACAGAAAACTAGTCAATCTAATCACACTAGGACCACAGCCTTGTCTAATTCAATGAAACTAAGGCATGCCCGTCGGGCAACCCAAGATGGGCGGGTCATGGTGGAGAGATCTGACAGAATGTGGTCCACTGGAGAAGGGAATGGCAAACCACTTCAGTATTCTTGCTTTGAGAACCCCATGAACAGTATGAAAAGGCAAACTGATAGGATACTGAAAGAGGAACTCCCCAGGTCAGTAGGTGCCCAATATGCTACTGGAGATCAGTGGAGAAATAACTCCAGAAAGAATGAAGGGATGGAGCCAAAGCAAAAAAAATACACAGTTGTGGACGTGACTGGTGATAGAAGCAAGGTCTGATGCTGTAAAGAGCAATATTGCATAGGAACCTGGAATGTCAGGTCCATGAATCAAGGCAAACTGGAAGTGGTCAAACAAGAGATGGCAAGAGTGAATGTCAACATTCTAGGAATCGGGGAACTGAAATGGACTGGAATGGGTGAATTTAACTCAGGTGACCATTATATCTACTACTGCGGGCAGGAGTCCCTCAGAAGAAATAGAGTAGCCATCATGGTCAACAAAAGAGTCCGAAATGCAGTATTTGGATGCAATCTCAAGAACAACAGAATGATCTCTGTTTGTTCCCAAGGCAAACCATTCAATATCACAGTAATCCAAGTCTATGCCCCAACCAGTAACGCTGAAGAAGCTGAAGTTGAACGGTTCTATGAAGACCTACAAGACCTTTTAGAACACCCAAAAAAGATGTCCTTTTCATTACAGTTGACTGGAATGCAAAAGCAGGAAGTCAAGAAACACCTGGAGTAACAGGCAAATTTGGCCTTGGAATATGGAATGAGGCAGGGCAAAGACTAATAGAGATTTGCCAAGAAAATGCACTGGTCATAACAAACACCCTCTTCCAACAACACAAGAGAAGACTCTACACATGGACATCACCAGATGGTCAACACTGAAATCAGATTGATTCTATTCTTTGCAGCCAAAGATGGAGAAGCTCTAAACAGTCAACAAAAACAAGATCAAGAGCTGACTGTGGCTCAGATCATGAACTCCTTATTGCCAAATTCAGACTGAAATTGAAGAAAGTAGGGAAAACCACTAGGCCATCCAGGTATGACTTAAATCCCTTATGATTATACAGTGGAAGTGAGAAATAGATTTAAGGGACTAGATCTGATAGACTGCCTGATGAACTATGGAATGAGGTTCGTGACATTGTACAGGAGACAGGGATCAAGACCATCCCCATGGAAAAGAAATGCAAAAAAGCAAAATGGCTGTCTGGGGAGGCCTTACAAATAGCAGTGAAAAGAAGAGAAGCAAAAAGCAAAGGAGAAAAGGAAAGATATAAACATCTGAATGCAGAGTTCCAAAGAATAGCAAGAAGAGATAAGAAAGCCTTCCTCAGTGATCAATGCAAAGAAATAGAGGAAAACAACAGAATGGGAAAGACTAGAGATCTCTTCAAGAAAATTAGAGATACCAAGGGAACATTTCATGCAAAGATGGGCTCGATAAAGGACAGAAATGGTAGGGACCTAACAGAAGCAGAAGATATTAAGAAGAGGTGGCAAGAATACACAGAAGAACTGTACAAAAAAGATCTTCACGACCCAGATAATCACGATGGTGTGATCACTAGAGCCAGATATCCTGGAATGTGAAGTCAAGTGGGCCTTAGAAAGCATCAGTATGAACAAAGCTAGTGGAGGTGACAGAATTCCAGTTGAGCTATTTCAAATCCTGAAAGATGATGCTGTGAAAGTGCTGCACTCAATATGCCAGCAAATTTGGAAAACTCAGCAGTGGCCACAGGACTGGAAAAGGTCAGTTTTCAATCCAATCCCAAAGAAAGGCAATGCCAAAGAATGCTCAAACTACTGCACAATTGCACTCATCTCACATGCTAGTAAAGTAATGCTCAAAATTCTCCACACCAGGCTTCAGCAATACGTGAACCGTGAACTTCCAGATGTTCAAGCTGGTTTTAGAAAAGGCAGAGGAACCACAGATCAAATTGCCAACATCTGCTGGATCATGGAAAAAGCAAGAGAGTTCCAGAAAAACATCTATTTCTGCTTTATTGACTATGCCAAAGCCTTTGACTGTATGGATCACAATAAACTGTGGAAAATTCTGAAAGAGATGGGAATACCAGACCACCTGATCTGCCTTTTGAGAAACCTATATCCAGGTCAGGAAGCAACAGTTAGAACTGGACATGGAACAACAGACTGGTTCCAAATAGGAAAAGGAGTACGTCAAGGCTGTATATTGTCACCCTGCTTATTTAACTTATATGTAGAGTACATCAGGAGAAATGCTGGGCTGGAAGAAGTACAAGCTGGAATCAAGATTGCCGGGAGAAATATCAATAACCTCAGATATGTAGATGATACCACCCTTATGGCAGAAAGTGAAGAGGAACTAAAAAGCCTCTTGATGAAAGTGAAAGTGGAGAGTGAAAAAGTTGGCTTGAAGCTCAACATTCAGAAAACGAAGATCATGGCATCTGGTCCCATCACATCATGGGAAATAGATGGGGAAACAGTGGAAACAGTGGCAGACTTTTTTGGGGGGGGCTCCAAAATCACTGCAGATGGTGACTGCAGCCATGAAATTAAAAGACGCTTACTCCTTGGAAGAAAAGTTATGACCAACCTAGATAGCGTATTCAAAAGCAGAGACATTACTTTGCCAACAAAGGTCCATCTAGTCAAGGCTATGGTTTTTCCTGTGGTCATGTATGGATGTGAGAGTTGGACTGTGAAGAAAGCTGAGCGCCGAAGAATTGATGCTTTTGAACTGTGGTGTTGGAGAAGACTCTTGAGAGTCCCTTGGACTGCAGAGATCCAACCAGTCCATTCTGAAGGAGATCAGTCCTGGGTGTTCTTTGGAAGGAATGATGCTAAAGCTGAAACTCCAGTACTTTGGCCACCTCATGCAAAGAGTTGACTCATTGGTGGGAGGGATTGGGGGTAGGAGGAGAAGGGGACGACAGAGGATGAGATGGCTGGATGGTATCACTGATTAGATGGACGTGAGTCTGAGTGAACTCCGGGAGTTGGTGATGGACAGGGAGGCCTGGCGTGCTGCAGTTCATGGGGTCGCAAAGAGTCAAACATGACTGAGTGACTGAACTGAACTGAATGGAAACTGTAGCCCACCAGGCTTTTCTGTCCATGGGATTCTCCAGGCAAGAATACTGGAGTGGGTTGCCATGCCCTTTTCCAGGGAATCTTCCAGATCTAGGGATGGCACTGACATTTCTTCTGTCTCCTGCTTGGCAAGCGGGTCTTTACCACTAGCACCATCTGGCAAGCCCTCACTAGGATGTTATTTGCATTTTGCACTCCCATCATTTCACTAATCTACAATAAGTTTTTCTAGAGATTACTGACATGTGACATCACAACAGTCTGCATGTACAACATATGTGTGAATGTCAGACATTAAAGACATTTGCAAAAATGGAAAACATCTCTCTTCTATTTTTTATTTTGAAAATATAGTTATTTTTCATAAAAACATTTTTAAGTCAGCATGTGATGGGCTAATTGATATATATTTTTGCTTACTTTAAAAATTGATCCATATTTTAAAAATTGATATATATTTATACATGTTTCAGAGAAGGCAATGGCAATCCACTCCAGTACCTTTGCCTGGTAAATCCCATGGATGGAGGAGCCTGGTAGGCTGCAGTCCATGGGGTCGCTGAGGGTCAGACACAACTGAGAGACTTCACTTTCACTTTTTCCTTTCATGCACTGGAGAAGGAAATGGCAACCCACTCCAGTGTTCTTGCCTGGAGAATCCCAGGGACGGGGGAGCCTGGTGGGCTGCCGTCTGTGGGGTCGCACAGAGTTGGACAAAACTGACGTGACTTAGCAGCAGCAGCAGCATACATGTTTCGGGTTCCTCTTTTTTTAATATTTGCTTTACAGTTTTTCTTGCTCAATTAATATTTTTTCCTAATGAAATAGATATTTTAATGAGAAATTGAATTGAAAAGGGAATCTTAGTTTTTAATGTAGTAAATATGATAGAAGCCTGGCGTGCTGCAGCTCATGGGGTCACAAAGAGTCAGACACAACTTAGCAAATGAACAACAAAATAAGATAGAACCCACATAAAGGAAGGGTCTTTGAGGAAATTCCGAGTCTGTCCAGTAGTTAGGTCCAGCGTTTTCACTGCCAGGCACCTGGGTTCGCTCCCTGGTTAGGGAACTGAGAAGCCTGCAAGCCTCACAGCACGGCAAAAAAAGAGAAAGAAAGAAAGCTCTTTGAGTGATAACTTTTTAAGGCTATAAAGAGGTCATAAGACCAAAATGATTGCAAACTGAGAGACTGTACTTACCTCTGTGCCTGCTCTTTAGTCTTCAGAACAGACTGTAAGATAAAGCCTTTGCTCTCCAGCTTACAGAAGACACAAAAGAGGTTCAGAGAAAAGCCTCAGTTCTAACAAGGGGCAGATCTGGGATTGGACATGCCCGCGTTCTCTATTCCACCCACTTTTCTGCAGTATCTGCTGACATCCACTGTGGCAAAAGGAAGTCTTATGGAAGAGAAAGAAACCCACAACGTTTAGCAATTTTGCAAGAGGCAAACTTCACTCTTAAAGGATTTCTGAAAAATATGGTGTGTGTTATTTTGTCTCAAGAGAAAGAAACAAACTTAATTCAAAGTGACCTCTCTCCACCCTTGACTGGGCACTCGTTGCATCTGAACTGGGCAGGGTCCTGTGATTGAGACGTGAGCTCACCGTGTCTGCACAGCGCCCTCTGCCGGCCAGCCTCCGCTCCAGCACCGCTTGGTGTCATGCGGCGGCCTTAGACCCAGGTTCCCGCTTCCGGCGAGAGCCCACAAGGACCCCCGGAATCTTTCAAGGGATGGGAATTCTTCCAGTAGCAACCAGACTTTTATACGAATATGAAAGGCAGCCTTCAGCATTGAACCCCGCCCTTGGGGCCGCTCCTGGTTTGCAGGTCCATTTTTCTGCCCGTTTCCCACATCCAGAGCTCAGAACACCCACAGAGGACTGTCTTCTCCTCTCTACTGACTTGAGGGGGAAGCCTGGCATAAGCTCTGGGTCCACACAAACCTGCGTTGGAATCCAGGCCCTCCGACCTGTAGCTGGGCAAGTTACTTAATCTCTCCAAGCCCTACTCTTCTCATTTTAAAAATGGAGACGTTAATATTTCCCTTGTAGTGTTCTAATGGGCCTGAAGGGGGACAGTTCAGATGTGCTTGACAAGGCACTGAACACTGCTCATCTCTGGTTCCCTACTTCTGCTCTGGGCTGACACGGAAGGTGACCTTGAGTTGCATGAACCTTCACCACACCCTGGCTGCCCTATGGTCTCTGTGGTAGATTCAGCTCCCACCAGGGGCAGGGATTTGTGCAGCTCTCAGGATATAAAGTTGAAATAAGGTAGATTTAATGCAGTACCTTCTAATGTTTTCACAAACATCACACAGCTCATTCTTCTCTTAAAAGACTTAAAAAAAAAGTTTTGTTTTTTTTTAGCAACACTGCTTGGCTTGCAAGATCTTAGTTCCCTGACCAGGGATCAAACCTGTGCCCCCTGCCATGGAAGTGTGGAATCCTAAGCACTGCACCACCAGGGAACTCCCAAGACTTTAGTTTATTTTTCAAAGTTTTTTTTTTTTTTTCAATGTGAACCGTTTTTCAAGTCTTTCTCAAATTTGTTGCAATATTCCTTTTGGTTTTTTTGGCCAGGAGGCAGATGCGATCCTAGCTCCCCACATCGCTTGCATTGGAAGGTGAAGTCTTAACCTCTGGACTTCCAGGGAAGTCCTGATAGCTTACAGCGAACGATGTTGGATTCACGATCTCCAAAGATGATTTCGCTTCAGGACCAGAGACCAGACTTGACCACTCAGGGCTCCTGTGTGGGAAAAGTTTCATTATAGTGAAAAGGGACAGAGAACGCTTCTGACACAGACATCAGAGGAGCAGAGAGCGCCCTATCTGCTAGTCTTAGCAAGGAAGCTGTATACTTTTTAAATTAGTTATTACAATAAACAACAGACTGGTTCCAAATAGGAAAAGGAGTATGTCAAGGCTGTATATTGTCACCCTGTTTATTTAACTTATATGCAGAGTACATCATGAGAAACACTGGGCTGGATGAAGCACACGCTGGAATCAAGATTGCCGGGAGAAATATCAATAACCTCAGATATGCAGATGACACCACCCTTATGGTAGAAAGCGAAGAACTAAAGAGCCTCTTGATGAAAGTGAAAGAGGAGAGTGAAAAAGTTGGCTTAAAGCTCAACATTCAGAAAATTAAGATCATGGCATCTGGTCCCATCACTTCATGGCAAATAGATGGGAAAACAGTGGAAGCAGTGACAGACTATTTTGGGGGGCTCCAAAATCACTGCAGTTGGTGACTGCAGCCATAAAATTAAAAGACGCTTACTCCTTGGGAGAAAAGTTATGACCAACCTAGACAGCATATTAAAAAAGCAGAGACATTACTTTGCCAACAAAGGTCTGTCTAGTCAAGGCTGTGGTTTTTCCGGTAGTCATGTATGGATGTGAGTTGGAGTATAAAGCAAGCTGAGTGCTGAAGAATTGATGCTTTTGAACTGTGGTGTTGGAGAAGACTTGAGAGTCCCTTAGACTTTAAGGAGATCCAACTAGTTCATCCTAAAGGAAATCAGTCCTGAATATTCATTGGAAGGACTGATGCTGAAGCTGAAACTCCAATACTTTGGTCACCTGATTCAAAGAACTGACTCGTTGGAAAAGACCCTGATGCTGGGAAAGATTGAAGGCAGGAGGAGAAAGGGATGACAGAGGATGAGATGGTTGGATGGCATCATCAACTCAATGGACATGAGTTTGAGTAGACTCCAGGAGTTGGTGATGGATAGGGAAGCCTGGCGTGCTGCGGTCTATGGGGTCACAAAGAGTCAGACGCAACTGAGAGACTGAACTCAACTGAACTGAACCAGACCCACTCTCATAATATACATTTTAAGATAACAGGAAGGAGAAACTGTCCTCAAGCAGGATACATTGTTGTTATATAATCCTTATACAGAGTTTAAGCTGAGTTGTATTGTTGTTTAATCATTAGTTCTGGGTTTAAAGAAAAAAACATTTTCTGTGACTAAGACTAAGGAATGTAGAGGGGAAAAAAAAAAAAGATGTTTATCCTTTCCTCCTCCTTTAGAATTCCAGACTCCTGTCTTCTCTTCGAGAGCCCCAGAACTCTCTTTCCTCCTCAGGGACCCCAGACTTCTTATCAATCTACCTAGAAATTGACTGTCTCAGTCCCAAGATTTAATTTTTAAAAGCTGTTTTAGGGTTCACAGCAAATACTGAGCAGAAGGTGTAGATATATCCTATATACTTCCTTTTCCCAGATATCCACAGCCTCCTCCGCCATCAACATCTCCCACCAGATGGTCCATTTGTTACAACGGATGAACCTACATAGACACATCATGACCATCCTAAATTCACAGCTCACCTGAGGGTTCACTAGGTGCTTTACTCCTGTAGGTTCTGACAAATGTATGTGAGCTAAATGCACCTGCGCTGAACTGAAAGCAGGAGTCGGAGGGAGAGAGATAGGAAGCTGTTGACTTGGAAGATGGAGGAGGGGGCCATTCGCCAGGAATGTCAGTGGCTTCTAGAAGCTGGAAAAGGCAAGGAAGCCTAGAATCTCCAAAAGAAAGACAACCCTGCCGACACCTTTGATTTTAGCCCAGTGGGACCCATATTGGACTTCTGATCTATGGACCCGAAAGAGAACAAAAGTGAATACCGTTTGAAGTCACCAGGTTCCTGGTAATTTGTTCCAGCAGCAAGGAGACATGAATACTGGGGGGATACACTCTGGGGGATCAGAACACTTTTAGTTGGTGGAAAGTGAGAACCCACCCAGTGGTCAGAAGCAAGAGTCCTGCTGGTTTGACCCTCAGGCCTCGCTTCATTATCGTCAATACCATTCTCTTCAAAACTTGGATAGTTTTGCATTTCAGCCATCCTCCAAATAATCCCCCAAATTGAAATGTTTGTTTCCCTTATGTGAAGGGTTATTTATCGAATTAGCCTGTTGAAGTGATTATTCTCACTCATCAAATTGAATTTAATTAATTTTCATATTTCAAGGGCTTGATAGCTGCAAACTACATCCGCTTGGCCAATCACTCCATAAAACAATCTGTGTTTCCCCTCATTGCACTTCTTTGCATCCTAAAAGACTGTATTCACTTCTCTGGAGTAACACTGTGAGGGATGCCAGGCCAGACGAGCAAATTCTCTGGAGGGAAGAGAATCCGTTAGTAAAACACAGCCCAGGGATTTGTGGCAAAGTGATGAACACTAAGCACCTTGCTACAGCAGATGGAAGAAGGTAGATGAGAGAGGGTGCTTTTCCTTTAGACTCTGTGAGGATCCTGAAAGAGGGGCTGGGTTGCTGGACATCCCCCACCCCCCACCCCCAGAGCCCCAGCATCTGCCTGCAGTCTGGGAAAACTCTCGAATGGCTTTTTCAGAGTTGGCTTCTGGTTGCCTCACAGGAAGCCCACGTCTACGAATGTGTTCATACCCATCCTGGCTTTTCAGATCTGTTCAAGGACGAGCTGCCTTCAGAGCTGACTGTGTCCTCAGGGCTCCATCTGTGTGTGTGTCTGGTGGCCCAGCTTTGCAGTGTCAGGCTGTATTTTTGCGTCAACATGTACAGCAGCACTTATTCCCAGACTGGCCCGAGGGCAGTGCTAGAAAGTGCTTCAAAAGGAAAGGACAAACGAGACAGAGAAGGAGAAATACGGTATGGCATCCCTTATATGTGGAGTCTAAAAAGAAACGGTACGAATGAACTTACTTAAAAACAAAAAGAGACTCACAGACTTAGAAAATGAATTCATGGTTGCCAGGGGGAAGGGACAGTTAGGGAGTTTGGGATGGACAAGTATACACTGCTATATTTAAAATAGGCAACTCACAAGGACCTACTGTAGAGCACATGGAACTCTGCTCAGTGTTATGTGGCAGCCTGGATGGGTGGGGGCTTTGGGGGAGAATGGATACCTGTATATGTATGACTGAGTCCCTTCACTGTTCACCTGAAACTATCACAATATTGTTAATCAGCTATCAGTTTAGCTCAGCTCAGCTCAGTTCAGTCGCTCAGTCGTGTCCGACTCTTTGTGACCCTATGAACCGCAGCACCCCAGGCCTCCCTGTCCATCACCAACTCCCGGAGTTCACCCAAACCCATGTCCATTGTGTCGGTGATGCCATCCAACCATCTCATCTTCTGTCGTCCCCTTCTCCTCCTGCCCTCAATCTTTCCCAGCATCAAGGTCTTTTCAAATGAGTCAGCTCTCTGCATACCCCAATACAAAATAAAAAGTTCAAAAGAAAAGGACAAATTATTGCTGGATTTACGTGATGCATAATCAAACTGATACCATCGCTCAACTTATTATTACACGTCTATACAATTTATGTGTCTATTTATATATATATATACATACTAATAGAGACAAAGCATTAACACAAAATTTCTTTACAACTCAGGCAAGATTCTTTTTTTTTTTTTTTCCGGGAGCGAAATTCAAACTGCCCGCTGGTACTCGGTGCCGCGCAAGCGCATAGCCGCACTCCCGAACTCGGCGTAGCGCAGGCGCACAGCCGCACTCCCGAAGGCTGCTCCAAGATTCTGCCATCAACATTCTATGACCTGTAATTAGTGCTCTAGTCAGTAAGGTTATAACCATAAATGAAACATAACTGTGTTTACCCTTCACTTTCAAATATCCACCCTCCCTGCATATTGACATAGATGTTCCTGTTACAAACCATGTTATTTCCCTCGATCCTCACAATGATCAGGTTTTACGGTAAGGAATCTAGGGCTTAAAGGGTAAGTGATATGCCCAAGGTTACAGAGCTCCCAAATGGTGGGACTGAAGTCAGCTGATCACCTTTCTCTATCTTCTGTAGATTACACTTTGCAGAACTCAAAAATATTGAGAAGTTGTGATAGTCATAAAAAGAACGCTTATCATGGAGTCTGCATATATTATGTGCCAGGCCCTGTACTGGTCACTTCTGTGCACTTCTCGTGTAATCTCTCTGCTCACCCTTAGATGTAAGTAGTATAATTCTTACTTTGTAGATGAGGAATCTGAGGCTCAGAGAGGTGAATCAACAAACCCAAGGCCACACAGCTCACATCTGGGAGAGCCAGGTTTGAACTCAGTTCTGACTCCAAAGCCCACGCTCTTCCCATTTGGCTGTGTTTCCTATTTTCCCTTTAGTACAAATTTAAATCAGTGCTTCCACCTTTTGTAACAGTATGTGCATTTTGCAACATCTCCAGTTAAGGACTGGGAAGACTTGTTTCTTTGGTTTTGGTTTTAATTCCAAGTCTCTGGTAATAGGGGGTGCGGCGGGGGCCGGGGGGGGGGAGTCTAGGGGGTCAGCAGGCAGCCCCCTAGTGTCTCTGAAATTCACACCTCAGAGCCAGCCAGCCCAGGCTGCTGAGGGCACAGCTTCAGTTCTGCCGGAGGGTGAATAGGTTCTTCTGAAAAGTGTTGCATCTGCAACAGAGCAGTCCTGAGCCCTAGAGACAGAACCCTTGAGTCTGAGCAGCCCTGGACAGAGGAGCCTGGCGGGCTGTAGTCCACAGGGTCGCACAGAGTCAGACACGACCAAAGCAACTTAGCACAGCATCCATGCACGTGGCCCTGCTCTTGAGGAGCTGTACAACCCGGACAATTCATTTCCTAACCCTCTTGGAGACGCTGCTTCCTTTTATTGAAACAGGGATTAAATTAGATAATATGTGTGTGTTTGGGGTGGGGTGCCAGGCAAAACAGGGAAGCTAGTCTTTCGTGTTCTCTTCCAGGGAGCCAAGTTTCCCTTGACCCTTCTCTGAGCAAGCACTCTGCACGAACCCTCAGTGCCTGCCAGGGCAGGCTAATGATCAGAGTCTCTCCCACTCTGCCTTCTGAAGGGTTTGTGCTGTGCTGGTTGGTACACGTATCATTTCTTGCAGGAGTTTCCAAACCTCATCACCGAGGAGCTGTCTCCCAAGTAAAGGCTGTTGTGTGTGTTAAGAAACGACTTTGCTCATCCGCAGACCCCACTGGTTGGATGGCGTCATCGACTCGGTGAGAATGAGTTTGAGTACTAGTGTTGACCACTTAGTCCTTGTTTTCACAACTGCTGAAAGTGTCTTTTTTTTTCTTATTAAACTTTTAATTTTGCATTGGAGTAGAAAGGCAATGCCAAAGAATGCTCAAACTACTGCACAATTGCACTCATCTCACACGCTAGTAAAGTAATGCTCAAAATTCTCCAAGCCAGGCTTCAGCAATACGTGAACCGTGAACTTCCAGATGTTCAAACTGGTTTTAGAAAAGGCAGAGGAACCAGAGATCAAATCGCCAACATCCGCTGGATCATGGAAAAAGCAAGAGTTCCAGAAAAACATCTATTTCTGCTTTATTGACTATGCCAAAGCCTTTGACTGTGTGGATCACAATAAACTGTGGAAAATTCTGAAAGACATGGGAATACCAGACCACCTGACCTGCCTTTTGAGAAACCTATATCCAGGTCAGGAAGCAACAGTTAGAACTGGACATGGAACAACAGACTGGTTCCAAATAGGAAAAGGAGTACGTCAAGGCTGTATATTGTCACCCTGCTTATTTAACTTCTATGCAGAGTACATCATGAGAAACGCTGGGCTGGAAGAAACACAAGCTGGAATCAAGATTGCAGGGAGAAATATCAATAACCTCAGCTATGCAGATGACACCACCCTTATGGCAGAAAGTGAAGAGGAACTAAAAAGCCTCTTGATGAAAGTGAAAGAGGAGAGTGAAAAAGTTGGCTTGAAGCTCAACATTCAGAAAACGAAGATCATGGCATCTGGTCCCATCACTTCATGGCAAGTAGATGGGGAAACAGTGGAAACAGTGGCAGACTATTTTTTGGGGCTCCAAAATCACTGCAGATGGTGACTGCAGCCATGAAATTAAAAGACGCTTACTGCTTGGAAGGAAAGTTATGACCAACCTAGATAGCATATTGAAAAGCAGAGACATTACTTTGCCAACAAAGGTCCATCTAGTCAAGGCTATGGTTTTTCCTGTGGTCATGTATGGGTGTGAGAGTTGGACTGTGAAGAAGGCTGAGCACCGAAGAATTGATGCTTTTGAACTGTGGTGTTGGAGAAGACTCTTGAGAATCCCTTGGAGTGCAAGGAGATCCAACCAGTCCATTCTGAAGGAGATCAGCCCTGGGATTTCTTTGGAAGGAATGATGCTAAAGCTGAAACTCCAGTACTTTGGCCACCTCATGTGAAGAGTTGACTCATTGGAAAAGACTCTGATGCTGGGAGGGATTGGGGGTAGGAGGAGAAGGGGACAGACAGAAGATGAGATGGCTGGATGGCATCACTGACTCGATGGACGTGAGTCTGAGTGAAGTCCGGGAGTTGGTGATGGCCAGGGAGGCCTGGTGTGCTGCAATTCATGGGGTCACAAAGAGTCGGACACGACTGAGCGACTGAATTGAACTGATAGCTGATTAACAATGTTATGATAGTTTCAGGTGGACAGCAGAGGGACTCAGCCACACATGCACATGCATCGGTTCTCCCCCAAACTCCCCTCCCATCTAGGCTTCCATGTAACATTGAGCAGAGTTCCCTGTGAAGTGTTGCTTTTAAGTCCTGCATCTTTATTGAATTTAATGTCTGCAAAAGCCAGTCCTGTGCAAACGCTGGATGTCACTTCTCATTCTGGACTTATATGGACCCCACTGGCAGAACCATGACACTTTCTGAGAGACAGTGTTCAGATTATTCCAGAAAAGCAACAGCTCATTGGCACAAGTGTTAACCACTTCATATCGAATTTTCCATGGTTTCTTCATAGTCTGTAGTCTGTAGTCTTAGACCCAAGGTTAAGAAAGAATGAAACATGATAAAGCAACTTAGCTTTTATAAAGTCTTATCATCAAGACACATAAGTGTGCCAAAGCTGTGTCCTGAGCCCTGGCTGTGTGCAGGACTGTGTGAGGTAAGTTGGTGTGTGTATATAGGTCATGGCCCCTGTTCTCAGGGTCCTTATGATAGACAACTGGATACAGACATAATGTGCTGGATGAAATGGGGAAAGTATACTTGGTCAGTGTTAGCAATGTGGCCAGTGAGAGAGAAATCAATGTTTGTGCAGGTTCAGAGACAGTATCTGGAAACTAAGAATTGTGAGGGACATTCAAGAATCTACAGGAATGAGAAAGCAGAAAGGTCAACAGGGGAAGCATTTTAGGCTGAAGAAACAAAGGCACCCAAGTGAGAATTTGCCCCAGGGTGATTAAGGCATTGAGAGTGCTCTAGCCTACTCGGTCCACTTCTTTTAGAACAGTGGGAATCATGTTTGCAAGGACTGAAGAAAGAAAGTGAAAGTGAAGTCACTCAGTCATGTCTGACTCTTTGAGACCCCATGGACTGTAGCCTACCAGGCTCCTCCGTCCGCGGGATTCTCCAGGCAAGAATACTGGAGTGGGTTGCCTTTTCCTTCTCCAGGAGATTGTCCCAACCCAGGGATCGATCCTGGGTCTCCCGCATTGCAGGCAGACGCTTTACCATCTGAGCCACCAGGGAAGCTCTTACAAAGATTAATTGGGCTCAGTAAAAAGGAGGTTGAATTCTAAGTTAAGGAGTTTGGCTTATTCCTTTCAATAGTGAAGTCTCTGAAAGTTTTTTGAGCAGACAAATGGCATTGTGAGAGTAAAGTTTTAGGAAAGTTATATTGGTGGTGGTGTTTAGAGGGGATTGTCATTAAGGAGAGAAGATATAAGGTGGGGCAGTAGTTTGAGGACTATTACAAAGAGCTGATATGAAACCATAAGAATGGGAACTAGGATGACCACAGAGGGAAAGAAAAAAAAGGGACAGATAAATGCAAGTTGGAGAGCAAGCAGATAGTAGGCTTACAGAAACAGCAAGCGAGACAATGACATCATAGGGTGAAGGCGGAAAATCTGGAACTTGTTGGTACAGTTGGCTTAAACAAGTTAAATTTGAGGTCTGGTGAGACAACCCCAAGTGAAAGGTAAAAATGGCCAGCAACTTCCTGGGGATTCCAGAAAGCAGTTGAGAATGAATTCCAGGCTGTAGACATGATTTGTGTGGCATCCGAGTGGAGAGGATGGCTGAAGTTGAGTACTATAGTCTGTAATAAGTTTTAAAATTAGGTAGAGTGACTCCTTCCACATTATTCTTTTTCATAATTGCTTTAGCTCTTCGAATTCTTTTGTCCTTCCATATCACTTTTAAAATAAACTTGCCTATATCTACAAAAAAATTTTGCTGGGATTTGGATAAGAATTGCATTAAACCTGCAAATCAGTGTGAGGAGAACTGACATTTTTATTACATTGAGTCTTCCAAATATGAACATGGTATGTCTCTCCATTTCTTTATATCTTTCATCCTTTCTTTCATCAGTATTTTGTGGTTGTAGCATACAGGTCCTATACATGTTTAATTTTATTGGGAAAAAAAATCCAATATAATGATTTTAAAATCATTTATACCAATGATAAGTACAAAGACAAAGGGCTTTGAAATGGAATTAGGTGTCAAAAGCAAATGTTATGTATGTATCTTTTCTCTCCAAAGCAGCAAGAAAGAAGGGAAAGAAGTGAGAGTTGACGAGGGTTAAGGCCCAACAGCAAAGGGCTCGAGGGAGCCAGAGATGGCACAGGAGCAGCAGGCCCAGGGTGGGGCCAAGGGTTCCCTGTGGGAGATGTGCAGACGCACCCCCAGCTGGCCTCTACCTATTTCACACATAGTGCTCTCGAGGAGTACCCAGGGCCACCGCCAGCTGAGGGTGAGACAGGGAAGCCTGGGATCTCACAAGCAGGAAACACACGATCCCGTTTACTGAGGAGGCCCTATATGAGGTTCCCAGTTTCCCATCCAACTATGAGAAGGCAGTGTATATGAACTGAAATCACTCAGTGGCCAGGGGACTCAATCCTAGAATGTACACCATGGCAACCTGCTCTGATGTCATATCTACCGTATTCATGTCTTTTTCTTAATAGCTCAGTATTTCTTCTTGTTGCCAACAGTCGTGGCTGTAAACTTACCCTTAACATTTCCCAGCTGCAGAGCCGCTAGGGCACATCTTCCAGGTAAGTCTACTATGGTCCCTACTGCAGGCAGAGGAGCTAACATCAGGAAAGGCCATGTTATCCCCTACACTCTTGCAAAGATAAAAATAAAACCGAGCTCAAGCATTGAAATTTCTTGCCTTAAAAATCTCATCTCTTCCATGATAAAACAGAGAGAACTAGAATACTAGAATTCAGGAAAACAAAGATGAAAATGCAATATCCGTGAATAAAACAGAAAATCAAATTATCCCCTGAAAGAAATAGAATTTTGTTTTTAAAGGCGAATATGATCTTTCTGCAGCAGGATATAATTTTTGGCTCTTTTGTCACAAACAAATCACTAAAAAGCAATAGCATTTTATTATTGCACAGAGCAGTTCTCGAAGAGAAGGAAGTGATGGGCGTGCCGTGTCATGTCAGGCTTCTGTTCAGGCTTATGGAAGATGCTGAAAACACCAAGGTAGGCATCTATCCAAACTCTGCAGAAATTCACAAATAAACGGAGCAGACTCCAAGACAGAAAGTGTAAAATAGCACACCATGGGACACTGGTCTCCAGCGTTGTGTAAGTTACAAATTCTAATATAAAGCTATCCAGTATAAATTACTTACCCCTACTACTCAAGATTACTGGAGAGGGTTCAGAACTAATACTGGAAGAGAAAAATGGGTGCCATATAAGTAGAGGAGTCCACAGCTGGGCATTTGGAAGGGGGCCCTAGAGAAGGTGAGAGCGTGGTTTTGTGGGGTAGGATGGATGAGCTAGGAGCCTGTGCGAGCAGGCTCTTTCCTACTTCATGTGGGCTTTCTTGAATAGGGTGGTCACAGCGAGGAACGGCACTCCAGAATGAACAGGGCAAACCTCCACATGAGGAAATTTTAAAAATATATATTTAATTTAATTATTTATTTAGGCTGTGCTGTTTTTTTCTTGAAGGTTTTCCCTAGATTTTCTGGGTTTATTTACATGTTATCTTAATGCTCTTTCTTTTCCCTCTCTATTTAAATCTTTACTTCATCTGGAATTAATTTCATTTTAGATATGGCATACTGTCAATATTTTCTGCAAAATAAGGAACTGTAATTGTAATTATCTTATTAACTAAAGCGGTATTTAGAAAATCGGTTTAAGTTCTCAACTCTCTTTTCTACCTGTAGTACGGTTAATTGCTGTGCAGGGGTTTCCTCTAGCTGCGGTGAGCAGGGGTTACTCTGTAGTTGAAGCACAAGGGCATCTCTTTGCGGTGGTTTCTCCTGTTGTGGAGCACAGGCTCTGGGGCACACGGGCTTCAGTAGCT
Source organism: Bos taurus (assembly GCF_002263795.3). Taxonomy (NCBI): domain Eukaryota; kingdom Metazoa; phylum Chordata; class Mammalia; order Artiodactyla; family Bovidae; genus Bos; species Bos taurus. The sequence continues at coordinate 18,491,716 of NC_037339.1, forward strand.
CAGCACGTGGGCTCAGTGGTGTGGCTCATGGGCTTAGTTGCTCTGAGGCATGTGGGATCTTCCTGAACCAGGGATAGAACCGGTGTCCCCTAAATTGCAAGGCAGATTCTTAACCACTGGACCACCAGGGAAGCCTAACACAAGAGAATTAAGTGATGATTTGATCAAGGTTAGAGGGACCACGGGAAGTAGTCAGAAAAGGGAACAGTAGCAAAGGTTCAATAGTCTCCGTGCTTCCACTGCATGGGGCGTGGGTTTGATCCCTGGTCGGAGAACTAAGATCCTGCATGCCACGCAGTGTGGCCCACCATCCCCTCCCCAAAAAAGACTCAATAGTGCTTACTGTGGGCCAGGGACTGGTCTCAGGACAGTTTACAGATGAAGAAAGGAAGGCACGAAGAGCTTAAGTAAATTGTCTAAGATTACTCAACTGGCAGAACTTAAGTCACTGTTCTTAACCACCACATTATGAAAGTGGTTTAAAAAGGTTCTAAATATGAGTCACAAATAGAAAAAGTGGTGCCAAGTCCTCGCTATTTCATAGCCAGTTGCCATAACAAATTCCCCTGTTCGGGACTTAATGACATGGCCCCTTGTCACTGCCATTAAGACTGGAAGATTTCCATTGCTGCTACAAAGACTTAAAGAAAATGCAATCACTGAGGGAGAAATTCTCCATGAGGAGAGAAAGGGCCGGGGAGGGAAGATTTGGTTAAGAGACACAGAAAAATATGGAAAAACAAACAAACAAATACGGGGCTGGGATTCAGGAGGTTATGGAACAACCGTTCAACCTCAATCAAAGGGTTCAGTCTGGAATGTCTAACAAAAAGGTCAAAAGTGTCACCAAAGTGAAGCGGCCCCACTAGGCAGCTAGTAAACAGAAGAGAGAAACTGATTAAGCTATAGCCCAGTCACTGTGTGGAGCAAAATCTGCTTGACTGAATACACTGCATACCTGTAAATGATGTTCTTCATGATTTGGCAAAGTGGGTTTGCCCAAGAAGCATCCAAGTAACAGCTAGTCATACTGAAAGCCACTAGGGGGCAGCCCAGTTCAGTCGCTCAGTCGTGTCCGACTCTGCGACCCCACAGACCGCAGCACACCAGGCTTCCCTGTCCATCACCAACTCCCGGAGCTTGTTCAAACTTATGTCCATCAAGTCAGAGATGTCATCCAACTGTCTCATCCTCTGTCATCCCCTTCTCCTCCTGCCCTCAATCTTTCCCAGCATCAGGGTCTTTTCAAATGACTCAGTTCTTCAGGTGGCCAAAGTATTGGAGTTTCAGCTTCAACATCAGTCCTTCCAATGAATATTCAGGACTGATCTCATTTAGGATGGACTGGTTGGATCTCGTTGCAGTCCAAGGGACTCTCAAGAGTCTTCTCCAACACCAGAATTCAAAACCATCAATTCTTTGATGCTCAGCTTTCTTTATGGTCCAACTCTCACATCTATACATGAATACTGGAAAAACCATGGCTTTGACTAGACAGACCTTTGTTGGCAAAGTAATGTCTCTGCTTTTTAATATGCTGTCTAGGTTGCCCATAGCTTTTCTTCCAAGGAGTAAGTGTCATTTAAGGGGGCAGTACCATGGAGAAAACAGCAGGAAGGGTGGCCTCCCAAGGTCTCACCTGTTAGAGAAGAGCATGTAGTTGGTTCTCACCATCCGTGGAAGGTACTAGCAGTGCACAGCAAGGAGCCTTCTCTTCCATCACAGTGGTTTCCTTCTTCTCTGCAATTATGTTTAATAGCAAAACGAGGGACTTCCCTCATGGTCCAGTGTTTAAGACTCTGCCTTCCAATGCTGGAGGCTCAAGTTCAAACCCTGGTTGGGAAATTAAGATCCCACAAGTCCCATGGTGTGGCCCAAAATTTTAAAAATAAATAATAGGGAAAACAAGACTCATCCTTTCAAACTTTGGCTTTGAGGTTGACCCAGGGTGTAACATGGGGTGCTGTGCTGTCTTGGCCACATGACATGGGGCCAGTCCTCCAGGCCCACTGTGGCCGAAGCTAGTGCTTTAACACAGAACATCTTTATCAGGCCTCTCAGAGCTTCTGCTGAGGCTCAAGACAACAGTCACACATCTGTTTCAGGCTACAAGGGGGAAGGGAAGGCTTCTTTCTTACCTCTCTCTCAGAGCTTTTGCTCTGCAAAGCAGTGTTCCTTTCAGAATGAAGTTGCCAGCATCCTGCCAGACACAGATAACAAAAGTCAGCACCCCTATGAGCCAACTCCTGGGTCCCTTTCTGAAACTCTCCAATTATAAGAGTTCTCCCAGTGCTCAGCTCCCACCTTGGACCTCAGGTCACTTGTGTTGGCTGCTTATTTTGTCTGAAATATCCTTCTCTAATTCCCTCCTTCCTCGCTAATGCTAAGTCCCTTCAGTCGTGTCCGACTCTGTGCGACCCCATAGACGGCAGCCCACCAGGCTCTCCCATCCCTGGGATTCTCCAGGCAAGAACACTGGAGTGGGTTGCCATTTCCTTCTCCAATGCATGAAAGTGAAAAGTGAAAGTGAAGTCGCTCAGTCGTGTCCGACTCTTAGCGACCCCATGGATTGCAGCCTAACAGGCTCCTCTGTCCATGGGATTTTCCAAGCAAGAGTACTGGAGTGGGGTGCCATTCCCATTCATCCAGTAAGAATTACCTTGGTCACCTCCTCCAGGAAGTCTATCCTGACTGCCCCCAGGTTACACGGTAAACAACTCAAATATATGGCCCCCAGCATCCTGTGCTAAGCTTATCACAGCACTTATCAAGCTATAAAGCATTTTCTCTTTTCTCCCACTAGACTGTAAGCTTCATCAGGGAAGGGTGTGTGTTTGGATCACTGTGAATAACCAACATGCAAGAGAAGAAACATTTAGGGTCTTGACGAATATTTGTGTGCATGCATGCTCAGTTGCTAAGTCACGTCCGACTCTTTTGCAACCCCATGGACTGTAGCCCACCAGGCTCCTCTGTCCATGGGATTTCCCAGGCAAGAATACTGGAGTGGGGTGTCAATTCCTTCTCCAGGGGACCTGCCCTACCCAAGGATCAAACTCCTGTTTCCTGCATCTCCTGCTTGGCAGGCGTATTCTTTATCACTGAGCCACCTGGGAAGCTCTGACAAATATTTGCAGGATGAACTAATGTTGGAACCAGGCAGGTGCAGAAAAATAATCATTTAGGAGTGGGATGGTCAAACACAGGTACTGGTGTCAGACAGACCGGGGTTAGAATCCCAGTCTTGTCACTGAGTCCAGCTAAGACTAAGTCCACCTCCCTAAGCCTTAATTCCCTCATTTATAAAACAACAATGACAATAAATAATAATTACTAGCTTTGTTTTTATTATAGGACCTACCTCAGGATTGAAATAAGGATCAGATGAGATGTTCTGAGTGCTTACAACAGAACTCAGCCCGTTCTAAAGGCTTGACAATCCTTCGCAATACGCCCACCCCTCCCCCAATGCTGGCCTAGCCCTTCCCCTGCAGGAGTGGATTTGAAGAGAAAAAAAATCATTAATTTGCTTAGAAAATCCTGACATTCATATTTGAAGAAAACAAAATCGGTTTGTTTTTCAAAGACAGCCTCCCATCAGCCAGAAGCCGATTACTCATCTTTTAAGAAGATGAGTAAATATCTTTTGCACTGTCATCCTGGAATGAGTCACAGCAACGGAGGGTCTCGTTTCCAAGGGCGCATTTGAAGAGTGTCTCAAGAGCCCTTTGTTACAGAACTCGCCACTAGGTGGCAGCCGAGCCGGGGACCCTCGGAGAGGAGAGCGGCCTGACCCTTAAGAGGGAGGGCTTGCGGAGGCCGCAGTGCTTGGAAACGAATAACTGACTCATCCAGGGAGTGTTAGCCCAGAAAATGACAAGGGCTTATTTCAACAGCGTGTAAAATACACCGTCCCTGGGCCCAGAGTAGTACTATAGACCCGGGAAGCCTGAGGGTCACCTCCTCAGAAATAAAAAATTCAGGCCGTTGACAAATGAAGACCCAAGAGCTTATAGACTATTTTGGACACGTTATAAATTTGATCCCAAGATAATTAAGTGATACTGCAAACAGCCTTATCTATCTGTGTGTCTTCCCTGTTTAAAAGCCTGCAATGACCCTGTGGGGGTTTCTTAACCAGAGGTGGGAGGGTGGAAGCTGGAGTCTGAGGTCAGGATCTCCAGGGGAGCAACCCTGGTTTGAGAAAGAATATCCAATATGCCTGTTTTTCTCTTTCCTTTCCTTTCCTTTTTCTTTTTGACCGCTTCACAAGGCGTGTGGGATCTGTTCCCCAGCCAGGGATGGAACCTGGCCCCTCTGCATTGGAAGGCGAAGTCTTAACCACTGGACCGCCAGGGAAGTCCATGCCTACTTTCTTCATAATACAAACACAGGAAGCAAAGTTTTGAGGGGGGTCTATCTAGTGGCTGTATGCAAAAGATAGAGTGAAAAAGCATCGACAGGACATGACATTTTTTTAAAAAGGTACCAGAAACATGGACACAGTATTAACAACAATAACGATAATGAACATTTATTAAGTATTTAATATGCACAGTTGATTTCCTGTAGCACTGACAGGTTTGCTGTCCTTGAAGTCCAAGGACTCTCAAGAGGCTTCTCCAGCCCCACAGAGTGAAAGCAATATATAGTAAGATGTTACTATGTGTAAAGTAGATAGCTAGTGGGAAGCTATCTGTATCAGACCGGGAGCTCACCCCGATGCTCTGTGATGACCTAGAGGGGTGGGAGGGAGGCTCAAGGGGGAGGGGACATATGCATACTTCTCGCTGATTGATGTTGTACAACAGAAACCAACACAACATTGTGAAGCAACTATACTCTAATAAAAAAAACAAATTAAAAAAATACAGCATTGCTTGCCTTGAAGGCTCTGGGAAACCCTCCTGTCCATCTTCCTCCAAGGGCAGGGCCCCAGCTCACGTTGCTCTCACACACACGCAGGCTTTGCCCATGAGCTCCTGGCCACGCGTCATCAGCTCGGACACTGCTTCCTCTACAGAACCCCGATGGCCGCCATCTGCGTTCCTGGCACTCTCTTCTCTGCTGCCGGGGGACTCTGTCACAGCTAGAACCCTGGAACACCGGAACGTTCCACTTTCTGACTTTGACCCATTTGTCTGCCTCCTGCACTGGACTTCCTGAGAACCCGCCTTGCTCTTGTTTATCCTTGGCTGTGCAGTCTAGCCCAGCGCCTGTCACAGAAGAGATGCTCACCATTCCACACGTTTACCAAATGATCTTAAATATCCTGTTTTTTTCTCACGATGGAGAGTGCAGCACCTTAAACCAGGGGTGTTCTTGCCTGGAGAATTCCATGGTTAGAGGAGCCTGGCGGGCTACAGTCCATGGGGCCCCAAAGAGTCGGATACAACTGAGCAACTGACACTTTTCACTTTCCCCAGCCCCTGGTGCACGGCCTGTTAGGAACCAGGCCGCCCAGCAACAGGTGAGTAGGACCCTCGTTGCTTGCATTACCATCTGGACCACCATGGCCTTCCATGGAAAAAATAGTCTTCCACAAAACCCATGCCTGGTGCCAGAAAGGTTGGGGACCGATGCTTTAAACCATACAACTGACCTGTATTTAAGAGCTGGGGGAGGGAGGTCCATGCAATCCCAGTTGTTAGCTCCTGTTCTCAACTGTGTTCCAAGACAGGACACGAGTCTGGGACAGTGGGCATGGCTGAGGCTGTCAAAGCAACATTGGCAACTTCCCCCATGGGGCTTCTTTTGGAGCCTGTGTATGCCTGACTAGAGATCCCTGTTTAGAGCAAGGAGTTGGGGGCCGTCCCTCTGGCCCCTTTCCTGATGCTCCCTCTGATTCTCAGTGAGGGCTGGGAATTCTTCCAGGGAGGAACTCCACAGTCAGCAAGCTTTTTCACAATTTATTTCAGGCCGTTTGTCTTCCCTTAGGTGTGTGGCACTGTAAGGCTGAAGCTCACAGCCGTTGTCCTAAATCCCTTGCAGATATAGATGTGTGCAGTTTTTAGACGATAGAGATGCAATGTCAAAGCACTGCTCCCAGTGTCAATTTAGTGCTCCCCATGGGCACCAAAGCACTGCAGTGAACTGGCTGCCTTGGCAAGAGATACTTTCCGAAATCAGCCTCTCTTGAGAGCTCCATCGCCTGAGTTTATACCAAGTGTTTAGTATGCCTCCTCTAAGAGCCGAATAAAATGCCTATTTCCTGGTCCTGTCTTGCTAAAGATCTCAAAAACGTATTGTGAATATTTTATGCTCATGGTAAAATTGAGAGACTAATATAACAAACATCTCTCCTCTCTCACCCACTTTGTCACAGGTTAACATTTCACTGTACTGTTCCCAAGTTCTTCTTAAGATGTAAATTACAGATACGGCTGAAGATTCCTTGGGGGCAAAAGCTCCAAATCTCATCCCCGTCTCTCTTCACAATCTTGAATTTTAATATTTATCATCTTCAATAGTTTTAAACATTGACTACATATGTATGAATCCATAAACAAGATTTAGTGCTGTTTTTGAACTGTTTTAGCAGTATAAAAATGACATATTACTGCACTGATCTTTCTGTAAATTGCTTTCTTCACTCAATAATATTATTTTTGAGATTTTAAAATATTGATACGCATAGGACTAGCTCATTCACTCTAAGAATAGATGGTTGCTTTATGTTTTTCTGTGATTTGTGAACATTTTGTTATCCTCTTTTTTTTTTTTCTCCTGCAAAAACAATACCGCAGTGACCTGTCTTATACACATCTACTGTGCAATTTGAAAAATATGTCCAGAGCAAAATTGGTAGGTTATAGAATTAGATATCTTTGACTTCAGTAGACATTGCCAAATTGTTTTCTGAAGTGGTTGTATCAATTTATATGGCCAATAACAATGTCAAGGTTTCCATTTTTTCATGTCCTTGCTTCCTCTATATGGAAAAAAAATTCAAACTTACAGAAATGTTGCCAAAATGCTACCATGAACACATGTATCTTCTTTATTTCAACAGTTACTAACATTTTGCTACATTTGTTCTCCCTTTCTTTTCAAAGTTTCTTGGCCTTTTGTGTTCTGTTTCCAAATGATACATATATTTAAACACATGTATACAGACATAAATAAAGATATTTAATAAATACAAATAAAATTTTAAATATGTATGTATCTATCCTAGAACAAAGATATTATCCTACATAACATAATGTAATTATTACATTCAGGAAATTAAACACTGAGATAACTCTATTACCTATTATATAGGCCAGATTCAAAGTTCTCCACTGAGCTAATAGTGCTCTTCGTAATTTTTCCTCCAGTCCAGAATCTAATCAGGGATTGAACATTGTATTTAATTGCCATATATCTTTAGTCTTCTTTAATTCCCTTTAATCCATAAAAATTCCCCAGCTTAAAAAATAAAAGTCCATGACGTTAATATTTTTTCTCCTTGCCAACTCTTGATAACATCAGACTTTTTCATCTTTGCCGCATTGACAGGGAGTGAAATATCTCATTGTGATTTTAATTTTTTCCCCCTTGATTCCTAGTGTAGTTGAGAAAACTTTCATATGCATATCAGCAATTCAAGCATCAAAAATATTTTGTTTAATATCTTCTGCCTGTTTCAGTACTTTGTAGTTTGCATTTGTTTTTACAGATTTATGAAAGTTCTCTATATATTCTGGAAACTAAACGATTGTCAGTTAAAGGCCATGTTAGCTATGATGCTTGGGTAAGTTGTTGAACAGAGGTTTTTAATTTTAATAATCAAATGTATCAATGTTTCCCTTAATGATTTGTGACTTTGCAAAAAGTCCTTTCCCATCTCAAATTCATAAGACATTCTCATAAAGATAATTTTAGATCTTTTATCCACTTGAAATCTATTTTGTGCATATGATAAGTATCTAATTTCAACTTTTTATATGTAATATATTGCTGCTGCTGCTGCTGCTAAGTCGCTTCAGTCGTGTCCGACTCTGTGCGACCCCATAGACGGCAGCCCACCAGGCTCTGCCATCCCTGGGATTCTCCAGGCAAGAACACTGGAGTGGGTTGCTATTTCCTTCTCCAGTGCATGCAAGTGAAAAGTGAAAGTGAAGTTGCTCAGTCGTGTCTGACTCTTAGCGACCCCATGGACTACAGCCTACCAGGCTCCTCCGTCCATGGGGTTTTCCAGGCAAGAGTACTGGAGTGGGGTGCCATTGCCTTCTCTGATGTAATGTACTGATGCTACTTATTAGAGAGCCCATCCTTTCTCCACTGATTCTTAATGCCACCTCTGTCATAATCAGGTTTTCATATAACTAGCATTATGTTCTTTTCACTCATGAGTGGAACTGGTGGGTCATAGGTCATAGACACCTATATCCTTACTAGATATTGTATAATTGCTCTATAAACTGATTGTATTGATTTATACTGCCAATAACAATGACAAAGTTTCCATTTATTCATGCCCTTTACCAACTCTCTTTTGGGAAAAATTCCCTTGCTTTATTTATCTGTCCCTATTGGGTTTCTCTGGTGGCTCAGTGGTAAAGAATCCACCTGAGATATGGGTTCAATCCCTGGGTCGGGAAGATCCCCTGGAGGAGGGCTTGGCAACCCACTCCAGTATTCTTGCCTGGAGAATTCCATGGACAGAGGAGGCTGGTGGGCTACAGTCCATGGGATCGAAAAGAGTTGGACATGATTGAGCAGCTAAACAACAATAAGTCAATATTACACTATCTTAGAGTAGGTACATCTTTGCAATAAGTGCTATCATCTGGTAAGAGTGGAGGTCCCAAAAGGAGGATAAGAGACAGGTGAGGCAGAGCCAAACTTCCTCACCTATATCTTAGCTGACCTCTGTCTCCCACTCACAGACACACATTGCTTGTTGATGAATCTCCTGAGATTTTTCGGTTGTTTATCATTTAGCATTAGAAGAATATTGTGAAGATGAAATGAGCAAGCCCCAGTGAAGTGCTTTGTATAAAGTAAGCCCTCTGTAAATATAAGCCATTATTCAATTTCAGTTAATGGCAGTGAATTAGCTGAGTCACTCAAGTTAGAGACCTGGGGCTCATGAATGATTCCTATTCTGTGCATTCACACACAATAACCAAGTCCACTGATTCTGTGTGCATGCTAAGTTGCTTTAGTTGTGTCCAACTCTTTGCAACCCCATGGACTGTAGCCCCCCAGGCTCCTTTGTCCATGGATTCTCAGGGCAAGAATACTGGGGTGGGTTGCCATTCCTTCCTCCAGGGGATCTTCCTGACCCAGGGACCGAACCCAAATTTCTTATGTCTCCTGCATTGGCAGATGAGTCCTTTACCACTAGTCCACCTGGGAAGCCCCTACTGATTCTACTTCCTCGGTATTTCTCACACTGGTTCCTTCTCTCCCTCCTTGGTCCTGGCTTCCCTGCTGGCTCAGACGGTAAAGCATCTGCCTGCAATATGGGAGACCCGGGTTTGATCCCTGGGTCAGGAAGATCCTCTGGAGAAGGAAATGGCAACCCACTTCAGTACCCTTGCCTGGAAAATCCCATGGACAGAGGAGACTGGGAGGCTACAGTCCATGGGGTCGCAAAGAGTCAGACACGACTGAGCGACTTCACTTTCCTTTTCCTTGGTCCCTGTTCTGGTTCAGGTCCTCATTGTCGCCGATCTGAATTACTGGGCTCCTGGCAGCTCTTCTTGTTCTTCTAGTTCTTCCTCCTTGGTACTACCAGAATGATATTTCTAAGATACATTTGATTGTGACAGTCCTTGGTGCCTTCAGAATAATATACTGACTAGCTATGTGGCTCTGAGTAAGCTACGTAACACCTCATGTCTTTGTTTCTTAATCTGTAAAGTGGGGATCATTGCAATATCTCTTACAGCTGTTGTGAACATGGGCTCTAATTCAGGTGTAGCACACGGTACATGATAAGCACTCCAAAAATATTACTTCCAGTCATTAGTTTCTCATTTTCTTTATGTGATGCCTGATGCTGGTTTTGTCTCCAGCATCCTTATTACTTTCCTTCTCTTAAACAGTCTCTTAGGTCTTAGTCATGTAGTTCAGGTTGGATTGACCCCATCCCAACTCCAGAGGTGAGTCCCAATTGACATAGGAGTGTTCCATCACCTCAAGCCAAGTCAGACCAATGAAAGCCAAACAGGTTTAATTTCAGTGATTCAGTTCACATTACTGAAAAGTAAATTCTCCTTACCCCCACTCCAATATTCTTGCCTAGAGAATCCCATGGACAGAGCCTGGTGGGCTATAGTCCATGGGGTTGCAAAGAGTCAGACATGACTGAAGCGACTTAGCACAAGTATGCACAAACTCTCCTTTCCTGGAGATCCTGAACAAGAATATTTGCAGCTCCAGGAGTTACAGGCTATCATTGTTGTATCACAAGTGAAAAGCTAGCTTTATAAGGAATTAAGTCTATGGAGAGAGAACTGTAGGCTTGCAATGAAACATGACTGAGCTGCTGGTTCAAGCTTCACCTGAAGGTAGCCCTCTATCTTGATATTTCATGAGCCCATAAGTTTGCTTTCTTGTTTAGGCCGATTTTATATGGGTTTCCAGCTACTTGCAACATAGAATCTAACATATGGTGCCTGAAAATGGATTCTTGAGCACTTGTTTGTCTTCAGACCATATTGTTCTAAGTGAAGCTGCCTCTGAGGTCCACACCCGCTATGGTAGATTGAGGGGTGGCTCCCCAAAGAAATGTCCACCTAGAGTCTGTGAGTGTGACCTAATTTGGAAAAAGGGTCTTTGCCAATGTCATTAAATTAAGAATGTTAAAATGAGATATTATTGAGTTAGCAGGGTGGGCCCTAAACCCAATGCCAAGGGTCTTTATAGGAGACAGAAGAGGATTCAACATGGATGGAAAAGAAGGGATGGCCATCTGAAGGCAGAAGCGAATGCTGGACGGATGCAACCACAAGCTGATGACTGCCAAGAGGTTCCAGAAACTGCAAGGAAGGATTCTCCCCTAGAATCTTCTTCACTAGACCTTGGGGCATTTGAATTCAGACTCCTAGCCTTCTAGAACTGTGACAGAATCTATTTCTATTTCTTTAGGCCATCAAATTTGTGGTAATTTGTTAATTAGGAAATTAATACACCTTAGGTGGGCAATTTGCATATCTAGAACTACCTTAATGAGGGGACCCTCCTCCCCAGCAATTCCTATCCCTTATAGGAGAAGTTGCTGTGCTGTGCTAAGTTGCTTTGGTCGTGTCTGACTCTGCGACCCTATGGACTATAGCCCACCAGGCTCTCTTGTCCATGGGATTCTCCTGGCAAGAATACTGGAGTGGGTTGCCATGCCTTTTCTCCAGGGGATTTTCCCAACCCAGGGATTGAACTGGAGTCTTTTATATGTCTCCTGCATTGGCAGGTGGGTTCTTTACCACCAGCGCCACCTGGGAAGCCCTAGAAGTTGCCTGAGTATATTTATTCACATCCTCATAGTCTTCACTATGGTTCTTCTTCTGTAACACAAGATTACTTTCTATATCCATATCCTGAAATTTTATCTTGATCCTTTCCTCTCCTTTTCTATCAAAATTTAAGCCAAACTAGGGTGACCATATGTAGCACTTTGCCCAGAACTGTTCAGTTTATACCTCCTGCCCTCATGTTCTTATTGCTGTTATTTTAATATTATTTATTTGGCTGAGCAGGTCTTGGGGCTTCCCAGGTGGCGCCAGTGATAAAGAACCCATCTGCCAATGCAGGAGAGGAAAGAGACACAGATTCGATCCCAAGGTCGGTAAGATCCCCTGGAGGAGGGCATGGCAACCCATTCCAGCATTCTTGCCTGGAGAATCCCATGGACGGAGGAACTTGGTGAGCTACAGTCCACAGGGTTGCAAGGAGTCTGACTTGACTGATGCGGCAGCACCCACGAACACTGCCACGTCTTAGTTATGCCCTCAGGGTCATTTTATTAATTGTTGTCGCATGTGGGATCTAGTTTCCAGATCAGAGATCAAACCCAGAACCCCGGCATTGGGAGCATGAGGTCTTAACCAATGAGCCACCAGGGATTCCCCCAATGTTGTTGTTATTAATAGCAGACTTTCACTCTCAAAGTGTCTTAATTTGCTCAATTAATTCTACAGTCAGCCTTGTGAGTGAAATCGGCCAGTCTCTGCCAAGCTCACTGTGTTAAAGATACCAGTCATCACCTTCCTACCCACACTTCCTGAGGGAAAATTTCGTGCCCAAAGCTCTGACCCTTAATGACCGGCACCACTTGTTGCCCCACTCTCGACTCAGCAGCAGCAGCAGCGTGATGGATTGGGGTGGTCAGAAGCAAGTCATTTTTTGGTCATCTGTCTTAAAAAGGTGAGCTGGCTATACTAAACTCTTCTCTTAGAGATTTGAAATTGGAAAATGGAGAGACTTAAGCGACGAGGAACACAGCTATCATGAAAGAGCGTGAGGCAGCGTTCAAGACTTGAGGAACAATCAGTTTCCCTGTCCCCAAGGAACAGGATGGAGGAACCATCAATACGACTGTAGGCTTACACATCCAGAGTTGCCCTCCAGGGGGCGCCATTCACACAGAACACCTCGTGACTAATTCTGAAGCCGTGTGATGCGGGTAGGCCTGATTGTTTTGCTTCCTGGAATCTTTCTGTTATAGTTCCGGTTCTTATATATTTCTATCAGTGGTTCTCAGACGCGGCTGTCTGTCAGAATTACCTGAGGACATTAAAAGAAAAAAAAAAAAAAATCCTGCTCCCCAGGTCGCACTTCACACTGAATAAATGAGAATCTCTTGAGTGAGAACCAGGTCTCAGTAGTTTGAAAAACCTCTCGGGTGAGGTGAATGTGTAATCAAGATTGTGAATCACCTGATCAGGGAGTGATTCCTGGGCCCCTTCTCTGAGGTCATGTGAGTGGGTCTCAAGTTGCAACCAAAGGATTTGTATGCATGGCTCCTCCCAGGCTTCTGAAGGAGCTTGGGCACTCCTTGGTGTTCTAGATGGTAGGATATGGCCTATGACAGTCTTCTTACTGACCAGCTGTCATAATCCTTATCTAGAAAAATCTGGTGCACTTTGCCTGACACTCTAAATAATGAGGTAGTTAAATTGCTGGCTAATTTCTTGAGCGGTCAGAATAGCTCTTTGCATGAAAATGAGAATTATGTAAAACAGAATCTTGTTTTTGTTCATCCCTCCTGCTTTGCCTCTCTTGATGCTTCTGTGGACAGGGTGAGTCATCTCTCAGCTACAACTGGACTGGAGTTTCTTTTAAACTACACAGCAAAAAGTTGATTGTGCTTTTTCTTTTTCTTTCAGTATTTCACACTGGCTTCAGGCTGTTCGTTTTCAATCATGTTTTTGCCCTTCTGCCTGGATATAAACATTCCTGTCTCACCTGCAGCAGCTGGCAGATGCCAGAGGTTTATAAAAGAGCATAGGGACATAAGAACTATATTTGGGAATGGCCACTTTGAATGACAAACTGATTCATGCTCTGGAATTTTCTTAATTAAATAGACCTGGAGGAACAGACTTTTCTGTCCACTAGATGACTTCCTCCTGTCTTTGCTGGAAGAATCATTGATCATTTGTTATTATTAGCAGCACCCACCCACCCAACACCTGAACACCACTTTTAGAAATGAGATTAAATGATCTGATTCCAGAGAGAAAAATCTCTCATGATCAACAGTGACAGGCAGGACTGCCGCACACCACCATGGTGATTTACTTAGTTTTCCCGTGAAAAGGTAACGGGGAGAAAAGGACAAGCTAAGTCTTTTCCAGGGAGACATGGAGCCCTGGGCTCATGCATGAAGCTCCAGCCTGCGACGGGCCTTCATAATCCCTGGCTTCTCCATTGAACGCAGTGCCCAGAGATTTGAACAGATGCCAGCCAGAGGTGAAAATGTGAGAATTCTGGACCAGGCATTCTCTAGAAGAAAGAAAAATACTCATCAGTTTTAGAATTCTCCGTGCTCTTTCTTCTTTGCTTTTTCACACCTGTTCTTCTTACCTGCCTGGTGAACTCATTCCCATCCTTCAAGACCCAGCTTACACAACCCTCTGTGAAGGTCCCTCTCGTTTTCTGTGCTAGGACGTGTGGCTCCTGGCCATAATGTTATTTTCGTACTTATTATTCTCTTTACTTAGCTATAGCCTTTCTCACTAGTTAAAAAACCCTCTGGAAAATTCCCTGGCAGTCCAGTGGTTAGGGCTCCCATGCTTCCATTGCAGAGGGCATGGGTTCGATCCCTGGTCGGGGAACTAAGATGCCACATGCCATGTGGCAAGGCCAATAAATAAATTAATTAATTAATTAAATTAAAATGCTCCGAAGGTGGGACTGACTCTCTGACATGTCCCTTTACCCTGAAGCCTATACAAGTCCTGCTGGCACAGAGCTGGTACTCAAGAAATAGATGATGAATTTAGAATGACACTGGAAGGAAGACAAGAATGAATGGTATGTCTCTGAGTGCAGCACTTCCATACATGATCTTATTAAAGCGTAACAACCTTAAGAGGTAAATAGAAATATAAGAAATACTACAGTGCTTTCTTTCTCACTGCTAATAATGGGCAGGGGTCAGAGTGGCTCTCTGACTCCCAGTCACATTATCCTGTGATAGCCTGAGTTACTCAAAAGGCCTCTTTGAAAATGGGAACATATATTCCTTTTCCTTAAACAGAGCATGCTAACCAGCATAACTCACTTCATTTGAAAATTCCTATTTTGAGGGCATTAGCTTAATTTTCGCCTCTTATATGCAAAACCTTTGAAAAGTAGAAGTATCCACAATTACACAGAGAAGTGGTTCTTTCAGGAAAAATTTAGCAGGAAACTCATGCCCATATTCAGCATCTTAAATTATAAGTATCAAGTGGTCTTATGAGATAGGAGCACACAGTGTGGTGGGCTTCTTTCAAAAGGCCGGTTTAGAAATACAGCACAGGGACTTCCCTGGTGGTCCGTGGTTAAGATGCCAAACTTCCAATGCAGGAGACCCAGGTTCGATTCCTGGTTGGGGAACTGAAATCCTACGTGGGGCCAAAAAAAAAAAAGACAGAGATTGACTCTACCCAATCAACTGTGTACTTGAAGTTCTCAAAATAAAGGTTTTCATTTCCCCAAAAGAATTATTAAAGGAAAAAAAGTGCAGCATGGAGTGCATTGGCATCTCTCAAAAGCAGACACATCCTGCAGTGGCGACAAAATGATCTCAATCCCACGAGACTGTAATAGAATAACCCCATCTATAGATGAGCTTAGAGGGCAGGGTAAGAGTAGTAAGGGCCTCCGTGTATCACCACGGGCAATGTGCGAGACTGTTCCGGAGACTGTGATAAGCATTACAGGCCTCAGTATCAGTGATACCCTGCAAGCATGCTCACAAGAGCATTACTCACAACAGCTAAAACGTGGAAGCCACCCAAGTGTCCATGGATGGATGAATAGATAGGCAAAATGGAATATTGTTGTTCAGTTGCTCAGGCGTGTCCGACTCTTTGAGATCCCATGGACTGTAGTGTGCCAGGCTCCTCTGTCCATGGGATTTTCCAGGCAAGAATACTGGAGTGGGTAACCATTCCTTTCTCCAGGGTCTCTTCCCAACCCAGGGATCAAACCTGGGTGTCCTGCATTACAGGCAGATACTTTACTGTCTGAAGCACCAGGGAAGCCCTACAATGGAAGATTATTCATCCTTTAAAAGGGAGGAAATTCTGGCACATGCTGCAACATGGATGAACCTTCAGCACGCTATGCTAAGTGACATAATGAAATAAGTCAGCCACTAAAAGACACACGCAGTATGGTTCCTCTTATATGAGGTGCTTAGAATAGTCCAAATCATAGAGGTGGAAAGCAGAATGGTGGTTGCCAGGGAGTGTGGGGAGTGGGGAGTTAATGTTTAATAGACGAGGAGTACTAGTTTGTGAAGAAGGAACACTTCTGGAGATGGATGGTGGCACGTTATGAAAGTGTTTAATACTGTTGATCAGTACACTTAAAAATGGTGAATTTTATGATACACATATTTTATCATAATAAAAAACTGGGGAATCAAACCAAAAATAGAATGTATGTATGTGTGTGCTCAGTCACTCGGTCGTGTCTGACTCTTTGTGACCCCATGGACTGTAGCCCCCCAGCCGCCTCTGTCCGTGGGATTCTCCAGGCAAGAATACTGGAGTGGGTGGCCATTTCCTCCTCCAGGGGATCTTCCCCGACCCAGGGGCACAGCAATCTGATAGCACTGGTTCCCTCTGGGTTGGGGTAGGAAGGAAAACAGGATTGTGGGGAGGAGGGGAGGAGAGGCAGATGGAACTTGATCCTTATTTGTAATGCAAAATGAATGCCTGCTTCCTCCTTCCCCGCCCCCTCCTCCCCCGCCTCTGCCTCCTGATTAGGTTCCAAACTCTGTTCTACCTGTTACTAAGTGAAGTTGCTCAGTCGTGTCCGACTCTGCAATCCCATGGACTGTAGATGGGATCTACAGTAGGCTACAATCCCATGGACTGTAGCCTACCAGGATCCTCCGTCCATGGGATTTTCCAGGCAAGAGTACTGGAGTGGGTTGCCATTTCCTTCCCTAGGGGATCTTCCCGGCCCAGGGATCGAACCCGGGTCTCCAGCATTATAGGCAGACTCTTTACCAACTGAGCCACCAGGGAAGTCCTCTACCTATGATTGGCACCCTCCAAACCACATCCTGGAGCCTAAGTACCAGGAGGTGTGGGAAATGCCCATTTTATCTTCCCGCCTCTCCCTGATAGAAAAGGGTTGGGCAGCCTGGGGAGTTTATCAATGCACACAATAATACTCCGGACAATGAAGGCTTTGGCCAATTGCCACATAAAATCAAGCTAAAGCGAAAAGAATATAGTCTGAAACTGCAATAGTATAAGCACACAGGAGACAGAAGTGCACACAAGCTCTTGATCTCTGTGAACTCTGACATTTCTGCCCTCCTCCCAGGGGGTCTCCCCACCATCCGACTTCCTGAAAGACCCACTCTCATTTCCCCTTGGGATGTTTTCATTCTCTGTCATGAGGAAAGGCACCATGATGAAATAATTTAGAGAAATATTTGGGAACAAAAATGTTCATCACCAAGTTACTTATCATCATAAAGTTGAAAATATTTTGCATATTCAAAAGCAGGAAGGAGTTTGTGTATTTATGATGAATTCTTTCTGTTTTTCCTTTTTCTTTTTTTTTGACCACAGCAATCAGCTTATGGGATCTTAGTTCCGCAAAGTGAAGTGAAGTCGCTCAGTCGTTTCCGACTCTTTGCGACCCCATGGACTGTAACCTACCAGGCTCCTCTGTCCATGGGATTCTCCAGCCAAGAGTACTGGAGTGGGGTGCCGTTTCCTTCTCCAGGGTCAACCAGAGATCAAACCTAGGCCCCCAGCAGTGGAAGGGTGGAGTTCTAACCACTGGCCCATTAGGGAAGTCCCTATTTGTGTATTTAGGGACTGAGAAAAAAGTCAAAAGCGAAATTTCAAAATATTACATAGGACTGTGCTAAGTCACTTCAGTCATGTCTGATTCTTTGCGACTCAATGGACTGTAACCCACCAGGCTCCTCTGTCCATCAGATTCTCCAGGCAAGAATATTGGAGTGGGCCGCCATGCTCCTCTACAGGGAATCTTCCCAACCCAGGGATTGAACCTGCATCTCTTAAATCTCCTGCATTGGCAAGCAGGTTCTTTACCACTCACACCACTAGGAAGCCCCATTTTCCTTATGAAAGTAAAAAGTGAAAGTGGCTCAGTCGTGTCTGACTCCTCATGACCCCATGGACTGTAGACTGCCAGGCTCCTCTGTCCACGGAACTCTCCAAGCAAGAACACTGGGGTGGGTAGCCACATTATGAGTATTTTCTTTGTAGTTCTTCTTTTTTTATTTTCCAATTTTTTCACAGTGAGTTTGTAATGATAATTGGAAATCTTGTTATTTTCATTTTTTAAAAAAAGAAACACATACCACCATCCCTTTCTTCCACCACTCTTGCTGAGTTTCACCTCTTGACCATGCTTATTTTCCAGACAAGAAGTTACACTCTTCTCTGCCTGCTTCCATCTCACTTCCAATAACTGCAGCTCACTTCCCACTCCCCACACCTGCCCCAGGGGAAGATCATGCTTTTAGGATTTAGGGATGGAGCATTTTCAGATGCTCCCCACAGGTTAGCCCCACTGGCAGAGGCCACGCATGGGTGGAGAGAGGGACTCTTTGGTACAGAGCTAGACGGAGGCATGGTCTGAACCCCACAAACACCCGTGTCACCTCCCCTGTAAGGAACTGTCCAGTGCCAAACAGCTGAGTTCTCAGTTCCCGGCTTCCATTGTCACCCGGGTCAGTAAATGGATCAAACAGAAAGTGAGAAAATGTGAGCTGTGATGACTATGAGAACCCCTGATGCTAAGAGGTGACTCATTGGAAAAGACCTTGATGCTGGGAAAGGCTGAAGGCAAGAGGAGAAGAGGGCGACAGAGGATGGTTGGATGGCATCAGTGGTCATGAGTTTGAGCAGACCCCGGGAGACAGTGAAGGACAGGGAAGCCTGGCGTCCTGCAGTCCATGGGCTCGCAGAGTCAGATACGACCCTTTGCGACTGAATGACAAGGGAGACCACCCACAGATCCCCTGTTAGCCACAGATCCTCTCTGCTATTGTCATTTGAGGTCCCCAGGCCAGACCTAGACAGTCTGATAATTCAGGCCTGGTTGGCCACGTTAATTTCACCCTTCAGATCAAAAGTCTAGTCCGTGGTTAGAAATTATTTTTTCCCATTTTAGATAGAATCTGCATAGCCGATTACTCTGCATAGCAGAGTAAGCCTCCCGCAGGCTGGCGTCAGAAGGCTACGCTGTCACCTGCAGACATCTCCAGCGGGGCTGGGGGAATGTTAGTGATAAGGAATTGTTTACTGGGTGCCTCCAGACTGTAGTGCCCTCTGGGCAGCCCAGCCCTGGAGGAAGAGCAGCCGAACAAGCACTAAAGAGCAAGAGATGGCAGGGTCAGAAATGGCTGTTAGCTCAGAGAACTAGGCTTGCTGAGCAGTAAGCTCGGAAAAAAATTGCAAAATGCTTTCAGGTGGGGCTCCCAGTGCAGAATAATAAGCCTGGTGACGAAGGTGCTTTTGCTGTGAACTCCACCCCTTGGTGACCGAGCCCCGCCCCTTGGTGACCGAGCTCCACCCCTGGTGACCGAGCCCCGCCCCTTGCCTGCGCAATAGACAGCCCTGAGAGGTGACCAAGACTCAAGTAGCTCACGCCACAGAAAGGAAAGTGTGGTGAGGAAAGAGACCAGTAACAGACTTTCTGAGCACTTTCTGACTGTTAGAACACCTTGGAGTCCGCGGCCAGCGAGAGAGTGCAGAAACAGCAGGATCCAGCACGTTTGTGCTTAATCCGGAGGAAACAAACACATTGGCTAAGGAGAGGGCCGCTGCAGAGGTGGAGAAACAGTGAGCAGGTGCCCGTTCTGTCCTTGAACCAATTGGGAGAAAGCCCTCCCTCACCAGTTTGTCAGGAGTGGCAGTAAAAGGGAAAGCTCCCCCTGCTTCCCCATCCCACTCCCCCAAAGCCAGACTATAAACGCTGCTAGGTTCCAAGAATGCAGAGACCCTGTGTGTTTTCTTTTACCATTCTCTCTGCAGCCCCAAGGCTGTGTCTGAAACATCACAGATGCTCAGAAAATATTTGTTGTCCTGAGGGAGAAACAAAGTGGGAAACTAGAAGCTAGAAAATCTGCAAGTGCGGTGTGGGTCATTTCTTACTTCTCTCTGTTCACCTGACCTGGATTTCAGGCACTTCTGAGTATGTGATTCTGGACGAGTTGCCACTTCTCATAACCGCATGCTTAGTTTTGGTTTGGTTTTTCATTTGTAAGGTGATGATAACAATACTTCTTAGGGTTCTTGTCAGGGCTAAATGAGGTAATGTATATCAAAGAGATTTGTAAACTGTCAAGTGTTAGATAAATGCTAACTTTCTGCTGTTTTGTGAGGATGATATGATGATGTTGAGGATGGTGATAGCAATGATGAAACAGTGATGGTTTCTTTTGGAAGAGAAGGTTGTGAAACTCTGAAGTGAACTTAAGAGAATGTCGTATGTGGAACCAGAGTGGATGTGTTGATGGAAAGAAAGGGTCACAGGGGCCAGAGACCCCAGTGCAGAATTTTGCTCACATGGCTTGCGTAGTCACCCTTTATGTTGCTAGATTTGAACTCTGGATTAGGAAAGCTCATTTAGAGTAAGGAGCGTCCTTTACTCCTGTTTGTTCTTCATGCCGCTTACACAGTACGTTGTTCATAAACAAGCAGTAAACATTTGTTGGGGGGAAATAACGAATGAATGATTTAATGAAGGGTGACATAGCTGCAGTGGGCAAAGAGAAATGAGAATATTATCTAGGCAGAGATTTCTCCCTGAAAGTAATTTGTTCAGGCAGAATCAAAACTGATCTTGTCACTTCCTAATTTAAAAACTCCATTGATTCTTCACTGCTCAAAAAATGAAGTTCAAGTGTATTAGGAGGGCATACAAGGCCCTTCAGAAACTAGATCCAACCTCTCTCTCTCTTTTTTTTTAAAGAATATTTATTTACTTATTTCGCTGCATTGTGTCCTAGATGTAGCACGCAAGCGTTTTGTTGCAGAGCGTGGGCTTCTCTCTAGTTGTGGTTTAAGCTCAGTAGTCGCAGCACAGCCTTAGTTGTCCTTCTGCATGTGGGATCTTAGTTCCCTCACCAGGGGTCAAACCTGTGTCCTCTGCATTGGAAAACGGATTCTTAACTACTGGACCACCAGGGAAAACCCCCAGCCTATCTCTCTAGTCTCATCTTCCTTCCTTCACTCCATCTCCCCAAACCCTAATTCCTTCCACAGCTGTCTTTACTCACCCACATTCTAACAATGCTGGACTCCTCAGGGTTCCCTGGACAGGCCAAGTCTTTCCCCAGTCTATTTCCTTCTGCTGGCACACTCCTGTGCATCCATGGAGATACAATTTCTGTGCTGTCTGTTTTGGAAAGCGGTCCCTGATGTGCCAGACATTTGTTCATTCACAGAACTAGTGTTTCCTTAGCACCTGTGTGAGCAGGCCACCCAAGATGGCTGTTCTCTCGCTCTCTGAGCAGCTCCTGTTCAACCGGTCGCTGCTTCACCTCTACCCTACTCACCTGACAGACCTTTCCTCTTCTTCATGAGCCTAACCAGTAAATGCCTGTGTACTTGCCCCTGGCCCAAGCTAGCGATGGTTCTAATCTTTACATCAGCACTACCTACCCTGTGATAGTTTAGCAATGGGGCAATAAGGCACACCGGTCTGCTGGTTTCCCTGGTAACCCCCATAACAGGTAATCTCCCTCTTCCCCAGTAGTGAAGACTACTGCTATATCCTGCCCACCATCTTTCTCGGTGGAGTGTCACCCCAGGTCTTTGCTTCAGACACGTGAGTCCCCCGTCCATCAAGTCACTGCTGTCTCTGTTGCTGGCCCTGGGCTCTATCTTTGGTCTTGTGATTGGGCAAGGACAGAGCTTGCAGGCCCGTGGTTGCAGCCTGACAACCTGCTGTGAGCCAGACACTGTTCTAAGTGCTGGAGACAGCAGTGAACACATCAGACTGTGTCTCCATCCTCATGGAGCATTCATTCAAATAAAAGGGGGTGGGAAGGCAAAGCAAAGGAAAGAAAATCATTATATACTATGCTGTTGTTCAGTCTCTGAGTCATGTTTGACTCTTTGCGACTGCAGCACGCCAAGCTTCCCTATCCCCTACTATCTCCCAGAGTTTGCTCATCCATCGCATCAGTGATGCCATCTAACCATCTCATCCTCTGCTGCCCCCTTCTCCTTTTGCCTGTGTATACTGTTAGGATGTTGTAAAAGTAAGAGGGCTGGGGGATTGAGGGAGGGGTTGAGAATTCTGTTTTATTTAGGGTGATGTATCAGTCAGGATAAGATGGCTTATGTTGCAATTAAAAAACAGCCCCCTAAAATCTTAGTTTTAAAACAAAGATTTGCTTCTAGTCACGCTCCTTGATTACAGAGGGTCATCTAGGGCCTAGCTCCACGTTCCTCACTCTGAAGATAAGCCCAAGCAAACATTTCTTTTTTTTTTATTTTATATTGGAACATAGTTGATTAACAATGCTGTATTAGTTTAAGGTGTACAGCAAGGTGACTCAGTTACATATATACATGTATGTATTCTTTTTCAAACTCTTTTCCCATTTAGATTATTACAGAATACTGAGCAGAGCTCCCAAGCAAACATTGCTTTGGCAGAGGCTAAAGAAAAGGAGAGGAAGCAGGCACCAGTGCTAAGGATTTCACCTGAAAATGGTGAAATCCAGGTCCTCTCTGCTCACTTTTCACTGGCCCAGATAAATCACATGATCACGCCTGAGTTACACAGGATGTGGAAAGAGCAGTCGTACCATCTTCCTAAGAAGAGAGAACTGAATGTGTGTGACAGCCTTGATGATTGCTACACATGGTCAAAGAAGGCCTCTGATGATAAAGAGACACTTAGGCAGAAAACTCAAGAAAGTAAGGCGTTAGCTGGTAGATATTGGGGGTGGGGGACATCATCCTTCTGGATTCTCAGGCCAAACAGCTTAGAGTCATCCTGACTCTCCTGTCTTCCTTTCACTGCTCACATCAAATCTACCAGTAAATCCCATCGCCTATACCGTCAAACCATTTCCAGATTTGAGTGCTGCTCACTTCCTGCAGCGCTGGTTCAAGCCTCAGCATCTCTTTCCTGTCTTTTTTTTTTTTTCCTGATTGTTGGGCTGCACTGCCAAGCATGTGGGATCTTAGTTGCCTGACCAAGGACCAAACCTGTGTTCCATGCATTGGCAGTGTGAAGACTTAACCAGTGGACCACCAGGGACGTCCCCTCCCCTCTGGATTATTGCAGGAGCCTCTCACCTGCTCTCACTGCAGTCTGTTCTCCCCACAGCAACCAGAGGGACACTCCAAATTGAAGTCAGAGCATGACACTCCTTTGCCCAAACTCTTCTATTGTTTCCCATCTTTCTTGGAGTAATAGCCCTATATCCCCTACAGAGCCTCACGCCATCCACACCTCACCCACCCAGTTCCACCCTCCCTTCTCTCTGCCCTCATCCACAGCTCTCCCTCTCTCGTTCACTTCGCTCCAACGACACTGGCCTCTGTGATTTGTCACCAATTTGCTCAATAATGATTTGAGTGCCTGCTCTATTCTAGGCACCAAAATGTAAGACTGAAAACAGAGTTAAAAGCAGAGACCAACACTATACTTTCCATGCTCATGCTTAGTCGTGTCTGACTCTTTGGACCCAGTGGATTGTAGCCCACCAGGCTCCTCTGTCCACGGGATTTTTCAGGCAAGAATACTGGAATGTGTTGCCATTTCCTTCTCCAAGGGATCTCCCCAACCCAGGGATCGAACCCAGGTCTCCTGTGTCTCCTGCATTGCAGGCAGATTCTTTACTTGCTGAGCCATCAGGGAAGCCCATACCATAGTGTGTTTCCCCATCTCTCTCCCTACTACACTAGTATCTCTGTTTCCGTGTTATTCATCTGTATATCTATATGCCCAGCACTATGTTTGGCATGGCTTGTTAAGTGAACAATACATGTTTGAGCAGAAGATAGAAAGATGGATAGACAGATAAATTAGATAAATAGACTGCCTGACCGACTTCCACTTTATTGAAGTTGTGGCATGTGCTATGGGTTCTTCGAGATGGAATATACCAGCCTCTAAGAGCTGAGGCCATTTGCAAGGAAAGCCTAACAGCAGAGGGCCCTATCTGAATTTGATTGGTATTTTCAAGGAGACAATAAAAGTAAGCAGACTTTCTTGTATGAATCTAAAATGATTTAGCCTTGCCAGATGAGTCAACCATAGAAAAGAAACTCGGGCTCATGTGGTCAACCACAGCCCGTTTACATACCCCTTGGTTTGACTTGAACTTTAAGGAGAGGAAAGAGGATGGGTTGATAAAGTCAGAAATAAAAGTAACAGATGACCCACAACATTGGTGGAGAGCATTCGAGGGCCCATCAAAATTCTATTTAAACGAATAAGTTTTCTGTTTACATCTTGTAGTTAAAATCCTCAAATGTGAATATGTAATCTTTCCACTTCCATTCATGTCAGTTTCAGAGAACTCAAGTTATTAATGTGTCCCAGAAGCCAGTTTATCTAAATTGAAGCTGTAACTCCTGCTAAGAGAAATACTAGACTTTAATGTAAAACTAGAAAAGAAATTCATCCAGAAGTTACAAAAAAAAAAAATTCTTAATAGATCCCCCCTCAAAAATGGTTCCTTTCTTTAGAAAGATGAAAGTTCCTCCCTCTGATTGGAAAAAAAGACAGCATATGTGGTCATACTGCATTTCATAGATGTGAGCTGCTGTGGCTGGCTCAGCTTCTGCCACGTGATTGGGAAGTTTGCCTTCCTGGTGGCAATTGAAAGGGAGAGAGTTGGAGCACTTAGGGATGTGGAGAGGCCGCCAGCTGAGTCAGGAAGTTCTGGGCCCCCAGTGGTTGACAGAGAACTCGCAGCCAACGCAGGGTAGCGGGTGTTGTCAGTGATGGTGCGCTGCTCAGAGTCGTGTCCGACTCTGTGTGACCCTATGGACTGTAGCCCACCAGGCTCTTCTGTCCTTGGATTTTATGTCCTCCTCCAGGGGATCTTCCCGAACCAGGGACTGAAACTGTGTCTCTTACGTCTCTTTGTGTTGCCAGGCAGGTTCTTTATCACTAGAGCTACCTCGAAAGGGTGTGTCCTACAGATTATGTACCAGCAAACACAGATGATTTTTATTTCTCTGAACACACAGGGGATGTGTTTATATGATTACATTGTATTCTATGTG
This sequence comes from Bos taurus, assembly GCF_002263795.3. NCBI lineage: Eukaryota > Metazoa > Chordata > Mammalia > Artiodactyla > Bovidae > Bos > Bos taurus. The sequence continues at coordinate 18,516,612 of NC_037339.1, forward strand.
AGCTCCGGTTGTGGCTCACAACCCAAGAAGGTGGTAAATCCCAATTAGAAAGCATCATTTTTTCTCCTCTTTAAAAAATATTCATTTTTGTTTGTTGATTGTTTTGGCTGCACTGGGTCCTCGTCACAGCACGTGGGGTCTTGGACCTTCATTTTGTCACTCGGGATCTTTAGCTGAAGCACTTGAACTCTTCAGCTGTGGCATGTGGGATCTAGTTTCCCAACCAGGGATTGAATACAGGCCTCCTGCATTGGGAGTGAGGGGTCTTCGCCACTGGGCCACTAGGGAAGTCCCCCTCATGTCTCCTTTTTAGACACAATGCCATTTCATATAGGGATGAAACCTTAGCAGAAGATTAATATATGCCAATTGAATAAATGACTGAGTGAAAAACACTGCCACTGAGAGGAAGCAGCAAGGGTAAGAGCTGCTAGAAAATCTTGATTGATTCTCTTTAGAGGTTAACAGTACACCTTATGCGTCATAGAAACCTGGTAATTTTGGTTTTAAAGTATAGACAATATTTAAAAAAAACAACCTGGAAATGCTTTTCTATGTAAAAAGCAAACTACAAAATACTGAGGGCTTCTAAGTTTCTGAAAGGATAATGTAGGTAATGTAGGGTCTGCTGGTAAATTTCAGATGGTGGCAATGTAAATTAAGTGGCAATTTCAAAGACAGGTGGGTCCCAGAATAAAGTCAGAGTGGGAACTAAAAGCAAACTCAAAAGGGATAAAACCATGTATGTGCACAGCATGTACCTGAACAGCCTAAAAGGTTTAGGCTCCCTTTCTGTAGACTTTCAGAAAAGGAGCCTTTCAGTGAGAGGTTTATTTTCATGAGACTTTTGTTCCTGTGGTGATCTGCATAATTTTGCTACTGTCTACTTGGCATAAATCATTTGTGAAGAGATGAAAACGTCTCTCACTAGCCGACACAGAACCTCTTTGAACCGGCTTGCCTCTGTGCTTCACCCTCCGGGTTCTGAAAAGTGAAATCTTCCACACCCCAGCGGGCTCAATGTATCATCCCAGGGTGCTGGTGCTCGTGGCGTTGATTTTGTATGAATCTGGCTATGGCAAGGGCAACCTAAAAGTTACATGAAGATGAGAATCAAAGGACACCAGAGCAAAGAGAACAGGAGCTCAAAACAGCAGAAACAGAAACAAGCAGAGCACACAAGGTGTAGAAGCTCAAGGCACCTAGAAGTAAGTCACACTCACTGAAGTAGCTCTTGCGATCTCCACAGGTGTTTTTTGATGGGCGCAGATGGTACCAGCTCCATATACAGGCATCCCCCCCATTACTGTGCCCGATTTGGATTTGATAAACGAAGCAAAGCACCCTCTGCAGTAGGCTGATCCATGAATCCAAAGACCCAAGTTCTGGGTTCTGATCTTCTTCTTACTAGTTTGTTGATGTATCTTTTCTTTAGTTCTTTTATCTCTAGCTGGTTGAATGATGGAGGTGGTGGTTCAGTTGCTCAGTGGTGTCCAACTCTTGTGACCCCATGGCCTGTAACCTGGCAGTCTCTTCTGTCCGTGGGACTTCCCAAGCAAGAAAACCGGAGTGGGTTGCCATTTCCTTCTCCAGGGGATCTTCCCAACCCAGGGATTGAATCTAGGTTACCTGCATTGCAGGCAGTCTCCTGCAATGCAGGTGGATTCTTTACCAACTGAGCCACCAGGGAAGCCTCAGCTGGTTGCACGCTTAGCTTTCATTGTTCACCTGTAGGCTGTAGGTAAAAATGCCTGCCTGCCTTGTTGTAGGGGAATAAGTGAGAGAAAGGACGTGAATTCACCCTGGAGATGTGAATTCCAGGAGGCAGTCATGGCATGATTTTGGGGCTGAAGACGAAAGAGATAGAGATCTTAGTAGATCAGAGGCCACCACTCAGACAGAACCTCATAGTCAGCTGTCACAAAGTCACTAGGATTTTATTAATGTAACCAGAGCATACTAGACCCAGAAGGTTGGATTCATGCAAACCAAACTTACAAGAGAACAGTATTTGAATTAGAATGTCAGTTTATTTAATATGCAGTGGGAGATAGCCCTATACAGTGACAAGAAGGTTTGTAACTATTACCCAAGAAATCCCCCTCCTAATTTATGAAGGTGGCCAGCAGTTGTTTTAATGAGAAGATTGGACAGGATTCTCAGCTAGATGCAGTAGAAAATAACTATGTAAATGGGTGTAAGTACAAAAGCAATTTATTAAAATTACATTGGACATTTGGAATTGTGATCGGCTATAGACAAGGGCAAGGCTCCAGAACGGGCCTGAGAGCTGGTATAGAGGAGGCGTTCTGCTTCAGCCACTGGGCATTAGGTATTGCACTTTGCACTGAGCAGAGTCTGAGGTATTGTTTGTAGGAATAACAAACGCCCACGACCGTCCACCCCTTTGGCTATCCAGCAGTAACAGACACTCTTCTTCATCCCGAATGCTTCTACCTGATGAAGTGTAACCATCCCTCACACAGTCGGACAATCTTTCACTCCTTCCTCAGAAAGATAGCAACACCAAAGCTTATCAGGGACTGCATCCAGCTCATGACCTGGAAGTCTCAGTGGGACTCTTCTGTCTCTAGAAGAGGAATATCTGTGGTAATTTTCTAGAATACCCATAATATCCTATGGACTAGATATTAAAGGAGTAAAGATTTAGTGGTAATTAAAGGGGGTTTCCCAGGTGGCTCAGTGGAAAAGAATCCACCTGCCAATGCAGGAGACCCAGGAGATGTGAATTTGATCCCTGGGTCCAGAATATCCCCTGGAGTAGGAAATGGCAACCCACTCCAGTATTCTTGCCTGGAGAATCCCCATGGACAGAGGAGCCTGGTGGGCTACAGTCCACGGGGTCACAGAGAATTGGGCACGACTGAGCAACTGAGCACACACATAATAGTTAAGGCAACCACTACCAACTCATTCTATTCAAAATCATGGAGATGGGAAGAGAAAAGAGGAAAAATAGTTAAAATATGAACATGACACCATAGTGAAGAAAATACAGAAAAAAATATAACTGAAGAGTCAAGACGACCCGATTGCCTATTGTCCCATTATTAGTGTTTCTCCTTTTCTAAATTTATTTATTTGTCTGCACTAGGTCTTCATTTCAGCATGTAGCATTTTTAGTTGCAGCCTGGGAACTCTTAGGTGCAGCATGTGGGATCTAGTTCCCAGACCAGGGGTCAAACCCGGGTCCTCTGCATTGGGAGCATGTAGTCTTTTAGCCACTGGACCACCAAGGACGTCCCCCACGATCAGTCTTTAACAGGGCTGACCAGCAAGCAGGAGATGTTTTTCAAAGGTGAACAGTGCCTTCACTGGCTAGAAAGCCTTAGGGACCGCGTCTGTGGCAGTCCCCTTGAGATTCCCTACAGGCTTCATTCCACGTGACACTTCGCAACAAACCCTTGGAGCCTTGTTGCTCTGCCATCACAATCAGCTGGAGAGAATTCTCTTGCCCCCGGCTCTACTTAAAGCTGCTTGTCTTTCAATGTGTAGTGAGCAGAAACAGAACACCCAAAGGTGGTATAGGTTTTCTACAAAATCCAAACATTTCCACTAAGCGTTTTCTTTTCCCTTAGTGGCAGGGGTTACAAGATGTAGCAACAAGGTGTTGACTTGTAATGGTATCCCATCCTGCCTCAGCCTTCTGGCCTCTCAAGCCTAGTATCTTCATGACTGTCTGTCTCCCAATCCCCTCATTCATAGCAAAGTATATTGAGCTCCAGAAACTTTCTGCTCCCAGAAGTCTATCTCATCAGTGTCGTGAAATGGTGTGATCTTCTGTAAGATGATGACAGGGATAATCAAAGCCCCTGCAGACTGACTTGTGAGGCACAGGACAGGAAGTTGATGTGTCCCTGGGCAATACACGAAAGGTATACTGCCCTCCTCCCCGTTGTTCAGTTGCTAAGTCATGTCCAACTCTTTGCGACCCGGTGGACTACAACACACCAGGCTCCTCTGCCCTCCACTATCTCCCGGAGTCACTAGGTGAAAGCAAACGACTCCACATATTTTCTGTTTGCGGGAATAGAGATCAACAGCTGCCTTCTGATGCCGTGGGATGTATGTTGCTGCTGCTGCTAAGTTGCTTCAATGGGATGGGATGCTTCAATGGGATGGGATGTATATATTCACTTTCCTGAAGAGACCACATCCAGAAGAGCAGTTCCAATTTGTCATTATTCCCTGGTTAAGCTTACAACAAATTGTTGTCATGATCCAAAATCTACCACTTGTAATACTACCAAAAGGGCAATCCAATGAGAATGTGAGAATAACCCCACTCCTATATCATTTCAGGTCTATAATAATGGTATTTATGTGTTCAGTTTTATCAAGGATGAGGCATTGCATTTGATTTACTGAGTCAGAGGTTTCTCACTGACCTTTCCAATGAGAATAGATTTATTCCATGGGTCAGGGACCCAATGAGGGGATTCTGAAGACTGCTAAGTAAATCTATGATATCAATACAGTAAAAAGCTAGGGCAATAACTATGGGGTCTACTGTGAGGTGACTTTAGGTTAAATCTCCATCTGTTGCGTGGCCCTGATAAGCCTCCACTCTGTAGATGAGAGTGGCATTCTGGATCCCTGAAAATTAATGTTGCTTAGAGATAGTGTCTAATGTTCCAGTTAGACTAGATATGTTTTCTTCTTCTAGTAAGTGACCACAGGACCCTTTGGAGAAGCTGCAGGAAGATATGCAACAAAGGACACGTCAGACGATTGCACGTTCCTTCTGTAAGTGGTCACGGCCTTCTTCTATTCAAGGACCTCTTGTCTGGAAATTGTCTCAACCTGGAAATACAGTGAGAGAGAGAGTGACTCTTTTGTAGTGGCTAATGTGAAGACTTTATTTGTAACTCTTGGAGTTTGGTGGGTTTTACAGATTAAGCAGTATCTTTATGGTAAGCTTATCTGTATTTGTTCTCAGGAGTCAAGAGCAATGGTTAGATCAATGGTTCTAAAAGTGTCCCTGGATCTGCAACATCAGTACAACCTGGTAAGTTTTTAGTTAGAAATGCAAATTCTTGGATCCCGTCCATACTTTCTGCATTAAAAACTCTGTGCCCGAGCCCCCAACCTCTCCTTTCTCCATTCAGCCAAAAGGAAGTCCTCATCTCCATCACCTACAACTTACTGGGGGTCCAAAAGGAGTCACTCTGTTTCCACAGTCCAACTCCCACACAGGTTGGGCCAAGACCACCCTGCTACATTTGATTTAGGAAAGTTATAAATAAAAGAACTGCGGAGAGTTTTAATTTTGGAAGCATCATCGCCAACAACGACTTTGAGTATAGGAGGGGAAGGGTTTCAGTATCTCTTGTTACAGTGGTTTGTCATCATGACTCACACTTAGCAAGCTTCCATTTAGCAGTGCATCAGCATCATATTTTAATCGGGCAAGCAAGTGGACTTTAGTCATTGTCCCAGTGCTATGTAAAGAGATGCATTCTCACTAGCTCAGACATCAGCTTTTCCTGCCGTCATCAGTCCTTGGGCACTCATCTCAAGGATGACACCCATCCCTGCCCACTCCAACTCCCCCCACCCCCACCCCCCCATACACACACAAACACACACATCCATGTCTGTGCATTCTTCCCTCACCCTCAGTCCTCTCCAGAAAGTTCTGTTCAGGCACCTGGCTCACTTCCAGCCTGATGCAAGGACATGTTTCCTAGTTGTCCCTGAGTTCCAGGCCTGTGTCCCTTGAGCAACATCATGACCCATATCTCCATAGTAAACTTGTGCTTCCTTTTGAGAACATGATGATCTTTTGAAGGATACTCAATGGCACTTCTGTTAATGAAGAGCTGTGTTCTGACAACATACTTTGTGACCAGGAGCTTCATTACCAGGGTCAAAAATAAAGCTGGACACACAGGGTCCAAAATAAAGTTGGACAGATAGGTGTGTGCCCCTTAAAATCAGCAAGGGGCAGTTCCTCCTAATAGCCAAATTCAGTGGATGCTTTCTGATCATCCCACTTGATTCCTCTTCTACCTCTGATAGGATGGAATCGGGGAACTGGAAGAGAGTGATGGAGATACACAAACTGGGTTCAAATCCTTGCTCCCATCTTCCTAGCCAGGGGACTTTGGACAAGATACATAATTTCTGAGACTGGCTTGTCTTCATCTGTAAAATAAGTTAAATGATTTACAAGAAAGATTATAATTCATATGGGGCTTTTGGAATACAGATAGTCTCTGTTTTTCAAAAAAAAAAAAACATTTATCTATCTGTCTATTTGGCTGCATTGAGTCTTTTTTTTTTTTTTTTTTGTATTGAGTCTTAACTGTGACTCAGGATCTTCATTGCAGCTCCTGGGCTTCTCTGGTTGTAGCACATGGGCTTAGTTGCCTGGTGGTATGTGGGGTCTTAGTTCCCCAACCAGGGATCAAACCCACATCCCCTGCATTGGAAGGCAGATTCCTAGCTACTGGACCATGCTAGTCTTTAATAGTGAGTAGTTACTACTACTCTTGTTGATGAGTTTTCATTTCCCCTGGATGTTGTGACACATCCATACATGATTCTCCTTCTATCTCAATTTCCATTTCTCATTCATTCAATCAAGAGTTTGTATTGAACGTCTCCTATGTTCCTGGCATTTCACTAGGCTTCCTTGGTAGCTCAGCTGGTAAAGAATCTGCCTGCAATGAAGGAGACCCAGGTTCGATTCCTGGATTGGGAAGATCCCCTGGAGGAGGGCATGGCAACCCACTCCAGTATTCTTGCCTGGAGAACCCCCATGGACAAAGGGGCCTGGTGGGTTACAGTCCTTGGGGTTGCAGAAAGTCAGGCATGACTGAGCGACTAATCACAGCACAGCACAGCACAGCACAGGGGTACAAAAATTGCTACTACACAGTCCCTGTCTTGGAGAAGCTCACAGAACAGTGGAGAGAGACATACAAACAATATGACTCAAAACTGCTATACTAGAGGTCCGCATGTGATGGTCTGAACACAGTGGCTTAAGGTGTCAACAGGATCTGCGAAGTCTTCTGGCCTGAGCTGAATCTTGAAGGATGGCTTTAAATTTGCCAGGCAAACAAAGAAAGGAAGTGTGTCTGGATCCAAAGCCAGCATAGCATCAGTGAAAATCACCTAGCTGGTTCAATATCAAAAGCCTCAAACAGAAAAAAAAAAAAATGTTAAGCCACAGACCAAAAATGATGTCATCATTTTTGTCTACAGACTTTTGGATGTGGTGACAGTCTCACACATGATCAAAGTGTTTCTTGAACATCACTTAGGAATACACTGATACAGCAGCTCTCAAAACAGTGGCCAACCACGTTGTCTTGGCTCTGGGAGGCATGTGGCATGAAAATCGATCTAAAACTGTATAATCACAATCCACATGAGATGCTCATACTACAAATGGCATATTTACTTACAAAACAGGAAGAGACTCACAGAGAACGAACTTATGGTTGCCAGGGGGATGGGATAGTTAGGCAGTTTGGGTTAGGCATGGACACACTGCTGTATTTAAAATGGATATCCAGCAAGGACCTACTGCAGAGCACAGGGAACTCTGCTCAATGTTATGTGGCAGCCTGGATGGGAGGGGAGTTTGGGGGAGAAATGGATATTTGTATATATATGGCTGAGTCCCTTTGCTGTCCACCTAAAACTATTATAACATTGTCAATCGTCTATACTTCAATACAAGATTAAAAGTTTAGGGGGAAAAAAAAAAAACTCAGACTAACTGAGGAAAATCACATTCAACTTTCCATCTCAAACTCACAGATATTCTTTGAGTGGATTGGTTAGAAAAAAATCACTATAGGTTTAAATTTTTTTCTCTTTCTCTTCTCCTTCTCCTGTCCAGGGATATAATTGATTTTGCTCAAGTCAAATCCAAGTATGATGTGACTTCCCCCATCTGAAGCCCCTGTATCAGAATTTGCACATAATTTGCTAAGATTTTCCTTGTATAGACCGGAACACTAACAATGAAGTCCTGTAGTCCATTTTTTTTATTACAAAAACTATAGAGGAGTTTAAGACAGTCTTGTTTAAGAGCCTTTTACAATGATTACTGAGTTTGGTTGGCAAAGAAGTGTTTACATGGGCACAGTTACACATTGCTGATGGCATTGAAGTTGATCCCCTTTTGAAGAGCAGCTTGGCAATACTTATCAATGTCATGATGGTGATCACAATGATGGTAGTGAGAATATTTATTGACTTAACTTACTGTGTATCAGTCACAGGGGGTTACGTGTGTTAACCTACCCTTCTCCTCTCAGTAATACTACTAGTATTATTACTATTTGACAGATGAGGACACTGGAACACACAGAGTTTAAGAAACTTACCCAAGGTCACACCGCTAGCAAATGGCAGATCAGGTATCTAGACAAAAGCGCTCTGACTTACACACCAGAGACTATGCTTTGAACTATTCACTATACGGCCTTTTACTGTATCAAATTCTAATATCTCTCTACCCAGTTATTACATTCTGGGAATTGATCCAGAGCAAAAAAAAAAAAATCCTAATCATGAACAATGTTATATGCAAGAAGATTTACTGCATAGTATTATGTGTCATTGGAAGCAACCCAAATGTCCAAATTGGCGAACAGTTAAGTAAATGATATACGCCCAGATAGTTGACAACCTCACACCATCAAAAACGGTGATCACAGCTTCCAGGTGAAGAAGATGGGCTGGATATGTGCATCCATTATTACTCCTTCCCTAAGTGACAGTGGAAGGATCTTTTTAAGAGGCTTAAGTCCACAAGGACCAGAGTAAAAGGAGACAATAGCAACTTTATTAGCGAAGTCTGGAAGTAGTAGATCATCAAGAAGTAAATGACATAGCACATCAGAGAAAGCAGATTCCTAAGCAGGCAGTGGGGGCAAAGTATGAATCAGTCTATTGGAGGCTTCTTTTTTTAAGTTATATGTATTATCCATCGTTGGCTGGGCTGGGTCTTCATTGCTGCTCCAGGGCTTTCTCTAGTTGCAGCGCACAGGCTTCTCTTTGTGGTGTCTTCCCTTGCGGTAGAGCACAGGATCCAGGGGGCATGGGCTTCAGTACTCGTAGCACAAGGGCTTAGTTGCCCCCACAGCGTGTGGAATCTCCCCAGACCAGGGATAGAACCCATGTTCCCCATATTGGCAGGTGGATTCTTAACCACTGGACCACCAGGGAAGTCCCAAGGAGGCTACTTTTTAAGGCTCAGAAATCAGTGGCATTCACTTAAAAGTGAAATGACTGGAGGGGGCCACTGGAACAAGGGAAGTGTGGACAATCTAAGAAGCACTTTGATATCCCATTTCCCATTATTCTTTCCTATTCTGCTCAAGCCGGTGACTGTCCCTCCTCTGACCCTGGTAGATGATTGGCAGTTTGGTGCAGGAGAATATGCCCCACAAGCTCTCTGGACCAAATGGATCAAAGTGTCTCTGAACTAGAGGGCTCTTCCAGCAGCACCTGACAACAGTTCATCACTCTTTCTTGAAGCATTTTTGTTTTCAGTTGACTTCTAGATAATTCTCTCCCTTGATTCTCTATCTTCTTAACTGGTCCCTCCTTCTCGGTTTCCTGAGCTAGTTACTTCTCATCTCCTCATCCTCTGAATGTTGATGTACGTTCCATGCTTAGTCCACTGCTCAATCTGTATTATTCCCTAGGCAATCTCACCCAGCCTCATGACCTTCAATGCCATCCCTGGAGTTTATGTCTCCAGCCTCTTCCTTGAGTACCTACAATATTGTGATTTATAAGAAATTTGCATTTGGTCCTTCAGATGACCAAAATATATTTTTAATATTTATTTGGTCTTTGTCCACAGTCCCTGGCTCACAGCTCCCCAAACCCGTGGAGTTTCCTGAGCTGGAAGAGCAGTAGGAGCATCTTTTGTTATATTTGGTCTCTTGTGCTCAGTCCCTGAAACCACTTCAGAGCGGTAAAGGTGAAATTCACACACACACACACAAAAGGCTTTTCTACCACAACTGGGTTTATGTTAATGAGGCAACTTCTGGAAAGCACCTAAGAATGGATGCTGGTTGCCAGGGTAACCAACCAGAAATAGAGGATTAGAACTGATCTGCAGGGAATGAAGAAGGGCTGGAGGCTGAATCAATCACCAATGGTCAATGATTTAATTAATCATGCCTATGTAATGAAGCCTCCATCAAAAAAGAATAAGTTTTCTGAGAGTTTTCAGGTTGAGGAAACAGAACGCTCCCATGTGCCACTGTTCAGTTCAGTCGCTCAGTCGTGTCCGACTCTTTGCGACCCCATGAATCGCAGCACGCCAGGCCTCCCTGTCCATCACCAACTCCTGGAGTTTACTCATCCTCACGTCCATCGAGTCAGTGATGCCATCCAGCCATCTCATCCTCTGTCGTCCCCTTCTCCTCCTGCCCCCAATCCCTCCCAGCATCAGAGTCTATTCCAATGAGTCAGCTCTTTGCATGAGGTGGCCAAAGTACTGGAGTTTCAGCTTTAGCATCATTCCTTCCAAAGAACTCCCAGGGCTGATCTCCTTCAGAATGGACTGGTTGGAGCTCCTTGCAGTCCAAGCAACTGTGCTGGGCCCCAAAACTCCATGAGAACAGAAGCTCCTTTGTTTGGAAACTTATACTATGTATCTCTCTCTCTCTTTTTTTTTTAAGGTCTTTTTTTTTTTTTTAATGGACAATTTTTAAAGTCTTCATTGAATTTGTTACAATATTGTTTCTGTTTTGTTTTATTTTTTTGCCCATGAACCAGGTGGGATCTTAACTCCCCACCAGGGATGGAACCCTCACCCTCTGTGTTGGAAGGTGAAGTCTTAACCACTGGACCCCCAGGGAAGTCCCATTTATGTATCTCTTCATCTGGCTATTGATTCATACCCTTTAATATCCTTAATAATAAACAAGCAACCTAGTGAGTAAACAGGATTTCTGAGTTCTGTGAGCCTTTCTAGCAAATTAATTGAACCCAAGTAGGGTCATGAGGACCTCTCAGTTATGGCCAGTTAGTCAGAAGCACAGGGACCAAACTGGACTTGTGATTGGTACCTGAAGTGGAAAGTGGTCTTGTGGGATTGAACTCTTTGCCTGTGGAGTCTGATGCTATTTCTCAGTCATGTCTGACTCTTTGCAACCCCTTGGACTGTAACTCACCAGGCTCCTCTGTCCATGGGATTTCCCAGGGAAGAATATTGGATGGGGTTGCCATTTCCTTCTCCAGGGGATCTTCCTGAGCCAGGAATCAAACCCTGCATTGCAGGCAGATTCTTTATGGCCTGAGTCACCTCTGCAAAAATGGGGTCTGAATTGAGTTGGGTTATAGTACATCCAGCTGACGCCCCCAGCATTCCTTGACGATGTGGGAGGGCAGGGTGAGCTGCCCTTCCACACATTGGAATTGGGTGCAGAACCACGTAACCCCAGACTTAAACAGCACTTATTACTCCACACATACATTCCATAGATGTCTCAAATATGGCGTGTAAAACGTAACTCATGATGTCTCTTCCAAACCTGCTTCCCTATAATCTCCCCCGTGTCAGTAAATAGCAATTCCATTCTTCCAGATGCTCAGACTAAGATCCTTGTAGTCAATCCTTGATTCCCTCCTTTCTCTGTCTCCTCAGAACCAATCCATTAGTGAATCCAGAAAACATATCTGGAAACTAGCCATTTCTCAGCAGCAATTTGGTCACAGTTAGGCCCTGGTCCAAGGCACCACCATGATTTGACTGGAGTGATACAATGGTTTCCTAACTGGGTTACTCGTTCTTCTCTTAGCCCATGCAGTCTATTTTACACATAAAAATTAAAATGACTAGTCACCTCCTTTCGCACTATGCAGTGCTGTGCTGTGCTTAGTCATTCAGTTGTGTCCGACTCTTTGCAACTCCTCTGTCCATGGGGATTCTCCAGGCAGAAATACTGAGGTGGGTTGCCAAGCCCACCTCCAGGGGATCTTCTCAACCCAGAGATCGAATCCAGGTCTCCTATATTGCAGGTGGAACTTTACCCTCTCAGCCACCCAGGGAAGCCCAAGAATACTGGAGTGGGTAGCCTATCCCTTCTCCAGGGGCTCTTCCCAACCCAGGAATTGACCTGGGGTTTCCTACCTTGCAGGCAGATTCTTTACCAGCTGAGCTACCAGGGAAGCCCACACATCATGCTATAGCCATACCCAAAGACATCAGGCACGTTCCTGCCTCGGGGACCTTGCTCATTCCCTTTGCTTGGGAGGCTCTTCCTCCAGCACCACCTACACCCCTCAGGTCTTTGCTCAATGTCATCCTCGCAGTAAGATCTTCTCTGATCACTCTATTTAAAATAGCCTTAAATTCATATGTGTGTGTGTGTGCTAAGTTGCTTCGGTCGTGTCCGACTCTTTGTGACTCCCTGGACAGTTGCCTGCCAGGCTTCTCTGTCCATGGGGTTCTCCAAGCAAGAATACTGGAGTGGGTTGCCATCCCCTCCTCCAGGGGATCTTCCCCAGCCAGGGATCAAACCTGCATCTCTTATGTTTCCTGCATTGGCAGACAGGTTCTTTACTCAGCATCACCTGGGAAGCCCTAAATTCATATGCATGTGTGAGTATTAGTCGCTCAGTTGTGTCCAATATACCTACTACTATTTATAAAATAAGGGGTTTCCCAGGTGGTGCTAGTGGTAAAGACCCTGCCTGCCAGTGGACAGGCTGCGGTCCATGGGGTTGCAAAGAGTCCAACACGACTGAGTGACTTTCGCTTCACTTCACCCTAGCTCTATCTTTCCTTCACTCCTGTTTTTTTTTGTTGTTTTTTTTTTTTTAATTCAAAGCATTTATCTCTTTTTGACAAATCATAATTTTTAAGAATTAACTGATTGCCTATTTTCGTACATGCATCACAGAGGCAGATATTTTTGTGTCTTATCCTCTGTAGCCTCTCCCGTGCTTAAAAACAGTGCCTGCCACATGGCAAGCACTCAGTAAACAGTGAACAGGAAAATCCAGACACAGCTGAAGTGAGATTAAGAGGCTATTTTCATATTGGAAGCTGACAATCCCTGCTGCACTCCCTCAACTAAAGTCCAAGAATGTTCGAAGGCAGGGCTTTGACCTCCATGCAGGAAATTGGAATAGTATGCTTTGGGGAATCTGCCAACTCACCGAAAAAGGAAATGAAGACACTGACATTGGGCTCCCTAGGAACTTTCCAGACAGTTCACCCTCTAGATGATCTGACATCCAGGGGGTGACCTTAGCTAGGACTGAGGGGTTCCCTAGTTCAAGGGACATTTAGTATTAAAACTTAGGAGTCCCAGGCAAACCACAATGCTTTGTCAATACCATCCACATTCTCAGAGCTCCCAATCTCTCAGTTACAAACTTACTGAAACATCTAAGTGAGCACACATATGGACAGTCGTTATCTTGAAAGACTAAGACCAAAATAAATACTCAGTTAAAAAGTAACTTGGAAAAAACAAAGACTATGCTTGGAGAAGGAAAAAAAAAAAATCATCGATATCCTCAGAGAGATAAGAGAATATCCCAGCCATGAAAAGGGACAGGAAATCAGACATTAAAGGTAAGAAAACTAGAGAATTAATCCAGGAGATCTGATAGTAGGAGTTCTAAGTAAGACAGAACTAAGTAAGAGAACACAGAGGGCAGAAACCATTAACAGAAAAGAACACAGTGGACCCAAAGTCAGTCAACCCAAAGTGTTAGAACACAGAGAATAAGAAAGAAAGAGATGGGGCCTCGACTGTGCTGAAGGCTCTTGGCAGATCAGGCAAACGAGGACTGAAAGCAAGCCGCTGAGGCCATTGGTGACTTGATAGGAGCAATTTTGGTGGCCCGGTGGAAGAAGAATCAAGTAGGGTGAGTTAGGAATGAGTGGAAGGTAATGACATGAAGAAAAAAATAACTGGAAGGAAATGCATGAAAATAATAAATTGTGTATTAAGTTAGGATGAGATTATATATGTCTTTTTTTCTTCAAACTTTCTTTTAGATCTATCATCTATTTATCCTTTTTTTTTCTAAATTGAAAACTGAACTAACCCCTTCCAATCGAAAGATTTGCATGAAGGTCAAAAGTTACTGTTGTTTTTTGGAGGAGTACACATATCAACTTAGTCTTTCTAGATTATATTAATATCCTGCCTTGTAAAAATGAGGTACTTTGAATATATCAGAGATACGTTGTTTTCACAGAATTGTGAAAACATTGGTAAATGTAGGAATAACAAAGAATGTGGGGCCTGGGGAGTCCTCGTTTTCATGTGCTAAACACACACACACACACGCACACACAAATTTTTTAATTCAAAACACATGGTGTGACGAGGTCAGTCAATCTGATGATTCAATTTTGACCCAGAATCAGGGACAACTTTGCAATGTCAAGAGCCTTCATGACATGATGGAAACGAAATGGAGCCGGCTGTCCCAACGAAGAAACACAGTTGTGTATGAAAATGGCCTCCTTCTTTGGGGAATGCATACCTTTGCCAGAAATACTCTCTACAAATTTATTTATTCTAAAGGCTCTATTGAGAAGATGAAAGGTTTTATTTTATTTGAAAACCAAGGCATAAGTAATCCAAGTAATAAGCAATATTTAGAGTAAGATTATTCTCCTCCCCATGAATTCTCATCCCACTGAACACTATTTCTCTTGTGGCCTTCATACTTCCTTTGTTATATGTTTATGTCTCGTCTCCCCTGACTTAGTAACTCATCTCTCATTTCCTTCAGCACTAGCTCTTGCACAGGAAAACAACTTAATAAGTTCTACTAAATTTATTCATACAGACGTACATTCATCCAGCATAGCAGTTGACAAGAGATGGAAATCTTTACCCTTCACAACTGTTGGCTCTTCCTCTTCAAATCTGCCTTGGTTTTCAATGTCTCCTTTGGCTACTAGGTCATTGCTGTTACTGAATCTGCAGAAACCCAATACAGCCTATATTCTGTCAAACTTTGGTCTGAGGTCCTCTGTGTCATAAACAATAATTTTGTTCACCAGAATATTGGCCCAAAATGTGAACCAACTGCTCATATAACCTTTCTTTCCTGGGTTAGTTTCATCAACAGCAGCTACATCTTATAATTAACATTATAATGATAATAACATAAGACTTTGTAATTAATTTGTTCATGCACTCTCTATTCCCAAGAAACAGTGACTCATTATCCTTAATTTGCAAAACACACTCTATTTTTAATTTTTATATTTAGTATAATGAGATACAAAATCAATTTATTCATGGTCTTACCAAACAGGATTGCTGAGACAGGATTAGAAAAAAGTTACCAAGGCTCAGGCATTTGTGTTCCGTCACAGTCACTCTTCTACTAGTCCATCCATCCGTTCATGCACCCAAACATCCGTTTATTTATTCAGTATAACTTTATTGTGCTAGGCACTGTGCTAACCTCAAAAGAAACCAAAGTTATTGCTACTGCTCTCAAAGAGTTCACAATGGAAAGTAGACACAAGAAAAGAGGCAAGCCGTTGGGAAGCCTAAACCAGAAAACAGGCAAGTTAAAAAAAAGAAAAAATGCAATGGTTAGAAATGTGCATTTTACAAGCACATCTGTAACTTTCTGATGTTTGAACTGATAATGATTTGTGTACTTTCTAGGACACTAAGCTGTTGTTTCCCAAAGATAAGCAGATGCCACCATCACTTCTCAGGCAAGAAATTTACATGTAGGAATATTATCATTATTTGAGAACAGTGTTAGGTTGTTATCTGACGGTGGATTTTGGTTTTCTTTTTTCTTTAAAGTCATTGAACTTGTTCTTCAAAGGAAATTTTACAGGTACGTAAGAAAAATAAATACAGATGAGGTACACTGTGTGAAGGCAGAAGTAACAGGTCAGAGCCCCACCCAACTGGCTTGCTCAAGATTTCCAAGAAACCCCAAAGACTCTGCAGAACATCATTGAAAACCAATGAAGAAAAGCCACCATCCTTTCTAGTTTGAGAATCAAAATGTCAAATTTGTCCATTCTTGTTGACTGTGAAAATTAATTTAGGGTCTAATATCTGAATCAAACTCATCTAATCGAAAGATGGTCAGCCTATGGGTAAAAACACTCGACTGTATAATGAACCGTAATGGGAACTTGCCTGGCAGTCCAGTGGTTAAGACTCCTCATTTCAGAGCATCAGTTCTGTCCCGGGTTGGGAAGTTAAGATCCCACATGTCTCACAGTGCAGCCAAAAAATAAATAAATCAATTAAATATATAAAATAAACCTCAGCAGTACTTCTGAGGCTCTTCAGTTTCATCAGTGGCATACTTTGTTGGTGTTGTCGTTCCCTTACCCGCGTAATATGCAGAATGCTTTCGGAGGTTTTTAATAACTTTGCCCTCTTCTTTTAAAAAATGGAGCAAGTATTAAAAAAAAAAAACAAATTTACTGAGGTCTAACTGGCATATAACATTATATTGGTTTCAGGTATACCACGTATAGGTTTTATATTTGTGGATATTGTGAAATGTTTGCCACAGTACGTCTAGTTACCACCTGTCACCGCACAAAGTTAACTTTGAGGACTTACTGTCTCGGCAGCTTTCAAGTATGCTCTCCACTCTCATTGACCCTTGTCACCATGCCATACTTTATATCCCCGTGATTTATTTAGTTTGCAACTGGAAACTTGTACCTCCTAAAACCCTTTTCATGTTTTACTCATCCCCAACCCTCCTCCCATCTGGCAACCACCGCTCTTGAACAAGTATTTTTGAACTTAACCATATATCAGGATTGGAGAGGCAGTGGTTGGAAAGATAGACACACCCCTTCCTTAAAAGGAGCCACACGCAGAAATACACAGTGCTTAGGAAGATCATGTAAAGTCTAGGCAAGCATAAAAGAACCCAAGTTCATTGTAGCCAGCATTCATATCATTCAATTCAACAAATAATTATTGTTACCTACTAAATGCCATGCTCTATTTAGATGGAGGGAGACAAAAAAAAAAAAAAAAATGAACGCTACCCTGACCTTCAGGAAGCTCACAATATAGGACATAACAAGGAAAAGACAGGCTGGCAGGCCATTAAATGGAGAAGCAGATCACCATCATGGTTCCTACAAAGGGTGAGATTAGAGTGCCACTTACAATCAGGAGTGGAAAAGCCTGCACAACAGGCTTTTTCTGGACCTGTCTTTCTGGCTCATTGAGATAATAATTTTCTTTTGGGGAATCAAAAAAGGACTTTCAGAAATTCTCTTTTCTTTGTGGGGTGGAGCGGGGTGGGAATGAAGATACTGGAGAGAGAGACAGAGAGAGAGAGAGAGAGAGGAAGGGAAATCAGTATAGGATATCTTCACCCAGAAAAAAATCCAGTTTCCCTTGGATTTTTTTCTTACTAGTCTGTTCCTCCTCCATCGTCTCCCACCATCCATCCAGCTAATCATCCAGTCCCGTCCTTGACCCCTTACCTACCCTCCCATATCAAATATCACCCCCACCCATATCGAATGAATCACCAGCTCTGTTGATTCAGCTCACATATCCATTGAATGTATCCATTGCTCTGTCTTCCCTGTTCAAACACTTAACATTTCTATGCAGTTTTTACAAACACTATAATTAATTATCTACATAATTCCAATCAACCCATCCACTATACTCTCCCCACCTCAACTATAAGTTCCGTAAAGCCAAGGGCCATGTCCACTGTATTCACTACTGTATCCCCAATACTTAGAGAAGGGTCTAACACAGAGTGTGTGTTCAGTGTGAGGAAAGAGGGTGAAAGGAGGAAATAAGTCGATTCAAGCTCAATAATCATCAACTCTTCCACTAAACTCCTTCATGATTAGGTGAAGACAAAATGTATATAGAAATGCATGTATATTCTTATGTACATCCTTATTTCACTGAAGTGGTCAACTTCTGACAATGTTAAATGCTTCAGCTAACTCTATTTTATGATAGATTAAAAAATAAAGAAACAATGCAATGTATGAAAAGTGAAAGTGTTAGTCACTCAGTTGTGTCCAACTCTTTTCAACCCTCTAGACTGTAGCCCACCAGGGTCCTTTGTCCATGGAATTCTCCAGGGAAGAATACTTCGGTGGGTAGCCTATCCCTTCTCCAGAGGATCTTCCCAACCCAGGGTTATTGCAGGCAGATTCTTTACTATCTGAGCCACCTGGGAAGCCCCATGCAATGTATATGTATATCAAATCACCATTCTGTACACTATGCACATCCTACAATTTTATGTCAATTATGCCTCAATAAAACTAAAATTAAGAAAAGGAAAAACAAAAGAAACAGAACCACATATCCCTTTAGGAGTTTATAGAGTGCAGCAATGTAATCCAGTTGTTCACATTTTGAGTCTTTTAATAAATTGGCTGGTCTGTAAACACTGGATGGCTTGTGCGATTGAATCTGCTGTGTTCATATGTCAGGCTTCCCTCGTTGCTCCGCTGGTAAAGAATCCGCCTGAAATGTGGGAGACCTGGGTTTGATCCTGGGTTGGAAGATCCCCTGGAGAAGGCTACCCACTCCAGTATTCTGACCTGGAGAATTCCACGGACTATATAGTCCATGGGGTCGCAAAGAGTCGGACACGACTGAATGACTTTCACTTCATTGTGCTCATATGTCAGCCCAACACTTAACCAAGAGTATGTCCTAGACATATGTATGACTGAATCTAAACTCAGTATCTCTAATATTCACTGTCTTTAGTTTATCCTTATGTTTATTTCATTTCCCAGAAGATACAATAGGCTCTTGTGTCTGTTGTTGCCTTCTCCAGGGGATCTTCCTGACCCAGGGATCAAACCCCAGTCTCTTTTGTCTCCTGCATTGGCAGGTGGGTTCTTTCCCAGCTGAGCCACCAGGGAAGCCCATTAGTCAAGCTTGTCTCGTAACAGAGTCTCAGGTGTATGTATCTGGAGCCTACATTTCCCAGATTGACACATTTTAAAACAGATTTCAGAGGGGACGGGCCTCCACCTCACCTTTTAGAGTGGAACATCTGCTTTGATTTGGTAAACAGTAGTGCTTCAGCCCCTGCCTGCCTGCTCAGAAGCCCACATATCACAAAACCCTAAATGCCACTGGAGGATTCAGCCTCCAGGCTGGATGCATGGTGTCTGGTCCAACCCAGCAATTCCCATGAAGCAAAGTCAGCCTTATTATGGCCTGTCCCATCTGCCTCAAGTATTAGAAAAGGTTAAAACTCAGCAGAAGCTTTGATGAACCACGGCCCGCCCTGGAGAAATACAGATTTGTCATTGCTTTGCACAGAAATGAGACAAGTGGAAGAAAAACAGGAGTGGGTCCTGTGAGTCACAGGATGTGGGTGAAGAGCTCTTACTAAATTGAGAACTTAAATACTAATTCATTAAACGGAGGGCAAGAATATCTGAGGTCAAGTTCCTGATCTGCAGCAATGAGCTGTGTGAACTCAAGGAAATTGAAGTCCTCTGGGTCTCTGCTTCCCCATTTCTAAAATGGGAATCATATCCGACCCTCACTTCGCTTCAGGACTGATAAAAGCTTGAGATGACAGGTGAGAACACACTTTATAAAGCAAACTATGATGAGGGAGTTCCCTGGAGATCCAGTGGTTAGGATGTGCTGCTTTCGCTGCGTGGGCCCAGGTTCTATCCCTGGTTGGGAAACTAAGATCCCACAAGCTGCACAGCATGGCCAAACAACAGAAAACTGTAACTAAAAGATATTCCTAATGGAGGAAAACCCCCCAAAATCAGTCCTACTGGGAACTTGAAACTTACAGGTAGGTTCCTTTGCAACAAACCTGTTTTTCTAGGTGTATATTAAATTTAACGTTTCCTGAGTATGAGTCTGTGTTTTAGAGAGAAAGTTTTTAGAACTGACAGAGGCAGAGGAAAGAAGGCAGTTCATGATTCAAAATTTCCGACAGAAACTCCATAAAGTAGATAGTTGAGCCCACTCATGCCTGTGCTCGCGCCGTCATCCTTTAAGCAATTGCTCAATGCCACAACAGTTTATTGAGCACCTACTATGCTCAAAGTATGGTGCTGGCCACTATGGGCACAATGAGAATAAAGGCGGTCCTGATCCCTGCCCCGATGGACCTGATGTCCAAGCACTCTTTGAAATGCAGAAGTGGATCAGATATGATTTCCACCCCGACAGAGTTATAAACTAGTAGAAAGAGCAGTGGCCATGAAGTGAAATTGAATCCTTCTCAACGGACTTTGCTTTTTTTAAAAGTAAGAAAAAGAAATGAATGGGTCTCATCAGTTTTCTCTTTTTCCCTAGATCAGCAAACAGCATCAACACCAGCAGACAGGCATGCTTTAGTAGCCTCTAAAACCCTCCCTTGACTTCATGCCCTTTGACATGACCTTTAGCCCATGGTCAGTGTCTCCACTTCCTTCCTACATTTTCCTTCCTCAAACCAACTTAACTGAGATCCTCTCCCCAGCACTCCATTGTGACTACTCTAGGCAAGGCCACCTACGGTCTCCATCTTGCCAAATTATATGGTCCCTGAATTCAGTGGTCAATATCTTCTATTGATATTTTGTTCCATTTCCCTCAAGAGCTTGAATTCTATAGCTGTATCTTAATAGACATCTCTCTTCTCATGGAGAGTCAACCTTACTCCATTTATCGAGCATCATCTCAGACACTGTGTAGAGAATGTCAGTAATAAGAGAAGGGCAAAAGCATCATCTGGAAGTGGGGATGGGGAAGAGGGTAGAGAAGAAGTTAGAGATGAAACAAAACATTGAAATGCTACCCTCCATTTAAGTGATTGATGTATATATGCTGCTCTCAGGCTACAGTTTCTATGAATCACAGAAGCAGTGATGGGTAATAGGTGGTGGTTTTAACTTTCACTTTTTGTTTTCTCAGGAGCCATGGGGAATGGTGAGCCTGAACCCCTCTTCTAAGCTGGAGCCGTGGAAGCAGCTCAGCTTGCTGACCCCACCATCACCCTCCTACCTACCCTCCCCCTGACATCAGTAAAGGTAGACCTCATTTCCCAGGGAGCCAGTGAAAGAGCATTCTGACTGGAGGCAAGATAACAGTGTTGTCTGCCTGCTGTGATGGCCAGAGGATGCTATGTTGGCAGGAGGGGAGATCTCAGGGTGATAAGGGAAAAAAATCAGCTTGTGTCACTTGTGACAGCCTCAAGGACCCCATCAGTCTGACACAGCTAGGACATAAACACATCTGCTCCTACCCAGAAGGCCCCCATCTTCTCCATGGCTCTCTGTATCTGTAGGAACCCAAGCTATGTCTTATTCACAGCAGCAACATGTGGATAACAGAAAGAGCGTGTAAGTCGAGATGATGAGAGAGTTTTATTTGCTTTTCCAGAAAGCATACCAGGGAAATGAGCTACCAGAAAAACTCTTGCTTGTATGGGATGGATGCAAAAAAATCTCAGAGGCTGTGATTGAGAAATGATGTCCTTCCCCTGGGACCGGAAGCTTGTGAGACTCAGCAGATGTTCATGGAAGCTTCTCTGCGTCTCTGAAAGCCTGCTCCTGCTCTTTGTAACAGACTATGTGTAGCCAAGAGTGACTGGATCAAAGAGCATATTCAGAATCAGAAGCAATGGATTCATCATATCAACAGCTGGTGAGGCCCATGAGGGTTAGCAGGAATGCCATAGGCCAGGCCCCAAAGAGCCAGGCACCCAAAGGAACGCACTCTATTTCTCCTCCGATTTCCCAGAGCTCTGAGCAGGGCAGTCTATCATTTTCCTGAGTGTTACGGTCACCAGCTTGACCTAAGAATGTAAAAATGAAAAGCTAAGTGGGAAAGCCCTGTACAGTCATTGATTTTTTTTCACCAGGAGCCATGACCCAGGTCTTCAAAACTGTTTTTTAGAAACCTGGAGTAAAGGGTTATCCTGCCGACAAGGTACACCAGCCCTCCAGCCTGATCTGTATTCCCATCTCTGTAAGAGATTCTATGCCAGCCCTCATGGTGTATTCTAAGACTTAATGGCTTCTCAATCAAAAGGCACTGTATCTTGTCTAATTTAAGTCTCCCTTACCGCACACAATCAGATCATCATGCCCATGCAAAAGGGCTGCTTATGCTCCTTCATAGCAATGCATTTTAAGAAATTCCCTTGTGGTCCAGTGGTTAGGACTCCATGCTTTCACTGCCAAGAGTGCAGGTTCAATCCCTGATCAGGGGACTAAGATCCCACTGGCCTCAAGGTGCAGCCAAATATTGAAGGAAAAAAAAAGCACTTTACCTATTACAAGACTTTTATTTTTCATTTATAATTTGCACCTCCCAGTTATTAAAATGATTAAGGTGCCTGCAGAGAACTATTAACCATGCTTTCTCTCCTCTGGCCAATAAAGATCTTTTCCTTTCCAATAATTCCTCAGTGGTTTTATACAGACACATCTGTTCTGAGCAGCCCCTCCTATCCAGGAGCTCCAGCCCTGCCTGGCTTCACACTACCTGTCCAAACCCATCTCCTTCTGACCTCTGCCCACACAGCTCTGGTGAGCTCGTTTGCGTTGGTCCCTGAGCAGGACGCCTTCAGCCCTCCATCCACTCATGTTGCCCCCGTCATCTGTAAGGTGCTCATTTTCCCATCCAACGCTCCATGAAACCTTCCACCTCAGCCCTTACTACTCTCTCTGCTTTGAACGCCTGAAGAATTCAGTCTGCACTCCACAACTGAACACTTCCTAATACCATCACCATTCACCACTGTTTCACATGTTTTCTGTTCCCCCTCCAATTTCATTTTTTAAATAAACATCTTATCATACTTTAGCACAGTTTTAGATTTGCAAGAGAATTGTAAAAATATTACAGAGGTTTCCTATATTCACTCCCCTCTCCCAGTTCCAGCACCCACTTGCTACCATCCCACACAATGAGACTCCATTAGTGAAAATTAAGAAACCAACGCTGGCACGTTCTGTTAACTGAACTCCAAATCTTATTCTGATTTCACCAGGTTTTCCTTCAAGTTATTTTCCTATTCCAGGAACCAACCCAGAATACCACTTTGCATTTAGTTGACATGTTTCCTTAGTATGTTCTTGTCTTCTACTGAAAATTTCTCAGTTTTTCCTTGTTTTTATTTTTTTCCACCCCCTTGACCTTGATAGGTTTCGAGGCATATGAGTTAAAGATTTTGTAGCATGTCCCCCTATCTGGGTTGGTCTGTTGCTTTCCTTAAGAGAAAACTGTGGTTATAGGATTTTGGAAAGAATACCACAGAGGTGAAGTACCATTCTCATCATATCATGATGGGGGTACAATCAGTTACAGGCCATCACTGGTAAAGTTAACCTTATTCATCTGGTTCAGGTAGTTTTTGCCAGTTTTCACCACTATAAATTGTATATTTTTCTCCTTCTAAATTGGGAAAGGAGTACGTCAAGGCTGTATATTGTCACCCTGCTTATTTAACTTATACGCAGAGTACATCCTGAGAAATGCTGGGCTGGATGAGCACAAGCTGGAATCAAGATTGCAGGGGGAAATATCAGTAACCTCAGATATGCAGATGACACCACCCTTATGGCAAAAGCGAAGAGGAACTAAAGAGCCTCTTAATGAAAGTGAAAGAGGAGAGTGAAAAAGCTGGTTTAAAACTCAGCATTAAAAAAACGAAGATCATGGCATCTGGTCCCATCACTTCATGGCAAATAGATGGGGAAACAATGGAAACAGTGAGATACTTTATTTTGGGGGGCTCCCAAAATCATTGCATATGGTAACTGCAGCCGTGAAATTAAAGGACGCTTGCTCCTTGGAAGAAAAGCTATGACCAACCTAGACAGCATATTAAAAAGCAGAGACATTACTTTGCCAACAAAGGTTCATCTAGGCAAAGCTATGTTTTTTCCAGTAGCCATGTATAAATGTGAGAGTTAGACCATAAAGAAAGCTGAGCACTGAAGAACTGATGCTTTTGAACTGTAGTGTTGGAGAAGACTCTTTAGAGTCCCTTGGACTGCAAGGAGATTCAACCAGTCCATCCTAAAGGAAATCAGTCCTGAATATTCATTGGAAGGACTGATAGTGAAACTGAAGCTCCTATACTTTGGCCACCTGATGTGAAGAACTGACTCATTGGAAAAGACACTGATGCTAAGAAAGATCGAAGGCAGGAGGAGAAGGGGACGACAGAGGATGAGATGGTTGGATGGTATCACTGACTCGATGCACATGAGTTTGAGCAAGCTCCAAGTATTGTCGATGGACAGGGAGGCCTGGTGTGTTGCAGTCCATGGGGTTGCAAACAGTTGGACACAACTGAGCAACTGAACTGAACTGAAACTTCATTCTTTGGATACATGTCTAGCTCACATTCAAAGTACCCCTCACACTCCTTTTTAACCACCTAATTATTTTGGCTGCATATTGGGGGAACTTTCTAAATTCTCCATGTCTCTTCCCAAAGTTCATCTCTAAAAGGCAGAGAATCCTTTTATACAGATTCAGTCAAGAGGATAAACATCTTCAAAATTTCTGCACCTTATCCACTGGTCCATTGTGTTGATTCTTGTCCCATTGTCCTACCCCATAACTGTTTTGCAGTAATTAGAAATTCACATAGTAAATAATTTCTAATCTGTCTCTTTCAAAGTGTTTTTAAATATATATAGAAAGGAAACCATCTTAGATAGATCCCTTAAGAAACAATTTCAGGAAAAAAGCAGGAGTGCAAGGCTGTGAAATGGAAGGTTTATCAATATTTTCAGCAACCTCGAAGCAATGGAAAAATAAAAATAGAATTTAGAGTTCAGAGTGAGTGGGCTGAAGCAGAAGCACAGACAGACCGCAGTGTCAGTGTAGTTGGCAGAATGGCTTCGGGGAAAGAAATGTGTGTGGAGGTGTTTCCAGATGTGTTTCTGTTCTGCAGTCGTGTTTTTATTGATTGGACCCACTTTGGGTAGAAGGTTGTGACTGAACGACCAATAAGGTCAACTAAATCTTTAATAATTTTGTGACTCTACAGCATTCAAATTAATTGGAAAAATCACCAGATTTTTTGCTTTTGTTAATATGGTTTCAACCTAGCTGAGGTCAGTGCTTCCTGGTATTTGTGTGGCAGAAATCAAGCGCCATGAGACCACCTTCATGCTAAAGGTTCTGGGATCAGTTTATGTTGAACACCTTTTAGACTAGTGATGGGCAAACTTTTCCTAGAAAGGGCCAGCCAGCAAATATTTTAGGCTTCGTGGACCACGTATGATCTCTGTTACATGTTCCCCTTCTTCCCCCTCCTGCCTCCCTCTTCCTTCTCTTCCTCCCCCTGCCTGGCTGCATCTTCTTCTCAACCTTTTTATAATGTGACAAATACTGCTTGCGGTTGTACAAAAAAAGAGACCACGGGCCAGTTTTGGCCCATGGACTGGTGGGTAGTTTGCCTAACCCTGCTATGGAATCTCCCTGAATGTTCAAAATGTATCCGTTCAGTTCAGTTCAGTCACTCAGTCGTGTCTGACTCTTTGCAACCCCATGAATCGCAGCACACCAGGCCTCCCTGGCCATCACCAACTCCCAGAATTTACTCAAACTCATGTCCATCGAGTCTGTGATGCCATCCAGCCATCTCATCCTCTGTTGTCCTCTTCTCCTCATGCCCCCAATCCCTCCCAGCATCAGGGTCTTTTCCAATGAGTCAACTCTTTGCATGAGGTGGCCAAAGTATTGGAGTTTCAGCTTCAGCATCAGTCCTACCAAGGAACACCCAGGACTGATCTCCTTTAGGATGGACTGGTTGGATCTCTTTGCAGTCCAAGGGACTCTCAAGAGTCTTCTCCAACACCACAGTTCAGGAGCATCAATTCTTCAGTGCTCAGCTTTCTTCACAGTCCAACTCTCACATCCATACACGACCACTGGAAAAACCACAGCCTTGACTAGACGGACCTTTGTTGGCAAAGTAATGTCTCTGCTTTTTAATATGCTGTCTAGGTTGGTCATAACTTTCTTTCCAAGGAGTAAGCATCTTTTAATTTCATGGCTGCAATCACCATCTGCAGTGATTTTGGAGCCCCCCAAAATAGAGTCTGCCACTGTTTCCACTGTTTCCCCATCTATTTCCCATGAAGTGATGGGACCAGATGCCATGATCTTCGTTTTCTGAATGTTGAGCTTTAAGCCAACTTTTTCACTCTCCTCTTTCACTTTCATTAAGAGGCTTTTTAGTTCCTCTTCACTTTCTGCCATAAGGGTGGTGTCATCTGCATATCTGAGGTTATTGATATTTCTCCTGGCAATCATTAAAGACTCAGAAAAGATATGGAGGGTAAAAGTGTATTTGCCATTGTTTAATCAGATTTATCTCGCATGTATTTAACCACGGAACTCTTTTTTTTTCTGCTGCCCACTTAACATCTCATGTGGTTCATCTTCTATGGGAAATACTGTGGGAAATTCTGGCCTTTTTCACATAGTGAGAATAATGAAATTTATTCCTACCTCACTCACTCTGTGTACAAAGAAACATTCCAGATTGATTAAAAATATAAATGGAAAAGTGTCAGATCCTACCTCTGTCACACTGGAGTACAAATAGTTTCCCAGGAGAGACTTCAAAAGTACTAAACACAAGACAAAAATTATGGATCTGACTACATCAAAGTTAAGGAATTCTTTTCAACAAACAGCACAATAGAAAAACTTAATAATTGAGTGTAAGGTTGGGAAAAAATATTTGCAAGTCAAAAAATCATAAAAGATTAGTATTTCAAGGAACACTAGTAAAATAATAAGAAAAAAACTTGAGATCCCAATTTTAAAAATGGGCAAATCATATGAACGAACAATGTATAGAAGGGAAAATCAGAATGGTTAACTTGTATATAAATAAGATATTCAACCTCATTAATAATGAGAGGAATGCAAAATCAAAGAATAAAATACTTCTTTATATTAAACATAAGTTGGCAAAAAAAAATTAAATAGGATAATAGTCAATGTTGGCAAGGACGTGTGTAAACTTTTTTTTTCCCCACACACTGTCAGAGCTATAAGACCACTGAAACCATTCTGGAGGGGGAAAACACCAGTTAGTTAGCATTCAGAGTCATTTTCCTAAGCAAGTACTAATGCTTATACAATATCTTAATCAGGGCAAAATAACTGCAGTAATGACATCAAAATGTTAGTGGCTCAACATGATAGATGTTTTTACTGCTCATGGTGGCTCAGCTGGTAAAGAATTCACCTGCAGTGTGGGAGACCTGGATTTGATACCTGGGTTGGGACGATCCCCTGGAGAAGGGAACGGCTACCCACTCCAGTATTCTGGCCTGGAGAATTCCATGGACAGTATAGTCCCTTGGTCGTGAAGAGTGAGACATGACTGAGTGATTTCACTTTCACACTCCAGTGAGTGTCAGCAGGGAGCTCTGCTCCACACAATCACTCAGGGGCCCAGGCTGCTTTGAGTCAAAGGTTCTGCCATCTTAGAAGAGCTCTGAGGTTCACCACTGGATCTTAAAGCTCAACCTTCAGAAAACGAAGGTCATGGCATCTGGTCCCATCACTTCATGGGAAATAGATGGGGAAACAGTGGAAACAGTGTCAGACTTTATTTTTTGGGGCTCCAAAATCACTGCAGATGGTGATTTCAACCATGAAATTAAAAGACGCTTACTCCTCGGAAGGAAAGTTATGACCAACCTAGACAGCATATTAAAAAGCAGAGACATTACTTTGCCAACAAAGGTCCGTCTAGTCAAGGCTGTGGTTTTTCCAGTGGTCATGTATGGATGTGAGAGTTGAACTTTAAAGAAAGCGGAGCACTGAAGAATTGATGCTTTTGAACTGTGGTGTTGGAGAAGACTCTTGAGAGTCCCTTGGACTGCAAGGAGATCCAACCAGTCCATCCTAAAGGAGATCAGTCCTGGGTGTTCTTTGGAAGGAATGATGCTAAAGCTGAAACTCCAGTACTTTGGCCACCTGATGCCAAGAGCTGACTCATTGGAAAGGACCCTGATGCTGGGAAGGATTGGGGGCAAGAGGAGAAGAGGACGACAGAGGATGAGATGGCTGGATGGCATCACCAACTCAATAGACATGGGTTTGGGTGAACTCCAGGAGTTGGTGATGGACAGGGAGGCCTGGTGTGCTGTAGTTCATGGGGTTGCAAAGAGTCAGACATGACTGAGTGACTGAACTGAACTGAAAGAAGATTGCACAGGAAGAGCACCCCAACTTTTAACTGCCTGGTCTGTGGGTGACACCTCTACTTCCCTCAAAGGCTACTAGTCATACTGCCCCACCCAGAGGCAAAAAGTCTATGAAATGTAGCCAAGGAAGAAGAGAATGAGAATTTTAGTGAAAAATTACCCCATTTTTGCCACAGCTAACAAGAGGTTAGAGGAAATTTTTAGATTTGATAAGAATTGTTTAAAATGCATATTTTCTTTACCATTTGCAAATTATTTTTAAGACTGTAAATTAGTTATGGGCTATAATTTTTAAAATTTTAAACCATGATTTATGGTTTGCCCAAGGAATACCTTCTGTCAAGTATATGAAGTGATAATTTTTGTTTGTTTTTTTCTTAAACAAAATTGACGTTTTTGGTGAAACTGACTTTTCATTTATTCTATTTTTAAAATATTTGTTTATTTATTTGACCGTGCTGGATCTTAGTGGTGGCATGTGGGATCTAGTTCCCTGATCGGGGATCAAACCTGGGCCCCCTGCATTGGGAGCATGGAGCCTTAGCCACTGGGCACCAGAGAAGCGCTTAGAGTGATAATTTTGTCAGGGAGTTTAGACTATATTCTGAGCAGTAGGGAAAACTAAAGTTTATGTTATTATGATGTTGTTGTTGAGTTGCTAAGTCATGTCCCAACTCTTTGCGACCCCATGGACTGCAGCACACCAGGCTTCCCTGTCCCTCACCAGCTCCCAGAGTTTGCTCAAACTCATGTCCATTGAGTTGGTGATGCCATCCAGCCATCTCATCCTCTGCCACTCCCTTGTTCTCCTGCTCTTAGTCTTTCCCAGCATCAGAGTCTTCCAGGTGTAAACAAAAGTTGCCAGTATGATGCACCCTCATGAACTCATCACCCACTCCAACATTTATTAACTCATGGCCTATCTTGTTTTCTTGTTCTATCTGCAATCCCTGCTCTCTCCCTGGCTTCCCTGGTGGCTCAGTGGTAAAAAAAAATCTGCCTGCCAATGTGGGAGAGGCAGATTCGACCTTGGATTGGGAAGATCCCCTGGAGGAGGAAATGGCAACCCACTCCAGTATTCTTGCCTGGGAAATTTCATGGACAGAGGTTCCTGGCTGGCTATAGTCTGTGAGGTCGCAAGAGCTGGACACAACTGAGCAACAAAACAACAATCTCCTGAACTATTTAGTCTCATATGTAAACACAAGCTCCCTGTGAAAGAGCAGTTCATATGGGGGTGCCTTATCATAAATGTGAGGGTATCTTGAGTGTGGAAATAATGTGGATCAATTTTCCCAGATGAAAATGAAGCTAATGCCCCTAAGACTTCATCATTCATTCTATATTTGTGTGTGTGTGTGTGTGTGTGTGTGTGTGTGTGTGTGTTCAGTCATGTCCAACTCTTGCGACCCCATGGACTGTAGCCCACCAGGTTTCTCTGTCCATGGGATTCTCCAGGCAAGAATACTGGAGTGGGTAGCCATTTCCTCCTCCAGACTCAGGGATTAAAGCCACATCTCCTGTGTCTCCTGCATTGCAGATGGATTCTCTACCCTCTGACCCATAGAGGAACCCCCTCTATATTTGTATATTTTGTATCAGTTTCAAGTGAGATCCCCAAATATTACCTGCCTCAGACGGGTTTCTAAAGTCAGAGTAAATTTCCTATTGCAAAATAATCAAGGCAAAAAAAGAAGACAAATGCACACATGAGGAACTCAGCAAAATCAGCTGAATTTGAGCTTTTCAGCACATACTCTGAAAAACATAAATACAAAATGACCATGAGCAGGCTATGAATTGTCCTGAGTTACACAATGGAGTGATAAGACAGATGACCTGGAAAATGTGAGCTGGCGGGGCTGTCTGAGATTGATTAGCTCTCTGCCCTAATGCTCAGGTAATAGGATGCCTTTCAGCTCCATTCTGCCCATTTCAGTCTAAATTTGTTTTCCCTGCTGCCTTAAAAATTAGACGAGATCCTGTCACTTTCACCCCACAATCATACAGAAGCTCACTTTCCTTGCATGACTCCAAAATACACAAATGCAATCCTTTTTCCTTTGCAACACAAAATGCCGTTCATGTTCATCTTATGTCATCAACACAAAACCTCACCAAGTACTTCCTGAGAGATTGATTCCAAAGCAAAGCAAAATGTCATGAATCAGACAGGAGGATGAGGAAAAAAGACAACAATCTAATAGATGCAAAGTAGGAAATCATAAACAAGCTGTAAACTTGGAGAGAGAGATGCGAAACTGAATCAATCTCTGTGCTACAGACTTCAAAGCAAAACTGAAAAGCAAACAGTTGCTCCAGACCCACAGAGTAGAAGCATGATGAGGTATGTCCATAAAGGAGAGAGTTTGAGAACCAAGTTTGTTTTGGGGGTGGCTGGAAAACCAACCAAACAGATCAATTCAGAACAGAATGGCAGGTCTTGACACAGAGGTGACAATGGTAAGGATGAATTGAAGGCCACGCTTGGGAGTAGATATGTGATTTGCAGCATATCAGAAATCTCCAACATGAAATGTTATGTGTTGGGCAGCCTTCTCGAAATCTCCATCAGTGTAATCCTAGTTAAATTGCTTTCTGCTGGAGAGAACTCCGAGCTAATCCAGCCCTGAGCTTTCCCATATAGGTTTGTGAGCTGTCAGTGTGAGTATTCTGATACTGGAGTGGTGCACAGGAAATAATATTAATAGTTATCAAGTTTAAAATTAAACTACTGATGTGCATGCATGCTTAATCGTGTCCAACTCTTTGCTACCCCATGGACTGTAGCCCGCCAGTCTCCTCTGTCTATGGGATTCTCCAGGCAAACATACTCGAGTGGGTTGCCATTTCCTTCTCCAGGGGATTTTCCCAATCCAGGGATCAAACTCACGTCTCCTACATCTCCTGCATTGGCAGACAGAGTCTTTACTACTGAGCCACCAGGGAAGCCCATAAAATTAAACTAGTTGATTGATAAATTTAAAATGTTGTTTACATTATGGCCTGAGGTTTCACTTAAAAATCTTATTAGGCTATTTATAAGTCTGGTAAATTGAGTAAAATAAAAACAAGAAGGCCTTTGATGGGTACTTGATCCACTCACACTGAACATTCTAACAATAAATCCCATTTACAAACTTAATCAGATCCCTCTAAACATTTTACTTATTTATTTGGCCATGCCTTGCCACTTATGGGATCTTAGTTTCCAGACAAGGGATCGAACCCATGCCCCCTGAGATGAAAATGCTGAGACCTAACCACTGGACAACAAGGAAATTCCCCCTTTTAGAATTTTAAACTTCATTAATTATAGAAGAAATTAATTAAAGAAGTTAATTTAAAAGTATTGTATTTGATTGCTTTTTAAGCCCTTCAAATGCCTAAAGGGAAGAACTTACAACCAGAAGAAGTATTATTAGAAACTTTTGTCCATCTAGTGAATTAAAACGTAAGTCCTTTTAAACAGTATAATACCACTTACAGGCAAGGTCCATTTTTCTTATGCGTTATGCTTAAAAGGCAAGCCTAAAACCAATTATACATTTTAAATCAAGGGCGTAGGACTAAGCTGTCAGTTTCTCTAATACGCTAAATTCTCTAAGGTATCACATGTACTTTTATTGGCAAGCACCCATGAAATACTCCCATACTTAGTACGCATGTGTTCATATATGGTTTTGTCATCTCTGCTTTCAGTTCTTCTTATCTTATAGTTTCCTATAGAGAGTTGAGGCAATTGCCTTGCCAGTGACCACAACAGGATCATCATCTCAGGCAGCCTGAGATTGCTTATTGATCATGGATCTGAAGTCAGTAGGCAGGAATGGGGGATGAATAAATCTAAGAGGATTCTTTCTGAGTCACTGAAAGACATTCTGAGCCTTTCGGGGATAGACTCTTTGACAATAAAAGACATCAAATCCTATATCCTACAGATGAGTTGAGTCGATCCAGGTTTAAAGTTATACTTTATGTCATTCCCTTATGTGATGATCTCAAGTTTTCAAACCCTAACCCAGGCTAAGCTATTTTCTCATGTACCCCATTGAATGGTAGATTCTCTTCTGATTATTCGTAGACCACACCACTTCCTGGCAGATCCAATTAGATTCTGCACTCCTCTCATACCTTCTTCATGCTGTGTGGTTGCAGCTTTACAGCTGGTGTGAAACAAGAGGAAATGAAGCAAAGGAGGTGGCCTTGCAGGTGGTTTCATTCTGTCCCTGATGTTGAACTGGGTGACTCAGCCAAAGAGGGACCAAAGAGAATGTTTAATCCAAACAACCTCCCTCTGAGAGTCCCACTCAAACTTCCTTCTCCGCTGAGATGTCAATTCCACAGCAGTACAGCACCTGTGCAAAGTGCAGTGTGTCCTGTCTCACTGTGATGAGCCAGATCACAGGACTCAAGCTGTAAAACGAATGACTATTCCCAGTCCCAAGGAAGACCCATAGTTTGACTCAGCTCCAAGTATGCACATGTGGTAGTCTGAGTAATGGCCCCCAGAGATGTTCATGTCCTAATCCTGGACACTTCGAATATGTGATCTTATATGGCAACAAGCACTCTGAAGATATGACTATGTTGAGGGTCTTGAGATGGATAGATGATCCTAAATTTTCCTGATAGGCTCAACGGAATTAGAAATAGTTCTTATTAGAGGCAGGCAGAAGGTGAGTGCCAAAGAAGGAGGTGTAATGATGCAAGGAAGAGGTTGGAGTGATTTGAGGAAGGGGCCACAAGCCAAGGAATGAAGGCAGCCTCTAGAAGCTGAAAACAGAAATGAAATAGATCTTCCTCTGAAGCCTCTAGAATAAACCAGCCCGGGTAACACTCTGACTCTAGCTCAGTGAAACTGATTTTAGACTTCTGACTCCCAGAATGTGAAAGAATAAATGTGTAATGTTTCAGCCAATCTATTTGTGATCATTTGTTAGGAAATTAATAGGAGCAGTCTTTTCCAGACAGCTCTAGTTTCAGTCATGTTATATGACTCCTCTCCAGATCTTGTCTTTGAATATTAGGAGGCCTCTCTAGCTAGACAACCACATTTCTACTCAGTGGAGTCATTGTGTATAGGCTCTCATCTGCCTTTCCCTGCAGGCTGAAATTTCCAGATTCCCATTACCTGGTCACCAGCAGGGTTCAGCCAATGGCAGGCATTAGAAGACCAGAAGGCAGGATGGGAGGAGAAGCCCGTGCATTTCCTACCTTCTCTCCAGACCACGGAAATGGTACCTCTGGGAGTTACTACATCTCCTGCTACATCGACTGCAATTCCTGCTCCCACCTGTCAGGAGGTCTCTCCAAAGTTCTTGCCATCACAGTGCAGGAGTCTCCCCCACCCATGTCCCACCCACCTACCATCATAGTTCTACCACCTCCTTCTTTTGTCCTTCCAGACAAGGGTGGGAGGTAGTTGCTGCCTCCTATTTGCTTATCTCTGAGTTCCCTCACCTTCCTCTATTCACTTTTTTTTTTTTTTTTGGCCACACCTCGAAGCTTGTGGGATCTTAGTTCCCCAATGAGGGGTTGAACCCAGGTCTTTGGCAGTGAAAACATGTAGTCCTAATCACTGAGCCTTGAGGGAAGTCATTTTTTTTATATTTGGTTTTTTTTTTTTTGGAAGCGGTTCACTTTTTGAATTATTCCAAACACGATGTATCATTTTCCATATTGATTCCACTATGAAAAAACTTGTCTTTTCTGTCTTGCTGCCACAGTAGTGCTGTTTTCCTTTATGTCCTTGATGACTCAGTGTGGGGAGGTAAGGTAGCTTTATTTTGACTCTGAAGTCTACCTTGAAACCTGAGAAGTTTCCCATCTCTCATTTCTCTCATCTTCATGGAAACCTGACCCAAAAGCGCCCTCTGACTCTGGCTCCGAATTTCCCCAGCCCTGCCGTTTCCTCCTGAGCATACACTCTTGAGTCGTTTTTTAATGTCTTACCATCTCAACAACCTTCTTACTAATTTACCACTTGCGTATTAGTCAGCAACTCATAAAGAAGACTGAGCACCAAAGAATTCATGCTTTCAAGTTGTGGTGTTGGAGAAGACTCTTGAGAGTCCCTTGGACAACAAGGAGTTCAAACCAGTCAATCCTAAAGGAAACTAACCCTGAATATTCATGGGAAGGACTGATGCTGAACCTGAACCTCCAATACTTTGGTCACCTGATGTAAAGAGCCGACTCATTGGAAAAGACCCTGATGCTGGGAAAGATTAAAGGCAGGAGGAGAAGGGGGCAACAGAGGATGAGATGGTTAGATAGCATCGCCGATTCAACGGACATGAGTTTGAGCAAGCTCCAGGAGATGGTGAAGGACAGGGAAGCATGGTGTACTGCAGTCCATGGGGTCGCAAAGAGTCAAACATGATTTAGCAACTGAACAACAACTCTGGCAATCTTAAGCCAAAGGCATTTCTTGGAAGGACGTGAGGGCTCAGAGAATCAACAAGGGGCTGTAGGCATTAAACCATTAAAATCGGCAGGAACCGAGGGTTTCCAGAAGACCAGGTAAAAGAAGAGCCACAGCCACGCAGTGCGGTGGGTCACTGCTTCAGGTCCCTGTGGCCCCTTTCTTGTGTCCTTTCAACACTTTGTCAAGATTCCAGTTCCTGAGACAGTGAGTCTGATCGGTTGAGCCCAGATCATGTGCCATCCGACCTGGAGGGAGAGGGAGGGGTAGGTTCCTTTCAGGTTCCTTTAGAGCGGTTGTCCCCAACCTTTTTGGCACTGAGGACTACTTTGGTGGAAGACAGTTTTTCCATGGACTGGGGCGGGGGGTGGGGGATGGCTTTGGGATGATTCAAGTGCATTGTGTTTATTGAGCACTGTATGTCTATTACTGTTACATCAGCTCCATTACAGAGCATCAGGCATTAGATGCCAGAGGTTGGGGACCCCTGCGGCTTAGAGGAAGGGGTGTCTTCTCTATGCCACGAGGACAATATCCATGGGGGAAGGACACTTCTTTCCAGTGAAATCAGGATGCTATGGAAGGCCATTGATGTTGGACAGACAAAATCAATAAATGGCCATTTCCTACCCATTATCTTATGTTTCAAAATCCATGACTGATCCAGAATGATAGAGGCTCTGCATGCTTGAGATATATGGGAAAACTCTGCTCAATTTTGCTATGAACCTAAAACTACAAAATAGAATCTATTAAAAATATTCTCAAACCCATGACTGATCCTTTTGATATTAAAATTCTCACAACTCCACATTTCCACGATACCTCACAAATTCCCACTTCCCTTGGTTCACTTCTTCATCCACATCTTTTGAAAGGGTATTATTCTGGGGCTGACTCATCCGTGATTTGGGGTTTTTAAAAACTATTTGGGAAGTTAATTTCATGATCTCCAAAATACTTAATGAAGGTGAAGTGTGAAGAGATAGTCTATTACCATCCCTGGAAATCAGGTCCAAATGAGACTACACTGGGTTTCCAGTAGACGTCTGGAATAAATAAGTGTGTGTGTGTGTTTTCTTATGCAACTGGTTTAACAATCAACAAAACAGCATGTTCTCCACAAAAAAATGCTGTTAAGATGCACAGTATTTCTCCAGTAAGACACACATGCCGTTCAACAGGCATCGGATATTTACCAAGTGAGTCCTTGCTTCACTATATTCCCCTGGCCATCAGGGAGGGCTTCAGGCTCAGCCTTCATTTCAGGCTCTTCTGTACCAGCCAAACCTCCTTCCCAGGAAGGAGGAGGTTTGTCTACACAGTGCCCGCTCTGGCCAACAAAACTGTGTTGCTGCATATGGCACACATCAGTGCCTCAGTACTCGGACCAAAGTTAACGTTTGGTAAACAAGCCTTCTGCCTTAAATTCCCCTTGAATCACTTTTGCTGTTACACAACCACTCAGTAAGGACATGCAGTCCACGCTAATGAGTGGTGAAAACAGGGCATGCCTCTAAACCAGCAGCAGCCTATAGCAGGGGAATGAGACAACTGTTCCCTTTGTGCTGGGTCACAGGCCTGCAGATGGGGACCCTCTCCAGGGCCCTGCTGGAGAATGGCTTCTCTCTCTCTCTCTCCCGGTGAGAGAAACTTACAGCGACTTTCACTGGCTGCCTGTGATGTATTATGTAACACTCCCTCCGTACTACTCACTGTGTGTCCCCAGGTCACACTACACTTACCTAGAACAGAGAAACTCTTAACAGAAATGTACAAAGTGGCTGAAGGGAGAGGGAGCGGTTGGTAACTTTCCTTCCATCACTCTGAGCTCCATCACTAACTTGTGTTATTTTTGGAAGCAATTTCATCACTTGTTTGTTGGTCTCTGGTTACTTCTTTTATGCTAGCATTTTGCGTAAAGATGATGAAGAAGATCAGCCTCTTACACCTTATTTGTATACCTCATTTGTCTTCCTTGGAATCACAGCACAGAATTCACATACCACATACCATGGGACTATTACAAAATAGAGCAACAAACAATACTCTCTGCCTCATACAAGTTCAATAAATACTTGCTGATGAACAGCCAAACCCCATCCAAAAAAAGGAAAGAAAATGTCAGTTACGCAATGATTCCTCTTTATAACCAATACACAGGCATTCACTCATTCACTCATTACATTCGCTGAGTGCCTCCCATGGCTAAGCACCAAGCCAGGCACAGAGAAAATGAAAATAAGCAAAACAAGCCATTGTCTTTGCCTTCATGGAGGAACAGATACTGATAATTATACAGATATACAAACTACAGGGCTCTCCAGGTGTTACTAGTGGTAGAAAACCCACCTGCCAATGCAGGAGACATAAGAGACATGGGTTCAATCCCTGGGTCAGGAAAATTCCCTGGAGGAGGACACAGCAACCCACTCCAGTATTCTTGCCTGGAGACTCCCCATGGACAGAGGAGTCTGGGGGGCTACAGTCCATGGGGTCACACAGAGTCTGATACAACTGAAGTGACTTAGCACGCACACATGCAAACTACAATGGTGACCAATGTCAGGAAAAGATATAAGATGCTATAAAAACCTACACTGGGATTTGAGTAGTTAGACAGCTCAGGAACATCTCTGAAGAAATGGTCCTTGAGCTAAGATCAGAAAGATGTGTGCAAGTGATGTAGCTGAGAAAAGCAGAAAAAAAGTATCCCTGACTAAAAGAAGAGCTCTGGGGTGGGAGAGAGTGGCAGATACACAGAACTGGGAAGTCACTGGATCTGGAGAGAGGGAGGGAGGGGAAGCAGGGCAGGACAGGAACCTGAAAACCCAGCCAAGGACCACAGTTGAGGTGTCTGCCTTATCCTAAGAGTCATGAGAAACCATTGAAAGGTTTCTTAGGCCCTGGAACGAGGGCTGGGCTTGTGGGTAGGAACCATGAAACCTGTGGGCCCCAACCAGTTCCCCTCACAAGCACTTTGAAGCATCATGGTGCATATAAGAACAACATGGACAAAAGACACCTCCTAGGACTTCCCTCAGAGAAGGGAATGGCACCCCACTCCAGTGCTCTTGCCTGGAAAATCCTACGGATGGAGGAGCCTGGTAGGCTGCAGTCCATGGGGTCGCTAAGAGTCAGATACGACTGAGCGACTTCACTTTCACTTTTCACTTTCATGCATTGGAGAAGGAAATGGCAACCCACTCCAGTGTTCTTGCCTGGAGAGTCCCAGGGACAGTGGAGCCTGGTGGGCTGCCGTCTATGGGGTCACACAGAGTCGGACACGACTGAAGCGACTTAGCAGCAGCAGCAGCAGGACTTCCCTGGTGATCCAATGGTTAAGACTTCGCCTCCTGAGGGCTTCCCTGGTGGCTCAGTGGTAAAGAACCCACCTACCAATGCTTTTTGAGTTACAGCCAAATTTTGATGAAAACGTGAGCTGCACTGATTTTGTGTTGCAGGATGGGGGAGTCGAGGGGTACAGGGAAAATGAGCACATTTTCAATAGGTTTCCCATATTTGTCTACATTTGCTTCTTTTTGTCCCCCTTCTCTAAAAGGATGGTGTTTAAAAAAATTAATGCACATTTAATAATGCAGGAGACACAGGTTCTATCCCTGATTCGGGAAGATTCCACATGCCACGGAGCAACTAGGCCTGTGTGCCGCAACCACTGAGCCCACAGCTGCAACTACTGAAATCTGGGCACCCTAGAGCCCACACTGTGCAATGAGAGAAGCCCCAGCAATGAGAAACCTGTGAACCACAACTAGAGATTAGCCCCTGCTCTCTGCAACTAGAGAAAAGCCCACGCAGCACCCAAAACCCAGCACAGCCAAAAAATATAATAAATTAATTGAATTATTTTTTTAAAAAAAGACTTCGCCTTCCAGTGTAGGGGGTATGTGTTCTACCCCTGGCTGGGAGCTAAGATTCAAAACATAAAACAGAAGGAAAATTGTAACAAATTCAATTAAGACTTAAAAAAAGACACCTCCTGAGTCTCCCTCTCTGCTTCTCGGGGTATCAGCTGTGGTCAGCAGCCTATCAGAGAGGTCAGTCCTTTAAGTGTGAAAGGCCCTGAACTGTGAGCCTTCCGGTATTTATTTGCCCACCCAGGTTAAGGAAACAATTCTGCCGACTCAGAAGTCCACATGACCCATCCCGAGTGATGAAATTCTTACTGGGCTATATTTAAGACTTTTCTGCATCTTTGTTGCAGAATCTGGAAATTCTTTCTGTCCATTTAGGGGGGCTTTCCATGGGCAAGGCCTCACAGTCCTTTGGCCACAAGGGTTTCAAAAGAAGGTTAGTAATACAGAGATTTCTGCTCTGGAAGTACTGCTCTGGCTCCAGTGTGTGGAACAGGAGGTCCACAGTGGGCGTTGCTGAGAGCAGTGAGGAGGTGAGGTGGCTTGGACCAGTGTGGAGACAACAAAGGAGGGAAAGGGAACAGTCCAAGGGATATTTAGGAGGTAAGTGTCAACAGGCTCAGGAGGTGATGTGGAGATGAGATTCTAGTTTATGAATCACACAACTAGATGGATTCCCAAACTCATTAAAAACTCATAACAAGAGGACTGTCAGTTTCCAGTTCTGCATGTAAGGAGCTTGGGGGTTCCCAGTCAATTCTAACAACAAGTAGCAAGCTGAATAGGCGGAAAAATCACCAACTCTTCTTGGATCCACATGAGAGAGGGGGACACAGCGCAAACTGTTAGAGAGACAAGAGAATGCAGAGCAGTTCAGCTTATGGGGCCAGAAACTTGTGAGCAGAAACCTGTGCAAAACGGTCCTGATGAACCTATTTACAGGGAAGGAATGGAGACAGAGACACAGAGAAGAGACTGTGGACCCCGCAGGGGAAGGAGAGGGCGGGGCGAGCTGAGGCAGCGGTGCTGACATGCACACCCTGTCCTGTGTAAACAGATAGCCAGCGGGAAGCCGACGCTTCCACAGGGGGCCCAGTCTGGTGCTCTGTGATGGCCTAGAGGAGTGGGATGGTGGCGGGGAAGCAGAGAGACTCAAGAAAGAGGGGCTATATGTATATAGTTATGGTTGACTCGCGTTGTTGAGTCAACATTGATTCACGCTGTTGTACGGCAGAAACCAGCACAACATTGTAAAGCGATCATTCTGCAATAAAAAATAAAAACATTAATCCACCATATCAAGCTGAATTGTAAAAAAATTTTTATAATACAGCTTTCGGTAAATTATAGGAAGAAAAGAAGAAGAGATAAAGAAACCTATGGAAGCCAGTAGTGGGGTTAGAAAATCTGAACTGTCATAAGTGAGTTGCTGGAGATGTGGAGTGAACAGTTCCAAGAGTTAAAAACTCCAGGGTGAGCCAGTCACACAGGGGCCCCGATTATGGTGAGACTTACCTCCAGGAGCTTGATCAGGTTCCCACAATAAACATCAGAGGAAAAAAAAAAAATCCCCTTGTGCCTCCAGCCAAAGGAGGAAAGAAACCATTGTGAAACATGTCAGAGCACTGTGTTCTCAACAAAGCCTGCCCTTAGGGGCAACTAGTTAACCAGACCTAACTTGCTGGGATGTGATCAGAGCCTAACTGACCTGGGGGAAGGGAAATACCCAACTCCAGACTGCTTTAGCCACTCGGTCACACTAAAGGGGGAAGAAAAAGCAGAAACACTTGCAAAGTTCACAGTTAGCAGACACAGGCACTAAAAACACTGAGATCTACGTAATCACAGGATGATAGAACACACCCGCCACACACACACACACACACACACACACACACACACGTCACCATCAGATTAGTAAAGGATTATTTACAGCAGTTTCTTTTACCCAGTCCATCTTGTCCACGCACCAAGGAAAAATTACAAGCAAAACACACACACATCAGACATGGTAGGGATGTTGAAATTATCAGACAGGAAATTTAAAACAACTATGATTAATATACTAAGGACTTTAATGGGTAAAGTAGACAACACGCAAGAACAGATGGGCAATGTAAGCAGAGAGATGGAAATCCTATGAAAGAATCAAAAAAAAATTGCTAGAGATAAAACAAAACAAAACACTGTAACAGAAATGAAGAATGCCTTTGATGGGCTTATTGGTAGATTGGACATGGCTGAATAAATTATCTCTGAGGTAAAAACCCATAATAGTGCCATCCACTAAGACAAGCGAACATAGGAGGAGGACCAGATTAGGCTTTGGATATGTACATCATCCAATGGAAAAACTTTAAAAGATGAAATGTTTTCTTCCGGCTGGGAAGGAACCATGGTGGTTTTGCCCAGTCTACAGAGAAGCATGTGGGAACTGGATGGGAAAACAAGACAAAGAAAAGATGGGCTAGTGGCAAAAGGCACAGCTTCGACGGAAACCACAGGTAGTTACTATTTCCC
The DNA here is from genome assembly GCF_002263795.3 of Bos taurus. Taxonomy (NCBI): domain Eukaryota; kingdom Metazoa; phylum Chordata; class Mammalia; order Artiodactyla; family Bovidae; genus Bos; species Bos taurus. The sequence continues at coordinate 18,557,614 of NC_037339.1, forward strand.
ACACCATTTTATTCAGATTACAAAATAAGACACATAAAGAAGCTATGCAGATAAATGTGGAAGAGCCCCTAAAATGGAAAGAACTTCCTAAGTAGTCACCATGGGTCAATTTTTTAAGTGTTTTTCTCTGAGGCTAAGGCAGAGAAACTAGAAGAATCTAACAAATGACAGCTGGAGTTTAGAGGTCATGCTTTATGGAACCTCCACGCTGCTGCAGGCATGGTTGATAAGGTTCTTAGTTTATGGGAGCATACCAAATCCCTCCAGGATCTCTGGAGTTCATTCTACTCCTAAAATTTATGACTTCCCTGGTGGCTCAGACAGTAACGCGTCTGTCTACAATGTGGGACTCCTAAAATTTGGTAATGCTGAATTCACTCCAACAGGACTCAAAACACAGGCCATGATGTCCTTGATGGCTTGGTACGTTTTTGATCCTCTGGGTATGGATCACATCTACCTTCTGAAGGCCACTAGCTTAAGTTAGCCTAGCATTGGAGTCCTGGGCACAACCAGCTGGAAACTTCCTAATAAGCCTGGGGATTCAAGAGGCGATGGTGGGGCCCTAGGGCAAGGGAAGGCAGTGGTTCTGCAGAAGCACAGAGCCTAGCGGGGGTCTTGGAACAGGTCCAAGTCTAAGACTGCGCCTCCCACCCAGTATTCGGTCAGCACTGGCATTGTGTTTGGCAACAGAAACACACAGAAATGTAAGGTGACTTATGTGCTAATTCCAGCTACCTCTGGCAAGTATCATCAGCTCCTTCATTTCTACTGAATTAAACAGAATCAGACTATTTTTATTCAGTAACTGTACTCTAATCTCAAACAATTACTAGAAGCTAAAACTTGGCTTTTAGCTTCGGAGTGATGCTGTGTCGTTAATTTTTAATTAGCTTGCTACATTAACGTGTCCATTTACAGATGACAGATAATTAAAATGGTAACACACTTTTTAATAAGTTTGTGTCTGCAGATGTATGTCTACAAGTGAGAAAGGAACAAAAGGAACTCAGAGTTGGACCGGTTTTCCATTTAGAAATAAGCAGTGTACCCCTGTGGGTGGACAAGGTTTTGACATCACCTGCAAGAGAGGAAAGAGGCTCTGAACTGAGTATGTTCCCAGCATGGTGATGTTCACTGGCGTTTTTGTACTGTCTTGTAGGGCACCATATCAGGGGCAACCCTATGAGTATTATTTATTACTTGCATCACAGGGGATCATAATCATATTGTTAAGATGTAGACTGAGAACTCTAGGTTCATTTTTGCAGGAAAAATATATGTAAAGTATTTTATTCCTTAACCCAAGTATCAAAAGATGAAGCTAATCAAAGGCTATAGCTGGCATGGTGCTCAAAAATACGGATCACTGGAAGTTGAGAGGAGGAACCAAGAGAGTGGCTGACAACCAGAAAACAATAGGATCTTGGCAAACTAGAGGATGGATTCTATCTGTCAAGTTGAGGTTTAATAAGGATGATAAGTATAAGGGATTTCCTTTGCATTCAAAAACCCATTCCACAAGTATTGGTTGGAGGCTGTGCAGTTCAGCAACACAGGAAAAAATGTTGTAAGGTTTTAGCTTACTGTACCGCCAGGGCTTCCCTGGTAGCTCAGTTGGTAAAGAATCCACCTGCAATGCAGAAGACCCCGGTTCAATTCCTGGGTTGGGAAGATCCACTGGAGAAGGGATAGGCTACCCACTCCAGTATTCTTGGGCTTCTCTTGTGGCTCAGCTGGTAAAGAATCTGCCTGCAATGCAGGAGACCTTGGTTCAAACACTAGGTTGGGAAGATCACTTGTAGAAGGGCAAAGCTACCCACTCCAGTATTCTGGCCTGGAGAATTTCATGGACTATATAGTTCACGGAGCCGCAAAGAGTCGGACTTTCACTTTTCACAGCCAATATGATGTGACTACACAAGAATAATTAGTCCTATATTCCTTTCGTAAAATGCAATAGTATCTGGCAAAACAAAAATAAGTGCTTTGCTCTAGTGAAACCATACCACCACCTGATTATTGCACCCATTTCTTGGGAACACCTGGAGAGGATCTGTCTTAGTTAGGGTCTACTAGGAGAGCCTAGTGTGCTGCAGTCCAAGGGGTCACGAAGAGTCAGGCACGACTTAGCAACTGAACAACAGGCTGCTGATACAATGAGATCTATTGAGTCAATGGCTTAAGGAAAAAAGAAACTTGATTCTCTCGCATCAACAGCACCAGGTGAGTATTCTAAGATGGTAAGTGGCTCTGTTCCACGTGGTCATTTGGAGAACCAGGTTCCTTCCACAATCATTGTTTTGTCATCCACCAGGGCATTATCATCTACTGGGGCTTCCCTGGTGGCTCAGTGGTAAAGAATCTGCCTGCCAATGCAGATGTGGGTTCAGTCCCTCAGTTGGGAAGATGCCCTGGAGAAGGAAATGGCAACCCACTCTAGTATTCTTGCCTGGGAAATCCCGTGGGCAGAGGAACCTGGAAGGGTACAGGCCATGGGGTCACAAAAAGAGTTGGACATGAATTAACGACTCGACAACAACAACAATGGTGTTGAAACAGGGTTACTACAATGACCTGGTTACAACTGAGGGAGCAGAGGAAGGACATTTCCACCGTCTTGAAGTGCTGACCAAGAATTGCAACTAGGTGGCTCAGCTAATTAACTAAATCTCCTAACTATAATTCTATAGTAACAAAGGGATGGAAGAATGGATTTAGGTAGCTAGATGACAGTTCTCTGCTATAAACTCTTGAAGAAACAGCCATCAGAATGATGGGAGGAAGTTGCATATCATGTTAGGAAGAAAAGTGTTGTGCTTCCCGTGGAAGTGATTAGACTAGTTTATTCTCTGTGGTCCTAGGGGCTCAAACTGAGACATACAGGTAAAGGACTTTCCAAAATAATTATCAGAAGATTAAAATATTGTTTTCTATGGGACTTCCCTGGAGGTCCAGTGACTGAGACTCTGTGCTTCCAGTCAGGGGTTGCAGGTTCGATCCCTGGGCGGGGAACTACGATCCCACATGCCATGTAGCACAGTCAAAAATTTTTTTAAAAGAGGACTTCCTTCTGGAAATGGAAATTCCCTCTTTACTAGAGGTGTTTGAGCAGAAATTTTGGACTCCTTTTAGGGGGGTTAGAGTTTCCTTAAGCATTCCAAGTGACCAAATGCCCCTTTCTAGAGGTGGATTTATGATTTTTATCTAAACTTGTGTTCATAACTCATAGGAGAAGGGACAGGAATACCACAATTTTCTAGGAGCATGCTCTGTGTAAGTCCTTACAACAACCTTTGACGCAGGCATTGTTCCCATATTACCCATGCTCAGAAAGGTTGAGGACCCAGAGCCATTACCTGGCATTCTTGGGATGGTAATTATCACTGATCTGATTGTGCTGCCTCCCAGGATGAAAGTCAAATCTAAATTGTATTCTCTCTTCTCTCCTACCCCCATCGCGTGAGTTCTCAGTCACTCCTTGCGACCCTATGGACTGTAGCCCACCAGACTCCTCTGTTAACAGGATCTTCCAGGCAAGAATACTGGAGTGGGTTGTCATTTCCTTCTCCAGAGGATCTTACTGACGCAGGGCTCGAACTCTTGGCTCCTGCGTCTCCTGCACTGGCAGGCGGATTCTTTACCACTGTGCCACCACGGAAGCCCTGTCTCCCATTCCAAATCCTTTACCTGGTTTATCAAGATTGACTGCCTGAATGGGACTGGCTGTTCTGTAGGACTTAGCACAGGTTAGGAGCATTTTAACACCCGGTCCTTTCCCCAGCTCTTTCTGCTGAGCCAAATGACTGATTAGTCACCCACGCTGTTCCTCAGCCCAGAGGCAGAGCCATCTAGGCAACCAGCAGCTTCTGCCTCTGTCGCTCCTTCCCCCAGCAGAGCAGAGGGATTCTTGTAACCCCAGACGAGACTGCAGTGAATCATTTTCTACTTTCACCTGCCAATGTGGCGGGGAAAAAAAAACGTACAGTTTAATTTGAAATTAATTCTTCAGCCCCTGTGCATTGAAATGGATGTCAAAAGTGAATTAATCACCACTGAAGCTTCCACCCTAGAAAATTTACCCAGATTCCTTCCAAAGAGGATGACTCACGCCAAGCACCTGTTTTGTCTCCTTAGTAACTGCTCTTAGATGTCCCTCTTATGTTTGCATCCAGGCCAGCACAGCAAAGTGACTGGGGGAAGGGAAGAGGTTCACCGCATACAGAGTGTGCTCTAGGCAGAATGTCGCCTGTAACACCGTCTGAGGATCGGCTTGTGCTTTATGGGCTCGCTCTGCATCTCTGTTATAACCCCAGCATTGATTCAGCTGCAGACTCAGTGTGGGACCGAAGTCTGGAAAATTACTAATGGCCTCAGGGAAGGCTTGGTGACACACAATAAAATTGGTTCTGGTGTAATCTCTGCATTGGGAAGTTGGATTTATCTCTGTATTAGAAATGGGCTTCTCTCGCCTTTGACCTTTTGATGCAATTAGAGTTAGACACACAAATCTATCAAGGAGGTGGGTGGGGTGGATGGGAGAGGCTTCAATCAAATGACTTTTCCTGCTCAACCACAGGAAATGATATTCTAAGAACTGGGGGCAGCGGGGTGGGGCGGGGCAGGGCAGTTATGCTTCTCTGATTTTTTGGTCTCTCCCTGGTGTTGGGGTAAAATAGAAAGGGTGTTTGGATCAAGAGATGAATACTCATGTCCCAGTGTGTTCCCAGCCACTCAGGGGCTGCTGCCTGTAAAGAAAGCACAGACATGGCTTCTCAGGGTTTCCTGTTTGGAAACTGAGGGATTTAACTCCATGACGTCATTAACCCTTTCAAGTCTAAAATTTGACATCATTTCCTGGGATGTTAAGCATTTTGAAGTTAGAACTAAGCAGCTTAACACAAATTTATTGGGCCAGAGATCATCCAGAATAGAAGATTACTTATCCCTTTATTTTACAAATCATGTCCTGAGAAGTTACAGGTCACAGAAAATTCAGGCCTTTCCATAGTTTTCTTTTTTGTTTGTTTCTATTTTTATCACAATTTAACATGCTTCCTAGATAGCATATTGAAAAGCAGAGACATTACTTTGCCAACAAAGGTCCATCTAGTCAAGGCTATGGGTTTTCCAGTGGTCATGTATGGATGTGAGAGTTGGACTGTGAAGAAAGCTGAGCACTGAAGAATTGATGCTTTTGAACTGTGGTGTTGGAGAAGACTCTTGAGAGTCCCTTGGACTGCAAAGAGATCCAACCAGTCCATTCTGAAGTAGATCAGCCCTGGGATTTCTTTGGAAGGACTGATGCTAAAGCTGAAACTCCAGTACTTTGGCCACCTCATGCGAAGAGTTGACTCATTGGAAAAGACTCTGATGCTGGGAGGGATTGGGGGCAGGAGGAGAAGGGGACAACAGAGTTTGAGATGGCTGGATGGCATCACTGACTTGATGGACGTGAGTTTGAGTGAACTCCGGGAGTTGGTGATGGACAGGGAGGCCTGGCGTGCTGCAATTCATGGGGTGGCAAAGAGTCGGACACGACTGATCGACTGAACTGAATTGAACTGAACATGCTTCCAGTCAAATAGTTCTACAAGACTATTACGAAAAATAGCCATTCTCACCTGCCCTCCTTTTCCTAATCCCCCAAAATAGTTACTTTTAAAAATGTTTTTAACTGATCCTATCATTTACTTTAATATCTCTAAATATTTTATTGTTTCAATCTCAGGTATAGCTTGAAACAGAAAACACACATTTTCCAATCCTCTCTTCTCTCTGTGTAGTTATATTATAATTCTGTTTAGATCGGTAATCAATATTTAATTTGATGACATAAATATTATTTACAGTTGAGCTATGAAGTGTATCATAATTGCTTTTCCTTTCTGTTTTCTTTTCCCCGAAGTTAATAATCACTATGTTTTTATTTTGCTAAATTTTCTATGTGTGTGCATGTGTGCTGTTGCTCAGTCGTATCTGACTCTTTGTGACCCCATGGACTCCTCTGTCCATAGAAATTTCCCGGCAAGAATACTGGAGTGGGTTGACGCTTCCTACTCCAGGGGATCTTCCTGATGCAGGTATACAACCTGGGTCTCGTGCGTCTCCTGCATTGGCAGGAAGATTCTTTACCACTGCGCCACCTGGGAAGACCAATTTTCCATGCATAATCACAAATCCAACTCAAATTCCCTATAGTTGTGTCTATATTGTATTTTAAAACTCCTAAAGGTGTGGAACAAATTTCATATTCTTGAAGACAGATCTCCCAGAAACTTCTGAGCTGCTTCCGTCTGGACCAGCTGTTTTCACAACCTGCTATACACTGGTCTCCACTGTGCTCCCCAGTGACCATTCTCCCGGGAATACCCGGCACCCCATCTTGTGTAGGCTCTTTGGTTTTCTGGATCCTCTGTCTTGGTTTAATTTCTAACTTTAGCAGAACATTTCCTCTAGAATATTCCTAAGAAAGGTACGTGGGGGGTGCTTTCTTACCATGACTTTAATTTGCATTTACCTCATAACTAATGATGTGGAGCACATTTTCATACATCTGTTGACCATTTGGATCTCCTCCTGGGTGAAATGCCTGCAGAAAACTTTGGTCCATTTTTGGGGAAAGGAGAGAGAGTAGTAATATCCATTTTTTCTTATTGATTTATAGGAGTTATTCAGTTTAGTTCAGTCTCTCAGTCGTGTCCGACTCTTTGCCACCCCATGAATTGCAGCACGCCAGGCCTCCCTGTCCATCACCAACTCCCGGAGTTCACTCAAACTCATGTTCATCGAGTCAGTGATGCCATCCAGCCATCTCATCCTCTGTCGTCCCCTTCTCCTCCTGCCCCCAATCCCTCCCAGCATCAGAGGCTTTTCCAATGAGTCAACTCTTCGCATGAGGTGGCCAAAGTACTGGAGTTTCAGCTTTAGCATCATTCCTTCCAAAGAACACCCAGGGCTGATCTCCTTCAGAATGGACTGGTTGGATCTCCTTGCAGTCCAAGGGACTCTCAAGAGTCTTCTCCAACACCACAGTTCAAAAGCATCAATTCTTTGGCACTCAGCTTTCTTCACAGTCCAACTCTCACATCCATACATGACCACTGGAAAAACCATAGCCTTGACTAGATGGACCTTTGTTGGCAAAGTAATGTCTCTGCTTTTTAATATGCTATCTAGGTTGGTCATAACTTTCCTTCCAAGGACTAAGAGTCTTTTAATTTCCTGGCTGCAATCACCATCTGCAGTGATTTTGGAGCCCCCCAAAATGAAGTCTGACACTGTTTCCACTGTTTCCCCATCTATTTCCCATGAAGTGATGGGACTAGATGCCATGATCTTAATTTTCTGAATGTTGAGCTTTAAGCCAACTTTTTCACTCTCCTCTTTCACTTTCATCAAGAGGCTTTTTAGTTCCTCTTCACTTTCTGCCATAAGGGTTGTGTCATCTGCATATCTGAGGTTATTGATATTTCTCCCAGCAATCTTGATTCCAGCTTGTGCTTCTTCCAGCCCAGCATTTCTCATGATGTACTCTGCATGTAAGTTAAATAAGCAGGGTGACAATATACAGCCTTGACGTACTCCTTTTCCTATTTGGAACCAGTCTGTTGTTCCATGTCCAGTTCTAACTGTTGCTTCCTGACCTGCATATAGGTTTCTCAAGAGGCAGGTCAGGTGGTCTGGTATTCCCATGTCTTTCAGAATTTTCCATAGTTTCTTGTGATCCACACAGTCAAAGGCTTTGGCATAGTCAATAGAGCAGAAATAGATGTTTTTCTGGAACTCTCTTGCTTTTTCTATGATCCAGTGGATGTTGGCAATTTGATCTCTGGTTCCTCTGCCTTTTCTCAAACCAGCTTGAACATCTGGAAAGTTCACAGTTCACGTATTGCTAAAGCCTGGCTTGGAGAATTTTGAGCATTACTTTACTAGCATGTGAGATGAGTGCAATTGTGCGGTAGCTTGAGCATTCTTTGGCATTGCCTTTCTTTGGGACTGGAATGAAAACTGACCTTTTCCAGTCCTGTGGCCACCGCTGAGTTTTCCAAATTTGCTGGCATATTGAGTGCATCACTTTCATAGCATCATCTTTTAGGATTTGAAATAGCTCAACTGGAATTCCATCACCTCCACTAGCTTCGTTCGTACTGATGCTTTCTAAGGCCCACTTGACTTCACATTCCAGGATGTCTGGCTCTAGGTCAGTGATCACACCATCGTGATTATCTGGGTCGTGAAGATCTTTTTTGTACTGTTCTTCTGTGTATTCTTGCCACCTCTTCTTAATATCTTCTGCTTCTGTTAGGTCCATACCATTTCTGTCTCAATAAAGAGCCCATCTTTGCATGAAATGTTCCCTTGGTATCTCTAATTTTCTTGAAGAGATTACACACATATCAAGTCTGGATATATCAGATATATGTATTATAAATAGCCATTTTATAGCCAATATTATAAATATGGCTATTTATAATAGCCATATCTGAGGCTTGCTTTTTGGTTCTCATCTTTTTTTTAGTAAAGTTCTTAACTTTAATAATCCCAATTTATCCATTTTTTCATTTATGCCTAATACTTTTGGTAATCCATGAAAGATATCTTTGCATATTCCAATGTTACATTCCTATGTTATTTTCACACTTAAGTCCACAATCAACTTAGAATTGGTGTAATGAATGGTGCAAAGTAGAAATCAATATTTATTTTTTCCAGTTAGATGTCCAATTGGCTTAGTATTATCTACTGAAAAGACTATATACATTTCCACTGTTTTTCAGTAGTTATCTTTGTTATGAATCAAACGGCGTAATAGGTGTTCCTCTATTTCTGAACCCTTTTTTCCCCCTTTAACCTGTTTGTCTCTCTTTGCATAATACCACACTGTCCTAATTACTGTGTGTGTTAGTCACTCAGTCGTGTCCAACTTTTTGCGACCCCACGGACTGTAGCCCACCAGGCTCCTCTGTCCATGGGATTCTCCAGGCAAGAATACTGGAGTGGGTTGCCATTCCTCCCCCAGGGGATCTTCCCGACCTAGGGACCCAGGGACGGAATCGCATCTGTTACCTCTGACCTGCATTGGCAGGCAGCTTCTTTATCACTAGCGCCACCTGGGAAGCCCCCATAATTACTGTTGCATTGTATAAGTCTTTATATTCATCAAGATAAGTTCCCAATTTGATTCTTCAAGATTGTCTTGATTATTCTTGGCCCTCAGTTGTTCCCTGTAAAATTCAGAAGCAATCTGTCAGTTAACACACATATGTGCACACAAACTCTGCAAAGTTTTGATTGAAATTCCATGAAGTTTATAAATCAGTTTGGGGAGAACTGCTTTTCAGTTTTGAGTCTTTCAATCCATGAGTATGGTATATTTAAGAAGACTAAAATCTATTATTTAAGTCTTCTTTGATTTCTGTTCCTAGTGTTTTGTGGGTTTGGGGATAGAGGTATAACACATACTTGAATAAGTATGTTTTATGCTAATATAAATGATATCATTAAAAAGTTTTATTTCTGCTTGTTTCTTTCTAATGTTCAGATATACAGTTGAATTTTGTATATTGACCTTGTATCCAGAGACTTTGTTAAATTCATTTTTTAATTTTAAGTTTATTTTTATGAGTTTTCAATGTACTAAATTATATTATCTGCATATCATGATGGTTTTATATATTCCTTTCAAGTCTTTATGATATTTCTTTATTTTTTGGTCCTGATTTCATTGCCCGGAAACTCTAATAAAATGTTGATTAGAACTGATGCAGTCATCTCTGACTTATTACTGATCTCAGGAGAAAAGCTTTTAATATTTCCCCATTAAGTACAAAGTTTGATGTAGGTTGTTGCAGAAACATTTTTAATTTTAAATTAAAGAAATTTCTTTCTGTTTCTAGCTTTCTGCAAGTCCTTTGGGAAGCTGAAATTTACCAAATAATTATGCTGCATCTATTGAGATCATCATATAATTTTCCCCCTTTATTCTGTTAAGACAGAAAATTGCATTGGTTGATTTTTCTAATGTTAAACAATCATGCATTCCTAGAATAAGCTCAACTTGGTCATGATAATTAATTCACTTTATATATAATATTGAATTCTATTTGTTAATATTTTGTTTATGATTTCTGCAACTAGGCTCATGAGTGTGAAAAGCCTGTAACATTCTTTTCTTGTTCCGTTTTTATCAGATTCTTATGTCAAGGGCTATCTCTGGAATTTTGGCCCTTGAAGTCCTGGCTGCCATGGTTGTTTTCTGGTATCTTTAAATAGCTGAGTTCTTTTAAAAATTGCTCTTCAGCTCTTATAATTGTGCTCAGGGGAGGGTCTGTCATAAGCTACTCGATGATAGCCACAAACAAAACTTTTGCCTTTTACAAATGTGATGAACCAACAGAACTTCAAACAAATCCCTAACCATTAGTTAACCTTTTGACCTCTTTCAGTTCCTGAAAAATTCTTTGGTTACTCAAAGTGTAGTTTTGACTTTCAGTGGCACTTACTGCTCACATCTGTTAAAACAGAGTTGTAGGGGAATAAATGAAAAATTAATTATAGACACAATATCCTGTCCCCATAAAGAGGGAAAATCCAATTTAGTTGAAAAATGTTAATGTGTCTGTCTTTGATATTCTTCAAGTATTAATCAATTATTATAGTAAAAAGGCACCATAGCACCCTCAATGATAGAACTCAAAAATTTCATTGAACAGAAGAGGGGGCCTAACTATTCATATCCTATAACAACTATCCGGAAGAGAAAGACTTTATCTGGGCAGCAAGATGAACAAGTTATATTTATTAATTTTAAACAGATGTTAAATAAATTTCTTGGATTTGGCTAAGGAATATGGCAAGCATCCTATAGTAACGAAATATATGGAAAGGTCAATCTGAAATAGAAATATCTACAAAGAGGAGGGTGAGGTGAGAATAGAGAAGTTGAGATAATTCTTTTTTTTTTAACTCCTACTATTTGCCAGGTGCTTTGTGTGGGGGCTCTGCTGGCATTCTTACTTAATCCCTGCAAACATGAGATATTTTTAAGATTTTCTTTGATGTGGACCATTTTTAAAGTCTTTTTTAAATTTGTTACAATATTTCTTCTGTTTTATGTTTTGGTTTTTTGGCCACCAGGCATGTGGGATCCTACAGGGATCGACCCCTCACACCCCGTATTGGAAGACAAAGTCTTAACCACTGGACCACCAGAGAAGTCCCCCATAATGAGGTATTTTTATTCCCACTTTATAAAAAAGGAAATTAAGCCTCAGTTAGAATAAACAACTTTTTCTAAAAATCACAAAGACAGTAAGTGGGATTCAAATCAAGCTGTTTGACTCCAGAGTCCATACACTTCCTACTAAACCAGGCTGAGATTACACAGAGGACAAACGAGGTTTTCTTATCAGTGAAGATTAGATTCTCTATTAGTAAGCCCTGTAAAAGGGAATTGTGGGAAGGAAGAGTTGAGTTATGTGTTCATGGTTTGTTGGGTAAGGATTTTATTTGGGGTGTGTATTTCCTTTGTCTCTGGAGTTCTTGCTATATTCTCAAATAAAAACATTTCCTGTTTACTACTGACTGGGCTCACATCCAATAACCAAGCAATATAAACAAATTCCAACATTTTTCTATCCAGTGTGGAGTTAACATTCTGTGTGTCTGTGACTGACCTGCTCAGTGGTCTAGGAAACAGTGCCAATTAAGGCCAGGTCATGGGTTAGATCTGTATTTTCTAAATGTGTTTTATAGAACACATTAGTTTTACATGATAGGGATGGATATTATTCAGGAAAAATTAATTTTTTAGATTAGGGATGGTTTATAGCCAAATATGTTTAATAAAATCTGGATTAAACCAAGTTAAACAAATCTATTTCAGACTTTTCTACACCTGAAATATTAATATATACTCTTTAGAGGTAGGTATAGTGTAAGTATTTTCAAAATTTATTTGGCTCCAAAATGCTGTATCTGAGGAACATCTCCTAGAATGGTTGTTACAAGACCATACTTAGGGGAGGGAGGGGTTACATGTTTCATAGGCCAATTAGTTTTGCAGCAACACACTACACCGTTGGCCACAGGAGGAAGATATAAAAGTATTGTGTACTGAAAATCTGCACAATCTAAAAGCTGAGAATTACATTTCATTCAGTGGATTTACTGAGGACTTAAGCCCAGGAGACAGCCTCTCAGATTGCTCTAGGGAAGAGATCAGGGAGGAGCCAGGATATATAGGAATTTTGCAAAAAACCAAACAAACGAAAAAGCAGGTAGTGGGAACATTAAAAGATTACTGTTGATTAAAGAAAACTAGATCTCAAGTTAACGGATTTAGTGCTTTCCTGTGTAGGGGAAGATACTGGAGCCTGGGCTTATTGACCTTGTTCCTTTGATAAGCACCTTAACTATCTAAGGCCAGTATCCTGCTTTCTCCATCCTGAATCCCCTCAGGGTACATCTTTGGGGTTAGCTGCAGAGGCTGGTGGCTTGATGGCTACAACATCCTTTGTTTACTGACATGGTAGGCAACATTCTTCATCCACAGTATAGACAAAGCAGCCCCATGGTCTGGGCCACCTGGTGAAGAGGTATAGATCCCATCACAAAAGGGTTAGAGAGCCCGAGTGACCTCCTGAAGGCTTAGTGTAGAGGGGACTCCTGCATGGGAGTCCTCTACATTCTAAGATTCTCTGTTTCTGTGAAAACCGTAATTCCTTCTAGAAAAAAAAAAAAAGTGGCAACGTATAACTATGTATATTAATTAGATAATGACTCTGCAGTCATAACAAAGAGATCCACAATACAAGGTTTAAATAAAACAGAAGTTTATTTCTTCTGTAAAAGTCCCAAGGGGAGTACTTCGGTTGCTAGGTTGGCTGGATTCTGGGAGATGCCTCAGGGTCCCAGGTTCCTTCCATCTCATTGATCTGCTCCCGTGGGGCATTAGCCTCTTCTCCATGACTGCAGCTGACTCTCTGGTAGGTGTGCTTTCCATTTAATGAACGAGAGTCCTAAGCAAGCAATTTTCTTTCAATTAGCTTAAGCTGAAGTCACTAGCATCAGATCATCCCCAAGTTTACTGATTGAGGGACAATAGAATCACAGTCATGCTAGCTGCAAAGTTGACTGGGAAATTCAGTCTCTAACTAGGCAGTTAGGTGACCAGTTAATAAGAAGGGAAGAAGAGATTTTTAGAAGAACAACTAAGATTCTGCCACACTGTAGTTGAGATAAACACTAGCTGGTAATCACTACCTGGGCATGACTCCATTTACTAATGAACGGCCAGTTTAGGCTGACCAAATCCTTCCAAGAAAACTATTGAGTTCCTGTCAGTGTGATACTCAAATACTCCAATTTACAAAGCAAGGAATTTCTCAGAACAGCTCTGATTATCTGTCCGGGCTGAGGATCAGTGTTGAAAGTCTGAGCTTTAAGGTTCAGTCAACAATTCATAGTCTATTTCCTTGCAGGCTTGTTTCTTATTGTCCTTTAGTTTCCTAAGCTAATTTTTTTTTTTTTTAATGTCTCAAGACGGGAGGAAAATTGGCAAATCTAGAATTTCAACAATTTCAGCAACCTATCACACTATGGGGACCAGCTCATGGGGTGTGGTAAAAAATAAAATAAAAATAATAGTGATAAAGTCCCTCAGATAAGAAACCAATTGTCCTTAAATATTTTTAATTTGGGGTTTTTTATAATGTTTTGACATCTTTAGAAAACCTTTCTGGCTGGGGAGAGACTGTCTACCTGGGCTAGCTAATTTGTAGAGACATGAAAAAGGACCCAGTCAGGAACATGCCCTTGTTATGCAAACTAACCCGTCCAGAGCTCTACTTCCTCTATCGGGCCCACAGGCCCCAGAATGCAATATTCCTCTGCCTTCGTCATCCCTGAGCCAAGTTCCAGGCTTCTAGGGACCACCCCGAGAGCCCAAAGCCTACAGAACTTACTCAAAGTAGGCAATCCTAAACTGTTGACCCTGCTCTGCGTTGCTTTTGCCAAGGAAACACCAATAAAGTCTCTGGGCTAAAGTTTCCCCTCCCTCTTGCCTTCTGCCTCCTGGCTACCCTGATGATTTTCCCATGTAGCCTTGCGTGGCGTGCTGTGCTCTTATGGACCTGTGAGTATAACAAACTTTATTTTTTCCTGAGCCTTTCCGCTGTCACCTTTTCTGGCCACACCTAACTGGCCATTTCACAAAAGAACACAAAACAGCAGGCTAGAGGGGTTTACACAACCCATGCAGAGCCCCCAAAACAGTCTGCTGGTCTGCCTGCCTTGCATTTCACTTCATCCCTCCCTAAGGACCGCTGTCACTTGTCCCAGGATTTTCGGTTCTGCTCCTTTCCTTAGAATTATTCCCATGCAAGGGCGACACTCCCCTTTGCAAAGCCAAGGTCACAACCAAGTCTGCAGAGTAGGTGGAGTCCATGTGGAACAATTCAGGGGATGAAATCCCCAAAATCACTTCTCTGACCACCTGCAGCAGGGATTTCACCATCTCGGAATTACTGGGGATTTGAAACTCTCTGAGGTCTTTAAGAGATCCTTCTTAAAGTGAAAATACCTCAGGAGAGGAAAATATCACAAGTTAATTATCCTTAGACCTGGTCATTGGGACCACCTGGAGAGTACCCCCCCCCCCGCCACCCCCCCGCCACCCCCGCCTACTAAATAAGAAGCTCTGGAGTAAGACCTAGACTTTTATATTTTATTTTCAACTTTCCAGATAATTCTATGCCCAGGTTTTGGAACCAGGGACTTATGCCGTCCTCAGTTAATAATTCTGAGGATTCATCGACACCTGAAAGATGTTTTCAGAAAATAGCAAATGAAGCAACTGACAAACAACTAATCTCAAAAATATACAAGCAACTCCTACAGCTCAACTCCAGAAAAATAAATGACCCAATCAAAAAATGGGCCAAAGAACTAAATAGACATTTCTCCAAAGAAGACATACAGATGGCTAACAAACACATGAAAAGATGCTCAACATCACTCATTATCAGAGAAATGCAAATCAAAACCACTATGAGGTACCATTTCACGCCAGTCAGAATGGCTGTGATCCAAAAGTCTACAAGCAATAAATGCTGGAGAGGGTGTGGAGAAAAGGGAACCCTCTTACACTGTTGATGGGAATGCAAACTAGTACAGCCACTATGGAGAACAGTGTGGAGATTCCTTAAAAAACTGGAAATAGAACTGCCTTATGATCCAGCAATCCCACTGCTGGGCATACACACTGAGGAAACCAGAAGGGAAAGAGACACATGTACCCCAATGTTCATCACAGCACTGTTTATAATAGCCAGGACATGGAAGCAACCTAGATGCCCATCAGCAGATGAATGGATAAGAAAGCTGTGGTACATATACACAATAGTGTATTACTCAGCCATTAAAAAGAATACATTTGAATCAGTTCTAATGAGGTGGATGAAACTGGAACCTATTATACAGAGTGAAGTAAGCCAGAAAGAAAAACACCAATACAGTATACTAACGCATGTATATGGAATTTAGAAAGATGGTAACAATAACCCTGTGTACGAGACAGCAAAAGAGACACTGATGTATAGATCAGTCTTGTGGACTCTGTGGCAGAGGGAGAGGGTGGGAAGATTTGGGAGAATGGCATTGAAACATGTGTAATATCATGTATGAGACGAGTCGCCAGTCCAGGTTCGATGCACGATGCTGGATGCTTGGGGCTGGTGCACTGGGATGGCCCAGAGGGAGGGTATGGGGAGGGAGGAGGGTTCAGGATGGGGAGAACGGGTATACCTGTGGCGGATTCATTTCGATGTTGGGCAAAACTAATACAATATTGTAAAGTTTAAAAATAAAATAAAAAAAAAAAAAGAAACGATAGTCTGGGAAAGGAAAGAGTGAGAATGGGAAGGCTCTGGAATTCCATGGAAAGGCTTGAGAAACTAGCATGGCTCCTTCTCAGTCTCATGTTTAGCCTTGACTCAAAATGGCTATTTGCAAAACAAGACCCCTCTTTAGCAATTTTAGATCAGACACCTTATGGAAATGTCTGATCCCACTCTATTTGTGTAGCTCCAGCTTCTCGTCGGACATGACTGAGCGACTTCATTTTCACTTTTCACTTTTCATGCAATGGAGAAGGAAATGGCAACCCACTCCAGTTCTTGCCTGGAGAATCCCAGGGACAGGGGAGCCTGGTGGGCTGCCGTCTATGGGGTCGCACAGAGTCAGACATGACTGAAGCGACTTAGCAGCAGCAGCTTCTCGGGTGGCTCAGTGGTAAGGAATCTGCCTGTAATGTAGGAGATACAGAAGACATGGGTTTCTTCCCTGAGCTAGGAAGATCCCCTGGAGAAGGAAATAACAACCCACTCCAGTGTCCTTGCAGGGAAAATTCCATGGAGAAAGGAGCCTGGCAGACTACAGTCCACGGGTTCACAAAAGAGTCAGACACGACTTAACAATTAAACCACCACAATTCTGTTTATAATTGCCAGGAAATATTAAGCAGCATTTTATTTTTATCTTTTTGTTTTCCCCTCATTTGTAAGATCAAATAGAGTAAGGGTGTTGGACTTGGAATAATCTTCCAAATACCGGGAGGAATCCTTAAAAGGTTTAAATGACTCCATCCTCACTTGCAGCCAGGTCTACAGAACTTCTAGGAAAGGCGTTGGTTCCCTTTCCTGAGACTGAAAGAGAAAGACAAGCCACAGGATCCTGCAGTTTCCTCTGTCTGTGTGTATTAGAATCTTCAGATCAGGGGCCTGTTCCTTACATCTGACTTCATCTTTTCTGCTTGATAGTCAAGTCTATTTTCTCTTGTTTTCTACCTTCTGGAGAAATGGAGAACAGCTGTTGGGGGACCTCCTGATCCCTGAAGGCTGAAGAATTCCCCCATTAACATTCTTTTTTTCAGACTAACTCTGATTTCCATAACCGTTCTTAGGGTCTCATTTCTTATTCCTTTATTTTTATAGCTCTCTTTTGGATGTAGTTTCTTATAACAAGAAATGAATCAATGCCAAATACAACCAGAGAGTTCTTTCCCGTATTTTCTGAGACGTTCTCCAATTAATATGGTCATCCCCATTTTTAAAACAACAGCTTTGCTGGCTATTGCTAATTTAGATTCAATTTGTGGTCCACATGTTCTTGGCTTATTGGGGAAAGCTGCTTGGTGTAAAGAAAATAGCTCCAGGCTAGAAATGCAGGGGCTTATGTTTTAGACCAATTTTGTCACAATTAAACTGTATATCTCCTTTTTTACTTTTTAAAATGCATTTTTTTGGCAACTGGAGAAGGCCCGTTCGCAGGCACCAAGGACCTACCACAGCCAAAAGTAAAAATAAAAACCAAAATAAAATACCTAAGTATTTGAAATCCATTCTTAACATACTTTTCTTTTTTAACTTAGTGCATTTGCTCTGTAATATAATTACTAATAAACTTGGGTTTGTGTCTCACTTCTTAAAAAATGCATTTTGATAGTTTGTGACATCTACAAAGTGAATCAGATGAACTAGCTGACCTTTAAATTCACTCCCACTATAAATCCTTATTCCTACTTCTTAAAATTTTGATTCATTTCAGATTTTTCAGTGAAGTAATCTAGGCACCCACGGCACTTTATTTGTACATTTCTTAGAGCTGTATCACTTTCTGCCTATGATATAATCTCTTTTTTAAAGACTTTTTAAAAATGTGGATCATGTTTTAAAGTCTTTATTGAATTTGTCACAATATTGTTTTATGTTTTGGCTTTTTGACCATGAGGCACGTGGGATCTTAGCTCTGGGACCAGGAATCAAGCCTGCACCCCCTTAACTGGAAGACAGGGACTGCTCCTGACTGCCACAGAAGTCCCTGTAACATAATCTTTGTGTTGTACAATGCACGCCACAGTTTTCCTGCTAGACCAAAAACTCCTTAAAGGCAGAGCCCAAGTAACTCCATGACTGGCTTGAGCACAGTACTTTACAATAAACATTTGTTGAATGAGTCTGTGTGTGAATGTTTAATGTTCCTCTGGCAAGTCAAAAGTAACAATTTGGGGACCAGGCAAATTTGTCCTCTGTGCCCCTGTAGCTTTATTTCTGGATCCCTGTCCCTCCCCTGTGGTGAGAAGCATCCACTGTTTGTACTGGCCTCTTGTGGATAGTTTACTGCATGTTCCTGCATCAATGACAGGACTGATAACTATGGATAAACAAGATCGTTTTCCCCAGGAGGGACTCTGAGACTTTTAGGACTTTCAGTCAAAGAGAACAAAGACGCCACAGTGCTGGTCAGAAAGAAAGAAAGCCTAGGTTAGGAAATCAGAGAAAAGTGTGAGTTGAAAAAGAAGTATTTGAAGTAGAAGGAGAACAGATCCCCTGAGCAACCCAAAACAAAGAGATTAAACTCTTCCCAAAGGTTGCAGGCAGAAGCATGATATTAGGGGACTTCCCTGGTGCTCCGTTGGCTAAGACTCTGCAAACCCAGTGCATCAGGCCCAGGTTCAATCCCTGGTCAGGACACTAGATCATGCATGCTGCAACTAGAGTTCACACAGCACAACTAAAATCTGGCACAGCCAAATGAAAGAAAAAAGATATTTGGACTCACGGAAATTGGGGAGAATGGTCTCAAAAGCTAGACACTTACCGGCTCTGGGAAACCATGATTTCCTCACTTGCAAATACTTTGAACTTCTATTGACTCACTGGCTGGAGACAGCCTGTATTACAGCAGACCAGAGACCAGAAGGGCATGGAGTGAGTATTGTCATGATGACAACTTAAAAAATGGAGTCAGGGGTTGGGGTGAGAGATTGGAGGGCTTCCGGGCTGAAAGTGCAACATGGCGGCCCCCAGCACTCAGGGGAACACACTGATAATGAGCTGTCTGCTGCTTCTGCCTCCATCCCAGGAGGTCAGCAATAGGCACAGCTAACTGCTGCTGACCATTCTTTATGCTCTTTTCTTGGAAGACATTGGGTAGGCCTAATAAAAGAGAGATTGCAATTTATTTTTAATCTTTCTTAAGTCTTTGACTCAGTGGAATAGAATTCAATGTGGGTGAGAGTACCAGAATTCAACAGAGACACAACAGATATTGACGTTCACACAGAGGTTGCCACCCAGTACCTTCTATAAGCCAGAGATTCAGGGGTGACCTGGCCAAACCAATAAAATTTTGTGTGTAAACCAGCGCTTTGTGACAACCTAGAGGGGTAGGATGGGGAGGGAGGTGGGAGGGAGGTTTAAGAGAGAGGGGACAAGTATATACCGATGATGATTTGTGTTGATGTATGGCAGAAACCATCACAATATTGTAAACTGATTATCCTCCAATTAAAAATAAAATTAAAAAAAATTTGTGTGTAGAGTGAAGATATGTTCTGAGCCCCAGAGTCACACTCCACTCCCCATCCCCCTTGTTTTCAGCTCATATTGAAACAATTTGATGCTGCTTCTAATGAGCTTGAGGTCAAGGACTCTAAAGAACAGTACAAGAAGCACCTTCTTATCTGAAGATGATACAATTTTATTAACACAGGCTAGAAATGGCCTTCCAAGAAAATTGTCCTTGTCATTTGGTAACTTCCAGAAAGAATGGTCACAAATGAACTGTCCTAAGATCAAAGGCATCATTTCTAGCAATCAACTCCTAGCTTCCTCCAGATGTATTAGCTAGTTACAGAGTCAATGAAGCATCTTGTTCTAAGTATGGTCTCTGGGGTTACTCTACCAGAGTTTGAAACCTGGTTCTACCTCGTAGTCATTGGATGACATTTATTTAATAGCTCTTGGCCTCAGTTTGTTCATCTGTAAATTGGGGATATAATAATAATGATTCATATCTCATAAGGTTGTTGTCAAGATTGAAGGTATTTACACATAAAATGTTTAAAACAGTGCTCAAGAAATATTGCTCAGTTGCTTCAGTTGTGTCTGACTCTGCAACCCCATGGACCGCAGCCTACCAGGCTCCTCTGTCCATGAGCTTTTCCTGGCAAGAATACTGGAGTGGGTTGCCATTTCCTTCTCCAGGGGATCTACCCAACCCAGAGATTGAACCTGAGTCTCCTGCACTACAGATGGATTCTTAATTTCTGAGCCACCAGGGAAGCCCCAAGAAATATTAACTATCTATATATGGACCACGTCCTGTCTACCAGATGATATCATCTGTTAACAAACAGTTGCTTACTTCTCGAGAAACTAAAAAAGCCCAGTGACTCAAAGCAAAGGATTCTGTAGGTTTTATTACTGTGTAGCTTTTGTTGGCAATGCTGGTTGCTGCTGTTGTGTGGTTCAGATGTTTAACAGTCTACTTGGTTATGTCTACTTTAAAATAATTCTCAAATTAGAATTATTGCAGCAGTGCTCAATGGTGTAAAACTTGGGAATCTCTCTCACCTATATGTCCGTGAGGTAGTGAACATTCAAAATAACATCCCGAGGACACTCTTGGCCCAGCCCTCCCTTGGTTCAACTCAGAGCGACAGTGGCGGTGGTTTCCAGTTAGGCATGGTCCTTGTCTGGTTCCTAAATTTTTGCAACAGTATATCAGTGCTACCTCCAGATTGACTGATTTTTCAAACGTATGGTTTTGTATTAGACTTGTAACGTTGGAGAGCTGCATACCAGATATTCATCGGAGGGTATGATTTCTAGCATATTGCTGCAAGTTATGAAGATACCAAAAGCCTTGCTGAGAAAAATAATATTCATGGAGGATTGTGTGTCTTTCCATTCTCTTAGGTCAGTGGTTTCCCAGATTTTTATATTTCACAGGCTAGTTTAAAAAAAATTTTTTTTTCATGCTGTTTACTGACATAGGTTGCTGACTTATTTTTTACCAAGTAAGGATATAACAAAAGGACAGTCTTTTTTTTTTTTTTTTTTCCTTTTAAGGACAGTATTTTACACTGAAGTCTTATGGGAAGTTAGTGTTATGGAAAATTCACTAGTGACTGCACTGTTTTTTTAATTTTCATCATGAACCCATGGAACTTTCATCACTGTCTGCCAGACTGGCACTTGAGAAGAGCTAGATAATTTATAACTTATCCCTGGATGAAACCAGATCACTAGTGACTTTACACCTGGGATGTATCATGGCAGGTACCCGAAAAGTACTTCTACTGAATTGCACTTCGATATAATCCTCTTGGCTAAGTGAAGAGTGTGATCAAAGGGGTCCTTTGAAGTGAGTCACTTCATTTAGTCCAAAGGTGTTGCAAAGACATAATTGTTCACATTATCCAGAGTTTTCTCTTGGAAGACCTACTGAAGAAATCTCACTCTGGCCTTAATGACCAAAGGACTTGGACTTATCTAAGCAACAGATTAACTCTTTATCTTTTATGTTATATGACTCCCTTTAGCCCCCTTCACACATTCTCCTAGAAGTTTTTAACTCAATTGTATAACACACCTCTGGAAGCACATAGCTTTCAGGAAATCTAATTTGCACATTTCCCTTGCTCCCGGTTCCATCTTCTACCATCATTTTCCCTTCGCCTCACTTTTTTTCAATCCCTCTGGCCTTGCTGTACTACTTATTTCTTTGAAAGCCATCTTAAATCCTTTCCAGAGCTAGTCGGGATGTACTCAAGTACATAAATTAGTGAACAGAGGCCCACCTGTGTCCTAGATAGGGCTTCATGAGGACTTCTAGCTTCCAGGGGACCACATTTAGAACTTGTCTGCACAGATTTCTCAGGGGTGATTGGACAAAAAATCTGCACATATAGCCCATTAAGATGCTGACAGCTGATACTAGCCTGATTGCTGTCCTGCTCCATATTTTAACAGGAGCTATCAAGGCCTTAGGGGCTTCCCTGGTGGCACAGTGGTAAAGAATCAGCCTGCCAATGCAAGAGATGCGGGTTTAATCCCTGGGTTGGGAAGATCCCCTGGAGGAGGAAATCTCCAAAATCCCCTAGAGAGGCAACCCCCTCCAGTATTCTTGCCTGGGAAATCTCATGGACAGAGGAGTCTGGTGGGCTACAGTCCACAGGGTTGCAAAGAGTCAGACACAAATTAGCACCTGAGTATGCCTGCAAGTATCAAGGCCTCACCTTATGTAAATGAGGTAGGAGTTTCAAGTGCTGTAGAAAAGCCAATAGAAAGATGCTTGGGGGAAAATGGCCCTTAAATTAGTCTTTGTCCAATCACAGATCTCAGTCTATTACAGGGTTATAATGACACCAGCCTTATGGCAGAAAGTGAAGAGGAATTAAAAAGCCTCTTGATGAAGGTGAAAGAGGAGAGTGAAAAAGTTGGCTTAAAACTCAACATTCAGAAAACAAAGATCATGGCATCCAGTCCCATCACTTCATGGGGAACAGATGGGGAAACAGTGGAAACAGTGTCAGACTTTATTTTTGGGGGCTCCGAAATCACTGCAGATGGTGACTGCAGCCATAAAATTAAAAGACGCTTACTCCTTGGAAGGAAAGTTATGACCAATTTGCCAACAAAGGTCCATCTAGTCAAGGCTATGGTTTTTCCTGTGGTCATGTATGGATGTGAGAGTTGGACTTTGAAGAAGGCTGAGCGCCGAAGAATTGATGCTTTTGAACTGTGGTGTTGGAGGAGATTCTTGAGAGTCCCTTGGACTGCAAGGAGATCCAACCAGTCCATTCTGAAGGAGATCAGCCCTGGGATTTCTTTGGAAGGAATGATGCTAAAACTGAAACTCCAGTACTTTGGCCACCTCATACAAAGAGTTGACTCATTGGAAAAGACTCTGATGCTGGGAGGGATTGGGGGCAGGAGGAGAAGGGGACGACAGAGGATGAGATGGCTGGATGGCATCACTGACTCGATGGACGTGAGTCTGAGTGAACTCCAGGAGTTGGTGATGGTCAGGGAGGCCTGGCGTGCTGCAATTCATGGGGTCGCAAAGAGTCGGACATGACTGAGCGACTGAACTGAACTGAACTGAAAGTCAGAGTTATGACTAACTTCTTTATTGGGATGAACTTTTTGGTCAACCCAATTTAAAAAAAAATATTTAAGTTCTATGAAAAATTAGCTTTATGGAACATAAATAGAACCAACCAACAGAGTGTATGTATATGTATATGCATATACATTTGGAGAGAGAAAGAAAGCAAGGAGCAGGGGAAGAGGGAGTCAGAGAGAGAGAGAGAAAGAGAAGGGGAGAGATTATTTTAAGGAATTGGCTCACAAGATTGTAGAGACTTGGTGAGACCAAAAGTTGCAGAACAGGCTAGCAGGCTGGAGACTCAGAGAAGAACTGATGTTGCAGTTTGAGTCCAAAGGCGAAATTTTCTCTTCCTCAGGGAAAGTCATTCTTCACTTAAGACTTTCAACTGATTAGATGAGGCTCACCCACATTGCAGGGAGCAATCTGCTTTACTCCAAGCAGATTTAAATGTTAAATGTCCACTGATTTAAATGTTAATGTCCTCCATAAAACATCTTCACAGAAATACCTAAAATACGGTTTAACCAAATATCTAGACATGTGGCCCAGCCAAGTTAACAAGTAAAATCAACTATCACATGCACCTTAGTTTAGATTCACATAGATGAAGGAAAATAGTGAGTTTTGCCTAAACTACACAAGTTACTGTGGCCATAAAGACCAGATTCTAAAAGGCTGAGCCAGTGGTGTGATGGAGCCAGCTCCTATTGGCTCTTGACTGCTGACTGTGCCAGCAATCAAGTGACGTCAAGTCAATGACATCACTCTGGTAGCATGGAATCACCCATGGGCAAGAGACTCTATAAACTGGGAGGAGAGCAGGGAGGTGGGAATCAGGGAGCCAAACAGCTGACCTGGCATCATGCCGTTGGGTGTGTCAGCTTTTTAATATGTGTTAATAAGTCTGCTATTTGGCATAATAGGCATGCTAACAAGTCCAAAAATGGGATATTTATAATTCTAACAATAAAAATAAAGTCCAAATAGTTTCAAACATCCATTGGTTTCTCTTAGTCACACTTTCAAACCGGCAGAACAAACAGTAACTTATACCGTTGGCTGATAGTGGCTCATTATGCTAACTGCTGTGCTACCTTAAGTGAATTGATCCATTTGGAGAGAGCACATTTACTATCATTCCGTTTGCTTAAAAAACAATTGTTGCATTCCTATAGGAACACAACTGGCAAAATCCAACCTATGGGGAAGTGTATAATGACCACACAATCAGTGCTTTCAACAGATCTACTGAGAGAGAAACAAAGATTAGAGCAGCACTTCCAAACTTTATATCAGAATCACCTAGAAGGCAGCTTGCAGTGTCCCACCTTCAAAGTTTCTGACTCAGTAGGTCTTGGCTACTAATGCCAGAGAAACTGCATTTCTAAGAAGATCCTAGCTGGTAGTAATGATGCTTGTCTGGGACCCACACTTTGAGAACCACTGGATTAGTGACTCAGGAGACCAATTTACAGATTACAATATATGGACCTTGCATGCATGCATGCTAGGTCACTTCAGTTATCTGACTCTTTGCAACCCTATGGACAGGCTCCTCTGTCCATGGAATTCTCCAGGCAAGAATACTGGAGTGGTTGCCACGTCCTCCTCCAGGGGATCCTCCAGACCCAGGGATCGAACCCATGTCTCTTACGTCTCCTGTATTTGGCAGGTGGGTTCTTTACTGCTAGCAATGGTATGGATCCTAAACAGGCTGTGGAAAAATTTAGATAATTGGAAAAATATGACTAGTGACTATTTGCTAACATTAATCAATTGTTCTCTTCTTTAGGCATGATAATTATATTCTGATTGTGCTTTTATTAAAAAGTACTTACATTTTAGAGATACATACTAAAGCACTAGAGTTGAACTGATATGATGTGTGGGATTTACTGCAGAACAATCTACAGAGTGGTAGTGAGTAGCAGGAACACTGCAGAAAAAACCAAGATTGGCCAGAGTGAATAACTGTTGATTATGGGTGATGGGTAATTGTTATTGCATGTTATTCTTTCTGCTTTTGTGTATTCCACTGTAAAAAGTTTTAAAAAGAAAGAAGTGCACACGAATCCTTTTCAAAGTTCCTTTCACTTCTCCAGACATGTCATCTTTATTTTTTAATTACTTTTCATTTTAAAAAGGGCTTCCCAGGTAGCTCTAGTGGTAAAGATCCCGCTTACCAAAGCAGGAGACATAAAGAAACAAGGGTTTGATCCCTGGATTGGGAAGATCCCCTGGAGGAGGGCATGGCAACCCACTCCAGAATTCTTGCCTGGAGAATCCCATGGGCAGAGGAGCCTGGTGGGCTACGGTCCATGGGGTCACAAAGAGTCGGACACAAAACAACTGAACACACACACATTATAAAAACCAAGGCAGAGATGTCATTCATAAAAAGGGCAAAACCTAGAAAAGCAAACAACCCAATCAAAAAGTGGGAAAGGGACCTGAAGAGACATTTCTCCAAAGAAGACATACAGGTGGCTAACAAGCACTTGAAAAGATGCTAAACATCACTCACTATTAAAGAAATGCAAATCAAAACTACAATGAGATACTGCCTCACATCAGTCAGAATGGCCATCATGAAGAAGTCTACAAGCAATAAATGCTGGAGAGGGTGTGAAGAAAAGGGAACACTCTTGCACTGCTGGTGGGAATGTAAACTGATACAGCCACTATGGAAGATGGTATGGAGATTCCTTAAAAAGCTGGAAACAAAACCACCATGTGACCCAGCAATCCCAGTCCTAGGCATATACCCCGAGGAAACCAAAACTGAAAAAGACACATGTACCCCACTGTTCATCGCAGCACTATTTACAATAGCTAGAACATGGAAGCAACCTAGGTGTCCATCGACAGAGGAATGGATAAAGAAACTGCGGTACATATACACAATGGAATATTACTCCACCATAAAAAGGAACACGTTTGAGTCAGTTCTAATGAGGTGGATGAACTATTATACAGAGTGAAGTAAGTCAGAAAGAGAAATATAAATACCATATACTGACACATATATATGGAATCTAAAAAGATGGCACTGATGATTTATTTTCAGGGCAGCAATGGAGAAACAGACACAGAGAATAGACCTATGGACATGTGGGAGGAGAGGCAGGAGAAGGGGAGATGTATGGAGAGAATAACACAGAAATTTACATTACCATGTGTAAAATAGATAGCCCATGGGAATTTGCTGTATGACTCAGGGAATTCAAACTGGGGCTCTGTGATGGGCTGAAGGGTGGGATGGGGAGGGAGATAGGAGGGAGGTTCAGGAGGGAGGGGACATGGGTGTACCTATGGCTGATACTTGCTGATGTATGACAGAAAACCACAAAACTCTGTAAAGCAATTATCCTTCAATTAAAAAATTAAAAAGAAAAAAAGGGCAAAACTTTCCTTAATTATTTTTTAATCAGAAAAAGCAATAAATGCAATCACATCCTGTTACAACTCAGAGTCAAGAATGATAAATGCTTACAGCACTTTCATCTGTCAGGATGCACATGCGGGCATCATCTGCCCAGTGTAGACTCTGCCCTCTCTACTCCTCACTTCTCCCCTTTTCACAGCAAACCTGCCCTGCTTACTCCATGATGACACCCAGGAGCCACACTGAGCCAGGAGGCTGCTTCCCAACAATCTGAAAAGACTGGGAGTGAGAGGGACCCAAAGATTGATGCTCCTTCCTGCTGTGACATCACAGCTGGGATCTGATCAGGTACAATACCCACAAATTTTATTGCAAATAGAAAAAAAAAAAAAGGAACAGAAAGACATGGTAAAAAGAAATTCGATTTAAATAGACCAGGGCTTTTCTTTGTATGAGTGTGTTTCCTTCTTCCCCAGAGGTAAGCACTGACCACAGCATTTTAGAACCGGAAGAAACCCTTAGAATATCTATAGTCCATACTCTTCATTTCATAAAGGAAGAAATTGATACCCAGAGAAGGCAAATGATTTGGCTAGCATGAAAAAACTAGCTATTGGCAGAACCTTTCTGGCATTTTCAAAGTTTTTTGGTTAAATGAAAGGAAAAATAGGAAGGAGAAAATGAAGGGTAAATTCCTGGAGTACCTGTATTTCAGCACTCGTCCATGGATTGAATTTTTAAAATGAAATTCTAGGTACCCATTAATGTTTTGTTCTATAATTGGAAATAGAGTTGAGAGTAGAGTCTATCAATGAACTCAGCTGAAAGCATTTGCAGGACTGCCCTGGTGGTCCAGTGGCTAAGACTCCACACTCCCAATGCAGGGGCCCTGGGTTCAATCCCTGGCTGGAGAACTAGATCCCAGATGCTATAACTAAAGATCCCCTGTGCTGCAACGAAGACCTGGTGCAGCTAAATAAATAAGTATTTTTTTAAAAAAGAAAGAAAACACTTGGTAATTTAAGAGTTAAAGAGGGAACCAGACACTCCTGGATTGCTGTTGCTCCTGGGATACAGTGCTGAAAATAACAGCACCTGTAATACTTTTCAGCCAGTAAAAACAATTGCTAAGTTTGGAGCACTCTGCACATTTTGGAGCCTCTAAATGTATATTGCCGCCTGCCACACTGTTCTCACAACTCAGCAAGGTAAATTCTACTGTCCTCACTGGGTAGATGTGGAAACAGAAGTTCAGAAAAGTTAATATGGTACCCAGGTTTAGTACTGAGAAGGGGTCTAAGCTGCCATTCCCCACTCTTGATAACAGTACTTTTCCTAAGACCACTGGGCTATACCTGCAGGTTGTATCTGACAAAGGAGCCCCAAGCTTCGAGTGTAGGTCGTGGGGGAATTGGAGATAAAAGTGTAGCCCAGGCTGAGCTTTCTAAGCCATGGAGCTGACTCTATCTGAAGGAGGAAAACCTTTTTTTTTAAAAAAAATTACTTATTTGGCTGAGCCAGGGCTTAGTTGTGGCATTCAGGCACGGTTTTTAAATCCACTGAAAGGTACTTCATGAGTGGCACAGGAACCTCTCCAATCAATTTCCATGCCTTGGGTATCCTTATGTGAGCCAATGTTCCTGTAATGCCCTTGTGTCTGAATCACTAGTTGCCTCATAGACACAGAACTGCCACTGCAAATTTGTCCAAAGAGGCTGCTATATTAATATTTCATGATGGGAAGTGATGCCTGGGCTTGGGTGGGCATAGAAATGCTCTGCTGTGGGCACAAGTAACTTTAGGGCGTGATGACGGTGTTCTCAAACTGGACTGATGTGATAGGTGCACAACTGGATACATTTGCTAAAAATGATCAAGCTGTTCATTTGCAGTGAGTGAATTACACTGATGTAAAGTTATGGAGAAAGAAATGGCTACCCTCTCCAGTATTCTTGCCTGGAGAATCCCATGGACAGAGGAGTCTGGCAGGCTACAATTCATGAGGTCAAAAAGAGTCAGACAGGACTGAGACACTAACACACACAAAGTTACATAAAGTATACCTTAATAGGCTGACTTTCTTTAATGTGATGACCAGATCGACAATTCCTTAAGTTGGAGTCACTCTAAACAGTCACTCTGCAAAGATAGAACATGTCCAGGAATGAATAAAGTCATGATGCAATCAGATGATTATAAGAGATCTAGAGACTTCCAGATCAGGGCCGCCTCCCGGGGCTGGGGAAACCTATGGAGCCACACAAAGCCCCGCTGCTCAGAAGGGCCCACCCTCTGTTTTATTCTGTGATTGCCATCCGTCTTGAACTTCTTAATTATTTCATCTTTTAACTTCTGTTTTGTAAGCGAAGGGCACAGGATATCGGAGCAGAGGGGGGACGTGCAGTATGTGTGTCCAGAGTCCCCTGCCGCCCCCTTCACACACAGCAAAAAGATCCTGATGTCCCGTAAGCACAGAGTTCTGGTGACCCACGACGCATGGGGGTTCTGCAAGGCTCAGAAGGACCAGGAGGTAAGCGAGTTCCTTCTACAACTAAGTAGGTGAGGGGAGGGGAATGACAGCCCCAGAGATACCACCCTTTTTTATTAGAAATGGAACTCGCTTCCAACACAGAAAGATGGCAAAGGAGTTCTGAGTAGGAGCAACCAAGAAAACCTATCCCATCCCCTCAGACTTGCGTAACTTCCGTGTATCGGCTCACTACTTCCGCTGAAGATGACGACATAGAAGAAAGGGAAAGACAGGACCCTCCCTGGGTCCCTTTCCTTTGCATCCTTTCTTACTCATCAGTAAAGTGAAGATAGAAGGTGTTAATCGGAGGTACTCATATCAAGAAGTGAAATGAAAACAGCTGAGTTTGGTTTGTGCACTGTACCCACCATTCTAAGAATGAAAGACATACGCATGTGACCCCTATGTTCTAATTGCAAATTGTGATTCCACAGAAGTTAAACGCTGTCACA
This sequence comes from Bos taurus, assembly GCF_002263795.3. Classification (NCBI taxonomy): domain Eukaryota; kingdom Metazoa; phylum Chordata; class Mammalia; order Artiodactyla; family Bovidae; genus Bos; species Bos taurus. The sequence goes on from NC_037339.1 coordinate 18,586,940, forward strand.
TTTGTATTTAAAAATTGCATAATGTAAAGACGAATGATAAAATCCACATTAATAATTTAAAATTCTGATTTCACTTAGAATGACATTAAATAGCAAATTTAAAAGCAAATTTTAAACCTCTGGGACTTTCGTGGTGGTCCAGTGGTTCACACTCCTCCACCCTTCCTCTACAAGGGGCACAGGTTCAACTCCTAGTCAGAGAACTAAGATCCCATAAGCCATGCAGTACAATAACAACAACAAGCATGATACAACAACAACAACAAAAAACCACCATGACAACTTGAGAACATTTGGAAGAAAGGAAATGTGCCATGTTATATACCTTTCATTGCTCCTGCCATTTGAACAAGGGGTCCTGCATTTTCGTTTTACACTGGGCCTCATTGTGAAGCCAGCCCTATTAAAGACAATTGTTCAACCTCCCATTTCACGTCTGACAAAACTGAGGCTGGAAGACACTGTGCCCAAGATCACTTAGAAACAGATCAGATTCTACAGCTCAGGTCCAACTCTGGGCCAGTGCTCTTCCTGTCATTCTTGAGGCTGGAAAAAAAAAAATCCCCAAACAACCAAATTAGCTTAAAACTAGGGATTCCTACATGCTGTACTCTGTCACTTCAATTGTGTCTGACTCTGTGACCTCTGCGACCCCATGGACTCCTCTGTGCCACCAGGGGCTCCCACCAGGCTCCTCTGTCCATGGGATTCTCCAGGCAAGAATACTGCAGTGGGTTGCCATTTCCTTCTCCAGGGGCTCTTTCTGACCCAGGGATTGAATTCAACCAAGTTAGACACATTTGCTTCAGATGGTTCTCAAAGGGTTTTCAGATGGCATTGTGGCATTTTGTTTAGAGCAAGTAAGCATATTTCTAAGCCTCGAATTTCCCCTCACTAGAGAACTTAAATAGTATATAAGTACAGCATTGAGAGTGATCGTGGGAAACCATTAAGGCTAAATATCCAGTTGTAAAGCCAGTTGGTTTCCAGTTAGGTTTGGAAGACAAAAATACGTACGCTGTATTTAAATGTGGACAGGGGAGAGCCTCAGCCCTGTTTCCTTGAGTATTATATGGTCGCTGCCCATAGTGGACACTGGGGTCAGATGACCACACTGAACAACAAGGGACAGAAGATTTACTCCTCCTCTGATGTGAGCGATAGTCTTGGTAGTCAGAGACAGAGATGTAAATATAACCTGCCCTCTACTTTTTGAATTCACAAGCAGAAATTATCAGAATCAAACTCTTTACCACCTTCAGAGAAATCTGCAGATTTCTTGTGTATTTAGAATCATAAGATATGATTTACAAAAATTACCAGAACAGAAACCTAGATAAATCTAGTCTGAGTTTTAAAGATTCTTCCTGGTTAAATGTGTTGCTGATTAAACCCCCCCGTAGCCCGACATGCTGCGAGTCCCATCCCGTATGCTGTATTCATTCCCCACACTCCAGTTTCCCTTCCTCTTCTCCCTGTACCTCATGTGGTGTCACAGACTATCAGCTCCTACAAAGTGGCCAGTAAAGACTAAATTACAGTCAGGGACTGGGAGAGCGGAGTGGCAATCCTGAAAACTTTCACTGAGCACTTACTGTTTGCTGAGCACTGCACCAAGAGCTCTATGTTCATTATCTCAAGGAATCCTCACAACAGCTCTATAAGGTGAGTGTGTGTTCAGTTGTGTCCGACTCTTTGCCACCCCAGGGACTGTAACCCACCAGGCTCCTCTGTCCATGGGATTTTTCAGACAAGAATACTGGAGTGGGTTGACATTTCCTACTCCAGGGCATCTTCCTGACCCAGAAATCGAACCTGAGTCTCCTATGTCTCCTGCATTGGCAGGCAGATTCCTTACCACTGTGCCCCTGGGAAGCCCCACAACAGTTCCATAAGGTAGGAAAGATGAGGAATCAAAGTCACAGACATAAGTAACATAAAGAGGCCCCCCAGGTCACACCAAATCTGGAATTCAACCAGATATTGGTTATCTAACAGTCAGGTTAACACACCATTGACTGGGGGATTTTTGCAGAAACCAATGCCTGTGGCGTTAATGTCTCCAGTCAATAATGTGTTATGATATTCAGATGTCTGTGCATTTATTTTTCCTTTTACCTCCACCTTATATCTTTTTACTCATTTCCCCTGCTCATCATTGTAGCATCCTAACAGTGAGACCTGGGGAATTCCTCTTTCAGTATCCTATCATTTTGCCTTTTCATACTGTTCATGGGGTTCTCAAGGCAAGAATACTGAAGTGGTTTGCCATTCCCTTCTCCAGTGGACCACATTCTGTCAGACCTCTCCACCATGACCTGGCCATCTTGGGTGGCCCCACACGGCATGGCTTAGTTTCATTGAGTTAGACAAGGCTGTGGTCTGTGTGATCAGATTGGCTAGTTTTCTGTGATTATGGTTTCAGTGTGTCTGCCCTCTGATGCCCTCTCTCAACACCTACTGTTTTACTTGGGTATTCTTGCCTAGAGAACCCCATGAACAGTATAAAAAGGCAAAATGATAGGATACTGAAAGAGGGAACTCCCCAGGTCGGTAGGTGCCCAATATGCTACAGGAGATCAGTGAAGAAATAGCTCCAGAAAGAATGAAGAGAGGGAGCCAAAGCAAAAACAATACCCAGTTGTGGATATGACTGGTGATAGACTCAAGATCTGATGCTGTAAAGAGCAATATTGCATAGGAACCTGGAATGTTAGGTCCATGAATCAAGGCAAATTGGAAGTGGTCAAACAGGAGATGGCAAGAGTGAATGTCGACATTCTAGGAATCAGGGAACTGAAATGGACGGGAATGGGTGAATTTAACTCAGATGACCATTATATCTACTACTGTGGGCAGGAATCCCTTACAAGAAATGGAGTAGCCATCATGGTCAACAAAAGAGTCAGAAATGCAGTTCTTGGATGCAATCTCAAAAACAACAGAATGATCTCTGTTCATTTCCAAGGCAAAACATTCAATATCACAGTAATCCAAGTCTATGCCCCAACCAGTTACGCTGAAGAAGCTGAAGTTGAATGGTTCTATGAAGACCTACAAGATCTTTTAGAACTAACACCCCAAAAAGATGTCCTTTTCATTATAGGGGACTGGAAGGCAAAAGTAGGAAGTCAAAAAACATCTGCAGTAACAGGTAAATTTGGCCTTGGAGTACAGAATGAAGCAGGGCAAAGGCTAATAGAGTTTTGCCAAGAGAATGCACTGGTCATAGCAAACACCCTCTTCCAACAACACAAGAGAAGACTGTACACATGGACATCACCAGATGGTCAACACCGAAATCAGATTGATTATATTCTTTGCAGCCAAAGATGGAGAAGCTCTATACAGTCAGCAAAAACAAGACTGGGAGCTGACTGTGGCTCAGATCATGAACTCCTTATTGCCAAATTCAGACTTAAATTGAAGAAAGTAGGGAAAACCACTAGACCATTCAGGTATGACCTAAATCAAATCCCTTATGATTATACAGTGGAACGGAGAAATAGATTAAAGGGACTAGATCTGATAGACAGAGTGCCTGATGATCTATGGATGGAGGTTTGTGACATTGAAGCAACAGTTAGAACTGGACATGGAACAACAGACTGGTTCCAAATAGGAAAAGGAGTACATCAAGGTTGTATATTGTCACCCTGCTTATTTAACTTATATGCAGAGTACATCATGAGAAACGCTGGACTGGAAGAAGCACAAGCTGGAATCAAGATTGCAGGGAGAAATATCAATAACCTCAGCTATGCAGATGACACCACCCTTATGGCAGAAAGTGAAGAGGAACTAAAAAGCCTCTTGATGAAAGTGAAAGTAGAGAGTGAAAAAGTTGGCTTAAAGCTCAACATTCAGAAAATGAAGATCTTGGCATCGGGTCCCATCACTTCATGGGAAATAGATGGGGAAACAGTGGAAACAGTGTCAGACTTTATTTTTTGGGGCTCCAAAATCACTGCAGATGGTGATTGCAGCCATGAAATTAAAAGACGCTTACTCCTTGGAAGGAAAGTTATGACCAACCTAGATAGCATATTCAAAAGCAGAGACATTACTTTGCCAACAAAGGTCCATCTAGTCAAGGCTATGGTTTTTCCAGTGGTCATGTATGGATGTGAGAGTTGGACTGTGAAGAAGGCTGAGCACCAAAGAATTGATGCTTTTGAACTGTGGTGTTGGAGAAGACTCTTGAGAGTCCCTTGGACTGCAAGGAGATCCAACCAGTCCATTCTGAAGGAGATCAGCCCTGGGATTTCTTTGGAGGGAATGATGCTGAAGTTGAAACTCCAGTACTTTGGCCACCTCATGCGAAAAGCTGACTCATTGGAAAAGACTCTGGTGCTTGGAGGGATTGGGGGCAGGAGGAGAAGGGGACGACAGAGGATGAGATGGCTGGATGGCATCACTGACTCGATGGACATGAGTCTGAGTGAACTCCAGGAGTTTGTGATGGACAGGGAGGCCTGGCGTGCTGTGATTCATGGGGTCGCAAAGAGTCGGACATGACTGAGCGACTGATCTGAGCTGAACAGGAGACAGGGATCAAGACCATCCCCATGAAAAAGAAATGCAAAAAAGCAAAATGGTTGTCTGAGGAGGCCTTACAAATAGCTGCAAAAAGAAGAGAAGCAAAAAGTAAAGGAGAAAATGAAAGATATTCCCATTTTGGGAAGATATTTTGGAACTCGAATGCAGAGTTCCAAAGAATAGCAAGGAGAGAGAAGGAAGCCTTCCTCAGCGATCAATGCAAAGAAATAGAGGAAAACAACTGAATGGGAAAGACTAGAGATCTCTTCAAGAAAATTAGAGATACCAAGGGAACATTTCATGCAAAGATGGGCTCGATAAAGGACAGAAATGGTATGGACCTAACAGAAGCAGAAGATATTAAGAAGAGATGGCCAGAATACACAGAAGAACTGTACAAAAAAGATCTTCACGACCCAGATAATCACGATGGTGTGATCACTCACCTAGAGCCAGACACCCTGGAATGTGAAGTCAAGTGGGCCTTAGAAAGCATCACTACGAATGAAGCTAGTGGAGGTGATGGAATTCCAGTTGAGCTCTTTCAAATCCTGAAAGATGATGCTGTGAAAGTGCTGCACTCAATATGCCAGCAAATTTGGAAAACTCAGCAGTGGCCACAGGACTGGAAAAGGTCAGTTTTCATTCCAATCCCAAAGAAAGGCAATGCCAAAGAATGCTCAAACTACTGCACAGTTACACTCATCTCAATCTCACATGCTAGTAGGGAGAAGGCAATGGCAACCCACTCCAGTACTCTTGCTTGGAAAATCCCATGGATGGAGGAGCCTGGTAGGCTGCAGTCCATGGGGTCGCTAGGAGTTGGACACGACTGAGTGACTTCACTTTCACTTTTCACTTTCACGCATTGGAGAAGGTAATGGCAACCCACTCCAGTGTTCTTGCCTGGAGAATCCCAGGGACAGGGGAGCCTGGTGGGCTGCTGTCTATGGGGTCGCACAGAGTCGAACACGACTGAAGCAACTTAGCAGTAGCAGCAGCAGCACACGCTAGTAAAGTAATGCTCAAAATTCTCCAAGCCAGACTTCAGCAATACGTGAACCGTGAACTTCCAGATGTTCAAGCTGGATTTAGATAAGGCAGAGGAACCAGAGGTCAAATTGCCAACATCTGCTGGATCATGGAAAAAGCAAGAGAGTTCCAAAAAAACCATCTATTTCTGCTTTATTGACTATGCCAAAGCCTTTGACTGTGTGGATCACAATAAACTGTGGAAAATTCTGAAAGAGACAGAAATACCAGACCACCTGACCTGCCTCTTGAGAAACCCATATGCAGGTCAGGAAGCAACAGTTAGAACTGGACATGGAACAACAGACTGGTTCCAAATAGGAAAAGGAGTATGTCAAGGCTGTATATTGTCACTCTGCTTATTTAACTTTATGCAGAGTACATCATAAGAAACACTGGGCTGGAAGAAGCACAAGCTGGAATCAAGATTGCAGGGAGAAATATCAATAACCTCAGCTATGCAGATGACACCACCCTTATGGCAGAAAGTGAAGAGGAACTAAAAAGCCTCTTGATGAAAGTGAAAGAGGAGAGTGAAAAAGTTGGGTTAAAGCTCAACATTCAGAAAATGAAGATCTTGGCATCTAGTCCCATCACTTCATGGGAAATAGATGGGGAAACAGTGTCAGACTGTATTTTTTTGGGCTCCACAATCACTGCAGATGGTGATTGCAGCCAGCAAATTAAAAGACAGTTACTCCTTGGAAGGAAAGTTATGACCAACCTAGATAGCATATTAAAAAGCAGAGATGTTACTTTGCTAACAAAGGTCCGTCTAGTCAAGGCTATGGTTTTTCCAGTGGTCATGTATGGATGTGAGAGTTGGACTGTGAAGAAAGCTGAGCGCTGAAGAATTGGTGCTTTTAAACTGTGGTGTTGGAGAAGACTCTTGAGAGTCCCTTGGACTGCAAGGAGATCCAACCAGTCCATCCTAAAGGAGACCAGTCCTGGGTGTTCATTGGAAGGACTGAGGCTGAGGCTGAAACACCAATGCTTTGACCACCTCATGCGAAGAGCTGAGTAATTGGAAAAGACCCTGATGCTTGGAGGGATTGGGGGCAGGAGGAGAAGGGGACGACAGAGGATGAGATGGCTGGATGGCATCACTGACTTGATGCACATGAGTTTGGGTGAACTCCGGGAGTTGGTGATGGAGAGGGAGGCCTGGCATGCTGCAGTTCTTGGGGTCGCAAAGAGTCGGAAACGACTGCGTGACTGAACTGAACTGAACAGTGAGACATTGTTTACCCAGGTGGTTGAATGTGAACAGTGAGGTACCAAAACCACTTCATCCAAAGCCATCATAGGCAGAGTCTTTGGGGGAGTTAGAAAAAGGCACCTTCCCCCTGAGCTGACATAGGCTAGATTCACTCTAACTCTCTGCTACCACCTTTAGTCAAGGCAAAACCTCTGCAGTATGCACAGAGACCCTGAGCTTAGCCCAGTCGTTTCGAATAAAGGTCATTTGAATGTCCAGTCATTTTGAATGACAGTGATATGATTACACTTCATGTAATTACACACCAACTGTCTTATGTTCCAGGGAGAACAAGCCTAAACTTGAAAGCAAATATAAGGTTATTCAAATTAGTCGGTTTCTTTCTGCAGTCCTTTCTCTGAGCTCCAACTCCTAGGAGATTGTCTGAGTAAAGACTAGAGAGTTGGGTGCTGTTGAATAGACTCATTAAACCCAATAACACTTAATCGCAGACATGCAGGGGAAAGCTCTATGTGTCTTGTACATTAAAGATCCCGAGAGAGCAGAACGCAACCATTAGGGAAATAAACCCAATCAATAACAGTTCGCCTGCACACAATCCAAGTCAGTGTGTAACGGTAAGAACCAGGTCTGCTTTCAAAACAATGACCTGCTTCTGACCCTAATGATACTTTCCTCCCATCCAACCAAGAGCTATACAGCATTCAAATTTCTGAATCTCCATGAAGCCATTAATGTAGGAAACAAAACCAAAAAAAAAAAAAAAAAAACTGAATCATTTCCTTTATTGTAGGAGAAGACTTCATTACTGGGGAAGTCTGGAAGTCTCCAGAATTTACAGCATGGAATCAAATCTTTCTTCTCACTGATAGGAGAAAGGGAGAGAGAGAGAAGGGAGGGAGAGAGGGAAAAAGAAGGAATCAGTCTTTGGGGATGGCTCAAAATTTTTCTGGTAGTCATGTATGAATGTGAGAGTTGGACCACGAAGAAGGCTGAGCACCAAAGAATTTATGCTTTTGAACTGTGGTGCTGGAGAAGACTCTTGAGAGTCCCTTGGACTGCAAGGAGATCCAACCAGTCAATCCTAAAGGAAATCAGTCCTGAATATTCATTGGAAGGACTGATGCTGATGCTGAAGCGCCAATACTTTGGCCACCTGATGCGAAGAGTAGATTCATTGGAAAAGACCCTGATGCTGGGAAAGATTGAGGGCAGCAAGAGAAAGGGGTGACAGAGGATGAGATGGTTGATGGCATTATCAACTCAATGGACATGTGTTTGAGCAAACTCCAGGAGATAGTGAAGGACAGGGAAGTCTGGCATGCTGCAGTCCATAGCATTTCGAGGAGTCAGACACAACTGAGCGACTGAACAACAACAACAACAACAAAATTCTAACATTTCCAAAAAAATTTTCTAACATTTCCAAGTGTGTACAATACACACTCTCGTTGCAAGGGCAGATGGTCAAGAATCGTATGTTAAATTATATTCCAGTCTTGATGTTTCAAGGAAGATTAGGTTAAACTGTCTTTTCACACTATCAAAATCTGAGTGTAAAACCAATGCTTCAAATCCACCGTGGACTTTAGGAAGATTCCTACGAGAATTATCCATTATGAAACCAGCCCTGTGATGCTGAGTTCTAGGGACTGGCCTAATAACAACAGCTGCCACTTTGGATGACATAGACTTGAACTGTGTGAGTCTGAAATCAGAAAAGATCCCCGTGAACCATCACAGTCTTGCTACTCTTCAATAACTGGATAATAGAGCTACAATTTAGTTTGAAGTGTGTGTGGGGAGAATTTCCAGTGGGAATCCAAGCCCCAGAGAATGCAAAGTCCACCCTGCTACCAACAGGAAGTACATTGGTGGAAGCAGATCCTCTGAAGTAGCAAGTTTCTTTCAGGAGATACTGTGCTAAGATTAAAGGGAAAAAAAAAAAAAATAAAGTTTGTAAGAAAAGGAAGCAAATGTCAAACAGGTAGCAGATTTATTTTCAGAATTATGTAAAGCACAGAAATGAAAGGACTTCCACTGTGCAGCGTTGTCATGGTTACCTGATCTCTTATCAAAAAGCAGAATCAGACAGAGAAGGGAAACCTAGAAGAGGCAGTAACCAGAGAGGCCTGCCTCCACCCACCCCCAACAAGTGCTTTTCATCCATTTGAGGTTGTTTATGAGGGTATAAAATAGAGGATGACATTTGCTGCTCCAGATAATTTTTAAAGGATCTTGTTTGGCAACGCAGAATAAGGACTTCATCCTGCTAAGCTTTCTAAAACATGAAAACATGATGGTTAAAACATCACTGTTTGCAGGGATCTCTAAATGAACAGGGGGGAGAACATCTACTTTAAAATCTCCTCTCTGTTCACTAAACAACAACAAAAATAATCTTTTCCCAAACTGCAAACATAGACTATAGCCTGAATTGTTTTCTTAAGAGAGCTGCATGTTTCACCTCCAAAATATTTTAGAGGATTTTATTTGGAGGCTACTAGTTTTAAAAAGGAACTGGCATGTTGTTTCTAGAGATTAAAAAGAAAGCCTCCTTGGTTTCTGCTTTATAGTTAGCATAGGGTGCTAACAGCATAAATAGCCGAGAATGGAGGAACTATTTACCACCTCTCTTCTTCTCCACCAGCTCTACCTGCCCCTACAAATGGCTCACCATCATAAACCTTTATCCTAGAGAAGCAGAGACTTCAGATTGCTTTCCAAATCACAATCCAGGCCTCAACCACCTAACAACAGCTTGCAAAGTGCCCTTACCTCCCATGACAGGTAGTTGGAATCTGCATAAGGTCCCTAGCATGAAAAGACTGGGCTGGGGAGTCGCAAGGGCAATTTGACCCATGTTAATTTCACCTACTTGGAGACGGGGAGGGAGCAGTGGGGAGCAGTAAAAGTCACTGTTTCTTTAACACTTTGGTCTTTGAATTACTCCCACTTCTCATTTCCCCCAGTAGAAAAGCACTAAGCCCAGCCAGGTAAACCTTGCAAAGAGGACAGCTAACACTTGGACTCGCAGTAACTTGGACTCCTCCGAGAAGACAATGAGAATCAACATTCACTGAGATCCTACTATGGGCTAGATGTGGTCCTAAGTGCTTTGTATGTGATGGTAAGTGATACAGGCAGCATTCCTGAGAAATAAGCAGTGTTCTCATTTCAATATGAGGACACTCCAGCTCAGAGAAAAAAGTAACCTGCTCTAAGTCACAAAGAATTTACTTGTCAATCACTTGTTGCACCATCCAGCACGGGCGAGAACAGAGCACTAAGTGGTCTCACCCAGCTTAGTTCTCCTCCCCATGAAGTGTTTTGGAAATCTGTAGAATTTATCTTCCAGTTTAGCCATGTACATGTTGACATACATATCAGGTTATATTCTTTACATTTCTCTTTCATATGACAGGTGGTATTTCACATTTATTTTTTATCTGTATAGTTAGATTGCATTACCTGTGAATTTCATTTCAGAATAGGAAAGGGATATCTCAAAATGCGTGGTTCTTTAAGGAAGGCTCTGCGTCTAAGGAACCCAAGAACCACTGGACTAACTAGTTACTCCCAAGTTCATGGAGAGTTGATTCTAAATTTCCTTTAAAAGTTGGGACATGGAAGCATTTTTCAAGTCTCAACTGAGAGTCTTTGTTACTGACATACAAGTGCAAAGTTTCTTAAAATAAACTAAACTTATTTCTAAACAGTTAGAGACAGGGGAGAGGAAAGTAAAATCCAAATTCATTTGAAAGGATAAGTTTCCTTTTCACTGGAAAGTCCATTTCTGTGATATATTGTCCTTCACATCTCAAATGCTCATTTAGGGTCAGAAATCAAGCCTAGAGCCCTGCCCTGTAGGGGTGACAGGATAGACTGCTTAGAGGGCAATAGCTACAGAGTGGGTGCTATACACAAAGCTGGAAATAGGATTCATTTAGCCCTGGGAAAACGAGACAAGAGGTAGCTTCTCATTTTGTTGTTGTCTCTAAGTCTCATGTGGCCAGAGCCATGAAAAGGGGATTCCCTATTTCACTTGTCTGTAGAATCCTAACATATTCACTGGGGCATTTCTCCAGGGAAACCTGGACTTTGGGCTAACTTTAAAGTATTAATAGTAAGCATGTCCAACTAATTTACCTGTTTGGTTTTCTGTCTGATGCAGACAGAAACTGCCCTCCCTCCAGCTCTTAGAAAGAAGAGTAAAGAGAACACTGGGAATAATAAATTCTCCTCCATTCTTCTTTTGTTATTTTGGGATCAATGCCTTTCAACAAGTCCCTCATTCAACACGTATACAATATAAGAAGAAACCACGGGATTTCTCTAGAACCAAACTGACTTTTCCAAGTTTATTTCTTTTGATAAGAAACCATGTTTTAATGGAGGGAGGGTGCTTAGTGCTAGGAAGCTGAAGTTTCAAATTTTATTCGGGCTGTATTTGTACAAGAAACAATATTGTTTTTCCTTTATAGAATACTGAAAGATTAAATTTCACATTTCAAATCCTGCAGAGGACCCAAGGTCCAAATCCAACATTGTGTGTGTTTGACCTCATATCATCTTGAGATTAATAATACAGCTTACATATGAGTATGAAGTGACCAAAACCAGTAACACAGAGCCATCCACCGCCAGTGGGAACAACTGTGGGGCTTACAGCTACATGGTATAGAATGAACTCTAGTATCTTGACCACATCCAACTAGGAAAGAATATTAGAAATAAAACACGAGCCACAGTAAGGAAAGCAAATGAGGTTAATCTTTAATATGCCTCCATTTTATACAATTAGAGGCTTAAGACTATTGTTCTGTGTCCTATTACAGAATAGAATCTCAGTATTTAAAACTGAAATATACAACCTTTATAACCCTTTATACTTAGGAGTTTTAAAAATAAACTTCTCATTTTCCACAAAAGAGGCAGCGCGGAGTAATAAATTATGGGTTGTGTGAAAACTCTAATCTGGTATGTTTTTAAGGAACTTGGCTATGATGGTCACATTTTACTGTCAATAGAACAATCTTCTTAGATCTACCATGCAGGCTTTGCATAGCAAATAGCAATCACAGGGTATTCCTGTGATATTACTGGAATTCAAAGAAAGGATGTGTAGCCCGAGTTGTCTAATTGATCTTTTTGAGGGTACCTCTTCCAAGAATTTTCTTCTCTGAAATGGAGACACCTAAAGGTCAAAATCTATTTGGCATCAAAACTACTAGAGTGGACCCCAAACCAAGTTCATTTAAAAGTCCTTTAATATAGGTCCTTATGGTGCATCAACAAAAGACAATGAGAACTTGTTGCATCATTTCCGTTCTTTCCAACCTCAACGAAGGTGCCTGCATGTCTCTTGCTTTATTTTACCACCATGGCTTCTCACAGTCATCTCACCCCTATTTGCTACTCCTTTGCTGTTGTTTAGTTTATAAGTTGTATCTGACTCTTTTGTGATCTCATGGACTGTACCCACCAGGTTCTTCTGTCCATGGGATTTCTCAGGCAACAGTACTGGATTGGATTGCCATTTCCTTCTCCAGGGGATCTTCTGGACCGAGGAATCGAATCTGTGTCTCCTGAATTGGCAGGTAGATTCTTTACCACTGTGCCACCAGTGAAGTGAGTGAAGCCACTCAGTCGTGTCTGACTCTTTGGGACCCCATGGACTGTAGCCCACCAAGCTCCTCTGTCCGTGGAATTTTTCAGGCAAGAATACTGGAGTGGGTTGCCATTTCCTTCTCCAGGGGATCTAACTGAGCCACCAGGGAAGCCCATTTGTTACTATGCTCAAACAAACAGAAGCATGAAAAGGTCAAAGTGATCTATCTTTGGTAGCAATACAAGTCATTCACAGCAGAAACCTGCTAAATACTCGGTAATCTACTGATGAAGCAAGGGTTAAAATCCCTTGAACTTTATGAATTCACCTCACCCACAGAAGACCATGCTTATCTTTGGTTTCCCGAAAATACTCCCTCTTTATTTTCTAGTTGCAAAAAGTATGCAGTCTCAAGAATATGAGGGATGAGTGCAAAGTAATAAAACCAATATCATACGTGGCTTATATATGCTTAGCTCTTATAGAGGGTTCGTGGTTATACTTAGATAAAACTTAGAACAAAATTAATCTGATGAAGAAAATCAAGCACAGACAAGCTTCCTCAGTTTCCTGCTTACTCCTTTAGGCATGCAGTCTTCTTCATGGTCGTCTCTCCTTCCATCTTTGCTGTCCCCTACCCCTACAGTTGTCCTTGAGCAGTTATGTAATTGCTCACTTCCCTTACGGTTCAGTGTTAAAGACCTGAGGTCAAAGAAAATCTGTGATTTGGGGCTTGTGATTGTTTGTGGGGATTATCGGCAGGATTTTCATGTTGAAGGGGAAGAAAGGGACACTCAGAGAAGAAAAAGAGTTTAGCAACGTTAGCTCTGATTCCTCAGTATATGATGAGTCTTGGGTCCAAAGCTGGAAAGGATACAATGGGACCAGTGCTTAGAATGTCTAGAGTTCAGACTCACAACTGGGCAAGCCAACACTCTACTACTAATAATAATGGTAATAAAAAGAAGACTTGTTTTATGCTTCAGGATGACAGGTCTTAAGAATAAAGCTGGTTTATCTCAGGTGTAAAACAATGTCAAGGTCAAGAAGGCTTCTGTGGTTTGTGAGTAAATCTCCACCAATCTTCTTAATAGCACATGCAATTCCTTTAACAGAGGGACAAAGTTTTTGTCCCACGACAATTAGAGATAAAAGCCTTAAAAAAATAGAAATGCATAGGAAAGGTGACATACTGGTATTGATCTGCTTCAGTCAACGTGCAAATGATGGTATCAGGAGTTTTCTTGGTTCCCTACTCTGCCCTGTCTCTTTAGATAAAAATGTAGTGGTTTTTTTTACATCTGTCTTTCCACGTGCTCCCTTCTGAGCCTTCATCTATTAATAATCCCTCTGTCCTCCAGTGGGATCGCTCTCATTCATTCAATATCCTAAGTGCCAAGCAAGGGCCTAGGTGCTGGATCAATCACAGGGGATAAAATAGAAGTCCTTTCCCCGAGGAAAAGACAAAGCAAAGGATAGAAAGTCATGTATCCAGGAAAGAATGCTGCAACTTTGAATAGAGGGGTCGGTGTCACCCTAAGAAGGTGATGCTTAAAACCCTGAAGGAGGCAAGGGAGTGAACATTTCAGGCAGAAGTAAGTACAAAGACCTTGGAGTCAGACAAATGTGCGCTCAAGGTATGTGAAGGAGCCAATGAAAGGAAATCATGGCAAAGCTGGCTTTTCTTCAGAGTGATCCGGGAAGCCATGGGAGGTTTTGCCAGAGAAGTAATGTGATCTGAATTGCACTTTTATTTTTTTAATGTATTTATGTATTTATTGGCTGTCTTGGGTCTTAGTTGCAGCACATGGGCTCTTCGTTGTGGTTCGGGCTCCAGAACTCAGGCTCAGTCGTTGCAACATGTGGCCTTAATTGCATGTGGGATCTTAGTTCCCTGTCCAGGGACTGAACCCATGTCCCCTGCATTGGAAGGTGGATTCTTAACCACTGGACCATGAGGGAAGTCCCTGAATTACACTTTAATAGGAACATCCTGGCTGCTGTGCTGAGACTAGATTGAAAAACACAAGGGTAGAGGGAGGGAGCCCAGCTAGGAGGCTGATGTAGCAGATCCAGGTGAAAGATATGGTGCTCTGGAAAGTCCCTAGTCACTAGGGTGTTAGCAGTGGAGGTGGCAGGAAGTGATCAGATGCTGGATATATTTTGAATGGACACCAACAGTACTTACTAATTAATAGACACAGGGCATGAGAATAAGTCGTGTCCAACTCTTTGTGACCCCATGGACTGTAGCCTACCAGGATCCTCTGTCCATGGGAGTTTCCAGGCAAGAGTACTGGAGTGGGTTGCCATTGCCTTCTCCAATGAGAATAAGAGAAGAGTCAAAGATAACTCTGAAGCTTTGAGCTTTGACAGTTGCAAGAATGGAGTTGTTATCTGCTGGGATGAGGAAGGTCTTGGAAGGATCAGGTATGGGGTAGACTTTCAGGAGCTCAGTTTTGAATGCTCATTAGACATCCAAGTGGAGAAGTTGATCATCAAGTTGGAACCCTGGGGAGAAGTCCAGACTAGTATTTAAATCAGGAGATTAGGGTGAAATCACCATAGAAGTGAGTATAGACCAAAAAAGACAAGACTGGAGGTCAAGTGAACAGAGTGTGTCAGGATAAGAGTGATCACACCTCTCAAATGCCGCAAATACATCAGCAGGAAATGAGGATTTTCATTGACTGCTGAATTTAGCCACCTGATGTCTTTGATAACCTTGATGGGGAACTTTCAATAGAAAGGTGGGCACACCTCCCGACCCCACTAGCACTTACTAGAGTTAATGCAGGAGAGAATGAGAGATGAGGAGTTAGAGACAATAAATACAATAAACCTCTTTCAAGGTGCTGTGTTGAGAAGGAAAAGAGAAACCAGGCAATGGCTTGAAAGGGGAACATGAATTCAAAAGATTTTGTTTTTAAGGTGAAAGAAATCTTAGTGGGTTTGTATGTGGCTGGGAAAGATCCAGGAAAAGTGAAAAAAACTTGTGAAAAAATGAAGAGTGGAAGTGTTAGTTGTTCAGTCATGTATGACTCTTTGCAACCCCATGGACTGTAGCCCGCTGGGCTTCTCTGTCCATGAAATTCTCCAGGTAAGAATAGTGGAGTGGGTTGCCATTCCCTTCTCCAGGAAATCTTCCTGACCCAGGGATCAAACCCAGGTCTCCTGCATTGCGGGCAGATTCCTTATCGTCTGAGCCACCAGGGAAGCATCAGTCTGTGGGGTTGCAGAGTCCGACACAGCTGAGTGACTAACACTTTCACTTTTCTTTTTTTCACAAGTTTTTTCCTTTCTCCTGGATCTTTCCCAGCCACATACAAACCCATGGAGTTTTCTCTCATCTTAAAAACAAAATTTTTGGAATTCATGTTCCCCTTTCAAGCCATTGCCTGGCTTTCTCTTTTCCTCCTCAACACAACACCTTGAAAGAGGTTTACTGGGAGGTAACAGAAACAGAACATTACTGGAGCAATGTCCTTGAGTACAGGAGCAGTGGGACTGAGTAGAAATAAATGGGTTGGCCTGCGCTGAGTATGGATAACTCATGCTTTCCATGACCCATGTTCATGCTTTCCACTGGCTCCTTCCCCTCAGCCTCCTTCAGCATCTTTTGGCTTCCCCATCGCAAATCAAAGCAAACTGCAATGCATCTAGTTATGCCCTGTATCTCTCCTTTCTTCCCTTAACAGTCTAGTGTCTTTAAAATATTGTCTACACTTGGTCTGCTCAATTAGCTCCCTCTCCTGTGTCATCTTGAGATGACCTAGCTTTGCCCACCAATGGTTCCTAAATTGCCTGTCAATGAACTATTTTCCATTTTTTCATACCAAACCCCTCTTCCCTCTTTCTAAAAAGGAAATTGACCTTTTCTTTCTTAGAAACCCTCCACCCTTTACTATCTGGTATACCTCTAGGCTCTTGGCCCTCTCTCCAGACCCCTATTCCTCTGTCAGATACTTCAAATGTTAGGGTTCTGTTGGATTTTCTCAGCCATCTTCTCATTTGATAAAGGAACATCATTGATCCAAACCCAGCAGAGACACCAGAATTTCTCTACAGGGAGAAGTAGAGATTTGCCTTGAGGCTGAGTTTACAGAGGAATCTAGATACTTGTATTGGCATAACTCTCTTTATTTGGGACAGCTTATTGGGTGCTGGTATAAGAAGTACCGTATCTTTTCAAATGTCAAGGAAATATTTGAGAGAGAAGGGGAAGGAGGAAGGAAAAAAAAGAGGAAGGGGGGAAAACTGAAAACTGAAATGAATAAATGTTTAGTCAGGGACTTCCCTGGCAGTCCAGAGGTTAAGACAACTCTCTTCCAGTGCAGGGGGCACAGGTTCAATCACAGGTCAGGGAACTAAGATCTTGCATGCCCCCACAGTGCAGCCAAACACGAGAAAAAAAAATTAATGTTTAATCAACAGTCTTTAAATCATGTGAGTGGTCTGCAATGTAACTCATATAACTACCTATTTAAAATATTGTACATGAGTTATTTTGATATATTTTATATGATGTGGAAAAGAGCCTCCAAAGCTAAGCGTGCTTCAGGTCTACCAAACAGAGTTATTTACTGAAAACCAACCCCAAACTGCTTTCCGAGTACACGCTGTCCTTTCCAATTGTCTACTACACACAGTCGCCTCAGTGACCCCACGCATCTCAAATACAACACACCCCCAGTAAAATCGTCTTTCTTCCCAAATGTGCCTCTACAGTTTATGCTGTAGAAGCAGCATGGGCTTGAGTATCAGCCAATTTTCTATGTTCAAGCTTTAACTCTTTGAGATAGTCATGTTGTGGAGAGCAAGAATTTAAATGGGTCCTTGAGGGACTTCCCTGGTGGTCCAGTGGCTAAGACTCCACGCTCCCAATGCAGGGGACTGGGTTTGATCCTTGGTCAGGGAACTAGATGCCATATGCCACAACTAAGAGTTTGCATGCTGTAACTAAAATTCCTGCATGCCACAACAAAGATCAAAGGTCCTTTGTGCTGCAACTAACACTCAGCAAAGCCAAATAAATATATAAAAATAAGTGTTTTTTTAAAATCCTTTAAAAAAAGTAAAACCAAGTGGGATTTTGCCAGTTACTAAGAATTGTAAGAAAGGCAGGGAAAAGAGTGATCACAAGGCAGAGCTGTGAGCACATGAGTGCAATAAACTCTGGTAAGGGCTGTAATGGGGCTTCCCAGGTGGCGCTGGTGGCAAAGAACCCACCTGCCAATGCAAGAGATATAAGAGACTCGAGTTCAATCGCTGAGTTGGGAAGATCCCCTGGAGGAGGGCATGGCAACGCACCCAAGTATTCTTGCCTCAAGAATCCCCACGGACAGAGAAGCCTGGCAAGCTACAGTCCATAGGGTCGCAAAGAGTGGAACACGACGTAAGTGACTGAACACACACGCACACACAAAGGCTGTAATAGAACATAGTCAAGATGCTGTGAAGAACAAGGGAAGGAGAGGTCAACAGTATGTTTGGAGAGGGAACAGGAAAGGGTAATATTGCATCTAGACAAGAAAGAACTGTGCAGTCCAGGGAATGGCTAGGAAAGGGAGGAGGAGAAGATGAGCATGAACTAGCAGATTTCTGGGTGCAATAGAGGAGATAGGGAAAGGGGCTTGCACTGGATCAGGGGTCCTTGTTTACCAGGAGTCAGAGAATTGTCACTTTTCGCTGAGGATAATGGGAAGTCACAGAGGAAATCTAAGCAGGGAACAAATAAGATCCGATTTGCTTTTGGGGAAAATAACTTGTAGCCACAAAAGGGATAAATGAGGACCAGGCTGGAGTGGAGAGAATCCTAATAGATGATTGCAAGCATCCAGACAAGAGATGATGAGACTGAATGAAGACAGAGCAGTGAGGAGGAAAGAGAGGGAGGGTGAGGAAGGAGTTAAGGGGCAAACCGACAGTCACAGTCACGATCGATGCTGCGCAACATGGGGTGGGAGAACAGAGCTGGCGTGGACTGGCCTCTGGCTCAGAGGCTCATCTGATGCACGAGAGGACTAAATGAAATCATGTGTGCTTGGGACATGGAAGAAGTGCAAAAAATATTATTTCTCCTCATTTTCCTCCTTTATTCCTGGCACCATCACCTACCCAGTCTCTGCGGCCAGAAATGTGGGAATGATTCTACCCTCCTCTGTCCCTGACCCACCACAAGCAGAGTCACTCACAGCAGATGCCACCAAATGGGTAAAAGGGGATGATAGAGACCAAGAGAGGGGATCCATCCTCATAAAGCTGACAGTCTGCCTCTGACCTGGCTTTATTTTTTTGGATGAGAGGGCCAACAGGAGCCCGGGTGAAGAGTGCTCTGTGACTTGCCCACCTGCAGGGCTGGCGGCCAGATGAATACAGTAAGTTCCCTACATAAGAACAAGTTCCATTCCCAGAGTGCATTCATAAGTCCAATTTGTTCATTCAGTCCAACAAAGTTAGCCTTGGTACCCAACTAACACAATTGGCTACATACTACTGTAATGTAATGGGTTTATAATACTTTTCACACAAATAATACATTAAAAAACAAACATAAAAAATAAGGAAAACATTTTTAATCTTACAGTACAGTACCTTGAGAAGTATAGTAGCACAATACAACAGCTGGCGTATAGGGGCTGGCATCAAGTGAACAGGCAAGAAGAGCTGGAGGAGAGAGAGGAGATGGGAGATGGTAGAGCTGAAGGGTCATCAGCAATAGGAGGGTAAGCTGGAATTTCACTCATGCTTGACATTGATGGAACGCACGTTTGCATCTTTGAAAGTTTGCAGCTTGAAGGTTAGTGTGTAGGGACTTACTGTGTACTTCCTAAGTCAATGGCTCTGCCCCCAACATGCCCACCCTGCCTGGTCTCTTCTCTCCTTCCCCAGATCCCATTCACTGGCTCCCCGGTTAACAAGTGTTTGGCTGGCTATAGAGACTGGAAATGAGTCTGGAGGGTTATCCATACTCTCCTCAGGGGAAATGGTTAATAAGCTAGACTGCAAACAGAGTCGAATACAGTTTGGGGTCATTTTTTAAGTACAGGGTGTTTTATTTTTATAAATAATAAGGACTGGCACAGACGTACTAACAGAAAACAAACTTATGGTTATCCAGGGGGAGAGCAGAGGTAGAGGGCCAAGGGAGGGATAAAGTCAGAGTTTGGGATCGGCGTATACACAGTACTATGTATAAAATAGATAACTAGTAAGGATCTACTGAATAGCACGGGAACTGTACTCAGTACTCTGTAATATCCTGTGTGGGAAAGGAATCTAAAAAAGAGTGGATGTACGTATAACTGATTCACTTTGCTGTAGAGCAGAAACTAACAACACTGCAAATCAACTGTACTCCAATAAAACATTAAAAAAATAATAATAAGGACTGGAAAAGGCAAAACTAAAGGGGACAGAAAACAGGTGCCCTGTCGCCAGGCACTGGGACCATCCCCAAAGTGAAATGTTTAATACCGCGGTTGTAGGGTTAGTTACATGACTGCTGTATTTTTTCCAAAAGGCACGGAACTAACTGTACATTAAAAAGCATAAACCTGACTGTATGTAAATTATACCTCAATAAACCCGACTTTTTAAATAAACAAATGAACAAATAAACATATAAATAATTAGGTAGGAAGGACTCAGTAAATGTTTGCTAAAGTAATTCTGACTGATGGTGATAAAGTATTAACTGTCAGCACTGCAGACTTGGCTCCTTCCTGGAATGCTTGCATTTGAATGTGCGAACATGTTCAGTCATATCCAATTTTGCGACCCCACAGACTATAGCCCGCCAGGTTCCTCTGTCTATGGAATTTTCCAGGCAAGAATACTGGAGTGGGTTGCCATTTCCTCCTCCAGGGGACCTTCCCAACCCAGGGATCGAACCCAAGTCTCCTGCATTGGCAGGCAGATTCTTTATCAATGAGCCACCTGGGAATCCCATGCATTTTAACAGAGTTCTTAAAGAAAAAGCCTTGAAATCCCAAAGAAGTTAGTATTCAGTAGGAGAGCTTTTTCAAATGCAAAGTATTTCGTTACAATCTGAAGGGAGACTTCCAGATGAAAGGAAAGGCCTGGAGTCAGGGAGCAGGAAGACATTGCCTGTCTCACAATTTACAAACCGCGGAAAGAAGATATTTTCGTAAGTAAATAGCCTCCTCTACCAATTCTCCACAATTTCCATCAGAGGCCTGAGTTTTCCTGGATTATTATTCGGGCCTTTGATGTCAGATTC
This sequence comes from Bos taurus, assembly GCF_002263795.3. Lineage (NCBI taxonomy): Eukaryota > Metazoa > Chordata > Mammalia > Artiodactyla > Bovidae > Bos > Bos taurus. The sequence continues at coordinate 18,607,583 of NC_037339.1, forward strand.
TTACTGGAGAAACAATTCTTATTTACCAGAGGTAAAAAGATTCAGGAGACGTAAGAGTTGCGGGTTCAATCCCTGGGTCAGGATGATCCCCTAGAGAAGGGAATGGTTACCCACTCCAGTATTCTTGCCTGGAGAATCCCATGGACAGAAGAGCTGGGTGGGTTACAGTCTATGGGGTCGCAGAGTTGGAGACAACTGAGCAACTGATCACACAAAAGGATACTACAACTAAATTCAGATGAGAATGAGAATCAGTGCCTGGCAGCTGGAACAGGCACTATTTAAAGTCAACCAGGAAGTATAAACTGTTAGGTATAAAATAAGCTGCAAGCATATGCTGTACAACACAGGGAATATAGCCATTATTTTATAACAACTATAAATGGAGAATATAAATTATAATATATATAAATTATATATAAATATATAAATTGTAACTAACTCTATTGTACACCTGTAGAAGCGACTTAGCAGCAGCAGCAGGAGCTTATATAATATTGTATAGCTATACAATAAGAAATGTAAAAACAAAGATAAAAAAGAATTATATAAATAAAGTCAACCCAGGCTGAAATTTGTCCCTGACCCACTGCATATGAGCCAAGCCAAATGGTGGCTTTGAGCTGACCACCTTTCTCCTGTCCCGCTGAGCTGCCAGTGAGGTGGCAAATGATTAGACTGATTTTAGCCTCATTCTGCTGCTTGGGTCTGCCGAGAACCAGCGGAACTCCCCAGACGTCCTTAAAAAGGAAATCTGATTTCTCTAAAATTCACTCTCCAATGCTGTATTACCAAAGCATGTCACTTTTCTTTTTAATTCGAATTTTCCTATCACAGAGGACAAGGATCCTCTTTTACAAACCATTCAGGGAACTGATTTTTTTCTAAGCACTTCAAAACCACAGATGTCAAATTCCTGACTTTTCTGCCGCCTGGACGCTTCTCGCTGCTTCGTTTCCCCTGAGTGCACGTGAACACACTTTTGAACCAACGAAACAGCATCCATCACCTTTGGCAGCAAAAAGTGGAGGAGTGACGCTCTCCACAGCTTGTTGTCCCTGACACTCCACCCTGGTGAGGGGTGGGAGGAGGGCTCCCCCCAGGTTAAGTAGTTCATCAGTGTGACCAGAATTATCTATGCCTCACTCTCCCTGAGAGGCAGGTTCAGAAGAAGGAAGCATTGTGCTGCAGAGGAGGGGACAGTGACCAGAGCAGGGGTAGCCTCCTCTCCTTGTGCATTGGGCCAAGATGTCTGGGAAACTCAGGAACATGAGCAGCTCTCACACTCCCAGTCGGGTGTCCCTAAAACACTTGTCACCTAGCTCTGCCCAATTCTGTCCCTACACTGCCCCTCCAAAATTGAATCTTCTTTTACAACACTTGATCTGGCGCCTCCAACTCTGTGCTTCCCCGGGCACAGCCCTTATGGGGCTTTCTGAGCCCCGCCTCCCTCCCCACCCGCAATAACAACAAAACACAAAGAGTCCACCCCATTAATTGCTTCCTTCCTACCAAGAGGACAACTAGTTGACTACATCTGCTGAGATTGTTCTAACTCTTGCCTGCAGAGTTGATGAAAGGGTTCTACTTCTTTTGAAGTTCAGTAAAAGCTAACTTTTATGGGCTTCCCTGGTGGCTCAGTGGTAAAGAATCTGCCTGCAATGCAGGAGACAGGGGGACCAGGGGTTCGATCCCTGGGTTGGGAAGGTATCCCCTAGAGGAGGGAATGGCTACCCACTCCAATATTCTTGTCTGGGAAATCCCATGGACTGAGACCCCCGGAGGGCTTTGGTCCTTGGGGGTCAGACACGACTAAGCAACCAAGTGAGCATGCACACGCAACACATACGCAAAAGCTAACTCTTACTGAGTGCTTACTATAGTGCCAGACATCACACTAACCACCATTATGTCAGTTAACCCACGCATGGAAACAGAGCTGCAGAGACGTAGTGGCTAGTGACAGGATGCAGTTGGGATTGAAACCCATGACCTGCCATAACCAGCTACTAACCTCTCTTCACTAAACTAGGTCATCAGTCCTTCCTGCCCCTCCTACACACAGCCCCAGTCTGTTCTAATTGGGATTGAGAACCCAACAAAGGGGGACATGGAAAGTGCTTTATTGGGCTGAAGGATTTATGGAACTCTTCCAGAAAATTCTGTGGTCTATCCAGTCAAGTGGACATACAAAATCAGGAAATAAACATGTATAGGAAGCCATCTCAGGAGAAATATAAAGCTTTCAACGTTTTATCATGATGTAAGAATCTGACAGTGTTGAGTTCAGTTCAGTTCAGTCGGTCAGTCGTGTCCGACTCTTTGCAACCCCATGAACAACAGCACACCAGGCTTCCCTATCCATCACCAATTCCCGGAGTTTACTCAAACTCATGTCCATTGAGTTGGTAATGCCATCCAATCATCTCATCCTCTGTCGTCCCCTTCTCCTCCCGCCTTCAATCTTTCCCAGCATCAGGGTCTTTTCCAATGAGTCAGTTCTTCCCATCAGGTAGCCCAAGTGTTGGAGTTTCAGCTTCAGCATCTGTCCTTCCAATGAATATTCAGGACTGATTTCCTTTAGGATGGACTGGTTGGATCTCCTTGCAGTCCAAGGGACTCTCAAGAGTCTTCTCCAACACCACAGTTCAAAAGCATCAATTCTTCAGTGCCCAGCTTTCTTTATAGTCCAACTCTCACATCCATACATGACTACTGGAAAAACCATAGTCTTAACTAGACAGACCTTTGTTGGCAAAGTAATGTCTCTGCTTTTTATTATGCTGTCTAGGTTGGTCATAAACTTTCCTTCCAAGGAGCAAGCATCTTTTTATTTCATGGCTGCAGTCACCATCTGCTGTGTAATAACTATAAATATTGTGTTAGGCATGTTTAAAGTAACTCTTTTTTATGATTGTAAATTTTTAAAATTAATTTATTTATTTTAATTGGAGGCTAACTACTTTACAATATTGTGGTGGGTTTTGCCATACATTGACATGAGTCAGCCCATGGGTGTACATGTGTTCCCCCTGTACATGTGTCTGATTATAAATTTTAAACATTCTCATTGCAGAAAATCTGGGAAATACAAAAAAATTTTTTTTAATTAAACCAAAAATGAATCTTACACACAGTTAACCTCAATATAATATAATATCACTATATTATATAATAATATAACCTCAATCACTAATATATTGGTGGGTTTCCTTTCAGTTGAGCTTCCTTGGTGATTCAACTGGTAAAGAATCCTCCTGCAATGTAGGAGACCAGGTCAAATCCCTGGGTCGGGAATATCCCCTGGGGAAGGGAATGGCTACCCACTCCAATATTCTTGCCTGGGAAATCCCATGGACAGAGGTCTTTTTTCTACATAAATATGTATATATTTTCTAAGTAGGATGCCTATAATATAAAAATACATATACTTGGCTTTTCACTAGATATTATGTTAGCAAGCATTTTTTCCTGTAATTAATTTTTTGGAAAATAGCATTCTAATGGCTGCAGTTTATTCAATAAACAATAATTTAGTTAACCATCTCCCTAAAGTTGGGCCTTTCAGTTTTTCCCAGTTTTTCACTGTTATGCGAAATGCCATCTCCCTCAATATTTCCTCAAGATTGTTTACTAAAAACAGAATTACTGAGTCAAGAGAACTTTTATAATTTTGTAAACATTTTTTCCTACATACAATTTAATGATTCTCAATATTCATATTGTTCTTTATATGATTGTCCAAAAGAAAGTGTCAAGCTTATACTAAATATAGCATTGTTAGCTTTGTATAGCTAAAATCCTTTTGGTAAAACCATCATCTGGACTTGAATGAATAAATCTTTAAAAAGAAAAGAAGACAGTTGTAAATCGTACCTATCTTTGCAGAGTAGTAGGTGTTCAGAATATCTTGAGAGAATTTGTCATGATTGAAGATATAGTCTACAGGAATTTTTTAAAAAAGAAAAACTTTTCTCCAAAATGAAAAGTTGATTATAAGAAAAAATAAAAGCACAAGAAGGCTGAATTTGTGGTGAATGTTAAATTTGAAGAAATTCTTGAATCTTTTATTCATTCCTTTCTAAAAGCTTTTTCAGATGTCAGCTTCCTAAGGTTTTTATGTTCTCTGCTGCATTTAGCAAACCCAGTTAAATGTCGATGATAAAGACTGTTAGGAAGAACATTGTGCTTTGGTGAGTCACTGTACTTAACCTTCAATAGCTAAGAAGCCAATTATCTGCAACCTGAGCTGTGTAGACCCTTACTTTCTTTCCTCTTCCTAATAGTTACCCAGATTTATGCTCATTTAACATCTCCTTAGGACCTAGAGCAAACGTGGGCAGAAGACATGAAAGAATATAAACCTCAAATCCATCGATCTTGTTACAGTCAACTCTAAATGAAGCAGATTTTCTGTATGACATGGGCAATACTGATTAGTAGCACCTACCACCCTGAAGGAACACTGCCGGGTGCTGGGGAGACAAATGAGCTTAGGAGACTGTCAACCATCCCAGGATGCTGGGCCAGAAAAGGCATTGTGTCAGCAGCTGACATTGAAAACAGGAGCAATACTCAGATATACTTCACATTTTGTTGTAATTGTTTAGTCGCTCAGTCGTGTTCAACTCTTTGCAACCCCATGGACTATAAGCCACCAGGCTCCTCTGTCCATGGGATTCTCCAGGCACGAATACTGGAGTGGGTTGCCATTTCCTTTTCTAGGGGATCTTCCCAACCCAGGATGAAATTCTCATCTCCTGCGTTGTTGGCAGGTGAATTCTTTACCACTGAGCCAGCTGGAAAGCCCACTTCACATTTAGGTAGAGTTTTGCAAATTTCAAAAGGTCTTCACATATATGTGGTCATTTAGATCCCCTAATGCTCTAAAGAAATAATCATCCATATTCTAGAAATGGAGCAGCACAGACCCCCAGAGAGGTTAAATGCTTTGCCCAGTATCAAAAAGCCTGTAGGCAGCAGGATTAAATATCAAAACCAATGTTCTGATTGCAACCCTTGTAAACTCCCCAGCTGCCCTCTTATAACAAAATTTTATTGAGTCCTACTGGATGCCAAATCCTCCACTAGATAAAAGAGGATAACTGAGCTCCTTCAAGGAGCTCAAGATTTATCAAAAGGGACAGACAGAAACTGAAGCTATAATACTAAATGATGGAAGCCGTATCTGAGATTCATGGTAGCAAAGTACTTTTGATTTCAAGTGTGGCCAAACTGTCTTATAAGGAAACAGCCACTAATGTAGTCATAAGGAAGGGCTTTAGACTTATCACATCTCTTCTCTCTTCTCTCTTGCCTTAAATTTCATGGTGGTGGTTTAGTTGCTAAGTTGTGTCCAACTCTTGCAACCCCATGGACGGTAGCCTGCCAGGCTCCTCTGTCCACGGGATTCTCCAGACAAGAATACTGCAGTGGATTGCCATTTCCTTCTCCAGGGGATCTTCCCAACCCAGGAATCGAACCTGGGTCTCTGCACTGCAGACAGATTCCATAAATCCAAACTAATTCTTTTGGCAGTACTACGTGGTGGGTTAAGAACTTAGACTTTGGGTTTAAAACCTCGTTCTGCCACTTACTGGCTCTTGAGCAAGTTAACCCTGAGCAAGTGGCCAACCATTCTAAGCCTCATTGCCCAACTCAGTCTAGTAGGAATGACTGCAATAGTATCTGCCATCTAAGTGGCTATGAGGGCTAAAAGAGATAACACAGTAGAAGTTCTTAATACCTTGCCAGGTGTACACCAGGGCTTTAATAAATACTAGGAGAAGGAGGATGACAATGATGTCTGGGTACCTTGATTATTAGAGAGGAGGAAAGGAAAATGTCATCACGATAGGCAAAGATATCTCAGGGAGGACACAAGGAGCACTAGCCATAAAGGAAAGATAATTTGGATTAGTTGCAAGAACAATGGGCCACTGAGATCTAGGGTGTGGATCAGAGTGAGAAATGTCTGTGTTTCAGTCAGAGGCAGATCTACCAGGAAGCTAAGCTTTAAGACCCTTCTTTTGCAAAGGCCCCTTCCAAGGCCCTGACAATCTGTTCGTGTGGTCACGTCTGTTTGTAAGCTGTGCAAATCTTAAGCTTTATCAACCTTGGTATGTCCCAGGGGGTGCTGGCTGCAGCATCTTTTCCTATCCTATAGCATCTCTTCATTTGAGCTGGAAGCTACTGCCAATCAAGCTGGGCTAGCCTCTCTGAAATCTGTTTGCCATTCTTGTGACTGCTTTTGTCCAGACTTAGATTTGATATAGAGACTGGGGACCATCAGCAGAAATGGGTGAGTGGTTCAGAGAAAAGAGAACTGTGGCAGGACACAGGAGGCATGACAAAGACCATCTCCTCAGGCTTCGCTGGTGGTCCACTGGTTAAGAATCTGCCTTGCAATGTGGGGGACACCGCTTCGATCCCTGGTGCAGGAAGACCCCACATGCCGTGGGGCAAGTTAGCCCATGCGCCACAACTACTGAAGCCCGTGTACTCTAGAGCCCCTGCTCCACAACCAGAGAAGCCACTTCAGTAAGAAGCCCGTGCGCCACAGCTCAGAAGCTCCCACTCGACCCAACTAGAGAAAGCCCACACAGCCACGAACACTCAGCACAGCCACAAATATATATTAATTAATTATTTAATTTTTTAAAAAAGAGACTATTTCCTTGACCCAACTTTGGTCAGGTTCCTCAGAACTTTCTTCTCAACTAGGAGCCAACCACTGAAATTCTGTGTCCATCTTTTCATCACCTAGTTTTAGCAAAAATGCTGCCATGTTAGTTGACCAAGAACCTCACCCTCCATATCTGCACAAATTCTTCATCCCCAGGGCCCTGCCTTCAACAAAAATATTATCAAGTTGGTTTAGCCAGAATGCCTCTGTACCCCTGATGTTTCCTTTTGGTGATTTTCCGTCTACTGACCCCCGCACCCTGATCCTTGGCTATTGAGCCCCACTTGCCCACGGTACACTCAGAATTGAGCTCAGTTCTGTAGACTGAGCACCATTTATACTTAATTGCCATTCAGCACAATAATTCCTTATGTTATTATTAAATGTGTATCCATTTTAAAAAAAGAAAAATAAATATTTATTAAAAAAAATAATAAATGTGTATCCAATTAACTTTGATGACAACCCTTCTCCTAGCCTCACTCACTCTCCATTTGGTAATTCAATTGTGACGTTAAAAACTCAAGAGGATGTTGCTCACAGGCTACAGTAAGGAAGCTGTGCTACTACTGTGTCATAGTTCCCACGCAGGGCTGGAAGTGACTCATTTTCTTGTTAACCTGTGCTATATATACTCCAGAAAAATGAGTTGGCATTTCTAAGAATACCTAAGAGAAAAGAACAGACGTTTTTCTTTCTCTTCCTGTCATCTGAAACTCTTAAATCATAGACTGTAGTATGGGGGTTGGGGGGAGCTGAAATACACACTTCTCCCCCGAGGAGGGGCCACAACAGGCTCCCCACCCCCCACCGCCACCATCGACAACCCAGTATCAAATAGTCTAACTCGAAGAAATTTTCTTTACAAAAATACAACAGTGGTTGTTGACATCCTTCATCGTGCAAACCAACAAAGAACTATTAAATACCTGAAACAAACAGAGCTTGTTTCTTCTTTTCCTCAAAGCTTGTTTCTGATCCTTTGATGGAGAACTTGGGCTAGATAAAAAGGAAGCACAAAACAAGTCATCATCCCACAAGTATTTCATTCTCTCACCTCACAGCTTTAGATACACCTGGGAAAGACAAAGACAAATGGTTGAAAGAGTGACTACGTACTTGAAGTCATTCATATCAGTAATCTAAGATGAATAAAAAGAGTAAAACCATGAGTAAAACCCATGTTAAAATGCAATTTATGTCTGAAAGTAGTTCTCCGTGTGGAAACTGGAATTATGGAAGAATCAGTGGTAAGCCCTTTTGGGGGTGAGGTTGGTTGATTTATGTCTCACGGCAACCCAGTCCAGTGTTCTTGCCTGGACAATTCCGAGGACAGAGGAGCCTGGCAGGCAGTGGTCCATAGGGTCGCCAAGAGTTGGACATGACTGAAGAGACTTAGCACACACACGCAGTTGTGTTACTAGAGTGAAACTGGACTTACGATATTGTTTCAACTTCTCAGGACACTTCTTCCTAGAAAAGAGGCAATTAACAGGAAGTGGGAGCAGATATTGGAACAACAATGGCTAAATTAAAATGAGTTTGGCCTTTTACAGGGTAAATTCCAGTTAGATCCATGCCTTGGGGAGGGCAATGGACCCAGTTTTCCTCGGTCCCATGGTGGTGCTACACCACACTCTTCTATTTTGGAACATTTTAAAATTCAGTGTAAAAATTTCTGTCTTGAATAAAGATAATCCAAGAGGCCCATGAAAGATGCTGGCAGAGGGTCTCCTTTCCAGTGTGATTGATTATCTCAGGAACCTACACTGACTGGGTTGCCCAAGGCCCTTCACCTCGGGGAAGGTCCTGACCTTATTTGGAAAACCCATCTCATTCTCTGAAAGTGTCAGGTAGGTGAACTTTTCAGTAGAGATGCCTGTTAATTTTGTATTTGTGCAAATTCCTTGATCTCTGGGAATGCTATTTGAGCAATGCATGATATACTTAAGGGTCACCAACTGCTGACGGGGCTAAAAGAGGTTTTACTCCAGAGGCGCAATAATTAAACACTAAATAAAACAAGAGACTTGAAAGCCACGTTTCCAGGCTAAACTAGGAAACAGGCCACATTCATCATTAGTGCTAGTCCTTATGGACAGACCTTTATCCTGCCCCACGGCTATCTCTTTAATCACTAAACTGAAGCCTTTCCAAATAGCACCTAGGGACTTTCTTGGTGGTCCAGTAGCAGGGGGCACAGGTTCAATCCCTGGTTGAAGAGCCCACATGGTGAGTCAATTATTTGCTCTAAGTCACAAGCACCTTAAATAAGTCACCATCTTTGGCTCTGCCCTGTTGACCATAGTCTATTTCACCAAGATGGCACCTCACTTCAGTCTATGAACTTACATTAGTATGTGATAAACACCATCAATAAGCCCTGTGTCTAGATGTCCTTACCTTTCATTCTCAGATCTGTGCTCCTTGAAGTTTTTTTTTTTTTTTTTAACAATTTGAACCATTCCTTGAGTATCAATTGTGTGCGTGCTAAGTTGCTTCAATCATGTTTGACTTTTTGCCACCCTATGGACTGTAGCCTGCCAGGGTCTTCTGTCCACAGGATTCTCCAGGTAAGAATACTGGGGTGACTTGCCATGACCCTCCTCCAGGGGATCTTCCTGACCCAGGGGTTGAACCTGTGTTGCAGGCAGATAATTTACCCATTGAGCCACCTGGGAAGCCCAGAGTACCAGTTAAGCATATTTTATTCACATTCACTACAGTAATACCTGCAACGTCACTGCACCTTAACAACCAAAAAGGTTGTTATGACTGAATTCTAAATGCAATCAATAAGCAAATGGTTATCACACTGACTTCATTTCTGAGGATCTGATGTACAGCACGGTGACTATAGTTAATAATACACTATTGCATACTTAAAGTTTTCTAAGAGAATAGATCTTAAGTGTTCCTACCACACTAACAAAAAGTGCTGACTATATGAAATGAGGAATATCTTCATCAACTTGGCTGTGGTAATCATTTCAAAAGATATACATATATCAAAACATCACATTGCACACCTAAAATATATACAGTTTTTATTTGCCAATTTTACTCAACAAAGCCAGGGGGGAAAACAAAGTTATTTTCTATTTTCTAGATTCTAATCATAATTATCTTTAGAGCTGCATAAAAAGCATAACTTTCCAACATAATATATTTTTCAGTGACAATATACTCCATATGTATTTCCAAACACTAATCTATTGAAAAATACTGCTTATTATTCTCATATAATTTTGTAGCCACCACTCTCATGACAGATACCTATCTTATTTATCTTTCTTTTTTTCCCCAATATTAAGCCATTACGGAAAATTTTGAATACATGTCTGAAATCTGTTATAAAGCTTTCCTGATTTTTTCCCCCAGTCTTTGGTTTTTGATATGAATTTAAGTGTTATCAATTTGATGTTAGCACTGGTATGTCTATAGTGTGAAAAAAAAAACATAAAAGACTCTAATTTCATAGAATAGATTCTAAACAACTCTTCAAGTTCACTGTTCTACTCCCCTTAACATCTTTTTTTTTGCCTTTCTTTCAATCTGGAGATAAGTACAACGCAGTAGGTAGATAACAAAAGGAAAACTCAGGAATGCAGGGTTGAAAATGAGATAAAACCTATGTTTTTTTGTAGCCTAAAACAAAGTCTTCACCTTTCTCCCTCTCTTTAAATTGGAGCCCCTTATGAAGATTTACTTAACATTTGTAAAATCTAGAAGAGGAAAAAGAGTCGTAGTATCGAATGAAAGTCAAGAGAAGTGTTTCATGTTGAAGAACAATCACAGTGTGTATTTATGTCTACTAGAAAAAAAGCATGAAGGATTCCCAGGAGGCTAATCCTATAAGTTAGTCACCATTAATTCCAGTAGAAGCCATCCTCACAGCTGCCCTATTCCTCAGCCGAAAATCCCTAAGGGTTCCAGCCACACCGTTGCTGTGGTGACTACTGCGACCACGTGCTAGTTTCAACTGAAAAACATATTCAGGTTGCCAGCCTGTGCCACCAGATGATTTTGGCTCAGAACATTAAGGTTCTGACATTGCCTTCTCAAAGCATGTTATCAATCCAACACGTGGCAGTAAAAGAAAGCTGAGACAGAGCTCTTGTCTAGGCTGGGAGCCAGTCAGGGTCTCGGGGGATGACAGTGTCCTTGGTCATCTCATTTAGAGTCTAGTCCTCAACTTTATGACTAAAGGGTCTGTTCTATTGGTATGCCTAGAGACTGTTAGGCTTTAGGGTTCCAGTTAACATTAATAAAATTCACAAAAGAATAATATATAAACTGGAACATCTATTATTTTTCATTGAGAAATGTAACCATCAAGAACACTGGAATTCCCATTCCCACTGGTCTCTGTGTGGTACCTAGAGAGTCAGATTTAAGCGGGAAGATTACTGTTATCCAGGAACCAAAGACAAAGGAATAAGAGAGATGATTTTGGTGGCTGTTATTATCAAACTCAACAACTTCCCTTCAAATATTTTCTGAGTTCTTTGCAATGTATTTCCTTGTGTAAACCATCTTCCTTTACACAGTGCAAATACCAACGAACTAGCCTGTATCGTCAAACAGACTAATATGGGTTTATAGTTTAAACTAATCTGATGAGTTTATAGTTTGATTGCCTTAATTTAGCATAGTATGTCCCCAAATTTTCAGGTTCACAGTTACAAATCATTACTCAGGATTTATCAGCTCTAAAGATGGCGGATGTGAGGGTGACTTTTCCTAATCTAGTCTTACGTACAGTTTTGGGGACACTTACACCAAACACCAGAAACAGCCTAGTGTTTCCAGTTGTAGAAGAAGCAGGAAGACAGTGTAGAACAAAGACTTGATAATAGTTTAATATTTGATTTCTGGCAAGAGATTTGATTTTTTTACATTCCTGTATCAGATAGTCACCATTTGTTGTAGAATCTCAGAAATGTAAACCCTTAAGAATCATGAAATACAAACAGAATAAAACTCAACCACCACCACCACCACAAAAACAAGCAACCCAGTTGAAAAATGAGCAGAAGCCCTAAATAGACATTTTTCTAAAGAAGACATACAGATGAGCAAAAGCACTTGAAAAGATGCTCAACATCATTAATTATTAGATAAATACAAATCAAAACCACCTCACACCAGTCCAAATGGCAATCATTAAGTCTACAAATAAATGCTGGAGAGGGTGTGGAGAAAAGGGAACTCTTCTACAGTGTTGCTGGGCATGCAAGTTGGTGCAGCTACTATGGAAAACAGAATGGAGGTTCCTCAAAAAGCTAAAAATAGAATTACTATATGATCCGGCAATCCCACTTCTGGGCATATATCCAGACGAAACTTTAATTTGAAATGATGCATGCACCCCTATGTTCACAAGCACTGTGCGCAACAGCCAAGACATGGAAACAGCCTAAATGCCCATCAACAAATGAATGGATAGGAAGGATGTGGTACACATACACAACAGAATACTTCTCAACCATAAAAAAAGAATGAAATAATGCCATTTGCAGCAACACAGAGAGACTTAGAGATTATCATACTAAATGAAGTACGCCAAAAAGTGAAAGACAAATACCGTATGATATCACTTATGCGTGGAATCTAAAATACGGTACAAACAAACATATTTATGGAACAGACTCACATAGAGAACAGCTTATGGTTGCCAAGGGGGAAGGGGCCTGGGGAAGGATGGATTGGAGTTTGGGATAAGCAGATGCAAACTATTATATATAGAATGGATAAGCAATAAGGTCCAACTGTACAGCATATGAAACTATATTCAGTGTCCTGAAATAAACCATAATGGAAGAGAGTATAAAAGAGAATGTAATATACAAGTATAACTGAATTATTTTGCTGTACAGCAGAAATTAACACACTGTGAATCAACTATACACTTCAGTTTAAAAAAAAAAAAATAATCATGAGAAAGTAGGATAGGCTTTGGAATCATTTTCATTTAAAAATTATAATTAAAAATCATTTAATTGAAAAACTATAATGGGGCATCCACCGCTATGTCCCTGGCCAGGCCAAGAGGCAAAGGGGAGGGCATCATGCAGCGAACCATCCAGAAGGTGCTGGAGAAGAACCACCACCTGACCCAGTGCTCCCTGGACGACCTCAGCAAGGGCAAGGCAGCCGAGTGCACCCAGTGCCAGGAGATCCTGCCCAGGAACCCAGTCTACCTGGCCACAATATGGGACTCCACTCAGAACATGCAGTCCCCGCTCCTGCCCAGCCAACCCGGAGCACGATGCTGGGCCCCCGAGGTCTGTCCCCGAGTGGCTCTGCCCAGGAACTGCACTCCCCAGGGCAGCCTCACTGATCCCGTGGGCATGGCCCAGATCCGCAGCCATCCAAGCCACGTGTCCATGCAGTAGGCTGAACAGAGCACATTGCCTGCCACCTCCCCCGTGAGCTTATCCAGTAGCAGCCATGGCTCAGGGCCTGGCCACAGCCTCTTGGGACTAGCCTCGCAGAGCATGTCCTTGCCAAGGGCCAAGGCGCCATCAGCAACTAGGTGTCTCAGGCCAACATCAAGGTGCAGTCAAACCCCAGCGGGCCTCATCCTGCTAGACTAGACCAGGGAGGGAGCTGGCACCCCCAGGAGCCAGTCCATGGCCTTGGATGGTGGGAGCCAAGCAGGGAGCATCGATCCACAGGGCCCCACTGGGCCCCCCAGCCGGGCTCCTCCCAGGGTACCTGTGCCAGAAGAACTACAGCAGGCAGCAGTTTTCAACTGTAAAAACACATTTTTAAAAAATGTACCATTTTAACCATTGTTAAGTGCACAGCTCAGTAGCATCAAGTACTTTGACTTTGCTGGGCAGCCACCACAAACCACCAACAACTCCAGAACCTTCTCATCTTCCTGAACTGAAACTCCGTCCCCAGGAAACACTAACTCGCCGTCCCTGACCCCTGGCCACAAAGATCCCCTGGGGAAGGAAATGACAACCCACTCCAGTATTCTTGCCTGGAGAATTCCATGAACAGAGGGGGCTGGCAGGCTATCGTCCATTGGTCACAAAGAGTCAGACACGACTGAGGGACTAACACTTCGGGCTGAGTGATATTCCACTGTATGTTTAGATTACATTTCGCTGGTCCAAGCATCTGTCCACCGACACTTGGGTTGCTTCCACTTTGGGGCTATCATGAATAGCAGTCTGTGAATGTGAGTTTACAAGTATCTCTTTGAGACTCAGCTTCCCATTTTGGGGGGTACAGGCAGACCTCTGAGATACCGTGGGTTCGGTTCTGACCCCTTCAGTAAAGCAAATATTGCAATTAAAAAATTAAAACTATAATGGAACAAATGAGCCAACAACACTGAAAGACTTGGGATACCCCAGCCAGCTGATATCTGTTCAAAGGACCTGTTGTCTGATGCTGCAGCTCTCTCTCCACCACCCTCATCTCAGCCCCTGTGGCAGCTTTCCCCTGCATGAGCAACAGGCACAATGGCAAGAGAAGGAGCTTTCAAATTTCTTAAGGTAGGTAGAACTACTGCTTTGCAAGATGTGAGCTCTAAACAAGACCTTGGTGCAAGACCAGTGATACCACTACACTGTCTGGACACCACCACTGGACATGCTCCTGACCACTGAAAATGAACGGCTCGTGTGTTCAGAATCCATGGTTCAATTCCTGCAGCCCCATAATCATCATCTAAGTTGGACATCGGCACATTGGTGAAAAGCCCCTCTGGGGGCAGTGGAGGTCCCATTAACTTTGACCCGAAAGTCCCTGTGATATATGTTAAACTCTCCCCCCAACTCTCATCTCAGGTAATTGGCAATGCCAGTGTGACTCCATTACTCCCATCTGAGTTGCGGTAGTTAAGCCCTGTGTAAACAAGGCCTGTTTTAGCAATACCCCACACAACATCAGACTCCTCTCCTGTAAGACTCCCACATTGTATTTCTTGAGCAGTGACCCTGCATGATCCCATATTTTAAAAGGAAAAAAAAAAAAAAGCCTCAGATCCAGAGACTAAAATAATAAAAATAATAGAACCTCTCTCTGAATCATCTCAAACATGCACAAAGCAGCTTTAACAATAAACATCATAAGGGCAGAAACTTTGGGTACATCTGGTTCACCATTATCTCTCAGAATCTAGCTCAGTGCCTGGCAAACCACATGACCTTAATGACTACATCTCTTTACTGCTCCTAAAGGTCAGGCTTCATTTGCGTGTTCTGGTCTCCAGTCTTCAAGCACTACACTTTAATCCATCCAGGCAGCTGGCTGCCTCCGTCTCCCCGAAGACTTCCAGGACAAGAGGCTACATTGCCTCCTCAGGCTGCTGAGTCATCTTCCTATCAGGAAATTGTTTCTGCCTTGGCTAAATAGGTAAGCAATTTTCTGACTATTTCAGACAGAAAACCTAAGTTTAAAAAAGATTACGTGAATAGCTTAAGGTTATACACAGACTCTGACCCAGTTAGGAGTAGAATCCAAGTGGTTCCTAACATTCAATCCTAATAGTTTCCATACTGCTTATTTTGCAGGGTAACCTATCTTTATCATTTATAGATATTGTTCCCAAATCGCTCACTAGGAAATTCTCCCTAAATATTGAAGGCAAAACTGCTTCACGTATCCAATAGAGAGAGAATATATATACAAAGAAATGTTCCCCACATGAAGAATGAATCGCTGTAAAAAACATTCACTCGGTTGTTTCATTTTAAAATAAGAGCTTTCCTCCCAGCTGCCACAATATCCAAATGCTCCATTTTTGTTACTAAACAATCTTTTTAACACCAAGCCCAAAATAATGTTAATATAAGCATCTTGCAAGCCGAATGAAAGGACCCGTGCCAGATTGATCCAAGAGGGAAACTGTGTCACAGATCCCTCTGAGAAACTTTCTATCAGATCACTGGTCAACAGGGCACCAACATCTGCTGATGCCCACTGAAAGACATGAGTCATAACAGACAGCTTTAGAAAATACATTTTCTGCCATAGTTAGCAATGCATGACTCACTAGAACTCTCCAGACACTGTACTGCATGAATGACTCAAAACTCTACCAAGGACAGAGCACAATCAGTTCTCTTCCTGCACCAGGATTTCTCATTTCAATTATCACTGATCTGTTAGCTTACCTTAAAGGCAGAAAATCTTGGTCCATTCTCCTTCCTCTTTTAAAAACAGTGGAACCACAAAACAGAAAGAGACTTACAGGCTTAGAGAATGACCTTATGGTTGCCAGGGGTGTTGGGGGCAGGATGGGGAGCTTGGGATGGACATGTACACATTGCAGTATTTAAAATGGATAACCAACAAGGACCCACTGTAGAGCACAGGGAACTCTGCTCAATACTCTGTAATAACCTACTGGGAAAAGAATCTAAAACAGAGTGCATACACTGCTATATTTAAAAATGGGTAACCAGTAAGGACTATTGTACAGCACAGAGAACTCTACTCAATGTTATGTGGCAACTTGGATAGGAGAGGAGTTTGGGGGAGAATGAATACATATATATGTATGGCTAAGTCTCATTTCATCACTGTTCACCTGAAACTATCACAACATTGTTAATTGGCTATACTCAATACAAAATAAAAACTTAAAATTTTTTTTTTAAAAACAGCAGTACAAATATTTTGATATAAAAATTAATATTGGAGGTGGGTGGGAGGGAGGCTCCAGAAGGAGGGGATATGTGTATGCTTATGACTGATTCACATTGCTGTACCACAGAAACCAACACAACATTATAAAGCAATTATCCTCCAATTAAAAAATAAATTAAATATAGCTAATAATAAATATTGAATGCTGCAGGAAAATAGAAATTACACATTGTAGAGAATGCTGACAACAGTTTTCAGCTGGCCCAACTCCCACCATTTGGGAGGTCAGGTTGGACAATGCTGTTGCTGCTGCTAAGTCACTTCAGTCATGTCCAACTCTTCTCGACCCCATGGACTGCAGCCTACCAGGCTCCTCCATCCATGGGATTTTCCAGGCAAGAGTACTGGAATGGGTTGCCATTGCCTTCTCCGGTTGGAAAATGATCATGGTTAATCTCTTTCTAGAATACTGAGTGATAAGTAGAGATTATTGCAATTTGAGAAATATTGTATTATTAAAGATCAATGGCCTGCCCATCCAAATCTTCAATAGGCAATAACAGTAATCAAAGAGGACTTCCCTGGAAGTCCAGTGGTTAAGAATCCACCTGCCAACGCAGGGGACACGGGTTCTATCGTAGCTCCAGGAAAATCCTGCTTACCATAGGGCAGCTAAGCTGATGCACCCCAACTGCTGAGCCCGAACCCCTGCTCCACAACAAGAGGAGCCACTGCAATGAGAAGCCCTCACACCGCAGCAAAGGGTAGCCCTCGATCGCCGCAACTAGAGAAAGCCTGCACGCAGCAACAAAGAGCCAGCATAGCCAAAAGTATATAAGCAAATAAACAATTCTTTAAGAAACAAAACAAAAATAATATCAATGAAAGATTAAAATTTTATTTTAAAAATAGTACTCAAAGATACTTTGAGAAATAGTTTCAGAGTTGTTCTCCATGACAGAGGTCTTGATTTCTCTCAAATAATATTCTCTTTGATAATCACAGTAGCCTCCCAGTCAAGGACCACACTTTCATGTTCTTTCCTTTCCATTCCATCTAGCAGTCCAACTCCAGATTAATTTTCCTGAAAGATTGTTCTGATTATAATGTTAGCTCAGTATGGTAACAAAGAGCACACCTCTTAAAATTAGACCACCTGATGTCAAAACTTGAATTCACCAATTAATTTCTAAATCTCTCTGTGCCTCTGTTTTGTCATCTGTGACAGAAAGTTTGTGAGATGCTTGCATAACTATCATTTTTAACTCTTTGTGTTAAAAATGAGTGTGTAAGAAAATAGAGCGCTCATGGTTAAGAGCATTTTGGAGTCAGACCTGGGAGAAAATCCTGGTTCTGCCATTGAACTGGGGCTTCCAAGGTGGTGCTAGTGGTAAAGAACCCTCCTGCAACACAGAAGATATAAGAGATGCAGGTTCGATCCCTGGGTTGGGAAGATCCCCTGGAGGAGAGCTTGGCAACCCACTCCAGTATTCTTTCCTGGAGAATCCCACAGACAGAGGACCCGGTGGGCTACAGTCCATGGGGTCACACAGAGTTGGACACGACTGAAGTGACTTAGCACACACGCGTGCCACTGAACTGTCTACGAGTTATCCACTTCTGTGAAACAAATTACCCCCAAACTGTCAGGCTTACAACAGTAATAATCGTTTTTCATCTTCCACAGCTTCTGTAGTTCAGAAATTTGGGAGCAGTTTGGCTAAGTGATTCTGGCCCAAGGTCTCTCATGGGGTTGCAGTCAGCTGAAGACTAGACTGGGCCTGGGAATTGTTTCCCAGGTAGCTCACTCATATGGCAAGGTGCTGTAGGCTATTGGCAGGGAGACTGGTTTCCTTCCATATGGGCTCCCCAGGCAGCTTAAGTGATCTGATGACTTTGCATCTGGCTTACCCCAAAGCAAGTGAGCCACGAGAGCAAGGCAGAGGCCACAACGATCTTGCCTTGGAAGTTGCATGACCATCACCTCTGCCATTTTCTACCGGTCACACTGGTCAGTCCTGATTCAGTGTGAGAGGGGACTTCACCATGGTACTACCACTAGAAGGAAGGATCATTGGCAGCTATCTTGGAAAATCACTGCTGAGAAGACCTTGGACAATGTTTTTATTTTTAATTCTTTAAACATTGTTCTCCTTATTTGCCTAATACAGACAGTAATAATATGTCTGTTTCATAGGATTGTTATGAGAATTAGGCAAGATAATGCATGTAAAGTACTTAGTACGTATTAAGTACTCAAAAAATACTACTTAGTATTATTACAATCCACTGTTGTTGTTCAGTCACTCAGTCATGTCCTACTCTTTGTGACCCTATTGACTGTAGCCTGCCAGGCTCCTCTGTCCATGGGATTCTCCAGGCAAGAATACTGGAGCAGGTAGCCATTCCCTTCTCCACAGGATCTTCCCAACCCAGGGATCGAACTTGGGTCTCCTGCATTGCAAGTGGATTCTTTACCATCTGAGCCACCAGGGAAGCCCCACTAGTAAACAAGATGGATACAATTCCTGAACTAAGGGTTTAGCAAGAAAATAATCAATTAGTCAAGTCTCCAAAATAGACTTTGACAAGTGCTATAGTAGGGGCAGTATCACAAGTATTATGGAATTGGTGAGTGGTCCAGAGGGCGGTGGGGATGAGTGAAGGTTCCCAAAGGAAATAGCATTTAAGCAGAAGATAGAAAAGGATGCAATATGGCCAGAGCATTCCAGGCAAAGAGAACCACTGTGTCAAAGGTCAAGTGGAAAGTAAGCCCATGGTACATCTCAAGGACTAAAAGCAGCTCAGTGTGGCTGCAGTATAAGATACAAGAGGGCAAGTGGCAGGAGATGAGAGGTCCAGACAGGAAAACATCAGTATTATAGTGAAAGTCAGGATGGACAGACAGCTGGAGAATGATGTCGATAAGACATGGTGGTGAACTGAAAATGGAGAGGGGCAGAAGATATACCAAAGATGCCACTCAAGTTTCCAGTTTATGAAATTAGTTAGAAACCTGCAGAAAGAGCAATACTTTGTTTTATCTAGGGTAGGGGTAAAGATGAGTTTGATTTTGGACAAACAAATTGAGTTGCCCATGAAACACCTACATAATGTCCAAGAGGCAGTTGAATATCAGGGTAGTGAGCTCGGGAGAAGTGTAGATTTGGGAGTCATCAACATGTTACTTCTTGTTTTTATTTTTAAATGAAAAAAATATATATTTTGGCCATGCCATGCAGCTCTGCAGATGGTGTCTGCAGCCATGAAATTAAATGATGCTTACTCCTTGGAAGAAAAATTATGACCAACCTAGACAGCATATTATAAAGCAGAGACATTATTTTGCCAACAGAGGACCATCTAGTCAAAGCTATGGTTTTTCCAGTGGTCATGTATGGATGTGAGAGTTGGACTATAAAGAAAGCTGAGTGCTGAAGAACTGATACCTTTGAACTGTGGTGTTGGAGAAGACTCTTGAGAGTCCCTTGGACTGCAAGAAGATCCAACCAGCCCATCCTAAAGGAAATCAGTCCTGAATATTCATTGGAAGGACTGATGCTGAAGCTGAAGCTCCAATACTTGGGCCACCTGATGGGAAGAACTGACTCATTGGAAAAGACTCTGATGCTGGGCAAGATTGAAGGCGGGAGGAGAAGGGGACGACAGAGTTTGAGATGGTTGGATGGCATCACTGACTCAATGGACATGAATTTGAGCAAGCTCCCGGAGTTGGTGATGGACAGGGAGGCCTGGCGTGCTGCAGTCCATGGGCCACAAAGAGTCAGACAAGACTGAGCAACTGAACTGGCTGAACTGCATGCAGCATTTGGGATCTTAATTCCCTGACCAGAGATCGAACCCATGTTCCCTGAAGTGCAAGTGCAGACTCTTAACTACTGGACCACCAGGGAAGTCCCATACTTCCTGCTTTTAAATGATAAATCTGAAACCCAGAAATGTGAAGTAACATCCCCAGGGTCATACTAATAGGTGCAAGGCAGAGATTTAAACACTAGTTTCCCCATCCCCTGTCTTTGCCCTTTCCATGGATATTTGCAGCTGTAATGATGTGCTTTGATTAGGAGTGTCAGGAAGATGTTACAGCAGAACCATGCTCTTTCATTTCCATTGCAGATTTCCATTTCTAGAACATATAGAGAAATGTAAGTATGTCTTATTGTGTAGCTATGCAGATTCTGCAGCTTGTGCAGCCACCAAATCACCTACTGACAACAGCCAGCTACTCATCCTAGTCCTTTGGATGCATTTCCAACAAGAACTCTGTATTAAACTGAAAGTAATCTAGTAACATCTGAAAGTTCCCTTCCTTGCTTCTGTAATCCACCCCAAAGAGTACAAATGGTCAGAGAGGCCCTCGTTTTACAGGTACCTTAGATCCCTGTCTGTTTCCTGTGCTACCTAAGGAGCCTGTGTGGGAGGAAGGACCAGGTATCAGTATGTCAACTGCATCAAGACCTGGAGCCCAATCAGTCATTCGTGCAGCCATTAAATGGAAGCCAAACTTCCCAGGTCACTGAGTCAGTGGATTAAATACAACTTTTACAATAACTTTACATTGAATATCAAACAATGACCAGAAAAGACCTAGGGGTGAATAATCATTCCGGCTGCATTATTTTATGGTCTTCAGAACACAATTAAAAACAATGGAAGATGCGCAGCTACAAATTAAAACTCTAGGGCTTCTCTGGTGGTTCAGTAGTGAAGAGTCCACCTGTCAATGCAGGGGACACGGGTTCAATCCCTGATCTAGGAAGATCCCACATGCATGGAGCAACCAAGCCCGTGCACCATAATTACTAAGCCTGTGCTCTAGTGCCTGGAGCCGAAACCACTGAGACCACCTGCTGCGACTACCGAAGCCCCTTGTGCCCTAGAGCCCCTGCTCCACAACGAGAGGGGCCACCACAGTGAGAAGCCCGTGCACCACAACTGGAGAAAAGCCTGTGCAGCAACTAAGACCCAGGACAGCCAAGTGTAAGTGAATACAGTTAGTAAGAAAAATATTAAAAAATAAGCTCTAGAGGTACCACTGAGAGCTTTCCCTGGCAGGGAGGCCGGCCCACTTTCCAGCCTTCTTTCATTCAACAAGCATTTCCTGAGCCAGTCCCTATCTCCCTTCAGTTCTGATTGGTCCTGTCTTTTCTGCTTCTCTGCCTCAAGCCTAACGAGCTTTTTCCCAGATTTCTCAATCTTATGACCTGAACAGTCATTTAACACTATTAACCCTGTCCCTCCTACAATTCTGATCCCCATCCTACAAAGCTGATCCCCTGCTTTGACTGACGTCACTCCCCTCCCACTCATTTCCTGCCTCTCCGTCAGCTTCATCCGTACTCCTGTTATTGACAACACTTCTTCTTTATGCCCTTTGAATGATGCATTTCCTGAGATTCTCATCTGGGTCTGTCTTCTGAAATCCTTACTCTTAATTCTTTAGTGATTTCATCAACATTCCCCTTTCCCCATCCCAGCTTTAACTATTTGGAGATGACTTCCAAATACACTCCTCCAATCCTGAGCTTCAAGTCATGTATTTTCAAATGCCTGGTAAATGTTTCTCCTTGGCTGTCTTGACAGCCCCTTTAGGGCTCAGATGCTCAGTCATGTCCAACTCTTTGTGACTCCATGGACTGTAGCTCACCAGGCTTCCCTATCCAGGGGATTTTCTCAGCAAGAATACTGGAGTGGGGTGCCATTTCCTCCTCCAGGGCATCTTCCAGACCCAGGGATTGAACCCACTTCTCTTACATCTCCTGAATTGGCAGGCAGATTCTTTAGCACTATCAGCCCCTCTAAATCACGTGTTTTTGCTGTCTTATCCATTCTTGAGAATAGCCCACTAGTCTTCTACACACTCAGGCTTGAAATCTTAGAGCCATGGCTCCATTCACTTTAATCTTCTCAATCTCTGGAGCCCACTGTCTAGAAATAAAGCCAAGACTCCTTAGATGGCCCTCACAGCTCTAGAAAAACCTAGCTTTAACCTATCTTTCCAGCCTTTCTAATTTCTTACTCACATTTCTCTTCTCCCGCCTACCCTAATCCTTTCCTCATGCTCTTCCAGTCTGGTTGTACCCTGGGTTATATTACCCCTGTATCTTTTGTTTCCATCTTTTCCCTTACCTTAAAAAGCCATTTCTCATCCCAACACTCATCCTTTAAAAAAAACAAAACTTCTAATTTTGTATTGGGGTATAGCCGATACACAATGATATGATAGGGACTCAGTCATACATATACATGTATCCATTCTCCCCCAAACTTCCCTCCCATCCAGGCTGCCACATAACATTGAGCAGAGTTCCCTGTGCTTTACAGTAGGTCCTTGTTGGTTATCCATTTTAAATACAGCAGTCCAACCCTCATTCTGAACTGCTGGTATAGTATCCATTCTCAAGCTCATCTTAATCACCATACTCCCAAAATATGGTGTTTCCTCCACCTGTGAGAAACCAGTCATCCTTGAGGTCCAGATGCACACTGTCTCTGTATTCAATCTACCACCAGCCCCAGAAATTCTATTGTCTCAATATCGCTTGAATCCACCCATTTTTATCTTGACTACAAGACCTTTGTCCAAGTCAGCACCATTGTTCACTTGAATTACTAGTATGGTCTTCCAGCTGACCTGCTAGGTCCTCTGTAGCCCATCCCCAGCTTGTACCTCATGATACAGAACGGTTTTTCTGAGCACAAATCCAGTCAGACCCCCACACCATCTTCAGTGTCTTTCCCTGCTGCCCAGGCTCACGGGCTCTTGTGCTGTGGATTCTTCTCCCTTCTACAGCTGCTCTGGCTCTTCTCAGTCTAGACCATGCCCCCTCCTGTTGTGGGGCCCTTTCATCTTCTGTTCCCTTTCCTAAAATTCTCTTCCCTTTTGACCCTGCTCCCTCCCATTTAGAACTCATTTAGTCCCTGCTTCAGAAAAGCCTTCTCTGACTGCCTTCCCCCAGTTATCCATGGTTCTGTGTGTGGACTTTCCCTTCATGGTGTTTTCCTAGTTCATTATGTTACCATCAGATCAGATCAGTCGCTCAGTCGCTCAGTCGCTCAGTCGTGTCCGACTCTGCGACCCCATGAATCGCAGCATGCCAGGCCTCCCTGTCCATCACCAGCTCCTGGAGTTCACTCAGACTCACGTCCATCGAGTCAGTGATGCCATCCAGCCATCTCATCTCTCCTCTTGCCCCCCAATCCCTCCCAGCATCAGAGTCTTTTCCAATGAGTCAACTCTTCCCGTGAGGTGGCCAAAGTACTGGAGTTTCAGCTTTAGCATCATTCCTTCCAAAGAAATCCCAGGGCTGATCTCCTTCAGAATGGACTGCTTGGATCTCCCTGCAGTCCAACGGACTCTCAAGAGTCTTCTCCAACACCACAGTTCAAAAGCATCAATTCTTCGGTGCTCAGCCTTCTTCACAGTTCAACTCTCACATCCATACATGACCACAGGAAAAACCATAGCCTTGACTAGACGGACCTTTGTTGGCAAAGTAATGTCTCTGCTTTTCAATATGCTATCCAGGTTGGTCATAACTTTCCTTCCAAGGAGTAAGCGTCTTTTAATTTCATGGCTGCAGTCACCATCTGCAGTGATTTTGGAGCCCAGAAAAATGAAGTCTGACACTGTTTCCACTGTTTCCCCATCTATTTCCCATGAAGTGATGGGACCGGATGCCATGATCTTCGTTTTCTGAATGTTGAGCTTTAAGCCAACCTTTTCACTCTCCACTTTCACTTTCATCAAGAGGCTTTTTAGTTCCTCTTCACTTTCTGCCATAAGGGTGGTGTCATCTGCATATCTGAGGTTATTGATATTTCTCCCTGCAATCTTGATTCCAGCTTGTGTTTCTTCCAGTCCAGCGTTTCTCATGATGTACTCTGCATATAAGTTAAATAAACAGGGTGACAATATACAGCCTTGATGTACTCCTTTTCCTATTTGGAACCAGTCTGCTGTTCCATGTCCAGTTCTAACTGTTGCTTCCTGACCTGCATACAGGTTTCTCAAGAGGCAGATCAGGTGGTCTGGTATTCCCATCTCTTTCAGAATTTTCCACAGTTTATTATGATCCACAGAGTCAAAGGCTTTGGCATAGTCAAGAAAGCAGAAATAGATGTTTTTCTGGCACTCTCTTGCTTTTTCCATGATCCAGCGGATGTTGGCAATTTGATCTCTGGTTCCCCTGCCTTTTCTAAAACCAGCTTGAACATCAGGAAGTTCACAGTTCACATATTGCTGAAGCCTGGCTTGGAGAATTTTAAGCATTACTTTACTAGCGTGTGAGATGAGTGCAATTGTGTGGTAGTTTGAGCATTCTTTGGCATTGCCTTTCTTTGGGATTGGAATGAAAACTTACCTTTTCCAGTCCTGTGGCCACTGCTGAGTTTTCCAAATTTGCTGGCATATTCAGTGCAGCACTTTCACAGCATCATCTTTCAGGATTTGAAATAGCTCAACCGGAATTCCATCACCTCCACTAGCTTTGTTCGTAGTGATGCTTTCTCTTCTTTTTTTTTTTTTTTTAAATTTTATTTTATTTTTAAACTTTACATAATTGTATTAGTTTTGCCAAATATCAAAATGAATCCGCCACAGGTATACATGTGTTCCCCATCCTGAACCCTCCTCCCTCCTCCCTCCCCATACCATCCCTCTGGGTTGTCCCAGTGCACTAGCCCCAAGCATCCAGTATAGTGCATCGAACCTGGACTGGCAACTTGTTTCTTACATGATATTTTACATGTTTCAATGTCATTCTCCCAAATCTTCCCACACTCTCCCTCTCCCACAGAGTCCATAAGACTGTTCTATACATCAGTGTCTCTTTTGCTGTCTCGTACACAGGGTTATTGTTACCATCTTTCTAAATTCCATATATATGCGTTAGTATACTGTATTGATGTTTTTCCTTCTGGCTTACTTCACTCTGTATAATAGGCTCCAGTTTCATCCACCTCATTAGAACTGATTCAAATGTATTCTTTTTAATGGCTGAGTAATACTCCATTGTGTATATGTACCATAGCTTTCTTATCCATTCATCTGCTGATGGACATCTAGGTTGCTTCCATGTCCTGGCTATTATAAACAGTGCTGCGATGAACACTGGGGTACACGTGTCTCTTTCCCTTCTGGTTTCCTCAGTGTGTATGCCCAGCAGTGGGATTGCTGGATCATAAGGCAGTTCTATTTCCAGTTTTTTAAGGAATCTCCACACTGTTCTCCATAGTGGCTATACTAGTTTGCATTCCCACCAACAGTGTAAGAGGGTTCCCTTTTCTCCACACCCTCTCCAGCATTTATTATTTGTAGACTTTTGGGCATAGTGATGCTTTCTAAGGCCCACTTGACTTCACATTTCAGGATGTCTGGCTCTAGGTCAGTGATCACACCATTGTGATTATCTGGGTCATGAAGATCTTTTTTGTACAGTTCTTCTGTGTATTCTGGCCATCTCTTCTTAATATCTTCTGCTTCTGTTAGGTCCATACCATTTCTGTCCTTTATCGAGCCCATCTTTTCATGAAATGTTCCTTTGGTATCTCTGATTTTCTTGAAGAGATCTCTAGTCTTTCCCATTCTGTTGTTTTCCTCCATTTCTTTGCATTGATCACTGAAGAAGGCTTTCTTATCTCTTCTTGCTATTCTTTGGAACTCTGCATTCAGATGTTTATATCTTTCCTTTTCTCCTTTGCTTTTCGCTTCTCTTCTTTTCACGGCTATTTGTAAGGCCTCCCCAGACAGCCATTTTGCTTTTTTTGCATTTCTTTTCCATGGGGATGGTCTTGATCCCTGCCTCCTGTACAATGTCACCAACCTCATTCCATAGCTCATCAGGCACTCTATCTATTAGATCTAGGCCCTTAAATCTATTTCTCACTTCCACTGTATAATCATAAGGGATTTGATTTAGGTCATACCTGAATGGTCTAGTGGTTTTCCCTACTTTCTTCAATTTGAGTTGGGCAATAAGGAGCTCATGATCTGAGCCACAGTCAGCTCCTGGTCTTGTTTTTGTTGACTGTATAGAGCTTCTCCATCTTTGGCTGCAAAGAATATAATCAATCTGATTTCGGTGTTGACCATCAATATTATTTGCGTCACACAGGCCTTCTCTACTAGATGCTCACCATTTTATCTGTTTTTGTCCCAAATTTCCAACAATGCCTGAATATAGTAGGAGATACTCAATAGATACTCATTCATTGACTGAGTGAATTGTTACTCTCTGCTCTCCGATTCCCTGATGTAAAGGAATCCCTACTTTATCCACTATTTCTTTCATATTAACCATAGTTTTCTCAAAATGAAAGTGAGAAATTTTAATCTACTTTATTTAATAGGCCCTATGTGTCTAATAACAGCCATAATTCCATGTTCCAGCTTTCATTTTTTAATAATTAATGGGTACAAAAACTGGTTGCGAGAGGAAAAATATTAGGTGGATCTGAATGAGGTTAAGGGAGTTGTATGCTTTGACTACACAGTGGACAAAAGTAATTTATATATCTTTCCTTCATCCCACACAAAGCTAGTTTTCAGAAATTAGAACCAAACTAGGCCCTAATAAATGTGATGTTCACAGGTCATAATGAGGATTTTTTAAAGAGATTTTTCCCCCTAGTCAACTAATTGATTTTAAAGCTCTTATGGCAAGTGACTCACAATGATTTTAAAACTGAAAACTTTCCAAATCTTTTTATCTCTGATGTTTGTGCGTAAGCCCAAGAAGAGAGGGAGAGCAACACTGACTCGGGAAAAACATTCAGAGCAAATACAAATACATTATCTGTTCTCACATCTGGCTCTAATGAGATACATGCGCAAAAATCTGCTTGTAAACATTCCTGCTCAGCTGTCTCAAATTCCACTGATAAGGACTGAGAGGACAAGAGGTGGTAAAAAGGTACAGAGAAATGGAAAGAGCATTAGGTGACAGAAAACTGGGATTCTAGTTTTCACTGCAGCTTACTAGTTATTAGACAAAGCATTTAATCACTCAGTGCCCATGTTTTGGGAACTAGAAAATGGCAGTGATCAAGATCTCATTCAGGAGGGTAGAAAGCACACACATGCTGACCTCGCTGTCCTCCCAGATATCCCTTAGATCAATAATAAAGATGTATGAGGAGGACACAGCCATAACAGTATCAAAAACTAAAGCCTTGGAAATGACTCATGTTGAGAGAGGAAGTCACAGCCCAGGACCCACGCAGGAGACTGCAGCAGAGACAGGAGCTGAAATTGTTCCTCCCTGTAAGATCAGAAGAAACTCTAAGCCCAGAGTTAGCAGATATGAGAACAAAAGTGAGCTGCAGATGACAATAAGCATGATTCACCTGGGTGGGGAAGATCCCCTGGAGAAGGAAATGGCAATCCACTCCAGTATTCTTGCCTGGAAAATTCCATAGACAGAAGAGCCTGGCAGGCTTCAGTCCATGGGGTTACAAAGAGTCGGACATGACTGAGTGACTGAGCATGCTCACACTAAACATCCATTATAGAAGCAGACTACTTTTCTCCCTCTCCATGAACCTCACATACCCCAGGGGCAAGTTGTGCCAGATCTTCACAATAATAATCTAGTACTTTATTCATAAATATAAATGGAAAGCTAAGGAGTCCTCATAATTGAGAAAAAAATCAAAACAGCCCCAAAGAAGGACACCAAGATGAAGGTAAAATTGTGAAAACTTCCCAGAGAGTAGAGCATAATTTTAAAATATGGAGTGGAGGTGGGGACTAAGAGAAATACAAAAGATAAATCCAGGAGAGTCATTATGCATCTAAGAGGAAATCCAGAAAGAGGTAGAAAAAAACAAAGGAGCTTTAACAATTAAAAAAAATAATTCAAGGAAATTTCGTAGAGCTGAAGAAAGGCTGGAGCTGTCAGAGTGAAAAAGCCCATTGAGTGACCAAATAGATGAAAGTTCAGGAAACTGAAAGGGATAAAAAAATTTTTTAAACTTCAGGAACAAATAATAGATTTCCTACCCACCCCCAGAGAATCAGATTGACATTGGATTTTTCATCAGCAACCTTAGCAACTAAAACACAATGCAGAATTGCGTTTTAAAGGATGAAGGAAAATTATTTTGAAACAAGAATTATATGTTTGGCCAAACTGTCAATCATAACGTCAGTGAAAACAGATTTTCATACTTGTTATGACTCACAAAATTAAGCCCCTGTCCAAGTTTTGTTACAATTGCTGTAAATTTTATTACATGTTCTTTTAACACAAAAGGGAATCCAAGAAATAGGAAACTGTACGGTATGATACAAATATTAGGGGATATAACCCAGAAGTGAGGCGAAGAAATTTCAGTATTTTAGATCCACGGTATACCTAGAGAGCAGTTGATCCAAACTTAGAAGTCAGAGGATTCTAACAAAAAATGTATTCAAGAAGAAAGTGGATTCCTTTAAAATACATAGTAAGGTTTTAAAAAAAACAACTATGTAATTGTAAGTGATTTGGTGAGGACTTCTATCAAAACCGTCTTGGACTGGATATCCTAGCTGTCTTCATCAGCTTGGGCTGCTATCACAAAAAATCATAGACCGGGTGAGTTAAACAACAGACGTTTATTACTCACAGTTCTGGAGGCTGGGAAGTTAAGATTGAGGTGTTGGCAGATTTGGTGTCTGGTAAGAGTCCTCTTCTTGGCTTGCAGATAAAATTTCTTGCTGTTTGCTCACTCACTTTTTTGTGGTGTGTTTGGATGGAGAGAGAGGAAGGGCTCTGGACACTTTTTTTCTTAAAAGGACACTAATCCCTTCATGAGGGCTCCAACCTCATGACCTCATCTGAACTTAATTACCTCCCAAAGGCCCCACCTCCTAATACCATCACAGTAGGGATCAGGACTTCAAAAGAAAAATTTTTGAGGAGGAAAAATATTTAGTTGATAATGCCAGCAGAGCTTAAGACGAGGATTCTGTTACAAGTGATTTATTGAGGAAACGCTCTTTGGAGAAGGAGAATGAGGGAAATAATAAAAGATTAAAAAAAAAAAACGAAGCGAAAATGTGGCTCTGCTCAATACAAGCTGTATAGTAACTCCACAGGGAAATAGGGATCACAAATTGCGGGAGAGAATGGGCCCCATCTCCCAGTAAACTGGTCTACTGCCCCGGTGTCAGTCATTCAGACAGTCAACCAGCTACAGGCTTGTGTGAGAAGGGGTAACCTCCCTGGAAAGGCAGCTTCCATTAGGCCCAGGACAATTCTCTGGAAAAGTGGGCACTTATTAGCTCTTAGAAGCCAATGCTGATTGCAGCTGAGACATGGCTGTAAAGTGAAATGACAACATAGGGGGAAAGTTAAGCAAGTTAAAACTCTAGGAAAAACAAAAAGCTGTAAAAAAACAGAAAACAATAGATCCAAATGTGATCCAAATTGCGGTATTGTAGTCCAGTTTTGGACAATCAATATCACCTACATCTCATTTGACTTTGACACTTAAACATTCTCCTTTAAATTACATAGGTTTAATTACAAGACTACTTTCACCGCTGTGTAACTAATCACTAATTAGATGTTGTTAAGTCCTGTCCAACTCTTTTTTGACCTCATGAACTATATACAGTGCATGGTATTTTCATAATCCTATTAGAATAAGTATCATGTTTTAATTTTTTTAATCAACCCATAGACAAAGCATGTAAGAATTAATTATAGTTACAGGACACAAGGTAAAAATTTAAAACCTTAACATACAAAGTAATGATAGGACTAATAGAAGTTTGGAGTAAAAGGGAGAGAGATGAGGTAAAGGATAATATTCTTTGATGAGGTAAAGAGTGAAAATTCTTCATCTGCCATAAAATGGGTAAATCTATTTTTTCTAAAATTGAAATATGAAGCATTCCAGACTTTAAGCACTATGTTATTTAGTATTATAAAGATATGCAATGAAGAACTAAAATAAATATATAACTAGCAAAAAGTTGAGTGAAAGAGGAAGGTATTATAAATAAGCTAAATTTCTCACTTTGACAGAAAGGAATCCATTTAGATTCTTAGATTCTACCTAAGGCTGACAAGCAAAGAAATGACCAAATGCTATTATTTGATATTATAGAGAAAAGTACCAGAAGAGAAAAGAAAAGCAGTTGAAAATGAGGAAAGGTCTGGGAAGAGATTTTTTTTTTGGTCACTCAGTCATCAGACTCTGCAACCCCATGGACTGTAGCCCACCAGACTCCTCTGTCCATGCAATTCTCCAGGCAAGAATACTGGAATGGGTAGCCATTCTCTTCCCCAGGGGATCTTCCCAACCCAGGGATCAAACCCTGGTCTCCCGCGCTGCAGGCAGATTTTTATTATCATCTGAGCCACTAGGGAAGCCCTTTTTTTTTAAAAAAATTTATTTTGTAATTGTCTGTATTGTTGGGTGGTTTTCTGTCTTCATGTATTGTTTTTGTAGCACTAATAAAAACAGCAATAAGAATACTTTCTAGCCTATCCCATCAAGTAATCAAGAAGGTTCATTAAGATAATGCATAGGAAAGCACTTTGCAAACTCTTAAGTACTAAGATAAATGTGAAGCGTTATTAAGAGGGCAGTCTTAGGCAGTTCAAGATTGCAGAAGGAACTGTAGCACGTTCCTTTATCAAGCCCTATTTTTAAGGTGCCAAGATCCAAATTAAAAAGGAAGCTGTCTCTAAAATGCTGACCATAAAATATCTGAAAGAAAAAATGTGCTGAGAGAAAGTATTTGGAAGAATGACAAGAAGAAAATTTAAAGAGTGTTTCGAAAGAGCTATTAGGTTTCCATCAAGTTGTTTCTATAAAACAAAAACACCGGGAGAACTAAACGTCAACAGCGGTACTATCATCTTAGAAAACGGTATCACAGGAAAAAAAATTTATAATTAGAATAAAGACTTATCTCCTTACACCTAAACCATTTTCAGATACTTTTGTAAATAGTCTCATAATTAGCATCACAAATGTTTTAGAATACCATGTTTTTCATAACTTGTTAATTAGGCAGGTAGTTCTGCTCAATAGTCCCATTAAGGGCTTTGAAATAAAATTGTTGGTTCATGTGTCTATCTCCTTTGCATAAAAAGGAATTTTTCAAAACAAGGAACTATGTCTTAAAACACTTTGTTCTGCTTCTATTTCTTATCTTGGGGCCTCCTAGCACATAGTCCTAGCACTCAATAAGAGTTTGTTAAATGGATAAATTGATGAAAGAACTAGAAACCAATGCTTTTTTAAATTATCCAAAGCATACCCTTGTCTATCTGTGATGACGAGGACATACTATCCAGATACTCTGTAGGGCTTCTGATCTCTGAAAGACCCGTCTGAAAAATGAAAATAGTGGTATCTACTTCAGAAGGATTTTCATAATGATTTGCTGAAAATAATGCATGAAAAGTTCTGGGTGCGTATAAATGGTTATTACTGTTGTTGTTTGGCTGTGCTTCAGTGGCCCCGTGGACCGTAGCCAGCCAGGTTCCTCTGTCCATGAAATTTTCCAGGCAAGAATACTAGAGCAGGTTGCCATTTCCTCCTTCAGGGAACCTTCCTGACCCAGGGATCGAACCCACATCTCTTGTGTCTCCTGCATTGGCAGGTGGGTTCTTTTCCACTAGCGCCACCTGGAAAGCCCCATTATTATTAGCAGCAACTGCAAATAATTGCTGAGAGAGCAGTATGTGCAGTCACTGCCCACAGATCAAGACCCATAAAGATAAACAAGATTAGTACCTTATTGTCAAGGAGGGGAAATAAACAAGCTCCCTGGTCACCCTACTGTGCCTCTCTCTCCATGGGCTCCATGGCCAAGATCTTCAAAGAGAGTATCTCCACTGGCCCAGCAAGAGAGCATGCATAGGCTAATTTAGGGCACCCCATTCCAGCACTCTTACCTGGAAAATCCCATGGATGGAGGAGCCTGGTGGGCTACAGTCCATGGGGTCGCTGAGAGTCAGACACGACTGAGTGACTTCACTTTCACTTTTCACTTTCATGCACTGGAGAAGGAAATGGCAACCCACTCCAGTGTTCTTGCCTGGAGAATCCCAGGGACAGGGGAGCCTGGTGGGCTGCCGTCTATGGGGTCGCACAGAGTTGGACACGACTGAAGTGACTTAGCAGCAGCAGCAGCAGCAACCTATGCATAGGTTAGTTACAGAGGTATTTGTACAGAATTCTCTGTGATCATCCTTTCCCATCCCCAACTCCAAACCTACCCAGGGGCAAAAACAAACAAACAAAAAATATCTTATTCATCTTAGTTCCCCCCAACCCAGTTCCTAGTATGTGTGTCCCAGAGTACTAAATGAGTATTTGTTCCATGGCCCTAAGTTAGTCAAAGCAAGAGACTGATTGATGGGAACAATCCAGAAAGTTCAGTTCAGTTCAGTCGCTCAGTCCTGTCTGACTCTTTGCGACCCCATGAATCACAGCACGCCAGGCCTCCCTGTCCATCACCAGCTCCCAGAGTTTACTCAAACTCATGTCCATCGAGTTGGTGATGCCATCCAACCATCTCATCCTCTGTGGTCCCCTTTTCCTCCTGCCCCCAATCCCTCCCAGCATCAGGGTCTTTTCCAATGAGTCAACTCTTGGCATCAGGTGGCCAAAGTATTGGAGTTTCAGCTTTAGCATCAGTCCTTCCAATGAACACCCACGGCTGATCTCCTTTAGGATGGACTGGTTGGATCTCCTTGCAGTCCAACGGACTCTCAAAAGTCTTCTCCAACACCACAGTTCAAAAGCATCAATTCTTCGGCACTCAGCTTTCTTCACAGTCCAACTCTCACATCCATACATGACCACAGGAAAAACCATAGCCTTGACTAGACGGACCTTTGTTGACAAAGTAATATCTTTGCTTTTGAATATGCTATCTAGGTTGGTCATAACTTTCCTTCCAAGGAGTAAGCATCTTTTAATTTCATGGCTGCAATCAACATCTGCAGTGATCTTGGAGCCCCCCAAAATAAAGTCTGACACTGTTTCCACTGTTTCCCCATCTATTTGCCATGGTTGGTAAAGAGGGCTCTGATCTCAGTAACTCACAATGCAAACAGCAGGAAATCCCATGAACCTGAAGGAGTTGTAGACTGACCATGGGCTCAGAGGTTCTGATTCTACAGGCCCCAAAACTACCCCCAAATAAAGAGGCCAGAAGCAGGTCCTTATTTAAACTATCAGGCTTTATGTCTTATGGTCCCTTCCATCCTGGCTCTGACGTACTGAAGTTGGGAATTGGTGACCAAGCCTTCATTTAGGGTCTCCAGTTAAGGCATCAGGGTTTCCAGGAAAAGATGAAGAAATGACCCATTTCCTCCCCAGCTCTTGAATTCCCATCTTTCCCTAGCCTTAGTCTTATAGCTGTTGGCTTGTATGATACAGCAAGAACAGTGATGTCTTCCTACTGGAGTCTCCTCAGTTCTGTGATTTTTCTGATTGCATGGGGAATATTTTATCTTTGCTCTCTCATCGTTTTCTTGGAGTCCAACTTCATTTTTTAAACTAAGGAGGATAGCACACCAAAAAAATTGGCAGTAGATTGACATCATTTTATACCTAGGTTCAGTTTCTTATGATCATGCTTCATCTTTAGAATGTTCTTTTTATTTGGGTAAGAAAGATTTAAAAGACTCTGCGAGAAATTGAATGTGCAAAAAATTTGTGATTCTGTGCATTACACAGAGTGCAACAGAACACCATTTCCTTTGAGTTCATTTTAGAGCCAGGCTTGAGATTGAACATGATCACATCCTTCACGTCTCTGGGTGGCATACTTCATTCAGACCTTTATCACACAGTACAGTATCAATGTCTCCTGATTTTCCAGCACCCCCGCTGATTAAACAGCAAGGATCATTTTTCTTGGCCCTGTAATGATTTTGCAGTAAAGGGCGGAATTGATTTCAGAGCTATGACTCAGGGCCTGGTAAAAAAAATATTGGCCAAGAAGTGGGTATAAGCGGCCACTGGCACTCTGGGGACTTCTATACCTTCAACAGAAATCTAAAAATATGCATGCAATCAAAGCTGCTAATTGAAGGAAAACCATCTAAGTTATTTGACAACTATAGCTTTTTTCTTGGGAATCTTTAAAGGATTAAGTAGCTTGCTGTATTAATACTCTTTCTTCAGCCATTTTGTGGGAAGGAAAGTGGGCTGGTATACAAAATAAGACCTTTTTCTTGCAAGCCTACTATGCACCTGTCACCAAATGGGGGTAAACAAAAGAAGCAAAAGAACCAATTCGTGCCTTCCAGGAGTTTATATCTAGTTCGGGGGAGCTGAAATCAGTTCATTCATGAAGCAGAAGACCCTAAGGTAGTGGTCAAAGAGGCCAGTGTTGATGGGGCTCAAGAATGAAGGTGCTTGTGTTCCTGGAGTGGGGGCACGTAGTGGAGAAGGGGCTTCGCAGAAGCTGAGCACAGGCCATGCTGGGTCACCCAGACCACGGGGTCTTCAGCCATGGGCCTCAAGAGATAGAAGGGAGGCTTGAGAGGGAGGGGTGCTTGAGAGAGCTTCTTCTTTTTAAAAAATTGAAATAAATTGCTTTACAATGTGGTGTCAGTTTCTGCTATACAATGATGTGAATCTGCCATATGCATACATACATCCCCTCCCTCCCCTCTCCCATCCCACCCCTCTAGGTCGTCACAGGGCACCGAGCTGAGCTTCCTATGCTTTGCAGCAGGTTCCCACTAGCTATCCGCTTTCTCCCTGGTAGTATATATGTCAGTCCTGCTCTCCCAGCTGGTCCCACTCTCCCCTCCCCCCCACCATGTCCACAAATCCATCCTCTGCGTCTGCATCCCTACTCCTGCCTTGGAGATAGGTTCATCTATACCATTTCTCTAGATTCCACATATATGTGTTGCTGTGCAATATTTGTTTTGCTCTTTCTCACTTCTTGCTCCGAGTCTCGAGCTTCCAGCTCCAGCTTTCTCCAATCACGTGAAAGGAGCAGATGCTCTTCCACTTTGGGCGGCAACACTGGCTATAACGCAGGTGCCACAAACTGTTCCTCCCCCACATCTCACTGCCCACAGGTGAGGCCCGAGGCATAGCACCCCACAGCCTAGCTCCGGGCTCCCTGCCTAGGGTTCTTTCCGATAGCAATCCCTCTCCATCTTTGCACACTTCAAAACCTGATTCTTGAAACCTAACGTGTCCTTTCTTAAAGATTTATTCATTTATTTTTTTGGCTGTGCTGGGTCTTCATTGCTGTGGGAGGGTTTTCTCTAGTTGCTGCAAGTGGGGGCCACTCTCTAATTGCGGTACACAGGCTTCTTCTTGTGGGGGCTTCTCTTGTTGGGCAGCTTGGGCTCTCGGGTGCATGGGCTCAGTAGCCGCAACATGTGAGTTCAGTAGTTAGGACTCACCAGCTCTAGAGCACAGGCTCAGAAGTTGCTCTGCGGCAGGTGCAATGTTCCCCACCCGGGGATCAAACCCATTTTTTCTGCATTGGCAGGTGGATTCTTTACCACTGAGCCACCAGGGAAGCCTCTAATAATAATGTGCATTCTTAACCCCATGCTTTCACACACACTGTCCCCTCTAGCACCAAGAGAAGTCTTCCTTGTCATCTTTCCTCTTTGAAATCATACCTAGCCTTAAGACTAAGTTTCCATATTCTTCATTTACAAAATCTTCCCTAAGCCACTGACTGCTGGGCTGAAAATAATCTCACTCCACCAGTGCTTGTAATACCATTTTGTTTGTAGTTTTTATCACGCTCTTCACATTATACCTTGACCTGAATTCTCTGTGAACATCCTTTGGGCCCCACCAAACTCTTGGAGGGCCAAGACAAATGCCTCTTTCATCTCTGCCCTGACCCCAGTTTCCTTGCCTGTTTCTCCTATAGAGCCCCAAATGAACGCGTGTTGTATGAAAGTGAAAGTGCTAGTCGCTCAGGCGTGTCCAGTTCTTTGCAACCCCATGGGCTATAGGCCACCAGGCTCCTCTGTCCATGGGATTTTCCAGGCAAGAATACTGGAGTGGTTTGCCATTTCCTTCTCCAGGGGATCTTCCGGACCAGGAATCGAACCCAGGTCTCCCTCATTGCAGGCAAATTCTTTACTATCTGAACCACCAGGGAAGCTCCAAATATGGGTTGCATGTCCCTAAAGTTAGTCAAGTCAAAAGACTGAGCAGCAGAAAAACAATCCAGAAAGAAGTGGTCAAGGAGGCTCTGATCTTCAGCAAAATATTCAGAAGTGGCCATGCTAAGGCTTCAGGGATTCAGTCTAATCCAAGATGGCTCCCTGCCAGTGATTCTTTTATATAAACAAATGGTGGTTAAATGTAAACAGGGCTTTGAACATACTTTGATTTTTCATTTGAAATTAAATGTTCAACTATCTGGTTTAATGTGGTCCTTCCCCTAGAATGTTACCCCTCTCCTAGGCAGCATGCTCCGGCTCATCTCTGTGCAGACCCAAGCTTGGTGGTGACTCCAACGGGCAGGAAGAAGGCTCTGGTGCCTGTATCTTTCCCCGACCCTGCCAGTTAACTGCTTGATTTAAGTTGTAAAGACAGTTAAAAGAGTTATTTTTTAAGATAGGAGTTTTTTTTTTAAAGGCAAAATGTACGTAGAGTGATTTTTAAGGAATATATAATAAGATCAGAAAACCTTGCAAGGAATTAATAGAGCAGACTATTTTAGGATACAGCAGTACATTTCAAAAGAAAATTTTAGCTACCTTAGGTGGCGCTTTTTCTAAAATTAATCATAAGCTGCTTTCTAAGGCAGAGCACATGGAACTGAATTTAACCTCCTTTGTAAATGACCCATTATCATCACTGAGAACATCAGTGCAACTAGCTAACTGTGCAGAGCGGACCAAAGCAGGCCAGCTTCTTTGACTTCTCATGCAGTGGTCTCAGGGCAGCTGTGATTGGAGCTTTGGAACCCACTGCTAGTTTTTATGATTCTTTTTAGACTCTCAGAGTTCTCACCATTACTTTTTACTGCTCCTAGTAAGGGCTTTCCTGGTGGCTCAGTGGTAAAGAATTTGCTCACCAGTGCAGGAGATATGGGTTCAATCCCTGGGACAAGAAGGTCCCCTGGAGAAAGAAATGGCAACCCACTCCAGTATTCTTGCCTGGGAAATCCCATGGATAGAGGAGCCTGGCAGGCTACAGTTAATAGGGTTGCAAAAAGAGTCAGACACAACTTAGTGACTAAACAACAACTCCTAGTAAGTCTGCCTGAAATAGGTCTAACTCTCAGGTCTTTCTCTGATCTCACCCCATATGACTGTCTCTGATTGCTTTGTTAGAATGATGTCTGTAATAACCAGAAAGAGGCCGACTGAACGGTTCTTCATTAATCCAAGACACTTTGCAGCGAAACTCTTGGCTACCCTGATATCTTTGTCTGCTTATTGCTTGATGTTCAGCTGTGTTCTCAAGAGATAGGAATTCTAAATAACTGGGTTATAGATAGGAAAATCTTGCTTTGACATCACTAGTCAGTGTAACGTATCTCAGAATAGATAAGAAAGGAAATCCTTTCTCTTCGATAATTTTTGAAGAAATTCATTCAGTACTGGGAAATCTCTTTTCAAAGAAAAATAAAAAAGAGTTTATATGCTGTTCCCTCTGCCTGAAAGTGTCTTCCCTCCTTTTCTACCTAGGAAAATCTTAATTATCTGTTAAGCCTACCTGTCCCCTTATTTTCCAGGGAGAATCAGGGAAGCTTTTCCTTGGTAAAATTATCTTTTCTGCCTTTCATACTCCCAAAGAGTGGAAGCATTTGACCACATAGACTATGAGTTATTTGAGATCAGGAATCATTAATATACTTTGTTCATCTTTGGATGTCCGGATCCTAATGTGGACACTGACATTTAGAGCTTAAAATTATTTGTAAATAAATGTATGTATTTTAGATTATACCATTCCATTTTGTGGCTACCTTAAGGTGTGAGAAAGAGGTGTAGAGAGTTGAGGATGGTGCCAGGAAAAAACAGGTGTGTGAAAGGAACAGGTAAGAAAGTCTGGGAAAGGAGAAGGAGAGAAAAGAAAGAGAATTTATGAATGATGGAGAGGGATATGTTGAAAAGGAGGACATGAGAAGGAAGACAAGACTTGATAGGTTCTTGAGTGTTGGAAAACCCACTTTTACAAGCAGTTCTATTTGTTTAAACCATACATTTCAGTTGTTATTATTGTCCAGTTGCTAAGTCATGTTCAACTCTTTTTGACTCCATGGACTGTAGCATGCCAGCTCCTCTGACTCCACTACCTTCTAGAGTTTGCTCAAATTCATGTCCATTGAGTCAATGATACTATCTCACCATCTCACCTTTTGCCTTCAATCTTTCCCAGCATGAAGGTCTTTCCCAAAGAGTCATCACTTTGCATCAAGTGGCCAAAGTGTTGGAGCTTCAGCTTTAGCATCAGTCCTTTCAATGAATATTCAGGGTTGATTTCTTTTAAAATTGACTGGTTTGCTCTCCTTTCAGTCAAAAGGACTCTCAAGAGTCTTCTTCAGCACCACAGTTAGAAGGCATCAATTCTTCGGCGCTCAACCTTCTTTATGGTCCAACTCTCACATCTGTACATTTCAGATCTTGGTTCTTTTTCTTCACTGTCCTCTGAGACATGAATTAGTTTTCAAAACATTGTTCATAATCTTTCATTTTTCCTAACCTTAATTCTTAAAGCTTCAAGGCTATTCATCCCTCACTCTTACTCTCCTGACTCAGAATTTCACACCTCCTAACTGCTTCCTCTCTTTCAATATCAGAATAACATGATCAGAATACAGAAAACATTTCTGTCATCAGAATATTTCAGACTGGGTGAGAGGGAGAAGTTGCTTAAGGAGTTGGGAGTTATCCTTGATCAGAAGAAATTTATTGTAACCATCACTCAAGGAAATCAATCTCACTTGATTCTTTGGATTATGTTCAGTATTTAACAAACTACCCTTTTACTTGAGGAGAGGTTAGAAAAGACGAGGGTAGATATGAGGATGCAAAGAGCTTATTTCATACAATTTATAAAATCAAAAGGCAAACAGCAGGGAGTCACAGAGAGCAAACTGAGATTCAAAAAAGAAAATATCAAACATCTGAATTCCACAATTTCAGAGTAATGTATTCACCATGACCCAATCTCACAATTCATTAGTTTCACCCCAGAGACGGGACTGAATGTCAACTATTTTCCTGACCTGTAAATAATAGGTGCCACTTGCTCTGAAATGAAACTTAGTTAGAACATAATACCAAAGTGAATCAATATGATTGTTAAAAGCTGAAGTACAACAGGCTAGGTCCTGAATCTTTGGGGAGAGAAGATTCTTATTCCCGCTCTTTATGGGAAAAAAAATTGACAGGAAAATTGATAAATTATCTTTTAGCAGCACTAAGTTTGAACCAAAAAATAATCTAACAATGAGAAATAAAAAGTCATATTGTTCAATTATTTATTCAACCTGAGTGAATAACTGGGAACTATGATATTGCGTCTTAGGTTGATGACTACGGGGCATGGTTGGATGTGGCAAGACTGAGTTCTAGACAATGGAATGTGAGTAGAATGTGTGCCTGACCCTAAAAAACCTGCCATGTGCATTTCTCTGGGCTCTTTCTTCACTCCTGCTTGTGGGAATGAAGATGACTATGGTGACCTGAAAGCCACTTATTCAATGAAGCAGAGCCTCTGTCAGCCTGAGCCCCTGAATGACTGCAGGGAGTAGAGCCCCCACCAGCCACCTTGGAACCTGCTCTCTGCTCCGTTACATGAGCAAGAACTAAAGCTCTAGTTCTCTAAGCCAAGATATTTTTCAGTTTAATTTGTTAGAGCATCTCTATTTCACACAGGTGTATATATATACATACACATGTAAATACACATAATTACATATACATTATATACATAATTTTATATATATAATTTTTTTCCATAAAGAGCTGCTATATATATATATATATACACACCCACACACAGACACACAAACGGGGCTTCCCAGGTGACACCGGTAATAAAGAACCTGCCTCCCATTGCAGGAGACATAAGAGACACAGTTCGATCCCTGAGTGGGAAAGATCCCCTGGAGAAGGAAATGGCAACCCACTCCAGTGTTCTTGCTTGGAGAATCCCACGGACAGAGGAGCCTGGTGGGCTATAGTCCATAGGGTTGCAAAGAGCTCTACACGACTGAAGCAACTGAGCACAGCACAGCACAGCATATATACACATATTCACACTCACAGATATATACTATACATTCCACCTTTATTTCATCTTTTAAATTTTTTAATAAAAATAATATGATTTTATTGAAAAAAATATTGTAATACAAATAAGTCAAGAAAGAGGAAGTAAAAATCTGTAATTACTCAATGTAATGAGATCTACTATTATAAACCAGGGGTCATACTTGACCTATCATTTTGGAAGGCACTTTTTTCACTTAGAAAATATCATGAACATCTTCCCTTCTGTGTCATTAAGTAGTATTCTGCCCCATAATTTTTAATGGATGCATGATAAAAGTTACACAGGTCATTGGGAAATCACAGTCGAATGAACAGCAATATTTCTGTCCACAAACTAATGAACCTAGAACATCTCTAGGCAGCGGTTGTTCTCAGAATGCTTAGATCCCGAATTCATAGGTGACTGCTTGGAATATTATATTCGGTTCTAGTACTTGACTATTGAACCATTTGATGTTGTGGTAGAAGTTGAGCTGCTGTAAGAAAAAAAACAAAACATCTTTGTCAGAAGGCAAGAAACATTTGTCATTAGAATACTTTAGATGATGCGGGAGAGAGTAGTTGTTTAAGGGCTATGACTTATCCTCAGTCAGAACAAATTTGGTATCACAGTCCCGCAGATCCAGACCAGCTTGGCAACTCTGCTTTCCCCCACAGGAAAGAGAGAAGTCTGGCCAATTTTTTGATGGAAATTTAAGACTCGCCTCTGCTTACATTCCATTGGCTAGAGCTTAGTTGAATGGCCAAATCTAACTTCAAGGGCATCTGGTTAACAAAGCCCCTACAGCGGGGCCTTTTATTCACCCCAAACTCCACAATAGGGAAGAAGGGGGAGAACAAACTTGGGTTGTGAGGAAAAGCAATCTGCCACATCCTCCAAAGTTAGCACAGAGCAGCGTTTAAGAATCAGAGCCCTAGGGATTTTCCTGGTAGTCCAGTGGTTAAGACTCCATGTTCCCAGTGTGCGAGGGTTTGGTGCGTGGTCGGGGAACTAACATCCTGTATGTCAAGAGATGCAGCCAAAAAAATAAGAAAAAAAGAATAGGAGCCCTGAAGACTTCTCTGGCCGTCCACTGGTTAAGACTGTGCGCTCCCAACGCGGGCGGCTTGGGTTGAGTCCTTGGTGGGGGAAGGAGAATCCCGCTTGCGAAAAAAAAAGTGAGGGGAGAAGGAAGAATAGAAGTTCTGTCTCTCTAATAGCTACTCTCACCTTGGCTAATTAATTGCTAGGGACTTAGGACTTTTACTTAACCTCAGTTTGCAAAACAAAGACATTGAAATTCACACACCAGTTAGTTATGGGAATTAAATGATTTAATTTTTATAAAGTGCTTATAAAATGCTGATTGTACTTACTATATATCCAGAACCAGTAGAACATGGCTAGCATATGGTCAGAAGAGAAAAGTGAACATAATAAACCAAGGAAGTTTGTATTAAGTATGCGTGCTCAGTCGCTCAGTCATGCCCAACTCTTTTGTGACCCATGGACTGTAGCCCACCGTGCTCCTGTGTCCATGGGACTTTCCAGGCAAGAATACTGGAGTGAGAAGCCATTTCCTTCTCCAGGGGATCTTTCCAACCCAGGAATCAAACCCACGTCTCCTGCACTTGCAGGTAGATCCTTCACCAGTGTGCCACCTGGGAAGCCCTACATTAAATATAGTACAGTGGCTAAAAGCATAACTCAGGCCGCCCAGATTCACCCACTTGGCAGGTTAAGTTATTGCCAGATCTCAGTTTCCTCATCTGTAAAGTAGAGCTCTCCATTAGTATCTACCCTGTAGGGTTGCGGTGATGATTACATGAATTACACAGAAAGTGTGCAGCACAGAGCCTAACAGGTAGCAAGCACTCTGTAAGTTAGCTTCTACTCATGATTAGTGTTGCCCAAGAAAATAAACCAGCATTTTTACAAAATTCACAAATTCACCTGAGTATTTGCAAGTGACTTCCACCTCCATACACACTGACCATCACACGAACTATCACACCATTTCCATTCCTGTTACCCAGTACTAAGGGCTCTGTGCTTCCCAAAATCAATAGATTGGTATTCTGTAGCACAGGATCTGGGAATACATTCATCATGCAAAGCAGACAGGAATAACGTCTATGCCCAATGTCATTTCCTTTTGGAGAGTCTTGGCATGTTCTCATACGTCTTCCTTGGTTCTTGTAATACATGCTCCTGAATGAACAAAAGTGTCTTTTCAGGTAATAAATCTTCCCAAAGAATGTCCCTGTTGATTCTGAGACCTTCAGATTAAAAATTATTCTCAGAAGCCAGAACTGAATTAGGTTTTGTCTTTCTTTTCCATTGTTTTTAATCAAAGCATTCTTGCATAATGACATATGCCCCAAAGTCCTTCAGTATGATGGCCACACTTTAGCTGCAATTAAGTTTATCTATCGAAATCATTGATGATTTGTAATCAGAAAGAAAAAAAATCAAGATGGTTAGAACCTCCCTGCAAGTCAGATTCTATCAATTTACTTAGCCTCTGACAAATACAATTCGTTGTGGACCACTCCCATTTTGCAGGGATTGCTTTTCTAGAAACAGTGGCTTAAGTCAAAATTATGTAAGCTTAAAATTGTTTCTTCACAGACTTAAAGTCATATTAGGGCATTAAATTCCTAATTAAAGGTTTAATATCCAACTTTGTTTTAAAATGAACCTATAGACTATGTTTCATCAATTACAAATTATATACCTAATCTATGCTACAAAATATTTAATGGCATATACCAAATTTTTATCTTCTGTATA
This sequence comes from Bos taurus, assembly GCF_002263795.3. Lineage (NCBI taxonomy): Eukaryota > Metazoa > Chordata > Mammalia > Artiodactyla > Bovidae > Bos > Bos taurus. The sequence continues at coordinate 18,650,910 of NC_037339.1, forward strand.
ATTTCTGCCCTACTTCATTGCATAAATCTAAAGGAGAGGGAATTTCTTCACAGAATTCAGAAAGACTTTATTCTCTAACTTTTAATTTTAAAACAATTTTAGACTTCAAGAAGGGCTTCCCTTTGTGGCTCAGCTGGTAAAGAATCTGCCTGCAATGCAGGAGACCTGGGTTTGATTCCTGGGTTGGGAAGATCCTCTGGAGAAGAGAAAGGCTACCCACTCCAGTGTTCTGGCCTGGAGAATTCCATGGACTGTATGTACAGGGAGTTTCATATCCCCTACACTCAGCTTCCCCAAATTTTATCATTTTACATAACTGTAATAAAATGGTTAAAACTAGAACATTGACACTGGTACAATAAAACTAACAATCCATAGATCTTACTTCAGTTTCACCAGTTGTTCTACCTATGTCCTTTTTCTGGTTCAGGAACCAAGCCAGGACCCCATGTTACAGTTAGCCGTCATGTCTCCTGGTCTACTCAATTTGGAAAAGTCATTCAGACTTTTATGAAAGTATCCAATAGAGTCCGTTATTTTGTAGGATATCTCTCAGTTTAAATTTGTCTGATCTTTCTCGTGATTAGTTGAATTTATGCATTTTGGGGGCAAGAATACAGAAGTTCAACCTTTTCAGTGCGTCAGACCAGGAGGTACATGATATCTGCATGTCTTATTGTGGTGATGTTAACTTTGATTACTTGGTTAAAGGGATTTCTGCCAGGTTTATACTTTTAAAAGTTACTATGTGGGGTTTCCCTGGTGGTCCAGTGGTTAAGACTTAGCCTTCCAATGCAAAGGGTGTGGGTTCCATCCCTGGTCGGGCAGCTAAGATCCCACAGCTAAGATCCCACACGCCTTGAAGCCAAGAAACCAAAACAGAAAATAGAAACAATACTGTAACAAATTCAATGAAGACCTTAAAAATAGTCCACATCAAAAAAAAAAAAAGTCTTTAAAAAAATAAATAAAAGTTACTATTTTCCTTTTACATTAAGAATGTCTTGAGAGGGAAATTGTGCAAATATCTGTTTCTCATGATGTCTTCTCTGCTGATTTTACCATCCACTGATGGTACTTGAAACAACTATTACAGAAGTGTTTGCAAAAGAGTGGTTTTTCTATTTCAGTCATTCCTTCTCCATTCTTTAACTGGTAGTCCATAAGGAAGAGCAGTTCTCTCTCTCCCTCTCATTATTTACTCAATTATTTATTAACGTCAATATGGATTCTTGGTTATTTGTCTTATTTTATGCATTATAATCAATCACTATCATTATTTATTCTGCTGCGCAAATTGTCCTCAGCTTGGCCCTGAGGAGCTCCAGAAAGGCCTAAAGGTTTCAGCTGTCTCTGACGTGACCTGCAGAGGAGATCGAAGTTCACTTGAGAGCTTTTGAGAAAACCAACCAAGGGATGTGTTTGTCACTCTTTTATGAAAACAATTCTGGGCAAGCATAGGTATTAAAGAGGAAGTTTGGACTCTGTTCAAAATTGCCTGGGGAACAGACATTCATTTATGTTTACTACCATAAATCCAGGAAGTATTAACATGGGTTAATATCCTTTGGAGTTTCTCTGTTCAAATGTACAAAATCACTTTCATCCCTTTTGGGAAGTCAAATTCTCCCATAGATAAAGGAGTGTCCAATAACATTTCTTATTCCTCTCTCCAGTTTATTACAAGCTCCTCCCCAAAGGGAAGGAGAATTGCCAATCTGATTAGAGATTAAATACTAACTGCACTGTATTTAATAGTGGGCCAACTTACTGTGCGATATAAAAGATAGATAGTCATGCTCGGCTTTTTCTCTTGCTGAACCTGTGAGGTAAGCTAGCCTGCAAGGTTTGCTGCTGAAACAGCCCAGTCAAGGCCTCTCTCAGGCCCATTCTATTCTATTCCAAATGAACAGAGACACTGCCCTTCTGTTTTCAAGCGGAAATGAATCCAGAGCCTTGCTGGAGCCTCCCAGTCTAAGCCACACTTGAAAATACAGCTTTTGACTAGAGAACCCTACTGTGGAGAATGTTGGGTGCTTATTGTGTTGTTGATTAGTCACTAAGTCCTGTCCGACTCTTTTGTGACCCCATGGACTATAGCCCTAACCCTAACCTGCTCCCTACTAGTTTCATTTGGCTGAGAGCTCAACCCACTCTTTAACCTTTCCCCACATATACACAGGGGAAAAAAAAGACCAAACTCTGACATGTGGGGATTATCCTGACCTCTTACCTTCCACCGAGCTTTGTTTTTTTGGCTGCACTGGGTCTTCGTTGCAAAGTGTGGGCTCTTCCTTGCATTGCGTGAGCTTCTCTAGTTGTGGCACTCAAGCTGAGTTGTCTCTTGGCATGTGGGATTTTAGTTCCCCCACCAGGGATTGAACCTTCGACCTTGCATTGAAAGGCAAATTCTTAACCACTGGACCACCAGGGAAATCCCTCCATTAAACTTTTTTAAAGACAGGAACCAAGTCATAATATTTTTTAATAATCCCAGAAATAATTAGCATCTTGCCTTAAAATTTACAATACTAAACTGCATGGAGAGGTTCTAGTTTCAGATAAGATGGAATAAGCACATGCTACCTGTTTCTTTCACTGAATACAGAATGCATGGGGCAGTCATTTGAGGATTCTGTAAAGAGTGGTAGGCAGATTAGGGGAGAAAACCGATTTCAAAGTACCCTCAAATCCACAGTGAATTAATTATATTTCCCTTATATTTCCCCCTACTGTCTCCCCTGGTCTAGGCTAAAGGCAGCCCAAAACCTGGAAGTGGGCATTGATGTGGACAGAGAGAACTCCAGGAGAAACCCTGTAGTTCAGACTCAAGGAGGAGTCAGTCCCAGCAGTGACAGCAGGGCTAGTGAGGACCCACAATGTCTGCTGTCGAGTTGGTGCTGAATTGCCCAATAATGACGGTGATAATAATACATTATACAATGATGGTATTAAAAACACTAGCTAGTATTTACTAAGGTCTTATTATGTGTCAAGAACTCCTCTTGAGTTCACGGCTAACTTCAGCTTCATAAAAATGCCATGATGTAGATAATATCTATTCTATTTCAGGGATCTGCAAGCTTTCTATTAAAGGGTGAGATAGTAAATATTTCAGGTACTATAACCAAATGATCTCTGTCACAACTACTCAACACCACTGTTACAGTGTGGAAGCAGTCATAGACAGACAATATGTAAACCAATTACATGGCTGTGTTCCAGGTAAACTGTATTAGTAAAAAGAGACAAGAAGATGGGTTTGGCCCAAAAGCCGTAATGTCATATATGTATACATACATGTGTATGTGTGTGTGTGAATAAATATTTATTCTTATCTTTTCTCTTTGTATTAGGGTATGCTGCTGCTAAGTCGCATTAGTCATGTCTGACTCTGTGCGACCCCATAGACGGCAGCCCACCAGGCTCCCCCGTCCCTGGGATTCTCCAGGCAAGAACACTGGAGTGGGTTGCCATTTCCTTCTCCAATGCATGAAAGGGAAAAGTGAAAACGAAATCGCTCAGTCGTATCCGACTCTTCGCAACCCCATGGACTGCAGCCTACCAGGCTCCTCCGTCCATGGGATTTTCCAGGCAAGAGTACTGGAGTGGGGTGCCATTGCCTTCTCCGTGTATTGAGGTGTAGTCAGTTAACAATTCTGTGATAGTTTCAGATAAACAGCAAAGGGAGTCATGTATCCATTCTCCACAAACACCCCTCCCATCCAGGCTGCTAAAGCCCATAATTTTCTAAACCCTTTCCCATTTTGAAGATGGGAAAATTGAAACCCAGGGTGGTTAAGTAACTTGCCCAATGTCACAGAACCAAGAAATGGCAGTGGTCGTGTGCGCTCAGTTATATCTGACTCTTTGCGACCCCACCAGGCTCCTCTATCCATGGGATTTCCCAGGCAAGAATATTGGAGTGGGTTGCCATTTCCTTCTCCAGGGGAATCTTCCCAACCCAGGGACTGAACCCTAGTCTCCAGCATCTCCTGCAACACAGGTGGAATTTTACTACTGAGCCACTGGGGAAGCCCATAAAGTGCAAACCTGGTTGAGTCTTAATCAACTATGCTACATTGACATTTTTGAGTTAATGAATGAAATGATGACATAGAGATGGGCCCAAGAGACATCTTTGGTATGAAACTTTTCAGAGCCCGTGAGTAAATGCTGAATGTCAGGACTTGCCAAAGAAGATAAAATTACAAGCCTGAATAGGACTGTACTTGTTTCCCATTGCTGCTCTAACACGTCACCACAAATGCAGTGGCTCAAAACAACACAAATTTATTATCTTAATATTCTGGGGGTCAGAGGTCAAGAATCACTCTCACTAAGCTGAAATGTTGGGAAAGATTGAAGGCAGGAGGAGAAGGGGATGACAGAGGATGAGATGGTTCATCTAACCATGGACATGAGTTTGGATAACTCTGGGAGTTGGTGATGGACAGGGAGGCCTGGTGTGCTGTGGTTCATGGGGTCGCAAAGAGTTGGACACGACTGAATAACTGAACTGAACTGAAGCTGAAATCAAGGTATGCACAGGACCACACTCCTTCTGGAGGTTCTGGAGGATAAGCCACTTCCTTGCCTTTGTTTCTACTTCTAGGGGCTGCTTGTATCCCTTGGTTGTGAACCCTTCCTCCATCTTCAAAACCAGCAGTGTAACATGACTGGCCCTCCTCTCTAATAAAACCCTGGTGACTTCACTGGCCCACCTGGATAGTCCAGGATAATCTCCTCATCTTAGGTTCCTTGATGTAATCACACCTCCAAGTCTCTTTTCCATGCAGGTAACATTCACAAGTATTAGAGATTAGGACATGGAGATCTTTGAGGGGCTGTTTTTTCCACCTATCACAAAGACCTTTGGGACAAACAGCACTGACTCAGCTGCCTTTTTCCTCTAATGTCTGCTCACAACACCTCTGGCAATTTGAGTGAAAGCAGAACTCGTAGAAACTGTGCTGTGCCCTCGTGTCTTCGTGCAATAAGTGTGCACAGCACAACCCACTGTTGGAGGAAAAATTAAACACTTTAGGACCTGAGATAAACCAAAAATAAAACAACATGACACTTTATCTGGGTATTTCTGGTCTAACTGAAAGTGTTTACCTTGGACTGGAACTTGAACACATGTGCTGGGACTCAAACCCAACCAAAACCCATGGTATCTGTTTTCAGGACCTAATGAAGCTCGGGTTCTTGATGCCTCATTGCAGAAAGAATTCAGTGAGAGACAAAGTGATAGGTAAGAAGTGGATTTATTCAGATTCAGAGAGAAGCACACGCCACAAACAGAGTATGGGCCATCGAAGAGGGCAAATGCAGTGTGATTAGTTTTTATAGGCTGGGTAAAATATGCTAATGAGTGGGAGGGTTATTCCATCTATTTTGGAGAAAGGGTGGAGATTTTCAGGAATTGGGCTACCGCCTATTCCCTGGTCTTTTGATAGTGCCTTGGAACTGTCATGGGTTTCCCCAATAGCTCAATTGGTACAGAATCTGCCTGCAATGCAGGAGACCTCGGTTCAATTCCTGGATAGGGAAGATCCACTGGAGAAGGTATAGGCTACCCACTCCAGGATTCTTGGGCTTCCCAGGTGGCTAAACTGGTAAAGAATCTGCAGGCAGGAGACTTGGGTTCGATCCCTGTGTTGGGAAGATCCCCTGGAGAAGGGAAAGGGTCCCCACTCCAGTATTCTGGCCTAGAGAATTCCATGGACTATATAGTACATGGGTCGCAGAGTCAGACACGACTGAGCGACTTTCACTTTGGAACTGTCATGGCGCCTCTGGGTGTGTCATTTCACTTGCTGATTGAGGATCAAGGTCTAGTCTTGTCTGCCATCTTGGTCCCGTTTGATTCTAATGGGTGTATGTTGTATCCTTGGGCTACGTCATTCTTTCAACAGTGGTGCCCTGCCCCTTTCCTTTCTGTTACATAACTACCAAAATAAGTGAAATCTTAAGCCTTTCTTTAACAGAATGGTGATGTTTCGGTTTTGTTTTTCCTAGCAAAAATGTCAACCCTGACCTGTTGCTGGTCTCTGAAGATATCAGTGTTGGTCTGGGTTTTCTGGGAAGCAGGGGTTGAGATGGAATCAGAGATGCAAATATTTATTGAAGGAGATGCTTATAAAGAATAAGGGGACAAGGGAGCAGGAAGAGGCTGAGAGCTATCTATGCCAGGAGAGGAGAAAGAAGACACTGTCAAGATGAAGAAGGGGGCTTCCCTTGTGGCATAGTGGAAAGGAATCTGCCTGGCAATGAGGAGGACATGGGTTCAATCCCTGGTCTGGAAAGATCCTACATGCCTCAGAGCAGCAAAGCCTATGCATCGCAACTACTGATCCAGTGCTCTAGAGCCCATGTTCTGAAACAAGAGAAGCCACAGCAGTGAGAAAATAATTTTTAAAAATACATGTTTAAAAAAAAAAAAAAAGATGATGAAGAGAGCCTTGCATCTCCTTCCTGCTCTTCTATCTCCCACCGCAGCCTCCCCTTGGCCAAATCGAGTCAGACACCAAAAGGCAAGAAAGCCTGGGAGATGCAGGCTTCAGGGATCAGCCCCTGTGAAACAGAGCTGGACAGGGAAAGGGCAGAGCAACCTAGTCTAGGATACACTCAAGCTCTGTGCCACGGCCGGCTCCCTAGAACCTTCTAACTAGCTTATAAGGAAAGAAACTGTCCTCGAGACAGATAAGGATGCACAGGTTAGAGGTTTCTTTCTCATATGATGTTGCCACATTTTCAATAAACTAGCTTCAGATGGAGTTATGTAGCCTATAAGAGGAACTCTTTGTTTTTCTACAAACTGTTTATCTTCTCTAAATGAACAATGCTTCTTTGAAAATCAGTTGCTCACGACTTCATGGTCATTCTTTCAAAGAACCGATATTGTGCAATGGTTAACTTACCAAATAAACATTGGTAAACATAAACATTTTTCAGGTATCTTTTTAAACTGTAATTATAGTAATTATATTCAAAAAAATTTCACACCTCTTCAGGATTTAAAATAATCTGGGATATTCAATTCAATACTTTAGCCACCTGACGTGAAGAGCTGCTCATTGGAAAAGACCCTGATGCTGGGAAAGATTGAAGGCAGGAGGAGAAGGGGATGACAGAGGATGAGATGGTTGGATGGCATCACTGACTCAATGGACATGAGTTTGAGTAAACTCTGGGAGTCGGTGATAGGGAGGCCTGACGTGCTGCAGTCCATGGGGTCGCAAAGAGTCGAACATGACTGAATGAACTGAACTGGAATATTCAAAATTCCTTAGAATTCTCAAGGACAGTAGGACAAAATATTTGAGTTATACACTTCTTCAAATTTTTAAATGTAGAATCCTTCCACTAAGATTACATTTGCTCCCAAGTAAAGCATATGCCTATAGGAAAACACATTGCAGTCCAGCTCAAAAGACCAAAATACATTTCAATTTCCTGTGAAATTCAAAGTGGGATTGTTTATCAAATGTATGGATTCCTTTTGGAACTGAGGATCCAGATAGATAATGGAACATTGACCTTAAACAAATACTATTTTCATCTATGTACCAGAAAATGGGTTAACAGCAGTCCGGTCATGGAAGTAGCCGTGTCTTATACTGTAAGTAATACATAGTCACAAGGACTTCCCCAGTGGCTCAGAAGGTAAAGAATCCTCAATGCAGGAGGCACAAGAAATGCCGGTTCCATTCCTGGGTCCGGAAGATCTCCTGGAGAAGGGAATGGCAACCCACTCCAGTATTCTTGCCTGGAGAATTCCATGGACAGAGGAGTCTGGTGGGCTACAGTTCATGGGATCACAGAGACCTGAACATGACTGAACGACTATCACTTTCACTTTCACACAGTCGCAAACAAGGTCAGAAGACTACCCGCACCTGTCTATAAGCCAAGTTATAGCTTGGGGCACTGCTGGGAGGATTCACACTCACGTCAACAACTGCAGGTCACCATTCTAGGAGTCCTTTGTCTGGATTTCACTGTCCTCCTTCTCCCCTGGGCCTGCATTTAACTGAACATCCAGACTCCCAGTCATCATAGGAATTTTCAAACTTCTTTCTGGCTCTCCTTCTCAGATTTCTTTTTTAATTTCGTCCCTTTGGTTTGGCCCCTAATCATGACTTCATCGGAGACGGCGATGGCACCCCACTCCAGTACTCTCACCTGGAGAATCCCGTGGACCGAGGAGCCTGGTAGGCTGCAGTCCATGGGGTTGCTAGGAGTCGGACACAACTGAGCGACTTCACTTTCACTTTTCCCTTTCATGCATTGGAGAAGGAAATGGCAACCCACTCCAGTGTTCTTGTCTGGAGAATCCCAGGGACGTGGGAGCCTAGTGGGCTGCGGTCTATGCGGTCGCACAGAGTCGGACACGACTGAAGCAACTTAGCGGCAGCAGCAACAGCATGACTTCATACTCATTTTTTTTTTTTGATTGAAGTATAGTTGATTCACAATATTGTTTTAGTTTCAGGTTTTCAGAAAAGCAGTTTAGTTTTATTTTTTAGATTATTTTCCATTATAGGTTATTACAAGATATTGAATATAGTTCCCTGTGTTATACAGTAAATCCTTGTTGCTTATCTATTTTATCTGTAGTTGTTCATATCTGTTACACTCATACTCCTAATTAATCCTTCTTTGGTAAACATAAATTTGTTTTCTTCGTGAATCCGTTTCTGTTTTGTGAATAAATTCATTTGTATTGCTTTTTAGATTCCACATATAAGTGATATCATATAATAGCTGCCTCTGTCTCACTTACTTCACTTAGTTTGGTATTCTCTAGGCCAATCCGTGTTTCTGTAAATGCCATTATTTCATCCTCTTTTATGGCTGAGTAATATTCCATTATATATATCACATCTACTTCTGCTTTATTGACTATGCTAAAGCCTTTGACTGTGTGGATCACAACAAACTGTGGAAAATTCTGAAAGAGATGGGAATACCAGACCATCTGACCTGCCTCCTGAGAAATCTGTAAGCAGGTCAAGTAGCAACAGTTAGAACTGGACATGGAACAACAGACTGGTTCCAAATAGGAAAAGGAATACATCAAGGCTGTATATTGTCACCCTGCTTATTTAACTTATATGCAGAGGACACCATGAGAAACGCTGGACTGGATGAAGCACAAGCTGGAATCAAGATTGCCAGGAGAAATATCAATAACCTCAGATATGCAGGTGACACCACCGTTATGGCAGAAAGTGAAAAGGAACTGAAGAGCCTCTTGATGAAAGTGAAAGAGGAGAGTGAAAATGCTGGCTTAAAACTTAACATTCAGAAAACTAAGATCCAGGCATCTGATCCCATCACTTCATGGCAAATAGATGGGGAAACAGTGGAAACAGTGGCTGACTTTATTTTTTGGGCTCCAAAATCACTGCAGATGGTGACTGTAGCCATGAAATTAAAAGATGCTTGCTCCTTGGAAGAAAGGTTATGACCAACCCAGACAGCATATTAAAAAGCAGAGACATTACTTTGCCAGCAAAGGTCCATCTAGTCAAGGTTATGGTTTTTCCGGTAGTCATGTATGGATGTGAGAGTTGGACTCTAAAGAAAGCCGAACACCGAAGAATTGATGCTTTTGAACTATGGTGTTGGAGAAGACTCTTGAGAGTTCCTTGGACTGCAAGGAGATCCAACCAGTCCATCCTAAAGGAAATCAGTCCTGAATATTCATTGGAAGGACTGATGCTGAAGCTGAAACTCCAAAACTTTGGCCACCTAATGCAAAGAACCGACTTGTTGGAAAAGACCCTGATGCTGGGAAAGATTGAAGGTGGGAGGAGAAGGGAACAACAGGATGAGATGGTTGGATGGGATCACTGACTCAATGGACATGAGTTTGAGTAAACTCTGGAGTTGGTGATGGACAGGGAGGCCTGGCATGCTGTGGTCCATGGGGTCGCAAAGAGTCAGATACAACTGAGTGACTGAATTCAACTCAACTCAACTCAACTCGTATACCACATCTTCCTTTTGATGTGGTATATACATATATATCAGGTTTCCCTGATAGTTCAGTTGCTAAAGAATCTACCTGCAATGCAGGGGACCCCTGTTCGATTCCTGGGTTGGGAAAATCTGCTGGAGATGGGATAGGCTACCCACGCCAGTATTCTTGAGCTTCCCTTGTAGCTCAGCTGGTAAAGAATCTGCCTGCAATGCAGGAGACCTGGGTTCAATTCCTGGGTTGGGAAGATCCCCTGGAGAAGGGAAAGGCTACCCACTACAGTATTCTGGCCTGGAAAATTCCATGGACTGTATAATCCATGGAGTCACAAAGAGTTGGACACAACTGAGCAACTTTCACTTTCATACATACATATCTCATGTATCTTTCTGAATTAGAGTTTTCATGTTTTCTGAATATATGCCCAGGAGTGGAGTTTCTGGATCACGTAGGAGCTCTGTCTTTGGTTTTTTAAGGATGTGGCCTCATACTTTTGACTCACAGTACCAAGTCTGTCTCCTCCCTCTTGTTCCAACACACCTTCTTGTCCCTGAGTGGGCTTCTAGCCCCAACCTTTCCTGGCTTGGCCCACACTACCCCACTGTCCCCACAACAGGATACCTTATATTTACACAAGTATTAATAACCTTGCCTGGTTGACCAGGCCAACCCCTTAGTAGTGACTACTTAAAATCTACTTTTGGAAAGTATTCTGAGGCCAAGCTGTAGTACATACTATGATTGATTGGCAAGATCTGCCATGGGCAGGGTACTTTTTATATTAACTATGATGACAGAGAGAGCTTCTAAAGTTTGAATGCTTGCTGTACATCAGGCCCTGGGCTTAATAGAGCACTTACATGCTTTCTTATTTAATCCTCATGAAGAAAAGGAGGCTCTTGTAGTTAGCAACTTCCCAGAATCACATAGTTAGTAAGGGAAAGGCCTGAGACTTGAACTCAGGTTTGTTTCATCAAGAACCCTTGCTTTTAGATCAAACACTTCTTGATATTCTGAAAAAAGACGTAAGAGAACAAGCGCCCATTCCTGTGGATTGTACACTCGTTAGGTGTATGATCATCGGTAAGCCATGTGCTTGTCTATTAAAATATACCTGTACATTTGAATCAGTTCTAATGAGGTGGATGGAACTGGAGCCTATTATACAGAGTGAAGTAAGCCAGAAGGACAAACACCAATACAGTATACTAACGCATATATAAAGATGGTAACGATAACCCTGTATATGAGACAGCAAAAGAGACACTGATGTATAGAACAGGCTTATGGACTCTGTGGGAGAGGAAGAGGGTGGGAAGATTTGGGAGAATGGCATTGAAACATGTGAAATGTCATGTATGAAACGAGATGCCAGTCCAGGTTCAATGCACGATGCTGGATGCTTGGGGCTGGTGCACTGGGACGACCCAGAGGGATGGTATGGGGAGGGAGGAGGGAGGAGGGTTCAGGATGGGGAACACATGTATAATTTTTTTTTAATTAAAATTGAATAAAAAAAAAAAAAAAGAATACAGCTGCCTGTGCCAGACAGTAAAAAAAAAAAACAAAAAAAACAAATAGAGAATAATAAAATATTCATGTAATAAAACCCTGAATTGTTAACAAAAAAAAAATAATAAAATAAAATAAAATATACCTGTTCAGACCTATAAGGAAACTGGAAAAAAAGCAGAAGCTATGAAACTGAACCACTGTGGTGGGCCATCAAATAGATGAGTGCAATGGAAAGATCAAGCAAGAAAGATCTAGAGAAGACAGTAACATATGCTATTTTAAACATGGTGTTGAGAACAAAGCATTCATCTTACTCCCTCGATCACTGTACCCTGTGATGCACACACTAAGGCCCTGCAACTTGAAGTCTCCCACTTGGGATTTTTGTTGGAGAAAAATTCAGCAAAGGAACTTCAACATGCAGCTATCTGTTCCCCAGCCAAGGATTTGTCTTTGCGTGCATGTTCAGTCATGTCCAACTCTTGGTGACCCCGTGGACTGTGAAGTCTACCAGGCTCCTCTGTCCACAGGATTCCCCAGGCAAGAATACTGGAGTGGGTTGCCATTTCCTCCTCCAGGGAAATCTTCCCAACCCAGATATTGAACTTGCATCTCCTGTGGCTTCTGCCTTGGCAGGTTAGCAGCTGAACAAAAACTCAAACTTTCCAGCCACTGAAAGCTGGGGGGGCCCTCCCAATACAAAAGCCCCATTTCTTGTCTGTAGGTTAAAGACTTCAGCTTTCTAGACTTTCCTTGAGTTCCAAAGGGTATATTCAAACAGTTATTAATTGGGAAATAAGGGGATGCAGAAACAAAGGAAAAGCTGTGCAACAATAGAGCAGCAATAAAACAGAGTCCTGGTTCCTCCTCAAGGGATCCACATACAAATATGTCTTTGAATTTTTCTAAAGGAACTAAGGCCCTCGCCCAGAGGGAGGATGGTAACTTCAGGCTGAGGACAAGATTCCTGGAGCACCACCCCACTATTTCACCACCAACCAATCCAAAGAAAATTACACACCCTACAACCCTCACCCCAAATTTTGCCTTTAAAAATTCTTCCACCTAAACCATCAAGGAGTTCAGACCTTTTGATCTTGAACTGCCCGTACTCTTTGCTTGACCCCACAATAAACATTGTGCTTTCCTTCACCGCAACCTGTTGTGAGTGAATTGACTTTGCTGCCTAGTGAACAAGCAGACCCCAGTTCGGTCTGGTAACAGCACCATGTGACTACACCCAAGCAAAGGGATCTCAAGGAGCCCAGAAAGGGTGGAAGGGATGCCAAGTATGGGTCTGGCTCCACTCACCAAACTGGGTGCTCCAGGCTCAGCTCTGTCAATCTTGGAGAAAGAATGGGACGGTTTTCTAATTCTTACCCAGAGGGCACACATTTTTCGAATTCAGGTAATAGCTATTTGCCTGCTTGTAGTTTTTTCTTGGCCTCACCAGACCAGATTTTGTCTATTCTGTAGTTCCTTAGACCTTTCTCTGGGAGTGGAATGAGCTAGAGATGGAATTTGTTTATGTTGTCGTTCAGTCACCAAGTCATGTCCGACTTCACGACTACATGGACTGCAGCACACCAGGCTTCTCTGTCCCTCACCATCTCCAGGAGTTTGCCCAAGTTCATTTCTAATCAATCAGTGATGCCATCCAAACATCTCATCCTGTGTCACCCTCTTCTCCTTCTGCCTTCAATCTTCCCCAGCATCAGGGTCTTTTCCAACGAGTCAGCTGTTTGCATCAGGTGGCCATAAACAAGGTTTATGTTGTTACTTTGATTATTTATCAACAGCCTCAGAAAAGAACTTGGTAGACTCTCTGGAAAGCCTATTGATATCTCTGAAAAATACATTGAATGGTTATCAGTAGATCAAAAAGATATGTTGGTAAATCTCTAAAAGAATTACAGAGAAACAAAAGAAAATGTTGAGTATTGGTTTATTTGCTCAAAACCATAAAATTCTAGAGAGAAAACCATTCTCCACTGCAGAGATTGGCTTTAGTGCCTAACAGCCTCCCTACCAGCAGGGGAGACTGGAAAACAATTTCACAAAGAACTCTACAGTATTTCAGGCTCTGAGCACGAGGAATGCAGAAAGTCAACAGTCAGTCTTACAGAGGTCTCCACAGTGGACATCCAATGACTACATGAACCAATGACCCAGGTTCTATTTCTGTCTTTTAAAACATTTAACCATATTGCTTTGTTCAAGGCAATGTTTAGTGATTTTGATTGATTCAATTCCCACTCTTGTAATATCCAGATGAAGGCTAATTACTCAATAAATATTAGTTGCCTTAAGCTGTCAAATTCCAATAATATTTCATCATTTTCAAAGGCACTCAGATATAGTGCTGAAATGTTAAAAAGAGACAGAGGGATCAGCATATTTATTTGATTAAAAATAAACTACCTTGTTCACTTTCTTTGCTGGTTTCTTTATCTCATCACTGTAGCAACACAGAAGAATTTGGGAGCAACTCAACTGCATCCCACTGCACCCATCTCCCCAGTCCTACACAAAATGGTACTGGCAACCAAACGTCCCTACATCACAGCAGGAGCAACTCTGGTTCTGCAGGGAGGAATCTCAGAAGCCACACTCAACACACACGGGACACAAGTGACAGGCTGGCATGAGCTCCTCAGATTTCCACTGGGCTAATTCAGCTTTAGCTATTTTACTAACACTTGGACAGCCCACTACCTCGGGGGCTCATGCTCTTAGTTCACTTTGCTGGATTCCAAATCCTTGGCCATGGCTGGAAAGCTTACACCATGGATGTTGTCCTGGATACTGCACCTAAAAGGACTTCAGTGACTTTGCAATGTTGTTTTCCTCTCTGAAGGGAATCATTTGTTCATACAACAGATACTTTTAAAGCATCCAGTAATGTACCTCAAACTATTCTAGGCTTTGGAGACATAGCAGTAAGCAAGACAGACGCAGTCATAGTAGAAGGGGGAGTCAGATAATATACAAATATAACATGTGGCAATGATAAAATGAGCATGGAGCAATGTAAGAGAGTGAAGGGAGGAGGTACCATTTTCGAAAGGGTTAAAAAGCAAGACCTCTTTGACAATGTGACATCTGAGCAGAGAACTGAAGGAGTGAGAGAGTAAACTATAAGGCTCTTGGAGGGCAAAAAAGCGTGTCTTACAGAGAAAAGGAGATGCAAAGGTCCTAGAACAAAAGTGGGCTTGGTGTGGTCAAGGGATAATCGGGAGACCAATATGATCAGAGAGACCAGCAGCGATCTGTAGGAGAGATCAAAGAGGTAATAGGGGCTGGGGGGCTGAGGCTTTTGCTCTGGAGTAGATGGGAAGCCAATGGAAAATGTTGAAAAGACATAACCTTTGATTTTAAAAGAATCTTTAGGTTTTAAAAGGCTGCTGTGCTGAGAATAGACTAAGACAAGGAGCTGGGAGGAGCCAAGAGTAACATCAGAAAGAAGAGTTAGGGGACACTTGCAATAACCCAGGGAAGAGATCATGGTGGCTGCAGTCAGGGCATCAGTTGAGGTGAAGAAGTGGTCAAATTCTGAATTTGTTTGAAAGATGGTACCAATTGGATTTGGCCAATGGATTTGATGTGAGATGAAGAAAGAATTAAAGTTGACCTTGAGTGCCTGAGCAACTGGAAGGATAGAGATAGATGAGGTTTGTAGGCGGAAATCAGAAGTTAAATATCGTACATATTACATGTGAAACACCCATTAGTCTTTTAAGAGGAGGTGTTGAATAGAGGAAGTGAGAAAGTGGTGTGCTGGAAGGCATTGTTTCAAGGAGGAAGGAAGATTGTTTTCAAAAGCTGCTAAGAGAGTAAGTAAAATAAGGACTGAGAATTGACCTGCAGATTTGGCAATTTGTGGGTTGATCGATAACAGTCTTTAGAAGAACTGTTCCAGTGAAGTAATGGGGCAAAAACCTGATTGAGATAAATTCAAAGGAGGATGAGAAGAAATGAAAGTATCAATAGGAACAGTGAGTGGAGGCAATTCTGTCAAACATTATTAATGGGAGAGAGAAACATAGCTGTAGTTGGAGAGGGATGGGGAAGTTATAGGGCAATTATTTTGATGGAAGACACTATAACTTCTTTGAATGCTAATCAGAATGATCCAGGACTTCCCTGATGGTCTAGTGGCTAAGACTCCATGCTCCTAACTCAGGGGGCCTGGGTTCGATCCTTAGTCAGGAAACTAGATCCCACATGTCGCAACTAAGATTTGGTACAGCCAAATAAATAAATAAGCTTTTTTTTTTTTTTTTTAATGGGAATGAGGGCTTTCCTGGTGGTTCAGTGGTGAAGAATCCACCTGCCAATGCAGGAGACACAGGTTCGATCCCTTTCGTCCAGGAAGATCCCACATGCTGAGCAGCAACTAAGCCCATGCTCCACAAATACTGAGCCTGTGCTCTAGAGCCTGGGAGCCACAACTAATGAAGCCCACACACCTAGAGCCCGTGCTCCACAGGAAGAGAAGCCACTGCAGTGAGAAGCCTGCACGCCACGACTAGAGAGTAGCCCCCGCTAGCCACAACTAGAGAAAAGCCTGCACCGCATCGAAGACCCAGCACGGCCAAAAACAATAAATACATAATTTAAAAAAAAAGAAATTTTAACATTGAGAATTATCCAGTGGTAAGGGGAAATTTGATGATACATGAGAGAAATACCCCTGAAGAGGAAGGAGGGGAGGAGGTCTGTGTGCAGGTAGCTAGGTTGGCCTAGATAGGAGTTCCAGCTGGGCTCTTATCTTCCCACTCTAAGAATAGATAAACATCTCTTATTGAAATTCTTTGATTCTTTTCCTTCACCCACCCACACCCAAGCAGGTTTTTCTTATCTGCCCACAGCAACTCCAATATGTAACCTACTTTCCCCCTATTTCCTAACTAACTGACATTGCCGATTTTCCTTGATTTCAATAAATTTTTCTCTATCACAAGCCCTTTGCTTCACTGGATTATTCAGTCAACAAACACACCCTTCTAGCTCTCCAGTTCTCACCATCCTTAAGTTGTGGAAAATAACTACCATCCTAGAATTCTACATCCAGTGAAATTACCTATCAATAACAAAGTCAACATGAAGACATTATATAAACAAAAACAGAAAGAGTCAGCCACTAGCAGGACCTCAAGGAAGGAAATGCTAAGGTATTATTGTTGTTCAGTCATTAAGTCATGTTCAGCTCTTTGCAGCCCCATGGACTGCAGCAACCAGGTTCTTCTGTCCTTCACTATCTCCTGGAGTTTGCTCAGATTCATGTCCAGTGAGTCAGTGATGCTGCCTAACCATCTCATCCTCTGCTGTCTCCTTCTCCTTTTGCCCTCAATCTTCCCTAGCATCAGGGTCTTTTCCAATGAGTAGGCTCTTCACATAATGTGGCCAAAGTATTGGAGCTTCAGCATCAGTCCTTCCAATGAATATTCAGGGTTGACTTCCTTTAGGATTGACTGGTTTGATCTCCTCAGTCCAAGCTTAAGGATGTACTTCAGGCCAAAAGAAAGTGATTGCAAATGGAAGAAAAGAAGTGCATTGAAAATAATAAATATGTACATAAATGTAAATTAAGATCATATGAAACAACAATAATACTTATATAGTAATAATTACTATATTAATAATACTAATAATACTATATTATTAATGTTTAAAACAAAGTAAGAATTAGATATTTAACATTTATACCATATTGGTGAGGAATGTGAACAAATGCAGTGTAAGAATCAGAAGTCTTCATGTTATCTGGAAAGAAAGTTAAGCTATTAAATTTAGAATGATCAGTTAGGGCCCACGGTATAATTTCTGGGGGAGTGAAAACCAGTGCAAGAATAAAAATGAAGGTGTGACTGTTAAGCTAGTCTATTACTTCAAGTTCATGGAGAAGCAGATACCACAAGAGGATTAGGAAAACAAGAGGTTTGCTGGAGAAAAAGTCTGTGAAAGAGAACAAGCCTGAAGTCAGAGACAGCAGAAAAAACCTTAGACAGACTCGGATGCAGATCTGACATCCATGAGGGACGGGGGAAGGAAGAAGGATTGAGTAGGATCTGAGCTACTACTGGGGGAGAATGTTCCAGGAAAAGAAGGAACAAATGCAAAGGCAGAAAGGAAAGCTTATGAAGCATTTGTCATCGTCATTCAGTTGCTCAGTCGTGTCTGACTGTTTACAACCCCATGGACTGCAGCACGCCAAGCTTCCCTGTCCATCACCAACTCCCAGAGCTTGCTCCAACTCGTGTCCATTGCGTCGGTGATGCCATCCAGCCATCTCATCCTCTGGGGTCCCCTTCTCCTCCTGCCCCCAATCTTTCCCAGCATCATGTCTTTTTTTTTTTTCCTAGTGAGTCAGCTCTTCTCATCAAGTGGCCAAAGTATGATGTATTCGGCAACCTACAAAAGGTTCAGTGTAACAGGAATATTATGCAAGGAGCTCCAAATAGCAAGACAGCAGGAGATGGAACAGCCTGATAAGGGTACAGTCCCAAGGACCTTACATGCCAACCCAGGAAGAAGTATGAATTTTAACTTGAAAGTGATAGGAAGTCATTGGATGACATTTTCTAAGAAAATGGCTTCTGTTCAACAGGTATTGGAACACCTACTACACACGAGGCACCCTGGCTGCCTCGGAACAAGACAGGTGCAGACCTCACCTTCCAATCAGGATTGGCAAAGGAGGTCATAGGCTTCTGGGGAGGGCCAGTCAGCGGACAGCAATGTGGGGAATTAGGGTTATGAAAATGAATCAGTACAAGTAAACAAAGGATAAGACTCAAAATGTAATACCAGGCCAATGGCAGAGTTCCATCGTGTCTCTGTGGGGCCCAGACTAGGGAGAGGCAAGCAAGATACCCAGGGGTCAAAATTTAATGAGGCATTTACTTCTAGTCTCATGCAAGTGTGGGGTTCACACCCGATGCCACCTTATTTTTTTCTTTTAAATAATGGCTTTATTGGGAATTCCCTGGTGGTCCAGTAGTTAGGACTCAGTGTTTTCACTGCTGACAGTGTGGGTTCAAACCCTCTTTAGGGAATTAAGATCCTGTAAGATTTTCAGCCAAAACAAAACAAAAGAAAAAAGTGGGGGGGGGGAGTACTAGCTTTATTAAGATATAATTCAGTACCCTAAAGTTCATCCTCTTAAACTACAAACTTTAATTCTCAGTATTATTCACAGAGTTTTGTCTCCACTACCGTTCACTCCAGAACATTTTCATTACCCTAAAAGAAATCTCATACCAACCAACCCTCAAATCTCTGTCAACCACTAATCTATTGTCTGTTTCCATGAATTTGCAGACTTGGACAGTTCATATAGATGGAATCAGACAATCTATCTGGCTTCCTTCAGCTGGCCTTCTGTTTTCAAGGTTCAACCATGCTGCCGCATGTATTGGCACATACATGTGTCTTTCTTCTTTCTTGCTCAATAATGTTTCATTGCATGGATCTACCTTTTCTTTATCCATTCATCCATTAACACTTCCATTGTCTCTACTTTGGGGCTGTTAAGAATTCTAGTGCTGTGAACATTCACATACAGGCTTTCGTGTGTACATTTATTTTCAGGTCTCTTGGGTATGTACATAGAATCATATACTAATTCTATCTTTAACCTTTTAAAGAACTACTGAAGTGTTTTCTGGGCTTCCCTGGTGGCTCAAATAGTAAATTGCAGGCTCCTGCCTGCAGTGCAGGAGACCTGGGTTCAATCCCTGATTTTGGAAGATTCCCCTGAAGAAGGAAATGGCAACCCACTCCAGTACTCTTGCCTGGAGAATCCCCATGGACAGAGGAGCCTGACAGGCTACAGTCCATGGGGTCACAAAGAGTCAGACACAACTGAGAGACTAACTTTCACTTTCAAAGTGTTTTCTAGGGCTGCTGTATCACTTTGCATTCCCATCAGCAATATATGAGAGTTCCAATTGCTCTACATCCTGACCAACATTTATTTTTCCTTCCTTTTCATTATAGCCAAGCTAGCTGGTGTAAAGTATTATCTCATTATGGTTTTGGTTTGCATTTCCCTAATGACTAATGATGTTGAGCATATTTTCATGTGCATCTTTTCAACACACTCATCACCCAACCGTCACCTTAGAATCTAAAGAAATGAGGAAGACAAAAACATCTCCTCAATAATGTAAGAGACTCTGGGCATACCTGTCCTGTGTCATTCCTATACCCAGGAGGTGCTTAACTAATTCCTCCTAGCAAGAGAAGTTCAGGATGTACACATTTTACCAATAGGTAATCAAGCATCCTAGGTTTCAATCACAGACTCATGCTTACATCAAAATCACCATAAGATATCATTTCCCTTATCAGGAGAAGACTTGGGGTTTCCTCAAAAACAACTTGCCTAGAAAGACCCATAGAAAGTATGACTCCTTAACCTCATTATTGAACTTAGAGCTAAACCACATTTCACTCTTCTCCAGACACAGGAGAATAAATTCAAGCATTTGTTTTTGTTTGTCTGGGTTGAGCTGAAATGTCAAATATTCTCTATGCAGACAAAAACACTTGCCAGACTATCAGGCTGGCACAGCTAAACTTAAATGTTCACGTGTGATTTATTCAGTAGTAGAGTAAATTACACAGCTTGTTTATATCAGCCTTGTCAACAGCAAAATGAAGCCACATACCAAAAAACCATATTGATAGAGGTTGCTGCTATGACACAGGACTGAAATCTGACTGAAAGATATCAAGAAACACCATCTGTGTTATGATTTATGACAATGCTAAAAAAAAAAAGTTGTAAGACTGCTTTGGAAATACTAAATGCATTAAGGGCTAAATGCAGCACTTGGTACTACATTTTATAATTTGAATACATTTTAAGTATATCTGTCTTTGAAATGCACTGCAGTTTCAGGGGAAAAAAAACATTTTTCTTAAGTCTGATTTGTTTTGAATAAGGATAATCATGGGAAAGTTAGACATCAGCTTATTAAAACTTAAGCCAACACTAAGAACAGTTTAATTACAGAGAATCCTTGCAATTAGACCCTGTAGGAAACTTCTCTCTGACTAAAATGTTTCCATATTTTGTTCCTTATTTTTAAGGCGAACTTCATCAGCCATGAATCTACTATGAGTCACTGAATTGGAACAAATGTATCTTAAGTTATAAAGAATGAGAGCCTTTCTCTATTAGTGTGGTATCAATTAAATTTGAATTTTGCCTTTTAAAAGAGTTTTCTCACAGTAAGTTTCAAGATTTTATAAGGAATCAGTAGAATGTCAAATGGCTGCAAATTACACAATAAGAACACAAATAAATCTATGTTTAAATGAAATTCCAAGTTGCATTTTTCTTTATTATTTTTCCTTCTAATTAAACCATTCAATTCTACCTTTTTTCCAGCCTTCAAGACTTCTGTCATTGGGATATACATTCCAGTTCTTATAAGCAATAAGCACAATCCTTTAAAGGCTTTTGTTTTATAACACTGGATTTCTGAGTAAATAGTTACCTCTACTAAAGTGATAATTATTGCTAATGGTTTGTAAATAAATGTTTCTTCAATTCTCTCATTGCTTTGCTGTCTCAGAGTATTACTCACTCAGGGTAATAAGAAAATCGTAAGAAAGAGAGTCAAACAGGGGTCTGAACAGTTGTCCCATAACTTCGAACATATCCTTCCATTCTCTGCTTTGTAGTGCCCATGCCAGGACCTTGCAAACCACATTTCTGCTTTGCCACCTGGTTCCCTGTCAGACTCACCATAAGGCAGCACTAGAGGGAGACCGCAAGGCTGGAGGAAGAAGAAAGGACTTGCACTTCCTGTTTGCTTCCTCTTTGCTTCTTGTCTGTTTCCGGCTCCTGTGACTATCATCCTACATCCCGGCAGCTTCAGTCGCTTCCCGTCCCAGTAGTTCAATGAGTTTGCAATTTTTCCAACACTCACAGACAAACCTCATTACACTCCCTTAGAGGCACGAGCACCAACTGGCTAGTGTCCCCACCTCAGGAGTCTGGGCCCCACCTCCACAGGGCTTCTCCTTCAGGTTCAGAGACGTCACAGACAAACTGTGTCCCCTTCCCAGTGGTGTGAGCTCCTACTCACAGCTGGGGGGGGCGGTGGGAGGCGTCTCCTCCAAATTTTTGAGTTTTAATAACTCCAGGTTCTTCCCTTTGATTGCCCAGCCACAAAGATGGAAACTGTCCCCCCAGTTGCTGTCTTCATGATGTATTAGTGTTCTCGTTCTACCTCTTCTGTTACCTAGTTATAAAAATTTTCTTTTAAGATTATTTTGGGACTTTCCTGGTGGTCCAGTGGTTCAGAATCTGCCTTGCAATGCAGGGGATGTGGGTTCGATCCCTGGTGGGGACACTAAGATCCCGCGTGCCTCGGAGCAACTAAGCCTGTGTGCTCTGGAACCCCTGTACTACAACTAGAGAGAGTCCAGGGGCAGCAACTGAAGATTCCACATGACACAACAGAGATCCCTCGTGCTGCCTCTAAGGCGTGACACAGCCATAAATAAATATTTTTTTAAGTTTTTTTTTTTAATGTGGACCATTTTTAAAGTCTTGATTGAGTTTGTTACATTTTGTCTCTGTTTTATGTTTTGGTTTTTTTGGCTGAGAGCCATGTGGAATCTTAGCTCCCGTGACCAGGGCTCAAACCCACACCACCTCCATTGGAAGGCAGTCGTAATCACTGGACCACCAGGGAAGTCCCACATAATTATCAATTTAATACCTAATCACTCTTTATATTAAATTATCTCTGTTAAAATAACTTGTATGAAGTCTGTCTCCTGAGACATCAACTACACATGAATTAATACCAGAAATTTCTAAGGGAAATTATTAAAACTATGATTTAGGGGACTGATTTGGTTGTGTCCTTGAGCTTCAATGTAGTGCCTAGAGTGAATACTAGTGATTCATGCATTGGTAGTACAATTAATCAAATTATACCTGTGGTTGGTTATGATAAGTTCTCAATGGATGAAGTACTTTGGAGACACAAATGATTGCTTCACTTGATTGTTATGTTGACTACAAGGATTGTGGCATTGAATGGATTCTTCTGAGTGCAAAGGGAGCAGTTACAGAAAGAAAATTACGACTCCAGGTCTCTACACACTCCAGCTTGTCACAGATTATCAGGTAATTTCTGTTCTATCCCTGAAAGAATCTCTTATATCTGGTTCAGTTCAGTTCAGTCGCTCAGTCATGTCCGACTTTTTGCGACCCCATGAATCGCAGCACACCAGGCCTCCCTGTCCATCACCAACTCCCAGAGTTGACTCAGACTCACATCCATCGAGTCAGTGATGCCATCCAGCCATCTCATCCTCTGTCATCCCCTTCTCCTCCTGCCCCCAGTCCCTCCCAGCATCAGAGTCTTTTCCAGTGAGTCAACTCTTCGCATGAGGTGGCCAAAGTACTGGAGTTTCAGCTTTAGCATCATTCCTTCCAAAGAAATCCCAGGGCTGATCTCCTTCAGAATGGACTGGTTGGATCTCCTTGCAGTCCAAGGGACTCTCAAGAGTCTTCTCCAACACTACAGTTCAAAAGCATCAATTCTTTGGCGCTCAGCCTTCTTCACAGTCCAACTCTCATATCCATACATGACCACAGGAAAAACCATAGCCTTGTCTAGACGGACCTTTGTTGGCAAAGTAATATCTCTGCTTTTGAATATGCTATCTAGGTTGGACCTAACTTTCCTTCCAAGGGGTAAGCGTCTTTTAATTTAACGGCTGCAGTCACCATCTGCAGCGATTTTGGAGCCCAAAAAAATAAAGTCTGACACTGTTTCCACTGTTTCCCCATCTATTTCCCATGAAGTGATGGGACCGGATGCCATGATCTTCATTTTCTGAATGTCGAGCTTTAAGCCAACTTTTCACTCTCCACTTTCACTTTCATCAAGAGGCTTTTTAGTTCCTCTCCACTTTCTGCCCTAAGGGTGGTGTCATCTTTATATCTGAGGTTATTGATATTTCTCCCGGCAATCTTGATTCCAGCTTGTGTTTCTTCCACTCCCGCGTTTCTCATGATGACTCTGCATATAAGTTAAATAAGCAGGGTGACAATATACAGCCTTGACATACTCCTTTTCCTATTTGGAACCAGTCTGCTGTTCCATGTCCAGTTCTAACTGTTGCTTCCTGACCTGTATATAAATTTCTCCAGAGGCAGATCAGGTGGTCTGGTATTCCCATCTCTTGAAGAATTTTCCACAGTTTATTGTGATCCACACAGTCAAAGGCTTTGGCATAGTCAATAAAGCAGAAATAGATGTTTTTCTGGCACTCTCTTGCTTTTTCAATGATCAGTGGATGTTGGCAATTTGATCTCTGGTTCCTCTGCCTTTTCTAAATCCAGCTTGAACATCTGGAAGTTCACAGTTCACGTATTGCTAAAGCCTGGCTTGGAGAATTTTGAGCATTACTTTACTAGCATGTGAGATGAGTGCAATTGTGTGGTAGTTTGAGCATTCTTTGGCATTGCCTTTCTTTGGGACTGGAATGAAAACTGACCTTTTCCAGTCCTGTGGCCACTGCTGAGTTCTCCAAATTTGCTGGCATATTGAGTGCAGCACTTTCACAGCATCATCTTTCAGGATTTGAAATAGCTCAATGGAATTCCATCACCTCCCCTAGCTTTGTTCGTAGTGATGCTTTCTAAGGCCCACTTGACTTCACATTCCAGGATGTCTGGCTCTAGGTCAGTGATCACACCATCGTGATTATCTGGGTCGTGAAGATCTTTTTTGTACAGTTCTTCTGTGTATTCTTGCCACCTCTTCTTGATATCTTCTGCTTCTGTTAGGTCCATACCATTTCTGTCCTTTATCGAGCCCATCTTTGCATGAAATGTTCCCTTGGTATCTCTAATTTTCTTGAAGAGATCTCTAGTGTTTCCTATTCTGTTGTTTTCCTCTGGTAGCCACAGGCAAATATCTTTGAAAACTGAATGCAAAATTTAACAATACAGGTTGCAGAATTACAATGTAAATTGAATTCACAGTCTGCCTAAGTCTCTAATGTAAAAGTAAAGGAATTGATTGGATAAGAATAAGACGAGGTTTGGAATGGAGATGTCTGCTTGGGTTCAGAAGATGAGAATTTTAACCAGCTCCCCCACACAGGCCCTGCCACCATCACCATTACTAAATCACTTCGAGATTCTCTCACCAGTAGAAGGAGCCTGCCCTACATGTCTAAAGTGAAGCGAAAGTTGCTCAGTCAGGTCGGACTCTTTGCGACTCCATAGACTATATGGTCCATGGAATTCTCCAGGCCAGAATACTGGAGTGTGACTCCTTTCCCTTCTCCAGGGAATCTTCCCAACCCAGGGATCGAACCCAGGTCTCCCGCACTGAAGGCAATTCTTTACCAGCTGAGCCACAAGGGAAGCCCCTTCCTGTCTACGGAGACTCTCTATTCCTTGCTTGAATACCCCATAATAACATCATCTGAGGCAGTTGCCTTATAAAGTGCCACTCATCCTCCTGACGAATTTGCCTCAATGTTCCTTGTTGTCACCAGGTACCTACAAGGTTAGGTCTCATCGTGTTCAAAAGGGGAAAGTACATAGGGTGATTCAGGAGAAAATGGCTTAAAGAAGTGCAAGCGTTGTTGATTGTGCTGACATAGACATGGAGAAAATGTGTGAGAATGTAAACCAGAAGGTGAAAGATGAACCCCATGAAAATTCAGGCACCCATCTCCTCAGTAAAGTTTCCGGATTCCCATGAACTAGAACATGCTGAGAAATCTATCCAGGCCAAAAAGAAAAACAAGTTGCTGCACCTTCTACCACCAACCACTAAAAAAGTGGCACGACACGTGGTGGGCTTTTATTTTCGATTTTGGAGGCAATTTATACCACTTTTTTTTTTCTTTTTCTGGCTGCACCAGATCTTAGTTCCTGCAAACTAACACAACACTGAAAATCAACTGTACTTCAGTAAAAATAAAAGCAAAAACAAAAACAATAAAAAGGAAAAAAATGTTTTTAATTTTCAGCAAACCAGAAAATATAATTTAGAAATAGAAGCAAGCTCGAAACTTAAGAATAAATGTAATACATATCTATAAGAACTTTATGAAAAAAACTTTAGACTGTTATTAAATATAATGTTCTTTAAAAAGACCTAAAGAAATAGTTCCCCCAAGCACAATTTTAAGACAGGGGTGTTTTTTTTTTGGAGGGGAAAGGAGCATGGTTCTATGAATCTTTGCCCTGGAGGACTGCTGGGATTTCCATCAACTTGGAGAGATATAAATAACCTAGCTTGATAAAAGTTATAGTCTGTAAACAATATTTAAAGTCCTTACTGCTCCAACCAAGCCTTTGGCAGCCCCTCGAGGAATGTATACTATGCTCTTGCCATAGAAGCAGAAGTTCTGGGGTCCATATGGTTTCTGCAATTAACAATATTGGGAGGAGTGATTCATCTGCATGATGGGCCCTCTCCTTCCCTCTTCTACTCCTTTTAAAGGTAAAAGATCTCCCTAATAAAAAAGGCAAGGGAGGTAATTATGCAAGTAATCACAATATTGATAAATTAGAAATCAACTTGAACCATAAGTACGGTAATAATGATTGCCAACACATATGGAGCTCTCACTGTGTGCCAGAAGCACTTTACAAGTATTATCTCACTGAGTCATCACAATAACTCTAGGAGTAGGTAATAATATCCTCTTCTTTTTATAGAGGCAGAGACTAAAATATAGAGGGTTAGTTAACCCCAAAGTCACATCTAGTGTATTGGTTTCTTAGGGCTTCCATAACAAATTATCACAAACTTGTTGGCTCAAAACAACACAAATTTTTTTGTGTTGAGTCTAGAAATCAAGATGTTGGCAGAGACGATTCCCTCTGGAAGTTCTGAGGGAGAATCCCTCCCATGCCTCTCTCTTAGCTTCTCTGCAGCCCTTGGTGTTCTTGGCCTTGGGACTGCAGAACTCCTGTCCCTGCTTCCATCTTCATGTAGCCTTCTTATGTATCTCTGTCTTTTCTCCTTTTCTGCTTCTAATAAGGATAATTGTCATTAGATTTAGGGCAATGCAGGAGAACCAGGTTCGATCCTTGGGTCGGGATGATCCCCTGGAGAAGGAAATGGTTACCCACTCCAGTATTCTTGCCTGGAGAATTTCATGGACAGAGGAGCCTGGTGGGCTACAGTCCATGGGGTCGCAAAGAGTTGGACGTGACTAAGCAACTAACACTTTCACTTTCTAATCCAGGATGATCTCGTCTTAAGAGCCTTACCTTAATTACATCTGAAAGACTTATTCCAAATAAGGTCACTTCCTGAAGTTTCTGGTTGACATAACCCAGTACAATTAGTAAATAGTAGAATCAGGGACTTATATACAGTCCCGTTTAAGATCTCAGTCTCTTATCCATTATTTTATACTTCTTTTTTTTTTACCAAGTATTACATATAGTAGATGCTCAATAAAAGCTTCATGGCTGGACAAGAAGTAAAGAATAAATAAGATACTTAGTCTTAGAGTTTGTTGTACTGGAATTTAATCTCTGGTCACTTCTCAGAAGACTGATTCTGATTAATCACACTGTGTATAGTTACTAGTCCTTCTACAAAGATATCACTAACTTGCCACTTCCTCCTTGTCATTATCCAGTTCCTCTTTGATCCTTCACAATCTGTTCTTTTAAAAGCAGAAACCAAAGGCAAATTACAAATTCACTCAGGAAAGAATTAAAGAGAGAGGTGTGGTCAGTGCGCCCCACTAATGAGGTAAAATGGTCAGTACCAGGCTTTATTCCCACTGATCAAAAGGCAAAATGAGCAGTCACAGGCCTCTCTCGGCGTCTCTGTTTTTGACTCTCGAGTAAACACTGGACTGTAACACTAATCCACTTCTAATATTTTCCAAGAACTAGAGAACAGAGTTCCTAGAACAAAAAAGGTAGCCGGGTCATGGGGTGTTCTTGGGCTTTACTGTGATTTGAGCCTCAGGATGTTTCTGAGGTGGTTAATCTCTCATGTCTGTGTCCCAGAAGTGGAAAAAAGACGAGAAAGAAAAAACAAGAATTCCATCCTAAGTATCTTTTTAATTGAAAAATGTGGTCATGTGAATGATTAATAAAATGTTTGAGATGAGGTTACCAGTGAAGGCTATCAGCTCTTTCTTTTTGAGATGACTTCTCAAATCTATGAAAAGAAAGATTTAGGTTCAGAATCATTAACCATGTGAGGTCATCTCAGTATTTGTACACTGAGGAGGCATGTTGTATTCCCACAGTCAGTAAAACCATTTCAAAGTCAATTTAGTGCATATAGGTTATTGTGAGCTATCTTTCTAATTATGATATGTCAAGTGCAATCATGTTCTTAGAGGATGACAACGGAAAATTATTTTGGGGGCTGTGTGGTATGGAATTAAATTCTTCTCAAATTGTCTGATTGCCTCCTCACCCCTACAAAAGCAGGGCTGGGGAAGGAAATTGAGAGACACAGTTAGGAACTGGTGGATTGGTTGGTTGGTTGGTTGCTTGCTTTTATCCATGATGTTAAGCTTTCTAGAAACTTTCTATTTCCAATCTCCCCACCAGAAAGAATTGGTTTAACCAAAAAATTCATTTGGGTATTTTTTCATAGAAAAATCTGAACAAACTTTTTGACCAAGCCAATAGACAGTGTTTGGAGAAGGAAATGGCAACCCACTCCAGTATTATCACCTGGAGAATTCCATGGACAGAGGAGCCCACAGGCTACATTCCATGGAACTGCAAGAATAGTACTGACTTAGCGACCAAACGGCCAACCACCAACAGACACTGTTATCTTACTGAGAAATGATGTCTTATAGTGATAACTTATTAAGTCAATGTCTTTATGCTTCTTTAAGACATGTTATCCACATTTTAAAATTAAAAAGTAAAGCCATGGAGCTCACAATTCCACCACTCCAAAGCACATGTTTGCTATCCACAACTAATATTTGATGCATCCTGAGCAAGCCCTGGATCTCAGATACACCAAGAACTTGACTTCTTTCTCCTTCTCACCCCAATCTTCCTTGAATGGTCTAGGACTCATGGTTGAACTTCAGCTTGCATTATCCCAGTTCCAAAATTTTGTCCACCTTTGACACAAAGCTCAGTGGTCTTAGGATGGTTTATGTCTGGTTTCACCCAGATCCAACATTCCTACTTCATCTCTATGTTGTTTTTGTTTAGTTGTTAAGTCATGTCTGACTCTTTGCAACCTCATGGACTGTAGCCTCCCAGGCTCCTCTGTCCACGGGATTTGCTAGGCAAGAATACTGGAGTGGGTAGCCATTTTCTTCTCCAGGGATCTTCCTGACCCAGAGATAGAACCCACGTCTTCTGTATCTCCTGCATTGGCAGGCGAATTCTTTACCACTAAGCCACCTGAGAAGCCCTTCATCTCTCTGAAAGCATTTAATGATGCAGGTACACCATTACTTTGACTTCCAGGAGACTTCTATATTTTAATTTTCTCCTGCCTCTCTGACTACTCTTCTTCGTTCTCCTCCTTTGAATTTCTTTCCCAAGTCAACAACTTTTAACACTGATGTTCCTCTGGATTCTTTCCAGAGCTTCTGGCCTTTGCAGCCTCCCGCCCCAGGCAATTTCACCCAATGCTATGGTTTAAACCAGACGTCAGCAAGCTATAGCTCCTAGGCCCAATCTGACCTTTGCCCTTTTTTTTATAAAGTATTATTGAAACACAGCCACGTTCATTTACTTATGTATTGTCTATGGCTGTTTTTGTGCTACCACAACAGCACTGAGTCGTTAGACCTCAGGAAGGGAATATTGGTGGAGGAACAATTTTAACAGGAATGAAAGGTAGCAAGAGTATAGGTTTAACTTTGCAGTCTTTTCAGTTGTGTGCCAGTAGGACAGCAGTTTACATCAAGAAAAAGTCAGAATACGGAAACTCGAGGGGTAAGTGTGAGAAACCAGATTTGGGAGTCATCACAGTTTACACAAGACCTGAGTCCTGAACTAGGAATGAGATCTACTGGCAGGCATGTGGAAAGTATATTCAGCAACCCCAGGCAAAGGAGGCCAAGAGAAATGAATATCTTCTTTGGTGTAACCCTAACTCACTAATTTGGTAAATGCTGATACTGCTTAAGAAAAGAGAGAAGTTAATCCACAGAAGAAGACAACAGATCTGTGCCCCAAGTGCCCCATGCCAGAGATCAAATGCTCGAAATCTTTGTTGCTGCAGTAGCTGCTGTCGCTTTAGGCAGCCAACCTTGTAACTTTAGATAGTTTGATAGAAAGATAAGCAATTCCCTGGCAAATTTAATCCATGCAAGCCACCAGTTCAGATCAATCTTAGCATTCATTCTCAGTGACAAATTCTTTTATCTGAATATCCTGGCTAACTATTCCTATACTCACTAGACTTTTTTCATTAAAGGATTTTTGTGTGTTGACACATATAGTTATATTTCAAATAAAACATATTACTTATGTTTACATGTAATGGATTTATTTTTTTAAGTAAACTTTTCATTTTGGAGTGATTCTACATTGACAGAAAAGTTATAAAGATAGTACATGGTTCCTATACACCCCTCACTCAGTTAACCCTGATGTTAACATGTGACATTGTTATTATTGTTTAGTTGTGTCTGACTCTATTGTGACCTCATGGACTGTAGCCCGCCAGGCTCCTCTGTCCATGGGATTTCCCAGGCAAGAATACTGGAGTGGGTTGCCATTTCCTTCTCCAGGGGATCTTCCGAATCCAGGGACCAAATCCACATATCCTGCATTGGCAGCTGTATTCTTTACCACTGAGCCACCAGGGAACCCCCAACATATGACATTACAGTATAACATTTGCCAAAACTAAGAAACCAAGATTGGTACGTTACTATTAACTACATTCCAGACTTTATTTGGATGTCATCAGTTTCCCTACTCAGATCCTTTTTTTAAAACTTTTTTAATTTTTGGCAGTGCCACACAGCATATGGGATCTTAGTTCTCTGACCAGGGATTGAACCTGTGCCCCCTGCAGTGGAAGCTCAGAGTCTAAACCACTGGACTACCAGAGAAGTCCTTCAACTCAGGTCATTTACCTGCCCCAGAATCTCAAGCAAGTCACCACTTGGCATTCAATCATGTCTCCATTGTCTTTTCTGCTCTAGAACAGTTTCCCAGTCTTTTGCTTTCTTTCCTAACCCTGACAGTTTTGCAGAGTATTGATCAGGCATTTTGCAGAATGTGCCTCCATTTGCATTTATACGATGTTTTCTCATGATTAAATCAGGGTTATGGATCTTGGGGAAGAATACCTCATAGACTAGGTGCCCTTCTCATCACATCGTATCACTGGGCACAGGATCTCAACATGACTTATTGCTGGTGATGCTGACCTGGATCATTGGCTAAGATAGGGTTGCCAGATATCTCTATAAAGTTACTATTTTTTTCCTTTGCATACTCTATTCTTTGGCAACAAGTCGCTAAGTTCAGTCCACACTCAAACTTCACGTTGTGGAGAGGGGAATATCTACTTATAGTATTTGAAATTCTTCATTAAGGAAGACTTGTCTCTTCTCTCCTATTTATTTGTTTATTCAATTACTTTTTAAGTTTTACTGATTTCTTTATTTTTGGTTGTGCTGGGTCTTCACTGCTGCGTGGGCTTTCTCTTGTTGCGCAGAGTGGGGGCTCCTTTTTGTGGTGCTTGGGCTTCTCATTGCCATGGCTTCTCTTGTTGTAGAGCACGGGCTCTAGGCAAGACAGCTTCAGCAGTTGCGGCACTTGAGCTCAGTAGTTGCGGTTCCCAGGCTCTAGAGCACATGCTCAGGAGTTGTGGCACCTGCGCTTAAGCTTCCCTGCATTGGAAGGCAGATTCTTTACCACTGAGCAACCAGGGAAGTCTCTGTTTATGCAATCATTTATTTATATCAGTGTGAACCAACACATATTTATTTTATATTTGGATTGTTATCTAATGCTGTGCTGTTCCCTTTGCCGTTCTAATTGTTCCAGGTCATTGGTAGCTCCTTTAGGTTGGCTCCCGTGTCCCTTTAATATGTCTTCATCTTTTATTTTTTTAGCACTTCCAGGCTTTCTTGCACTACAGATGCCCCAAGCTCATCTTGTATTTTCTCTGCTAGAATCACCCACTTCTTAGCCATTTAGAATAAAGGAAACAGTTTGGCAGTAGCTTCAAGCATTAAACATATAGTTATCATATGACCCAGAAGTTTCCTTTGTAAGAGAATGGAAACATATGTTTACATAAATACCTGTATGTAAATGTTCATAGCAGCATTATTCACCATAGCCCCAAAGTGGAACAATACAAATGCCCATCAACTGATGAATGGGTAAACCAAATGGAATACCCTGTGGAATAATATTCAGGCATAAAAAGGAAAGAAATACTGATATATGCTCTAACATGTCTAAACCTTTAAAACATTATGCTAAGTGAAAGAAATTAATCACAAAAGGCCACATACTATCTGATTCCATTTATATGAAATGTGCAGAATAGTCCAATTCACAGACACAGAGAGTAGGTAAGTAGTTGCCAAGGGCTAGGGAGAGAGGGAACAGTAAGTGACAGCTAGAAGTTATGGGGTTTCATCAAGGGGTGATAAAAATTTCTAAAGTTAGTGGTGAGAGTGGCATAATTCTGTGAATATTCTAAGAACTACTGAATTGTGTACTTTTTTTGATTTATTATTATTATTTTTTAAATTTTATTTTATTTTTAAACTTTACAATATTGTATTGGTTTTGCCAAATATCAAAATGAATCCGCCACAGGTATACATGTGCTCCCCATCCTGAACCCTCCTCCCTCCTTCCTCCCCATAATTGTGTACTTTAAAAGGATCAGTTTTATGAAACGTGGATTACATCCAATAAAGCTACTGTTGAAACAAAAAACTTTATATGATTGTCCTTCGGACACCTGAAAGCCTTCATCAATATACAAATATGGTAAGATTTTTCAAGTAAATAAATCTTTAAAATACTGAATGAGCACGGCAATAATAATGGCAATTTTTTTTTTTAACTGATTTGGCAGTGTGGGGTCTTAGTTTCAGCACTTGGGATTTGTAGTTGCAGCATATGGGATCCAGTTCCCCGACTAGGAATCAAACCCGGGCCCCCTGCATTGGGAGCACAGAGTCTTAGCCACTGGACAGCCAGGGAAGTCCCAATAATGGTTACTTTTAACTGAATACTCACTATATCTGGAGAAGGAAATAGCTATCCAATCCAGAATTCTTGCCTGGAAAAATACGTGAACAGAGGAGCCTGGCAGGCTGCAGTCCATGCGGTTACAAAGAGCCGGACACAACTGAGCATTCGTGTGTGCAAGTCAAGACTAGATCCTTGAATGCATATCATTTTCAGCACCATAAATGTCCCCACTGGCTAGCAAATAGTTCCAATGAGGTGAACTGAGTTGCCTGAGGTCAATGAATACCTGGAAAAGCCAGGATTTAAATCCAAATCTGCCTGCTGCCAATGCTGAGCTCATTCTGCTGGTCCTTGGTGGCTCCCAGAGTAAAGGGGGCTATTGAATCTTACATGTGATGATTCTAACCATTATTTTAATGAAAATTAGCCATATACAAATATGCTTGCATTTAAAGGGGGCAGGGAAAATTGAACTACTCAACTTTCAACTTGGCGTAGACTCTTGAAAAAGCCCATATCAGAGCTTAGCATCTTCTGATTTTAGACTTTTCAATTTTAAGGTGTTAGTGCATCTCTCAAATTGCTAATAGTCCTAACATCTGTAGGTAGGCAGAACGCAATATTTTTAACCTTCTGACTCTTTTCTAGGACCAGAGGGGACGCAGGAACTTTATGCAAAACAGAAACAATCAGTGTACACAGGTTGGACAAGACTGTTGACTCTGACATAAACTGCTCTTTAAAAAACTTTTGTTATGTGCATTCCATTTGCTTTTTTGTTTGCTCTGTTTTGGTTTTTAGGCCTCCCAGCATGTGGGATCCTAGTTCCTGAACCAGGGATCAACCCACACCCCCTGCATTGGAAGTGTGAAGTCTTAACCACTGGACCACCAGGGAAGCCCCTGACATAAACTGCTTTTAATCTTCCTTGATTTGTTTCTAACTTTATCTCAGGATTTCTCTATCCTATAATTTGGTCTTGTCCCAAATTCTCAGAGTTTGATGTGAATGCAAATTTTTAATGACTAGAACTTTTTCTCCTCTGTCTCGTGCCAATTTCCTCTTTTATTTGATGCTTTATCTCTCTATGTCTATTTCTTCCAAGTTTCTCCATTTGAGAATTAGCATCAAACCTCTTCTCTGTGTTGAAAGAAAGTGAAAGTGTTAGTTGCTTCAGTCGTGCCCAGCTCTTTGTGACCCTATGGACTGTAGCCTGCCAGGCTCTTCTGTCCATGGGATTCTCCAGGCAAGAATACTGGAGTGGGTTGCCATTCCCTTCTCCAGATCTTCCCCACCCAGGGATTGAACCTGGGTCTCCTTCATTGCAGGCAGATTCTTAACCATCTGAGCCACCAGGGAAGACTCTTATTTGTGTTGTCACGTTAAATGTCATATGAATGCTACAAAAAAATAAAGTTTAGACTGTATCTCTAAATATATATTTATAGGTTGGGTTTTTTGTGGGGGAGGGGTGGAGCATGTTAGCATTTTCTACATGGTCTTACAGAGTGCGGAAGGGAGTATGTGTGTGGTTGGAAGAAAATAGAAAGGAAATAATAGCTTCCCCACCCAACCTCACACTCCCAACACTTACCCTGTTTTGTCTCCTTAGACCTCAACACCATCTGACATAATATTCGTTTGTTTCTCTCTCCCCACATTCAAATGAAAATCCCAGAAGGGCAGAGTGGTTTGTTTCCAGTTATATCCCCAGTCTAAAATGGAGCTCGGGCTATTGAAGGCTCACAATAATCATTTGTCATATAAACAAATGACTTAGTAACAAAAATACAAAAGAAACAATTACCTTAAGGAGAATGACAGGCCTTTTTTTCCTCTAAAATTTTCTCTACAGTTATGATATCGTATTTAACAACCAATCAAAAATGAAAGGAAAAAAAAATGCTTCTTATTCAACCTGAAAATGTTAAGTTCAAATGCTGACAAGCTTTGTGAGACTAGCTGACCGGTCTGAAACATGAGAGGAGGGTAAAGATTAAATGATTTATCTCAGGGAGAGGAGCAAGCATGGGGGCCCCTGAGCAGGATGACAGAAGGAAAGAGAAGTTCATTTGACAAGACCATGGAATACATTTTTCCTTCTTTTATTTTTTTCCTCTTTCTCTTCCTTTGATGCATAGCTGATTCATTTGTCTTCAAATTAATTGCAATAATCGAAAAGATCCTAATTAGAGCAAACTCTGTTTAAGCAGGGCGAGTAGATTATAACCCAGTTTGAAGGCATGTGGCCTTTGGCTGGGGGAAGAAGTGATTCTGAATGGCTGAGCAAGTCAGGCCACATGCTCAGAGCCAATTAGATTTGCCAAATGTCCAAAATGTAGCAATTTCTAGTTTAAAAATGAGCTTCCCCCCCTCCCCACTAAAGAGCCTTACTGCCATTTAAAGACAAACTCCTTATTATTATGAGAGTTTTTTTTTTTTTTTTTTAGTAACTATAACCTGTCATTCACCAAAATGACACCTTAAAAAAGTCAATTTCAAGAATCACCTTGGCTGTCACTCAGTCTCATAAATCTTTCCAAATCCCTTTAGAGCCTGCCTGACAGCACAGCCTCACACAATTTAGGATGTAAGTCAGCTACACCTGTTGCCTATAAAATATGGTTTATTACAACAAATACAATTGTAAACCTATACGCCCCAATGCTGTTTTATGGCAAAAAGCAAGCACTCTTGACTCTTGTATTTGATGCTGAGTGGTTGTCTTGAATAACACACAACATTTAATCTCTCTCAACATGGCTGTTCTTGATGCACATAGATCATAAGCTGGACTTTTGTGAATCATGGCTTCCCTAAGATAAACCATATTGCCTATGAAATGATTAAAAGGTAAACAAGTCCATCGTGTGATCTCTTGAAAAGCCTTGCATTTTTCTCAAATAAGAATACAGTATGTCTTTGACATAAGTTTCCTGACCAGATTACAAATCTAGTAATTATATCCTGATGCTATAAATCTACCCCCCTTTCATTTCAGATGAATGAATTATATTCATCTCATCTTAAATGCTAGGGAGATTTGCTCTGCACAGTTAAATTGCTGCCATCCTTCTCCCCAGAGAGTAATAATAATTTACATTTGTATAACTTGTCACAATTTGCAAATTCCTTGCACATAGCTTTCTGTCTTTTAATTTATCATAGAATACCTCTGAGCCAGGTCTTATTAGCTCCAATTTTACAGAAGAGAGAATTGAGGCTAAGAAGAGAGTGTTAGTCACTCAGTCATATCCAGTTCTTTGCAACCCTATGGACTGAATAATGGAGTAGGTTGCCATGCCCTTCTCCAAGGGATCTTCCTGACTCGGGGATCTCCTGCATTGCAGGCAGATTCTTTAGCGTCTGAGCCTCCAGGGAAGCCCAAGAAGAGTTAAGTAAGTTGCAAAAAGTCAGACAATGATCTTTCTCATGCATTTCGGCCTCAGGCAGTGCTATCTTTTATCAGTAACTTCAGCCCTGTCTGAGTTCTGACCAAGGTAGAGGGTATACAAACATTAGGAACCTCAGGCGCTGATCAATAGAGGTTTGAAGCTGGTCTTGGTGCACACCAGAGTCAGCCAATCCTGGGCATTCTGATGCCCGGGGACCTGCTACTCTTCCCTGCCTCTGCTTCAGCTCCATCCCAGAACCTGGTTCCCATCTCAGTTCTCCCCCTAGTACTGGAGTTACAGTGAGAGCCCACTCCCGCTCGTCTTGGCTTAAAACTTGACAATATGCCAAACTCATGCCAGCTTCATCTCTTTAGGAATTGAATCCAGTACCCTTAACTGCTGCTGGAAACTTGCCCTAATCCATCTATCTTGTCTGTGTGTGAGCTCAGTGGTCTCAGACTCTTTGTGACCCCATGGACTATAGCCTGCCAGGGATAGGGCTATAGTCCTATGGGCTATAATCCTCTGTCCATGGGATTTTCCAGGCAAGAATACTGGAGTGGGTTGCCATGTCCTCCTCTGGGAGATCTTCCCACCCCAGGGATCAAACTTGCATCTCCTATGTATCCTGCATTGGCAGGCAGATTCTTTTAATACTGAGCCACCTGGGAAGCCCTAACCCATAGAATTCCCCTAAAACTACAATATGTTAAGGCCAACACTGACCTGCAAAGAATGAACCACTCTCTGGAGAATGTCATCCAAGAGCTCCAGATACCAGATAAGACATGAGCCCTGTGAAGACTATGGAAAAAGACCAGTCACTAACATAGCTCCTGGAAAGAAAGTCCTACTGTACAAAATTGCACACATTTGTTTTATTTAAGAATTGATTATCAAAACCCAAATTTGCTCTCAGTTGTTTCTTAGCAAGTAGTAAAACACCATGTTCTTGAGAGATCACCACCTCTTCTTGGGATCCTTCAGACATGCACATATAGAACAGGAAAATCCTGAGTCATTTGGGATTAGGTTCAGCTTTAGTATTAGAAAACTCATATTAATAGTAGCCAAAACGTGAAATACTTTATTCTAAAGTTCTGGATTGATACTAACTACAGAGTTGGTATGAAATCCATAAAGTTCTAAGGAACATAAGTTCCGTCCAGCTTTCTGCTCTGCCAACCATAACATATGGGCTTTATTGACCTGGGTCAAGATGGCTGTTTGAGCTCCAGCCAATGCTTCCATGTTCCAGCCACTAGCTAAAGGGAAAGGATCAAGAAGAGAACACCACAAGCCTTTGAAGATTTCCCAGGAGTCACATATGACACTTCTGCTTAAATCCCATTGGCTATATTTTAGTTACATGCCTACACCTAACTGCAAGAGAGGTCAAGATTTAGCGTTGAGTCTAGGTAACTGTCGGAGAAGGCAATGGCACCCCACTCCAGTACTCTTGCCTGGAAAATCCATGGACAGAGGAGCCTGGTAGGCTGCAGTCCATGGGGTCGCTAAGAGTCGGACACGACTGTGCGACTTCACTTTGACTTTTCACTTTCATGCATTGGAGAAGGAAATGGCAACCCACTCCAATGTTCTTGCCTGGAGAATCCCAGGGACGGGGAAGCCTGGTGGGCTGCCGTCTCTGGGGTCGCACAGAGTTGGACACGACTGAAGCAACTTAGCAGCAGCAGTAGCAGCTAGGTAACTGCATGTCTCTCTGACAATTTTCCTAACAGAAAATTAGAATTCTGTTAATAAGTAATAAGGATTCCCTGGTGGCTCAACTGGTAAAGAATCTGCCTGCAGTGTGGGAGACCTGGTAATGAATGTGTTCAGTTTGTGAAAATTCAGCATTTATACTTAAAATATATGCATTTAAGATGTATACTATACAGCAGAAACGAACACAACATTGTAAAGCAATTATACTCTAATAAAAAATTTTAAATATATATTATGCTTCAATAAAAAGAGTTTCTCTTAATGTTTAAAAATATTTCCAGACGATTCTGTTGCGTCAAGCTATGGAAGCACAGAAAACAAGCTTAATCAAAACTTGACTATAACTAGTTTCTGGAGTCAGAACCTTTATCTATGCTATTTCTCCTGGCTTAACTGCCATTATTTTTCACACCAATTTTACTGAGGCACTCATTTATTCACATATTGACAACTGAATGTAGGTTTGAAACAGATGGTAGGAGAATGTGAGTTGGAATATTCTTCTGCATTTTTTGGGAAGATCTGAGTCCATGCTACCAATTTTCAGCCTCTAGGAAGCATTCTAGGATATGTTTTGTTTATATTTTTTATTGATTTCCATTCATTTTCTCCTCTCTCTACTGGCTTCTCCTCTGTGTGGGCTACCTTTCACTTGGAGAAAGACTGGCCATTGTCACAAAAAGCAGAAGTAGAGGCTTCCCTGGAAGTCCAGCGGTTAAGACACCATGCTTCCGTTGCAAGAGACACAGGTTCAATCCCCAGCTGGCAAACTAAGATCCCAAGTGCCAATGTGGTACGGCAAAAAAAAGGTAGAAGTAAAGAAGAGGTCAGATGGACAGGAAAATGAGTTGTGAAAGAAGAGATTCTATCTACCTAAGCCAATCTTGCTCTGCACATATGAGAGATGAATGCAGGCCTTCTTGCCCCCGTGAAATGACAGGAAAATCACCAGGGCACGGCATGCCATCAACAATTCTGGGCTCCATTCCTATTTGAAGTGTCAAGGCATTGTACAAAGACATGACCCAACATAGGCCTGTCTTGAAGTTAAAAATATTAGAAAATTCCCTGTAAGAACCAGCATGCTGAGCAAAAACTACCTCACAGTCCACCAAGCCTTGCTTTTCCCACAAAAAAATATGGGTGGAGATGTTTTGAAATACTTGCCTATCTTATCAACTCCAAATAAAACTTTCTGCTGCAGTCATAACAATTTTTACCTTAGATCCATTTTGAAATGTTTGCTGATGATGCAAACACTCCTGTTGGAAATGTGCTTGCCTTTAAGACAATGCCAAATGAAACAATTTTTTGTGCATATAGAACATTTTATTTTGAAAACCCTTGCTGATGTATGCAGGGTCTGTGCAATGTCAAGAAACATGTTTAATCAAACATCCCTGATAGAGCAGCTTAGTACCATTAGCCTCATCATACAGATAAGAACACTGGGATCTAAATAGGTTAACTAGGGGTTGCAGAATGCTCCGTAACAGCAGAGTGCTCTAAAAATACTGTGCATACAGAAAGAAAAATGTGATCTCTCATAGGAAAGAGACCAGGGAAAACAGCTCAGAGGCAAGGAGAAGTTATATTTTTGTTTTGAAAGCTTTCATAGCTAATGTCAAAGAATACATTGTTCTCCTGAACCATGTACAATTTTCTCATCCAATATTTTGGGGAATTATGGCACTTCATCTCCAGAATTCAAGCAAATTAGATGCATATCTGTGGCTTTCCTCTATGGAATGCAAAGCATAGTAAGAAAAGTCTGGCTATGTTATTGCTATCAATATCATGCATTACCAGCACATTGCTGATGGCACCACATTCCATACACACCTAATAAATAAATTGCAGGAACATATCAATTCTTGTTTCTTCATTCATCCAACATTGATTGGGTGGCAGCTTTGGATCAATCAATGAGTTAAGCCTGGAGATTCAACAACAAATAAGATAACCCCTACTCTCTAATAGGGACTTTCCTGGTGACTCAGTGGTAGAGAACCCATCTGCCAATGCAGGAGATACAGGTTCAATCCCTGATCTCAGGAGATCCCCTGGAGAAGGAAATGGCACCCTCTCTAGTATTCTTGCCTGAGAAGCCCATGGACAGAGGAGCCTGGCAGGCTACAGTTCACGAGGTCATGAAGAGTCAGACACGAATTAGCAACTAAACAACAAGTCTCTAGTAGCTTAGCATGTAGGAGAGAGAAACAAAACATAATCAAATAATTGGAAGATAAAATGATTAGTTAAATTAGAAATACATACCAAGTAACCAGAAAGTACAGAGAAAAGTACAATCTTCTCTGGTTAGAGAAAACAGCAAAAGAATTAGGGGCTGTGACATTGAAACACTAAAACAAAACAAGGCAAACAAGGTCAAAGGCATTGCACATAGTTTAGAGGTATACATGGAAGGGCAGAGAAGTACAAAGGGCATACTATGGGAAGAGATGGGAAAAGTGAAAGTTTGATCACTCAGTCGTGTCCGACTCTTTGCAACCCCATGGACCAGGCTCCTCTGTCCATGGGATTTTCCAGGCAAGAGTACTGGAGTGGATTACCATTTTCTTCTCCAGAGGATCTTCCTGACACAGGAATTGAACCCAGGTCTCCCACATTGTAGGCAGATGCTTTACCATCTGAGCCACCAGGGAAGAAATGGGAAATGAAGATAAAAGATCAAATAAAGAGCTACACCATTCAAGGAGCCAATGAACATTGTAAAGAGGAAAGGGACACCATCACACTTGTATCTTAAAAAGACAAATTTGAGTATAGGAAGACAGACTGAAGAGGGACATACTGTAGGTAATGGGGCCCATGAGGAAATCCCGGGTCTGTGCAGTGATTCATGACAGAGGTGATGAAAACTCAAAGCTTCTCAGTGGCAGTGAGGGTAGAGAACAGAGAATGGATTCAAAAAATGGTTGGATGGTAGAATCCACACGACTCGAGACCAATGCTAGAGGCAATGACTTGGGTTTTATGGGATGCTGGTATCATTATCTGAGTTAGGATTATAGGGAAAAGAGCAGGTTTGGGAGAAGATAATCACTTGGGATTTTATGTATACATGATTTTCTTCCTGAGTGAACAGAGTACAGGAAATATACCTGAACCCTTTATTGATTGTCTTGCATTAACGTACAAACATTGTCCTGAAATGAAGAGTTCTCCAAGTCCATCAGAAATGTATATGACTTTGGCAGTGCTTGTTTTGAAGTTTCCTTTTTGCTTGCCTTGAGAGAGAGGCTTCCTTCCTGGCCCCCAAATATAAGCTTTGCAGAGCTATTTCAGAATATATTTATTGAATATAAAGCCCGATAGAAGTCAACATAGCAAAGGTGCATGTGAAATGGGAATTGAAAGAGACAATTCAAGACAAGCCTTTCTGTCCTTGTGTTCCCAGCTTCTAGTAGAGGATACAGCCCATGGACCATGCTAATGAAATTTGAATCTCATTATCATCCACTAAGATCTGTAATAAGTCAGTGTGGGAGGTCCTGGCTTTGACCATTAGAAGCAATTAATGACACAGATTTGGAGATACTGTTATTCAGGAAATGCTTCAAAAAGAAAGATTCATAACACACTGACCTTGTGAGTGACATCGGCCATGGAAAAGTTTAAGCATAAGCGTCCTTGGGTAACCGCAATTGTGTTTAATAATCTGACCCAGAAGTCGCCATGGCACCCATGTTTCTGCCTAATGGAAAAGTTGCTTTCAGTTTAGACCCCAATTAAGAAATTATTCTCCCCATCCCCATGACACAACAGATCACAGCAGCTGGCCAGAACAATTAGATTAAAGATAGAAAAGGTATAGAGCCACAAAGAGAAGAAAATTATTCCCAGGTAATGAATAATAAGTAGTGGAAGGCATTTTATAGATCACAGTAAAGAGAGTAACTTCATTTACACATTATTAAAATAAGATTTATACTCTGAACAATCACATAAGAATTGAGATTTTTGGCAAATAATGAATTTGATTTTAAAAGAGTCATTTTAATCTCTCATTTGACTAAAATTTTAAGATTGTATAGCACACATGACTAAA
This sequence comes from Bos taurus, assembly GCF_002263795.3. Taxonomy (NCBI): domain Eukaryota; kingdom Metazoa; phylum Chordata; class Mammalia; order Artiodactyla; family Bovidae; genus Bos; species Bos taurus. The sequence continues at coordinate 18,692,801 of NC_037339.1, forward strand.
GACTTCTGTCTCTCAGAACTATTCAAAGCCTGCTCTAATTAGGGGACTGCAGGACTCACCTGTTTACCTTCACAGGCATGATACATATACAAGGATGCAAATGTGGTCTTTCTGTTCTTCAGTAAATTCCCTTTTCTCCCACAAATTTGGATGTGTCAGTTTGTTGAATGCTCTATAAAAACTTCGACCAGCTTCCCTTCTCAAACCATCAATCTGGATTTCTCAGTTCATCATTTTGTTCTTGTTCAAAGGCTTCCCTGATGGTTCAGATGGTAATGAATCTGCCTGCAATGCACAAGACCTGGGTTTGATCTCTGGGTTGAGAAGATCCCCTGGAGAAGGGAATGGTCACCCACTCCAGTATTCTTGCCTGGAGAATTCCAGGGACAGAGGAGCCTGGCGGGCAACAGTCCATGGGGTCACAAAGAGTGCGATACAACTGAATGACTAACACCAAAGAACAAAAGGATTCAGGTACAATTAGACATTTACCGATTATTGTCATATTATTTACCTTGTGGAGAAATCTGTCAAGAATCACATGAATCTGTAAACATTTTTTTACCTTTACTTGCATTCCTTTGAGAAACAAGAGTTGATTACAGACAGTGCAACACAAACGCAAGTTCAGTTATTGATCCTCATAGATGGTCTGTACTATAATATTTATGGCCAAATGGGAAACACCCTTGCAGTGCAGACAGAACAATTCAACTTTTATTTCAATTATTTGAAGGCATGGTCTCCATTTTCCTCTAGTAATCCTAGTGATATTTTCATTTTGTTTTGTTTTATTCTACTTGTTCACTTGTTTATTTTACTTAACTATTTCTGATGCCTGATTATCTTCAGAAAAAAAAAGAGACTTTCATATAAGTCCCTGAAACTAACACTATCTTTAAAATATGTCCTCCAAAGGGTAATTGACTCATATTTCCTAATTCCAGGCAAAACATTAATCCATGTAGTAACTTGAATTACATGGTGAGTTCATCAGAAAGCTATTTTGTTTAAAAAAAGAAATATTCCATGGGAGCATTACTGAGATTTTTCTTGGCCAAAATTATTTGTCATGCTCAATGGGTTAAAACTTTCAGGAATTCAATCATATATTTTTCATGGGCCTAAGAGGGTTCACTCTTTCTTGAAGAAAGCTTTTCCTCTGAAAGTTGCTTGTGATATTAAATTATTATCTTCACCAGCTTTTCCTGTAGCTTGTCTGAATCACCCAACTAAAAAGTGTAACAAATGCATTTCAGGTTAACTGATGTTTCTAGATAACTGAGCTCTTACTATTATAAATGATTAATAATTTTTTCAACATACATTCCATGTATTGAATGTGACTTTAAAAATGCCTTTTCAAAATAGCTTGTCCTGTTTCAAATGAATAATGTCATTGCAGACCACCTCAAGGATTGTGGCTGCAGTTCAAAGGAGGTTTCTTCAAACATAAATGCTTTATGTTTCATTATTTGGTTCTCTATTACAGCCATTCACATTTCTGTCTGTTTTAAATAATCTTACGATAGACATTAGCCCACAGCTTTTTACTTTATGAATACATGCAAACTGATTTCAATATTTTTAGTTCAATGTTTTATTTGGAGGAAGAAGTAACTGTGGACTGTTCTTAATAAGCATCAATTAAAGAAGAAATTATCTTTCCTGGAAAAGTGGAGTGTGGTAGAAGCAAATGGTCATTATCCTCATTTCAAACTATTCCTAGGAATGTTTTCACCTGAGTATTTTGGTCAGTGGGATTAAGGGGAAGAAAGGAATGTATCAAGACTTTGTCCAAGAAAAATAGGATCCGAGTCATTTCGTCTGCAAATGGAGTCAGTTTACAGCCAGGTCAGCCTCCAGACAGAAGTGCTCTGCCATCCGCACCTTTGTTCTCTTACAAGGCAGAAACTTGTGTTCAACAGGAGGAGGGGGTGTCTGGAGATACCCTAACAAAAAGAAGTCATTTACTGCTCAGCGTTTACATAAAGCATGTAACTTTTCAGTAAGTCTCTTTGTTCTCACTGAGCTGTGGCAGATACTGAAATTACATGAATCTATTATTTCCTGTGACAAGATACTGATATCGTTATGATTTTGAGATTGAAATTGCCCTCTCAAAAATACTGTTTGGATTTGGTCAACATAAAATGATGTCTATCCCTTGTTCCCTATCAAAAACATTGTGCTAAAAAAAAAAACAAAACACTGTGTTAAATCCCACATTTAAAAGTTTCCAAAACAGTATATTTAGGACCTTTGGATCACAAGTGTTTGTTTCTAATGTGTTAAACTTTCCATCTTAACGTTTATCCAGTCATTCATCCATTCAACAGTACTTATATGTATAGTTCTGTGTTGGTGCCATAAGGCGTTCAAAAGAAGCATGAGGAAAGGCACACTCCTATTAAATATTTAAGTGACATAAGACAAAAATTTAGCAATAAACTGAGTGGTGAAAGGAATTCAAAAGAGAAAACTATGTGTGTGGGCAGGAGTGGTCTAGAGTAGCTTCATTGTAGAGTCATCTTAAAGCCAAGATTATGAACTAAGATCATGGCATCTGGTCCCATGACTTCATGGCAAATAGATGGGGAAACAGTGGAAACAGTGGCTGACTTTATTTTTTTGGGCTCCAAAATCACTACAGATGGTGACTGCAGCCATGAAATTAAAAGACGCTTATTCCTTGGAAGGAAAGTTATGACCAACCTAGACAGCATATCAAAAAGCAGAGACATTACTTTGCCAACAAAGGTCCATCTAGTCAAGGCTATGGCTTTTCCAGTAGTCGTGTGTGGATGTGAGAGTTGGACCATAAAGAAAGCTGAGTGCCGAAGAATTGATGCTTTTGAACTGTGGTATTGAAGAAGACTCTTGAGAGTCCCTTAGACTGCAAGGAGATCCAACCAGTCCATCCTAAAGGAGATCAGTCCTGAGTGTTCATTGGACGGACTGATGCTGACGCTGAAACTCCAATACTTTGGCCACCTGATGCGAAACTCCAATACTTTGGCCACCTGATGCGAAGAGCTGACTCATTTGAAAAGACCCTGATGCTGGGAAAGATTGAGGGCAGGAGGAGAGAGGGATGACAGAGGATGAGATGGTTGGCTGGCATTACTGACACAATGGACACGAGTTTGAGTAAGCTCTGGGAGTTGGTGATGGACAGGGAGGCCTGGTGTGCTGCAGTCCACGGGGTCGCAAAGAGTCAGATACGACTGAGCGACTGAACTGAACTGAAGAAGTTGCTCCCTTCCACTGCCTTCCTTTCAATACCCCTGCCTCCAGGTACCCGTTCCCTGCTGTCACCTTCCTCATGCCTCCCTCAATCACATATAAATCCAGCACCAGTGGGTGCAGAGAAGCCCATTATGAACTTCTTCAAAGCAGATTGCATGAGATCTTTCCTCCCTATTCTTTTCCTATAATTCATCCAGTCTTACTATACATTAGACTATCTTCCACGGTGGGTATTGTTTTCTGCTACACAACTTTCCCACATATCCCATGCCTTCATGACTAATTCAAAGAAATGGTTTGACCATGATAATATTGAACACCAGAGTGAATAGGTTGGTGGTAGTAATATTTTGACAAGAAAGTCAATCTAAGCAGCCACAGCTTTCGCCAACACAACTGGCCACACTTGGCGCTAGTGGTAAAGAGCCTTCCTGCCAATTCAGGAGATGTAATAGACTTAGGTTCGATCCCTGGGTCGGGAAGATCCCCTGGAGGAGAGCATGGCAACCCACTCTGGTGTTTTTGCCTGGAGAATCCCATGGACAGAGGAGGATGGTGGGCTACAGTCCACAGGATCACAAAGAGTCAGACAAAACTGAAGCAACTTAGCACGCAGCATGCATGCATGCATTTTGACTATCTCTGTGTTAAACTGGCTTCCCTGAGAAGAGGGGTAGATGAGGTGTGAACTGCAAAAACTTCACTTAGAGAGTGCTTTCAGGACATTGTCCTATAAGGGAGTGAAAAACGAAGTTAAAAGCAAAGGAGCTGACCTGCAAAGTTGTTGCAACTGAGTCCTCAGTTCAGTTCAGTCAGTTCAGTCGCTCAGTCGTGTCCGACTCTTTGTGACTCCATGAATCGCAGCACACCAGGCCTCCCTGTCCATCACCAACTCCCGGAGGTCACTCAGACTCACGTCCATCGAGTCAGTGATGTCATCCAGCCATCTCATCCTCTGTCGTCCCCTTCTCCTCCTTCCCCCAATCCCTCCCAGCATCAGAGTCTTTTCCAATAAGTCAACTCTTCCCATGAGGTGGCCAAAGTACTGGAGTTTCAGCTTCAGCATCATTCCCTCCAAAGAAATCCCAGGGCTGATCTCCTTCAGAATGGACTGGTTGGATCTCCTTGCAGTCCAAGGGACTCGCAAGAGTCTTCTCCAACACCACAGTTCAAAAGCATCAATTCTTCGGCACTCAGCCTTCTTCACAGTCCAACTCTCACATCCATACATGACCACAGGAAAAACCATAGCCTTGACTAGACGAACCTTTATTGGCCACTCAGCCAACCCTTTAAAGGGCTCTGGGGCTGGGTGTGGTTCCATACTGAGGCGTGGGGGCTGGTCCTTTTCTCTCTATATCCTCCAGTCATCGTCACAAGCCGCTGCTTAGTGAGAGCAGATCCTTGGGGGCAGTGCCAGTGAGAAATACAGAGTGAGCTGAAAGCAGCCAGTGTGCTCAGCAGCAGGGGGATGAGAGTATTATTCCTGAAGAGAGAATCTGATAGGAGACCAAAGTATGAGGGCAAGATTGGGAGAGTATCTATTAGTATTAGGTAACCCTTGGCTCCCAAATTATTTTTAAGAGTAGGTTTCCCACATTAACAGGGTGAATGCTAACATTACTCCCTTATATATTTTGTGATCAGTAAGTTTGATGACTCATGATGACTGTCTCCATCACCTTAATAGAGCTCCCAGGTGACAGGAACATGGTTCAAGAGACCCTCGTCTAAATGATGTCATCAGGTTCCTGATGATCCTTCTGGAAGGGTGCAGTGAGCTCTTCATTTTAGACTGCTGTAACAACTGCCTGACTACTAGCAAATGCATTCAGGCTTTTAAATTCATACATACAGAAAGAAGCTATATTTTTGAAACTCTTTATTTTGCAATGGGGCAAGAAATTTGGTCTCTACACGTGCTCAGTCGCTCAGTAGTGTCCAACTCCTTTGCAACCCCATGGACTGTAGCCCAGTTGACTCCTCTATCAGTGGAATTTTTCAGACAAGAATGCTGGAATGGGTCACCATTTCCTCCTCCTGGGTCTTTATGGAATCAATTCATTTACACATGTGGAAGCAAAATAGTCCTCTGAGATACCACGATTTTGCAAACGCTAGATTTCTCAAGTAATTAAAAATGGGATTTCATGCTTTCAATTTTGTATGCAGTTCAAATTTTAATTTATTACACTGTACTTCTAACAGGGATTCTCATGAAGAGGACAAAGTTCCTTATTTTAGAACACATAATTTAATGTGGTGCCATTTCATTTGAAATATTCAGACTCAACCTTCTACCAAAACTAGCTGGTGTTGAATTCAAAACACATCCCTCTGGGCTAAAAATTATATCCTCTAATTATCTGGTCTAAATTTATGATGTTCTCTATTGAGTCTCTAATCTGTTTAGACATACCCTTTTCTGAATCATTGTACTTGTGACAGATATTCAGATTGTTATTTGGAACTCCTTAACGTCATTTTGAAATTCAATTTATATCCCTCGAAATATCATTTCTATCAAATCATGAGCTCTTTGGCCAGTTTAAAGCTGGATGACTTTGGAATTATAACTCAAGAGGTTGAAAGCTATGGGAGATTGCTGGGTAAGCATCCAAGTCAAAACTGACTTCACACAAAGGGTCTGATATTCAATTAATTTAACTGGCAAGTTAAGGCTGTTATTGAAGCATTGGACTTTACTTCCATCACCAGTTACATCCACAGCTGGGTATTGTTTTTGCTTTGGCTTCATCTCTTCATTCTTTCTGGAATTATTTCTTCACTGATCACTGATCTCCAGTAGCATATTGGGCACCTACGGACCTGGAGAGTTCATCTTTCAGTGTCCTATCTTTTTGCCTTTTCATACTGTACTGTTCATACATTCTCAAGGCAAGAACACTGAAGTGGTTTGCCATTCCCTCCTCCAGAGGACTATGTTTTGTCAGAACTCTCCACCATGACCAGTCTGTCTTGGGTGACCCTACATGGCATGGCTCATAGTTTCATTGAGTTAGACAGGGCTGTGGTCCATGTGATCAGATTGGTTAGTTTTCTGTGATTGCGGTTTTAGTACTTCAACAGTACATCAACCATGAACTTCCAGATGTTCAAGCTCGATTTAGAAAAGACAGAGGAACCAGAGATCAAATTGCCAACATCCACTGGATCATCAAACAAGCAAGAGAGTTCCAGAAAAACATCTGTTTCTACTTTATTGACTATGCCAAAGCCTCTGACTGTGTGGATCACAATAAACTGTGGAAAATTCTGAAAGAGATGGGAATATCAGACCACCTGACCTGCCTCCTGAGAAATCTGTTTGCAGGTCAAGAAGCAACAGTTAGAACTGGACATGGAACAACAGACTGGTTCCAAATCAGGAAAGGAGTACGTCAAGGCCGTATATTGTCACCCTGCTTATTTAACTTATATGCAGAGTACATCATGAGAAATGCTGGACTGGATGAAGCACAAGCTGGAATCAAGATTGCCAGGAGAAATATCAATAACCTCAGATATGCAGATGACACCACCCTCACAGCAGAAGGTGAAGAGGAACTGAAGAGCCTCTTGATGAAAGTCTTTCACTCCTCTTTCAGGAGAGTGAACAAGTTGGCTTAAAACTCAACATTCAGAAAACTAACTGGTCCCGTCACTTCATGGCAGATAGAAGGGGAAACAATGGAAACAGTGATAGACTTTATTTTGGGGGGCTCCAAAATCACTACAGATTGTGATTGCAGCCATGAAATTGAAAGACGCTTGCTCCTTGGAAGTTATGACCAACCCAGACAGCATATTAGAAAGTAGAGACATTACTTGCCAACAAAGGTCCATCTAGAAAGCTATGGTTTTTCTAGTAGTCATGTATGGGTGTGAGAATTGGACTATAAAGAAAGCTGAGCGCTGAAGCACTGATGCTTTTGAACTGTGGTGTTGGAGAAGACTCTTGACAGTCCCTTGGACTGCAAGGAGATCCAACCAGTCCATGCTAAAGGAATTCAGTCCTGAATATTCATTGGAAGGACTGATGCTGAAGCTGAAACTCCAATACTTTAGCCACCTGATACGAAGTGCTGACTCATTTGAAAAGACCCTGCTGCTGGGAAAGATTGAAGGCGGGAGGAGAAGGGGGCAACAGAGGATGAGATGGTTGCATGGCATCACCGACTCAATGGACATGATTTTGAGTGAGCTCTGGGAGTTGGTGATGGACAGGGAGGCCTGGTGTGCTTCAGTCCATGGGGTTGCAAAGAGTCAGACCGGACTGAGTGAGTGAACTGAGATGAAGACTATTGTTAATTCCCTGAAAAGGGTAAAAACTTCCCAGTAACTAATCTCTAGAAGTATATGACTCTTTTAGGAACACCTAGACAAATTTACATCACCATATTGCAGTTAAAGGGCCTGCACAATGCTTTATGAGACCCCAAGCTAAACAGCCGCATGTTCTTGTATTATTCACTCAACTGGGGGGAGAGGGGCAAGCAGTACCACGTACGAGCATATTGTTAAACCTCATTAGCAGAAGCAACCTGACTTCTCGAAGATACAAACAAACATGCAGGGAAGCCCTGTAATAAACTGTGTTTATTAGAGCTAAGAGGAAAATTAGAGGTTAGATTCCTGTCTCTCTCCACGTGTAGATTTGACTGAAATGTAGCAGCGGGGGTAGTGGGGACTCTTAGGAAAGATTAGATGGTTTGGAAATAATTTATCCTTCCCAGTTTAATTGGAAATACTAATAAGGACAGGTCCTTTTGTCTTTTCCTTTGAGCTCTTAAAAGACAGGATGTTCATAATAATGCTTAATACCTAAATAATACCTTTCTTCTTCAAAGAGTTTTAAATACAGTAACTACCTGCTAGAATCTGTACCCAGCAGGCCAGGGGAGCCTCTTACCTCCAACCTCATCTAACTGCTGAATGGCACTTGTTAAAGTGCAGTGAGAGTGGGAAATAGGTAGGAAATAATTGATCTACAATCACCCCATACCATAAAATCATAGAGTGACTGGTTAAAATCCTGAACCCTTTTATATCCTTTCAAACCTACTGTATTTTCAAATAAACATTTAGGATTTTTTTTTTCTTTTTACAAAAGAACATGTGCTTATTGCAAAAAACTTAAGAAGCTCAAGCAAGGGGAAAAAAAAGCTTAGTGAATTGCTAATTCACTTTATATGTTGTGATGGTTGGCCTCATGACCCTTTTTTGTCCCTTTTTTGTTTTTAAAAAGTGCAAATGGGCTTCCCAGGTGACTCAGTGGTAAAGAATCCGCCTGCCAACGCAGGAGGCACAAGAGATGTGGGTTCCATCCCTGGGTCAGGAAGATCCCCTGGAGTAGGAAATAGCAACCTGCTCCAGTATTCTGGCCTGGAAAATTCCATGGACAGAGGAGCCTGGCAGGCTACAATCCAGAGTCAGACAAAACCGAGAGACTGAGCACACACAGGCACGCACGCACACACACACACACACACACACACACACACACACGCATACAATGAATCACAATAAAAGACTGAAGGTTTAAACCAGCAGTTGCAGTGTAACTAGAGAAAACAATGAGTATGTACATTAATGAGAAAGAGCAAGGTACATTTAAATCAAGCAACTTGATTTTTTTTTTTTGTATGTAATTTTAAGCCAGCTATTCTTAAACAAGATGCTTTGGTTTCAATTTCAACAGCCAAAACATTTACTGGAATGTGTTAACCAGGTTTTGCTAATTTTTTTCCCCTCTGAATCTTCCTTGTGCTTTATTCATGTAGTTATTCATTCAGCAATTAAGTACTGAGACTATCATGTGTGAACAGCTTGTGCCAGGAGCTGAAAAAGGTATTTAAGCCAAGAAAAAACTGAGAATCTGACTTCTTGTTCCCTGAATTGGATTCATCTAATTTTTAACATTATAAGTAAATAATACTAACATAAGAAAGAAAGATTTGAGTAAGTATTTAGAAAATAAAAACCTTTAAAGGTCTCGGATTTCTCTTGTTTTGTTTTAAATGTAATATTTTACAACAGATTCTAGATCAGGCTGATTAAAGGATTTATTTTTCATACTACATACTTGCTGCTGCTGCTGCTAAGTCGCTTCAGTTGTGTCCAGCTCTGTGCGACCCCATAGACGGCAGCCCACCAGGCTCCCCCATCCCTGGGATTCTCCAGGCAAGAACACTGGAGTGGGTTGCCCTTTCCTCCTCCAATGCATGAAAGGGAAAAGGGAAAGTGAAGTCGCTCAGTCGTGTCCAGCTCTTAGCGACCCCATGGACTGTAGCCCACCAGGCTCCTCCGTCCATGGGACTTTCCAGGCAAGAGTACTGGAGTGGGGTGCCATTGCCTTCTCCAACTACATACTTGAGCCTTATCTAAACTACATAGACCTGTGTCCTCTGTTGAGAAACTACCTACAGTGCTTCATATATAACACTTCATGGAATGTGAATTTCACTGCTAAGAGAAACATTATATAAATTATAGGGTAGGAAATTTTTTAAGGGTAAAAAAATTTTACTTAACTCTTATTAAGTAAAGAACTTCTCGTTCAATGAGCTCCTTTGGAATAGGGAAGGTGTTCTATTGTGTGCCTGTAAGATTTCCTGCCTACCTTCAAGGACCAACAGGATGATGCTCTTTCCAGGCACTTTCTAGATCATGCTGGCCTATGTGATTGTCTTCTATCCTTGAAATTCTGTGGCACTTATTATACGTGTGTTGTACATAAGATATGCATATAAGACAGAAATCTTATTGGTTATCTTGCTGCTTGAATATATTTGCCCTCTCAAGCCGGATTATAAGTCCTTGGAGGAAATGTTGTGATGGCTAATGTTACTAAAACAAACCAAAAAAACCTCATTATTTCTGGGTGTGTCTGTGAAGGTATCTCTGGAAGACATTATCATCGTGGTCCAGGCATGAGTTGGAAAAGAATTTCCAGACATGAGGCAGAATGAAAGAAGAATAAAGTTTATTAGAGTGGGGAGGGGCGAGTCACTGCCAGCACAGCAGGCTGGCTTCCTGACAGTCAGGGAGAGCCGACAGTGAACAGGGGTTCTTGATTCATTTTTATACCCTGGTGTAAGGAGTGGGAAAGGGGTCTTATGGGTCATTTGCTGAATCAATGAGGTAGGTATGTTGGGTGAGGGGTGAAGAGTAAGGCAAATACCTTCTCCCTATATGAGGAAAGGGTGGGGAAGGTTATACTGGTCAGAAGGACCTAAAATTCATTAATAGTTACATCATTGAGGATGGGAGGGAAGGTCAATAAGAGTCTGGTTTTTCTGTTCCTGGCATTCCAAGACCCTCCTGGGTTTTATCTGCTCTTTTGTTCTTGGGTCATCACAAACATCATTTGAATCAGTAGACTGAATAAGGAAGATCACTGTCACCCATGTGAGTGGATGATGAAATGATGAAAGCCGTTCAGTCACGTTAGACTCTTTGCAACCCCATGGACTGTAGCCTGCCAGGCGCCTCTGTCCATGGGATTTTAAAGGCAAGAATAATGGAGTAGGTTGCCATTTCCTACTCCAGGGGGGGTCTTCCAGACCCACGGATCGAACCCGAGTCTCTTGTGTCTCTTGCAATTGGCAGGCGGATTCTTTACCACTGTGCCACCTGCAGGCAAATTTGTTCTCTCTTTGCTAAAGCTGGCACTTCTGTTTTCTCCTGTCCTAACACACCTGGTGCTCCTGGTTCTGGGACTTTTTGATTCAGACCAAGAGCCGCACCATCAGTTGCCCTGGTTCTCAGACCTTCAGACCAGGCCTGAATGACACCCAGGCTTTCAGTTCTTCTCCTTGCAGACACAGATCATGGAACTTCTCGCCCTCTCTAACCATGGGAGCCAATTCCTATAATACATCTGTTCTTATATCTATACATCCACATATATCCTGTTGGTTCTGTTTCTCTGGAGAACCCTGCCTCATACAGCTGTATCCCTTACATTTCATTGTATTTTCCCAGAGTACCTCCCAAACCACTGTTGCTATGTAACTGCAGGAGATTCTGTTTACATAAATTCCTAAAAAGCTGCAACACTGTAGCCCTGGAGATTTTCACAGTGATGATTGTATATGCTAGTACATGTTCTCTTTAGAACTACTCTAGCGAATTCCCTGGTGGTCCGGAGGTTAGGACTCCTTGTTTCCACTGCAGGGGGCACAGGTTCAATCCCTGGCTGGGGAACTAAGATCCCACATGCCATGCAGCACAGTCAAAAAATAAACAATGAAAAAATTTTAAATAAACAAAAAAAAAGAACTACTTTAAATCCTGTCTACTTTATCCAATGTCCCCATTCTTCTTCTTAAACATACTGATCACTTAGTAGCTTCCTGTGTTTAACTATAGAAAGATTTTAAGACGGCTGCTTGTAAAACAGGTGGGACAGGACAAAATGTAACCCTGGCACAATGCCCTCAGTCCCAAGCAGGGCCAGGACACTGTAGAGGAGAGTCACCCTTAGACAGTAAGTCTCCAGCCTTCGAAGTGGATTCCGGGGTAGGTAAGACCACTATCCCAAGAGAAGAGAATAGTGAGAGCTCAAGATCTTCTCTTTTTCTCTAACAAAAATCATTTTATTATCTATCACCATGTTGTAGGTCAGGGATCAGCCAGGTGATTCTTCTTTTCCATGTGGAGTTGATAGGGTCCAAGATGACTTCTATCACCACCTGGTGCCTTGGTGACAATGGCTAGAAGCCTGGGCTCAAGTAGGGCATGGACCTATATGTGGCCTTTCCATCACAGTGGTCCAGCCAGACTTTCAGTGGCAGCTCAGGGCTCCCAGGGTCCTCCTGGAGCCCAAGTACAAGAGCCCAAATCCTTTCTGATGACTTAAAAGCTTGTCCTTTGCTTCATCCCTACAGTTGTTGTTTAATTAACTAATACTCTTAGGAAAGATGTTTTGTTTTTAAGACTACGAATGTTCTTACTATTATATCTAACTTTTTAAAAGTTGTGTTATTATTTTTGGTATTAAAAGTTCATACATCCACAGTCATGTAAGAGATGCAAGAAAAATATAAAATTACAAGAAATGAAATAAACATAATCTAAAATCCCACCACTGTCAATTATTGGGGGCTTTGGTAAACATCTAAATAGTACGTATTTGTACACATATATACTTATTGAATATACACACACCATATATGACTATAAACATGACATTGATTTTATAAATGCCACTTTAGGACTTCCCTGGTAGTCCAGTGGTAAGAATCTGCATGCCAATGAGGGGGACATGGGTTCGATCCCTGGTCCAGGAAGATGCCACATGCCACGGGGCAACTAAGCCCAAGGGCCACAACTACTGAGCCTGTGGCCTACAGCCTGGGCGCCACAACAAGAGAAGCCACTACATTGAGAAGCCCCTGCACCGCAACTAGAGAGAAGCCCCTACTCTCTGCAGCTGGAGAAAGCCTGACCATGCCAGCAAAGACCCAGCCCCGAAAAAATGCCACTTTATAAATTAGTCATGGAGAAAGCAGATGGAATATATATTTGATCTCTGCTGCTGCTGCTGCTAAGTCGCTTCAGTTGTGTCTGACTCTGTGTGACCCCATAGACGGCAGCCTACCAGGCTCCCCCGTCCCTGGGATTCTCCAGGCAAGAACACTGGAGTGGGTTGCCATTTCCTTCTCCAATACATGAAAGTGAAAAGTGAAAGTGAAGTCGCTCAGTCGTGCTCGACTCTTAGCAACCCCGTGGACTGCAGCCTGCCAAGGCTCCTCTGTCCATGGGATTTCCCAGGCAGGAGTACTGGAGTGGGGTGCCATTGCCTTCTCCATTTGATCTCTATAGTGGTCAAATAAACAACCAAGTAATAGCAAGGAGATCCAACCAGTCCATTCTAAAGGAGATCAGTCCTGGGTGTTCTTTGGAAGGAAGGATGCTAAAGCTGAAACTCCAGTACTTTGGCCACCTCATGCAAAGAGTTGACTCATTTGAAAAGACTATGATGCTGGGAAGGATTGGGGGCAGGAGGAGAAGGGGATGACAGAGGATGAGATGGCTGGATGGCATCACCAACTTGATGGATGTGAGTTTGAGTGAACTCTGGGAGTTGGTGATGGACAGGGAGGCCTGGCGTGCTGCGATTCATGGGGTTGTGAAGAGTCGGACACGACTGAGCGACTGAACTGAACTCAACTGAATAACAAGTTCTTTCAGTGTCCTGCTGCGCTAACATAGGTTCACAGGAATGCAACCTTACTCATTGATGAGGCTAGGTAACTATCAGCCAAATGTTTGCATTTTACTGCAGAAACCCCCCAAAAAATGGAAGGTGGGGAAAAGAAGGAGGGGTGGGAGGAGGAAGGAAGGGGGGGAAACAAGAGAGAAAGGGAAGAATAACTTGAATAAATTGGGGTTTTATTTTTCTCTAGCTGCAAGAAATCGAGAAATAGAAATTCTAGGGCTGGTCAGCAGTTCCATGATGTAATCAGTGTCCAGGTTCCTGTATCCTTCACTCAACCATGCTTCTCTGCTCATCACTTTGGGCTCCCAAGATGGCCACTTCACTTCCCAACAATGTGTCCATGTTCCTGATGGAAGGAAGCTGAAGGTCTAAAGGGAAAGGGCAAAAATGTTCAAACCAGCTAAACCTGTCCTCCTTCTAAGGGTTTTCCTGGAGGTCTTGCTCAATAATTTATGTTCCCATCTCAGCATTGGGAACAGGATTGTCCTCTTCTGCAAGGAAGATTGGGAAATATGAGTTTTTGTTTTGTCTTGGCAGCTTGCTTGTAAGAAGGGGCATTCTCACTTTAGGAAGGCAACTATCTCTGCCACAATAACTAATATGTGGTATTTTCAATACACGTTGGTGAATGTATATGTACATATTCCCAAGAAACTTGATCGAAGAAAGGAAAAGATGAAATGGATAAAACTTTTTTTTGCCAGTGAAGTTTCATTTGGGGCAAAATGAGGACTACAGCCCTGGAGGCAGCACCTCAGACAGCTCTGTGAAGCTGGCTCCTAGGAGGCAGTGGGAGATCAATATATGTGATTTTGGTGAAGGAGGAGTTCACATAATTAAGCACTTATCTTACAAAGGTTTTCTGCTAGTCACAAACAGCTGATGTCACCATGAAGGGATTTAGTGCTCTTCTAGATATGAGGAGATGCAAGGATTGGGATCATGAAATCAGTTCCTGAAAATATCTAACTATCTAAAGACCTGTTCCACCAGTTTTCCTGGAGCACAAAGTGCCCCAAAATGAATAAAACTTTCGTATAGATAGAGAAGTCTGAAAGTTTGAGATTGATTTTAGAATAAAGTCTATGAGAATTTTCAATGAAAAGAGAATTTCTTCATTTTCAGTTCAAGTTAACGAATATCTAAGATATGAGAAGGAAAAAACCCATGATGGATAGAAATATTTTCCTGCCCTCAAGGATCTTAGCCTAGTGACACAGGTGTTCAAATAATTTAATATAAAAACCCCTTTTGCATGAGAAATGTATAAAGGAATATGTGAGGGGTGGGAGAACTTTGGAAAGGAATAAAGATAGGGTCTCCCTGTGCAGTAGGCTTAACAGATAAGTAAAAGTACATCAAGGGGATGGAATAAGAGAAGGACTTTTCAGGGCAATGGAGTGGGAAAATGCAATGTATACCAGGTTCCGACTGGTCCCTTTAAAACATTGTGTAAGAAGCCCATGTGTAGCCCGGGTTGCGCAGAGTTTGGTCTATGAATCACCCATATCACCAATATGATACTCCAACCCCTAGTGATTCTGATTCTACTAACTCAGTGTTTCTGAACTTACTCTTCAGAATTCTTAGGCACACCAAAGTTTGAGAACCCTAGGTCTAGCTTGATGGAAGAGAAACTGGGTCAAAGAGACTATTATCTTATCAGTACCTTCTTGTATTCCTATCTTGTACAGTCTAACTATATTTCTGAGTTATGTTGACTTCTGACTCCTTCTTGGACACTCCCTCACTGAGGTCTTGGTTCTGAACCCCTACCATGGAGCCAATGTAGGCAAAATAATTTGAACATGTTAAAGCCATGGGTCTGAGATTTTATCCACTTTTTGGGTGAAAAACCCCTTTGGTAATCTAGTGAAGATACGGCACTCACTTCTAAAAATAATGTTTTAAAATAAAATAAAATTAAATTAAATTAAACACATAAAACAAAGTACATCAATTATGTTGAAAAATAGTTATCAACATATTGAAAGAAGGAAGTAAATTTGCCCTACCATTATATACTTTTCTTAATGTTCTATATAACAGGCAAATGCATATAAATTATATGCAGAGAGATATAAGTTATATAGGTTATACAGTGATAAATAGATGGGGTCTACAAGTTCTCACATTATAGACCAATGTGAAGGTTATTGTTGCTGGGCTTGAACAGAGCTTTAATGGTGGTCTTTGACAAAGCAACAAAGTATGTTGTATCAAGTGTGAAAGTCTATGTATTTTTTTTTGGAGTCCACAGATCTCCTGAAATCACATGAGCTTCTGTGGACCCAACATGAAGAACCACTATCCAGGAGATTAACTAGTTGAGTTGGCCTCAAATAGGGCAGTACTGCCCTTATGATGTATGTGAGAAATGTGAGGAGGCAATTTGAGTTATCACAGTAATTGGGAAGATACTATTGGTCATTAGAAGACAGGCGGGCCAAGAATGCTGGATGGTCAGCTCTATGCTGAGGAAGTCCCATTCAACAAAATACTGTTCTGTCCTGAATGACTCTCTAATGTTCTACCATATACACATAGAGATGAAAATCCTCTCTATAATCTTCTGAACCTAAGACCTATCTCCATTTTTACATAGGAACACAAAAATTGTTCATAAGATAAGTCATATCTGACTCTTTGTGACCCAATGGACTGCAGCATGCCAGGCTATTCTGTTCCCTACTATCTCCTGGGATTTGCTCAAATTCATGTCCATTGAGTTAGTGATGCTATCTAACCATCTCATCCTCTGTTGCCCCCTTCACCTTTTGCTTTCAATTTTTCCCAGCATCAGGTTTTTTTCCAGTGAGTCATCTCTTTGAATTAGGTGGCCAAAGAATTAGAACTTCAGCTTCAGCAACAGTCCTTCCAACGAATATTCAGGGTTGATTTCCTTTAGGATCTACTGGTTTGATCTCCCTACTGTCCAAGGGTCTCTCAAGAGTCTTCTCCAGCTGCTGCTGCTGCTAAGTCACTTCAGTCGTGTCCGACTCTGTGCAACCCCATAGACGGCAGCCCATCAGGCTCCCCAATCCCTGGGATTCTCCAAGCAAGAACACTGGAGTGGGCTGCCATATCTTTCTCCAATGCATGAAAGTGAAAAGTCAAAGTGAAGTCGATCAGTCGTGTCTGACTCTTAGCAACTCCATGGACTGCAGCCTACCAGGCTCCTCCACCCATGGGATTTTCCAGGCCAGAGTACTGGAGTGGGGTGCCATTGCCTTCTCCATCTTCTCCAGTACCACAATTCAAAAGCATCATAAAAATAATATATGTTGAATTACCCAGAAAAACAACTATGATGCAAATTCAGAGAGGGACCATTGTAATTTGTGTCATTTAAAATTTTGTACTAAAGATTTTTCACTATTTTGGAAAACTATGTCACCAATAGCAAGGCCATTGAAGAAATCTGAGTCCCAATAAACAACACATCTGCACCCCGTAGCTATCATAGTCATAGGATTCTATGTATGGATGTGCACACATATTTAGCCTCTTTATTTAAATGTCAAATATGAAGTAAAATATAAAATAAGCAGTAAATAACATAAAAAAGAAAATGTAAAATTAAAATGTGAAATAAAAATACTGATAATATTGAGTTAAATATTGCTTTCCTTCCCTTAAATCCAAACTTAAACATGATAAGTATATGTAAGCATGTGATTACTTCATCACGCCTTCTAGTGGTTGTATTCAAACTTTTATTTACATTAAAAAAAATAGTGCTTTTTAAGAATTCGTTTATTTTTGCTGCACTGGGTCTTCGTTGCTATGCACAGGGTTACTCTAGTTGTGGCCATCCGGTGCTGCTTTTCCTTGCGATTCTAGGGCTTCGCACTGTAGTGGCTTCTTTTGCTGCTGAGCACGGGCTCTAGGCACCCGGTATTCAATAGCTGTGGCATGTGGGCTCAGTAGCTGTGGCTCTTCTGCCCTAGGGCACTGGCTCAGTAGCTGTGGCACATGCGCTTTGTTGCTCCGCACCCTGTGGGATCTTCCCAGAGCAGGGATTAAACTCATGTCCCCTGCATTGGCAGGCAGATTCTTAACTACCAAGGAAGACCTCCAAGGAAGCACATTATTTTTTATAATTTCCTTTCCTTTTACTAAGCAGTTGTGACATTATATTGATTGCTTAAAATTTTTATGTATTGCTGTTATATTATCTATGTATTTTATTTCATGAAGTAAAGAAGGCACTACAAAATACTAATTACAAAAAGATGTATCTAGGTCAGATATGGTTAAGAATCATTTGATCCTGACCAAAATTTTCACCAAAAGAGCTATTAAAGTACATGCTTCATTCCACTAGAAGAAAAATGAACTTACAGGGAAATTCTAGGATATGAGATGTCACATGGAGAACAGAAATAGCTAAAAATATGCCAGTAAATATGAATAACAGTATAAATTAATGCACAAATATGTATTTTGCTCAATTAAGAAATACACTAAAACTTTAGATATAACCAAAAAAAAAGTAACAAAATGGGAGCACTGAGAAAGCAGAGGAGTTGTATTTACTAAAGAGTAGGAGATCCAACCAGTCCATTCTGAAGGAGATCAGCCCTGGGATTTCTTTGGAAGGAATGATGCTGAAGCTGAAACTCCAGTACTTTGGCCACCTCATGCGAAGAGTTGACTCATTGGAAAAGACTCTGATGCTGGGAGGGATTGGGGGCAGGAGGAGAAGGGGACGACAGAGGATGAGATGGCTGGATGGCATCCCCGACTCGATGGACGTGAGTCTCAGTGAACTCTGGGGGTTGGTGATGGACAGGGAGGCCTGGTGTGCTGCGATTCATGGGGTCGCAAAGAGTCGGACACGACTGAGCAACTGAACTGAACTGAACTGAAAGTTTGCCAAGGTGGCACTAATGGTAAAGAACAGCCTGCCAATGCAGGAGACATAAGAGACACGGGTTCAATTCCTGGGTTGGAGAGATCCCCTGGGGGAGGGCATGACAACCCACTTCATTACTCTGGCCTAGAGACTCCCATGGACATAGGAGCCTGGTAGCCTACAGTCCATAGGGTCCCAAAGAGTCGGACACAACCGAAACAACTTAGCACGCACACAAGGTCTGCCAAAATGGGAACTGTGCTCAGCGAGAGGACAGAAACAGAAACAAATAAATAAATCCACTCAAGAACAGAAAAATAATCTGCAATTTCCAAGCCAGCAGAGAAAATTATGGGGCACATGAAAAACTTTGTTTAACCCATTAGAGAGCAGAAAAGGAGAAAGCAAAGAAAAATACAATTTAAAAAATACAACTAGTGTGTAGAAATATGTCTAAATAGATGAGTAATCACGATAAATACTAAAAAATTACATCCACCTATAAAATGATAGAGATAATCAGAATGTATAAAAATATAGGCTCTAGATGTTTATACAAGACACAAATAAAACAACTGCACAGAAAGACAAAAAAATAGAGAGAAAAATGATGTATGCTAAATCAGACAAATAGAAAAGCATTTAATAGCAAAAGTAAAATGAGCCAAAAGAGAATTTAAGGCAAAGGTATTAATAAGATAAAAGAGACATTTAATAATAAGAATGATCCACCAAGAAAATATAACAACCTTCAACGTGTAGTGTGAAAGTGTTAGTCACTTCAGTCACGACCCTCTGGATTGTAGCCCACCAGGCTCTTCTGTCCATGAAATTCTCT
The DNA here is from genome assembly GCF_002263795.3 of Bos taurus. NCBI lineage: Eukaryota > Metazoa > Chordata > Mammalia > Artiodactyla > Bovidae > Bos > Bos taurus. Next base: position 18,711,971 of record NC_037339.1, read on the forward strand.
AGGCAAGAATACTGGAGTGGATTGCCATGCCTTCCTCCAAGGGAAGCGTGGATCTTCTATCCTTCTATCCTGACCCAGGGATAGAAGCCGGGTCTCCTGCATTGAAGGAGGATTCCTTACCATCTGAGCCAACAGGGAAACCAATGTGTACTTTAAAACATAGCTCCAAAATTTCTAAAGCAACATCTTACTAAATTACTAGGAGACATGAATGAATTGATAATCTCAGTGGGAGATTTTAAATGGAGAGCTCAAACTCAAAATGACTAATAAGAATTTTCAAGAGTTGAACAACTAAACTAAAAGGCTTAAGCCAATAGATATGAATAGATCTCTGCATCAAATAGAAAATATACATTCTTTTCAAGTGCACATTTTTTTTAAAATGACTACATATACATCACCAAAGAGAGTTCAACCACTTCAATGAATCAACTATTGTATAAAATATGTTATCTGCCCAGGATAAAAAATATTAAAATTCAAGAATAAAACATGAATTTAAAATGTTTGGAAAGAACAAAAAGTACTCCTAAATAACTCTATGGATCATAGAGAAAATCACAATAAGAAGTAAAACATTTGTAGAACTGAATGCCAATGGATGAACTACACAAAAAGGCCCTCAGGAAGTACTTGTTGAAAGAGTAAACTAGTATCCAGAATTTTTGACTCCCAGGTTGGTGGCTTTCAAGTGTTATTATGAAAAATACAAAATGAAGAATTTTGAAAACAACAGATGAAAATAAAGGACCAGGTAAACTCTAAATTAAAAAGATAACAATTTTCAAACTGTCAGGCTGGCTTCAAAAGATACTTAGGGTATCTAATGAAACAAAAATGTTTTTAATTTAAATTTTAATTTAAATGTTTTTAAGATCTCACTATAAAGGGTATTTATAAGATCTTTATATATAAGATATATATAAATATATATAAAGATTTAAATATAAGATATATTTATTAAGATCTCACTATAAAGAGAAGGAAATGGCAACCCACTCCAGTGTTCTTGCCTGGAGAATCCCAGGGACGGGGGAGCCTGGTGGGCTGCCGTCTATGGGGTCGCACAGAGTCAGACACGACTGAAGCGACTCAGCAGCATAAAGGGTATTATCCCTACCACCTACATGATAAATAGACCAGGAAGAAACCTGGTTTATAAAAGAAGCAAACAAAAATTCCAGGGGTAAACAAATAAGCCACCATTATGAATGATAATGGAAACCATTTTAACTGATGGCAAATCAGAACTTCATATCATATACTGTCCCAAACTATCAGCTATAAATTTAAAAAGCTTAAAGAAGTCTCCAGTTGAGAGAGTAGCATTGAAATATGTACACAACCATGTGTGAAACAGATCGCTCGTGGGAAACAGCTGTATAACACAAGGAGCTCAGCCACGTGCTCTGTGACAACCTAGCTGGGTGGGATGGGTGCTCTGTGACAACCTAGCTGGGTGGGATGGGGGCGCTCAAGAGGAAGGGGATATAGGCATACACATGGCTGATTCAGGTTGTTTGGCAGACACCAACATAACATTGTAAAGCAATTATCCTCCAATTAAAAATAAATTTAAGTAAATAAATGTCTTCAATAAAGTACAAGTTGAAAGAAAAGAGAAATATCTCTTATTTTGCTGTATCTATTTCAATTCTTTCTAAAGAGGAAAAAAGAAATCACTTGAAAGAGTAAAATTAACTGGAAATCCAGGCAAATGTTTTATATCATTTTCCTGAACAACAAATATTTCATTCCCTGGCAAAGAAAAAATTTAACACCAGGTTTCATTTACACGTGTTTGCCTACATCTTTTGGTGTAGTGTTCAGTGGAAAATTCCTGCAATAATCCCTACAGTTCTAGTCTAGAAAATTTTCACCTACAGGATACAAAGATCATCATTAAGCATAGTTTAAGCAGGCTTTTTAAGATTAATGGATGCAGTTCTTTTCTTTGAGTTACCTTTGTATCATAGAGAAAAGCTATGCAAAAAGATAACAAATACTGTCTTCATGAGATAAATGCTCAGGTGTTTTTTTAATTCATCATTTTACTCTTTCTACTTATAGACAAAATGCTTGCTTCCTTATAATCAGACCATTAATGGGAAAAAAAGTCATTGGGTTTGCCTTTTCTTCACACTAGGTGGGTTGCGATTTTAAATCCCGTTTTCCCAAATAAGGTATTGGATTTGAAAGAAAGATACTAATTTGAAATCCTCTGAGATTCAGTAGAGTTAAAACCGTGTTATAATAGACAATCTACATTCAAAGCACAGGCAGTCCCTAAGTTGCAAATGGGTTATATTCCAAAAGTTAATTTGAAAGTCTGCTGTTTAGAACTTGTAAAGGCATTTTGCCATGGAAACAAAGTTATAAATGACAGTTGAATTTCCAGACTAGCCCACAAAAGTCTATCTAACCCATAATGCGTCTGAATCCAATTGCTTCAAGGAGAGGTTTGTAACAGAACATAATAGTCCACTGACAGGTTGATGGGTGGCCCACTTTATTGGTGTCTCTCAATTTAGGGTTGCGGACTTGTCATTTTAATATTTCTTCATTTTATCCCTGAAAAATGTATTAGTCAAATAATAATACCTTTCTACAGAAAGTCCTTAACATTTTTCACGGCCATGTAGATTATTTTAGGACTTTGACTTACCTTACAGCAAAGGAGAAACAGTACTCTTCTTTTTCCTCTGTGATAAAAACCAGTTTCGTTCTCTAAAAGATTTTCTTTTTTTTTTTTTTGCTTGATGTTTGCTTTTTTGCTAACCCTGAAATCTATGCAAAGTTAAAATTCCTTTTCTAATCACTTGTTTTGATGGTTAATCCATAAAGGTTTTTCTCTTGTCTTGTTTCTATTTGTTGATTCTTTAAAAAGCCTTTGGTAACAACATCGGCTTGACAAATAACAGAGATGAAGTCCATTAATCAACAATACCAAACAGCTTTTCACTTCTGCCATTTCACTTCTCGGATCCCTGATTTAAAATATGTGGTTTCTAAATTCCTCATGTGCCACCCAAGGTCCTTCTTAATCTGGCCCCAACCTACTTTTTTTGCCCTGTGTGATGGCTTTCATCACAAACTTTTGCACAAGTTTTATTTCTTATCCCCAGGAATACTTGGCATTTCCCCAATCTCATGCCTTTGTTAGCTATCGTTTCCACTAAAATGCTCTCCTCTGACCATTCTATTTGAAGCTTATTCTTCAAGATCCACCTCAAGTATCACCCCTTCTGAACTAACATGGAATAATGGAAAGGATGCATACACAGACCTAGGTATGAATCTCAGCTTTGCTACCATCTTAGCTGTATGTGAGCATATATTTAACCTCTCAGAACCAGTATTTCTCATCTATAGAATGAGAACTAATAGTACTTTGATCACACTGTTGAAGATTAAATCCAAAAAAAATTAATTGAAAAAGCATGGGACTTCCCCAGTGGTCTAGTGGCTAAGACTCCTCGTTCCCAGTACAGGGGACCTGGGTTTGATCCCTGGTCAGGGAACTAAGATCCCACAAGCTGAAACTAAGAGCTCACATGCTGCAACTAAGACCTGGCACAGCCATACAAATAAAGAAAATTATTTTTTAAGAAAGAAAAGGCATGATGCCTGTGTTTGATCAACCCAGAGCAACTGATTGGCTGCTTTTTTGAATCCCAGAAGGATATTTTATCAGAGTAGTTTATTTCAAAGGTTATTTTTCTGAATGTTTCTTTTTTTTTTTTTTTGGCATGAGTAAATATTGTCTCCTTGACCAGGTATTTTAAATCTACCTGATTAAAATCTACCAATAGGAGTCTAGGCAGGAAATCAGAAACCATGCTAGGTATTTCAGATGGAGGAATTTAATTCAAGGAATTAGTCACGTGGATACTGTAAAACTGAAAGGGAAACAGGAATGGTAAAGAATCTACCTGCAATACAGGAGGCCCAGGTTCAATCCCTGGTTCAGGAAGATCCCCTGGAAAAGGAAACAGCAACCCACTCCAGTATTCTTGCCTGGAAAATTCTGTGGGCAGAGGAGCCTGGTGGGTTACAGTCCATGGAGTTGCAAGAATCAGACATGACTTAGTGACTAAACCACACTCACATGGGGTATTGAAAAACTGAAAGGGCAACAGTAATGCTGAAAGAATTAATAGCTAAAAACTGCTGGGTTGGGCTGGAGCAGGACAGAGAACTAAATGAAAACACTTCTTGCTTATGGGAAGAGAAGAGTCTTCGTATTGTTAATACCTGGGTCTATGAGGAAAGTACGCCAAGGCTGTATATTGTCGACCTGCTTATTTAATTTATATGCAGAATACATCATGCAGAATGCCAGGCTGGATGAAGCACAAGCTGGAATCAAGATTGCCATGAGCAATATCAATAACCTCAGATACGCAGATGACACCACCCTTACGGCAGAAAGTAAAGAAGAACTAAAGAGCCTCTTGATGAAAGTGAAAGAGGAGAGTGAAAAAGTTGGCTTAAAGCTCAACATTCAGAAAACAAAGACCATGGCATCCAGTCTCATCACTTCATGGCAAATAGATGGGGAAACAATGGAAATCATGATAGACTTTATTTGGTGGGGGGGGGGGGGGGGCTCCAAAATCACTGCAGATGGTGACTGCAGCCATGGAATTAAAAGACACTTGCTCCTTGGAAGAAAAGCTATGACCTATCTAGACAGCATACCAACAAGGTCCATTTAGTCAAAGCTATGGTTTTTCCAGTAGTCATGTTTGGATGTGAGAGTTGACTATAAAGAAAGCTTAGAGCTGAAGAATTGATGCTTTTGAACTGTGGTGTTGGAGAAAACTCTTGAAAGTCCCTTGGACTGAAAGGAGATCAGCCAAATCAATCATAAAGGAAATCAGTCCTGAATATTCATTGGAAGGACTGATGCTGAAGCTGAAGCTCCAATAACTTTGGCCACCTGATTGGAAGGACTGACTCATTGGAAAAAACCCTGATGCTGGAAAAGATGGAAGGCAGGAGGAAATGAGGACGACAGAGGATAAGATGGTTGGATGGCATCACTGACTCGATGGACATGAGTTTGTGCAAGCTCCAGGAGTTGGTGATGGACAGGGAAACCTGGTGCACTGCAGCCCATGGGTCACAAAGAGTTGGACACAACTGAGTGACTGAACCGAACTGATGAGGGAGGTGTTGTATGGCTGGTGTTTACACTAATAAGGAAGCAGAAGTTCACTAGTCCTAGCAGCATTGGAGAGGTGTGGCATCGCTGGTCTAAATATGCCCAAAGATATTGAAATCATTTTGGAGCTGTTATATTTTGACAGGAATTGCAAATAGAAAGCAAGCCCTGTCTCCCCTTTACCACCCTTCCAATATCTCTTTAATTACCACAGCCTCCACTAGGTGACCCTAAGATGAAGGTAACTGGTAAGGGAGTTTGGGAAATGTAGTTTCCAGACCCAGACCCAGCATCCCAGAGCAGAATATGAAAGGGTGGGCATGGAGCTGAGAGCACAACATAAATAATCAGCACAAAAAGTAAATTTGTTAAGGTTTTGCATTTGTTCTTTGTACAGAGCCTTTAATATAAAAGGCATTCTATAAATATTTCTTGATTGATTCCTTTGCAATGGAGAGCTTCCCGGATGGCTCAGTGGGGAAAGAATCCACCTGCAGGAGACCCTGCTTCGATTCCTGGGTCAGGAAGATGTGCTGGAGAAGGGATAGGCTACCTACTCCAGTATTCTGGTCTGGAGAATTCCATGGACTGTATAGTCCACGGGGTTGCAAAGAGTTGGACGTGATTTTCACTTCACTTTTTTGCAATGGACTTCTCTCTGAAGCAGATTTGGATTATCAGTTTAAATTCTTAGGAGGAAGTAGTTGTTCTTTTTCAATGTTGAGTACGATGCCTAGTCTAATATGGATGTTTAATGAAAGTGAAGTGTTAGTTGCTCAGTCATGTCTGACTTTTTTATGACTCCATGGACTGTAGCCCACCAGGCTCCTCTGTCTGTGGAATTCTCCAGGCAAGAATACTGGAGTGGGTTGCCATTTCCCTTCTCCAGGGGATCATCCCAACTCAAGGATGGAACCCAGGGCTCCTGCATTATAGGCAGATTCTTTACCGTCTGAGCCACCAGGGAAGTCCAATGTTCAATAGAAGCTGTTATTAAGAATATTAATATAGTAAATCATCTCTTAAACATCCAAGACCCTGTTCAGAAGTTGTTCTTGTAGCTGGGGTCACAGTTTGAGCTAAGCTGTTTTTTGGTCTAGGATTTGAGCATGTTTGGGCACATTAGCAAAGCAGTAGAGCAGTCTATTTACAGAGGAAGGGAAAAAGCAACTCACCCTAAGTGAAGAGAAGTACGAAAAGTTCGCTTTAAGGTCAATAGCCCAGTGTTAGAGAAAAAGGCTTAGTGGAACATGTTGTCTATTCCATGAACTCATGCCTAAGTCCTAGAGCTACAAATAAATTATATAATTATATGTTTTGCAATAACGTACATGGGAGTTTGGGAGCTAAAGACAAGAGCAAGGGGAAATAGTGCCGATGGCAAACTGTATCTTGGTACAGACATGAGCGCCCTTCAAGTTAGGGGTTGGCCCCTTTGGCACAGACAGAACTGCAGCGGGGGAGTTTTGTTGGGTTTGGAAATAACAGGAGAAAATACCTCAGTACAGCAGGGGAGGGAAGGAGGAAGTCAGTGAACGCCACGGGGTTTCTCAGAGGGCTAATTTCTTGGACTGTACCTGTGCAAATCCCTGGGGATTGTTAGAATCCTGTGGAAAAAATTTGCAGGTGGATGGGAGAAGAGGGTGAGACTACTCTGCGAGTTCTACCACAGCTCCGTTTTTAATTTTACTTTGCTGTAACTTGAGAAAATGGGCTACATCTGAATTTCTAATGTTTTAAGTCAGTAGTTTCTCTAATTTGAATCTAAATATGTAGTTGGTGAAGTCATCTTTCATTATTTTTAAAGTGAATCTCTTCATTTTACTTTATTTTAATAATGGTAATTACTTCTAGTAATTCATTTTAGTTTTTGTCTTTTCAATAGAATGGTACTAGATTTATATCTTGGATGTACACTGTAAAGAGAAAATAAGATCAAAGGTCAAATGTGTCTTGATTTTTAAAAACTTTATACATGAAAATTTGAAATTAAATTAGTATTTTATTTACCTCATTGAAAGTATTCAATTTATAAACAATTTCCCTAGTTTTTCCCATTCGGAGAAAGCAATGGCAATCCACTCCAGTACTCTCACCTGGAGAATCCCGTGGACAGAGGAGCCTGGTGGGCTGCAGTCCATGGGGTTGCTAGGAGTCGGACATGACTGGGCAACTTCACTTTCACTTTTCACTTTCATGCATTGGAGAAGGAAATGGCATCCCACTCCAGTGTTCTTGCCTGGAGAATCCCAGGGACGGGGGAACCTAGTGGGCTGCTGTCTCTGGGGTCGCACAGAGTCGGACATGACTGAAGCGACTTAGCAGCAGCAGCAGCAGTTTTTCCCATTACTATACCTCATTGTATATTTAAAAGATGCCTGTTTCACTTGTATATGTAAAAATTAATGATAACATTATATAAAGATATTTGCTCTACTTACCACGAATAGTTGATTTGCCTGTTACTTTGAAAATGCAACTCAGTTTAAATATTTACTTCTGAAGTTTGCGGAAGAACTTTGGTGACAATTGCATTTAGATTATCTGAATTTTCATTTCTTAACTTCTTTAAATTTTATTTTTATTTTTTCCAGATTAACATCCCATTGTTATCTTGATAAAGTATTGCTCTGGTTTTGAAATTTGATTTTTTGAGAAACAAAAGGTAGGTAGTTTGGAGATAGTTTTTTTTGAATCCTAAGTCATCTTTGGCGTTATTATCCTTATAGATGGCTATCTCCTTCTTCTGTCTTTAAAACTGATTCATATGTCATCTGATTATGCTGGATAATGATTGTGGTGTGTTCAACTCCAGGGCTGCTATCACTGCCTCCTAAAGCTGTACAAAACATCAAAGACCTGTTGACAGTCTAAAAGACAGATATAAAAACCTTATTTTCTCAACCTAGAGAAAATCCTTATAATCTGGCTATTATTGTACGGCCCCTTCAAATCAGGAACCTATTCAATAAGCCCTGGCCAGTAATCAGATAAGACTTTTCCCTCTTTGGAAGTAAGACTGTCTCCTGTAGCATTGCTTTGAAATCATATCACTAACATTAACAAATTTGGACTATTAGGATATCATTTTGTGATTAAGGCATTAGGAATTAGTCTTTCCTAATTGGTCTCTCTATAAAGAAACAACATGAAAGACTTGAACCATAGACGATCAGTTTTCTTGAACAACTAAGTCAATCCTAGTTTAACTCCATGTCACAGAAAAACCATCTCATTTGTGAAAGCTGACTGCTGTTTGAGGTGTTCTAAGATGTTCAAAGTATGGCCCATGGACTGCCTTTTTCAGAAGCTCTTGGAGTGCTTATAAAATAAATTCATGAATCCAAATCTTTGTGTGGAGGACACATGGTAGAACCACTGTATTTTAAGTAAGCCATTCCAGGTGTTTTTCATTCATGCCAAATTTTAAGAACTACTTCTGTAAAACAGAGTTAACTCTTTATCAAAAATCACTGAATAGATCTTTTTTATTTTTTGAAAAGAAAATAAGGCTTCCGAAGCTATTTGGGATACAAATGAGGACCAGAAAACAAAAAGCAAAATATCTGAGTAATAAATTGAACAAGAATTTGGAAATTGTCCCAAGACAGATTTGGGGGGTGGGTCCCAGAAATTTAAAAAATCAGGGGGGAGGTTCTTAGCAGAGTGAGGATCCGAGGCAACAGAGTGGCAGAGTGGGATCTGAGGAGAATGATGGCCTGTGAGAAATTTCCTGTGATGAGAATGGCCAGCGTTCAATGTCAAGTTGCTTTCTATTTTATTCCGTGTTTCCTTTGCTTTTAGGGAAGCAGCTATTTCATCCACACAGGAAAGCATGGGTGGGAAAGTGCAGTGAAGCATGGAAATTGCAATAGGATCAAGAATTTGAAGCAAAATTTGACTCTGACCAACTCCTGTCTTTGGAAATACTGAGGAAGGTTCTGAACTTTCCTACCCTTACCAGGACACAATTATCCAGGACATCCTAATCATACAGTTAGTAATATTACTTATTTATTGAGCACCAGGCATATACCAGGCATTGTCATGCATCATGCCACTTACTCCTGCAAAGTAGATATTTTATCCTAAGATTACAGGTGAGGAATTGAGGCTCTGGAGGATAACATGCCCAAGATCGATCAATCGGTCAGAAATAGAGCTGAGATTTGAGCCCAGATTTACCTGATTCCAAAGCCTTTCTCAGGCTTCCCAGGTAGCGCCAGTGGTAAAAGTACCCACCTGCCAATGCAGGAGACATTAGAAACCTGGGTTTGATCCCTGGGTCAGGAAGATCCCCTGGAGGAGGGCATGGCAACCCACTCCAGTATTCTTGCTTGGAGAATCCCCCATGGACAGAGGAGCCTGGTGGGCTACAGTCCATAGGGTCACAAAGAGTAGGACATGACTGAATTGACTTAGCACTCTCACACGCAAGCCTTTATCTCCTCCCCCACATTTACATCACACCCCTCAGAGACAAATGAAAAACTTCAGACTGCTTTAACTGGTGTGCCTCCAGATCAACTGCTTTTACCTCCCTTTCCTCTTCCTGACTTGCAACAGTTCCCTATCCAAAGAGGAGCAAATGACAATCAGTGTTCTCTCTGGCTCTGTTCTGAGTTATGACTCCCAGGGTTGCTCAGGTTTGACCAGCAAAATGCTCCCACTTCAATCTCTTGTCCCAGCTCTCTTCCTCACGAGACTTTCCCCCCAAATTTCCCAAAAGACAAATCTCCACCTGCTGTTTGACCTTTTCATCTCTTTCTTTCACTTCAACGCATTGTAGCTTGTTAAGAGCTGTGAAGGGTCTGAGATTTTACACTCCTTGCAAGCTAATAAAAGCCTGCTACAGTTTCTTGGATGCTAGCAGAAGATCTGAATCTTCTGGGTGAAAGGAGTGTAATACATATGGCATGGGCTTCCCTTATGGTTCAACTGGAGAACCAGCCTATAATGCAGGAGACTTGGGTTCGATCCCTGGGTTGGGAACATCCCCTGGAGAAGGGAAAGGCTACCCACTCCAGTATTCTGGCCTAGAGAATTCCATAGACTGTACAGTCCATGGGGTTGCAAAGAGTCGGACATGACTGAGTGACTTTGATTTTCACTTTTTCACAGCAAGGAGCACCAGCTTCCTGTTCATAACAGTTCCCTTGCCTCCCAGGTCTCAGCCAGGGAAATACGGAGTAACCCAGGTGATGCTGCATATGCAGTGGGTTTGCATCAGAGCTGAAGAACCTCAAGCTTAAGAAGCCTACATCTTTTACGATAAGCTACAGGTAACTTATATGTAGAGTACATCATGTGAATTGCTGGGCTGGATGAAGCACAAGCTGGAATCAAGACTGCCATGAGAAATATCAATAACCTCAGATACACAGATGACATCACCCTTATGGCAGAAAGTAAAGAAGAACTAAAGAGCCTCTTGATGAAAGTGAGAGAGTGAAAAAGTTGGCTTTTCACTTAAAACTCAACATTCAAAAAACGAAGATCATGGCATCTGGTCCCATCACTTCATGGCAAATAGATGGGGGAAAAATGGCAACAGTGAGAGACTTTATTTTTTGGGGGGCTCCAAAATCACTGCAGATGGTGACTGCAGCCATGAAATTAAAAGATGCTTGCTCCTTGGAAGGAACGTTATAACCAACCTAGACAGCATATCAAAAAGCAAAGACATCACTTTGCCAACAAAGGTCTGTCTAGTCAAAGCTACGGTTTTTCCAGTAGTCACAACTGGATGTGAGAGTTGGACAATAAAGAAAGCTGAGACCAAAGAATTGATGCTTTTGAACTGTGGTGTTGGAGGACTCTTGAGAGTTCCTTGGACCAAAAGAAGATCAAACGAGTCAATCGTAAAGGAAATCAGCCCTGAATATTCATTGGAAGGACTGATGCTGAAGCTGAAGCTCCAATATTTGCAGTTAAAAAAAAAGGAGGTCTATGAAGGCTAAGACAACTATTATGGAGGTTGAAAACTACTTCTCTAAATTAAGGAACTGTTGAATAAGGAATCTGGATAGTTGTTTTAATTAACTCTGGCACGCATGCTAAGTTGCTTCAGTCATGTCTGACTCTTGAGACCCTATGGACGGCAGCCCACCAGGCTCCTCTGTTCATAGGATTTCCCAGGCAAGAATACTGGAGGGGGTTGCCATTTCCTCCTCCGGGGGGATCTTCCTGATCCAGGGATTGAACCAGGGTCTCTTACCTCACCTGCATTGCAGGCAGATTCTTTACTGACTGAGCCACCAGGGGAGCCCATAGATAGACTATATGAAAATAAAAGATGACTACACTTAGATCAAAGTGTCAAATAAGCCTGGTCCTGAGTTAAGAGAATGGGGATAGGTAGGGTAGGGCATTAGGAAGGAGGAACAGTGATTGTTCACTCAAGTGCCCTCTTTATATTTAACCTTTAAATAAGATGGAATTTCTTGTTGCTTCCAGTAACTACATTATCTTTGTGTGAGTTAAGACATCCTACCTTCAGTTTACTTCTCCACTTATTTTTTCTCCCTGTGTCCATTTACTTATATCTAAAATCAATCCAGTACTCTTGCCTGGATAATCCCACGGACAGAGGAGTGTTGTAGGCTATAGTCCATGGGACACGACTGAGCGACTTCACTTCATTTCAAAATCAATCTTTGGCCATCTAATGTGAAGAACTAACTTATTGGAAAAGACCCTGCTGCTGGGAAAGATTGAAGGCGGGAGGAGAAGGGGACAACAGAGGATGAGATGGTTGGATGGTATCACTGACTCGATGGACATGAATTTGAACAAGCTCTGGGAGTCAGTGATGGACAGGGAAGCCTGGTGTGCTGCAGTCCATGGGGTTGAAAAGAGTCAGACATGACTAAGCGATTGAACTGAACAGGTAAACCCATTCAACCTTCACTACAGAAGGAGAAGTTATCATATTGGATGGTAAACAAGGTGCACCTCCTGCTCCAGTGGGAAACACAATCTCAACCTTCTAAATCTGATATACAAACATCTGGAAAAGATAGTCTAGAGAAAAACCGCTGGTGTCTCTGCTTACTAGATGTTACTGAAGCATGACAGCTCTGTGAAGAATTGTCTGCCAACGTATACCATATCTCTTTCCACTAATCATACCAACGTTTCCTCTCTCAGATCTCCTAATTGCATGATTCAACAACTTTCCAGAATGCCATAAGGAACGTCAGAGGACAGCATTCATTTAAGAAATATTTATTGGGCAGCTATTAAATGCCAGGCACTGTGTAAGCAAAAGTAGGTTCAGTCCTTCTCCTCTTGAAGGGAACAATAGACACATTTGCAGTATATACGCATACCAAATGCTTCGTATGTGTGCTCAGTCGTGTCCGACTCTTTGCAACCCCATGGACTGTAGCCTGTCAGGCTCATCTGTCCATGAAATTTTCCCAGCAAGAATACTGGAGTGGGTTGCCATTTCCTTCTCCAACCAAATGCTAAAAACTGAGGTAAGTCATAGAGGGAAAAGTACATTAGTTGTAGAAGGGCTTCATCAACAAGGGGTCTTGAACTTGTCTGGGAAGTTAGAAATGCTTTTTCCATACTCAAGTTAAAATGGAGAAGAAGGTCATGTGCACAGAGCCTGTGCTGTTGAGACTGCAGCATGTTTGAGAATATAAAAGGTGGTGGGGAAGTCTTCAACACAGGAAGCCAGGGGAGAGTGGTATCAGATCAGACTAGAAAAGGCAAGACCTCACATGCTCTCTTAGGCCACCTTAAGAATGCTAGTCTTATCTTAGAGCAGGGAGATGCTGTTTAAGGGTTTTATGTGAGAAGAGGAATAGTCTTACTTGCTTTTAGTAAAACTGTTTTAGCTGCAAAGTAGAGAACTGATGGAAGGGCTCAGATCATATGCAGTGAGACCAGATTAGATTGGTGACAACAGGAAAGAAGTAGGCCAATTTGAGAGATTTTGGAGAGAAAAATGCCAGAACTTGGTGTTGCAATGAATCTGAGGGAGATGCCAGGGGGTGACTACTGCCTGTTTGATTTGAACAACTAGATAGATGAGGATAGGGCTTCCCTGATAGCTCAGATAATAAACACTAATATAAACAATCTGCCTGCAATGCAGGAGATCTGGGTTCAATCCCTGAGTCGGGAAGATCCTTGGAGAAGGGAATGGTTACCCACTCCAATATTCTTGCCTGGAGAATCCCACGGACAGAGGAGCCTGGCCGGCTACAGACCATGGGGTCATAAAGAGTCTGACAACTGAGCGACTAAAATGTGCATACACACACATAGATGAGGAGAAAGGAAAACAAGAAGAGTTTATCAACTAAGTTGGTCTAAACTTTGTAACTTTGAGACTTCAAGTGACTAAGTTAATGAAGCAGTTGATTTGGAATTTAGGATAAGGGTCAGGGCTAGAGACACATACCTGGTAATCATCAACTTTTGACGGTAACTAAAATAATTGGGGTGGGTGATGATGTTCAGACCAAGAGATTATAACGAAAACAGAAAAGAACCCAGACTAAATTGTGAGGTACTCCTATATTTAACAGTTAGGGAGAGGAGAAGGAATCTGTGAGGGAATTAGAGAAACGATACCCAGAAAGGTATCTGGAAAAGCTAAGCGCGTATAGTGCCAAAGGAAGAAGAACTCTTCGAGGAAATAAGTGATCCAAGTGTTGGGTATTACTCAGAGCTCAAGAAAGATGAGAATTTTAAATAACTTTTATTGATAAGGAAAATGAAGCACTGAGAAGTGACTTGTTCAAAGTCAGTGTAAATTAGTGTCCCTCTCTGGATTCCCAAAGAATTCATACTGGTGGCCATGCTAGGGTTATTTATGTGTGTGATTCATTCTCTCCACAGAACATAAATTCCCCAGTCCTCACTTGACTCAACCTTACAGCATCGCATATTGTTGACTAATCTATGTCTACTTCAATGGTATTCTGAATTATGTCTTAGTCTCCTCCAAAATAGCTGTTCTTTCTTGTTGTGCCTATACATGTAGGCATGCCCCAAATATAATTTTTAATAATATAGTTTTTTTAAATGACATTTTTTTCCCCCTCATCCCTACCCCAATGCCAAAGGAATTAAATTTTGAGGGATAGATTACAAGATTCTGTCTTTTTAAAAAGCTCCTGAATAGGAAGCTTTGGAAATTACTTAGAGTTGTCTTTGGAAACCACTAGCTTAGTCTTGCAGAGAAGGCAATGGCACCCCACTCCAGTACTCTTGCCTGGAAAATCCCATGCATGGAGGAGCCTGGTGGGCTGCAGTCCATGTGGTTGCTACCAGTCTGACAGGACTGAGCGACTTCACTTTCACTTTCACTTTCACTTTTCACTTTCACATTGGAGAAGGAAATGGCAACCCACTCCAGTGTTCTTGCCTGGAGAATCCCAGGGATGGCGGAGCCTCATGGACTGCCATCTATGGGGTCGCACAGAGTCGGACACGACTGAAGCGACTTAGCAGCAGCAGTAGCAGCAGCAGCTTAGTCTCGGGAGAAGGCAATGGCACCCACTCCAGTACTCTTGCCTGGAAAATCCCATGGACGGAGGAGCCTGGTAGGCTGCAGTCCACGTGGTCGCTACCAGCCTTATACAACTGAGCGACTTCATTTTCACTTTTCACTTTCATGCACTGGAGGAGGAAATGGCAACCCACTCCAGTGTTCTTGCCTGGAGAATCCCAGGGACGGGGGAGCCTGGTGGGCTGCCGTCTATGGGGTCACACAGAGTTGGGCATGACTGAATCGACTTAGCAGCAGCAGCAGCAGTAGCTTAGTCTCAGACCAAATAGAGCTAGGGAAGCAATATGGAGAAGCCACCCAACTCACCCACACTCTGATAAATCCTATTTTAAAACATAGAGTTATGCTTCAGTTATTCAGAGATCAGCTTTCCAGCAATTGTCTGGAAGAGGGCCAAATCTGGAAGTTAAGAAAAGGAAACACCTCTCTCTCTTGCAGGAAAAGAACTTTTGAGAGTGAACAACAATGAAAATATCTCAAGATACCATTTTATATAGAGTCACTGTCCTATTTACTAATGGGAAGAAGAGGAAGAAACCAAATCTCTCATTGGCTGATTGTGGATATAAACACCTCATCAATCATTACCTGGCGCCATAAAGAACACAAGAAAGGAGAAAAGAGTAAAAAATAAACAGTAAAGTAGAAAGGATGAGAAGAAGGATCTGAGTGGTTCAAGAGGCAGATGAGAAGAGGAGCAGCAGTAACAGGTATTAGAAAAGGTGATGAGAACATTCCAAAGAGAGAGAAAAAAAAAAAAAGAGAGATCACCTAAGTAGAGACCCTATATACCTCAGCAATCTTTTGGGACTTTAGGTTATGGCCAAGGTATGGCATCTGATGGCCAGTCATCAACAAAGGATTTCATTAACCACTGTATTCCTTAAGAAGGTAGGGAATAAATACATTTTCAGAGAATTCCTGTTAAAAGGTGGAAGAAAAAAGCACTGCTATGTTTGAAAGGCAGCACAATTAAAAAACCGAAATAAAGCCAGACAAAGAAGCCTGGTTACATCACCATTGTTTCTGAAGGGACAGTTCCTGGGTTAGACTCCCCGTCCCAAGGACTACCCCCATCCCAAGTCTTCTAGTAGAACCCGCAAAAGGAAGCAGCCCAGGGCAGCCCTCAGGCATTATTGCAGCGCCCCCAGTCGCTGGAGGTTCAGGGAAATCTCGACTGCGTTCCCTTCCAGGTCTTCGGGCTGGAGCACAAATTAAGGTAATGGGATTCCACGCGATTTGATTGGGGAAGAGACTAAAAAACTAACCCCCACATTTTCAACTGCAGTAAATATCTAAGTATTTTTGCTTGCTGAGGAGATCCCGGGCACTAAAGCGTTTGGAATTGAAAACATCCAAGCCCACTTCGGTTGGCTTCCTGTTTCTCGGGGGAGTGTCTTTAAAAGCACCTGCCGGCATTAAGTTTTGCGCTTTCGGAAAGAGGCAGACCCGGTGCGCCTCACAGGGAGCCTTTTAGAGTTTGGACTGAGAAATTGTGTGAGTGGTCCCAGGAACGTCCATTATTAACTCCTCATTTCCCTAGTGTCGCCAGCAGCCTGGCCGCCGCGGCGGCTACGACGACTCGGGCGCAGTCGGGCCTCGGGAAAGAGCCCGGAGCCCGGGAGGGCGGTGGGCGTCCGGGCTTGCGGCGTGGTGGGGTTACTCGGCCGCCCGGCGCTCCGGGGAAAGACGCGCGGGGCGGCGGGCGCGGGGCGGGGACGCGGGGTCCGGGCCGACCGGGGGCGCCGTCGGCGGGGCTCGCGCAGCCGCACTCGGCGAGCCGACTCCGGGCTCCTCCTCCCGGCTCCGTAGTAAGCATGGCGGCGGCGGCGTTCGCGGTCCCTCGGGTGAAACAGAAAGCGGGAGCTACGCGGAGAGGGAGCGAGGAGCGGGGCTGAGGCGGCGCCGTCACTGCCGGGAAACCACCCCAACAGTCAGTGCGCCGGCGGCTGCGGCGGCCCCGAGAGCTGGCTCTGCCGCTGAGGTGGAGCGAGGACGATCAGGAACCCGAAGAAGAGGCACCGGGGTAGCCGCCTTCCTCCGCCTCAGAGCGGCGTGACTCGGAGGTGAGAGCGCGGGCGCTCCCTTCGGGAAAGGCGGGCGTCGCGCCCCGGGGCAGGCGTCACGGAATCCGTTAGGCTGAGTGTGAAGGGCCGGGGCGCCGAGAGGGGGTTCGGGCCCGTCGAGGGGCGCGGCCCACCCCGTCCTGGGGGCGCGCGCTCTGCCGAGCAGGGGGAGCGGGCCGCGGGCGGGACGCATCCGCTTGTCGGGCACCTGCCGGGCCCCAGTCTCTCCGGGAGGCGCTCGCGGGGGCGCGGCCACGGCCCCGCCACCAGCCCGCGGAGGCGGCGCGGGGGCGCGGGCGGTCCGCCCTCCGCCCCCCCTGGCCGGCGGCCCGCGGCGAGCAGCGCCGCTCCTGGCGGCGCGGGGGTCGAGTGCCGGAGCCCTCCAGGAGAGGATCGCCGAGCGTCCGCAGCTCCCGGGCTTGTGGCCGCCCGGCGGCCGCCGAACTTGAACGCCCCTCTGAAGAGACCCCCGCGCCTGTTGGGGTTCAAACCTCGAAAACCCGCCCCGGTGTGTTTGATCTTGTTTGGCTGGTCCCGGTACCTGGCCGTTCCTTCAGTGGGCTGAGTTAACCACCTGTTCAGTCGCGGGGGGGTTGGACTCCAGGCTGCAGTCCTCGCCCTGTTTAACAACCTGGATCTTTGAACTTTTGACACGGCGGTGGAAGGACGTCATGTGTTAGGTAAAGGAAAATGAATTCATAATTTAGCCGTAAAATCGCGGGCAGAAAAGGGGCTATTTTAATTAATGTAAGTCGTTCTTTTATTAAACTGTTAGCGTTAAAAAAAAAAAACCTTGGGATTTCTTTTGTAGGGGTAGGGGGTGGATAATGGATAGTGGGGGTGCTAGGAATCGTAAATTCGGGATTTTCTTTTGTGAAATTTCATGTAAGTTCCTTTGGACACCTTTGCGTCTGAGCATCTATTAACTAAGAATACCAGGCTGACAGGATTTTTTTTGACTCTGTAAAGCTCATGTGCATGTAATTTGTGGACTCGAAATTGAGCGGCAAAACAATTTTGCTGCTTTCCGTGTTTTTAGTTCTTGAAAGCAAAATTGGTTTTTTTCTGTACTATAAGAATGAAAAGTTGAACTGTTACTATAATATTTTATCACCACGATAGTACCAGCACTAGTGCTAAACATATGCCACCCAGGAGTTGGAGCCATATGTTAGGCAGAAACTAATTGAGTCTTATGGCTATGATCTTGTATTTGGATAAATATTTAGTTTTTGTGTATTTGCTAAATCTGTAGTTCTTGCCATCGTGTAAGCTTTTAAATCACCTAAAAATAGTCCAGAGAAATGAATCTCCTGCCTTTTTGATATTTTCTCGGTTGATTTGATTTTGCTCAAGTAATGAGATAAAAGTGCACACTGAGACAGATGGTGGACTTAAAACAGTGATAAAAAGGATTGGTTGTAACACATCTTCTATAATGTAGTGCCTAAAATTTTGCTTTCAGCTTCTTAACCCACTGATAATTCTTGCCATCACCACTTATACCAGTTAGTGGGAAGAGAGGGTACTGACTTGACAGGAAAAAAAAATTTTTGTTAAAATTTTTATAAGTAATTTTGTTTCTGAATTTTAGCACTATCATAGTAAATTTTATGAAATTTTCTTTTTTCCTTTCAGAGAACATGTCTCAGTTTTCTTGGGTAGGTTAACTGAAAATTTTTTTATCTCAGGCTGGCTGCTTTTAACCACCTGTATGCTTCTGAATGAACTCCCTCTTTTTCCATTTTGTCTGAACCCTCAAAAATCATTGACTGTTTAGGAAAAATTAACTGCTAGTTAACATTGGTTTCAATCAAACATAGGGGTAATTTACTTCTCCCAAATTAATGGTATGCATTCAAAAAAACAGATTTAGGATTATCTTTTGATGTCATCTGTGTCATCACTTTCCCCCTTTATATGAGTAACTGAAAGCTGATTTATTTTCTCCTGCATTTAATAATTATGTTCTAATTTTTTAAGTTCTATGGTATAATATTGAGCATATTTTATTACTGGTTAAGAAAAAATTTCTTCCTCTTCTCTGACCAGCCAGGCAGAGGTCAGGATTGAGAGGCTACAAAACGCAGAAAAGAACAGGGATGCATGATTAATATTCTCATCATCTTTAGTAGCTTTACTTGGGTAAAGAGCATTTAATTTATGTTTTTAGTTTAGATTGATGGTTAATAGTTATGTCTGTTTAAAAAATATTTGTATATTTTAATGTGTATATACCCAAGGCTTGTGCATCTTCTATTTTGCCTGTATTTTTAAAGTACAGTTTGATGAGGTAATCTAAGGGTTTTTTTTTTTTAATGTTCTTGTTGCATTTTTCTATGAAAATGAGTCTAGATGATGTCTTTGAGAATGATGTAGGGCTATGCATATGATTTCCAGTTTTATTAGCCAGGTGATCAAAAGATAAATGATTGCTTTTTTCCCTCGAGCAGTCTCTAGCAGATTTCAAATAAATTCACAATATTGTAAATCCAAAGGTTTAGAATGCTCTGCCTGCAATTCCACTGAGTCTTTTTCAGTGCTTCTGTTTATCACATTGCAAAAAGAAAAAGAAAAATGGCCCCTGTGGATATCAGTGTCGAGAGCTGCTTGCTTGAAAGAAATGAATGACCAATAATGGTGAAAGACAATTTTTTTTCACCTGTTTTGAGAGCTTTTAGTATTTTCTTAATATTTTGGCCTCATTTTATTTCAGAGTGTTATGCTGTGGCCTCCTTATCCCTTGATCTTATCTCCATCCTCCCACTGTGGTAGTTTTGCTTTACCTTTCACATATACTTTATAAGTTTGTGGTGTAATCTATGGTCTTACATCAAGTTCCTTTGTATGTGTCTTCCTTTGATATTTCCAATCACTTATCATCCATTACCAGGCCTCAGGCTTTTTTTTCTCAAGATAGAGAGTTGCATGTGTCATCTCTGGGGAGATGACATGCTCAGACGATGGTGAGCTATTAGAGTGGGGATACAAAAGCAATGGGATGTGTTTCCTTCCTTCAAGTAGTTTACAGACTAGTTGGGGATACTAGACTAACACACAAGAAATCCTTAACAAAAAATACAAGATGGCCTTATTAAATTATGTGGTAAGGACTGGAATTTAAAGGAAAGTGAGGCTACTGAAGGCAGGAATGATCCTGGAAGGCATTCAGAAGAAGTCAGACTTGAATCTTAGGAAGGATTTCGGGATCAAGCAAAAGGAAGGACATTCAAGGAGACCAGTCTGAGAGGGTAAGTATCAGGAGGAAGATGAAAAGAAGGTTAAAGACAAGATTTTGGCCAAGTGCCAAGACATGGTCAAGAAAGGAACAGGCAGGGCTGGACAGGACAGTTTGCCCGTATCATTGTGAAGCCATCACTGGAAGAGTGCTGCATCTACTTTGACATATTAATAACTTAAGCTTTATGTTTGAAGAATAGCTTATATATTTTATATGTGTGTGTTTATAGCTTAGATCAGGGATCAGCGGACTTTCTGTAGAGTGCCAGATAGCTAATACTTTAGGCCTTGTGGGCCACTTATAG
This sequence comes from Bos taurus, assembly GCF_002263795.3. Lineage (NCBI taxonomy): Eukaryota > Metazoa > Chordata > Mammalia > Artiodactyla > Bovidae > Bos > Bos taurus. The sequence continues at coordinate 18,732,281 of NC_037339.1, forward strand.
TCTCTATTGAATATCCTTTTTTATTTGTTTCTTCCAATCGCAGAATTTGACCAGCGGGCCTACTTTGCTGATTGTTGGCTAATAATTGGCTAGTTAATTGTCCATATAGCACATAATGTGAGCTGCCTTACATCATTTGTCTACATGGTTGTTTTGTGTTTTGAGTATCATTTATCTTTTTCCACATGTTAAGATAAAAATAAAGAGAACATGCAGAAATAACTTCTATTGTAATTGTTATTTTGTGACCAGACTTCTAGCAACTGCCTAGACTGAGTTTCACAACTAGGAAGTGAAAGAAGAAAAGCCTTTGAGCTAGTCCTTAGAGCAGTGAAAATAGCTACTCCAGGGCTTGATTTAGAATCTGTATAAGACTAAGTATATCAACTGCCTATTCAGGTTGTACATATTTTAAACTACAGCTGTCATTGTAGAAGCCTTGGCTAGGATGCTGGTGGCCTGCAAATGACAATTGGGGAGCAGGCAGCAGGAAACAGCGTCTATAAAAGTAGTTGATGAGGAGTTAGTAAAGAGTAGAGCAGTTGCAACATCCCTCAGTAACTCCAAGAGTCACATAATTGACATTCACATTGATGAGCTTGAGTCATCAAGAAAAGATTGTATCACGTGTAGATTGAGGCAGAGAAAAAAGACCTAGACGTCTCTTTTAAAATATTTTCATTATGATTGTTTAGAGATAAGTTACAGTGATTTAAAGGGTAAGTATCGGTTATTTTGAAGATTCCTCTACATGAAATACCTCTTTTGAAGTTTCTAAATTTATAGGTGTATGTTTCGGCAGTTCTGTTTCCTTCAGCACATTGTGTTTCATGTACCATTACCAGCTAAATAGTGGTGCTTCAGGTTATGGTTGCATGAATAAAATTGGCTAGGGTTACTCTGTATTTTGTCTTATCAAGAAAGTAAGAATATAGCATGAGAGGTTTCTTTGAATCAGTACATTCTGTATGTCAGAGATAGCATTAGGTGTTGGGAAAAGTAAAGATATATAAGATGGAGAGCTGTCTGGGTAAAATCAGTAGAGTTTCTTTTTTTCCTCTTAAAGACATTAAAAGCAGACAAAGCAACAAAACCCCCAAACTGAAGTTAACTCTTGCCCTTTTACTTGTACTAGCGTTTTCCATGCTTTGTGTATGTGTGTACTGTTTTCGGTTTTAAGGCATTATAGACCTTTTGAACTAAATTTCAAGCCTTCGTGAATTGCTACATAATAAAAGTTCAGCTTTTTAAATTTCACTTTAAGGAGAAATTAACAATTCACTTTGCCACCCCACTTTTGTCAGAATTTGAAACAGCTTCATTATTCCAGCTGTTTCCGTTTCCTAGATAGGAGATAAAGTACTTTGGATTTTAGTTCCAACTTACCCTTATTAGCCATATGATTTCAGATTAGGTGTTTTTTTTTTCAGTCTCGGGTTCCCAGTTCTTAAAATGGAGAGTAATATATATCCTGTTTTCCCCACAGAAATATTGTGAGCATCCAAAGGGATGTTGGAAACCATGGTGGTATTAATGTACCATATGTTTTTACATTAATACTACTACATTGGAAGCAGTGCAACCTTTTTTTAGTAAGACCAGAAATCACGAGTTCAAGCTTTATCCTCCAAAGTTCTGTAAATAATAGTATTCCAGTAAACATTTGGTTTACTCAAAACTTTTAACTGCCTTCTTGGCATAGACGGTGCACATTTTAAAAGCTTTCTTTCCATTCTTATTAATCTTTCATTGTCCCTATCCAACGCCTGTGTTCCTCTTTGCAGGAGAATACTGATCTACTCAAAGGAAATTCAGCTAGTCTTTCCACAGTGGGATAGAAATATGCAAAAGTGAATTCCTTATGTTTTTTTTTTTTTTCCAAGTAGATGACTATTTCTGTATGTATAGTAATAAGATCCACTTGAACTCTGACTGGAAAGTTGATTATATTTTTTAAAATCCTATATAGACTGCCAGATATGTGGTGGTACTCTGATTTTACAGATGAAACTATTCTGATTGACTTCCATCTCTTCCTGCCTCACTTCTTGAGATTGCTTATGTGCTAGTTGTTAGAAATACAAAGTAAGTATGATATGTGCTTTGAAATAAACCTTGGTGTAAAAGATCTCTAAATTTGACAGATTGTTAATCAGCCTCTATCAAAAATGTCTGAAAGTCACCGTGTTCTGCTTTTCTTCTTCAGAATCCACATTTTAACATGTATTTGAACAGAATAATTTGAACAATTTAAGTAATATCTTAGTGAAATCCAATTCCCTAGTGAGGAGGAAAAAAAAATCTGCCTACTTCTCTGGCAGTTCTAAACAGATGTTTAAGTACATTTTAAAGCACAGTTAAGACTTTTCTTTAAAAAGTAATTATATGCTTTCTTTGCAGGAATAGATGTCAAATACAACTGTGTTCTTTTGTTGAGATCTAGCTTGAAGGGAGTAATGATTTCATTTACTTCAAAATCCATTTGTCTTAAGATTGGCTTAAATAAAAATAAAAGTGAAGACATAATTTTTTGTGATTTTTATTATGTTTTCATTCTCTAAATTTTTTGGTTGGCTTGTGATAGCCATTCTTTTTTGTTTTCCAAAGATTTCTTTTTTTTTATTAGAGTATAGTTGATTGACAATGCATTGTTAGTTTCGGGTATACAGCAGAGAGATCAATTATGCTATGCTATGCTATGTTATGCTAAGTCACTTCAGTCGTGTCCGACTCTGTGCAACCCCAGAGACGGCAACGCACCAGGCTTCCCGTCCCTGGGATTCTCCAGGCAAGAACACTGGAGTGGGTTGCCATTTCCTTCTCCATTGCATGAAAGTGAAAAGTGAAAGTGAAGTCGCTCAGTTGTGTCCGACTCTAGCGACCCCATGGACTGCAGCCTACCAGGCTCCTCCGTCCATGGGGTTTTCCAGGCAAAAGAACTGGAGTGGGGTGCCATTGCCTTCTCCGGAGATCAATTATACATGGATCTATTCTTTTTCAAATTCTTTTCTCATTTAGGTTGTTACAGAGTATTGAGCAGTGTTCCCTTGCTGTACAGTAGGTCCTCGGTGGTTATCTATTTTATATATAGCAGTGTATACATGTCAATCCCAAACTTCCATTGTATCTCTCCCTCCCACCCTTCCCCTCAGTAACCATAAATTCATTCTCTTAAGTCTGTGAGTCTTTTTTGTGACAGCCATTCTCAATCACAGTTTCATTCTTAGACTTGATTTTTTTCTATGTCATATTTTCATTTGCAATATGTATTTTCCCTTACATTTTAGTTAGTAGTTTATGAAATATATCTTTGTTTCTTCTGTATTAGGACTAGCTCTTTCCAATACTTCAGATCATTATTCCTCAAATGCCATAGTGTCCTAGAATTATATTTTTTTATCGATTACTTGAACCTGGCCAAAACTGGTCTAATGTGTGTGACAGAGTAGAGTTTGGGTAGAATGTGTGGGCAGCTGTCCCTCTACCTAGTTCATCTTCAGGCTGCTTCCAGACTGTTCCTTCAAAAATACAAATTTATTTAAATCATTGCTCAGTTTTAGAAATTAAACTACACTACATTTCCTGCTGTGTCAATTATAATGTATTCTGTCTTTATCTTCAGAGTTTGTACTCTGATGATATCCCGTAGCTGGGCTTCCCGGGTGGTACAGTGGTAAAGAATCTGCCTGCAGTGCGGGAGATGCAGGTTTGGTCCCTGGGTCGGGAAGATCTCCTGGAGAAGGAAATGGCCACCCACTCTAGTATTCTTGCTTGGGAAATCCCATGAACAGAGGAGCCTGGCCGGTTACAGTCCATGAGGTCTCAAAGAGTCGGACATGACTTAGCAACTAAACAATAACAAATTCTTTGACTATATCTATTTCCCATCACTTGCCAGCTTTGTAGTATAAACAGCCTGTGTTTTATGTTAGGCAGGTATAGGTTGTTATACCTTACTGGCTGTTATGAACATGAACATATTACTTTACCTTAGTTTCTTATGTTAAAGAGGGGTAATACAGGGATCTGTCTCCTAGAATTAGCTGTTATAGGGATTAAAAAAGAAAGAGCCTATTAAACATGGCAAGTAAAATACTTGCCATGGGATACATATATCTAGACCTTTGATAGGCATTTCTAGTCATTGTTAGGTATCCAAATTCTTGTTTTCACCATTTACTTATATATCTATCATTTGTTAAAAAGTTTAAATGTTTTGGATACTTAGAATATGAATGTCACAGAAATCAACGTTGTATTCCTTTTGTGTAGCAATTCACACACTTGGATAAAAGGGAAAGGCATATAAAAATATTTTAAAATGAAAAGTAAATAAAATACCTCTTCTCTTATCTCTCTTTTCTTGTGTGAATCCTTTCTGTAGTTTAGTACTGAACTGCTGTATGCTTCCCCAGTATGCTCAGAATATCATGAATGTGTACGTAACATACTGTAGCATGTATATATATATTTTAACTTGCCTGTCTCATCTGTTAGACTGAACTCTGTGAGTTTGAAGCGTACTTCACAGGTTGGCAATTTTGTTTTGTTTTTTTCTTGTAAAGGAGCAGATAGCAAGTATTTTAGGCTTTGTGGCCATATGAACTTTGTTGCAACTACTTAACTGTGGTTTAGGAGCCTTAAAAATAGCCAGAGATAAATTGTAAATATTAGATATAACCGCATGCCAATAAAAGCTGGCAGGAGGCCAGATTCAGTGCACAGGTCTTCGTTTGCTGACCCCTATAATGCGGCATACCTTTTGGCTGGCAAATGTAAGGCACTCAGTAAATGATAATAATTATTTATGTATTAAATGATTTCTGTATTCTGTATACTATTGTAAACAACTTTATATATATTAGTTTACTTAATCCTTAAAACGATTCTTTGAGGTAGATATTATTGTCATCATTTTTAAAATGAAGAAACTGAAGCACAAAGAAGTTAAATCATATAAGCATTTTTGCTTAAAATCATATAACTAGTTAGTGAAAGATTTGGGATTTGAACCCAGCATCTGACTCAAGAGCCTAGCTTTGAATCACACCAGTTCTGATATGTAGAATTCCAGGAGTGTAATATTGATTCAGTATTAGGAAATATATTAATGTAATTCACTATATTAATAGGTTAATGGGGGAAAGTATGTTTCTCTCTTTGATGTTAAAAAAAAGAAATCATTTTCTAAAATTCAGTTATCCCTGACAACTTTTTATCAACCAAAAATAATCTTGTAAAGAGAGTACCAGAAACCTGTATTAAATGTCATAGTGAACTATTAGAGTACTTTCATTAAAAGAAAGGAACATTGGTCAAAGTAGCTAGTACATTAAGAAACAAGAAAAATAACCTCTAAATAACGGGGAAGAGGAGTAAGGTGGAATATATTATGGTTACGGTTTGCAATTGATATGATTATCTACTTAGAAAATATAAGACAGGCAACAGAAAATTATTTGAATCAAAAAGAGATTTCAGTAAATCAAGTTGCTATCGGATAAACTTAGATTCATTAGCTTTCTTATAAACCAGCAATAACCAATTGTGAAAAACAGTAAGAAAAGTAGAAGCCTAAATTATAAAATACTTAAGAAATTTTTAGAAATATGTTGTATCTGAAGAAAAAAAGTACAAGAAGATCTTAAATTGATAGAATAGTATATTTCTGAATGTGAGAACTTAATTACCAAATTATTCAGTAAAGACAGTGTAATCCTAATTAGAAATCCAACAGAATTTTTAAAATGGGATTTGACCAACTGATGTTTCAAGTTTTGAGAAAGAAAGTGCACCAGAATGGACAGTTAAGTTTCAACATGAAGCATAACAAAAGGGAATTTACCTTTTGTTTTCAAAGATGAAAAACAGGCATTGAAACATGTATAATATCATATATGAAATGAATCACCAGTCCAGGTTCGATGCATGATACAGAATGCTTGGGGCTGGTGCACTGGGATGACCCAGAGGGATGGTATGGGGAGGGAGGTGGGAGGAGGGTTCAGGATGGGGAACATGTGTATACCCATGGCGGATTCATGTTGACGTATGGCAAAACCAATACAATAGTGTAAAGTAATTAACCTCCAATTAAAATAAATAAATTTATATTAAAAAATTAAAAAAAGATAAAAAACATACTGTAAAATTATAATTATTAAGAGTTTGGAGTAGGAATGAGCATGTTGATCAAAGGAACAGAATAAGGAATTCAGGAGGAGCTCCATGGTTACAGAAGAATTTATTATATGATAAACAAGTGAGTAATGGAAGAGCTAGTCTATAAATGATGTTAGACAATTGGCTATCCTGTTGAGGTAAAGATAATTAAGTACTCACTTTGTGGCACTCTCAAAACTAAGTTCCAGTTGGACTAAATACATTCAGTAAGTAAAAAATAAAATGGCAAAAATTTTGGAAGACATGAATTTAAAAAAAATTTCAGGGCAGTGAAAGCCATTTCAAATGAGATGTCAAACTTAAATGGCATTAAAAAAGACAAGCAGTGATGGCCTGGGCTAAAATATTTGACATGTAATAGACAAAGTTAATAGTCAAGGTATACAAGGTGTGCCTACAAATCAACCTGGTAGAAAATGAGAAAGGATGTAAGTAGGAAATTCATAGGAGTAGAAATGTAGCCTATACAGTTTTGAAGAGATACTCAAACAGCAATAATAAGAGAAATGTAAAACATCGATGAGATAAGATATTTTTAAATCTTTGTTAATTGGCAAAAATTGGAAAACCTTAGCTAAGTATCAAATTGGAAAGTAGCCACTCAAACTGTTGAACAGAGTATGAACAGTTTTATCTTTTTAGGGTAGAAGTTTAGTTGTATCTATCAATTTTGAAAGTGTATACTTCTAAACCAAAAGTTTCATTTCTGTGTATCTATAATACAGAAATAATATCATAGGTTCATAGAGACTATTACATGATTTTTCCTTGAAGAAAGGGAAATACATGAAGAAAGATGAAAGCATGTCGTGCTCATCACTGGAATAAATTACAGCGTACCCCCTGGTAGAATATTAGATAGTCATGAAAAAGGATGGAGTAGATACAGATACACTTCTTTAGAAAACTCTTAAGACATTTTACGTGAAAAAGCAAGACACTTACCAGTCTGTACAGTTATATTTAAACCACTCCCCTAAACCTCATCCAGGCTTCCCAGGTGGTTCAGCAGTAAAGAATCTGCTTGCCAAGCAGGAGACACTGGTGCACAGGCTTCAGTGGTTGCGTTCCCAGGCTCTAAACCACAGCCCTGATAGTTATGAAACATGAGCTTAGCTGCTCCGTGGCATGTGGTATCTTTCCAGACCAGGGATCGAACTTGTGTCTCCTGCATTCACTGAGCACCAGGGAAGCCCTGGCTGTGTCAGGTCTTAGTTGCATCTTGCAGGATCTTTACTTGTGGTGCACAGACTCTCTTGTTGCCATGTGTAGGCTCAGTTGCCCTGCGATATGTGGGATCTTAGTTCCCTGACCAGGGATTGAATCTGCATCCTCTGTGTTGCAAGGTGGATTCTCAACCACTGGACCACCAGGGAAGTCCCAAATTACATATATTTTTTAGAGTCATTTTTCTGGAGTACCATTAACATCAAACAGGGTAATTTAGTTAATTAGTCTTAGGAAAAATATAATCTAACATCATGTACTTATTGTTAGATCTGTGAAATGTTTGTTTTGGGGTTCTGATAAGAAATAATAAGATTTTGCATAGTGATTTCTGTGACTTTCATCTTGGTAAGTTTCACTGCAGGGGAATTTTAAAATGCTCCCCCTCCTCTTTTTTAATCTAATGTACTATGAGGTAGCACAGAGTCGGACACAACTGAAGCAACTTAGCAGCAGCAGCAGCAGCAGCAGCAGCAGCAGCAGCAGCAGCAGTCAAGTTTAGAAGGTAAAAAGTCCAGACATTGGAAAAAAAATAGGATCTAAATTGGAAAAGTAACATTTTAGGATATCAGTTCAGATGAATTAGTAATTTGGATAAAAGTCCAAGTTCAAGCAGAATTTCTTGAAATTTCCCTGAAAGGGTATTTAGATAGTTTATTACAGCTGGATGTGACTCTGTAGTTGCCTTGAGAAGTTGTGGCTTCTTGAGACTGTTCATTTTTAAATCAGAATTTTGATAAAAGTGATATAACCATAGCCACATTACAAAACAGTTATACTGTAATTCCACTATCTTAATATAGTTGCTACTGTAATTTTAATACTTTTACCTAATGTTTTTTCATATGTATATTTTCAAGTAATCCTAAAATGTAGATTTAAATGTACTAAATCTACCTTGGAGTGTATAAAAGTCTTGTGATTTCATGTGTAGCCTTGGAATCCTATAATTTTTAGTTTCATTGATTTAGACAAGGCAAAAGACCAAAAAAACATATTGGATTTCTCAATATATTAATAAATGTACATAATTTTCCTATGTGTCTGTCAGTTACACTCTGGCTGTAATCCAAGTAGGATCTTTCTTTGTATTTTCCCACATACTTTTTGAACAAGTAGAGCTGAAGTTTCAAACCCCCAGCCAAGCTTATTTCCATGAGTTATCTACCTTGGCTTCTAGGTCTCGACTGTTATCATTATGACAGCAGCATCATTAAAATAGAACAAATTCATGTCGAATGGATGGCTGTTAATAAGGTTAGGAAATAAAGTGTATGCACAAGGAAACTAGTACAGCTTCAGAATTATGACAGGGACTGAGTGAGAAAACAGTACTGTTTCTAAACCTAGTAGTGTTGTCACTGAATATCTCCTCCCCCCACCCACCCACACAAACTCATATCTTGAAGCCCTAAACCTCAGTGTGATTGTTTTTGGAGGTGGAGTCTTTGGGAGATTATTAAGCTTAGATGGGGTCGTGAAGCTGGAGCTCTCATGATGGATTCACTAATTCTTATAAGACACAGAAGAGGGCAGAGCTTTCTCTCTCTCGGCCATGTGAAGATACAGCAAGAGAGTAGCCATTCGCAGGCCAGGAAGAGGACCCTCACCAAGAATCTGTGCTGGCACCTAATCTTGGACTCTCAGCCTCCAAGAACTGTGAGAAATAAATGTGTGGTGTTTAAGCCACCCAGTCTATGGTATTTTGTTCCAGTAGCACAAGCTAAGACAGTAATTGGTATGATAAGTAGAGTGCAATGGTAACATATTTATCTAAAAATGTACAAGTGGCTTTGGAACTGGGTAATGGGTAGAGTTTGGCCACCTCATACGAAGAGTTGACTCATTGGAAAAGACTGATGCTGGGAGGGATTGGGGGCAGGTGGAGAAGGGGACAACAGAGGATGAGATGGCTGGATGGCATCACCGACTCAATGGATGTGAATTTGAGTGAACTCCAGGAGTTGGTGATGGACAAGGAGGCCTGGTGTGCTACAATTCATGGGGTCGCAAAGAGTCGGACACGACTGAACAACTGAACTGAATGGGTAGAGGCTGGACAAACTTTTGACGTATGTGCCAGAAAAAGTTGTGCTGCAGTCCATGGGGTTGCAAAAAGTTGGACGCAACTGAATGGAACTAAGGTCCCTAACATGAAAAGACTGAGCTGGGGAGAAGGAAGGGCAATTTGACCCATGTTAATTTCACCTACTTGGAGAAGGGGCGGGAGCAGTGGAGAGCAGTAAAAGTCACTGTTTCTTTAACATTTTGGTCTTTGAATTACTCCCACTTCTCATTTCCCCCAGTAGGAGAACACTAAGCCCAATCAGGTATACCTTGCAAAGAGGACAAATAACCCATGGACCCACAGTAACTTTGACCCCTCCAAGAAAGAAATGATGAGAATCAACATTCACTGAGATCCTACTATGGGCTAGATGTGGTCCTAAGTGCTTCGTATGTGATGGTAAGTGATACAGGCAGCATTCCTGTGAAATAAGCAGTGTTCTCATTTCAATATGAGGACACTCCAGCTCAGAGAAAAAAGTAACCTGCTCTAAGTCACAAAGAACTTACTTGTCAATCACTTGTTGCACCATCCAGCACCGGCGAGAATAGAGCACTAAGTGGTCTCACCCAGCTTAGTTCTCCCCATGAAGTGTTTTGGAAATCTGTAGAATTTATCTGCCGGTTTAACCATGTACGTGTTGACATACATATCAGGTTATATTCTTTAGATTTCTCTTTCATGTGACAGGTGGTATTTCACATTTATTTTTTATCTGTATAGTTAGATTGCATTACCTGTGAATTTCATTTCAGAATAGGAAAGGGATATCTCAAAACATGTGATTATATGAAGGTAGCCTCTGAGTCTGAGCACCCCGAGAGCTACTGCACTAACTAGTTACTCCCAGGTTCGTGGAGCGTTGCCTAAGTTTTGCAGGCAAATTCTTTACCGATTGAGCCACCAGGGAAGCCCAGAATTGTCATTAAGGGACTGCTAAAGGCAAATAGTGAAAGCTTAGAAAGAAGAGAGGAGAGCTGGAGGAGAAAAGCTCCATTATTTTAGAGAATTCATAAATGATCATGAACAGAATGTTGGTAGAAATATAGACTGTAATGGCCATTCTCATGAGGTCTCAGATGAGAATGAGGAACTTGTTATTGGACAATGGAGAAATGGTGATCCCTGTTATAAAGGAGTGGAGAACTAGGCGGTGTTGTGTTCATGTTCTAACATTTTGTAGAAAGTGAAACTTGTGAGTGATAAAACTAGATATTTAACTGAGGAGGTTTCTAACCAAAGTGTTGAAGGAGTGGCTTGATTCCTTCAGACTGTATAGCAAAATGTGAAAAGAGAGAAATGAATTGAAGAAGGGTTTGTGAAGCAGAAAAGAACCAGAAGTTAAAAAGTATTTGGAACATTCTCAGCCTATCCAGGTTGCAAAAATGAGAAAGCACCTTCAGAAGAAAACACCAAGAGTGTGGCTCACCAACCATTTAATAAGGATATTAGTGTGGACCTGAGCCAAGGACTTAATCAGCATCTCAACAGAAGCTAGGAAGAGATGGAATTATACCATTAAAAACACTGCCAGGTGGGGCTAATGGGCCAGGTGTGAGACTCAAGGAAGCAAGGAGAATGCAATGAAGGAAGGCTTTAAACATGTGTTACTCTTCAAGAATAGAGAAGTATCCCAAAGGATCAGGGTCATCAGGGCAGAGTGCACAGACCTGAAGGGCAGGGTACCTCCACTTTGATTTCACAGAATGGAACTTCTGCCTTGCAGAGCCACATGGGCAAGACTCTGCCAAGCGAAAGGAATGTCTTTGGAAGTGATAGCACACCCCTTAGGGTCCAGAGGGCAGAGCCTGAAACCAAAGATATTCTTATTCTCTGGTCTGAAAAATCTAATGGTATTTGCCTTGCTAGATTTTGAACTTCCTCGGGACCTGTCACCCTTTCCTTCTGATTTCTTCCTTTTGTAATGAGACTGTCTATGTTAGGCCTATTTTACTGTTGGAGTTTGGAAGCATGAAACTTAACAGGTTTCACAGGTTCACAGTGGGAGAGGAATTTTGTCTCAGGATGAATTGTACCTCAGGTCTCACCCAAATCTGATTTAGGTGCAATTTTAGACTCTGTGTTGAAATGAGTTAAGCCTTTTGTGGCTATTGGGATGGAATGAATGTGTTGTTTGTGTGTGTGTGTGTGTGTGTGTTTAAATTTACATGAAAAGAGCCGGGGGGATGGGGGGCCCAGGGGCAGAATTTAGTATGGACTAAATGTTTGTGTCCTTCCAAAATTCATATGTCATAACCCTGTACCATTATGTGTTGATATTAAGGAGTAGGGCCTTTGTGAGGTAGGTGATTCATGAGGGTGGAGCCCCTATGATGGGATTAGTGCCCTTTAAATCCAGGAAGAGGAAGAGAGACCAGAGCTTTCTCTCTCTCGGCCATGTGAGGGTACAGAAAGAAGATAGTCCTTTTGCAGGCTGGGGGAAGGGCCCTCACCAAAAACCTGACCATGCTGGCATCCAGATCTTAGACTTCCTACCCTCTAGAACTATGAGAAATAAATGTCTGTTGTTCAAGCCTCCCGATCTGTGGTATTTTGTAGCAACTGGAGCTAAGTTTGCAAGTGTTTTTTTCCATTTCCATAGGTTGCCTTTTCTCTCTATTCAGTGTGTCCTCTGATGCACAAAAAGTATTTGAGGTTGATGTCCTATTTGTCTATTTTTGTTTTTGTAGCCTTTACTCTTGGTGTTATATCTAAGAAACAATTGCCAAGTCCAGTGTCTTGAAGCTTTCCCCCTGTTATCTTCTTGGAGAGTTATGGGTTTCACATTTGGGTCTTTAATTCATTTTGAGTTAATTTTTGAATGTGGTGTACAAGACAAGGGTTTAACTTTTTTTTTTTTTTTGGCATGTGAATATGCAGTTTTCCCATCACTGTTGAAGAGACTGCCCTTCCTTGTTGACTGGTCTTGGCATCGTTGTCAAAGATCATTTGACCATATACGTGACAGTTTGTTCCTGGGCTCTCTGTTTTATTCCATTGGTGTATTTGTCTTTATGCCATTATCACACTGTTTGATTACTATGGCTTTGTAGTATGTTTTTTGAAATCAGAAAGTTTGAGTCATCCAACTTTGTACTTTTCGAAATTATTTTTCTGTTTTGGATTCCTTGAGATTCCATAGGAATTTTAGAATGAATTTTTCTGGGAAAAAAAAAAAGCCATTGAGATTTTGATAGAGATTACATTTGCTCTGTGATCTTCCCTGGTGGCTCAGAGGTTAAAGCGTCTGCCTCCAATGCAGGAGACCGAGGTTCAATTCCTGGGTGGGGAAGATCCCCTGAAGAAGGAAATGGTAACCCATTCCAGTATTCTTGCTGGAGAATCCCATGGATGGAGTAGCCTGGTAGGCTACAGTCCACGGGTCGCAAAGAGTCAGACACGACTGAGCCACTTCACTTTCACTTTCACTTTTCACTTTCACATTTGGTCTGTAGATTGCTTTGGGTATTACGGACATCTTAACAATATTAAGCCTTCTAACTCTGAACACAGGATATCTTTCCATTTATTTGTGTCTTCTTTAATTTCTTTTAGCAGTATTTCATGGTTTCAGAATACAAATCTTTGTTCTCCTTGGTTAGATTTATTCCTAATTAGTCTTTTTAAAAGTACCTGAAACATATCAGATTGTTTCAGTTAGTGTATAGAAATGCAGCTGATCTTTGTGCATTAATTTTTGCATTGTGTATTTTTACCAAATTTATTTGTTCTAAGTTTTTTAAAAAAATCTTTAGGGTTTTCTACATGTAAGATCCTGTCATCTGTGAACAAAGATAGTTTTACTTATTTATCCCCAATTTGTATGTCTCTTATTTCTTTTTCATGCCCAGTTGCTTTGCCTATGACTTCTAGTACTGTGTCCAATACTATGAATAGGTGTGGTGAGAGTGGGCATTCTAACCTTTTTCCTGACTAGAAGAAAGCTTTCAGCCTTTCACCACAGAGTGTAATGTTAGCTCTGAGGTTTTCACACATGGCCTTTAATACGTTGAAGTAGTTTCTTTCTGTTCCTAGTTTGTTGAGTATTTTTATCATGAAAGTGTGTTGAATCTTATCAAGTGTTTTTTTTCTGCGTCAATGGAGGTGATCATGTGTTCATTTTAACTTTAAAAAATAATTGTATTGAAGTATATGCAGAGAAGTACATACATAGCATACAGCTAAATTTATAATACACTGAACGTGAAGTCGCTCAGTCACGTCCTACTCTTTGTGACCCCATCGACTGTAACCCGCCAGGCTCCTCTGTTCATGAGTATTCTCCAGGTAAGAATATGTTCTCCACCCAGAGATTGAACCCAGGTCTCCCACATTGCAGGCAGATTCTTTAACCTCTGAGCCACCAGGGAAGCTTATAACACACTAGTAATTACCATGTAACAGCCTCCCAGGTCAAGATGTAGAACAGTAGCAGCACCCCCAAAACTGCCTTCCTGCCCCTCCCGGTCCCCATCCTTTCTTCCTTTCCAAAGGCAATCACTACCTGATTTTTAATACCAGACAAATTTAATTGGTTTTTAAACTTTGTATAAATTGTTCAGTATGTACTCTTCTGTGTCTATTTTTCATTCACATTGTATTTGTAAAATTCATTTTTGTTGTTCTCTGTATCACTAGTCCATTAAATTTTTATTGCTGTATAGTAGTGAGTTGGATGAATCAGATACAGTGTTCCATTTACTGTTGAGGGACATTTAGATTATTTACAGTTTGGGGCTATTAAAGATGAATGCTGCTGTATATACCTTCATGTACTTATCTTTTGATACACATGCTCATGCATTTCTTTTTGGTGTATACTAGGAGTCTAATTGGAAAAGGCAATGGCACCCCACTCCAGTACTCTTGCCTGGAAAATCCCATGGACGGAGGAGCCTGGTAGGCTGCAGTCCATGAGGTCGCTAAGAGTCGGACACGACTGAGCGACTTCACTTTCACTTTTCCCTTTCATGCACTGGAGAAGGAAATGGCAACCCACTCCAGTGTTCTTGCCTGGAGAATCCTAGGGACGGGGGAGCCTGGTGGGCTGCCGTCTATGGGGTTGCACAGAGTCGGACACGACTGAAGTGACTTAGCAGCAGGAGTCTAATAGCTGAATCATAGCCAGGTTATAGAATATTCATATTCATGTTCAATTTTGGTAGATAATATCAAACTGGTTTCCAGAGTGATTTTTATGAGTTTTCATTCACATTCCTTATGATTGTGTCAGTTGCTCTGTAGCTTCACTAATACTTGATATCATCAGTCTTTTCCATTTTTATCATCCTAGTATGTGGTAGGCATTTCATTGTGATTTTAATTAACTTTTTCTCAATAATGAACTTGAGAATCTTCTCATATGTTTATTGGTATCTTGAATTTCCATTTTTATGAAGAGTGTATTCAGGTCTCATTTCATTTTTCTTTTTTTTTAAAAAACTCAATTTGTTAGGAGGCCTGAATTTGCTAAATATGTGCTCTTTTACAGTTATATATGTTGTAAATATCTTTCATTCTGTGGCTTGCTTTCTCATTCTCTTAAAGATTTTTTTTAATGAATCATAGTACTTAATGAAGTTCAGTATGTCATTCTTTTACTTTATGATTTAAGAAACATAATTTATACCCTGTTTAAAAAACCTTTCTCTGTCTCACAGTTATGAGATTTTCTTTTGTGTTACCTTTAGGAGCTTTTTGTCTTACCTTTTGCATTCAGATATGCAATGTATCTGGCATCAATTTTTTAAACATTGTTTAATTTGACAGTAGTTAGAAAAAAAAATTTGCAGTAGTACTGCTAGACATTAAATTACTATCACATAGACGGTCAAATATTGACATATAGATAAAGAGAGTGATATGTTGGAGCCATCTTGTACTTATGTACAAAAGTGATTATTAAAAATTCAGGCATTTTCAGGTCAGTTTTTAAACCATGGTGGCTTGGAATGGACCGTGGGGGAATGTGTATTCATTCCATAGAAATTAGCAAGTGTGACAAATCACTTCTCTTTTTTTTCACATATCAAATTTATTTAAAAAAAAAAACAAGTGAAAATAGATGCATAATTTAAAACAAATGGGTATTTGTGGTCACAAAATGAGAACATAGGAACTGAGTAGTAGCAAAATTAAAAGAAATTGATTGAAAGAAGCTGACAGGGCAGGAATGAAAGGAACTTTTAGGTTTCCAAATGCAACATTTTAGTTGCATTACTGAAGTTTCCAGTTTGCAAGCTGAAATAAAACCAACTGCTTTGCATGTAGTGTGAATATGGCCATACAAGAAAGCAATCCAAGAAAACTGCAGGGGGCGAGGGTTTGATACCGGTCATGGAACTGAGATTCCACATGACGTGCAGCACAGCCGTGATGGATAAGTAAAAACAAAATTCCATTTAAGAAAGCTAAACATTTTGACCCTACTGAATTGTAGACTACTACAAGCATCCAACAATGTTTATTTTACCTTTCAGTATAGATTTGATAAAATTTATGATTGACCTCAGTTGTGCTCATTTTGACATGTAATTTGCTGACATTGGTTGATGTTATACATGGTAGATTGATACTACCTCAAATCTTTTACTTTTTATTAAAATATATAACAGGTGATTCTGTGTACACAGTTAAAGTGTTCTAAATGTATGAGCTTTCATCACTGAAATGATTTGGCTTATTATAAGGTTCTTAGGAAGAAACAATAAAACCAGAATGACAGAAGACCAAAGCCAGAACTTAACACTTGAAGTTTCTTTTTCTAATCCTGAAGAAATTTTTCTACCGTTTTGCTCTGAGGAATCAATAAAAGATTGTAGTTCTTGTGTAGTTCCTAGAGACTGATAGGGTGATGAGAGTTAATTGTTTCTTCATAAACACCTTCTCGGCTCAAATTAAAAAGAATCAGTGATAGAGTTGCCTCACTCAGTCATGCATTTTAATTCTTATTCCAGGGTTTAGCTAAAGTAGTGGCAGTTAAATTAAATAAATGGTATGTAGAGATGGAAGGAATAGAGAGACAGACAAGACAGACATGGCATTTAAATAGAAGCTCCTGATAACGTATCTTGATTTGCTGTCTACATTGACAGATGTTTGGTAAACAAGAAATGTGTTTCCTTAAATGATCTGTTGACAGAAAAAAGAGTCAGAATATCTCTTTATCTTGAATGCGTTGTATTTTAGTGTATTTTTAAGGATGTACATACAAATGGCTATATATTTTTGTTTTTCAGAGTTGGAGAGTTATCCGGTATATTAATGTCTTACTGATAATGGCAGAACATCCACCACTACTGGATACAACTCAGATTTTAAGTAGTGATATTTCTCTTCTGTCTGCCCCTATTGTAAGTGCAGATGGAACACAACAGGTAAGGAAACTGAAATGTTTATTTCTGATGTCTAGTACACATGTATTTCTTTCAGAAGAATGCAAAATTTAGAACGGAATGAGGCATCACAACAATGGGTTCCTGTTAATATTTTAAAATCCAGTTCACACTGTTGTTCTGGTTTCATAGGAAAATGAAATGAGACTGTTTTTGAAGCTGCTTCTAAAATGTCTCACTAATTAATCGTTCAATTTCTTGTGTTTCTATTTAGTTGCCACTGAACTTGTTTTTAACATTTTACTTTAGGCAAACAGTGTACTAGTCCCTGAACGTTTTTTAACTAAGTTTAACCTTGTGCCTCAATGGTTATTATAGATCATTACTTCAAATCACTATGAAATCATGATTTAATTATATGATTAAATGACTGCCTGCATTATATTAAAATCTTTTCTTCTCACCAGAATCCCCCTCCCCTCTAAAAGCAAACACACAATTCCTGGTGTGTTTTTCCCAGGGCTTTATAAATAAAGTTCTGTTATTTCGTTGATGCCTCATTCCCTCAGCAGTCCTAAAGGGATGAGAATGATGGGCTTTCATAAGTACCTGTGATGTGCCAAGCGATGTACTTAATTCTCACGGCTACCTTGTATGGTCTGGATTTTAATGTTGTGAGTAAGGAAACAAAGATTAAGGACATAATAAATAATAATGAGAGAAGAGAAGGAACAATTTGAGTTCTCACTATGGGAAAAAACATGTGCTAAGAACTTTATGATCTTATTTAATTTTTTCAGCAATCCTGTCCCTATTGCAGATGAAACGAAATGAGTTTCAGAAAGGCCCAAGATCACACAAAGCTTTTTTGCTCCATTATTCATATTGCTTCCTTGGGAAACTAAGAGAAATATAATTGTATTTTGTTACTTTATAAACTTAGTATCTACAGTGGGCAATTATTTGCTTACCAGATAACGAACTACTCTGTTCACTTTGCTATTGAAAAATTGAGTGATGAGCTTTTCTGTTTTGAATAAACGTGGTATGAAAAGTATACACTGGTTTTTATTTTCACATGTGCTCTGATAGCTTTTAGCAGCAACTTCATGTCACTAAAGTTGCTTTTTATGATAAAATTCAAGTCTGTTAAACAGGTTTTTTTCTCCCTTAAAAATAATAGATGTGGCAGATATTCGTTTACTTTAAGGCTCTGGGAGTGCCTTTTATCATTGTTGCCTTAGGCAAATCACTGGCTTCAAGTTGTTTATAGTGTAATACAAGAAAGAATCTCTGAAGCAGTTAATTACAGTACACTGATGTAGCTCCTATAGTGTATAGTCTGTTAAAGGGAAGACAAAAGGCTGAATCAAGACCAGAATGCCCTCTTAAGATTTATTTCTTTCTTTTCTTTCAAAAGGAGATTCTTTTGGCAGAATTTTTCTTGAGATCTTACGAGCACCATGGCTAGCATATAGTAGTGATTGTGTAGACGGATACAGAGAAAGGAGCTGGGAATAGAAGAGCTTACTAGAGCAAGATTTGAAGGATCGGGTGGAGTCAGTAGTTCTAGAAGACAGGTTTTTATGTAGGCTTTGAAAAGTCAGGTGTCAAGAGGTGGAATAAAGCCTTAAATTCTAACTAGCACTCTTTGCTAGTTAGGGGAGAGATATCAGTGAATGGAACGAGCATAGGATTGGTCGATAAATTTGATTTGGGTGACTTAAGACAAATTACTTCACTTCTCTCTGAGAGAGAGGTAATAATAACTGCTTACAGTAGGTGTACCTTTGAGGGTGAAATGAGCTTCAGTAAATATTTGCTGAATTTGAATTGAAGCACTCGATGAATGCTTAAAAGACTGAAGAAACTCTATAGGTATGTCAGTCAGGACTTAAGTCAACAGATATAGTAAGCTGAGAAATAATTACAACTGATGCTGAGTATAGGTGTAACAAAATAGGCCCATAGCTATGGTAGACTGTAAGGAGCTGAAGCTAGCAATAAGTAGGTAACAGTTGACAACACACCCCTCTGTCTTAACTCAGGAACTTACTGCTGTGCCAAGCATGGCCAAATTAAGAGCTTGCCTCTGGTGATATGACACCACTGGGTTGGTGCCCAGAGTAAAGAGGCAAGCTGAAGACAGTTCCTGACAGAAGGAAGTCTCGTGTACATGCATGATGTTAACAGTTTAGGATAACAGATAGGTTGTGCTTTGTCTTTACTGTCTTGGGAATATCATTCTGTTTCCTCTTGGGAATATGAGATGATTTCTGTTCTACCTCTTGAGATCAAATTAATTTTCTTATGGTTGACCATCCAGATTATCTAAAATACTCATCAATATTTTCTCACTTTTTTATAGCAAATGCATTTTATACAATGTCACATACATAGTGGGTCTTTTGGCTTATGAATTAAACTGGAAGGAATCACTCCTGACATCATTACTGCTAGTGTTGCTTTTAGGGAAGCTGTGATAGACATTTATCTTTAATTTTGACTGGCAGCACCTTTACTGTTTTTTTGTGTTTGAAAAATTTTATTCATCTTTTTTGTATTCTTGGAGTGTTTTAGGTTTACAGAAAAGTTGAGCTGAGAGGTTTTCTCATTTACATCTTACCCACAGTTTCCCCTGTTATTAACATCTTATAGGTACAGTTGTTGCAATTAATAAACCAATGTGCTTAATTGCTCAGTTGTGTCTGACTCTTTGTGACCCCATGGACTGTAGCTTGCCAGGCTCCTCTGTCCACAGGGATTCTCCAGGCCAGAATACTGGAGTGGTTAGCCTTTCCCTTCTCCAGAGTATCTTCCCAATCCAGGTGTCAAACCCAGGTCTCCCACATTGCAGGCAGATTCTTTTCCATCTGAGCCACCGGGGAAGCCCAATAAATAAACCAATAAAAACCAATATTGATACATTATTGTATCAATAAACCAATGTTGATACATTATTAAGTTCCACAGTTTACAATAGGGTTCATTCTTGCTGCTAAGTCGCTTCAGTTGTGTCCGACTCTGTGCAACCCCATAGACGGCAGCCCACCAGGCTCCCCCGTCCCTGGGATTCTCCAGGCAAGAACACTGGAGTGGGTTGCCATTTCCTTCTCCAATGCATGAAAGGGAAAAGTGAAAGTGAATGCTCAGTCGTGTCCGACTCTTCCCGACCCCATGGACTGCAGCCTACCAGGCTCCTCCATCCATGGGATTTTCCAGGCAGGAGTACTGGAGTGGGGTGCCATTTTTGGCATTGTACAATTCTGTGGGTTTTGAGAAATGTGTAATACTATGTATCATTATTATAGTATTGTAAAGAACAGTTTAACTTCCTTAAAACTCCCCAACGCTCCATTATTCCTCCCTCACTCCCCACCCCTTGGAACTTTGGCAAATAGCTGTATTTTTACTGTCGCTATAGTTTTTATCTTTTTCCGGAATATCTTATAGTTTGAATCATGCAGTATGTAGCCTTTCAGACCAACTTCTTTCGCTTAGCAATATGATCTAGAAAATTTCTTTTTGTGGCTGTTTCAGTAGCTCATTTCTCTTTATTGTATGAATGATGCTGTTGTATCATTCATTATATGATTGTATTGTATGAATAATACATTATATGAATGATACTTCATTGTATGAATGTACTGCTTTATTCATTTACCTATTAAAGGACAGCTTGGTTGTTAATAGTTTCTGGCAATTATAAGTAAAAGTGCTTTAAACATTTGTATGTAGGTTTTTGGTTAGACATAAGTTTTCAACTAGTTGGATAAATATCTAGGAACATCATTGCTCGATCTGTGTTTAGCTTTATAAGAAACTGACAAGCTGTTTTCCAGAGTGGCCGTGTCATTTCACATCTTCAGGCACGTGCTTGATCTGAGATTGTATCTTTTCTTGGTAAAGCCCTTATGAGTGTTCCTCCTACCCTGTTAGAACCCCCACGTGTGCTTTAGGGAATTTGAGCTTTAAAGTACATGAAATGCTCTTAGTTCTAGTCACTATTGGTACCAACAAAAGGAAAGTTCAGATATTTTGGTTTCTTGTGTGGTTCAGCACTTTCCTATTTTAACTTTACCTTCTCTAATTTCTGTTCATTTACCTTCCAAAAATATTGAATGCATGTAAACTTTTGGTAATCTGATCACACGGACCACAGCCTTGTCTAACTCCATGAAACTAAGCCATGCCGTGTGGGGCCACCTAAGACGGACGAGTCATGGTGGAGAGATCTGACAGAATGTGGTCCACTGGAGAAGGGAATGGCAAACCACTTCAGTATTCTTGCCTTGAGAACCCCATGAACAGTATGAAAAGGCGAAATGATAGGACACTGAAAGAGGAACTCCCCAGGTCGGCAGCTGCCCAATATGCTGCTGGAGATCAGTGGAGAAATAACTCCAGAAAGAATGAGGGATGGAGTTAAAGCAAAAACAACACCCAGTTGTAGATGGGACTGGTGATAGAAGCAAGGTCTGATGCTGTGAAGAGCAATATTGCATAGGAACATGGAATGTTAGGTCCATGAATCAAGGCAAATTGGAAGTGGTCAAACAGGAGATGGTAAGAGTGAACGTCAATGGCAAAAACAAGACTAGGAGCTGACTGTGGCTCAGATCATGAGCTCCTTATGCCAAATTCAGACTTAAATTGAAGAAATTTCCCTAGACCATGCAGGTATGACCTAAATCAAATCCCTTATGACTATACAGTGGAAGTGAGAAATAGATTAAAGGGACTAGATCTGATAGACAGAGTGCCTTATGAACTATGGACGGAGGTTTATGTCATTGTACAGGAGACAGGAATCAAGACCATCCCCAAGAAAAAGAAATGCAAAAAAGCAAAATGGCTGTCTGAGGAGGCCTTACAAATAGCTGTGAAAAGAAGAGAAGCAAAAAGCAAAGGAGAAAGGAAAGATATGAATGCAGAGTTCCAAAGCATAGCAAGGAGAGATAAGAAAGCCTTCCTCAGCGATCAATGCAATAAAATAGAGGAAAACAATAGAATGGGAAAGACTAGAGATCTCTTCAAGAAAATTAGAGATACCAAGGGAACATTTCATGCAAAGATGGGCTCAATAAAGGACAGAAATGGTATGGACCTAACAGAAACAGAAGATATTAAGAAGAGGTGGCAAGAATACACAGAAGAACTGTACAAAAAAGATCTTCATGACCCAGATAATCATGATGGTGTGATCACTGACCTAGAGCCAGACATCCTGGAATGTGAAGTCAAGTGGGCCTTAGAAAGCATCACTACGAACAAAGCTAGGGGAGGTGATGGAATTCCATTGAGCTATTTCAAATCCTGAAAGATGATGCTATGAAAGTGCTGCACTCAATATGCCGGCAAATTTGGAGAACTCAGCAGTGGCCACAGGACTGGAAAAGGTCAGTTTTCATTCCAATCCCAAAGAAAGGCAATGCCAAAGAATGCTCAAACTACCGCACAATTGCACTCATCTCACACGCTAGTAAAGTACTGCTCAAAATTCTCAAAGCCAGGCTTCAGCAATACGTGAACCGTGAACTTCCACATGTTCAAGCTGGATTTAGAAAAGGCAGAGGAACCAGAGATCAAATTGCCAGCATCCACTGGATCATCGAAAAAGCAAGAGAGTTCCAGAAAAACATCTATTTCTGCTTTATTGACTATGCCAAAGCCTTTGACTGTGTGGATCACAATACATTGTGGAAAATTCTGAAAGACATGGGAATACCAGACCACCTGACCTGCCTCTTGAGAAACCTGTATGCAGGTCAGGAAGCAACAGTTAGAACTGGACATGGAAAAACAGACTGGTTCCAAATAAGAAAAGGAGTACGTCAAGGCTGTATATTGTCACCCTGCTTATTTAACTTATATGCAGAGTCATCATGAGAAACGCTGGAGTGGAAGAAGCACAAGCTGGAATCAAGATTGCCGGAAGAAATATCAATAACCTTAGATATGCAGATGACACCACCCTTAGGGCAGAAAGTGAAGAAGAACTAAAGAGCCTCTTGATGAAAGTGAAAGAGGAGAGAAAAAGTTGGCTTAAGGCTCAACATTCAGAAAACTGAGATCATGGCATCTGGTCCCATCACCTCATGGCAAATAGATGGGGAAACAATGGAAACAGTGGCTGACTTTATTTTTTGGGGCTCCAAAATCACTGCAGATGGTGATTGCAGCCATGAAATTAAAACATGCTTACTCCTTCGAAGGAAATTTATGACCAACCTAGACAGCATATTAAAAAGCAGAGACATTTCTTTGTCAACAAAGGTCCGTCTAGTCAAGGCTATGGTTTTTCCATTAGTCATGTATGGATACAAGCGTTGGACTATAAAGAAAGTTGAGGGCCGAAGAATTGATGCTTTTGAACTGTGGTGTTGGAGAAGACTCTTGAGAGTCCCTTGGACTGCAAGGAGATCCAAGCAGTCCATCCTAAAGGAGATCAGTCCTGGATGTTCATTGGAAGGACTGATGTTGAAGCTGAAACTCCAATACTTTCGCCACCTGATGCGAAGAGCTGACTCATTTGAAAAGACCCTGATGCTGGGAAAGATTGAGGGCAGGAGGAGAAGGGGGGACAACAGAGGATGAGATGGTTGGATGGCATCACCAACTCGATGGACATGGGTTTGGGTGACTCCGGGAGTTGGTGGCCTGGGAGGCCTGGCGTGCTGCAGTTCATGGGGTCGCAAAGAGTTGGACGCGACTGAATGACTGAACTAAACTGACACTTTTGGTTAAGGTCTTTCAAAACTCAGTGCCTGTCTAGTGTTTTTATCAGAATCTTCTCCATTTCATTAATTTTTTAATTGTTATTTTACAAATCTCCATTACTATTTTATCTCACTTGTCCCTGCAGGATTTTAATTCATGGAGGTGACTTGAGTAATGACATAGACTAAATTTGTGTTACTTACATTTCCTGAAAGAAGAGAGCATGCCATGCCACTCTGGACCACAGGGAAAATACCAGATTTTGGTCTGGAAGCGGAAGCAGAAACAGGCAGAAAGCCTAGACCAAAGCCATTAATTAGTGTTTTCTCAGGAAAGACACAACAGGGTAAACAGCTTTGGATTGGCTGTTCATTAATTGTGGCAGGGAAGAAATCAGTATTGACAAGGATGTGGAGAACAGGGCACCCTTGTTCACTGTTGATGGGAATGTAAATTGTTGCAGACATTGTGGAAAACAATATGGAGATTCCTCAAAAAATTAAAAATAGAACTACCACATGATCCTGCAATTTTACTTCTGGTATTTATCTGAAGTAGGTGAAATCATGTCTCAAAGAAGATATATGTACCCTTGTGTTGTGTTTGTTACAGCATTGTTTGCAATAGCGAAGACATGGTATGGTCTCACTTATATATGGAATATACATTTTTTTATTAATTTATTTTAATTGGAGGGTAATTACTTTACAGTATTGTGGTTGTTTTTGCCATACATTGACATGAATCAGCCTCGGGTGTACATGTGTTCCCCATCCTGAACTCCCCTCCCCATCCCATCCCTCTGGGTGGTCCCAGTGCACCGGCTTTGAGTGCCCTGTTTCACACATTGAACTTGGACTGGCCATCTATTTCACATATGGTAATATACGTGTTTCAGTGCTGTTCTCTCAAATCATCCCACCCTCACCTTCTCCCACTGAGCCCAAAAGTCTGTTATTTATATCTGTGTCTCTTTTGCTGTCTCATGTGTAGGGTCATTCAGTTCAGTTCAGTTGCTCAGTTGTGTCTGACTCTTTGAAACCCCATGGACTGCAGCGCACCAGGCCTCCCTGTCCATCACCAACTCCCAGAGTTTACCCAAACTTATGTCTGTCAAGTTGGTGATGCCATGCAACCATCTCATCCTCTGTCGTCCCCTTCTCCTCCTGCTTTCAATCTTTCCCAGCATCAGAGTCTTTTCAAATGAGTCAGTTCTTCACATCAGGTGGCCAAAGTATTGGAGTTTCAGCCTCAGCATCAGTTCTTCAAATGAATATTCAGGACTGATTTCCTTTAGGATGGACTGGGAGGGTTGTCATTACCATCTTTCTACATTCCATATATATGCGTTAATATACTGTGTTGGTGTTTTTCTTTCTGACTTACTTCACTGTATAATAGGCTCCAGTTTCATCCACCTCATTAGAACTGATGTAAATGCATTCTTTCTAATAGTTGAGTAATATTTATATAGAATATATTTTTAAATGAGCTCGTAGATACAGAGAACAGATTGGTTATTGCAGAGTGGGAAATTAGGGTGCTGGGCAAACAGGGTAAAGATGGCCAAAATGTACAAACTTCCAGTTATAAGATAAATAAATCCTAGGAATGTAATGTTCAGCAGAATGACTGTAGTTAGCAGCACCATATTTTAAAGTTGCTAAGGGAGTAGATCTTAAAAGTTCTCATCACAAGAAAAAACTTGTAACTGTGTGGTGGTAGATGTTAACTAAACTTACTGTGGTAATTATCTTGTAATATATTCATATCAAATCATGCTGTACACTTAAAACTACCAATACAATGTTTTGTCAATTAAATCTCAAGAAAATAAAAAAATGATTCTGGCAGATTTGGGGCTATACAGGTGGTCTTTAGTTGCCTGTTACTTGGCCCTGGGGTGACTTAGAGCAGCAGAAATACTGGCTTGTAAGAGTTCAGTAAGGGGGTTAGTTGAATCTGTAGACTTGTAATTGGTTGGTTTGCATGTGAGGGGTGTGCTCCTGACTGAGCCCTTTGCCACTTCTAAGAATTGGTTAGCCCTGGGATGGGCAGTCTCTTCCCTAGCCAGCTCAACCATAAATGCCAAAGCATCAAGAACACAGAAAATAAGAAAATATGGTTAAAGTAATTGGTCCTGTGATGAACAGATGCCAGAAAGAGAATCTAAGAAAACAGGGAACATACCCTCAGCTTACTTTTTTCAAAACCTGTTTAAATTGTAAGTTACAACCTATATATATAGAAAAGTACATAAAACAAAGATATAGCACATGACTATAAAACATAAATTCTTATAACTGCCAGCCAGACTAACTGCCAACATCCTAGAAATCCCCTGTGTATTCCTTCTACATCACAATACCCATTTTTGGAGGTTACCATTACCTTTACTTTTATGGGAATTACTGCCAGACTGTTCTTTATAGTTTTATGTATATATCTATCACTAAGCAATAACGGTTTAGATTTGCCTATTCTTGATCTTTAAAGTAATCTTTACTATAACTGATCTTTTGTGTCTTCCTGGTTTTATCCAACATTGTGATTCATTTTTTGTTGTATGTTGCTGAAATGTGTTCTTTTCCTTGCTGTACAGGATTCCATGTATGAATTTACAACAGTATATTGATTTATCTCTTCTATTCTTAATGGACATCTAGGCAGTTCCTAGTTTGTTGCTGTTTTTTTCTTTCGATTTGTCAAAACCCTTTGTATATATTCTGGATATAAACCTTTTATCAGGCACCAGTGTAATGAATTGGAGAAGGCAATGGCACCCAACTCCAGTACTCTTGCCTGGAAAATCCCATGGATGGAGGAGCCTGGTGGGCTGCAGTCCATGGGGTCGCTAAGAGTTGGACACAACTGAGCAACTTCACTTTCACTTTTCACTTTCATGCATTGGAGAAGGAAATGGTAACCCACTCCAGTGTTCTTGCCTGGAGAATCCCAGGAACGGGGGAGCCTGGTGGGCTGCCGTCTATGGGGTCGCACAGAGTCAGACATGACTGAAGCGACTTAGCAGCAGCAGTGTAGTGAATATTTTCTCTTATCCTTATAACCATACTTTTCAGTATCTTGATGAACAATTCTTAATTTTAATGTAGTCACATTTATCAGTTCTTTTATCTAGAGTTTGTATTTTTTGTTTGTTTAAAAAATTCTTCCCTACACTGAGGTAATAAAAATGTTTTTCTACATTATCTTCTAAAAAGTATGGTTTCACTTTGAACATTTTATTCAAAAATCCACTGGAGTTTTCTTCTGTGAATTGTGTTAATCTGATTATTTTTCCATAGGTATATCAAATTATCTCATACCATTTATTGAAACAACTGTCATTTTCCTGTTGCTTCACAGTGATATTTATGCCATAAATTAAGTTACCATAAATCTGTGGAATCTTTTCTGATTTATTAATTCTATTCTGTTGATCTGTTTTGATTATCCCTATGCCAAGAACACACCGATACTTTAAATAACGTCTTGAAATCTGGTAGGGCAAACTGTCTCACTTTGTTGTTCTTTGAGAGTGTTTTGACATGCTTGGCCTTCGCGTTACATACAAATTTTAGAAATAGCCTCTCAGTATACACAGATACAACCTTCTGAGATTCGGATTTGGATTACTTTGCATCTGTAGATCAACTTAGGAGAGAATTGACATCTTTACAGTATTGAATTTTTCAGTCCTTAAAGTTCAAGTTGGTATATCTAAGCTGTTATAAATTGTATCCATGTGTATAAAATTTCATGTTCTGTTGTTGGTAAATAGAAACACAGCTTATTTTTGTATATTGCTTTAATATCTAGCAACCTTGCAGGATAATAATCTCTTATTATATTTTTATTGCAAGAGAGTGGTATCCCTCTCGTTTTTATCCCTTGATTCTTGGACTTGGACTGGCTATGAGAGAAACAGCAACATATATTGGACACCAATTTAGAGCATATGCCACCTCCTAGGAAACCTTGCCGCAGCCCTGCAATGTATTGACACTTAGCTGTTTCTATAACTTAAAACATTAAAATTTTTACATTATTTTAGTGAAATATTTATGAGTATATACACACACTTAAACCTGTTGTGGAAGACAGAATCATCAAATCTAAAGGGAACAGCATCTTAGTGAAATAAAGCATAATGGTCATGGAATTTTGATGGACTCTGATCTAAAAACAATAGATATTCTATTAAATTAACTCCTGGATAGTATACAGTTAGAATAATTCCTAATTCTCTAGTTAAGGAATTCTGTACTTAGTCAGCTCCTGTGCCCCAGAATCATGTAAGAATTGTTGACTTTTAAGAAATGTAAGTTGGACTGAAGTGAGGAAGAAATAAAGAGTAACTGGTAAGCAGCACTAAATAAATAAGGAAATGCATTCAACTGAAATTTATCCATGGGATACTGAAAATTCTTTAAAGTGAATCTGATTATAAACTTCTGTAATAAGAGACACTAAACGAAAAGACTTTTTACAAAGATGGTTTTTCCCATGATCTTTTGTATGTTCTTACGTTAGCTTAATACAAAGCAAGATTTTTTTTGTCAAAAACTATACAGATGTTTGTAGAACTAGAAGTTGAATTCTGCTTTTTCAGTTCTCATAATGTTTCCCTTTCAATAATATACTTATGGTTGTTTTATATTCAAGTACTGTTGTATATCTACTTAACCGCCAGATAAAATGCCCAGGAGTCAAATTCCTGAAATGCATTTATGTGATATTTCAAAAAAGAACATTTTGAAAATCAGACAAATATGCACACATATATAAACACATGACAGAAAATTATACAAGAAATTATAAGCAGGGACTGACCCCAGAAAAAGAGTTTACATTTTATACAACATTTTGTACTGTTTGAGTATTTTTTTAATCTTGTGGATTTATTACTTTTTAAACTTAAAAAAAAAGTTCTAACAATTTAAAAAAGGAAAAAAGCCATGCAGTTCCAAGTATACATACACATATATCACAGGAAGAAAAGCTCTGTACACATATATATCCATTTATTAACAGTAGTTCTTCTTAGGAAAGAGGAGCTTGTTGGCAAGAGGTTAAAATTTTGCTTTATCTGAACTGTTTAAGATGTTAAGAATGTCTTTATTTAAAACCAACATAAGTCAGAGAAGTGCACAAATCATTTCTGTACAGGCCAATTAAAAAAACTGAAAGGAGCATAACCCCTGTAACCATCCTCAGGTCAAGCAATAGAACTTTACCAGCACCCCCAAGAGGCTTCTTGGGAAGGATTTGAAAGGTAATCCCAAGAAGTCTCTTGGGAAGGATTATGCTTTTAATCCTTCCTAGAAGTATTCCCTCTCTCCCAAAGAATATCTATCCCTTTTTACTTCCCCAAACCAAAGATTAGTTTTCCCTGTCTTTGAATTTTACATAAGTAGAATTATACAGTATGCATTATTTTGGTCAACATATGACATTCATTCCTGTTACCATTCATAGCTATATATAGTATTTGCTGTATAATATTCCATCCTATAAATATGCCTTAGTTGCTTCAATTTATTGTTGATGGAAAATTGGGTTGTTTCCAGTTTTTGCTTACCACAAGTGATTCTTCAAGAACATTCCTGTACACAACTTCTGCACATGTGTATGCAATGGAGTGCATGGGTCATAGGGAATATATTAATACATGTTCAAGTAGTAACTGCTATTTTTTTTGTTTGTTTGTTTCTACTTATATATCCCCAATACCTCAAATACAATTGAACTCCTCTCATATTCCCTCAAACACCAAGCTTTTATTACTGCTTCAGTTTTTCCTAATTGTAGAGTACTATTATTTTCCCCAAATAGCTGCTGCTTCCCTCTAGGGTAAGATTATTTTTTCCTGTCCTGCTATTGGCAAAAAAAAAGGTTTCCAAAGAGGCAGCACCAGTTCCACAAGCAGCATGTTTTTGGCATTTGCTCTGCAGTCAGATCAACATTTGGAATTGTCTGTCTGTTTCATTTTATCTATTATCATGATAGATATATATACTATTTGAATTTTAAAGGAAATATCCACATGCCTCTTGTGTGAACAAAAATAGATATGCCTCTACTTGGGGAATATCTAAATAAAATACCTATTATTAGTAAACATCAATTCCAGTGTCTCCTAAGGATCTGTAAACATATAATTGACCGCGTATTGGTCTGTGTACCTATGTATGCTTCCCTAATGGCTCAGTCGGTAAAGAATCTGCCTGAAGTGCAGGAGAACCAGGTTTGATCCCTGGGTCGGGAAGATCCCCTGGAAAAGGGCATGGCATCCCACTCTAGTATTCTTTCCTGGAGAATCCCATGGACAGAGAAGCCTGGTGGGCTATGGTCCATGCAGTCACAAAGAGTTGGACACGACTGAGCGACTTAACACATGCCTATGTAATATAAAAACTCATCTTTTAAAACTAAAACCATTGGTAAACTTAACTGGCACATTAATGAGTGCTTAGAGTATAAGGAAAGAATTTCATGTTAGCTGCAAAGTTGGCAACAAAGTGCCTGTATGTAACAAAGTACCCTATCTTCTTGGGGATGATTCACTGGACTAATTAAGGGTTTTGGGAGAAAAAGGAGTTTGGAACTGTTTTGAAGAAGGGAAATGCTAATTAAAACCTTAGTGATAATGTAAATATTAAGAAACCTGAAATATAGTAAGTCTGTGGAGCAGTGGAATCCTTCATACACTGCTGGCGCAACTATTTTTGGAAGTGGCCTGGCAATATTTAATAAAACTGAAAAAGTGCAGACCTAATATAATATTCTTCTAGGTAGTTATCTTACAGAAAATCTTATACATGTATACAAGGGCACATGTGCGTGCCTGTTCATTGCTTTGTAATAACAAGAAAACAAGAAGTAATATAAATATCTAACAGAGAAATGAATAGGATTTAGAGGATTCATATGATAGAATGCCTGTGTGCATGCTGTCACTTCAATCGTGTCTGACTCTTGATAGCCCATGGACTGTAACCCACCAGGCTCCTCTGTCCATGGGTTTAGCCAGGCAAGAGTACTGGATTGGGTTGCTGTGCCCTCCTGCAAGGGATCTTCACAACCCAGGGATCAAACATGTGTCTCTTATGTCTCCCGCATTGGCATGTGGGTTCTTTACCATTAGTGCCACCTGGGAAGCCCTCATACAATGGAATGCTAGAATATGATTACCAGTATTCCATTGTATGAGCCTCTACTATGGATAAATCTTAAAAAGTAAAAAGGTGCATAAAACAGCAAATTAGAGGAGGGATATTATATATGATCATTATATTAATATAATGATGCCGCTGACATAAACTGGAAAAAAAAAGCCTTACAAATCAATAGTTATGTATCAGTACTAATATTAGATATATACAAACATGAATATTGAACAAAAATGAAAAAGATACACCACAAGTTTAGGGAAAAATTAACTATAAACACGTTTCTTCTTTCAAAAGAGCTTCTGATGCAACATTGTAAATCTGTCAGATCTTGTATTCAGAATATTTACAGAACTCTTAGAACTCAGCAATGAAAAGACAATTAACCCAAATAAAAACTGGGCAAAGGTTTTGAATGCTCATTTCTTCAAAGAAGGTATGTACATGACCAATAAGTACATTAAAAGTTGTTCAACATCATTAATGTTTCAGTAATGTTTCATTAATGTTCAGTTCAGTCACTCGGTCGTGTCCGACTCTTGGCGACCCCATGGACTGCAGCATGGCAAGCCTCCCTGTCCATCACCAACTCCCGGAGCTTACTCAAACTCATGTCCATTCAGTCAGTGATGCCATCCAACCATCTCATCCTCTGTCGTCCCCTTCTCCTCCTGCCCTCAATCTTTCCCAGCATCAGGGTCTCTTCAAAACAGTCAGTTCTTTGCATCAGGTGGCCAAAGTATTGGAGTTTCAGCTTCAGCATCCCTCCTTCCAATGAATATTCAGGACTGATTGCCTTTAGAATGGACTGGTTGGATCTCCTTGCAGTCCAAGGGACTCTCAAGAGTCTTCTCCAACACCACAGTTCAAAAGCATCAGTTCTTCGGCGCTCAGCTTTCTTTATAGTCCAGCTTTCACATCCATGCATGACTAGTGGAAAACCATAGCTTTGATTAGATGGACCTTTGTTGGCATTAACGTTCAGTTAATTTAATTAATGATGTCATTAATGTTTAGAAAAATGCAAATGAAACCATACCCAGTAAAATGGCTAGAATAAAAGTCAAATAGTAGCAAGTGTTAACAAAAACCTGGAAAAATTGGAACATTCATACCCTGCTGGTGAGAATGTAAACTGGTGTATCCACTTTGAAAACAATATGGCAATTCCCCAATCAAACATGCAGCTATGCTATGACCCAGCAGTTCTTCTAGGTATTTACTCAAGAGAAATGAAAACATGTCCATATAAAAATTTGTACAGCTTTTTTATTAATAGCCCAAAGGTGGTAACAATCCAAATGTCCATCAACAAATGAATAAACAAAATGTGATACAGTGAAATGTTATTCTGCCATAAACTGTAATGAAGTATTCCACAGTCTAGATAAAAGATTAAATGCAAAACAACCCTAATTAAAGGAAAAGTTAATTGTTTTTGAGGGTCTGCTGTATGTCAGGCACTGTGCTGGCATTTTACATACAGTGTTTCTGTTAATCCTTCAAAAACACTACATTTTAGAAGAGGACACTAAAGTTCATGGAGTTTAAATAATTTGTCTAAAAACCACATTTATTAAGCAATAGAGCAGAATTTCAGTATAGAATTGTCTGATTCCAAATTCATATTTTTTCTATTATAGTGCTTTATTTCTAAAAAAGCAATTGTGAAGACAGATGGCCCTAATAGAAAGTATTTTCTGTTTATCACATATTATATTGCATACCTTGTATTCTAGCTTAGCATTGTAATTGGCTGTAACTGATTTCCCTTAATGATTCATCTGTATATTCTCAGCTCTGCAAAACGTGCCTAATGTTTAGTATTTGCTCATTAATTACTTGTCAGTTAAAAGAGTGAATGGTTAACAGATCTCAATTGTTTCTCTATATGCTGGTATTCTTACCTGAGTTTAAAAAGTCCTTCATAGGACTAAGAATTAAACTCAAATTCATTAGTTTGATAGCTGCCCTTTTATTTACAGTTATTAATCTCTTTGTAGACTTCAGCTGAAATGTGTTACATCAGCCAGCCCCTCTACAGATTGACAGGATCCAGTGAAGAACAAAGCATGATTCAAAGTTCTTAATAGTGAAGTCAGCTTAATAACATTTTGATGTTTAAGTAGTTCATACTTGTTTGTGAAATCAATTTCCTGGCTTAATTTCGTAGGAAAATCATATAATGAATTTAAATTTAGACATAATAAGATTGGGTATCTGCATTTTATCAAGGTAAATAAATCCAGAAATTAGTTGGAAATATAATTTTGGAGTTTGGGGAATCTAGAGCTATACTCAGTAGCCATTAACTACATGTGGCTATTTAATTAAAATGAAGAAGATTAAAGAAGATGAGTTCTTCATTCTCACTGGTCACATTCCAAATGCTCAGTAGCGCTTGTGTACATTTTCAGGCCATGTATAGCCAAATATAGCTACAGGCTATTATCAGACAGCACCATTATAGAATACTTTCATCATCACAGAAAGTTTTATCAGCTAGCCCTGTTCTCAAAGCCAGAAGAAAAGATTTAGGAGCTATTTAGAGACTGAACAGTAGTTAATTCAGCAAACATTTCTTCATCTTCTGTAGTCTCTGCGTATAAAAATAAGTAGACTGAAGTAAAGGGCTCATGTGTATTGTAGCAGAGTTGACAACATGCAAACAAGTGAATACAGTCATGTACCAAGTATTTTAATAGAGGGATATACAAAGTGCTATGTCTCTAATACAGGAATTACCTAACTCTGCTTTAGGGTGTCAACTTGTTGAAGGAAGAGTAGTGTTTCCTAAAGAAGGAAGTAGTTCCTCATAGGAAAATGTCAGCAGAAGTCAAGTGTGTATCAGATAGTGCTGGAGAATAGTAAATAAATCATAGGCCAGGAAATGAAGATGATGAAACTTCTGACTATGGAATACTAGATTGAACGGAATAGAGCAGACGGATAGCTGAAAAGCTATAGGGCGGTCAGTACAGGAAAATATGGAAAGTAAGAGGCAGGCAGGTGTCCAGCATCAGTTCAGGAGAAATCTTATAAACATTGTGTCCAGTGTATGTTCTTTCTCTGTCCTGTAAATTTGTGCGTTTCTCCTATGCTAGAGGGCATATCCTTAAAGCAACAGATCTGTGCTGATAAAAATAATAAAAAATTGTTCACTCATTATTGTGTTTCCTTTAAAATACATGTAGATATTACTAATAAATGACTGTGCCCTGACATTTGGATACAGTTTGGCACTTTTATGTAGTAGTTCAGATTCCAAGGTGGTAAATGTCCATTTGAAATTGCCTCACTTTAAGTAGTTAGTTGATAAGTTTTAAGTCCACTGCATTGGGAGTTTACCTTAAGAGAAAGTTTGTTTGAATGGTCTTGTAAGATGAAGTAACTTTTCAGTAACAACAATAATCTCTTATTTTACTTAAAAAAAAAATAAATCTGCGTTGGACTAAATGATACCTCAGGTTTCCTTAGCTCTGACTTTCCCCAGGCTGTATGCCCTGTTTGTTTAGAGGTATTCATGTCAGGCTTCCGGATTTCTGTTATCTGTCAATTCATCTTGGTCCTTCTCTTTCTTTCTCACTCCAGAGATGTCTTTTTCTGCTGTCTTGCTTTTTTTGAAAATTATTTCTTTCTTTAAGAAAATAATTTTACATTTGATCCTCTTAAATTTTATCTGTTTTCTTCCATAATTTCACCAAGCCACTGTATTTTTTTTATTATTAATTAGGAAATTTAAGAAATGTTCAATGTTAATTACATTTTTCTAGATTTTTCTGGTCTTCATTAGTGTATATACTAAGCATGGTTATAACTTTAATCAGGGACATTTTCATTACACTTTTTTGTGTTACATTTATGTACCATTTTGTATTAGTATTTGCATGTATCATCATGTTGTTGTTAAGTCGCTAAGTTGTATCTGACTCTTTTTCAACCCCATGGACTGTAGCCCTCCAGGCTCCTCTGTCCATGGGGTTTCCCAGGTAAGAATACTGGAGTAGGTTGCCATTTCCTATTCCAGGGATCTTCCCAACCCAGGAATTGAACCCACATCTCCTGCATTGGCAGATGGATTTGCCAATGCAGGAGATGTGGGGAAGCCCATGTATCGTCATAGCCTACTTGTAAAGTCTCCATGATATGGCATTATTTACAGTCATTGTCAACTTTAATCTGCCCTTTGGTGGTAGCCATCTTATCCAAAACATATGTTTCAAGCCTATGTTTTATCTGTTATTCAGGAAGTAATATAAATATTAGTAGTATTTAAGTTCAGAATACTTAATGCTCAATAGCTGTATGTATCTCTGTTCAAAATGGTAAGAGAGCTAGAAGTTAACTATTGGCAAATATTCAGGCAGTTACTTTTATCAGTTGTCCACTCACCCCCTGTTGACAGTATTAACTGAAACCAGGCATTAAAAGCATTTTCTCTAAAGAATGACAAAAGAAAACTGCCCGGCTGATCTGTCCTGCGAACTGAGTGAAGTCTCAAGAATGGCAGCATGGATACGGGGATGTAAGAAATGGAAGAAGCTGAGTGGAGAAGGGAACCTATTCGGTAATTTGACAGAGAGTAGTGTAACTGTCAGATCCGAACTCTGGTTTTTTAAAGGGGTTAGGAATTGGAAGGTCAGCAGTGCAGTGTCTTTTTTTATTCCCTTACTTTTGGCTTAAGTCTGATCTCCAGAAAAGTGAAGTAATTAATTTTTTCAGCAAATGTGTAGTCCCCATTTTCCTTCCCTATTAAATAGCATACATCTACTCTCTTGCAACGTTTAATATCTTGATATGCAGATTTGATCTGCTGTTCTTATAATTAATACTTCTTCCCCTCATTTTAAGGTTATTCTGGTACAAGTTAACCCAGGGGAAGCATTTACAATAAGAAGAGAAGATGGACAGTTTCAGTGCATTACAGGTAAGAATGGTAATTTATTATCTTTTGAGACAAGACTAAAGTTTATGATAACATAAAAGTGTCATATGCTTGTGGTTTCTTCCTTTCTTTCTGACTGCCACCACACCAAGGCATGAACTTTGCAGACTTTATGGCTTAACTATTGTAGTAGCATCCTAATTTGTCTCTTTCCCAGGGTTTCTTGGTTAATATACTGTAATGGTCTTCATGTCACTCCCCTGCTCAAAAATCTTTGGTGAATCCAGTTCAGTTTCCTTAGTCTTTTTGAAAGATCATTTCATCATCCTTGCTTGCTTTTTTCCCACTTTCCTTTCAATACTGTTTTCCTTTAGTCCTGCTAAGTTGGCTTATCCGCTCTCTCTGAACCCTTTTTATATTGAATACTTTCTGTACTGTTCTTATCTACAGTTTATCCATATCACCACTACCTCCAGCCTATCCAAGTGCTTCCAGACTGAGCTCAGATCTTATCTTTAAAAGGTTTTTTTATAAAGACCCATCATTATGTGTACTCATGTACTGCTTGGATGAATTACTACATAATTCTTGTGTAGTAAAAGAATTTTGGTTGTGTAAGTTCCAGCATTCATTCTAACTGAAGAGTCCTTGATTCCAAAGTAACCTGTTAATTAAACTAAAATCTTAGTTAATTTTGGAAGTGAGTACTCTGAATGAGAGTCCTAAATTTAACAAATATACCTGTGCAGAGGCACATTTCAAAGAGTAATTGAGCTAGTGAATAGTTATTGCTCCTAATAGACCTGTATAAATAGGATGCCCACTAGCTAATTTACTAATTCAAATTCCTAATGAAATAAACACTTGTAAGAGAAACTTCCACTAAACTTCAAAATTTATAGAAATAATGATGCTGTCTTTAGCTTGGTACATAAAACCTTATTTAATAAAAATGTTCAAGGAATATTCGCTTCCTTCTGTTTTGATTTCTTAACAACAAAAACTGTGTCATTTTTACTTTTGATTCTCTGTGCTAAAATAATGCCTTTTGCTTAGTAGGTGTGCTGTTGATATTTATTAAAACTAACTGCTAAAATATTTTTAAGTATATTGGTATGCTTGTTTGCCTTGGTAACTACTATGTACTGAAAATATATTTTTATACTCAGAGATATTTTAGTGCCTTAGAGTTTTCAATATGAGCACCAATTAAGATTGCATGGTAATATGGAAATTTTAATGTAAAAATATAAATGTAGTGAGCCATAAATAATGCCTAGATGTTAATCATTTAGCCAAATCCTGGATTTCTGGCTATTTTTTTATGATTTGACTCTCATGTGTAAAAAAAATTGTTAAAGTGAATTCAGGTTTGTTGAAAGCAGTAGCGCACCTTACCTCAAGAAGTCAGGAGCTAATCGACAGTTCCCCGGTGTGTTGATTCCACGCCCCTTCACCCACTAGAGTTAGTATGCCATTGATGCTACCTCTGCCTCTAAATCTCCCTGCTTTCCTTTTCGTTTCCAGGTAGCTCTGACCAGCTTCTCAGTAGTTACTGATGTGTGTTTCACCACTGTTGCTGCTGGTGTCACTTTCTAGTCTGCCGGTGGGAGGTTACTGGACTCTTGGTGCTTCTGCTGCATCTAACTCAGAGAGTGACCCGCACTGTTGCTCCTGGGGCGGTTATTGTCAGCACCGCTGTTCCTGTTTGTCTTCCCTTTACTGCTGCTGCTCTTGATTACTGCTTTTCTGCTCTCACATTCTCTCCTCATACACCTGATCTTGACTCTTCCTGCCTTTATAGGGGCTTCTGATGTTAGGGAACGTTTGTCCCCACCAGGAAGTACCACTCTGTTCTCCATGTGTTTTGGGATTATGGTGAGGATAAGCACACACGTAGTCAGCTCTTTCGTATTTGCCATCTCCTTTGCAGAGCATTTTGTTAGTAAGTCTCTCCTAAACTGAGCCACATGACATTTAGGTCCTTAGTAAAACAACATTTTGTTAAATACTTACAAGCTCTGTATCCCAATTATCCCAACTCTGTTACCCTAGAGTGAGTTCTCTGCACTCCAGATGTTGGCACTTCTGGCCTCTGTGTTCTAGTCTGAATCCTTGTGCTCATTAGGTCTGTTCAGAATGCTTTTGTCTTTATAGTTTTACCTTTGCTAGTAGTAGCTCATAAATGAAAGCATATACAGAATTTTCCTTTTGGCTTCTTTTCACTTAGTATAACAAGTTTGAGGTCCGTCCATGTTGTTCTTGCATCATTAGTTCGCTCATTTTTATTGCTGAGTTGTGTTACATTGCATGAACACCCACATATTGTGTCTGTTTAGTCATTTGTTGAGGGACCTTTGAGTTGTTTCCAGATTTTGGCTAACATAAACTAAATGGTTGCGAATATTCGTGTTTTAAATAAGGGCCGTTTTCTCCCAGGATGTGTTTGTTGGGGATGGGAGAGGAAGATTTCATCCAAGGAGGACCCCTAGTGACCTGCTATGATAATCTAGAATCCCTGAGACATGTGTACAAACTACACCTTAGGCCCTGTGAATCTTGTTAGATTTGTCAGATCTTTGATATTAAAAATGCCTGAAATTTATTAGAAGTTAAGTGTCTGTTTTATATATCATGGTCACTATATTGTTTGCTATATTACTGTAACTCACAGAATGAAATATAATTTTTCTTACTAAATTCACAATAAAACTTTAAAGAAATATTAATAACAAAATGGATGAATTACTTAATGGTGTATTTTTCAAGGTACAAGTCTGGGAGTAGGTCAGCCTGGGTTCTGGGACTAGTGGGTGGGAGTTAAAGGAAAACAGATTTAGCTTAATATGAGGAACAACTTTGTAATAAACAGAGCTGTCAGAGAGACTCAGGAGCAATCAGTTTCCCATCTGCCTTTGTAGGTGGTAATGCATCTACTGAGTCTTCACTTAATTGGGGCCATTAGCAGGTTTAATTTCTCTTCAGTGGATGGTTGGAGTTAATGCCTTTAAAGGTTCTTCACAAGTCTAAAATGTTCTGATTCTATATCCTTCAGTAGATTACTTAAATTCTGCCCATTATTTTGCACATCTGTGAAATGAGGATGCACTAGTGTGAATTAGATTCAACAATTTTTCTACCAGCTCTCAATTTTTTAGATATTCATAATTATGGTAATATCTTATGCCATATCTTAAATTTATTTTAATAATAAGTAGATCAGGCTTCAGCAATATATGAACTGTGAACTTCCAGATGTTCAAGCTGGTTCTAGAAAAGGCAGAGGAACCAGAGATCAAATTGCCAACATCCACTGGATCATCAGAAAAGCAAGAGAGTTCCAGAAAAACATCTATTTCTGCTTTATTGACTATGCTAAAGCCTTTGACTGTGTAGATCACAATAAACTGTGGAAAAGTCTGAAAGAGATGGGAATACCAGACTACCTGACCTGCCTCTTGAGAAACCTGTATGCAGGTCAGGAAGCAACAGTTAGAACTGGGCATGGAACAACAGACTGGTTCCAAATAGGAAAAGGAGTATATCAAGGCTGTATATTGTCACCCTAGTTATTTAACTTATATGCAGATTACATCATGAGAAACGCTGGAGTGGAAGAAGCACAAGCTGGAATCAAGATTGCCGGGAGAAATATCATTAACCTCAGCTATGCAGATGATACCACCCTTATGGCAGAAAGTGAAGAGGAACTAAAAAGCCTCTTGATGAAAGTGAAAATGGAGAGTGAAAAAGTTGGCTTAAAGCTCAACATTCAGAAAATGAAGATCATGGCATCACTTCATGGGAAATAGATGGGGAAACAGTGGAAACAGTGTCAGACTTTATTTTGGGGGCCTCCACAATCACTGCAGCTGGTGATTGCAGCCATGAAATTAAAAGACACTCCTTCGAAGGAAAATTATGACCAACCTAGATAGCATATTCAAAAGCAGAGACATTACTTTGCCAACAAAGGTCCGTCTAGTCAAGGCTGTGGTTTTTCCAGCCGTCATGTATGGATATGAGAGTTGGACTGTGAAGAAAGCTGAGTGCCAAAGAATTGATGCTTTTGAACTGTGGTGTTGGAGAAGACTCTTGAGAGTCCCTTGGACTGCAAGGAGATTCAACCAGTCCATTCTAAAGGAGATCAGGCCTGGGTGTTCATTGGAAGGACTGATGTTGAAGCTGAAACTCCAATACTTTGGCCACCTCATGGGAAGAGTTGACTCATTGGAAAAGACTCTGATGCTGGGAGGGATTGGAGGCAGGAGGAGAAGGAGACAACAGAGCATGAGATGGCTAGATGGTGTCACTGACTCAATGGACATGAGTTTGAGTAAACTCTGGGAGTTGGTGATGGACAGGGGGGACTGGCGTGCTGTGATTCATGGGGTTGCAAAGAGTCGAACACGACTGAGCGACTGAACTAAACTCAGATCAGTATTCCAAGAATTTTTTAAAAGACCACTGATTATCTTTGGACTAAGGGCTTTTTTTTTTTTACTACTAATAAGACTGAACTACATGAAGTTTTAAGGTATATGGAAATTATAATTAACTCAAGTCCAAACCATATGTAGTAGTCTCTTTACCATATGATTAGCTGTTATTTACTTTTTTCATAATTTAACAAACTAAATCATGGAGAAGTTATATCTTTTATACATTACTTAGGAAAGCTTAACTACCCTTAGGAAATACTCTAAAAGTATAAGTAACTATGTGGTGGAAATCCACTATTAAAAAATTTGTCCTCTACATTTTTCCTTCTAAAATGAAAATATCAGTTTCGCTGCTGCTGCTGCTGCTACTGTCGCTTCAGTCGTGTCTGACTCTGTGCGACCCCATAGACGGCAGCCCACCAGGCTCCCCCATCCCTGGGATTCTCCAGGCAAGAACATTGGAGTGGGTTGCCATTTCCTTCGATGCATGAAAGTGAAAGTGAAGTCGCTCAGTCGTGTCCGACTCTTAGCGACCCCATGGACTGCGGCCCACCAGGCTCCTCCGTCCATGGGATTTTCCAGGCAAGAGTGCTGGAGTGGGGTGCCATTGCCTAGAGAGGCTCAAAAGACTCATTTTGAAATATTAATGAGTCTTGTTTTTTAAAATGAAACATAATGGATCATCCATTCATAAATTCAGCCCATTTTAGGTTAAGTGAATGATTCATCCTGAGTACTTTGTGTAATAGTCCCAAATTGTCCCTAAATGCTATTAAATGTTACTTTTCAAGAGAAACTGTGTTATATATGACTTGGTTAAGAGAACACTGCAATGTTTATGCTAAAAAAGGAAAATTCAGGCAAATTAAGTTGTCTTCAATTCTTTATGTTCCTAATGAATAAAATATTATTGTTAAAGTTGTTCTCTTGAAAATAGGAAATCTCAACCAGTTCAGTGAGTTCTGTTTTTTTTTAAGTGATAAAAATTTCAATTAAAAAAACTTTAATGAGTGGTGATGGCAAAAGGAATGTAAGACCTAGAAATATAATTGCGTAAAATAGCTAGCAAGGAAATGAGAATCTTAGTCCTAGAGCCATAAGAATCTCAATTCCACCACAGCCTCATGAGATTGGAAAAGGACTCCAGCCTCTAAATGAGAACACACCCTAGCCAGTACTTTGATTTTCACTTTGTGAGACCCTGAGTAGAAAACCCAGTTTATACAACACACGGATTTATGAACTACAGAACTGTGGGCTAATAAATGGGTGTTTCTTAAAACCACTAAGTTTGTGCTAATGTTAAAAGAGCAATAGAAAACTATGACAATTATAATGTGAACATTTTTTCTCTCATGCGTCATGTTCAGAGGTCTGTTAGTATTTGTATGGAGTTCTTTGCCCTATAGGTAGTGAAGGAACTCAGGTTACTTCCATCTTGATCTGCCATCCCTAGAATATTACACTCGTCTGCATGATCCATGGTGGCTCACCACCAATGTTCATGGCCCAGACAGAATGGAAAAGAGGAAGAGAAGAAGAGATAAAAGATATGCCCTCTTTCTTTAAGGACATACTTTGGAGATTATACAGGTAACTTATGCTTACTGGCCATAGCTTAGCTGCTCACGTCTAACTAAATAAGAAAACTAAAAGTTGCCTTTGGATGAGGTGCCCATGGATCCAGCTAACACTCAGAAGATTATTACTATGGAAGAAGTGAAGAACAAATACCAGAAAACACTGATAGATGCCACAGGCTATTTTAAATAATAATAATAATTGAAAATCTTCAAAGATCCTCCAAAAAATAATTACAGTGTTTGCTTATGGAGTGGTGGTGCATAAAATTGGGAACAGGGATGAAGGGAAAGTTTTTCTTCTCTTCTTTTTTATACTTTTTCATTTTTGAATCTTGTAAAATATAAGAATTGTATATAAGAACCGCCCCCCTTTATTTTTACC
Source organism: Bos taurus (assembly GCF_002263795.3). Lineage (NCBI taxonomy): Eukaryota > Metazoa > Chordata > Mammalia > Artiodactyla > Bovidae > Bos > Bos taurus. The sequence goes on from NC_037339.1 coordinate 18,774,277, forward strand.
CAAAAGATACTTGTCTACCTTCCCTCAGCCACATTTTACCTGTCCCAATGTGATTAGTATTTCTCCACTGTTCCTCCTTGTCCCTCTTGAGATTTTCATCATTTGGAGTTTGTTTAGTCAGTGACCTCAGCCCAGTGGAGGCCATGTCAAATATATATATACACACACACATATATATATATGTATATACACTGCATATACATATATATATATATATACCTTAAGTATATAAGGTATTTTTAAGTATTTGATACATTCTGATATATTTTACAGTAATAGAAAAAGGTCATTCTACTCTGTTGTCATCGCACGTGCACAATATTTTAACTACTTTTTAGACCATATCAGTACTTATTTTGTGAGTTTTTAATTATAGCAGAGCCTTACTACCATTTATAAAGTTGAAAGCATGGAGTAGTACATTCTGGATTTGAAATACCTATTTTGCCAGTTGACTTTCTAATAAGTTGAGTACTGTTTGTATGAAGCAGCTTCTTCCTAAATGAGGAAACCAAGGCTGATGATACTGTAATTTATCAAATGAATCTGACTAGCTGTATAAATTGGGGAAAGTGAAAATGTTAGTTGCTCAGTTGTGTCCAACACTTTGCAAAGTGGACTGTAACCGCCAGGCTCATCTGTCTGTGGAATTCTCCAGGCAGGAATACTGGAGTGGGGTTGCCATTCCCTTTCCAGAGGATCTTCCTCCCCCAGAGATCGAACTCGGGTCTCCTGTATTGCAGGCAGATTCTTTACTATCTGAGCCACCAGGAAAGCCCTTGAAAAACTGGAGAAATTTTCACAATTAGCCACATTAGAGAGCTATACTTTCTAACTGGATTTGATTAAAACTTGTCACAGAAATCTGTTTAAGTATGTATTATACCTAACTGACGGAGAAGGCAATGGCACCCCACTCCAGCACTCTTGCCTGGAAAATCCCATGGACGGAGGGCCTGGTGGGCTATAGTCCATGGGGTCGAGAAGAGTTGGACACAACTGAGTGACTTCACTTTCACTTTTCACTTTCATGCACTGGAGAAGGAAATGGCAACCCACTCCAGTGTTCTTGCCTGGAGAATCCCAGGGACGGGTGAGCCTCGTGGGCTGCCGTCTATGGGATCGCACAGAGTCAGACACGACTGAAGCGACTTAGCTGCAGCATACCTAATTGAGTAGTTTCATGCCCTTTTGAGCACGTTACTGTGAAAGTCGCTCAGTCGTGTCCAACTCTTTGTAACCCCATGGACCATAGAGTGTATGGAATTCTCCAGGCCAGAATACTGGAGTGGGTAGCCTTTCCCTTCTCCAGAGGATCTTCCCAACCCAGGGATCAAACCCAGGTCTCCTGCATTGCAGGCAGATTCTTTACCAGCAGAGCCACAAGGGAGGTCTTTTAATAAGCACATTAGTCCCACATTGATTTGGATTCAAATTTCTTTACAGAAATGTTATTTTCCATATTTGTTTCTGTAACTACAAGTTTGGCCTTCCTAAAGCATGACTTTTTTTATTACTCTGCTAAAAACAAACTAAAAAACCTTGCCTTCTTTCATTTCATACAGCATAGGACTCTTAGCCTTATTTTCTAGGCACTCCACCAACTCATTCCAGTCTTTCTTTCTAGTTTTAGTTTCAGAAATTTCTACTCCAGATATACTAGAATTAGCAGATACTCCAGTTTCTACCCCTGGAGAAGAGCATGGCCACCCATTTCAGTATTCTTGCTCGGAGAATCCCCATGGACAGAGGAGCCTGGTGGACTTCAGTCCATGGGGTCGCAAAGAGTTGGACACAACTGAACGACTAAGCACAGCACCAGTCTCCATATATTTCTTACAGAGACCCCTCTCATACCTTTGTTTACATTGCCCCTTCATTGAAAATTACATAAGAGTGTGCATTCACATGTGTACACACAAGAGCTTTCTGAATTTTTTGCAATTCTTCAAAACGCAGTACAAACTAGTTCCCCATCTCTTGAGATTCTTTCTGACCACCCCAGGGTTAAAAAGTACTCCTCAGTTTCCTTTTCCATTCATTGTCTGGCCTATATCTCTAACTTGGCATATGTCTTTTATTGATTTATATGTCACTTACTGGTTTTTGTCTTTTTTCTGTTTTAGAGTCCACCACTAATCATGTAATTGAGTTCTCATTGTCTGACAGCATTGTGGTGTGTACAATTAATCTTACTTAAACCTTAACAGAGTGAGAAACTTGAGGTTCGTTAGTCTCATAGCTAGTTACTGAAAGATCTGGGACTCAAAGGAAGGTCTTTCTGGCTGTAAAGATTAAAATTTTCATCCCTTCACCAAGGGATCAGACTCAACAGGGAAGTTGAAACATGCAGGTGTCTAGACCCACATTAGCCTTTCTCAAATGATTATGGTACAGACCATATTATGTCTAGATCTCCTTTCCTTCCCCGTTAGTACCTGGAACTGTCCCTTGCATTTATAGAAACTGTAAATGTTATTTGACTTATTTTAGGAATAAGCAACAAAGTTGTCTTTATTTCAGCACTTATTTCTAACTGCAAAACCAATGCTCTATAGAACTGCAAGTAATGGTTAAAAGGGCAGAAAGTGACTTATAATTTAATTAGCATGTATGATACTATCTAATGGTTATTGAACAATTACTGTACCAGTTACTTTTGTAAACATTCTGAATGTAATTAATCTATTTAATTCTCCTATCACCCCTGTGAGATAGCTATTACTGCCTTCATTTTATGGACAAGAAGACTGAGACCTAGGTTAATAACTTGGCCAGTTTCGGGTGACTGAACAGCTGAGCTGGGGCCTGAACTCTGGTAGTCTGGCTGCAAAATCCACACTTTACAGCCATTTCTCAAACATAAGTATCTGAGATGGCACTCTACTCATGACTTAACAATAGTTAGCTTCTCTCAACCACATACTTTTTTCCGAAATATTTTCATATATTTACTACAAGTCATTCAAAATTCTATTCTAGAAACGGGAGTGTCTTATTTCAAAAGATCCAAAACCAAATTACTATACCCTAAGGACTTTATAGATTCATCTCTGAACCCTAAGACCAACCCTATCAAAAAGTACAACATAGCTTTATGTATGTTGTACTACATGATGCTAGGGGGGAAAAAACCCTCTTACTTTTCATTGTAAGATATAATTTTTTCCTCAGAGCACTGAGAAAGCATGTTTCATTTCATTTATTGATCTTCGAGGAGAGAATCTACCATAAGAAATTTAAGGAGTAAATAGTACCGTATTTTATATATTGGGATTCCCTGGTGGCTCAGACAGTAAAGTGTCTGCCTATAATGAGGGAGACCCAGGTTTGATCCCTGGGTTGGGAAGATCCCCTGGAGAAGGAAATGGCAACCCACTCCAGTACTCTTGCCTAGAAAATTCCATGAATGGAGGAGCTTGGTGGGCTATAATCCATGGGGTTGCAAAGAGTCAGACACGACTGAGCGAATTCAAACTCTCTAAATACTAGAATTTGAAAAGGTTCTTTTTCATTTATACTTGAGAAAGATCTTAATTTATATTACCCTAAAATGATGGGGATGGTTGACAGGAAGATTTGTATCTTTCAATTCTACCTTCTCATCTTTTGGGGAAGAAATTTTCATCAGTTGGATTTAAGTATTTTTGCTAAAGATGATATTATTAGAGTGTTGATTAAGCAGTCTAACTTAGTATGGTGTAAGGTATATGCCTTAAACTTTAACCTGGGGCAAGGTGTTCTTGTTAAAATACCTTTCTGATTAACTGAAAACCAGAAAATCTTTTTCCAAATCATGTAACTGAAAATATTTACAAAATAAACACTTAAATTTAGCCTTAGTGAACAGAATGTACTGAAAATAATTTAGAATCTTCCAGTGCCCTAAATCATTATAAGCATTAAAACTGTATGGTGGTATAGCGTAGATTATTTAGAAGATTTAGTTGCTGAGTAAATTGCTGAGTCTAGATTAGGATATTAGGTTTCATTTAAAAGCCATTCTTTTATTTAGCAAATTATTATGAACTCAATATGAACAGTTACTATTCCAAAACTCTGGGGATTTACTGGTGAGTAAGATAGACCCTATCCCTGCCCTCCACAAAGTTTGTGATCTCATAGGGAGATTGTCAGTAACATGAGACAAGGGCTGTGGTGGAGGAAAACAGGAAGGGTGCTATAGAAGCTCTGGTAGGAACATCCAAACCAGCCCAGCGACTAGGAAAGACTTCCTGAGGGACACACAAGGATAAGCTCTGGTTTTGCTTTTTATTTCCCCAAAATGGAAGATTAAAAAGATTATTAATTAGTAGTTTTGTTTAATCAGGACTTGAATCTTGAAGTCTCTTTATTGATTATACATTACTGAGGGTGTCAACATAATTAGCTTTTTTGTAATAAGGAAAAATATTACTTTTAATAAGTACATATGCATCAAAAGTAATTTGAGCACATTTCCTTCAAGTGCCTGCCCCTCTGTGGTAGGATTATAGGAATGTCTTTCCTTGTTTATGTTTTCTGTATAACTTGATAATTTTGATGAATATTAATTGCTTAAATAACCATATAAATGTTGTAACTCTTTTAAAATTTAGTCCTGATTTTATTTTATAAAATTTAGAGTTTGGGTTTTTTTTAAGCTGAGACCCTGAGCTTATTAAGGAAAATGGTGGACCATTTTGGTGCAGATAAGTGATTTTTTAACTAGTGAAAGCTAAAAATATGGGACATACCAAGCTTACAAGTATATAATATTAGTAATAGTCTGACAATTTTTGAAATCAAGGGGGTGGAAAAAAGAAATGTGTAAATTTGATACCATAATTTAGAACTGGCTTAAAGAATTCTGACATTCAAATGGACAGATGTGAACCCAGGGCAAAAACCATTAAATGTTGAGGATTTTTGTCAGCCCCAAAAAAGTACCAGTATAAGTAAGCTAGTCCGTATTTATGAAAGGAGAAGTGTTTGTTTGGATCCCCTCTATTTAACCAAATCATTCTGTGAAGGGATGCTAGAAAAGGAACACGCATTTACTACAGACCTACTTTGTGCTTTGCATTCTTTTTCTTAACCTTATGTCAGAATGTCTAGAAAGATCACTTTCCTTATTAAAAATAAAGACCAGACTCTCTAAAGTTAGCATCACTGGAAGGATCTCCTGGTGAGAAGAGCAACTGAATACAAACTGATACAGAGAGTTATCTTATTTTAGCCCTGTAGTGACTGCAACCATGAATTTGGACTCAGGAAAGTGTTAATTAAGCAGTCTAACTTAGGCATAAACATTTCTGTTTTTTTGCCCCCAAAGCGTAGCTGGGACAACACAAGGCTACAATCTTCAATGAACATTTATATAAAGTTATAAAGAGACTACCATGAATTAATTATATAATCTGATTTATATATCCTTTTACCTATTGCAGAGACTGTCCCAGGAAAAAGAAAAGATCTTTTCTGGTTCCTTTCTTTATATGGCAACAATATTGAATGTGATTTTTAGTACCTACCTAGATAATAAAGGGCTGGATAAAATCATTCTTTCACAATTCTCATTTTCCTGTGTCACAGCAGCTAACACGAGGCATAATTTCATATCTAGTACAGACCCTTCTTATATTTATAAAAGTATGACTTTGCCTCTGACTGTGGTTATGGTGTTATATTAAGGCACATCCAAACATGCTGCCATTAACCGTAAGAGTCAGGCAACAACATAATAAGGGTGGTGGGAGAAGTTTTCCTTGCAAGTCTGTATTAGTTTCTCTAAGGCTCCAGAGGCAAAGTTACTGTCTGCCAGAGTCATAATTTTAACATACGACTCTGATCTCAAAATATGTGCAGTAACATTATTTAAGGATGTTGATTCACTTTTAGAAGGTGAACTTTAGTCAAATCCTGTTCCCATTATTTATGGATCAGCAAAGTTCTCTTGTCTTTGACATCCTCTTCTGCTTCATTTTATCATATAATCCCTCAATTTTGGGGGGAAAACTCTTTATCATTACAATGAAAGATCATATTTCAATATTTTACTTAATTTTTAGTCTTAATATGTTGGAATTTCTCACCATCCTGTACTCAGTCTCCCATGCTTGGGTGTTGCCAGAATACAGAAGACATGATACCTAAAAGTGTGTGCATGCTCTCTTCCTGGAAAGAGAATTTGCCCAAATCTCTAACTATTCTGAAGAACAGCTCATTCTTGACAGCCATTTGAAAGACTTAGACCCTGCCTCACAGCATAGTGGGGAAGAAAGGCAAGTAATCTACAGTTAAAACCGAGAGGGTGATATGTACTATGATGGAATTCAGTATCCTCAGATACATATTGGAGGCCAGAGGAGACATACCTAACCCAGCTAGGAATATTTGTTGAGTACAGTTCAAAGGGTTGCACGGAGTCGGACATGACTGAGCGGCTGGGCACACACATGTGCAGGAAAAAGCTTCCCAGGTGGCACAATGGTAAAGAATCTACCTACCAGTGTAGGAGACGCAAGAGATGCGGGTTTGATCCCTGGATAGGGAAGATCTGGAGGAGGAAACGGCAACCCGCTCCAGTATTCTTGCCAGGATAATTCCATGTACAGGGGAGCCTGGCAGGCTACAGTCCTTAGGGCCACAAAGAATCAGACACGACTGAGTGACTGAGGACACAGACAGGCACGTGCAGGAAAAGATGATGATTAAAGAAATAGTTGTTTAGCCAAGAGGAAAAATAACTGAGAAATATCTTAGAAGTAGAAGGAATAGCATGTGCAAATGCATAGCACAGAGAAATTAGAGGAGACTGAAAAGGTATGAATAAAGAAATACCATGAAAAAGAAAAAAAAAAAAAAGAAATATCATGGAAAACAGAATACACTAAGGAGTATCTGAAAATGAGACTAAAAATGGAATAGGTGCTCAGTCAACCTGAAGTCAAACCCACGTCTCTTGCATTTCCTGCATTGGCAGCTGAATTCTTGACCAATGTGCCACCTGGGAAGCCCCATAGGGTGTGTTACAAATACCTTTATAGCATGCTAAAGAGTTCAGGTGTTATCCTGAAAGGAACAAAGAGCCACTGAAGGATTCATTTTAAGCAGGAAAATAGCAACAACAAAAGCAAATAAGTAATAAGGATAAGACCTAGGCACTCAGTGTGGAGGGTAAGAAGAAACTAGAATGATTTACAGGTTTCATAGTCAGTTGAGCATAAAGATAAATGACAGTGTCTTTCACTGTGCTGCAACATATACAAGGAAGAGAAAAAAAATTGGTTTGGGTAGAAGGATAGGGATGATTAATTTATTATTGAGCATGTTAGGTTCAAAATGCTTTTTGGTTTTATAGCTCTTTCTCATAAGAAAGGTTTGTAATGTGTCTTAGGGCTCTCCAGGAAGTCCCAGTTTGATAACTGTTGGTAAGGGTGTGTTGATAAGAATGTAAATACAAACTCTGAGATTTGATAACTTGAAAAACAAATTCTCTTTGATATAGCTATTTCACGTCTAGTAATTTATCCTGTTGACATACTGAAACATCTATTAATTATGTTTGTGCAGAGATGTTCATTACACCATTGTTTGTAATAGCAAAATATTGAAAATAAGTTGAGTATCAGTAGGGAAATAGTTAAATTATGGGACATTGTTATGGTGGAGTACTATGCAGCCATTAAGAGACTGGAGCAGCCTGTGCATATGCCCACATGGAAAGCTTTCCGAGCAAACTATATTATTAAGGTGCAGAACAATGTGTGTAGTGTACTGTCACTTGTGTTTTTAAAAGAGTAGACACATAATTGCTTTTGTATGCATTAAATACCTCTATTAAGATTTATACACTCGAAACTAACACAGCATGGTTAATCAACTATACAGCAATAAACGCAAAACTAACACAACAGTGTAAATCAGTTATACTCCAACAAACACTAAAACAACAACAACAACTCACCAGCCTTTTTTACGTTCTCATAAAAAGCACCATTAGTTGAGGAAACAACATAAAAACAGGTGCCTGAAAGCTTGGGAAAGACATGGTTTCATGTTAGCCTGATTATGTCAAACAGTGATAGAAGGAAACACCTCCAGCTCTCATCTCCTTCCGGCCTACCAGTTCTCCTGGGAAGTGACAGTCCTTGAGGAGAACATGAGAAATGAGAAGGAAGGGTGATGCTTTACGTGTAGAGACCAAGTTCCTTTTCAGAAGAACTGAACGTTGGAATGTGGCACATCTCCAGGGGTAGGTTCTGTTCCTGTTACAGGAGATGAAATCTCTAATTCCAGGTGGGTACGCATAATTCAAAGAGAAGGTATTTTGAAACCTGATACATGGTTATTCTTAATAAGCTATGTTTTCCAATCTATCTGTAACTATAAGAAATTAATATTTTGATGCCAATAAAACTGAAAACAGTAACTGCTCAAAGAGGAAGGTGACGGTGGGAAGAAGACTGAGGGAGCAGCAAACTCTGAGGCCACGGTGTAGTGCTTCAGATCTAAATCTGAGTGTTGTTTGTTAGGCATGCGTTATATAAAATACTTAGTGGTGGTGTAGTCTTCAAAAGATTGGTCTAAAGAGCCTGGCTACGGAGGCCATTTTCCAGATAACTCATGTGGCTGTCGGAGCCTTAACATATGTTTTAAAGGTCCAGACCTTAAACCACAGAAGCTGTGAGGAAACTTAAAGATAAATATAGAGTCTATATGTGGGAAATCTATAATTAAAATAAAAAAGTTAAACTGTTGTAAAAAGGACTAACACAAGCCTCTTCATCGGCAGCAGTCCTGATTTAATGCAGTCTGTACATGTTGGATGACGGGTCTGCCCTGCCATGCAGGCACTATTTTTTTTTTACCTCTGTGGCCTTAATGTTTGATCCTGACAGGATTTGCGTCACTGATCCATATCACTGCCTGTGTGATGTCAGCATGTGGGTGTGCAGTTAGTGAGACCTAGTTAACCTCATGTGCTGTAGTAAATCCCAAGCGCTGTTTCCTACTAGGATAACAAAGAATGATTCAGGGTTGTTCACATTGGACTGGTGCTAAAAATAGTGATGTTCACAACCTGCTGCATCCACGCACATTAATATCAGAGCCTTAGTAGCTTTCTAAACAAGAGCCCTAAAAATAACTCTTGTTTAGAAGCAGGTGCTTGCTTGGTAAACATATCTACTGTTTTCTATCTATATACAGCTTGATTTAGTGCTAAAGATAGATTCTAACTATAGTATGATAGTCATTCTTCATCCTTTTCCTACTTGATATGCTTGTCACTGATACATCTGAATGCTTAGCAAGTCTGATTATAGAAATTTTTAGTTACCTGTACACAGATAAATGAAATTACCCGTAATTCTGAATCATCCTTAGACCCCTGATTTTAATAGTCTACTTCATCCAGCCTTAAAAAGGAATAATAAATTTTCAAGGAAAAGAAAGGCCCCTAAAGCAGTGAATAATAATTACCTTGATCTTTTTTCTTTAATCTCCTACTTCATTCTTTTCCCAAATTACAGTTGTCACACACTTCTAATGCCCAGGATTAGTGTTAGAGTCCATACTTTCAAGGACCTTTCAGTTACACTAAGAAAAATATATGATTAAAAAAACACATACAATCAAATTACAGTCGACTAACTCAGTTCAGTTCCAAGACTGTATAGGCTTGTGTTGATTGCCAGCCTCATGTGAATAAAAATTATCAGGTGTTTTGTAACCTTAACAAATAAGCATCGCTTATTAATAGGGTGACCTTATGTCCCATTTTGTCTAGGACAATCCCAGTTTATTCCTCTCATCTTGATGTCTAACTGGTTTAACATTTGTTCCAGACTTTTCATTTTTTAACAGAGTATAATTAATAGTTGCATTAAAATAAGCTCTGATGTATATGATCGGCCATCATTTTGTGTTGCCAGTTTCTGCCATGATCTCCTCTAAGCAGCTTGTCTATCTCTTGTTTTTACTTTAACCTGTGATTATACTTAAAGGCAACTAGAATAAACCATTTTTCTTTTCGTGACCCCTGTCAGAAGCAGGTGAAGCATGGCAGTTAAGGTACCTAGTAGTAGAGCAGAGTGGTCTTTGATAAGGAGGGCTAAGGACAGAACTCCTTCCAGTCTCCTGCCGGTGGCCACAGCAGTATGTGTTGCTCATGCCCCTGATGGCCACTTGGTGTCACCAGGCCTCCAGTAACCCTCTGCAAACATTGAGGCAGTGTTGAGAAAATAAAAACCATGAGCCTTTTGTTTGTTAAAATTGTCATATAATCAGGTACAAAAGGGAAAATGAAAAATGTATTCACCACTGCACCTGTAGTTGAGGATAGTGAGGGGATAGAGCCAAATCTTGTTAGGAGGGTACTGAAGACAGACCTCATGCTTCCCAGGTGGCGCTGGTGGTAAACCAGACAGGAAAAGAAGTACGTCAAGGCTGCATATTGTCACCCTGCTTATTTAACTTACATGCAGAGTACATCATGAGAAACGCTGGGCTGGAGGAAGCACAAGCTAGAATCAAGATTGCTGGGAGAAATATCAGTAACCTCAGATATGCAGATAACACCACCCTTACAGCAGAAAGTGAAGAAGAACTAAAGAGCCTCTTGATGAAAGTGAAAGAGGAGAATGAAAAAGTTGACTTAAAGCTCAACATTCAGAAAAGTAAGATCATGGAATCCGGTCACATCACTTCATGGCAGATAGATGGGGAAACAGTGGCTGACTTTATTTTGGGGGGCTCCAAAATCACTGCAGATTTTGATTGCAGCCGTGAAATTAAAAGACGCTTACTCCTTGTAAGAAAAGTTATGATCAGCCTAGACAGCATATTAAAAAGCAGAGACATTACTTTGTCAACAAAGGTCTATCTAGTCAAGGCTGTGGTTTTTCCAATAGTCATGTATGGATGTGAGAATTGGACTATAAAGAAAGCTGAGCGCTGAAGAATTGATGCTTTTGAACTGTGGTGTTGGAGAAGACTCTTGAGAGTCCCTTGGACTGCAAGGAGATCCAACCAGTCCATCCTAAAGGAGACGAGTCCTGGGTGTTCATTGGCAGGACTGATGTTGAAGCTGAAACTCCAATACTTTGGCCACCTGATGCAAAAAACTGACTCATTTGAAAAGACCCTGATGCTGGGAAAGATTGAGGGCAGGAGGAGAAGGGGACGACAGAGGATGAGATGGCTGGATGGCATCACCGACTCAATGGACATGAGTTTGGGTGGACTCTGGGAGTTGGTGATGGACAGGGAGGCCTGGTGTGCTGCGGTTCATGGGGTCGCAAAGAGTCGGACACGACTCAGCGACTGAACTGAACTGAACTGAAGCAGACCCCAGTAGAGGAGGAAGTGGAGATCAGATCAAGACTAGAAGGGGGGAGATAGCTTTAATACAGTGTGAAAGGACAATGATTCTTCTGAAAATAGAAGAGGTGAGAAGAGTTTGTAAACAACATTGAAAGAGTTCAATTTTATGCTGAGGTATGTAGTTGAGGTTGAATTGGGGGACATCCTTAAAGAGTGGTGGGGATCTCTGATAATCCCTGTAGAAAACAGCATATAAGTTTATTAGCCAGGAATAAATTCATGAAAGGATTCCTGAGCAGTGCTGATGGCTGAGTTAAGGTTGGATATAATTAAATTCATAAACATGCCAGCCCACATAACATTTGATTTCTACAGTTCAGGTCTATGAGAAAATAATTAAATCTGGTTTATTAAAATTGGTGAAGGCAAGGTAAAAGGAAGACATGGATGGGAAAAAAGATCAGGCCATGAAGACACAGGTGGATCAGGAGAAACAGGAGATCACTATGAGGAAGACCTGATGTCGTAGAAGAAAGACAACTTGTGAGGTGATAGATACAGTGACCAGAGACTGAAACATGAAAGTTTTAACATTTCAAAGATGAGATCCTGTAGTGGAACTCTAAGTGATAAATTCTAAGATATATCATTGAACATGCATTACTCAAAACAGAAGAGTTCAAGAAAGGTATAAGTTAGGTTTTCTTGGACACGGAAGTCGTCTTGCTCATGGGCAAGAGCTGGGAAAAACACTGTGAACATGGTGCGGAAGTTCTCAATAAATGACAGCAGTGAGAAGGGGCAGAGGGTGGTGTGTTACCCTGTATTACTATGGCATGATCTCAAGGGAAAAGAAACTGAAGCATGAAACAGTAACAGCAGTGGCGCTGGGAAGCAGCCCTCCGGGTGTCTGGAGCCTGCCTCAGGAGAGAATGAGAAGCCACTGCTCCCACCAGCTACTGGAAAAGCTGTCCTGGAGGCGAGCTGGGTTTCATTTAAAGAAAGCCCATGAGCAGGTGTTCTGTGAAAAGGTTGAGGATCTAGGGGAATTTATAACAAGGAAGATGTTCCAGTGAGCACAATGGGAAGAAATGAGAAGATCATCCGTTAAAGAAAGAGTCAAGAAACGGAAACACAGCTGTGTGAGAACATGAGCCAAAATGAGGAAGTGGGCTGCCGGGACTTGCTTTTTGTTTAGGGGCTAAAGATCAGAGGCATGGTTGGATTTACTGGGAGCCTGAATCCAACATTTATGAGAAGATTCTGTTGAGACCAGAAGACTTTTAGGTATTAAGCTATGCTCTTCAGGGCAGCTTTGCCTTTTAGTGAGACTTAGAAGGTAATAATTATCCTTCCCCACTAGTGAGAATGATACTTCAGTGTCTTATCTCCTCTGAAATGTCTGGCATCTATTTATTGAAACCTCCAGGCTATCCCTTGCCAGTTCTTTTCCAGCTTTTTGGAAGACTGAGTCTTTGAACATGGTTTATATATGTTTAAAATATTGCCTTATTGTTAAAATGATCGTGGCTTTGCCTCATTGTGTGCTCTTGGCAAGTTACTTAATTGCATTCTGCTTCAATTCCCTTACCTATAAGTGATGCCTATTTCAATTATTGTGAGGATTGAGTTAACACATGTAGAACATTGAATAGTACCCTGTCCATTATTACTTTCTCAAACGTGTGTGTGTGTGTTCAGTCACGTCTGACTGCGACCCTGTGGACTGTAGCCCGCCAGGCTCCTCTGTCTATGGAATTTTCCAGGCAAGAATACTGGAGCAGGTTGCCATTTCCTACTTCAGGGTGTCTTCCTGACCCAGGGATTGAACCCATGTCTCATTTGTCTCCTGCATTAGCAGGCAGATTCTTTATCACTGAGCCACCTGGGAAGCCCCATAGTGACCATTCTTATAATAATAACTATCATTTATTAAGTGGTGCCAGCCAGTGTACTTGGTACTTTAAATTTATCTAGTTTGATTCTCACAACAATGCTATGAAGTTGATTGTTTTAACCATTTTATAGAAGGAAACTGAGTCTCAGAGAAGAGCAGTAAATTGCCTTGCTAATAAACATTGATGCTGTTACTAAAACTTACATCTTTTGATGCCAAAATCCACTTTCTTTCCACTGTTCAATTTATTACAAATCACATTCATTATCATTACCTGTATATTTGTATTAGCTATAAATAAATTTCCTTAACTACACAGCACCATAAAGTAATGAAAAGCCCTCCAAAGTTCTTACAGTCTTATTCCCCTCTCTTATAACTGAACATTTAGTCTTCTTCCTGGTCTCTACACATGCTTGAGTAAAGTAAGCCCCAATCATGACCTGTCTTTTCAGATTTCATGAGCATGAGTGAGAATACCATCTACCAAGTATCTGTATTAGTGTCCAGGTTAAACCTTTAGAAACAACAAGAAAAAATCAGAAGAAAAGAAAGTAAAACCAGTAATAAAAAAAAAAAAAAAGGTAGTGTTTATTAACTTGAGATGTTAAATGCCAGTCTGAAATAGAAATCCCATGCTTAAGGAACAAGTTGATCAAGCCTGTATTCTGTATATAATTCTTTTGTGTACTGTGGGCTTTCCTTAAGGGTTGCCCACAATACACACAAGAATTTTAAGGGATGAGTATGGAGAGTGCATCAAGTTACACAAGGACATTTAGGAGTGAATCTTCTAAATAAGTGTTATATGTGTCCTAAAATTTATAAATGAAAAGCAGCCGGCTGGGGTAATAAAATTTGAATTAGTAGATAGTGTGTAGGGCTTTCCAGGTGGCTCTAATGGTAAAGAACCCATCTGCCAATGCAGGTAGACTAATGAGACGCTAGTTCGATCCCTGGGTTGGGAGGATCCCCGGGAGAAGGGCGTGGCAACCCACTCCAGTATTCTTGCCGGTAGAATCCCATGGACAGAGGAGCAGAACAGGCTGCAATCCATAGGGTCGCAGAGTCGGACATGGCAGAAGCGACTTAGCACACAGGCCTATTAGTTATAAGAGGAAACTGAGAACAAAGGGAATTATTTTACATCAGATATCTATGTTTCCATGAATATCTTGATGAGCTTTTGAGTTGGTTCATAAAGCAGTCTGAAAAATTTCAAATTCGGGGCAGAATCAGTAGAAATCTTTTAATCATTTACTGTATGCCAAACACTGCCAGAGGGAACGCTTGCTTCCCCCCCCCCTTCCTTTTCCGCGGGTCACTGCAGGTCACGTGGTCAGTGTCACGTGACTCGGTCAAAGGATCTTTTCCTCGTAGCTTTGCAAAAAAAAAAAAAAAAAGCAGCAGCCGCGGTTCTCCAATTAAAGCTGTTAACGTGTACTACGCTGTTTCCTTGTTGGATTTTCTTGTTCTCTGCTGCTACTGTAAAAACAAAATGAGTGGTAAGATTTACTGGTTTTGAACCTTCTGCTTTTATTTAAAAACGTAGCAAGTATTGTATTACTCTGAAGTCATGCCGTGTGTTTTTTCAATAGATGCCAGATCTGTCTCTGTAAAAATTTTACATTGTGGCCATGTAGTTATAAAAAGATTAGACTCTGTTTAGAGCTGGGTTGATTTTATATTCCACAGAATATTCCTTTCCAGAGCCTTTACTAGGATTTTCTTTTTACAACTAAAATCTGCAAATTGGCATCAGATTATTTGGAAGCCATTGTGAAAGCTTGCTTGTGAGAGAATGTGTGGCACGTCAGCAGCCCGTTGCATGTTAAGAATTTGAACCCAGACAGATCTGTCGTTTTGTTTTGTTTTTTAATCAAATGTCTGCTAATGTCTGCTAATAAAGAAAAAATTTTAAAAGAGTTGACATTTTACTAGATGAAATACCGTCTTTACTAAATCATTGATGGCAATTTTTAAGGAATTGAGGCTTCTCAAATTTCTTAAGGCAATTGGTAAATAGAGTTGTTTACTCTTATGCAAGATTTTAGAAAAGGAAATATGCCCTTAAAAATCAATAGGTATATGATTTGTGGTAGATTTTGCTCAAATCGTATATATTATTAAGGAGTTCCTTGATGGATCTACAGTGGTTCAGATACAGCTACTCTCCTGCCAGATGTGTGTTTAATGGTACAGTCTGTAACAGACTTAGCTTCTCTGGGACAGGAGCTCTGTCACTGCCCTTAATCAAGAGTTTGTAGTTAATCTTTTCATACCTCCTAAATTAAAAAGTATTGTTGGAACTAAGGAGGTGATGGAACTGCATCATCAAGTAGGTTTTGAAGTTTTGCTGCTATAGACAGGAATAGCAACAGAAATGGTGCTGTAAATATTGTAGTTCTAAGCAACAAAATAAATACCTGCATTTATTTTGTTCATACAATGGGAGTTTTATAGGTTGTGTTGCATGTTACTTCACACCAGTATTTTAGATATTAAATAATGCTATACATGAAGTGTGTGTGTTTTTTGTTGTGTTTTGTTTTATTTTTTTAAGAAAAAAATATAACCTTGTACCATTTTCCCTCAGGGTTAGAAAATTCACTTGCTAAAGTGAAAAGATTACTTCATAGGGATATGAGTTAATGATTATTCCTGGACTGCAACTAGTTATGGGTTTACTGCTGGTTTATTTGAGATTAGGTTTGTTTTGAGCTCTCTTCAGTAATCACACTTAGATATAATTAAAGAATAAAGTAGAATTTTGTACTACTAAATTATAAACACTTAGCAGCTTTCAAAGTATATTATGGTTTGAATTGCAACTACTTAGTGTTTATATATTCATATCTTTCGTGAAAGAAGAGCAACCCAAAGCAGTTATGTAGTTTTATAAGTTTAAATGTAATTGGTAATAATTTATTTTTTACTCTGATGGCTAAAAAACAAAAGCTTGTTCTGATGACTTGAAATAGGGATTAAACTTGACCACATATGCAAGGAACCAGTCTCTGGCACATACAGTAGAAACACAATAAAGTAATTTCCTTTATTAAGATTATAGATAATAGTTTTCAGTGAATTCTGTTTCTGGTTCTCAGCTAAATTTCACACATTGTGAATAATCTCTAAGCCAGACCTCAGGATTCAGAAAGCTAGCTTGCTATAGTTTGTATAAATTAGCTAACAGAAGTAAACTAGCATAACTTTAAAACTGCTGTCATTTCTTGAGTCCAGCATATAGAAGTTGAAAGGTGAGTTTTGGATGAAGCCTCTCTTGCCTAGAGGTGTAAAGCACTTCCCAAGTATTGTTTAGTAAATTTACAGGTAATGTTGACTTAGATGTAGAAAAATTTTGTTTTTGTTTTCCAAGGATATGAAAATAAAGAAGGCCTTACTTGTTCTTAGAAGCATCAGAGCATATTTCTTAAAGCTCATTACATCAGTTGCTAAAAAATACATAATACTTCAGTGTTTACTAAATACATAGTAGAAATATATCCTTAGATATGAAACAACTTTTTAAAAAGTTGTTGGGAAAGGATATTACTATAAAAATGAAAGGAAATGTAGAATAAGACAAGCTGAGTTTTCTTTTTTTTAAAAGGACTTTTCAGTGTAAGAAACAAAAAAGGTGTCTTTGGGTAAATACTCGTATATTCCATTTTTGTAACGTTCTCAAGCCCCTAAAGGCATGACTTAACGCATTACAGGGTTAAAAGAGATTTTTAACCCTAAGAAAACAAGTTCCAAATTTCTAACTATTTCCTCTTACTGCTGCTTCCTCTTGACTTTTTCTTGATTTTTCGTATTGTTTTTTCAAATTTTGCCTTTTGTATTTTTCATTGATTTTATATGCAAAGTTTGGTTTGATTTTCCAGTGGGTCATTGTTTCTTAATTTGCACAATTTGCACAGGAATTACCTGGGACATTTGTAAGTACACTGATTCAAGATCCACACTGCAAGCATACTAAACAAGAATCTCTAGCTCCCTGACCAGGGATTGAACCCGCAGCCCCTGCAATGGAAGTGCAGAGTCCTAACCACTAGACTGCCAGAGAAGGTGTGCTTTAAAAATCTCCCCAGGTGACTGTTATGATCACCAGGCAGGTTTGAAAAACACAACTGTAGGTAAAGAGCAGTCAGTGCCCTTTACAAGATAAACATTTCTATTTTAGCAGGCGAATCATCTGAATTTCCTTTCATGGTTATACACTATTAGTTTAAGGGTTTAGTTTAAAATGAAGAATTCAAAATGTAATTCAAATTGCTTTCCATTTTTGCTTGTTAAGTAACCCAGGATTAATACATGATTTCTGTGATCTGTTCAGGTCCTGCTCAGGTTCCAATGATGTCCCCAAATGGTTCTGTGCCTCCGATTTACGTGCCTCCTGGCTATGCCCCACAGGTATGTTTTGTGTTACTTTTGTCTATATGTGTGTGTGTGAGTGATTGTAACGTTACTATTTAATGCAAACAAAATTTAGGTGCCAAAGCTTATTACCCAGTATAGTATATCTTTGGTAAATCTATTTCAAATATTTTAGCACATTCAGTGCTATTTGGAAAGGAGGAAAAATTAAGTTAATAGCACTCATCATTTGGCCTTGTCTTTGGGTGTTGAATTATAATAAAGAATTAATTTTAGAGTTTTTTCTCCTTGGATATATGAATAATATAATTAATATCATAAGGTTTAAAGGCACCCATGCTAACATTTTAAAATTAACCATTTACTTAAAAGTAATCCAAGCCAGTGCGTCCAACTTCTTTTTTACACTTGTTCACAGGTGCCCATGATCATTGCATGGCACATTCTGGTCTGTACAAGAGAATTTAGACCTGTAGACCTACAACCCTAAGGGCTAAGGGGATCAGTATTACCACACACCTGTAGCTCTTTCTTACATACAAGTTGAAAAGCTCTGACTTAGCTTACTTATTTGCACAGGCAAACTTAGTAAAACTGTAAAGTCTATAGATGTCAATATCTGCTACTGAGATCCTACGTAGTCAGCACTCATTGCTTCAAAAGCTTTTTGGAAATAGCCAGTTTCTTATCCTAGCACTGAATTTATACTTGAAAATTTTTTTAAGATGTATTTATTTATTTAAATTATGGCTGTGCTGGGTCCTCGTTGCTGCACGCAGGCTTTCTCGAGTTGCGGTGAGTGGGGCTGCTGCTCGCTGCCATGTGCGGGCTTCTCCTTGCAGTGGCTTCTCCTGGTGCCGCTCCCGGGCTCCAGGGGCACAGGCTTCAGTAGTTGCAGCACACAGGCTGCATGCGCTGTCCCGCAGCATGTGGGATCTTCCCAGACCAGGGATTGAACCCATGTTCCCTGCATTATAATAAGGCAGAATCTTAGTAGAATATATTAATATATTAAATATAATTAATGTATATATGATTATATTAAATATATAATAATTATATTAAGATATATCTTAATATAATAAGACAGATTCTTAACCACTGAGCCACCAGCGAAGCCCCTATACTTGGACTTTTCTTCAGAAAATTCCTCTCTTATATCCTCCCTGATTATGCCAAAATACTGGTGGGCTATTGTGGTAGTTTCACTGGCCACTATGTGACGCCTACCCCACTATATGAATGACAGCAAAAGAGGACCATGATGCTGGGGAGAATGAAAATAGTATGAGAATTAGAGTCAAAAAGCTGGATCCATATCATGTTTAAAACCCTTGCTGGCTGCATGGCCTTGGACAGATTAACTTCCTTGAGCCTCAGTGTCCTCACTGTAAGATAAGATGATAACATATATGAGATAACATAGTTGAAAGTGAAGAAAGAAATGGCAGCTCACTCCAGTATTCTTGCCTGGAAAATCCCATGGACAGAGGAGCCTGGCGGTCTACAGTCCATGGGTTCGCAGAGTCAGGCACAACTGAGTAACTGATACTTTCACTTTCTTTCATATTTGAAAGTACTTTGTAAGCTTTCCAGAAGAATAATCCGCTCATTATTTCTGCTTTTGTTTAGCACACTGACTCCTTAGCCTGCCTGCCTTTTTTATCCTACTAAATCTACTCTCTGGTATACACTACACCAAAGCCTTCTTCCAGCATAATCCTCTTTGACCTCTAAACATTTGTTGAAAACATAGTCATGTATAGATGGGAGAGTTGGACCAAAAAGAAGACTGAGCACTCAAGAATTGATGCTTTTGAACTGTGTTGTTGAAGAAGACTCTTGAAAGTCCCTTGGACTGCAAGGAGATCCAACCAGTCAATCCTAAAGGAAATCAATCCTGAATATTCATTGGAAGGACTGATGCTGAAGCTCCAATACTTTGGCCACCTGATGTGAAGAACTGACTCATTAGAAAAGACCCTGATGCTGAGAAAGATTGAAGGCAGGAGGAGAAGGGGACGACAGAGGATGAGATGGTTGGATGGCATCACTAACTCAATGGACACGAGTTTGAGCAAGCTCTGGGAGATGGTGAAGGATAGGGAGGCCTGGTGTGCTGCAGTCCATGGGGTTGCAAAGAGTCCAACACGACTGAGTGAGTGAACAGCAACAGTCCTCTTTGACCTCTGAACATTTGACTCTTCCCTGGTGGCTCAGTGGTAAAAGAGTACGCCTGCCAATGCAAGAGCCTTGGGTTTGATCCCTGGGTCAGGAAGATCCCCTGGAGAAGGAAATGGCAACCCACTCCAATATTCTTGCCTGGGAAATCCCATGGACAGAGGAGCCTGGCGGGCTACAGTCTGTAGGGTCACAAGGAATTGTACACTACTTAGCAACTAAACAACATTCATATGATTTACCCCGGATTACCCCAGATTTTCTTGAAGTAATGCTATCCTGATTCTTCCTACTTCTCTGTTTACTCCTTTTCAGACCTTTCTCCATCTCCCTAAAGAGGATTACATAGTTTTTTCTCTCTAGCATAGCTCAGTTTAACAAACATGTTGAATGGCATCATGTGCCAAGCTCTGTATTGGGTGCTAGTGACATAAAGATGATTAAGACATTATTCAAAGGCAGTTGTAGGAATTCTGCTGTTCTCTCAGCTAACAGTACCTTTCATTTTTATGGCAAATTTCTACTCTTCTCAATTCACTCAGTTATGACCTTCTAGAATTAACTTTCCTTGAACCTTTTCACATGCCTTTCTGTTTGGGTTCTCATAGCACATTATGTATATCCCTCTTTTAACAAATTTTTCACATTGTTTAGTTAATAAATTCTCTTTCCTGAGAAGAGAAGATTATGAATTCATACAGTTCCTGTATTTAACAGTAGTCAACAGATATGCATTGAGTGCTCTTACATGTTAGGGACTCTCAGTGCTTGAATAAAAAGAGGCAAGGACCTCTGTACTTCTGTAGTTTACATTCTGTGGGAAAAAGGAAACAATAAGCATAATAAATGGGTAAATTGTATAATGTATTAGGTGGTGAGTAAAATGGGGGGAAAAGAAAGAAAACGGAGCTAGTTACATTTTAAGATAGGGTTGTCAGACTAGGCATCATTGGAAAGATGCCTTTGAACTAAGTCCTGAAGGACATTTGGGAGTTAGCCATGCATTTATTCAGGGAAAGAGGATTCTGGGAACAGAAACAGCTGGTGCAAAAGGCCTAAGATGAGAGCATGCTTGGGAACAAGGGGGCCGTTGCGGCTGGACTGAGTCCTTAAGGCACAATTATAGTAAACATGAGGTCAGAGAGATAGTAAGACTAGATCATACAGAATTCTCATTCATCTTTATTTCCTCAGTGCTGAGTACAGTGCCTGTCATGTATTAAGGGCTCAATAAATACTAGTAAATCAATCAAATGGTCATCCAAGTTAAGATTCTGTATCTTTTTTAAAATTTATTTTGCCATGCCACACAACATGTGGAATCTTGGTTCTCCAACCAGGGATTAAACCTACACCCCCTGCATTGGAAGCACAGTGTTAACCCCTGGACCACCAGGGAAGTCTGAAGTGCTGTATTTTTAGGGCAAGAGCCACTAAAATAATCTTCCTATATAACTTCTTGAATTTGTTCACTTCTGTGCTCATTAGTTGGCTTGTCCACTCAGTGCGGTCTAGATTTCTTGACACATAAGGCCTTAACATGGTTCTGTTCTGGTTTGTCTCTGTACCCTTCTTTTGATAAATGTAATCACCTATCTATTTTTTCAGCCAAACATGACTACTCATATGCTCACTTGATGTTCTTCTTTCTCCATGATTTTCTTAATGCTGTTATCTGGGAAATGTTATTCATTCCCTCATTTCTGCCTTTTGAAATTCTACCCATCTTTGAGAACCTAGATCAAGTTATTTGTACCATTCTTTAGTTACATATACGTACCTGATACTATAATTGTGTGTCTATATATTCTCCTTAAATGGGATTTTAATTTCCTTGAGTGTATGGAGGTACCTTTTATTATTTTTGTTCTGTAGTAACTCAAATACAGTATGTATTTCATAAATATTTGTCAAATAAGTGAATGAACTTTAACAGTAATCATTGTCTCTAGGAAATGTACCATTTTTAAGCACACAGTGGTAATCCAAAGACAAAAATCTATTCTCATCATTATTGAAATAATTTAAGTACCTAGTGTGTAAGAATGAATTCTAACATTTTGACATCACCTTTGAAGCACAACCCCTATTGCCTGACATACACAATTTCTCATGTTAGAAAATACTTACCAAGAGCCAAGTTCTCGGCACAGCTAAGAGCTTGGTAATTGTCCAAAATTTGATGCATAAGCAAACATAATTATATTAGCAAAAATAAAGCTGGGAGTTGAACCAAACATTAAGACATATGGATGGCTGTTATAAGGTGCATGTTGTATTCGGCTCAGTGGGAACTAAGGAGCACACACACTAAATCCAGGAATAGCTGTCATCTGCAGTCTCTTTCTAGACTTCTGTACACTGTTCTCCCCTTGGGGCAGCAGTTTAATCAACTCCATCCCTGCCTTCTGTGTATCTGTTGCTGAAGGCCAGTGGTCGAAGGAGGGTCAAGTAATGTTTTTGCTATCAGATCAGATCAGTTGCTCAGTCGTGTCCGACTCTTTGCGACCCCATGAATCGCAGCACGCCAGGCCTCCCTGTCCATCACCAACTCCCGGAGTTCACTCAGACTCACGTCCATCGAGTCAGTGATGCCATCCAGCCATCTCATCCTCTGTCGTCCCCTTCTCCTCCTGCCCCCAATCTCTCCCAGCAATGTTTTTTGCTATACCATCATGTAATTCAGTACATACACTAACAGGATTCAGCAAATGTAAATATCCTAAAACATTTGGTCAGACAAGCAAGGACTGCAAAAACTAAAATCCAGTATGGCAGAAACTAACACAATGTTGTAAGGCAGTTATCCTCCAATTAAAAATAAATAATTTTAAAAAATTGAAATCCAATGTTGGGACTCTCTAGCTCTACCACTGAGGAAGTAATCATGCTACAAACCAAAGAGCATATTGAGGCCGAAAAATTAAAGATTCAAAAGATAATAATCTTAGATGAAGATCAAGATTTAACAAAGTACTTAAGTAGAAATGAAGAAATCATGATTTACCCAGGATAAATCAACCTTCAAATTTTTTGTTTGTATGAATGCCATCAAGTTTAGAAGCACTTATCAATAATTCACATATATTTTAACTTGATTTTTGAGAATAACAGACAGGGTATTATATGTTAGGTAATTTGGGGATTCATTGGTTTTGTTTTTCTCATTTGCAATTTGCAAAGCCCAAAGTTGCTGTTAAAATTGCCAATTTTGTTATACTTTCTTTGCTTCTTTTATCTAAGAGTTCTATAATATTGTTAATTTATATTTGTACCTTATTTCTCTGATACTTCAGCATTCTATGTAGCTGTAATGAAAATAGTCAGTCTTAATTTTTTAGTTGCATATCTTTTGTTATTGGATCAGAAAAATGGATCATCATTTTTAAAAAATTTTTATTAACCATCAGGTACTTGCAATATGATGGGGAAGCCTAAAGTTAATTAAAATTTTATGCATAAAGTAGTCCTGGGTGTTCATTGGAAGGACTGATGTTGAAGCTGAAACTCCAATACTTTGGCCACCTGATGTGAAGAGCTGACTCATTGGAAAAGACCCTGATGCTGGGAAAGATTGAGAGCAGGAGGAGAAGGGGACGACAGAGGATGAGATAGTTGGATGGCATCACTGACTCGATCGACATGGGTTTGGGTGGACTCCAGGAGTTGGTGATGGACAGGGAGGCCTGGTGTGCTGCAGTTCATGGGGTCACAAAGAATCAGACATGACAGCGACTGAACTGAACTGAAAATGTAATTGTTCACCAGAAGCTTAAATGTCAAGGAATATTAATTTTGCAAGCAAGCCAATGGGAAATGTATTTAGTGATAAAGAACAAATAGAGTTGTACATTTTCTGATCATTATTATATGGAAAACTTGGAAAACATGTAAAAGGGTAGGGGAAAAATTCCATTGAGTGTTATAACCCAGAGACACTCTCTGTAAACATTTAGTATGTTTCCCCTTAGCCTTTTCTCTAATTACAGACATAATTTTAGACATAACCTTAAGGAACTTGATTATTACAGTTTAACAAATAAGAAAGGGAAATTTATGAGTGATTTGACATACTGCATAGAGACAGAAATATGTGCCAGCTGAACTCAGACACCAAAGGGAGAAACAGTACAGTAAACAAAAACAGTGAAAACAAATGATGACACAGAAAGCATATGGTGACAGGTGTAGAAGGAACTTAGTTTCCTGGCAAATAATAACAACTTGTAGTCCCTAAGGGCATTGCAGCTCAGAATAACACTTGATATTTTAGTGATGAAGTTAATGAATTATCAAGAAAATAATGTAGACTTAACCTGAATGGGACTCCTGAAAGGTAATACCAAAAGTTCCTTCCTTCTGCCTTTCTGTAATGGCTCCTTGTTTTTTATGGAATGTGGGTTGTTATGGTGATGAGAGGGTACCTAACAGGGAGGGGATTGTAGATCTCATAATATGGGGAAAGGGCCTGTGTCAGTGTCATGAAAAGTTTCAGATTACTCCTTTGAGCTGGACTTGGTATTTCACTGAGCCTTTATGTCAGCACACAGCAATGAGGTTAGTAAATCTTTCAAAGATTGTACAAACAAGTCTCATCTCAGTCTTTGTCTCTCCTGGAAAGAACAACTAAAACAGATGGACAGCAGTGTAAGAGACTGAAAGGGGATTTAGAGGTTTAGATGAGGATGAAAAGACACAGTAAGAGCTGGACAGAAAGGTTGTAGTCGCTTACGTTGCTGTGTGCTTGGTTAGATGTTGGATGAATCTGTTAGATGAATGGCCAGAAATATCTGTAATACTGTTCAATAGCTTAAATTTGGAGTTGTTCAGAATGATGCGATAGAAGTAGGTTGCTAGAAGTAGCAGGGAAGCAAAGGTTGTAGGAATTGAAGAAGTCACAAAACCCTAGTAGTTAGCTATTGTTAAGGCGGGTGGAAGATTTGAGTAGAACCAATAGCATTTATTTCCGGTCATATTAGTCATCAAACATTTTTTGAGCATCTGTCATACACTACATGTACCGTACCAGTTATTGGGGAGAAAACAGGATACAGAACAGATCTGTCATGGAATGTCCATTCTGGAGCACAATATAAAATATCAGATAGCAAACACAACCTCCTTTCTCTGCAGCCCCTCTCAATTACGTCTGTGTTCAGTGAAGGAAACAAAACAGGGCTTTTGTCTAAAATTAGATATTGCATGGTGTATGTGGTTAGGTGGTCAAACTGTGTTGATATTTCCATTTATCTCATCGTCTTTAATTTTTTTAACATAGACTATGGATTATATTTTACCTTTTTTTCCTTCTCAGAACTTGTTGATTTTATCTTAACCTCTGCCATCATTGTACCCTGTTGGTGGAAAATTCATTGTCTTGGCTATTTCTCGGCAGCTAGAGACTAGGCGGATAGTTTGAGGTCTCCGGCTTCACTCTGACATTACTGGCTGCTCAGATGATTTCTTGAAGTGGTGGAGTTCTCCACACCCTCTTGATCCTGATCTGGCTCTTTTTTTTTTTAATCTCTGTATCTTAGTTTTTTTTTTTTTTTTTCTTTTAATTGTAAAATACACATTAAAAATATAACTGTTTTAAAGGTTCAGTTCAGTGGTATTAAGTACATTCACACTGTTGCACTACCATCCATCCCCAGAACTCTTCTTGCAAAACTGAACTCTGTACCTTATCAACCTTAAAAATAAAATACATAGTTAACAGCAAAATGATGTTATTCATGAATAGCAGAGAAATTGCAGTGCAGGACATGCAAACTATGGCAGACCATAGGCAAGTTCCCAAAATAAAGAAGAGGACCGTTCTTAACGAAAAGAGGGGAGTTGGGAAGGGGTGGTTTTTGAGCAAAGTCCATTGGAGGAAAGAGAGTTGAGGGTTATGGCTGCTTCTGATTAGGCTAGTTGTGGTAGTTTCTCATTGGCCATACTAAGCAAGGAGAAAATTTTTCCTTCCTCCAGCTGGGGTATGTAAAGTAAGCTTCCTTCCGGTTGGGAAATGCAAGGTATGTGATTCCCGCTAGAGTCTGCAAGGGACAGCAAACAGTAGTGCATGAGAGTTTCCCCTCTTCAGGGCTTCCAGACTATTTTAAGTCAGGTTTCTTGTTGAAATCTCATTTCACAACCTTTTAAAACAATTAACTCCCCAGTCTCCCTTCCCTCAGCTTATCTGTATATTTGAAATGTTCTTATTCAGCAGAAAAGTGGTTTTAATTTCATAAGCAATTTAGCCATTTCTTTTTTAACTGATGAGATCTCACTTGTGTTTGTGAAACTTAAAAAGGCACTAGGAGGCAAGTATTTGTTGATTTTGTGCTAACTAAGTGAATAAGAACATGGAATTGAAGTCAGTTTATCTGAGCTCAGTTACTAGTTCCCCCACTTACTGCCTGTGTGACATTGCAAGTTATTTAACATCTCTATGCCTCAGTTTCCCTGTCTAAAAAAAATGGAAATAATAATGCTACCTATTTTAGCATTGTTTTGAGGATTAAATAGTTAACACATGTCCCTTGAGAAACTTACAGTTAAATTATAGAGTAAGACATGTTGGAAAATTAACAAATACTACAGTGTTAGGGATACCAAACAGATGATAGAGAATAAATGTAGTAGAAGTGATAGGAAAGAGAGAACACTGAGATTCTGGTATCTAGGAAAGGGTTCACAGAGAGCAGTCAAGGAAACTACAGACTGCTAACCCCACATCTCTTTCAGCATCTGAAGTTACATTCTTTACCTTCTCATCTCATCAGTCTGTACTTCTCTTTCATCTAGATCAGACTTTTCTGCTCCTATCTAAATCCTGTGCCCCAGCTGGAGTCCTGACTGTCCTCTCCTTTTGCCTGCTCAAGGACATTACTCTAGCTCTCTCTCTCTCCCCTACATCACAGTTTCTTACTCTCTGATGGATCATGCTCATTAGTATATCAGCATGTTGTAATTGCTCCCACTAAAAACAGCAACAGATTTTTTAAGCTGCTTGACTCTTCTACTGTCAGTTACCACCCTACATATTCCCTTCTATAGGAAAACTTTCTAAAATTGTGAGAAAATTTAGCTCTCTAATTCTCCTCCCCACTTTGTCTCTTCAATCCGCTCCACTCAGGCTTTGCCCCTATGATTATGCTAAAACTGCTCTCATCAAGGTCCCTATGACTTCCAAATTGCTAAATCCAATGGTCAGTCCTTAGTCTTCATCTTATTGAACCTATCATCGACACTTAACAAAATCGATCCATTCTCCCTGATATACTTAACCAAACTCTAGAAGTCCAATGCGCTATCCATTGCGCTACGGAGCCACCTATAACCAAACTCGACACTCTTAAGTTTTCTTCCTCCCTTACCCGTTTGTCCTTTCCTATCTTCCTGGAACTGCAGGCCACTATTATCTAACTGCCTACTCAACATTTCCACTTACAGACTTACCAAACTTACACATGCAAAACCTAAAACTCCAGATCTTCTCCCTACTCTGCTGAAGTAACTTGTTCTAACCTATAGCTTTCCCTTTCACTGTTGGTGAAATACCATGATTCCAAAACTTTTTCACACTTCTCCAGTGGAATTATCAGCTGAGCTTGTTGTTCTGCCTTTAAAGATATGCTAACTGTGGGCAGCTTCTCACTCCCTGCACTCCTTGCACCCTGCACCACCATCTCTTGCCTAGATTTCTACAATGACTTCCTGAATGATCTCCCCATTTTTGGCTTTGCCCTACAATCTATCCTCAACTCAGCAGCCAGAGTAACCCTAGTAAATGTAAAGATATATCAGGATTTCTCAATCTTGGTACAATAAACAGTGTAAGCCAATACTTTTTTGTTATGGGGGGGGGTGGTGGGGGGGGGTTGTCCTCTGTGTTGTAGGGCATTTAGCGCCATCCCTGACCTCTACTCACTAAATAGTACCTCCAGTTCCAGGTGTGACAACCAAAGACTCCAAGCATGCTCAGTCGCTTCATTCACACTCAACTCTATGGACTGTAGCCCACCAGGCTCCTCTGTCCATGGGGATTCTCCAGGCGAGAATACTGGAGTGGGTTGCCATACCCTTTTCCAGGGGATCGTCCCAACTCAGGGATTGAACCTGCGTCTCTTATGTCTCCTGCGTTGGCAGGCAGCTTCTTTACCACTAGCACCACCTGGGAAGCCCTAAAAATGACTCCAGATACTGCCAAATGTCCTTTACAGCAAGGGTCACCAACCTCCAGGATCTAATGCCTGATGATCTGAGGTGGAGCTGATGTAATAATAATAGAAATAAAGTGCACAATAAATGTAATACGCTTGAATCATTCCAAACCCATCCTTACCCTAAGTCCATGGAAAAACTGTCTTCCGTAAAACCAGTCCTCCTAAAAGTTGGAGACTGTTGCTCTAGGGAGTAAAATCACCCCTCAATGAAAACCACTTGTTTCTGTGATGGTCCTCCACCTCACTGAGTACATATAGTCTTTAATAGCCTGTACAGTACAACTTGCCTGACATGGCCATCATCTCTACCATTTTGTATCTGTTGATCTTATCTGCTTCTGTCTTTTCTCCTCCTTTACGCTGATCCAGTCACACTGGCTTCCTCCTAACCAGTCCTACTTTAAAGGCTTTGTTCTGACTGTTCCCTCTTCCCAGAACAGTCTTTCAGATTTTTGCCTGGCTAATTCCTTCAATTCCTTCACATCTCTGCTCAAATTTCACTTTGCCAATAAGGCCTATCCTGATCGTTCTTTTCTATTATGACCGTCCCCCTTTTGCGGTACTTCTGATCCCCCTCACCTGGTGTGTGGTTTTTTCCCGTCGTGTTTATTGCCGTGCAGCGTGCTAAATGACTAACTTGCTGTCATGTTCGTCTGCCCCTGTTAGTGTGTGTGCCCACACAAACGTGTCACTGGTTTTTTCTCTCCTAACTTACCACTATCTTCTTGTTCAAAAACAAATTTTGTTTTAATGAATGGAGGTGGTTAGTGCTAGCTTTGGAAGGATAGATGCGACTCTCATAGGTACAGACTGGGGGAAAGTAAAATGAAGAGAAGATGGCATAAGCCAAGGTACAAGATAAAGAAATATGCAGGTAAGTATGAAGATAGGTGTTTTAGTAAACCAGCCTGGCTGGAATGAAGGGTTCAGAGCTTGGTGTGGAAGAAAGATGACAGCTATAATGAGAGGTTGGAACCAGATGGAACGCTAGGTTGAAGAGTGTGTACCATGCAGTCCTGTCAGCAGTGGAGGTCATTTAAGATTTGTGAGTCAGACAGTTGATAAAGGTGAAAGTGGTATGTTAATGGCAGACATTGTGGTTTGGCTCACTCAGAATCCATTTCAGACTTCCTCTCAGGTCCCTTCCTATAGGTTAGAGGCTGAAAAATGGTAAACAGATTCCAGATTATCTTCAGCTAGGGTTCCAGATAGGACGTTGTTTCCACCAGTCATAGGCAGTTGTCCAGGCTTGAATCCAGAACTGGGTTAAATAGGGAGACATGGGATATGAGGTCTCCATTGTGCTGGAAACAAACGTTGTAGTCTTCACCAAGTGTATCAAGACAGTGACTCATTTGCTTTTCTGGTTCCGTGTTATCTCACAAGTCATCTCACACTTCATCAGGGAAAGTTTAATAACCTATTTAATAGCAACTATATTCTTCCTAAAGCAGTAATTAATTTGTAAGTTAGGCTTATCTGTATCCAAGTAACTGTGTTTTCTAACATCCTTACCAAGCACATTTGTTTATAAACAAAATTTGCTATTCGTTTAGGCGTAGTAAAACTTACTCTTCGATAGTAAAATGCGAAAATATTAGGATTTGCCTTTAAGTTACTACTTTACATTTTAATCATTTTCTGTTATTAGCTGTTTGTTATACTTCGGTAGTAATTTTTTAAGTCTAAAAGATAAAGAACTCTTCTTGTAGAAGTATTTCTAATCTTGAGGTAAAATCTTGTATCTTTTTAGTCCTTCCTGTTTGTTCTTGTCCCAGTGAGGTTCAAAGGGAAATCTGTCATTTTAAAAAATATTTTTCCACAGTGTGACCCCTTTGTAGAAATGTGTAATTTCTAAGACTTAGAGCCACAGAGATTTTCCTTAACTGGGAGTGTTTTTGCCTCCCTTGACATGATCTTCAACTGTTAAAATTGTTCTGGTCGTGGTCCTAAGAGTTTTATGTCTAAATTCAATATACAGTTGATCTGGGGAGTTTGGATCCAGTTTTTTTCCCCATTGCTGTTTCACAATTTCTGTTCTTTCCATATCTTATTTTTCCCCTACCTCACAAAAAGAAAGAAATTCCTGACCCTGTTATATTGAAACCAGAAGGTCCCTTGAGACATTTGGTCCCATTGCTACATTTTAACTGTATCACTAAATGCATGTCACACCTAAATACCAAATATCCTAACTCACTGTGTATATTATTATTTAGCCAATCTTGTCAGTGTTTTAAGGTTTATATTGCATTGTATAACAAAAACTACTTCATGTTGTTCGGTGCTAATTCATGTGTATGTAATGTATTTAATAAAATCTTTTCATGTTGGTTCTGTAAAATTTGTTAATTAACTTCTGATCGATGTAATAATTTTTACTCTCACATATCTGGAAAAAACTGCTTACGTTCTATGGAAGAAACTTTTAATCTGTTGTTCATTTTATAGGTTATTGAAGACAATGGTGTTCGAAGAGTTGTTGTGGTTCCTCAGGCACCAGAGTTTCATCCTGGTGGTCACACAGTCATCCACCGCTCTCCACACCCTCCTCTACCTGGTTTCATTCCTGTCCCAACCATGATGCCCCCCCCACCACGCCACATGTACTCACCGGTTACTGGAGCCGGAGACATGGCAACGCAGTATATGGCACCGTATCAGTCTTCACAAGTATATGGAGATGTAGGTAAGACATCTAGAAAGCATTCTTGTTTTATGGAGTTGGCTGGTCTTTGCTTGGATGTAATAGGTGCTATTATCACATTATATAAAAGAAACCAAAAAATGGTAACTATCACAATAATTTTCTGTCACTCAAACACTGTGTTAAGGGAATTCTAGTCAGTACTCTGTAATGACCTATATGGGAAAAGAATCTAAAAAAGAGTGGATATATGTGTATGTGTAACCCATTCACTTTGTTATACAGCAGAAACTAACACAACATTGTAAATCAACTATGCTCCAGTAAAAATTAACTTTAAAAAACATGTTAAATGTGTCATCTTCATGCCCAGCCTTCAAAGCAGGTGAGTAAACAGAAAATCAGAAAGGGAAAGTAACTTACATCGTGCAGCAGCGTTCAGTGGGGACACACTCAAACAAGAGGTCTACTTGTCTGTCCTGCTGCTCTCTGAGGAAATTTTTTAGTTAGGGGTGATCATGCTGCTGTTTAATTTTTAAGCCTCTGATGCCACTAACTAACATTGCTAGGTTCTATAAGATACTGGGGGAAAAAAACGAAACAATCTCTGCCCTCAGGGAGTTAATAAATTGTTGGGAAGACTAGACAGCTACATATACACAAAATAATCATCTTACTCTTTCCTGTGGCTTTAAATACCATCCATAGACTGACAGTTTTTTTTTTTAATTTGTATCTTCAGTCAAAAACCTCTCCTCTGAGCCCCAGGTTTTTATTTCTGTCTGTGGTGTTTTTTTTGGACTGTGCTGCATTCCCAAGCCAGGGATTAAATCCAGGCCATGGAATTAAAAGCCTGGACTCTGGAATCCTAACCACTAGGCCACCAGGTTACTCCTCTAACTGCCTTCTTGATAACTCCACTGAAGTGTCTCATACATCTCAGTTATAGTATTTTTAAACATAGTTATGGAACTTGATTTTCTGTGTCATCTTCATCTCCATGAATGGTACCGCTGTCCACTCAGTTTGCACAGTTAAAAACCAGATGACCAAATTTGATTCCTCCTCTTTCAACCCCCACATCAGTTGATATCTTACTTTCAGAAGATTCCCAGATGTGACTGCTTTTCTCCACTGCTACTCAGACTTAGTCCCCCGTCACCTCTGGTCAGGACGCCTGGAGCAACAGCCTTCCCGTGGGTTTTCCGCTGTCATTCCTGCCCGCAACCATCCACACTCAGCCAGAGTAATCATTTTAAAATATAAATCAGACCATTCTTCTAGTTAATAGAGTTCAGTGACTTTCCACTACATTTAGAAAAAAATCCTAAACCCTTCCCCTTGACCAGAATTTCTCAACTTCAGCACTGTTTGAAGAAGGATGAGTCTTTACTGTGGAGGACAGAACTGGCTTTGTAGGATGTTTAGAAGGATCCCTGCCCTCTACCCACTAGATGCCAATAGCACACAACTCCACCCTCACCCTCCTCCAACTCAGCTGTGACAACTAGAAGTATCTCCAGACACTGCCAGATGACTCCTGGGGGCCACATTTGGGCCTGGTTGCCAACCACTGCCTTGGACAAGATCCTGTTCTGTGGCCTCAGTCTGCCTTGTCTTACTTGTTCCCATGCACACACCCCACCTTCGGTTTTTCAGAACCAAGCTCTTTCTTGCCTCAGTGCCTGTACACATGGTGGTCTCTCTCCCAGAAGTGCTCTTCCCCCCTTTACATGCAGGCTGCTGCTGCTTTGGGTTTTTTTGTTTTTTGTTTTTTTTTTGCTTTAGATGTTAGCTTTCAGAGATCTTCCCATAACCTTTCCTTGTCAATCTCTAAAACCTGTTTCTTTCACAGAACTGAACACAACTTGATTATTTTTGTTTATTTAGAAGTCTTTTTCCCTTATGTAACTGTAAACCCCTGAAGAACTATATCTGTTTTTTTCATCACTGTTTTCCTTGCACTTAATCAGTACTTGTTCATTCAAGCTTAGTAAATTTGTAGAAGAAATAACTCTAAATACAAATTTTAAATTATGCAACACACCCTGTAAGTAGTAGATATATTACATATTATGTCATATATTACTTTTTTTTTCAAACTTATTTCTATTGCCCAAGTAATGCGTATTAATTCTGTAGATCTGAGTGTGGTTTGAGTGTGGTTTGTTTTTCTGCATTTCTAACAAATTCCCAGATAAGTCTCGTGCGGTAGCCCAGTAAACATACTTCTGATAGCATGAGTTTATACTACAAATGAGTCTCTTTAAATTTTTTTACTCCTAATTATTGACCTAGTTTTTTTTAATGTGAGAAAATTATAAGAAAAATCTTAGCTATTACAGTATACTACTATTTTACATTGTTAAAAGCCACTGTTAGTCAGAGGAGATGTTTGAAGTTGAAAGAGATGCTAAAATTAATGTAGAATAAAAGAACTCTACACAGCTCAGTTCAGGTCTTATTCCGCTCCTGTGACAGTCATAGCTTAGGACCAAGCTGTTTCTATGGAGATTAATACTTGAGAAAAGAAGAAGAAAATAAATATCTGTAAGATTATAATTCTAATCAAGTCATAAAGCTTGGTTCTCTTCAGTTAGTGGAGACACAGAAATAGCTTTGTGTTGTGCAAGATTTTTCTTTGAAGTATTTTATAAGTTTTATATAATGACAGATTTATTTCCTACTCTTTTCCCCTGCCATAAATGTGTTTGGAGAAAGCAACCTTTTCTAAATGATTTTTACTTTATTTCTTCTTAGATGCTCACTCTTCACATGGAAGGTCCAACTTTAGAGATGAAAGATCTAGTAAAACATACGAACGTTTGCAGAAAAAATTAAAGGATCGCCAAGGAACACAGAAAGATAAGATGAGCAGTCCACCATCATCACCCCAGAAATGCCCTTCTCCTATAAGTGAACATAATGGGCTTACAAAAGGGCAGAATGCTAGTGGTACGAACACAGGATCAGTGAAGAACAAGTCAGGAAAGGGGAAAGGGGGTGCACAAGTTGATACAGAAATAGAAGGTAACTATTTATATGTTCTAATTGTCTTTTTATCATCATTTAACCTACTAAAAGTATATAGTCTGACCTTTCAGTCATTCATCATGCTTCACATAAACTGTAGGTTAATAGCATAACACGGTCTAAATGTGAGGGGTAAGTTTTAGAACCTGAATTGTTACTAGGGTATTTCTTTTTACATTTTGGGAAAGCTCAATTAACACTTACACCTATATCATAAATTTTACTAACCACGGGAAATTTCTGTTTGATAGGAAAACTCAGAGTTCATCCAGATTCCTTCTTTCTGAACCTAAATAAGGCTAAACTGGTTTTTAATCAAAACTCTTACTCTTCTCAGCTTCTTATACAACTCCCTGATAGCAACTAGTTATGTAGTTCACCAATCCATTTATGTACTCTGTAAATGTTATAGTTAGGATAGAGTCTTGTCCATTTCTTTGTTCAAAAGTTCTTTTCTGTTTCCCTTAGATCCTTCCTCTAACCTGTGACTTCCACTATACGGACTCTGAGCACTACTTCTTTTCTTTAAAATTTCTATTTCCCATCAATTTAGTGCTTTCACAGCCTCTTGGCTTGTAATATAAACATTTATTAAAATGTTCTCCCATATTTTTGAGACCTTCTGATCATTCTTTTCAGCACTGATGTTTCAGAGGAGTTAAGCTAAAGTTTCAGATACTTCAATGGTGGTTTTAAGTTATGGTCAAGTCAATTATATTCCTATTTGGGAACCACAATTAAGGCATATATGAAACAAGTGCTTAGTTAACTTGTCATTAAGAGGTATGAGATTGGCAAATAAGGACTTTTAAGAGAGAGTACTTTGTTTTTTTAAAGGGATTATATATAGTAGTACTATAAGTAGTTATTATGGTTAAAAGGGAAATAGAAACTGAGGCAGAACAACTCTATAAAAAGCCACAAACTGCTGAATATGAACTAAAGGAGTAAAAACTAGAAAATAAAATTCTCAAATACCAACCTCTTGTTACATGTTTTAGAAGACATATTGTGAAGGGAGCAGAATGATTGCATTTAAGTTTTTTTTTTTATTATTCCAAAAATTTTTTTTTTTTTTTTTAAGAAAAAGATGAAGAAACTAAAGCTTTTGAAGCACTTCTTTCCAACATTGTCAAACCAGTGGTAAGTATCACATGTATTTTCTTGACATTTACATTTAGTATATTCACAAAGGATTTTGGTAGGTTCAGGGCTTACTTACAATTTAACTATATGTCAGGAATGTGAGATCAGTAATAATAGATCAATACAGATCTGACATAGGAGAGCGAAGCTGTTAATCAGTGTGGCAGAATACTCAACCAGCAGTTCATTTTTTAAACAAGGTTTTAGTACATGCTCAATGACATTCAAAATCACTGGACCAGGCAAAGATCTAATGAAGAGTGTAGGTACAACTGATTATCATTTTTTTAAAAAATTGTTATTTCCATATAAAATACATCCAATTAACTCCAGTTGCAAAAAGAGTTAAAATCAAACCATAGAGGAAAGTTAATAGTCCCCAATACTATTTGTGTGCAGATGTAATAGAAAAAGTCAGAAAAATGTATGACAGCAAAACTGGCTACATAAAATTTTCTGTGTATTTTGCATGCATGCATGCTAAGTTGCTTCAGTCGTGTACAACTCTGCAACCCTATGGCTATAGCCTACCAGGCTTCTCTGTCCATGGGATTCTCCAGGCAAGAATACTGGAGTGGGTTGCCATGCCCTCCTCCAGGGGATCGTCCTGGCCCAGGGGTCGAACCTGCATCCCTGCATTGGCAGGCGGGTTCTTTATCACTAGCGCCATCTGGAAAGCTTCTGTGTGTTTTAAAATAGCCTAAATAAAGGCTATCATTCTGATAGGAAAAATATTTCCATCAGATAAAAGATTAATATTAAGTAAAATGCTCATACAAACTAAATTTTTAGACCCATTAAGACCCCAAAGTGTTCTTCACTAGTAATTAAAAGAAATATAATAACTTTTCTCAAATGATGAGGTCTTATTTTTCAGTAAAAAACTTACACAAATGAAAAGAAGAGAAAGTTATGCTCTGTACAGAGTGTTTAATTATGAAGGTAGTTAGATACATTTTTGTTTTTTAAATACGATTCAATTATATTTCTTTGGACAGTCCCAGTCTTTTGCTAATTTTTCTTTTAAGGTTTTGATCTTTTTCTTATTGTTAGACACTTTCTAAAGTGAGGAAATGAATCCTTTCAAGTATGTTACAAGTGATTTTTTTCTGCCATTCTTTCAACTGTATATGATGTTTACAGTAATCGTTTTAAACAGCCAAAAAAATGGTCTTTGAACTTTGTTGAACCCATCTACCCTTTCATGGCAGATTGTATCTCATTTACAAATGGGCAGGTTTCTATTGGTGAGTCATTTTATGTAAGTAACTACAGATAAATTTTATTTAATCTTGAAACCCTATTAGATTTTGTGCTGTTTGTTGTGCACATTACAGTTGTTTCAGAGAGCTTTTAAATGTTATGTTTTTGCAGGCCTCAGACATCCAGGCAAGGACAGTGGTTCTTACCTGGTCACCACCTTCCAGCCTCATAAATGGTGAAACAGATGAGACCACTGTACCAGAGCTCTTTGGTTATGAAATTCTGGTCTCAAGCACTGGAAAAGATGGGAAATACAAAAGTGTTTTTGCGTAGGTATTTGTTTTGTTTTACTCCTTCCTGTTATATAAGTTAATGGTTTATCACAAAGAGCTTAATACTAATTCTGTGCTGTTTTCCCTCTTCATGCTTTTGTTTTGAATCTATAAGTTGACCGGTGATTCTCATTTCAATGTAAATAGTCCACATGCCAGCTGGTTCACATTTCTGTCTCCAACTCCCTTGGAATAATTCACTTTCATTGGCCACATTCAGCTTTTTTATTTTTCAATAGGCTCCCTAATAGATATTTCACTATCCACATATTCCTGAGACATAAATATAAATTGTAGTATGTAGAAGCCAGGACCAGAAATGGAGAACTCTTAAATTGTGAACTCATGCAGTGTTGCTCCTCTAGGGAGTTGGATTTCATTCCTACATATACAACCTCATGTCCTATTGTGAAATGAATTTAGTATCCTTGTTCCTCATTTGTGTGTTGAAAATGCCATAGTTCTCTTTCCTTGGTTCAAAAGTGTATTATACTCCAACAAACCTTAGAAACTCTCAGTGGCTAAAATTGTGACTTTTTGATTGACAGCTGTAAAATAAATTATTTTTCTGTTCTTGTTCATATAGAAATTGTTTATTCTGGTGAAAAAGAGTAAAATTGATAACTTGTATAACTTCACCAGGAAGATTGTAAAGGAGGACGTGGTTAGCCATTTGAATGATCGTTACTAACAAAACACTGGATAAATCAAACTTCTTGGTGTATTTAAAAAAAAAAGCTAGTATGGGGAAGAAAGGAAAGTGAAACTGCTTCAGTGACTGCCATCTAGTAACAAGGTCTCCTCCTCTTTGTTGAGACTCCCTTGTGTGTATTTTGTTTCATTTTCTTAAAAGAGCAAACGTACCTACGGGCTAAATAAAGGACCATCAACATAAAGGTTTCTTTTTTGTGTTAATGGCTGTTCTAGTTTGATATGACTGCTTCCTAAGGGAAAGAATTTATCTCCATTTGCAGCCTGACCAGAGAACACAAGAGGGACATTAGTCAACCTCAGTCATCTCGTTATCCTGCACCAATTAAAGTCTCTTTCTGAGGCTGCTACTACAACTGCCCCGATTCAGTAAGGTGTCCTTCCATCAGTGAGACATGTTTCCTTTTTCATACTGTTCACTGGCTTTGATTTGAGAAACAGGATACCTGGAAGGAAAGTGGGAGGGGGTCGGGAGGAAGAAGTCCATTAAGTGGAGAGGAGCGAAACTTGACTGAAGGAAATGAAACAGAGCACAGTGATTTAAAAGAAAAGGAAGAGAAAACAGGCTAACTTGTTGGCTACATGCCCAAATAATAGTTGTAGCAGATAATTAGGAAAATATGTGCTATTATATTTGAAAATGTAATAATGGCTATGAAAAATGCTTTACCTTAAATTGTGACTCACTTTTTAGAAACCTACTCATTAAATTCTAACATTTTAAATAAAGTTCCACCTTATATTTTAAATAAAATCCAATAGTGGCAGACTCCTTGTAAAAATTGATAGTTTTGACTTCAGTTTTGATTTCATGTGTTACTTAGTATTTTAACTATATGCCAGTAATTGAAAATGGTTCTATTTCTTCAGTTAAGCTGAATAGCTATCCTAACTACACACACACACATACACACACAAAGTCTTGCTTATACAGTCCATTTACTTAGCACACTTTTTTGTTTTCAAGTGTTATGCAGGTACATACCTAAGTGTGGCATATAACCTAAATACGCAAATTGCTTATTGATACAGTCTGAATGTGGTTACAGTTGGGAACCACGAAGTAAGAAGCAAGTATAATTTCAAGTAAGAAAGTAAAAAGCAGTATAATTTCATAAAATTCCACAAACTGTAGTATACATAACACATTCTCTAAAAATGCTATATTTATCAAATAATGATATGTTACTTTTTTCCCCCCAGAGGAGAAGAAACCAGTGTCACTTTAAATGATCTCAAACCAGCTACAGATTACCATGCAAAGTAAGGAATTCCTATATGCTACTTTTATGTGATGTATTGTAGCATAGGGTTTGTTTTTAATGATTTCCTTAAAAGTCTAGACTATAATTTCAATATTAATTTTGGATTAAAAACATGGAGTTTGTGGATTTTGATTTTTATTTTGCTATAATTATCAACACATTCCCCCAAAAAACATTTATCTCAAATGTTATATTGAAGGGTAAATGGCCTGGTTTGTACGACTTAGGGATTAGAATGAATATATATCACCGACTCAATGGACATGAGTTTGAGTAAACTCAGGGAGTTGGTGATGGACAGGGAGGCCTGGCATGCTGCAGTCCATGGTGTCACAAAGAGTCGGACACGACTGAGCAACTGAACTGAACTGACAGATAATATGTATACTATATCTGTAATACCTGATTTAGCACTGGAAGACTGTGCCAGCTTTTGAAATTTTTACAAAGCAAAATCATAAATAATAATTTCCACTTATGTATATTTATTCCATCCTATTTTGTAAGAGTTTGGAATATTAAAACTCCTAGAATTTGGTAACATTTAATTGGGATAGCTTAGATACTACTGTTTTACTCTGCACAGTTCTTCTATTATGATTTCACAAAATTATTTTTTAGACTATAGGGCCTCCCCAGCTGGGACTCGTATAACAGTTTATTCAGTCACCTATTTTTAAAAAGAACACTTGTACTTGAGATTATCCTATTAAACTGTCTTCAATTATACTCCCTGTGGAGGAACCCTAAGTATTATCCAACCTAATATTTTTCAAACTGTGGATTGTAACCACTGTTGAATCATGAAATTAATTTTGTGGGTTATAGTCAGAATTGTTTTAATATAATCAAATGGAGTAGAAAATATCAGTATATTACCCAATTAAGGATATTGTTTCAGAATACTACTTTTGTTGTGTATGTGTGTGTATGATGTATATGTGTGCGTATGTATAAATACATATTGCAGAGACAGTCATAGTTTAAAATGTATTTCTTTGAGCAGTTAGAAAAAATATGAAAGCCACTTGTTTATTCTATTTTTCTTTTTTTTTTAAAGGTTACCCTTTATTTCTGATATGCGTATTTCTCGATAGAACATTTAGAGGGCACTTTACTGACTTGCACATACTTAAAGGTGATGTTATAGAATGGTAGGATACAGTGATTCTGCAGGATAAAACCACAGTTTATTTTATCACCACAGAGTCCAGGCAGAATACAATTCTGTAAAGGGAACTCCTTCCGCAGCTGAAACCTTTACCACCTTGAGCTGTGAACCTGACATACCTAATCCACCAAGGATAGCCAACCGGACCAAAAATTCACTTACTTTGCAGTGGAAGGTAAGACTAGAGTGTTTCCAACTGGACATTTGTTTCCCTTTTTTTTTTCCCTTTACTATTAAACTTCATTTGTTTTCGGAGACAAAAGGAGGTTTAAGCTAACTTGCTCTTGCTCTTCACATATATTAAATAGGCATTTGTTCCTTATATCCTAAAATAACACTCTTATCAGTTTTTCTTATATAACACAAATATAAACGTAACATAAATGTAACAGAAACATTGTTATAAATTATATATATGTTATATGTAACATATATATAACAGAAACATAAAATATGTTTTTATGACATATTTTTATGAAAAATAAATATTTATGACACGTTTTTATGACAGAAACATAAAATATATGTTATATATAACATGTATAACAGAAACATAAAAATAAACAGAAACATAAAAATATAACATTTACGTAACATAAATATAACAGAAAAGATTGGCTTATAATTACCAGTCCTTATACTGAATGTGTGATGACACTGCAATGTGTGTTTCTCAAACTAACTGCTTTCTATATTTTGTAATAACGCCTTTGTATCCTGAATTTTATCCTAAAATGAGATTCATAATAACTTAACCCAAATATTAATATGATGCCATAAAGGAGGAATAAAATTATTTCTAATGGAATGCATGCTGTGTCATTTCAGTCATGTCTGACTCTTTGCAACCCCATGAACTGTCTATGGGATTCTCCAGGCAAGAATACTGGAGTGAGTGGTTTGCCATGCCCTCCTCCAGGGGATCTAACCAACCCAGGGATCAAACCCACATTTCTTACA
Source organism: Bos taurus (assembly GCF_002263795.3). NCBI lineage: Eukaryota > Metazoa > Chordata > Mammalia > Artiodactyla > Bovidae > Bos > Bos taurus. The sequence continues at coordinate 18,814,720 of NC_037339.1, forward strand.
TTTCCTGCATCAACAGGCAGTTTCTTTATATTTTTTTTAGTGTATAAATATTTGGACCCAATATTACACAAGAAGATGTAATAAAGTGGATAGACACTAGATAGAATTGGATCCTAGATACAACAGGCATTGTTGTCATTGGTGACATGATTTTCTGAAATCCTAACATAGGTCTTGGTAAATTTCTGAATAAAATTAAGTACTGCTGCTGCTGCTAAGTCGCTTCAGTCGTGTCCGACTCTGTGCGCTCCCCCGTCCCTGGGATTCTCCAGGCAAGAACACTGGAGTGGGTTGCCATTTCCTTCTCCAATGCATGAAAGGGAAAAGTGAAAGTGAAGTCGCTCAGTCATACCCGACTCCTAGCGACCCCATGGACTGCAGCCTACCAGGCCCCTCCATCCATGGGATTTTCCAGGCAAGAGTCCTGGAGTGGGTTGCCATTGCCTTCTCCGAAAATTAAGTACAGTCTTTCCCAGATTGCATAGTAGTTGCATTTAAGGGAATACACTGTTAAAATTATACCACTGATACCTTGGAAAATGGAATCAAGTTCTAGGCTATAATAATTGTAAACAGGTATTCATCTATATGGGTATCCAGGAATACATTCAAAAGTCCTGGAGGAAGAAACCAACACAATATTGTAAACCAATTATCCTCCAATTAAAAATAAATAAAATTTAAAGGAATTACCAAAAAGAGGATGGAAAAAGAAATAGAAAAAACTTAAATTATCATAGGCTCTCAAAAAAAAATGTCCTGGAAAAAAAAATAAAATTTTTCATTGTTCTGAAAGGTGAACTTCTTTAGTTCTAGAGTGACCAAATCCTGGGAGAAAGACTAGAACTGAAATTTTCACCATTGAAAATGTAACAGATTGATGAATTAACTAACAGTCTTAGGCAATCAACACATGGAGCCCAGAAGTGGAGATCCAGATAGTATGCACCCTTGAAGTTCCTCTTGCTCTTTTACTTTTTAGTGTATTACATGGTATCACTTGCAGATTGTATTGATAAGTTGAGTTTTAATGAAAATGACAGGATCTGTCCCAGAAGCTTAAAGATGATAAAAAACCTTCTGATAAAAGATAGTTCTTGATAAAAGAAATTGTTCAGAGTTGAGAGAAATCTGAGTAGCCTCCTGCTTTGCTTTCTTTTCTGGCAGTTAAAAGGATTATAGGATGTACATCTATATCTGTATTCTCTGTGCAGATTTTTCAGGGCTAAATCCCAGAGAACATCTATAGCACAACAGATGCCTTAGATTAGATCATCACCAATACCTTTTATAAACGTACTAACTTGTACTCATTTGGGGTTTTTTTGTTGTTTGTTTTAGGCACCTAGTGACAATGGCTCTAAAATCCAAAGTTTTATTTTAGAATGGGATGAGGTAAGTACATTTGAACTTTTAAAATTAGCCTAAAATGTATGTATACCTTCAGGCAGAAATACCTTTCTGTTTAATAATTTTTTCCTCATTTCATGTGGTGCTTGAGTCAGTTGATGGTGTTCTTAGAAAATGTTACTGACCAGACCTCCTGTTGTTTTAGTTTTTTCCAACTAAACCAACCGCAAAGCAATCACTTGGTTAATTAACTTGATGGAATATTTTCTTTCACATCAGCCTTAAAGGCAAGCATGTTTGTTTACTGTCACTGCTTTAACAAATTACCACAAACTGGGTGCCTCAGAACAACACTTTTATTCTTATAATTCTGGAAATCAGAAATCCAAACTGGCTTTCACTGGGCCAGAATCAGGGTGGCACCTGAGCCCTGCTTACTCCAGGGACTCTAGAGGAGAACCCATTGCCTTGCCTTTTCCAGCTCCTGGAGGCGTCCTCATTACTTGGTTCATGGCCACATCAGATTGCCTTTTCTCCCCCTACTGCCCTTATCACATGACCATCTTCTGGTCCTTCTCTGCCTTCCTCTAGAAAAGATACTTGTAATTCCATTGAGGATGCACCCAGATGACCCAGCATAATCTCTCCAGTCTCAGGAGCCTGACCTTCACCACATTTATACATCCTCTGCTGCCATCTGAGGTCATATTCATGGGTCCCAGGGGTCAGGATCTGGGTATCTTTGGGGGCCTACCACAGCAAGCATCCTGGGCTTTGCTATTTAGTACTTTGTTTTACTGTCATTTGTCATGCTCTCTTTTGCCCTGCTGCTTCACTGCAGCAAAGAGGAGGGGCCAGAGGGAGTAGAAGAAATTCCAGCCATATATTAAAACAGTAATGAGGCGCAACCCAAGGAAGTTTTATTCCAGAAGTTCTAAGTGAATACAGAATTAGGCAATCTATTGCAGTATCAGAGTACTTGATAAGAAAAACCATATCATCTTGATAAATTATGACAAGTATTTGATAAAATTTATTACCAGTTTCATTTAAAACTCAAATTAGGAATAAAAGGGTAATCCCTTATTTGATAGTTTTGTATTAAGTGAAGTACTATCAGTAAACAATAAAAGCATTTCCAGCCAAACAAAAATAAGTCAAAGTTACCAGTTTTTCCTACCTTTATTTGACATTACTCAGGAAATTATAGCTAAACAGTATCAAAAAAAGGAGGTAGAGCTATGGTGGCTGGCCTGGGGGACAAAATTATCATTGTTTAGAGATGATATGAGTTTCTGTTTAGATAACTCAATAGAATAAACTATAAACATTATTAAAACTAACATGAGAGTTAAAGCAACCAAATTCAGACTAAAGATTTTCTCTGACAGAGGTCACTGTAACCACCCTTCACGTGTGTGTGTGTGTGTGTGTGTGTGTGTGTGTGTGTGTGTAAGTCACTTCAGACTTTTTGTGACCCTATGGACTGTAGCCCACCCGCAGGGGTCCTCTGAGGAGACTGTCCAGGTAAGAATACTGGAGAGGGTTGCCACGCCCTTCTCCAGGGGACCTTCCCGACCCAGGGATTGAACTCGGGTCTCTTATGTCTCCTTCATTGGCAGGCGGGTTCTTCACCACTAGCACCACCTGGGAAGCCCTATCCTTTCACTCTACCACACAATAAAGAGAAATGGGTAGAAAATGAGAAATTTGTCGATTTTATATAACACTTAAATTTCTGAAACTCTTCACTTGTCCTGAACTGCAAGCTTTTCTCTCTCCCATCTTAATACATATAATGGAGTTTTTCTATCTATTTATATTTTTTCAGTGTTAAATCTAATCAGTAGTAGCATCAGCGTTTACTTTAGGGACGTTTAGCAGCTATCCAGGTGGTTTGAAGATGCACAGGAGGGACCTTTTTTAAAACTGTTTGCATAAAACTTTTCATAGGTTAAGGAGAGCAGCCAGATACTCACATTGAAGATCAACCAATTTCTGCCACTACCCCATAGAGTTGTGGGGTCCATACTCAGAAAGAGTTTCTTTTATTAAAAGCCAGAGGTTTAGCATCAGCTCTAAAATCGTATGTTTAGTTCAAGAAGCTATACAGAGATGCCTACTCTTTGGTTTTCTAATTTGCATTAATGAACAATGAGTATCGTATAAAGGATGTGTTATCTCAACCTTCTCTTGAGATTCATGACATGTATGTAACAAAGATGACTTTAAATGTATACTAGCTAATATGTTACTGTCAGGAATTAATGTGGATTTCTTTTTACATTAATGTACAGTGATGTATAAAAACTTTCTTTTAGGGAAAAGGAAATGGAGAATTTTGTCAGTGTTATATGGGCTTACAGAAGCAATTTAAAATTACTAAACTGTCACCAGCAATGGGTTGTAAATTTAGACTGTCAGCCAAAAATGACTATGGTACAAGGTAAGATACATTTTAATATAGGTATTTTAGACTGTTCATTTGTATAAATTATTTACAGTCCAAATTAACCACTAAAAATTCTGCCTTAGTGTATTATCACTTTGTTGATACGGTTAAGATGTGTTACTAACCTAGCAAAAGCTATAAGAGAAAATTAATTATGTAAATGGCAGTTTTAAAAGAATAATTCATCGTTAGGTATCTGACCTAGTTACCATAAAGATATTATCACATCAAAGATACATTATTGGATTATAATTCATTATCAAATTTATCATTTTCACCAAAAATGTCATTTATCAAAACTGTGTTCTTTGGCTTTAGAAAATTAACTTTTCTTCATTCCTTCTTAAAAACCATTTGTTTCAACAGCGGTTTTAGTGAAGAAGTCTTATATTACACCTCAGGCTGTGCCCCATCTATGCCAGCAAGTCCTGTATTAACTAAAGCTGGGGTTACTTGGTTATCCTTACAATGGAGTAAACCCTCAGGAACGCCATCAGATGAAGGAATTTCTTACATTTTAGAGATGGAGGAAGAAACTTCAGTAAGTATATGTATTTTAAATGGGATATTTAGAACATTTTAGTGTGACATTAATCCTGATACAGTAAATACTGCCACAATAGCTAGCTCCTTCCCCGGACCCTTTGAAACCTTGGTTGGTTACTGTTTGGAAAGGACTGGAAGTGAGGAACAGCTCAGTCTTTTGCTTTCTCAACATGTTGGAGGGGGGTTTGTTTTTTATGTGTGTATGTATATATGCATTTTGTGCCTGGGAACAACACAGACCCCATGTAAGTATATATGTTTTAGGGAGAATAAAGAGAGGGCAAGATCATCACAGCCTTAGACCAAGCAACTGTAAAAGATAAGAAAAGAGCGTGTCTGCATTCTCCAACTGTGTGCAAACGCTGCCTCCCCGAGTGCCACAGAGACTTTGAAGAGCCTCACATGATACTACCCAGTTACAGTGTCTCATCTCCTGTGAGACAGCACTGAGCTGAACAAGTGTTAGACTGTCCTCTGTTAGTTACCTATAGCTCCACAGCTTTTCAGAGTTACTTTGAAAAGGTCCATCCTAGATATATACCCAGAAGAATTGAAAGTATGTTTGTACAAAACTCTGTACCCCATTGTTCATAGCAGCATTAATCATAATAACCAAAAAGTGGGAATAACTGAAATATCCGTCAACTAATGTTAATAATTGGATAAACAAAATGTACTATATCCATGTAGTAGAATATCATTCAGCCATATAAAGGGATAGAGTACTGACATATGCCACACATGAATGAGCCTTAAAAACGTCATGCTAAATAAAAGAGCACAGTCACAAAAGACCCACACATCATGTGATTCCATTTATATAGGTATTGGCAAATTCGTAGAGACAGAAAGTATATTAGTGTATAAGAAAAGAGAGGAAGTGACTGCTAACCAGAAAGTCAAAGTACTTTATTTAGGCTTTATTCTGGAACTAGGAATTAAATGATGGTTTTACAAGCTTATGAATATACTGTAAACCATTGTTTTTTATACTTTAAAATGGGAATTTCATGGTTTGTGAATTATATCAGTTTTTTGTTTTTTTTTTTTAACTTTTAAAAATAACATTGTGAAAGAAGTGAAGCATTGTCCCTAGGGCTAGAAATAATAATGCCAAATCTAAATAACATCTCAACCTGCCAGCCCAACCAATCACTCATCTTTCACCGAAACACAAGTGTGTGTTCAGGGAGAGTTAAATATGTTAAATAGTTACAGTTTTGTTTAATTCTTGCAACGTCCATCTGGGAAATTCACCTTAGTTTTAGGGATAAGCTTACCGATGGTGATGTTACCACTGCCTCTGATTTTCCCTCAACACAAAGATCTTCCCTTGGTTACTGTATTTACTGAGGATAAGTGCTGGTCTTCATCCTCCTACAAATGGTCGGCAGCATTTCTTGATCTGTCTTCTCAAGATAGAAATACCAAGGAGAAGATTACAGTCAACCAGGCATTACTCACATTGCACACAGCAGAAGATGAAGAGGGCCTGAATCTTTTCACATATTGCTTATTCCCCATATTTCTGCTGTTAGCCATCTAATGAAGACTTTTTTTCCCTTTCCAGGGATATGGTTTTAAGCCTAAATATGATGGGGAAGACCTTGCTTACACAGTGAAAAATCTCCGACGCAGTACAAAGTATAAATTTAAGGTAAGCTTTGAAAGCCCTTGAAAAGTTTATTGTTCTTACTGTTCTGTTTTAAAACCAAGTACATGCCTCATTCTCATAATTTTAAATCTTAAAATATTTTGGCCTTTTCTAGTGAGCTTTATTGTTTTACTCTCTTACTATATAATAATGCTTCTCAAACTTTATGTATTTAAATTCAAAGCAGTCTTAATGTTTAACAAGACTCTGTAAAATGTGAACAAAACATCTTTTAAAATGTGGGTGTCATTGAACATAGTCAGAATATGCTTTTTTGGCAGGTATATCAGAAAAAAGTAATGCTGTTCTGCTCTTTGAAGTGGTGGTCCACTTACTAGTAGCTACTTAAGGTGATATCTACCATGTTTCTTTGCTCTAAAGTTGTTATTTCTCCCTTTGTAATAAGTATTTTGTAAATACTGTATAGATATCTTGTTCCTCATCAAAGTCTCACCCACTAGTTTTAACATCCATTGATTATTCTTGCCCTGAATCATTCAGTAACTATAATTAATGGTTGCCAAGTGGTGGTTTTTAAAATTTCTTCTACATTGATTAGTTGGCATTATACTAAAAGGAAAAGCTTTCTCATTTATATTAGTATGAACTCATGGATTCCTGTTTACTGAGTGGGTTATATTTTGTTACTGTACTTATCAGTTATGAGGTTCAAATTGTCTTAGATTTTGGGAGCCCTTGTCAAGCTGACTTCTGATTTTTTTGACATGTCCCCACCCCATCATTCTTTGAGCCCCTCCTTTCTGGCACATACTACATTCTCATCATTTACTTTCTCTTCTTCAAATTTGACATTGACCATTTCTCAGAGCACCTGGGTCCTTTAAGCAGACAGTGGCGTTTAGAAGTCAGGATCTGGGTAGTAAGTATACTTAATGCTATAGGATTTTTGCCACTCCTAGGCCTCCTCTCAGTGGACAAAGCCAAGAACTAGATGTACATGTGTATGTTTTGTGTGTGTGTGTGTGTGTAGACACACATAGACCCTTTACATGCAGGAACACGTATTTCTACATATATATCTGTTTTTAAAAATCATGAGTTTGCACCCTATACCTCCATTTGATCTAGTGCCACGGATTAATTCTGATTTTCTCACTTTCCTTATTTCTAACTCCCATCATCATCAGTGAGAGACTCTTCCCTATTTATGTTCACGGTATTTTACTTACTGGATGAAACCCCTCTTGCCCTCATAGCCTTCCCGAAAGTCGTATCCAGAGCACTTGAGTTTGTGCAGGGTGAATGCTGCTGCCTCTCCCCAGCCTTCGTCCATCCCCCAGCACACGTGCTTGTCTCACTATCCCATCTGATGGCCTTCAGACTTAATTATTTTAGGAAAGTAGAGATACTCTATATGTCATTCTTGCTCATTGGAGGCCTGGAGACTCTACATATCATTCTTGCTCACTTGAAGCAATAGCAAGCTTTGAAAATTCTCCTGTGAGAATCTTTAGGATTCTTCTGAAATCCTGAATCTTTCCAAGCATCCATTCTAGGATATAGTCCATCTTTGACTTGGTCAGTGATACACATTGCTATTGCTTGGCAGACAGGGCCTTGAATTAGCTAATATACAATTTAATATAAGCCAGCCTTCATTTTCGTACAGGGGTTTTCCCAAAAAGGTAACAGGATGCTTACTAGTTGACAAATTCAACATTTGAATTTTCCTACCATTGTTTGTTTAAACACATTATTCCAAATGATAGAAGCCACTGTAAAGTGTTTTCACTATTAAAAAGAAAAGTTTTATTACTCCTTGAGAACCTAAGAAAGAAAATTTTAGTGATGTCAGGAAATTTGTTTATGTAGTGCATAATTATATCTGTTATGTTTTATTTGGGGCTTCCCTGGTGGCTCAGACAGTAAGCAGTATGCCTGCAATACTTATTTTGTATACTAGCTTCATTTTCAAAACTTCTGATAGCACTGGATCATTTTAATTTTCAAATACAGTTTTTATGTTGACACAATTTACAAAGTATCTAAGGAAGATGTACATTTATTCCAGTTTCCTCTTACGATGTTGGATTGCATTTTTGCTTCAGTTAACAATTATAAAACCTCACCACATGGGCTTCTCCATAGGGAAGCTACATACATCATCGTTTCTGCTACACACTTTGTTAGAAGCAAGTTATTAAGGACAATTCAAAAGGAGGAGGAGTTAACCTTTATCTTTTAAAGAGAGGAAATTCAGAGAATCTGATATTTTTTTAAATCCCTGAAGACTGTTAAAAAAATAAGTTAAATCAAGCCTCGCCAAGTATCATCAGATTATATAGCTTGTTCCAGTGATGACTCTTGTTTAGTGTCAAAATGTTAGACTCACTTGTATTTTCAGGACTGACCGAAAGGGGATTATACCTGAATTCTCTTCATATGTGCTGAGTTCCTTTTGCAGACAAGCAGTTCTCACATAAATCATTTGATTCACCCTTTTTGTCTCCCATCACTTTGTTCATTAAGCCAGTATCATTAAGTATCAGACATTAATTATGTCTTTGTGTTCTCATCATAGGTTATTGCTTATAACTCAGAAGGTAAAAGTAGTCCAAGTGAAGTCGTAGAGTTTACGACCTGTCCTGATAAACCCGGAGTCCCTGTAAAGCCTTCAGTTAAAGGAAAGATACATTCACATAGTTTTAAAATAACTTGGGGTAAGATATTATGCATATTTGTATGTCATTACTTTTATATTTGATTTAAATGATTTGAATATTTAGATCATTTTAAAGATACTTGAGTAGATTTGTTAGCTCAGTGAGAAATGTAAGACTCACTGTTTGATGATCTGCTTTATGGAGAGCATTGTACTGATACATACTAAGTTCAGGTTTGATGGAGGAAGAACTTGGGGTCACCTGTAGAACTCTGAACAGGGGCCGCCTGTGTGAGATGAAAGAGTATTGAATTCATAGCTAAAGTTTTCATGGCTCATTCTGGTTTTCATGAGAAATTAAAATCACTTACTCATTTAAAACAAAAATTTATTGAGAATCTGCTTCTGTAAAAACAGGAGTAAATAAGGTGCTGGTATTAATTTTTAAAAAGTCATTACAGGTGATTCTTCTTTCTTTTAGAGCAATCCTGAGTTTGGTGTTCCGTTTATTATGAGTTTATGTCATTTTTTGAATTGTATATACTCTGCCTAATGCCACTTTTGCTTCTTTGGATAGACCCACCAAAAGACAATGGAGGGGCAGCCATCAATAAATATGTAGTGGAAATGGCAGAAGGTTCTAACGGTAAGAATAACTATTAAAACTTCAGTCTTCATGGTTCTAAATTTTACGTGATGTCTTTTCTTTCCTCTTGATTTTTTTCCTTTGTTTGTAGCAGATAAGATTTTGCCTGTTATGACCCACTCTAAGTTGTAATCTCCAGATATACAGTGACTCAAATGTAAGACTGCTGTATACTTACATTATTACATTTTCTTATTTTTTCCTCATTGGTTTGCATTGCTCAATTCTAGTATACCTAAAGTCTTCGGAAGGTTAGCTCACTCAGATTTATACCCAGATGTATCAGAAAAATCTTCTAAAATTTAACTTATAATAGTTTTAGTAATAAGTTCTCTGTCTAGTGATCTTTATTCTTGAATCACACATTTTTATCTTTATATCAAATGGCCTATTTCCTTGCAAAAAATTAAGATGTCTTTTAATTAAGACTAAACTTCCTATGGTATTGGTTCTTTCTATTCTTTGTGTGTTATAATGTTATTACTGGGCCAGTAAGCACATTTAAAATGTTTAATTAAAAGCAAATTATCGATCTAAGTCAGAGTCTGTACAGAGTTACAGAGAGATTTCACTTCAACAAAGCCATGCAAATTTGTCTAGGAAGCTATACACATAAAGAAAATTATATCATTTCCAGGAAACTCAAAAAACAGGCTTAAATCATTTCTGACAAATTACATAAACGCTTACTTAGTGAAGTGAAGCTAGGATACCTGCCATGTCCTTGATACTAAAATGTTAAACATTACCTTGTCGCTGATGGAGCATAATTCTTCCATCTTACAGGAAGCAAATGGGATATGATATACAGTGGCGCTACTAGGGAACATCTTTGTGATCGACTGAATCCAGGCTGTTTCTATCGTTTTCGAGTTTACTGCATCAGTGATGGAGGACAGAGTGCGGTAATACTTAGTGTAGATCTCTTTTCTCAAGTTTGGTCAAATGAGATGAAATCATCAGATTCCACCTCAAATATTGAAGTACATCCATAAAATGTATAACCCAGATGGTTAAATTTTTAGTGACCAGACTGGACTAATGTAGTATTTAGCTTGTAGTGAATATCTGTTGTCTGGTTGCTGTTTAGCTTTGGAAAAAATAGGTATACAAAAACATTGCAGAAAATTTTATAAAGATAAATTTTAGGATGATGCTCAATTAACCCTACCTAAGAGAAATAGAAACAAAATCATTATTTAAACACAAATTCTAAATATATACTTATTTCAGAAAAGTTTGGCAATTATTTTATTTCTTACTAGAGACAGAAATGGACTTAAATGTGCCGTTGATTATATATGAGACATTTGTAATGTTCTGGAAAAGTATAATGTTTTTTAATAGGAGTGATTTTTAATGAATCCAACCAATAATGTATCTTAGAGCATTCATAATTGTTATTTTTTTCAAATGAGATTTAATGCAATGAAAGTAATTTTTTTTAATGAATTAGGAGCATTTTGTTGAAAATAGGAGTACAGTGAAGTTGAGTTGCAAGTCCTGTGCAACAGGCTTTGGATCCAATTGCTTCATTTTCTTTAATATGAAATCTTAAGTGTGAACCTTACTGTTTATAAAATGTTAAGTATAAACCTTAATACTGTGCAGATAATGAATATAGCACTGAGTTTGTGTCAGTGCTTTTAAGAGAATGTCTTTTAAAATAAAACTAAAAGTTTTTTTTAGTAGCATAGAAATGAAAAGTAATACCAAATACCTGGAAAGATGCTAAATACTTGAGAACACTTATCTGATTTTTAAATTATTTTTAGGATGAAAGAAAAGAATTTTTTGTTAATATTAAATTAGCGTTTAGGTTGAAAAATACAGTCAAGTGGTCAAAATAGTCTAAACCTCCTAAAAATACAGCAAATAGCATTTATAGAATGTTAGAACATTCTTTAGAAGAGATTTGTAGATCCATTTGGACACCAAAAATAATGTCCATTAGGTTATGAGGAAAGTTTTTTTTTTTTTAATTATGAAAAGAAGAAAAGAGTTCTTTGTTGGGTTTTTTTTTTTTTTTCTGGTAACTTTATATCCAGTAGGCACGTAATACTTGTCCTTATTTTACTTGCCTATATAAAATTTGTGTTTTAATGATTTGATTAGATTTGATTTTATTCAGAACTTTGTTCCTTTTCTTTTGATACTCAGATGCAAATTATTGGTGCAGTCTTTGTGTTTGTCTGATTTTCCTTTAACCAAAGCAGTCTGATTATTTGGCTTGGGGCATTTTTGTTTTGTTTTTGCTTTTGTTTTGGCAGGTATCTGAATCTTTACTTGTGCAGACTCCAGCTGTGCCTCCTGGCCCATGCCTCCCTCCCAGATTACAGGGTAGACCCAAAGCAAAAGAAATACAGTTACGATGGGGTAATTTTCATTTTGGTAATAAATTATAATTAAGTTGGTACTAAATATATTCCTCTTGTTTAACTGTGGGAATCTTTCCACCTTTAGGACCCCCTCAGGTCAATGGTGGATCACCCATTTCTTGCTATGGGGTGGAAATGTCTCCTGTAGAAAGAGATGAACCCAGAGAAGTTTACCAAGGTCCTGAAGTAGAATGTACAGTGAGCAACCTTCTTCCTGGAAAGACTTACAGCTTCAGACTACGTGCAGCTAACAAAATGGGGGTAGGAAAACTGAGCTGACTGAATTATAAATCCCAGTGGTATTTCATATAACATGTCATTGTGCCCATTATTTGACCATTTTGCTTTCAACATGTGACTCCAAATTTTATAATTTTTAATAAGCCTCTGTTGATAAATGAGAATTCAGTATATACCATAGCTTAACAGTTACAGAATAGCAGTACTTTAAAACTCCAATTACTAATATGTGACACTTTGACCTTGAGCTGAGCCTTTCAGGCAGTACTAATAGAGTTTACTTAGTAAGAAGAGGAGAAACATGATCATAAGATGAAATAAGTAAGTGTTTTGAGGCTGGTTGTACGCAGTGTTTATTTCCAGTTGACAACTACTCGTGATTCATTTTTTTTACCAAAGGGAAAAAACTTAACATTCTAAGCATTTCTGGTTTTGTGTATTTTTTTGTTTTTGTTTTTAATTATCTCTGTACCTGTGTAACTCCATAAAATGGACAGAATAGGTGATATCTCCATTTTACAGCTGAGGAACCTGGGGCTCAGGAAAGCTAAACTCCTTGCCCCAGCACTCACACACACTAAAAAGTGGGAGACATCAGTCACTCTGTCCAACTCTGGAGCCAAAACCCTTTCCGCTCAACTGGGACATCTCTCATCTCTCTGAATTAAAAGTTCTCTGAGGACCAACCAGTCACTTCTGACTTTGAGTTAGCACTGTGTTTCTTAAAACTACAATATAATTAAAATTTCATGAAATTAAACTGACAAGTCTTTCCCCATTACTTCAGACTTCAGTAAACTCTGATGATCTTGGCAGCCCCTCAAGGCTGTAGGACACGGGGTAGCATCTTTAATACTAGTGTCTTTAATCTGTGTTTTCAGGTTTGTGATAACTTGTCAGAATCATCTCAAGTAAATATTTGTTCCCTATATTTTCACAGAATGCATTTTTACACCCTATTAAAGCTGTTACTTAAGTTTAAGTTATAATTTATGCCTGCAATCTCTCGTGCTTTTAATTGGTATTCATTTCTTCACTCTTGACATGATTTCTTCTTTTTATTCGACCTAATTCCTAAATTCCCCTCCGTTCTTACAAAAAACCAATTGATGAAAGAATAAGGGGCAAGAGAAGAAACTATAGTAAAGGAAACTTTAAAATACCTCACATATTTACTTCCATGATCATTAATTAAATCTTTACTTTCTGTGATTTCTTTTAGGAGAATTTTATTATGACTAATTAGTCTTAAAGGAAAGGGATGATGATTTTAATTATCTGTGAATATTTATGGAGAGCTGTGCAATTGGTAGGTGAAAAATGAAAACACTGATATTAATATTTGTTTTTCTAGTTTGGGCCATTTTCAGAAAAACATGATATTACTACAGCCCCTGGACCACCAGATCAGTGTAAGCCCCCTCAAGTGACATGCAGATCTGCAACTTGTGCACAAGTGAATTGGGAGGTATTGTCATTTCCTTCACTTATATTTGCTTTAAATGATTAAAAAAGAGAATGAAGATACTATTCATTTCATCTCCATAGATTATACAAAGAGTAAAGTCCTAGTTAAATCCACTTGGTAAAAAGTAAAGTCTTTTCTCTCTTTGAAGTATTTAAATAAGGTATATGTTTACAAGTGTTTAGATTCTTGTTCATGGTGGTGCCCCGTCTCAGTACTGAGATATTTACCCATGGTGCACTTAATGTTCAGAACAGACATTCATAGGAATTAGTGTATACTATTTCTCTCATGTTTATTATCTCCAGTATACTTACTGCATATAGTAGTAATCAATAATGATAATTACATTTTCTGTTTCCTTTAAATTTAACAAAATATCCTTGTATGATTTAACATTTATATTACTTAATAGAATTATTTAAAGTGTATTTACCTTAAGATACTCTTTAAAGTGATTGAATCATATTTCTGTGTCTGATTGAAAACAGTTATATTTTTTGACAGATCTTTAATTCAGGTGGCCTTAATGAATAAAAATGTAATATTAAACAGTTTATGTTCTGTTAAACATTTTTTTAGAAATCCAAAAACAGTTCACTTTTTTATGTGCTTGGGTAAATAACATGTTTGCCCCCAAACTATGTAATCACTATCAGAACTTAAGACAAAAGACTTTATCCCCTTTTCTTAACTTAAAGGTCCCTTTGAGTAATGGAACTGATGTCACTGAATATCGATTGGAATGGGGAGGAGTTGAAGGAAGTATGCAGATATGTTACTGCGGACCCGGTCTCAGTTACGAATTAAAAGGACTTTCACCAGCAACCACCTATTATTGCAGAGTCCAGGTAAAGGTGGTCAGGGTTTTGTCACTCTAGAGTTTTGTGGTTTGTGAGCATTTGCATAATTATGTCTTTAACTTTGGGGCTCTATTAATTTGTAGGCTCTGAGCATTGTGGGTGCAGGCCCTTTTAGTGAAGTAGTAGCCTGTATGACTCCACCATCAGTTCCTGCTATTGTGACTTGTCTTCAAGAAATAAGTGATGATGATATAGAAAATCCCAATTATTCACCATCTACATGCCTTGCAATAAGCTGGGAAAAGCCTTGTGATCATGGTTCAGAAATCCTTGCCTACAGCATAGACTTTGGAGATAAACAGCCCTTGACAGTGGGAAAGGTTACAAACTACATTCTAGACAATCTGCAGCCAGATACAACATACAGGTACACAGTAAAAACTATCTTAATTTTTGCCTAGACCAGAGAGACACTTTAAATAGAATAATCATAAACTAAACCTTTTTTTTTTTTAACATGGCACTTAGAATACGAATTCAAGCCTTGAATAGCCTTGGAGCTGGTCCTTTCAGCCACATGATAAAATTAAAAACAAAACCCTTCCCTCCTGACCCACCTCGTCTGGAATGCGTTGCCTTCAGCCACCAAAACCTTAAACTGAAGTGGGGAGAAGGAACCCCAAAGACATTGTCGACAGATTCGGTTCAGTACCACCTTCAGATGGAGGATAAGAATGGAAGGTGGGTGTTTCTAATTGCTTCTTTATATTGTTTCTTAGGTCTCAAGTATATAAATTTTTTTAACACTAGAAATAAATTGTTTTCAAAAACAATTCTCATAAATAATTTTTAAGTATGCCATTTTTGAAACATCAGAAGACATAGTGAAGAAAGAAAATAGGGGATCTGTTCTTTGGCTCTCTAACCCATTCACTGTCTTCAGGCTAGTGAAAGGAGCGATCTTTACTGCAAAATAAGTTCGTCAATGCTGATTTCCAGCAAGAGGTAGTTTTTACAATAAACAGTTGATTGGCATAAGATTTTTTAAATCCTTGAGGGTTATGTCTCACCCTCCACACACTCACGGCGTGAACACCATGTGAATGCAGTTCACTTCCTCACCATCAGATCTTAGACCCTCTGATAAATAGTCCAGTCCCCTGGCTACTCAGGTTCTTCTCTGTTCTGTCCTTTGCCATCTCATTAAATGCGTGCTGTTTTATTCCACTAAATCATGCATTTGAATTATAGTGTTACTCAAAGTAATTAGTGTAAATTATTCAAAATCCAA
This sequence comes from Bos taurus, assembly GCF_002263795.3. NCBI lineage: Eukaryota > Metazoa > Chordata > Mammalia > Artiodactyla > Bovidae > Bos > Bos taurus. The sequence goes on from NC_037339.1 coordinate 18,830,168, forward strand.
TCCAGGGCAGTATATTGATATTAAATCCAAAATAAACAATGCCATATATCTTCCTCAGTTGATACTTTAATCTTTTAAGAATTCTGTTTTGTTTTTGTTTTTTATGTTTCACTCAATTTGTTAGAAATAAATTTGTATGTCTGATAGATTCAGAGTACTAATGACAATTTTTCCCTAGGTTATTTTGTTTTTTTGCATTGGGTTTGTATGTCAGCCAAATATTCAATAATGGAATACTCAGGGTACTTGTATATCAGTACTCCCTATCAGAAATAATTATACATTTAAAATAGCGTACAGAATTAAACATCCTGTATCAATCATAAGAGCATTACACAGAGCAAATAGTATTGATCATTTATTTCCTGAAATCTGTGCCTCTCTGAATGTTAGCCTTTGCTCCTGGCAGAATTTGTGTACTCTTTGTAACCTTATATCTGGAAGGAAGATTTTTGCCTTGCTGCACGTTTTTGGTATAGCCATTTATCTTTAATATATGTTGTTATTGTTAGGTGAATTAATTAATTCATATTTAGGGTTGTGCAAGATTTACTAGAAACAGATTTAATTGGTATTTGGTTGAAAAATAATAGAACAAAGATTCTATGAAGTATAGATGATATTAGTCTATATTGTAGATATTATTGTAGATATTATTCTATATTGTAGAACTTTAAGCATGATTAATGTTTAGCTGGCATCTAGAGAACTGTTGCAGGGTGTGGGGTATGGCTTTATGGTCTTCGTGGAAAATAAAGAAATTAAAGTGTTTTATGATATTGTAAATTTACCACATAGGTTTCATAAATCAATTTAATATCTTTCTTTAGTTACTTTCCTTTGATTTTTCACAGCTCTTCACATTTGTGTGGGATTGTGTCAGAATGCTACCTCATCTGTGCCCTGACCACAGGTTTTTTATTGTGGTTCAGCTTTTTACAACAGTGGCTTTGCCACTGGTTTTTTAATCCTCTCAGTTTAAAAAAAAAAAAAATGGAGATTCAAAAGGCAAGGCTTATCCAATTCTTGGAAACAGTGTTACTAACGATCATTAAGTATTCCTTCATTTTAAACTAACTACAATTTTCAGACTATTAGAACTACGTAAGTTCTAATGTAGAACTCATTCCTCAATTTCCAAAAATTTTTAAAACAGCCAATTAAAATTTTGGAGAACATTCAGCATATGTATGTCATATATGACACTAAGCTTTGCATTGAATAGTTCAAGTGGATAATTTATGGGAAATTATATACAATATTATCTCATACTGTTAGGTAAATATTAAGAAAACCTCACTAAATCAATTAAAATTATGCCTAGGAAAGGGAATTACCTTTTTTATGTGACAAACTGTATGCCTATAACTCTAGTTAGAAATAATTGATAATGAAAATTGTGATGTTCTGAGTATCTTTTAAGATGTATACATTAAAAAACAGCAGTCAGAAGCAAAGCGATACCAGAAGCCTAAAAAGAAACAGTTACTGTGATTGGATATGAAATTTTGCAATAAATTTTCAGGAAACTATGGCAAATTGGGAAATTAACTAATTCTGTGATTTCCATCTGATGAAAAATAAGGATTTATTGAGTGGCAAAACACTGTGGCGTTAAATTCTAGGGGTAACTTACTGCTGCTAAATAGTGTCCGGACTGTTCTTCTTTAGTGGTTTTTAAACATTTTTCATAAGGTAGTCAAGGTTTATTTTTCATAAGTCATTTCCATTTTAGGTTTGTATCCTTATACAGAGGTCCATGTCATACATACAAAGTACAAAGACTTAACGAGTCGACGTCCTATAAATTCTGTATTCAAGCTTGTAATGAAGCAGGGGAAGGTCCTCTTTCCCAAGAATATATTTTCACTACTCCAAAATCTGTCCCAGCTGCCCTGAAAGGTAAGTTCTCCATCCTCAAGTTACTTTCTTTTAATAGTAAATTAATTTTAAATGCTCTTTCATAATGTACTTTTTGTACAATTAAAATTTATCATCTAGTATGTGTCTAAATTTAAATTATAAAAAGGAAATGAGCTAGACAAGCCTACTTACTTGGAGCTTCACTTAATAATAAAAGCTATTTTATCTGGCATAGTAATAATGAGTGCTGTTTTTTGTCACTCATCTTTTAAATAAACATAAGTACTAAATTGAATAGATAGGCTGGTTTTCTAATAGGGCCATTTACCATTTTCACTATTATTATTTTTAAAAAATCACAATTCTTGTTGTTTTGAGTCATTGCTATTTCATTCATTTGAATTTCAGGGGGAGAGGTCATCTGTTTTAGTAAAACCTAATACTCAGTTAATTTGAATTTTTAAGTCAAATTTACATACACATTCACACATTTGTGCATGTATTATATATTTAAGATTAATTTCAGCAGAGTTCTTATTTTAAAATGACCCTGACAAGTATTGTACTTTGTGCATTTAGCCAAGAAAAAACTAAAATTCCTTTCCCTCTGAGGACAAATCACAAACACTTCTAGTACAGTGTCCTGGATCATATACTTGAAAGCACCATCTGTTAACTGGACCCATAATAGCAAGATTGATCTTGAATACGCCTTCTAATAATGTTGATGGATTTCACAAAGTTATTTTTCCGTTCCTTCATCTGGTTTAGTTGTCTCTTAACCTTAAGAAGATTGCTGGTTTTAACACCACCTACCCTACTACTGAGTGAGGTAGTCATATGTGTGGTCAAGAATTTGGGGGTGTTTTTCAACTCATTCTCTTAGGAAATTTCTTAAATTATAAAATTTCATGTTCTAGTTATGCTCTTTGAAGTACCATGAAAGATGTTGTAGAACTACCTCTAGCTTTTTAGCTCAGTGAAAACAGTACTTCTCTTGACAGATCTTTTAATCAGTCTGCATTGTAATGCTTATAGATTGCGTGGCCTGGAGGATAGTAAGAGTTAGCCATTGACCATTTCTCGGCAAATTTCAAACATTCACTGATGCTTACTTCAAGTTTATAACTAGGTTTTAAAGTCTGTTTATTTTGACTAAAACAAATGTCTGTGTGACATGCCAAGTGAAAAGTCAAGCAGATTTTATTTATATTTCTTCTCTACAGCCCCCAAAATAGAGAAAGTAAATGATCACATTTGTGATATTACATGGGAGTGTTTACAGCCAATGAAAGGTGATCCAGTTATTTACAGTCTCCAGGTTATGGTGGGAAAAGATTCAGAGTTCAAACAGGTATGTGTCAAAATATAATTCGATAGATACATGTTTTTACCGTTTTTCAGTTTAACGTGTTTTCAGTACAAGATTTGACTAACCTTTATCTTCCTAATTCAAAGACATTTGTTCAGTGCTTACTGTGTTCCAAAGATTAGTAACTACACAGTATATCAGGATGCAAAATCTTTTAGGTATGAGCTGAACTTAAACAGAGTATTCATTCATTTGATAGGCTTTATTGAACTCTGTGCCAGGCACTCAGGACATGCACGGAACAGAAAGTCCTTGCCTTCATGCAGCTTACTTTCTAGCAGAAAAAAAGAGATACTAAAAGCAGATAAACACATCACTGTATCAGTGTTAGATAGTGATGAGCACAATGGAGAAAAAAAAACGGGATAAAAGGAGTAGGGAGAACTAGGGTAAGGGACAGCTAGTGCTGTTTCATACAGGACAGCAGGTAACATTTGAACAGAGACTCAAAGGAAGTGAATATGGGGAGAAGAGTGTTCCAAAAAGCAGGAACAGTAGGTGCAAAGGCCCTGAGGTAGGAGCATGCTTGTTACATTTAATGGACAAGAAGAAAGTCACTGTGGCTGGGGCAGTGTGACCAAAGGGAGGAATAATAGATGAGGTCAGGGAGTTAATCAGAGAGGGTCTGTGAGTGGCATGGAGGTCATGCAGGGTGTTACAGGCCACGCTTCTGCATTTACTCCACGTGAAATGAGAAGCCAGTGGAGGGTTGTGACCAGAATAGTTACACGATCAGACACAAAGTCAGTGTGACTAGAGTAGGATGAGGACAGATGCAGAGACACCACTGAGGAGGCTTGGACAGTGTTGGTAATAGTCATAGTTAGAGTGCAGAGTTGCCGTTTGGAAGCCTAGAGGAACTGTCCCCTTCCCAGCCAAGAAATTTCAAAGACGGATTCCTGGTAGAGAGTGAATAGCCGATGAAGTGAGGAGCTGTCAGTGTTCATTATAACTTATAAAAGAAGTCTTTATGCAGCTCAAAGGCCTTATTTCTTTTAGGCATTTCATCTGCTTCTCCCTTTTTGCTGTCAAACTTCGTGATTTTTGAGGGCTTTTAAACTGGGTTGTTTTCAATTTAGTATCTTACCTTGTATTTTCTTTTCCCAGGAGAAAAACCAGTCATTCATCTATTTTATTTCATTCTTGTGCTGTTATAATTATTAATAATAGATTACTTCTCAATATAGGTATAATTTTTTCCTTTCAAGTTTTGCTAAATATGGAAGCATAATTTCTTAACCAAAATTACAGAAGGCCCCAAAGGGTCAGATTAAATTTGGAATGTGGTTGTTTTCTTTATTAAGTCATCTGCAAATTGACATGATAATTGGATTTGAATATAATTTACAGATAAGCAGGTTTCCTTCCAAGGAAGAAATCAAATTAATACTAAAGAAAATGTAATTGCACTACATGTTTAAAGGAAATAGGGATCCCATATTGAGTAGTATGTGAACACATCACTACATGAAACAGCAGTGCTAATTCTAATTTAAAAGCTAAATTATCCCCATCAACACTCTTTAGATTGTAAGCATACTGTAAAACTGATTTCCTTAGAACTTCATCATATATATGCATGTACATATGCTCATCTAAATCTTTTAAATGTTTATATAATTTTATAATTTACTGACAAATACCAAAAGTTTGAAGGTCATTTTTTAAGAGTTTGATCTCATTCATGGAATTTAATACTTTACTTAAAATTTACTTGATTTTCAACACATATGTATTAAATACTACATATGAAGAAATTGAGGAGGCTACATTATTAATATTACTGTTCTTATTTTCCATTTATTACACATTAGCAAGCAAGCAGAAATACTATAATTGACATTTTGTGTAAGCAAACAAATAAAAGGTCATAATAAAGATAAAACATAACTTTATAAAAAGGAATGATTTCCCCGCCCCCCACCCCGGGACTTTAGAATGTTTTCCAAAAGGATTATCACTGAAGGGACTCTTGAGGGGGCTGGTTACCTCTCAAGTGTGAGTTGAATAAGGCTCAAGAATGGAGTGTGGAGTGGAGGAGGCCAGGTCTTGGTGGGTCTTTATTCTACAGCAGTAGGAACTGTTGATGTTTTTAAGAAGGGGATTATTTTTTTAAAAGTTGGTGGTTGACTTTCTAGGCGAGCCTATAAAAACCTATTTAACCTGTAATGTTGCTGGTTTGAGGGGTCTGAAAGCAAATTAGTGTGGCAGCAACTAGTACTTCTGACCCTAGACTGCACTTAGAGTTGTTTATCTTCTTCCTTTTCTGCCCTGTTTGGTCAGTCATTGGCTTTGACCAGACTTCCCACTCGGTAGCACCTCACCAAGGCTTGGCCTAGTTCTCTAAAATTACACTCTTGCCCTGACTCTTGCCTTCCTCCCTCACATATATTGTAACTCTCATCTCCACAGTATAACTGACCTTATGGGCATTAGGAGAAAAACTTTTTGCTTGGGAAAATTCATATCAAAAGTCAAGTGTCTGCTGGCTCTTTGATCCTCCCAGCAGTGTATACATTTTTTAAAGCAAGTGCTTTTTAACCAAAGCAGCATTTCAAGTGGCATAACAGGGTGAAGTAAAAATATTGGGGGACAGTAGAACCACCTTCAAAGTAGATAATTCCCATTTGGGAGTCTATACCTGAGACAGTTCTTGTGTCCAAGCTCATTAATGTTACAAGTACCAGGAAAATTAATTCAAATTGGCGTATAAAGTATAAATCCTCTTACAGAGAACCCTGTAGGTAGACAGGTTGATCCAGGAGCTTAATGCAGTCATCAGGGACATAGTTTCTCTCAGTGGTCATTGCCTGCCACGGGGAACTCTTGCTTATTCACATTCAGCGAAGTCCTGTATCTGCAGTTACCTATAGGATGTCTCCCTGTTTAGACATCTTCCCAACATCTAAAACAAAACGATCTTATCATCTTCCTTCCCAGTCTCTTCTCTCCAGCTTCCTCCTAATTGATCACTATCATAAACTCTTCGGTATCCGTAAACACTTCCCTGATAGCTGGTACAGAATCCGCCCGCAATGCAGGAGACCCTGGTTCAATTCCTGGGTCGGGAAGATCCCCTGGACAAGGGAATGGCTGCCCACTCCAGTAGTCTTGCCTGGAGAATTCTATGGGCAGAGGAGCCTGGCAGGTTACAGTCCATGGGGTCGCAGAGTCAGACACAACTGAGCAACTAACACTTTCACTTGAAAGCTTGTGCTTTTATCACCAAGAGCCCCTGTCATGCCCAGTTCCCTCAATCCCTCACTCAGCCTTATGATCAGGATTCCTTAAACACTGTTTAAATACACACAGTAAAGTGGCCCTAAGTTTCCAGTTAGTGTCTTAACGTGGTCCTCTTCCCGGTGTCAAATCGCCTCACCTGTCACCCTCATGCCATTTGTTGAGGCTTTTTCCCAAATCATTTTACCGTGATCATTTGGAGACAAATGGAAAGTAAAGAAAACTTCAAAAGCAAAAATGAGTATCATTCATTGTACCTATAGGACAAATACATATTTTTTAACTTTTACTAAATTGACCCACTGTATGTATATTGTTTCACACTGCTTTCTAATACAGTGTTCTGATTTACTTAACTTCATCCTTTTACCATCACTGAGACATAAATCATTTCTATGTTCCCACTCCCTGAAATGCTCATCTGCATCTTCAGGACTAAGGCATATTCAGCATTTTTTAAAGATTCATTTTTCAATAAAAATTCATTTATATATCTTTTTAGTGTCTACCAATATACATTTGATATATACATAGTCAGTACTATTATAGTGGCCTTTTATTAATAAGTACCTATTATATGCTAGAGGCACAAAATTGAGGGAAAGATCGTACCTTGCTCCTTTGGGAGCAAACCAGTATGTAAAAATTTAGATTTATAACACAGATACAAACAAGGCAGCTAAAATTGCTTGACCTTACTTGTAACCCACCAACTAGCTGGGGAATCTCAACTGGGAAAGCACTGAGTCTTGGTCTTTTCATTTAGCGAATGAGTGAAGGGATTCAGTAATGGAAGTGAGAGCTTCTGTATACTGAGCACTCGCTATATGCTGGGCACTATGCTGTAACATGTTAGTTGACCTCATTCTCGTAATTACAGGGTGACTGCTGTCACACCATCACGGCGTGTGCAGGGTAGAGCAGAGCTCGGAGCCCAGTCCCTGCAGCCCCTGGCACTCTGCCTTGAAAATCTGTGGAATTCCATTCTTCTTATTGCCCTTCTGGGGGATTGAGCAGAGGATTTGGGTTTTAAGATCTAATTCTTTGGTTCTAAGTGGTCTCTCACTTTAAAGAAAATGATTTGCCACAGACACCTGTAGGGAGCTCTCCTTTTTCATTTATTGTTTCATTCATCACATCTGATGGAAACATTACAGAAAACCAGTTTTACCAAGATACCATGGGAGAGGAAGATCAGACACTTCCTCTTTTCATGGAATGGTTTCACACAAGTTTGACTTCTTACATCTGGTGAAACCAGAGAAATGCTGTGGACTGACTGTGCTTATTCTGTAGCTACTCTGGGGGCACAGCTTCCCTCTCAGCTGGTCTGTAAGCTCTGCGAGGGCAGACAGCACACCCTGACTCTTCAGATTTCCCCTGCCATTATACAGCAAACAGCTGAGTTCTTTAATATGTAGGTATTTTAAAATCTCGTTTAAAAGAGCCAGGCAGTGGCTCGCACAAGCTTCCATGTCAAAAATAACTCTAAACCTAGCCAGTTTTAACACAGATTTTCTACCCAGCCTTCACATACAGTTCTTCTTTTCCTCATGCCTTGCTATCAGATTTACAGAGGTCCTGACTCTGCATTCCGGTATTCAAGCCTTCAGCTGAACTGTGAATATCGTTTCCGCGTGTGTGCCATTCGCCAGTGCCAAGACCCCGCAGGGCATCAGGACCTCGTCGGTCCCTACAGCACGACAGTGCTCTTCATCTCTCAGAGGACTGAACCACCAGCCAGCGCCAGCAGAGACACTGTGGAAAGCACGAGCCCCGGGCGGGCGCTCAGCGACGAGCAGTGCGCAGCCGTCATTCTTGTGCTCTTCGCGTTCTTTTCCATTTTGATTGCCTTTATCATTCAGTACTTTGTAATCAAGTGAAAATATAACTTTATTTTTAATATTACCTTTTATTTTGTCATGTACTAAAATTATTTCTGTATTGCTTTTACAAAAACAGTGGCATTAAGCACTGGCATTGAGACTCTAGTACATCATTTTGGCCATTTTTAATGCTTTATATTGCTACGTAGAGGCTGGCACCTTATTAGAATGCAAGCCACAGAAATAGCAATTTTTGGCTTTTTGTTTGGTTGGGGCTCTTTTTTTTTTTTCTTTCTTTCTTGTTTTCTTTTTTTTTTTGACATGCCTTCTTGTGAAACAAAATTTCTGAGAGGCAACAATACAATATATAATTGATATTTTGACCAGTCGGCATGAGTGTAACAGTGACATCCTGATCTGTTTGTTCTAAAGATTATTACCTAGTGAAAAATTCAGAATGGTTAAAATTCACACTAACATGCTATATAAAAATGTTAAAGTATGATGATGCTGTGAAAGCAATCTAGTGCTATATTTCTACCTCCTCATTTGTCTTAATTTGGTAAGTGGGATTATGATGAATAACTGGAGGGGCTTAGCAGACAAAAACTGGATGAAAGAATATGCATGGAAAAAAGCTTCTTGTTTGATAAATGTGGAGTTCTTCATTACAAGTATATATTCATGAATTCACAGATAAGTCACTTGAAGAAAGCACAGACAGTTTACTTGGCCTAAAAATATTTTAACGTTTACTCAGAAACACATCTTCAGGTCTTGAAAACATGGAAAAGAACAGAGGGCTTTTAGATAGTTAACTTTTTAAAAGTAATTCATAATCAATCCTGAATTTCAGACTTATTTTTGAGCCTTTGAACTATACGTGTGTGTATAAGGACATGCACGTACATATGGCTTTATATATACCAAGTGTAGAAATATATATATATAATATATACATACACACACATACACTCTCACTCCATCTATCTGGTAGAGGCTAATTTTGAAGAACTCCCGTAAGTTTTGCTGCTTCTCCCATAACTACTGCCATCACCATCAGAATTCATAATCAAACCTAACCTTTTTGTTTGGGGCACCAAATCTGAAGACAAAATTAATTTGCACCAGTAAACTTCAAGCTGCTTTCTTTCTTGAAAAACTAATGTTTAATGTAATGTCTGTTTGGATACTGTTCCAGTTGTTGATTGCATGTGGTTAATGTTGCATTAGAGCACTTTGCAGTTACATAATTCATTAATGTTTTGTGAGCTTGCATTTGTGAGTTATTGGATGATCAGATTGAATCTTGTCAAGTATCACATTGTACATCTTGCATAGATGTCCATGACTGCCAGTAATAATACAGTTTGTAATGAAACTATCTAAAATTCTTGTTTTATCACATCTGTTATCTGTAAAACACTTGTAACTAGCCTTTTTAATTTATTATTTGAATTTTAGGATAGTGAATCACTAATTTTTAGTTGCTGAGGTTAGCATTTTAGTGATTACTAAGCACTTCTGTCAGTCTTTGAAAAAAAGGACGTATGTCTTGTGCTTTGAAGATCTCTGAAGAATTTCTTCTATTAGAATGGGCATGTATTGTAATTGTTTTATGTCAAATGATCTGTGCTGTAGAAAAAAAACATTAACTTTTGTTCAAAAAAGAAATGGATAAACTTGGCCTTCCCAAGTGGTAAGAATGATCTGTCACTATAAAATACTGTATGTTTACATTTTATTTAAATTTAATCTCTTATATGTAGGCTGATAACGTCCCCCGAAACAGTGATTGTTTTCTAGAAACTTCTTAAAAGTGCCACATGTGGCAGTACAAATGAGTCTGAGTGTAATAGCCCAGAGATTTCTATATAGTTGAATGTCTAAAATGGTAAAATGTGCCACTGTGGCAGTTACAGTGGCTTATGTTTTTCATAGTATCTCAAATGAACTCCTATTTTTGATAGTAAATGTCATTTAATAGTGTACTTGCCATTTGAGCCTCACTGTAAAATGAGTGCAGAGGAGAAACAATTTTTAATGTAATCTTGATTTTACCTCATATACTGTACATTCCAAAAACTCTAAACTTTTTAAAGATTATAGATACACTACCAAACATATCACCTTAAAATTGTGTAAGGATGAACTTCATACAGATGAAAAAATATAATCTCATAAAAATACATAAACTATGTAGCAAAAATATCTTTAAAATCCATGGAAAATAAAAGTTGTATCATTCTTTTTTTTGAGATATGTTTATTGTATTCATAAACATTATTTGCTGCCTCTTTTGGAGAATGAAATGTTAAGGTCTCCCTTCTTGCAATTGGCTTACAACAGTTTTCCCAAAATAATTAAATCTTCAACAGGAGAGGATCCGTATTCAAGAAGGTCAAGTTTTATCCTAGTGAGCTGATTTTGTGCAATTCATTATATATCTATATATAAAGAAAACAAGATATCTAATGAATAAAGATGGGTCTGAGGTAAACTTCCCATTGGAAAGAAAGTCGGACCTCTCCTCACCTATCCTGCATTCTTTGCCTTCTTTCCCACCTACAGGGGCCCAGAACTAGGTCTGCTTGCCACCAGAAGGTTCAACATTCCCTCCTACTTAATACTATAAAGTTCTCACAGGTACCAGGACATTCAACATCCCTTCTCATTTATCTCAAAATTTCCATCCCACAGACCTCATCCAGGGATACATGGCTTTTTAAAATCCAAGAGGATCTATAATTGCTGCAATGGTAGGCACCATGAGAAAGTTTAAAATGTTAGGCTGGGGAAGAGGAGAAACGACGTAGGGGCATTGCTGCATGGAAGCCACTGAGTTGGAATCCACCCTTGAGAAGAATAGGATGCTGGATTCACGGTTCCACGGCACCTCGCTTTTTTTTTCCCCCCTATAGATTGGAAATAGGAATGTTGCATGTTGTGCTTAAGCATTTTGTGGGTTGGTTTCCAACACGTGTATCTACCTTAACATCATCAACAGATTCTCTGCAGGAAGATCCCATGTCTATGGTGGCTCAGTTACGCAGACAGACTGCAAAAAGGAAATGGGTCTCCTAAACCCAACACTTGTCATCCTAGAATCTAAACACCTACCATCAACATAGGTGACCATAGGTAGTGCTTTGTGTTTTTTAAACGCCTGGGTCTCCCACATTGCAGGTAGATTCTTTATTGTCTGAGCCACCAGGAAAGGCTTTAAATACTACAGGTTGAGAATAATCTGTACGTGTCCCTCTACTCATTTGTTTTCTCCCTGACTCTCTTAAAGGAGAAGTTGAAAGAAGAACTAAGATTTTAATAGTTGGGGTCAGCAGACCTTCAGTGTCTGCAGTGGTGCCTTCAGATGTTTAGATGTTATAAGGACTATTTTTCATCCTATATATAACAGGATGCTGTGGGAAATTTGCCAAGAGGAAAGTTTCAAAAACAGTTTAAAGCCACATGACCCATTGAAATCATAATAGCATCTATTGACCACTTAGTGTGTTAAAGATGTTGTATTCAGTGTTTTACCTTAGTTATTTCACAGTCCTCTTAATTGCTCCATTAAGTATAATAAACAGGCACAGAGCATTATCCGCTAAAGAGCACATGGCTAATAAGTGAGAAACCCGAGATTAGATATTTGAATCCGTGTGACTGGTCTAGCGCCCCCAAACTTGACCACTATCCTCTGCTGTCTCCCAGAGAAGCCCTAAACTCAAGGAAATCAAGATAATAATTGACTTTAATTAAAAAATTCTGAAAGAGATGGGAATACCTGACCACCTGACCTGCCTCTTGAGAAACCTATATGCAGGTCAGGAAGCAACAGTTAGAACTGGACATGGAATAACAGACTGGTTCCAAATAGGAAAAGGAGTCCGTCAAGGCTGTATATTGTCACCCTGCTTATTTAACTTATATGCAGAGTACATCATGAGAAACGCTGGGCTGGAGGAAGCACAAGCTGGAATCAAGATTACCGGGAGAAATATCAATAACCTCAGCTATGCAGATGACACCACCCTTATGGCAGAAAGTGAAGAGGAACTATAAAGCCTCTTGATGAAAGTGAAAGAGGAGAGTGAAAAAGTTGGCTTAAAGCTCAACATTCAGAAAACAAAGATCATGGCATCTAGTCCCATCACTTCATGGGAAGTAGATGGGGAAACAGTGTCAGACTTTATTTTGGGGGGCTCCAAAATCACTTCAGATGGTGATTGCAGCCAAGAAATTAAAAGATGCTTACTCCTTGGAGGGAAAGTTACGACCAACCTAGATAGCATATTCAAAAGCAGAGACATTACTTTGCCAACAAAGGTCCGTCCAGTCAAGGCTATGGTTTCTCCTGTGGTCATGTATGGATGTGAGAGTTGGACTGTGAAGAAGGCCGAGCGCCAAAGAATTGATGCTTTTGAACTGTGGTGTTGGAGAAGACTCTTGAGAATCCCTTGGACTGCAAGGAGATCCAACCAGTCCATTCTAAAGGAGATCAACCCTGGGTGTTCTTTGGAAGGAATGATGCTAAAGCTGAAACTCCAGTACTTTGGCCACCTCATGTGAAGAGTTGACTCACTGGAAAAGACTCTGATGCTGGGAGGGATTGGGGGCAGGAGGAGAAGGGGACGACAGAGGATGAGATGGCTGGATGGCATCACTGACTCAATGGACATGAGTCTGAGTGAACTCCGGGAGTTGGTGATGGACAGGGAGGCCTGGTGTGCTGCGATTCATGGGGTCACAGAGTCGGACACGACTGAGCAACTGAACTGAACTGAATTGCATTTATGATAGCATTTATTGAGTACTTCTTGAATGTCAAGCTGAACACCTCACCACATCCAAAGCAGCTCACAGTCCTCTTAAAACTGAACAGAAGGAAATTAGACTAGGAGAATCTGGTACAAAACAAAAACAGAAAAACCCTGAAAAAGAGCAATGAGAGGGGATTAGCTGCACTAAATTATAAAGCCTTAAGAACTTATAATACCAGCACACACATACACAGAAAAGAATAGAAAGCCCGTAGTCCCAAGTACATAGAGAATCTGGTACAGGCATTTCAGACCAAACATAAAGCTCTAATTTCTTTCCTCCAAAATTTCATCCTTGGATACACTGATTCCCATTTTGAGCCCCCACTCTGCCCTAGGTTTAACTCATTCTCTTAAACACTCATTCATCCACAGGTGAGACAAGCTCACTTGTTCAAAAAGGAAATATAGCTATCGGGTTGGCCAAAAAGTTCATCTGGGTTTCTCCGTGCCAACAGAAAAACGAACTTTTTGATCAACTCAGTACAACGTGGGTGAAACTTGAAAACAGGCTGAGTGAAAGAAACTAGACACAGCAGATCACGTGTGTGATTCTATTCATTGGAAACATCAAGACTACATAAATCCATATAGATAGAAAGATGAGTGGTTGCCAGGAGCTGGAAGGAGGAGATGGAGAGTAACTGCTTAACGTGTATGATGTTTTACTGGGGAAATGTTTGGAACTTGACAGAAGTAGGTGGGTGTTGTGCAGCATTGTGACTATGCTAAAAGTCCCTGGCAGTCCAGTGGCTAAAACTCCATGCCCCCATTGCAGGGGGCCTGGGTTCGATCCCTGGTCAGGGAACTAGATCCCACATGCTGCAACTGAGACCCGGCACAGTCAAATAAATAAAAACCCCTGAAATGCTCACTTTAAGATGGTTCATTTTCAGTGACTTTTTTAACCTCAATTTCTAGAAAGGACTATAAGACATTCCTAAAGACTGATATACAGATAGCACATGACTAGAGAATCCTGGACATTGAGTCAATAAAATAACTTGACCTAGTCATTAAGTCCACGTTTTTAAGAACAGAGACCAACTTCTCACTTCCTTTTCCAACTTCTATGATGTCCTTGGGTGTTCCCATCCCCTCTAGTTGGTGGGTTGTACCTGGCAAAATGGAGTCTTTTATGGATGTCATTAATAGCTATTAAATGATTTGGCCTGCCCACTAGTTACCAGCTCCGTTTCTAGGATGACCCCATGATGTTGGAGAGGAAGTTACATTTTACAGTTTCAGTTTACCGATGACAGTAGCTGTGCGGTAAGAAGTTCATATAGGGTAGCATAAGACCTTTTTCCTTACAGCCTGTATTCTGAAAAGCAACCTAAAAATCGTGAGGAAAATTCATGCATTAATGCTTCCCTGGTGGCTCAGATGGTGAAGAACCTGCCTGCAATGCAGGAGACCCAGGTTCGATCCCTGGGTTGGGAAGATCTCCTGGAGAAGGGAACGGCTACCCACTCCAGTATTCTGGCCTGGAGAATTCCATGGACAGAGGAACCTGGTAGGCTACAGTCCATGGGGTCATAAAGAGTCAGACATGACTGAGCGACTTCCACTTTTTTCAAGTACTAATACTCATAGAATTAATTTATGATTTTCTAAATGTGATTCAGACCTTTAAAACCAGCATGAAATCTAGTATCCAGTCATGCTATGAACAACGTGGATTCCAATCATTGTAAATCTGGCTCAAAATGACCTCAGAGGGGGACTTCCACGGTGATCCAGTGGTTGAGAATCCACCTTGCAATGCAGGGGACACGGGTTCAATCCCTGGTCGGGGAGCTAGGATTCCACATGCCAAGGAGTCACAGCCCGCATGCCACAACTTTAGAGCCCACTTGACAATGAAGATCAGAGTACCGCAACTGAGATGTGAAGCAGTCTAATGAATTAACCAAAAAATTTTTTAAAAATTACCTCCGAGGGGTGACAAGTATAAAACTACAAAGGATCCAGGGAGTACACATTATTCTAGAAAGAACACACACAGTTATGACTGTCATCAATAACATTTTAAAGGGACACCAAATTTTAAAAGATAGTATAAATCTACTGTAAATAAGTACACTGTCATTCATTTGGGAAAACAAAAATAGAAAAATGCTGAAAAAGAGCACTGAGAGGGGACTAGCTGCACTAAATTATAAAGCCTTAGTAATACCAGCAGAAAAGATTTGTTTGGAACTGACTGGAAAGCCCACAGACCCAAGTACATAGAAGAATTTAGTGCTTAATAAAGCTGGCACCTCAAATCAGTAGAGTAAAAATGAACAAGTCAACAAATGATGGGTAAAGAATCTGCCTGCCAAGCAGAAAACATGGGTTCAATCCCTGGGTTGGGAAGATCCAACTCCTCCCTGGAGGAAGAAATGGCAATCCACTCCAGTAGTCTTGACTGGAGAATTCTATGGACAGAGAAGCCTGGCAGGCTACAGTCCACGGGGTCCC
This sequence comes from Bos taurus, assembly GCF_002263795.3. NCBI lineage: Eukaryota > Metazoa > Chordata > Mammalia > Artiodactyla > Bovidae > Bos > Bos taurus. Next base: position 18,845,758 of record NC_037339.1, read on the forward strand.
AAGGAGTCAGACACAGCTTAGCGACTAAACCACCAAAACAAATGATATTGGTAAAACTGGGTAGCCACCTAGAAATTAAAGTTGGAGCCATATCTCACACCTTATACCAGGATGAATTCCAAATGATTATAAATATAAATGATGAAACTAAATAAATGAGAAGATATGGGAGAATTCCTTTATAATCTTGGAGTTGTGGTGGCCTTTCAAATTGTGCCTCAAGACATAGAAGTCACAAAAACTGATCATTTTAATGCCATAAAAATAAAGACTTCTGTATAGCAGTAAACAAAAATATTTATAGCAAATAGCCAACCAGGAAATATCTGCACTAATATCCCAGAAAAGGGCTAATCATCTTTCTAATAAGGAAAATGTAAGTTCTGAAATATGGAAATGAAATAAGAAACATAAAATAAAAACCCAGAAAAACCATTTTCATTCTCACTGGCAAAAATGCAAAGCTTTGATTACACACCATTCATTGATAACTGCAGAAAAACAAGATCGTGCTGGTGGAGCTTAAGCTATACACTCCATATGAAGGGAAATTAAATTTTTGTTTACAGTCTTTGAGCAGGCCGTCCACTAACAAATATTTATCTACAGACATGACACACTGGACAGCACCATTCATTGCAGACCCGTCTGTACCAGCAAAAGACCAGAAATGACCTAAATGAGCAACATGCGAGACTAGTTAAATACACTGTACACCCAACGCAATGGAATACCATATGCAGCTATAGCAAAAGAAGCTAAGGTAGCCTCCCATTGACTGATCTGGAAAGAGCGCCAAGATAAGTCGTTAAGCTAAACGACAAAGTGCAGAATGATGCAGGCACTCCGGTCAGGTGCCCTTGTCCTCAAATTTCCTGGATCCAGGCCAGACAATGAGAGAATGAGCTTTCCGCGATGCCATTCCCCAGGTATCTCCCAGCCTTTGGGTGTCAGCCTGTTGATTGTGTTACCGAGTGCAAGCTCGCAGGGCTTGCTGCACGACAGGTCAGTAAACTGAGAGACCAGTTGTTGGGCCAAGTAACGGCGACTTTAGTTGGAAAGCCAGCAGACCGAGAAGATAGTAGATTAGGGTCCCAAAGAACCATCTTGCCTGAGTTGGGATTCAGGCTTCTCTTATACTAAAAGGGAAGGGAATAAAGTCAAACCTTGCCTGGTTCCGGCCAGCTGCTGGAGAGAACGTGTTTCTTACTTCCTGCCTGCATTCATTCACAGGTGGGCCTGGTCAGGATGTTTCCTGTGAGCTGAACAAAGGTATTTACCTCAATACTCATTAGCTGGGAGGCAGGGTTCCCAGAAATGAGCCATTTATGTATAATTTAAGCCTATAGGCAACATCCCTTTAGTGATTAATTTGTAATAGAATAAAAAGGTTCTTCCCTATTACAATTCCCCAGTGTCAATGTCAGTTCCAGAATCTTGTGGGAAAAAGGATGAAGATGGTTCAGGCTACTTATTACTGAATGGAGGTGATGGATATTCTTAGAATCTCTAATCAGTTCTTTTTTTTTATCTACAACTATTTGAATCTGATGAAATCCTGCTTCTTCACAAAATAGGTATGTGTGCTGTGCTTAGTCACTCAGTCATGTCCAACTCTTTGCGACCCCCATGGACTGTATGTTCCCTCCAGGCTCCTCTGTCCATGGGGATTCTCCAGGCAAGAATACTGGATTGGGTTGCCGTGCCCTCCTCTGGGGGATCTTCCCAACCCAGGGATCAAACCCAGGTCTCTGCATTGCAGGCAGATTCTTTAATGACTGAGTCACCAGGGAAGCCCAAGAATACTGGAGTGGGTAGCCTACCCCTTCTCCAGGGGATCTGCCTGACCCAGGAATCAAACCGGGGTCTCCTGCATTGCAGGCGGATTCTTTACTAGCTAGCTATCAGGGAAGCCCCAGTATAGCTACAGAGTCATTCAAAAGCCACTGTAAAGCCATAAATAGCAACTGCTCATCTCTAACTATTACATTACTTTGCCAACAAAGGTCCATCTAGTCAAGGCTATGGTTTTTCCTGTGGTCATGTATGGATGTGAGAGTTGGACTGTGAAGAAGGCTGAGCGCCAAAGAATTGACGCTTTTGAACTGTGGTGTTGGAGAAGATTCTTGAGAGTCCGTTGGACTGCAAGGAGATCCAACCAGTCCATTCTGAAGGAGATCAGCCCTGGGATTTCTTTGAAAGGAATGATGCTAAAGCTGAAACTCCAGTACTTTGGCCACCTCATGCGAAGAGTTGACTCATTGGAAAAGACTTTGATGCTGGGAGGGATTGGGGGCAGGAGGAGAAGGGAACGACAGAGGATGAGATGGCTGGATGGCATCACTGACTCGATGGACGTGAGTCTGAGTGAACTCCGGGAGTTGGTGATGGCCAGGGAGGCCTGGTGTGCTGCAATTCATGGGGTCACAAAGAGTCGGACACAACTGAGCGACTGAACTGAACTGAACTATTAAAAAGATGCTTTTTTGCTTTGGCATCAACCAATTAGGATTACAAAGCGGATGAAAAGACACTTGGCTACTTCTGTGACATACAATTTAAAATAATTACTAAAATTATAACATTATAATTTACCAGGATATATCAGAATTTTAGGAATCTCACATACTTTCTAAAATGTGTATATTAACATTTACCGATACATACAATCTAAGAAGTTCTATGATACAATCTATTTCATCACCATTTATTTGACAATGCTTCTTATGTAGTTTAACATACCAAACAAGCCTAATTAGCTTGACATTCCTCTGAGGTGGAGACAATAATTTGAGGTATTCCAGGGACCCTTTGGAAAGCCTCAAACTTAGCTTGAGGTCACATGAACTTGATTTAGAATTTGATCTTTGGGCAGTTTGTCAGAAATATCAAAAGTTTTAACCAGTGATGAAAAAGTATCTCAATGACAAATACAGAACACTTAAGGAAACGCACAATTATCAAAAGCAGTTCAATATGTTAAGAAAATCTTGTTCTCTTTAGAGAACGAAATTCAGGTATTGTACATTAATTTTAAAATTCATTTTCTTAACTCAGTTCAGTGTTATCTTAGCCAGTCCTGACCACGCACAAAACTATTTCAGTGCTCCTGCTCTAAGAACCTTCTACAATTTCTGTATCTGTATTAATCTATCCCTCACTTTCTTTTCCATTCAGACACAATCAGCTCAGGACTTTCCTATGGTCCAGTGGTTAAGAATCCACCTTCAAATGCAAGGGAGGTAGGTTCGATCCCTGGTCAGTGCCACATGGCAACTAAACCCACACTCTGTAACAAGAGATACCCACATGCTACAATGAAGGCCCAGTGCAGCCAAAATTTTAAAAATAAACTTATGTATTAAAAAGAAACAGTCATCTCTAAGACAAAACCACCTTTTTTGCTTTAGTAAAATGCATTTTCATTACTCATACCTTCTTTGCTGAAAACACATGTCCTGTATCTTCTCATGCTGAAATGTTAGCTTGCAATTCTGAACCTTAAAACCTTCACCTCTAGTGAAAAACCAAGAAGCAAGGAATTGGAAACTGTCATACCGCATTTCCTAACTGACAAACTTGAGCTTTAGTCTTCCTCTCCTGAGAAGGCAAAGGGAGGTAAACTTAGACATGCCCAGCAATTAATGTCCTAATATTTTATCCCATTTGAAATGACCCAGATATTCAATGGATCCTCCTCATTGAACTTTGTTGAATTTCAAGTTACATAAATCTAGAGAAACTACTTGAGATAGATATTCCCAAAACATAATTATTTCTATTTGTTGTTTGGGGACTAAGTCATGTCTGACTCTTGGGACCCTATGGACTGCAGTCCCTCCATGCTCCTGTCTATGGGATTTCCCAGGCAAGAATACTGGAGCGGTTTACCAGTTCTTTCTCCAGTGGATCTTCCCAACCCAGGGATAGAACCTATGTCTCCTGCATTGGCCGGCTGATTCCCAGCTGAGCCACCAGGGAAGCCCCAGCTATTTCTACAGTGTTTACCTAAAACTCTTACCTCATTTATCTCTATTTACTTAAAAGCTTTGTCATATTGTTATTTTTCTTGCTGTAATAGGAATAATAAGGTCTTACAGTATTTGATTTCTAGCAAACCTAGGCACTATGAAAGTATTATACTTGATGTTGATGACCTAAAACATGTCTGTATTAATCAAACCAACAAGCTGAAGCTAACTTTAATACCAGACATTAATTCAATACTGAATATTTCCTAGGTCACATGAACCTGAAATTCCTTCTGGCCAGTGTTTTAAAAAATATTTGAGTATTTATTTAAGCACTTAAATTCCTTTGAAAGAGAAAGTCACTCAATCATGTCTGACTCTTTGCGACCCCATGGATTGTAGCTCACCAGGCTCCTCTGTCCCTGGGGATTCTCCAGGCCAGAATACTGGAGTGGGTAGCCATTCCCTTCTCCAGGGGATCTTCCCAATGAAGGGATCAAACTCAGGTCTCCCACATTGCAAATTCTTTACCTTCTGAGCCATCACGGAAGCCCAAGAATACTGGGGTGGGTAGCCTATCCCTTCTCCAGGGGATCTTTCTGACCCAGGAATCGAATCAGGGCCTCTCGCATTGCAGATGGATTCTTTACCAGCTGAGCTACCAGGGAAGCCTAAATTCCTTTGGGTCAATTAAATTCTTTTACAAATTAATTCTGGCAATGCCAGACATCTGTAACATGGACAAACAAACACAGCTCCCATTCCAAAATTTCAGTCATGAATCAGGTATAACATTGTATAACCCATCAGTTACAAAAGAGACTGGATACAAATTGGGTTTCTGTCAGAACAAATCCTGAGAAGGCAATGGCACCCCACTCCAGTACTCTTGCCTGGAAAATCCCATGGACGGAGGAGCCTGGTAGGCTGCAGTCCATGGGGTTGCAAAGAGTCGGACACGACTGAGCGACTTCACTTTCACTTTTTACTTTCATGCATTGGAGAAGGAAATGGCAACCCACTCCAGTGTTCTTGCCTGGAGAATCCCAGGGACGGGGGAGCCTGGTGGGCCGCCGTCTATGGGGTTGCACAGAGTCAGACACAACTGAAGCGACTTAGCAGCAGCAGCAGCAGTCTAGATGGCAAAACTCCTTACTAATATTCATGGAAAAGACACATCTATGTCTATTTGTAGCTTTCGGTAATTTTAGGAACCAAGTGGAAGATTTCTCTTCTTCCTGGGAATATCCCACTCTTGGACAAAAAAAAGACTTTGTTTTCTCTTTGCTTTTTTTTTCCTTTTCCTTACCTCCACTTGACATCAGTAAAAAAATTTTAAATATCACAAAAGCGGGCTGGCTATAAATGGGGAAAGAGTATCAAGCAAAATTAAAAGAAAAAACCCAAAGGACAATCAGAAAATCTAAATAAACCCTCAATTTTGGTCTTGGGGGCTTTACATATGCCAATGACGTAGGAGACCCTAAATGACCTAATTAACACAAGGATAGCAGTACAAGGCGCCCAGGGTCCCCAGATAACCCTGCCTCAACCCCTCCTGGAGATCCTAACAGGCACTGTGGCCACACCTTGTTTCAGTAAAATATCTTCCTGTCACTCATGGGTTCACAGCTGTAATCAGATCACTGATCCAAAATGCACTGCAGAGGACTTTCTTCGGGGATAGTTGAAACATTTCTCCGTTTTGAAAGACAGAAATTCAAGACAAACAAAGCATTCTGTAAAGCAATTATCCTTCAATTAAAAGGTGAGTAACTTTTTTAAAAAAAGACAAAGCACAAACGGCACTTATGAACACTAGCACCCAAAGAAACAAACGAACGGGCTCACGAATCAGGTAAAAGCCCAACAGCTCTTTCCTTTCTCCAACAGCGTTCCCCACTCAAATACAAAACAAACTGGCTTATTCTGGAGAAAAGCCCCAAATGGAGAGGAAATAAATTTTCTGGCTGTACACACCAGAGCAACTTACCCTACCATATGGAGCCTGTCAGCCTCCAAATGCTGATTCCTTGCTCCAACTGCCAAGCGCTGGGGCAGCCAGAGCCATTCTGGGGAACATTTTTCAAGACAAGTGGTCCCAGCAGTTGCTAGGGCCTTACCCGAAAATTCCCCAAAGGGGACCAGCTAGCCATGAGTAGCAAGGCTCCTGGCTGACTGCACCAAAATTTGTTATCAAATCCAAGCTGGTACCACTCGCCACACGACAGGCCAAATCAATCAAGCAACTTTATTCAAGAAGCCAGCTGACCAAGAAGCTGGGGAGCCATCTTGCCCGAGTCAGAATTCAGGCTTCTCTTTTGCTAAAAGCGTAGGAAGTAAAGACAAACACATCCGGTTCCAGGTCAGCCTCCAAAGGGGATGTGTTCACTTCTTCCTCCCTGCAGTGATTCACAGGTGGGCCTGGTCAGGATGGTTCAGCTACCCAAAGGTGTTTTAGCTTAATGCTCATTACCTGGGAGGCAGGGCTCCTTAGAGGTGGGCTATTTATGTTTACAGGCAACATCTCTTTAGTGATTAACCTGTAATAGAATACAAAGGTTCTACTCTGTTACAGCTGGGCGGAGAACCTCCACACTGACCCCTCACTCTGCCTGAGGACCAGGCTGGGTTCCTGTGGCCCAGTCTCCAGGTACCTGTGCAGATGGGAGAGGCTGCAGCCCAAGGGCAGCTCCCGAGTGAGGTGAAGCTGAGTGGCAGGAGCCTGCTCAGTGATGACTCAACCCTACAAGGGCTCCAGGAGCATGGGAGATGGCACTGTAAATATGAGACTAACACAGCATGGTAAATCAGCTACGGTGGTTGTTTAGTCCTGAGTCATGTTCGACTCTTGTGACCCCCTGCACTATAGCCTGCCAGGCTCCTCTGTCCATGGGATTTCCCAGGCAAGAATGCTGAAGCGGGTTGCCATTTCCTTCTCCAGGGGATTGTCCCCGTCCAGAGATCGAACTCAAGTCTTTTGCATTGCAGATTTTTTAGTGCTGAACCACCAGGGAAACCCCAAATCAACTATACTTCAACTGAAAAAAAAACTTCTGTTTCCATTTGTCCACAAAAATCTGGTTTATAGAATACGAACTAAAAGATACGTTCTGAGCAGAAGCTGATCACACGAACCATTCCTAAGACTGGTTGTGCTATGGCCTACCAAGCGAGAGGCCCTGGCACAGAGGTCGTGCCTCCGGCCTTGGGAAGCTGATACTCACCCGCTGCGTGACCTAAGGCAGCTTCTCTGTGCCTTGGTCTCCTCATCTATAAAATGGACATACTGAAAGCACCCGCTCAAAAGGCTGTGGTTAAAGACGCAATGAGTTACCATGTGCAGGTACTTGAAAATGCGCCCTATTTTTTTTTTTTCCAGAATATTCCAGCCTATGAGGCTTCCAGCCAGGGGTGAAATGCCTATTAAGGACATCAGCCCTTGGTTCCAGGGAAGCAAGGGGAGATCTGGGTCAGACCTAGGCTCAGTTTTGCCCCCCACCCCCCGCCCCACCACAACAAGCAGCAAATGTGAAGGTGGATACTTCACATTTGGTAGAGGAGGGTAGCCAGACACCTGCTGCTGCTGCTGCTGCTGCTAAGTGGCTTCAGTCGTGTCTGACTCTATGTGACCCCATAGACGGCAGCCCACCAGGCTCCCTGGTCCCTGGGATTCTCCAGGCAAGAACACTGGAGTGGGTTGCCATTTCCTTCTCCAATGCATGAAAGTGAAAAGTGAAAGGGAAGTTGCTCAGTTGTGTCCGACTCTTCGAGACCCCATGGACTGCAGCCCACCAGGCTCCTCCATCCATGGGATTTTCCAGGCAAGAGTACTGGAGTGGGGTGCCATTGCCTTCTCCGAGCCAGACACCTGGACTACTGAAAATTCTCCCTCTCCTCCAATGCAATACAACGTCATGAGCTGGTGGATGACTTAGAAATACAAAGCAGAAAGAGGGTTTAGTTATTCTTCAGATATCTGGCCCCATTTCTTCCTAAAACATGGAAGGCCAAGCCATCATAATAGGGTTCAGATCTGCCCCAGGGGCCAAGTCATACTTGAGCCAAAACATAATAAAAACCTGTCCATGAATCAAATTCTCCGTATCAGTATTCTATCTCCAACCAGATTATCAAGGAGTGCTTGCTGAACAGCCCCTGTAATCAGAGCACTGTTCTCAACTGCAGGGAATTGTAAAGAAAATAGCTGGTGCCCTGTTCTGGAGAGGCTTATTCATGCTCTGAGATTAAGAAATATTTATTGAATTCTCACTTGGTACTGGGCACTAGGGAAAGATGAAATCCTGTCTTCCGGAGCATGTGATGTCGGGAGATGGAGGGGGCCAGATAACAAACAGCTAAGTAGATTCAATAGCAGGTCAGTTGGTCATAAGCTCCATAGAGAAAATACAGCAGGCAAGGGAGGGTCTGAACGGAGGTGTGCAGTACAGACGAGATGGAGTTGGCTTTTGTGAGCCTGATGTGCACACACGCTCTGAGCCCCAGTGGGTCTTTCTCAGAGTTGTCATGTGGCGGAGATGGGTGAGGGAGCCTTTCAGCAGACGTGGGCAGACCACGAGGCTAAGGAGCAGAAAGGACCCAAGGAAAGAGACTTGTGGGGGCTGCAACCTGTGACAGCCGACAGCTGGTACCTACCAGCTGGTACCTACATGTTCCTGGGAGCATCACAGGAGTCGAAGAAAAAGACCACAGGTTCATGAGCCACAGACCTCTGCCTTCAGGTCAGCAGAGCACCTGGTGACCAAGGGGGACGAGGACCCTGAGCTGGAGTCCAGCAAGTGCCAGTCCTCCAGGAACCAACACAAAGCTAGGCACCCCCCTCCCTCCTGGTTTCCTAAGGCCCTTTAAGCCACCTGACCTTCGCTTCCCGCCCACCTGGACCGTCTTAGGGAAAGACGGGGCAGAAGGAGGAAGCCATCAGAGAGAAGAGGGCCGAGCACTGCTGAGAGGAGCTGTCTAATTCATTCAACCAGACAATGCTTTATGCAGGCTAGATAATTGTTTCTTGCTACCCGAGGGAGTAGGGAGAGTTCAGATCAACTAGAGATGGAGAAATTACATTTCTGCTGCTTAGGCAGAGAGGGAGGGGGAAGGGAGGAAAAGGGCAGACAGTGGATGCAGAAACTCTTTTGAGTTTTGCTGAAAACATGGAAACAATCCAGAAGAGGGAGGAAAATCTGATGATGCATGTGAGAGAGAACTTCCAGAGTGATTTCTAGGATTTCGAGGAGGTGAATGAAGTGCCGAGGGGCAGAGTTCAGTTCAGGTCATTCATCTGTCCAGGGAGTGGACAGATTGAAAAGCAGAGACATTACTCTGCCAACAAAGGTCCGTACAGTCAAGGCTATGGTCTTCCCAGTGGTCACATACCGTTATGAGAGCTGAACCATAAAGAAGGCAGAGTGTCAAAGAATTGATGCCTTCAAACGGTAATGTTGGAGAACACTCCTGAGAGTCCTTTGGACAGCAAGGAGATCAAACCAGTCAGTCTTAAGGGAAATCAATCCTGAATACTCATTGGAAGGACTGATGCTGAAGCTGAAGCTCAAGTATTTTGGTCACCTGATGTGAACAGCTGACTCACTGGAAAAGTCCCTGATACTGGGAAAGATTGAGGGCAGAAGGAGAAGAGGGCATTAGAGGATGAGACGGCCGGATGGCATCACCGATGCATTGGAAGAGAACTTGGGCAAACTTTGGGAGATAGTGAGGGACAGGGAGGCCTGGCGTGCTGCAGTCCATTGGGTGTCAAAGAGGCAGACTGGGTGACTGAACAACAACATCCACTCATTCATCTGTCTGGGGATTGGGGGGATGGTGGCTGTGGTGATGGGAGCATGTAGTTCTATTCCAACTGTTTATATTCTTCCCAGGAATTAAAGTACAAGGTCACCACCTGAGCGTGAGGATGGGAAGGAAGTCTTGAGGATCAAGAAGAGAGGAGGATGTACAGAGTGGTCTGGAGGGTGGGAAAAGCAAATGAAATAGGATAAGGATGAGGATGGTGGGAGAAAACTAAGCCCCCAGCTAAAGGTTGTGAATTTCAAGACATGCCACTCTACTCAAGATACTTGGAAGCCTGCACAAAGTAAGCAGAGGGTTCAGCTTCACCAGGGTTACTCTGGCCAAGGAGACCAGAAATAAAAGAACACAGGCATTGAGAGTGTTTTCCTGGAAGCCATTAATATTGCTCTTGGAGTTTAAATTCGTTACAGTTGGTAAGTGTGGACTTGAGGCTCGTGAGGGATAGGGTGGAGGAGAGACTGAATGGAGGTCCCACTGAACTCCTGCAGTTGGAGGACTGCAGAAGTTATCAGAGAAAGTGAACTAGAAAGACAGGGGGTGGAGGTCAGAATCTGGGGTGGCTGAAACTGAGATGAAGGCAAGCCCCCAGGTCCTGGGAATGATAAGGCGTAAGGGATGTGTTCACAGGGGCCACTGCCTGAGGCCAGGTGGAGGACAAGACGACAGATAGAAAGCAGAGGCAGAGGAATTGTGTAGGGGTGTGTATTTTATTAATATCAGGAGCTCTTGAGAAAATGAAGGTTTGGCACCAAAATTCTCAAGAATGAGGATGAATGAGGGGAGGGGCTGGAGAGGGCACAGTGTGAGGAGGTTAGATTTAAAGATAGGCTTAGGACAACGAGGACAGTGATGATGAGGGCGGTGACTGGTACCCCTCCTCTGAAGGGCTGAGCGGAGCAGGGTGAGCCAGGCTAGAGCAAAGCCTGCTTTCAGTTCCAGGAAGAGGAAGGGAACTCGGGAAAAGAAGTTGAGCATTTAAACCACGGTAGGATGGATGGAAAAAATCGCTAGACGGTGTCCATCCACAAAGAACTCAGTTTCAATGACTTGAAAATTAAATGGAAAGCACAGCACCGGACACATCCTGAGCTCTCAGAGTCAGCTACTGTCATCAAGACCACAATGAATGGACTCATGACTGTTTTCAGTCTTTCCCCCAGGATTTTAGTTCTTCCTGTGTGACCGTCGCTCAGTGGGGTCCGACTCTTTGCAACCCCATAGACTGCAGCCCGCCAGGCTCCTCTGTCCATGGAATTCCCCAGGCAAGAATACCGGAGTGGGTTGTCATTCCCTTCTGCAGGGGATCTTTCGGACCCAGGGATGAAACCCAGGGGTCCCGCATTGCAGGCGGATTCTTAACCGTCTAAGCCACCAGGGAAGCCCCTTAAAATGACCAGACATAGTCATGTCCATACATTTCAGTCATAAGAGATCGTTCAAATTACTTGGTCAACTCCATCACCATTTGAAAATTTTCAGATGAGGAGAACTGGCTGTTGCCCCCTCAGGCTGGGGCTGACCTGAGATGACTCGGCTGTCGAGCCACTACCAGAACCCAGGAGGGGCTCTAGATTCTGGTCTAAGCTCCCCTCCCGCTATTAGTCCTGCGGCTCCCTCCCGAGCCGTCAAGACGCAGCCACCAGCCGAGGTCCCTCAGAAGGTCCCTCTCAGAACCCAACCCCCAAAAAGCGCCCGCACTCCGCTGGGTGCAGTAACCTACGTGGTTGGGGGCTCAGAAATCGCTTTCCCCCGTCGGGGCAGGCGTCGTCCGGGGTGGCCGCCTCCCGCGTTCAGTTGGGGAGGGAAGAGCCTGGAACACGACGGGCCAGGGAGAGGGAGCGCCCGCGGGGCCGGGGCGGGCCGGGCGGCGGCCGGGGGCGGGGACTGCGCGCCACCCGCTCTTCAGCCTTCAAAGCGGACCCCGCGGAGTCGCGTTCCGGCGCGCGGTGCAGCGGAGCTCGAGCCGTTCCGGCGGCGGGAGCTCCGCGCGCACTTCGCGCCCCGACCGCCGAAGGAAGCGCTTTCGCAGCGGGGCCAGGCGCTAGGCACCCGGCCCTGCCCCGGGGACACCGCGCGCGTCCGTGCGTCCGCCCCGCGCGCCGCGCCCATGAGCAGCCCCGGGAACCGCAGCCACGCTTCGCGTGGCTCCGGGGAGCCGCCGTGGGCCGCCCTGCTGCCGTGCGACGAGCGCCGCTGCTCGCCCTTCCCCCTGGGGGCGCTGGTGCCCGTGACCGCCGTGTGCCTGGGGCTGTTCGCCGTCGGAGTGAGCGGCAACGTGGTGACTGTGCTGCTGATCGGGCGCTACCGGGACATGCGGACCACCACCAACTTATACCTGGGCAGCATGGCCGTGTCCGACCTGCTCATCCTGCTCGGGCTTCCCTTCGACTTGTACCGCCTGTGGCGCTCGCGGCCCTGGGTGTTTGGGCAGCTTCTCTGCCGCCTCTCACTCTACGTGGGCGAGGGCTGCACCTATGCCACGCTGCTGCACATGACGGCGCTCGCCGTGGAGCGCTACCTGGCCGTCTGCCGCCCGCTCCGGGCGCGCGTCCTGGTCACCCGACGCCGCGTCCGCGCGCTCATCGCTGCGCTCTGGGCCGTGGCGCTGCTCTCCGCCGGGCCCTTCTTCTTTCTGGTGGGCGTCGAGCAGGACGCCGGCCACGATGCGCTCCGGGACCTAAACTGCACTGCGCAGCCCTCCGCCTTGCCGCCGCCCTTCCTGGGGTCCTCTCTGGCTTCCCCGCGATCCCCGCCGTCGGGGCCCGAAGCAGACGCCGCCGCGCTGTTCAGCCGGGAGTGCCGGCCGAGCCCGGCGCAGCTGGGCGCGCTGCGCGTAATGCTGTGGGTCACCACCGCCTACTTCTTCCTGCCCTTCCTATGCCTCAGCGTCCTCTACGGGCTCATCGGGCGCGAGCTGTGGAGGAGCCGCGGGCAGCTGCGAGGCCCGGCCACCTCCGGCCGGGAGAGGGGCCACCGGCAGACGGTCCGAGTCCTGCGTAAGTGGCGCCGCCTCTGCTCCAAACACCCCAACCGCTCGGTGCCCCTTCCCTGGATCTCCCAGCCCTCGGCGCCCCTTGTGGCCACGCTTCCTTTTGTGGTTCGACCCCAGCCTCCACCTGCTTGTCCCTCCAGTCTCCGTAGAAAACCATCTCCCGTCTTCTAGGAGCTCTGTGTCACCCAGGGAGCCCTGTGACGATGGGATAGCCAGGTCTGGTAAATAACTATTATTTTCCAAAGCTTCTGTGAGCAGAGAGCTAGACTGATCCAAGATGAATGATTGCAGGCTCTTAAGCCCACTGCCTGTGTCCTTTAGATGCCACAAATGTGGAATTATTCACAGAACCCTGGAGAAGACGGGATACCTCACGTTAAGATAAAGTTTCTTTACTAAATATCATGTTATTCTGAAGACTAAAGTGAATCGTGCCCGTATCAAAAAAAAAAAAAAAGATCGTGCAGACATTGCATACTTCTTTTCAACGGAAAATAGAGAACATGTTTCTGAAATAGGTTTGTGGAAAGAAACGATTTCTACTTGTTAGTAGAAATCACTCTAGTTTATGTCCGGCCTTGCTAGTGCATGTATGAGGCGAATATTCAGTTGTTGTTGGTTGTTCTCGAATATTCAATTACAAAGCAAACATCGATGCTGTCTGTAACCTGGTAGTTTTTCTGGGGTGGGGATCTGGCTAGGCAAGAGTTTTATTTATTTCGCTGTTAATTACTGCTTTAGTGGGAACTCTTGTTTTCGGATGTTTTAGCTAATTCTGGTGCCTGTGTTTTGTTTTGCAGTGGTGGTGGTTCTGGCGTTTATAGTGTGCTGGTTGCCTTTCCACGTTGGCAGAATCATTTACATAAATACCAAAGATTCCCAGATGATGTACTTCTCTCAGTACTTTAACATCGTTGCTCTGCAACTTTTCTATCTGAGCGCCTCCATCAACCCCATCCTCTACAACCTCATTTCCAAGAAGTATAGAGCAGCGGCCTGGAAACTGCTGCTGGCCAGACGGTCCAGACAGAGAGGTTTCTGCAGAAGCAGGGAGGCTGAAGGGAACCCCGCCGGAGACAGGGCTGGCTGCACGGAGAACAGCGCCAACGTGCAGACGTCAGCAACCAGCACTGCCAAACCCGGCGCCCTGTCCCATGGCTCTGGGACTTAAGGGAAAACAGGTCTGTAGGGAGAAAAGAATCGGGAGGGGGGAACGGACGCTGTTAGGGAGAACTGGAAAGAGTAGCTGACATTTTGCAATATAAGGAAATCAACCCTAAATACTCATTAGAAAGACTGATGTTGAAGCTGACGCTCCAATACTTTGGCCACCTGATGGGAAGAGCCGACTCACTGTTAAAGATCCTGATGCTGGGCAAGATTGGGGAAAGGACGAGACGGGGGCCACAGAGGATGAGATGGTTGGATGGCATCATTGACTCAGTGGACATGAGTTTGAGCAAGCTCCAGGAGATGGTAAAGGACAGGAAGCCTGGCATGCTGCAGTCCATGGGGCTGCAAAGAGTTGGACACAACTTAGCAACTAAACAACAAGAAAGAATGGTTGTTTGTCAGCAACTTAGCATGATTTTTTTTTTTTTTAAGCAAAGGTATGGGATGTATCTGTACCAATCTCTCTGGCTTTCTTTTCATGTACCTCCTTGGGGAAGTTCATTTCATCCTCCTAAAATCCCACATCACAAAATGTGCTCTGGGGAGGTTTTCTAAGTCCTCACTCTCCTATTCTCGGGATATGACACTCATTTTCCAGTTAACAAGTAATCCAGACAGACGCTGCCATAAAAACTGTCACCTGTGAGGTCAGAGGTGTATTTTGTTTTAGATATATGTGTTATGTGTTGTTTTTGTTTTATGTTTAGATAAATGTGATGGTGCATCTACAAGGAATCCAGGATAATGAGGTTTTGATTCAAGAAATTACTTAATGTTTACATATGGCAGCAAAAATGTTTAGAAACAAGTGAAAGGAATTCTGGGTAGAGTCGAGTGATCAGGGGTCTCACCTCTCTCAGGCTCGGAGAAAATCATTTACTGTAGGCACAGTACCCTCTGTTCAGAACCTAGTCACTGAAGCCTGAGGGCAGGGAGCTGCAGCAGGACTTGGCTTCCACAGAGACTGCTGATCACATTGATTAGAGCTTTAATATGCCTTATTGGCCTTGGCTTGGTGGGATAAGTAGTGATGGATTCAAGTCTCAGGTCTGAGTCTGATCTCTTAAGAGCCTTACCCACTCCCACCCTGAGAAGCTACACTTACAGAAAAACATAAGTCAAGGGAAAGATAGGGGGCGACAGAGGATGAGATGGTTGGATGGCTTCACAGACTCAACGGGCAGGAGTTTGAGCAAGCTCCAGGAGACAGTGAAGGACAGAGGAACCTGGTGTGCTGCAGTCCACGGGGTCGCAAAGAGTCGGACTCGACTGGGTGACTGAACAACAACAATGGATGCAGTCAGGGTGAGACTGTACTGGATATTCTGGCCAACAACTGTGTAACGTTTTTTACAGTTTGAAACATAAACCTGTTTTTAGAGGGCTGCTGCTGCCTCTGGGAACTCCAAAGGGCCTCAGCCACTGCCAGGGTCTTGTGAATGGTGGCCCCTGGAGGTAGGCAGGATACAACTATCTCAGCTGTGAGCTACAAATGGTGACTCCATAAACAAGGGTCTGCTCCACATGCTGACCAGGTCCTTTTTCATGCTTTTTCATGTGATTAGCTATATACGTGATGCCTTCAAGTCCTCTTGAAGCGTCCTAATGCCCTGGCCCTGCCCTCATGCAGCAGTGAGGAAGCCTCCTGTCTACATTGTGTTTCATCCAACTAGTGGAGGAGGCATACTGGTCACTTGGGGCAGCAGTCCCTAAACTGTGTTCTGCGGATTTTCAGAGAGCATTTGAAAAAAGGATTCTGTGGTCAGCTATGATAGAAAAACACTGCATGCTGTACCCACCTCCCCAAGAGTCACACATCACAAAAGTTCATGTCGGAGGCTCTGAGTTATTGCTGGGGACACTGCTTGGGGGAGCTCACCGTGCTCTCGGTGCAGCCTTGTGCCTCTGCCCCTCGTTTGTTTGGTGGCACTAAGTGGACATGTGCTGGAGCTGCAACCACACAGTCTTTCTTCTCATGGGAGTTCCTCTCTGGGGCAGTCAGAAGTGGCTTCTTCCCTGTGGAAAATTTACAGTATAATGCTTTTATGTTTTTATTTATAATGTTTTATTTATGGTATAAAGTTTAGGAGCAAAGAGCTCTCCTTTGAGCTTTCTTGTTCAGATTCTAGAAAAGAGGGATCTGCATCACACTTTCCTGTGACAGACGTGTGTTTCCAGGTGTCACAAGGAGCATCATCCTTCCTTAGCACTGGGTCCCTGAGATGGAGTCTCTGAACTCCATCACTCCTGTGGATGGCTGGGCACCTGCTCTCAAACTGCCCACCTCATCCATTGGCGGATTGTGAGATAAGTGCAGTCTGACACGTTTATTGGAATGTGAATAGAATAATCAGTGTATCATGTGTAGTAAGGCCAACTGTTATGTTGTGAAAGTTTTTTTGCAATTATATATCGGTTGGTATCTTTCATGATTCATAAAATGTATTCTCATTGTGGGTCATAGTCAAAAATATTTGAAAAGTTGTTCTAAGGTCTAAAATTGTTCTGTGTTTAGTCATGTCTACAGAGAAGGCACTGACACCCCACTCCAGTACTCTTGCCTGGAAAATCCCATGGATGGAGGAGGGCTGCTGTCCACAGGGTCGCTAAGAGTCAGACATGACTGAGCGACTTCACTTTCACTTTTCACTTTCATGCATTGGAGAGGGAAATGGCAATCCACTCCAGTGTTCTTGCCTGGAGAATCCCAGGGACAGGGGAGCCTGGTGGGCTGCTATCTATGGGGTCGCAGAGTCGGACACGACTGAAGCAACTTAGCAGCAGCAGCAGTCATGTCTAACCTTTTGCAACCCCATGGATTGTAGCCCATCAAATCCTCTGTCCATGGGATTTTCCAGGCAAGAATCCTGGAGTGGGTTGCTATCTCCTTCTTCAAGGGGATCTTCCTGACCCAGAGATCAAACCCATGTCCCCTGCATTGGCAGGTGGATTCTTTACTACTAGCACCACCTGGGAACCCCCAAAGTGTTCTCTAGCACAGCAGAAAGTGTCCTCTTGAGTTGACCACTAGCTGTAAAAGGGAGAGGCATCATGGGAAGACGTGAGGAGTGGCCTCACAGGTCTCAAGTCAAGGGTCACTGGAGAGCGATGGGTGGCTGCGATTTCAGTCCTGGGCCTCCCTCTACCCTGCAGATGGTGTCCTGGATGCCCTGACTGGGAACTCTCGCTGACCCCAGAAAGAGCTCTCTTTGAGCCCCCCAGCTTTTTTCAAGTGAGGCACCAACCTTGGGGAAGGGTTTGTGTTTCATTAATTGACTCCACAAATACTCACTGAGCAAAGTATATGACAAAATACTCTAGAAACATTAGTTCATGTTATGGGGTTGAAATCATCTCGACTTTTGAATGGCCTTTTTGGCCTTGAAATTTATGACTGTATCATCTACAGTCATACATCTGAACCACAGATTCAGCTCACAGGCCAATAAAAGCACTGACATCAGAAAGGCCTGCAGAATTTCAGGTGATTTAAAAGAAAAAAAAGGTGGTTCTGTACAGATTCTGCTTTGGTAGGTCTGAAGTAGGGCCCAAGGTTCTGCATTCCTAATAAGCTCCTAAATGATGCTGATGTTGCTGGTCCAAGGGCCTTAGCTTCCTTGCCTGTAAAATGGAGATGATGAAAATCTGCATCATAGATGTTGTATTAAATGAAGTGATGAGCATTTATATCTTTCTCCCACCCCTCAAGCTGAGTCTGCTTGATCAAGGTACTCAATGTCTCAGTTCCTATCAGTAGGGATAAAAATAAAAATACATACTTCATACGGTTGTTGGAAGGAGTGAATGAATGTGTAAAAGGGACTGGGCTTCCCAATTGGCTCAGTGGTAAAGAACCTGCCTGCCAACGAAGTAGACGTGGGTTCAATCTCTGGATCAGGAAGATCCCCTGGAGAAGGAAATGGCAACCCATTCCCAGTATCCTTGCCTGGGAAATCCATGGACAGAGGAGCCTGGCGGGCTACAGTCCATGGGGTCGCAAAAGAGTTGGACATGACTGAGCGACTGAGCACTGAACACATGCAAAGTGGCTTCAACAGTCTGGAACGTAGAAAACGCTCTGTACTGTAAGATACCATTATTATTACCACTGTCACTGTTATACAGTTGATTCAAGTAGCTATTCCCCCAGCATTAGTTCCCTATTCCCTGCCTTACCTGTCCTCTCCTTCCTACCCCTCCCTCCAGTCCTTGGACTTCTAACATGAATCATCAGAGAACCTCTTCAGCTGCTGATTCAGAAACGCCCAAACCCAGTCCAGACGGTGCTGCACACTTGGGGACCTTCATGAAGCATGGTCGTGGACATCACAGGGGGCGGGCCTGCCGGTCCTTCCCACCTCGTGAGGCACGCCTGCCGGTCCTGTCCACCTCTCGAGGCACAAACGTCCTCAGGGTCCCTGGACAGTCTTACTTTGTAGCACATTGATCTACGTGGCACCAAGTTTACTTTTCTGAGGACACCAGTAGGGACAACATATGGAAAACTTGAGAAGTGATTTCCCTCTGGCAGCTCTGCCCTTCATAACAAAGCAAATGTGCCATGAAGGGCGTCTGGACTTTGTTTTGGCTTCTCTTTGCTTCTTTGAGGTTGAAGTGCTGCCAGGAATTGCCTTCCAAGAACTCTTTAGGAAACCTCAATTTCTGGATTCAGGGTGGTGCTTATGGTTACATCCTTGCCTAAAATGACCACATGAGGGCCGATCCTCTGTACAAGGGCACACTGGCCAGCAAGGGTCCCTGTCAGTCCTGCGGTGACCTTATCTCCAGGCGTGCAGGAGGCATGGTCCTTGGTCATGGTATGCCTTCCACATACCAGAGCAAGACCGAGGGTGAGGTAGGTTTTCTTCTACAAGCCAGGTATTCAGTCTCTGCCAAACTTCACCAGTACCAACAAATCCAGCACAGACACCTCAGCATGTTTTATTGTAAGAGGATTCTATCCAAATACACACACTGCTGGGACCAATGTTCCCAATCAACAGGACCTAGAATAAAAGGAAGAGATCCGGGTTATCTACAAAGAATAAGTAAATGAAACACAAAGCAGGGAAGGATACTCATTAGTGATGTTGAGCACCTATTCTTTACAGGCACCGCACTACCTGGGATCATTGAGTTTTTAAGAAAATTTGTGATAAACATAATAACCCTCCCTCCCTTCCTCCATCCCCTCCATCTGTCTCTCCCTCCTTCTCTCCCCATTCTCTGAATAAGTTGGCCAAAAAGTCATTTGCCAGGACTTCCCTGGCGGCCCAGTGGTTAAGACTCCGCCCTTCCAATGCAGGGGGTGTGGTTTGATCCCTGGTCGGGAAGCTAAGATCCCACTTGCCACAACTAATATTTTGTATGTGTAACTGAAGATCCCACATGCCACAACTAAGACCCGGCACAGCCAAAGAAATATATAAATATTTTACAAATAAGTAAAACTTACATGGAAGATTAAAGGGTCAAGATTAACCAAGATACTCCTGAAGAAAATAAGGTGGCTTTTTTTTGGGGGGGTGGGGGGAGTTAAGGGGCAGAGGTATAATAAACCAATAATATACAATATAGAACCCAGAAACACGTATATATGGAAACTTGATACATGTCAGAGGTGACACTGCAGATCAGTAAGGAGATAATGCTGGGCTAACTGATTATCCAAGTGGAAAAGAAAGTGGATCCCGACCTAACATCATACACTGAACTAAATTCTAGATGAATGATGATATAAACATGAAAGGAAAAACTTATGG
Organism: Bos taurus; assembly: GCF_002263795.3. Taxonomy (NCBI): domain Eukaryota; kingdom Metazoa; phylum Chordata; class Mammalia; order Artiodactyla; family Bovidae; genus Bos; species Bos taurus. The sequence continues at coordinate 18,865,482 of NC_037339.1, forward strand.
TTTTTAGAGGAAATATAAAAGTTACTGTTAAAAAACTGAGATATAATTGACAGAGAAATAAAAGATATCTTTATAAATGTATAAAAATGCTTTTTGAAAAGATACAAAACCCACCTAAGAAAATTATTCATATATTTGGCACATTAAAATAAAGAACTATGCACTGAAAAAATAATTGAGTGAAAAAGCAAGTGACAAATGGGGAGAAGATATTTACCATACACATTCCCACCCAAGAATGAGTATCAAGGATGTATAAAGAATGCTTACAAATGAATACGAAATAACTACCAAATAGAAAAATGGTTAACAGGGATTTCATAGAGAGGACACATGTATGGCCAATGCACCTAAGTAGAAATCAGGGAAAATCATAACCACAGGATATCATTTTATGCCAACCAGATTGGTAAACATTAAAAGTTTGACAATACCCCAAAATTAGTGGGGATACAGAGCTATGTAAATTGGTCCAATCTCTCCGGAAAACTTTTCAGCAGTATCTGGAAAACTTGACAACTCAAGAATAATTCTACTCCTAAGTGTAGTCTCTAAAGAAGTGCATCCATATGAACATAAGAAAATATACACAAAGAAGTTTAAAGCAGCATTGCTTGCAATAGCAAAAAGCTGGAGATAGAGCAAACGTCTCTTGACTCAAATATGGATAAATAAATTGTGGTATATAGCTACAATGAAATACTATACAACAGTGACAATCAATGAACCACCGTCATATCCATCAACACTGAAAATTCTCTTCGGCCTTTTACAAAACAATGTACTTTCATAACGCTGGCTTTTGCTTTCATAGTCTTGGAGCGGGTTTTGTGCCTATTTTTTAAGTATTTCAAATTATGATAACAGCTTAGGTTGGTGACGGAAAATGGGCTGAGTCACTGGGGGGAGGGAGGAGCTTCATTCTGAGTCATGCCTAGGACACATAAAACAATACAACTAAATTGCACTGAGCACAAATCCACAATGTCTGATACCTCTCAGATTTTCCAAGGGCCACTTCCTCCATCAATTTCCTGAGGACAGTTCTACCCTCAATGTCTTCATGTGTTTAAGAAGCAGCAGAATGTTCTTGTGGCGGTCCCTGGTACTAAGTTGCCCCAGACTGGCCAATCTTAGAGGATAACCACCTGGGACCGCCCAGCTCCCACCTCATTCGCCTCTCAAACTCTCTGAGACCCTGACCACTAACTGTATAGGGGCTAGTTTCCATCTTAATGGCTGAGGCAGTTAAGAATCTGCCTGTAATGCAGGAGACCTGGGTTCGATCGCTCGGTCGGGAAGATCTCCTGGAGGAGGAAGTGGCAACCCACTCCAGTATTCCTGCCTGGAGAATCCCGCGGACAGAGCAACCTGGCGGGCTACAGTCCATGGGGTCGCAAAGAGTGGGAGACGACTGAGTGATTAACACTGACTTCCACTTCAATTCTCCTTCACTCTCGGGCCTACCCTCATGTATGCGAAACCCTCATCGCCCTCGCCGAGTGTGCGCAACTTGGGACTTCGAGCCAAGACATCCTCAAGCGACCAAACTTCATTCAGCAAGCCCTAAGAACTCAAACACGAGCGTCAAATGATTCACGGCCCCGTGTCCCTTCTACTCGCCGGGTTGCCGAGGGAGGAATAGCCCCTAAGCCACGGCTGCCGCGCCTCGCCGTGACGTCACACAGGGCGCCCGGAAATGCCAGCCGAACCCGTGCGTCATCTGACCGCGCCGAGATAGCCGTCACCGTCCTGTCTGTTGCTGGGAGGAGGCGAGAGGTGGGGTTGTTGGGGCAAAGATCATGCAGGACTGTGAGAGGTTTCCTGGGCAGCAGAGGCCGCTAGGCTGGGGATGAGAGAAGCGGGGCAGATGCAAAATCTGGAGAGCGCGGGGGCCGGACGGTCAGTCAGCACCCAGACGGGCAGTATGACCGGTGAGTGCCCAGAATCCTGCTCCCGCCGTCAGCCTCTCGCTTGGCTCTGCGCGTCTCCTGCCGTTTCACTCCGGGTTTCCTGCTTGCTCTTCTGCGTTTCTGCTCCTGGGTGTCCCATCCCTGCCCGGGGCGCGTCACCCCCTCCGTCACCGGGATCTCCTGGCCCGGCTGCACTGGCTTCTGAAGTTGAGGTCACTCCTCACTCCCCTTTACTTTTTCCTCTCAGGACCTGGAGCTGGGATTTCTGGGGATCGGCGAGCCTGAAAATTCCCTAAACCGTGTTTTGTTTTGTTTTGTTTTTAAAATTTGATTCCAAAATTAACCGCACGCAGCGCTTTCCTGTATTTCAGCTCCCTTACCTTTTAAGGTCACCGTATTTTTAGTTCTATGTTCTAATCCCTGCCCTTGTTGCAGCGCCTCATCACAGTTCAGAGTAAAGGTTGCTCCACCGTGATCTCTGATGCAAGGATTTTTCATAACTTTATATATATATATATATATATATATATATATATATATATATATAATTCCCATAGCTACGTGCATCACTTGTACTTTTTTTTTTTTCTGCTGGGTTGAAAGAGGGCCCAACTTCGGAAGGTGCTGAGGCTGAAACTTTCTGATAAGAAAGTGCTTTGATTCTTTTGCACACGAATCCTTTTTCTCTGCTGCTACTGCTGCTAAGTTGCTTCAGTCGTGTCCGACTCTGTGCAACCCCATAGACGGTAGCCCACCAGGCTCCCCCGTCCCTGGGATTCTCCTGGCGAGAACACTGGAGTGAGTTGCCATTTCCTTCTCCAATGCAGGAAAGTGAAAAGCGAAAGTGAAGTCGCTCAGTCGTGTCCGACCCTTAGCGACCCCATGGACTGCAGCCTACCAGGCTCCTCCGTCCAGGGGATTTTCCAGGCAAGAGTACTGGAGTGGGGTGCCATTGCCTTTTTCTCTGCCTCTTGCTAAAACAGCGAAGCCCAGGCTGCAGCACCCAGGTGGCAGTGAGCTTAGTTCTTATTTTCATCATCAGTAAAAGTTTTAAGTGTTTGCCCTCTATTTTTGTAGGTGAAATACCAAGGCTTTCTAAAGTCAACCTTTTCACTCTGCTCAGTCTCTGGATGGAACTCTTCCCAGCAGTGAAAACCCAAAGACAGAAATCTCAGGTATAATTTTTTTCATAGATGGTTTTTCAACCTGTAGACAAGCAGTGGTCTGAAATCTGATTTTATTGCTCTAGTTTCCTTCACACTTAAAAACAAACTCACCAAGCCTTCAAATTGCAAAACACTCTCATGGTTTAGTGTGATGCTTGTAGTTCATAGCTGTGATGGTTTCGCTTTCCAGACTAAAAATAGAATATTAACAGTTACCCTCTCAAACTGCCATCTGTGTTTTCTTTGGTCAGCTGGCTGTCAAGGTCTTTGGCCCACGTTTTAATCAGGTTGTCTGTTTTCTTATTGTTGAGTTTTAAGAGTTCTTTGTATATTTTGGAGAGCAGTCTTTTATCAGATGTGTCTATTATAAATATTTTCTCCTAGACTGCGACTTGTCTTCTCATTCTCTTGAGACATTGTCTTTTGCAGAGCGGTTTTTAATTTTAATGAAGTCCAACTTACCATTGATTTCTTTCAGGCATCATGCCTTTGGTGTTGTATTTAAAAAGTCATTGCCACACTCAAAATGATCTAGGTTTTCTCCCATGGTTATTTTCTAGGAGTGTTATAGTTTTGGTCTGTGACTCATTTTAAGTTAGTTTTTGTGAAGAGTGTAAGGTCTATGTGTAGATAGGGAATTTTTATGATAAAATGATAGTTCTCGGAGTGGTTTTCTCCCAATACCTATGTGAAATGTTTTATAAATAAAACATTATTTAAGATGTTGTGCATTTTTATTTCCTATTTTTCAACCACTTACTATTATTGGCTTTGAGAAAGTTCTTCATTTTCTTCATGGATTTTGAAGTCCTTTATTCTTCCTAGTTGTTAATAGCTTAGTATTATTTTATAAAAATAGAAGATTGCCAAGCTGTTGGTTTTTTTGGTTTTGGGGTTTTTTTGCTGATGAAATTTGTCTTAAAAAGACAGAAGCAAATGTTTAAGATTTAAGCCTTTTAAAGTGCGTTTAAAAGCTGGACTTTACTTTGCCGTGTTATTCAGCTGTGAGAAGGAAGGACGTCCTCCTATTTGCAGCACAGTAAATGGACCTTGAGCACATTATACAAAATGAGGAAGTCAGACAGAAAGACAAGTCCTGTACGGCCAGGCTCGGCCAGGCTCGGAGACAGTAGAATGGTGGCTACTGGGGGCTGAGGGGACAGGAGAGATGTTGTTTAAGGGTACGGGCTTATGAGTAGTAAATACGCCCTGGAGATCTAGTGCACAGTCGCAGGGAATGCAGAAAACAATACTATTTTATAATCATCAAACATTCTAAGAGACTAGGACTTAATTATTCCAAGTACTAGAAAGAAGTGAATAGTTGTGTAACATGATTGAGGTGCTAGTTATTGCTATAATGGCAGTCATATTATAATATACAAATGTATCCAATTAATGCACACCTTAATTTTCTACAATGTTATATGTCAAATGTATTTCAGTTAAACATTAATTAAAAGTGGGGCTTTTTACAAATTGAGTAATAATTTTGAAGAACCTTTTTTAATATAAAGATTTGGTATCATTTTAATTCATTCATACACACCACACCACACACACACACACACACACCCCAAAATATATCTTGTTCTTTTTCATCAGACAGGCACATTAATTTATATAAATAATTCCACTATTAATTGCACGATGTTCACAAAGTTGATAAGATCTTTTTCCTATTAAGAAAAATGTTCTCTAAGCTAAAGTAATAAAGTTGTTTCACTTATTAAATTCTTTATCTTGCTTTTGCTATAGATAGTAAGCCACAGAAACTCTAAGATGCAATTTCATATGTACTTGTATTGGAAACACTGCTTTTGACACTCTAAAAATCTTTGTCTTTTTAAAAATAAAATATTTTTATGTGTTACAAAAATAATACATGTTTATTATTTACAAAATAGAAGGGAAAATATGCCTCATAATTGCACCACTTGGAGACTACTAACATTTTTGTGCTGTTTCACAATATTTTTGCTCTATTTCCTTTATTACTTGGATATCATTTAATTCTGGATGCTGCCCTTTTGACTTAACAATATTGAAAATGCTCATGTTATAATACTGTTATAAGCACTGGAGTGGCGACTTAGTCTGATGCTTTCAGAGTAGCCAGTGGTTCAGCAATTTCTCCCGCCCTCACCCCTATCTTTGCCAACCATCATCCTATTCTCTGTGTCTCTGAAAACTTGGGGATTTTTGTTTGTTTCTTTTGTGATCCCATATAAGAGAGGTCTTATGGTCTTTGTCTTTCTCTGTCTGACTCACTTCAGTTAGCATATTGCCCTTGAGATCCCTTTATGTTGTAGATGGCAAGATTCCATTCTGTTCTATGGCTAAATAATATTCCATTGTGTGTATTGAATACTCACACAATGTTTCTTCTCCATTCATCTGTTGATGGACGGTGAGGTTGTCTTCATATTTGGGCTACTGTAAGTAAATAATGCTGCAGTGAACACGGGAGTGTATATATCTCTTCAAGTTAGTGTTTTCATCTTCTCTCGATAAATACCCAGAAGTGAAATTGCTGGTTCATGTTATAGTTCTATTTTTAATTTTTAGAAGAAGCGCCATACTATTTTCCATAGTGCCTGAACCAATTTACACTCTCAGCAATGGTGGATGAGAGTTCCCTTTTCCCACACCCTCCCTAACACTTGTCAATTCTAGCTTCTTTGACGACAGCCATTCTAACAGGTGTGAGGTGATATCTCATTGTGGTTTTGATTTGCACTTCTCTGATAATTAACGATGTAGAGTATCTTTTTGTTTACCTGTTGACCATCTGTATATCTTTGGAAAAATGTCTATTCAGCTTCTGCCCATTTTTAATTGGATTTGTTGATTTTTTTTTTTTTTTTTGCTGTTGAGTTGTGTGAGTTCTTTATATATTTTGAATATTAGCCTTTTGTCAGATATGTGATTTGCAAATATTTTCTCCAACTCAACAGGCTTTTTAGTTTGTTGTATTTCCAGTTGTTTATTTTTGCTTTTGCTCTTTTGCTTTTGGTGTCAGATTCAAAAAATTACCAAAACCTATGTCAAGAAGCTTACCACCTGTTTTCTTCGAGGTTTTTATCATTTTATTGTCATCTTAATGATTGCATAACAATCCATTCTATCAGTGTAACATGTCTATTTCCTTATTATTGGACATTTAAATTATAATTTTTGCCAACCTTAGGGAATTATTAACTACAACCATTTCTGAATATAACTGTTATCTGAGTTTTCTGTGTTGTCAAATATTTACACTGTATGAATGTGTCTTGAGGTTTGTTCAGCAAAGTATACATAGTATAAAGAGTAAGAATTTTTAGTTATCCAGTCTAAAACTAGATAAATGAGTGGGACTTCGGAGGAAAAAAATAAAAAAACACCATAAGTACTTAAAACTTTTAGAATAATACACAATGGAGTATTACTCAGCCATTAAAAAGAATATATCTGAATCAGTTCTAATGAGGTGGATGAAGCTGGAGCCTATTATACAGAATGAAGTAAGCCAGAAAGAAAAACACCAATACAGTATACTAACACATATATATGGAATTTAGAAAGATGGCAACAATGACCCTGTATGTGAGACAGCAAAAGAGACACAGATGTAAAGAACAGTCTTTTGGACTCTGTGGGAGAGGGCGAGGGTGGGATGATTTGGGAGAATGGCATTGAAACATGTATATTACCATATGTGAAACAGATTGCCAGTCCAGGTTCGATGCATGAGACAGGGTGCTCAGGGCTGGTGCACTGGGATGACCCAGAGGGATGGGCTGGGGAGGGAGGTGAGGGGGGTTCAGGATGGGGGACACATGTACACCCGGGGCGGATTCATGTCAATGTATGGCAAAAACCACCACAGTATTATAAAGTAATTAGCCTCCAATTAAATAAATTTGAAAAAAAAAATTTGGAATAGAAATAGAATACTATTGAACATGGCTGTCATTTAAAAATAGTTATCTCTCCTACTGGTTCATAGTTTTAAATTTCAGTTAAGTAAGACTTATCTAAAATTTCCTGAATATTACTTCATTAAGACTTTAGAATAACTGCATTGTTCCCTCATGTTTCTGTATATATCATGTATTGTCTTTCTCTCCCACCTGTTCCCATGGTGTCCTCTGGGACCTTATCTTTATGCTGAAAGACCTCACATACCTTTCCAGGACAGAAGTAATGTAGCATAATGATGAAGACAATGGATTAGGGGCTCGGATCCCTGCTTACCCATTTATTAGCTCTGTGACCATGGTTGAGATATTTTATCTCTATCCACAGTTTCTTCATCTGGAAAATGAGAATAATCATAGCTACTTTGTAAAAGCTGGGAAAATTAAAGAAGGTGATTTAGGACCAGATACATGGTAACTGTTAGGTATTATTATTATCGTCGTACGTACAGTCAGCATTACCACTACCGCCCCCCACACCTCCATCATTTCATTACCAACATCACTGCTTCCTCCACTTCCTGTTCTTTACATAGGAAATATTGAATTAATCACATTTTATGTACTAATCCTTCCCCCGCCCCTTAATCTGCTTTTAATTAGGAAAAGGAGGAAGGAAAGCATGGACCCTTAGGAGACAATGAAGAGATGGCCAGAGTATCTGCTGACAAAAAACAGGTGCATTTTTATGATTTAAAAAAAAAGACATGTTCATAATAACAAAGCAAAAGGGATGATACAAAGTAGAATAAAAGTTTCTTTTATATTCAAGTTCCCCATTCCCATTTCCAGGAGAGTTTTTGTGTATCTTTCTAAAAATCATACATTTACAAGACTATGTATGTTTCTCCAAAGGCTGGGGGTGGGGAGGTGAGACCAGATAGGATTATATAATCTATAATCTGTTCCTATATCTTGCTCTTTTTTTTTTTTTTTTAACATTTTCAAATTTCACTCTCGTCACCTTCCCATGTGAGTTCATATAGAATGTGTTGAGAAACACTCTTCCATATTCTCTCAAACTCCAACACATCCTGCTGGTCTTGGCAAGAATGCAAGGCCCTCGCTCGCTTTGCCCAGGCCATTTCTCAGGAGTTGAGTTTGCAGCAGGTAACCTTGAGGGTTGAAGTAATGTCTCTCTCTGGGACATAGAACAGGTTTGCACTATTCTCAATAAAACACAGCAGAATTCCCGAGCGCAGTATTCCTGTCCTGTGACGCAGCTAGCTCACTCTGTGTCTAGAAATCCATATAGGCCTGTCCGCATGACCCCTTGTGGGCAAGGGGACCGTTGCAGACATGCGGCTCGCCCTGCTTGCTGTACATGAACCATAGTCATCATTTCTGACATAGGATGTCTTCTGCTAGCATCTATGGGACAGCACCAGGCCAACTTACTGGCTTATAAGTAGAGTAACATCAAAGCCCAGACCTGACCAGATGAGCCTCGTTCTTTTTAATATGCCTAGTATTTCCTTGCCATCTTAATCTTTTGGGTTTTCCAGAGAGACTCTGTGATTCATCGGGTGTGGAGTAGAGACAAAACATTCACATTTTGAAAAAAGTTACCTTGTTGTACATTTGGGTTGTTCAAAAAAGTTACCTTGATGTACATTCCTGGAGACTTCTGGTTATTTCTGAGAGTGAGTCTCGAAAATGCCCAACAAGAATATAGAAATTATTTGTTTTAGAATATGTAGATGTTTTTAGTTATAAGAAAGAAAAAAGGAAAAAAGTAGTGAATGTATACAAAACAGACTGTCCTCTTTCACTTCTGTTTTACTGTAAAACTCTGTGATTAGGTTTACATAGATGACTTGTCAAGATGTTAGAGAAGTGAAGCAAAATCAGGATCCAGAACAGTGACTCACTGCAAAGATTTAGTTCTGGGAGTTGGAGTAAGCAGAAGTCCCAGAATGGAATGCAACAGAGGCCTTTATTGGCTTTAAATTTGGGATGGAAGAATCCTGGTCTCAAACTTGAGGTTTTGGCCCTGGCTAGAAACAAAATGGGAAGAAAAAAAGATATTTTCGAAAGTAAAAAGTACTCTCAACAAAAAAGTGATAAATGTGGCCTGAAAGATTGTTCCAATAAAAAAATTAAGTGATGAGTAATGCTTCATTTTTTAAGAATGATTTTTAGATATTCCACTGAGTCTCATTTTCCACTGTTACAGAAATTTATACTCATAACTGAAACCGAAACTTGGCTCTTTTAGTTTGGTCTCGTCTTGAAAGTGAGTTCAAACGTGTCCTCTTGGGAATAACTTTAGAGTAAAATCTTTTGAAAGGGAATAGGGAATAATGGACACTGTGTTCTCAGCCCAAGTCCCCCTCATATTGTGAAATCCCTTATGAACCCAAGGATTAGTTTTATGTCCCTTCCTTCAGAATCTTTTGCTGTGAAAACAGCTATTTTGTGGCACACGCAGAACTAATTTTTAACCTTAATGTGTTTTATCTGATGTAATATTGTTACAGCTGCCTTTTTGATTAGTATCTGTATAAATTAGGTCACCTTAGGTTTAAAGGAACCACTCTTTAGCCCTCCAGCCCATGCCCAGCTTTTGGGACTGAAAAATAAAAGTCAGCCCAGCCCTTACTGTGGGCGGGAGACTGCTGAGACGGCTGTGGCTGACTGCTCTCGCTTTGAGTTCTCTCTCCTTTCTAACACCCGAGGTTATGTCTTCCTTTCCTTGAGCTTGAATATATGTTTTTAAACATTTTAAAAATTATAAATAACCTATATTTTTGTGGAAGGTGAATCCTAACCACGTTAGTCTAGACTGCCATAGTCTTAAAAATTAGTAGAATCATTTGTTAGAAAGAAGTTGAGAATTATCTTATTTTAGTCAGCATTTAAAATATTTTAGGGACTGCCCTCATGGTCCAGTGGTTAAGACACTGTGCTCCCAATGCAGAGGGCACAGGTTCAGCCGCCGGTCAGGGAACTAAAATCCCACATGCCGAAGCCAAATAAGTAAATAAATAAGAATAAAAAGTAAAATATGATAAGTTAAAAATTTTTTAGTTAGTAGATGTAAACTTTTATCTATATAGAATGGATAAACAGCAAGGTCCTATTAATTGGCATAGAAAACTATATTCAGTATCCTATTGTAAACCATAATGGAAAAGAGTGTATATAAAAAAATGAATGTATATATGTATAACTGAATCACTTTGCTTTACAGCAGTAACTAATACAGCATTGTAAATCAACTATATTTCAATTAAAAAAATTTTTTTTAATTTAAGATGACCTCTGATTTAGTTCTGGCTTTTACCGTCTGTGAGTCTTTCAGAAAGTCATGTAAATTTTCTGGGCTTCACTTACCCATGTGTAAAATCACAGGTTTGCCAAAATTTTCCTTCTTACTATCTAGAACCTTAATACTAAGTAGTCTTAGGCTAGATGTTATAAGAAACAAGTCAAATCAACTTCATTATTGCCCTTTACTAGGGTAAAAAGTAATTCATTTTTTACTAGGATAAATTTGTGATAATTCAATGCTTGTTTGGTTAAGAAAGCCTAGATTTAGAAGACTTCTGGTGTAAAGTCAACATTTTAAACCTTCAGAAAATTTTTTGGACCTAATGAGAAATGTGTATTTGTTCAAACTATGTTCAGATGAAGAATTAAACTTTCATTTTATTCATACATCAAGTATAATCCATGAGATGATCATTAGATATTATAAAATAAATTACTATTTTATATCTTAATATAGGTGAAGAGAACTGGTCTTGTGGTGGTGAAAAATATGAAAATTGTTGGTCTCCACTGTTCAAGTGAAGATTTACATGCTGGGAAAATTGCTCTGATAAAACATGGGTCAAAGCTGAAAAACTGTGATCTCTATTTTTCCAGAAAGCCATGTTCTGCTTGTTTGAAAATGATTGTAAATGGTAAGTGTAGATAAGGCTTTGTTGGGGATTAATAGCATTTATCTGAGAACAAGTCAAATTGCCTAATATAATTTTAAAATATACATATGTATCTGAAGACAGTTTGATATACTGTAAGAAGAAGAATCGGAAAAGATGTATTCTGGTCTCAGCTGTGTCACTAGTTAGGTGACCCTCAGTGTACTGGTAGACTAATACTAGCTACTTTAACAAACACCAACAACATTTCAGTGGCTTAATATATTAGACACTCATCATGCATGTAATAGTCCAGTGCAGGTGTTATCAAACATCAGCCAGCTATTCTGTGGTTGATGTGTGGGCCTCAGCATCTTCTGTCGTAAGCTCCTGGAATCCCTACTGGCCTCTCCTGTATCTAGAGACAGAGGAGAGCAGGCATGTTTTTGTTTAGTCATTAAGTAGTGTCCGACTCTTTGAATGTTTAAAAAATGTTGCTTTGTTATTGTTGTTTAGCCTCTAAGTCTTGTCTGCTTCTTTTGCGACCTCGTGGGACTGTAGCCCACCAGGCTCCTCTGTCCATGGGATTTCCCAGGCATGAATACTGGAGTGGGTTGCCATTTACTTCTCCAGGGAATCTTCCCACCTCAGGGATCAAACCCGAGTCTCCTGTGTTGGCAGGCGTATTCTTTACCATCGAGCCACTAGGGAAAGCAAGAGAAAGCATACCTGTTTTTTAAAAACCCTGGCCTGGAAGTCACAGACATCATTTTTGTTCGCGTGCATTGTGGGAACTGTATTCCTGGCTGGGTGGCTGCCTTCCAGTGACTACTCTACCCCTTGGAAGGAGGAGCACAAAGAATTAATGTATAGCTATCTATACACACTGGGCTCCTCTCTAATCTTTGTGTTTATGATTCTGTTTTGCACCTAGGTATGTATCCAGACCATTTACCTATTTAAAAAATGGTGCATCTTTTACATGGGCTTCCCAAGTGGCTAGTGGTAAGGAATCTGCCTGCCAGTGCAGGAGAGTAAAGATCAGATTGGTGGTAAGGGGAGTTCCCTTGAGCTATAGGCACTTCCAGAAGAAGTGGTCACATGCTAGAGCCTCCTTCAAAGGAGGCCTTCACAGTTACCTTCCAGCCCAAGCCACAGTAAGAGTCTGTAGTAGCAAGGAGTAGATAGAAATGTGCATTTGTTCAACTCAGATGTTTATTATTTTGAATATAGAAAACCTGTGGGCCATCTGGCTATTCACCTCTGGGCACAATGATAAAAAAATAAATGCCTTTTCTAATGGAAATTATATGAGACATGAGCAAAGGGGTTTCTTTGTTTTAAATACTAATTAATTGATGAACGTTTATGTGTTTCTGTATCTGGCATCTTGTTGTTCAGTTCCAAACACAAATTTAAAACTGTTTTCATGTTTGTTATTCAGTTTTGCTTTCTCTTTTGTAAATTTACTTTCTCTCTTGTCAATTCACATGTGCTCTCAAGAATTTCGATCTCTGTATGTTAAAGATGGGACTCCTTGGTGGCTCAGTGGTAAAGAATCCACCTGTAGTACTGCTGGGTTTGATCCTGCTTCTGGGTGTGATGCGGGTCAGAAAGATCCCCCTGGAAGAGGGCATGGCAACCCCCTCCAGTATTCTTGCCTGGAGAATCCCATGGACAGAGGAGCCTGGCGGGCTACAGCCCATCAGATCGCAAAGTGTCAGACATGACTGAGCCACTAAGCACAGCAGCCCATGTTAAAATGACTAACTATTCCTCTGCTACGTTGACTGAACAATGTTCCTTCTAGTTTGTTGTTTTGTCTTTAATTTTGTATTCGTAAAAGCAGTTCACACTTCTTCCTCTCCCCCTGCTTCCCTGCTCCCGTCACGTTATAAATTCTTTGTGGATGTTTTGGATAACTGTATATTTTATTATGAGGAGGACTGTCATGTGTTACTGTTCCCCTGTTTTGGCCATTTAGATTTTTTCTAGTTTTACGGTTTTAAACAATGCTGCACTAAACATATACGTACATGAATTTTTATTTTTTGTCTTTACTTCAAATATTTTCTTAGACGAGCTTCCCAGAGAAAGAGTTTAAAGTACCAGTACATTTTTCATGCATGGATGAATTGTTTATTTTAGGTTCAAAACTCTAGTCAATATCAGTTGTGCTGTACTATTTCTGGAAGCAGCCATTTCATTACTTGGAGGACTCTGGTACATCTTCCTAGCTCTGGGCTTTGGGACCACACTTAGCAAAACCATTGATTGCATAGATGCTTCCCACGGGCTTTGTTGTCAGCAAACATTTCCTATAAAGGGCCACATAGTGAGTATTTTAGGCTTTGCAGGCTGTATCGTATTCATACAGCTATTCAGCTCTCAGCTAATCCATTGTAGTACAGAAACAATGAGAATATGTCAGTGATTAGGTATGTCTGTGTTCCCACTAATCTTTACGGGCACTGAAAATTGAATTTTATATAATTTTCATTGTGTTACAAGTATTTTTTTTCCTCAACTATTTAAAAACTGTGAAAGCCATTCTTGACCCGCAAGCTGTACAAAAGTAGGCAACGGGACAGATTTGGCCTGTGGCCACAGTTTGCCAACACTCAGGCTATATTACTGGTGATTTGGTAGTAGACATTTATTACACTGGGACCTCAGGATCAACTGCAATGATATGATGGATTTATCAAGAAAACCCTTAATTTCGGCAGGCATCTGCTAACTAACTTTCATATTTTTTATTTCAGCTGGAGTTAATCGAATTTCATATTGGCCTGCTGACCCAGAAATAAGTTTGCTCACTGAGGCTTCTGGTTTCGAAGATGCAAAGTTAGATGCCAAAGCAGTGGAAAGACTGAAGTCAAACAGTCGGGCCCACGTGTGTGTCTTACTTCAGCCTTTGGTCTGTTACATGGTGCAGTTTGTAGAAGAGACCTCTTACAAATGTGACTTTATTCAAAAAATTTCCAAAACATTGCCAGACACTAACTTTGATTTTTATTCTGAATGTAAACAAGAGAGAATAAAAGAATATGAAATGATATTTTTGGTTTCCAATGAAGAAATGCATAAGCAAATACTGATGACTATAGGTTTGGAGAACTTGTGTGAGAATCCGTACTTTAGCAATCTAAGGCAGAACATGAAAGACCTTGTCCTTCTTCTGGCCGCAGTAGCTTCCAGCGTGCCCAACTTTAAACACTACGGATTTTATTGTGGCAACACCGAACACAGTAATGAAATTCACAATCAAAGTTTGCCACAAGAAATTGCAAGGCACTGCATGATTCAGGCCAGGTTACTGGCATATCGAACTGGTGAGTTACACGCTTAGTTCCTAAATCGGGGTTGATGGGGTCGTATTTGTGTCAGACATAAAGTGTTCATTTCACTTCTGGTAGCGTTTATTGACTCTTAGATACTAAAGTGTTGCTGCTCATACTAATATAGAGAAGTTAGTGAGACCCTTGAGTAGACAACTCTTTCTTAGAGCAGTTTTAGGATTTCTTGTGGCCTATATTGGATGCTGCATTTATAAATCAGGATCTAATTCAGCCCTTTCTGCTGCTTGCTTTTATCATTTCCCAGTTGAATGAGCCCTCCACTAGAGAAAGGACAAAAAGAGAGAGAACCAGAATTATTCCTCTTTTTTTAACTACTCAATATTCCTTATCTATTCAATATTTAGTAAAAACTTAGAAAAATCTTTAAAATATGAATTTCAAATAACCAGTAGAATCGAAGAAAATTGGCAGATTCTTCCAATTTCTGATATGTTTTCAAACAGCAAGGGGAGAAATCAAACATTTTTAACTTTATTAAGTTGTACATGAGTATGTATGTGAAGAAGGAAAATATTACTTGGGAATTTTACCTTACCATGATAAAGGGTGGTATCTATATTTCCAGTTACAGAATAGTGTTTTTACATCTTACCAGACATAACATTTTTGAAAGTAGAATGATGATCACTTTTTAAAATGCGACTTTGGAATAGGGAAAAGAAAATTCCGGCAGAAGGAGCAGCAGAGGAATGCCTGGTGAGTGGGCTATAGTAGGAATTTTAAAATTTATTCCAAGAAGAGAAGGAGGATAGAGAAAATCTTCAGAAAAAGTCCATACAGATGCACTGGTCTGCAGTACATGCTCAACAGAGACCACGGGTTGAAGTAATTTCAGTAAAATGGAGGTTTGCAAAAGGCAGCTTGTCAGGGTCACCATAGAAACTTAAAGTGAAAGTTTAGTCACAGTCGTGTTCGACTCTTTGCGACCCCATAGACTGTAGCCCACCAGGCTCCTCTGCCCATGGGATTTTCCAGGCAAGAATACTAGAGTGGGTTGCCATTTCCTTCTCCAGAGGATCTTCCTGACTCAGGGGTTGAAGCCAGGTCTCCCACATTGTAGGCAGATGCTTTACCATCTGAGCCACCAGGGAAGTTCTCAGTACAAATGCTCAAATTCTAACCCAGACACACTAAGCCTGGTCCCTGTGGGTGTGTCCTAGGCCTGTGAATTTTTAAAATTCTGCAAGGGATTCCAACATTCAACAGGGTTAATCATCACCTTAAAAGAATTTGATTCTGCTACAGGCACAAACTGTATGATGCCAAACAACTGAAGGGTCTAATCTTAACTATCTGGTTTAAGTGTGAGTTTTGATTTCTTTTTATGTCCTGTTTTCCGTTAGACTAGGTGTTTTCCAAAGCTGACAATCATGCCTTCCTCCTGAACCACACAATGTTGATGATGAAAGTAGGGTGACATGGCCAAGAAGGCTTAACTGTTTCAAATCATAACTCAGCGGTTCTCAACTTTCAGTTGAGGCGATGCACATGAGAAGTCTACGTTCCCAACTCTGCTGCCTCCCTTGGAGAGGTTAATTCAGGGAGTTTCCATGGGAGTCAGGAGTCTGCTTTTTGAACAAGCATCCAATGGTTCTGATGCAGTTGGTCTGTGGACCACACTTGGACAAACCCTGATGTGACCACAGTATTGGGAGTGAAAATAACCACACTTGTGTTCCAGAATAATAGCATAGAGTCCTCTGACTTTCGGTGATCAAAGGGTCCGAGGAGTTTGGCTCAGTGATTACAAGTTGACCTTTCCTTCAAGGGTATACAGAGAAAACCCTGTGAATGAGCAGATCCTGGGTAGCAATTTATAGACATGGAAGAATTTTTTTAAAGAAGTTTTACATAAAAATTACAGATGTGAAAAGATTTTTGAGAAATTACCTCATCTGTCATCCAACCTTGAGGGCTGGGTGAAACCTACTCCATTGTATATGGATGAAATTTTATTCCGATTTCAAAAGACATGTAGTAAAGTATATTCTCTTGGTGAAACTATCCTTAGCTAAACAGTGGAGCTTAGTTTAAAGATCATGTTTTGGGAGGCTTCCCTAGTGGCTCAGTGGAAAGAACCTGCCTGCCAATGCAGGAGACACGACTTCAATCCCTGATCCAGGAAGATCCACATGCCTTGGGACAACTAAGCCCATATGCTACAACTATTGAACCTGTGCTGTAGAGCCCGGGAGCTGCAGCTGCTGAGCCCGTGTGCCCCAGCTGCTGAAGCCTGGGCGGCCAAGAGGAGAGCCCATGCTCTGCAACGAGAAGCCACCTCAATGAGAAGCTCTCGCACAGCAACTAGAGAATAGCCCCCGCTCACCGCAGTTAGAGAAAAGCTTGGACAGCAACAAAGACCCAGCACAGCCATAAATAAAATTCTAAAAAAAAAAAAAGAAGAAGAAGAAAAAAAAATTTTTAATCACATTTTTTCCCCCTCTTGACAAGATTTAGTCTGTCCTTAGACTGAAACAGAAAAGGTGGCTCCTGGACTAAAAAATAATAATATGAAGAATGCTTAGTGTCAGTGGTAGGAAAAGTAGACTTGATATGAAGAATTTCTACCCCGCCCCCCGCAGCAAATAGATATTCTTATTTCATTAAAATCATATTACTCTGTTTTTTTCATTCAGCAAACCCTTTTTGAGCTTTTACCATATGTTAGTCACTGCCCTGAGCTCTCTAGATAAAGTTAATATTTTTAACTTTTGAAATTAAAAACTTGGGATTTGAAGAATTTCTATGAGTTTTTCATTTTTTGTTCCAGATTTATGCATGTATTAAGTACAGTTTTACTTAGAGGTTTTCATTTTTAGCTTCTGCAACTTGCCTTAGAAATGAGCATAAAGCCATAATTATGTTCTTTTCTCACCATGTTATATTCTGAAGATCTTGGAAGGCACAAGACTTTGTTTATCCCCAAATCCCTTTGCTGACAGTCTCCACCTCTAAATTGCATTCCTGCCACCCTCTTCCTCGGCATCACACTCCTTTCCTTTATAGCCCAGCACACTGCCTTTGCTTTTAGACTCTTGTTACCACCTTCCTCCCACACCAGACATGAGCTTCATGAGTGTAGGGACTCAGGTATGCAGGGAACGGAAGTCTTGGTTACGAAATTCTTCATGTCAGAGGAAGGCAAGCAGGTTGGGTGAAGAGACCTAAATCTTAATCACTTACTTTGAATATGTAGAATTTCTATTTTGGTTTTGTATTTTCTGTTTAAGGTTAATAGTTTAAAGAAATACAGCTTTGCTTGTTGCAGAGTAATTAAATTGGTTCTGCAGGGAAATTTTAATCTAATATTTATAACTTCTACCACTTGATTTAGAAACGAGCATCACGTCAACAACTTGGCATTCTTCTCCCCACATGGTAAACTCTGAAGGTCAGGGAAAGGACATCATTTTGTGTAAATTAAAATTCCTTTCATGTACCTACCAGCAATATATATATATATATGTGAAGGCCCATAAGGGTATATGTTTATGAGTTTGAACTTTTTTCATAGTAAGAACACATCCATGAAATGTGTTTTCCTTGATAGAGTGCAAAAAATACTAGGAGAAGACAGATTTGATTGTTGTGAATGGTTTATTACACCAAATCCATTAGTTCAGGAACTTCTGTCTTACTTTCATCATCTATTAGAAATAGGTATTTAAAACCTGACTTGGTGGAGATTGAGTAAAGTTACCCTAAAGTCTGGTTACAGCTTTGAAGTCACCCGAGTGTGGGCACTGCTACTGCAGTGATCTCTGCACACACATCGTCTATGACTGGGTTGGCAGTGACACTGTCTTTAATTAGTTCATCCCTAGCTCCCATAGTCTATGCTTGACAGTATTCTCATACTTTTCCATAATTAGTGAGGTTGTCAAGGATTGCTGCTACATTTATGAAGTGTATTTCAATAAATACATATTTATTATTTTTGGAAAAACAATCTGTTTCTGAAACTAACAGATATTGGTTTTCACTGAGTCACATGCCATGTATCTTTCAGAGGATCATAAAACAGGAGTCGGGGCAGTCATCTGGGCGGAAGGAAAATCTGTAAGTGTGAAATTAATTCTTTATAATCATTTAAACTTGATTTTGTTTAACATATTTTGATCTTAAGTGCATGACATTTTGTTGCCCCATGGGGATTAATATTTATTAGGGTATTTATTTATTAAGTTCTAAAAACATTTGCGCTTTCTTTCAGCAGTTTTCTAGATAGATACATTCATTTAATAAACCTTTATTCAACTTCCACAGGACAGGGTAGACCCTGTGCCCCCGTGAACAGTGGGGAGTTACAGGCCACATATCCCACACTTCATGGCCTTACAGTCTAGTGATGGAGACGGAGGTGAAAAGGAGACGGGCATATAGCTGTAATCATAACATGACGCCGTGAGAGCACAGAGGAGGCCTCTTACTCTGCTTGGAGAAATAAGTAAAGCATTCTTGGAGGAGGTCAGCTGCTATTAGTCTTGAATAATGAGGAGGAGTTCATCAGCACAGCAAGTTAGTGGGACTCGGAGGGCAACACGCAGAGGTAGTGCGTAGGAATATGGGGAAATGCAAGTGATTTGGCACATTGGAGTCCAGAGTCCTATGTCTAGTAGAATAGCAAAAACATTAGGCTGCACCGTGAAGAACTTCATATACCATGGAGAGTTTAGACTTTATCTTTTAGACAGTGGGGATGCCCTAGCATCGCACTAACCAGCAGAAATAAAAAGCAAGCCACATACATGATTTAAAAGTTCTTAGGAGCCACATTAAAAAAAATAAGGAACAGGTGAATTAATTTTAGGAATATACTTAATCACCTGTTGAGAAATATTACCATTTCAGCATGTAACCAATATAAAAATATTGGTTAATATTTTTAATAAAATATTTTGCATTTGAGAGGAGTATTGAGTCTTTATAATTCTGTGTGTGTTTTATACTTATTTGCTGTTGTTTAGTCACTTCAGTTGGAGAAGGCAGTGGCACCCCACTCCCATACTCTTGCCTGGAAAATCCCATGGACAGAGCCTGGTGGGCTGCAGTCCATGGGGTCGCTAAGAGTCGGACACGACTGAGCGACTTCCCTTTAACTTTTCACTTTTCACTTTCATGCATTGGAGAAGGAAATGGCAGCCCACTCCAGTGTTCTAGCCTGGAGAATCCCAGGGACGGGGGCGCCTGGTGGGCTGCCATCTCTGGGGTCACACAGAGTCGGACACGACTGCCTCGACTTAGCAGCAGCAGCAGTAGCAGTCACTTCAGTTGTGTCAGGCTCTTCTGCGACCCCATGGACCGTGGCCCCCAGGCCCCTCTGTCCGTGAGTCTCCCAGGCAGGAACCCTGGAGTGAGTTGCTGTTTCCTTCTCAGGGGCATCTTCTGGCCGCTCTCAGTTTGCACTGAGCACGTGTGCCCAATGGCCACTGTATTGGACAGTGCAGTCTAAGAACATCTTAAGTGGGAAAATGATCAGGTTTGCATTTTAAAAATAAAGTGGAGCTAGACAGGAAGTAGGGAGATTAAGAAAAAAGATGATGAGGACTTGAAATTATGGGGATGTGTTGAGAAGGAATGGAGCTAGGAGACAGTAAATATGATACTGTTGATACTATCATATGAGTAATTATAATATTAATATATTGAAATTTTAGTGAGGTTTATAGCATTTTCCAAACTATTATAAACAGGTTTGGTTTATTAAATATTTTACTCTTAGAGTTGATAAAGCATTCATATTAACACCTAATATGCCACTGACCAGAATAAAGAAAAATGCCACTTAATGTAGGAAGTTCTATTATTTATACACACACACACACATATATACACACACACATATATACACAATAGAGGCTCAGTAAACATAAAGATGAAAGGAAAATACATTATAGATTTTCCAACTATATATATAATAGTACATTTTTAACCCCAAACAGAAATTGTTCAAAATATTTTTGGAATTTCTGATTTGCTAACAACTAGCACAGCACAGAGCATATAATAACTTAACAATAATTTATAATAATATAGAGTACCTGCTCTGTATGGACCACTATAATAGGTATGCTTTAAGGGCCAGAAAGACGGTATAAAACATAGTTTCTGTTCTCTAGGGTCTTATAACCAATCAGGGAGGGATGTCTGAGTCAAGTGAAACAGTTTGTGAATTAAGCTGGTATTTCACTAACTGCTAAAATGAAGGACTGTCTTGATATTATATACTAGAGATGATCAGCCTGCTTGAAATTTAACTTTGACAAGATCACCCTGCTGAAGGAAAATCCAATACTATATTTTTCTGATGGCTCAGTTTATCACTGTTGTTCATTGTTGAGTCACTAAGTCGTGTCCGACTCTTTGCAACCCCACAGACTATAGCACTCCAGGCTTCCCTGCCCTTCCCTGTCTCCCAGAGTTTGCTCAAACCCACGTCCATCAAGTCAGTGATGCCACCCAGCCATCTCATCCTCTGTCGTCCCCTTCTCCTGCCCTCAACTCTTCCCAGCATGAGGGTCTTTTCAAATGAATCGGCTCTTTGCATCAGGTGGCCACAGTATTGGCACTTCAGCTTCAGTCCTTCCAATGAATATTCAAGATTGATTTCCTATAGGATTGACTGGTTTGAGCTCCTTGCTGTCCACGGGACTCTCGAGAGTCTTCTCCAGCACCACAGTTTGAAAGCATCAGTTCTTCAGCACTCAGCCTTCTTTATGGTCCAACTCTCACATCCATACATGACTACTGGAAAATCCATAGCTTTGACTATATGGACCTTTGTCAGCCAGGTCTCTGCTTTTTAATACGCTGTCTAGGTTTGCCATAACTTTATTGTGTATTATGGAAAAGTGAATCCATTCTACAAAGTGTGATGCTAGGCTTTAAAGATACAATGTAAGATGCCTTTTCAGAATGTTGAACACAGCTTTGTTGGTTTGCTCACTTTCCATAGAGAAGTTGTGATGGCACAGGCGCCATGTACTTCATAGGATGCGGTTATAACGCTTTTCCTGTTGGATCCGAGTATGCTGACTTTCCGCACATGGATGACAAACAGAAAGACAGAGAAATAAGGAAATTCAGATACATCGTACATGCTGAACAGAATGCCTTAACATTTAGGTATGAAATCCGTTTGCCTGTATTTTGTATAAAATGTAGCAAGGGTTAGTTGAAATTAGCTTTCATTTTGCTGTAATTTATTGCCTTTTAAAAAATTCCAAGAAATATTCTTTTCAGAAGTATACCTCTGGTTGTACTTGGTTTTTGCTACATGACAGAGGCCATTGTCAGGGATCCTCCAGGCCTTCAGAGCAAATCTTTTTTCCTTTCTTCCTTCTCTCTCCAGGATAAAACTGCTTCAAGTGTGTCCATAGGGTCTTGCATATTTCTGCATTATAAGATCACCTTTGTTTTCTAAATTCTGAGCATATATTTATGAATATATAGATTTTATTATGAACCAAATTGCTTTAACATAGTTTTTGTTAGAGCTTATTGCTGGCATTACCTCCTTCTAATGTTAATTTAGATAATTTCCACAAATATTCCTCAGCATTTACCGTTTAGTGGGTGCTCTTGGGAGATTCAAATCTGTATGAGTCATGGTTTCTGTCCTGAGGAGTTTATAGTCCAGTGTGGGATATAAGACTGTACTCAACATGGTCAGTTGTGTGGGAAGGCCAACACAAAGTGGGTGGAAATTCAGGGGCTGCAATAAATGGAGAGGGAGTGTGAGGGAAAACCTTTATGGAGAAACTGGCATTTGAGCTGAGCTTTAAAGCTTTGGTAGGATTGTGGCAATTGAAGATGCTTACTTGAAGGGAAACCATTCTTGCCTGAGGCATAGCAGTGGGCTAGAAGACAGAAAGTGCTTGAGTGTTTAGCAACATAGATGTTCCAGTTAGGCTGGACCGCGGGCCAGCGTGGGACTGACAAGGGAGACTTGGAGTTTAGTCTTCCTTTGGAAGTAGTGGACAAATGGAAAGACACTGACAGAGCTACAGTAATGATTACTTAGGTTGCAGGTGTACGGTTTGAACAGGCTAGATGCATACAATTCTGCTTCCCTGGTCCAGGGGAAGAGAATGAGACTCTAAACTGAGGACATGGGTGCGGAAGGCTGGTTGGGGAGCATACAAACGAGAGCTTTGTAAACCACAGAACCCGGAAGTACAACTCGTCTATCCTAGGTCCTAAACTACCCCGGCGTGCAAAATTTCACTACACAGGTTTTTTTCCCTTGAACTCTTCATTACAGATTTACTTGCTTCATTTTGTCAAATCCAAGTGTTTGTTAAATTACCCTACGTGAGGTAAAAGCAGTAAGGGAACTATAACTCAAAACAGAACTCTAACATTAATCCATTTAGTAAGCATTTATTAAATATCTCTCAGGCACCAGATGAGAGATAGACCTTCGGGCTACCACGATGACTTAATGTCTCATCACATGTGGCACATTCTCAGGGAAGGCGTTAGTTCTGGCCCGTAATTCTGGCTTTATAAAGAGTTTCCTACTTAGAAAGCATTATTCCCTCTGTTTTCATTTCCTTTGTTGTCTAAATACTGAAAATCTTGGCATTGACTAATTCAGCAAGAATAAGGCTTGATCATTATTGTGTATAATGTTGTAAATCTTTCCAAAACGGCTCAATTTTAATGTTCAAAGATTTTTCTAAAACATAACTTACCCTTTTAGAAACTACCTTCCTAATTTTTTCATATGTATATATATTTTTGTAGGTGTCAAGAAATAAAGCCAGAAGAAAGAAGTATGATTTTTGTGACCAAGTGCCCTTGTGATGAATGTGTACCTTTAATTAAAGGTGCAGGCATAAAACAAATCTATGCAGGGGATGTAGATGTTGGAAAAAAGAAGGCAGACATCTCTTACATGAGATTTGGGGAAGTTGAAGGTGTCAGCAAATTTACAGTAAGTAGATACACATTTTTTTCAAATATACTTTGTATTATGTTGATAGCTGTTGTTTAGTCGCTAAGTCATATCCGACTGTTTTGTGACCCCATGGGCTGTAGCCCACCAGGCTCCTCTGTCCATGGGATTTTCTAGGCAAGAATACTGGAGTAGGTTGTCATTTCCTCCTCCAGGGAATCTTCTCGACCAAGGGATCGAACCCGTGTTTCCTGCATTGGCAGGCAAACTCTTTACCACTGAGCCACCTGGGAAGCCCATGTTGTTAAGTTACTCTGCTGCATATTTTAAATTAGTGATTCTTGCCCTTTTAAAGAGTTTCAACAAAATATTATCATTGAGTTTATTTTTATGTGCAAGCACTTGCCTAGTCACAGATGTTCAGCTTGGGATTTGCCTTATGAATATATATCTCTAAAGAGAGAATTTTACCTTGACCTTGTGCTGTACTGTGCCAGGCTCTTCTGTCCATGGGGATTCTCCAGGCAAGAATACTAGAGTGGGTTGCCATGCCCTCCTCCAGGAGATCTTCCCAATCCAGGGATCCAACCCAAGTCTCACATTGCAGGTGGATTCTTTACCAGCTGAGCTACCAGGGAAGAACTTGACCTTACAGACCTTGAATTAGTTGGTTCTATAGTGCCATCTGGTGGCTAACAAAAGAAAGTACCTGACCCACCTCTTCCTGCAGCCTTTTTTTAAAATTCAGTAGTTCAGTTCAGTCGCTCAGTTGTGTCTGACTCTCTGCGACGCTGTGGACTGCAGCACGCCAGGCCTCCCTATCCATCACCAACTCCCAGAGTTTACTCAAACTCATGTCCATTGAGCCGGTGATGCCATCCAACCATCTCATCCTCTGTCGTCCGTCCCCTTGTCCCACCTTCAGTCTTTCCCAGCATCAAGGTCTTTTCAAATGAGTCAGTTCTTGGCATCAGGTAGCCAAAGTATTGGAGTTTCAGCTTTAGTGTCAGTCCTTCCAATGAATATTCAAGACTGATTTCCTTTAGGATGGACTGGTTGGATCTCCTTGCAGTCCAAGGGACTCTCAAGAGTCTTCTCCAACACCACAGTTCAAAAGCATCAATTCTTTGGCACTCAGCTTTCTTTGTAGTCCAACTCTCACATCTGTACATGACTACTGGAAAAACCATAGCCTTGTCTAGATGGACCTTTGTTGGCAAAGTAATGTCTCTGCTTTTTAATATGCTGTCTAGATTGATCATAACTTTTCTTCCAAGGAGTAAGTGTCTTTTAGTTTCATGGCTGTAGTCACCATCTACAGTGATTTTGGAGCCCCCCAAAATAAAGTCTGCCACTGTTTCCACTGTTTCCCCATCTACTTGCCATGAAGTGATGGGGCCAGATGCCATGATCTTAGTTTTCTGAATGTTGAGCTTTAAGCCAACTTAAATTCAGTAGTAGATAGTAGTAGATAGAGGTGAACATAGTTTAAGATTACACAAAAGAAGGGGGCACATACACACGTGCGTGCGCACACACATACACATGCATTTCTCATGAGAAAAATCAGGAAAAAATTAGAAGCGATTTGAGCGACTTCACTTTCACTTTTCACTTTCACGCATTGGAGAAGGAAATGGCAACCCACTCCAGTGTTCTTGCCTGGAGAATCCCAGGGACGGGGGAGCCTGGTAGGCTGCCGTCTATGGGGTCTCACAGAGTCGGACACGACTGAAGTGACTTAGCCTAGCCTAGTATTTGATATTTCCAAAGAACTGCTGAGGTGGTAATTGTTTTGTGGAAAACTCAGAACTTTAATTCCTCATGGTTATTTTTAACTACTCTGGTTCCTAAAAACCTTTCTCTTTTTAGAAATAATCTCAAGCATGCAGAAAAGTTACAAAAATACTACGAAGAATTTTTTTCCAGAAATACTTGAGAGTTAAGTTGTTGCCATGATGCCAAGTCACTCTTAAATACTTTCTTGTGTATTTCCTGAAATAGTAGATTATCCTACATAACCACAATACAACCACAGAACTCAGGAAATTTTCATTGATATGTTGCTACCATTTAATCCACAGAGTTCAGTCAGGGTCTACCAGTTGTCCCAATAAAGTTCTTTATAGCAAAAGGATCCTGTCCAGAATCATGTGTTACTTTTTAATGATAATTCTGGCACTTAATATAACTTTTATATGCTATAGTTTGCAGTAAGTACAAAAGATATAATAGTACTGTTTATAGATTTCAACTTGACTTTTCTGTTTGTGTCCAGAGTGCCTGGAATATATAAAGCACCTAAAAAATACTCACTAAACCATATATATAAGATTCTCTAAGAATATTGATCCTTTATCCAGCAGTCATATCATTCAGGGTCGTCCAGAGTTGTTATTAGGGCTTGGGTGGTGTGACACACTAACTTTTCTTGCTGTTTTAAGCTGTTTTGATATTTGAAAGCACAATGCTGAAATGCTACTTATTAAAACCTTCTTAAACATATACATAAAATGTTTGTGTCCTTTTATAGTGGCAACTGAATCCATCAAGAACTGGTGTTCTTGAGCAAAATGAGCCTGAAAGCAGAGAGAGTAAGTATCTACAAGTCCTTTATTGAGGTTGACTTTGTTGCTAAGAAAAGAAAAATAGTGACTTATAATGATCAGGTGTTGGAAATTGCTGTGGTTGGAGGTGGAGCATATTCTTTTTGCAGATTAGATTTTTGCCATTCAGTTTGTGCACAAACACTTGTGTATCGACTATATGCTAGATGTCATGGGAAGTGCTGATGAATGAGTAGTCCTATGGACTCTGCAGTTTAATACAAATAATCATGCACAAATTGAATTTATAAATTAAATTTATATGAGACTATAGGCAACAGTGCTCTTCTATACCAAAACAAAAGCCTTTTGGGCAGTTAGAAAGAAAAAATACATCTAATTAATACAGATAGAACCAGGGCCAAATTATGAGGCTATGTACATTCTTGTTAGAGTAAAGCCACATTAGCTCAGATTGGCCAGAGAATGGAAATATCCTGGTTATTTTAATAATCTAATTAAGAGTCATCACAGTTACCATAAATGAATTACTAGTCTTCAGAGTTTTACTGTTTATATATTAACACATATTTTTAATGCAATATAGTCTTTAGGAGACCTTGCAATTCTTCATGCATATTATTTTGAATATTAATTATTACTGTACAATATTATTTTAAAATATTAGTTATCTTTCTGTTTGGATTCAAGGTAAGTAGAAATTCAATATAATAAGTAAAATTTTCTTGATAATAACAATGATTTGATTACTCTGAAAAATCAGTAAATATAAAAGTCTTTATGAAAATAATGTCTATGTGAATATCCTGATTTTCTGTGTTCTAACTTAGCTTTATTTTATTTAAGTAGTGAAATTTTAATTTGCAGTCAGGAAAAAAAGTACATATCCACTCCATCTTTCTTTTTAAAAATTTATCAGGGGGAAAAAAGTGGTTAAAGATAAAAGGAAATGAAAAAATACGGATCTGATTAAAGAATATGTATTCAATAATAGTGTTCGAGGGGGGTGAGTTAATAATTCCCTGTTGTTAGGGAGAAGACACAAAAAAGCATTAAACATAAAAAATGAATTCATTTATCTGTGTTAAAATAAAGAACATCTGTTTGTCAAAAGATAGCATTAAAAGAGTACAAAGGCAAGCCACGAAAGAGGAGATTTTTGCCACTTACAATCAAGAGTCTTGTAGCCAGGATTCCCTGTCCCTAGATCACTAAGGAAGGGGAGACATGCTGTTGGGGGGTGTCCTGAGATGAGGAGGGGTCGTGGTGGTGAGGGGGTGAGAGGAGAGCTTTCATTTTGCTGGGAGTGCTTTATTTCTTGACCTGGGTGATGGTTAAATGTGTTTGCTTTATGACTGTCCACTGAACTGCAGGTTTGTGTTCTGTATGTATTTTTTAACAAATACATATTTGTTAAAAAAATTTGTTAATATATAATGTATTTTTGTGTGTATTTTTATATCAGTAAATAATATCCTTATCTGTTTTTCAATTTCATAAGAGCTTGATTGAGGTATAATCTATATACCATAAATTTACCCTTTTAAAGTACTGAATTGGGTGGGTTTTGGTAGATTCAGAGTTGTGTAACCATCACCACTGCCTAATTTCAGAATTTTCCATCAGCTCAAAAAGACTCCTCTTACCCGTTTATTAGTCATCCCTGTTTCCTCCTACCTCCAGCCCCAGGCTACCACGAATCTACTTTGGTTATTTGGATTCATATATTCTGGCCATTGATTTTAGATCATTCCTCTTTTTTCATATATACATTCACTGCTGTATATTTCTCTCTAGCATTTCTTCCACTGAATGCTACAAATTTTGATAAGTCGTGTTTTATTTAGTTCAAAATTTCAAAATATTTAAAAATTTATCTTCAGTTTTTTTTTTTTTTTTTTTACTCATTTGTTATTTAGCAATGTATTATTTAACTTCCACATATATTTTGGGATTTTCCAGTTATGTTTCTACTAGTCATTTCTAGTTTAATTATATTGTGGTCCGAGAGCAGACACTGTATGCTTTCTATTCTTTTGAATTTATTAGGGTGTGTTTTATGGCCCAGCATGTGGTCTCTTGGTGAACACTCCATGTGAGTTAAGCATAATGTGGATTCTACTGTTGGCTGAGGTAGTCCATGGTTGTCAGTTATATACGGTTGATTAGTGGTTGAGTTCATTTGAGAATGGGTACGGGATAGTTTCAGGTATTTCACAACAGAAGAAACACAGACATCTAATAGGCACATGAAAAAGTGCTCAAGCTCATTAGCAGTCATGGAAATGCAAATTAAAATCACCGCAACGTTTACACTCCTACTGCTGTACCTACTAGAGTTGCGGAATTCAAGTTGAGGACACCGAGTGCTCGTGAGGAGGTGGATCCTTAGAAACTTGTATATTGCTGGTTGGACTGAAAATGCATACAGCCACCTTGGGAAAGCAGTTTAATGTCATCTTTGTAAAACTGAAGATGTGTCTATTCCATGACCCAGCAATCTGACCTCTAAGCATATGCCCTAGGAAAATTCTTACATGTTTCGTAGAAAAGACAGAGATAGATAATTCATTGCAACATTGTTCTTAAAAGCAAAAACTGGAACTAGCACAAAAATTTATCTCTGGAAATTAAAATATTACAGTGGAATATTATAAAGCAGTGAAAGTAAAATGAACTACAGCTACATTCTTAAACATGGGTGGATCTTAGAAATATAATGCTGAATGAAAAAATCAAGTTTCAGAAGACTAAATACATTATAAGGCAACTTCTATGTAAAGTTCAACAGGAAGGCAGTGTATTGGTTAGTACATGTGGCAAAATTATTTTTAAGAAGCAATGGAATGATCAACGATTCAGCGCAGGGGTTACCTCTGAATAAGGGGGATAGAGGGATGGGATTAGACTGGGGGGCACCCGAGAGGTGGTAACATTCTAGTTTTGGGGTTGGGTAGTAGGTTCTTGAGCAAACTCTGGGAAAGAGTGGAGGACAGAGGAGCATGGGGTGAAAGAGTTGGACACGGCTTAGCGACTGAACACCAACAAAGTAGGTTCTTGAGTGTTAATTTATTATTAGGCTTTAGGACTCCCATCTGTATCACACACAGTCTTCCTTTTTTTAATGTTTCCAATATTACATAATAAGAGAGAAAGCTTTCCAGATCTATTCTCCCTGCACCCTGATGCAGGTGTCCTTAAGACTAGGAAGAGCGAGGTGAGCACAGAGGCTTGGAGGGCAGGCAGATCCCTGGAAAGACAGAAAGCAGCAGGATAAAAGGAGACTCTCAGAGGTGGTGGGTATACTTACCATCTTAAGGGTGGTGGTGGTTTCTCAGATGTGTGCTTGTGTTGAAACCCATCACATTGTGCACTTTACACGCACACAGTGTGGTCCCAGGAAAGCCAGGGAAATCAGGTCATGGGGCGAGGTGGAAGCCAGGCCCGTCTCCCACATGACCAAGGTGATGAGTCCACTTGCCTTCCGGCGGGGGGTGTGTCCGCTCACACCTCACTGCCCCACAGACGACTCCCTTCTCTCCTTGGACAACAGACGGGTCATTTTGTCTCCTCCAGCCTAACAGTAATAACTTTGCCTCCCAAAAAGTTTTGTGAATTGTTGTCTATACACTGTCGATGAATCCAGTTTGTAAAAGGTCAGGTACATTGTGTCAGCTGTGAGTGACTTATCTAGAATCTATTCTTTAACAGTTGAGAATTTTAAAGATA
The DNA here is from genome assembly GCF_002263795.3 of Bos taurus. Classification (NCBI taxonomy): domain Eukaryota; kingdom Metazoa; phylum Chordata; class Mammalia; order Artiodactyla; family Bovidae; genus Bos; species Bos taurus. Next base: position 18,894,946 of record NC_037339.1, read on the forward strand.
AAATCAGTATGCCCTTTTTCATTTTTATTTTTTAAATATTCCTCTTTAGCTTAAGCATTGTTTTGATCTTACAGCTTCTGACTTTAACAAATGCTCGTTTCTTTGAAGTGACATTTTCCTGACGCTGTTATTCTTGACCATCAGATGGCGTGCTGGGATCCGTAGCCCTGGATGAAGAACCACACCAGAACAAGAAGCTGCGTCTTGCAAACCACTAAGAAGTCGTGTCTGAACAAGGAGTGAAGGCCTCGAGAATTTTTATTGCACTTTTAAAATCCAGCCTTGTTAACTCATAAAATAAGAATGGATTTTGTAAATAGTTGAAAAAAATTTTTAAAGGAAGCTAATTTATTATTAGCATATGAATGATACTAAGGAGAATATTTTTATTTAGATTTATTTGTATGTTTTCCAGAGTATAGTGATGTGTTCTTTTCTTACACTGAAGCAGGTGTCAGTCATTTCAAGAGACCATTCAGTCGGCTACAGGGATTGATTTCTCCTGGTCTTAGCTTTAGGGGATCCAGTCAAAGGGGCTGGTTCATTGGAGGTCACATCTCAGCAGAGAAGTACACACCTTTTCAGAAATATTAATCCCTTTGGATTATGAAGGTGATAATTAGTAATCTACTCCAGGGAAATAAACAGCAACCTGACCATTTTTAAGTCAATGTGTGATTCACCAAAAGGCCCCATTTATACCCAAAGCTTTCTGGTAATCAGAATTTACTTGATTAGCCTGGAGTCATAAAAATGAATTTGGTGGACCTGCTCTCCATTATAAAAGTGTGTTCCTAACAAGGTTATTCTTTTTTTTTTTCAGTCTTTCAGTGTGTAAAAATCATGATCACTTGTTGGACTGATTCAGGGCAGCAATAGGAAGATAGCATTATTCTCGGACAATATTATTCTCTGATCTCACTGACTCTTGAAACCACTAACAAGAGAAGAAATATTTTAGTCTGGAATTCATTCATAAATGCTGCCCATTATCCCCTCCATATAATTAGCAGAGAGCGTTTCAGGGCTCTGAATGGAAGGCCTTATAAAAACATTTGCAAACCTTAAGAATACTGAAAGCCTTGACAGTGAACATGATGGTCAATTCAGTTATTTTCCAGATGGTTCTTCATGAGTCCTCTCATTTTTTATTTGTTGAGGAAACTTTCAGAAAATTAGCCCAAAGATGAAGGCACAGGCTTTGTACTTTCCTGGAGATAGGGAGGGAGCCACTTGGCCAGTGGCCCGCAGGCAGCCCTGGGGTGTGACGGGCTCTGTGTGGGGAGTCAGCTTCACCTGGGCTGTCGCCCACTTTCTCCCCGGGGCCTCTCGTATCCTCACAGGGCCTCCTACCAGTCTCAGGAGAGTGCACAGGCCACCCTGCACGTGGGCCGGTGCCCCTGTTTGGACAGCAGCTCGCTTAGCCTCTGTTGTGTGTGTAAATTTTTTTTTTTTTAACTGCTGAATCTAGTGCCTGCAACAGTGTCTGGCATGTGACAGGCATTCAATAAATATTTGTTGACTGAATGACTGCTGGACACTGTCTAGACCCTGGAGATGAGACGTGTAAGAAATGCTCCCTGACCTCAAGAAACTTGCAGTCTAGTGACAGATGTAAGCGTAAAGTCACGTATTAATAATAGTGCTTCTCAGAGTGGGGTCCCTGGACCAACAGCGTTAGCCTCATCTGGGGACTTGTTAGAAGTGCACATTGTTAAGCCCTAACCCAGACCTGTTGAATCAAACTCCGGGGCTGCGGCCAGCATTCCCTGAAGGTGACTGACGACCTTCAAGGTTGAGAACTGCCCTGTGGATGTAACTGAAGGAACAGTGGTGGAAGGAACACATAGGAGGACAGGCAGACACTTGGGTGAGTCACGGAAGCAGGGCCTGTAGGAGTGGAGGCCGCGTAGAAGTGGAGGCCGCGTAGAAGTGGAGGCCCTGAAGGGGCTGCAGGGAGTGGGCCGGCAAACAGTGGGGGTGAGATGAACATCTGAGAAAGTAATGAAGATGGGTGGTCACCCCGGGAAGTAGGAAAGGGAAGCGATTGGGAACTCATGCAGAGATTGCTAACCTGCACCAGGAGCCCCCTGGGGCAGCAACAGTGCAGCCTAAAATCTAGTCACCCACAGTCAACAGGGGTCACCCCTCAGGCTGAGAAATCGGAACTTGCCCTTAAAAATACATCACCATTAATTTCAAAGATTGGGAAGACGTAGTAAATGTATAATTTGAAAAAGAGCTCTACATTTGTTTACTGCCAAGGACAGCAGCTTTGCCGACTGGAGGTAGGATGAGCGCAGGCCTGGCTCGGCGCTCGGCTGTTAGGTGGGGTATGTGAGGATTTACCTGTATCTAATCACTGCCAGCGCTTTTTCTTTTATTCGGCTTTTCCATGGGTTTCTCTTCCTCAGTTACTTAATGAGTTTGAGAATATACCTTCTCATAAATCTTCCTCGGTTTATGCACGAACAGTTGAGCTTTCAGATCTACCACAGCAGTCTGCTTTTAACCCACTTTAGAGCTATGTTTTGAAGTTCTGGTATTGCCAAGAGTGGCCGCTTAGCATTGAGCTGCGGCTGTTACTACTGCTTATTAAGTCAAGGAACAGTTTAGAACCTCCATTTCATGTGTTATATTAAGGGGTTTTTCTGTGATCATTTAAAATTATTACATATTTTTTACATATAAGAAAAGTGAAAAGCCCTAATAATCAGTACCAGTTGAAAACAAGGCCTGTTTAAATGGAATACCCTTTAGAAATGCGTCCATAAAATGTGTTTACCCTATTCAACTACTGCACTTAAACAGACTCAGATTTCAAAGGAACTTAGATCTCATCTATTTAGAATACTCCTCTGCAGAACTGGAAGCACAAGAGTCCAGAAGGTGAATGATTTCTTAAAGTCTAGCTCAGGATGTCACAAGGGCCTGAAATCATATCAGCTTTGGTTTTTTTCTCTCTTTACATTTTCAGTTTTGTTTTTAATGTCCGTGCTTATTTGCCCTGTACCTGTTGACGTATTAGCTGATTTTAACATGTATGTGACAGTAATAAAAGACTTCTATCGTTGTAAATTAAGTCATTTTTTAAGTAAAATTACACCTACAAATTTAAAATGAGCAAAACAGATCTATGAACCTTTCTTTGAAACAGTAAGACCCACTCTGTCTTCTGTATCACCCCTCCCCAGAGGCCACCAGGCTCAAGGATTTTAGCTGATTGACTTTGTATTTGTCTCCAAATCACATGTTTCTTAATAGTGTTTCAGTTTTAGGTATTTTCTTTTGAATTTCCATCATGGAAGGGCTTTCTTTCACCTCCCTCTCCTCAGCACACACTTCCCATCTCTCCATCCTCCTAATATTCTTTCAATTTGGTTGCATCAGTATTCATTGTTTGGTATTATGACTCTAAGTGCTACGCACAGCTTTATCACGTTATGTACTGTGATGACTTTCTGTATAAAATGTATTTTCGTGCATTTCAAGTTTGTTTTTTCTGTGTGGGGCTGCAGGGACCTTGATTTTGTATATTTTATTGCTAACCTGTAACCAAACCCTTCTCCCAGCTGTGTAACCTTCTCTCCCTACTCAAGCACACTGGGTGTCCTAAAAAGCTTTTCTTGTTGAAGAAGTGCCTCCCAGAGCCTCTGACCGCCTCCCACCTGGCTGATCAGTCACTGGAGCTTCCGCACCGCTGTCTTCCCGGGTTCTCCCTCCGCAGCGCTCGTGGGGTGGGGGAAGGCAGGGACGGAGGCATCCTCCACCTTCTTGAACTGGAACCCCCAGAATCCAGATTTTTCTCAGTTGGGCGGGCATATCTTTCAGAAGGTCCCTGAGAAAAGGTACATGATGGTGAGATGACTGTCAGAACAGACGTTGCTGGGGAACAGTTTCAATGCTGTGAGTATCTGTGAATGTCTTTATTCTGCCCTCAATTTAGATAGTTTGTTGGGTGTAGAATTCTAGATTGGGAATAAGCACCACCCCCGCCCGGCCCCGCACCCCACCTCACAATTCTGAAGGCCTTGTTTCATGATCCTGGTTACACTACTGGAATGAGTTTCAAGGTTTGGGCTGTCAATCAGACTCACGAGATTCAACGAGGGCTGCTGGGCAACGTCTTTCAGGACAGTATAGAGCAGAGCACAGCCTCGTGCAACACAGCGCGTTCCCGGGCAGAGCCTCTGACTGTCCTCACTGAGTCCTCTGTTCTGTCTGTCCTGAGCTTATGTTTAAAACAGAGAAAGCCAAAACTTCACTCTCATGTTATGATTTCGGGGGCATAAACAGAGGTAAATTAATATGTTTGTTCACTTCTCTGCTTTCATATTTTCTGTAATGTTTTGGCCTTAAGCATGAAATTCCTGCAGTCATTTAAAAAAATTAATGTATTTAGTATAAATGGGCTCAGTTGCTTGAGTCGTGTCTGACTCTTTGCGACCCTATGGACTGTAGCCTGCCAGGCTCCTCTGTCCATGGGATTCTTCAAGTTCCTCTCTCCATGGGAGTGGGTTGCCATGCCCTTGTCCAGTGGACCTTCCCAACCCAGGGATCGAACCCATGTGTCCTGCATTGCAGGCAGATTCTTTATTGCTGAACCACCGGGGAAGCCCATTTAGTACAAATAGCCACCCCCTAATATTATGTATCTTTCCCCTGGGGATAAGCCCCAAAGATATTGTGTCAGAGGAGTATGTGTTCTTCTGCTGAGGGCTATTTTTTAGATGATGAAGGTGAGGAAGGCATACCTGAGAAATACAGATTTTCTAAAACACAATCTTTGGGGATAAAGAATTAAAATCTATTCAACATCACTATAGCATTTGGGTGTCTTTCTATTTGTTATTTCTGATTATATATTTAAAAAGGCTTGAAAACAGAAAACACATGTATTTTGGTTCATATTAAATGTCTGCTGGAATTGGTCCACTAGGTGGCTTCAGGCTCAAGTTTACTTGCACAGTATATTATCTGATAGAGTTGATGCCTCAAATATACAAAGAACTCATAAAAGTCAACTTTAATAGAACAAAGCACCCAGTTTAAAAAAATGAGCAGGGGATCTGAAGAGACAAATTTTCCAAAGAAAATATACAGATGATCAACGGGCACATGAAAAGATGCTCAGCATCACTCATCAGAGAAATGCAAATCAAAATCACAAGAAGATACCATCTCACAGCTGTCAGAATATTTTGTTATCAAAAACACAATGACAGATGACAACAGAGAAAAGGTAACCATTGTTCACTCTTGGTGGGAAGGAAATTGGTATAGTCACTGTGGAAAAAATTGGAAAAAAAGTATGGCTATTTCTCAGAAGAAATTAAAAATAGATCTACCATATATTTTAGGAATTCCAGTTCTGGTTATTTATCTGAAAAGAATCAAAACAATTATAAGAAAATATATATGCACCTCTACAATCACAGCAGCATTATTTATAATAGCCAAGCCAAGAGCCCATTAATGGATAAATATTATACATACATACATATACACAACAGGATATTACTCAGCCATAGAAAAGAATGAAATCTTGCTAGTTGAGACAGCGTGAATAGACCTAGAGGGTACTATGCTAAGTGAATAGGACTTAGAAAAACAATTATTGTATGACTTCAATTATTGGTGTAATCTAAAAAACAAAGCAAATGAACAGATAACAAAACTAAACAGATTTGTAAATACAGAGGAAAAAGTAGGTAGTCACCAGGGAGGGGAGTGGGAGGAGGGAAGAAACAGGTGAGGGAGATCAGGAGGTACAGACTTGCAAACAAATCAACAGTCTTGGGTATGAGACTTGAGAAATGTAGTTAATAGTTACGGAATACTTACCTATATAAGATGACATACACAGACTTTTACTTGATCATTTTGAAATGTCCAGAAATATCTAACTGCTACGTTGGGCAACCAGAACTACCAGTGTCATAGGTCAATTATAGTTCAACAAACGAACTCAGAGTAAGAGAAACTTGTGGTTACCAGACGCAGTGTACTCCAGGTTACAGGCAAATTTGGCCTTGGAGTACAGAATGCAGCAGGGAAAAGGCTAACAGAATTTTGCCAAGAGAATGCGCTGGTCACAGCAAACACCCTCTTCCAGTAACACAAGAGAAGACTCTACACATGGACATCACCAGATGGTTGACACCGAAATCAGATTGATTATATTCTTTGCAGCAAAGATGGAGAAGCTCTACACAGTCAGCAAAAACAAGACTAGGAGCTGACTGTGGCTCAGATCATGAACTCCTTATTGCCAAATTCAGACTTAAATTGAAGAAAGTAGGGAAAACCACTGGACCATTCAGGTATGACCTAAATTAAATCTCTTACAATTATACAGAAGTGAGCAATAGAATCAAGGAATTATCTGATAGAGTGCCAGATGAACTATGGACAGGGGTTCATGACATTGTACAGGAGACAGGAATCAAGACCATCCCCAAGAAAAAGAAATGCAAAAAACCAAAATGGCTGTCTGAGGAGGCCTTACAAATAGCTGTGAAAAGAAGAGAAGCAAAAAGCAAAGGAGAAAAGGAAAGATATATCCATTTGAATGCAGATTCCAAAGAATAGCAAGTAGAGATAAGAAAGGCTTCCTCAGCGATCAATGCAAAGAAATAGAAGAAAACAATAGAATGGGAAAGACTAGAGATCTCTTCAAGAAAATTAGAGATACCAAGGGAACATTTCATGCAAAGATGAGCATATAAAGAACAGAAATAATATGGACCTAACAGAAGCAGAAGGTATTAAGAAGAGACGGCAAGAATACATAGAAAACTGTACAGAAAAGATATTCACAACACAGATAATCATAATGGTATGATCACTCACCTAGAGCCAGACATTCTGGAATGTGAAGTCAAGTGGGCCTTAGAAAGCATCACTACGAACAAAGCTAGAGGAGGTGATGGAATTCCAGCTGAGTTATTTCAAATCCTGAAAGATGATGCTGTGAAAGTGCTGCACTCAATATGCCAGCAAATTTGGAAAAGTCAGCAGTGGCTACAGGACTGGAAAAGGTCAGTTTTCATTCCAATCTCAAAGAATGTTCAAACTACTGGAATTAAGATTGCCGGGAGAAATATCAATAACCTCAGATATGCAGATGACACCACCGTTATGGCAGAAAGTGAAGAACTAAAGAGCCTCTTGATGAAAGTGAAAGAGGACAGTGAAAAAGTTGGCTTAAAATGCAACAGTCAGAAAACTAATATCATGGCATCTGGTCCCATCTCTTCATGGCAATTACATGGGGAAACAGTGGAAACAGTGACAGACTTTATTTTGGGGGGCTCCAAAATCACTGCAGATGGTGACTGCAGCCATGAAATTAAAAGATGCTTACTCCTTGGAAGAAAAGTTATGACCAACCTAGACAGCATATTAAAAAGAAGAGACATTATTTTGCCAAAAAGGTCCATGTAGTCAAAGCTATGGTTTTTCCACCAGTTATGTATGGATATGAGAGTTGGACTATAAAGAAAGCTGAGTGCCGAGGAATTGATGCTTTTGAGCTGTGGTGTAGGAGAAGACTCTTGAGAGTCCCTTGGAGTGCAAGGAGATCCAGCCAGTCCATCCTAAAGGAAATCAGTCCTGAATATTCATTGGAAGGACTGATACTGAAGCTGATACTCCAACACTTTGGCCACCTGATGCAAAGAACTGAATCATTGGAAAAGACGCTGATGCTGGGAAAGATTGAAGGCAGGAGGAGAAGGGGACAACAGAGGATGAGATAGTTGGATGGTTATCACCGACTCAATGGATGAGTTTGAGTAAACTGGGAGTTGGTGATGGACAGGGAGGCCTGGCATGCTGCGGTCCATGGGGTCGCCAAGTCAGACATGACTGAGTGACCGAACTGACTGACTGATGCAATGTATGGGTGGAGAAGGAACTGGATGAATGCAGCCAAAGTTACAAGCTTCCAGTTATAAAATTAATAAGTGCTAGGGATTTAAGGTACAACATGACTAAATATAATTAACACCCCTTTATGTTATACATGAAAGTTGTTAAGAGAGTACATAAGAGTTATCTCAAAATTTTTTTGCTATTTCTTGAATTTTATACCTATATGAGGTATTGAATGTTCACTAAACTGATTGGGATAATCCTGATATATGTTCATCAAATCATTATGCTGTCAACCTTCAGTTCAGTTCAGTTCAGTCACTCAATCGGGTCTGACTCTTTGCGATCCCATGAACCACAGCACGCCAGGCCTCCCTGTCCATCACCAACTCCCGGAGTCCACCCAGACCCATGTCCATCGAGTCAGTGATGCCATCCAGCCATCTCATCCTCTGTCGTCCCCTTCTCCTCCTGCTCTCAATCTTTCCCAGCATCAGGGTCTTTTCTAATGAGTCAGCTCTTCGCATCGGGTGGCCAAAATACTGGAGTTTCAGCTTCAACATCAGTCCTTCCAATGAACACCCAGGACTGATCTCCTTTAGGATGGACTGGTTGGATCTCCTTGCAGTCCAAGGGACTCTCAAAAGTCTTCTCCAACACCACAGTTCAATTCTTCGATGCTCAACTTTCTTTATAGTCCAACTCTCACATCCATACATAGCCTTGACTAGACGGACCTTTGTTGGCAAAGTAACGTCTCTGCTTTTTAATATGCTGTCTAGGTTGGTCATAACTTTCCTTCCAAGGAGTAAGCGTCTTTTAATTTCATGGCTGCAGTCACCATCTGCAGTGATTTTGGAGCCCCCAAAAATAAAGTCTGACACTGTTTCCCCATCTATTTGCAATGAAGTGATGGGACCCGATGCCATGATCTTCGTTTTCTGAATGTTGAGCTTTAAGCCAACTTTTTCACTCTCCTCTTTCACTTTCATCAAGAGGCTCTTTAGTTCTTCCTCACTTTCTGCCATAAGGGTGGTGTCATCCGCATATCTGAGGTTATTGATATTTCTCCCGGGAATCTTGATTCCAGCTTGTGCTTCGTCCAGCCCAACGTTTCTCATGATGTACTCTGCATATAAGTTAAATAACTAGGGTGACAATATATAGCCTTGACATACTCCTTTTCCTATTTAGAACCAGTCTGTTGTTCCATGTCCAGTTCTAACTGTTGCTTCCTGACCTGCATACAGGTTTCTCAAGAGGCCGATCAGGTGGTCTGGTATGCCCATCTTTTTCAGAATTTTCCACAGTTTATTGTGATCCACACAGTCAAAGGCTTTGGCATGGTCAATGAAGCAGAAGTAGATGTTTTTCTGGAACTCTCTTGCTTTTTCCATGATCCAGCGGATGTTGGCAATTTGATCTCTGGTTCCTCTGCCTTTTCTAAAACCAGCTTGAACATCTGGAAGTTCACGGTTCACTTGTTGCTGAAACCTGGCTTGGAGAATTTTGAGCATTACTTTACTAGCATGTGAGATGAGTGCAATTGTGTGGTAGTTTGAGCATTCTTTGACATTGCCCTTCTTTGGGATTGGAATGAAAACTGACCTTTTCCAGTCCTGTGGCCACTGCTGAATTTTCCAAATTTGCTGGCATTTGAGTGCAGCATTTTCACAGCATCATCTTTCAGGATTTGAAATAGCTCAACTGGAATTCCATCACTTCCACTAGCTTTGTTTGTAGTGATGCTTCCTAAGGCCCACTTGACTTCACATTCCAGGATGTCTGGCTCTAGGTGAGTGATCACACCATCGTGATTATCTGGGTCATTAAGATCTTTTTTGTACAGTTCTTCTGTGTTGTAGACCTTAAACTTACACAATGTGGTATGCTGATATCTCAATTAGACTTGAAGAAATGAATAATGCCTTAATAAAGCTAACTTTTGGCTTCCCGGGTAGCTCAAATGGTAAAGCATCTGCCTGCAATAAGGGAGGCTTCGATCCCTGGGTTGGAAAGATTCCCCAGAGAAGGGCATGGCAACCCACTCCAGTATTGTTGCCTGGAGAATCCCATGGACAGAGGAGCCTGGTGGGCTACAGTCCATGGAGGTCACGAAGAGTTGGACACTAGTGAGTGACTTTGACATTCACTTTCAAAGCTAACTTAGGAAAAAACTTTATACCAAGATTAAGTGAGTCTAACACCAAAGAATCCAATGTTTCGGTTGTTAGGAAATATATTAATATAACTAATTGACTTATAAATTTAGGAAAAGCATGTGATCAACTTGATAGACACAAAGTAGCATGGTAGAATATTACAGGGAACAATTATAAAAATAAAAAAGATATTAACGCTTATGTACCCAAAGAAATCTCCAATACCCACGAGTTCACCTATACATTAATTTCCTGTAATTGTCAGAAAGATTACTAGTAGACAGGAACCCCTAACAACAGTTTGAGTAGTAAAGGAATTACTACTGGAAAAGAAGAATTAAAGTCATCTCCATTTGTAGAGCATGTGGATCTATATCTAATAAGTCCGAATAACAGATGGAAATTCATTACAGAAAATAAGACAAAATATTTTAAAGACTATAGCATAAGTATTTCGTACACAGTTCACATAGACACATCAGTTAAAAGGTATATTAAAAGGGAGGCTGCAATTTTAAAGGTATAAAAGAAAATAAAAATAAATCTAAAGCACATGTGGAAAGTGCTCATATGAATAAAATTATCATGAACTCCTCATATAGATAAAACAGGAAAAAATAACTGAAGAAAAGGAAAAAACAACTTCCTTAAATATAATAAGAAATCTTACATGTAAAGAAAAATATACCAATATCCAAATGTGTAATGGATATTTGTGTATGTCTGTGTGTGTGTATATATATACAAACACATATATAAGTATTTTTCTGAGGATAATTTACGGTTTACATGAAATATTTTATGAAATTAAAGGTTAGTTATTAACTTAAATATATTTTACATACAAGATACTTTACATACATTTCATGGAAACTACAAAGGAAAAATCTACTATAGCTACACAAAAGACAAAGAATTAATTCATACCATATCCAAAAAAAAAAAAAAACCCTAAAGGAACTGTTGTAGCCAGCTTTCCGGAAAACAAACTCACTCAGGACAATGCAGATAGTAGAGTGCAGTTTATTACACCTGCAGGCCCAAGGCAGAGTCTCCTCTTAGGCAAAGACCCCGACCAGTTTTTGTGAAAACTTTATATACCCCAAATTCCCTGAAACTAGTCTGAACAAAGGAAAAAGAAAGATAAAATCAAAGTTAACCCGTGATTCATATGCCTTAAGCCTAGGTAGTTAACAGTAGACAATTATCAGTAGGCCTGTGGTCATACCCCAGTAAGCATATTAGAATGTATGATTCTCTTTGGTTACACAGATAATTAGGGTATTCTTTTAGGCAATGGAGAGCCCTGGGGTGCTTCCTTCTGGGGGCCTGGTTTTCCAGTTGGTATGTCGTTTCCATAGATACTGTGCATATAGCTCAAAGTCCACAGTCCGGCCCTAGGTGGACTGCTTTCAAGACAGAGCCTGTTGTTTCCTCCTTCAGAACAACAACAACAAACAGAAAACAATGAAAATCCTTATCAACAGCTTAAACATTAATGGATGGAATTCTCCAATTAAATGACACAAAGTGACTGAATTAATTTAAGAAAGGAACCTACAGGGAATTCCCCGGAGATCTAGAGGTTAAGTTCCTGTACTTTCACTGATGGGAACCTGGGTACTATCCCTGGTTGGGGAACAAGGATCCTGCAGGCCAAGCGGCATGTCCAAAATAAAACAGTAATTTTAAAAAGAACGTGCAATATGCTGTTTACAAGAGACTTAATTCAACATAAGGACATATATAGATTAAAGTGAGAGGATGTGAAAATATATTCCATGCATATAGCAGTCCAAAAGACAGCGGGAATAACTGTACTTAGTACATGTTTTCCATCCAAATCAGTCACAAGAAGCAAAGAATGTTTCCCTACAGTGAGAAAGGGGTCAAATTATCAAGAGACTATTACAAATATATGTGCACCCAGCACAGGAACATGTAGATACTTAGAGCAAATATGAACAAAACTACCTACAAAGGAGCAGTAATGAACAGCAAGGTACTTCAATATCCCATCTGTAAACACGGATAGATCTCCAGGCAGAAAGTTAATGAAAAACACTGACCTGCATAACTCTTTCGAAAAGTAAAAAGTGTTAGTCACTCAGTCATGTCCAACTCTTTGTGACCCCTCGGTCCATGGGATTCTCCAGGCAAGAATACTGGAGTGGGTTAGCCATTTCCTTCTCCCACGGATCTTCCCCAACCAGGGATCGAACCCGGGTCTCCCACCTTGCAGGCAGACTCCTTACCAACTGAACCATCAGGGAAGCCTTAGAAAAGTAAACCTAACAGATATATGGGCTTCCCAGGTCGTGCAGTGGTAAAGAATCTGCCTGCCAACCGGAGGAGATGGAAGAGACCCGGGTTCCAGCCCAAGTGAAAAATTTAGAGCTTTTCCTGTAAAATCAGGAACAAGATAAGGCTATCCACACTCACGACTCTTATTACAGACAGTACTGAAGTCCTAAGCAGAGGAATCTGACAGAAAATAAGAAATAGAAAGGCATCCAAAATGGAGAGGAAAAAGTAAAGCTTCTTCTTCTGTTTTCAGAAAACGTGACCTTATATATGGCTCCCCGCCCCCAATGGTATTAATAGTAGTAGTAAGTACAATAAGGTTGTAGGGTCAGAATCAACATACAAAAGTCAGCTGCATTACATATTAATACAATCTTTTATCATTCAGTCGCTAAGTGGTGTCTGACTCTCTGCGACCCCATGGACTGCAGCACGCCAGGCTTCCTTGTCCTTCACCATCTCCTGGAGTTGGCTCAAACTCAGGTCCAGAGTGGATGATGCCATCCAACCATCTCATCCTCTGTCGCCCCTTTCTCCTTCTGCCCTCAATCTTGCCCAGCATCACAGTACAATAGTGACCAAATATTAGGAAGAAATAAAATAATTCCATTTACAATTAACTATCATCCTCGACCACCCCTAGGCCCTCTGTGACCGCGCGGCTCGGCCCTTAGTCTGCTGAGCCCAGGGCTTCGGGGGCTCCTCCAGTCGCATCCGCTGGCCCCTCCCCGCTGGTACTTGATCTAACAGCGGAAGGAGCACAGAGCCACTTGGCTAAATCAAGGGACTTGAGAATCTATGGATCAATTTTAAGCCCGAGAACTCGAGAGGCAATTAAGTATTACTGGAAATTCCACTGTAAGGTGGGGGCAGGTTAGGAGGCTGAATCCCGCCCCCGGGGGTGCAGACCCAGGACCCCCGCACCCACCCGCACACACTCCCGGCCCACAGGAGGAGGGGCTCTTTGACTCCAGCCGGGACTCTGTCCCGCCCGCTCCCCGATTCCACGCGGGGCCGAGCCAGTCGGGCAGAGGGCAAAGGGGCGAAAAGAGAGACCCACATTCCCCTGGACTAAGGTGCTGGAGGAGAAGGGGACGACACAGGATGAGTTGGTGGGATGGCATCACCGATTCAATGGACACAAGTTTGAGTAAACTCCGGGAGTTGGTGATGGACAGGGAAGCTTGGCGTGCTGCGGTCCACGGGGTCGCAAGGTGTCGGACACTACTGAGTGCCTGAACTGAACTGAACGGAAGGTGCTGCGGGGCCGCTCTTCCGAAGGAGCAGCCGCAGCTCGGAGCGAACCCCCTGCGCCTCAAAAGTCGGCCTCGCGCCCCCCACCCCCACCCCGACCCACGCCGTGCAGGGTCCCGGCCAGCGCACCTGGAGGGCGGCCCCAGGTGTGGTCTGGGCTTCAGCGGGGGCGGATGGCAGAGTCGCGGCTCGAGGAGTTCGGGCTCCGCAGTGACCCCCAGCTCCACTCCGGGCGGCGGGGCGCTGGGCCCCCAGTCACTTGCAGGGTCTGCTGTCAGGCCCCGCCCCGCCCCGGGCGCTAAACGCCAGGTGTCCGGGATGGAGGGCAGGTGGGAGGCTTTTAGTCACCTAACCCAGCTCCACCGCTCCGTCTGCCCCTTAAGCCTGCAACTTCAAAAGTTGGGAACTCTTCCTTGATCCCAGCACCTCACATAGCTTTTGACGCCAAGTCTAGGATCAGTGATTGGGCAACAGATGGATACATGAGACCCTTCTGCTGAGGGAAGAAGGGGTGTGGGGACAGGAAAGAGGCTCAGATGGAAAAGAAAGAAGTTTGGGGGGGATCTCTCGAGAGAAAGGGCGCAGGGATGAGCACAGCCTACCCGCCAAAATACCGCCGCCTTTACAGGCTGCCCGTTCAGGACCGCCACCCCCCATCCCCCCTTTTTCAAATGCCAACACCCACGCCGGCAAGCCGCAAGTCCCAGAGTCAAGCCAGGTAGTTCTGGGTCCAGCGCCCTGCCTCTTCAGAAACAGCCCGTCAGCCCGTCTAGGCCCTGAGCCACCCGATCAGAGGGGAAGTGACCCATCGGATGCCGAAGGGGCCTCTGTGAGGCCAAGCAGTTTGGGCCGGAGAGTCAGAGGCGCCCGGGAACCAACCTCTGCTCTCTGGGCACATCCTTGGGCTTCCACCAGCCGCATCTCGCAGCCTGGAGGTCTGGCTGAGGAGAAGCAGGTGGGCTCCGCTGGTGCCCTGCGCCCTCTAGAGGCCGTCCTCTCTAAAGCCGACGCTCGGCCGTTCCTCCTGCCTTCCATCCCCAGCACTTGGGCGTCTGCCAGCCTGATTGCGCTCCTCCGCTCCCTCTAAGCGCCGTGAAGTGCCCTACAGACGTGTAGGATCTCTTGGAGAAGGAAGCTTTTTTTGTCAATACACCTTTACCCTGCGAAGGTGGTTTCAAGCATGAGCCTGGAATATTATTTTTCTCCATGTATTTCCAAGGAGAAAGAGCTCTACTTTTCCAAGTTATAAGAAATATAAAGTTAGGGACGTCCCTGGTTGTCCAGTGGTTAAGAATCCGCCTTGCAATGCAAGAGATGAAGGTTTGCTCTCTGGTCGGGGATTTAAGATCCTTCATGCCACGGGACTACTGAGCCTGCGTGCCACTAGAGAGTTCTGGGCAGCTATGAGAGATTCCCACATTACCCAGTGAGGAGGCCCCGTGCCGCAACCCAATAGAGCCAAATAAATGCACAGTTAAAAATACAAAGTTATAATGTATTTTTGATGTTCTGAGCCAGGACTGTAAAATTAACACTTTAGAAAGTTTGTTCCTTTTGAATGGATCTTTCATTGAAGATAGAATAAAAGATTCCCCTATAGATCCTTTGAAATGTAAATATATGCAATTTCTCTGTGGACTTGGTTGATTCAGCTGTGACATTTGAAAGAAAAAGCTAAAACTGCGCATGAGCAATTTTTCTTCACAAAATTCGTTCGATCAATCAGCCCCCTTAAATCAAAGTGACCCTTTTGATTAAATCAGCCATCTTAAATCCCATGATCCCCATGAGCTCAATCAGCAAGATAACAGTTTTCATTTCACAGGAAAGTACCAGGAAGTGTTCCCAAGAGCAGTTCTATTTAGGCAGGTTCACACACACACACACACACAGTTTTTGAGTTCTGTGCACATATCCTACTATTTAAGACTAGCAGATAATTTATCTCTTTTTCCTCAGTTTTAGAATTTCCATTCTAAAAGGGTAGATGTGATGCTTTGTACTTTGAAAACTAATATCTAGAATCTGTAGTACATTCACATGGTGCAAAACTAAAATATATATATATGTTTATATTTTACACATACACATATGTAATACAACCGTGTATTTGAATTTATGGCCCTGTCATAATTCACTGAATCAGTCTCTGTTGATGGAAATGTGAGTCATTTCCAGTCTTGTACCTTCGCTGTCTGCACAAGTATCTTGTGTGTCAAAATAATTTCACAGGGATATCTGTGGAATAATATCCAGAAGTTAAAATTCTGAGGAAATTTGAATATTATCAAGTACCCTCAAAGAGGTTACCCCAGTTTCTACTTGCATCATCAATGCATAAGATTGCTGGTCTTGGGCTTTGATGTTCACTTCTCCCAACTGTAAAAGTCATGGGGCAGTTTGTAAAGTGGGGACCTTGCAGCTGTAACACGGGGCAGGTGCTCTTGTTCCCTGTCGGAATGACCTGGAAACCGAGCTGTGTGGAGCAGGCCACACCAGCGCAGTTTAGACATCCCGGGATGCTGGGACCGGCTCTGAGTTGCTGTCACGGAAGAGGGAAAGGGGGGTCCCTCAGGCAGGGCCGGGGGCCGGGGTGCTGGACTGCGTTCCCTGGCTTGTTGCACATCAGCTCATGACCTGTGGCACCTGTGCTTGGCTTGGGGCCCGTGGGAAAGGAGTTCTTTGGGGAGACTAACTCTTCCCTCTGGTTCAGGGCCTCCTCTGTGTCCTGCTTGGAAAGCTAGGCACCGAGTGGTCAGCAAATGATTCCAGGTCACACAGCTGATTCAGGCCAGGTGCCCAGCCCTCACTCTCTCCACCTTCCCAGGCGCCATGGTGATCCCATGCGTCAGGGTCCCTCGGAGAGGCCCAGGTCTTGTGGCTGGGAGCCTCCCTGCCTAACAAGCCAGGGCACTGCCGTGAGAGAGGGGACGGGCCTTTCCTGGGCCCCTGATCTCCAGAGGCTGCTGTCAGCGAGGGGCCATCAAGCACACTGCACTCTGGGCTGTTTCTTCTTGCAAACACCGGGAGGAAAACACAGTATTGCAGGTTCATTCTAGAAATCCACCTTCTCAGGGTTGACGCGTATTGACCAAAAGAGCTTCCTTTTCCAAGAGATCCTAAACCTCCGGAGGACGCTTGTTTGCACTTAGAGGGAGAGGAGGAACAGCATCAGCCTGGCAGGTGCTCAAAGCCCCTAGCAGGCCCCGGGCTGAGGACCGAGGCAGGAGGGAGGGCGAGAGCTGACCCCACAGCGATGGGTCGCTAGAGGGCGCCAGAGCACCGGCGGTTTCAGACCTCTAGGTTCAGGGATGGGGTTGGTGGAACCTCTCCCCAAAGAGGCGGAGTTGGTTACCAGACACTTCTGGCCTGAAGAATTCCATGGACTGTATAAGTCCATGGGGTCACAAAGAGTCGGACACGACTGAGCGACTTTCACTTCAGTTCACTTCTTCTGACTCTCCCGCCCCAATTGCCTCGCCTTCCTCTTTATGAAGAGCTGGGGGCAGCGTCTTAGTCTAGGAGAACTTTGGCCCCCACGTCTTGTGGGAGAGGCGAGGCTCTGTGCGGTCCCAGGGCCTGCTGCAGGGGGACTCCACCTCTCAGCCGCCTAACTACCTTCCTCCTTTACAATACTTTCCAACAATATTTAATGTAGATCCATGGGCCCCCACCTCCAGGGTTTCTGACTGGATGAGTCTAGTGTTAAGAGTCAAATAATTTGTATCTCTGACAATTTCTCAGGTGCTGCTGCTGTTGCTAGTTTAGGAACCACACTTTGAGACCCAGTGCTTTATATATTCACTTTATTTAGGTGAACTGCGCATTAACGGAGGGCAGCTTTGTGAAGAGGAAAGAGATCTGACATTTACTGAATACCTATGACCCTTGCTTTGTGCCGGGGACCTTGGGGCTTCCCTGGTGGTTCAGATGGTAAGGAATCTGCCTGCAATGCAGAAGACCTGGGTTCGATCCCTGGCTGGGGAAGATCCCCTGGAGGAGGAAATGGCAACCCACTCCAGTACTCCTGCCTGGAGAATCCCATGGATAGAGGAACCTGGTGGACTATGGTCCATGGGGTCACAGAGAGTCAGACACGACTTAGCGTGCCCACAGGCAGGTGCCTCAGCAGCACTTTGCACATATGGCCCCATGTAATCCTCATATCTGCCCCACCGATCAACCGATCAATTCATAGTTATTTACTGAGGCCCTGTCCTGTATCATGCATCATGCTGTGCTAGGTTCTGGGGTTGTGGAACCAACCCTACAGACATAATCAGGGAAACATGCTTGAGCAGATATAATTGCAAGGGCTATTAGTGGAAGGCCACTGAGGTTAAATTTCTAAGGTTACCTAGCTAGTGGGAGATAAAACAAACTTAAAAAATCATTTTACTCCAAAATGTACCGTTTTTCAGCCAAACCAGAGGTTCTCGAATTTTTGGTCTCAAGACCTCTTTACGCTCTCAAAAATTATTAAAGACCCGGGCTTCCCTGGTGACTCAGTGGTAAAGAATCTGCCTGCCAGTGCAGGAGACACAGGTTCGATCTCTGATCCAGGAAGATCCCACATGCCACAGAGCAACTAAGTCCGTGCGCCTCAACCCTTGAGCCTGTGCTCTGCAACAATGGAAGCCTCGGCGATGAGAAGCCTGAGCACTGCAACTAGAGAACAGCCCATGCAGGAACGAAGACCCAGAACACAGCCAATAAATAAATAAAACCATTTTAAAAGTTACTAAAGACCCAAATGATTCATTTATTTGGGTTAAATCTATTAATGTTTGCTGCTTAGTGGCTCGGTCATGTCCGACTCTTTGCGACCCCGTGGACTGTAGCCCACCAGGCTCCTCTGTCCATGGGATTCTCCAGGCAGGAGTACTGGAGTGGGTTGCCATGCCCTCCTCCAGGGAATCTTCCCAACCCAGGAATCGAACCCAGGTCTCCTGCATTGCAGGCGGATTCTTTTACTGTCTGAGCCACCTATCAATGTTTACTGTGTAAGAAATAAAAATATTTACTGTATTAGAAATGAGAACCACTGCACTAAACCAGGCTGCAAATAGTAACATCTTTCTTAGATTCTGAGCCCTGACCTGTTTTAATGACTTTTGTAGTCATCAAAAATGAAGAAACCTTTATTATTATTTTTTTAATATGAGGGTCTCTTTTAAGCCTTGGCCTGTATTTCTAGTGATGATGGCTTTCTAAAGATAAGCCTGACCTGCTCTGGAACCCCCTTTTTTACATGTGTGTGCATGTGTGTGTGTTTATGATAAGGAAAAGCAACAGGTAAGCAGGACGAACTAAGATGTGGTGGCTTTACTGTCACCAAAGAGTCTCTATCCCAGCCAAGAGCATTTAGAAGTTACAGTTCATGGGGCTTCCCTGGCAATTCAGTGGTTAACATTTTGCCTTCCAATGCAGGCGTGTAGATTTGACCCCGGTCACCAAGCTAATATCCCACATGCCTGGAAGCCCAAAAATCAAAACATACAACAGAAGCAATCTTGTAACAAACTCAATAAATGCCGCACATCGAAAAAATATTTTAAAATGATACAGTTCCTGAAAGTTTGTGACTATGCCTTGCTTTCAGGTTTCCTGGGGGCAAACACCACCCCCGGGGAAACCCAAGGAAGGGCCTTGGAGTGGGTAGCCTATTCTTCGCCAGTGGATCTTCCTGACCCAGGAATCGAACTGAGGTCTCCCGCATTAGGAGGCAGATTTTTTACCAGCTGAGCTAGCAGAGAAACTGAGCTATCAGGGTAACAGTAACAGAAGCAAATGGATAATTGGATTCAAGTGCTGGCAGCTTTTCTGTAATGTTAGCAGCAGAACCGTGTTTAATAGTGGGCTCATGACTGGAATTCTCCTCTTTCCCATCCTTTATATTGTCTAATGGGCCTGAGAAGGCCTGGTAGATACATTCCTTTGGTATGAAATGGTCCACCGTTGTTCAGCCAGAGGCACTGACTCTGAATGCTCTGTGGTCTTTGTTAAGTTTTACTGAGTCAAGTCATCGAATCAGAGCTGATGTAACTTGATGTGATTCTCAGCAGATGATCAGTGAGTCCAGATCTCCTTTTATTTTTATAGAAACCAGTGAGCTGGTGGGGGGCGGGGAAGGGCACTGAAGCAAGGTAAGTGCGGTTTAAATACAGCAGGTCCTTGGATGAGAAGCAGATGAGATAGTTGGATGGCATCTGGACTCAATGGACATGAGCTTGAGCAAGCTCCGAGAGTTGGAGATGGACGGGGAGGCCTGGCGTGCTGCAGTCCATGGGGTCGCAAAGAGTCAGACACGACTGAGCGACTGAACTGAACTGACTGGATGAGAAGCAGGAAGAAAGAGAAGCTGCCAGTCATCCGACCGTGTTGTCTTCTTGACATTGAACACCTGCGTCTCTGGTTCACGGGGAGTTTTTTTATATGTTTATCCAAGTGTTCTGTGTCACGTGGGCATGTCCCAAAGCGCAAACCAACCAACCTGAAGGCGTATGATGCTAGATGGTCATTTGTCATCTTCCATAAAAGCTGCAGTTTGCCAGTTGACCTGGGCGTCGTGGGGTCCTTCACATGGCATCTCTATGCACTGGGCACACTGGGCCAGGTGACTGTGACTTTTTAGAGGAGATATTTTTCTGGAAAGAAGCACCTGGACCTGGACTAGCAAGTTGAATCTCCTCTTCGCTGTCACCTCAAACAGCAGTCTCTTATTTGTCCCCTGAGAGGCCACCTCCCAGGAATCCTTTTAGCCAAGTTTCACGTGCTCTTAATGCCCTGATCTTTGAGAAGGGATGTGGAACTAAGCCCAGTCAATGTCAAGTCCTAAGTTATCTCACAGGTTCCAAGGCTCCTGCCTCTGGCCCCTGGGTTTGAACCTTGCCCCACCACGTGCTTACCGGACAAGGCCCGGCAAGTGACCCACGCTCTCTCAGCCTTGGTTCCCGCATTTGTAAAGTCTGGATCATAAGAGCTCTTGCCTCACAGGAAGTTCTAAGGTTTGAGTTTAGTATCTGTGAAGCACCTGGAATCAGGTCAACCCAGAGAAGGCTCAGATCGGCCATAGTTGCTCTTAGAGGCTCCTCCTTGTCTTGCACCCCTTCGCTCAGCACTCCCCAGGCCAGGCCACTGCCCTCCAGACCGACACTGCTCTGACAGGCAGGATGCAGGTCACTTCCTGCTGAAACGCCAGCTGCCTCCATGATGGCCCTAAACCCTTGAGGCACCACTGAAGGCTCCCCTCCGAGATCCCTCCCCGTGTCCACACGCTCAGTGCTCAGGGCACACACCTGTCATCTCTGGCCACATGTGTTTCCTGCCCGTGGCCCCTTCCACCCGGACTCCACACTGGAGCGTGACTCCCTCTCCCACTGGCCGTGAACCCGAGGGCTAGCTGCGGGTCAACATGGGAGTGACCCTGGATTGGCACATCACAGATTTAATCTCGCTGACTCTCTGTGAAGCAGCTGCTCTTTCCCCTCCGTGTTACGGGTAGGAAAATGAAGGTGAGTGATTCCCAAGATCGAATCCTTGTTGTGGAGCTGGGATACCGTCCAGGTGTGGTTGTCCCTGCTGTCTGTTCCAGCAACTCCACACAACCCTGTTGTGTCATTTAAGAGGCAAAACCAGCCAGAGGTCCTCAAGGGGTTAAGATGCTAAGAGGATGTGAGAACACAGCCCCCAGTACAGCACCTACACGGGGAGTCTGGAACATGTCCATTTAACTGAGTGCAACAGGCTTCCAGGGTCTCCTCTCCTGCCTGGTTGGGCTCAAAAGAAAGTTGGCAGTGTTGCAAATGGAAGTGAGGTGGCAGCCACCCTTTCACTGGGCAGGTGGAGCCATGACAGCTCAGGCTTCCTGGCTGGGCCTGTCATCAGGGTCCAACCCCAGCCGGGCACCCTCTCCTTCAGCTGCTCCAAATCTGGGCTCCGCCAGGGGAGCTCTACAGTGAATTGCGCCATCCTGCAGTTGACCACAGGCTTCCAGGTGGTGCCAGTGGTAAAGAACCCACCTCCCAACACAGGAGACACGGGTTTGATCTCTGGGTCGGAAGATCCCCTGGAGGAGGGCATGGCAACCTATGCCAGTATTCTTGCCTGGAGAATCCCATGGACAGAGGAGCCTGGTGGGTCGCAAAGAGTCAGACACGACTGAGCAACTGACACTTTCACTTTCGTTTTTCAGAGTCAAGAGATTGCTCAAAAGGATCCAGAAGTTCAAGATGGAATCTCTTGTCCCACATGTAGGTCTAATGTCTTCTTCCAACATCAGACAACCACGTGGAACAAAGCTACCCCCTGAAATGAAGCTAGCTTTTGAAATCTTCCTGCTGAGTTCTCCTTCAGCAGGATTTCCTCTTTTCCCTGGGGGCCATGATGAAGGATGTGTCTGTCCTGGGGGTGGAGCTGAAGAGCAGGCTTGGAGGGAGGCGGCCCAGGCGTGCAGCCTAGACTCTGGGGTCAGACCTGGCCCTCAATCCTGGCTCTGTTGCAGCCGTTTGATCGGGTGAAGTTACTCACCCTTTCTGTGAGTCAGTGCTTTCCTCCGTCAACTCTGGGACTGATACAAAGGAGTGTCTGAAGAGGCTTAGCGCCGGCTAGGCTGCTCATTTTGCTGTACTTTGCTTTAATTAGGTAGTCATATAATAACACTTTCTTTTTAAAATAAATTTTTTTAGTATTTTTATTTTTTAATTTTTTGGCCACCCCAAATGGCATATGGGATCTTAGTTCCCCAACCAGGGGTCAAAATCACGCCCCCTGCACTGAAGCACAGTCTTAACTACTGGACTGCCAAGGAAGCCCCATAACAGCACTTTCTGTACGTCAAAAATAAAATCACGAGCTTCCCTAGTGGCTCAGGGTGGTAAAGAATCAGCCTGCCAATGCAGTTGATCCCTGGTCTGGGAAGATCCCACATGCCACAGACCAACTAGGCCGAGTGCCCCAACTGTTGAGCCTGTGGTAGTCCACAAGGGAAGCCACGGCAGTGAGAAGCCCACGCACTGCATCTAGAGTAGCCCCCGCTCGCGGCAACTAGGGAAAGCCTGCTCGCCAGCGATGAAGACGCAGAACAGCCAAAAATATATAAAATTATTTAAAAAAAAAAACCACCCAAAATACACAATCACATCCTTGTTCACAGCCCTCTTCTGTCTTTTCAGTCTTCTTAGGAAGACTAAGTCTAGCTTTTCCAGGTCTCTCTTTGTTTCGGGCTTTATCTAAGTATGCTGCTGCTAAGTTGCTTCAGTCGTGTCCAACTCTGTGCGACCCCATAGATGGCAGCCCACCAGGCTCCCCTGTCCCTGGGATTCTCCAGGCAAGAACACTGGAGTGGGTTGCCATTTCCTTCTCCAATGCATGAAAGTGAAAAGTGAAAGTGAAGTCACTCAGTTGTGTCCGACTCTTAGCGACCCCATGGACTGCAGCCCACCAGGCTCCTCTGTCCATGGGGTTTTCCAGGCCAGAGTACTGGAGTGGGGTGCCATTGCCTTCTCCATTATGGGCCCTCATTAAAACAGCCAAAACGTTCCTGAAAGAACAGGCATGAAAAGATGGTGGTGATTCATCCATACATACAATATTCTTTTGGATAACACAGAAAAAAACAAGTAAAAGATATAGATCTTAAGTGCCTCTAAGACTAGAAAGACCCGTCAAGTTATTTTAAAATAACTATCATTTCATATTTTAAAAATCCTAGTGATTTTTGAACTTTATTTTCCTTCACATGATTCCAGTCACTTTCAGGTTGTATGTTGTTTCCAGATCGCACCGTGGCTCAGAGCAGCTGTGTGTCACACGGACCAGCTAGTGCGGTTGCTGACAGAGGCACTGGGAAGCTCGCTGCCCACCCGCCTCCAGTAGGTACTGCTCCCCAGAGCCCTCCAAAGACGGGCAGCCACAGAGGCTGGCAGTCAGAACGGTTGCTCAAGGACCGCGTGCCTCTTGGCCTTTCCTCCCACGATAATAATCCTAACATTTGGGCAAACGCCTGGCTTGAGCCAGAGCCCCATCCAAACACAATATGATCTCAATCCATCCTGGCTTCATTCTAGAACCTTCACCCCTGGAAGCCTACCCGGCAGCAGTCGGGGAGGGCATAGCATGAGTGCAGACTCCCAGGACCACCCTTCGTTCACAGCCCTGGTAAGAGTAAGAGCAGGAGTTTGGCCTCTGGCCACCGTGGCTCTGTTCCCCAGCTCTGGTCCTCATTGTCTGGGATAAACTCCTCAGCGCCTGGTTTCCTCAAATGTAAAATGGGGATGACTCTGGCTGTAGTGGAGCAGCTGTGAAATGCCTGCTGCCTGACAGGCAGCCCTCGGTCAAGGGCAGAGAGCCTCACGGGGCGGGACAGCGGGGAATGGGACAGCTGGGGACGTGGGGCCTCCGGGCAGCCTGGTGCTTTCCTTGTTTGGAGCGGCGACAAGAACACAGGGGCGGGACACGCAGAGAGAGATGAAACCGACCAAGGAGCATGTGGCACCTTTTCATTTAGTCAGTCTTTATTTAAATGTGTGCTTTTGAAATGGCTTATTAAACATGACCTTTTCGAAACTCAAATCTCACAATATTTAGTGACTTTTATGCAAACGTACTTTAACCGTGAGTTTTTGGCTCCCTCTTTCTCACGTTAATAATTTACAAATTTGTATCACAGCAAAACCCCAGCTACTTCATTTATTATAGGGGTTTGCTAGGAAAGAGCTAATTCAAGCTCAGAGGAAATACAATATGTTTTACTTATCAAAAAAAGAATTCTAACACGGCTTTGCTTTCCACTTGAAAGTACATGTCCCATGATGTGTGGGACAGTATTTAAGCAAAGAAATACATTTCCAATAGTGCTGGGCCTTCTTTCTTTTTTTTTTTTTTTAATATTTACACTCATCTCTTTTAAACAAACAAAACCAGAAAAGTCAGATTCGAAGAGACTCTGGACTGTCAGGGAATGTTATAAAAATAATCTGACCTCAGCGATGCAAGACGGAAGGCCATCAGATGGCCCAGCACTCGTCAGTACTGCTACAAGAAGCTCCCGCAGACCCAAGAGCATCTGCCTCAGAATTCAACGCTGGGGCTGGGGGCGGGGATAAACGTAGCCAAGAAGGATCAAACCATGCCAGGTGATGCTTCAGATGCTAAATCTACAAGAGCATGGATCCTGGAGCGGGATCTTCCCCTCTCTGGCTGGAGAAATATCTGGTTCAAGAACACAGTACCCTACATTGTAAAAAGTGAAGATTCCTATGGAAGGCACTAATTCATGATCTGGAAACAGAATCATTAAAAAAAAAATACAGACTAACAATTATACTTTTAATGTCTTGTAAATATAGCTTTAAAATTCCATTTTGTCCACCTGATGTCTGAAAACAAACCGTGACCTTTATTTTAAAAAAACACAAATTAATTCCTAAATCATCCTAGTATGCAAGAGAGTATTTGAGACCAACATTTTTACAGAAACCTTTTCAGTGAAGAATCTGATGTGAAATGACAATGACAGATCAGAAATTAGAGTGAAATTTTTTTTTAGTCCTTTGAGGATGTTTCATGCATGTAATCATTTGTCCTTCCAACTGCAGTGTTCCCTTATGTATAAGTGGTCTAAAGCCCTGTGTGACCCTCTGGACCTGTGGTTTTACACACAGTAGGCATCTCGATGCAATGATTCTTACTCTGAAAAACACTTTCACCATAAAACTTCTTTCCCAAATTAAGAAGTATGGAAAAAAAAAAAAGAAGTATGAATGAAATATTCCAAATATTCACTAACCCTATAGAAGTCTGTGAAACAGCAATTACTTCTGCTAGAGCTGCGGTTCTTAACCGTCTGTTACAAGTTTTAAGTGAGCAGGTCCTGCCTGGTGGGTCCTCCATGCCTGTGATCCTTGTTAGACCATCCTGCCTATACCTAGTTGGTTCCATACTAACCTGGTCAGAGTAGCGTGTGTGTGTGTCTGTGTGTGTGTGTACCATGAGTCAGGTGTGCAGAGGAGATTCACTGAGATGGAATGTGAGGTCATAAGCATAAAGGAGGGTATCAGTTTCCTAGGAAGTAAAGAATGAATGATTATGATTAAAAGATGTGGGCAGGGAATAGAATGTGGAATGGCTGAAAATACTGGATCTTATTTTCTTAGTGCCTTAAGAAATTTGTGGGTCCAACTGCAGATGGGCAAAACAGTTTTGTGCATCTTGCCCCAACTCCCAGTTCTCCTCTGAGAATTTAATCCTCTTGGAGGACTGGGTGACATCCACCCTTTGAGTTCCCAGTACTTGGTGGCTTGTGGTGACTGAGGGCTCATCTGCAAGCCCACAGCCTTGCTGCCTTTCACTAAGAAAGGGTTAAAGTTGCTTTCATCAATTTCCCAACACGATGGCTCTGATTTCATATAAATAATCACAGGTTAAAATGAATATATTATTCTAAATTAATTTTTTTTCATCCAAATGATTATATTCCACCTACCCTGAATGACAGATTGAGGAAAAACAGGCACCTCCATAGCCTTCCCAAGAATGGCTACTTTTTGGAATGACACTTGTCACATGAACTGAATAAACGAGGCGGTGACGGTGGCAGGAAACTTGGTGGGACTTCAAGGGGCCACCTTCTTCAGGTCACGAATCTGTTTAATCAGGTAGTTCTTCTCATCGGTGAACTGCTCGTCGTCGGTCCTTTCTTTTTGGAAGTTGCTCAGAAACTCGATGAGTTTGGGTTGGTTTTTCAGAAGAATCTCCACAATAGGCTGTGTTTTGTGAGGACTGGCCACAAATACCTGAGACACAAGAAACACACCTAGGTCAAGGGACACACACCTGGGAACTCGGGTCCCTCCCGCGTCTCATTTGTTACTTGGTTTATTGAACACAGAAAGCCCACGATTTTACTCCCTTTTAGAAGAAAACACAGTGTAGGTGACATGAGAGTCCACGAATCAGATTTTCTCTTTCTTCTTTGGTGGATTGTATGTTCCTTGGACTTCGTCCATTTCATCTAGGTCACCTCATTTATTGATGTACAATTATTTGTAGTATTCTCTTATGATCTTTTATTTTTATAAGGAGGTTGAATCAGGAACCAAAAACCTCTCAACAAAAGTCCAGACAGAACCAGATGATTTCACAGTAAATTCTACACATTTTAAAAGAAAAATCGACACCAATCTACTTCAAATTGTTCCAGAAAATAAAAGAGAAGGGAATAATTCCTAACTCGTTATATGAGGTTAGCATTACTCTGTT
The DNA here is from genome assembly GCF_002263795.3 of Bos taurus. NCBI lineage: Eukaryota > Metazoa > Chordata > Mammalia > Artiodactyla > Bovidae > Bos > Bos taurus. Next base: position 18,921,801 of record NC_037339.1, read on the forward strand.
ACCAAAGCCAGACAAAACTACCACTAGAAAACTACAGACCAGTCTCTTTTATGAATGAAGATACAAAATTCCTCAACAAAAGACAAGCAAATGAAGTCCAGAATAATATTAAAAGGATTATACACTATAACCAAGTGGGATTTATCCCAGAAATACAAGCATGGCTCAATGTAATGAAATCAATCAATGTAATCCACCACATGTACTGGACTGACCTGCATCCTCTCAAAAGACGAATGTTCAAGCCCCAACCCTTGGTACCTGTGAATGTGACCTTATTTGGAAGCAGAGATGTAATCAAATTAAGATGAGTTCATACTGGGCTAGGCTGGGCCTGAACCCCACTATTAATACCAGTATTCTTAGAGGAAGAGGAAATTTTGGACACAGAAACACACAGATGCAGAGGAAAATGCCATGTGAAGATGGAGGCAGAAATGCTGCAAAATCAGCTTTACTTCAGACACAATGAATAAACTTTCATTAAAAAGAAAAACAAAAAAGATGGAGACAGAGACTGGGGTTATGCATCCTAAGGCAAGGAGTGCCAAGGACTTCTGGCAACCACCAGAAGCTCGGAGAGAGGCACAGATTTTCCCTGAAAGCTCCCAAAGGAAACAAGCTTGTTGACACCTTGATTTTGGACTTTTAGTCGACAGAATGCAGAGACAATGACTTTCTGTTGTTTTAGGACACTTAGCCTATGGTACTTCGTTAAAGCAGCTCTAGGAAGTCAATATGACACATGATTACACTGAAAGAAAACCATATGATCATTTTAACTCATCCAGAAAAAGTATTTGACAAACTCCAACATCTTTTCATAATAATTTAAAAAAAGCAAACACTCAACATGGGACAGCTGGAAATCCACATGCCAAAAAAAAAAAAAAAAAAATTAAGTTGGACCCTTATTTCACACCATAAACAAAAATTAACTCAAAATTTATCAAAAACCTAAATATAAGAGCTAATAAAACTTTTAGAGGAAAATACATGGGTACATCTTCATGACCTTGGATTTAACAGTGGTTTCATAGCTACATCAAAAGCAGGAGCAAGAAAAGAAAAAAATGGGTAAAGCGAACTTCATTAAAATTTAAAACATTTGTGCATCAAAGGATACATCAAGAAAGTGAAAAGACAATGTAAAGAATGTTAGAAAATATTTACAAATCGTATATATGACCAGTGTCTATTATCCAGAATATATAAAGAATTCTTCCAATGCAACAACAAAAATACACACAAAGTTTTTTAAAAAGGGGCAAAGGACTTGAGTGGACATTTCCCCAAAGAAAATATATAAATTATCAATATGCATGTGAAAAAAAAGTTCAACATCATTAGGTCACTAGGAAACACAAATGGAAACCGCAACGAGACTAGTGCTTGCTGTGTGCTCAGTTGCTCAGTCGTGTCCAGCTCTTTGTGACTCCACGGACTGTAGCCCACCAGGCTCTTCTGTCCACGGGATTCTCCAAGCAAGAATACTGGAGTGGGTTGCCACTTATTCCTCCAGAGTATCTCCCCAACACAGGGATCGAACCCATGTCCCCTGTATTGACAGGCAGATTCTCTACTGCTGAGCCACCCGGGAAGCCCATTTTTTCTGTGCGTATGGCTAGATGCAATAATTGAGACAAAACTGGGCTTCCCAGCTGGTGCTACTGGTAAGGAACCCACCTGCCAATGCAGGAAAGCAGGAGACAGGGGTTCAATCCCTGGGTCCACAAGATCCCCTGTATTCTTGCCTGGAGAATCCCATGGACAGAGGAGCCTGGGACTACAGTCCATAGGGTTGCGAAGAGTCGGACACGACTGAAGCGACTTCTCACTCACGCACCACATATGCTCAAATTCCAGCAGCTCTGAGAGTGGTGAGCCGATAGGCACTGACCACCCGCTTCCTTTACATGGCTTAGTAGAAAGTGGCAGTCTGGTCCTTTGCTATTAAGGAAGCTAACAGGGAAAGGAAAGAGATACCAGCTCATAGTGGATTCCTAAATTCATATTGGATGCATGTCTGGAAGAGGCAGGATCATAGAGACAAAGGTCTCCTGAACCTGCTGCTAAGTCGCTTCAGTCGTGTCCGACTCTGTGCAAGCCCATAGACGGCAGCCCACCAGGCTCCCCCATCCCTGGGATTCTCCAGGCAAGAACACTGGAGTGGGTTGCCATTTCCTTCTCCAATGCATGAAAGTGAAAAATGAAAGTGAAGTCACTCAGTTGTGTCCGACCCTCAGCGACCCCATGGACTGCAGCCTTCCAGGCTCCTCCGCGCATGGGATTTTCCAGGCAAGAGTACTGGAGTGGGATGCCATTGCCTTCTCCTGAACCTAATATCCTGGAATTACACTTAAAAAAAAAATGCATGTTTATTTATTTTTTCTTGGAGTATAATTGTTTTACAATATTTTGTTATTTCTGCTGTTCATGAATCAGCTCTATGTATAAATATATCCATCCATCCACACACTCTTGAGCCTCCCTTCCACCTTTCCCAGAGTTTTTTCATTTTAATCTAACTGTAACTTTTAAACATTTTTAAATTTTTATTTATTTATTTGGTTGTGCTGGGTCTTAGTTGCCGCGTGTGGTATCTTTGATTTTTGTTGTGGCACGTGGGACCTTTAGTTCTTGAGTTGTGGCGTGTGAACTCTTGGTTGCAGCATATGGGATCTAGTTCCCCAACCAGGGATCGAACCCAGGCCCAGGGCACTGGGAACCTGCAGTCTGAGCCCCTGGACCACGAGGCAAGTCCCCAACTTCAGCTTTTTTAATTTAACATTTTGCAAGTGAAGAAACAGATCCGAATGGATTTGCCCAAAGTCACTGATGGCAACTGGGCCACAACAAACACCCAGGTCTCTTGTGTTCCGGCCAGTCCTTTCCCATCATACAACCTTGTTCGTCAATAGCAGAGAAAACGTGAAATGGCATCTCATTCGAGTCCTTGGACGATTCAAGCAAGCTAGTAAAAACTGGCCATTAATAATCTGGTGAAGACATTTTTAGACCACATTTTCTGTATCTTATGGGAGGTACTTGGGGAAAGAGACTATTAATAAAGAACTGCAAAAAAACTGAAAAATAACTTTCTTCTTCTAAATAACAAAATATTATTTTTGGCAAGTAAACAATTCAGTGTGCACTTCAGTGGGAGGAGGAAAGTCAGGGTCTGGGGCACGTCCAGTTTATACGCATGCAAGTAAACAAGTGGCCGACTATTTTTAAATATGCCTACTCTGTCCAATAATGAGACGATCCAAATTCTGATCTCACAGGATGGAAGTAGGTTATTTCTATTTTGCCACCCACTGAATACTTCTATAATACTGCATTTTGGAACAAAATTATATGAAGCATGTTTTCACCTACAATGGCATAGTAAAACTCTGTGGGAGCTGGGATGACAGAACAACGGCAAGCCTCTGTAATTGCTCAGTCAGAAAGGAAGGATCTTAAGAGGGTCTGTCATTTTATACTGTGCAGGCGTTTTCCTGTCCTACAAGAGCCTATTTTTATTCCATCCAATCTGTGCTTATTCCTTATGAAATAATACAAACACAGAGAAGAGCACAGCAGTAACACTGCAGATTTCAAGTTCCCACCGTCAGCTCTATCATTTTTGCCATATGTGCCTTCAGAATCTGAATAAAATAAAACATTACAGATAAAATTCCAGGCCATTAGACACTTCTTGATGTCATTCTCTTTCTTGATGTCATTCTCCCTCCGGTGAGGTGACTGCTATCCTGAATTTGGTATTTATCATTTCCATACAGGTTTTTAGACACTAACTACATATGTATGAATCTATACATAGTATAGTTTTTCATGTTTTTAAACTTTAAATAAATAAAATCCTTTTAATACTTTCTTAATTCCACTCAATGTTTCTGAGACTTATCTACATTGATCCCATATAACTCTATTAATTTTAACCCATTCTATATGCTATTATATAAATATATCACAATTTATTGTCCTAAATTTCTGCAGATACCCATTTTTTTTTCATTTTCATGCTAAACAATGTGCAATAAACATTTTGGTACAGAATTCCTTATGCCTGTGAGCAAGACTGTCCAGGAAATGAGATTTTAGGAATGAAGAGTATGGACACTTTCAGTACTTTATTTTGCTAAACTGCTCTCCCAAGTGCTTGTATTAACACTAATTTACAGTGTACAGACCTACTGTTCCCCCAGCCTTACCACAGTTTGATATTGTCAGACCTAAACATTTTTGGCAATATGAAAAATGTAACGTGACATCTCATTGATATTTTAATGGCCATTTCCATGATTGCCACTGAGATGAGCATCTTTACTTATTTGGTGGCCAATCAGGTTTCCCGTTTATTTGTTGGCCAATCAGGTTTCCCCTGGAGAAGGAAAGGGCAACCCACTCCAGTGTTCTTCCCTGGGAAATCCCACGAACAGAGGAGCCTGGCAGGCTACGGGCCATGGGATCACAGTGTCGAACACGACTGATTGACTAAACAACAAACAACAAAAACAGGTTTCCTCATTTGTAAGTTACCAACTTGTATCCTTTGCCCATTTTTCTATTTAACTGTTTGCTTTTTTCTAAATGATTTGTCAACTCTATGTGTCACATTCTGTCCTGTTCTCTCATTTTGTTTATGATGTCTTTTCAAATAGGTGTTAAATTTAAATGTCAAATATTATTTCCTTTTATGCTTTGTGATTTCAAATTCTTTTTAAAAATTCTTCCTTCCCCAACATCATAAAAGGTTTATTTTTTCTTTTAAAAGTTAAAAGATGTTTTGCTTTTCAAGTGTAGCTCTCTACTGATAATTTATTTCTGAATATAGTGGATGGGAATTTCTATATTAATAATCCCTTATCCTAAGAACCATACACAGAAGAACTATAAAAAAAAGGTCTTCATGACTCAGATAACCACGATAGTGTGATCACTCACCTAGAGCGCGATATCCTGGAGTGTGAAGTCAAGTGGGCCTTAGGAAGCATCACTATGAACAAAGCTAGTGGATGTGATAGAATTCCAGTTGAGCTGATTCAACTCCTAAAAGATGATGCTGTGAAAGTGCTGCACTTAATATGCCAGCAAATTTGGAAAACTCAGCAGTGGCCACAAGACTGGAAAAGGTCAGTTTTCATTCCAATCCCAAAGAAGGGCAATGCCAAAGAATGTTCAAACTACAGCACAGATGCACTCATCTCACACACTAGTAAAGTGATGCTCAATTCTCCAAGCCAGGCTTCAGCAGTACATGAACTGTGAACTTCCAGATGTTCAAGCTGGATTTACAAAAGGCAGAGGAACCAGAGATCAAATTGCCAACATCCACTGGATCATCATAAAAGCAAAGGAGTTCCAGAAAAACACCTACTTCTGCTTTATTGACTATGCCAAAGCCTTTGACTGTGTGGATCACAACAAACTGTGGAAAATTCTGAAAGAGATGGGAATACCAGACAACTTAACCTGCCTCCTGAGAAATCTGTATACAGGTTAAGACCTGAGAAATCTGTATACAGGTTAAGAAGCAACAGTTAGAGCTGGACATGGAACAACAGACTGGTTCCAAATTGGGAAAGGAGTACGTCAAGGCTGCATCTTGTCACCCTGCTTATTTAACTTAGATGCAGAGTTCATCATGCGAAATGCTGGGCTGGATGAAGCACAAGTTGGGATCAAGATTGCTGGGAGAAATATCAATAACCTCAGATATGCAAATTATACCATCCTTATGGCAGAAAGCAAAGAAGAACTAAAGAGCCTTTTGATGAAAGTGAAAGAGGAGAGTGAAAAAGTAGGCTTAAAACTCAACATTCAGAAAACTAAGATCATGGCATCTGGTCCCATCAGTTCATGGGGAAACAATGGCAACAGTGACAGACTATTTTTGGGGGGCTCCAAAATCACTGCAGATGGTGAGTGCAGCCATGACATTAAAAGACGCTTGTTCCTTGGAAGAAAAGCTATGACCAACCTAGACAGCATATTAAAAAGCAGAGATATTACTCTGCCAACAAAGGTCCATCTAATCAAAGCTCTGGTTTTTCCAGTAGTCATGTATGGATCTAAGAGTTGGACTATAAAGAAAGCTGAGCACCGAAGAATTTATGCTTTTGAACTTGGTGTTGGAAAAGACTCTTGAGAGTCCCTTGGACTGAAAAAAGATCAACCCAGTCAATCATAAAGGAAATCAAAATAAAATTAAATTAAAAAAAAAAAAAAAAAAGGAAATCAGTCCTGAATATTCACTGGAAGGACTGATGCTCAAGCTAAAACTCCAATACTTTGGCCACCTGATGTGAAGAACTGACTCGTTTGAAAAAACCCTGATTCTGGGAAAGACTGAAGACAGGAGAAGGGGACGACAGAAGATGAGATGGTTGGATGGCATCACTGACTCAATAGACATGAGTTTGAGTAAGCTCTAGGAGTTGGTGATGGACAGGGAAGCCTGGCGTGCTGCAGTCCGTGGGGTCACAAAGAGTCAACATGACTGAGCGACTGAACTGAACTAAGAAACAGTAACCCTTTCTTTAATGATTTATAATTTCTCCACTACCAAATATCAAATTTTCATATTTGCACAGGTTCACTTCTGGGGTTTACTCTGTTTTGTTGCTCTATTTATCTGTCTCCATGCCAATACAGTATTATTTCCATTTATGATAAATCCAGAGGAAGTCTTAATATATAGTAGGATGGATTTCTCTACCTTGTTTTCTTTGAAAATTGTCACAGATCATCCCAGGCCATTGCTCTATCATACAAATTTTAGAATCAGCTAGTCAAGTTCCAGAAAAAGACTTGCTAGGATTCTGAATGCAATTAAATAGAATTTACAAATTAATATGGTATTTGAATGGCTCTAGTGGTTTTTTGCACAATAAAGATCTGGTGGCTTGAAAAATGAACTAAAATTTTTTTTTTACTTTTCAAAGCAACAATTACACACCTTAAAAATTGCTGTGTCTCTGACTTATATATATAAATTCAATCACAGAATATACCTTACAAAGATTTTAAAAAGAAAAAGAGGTTGAAACTCTCTCAACCCTTAATTCTATTCTAGATACTGATCCTAAGAAAATAATCCTTAAATTGGAAACAAATTAGCTCGAAACATAAAATGCTCATTGTAGCCTCAAATTGAAAATAGCCTAACTATAAACATGGGAATATTTAAGTAAACTACATATACTCAGTGAAAAACTATGATACCAGTAAAACTACTGACTCTTTTAAAAAGCTATATATAACAACAATGAATTAGTGTTCACATACGGTATAGTATTAAGTGATAAAATTAGTGTATCAATACTGTGTAGAATGTGAATTCAGCTGCAGAAAAAAACGTTTACATACGTGCACAGGAAAATAAAAGTTACTAAAATCTTTACAAGAGTTAAGTCACGGTTAGTGCATTATAGATTAGATTTCTCTCACCTACCCTACTTTTATTTTTTTTTACTTTATTTTTAAAAAGATTTGACTTCCCTGGTGACTCAGATGGTAAAGCATCTGCCTACAATGCGGGAGATCCAGGTTCAATCCCTGGGTTGGGAAGATCTTCTGGAAAAGGAAATGGCAACCCACTCCAGTACTCTCCCTTGGAGAATCCCATGGACGGAGGAGCCTGGTAGGTTACATACAGTCCATGGGGTCACAAAGAGTCGGACATGACTGAGTGACGTCACTTTCTTTTCACTCTTTTAAAAAGATTTTATTTATTTATTTTGGGGTGTGCTGGGTCTTCACTGCTGCGCATGGGCTTTCGCAAGTCGCAGTGAGCTGGGGCTACTCTCTAGCTGCGGTGCACGGCCTTCTCACTGCAGGGGCTTCTCCTTTTGTGGAGCGCGAGCTCTAGGGCATCTTGGCTGGCGCACAGGCTTAGCTGCTCCACGGCATGTGAGATCTTCCCGACCTGGGATTGAACCCACGGCCCCTGCATTGGCAGGTGGATTCTTAACCACTGGACCACCAGGGAAGCTCCTACTCTACTTTTAAACAAAACTACTGCTTAAAGTTTCTAGGAGATGATTTTATTACTCTTACACCACAGAAAAAATATTCGAAAAAGCAGGTATTATATAGACTAGTGTTCTTTTAAAATGCATTAAAATATTTCTAAGCAAGGAATGAGTAGTACACTGTGTTTCTTTCGGTTTCATTTAAAGTTCAAAGGAACATTTAAGGCGGAAATGAAACATTCAAATTCTGACACTCAGGGTTTGCGTTTTAGCTCAATCACTAATTATCTTAGTAACTCCTGGGAAACAGTATCCACCTATTTTCTTACTGAAAAAGATGCAAGTATTTCGAGATACAGATTCGTCAGCAAATCTTTTTGAAACAAATAGGCATCCACTCAAATAACTCTACAATTTCACCTAAAGTCACGCAAAACCTACAGACTGCTTAGTTCATGTTCTCTTGAGTCAAAAGGAAGATCCAAAATAGGGATTTTGCCATTTGAAACTGGAAAAGGAATGTCCACATTATTTCTGCAGGGTGCTGTTTACCTTAAAGACGTGAAAGGCTTCAAACTGGATGTTGGGGCTTTTATCCCGGAGGAGGTTCATCGTCAGTTTGAGGTTCTCTGGCTTGCTGATGTACTTGGTCATGATGGCAAAGTTGTGCCGGTCCAGGATCAGTTCACCTAGCAGCTACAGAAAAACACAAAATCAAAGTAGAATCTGAGAGTCCTTTTATTCAAAATACATCCCACTCCTTTCTCACCAGAAAAGAAAATGTAAGTTATGAATGTTGATGAGAAAAAAAAAAATCAGAGTCCTAAAGTGCATCTTAAAGCACAGGCATGGAGGCTGTAGTTATCCTTGTTATTTTTAAACTTTTCATACTGTCCTGCTAAAGTTAGTGCTTAATGCATTTCTGAGTCTTTTGTTTTTCTTTAATGCCATTCATTGTTGCAGCTTAAAAAAAAAGCTCTTTCAGGCTTCCCTAGTGGTCCAGTGGTTAAGGATCCACCTTGCAAAGCAGGGGACACCAGGTCCATCCGTGGTCGGGGAAGATCCCACATGCGCAGGGGCAACTACGTCCTCACAGCTTAGAGCCTGTGCTCTGCATCAAGAGAAGACACCGCAATGAGAAGGCCGCCTACCCAACTAGAGAGCAGCTCCCACTCGCCACAGCTAGAGAAACACAGCAACGAAGACCCAGTGCAGACAAACAAAAGCGCTCTCTGCAGCTTTCATCAAGACTTAGCCAGAAATCAGTTTATAATTTTTATCCCTTGCTTTAATGTGATTCTCACTAATGTATTGCTCCTTAGGCACTGAGATAGGAAAGAATAATAAAACTGACTCAACAATGATACCTCCCTTATCTCAATAAATATACTTTGGTAGTTTACTGGAAAAACAGACTATATTAAGTGACTCTTACCTTCTCCCTAAATCTTATGACAAAACCTGATATAGAGCCAGAAAAAAAAAATTCATTGACCCTGAGTCCGTATGAAATTTAATACGTATAGCAAGTTTTTATCAAAAAGCAAAACAGAACATTTTCTGGGGACAATAATTCCTAAAATGCAGCACTACTCCGTGTTATGAACTGCAGGTTTTTGTCCCTGTAAATCTGTATGTTGGAATCATAATCCCCAGTGCAATGGTATTAGGAGGTGGGGCCTTGGGCAGGCCAACAGGACATGAGGTAGAGCCGCCATGCATGGGTTTGGTGCTCCTGCACAAGAGACCCCGGGAGCTTTCTTGCTGCTGGCCCCTTGATCTCAGACTTCCTAGCATCCACACTGTGAGAAATAAATGTGCATTAAGTCACCCAGTCTATGGTATTTTTTGTTACAGCAGCCCAAATAGACTGCTGCTGCTGCTGCTAAGTCGCTTCAGTTGTGTCCAACTCTGCGACCCCATAGACGGCAGCCCACCAGGCTGCCCCATCCCTGGGATTCTCCAGGCAAGAGCACTGGAGTGGGTTGCCATTTCCTTCTCCAATGCATGAAAGTGAAAAGTGAAAGTGAAGTCGCTCAGTTGTGTCTAACTCTTAGCGACCCCATGGACTACAGCCTACCAGGCTCCCCCGTCCATGGGATTTTCCAGGCAATAGCACTGGAGTGGAGAGCCACTGCCTTCTCCAAATAGACTGAGATACTTCAAAACAAATGCCAAAAGCGAGAACAGTTGAAGACCCTCTGGCAGGAAATAGCTGAACTTTTATTTTCACCATAGGGACAGCAAAACTAAGACTCAGTGCAGCCAAATAAACAAAAATATTTTTTAAAAATCCAAAACAAACCCCACTGTGACTGGACTCATTGCTACTGCATCCCTCCCTCTACCACCTCACTTATTTTTTTTCATTCTTCTGCTTCTGTGGCATAACTCCCCTTGCTCCAATTTCCCCCCAGCTTTAGCAAGGTGTAATTGACAAAACTGTATACATTTAAAGTGTACATCATGAAGATTTGATACGAGTACATACTGTGAAATATTTTCCACAATCAATTGAGTTAACACATCCATCACCTCATGTAGTTACCCTTTCCTCTTTTTGTGGTGAGACTAGTTAAGATCCACTCTCAGCAACTTTCAAGCATACACTACAATATTACTATGATTTTTTTTTTTTTTTTTTGGCTGCAAGCGTGGCATGTGAGATCACAGTTACTCGCCAGGGATGGAACCTGCACCCCTTGCATTGAAAACTTGGGGTCCTAACCACTGGACCACAAGGGAAGTCCTACAATACAGTATTAATAACTACAGCCATCATGCTGTACATTAGATCTTCAGAATTCATCCATCTTATAACCAGAGCGTGTACCCTTTGCCCCACATCTCCCATCCCCCTGCCCCTCACCTTATAACCACCATTCTACCTGCTATTTCTATAGCTCAACCTCAACTTTTCTCCTCAGCTGAATCTCCTCTCCTGCCTTTGTGCTCTTTGCTTTTTCCTAGTTGTACTTACTCGGCTTTGCAGAACAGAGTTACTGGTAAACTTATCTAGAATACAAGCTTCACAAGGGCATGTGTCAAATCCTGCTCACGTTAGTAGCCTTGGCAACCTGTGTGAGGTGTGTGGATACTGTTGGGGAAATAAAGTCCAAACAACACAGAATCCTCTCCACAAAGTGTAGAAAAGAAAGAAAGCAGTTTCATCACTGAATATGTGTATCCAGAGCATGACGCTATAGGCACTCTACACAGAAGACATTAAAAGACATACAATCCTGTCTCATTTATACAGGCAAACTGTTATAATCCAGTACATACATAAACTCTCAAGACGAAAGATAACTGGTCACTCCCCTATAAGAGACCTTCCCTGGTGGCTCAGACAGTAAAGAGTCTGCCTGCAATTTAGAAGATCTGAGTTCGATCCTTGGGTTGGGAAGATTCTCCTGGAGTAGGAAATGGCAGCCCGCTCCAGTATTCTTGCCTGGAAAATCCCATGGACAGAGGAGCATGGTGGGCTACATACAGTCCACAGGGTCGCAAAGAGTCAGACACGACTGAGCAACTTCACTTTCCTTTCTTTCCCCTATAAGAAGGCTTGACAGCACTCTTTCCTAGTCCACTCTGAATTCACCCGGCCATGGAAGTAGCCATTTGTTTTACCTAGCTGCTTTTATCCAACTAATGAAGAGGATAATAAATCTTTTCTAATCGCTCTGACAAGCAAATGGTTACAGCTTGAAGAGCAGGACCAAGGTTAAATTCTCCGGTGATGGAGAGGCAGGAGTGCTATCTTCCTAGATGTTCACATTCCAGGGGGATGGCTCCCAGACTCTCAAAAAAATTATGCTAGGTTGTAAAACTGGCAAGAAGCTTCTGAAGATATACATACAGATACATACATATATATTTATCTGCATATATACCCACACATATGGGTTTCCCTGGTGTCTCAGTGGTGAAGAATCTGCCTGCAGTGCAGGAGATGCAGGTTCCATCCCTGGGTTGGGAAGATACTCTGGAGAGGGAATGGCAACCCACTCCAGTATTCTTGCTGGAAAATTCCATGGACAGAGGAGCCTGGCGGGCTACGGTCTATGGGGTCGCAAAGAGTCAGACACAACTGAAGCCACTGAGCGCACACACACACAGACACACACACACACACACACACACACACACTTATGTATATATAGCTTCTGTGTAACTATAAATTCTATGTAGATACATATTTTTTTAATATAATATGTATAACATATACACATATATAATATACTCCGGAGAAGGCAATGGCACCCCACTCCAGTACTCTTGCCTGGAAAATCCCATGGATGGAAGAGCCTGGTAGGCTGCAGTCCATGGGGTCGCTAAGAGTCGGGCATGACTGAGCGACTTCACTTTCACGCATTGGAGAAGGAAATGGCAACCCACTCCAGTGTTCTTGCCTGGAGAATCCCAGGGACAGAGGAGCCTGGTGGGCTGCTGTCTATGGGGTCGCACACAGTCGGACACGAGAAGTGACTCAGCAGCAGCAGCAGCAGCAGCATCATATACTCCTACACATATCAAAAGGTCTTTTGACCACAGAGAAATTTCATTTAAAAATTTAAAATTTTTGCACACACACATTCAATAAATATTTATTGCAGTGATATTTTGAGTTAAGTTCAGATAAAGTCACTTCAATTTTTATTACATGGGGATGCCTACATATAAATTCTATCAATCTATAATTTCACTGCTTTTCAGAAGGAAGCAATTGTGTTAGACCACTTGGCCAAAAACACTGAGTCTTTTAGTCATTAGATATTAGTCTATTCATTACTACTGATAGTAAAAGTGTTGCATTTCATAATAATACAAAGCATTATAAAGAAATACTGTACTAAGTAAATGGCAAAAGATTCATATTTCTGTTTCTTTAAATTTCATGTTACAGGCTTAATAGCACACAGTGAAACCATGTACCATATGTAGAAATAATGAGAGCTTTAAAAATAAAAACTTTATATTTTAATAAAATTGATCAGAGCCATCCCCAAATCCAAAATTCCACCAAGCTTCTTTTGAATTATAATCTTTCCTGCTAGTAATTAAATACCAGGCCTCTGAAGAAGATAAGAAATAGATTCCTGAGCTGTGTCACCTGAGTGAAAGGAATTTCTCTATTAATTACTTTTTATTGACACCGGGAATCTAAGCACCTCAAGATAGTTCAAAAAATTTAGAATATGATTAACAATAAGCAGCAGGTAGCAAATACTTTGGAATCAGAAAATAGCCTAGTTTTCAGTCCATTACTTACACAGTACTGTGAGTAAATACACTTACAATAATATAACCTCTCTTGTTTTCTAAAATCATAAAATATCGATGTGCAAAATACTACAGAATATAAACACTGATATAAACATTTTTACATCAAAACAGGACACACTGCTACCACAGATCTAATTTCCCAAAGGAAAACCCACCAGCAGATGGGGGAATTCTCCAGAACCATGTTCTTCGGTTGAAGAAAAGAGCAAGCAATATTTAAGGAGTTCATTCCTTGAATAGAGTGATACAAGACCATCTAAGCAATACCTCTGCCTAGAATCTAGCATTCAAAAAGGACATCTTCAATAATGATTTGAACAATTCGTGCATTCTTGATATGCCCTCTCTGCCTTTTACTAGTGCCTTTCAATGTCTGACCAATGCTTGGTTTTACCACGTTGTAAGTCAAATATTGGTGAGATAGTCAACTGTAAAGGATTTTAGGCAGGAATCGTGGCTCATGCAGTTTGTGTGGGTGGATTAATAATGAACAAGAAAGAGACCTTACGAGTGGGCTGGGGCATCTGTAAATGAGCAGGTAACAATCATTTTGAAAGGGAAGAGCTTTTTTTTTAATGCCTTTCTTTGCTGTGCCAGGTCTTTCTGTGCAGCATGCGGGGTATTTGGTTGCAGCATGTGGGAACTAGTTCTCTGACCCAGGGATCGACCCTGCACCACCTGCATTAAAAGGCAAAGTCTTAACCACTGGACAGCAAGGGAAGTCCCGAGAAGGGGAGAGTTTAAAGGAGACTTTCTATACCAGATACTGTACAAAGTCAGATGCTCTTTGCGAGTGTCACTGGGAACAGTGCTGAGGTCTTCAGCTGCAGAACCAGGTAAAAAGAGGAAGAGAAGCTGGATGATGGGGAGCAGGATGGTGAAAAATGTGTCTTTCTCACCTTTGCTACCCACCAAATGTGTATTACGGGTTGTACTAATCATACATCTACTGGGTAAAGAGGCTTGGATTTGTAAATGTAAATGCATCCTGGTAGGAAAAAGTCTAACTCATACATGAGCGTGTGTATGATCAGTCACTCAGTCGTGTCCAACTCTTTGCAGCCCCACAGAGTATAGCCCACCAGGGTCCTCTGTCCATGGGATTTCCCAGGCAAGAACACTGGAGTGGGTTGCCATTTCCTTCTCCAGGGGATCTTTCTGACCCAGGGATCAAATCCAGTCGCTCAGTCATGTCCGACTGTTTGCATCCCCATGGACTGCAGCACGCCAGGCCTCCCTGTCCATCACCAACTCATGCAGCTTGCTCAAACTCATGTCCATTGAGTCGGTGACACCATCCAACCATCTCATCCTCTATCATCCCCTTCTCCTCCTGCCTTCAATCTTTTCCAGCATCAGGGTCTTTTCCAAGGAGTCAGTTCTTCGCATCATGTGGCCAAAGTATTGGAGTTTCAGCTTCAGCATCAGTCCTTCCAGTGAATATTCAGGACTGATTTCCTTTAGGATTGATTGCTTTGATCTCCTTGCAGTCCAAGGGGCTCTCAAGAGTCTTCTCCCACCCCACAGTTCAAAAGCATCAATTCTTTGGCACTCAGCTTTCTTTATAGTCCAACTCTCACATCCATACATGACCACTGGAAAAATCATAGCCTTGACTAGATGGACCTTTGTTGGCAAAGTAATGTTTCTGCTTTTTAAAATGCTGTCTAGGTTAGTCATAGCTTTTCTTCCAAGGAGCAAGCTTCTTTCAATGTAATCTGCAATGATTTTGGAGGCCCCCCCCTCCCCCGCAAAATAAAGTCTCTCACTGTTTCCCCATCTATTTGCCATGAAGTGATGGGACTGGATGCCATGATTTTTGTTTTCTGAATGTTGAGTTTCAAGCCAACTTTTTCACTCTCCTCTTTCACTTTCATCAAGAGGCTCTTTAGTTCTTCTTTGCTTTCTGCCGTAAGGGTGGGGTCATCTGTATATTTGAGGTTATTGATATTTCTCCTGGAAATCTTGATTCCAACTTGTGAAATAAGCAGGGTGACAATATACAGCCTTGACATACTCCTTTTCCAACTTGGAACCAGTCTGTTGTTCCATGTCCAGTTCCAACTGTTGCTTCTTGACTTGCATACAGATTTCTCAGGAGGCAGGTAAGTGGTCTGGTATTCCCATCTCTTTAAGAATTTTCCAGAGTTTGTTGTGATCCACACAGTCAAAGGCTTTGGCATAGTCAACAAAGCAGAAATAGATGTTTTTCTGGAACTCTCTTGCTTTTTCGATGACCCAATGGATGTTGGCAGTTTGATCTCTGGTTCCTCTGCCTTTTCTAACTCCAGCTTGAATATCTGGAAGTTCACGGTTCACATACTGTTGAAGCCTGGCTTGGAGAATTTTGAGCATTACTTTGCTAGCTTGTGAGATGAGTGCAATTGTGTGGTACTTGGAACATTCTTTGGCATTGCCCTTCTTTGGAACTGGAATGAAAACTGACCTTTCCAGTCCTGTGGCCACTGCTGAGCTTTCCAAATTTGCTGGCATATGGAGTGTACCACTTTCACAGCATCATCTTTTAGGAGTTGAAACAGCTCAACTGAAATTTCATCACCTCCATTAGCTTTGTTTGTGCATATCCTGCTGTGGCAGGCAGAGTCTTTGCCACTGAGCCACCTGGGAAGCCCTCTAACTCATACTCTAGTCCCAATTATTTATTTAGAGTAGATCAGTGCCTTCCAGAGACTGAACTCTGGGGACAATGATGAAGAATATTTATTAATGAAATTTACTTCAATTTTCTTTAGCAAATATATCCAGTCCTTACCATTTGATGGGTTCTGCTCTAGCCATTTTTACAAATATTAACAAGGGAACAGGACCAGGTGGGGTTGAAAACATCTTGAGAAGAGAATGAGGGCACATGCGTAGGACAGGATGACAGGACAGTGGGAAAGAAAAGCAGGAAAAAGTCCAAGAAGGGAGATATCTGGGTAAAAAAAATGTCAGCTTTATAACTTTGCCTAATATCAATAACCTCAGATATGCAGATGACACCACCCTAATGGCAGAAAGTGAAGAGGAACTAAAAATCCTCTTGATGAAAGTGAAAGTGGAGAGTGAAAAAGTTGGCTTAAAACTCAACATTCAGAAAACGAAGATCATGGCATACGGTCCCATCACTTTATGGGAAATAGATGGGGAAACAGTGGAAACAGTGTCAGACTTTATTTTTTGGGGCTCCAAAATCACTGCAGATGGTGACTGCAGCCATGAAATTAAAAGACGCTTACTCCTTGGAAGGAAAGTTATGACCAACCTAGATAGCATATTCAAAAGCAGAGACATTACTTTGCCAACAAAGGTTCGTCTAGTCAAGGCTATGATTTTTCCTGTGGTCATGTATGGATGTGAGAGTTGGACTGTGAAGAAGGCTGAGCACCGAAGAATTGATGCTTTTGAACTGTGGTGTTGGAGAAGACTCTTGAGAGTCCCTTGGACTGCAAGGAGATCCAACCAGTCCATTCTGAAGGAGATCAGCCCTGGGATTTCTTTGGAAGGAATGATGCTAAAGCTGAAACTCCAGTACTTTGGCCAGCTCATGCGAAGAGCTGACTCATTGGAAAAGACTGATGCTGGGAGGGATTGGGGGCAAGAGGAGAAGGGGACGACAGAGGACGAGATGGCTGGATGGCATCACTGACTCGATGGACGTGAGTCTGAGTGACCTCTGGGAGTTGGTGATGGACAGGGAGGCCTGGCGTGCTGCGATTCATGGGGTCGCAAAGAGTCGGACACGACTGAGCCACTGATCTGATCTGAAGGCCCTAGAGACTGTCAATCTCAGAAAAATCTGCCGCAAATTCTCATCACTGTGGGAAATGGTGCGAGGATCAACTCTAAGCCCATGACCCCAGCTTTCTTGATCCAAATCTGTTCAAGCATCTTAGTTCACATCAACCTCTCTACTTTGGTCCAGTATCTGACAGATGCCCACTGAAAAGAGGAAGGACTTGGAAGATTCCTGAGCGATTAGCTATACGTTGGCCCTTTAGAGCACTGTCACCTCTGTTTCCTGTTCCAAAGTCCTCTGCCTCTGTAATGCAGTTTTCCTGGCTTGACTCTTTCAGTACACGGCTGTCCCAACAGGATGTACTCTCACCTTTGACTGCTTCTTTTTAAAAAAATACTTTTAATTAGTTTATTTATTTGCTGCATAGGGTCTTAGTTATGTCATGCAAGATCTTTCACTGTGGCACACTGACTCTAGGCATGGAGTGTGGGCTCAGTACTTGCGGTGTGCAGGCTTAGTTGCTCCACGGCATGTGGGATCTTAGTTCCCTGACCAGGGATTGAACCCATGTCCCCTGAACTTCGAGGTGGATTCTTAACCACTGGACCTGCCGGGGAAGCCCCTTCAACTGCTTTTAACAAGCTTTCTGGACATGGGAGAACACAGCATTGATGGCCTTTGCCTGAGGTTCCGTCTCATTACTTCACCTCCAGTACAGAGAGCAGCATACCCATGGTATGTTTTTCCTATGTGGATCACGCCGTATGGGTTTCTCCACAAGGAGAAAGTTAGTAAAGAGTGCTGAATGACTGGCTGGAAATAGTCCACTGATCTCCCCCTCAACGGGTAAAGCTGGAGCAGCGAGGGCGCAGGTACAGGGGAGCACGATCAAGGCCGACACAGTCACAGGGACAGTGAACTGACAAATGTGTGCTACGAGACAGATTTAATTTATTGCTTTAGCTTAAAACTGCATCCAATATTTAGAAACAAGTGTACTGTTCTATAATGTCAGTATGTAAAAATAATATATTTTAGAAATAATATATAGAATATGAATATGTAATAATATATAGATTTATCTGTTGAGCTTAAAACTGTATCCAACATTTAGAAACAAATGCACTGTTCTATAATGTCAACATGTAAAAATAATATATTTTAGAAATAATAAAATAATAATATGTAATAATATAAAATAATATTTAGTAAGTTCAAGCATCATATAAACAGCTTGACAAAAGACATCAAATTATTATCTGCCAAAAACCTTCTTTTGAAGCTCTGAGTAGGATCTCAAGGGCAGAGATGCAGCTGCAGCCAATGCCCACCCCCTCAGGAGCTGCCCCTCCTCATGTGGGCAAAATGGCTGCCTCCAGGCACCTCTCCACTGAGGAAGGGGAGGTCCCTCATGGATGGATGTGGCTCCACTCTGCCGGGTCCCTGTCTGATGAGGGACAGGCATTTCTACAGGCAATTCATTGGAGACAGAATCTCATATCACAAATGATGTTTGGTTACATACAAACACACACTCCTCATCCTCTGCTTACCCTGTACTTAATACTTTTACTGTTACTTTCAAACAGTATTTGAAGCAGGGCACTTAGCTTGTTTTGCTACAAAGTACTGCCCTGGGATTTCTTTGGAAGGAATGATGCTAAAGTTGAAACTCCAGTACTTTGGCCACCTCATGCGAAGAGTTGACTCATTGGAAAAGACTCTGATGCTGGGAGGGATTGGGGGCAGGAGGAGAAGGGGACGACAGAGGATGAGATGGCTGGATGGCATCACCGTCTCGATGGATGTGAGTCTGAGTGAACTCCGGGAGTTAGTGATGGACAGGGAGGCCTGGCGTGCTGCGAGTCACGGGGTCGCAAGGAGTCAGACATGACTGAGCGACTGAACTGAACTGTCATAACATATGCTTCGCTGGTGGCTCAGATGGTAAAGAATCCACCTGCAATACAGGAGACCTGGGTTCCATCTCTGAATGAAGATCCCATGGAGAAAGAAATGGCAGCCCACTCCAGTATTCTTGCCTGGAGAATTCCATGGACAGAGGAGCCTGGCGGGCTACATGGGGTCACAAAGAGGTGGACACGACTGAGTGACTAATATATGCGGTCATAACATAGAAAATACTTCTCAAGTTACAAAAAAAGAGAATACTTTTTCTGTATTTACTTGCCCACTATTTTTTGGTTTGTTTTTTGGTGGTGCCGAATGGCTTGAGGGATCTTAGCTCCCTGACCAGAGATCAAACACCTCACCCTGCAGTGGAAGCTCAGAGTCCTAACCACTGGACCACCGGGGAAGTTCTACTTGTCCACTACTAAACCAGTCGTTTAGGAACAAGAATGTCAACTTCTGGAGACTCTAACCTAAAGAAATTTGACATTACCTTCAAAGATTGTCTCTTAGTCACATAATTCTCCGACTGAAGCAGTTTCTCATAGTCTTCAAAAATCTAATAAAAAAAAAGAAATATTAAGAATGTAAACCCAGCAGTGATTTCTCTGCATTAAGTCTGTTTACTTCAGAAGTGAATCCCCAGTCCTTCAGCCCAGCCCAGCAGTTGTGCTGTGTATCTCTGGGCGGATTGCCTTTGTCCATGGGGAGGCTTCCCCGTTTCTCCATCCTCACTTACTCATAGAGATACTGGGGGATGAGGAGGCGGGTGACACCAGAGACATGCTTCCCTCTGTTTTATTTTAGTTCTGCAAATTAGAAATTGAGTAGGAAAATGGAGTAATTGAGTCCTCCCAATAAATCACTTTGACTAAAACATCTATTTTATTTTTAGCTGTTTGGGGTCTCCGTTGCTGTGCATGGGCTTTCTCTAGTTGCAGTGCATGGGCTTTCTCTAGTTGCAGTGCATGGGCTCAGTAGTGTTGGTGCAGGGGCTTGATTGCCCCTCAGATGTGGGATCTTCCCAGACCAGGGACGGAACCCATACTGCCTGCGTGGGCAGGCAGATTCTTAACTCTAGAACTCCAGGGAAGTCCTGAAGAAAGCATCTATTAACTCATCTAATGAGCTGTAGGATAACTCATTTTATGCCATTTTAAAGAAATGCATTTATGCAGTCTTGCTGGTAGCTATTAGTCTTTGGATAATTTGAGAAAAGATTGAAGACACTTAGCAACTCATAAAGAATCAAACTGGCAAACTCACAGCATGAACAGGTAGAGGAACAGGGCCACTCTGCCACATGATGGCCATGTGAATCCCAACTGGCCTCTCGGGAGCACTTCCACTCTCCCCAGAAGCTGGGGGACGCTGGTGACGGGGGCCCGTTTCCTAGTGTGATTGGTCATCAAACACAATCTAGGCCCTTTGGTTGAACACAGAGTTCCGGCAGCTGGGAAAGTCCAGTGTCAGCCTCTGGTCACGCACAGGCACACTCAGAGGCCACTTGGGTGGGAGGGCAAGCCTGGCAGAGAACTGAAGGCAAGAGAGTTTAGGGGCTGGGGAGGGTAGCAAAGGGTCCTTGGAAGACCAAATGCCAGGTATGAGTGATGAGGACAAGCTGTGCACACTGATGAGAATGCCCAAGAGGAATTCAGAAACTGAGAAAACAAAATCATGGAGCTCACATTAAAGTCACAGTAATTTTTTTTTCTTTTACTTGAAGGATTTATTATTTATTCTGATTGTCATGGAACACAAGGACTTTGTGGGTCACTAAATGTATCAGACAAACATCGTGGTAAATGTTACTTGTAACCATAAAATGTAAATACATGCATATAAGGTATTATCGACTCCCTTGGCCCCACTCTAGTACTCTTGTCTGGAAAATCCCATGGACGGAGGAGCCTGGTAGGCTGCGACCCATGGGGTCGCTAGGAGTTGGATGCGACTGAGTGACTTCACTTTCACTTTTCACTTTCATGCATTGGAGAAGGAAATGGCAACCCACTCCCGTGTTCTTGCCTGGAGAATTCCAGGGACGGGGGAGCCTGGTGGGCTGCCATCTATGGGGTCGTACAGAGTCGGACACGACTGAAGCGACTTAGCAGTAGTAGGCTACCAGTTTCATTATTTTAGGTCATATATCATGTTCTCCAGCTTCAGGTTTACTACTAAAGAAATAAGAAACTCAACAAGTAGGAAATGTTTAAGGAGCATGAGTTCTTGAAGCCAATGCTCAGGTCGGTGCAATAGGCTCAGTATCTGTGAGACTACTAAATTACACAAGAGGTGACTATGAAGACAAATTTAGGTAAACAAGGGTCAAAGAGAATGAGCTTACAGTCTCTCAAATTGTTGCTTGTTATCCTTGAGTGCAAATTGCACAGCACATTATTCCACTCATTCTATACAAAAAATGAATAGTTGATACACAGGTTTTGTCATAAGCTATCTTTGTCCTCTTATTTTCATTTATTATAAATATTACATCTAATGAATTTGAGAAAACTATGCACTATCTCCATAGTGAAGGACAGGGAAGCCTGGTGTGCTGCACTCTATGGGGTCACAAAGAGTTGGACATTACTTAGTGACTGAACAACAATGAGTCTTTAACACTCCATCCAGCATCTACAGTTACTGAACAAACTATAATAGCTTGTTCCCTAAATTCTGAACAAACTATAATAGTTTGTTCCCTAATACTTAACAAACTATAATAGTTTGTTCCCTAAATTCAAAAATATATGAGTCTCTTCTGGTCTTGAAGCTTTTGGATACATCTGGCAGTAATCTTTTTCTCCCTTCATATTTTATACTTTGATCAAAGATCTCTAATTGATTCCATGGATTTTCTCTTGATAATTTTAGGGTATGAAAATCACTTTTGATTTCATGATTACATTGATAATTCTTAATCTCAAAGGAAGAGCAGCAAACAATTTATGAAGAAGAAAGCCATAGTTTAATTTCTATGATTTGGATATGTGAAAACACAGGATATGGGTAGGGTATTCCATAACTTCCCAGAGTTATCTGTTTCCTTTTATCTTTTTGTGTGGCTAACTACAAAATTTTAAATTACACAGTGGCTTGCATTATGTTTCAACTGGACAGTACTGGTCTAGAGCAGCTAAACTAACACTGCAACAAATCATGTAAAGTTTTGTCTCTAAGCCTGTGCTATGTTTTACTTTAATTCATGGCAAATAGATGGGGAAACAGTGGAAACAGTGGCTGACTTTATTTTTCTCGGCTCCACAATCACAGCAGATGGTGACTACAGCCATGAAATTAAAAGATGCTTACTCCTTGGAAGGAAGTTATGACCAACCTAGGCAGCATATTCAAAAGCAGAGACGTTACTTTGCCAACAAGGTCCATCTAGTCAAGGCTATGGTTTTTCCAGTGGTCATGTATGGATGTGAGAGTTGGACTATAAAGAGAGCTGAGCACCGAAGAAATGATGCTTTTGAACTGTGGTGTTGGAGAAGACTCTTGAGAGTCCCTTGAACTGCAAGGAGATCCAACCAGTCCCATCCCAAAGGAGATCAGTCTGGGGTGTTCACTGGAAGGACTGATGTTGAAGCTGAAACTCCAATACTTTGGCCACCTGATGCGAAGAGCTGACTCAGTGGAAAAGACCCCGATGCTGGGAAAGATTGAGGGCAGGAGGAGAAGGGGACGACAGAGGATGAGATGGCTGGATGACATCACTGACTCGATGGACATGGGTTTGGGTAGACTCCAGCAGTTGGGGATGGACAGGGAGGCCTGGAGTGCTGCGGTTCATGGGGTCGCAAAGAGTCGGACACGACTGAGAGACTGAACTGAACTGAACTGAATGCTGTTTCTATTGCTGATACACTTAGCAAAAGCATAGCAGCTCTTGGTTGGGTCTGTTTATTTAATGTTCATTTAACACCACCAAATATATGGTACTGAGTTAGGTATTAGGGATGTAAGTAATCATGATAAAAATTAATCCATGGTGCTATCCCCAAAACCTTAAATCTTGTCAAATTCCTACAACAACCCTGTGAAGTAGCTATTATTAATATCCTCATTTTTTAGTAGGCACAGTAACTTGTTCAGAATCATAATTAGTAAGAGATTCAGCAGGATTCTGAAGCAAAGCAACTAGACATAAATCTGTACTGCATTCTGAACCCCTGTGTTTGACAGATAAGGTTCCTGCCTCCCAGGGAGCTTATGAACCAGACAAAAAGATATAAAGACACACCATAATAATATTATACAATGTGGAAAACGTGTGAGAAAGAAGAAGAATGGGAGGGAGAGAGAGTGTGTGTGTGTGTTTGGGGGTGAGGGGGTTAGGGTGTATGTTAGGGAAAGCTTCCTAGAAGAGTCACATAATGAAACCAAGCAGGACCCTGAGGGCAATCCCAGGGATGTACCCTCCCGAGTACATCTTGTTTCTAGGAAAGGTTTACCCTCCAAGGCCCAGGTTCCAAAGAGCAAATTTAATCAGAGAAGTGAGAAAATGCAGAAACAAAGGACAACAGTCAAGCAAGACAAAACAGTAATAGTTTAGCCAAAAATAAAGTCAGGGATCTTTAGTTCCTCCATAAAATCTATAGATAATATCCTGAGTCATATCCTTGAGTTGTTTAAGAGAGACTGAAATCCCCACCAGGTGGAAGAAGTTAACTGTATACTGACCACAAGTACGGAGACCTCATACTGGTTGAAACAAAGGGGTTGATGAGGTTAACCCCTGATATTCCACCTTGTCACCTTACTACCAACCAGTCAGAAGACGGTCCACTCACAACCCTCACCCTTTCTTGGAAAACTATTCAGGATTTGAGTCTTTTGAGCATTTATTGCCTTGCAGTAAATGCTGGACTTTCCTTCACCACAAACCGGTGTCAGCAGACTGGCTTTGCTGAATGCCGGGTAAGTTTGGTTCAGTAACAATGATGGCTGATTATCAAAAGGATGAGATGGATTCACCCTTAGAGAAGGAAGCTGGAAGACAGATGTATATTTTGGTATTTCTACTAGTCAGGGAAACTAGTTATCAACCATGTAAAAGGATTCATTTTATTAACAGTGGGGTACCCTATATGGCTTAGATGGTAAAGCATCTGGTGCAATGCAGGAGACCTAGGTTTGATCCCTGGGTCAGGAAGATTCCCCTGGGGAAGTGAATGGCAACCCACTCCAGTATTCTGGGTCTTCCCTGGTGGCATGAGTGGTAAAGAACCCGCCTGCCAATGCAGGAGATGTACGAGACATGGGTTCGATCCCTGAGTGGGAAGATCCCCTGGAGAAGGGCATGGCAACCCACTCCAGTATTCCTGCCTGGAGAATCCCATGGAGAGAGGAGCCTGGTGGGCTACAGTCCATGGGGTCGCAAAGAGTCGGACACGACTGAAGGGACTTAGCACGTGCATATACACTGCCTCTTAAGGGCAACGAGGATGCTCTTAAGTCAAGGTCAAAGTGAGCTGGTGCTGGTTGTTTTCTGGAGCTCCAGAGCACAACAGGAAGAGATAAGAAAAACAAGGACGCCCTGATCTCCTGCTATCCTCTATTTTTCATAGTTTCTTAATGATCTGACTTCTGGGTAATAAACCAAGTGGGTGGATGGTTGGTTTCAACTTCTCTCATAAATAGAAGTAAGTGCTAAGAGATCTAAGGAGTAGACAGAGAAAGGAAGAATGAGACAGAGACTTAAAAATGACTTCTACTTACAGTGTCATAATTTTGTTCTAAGAAGTCTGCTACCAACACTTTATGTCTGGTTAGTAAATCCTAGAAAAAGAGCAGTCAATGAAACAAAATTATTATAGGTAATAAATTTTACAAATCTATTCTTTTCTTCTAAGATTTTCTAAGTCAATTAATTTGAAGCACAACAATTTCAGAATAGTTTCATTTACATCCCAGAATTATTTCCATTTCTTAGTTTAAGGTGTGAAATACAATTTGTTTCATGGTAAAAACAACAGAGTGCTTTAAATTCGTATCATTGTTAGATTACAGAAATAATTTAACTAGCGAAACAAACGCCACCAAAGAGACAAGCTTACATTATATTTCTTCAAGCCCATAATTATACATTGTAAATATGATACAATAAATATTCAAATAAAGCTTATGATGATCTTTTAAAATGTCATTAATAACTATTAAAAGCAAAAAACTCTGAATGGACTAAAACCGTATCTCACAAGGTAACAGATTTTCAATGATTGACCTTTAGTTTTCTTCTTAATCACTTTTGAAATGGAGGTGCCTAGGATTCTCAGAAGCACAAGAACGACATTTAAAAAACTATATTTATTTTACATATTTATTTGGCTGTACTGGGTCTTAGTTGTGGCACGTGGGATCTCTAGTTGCAGCATTCAAACCCTTAGTTATGGCATGTGGGATCTATTTCCCTGACCAGGGATGGAATCTGGGCCCCTGCATCGGAAGCATGGAGTCTCAGCCACTGGACCGCCAGGGAAGTCCCACAAGAGTGACATTTATCTCAGCACTGTCCTAGTCCTGCTGTTGGGTTAGTGGGCTGTGAAGTGTTGTGCAGTTACTAAGCAGCACAACGCACCCTTTCAAAGTTGAGGACAAGCAGCCTGATCTAATTATAGACGTAACTCCCAGGAAACTGAACAAAAGCATAAAGGAACGTTTGATTGGAAATTCACACCTAAATTATAACCTTAAGTCACCTTGATGTCAAAAGAAAACAAGCCTCAGCTAATCCTCTTAATGTGCTTAAAGGTTAAATGCCTTGCCTAGGTACTATGCAGAATTTAATTAAAAACAACATGAATTTTCAAGTTTTCCAAAATAAATTCTTATGCTTTAATACATATTTAATTAAAACTTCTAATTTAATTAACAGTATATACAAGATACACAACATAACCTCACAGAGAAAAGGAAGGCAGCCACAACGGTAAAACTCACTCCTTTTTAAAACAATTTTTTAAATTGGAGGATAATGGCTTTACAATATTGTGCTGGTTTCTGCCATACATCAACATGAATCAGTCACAAGTATACATATGTCCCCTCTCTCCTGAACCTCCCTCCCATTTTCCCATCCCATCCCACCCCTCCAGGTTGCCACTGAGTCCTGGGCTGTGAAACTCACTTATTTTTATTTCAATAAAAGGTTAAATATTTAAAGTACTTTGCACTACAGTTTTCTTTTTTCTTTTTTAAAATTTTTATTGGCATATAATTGATTTACAATGCTGTGTCAGGTTCTGCTGTACATCAGAGTGAATCAGTTATATATGTACACATATATCCACTCTCTGATTCTTTTCCCACATAGGTCACTAGAGTACTGAGTAGAGTTCCCTGTGATATACGGTAGGTCCTCATCAGCTTGCACTATAATTTTCAAGCCCCAAAATAATGAAACTGTCTATTAACTTCATTTCCTATTACTTATCATCACAACTTGTTTGACCACTGGACCTATCAATGGAGACGTGTACTTGTTTCCCCAGGAGAATGTAACAGTACAGTTCTGGAACTGGGATTTTAAAATGGGAAAACCCTCTAAGGAATTCATCCCAGTCAAAGTTCAAACTAGTTGCTACATCAGGGACCCCTTAGTTCCACAGCATACTTTTGGAGTCCTTAGTCTTTTTCTAAGTGAATATTTGGAATGCCCAGTTTTCACATCTCCAATCACCTGAGCATTACTAGTGGCTTTCTGAGCTGCCTCAGGTTAGAAAGGTCTCTGCATGGGCTGCAGCAGGCACTCTGGATGGCTGCACCCATGGAGCTCTGCACCTACGATGCCATCTGCACCTACGATGCCATCTGTACCTATGATGCCAGTAGCCTTGAGTACGAGGCTCACAATCTGCCGTGGCCTCGGGCCCTACGCCTGCAACGACGGTGACACTGGAAAGAGTACCAGGCAGATAAGTGCTGCCTGCGAAGGTTTTCCATTCACCCTCCATTAGTGTTATACCAAAGAAAGAGATTAAATAAGGAGGGGTTCTGTGAGCAGCGGCTCCTTCAAATCTAAGGGAAAAAATAACTTTAAACTCCAACAATAGAATATATAATAGGGTAGGGAAAAATTCCTCCAGCACATATATGTGTGGATAGAGACAATAAGTGAGTGTGTACACATTATATATACATAGATATACCCTCTATGTATATTTATACACATAATAATGCATGCACAAAACTGGAGGGACTGTACCATATCCAGGGCATCTTCCCACCCTAGGGATTGAACCCGGGTCTCCTGCGTAGCAGGCAGATTCTTTACCATCTGAGCCACCAAGGAAGCCCCATATATACATATGTGCACTAAGTCACTGGTTGTGGCCAACTCCGTGTGACCCCATGGACTGTATGCAGGCTGCCTGGCTCCTCTGTCCATGGGATTCTCCAGGCAAGAATACTGGAGTGGGTTGCCATGCCCTCCTCCAGGGGATCTTCCCAACCCAGGGATCAGACCTGTGTCTCTTACACCTCCTGCATTGGCAGGTGGGTACTTTACCACTAGCACCACCTGGGAAGCCCCCATATATATATATATGGGGTGGGCCACAACGTCCACTTGGATTTTCCTATAATATCTTATATATGTGTGTCTGTGTGTATATATATACACACACACACATGTATATATACACAATAGACAAATACAGTTGTTGCATTATTAAAGATCAAAGAACTGAGTGGGGAAAAAAATAGCTAGGATCCCCCCAAAAAAGGAAAAAGCCAGGAAATTGCCAAGAAAACTAAAATTCAAATTTTAAAAAATTAAAAAAAATTTTAAAAGTATTCAGAATAGTGTATTCTTTCTTCCCACCTCCTAAGAATTCTGTTTGGCAGGACTAGCTTCTGCACGGTCTAAGTCTTATGCTAAAAATTATCGATGTTGGTATTTTAGTGAATTCTGCACAGCCTGGAAGAACTCGGGGTGAAATGACAGAGACACACGTTCCATGGCAGGGACCCAAGATCACAGCAGCTCGCAGCAGCTGCATTTACTGTGTGCTGGGGAGTGTGCTTCGCACTTTACATAGGTTATTTCTAATCTGCACAACTCTGCAAAAAGGCGATTATGTTCCTCATCTCACAGATGAAGAAAATGAGGCCCAAGGGTTGGTTAACTAACTTGCTCAAAGATGTACAGCAAATCAGGTGCAGACAGAGATGGAATTCAAACCACTTTTTACCATGTCAATTCTTAGAGGGGGAGCATGGAAGAGACTGTGTTTGTAAGGAATCTTTTTGGGGAATGGAAAATTTGCAGACAAAGCCATGAGGAAATATAATCCAGTAATGGTAAAATGTCAATAATTAAACTGAAGAACAGTCATCCTACAGGTCAAAAAAAGAGGCTAAGCCTAAGAAGTTAAAAACAAAAGCCCAAACCAGCCAACCAATCAAGTAAACAAATCCCTTTGAAAGCAGTTACTTAAAAAAAAAAAGTGGGACTTCCCTAGTGGCCTAGTGGATAAGAATCTGCCTGCCAATGCAGGGGACACGGGTTCGACCCCTGGTCCAGGAAGATCCCACATGCCTCAGAGTAACTAAGCCCATGTGCCACAACTACTGAGCCCCTGCTCTAGAAACTGTGTTCCTCAACAAGAGAAGCCACTCCAATGAGAAGCCCTCACGCTGCAAGGAAGAATAGTCCCCGCTAGCTGCAACTACAGAAAGCCTGCACACACAGCAATGAAGACACAGTGCAGCCAAAAATAAATTAATTAATTGATTTTTAAAAAGGGACTTGTGTTCATTACATTATATTGAACACAGCATTTTGGTAAAATGTAGAAAATTAGCATTTTCAATATCAGTAGCATACTAGGAGTTTTTTTTTTTTTAAGGTTATTTAGATTATCAGGGACTTAAGTTCAACAAAAAATACGCTCAAGTACAAACTGTCATAATTTATCTTTGTGTTTCAATATTGTGCTGAAAGTTAAATTGGGTTGATCATATGATGTCAAGACATTATTATCACATTTGTTTATTCTATTAAATGTTGAAAAATCTTTTGGGAAATTTTCAGAAATAAATGCTGAATTGAATTTGCTTTTCTCCCCTTCATTAGAGCTGCTGTAGGTGTACAGCTATTTGTGAAGTCTTATCGATGGTTTTTCAAAAAAGGAACTAACTTGTTTCCATGATGGTGAAGGGTCATCAGATAGAAAAGGGGAAAAAAAAAAAAAAGGCACTACAGGATTTACTAATAGAGAACACCTTCTTAATTATTTCAGCACAAATATTTGCTAGAAAGAAATGGAACGGTCCTTTGTGTTAAATGTCCTTCTTCATATTTGTCGCACCAAGGCCCCTCTTACCACGTGTTCTAGGATAGACTCTTGAGGGCTTCATCTGTAGCCACTGCACAACTGTTGTTTGGCCAGGTGAGACTTTTTATGTGCCCAGGTGCCTCATGTCATGTGGGATCTTCCCCAAACAGGGGTTGAACCAGAGTCCCCAGCATTGCAAGGTGGGTTGTTACTCACTAGACCACCAGGGAAGCCCCATGACAAGCATGTTGAGTTGCTCTTTCCACCATGTGACAGACGGGTCTAGTAGATTGTATTCTGTTTACTGAATTCTCTTACGATCCATATCATACACGGTTGGCTATGCTCAGGTCTAAGAAACACAATTTTCTGGTTTTTAAAATTAAACTGCCTCTTAGAGCCAAGTGACTTAGGTACTGAAACTAAATAACCCTGCTGATTCTGGCAGGGGTTGGCGGGGAGGTGGACAGGGAATTACCTTAAAAGTAGCAAAGGCATCTGAAGCGATATCAAATGTTGACAGTTCGACATACTTAAAGAAATCTTGGAATTGATTAGAAAAGAGGATGATTTTGGCAAGTGGTTCATGTCGAATACATTCTCTCAGCATAATACCACAACGTAAGGCGATCTGTGGGACTTCATAGCTAAAGCACAAACAAGAGAGAGAGAGAACTATGTATTAAAAGAACCATTTCAATACTGCTGTTAATGGAAGCATAGGTACCATCTGTCACAGTCCATTCAAAAACCACTCACTGAATACCCACTATATATCTACACTGTGCCTGGCACTATTTCAGATGCTGGGGATACCTTAAAAGTAGCAAAGGCATCTGAAGCGATATCAAATGTTCACAGTTCGACATACTTAAAGAAATCTTGGAATCGATTAGAAAAGATACAACAGTATCTTTTGTTGGGGATACAACAGTCAGCAGACAAGGTCACTGCCTTCCTAGCATTCACAATTTAGTGAAAATGCGTCTGGTGGGAGAGGAAGCAGACTATAAACAATGACCAGATAATTTCATATACTTCAGGGCTATGAAACTGAAGAAAATAAAATAGGTACGCTAGACAGTGTGACCCCTTAATTTGTTTTACTTTAGACTAAGTGGTCCTGGAAGGAGAAGAGCATTCCAGGAGAAGGAACTGAAAGTGCAAGGGTCCAAGGAAAGAACCAGCAGCTTTGTAAGCCAAGGTCAATGTGGGAGGAAGCCTTTGCAGAGTTTAACGTACGCAATTAACACAGCTGATCAGATACTTTAAAAATGATCATTCTGGCTCCCTGTGGAGAATTCTGTAAAACAGGAAAGAATGGGCTGCAGAGCTAAAGGACAATCAGGGAGACTAGCTACTGAGGAGGAACAGCAGCCCAGCTAGAGACGATGGGGGCTTGGGTTGGGCACTGGTAGTAGAATAGAGGACTGTGGGTAGGTC
Source organism: Bos taurus (assembly GCF_002263795.3). Taxonomy (NCBI): domain Eukaryota; kingdom Metazoa; phylum Chordata; class Mammalia; order Artiodactyla; family Bovidae; genus Bos; species Bos taurus. Next base: position 18,952,448 of record NC_037339.1, read on the forward strand.
ATGGATATTGTTCAGAGGAAGAGTCAACAGAGCTTGTAGATATTGGGGTAGGTTGAGGAATAAATTTGGGCTGAGGGAAATTGAGGATTCAAGAATAACAAAAGAATATTTACATGAACTTCAGATTTGAGAATAAAACCTCTTTCCCACAATTTAGGCAACAGGCTACTTGGCAACTTCAAATTTATAATTATAGTAGGGAAAACAGCAAAGAAAGGTCTCTGAGAGAAGTCATTAAACCAGGGCGGTGTTTATTCATTTTGTCCCATTTTTATGTGGAATAATATTCACAAATATCATCTGAATATTCCCTGAAAAACTCATGTTAACATTAAACGCTAATATATTCAGATAGGTACAATTCTTTGTAGAATATTAAAAAATGCCAAATTATAGTATTAGCAATTTCTCTTATCAGAAGAATTTGAAAATCAGCCTATTGGCATGCATGGAAGAGTTATAAGGTGGGTTTTATTAAAGATGTACCCCTTCATAAAGAGGGGTACATTTTCTGAAATGTGAAGGAGAAGAACAGTCATTTACTAATAGAGCACTGAAGAAGTGATTAAAAAAAAAAAAAAGACTGTTGACCTAAAGAAAAAAACGTAAGGGGCACAAAATTAAAATCCTAAAATGACTTATTAGTAAGATATTTATGGACATTCATAATTTTGCTTTAAACTTAACCTTTCAATTTCATCTCCCATCACCTCCCTTAATTCTCTGGGGTATGGCCTTCTCTCAACCTAGAATGCCCTGCTCCATAAGTTTTCACCTCTAAGATTCTCTCTCATTTTTCAAAACTTAGTTCAAATGCCACCTCCTCCTTGAAGTGTTTCCAATCACCTACCATTCAGAGTCACCCTCCCCGCCTTCAGACTCCTAAATAGCTTGTCAGTAATTCCACTTTAACACGTTTCTCATTCTTTAGTATGGCCCATTGCAATAAATGGTTATACGTTTGTTTTCTTTACCTCATCACAAACAGCTCAATTGCTAAGGATACGCTTTACTCATTGTGTTACTTTCTCTCCTCCTCTGTGCGAATCTCCATGGGGTATCTGTGTCTTACTGGTACCTGCCTCTGTCCTTACCCTAGTCTCCAGAGAGTGCTTAGCATAATGTCTTTCTCAAAGGTGTATAAAGAACTTAGTAAACTTCAAACTCTGATTAAACTTCTTAATACTAGGTCTCTAATGAGACACAAACTTTGGCTTACAGAAAAAACTGTATGATCTCTAGCCATTCTCATTTCTTAACTAATCAAATGGAAACTATAGAAAAAAAGTTTCTACTCGCAACTTTCGTGTATAATTAGTTCCTTTTTTTCCCCCTGTTTCATTAGGTGAAGTTTATCGGAACCATCTGTGATGCAGAGACTATTTATTCTTGAGAACCCAGAGGGTATTTTTCAAAATGCTACTCTGGGTCAGAACAGTGGTCATTCCATCCTAGTGGTTTGTGCCCAAGAGTGGAACGGTCATTCCTCTGAGCTGACAACTTCTTACAGTTAGGAATATACTGGGATATATAAAGAAATTTCCAATTCTCCTCAGTACCCTTTAAGGAACTTGTAATTCACATGTTTCAACCTGACTATCCTCCAGGATACTGACTTTTGATAGTTTATTGATTGCTCTATAAAGAAGTGCTCCATAAGTTAAGTACCTTAAGTTTCAAATCCCAAGAACATTAATATCCTTAGGTTTGGTTAAAGAATCAATATTTACCTCATCTATTTTATTCTACTTGTGGATAAGGGTCTCAAGGACAAGGACCATGACAAATCACTATGTTCTCCACAACAACTAACTAGTGGCAGGTTGCTGATAGAAGTTATTCCAATGAATGTAAACCATTATTTTATAGAACTGAACCATATCCTCCTTCTGATTTGCTGTTTAGATCATATGCACACACGCATGCTCAGTAGCTCAGACATATCCAATTCTTTGCAACCCCATGGACTGTAGCCCACCAGGCTCCTCTCTCCATGGAATTTTCCAGGCAAGAATACTGGAATGGGTTGCCATTTCCTACTCCAGGGGATCTTCCTGACCCAGGGATTGAACTCAAGTCTCCTGCATCTCCTGCATTGGCAGGCAGGTTCTTTACCACTGAGCTATCTGGGAAACCACACGGGAAGTCTGGACCGTATAGTTAACTGTGTCAGTGTGGAGAAGGCACACTATTTTATATGCATGCTTATTCAAATAATAGCACAGAAGATCTGTTTCAAATTTAATAAAAGCCAAAGTGTAAGAACACTTATCTGGTGGTGAGCAAAATTAATATTACACATAAAATGATTTGAACAAAGATCTTGTGCAAGAATATCTCAGTTTAAGAATGCAGATTATATTGTGTAAGGAGAAAAATGACTTTTGTTGCTCCTGATAGAAGAAACAAGGGCAGCCAGCGCTAGGAAAAGCATCAAAAGCAAAAGTGGCCTTTTCCAGATGACCCCTGTCCGTTTGATATCGCTCCCACTAGTTTGTGAACATTTCCTCGCTCTCTGGCCATCCTGTACATTTCCTAACACAGACCTGGCATTAGCCGTTTCTACAAAGGACTCTTAGTTTTCTGAATGTTGAGCTTTAAGCCAACTTTTTCACACTCCTCTTTCATTTTCATCAAGAGGCTTTTTAGTTTCTCTTCACTTTCTGCCATAAGGGTGGTGTCATCTGCATATCTGAGGTTATTGATATTTCTCCCGGGAAATTGATGGGGAAAAAGAGGAAAACAGTGTCAGACTTTATTTTGGGGGGCTCCAAAATCACTGCAGATGGTGATTGCAGCCAGGAAATTAAAAGACACTTACTCCTTGGAAGGAAAGTTATGACCAACCTAGACAGCATATTGAAAAGCAGAGACATTACTTTGCCAACAAAGGTCTGTCTAGTCAAGGCTATGGTTTTTCCTGTGGTCATGAATGGATATGAGAGTTGGACTGTGAAGAAAGCTGAGTGCAGAAGAATTGATGCTTTTGAACTGTGGTGTTGGAGAAGACTCTTGAGAGTCCCTTGGACTGCAAGGAGATCCAACCAGTCCATCCTAAAGGAGACCAGTCCTGGGTGTTCATTGGAAGGACTGATACTGAGGCTGAAACTCCAGTACTTTGGCCACCTCATGCGAAGAGCTGACTCATTGGAAAAGACTCTGATGCTGGGAGGGATTGGGGGCAGGAGGAGAAGGGGATGACAGAGGATGAAATGATTGGATGGCATCACTGACTCAATGGACATGGGTTTGGGTGAACTCCGGGAGTTGGTGATGGACAGGGAGGCCTGGCGTGCTGCGATTCATGGGGTCGCAAAGAGTCGGACACGACTGAGAGACTGAACTGAACTGAACTGAACAAAGGACTCTGGCTCCTTTTAGTTAGAAATGGTTCTTAGAAACTACAATCTGAATGCTAGGGATACTCATTAACATTGGGTTGTTACTGCTTCTAGGCCTTTTCAGTGGACAGTGTTAGCTTGTTATTTTTAAAGTTAACAAATGTTTCTAGATTAGAAGCAAAACTTCTTGATTATATTGAGGAGGCCAAGTGTTTGCTGAAAGATACTTTATAAAACTTTTCCTACTGTTTTTTATACATCTTATATATACTTAAAAATTGATGCTTGACTAAAAGTACAATTATATAAGATGTATGAAAACATACTAAGTCCACTAGTTCATAATGATACTACAAAAAAAAAAAAAATAAGGGAGGGGTGTTGGGAAGATAGAGGAAAAAAAACACAGCAAAATATCAATGGTTATGAAGGTTGGAACATGGGATTTCTTTCTTCTGTCTTTTGTATATGGTTGAAAAAAGTTTTGCAATAAAATTTTTAAAAATAAGATTATTAGGAGAAATTTATTATTTTAATATTGGACTTGAAACATCTTCCACTGGCAGTGGTTCCTTATGGATCACCAAGAGCAGTTTAGCAACCTCATTCTCAAAATTCTCTCAATATCCTGGAATGTCATTTGCATGGGGCAGGAGAAAAGTCTGTCTAAAGTGAGAAAGTCCTTTTAAATAATCTTTTCATAAACTTTGGGCTCCAAATCCTTTTACCAAGTTTTGTATCCCATATCCAAATGATTCTCCTTGATAGACAAGAATCAACTTCTTTCTGTCTTACATTCTTTATGGTTCAACTTAGGTCCAATATAGCATGTTACTACCATATCCCTAAATAACATCATTATTTGATATATGAGTGCACCAGTAAAGTTATGTTCTAAGTTTTTGAGCAACTTTGCAAGACATAATTCAGTAAAAATGCTGACCTTTATACCAAACGGCTAGCTAAACTGCAGGCATTTCAAGCTAACCTAGAAAATGGTGATGGGGAAAGTTGATTCAGGTGCAGTGATTCCATTTGAGGCTTCCTTTTGTCTACTCTGTCCTCAGGGTCTTCTATAATTCCCTCTTCCTTCCTATTTGAAGGGCTTCAAGTCTTTTAAAGGATGTATTAATGGTTAAGATGGAATTTAGAATCAGACCTGGACTGAAAAATTGACTGTCACTCAGTTGTATATATAACCTTGAGCAATAGCCTTACTCTAAGTTTAAATTTCCTCATCTGTAAAATGGTGAGGATAATACCTAGTCCTCAGAGTATTGATAGAAGGATTAAATGAAACAGCATAAGTAAAGACACTGAATGTAGTACCTGGCACATAGCAAACATTCAATAAGTGGTGTCTATAAAGCAGGACGTGAAGGAATGAGTTTAAACTTTGGGTTACAAAATAAAGGAAGAATCATTATAATAGAGACAGTTGCCATCATCTGACTGCTATTCAGTGACAGCAACTACAGAAAGGAGATCCTCCAGGCAAATAATTCCCACTCCGAGAATGCAGTTCGTGGAGCTGCATGTCTCCTTTCACATAATGACCTCACTGCGGAAGATACCGTTTTAAACCATCCACACCACTTCTCTTCCACATCAGCTGATGTGCTCTCCAACATATCTTAGGAGGACAACATATTTCAGCATTGTCAGGGGATCACTTATTTACAAGCTAACTCCATTTTATTTTTTCAAAGGAGATGAACTTAAAATAATTTATTTATTTTTGGCTGCACTGGGTCTTCCTTGCTGTGCCTGGGTGTTCTCTAGCTGCGCCAAGCACGGGCTACTCTCTGCAGCGCTCAGGCTTCACGTTGCGGTGGCTTCTCCTGCTGTGGAGCACAGGCTCTAGGGCGTGCGGGCTCAGCAGCTGTGCCGCATGGACTTAGTCGCTCCATGGCATGTGGAATCTTTCTGGGCCAGGGATCGAACACGGAGGGATCCCTGCACTGGCAGACAGATTCCTGCCTGTACTGGCAGTTAATTTAATCTCTGGATTTAATTTAATCCAGAGATTAATTTAACCACTCGACCACCAGGGAAGTCCTATAAACCAACTTCAAATGACTATTAATTTGTCTTCACTTGCTGAAACACAAATCTGATATTTTTCTCCCAAAACAATCCAATGGCTTCCCGTTTCCTATAGGATAATGTCAAATGCTTTAGGTTAACATTTTAGAATCTCCAGATGGGGGTACAAACTGATCATTTCAGCCTTTTCCACCAATGACCAGGTATGCAGATCATATCCCATTAAATCTTGAAGATCTACCTGAACTGAAAACGAACACTTCCCTTTACAGTATTATTCTGACACTTATGTATGGTCTTAATTATATTTGTTCAAAATTTTACTCAGTGTGAACTACAGCTCTTAAGAGGGATAGTAATAATAATTTTTTAGACTAGCAGTTACCAAGTACAGTACCATGTGCTCAGTGCTAAACTCTGCAGAAACTACCTCACTAAAAGACTCATAATGACCTACTGAAGTAGGTATTATTATTGTCTTCAGATTGCAGTGAGGAAATCAAGACTTAAGGAAGTTAGGTAACTTGCCCAAAGTCTTAGCAAGTAAATAGCAGAACCCTGTCTGGACACGAAAATCTCTCTGACAATGCATATAATGTAACATTATTTTGTGCAAAGGTAATATTATAAATTTTACTCTTACTTTACAGATAAGGAAACTGAGACTTGGTAGAAAGCTGCAGAGGCTTGCCCAAGGTCACAGAGATAAGTGCAAGAGACCAGAAAAAGGAATAATCAGAGAACAAAAAAGAGTTCTTATAAATTAAAAATAGGGTAGTTGAAAGGAAAGTTCAGTTGAGTTTATCTTCAATGGAAGATACAATTAAGAATATCTTCTGACTAGTGAGACAAAAAGACAAACAGAAAAGAGAAGAATTAAGAAATCAACCTCAGAGATTTTGCTTTGACTAACAGGAGGTCTAGAAAGTAAGGACAGAGAATATGGAAGGGAATACATTTTCAAAGAAACACTAAGGGGCAGAGACTGTAGGCTGTCTGCAGAATCCTTTCTCCTCTTCTTCCTGGGCGCTAACTACATTTCTCAGGTTCCCTTAAGAATTAAGAGGCCAAGTGACTAAGTGCTCTCAAATGGAATGTGAGTGGGAGTAATACAAGCCATTTCCAGGCCTGGCTCATAGATTCTCCCAAGTATATTTGCCTTCCTGTGGGCTGACCTGGCAATCAACAAAGTGATCTTAGGAAGCACTCTTTGAAGGAACCCCTGCTGACCTAGAGCATCTGTTCTTCTTGATTATGTGAAAATACATTTATCTTGTAGTGGGGCCACTACATTGTGGGGTCTATTTCTTATAAAGCTTAAGGTTTCTTATACTTTTAAACTACCCTAATACATGATACAAGTATATTGCCCTTTCCAGAATTTAAAGACTTAATTCTCCAGTAAAAACAATATTTTGTACGGAAAAACAAAGTAATAGTACACTACATAGCTATAATAATATAAATGTGCCTTTTTAATGAAATAAAAAATTGTGATAAAGGGTATTGGGAGGGTGAGGGGAAGGAAAATGGAGTAGTGATGGTGGTGGAAAAACAAAATTGTCACCTAGTCCATGAGAAATTTAACAGATATATTTTTCAAATGGACAAATCAAAACTTAGTAAAAGCTCCTAATTCATAATATAGAGGTAAATACCAGATGAACAAATAAAAAAGATCAAAGTGGTTGTCTTTGGTAAATGGGACTGAGGGATGGAGAAGGAAAAAGCAAAGAGCTGCTGTTTGTTGAGTCTGGTTATTTATTTGGCTGTACCGGGTCTTAGCTGCAGCATGTGGGATCTAGCTCCCTGACCAAGGATTGAATCTGGGCCCCCTGCATTGGGAAGGCGGAGTCTTAGCCACCAGATCACCAAGGAAGTCCCTATATCTGGTTTTTAAACTATGTGGCATGTATTATTTTGATACAATTAAATATTTTAAAATGCACAAGGACTTGGGAACTGAAAACAGATGAGATGGACTAGGTATGGAATAGCATGTGAAGTTCAAAATGGTAAAGTAGAAAGACAGAGAAGGGGAGACAAAAGACAAAAGGCTACTATCCCCAAGCCTTGCTGCATCCATATTTCTGATCCTAGGAGTTACAGTAGCCTCACAATGCCCAAGAAACCTTTGTAAATGAGCAAACATAAAAAAGTCATAATCGGGGATTTTATTACCTGACTAGACTTTAGGTTTTTGGCTGCCCTGTGGTGCCATATATGTACAGTGATATTTATTCTATCCCCACATGAAAGCATGTCACCTGAATGGAAGCTAACCATTGAAGGATATTGTATGTATGCGTCCGTGTCTGTGTATATTTGTGTAATGAGGGGATTCAATTTTATGTAAAGAGGGTAAAGTGTGAATGTGAAAGTGTTAGCTGCTCAATTGTGTTCAACTCTTTGCAACCCAGTGGACTGTATCCCACCAGGTTTTTCTGTCCATGGAATTCTCCAGACAAGAATACTGGAGTGGGTAGCCATTCCCTTCTCCAGGGGATCTTCCCAACCTGGGGACTGAAGCTGGGTCTCTCGTAGGAAGATTCTTTACCATCTGAGCCACTAGTGAAGCAAAGAGGGTAAGTGGGCAGCCAGAAAGAGGGCAGATTGGGAAGTGTAAGCTATAATGTAACAGGTAGAGAAGACAGGAAAGTGGAGGAAAGAGGGGCAGTAGGTGGAAGGAATTTTACTTAGAAAGCATTTTGTTGCAGCCTGAACAATCACAGAGACATAGATTTGGAGGGCTGACTTCAAGCATAGCAAATATGAATCCAAAAGGGAATTGATCATATCTGAAATGATGCTAACGCTATCTACTTTTAACAACTTTTCCAGACTCAAACCTACTTTAAAGGAAAGCATCCACCTACCCTTTGAGGAGCATAAACAGGATGTGAGGATGAGCACTAATGTACTCCACGGTAGGAATCCGAGTGCCTATCTGTCTTCTCAGGATGTTGTTAAATATCTGGGTCACATCCTTTTTTCCCTGTTAAAGAAACAACCATTAAGTTGTATATTTTAAATGGGTGAATTGTATGGCATGTACATTATTTCAAAAGCTGTTTATATACAAACATACTCAGTCCATTTAATATGATATTTGCCCACCTGTGCATTCTTTGACTTCATCTGTCTAAAGATGGGTACAAAAATAAACAAACAACCAGAGTCAAGTCCAAATAAAATCAATGCCCTACACACATAGTAAGCATTTCAAATCATTAAATGCATGAAGTACAGTCAAAGCTTGTGTCTAAAGGCTTTATGATCTCTATTTTTACAGTAATAAAATCAAAGATTAAGGACCACTTTTTAATTAGGGTTGGGGAACATAAAAAGGTCTTAAGGGGATAGAAAGTTTCAAAAACTTAGGACCATAAACTGGCTTATTGAGAAGCTGATTCTAGAGGGCTTTTTTTGCTTTTAGTTTTTTAATGTAGCAAGAAATAATCATTAGTGATTAATATCACAGTAGGAAGTTTTCTGCATTTTGGAGCTGCCTTCTAATTCAACCCGAACAGTTGACTGTATCCACCCTATTTCTGCAAGGCACACCTGCCTTTAAAATGAATGCATGGACTCTTAACATACAACACGTTTTCATCCTTTGATCTCTTATCACACTGTGTTTCAAAACATCAAAGAGTCTAGGGCTGTGTCTTGAATACTGGCTAAACCTCAAAAACCATAGCTCTGAGTTTGATCCTGAGCCCATAAAGCAGAAAGCTTGCAATCTCAGCCATAACTCTTTTTTTTTTTTTGGAACTCATAAGAATATGCTGAAGTAATTTTTTTTTCTGTCAGCATCTTTAAGGCTTAAAGGATTAGACAAAAATTTATGGTTATAAAGTAATGAGTTTTCTTTTTAAACAACTGTAACCCAAAGGTCTGTCTTCTAATGAGCCCTTATTCACATCACAGCAGGGTCTTCCAGTACTTTGCTCAGCCCATTGCACTACTTTCCTCCTGGTTTCTGAAGAAGGAAGTGGGTTTGTCACACAGATTGCTGAGTTAGTCTCTGCTATGGCACCCCACTCCAGTACTCTTGCCTGGAAAACCCCATGGACAGAAGAGCCTGGTGGGCTGCAGTCCATGGGGTCGCACAGAGTCGGACACAACCGAAACGACTTAGCAGCAGCAGCAGCTCAATCTAAACCAACGCCTCGGGCCACCAGCACTGCGGTCAGCTCTGGATTTCAAACCCCTGCTCCTAGCTCCTCTCAACCCTTGTCCATTGTCTTGCCTTCTACAACCAGTTATTTCCTCAACTAGCTGTTTTATATATGGTTTATCCCAAGTGTAGAAAACCGCCTCTTCTCCTTCATTCAACATATTATTAGTACATACTTCCTTTATCAAGGGTTTAAGGGTAATTACAGCGCACTGCAGAAACAACTTCCAATTGAACCCCACATATCACTATTATTAAAGATTCCTCAGCATTTCTGATTATCTTTTTACTTAAGCCCCTTCCTCTGTCATGGTTCTGGAGCCTTCAATTGCCCTTACTCTATACCCTTTTCCTATCTCCTATTTCCTTCTACTATCAAAGTTAGCCAATGAGAGGACATTTCTCAAATTTCTGTTATTTTACTCTGCAAAAGGAATCTAAGCTCTTTTCTTTCAGTCTTTTCCTTTCAAACACTGCCTGGAGACCTCACTTTTCACAGTGAATAAAAAAGCCCATGTAGGTGTCTTCTAAACAAAAGGTCTGTTTTTCTCTGTAAGCAATTCTCCATCTTTTTAGGCTATCTGGCAAAAGCTGCAGCCCATCCCTAAAGAAATAATTTTCCTTTCCTGTTATAAAAATACACCAAAGATTTTACAGTCAAAGAGATGCAGGTTCGATCCCTGGGTGGGAAGATTCCCTGGAGAAGGGCATGGCGACCCACCCCAGTATTCTTGCCTGGAGAATCCCATGGACAGAGGAGGCTACAGTCCATGGGGTCGCACAGAGTAAGACATGATTGAAGTGACTTAACATGCAAAACGCACTTTTTAATATGGATACTTTAAGCATGAGAAGAAAAGTTGCTGCCTGCAGGCTGATCTTTAACACTTCTAGTCCATAGAAATGGATAGTACATTTCTGCAAGTAGTCTAATAATGCTCGTAATGGTGCATTCTTTCTGAAAATACTGTATGTAATCGGTGGAAGGCTTAAAACTAAACTGTTTCCAACTTTAACTGCTTTTCATTCATTCATTCAACCAAGAAGCATTTATAAGTATTTATTTTCTGTGGGCTTGATTGAGGAGGACGGCTTCACCTACTGAATATCACATTCATTTATAACTATGTTCTAGGTGACAACTGAATGAACAAAGTCAAGAGCTGTCTGGTTAACTACACCTCAATAATGCTGGGGGAAAAAAAAAAACTGCCTGCAATTATCACTATAGCAAGCCTTTGTAATGATAGTATTGAGTCACCAGGGAAAATTATTACATCTAGTACATCATTTTGGAGGACAGGCACCTCTACAATGCATTTTATAAAGAAAATGTAAAGTAAGCCACAAAAATACTACTTATCTACTTATCTCTCTCCATTTGAAGAGTTAACTTAATCTTCAGCTACATGGAAAATTCAAATATTCAGAAAGATAAATATTTTTCCCCAAGGATTTTGGAGAGTAAAATTTTACTCTACTTGATAATGTAGAAGTCCATTTTTAGGCAACTTAATGACTTAATTCCCAAATAATTTTGAAGTAAATTTTCTTACTGTTCCTCTTTTGTTACCTAAGTCAATGCAACACAAAGATGTGAAACATACAAAGTTTTTCTTTGGTGTACTCCCATCTCCTCAATTCTTGGCCAGCGCTTTGAGCCTATCTATTCTGTGGTTGCTCAAGGCTTCACAAGGTCACCGGACCCGACAATATTTCACCCTTGACTCAGTCTTCAAAACATAACCAACCTTGGTCATAGTCCTTCCAGCATCCCACTGCAGATTAGGTTAATCTCATACACTAACTCAAGCTAAATTAATGATGATAGTAGCTTAATACACTGCTGCTTTCAGGGAAACACACAAAACAATAGATTTACAGAAATCTAACACCATCTTCCAAGAGCAGGGGAGTTTCCCATTTACGGTCACTCACCAACCAAGTTTAAAACTAAAATAACAAACAAAGAAACAGACATCAAGGGTTATAACAAAAATAAACCAGATTATATTTAACTTAAGTTTAAGAAGGAGAGAAGATGAGAATATACTATTTGGCATCTATATATTTGCATATATATTTAAGTGTTCTTCCGTAACACATATATGTATATATATTTTACTTAGTTTAATATTTAAAAACAATGCTGTAAGTTGATATTATTCCTATTTTATAGATGGTAAAGTTTAGTCTCAAAGAGGTTATGTTGCTAACTACCAAATGGCAGAGCAGGGACTCCATACATAAACAATTCTAAATCTAAGTCAAGGGTTTTCCCACTATGCACAGCTCCTACAAATGTCCATAATACCTCATTTTAAACTAAATTAAGGAAACATGAAAGTATATAAACACAAAGATAAAACTACACTTTAATTCCATTAAGTCTGGTTTAAAAAAGGAAATGAGGAGGGGCTTCCTAGGCGGTCTAGTGGCTAAAACTCCACACTCCCAATGCACAGGGCCCTTGTTTGATCCCTGGTCAGGGAACTAGATCCCACATGCTGCAACTAAGACCCAGTGCAGCCAAAATAAATAACCAAACAAAATATTTTTAAAAAGGGAAATAGGGAGTAAGATGGGGAGGAAGAAAGACAAGACAAGCTAGAGGGAAAACTAAGAAAGGAGATAACTGAGCAGAAAATGTCAAAGTTAGAGAAACAGATAAGGCAGGGAAGGAAGAAAAAGACACGTTTCTCTCATCCAAGTATTAACCAGGCCCAACCCTGCTTAGCTTTGGAGATCAGACAAGATTGGGCACGTTCAGAGTGGTATGGCCATAGACAAGACAGAGGTTTCTAAAAGGGAGGCTGAATTGAAATCTGGGCCCTGGGGGGCCCTCAGACAATCTTGTTTCTAGTCAAACACACAGAGCAGTCTTGCCCTGCATTCCTCCTCCTCAGCTCTGCTGCTGCTGCTGCTAAGTCGCTTCAGTTGTGTCCGACTCTGTGCGACCCCATAGACGGCGGCTCCCACGTCCCTGGGATTCTCCAGGCAAGAACACTGGAGTGGGTTGCCATTTCTCCAATGCATGAAAGTGAAAAGTCAAAGTGAAGTCGCTCAGTCGTGTCCGACTCTTAGCGACCCCATGGACTGCAGTCTACCAGGCTGCTCCATCCATGGGATTTTCCAGGCAAGAGTACTGGAGTGGGGTGCCATTGCCTTCTCCGCTCCTCAGCTCTAGTTGGCCAAAACTGTCTTCCATCTAAGCCATCCAGAGAACCGTGAGCTAGTATTTCCACACATCCCCAGAGCCCCGACCTTATCTTGGTCCATCACTGTAATGAGTCTCCTTTTACTTCCTCGGTGACAAAACTAAAGCAATTTACTTCAGAAATCTCCATTCTCTTCTATCTCTGAGAATTAATAGAGATCCAAGCGCTTACCTGACAGTATCTAAAGCCTGATAGTAGTAGCAAAACAACAATCAAATCAAAACCAAGATTTCCATCATGAAATGTGTCTTACAACCACACATTTCATTGAGAAACCACTGTTCTAAGTTAGACATACCATAGATAACAAAATGCTTACACACATTCACCCCTTATGTTTCTAGATTATTGTTTTACATATTATTTCAGTAATTAGGTATAACTGCTTTCAAAAAATGAGAGAAATATCCTATATTAGTAGCATTTTAAAAAATTCTTAAATCGTTGGTATAAATGTTTTAATTAAAGAAACAGGCCTGGGAGATACTACATTTGAATCTCAGCTTAGGCGCTTAGTGACCGAGTGACTTTGGGGAAATTAATATCTTTAAACTTTAGAGTCTTCATCTATAAATCAAGGCTAATAATATAGTACTGATCATATACAGGTTGCTTTAAGAATAAAATGAGAGACTTCCCTCGTGGTCAGTGGCTAAGACTCCATGTTCCCAATGCAGGGGGTCTGGGTTCAATACCTGGTCAGGGTTTGATCCCTGGTCAGGGAACTAGATCCCACATGCCCTAATTAAACCTGGAAAGCCAAATAAATAAATATTTTTTAAAACTTAAAAAGAAAAGAATTAAGCTAGAAGAGAGCTTAAAAACTGTACAACATTCAGTAAGCACTCAAGTTATCTTTTATTATTATTGACCATTAACTTCACTACTTAGCTGCATAAAACTTAACTATGGTATACCTTTTGCTTTTTTTTAAAAAAAAGATTAAGGTGATTTTAGAAGTTTTAGTGGAGAAAATGGGATTTTAAATAATATATAAATAGTAATAATTTGGCCATGTGATGCAAACAGCCAACTCATTGGAAAAGACCCTGAAAGACTGAAGGCAAAAGGAAAAGAGGGCAGCAGGATGGGATGGTTGGATGGCATCGCCAAGTCTGTGGATGTGAACTTGGGCAAACTCCAGCAGAAAGTGAGGGCCAGGGAGGCCTGGGATGCTGTAGTCCATGGGGTCATAAAGAGTCGGACACAACTTAGCAACTGAACAACAACAACAGTAACAAAAAATGACAGTCAAATATTGGTAGTCATGTGTATAAAAATTGAAAAGCACAACTGTCATCCTTTGGCAGATGGTGTACCTCAAAGTCTATCAGCTGTAGGTCGGCTATGAGTGTCACCAGCAGCCCGGTGTTGTAGAGCTCCTGTGAGAGCTGGGCCACAGCTTCCACTGGGGGCTCCTTGTCACTCGTCCCACACAGAATTTCTTTCATTGCTTGCAGTGATTTTGACACTTCTTCTGAAGCCTAGGGACCAAAATATACGCTAATAGTTAAGAGTGAAAAAAAAAAATTTCAGGCTACAAATAAACAAAAACCACTTCTTGAGCCCTGCTTATTTACTTTTAAAATTCTGTATAATTATTATTTTTTATTGACTGAATGATAACTGTTTTACAGTGTTGCGTGAGCTCTTCTGTACAATATATCCCCTCCCTCCTGAACCTCCCTTCTACCCGCCAACACCCCGCCAACCCCATTGCCTCACTGCCCTCCAGGGCATCACAGAGCACTCAGCTGAGCCCCCTGTGCGATACAGCAGCTTCCCACTGGTTACCTATTTTCTGCTTATTTGTGATTAAAGAACTCAATACAGTTACAAACAAACAAAAGCCATGTAGTAGGCACTGTTTTTGTTTTTTTTGAAAATATTACTGAAATTAATTTATAAAAGAGAGATCTTTAGTATTTCTACTTGGTTAATATAATTGAAATGATCTTTCTTTAAATCATATTCATAGTGAACTCTGCTAGTAATAAATTATAAATTTAACTCTTGAAAATTAAATTCAATCCATGTTGAAGACTTATCAGTAGCAAGTAGTCTTATTTAAAGCTTTTGTTAATGATTTTCAACAAATCCCTATGATTCTTATTTTTTAAATGGAATAGGTACAAAATCATATATTGTCAAAACCCATAACCTTTGTCAATCCACTGATCCCTCACACATAACCATTATCACTTTGTTATCTATGAAACTTAAAAAAAAAAGCAAAAAATCTCACTACATTATAAAGAAAAATACGAGAGGGACTTCCCTGGTGGTCCAGTGGCTAGTACTCCACCCTCCAATGCAGGGGGCCCTCCCACATGCTGAAACTGAGTTCACTTGCCACAACTAAAAACTCCATGTGCTGCAACTAAGATTCAGTGCAGCCAAACTAATTAATTAGAAGAAGAATAGGAGAACCTACAGAGAAGAAAGTATATCAGTGAGTAGGGCCTGGGGAGGGGAGAATGAGGTGCTGAACATATTCTGAAATTAGATGGTGGTGATGGGTACACAACCTTCTGAATAAACTAATAACCACTGAAGTGCACACTTTAAAATGGTAGATTGTGTAGTATCTTAATTATACTAAGAAATTATAGCAAAAAAATTTAAAAAACAGGTAAGCAAAACAAACAGGCAAATTAGTTAACACTTTGCTGAATATTTTAAAGTAGGTATAGTTTTAGTACTTTCAAGTATTGTACTCTAATCATTATAATTAAAGAAGGAAATAGAATAAGGCAAAAATAATAAAAAAAACTACCTCATAGTAATTGTTAATTAAAAAATTAATTTCCAGATACATTTCATGATATGACTGAAGAAATCCTTAATTTATTAAAGGTAAGAAGTTTTCTTAAATTGTGATATATACCTATAGAAGATTACTTTAAACATATATAGAGTTTAGAATAATTATAAAGCAAACACTTGTGTGGCCAAAACAGAGGTCAAAAAAGAGAACATTCTTAGCATCCCAGAAGCCACCTGGAATGCCCTCTTTTCAGTCTAGAAGTAAATCCTTCTATGTCTTTGATGACAATCACTTATTTACTTTTCTTTACAGGTTATTTTAAAATCTATGTTTGTTTCCCAAAACCACATAGCTGAGTTCTGCTGACTTGGAATAGCACCTGTACCCTCTTATGATTTGTTTCTTTCACTCAACACTGTATTTGTAAGGCTCGTTCTTCCTGCTGTATGTCGCAGCACTTCTTTAAATTCACTGTTGTATAGTATTCTATTGATAGCTGGACTGCAACTTCTCAGTTTCACTGTTGATGGACATCGAGGTGTTTCCACTGATGGGTTACTATGAACAACAATGCTAGGAACAATCTTGACAACGCATCCTGGTGCACATGTGCAAGAACATCTCTAGAGTTTACACTAGGAGGGAACCGAAGGGTTTTAGAGCATGCATGCAGTCGGTGCGGGGGTGCAGGTGTGATCAATCGTGTCCGACTCTTTGCGACACCATAGACTGCAGCCCGCCAGGCTCCTCTGTCCATGGGGATCTTCCAGGGAAGAATGCTGGAGTTGGTTGCCATTTCCTCCTCCAGAGGATCTTCCCCACCCAGAGGTCAAACTGCATCTCCTGTGTCTCTTGCATTGCAGGTGGATTCTTTACCGATGAGACCCCAGGGAAGCCCCAGTCACTTTAGAGACAAACTGAATATGTTGGACTCAATGTCCCTTTGAGGGAATATCTAAGATACTAAAAAGACCTTCCTATGAGGAAGTGCTGCCCAGTAGGACTTTAAAACAATATTAAAAGGAGGCTGCACTGGGTATTCCTGGCAGTCCAGTGGTTATCACTCCATGCTTCCAGTGCAAGGTTCAATCCCTGGTTGGGGAACTAAGATTCCACATGACGCTGTGGTGTGGAAAAGAGAAAAAAGGCAGCATCGTAGTAGAAACTGTCAGATGATCTTTAAACACAAACTTTTTACTCTTCATGTATAACATTATACACAGTGTAAGTATTAACAGTATAACCCGTTAGATGTTTAACTGTAAAACCCTTTAGATGTTTTTTTTTTTTTCATTCTGAATTTTTTCCTTCTAGTTTTATTGAAATATAATTGACATAAAGTCCTGTAAGTTTCAGGTGTACAGCATAATGATTTGACTTACATATATCATGAAATGTTTATCACAATAAGTTTTTCCATCACTGCATACAGATACAAAATTAAAGAAATAGAGGAGAAAAAAATTTTTTTCCTTGTGATGAGAACTCAGGATTCTCTTAACAACTTCCATATATAACATACAGCAGTGTTAATCACATTTATCATGCTGCACCTTATATTTCTAGTACTTTCTTACCTTTCAACCGGAAGATTGACTACATCTAATTCCTTCTGCCCAACACCCCTGCCTCTGGTAACCACAAATCTGATCTCTTTTTCTGAGTTTGTTTGTTCATATATTTTTGAAGTATAATTGACCTGTAACACTATGTCAGTTTCTGTTACACAACATAGTGATTCTACATTTCTATACATTTCTAAAATATGTAAGTCTAGTTACGATCTGTGGCCATACAGAGACACTACTTGGTTACTGACTACATTCTCGACACTCTCCTACCCACGAAACTGGAAGTCTGTACCTCTTAATCTCCCTCACCAGTTCCTTGCCCCAACCCCAACCCCACCTCCCCTCTGACAATAACTGTTTCTCCTTAATATTGTTTTGTTTTTTAGATTCCACATATAAGTGAAACTGCACAGTGTTTGTCTTTCTCTGACTTATTTCACTTAGCATAGTGAACCTCTAGGTCTATTCAAGTTGTTGCAAATGGCAAGATGTCCTTTCCTTTTTATGACTGAGTAATATTCTGTTACTCCTTAACTCTAGAGGATCCAAGGTTGGTCTGAGGCTCTAGAAAATGAATGAAGAGTTCAAGACAACATATTCAATAATTATCAATGGCATAAGACCTGAAACCAATTTAAATGTATTCACAAAGACCCTGAGAGTGCATCGCAGACCATGTTTAGGATTCTTCATTAAGCTTGTACATTGGCTTGTGGTCTATTCATGTATTTTAATAATAACATTATTGTTTTAGCTCATACCTTATCTGTCTTTTTGTCTTGCTTTTCCAAAATGGCCAAGTTGTCTCTCAGAATTTTCACGATTTCTGCTGGATTTTTGTGTGATTTACTAAACAGAGGCATTTTTTCATCTATAGAAATCTCTTCATGCAATATAGAACACTAAAAACAAGTAAACAACAAAAATTATGATTTTAATTCTTAATATGATTAAATTGTTATACCAAAATGTCATATTTCCAACAAATTCAGTAATATGGAACATTAAAATCGATCAAACTAAAACAATTTTTAAGTTTCATGCCAAATTTAAGTTAGTGTAAAATATTTCAAGAAAGATATTTTTAAAGGTTTACCTAAAAGTTTTTACTCAGAGTTTAATATTTTTCTTATAAGAGAAATTAAAGATTTATGCAAGAATAGGAAAAGGAGTATTCTTAGAGAATAAGCTGATACTTAAAACTAGATATTTTGACTAAAGAGAGTGAGGAATATGGTGATATTAATGATGATAAAATAGAACATGTAAAACAAAAGTCAGACTAAGATAAACAAGCTCTGGTAAAGCAATATTTTAAAACATTCCACTCAATAGCAATAACAAAATTACAATGTAAAATTATTTAGAATCTGTTTATTTTTATTTTTTTTACTCTTCAAATATTCAGCTGGCCATACTCACTGATGAAATGAGGATTACCATGATGGCTGGGAGTGGGGAGGTGAGGAGGAGGGGAAAAGAAAAATCAGTTCTTCTTTTTGAGAACATTTATTTGCATAGAGCAGAAAAAGCCAAATATAGCTATTATCACCCTGTTTATACTAAAAATGTGCTAGGGAAAAAGATCTAAATTAAAGGCTCCAGTTAAGAGAAACATATTCATTTGCTCTACATGAATTAACAAAAATATGTCAAACATTACAGAAATATGATGTAATTAATCAAAAGCTGCCATTAACCAGTGATCCAGAGGTAACAACTGTTACCAGCTTTTATACATACTCCTCCTTAACTTTTCTCTCTATATCTAAAAATATATTTTTAAAACCAAAATATAAGAGTACTAAAAACAGTATTTTTCGGGCTATAGTATTTTTTTAGGCTTTCCCTAATGGAAG
The DNA here is from genome assembly GCF_002263795.3 of Bos taurus. Taxonomy (NCBI): domain Eukaryota; kingdom Metazoa; phylum Chordata; class Mammalia; order Artiodactyla; family Bovidae; genus Bos; species Bos taurus. The sequence continues at coordinate 18,971,430 of NC_037339.1, forward strand.
AAAGCAAAGAGAAACTAAAGAACCTCTTGGTGAAAGAGGAGACTGAAAATGTTGGCTTAAAACTCAACATTCAAAAAACTAAGATCACGGCATCTGGGCCTATCACCTCATGGCAAATAGATGGGGAAGCAATGGAAACAGTGACAGACATTATTTTCCTGGGCTCCAAAATCACCGCAGACGGTGACTGCAGCCATGAAATTAAAAGATGCTTGCTCCTTGGAAGAAAAGCTATGACAAATCTAGACAGTATATTAAAAAGCAGAGTTACCACGTTGCTGACAAAGGTCTGTCTAGTCAAAGCTATGGTTTTCCAGTAGTCATGTATGGATGTGACAGCTGGACCATAAAGAAGGCTGAGCACCAAAGAATGATGCTTTTGAACTCTAGTGTTGGAGAAAACTCTTGAGAGTCCCTTGGACTGCAAGGAAATCAAACCAGTCAATCCTATAGGAAATCAGCCTTGAATATTCATTGGAAAGACAGATGCTGAAACTGAAGCTCCAATACTTTGGCCACCTGATGCGAAGAGCCAACTCACTGGAAAAGACCCTGATGCTGGGCAAGATTGAGGGAAGGAGGAGAAGAGGACAACAGAGGATGAGATGGTTGGATGGCATCACCAACTCAGAGGACATGAATTTGAGCAAACTCAGGAGATAGTGAAGGACAGGAAAGCCTGGCGTGCTGCAGTCCATGGGTCACAAAGAGTCCGACACAACTGAGCGACTGAACAACAACAACATCCATTATACAGACATACAATTACTAGGAGTATTTGGTAATTTCTTATTAAATTTTATTTTACCAATACCTCTATAGAAAGACTTCTGGGTTAACTCCATTTTTCCTCATATTTTTCTTATTAACAATAATGCAATTAATCAATGAAGAATATTACACACAAATATATAACAGCAACTGATAGCAATACTCTAACCAGTTACGGATCCAGCATAACCTTGGTTATGGTTCTAAACACTACACCCCCTAGATTCCTACTTCCCAAATCTGCTTCCCTAGGATTTCTGTCAAATCTCTGAGTTACCTGAATCCTTCCAAAAATTTTCTTCAGTATTTGTTGTTTGTGATCAAGAATTATAACGCTGGCATTCAACGTATCTGCTAAACAAACATGAAGTATTTAAATCCTAATCTAGTTCTGACTTGAACTGATCCACTATGATTCAGAAGTTATCATGCTTGTTTACATGTCATTTAAGTTTTTAATAAGTGTTTTTTTAAACTAACTGTGAATTCACCTTGTCATAACATTTAACTCATATTTTTTCTATCTCACTCACAAAGATATCAGGACAAATGTTGCCAAAGGCTCTGAGAAAGCCCACATACATATTGTTAGTACCAAGTAAGTTACCTTATTTTATTTTTTAATACATCCCCATGACTTACTTCAGAGAAGGCAATGGCACCCCACTCCAGTACTCTTGCCTGGAAAATCCCATGGACGGAGGAGCCTGGTGGGCTGCAGTCCATGGGGTCACTAAGAGTCGGACACAACTGAGCGACTTCACTTTCACTTTTCACTTTCATGCACTGGAGAAGGAAATGGCAACCCACTCCAGTGTTCTTGCCTGGAGAATCCCAGGGACGGGGGAGCCTGGTGGGCTGCCGTCTGTGGGGTCGCACAGAGTCGGACACGACTGAAGCGACTTAGCAGCAGCAGCATGACTTCCTTAGTTTATGACTGAAAGTTGGTACCTTTTGACCTCCTTCCACCATTTCATCCACACCCCACCCTCTGCCTCTGGCAACCACCAATCCATTCTGTGTATCTATAAGCTTGGCTTCTGTTTCTTAGTTTTTTAGATTCCACATATAAGTGAGATCATATGGTATTTGTCTTTTTCTGATTTACTTCACTTAGCATAATACCCTCAAAGTTCCATCCTTGTTGTCACAAATGGCAAGATTTCATTCTTTTATGGCTGAATAATACTGTTCTATACACACACACACCTCACACACACAGAGCATGTCTTTATCCATTCATCCATAGATGGGCACTGAGGTTGTCTCCATTATCTTGGCTATTGTAAATAATGTTGCAATAAAGATGCACAGTTCTTTATGAATTGGTGTTTCCATTTTCTTCAGATAAGTACCCAGAAGTTGAATTGCTATACCATATGGTCAGTCTATTTTTAATTTTTTGAGGAACCTTTATATTGTAAGGTTGATTCATAAAGAAAGATAGAGCATCATATTTTCAAATTAGATAGGCCAAATACAGTGAGCTCTTGCTTATTCATCACTGGCCCACACCCATTCTGAGTATAATTCTTAGTATCTATCAAGGCCAAAGATAAAGGGTGTAAGGGGGAGTTCTGAAAATGGTGCCTCCCTGGGATAACGTGGTACTAGTAATTTTTCCATAAATTCTACCTCAGAGTTTCTAGAACATGCATTATATTTCAGCAACACAAGAAGCAGGAGCAAGAGAAGATGCCATGTTAGGTCCAACAGACCGACACTGCCCAGACGAATGCCCCCGTCTGGGGCACTGAAAATCAACTTGCCCTCCAGGTTAGTGGTGACACTGAGCCACGCAGCAACACAAATGCCAGATGACCGACACGGGCCCTGCTGTACTTTTCCCATTTACAAAGTAAGTAAACAGAATAAACAACAAATAACACAGGTTCTATTTTTTTTTTTTTTAAAGCAGTACAAGAAAAGGGGATAAGTGTCCTGTGGACTCCAACTGGAAAGATTACTTCCAGAATTCATTCTCTGTAGGAGACAGAACAGAGATAACTGGGGCTGGGGAGGTAGGAACGGAAAGGACCTAGACAGAAAGAGAGGAGAACTGGTCAAGATAAAAGAGCAACACATAATACACACACACACATGTGGAGACACCCCCAGACGTAGCACGGCAATCCAGATCTGCGCAGGGCAGGAGTGACGCCACAGAACTCAACTGAGGACAACTGAAAGGTACACAATTAGTCCATATTTATTTAGTCAAAAGATATTTACTGAGTTCCTGTAAGGTTCGAGGCCTTGCACTACTAAATGCAAGAGTTAGTAAGCCTCAGAGTGTTCTCGATGTAGTGGGAAACAGCCACACAGAAGGGTTTGGCCAGAACACCAGAAAAGCTCAAACTAAAATGATGGAGATAAGGTACTCGTGTGTGTGTGTGTAGTGTATCCTGCATTGGAAAAACCTGAATGAACATTTTGGCCAACCCAGTATTATAGAAATATGGAGAAGATACAGTGTTATATCCCATAAAAACACGTATTATGACAATGAAAAGAGGCAGAGGAAGCCAACAAGTGCAAAAGGAACTGAAACATGGAGTAGAAGCAACAAAGATAGAACAGCTTAAGTAGAAAAGAGATCTAAATGTGATCACTGAAAGGATTTTTCTAGCTGAGACTAATAATGAGACCCCAAACTCACTGTGCTGCAGTGTGCTGCCGACCATGGGGTTGCAAAGAGTCGGACATGACTGAGTGACTGAACATCAACAAAACTCAGTGTGGCTTTCAGAAGAAACCAACACTTTTCTCTTAAAGCTCATTCCTACAAAATGACTAACAACAAAAAGGATCAAAATTAAATTGTCTTTGGACTTTCATAAAATTACATGTCATGAAGCCACGGAGAGAATCTAGAGTCCTGAAAGGAAAGTCTATAACCACATAATTAAATCTCTGGCCAACATATTTATGTGCAAATAGGCTGTGTACACTTTGTAAAATTTTTACCAAAAGTTGAGATGGAGTCAAACCCACAAAGCTCAACAAAACCAGAAATAGTTCTTGAAAGGGAGCCTTGGTGTGGGAGGGTGAGAATCTACAATTCATTCATGTGGGAATAAAAAGAAATAAGTCAAAAAGGAAATTGCCTCAAAAATCTCAAAGAAAAAGAAGAATGGAAATAACAATGAAATTAGAAATAACTGAATCAGAAAAGGAAAAGAAAATCTCTGGTACTTTGGGTACCTGTTTTTTTCTGGTAATAGACCTTTCTGCTCTCCTTCCCACCCCACCTCACACACACCACCCCACCTACTCTAGCAAGAGGGTGAGAACATGACCCAGGCAGGGCCGAGTATCTCTTCCACTGCCCTGGCTCTAGCAGTTGGCTCACAAACGGATTGAGACACCACCAAGCTAATCAAAATATGCTTCAACTCGGCTTTTCCCCCTCGGTGTTTTAATTTAGTTTAAATAAAATATTTGGGGCATCTAGAAGAAGAAATAGAGAACAATGTAACAAGTTCCTGTGTATTTACCACCCAGCTCAAAAATTAAAACAACCCAAGCTACAACCTTGGTAGCTTCAGTTCTCCGATCCCATTCACCTCTGGCTCGTACTGTATCTATTTATCATGTACCCTAGCTATACATACTTTCACACTTTTACTAATATTACAGATAATATGTGATATTGTTGCGTGTGCTTTGAAGCATTATAGAAATGGTACTACAAGTCAGTTTCTTTCCCCCACCAACATTATGTTTATGAGATTTGTGTATTGATACAAATCTCACATTTATCTTACATGCTACAGAGCATCCCATTGGCTTCCCAGGTGGCGCTAGTGGTAAAAAAAAAAAAAAAAAACCTGTCTCCCAGTGTAGGAGATGCAAGAGATGCAGGTTTGATCCCTGGGTCAGTAAGATCCCCTTGAGAAGGGCATGGCAACCCACTCTATTATTCTTGCCTGGAGAATCCCATGGACAGAGGAGCCTGGCAGTTCATAGGGTCACAAAGAGCTGGACACAACTGAAGTGACTTAGCATGCACTTATGACTATATCACAATTTGGGTTTCCCTGGTGGCTCAGTTGGTAAAGAATCTGTCTGCAATGTGGGAGATCTGGGTTCCATCCCTTGGTTGGGAAGATCCCCCAGAGAAGGGAACAGCTACCCACTCCAGTATTCTGGCCTAGAGAATTCCCTGGACTATGGGGTCGCAAAGAGTCACACACAACTGAGCGAATTTCACTCACTCTCTGAGTTCTAATTGTTTTCAATTGTTTATTTTTTTTTCAATTGTTTATTTTTTAAAATTTTTATCTATTTACTTGGCTGCTCCAGGTCTTAGATGAGGCCTGGGGGATGTTTAGCTGCGGCATGTGGGATCTAGTTTACCAACCAGGGATTGAACCCGGGCCCCTGTCTTGGGAGCAAGGAATTTTGGCCACTGGATCACCAGGAAACTCCCTCACCTTTTAAAATAGTGACATATAGTAAAAAATGCACTTTATATTGTGACTCAGAGCAAAGGAGTATATAAATGGTTGTATAATTGTCTCATGAAACAATACCTGAACTCTGGATAGTTTCCATTCTATCTGTTCTATCCTACATCATTAAAAAAAAAAAAAGAGTCCTGATCATTATCCATTAAATTAATTCACTACCTGCTAGTTGGGCTTCCTTGGTGGCTCAGATGGTAAAGAATCTGCCTGCAATGTGGGAGACCTGGGTTCGATCCCTGGGTTGGGAAGATCCCCTGGAGAAGGGAACAGCAACCTACTCCAGTATTCTGGCCTGGAGAATTCCATGAACAGAGGAGCCTGACGGACTCCAGTCCATGCAGTGGCAGAGTCGGACATGACTGAGCGACTTTTACTTCACTTTCACTAACTGCTAATTAGCATGCAAGATGTCACTATGGATGAAACTACATGAAAGGTACACAGGGTGTCTTGGTATCGTTTCTTATCTACAGTTATCTCAAAATAAAAAGTAAAGAATCTATCACTATGGAAAATTGACAGCAATAATCCAACATAAGGATAGTTACTGTTCCTGAGGCAGAAAACTAACAAATGAAAGATATACTTAAAGATGTACAAGGTATGTCTATTTATCTAGTCAATCCTTCAGCAAGCCACCTTTTTAACTGTATACAACCACAGAATCATTTCCGGAATGTGGCTTAATTAACGTTAATTCATATTATCCAAATGAGATTTGTCATCTTGATGTTTTTCTGTATTACCTATAATGAGCATATTTCTTCTTTTCTGAAACAATAAACAGATTTTTGAGGGAAAAAATCCATCTAACTAAGCAAGGAACTGAATAGAAAAACTCATTTTGTTTTTGAACAGAAAAATCAAATATTAAATATTTAAATATCATTAAAATGTCAATTACTCCTAAAGTCCATAATTTGATACAACTCCAGTCACAAATCCAAGAAAGTTTTTAGTAAATAAATTCAGTCAAGAATATAAAAGAAAAAAAAAAAAGAATATAAAAGAACAAGGATAACAAATTTTACAATGGAAGATTTCTTACGGGGGAATGAAATTAAAAGTGTTATAAAGTGCTATAAGTAAAATAGTAAGACAAGAAAAACAGACCAATGGAACAAAACAGGCCAGATACAGAAGTGACTGTAAGTGACTTTCAAACTTCTGGATATAAAATAATTTCTCTAATTTTACAAGTGATGAAGTAAATCTCAAAAAAAAAAAAAAAAAAAAAAAAGACTGACAAATCAGTTAATATGAATATGCTACAAATTTAATTAAAACTTTTTGAATTTTTATGAATATAATAATAATAACATTACAGGCAAACAACAAATAAGTGAATTCTGTGACATGACTATGAAAGAGGGCTAAAATCATTATAAAAGGAGATCTAAAACAAATAAGAAAATCATGAAGAAATAATGTATACATATTAGAAAACCACAAAGGAGGAAATATAGTTAAACACATAGTAAATGTTTATTTTCTATAATGGGAACACACAAAGTTAAAAATGAAGGACTATTTTGCTCATGATGCAACATAGTGTCTTTGTTGGTTTGAGAATATTCTATCTATTGATGGTGAGATGCAACAGGCTCTCTTTTCTTATTGGTGGGATTTGGCAACATGGATCTAGAGCCTTTAAATATCATAACCTCTGACTCAGTAATTCTGTTTCTATCAGTTTGTCTTAAGAAAATAAACTAATAATGGTTATCTTTACAACTCTTTTTTTTTTTTCACATTTCAACATCTCTAAAATGTGCATGTCTCTTAATAATTGATGGAACCTTATACTAACTAGCAGGGTATTTTTGTTCATTTGTTTGTTTTCTTTCTTAGTGGTACATAAAGTGTATGCCTTACAACCAATGACTTCTTAGATTTGATGGAATACAGTATATGGCTATGAAAATATTTACAAAGAATGTGAAATAAAATGTACAGGCTGCTAAAAGCACCATCCCATAATACAGAGTATAATGACAACTACATAAAAGCAAGCAAAACCACAAATACACAACACTTATGCAGAAAGAAATAATTTTAAAAAGTTAACAGTGACTGCCTCTGGGTAGCTGGATTATGAATATTTAATTTTCTTCTTCCTTAAAATTCTCTCTTTTTTTCTTCAAACTTTGTTTAATAGATCATGCAAATGCATTTACAATGGAAACACCTTCTCATAAATGAAAATTTTAATGACTAAATAACCGTTTTTTAAAGTTCAAACTGTGGAATATTTGATCATCATGTCTTTTCAAAGCATTAGTCAAACAAATGATTTCTGTTACTCTGGCTATGAAATTTCATTAAAGAGTTGTACTTGGCTTAGATCCTGGACAGAAAGCCAAAAAAATTATTCAGCTCTGCTCCCAGGCAACTCAGGCCCTGTAGACTTTTAGTAGATTTTGGCAGCATTCCTTTGCCTAAGACACAGTGAAATATTTCATATTCCTAACTTACGTGTGTGCACCTCTACAGATGACCCAATGTCAGTCACTCCAATGACTCATCTAAACATGTTTATGATATAAGTGGGGAGGACTGCATTTAAAGGGGGAAGGAGAAGCTAGGAGAAAGGTCATTTGGGGCCTTAAATGCCCTCATGGTATCCTTTAAAGTATTTTAAAGGGGAATAAATGGCTAATGCCTGTCTAGTCAAAGCTATAGTTTTTCCAGTAGTCATGTATGGTTGTGAGAGTTGGACCATTAAAGAAAGTTGAGCGCTGAAGAATTAATGCTTTTGAACTGTGGTATTAGAGAAGACTCTTGAGAGTCCCTTGGACTGCAAGGAGATCAAACCAGTGAATCCTAAAGGAGATCAGTCCTGGGTGTTCATTTAAAGGACTGATGATGAAACTGAAGCTCCAATACTTTGGCCACCTGATGTGAGGAACTGACTTATTGGAAAAGACCCTGACACCAGGTAAGACTGAAGGTGGGAAGAGAAGAGGCTGGCAGAGGATGAGATGGTTGGATGGCATCACAGACTCAATGGACATGAGTTTCAGCAAGCTTCGGGAGTTGGTGATGGACAGGGAAGCCTGACGTGCTACAGTCCATGGGGTCGCAAAGAGTCGGACACGACTGAACTGAACTGAAATAGCTAATGAGAATTTCTAGGCCTTTATGTCTAATCTCCAACTGTACTGTTCAATAACAGTTCTAACTTCAAAGGTTTTCCACAAAATCTTAAGGGAGTGGGAAATTTATCTCTAAAGAAAAGTCTCAGGATTTCCATGGGTAAAACCATATCTTTTGTCCATCAACTGATGAATGAAAAATGAAGTTGTGGTACCTATATACAGTGGAATACTACTCAGATGCAAAAAGGAATGAAACTGATTCAGTTGTAGTAAGGTGGATGAACACAGAGTCTGTCATACAGGGTGAAATAAGTCATAAAAATGAAGATCACATATCAATGCATATATATGGAATCAAGAAAAACGGTACTGATGAACCTATTTGCAGGGCAGGAATAGAGACACAGATGTAGAGAGTGGACTTGTGGACACGGCAGGGGAAGGAGAGGGTGGGGTGAACTGAGAGAGTAGCACTGACGTATAGACAGACACCACCATGTGTAAACTAGACAGCTAGTGGGAGGCTGCTGCACAGCACAGGGGTTCAGCCTGGCGCTCCGTGACGACATGCAGGGGTGGGGTGGGGCTGTGTGGGAGGGACGCGCAAGAGGGAGGGGATAGATAGATATATAAAAGTATATAGCTGATTCAATTTGTTGTACAGCAGAACCCAACATAGCACTGTAAAGCAATTATCCTCCAGTTAAAAGTAATTAAAAAAAAAAAATGAGCCTTTTTTCTTTCATATAGGTTTCTTTTATAATCAGCGATAAGTTAAAAGGGGAACATTTCCAAAAGTCTTCCATAGAGCTTGCTAATTTAAACTTAAGTCACAGTTACCTTCTCTCAACTAAAAAAAAAATTAACCACATTAAAGAAAATTTCAGGAAAGTTCAGAAATTCCCATTCTTTTATCTTTTATTCCATATACAACTCACAGACAGAAATAATGCAATGAAAAAGTACATCTATGGGGGAAAATAATTGGGCCAATAAGTTTCATTTTTAAAAATCAATGGGATGGGTACTTTCCTGGCAGTCGAGTGGTTTAGAATATGCCTTCAAAGGCAGGGGACATGGGTTTGGTCCTTGGTCAGGAAACTAAGATGTCACATGTCTTGGGGCAACTAAACCTGACCAAATTGAAAGATCTCGCTTGCCACAGAGAAGATCCCACGCATAGCAAGTAAGACCCGGATGTAGCCAAAAATAAATAAATAAATATTTTTTAAAAAAATCAGTGGGATGGAGATTACAGGAGTATATATATATTTCTCAACATTCAGTGAAACATTCTCTTAAAATGGGTACATTTGAATAAATATAAATTTTAAACTAAAAAAGTTCACACAAAAGTTCTACTGTTATTTGTTATACCCCAAATAGGCCTCTCCCTGCTGCAAAATCATAACTTGGAATTGCCTTCCCAGATATAATAAATTACAAAGCACACCATTATTGTTATTATGCCATTATCTGCTGAGCTGAAGTAAGAGTGATATATAATACTTATGTAATAAGTAATATGTCTGAAGTTGACACCTTACTTCAGAATGTCCCATGTATTCAAGACACCAAGCTTGTAAATTACCCCCCTCATCACCATCCCTACTTATTCAGGGTTGTCACTAAGTGACACCATGGTCTTTTCTTCCTCTTTTAACAGTTAGGCCTATTCTGTACTACTATTGCTTTGTCTGCTTCTTAAAATTCAATTCTTGACGGGCCATCTCTTTCTCATAATGAAAACTGTGTGCCCCTAAACCCCTTTCCTTTTTGGGGTACGTTGGAAAAACTGCTCAGTTCCATTTTTGTGAACCAAAGAAAGAGTTCAGTCCCCATGTGGTAAATATTTATTAGCTACCTACTTATGTGCCAGATACTGGGCTAGATCTTAGAAATGGCTGGTAAGTATAAAAGCAATGACTAGAAATATTTCTGTAACAAGGAAAAGAAAAATCACGGATTTTAATGAAAGATTAGGTCTCATAAACAGTGCAGTTAATAGAAGCTCTTAAAAGTACACAGAAATGCTATTTATAAACATATTGCTTTTCTTCAAGTATTAATATTTAGGAAAAACAAAAATGTCTTATTCAACCCTGAATTGTTTTTAGATTTAGTTTCATCATTTTTTGCTGTTTTTGTTCAGTTGCTAAGTCATGTCCAAATATTTGCAATAACTGATTTTCTAATATTTTTCAGGGTGGCAATGGTTTTTCTATAGTGTGAATAAAATATAATCTTAGACTATAATAAAATCAAGCAATCATTTGTTAAATCATTTCCCAGGGAAGATGGTTCCTAAATTCCCAACAACCCACTCACAAATAAATTTCTAAGGTACAAAACACTTGGAATCTGAGGATGACTTATTCTCTATTTCTATATATTTACAATCCTATAGGCTTAAGAAATGGTGCCACTACTAAGATAATATCAATGAAATACTAGTTTAAAATAAAAGCTTATTCTGAAGATTGTGAAGCTATGTGCAATTCTATCAGTCTAAGCACTGAGTGTGGGGAATTCTGTAAAGAAGTAAAACTTGGTTTGTGATATAAATATAATTGCTTTGGATTTACTTTTGACTTCAAGAACAAGATACTAGTTCGGAAAAGGTTTCCACAGACCAGCTAAGTTTTTTCTTACACACAGGTCAACAGGTTTAAACACACACACACACACACACACACACACACACACACACACACACAAACCCATGAAACAAAACCTGTTCTACAGGCTTCTGAACACATACAGGAACTATTAGAGAAAGTACAGCCAGTTTACATTATACCTCGAGTACAAACCCTTTTAATTGTTCACTGACATTCTGCTTAAGTTTTCACTTCTGCTAAGTTGTTCTGCCTTAAAGGACTCACTTGAATCAGTAACTAAGGACATCTTTTTTGAGGCTGGCAGAGTAGATTAGAAACTTTGCTTAGAAAGATGCATCTTTAATCGATGACTCACTTTAGCAGCTAACAATATATACTTCCTTCTTCCCACAGAAGAACGATTACATGCCTTCCATGGATGCCTTTAAAAAGACGTGTAAAATTAGTATACAATCTCCTCTGTTAAGATTGTAAAATGAAGTTTATTGGAATGTGAATACATATTTCAAGAGTTTCCTCTTTTTTTCTCTGCTCTACTGCTTACATACATAAATGCAACTGATTAAAACAGTTCTTTACCAGAACAACAATATTTTATGAGAGTTTGGTACCATCTATGAGAACAAAATAACTGTTCTTATTCCTTATTCCTTAATTTGAAAGGTACATTCATTTTGTATCAAATGGTAAGTGTGAGATGTAAATTATCTAATTTTTGTTTTCACTATAGAACTTTGAGTCTAACTGAAGCATTCAACATTCAAATTTCATATCCCTTTAATTAATGGCATCATTAACATTCCTAATTGAATTATGAGGGAATGCTGCAATTTATAATAATTGACACTATCAAACATCACAATGATCATATTAAATTTACTGACAATAAACAGATAGAGGTAACTTTGGAATTTTCATTCAGTTGAAAGAGAAACATGAAAAATGGTATCCTGCCACTGTTTTATTTTTGGAAACACTCTGTAAATAAAAACCCATTTCCAAAATAAGATATTCCATGGACACAGAATAGTTGGTAATGATTCAAGTGCCTTAGGCAACAGAGAAGTATTGTTTTGTAGTTGTTGTTGTTTTTTTAAACCTCTCCTAGTAACAGCAGTTCATCATACACAAAGAAACGAGGTAACAGCTTGGTTTATAAAACAAATTTATAAGCAGTAACTGTAAAACCTCAACTAAACGAAAGTTTATCATATTAATTCCATTTCTGTGAACCAGGATAAGCAACCTGGTTGATAACTCACCCAATGTTATAGAAAAGTCCAGGCTTGTCTAAGCAGCGAAAAGTAGACCCATGGTGAGGTGCTGAAGACAGCTCTCTCTGGGGCTCAAAGCACTTTAGATGAAGCAGCCTTTATCTTCCATTTAACAGAGGGTGCCTCCTATTACCAAAGCATGGCAGAGAAAAGACTTTCCACGATCTGTCTTGACTTTCTGTCTCTCTCTTTGAAGAGTAACAGTTACCACCGGAAAACGTTAGCAGAAAATGCTCACTGAACACTCACACCGGGCAGCTGTAAATTTCCACTCTCTTTACTTGCTCTCAGATTCCCAGCCTTGCTTGTCTCTTAATCTGTCTCAGGCAGTTCTGTTTCTGGTCAAACCAGCTTGCTTGTGCTTTCTCCTCTAATGCACGCTTTTAGACACATACCACACAGTCACAGCTCCATCTTTTTCTCCCTCCCTCCCAATCATGCAATGTCACAAGAATGTGCGTAAAGCAATTAAGTTCAGGCAAATTTAATTCTTGGCCAAGAAAAAAAAAAAAAGTCTAGGGATAAACAAAATTTTTTTCTCATCACATATTTTCCCCTCTGAGTCCTATACTTGCATGGGGTTTTGTCAACAAGATTAAATTGCCCTGACCATCTTGTTTCAAAATGTAAATAACAAAGGCATGTTGATAGTAATAACAGATTTATCTGCCAATATGCTAGTTCCTCTGGGCAGATGCTATTTTCAGTCATAATAAGAAAGTGTAGGAAGTAAATACACCAATATTAGCAATTTAATCTTGAGATTTAAAAAGCAAGGGAGATAGGGGGTCAGTGATGCAATGAATAATGCATCTAACTATAGTTCAGAAGATTCTTTAAAAAGCAAGGGAGGTGTTAGAATGAGTATTCATAATTTCAATGTAATTTTGTGAAAAATTTTTTTAAAATATGGCATATTTTGAAATTTAGCATCAATATTAGTTATACAAAGGAAATTACATAGAACATAGAGAAACAACACCAAACACAAAATGGTTTATACCGTTAATGTGCAAACCAAATGCTCCCCATCCCTCCCCGCTTCATCACAAACAAGCACTATCGGTCAGGATATGTAACACCCCTTCAGTGAGAATTTTAAAAGCTAAAGGTTACAAAAAACATTTTTTCATTATTACACATGTATAATTATAGAGCAAACTATCTTTTTTTTGGCTATGCTGTGTGGCATGTGGGATCCTAGTTCCTTGACTATGGATCACACCCTGGAGTGGAAGCATGGAGTCTTAAATACTGGACCACCAGGAAAGTCCTGATCATCAATTTTGAGAGAAGGAGGCTCCTAATATTCACTTTCAATGGTTGCAAATGAGAGACTGGGTTTTTTTGGTAGGGGAATTCCTTCTCTTCTTTTGACTATGGCTATTAGGTTCACAAATTTTCATATATTCAATATGCTTCAGTCAATTACAGGCACTATTCTTTTGGCTGCTATCCATGTAGCCTGTGTTTTTGCCCCCACCAAAAGCATGGTCTGAAGCAAAAAGCTCATGCAAATTGTTTTAATAAGAAATCCAATCACAGTGAGCAGGAGTGAGGGAATAGGGAAATAAAGCAAAGGACAGCCAATGTGACAACGCCTCACCAAGCTGGCCACCTGTTAAATCTATCAGACTGAGCCTCTTAGAAGCCATATAAAGTGCATTTCAGGATCACCCCTAGGGCTTGGGGGTGGGAGGGTGGAAAAGGAAGAGGAAGAATTTACCTATGGCTCTCATCTTTTCTTGATCAAAGGCTTTCCCCAAAGGGCATTAAATCCCCTACCCTTGAGTTTAACTGCTCTGTTCTTCTGGGTTGCACAAGTGTGGGTCTGGACCTTGAGGAGACCTCATAGCAGTGGCCACAGGGAAGCCTTGGGGCAGGTAGCAGAGGGCTTGCAGAAGGACGAGAGATGAAGCTGTGAGATTGTACCTGCATGAGGGTTTGCACGGAGCTGAAATGAGACAAGCAAGTCCCAGAGGATCTGCAATGGTATATGTTGTTGTTTAGTTGCTCAGTTGTGTCAGACTCTTTTGTGACCCCATGGACTGTAGCCTGCCAGGCTCTTCTGTCTGGGGGATTTCCCAGGCAAGAATACTGGAGTGGGTTGACATTTCCTTCTCGGGGGGATCTTCCCAATCCAGGGACCATGTTTCCTGCCTTGGCAGGCAGATTTTTTTTTACCACTGAGCCACCTGGGAAGCCCTGTAACAACATATAAGACAAATCTAAAACAATTGTTCAGGGACTTCTTCAGAAGTCCAGTGATTAAGACTCCTCACTTCTACTGCAGGGGGCACAGTTTCGATTCCTGGTCAGGGAACTAAAAACCTGTATGTCACTCCGTGTGGCCAAAAATTTAAACACACACACACACACACAAAACAATTGCTCATATTTCTCATATGAGTTCATTATCTATTACTCAAAATCCTGTGACTCAAATTCTACCCAGGTAGAACTCTGTGAAATCACATATTACTCCACTTCAGTGATAATGATCATTTCATTTATCTGCAACTTTGCTTATTTACAATATCATGAGGAGGGTGGCTTAAAATCTGGCAATTGGAAGTGATATCTGGAAGGTCTTAAATAAGATTTTCTCTTTTTTTCTACTTTATTTATATCATTGGGTCAGCCAACAAGTTTTACTGCAAGAAGGCATAAATTTTACAGCCTCCTTTCACCTTATCTTGTATGCATTTTTTTAAAAGACTTCTTATTACTTAATTAAATTCCTATTTATTAGTTCTGTACATCACTCCATTTCCCATGGTCCACATCTTTCTGTATTTAACTCTCTATGGAAAGGGGTCAGCCTCTATTTTCCTCACAATCTTCCCTCCTGATCAATAACACTGTAGTTACCTAAACAGATAAGAAAGTTTATTTTGTGTTTGCTTTAATTATACTTCTAAGGTTGGTGATGGTAAAATAAAAGAAGAACTCTAGTACTTCAACACAGAGTGTAAACTAACGTAACTTTTCCCTGTAGGGATATTAACAATAAGTTGTAAAAGGCTTAAAATATTCATATTCCTTTCATTTACTAATTCAATGTCTACAAATTCATTCTAAGAATAACAAATATGCAAGGAAGCATATGCAGAGATATTTATTACACCGTGTGTGCTCAGTTGCTTCAGTCGTGTCCAACTCTTTGTGACCCCATGGACACACAGCCTGCCAGACTCCTCTGTAAACTGGATTTCTCAGGCAAGAATACTGGCCTGGGGTGCCATGCCCTCCTCCAGGGGATCTTCCTGACCCCGGGCTCAAACCCGCACCTCCTGCATTGCAGGTGGATTCTTTACCACTGAGCCACCACTACTACGTATAGCAAACACCCTCCCCAGAAAGTCCAAAACTACGTGATTGACTATATTTAATCATTGGATTCCATGTAGCATGGGCATTGATCAATCGAAGCAAGTGTACAAACAATTAGCATAGTCCCAGGCCATTCAGCATACCTGCTGAATACTGAGTGGAGTTCATTCATCCATACAGAATATCATCGTCAAACTGCTTAAGAATATTTAAAGAAATGGGGATATATTTATTGTATAATATCAAGTTAAAAAATCCAAGATCCTAAGCTTAATAAAGAATATGAGCTCCCAATTTTTGTTCTAATTTTTCCACAAACATTTCTTTTTATATGGATATGGAAATAATACCAAATGTTAACGTTAGTTGGAACACTGGTAATTTTTTAAAAAATATTAAAAATTTTCTTTTAATATTTCTTTTTATTTACTTATTTGCATATTAACTTGGCTGTGCCGGGTCTTAGTTGCCACATGTGTGATCTTTAGCTGTGGCATGTGGGAATTTTGATTTTTCAGTTGCAGCAGGTGGAATCTAGTTCCCTGACCAGGGATGGAACTTGGGCCCCCTGCGTTTGGAGTATGGAGTCTTAATCACTGGACTACCAGGGAAGTCCTAGAACACTGGTGATTACATTCATATATTCCAGTGTTTTCCAAATATTCTATAATTAACATGTACAATCAGTTTCACTACAAAACAAGGTAAGTGTTCCTAAAAATCAACACGTTACACAGCTCTGTATCATGCAGTAAGAACCACAGAAACTGTGGGGGAAATTGGGTTGGAGCTCAATACTCAATAATGTAATCAGAAACATACTTATTTCTCTTAAAGTAGAAACCTAATAAAAATAACACATTTTTTTACAGCAAGTGGTTTAAGAAATACATAAAATAAATATGGCATAAACAAATACATAAAATAAAGACCACAATAAATATGGCATTTTTCCTTGAAAAAGACCTGATATTTGCTTGTGGAGGTGGATGTTAGACTTACAGCTTGTGAATTATGTCAAAAGTGGAAATAGGATGTATCTTGTTGATAGCCATACCACCCTGAATGCACCTGATCTCATCTCATCTTGGAAGCTAAGCAGGGTTGGGCCTGGTTAGTACTTGATGGGAGGATTGTCTGTTATCAGCTGAAAAGTTATAACACCAAAGGTGGATGAATGTGACTCACATAATATGAGGTATACAGAGATGGCTGGTATGTGTTTGAGATGTGTGCATGTCTGTGTTTTGTGTATTTCTCCATGGCTTGGTTCAGCTGGGTGGCTTTTTGCATTCATGAAACTGTACAAAAGCAAATGAGAAATCTGCATTATGTTCAAATGTTTCCTAATACATCAATCATATTGGAACAAATCTGTGTTTTCAAAACGTGTTAAAGCAGAAATGACTGTTACTTTCACCACCATAAAATATATATATATATATATATATTTGAATATGCTAACAAGTATTGTGAACTTATTGCTATTATTTTGCTAATTTGGAGAACTAAAGATTTTTTTAAGTGGTATTTACTTCTCTCTGTTTCCCCCCCTCGCTTCTCATTTATGCTTTTGTTTCTCTATTTTTCTCTCTTCTTAAAGATTACAGTGTAGATACAAAATATTAATACCACAGCTACACATTCACGTAGCCTAGGAATAACATTCTTCAATGGTTTTAAGCCAAAAAGAAAGCCCCAAAGCAAAGAATCTATTTACTACCTTAGGAGTTTGTCATGCTATCCACGTACCACAGATACCTCAAGTTCTTTTCATAATTCCCTGGAACTTGCTTAAAGATATTCAAATTGTTTTCATAAAAGCAGAATATAGAGGAAATGCTAGATGATAAATGCTTTACAGGTGTTCAAGCTGCAGTGAAATGGGGGTTAATTGATAGAATGAAAACACATTTCCAATTATCCATTAATTGCTAATCCTTGGCTAAATTTGGAAAGCTTTAAAAGATTTTCAGCAAGATAACAAAGCTTCATTAGTCTGTTTTTGTTCTCATGCTAATTCTGCTTCCATCTCTTCCTGCTTTTTTTAGGAAGGAGGAAGCTTGGATTACAGAATTTAGGTGACAATCCTGCCCACTGGCTGTATTTCCTAAATGCTGGAGCAATCTTTCAAAGTTGAGAACATCAGACCTTTTCTCAATTTGGAGCACTACTCTGGCCCCCTGCTGGTACAGCGCTGCAGTGGCAGCTAAAATACTTAGGTCTCAGCAGTGAGCTCTACCATGCCAGTCTAAGGAAGGACCACCTTGTTTCCCTAATGCCAGGATAAAATATATCTCTACATACATCTATTCACTAATAAATGAATATAGCTATATAGCCTCTGAAGGGCTTTATGTGATAAACTATTGTGAACATTCTTCTTATATCAAGTGGCTAGTTTCATAGGCCACAGAATCTTTGGAATTAGGCTGACCCGGACTTGAATGAAAACAGATTGTATATAAGCAATATTATCTTTAAGTTGGATACAACTGTATACACTCCAGCACTAGTTATGAGGATCAAGTGAAATATAATATACATACATGCCTGGCATCTAGTTAACTGTTAACTGTTAGACACCGATCCACTCACAAAATTAAGAAAAAAAACAAAACTCTTATATTCTAAAAGTACATCATCCAACTTGAAGTTTCTCTGTGACTACTCTCAGATGAGGCAGGTCCTTTGGAGGGGGTCACAGGTAGTTTGTAGTCAACCTCATTCATGAAATACTTAGTAGATGCAAAGTGCTACAGTAAGAGCCCCTGAGATACACATAACCCACACACCAAGTCATTAACTCTGTGTTTAAGGACTTTTAAATTTGTCTTGAGACTTCCCTGGTGGTCCAGTGGTTAAGACTCTGTGCTTCCACTGCAGGAAGGGTGGGTCTGACCCTGGGTTGAGGTTCTAAGATCCTGTATGACACTTTTGTTATTCAGTCACTCGGATCGGTCCAACTCTTCGTGACCTGATGAACTGCAGCACCCTAAGGCTTCCCTGTGTTTCACTATCTCCTGCAGTTTTCTCAAACTCATGTCCATTGAGTTTGCCATAGCACAGTCCAAAAAAGAAAAAAAAAAAAAAAAAGGCTTATACACCAACCAGGCCAAAATAATTCAATTAAAAGAATTCTGAAGTAGCTCGCCAGTCCAGGTTTGATGCATGAGACAGGGTGCTCAGGGCTGGTGCACTGGGATGACCCTAAGGGATGGGATGGGGAGGGAGGTGGGAGGGGGGTTCCAGATGGGGAACACATGTACACCCATGGCTGATTACTGTCAATGTATGGCAAAAACAACTATAATATTGTACAGTAATTAGCCTCCAATTAAAATTAAAAAAAAAAAAAAAAAGAATTCTGGATGCAGTTTTTTGTTTTTTGCCACACCACATGGCCTGTGGGATCTTAGTTCCCCCATCAGGAACTGAACCTGCCCTTGGCATTAAAAGCATGGATTCCTAATCACTGGACCACCAAGAAATTCCCTGGATGCAGCATTTTAAAAAAGCACAAGACAGGAGTACAGACACTCTGGAGTCCAGTATAATTTACTCTAACCAAAAGATAGAGCTGAGGTGGGGGAAAGGGAAACAGGATATTAGCCAATTGATCTAAGTAAAATAGTACAAGAAATCTCAAAGGTTCTAGAACTATCACAGGGGTTCCAGAATATTTATGAATTTGAGAGTAATTGCAAATTATCAAGGAGACTGTCTATAACAATGCTTTATTTTACACTTGATTAATCCACATCTTTCATTTCAACAAACAAATCTGGGGTACTTTCTATGTGACACAAAGCAGAGGTTTTTTTCTATTTATTTATGTATTTGGCTGCACCAGGTCTTAGTTGCCACACGTGGGATCTTTCCTCTTTGTTTCCACATGTGGGATGTAGTTCCTGAACCAGGGATTGACCCTGGGCCCCCAGCACCAGGAGCGGGGAGCCTTAGCCACTGGACCACCAGGGGAGTCCCCAAAGTAGTCCCCATAATGAACTTCAATCAATACTGTCGGTACTTTCAGGGTTGCTACTAGCTTACTTTGGTAAGAGTCAGAAAAAGGGACAGCTGCATCAAGCAGGTGCACAGACTAACCAGACTATAGCATCATCATGCAAAGAACAAGTATTCTTTTCTTCAGGCAGATGCACCCCTGCACCAGCCTGGCACGTAGTCTGATTGGAGGGAAGGGGGAATGAGAGCTGGATTCCAGGCCCTACTCACTTCCCTAGCCAGGAGTTTTGAGCAGTGGACAAACCATACAACTAATATGCAATGGCCCTGAACACAATCGCAAGGCCCTGTTACAACTTTCTTATCATGTCCATATATAGGATTCATTCATCCAACCATCTGAGGAAAATATGCTCTTTGGGGATACAGAGTGAAATAAGGAATTCACATTCTCTTAGGGGGTATAATACATGTACCAAAAATCACTACAGTGTAAGGCAAAAAGTTATGAATCACAAATGAAAAGACTAATGAAATGCCAAAACATTCAGGAGAGCCAAACCATACTTATATCTTGAGGAATCACAGAAGGTTTCAGAGAAAAGGTGCACTGACCCCAGTTCTGAACGATGGGTACCATTTGGTCACATGGAGATAGGAACAGAGGATTTAGGAAGTACAAGATGTAAATAACAAACAATAATTTAGTTTATCAGAAGCAAATGCTATGTGAATGACAGTAAAAAGAAAAACAGATTGGGACCAGATTATGAAGAGTTTGTAATACGAGGCTAATGAGTTTAACTGTTAATTTGTGGGCAAAGGAGAGCCATGAGGTAATCAAACTCTTTCATGAATATGAATTTAGAAGAGTAAAAAAGAATCAAAAAGGTAGAGAAATAGGTGGAGATGAAATGAAAGGCAATTGCACTAGTCTAGGATGACAACATGGAGAAGGCAATGGCACCCCACTCCAGTACTCTTGCCTGGAAAATCCCATGGGTGGAGGAGCCTGGTAGGCTGCAGTCCATGGGGTCGCTAAGAGTCAGACACGACTGAGCAACTTCACTTTCATTTTTCACTTTCATGCATTGGAGAAGGAAATGGCAACACACTCCAGTGTTCTTGCCTGGAGAATCCCAGGGACGGGGGAGCCTGGTGGGCTGCCGTCTATGGGGTCGCACAGAGTCGGACATGACTGAAGCGACTTAGCAGCAGCAGCAGCAGCAGGATGACAATGTGGAGAAGGCAATGGCACCCCACTCCAGTACTCTTGCCTGGAGAATCCCATGGGCGGAGGAGCCTGGTAGGCTGTAGCCCATGGGGTCGAACAGAGTCGGCCACAACTGAAGCGACTTAGCAGCAGCAGGAGCAGCAGCAGCAGCAGGATGACAATGAAACTAACTACACAGTGGGAAGGAAAGGACTGTGTGAGTGTCAGAGACAATAGATTTGGCACCTGAATAAATGTAGGTGGTAATGGAGAGAACAAACAAGATGATGAGTTTTCATGCCTATGTGAGAGCAGATGGGTAATATCTTCAAAGTAAATAAGGGCCAAAGAAGAAAAAACAAATCTTTACACAATAACAACTTGCTTTTATGTAACAAGTTTGAGATGCCAGCAAGACTTCTGGATATAGATGTTTACAGAGGCAGTTGAACACACAGAACTAGGAGAGAAAATAGAGCCAGAGATATACATCGGGGGTCGCCCATGCTGCTTATGCAATGTGTGCTCATCAACTGCTCACTCTTGTCCAATTCTTTGCAACACCATAGACTGCTAGCAGCTAGGGTCCTCGGTTCATGGAATTTTCCAGCAAAGAATACTGGAATGGGTTGCCATTTTCTACTCCAAGGGATCTTTCTGACTCAGGGATCGAACCCTCATTTCCTATGTCTCCTTCATTGGCAGGCAGATTCTTTACCACTGTGCCACCTGGGAAGTCAATGCAATATGAAAGACCAACAAGAAAGACAAGAACAAACCTTTAAAGAACACCTACAGGTGGTGGTAGAGAAAAACAGTGACTAAAGAAATCATAGTCAGGGAAGGAAAGGAGAACCAGAAGAGTATACTATCACTATGACCAAAAATCAGAGCATCAAGAATATGAAGTGTGCAATAACAGTATTGAACACTGTAGAGCAGTGAGGAGCACCCTGCATACACCTGTAATCTAATTGTCAAGGCTCGCTTTCAATTCTTACAAACCAAAAGTATTAGGGGAAATAGTGATATCCAAAGAAGTAGGACAAGGAAGGGGGCTTTTAAGTATTCATATTCCCCTAAAATCCTGAAATATAGGCTGATCAGTTCAGTTCAGTTCAGTCGCTCTGTCATGTCTGACTCTTTGCAATCCTATGGACTGCAGCATGCCAGGCCTCCCTGTCCATCACCAACTCCCAGAGCTTGCTCAAACTCATGTCCATTGAGTCAGTGATGCCATCCAGCCATCTCATCCTCTGTCGTCCCCTTCTCCTCCTGCCTTCAATCTTTCTGAGCATCAGGGTCTTTTCAAAGGAGTCAGTACTTCCTATCAGATAGACAAAGTATTGGAGTTTCAGCTTTAGCATCAGTCCTTCCAATGAATATTCAGGACTGATTTCCTTTATGATTGACTGGTTGGATCTCCTTGCAGTCCTAGGGGCTCTCAAGAGTCTTCTCCAACACCACAGTTCAAAAGCATCAATTCTTTGGCGCTCAGCCTTCTTCACAGTCCAACTCTCACATCCATACATGACTACTGGAAAAACCATAGCCTTGACTAGACGGACCTTTGTTGGCAAAGTAATGTCTCTGCTTTTGAATATGCTATCTAGGTTGATCATAACTTTCCTTCCAAGGAGTAAGCATCTTTTAATTTCATGGCTGCAGTCACCATATGCAGTGATTTTGGAGCCCCCCAAAAATAAAGTCTGATACTGTTTCCACTGTTTCCCCATCTATTTCCCATGAAGTGATGGGACCGGATGCCATGATTTTCGTTTTCTGAATGTTGAGTTTTAAGCCAACTTTTTCACTCTCCTCTTTCACTTTCATCAAGAGGCTTTTTAGCTCTTCTTTGCTTTCTGCCATAAGGGTGGTGTCATCTGTGTATCTGAGATTATTGATATTTCTCCCAGAAATCTTGATTCCAGCCTGTGCTTCATCCAGCCCAGTATTTTGCATGATGTACTCTGTATATAAGTTAAACAACTAGGGTGACAATATAAAGCCCTGACGTACTCCTTTCCCTATTTGGAACCAGTCTGTTGTTCCATGTCCAGTTCTAACTGTTACTTCCTGACCTGCATACAGATTTCTCAAGAAGCAGGTCAGGTGGTCTGGTATTCCATCTGTTTAAGAATCTTCCACAGTTTATTGTGATCCACACAGTCAAAGGCTTTGGCATAGTCAATAAAGCAGAAGTAGATGTTTTTCTGGAACTCCCTTGCTTTTCTATAATCCAGCGGATGTTGGCAATTTGATCTCTGGTTCTTCTGCTTTTTCTAAATCCAGCTTGAACATCTGGAAGTTCATGGTTCACATACTTTTGAAGCCTGGTTTGGAGAATTTTGAGCATTCCTTTACTAGCGTTGAGATGAGTGCAACTGTGTGGTAGTTTGAGCATTCTTTGGCATTTTCTTTCTTAGGGATTGGTATGAAAACTGACCTTTTCCAGTCCTGTGGCCACTGCTGAGCTTTCCAAATTTGCTGGCATATTAAGTGCAACACTTTAACAGCATCATCTTTTAGGATTTGAAATAACTCAACTGGAATGCCATCATGTCCACTAGCTTTGTTTGTAGTGATGCTTCCTAAGGCCCACTTGACTTCACATTCCAGGATGTCTGGTCTAGGTATCGGATCACAACATCATGGTTATCTGGGTCATGAAGATCTTTTTTGTATAGTTCTTCTGTGTATTCTTGCCACCTCTCCTTAATATCTTCTGCTAGGTCCTTATCATTTCTGTCCTTTATTGTGCCAATCTTTGCATGAAATGTTCCCTTCAGTTCAGTTCAGTTCAGTCGCTCAGTCATGTCTGACTCTTTGCGACCCCATGAATCGCAGCACACCAGGCCTCCCTGTCTATCACCAACTCCCGGAGTTCACTCAGACTCATGTCCATTGAGTCAGTGACGCCATCCAGCCATCTCATCCTCTGTCATCCCCTTCTCCTCCTGCCCTCAATCCCTCCCAGCATCAGAGTCTTTTCCAATGAGTCAACTCTCCGCATGAGGTGGCCAAAGTACTGGAATTTCAGCTTTAGCATCATTCCTTCCAAAGAAATCCCAGGGCTGATCTCCTTCAGAATAGACTGGTTGGATCTCCTTGTAGTCCTAGGGGGGTCTCAAGAGTCTTCTCCAACACCACAGTTCAAAAGCATCAATTCTTCGGCATTCAGCTTTCCTTACAGTCCAACTCTCACATCCATACATGACTACTGGAAAAACCATAGCCTTGACTAGACGGACCTTTGTTGGCAAAGTAATGTCTCTGCTTTTGAATTTGCTATCTAGGTTGGTCATAACTATAACTTTCCTTCCAAGGAGTAAGCATCTTTTAATTTCATGGCTGCAGTCACCATCTGCAGTGATTTTGGAGCCCAAAAAAATAAAGTCTGACACTGTTTCCACTGTTTCCCCATTTATTTGCCATGAAGTGATGGGACCAGATGCCATG
Source organism: Bos taurus (assembly GCF_002263795.3). NCBI lineage: Eukaryota > Metazoa > Chordata > Mammalia > Artiodactyla > Bovidae > Bos > Bos taurus. The sequence goes on from NC_037339.1 coordinate 18,995,634, forward strand.
ATCTTCCTTTTCTGAAGGTTTAGCTTTAAGCCAACTTTTTCACTCTCCACTTTCACTTTCATCAAGAGGCTTTTTAGTTCCTCTTCACTTTCTGCCATAAGGGTGGTGTCATCTGTGTATCTGAAGTTATTGGTATTTCTCCTGGCAATCTTGGTATCTCTAATTTTCTTGAAGAGATCTCTAGAGTTCCCCAGTCTATTGTTTTCCTCTATTTCTTTGCCATGATCACTGAGGAAGGCTTTCTTATCTCTCCTTGCTGTTCTTTGGAACTCTGCATTCAAATCGGTATATCTTTCCTTTTCTATTTTGCCTTTAGCTTCTCTTCTTTTCTCAGCTATTTGTAAGGCCTCCTCGGACAACCATTTTGCCTTTTTGTGTTTTTCTTGATAGAGAGGTCAAAGCCAGGTTGTGATCACCAGATCATATGGCACCATGCGTGCTAAGTCGCTTCAGTCGTATCAGACTCTGCGAGTCCATGGACTGTAGCCTGCCAGGCTCCTCAGTCCATGGGATTCTCCAAGCAAGAATACTGGAGTGGGTTGCCATGTCTTCCTCCAGGGGATCCTCACCACCTAGGGCTTGAACCTTCATCTCCTTGGTCTCCTGCACTTGCAGGCAGGTTCTTTACCACTAGTCACCTGGGAAGCCTCATATGGGCACTATAGCAAAGCATAAAGCAGGAAGAGGACTCCTAGCCAGTCCTTCTGGGAAACTGGTAATAGTGCTTCAGATCTAGGTAGCATGGCTCAGCTGCCTCACCCAGAACACTGAACGAAAAGTCAGAGTCTTCGCAGTTCCTGACACACAACAACAAGTCCAGGGCAAAAGTAGGACTGCAAGAGGTTAAGGATGAGCTGATGAAGGCACTAGCATATAACACTGTTTCCAAGCATTTGATAAGGAACAGAAGGAGAGCTTGAAGGGATTTTTGTTGCTTTTTTGTTGTTAACTTTGAACTCTCAGTAGACTGAGTGGGTGGAACAGATAGGAGGAAGATGCAAGATAAGAAGAGGACAATTAATGAGGCAAGAGTCTTAAGCCCACAACAGAAGATGGAATCAAGACTGTAAATGGAAAGTTTAACCCCCACAAAGAATTATATATATCTTTCTAAAATGAAAAAGGAAGAGAAAGTGAGTAAAGAAACTGTCCAGGTAAAGAGGAATGAAGTTACAAAGCACATGACTGCTTCCATTTTCTCAGAAGGACTCAAAATCATCTCAGGAGAGTAAGAGTGAAGCCACAGAATGTGCACTGGAGCAGAGTGAAAAGTGAGGTTACAAAAACACATAAATGTAGTAAGAAGAAAAGCTTAAAGGCTGTAATTCACATACATCCAATTATACGTGCAATGGTTACCACTTCACTTAAAACTGCACCACAAAAACCATCTAGGCAAGAAACATGCTGTGGTGTTCTCCCAGCTTCCAGTTTAAGGACTAACAGAGAATGACGTAAGAAAGAAGTCATGGAACCCTCAGGTATAATGTACAATAGCATCATAACCGACAAAGATGGGCTGAGTGCTATAAAACTAGGGTCAGATGGTGATGAGTCTCGTATTTCTCTGCCCTTCTGTGCTGGAGCCATTTTCTACTTTTTCCACAGTTGATACTTCAATGAAAAGTTCTTGAGTCAGTTACGAACACAATATAGCTTTTAAACAACTCTCAGCCCATGTTTGCTCTTTTTATAAAGTATGTCATCTTCTAATTTTCCAAGTTTTTACAAACTTTCACTTTGCTACAAATTATTGAAATCAGAGCTACATGAAAAATTCTATGTTGGAAAATCATATTATTTCTATTATAAATCTTTAAAAGTACAATTTGTAAGCTGGTGCTCTAGAGCCAAGGAGAAAACAGGATTCAAGGAGAAAACAGGATTTAAAAAGAACACAGAAAGGACAAAGAAAGATAAGGCTGAATGAAGAGAAAGAAAACCTTCCGTTATAAATTACTCAGTTTAAAATGTCAAGGGAAACTTGTCTCAAAGTGTCCCTTTCTATGTTTTGAAGCTTGTTGATAATGGAAAGTCCTTTTAAACAAGATATTTAATTTTCAGATTCCAACAAATCCATTGACAGCAAACAAATACATAGAACTTATAAGAAAACATTCATGCTGAATGGAAAAATCTCTATGGAATTGGTTCAGTAACTATAGTTGGATTCCATTTTCTTTATAAAACACATTTTACCATAAATCTAAAGACCTCTAAAACATGATCTAGAACAGGAGAAATAATTACAATCTATTAATAACTACTGACCACATGGAAAAAAAATCTGTACTAAATATAAACACACAACGGTCTCTTGCTTTACAAAGAAAATGTGAACTAATTCTTGTGCCAACTACTAAAAGATGGACAATTTCTCCATTTCAACACAGAATCAAAAATGTAGATGAAAGTTTTCACCTTAGTAAAAGAAGCATAACTGTTATAAGAAACAGAATCTTCCTAAGAAATAGAAGAAAGATTTTTTAAAACATAGACTACCGCCATGCGGTGAGACAAAGTCTCATACGCTGCTGTGCAAAATAAAATCCCTAAGAATATTTCTAGGAAGCAATTTTTCAGAATGTTTATGCTCTTTAACACACCATTTCTACTAACAGAAAGCTAGTCTGAGAAAGTAATCAGAAATATGACCAGATATTCAGTGATGTAATACAATGTTATTTATGATAGGAAAGCCTGGAATAGCTACAAAAAAGAAATGGTTGAATAAATTCTGCTATGATACCATTTTATTACAGAATTTAATAGAATGTCAAAATATTTGACATTTGACATGACAAATTGATATGACATTTGACATGACATTTGATATTTGACAAATGACATTCGACATTTTCAAATGTGAAAACATTTGAAAGGCTCATATATTCATATAAGAAAAATATGCTAAATAAAAATTAAATGATAAAATACATGAGTATTTCAAATTCATTTTTTATTGGAATACAACTGTTTGACAATATGGTATTAGTTTCTGCTGCACAATGAAGGGAATCAGCTGTCATATAGTATGGTGGTGGTGGTGGTTTAGTCACTAAGTTGTGTCTGACTCTTGCGACCCCATGGGCTAGAGCCTGCCAGGCTCCTCTGTGCATGGGGTTCTCCAGGCAAGAATACTGGAGTGGGTTGCCATTTCCTTCTCCAGGGGGTCTTCCAGACCCAGGAATTGAACCTGGGACTCCTGCACTGCAGGCAGTTTCTTTACTGATTGCGCTACCAGGGAAACCCATATACATACATCAAATTCACTTTTAATTACATATATACATACAACCTGGAGAAGGAAATGGTAACTGACTCCAACAGTCTTACTTGGAGAACTCCACGGACAGAGGAGCCTGGTGGGCTGCAGTCCATGGGGTCGCAAAGAATTGGACACAACTTAGTGACTGAACAATAACAACCACAATATACACAGCCATCTGCATGTCCAAGCAGCAGCATACACATATAATTTTTATGCAGACAAAATCAGAAGGAAATACAGTGAAAATTTTAGAGTAATCTTCTTTGTTTTTAGGATTACTTTTTTTTTTCTCTCTTCTTTTCTGTAATAATCAGAAGCGAGATGAGGAAGGGAACGTCGTTCGGAAAATGTCACAGTAAGACACATGTTGTACCGCTGTCATAGCTCTAAGTCCTATTACTGACATAAATCGATCTGTGGCAAATGTGACTACCCTGCCAAGTGCAAGAGAAAATATAACTGGAGTGCCAAGGCTAAAAGAAATGCCACTGGCACTAGTTAAATAAGGTACCTAAAAGTTGTATACAGCAGATTCAGGCTTGAATTCCTGAATAACATCACCTAATTCTAAAGGAGATCAGTCCCGGGTGTTCTTTAGAAGGAATGATGCTAAAGCTGAAACTCCAGTACTTTGGCCACCTCTTGTGAAGAGTTGACTCATTGGAAAAGACTGATGCTTGGAGGGATTGGGGGCAGGAGGAAAAGGGGACGACAGAGGATGAGATGGCTGGATGGCATCACCGACTCGATGGACCTGAGTTTGAGTGAACTCTGGGAGTTGGCGACGGACAAGGAGGCCTGGTGTGCTGCGATTTATGGGGTCGCAAAGAGTCGGACGCGACTGAGCGACTGAACTGAACTGAACTGAATCCCAAAAGAGGAGCTGTGGCAGCATCCAGTTGGTCTTAAGGGTTTCGATAATTAGTTGCTCAATAAATGTTCTAGTTTAAAAAGAAAAACACTGAGCTTTCTACCATAGCATTTGTAAATAGGAAGTTTCATTTTTTAAAAAGTAGCAGCTATATTTCTCTTTAAATAGGCATTAAAAAAAATGTAGGCTCTGATACACATAATGTACACACTCTACACTATTGTATCCTCTGAATATGATACAGTCTGCAGACTCCTGGATTTCCATTATAATCCCATGCTGAGGAAAGTTATGAATGAAAAGGAAAGGAAAAAGCATGCTGTTGTCTTGATGTTCACTTCCTGACTGACTTTAAGGACACTAGAACATAAGTTAATCTAAAGGGAGGGAATTTGTGTGTTTTGTTCACTGCTTTATCCTGCTTTATTCTCAGCAAATATTTGTGAATAAATCTACAACTGGTTTTTTTTAAATTACGAATCACTTTCCTGTTCTACTATGTTCTTTGTCTTGAATCAACAAGTAAGACAAGGAGGAAGTGCTGACTTTTATGTGATGAGCTGGGGAACTTACTAAATGAAATTAGTTCTTTTTTTTTTTTATCTCCTTACAAAGGGGATGATGCTTTCTCTGTAGAGAAGTTCATCTTTTCTACTTTAGTATTAACTTTCTTGCACAAATTATATCCTGTTATTCTATTAACTCATCTCACAATTTCTTTTATTTTTTTCTGTATCTTTTTTCTTTGTGTATGGCCTTCTATGCACAGTTGACCCTGGAACAAATGGAGGGTTAGGGGTACTAACCACCATGCAGTCAAAAATCTATGTTTAACTTTACAATTAGCTTTCTGTACTTGCAGTAACCACATTTGTGGGTTCAGCCAACCACAGATCATGTAGTACTCTAGTAGGTACTTTTTGAAAAAAATTCACAAGGTCAACTATAGTTTCTTTCTAACTGTGCCTTATATGCTGGGTTTAACACCTTTACTTCTTAGTTTTATTATGGGGTTTATCATTTCTGATATCCTAATTTGTTCTTATTTTAGTGTGCCTGGCCATTTTTATAGTCTGTTACTTTTTATATTTTAGAATCCCTCTTTTCTTTATTAAATATATTTATCTTATATATTGGATACTTCTAATAGCTGAAATATCTGTAGGTAAGTTTTAGTTCTGGTTTCTGCTGACTCTAGCTCAAAGTATTTTTATTTTTTCTCTCTCGTTGTGTTTTGTGATTTAAAAAAAAATGTGTATGAGCTTATTTTTTAGAATTTTAACTATGATTATTTGATAACTAGGTTGATAATCCTCGCTATGGAGGATTTGTGACAGTTTCTGAAAACTGTCACAGACCCAAGTCTATTATAAATTAAAACTCTCTACTTGTAGAGTTTAAGAGACCATGAAAATAGTATAAAATAAGGCCTCAAATCCAAGTAAATGTGAGCTGGTAACCAGGAATTGCTCCGGAGAAGGCGATGGCACCCGACTCCACTACTCTTGCCTGGAGAATCCCAGGGACAGCAGAGCCTGGTGGGCTGCTGTCTATGGAGTCACACAGAGTCAGACACGACTGAAGTGACTTAGCAGCAGCAACCATGAATTGCTCAGGGAGATTTCAACTCCACCTAGAGTTGTATGCTTCTCCAGGATGGTCTCTGACAGGCCCCCTACACTTTGCAGAATGCAAGGCATTTTCCCCAAGTCTCCATTTTTCTCCACGTACAAGTTTCTATGCCAACAGAAATTGATGGATGCCGCCAAAGTATTCAGTGATTTCATCGCTTGTTTACCTCACAGAATAGACTTGCTTGGTTTCTAGCCCCAGAAAGTTTCCTTTGTTTTCTTATAGGTTCATCCATTTATTTTAAAGGATTTTTTAATATGGAATCTACTCTTTTACATATTTTATGGACGTCTTCTCTATCATGATCTTCCCTGGTGGCTCAGACAGTAAAGAGTCTGCCTGCAATTCAGGAGACCTGGGTTTGATCCCTGGGTCGGGAAGATTCCCCTGGAGAAGGAAATGGCAACCCACTCCAGTATTCTTGCCTGGAAAATCCCATGGGCAGAGGAGCCTGGCAGGCTGCATACAGTCCATGGGGTCACAAAGAGTCGGACACGACTAAGCAACTTCACTTTCTTTTCTCTATCATATTCTCAGAAATGGAAATCTATTTAATACTTCTGCAATTGCTTTGTACAATTTAAATTGGGATATATAATTATTCCTGATAAATCTTGTTTTAGTGTGTTAGGATAGTCTACAAGTCTGTCAAGGGCACCTATAATCTTGACTGAGTTATTATTGGGTTGGCCAAAGAGTTCATTCAGGCTTTTCTGTTAGATGATATGGAGAAACCCAAATGAACTTTTTGGCCAATCTAGTATGTTAGCTTACCTTAGTAGTTTGTATCACCTGCAGCTTTGCTTCAACTTTCTCAGCCTTCACCACAGTCACTGATCAACACAGGTTCTGACAAAAAGAAAAGCTAAAAACTTAATTTAAAAAATCTTTATAGAAATTTTAACAGTTTTTTCTTATTGTTATTAGGTACATAGAATTATAAATTGAATTTTCATCATCACCATAGATCAATAGAAATAAATCAAATCAAAATAGCCTACCCCGATTAACTGGTAGACATTTTAAAAAGTAGTATTGAACCAAATAAAAATATTTCAACATTGGGGGAAATAAGTAGAAATGTGAAAGGGTGGTATGGATGAGAGGAACTCTAATATGGCTGAAATCCCTATCAGCCTTCACCTTACACAGGAGGAAACCACCTTATCTAAACTAGTATTTTCTAAACTACACATCTTCAATATGTACAAAAAGGTTGTGCAAAGCTTAGAAGAGCTCTGAAATACCACAAAGGGAAGCTTTGAAAGGTTTTTTGCTGATAAAAGCACCATGAAAACCCATGACTACTAGATTCTTTTTTCTTTTCTGCTTTGCCATAGCTTTAGTTCATATCTTCCACTAATTTCAGTCATCAATGGCAACTTTTATACAATTTTTCTCTCAATATCCATATGATGGTGTACACGTGTACATGTGTGTATGTTTACATTTTCCCATTAGAAATAAGAGAAAACTTACACTCTCTCCTTTAGTATAATGCTCTTGCATGAAGAACGTATAAACCACTGACTCTGGGTCGGCATCTTTATTTTCTGAGCAGCAACTACTGTTTAAATAGAACATTTAGCTCTTGATATTCTTTCTTCTCAATAGTTGATGCATATATCCTGCAATAATGTAGTAGAAAAAACACAGGCTTTGGAATCACATAGATCTGGGTTTAAATCTCAACATCTCTGATCCTCTTATGAAAATAGTATCACAAATCTCAAAGGACACCTGTTAAGAGTCAAATATATATATATATATATATATATAGTGCCTAGCACAAAGCCTGCCTTGTGACCTGCACTCTGTTATGTTAGCTGTCTTTCTGTGTAATTTTGTACTTCATTTCCACTTTGCTCAATATAGCAAAGGACTTTCCAAGCTAAATTTTCTAAGTCACAGCCCTGATAAACTACTGTGGCTCTGTTCAAGAATTAATATTCTGTTAACACCACTCCAGTACTCTTGCCTGGAAAATCCCATGGACAGAGGAGCCTGCTGGGCTGCAGTCCATGGGGTCGCTAAGAGTCGGACATGACTGAGCAACTTCACTTTCACTTTTCACTTTCATGCATTGGAGAAGGAAATGGCAACCCAGTCCAGTGTTCTTGCCTGGAGAATCCCAGGGACGGGGGAGCCTGGTGGGCTGCTGTCTATGGGGTCACACAGAGTTGGACACGACTGCCATGACTTAGCAGCAGCAGCAGCAACACTTATTTTGCAACACTTATTTTACCCAACAAGAGACATAAAATACTTCAAAAATAGCAATGCAACAACAATTATACTACTGAATATATTCCACTAAGGTACAGTCATCTCTTGTTATCCATGGGGGACTGGTTCCAGCCCAATCTCCTCATGGACAACAAAATCCATGGATGCTTAGATCCCTTATATAAAATGGTATAGTGTTTGCATATATCATATGCACATTACACATATAATTTAAATCATCTCTATATTATTTAACAATGTACATGCTCTATAAATTGGGGCAAATTCAAGTTTTGCTTTTTGGAACTTTCTCGAATTTTTTTTTTCCCGGAACATGCTCGATCTGTGGTTGGTTGACACTGCAGATGCAGAGGGCCAAGGTACAGTTCAGAATTTATGTTCTAAAGTCACTAAAATTAGGGCTTCCCTGGTGGTCCAGTGGTTAAGCATCTGCCTGCTAATGCAGGGGATATCGGTTCAATCCCCAGTCTGGGAAGATCCCACATGCTGTGGGACAACTAATCCCATGAGCTGCAACTACTCAGCTTGCACACCCTAGAGCTCATCTCTGCATCAAGAGAAGCCACTACAATGAGAAGCTTGAGCACCGCAACTAGAGAAAGCCTTTGAGCAGCAATGAAGACCCAGTGCAGCCATAAATAAATTTAAAAGAAAAAGTTACTAAAATTGTTCCTTTTCTTGAGTGGCTACGTCATCAAAAATCTTTATAGTTATGTAAATTTATTTCCTTTTTAGATTTCTCTTTCTACCTCTTTATTTTTGAATATGTAAACATACATGATTCTAAGATCAAAACTATACAAACAAGTTATAGAGAAATCTCTCCATCATTGGCACCATCCCTTCTACTTATAGATTAATCTATAGACTCTTCCGGAGAAGGCAATGGCACCTCACTCCAGTACTCTTGCTTGGAAAATCCCATGGACGGAGGAGCCTGTTAGGCTGCAATCCATGGGGTCGCACAGAGTCGGACTTGACTAAAGTGACTTAGCATAGCATAGCATAGTTAGGCAAGGGTGGTGGTAATTTACTTTTCGATCCTTATAGATCTGTGTGGTTTTCTAAAAGGATATATGGAGAGATTTGGATTTAGAAAGTTACCAGTATCCTACAAAAACCTTGAGCCAGGTTTTCTTTTTTTAATTTTTGAATTATTTTCTTGACTTACTATGTGTGATCAAAATTTTGACTTTTTGTATTCTGGAACCAAGATATTCTTTGTGGTCTAATATAGATTTTTATAACTGTCCTCTGTGCACTTGAGAAGATATATTCTCTATTAATGGATTCAGACTTTGATACAAATCTGTAAGAGCTACCTTAAGGATTTTTCTGGTCCACTTAACCTGACTTACGTCGAGACACGTGTTAAAGTCTTCTATTATTAGCAGGCTTCTGTTCCTTCTTACATCTCTAGCAGTTTCTACTTTATATCTATTGATGTGTCATTTGGTAAATAGATATTTTTAAAAATCTTTATTGTAAATATAGCCCTTAGCTTTATAACGGCTATTTTATAATATCCTTCACCTTAATACTTTTTCAATTAAATTCTGCCTTAATACTAAGATGATGAACCCTGCTTTCTAAAAAATTTGCATTTATTTGATGTCTTACACTCTTATTATTTTTAAATTATTCATTTACTAACTCCCTTTATTTATGATTTTTACAACTGTATCTTTCATATACAACAATCATTAAGTTGAGCCATATACATTTATTAATACATCTGATATATTTTGCGGTGAGATAATGCTTCGCCTTCTATTCATTTTGTGTGTGTACAGATAAAAATACATAGAATATGTGTTCACATCATTATATGGTCTGTTCTCTTTGCTCTTTTTAGGGTAGGTATTTCTTTTAACATTTAGGGGAGTGTTGTGTATTTTGTTATCAGGGGTTAACTCTATAGTAATAGCTTTATACAATACTCTTCATTTTCCCTCGCCCTTTTTAAGACACCCTTGGTTCCCTGCTATTAGCAGTAATAAAATTAGTAACTTCCTCTTCTGCACTTGGTATTGTAACACTTTTATGAGTGCTTCACATCTAAGTACGTATACTTATTTATAACATGTTTCTGCCCATCGGTCAGTGTCAAGCATTATCCTTTTCCTTACAGCTCATTCCTTTGAAGCAAGTGACCACTATTCTACTTTGCAATTCCACTCACCTCCTCCTCCCTTTTTCTGTAGGTTGTAGTATTTTAACATCAGATTATATAACATTTACATAACATCCTATCACTATATTATGATTCCAATCACTATTATGTATGAAATTCTCCAGGATATTCTTCAAGAAGCGATCCTAGGAACAACATTCCTTGAGTTGTTTCATGTTTATAAATGCTTGTTGATGTCCTGAATTCTTAATAGTTTGGTGAGAAATGGAATATTTATTTCCTTGAATTTTAAAAACATGTTGGGCTATTATTGTTTAGTAGCTAAGTTGTGTCCAACTCTTTTGCAACCCCGTGAACTGCAGCCCGCCAGGCTCCTTTGTCAATGGGACTTCCCAGGCAAGAATACTGGAGTGGGTCGCCATTTCCTTTTCCAGGAGATCTTCCCAATCCAGGGATCGAACCTGCATCTCCTGCATTGGTAGGAGGATTCTTTACCATTGAGCTACCACCATGCTTTGTTAACATCTGGCATAAAATGTCACTGCTAAAAAATCTAATCCTATCTGATTTTCTTTCCAAGTTTACTTGGTCTTTTCTCCATGCGTGCAGTCATGGAACTCAAACTTATGTCTTAACTAATACAAATTTAAGGTTAAGAAGTATGGGCTTTGTCAATACTACCATCGGAGAAGGCGATGGCACCCCACTCCAGTACTCTTGCCTGGAAAATCCCATGGATGGAGGAGCCTGGTAGGCTGCAGTCCATGGGCTCGCGAATAGTCAGATATGACTGAGTGACTTCCCTTTCACTTTTCACTTTCATGCATTGGAGAAGGAAATGGCAGCCCACTCCAGTGTTCTTGCCTGGAGAATCCCAGGGACGGGGGCGCCTGGTGGGCTGCCGTCTATGGGGTCGCACAGAGTCGGACACGACTGAAGCGACTTAGCAGCAGCAGCAGCAATACTACCATGGCATATGAAATGTTAAGAAAAAGAAAAGACCTAAAATAAATCAGGACAGTGGCAGTGATAGTAGAAAATGAAGAAAGCCATTTGGAGGCTGAAGTTACAGATTATAAAATTGGGCACAAGGGAGACATAAGAATATTGTTCTAGGGCTCGGCTGCGCGCGCACCGCCCCTCGCACCAGTGCGCGCGCGCGGCCCCGCCCCATTCCCCGCCGGCGCTCGGAGCCCGAGTCCGCGGGAAGATGGCGGCCCCGCTCATCCCCCTTTCCGAGCAGATTCCCGCTGGAAATCCATTATATGAGTCTTACTACAAGCAGGTAGACCCAGCATACACAGGGCGAGTTGGGGCGAGTGAAGCTGCACTTTTTCTAAAGAAGTCTGGACTCTCAGACATAAAAAAAAAAAAAAAAGAATACTGTTCTACATCTGAGCCACTGAAAAGCCATTAATCAAGATAGGAACATGAAAGAGGGTGAGTAGTACATAAATTGAATAGATCTAATTGTCAAAAGGCTGTGAGACATGTGTGTTAAGTGCTTAAGAGATAGGGCTCATTTACACAAAAATGAACAGCAGGAACAAGTGAGATTTCAAAGGAAGAAGTAGTATTTCAATTCCCCTATGCTTTTAAAAAAACCCTAAATATATAATAATTTAAACATTTCGTTTAAGTGAAATATAAATGTACCATGTGTTTACCTCAGAAGCACTTTCAGTAGTTAATGGACATTCTCATGATTCAGACATCCAATCAGTTCCATTGATTAGCTGAAAAGCACAAACTGCGGTAGTCATTTTGATTTTTATACAGGTTTTCTTTTTTCTTTTTTTAAATTGAAATATTTAATTTACAATGATGTGTCTTTTTCTGTCATACAGAAAATTGATTCAGCTATATGTGTATACATTTTTTATATTCTTTTCCAATACAGTTTATATCAGGATATTGAATATAGCTCTTTGAGCTATACAATAGAATGATCTTTATAAGTTTTAAATAATTTTTTATTTTTAGTCACATTGTTTTATTCCCATAATGGACCTTATTGAATATCAGAAAAATAATGGTAAAACACATCAAATTAATGAAGAATACAGAAATATTTCTGAAAATTTCAAAATGTTCCCCCTAAAGTGACATCTACATGGTCAAAACTAATTCCAAAGCCCATCAAAGTATTTCTGGTACTTCAAAATAAATTTTAAAAGGATGATTATATGCAATTTAGTTACAGAGAGGAAAACCTATCACATTTTAATGCTTTTTTTTAAAATAAAAAAGTGCTTGTATTTTCACTTATATATGGAATCCGAAAAATAAAACAAATGTAACAAGGCAGAAAGAGACTCACAGATAATATACAAAGAACAAACTAGTGGTTACCAAAGAGGAGAGGTATGGGTAAGCGGCAAAACAGGTGAAGGGGATTGAGAGGTACAAACTGCTAAGTATAAAACTAAAAAGTTACAAGAACGTAATGCATAGCATACAGAATATGAAACTGAGTCCCCCTAAAACTGAGTTCCTCTGCTGAGTTTATGATTAACCTCTCCAACCAGAACTTTATTTCCTTTCTTGTCCCCACCTGTTCCCCTCAAGATTAAGCAGTATCAAAGAAAAGGAGGTACTGAAACAAAGCAGGTTCCTGGGGGCCCTCCTTGGTACAAAAGCCCCCCTCTGTGTTCCCCATTTCTGTGTTTGTAGAAAAAGGCTTTAGTCTTCCAGGCTTTCCCTGAGTTCCAAAGAGCAGGCACAGGCAGTTACTAATTATGAAAATGAGGGAATGCAGAAACAAAGGAAAAGCAGTTAAACTAGAAAAGTAATGACAATAAATCAGTGATAAAGCAGAGTCTTAGTTCCTCCTCAAGGGACAGACATAACAAGCTGACGGCTATCTTTACAGGGAACTAAGCCCCCCGCCCAACTCCCCACGCAGGTGGAGGATGGTGACTACATCCTCAAGCACTAGACCCCAGATGAGCTAGGGCCGGAAGGCTGACGATGGAGACTTCTGAAGCATCACTCTGTTACCTCACTACCAACCAATCAGAAGAAAGTCATGAATTCTGCAGCCCTCACCTTGAAATGCTGTTTTTAAAACCGATCCCCTGAAAACCACCCAGAAGTCTGGCTCTTTTTAACATGAGCTGCCCATACTTCTTATTAGGGCCTGCAATAATCGCTGCACTTTTCTTTACCATGCTGCTGCTGCTGCTAAGTCACTTCAGTCGTGTCCAACTCTGTACAACCCCATAGACAGCAGCTCACCAGGCTCCCCCATCCCTGGGATTCTCCAGGCAAGAGCATTGGAGTGGGTTGCCATTTCCTTCTCCAGTGCATGAAAGGGAAAAGTGAAAGTGAAGTCGCTCAGTCGTGTCTGACTCTTAGCGACCCCACGGACTACAGCCCACCAGGCTCCTCTGTCCATGGGATTTTCCAGGCAAGAGTACTGGAGTGGGGTGCCATTGCCTTCTCTGTTCTTTACCATAGGCACTGTCAATAAACTGGCTTTGCTGTATGGCAGGTGAGCAGACTCACGTTTGGTTCAGTAAAAGATATAGTCAATATTTTATATTAACTTTGTATTAAGTATTATATATAAAAATATTGAATTGCAACAAACACCTGCAACTATATAATATTTAAGTCAACTCTAATAATAATATAAAAGAAATGCTTATCATCACTCTAAAACCTTCACACATAAAACCTTCTGGCATTTTTAAGTACCAAATGCAAGAATTCCAAACAGGTTCTGAAAACAATTTTTATTGACTTTTTAAAATGCCGTGTTAGATTCTAATCCACATTCAGTCACAAAACATATTTAAAAGGTGTCATCAAATTTTCTTTTATAAACTATGTATCACTTGATAATGGGAAAAAATCTAAATTTGTATATATGCTGCTGCTACTGCTACTGATAAGTGGTTTCAGTCGTGTCCGACTCTGTGCGACCCCATAGACACAGCCCACCAGGCTCCCCCGTCCCTGAGATTCTCCAGGCAAGAACACTGGAGTGGGTTGCCATTTCCTTCTCCAATGCATGAAAGTGAAGTCACTCAGTCGTGTCCCACTCTTAGCAATCCCATGAACTGCAGCCTACCAGGCTCTTCCGTCCATGGGATTTTCCAGGCAAGAGTATTGGAGTGGGTTGCCATTGCCTTCTCATTTGTATATATGGGACTGCGTTAAAAAATAACCTCTAACATCAAAGTTAAATCACTTTTACTTAACATCACTTGACATTGTTCACGCAAAAGTGTTATTTTAAAACATTTCTATGGATCTTCAGATTATATATTATGAAATCTAGAGAAGTATATTCTTCAAACAAAAGTCTGCAGATACTCACCAAATTTGTTATTTTAAAATTACTTATATACAGAACATATTTATGCACTATAGTAAATGTAAACACAGTATTTTGACTTTAAGTTGTGTTAAAAAGAAAAATAGAAGAGTAATAAATTTTCTTCAGCAGAAGAGACTGAAAGCAATAAGTTTGGCATCATTTACTGAGACTGGATACTTTCAAGAAAAAAATGGCAAATAGAGCATTATTACTTAAAAGGTTCATTTTCATTATCTCTACTGTAGGATCTCAAAAACAGACCTCAGAAAAAAAGGATTATGAACCTGTCCTTAGTATTATTCTAACGTATAAATTGGAAAAGAAAAACAAACTGAAGGTCAAGTTTTCTGGAAAGCAGACTAAAAAGTTATTTTTTAGTTAGGCTAAAGAAAAGAAAATGGACAGGAGTTTGAGTAAACTCAATGGACATGAGTTTGAGTGAACTCTGGGAGTTGGTGATGGACAGGGAGGTCTGACGTGCTGCAGTCCATGGGGTCACACAGTCAGACACGACTGAGTGACTGAACTGAACTGAAAAAAAAAAGTATATCCATACCTCCCAATTGCTGTATTTTTTAATTCATTCATTCAACAATTTTTGAATATATGCCAAGAACTATTACCATGTTATCATTATCCAAAGGCTTTCACAAACATTTACTGAGCATCTACTTTGTTACTGGTGTTTGTTAGCCACTAGTCCCTTTGATAGCCTATATAGTTCTCCAGAGCCAAGGACTGGTTCCAAAACTCCCCACAGATACCAAAATTCCTTAGGCACCTAGTACCTAAGCCATCAACTCCATAATAAATTACTGATACTTGAACTCTTATAACTTAAGTTTTTAAGATTCATGGATAAAAAGTAAAATTTTTAAAGAAAATTAATTTTCAATTGTTTATTTTACATTTTACTGCTGTTCTCCTTGATACTCCTGCCACAAAATACAAGGCACTGTTGACTTGATTGGGTTACCAGTTAGCCTTGATAAATGATTTCTAAACTCAAGGCAGTATCTTCGCTTCTTCTCAGTATCAAAACTGCTAACGTTAATAATAAAATACTAGCCTTTTAGGTTTTCGGATCTGAGATAATTTCCCCCTCAAATGAATAACCAAGCAAGCTTTCTACTTTGATTTTTAAAAATAATAAAGAGGAGAAGGAGGTAATTCCTGCCTCTGTCCTCCCATCTCATAGAGCTTGGGAGTTAAAAATGCTTTCTTTTACACAAACCTCTACCTACCCAGGACGAAGCCACCAAGCATGCCAAAGCTAACCCTGAGATTCCCAAATCTTCAGCAGATCGTAATCAGGAAAACCAAGATTTGACAAAATTCTTCCTTCGCTTTCTGTTTCTGCAAAGGCCATCCACATTCTAGCTTTAAAAAAAACAACCACTGCAGGAGTGCCGGCTGTACACTAATGAATAAAACTGCCCTAACGCAGAAGCTGGGGCTCACGGCTTCCAAAGGATGGCCTTAGAGGTTAAGCAAAACACATGAGTTGTTTAGAGGGAGCAAAACACTCCCTCGCAAACGACATCAAACGAAGACGTCTCTTTCGACTCGTAAAGATAGTCGTATCTCCCTCTCTCCTCTTCCATCACCAGTCTTGTTCCTTTCTCAATCAGGCAGTCCATCAGACAACCTTCCTTGTCAGTATAGAGGGTTGACTGTCAGAATGTTTCGCAGACAACGATTACTAGAATAGTTCCCTGGAACCCAAGGGATCACTGCTAAAGCATCAGAGTCCACGCCAAGCCCTGACAATAACAAACCAAAGCCTGTGATCCTAATCACCTCCATCATTTATCTCTCTTTCCAGTCAAGGCTGAGACTCAGACCAGGAAAACCTTTCCCTTTCAGGGAGGTAAGAAGCTTCCAGGTCTGTTTCCTAAGGCCCCTACTTTCCTCCACTGCTTCTTCAGGACAGCTCTACAGCTTGAACCGCTGAGGAAGGTTCCAAAGGCCCAGCAGCCCAATCCCAGCCACACACAAGATGGCAGCCAAACACCTACCAGAGGAAACAGACACCACCACTCCAGCGATGCCGGCCTCTCGACTGTGGATATCCGCATTGGTCCAGTCGGAGAGCGCGAGACAACCCGAGAACTCTGACAGCCAATCGGAAGGCGGCGCGCTGAAGCGCCGCCGCGTTGCAGGCTGTACGTGCTCGGAACCTCTAAGGCGTTGCAGGCTGTACGCGCTCGGAATCCGGTGGGGGTGTGCAGCCAATGAGCTAGGGGCTGGGAAGTGGGAGCGGTCGATGTCCTACTCCTCCCATTTCGGGTTCAAGGACCTTAGAAATATGGGCGGTCCTCCATACCCAGCTGAGGCGAGGCGGGACTGTTGGCTGAGGTGAGGTCTAGTAAACGGTGAAGTACTTCCCGGCCAGGGGGCACCTGAGGCCGCGGGTTCTCGGCGGCGTGGAGTGGGAGAGGAGTCCGACGCGCGGGGAACTCAGCCTCGCCAGCGTGGCGGGCGGAGCGCAGCTTTCGACTGTCGCGGGCTGCGTGGAAAGCGTTAGCTGAGCTAATGTAACTGCCGTGGGTGGCCCTCCCGAAGGCTCTTTCGGTCCAGGACCAGGGAACGCGGCGGAACTCTCTGCCGCCTGGATCCCAGCCCTTGGGACCCCCCTTCTCCCTTTGACGCGTGTTCAGTCCCGAGCTGAAGAGGGGGACCGCGGGCGCCCTGAGTTCTCACCCCCGCATTTCAGTCTCTTGTCATCCGGTTGCACACATTCTTGAGAGGTGATTTCTAAAGCAGCTGGGAACCTGAAGCTGTAATGGGGGCTGCGGAAAATGAACTGCAGCCCAAAATCCAGAAGCAGAACTTGGTGGTTTAACCACTGACCCATTTCACAGGTAAGACTACAGAAACGCTGAATAAATAAAATCGTTTCCCCAAGATCACGGAGTTGAGAGCAGATGCTCAGAGCTCCTCTCATTAACCACAACCCAATAGGTAGTTATCCCCAATAGGTAGGAAATAAAATAAACAATACGTAATTGTGCTCATCAGCAAGTGAAATCCTGCAGTGAGTTAAGAATGAGGCGGTAGATTAAAAGGATCAAAAACGGGCTCAGAAACCAGGCCGCTTGGTTCCTTAGTTTGTCTTTGCCATGTACAGTGTAACATGCTTTAGCCTCTTTGTGAGAAAAACCAGGCATGCTGCAGTTTGTCCCTCGTGATTGTTACGCAGGTTAGTAAGAACACGGGAAGTGTTTAGAGGCCTGCCTGACACATGGTTTATACTCAATAAATGTTCATTACTGTCATCACTGTTAAAACATAACAGAAGAAATGGTCACAGTTTCACAAAAGCCTATTGGTGAAAACGAACCATAAATCGAAGCGAAACACTATTTTCCTGCCAAAATGAAAAAGAAGGGAAAATATGAACAAATTTTTAAATACTGTTACAATCTAAAGTTAAATTGGTAGTCTCTGGATGATGAGATTATGAAAGATTTAAATTTTCTTCTCTATGCTTTACAATATTCTGCAGATTTACTGAAGAAAACCTTTTTTGTGATTACTAACATAATTGGCCTTTTTCACATCCTCTTTTTTTTACGATGTTTCTATTCCTATCTTTTGTATTTTGTATTTTTCCATTTTTCTTTTTAAATGAGGTTAGCCCCAAGTTTTCTTTGTTCTGTTTTCTTTTTCATACTGTACTTTTACATTTTTTAAAATTTTTATTGGAGGATAGTTGCTTTACAATGTGTCACCTTTATATTTTTAATGCAATTCATACATTTAGTTCGTATTGATATCCTCTCTACAAAGAACTTAGTATGATTTACTTTACTTTCTGTAATCTTACAATCCCCTTCCGTCCCTCCTCCAAAAAAAACCGTTTCCTGTGGTTTTATTTTCTAGCATTATTTCATTTGTCATTAAAACCCACTTTAAATCTGTTTTTAATCTAGCATTAATGTGTTTTATTTACGTATTTGCTCACTTTTGTTTCTTTTACTTCAGTACTTCTAGGTTAGTTTTTATTAATGAAGTACTTCTTCATTTCTTTCAGAGTCTCTGAATGGCTCTTTGAGTGTCTGTAAGAGTCTTTTTTTGTTTTTAAACTCTTGCTATTGAAACATAAGGTGGCTGGAATAGTATTCTGGATTCAGACTTATTTTCCCTTAACATTTTGCATCGACATTTCTGATGAGAAGTCTGATTACCAGTTTGATAAACGTTCATTTTAAATCATCTAGATTTTCTGAAAGTTTCTGAGGCTTTGTCTTTATTCTTGATGTTCTGAAGTTTACCCATGGTTTGTCTAGTGGTTTGTATTGATAAGTTTATTTTGTTACTCAGTGGACCATTAGTGGCCTATGTGTTTTCCAGTTATAAGAATTTTTTGATCATTATTGCCTTGTCTTCTTTCTACTTACCCCCCCCCCCTTTTTTTTTTGCCAGTTCTTTGCTCTGTATTCTGAGTGAGTTACTCAACTTTGTCTCCTAGCTTACTAACTGGCTCTTCATCTGAATCTGTTACTGTGACTGTTAATTATTGAGTTTATTTAACAACTACTTTTATATCCAAGATATCCAGTTAATTATTTTTCGGAATTGTATGTTATTTCTTTAGCTCTTTTATATTAAATACAATAATATTTGTTTTAAAATTATTTTCAGGATGCTCCGTTAATTCTCTTTAATTCAATTCAATTCATCAGTTTGGTGGGCTTGTTAAGTCTCTTCCATGGTGTAACTTTTTTCAGATGTTTGATGACTCTTGGTTGTATATACTCATCTCCTGTGAGA
Source organism: Bos taurus (assembly GCF_002263795.3). NCBI lineage: Eukaryota > Metazoa > Chordata > Mammalia > Artiodactyla > Bovidae > Bos > Bos taurus. The sequence goes on from NC_037339.1 coordinate 19,014,889, forward strand.
GAATCTGCTCTTTATTTTGCCATGGTACGTTTGTGGTTGGCATTATCTTTGCAACTTCCCATCTGTTTCCTTTCCACAGAGAGGTCCCACAGACTCAGTCTATAGATAATTTCCTTTTTATTTTCAGCATGATTCTATATTTTTAATTAAAAAATTAAGATTTCTGTGAATTCGGTGTGGGAGTAGGAGAAGAATTTACCATGTGTTGACTAACATCCTGAGACTAAAAGTGCTGACCTCTTTTTGACCTTTAGTTCTGCCTCTAAGTGTGTATCTTAAGGAAATAATCAGGGATAGCCATAAAGTATATTCCATCATTATTTACTGTATTGGAAAAATAGAAATAATCTAAATGTCTGATATAGAAGTTTACTTAATAACTTACTACATTTTAATTATTAAAATTCTTTAGTATAATTTAACTTAATGGATTATTGACCAAAGTATATTGTACAATCACTTAAAAGGTCATATTATAGGAAAACATTAATGATGAGAGAAAGTGCAAGATATATTATCAATGAAAATTATAAAAATTTATATATACTAAAATTCAAATTTTGTTTTTAAAGTATATATACGGAAAGAATAATAATAACTGTTAGCATTTATTGAGTCCTTTGTAATGTGCCAGGTATTATTCTAAGGGATTAAGTCAGCCTCACAACAGTCTTTTGAAGTAATTAACATTATTAGCCCCGTTTAAAAGTTTTTAAAGGTTTATGAAATGGAGATAGTTTATGTTAATTAACATATATTTTAAATAGGTAGTTTTGAATTTTTCTATAATATTTGTAATGTTGATATTTTGCATGTTTTTCCAGTTAATATGTATTCTTTTTTCATGATTCATGCTATTTTAAAAGATAGAGCTATTGTTACAACAGCCCTTTTTTTCTGATATATTTTATTATTTTCAAATATGCCATTTACCATTCCTTATTGTTTCCTTACAGAATGTTTCATGTATTCATGGACCAAAAGATGGAGTTGATTTTTGTTTTTAAAAAGATACTGTTGATGATCTGATACAACTGTATGTATTCACTTGATAAGGATTCATGGAGTGATCATTAAGTTGGACTAGTAATCATTTCTGAAAGTTTCTTCAAGCACTGTTTAAAATTCAGGTGTCAAAGAATATTCGGCTTAAAACAGTATAATATATTTTCTTTGAGTACTGCAAATTTCAGAGACCACAGTTGGATTCCAGTTATATTCTACAATCAAAGTGATTCAGTTCTTTGATAAAGTTAATTTCAAAGAATTTGATGTTTGTTAGCAGCGCCAAAAGATGGGAGAAAAAAATGGTAGGTTGAAAAACCATTGTTAAACTATGTTTAAAAGTATATAGACTACTTAATGAAGTTGAATTGTCGAATTTTCAAGTTTTTTCATTGCACGTGACTTTCCTGAATTACAATTAAGGATTTATTCTCGTGGAACAACAGTTTGGACTTTATAATTAATTATGTATCTGTAATGCTTAGTCAGTACTTTAATGTACTTTAAAAACTATACTTTATTTTTTCAGAAAACTTTAAACTTTACAGAAAAATTGAAAGGCTGGTACAGAGTTCCCTGCACCCAGTTCTGCCTATGATTAAAATCTAACATTTGGCTGATAACATTTGTTACAGTTATTGTTACTGACACATTATTGTTAACTAAAGTTCATAGTTTATTCTTATTTCCTTACATGATGTCTATTTCTATTCCAGGGTCCCATTCAGGATACCACATTACATTTACTTGTCATGTTTCCTTAGGGTCCTCTTGGATACAACAGTTTCTCAGACATACTGTTTTTGTAAGATTTTGTATCCAAGTGTTTTATAAGATGCCCCTCTATCAGAATTATTGAGTGATATTTCTTTTTCTCATGATTAGACCTGGGGTTGTTTTATTTGGGGGAGAAAGACCATAGAGGTAAAGTGTCATTTTTTACCACATAATGTCAAGGGTGCATGTTATCAACATGATTTCTCGCCTGTTGATATTGAGCCTGGCTGACATCATGTTCAGTGATTTCTCCACTGTAAATTACTGCTCTCTTTTTCCTTCCATTTCCCTACTTACTTTTTGACAGGAAATCACTATGTACAGCCCATACTTAAGGAGTGGAAAGTCATACTCCTCCTCTTTGAGAGCAGGATACTCACACTATTATTCAAAATTCTTCTGCAAGAGAGATTGGTCTCCTCTCCCCAATTTATGTATTTATTCAGTCATGTATTTATATCAGTATAGATTCTTGGATACATATTTTATATTTGGGGTTATAATCCAGTACTTTTTTATTTTGTTATTCAGATTATCCCAGGATTGGGCATTGGAGCTCTTTCAGTCAGGCTCCTCCCCCTTTGACATACCCCATCAGTGCAGTTGGTTTTTGTTTTGTTCTTTGTTTTTGGTTTTTAGCACTTTCTTATTTTCTGGTACTAAAAGATGCTCCAAGTTGATCTCATATATTTCCTGCCATCTTCCTAGAATGAGCCGTTTCTTGAATGAGCCTACCTGGTTCCTTTTATTGGAGGATGGTATTACAAACCAAGATCTGGGCAGTAGGTGTGTTTGTTGCTCTTGGGGTATCTTGATTATAGGCCCTCTCAACTGACAGAGCAAGATATATATAAATTGTATTTGCACGTATCTATAAATATTTCTGTATGTAACCATCTCTAACTATACTAAGTTAAACATGAGTTTATACTGATGTTTCTGGCTCTAATCCATTACCACATGGGTATGCTAACCTAGTCTCCTTGCTTATCCGTAAATTCCCATTATCTGTTATCCACTTGTTTATTTGCTTAATTCCCATATATATGTATAGCAGTATCAGAAGTATATACTGATTCCGAGGTCGGAAACCTCAGTGCTTGTGCAAGTTCCTTTTGCCGGTAGTTTTACAGAGTCCACTTATTTCCAAAGTTGTTTCAATCAGCATCTTTTCCACCCAGCCCTTCAGCAGAGTTGTGTATACATGCCTTCCTGGGATCCCTGACCTCTTAAATGATATTGCATACATTAAGCTTCCCTCGTTGTGCTTTCAAGTACTGTGGGTTTTGATGAATGCATAATGTCATGTATACACCGTTACAGTAGCGTACAGAATGGTTTCACTACCCTTTAACATGTGTGTAATAGGTGAATTGTTACAAAGATTGTAGTACCTAATTCACTGGACAGTTATTTAGACCAGTGGTTTCAAGCCTTCTTTTGGTTTCAGGACTACTTTATACTCTTAAAAGTATTTAAAACCCTCAGTAGCTTTTGTTTATGTGGTTCATATCTGTTCATATTTACTATATTAAGAAATTGAGAAGCTTCAAAAATGGTAATTGACCTATGTTTTTAAAATAATAAACCCAACATGTTAATATAAATTACGTGAGAGAGAACTATTTTCTGAAACAAAAAAATCAGTGAGAAAACCACTGTTTTTTATTTTTACAAATCTCTTTGATAGTTGGCTTAATAGAAGAGAGATTCTCATATCTGCTTCTGCCTTCAGTCTGTTGTGATATGAGGCTTTGGGGTAAATATATAAAGAAAATGAAGCTTCACACAGACAAGTTTTTAATAGCCTCTCAGATGATGATGGAAATTTTTATTTGATACAACTACAAAACTCAACAAGTAGTCATTCCTTCAAGGTTAGTTATAGTGTGGAATCTGAATTCCTATCAGTGAGCTTTCTTTACACTGTTACACTAAAATCCATGGATTTGTCTTGCACTTTGAATGGGTCTCTTACACATGTATGATTTTATAACATCATGCATTAGCCACTTGGAAAGCATTGGTGCAATGAATTATGCAGATTTTTCCAAATGTTGACACATTTAATCACAATATTTTAAAATTACATTTCTTAATATTGCTATCAATCATCAAAAATTGATGAATCAGTGAGAACCTTTCAAACTTATGGCAGATACAAGTTTTCTAAATTTTCAATTTTAATTTGGTAGCTTGAATTTTATCATTAGCAATGACTGCCATTACTTTTGTACTTCAAGTTTGAGAAAATGTGTACCAAACACCCAGTCAGAAAACCATAATTTTTATTAGTGTTTCTTTTAAGTAAAAATGGTTTTCCATGGTCATGAGAAATGCTGGGCTGGAGGAAGCACAAGCTGGAATCAAGATTGCCGGGAGAAATATCAATAACCTCAGATCTGCAGATGACACCACCCTTATGGCAGAAAGTGAAGAACTAAAGAGCCTATTGATGAAAGTGAAAGAAGAGAGTGAAAAAGTTGGCTTAAAGCTCAACATTCAGAAAACGAAGATCATGGCATCTGGTCCCATCACTTCATGGCAAATAGATGGGGAATCAGTGGCTGACTTTGCTTTTCTGGGCTCCAAAATCACTGCAGATGATGATTGCAGCCATAAAATTAAAAGACACTTGCTCCTTGGAAGGAAAGTTATGACCAACCTAGACAGCATATTAAAAAGCAGAGACATTACTTTGCCAACAAAGGTCCACCTAGTCAAGGCTATGGTTTTTCCAGTGGTCATGTATGGATGTGAGAGTTGGACTATAAAGAAAGCTGAGCACCGAAGAATTGATGCTTTTGAACTGTGGTGTTGGAGAAGACTCTTGAGAGTCCCTTGGACTGCAAGGAGATCCAACCAGTCCATCCTAAATGAGATCAGTCCTGGGTGTTCCTTGGAAGGACTGATGTTGAAGCTGAAACTCCAATACTTTGGCCACCTGATGTGAAGAGCTGACTCATTTGAAAAGACCCTGATGCTGGGAAAGATTGAGGGCAGGAGGAGAAGGGGACAACAGAGGATGAGATGGTTGGATGGCATCACTGACTCAACGGACATGGGTTTGGGTGAACTCTGGGAGTTGGTGATGGACAGGGAGGCCCTGCGTGCTGCGATTCATGGGGTCGCAAAGAGTCGGACACGACTGAGTGACTGATCTGATCTGATCTGATCTGATCAAGGACCCTGAGTGAAGTTGGTGGTAAACAATACAATGGCTTACTGGTAGTTTGGTGCAACTGCCTTGATTCACACTAAGGCTCCAGCACTTTTATTCACCAGAGCTTTTGAACCATCAGCTAATGTCAGTATAGGGAAGAAAAAGGCAAATAATGTATTACTATTAAAATAGTTTGACCTAGTGTATTGTCTGAAAGGATTTGTGCTATGCTGTGCTTAGTCGCTCAGTCATGTCCCGACTCTTTTGACCCATGGACTATAGTCTGCCAGGCTTCTCTATTCATGGGGATTCTCTAGGCAAGAATACTGGAGTGGGTTGCCATTCCCTTCTCCAAGGGATCTTCCCCACCCAGGGATCAAACCCAGGTGTCCCACATCACAGGTGGATTCTTTACCATCTGAGCCACCAAGGAAGCCCCAATATCCAAGAATTCATAAACTATACTTTGCTAATAACAGGCTCGAAGGTGTCTTAGAGATTCTCTGGACCACTGCCCTGAAGCTCTTCAAGGAATGGATGGAGAAATATAAATACATACATATACATGTACCTAGGTCATTATCAATGTGTTTAGTAAGCAGTTCATAAATATTCATCTGCTTAAATGAGCTCAGGTCAATGTGATTCATAAGTGTTGCCTATTTACAAAGACTTTCTAGCTCATGTGAGATTAGAAGACATACAGTATAACTGTATAGTTTGCTTGTCTTCCTTCTTTGCAGTGGTGCATACCTCTTCATGATTATGTTCTTGCAATAAATCTTAATATCTAGCTGAATAATGGAGCAAGCTTGGATAGACAGTGGAGTTGTAAGATGATATTCTTCATTTCTAGAGGCGAGTAGCAGCAGTATTAGTTTGCTGATTTGAGTTTCAACTCAAGTATCTGCTCCTATATTTCTTCTCAGTCTCCATGATTCCTTTTTCTTATTCTCATCACTTACATGTTGATGTTTTACAGAAAACCCTTCTCGTTCTACGCATTCTCTCTAATCACATCTCCTTTGTGGCTTCAATCAAGAATTTTTGTATTATTGACTCCAAAATTAATTTGTATAGCTGGACCAGATCTTACTCTGGAACCTACATATCCACTTTACCTACGCTGCTTGAATTTCTCACTTGTTGCTCTACCTTTATTCACTATTGCAAATAATACCAGTATTATACATATGGTTGACCAAATCAGAAACAGAGAAATCAATCTTGACTCCCTTTTCCCACTGCCCCGTGAGTGAGATTTTTAAAAACAAATTAATGACATAATGATAAGATGCTTAAGCCTCTTAAGTGGCTCCCCATTGCCTTCCATGTAAAAATAAGGTTGCTTAGTATGGCACACAAGGCCCTCCTTGTAACAGCCCCTACCTTTCTCTAAAACATCATTTCTCATCCCTTTTGCCTTTTCACATTGTGTTTCTTTTTTTAAGTGTTGAAACCTTTGTCTGAACTGTGCTTTGGGGAATTAAAAGTAGGCTTAGTCTTGTGTAGTACACAATAGGCCAGAGAGTTAACAGGGAAGCAGTGCTCCTCCTGAGGCTGCTGGAGAGCAGCGGCCCTCATTAACCAGAGGTCCCCTTTGGGTAAGATGACTGCCAGGGAGAGTTGGGACTTTGAAGTCTAAGCCTCTTTTGAAGAATTCCCCACCGTTACTAACTGGGAGGTTCTGGGTTTAAATTTTATGAAGGAAAATGTATTTTTTGGTCAACTTACTGTGCTGTCGGCTCATTAATCCTCCCAGTGGCTTCTCAAGTGACCTGTCTACAGTGCATTTCCTCCTTTGCTTAAGGTCCAATTCATTTTAAGCATTTTATACATTAATGTTATCTATTTTAGAAATAATTTGTGTTTAACATTTTGGGTATTTTTATTACTTTTAAACATGGTGTGAGATTTGACTTTTGTCAGTTTATTTTCATCGCATTTCTCACATTTCTGTTTTCAGCTGTGAAAGGATGGAAATTTTTAATTACAGTGTTAGTTTGCTGAGCATCTGAAATGTTGGTTTATCTATATAACTTTATAAAAGCTTTAAACATTATTTTGCCTCATGTCACTGTGAACAAAAAATATTGCCTGCCACTTCAGAAGATAATGAGTGCTGCCTGCCATCAAGCCAACATCTACATGCAGCCCTAGTGGCACTCCCTGAGGAGAATTCAGAAGGTAGAAAAACTAGATACTGACGTAGATAGTTAAGATGCATATCTGAAGAATAATTTCAGTGAGCCCAGCCTCTTGTATCTCCCTAGACGTAAAAAAGCACTAACATCGTTAAATTGAGACGTCTGTTCTTTGTGATTGGCAGTAATCATTCAGTCTTTAATTGCATGTTTTATTTTTACCTCTCAGCAAAAACTGTTTATTCTGACTCTTCCCTTACCTCTTGGGAGCCGTTTCTCAGAGCTATCTCAGAGGCTGTCTCCCAGACTGTAGTCCTCAGTAGTTCCCCAAATAAAACATAATTTGCAGCTTTTAGATTGTTTTTCTTCAGTCAACATAACTATTAAAAAGTTGATAGCCAAGATATTTTTAAAAGCATCAGTGTTAGATATTTCATTATTTCAACACTTGTTGAGATGTTTCATTCTGAAACCATCCACTCGCATACTTATTGGAGGTTACATCCTTGAAAAAATTTAAATGTATAGTTGTCCATAAGTACGCCCGCTTCCACCCCAGAATGAAATCATTCCTTCTGTTTTCCAGTCAAGAAATAGTTTCACTAACGTTTTCAACACTTTTTTTTTTTTCATTAGCAGAAATAAGGGAGATGCCTAGGTCATCTTCTTTGTTTTTCATTCTTTCTAAAGAGATAGTGACCAAGGACTCCAGTGGTTAGGCCTCCACACTTCCACTGCCAAGGACCCGGGTCCCGTCCCTGGTCAGGGAACTAAGATCGTGTGGCCAAAAGAGAAAAGAAGAAACAGTGACGAAAATCTTTTTCCTGAAGGAAAGTAATAGCCCAATTAAATCTTGATTTTATTTAGAAACCAGGTGGATTTTTAATAGCATGTGCCTTAGAAAATTTACAGTCTATGTCTGTTGAGCTCTTAGGCTATTCACCTGTTTTTTCTTTAGGTGATGCAAAAAGTTTCTGGATGGAGCTGGAAGATGATGGGAAAGTGGATTTCATATTTGAACAAGTGCAAAATGTGCTGCAGTCACTGAAACAAAAGATCAAAGATGGGTCTGCCACAAATAAAGGTATGAAGCAATAAAAACTTTCAACACATTTAATGCTAAATATTACCCACTGGTAATACAGTTTAGTTCTAATTCCAGTATTGCTATTTGTTTTTAAAAGTCAAAATATTTTCTTTTGTTTTCTAAGAACCTAACATCAGTTCTGTTTGCTTTTTTTGTGTATATGCTCTGTTTCTATAAAAACTCATTTTTATACTATGAACACTTGTCGGAGAAGGCAATGGCACCCCACTCCAGTACTCTTGCCTGGAAAATCCCATGGACGGAGGAGCCTGGTAGGCTGCAGTCCATGGGATCGCTAAGAGTTGGACACGACTGAGCGACTTCACTTTCACTTTTCACTTTCATGCATTGGAGAAGGATATGGCAACCCACTCCAGTGTTCTTGCCTGGAGGATCCCACGGATGAGGGAGGCTGGTGGGCTGCCGTCTGTGGAGTCACACAGAGTCGGACACGACTGAAGTGACTTAGCATAGCATAGCATGAACACTTGTAAAAGTGGATGAAGATGATTATTTTGAATAATAAATTATGAATAGATAAATAAATCTCTCTTTATTTCAGGCTACTTTTCTCTTCCTCACTTTATCTTTATGCGGGGGTGGAAGGGGTGTATTACAAAACTACTATGTGCTCCTTGTAGAACATTTGGTACATACAGAAAAATACAACAGATTATCCATCACCCAATCTTTCAGAGACAGCTTAGACATATATGGATATGTTTTGCCTGCTTTAAACAGCATTTGCGTTAGTAGTCTTCAGAGAGCAAACCTTGTATTTTACGTAGGCAGTCAGTTCAGTCATCCAGGTTTTTATTTTTTCTGTTTGTCTTCAGCCCAGGTAGTTGTAGAATATAGACTATTATATGGAAACTTCCTTCATTCCATCAGAATACATGATTTTCAAGCAAAATTTCCCCCCTCCTATTCTTTGTTTTCCCCAGGATGTTCTTAATTCTTTTTGGATATTCTATGACATTAATCTGTTGTGTGTTTGTCTACAAAATTAATACTGTCTTTCATTTTAATATTCTCATTCCTTCATGAATCTAATATATCTAGGTTTGAATTCACTTCTACCTCTTCCTATCTGATTGACCTGAAGTAAACAGTAAGCTACTAACCTCTAAGCTTCAATTTCTTTGTCTTTATTTATTTTTTTTTTAATTTCTTTTTTTTAAATTTCTTTGTCTTTAAAGTAGATACTCATAAAAACCTCTCAGAGGAGTTCCAAAGATTGAATGAGATAAAGTATGTGTCAGTGAATTGCATAGCACAGGAGCTGACATCTTGAATAAAGGTGATGCTGCTGCTGATTGTTTTCATTCTTTTTTCCCTTCCTTAACAGAATACATCCAAGCAATGATTCTAGTAAAAGATGCAATTATAAACCACAATTCAACATTGATAAAGGGTATGTACATTTCTAATCCTAACCTACAATATTCTCTGCTGTTTTCTTGCTTTGAAGCAAGCCAGCCTTAATTATGTTGCATTAAGCAAAGACAGTTTAAGATAAAACTGCAGGATCCATATAGGTAAGTTATGGAAATCATGTGTTCCTAGTCAATGAAAAGTCCTGCCCATCCAGAGATAGGAAATGCACACTCTATTAAACCTCTCAGGAAGAGCAAATGTATCTCTTCTTCAAAAAAGCTTCTCCTATAAGAAGCACAAACAGAATCCAAGACTCCAAACCATTGTAAACCTGCTTTGTGTAAAGAACAATGCTAGAAAGATATATTTTGGTATAGATAAATTGATGGAAACTTTTTTCATTTCTAGATTATTATTAGAACATCAGTGTATCAACTTTAAAGGAATTGAACAAAGATGATGTACTAGGATTAGAAAAAGAAAAATTGAGAAGCTATTGTAGGTAAAAAACAAGGTCCTACTGTGTAGTACAGGGATCTGCGTTCAATATGCTATAATAGTCCATATTGGAGAAGAATATGAAGAAGAACATACGTGTGTGTGTGTGTGTGTGTGTGTGTGTGTGTATAACTGAGTCACATTGCTATATAACAAACACAACACTGTCTATCAATTATCCTTCAATTTAAAAACTTTAATTAAAAAGTTATCAGAATCACTAGCTTATAAATCTTAGACTATCACTAATTTGCTAAAGCGTTGAGGAAGTACATTTTCTAAATTTTAATACTGCTAAATATTTTCAACAGATTGTAATCATTTTAACTGTCATAATTTGGAGCCTTAGAGTTTTAAATCTCTGAAAATATGGTTTAACATCATCAGTTTATTTTTTATTTTTTAAAATATATATTTATTTTAATTGGAGGCTAATTACTTTACAATATTGTTTTGGTTTTGCCATACATCAACGTGAATCTGCCACAGGTGTACACATATTCCCCATCCTGAACCCCCCTCTCACCTCCCTCCCCATACCATCCCTCTGGGTCTTCCCAGTACACCAGCCCCGAGTATCCTGTATCATGCATCGAGCCTGGACTGGCAATTTGTTTCACATATGATATTACACATGTTTCAATGCCATTCTCCCAAATCAGCCCACCCTCGCCCTCTCCCACAGAGTCCAAAAGACTGGTCTCTTTTGCTGTCTCTCATATAGGGTTATCGTTCCCATCTTTCTAAATTCCATATATATGCGGTACTGTATTGGTGTTTTTCTTTTTGGCTTACTTCACTCTGTATAATAGGCTCCAGTTTCATCCACCTTATTAGAACTGATTCAAATTATTCTTTTTAATGGCTGAGTAATACTCCATTGTGTATATGCATCAGTTTATTTTAAAGAAAGGTTTTGTTATTCAGAAATGTTTTCAGTTTCAGTCGCTAATGTAAAGTTTCAGAAGAGAGTACATTCTTTCAAGAAAACAGTCTTTCTCCCAGTGGCCTACAGTAGTACTTAGAATCAACATACCCTTAAGGGGTTAGATTAGTTTTCTAAGAGAGAACCCTATAAGTGCAAGAGGTGGTAAGAAGAAATAATTCTAAACAGCTTTTTTCTTTCTAAATAATCTTCCCCAGTAAAAGAAAGTAAGTTGGGTTTTTGTCTTGGTTCTTTTAAAGTAATGATTTCATTAGTAGAAATGCAGAGTATTCTGGTTTCATATTTTTATATGTTCATCTGAAGTATAATAAATTTATCAAAATAGAAGTATATGTTTGCTAGTGGTAGAGCTAGCAAATGTTTTTAAAGTAATCAGGGAATTATGTAGTGACATTACTAGCAAATGTAGGGGTTAAACACTTCATAGTAACTTTATTAAACTTTAGGTTTCATATTAGTATTTATTTTAAAAGGAATACTAAGACTGGGAGAAACAAAAGGACTTGGTGTTGAGGTCAAAACAAGCCATCCCAGATCCAGCCTGAACTCCCCAAACCACTAATTTACGTTTGATTTTTCTTTGCTTGTGTATAATTCTATAAATATTTGCTGTGTCCCTATACAATGACCCTATACAGAGTCATTGGAAAAGACTGATGCTGGGAGGGATTGGGGGCAAGAGGAGAAGGGGACGACAGAGGATGAGACTGACTCGATGGATGTGAGTCTGGGTGAACTCCAGGAGTTGATGATGGACAGGGAGGCCTGGCGTGCTGCGATTCATGGGGTCGCAAAGAGTTGGACACGACTGAGCGACTGATCTGATCTGATTTGATCTGATCCCTATACAAAGAACTGGATACTGTTTTTTTGAAAGAAATTATTTCTCCTTTCTCCTCTTATCTAATGGTTAATATAAAATCTCCATGTTTTTTGGTAAATGTTGTTTCTGACTATGCTTATATACCTTTGTTATATTTGTTATCTGTTAGTATGGCATTATATGGCTCATTCAAAGAAATTTCCTGGGAAAAATCAGAAATTCTTAATTTGAAAAACTTACTTTTTTTTTTAAAGGCTGTGCCATGTGGCATTGGGTTATTACTTCCCCAAGCGGGGATTGAACTTTTGCCCCCTACTACATTGGGAGCACAGAGTCTTAGCCACTGGCCGAAACTTATTTATTAATCAGTTATTGTAGCTCTCTTCATCTATCAGATTTTAAATCTTCTTTCTTTACCTCAGTAACTAAAGAGGGATATTTGCTTTCCAGTTAGCCAAGGATGACCTTGGATTAGGGCTTCCCATGTGGCACTAGTGGTAAAGAACCTGCTTCCCAGTGCAGGAAGCATGAGACGCAGGTTCGATCCCTGGGTCAGGAATATCCCCTGGAGTGGAGCATGGCAAATATTCTTGTATTCATCTCCAGTATTCTTGCCTGGAGAATGCCATGGACAGAGGAGCCTGGTGGCCTAAGGTCACAAAAAGCTGGACATGACTGAAGCGACACATGCATCTACACACATGACCCTGGATTATAACTTAAACTATTCTTTTATTTTCTTAAACTTTTTTTTTTCTGTTTAATAAGACTGGTCTACACTGAAGGACCAGTGCAAGTTAATAATAAGGCAGGAAGAGAATCACTTTTTTATTAAGGTCTACCACTGCATAGGAAAAAGCATGATTAAAAACAATTTTTTAAAAAACAAACATAGACTGTTCTGCATATTCATTTTTTTTTTTTTCCCAAAATAAGAGCAGGAAATCTATGACTTTTTTTCATTAACTGCATAGCTTATTTGTGTAGTGAAGTCATGTTAGAGAGTAAGAATAGGTGAAGTTGGAAAACACAGCGACAAGAACGAACCAGGGACATCCTGGCTCAAGATGAAATTAAGTGCAGAAAGATACAGGGGAGACTAAGAGAACTATGAATGAACAAATGAAAAGACAAAAAGAGCAGCCCAAATACTTTTCCCTCTTCTACAAAAATAGAAAGTAATAGAATAATGAGAGAGCAAGAGAAACGTAAAGGCTTCCTATTTTGCGACCTTAATAGAGTCTCTGAGAGTTACACTATTTTTTCTGTAAAATACAAGCAGAAATAGGGATACTTGATGTTTGCTTTAAAGGATGATTAAAATTCAGATAAAGTTTGGGCCAAATTAGAATTTCTGCAGTAGAAATTTCTTCTATGTCTTATTTTATCCTATCTTATTTTCTTAGTATTTTTGAAAATGTTGATACCTAATTTTTGCCTCAATTTTGAAACCTTAATGGTTTCAGATTTAAGGGCTCCTTATATCTCTAGTTAATAGAGTTATTAGTTAGATATTACAGTGACTCATTTTTAACTTGTTCGTAATTTTTTCATGTAGATCATAGATCTGTGACCAAGAACGCAGAAGAAAACAAGTCAAGTTCATTGCCCTCGACATCATATGAAGACTTCTTTCCAAAAGACTGCACCTCTCTGTATGTATAGAAGTTAAATTTATTTATGTTGTTAGTGCTTTTGCTCCCAGAAAGCGATTTACTGTTGCTAATCATTTGACCTAAGAGTAGATAAAGTGAAGTTGCTCAGTCGTGTCTGACTCTTTGCGGACTGTAGCCTACCATGCTCCTCTGTCCGTGGGATTTTCCAGGCAATAGTACTGGAGTGGGTTGCCATTACCTTCTCCAGAGGATCTTCCTGACCCAGGGATCGAACCCACGTCTCCCGAATTGTAAGCAAGATGCTTTACTGTCTGAGCCACCAGGGGAAAATATATTAAAAAAGGATTCTTTCCCATGAAAAGTTTTTTTTAAAAAATCTTCTTTATTTTGTATTGGAGTATAGCCGATTAACAATGCTGTGAAAGTTTCAGGTGGACGGCAAAGGTACTCAGCCATACATATATATGTATCCATTCTCCCCCAAACTCCCTGCCATCCAGGCTTCCATATAACATTAAGCAGAGTTCCCTGTGCTTTACAATAGGTCCTTGTTGGTTATCTATTTTAAATATAGCAGTGTATACCTGTCCATCCCAAACTCTCTAACCATCCATTTCCCCTACCCTTCTGGAAAAGTTTTAAAAGTTGTGTATTTTATGTAGGTTCATAATTCTCTACATAGGTTATTTGTTAAATCTGTAAGTAATAAAATCTTTTAATAAACTTTAGAACTAAGGATACCCCAGATACAATTTTTTCTCTTGAAAATATGCTGAGTTAATCCCTTCATAACAAAGAACTTCTTGAATCATCAGTATTTCATATTCCCCTTCCCCAAAAATAGGAGAAATAAATTGATGACATTTTGTTGAAAAGAATGCCACAGAACCCAGCTTGAAACATAATTTATTTGTTTTAAAGTTCAAAATCAAGTTGAAAAGGGAAATGAAACACTTAGTTTACTGGTTATACAACCCTAGTGGAATTGCTCAGTTGTGTCCGACTCTTTGCAGCCCCACAGACTGTAGCCTACCAGGCTCCTCCATCCATGGAGTTTTCCAGGCAAGAGTACTAGAGTGGGTTGCTGTTTCCTTCTCTAGGGGATCTTCCTGACCCAGGAATCAAATCCAGGTCTCCTACATTGCAGACAGACACTATACCCTCTGAGCCACACCGTAGCTATGTAAATCACTCAAGAGTAAATTAGTCTAGAACAAAACAAAGAACAAAGCTATGAGAGCTTAAGAGAATTTATTTCAGTAAGTACGGAATAAAGCCAAAGGTATATATATCCCAGGTAGACAAATAGTAGTGCTCCTAGCTCAGAATATACTATAATGCTTTATAAGAAAAAGTGGTAGAAAGGAACTTGGCACTTAATAATAAGGAAAGAGTAATTCCAGGCACAGTCTTTAAAAAAGAAGGAAATACTGAATACCAAAGTAAATAAAGAAATCAAAAACTTATTAAAATGGACTAGGCTAAGAAGATAGAAGTTAAATGGAAAAACAAAGCAAAATGGAAGAACAAAGCAAAAAATGGATAATAGACTATATTTTTACTATGGAATGTACCCCCAGTATTATTTAAAAACTACTAAGATAGATTGAAGTTATTTAAGGAAAATCATAACCTTACCTCTTTTTTTTTTGTTTCTTCCCTCATTTTTAATGTATTAGGTGCTATTGCATTGTAGTCCATGGATATGATAGATTTGCATTGATCTTTTAGCTGCATTCTCATTCAATATTTTTTACTATCTTTCTGAGAATTTTTAAGATTGAGAACATATAAAAGAGTATAGCAAAAACTATACTAACACCAGCCAGAACTAACAGCTATTAACATTTCATTGTATTTGCTTCCAGTGTCTTTTTTTAAAAGAAAACAAAACACTGTAGTCTCTTTGAGCCATACCTGACTTCTCACCCTGACAAAGTTCTGTTCTCCTCTCTGCCTTTATGAGCAGTCACTGTCATCAGTTATTTCTCTAGTTCATTTTTTTAATATTTACATAGCCATAAGTAATATTTAGTGCTATTACTTATAGTTGTTAAATTTTACATAAATATTCATATATGTACCTTCTTACTTTACTCAGCATTAGTTTTGAGATCTAATCATGTTGCTTGCTGTGTTATAGATCTGTTTCATTCCCTTTAACTGTTGTTTGGATTTCCATAATGTGAAAATACATTTTATTTATTCATTCCTTTAAGGATGGATAGATCATTCTAAATATTACCTAATGTAAATAGTAGTACAGTGATCAGTTTTACCCCAAACTTTCTTTTAAGAAAGTATTCATTGTGAAAGTTGCTATTAAGGAACCCAAAGGTTTAGTCTGGAGTCTATAAGATTACCCAAAATGTAGAAGAAAAGGGCAAATGGTTGAGAAAAAGAAGAGAATGATGAATAGTGTTCTTAAAAAGAAGCCATTACCAGAAAACCAATGATTTTAATGAACACTATAGAAATATTTTCTGGATTATCCATACGTTATAGTGTTTTTTTAGAAAATGTTAAGAGTTTCAAGCTAAGATGATAGAGTTAGGGCCACTGTGCTGCTGCTCATAGCTCTAGTGAAGGAAATCACAATATCTAAACTAGGCTTCAGGATGGTTCCAGCAACTAGAAAATGAAAATACATGTTTTTCATTTAAAAATTTGTTACTTAGGGAATTCCCTGATTGTCCAGTGATTAAGACTCCATGTTCCCAGTACAGGGGACATGGGTTCTTTCCCTGATCGGGGAACTGAGATCTACACTCCATACAGCATGGCCAAAAGAAAAAAAAAGAATTCAATCGAAAGGCAGAATGAGTCTAGAAAATAAGAGAACATTTTTGTGTATTTATAAAAACTTAAAGATATTAAGCTGGTAAGTCAAAGTTAGGTGAAAGGACTCTTTACAGTATTCAGTAAAAGACTCTAGAACAATTGGATATCATTTGGAGAATTTAAGTTAGATATTCATGTTACATCAATATAAACTCCAGATGAAATTGAACTCTCAAACCTAAAAAATTAATTATAAAATTAGAAACCTTAAAATCAGAAAAATAAAAGATTAGATGTCTTTCCATAACATTATTTAACATGGCATTATTCATAAAATCATTTATACTTTATTATAAATACTTAATTCTCTGCCACGAATGTAAGTTCCTTGATCACAGAGCTCTCATCTTTGTTTTCATAGCACCTGGCACGTAGCAGGCATTCAAGAAATCTTTGATGCCCTTGCAGCCCTACCTCCCAGCGTCCAGGGAGGGGAGAAAGGCTGCAGGTGGAGATAATCACCAGTAGCAAGTGATGTAATCTTTCATGCTTAAGCAGTTAAACCAGTATAAAAAGCAACAGGGCTCTTGGAGGTTCCTGGTTGGCAGATACTTTGAGGTGCTGGGAGGGGGGTGCATTTGGAGCGGGCATATGGGAACTCCATGCCCTTTCTTACCTACGTTGCCCCATGCCTCTCTCCCATTTGGCTGTTCCTGAGTGCATCTTTTATTATAAACTGGTAATAGTAGTTAAAGTGCTTTCCTGAAGTCTGTGAGTCTTTCCAGCCCATTAACAAAGAGGAGGAGTTTGTGGGAACTCATGGATTGGTCAGAAGTGTGGTGACCTGGAAATTGCATTTCGCATCTGGATTGGGGGCAGTTTTATGGGACTGAACCCTTTAATTTGTGGAATCTGATGCTGACTCCAGGTAGATAATGCCAGAATTGAACTGAATTATTGGACACTCATTGAAGAAGTGGTGCTAGAAAAAAAATACCATGTATTAGGTGCTCAGAAGAAGATTAAAAAAAAACACTTACATAACTTTCTATAACTGCAAAACATAGATGTTTTATTTCAGGGTCTGGCTTATTTTCATGTTGTCTGAGAAGAAACTAATATAGGAATTAAATATCATCTTAGTGGTTTTTTTTTGAATATGGGGAATTGTGCTATAAATTTGAGGTTCTAATAAATAATTAATTTTAAACAGATCTACAGAAAACCAGGAAATTCCCCCTATGGAAAATAAAGTTGCAGACTTTAGAGAAAAAGAATCTTCTTTAAATTTATCTTACCAAAAGCATCAGTGCTCTGGCTCCTGTCTGATGAAAATGCCATTTACCTTCAAGGGGGAAAACCCTCTGCAGCTACCAATCAAATGCCATTTCCAAAGACGACACGCGAAGACAAACTCTCATTCTTCAGCACTCCACGTGAGTTATAAAACCCCTTGTGGAAGGAGTCTGCGAAACATGGAGGAAGTTTTTCGTTACCTGCTTGAGACAGAGTGTAACTTTCTATTTACAGATAACTTTTCTTTCAATACCTATGCTCAGTTGACTCGGAATTACCCAAAGGAAGAAGAAATTGTTTCTGATGTGGATATTAGCAATGGCGTGGAATCGGTGCCCATTTCTTTCTGTAATGAAATTGACAATAGAAAACTTCCACAGTTTAAGTACAGAAAGACTATGTGGCCACGAGCATATTATCTAAACAGCTTTTCCAACATGTTTACTGATTCATGTGACTGTTCTGAGGGCTGCATAGACATGTGAGTAGAAGAACATGGCATTTCAAAAAAATCTTCTGAATGTAGGGGCACTTGTCAAGAAATGCTGCTGTGTATCAGTTTGTTTGTCTGTCTTATCTAAAACCAGTTCATCAAGAATTGAAAATAGATGCACTCTCTCTTTAGCAATAGGAAGGAAACTCTTCACCTGTTATTTTATTTATTTGGGAATTATTTCTTGCAGAGATAAGTTTTTCCCTTAATCTGTTACTGTAACTCTTAATAGCAATAATTAGAGCTAATGCTGTGTAACTGTGCCAGACATTGTGACAAGTGCTTTCCCTCTATTTTCTTGTTTAGTCCTCACAAAGTCTTATGGAGTAGTTAATATTATTTCCATGTTACAAATGAGGAAGTTGAGAAACCAAATGTAAGGTCAACAAATTTAAGCACTAGGATTTGAACCTATGCTGCTTGCTGCTGCTGCTGCTAAGTCACTTGAGTCATGTCCGACTCTGTGCGACCCCACAGACGGCAGCCCACCAGGCTCCCCCGTCCCTGGGATTATCCAGGCAAGAACACTGGAGTGGGTTGCCATTGCCTTCTCCAGTGCAAGCATGCATGCTAAGTCGCTTCAGTCGTGTCCGACTCTATGCTACCCTGTGGACAACAGCTCACCAGGCTCCTCTGGCCACAGGATTCTCTAGGCAAGAATACTGGAGTGGGTTGCCATTTCCTTCTCCTATGCTCTTAACTGTTATATGTCATGTTTTACTTTTCACATATCTTTTCCTTGCTCCTTTTTTAGACAGTTAATGGTGCCTGTCCTGATCCTAAAATTGACATTCCATAAAAAAATGAAAACATGTTCTAATATATCAAGACTTTGAAAACCATTTTGTTTTAAAGGTGTATAATTTACTGGTATTTGTAGGTTTGCATCGGTAGAACAGAGTTGCATTATATGTACATTTGCTGCTGCTGCTGCTAAGTCGAGTCAGTCGTGCCCGACTCTGTGCCACCCCACAGACGGAAGCCCACCAGGCTCTTCTGTCCCTGGGATTCTCTAGGCAAGAACACCGGAGTGGGTTGCCATTTCCTTCTCCAATGCATGAAAGTGAAAAGTGAAAGTGAAGTCGCTCAGTCGTGCTGACTCTTAGCAGCCCCATGGACTGTAGCCTACCAGGCTCCTCCGTCCATGGGATTTCCTAGGCAATATGTACATTTAACTTAATGCAAATGTAGCTGCCTATACTGGGAAAAAGAAAATGCATGAGAGAGATAAACAGAATTAATTTAAATTGTATAGATAGTAGTTTTTAACCATCCTGTCAGTTAGGAGTGTGAGATGAGGTACATAAATACAGTTTGGCTCAGTTGCTTTAGGTTTTGTCATAGAGGAAACCTCTCACTGTGCCAAGTTTTATTCTGTTTAAATACAGGTTGTTTTTAAGCGTTGCCTCTAACCTGTCTACATCTGGCCAAGCCCAGTCTCCTTCAGTGTAAAGGAAAAAACTAACTGTTGGGTTGGACAGTGTTTACTGAACTTTATGGTTAGTTTAACAAGGTGTTTTTCAAGAATAATTTTGATGGTGTGTGATTTTTGCCTTAGACCATAGAAACTAATCCCCATGTAACGTGCACCACCAGCATACATATGTTCGTTTTTTTGGTCACAAATTACAAGAGAAGTCACAAAATAAGCAAAAGCTGAGGCTCACGGGAATCTGGAATTGGACACAAGCACTGTGGCCAGGGATTCTAATCCTGACGGGAATGGGAATTAAACGTGTCTCATGCATGGTGGAGAGTGGGCACCGAGCTCTCAGGGAAAGGGGGCAGAAACAGGGACCTACCCAAGGCTAGGAGGTTGGCTAATAACAGGGCCTGCAATTGTATAATTGTATTGATAACAACCAGGCTTAGAGCTGTGAAACCCATAGGTCGGATCCAGAGCAGCCAGTGTAGAGGAACACCCAGGAGTAACCTGTACAGAAGTGTAATCTCGCATAGTCAGAGCACACAGAGGCATTTAGGATCATGAAGGCAGCCTAAGTTCCAACAAATGGCAGAGTTCACACCTGAGGAATCAGAGATAATGTAGAATGTGACTGAAGGAGACTTTAAAATAGGTATGTTTAAAATGTCCAAAGAGATAAAATATTAATATCCATGGAATGAGGAGGTGATTATTTTTAACTATACTGTATAAGTAAAAGAGCCATTTAGAAATACGGGAAATAAAGCATATGGTTATGGAAATAAAAAACTAAGTAGAGGGACTAAGTGGTAGCATTGGTATAGCTGGAGAAACAATCAGTGAATAGCAAAGCAAAACTGAAGAGTTCTCCCAGAATGCAAAGAGATAAAAATATGAGGAAAAAAAACTTAGAGGTTAAAAAATATGAAAGGTCAATGAGAAATTCCAACATACCTCTGAGAAGAGAGCATCATTCAAAGAGACAATAGCTGAGAATTTTCCAGAACTGAAGAAAGATAGGAGTCCTCAGAGTGAAAAAGCCTACTGTGTACTAGGAAGGGAAAATAAGATAACTTACATTTAAATATATCATGATGCAACTTTGCAAGTATCTAGGGCAAAGAATAAATATGCTAGCAGATGGAAAAGAGAAAAAATACATTGACAGGGCAGTTTTTATCAAAAATAGAAGACAAAAAGGCATATTAGCTTAAAATGCTGAAGGAAAATAAATATAAAACTAGAATTCTGTAACAAGCCAGTTATATGGTAGGGGGTGGGGGTGTTAAGAGGGTGTTCAAACAATTACACAGCAGTTGAAGATATGCACTCCTGTTTTTCAGCAATAGTATTTTTCTACCTAGAGCATTGTTTTCCAAGCTCTAAGTTTCAGTTCAGTTCAGTTCAGTCGCTCAGTCGTGTCCAACTCGTTGCGACCCCAGCACGCGGCACGCCAGGCCTCCCTGTCCATCACCAACTCCCAGAGTTCACTCAGACTCACATCCATCGAGTCAGTGATGCCATTCAGCCATCTCATCCTCTGTTGTCCCCTTCTCCTCCTGCCCCCAATCCCTCCCAGCATCAGTCTTTTCCAGTGAGTCAACTCTTCGCATGAGGTGGCCAAAGTACTGGAGTTTCAGCTTTAGCATCATTAAGCTCTAAGTTTAGTAGGATGTAAAATCACTTAAAGGGCTGTAACTAGAATCTTAAAAATTAAATTGTACAGGAAGTACCATGTGTACAGGAAGTACAGTGATAAGGTACTTATATGTGACTGCTATTTCTTACTTTACATATACACACATATAAATATGCATGCCTCTTGTAGGATCTTTTCTTAGAAATGTAAGACATTTCTTGCTATGAGTCATAGTCAAAAATATTTGAAAGCTGCTACCCAAAAGATGCTTAGACAGGGACATAAGAATAAGGATGTTGCAGCATTGTTGTATTGAAAACTAGAAGCAGTTTAATTGTGATTCTAAATGCTGTGGAAAAGTTAAGAAGGTAGATCTCAAAAGCATTATATTGAATGAAAAGACAAGTTGTAGGATAATAGCTATGGTAATTTTTTAAAACAATACATTGTATTGTTTGTGGGTAAATATATATGCAAAAGTATAAAGGATGCCTCACCAAACCTCTTAAGAGCTTAGTTTTATCTTTTTTTTTTTTTTAAAGAAGATCATTTATACAGTATATATGTTGTAAATTATAGTTGACCTTTGAACAATGCAGGGGTTAGGGGTGCCAGCCCTCGAAAACACAACATGTAACATAATTGGCCCTTCACATAAGTGGTTCCGCATCCATAATTCCACATCCAAGTTTTCATCCAACTGTAGATGAGGTAGTACTGTGTTATTTACTATTGAAAAATATCCACATATAAGTGGACCTGTGTAGTTCAAACCCGTGCTGATCAAGGGTCAGCTGTATATACATCGGAGAAAGGACTAGACAAAACGATGACAGCTGATTCTGTCTGGTCAAAATGAGTGTTTGTTATTGTTTGTGTTGTCTGTACTTTGTAAACTTTGCAAACAAACTTATATTGAAAAAGCAACAATAGATTTCTACATCTGTAAATAGAATTCAAGTCAGTCAATATATTGCTTATTTTTTCTGTTGCAAACGGTAGTTACCACTCTGACATGTATTGTATATATACAGAAAAATACTGAAATGAATCATAGACGAAACAATCTAAGTCACTTGCCGTTTAACACAGGAGATGAGAGTCAGAGATTTTTAACCAGTAGTCACACATCAGGTTTGTAACTGAGACGCCCAGGTTCTTTACGCCTATAGAGTGTTAAGTCCCTGTCATGTTAGATAGTCATCTCAGTAGTTAGAGAGGAAATTTGTTTTTAGGTTTTCATGTTTACTGCTTAGCAGTGCTATGAAAAATAGCCGGATGCATGGCATCAGTCTCCTCAATCTATTTTTATGTCATTGGAGACAGAGATAATATAAAACATACACAAAACTATGTAAGTTCTTCTGAGCTTGACATGTTTAAGTTTATCCATTGTAGGAGGGCAGACCTGGGAAAATTCTCACAATGAAGCTTCTGCTGAATAGGAAATGAAAGGAATTCATTTTGAAATGTTAAAACTCATAGTTAACTATTTCATGAGCAAGTCGAGGTACAGGGCAGTTTATAATTATTTATGAACTTCTGGTAAATGTTGTCTTTCAAAGAGGTGTATTTTATTTAGGGAAGAAGTCTCGACTGTCCATGCGCCAAACAACTGTTTTAAATACAATTATAGTCTTTATACTTTTGTCAAGAGAGTCTCTTAACTTGATGCTTTTTTATTCTGACTTCTCCATACATTGTCTTCCTCCTAGAACAAAATGTGCATGTCTTCAACTGACAGCAAGGAATGCCAAGACTTGCCCCTTGTCAAATAATAAAATAACCACTGGATATAAATATAAAAGACTAGAGAGACAGATACCTACTGGGTAAGATACGCTGTGGATTTGTTGCAGGGTGTTTATATCTTTGAAGGAGGGTGCTTTATCATTGTGGCCTATTTAGTCTTATAAATATTGTTGATGTGAGAGTTGGACTATAAAGAAAGTTGACTGCCGAAGAATTGATGCTTTTGAACTGTGGTGCTGAAGAAGACTCTTGAGAGTCCCTTGGACTGCAAGGAGATCCAACCAGTCCATCCTAAATGAGATCAGTCCTGGGTGTTCATTGGAAGGACTGATGTTGAAGCTGAAACTCCAATACTTTGGCTACCTGATGCGAAGCGCTGACTCATTTGAAAAGACCCTGATGCTGGGAAAGATTGAGGGCAGGAGAAGAAGGAGACTACAGAGGATGAGATGGTTGGATGACATCACCAACTCGATGGACATGGGTTTGGGTGAACTCCGGGAGTTGGTGATGGACAGGGAGGCCTGGCGTGCTGCGATTCATAGGGTCGCAAAAAGTCGGACATGACTGAGCGACTGAACTGAACTGAATGCTTAATTTCTTATTTGTTGTTCTTGTTCAGTTGCTAAGTTGTTCCCGACTCTGCAACTCCATGGACTGCAGCACACTAGGCTCCCCTGTCCTTCACTGTCTCCCTGAGTTTGCTCAAATTCATATCCATTGAGTCGGTGATGCCATCCAACCATCTCAACCTCTGCTGCCCCCTTCTCCTTTTGCTTTCAGTCTTTCTCAGCGTCAGGATCTTTTCCATTGAGTTGGCTCTTTGCATTAGGTGGCCAAAGTATTGGAGCTTCAACTTCAGCATCAGTCCTCCCATTGAATATTGAGGGTTGATTTCCTTTAGGATTTGACTGGTTTGATCTCCTTGCAGTCCGAAGGACTCTCAAGTCTTCTCCAACACCACAATTCAAAGGCATCAATTCTTTGCCACAGTTCAAAAGCATCGGTTCTTCAGCCCTCAGCCTTCTTTATGGTCCACCTCTCACATCCATTCATGACTACTGGAAAAACCATAGCTTTGACTATACAGACTTCGTCGGCAGAGTGATGTCTGCTTTTTGATACACTGTCTAGGTTTTTCACAGCTTTCCTTTGAGGGAGAAAGTATCTTTTAATTTCATGACTGCAGTCACTGTCCACAGTGGTTTTGGAGCCCAAAAAAATAAAGCCTGTCAGTGTTGCCACTTTTTCCTCATCTGTTTGTCATGAAGTGATGGGACTAGATGCCATGATCTTTGTTGGGTTTTGAGTTTCAAGAGAGCTTTTTTTACTCTCCTCTTTCACCCTCATCAGGAGGCTCTTTAATTCCTCTTTGCTTTCTGCTTTTAAAGTTGTATCATCTGCATATCTGAGGTGGTTGGTATTTCACCTGGCATTCTTAATTCCTGCTGGTGACTCATCCAGCCTGACACTTCTCATGATATACTTCGCATATAAGTTAAATAAGCAGGGTGAAAATATACAGCCTTGATGTATTCCTTTCCCAATTTGAAACCAGTCCATTGTTCCATATCTGGTTCTAACTGTTGCTTCTTGATCTGCATACAGGTTTCTCAGGAGACAGGTTAGGTGATCTGGTATTCGCATCTCTTTAAGAATTTTCCACAGTTTGTCGTGATCCACACAGTCAAAGGCTTTGGTACAGTCAGTGAAGCAGAAGTAGATGTTTTTCTGGAATTCTCTTGCTTTCCGACAACAGATGTTGGCAATTTGATCTCTGGTTCCTCTGCCTTTTCTAAATCCAGCTTATACATCTGAAAGTTCTTGGTTCCTGTACTGCTGAAGCCTGACTTGAAGGATTTTGAGCGTTACCTTACTAGCATGTGAAACGAGTACATTTGTACAGTAGTTTGAACATTCTTTCGTATTGGCCTTCTTTGGGATTGGAATGAAAGCGGACCTTTTCTAGTCCTGTGGCACTGGCAAGTTTCCAAATTTGCTGACATATTAAGTGCAGCACTTTAACAGCATCATCTTTTAGGATTTTAAATAGTTCAGCTGGAATTAATTTCTTATACCAAAAATCTAAATTAAAGAATTTTTTTTAAAGCCTGTATATCATTTTTGGAAATGGAAGTCAGAGTGCACACATGTAACATGCAGACTGTACTTGACACTCATCTGCTTTTCCTCTGACTCTTACCCCTGTTGGGTTAGCTTACTTTGGGTAGACATTTCCCCATTAAGACATACACTGTGCAGAGGTCATCTGAGAATTGGGAATTTTCGTCTTTTCAAGGTGGTTATTGCTAAAAGACAAACAGAAAAGTATTCTTACTAGATTTTCCCTTCTTAGACATTGGGAGACATTTTAAAAGAGCTAACCCTTATTCTGTGCCAGGCATTGTCTCAAGCACCTTGTAAATACTGACTTATTTAATCTTTTTTTAAAATTAAATTTTATTGAAATGTAGTTGATTTCCATGTTGTGTTAGTTGTGGCTATACAGCAATGTGATTCAGTTATACATCTATCCACTTGTTTTTAGATTCTATTCCCATATAGGCCATTATAGAGTACTGAGTAGAGTTCCCGTGCTATACAATAGGTCCTTATTAGTTGTCTATTTTATATATAGCAGTGTGTATATGTCAACCCTGATTAACGATTTATCCCCTTCCCCCCTCAAATTTCCCCTGTGGTAACCTTAAGTCTGTTTTCTACATCTCTGACTCTATTTCTACTTTGTAAATAAGTTCATTTATACCATTTTCTTCGATTCCACATGTAAACAATATCAGGTGATACTTGTCTTTCTCTGTCTGACTTACCCAATTCATTTAATCTTCACAAAACCACCTTATGCCATATAATCCATATTGTATGGTAGTACCATATAATCCCCATTTTAAAAATGGAAGATTGAAGCACAAAGAGATTAAATCCATGGGCACACAGCTAGTGAGTGCTGGAGCTGTGATGGGAACTAGGCAGTCTAGCCCTGGGAGCCTTCACACTTAGTCTCTTTCCCTCAGTGATTATTAGCGAGGTAGCAATAGAAAGTGCTTTTGCTTTTAATTTGTCTAATTGATTTTCTCTTGTATATTTTATTGACAAGCATTTATGAATGCAGCCTATTATGCAAGTGTGATCGACGAATATGTCAAAACCGAGTTGTCCAGCATGGACCTCAAGTGAGGCTACAAGTGTTCAAAACTGAGAAGAAGGGATGGGGAGTGCGCTGTCTAGATGACATTGACAGAGGGACGTTTGTTTGCATTTATTCAGGTAAAGCAAAGGTTTACTTTCACATTACGCTGTGGTAAGATCTACATTTCTGAATCTCCATTTTACTAGTCAAGGCTACTGAGATCTTATAGCAAGGATAAGAGCAACAATATAGGAGGAGTATCAGAGGAAGGCAAGTGACTGGGAAATTGAGCACTGAAGGGATGACATGCGTTAAGAGGTACCAGGTGTTCCAGAAAAGAAAGGCTAAAGGATAAAACTTGGGTTACTGCATGAGATGTGTTTTTGGTCTCTGTGGCTGCAGATGCTTCGGGGTAAAGTAAGAAAACTTTTAAATAGAAAAATAAATGATTTACTAAGGTAAAGATTATTGGTCAGAGACTGTCTTCGTCAACATCTTGAGCTATTAGAATTTAACAAAAGTTAATGTTATAATGAATACCTTTAGGTGATGATTCAGTCAAGGCTGCTGCTGCTGCTGCTACCAAGTCGCTTCAGTCGTGTCCGACTTTGTGCGATCCTATAGACGGCAGCCCACCAGGCTCCTCTGTCCCTGGGATTTTCCAAGCAAGAGTATTGGAGTGGGTTACCCCACTGCCTTCTCCAAATCAGTCAAGGCAGTTCACTCCATTTCAGGGATTCTATAGAGAGTTGCCCATGTTCTGAGCAAAGCCTCCCCACCATGTGTTCAGTTCAGTTCAGTTCGGTCGCTCAGTTGTGTCTGACTCTGCGACCCCATGAATCGCAGCACGCCAGGCCTCCCTGTCCATCACCAACACCCGGAGTTCACTCAAACTCAGGTCCATCGAGTCGGAGATGCCATCTAGCCATCTCATCCTCTGTCATCCCCTTCTCCTCCTGCCTTCAATCCCTCCCAGCATCAGAGTCTTTTCCAGTGAGTCAGCTCTTTACATGAGGTGGCCAAAGTACTGGAGTTTCAGCTTTAGCATCATTTCTTCCAAAGAACACCCAGGACTGATCTCCTTCAGAATGGACTGGTTGGATCTCCTTGCAGTCCAAGGGACTCTCAAGAGTCTTCTCCAACACCACAGTTCAAAAGCATCAATTCTCTGTGTGTTAACGGTTATGCAAATTACTGATTCTTTCAGGCTATAGCCCACAGCCCAGACAGGTCCATCTCTAGTAGTCTTTTCCTTTTACCCCAGAGTGTTAGGCAAAAGTCCTCACTTTGTGTGTGTACCACGAAGTGAGAAAGGTTGGTGAAATGTGGCTGTCAAGGCAGTCTGAAGGAGATGTGCCAGGCAGCAGGGACCAGAGCAGTCCTCCTCATCTGGAATTCCAGGTTCACTTTAGTGAGGGCAAGAATCCTCAGAGTTCAGAACGGTCACGGCTGGATCCCTGCCACATCCCACTTACAGACACAAATACTGCACAACTTGCCTGGACATTTGTCTCTCATGTTTCTCAAAATAACTCTTTGATAAAAGTTAGCTTACCATAAAATGCCAGATGGTGTCCAGGAAGTATCATTTACTGACTTTATCTGCATTGCTAGAAAATGCACCTAAGGGTATCTCTCTAATCTAGCTGTTAATTTTGACTTATTAACTGTAAGTTCCTTGAAAGAAAATGCATAAACTTCAGACTAACATTTTGATTACATTAAGGCTTAAGAAGAGAACAGGCACATATCACCACAGATTTAAATACATCACTTTATAAATAAAGTTTTTAAATGAAAAAGCATTCATAACTAGACACAAAAGCTATAATTGTAAGACTAGAGTTCACCTCTCTAATTTTCTAGAGTGCTTTCTGATCTGTATTGTTTTATATTGTAGCTGAATCTCTTGTCTTCTGTGATACTCCACTTCAGACAAATACTTGTTCCTACGTTTTTTCATGTACTGGAAGATACGAAGTCTCTTCTTGGTCTTTTATTATTTCTCACAGTAGTTTTCTTGGATGAATTAATGTTTCTCTTCATTCTAGAAATGAGGTTCCATACACGGTTCTAATAGAGCAGAAGAGATGCCCTTTTGTTGCTTAGTAACTGTATTACTTTTTGTCATATTTAGCTCTTTTACTTTTTCTTTTAGGAAGATTACTAAGCAGATCTGACACTGAGAAACCTGATGCTATTGATGAAAATGGAAAAGAAGAGAATATTATGAAAAATATGTTTTCCAGAAAGAGGAAAATAGAAGTTGCAGATTGTGAGGTTGAAGTTATCCCAATAGAACTGGAAGCACGTCCTAGAAGTATGGAGACTCAGGAGTATCCACCTAAGCTCCATAATAATACCAAAGAGCCTATTACGTGAGTGAGATCATAGGAACCCAGTCAAGATTGACCTATACTGTTTAATACCAATTAAGAGTAGTTCTTTTTCTTCTTTCTTGTTTTCCACTCCAACTTCTGTATCTCCTGTATATCAGTTTGCTTCCCAGTTGTAAGTTTCACACTGAGAAATCTAGGGCACTTAAATTTAAAAATCTAACCAACATACTGTATTTTCTCAGTTTCCATCTGTGGAACTTCATCTTTAAAAACTTTGACTTTAATCAGATTGTTTATGGATGTCATGACTTTGGCAGTTCTTTTTATTTTCTATAACCATTTTATTTGCAAAGGTTTTCTTCGTTTTTTAAATATACTTCCAGAATGATTGGCTTTAAAATATGACTATTCTAGTGAGGAGTAGGCATAGGTGTTATAACTTAGATTAATTTCTAATGAATATTTACATAACTGATGCTATCTATATTTCAGGGCACAATAAAGAGCATTTTTAGTGATTTACAGAATAACTTTGTTTTCCTTTTCAGAGGAATGAAATATAACAGCATTTCAAGAATTCGATATCATTCTGTCATAAGAAGTCCTAAAACCAAGACCGTCATTATTCAACACAATGGGAAAAATATGGTAAAAACTGTAAAACATAGATGGTGCCCTTCTGAGAACATTACTACTTAATTCAAATTGTTTGTGTTAGTTAATGATGTGTAGGATTTCTTTTATTATTTTGTAATGTGGTGCTGTTGAAGTGTTAGGACTATATTTTTTAATGACTTTGTATCCTAAGTAACGGTTGGCATGTTCCCAACTTAGATACAGAAGGAGAATGTTGATCATGATCTGACAGTGTATTCTACTGAGACTTAGAGCTATACAGTGTAAGAATTCATGGAAGAAGCTAAAGTGATAGTGTTACATAAGAAAGAAGGATGGAGTAATTTAGGTTGAGATATGGTTGTGAGATGTAGGAGAAAGAACAGAAGCAGTCTAATGAGAGAGTCATCCAGAAAGCAGCACTTTACATGATAGCTTGTGAAGATACACTTTGCAGTCTGTCCTGAGAAGAATAGCTAGTCAGAGACTATAACTTAAGAGAATGATGCAAGAAACAGAACAGGCAGACAAAATGGTAGTTCATGGCTTGTTGGTGAAAAAAAAATTCTAACGTAGGTGGTACACAAATACTTGCCCTCTGCCTAGTAACATACAGAAGATAACTCCTTAATACCACATCATTATGCGAAGATTGGGCCAGGAGATCACATAGACCTGGTTTGCCCTCCAACACTGCACCTTAACTAGCTGGTTAACGTCTTCTGTCTACAATTCTTTTTCTGAAAAATTAGAATAATAATTTCTATGTCAGAATTAAGAGGGTTAAATGAGATAATGTCAGAAACGTAGTGTAGCACAATGCTTGACACCCAGCTAAGTGCTCAACACATGTTGAACGTTGAAGTCCATGGAAAAGAATAATAATGGTCAAATGTGTTCCGTGCCAAGCATTGTGCTAAACCTAATACCCCTTTTTGAAAGTTATCATTACCATATAAAGTGATTGCAGTGTCCTCAACTCATGGAGATAGGCAGCTCCTTTAGCCTTTTCTTTCAAGTAACTACCCAAAGAGTGTTTTTAATCTTTGCACATCTTATAGTGGAAGCCAAATTTATCATCTGGTATCAGAATTGAGGTATACCGACGGATATATTTGTATTTTATTTTGAATTTATAATGCCTCAAGAATGTCTTGACAGTCCTTATAATTGTCGTAGCTGTGGCTCATGAAAGTGCCTGGGAGTAGAACACAGCTAAAAGGGCTCCATCCTGTCAGAGATTCCTCAGGGTATCAGCTTTGAGTCTTTGAAAACTAATCTAATTGCTGCAGCCTATGAAGATTGATACTTGATGAAAGAGGCCTTACTGCTAACTTAAATTCTTTTTCCTAACCTAGAAAGTAAAGACATCTTCCTTGTTTTCTTTTAAGGGATTTACTTCCTCAGAGTCTGTCACCTCAGAAGATAATGGGGAACTTAATCCAGCTCAAGTACATCTGAACTCTAAAGCCAAGGAAATGAGAAGTAGGCTTTGTTTCATTCTGTGGTTGTCTGCCTCTTCTGCTTTTTGTCTCTCATGCTCAATACTCATAGCTCATTTTTTCAGACACTATTACAAAAATGCTGCATTCATCACAGGGCTTTCTCTACGTCTAGATCAGAGGTCGACAAACCGTGATCTATGGGCCACATCCAGCTCACCACCAGTTTATGTATGGCCTGTAAGCTAAGATAATTTTTACCTTTTAAAATAACTGAGAAGAGATGAGAAGATAAATAATACTTTGTGACACTCGAAACTTACAGGAAATTATATTTTCAGTGTTGCTAAATGTATCGGAAGATAGCCACACTCTTGATTTAGTATTGTCTCTGCTTTCGCACTATGGTGGCAGAGCTGAATACTCACACAGAGATGGTGGCCCACAGTGTTTACTGTTTGGCCCCTTACAGAAGACGTTTGCTGACCCCTGGTCTAGATGCCAACCGTGACCTGATGCTGGGCAGGAGAATAGCGTGGACAACTCACAGGCCATCTCTGGCTGTGGAAGCCCTGCCCAGCGCAGCCATTTCCTGACTCTTTGTTTAGGCTCCTTTAAAAATAAAGACATGACATTCTCCTGCAATATTCCAGCCAGTGCTGCCCCAGAGGATGCTTAGCAAAAAGTGAAAATATTGCTACCCTGAGTGCTCATCTTTCAGTGTTACCAGTCTTGCCATGGTATAGACTATACAGTCCATGGAATTCTCCAGGCCAGAATACTGGAGTGGGTAGCCTTTCCCTTCTCCAAGGATCCTCCCAACCCAGGGATCAAACTCAGGTCTCCCGCACTGCAGGCAGATTCTTTACCAGCTGAGCCACAAGGGAAGCCAATTTAATATTAAAACCTGACAAAACTGGACTTGAGTTCATTTACATCTCAGTATACCCCTCAGTGGGGAGATGTTGCTGAGACATGGCCCTTTGTGAAGAACTGACTGACCGTGGCCTCTTCTCCCTTTGGGCTTCCTTGGCATATACACCCCCAACTCCCCACCTTCCTAGTATTAACAGAAAGAGGGACACCTTTGTAAATTTATATCCTGTTTTTAGGCAGAGAGAGGAGAGGACTGAGAGCTTTCCCTGTATTACTGCTTAGCTCAAATTGCCCTTAGCTCAAAATAGTTCTTATGTCAAAGATGTGTATTTTGGGACAACAGTCTCATATATCACCATTAATGTATGAAAGTCATCTGAGAACTATTGCTCTTGGTTCTTTTGTTGTTTTCATTGACCACTATAGTACATATAGCAGGCACTAAAAAATCAGTTATTAATATTACTGCAAGTAACCTATGATAGGAAAAAGCAGCCAGAAACAGTGATGATTACATCAAAAACATTAATTTTAGAAAAGTATAATTTCTTTCTGCCACTGAATTGGGAGGCACAAATGACTTTTTAACAATAAATAATTTTACTTATTCCATTTGACAGGCATTCATACTTTTGAATATTTTGGAAAATTATTTGCATTACTGGATAAGAAAAATAAGCAGTTCATCTTCTAAAGTATTGTTGTTTGTAAAAGTGTAATTACTGAATGATCATCTAGCAAAAACACATATACAAAACCCATAGCAGTAGTTGTTGCTACTGGGCCTTAGAGCGGCTGACTCTTAATCAGGGTCTCCCCAGCCTTTCATTGGTATCATAAAGGCCTAAAATGCTCCCTAAACCCTCTCTGTTACAGCTGTTTAGAATATATTTAAAAAATATATATATATTTAAATGCAGAGTCCAAAGTTGAAGAGAAGTCAATTTGTAAGGAGTAGAGCTTAACTATAGTAACAGGAAGCAACATGTATACAGATTCATAAAAAGATACTGTTAGGTAGTAGAAAGAAGGTAGACTTCAGAATCAGATATTTCTGATTCTCATTATTATTGCTAGTTAGTTGAGTGAATCCCTTAAGCCTTCAGAAGCTCAGAGTTTTCATTTGTAAAATTGAAGTACTGTGTACCTTAATACATTGTATGGATTAGCAATAATTAACACAACTTGCACTTAATTAGTATTGTTACTCTCAGCAGTATTGCTCAGCCATTTGTATTCCCTGACAATTCTTCCAAAATGTTTATTAGAGGACTCAAGCTCAAACCAAGTTGAAGATTGTAAAGACAGCCCTGTGATTGATTCCGATGTGATAGATATAACCAAGTGTAGAGAAGACACTCCGCCAGGGGACACATGTCACCAAGCAGTCACACTGGATAACAAGAATGAGGTTCAAATACAAAAGCCCCAAGAGGAAAAATCTCCAGCATGTCAAAACCATCAGGTCTTTTGTGGTAAAGAGTTACCGAATGAAACCAAGGATGCTTCATCTGATTCTCTAGAGAAGTTCAATAAAGGGAATGTGTTTCTATTGGATGCCACAAAAGAAGGAAATGTGGGCCGCTTCCTTAATGTGAGTATGTGGGCTGAGATTCCTATATCTAAACACATTTTTTCCCTAGGCTTCTTCACAAAATCATGAGGAAAATGTGACTGACGGGTTCCAAAGCCACACTACCTGGATTAGAATCCCACGCCTCTACTTACATGGCCTTGGACGTCTTACTTGCCCTCTCCAGGCTGTATTTCCCATTTCAATAATATGGAGTTAATAACTGTCTAGAGTGTTGTGAAGATTAAATGTATTATATATAAAGTGCTTAAACGGTATCTAGCACACAGTAAACATTTGCTTAAAGAAACTGTAAGAAATTATAAGTAAGAATATATATATATTTATTGAAAGGCTTTTAAGATGCATTCCTTCAAAAAAAAAAAAACAATGGGGCACATAGAATAAGTTTTTCTTTTGTGTCATATAATAGAATGTCTTATTCAGAAATGCCTCTATTAAAAAAATTTAGTTGGGAGCTCTTATGTTTTACTGCTCTCACTAAATTTTGATTGATTTAGTGGCTTAGTACTGGAGAATGCAATGGCAACCCACTCCGGTACTCTTGCCTGGAAAATCCCATGGACGGAGGAGCCTGGTGGGCTGCAGTCCATGGGGTCGCTAGGAGTCGCACGCGACTGAGCGACTTCACTTTCACTTTTCACTTTCATGCATTGGAGAAGGAAATGGCAACCCACTCCAGTGTTCTTGCCTGGAGAATCCCAGGGACGGAGGAGCCTGGTGGGCTGCCGTCTCTGGGGTCGCACAGAGTCAGACACGACTGAAGCGACTTAGCAGCAGCAGCAGTGGCTTAGTACAGAAAACTATTTATCAGAATATTGCATTTTACTATCTTACTCTTTTTTTATTCCTAAGCCATAGTCATTTGCTGTTTCTGTATATGTTTGGGATATATGTAATGAGACTTATTTTCATTTATATAGAGGAATATTTATGATTTCTCTGATTTAAGGTTCATTGGGTTTCCCTGATAGCTCAGTTGGAAAAAAATCTGCCTGCAGTGCAGGAAACCCCGGTTCTATTCCTGGGTCGAGAAGATCTGCTGGAGAAGGGATAGGCTACCCACTTGAGCATTCTTGGGCTTCCCTTGTGGCCCAGCTGATAAAGAATCTGCCTGCAATGCGGGAGACCTGGGTTCGATCCCTGGGTGGGGAAGATCCCCCTGGAGAAGGGAAAGGCTACCCACTCTAAGTATTCTGGCCTGGAGAATTCCATGAACTGTATAGTCAGTGAGGTCACAAAGAGTCGGACACGACTGAGCAACTTTCACTTCACAAGGTTCATTGACACTTAAGACTCCTGGCATCTTCATGATGAGAGGGAAACTTTGTATTATTGGCCATAACTACTGTGTAGGGTGGAATTGGAGTTAGATTTTCCCATCAGACTGCCAGTCTCATCTCTCCTGCCTCCTACCATCATACATGCTTTTCAAAGAATGTATAGTCCCAGAAATTTTCCAGGGGAAAAAAGAAAAATACCTTCACCACTAGTCTCAGTGTCTGTATAGACTGTCCTGTCTTTGGCCAGCTGGACCGTGCAGAAGCCACCTGCATTCCTCCTCCTCTCTGGGCTCCACTTTGTTCTGACTTATCCTACCCAGGAGGGTGACAAGGAGTCGTGGAAGCAGGATGAGAACTTTATGATAGCCTCCGCATATCCTTTGGAAAGGTCCATTCAGGTTCACTGATCTCTGGATATGGCCTTAATTTTTCTCTTTGCTCTGTATCAGAGCTCTTCTTACTCTCTGTGGGGTTCAGTTAGTGGGATGGGCAGCTTTGACTTTTCCCTTAAAATAATGGGAAGCATGCATAGCCCAAGATTCCTTTATGTATTTCCTTTGCTAAACCCAAGACCTATTTATTTATTTGTGGCTGTACTACTTGGCTCACAGGATCTTAGTTCACTGACCAGGGATCAAACCTGTGCCCTCTCAGTGAAAGTAGAGACATAAGAACTGAACCACCAGGGAATTCCCTCAACACCTCTTTAAAATGTAACATTTGAATGGTTTGATGTTTCATGATAATCTTACATGTAATTCATGTGCCATCAGAAGAAAAAGTACTCTCAAGTTAGAAAATCTTTGAAACCAAAGAACTTTTTTTCCTTGCTAGAGAAATCTGTTTGGCCTTTTTCTTTTTCTCTCTCCCAGTTAGAAGGACACTTGGTTAACAAGAGAATCCTCTCTGAATACTGGAGTGGGTTGCCATTCCCTTCTCCATGGTATCTTCCTGACCTAGGGATCGAACCTGGGTCTCCTGCACTTTCACTACTTCTACACTATTGCCAAACATGCTGGAAGCTACTAAACATGCCAGGAGAGCCAGGAGATGAGTAAAGAATGATCCCTAGCAAAGGACTGGTGGTGGCTTTCTTTTCAGTCAGTTACTTTGAATAGTGGCTGCACTGGAATGATATGGTTGGTCTCACGAGCTGGATCCCCCCTTGTTTATAGGAGGAGAAAAAAAGGCTTTTCTGTCTTTTTAAATTTAATTTTCTACATAGATAATCCATTCTCATGATTTAAAAACTTAAATAAAACACCTTAGAAAATACAAACAGAATTGTTTCACAGCAGCTCTGACGCTGCCAAGTAGGTACCCTGAGTAAAGCTTACCAGGCTCAAACTGAAAAAAAATGTATGGATGATGGGAAGTTACCATTGAAATCTAACAGTGGTCAATGTGTCTGAGGAATATTCCTGGGATTCGATCCTTTTATGAATCTGGTGATAGATGACTGTGTAGCAATAACAGCTCATGTGCAGCAAAATAACACTGAAATGGTGGTGATAGGAGATAGTTATCACCATGTTAGAAGCCTTGGAAAAACAATAAATAATGGTTGTGTTCAGCAGAGAAATCAATTACTTACATAGATACCCTTTCCAAAGGATCTGTTTGATGTAAAATTCAGGTCATAACATATTCTTCATATTAAACTTTTTGTTTTGTTTTAAAAATAATGTACTCTGCCCTTGTTCACCCTCTATAGTAAAATCATTTTTTATTACTTTTTGGTATATTCTTATAGTTTTTCTTTATGCAAATACAAGTAAATGTAAGGATGTGTTCTTATTCCTACCCCTTACCTAAAAGAGCATATTACATTCAGTGTCCTACACCTTGTGTTTTAAGTTAACAATATACCCTGGAGATCTTTCTGTATGAGTACACAGAGCTCCTCGTTTTTTTTTGCTTATAGGCGCATATGATTCCAATGTGTGGCTATCCAGAAGTTTAAATAATCCTCTTTAGATAAACATTTGCATTGCTTCAAAACCTCTACTGTTGAAAACAATGTTCAGTAAATTATCTTATGTGGATACATATGCAGATATATCTGTTGAATACACTCCCAGATACTGGATTGTTGAATCAAAAGATAAATGCATTTATAATAATGATAAATAGGAGTTTTTACTATTTTGCATTTCTACTGGCAAGATGTAAGAATGTCAAAACGGCTTTCTGAATGAATTCCTACCATCAAAATTGTAATGAGCTATGATATTTCGCATACTAGTCAGAAAAAAAAAAAAAAAGATGTGTTGGAAACAGAATGGTATTCTAATGCTTCAAAGAACAATGTATCAGGCTTTATGCTATATCTAACATGTATTTGTCTATTTTTGTTGACAGCATAGTTGTTGCCCAAATCTTTTGGTACAGAATGTTTTTGTAGAAACACATGACAGAAATTTTCCCTTGGTGGCGTTCTTCACCAACAGGTTTGAAAATTTTTTTAATATGATTAATTTTGAAATTGTGACTATAAAAATAACAGTACAAAAATATTAAAAGAAGATATATGCTATAGCCCCAACTCTCTGGTACCCTAGAATACTCAGTCATCCCAAACTGTTTAGAGGCGATAAAATTTTAAATAGTTGAAATTTTAATTCTTATTTCCTCTTAGAATTAATGTCCAAAAAGGCTAAAAATGGCAGGTCTCAGCCAGTTCAGTTCAGAGAATAAATGATGCAGAATGCTACATCTTTTAAGTCAAAACTACCCCCGATTACTTCCCCGGGCCTCAGTGCATTGCTGGGGCCCACTCTTTTTAAAAACACACTTCCTCCCTTGTGGATATTGACAAGTTTCTTCTTATTTGGGATTTTAGTAGATTTGAAATAAAACTCAAATAAAAAGAGCATTCCTAAGTAGTGGATGTTGGAGAGAGAAAACCATATTGTTGAGGAGGGTTAATGATGTTAATATGAAAATTGATTATAATCAAATGTAGTTCATTCAGGATAATTTATGATTATTTTTAAAATTTCTACTTTCTAGGTATGTGAAAGCAAGAACAGAACTAACATGGGATTATGGTTATGAAGCTGGGACTATGCCTGAGAAAGAAATCCTCTGCCAATGTGGGGTTAATAAATGCAGAAGAAAAATATTATAAATCTGTAGTTAATACCTGCTCATGAAATCAGCTGATCAAGCTGAACCTAGGGCCATGCAAAAGAACCCCCTGTGGTCAGTGGAATTAATTTACATTACGATCTGTCAAGAGAATTCCTCTCAGTTTACCCTTATTGGGAGAGTTTATTTTCATTACTTAGAAATGCTTGGAACAAAATAGGGACATTTTCATACGCATAGTCTATCTCTTTATTCTTACTGCTCTTCAACTATACATGAGTAGAATGGATGTATATATTTTATATGAAATACCACTATATAATTTGTAACTTATTTGTAAATTATGTATTCAAAAGAACAAATGTCATAGTTAATTTCAGCACTTCTTACTGCTTTTGTAATTATTATCTTTGACTTTCAGGGCCCCACAGGGCCAAATTTCACCTCTTTACCTGCAAAATTTATGTTTAATTCCTGGCAAATAATTTACCATTGTGAGCCATAAGCTGGGCATCAGAGCCTGAAGAATATTAATATTATGCAAATTACTTCCAAGTATTTTAAATTAATTGGATAAGCTCCATGAAATAATGTCCCGTCAGTCCACTTGAGTGAGAAAGAAGAGAAAACTCTCCTAGGGGAAAGTTTTGGCACATTTTTTGAAATGAAACCTCTTTTCCACAGATTCTCTTCACTCCTTCTATACAAACACAGGAAAAGAGGGAATACAAACTTGGAGGAGCTGAAATATTTTTGTTCTAAACAGAGTAGAACCGTAAGAAAAGGAAACTTGAGAGAATAGTCAGATGTGGCTTATTTATTGCCAGAAGAGATGGTGCTGGGTAAGAATTGTTGTAAACAATTCTGTTGAAAAAGTCTGAAACAGACCGTTGGAGTTTCCTGGGCATAATGTGCAAATTATTTTCCTAGAGAAAAAGGGAAAGATTTACTCTGCTGTAGGTTTCCTGACCATGATCATCTAGTGAAAAGGGGGTGAGAGCCTCCAAGAGTTAAAACTAACTTTATCTATAACAAAGATGTACATTTGGCTGTCAGGAAGTTCTCCCCACCCTTGGAACCAGCATAGGAATACTAGCTCAAAAAGGAGTAATTGAAGTAGTTCTGGGTTTTTTAGGGTTTGTTTTTTTCTTTTTTCTCAGCTTGCTTCTGGGTTTAATTACCTTTGGTTACCTTTCAGACAATGGAGAAGGAAATGGCAACCCACTCCAGTATTCTTGCCTGGAGAATCCCAGGGATAGAGGAGCCTGGTGGGCTGCCATCTGTGGGGTTGCACAGAGTCGGACACGACTGATGTGACTTAGCAGCAGCAGCACCTTTCAAACAAGAATCTAAGTTTGTACCAGATTTAATTTCTTAAAAATATTGAAATAAATAAAAATTTAACTTGAAGGTAGTTTAGAGAGTGGAAAACCAAAGAGCTAGGAAAGTGAGCAAGAAATTGTAACCCGACAGCCATAGACAAATGGGGAAAGCTGAGAAGTTAATTTAGTCACAGTAAAGATACACGAATTTTAGGCAACGCACTGAAATGAAATGACACTTGAAAAGTATGGGAGATTTGTACAGAGATCTGACATCTTGATCTCCTTCATCTGTACTGGTTCCCAGTTGTCATCTCCCGTCAGCATCCTAGAGATTCCCTTTGTCTTTCCAACGTCAGGTCTATTTCTAGTTAAATCCCCTTATTTCTCCTTTCATTAATTTACTGCCACATATGGGCATGGGGTCACAAAGAGTTGGACACAACTGAATGACTCTCACTTTATGGGTGAAGCACATCGTCCAATACCTTTTGAAAGGGAAAAAATGAGACTATATGTTTCAACATGTTCTTTTGCCCTTACACTTGATTGCTGTTTTGGCAGGGCAGAGAGTTCGTGAGTAGCTTTCATACCCAATTTTGAACATACCTACTACATTCCAGTGTTGCTGCTTTGAAATCTGAAAATGTTCTCACCTCTGGCCTTCAGAGTGACTGTTGGAAGTCAGAGGCCATTCTTTCTCTCTTATATTTGTGACCAGTCTTTCTCTCGAACCTTACAGCAATCTCTCTGACCCAGCGTTCTGTTCCCAGTAAAGGTCTATTATTATACCTGATACTAGGTGCTTGGTGGGATCTTTCAATCTGAAAACTTTGTTCTTAGGGTCCTTTTTTTGAAGTGTTTCTTTAATGACAACTTATCTGTTCTCTCTTTCTAGAATTCCTGTTACCCAGACAGTAGACCTCCAGGATTGGTTCTCTGATTTTCTTACCTTCTCTGTTAATTTCCAGCTTTGTCTTCTTGCTCTACTTTCTGGGAGATTTCCTCAACGTAATCTTCCAATTTGTCTATTGTGGTGGGTTTTTTGGTTTCTTAGTTTATTTGAAGGGGGGGGGGGTCTCATTTTTTTATTTCTAGAGCTCTCTGAACATTTTGTTTTTCAATAGTATCCTATTTTTGGTTCATGGTTGCAGTATCTTATCTCTTGGAAAATACTATTTATATAGTACATCACACACAGGCATTCATGCCTATATTTTCTTCCTGAATATTCTGTGACCTGCAAGGTTTCTGTTTTTCTGTTTCCTTTGGTCTTTGTCTTTCAGGTTTTAGGCTCTCCTTAGTGATCTTGGCAGTCTGCTCCTCCTCAAGAGTGGAACACTGAAAAGCTGAGATTATGATCTGAGAATGGGGGAAGGGGCCCTTCACCTGCTTCACTTGGCCCAGCTGAGCTATTCAATCTCTTTTTCAGTCTCTTTAGGACTTTTTGGCCTGGCAATGAGTCAGTCTTACCGCTTGAAGGCAAAGCACTGCTGCCAGAGCCTGCCCTTTTCTCTCGTTTTGCTGCTGCACACACCTGCTTCTGTAATTCATGTGTGTTGGTCAAGACTAAGTTATCCTTTTTAACACTTTCTCTTTTCTATCCCCAATTTGCCTCCTTTCCTCTCTTCAAAACCTGCTCAAAAAAACAAGACTTCAAGAAGTTTTTCCTTTGATTGCCTCAGCAAACCACCAGCTATTACATGTTTCTTTTTTACAGAGCAACTTATTTTGTAACTGCGATTTAATTACCCGCGTCTATGTTCTTTTGTGTATTTGTTCCATGCGCCAGAAACCTCATCTTGTATGGTGCTGTGTACATTATGGGTGCTAAATAAAGGCTTACCACTGGAAACTGGCATTGTACTGTTAATTCTGCCTCCGCTTATGATAGACCTATTCAGCCCAAACTTGGGGTGTGTGTGAGTGAAATAATGGCTGACCACTGGAAACTGGCATTGCACTGTTAATATTTGGGGGGGGGGGGAGGAGGGGGGGGAGTGTTAGTTTTGATTGTGCCGCATGGCATGTGGGATTTTAGTTCCCCAATCAGGGATTGAATCCGGGCCCCCTGCAGTGGAAGTGTGGAGTCTCAATCACTGGACCGCCAGGGAAGCCCCACGTGATAACGGCTTTTTGAAAATAACGGGTAATCCCTCAGGAAGACCCATCAGTTCTCCAGCTGAGTCCAGGGGCTTCGGCCACCTTTCCTCCGACCATCGGATAAGTGGGCACAGGGTGGGGAGCGCCTGGCGTGATTCGTTTTTTTTTTTAAAGCAGTTCGAATTCAGACTCGGAGGTAGAGAAGCCGTCTGCAAAGCCTCGGTGCGCTTCCCCGGCAGGGGAAATCCATCAGCTTGATTTCGCCAAAGCGGACTTCCGGCGGCGGGGACGCAGCGCGCAGACATGGACACGGCGGGGCCTTCCGCGCCCGAGTCGACCCGCGGCGCCAGCTGGTCCGAGGCCCAGGCCGCGCGGGACATAGTCCCGCTCCCGACCGGTGAGTACGGCGCCGAGGGCGGTCGGATGGGGCTAGGTGGGGGCCCAGGGCAGCTCTCCGGTCGCCGCCTTACGGGAGTCGCCAGCCCCCACTCCGAGACCGCGCTGAAGTCTTTGCCCCGCGGCCCCCGGGCGTCCACCGCCGGCGGCCCCGCGCCCAGACCACTACCCGGGGCCTCTCGGAGGGGCGATCGTTTGCCTCCGTTTACCGTGTGCCTTGCCTCCCCCACTGCAGATGGGACAGCCCATTACTGCGGTCCTACAGCGCTAGGAATGCAGCCAGCTGGGAAAAGCGAAAGAAAAGCCTGTGGGTTTCCTTTCCCAGCGCGGCTCCACCCGCTTTTAAAACAATGCGGTCGGAGAAGTGCCCGGGGGAAGGGGGAGCTAGGTTGGAGGTGGACCCCTTTTGAAGGGACTGGTCAGTTGGGTCTCAGGATCAGTTGTTTAGTCGCTAAATCGCGTCCGACTCTTTGTGATCCCATGGACTGTAGCCCGCCAGGCTCCTCTGTCTAAGGGATTCCCCAGGCAGGAATACTGGAGTAGGTAGCCATGCCCTCCTCCAGGGTATCTTGGCAGGCGGATCATTGGCAGGCGGATTTATTTATTTATTTTTAAACCGCTGAGCCACCGGAGAAGCCGGGCGGGGAGAGGGGGTGGGGCTGGCTGGGTTTCAGGAAGCAGTTTGGAAACTTCACAGAGAATGTAATGTTTTGGAACCATGCCCTCCTTTC
This sequence comes from Bos taurus, assembly GCF_002263795.3. Taxonomy (NCBI): domain Eukaryota; kingdom Metazoa; phylum Chordata; class Mammalia; order Artiodactyla; family Bovidae; genus Bos; species Bos taurus. Next base: position 19,056,654 of record NC_037339.1, read on the forward strand.
CATTTAGTAGTTCAAGTCTGTGGCCCTGTCTTTAAGTGAGACAGCAGCCTCTTGAGGGGGCAGCTTTCTTGCAGTTCAACAGGTGTGGGTCTTCTAACCCGTGTAGACCTTCTTCCCAGTGCAGGCTCAGGACCAGGTGCCAGGAATACAGTGATGAGCTAGGCAGACCCTGCCCTAGAGAATCTAATAGGCAACTCGTGTGTGAGCTGCTGAGAACCACAGAGGCGCAAATGAGGGGCTCCTTCAGCTCAGCCTGGTGTTCAGGGGACACCCTGTCTTCGTTTTAAAAGGCAAGAGTCAGTCACCCAGGGGTAGAAAGGGTGAAAGGGCAGTCCAGAGATGAAGACTCGAATAAAGGCGCCAGCCACAAAACATCAAGTGTGGCAGCCACAAGTGAAGCAACATGTTGACTATTTCATTTTAGCCAGCGAGCATTTAGCTAGTGGGCTTCCCTGGTGGCTCAAACGGTAAAGACTCTTTCAGCAATGCAGGAGACCTGGGTTTGATCCCTGGTCGGGAAGATCCCCTGGAGAAGAGAATGGCTGCCCACTCCAGTATTCTTGCCTGGAGAATCCCATAGACAGAGGAGCTTGGTGGGCTACATACAGTCCATGAGGTCGCAAAGAGTTGGACACAGCTGAGTGACTTAACACTAGCACTAGTGATCATACAGAATGCAAGATGAGTTACTGGAGATGAGGTTGTTTCTCGACCTTTCCCCCAAACTCCAGACTCCTATAACCAATTTAATCAATGCCTGGAGTGATCTCAAACTCCTGTTTGCCTGCACACACCCACATTCTCCAGACCTACTCAACCACTAGCAGCCTTCCCCCTTCCGTTCACCCAGGTGCTCAGACCAAGACCCTAGTGCCACACTCAGTGCCGCTCTTTCCTCCTTGCCTCCCACCTCACGTGTTAGGCAGACCAGTCAGTTCTGTCAACAAAATGTATCTCAAGCTTGACCTCTTCTTGCCACTTCTCTCACTACCATCCAAGCCACCATCATCTCAGGCCTAGACTGTGGGTTTCCTGGCTTCCACTCTAGCCTCTCGTACAGACAGGACTGCACGGTAGCCAAAAGGACCTTATAAAACAAAAAGCAAATATGATTCTCCTGCTCAAAGCCCTCCAGTAGTCTCATTGCTTCCAGAATAATCTTACTGTGGCTACCGTGTACCCCGTGTCCTGATCTGATCCCGTCCCTACCCATCTTGATGCCTGCCACCCCTCTCTGCCTTGTGAGTCCTCTAAACCCCCACCATATTCAAATCTCTGCTCAGCGGTGACCTCCACAGACAGCCTTGCCTGCCCACCCTGTTTAGAAGAGCCGTCCCCCGTCCCTCATCAATCTCACCCTCCTTCCCTTGCTCGGCTTTTCTTCATAGCACTTACTACTACCTGAAAATAATGTGTTTGAGGGTCTGTCTCTACTACTAGGATGTAAGTTTCATGAGTGTTGAAATTCACATCTTATTCCCTGCTTTATTTCTAGTGCCTAAAAGGATGCATAATAGGTGCTCATCACGTACTGAAGAAGCCAGTGAGTCTGCATGTAAAGAGCTTGGTTTCTATTCTCCAGGTGATAGAGAAGGGTTTTTAGCAAGAAAGAAACATGGACAGTGGACATTGTAGATAGCCCTCTCTGGCAGCAATGTGAAGAAGGAAGTGGAGGTGTGACAAGGGAAAGCAGGAGGAGGGACATGAGCTTATCAGAATGGACCAGATAAAAGACAGTGAGGGCAAGGCAGTCCACTTTTCCACACTGCTGCCAGAGCTCACTCTCAGGTGCACATGTGCCTGCACACACAGATCAGGCCATGGTAGTGGCAGTGTTCACTAGGGCCTGCTGGCTACAAATAGTGCAAAATCAACCTGATACCATTTAAGCAAAAGGGATGCTTATAACTGGAAAGCAGGGAGACCAGACTCATCCCAGGAGCATGGATGCTGTTGTGTTTTCCAGAAAGAGCCAGGAACCAGGGCCTGAAAAGTCTTCATAAACTTTGACAGCACTCAGCATATCTGCTTTGTTCTTCTCTTTCTTTGGTCCAGTTTTCCTGCTAATGGGATAGAAGATGGCCACACTCACAGCTTCTCAGTTTTTTACATCTCCTTCTTCAAGAAGCCAGCCCAGTCTGAACTAAAATCTTCTATTCTGAATTCTGTATATCTGGGACGGGCAGGTAGGTCCTCTAGGACTGTCAGCTGCATAGGGAAAGAGTCACATAGTACAAACATGTCTGCTGGGAGTCATTCCTATGTGTGATGGTGAGCCTGGATAAACCAGGAGACAGTACAGCTCTTATAAGTCAGGAAAGAGGAAGGAAATAGTGACTAACCCAGTAGAAGAATGGGCTAAGGATGTCAGTGCCAGAGAAGAAACGCAAATGCCACCTTGTGATATCCTATATTCATAATTAGAGATGATGATTCATCTCTCTCTGCACTTTGTATTCTTTTTTGACTCAGTCATCTAACTTTCTGTCCCAGCTGTACCTTTATAGTATGTCTTAAAATCAGACAGACACTCTCTCATTTTTCCCTAAGTTTTGTTCACTGCCCATAATCATTTATTCTTCCAAATAATACATTTTTAAACCTCTTTAAAATAACCTTCTTGAGATTTAACTTGAAATGGTATTAAATCTAAAACTTATGCCAACCAAAGAAAAACACAGCCTAAAAATTGCAAGTTTTGTTTCATGTGGGGACCTTACTCAGGACTGTAGCCTGGGAGCCAGAGTCAGGAACTGCTTTGAAGAGGTGAGGGAGGAGCCAGGATATGTAGATTTTGCTGAAAACAAACATGTGGTTGAACATCAGAAGACTACTGCTAATAACAAAATCTCAAGTTAATGATTTTAGAGCTTTTCTAAGTATGGGAAGAGGCAAGAATCTGGGCTCATGGAAATTATTCCTTAGAAATGCATTGTAGGTATTTAGAGCAAGTATTCTGGTTTCACCATCCTGAATTCCCCTGAGGGCACCCCATTTTTGGGGGGGGGGGTATTGCTGCAGTGGCTGATGGCTTGATGGCAGGCAGCATGTTTTTGTTTGCCCTTACTTGAGATAGAACAGACAGCATTATGACATCCAGCCTTCTGTCCAGGTGCACTGTATTTCTCTCCTTGTACTGAAATGGAGCTTAAGACAACTCTTTCATCATGTTATTCCCTTCCTCAAAAATCCTTCCTGGCAGCCTTTCACCATCTGTTCCTCAAATTCTTTTCCAGCTTCCTTTGCACGAACTCTCCTCTTCAGTCCCGCTGATCGGCTGTCTCCCAGTCAGACCTCTTGGCCTCTTCCCCCGTCTGTGCTTCTGTCTGCAACGTCCCTCCCACCTTGACTCCCCTTTTCATCTCCAGGTTGTACCGGCTCAAATCCGTGTCCTTGCCAGCACCCCATCCTATAGGGAGCATTTCCTCCTCTTACCATAGCACGTATTTTATGCTAGCTCCAAAGTGAGCTCTTTCCTACTCAACAGCTACTTTACTCTGTGCCAGGTATTCTTTCTTTTTTACTTTCCTAGTTGCTACTGCGTCTCCTTGTTTACCTTGTAAGCTTCTTGCAGGCAACAGTTCTGTCTTATGTTTCTTTTATATTCTCTGCTGTACCTTCTTCCATCTGTACCATATCTTCCATATAGTAGCCACCGTCTGCCTCTGCCTCTTGAGCATTGAAAATGTGGGTTGTCCAGTTGAGACGTGCAGTAAGCACTAAACACACTGGACTTCAAAACTCGGTACAAAGGATGAATTAATTGTTTTATTGATTAAATGTCGAAAGGGTAGTATTTTGGATATATTTGATGGAATAAAGCCTATTAAAATTAATTTCACCAACTTCCTCTTGAGGGGGACCTGCCATGTAGCATGTGGAATCTTAGATCCCCAATGGGATCAAACCCATGCCCCTGCATGGAGAGCACAGAGTGTTAACCATGGGACCTCCAGGGAAGTCCCTCCTTTGCTTTTTTAAATGAGGCTTCTAGAAATTCTTCATTTGCACCTGTGGCTCACATGGTGTTTCTACAGTCAGCGCTGGTCTAGAGCCCTCAACACAGTGACTCTTGTACAAAGAGGTGCTCCCAACCCGGTGGTAGTTGGAGAGGAATGAAAAGCAGCAGTTCGCTGGTTGCGTTTCATCTGAGGCATTTTCTCTCGGTCTCGCCCACTCCTGTTTTCTTGGTTGATAGGAGCAGGAGGATCACTCATCTGTAGCCCCACTAAGCAGAACTCCAATCCAGGAAACATGATAATTAAAGAAGAAACTCATCTGAACGTGAAACAAATGCTAGCTCCAAAGTGAGGTCTTTGGACAGTGTGAGATGCCAAGTCTGATTTAAGAGAGGTGCCGCGAGATCTTCCACTTTGGAGTAACCAAAAAGACTTTTAAGAAGTGCTTAAGCAGTTTAACCTCATCTAAATTAAACCCTTTCACCGTTAAATGAAGTTTTGTTTCAGAACTAAAATTTGAAGGTAAAATTGAAAGTGCTTTCTGCTATGGAAAACCAGATGAATAAAGAGGATGAGCATTGGAAAGGGCGAAGAAATACTACATGGATGCTTGTGGCCAAATTAACAGCAAACTAATAGATTAGAGAGTAAAGGTTGTCTCCCACTGGTACGTCCAAGTGGGCTGTTGGGAACAGCTGGCTTTTTTCTCCATCTCTGACTCTTCACTGTTCTTCCTAGCTCTCTGTTTCTTTCCCTTCTTCATTCTTCTCTTAAAAAAAAATCTGCTTCCTATCATGTATCTTTCTCTCCTAATTTATTATAATGCTAGATTACATCACATTTAAGTACATTGTTCATTTACTTCTTTAATTCACCCCAAATTTTTGAATATAAGAATCTAAATTCTTTTTTATAGGTGGTTAGAGCATTATTTCTTGAATACAATTGATTTATAATGTCAATGATTATAATTGAGAACTTCCTATGGGCAGGAAAGTGATGTGAGAACTTTGTATTTAAATTCCTACTAAAGTTTGTTAGGCAAAGGGTTTCCTCATGTCTGTGTGTGCTCAGTGTCTCCAGTCGTATCTGACTCTTTGTAACCCTGTGGACTGTTAGCTCACCAGGCTTCTCTGTCTATGGGATTCTCCTGGCAGGAAGACTGGAGTGGGTTGTCATTCCCTCCTCCATGGGAATCTTTCTGACCCAGGAGTCAAACCGCGTCTCTTATATCTCCTGCATTGGCAGGCGGGTTCTTTACCACTAGCGCCATCTGGGAACCCCATTGTCCCTCATGTTTAGATCTTTTATTTATTTAGTTTTTAGAAAGTCCCTGGACATTTTAAATAAAATATTTTCTTTTTTTTTTTTTTCATTAAGCCATTAAAAAAATGCAAAAGTAAAATTTAAATAATTGCAAAGGTGCTTTTCTACTTGGGTCCCGAATTTTCTTTCCCTGGGAGCTAAGACTCTCTTCTAAAAACAAGTGCCCAGCCCTCTCCTTTCAGATGGGTGGAGGAGTTACAGACCAAGGAATTCCACTTTTCCATTTCTCATGAGGGATGTTACTTTGTAGGTGTCTTCCAGGTTGCAGAAAGGTTGCAAAAAAGGATATGCGCGCTCTGCCCCAAAGACCTCGAGTGTAGTGTCCTGTACTTTGCACAGTCAGAGAATATAGCTGCTCATGAAAACTGTTTGGTAAGTTTGAACACACGAGTCCTTCAGGGAAGGACATCCTGAAATAGATAAATGTACTTTGAATACAACAAAGAACAACACATTGGCTGCCCATGGTTTGGGCTTTTAAGTGGGGATTTGGGGAGCATATTTTTCTCATTTTAAAGTTTCAGATAGTAATATTTTTTGATTACTTTTGGTTTTATTTATAACTGATCAAACATAAGGAATTATGGTGAAGAAGCTTCTTTAAAGATATTTTAAATATTTCAAATGTAACAGATACCCATAGACATTTATAAAATGTCTACCCCAGACTTATTAAATGATATTATATGATACTCACTTCAGCTTTTATTTTTTTTAAGGAAAAACAACGTAGATAGTTAAGGACTCTCCCTTCTCTGTCCCATTCGTGGCATTCCTTCACCAACACAAATTTGGTACTTATTATTATGTTGTGTTTTTAATTTTATGCTTCCACCACATATTTAAGTATTTCTAAACAATAATATGATATTGTTTTATATGTTCTTGGACTTTACAGAATTTCTATCAAATTCTGTGGATTAGTGAGACTTATCCATGTTGATAGTAGCTCTAATCTTTAATTTTAAATGTTACAGTATTCCATTTTATGACTGTAATTAGTCTTTTTAAAATGATCGTGTTTTTCTTTAGTATTTACTTATCTTTTGCCTGTGCTGGGTCTCCGTTGCTGCGCCTGGGCTTTCTCTAGTTGCAGCAAGCAGGGGCTGCTCTCTAGTTGGCGGTACGTGGGCTTCTCAGCGCTGGGGCTTCTCTTGTTGCAGAGCAGAGGCTCCGCAGGGCGCAGGCTCAGCCGTTGTGATGCACAGGCTTAGTTGCAAGACGTGTGGGATCTTCCCGGATCAGGGATCGAGCCCAAGTCCCCTGCATCGGCAGGCACATTCTTAGTCACTGGACCCCCAGGGAAGTCCGTATAATCACTATTAAAGTGAATGATCATTTGGGGTTTTCCAGTTTTTTATGTGACTGACCAGCTGCCATGAATATCCCTGGATAGGTCTCCTAATTCATGGGAGCTTTCCTCTGATCTGGGGAGCACTTAGCAAAAAGCAGAACTGCTGGGCTCAGGAAGAGTGCATTCTGCGCCTCAAGAAATGTGCCAAACTGCTCTCCAAAGGGATTGCGCCAAGTTTGACTTCCACTGTTCTTTGTCAACACTTAGTGCTGTGTGATCTATTTATTTATTTAGATCTGGTAAAAGTGTGCGTAATTGTGTACAAAATTGCCGAACTGTCCTCCACGGTGGCTGTGCCACTTTACATCCCCACCCGAAATGAGTGAGCTCATGTTGTTTGTATCTGAATCATTAGTGGCCTGATGACACGAGATTTTGAACATCTTTTCATGTATTTATTTGCCATCTGTGTATCTTCTTTGGTGTTGTCTGTTCAGATCTTTTGTCCAGTTTTTAATTAGCTTGTTGTTGTTAAGTTTTAAGAGCTCTTTGTATTTTGGATAGAAGTCCTTTGACAGATATATTTTATGTATTTTCTCCCAGCCTGTAGCTTTTCTTTTCTTTCTCTTCACAGTTCCTCCTTGGGTCTGTGGTTTGGTGTCTGTCATGATGCTATGAAATTTAATGTTTTCCTTTCAGATGGGTGTGAGATAGTCTCTTGTTTGTATTTGCAGTTCCTGGATGACATAGTGGGCTTGCACCTCCCTTGCTGTGCTTCTTCTATGTGGTTCTATTTGCTTTCTTTTTGCAGTTCTGTTTGTTGATTCTGTGACTTCTGTTCAGAGACTACATTTTATTTTTGAGATCTTAATTTCACTTACATATGTTTATTTACATAAAAATACATTCAATGCTTTATCATATATTTGGCTTTTGATTTTATTTATGGTGCTTCCTGTTGCATGGAAGCTTGTAATGTAATTAACATTCATCATTTTCCTTTATAATTTGTAGGATTTTCACCCTAAAAATTTCTTTTCCATATTAAGGTTCTGTTTCCCAAAAAGTTTAAAAATTGTGTTGTTCTCATTTAGTTTCTTTTTAAAATTATGCTAATCAGTTTATTGTTGATAATAAGAATGCCTTTGGATTTAGAAACAGCTCATTTAGGACTGAGGTAAATTAGAAAGCTATGGGCTTCCCAGGTGGCTCACTGGTAAAGAATCCATCTGACAATGCAGGAGATGTGGGTTTGATCCCTAGTTGAGAAGATCCCCTGGAGAAGGAAATGGCAACTCCCTCTTTTGCCTGGGAAACCCCATGGACTGAGGAGCCTGTTGGGTTAGAGTCTGTGGGTCACAAACGAGTTGGATACAACTTAGCTACTAAACAACAACAAATTAGAAAGCTAAAGGAAAGATTGAAATAATTAAGGGAAGTGATATTTTTGATGCAACTGAATTTATCTGGATTACCATATAAAACAGGGATCTACTTTTGACAGCTTATGGTGAACAATGCCAGATTCTTGGTATCTGAAGATGGTTTAGCTTTGGGACCAGGAGCCAGGCTTGATCACTCAAGAGCTTTTGTGTAGCAGTTTTATTAAAATGAAAAAGGGACAGAGAAAGCTTCTGACACAGACATCAGAAGGGGGGTGGAGAGTACCCCGCTCACTGGTCTTTGCAAGGGCACTATATACCTTATTATAATAAAGGGTCTTACAGATGCACTCCCACAACATACATCTTAAGATAACAAGATTAGTCAGAAGGTTCTTGTTAAGGAGAAACATGTCTTTGAGCAAGATTCATTGTTATATTGACTAAGACAAAGCAGTGTAGAAAAAAACATTTGTCCTTTTCTCCTCTTTGGGCACTCCAGCCCCCTCTCTCCTCCTTGAGTAACCTGGACTTCTTATCAACCTACCTAGGAATTGACTCTCTCACTTTTTTTGTTTTTTTCTATGTGATTAACTACTTCCCCCAGCTCTATCTCGCCTGAAGTGTGGGAGACCCAGGTTTGATCCCTGGGTTGGGAAGGTCCCCTGGAGAAGGAAATGGCTACCCACTCCAGTCTTCGCTGGAGAATCCCATGGACAGAGGAGCCTGGTGGGCTACAGTCCATGGGATGGCAAAGAATCGGACACAACTGAGCAACTAACACTTTCACTTTCCTGCACTGTTATTAAAAAACAAACTATCCTTTCCTTACTGATCTGTAGTGATAATAATGGTTATTGTTATTACGATTTGGTGTCCACTGTGTGTAAGGTAATACTCTGGGAGCTTACCTGTGCTTAACTATTCACCCTCACCACTACTCTAAGACGGAGGTTTTGTAATTACGCCCAAACTAAAGGTGGAACAACTGAGGCACAGAGAGATTAAGTGACTTGCCCAAGGTCGCAGGGCTGTAAGTGACTGAGCCAGGACTCTCACCTAGATGTCTAGTTCTTGAACCTTCATCCTTACCTGTTGCTCTTAACAGTATTCTCATATGGGCACAGATATCTTTCTTGGCTGTCCATTCTGTTCCATTGGTCACTTATGTATCCCTGAGCTGGTACAATGCTCTTAATTACTATGATTTTACGATAAGCCTTAGTTATTTTTTTTGCACTTTGAATTTGAGATCAGCTTATCAGGTTTCACAGAAATTTCTATTGGAATTTTAACTGGAATTCTATGGAATTTATAGATAAATTTGGGAAAAATAGACACCCTCACAATATGTCTTTCCATTAACAGGGCTGTCTCTCCAATTAGCCACATCTTTTATGAATTTCAAAAATGCCCAACAATTTTTGTCAGAACTTTGGGTCAGGTCTATTCCTGCGTTGGTTTTTGTTTTGTTTTTGTTAATACATTTTTAAAATGGACTATTATTGGTATACTGGCTTCCCTGGTGGCTCAGTGGTAAAGAACCCACGTGCCAATACAGGAGATGCAGATTCAATCTGGGGATCAGAAAGATCTCCTGGAGAGGAAATGACAGCCTGCTGCAGTGTATGCTTGCTTGGAGAATCCCATGAACAGAGGAGACTATAGTCCACAGGGTTGCAAGAGTCGGATGTGACTTAGCAACTAGACAACATAATTGATATACACAAACACTATTGATTTTTTTTTAACTCATCCAAAAATCTTGCCAAGTTCTTGCATCTAAAAATCAGATTTACTTGGATATTTTATTTGGGCAGTCCTCATCTATAAATGAAGACTTTTTTTTCCTATAAATTTCTGGGCCTCTTAATTTCTTTTTCTTATTTTACCACATTTTTCTAGAACATTTGTTATACTGGTGATTAGAAGCATTTTAGTGAGCCTTGATTGTTCTTATATTACTGGGATGCTTCTAGGTTTTATCATTAAATTTGTATTTAAGTTTTTAATACTTCCAATTTATTAAAATTAGATAGCTCCCTTTTATTTTTAGTTTTCTACAAGTTAAAGTATTGAATATTATGAAGCGCTTTTTTCTGCATCTATTGTAATGATCTTCTGGGTTCTTTCCCTCTCTTTCTCTGGGCATGCACAATGCTAGATGCTTTCTTTTTTTATATACATACTTTGACTTTCTTAAATCTCAAACTTACAGAAAAGTTGCACATACAGTACAAAGAATCTTTTTTGTTGGAACTGATCAAAGAACTATTCACATATTGAGATACAGGAAAGTCATTCTGGCTTATACATGAGTTAACTTGAATTTTATGCTAACTAAAATAGTCTTTCTGTGGCCTATCAAATATACATTGTACATCTGCTTTATTTGTTAGAGATAAGGGGACATTGACCAGAAGTAAAAAAAGTCCATGTTAAAAATAAAGATTAAATGCCTCTCTTCCTGGCATGCCAACACAGGTCCTTCGTTGATGATAAACCTCCCTTCCCAGGTACCAAGGTCATACTGACTCACTGCGTATGTGCTGGTCTGTTCTTTTTCTTCTTCTTTTTTTTAAAAATAATTTTGAAGAAATGTAACGCTGACTTGTTTAATGTTCTTTGTTCTAACAAGGTATAAAACTGTACTAGAAACAGTGTTTCTGCGGAGCAGTTTCTTAGAGTAATCTGGGAAATGGACTTCCGGGCTAGGCCTTCATTTGGCTCAAATCCATTCTTATTATAGATTGTTCGTTGATTATTTTCATTGACAGAACCATTGGAAATTGAGACACGATATATTATCTTTCCTGAACACTTAGTGTGTCTTTTTTACAAACAAGGATATTTACATAATCACAATGTAACCATCAAAATCAGGGATTCAGCATTAATATATTACTATCACCTGATCCTCAGACCACTCAGGTTTCAGGTTCAAGTGTCCCAATAACTTTCTTTATAGCAGAAGATTCTGATATGTTTGGTTTTCATGTCTCAAGTTTTCTCCTTTTAATTTGTTACTATAAGATATGTGCTTGTTTATTTTCTGCTGTTAAGCCATTCTGAGAATAACACTATTTGATTGTGATGTTTATCCTAATATACTCTTAATGTTCATTTTGTATGTTCAGTTAACCCTGTTGGTACAATTTACATTAAAAAGCACTCATTTTAAGTGTACAGTTCAGAGAGTATGAATTCACGTATTTGCCAATGTAACCGCTACCACCATCAAGATGTAGAACATTTCCGTTACCCAAGAAGGTTCTCTCATGCCTCCTTGTAACCACTTCCCCTCCAGCCGCAGCACCTCTAGGTTGAACCTGTCTTTCTCATCTCATATGAAAGGAACCAGTATGTATGCTTTGTGTCTGGCATCTTTTGCTCATTAACAGTCTTTGGAGATTCTTCCATGGTGTTTCTTGTATCTGTATTTTGTTCCTTTTTAGTTCTGCATAGTATTCCATTGTATGGATCTGTCCTAATCTGTTTATTCATTCGTCTGTTGATAGACATATGTATTATTTTCATTGTGGGGCTATGCTGTGTGCTGTGCTCAGTTGGTTCAGTCGTGTCCATCTCTTTGCAACTCTATGGACTGTGGCCCGCCAGGCTCCTCTGTCCATGGGATTCTCCAGGCAAGCATACTGGAGTGGGTTGCCATGCCCTCCTCAGGGAATCTTACCAACCCAGGGATGGTACCTGCTTCTCTTGTGTCTCCTTCATTAGGGTGGGTCCTTTACCACCAGCACCACCTGGGAATTTTAAGATAACTCTGCTGTGCACATCTGACTGTGTGTCTTCATGTAGGTGTGTTTTTTGTGTATTATATCACTAGTTTATTTTTTTAGATTCCACATATAAGTGATGACAAGTACTGTCTTTGACTTCTTTCACTAAGCATAATACCTTCCACATCCATCCATGTTGTTGCAGATGGCAAAATTTCATTCTTTTTTATGGCTGAAGAGTATTCCATTGTGCGTTTGTGTGTGTGCATACTAAATATACACATACATACATACATAGATATGTGTGTGTGTATATATTATATATACATATAGGAGCTTCCCTAGTGGCTCAGATAGTAAAGAATCTGCCTGCAGTGAGAGAGACTCGAGTTTGATCCATGGATCTGGAAGATCCCCTGGAGAAGGAATCTTCTGAAGTGGCTACCCACTCCAGTATTCTTGCTTGGAGAATTCCCGGACAGAGAAGCCTGGCGGGCTACAGTCCACGGGGTCACAAAGAGTCACACACCGCACATCTTTATTTTCCGTCCATCTGTTGATGGACACTTAGTCTGCTTCCACACTTTGGCTATTGTAAATAACACTGTTATGAACATTGTGGTATGTGCATCTTCTTGAATTTGTGTTTTCATTTTCCTTGGATGCATACCCAGGAGTGGAATTGCTGGATCATATGATAGTTCTGTTTTTAGTTTTTTTTGAGGAACCTCCATATTGTTTTCCATAGCAGCTGTACCAACTTACATTCCCACCATCCATGCACAGGGTTCCCTTTTCTCAACATCCTCACCACCATTTATGTGCAGTCTTCTTGATGACAGCCATTCTGACAGGTGTGAGGTGACATCTCTTTCAGGTTTTCATTTGCCCTTCTCTGATGATCAGTGATACTGAGCATCTTTTCATGTGCCTTTCGGCCATCTGCATGTCTTCTTTGGAAAAATATCCATTCAGATCTTCTGCCCATCTTTTAATCAGGTTGTTTTTTGATCTTCAGTTTTATGAGCTGTTTGTATTTTAACCCCTTACTGGTCATATCATATGCAAATATTTTCTCCCACTCAATAGGTTGTCTTTCTGTCTTATTGATGGTTTGTTGATGCAAAAGCTTTTAAGTTTAATTAGGTCCCATTTGTTTATTTTTGCTTATATTTTCCTTGCATTTGGAGATAAAAAAGAATATTGCTTTTTGTCAAAGAGTGTCCTGCCTGTGTTTTCTTCTAGGAGTTTTATGGTGCCCCATCTTACACTTAGGTCTTTAATCCATTTTGAATTTATTTTTGTGTATGATGAGAAGATGTTCAAATTTCATTTTTTAACATGTTGCTGTCCAATTTTCCCATCACTGCTTATTGAAGAGACTGTCTTTTCTCCATTGTATATTCTTGCCTTCTTTAAATGTGGACATACACTTTTATTTCTTGAGTGAATACCTAGAAGAGGAATGCTAGGTCATAAAGTAAGTGTATGTTTAACTTTAAAGGTGACTGCATTATTTTATACTTCTACCAACAATGTGTAAGCATTTCATTTGCTCCATACCGGCATTGACACTTGGTTATTTTTCAGTCTTTTTAATTCTAACCGATCTGGTGAGTGTGTACTGGTATCTCATTGTGGCTGTGGCTGCGGGTTACCGATTTTGAGCATCTTTCCATGTGCTTATTCACCATTTGTAACTCTTCTTCTCTGAAGTGTCTGTCCAGATCTTTTGGCCATTTTTAATTGTATTGTCTTATTGAGTGGCAACAGTTTTTCCTATACCCTAGATATACGTTTTTTGTCAGGTATATGAATTGCAAATATTTTCTCCCAATTTCTGGCTTGCCTTTCTTTTTTCTTAGCAATGTCTTTCAAAGAGCAAAAACTTTTAATTTTGATGAATTCCAACTTTTTAACTTTTAAAAATATTTATCTATTTATTTGGCTGTGTTGAGTCTTGGTTGCAACATGTGGAGTCTCTTTTTGCAGCGCATGGGCTTAGTTGCTCCATGGCATGTGGTATCTTAGTTCCCTGACCAGGGATCAAACTCATGTCCTCTGCATTGGAAGGTGGATTCTTAACCACTGGACCACCAGGGAAGTCCCGACCAGCTTGACAACTTTTTTATAGTTTCTGCTTTTATTAGAAATCTTTGCCTATGTCAGGTCAGAATGTTTTTCTTATGTTTTTCATGCGCTTTATAAATTAAATACTGTAATGTTGGTCTTTCATTAGGAAGTAGTTTGAATTCTTTTGGATCCAAAAGCTCTTAGAAACTCAAGCCAACCTGAATACATAAGAGGCTTTGTGATGAGTTGCAGAGCCACTCTGCGGCTCCTAAAGGCAGCTCCAGAGGCAGGGCCAAGAAACAGGAGCTGAGAAGCCCTTAGGAACCTGGGGTGTCCTGTCTAGCCCTCATTTTTTGTTTTCCCTCTCTCAGTAGACTGGCTTTCTCTTCTCTGACTGTGTGCCTCAGAGCCTATTTAACTTTCCTAGAATAGGAACTTTGGTTGGCCCAGCTTGGGATCTGGGCCTTGACCAAATCCAGTTAGCCACTGAGGGTCAGGGTTAGGCAGTGTGAAACATGCCCGGGGATCAGGACTTTTCCCAGAGAAAAGCTGGGTGGCTTGAGGTCTGCTCTCACACCCCGAAAGTTTGTCAGCTTCCATTCCTGGCGAACACTTTTTTGGTACCATTTTCTGACTTGTAGCTCTCAACATTTCTTTGTACATAATCTGGATTGTTTTTCTTTTCCCAATCTGCAGCTGTATTCCTCGGCACTTGTGGAATGTGAGGACTATGATCCATCTAATAATGATAGAAATTTTGATGTGGAATCAGTAAAGAAAGAAATCAAGAGAGGAAGGAAGTTGGTAAGTATGAATGATTTTCTTAGAAAGATGAACAAACCCTTGGGGATGCCTTCAAAAGAAAGTCTATTTGATTAATAAACCAGGGATACAGATGTATCTTGGAAAGCTGAAAGAAGTAGGATCTGTATTGGAAACTTACATTCAATTGAATATATTAATATTTTAAAATAAGCTACAATGTATTTCATCAGCAAAGTATCAATAGATAACAAGTCAGAATGCTTTGGCTACAAGTAGAAGGAACTCTAGCTGAGACTGGCTTTTAAAAAAAGAAGGCTCATTTTCTCACTTAGCCAGAGGAAAAATTGGCTTCACCGTTGGTTGATTCAGGGGCTCAATGATGTCATCAAGGGCCCATCATCCTTTTCACCCTGCTGTCCACAGCATCAGCTGGTCCCTTTGTGATCTTAGGGTGGCCACAGGCAGCTGCTGAAGCATCAGGCTTTCGTCTTCCTGTCTATAAAAAGTTCTTCCCCAAGCATGGCCTAAGAGCCCTCCTGAAAGCTGAGTTAGGCCGCATTTCTCTTTCTGCACCAATTGCTAGAGGCGACCGTTCGTAACAGGATCTACCCTTGGAGCTGGGGTCAGCTCCCTGGGAAGGAAGCACCCCGGGCAGTTACCCTCCCGGGGCTGCTGCAGGAGACTCCCCCAGTGACAGCACCCTTCACAGCTTAGACAGCAGTACAGTAAGCATAAGCACTGACACGCTCAGCACCACCACAACCCACAGTCAGGTTAGTGATCCAGAAAACATTCTTTGAGTCCTTGTGCGATGTCAGCATATACGGGGGCAGTTTCCGCAGCACCCGATGCACTTTGAGATGTGCCTGTTCTGGGCGCTCAGTAAGCAGGCAGCTCAGCACAGCTGGGGCTCAGGAAGCCTTCTGCGCTGGGGGTGGGGGTGAAAATGAAGACGGGGAATTCCAGAGAGAGGGGACAGGGCGTGCAAAAGCTTATGGAAGGCCGGAAAGAAGATGCGGTGTGTTCATAGAACCACAAGCATAGGACTCTCCCTGGCATTCTCTTTACTGACCTCACAGAATTATATAGATGTAATAGAAGGTGTGAGGCCACTCCCTTGCCCTTAGATGGTGAGTTGACTCCGGTTTCCACTGGAACAGCAAAGCCTCAGTAAACGTCTTTGTGCATTACCCTTATGTGCTGGTGTGAGCGGTACTGTGCGGCACAGTCCCAGAAACAGCTGAGTCAGAGAGAATTCCCTTTAAAATCTTTGAAACGTTCTGACAAAATGACCTCCAGGAAGACTATACCACTTTATACATCTGTTCTTCGTGGATGAAAGAGCGCTTCTCCCAGCCCTAGACAAAAATGAGTGTCACAGACCTTGTTGATTTTTGCCAGTCTCACCAAGTTCTACATTGCGTTTCCCCGACCCCTGGAGAAGTTGACCATTTCCCCTCCTAAGTCATTGTCCTGGCCTCCCGGCTAGCCCAGCTGCAGCGGCTCTTCCGTGATCTCTGGCCACAGTCCAGCACAGCCATCACTCCCCTGCGGCCCTCCCCGCCCCACCGGGCGCCCTCCGTGCTCACGGAGCAGAACCCCTCCCTGGGGAAGCACGTCTGTATGATGTCTGCAGGAGCTCAGTAGTGCTGGCAGCCCAGCAGTTAACCCGAGAAAACCCACAGACGTTCTCACTGATCTTAGATTCACAGCCATAAACTTCAAACAGACCGTCAGCACTTCACCCTCCGCACGAACTGATTCATGTCCTCTCATCTGTCTTTTAAGTCTTGCCCCACCCCAACTTCTCATTCCCAAGGTGATGACTCTGCCTGTTGGGTTTTGGTGTTTTTTTTTTTTTTTTTTTTAATATTTATTATTTATTTATTTGGCTGCACCGGGTCTTATTTGCACCGTGTGAACTGTTAGAGCATGTGGGATCTAGTTCCCCAGCCAGAGATCAAACTAGGGCCCCCTGCTTTGGGAGCTTGGAGTCTTAGCCACTGGACCACCAGGGAAGTCCTGGTTCTGTTTTTCTTTTTGATAAGACTTTAGTTTTAGGTTCACAAAAAAACCTGAGGGGACAGTACAGAGAGTTCCCATATCCCGCCCCACCCTTTATCAACACCACCCACCTCGAGAGGGGACATTTGTTACAACTGATGAACAACACTGATACATCAGAAACACCTGGAGGCCATCACTGAAGTTAGGGTACCCTCCTGGTGGTATACATTTCTTTGCCTGATTCTTACCGAGAAGGTGGAAGCGATTAGTCAAGAACTCCTCCCAAATACTCCACCCCGCTGTCCCCAGACCTCCAGCCTGTCAAAGCTAACCCTGCACCTGGGCTTTGGAGCCGCTGCCCCCCACCCGCTCCCTGAGGACTAGGCTCTTGCATTTTCCTCCCCTGTCCCTTCATATCCCTTCATATCCCCTCTTTCTACTTGATTATTCCCATCAGCATATAAACATGATCAACTGATCATGTCTTCTTTTAAAAAAAAATCCTCCCTCATACACCAAAAGCTGGTCAGTTACAGGGTCACTTGTCTGACTTAGGTGACCTTCCGGCAGGACCCTCACACCGGTCCCTGCCCTGCATCTTGCAGCACTTCCTTCTTCTCACGTCCCGGACATACTCTGCTGGGATGTCTTACCTTTCAGGCTGCTTCCCAGGTGCCTGGGCTGTTTTTCCTCCTCTGCTCACCCTCTGTGAGGTTTGGAGTGCCCAAGGCCCTGTGCTGGGTTCCTTCATCAATCTGAACGGCCTTCCTCCATGACCTCATCCAGTTCCCGTGGCTTCAGGACCACTCTTATCCCTGGACGCTTTTTATCTCCAGCCCTGAAGACCAGCCTGACATACTTAACCTGGATGTCTAATTGCATCTCCCGTTAAACTGGCCCAGAAAAAAACTAGTTCCATCCCCTGCACATACCTGCACACGGTCCATCCACAGCTGTCTGCTTCTCCTCTGCAAATAGCATATCGCTTGTCCGCCATCATCTGCTCCACAGCCCCAGCCCAGCATCAAGCCCATTAGCATCACCCTATAGATCTTGCGCCCTCCTCTTCTCTCTCACCACCACCTATCCACCAGGGTGGGGTCTGACCCCACTCTCTCAGATGGTTGTTGAACACTGTGGATCCCTGTCCCGCTTTTCTCTCCCACCCACCCCTCCCAGCCCATCCTCCATACAGCTGCCAGAACAGCGTCTTTACGCGTGTTTATGCTCCCCTTGCACGAAGATAAAACTGCAGCTCATCACTGTGGTTCATAAGGCCCATACGTCCAAGCCCTCAGTTGCCCCCTGGATCTTAGCTCAGACTCTCCCCCTTGCGTCCCCTCTGTTCCAGCAACACTACCCGTCCCTCTTGTAAGCTGGCCAGTACGGAAGCTCATTTCTGTCACAAGAACACAGGCCTTCTGCTGACGATGTCCTTACCTCTGCTTTGATGTAGACTAGGAGCCCTTATAATGTCACCCCTTTAGGGAGGCCCTGTGTATCACTGACCACCCAGTTTGAAATAGGGAACCAGAGACACTCTATCACTTGGCCTTAATTCTCTACAAAGCATATGTCATTGTTTTAAAGTTGGCTTTATTTGATCATTGTCTGTCTCCACCACAAAGTTTACTTCATAATGGCAGGTACCTTATCCACTCCTGTTTCCCTTGTCCTAGAAGAGAGCCTGCCAGGTCAACAGGGACTCCGTGGTCTTTCGGTGAGGCAGTGTTTATTGTTCAGTTGCTAAGATGTGTCTGACTCTGTGACCCCATGAATTGCACACCAGGCTCCTCTGTCCTCCACTATCTCCTGGAGTTTGCTCATGTCCATTAAGTTGATGATGCCATCCAACCACCTCATCCTCTGTCGCCCCCTTCTCCTGGCCTCAATCTTTCCCAGCATCAGGGTCGTTTCCAATGAGTCAACTCTTCGCATCAGGTGGCCAAAGTATTGGCGCTTCAGCATTAGTCCTTCCAATGAATATTCAGGGTTGATTTCCTTTAGGATTGACTGGTTTGATCTCCTTGCTGTCCCAGGGACCCTCAAGAATCCTCTCCAGCACCACAATTAGAAATCATCAGTTCTTCAGCACTCAGCCTTCTTTTTGGTCCAGCGGTCACATCTGTACATGACTACTGGAAAAAACCATGGTTTTGACTGTGTGGACCTCTGTCGGCAAAGTGATGTCTCTGCTTTCTAAAACGCTGTCTAGGTTTGTCATAGCTTTCCTTCCAAGGAGCAAGCGTCTTCTGATTTGATGTTTATTAGCTGTTTGTATTTCTGGTGTGATTTGCCTCTTCCCATTTTTCTGTGGGTTGGTAGATTCTTAACCCATTTTCAACTATGCAGCAAACAGTCTTCCTTTTTTCTTTTTATGGTATCTTATTACCTTAAAGGTGGCGCTTACATTTTCTTATGTAGTCAGATCAGTCTTTTTCTTTGTGGCTTCTGAGTTTCCTGCCTTGCTTAGACAGCCTTCCTCACTTCAGTACTATACTTTTTTTCTTTTCTCATATTTTCCAGATTTCAGTAGGTTTTTAAAAATAACCTATTTTTTATATAAAGCCTTATTCCACATGAAATTTATTGAGAAATATATTGTGAGGTAGGGATCTTACTCTTACTTCTTTTCTGTGCATCTAGTTAGATGCCCCCCCAACGTTAAACGATCATTCTTTGTACTCTGACTTCATATCCTGCCTTCCGCACAATCTAATTGCTCTCCCATATTTGCATTTTGTTTATTTAGAGTTGTTTGTGCTGCTCTTGGGATACTGTGTGAGCTTTCTCCTGTTTTGCTAGGTGGTTACCTTGCGCTTGTACTTCGTGCAGCCAGAGCGTGATATAAACCAGCCTTGGTCATGTCTCAGATTCCCCCAAACGGTTAGGTTTCTGTCCTTCTAGCCATCTCTACCCCACCTTCCTATCAGGCCAATAGACTAATACAGAGGCAAGAGATCAAATGAATTGAAGTAAGGAAAAAACTTACTCTTCAGAAGGTTTTTTATGTTTGTTTTTTTTACATTTTTGGCCTTTCTGCATAGATGCCAAAGAGGTTTCCCTTCCTTTCTCTCATGTCTCCTCAGTCAAGCGTCTATAAGACACGCGCTGTTATCCCCAGGGAAGAATGCAGGTCCAGGAGAGGGGAAGGAGCCTGCTCGAGATGGCACAGCTGTTTGGGCACCCCCTGGAGCTGCCCTTGGCCACAGGCTCAGTGTCACCTACAGAACCTCTTGCCTAGAGCCAGGCAGTGTTGCTAGCCCTGCTTTTTAGAAATCTCTTAAAGAGAGGGGACAGGATCAGATCATTATAAAACATTCCAGTTAGCTGAGGTTGTGCTGAAATTCCAAAACGAGCAGCCAGATGTCAGGACCCAGTGTTTGTAACTGAGGACATGAGGGCAGCCAGCTTAAAAATAGCACTTGATGACCTCTTGCCTTTTAATTTTCAACAAAAACTCTGAAAAAGCAGGTGCTTACTCAGTAAATCTCCTCTTCTGTAGAAATGCACGTTTTGCGGGAAAAAAGGAGCCACCGTGGGATGTGACTTAAAATCCTGTTTCAAGAATTACCACTTTTTCTGTGCCAAGAATGACCACGCAGTTCTGCAAGCTGATGGACGTACAGGAATTTATAAGTATTTAATAAAACTGTTGTAAAGCCACATTTGGGGGAGGGGTGGATTGGAATATGGAATGGTTAGATTAAGAGAAGACTTTTTAAAGCTAGTTTTATACAAATTCTTTCCAAGTAGGAATGTGGTTTGGGAGATTCCCGGTTAGGAACCTGACTTCAAAAGACCATCCCTGGCTTCCCAGGTGGCTCAGTGGTAAAGAACCCACCTGCCAGTGCGTGAAAGTGGGTTCAGTCTCTGGGTCAGAAAGATCCCGAAGGAGGGCAGGGCAGCCACTCCAGTATTCTTGCCTGGAGAAAGAATCCCACAGACAAGAGGGCCTGGCGGGCTACAGTCCACAGAGTCACCAAGAGCTGAACACAACTTAGCGACTAAACAGTAACAATAGTTGTAAGAAGGAAAGCAGGGTTGGTTTTGTCTGGAGTTTGCTCTTCCTGCACCGTGTCTTTCCTGGTAGAAAGTGCTGCTTGTCATAGGGGCGCAAGTGACCTAACAGGTGGCCACAAGGCTGGGAACCAGTCCACACTCGCTCTTGTCTGCAAACAGGAAGGAGCCTTCTTAGTCACAGGTCCCCACTATACCATCTTGTCTCCAAATGGATGCATTTTCCCACTAATGTCACCACCCTCTTCACTATAGCCTCTGAAAATGACAAACTAGGCAGCAAGTACAGTTATCAGACATCAAGTCCTTGAAGAAAAACTTGTTTTGGCTTTGAGATCCTGCTCCTTGTCTTTCAGTTATTCTGTCGTGTTAATTTTTACACAGTGAGGTGTATTTCAAATCTACTACAAGTGTATTTGTTTTACCCGGAGAAACTTGATCTTCCTTCTGATGAAAGATGTCAGTTAAGTCATTATACAGTTTAGTCAGAGGAAATCAGTAAGCCAGTTGTTAATTGATTCAGGTCATTGTAAGTGAACTCTTTCATATATAGATGCAGTGTAGAATATGTTATATAAAGGTGAAGAAAGTTATATAATGGTCTTAACAGTTTTGACCTTTTTAATGTTATGAGATGGAGTAAAACAGAGACTGGTGGTCTAGCGTGGACAAGCCAGGGAGACACCTGTCACTTCTTCGGGGGCATGTGAATAGATTCTGATTGAATCGGACATTTTATTTATTTTCGCTGTGCTGGGTCTTCGTTGCTGCGCACGGGTGTTCTCTAGCTGTGACGATGGGGGGCCACTCTCGAGTTGCTGAGACAGCTGCTCTTTGCGGTGGCCTCTCTCGTTGCAGAGCTCGGGCCCCGGGTACACGGGCTCTAGGGCACAGGCTCAGTAGTCGTGGCATATAGGCTTAGCTGCCCCTCAGCATGCGGACTCTTCCCAGACCAGGGATCGAACCTGTGTTCCCTGCACTGGCGGGTGAATTCTTTACCACTGGACCACCAAGGAAGTCCTGGACATTTTAAAGTTCAGTGAAATATATACATTTTTTTCAGTCACAGTATCTGAATAATAGGATCAGTGTTAAGAGGATTATTATTTTATAGTTGGGAGTATAGCTGATTTACAGTGTTGTGTTAGTGTGAGGTGTACAGAAGTGATTCACCTCAGGCTTTCTCAGACTCTTTTCCATTACAGGTTGTTACAGAATACTAAGCAGGGTTCCCTGAGCTCTACAGTAGGTCCTGATGGCTATCTGTTGTATATATAGTAGTATATATATGCTAATCCCAAACTCCTAATTTATCCCTCCCAGAGGGTTACTTTTAATACGATTTTTTAAGATCTATTACATTCCTAAATGATATTTTAAAATTCCATATGGAGGGTAGACTCCCCCCCCCCCCCAATTTTATCAAAATCTTCCAACACTAACTTTATAACCCACTTACTTTATGCCAGGAATACTTCAAAGTACTTTGCAAAGATTAATTCATTTAAAACTCATATAATAGCCCAGTAAGGTAGATACTGTTATTCCCATACTATTATGAGGAGACTGAGGCCCTGAGGGACAGTGATTTGTACCCAGGCCACACTTTTGGTAAGTAGCAGAGCTGGGCTAAAGGGCTCCAGAGGCTTTGCTCTTTGCCACCACATCCTCTTTAAGCTTAGGGGCCATATATGCCAAAATATGGGCAAACCTAACATTCCAAAAAGTCTAAAGTAATTTATAAAATAATTTGACTTCTGATTTTACAAGTTCCATAGGTATTTTCTTGCTTGAGACTAGACAGGAAATGTATGAATATGTTAATTTTATATTTTTTATATTTGATTTACAGAGAAACCCATGGGTTGTAATATTCTTTCACTTTTATTACTTACCTTCCCAAAGAGCTTGTTTTATTATGACTTCTCCAAAGTCCTGAAACACCCACTGTGAAAGACTATTATTAGCAGAGCTACAAGGTCAAACAAAAAGAAGTTCCTGCTATACCTTAAAGTCTGAAAAAATACTGATCATATATTAGAACCACTGAAGAGAGACTCCATAAAATAATCCTTTTTTGTCATAGTTTTTATCAAGTATCAGGCTTCCCTGGTGGCTCAGACAGTAAAGAATCTGCCTGCAATGCAGGAGACCCAGGTCTGATCCCTGGGTCAGTAAGATCCCCTGGAGAACGGAATGGCTACCTGCTCCAGTACTCTTGCCTGGAGAATCCCATGGACAGAGGAGCCTGGCGGGCTATGGTCCCTGGGGTCGCAAAGAGTCGGACACGACTGAGCGACTGACACTATCAAGTACCAGGTGAACTTTCATTGATTTTTTATTGAATTGAAACATTCAGAGTGCCTGTCACGCACAAGACCCGTTGTTATGTGCTGTGATATAAAGAGGAACAAGATGTGGACTAAACCCATTACCTCATGGGAGAACCAGAAGGTCAGAACTATCAGCCTGTGGCAGGATGGGAGCAGGAGGGGACTTGCGTGAAGCTGGCTTGGCCTTCAGTTGATAATTGTTGAAAATGGGTGGGGGCATGGGAGTTCATCACATCTCCACTTCTCTCTGTTTGAAATTTTCCATAAAAAATTAAGTATACCTGGCAAACAAAAGTGCTCAGAGATACCAGAATCCGAAGGATGAGGAGATTAATATTGATTGGGGATGGGGGGTGGTTTGCTGGGAGAACTGCATGGAGGAGGCGGGCACTGGTATAAGATGGGAAGAATTCATACATTCTCCTAGGCGCGGGGGACTCTGCATCTGGGGGTCAGCACCTTAAAGATCTGGGGGCAGAGGAGGAACAGAGGCTGCAGAAAAAACCGGGGCCAGGGCAGCTCCTTCACTCAGAGCACCCCTCTGCTGCAGCTGCACTTCTTCCTTCTCTTCTATGGCTGATCAGTTCCAGGCTTGTGAAGATCAAAGATCTGGGGGCGATGTCTGTGGAGTTAGAGAACTACTCGCCCCGCAGATTAATGCATGCAACTTGCAGTTTCAGTTTCTTGTTTCTTTTTGGCTGCGCCTGGCCTTTGTTGCTGCATAGGCTTTTCTCTGGTTGTGGAGAGCAGGGGCCGCTCTTCATTGCGGTGCACGGGCTTCTCATCGCGGTGACTCCTCTTGTTGCAGAGCACGGGCTCTGGGCGCATGGGCTCAGCAGTTGGAGCACGTGGGCTGGGGTAGCACAGGATCAGTAGTTGTGGCATGCTGGCTTAGATGTCCTGTGGCACGTGGGATCTTCCTGGACCAGGAATTAATAACCCGTGTCCCCTACTATGGCAGGTGGGTTCTTAAACACTGGACCACCAGGGAAGTCCAATTTTGTGCTTATTGTGGAAAAGCAACTTTGTATAGTCTGATGAAAATTTGTGCCTTAGCTGTTGGATTGCTCAGGATCTTTATACAGTAAAATCCCACTGACCCCTATGTAATAAACATATTGTTTAAAATATGTCATCAGCACTCACCCCTGCAGAGACCATGTTGATGGTCCACGTGGTTCAAGAGCACCAGGGACGCTGGTATGGGCTCCATCTGCACTTGATGTGTGTCAATCACGAATGCAGGCTTGAGCAGCGATTTTTTGTTTGTTTTGGGGTTTTTTCCCTTGGCCATGCTAATGTAGCATGTGGAATCTGAGTTTCCTGACCAGGGATCAAACCCTCACCTCCTGCATTGGGAGCACAGAGTCCTAACCACTCAACAACCCAGGGAAATCCCAGCAGTTTTGTTTTTAATGATTTTATTTATTTATGGCTGTGCTGCGTCGTCTTTGCCGCAAAGGCTTTTCTCCAGTTGTGGCAAGCGGGGGCTTCTCACTGTGATGGCTTCTCTTGTTGCAGAGCACAGGCTGTAGGGTAAGCAGGCTGCAGCAGTTGGGGCACATGGCCTCAGTAACTGCGGCTCCCAGGCTCTACAGCACAGGCTTAGTAGTTGTGGCGCACACAGGCTTAGTTGTTCCAAGGCCACGTGGGATCCTCCTGGATCAGGAATCAAACCTGTGTCTCCTGGATTGGCAGGCAGATTCTTTACCACCGAGTCACCAGGGAAGCCCAGCAATTTTGTTTTTAAAATAAATACTTAGGGTTAAGCCCTCATGAAAAACAGGTTAGTTCCCTTTTAAGTTACAAAGCAATAGGCGTAATACTTTAAAAATATAAATCAAAATATCTGACTCTCTGAAATTTCATGTTTTCAGAGTGTTTTGCCAACAACATGCTGACCCTCAAAATGGTAAGTATCTAAAATTCAGTGTTGTGGGTTTAAAAAAGGTAAACATTTAGGTAAGACATGGAATAATCTGATGTACTGGCCTCAGTAAGTTAAAATACAAGTTTTTGAGTTAACATGTTTAATACTTTTAAAATTAAGCTGTTGGTCCCTGTGCAGTATATAATGGACTAAATTTCTCTCTGTAACTAGATCTACCATCGGTGAAGCCTTTGTCTGGTGTCTTCCATTCTCACTACAGTGAGCAGACCAAACCAAGACATGGTAAAAAGCTGTGGCTTTTGTGACTATTCGTCTTCTAAAATGAGTATCAATTGCTGTATGTTCCCTGAATGCGATTTTCCTAAGAATGCATGATTAGCATTTCTGTTCTGAGGACAGTGGGTCCTGGCTGCTTAGAGTTAGGTAGCCTTTGTGTTCTGCTGGAACAGCCGTCTTGCCGACACTTAACCGGAATGCTGTCTGTTCATGGGAGTCAGCCCTTGGGTAAAGGCTTAGTTCCCTGTCCTGCCAGCTGCATTGTGCGGTGTTAAACAATGCTCTCTAAACCTATGAGTTACCCTCATTCTTCAACCATTAGCCTTTCAACTTATCAGATATACTATAAAAAATACTATCAATGTTTACTGACAGGAAAAGATGACCATAATGTGTTTCCAAAAGCAAATTGTAATACCATTTGTAATGAATCCTTTCCCTGGATGAAACCTTTTTTTTTTTTTTTAATTCTTCCAAAAGTGTTCTGTGTATACAAACATATCTACTACTGTCCTTTGCTTTTTTCACTTCATGTATCTTAGAGATTCTTCCCTGTCAGTGGCTGTGAGTAGATCTTACCTCATTTTTTAAAATAGGCTTCATAGTCTTCCACTGTGTATCTTACTCAGTTGTATAGCTGAACCACTTGTTTCCAGCTTTTTCTATCACATTAAATACTGTAGTATTCTTCTGGAATCATCCTTGTGCAGGTATGTAACCATACTGTTTGACTTCCTGTAAGTAGATAGCTGGGTCAAAGCGTATGCAGAGTGAAACTCTGGGTTAACTGTTGGCTAGTTATCTTCTAGAGGCCACACCAGCAGTACACACGATGACCCAAATCCTTGCAAACTTTATATATTAAACATCTTCATCTTAATCTGTCCAGTGAAAAATTGTCTTCCTCTGAATATCTTTACTTTGGGTGAAATTGAGTGTGTTTCTCTGTCTTCTGATCAGTCCTGTGACCCAAGTTGTTTTTCTGTTTAATGAACCCTCCTCTCCAGAGCCCCCCATTTGCCCACTTTTCTGCCCACACTGCCCTTTTTCATATTGATTCACATGGTCTTTTTATATTTAAAAATTTGCCCTTTTGTCATTTGTTTTGCAGACATTTAGTCTTAAGTCTGACATATCCAAGTTTGACTTTGTACACTTTATGCAGTCAAGCATTAGTCTTTTCCTTTACGAATTCCAGTGTCTACATAATTTGTTTTTCAGCCTGCTTTTCAGGAGTGAAAAGAAAAAGAGGAAGAAGTAAACGTCATCATGTACAGGTAATTTGACTTCATTTTATTACAGCTTTAATTTTCTCCATACAGTCTTTTAAACCATTCTGAATTTTGGGTGACACAATGATAGATGGTAAGATGAATACAAAAGAGAAGTCGGATGTGTCTTGGGTGTGCAAGCACATAACCTCCAGGTGACCATCCCGTGGCTCCTGTAATACGTGCCCTGGTACCAAATCAGTGAGGATCTGAGCGCACATGGTACATGGAACATCCTTACCTAGCCAAGTATTTCCCAGCTACAGGATCCATATTTGCCCTAATACGTGACTCATAATTTTCTGGATTCCTGTTATGGGTAAAGCATATGAAAATGTTTTGGGGATTTGCAGTAGCTCATATAAGCTAAATTAATATCAGCCAGTAGCCTTCACCTCTCACCCTTTATACAAGAGGGGCTTATTACACCTCTTAAGGTTTTGTTAGACAACACAAAAATACATTTGATGTTTATGCCTATAGACGTGACTTTCACCGTAGGCATATCACTGAATTTGATAAAACTTCTCATTTTATGCAATACAGTAAGTCCCCTCCATATGAACCTTCAGGTTGCACCCTTTCAAAGACGAGGACGTGTGTTGGCACGTCCAGTCACATAAGCCGGTTACTTGTCTGGCGTACACTGTCACCTGTGTGCACCCTCTACAGGGGGTGGTTCTGCTGTGCACTTTACAGTACAGAGACTACAGTAGTACAGTATCTTTATTTCAAGCACAGGACCCGAACGTAGAACGGCACGCGAAGGCTGCAGCAGCCGTTCAGAACGCAGTCCCGTGCTGCCCCGTCACCTGTGACGAGAAAAAGAGAGCTCCCATCCAGACAACACTGGATCGCTTTTTCAAGAGGGTAGATAGAATTGAATCCAGCAAGGAACCAGAACCTGTGCCCTCAACCTCAGGCGTGAGTGAAGCTGCGGCTTGCCCTCCACCTCCTACCACTGCCGACCCTTCAGCTCTAGACCATCTCCCACCTCCTCTCCCTTCTCCAGTCAGTAGCTCCTCCTTCCACTCAGCCAGCCCCTGTGTGCCAGCTGTTATACTGTACTACTGTACTTTTCAAGGTACTGTAACACTAAAAATGTTTTTATTATTTTTGTGAAAAGTATTCTACACCTATTACAGTACCGTATAGCTGATTGTGTTAGTTGGGTACCTAGGTTAACTGTTGGAATCACAAACAAATTGGACTTCCAAATGCGCTCTCAGACTGGAACTTGTTCATATGTAGAGGACTTACTGTATTAAGTATCAACAGTAAAAAATCAGTGTAAAGTAGTTTTGATTCTTCTCTCCTAGCCACCTGAGAGAATGGCATTGAAGAAGGAAAAGGACGGCAGACACACAGGTTTGCTATAAGTTTTCAGTAACAAATATGGCTTACAGTACTTATTACCGTGAATTTTAGAGTTGGTATCCTACTTTATTCTTCTGGACTTGTAGTAGTGAACTGTGAGAGTAGAAATCTTCTGTCATGACTATCCACTCCATCAAAATCTCAACAGATCAAGGTAACAGGGTGGGATGGTCCACAGCTCTTCAGGATTAGGAAAGGATACAGAACCCAGGGTTGCCCGAGTTCATCCAGTGACACGCCGCCCCTCACCCTGTAATCCCCTCCCTGCACCCCAGGAGGCTGAGCCAGTAATTTTACCTTTCTGTTAAGGAAATGGACTTCCCTTACAGCTCAGCTGGTAAAGAATCCACCTGCAATGCGGGAGGCCTGGGTTTGATCCCTGAGTTAGGAAGATCTCCTGGAGAAGGGAAAGGCTGCCCACTCCAGTATCCAGTTAAGGAAATAGATATTCCATAATGACCAACAGTCAATTGTGACAGAAAAAAAATGAGACTATTATCTCAAAGATTTGAAGCTAAATTTTAGAAAATTCTATTTACATCATTATTCTAAGCAGAGAAGTTGTTTTCCCTTTTTATAACATTTCATTGTTTCAGCTTGAAAAAAAAAGAGCTATGGTGAAATTAGAAGAAAAGATAAAGGTGCTGTGCTGTGCTTAGTCACTCAGTCATGTCCAACTCTTTGTGACCCCATGGACTGTAGCCCGCCAGGCCCCTCTGGACTGAATTGCCATGCCCTTCTCCAGGGGATTTTCCCAACCCAGGGATCGAACCCAGGTCTCTCAGATTGCAGGCAGATTCTTCACCAGTTAGCTACCAGGGAGGCCCAAAGTGCTGTGTATGTATTACCTAACAACGCTCATCCACCATCAGGGAAAGCCTGAAGGAGTGAGTGTGTGTGGGATGGCTACCCTGAGACGCACCATGTCCTTCTAAAGTTCTTTTCTTATTCTTAGATGCAATTGTGAAAGCTGCTTTTCTCAAGAAATGTAAAGAAGCAGGGCTTCTTGACGCTTTATTTGAAGAAATATTAGACAAACTTCATTTGATTCAGGAAAGACTCATGGATGAGACCACTGCAGAATCAGGTACTGAAATAACAAATTTTCTACATACAGAGATGTCTCACAGACCTACATCGTGAACAAAACAAACACCCCCCTGAAGTACACATTTTCTATGCTGTTTCTTCTTTTCCTTCTTTATCTCATTCTTTAATAAAGTTTATTCATCCAGATCTCTGTAAGTCAACAGGATGTAAGTAATTCACAAACTCATTAATGTAGTAAAAGAAAAAAAAATAGCCTGGTGCCCTGGAAGTTTTAATGTTTTTTCCCAGAGGTTCATAACTAGATTCATTCACACACTTGCCCCCTCCCCGCAACTGAGCATGTTCACTACTAAGATCTGAGAACGGCATTCATTATGTTAGTTTTGATTTGACTCAGATTCTGTTCATTAAAAAGCTAGTTGCCTTTTTTTTTAAACTATAAAACATAAAGAGATTTTAATGTTTTTGTTGATTTGGGTTTAAAGATGCCTTTCCGAAACAGCTCTTTTGGCGGCTTAAGTTCCATCTGTACACGCAGGTATATAGCCACGTACCCTTCTTCTAAGCTGTGTTAGGAGCTTAAAGGCAAGGATACTGGACTGAATTGCCATGCCCTTCTCCAGGGGATTTTCCCAACCCAGGTCTCTCAGATTGCAGGCAGATTCTTCACCAGTTAGCTACCAGGGAGGCCCAAAGTGCTGTGCATGTATGATCTAGTAACGCTCATCCACCATCAGGGAAAGCCTAAAGGAGTGAGTGAGTAAATAAAGCTGACACTTAAATAACAGGTTTGAACTTTACAGGCCCACTTACACCTGATTTTTTTTTCAGTAAATACTACACAATAAAATACTACCCAATCTGTGGATGCAAAACCACAGATCGAGGAACTGCATATTTGGGGGGCTGGCTATAAAGTTTAGCCTGGATTTTTGACGGCACAGGTGGTCAGCAGCATAGCTGTCTTAAAAGGAAAAGCCTGACTGTATTTTAGGGAACAATGTAAAATATATGATTATTTGAAAGGGATTTTTTTTCCATAGGACAAAACCAAAAAGTGAAGTTATAAGCAAACATTTGCCAAAGATCACGCACTAAA
Organism: Bos taurus; assembly: GCF_002263795.3. NCBI lineage: Eukaryota > Metazoa > Chordata > Mammalia > Artiodactyla > Bovidae > Bos > Bos taurus. Next base: position 19,086,514 of record NC_037339.1, read on the forward strand.
TTCTTCTGTTTGCTTATTCTTGTCTCTAGATCAAGCACATGTGAACTTGAGCATGCCCCTTAGGACCACCTGGGGGGCTTGTTAACACGGTGGCTCCTTTTTGATCCAGTGAAGGTGCTAGGAGTTTGCATTTCCAGCAAGTTCCCTGGGGCGGCTGCTGCTGCAGGCTGCAGGGGGTGCCTGCTCTGTGTGCTGCTCCTTATTTGGGGTTACTCTGTGAGGTGTTTCTGTCTATATAAAACTGAAAATGTTTTTCTCCCTCCAGACTATGAAGAAATCGGGACTTCACTTTTTGACTGTAGATTGTTTGAAGACACACTTGTAAACTTTCAAGCAGGTATGTGAGTTATAACTGAGCAGCAGAGTTCATAAATACTTCCATACTGAAAATAATATAACACTAGTCAGGTGATCAAAGTCCTATTCTGGAAGAATGTTCAATTCAGTTTCATTCAATTAAAAAGCCCATTACAAACATGAGCCCTCACCCAGAAGGAACACACATATACACAGAGACACGTGCACAGAAGAACCGCACATGATGGAAACAGCAGGTACCCGTAAGTGGCTGGATTACAGTAACTTCTTTTGTCTTAGTGCTCACTGTACTTTCCACATTTAATACAGACACAAAATACTTTCCTAATCAGAAAAAAACTCATTTAAAAAAGTAGAAACAACAAAAAAAAATTGACCGCAGAATGAAGTATTTGGGCACCATGTTTGAACACCAGCAGGAGTGGGTGAGGCTGTGATATCAATCATGAGGCCACCGTCTCCCTCTCACTTGGTGTGATGTGTATACATTTCAATTCTGCCAATATTAATCTTCAAATCTAATGGGGGAGAGGGAAAGTTGTGATCAATTCTAAAGTTCATCATCAGAAAAGAACCGCCAAGAAATTTTTGAAAAAACCTGCTGGAAACAGAGACATAATTTTCCCATAAAACACTGAGCAGTGGTCCTTTCACCACTGTTTCAGATGCCTTTGAAAGAGGCTAAGTTTCCACACTGATGGGTCTTGCCTGACTTCCCCACCAAGGCTGCCACACACAGCTGGCCAGGCTGTGCCCTGCACATCCCAGGCAGGCGCGGAGGGCACAGGGTTTGGGGCAGAGGGCTCCCCCTGAAGTTGAAAACAAACAATGGCCTACACTCTGTTCTTTTCCGGAGATGTATTTGTCTTTTCAGCAAACATATTAAAATACTTTCCCTGTGAAGAAAATATTAGTTCATACTCCTCTCTCAGTATGCACAAGCCTTTCTCATTTTTGTTTTCATAATACACATTTCTGTTTGAATTTTGTGTTACATTTATAATCGGCAGGAAAATGTTGTTTTTAATTTACCAACAATGGTGTTTTTTGGGTTTTTTTACCAGTCTCTTGAGACTGTCTGCATACTTCTAATGGGAGTACGTTTTTTTTTTTTTGAAAGCACTGCTTTATTTTGTATTTTGACTTTCGTTTGTGTTTATTTTTCTTTCGTATTAAACTGACATGTTTAGCACATGTCAGCACCCAGGTGAGTCAGTTGGGAGCAGTACAGTGTATTGTTTGCAGGGTGTGAGCACCAGGAAGAGACACTGTTAGGAGGAGACACTATTTGGAATTGCATGAGAACCAACTTAGAAGATTTAACTTCTGACGCTCCAAGGGGTAACTCTCATGCTTAATTCAGCCTTTCCAATGTTCCAGAAAGTTAACTACAGATATACAGATACTCTAAGAAAAGATTATGTATGTATATATTTTAATATTCTTCCATTTTCACGTTTTTAAAAAATGACATTGCCATTGAGTACTATTATAAATTCATAAAGCCTAACTAAAGTAGCTTCTAAGTTGTCACAATAAAAGCACTCCTATTTCTAAATAAAGCCAGAAGCTTTTATGTAACATTAAAACTAGGATGCATTTGTCTGAAAGATCTGCCTTACCTTCGGTAGTCTAACCACATCCTCTCCCAATAAATGGATAATGTGCAGCATGAAGGTTATACAGTTGCTGCTTTCAAGTCCTCAGAGATACACAGAAGCTACCTTTTCTAATTGTATACAAAATTTTAAAGAGTTCTGGACCCGCCTTAAGTGTGATAAATACTAGAATTCGATCCTGAACTAGAAGAGGAAGCAAAGGCGTGAAAACTCACAAGACACTGGGCCCTTTTCACTGGGGCACAGGGCTGTGCACTGAGCACTTTCAGAAGCGGCCAGAAGCAGTACATGATGTGCAGAAGCACTGAGTAACCTGAATACCTTCCTTCTCACAGCGATAGAGAATCAAATTCATCAATCTGAAGAGAGGCGACGGCAGCTGAAGGAAGAGATTGAGCTACTCCAGGACTTAAAACAAACCTTGTGCTCTGGGCTTCAGTCAAGTTCCACTTCAGATTCTTCCCTGTCTTCTTAAGAAGCACCATTTCCTAAGCCAGGAATCGAGCACAGTTGCAAACAGGGTGAAAGCTGGAGACCGGCCTGTGAAAGCCACACACCTTCAGCACCAGGCCCCCAGGGAGTCTCTGGTCCCTGCCCGCTCTTACCTGTTCTTGCTGATGGGTACATCTGCCTCCCCCTCCTTACTGTCATCTTCTACCTCTCTCCCACTAGTAAGATATTCCTCAGAGCCTACTTGAGTAAATTAGACCATGCTTCCCATGGCTCTTAAAAATCTTTTAGTGGCCTCCTCCCCTCCCCCACTCCGGTGAGCCAAGTGGACACCAGGTCCTCCTGCGCCAGGGCCTCTGCACGCTCTGCTGTGAGGTCTTCACCGAGATCGTCCTTTCTGCTCACGTCTCTTCTCGGTGTAAGCCACTGTATCGCACCTCGACCACTGGAGTGTAAGCAGCCTGTGGGCAGAAACTCCCATTCCTGTTTTTCTCCCTGTCACGTTTCCAGCAGCTAGCATGCTCAGTAAACGTTAAATGGATAAACTGTTTTTATCTTTTGAGACTAGTTCCAGTCCATAATGCCTCTTTGATATAATAAATTTTTATATTATACATTACCAAACCTGTCTGCTTTTGAAATTTCTCTTCATCCACAGTCACCACGTGAGTACAATATCATCTTCAAAATAAACATTTAAAACCGGCCTCTCTGGAGGTTTTTCTCAACCTAACAATATACAGTTCAGATGTTATGTCCTCTATGTCTGACCTCTGAAAACTTCACATTCACGTTTCTACCTTTTTGCCATACTATCTGATCCCCAGCAGGGCTACATTTCAGCATGAGTTTGATCTGAGTCCCCAGCATGGTATCTGGCACATAACACACTCAAAAAATACCTGTTGAAGAGCAGGACGTAAATGAAGAACATGTCCATCCCTGCTGTAGAGGCAACCCCAGCCCAAGTCACTAATAACCGGGGGCAAAATCTTAGTGGTTGCCAAATTTGGCTACACATCAGAATCATCAGAGGACAAACTACAGAAGCCAAAAAAATATATATGTATGTATATATACTTTAGATTACAAGGTGGCAGAGTAGAAAGACTCTTGAGCTCACCTCACCTCACAGGCATACCAAAATTACAACTTGCTGCCCAGCTGGTACAGTCAGTGGTAAAGAATCTGCCTGCCAATGGTGGAGAAACGAGAGATGTGGGTTGGATCCCTGGATTGGAAGACCCCCTGGAGAAGGAAGTCGCAATCCACTCCAGTATTCTTGCCTGGGAAATTCCATGGACAGAGGAGCCTGGAGGGCACAATCCCTGGGGTCACAAAGAATCGGACACGACTGAGCATGTGTGCACACACACACCAAGAACTACTATGGATCAGAGAGACTGAGTGAACACACGCACACACACACAACTATGTACTGCTATGGATCAAAGAGACCGAAGGTACCTAACGGTCTTTTCTACAACTAAAGATAAAAAGAACCATGACCAGATACGTGGTGGTGCAAACACACAATATAGTCAAGACCAAGACTTGGGGGTGAGTGACCCACAGAGAGGTTCTCCCCAAGGAACAATGGGTCTGAGCCTCCGGGACATTCGGCTTTGGAGGTCAGTGGGGCTTGCCTTTGGGAGTCCCAGGGGGCAGGGGGAAACGGAGACTTCACTCTTAAAGGCTGCACACAGGAACTCATGCTCCAGGGCACAAGCAGGAATTTGAAAAGAGCCTGGGACAGACCTGCCTGCTCATCGTGAAGTGTCTCCCTGAGAGCTGGGAGGCGACTGGAGCTCACCTGGAACACAGAACCGGCGTTTCTGGGAGCTCATTCTACCACGTGGACACTGCTGGTAGACCAGTGGCCAACACCATTCTGGAATCCTCTAGCTTTAGCCTCAGTAAGAGCCGTGCCCCTGCTCACTAGCCTACAGGTACCAGTACTGGGAGACCTTGGCCTTCCCAGGTGGCGTAGTGGTGAAGAATCCACCTGCCAATGCAGGAGATGTGGGTTTAATCCTTGGGTCGAGAGGATTCCCTGGAGGAGGGCATGGCAACCCACACCAGTATTCTTGCCTCGAGAACTCCACAGTCAGAGGAGCCTGGCGGGCTATAATCCATGGAGTTGCAAGAGTTGGACACAGCGACTCAACAGCAGCAGCAACTGGTATACCTCAGGCAGAACAACTGGTATACCTCAGACAGAGCCCCACACACCAGCAGACCTGCCGCCTTAAGACCCCCGAGCCCAGAGCCACCCCAGACACAGCCCTGCCTGCCACAGGGCCAGGTCCCGGCGCAGAGACAGCAGACCTGATCACACTGGGACCCAGCTCTGTCCACCAGTGGGCAGACATCAGCCCCAGACTCCCCGGAGCCCCAGCCCACTCACCAGTGAGCCTGCTCCAGCCTGGGGACCAGCCTCACCCGCCTCAGGACAACCACAGCCCACCCCCCAGCAGGCCAGTACCAGTCCCGGGACCAGATGGGCCCAAGCCCCGCCCACCAGGAGATAAACCCAATTTCAAGACACCCCGACCCAGGACTTCCCAGGTGGTCCAGTGGCTAAGACTCCACACTCCGAATACAGGGGACCTGGATTCAATCCCTGGTCAGAGAAGTAGAGTTTGCATGGTACAATTAAGAGTTCGCATGCCACAACTAAGATCCTTCATGCCGCAACTAAGACCCAGCACAGGTTTAAAAAAAAAAAAAAAAAACACCCCAGACCCTGTAGCCAGCTGTGTCAGGAACTGACCATACGCACCAGGGGTCTGACACCAGTTCTGGGACCCCAGGGCCCTGAAGCAAGATTCCAGGACCTGGCTTCAGCCACCAGGGGGCAGGACCAGCTCCAGAATCTCCTGGACCCAATTCCTGGTTCCAATGAGCCAGCACCAGCCCCTGGGCGAGCCTCGCAGAGTTCCACAGCCTCGTGATCCACCTGCCAACCAGTGGTCAGCTGCCTCTGTACAAGGCAGGGCCTGGCAACCCATCAGACCAGAGGCCAGCCACACCTTCCAGACAGCCCTCAGTGGTCAGCCTGCCACAGCAGAAAGACCCACACAGAAGGGCACCCCCTACCAAAAGCCACTTCTCCAAAGTCAGGAGACATAACCAACCTCCCCAATACACAGCAATAAACACAGTAAGTTAAATAAAATGAGGTGACAGAGGAACACTTCATCCCAGATGAAAGATACAATCCTAGAGTGAAGCAGAGGCAGAGTTCCAAGTCATGATCATAAAGATGACTAAAGAACTGAGAATAAGAATAAATGAACAGAGTGAGAAATCAGAAGTTCTTAAAAAAGAGAAAAGATAAAGAACCACCAAAAGATGACGAATACAATAACTGAAATGAAAACACACTAGAAGGAATCAATGGCAGGCTAAGATGAAACAGATGGACAGGTCCATGGGCTGAAGACAGTAGTGGGAATGAATCACTGCCACTGAACAGAAAAGAAGAATGGAAAGAGGGCAGTTGAGATCACTGAGACAGTAACAATCATACTAACATTCATATTATAGAGAATCCAGAAGGAGAAGAGAGAAAGGGCCCGAGAATACACCTGAAGACACAGAAGCTAAAGACTTGCCTAACCTGGAAAAGAAAACAGTCACCCAAGTCCAGGAAGCACAGAGTCCCAAACAGGATCACCCCAAAGAGGACCACACATACTGTAATTACAATGGCAAAAACAGAAGATAAAGAAAGAATATTAAAAGCAACAGGGAACAACAAGTTACTTATAAGGAAACTCCCGTAAGGACATCAGCTGACTTTTCAGCAGAAACTCCGCAGACCAGAAGGGAGTAGCATGATCGTATTTAAAGAGATGAGAGGGAAAAGCCTACAACCAAGAATACTCCTCTTGACATGGCTCTCGTTCAGATCTGATGAAAATCCAAAGTCTCACAGACTAGCAAAAGCTAAAAATGTTCAGTGCCACCAAACCAACTTTACGACAAATGCTGGAGGAAACTTTTTAGTGGAAAAGAAAAGGCCACACAACTAGAAACACGAACATTATAAAAGGAAAAAACTCACTGATAACGGCAAACATACAGCAAAGACAGTAAATCATTCATGAACAAAGTTAGCAGGAAGGATAAAAGACAAAAAGTGAAAGCGTTAGTGTTAGCTGCTCAGTCCTGTCTCTTTGTGATCACGTGGACTGTAGCCCGCCGGGCTCCTCTGTCCCTGGGATTCTCCAGGCAGGAATACTGGAGTGGGTTGCCATGCCCTTCTCCAGAAAAGACAAAAGTAACAGTAAAAATCATTTATGCCTACAAAAAGAAGGGACAGACAAGACAAACAGATTCAAAATATATGTCAAAAACAGTCATCATGAGGGGAGGAGAGTACAACTGTAGGGCTGTTAAAATGCATCTGAAATTAAGAGATCAACAATTTAAAATAATCACATATACATATACATAGACTGCTTATAGAAAAGGAGAAGGCGATGGCACCCCACTCCAGTACTCTTGCCTGGAAAATCCCATGGGTGGAGGAGCCTGGTGGGCTGCAGTCCATGGGGTCGCTAAGAGTTGGGCACGACTGAGCAACTTCCCTTTCACTTTTCACTTTCATGCATTGGAGAAGGAAATGGCAACCCACTCCAGTGTTCTTGCCTAGAGAATCCCAGGGACGGGGAGCTCGGCGAGCTGCCATCTATGGGGTTGTACAGAGTCAGACACAACTGAAGCGACTTAGCAGCAGCAGCAGCTATACAAAAACCTCATGGTACCCATAAACGAAAACCCCAAAAAACAGTAACAGAGAAAGAAATTCAAACATAAACTAAAAATAATCATCAAATCACAAGGGAAAGAGAACAAAAGAAGGGAAAAAATAAATAAATAAATACAAAAACAGTCTACAAATAGAACTACAAAACAATTAATGAACGGCAATAATTGCAAACATACCAATAATTACAAATGTAAATGGATTAAATGCTCTCATCAAAAGACAGAGACTAGCTGAATGGATATAAAAACATGCTTCCTACAAGAGAGTCACTTCAGATCTAAAGACACACGGAGACAAAGTTAAAAGAAGGAGAGGCATTCCATGCAAGTGGAAATCAAAAGAAAACAATACTGTACCAGACAAAATAGATTTTAAAACAAAGATTGTTAAAGAGGTAAAGAAGGACATTACGTAACAATCATGGGATCAAAGAAGATATAACAATGGAAATATACAGACACCCAACACGGGACCACCTAAATTTATAAAGCAAATATTAACAGACATAAAGGGAAAAATTGACAGCAACTCAATAATAGTGGAGAACTTTAACAGCCCAATTACATCAATGGACAGATTATCCAGACAGGAAATCTATAAGGAAACACTGATCTAGACACAGCAGTCTAGACACATTAACCATCTACAGAACAAAAAGAACCTACTGAATGGGAGAAAATATTTACAAATGATATGAGTGATAAAGGGTTAATATACAAAACATGTAAATGACGCATATAATTCAACATAAAAAAAAAACCCAACTTGATTGAAATAGAAGACCAAAAGGGACATTTCTTTAAAAAGGACATAGAGATAGATGGTCAACAGGCGCATGAAAAGATGCTCAACACTGCTAACTCATCAGGGAAATGCAAAAAGTATCATGAGGTATCACCTCACACCTGTCAGAATGGCTATCCTCAAAAAGACCATAAGTAGGGGAGTTCCCTGGTGATCCAGTGCTTAGGACTTGGGCTTTCACTGCCGTGGCCCGGGTTCAATGCCCCAGTATTCACAGCAGCATTATTTACACTAGCCACGATATGGAGGAAACCTAAGTGTTCATCAACAGATGAACAGATGAAGATGTGGGGTGTGGGTGTGTCCTAGTCAGCCATCAAAAAGAAGGAAATTCTGACATTTGCAACAACGTGGATGGACTTGGGGGGTATTACGCTAAGTGAGATCAGTCAGAGAAAAAGACGGATGCTGTATGTTTTCAGTTACATGTGAGACCTAAAAATTAAAACAAACTAGTGACTATAACGGAAAAGAGACTCAGAAGTACAGAGAACAAACTAGAGATTACAAGTTGGGTGAGGGAAGGGGCTGGACACAACACAGCATTAGGGGATTAAGGGCTACAAACTATTATGTTTTATAATGAATAAGCTATTAGGATACACTGTACCACAATATAGCCAAGATTTTATAATAGCTATAAATGGAGTATAAGCTATAAAAATGTTGAATCAATATGCTGTATATCTAAAACTAATCTTATAAATCAACTACTGGAAAAAAAAAAATCCATTGAAACTGGAAAAAAAAAAATCCATTGAAACTGGAAAAAAAAAATCCATTGAAACTGGAAAAAAAAAAATCCATTGAAACTGGAAAAAATAAATAAATAAATAAATCAACTAAAATCAACTATACCTGAATAAAAAAGCCAAGGCTCCACCTTAGACCTGCTGAAGAAAGATTTGCCCCCGTCTAGATGCTGCTGTAACTTCAGCTTGCCTCCCCGATCTTACATCCTACAGCAAAGCTTATCTGAGGAACAGTTCTCATGTCATGACGTTTATTTCTAAAAAACCCTCTGGCCTCCACTTTACTTTCAGATTTCACTGGTCACTCACAGTGGTAACTCAGCACAACAGAGCAACAAGAACGAGGCAGCCATCAGGTGGCAAATGTTGGACAAGTGAAAACAGAACCTGGGTTTGTACTTCTGCAGTCGCTTACTGCTGAAAAAATTATTTAATCTGAGCCTAATTCTGCCTAGTCTATGGTACAAAAATGTGGGCATTAAAAAAGAAAACATAGGGGCCTTCTCTGGTAGTGCGTTGGATAAGAATCTGCCTGCTGTAAGGCAATGGCACCCCACTCCAGTACTCTTGCCTGGAAAATCCCATGGATGGAGGAGCCTAGTAGGCTGCAGTCCATGGGGTCGCTAAGAGTCGGACACGACTGAGTGACTTCACTTTCACTTTTCACTTTCACACATTGGAGGAGGAAATGGCAACCCACTCCAGTGTTCTTGCCTGGAGAATCCCAGGGACGGGGGAGCCTGGTGGGCTGCCGTCTATGGGGTCGCACGGAGTCGGACACAACTGAAGCGACTTAGCAGCAGCAGCAGCAGCCAGTTCAGGGGACACAGGTTCGATCCCTGGCCAGGGAAGATTCCACACGCCAGGCTAAGCCAGTGTCCCAACTGCTAAGCCCGCACACCTGGAGCCCGGGCTCTGCAACAAGAGACGCCACTGCGATGAGAGCCCGTGCAACCGCACCTAAGAGTAACAGGCTCCCGAGTGCCGCAACTAGAGAAAGCCCGCGAACAGCAACGAAGATTCAGCGCAGCCAGAAAACAAAACCAAAATATTTGTGAAGCACAGGGCCTGGCATCGTGGGAAATAACTGTTCTCATCCACGTCACACACACACAAACACCACACGTGTCCACACGGCCTCCCCTTGCCAACACTGCTGCCTGAGGAGCCCTGGATTATTTTTTCCATTCTGACCAAACGAGCTTGCTTACGGTAACGTTCTGAAAGGCGTGTTAGCCCCCACCTCTAAGCCGTTGCTTGGGCCGCTCACCTGTTTTGGAAATGGGCTAAAAGGACAGCGTGTGTGCCCCCGTGCCGCACCAACAGGGCCTTCAGAACGAGTACTTCTCACACCAACCTGACGGGGTTTCTTCTCAATGACTTACGAGAAGCTGTTTCTAAATGTTACGGTGTTTACTCCTAAATCTCGCTCTTCTCTCCTAACAATTTTCACATTCCTTGAGGACAGGGACTATGTCTCACCCCTCATTTATTAGTCCCCCAAAGGATCCGGATATATTAATATTTTTTCGCTGTGATGGCTCAACTGTAGTGTCTTTCAGCAGGAATAAAGCTAGAGCCTATTTTCTGGGGTTGGGGCATAGCTGAGACACAGCATGCTCGTGGTGAAGTTGAAAGTCACTCAGTCGTGTCCGACTCTTTGCGACCCCAGGGACTGTAGCCCGACCAGATTCCTCTGTCCATGGGGATTCTCCAGGCAAGAATACTGGAGTGGGTTGCCATTTCCTTCTCCAGGGGATGTTCCTGACCCAGGGATCGAACCCGGGTCTCCCGCACTGCAGGCAGATGCTTTACCCTTTGAGCCACCAGGGAAATGCTCACAGTGGTACCTGCTTTTAGCCTAATATCCAAGAATCAGAGTACTGCTTTTTTTAAAATTTTTCATTGCAAAATACACATTAGCGTATTAACCATGGTTAAGTTCAGCAGCATTAAGTCATTCACATTGTTGTGTACCGTCTGCGCACAGGACACTTTTTATCTTACGAAACTGAAACTCTGAACCTATTATGTAATCACCCCTCGGACCCCTTCCCCCAGCCCCTGGCAACAACCATCTACCTTGACTGCTCGAGGGATCTCATGTAAGTGGGATCATAAAGGGCTTGTCATTTTGTGACTGGCTTATTTCACTGAGCATAACACCCTCAAAGTTCATCCAAGTGGCAGCATGTGTCAGAATTTCTTTCCTTTTTAAGGCTGCATATTATTGATTTTTGAGAGGGAAAAGATAACTCTAGATGCCCATTTTAACAGACTGCTTTATTTATTAACATGTCACTCTAAACACTGCATAAATACAACCTGTATAACTAGAGTATCAAATGTTCCAGTAAGAAGTTCAAGAGTATATTTTAGGGCTATTTTAAGAAATACAAATATTTCGGCTTTCATAATTATGTCTGATGAAGAAAACAACTCAAAGAATAGTTTTTATCTCCTGACGTGATTAACAAAACCAGGTAGAAAAATAAGAGAGCATAATTAAAAAAAAAACACATACACACAAGTACTTTCTGAAGGACTTTTTCCTGTTCTCTTCACTGAATACATACTCATACAAATAACTCAGTAATCTGAGAAGTGGTTCTTCACCTATTAGGAACTCGGCAAATATTTGTTGAATGAATGAACTATCTATGGAAATGGATATACTACGTTAATTTGTGCTTTTGTTAAAGTGTTTTTTTTCAAGTAAGAGCAATAGTAAACACACTGAAGTTCTTGCTTTGCCCGGATAACCTATGAGAGTGACTGTTATAAATACTACCCATCATGGCTAATAATCAAATTAATGTACATTTCTCAACCTAGTAAGAAAATTCTATCATGCTGCAGTAATAATCCTAATGTAGTAACTCACTGGGCTTTGATCACTTGCAACACGGTCAAGGAAAGGGGGCTGGGATTTCTGGGCTTGTGTTTATTGCCCCCATCAATGAATTCCCATCTTTGGGCCCTCCCCCGCCAACACACACAGAAACTTTGCTAAAAACAGTAGCTGCAGCATCTCTTCACCCTCTTGTTCATTTGAGTCTGAAAATGTATCTAGTCTCAATTCAGATGGGAGACCTTCCAAACAGCAAACAGTTCACCAGGGGAGCTTCCACAGAGAGAAATGAGTCTGTTGGCCAGAGAGAAAAACAAAGCCTTGCTCTCCAAGCAAGCTCCACAGACACGTGAAGCAAGCTGCAAAGACACACACTGAACACTCTTACTCCCAGAGCCACGTTTCATAACCAGACCACCCGCCCCTAATTCAGATCCTTCTTCAAAGTCAAGTTGTGCTAAATATTATACCTAACACGACCAAAAGGAAAGTCAAATGTGAAAGCTGGTGAAATTTCAAATAAGCAAAATGTATGGTGGTATTTGGCACAGATAAAAACCAATCAAAACAAACTCTGTTAAGTCCTGTAAGAAACTTGGGTTTAAGAACTACTTATTTGAGTCAGACATAGCAAATCTGATGATTCAGCAACCATGATTTAGGAAGCAAGAGAATGAGGAATATATCACTATTATCCTCTTACATGATTAGCATTTATAGGGGAAAAGGTGGGGGCATTTAAATTTGGGTTCTCAAATTTAACCTTAATAAAACACTGTTAGAAGTGGAGACTCTGATTTATAAAATATTCACCTTCACCCAAGTGAAGTTTCTTCCATTATTAATTTTTCATAGATAGTTCTACATTACTACTCTTGCATGTACTTAAGCCTTAAGAGAAACCCTGACTAACTGAGAAATTCGTCTTTGTGTAATTACCATTTCAATAGGTTTATATTAAATTGAATATCATTTTGAAGTTAAAAAAAGTCATCAATGATGCAAAAACACAAACAAAACCTCAAACGATCTTAACTATCCCTTCAAAGTGAGGCTACAGACCTGGCAACTAATGCAGCTCTCAGCCAAGTCCCAAGTCAGCACCTTTCATTCTGGCGGGGGAGGGCGGGGGGGCCTCTACGCCTCTCACAATTCGTGCACTATCCCAACTCCTGGGAGCAAAAGGGCTGCCGATACATGAGCCAGGAGAGTTGCCACAAACGTCCGCTTCCAACTTTAGAAGTTCCTCTAATCAAAAACAAACAAAAACAAAAAAACAACCAACTAGCAAAACTTTCACCCCTTTACAATGTCCCAGCCAAATGTTAAGGTCACATTCAAAATACACACATCTGGAAATAGTTTAAAATGGGTTCAGGAAGAGCTGTGCACTCTTCACATATCCCTACACAGAGAGCTGTATCCCAATGTGAGCAAGACATGTGATGGTTTGTTATTTTTTACCTGCAGAATTACATCCCTCATAGAGCACAAACGACACGCCTTCACCAGCCCCAGAGCACTCACACAAAACCCAGCAGTCTTGGGCTTCAGTTCTTAAAGGCTCCACATTTACTGGCTTTAGCAATGAATTCCTTTAGGAGAGGGCCATCCATTTGCCAAAATGCTGCAGTCTGTGTGACTTCTGTCAAATGATTGATGCAAAACTTAAAGCAGAATTCTTCTAAATCCTGGACACACACAACAAAAATAAAAACAAGAAGAGGCCTTTTTTTAATTAACTTTGATTGAATTCCTTCTCTCCAGATCCCTCACCCCAAAGCTCTCACCCTCCCCTAGAAGAGATTTGAGGCCAGAAACCTCAAACTAGGCAAACACATGACCACAGGTACAAGGCAGAAAAAATACCAACTATTTTCTCATCACACAGTAAAAGCAATGGTTCCCTTACTCAGGTCTGACTCTTCAAAACACACACAGAGTTGTGGGATGTAGGGGTGCAGTTTCTTCACAATTACCACATAATCCAGTCACTTGAAGACATGGTTTTAAAAAGTTGAAAGCAACTTAAGTCCATATAATATGTTTTACTACATTCAAGCATCAGGGAAAAGCATTAAGATGTGGGTCATTTGGTTCAAGGGAAGAAAAGACTTTTCAGAACAGAAAAATGATGAAATGATCAACCTAAAGTGACACATTAAAAATAAAAATTCTAAAAAAACAATTAAAAAATTTTTAAATAAAAATTCCAAGACCTTAAAATCACTTTCATGCTCTCCTATATAAAAATGTCTTCATTTTTAAAGCCACAAGGAGTAATACACTATAATTCCCACCACACTCATTTCTCAGATGGTCAATCAGAGGAGAAGGGTCACCAGCTACCAACATTCACAGCGGAAGTCTCACACACAAGTGGCAAACCGAGAGTTTAAGAGCCGACTTGTGCCTGTGCTAAGACATGCTTTCACCCCAGCAAAATGCTACTGTGACCTTGTTCCTTCAAACGTTGGAACATACTTTTATTACATCAACTAGGTAACCTGGAACGTGCACAAAGGTGAAGTCCGACAGCTCGCTTTCTGTAACCTGGCCAGCAATACTGAAGGTCAATATTCAGGGTTCTACCAGACCAGGATCCCAACAACAGTTAAACTGTAGGGTCTTGGCTTCCTGCATCCCAGCTCCCACCAAATGAGAATATCAGGCAGGGTGGGGAAGGGCTGCTTTCCACACAGAAATGCCCCTTTCAGACCCCTGCAAACAAATGCTTCCTCATTCTATGAGTCTCTCTGTCCCTTGCTGAAAGAAGCACCCTCTCCAGTCATATAACCAGGAAGAGAGAAACCACATCTGAAGTCTCTCAGCCAGCTGCTGCCAGAGTTCTATTCTCAGATAATTGAAAACACATTTAGATTGTTAGCGCAGTCTCTGGATCCATGGCTTTGTTTTGTTTTGTTTTGAAGTAAGAGATTCCTGGTGAGCTAAATGGACAGCTGAATGCCCTACAACATAAAACACTCTCTCTCACATTGTTATTCAGGAAAAAGCACTACTCCTGGTATTATAACTCAATGGTTAATAAACAGCTCTAGGGACTACATTACATCCCATAGAAAGATGAAAGTCACATTTTAATTTATCAAAAATACATAACTAGTTTATTATCTACATATATCTGAGAAAGAAGGACCCAGTCACAGCATAAAAAGTCCTTCAAACCATGTCATGTATCAGATATGGATCTTTAGGTATTTAAATTTTAATTATACAATTTCAAGTTCAAAGGTGAAATTAAATTCTGGCACTGCAAAACCGTACCACTTCTCAGCCTGGATGGAGGGGAGTTTGGGGGAGATGGATACGTGTGCACGTATGGCTGAGTCCCGTCACTGTCCTCCTGAAACCATCACAGCATCTCTTGTTACTCGGCTACTTGTTGTTGCTGTTCAGTCACTAAATTGTGTCCAACTCTCTGCAACCCCATGAACTGCAGCACGCTAGGCTATTCTGTTCTTCATATCTCCTGGAGTTTGCTCAAATTCACATCCACTGAGTCGGTGATGCCATCTAACCATGTCATCCTCTGCCACTCCCTTCTACTATTACCCCATACAAAATAAAAAGTCAAAAAAAAAAAAAAAAAAAAAAACTTAACCACTCCTGTATCTGCTAATTTGGAATTAAAGATATTTGTAGTATAATGAAAAAGCCAGTTTATTCAGTTTATTAATTGTATAGATTACCTGGGGTATAAACTGTTAAGAACTTTTTTATATAGCACAGGCATACAAAGTGAAAAGTGTTAGTTGCTCAGTTATGTCTAGCTCTTTGCAACCTCATGAACTGTAGCCCACCAGGCTCCTCTGTGCATGGAATTCTCCAGGCCAGAATACTGGAGTGGGTAGCCAATCCCTTCTCCAAGGGATCTTCCAGACCCAGGGATCAAACCTGGGTCCCCCACAATGCAGGCATTCTTTACCATCTGAGCCACCAGGGAAGCCCCAGGTATACAAATGGGGCTTCTAAATTGTCAGTTCACAACTCTATGAAAATAGTTTTATCAAATTGCTTTGTCTTCCCCTCCATTTAGTTTGGTGAGATTTCTCAGTGCAGTTGATCCTTGAACGACATGGGGGTTAACCCAAGTATAATTTATAGTTGGCCCTCCATATTTGCAGATTCAGCCAACCACAGATCTAACAGTACTGTAGTATTTACTATTGAAAAATATCCACGTATAAGTAGACCCATGCAGTTCAAACCCACGTTGATCAAGGGTCAACCGAATTCAACAAATGTTTAATAGTTTCAAACACCGAAAGGCTAACTAAAGAATACAGCCGCTGCTGCTAAGTCGCTTCAATCATGTCCGACTCTGTGCGACCCCATAGACGGCAGCCCACCAGGCTTCCCCATCCCTGGGATTCTTCAGGCAAGAACAATGGAGTGGGTTGCCATTTCCTTCTCCAATGCATGAAAGTGAAAAGTGAAAGTGAAGTCGCTCAGTCGTGTCTGACTCCTAGCGACCCCATGGACTGCAGCCCACCAGGTTCCTCCGTCCATGGGATTTTCCAGGCAAGAGTACTGGAGTGGGGTGCCATTGCCTTCTCCAAAGAATACTGAAAGTAATCTAAATCTGAGTTGTCTAAATAACTAATTAAACTGTGGTTAAGGCAGATCTTCGGAAAAGGAAGCGCTGAACGCACTTGAAGAGAGAAATTAAAATCTGCACGTTCACTTCCATGAACCAGAGAGCTGCACAGTCAAGCAGATTCAATCAGCAACCTGAGCCCATGTGCTGCTGATGGTGATATGTGAATTAGAAAAATGCCCTTCTGAGAACTCTTAAATAGTATAAGAACCTACATGATTTGTTCAGCTCAATATGCAAATGATCAGATCTTCAATTACCTAGGGGAAAAAATGCAACTCTTACCCAACTAATAAGTCAACTATAATAGGACTGCTGGACTTAAAAAAAAAAAAAAATTCTAAGAAGGACAAGGAGTATTTGGCCAGGAGGTAAGAAAAGTTCCTAAGCACCTTCTCAAGCCTACGGAATATGAAAGTGGGCAAGGGTGTAAATTCAAGGAATCTCATAATATGGGTAGTCTTGGTGTTTCAGAAAGCAAAGTCCATGTTTATGACTGTCTGTGGTGGAATTATTATAAAGCGATTCTGAAGCAGATCAAATAGCAGATTTGTTCTAATTAGGAAGGAAGATCTACATTTATAAATTAATTCTCAGTCTTTAAACATCGCATTATTCCAGTCACTGTACACACTCTGAAAATAACTTGGTTTTTCTTTCCACAGATTTTCTTTAGTAACAAAACATGGAAGATCGACAGTCTTAAAACCCACATTTTAAAATGATGTTGCAGCTTTCAGTGGAGTTCTTATCCAGTGTTAACAGCCCAAGGCTAAAATACATGAGTGCTAAGACATTTTGCAGAAGGACTACTCGGCCAGGGTGATATTTTTCAACAGCACATACTAACTGCACTACAGGATCCAAGGTTGACTGACTCCAGGGATTTGGACAAACCACATACACGGAGGGTTGACTGTAAATTATACACCTTTAACCCCTGCACTGTTCAAGGATCAACTGTACATCAAGTACAAAAACATTCCATATCAAAGTGGGTTTTGATTTTCTTTTTTAGAAAGTATTTCAGTGTCTCACCATATTGGAAAACATTTTTAAAAAGCAGAGACATCACTTTGCTGACAAAGGTCTGTAGAGTCAAAGCTACGGTTTTGCCAGTAGTCATGTATGGATGTGCAAGTTGGACCATAAAGAAGGCTGAGGGCTGAAGAATTGATGCTTTGGAACTGTGGTGTTGGAGAAGACTCTTGAGAGTCTCTTGGACTGCAAGGAGATCAAACCGGTCAATCCTAAAGAAAATCAACTCTGAATATTCACTGGAAGGACTGATGCTGAAGCTCCAATACTTTGGGCATCTGATGCCAAGAGCCAACTCATTGGAGGAGACCCTGATGCTCGGAAAGACTGAGGGCAGGAGGAGAAGGGGACGACAGAGGATGAGATGGCTGGATGGCATCACCAACTCGATGGACAAGAGTTTGAGCGAAGTCTGAGAGATAGTGAAGGACAGGGAAGGCTGGCAAGCTGCAGTCCATGAGGTCACAAAGAATCGGACATGATTGAGTGACTGAACATACACTCAAAAAATATTCTGTAGTCTACTGATCACAAAAAATGTTTAATTAACCTCCTAAGAAAAGAAGTAAATGCTGATCATCTGGCATTAGCACTAAGTTTTAAAAAAATCATGTCCCCAAATCAATTCTGTAATTAGATTCTTGGCTCATATTTATTTCTACCCACCAAAAGCAAAATTTTAAGACATAGCTGCTCAGAAAGTAGTATTTTCTGGAAAGTTCTCTAATCTGATTAAACAAACAAAACAAAAAACTCCCCAACTGTTTCTTCTAATGTTCAACCAGACACAGAAAACAAAAATTTCCTAAAAAGAAACAGTATAAATAGAAGCATTTCAAAATGTTTATACCTAAAACATGATCAGGACTATCTCGAGACAATGTTTTATACACATTTTCTCCCCTGATATCAACACTCATTCAGGTTTGTACTATAGGAATATTTAAGTCTTCTTTCTCTAAGTCCTTCTTTACTTTTTAAAAATTTGCAGAAAATTTGACAATGCATCTATAATATAAGGGTTCCACAACAATTAGCTTACTTTAAAAAGTCTTCACAACTATTGAGTCAATATATTTTTGTTTTTTTAACATATGTACATTTGCTTCAAAATTCTCTTGTCAAAAGGAAGCCTGGAGGAACCACAGTAATTTTTATAGAAAAAAGAAGAAATATGAGAGGCAGGGAGTCTCCACCCTCCCATTTTCACAGAATGAAAGAAAAGTCACATAGGGTCCCTAAGCTGAATCACTGAAAATAACAGATTTTGCAGCTAATTTCCAATCTGCCTTAGCAGCAGCTTCCAATCAACTAACAGATATAGTAAGTGGGCTTCATTTTTATATTCTAAATGTATGTATTTCTACATTCTACAGTATTAAGGTAATAAAACGTAAAGGTACATTAGTCAATTATATAACTCCCAACAGAATAAAAAATAATTCAACCTAAAAAGAAGGCTTTTTGCCTTCTATTTTCTAATTTCTCTACATTGAATACATAAAATTTACAGGATTATGAGTTATTGTTTAACAATTTTTTTTAAAGTACAACTTTATGGTGACATGTTTCAAATACATTCATTCGTTCACTTAACTCAGCATGTACTTCTGAGTGCCAACTACACGCCCCCAATGGGACAGACTCTGGTGAAGCATGTTTGTGGTCTCAAACAAGGGACAGCTTCTAATGTACTTTATATCAGAAAAGTGAAAACTACTGAAGGAAATGACCTGGCCTGGGTAGGCATACGGCATCTTCCATAAACTTTCTGGGGTAGATTTTAGCTGAAGGTCAGAAAGAACTTTCCAGCAATGAGAGTCGAGTTGCTGCCCCAGTGGTCCTGGCTCCCAGGTGGCGCTAGTGGTAAAGAACCTGCCTGCCAATGCAGGTTAGACAAAAGATACTCGGGTTGGATCCTTGGGTGGGGAAGATCCCCTGGAGGAGGGCATGGCAACCCACTCCAGTATTCTTGCCTGGAGAATCCCATGGACAGAGGAGCCTGGGGCTACAGTCCATGGCGTCGCACAGAATCGGACACAACAGAAGCAACGCAGCACAGTACAGGTGGTCCTGACTGGTTTTGGTCAGCAAGCTCCTTATCCCAAGAACACAGACCTCATGAGCACTGAGAAGGAGTATGGAGAGACACAGAAGGTTCAAAGTCAATTGCCAAATGAAGTGAAAAGTCATGGACCAATTTAAAATTGTATCACTGGGAGGAAATAAAATCTGAAGAAACAGCATTGCTAATAGAGATGTTCATGATGACAAAGAAAGGGTAGGAAAAAAACTAGACATCCATTTCCTATTAGAAATGATTTACTTTGATCATCATCCCATCTGTTGAAAAGGCCACAGAGAAAATCAGCTATATCTGACCTCATCAAATATTTATAATCATAATATAATCTGAAATAAAAATAGGATGCATTTTGAAAACCCAAGACATAATGGTCCATTTTGATCCCCAAATGCAGCAAAGATGCAGTCTGTCCTCCAACACATCTCCAAGGCCGCGGCTGCAGATCTTTGCATGAGTCTGGTAAATTCTCTGACACCAGGTGATCTCGCTGGTCACATGATGATAAAATGAAAGACTGACTGTGTCATTTTGGGTGCAAACCTTAGCTAGACACCTCAACCAAAGCTATTGCTCTTTGACTTTTATTCTCCATGAAGACATGAAACCAACCATCTCAGCCTTCAGTTCCCTAATTATCCTTAATGCATCCTTTCCGTGTTCACTCAGTTCAAAAACTGGCCACCCATGTGCTGGGCACAAGGCACACAGATGAACGGGATACAGCTCCTACGCAGAGGGAGCTGACATTCTGATGGTACTATGGCTCTTCACTTCCAGAAAATGCACACAAAGAACTGCAGGCTCCCAAAGCCCATTCACTGAGGGACTCTCCAGAGATCCATGAATCAATCCCGTATAAAAAACCACCGAACAAAAAGGAGTCCAGAGCAGGCTCTTCATCCATGAATAACCGTGAGTGACAATTAGATGATGACAGAACTTCAGAGCAAACACAGGGATAAATCACAGGGCAGCCCTAGCTTATGACAGGGCAACAGTGGGGCAAAAGCACAGTGGGTCCTGAGAAAAAATGTATTACGCTCGCCTGGAGAAATACTTGAAATATCACATGCCGTCTGCTAGTCCCATGAGATGTGGCTCTTTATATTCCAACCTGCAGTGGGGCTGCTGGGACTCCAGTTTCCTATCTTAGGTAGAAACAGGAGAAACAACCATTTTTGAAGCTGTGAACAGAGAATAAAGCAAGCCAGATTTCATTTTTGTAGGGGTCAGTCCATTCAGTGATTCCCTAAACAGAAGTGAAGTCACTCATCATGTTCCTTGTCCCATGAGAAAAAAAGGGGGGAAGGTGCCCCCGGGGAGTTATGGGCGGCGTGTTTGCGCGCGCTGGTTTACGTTACCTCTGCGTCGTATCTGACCGCAGCGGAGAACAGCGAGAAGGCGTTCTCCACGGTGATTCCTCGCTTGATGATATGCTGACAAAGTTTCTTCAGCCTGTTTTCGCAGTAGGATGTCGCCAAGTCCAGAAGACCTGAAAGTAAAGTATGGGATGCTTACTGGAGCTCATAATAGTTTCCAACCATCTACAGACATTTCATTTTGGTGAAGACAGTTATACAGATAAGTCAGCAGGAGCTTCTTAGGGAACAGTACTCTCAATCTTACTAAATAAATTCTCTAAGTTCGAGCCTTCCCCACCTCCCAAACACACCTCTCCTATACTCCATTTATACAATTTCTTCTATAGTACAAAGGAAGAGGAAAAAATCGAACTGTCCTGTGTTTCCAAAATGATACGCTTAATTCATTAGCAACTTACACTTCAAGATTAAAAGAGTAAAATAAGACC
This sequence comes from Bos taurus, assembly GCF_002263795.3. Taxonomy (NCBI): domain Eukaryota; kingdom Metazoa; phylum Chordata; class Mammalia; order Artiodactyla; family Bovidae; genus Bos; species Bos taurus. Next base: position 19,107,637 of record NC_037339.1, read on the forward strand.
ACAGTCATAAATTAACTGTGTCCATAATTATTAACTGTGATATCTATATATACTTCCTGAATTTTTTTTTAATTGAAGTACAGTTGATTTACAATGTTGTGCTAATTTCTGCTGCACAGCAAAGCGACTCCGTTATCCACTTATATACTCTACCATGCTGTTTCTCAGTTGCTCAGTTGTGTCTGACTCTTCACGACCTCATGGACTGCAGCATGCCAGGCTTCCCTGTCCTTCACCATCTCCCGGAGCATATCATGAGACAAATGCATATTCCCTGTGAGGGACAGGGAAGCTTGGCATGCTGCAGTCCATGGGGTTGTAAACAATCTGACACGACTTGCTGACTGAACAACATATTTTCTTTTACATTCTTTTCCATTATGATTTATCCCAGGACATTGAATATGGTTCCGCATGCTATACAGTAGGATGTTGTTTATCCATCCTGTATGTAATGGCAAACCACTTCAGTATTCTTGCCTTGAGAACCCCATAAACAGTATGAAAAGGCAAAATGATAGGATACTGAAAGAGGAACTCCCCAGGTCAGTAGGTGCCCAATATGCTACTGGAGATCAGTGGAGAAACAACTCCAGAAAGAGTGAAGGGATGGAGCCAAAGCAAAAAGAATACCCAGCTGTGGATATGACTGGTGATAGAAGCAAGGTCCGATGCTGTAAAAAGCAATATGGCACAGGAACCTGGAATGTCAGGTCCATGAATCAAGGCAAATTGGAAGTGGTTAAACAGGAGATGGCAAGAGTGAATGTCGACATTCTAGGAATCAGCGAACTGAAATGGACTGGAATGGGTGAATTTAACTCAGATGACCATTATATCAACTACTGCGGGCAGGAATCCCTCAGAAGAAATGGAGTAGCCATCATGGTCAACAAGAGAGTCCAAAATGCAGTACTTGGATGCAATCTCAAAAACGACAGAATGATCTCTGTTCGTTTCCAAGGCAAACCATTCAATATCACAGTAATCCAAGTCTATGCCCCAACCAGTAATGCTGAAGAAGCTGAAGTTGAACGGTTCTATGAAGACCTACAAGACCTTTTAGAACTAACACCCAGAAAAGATGTCCTTTTCATTATAGGGGACTGGAATGCAAAACTGGGAAGTCAAGAAACACCTGGAGTAACAGGCAAATTTGGCCTTGGAATACGGAATGAAGCAGGGCAAAGACTAATAGAGTTTTGCCAAGAGAACACACTGGTCATAGCAAACACCCTCTTCCAACAACACAAGAGAAGACTCTATACATGGACATCACCAGATGGTCAACACTGAAATCAGATTGATTATATTCTTTGCAGCCAAAGATGGAGAAGCTCTATACAGTCAGCAAAAACAAGAATGGGAGCTGACTGTGGCTCAGATCATGAACTCCTTATTACCAAATTCAGACTTAAATTGAAGAAAGTAGGGAAAACCACTAGACCATTCAGGTATGACCTAAATCAAATCCCTTATGATTATACAGTGGAAGTGAGAAATAGATTTAAGGGACTAGATCTGATAGATAGAGTGCCTGATGAGCTATGGAATGAGGTTCGTGACATTGTACAGGAGACAGGGATCAAGACCATTCCCAAGAAAAAAGAAATGCAAAAAAGCAAAATGGCTGTCTGGGGAGGCCTTACAAATAGCTGTGAAAAGAAGAGAAGCGAAAAGCAAAGGAGAAAAGGAAAGATATAAGCATCTGAATGCAGAGTTACAAAGAATACCAAGGAGAGATAAGAAAGCCTTCTTCAGCGATCAATGCAAAGAAATAGAGGAAAACAACAGAATGGGAAACACTAGGGATCTCTTCAAGAAAATCACAGATACCAAAGGAATATGTTATGCAAAGATGGGCTCAATAAAGGACAGAAATGGTATGGACCTAACAGAAGCAGAAGATACTAAGAAGAGATGACAAGAATACACAGAAGAACTGTACAAAAAAGATCTTCACGACCCAGATAATCACGATGGTGTGATCACCAACCTAGAGCCAGACATCCTGGAATGTGAAGTCAAGTGGGCCTTAGGAAGCATCACTACGAACAAAGCTAGTGGAGGTGATGGAATTCCAGTTGAGCTATTTCAAATCCTGAAAGATGATGCTGTGAAAGTGCTGCACTCAATATGCCAGCAAATTTGGAAAACTCAGCAGTGGCCACAGGACTGGAAAAAGTCAGTTTTCATTCCAATCCCAAAGAAAGGCAATGCCAAAGAATGCTCAAACTACCACACAATTGCACTCATCTCACACGCTAGTAAAGTAATGCTCAAAATTCTCCAAGCCAGGCTTCAGCAATATGTGAATTGTGAACTTCCAGATGTTCAAGCTGGTTTTAGAAAAGGCAGAGGAACCAGAGATCAAATTGCCAACATCTGCTGGATCATGGAACAAGCAAGAGAGTTTCAGAAAAGCATCTATTTCTGCTTTGTTGACTATGCCAAAGCCTTTGACTGTGGGGATCACAATAAATTGTGGAAAATTCTGAAAGAGATGGGAATACCAGATCACCTGATCTGCCTCTTGAGAAATCTGTATGCAGGTCAGGAAGCAACAGTTAGAACTGGACATGGAACAACAGACTGGTTCCAAATAGGAAAAGGAGTTCGTCAAGGCTGTGTATTGTCACCCTGTTTATTTAACTTATATGCAGAGTACATCATGAGAAACGCTGGGCTGGAAGAAGCACAAGCTGGAATCAAGACTGCCAGGAGAAATATCAATAACCTCAGATATGCAGATGACACCACCCTTATGGCAGAAAGTGAAGAGGAACTCAAAAGCCTCTTGATGAAAGTGAAAGTGGAGAGTGAAAAAGTTAGCTTAAAGCTCAACATTCAGAAAACCACGATCATGGCATCCGGTCCCATCACTTAATGGGAAATAGATGGGGAAACAGTGGAAACAGTGTCAGACTTTATTTTTCTGGGCTCCAAAATCACTGCAGATGGTGATTGCAGCCATGAAATTAAAAGACATTTGCTCCTTGGAAGAAAAGTTATGATCAACCTAGACAACATATTAAAAAGCAGAGACATTCCTTTGTCAACAAAGGTCCATCTAGTCAAAGCTATAGCTTTTCCAGGAGTCACATACGGATGTGAGAGTTGGACTATAAAGAGAGCTGAGTACCAAAGAACTGATGCTTTTGAACTGTGGTGTTGGAGGTGACTCTTGAGAGTCCCTTGGACTGCAAGGAGATCCAACCAGTCCATCCTAAAGGAAATCAGTCCTGAATATTCATTGGAAGGACTGATGCTGAATCTGAAGCTCCAATACTTTGGCCACCTGACACGAAGAACTGATTCACTGGAAAAGACCCTGATGCTGGGAAAGATTGAAGGCAGGAGGAGAAGGGGACAATAGAGGATTAGATAGTTGGATGGCATCACCGACTCGATGGACATGAGTTTGAGTAAACTCCGGGAGTTGGTGATGGACAGGGAGGCCTGGTGTGCTGCAGTCCATGGGATGGCAAAGAGTCGGACATGACTGAGCAACTAATTGAACTATAAGAGTATGGGAAGGTGGCTCAGTTGTGTCTGACTCTTTGCGACCCCATGGACTATACAGTCCATGAAGTTCTCCAGGCCAGAATACCGAAGTGGGTAGCCTTTCCCGTCTCCAGAGGATCTTCCCAACCCAGGAATCGAACCCAGGTCTCCCACATTGCAGGCCGATTCTTTACCAGCTGAGTCACAAGGTGAGCCCAGTAAGAGTTGGGAGACATGTTTTTGACCCTGTGCCGTGGCCAGTCCCAGCGCGGCTGGTACCTATGGCGTCCTCCGGGGGCAGGTCCACTGCGTCCGTGTAGAGGTACTGGAGAAAGGCACGGTATACGGCGTAGGAGAACTGGTCTATCTCTATCACCTCCTTCATGTCCTCATTCCAGTAAGACTGGAACATGGATCGGAAGTGCTCACACCTGAAACACAACAGCAAAACTCACCTGCTTAAGGCGCTGGGAGCAAGCATGAACAAGTATTACAGGGATGGTTACTCTATTTGAGTAGTACATTCATTCCACGTACAAAAACCAAAATATATTCCACATGCAAGGGTTTTTATATTCACCTTTTACATACACTCACTTTCATTCTTTAAGGTATTGCCTAGTAAAACAGTAAGAACTATACATAGCCTCAAAGTAGCCAGCGCTTCAACAAGTACCACTGTTTGCATCTGACAGACCTCATTCAGATAAGGCTTTTGCTTACCTGTTTTGTTTAAAAGATGTTATACAGAAGGGCATTTCAAACAATGAAATTCAAAAGAAATTCAAAAGTGACTGTTCAAACTTTTGATATGTATCTGCTGCTGCTAACTGCTGCTAAGTCGCTTCAGTCGTGTCCGACTCTGTGCAACCCCATAGACGGCAGCCCACCAGGCTCCCCCGTCCCTGGGATTCTCTAGGCAAGAACACTGGAGTGGGTTGCCATTTCCTTCTCCAATGCATCAAAGTCAAAAGTGAAAGTGAAGTCACTCAGTCATGTCCAACTCTTCATGACCCCATGGACTGCAGCCTACCAGGCTCCTCTGCCTGTGGGATTTTCCAGGCAAGAGTACTGGACTGGGTTGCCATTGCCTTCTCCGTGATATGTATCAATACCACTCAAATGATTCAGTGTTTGTATGTTACCAGCACATTCTTGCAATCACCATTTTTGTAATCGGCACATTCTTAAAATGGTTTTAAAAGTTAACTGGATTATGTTCAAAAGGATTTTTATTCCATTACTGTACATGACAACTTTCCTTCTTTTCTGACTCATCCTCAAAACAGCCACCATCCCAACTTTGTTCCTTTTCTTTCATCTGCTCCCCTTCTTCTTCCAAGCCTGTTACCAATTTATTTGTGACACTCACTAGGATAGTCACATATTTGAAGAAAAACTAAACAGGTCTTTTTGTATTGTATTTACATGTACAGATACACCTAAATGAGGAACTGATTTCTGAATATTTGATTTTCTTAAAGTATAACATACTTCATGATTTTTTTTTAAATCATCTTTTCAAATCCTTTTTAAAATGAGTTACAGTAGAAAAACACAAATATATGTTCAATATCCATTCAGAATACTGAAAGAATGGCTCCACTTACAAAGGAAATTACCTCATCTGGGAGGGAAAAAGTTACAGTTGTCTAGGCAAGGGTTCTGGAGAAGGCAATGGCACCCCACTCCAGTACTCTTGCCTGGAAAATCCCATGGATGGAGGGGCCTGGTAGGCTGCAGTCCATGCAGTCGCCAAAGTCGGACACGACTGAGCGACTTCACTTTCACTTTTCACTTTCATGCTTTGGAGAAGGAAATGGCAACCCACTCCAGTGTTCTTGCCTGGAGAATCCCAGGGACGGGGGAGCCTGGTGGGCTGCTGTCTATGGGGTCGCACAGAGTCAGACACGACTGAAGTGACTTAGCAGCAGCAGGCAAGGGTTAATAGATGAACTCAGTCAGAACACTATGCAGGAAAATCCGACGGGCTGACCACAGGTCTTCAGACAGAAACAATTCCCCTTCACCTTTTCAATTACTACTTTGGTGTAGACACTTACTCCTTTAAAGCAATGAATGACATAGCATTTTAGTTCCCTAAAAACATGTTATTTTGTAAATAGATGTTAAACTAAATTTTGAAAAAAGACTCGTAAATGGCCAGTTTAACTCTCAATGGTCAGATTTTATGTGCCTCTCTCTCGAATGGCAGCCTCAGTGAGCAATCATCCAGTTATTAATTAATACAAAGTTCCCTCACATTTATACAAAGAACTCCTGCCATGTACCATATTTAGAGAACATTTCTTCAACTGGGAATTAGTTGTCTCTCAGGACCAGAAAGTCCAGTATTCCTAAGTTTTCTGCTTGTGGAAAATGAAGTTTTAACTGCTGCTGCTGCTGCTAAGTTGCTTCAGTCGTGTCTGACTCTGTGCGACCACATAAGACGGCAGCCCACCAGGCTCCCCTGTCCTTGGGATTCTCCAGGCAAGAACACTGGAGTGGATTGCCATTTCCTTCTCCAATGTATGAAAGTGAAAAGTGAGAGTGAAGTCGCTCAGTCATGTCTGACTCTGTGACCCCATGGACTGTAGCCCACCAGGCTCCTCTGTGCATGGGATTTTCCAGGCAAGAGTGCTGGAGTGGGGTGCCACTGCCTTCTCTGGAAGTTTTAACTAAAAGAAGACATATACACTTTTCACTGATGGGCCTTTGTATTTTCTTAAAGCTATATACAATTTTTTTGATGGAAATAATTATGTATGAGCTACTTCATTTAACAAACAATACAGAAAAATACTCCCACATTATGCTTTTTCTAAAAGGCGCATGAGTGTACACGTGCGCACACACACACACACAAACATACACGCAAAACTTTTCAATAACGAGTGGACTGATACTACATGCAAAATTATTAAGTGTGCTGTTTCACTCTACTCCCAAGATTAGTTCTTATTAGTCTCCATTGTGTGGGATAACAAGGAAATGGAGACTGCAAAAGAGTACGGTTACTGATGACTCTAAACTAAGAGAAAATACCTGATTTTCAAAACAGCTTTATGGACATGGATGTATTTCCCATCAATTCGAAACTTCAGATCGGCAGTTTCTGGACTGTCAAATTCTTTCTTCAGTGACTCTGCAACTGTTAGAAAGTCTTCATGCTCTGAAGGAAGCAAGCACATTAACACAGGTGCTCAAGCTTTGAAAGACTTCACAAAGATACTGACTAGCACGATGGATAATTCCATTAGATTTTTCTCAGAAGAGTTCACCCCTTACTCGACAAATCAACTTTCCAGTATTAAAATCAATGTCATAGAAATTAAATTAAATTTCATAGGCTAACAGGGAGACAAAAAATTCCAGGGGCCGTCGTCAGCACTGAATGAAGGTACTGCAGACACAGGAGATAGCTCTTGATGTCCCCAAGATGAGAAGGTCTCAGCAGCTGGTGATACCCAAATGTCGCTAAGTGTATGCTGCTGCTGCTGCTGCTAAGTCGCTTCAGTCGTGTCCGACTCTGTGCGACCCCATAGACGGCAGCCCACCAGGCTCCCCTGTCCCTGGGATTCTCCAGGCAAGAACACTGGAGTGGGTTGCCATTTCCTTCTCCAATGCATGAAAGTGAAAAGTCAAAGTGAAGTCGCTCAGTTGTATCCGACTCTAAGCGACCCCATGGACTGTAGCCCACCAGGGTCCTCCGTCCATGGGATTTTCCAGGCAAGAGTACTGGAGTGGGGTGCCATTGCCTTCTAAACTATAAGAAAAAAAATGTATATTTGGATTCTGTAAAGCAATTATCCTTCAATAAAAAAAATAAATTAATTTAAAAAAAAAGTATATTTGGAAAGGCCAAAAACCGGTCTTCCAAACTAAGCTAGACATTAAAAATGTGTATTCTGCGGACTTCCCTGGTCCAGAAGTTAAGACTTCACCTTCTAGCTCAGGGGGTGTGGGTCTGATCCCTAGTCAGGAAACTAAAATCAAAAAACAAAACAAAACATAAAACTGAAACACTGTTGTAACAAATTCAATCAAGACTTTAAAAACATGGTCCACATAAAAAAAAAATCTTTTTGAAAAGAAAAGGTTATAGATTGTCATTTTACCTAAACTCTTCTCTCGAAAGTTTGAGTAGTGTTCATCTAAGGGTGAGAATTGATCAGTTTTCCTTCACTGAAGCACTTTTGGACACCTCTGCTCTGCTTTTAGGGTAGTTTCAAGGAGTTGGTAAATTCAATTCAAGGAGTCCTAAGAAACACATTCCTCACTTGAGTGGTCACGCTAGAGCAGTGTTCCTTCCCAGGGTGACCCTTTTCCCTCCCTACCTGGCATCTAAACATCGTTCTTAACATTAAAAATCAATGCAGCACAAACAATAATCCTCACACACTATCTGAAAGCAGAGCAAATTTACTTAGTAGGAATGTGTACTTAAGAGGAGTGGCAAAAAAAAAAAAAAAAAGAGGAGTGGCTTTACTAAACCGTGGTCACACTGCCTGATAAAAAGGTGCAAGGACATTTAATTCTTACATGTAAGTAGAACTGTGTTATCATGAAAACTAAAGGCGTGTGTACAAACTCATGCAACACTTTCTTGTGCTTTACATGTGTGAACAAAGGAAAAGAGGAGAAGCAGCTGGCTAACAGGGAAACTTAAAAATTCCAGAGACCTTCACTGGCACTGCTGAATGAAGGTACTACTGAGGCAGGAGACCCATTTCCAATTCCCCAAAATGAGGACTTCCCCCAGGACGCAGCAGCTGCTGTCACCAGGGCAACTCTTACAGAGGGGCAACTGCTAAAAGCTAGGCTGAAACCTAACAACGAGCTTTCCATGAGCTCTGTTATCAGACTCTCCTAAGGAAATACCATGTGCCTAAGCCCTGTTACTCTAACCTACAGCCTCCCCTCCGATCCTGACGACGCAGAGCTCTCTTGGCTGTGGAGGAAAGATGGATATTCTTTCAAAAACCTGACCCTGTAATCTGAATCCCCAGTGAATGAAAAGATGGGAAATAACTAAGATGGGCAAAGAGTCCAAGAGCCTAGATTGTTACCCTCCCTCCCCACCCAGAACACAGTTCTTCTCAGAGCCTCAACTCCTGCATCTCGTCCTAAGGGCTGGACCACCTTGGTTTCTGGCAACTAGTATCACCCTCCAGAGAAGAAACTGTTCTTCAGAGGTACCCATTCATCCTCTGACTTTCTTCCCAGCACTCTGCTGAGATCAGAAACTGTGAGTAAGCAAACACTTCTGACGTTTAGAGGGTGGACAGGAAAAGAGGTCACCTGGAGATATACTTAGTGACTGTACTTTTTCCAAACTTAATAGAAAATGGTAGGACATTTGGTCTGAAAAGAATGTCTTTTCAAGATGAGGATTTTAAGATGCAAGAACCCTTTCATAAACAGGTCCAGGTTAGGCAGGTATATGAGACTCTGAAAATGTGTACAGGTCTATACATATGTGTGAGTATGGCCAAGGAGTCCCGTCCTATGAACTAAATTTTCTCTAATCACAACATTCACTGCAAACAATCACTGAATTACAGTTAGAGAATCTGGAAAGGTTCCATTTCTTTAAGTTGAGCAGCAGCTTTACTTTTCCTAAACATCTTTCCCCATGACCACAAAGACTGGTCACCTGTTGATGGGACAGCCCCAGCTGCCTGACGCACCTGAGCTGGACGTGTCTTACAAGACCTTCAGTATCAACTGCTGAGCAACCAAACCCCATGCTGTCACAGCTGTATTAATTTTCAAGCACAGGGTTTCCTGGCTCACTTTATTCCCTCTGCATTATAAACAAAAGAACAATTTAGAAAAAATACATTTAGAATACACTAAAAAAAAAAAAAAAGAAATACACTGGCTAAAAGGTACAAAAAAGAAATAAAAAGAGACCAAGATTATCCTGCTAATGGCTACTCAGCTTGATGACAGCTTCACATTTTCGATCAACAACAGGCCCATGAAGGAAGACAGTATTCAGAAAAGGGACAGCTGACGTAACCAAAGATCACCCTGAATTCCACTATCCTTTTATTCTTTTTCAGGCCACACTGTGCAGCAGGTGGAATCTTAGTTCCTTGACTAGGGATCGAACCTGGGCCCCCTGCAGTGGGAGCACAGAGTCTTTAACTACCAGGTAAGTCCCCCATTATCCTTCATAATATCTCTCCTTAGCTCTCCTCCAAGGAAAAAAAAAGTTTGAGGTTGGTTGAAAGGAAAAAAGGAGAAAAAAAAGTGGAATTAACTCCACAAAGTTAACAAGTTCTTCATTTTTTTTTAAGTTCACGTTAAATTATATGATAAATTCAGTATTACAAAAGCACTTAAGAACATTTGTACACACTCAAATATCTGTACATGAATGTTCAAGACAACAGTATTCACAATAGCCAAAAAGTGGAAACCATCCAAATGTCCATCAACAGATAGATGACAAACTGTGGTCTATATATATAACACAACACTGCTGCTGCTGCTGCTGAGTCGCTTCAGTCGTGTCCGACTCTGTGCGACCCCATAGACGGCAGCCCACCAGGCTCCGCCGTCCCTGGGATTCTCCAGGCAAGAACACTGGAGTGGGTTGCCATGTCCTTCTCCTACTCAGTCATAAAAAGAAGCACTGACACGTATTATGTTACAACCTGGATGGGTCTCAAAAGCACTGAGTGAAAGAAGTCAGACACAAAAGGTTGTACATGGTAAGATTCCACCTAAGGCAAACATCCAGAACCGGTAAATCCATAGATAGAAACAAAACAAAACAAACAAATTGGTAGCTGCCAGTGGTTGGGGGGGAGAAAGAATGGGGAGTGACTGCGTAATGGGTATAGGGGTTTCTTCTAAGGTGATGAAATGCTGCAGAGCTTGATGGAAATGCTGGCTCAGCAACATGGTGAAGGCAGTAAATGCCTCTGAATTGTATACTTTAAAAATGGTTCATTTTTGTATGTGAATTTCACCTCAAACTGAAAACACCCAAGAGGAGGAAATAATAAATTCATATAATATTCCATAGCATTTTAATAAACAGTATCATGCAAGTCTAATTTGGGGAAGGGTTTTAAAGCTAAAGGAGGATAAAGCATTCTGAAGCGGACGGAGCCCACAGCCAGCAGACGCACAGGCACAGCGCTCCGCTGACGGTGCCCTTCGTCCGGGCGGGCAGCCGGAGCTCTCTCTCACCCACAGACAGGAGGCGCCACGTGACGGCGGGCGTGGCAAAGCAGGCGAACACGTCGTCGGTGGAGGATAAGTGCGTGAGGTGCGGCAGGGTCACCGACTGGCCGCGGCACTGGCCCCACATGTACACATGGCCGCCCTGCGTCTTGGCGGCCGACGTGTGCGCTGAGTGGCAGGCCGCGATCTCTATCACCCTGGAGAGTTTTAAGAAAAACGCACGTTATGTTTGCTTTGCAGAAGCCCAAGCGCACCACACAGGGTAAGTAAAAGTTTTGTGCTCCGAACATCTCAAAGAGCCCAGGATCCAGGAAAGTTAGCTGTCAGGTCATACGGACAAAACCAAAAGACTGGAGCAACAGCTCTGGGTTACACTCATCCTGGTGCCCCATTCTCACCCAAAGCTCATTCTGAGTTAGGACAAGTAATGCATACTGTTGAGGAAAACCTGGGAAAACGGACTAGCAACCACAGTAAATGAGGAAAGTAGACACTGAAAAAAATGTCCTGGCAGTTCTGGGGGCTTACCCAGTAGCAAAAAATCCTGTATTCAATAAACCATTTCCTTACACATACAACTTTCTCTCTTTCCCCCAATCGGGGCTCAGAACGCTCATTAGGCTGACTAAGCAGTGGTCCAGGGGTCATGGACTCTGAATATCCCAATCCAAAGGGACATCAAGCCAAACTTACTACATTTCTCTGCATGCTTCTTAAGTGGCGTCCCAGAATTAGAAGTCAACATCCTAAAGCTTTAGTGGGCAAGAACTCACAATATGGCTCAACAAACACTTAAGCATCTATTCCAGTAACACACATTAAATCAAATCAATATTAAAACAGATAATGGCCTTTCAAGGGCAGATTTTTTTTATTTAAAAGTTTAGTTGGCTCAAAGGGAAAATAATAGGTTTTAAATTTCAACATGGTGACAGACCCTACTGGGAAGTCTGCAGGCAATACACCAAAATGCATGAATGCCTTTCGGTGGTTATGTCGGGTGGTCATCTGAGAAAGCTGCAAGAGAATCATGTCAACTTCACCTTCACGCTGACTGGTACAGCACTCTCGTTCACAATGAGAACGTTAACGAACGGAAGAGCTACAAAGCCAAACACCAGCGCTCCAGCACACAGGCCCAAGTCCCCATGCACACACAATCCCAAGACATGGTACCGCCAAGTTACCTTTCTTTCTCCACCATGATGTGTGCTGGGCTTAGCAGGTTATTTTTATTGCCAGTTCCCAGCTGCCCATACGTGTTAGCTCCCCAGGCATAGAGCAAGCCCTCATCGGTTAGTGCTAGAGTATGTGCATAGCCGCAGACAATCTGCAAGTAAATTTACATGGTTACCATCAACAGGAGAACAGGAAGGGCAGGGGAAACATCTACTTAAAGATTACAGCCAGCTCCTGCAGAATGCCAATTCATCATCAGATGTGGACTGACATTCTCTGGAACATTAAAAAAGCATTCGAAAAGCCTATACCTGAGACTACTGGCTTTTTCCCAGTAGCTTTTCAAATTATCAAGACCAATGTGCCAGCACCATGGTCTTGCTTCTCATCATGGGAATTTAGGGAGAATATAAATGTGGCAGATGAAGGCACAGGGTACTGTTCAACAAGTCTGGTTAAAAGAGTGAATCTCTGGGACTTCCCTATTGGTCCAATGATTGGGACTCCATGCTTCTATTACAGGAGGAACAAGTTCAATCCCTGGTCCGGGATCTAAATTCTCACAATGTTCCAAGTCAGAGCAGGGAAGACAGACGGGGAGCAGCAGCTAGGAGCCCACCACACATACCTGGTTGACACACACACTGTGCAAAGCTGCCACTCTCACGGGGGTCAGCTGATTGCCATTGTTTCCCAAGCCGAGCTGACCATTGCCGTTGTAGCCCCAGCCATACACCTTAGAGAAAGGGGGAGAAGAGGGTTTTAAAACTGCTGGTAGGAGGAAAGAGATAAAAATGAAATCCGTCTAAACAAATGAGAGATTTCTTTCACTTCCAACACTCTTATTCTAGTGAATGAGGTCCTACAACTGATCTCCAAACAGATGTTTCAGGCATGGGGATGACAGAATCCGGCAGCTTCTACTCCAGAGCTTACTAGCTGGATAGCCTTGGGCGAGTCATTAATTCTTGCTTGCCATAAGAGGAACCTAAGGCTCATTAACAACTATTAACCACTGACTGTATTTCAGGATTTTTTGAGAAGTACTAGGAATTAAGTCTTTGGAAGCAGGTGAACAGGGGAGATGGACATACGCAATTCTTCTGCAGCCAGACAGCAAGTGCTGGGGTAGAGATATAATCAAGGCACTACAGGTAGAGAGGAGAAAGGACTTAGCCATAGGAAGAAAGTTAAGCAAAGATTTTTTTAGATAGCAGAAATCTGAGCAGGGTAGATGCTCAGATCTGGCTAAAGGGTAGATGCGGATGAAGGTATACCTTCATCCCAGGGAGAGGCAGGTTCAGGAGATAAGCAGGTGGGCTGGCTGGTCCCACCTTGGGTGGTGGTGGGGAAAAGACCAGAAGGAAAAGTAAAGGCCAAGGGAAGAAGTGCCCAAACATAGACCAAGGAACGTGAAATGCATCCATGGATTTGCCACTGAAATATTCCAAAGCAGAGATAAACATGATTAAAGTTGTATTCTGGAGCTATCTTGCAGGCAGCAACATGAAGGGTGACTGTGGTGAGCAAGACCAGAGGCAGAAAGACCTCAAAGACATAAACTCATCTCCCGTTGGCAGATAGTGAGCTCTGATGGGGGTCCAGCAAAGGCAGTGACGGCAGGAGCACAGGAGAGGGGACAGAGGAAAGAGGTGTAAGGAGGGGACACAGGAGGATGTGGGGACCCCTCAGACGCCTGCAGCAAGAGGGGTCACGCTGCTCAAATCTCTGCTTTGGAATATTTCAGTGGCAGATCCATGGATGCATTTCACGTTCCTTGGTCTGTGTTTGGGCCCTTCATCCCTTGGCCTTTACTTTTCCTTCTGGTCTTTTCCCCACCACCACCCAAGGTGGGTCCAGCCAGCCCACCTGCTTATCTCCTGAACCTGCCTCTCCCTCACTCTGCTCAAAGCAGCAGAGCCGGGCACAGGTCTGACAGTGACTGTTGAAGGCTGAGAACAGCCAGTGTGCAAAGGGTGAAGTCCTGGCCAGGAACAGACAGAAGGCCTGGCTCAGATCAGAAACACGAGGTGTGGTGGCAACACACCCCAGGGCAACGCAGGGCAAATGGGCGTGGGTGAGGGCCTTCCACATCCCTGTGACAAGGGGAAAAGGAGACAAGGAGTTCAGGGTGCTAGCAAGATATTGCCAAAAGCACGTTTAGTGTCGGAAGTCTAACAGGTTTGAACCTTCTGGGGAGAAATTTGGCAAGAGCTATCAAAAAATGTACCCTATTTCTGGAAAATTATTCTATAGAAATACTTGTGTGTACAAAGATATACACACAAACAGTAACAGAGAAAATCAGTGCAACAGTGTTTTTAATAGCCAAATATGAAAAAAAAAAAAAAAAGTTGAAATGCCCATCAGAAGAGTTCTGGATATGGGTCATGGAAAACCAACATCCATACAAAGAAAATTAAGCAACTGTTATAATGGTTATAATGGAAGCAACTATAAATGGTCTGCCAATGGATCCAGGTAAAACATCTATGCTGTTAAAGCAGAAAAGGTGCAGACTGGCAGAGAAAAGCGGTAGGTAATTATACTCACCCATATGTAACTATTTATAGAGAAAGGTCCAAAAGGATATACATCAAGCCATTAAAAAACTGAGGGAAAGGCATTCACTTTTTATTTCATATGTCTTATTTGTTTTCCTTTGTTGAATTAATCACATAATAATTTTTAAATTAAATTTACTTTTAAAAATTAAAAAAGTTTTTCAAAAAATAAATAAAGAAAGAAGTGGAAAATACTGGGATGGAGGATGTTAGATGACTATCCCAAGGAATTCAGAAGTCATCCAGCATAATATCAGGCTTGATTCAGAAAGTCAGCTAACAGAGCTGAGCACTCAGTAAACTCTATAGCACCCTCACACCCCAATGCAGGATGCCGTACATTCGCGTTCAGAGAAGTATCCTGGAGTAAAGTTTGTGCACTGGGACACATACAAGTGGTAAAAGGTCCATTTAAGTAGAAGCTGCAACCAGAACAATTTTATAGAAATAACCATCAGCTCAAAGGTGACTGTGGTCAAGGATCACTGAAAGGTGGGTTTTTTAAAAGTAGCTAATAACCATCAGGATGAAAAATTCTGCATTTGCAAGTTGCTTCTTCCTAGGGGCAAGCATTGCAGACACCAGCAGGCACAGAGCCTTCATGCCCATTAGCATCAGTGTTTATAAACACCGTCAGCTAACTTTAAAGAGCGCACAGGGCCTCTCACCTTCTGAGGTGGCCCGCACTCGGTCTGCAGAGTGTTTCGATGAGACAGGCTGTATTCTGTCTATGGAATGTCTATCTCTCTAAATAAACCAGCTTTCACTTAAAAAAAAAAAAAAAGAGTCCTCTTTCATTAGAAGAAAGCGGTAACGTCAACTTCTTTCATCTACTACATTAAATCACAAACAAATGCCTGTAAGCATCGGGCTATGTGAATCTGGCAAAAACACATTCAACTTCTACTTGCAGATAAACCTTGGAACTTAAAAATTCATAATGAGGAGTGAACAGCCTGTGGTTGCACCTCTATCAGTTAACTATCCATGGAGCCATCAAATCAGAGCACTCTTCCTTCCATGATCTAAGCCCGTACCTCATAAAGAAAAGGACAGGAGAAAGGGGGGTGCGAAGACCGCTCACCTCACCATTGTCCAGAACAGCCATGGACGAGGTCTGACCACAGGCGATGCCCACCACCCTCTTAATATGTAAACAGTTTGTCACTTTCCGAGGAGTTGGCTGGTTTGCGGTGGACCCTGACCCCACCTGGCCGCAGTTGTTATAGCCCCAAGCAAATACCTACACAAGAGAAGGATAAAAGAGGAAGAAAGAAGAGTAAGGGTGAAAATTCTAACACACGATAATCATCATAAAACAAAACAAACCCACTGAATGAGTCCTTACAGCGTGCCAATGGTCCTAAGTGCTTCACACACAGGAACCCTCACAGGAAGCCTGAAAGATGACCCTGGGGTCGGTATTAATACTATTATCATCCCCATTGTATACGTGTAGACGGGAACACAGAGAGGTCAAGTGACTTGCTTGAGATTCCACAGCTAGTAAATACGATTTACTACTAATATGAACCCAAGCAGTCTAGCGGCGCTCTCCACACTGTTACACAGCCACTACAATTTTAGTAGCTCTTTATGGTTTTTAAATCTGGCATCCAAAGGAAATGAGGTATGTGCCACGTAAGTATCAGTGATATGAACAAAAATCAGCCTAACTCTTTGGGTGTAGTCTTTTTTTTTTTCCCCATGGAAATCCTTCAAACAATACTTACTTTCCTCTATCTCATTAATCACCAGTGGGCGATACTATAGACCCTTCCTGATGACACAAGCCCACCATCATTACAATTATTAATCACAGTTCCACTTCCTAACACAGTCACACTCACGAGTATTAAGGAGATGCCTGTCCCTACAGGAATGACATGGGGTTGTTAAGAAATTCTTTTTTTTTTTTTTTTTTAATTATTTTTAACTGTAGAACTGCTGCTCTAGAATGTTGAGTTGTGCTTGATAATGTTTTCTGAGTCCTCACTGGCTGTCATCTCCAAGCAGCTCCCCTCCTCAACTGCATCCTGTTTACTTTTTGCCTGTGATCAGCCACAGCCTGAAAACCATATTTCTAATGGAGAGAGACACAAATGGATCTCTAAGCTAAAGATGAAAAACAAAATGAAAAATCCCTTCAAGTTAATTATTAACTGAGCCTGTCAAACAAGAGTGTGGCCAGAGAGAATGAGCCAAGGGCAGATGCTGGCAGCAGAGGAGATAACTTCCTCCATCACTAGGAAGATCTGTGAGGACCCCTCTCACCCCATCACTTGCCTGTGGCAAGCGGTCCTCACACATCCTGAGTTCTGGCTTCCATGAGTCTCTGTTCTCTCTCCTCTGTCAGCATTTTCTACCTAAGATCACATGTCTGAGGCTGCCCATGGACTGTCTTGAAACTCACACTGATATCTTAAAAAGTACATGTGGCACAGGTTCATTTCACAGGCACAGAAAGAAAAAACCCTCAAAGTAATTACTTCCTGTTAAGTGGCTTCCCTGGTGGCTCAGACGGTAAAGCGTCTGCCTGCAATGCGGGAAACCTGGGTTCAATTCCTGGGTCGGGAAGATCCCCTGGAAAAGGAAATGGCAATCCACTGCAGCACTCTTGCTTGGAAAATCCCATGGACGGAGGAGCCTGATAAGCTACAGCCCATGGAGTCGCAAAGAGTCGGACACGACTGAGCGACTTCACTTCACTTCACTAACTGGATTCACAGGACTAGCTAGTGTAAATATTTATATTTACCAGTTTCCCAGAGTAGCATATGCTTAAGGTTACAATAAACCAGGAATGCACGCTGCACAATTAGCAAGTTCTAATTTCAACCGTCATTCTTTTGCACTTCTTTTCAAATAGCCCAAGTTCTCTACCAATGCAGTTGCCGTTTGTTTTTTAAAAAAATGGGGACTGGGGTTCCACTGACCAAGAAACAGGTTGGGAACAGTAGATTCCATGCAGCAGGGCTGTGTGCAAGGCCTGGCTCCAGCACATCACAGCCACGAAACCTTTATCTCACCGAGCTGCTCACCCCACTTAGTGAAATCACTCTAAAGTCTCTGAAGGACTAAACAGGGAACAACAGAATCTGACTTTTATTTCCGAAGACACAGTGGACAGAGAAGTTATACTGCACAGTGTACACCAATGTAAAAGCTATGGGATCGGGACTGCCCTGGGGGGCCAGTGGCTAAGACTCTGCACTCCCAGTGCAGGGGGCCTGACTTTGATCCCTGGTCAGGGAACTAGATCCCACATCCCACAGCTAAAGTCCTTGCATGCTGCAACTAAGATCCGGCACAGCCAAATAAATAAGTAAATATTTTAAAAAAGAAAAAAAAAGCTATGAAACAGAAGAGCCCATGGCAACAGTCCAGGAGATGGCCAAGCCTGACCTAAGGTGATAGAGATGGAGAGGAACGAAATGACACAAGACACCAGACGATAGAACCAGCGGGATGAGTGACATTTAAGATATGCATGGAACTTGGCTGGGGGGGGACAGGAAATCAAGCTGTACAGAACCTACTGGAATGTTGGTAGTGATGCTATGACATCACTACATTTACTGAAAAACAAAATAGACCTGGGGGTAGGGTGCGGGGAGAGGTCATTAAAAAAACGACAGTATAGAACACTGTCATACACATCTGATTTGTAATCTGAGCAAAAAGCAAGAGACTTAACTGCCTTAAGAATTCAGTCTACTGTCTTCAAAAGAGTGCTCCAGACCACACAACGTAGGCTGTGTTAGAGAAGGAGCTTGTTCTCACGGTGGTTTTAGCTATGTATCCAGGGCAGCTATGTTCACATGATATTCAGTTCAAGTACAAATATGGTCTTTAAAAAAAAAAAAAAAGGCAAGGCACTTTCACATGGCCAAAGGTACAAATGATCCAAATGTTCATCAACAGACAAATGGATAAACAAAACAGATAAACAATGAAACAGTGTCAGCCTTAAAAAGGGATGAAAATCCACCACATGCAGCCACATGGATGAACCTTGAGGATATTAGGTGAGATAAGGCGGTCACAGTGAACAAGTACTGTGTGATTCCACTCATATGAGGTACCTAGAGGGGTTAAATTCTTAGAAAGCAGAATGGGGGTTGCCAGGGGCTGGAACTAAAAGGAGAGAGTTCATGTTTAATGGGCACAGAGGTCAGTTCTGCAAGATGAAAGTGCTGTGGATGGATGGTGGTGATGGCTGCAAAACAACGTGAGTATACATCATGTCACTGAACTGAACACTTAAAAATGGTTAAGACGGTAACTTTTATATGTCTTTTGTGTGTGTTAGTTGCTCAGTCATGTCCAACTTTCTGCAACCCCATGGACTGTAGCTCACCATGCTCCTCTGTCTATGGATTCTCCAGGCAAGGATACTGGAATGGGTTGCCATTTCCTTCTCCAGAGAATCTTCCCAATACAGGAATCAAACCCAAGTCTCCTGCATTGCAGGCAGATTCTTTACCCTTCGAGCTACAGGGAAGTGAATGAGGGACTCCCCTGGCAGTCCAGTGGCTGAGACTTCGCACCTCCATTACAGGGAGCATGATACCCAGTCAGGGAACTAAGATCTCCCACACCTTGAGGAATGGCCCCCCAAAATTAAAAATAAATAAAAGTAACAATAAAGCATAAGAGCAGGGCACTTACCTCTCCATCAGCTGCCAGAGCCATTGAATGATGCGAGCCACAAGCTACTTCAACCACTTGCTTGATCAAGAGGTTGGTGCAGACCTGGATGGGTGCCAGGCCTTGGTTGGTCGTCCCATTCCCAAGCTGGCTGTAGCCATTGTGGCCCCAGGCATACACGACTCCATCTACACAAGGAGGGCCACACACACACAGTCAGCTCAGAGAAGAGACAGCCGACCCGGAACTTTCCTCCCAGACTCTGTACAACTCGTGTTAACCTTTACTTCTTTTAGTGACATTGTGATTTGTAAGAAATATGTATTTGGTCATCCAGATTACAAAAATACATTGCTCTTGTATACTTGGTCATCATCCACAGTCCCTGGCTCACAGCTCCCCAAACCGGAGGAATCTCCTTAGAGCTGACAATGATGAGGGTGTCTTTTGATAACAAGAACATTATCTCCTGGCATCTCTGTTGCCAGGAGAACCAACCACCAGGTAAGTGGGTCGGAGGGGAGAGGGCTGGAGGCTGAATCAACTGCCAATGCCGATGGCTTAGCCATCATGACTATATAAGGAAGCCTCCGTAAGAACCTCAGGGGACAGTTGTCTGGCCCCTTTTCAGAGGGTTTCCATGTTGGAGAACCAGAACACTTACACATGCCACTGTGTTAGACACCAAGCCTTACAAGGATGGAGGCTCCTTTATTCACGCTGTTGATTCATATCCTTTTATAATAATCAGTCATCTAGTGAGTAAATCGATTTTCTGGAGTTCCTTGAGTCATTCCGGCAAATTAATCCAATCCAAAGCACGAATTCCCCGGTGGTCCAGTGGTTGGGAATCTGCGCTTCCACTGCAGGGGACCTGAGTTTGACCCCTGGGTCGGGGACTAAGATCCCACATGCTACATGGCATGGTGGAGAACAAAAACAAAAACAAAAACCCACAAAGCCCGAGGAGAGATGGAGGGAACCTGGGATTTGCAGCAGGTTAATCAGAAGCACAGGTAACAACCTGGGCTCAAGACCAGCATCTCATGTGGAGGGTGGTGTTGTGGGACTGAGCCTCTTACCTGTGCAATCTGATTCTATCTCTGCGTAGATAGCATCAGAATTGTGTGCAATTCCTAGACACCCTGATAATATCCAAGCACTACTTCTTGGTGTTCCAAATAGGAAAAGGAGTACGTCAAGGCTGTATATTATCACCCTGCTTATTTAACTTATATGCAGAGTACATCATGAGAAACACTGGACTGGAAAAAACACAAGCTGGAATCAAGATTGCCGGGAGAAATATCAATAACCTCAGATATGCAGATGACACCACCCTTATGGCAGAAAGTGAAGAGGAACTAAAAAGCCTCTTGATGAAAGTCCAAGTGGAGAGTGAAAAAGTTGGCTTAAAGCTCAACATTCAGAAAACAAAGATCATGGCATCCGGTCCCATCACTTCACGGGAAATAGATGGGGAAACAGTGTCAGACTTTATTTTTTTGGGCTCCAAAATCACTGCAGATGGTGACTGCAGCCATGAAATTAAAAGATGCTTACTCCTTGGAAGGAAAGTTATGACCAACCTAGATAGCATATTCAAAAGCAGAGACATTACTTTGCCAACAAAGGTCCGTCTAGTCAAGGCTATGGTTTTTCCAGTGGTCATGTATGGATGTGAGAGTTGGACTGTGAAGAAGGCTGAGCGCTGAAGAATTGATGCTTTTGAATTGTGGTGTTGGAGAAGAGTCTTGAGAGTCCCTTGGACTGCAAGGAGATCCAACCAGTCCATTCTGAAGGAGATCAGCCCTGGGATTTCTTTGGAAGGAATGATGCTGAAGCTGAAACTCCAGTACTTTAGCCACCTCATGCAAAGAGTTGACTCATTGGAAAAGACTCTGATGCTGGGAGGGATTGGGGGCAGGAGGAGAAGGGGACGACAGAGGATGAGATGGCTGGATGGCACCACCGACTCGATGCACACGAGTTTGGGTGAACTCCAGGAGTTGGTGATGGACAGGGAGGCCTGGTGTGCTGCGATTCATGGGGTCGCAAAGAGTCGGACACGACTGAGCGACTGAACTGAACTGAACTGAACTGAACTTCTTGGTGTGGGAATGCCTATATACATACATGTACACACAGATTGGGTCTAGGAATTAATTAACACCTTCTGTCTCTCTCTCTCTCTCTGTCTCTCTCTCACACACACACACTGCAACCAAGAACTCTCTATTTAGTTGATATCAGGAATGGGATAGCCTGCAAATGGCTCACAGACATTTGCTTTTTGAAGACAAAGAGATTAAAGAGCAAAGAATGAGGAAACTCTGACTCCCGGAGAGCTACCTAGTCACCATGGTATGAAACTGCAGCCATGCTGTGATCAGTTACTAAAGGTCAAAGTTACCAACGCAATTTAGAAATGGGAGTAGAGCCAACTCCTAAGGAACTGGCTCAACAGATACATAAGGAAATGCAAAATAAGCAGCACGCTAAATGAACAATTCCCTGCTTATTTCATATATAACAGCCAAAATGAAAATAAAAGTAAGTGCTGGGTTGGGCCCCTGATGTTGGTTCAAACTCAGATTTGGGTCAATCTGAGCTTCAGCCATTTGCCTCAAAGCTGCCGAGAAAATTATGTAGGATTAACAGAAACTACTTCTACTACCTCTGAGTCAACTGAGAAAATAGTTAACGTAGGGGAAGCGGTGGAGAAGGCGATGGCACCCCACTCCAGTACTCTTGCCTGGAAAATCCCATGGACGGAGAAGCCTGGTAGGCTGCAGTCCATGGGGTCGTGAAGAGTCGGACACAACTGAGCGACTTCACTTTCACTTTTCACTTTCATGCATTGGAGAAGGAAATGGCAACCCACTCCAGTGTTCTTACCTGGAGAATCCCAGGGACGGGGGAGCCTGGTGGGCTGCCGTCTATGGGGTCGCACAGAGTCGGATACGACTGAAGCGACTTAGCAGCAGCAGCAGGGGAAGGGGAAACCAAGAAACAACCGAAGGCAGGGGGTACAGCGTGCAGGAACTGGCTCATTCTGAGGGCTGATGTCATGGGCTTCCTGAGGAACCTTTACTGACACAGGCTGTGTGTGCAACTGACATAAGGGCTGTGTCTGTGGTTTTCAAGGCTGCAGGCTGGAGGAGCATGTGTGGGTTGAGGCAGGACCCACTGCTCTCTACTGAACCATCACACGTGGCTGTGCGTGACCCAGGAGGTTATTCCCAAGGAGACTGCCAGGGTGGTGGACTGGATAAAAGCCACAGTAGTGTGTTTATCCTGAGAAGACGGATTTCCCAACTCCCCTACTAATGGCAAATGGAACATCCCAGATGAAGCAGCTGATATGCAAGCCGTGTGGGACTGGCTTTACGATACCTGGGGTATTCACCTCTGAATACAAAATCAAATTGTTTGAGATGCCTTATCCAATATGCTATCTCAACTTCCTCATATGGATCTTACAGAGAACATGAAAGGAATTATGAAAATGGAGAAAGACAAAGGGAGAGCAACAAGGGACCCAACCCAGCAGAATAAAAGTCTTCAATTACCGAGTGGGATCAATAAAAGGGATGTTGATGGAACTGAAGCCAAGGGATGCCCATGGCACTGTCACAGTCTGGTGGACCAAAGGGACCCCATGTTGGTCTCTAACACCGAAGGGCCCCAAACAAGTCGACTCTATTTATCCCAGTTTTAAAGGCATTTGCTGACACGGTCTCCTTCGGTGTCCGCCGCCAAGGACTTTGGGTCTCTGGATGTACGCGGGGCTCTGGGCCTTCGGGCCGCCAGCTGGTGCCCGGTTCGGCCCTTGCCACTGGAGCCACCCGCCTGGGCCTGTGTGCCAGCTCCTGTGTGGTGTGTCTGGCTGACCCGACTTGTGGTGCCACTTCCAGTTTCCGGGCGACCCGAGGGCGGCGGGGCGAGGCGCCATGCGTCTTCTACCCTGTGCGCTCCCCGCTGCAGGCACCCAGTGAAGGCTGAGACGCGACCCCCGCCCTGTGGGCTCCGTTCCACGTGTCAGGCGTTCTCCTCCTGGGGTCATGGGCCGCTCTCGCCTGAGGCGAGGTGGGGGGCAGAGGTTGCCGGTGAGGCTTAAATCGGCCCCTCTGGTGACTGTCCTCGCCGTGCCTCCCCCCTGCTCCACCTTGGCTCAACTGATCGATGTGGTGTGGTCGTGCTCTCCTGGGCTGAGCCTAAGCCGTGCCAGACGAGGGATGTTGATGGAACTGAAGCCAAGGGATGCCCATGGCACTGTCACAGTCTGGTAGACCAAAGGGACCCCATGTTGGTCTCTAACACCGAAGGGCCCCAAACAAGTCGACTCTATTTATCCCAGTTTTAAAGGCATTTAAAAAGCTAGAAGGGCTTCCCTGGTGGCTCAGATGGTAAAGAATCTGTCCATAATACAGGAGACACCTGTATTCAATCCCAATGGGCTCAATGCCTGGGTCGGAAAGATCCCCTGGAGAAGGAAATGGCAACCCACTCCAGTATTCTTGCCTGGAGAATCCCATGGACAGAGGAGCCTGGTGAGCTACAGTCCATGGGGTCACAAAGAGTCAGACACGACTGAGCAACTTTTCACTTTTCAAAAAGCTAGAAGGTAATGATTAAGATAAGAAAATTGATCCGGAATGCCCTGGGGCGAGGATAAGAAAGATGATCACGATAAAAACTGACCTAAAGGCCAGGATCTTCTGGCCCCACCGCTGGCCAGGCACCCAAAGGCATAAGCCCCTGTGTGGGTGAAACAGCCAGGGGGAGAGAGGACCAGCGCACTGTGCTTCCACAGCCTGCGGGTAAAGTCTTAACAGCCAAGCTCAGAATGGGAGGATGCGGACGGGCAACAGCGGACAGGAGTCAAGTGACAGTCTGGATGGAAAGTGGGGTTTTGGAACAGACTCCGAGTGAGGTGGTCCTGTCTCTCTTACCTGAAGGTATTACTGGATGGATATTAGTTCTGACTGGGGACTGCTTCCCCTACCTAAAACATGAGGTGTGGAAATCCACCCTCAGGCCAGTTTTAACTGGGCACTGGCTGGGAACCCCTAGAACTGCCTGAGCCCAAACAGGTGTTTAAAGAGAGAACACACGGTGGACAAGAAGAGCTCACCACTGTAATTCAAGCTGGGGCGCTGGGACCAATGTACTCGCTGAACGACTGAAGATTGCCCAGTGGCCTGCGGGAAAGGCAGATGGTTTCTGGGGACTAACAGCAGGCTTTTTAAAATCACTTCGGTCGTGTACGATGCTATGCAACCTCATGGACTGTAGCCCACCAGGATCCTCAGTCCATGGGATTTCCAAGGCAAGAATATTGGAGTGGGTTGCCATTCTCTTCTCCACGGGATCTTCCCGACCCAGGGACTGAACCTGCATCTCCTGCTTGGCAGGTGGATTCTTCGCTACTAAGCCAGCAGGGAAGCCCCATCTGTAAGACTGCCCAAAAGACAGCTGGATCCAAGTGGGGTCCTGCATGAGAGCAGGTATGTCTGAGTTAGCAGAGGGTGGCAGCTCTCCCATTGCTGAAAGGTGGAAAGGCACTGACTCAGACATGACCTTGAGAGTATCTGCCACCTGCACTCTGCACCAGGAGCTTACAGCCAACCTGGAGCACCTCCCAGCAGTGACCACTGGGATTTCAGACCAGAAATTTCCCAGATGCTGCTCACCATTTGAGAGGAAATCAGTTGCCTGGGTGGTAACTGAGATTCCTCAATGACTGAAGGACATAAAATAATCATGAAACTTGAGATACCCACATCATCTTGGGTGGCGTTGGAGAAGCACTCTAGTAAGGAAGGCAGCGCCCAGAGGGTTACAGAAATGTTTTACCCGGAGGGGGCATACTGCTGGGGTAAGGTGGGGAGGTGCCTGCTGTATCATGAAGCAGGCAGCCTCTGTTCATCGAGGACCAACTCTGGAGCCGGCTGAGAAGCTGCTAGAACCCACTACCTTATGGACGTGCCCTGTGAAGCTCTAACCAAGCAACCAAGAGCTGCTGGCCTTACAGACGCAGTTCCAAGGCAAATGGACACTCTCCCATTTGGAAAGTGGCCACATTAAAACCAGTGGATGGCAAGACTGACTGAAGGAGGCAAGAACAATCAGCTCAGTGGCTGAACTGCAGGCTGTTTTCCCAGCAGTGATGCAAAAACTGAGCAATCGGAAAAGCCCCTGTGGTTGGGTCTTTACCAACTCACCGGCTGCAACCAATGGCCTGGCTGTGTGGTCAGGTGGATGGGCAATGGAAACTGGACTGGAAAAGGGATGCCCACGTGGGGCATGGCCCTATGCGATCACTCTGGGAATTAAAGAGGCACATTACAGTAGGACGTGTCCACGCCCATCACGAGAAGGTGATGGGAACCACCAAGGGACCGTCTGGTGCACTCTCTTGGAATGGCCTCCTGGGGCCATGAACTGAATGGGTGTTGGGGCCTGCAGAGATGAAGAGACAGGTTGAATCTAGACATCTTCCTCTTGCACCTGAGAGCCACAAAATGCAGGCACAAGAACCATTCTGTCAACAAGAGAGACTACAAGGCTATGGGGAAAATTCCCCCGAACAGAGCTGGCAAGGGGATTACACTGGAACAATGCCAGCAGCCTCGGGGGCTATAAATGGGTCCTACCAGGAAGAGACCCTTTACTCTGGACTGAGCTCTGCCTACCAGGTAGTAAAGGCAAATGCTCAAAACACTATTAAAGGATTGGCATGGAAAATGCTGTTTTGTTGTTGTTTTGTCTTTTTTGTGCAGACAAGTCAGGGATCAATTGCCTGGGGAAGATAAAGGCATTTTAAGACGGTGTCTCAAAGACTTCTCTCATATCCCTTTCTGGGAAGCTACGAGAAAATGTGTCTCACCCACATGAGGGTATAATCTGAGGAGGAAGACATGGTAAACAAAACGTAGCGATTCAGTAAGGACAAAGGTGAAGAGACTTCCAAGGATGATGGTGAAATGAAGATCTAGGACGAAAGGTGTGCAGCAGCTTAGAGTGACCAGTCCAGGCTGGAGCCGGGGGACGGGGTGACCTAGAGTGGCCTGACGGGCTCAGAGGTGCCCAGAAGCAATGCGGCGACACAGCGGACTTCCAGCTCGTGCTAATGACAGATGGGGAGAAAAGTAAGCCCAGGAAAGCAGACAGCTGTGGAAGAAAGGAGAATGGCTCAGCTGTAAATAACACTGTTCGAGTCCTGGGAATATGAAAACTGAACGTGGACACGTGGTGACATCACTATACTGACAGGGAAAGCAGACGGAAGGCTAATCAGGCTCATCAGAGAGAGTGCCAATTCCTTCTGCTGCTACAAAAAGTCACAGGAGAAGGCCTAAAATGAACATTCAAAACCAACAGCATAAGCATATTAACTTAAAAACATGAGATTAAAAGTCAGAAAAACACACCTGAAGGAGTTAAAAAGGAGTGGTTTTTAAGAGTAAGGATGGATGAAGCTGCGTGCTGGTTTTTACTAAAAGTCATACAACGTTTGATGGTTTAAAGTGTTAAATTGTTTTTGAACTATATGACTACTTGAAATAGATACAAAATACACACAAATGTATATATTATACATACATTAGACATGCTATATATCATGTATCATATATACGTACAATGTATTACAACAATCAAAACTGAATTAAAAACAAAAAGAAGACTACTCCCACAAGAAAATCAGTTACTTATATTTGTGCTTTCTGCTTATTTATATCTTAATTATAACATTCAAGATATTTAAAACTGCAGGATCTGAACTCTAAAAATAATTCCAAAAGTTAAGTCTCCCAAGGTCATGCATATGTTTTAATATGCTTGCTCTTGGGGAAAAAAAAAAAAAAAAAAGCTTCAGTACTTTATGGTAGGAAGTCAACTGCCGTGTTAAAAAATTAATGCGTTAGGAAAACATTAAACCATTAGGTCACAATGGATGACAAGCTGAGCCAGCCAGCAAAGCAGCAGCTGCTTGAAAGGGCCCACGTGATGCCAGAAGGCAGGATCACACAACTCAGAGGCGGAATAATCACCTCATTATGCTCCACGCCAGTTACACTCTTACTAGTCATGCTCACATCTGGACCTCACAGCCTGAGGAAGATGCCGAGAACCCGGCTGGATTCCAACGGCAGTCAAAGGCAACTAAAAAGCTCAATACTAAGACCGGTGGTTACACCCAAGGAAGCCGTGATTCCCCAGGCTAGAGACAGAAAGGCAGAGACGCAAACGCACCCGCGTGCACCCTAGTTTACCCAACAAAAAGCTAGAGAGCAGGAACTCATGCGCCTAAAACGTGAAGGGAAGAAGCTGGGTTATGCATGACAGACTCAGGGAGTTCCGGGCACCCACGGTGCAGATCAACAGCCTGGGAAGAACACAGAGGCCTCTCTGGTGGTCTCAGGGAGGCAGGAAGAATCTACCCCAGCTTTTTTCTATATGGCGGCCACATGAATGCCAGGAAATGAACTGAGGCTTCTTGAATTCAAGATACGGAAATGACACTAGTAAAGTAAAACCAGTATCACCTGTGTTTTTAAAAACGTACCAAGTAAAACCTGGACGTTGCCATGCTACAATAAAACTCACTGAAAAACTGGGCTGACGGACCACTTCGTCTGCTGCGGGTCATCTTCCACAACTTTACAGAAGTCGTCTAAAACCTCAGATGTTTGCTTAAAATCAAAGTCATCCGACGGCTGTTCCAAGGGGGAGCCTGAAGTGTTTAATAACTTTCACGTGTTTTATGTACCTCCTCTCAGAAATTAAGAAACAAAGCATTCGAAACTCAGTATGTGGCACAGCCCTACCTCCTCTTAGGTTAGAATTAACCACTCGATTTCCCACAAACAGAAGAAGCTGAACTTGTTGCCACTTACCTTCGGTGCTGAGAAGAACATGGGGTCCACTCCCATAACTAAGACTCTTAATCTTCTTTCCACATAAGGCTTCCAGCTTTTTGGGTACAAGTGTACTGTGGTTATCTCCAGTTCCTAAACAGCTACTGTAGTTCAGTCCAAATACAAAGACCTGGGAGACAAACAGTTCTGTCTGAGTCACTTGGCCTTCAGCTACACAAAGGGTCCCTTCTCCACCCTGAACATAAGACGCGCTTCAGCTCAGCTTGACCGCTCAGCAGATAGGTAGAGACTGATACGGCTGTTAAAATGCAACTGCTGCTGCCTACTTAAGTTTTATAATATTTGGCTGTACCGTGAAACTCAATGGTTGGTTGGCATCACTGACTCAATAGAGATGAGTATGAGCAAACTCTGGGAGATGGTGAAGGACAGGGAAGCCTGGCATGTGGCAGTCAGGGGGTCAGACGTGACTAAGCTACTGGGCAACAACAAGCAATGAAACTCGAAGGGCAGCAGGGATGAGGGGTATTAAATCAAGAAACTGAAGGAAAACACAAATTACATCAAAGACACAGCATCTTTTTGGATTTCAGGTTCTCCTTCTGCCCTCCTTTTCTCAGTCTGCACATGGCAGACTCAACCTCCCGGAAAGCCCTAGAAGGAAGCTCTGGGGTTTGGGAGAGGCCCACCTCATCGCTGTCAGTGACGTACAGCGCTTCGTTGGCTGAGGTGCCGAAGACACAAGCTTTCCGGATGGACGCGATCTCATGAGGCGACAGCAGAGTGAAGATGGGCCACTTTCCCACGTCCACCATGACTCTGGCTTCAAGTAATTCCTACAAAGGAGCCGACATCTCTGCTGTAACAAACAAAGAGGGTTCCAGAAGAGATTAAACAGCCACTCACTGAAACAGAAAAAGACCACGTTGATAAAGAGGAAACAGAAGCTGATTTCGGAATAAACCACCTACTTTCGGTTAAGTGGACGGCTCACGTTCCCCAGCACCGTGTCCAATCCTTCCTCCACCTTCGAAGCTGTGCCTTTTCCTGAAACGAGAAGAACCACGGGCTAGAACCGGCTGTCTGTCGTGTCTGCTTACAAGTCAGGGCTCACTGGTCACGGGCATGTTTTACGTGCAATCTGACAGCAGATAAACGAAGAGAAGACATGCCAACCAGCGAAATCAAGGTCTCATCAGGGATTTCTGCCTCCAGGGTGATGAGATAAAGTTAAAGCTTACAATATTCATCTAAGAGAGTTAATTCTCACCTCAACTAGGAGAGTGTGAGAGTGTGTGTGTGTGTGTGTTATAAAAATCAGGATCATTTATCTCTACCTTCCCACTCTCCACTACTGCCCCCAGCATACCCTAAAAGACCCCTGGGTCCCTTGTAGAAAAACCACTGCCCCAATGAGGCACTGTTTACTGATAGAAATGGAACATCCCTCAACAGCCTGGAGTGGCAAAAATATGAAGAAGCAGTAGCCTAAGATTTACTGGATGAAACCATAAAAGAAAAGTACCATATTCGATGCATAATTTATATGACTACCTTTTCTACATATATACAGACCACATTGCATTTCACACTGAGAAATGTTATACGCACAAGGATAAGCCAATTCACCCTCATCATGGTGTCAGAGTTGATAACTACAGCCTTCAGGCAAGTAGCAATCAGCTTAAAGAGCATCCTATACAAGGTAGAGATATCTACCAATTTCCGTAAAACACATTTGATCTGTTCAAGAAGTTTCACACAAAGAATCTTGGTCATAGCTCCAATTCTCTGAGGGTTCAAAAGTATTTCTAGAGATTCCAGGGGGCTGCACGAAGCACAAAAATCTATCAAGCCAGGTGAGTTTCCATTCTGGCTCTCACCTCTGGAAACTGAAATAGAATCAAAGAGTTGACAGACACATCCAGGGTTTTCTAATGAGTTTTCAGAACTCTTGATGGTCCTTCCAACTCACTCTCTTAGATCTCTAAAAACAGATTCATGAGTCAAGGTCTTTTTGGCACCAGCACCTCTGCGAGCAACTATAGGAGAGCCCTGGGTCTTGGGCTTACTTAGCCAGGGCCTCAGTTTCCACCACCCAGGGAGGTTTTTCTCATCAGCACCTGCTTGGATGAGAAGAGTAAGATGCTTGCAATGCCCCAAGGATCACAGTGCATATTCAGTAAGCATTAACCACCACCAGCACAGGCTGGTTTTTATCACTGCACAGTCGGACCCCTGGACTAACATTTGTTCTGAA
This sequence comes from Bos taurus, assembly GCF_002263795.3. Taxonomy (NCBI): domain Eukaryota; kingdom Metazoa; phylum Chordata; class Mammalia; order Artiodactyla; family Bovidae; genus Bos; species Bos taurus. Next base: position 19,137,879 of record NC_037339.1, read on the forward strand.
AAGTGTGCATGAGGGTATATATACATGCACACACACACACGTGTGTGCGTGTGTGTGTGTGTGTGTGTGTGTGTGTGTGTTGGTGGGAGCACATAAAGGACTTCAGAGAGGGGAAAAACTAACACTTAGGCATGTTAACATTTTTCTGTTCCAGATGGTACCAAAGGATACAGGAAAGTCAATCTCCCTACCACCCCTCCCTGACCCTCTCTTCAAAGGCAACTGCTACCACAGTTGATTCTAATTCCTTCCAGAGACAGTGCAGACTTACATGGCAGGTGTGGGGGTGTGGGGGTAAAAGCTTCCCCCTTCCCCTTAAGAGTACATCTTTGGAATCATTAACACATGTACGTCATCTCTCTTCAGTGGTTCCAAAAGCACATTTCATTATATGAATTTAACAATTTAAATGTCTCCCACCAGAAATAAGTCACTACCAGTCTGTTGCTAACATAAACAACACTGAAAACTACTGCTTGCATACATACATGTCTTTTTAATGTATGTTTCTAAGATAAATTCCTAAAAGTGGAACAGCAGGGTCAAAATCTAATAGCTCTTTTACCTTTAACAGCTATTTTAAATCGTCCTCTGCTAAACCAGTACCTCTGTTCCTTTGCATTGATAGATGAGGAAGGCTTTCTTATCTCTTCTTGCTATTCTTTGGAACTCTGCATTCAGATGCTTATATCTTTCCCTTTCTCCTTTGCTTTTCGCTTCTCTTCCTTTTCACAGCTATTTGTAAGCCCTCCCCAGACAGCCATTTTTGCTTTTTTGCATTTCTTTTCCATGGGGATGGTCTTGATCCCTGTCTCCTGTACGCTGTCACGAACTTCCATCGATAGTTCATCAGGCACTCTATCTATCAGATCTAGTCCCTTGAATCTATTTCTCACTTCCACTGTATAATCATAAGGGATTTGATTTAGGTCATACCTGAATGGTCCAGTGGTTTTCCCTACTTTCTTCAATTTAAGTCTGAATTTGGCAATAAGGAGTTCATGATCTGAGCCACAGTCAGCTCCCATTCTTGTTTTTGTTGACTGTATATAGCTTCTCCATCTTTGGCTGCAAAGAATATAATCAATCTGATTTCAATGTAGACCATCTGGTGATGTCCATGTGTAGAGTCTTCTCTTGTGTTGTTGGAAGAGGGTGTTTGCTATGACCAGTGTGTTCTCTTGGCAAAACTCTATTAGCCTTTGCCCTGCTTCATTCCGTATTCCAAGGCCAAATTTGCCTGTTACTCCAGGTGTTTCTTGATTTCCTACTTTTGCATTCCAGTCCCCTATAATGAAAAGGACATCTTTTCTGGGTGTTAGTTCTAAAAGGTCTTGTAGGTCTTCATAGAACCGTTCAGCTTCTTCAGCATTACTGATTGGGGCATAGACTTGAATTACCATGATATTGAATGGTTTGCCTTGGAAACGAACAGAGATCATTCTGTCGTTTTTGAGATTGCATCCAAGTACTGCAATTCGGACTCTTTTGTTGACCATGATGGCTACTCCATTTCTTCTGAGGGATTCCTGCCCGCAGTAGTAGATATGGTGGTTCCAAATAGGAAAAGGAGTACATCAAGGCTGTATGTTGTCACCCTGCTTATTTAACTTCTATGCAGAGTACATCATGAGAAACGCTGGGCTGGAAGAAGCACAAGCTGGAATCAAGACTGCCAGGAGAAATATCAATAACCTCAGATATGCAGATGACACCACCCTTATGGCAGAAAGTGAAGGGGAACTCAAAAGCCTCTTGATGAAAGTGAAAGTGGAGAGTGAAAAAGTTGGCTTAAAAGCTCAACATTCAGAAAACGAAGATCATGGCATCAGGTCTCATCACTTCATGGGAAATAGATGGGGAAACAGTGGAAACAGTGTCAGACTTTATTTTTTTAGGCTCCAAAATCACTGCAGATGGTGACTGCAGCCATGAAATTAAAAGACGCTTGCTTACTCCTTGGAAGGAAAGTTATGACCAACCTAGATAGCATATTCAAAAGCAGAGACATTACTTTGCCAACAAATGTCCGTCTAGTCAAGGCTATGGTTTTTCCAGTAGTCATGTATGGATGTGAGAGTTGGACTGTGAAGAAAGCTGAGCGCCAAAGAATTGATGCTTCTGAACTGCGGTGTTGGAGAAGATTCTTGAGAGTCCCTTGGACTGCAAGGAGATCCAACCAGTCCATTCTGAAGGAGATCAGCCCTGGGATTTCTTTGGAAGGAATGATGCTAAAGCTGAAACTCCAGTACTTTGGCCACCTCAGGCGAAGAGTTGACTCATTGGAAAAGACTCTGATGCTGGGAGGGATTGGGGGCAGGAGGAGAAGGGGACGACAGAGGATGAGATGGCTGGATGGCGTCACCAACTCGATGGACGTGAGTTTGAGTGAACTCCAGGAGTTGGTGATAGACAGGGAGGCCTGGCGTGCTGCAATTCATGGGGTTGCAAAGAGTCGGACACGACTGAGCGACTGAACTGAAAGCACTACCAATATATTAATATAAAAGAATCATCCACGTACGGCACCACCCTTCACCTGCACCCTTGCTCACAGTGTGTTTTCACGTGTCTCAGCTTTGTTTAAACTTGAATTTCTCATAGGATGAGTGAGGTTGGGATAATTTTTTTTTAAATAATCACAATCATAGCAACAGCTAACACTTCTTGAGTATTGTGTGCCAAATACTGTCCCAAGTTATTTTACATTTATTAATTCATTTAATCCTCACTTGACAGACGAGGAAATGGAGACAAAGGGATTTTAAGAGTTTGCTCAAACTAGTAAGTGGAAGATTCAGGACCTGAAATCATGCCACCTGGAGCCAGCGTGTGCACCCTTCACCTCTCGGTCTCATATGATTAAGAGACCAGGTGTCATCCTATTACATAAAGTCACTATTTTTTCCACTGGACTGTCATTCTTTTCTTAGTTCCTGATTTAGAAGTGTTCTTTGCATGTTAAGAAGACAGTCTTAAAGGCTTTTAGAAGTAACAGAAGGATGCCCCCCCAAATGGTCTGCCTTGTGCCTCTTACAAAATAAGGGGAGAAAAACACAAGAAATGAAACAGTGGGGATATCTACAAGCAGGTACATAAATTCCAAGAAAATCCGAACACCATTCTTCTAGAATATGAACTAAATCAAAACCTATATCAAACTGTGTCAAAATTTAATACTTTATGGTAACATACAATTACATTTTAAATGGGGAATTATATCAGCCAAAAATATGATTCACCACCTTTAAAATTATAACACAAAAGGATATTACCATTCAAAGTCATACAATTTCCTGACAGCAGTGCAATTATTCTGAAGTCATTAATCAGTTTACAGGCAGCTCTGCCCTAAGGGTTTGGTGATCTGCTAAAAAAAAAAAAAAAAAATCAAGCTAACGTGCATAATGATAGCTCATTATACGAACTGAGTTTATGCATGCTAAATGACTTGAAGCTTTATGAGATACTGCTCCAAATGCTGGTAACTTGAGAGTCAATAAAAAAGTCAAAGCATATATCTTCCATGCCCACACTCCTCAGAAAAGCAGAAAGCATTACCAATAACCCTGGCCTGGTGCAAAGGACTGGAGCCCTGAGGCCTGGGTTCTAGTCCCAGGTTTACTTTTAATCAATCCATGGGATGTGATAACCTTCCTAAGCCTGGGTTTTCCAAAAAGCTGCTCTGTAAAAATCTACAGTTCAAGATGCAAAGAATAAGCTCCAGGGATTTCTGAACACATGAGAAAACAAAGGCAGTGACACTAGCCAAGCAAGCAATTTACTCCTGGTAACGAAACCAGCAAGAGCAGGGAGTCAGAAACTAATAAGGATCAAGGACCTGCTCTGTGCTAGGTAGCTTCACAGGCATTATTTCATTTAATCTTCACAATATCCTCACAAGGAAGAGACCATAATCCACGCTCACCAGGTAATGAAAGAGGTTCAAAGGTGAAATGACTTCCCCAGGTTACGGGGCAGTCAGGATTCAACACCCACTCCTGAGACTCTTCTTACAGAGAACATCAATCAGTCCTTCAAAGGCTGAACTGCTCCCAACACGGCTTCCTTCTGACTACCTTGTCTCAGACATGTACACCAGCATCTTTTCAAAATGCCTCAAATATAAAAGAAATTTACCTCCAAAAAAATAAAAATAAAAATCCATCCCCCAACTCCCCAAAATGCCTCTGTCTGGATTTACCTGGTTAAACCTTGGGAATGTCACTGGAACCTTCATTCCCCCAAAAACCACTGAGAAGGCAGGCCCTGAAGACTACATGTGTCCTTCATCCTCAGAGAGGTCATAAGAGCATGTGACACAAAGAATACCCTTGGGTTGTGGACCAAGGCACGGAGTGGGTCTTCATCAGACTAGACTCAACCTGGCCAACTGATAACATGAACAGGGAATCTTCAGAACCGAAACAAGGTTTTCTAAGAGCTCTGTGGAGCTATCAAAACCCAGCACTTGTCCTGTGCTGCCCATGACACAAATCAGTCCTGAGCTTGGGCTCGAGGTGTGTCTTTAGTGAGGCAGTGCAATGCAAATATAAATACCACTAGAATTTTCTGATTAGCTCAGAATGACCATCGTCATCATTAGTTAGATTACTGTGGTGAGACATTTAATTACTCTTCTTCCTGGGGGCAGTGGTATCTTCACTGGTTATTAAGAAAATCATACTAAGAAGCATAATTCTATCAACTTCAAAGACTTAACATTCCACCCTCTATCACAAAACTATAAAGTGTTAATCAAAAAAGCCAAAGCAGGCAGAATCACTAAAAATTAACCACTTAACTTTTTATGAAATCTGTATCAGACATACCAGATGGCGCTAGTGGTAAAGAACCTGCCTGTCAATGCAGGAGACTAAGAGACACGGGTTCGATCCCTGGGTCAGAAGACCCCCTGGAGGAGGGCAAGGCAACCCACGCCAGTATTCTTGCCTGTAGAATCCCATGGACAGAGGAGCCTGATGGGCTACAATCCATAGGGTCACAAAGAGTCAGACATCACTGAAGCAACTTAGCACCCATGCACTTACCAGAATGAAGAACCCTGTGACTTTCAATGACTGGGAAATACAAGGATCCATCACAGGAAAAGCGGCATTAGTTAGGACAATGCTGATGTCCTATGACATCTACTAACTGTGCCTAAATGTGAAGCAGAGGTACTAACAGTTTTCATCTAACTGTATGGATGTCACTGTAGAGGAACATAAACAGTTTAACTATGTTTCATTTAAATCATCACTCTGGAGTTTTCAAAAACAAATTAAATGCTTCAAATAGCAACTTGTGAAGTTATTCTACCAATGAATGTACTGAAGATGTGACACTAACAGGGAAGAATTTTCACACACATTAGGTTCACTAGGTCCACTCAACCTAAGCCACCCTGGATAGTATGTACCTTAGTAAAGTATTCAGCGGTGATTAGCCAGGCTGTCCTTTTTGCCTTTTCATACTGTCCATGGGATTCTCCAGGCAAGAATATTGGAGTGGGTTGCCATTACCTCCTCCTTGTCTATGACAAACCTAGACAGCATATTAAAAATCAGAAATATCACTTTGCTGACAAAGGTCCGTCTAGTCAAAGCTATCGTTTTTTTCAGTAATCATGTACAGATGTGACAGCTGGACCATAAAGAAGGCTGAGCACTGAAGAACTGATGCTTTCGAACTGTGGTGCTGGAGAAGACTCTTGAGTCCCTTGGACTGCAAGGACAGCAAACCAGTCAATCCTAAAGGAAATCAACCATGAATATTCATTGGAAGGACTGACGCTGCAGTGCCAACACTTTGGCCACCTGATGCGCGAAGAACCGACTCATTGGAAAAGACCCTGATGCTGGGAAAGACTGAAGACAAAAGGAGAAGGGGATGACAGGATGAGATGGTTAGATAGCATCACTGACTCAGTGGACATGAATCTGAGCAAACTCTGGGACAGCGGAGGAGCCTGGTGTGCTGCAGTCCAGGAGGTCTCAGAAGAGTTGGACACAACTCAGCGACTGAACAACCGTGACAACCAGGTGTCTTAAGGCCGACAGTCCAGTGCTTTTCCATCCTACGTTAGTGGGCACTACAAGGCAAGATGCTGACCAAAAGCTACATTATGTGCTTATTTCCAAGAGAAAAACAAAAACAAACCAAGAGACCCACAAAACCCAGAAGTACTCTGGAAGACTTCTATAATAAAACAATATGTACTATGTGAATACAATTTTAAGTATAATGTATATAGAACAAGAATACAATTTTTTAAGTATCATGTATAATGTACTTCTCTAGAAAGATAGAGGTGATTTTTTTTTTTTGCTTAACTATATTCCAAATTTCTGTAATACATATTTTGTGATAAAAAATAAACAAGCATTTTAAATGAAAATAAAAATTTAGTTATCTTAACTATGTTTATCCTAATCTGTTACAAGTTTTAAGAGGTATTTGTACCTTCAATTCACTACCTAGGGGGACAGAATGCTTCTGGCAAATCTGTAAAATGAATTTTTAATATAAACTTAAGTGTAGAAGGTGTGAATATGAAATGCTACAGCCAACGTGAGTTTGAATAGGCTCCAGGAGTTGGTGGTGGACAGGGAGGCCTGGCGTGCTGCAGGCCATGGGGTCGCAGAGTCGGACACAAATGAGCGACTGAACTAAACAGCCAACATGGAAAACATTATGGAAGTTTCTCAAAAAATCAAACACAGAATTACCATATGATTTAGCAACCCCACTTCTAGGGTATACCCCAAAGATTTGAAAGCAGGGTCGCAGGCAGCTGTACACTAATGTTCAAAGCAACATTATTCACAACAACCAAAAGATAGAAAATTCAAATGTCTATCAACAGATGAACGGACAGACAAAATATGTTCCCACTGGAATGAATAAACATGTATACAGTGGGATGTTATGCAGCCTCGGAATGAAATACTAACACACAATAAGGATGAACCCTTAAGACATTATGCTGAGTAAAATATGCTAGACACAAAAGGATAAATACTGTATGTGTCCACTTACATGAGATACCTAGAGTACTCAAATTGACAGAGACAGAAAGTAGAAAGAGGTTGCCAGGGCCTGGCGGAGGTGGGTATGGGGTGTTAGTAAATAGGATACAGAATTTCAGGAGAGATGACGAGAAACTTCTGGAGACTGAGAGTGGTGACACTGGCATGACCACGTGAATGGCCTTAATGTCATTCAACTGTATACTCAGAAATGGTTTTAAAATGCTAAATTTAATGTCATGCATATTTTAACCACAATTTTCAAAAATCAAAGAAAGGTCCCACGGGCTTCTACCAAGCCTGTATTAATAAACTCAAGCATGTTATTTTTAAAAGTTAAATGTAGAAGAGTTTCAGAACTAAAAAATAATTTAGGAAAAGTATAGTCATAATTCTGTCTCGGGAAAGCAAGCTCAGGTTAGGGAAATTGTGAATGGAACATTTCTACTCATAAAAGAAATATAACCTTAGAACTTTCCAGTACTTACAGCAATTCAAACTAGACCAAACTAAATGCTATGATGAACGGGTCCTTCCAGGACTTGACTGATAATCATAAAGAATGAGTTGTAATTAGCATGCCCTTTACGCTAAATAGTTACTCGTGAAGTTCAACAAGATAGTGATTTTTTTTTTGCAACATTATTTTTAGCCATTATTTTCTTTAGGAAATACTTTCTCATAAATAGCACTGATATGTTCAGCATGAATTATCATTCATTGTACATTAATAGGTGAATCAATGTTTTGTGTTTTTTTTTTGGCTATATGGATATAAAATAAACATGAAAGAACAAAAAAGACAAATGGAAACAGAGATTATTAAAGAGTTTAACCCTCTCAAGGGCTTCCTCTATGGTTCAGCTGGTAAAGAATCTGCCGGCAATGCGGAACACCTGGGTTTGATCCCTGGGTTGGGAAGATCCCCTGGAGAAGGGAAAGGCTGCCCACTCCAGTATTCTGGCCTGGAGAATTCCAAGGACTGTACAGTCCCTAGGGTCGCAAAGAATCGGACACGACTGAGCGACTTTCACACTCTCAAAGGATAAAATGCCAACCCACTCAGATCTCTGTATTATCTCTGCCACTAGAAAATACATCCTAAAAAAACACGAATATACATCCTGTGTTGCCACAGACTGACTCTGTATGCACTAGGACCACAGACCTGTATCACATTCCCTGGGCTGGCTTCTCCTAGCAACTGGCACTGTCCCTCAGAGTTGGTGGCATGGGGAAGAAAAGGTTGTTTCATTGCACTCTCTGAAAGCAAATTCAATCAAGAGGAGAGACACAGACCTTCCAATTATAGAAACCTGCATTAGACCTGGAGACTGAGGAGTATGCAGCAGCCAATCTTCTGATCCCCCTAAGAACCGAGTGTTAAGGGAAGGTACGGGGAAGGCACTGTTTTACTGATCTAGCAAAAATATATTTGAAAATGTTTAGAGTTTTTTTAAAAAACAGGAAATGGAGGAAAATAATACAGGAAAACTTTCATACTGAAAGTTGCTGATCAAATAATGGTCTCAATACTAAACGATACCAGAAATTTAGGGTCGCCTTGTAAGCCAGCCCTCGGCGTCCACAAAGACCTCACCCCCCGAACTCTACCCAGATGTATTTGGCACAAAAGAGACTGATGTCACAGATGGGACTTCACCCCCGCAACCTGTCTTCTGCTCACCCGAAAGCTTGCTAAGGAAAAGAGATTATAACAGAGTGAGACACCCAGCAGAACTGGTTAGCTCCCAGACTCTGACTCCTCTGGCTGGTGTCATCCTCGGGGCATGAAGTGAGACTGTATCACTCTTTATCACGGAAGCTGATATCCTCACAGGAAACAGGAAGGACTCTGAGTGTTGGAACAATCCATCTAAAATGCCCTATGTGTTCCTCAGCATACCAGCCATAGCCAGGTTTAGACGACATCCAGAAACAGTCATGGCAAATATGAAAAATGATTTTTTAATTGAAAAAACTTTAGAGCACTTATAATACAAACTGAAGATCCCAAGTAAAGGTTTCTCTATTTTCATAAACTGGATGGGTAATGATTTTAATTATCAGTTTAGCTGCTGCTGCTGCTAAGTCACTTCAGTCGTGTCCAACTCTGTGTGACCCTAGAGATGGCAGCCCACTAGGCTCCACCATCCCTGGGATTTTCCAGGCAAGAACACTGGAGTGGGTTGCCATTTCCTTCTCCAAGTTTAGCTGTTAGGCCATCTTAAAATAGGGTTTTATTTATAGTTAATGAGATATTGATAAAGTCCACGATGTCTTACAAAAAAGCACTACCATTTGATAATGTCAACAAAATGATAATATATATTCATTCTTCTGACCCCACATACCAATAATTCTGGGGAAAATCATAAAGCAATACAATTATGACCCCTGCCTCTGAGAAACTCTAGGACTAACGGAAAGTCAATCCTAGTAAGTGGAAAACTAAAATGCAAATATAAGTGGAAGAAGTAAGTAAGCAATGAGACAAACATGCCAACACACAGGCCAGGTGATACCTGTAAATGGAAAAAAATTATGCGCACAACAGTTACAACTATATAAAAATTACATCTCCGAGAAACCAGTTATATGAAGTTCCAAAAGTCAAATTCTCTCCAGCATATGACAACATGAAAGCATTTCCTCAGTGAAGCTCATCCAGGTTTCCTGCAGGAACAAGTGTTTTTTTATAGCCTCCTTTTGTCATCGGTGTAAGTTCCCATTTGAACACAGAAGATTTAGGGCGTGGCCATCTTTCCCCATTTTGGAGTACATTGTATTTCAACTCTAGGAAGACTTTCCAACAGAGGAATTCTAGGGCTTGGGGTAAAGTTTTCTGAAGCACAATTTTATTGTAACTTGTTGTGTCTTGTAGCTATGCTACAACACAAGCAATTCAAAAAACCTCTGAAGTTACAGAAGAGCCACATGATACTCTTACTGTTCTCTTCTGCACTTATTCTGATGAGCTTTTTGAGACCCAGCAGATGCTACAACACTGATCTCGACACCAAACGTATTTCCCAGGTCCAGACAAGCCTCCAGAGAATGAGCTCAAAAATCTTTTAAATAAAAAAACACTTTTGTTATGTAATTATTTTATACTGTTAGGTTAATCATGTTTCCATCATGGCTTGCAATTGTAATTACCTTTTATTTTTTTGTCTGGCTATTAATTGATGAAAACTGGTAAGTATCTTTTACTTCTGTGAAAAAAAAGTTACTTAAAATCATTTAACCCACACTTTCACAAATTTATTTGCACACAAAACTCTTATACAACAAAATAATACACATAAGAAACACTAATAATTACCTTTCCCAGGTGCCTTGATCCTGGGAAAGAAAGGGCACTGGCTAAAAAATTCAAGTCAAATTAATAAGAAATTAAAAACAATTATAGAATGATAAATTGGTATTCTTTTCACTACTTCACCCTTTAAAAAATACACTTTAAAACTATTTCGTCTATTCTCTGACATAAGTCTTGCAAAACAGCAAAGTTTCAGAGACTGGCTGAGACACTGATACTGAAACAGCTGGAACAACTGTCGTTCCTTCTCTTCTCTGCAGTATTGCTGTGTGGCAAGAATGAAAATTGGAGACAGAAATGGCAACCTACTCCAGTATCCTTGGCTGGGAAAGCCCATGGACAGAGGAGCCTGGTGGGTTACAGTCCATGGCGTCTGAAAGAGTCGGACACAACTGAATGACTCTCACTCACTCAAGACTGAGAGTAAGAAAGAATGCCCCAAATACTTGACAAATTCCACAAAGACTATGGGACCCTAAGAATGCAGTGTTCTCCAAAGGGGTTTCTGCCAGCCCTCATCAAGACGCCTCTGTGCAGGTGACACGGTAACCCTCCTACCTTCACTGAAAGGCCGCATGACTGCTCTCTTATAATTTCCTAACACTTACTGCGATTCCTTTTGGCCTCATCAGCTTCATTCAAGTCCATTACTCATTGAAGAAGACAACTGTTACTTCTCACCCACCAACAGGTTACCTGATTTGAAGTTCAATGTGCAATAATGGCCTCAGGAAGCGATTCTTAAGCTTCATCCTCCAAGAGGCTGCAATCATGTTATTGCACAGAAGCTTGAGGCATTTCTAGGACACCTGGCAATCTGACAGCCCCTTCATTGTAAGTGAAGAAATCATTTTACAGAAGCCACATACTCAGGTTAGCAAAGCAAACCACCCAAGTGGACACAGCACTAGCAACAAAAGAGGATAACTTTAGGGTTCTGAAGTTATGCTGCTTTTATGACATACTTTTATTTTCAAAAGGAAACCAGAAATCTCCATGACTACAAATAATTTTTTTCTATGCTTCTATTCTTTGTTGCACCAAGCATGCAGACTTAGCAAAATAGGCTGCATAAAAATAGACAAGTGAATAGTTAAAAAAAATGGATGGGCCCAAGTTCAAATCTATTTCTGGTGTCATGAACCCCTCCTCCGGGGACATCTCTAAAATGATTTCACCTACTACTCTCCACTGCGTGAAGAGTATCCCTGTGCCCTGTGATGGCCTAAAGCCAAACTACAATCCCAGCAATGGATGGGCAGAAGCACACTATATTCACTCTGTAAGTGTTTACTGGATGTCCTCTAGGTAAACAAGACACAGAGCCAATCTCGCCCCCAGCAGAACTTCATGGAATCAGGGCGGCGGGGGGTGGTTTCAAGGCACAGAAATAGATGCTAACCACAGCGTGGCCATGCTTGCTGCAAAAAGCTTGTTGCTACTGAGTCACTCAGTCGTGTCCAACTCTTTGCGACCCCATGGACTGCAGCAGGCCAGGCTTCCCTGTCCTTCACCATCTCCCAGAGCTTGCTTGAACTCATATCCATCAAGTTGGTGATGCCATCCAACCATCTCATCCTCTGTCATCCCTTTCTCCTCCTGCCCTCAATCTTTCCAGGCATCAGTGTCTTTTCCAATGAGTCGGCTCTTCGTATAGTGTGTCCAAAAAGCTTAGTCCATCCAAAGAGCAACAAGTAACCACCAAAGGAACTTAAGCATGGAAGTGGCATGATTAGATGTGTGTCTGTGAAGGAAATTTCGACAGAATGCAGAGACTAGATGGGGATGACGGAGGAGACACACCCAGGGCCTAAGGTGGCTGCGGTAACCAGGGAAGAAAGAATGGAAGTCTATGCCAGGTAAACAGAAGTGGAGAAAACAACCCAGAGACAGATTCAAAAGCATTCTGCAACTGACTGAATGGGAGGAGGAAGCTACATCAGGGAAAGGTGGAGCCAAGGCTCACACTCTGGCACTCGGCTCAGGCAGTGAGGGATCCTTAACAACCACTCACGATGGGAGAGAACACAGCAAGTTTCAGGGGGAGATGAGGAATTCTACTCTGGGCATTTAAGCTACCTGTGGGATATCAAAGTGGGTATGTAGAATAGACAGATTCATAAATCTAAAGATCAAGAAAGAGAGCTGTATAGACAGGTACACAAATGTATAACCACATCACTTTGCTGTACACCTGAAACTAACACTGCAGATCAACTCTACTTCAAAAAATAACAATAATAATTTTAAAAAGCAAGAGATCTGGATTGGAGACTTGGAAATCTGGCACGAGATCACTCAGGAAAAAGCGTGTGGAGTGAGAAGAGAAGAGCGTCTTGGACAGAACTCAAAGGAACTCCAAAAGCAAAGGGAGAAGCAGGGTTTCGTGACAGAGGCGGGAGGAAGAGGCAGAGCAGGAGGAAAACCACAGGAAGAGGCACAGGAGCCTAGGAACACAACGGAGGCAGTGTCTGGGTCAAATGCTGCTGCGAGGCCAAACAAGGTGAGGACTGAGAAACGTCTGTTCCATTTACCAAAAATTAGTGGCAACTCTAAGAAGAAGAAGCCTCAGGGAGGCCGTGAGTGAATAAGGCCAGGCTGCAACGGTTTGAGAGCATGTGAAAAGTGAAGGACAGATCTGATGAAAAGGAATTTAAAAAGTTGGAGGTAATTTCCTTCTTTACTGTTCTCTCTTGGCTACTGAGAGTCTACATTTTCCAGTTCCACCAGCAATGTAGGGGGTTCCAGTTTCTCCATCTTATTGTCTGTCTTTGTCATCATAATCACCCTAGTGGGTGTGAGGTGGTATCTCATTGTGGGTTTGATATTTATCTAAGCGCATTCTCTTTCATAAATTCTCCCTGTGAACGAAGAGGGAAGGCTTTCTGTTGAAAGTAAGAGGGGAGGTAGCAACAGAAGATGGAGCAAACCTATAAAAAATAAGGGTAGGACCTCCCTGGAGGTCCAGTGCTTAAGACCCCACCTTCCAATGCAGGGAGTGCAGATTTGATCCTTGGCCAGGGACCCACATGCCTCATCGCCAAAAAACCAAAACATAAAACAGAATCAATATTGTAACAAATTCAATAAAGACTTAAGGGGAAAAAAAAGGTCTACTGCTAAGTTGCTTCAGATGTGTCCAACTCTGTGCAACCCCAGAGACGGCAGCCCACCAGGCTCCCCCGTCCCTGGGATTCTCCAGGCAAGAACACTGGAGTGGGTTGCCATTTCCTTCTCCAATGCATGAAAGTGAAAAGTGAAAGTGAAGTCACTCAGTTGTATCCAACTCTTAGCAATCCCATGGACTGCAGCCCACCAGGCTCCTCCATTCATAGGATTTTCCATGCAAGAGTACTGGAGTGGGGTGCCACTGCCTTCTCTGAAAAAAGGTCTACATCAAAAAAATTAAAAAAATGTTTTAAAAAGGGGCAGGGGAGGGGGGGAGGATGGAAAAGAACACTGCCCAGGGAAACCTAAAAAGATGCTATACAGAGTCCAGTGGAGGTGGAGGCTATAAGTCTATAAAAGCACTCATCTGATCTCCAATGAGATTTTCTTCTCCAGCAAAGAGGGTTTTTCGGATTTTTTTTGTTTTTAACTGAATCAGAATTGGAATGAAAAGCTGCTCAGATGATTTTTTTTTAAGACAATAATGGGATTTCCCTGGTGGTCCAGTGGCTAAGACTTCCCAATCCCAGTGCAGAGGGCTGGGGTTCCATCCTTGGTCAGGGGACTATTAACAGATTCCATGTGCCACAGCTAAGACCCTGTATGCCAAGACTACGAACTTGCATAGCCAAATAAATAAATAATTTTTTTAAAAGGCAGTAAGAACTGCCCCTGTAAAATCCATCAGTGCTTTTTTGAAGTCCTATATCATATTCATTAGAAATGACAGCTTGCATACAATTCACTCTCCTTGACCCTTGAAAGCAAAACACTTTCCAGATTTGTGTTCACTGCGGCAGATCTTACATCTGCACTTAGGACTACAATCATGATGATGATGCTACATTCATCAAGTGGCAAACTTCAAGGAACACCACACATCCGACATCTCAGCAATGGGCAGTTCCTCTGAAACATGTCAGACACTGCTATCACCAAGTGTTAAGACTGATAATAACAATCATATATACAAATAACAACCAATTACACAAAAGAAACTGTCTTTTGACTTAACCATCATCTAGGAGAGTACAAGACATAGCCAGCCAGGTGCCGTGCTGTGCTTTGTGGCTCAGTCGTGTCCGACTCTTTTCGACCCCATGGACTGTGGCCCACCAGGCTCCTCTGTCTGTGGAATTCTCCAGGCAAGAATACTGGAGTGGGTAGCCTATCCCTTCTCCAGGGGATCTTCCCAACCAAGGAATTGAACCAGGTCTCCTGTACTGCAGGCAGATTCTTTACCAGCTGAGCAACCAGACATAGCCACAGTCTTCATTAAACTGTACTTAATTCAACTAGTGCATCCCTATGTAATATGAAATAAAGATGTAATTAACTGAGAGACTTATCTTTAAAGCATGCCACTGCGTATGTTGACCACAATAGTGTGCTCGTGGATCCCATCTTGGGACGGCCTTACACGTGAACCGGATCCATACCCAGGGTTTCACTGCACGAGGTGCTACGCTGTTTCAGTTATCTGTTGCTGAGTAACGTGCCATCCCAAAACTCGGTGACTTAAAACAACAGCCATTTGTTATTTCACTCAATTCTGTGTTTTAAGTGGGCTGAGCTGGGATTGCAGGCACTGGGCACTTAACCAGGGTTGAAACAGGCCAGGCCTCGTTCACATAAACCTCCTCAGGTGGTCTTTCTCCACCCAGTCTAGTTCAAGCCTCTATACCAGCTGTTGGCCCCCAAGAGAATGCTCAAGCTGCCAGGCTCTTAAGGACTAGGTCCAGAACTGACTCACAGCACTTCTACCACATTTACTGGTCAAAGCAAGTGACATGGAAAGCCTAGGTTCAGAGGGAGCAGAAACAGACTCCATCTCTTGAGGGGAGGAGGGACAGTAGTGGAGGGATGGGAGAAATTGCTGGCAGTCACCTCTGCAACACTCTTCCACAGCTGTAGACAGTATTTCTGAATGTTTTCAAGATACCACTTGAATTCAGGATTGAAGCACCAGACAGGGTACAGACTTTATTTATTTCCAAAACTCAAACTTTGTCTTAAGCATCAAAAAGAATATTGGGGCAAAAATATTCTTTTCTCCCCGTTGGGATGCTAAGCTCACAAAAGCCATGGAATCTTCTCTTCTGGGACTGTGGGATGGAGACAGACCATCAGACTTCAGGAATGGTCTGAGTATAACCTTCCCTGGATGGGATTCATCATTTTCTGAAGTCATTTCACAACTTACAATATATTACGTATGCATGGGTACAATCTCATTTTTTAAAAACATATCTATACTAAATATATATATATATATGAAGAGAGATCACCTCAGCTATTTTAACTCTTTCTATCCAAACTTAAGAATCAAATAGATTTGGCTACTCAACTTTGCTACTGGCTCTTCTAGGCTCAGGAATGGACTCAATTTGAGTATCACAGTACCTTTTACAATATGAAATCTCACTATCTGAACAGAGCAATCCAGTATACCTCTTTTGTAAGAAGAACTTACAAGGGTATATATGTACACATATAGCTGATTCACTTTGCTGTATGGTAGAAACTAACACCACATTATAAAGCAACTAGACTTCAAAAAAAGTTTTTTTTTTAAAAGGACTTACACCCCAAATATTAACTTGTTCTCTTTAGATGATATGAATTACAGGTGATGTACATTCTTCTTCAATGTCTGTCTGCACTCGACATTCCTTGAGGGTCCAAACCCTGTTTTCCCTGCCTGTCTTACTGTTTAATGCAGTACACACAGAACGAGCAGCGTAATCATGATAATGAAGGTCTTTCACTTCCCTTGTTTCATTTTCCCCACTCTGACTTTCAGATAAAAGAGGACACTGTCTTGGACTTCCCAGCTTGAACTGCTGATTATTAAAATGAAGCCAAGCTTTTGTTGGACATAGAACACAGAGGCAACTCTTTAAACAATTTTAAAGAATTTTTTTTTAAGCCGCAAACTTGATAGCACTGATTTTTATAGCTACCTGCTTTCTGAAGTTCTCAGAACTTGATGGTTTGGATCACATAAAAATCACTGCAGAAGAAATCTCTTTAAAGATGAATACCCTTCCTCTTCAACAGAAAGGAGGGAGGGTAGGAAAAAAGGACTAGTCTAGAAGTATTAATAAATGGACTGGTATTTGCACAATGGATTAAAAGATATCCATTCCACAGATTAACTGCCATATTAACAGACTCTAAATATACCTATTCAACCCTGAAGGCAGTCCAAAGAGATGAAATTCACCTGTGCTCACTACAAATAGATACTTGCTAAAATTTAAAGCACATCACACACTGTTGTCAGGTTCAAATCATTTTCCCCATTCCTTTCAGCATTATACACCTCGATACCTTCATGTTCTAGTCTACAACACACACCAGCTTCAGAAACTCAGTTTTTGCCTCCGAGAGCTATAATCCTCCCTCCAAAAAGAATAAGCCCAAACCAAATAAGACTATGAATCTGGGTTTTCTTAAGTGTTATGAAACTGCTTTATAAAACTGTAATCCTCAGATGCAGAGTTCTGCAGCAGATGATTTCGGAGTGTCTCACGTGCAAATAAACATAAAAAGTCACTTACAAGAGCAGAATAGAGAGTGCCTAGACGGTCATCTTAAATAAAGCAGGCAGCTTAACCGAGGCAGGACTAGAGAAATGTCTTTTCACTCAGTTCATCGCACTGCTGGACCAAAGTCCCTATTAAATAAAACCCCTTTGGTGGACTCCGTGTTGCGGAGGAAAGGGAGACGGTGCAGAGTATGGCGACCTACTGAGGCTTAGAAGCAGATGCGAAGATCTTGGCAAGGGCCGAGGGAGGACCGGGAGAGTCAGAGGGGAGGTCTCCTGCGCGCAGACCAGCGCCCAGAGCAGTGCCAGACTTCAGCTCCGAGCAAAACGTCGTCTCCGCAGCTCCCGAAAGAGAGGGACCCGGGAAAACTTTCCAGAGCTTCTCCCCCACCCCGTCCCTCCTCCTCCTCGGATGAAACGCTAGCAGAGGCGCTAACGGCGCGGAGCCGGCCGCCCCATCACCCGCCTGGCCGCAGCGCCGGATGGACCGGGGGCCTGGGGACCCGGGCCGGGGGGAGCGCGCAGGAGGAACGGGGCGCGCCGGCCGGGCCCTCGGGGAAGGCGAAGCGAGGAGAAGGGGCCTCCGTGCGCTCGGGCCCGCGCCCAGCCTCCCCGCCACGCCGGGGTACCTGGGAAGCCAGCCGCGGCCGCGCGCCGTCCCACCAGGCCCAGCCGCCAGGACCTCGGAGACGTCGGGGCCCGAGAACCTCTACCGAGTGGCGGGCGAAGGGGCGGAGCTGGAGGGGGCGCCGGGGGCCGGGCCGCCGGGTCACGCGGCCCGGGCCGCCTCACGTGACGTCGCCGCCCGCCGGCCTCGGGCAAATCCGCGATCCGGGCGGGCCGGGAGCCCCGAGGCTCTCGGCCCGGGCCAGCGGGCAGGGGGCTCCCCGAGAAGCCGAGTGGGGCCCCCAGGCTCTGCGGAGAGTCCCTGTCGCGCTCGGGGACTGCCGGCACTGTCAGCGGCTTTGTCCTGCCTTTCTGCTCCCGCCGCCCTCGCTCTGGATATTGGCCGTGGGGAGGGGGCCGTCCAGCCACCCGAAAGGGACCTAGGAAGGGCATATTCGGCTGGAAACCCTTCTCCCGGCCCCAAAGCGCGTCTGCCCACGGGGGCATTACTTAGGGGTGCTGCCAGGGGCAAAAGGCCAGAGAAGTCTATCCCCCGCCCCCCCCAAACCCGAACATCCGTCTCTCATTTAATCTACCGGTGGACAAGCACCTAAGGCCCAGGAATAGAGAAAGTAGCCCCTGCACCAAGATCAGAAGGAAGCAGGGAGGGAGGAGGTACAGGGCCCGGGTAATGGAAGGAAGGCAGAGGTACCTCGGATGCAGGCTGTCAGGATGGGAAGGGACCTAAGATGGCAAAAGTCTCTTTGTTTATTTTTGTTATAAATGAAAAAAAAAAAACTGAGGCCGAAAGTGAGTATGCGATCTGCTGCTCCATCCAGTCTGTCATCCGTTGTGACCAGGTCTGTGGTTTGTGTGCGCGCGTGCATGCTCAGTAGTCCAGACTGTCCAACTCTTTGTGACCCCCTGGACTGTAGCCCCCACCCCACCCCTGCCACGTCCATGGAATTTTCCAGGCAAGAATACTGGAGTGGGTTGCCATTTCCTTCTCCAGGGAATCTTCCCCACCCAGGTATCCGAAACTCGTATCTCCTACATTGGCAGGCGGATTCTTTACCACCGAGCCACCTGGAAAGGCATGGAGACTGCAGTCACCTTTATAAAGTACTGCGCAGCTCTGGGGAAACTCTCTGGCTCCACAATATAAAGTCCCAACTTCTTGGCACAACATAACTTTCCAAGCAATTTTGTTCAAACTTACTTTTCCCGTTTAAATAGGAAAACATACCATTTTTTAAGCATCACCAAACAGCTCAGCTAATCTACTAAAAGATGCCTACTTTTCCTCATCTTCCAGAGCTAACTCAACACGACTCGATGCTCTGGCTGCAGAGAATTCCTGCTTCCCTTGACTGCTCAATTTTCTTTGGATTACTTACTGTTTTCCCCAAGTTGCTTTACTCCTCTTTGTTCATTCTTTGGCCTCAGTCTGAGATTCCCTGAATGCCCTCTTCTCCCATAAAGAAAACCAGAGCCCAGCAGTAGTTAAAGAAGTAAAAACAGATTTTGATCACAAGCTATTGCCACAAGGGAATTGAGTCCAGTTCTATAGTGAGGTTTGTTTTCCGCTTTGCAGTAGTTGCTGAATAAACTATTGTTCTTACTTCCTTAACCACCGTCCAGTTCTTGTTATCTTTAACAACCCGTATCAGTATGTATCAGTCTCCTACTCATCTTTCAAAATCCAGGTCAAAACCCACTCTTGTCTTCCTACCCTGCATCCTCCCCCTGATGAAGCAGCAACTGAAGTTCACGCAGAGGTGTCAGCTGTAGTTTCTAGGACAGTGTACCTATTCTGATACGTAAATCTCACATTGCTCAGGAAGGTTCCATTCAATTCTGGTAAGAAGTAAATTATCCCTGTCTTCTTTCCTAGATTATAAACTCTTTTAAAACAAGACTTCTGGGCTTACTTTGATGCCCTCAGTATCCCCTGAGTGATGATCAGTGTGGTAGCTCCTCAATACCACGGAGTGAAGGTTTATATAAAGACCCTCAATCTGCACTGAATGAAGTGGCTTGACCCCAAGGTAGCAGCCACTCATTGAGTATTCTAAAAGAGGTCTACTTTCCTCAAAGACCCTGAAGTCAGTTTCTCTGTAAAACGTGTTTGAGAAAAAAATGGGAGTTTGGGGTTTGGGTTATCAATATTTCCTGAGCACTCACTGCTTATCATGGGCCAGATGCTGTGTTTGCAGAATCTTGGAGAATGAAAAGTTTAGTAAGACCGCTTGTGGAGAGAATGAAAAGTTTAGTAAGACCGC
Organism: Bos taurus; assembly: GCF_002263795.3. Classification (NCBI taxonomy): domain Eukaryota; kingdom Metazoa; phylum Chordata; class Mammalia; order Artiodactyla; family Bovidae; genus Bos; species Bos taurus. The sequence goes on from NC_037339.1 coordinate 19,157,838, forward strand.
TTGTGGATCTCAAAGAAGGTGTAGTTTGGTTATTCCAGTCCAAGATGAAAGTGTGATACGGAATGCTAAATGAACACAAATGAGGCACCAAGAATTAGACAGGGGGTTAAGAAAAAAGTTTGACCAAATTCAGGTGGACAGGAAGTAGTTAGATGAAGAAGGGAAGGAAAGCCCTTCCAGAAGAGAGAGCAATGTGTTCAAAGATAGGGAGGCCTGAAACTGTGTTATTTATTTAAGAAAAGGGAGTCACCCTGCATAGCTGGACTCGATGACCTTGTTTACACCCGGAACAAAGGACACCTAATTAAGTTAACGTTAAGGTACTTGAAAGAATCAGATATTTATTAGGACTATTTATTGGATTGAGTAAGTTACCATCAGACAAATTATAGTCTTTTCACCTAAAATTAGCCTGTGCCCTGTTGCTGGGTGATTTCTTTTTTTCCAGCTCCAAAAGCTCTCTGTAACTGTTACCTAAAAACAGCAAAATTACTTGTTCCAAAAGAAATTATCTTAGGGCCCTCTAAATTTGCCTGCAGGGCAAAAGAACTCCATTTACCAGTAGTTCTTTAAGGAAGAAACTGGGCACTTATCTCCAGAGGTGGGGGCAGCGGGGAATACCCCATCCCGGTGTTTGTGCTAATATAGGACTATGCTGATAAGAAGTGTCTGTCAGTAAACTAATGAAATATAGTTAATGTAAGGTTAAGGTGGGATGGGACGTAGGAGAGCCATTCTAAGCACTCTCGGAGGCTGCAGAATTTCGTTTCAAAAGTTAATCTCTCGGTAAATGCAAACTCCGAACACCATCTTTTGTTTACCCCCTCCCCCTCCACTGTGCTCCTCTACTCCAAGTGTCATTTGGGTCAGGCGTGGGTCAGCCAAACCAGCCCCACTTCCTTCAGCTGGGCTATCTAATGCATGACTAAATGCACCTCTTACACAATTTTCTTGGCCAAGGAAGTCTTCTAAAGGTTCCCTAGGTGGACGCGTGTCTTTCACAGGTCACTGGGAAGTTCTTGATATTCAGCAAGCAAAATTAAAAGGGATTTCACTTACTTCCTTAAATACTTGAATATTATTTCTCCTGAGAGAATGAAAACAGCTGGGAGCACTCAGATAGTCTCCACCTTTTCTTCTCTGCCTCTCTCTTCTCATGGTTAGTCAAGATTCAGAGAAATAAACCAGAGAACCACCAACTCTTATAAAGGTTAACTAGGGAACATTTAGATCACTATATAAGATTGCTTACCTGTTTATATAATACACAGTCAGAAAATCTGTCTGGCATTCTCAAAACAACATCATTGTTTTTGAGACTTGAGATGACATAATTTCTAGGATTGTGCAAATGTAATAAAAGGTAGAATTTATCTAGAGGGAGATTCTTCAATGAGCTTAACCAAGCAGGTGAATGTGATCAGTGACAACAAGCTCTACAACCTTAGTCCTTATTATCAAACTACCTTGGGGATAATTTCTGCTCTTACAGTTGGGATGAAAAAACATGGCAAACAATGGGGAGAAAAGCTTGAAAGAAGTGGTAATGGAGACCTGGAAAAGAATTTTAATTCTAATTCCCTTTCACCCTCACCCCAGGAACCAGACGAATTCCCTGTGACCCTCACGCAAACACGTTAAATAAACAAGCACCTTAGCCCTGGCTGAAGGAGATGGCTCCCCTGATTCATATCTTCCCCTGCGCTGAAGCAGATGCTTTGCTGAACAGGTGGCATAAAAAGATAAAACCTGCTTCGCTCCCTGGACCAGCCATGAGACCAGGCGTGAGACTGCTGCTCTCGTGGTGTCAACACCACTCCCACACAAGATCACCTTTGCGTATACAAGTGACCCAACACACTGTTTAGAATTGCTTCCTTGTCCCTAGTCAGATGAAAGAGCTTCTTAAATATGAAATCCAATCCAGGAACCACTTTATAGCCAAGGAGGCGGGCCAGTGGGCACAAGGGCATGGAATCCAGTGGACCTATCCCATGGTATAGCACCCTGAAGCGACTGGCCTGGTCAACAACAGAACAGCCGGCCAAAAGCTTGGCTGAATTGCCATCTTGGAGATGATACCCTATGAGGACAGGGTGCTACCCCCTCCAGGATGTAAAATGCTCTAAATCGATCACCATTATGTGGTGCTGTTATCCTCAATAGGAAACCTGGAAATGAGATCCAATGAGATCCAATAGGGAGTGGCCCTATTTACCATTGATTCTGGTGACCCATGTGGGGAATTTCTGCTTTCTCATCCTCACAACTGTAACTACAGGCTTGGTTCCCAGGTCTTGGTTCCCAGAGGGGGAACATTTCTACCAGGGAACACAGCAAGAGTCTTCATTGATCTTTAAGCTACACCACCGCTCAGGCACTTTGGGCCCCTGTGTCAGGGACCAGCAGGCAAGAGTAAGGTCCTGGTGAGGGTAACTAATCACCAAGAGGCAGTGCAGCTATGTTCTGCTGTTACACAATGTGCTGTGCTGTGCTTAGTTGCTCAGTCGCTCTTTACGACTCATGGTCTGTAGCCCGCCAGGCTTCTCTGTCCGTGGGTTTTCCCAGGCAAGAATACTGGAGTGGGTTGCCATTCCCTTCTCCAGGAGATCTTCCCAACCCAGAGATCGAACCCAGCTGTCTCACGTTGCAGGCGGATTCTTAACTGTCTGAGCCACCAGGGAAGCCTGTACTGGGGCACCCAGATAATCAACTTGAACCTCTCTTACTACTGTCCTGGGAAATTCTGACGACAAATGGACAAGAGCAGTGGGTACATTCTGAGAAGGGCGTGATAAACAGTAACGGGAACTCATGAGTTTTGAGAGTCTGAGTCCCTCCACTGGGTAAGTCACCTAAACCATCACAGGTGATAATTGACAGTGAGGAGGGAGATAATAAAGATAAAAAACTACAGACGCGTTCAAATTAAGACTAAGCAAATTTTCCACTCACAGACCCTTGCAAAAAGAAGAAAAATAAATCAAGGAGGAAGGATTCGAATACAAGAATCAATAATGAGTAAAGAAATTAGTAGATTACATTGGTAAATCTAAGTAAACAATACTTAAAGAAAATTACTAATTTTTAGAGGATAAAGCACAGGGTGAAACTAGAATATTACACAGCAATCAAATTGAAGATGAAAGGCGGATTCAGAATTAAATATTCTAAGTTCCTTATGATGCATATACAATGTTAATTTCACCTATAACTTAAAAAAATTTTAAGGAAAACATCTTAAGCGAATATGAAAAAAAGAAAAAATGACCAAAAAACCCCCACAAATAACCAAAATAAGTTTAACTAGTAGTATATATAAAATCATCCTTGTTTCAAAATGGAAAATCAGGTACTAATTTATTCTTTATAAATTTCCTCTAATCAAAACCACTGACCATAAAATACCCACATCTGCCACTCTTGTCCCTCAACAATGAATTAGTGCTCAGTTGTTGTTCTTCATTCTTATAAAACTCCATGAAAGATATATACCAACATGTTGGGGAGGGGTGCTTCCCTAGTGGTCCTGGTTAAGACTCCATGCTCCCAATGCAGGGGGCACAGGTTCCATCCCTGGTCCAGGAACTAAGATCCCACATGCTGCACAGTGGCCAAAAGAAAAAAAAATGCTAGAAGGAATCTCATTTACTACTTGGGGCTTTTTTTTTTCCACCAATGAGTCAAGTATCAATAATTATTTGCACAATACTCTACTCTTTCCTGGTGGAAATACAAAATAAAAAAAAAAGAAAAAAGAAAAACACAGTCTCTCTTACCAGGTAGTTTATAGTCTAATTAGGGAGAAGCAAGCAGTTAGAACTGGACATGGAACAACAGACTTGTTCCAAATAAGAAAAGGAGTGCGTCAAGGCTGTATATTGTCACCCTGCTTATTTAACTTCTATGCAGAGTACATCATGAGAAACACTGGGCTGGAAGAAGCACAAGCTGGAATCAAGATTGCCGGGAGAAATATCAGTAACCTCAGATATGCAGATGACACCACCCTTATGGCAGAAAGTGAAGAGGAACTAAAAAGCCTCTTAATGAAGGTGAAAGAGGAGAGTGAAAAAGTTGGCTTAAAGCTCAACATTCAGAAAACGAAGATCATGGCATCTGGTCCCATCACTTCATGGGAAATAGATGGGGAAACAGTGGAAACAGTGTCAGACTTTATTTTGGGGGGCTCCAAAATCACTGCAGATGGTGACTGCAGCCATGAAATTAAAAGACGCTTACTCCTTGGAAGAAAAGTTATGACCAACCTAGAAAGCATATTGAAGAGCAGAGACATTACTTTGCCAACAAAGGTCTGTCTAGTCAAGGCTATGGTTTTTCCAGGGGTCATGTATGTATGTGAGAGTTGGACTGTGAAGAAAGCTGAGTGCCGAAGAATTGATGCCTTTGAACTGTGGTGTTGGAGAAGACTCCTGAGAGTCCTTTGGACTCCAAGGAGATCTAACCAGTCCATTCTGAAGGAGATCAGCCCTGGGATTTCTTTGGAAGGAATGATGCTGAAGCTGAAACTCCAGTACTTTGGCCACCTCATGTGAAGAGTTGACTCATTGGAAAAGACTCTGATGCTGGGAGGGATTGGGGGCAGGAGGAGAAGAGGACGACAGAGGATGAGATGGCTGGATGGCATCACTGACTCGATGGATGTAAGTCTGAGTGAACTCCGGGAGTTGGTGTTGGACAGGGAGGCGTGGTGTGCTGCGATTCATCGGGTCGCAAAGAGTCAGACACGACTGAGCGACTGAACTGAACTGAACTGAAGCTATATAAATCCACCTGAAAATAAACTCTACTGTGGTGGTAGAGGTTCAGTGAGTACATCGTGTCTGACTTTGTACGACCCCATGGATTGTAGCCTGCCAGGATTCTCTGTCCATGGGATTTCCCAGGCAAGAATGCTGGAGTGGGTTGCCATTTCCTTCTCCAGGGCATCTCCTGACCCAGGGATGGAACCCATGTTTCCAGCATTGGCAGGTGGATTCTTTACTGACTGGGCCACCAGGGATGCCAAACCCTACTGTTCAGTTCAGTCGCTCAGTCGTGTCTGACTCTTTGCGACCCAATGAACTGCAGCATGCCAGGCCTCCCTGTCCATCACCAACTCCCAGGGTTTACTCAAACTCACGTCCATCAAGTCGGTGATGCCATCCTACTGTAGAAGACAGCAAAGGTGAAGAGGCTTGTATTGTATAAATGTTACAGTTCAGTGTAACTAGGATCATTTCCAACGAGTATGCCTTGGAAGTCTTTGACTGAATATGCAACATTTAATCTGGACTTTAAGATAGATAGCATTTCATTAGAGAAAACTGGGAATAGGCATGAGCAAAAGCATTAAAATATCACAAAGTGTTGGAGCCAAGAAAAGACATTTTCCCAGAAGAACCTTCCCCTTCCTCCCTTGAATCCACCTGGTCGATTATTAAGAGTCATGATATTAATAATATCTAATATTAATTAATAAAATAAATTAAAAATAATAAAATTAATTAATAAAAGTAGGAAGTCAAGAAACACCTGGAGTAACAGGCAGATTTGGCCTTGGAGTACAGAAGGAAGCAGGGCAAAGGCTAATAGAGTTCTGCCAAGAGAACGCACTGGTCATAGCAAACACCCTCTTCCAACAACACAAGAGAAGACTCTACACATGGACATCACCAGATGGTCGACACAGAAATCAGATTGATTATATTCTTTGCAGCCAAAGATGGAAAAGCTCTATACAGTCAGCGAAAACAAGACCGGGAGCTGACTGTGGCTCGGATCATGAACTCCTTATTGCCAAATTCAGACTTAAATTGAAGAAAGTAGGGAAAACCACTAGACCATTCAGGTATGACCTAAATCAAATCCCTTATGATTATACAGTGGAAGTGAGAAATAGATTTAAGGGACTAGATCTGATAGAGTGCCTGATGAACTATGGATGGAGGTAAGTGACATTGTACAGGAGACAGGGATCAAGACCATTCCCAAGAAAAAGAAATGCAAAAAAGCAAAATGGCTGTCTGAGGAGGCCTTACAAATAGCTGTGAAAAGCTACCCATTTGAATGCAGAGTTCCAAAGAATAGTAAGGAGAGATAAGAAAGCCTTCCTCAGAGATCAATGCAAAGACAAAGAGGAAAACAATAGAATGGGAAAGACTAGAGATCTATTCAAGAAAATGAGAGATACCAAGGGAACATTTCATGCAAAGATGGGCTCAATAAAGGACAGAAATGGTATGGACCTAACAGAAGCAGAAGATATTAAGAAGAGGTGGCAAGAATACACAGAAGAGCTCTACAAAAAAGATCTTCATGACCCAGATAATCACGATGGTGTGATCACTCACCTAGAGCAAGACATTCTGGAATGTGAAGTCAAGTGGCCTTAGGAACAAAGCTAGTGGACGTGATGGAATTCCAGTTGAGCTATTTCAAACCCTGAAAGATGATGCTGTGAAAGTGCTGCATTCAATATGCCAGCAAATTTAGAAAACTCAGCAGTGGCCACAGGACTGGAAAAAGATGAGTTTTTATTCCAATCCCAAAGAAAGGCAATGCCAAAGAATGCTCAAACTACTGCACAATTGCACTCATCTCACACGCTAATAAAGTAATGCTTAAAATTCTCCAAGCCAGGCTTCAGCAATACATGAACCGTGAACTTCCAGATGTTCAAGCTGGTTTTAGAAAAGGCAGAGGAACCAGAGATCAAATTGCTAACATCCACTGCATCATCGAAAGAGCAAGAGAGTTCCAGAAAAACATCTATTTCTGCTTTATTGACTATGCCAAAGACTTTGAATGTGTGAATCACAATAAACTGTGGAAAATTCTGAAAGAGATGGGAATACCAGACCACCTGACCTGCCTCTTGAGAAACCTATATGCAGGTCAGGAAGCAACAGTTAGAACTGGACATGGAACAACAGACTGGTTCCAAATAGGAAAAGGAGTATGTCAAGGCTGTATATTGTCACCCTGCTTAAGTTATATGCAGAGTACATCATGAGAAACGATGGGCTGGAAGAAGCACAAGCTGAAATCAGTATTGCCAGGAGAAATATCAATAACCTCAGATATGCAGATGACACCACCCTTATGGCAGAAAGAGAAGAACTAAAGAGCCTCTTGATGAAGGTGAAAAAGGAGAGTGAAAAAGTTGGCTTAAAGCTCAACATTCAGAAAACGAAGATCATTGCATCTGGTCCCATCACTTCATGGGAAATAGATGGGGAAACAGTGGAAACAGTGTGAGACTTTATTTTTTTGGGCTCCAAAATCACTGCAGATGGTGACTGCAGCCAGGAAATTAAATGACGCTTACTCCTTGGAAGGAAAGTTATAACCAACCTAGACAGCATATTAAAAAGCAGAGGCATTACTTTGCCAACAAAGGTCTGTCTAGTCAAGGCTATGGTTTTTCCAGTGGTCATGTATGGATGTGAGAGTTGGACCATAAAGAAAGCTGACTGCCGAAGAATTGATGCTTTTGAACTGTGGTGTTGGAGAAGAGTCTTGAGAGTCCCTTAGAGTGCAAGGAGATCCAACCAGTCCATCCTAAAGGAGATCAGTCCTAGGTGTTCACTGGAAGGACTGATGTTGAAGCTGAAACTCCAATACTTTGGCCACCTGATGCAAAGAGCTGACTCATTGGAAAAGACCCTGATGCTGGGAAAGATTGAGGGCAGGAGGAGAAGGGGACAACAGAGGATGAGATGGTTGGATGGCATCACCGACTCGATGGACATGGGTTTGGGTGGACTCTGGGAGTTGGTGATGGACAGGAGGCCTGGCATGCTGTGGTTCATGGGGTTGCAAAGAGTCGGACACGACTGAGTGACTGAACTGAACTGAATATTAATTAAGCAGGTGTATTGTGATAAGTGCTTTAAGTGCTATTTTAGTTAATGACAGCTGCCAGATTAGAGAAATATCAGTGGCTGAGCAAAATCGAGGTTTATTTCTCAGTCACGTAAAGTCCTTAATGAGTGTTGGTAATAGGCATGAAGCGCTCCTCCACGCCATTTCAGGACCAAGTTCCCTTCCGTTTCCTAAAGGTGATGGCTCTGCCATCTAAGAAGTAGCTTCCTGGAAACTGCAGAAGTTGAAAGAACAGTGAAGATCACAATGGGAGGTTTTGTGAGCTGAGCCTAGAAGTAGCAGGAACCTCTTCCTCTTACATTCCATTAGCCAGAATGTGGTCATACAACCACAATTAACTGCAGGTGATGATGTGAAATGTGGTTTAGCTGGTTGCCCAGGAACAAAAAGAATGATTTAATGAATAGTTTGCCCAGTCTCTGCCATACATACATTTCCCCCCATATAATCCTAACAAATCCACCCGAAAGGAGTATAATTTATAGTCCTTTAAAGATGAGGAAGCTGGAATTTGATAGGCCAGGTCCCTTATCTCACAGTTAATAAATGACATAGTTCAGTCAGTTCAGTCACTCAGTCGTGTCCGACTCTTTGCGACCCCATGGACTGCAGCACCCCAGGCCTCCCTGTCCATAACCAACTCCGGAGTTTGCTCAAACTCATGTCCATCAAGTCGGTGATACCATCCAACCATCTGTCGTCCCCTTCTGCTCTCACCTTAGTCTTTCCCAGATCAGGGTCTTTTCCAATGAGTCAGTTCTCTGTGTCAGGTGGTGAAAGTTTGGAGCTTCAGCTTCAGCATCAGTCCTTCCAATGAATATTCAGGACTGATTTCCTTTAGCAGTGACAGGTTTGATCTCCTTGTAGTTCAAGGGACTCTCAAGAGTTTTCTCCAACACCACAGTTGAAAAGCATCAATTCTTCAGTGCTCAGCTTTCTTTATAGTCCAACTCTCACATCCATACATGACTACTGGAAAAACCATAGCTTTGACTAGATGGACCTTTGTTGGCAAAGTAATGTCTCTGCTTTTTAATATGCTGTCTAAAATGGTCACAGCTTTTCTTCCAAGGAGCAAGCATCTTTTAACTTCATGGCTACAGTCACCATCTGCAGTGATTTGGAGCCGAAGAAAAGAAAGTCTGTCACTGTTTCCAGAATGGCAAACTACTTCAGTATTCTTGCCTTGAGAACCCCATGAACAGTATAAATGACAAACTCAAATCCAAATCTAGGCAATCTAACTGAAAAGCTATATTCCTTATCAAGTTAACTGCAGTATGGATGAAATTAAGAATGTTTAGGCTATTTTTAGTTTTAAGAGAGGTTATAAAAGGGCAGACATTTCCCTGCCCTCTCCCTGCATTTATCAAAATAAAAAAGGTATCTAAATTTGTTTAAAAGGCAATTGATTAGAACCTCCCTAGTGGTCCTGCAGTTAAGACTTTGCCTTCCAAGGGTGTGCAGGTTGGATCCCTGGTCAGGGAGCTAAGATTCTACATGCCTAGTGGCCAAAAAAGCCCCGAAAACATTAAACAGAAGCCATATTGAATAAATCCAACGAAGACTTAAAAAGAAAAGAAAAGGATGATTTTAGAACTGTAAGTAATCCAAACCCATACTTTTAGTGATGAAGAAACTGAGGTCTAGAGGCGGAATGTCCTCTAGAGGTGGAAGGTGTAAAGAACATTTTATAAGAAAACATAGTCTTGACAAATCAATAACTTATGCCATTCTTTCTAAAAGTTAACTTTCTAGAAGATGTGGTTGCTACGCTGCTGCGTCGCTTCAGTCGTGTCTGACTCTGTGTGACCCCATAGACAGCAGCCCACCAGGCTCCCCCTTCCCTGGGATTCTCCAGGCAAGAACGCTGGAGTGAGTTGCCATTTCCTTCTTCAATGCATGAAAGTGAAAAGTGAAAGTGAAGTCGCTCAGTCGTGTCCGACTCTAGCGACCCCATGGACTGCAGCCTACCAGGCTCCTCCGTCCATGGGATTTTCTAGGCAAAAGTACTGGAGTAGGGTGCCATTGCCTTCTCCGGAAGATGTGGTTTCCTGGACTTAAATCCAAACACTGAGATTTGCTTCATGAACAGGAAGCATAACACAGAGTAAGCCTGCCACCGTGTGGCATGGGCCAAAACTCAACGTTTGTTAAATGCTTTATTCCCATTTACTGTGTTTGCTTCTAGTTTATTTAACCAACCTAGATTTGATGATGCTTTTGATAAGAAATTCACACTCAGCTCTGTCAATGCTATAGGTTTAAGTACTTTTTAATTTCAGGATACATTTCTTCACCCAATTCTAAAAACCACTGCAATATTTCTGATCCTACTACAGGGGTGACCAACTTTTAAAACGTGGCCTAGGCATTCTCACAAGAGGATTACTTACTTTGGTGTTCACAAACAAAGAAACAAATTTAACAACTAGGAAGATTAATCTCAGTCTACTCCATCTGAGGCAAAGAGCCAGCTCATTGGAAAAGACACTGATGCTGGGAAACAGTGAAGGCAGGAGGAGAAGGGGATGGATGACAAGAGGATGAGATGGTTGGATGGCATCACCAACTCTATGGACTTGGGTTTGAGCAAACTCTGGGAGATGGTGAAGGACAGGGAAGCCAGGTGTGCTACAGTCCATGGGGTCGCAAAGAGTCAGACACGATTTAGCAAGGGAACAACAACAACTCAGAAGTGAATCGATGAGCCAGATTAGAAGACAGAATTCCCGATCATGCAATGGGGATTTCTAAAGACTCTTTGAATATGGATAACACATCCCTAGGAAGAAGGAATGCCAGAATTTAGACAGAGTTCACCATTTCCTAGAGTTTTAGCAATATACAAGCTTTATATGTTGTAACTCGCCAAGCAGACATTTCCCTGCCCTGTCCCTGCATTTATCAAAATAAAAGTGATATCTAAAAAAAGTCCTAAAGTTGTTTAGGACTTTCTTGGTGGTAGAGTGGGTAAGAACTGGGTTTGATCCAGGGTCTGGGAAGATCCTCATGGCTCAGACGGTAAAGCGTCTGTCTACAATGTGAGAGACCTGGGTTCGATCCCTGGGTCGGGAAGATTCCCTGGAGAAGGAAATGGCAACCCACTCCAGTACTCTTGCCTAGAAAATCCCATGGACAGAGAAGCCTGGTGTCCATGGGGTCACAAGGAGTCGGACACGACTGAGCGACTTCACTCACTCTGGGAAGATCCACATGCCTCGGAGCAACTAAGCCCATATATCACAAATACTGAAGCCTGCATGCTCTGGAGCCAGGGAGCGCCAACCACTGAGCCCACGAGCTGCGACTTCGGAAGCCTGTGTACCTAGAGCATGTGTTCCGCAACAAAAGAAGCCACCAAAACGAGAAGCCTGAGCACCAGAGTTGGCAAGTAGCCCCCATGTGCCACAGCTAAGGAAAGACCCAGCACAGCCAAAAATAAATAAATAAATAAATAAGATGGTTAAAAAAACCTATTCTCTGTGAATTACGCTAACTTCTCTATGAGAAAAACAAATGATAACCATTTTTATGTATATATTTGACCATAATCTAATCTGAGAGGTCCTCCATTTTTTACTAAAAGGATATTTGTGCAAAACTGACAGCAAATATTATACTGAATGAAAACATTAGATGTATTACCACTAAAGATAGCATGGATTTTAAAAAAAAGCTACAAATGTTTTTGCACCTCTCCTATGGACAGATGGAGTTTGTGTATCCTCACTTGGAAACTGGGTAGGCTTATGATTTGCTTGTAACCAATAAAAAGCAGAAGTGGCCTAGTGTGACTTCTCAGGCTGGGTTAGAAAGGGTGATACAGCTGCCTACTTGTTCCCTGGAACTCTGGCTCTTGGAAGAAATCAAATGATGGAATGGAATACAGAAGGCAGAAACATTCAAACCCAGGTTTCCATGTCAATATATGAATTAGAATACGATAGAGACTTTCGGAGAAGGCAATGGCAACCCACTCCAGTACTCTTGCCTGGAAAATCCCATGGACGGAGGAGCCTGGCGGGCTGCCGTCTCTGGGGTCGCACAGAGTCGGACACAACTGAAGTGAGTTAGCAGCAGCAGCAGCAGCAAAGGTGATACTTAAGTTAGCCAGGAAAAAAAAGAGAGCTTATTCATTAAATAGTATTTATTCAACTCATCTAAGTTGTTGGTTTTATCGGCATAAGGTTGTCCATAATATTCTCCTCATCAAAACATTTGAGTCCGTTCTAATGAGGTGGACGCACCAAGAGCCTATTATACAGGGTGAAGTAAGTCAGAAGAGAAAGACAAATATCGTATATTAACACAGATCTATGGAATCTAGAAAGACAGTACTGATGAACCCATTTGCAGGGCAGCAATGGAGATGCAGACATAGAAAACAGACTTGTGGACACGGCAGGGAAGGAGAGAGTGAGACGAGTGGAGAAAGAAGCGTGGAAACATATACAGTACCACGTGTAAATAGACAGCCAGTGGGAATTTGCTCTATGACTCAGGGAACTCAAACCAGGGCTCTGTAACAATCTAGAGGGGTGGGATGGGGTGGGAGGGAGCTTCAAGAGGGAAGGGACATATGTATACCAATGGCCGATTCATGTTGATGTGTGGCAGAAACCAACGCAACATTGTAAAGCAATTCAGTTCAGTTCAGTCGCTCAGTTGTGTCCGACTCTTTGCGACCCCATGAATCGTAGCACGCCAGGCCTCCCTGTCCATCACCAACTCCCGGAGTTCACTCAGACTCACGTCCATCAAGTCAGTGATGCCATCCAGCCATCTCATCCTCTGTCATCCCCTTCTCCTCCTGCCCTCAATCCCTCCCAGCATCAGAGTCTTTTCCAATGAGTCAACTCTTCGCATGAGGTGGCCAAAGTACTGGAGTTTCAGCTTCAGCATCATTCCTTCCAAAGAAATCCCAGAGCTGATCTCCTTCAGAATGGACTGGTTGGATCTCCTTTCAGTCCAAGGGATTATCCTTCAATTAAAAATAAGTTAGAAAAAATTCTCATCATTTCTCTTAATGTCTAAAATCTACAGTGATGTCTCTTTTTTCGTTCCTCATAATTTTGTTTTTCTTCATCAGTCTTATCGGCAATTTATTGACTTTATTAATCTTTTCAACTTTCTCAATTTTGTTTTTTCCATTTAATTGATTTCCATTCTATTTTATTATTCCTCCTACTTATTTTGTATTTAGCTTGCTTTTATTTTTTTCTCTCGAGATTGGCACTCAGATCACTGATTTGTACATCTTTCTTTCTTTTCTCATATAAGCATTTAAGTGTAAGAGTTTTCCAAGGCTTTTGCAGTAACCCACAAATCCTGATATACTGTATTTCATTTGGCTCAAGATATTTTTTAATTTCTTTTGCAATTTCTTAGGTGGTCCATGGGTGTTTTAGAAGTATGTTATTTATTTATTTTCCATTTAAAAAATCATTTACTGATTTTTGGCTGCACTGGGTCTTCACTGCTGCGCGGACTTTTCTCTAGTTGCAGCAAGCAGGGGCTACTCTTCGTTGTAGTGCGTGGGCTTCTCATTTCGGTGGCTTCTCTTGTTGCTGAGCAGACTGGGGCTCGTGGCCTTCTGTAGTTGCGGCTTGCAGGCTCACAAGCACAGGCCCAGAAGTAGTGGTGCTGGGGCTTAGTTACTCCTCGGCATGTGGGAACTTCCTAGATCTGGGAGCAGACTCGTGTCTCCTGCACTGGCAAGCTGATTCCTAGCCACTGCACTACCAGGAAAGTCCCAGAAGTGTGTTATTTAATTTCCAAAAATGTCGGGGCGGGGGGCGCTTTTCTACGTATCAGTCCATTACTTTCTTATTGTTGTTCAATCACTATGTTGTGTCCAACTCTTCTGTGACCCCGTGGACTGTAGCCCTGACAGGCTCCTCTGTCCATGGGGTTTCCCAGGCAAGAGTACCGGGGTGGGTTACCATTTCATTCTCCAGGGGATCTTCCCGACCCAGGGATCGAACGATGGCTGGTGGATTCTTTACCACTAAGCCACCTGGAATGCTACCTTATTTCCCCTGTGGTCACACTAAGGAGTATACTCAGTGTGATTTCAATTCTTTTATCATCTTTTTCTTGGCCACAAGGCACAACTTGTGGGATCTTAGTTCCCAGAGCAGGGATTGAACCCAGGCCCTCGGCAGTGAAAGTGCAGACTCCTAACCACTGGACCTCCAGTGAAGCCCCCAGTTCTTTTATAATTATTGAGACTTTTCTAATAGCCCACCGTACAGGCTACGTTGGTGAGCGCTCTGTGCTCCTTCACTTGGTCCCCATGCAATTATTGTGCATACTGACAAGACAGCATTCTGCTCCAAAGTGGCAAATAGGATCCAGGTAGAAGCAGGCTCCCTGCTAGGAAACAGACTGCATGCTCCCTTAAAGGAATCAGACCCCAACTCAAAAAATAAGAACATGACCCCTCTGCTTGTTACCCCATTTGTCTTCTGATTCAGGGTCTCCTGTTTTCATTCTGCTTGGTTCCATGGAAACTCAGAGAGATGATGCAAAATGAGCACGCTATTTTCAAAAATTCAGAGAACAAAAATGAGCCCTTGAAAATATTTTTAAAAATCACAGATAAAGACTTAGTCTAGAGATACTGGCTCCCGAGAGGTTTGACGCAGTATCTGGTCTGAGTGAAATTAGTCTCAGGCCAGGTTCGCAGATCTTCATACAGAATTGTGGGTGTCAGGAGTCGGTTGAGGGCCGGGAAGCAGGCCTCAGAGTTCGGTTCCCGGTGAAGGTTCCCCCACTTCAGGGTTGCTGAGGACGCCTAGGTCTGTTGCAGGGCCATGGCCGACTCGAAGATGCTGGTGCCGGAGCTGAACGATGCAGAGACGATGGGCGCTGAGACATGGTGTTTTGAGAAGCTGCTGCTGCAGGCCTCCAAGGAGCTCCAGCAAGCCCAGACAAGCAGACCGGAATCCACACAGATACAGCCTCAACCTGGTTTCTGCATCAAGACCAACTCAGCTGAAGGGAAGGTTTTCATCAACATCTGTCACTCTCCCTCCATCCCTCCACCAGCTGACTTGACTGAGGATGAGCTGCTTCATATGCTGGAGGAAGACCAGGCCGGGTTTCACATCCCCATGAGTCTGGGAGAGCCACATGCGGAACTGGATGCAAGTCAGTGCCTTGAGAAGACCCAGGAATCTACCCCCCACCGCCACCCCCCCATGATCCTTTCTTCCCTAGGACCAAAGATTCCAGGACCCGGGATCACCCTCCCTCAGAATCTAGAAACTTGTTCCCCCACGCCCCCAACCCCCTATCTGATCCTTTTCCCCAAGGCATATCTCTAACCTCCTGCTGCTGCTAAGTCGCCTCAGTCGTGTCCGACTCTATGCGACCCCATAGACGGCAGCCCAATAGGCTCCCCCGTCCCTGGGATTCTCCAGGCAAGAACACTGGAGTGGGTTGCCATTTCCTTCTCCAATGCATGAAAGTGAAAAGTGAAAGTGAAGTCACTCATAAAAAAAAAACAAAAACAAAAAAAATCATAGATAAAACCAGAAAATATAACAGAAGGGTTAAAAGATAATGTTGAAGAAATCTTCCTGGAAGTAGAACGGAAAGGCAATGGTGTAAGGGACTGTCCTGGTGGCCCAGTGGTTAAGACTCCGAGCTTCCCCTTCAGGGAGCACGGGTTCCATCCCTGGTCAGGGAACTAAGATTCCCAATGCCACGTGGTATGGCCAAAAAAAGAGCAAAGGTGTGGAAAAGGAAATATGTTTTTTAATTAGAGAATAAGTCAGAGCTCAACAACTAAATAATAGGATTTCCAGCAAGAGACATAAAAACTGGAGAGGAGAATCAAGAAGACGTCCCAGAACTGAGAGTAACTCACTTCTAGGAGTAGGTAGCGGAGTGAAGGACCTGCTAAGTTTCCAGTGTAATGGATGAAAAGAGACTCATATCAACACACGTGATTATGAAATCTTAGAATTCCTGGAACAAAGAGAAGATTTTATGAATCTCCAGAGAGAAAAAAAAGTCACATTTAATGGATCTTGGTCACACTTAATGGATCAAGAGTCAGTCTGGTTTCAGATTCTCAATAGTGACAGTGGATGCTGGAACATAAAGAAGCAACGCCTTCAAGAGGGGGACTTCCCTGGTGGTCCAGTGGTTAAGACTCTGTGCTTCCAATGCAAGGGGCGCAGGTTTGATCCCTGGTCAGGGAACTAAGATTCCACATGCCATACAATGTGGCCAAAACCAAAACAAAACAAAAAGTCCTGAGAGGAAATAATTCCATCCTAGACTTTCATACCCATCGACACTGTCAAATTGGTTGCTAGAGTAAAATAGTTTCAGAGATTCAAGGTCTCATAAAATGGTACCTCCCACACATCCAAGAAAACATGCTCCATCAAGACAACAGAGTGACTTGACCCAAGAAAGGGGAAAACCTGGAATCCAAAGCAGAGGACGAACACGGGAGTGAGTTCAAGGGGATCTCACAGAGGATGTGCGGACCATGTGGAGAGTGACCAGTTTCAACCGAGGTGGCGTTTCTTAGAGGCTCAGTGAGGGCTGTTTCCATCAAGCTCTCTGCAGTCATCACACTCTCTTTACCTGGAGGAAAACGCTCCCAGGCCACCCTGGCTCAGATTCGCGTCTCTAGCTGCTAGGCCTTGAATGTGTGCTGATGAAGTCTCTCCCTCTTCTCTCTACGCCCCGAAGCCAGGATCAGCTGAGGACACTCCCTGAGGACGCACCCCAAGAGGTATTCTGATTCGCCAGCTCCTGAGAACTAAAACTACAGAGCAGTCCATTCCCAGTGACCACGGATAACCAGTACTGACCCACACTTAAGGCCTGCCAGCTACCCCAACCACAGTGAGCTGTATGCTTCCCAAGAAGGGCCGTGCCCACCAGCTGCCCCAGAAGGGGCTCTTACAAAACTCCCAAGGGAGCTAAAGTCAGGTTCAGAAACTCCATGGCTCATCTTTCCCTGGGAGCCCTCATCTATGTTCCTTCTTAGTGAGATCTGCGCTTGTTTCATAAACTAATGTAGATGTCATGTATGATACAGGTGAGGGGCTTAATCAGTGATACCTCTTTTTTAAAAAAACTTCAGTTTAGGACGATGTTTCCTTTGAGGTGTGAGTATATGAGTGACTATGCTGTGTGTGTTCAGGGTTGTACATACAAAGCACAATGAGGGAAAAGCAAGGGCAATGTGCATCTGCCCAGGTAACAGAGGCTTCCAGAGAGGGCAACTTTCAAATTCTTGCAGAAAAAAACTGTGAGACGGACAAGGTCCCAGAAGCTTCTGAGCTATGGCAGAATCAGAGGTTTTATATCTCTTATATAATTTTATATATAATTTATACCTCTTCTATTTTTTTAATATTTTACTATGGAGAAGTTCAAATGTATGTAAAATGCAAAGACTAATACCATATACCCCTGATCTACCTAGCTTCACAATTTCCAATTTATGGCCAATCTTGTTATATTTATATTCCAAGCCACTTATTCTCCTTTGACAAGCAAATCTCAGAGTCACATAATTTCTCCTGCATTTTAGTCTTATACTTCTTACAGCCTTCTCATTATTTAACAAATTCTTATTTAAAATAATAACAGAAGATAATTAGGTAGACAACTAGGTATATGGACTAACTAGCAGATAATTAGGTACATGTACCAACATGAAGAAATCACAGACACACTGTTAGATGAAATAAATAAGTTGCAGACATCACAATTACATTTAACAAAAGGCCCAACCAAACAAAAATAAGTAATAAAATAGACATGTGCTCCAAAATACATAAGCCTATCATAGAAGGATAACTGCAAAAATGTACATTGAACTGTGGATTCTAATGATCTCTGAGAAGGGGAGTAGTGATTTGGGGGTTGAACTTAGGAGCTACACCTTGTAGACTTTTATATTGTTTGACTCTCATACAGAAGAATATATTCATCATCACTTATGTAATGCTTTTTAATAAAAAGAAGAAAATCGAAGTAAACACTTTGCTGCTTGCTGCCCAGAGTGACAGGAAGTCATCTGGGAAATGGAGAAAAGTCTCAAGTGCTGATTGGAGTTTCTGAGAAGTGACCTTTCACACTCCTTCCTAATCAAGTGATTTTTTTCTTGCCAACTAAAAATACACTCTCCAGTTCAGGAAATGTGGCTGATTGAATAGCAGCTGCTGCCAACGGCCTACTTTGCATATTAAAACAACCTTAGAAGAAAAGTAGCAAAACCTCCCTGCCATCAGTTCCTGTTTGGACCAAGGCTGAAGCTCATCACACACGTCTCTCTTGGCCTCCACATTAGCCTTCCTGTGTATTTTCACAAGACAGCCTCTGGCCACGGTGTCAGGAAACTTCCTGCAAATATTGTAAAAGCAGAAGCTGAAGGAGCTTGAGTGCGAAGCTAACATTCTTCAGATCTTTCTCAGTTTCAAAGAGCAGATCACCCACTGCTGTTTCCTTTTCCTGTGTGTTTTTTAAGTGACAAAGATCCACTGCCAAGATACTATTTCTGTTCAGAGCCAGCGAGAGAGAGCAAAGAGAGACAGGCACAAAAATTTCCCCCAGCTCCACCATGGTGGAGAGATGGTGTTTTCAGTAAAATGGAAACTAGAAACATGGAAAAGGTCTGGAAGATGAGCTGTGCTGTAAATGTAAAACACAAGTCAGCCAAAGTGATAATAACTCAAAGTACACTTTGTGATGCTAAATACAGACACTTAAAGAGTCTACAATATTATACTCTGTATCTAATTCTATTACATGATATCCTAGTCTCCATAAGCATGAGTAACGTTGACCTCTCCCATTCATAAAGCATGCAGATGCATTTTGAAAGATTTACTTTTTTTAATTGGGGAATTCTCTGGCAGTCCAGTGGTTAGGATGCTTTCACTCCCAAGGGCCTGGATTTGATCCCTGGTCAGGAAACCAAGATTCCACATGCTGAACAGTACAGTCAAAAAAACAACAACAAAAAAAACCTGATAGAGTATACAGAGCACTGCTCATAGCTGCTCAATAAAGTGTTGCATTGAATCTGTTCTGTGGCAGCCGGGATGGGAGAGGAATTTGGGGGAGAATGGATACATGTGTATATATGGCTGAGTTCCTTTGCCGTCCACCTGAAAATGTCACAACATTGTTAACCACCTACACGCCAATGTAAAAAAGTTCAAAAAATCGCATTGTATTTATAGAATATTAGAGCAGAATGAAATTTAGAGATGACCTAGTCCTACCTTTTTGCTTTACAGATTAGAAAATGGGGTTCAGAAAGATTAAATAACTGACCCAAGGCAACATAGATAGAAGTAGCAGATCTGGGCCTCGAATTCAGATCTCTAGTTCGTCAATCTGCCTTCTTCCTACTATATGATGGTGCCTCACGATTCCAGGCTCACTCTTCTGCTGTCTCTCATTTGCTAGACAGCAAGCAGGAATTACTGCAGCATTTCCTTTGATTTCTTTTCTTTGGACTTGACGACCGAGCTATCTAAGCAACCAAGTATGAGCACCTGGGACATGCCCTCCCCCCACCCCCGTACACACACACTGATAATTCTCGTTAAAGACAATCTTGGAACAAAGCATGTGCTGTAAGAAGACAACCTTCTACCATGGAATGCTGGGGAAATACAGCAGACACTGCTGCTCACTGAACACTATTCTCACTTCCTTCTTGCTTAGACTAGTGCAACTTTATTCAGCTATTGAGAAACAGAGACAGTGTGTTCAGAGGTGAACCCTGCCTGGCCAAACCAAGTCATTTCATCCTCTCGGACAATGAGATGTTAGAACTGACTGGGAGGCTTTGGGGGAGTATTTCCTTCCTGATACAAGGAAGGTGTGGTACCCCTTACCACACACACACAGCCCATGCAAGACCACGGTAGCCACACCACAGACTCACAAACGAACAAAACAACAGTAACCTCAACAACACAGTGCTGCCTAGCTTTCTGATTTTTCCCAGTTGCTTCCTCCTATTAAATATAGCAGCCTGAAGATATCAGTCATCACAATAAGATGCTTGCCATTTACAAAGCACTTCCTTGGTGAGTAACACGATGTGATAAAAAAGAAAGAGATGAATTATAAACCTCAGCAAGATCATGAGCGAATTATTTATCCCGTCTGAGCCTGTTTCTTCATTGGTAAGATGAGAGAATCACAACCCCCAGCTTGGTTCCTGACATTTTAATGAAAGAATGTGCCGGAAAGCAGAGTTGTCACCCATTATGAGAGCCAAATCACTGATGCTCCAGATCCAAATCAGGATCTGCTACAGAAGCAAGGGCTTCTGACCGGCCAGTGTTTTGAAAATTCTATTTTCTGGGGGCATCATTTCTACTGGGAAAAATATAGTGACACTGTTCAGGAAAAAAAGAAAGCTGCTTGCTGCTGCTGCTAAGTCGCTTCAGTCGTGTCCAACTCTGTGCGACCCCATAGACAGCAGCCCACCAGGCTCCCCTGTCCCTGGGATTCTCCAGGCAAGAATACTGGAGTGGGTTGCCATTTCCTTTTCCAATGCATGAAAGTGAAAAGTGAAAGTGAAGTCGCTCAGTCATGTCTGACTCTTCACGACCCCATGGACTGCAGCCTACCAGCTCCTCCGTCCATGGGATTTTCCAGGCAAGAGTACTGGAGTGGGGTGCCATCACCTTCTCCAAAGCTGCTTAATCGTCCTTAATTTTGACTTTATAATTTTTAAATAAAATTTTAAACTTCTAACTTTAATATAGTAGTAGTAGTTCAGTAACTGAGTCATGTCTAACTCTTTGCAACCCTATGGACTGCAGCACACCAGGCTTCCCTGTCCGTCACCAACCCCTGAAGCTTGCTCAAACTCATTTATATATATATATGCATACATATATGGTGGCCCAGATAGTAAAGAATCTGCCCCTAATGCAGGAGACTCGGGTTTAACCCCTGGTTTAAACCTGGAGAAGGGAATGGCAACCCACTCCAGGATCCTTGCCTGGAGAATTCCATGGACAGAGGAGCCTGGTGGGCTACAGTCCATGGGGTTGCAAAGAGTCAGCCACAACTAAGTGACTAAACACTTTCACATATAAGGTAAACCATAAAATTATATATCTATAATAATTATATAAATTATAGGTATATAATTTTATATTTTATATATTTAAATATATATATTATATATATATATAGGTTTACTTTCAACACTTTAGACCTATTTTTTTAATTAAGTTATTTTTTAAATTTTATTTTAACTTTACAATATTGTATTGGTTTTGCCATATATCAAAATGAATCTGCCACAGGTATAAATGTGTTCCCCATCCTGAACCCTCCTCCCTCCTCCCTCCCCATACCATCCCTCTGGGTCATCCCAGTGCACCAGCCCCAAGCATCCAGTATCGTGGATCGAACCTGGACTGGCGACTCGTTTCATATATGATATTATACATATTTCAATGCCATTCTCCCAAATCATCGCACCCTCTCCCTCTCCCACAGAGTCCAAAAGACTGTTCTATACATCAGTGTCTCTTTTGCTGTCTCGTGAGGTGGATGAAACTGGAGCCTATTATACAGAGTGAAGTAAGCCAGAAAGAAAAACACCAATACAGTATACTAACGCATATATATGGAATTTAGACCTATTTTTTAAGACCGTTTTAATACTATTTAGGCAGTTCTTCAGCACATATGGTTCCAAGCAAACGAAAGAATCTCCAGGCACCAGAAGCACAGGGAGGCATGAGCTGAAAGAAAAGGTCCAGTTCTCAGCTTTCTGCTTGGAGGGGATCTGAGATCCTGAGAGGAGGAGCAGGAGAGAAGCAGCTGAACACGACCCGGTTCCAAGCCAGGCGCCCGCCCTCCTGCCTACGGAGTCTGAGCTGCAGAGACCCGGGAGCTGCGCCGGGGCTCCTAGGGCAGAGCTGAAGGGCAGAGGGCATCCTGGCGGCGCCCAGGGTGCCAAGCTCCTGGGAGCCCCGGCGTCGGGGGAGGGGCTCAGAGCCGGCCCCGCCCCCGCCCCCCAGGGGAAGGAAGAAGAAAAAGGGGAACCGGCCCATCCTCTCACACTATACTAGCCTCTCAGGACTGAAAGCAGCTGCCCTGGGAGGACCACACAGAGGGGCAGCCTAGTAACTCTGAGGTAATTGTCATTTTAACGCTTCTACCCCTGGCCTGGGGATTGAACTGAGGTCATCTCATTTTCCTCCACGGGGCAGCTGAAATCTATTCCTGGGCCTGAGATGTCCCTTCCCCTGTTCCAGCCAAGGTTTCCTGGGACTTAAGGTGGGGACAGGTCTTGGTCTTAACACTTGAGATTCTTCAAAAACGTGTGTAATGTTCTGTAGGTAATTTATGTGGGTAAGCCACTGGAGGAAACCACTTTGCTCTGACCGGTTCCTTTGCCTGCAGTCAGCAGGATTTATAAATAGGCACTTTTAATGGGGTGGCAGCCTGGTCCTGGGTGGGGCGGGGGCGCAGTGGTTCCAAAGGCTGCAGAAGTCACCACCAGCCCCCTGCCCACTTTTCTCAGTGCACTGGCCCCGAGATAACTTCCCCTTGGGGTTTAGGCTTCCAGGTGGACACCAGAGGCTCGAAGCCACGGACCAGCAAGAATCGAAGACATCCTTCAGTCACTTCTACTCAACCAGGTTTGTCTAACAGAAGTGGGTTGTGCCTCCTTGCCTTAACTACATAGGAATGGGAGCTGACGTTCCATGTCTTCAGGGGGAGACCCTGGTCTCTTCTCTGCAGCAGGTACCCCTCCCCCCGATCCCCAGAGATAGGTCAGCTGATGCTGACTCACACAGCCCTACTTCCCTGGGTTTGAAAGATGACACTGTGGACATTACCTTGGGTGTAGAAGCCCTTCTCCCATGGCCCACACGGATTTGTGTTCCTTCTGACGACTGCACCTGGCCTTTCGCCCCTAGGGTCTGGCAGTGGCCCCCATGGGGTCTGTGAGTTCCCGAAGCCACAGGGTGGAAGCCCAGGTGGTGATGATGGGCCTGGACTCGGCCGGCAAGACCACGCTCCTGTACAAACTGAAGGGCCACCAGCTGGTGGACACCCTGCCCACCGTGGGTTTCAACGTGGAGCCCCTCGAGGCCCCCGGGCAGGCATGCCTCACCCTCTGGGATGTCGGGGGGCAGAGCCCACTCAGGGCCAGCTGGAAGGACTACCTGGAGGGCACGGCCGTCCTCGTGTTTGTGCTGGACAGCACAGACGAGGCCCGCTTGCCCGAGGCAGTGGCTGAGCTCACGGAGGTCCTGGAGGACCCCCACCTGGACGGCGTCCCTCTCCTGGTGCTGGCCAACAAGCACGAGGCACCCCACGCCCTGCCGCTGCCCGAGATCCGAAACAGGCTAGGCCTGCAGAGGTTCCCGGGACTCTGCTGGCAGCTGCGGGCCTGCAGTGCCCTCACCGGCGAGGGGCTGCCCGAGGCCCTGGGGAGCCTGAGGCGTCTCCTGAGCTACCGCAGCCCCCGGAGTCTCCAGGTGAGTGCAGGGGGCGGCCGTCGGGAGACCTGAGAGCCTCGATCCGGGCAGAGCAGCCTGTCTTCTCTGCTCTTACAGACTGGAACACCAGCTAATCCTGGAGAGAACCTCAAGTTCTGTTTATCAAACAAGGAACCCTCCTAGGCTCAGACACAATATTTAAGTCTTGGGACTTATTGTCACCGGTGTTTATGTTGCGAATCAGCTACTCTTGGAATAATGATACTCTAAGTGTTCCAGGTGGTTCAGCAGCAAAGAATCTGCCTGCAACGCAGGAGACATGGGTTTGATCCCTGGGTCGTGAAGATCCCCTGGAGAAGGGAGTGGCAACCCACTCCAGTATTCTTGCCTGGAGAATCCTGTGGACAGAGGAGCCTGGCGGGCTACAGTCCATGGGCTCACAAGAGAATCGGACATGACTTACCGACTAAACGACAACAAAGAAAAAAAAAAAAAAAAACCTCAACATAATTCGTTTAGTAACTCATCATTACCACGTGTGAACTGAGAAACTATAATAACAGAACCAGTGGCTGCCGAATAATTAAGACCTAAATTCACAGAGGGAAAGAGATTTCAAAATCAGATCAGAATATCAGACTTGGACATGTTCACGATCTTATGAGTGATTGTCCTTAGTAGCCCCTAAATCGCAAGCAGTCAGGGCCAGCAGAGTCAAGCCTGCTTCCAAAGGACCTCGGGTTAGAAGCTGGCTGGGGCACTCAGCCCTGGACAGAGGCTGGGAGTTCAGACCTTCCAAGATCAATCACCTTCTCTGACCTTGACTAGTCATTCTCTGGAGGAGGGCGTGACAACCCACTCAAGTATTCTTGCCTGGAGAATCCCATGGACAGAGGAGCCCGACGGGCTACAG
Source organism: Bos taurus (assembly GCF_002263795.3). Classification (NCBI taxonomy): domain Eukaryota; kingdom Metazoa; phylum Chordata; class Mammalia; order Artiodactyla; family Bovidae; genus Bos; species Bos taurus. Next base: position 19,182,108 of record NC_037339.1, read on the forward strand.
TCCATAGGGTCGCAAAGAGTCAGACATGACTGAAGCGACTGAACGTGAATGCATGGATGCACAGCCCTTCTCCACCTTTTTGTTATCCTGTGCTGGTCTTTTTCCAGAACCCTTCGTTGTTTTCCTTCTGTTTTCCTTCTCTTTCTTCTCCTTGTCATGTATAGATTCCCTTAAAGATCAGATTAATCAGTTTCATTCATCCATTTATTCATTCACTTAATCAAAAATATGTCGAGCATGGAATTAGTGGCAAAAGGCAATGAGTTTTAGATATGAAGCAGGGTCTCCAGATGGGAGGCGTGAATTCTGAAGATATGAAGAGCAGCAGTGTACCTCTCCCTATTTACAGGGAAAGAGGAAGTTGAACATAGCATCCTAGAAGGGTCCTCGGGGGGGTGATCTTTACCTAGGATCCATGAAGCTCCTGAAATTATTTCCAAAAAGATCAGAAACTTTCATTAGATTTTCAAAGGCACCTGTGACTCCCTAAGGTAAGAAGCACCAATCTGGTCTTATCCTTCATCCAACCCAGGAATACTTCCTATAATCTGAGTTTTTTAATAGCAAGCTGCTTCCATTTGGTACCGGCTCTCATGTTAAACAGCTCTAAATGTTGGATATTCTTTCCCTCTTGGGTTCCATCAGCCTCCTAAGAGCTCCTGACGGTGGCTCTGCCCTCTGTGGAATGACATGTGACAACTGGCCCTCGACACCCCTCTGATGTCTGAGAGGCCTCTCTACCCAAAGTCTCCCCTTCTAACAGCAGCTTAGATGTGCCTGGCTTTTTCTACCTCTTGCCAGTTGATGTGTTTCAAGACTTCCTGTGTTGGACACAGGAAAGTACAAAGATGCAAAGAGAAAGGGAACAAGGTCTCCAGGCTCAGGGAGCTCTGGGTGGGGAAGCAGAGGACATGATTCCCATGAAAAGGTGAGGATGGGAGTTTACTGTGCATGTGCTGGGGCCAGTTCTGTGCTCAGTCCCTTACAAGAGATGATCTCTAACTCTCCCAATTCTGCCAAGTAGGTATCCTTCCCATTTTATAGAATTAGACACTGAGGCTCGGAGAGGTTGTGACTTGCTTGAGGCACGGCTCTTAAGTGACACTTTTGGAATTTGAACCAGATGTTCCAGCCCTTGATGATGCCTGCGTTCTTCCATGACATTGTGCTTCTAGGAGGTTTAAGCCAAGGTTGACATTTGATTAGCAGATGAGATGGGGGAGCAGTCTAATCAGAGGAAAGAGATTGTTTGGAGGCATGAGGAATAAGCCAAAAAAAACCCAAAACAAAACAGAAACAGGAGGTTGGGGGTGAGAGGTGGTATGTATTATAAAAGGAAACAAAACCAAAAGGAGGGACTTCCCTGGTGGTCCAGTGGCCAAGTCTCCACACTCCCAATGCAGGGGGCCCAGGTTCGATCCCTGGTCAGGGAACTAGATCCCACATGCTGAAACGATGACCTGGCACAGCCAAATAAATGAATACATGTTATTATTGTTTTTTTAATGGAGAGAAATTTCAGATCCAAGTTGAGAAGGCTTCTCTGGTGGTTCAGATGGTAAAGAATCTACCTGCAATGTGGGAGAGCCAGGTTCCATCCCTGGGTCGGGAAAATCCCCTGGAGAAGGAAATGGCAACCCACTCCAGTATTCTTGCCTGGAGAATTCCATGGACAGAGGAGCCTGATGGGCTACAGTCCAGGGAGTCGCCAAGAGCTGGACATGACTGAGTGACTAACACACACACATGAGAAGGCTTAGACTTTCATCATCAGGAGTTGGTCTCAGAGAAGTGAAACTGTCCGGCTTCCATTTAAGAGGCTAATTTAGTGGCAGTGTAGGGGTGAAACAAAGAGAAGTGGGAACACTGGGAATGGAGAGGCAGGGAAACCCGGTGGGTGCCTGTCACAGTCACAGAGGAGAGGAGAGGAAGACAAGAACACTGAGAGCCACTTTTAAGAGAAAAGGCTGAGAGAGGAAGAACTCGAAGACATTCAAGGTTTTGAGCCTATGTGGCAGGTGGGATTGAAATGAACTGAGAAGGTGGACACGGGAGGAGCAGGTTGTGAAGGGGTCAGAACCGCTGGGCTCTGCTGGGTCTGAATGTGTTTATAGCTCTGTTCACACTGTTATTATCTGCAGACCCTGGGACACCCAGGACCCCCTGGAGGTATCTGCTGGTTTCTGTTCATGGAAGCTCATCTCCTCACGTGATTTGTCCTTTTTCATGGTGAGCTCATCTTCAGCAGGGTGTGCTTTTCCCGTGTGACTGCCTTGTGCTCTGGGTTGTGACAGGGTTTCTACACAGAGGGGTTTCCCATCAGCTGTCTACTAGATGCTGGGGCTTTTGATTGTTTGAGACCAGATATTATGTTAGTTTCTCCGCTTGGGGCTCACAGACCTCCCAGGCAGTAGAAATCTGAACTCTACTAATTCATAAGCCAGGCCCCAGAGATGAAGTTTCTGACAGACGACTGTTTTTCTTTGCATTCATATCCCAAGATAAGACCATCTGCTTTCACATGCCTGGCTGAGCTGGTGAGCAGACTTTTCTAATCCCCTTTTAAGAGGGGGGTGCCACTTTAATGCTCTTGCTTTTCTGTTGATCTCAGAGCAAAATTTTCTCCCCTCCAAACAAGAGTGAGGCCACATCTCCCATCCCCATGCAGATGCTACGACTGCAGCCCAGTCCCTAGAATCTCGGTTTGGCTTCTCTAAGATGCTCTTGGACTCCAGGCTTCACTTAACTGCTTTGGCTATGGTTTTTCCCCTTCACTTCTACCACCTGGATTTCTCTCTCTCTTTTTTTAATGTTCAATGATAGGCTACATTAAAACATTTTTTCTGACTACAGTTTACTCAACACTTATGACTCCATAGTGGAAAACATCTGCCATGTTGTTAGGCACCTGCCAGGGTCCCAGAAAAGGCTGAGAGGAGAGCAGGATGGCCTAAGGCACACAGGTGGTGGCTGGCTTTGCCTTCTCCAGGTTTCCCATCTTTCCCCCTGCTTCCATTCCAACCATGGCGGGTCTGGAGGGAGGGTGGAACCCCCTCTTCCTTTAGAATCTTGCCGGTAGGACTGGGAATTCTACTCTCCTGGCTGCTGGCAACTGGAAGGTGGGGCAGTGTGGCCAGTCGGATGGCCTCAGCCTTTGGCTCCCCTCCCAAGTCAGGCCGGAGCCCACCAGGGACGTGGAGAGGGCAGACAGAGGGGCTTCCCTCCTGCTCTTCTGCTCAGATACACATATGGGTATATACATGTACTTACACCACAGAGCTACAACACAGGGAACCTTAGGAAAAAACAAATTGTACCTTCTGTTTTATTTTGTTGTTTAAAAGGTATTCTCCTTATGGGAGAGGTATTTTGCGTGTTTCAAATCACCCACACCTTTAAGATCCACCTGCCTTCCATTAACCCATGAGCAGGAGTAAGGAGGTGCAGGAGCTGATGTGGCTGAAAAGCACATGTCTATTGCCTTCTTATATAAAATGAACTTTTTCTTTCTGCAAACACTGTATACAGTGAGATTTATTTCACGTTGGAGAGCCGATTACCTCTTTGAATATGGGTTGAGCTTCTCCCTCTCTGACTCACTGATTTTTACGTTTATTTAGGCTGTGCTGGGTCTTCCTTGCTGCGCAGGCTTCTCTCCAGTTGTGGTGAGCAGGGGTTACTCTCTGGTTGCGGTGCACGGGCTTCTCATTGCAGTGGCTTCTCTAGTTATGGATCGTGGGCTCTAGAGCACAGGCTCAACAGTTGTGGCTTCGTTGCTCCGAGACAGGAGGGATCTTCCCAGGCCAGGGATCGAACCCATGTCTCCTGCACTGACAGGTGGATTCTTTACCAATGAGTCGTCAGGGGAGCCCCTCTGACTCAGATTCTGAAGATGTTTCTGCCTCCCCTCTTGGACAGAAGCGATCCTTCAGTGAAAGTTACAAACCATGGGAGTTGGGTTTTGGTTTGGTTCTGCTGAGTTTTAAGGTTGGGGCTGTCCATCCTCAAGGATCTCTGCACTCACCTCCTCCTGTGGGGGCTTGGGGCAGCTGTGTCCTCTAAAGTGGGCCAGGCCCCCCTTCTGAGCACATGGGTGAGCCGGGATCTTGCCTTCCTTCTCATCCTCCATTACCCGCAGCGTCCCAGCTGCAACCTCAGGTCATGCGGTGCAGTTACTTCTATAAAGACTTGTCTTGCTTCAGAGCCCACCTGATGCAACTCAAGACCAGTGGGGCCCCACACAGAAGCCCCCGCCCCCGCAGACAGACAAATGCAAGTCAGACAGCAGGAATGATGAGACTGTTCAGGCCACGCCTCTCGTGGCAGAGGCTGAGCCAAGATGGGAGAGTCCCTGAGTGAGTGGGAGGGAGACCCCCTGGAGGAGGGCATGGCAACCCATTCCAGTGCTCTTGCCTGGAGAATCCCAAGGACAGAGGAGCCTGGTGGGCTACAGTTCAGAGGGTTGCAAAGAGTTGGACATGACTGAAGCAACTTAGCACATCGTACACTTTGAGCAGGGCTTCTGTGTGTAAAAGGACAACGTCATGACCCAAGCAGAAAAAGATCAAAATTCTGTGGGCCTAATCCTTTGGCCACCTGATGAGAAGAGCAAACTCATTTGAAAAGTCCGAGGCTGGGAAAGATTAAAGGCAGGAGAAGAAGGGGGTGACAGAGGATGAGATGGTTAGTTAACATCACCGACTCAATGGACACGAGTTTGCACAAACTCTGGGAGACAGTGAAGGACAGGGAAGCCTGGCGTGCTGCAGTCCATGGGGTTGCAAAGAGTCGGATATGACTTAGTGACTTAACAACAACTATCCTGCCTGGGGAGAAATTCTATTAAACCAGCATTCCAAACTCTTCAAGGAAGTCATGTGCAGAGGTGCCCCTTTCTACCACTTTGAAGACAAGATTGAGTTCTCTGGGTCGATCAGGTGATCCCCAGGAATCAGGAGCTCTGGGCGGTGGAGCGGAGCAGCTGGCTGGCTGTCAGGTTCTGTCACAGCCACGGGTCACGAGGTTTTTACACAAGCTCCGGGGTGGACCCATCACACACCCTTCCTTCCCCTCAGTCAGTGTTGGTGACTCAGGGGATTTCAGAAAGGAGCTCATGGGACATGCAACCAGCAGGTTCATCCCGAGGCGCTTCTCAGCGTTTTCGAGACAGAACTTTAGGAGCTGGATCGACACCTGAGTAAGAAGCCTGGCATTTGCTCCCCCGGCTCTGCCTGCTACACTCTGAGCTCAGGCCAGACTATGACGAATGTACTACCTGGGGGCGCTGCTTCAGGAGAGACAGAGAAAGCAAGCAAGCTGTTGAGACTTGTGGTTCCACGCTGTGAAATGCATAGACACGTGACTCTACCGTCTCCCCATACCTGACAGGAGGGAAAATAAAGGGATTTTTCTTTTAAACGCCAAAGCCCACAGGGACAAAGAAAGCAGAAGCAAATCTGGCAGGCTTGAGGTAGCACTAAGATTACAGAAGATAGAAAGTGATTCACAGACCAAAGAAAGTGGAAATATAAGTTGCTGGGGGTTGGGATGTATGTACATATGTGTATGTGTGTGTTCAGTAGAAGGACTCACTCTGTACTGCCCTGGTCTAAGTGTTGAAGGTGTATTAACCTACATAATCCCCCAACAATGTGAGAGTTTCCAGCCTGATTTGGGGGATGAGGCACAGAGAGGTTAAACAACTTGTCCCAGGTCACACAGCAGAAGTTGAACCTCTGCAGAAGTGTGGCCCAGAAACCTTGGTCTACACAGCCTCACACAAGCAAGTCCTTCTGACACAAACCCCAGGACATCTCAGGACTTGGGCTCTCATGAAGCAACAAAGGAAACATAATTTGTGGAAAGTCTGTATGGAGAGACATATCCTCAGCCTCCTTTGCTATTTTATTCAGTCTGGACAACTGGATGCTTTCAGTTTATTCTCTGGAGGTGTTACCAGTTGAGGATGAGATGAGACATCTATTCAAAAATTCCTTGAAAGTGTGTGAATGGACCAGTGAGGCTGCCTGGACCCTCCCGCTTCCAGCTCCCAGGGGCTGGCAGCGAGGTTTACACAGGGAGGTGGGAACTGGGAGCCCCTCTCTCGGAACTGGCTGGCTGGAGAGAAGATACAGCACTGGCATCTGAAGGTCCCCGGATGAACCAGCTGGCTCACCAGTTGATCAGCCCTGCCTCCCATGAGCCAGGACTCACACGAGCTTCTGGAAGCTTTCTGGTATCTTTCTCTTTCCTCCACCTACATTTTTATTATGGAAAATGTAAACATACAGAAAAGCTGAAAAAAAAATACTATAATGAACACCCATATGCCCACCTCTTAAGTACTACAATTGCTAACACCTTGGCATATTTGCTTCATCTTTAGATAAAGGTATGTACATATAGTATATTTCTGAACCATTTGAAAATGACTGCAGACATTGTATTTCACCTATATGTATTTCAGTATCTCTATTCAAAGAATAAGGATCTCATCAGCTCTAACCCACATGCATTATCACACCTGAGAAAATTTCAAATAGTTCCCAAATACATTCTGATATTCAATCCATATTCAAATTTCCCACACTGTCCCTAGAATATCATTGCATCTGGTTATTATGTCTCTTTATTCTCCTTCCTAGAACAGCCCTCCTTCCATTTGTTTGCCCCACGATGGTGATATTTTGAAGGGACCAGGTCATTCATTAAAGAAGCGTCTCAGAGCTGATGTGTCTGACTGTGTCGTGTATCATTTAATTGGTCCCCGTATCACTTGTAAATGCTGTCAGGTGAAGTCAGGTCTAAAGGTGCGATGAGATTCAGATCAGATGTTTTTGGTGACACAGGGAGGTGACATTCTCTACTTCATGCTGCATCTCATCAGGGGACAGCATTTGATTATCTCACTACTGGGGAAGCAAAGCTCCATCTCTTGCTGAAGGCAGTGAGTGATGGATCGCTCCAGTGGGAAGAAGTGATAATGCCTTACTCAAATAGAACAGATAATAAAGGACGACAGGACATCTGAGAAAAAGTCTCCAGTATGAGAGAGAGAAAGGAAAAAACTCAGAGGAAAGAGGAGAGAGAGATCATTGCAGGAAGTAAAAGAAAACTTCCCCCAAATGATAAATCTCCTTAGAAATATGAGAAGATCTCACATCCATGAAGCAAGATGGCTATAAATAAAAATTTAGAAACCAAGAAAGCGCTCTTGGAAATCTACACTGAAAATCCAATACAAAGTTGGAAGACAGAGTAGAAGTAGAAATCTCCTAAAAAGTAGAACAAAAAGATAAAGGAGGAAAAATTGGGAAATAAAACATAAGAAAACTAGGGGATTAGTCTCAAAGTTTAGCATCGGGATAATGATGTCCCAGAAAACTCAGAGAGAATGAGAAAGCAGAGGGGTGAATTATCAGATAAATAAAACAAGAACATTTTTCAGAACACATGAGTTTCCAGCTTGAAAAAGTCTAAGGAGTTGCCCGATACAAATGCTTGCTATAAACATGAGCACAATACTGTTCAATTTCAGAACATCCTAAAAAAGACAGGCCACATTCTAAAGGTCAAGAACCAGAATAGCATTAAACTTAACAGCAATACTGAAACCGGAAGGATAATGGAACAAAGCCTTCAATATTCAGAGGGCAATTTGAACAATAAAGTGGTATGATAACCCCCAGGATCAAAGAAATATTGTTGAGTGCATGCTGAGACAGATAACTGAATGAATGACTAAATGCATGGAGGAGAAGGAACAGCTTCATCTTACAACAGAATTTCATTAATGACTGTAAGAGGAATGAGGCAAATAGAAAACTACTATTAAGTACATTATATTAATAACTATTTATAGGTAAGATTCACCAGTGGGTGCTAAAATTTGATAAGTGAAACTTTGAGGACAAGCAGGATATTTGTGTTATCTTCGAGAATGTCTACCAATATTTTTACTAACTATAAAAGGAAAAATAATAATGAGAATGAGAAGCCTAGCATGAACTACTTAGCCAAGTGATGAAGGTGGGCATCCTGAGTAGTGAGTATAGCATCAGCACAGAGCCCTGACATGAGGCAGGAAGACAGGCACGTCGTCTCGGTGGCATTCTCAGCCCAAAGTCCATAAGCTCAACCGAATCATGATAAAACATCAGAAAAATCCAAACCGAGGGACATTTTATAAAATAATTGACCAGTATTCTTCAAAATTGTTAAGATCATGAAAGAGACAGACTGAGGACTGGTTCAGATGGAGGAGACTAAGAAGATGTAGCAACTCAGTATAACGTGAGGTCCTAGATTGGATCCTGGAAAATAAAACGACATTATTGGAAAAACTGGTGAGATCCACAGTCTGCCACTTTGTTACCATAGTGGACTGAAGTTAATTGCTTAGTTGCCTCTTTTTTCTTTTGATGTAGACTTCTGCGTGCATCCTGGCTGTGTAAGATCTTAGAATCAGGGGAAGCTGGGTAAAGGCGTTAGCTAGAACTCTGTAATGTTTACGCAATTTACTGTTAAGTTGAAAATTATTTCAAAATGGAAAGTTAAAACATTCTGAGGGAAAATTATCTCCCCCTAGAATTTTACACCCAATCAAGCTATCAATCACTTATGAGGACAGAATGTCATTTTCAGAAAAACGAGAATGCGTGCGTCTTTTATTGGAAGGGTACTGGTTGTCACGCTCCTTCAAGAGAATAACCTGAATGAAGATCAGGGATGCAGGCACTGTGAGATTCACCACCAGAGGGAAGCAGAGGAGTTTTGAGAGACCAGCTCTGTGCCCGCCTCCAGAGCAATTAGTATAGAGGGAAACAAGAGAATGCGTGGTTCCCAGAAGGATGTTGCAGATAAACCTACCAAAAAACCCAACGGCCTCCTCTTATCTATTCGATCGCATCAGTGAAATCTGCAGCTCTGACAGTTTAGGGCTGTATTATTGATAAGCATTTATCAAGAGAAAACCAAGCAAACAGACCAAAAAAAAAAAAAAAAACCTCTGGGGGAAACAAAAGTTGCACCATAAGGAAATATAGTATACTCAACGGAAGTCATAATAATATAAGTACTAAAATGTTCATTTAACCAAAATGGCTCTACTGGGAGGATGGAGGAAGGAAAATATGTGTGTGGGTGGAGCATGGGGGAGAGTGTGAGAGGGTTAAATAATTCTCTTCCAAGGTAGGAAAACAGATGATGTGTAAGGTTGAAAAATCAAGGAACAGCAACATAAATTTGGGGGAAAATAGAGAGAAAATATGACAAGACACAGCTAAAACAGCTGCTTCTGGGGAGAAGTAATTAAGACTTGGTTGGGAGACTGTGTGTGTTAGAGGCTCAGTCATGTGCGACTATCTGCAACCCCATGGACGGCAGCCCGCCAGGCTCCTCTGTCCATGGGATTCTCCAGGCAAGAATACTGGAGTGGGTTGCCATGCCCTCTTCTAGGGGAGCTTCCCAACCCAGGTATCGAACCCCGGTCTCCTGCATTGCAGGCAGATTCTTTACTGTCTGAGCCACTAGGGAAGCCCCAAGCAGGAGACTGCTGTTTTCCATTATAGGCCTCTGGGTTTTATTTCACTTCTTAAATTAGACACCTGTATGATTTTTATAAAAATGAAAACTAAATTTTAAATACTAAATAAGGCAAGAGCAACCAGAACATCACGGATAACTTTGTTTCAGTTCAGTTCAGTCGCTCAGTCATGTCCAACTCTTTGCGACCCCATGGACTGCAGCACGCCAGGCTTCCCTGTCAATCACCAACTCCCGGAGTTTACTTAAACTCATGTCCATCGAGTCAGTGATGCCATCCAGCCATCTCATCCTCTGCCGTCCCCTTCTCCTCCTGCCCCCAATCCCTCCCAGCATCAGGGTCTTTTCCAATGAGTTAACTCTTCGCATGAGGTGGCCAAAGTATTGGAGTTTCAGCTTTAGCATCATTCCTTCCAAAGAAATCCCAGGGCTGATCTCCTTCAGAATGGACTGGTTGGATCTCCTTGCAGTCCAAGGGACTCTCAAGAGTCTCCTCCAACACCACAGTTCAAAAGCATCAATTCTTCGGCACTCAGCTTTCTTTGTAGTCCAACTCTCACATCCATACATGACTACTGGAAAAACCATAGTCTTGACTAGATGGACCTTTGTTGACAAAGTAATGTCTCTGCTTTTGAATATGCTCTCTAGGTTGGTCATAACTTTCCTTCCAAGGAGTAAGTGTCTTTTAGTTTCATGGCTGCAATCACCATCTGCAGTGATTTTGGAGCCCCCAAAAATGAAGTCAGCCACTTAATTTAAGCATCTAAACCCAACTAACTGTAGGGCTCGAGTAAGGGTCTTAACCCTGCCTATTTGGTATTCCTTCTTGTCCAGATTTCAGCTAGCGCTGACCTTCACCTGGCTGGCCCAAAGGCTCTGCCCTCTGCTTTCCTCTGCTTTTCAATGCCTCAGAGCATTCAGGTTCACACCCTTGAGCTATGGAAGAGTTCTTTGGTTGTCTGCTCTGTTCTCTACACCTCTGCTGACCGCTCCCTCCTCATCTGCCCTCCGGGGCTGCCCTCTCCCACCAGAAGCTGACTTGGATTAAGCAGGGTGGTCACCTGGTTCTCTGACCACAGGGAGCCTGTGAGCTGTTTAACCTCCAGAAGTTTCTCAGGACTGGCTGGGCTCCTTGAAGCACCTTTGCAACAAAATGCTGCTAGCAGCAACTGGCCGAAGAAGCCCTTAATCGTTTTCTTGTGTGCCAGCGGTGAGCATGGTGGTATTTTTGGCCCCGACTCTTCACTCCTTTCTCCATCCACACGTTTGCTATGGCTTCATCGTGGATGGAGTGTCCTTTGTCGACACTGGGGTTGGCCATGTGACTTTCTTTGGCCAATGGGCTGTCAGCAGATAGACACAAGCAGGGGTTTGAATAGTGTTTGCACGTGGGGGTTTCCCTCTGCTGACTCTGCCATCAGAAGAACAAGCTTCAGCTAGCCTGCTGTCCGAGGAGGAGAGGAGGAGAGGCATGGAGAGCAAAACCGCCAAGGACTTCCCTGGTGGTTAAGAGTCCACCTGCCAACGCAGGGGACGTGGCTTCGATCCCTGCTCTGGGAGGATCCCACATGACAAGGGGCAACTAAGCCCATGGACCACAACTCCTAAGCCTGCGCCCTCCTAAGCCCATGCTCTGCATCAAGAGAAGCCACCGCAATGAGAAAACTCTCGCACCACAGCCAGAAAGTACCCCTTGCTCACTGCAACTGGCAAAAAGCCTAAGCATAGCAACAAAGACCCAGCACAGCCAAAGATAAAATAATTTTGAAACAAACAAAAACCTACTAAGTAGTCCAGAGACCTGAAGCCACTGCAGCCCAAGCAGAGACGGCCAGCTGAGGCCAGTCGGGATCAGCCAGATCCTGGTCCCCCACAGGGCTCCGAAGACAAACGCTTACCACTGCATGCCACTAAGAAGATTGCTGTGTGTTTTTGCCCCGAGGTGCTGGGTGACTAATACAGGCACTAAATGTTGGAAACCACCTATCTATAGTTTTATACCATGATTTCACTGGTTTATAAAATAATGCTCAAGGGTAGTATCCCAAGGTCAAATCATAAAAAGAGCTTGAGTCTTGAATCATTTACGAGCTAAGAAAAGAACTAACCTCAGACAGGGGTGGTGGATGACAAATGTCCTACAAACTTGGCATGTGCTTTGACATTTTTACAGAGGACAGTCTGACATAAACGTGGTCACGCCCAGGGCATATGGATGTTGAGAGGGAAGATGCAGTGATAATGGCTACTTCTCAGTTTTGTGTGAAACTGCTTTTTGGAATTCTTAAGATTCCTTGGTGCTCCCAGGAGGAGTGCCTGGCCATAAAACTCTCTTCCATCTTGTGGGTGTTCAGTTGATTCTAACTTAATGTGAACATACAGATTAGATACTATGCTGAGAATAGGTTTTAGTTAAGAATGGAGAGCAGGCGATGGGTTCTGGAAGCCAGAGATCCCAGAACGGACTTAAAACAGAGATTCGTATACAATGTTGATCAAATCAGAGAGGAGGAAGACAGCACGCAGCAGAGGGGGCATGCACCTCAGCTGGCAGGACCCCTGGGATTTAACCACACTCAGACCACCTTCGCTCTTCCTGAAGAACCATCTCTGCTTGGAATGGGACTGCCAATGGGAGGGACTCAACCAAAAACGTGGGGGTCTGGGGATGTAAAGAGGAGGGAAACCAGGGATAAAGGACCAGTTCACAGATTCAAAGGCTGTGGTTCACATCTTGCTTGGATTTAATGGAAAAAAAAAAGGGGGGGGTAATACATTCTCAGAATGGCCAGCCAGGGTGGCCAGGGCTGAAGTCTTCCAAGTCAGGACTGTGGGACTGAGTCACTTAATAAAAGGCTCCTCACAGGCCCAGGGGCTCCCCTGGTGGCTCAGACAGTAAAGAATCTGCCCACAGTACAGGAGAACCAGGTTTGATCCCTGGGTGGGGAAGATCCCCTGGAGAAGGGAATGGCAACCCACTCCAGTATTCCTGCCTGGAAAATCCCCATGGACAGAGGAGCCTGGCGGGCTACAGTCCATGGGGTCACAAAGAGTCAGCTGTGACTGAGCAACTAACACTTTCACTTTCTTTCCCAGGCCCAGGGCGTTCCCAGCAGATGTTGGGGAACACAGGATGAGGACTCGGAAGGCAGAAAGCAAGAAAAAGCAAGACTGCTGTCTAAGGAGCTCTGGCCTCAAAGCAAGCAGCGCCCTCTGGGTGCTGCTCTGGGGCGGGGGCGGGGAGGGGGACACGAGGAAGAGGACTGCAACAGATGTGGAGGCGTGGGGGGCCCCTCTCTCCCCTGCTGCCTCCCAATGGTTCAGCTACCAGGCAGGCTGGGAGGTGGTGGAGAGCTAGGGCGGAGCGGGATTAGGACTGGGGCAATGGTCCAGGCGGGGCTGACTCACGATGAGCTCAGGTTCACTTTTGGGAGCAACTGGCGTCCAAGGAGATGCCATCTGGGGTGCGGATGCAGCCACGAGTCAAGGCAGCTGACAGCTCTCACGACGTGGCTGTGGCATGTGGGCCAGCGCTCCCCAAGCTGGGATCTGTAAACCACCAGTTCTGAAGGCTGTGAAGAGCTGTTGGCCTGAAAAGAGGGTTCCATGGTCCAACAAGCTTGGGAGGTGCTAGGTTTAATGGAATTACACAGTTTCTCCACTGCAGGACATCTCAAAGCCCTTAATATGATGACAGGAATAGCCAGGCTCTAAAGCAAGAACTGTGGTGTTGGAGAAGACTCTTGAGAGTCCCTTGGATTGCACGGAAATCAAACCAGTCCATCCTTAAGGAAATCAACCCTGAATATTCATTGGAAGGACTGATGCTGAAGCTCCAATACTTTGGCCACCTGATGCGAAGAGCCAACTCATTGGAAAAGACCCTGATGCTGGGAAAGATTGAGGGCAGGAGAAGGGGACGACAGAGGATGAGATGGTTGGACGGCATCACCGACTCAATGGACATGAGCTTGAGCAGGCTCCGGGAGATGGTGAAGGACAGGGAAGCCTGGCGTGCTGCAGTGCATGGGGTCGCAGAGTCGGACACGACTGAGCGACTGAACGACAACAAAAGAAGGCAGGCAGGATTAGAGTGTACAGATTTCAATCATGATCACGGAACCCTTTCTACACAGAACTTCGGGCCAGTGAACTACTGACACTTTCCAGAGTGGGACACTAAAAATACCCCAGCCACCTGATGCCCAAGCGGGCAGTAAATCACTGGCCTTCAAGCTCCAGAATGCAGGCCAGGCCTGGCCTACCATGGCCGCAGGCGGCTGACCCTTGCCAGATGGCCCAGGTCCACTTCTTCGCACCCAGGCAGTCAGTGGGGCTAGGAGGAGAGGGGCCCCGGAGGCAGGAAGCTGCTGCAGGTGCGTCCTGGGTGTGGGGTGGTTAGAGGTGGGCGTGTCATGGGAGGAAACGGGGTTCCCTGGGAAAGGGCAGTGGCTTCCACAGTGACAATTGCTTTACTATTAATAAATACAATCAGGGCATCCCGTCAGAACCCACGCATCAGCCTCTCAAATTACCCCACGGCCGCCAGATGTCGCTGTTGCAGGGAGCATGAACTTGCAGTCCCGTCTCCCTACAGGCAATGACTTTACCAAGACAGTTCAAATTGTGGGCGCTCAGACGCACATGAGACCCACCCAATTCCTGCGACCCAATTGAGTGAGACCCTGCTTCCAGTTCTTAGTGATTAGATCGCACCAACCCCACCTCCAGCAGCCCTGGGACCAAAAGCAGTCCGACTCCCAGAATGTAACCAAGAAATGCCAAAAATCTGTGCATGGTTCCTTTCAGCACAAAACAGCAAATCAGAAAACGAGAGGCCAAGACAAAATACTTATTTTTTTAACTAAAAACACAGAACAATGAAATTGAGAGGCTCCTCAAGTATAAGGAATAGACCCAGATGATCAAAAATGTACTGAGGTTGAATTTTTTTGACCATTAAAAAATCCAGAGGGTGGGATGATTTGGGAGAAAGGCACTGAAATATGTATATCATATATGAAACGAGTCACCAGTCCAGGTTCGATGCACGATACTGGATGCTTGGGGCTGGTGCACTGGGACGACCCAGAGGGATGGTATGGGGAGGGAGGAGGGAGGAAGGTTCAAGATGGGGAACACGTGTATACCTGTGGCAGATTCATTTGGTTTTGTATGGCAAAACCAATACAATATTGTAAAGTTAAAAAATAAAATTAAATTAAAAAAAAAAACTGGGACTAAAATTTGGAAATGTTTAAAAAAAAAAATCCACACAGCTAAACGGTTTTCATAGCTTGCAGGCTTCCAGCAACATGTCTAACAGGTTGGACTTGAAAAAGTACTTATTTGATGTGGAGCATCTTTTAAGTCTTTGTTGAACTTGTTACAAAATTGCTTCATTTTATGTTTTCTAGGAGGCCCATGGAATCTTAGCTCCAGGCCCAGGATAAAACCTGCACCCACTGCATCAGAAGGTGAAGACTTAACCAATGGACTCCCAGGGAAGTCCCTAAAAGTACTTTTAAGTGACCTAGGTTCTAGTTCACTAAAAAGCTATGTGGACTTGGGCAGGTTATCCAACCTCTCTGAGCCTTAGTTTCCTTGTGTGTGAACTGAACCTACCCAGGCCCCACCCCCCTTTTAAAACATTTTTATTGGAGTATAGTTGCTTTACAATGTTGTGTTAGATTCTGCTGTACAACAAAGTGATTCAGTTATACACACACACACACACACATATATACACACATCCATTTTTTAGATTTCCTTCCCATTTGGTGACCACAGAACATTGAGTAGAGTTGCCCATGCCACATAGTAGGTTCTCATCAGTCATCTATTTTATATATAGAAGAGTATAAATGTCAATCCCAATCGCCCAATTCATCCTCCCCTACTCCCCGCTCAAGGCCCCTTTAAACAATATATGATTCTAAGATTCTAAGCGTGGCCTTGAAGGGCCCATGTGCAGCTGGGAAGGTGGATATCAAAAATAACAAAACAATACGAGGCCACTTAAGTGACACAGACAAGGGCTACAAGTATGCAGAGTCCTCCTCTTCTGACTGGGGGACTGAGAGAGGCTTCCAAAGGGGAAGGGATTAAACACCTAAAACCCAGCACTGCAGCACGCTCAGCACACTTGATCCCTCCCTTGAAGAGTTGGGAGGTGGCCAATCCAATATTTTAAGATGTCAACTTGATCTGTGTGGACATAAACATCTAAGGAAACTGGTTTCCAAAAATAAATGATAACTGCTACCTATCAGCCTCTGTGAGCGCATGAATTTCTCACGGATGGGGGCATGTTCTGTAATTCTATCCAGTTGGTTCTGTGTGGACAAGTATAGTATACTGCTAGTTCCTGGATGATAAATCTGGGGCAAGAGAGAGAGAGGAAGGGAGCGGGGAGGTTAAAACCCTTCTTCACATGTTAAAAGTATCCTCTCCCACCTATGTTAATACATGCACAGGCAACAGCTTGAGAAATGGAAACTAAATTTGTAATAGCGATTCTGTCTGATGATACTGGGGGTTATTTTTCTTTTTGCTTATCTGGATTTGCCATTTTTATCAACAGGCATGGATCAATTGTATTTTTTTTAATGCAAAAACATCTGGGAAGGATGATACATCCAACCACTATCAGTCACCAGCACCTTAATATGAATTAATGGATGTAATCGGCATCCTACAGTGAAGCAGTGGTTTTGTTATGTTGGGTCAGCCAGACTGTCAAGGCAGTGGAAAGGGAAAGATGTAGAGTTTCTAAAAGGACAGTGAGTAGAGGAGGCCTGCCAGGGTGTTTATTGACCTTGAGGGAGTTTTACAAGAGTAAGGACAGCAACAGTTAACCTTTCTCATTCAAAGCTTTATCCAATTATTCTCATTATAAATTATTTTTAGATCCAAGCTTTCATAATGAACAACGGTACATGGATTTTAAGAATACTTTGAAAAGAAAGAAAACAAAGGATTCTTCTCCAAACTTTGTGCATTTTGGTTTCCGTCAAGCCTTTTTTGGACAAAGTTTTATGAAATGGTTAGATAGCCTCTCTGCGACCCCATGGGGTGCTGCAGTCCATGGGGCTGCAAATAGTCGGACACAACTGAGTAACTGAACTGAACTGACATAGCATCGCCGACACAATGGACGTGGACGTGAGCAATCTCAGAGATGGTGGATGACAGAGGAGCCTGGCGGGCTACAGTCCGTGGGGTTGCAAAGAGTCGAACATGATTCAGCGACTGAACAATGCTGCAGCCTGTAGACTTTTCCTAAAGCCTCAGTGCTAGCACTTTAGGATTGTAGAACTGACATAATTAAATACAAGAAAACATCATCATTTAGACTCTGATTTTGGATGGATTATGCTGATATTTGCCTCAGCATTACTTGGAAAGGAAGAGTGCGCAGAGGAAATTTATGGTGTAAACACTGAGAAAGGGTTAGGGTTAGGGTTTGCAGGAATCTAGCTGCCTTTAATATAAGCAATTCATAACTCATTGCAAATCATTTGATAGACAAATCATCAAAATATGCCTTCTGTGGCCAGCTCCTAGGGAACAAATGTGATGGAACGGGGCTGCGGGGTGGGGCAGATATTGGAGTAAATGATTCCTAAGGTCCGAAGTCAAATTTAGACTTAAGACATATTTGAATCCAAGTAGTTGGACATATTCACACTTGAAGAGAGGAACAATTTGAAGGTAGTGACTTATTTGACTTTAAGATGCCATAAGGCTTCCCTGGTGGCTCAGCTGATAAAGAATCCACCTGCAATGTGGGAGACCTGGGTTCGATCCCTGGGTTGAGAAGATCCCCTGGAGAAGGGAATGGCTACCCACTCCAGTATTCTGCCCTGGAGAAGTCCATGGACTGGACAGTCCATGGGGTCGCAAAGAGTCGGACATGACTGAGCGACTTTCACTTTCAAGATGCAATCAATTATAGATGATTATATTTTTGAAACAAAAAACACGGCCAACTCAATTATGACACATGAGCTGTAAAATGCATTCTCATTTCTAAAATGTGGGTGGAAAATATCTATCTTAGAGTTAATGAAATACAGTATTACCTGTGTCACCTTGCCCCTCGCTCCCTGTCACAGTGACCTGTTCAGACTTCATAGGGATACACCAATCCTTCCCATTCACCGAAGGGCTGAAAGATTCAGGTCCTTACTTGGCAGTAAAATGTATCTGTCCCCCAAGGTCCTGTCAGAGTCTATAACCTCCATTTCTCTCCCATCCAATACTCAGCAAAAGCTCAGTATTTTTAGGACTGCCTGCATGATATGTAAGCCCGTCCATCTTTCTCTATTCTGTTTACCCGTGGCTTGAGCCAGATCAGCAGAGAGCAAAGTACTGGAAACAACTAGTAATCCCTCATAGAAAGGCTGATCCAGACTCTCTCTGGCATCCTGCCTTCAGCCATGTTGGGGACACTGTTAGAACAGCCCTAGTCGTTCTCAAACTGCTGTAAAGGACACAGCATTCTCTTCACGAGGACCTGGGAGAGACATTTTTCAGGTCTTTATACCAGTAATCTCAACAAATAAACTTTTTAAGTTGAAGTGTAACATACATAGAGAAAAGTACACCATTCATACAGGTACAGCTGAATGAACTATCACAAATTATAACAACCACTCAAATGAAAAATATAAAACATTACCAGCATCTGAGAAGCCCCTTCGTGACTTCTCCCCATCACTATCTCCACCCTCTTCCCCAGAGGCAACCTCTGTCCTGATTTCCAACACCACAGTTTTATCCATTTTTTTAAAAATTAATTTTTATTGGGATATAGTTGCTTTACAATGTTAGTTTTTGCTGTACAGCAGAGTGAATCTGCTATATACATACATATATCCCCTCTTTTTTGGGATTTCCTTCTATGTAGATAGAGTTCTTTGTTCTCATTAGTTATTTCTTTTATACATAGAGATGGGAATTGACATGTATACACTTTTTTCTTTTTTTTTTTACACTTTTTTCTTAATACTTTTTTCCTTGTGTGGTTTGTGAGATCTTAGTTCCTGACCAGGAACTGAACCCTCCAGCTCAGCGGTGAAAGCAAGGCATCCTAACCAACTGGACCGCCAGGGAATTCCCCTACTTATCTGCTTTTGAAGCTTACAGAAATTGAATCATACAATATGTACCCTCTTGCTCTGGCTTCTTTTACTTATAACTATTTTTGTGCAATGCATCCATGTTATTATGAGAAGTAGGTTGTTAAGTTTTCATACTGGAATTTTCACTGTATGTACCTACAGTCCATTATATGTATATACCACAGTTTATTCATTTAGGTTGGTTCTGGTTAGGGTTATAATGAATGATGCTGCCGTTCTGGTGCACAGAGTAAGCACTTCTGTGAAGCATACCTAAGCTGGGTTTTAGGGCATGCACACGTTCAGTTTCACTTCAAAACAGTTTTCCACTTTACATTCCACCAGCAGGGTATGAGAAGTCCAGTGGTTCTGCGTCTTCACCAACACTCATCATTGTCAGTCTTTTCATTTTTAGCCATTTTAACAGGTCTCTGGTAGCTCAGTAGGTAAAGAATGTGCCTGTAATGTGGGAGACCTGGGTTTGATCCCTGGGTTGGGAAGATCCCCTGGAGGAGGGCATGGCAACCCATTCCAGTATCCTGGCCTGGAGAATCCCCATGGACAGAGGAGCCTGGTGGCCTACAGTCCATGGGGCTGAAAAGAGTCAGACATGACTGAGTGACCAACCACAGCAGCACACAGCAACATCCTGTGGCCTTAATTATCATTCCCCCAAATCCCTTCTCTTTTGTGAAGTATTTAGTCAGATTATCTCATCAACTTTTCTCTATTAAATTGCATGTCTTTGTCTAATTGATTTACTTGTTGGGATGGGTCTTCTGTCAGCTATATGTACTACAAATGTCTTCCACCTTCTGGCTTCCTTTTTTTCTCTTAATGGTGGATTTTGATAATCCAAAGTATCAACACTTGACTTTAAAGTAGTCAAACTTACCACTGGTTTTGGATCTTTTTAAAGGATATATTCTCCTATTTTTTCTTCTTGAAGCTTTATTATTTGCCTTTCATATTAAAATCAACAATTCACCTGGAGTTGATATTATGCATGGTGTGAGGTAAGGATCAAAATTCATATTCCCCACATGGATATGCAACTGACCCGGCACCATTTACTGAAAAGAGTATCCTTTCCCCATCGCTCTACAGTGGTACCTTCGTCCTAAATCCAGAGTCCATTCAGGAAGGTCTGTCTCTGGTCTCTCTAGTCTGCTTCATGGGTCTGTCTACTCACTGGTTTTCCGGTACCAACACCACATTGCCGTAATTACTGCAGCTTTATACTAAGACTTAATGTCTAGTAGAGTGAGTCCTCCGGCTCTGAGCTCTCACAACATTGTCTTAGCCTTCTTGGCCCTTTGCAGTGCCATAAAATATCTTAAAATCAACTTATTTAACAAATGGCAAACAGATAAATCTGTCGGGATTTTAATTGGGATTACATGGAAATCTATAGATCAATTTGGGGAGAACTGACTTCTTTACAATATTAAGCCTTCCAATCCATGAACATGGCATATCTCTCTTGCTTATTTAGGTCTTATTTAACTTCTCTCAGTGTTTTATAGTTGTCTTTGTTTTCTGTGTAAGACTTGAATATCTTTCTGTTTTCCTCTAAATATTAGAATGCTATACCAAATGACATTTTTTTAAATGGTACTTTAATTATTTACTGGTTTGTTTTTAATCCCACGAAAATTGGACTCTGTTACTCAGAGCTTCCCCCTACGTGATGTTCCATGAAACCACCATCCCACTTGTTAAAGTGGTCTGATATATGTTGGGGAAAGTTGGGCTTAACAAATTAATCTCGCTTCTTTACTGCAGAACTTCTAAAGTCTTTAATGTGCTAATATAATATTCCTCAAGCATACTTGCCCATATTCATTCAGTATTCAACAAATATCGTAGTCAAGTATCATTCAAGATATAAGCCTAGAAAACAGCGATTACTCTAGGTATTTTAAGCAGGAGAATTCCATGGACATTCCCTGTCACCGGAAAACAGAAAAACAACAACGAAAAGGAACAGTTGAAAATGGTCTCCATGTTTCACCCTTCAAACCTCTCACAAATACCTCCAAAGGTGAAACCAATTTGGCCTCCAGGACCATAACTGCAGCTCTCTGCACAATAAGGGGAAACCTAGGCAGAGGCGGAACGAAGGCTGAGCTGAGTGACAGCATCCACAATGGCCGAGCCAGTGCCCGGCGTACATATGTGCCAGGCAAGCCTCCTAGGCAGAGAACACATCCGTGAGCTATGAGGCTCTAAGAAAAGCAGGTGCTGAACGAGTTAAGGTGAGTACCCGCCCTCCACCTCCGACAGAACTGCTACATTTGCCAAAAAAGTGTTTCCTGCAACAGCCTGCGGTAGTGTTTCCCTCCTGGTACTGAAGGTAAATGTCAAATCCGTGTGTCACTTGTGTCAATGACACACGGCGTCATGGCATGCCTTTCTGCATATTAACTTGACCTTCATCTTATTTCTCACTCTTACTTTCCCTATGTTCCTATTTCCTGATTTACTTTTTATCGTATTTTTGTAAGCTATTTCAAATCTTCCTCCTTGCAAGAGAACAGATATAAATTAATCAGCTGTTAGTGAAACCCCAGTGTTCACCCATGAGGAGTTAACCCACTCATAAACTCCTTCTACTGTCATTTTTTTGTTGGCTTCACAAATTTGATACAGTACAAACACAAAACAGAAGCATTCATTTCATTTCTGGTTTCACTTTAGTAACCAAAAGACTGGTGGGAAGATCAGAAGTGGAAGCAACAACAAGTTCTTTGAAATAAAAAATTAATATAACATGCTCTATGGCATTTCACGATAATTGGCTTTATTAATGTAGAACAATTAATGTTAGCCATAAAAGGATATAATTAAATGTGTTTTATTCTGTTTAAAACTTATTCTGTTCCCTGTATTGCCATTTAACTGGAAAAAACAACAGCAGCAAAAACTCATCAAGCTTACAGTCCATTTGAAATTGATTCCACTGAAATCAATTAGGTTGTTCCAAAATGACAACAGAAAAAGAAAAGCACAGACTGGAATGCGTTACATTTTGGCCCAACAAAAAAAGGATTCAATCTCATAAAGCAAACTGACAGTGTTTATGACTTTGAAAATTCACTGAAACTTTTTGCGTGAATTAGATCCTTTGTGATGCATTTTCTTGAGTTCTACCCATGACTGCCACAGTAACAGTCCTGGGATCAGAACCCAAACACCATTGAAAAATACCAGATAGACCCAAAAGTAGAGCCAACTGTTGGTGTTGAGGTTGGGGCTTCCCATAAGCCAGTCTGGGCAGAAGGTCATCCACCCGCCATACAATTCACACACGCACAGGGTGATCTGTACGAAATGCCTGTTAGAGAGAAAGAGACAGTGATGAAACTGCCAGCTGTACCAACATCATCTCCCACAGCAGAACACCTCCCTGAAGTGGGAACTCAGGTTTCGCACGGAGCTCCCTTGATGGGGCAAGTTGATCACTGGTGAAGACCCATGCTTTCCTTTGGAGAAGAAAATGGCAACCCACTCCAGTATTCTTGCCTGGAGAATCCCACGGGCAGAGGAATTGGCGGGCTACAGCCCATGGGGCCACAAAGAGTCGGACACGAC
Source organism: Bos taurus (assembly GCF_002263795.3). NCBI lineage: Eukaryota > Metazoa > Chordata > Mammalia > Artiodactyla > Bovidae > Bos > Bos taurus. The sequence goes on from NC_037339.1 coordinate 19,204,373, forward strand.
GAAGAAACACTTTCCTTGGAGAAGCAACAGCGCCCTCTCTAGATTATGCTCGGAGTTAAAGAAGGTCTCGTGGGTATCTTGGAAAGTTTAGTGAAGTCACGAAAGAGAGACCTGGATGTGAACCTATGAGCTCCAATCTCCCCTGTTGGAAAAGGGCTAATAATAGTCCCCTCCTTGAATAATGCTTCGCTGGTGGCTCGGTGGTAAAAAATTCGCCTGACAATGCAGGGGACTGGGGTTCGATCCCCGGGTCGGGAAGATCCTCTGGAGGAGGGAATGGCAACTCGCTCCAATCCTGTGGCCTGGAAAATCCCACAGACAGAGGAGGCCTGGCGGGCTACAGTCCATGGGGTCTGTAGCGTCGGACATGACGTAGCGACTAAACGACAACCACCTCGAATAATATTGTGGAGATTAAATGAGATGTGCAGATAAAGCACTGCGCCTGGTGCATATTCAGCCATGCATATGTGTGAAAGTGTTTGAAATAACAAACGCATGGGTAAACGTGGCAGACCCACAGCCACGATCGTGGACATGTAAGGCACCCAGAAGCAAGCTCCAGGAGATGTGAGGGACAGGGAAGCCTGGCACGCTGCAGTTCGCAGGGTCACAAAGAGTCGGACACAGCTGAGCGACTGAACAACTACAAGGCACCCAGAAGGAAATTTTTCCTGCCAACTCTCTAGGTAAAATTGGGTGGGGGCAAGTGCATTAAATGACTTTTGAGGTTTCTTTCAAGTCTGAAATTTCATGACAAAGTTTTACACAGGCTTCTTTGATACAAGATGGTGGAAATGGAATGCTACTGTGCCCAGCTGACAGGAGTCTAAAACCATTCCCTGGGACTCATTCCCGGGAAAGCAATCTGTTCGTCCTAGGTCACCCTGTCCCTAAGGAGGAGAGGAAGGAAATGGAGGGAGGGGGCGGAGCCCACAGTTTCAGGGCCTGACTGATGGATGGCTAATCTGCCGTCTTTCTCCTCCATCTCCCCACTCTTCTGCCTTCCTCATACCTTCTATAAGCTGCTATCTTGTATGTCCAGCTCAGAATTACATAAGAGACTTCTCTTTGTGACAGGTGGAAGAGAAGTTTCTAGAATGATTTGGGGGCAGAGGATGAAAATAACTACTCTTTGATTTTCCACAATATTGGTGGCCAATCACTCAAAGCTGCTAACACTGTGCTTGTCTATACAGGATCGAGGTTGTCACTACCATCATATTTCTAGTGTTTTTTATTTTGACCGATCCGAAATTAAGCTATATCAGATGATTTTCTACTCCACTTTTCGTCTAACAAAGAACGGTGGTCGTCATCCACTCCACATGTCACTTTGGCATCGGGACAGCTGGTGTTTCTCCTCTTTCCAGCCGGATAGGGAAGAGCACTTACCGATAATGTTTCTCTTTGACGATGGCATAAACGAGGACCAGGGCCAGAGATCCACCCAGGACGACCGTCAGAATTTCCACAGACACGATGGTTGGATCAAAATAAAGCCATCTTGCATCAGCTTTGCCATATTCTTTCCCTAAAAACAAAACACTTTGTTACTCATCTGGCAACTATTTTTAGGACAGTTGGTGGAAATGACCTCCCCCCACCACATTTGGAGGAGGTAAAAAGAATAACTGAACTGCCATTCTCTCTACAGTCTTCATGATGCCTTAGTGGAAGGAAAGAGGGGTCCTGAGACAAAAACCCATTACCACCGGACACAAGTGATGATAACAACATCACGTTACATTTGTAAAATGATTTGCATTTTCCAAAGTGCTTTCACAGGTGTGGCTTCTTCACCTCCTCCTTTTCCATCATAAGCAGCAGAATTCTAAACCAATTCGACACAGTCAGACTTTGCAAAGTAATCTTTAATAATTATCTTGGTAGATGCATTATAATTCCTAACTTTAAAATTTCAATATAAAGTTTGTATTAGTCAGACGTGGGAAAATTACTGTTCAGGAAATGTTTATAAAAACACATTTATTAATAACTGAAGAGGAATTGAGTGTTGAGGGGCCAGCAAGGAGGGGAGGGGAGCAACACAGCCTGGACTACAGAATGAATCTGAAATGGACAAAGAGGGCATTTCAGTCTGCTACAGACACAGTATTCACTAACAACAGCCACCACAAAAGCCCCAGTTGTGCTGACCCGGGGGTAGGTGTGCACTAAGAAATCTTTTCAGACCCCATTATCAGGATGGTTTCTTCTAGAAAGCACCATGAGGTCAGAGAGTCTTCATGCAAGGCCTGGACCGCGGGCCTTGCATGAAGTCATATTTCCTTCCCTCCTTCTCTCTTCTTTCCTTCCTCCTCCTCTCCCTCCTCTTTTTCTCTGTCTTTATCTCTTTCTTTTTCTGTTTGCCAAAGTAATACATGCTGGTCCTAAGATCTCACATAACCAGTGGGGGAAAAAAACACCCCAAAGCCCCCACCTCTTTGCTTCAACTACGGTTCTCACATAACTTAGGAAAGCTATGAATGGTCCCAAATTAGCTACATGATCTGATTGATTGGTCTGAACAGCACAAAACAACAGTCTCTTAATGGTTAGAGTTAGGGTCCCTCCGGGGCTGGGGACAGAGGTTTCTGATGAAAGGCTGTCCTCAGGGAAAGGACAGGCCAGTAAACAGAGTGAGCTATTAAATGAGATAACACAGAGAGACACGCTGAGTGGAGAGTCTGAGAGGCAGACGCAACTGGCAGAGGCGTCCAGCCTGTCCTGAGCTGACTGCCAGCCGTGACCTCACCGGAAAACAGCTAACAGTGAAAGTAAAAGTTTTCCCTTTAAACACAGATACAACAGGTGGGATACAGCTCCTAGCGTACCCAAAATCTAAGAAAATATCACAAGTGCAAGGTCAGTGCTTTAGGAGCGAAGAGATTAGTGGGTATTCAGACATTCACAAAAATAACCCTATTCATTCATTAAAAAAAAAAAAATTTATTTGGCTGCGCTGGGTCTTAGCTGTGGCACAAGGGATCTTCAGTCTCTGTTGCAGCACTCGGGATCTTTAGGAGCAGCACGGGAACTCTTAATTGCAGTATGTGGATCTAGTTCCCTGACCAGGGATTGAACCCGGGGCATCAGGAGTGGGGCGTCTTAGCCACTGGACCACCAGGAAGTAGCATATAGACGCCTCTGTGCTAGACCTCAAGAATGCCTAGCACAGAACACAAAGTCTGCCTGCTGGTGGCTCATGCAGTAAGTGACGGGGGCAGAGAATGGGGCCAGGGAGGCACTGCACAGACCAGGAGATGAGGGGTTCGGATCACCTCCTCCTCACCCTACAGGGGAGGGAGAGAGTCCACCCTGGGCTCATGGGGCGGCTCAGCACACAACAGGCGGGCGACACTGGACGGATGAGGCTGACGGCGGCTCCTCGGTGATGTGAGACTCGCAGGCTCGGAGAGGAGGACACGGGCCACGGGGGGCCACAGGGGGGCCGTACTAGGACACAGAGGGAATGGGGTGGGGGGGGGGCCATGGGAGGCGGGCTGTGCACTAAGGGTGGGTGAGCCCTGCTCCCACGGGCCACGTGGCTGGCCTGCTGGAGTAGTTCTGAGCGCTGGCAGGGCACTGAAGCTGGCTCCTTAGGGACACACAGGCGCCGTGCTGGTCTGCAAGCCGGAAGGGTGTGGGGTTGGGGGCTGCTTGTCTAGACTTCCATTATACGGGCAAGCAGGGTGGGGAGGGGCTGTGTGCTGAGGGTGTTTGAGGGCCTCTGGATTTTACCAGGAGTCAAGGCACACGCAACCCTGGATCTTAATCTCAGGCTCTTCTCTTACTCCCAGACCTCCCACTGTTGGTGTTCAGTTGCTCAGTTGCATTTGACTCTTTGTGACCCTACGGGCTGCAGGATGCCAGGCTTCCCTGTCCTTCACCACCTCCCGGAGTTTGCTCACACTCGTGTCCATCGAGTCGAGGATGCCGTCCAACCGCCAGCAATCAAGGCGATGAAGTGAGGATAAGCACCCCACAGATCAGTGGCCAGCCCACCATTCGTTTCTGTCCCAAAAGGTTCCCGGTCCAGTCTCAAGGGCCAGTTAGAGGAGGGGGTCACTTAACACGAGCCCCACATAGACCCTCGAGTGGTGCGTCAGTTGCCCCCACCTTGCGGAAGTGTGTATGAACTGAAACACAGCTCTCACTCCCTAAATCAAACGGCCTCTTATGGAACTTGTGCTAAGAAATAATTTGAATTACAGAAATAAAGTGCATTTAATGGAGAAACAAACAAAAAATCTCAGGTCTTAAATCATAGGAGGCGAGCCCTGAATAGGGGAGGGAGAGGTGTTTCAGGGGAAAAGTTTGAGCAAAAGCCTGGGGCTGAGCGCGCTTGGTGTGTCTGAAACTAGAGGTAATTCAGCAAGTTGAAGGAGACAGGATATGTGTGCACGCGCGTGCGTGCGTGCGTGCATGTGAAAGTGGGGGCCGGGGGGAGCGGCAGGCCCTGCTATCTGCCCGCCCCAGTGGACCAGACCTCTGGCCTCTCATCTACCGCTTAACTTTGACCATCTCTTTGCAGGTTCAACGCCTATAAAGGGAGGGAAAGGACAAGCAGAGCATTAACAAACCTAATGTGATCCTCGTCCTTTTTCCTGTGACTGACCGCCAGGCCCGGGCAGAGGTTTAGAGAAAGACACACAGGCAGAGCTGGAGGAGGCACCCAGGAGCAAAGCCACGCTGCGGCCTTTGCCACAGGGCAGAGACGAGGACGCGAGGGGCGGCGATTCTTTTTCTTAACCAAACTCAGGTCAGCCTCCTCCGAAACCCTTTCTCCAAAAGGCCCCAGCACCTTGGGTTCTGGGCTCAGCCCAAGAATCCTGCTGAGTAACCTTAGTGATTTATCCTCTCAACAGCTTTATAAATGCCACACTGCAGTGTTAATTGTATTGACTCTGTCATACGTTACATCCCTAGTAAGAATTTATTGTATAATTAGAAGTCTGTACCTTTTGAACATCTTCATCTAATTCCACCTCTCCCCAGCCCCTGCCTCTGGTAACCACAAATCTGATCCTTCTCTAAAATGAGTTTCGGTTTTTCAAATTCCACATAAAAATGAGATATTGTCGTTTTCATTTTTTTCTGTCTAGCTTCTATCACTTGGCATAATGTTCTTCAAAGTCTGTCATCACAAACTGCAGGATTTCCTTCTTTTTATGGCTGAATAATATTCTGCTTCCCTGGTGGCTCAGGTGGTAAAGAATCCACCTGCAATGCAGGAGACCCAGGTTCGATCCATGGGAAGGGAAGATCCCCTGGAGAAGAGAATGGCAACCCACTCCAGTATTCTTGCCTGGAGAATTCCATTGACAGAGGAGCCTGGCGGGCTACAGTCCATGGGGTTGAAGAGTCAGATAAATACAATGCAGGTTGTTTATCCACTCATCTGTGAGTGGACACTCAGGTTGTTTCATGTCTTGGCTGCTGTATAATAGATACTGCTGCTATAAACAGGGAGTGTAGATTACCAATCACTCCTGATATGAAATCTAATTCCTCATCCCCCACCCTTTATATCAATACCCTGGCCTGCCTTTAGCAAGGATCCTGTTGAGTCTATCATCAGTCCCCAAGCCTTGATGTTTCTTCTTAATAATTTTCCATCCACTGACTCCGACCCTGTTCCCAGCCTATAAATCCCCACCTATCCCTGTATTTAGGGCTTCCCTGGTGGCTCAGATAGTAGAGAATCCGCCTGCAATGCAGGAGACCTGGGTTCCATCCCTGGGTTGGGAAGATCCGCTGGAGAAGAAAATGGCAACCCACGCCATTATTCTTGCCCAGGAGAATTCCATTTTGGGGCTTCCCTGGTGGAACCAGTGGGACAGAACCTGCCTGCCGATGCAGGAGATGTAAGACACGTGAATTTGATCCCTGGGTTGGGAATATCCCCTGGAGGAGGGCATGGCCACCCTCTCCAGTATTCTGACCTGGAGCATCCCATGGACAGAGGAACCTGGCGGGCTATACTCCATGGGGTTGCAAAGAGTCGGGCACAACGGAGTGACTGAACATGAACACACGTCCCTGTATTAAGGGTTGAGCCAATCTCTTTCCCACTGCTGTGGTCTCTGTGGAATAAAGTCTTCCTTACCATCTTTAACAAGTTCTACATCCTGGTGAACCAAAATCAAAGGACAGCCCACAGATCACTATCCAGGAGGCCTTACCCCAGACCCTCTGAATCAGAATCTGCATTTTAACAAGAACCCCAAGCAATCTGTGTCCTTCTGTTCAGCTGTGCTGGGTCTGTGTTGCAGCACATGGACTCAGTTGCTCTGAGGCATATGGGATCTTAGTTCCCCAACCAGGCATCGGACCTGTGTCCCCTGCATTGGAAGGTGGATTCTTGACCACTGGATCATTAAGGAAAACTAGTTAATGTCTCTGTAGAGCAGGAAGAGTTCTGGAAATTATCTACTAGAATACATACATGTAACTGTAGCCCACCAGGCTCCTCTGTCCATGGAATGCTCCAGGCAAGAATACTGGAGTGGGTTGTCATGCCCTTCTCCAGGGGATCTTCCTGACCCAGGGATGGAACCCAGGTATCCCGCATTACAGGCAGATTCTTTACCATCTGAGCCACCTGGGAAGCCCGTACAATATATATACATTTATATACAAATAAATGTTAAAAGTATGGAAAACACCCAGTTTAAATACTGCAGACTCCTCAATCTGTACTCACTGCAAACATTTTAAAATACAGCTTTATTGAGATATAATCCATGTGCCAGGTCTGCTTTTTCTTAAATCTGTTTAAAGTGTATAATTCAACAAGTTTTAGTACTTTCCCAGATTTGAATCACCACAACCTCACTTTACGTTAGTTTCTACTTCTCAAAAGAAACCTATACCCACTGTTAGTCATTCCCCATTTCTGGCCAAATCCCACTCCCTTCCTGCACCCCCACGCACCCACTAATCTGTCATCTCTCTCCATAGATCTGTCTCTTCCAGACATTTCATGCAAACAGAATCATACAACGTGGGATATAGGTACTCATTTAATGGACAGCCGTACTTGGAATTGACCCCCCACATGTGGCAGTGCCAGCATTTTACACTACTCACACAATGAAGCGATCAAGGCATCTGAGTGTGTGATGTTTCCCACCATAGACAAGTAGACATAAGGGCCTTCCTAGAGAGAAGAAAAGGAAAACATGCTCTAATTCAGCATCACACCCACAGGATGGCACCGGAGGCACACCCCTGTGCGGGCAGCACCCCTTGCCCAGCGTGCAGGAGCACACGTCCCGGCCAGCACCCTCAGCCCCGCACCGCGCAATCCCAGTGTTTATGGGCAGGGGCAGGTGAAGGCTGAGCTTGGAAATGAATCCATCCGAAGTGAATGTTCATATAGTAAGTGCTAGTTTTCAGTGACTGGCATTCTAAAACCAGAGGTGTGTTCAGATGGGGAAAAAAAATAAGCTGAAAATTTTGTCCAAGAGTCTAAATGTTATAGTAAATAAGCTGAATTCTGGATTAATCCAGAAGTACTTCAGAGTACTTCATTGCATCTCACCTCCAAAAAAACCCCAAGATCTCTCTTAACAAACATGGTATTTAAGTATCACTATCAGAGCAGGAACTAGATCTTTCCTCTTGCATAAGGGCAAATTCAGGAAAATTAAAAATGCTTACAGGCTATATTTAAAATTTTGGGTAAGGAAATCTCTGCAATTATATTTAGCATTTCATCAGAGAAATGTTCCTTTGCCTAAGATTTCAAAAACTGGATTAACTAGGATTCTCTAAGATATCTGATTATGTTGTTCCTTTAAAAAAATTTTGTTGCTGGTCAATATAACTTTTTTTTGGTTTCTTTTTACCAAAACAATCACTTATATGACATCAGAACAGTGTCTCTGCCTAAACCCTAAGCTCACTTCTAGTACAAAACTTCCCAGAGGCTACCAGTTTTAACCACTTCTAACTGTAGTTCTGGCAACTATCTTTATACTTATATTACTATTTCTATTTTTTTGTGCTTAGTCGATCAGTCATGTCCGACTCGCGACCCCATGGACTGAAGCCCATCAGGCTTCTCTGTCCCTGGGGATTCTCCAGGCAAGAATACTGGAGTGGGTGGCCATGCCCTCCTCCAAGGGATCTTCCCAACCCAGGGATCGAACCCAGTCTCCCACACTGCAGGTGGATTCTTTACAGTCTGAGCCACCAGGGAAGCCCAAGAATACTAGAGTGGGTAGCCTACCCTTTCTCCAGGGGATCTTCCCGACTCAGGAATCTAAATGGGGTCTCCTGCATTGCAGGTGGATTATTTACTAGCTGAGCTACTGGGGAAGGCCCACTATTAACTGCCCATCCTGAAAAATTACGATATAAATTATACTGTTTCCCCTTCCCTTCCCTCCATCCAATTTTTGATAATGTAGGGGAGGAAAAACTTCTTCCTCCCCTCTTAGGTTCTATAAGCTGGTTTAAGAATTAATTGACATAAATGGATTAAAAAGAAAAGCATACACATTTGATTTACTATGTTGACATGTACATGGGAATCTTCAAAAGGAAAATGACCTGAATAAGCTGTCAGGCCCCAAAACTCATACGCCTTTTTACCCAAAGACCAGTAACTGCAGGGATGTGAAGAGACCAGGGGGCTTGGGCTGAGGAGTACTGTCCCCAGGAAATACATGGGGAGAAACTAACAGAAGACAAGGGTTATTTGAGTCGGGCTACTTACACAATACCATTTCAGCACTGACTCCCAGTCTAGTGAAATGAATGTTCTTTTCCTCCTGGTAAAGGGAGAGCACCTTTCTCAAGGGAAATTCAAAGACCTGATTTGAGCTAGAAAGCGGGGAGATCAGAGTGACCTTCCGCATCTATTGTTCTCAATTGCCTTCTGTTCAAAATCCTCAACATGCAAAAGTGGCAATAATTTGGAGTGGCGTGTTCTGAACTCTTTTAACAGCTACATGCTGCTGCTGCTAAGTCGCTTCAGTCATGTCCGACTCTGTGCGACTCCATAGACGGCAGCCCACCAGGCTCCCCCGTCCCTGGGATTCTCCAGGCAAGAACACTGGAGTGGGTTGCCATTTCCTTCTCCAACGCATGAAAGTGAAAAGTGAAAGTGAAGGTGCTCAGTCGTGTCCGACTTTTAGCAACCCCATGGACTGTAGCCGAGTTCTCTTTAATTCTTCGGTTAGTTATCCCGAATTTGTAACTTCAGGAATAAGCTTCAAACCTCACCTGACTCCTTCATCAGTGCTGTGCAGTATATGGACTTCTGTGATATCAGGCGAGTATGAGAACCCCCAGCAAGCTCTCTCCCACTCCTCCCCACTTCTCTCAGCCTCTGTTCACTTTGTACACTGCTGAGATTGATCGTATTTCCATTCTTGTTCTGTAAATGTATTTGTCTTCCTCATTTTATCTGTAAGTAGATTCTCAAAGCTGAAAAGTCAATCAATGCTCTACTGACAATATGGCTATTATATAAACAGTGTTCATTGGAAGAGGCCACAACTTCCTACTCTACAAATCAGTATTTCTGTCACTTAAGAAGAATGTGGCAAATGGAATATTCTTTCTTACCTTCATACATCTCTCAAAATCATGCTACATTTTAGTTTCCTTCAACTTTGGGCCAGGACTTTCTTATATTTTGGTTTATGCCACAGTTTGTAATTGCCTTTCTTTTTCTCTAATTGAGAGAAGAAACCCTACTTTCTCCCCATCTCATTAACATAATCTTACAGCTTCTTGTCCATTCCATTCTTTGCTGAACAGAGGCTTGAAGCTGGTTTCTCTTTTCTTCCTTTAAAAGATTTATTTATGTATTTATTTATGGCTGTGCAGGGTCATCATTGCTGTGCTCGGGCTTTCTCCAGTTGCCGGCGAGCGGGGGCTACTCTTTCTTGAGGTGTGAGGGCTTCTCACTGCAGCGGTTTCTCTTGTTGCTGGGCACAGGCTCTAGGCATACAGGCCTCAGTAGCTGCAGTGCATGGACTCAGCACCCATGGCACACAGGCTTAGTTGTTCCACGGCAAAGTGGAATCTTCTTGGATCAGGGACCGAACCGGTGTCCCTGAATTGGCAGGCAGATTCTTCTCCACTGAGCCACCAGGGAAGCTCTATATTTTCCCTTTTCTTAACATTCTGTAAGTTACCTAATAGGTAAGTGTGGTTTATTTCAGAGCATATATGAAAATCCTAGTCCTTAAAGGAGATAAAAAAAATTACACGAGATAATGTTTTTAAACAAGAAGTACTCCCTGTCTACTTTGTAGCTCCTTATTCTCACCAGCTGATTTTTTTATTTTTAGCAGAGCCGTAGGAAGTCCACATCTCTTCCCTGGCATGACTGGGGAACTTTCTAGACAAAAATACATCTGCTGGACTGGCCAGTAGGGGCAATGAGGCTGAGCTGAATATGACTCTCTGTGGGGCTCAGTCCACCTATCTGTGAGATAAAGGACTTCCCAAAATTAGACTGTTGATCTCATGCCTTCCACGAGCAACCTCTTCAACTGGAGCCATCTGCAAACCGGGACCCTGACATCCTGTCTGGCTCTTTCCTCAGGAGGAATTCTGTGGGTAAATGCAGGATGGGGACCTGGATCTAAGATCAAGATCAAAGTCACTGGAAACACTAGTTACTATTTGCCAAGAGCGAAAATTACCTGTAGAATTTTAGAGAATGGAAACAGACTTACTTCCTCCCATGAATTCATATTTTATATCAAATGAACCACAAAGCGCTTTTTCTTCCCTGTTAAAATTATTTCCAGGCTCTGGAAGATGAAATTTATACTAACTTGCAGAATAAACTTGGAAGGTTATCAGCTCCAAAAGTCTTTAATCATACTATATGGTGAAGAACTAGCCAGCCAGAACTAAAATTCATGTTTGAGCTCAACAGCTACCTGGAGATTTTAAGGACCAGATGAAAGGTGCTTGGTAAGCAGCAAAGGCCATCAGTAGGGTGTTGCTTAACTGGGAAGAAGGGCCTGAAGAGATGGAGGGGTAAGCGCCCTGTGCTGCAGGCTGGAGATCTGGGTGAGTGAGCAAAAAAAAAAAAACACAGCAGATTTTATTTCTTATATTCCCTGCTACCTTGACCTCTCTGAGTTTCAACTCCCTCATCAATAGAAAGCAACAGAGTAAAGCTCTCAACAGATGTTTGATGAATGAAGAACTGAACGAATGAGAGAGTCATGAGCAGAATTAGGCTAGATCTTCACATTTCGCAGAGTGTCTCTTACTGACTGGAAGCCCTGAGTGCGGCACTTGGTCCACTGACCTCACTGAGCGGTGGCCCGGGCGGACTGCCGTCAGTGGAGGGCCAGGCGTGGAGGAAGGGGGCCCCATGGAGGGTTGTGGGGTCAGAGCCTTTTAAGCCCCAGCCTTTCAAGTAGGAGTGGGCTGTGCGTCCCTCACCTGCCACCGGCCATCAGTCATGGGAAGGCCAAGCTCGTGGCAGCCCCCAGGGCAGACTCCCTGACTGACTGACTGGGCTTGAGGCTGTCGTCAAGAATTTCGGAGTGAGTGCAATTATTCCTACCACTGTCTGAGAGGCAGACACCTGTCCCCTAAGGAGCACAGCCTGAATTTTTACAGAGAAACTCACTCAGGATGTAGGGGCAACAGGACAGGAGGTCTGGGTTCCCTTGAAAATACTTCAGCAATAATGAAAGAAAAAGGAAGGGCAGGGGAAGGGAGGGAGGGAGAAAAAGAAAAAAGTGACAAATGAAGCAAGTGCAGCAAAATTTGAAAACACCAAACCTGCTCATTACACTAGTCTCTCTACATCTGTGCCTGCTTAAAATTTTTCACAGTAGGGCTTAATTTAAAAAAAGATACATGGGACTTGCCTGGTGGCCCAGGGGCTAGGACTCTGCACGCTCCCAACTCAGGGGGCCCAGATTTGCTCCCTGGTCAGGGAACTAGCGGAGAAGGCAATGGCAACCGACTCCAGTGTTCTTGCCTGGAAAATCCCATGGACAGAGGAGCCTGGTGGGCTGCAGTCCATGGGGTCGCTAAGAGTCGGACACGACTGAGCAGCTTCACTTTCACTTTTCACTTTCATGCATTGGAGAAGGAAATGGCAACCCACTCCAGTGGTCTTGCCTGGAGAACCCCAGGGACGGGGGAGCCTGGTGGGCTGCTGTCTCTGTGGTCGCACAGAGTCGGACACGACTGAAGCGACTTAGCAGCAGCAGCGGCAGGGAACTAGAGCTCATGTGCCACAGCTAAGACCTGGTACAACCAAATATATAAAATAAATAAATACTTAAAAAATATATATATAGCACCTTTTCATACTGTTCATGGTTAGACAGCATCACTGACTCATTGGACATGAATTTGAGCAAACTCCCGGAGATGGTGAAGGACAGGGAAGCCTAGCATGCTGCAGTCCATGGGGTTGCAAAGAGTTGGACACGACTGACTGAACAACAACAACATACAGCACTTTGTCAAAAATGAACCGCTGTCCCTTGCGTTTCTGGGTTCCTGACTCAGGACCCCATGGTCCCAGAGGTCCTCTGCCCTCACACTTCTCACCAGCCTCAACGTGTCCTACACACACACGGACACACACACACACCCCAAGGATAAAAAGCAAGGAGAGCCAATGGCCATGATTGCAAAAAGAAAGGGAAAATGGTCATGGTGTTTGCACACCCTTTTCAAATTACCTGTGCCCTTCTGGTGAACGAACAGCCATCGACATGCTAGCCCCCTGTCCTCCTGGCTCCAGGTGACACGCTGAGTGAATTCTCCGTGTTGTCCAGTTAAGTCTGCAGAGAAGCTGCAGAGTGGGCTTCTGCTCACTGTGTGTGTGCATGCTAAGTCGCTTCAGTTGCATCCGATTCTGTGACTCCATGGACTGTAGCCCACCAGGCTTCTCTGTCTGTGGGATTTCCCAGGCAAGAATACTGCAGTGGATTGCCATGCCTTCCTCCAGGGGATCTTCCCGACCCTGGGATCAAACCCGCGTCTCTTGCATCTCCTGTACTGGCAGGCCAGGTCTTTACTGCCAGGGCTCACCCTGATAAGGGCTCTTTTCCTGTTACAACTCACCTGTCCTTGCCCCACATCGGTGCTCCCAACCCCCACAGCATGCTGACTTTCCGTCACACTTTTCTTTACTCTTCCGACATCCTTTCTGGTAATGTGGGCTGCTGTTTTACCATTTTAACAATTAAAAATTATTGAAGTGATATGTGCTGTAAGTTAAAAAAAATTTACAAAAAGCTATAAGGTAAAAGGTAAAAGTCTCTTTCTTTCCCAATCCCCAATCTCACCCCCAGAGACATCACTGCTTGAGTTCCACAGTAGCCTTCAGGAAATTCTTCATGTATATGTTATGACATAGCTACAAATATTTAAAATACTTTCTCCCTGCCATTAGTTTTCCTACTATCAACCTAGAGGGTGATGAGGACAATTCCACAATGTTTATTGACTTAAAAGATTTTAAGTTCAATGTATCAGGAATTTTGGTTTAAAAACCATTTAATTCATATTAAATGCTCTAAAATGGGACTGGACTATACTGTCTAATTGAGCTGCTAACAAAATCAACTTAAAAGCTAAAATGAATCATGGCAAATAAATTAAGAAACAAAGGCAAGACTCGCCCGGCGGTTCAGTGGTTAATACTCTGTATTTCCAATGTTCAATTCCTGGTCAGGGAACTAAGATCTCACGTGCCTTGAAGTGGGGGGAAAAAAAAGGCTGGTCTCATTTTTCACTTAATGTGTTCCAGACATGTAGTTCTAACAATGCATTTTATAGACTTTCAGACAGCTACAAGTCAAAGCTCAGATTTTAAAAACATGCTTGAGCTGGGCAAGTTTCTGCTATTTATAACTCAATGACCAATTGGTAAAGAATGCTCAATTTACTCATTTCACCCTTAAAGAAAAAATTTTATAAGCCTTTATAGGCGTTATAGAAATAAAAGAGAACATACATTTTCTTCTTGTAATTTGTGTTTGTATTTGTAAAGCCTGAATTTATAGTTAAATATATTTGCAAGGTTTAAAAAAAAAAAAGTGTGTGAACGAAGAGCCAGAAAAACTGCAATGCATTAAGAGTGGGAGAATAAAGTGGAGTAAGAATAGAATCAATACGTAAATCCTGTCAAAATGTATTAGCATTTACTGATCTGACTCATAAAACCTCAGCCTAATCGGACTTGATTTTTCCATGTCATGGCAACAGCACACATCATTGTTTCTGGAAGGATCAGCTGCTTCAGCCTCCTACAGCCCCTCAATGACAAGGCTTTATTGACTTCATAAATATATGCTGCCCAGCTGTCATCCGCTTAATGAGGCGACGACTTCCATTCGATGGAACCATTCCATTCGGTCCTAGCAGGCGGGCTGTTGCCCGACATTAACAATGGGCCATGCTGGCCCTTTCAGAAGTTGGGGTACCACACAGCCACACAAGTTCATTGTTCCTACAACATGGCAGCTCAGTGTTTGCTTTAGGACTTAAAAACCACTTCTCCCCTTTAAAGAATATACCCTCCTTTGCTGAGGCAGTTACTTCTTAGATTTGAAACCTTCCAAGGCTCATCTTTATTGGACATGTGTATTATCACATGATTACTTAGGGATTGGATGAAAATTAAAACTTAATCCAAGTAAGAAGGATGGTGAGGAGGGGTCACAAAAGGGACAGAGGAAGGATGAACATTTACTGAACTCTGCTAAGCTCTGGGCACTGTGCCCAGTGCCCTTCATCCTTGCTATTCATATATGGTCCACGGACCACAGCCCGGGCACCAGCTGGGAGCTGGTGTGGACTATCAGACCCTAGCCCAGACTTATGGAGATTCCTGGGCACAGTCAAGTTTGAGGAGACCTGCCCTAAATTACCAAGTTTATTTAATTCTTTCAACAAGCATTCGAAGAAAATATTAGTTCCATACTTTATGTCTACAAATTTGGGGTAGATATCTCAAATTTGGGTCCTGATCTCAGACTTTCAGGCTCCAAAACTGTGAGAAAGAAATTTCTGTTGTTTATAAGCCACCCCGTGTGTGGCATTTTGTTGCAGCAGCCTAAAGAGACTAACACAATAAGGAAACCCAGAAAGAAAGTTTCCTTTCTCCCTCCCTCCCTTAAAAAAAACAAACATTATTTTGCTTTTTATTTCTCTTTGCTGCCAAAAGAGTTTAATGCAAAATACAAGTATGAGTAAACAATGAAATAATTTCCCCAGTGCTCAGCAGTAAAGAATCTGCCTTTCATACAGGAGCTGCAGGAGACTCAGGTTTGATCCCTGGGTTGGCAAGATCCCCTGGAGGAGGGCATGACAACCCACTCTAGTATTCTTGGCTGGGAAATCCCATGGACAGAGGAGCCTGGCAGGCTACAGTCTATGGAGTCGCAGAGAGTCGGACACGACTGAAGTGACTTAGCAGCAGCAGTAAAGAGGGGAAATCACTATAGTGAGAATTCTGGTTTTTCTGTATATGCTCTGCAAAGCCTCCTCAGCGTGTATGTCTCACACATATTTAATGCACATACTCTGGTGGTTCAGTCAGTAAAGAATCCGCCTGCAATGCAGGAGACCTGGGTTTGATCCCTGGGTTGGGAAGATCCCCTGGAAAAGGGAACAGCAACCTGCTCCAGTTTCCAAATTTGCCTGGAAAATTTGATGGACAGAGGAGCCTGGCAGGCTCCAGTCCATGGAGTCACGAAGGGTCGGACACAACTGAGTCACTAAAGCACCACGATTATTTCATAACGCACATATCTTTCTTCCTTCCCTTCTGCATCACAGAAAGGATTTCCAGCGGGAAAAGGGGCGCTGCCCAGGATTTCACAGGTGGGAAAAGACAGAGCCGGCCGCACCAGCACACCTGTCGGACCCCAAAGCCCGTGCTCCCCCCGCCTTCCCACTCTGCCCCAGGCTTCTTGAGTCAGAGCTCCTCTGGAACAGCGCCAAGTAACCAGCACTTGAAAGGCAGTTCTAATGAGGTGGATGAAACTGGAGCCTATTATACAGAGTGAAGTAAGCCAGAAGGAAAAACATAAATACAGTATTCTAACGCATATATATGGAATTTAGAAAGATGGTAACAATAACCCTGTGTACGAGACAGCAAAAGAGACACTGATGTATAGAACAGTCTTATGGACTCTGTGGGAGAGGGAGAGGGTGGGAAGATTTGGGAGAATGGCATTGTAACATGTAAAATATCATGTAAGAAACGAGTTGCCAGTCCAGGTTCGATGCACGATACTGGATGCTTGGGGCTAGTGCACTGGGACGACCCAGAGGGATGGTATGGGGAGGGAGGAGGGAGGAGGGTTCAGGATGGGGAACACATGTATACCTGTGGTGGATTCATTTTGATGTTTGGCAAAACTAATACAATTATGTAAAGTTTAAAAATAAAATAAAATTTAAAATAAATAAATAAATAAATAAAACGGATCACTCTCAAAAAAAAAAAAAAAAAAAGAAAGGCAGCCTGTGGTGTGAGTGAAGGTGAGTGACAGGGCGGAAAAGAGCCAGGAAACCACGCCGTGGGAAACGGCGGAGCTGCGGCTCAGCCTCCCTTTGGGCTACAGAAGATGGCACAAGTAGGACCCAAAGAAATCTCAAGGGGGCTAGTCTCAGCTCAACATAAGGCAACATTTTCTTGTAACTAGAGCTATTCTATTTGGGAAAGATGGCACCCACTGAACGTTCTCAAGCACAGGTGGCTGACCCAAGGACATCTGTCTGGACTATGAGAGAAGTCCTATTTCAGGAGGAGACTGGGCTACTTGGCTCCTGAACGCCACTCCCAGACTATGGCAACGTTCTCACTTTCCACACGCGGTACCGGGCGTTCCTCTGGATGTGTGGGGCACAACGCACCCTGTGCCTGCCACGGACTGGGCCAGGGTCTGCACCGCGACAGCCGCTCCTTCGGCTGCGGGTGCCCGGATCCAAGGATCGGGAGTGACAAGGAGGCAGTCAGCGCACGGGCTGGCGGCTGGCCTACGAAGCAGCCCTTGCAAAACATCACAACCTGAACAGACCCGAGCTGGGCCCGTGACAACATTCTTATTCTCCGAGAGCACCAATTCAGAAAGAGGGCGTGAAGCCAATCTGATTCTGACAATGAATACGTAGGAGAGGTCAGGAGAGGCCCAGAACAAGTCGACACTCTGAATAAAGTCAAGCTGCCAGGAAGCATGGTGCAGTCGTTGGATTGGGCTGCCACAGAAAAGTACCACAGATTGGGTGGCTTAAAACCGCAAGCACTGAACTGTGCCTCATCTGGAGGCTGGTGTGCAGGATCAACCTGTCAGCAGGGCCGTTTCTTCCCAGGGCTGCAGGGGGATTCTGTCTCCTGCCCCTCTCCCCTATACCTTCCAGGGGTTTGACGGTACTCTTTGGTGTGCCTTGGCATGAAGGAGCCTCACTCTGATCGATGCCTTCAAGTTCACGTGGCGTTCTCTCCCTGTGTCCAAATTCCCTCCTTTATAAGGAACCAGTCATTATTGGGAGAAAGTCCATGCTCATGACCTCACTTTAAGCGAGGAAGTATTATACTGTGTTCTACTTTTACGGGGATCACTATCCCAAGGAGGCAGAGGAGGACAAATGGGAAATGGGACCAAGGAGAGGCATGAATCAGGTAGGAGGCTACCTTAGTGGGTTTAGCAACTTAGTAAAGCTGCTTAGTAACAAGCTAACTGATGTCTCAATCTTATACTTGTCCAAAGACTGTATGAACTATTGCTTCTTTGGGGAGTTCCTCTTGGGTGAGAAGGAAGAATTTATCCTGTGGTTCCCAAAAATCATTGTCAAAGGTTCAGCCCGTGGGTAGGGATGTGGGAGCCGAGTAGGACCCCAGGACCCCACACCTAAGTGGCATGTGAGGGGCCTGGGGCAGGGGCTGGAAGCAGAAGGTGCCTGGATGGGACCCAGTGAAGCTGGAGTTGGTTGCCGTCATGGTGGCAGAAGCAGAGCAAACGGTCAAGGATCAGACGAAGCAAAGAAGATCTGAGAGGTACCTGATACACAATCTTGCTATCTCCTACTGGACGACTAGGGGAAAGCAGCTGATGGAACTACAAATGGGGATCATGTTTCTGAGATCTTCAAACACTGGCTTCCCTTGGTTTAGTCACTCAGTCATGTCCGACTCTTGTGACTCCATGGACTGCACCCCGCCAGGCTCCTCTGTCCACGGCATTTCCCAGGCAAGCATACTGGAGTGGGTGACCATTTCCTTCTCCAGGGGATCTTCCCAACCCAGAGATCAAACCCGGGTCTCCTGCATTGCAGGCAGATTCTTTACCAACTGAGCCACCAGGGAAGCTCTTAGCTTCCCTTAAAGCAAGCAACTATACTTTTCAGGATTCATCCTGGGTAAACACTTAAGACAAGTGCATAAAAATATACAGAGAACATTCTATGTAATTGCCAGCAACTGGGAAAAGCCTGTAAGTCCAACAATTTAGGATTGGTGAAAAAGATTATACATGAAGTATAATGGAATCCTAAGCAGTTATTTAAATTTATGAGGTATTAATAGTTCAACAGACTCATACAGATGGCCACTGAACACAGCTAAATGGAAAAAAAGCAACAAAGAATGAATAATATGATCCCATTTTTTCAAAAAGGATTCTGACAAATATTTGTATGGATATATATATTCATATAAATTCTGGAAGACTATTTTTAAGAATACTAACAATAATTATCTCTAGGTAATTTTAACTTTTCTTCCTTGTAGATATGTTATTTTTTTACAATTATTATGGAAATAAATAATTTAAAGAAATTTTGTTTTAAAAGACTGTCTGACATAGAAAAAAAACTGACATTTTAACCACTTTTTTTTTGCCTTGTGGCATATGGAATCTTCGGAGAAGGCGATGGCACCCTACTCCAGTACTCTTGAGGAGAAGCCTGGAAGGCTGCAGTCCATGCTAAGGGTCGGACATGACTGAGCGACTTCACTTTCACTTTTCACGTTCATGCATTGGAAAAGGAAATGGCAACCCACTCCAGTGTTCTTGCCTAGAGAATCCCAGGGACAGGGAGCCTAGTGGGCTGCCGTCTATGGGGTCGCACAGAGTTGGACACAACTGAAGTGACTTAGCAGCATATGGAATCTTAGTTCCCTGAGCAGGGATCGAACCCATGACCCCTGCACTGGGAGGGCACAGTCTTAACCACTGGACCACGAAGGAAGTCCAAGAACTGACATTTTAGATATCTGAGCAATCAGAGGCTTAAAATGCAAATGGTAGATGCTGCTAAAAATTAAATGCAAAGAATCACTCTTCCATTCATTCAGTATTAACAAATATTCCAGAATAGCTCCTACAAACCAGGCACCAGGCCAGGTTCTCGAGATAGAAGAAGTCAAAACAGTTACAAATTGTGTTTAGTGTTATAAAAGAAAAAAGATATTTCCCTGGAATATTTTTATTTCAAAGGAAGTAAGTTTAGTTGCATTAAAATTTTTTGAAATATTTACAGGCTTTCTCCTTTTACAAAAGATTTTAGGTTAATTACAACAAAAAACATTCCACTAAATGGTAAAATATACATAAGAATTTGGATCAGGGACAATAAAAACATCTATATGTAGACTATCTTTTGTTATTATAGAGCTTAAATATGGTTC
Source organism: Bos taurus (assembly GCF_002263795.3). Lineage (NCBI taxonomy): Eukaryota > Metazoa > Chordata > Mammalia > Artiodactyla > Bovidae > Bos > Bos taurus. Next base: position 19,224,027 of record NC_037339.1, read on the forward strand.
TGAGCATCCAAGCAGCCAAAGTGAAAAGGAGAAACATTTATTTTGTTCTTGCCATCAGAGAGAAAGAGATCAATTTTTTAAAAAGAAACTAAGCTTCTCCTAGCCTTTATCTGCAAAGGAAATTTCTCATATGAGAAATTTCTCATATCGAGTGACATTAATAAATATTATTAATATTTATATTAACAAATATTATTTTCCACATGAAATAATAAGAAAAAATCTGCTAATCCATAAACTCTGAGAGGACAAGGGTCATCTATTTTGTTTGTATCTAGACACAGGTTCCCCAGCAGGCACTCAGATTTTGTGGAAAGGAGGAACAATACGTCATTCTGAGATGTGGCTACATGGACAGCCATCCCAATTGCTAAGGAACATTCTTCATCATGTCAGAAAACAGACTGAATCCTGATCTGTAGAAGTTCGAGGACTGTCTACCACCCTAAATAATGGATAGTGGCTCATTCTGGGCGCTATTCTTTAGGCTTTGACACCATAAACAGAACCACCAGGAGATTATATCTGTACCTAAAGTTATGTGTATGTATGTCTATATATCTACCTAGATTTATCATAAGGAACTGGCTTAAGCAATTGTCGAAGGCTGACAAGTCCCACGACCTGAGGTTGAGTCAGCAAGCTGGAGACCCAAGAAAGCCAATGGAGCTCTAACCCAAGCAGAGGCCTGAGAAGAGGTGGAACCAATGGTACAGATCTAGTCCAAAGGCCAGCAGGCTTGGGATTCAGGAAAAGCCCTTGTTTCAGTTTGAGTCAAAAGGCAGTAAAAAGCCAATGTCCCAGTGTGAATGTCTCCCAGGTAGGAGGCTTTCTTTCTGACTAGAGGGAAGACCAGGTTTTTGTTCCAGTCAGGACACCAAGGAGATCCAACCAGTCAATCCTAAAGGAAATCAATCCTGAATATTCATTGGAAGGACTGATGTTGAAGCTGAAGCTCCAATACTTTGGCCACCTGATATGAAGAGCTGACTCACTGGAAAAGACTCTGATACTGGAAAAGATTGAGGGCAGAAGGAGAAGGGGACGACAGAGGATGAGATGCCATCACTGGATGCCATCACTGGATGGCATCACTGAATCAGTGGAATGAGTTGAGCAAACTCTAGGAGATGGTGAAGGACAGGGAAGCCTGGCATGCTGCAGTCCATGGGGTCGCAGAGTCGGGACGACAGAGCGACTGGACAACAACAGGCCTTCAGTTGATCGGATGAGGCCCACTCGTGTTACGGAGGGCAATCTGCTTTACCGATGTAAATATTAACTTCATCCAAAACACCTTCACAGGAACACCCAGAATAACGTTTGTCAAAATATCTGGGCACCCCATGGCCCAGTCAAGGTGACACACAAAATTAACCAGTGAACCATTACTCTTAATACACAGTTAAACCCACTGTGATTCACCAGGCTTACCAAACCGCACAGGACTATGAATTCATTTACCAGAGAGGATATCTATCTTAGAGCGAAACTGATGAAGATAATGATGCCAAAAATGGAAAGGAAAACAGGAGCCAGCAACAGACGGCGAATTAAAAGGCAACTTCAGACCTCATGACAAAGTAGTGGGAGGAAGACAATTTTAGAAAGTCCCAAGATCAGAAGCTGAAGTTACTGCCATGAAGGCAAAGAACAGATGGCAACGTGAAACAGAAAAGGGTAATGTCCAAAATACACCATTAATAGGGAGGTAAGCAGCCTCAGGATTTCTTGAAGAAAGACGACGCTTGGGCGTTAAGGCAGAATGAATGGAGAGACTACAGAGCCCAGATGTTCCGTGACAACCGTCCTGCGTCCTGATGGACAAGCCCAAGTGCTGCTCCACAGTCATGAGAGGGTGGGAATGGCTAGCCTAGGGGTCTGAGCAGAGGACCAGTGGCAGAGTCAGGCCCATCCGATTCCCCTCAGTTCATGCGGCCGGGCAACGCCAGACATCACGTGGGCCCGCACACAGCTCTGCCGTCCACCCTCCCTTGCACCAGGCTCCTGCTCACACATGTGCTCAGACCTTCCCACCTTAAACCCCAAGTCCCTGGCTCTTGCCGCATCTTTTGAACTTTTCTTTGTAAACAAGGAAGAATAAAGGGTGTTGATCAGCACCCAGCTCTGTGAGGATGAAGTCAACAGCCGCTGCAGTTGCTGACGGACCGCGCTCCCTGAGAAGAACTCGGGGTGAAATGCAGCATGAGACACACTGTGCTTCAGAAAAACAGGCCCCAGAGATTGTAGGATGCACGTCTCAGGAGGAATTCTCATGAACCCAGATTCAAGCATCTTCACATGTATGGTTGGACAAGCACTGATACTGTTACCTTGAGCTATCTTGTTTTTTGTGACCAGCAGTGATTTTTTTTATCGAGGACGTGTGCTTGACTGCATGTCTTCCCTAGCCAAAACCCATATATAAGCTCTTTCGTGGCAACCCACTCCAGTATTCCTGCCTGGAGAATTCCATGGACAGAGGAGCCTGGTGGGTCACAAAGAGTCGGACACGACTGAGTGACTAACTTTCTTTCTTCTTTCTTTTCCCCTATCTTTTGGGGGCAGCTTCTTGTGAGCTCCTGAGAGACTGTCTCCTGGGCCACTCACAGTCCTCAGTAAGGTCCCTGAATTAAAACTTAGACTCACAGACTTCCCTGGCGGTCCCGCAGTTAAGAATTCATCCGTCAATGCGGGGGACATGGGTTCGATCCCTGGTCGGGGAAGACGCCGTGTGCTGTGGGGCAACTAAGCCCACAAGCTTAGAGCCCGAGCTCCCCAGTAAGAGAAGCCTGCACACGGCAGCTAGAGAGTGGCCCCGCTCTCTGCAACTAGAGAAAGCCCACGCAGCAACAAAGACCCAGTGCAGCTAAAAAAAATACCTCTATATATTAAACAAATTTTTTAAAAAAGCAACTTACACTCACAGCTCTTAAGTCTGTCCATTTTTCTTCAAGTCGGCACATTTCTGCACTGTCCTTCCTTCCACCACCAAATCTCCTGCAAGTCTGGCATATACTTCCCCTCTGCCCCACCTGCTAAGCCCTTGCCCCTGGCTGCTGGTGTCCCCATTCAAGCAATGCCATCTACATCCACTTCCTGACGGCTGGTCCCAGAAGGCTCAGCCTTCACCTTTTTTGAACTTTTTATTTTTGTAACAGTGCTGCACATTTCACGGTGATGCTGAAATTCCCTTCTTTAGCTCCCAGGACCCAGCACTATATCTTGTTCTTGGCCTTGCCCCCAAGATTCTTCCTGGATCTTCCTCTTCCTGATTGTTCAATAGCAATATCAAAAGACTCTGCTGTCATCCCCAGGCTTTTCACCGTTCTGTTTTCTCTTACTCGGAAGTCACTCTCCCCAGGGCTTCCTACGCTCCTCCAGTCCAGTGAGGAACTTCCAACTCTCTGTTCCACCCTGACTCTGCCTCTCCAACGGGTCTTACATTTTCAGCGCCTTCCAACCATTTCCCCTCAATTACACCCTGGAGTCCCAGATTCACAGTTCTAAAATCAGACTTTCTTGTCCTTGTTAACATTATCAACATTATCCAAGCCAGCCAAATTCTAAACCCCAAGATCATCTCTACTCCCGATGTATATATAACTGGTTACTCTGACTCATAAAATTCTTCCCTGCAAAGTCTCTTGTATTTCGCTTTTCTCCTCATTTTAACTTTTATCACCACCCAAGCTCAGCTTTCTTCTCATTCCTAAAATACTGCAATCGGTTTTAGCTGATCTTCTTGCCCTGAACTATCCTTTCCAATCTACTCTGCATCTGTTAGGAGACAATTTTCCATAAAGATCTCCTATTCTTGCAATGTCTGGCTGGGGTGTCTAAGCACAGGCATTCACACTAATTTAAGAATATTCCTGGTGGTCTCATGGTTAAGAATCTGCCTTGCAGTGCAGAGGATGTGGGTCTGATCCCTGGTCAGGGAACTAAGAACCCACATGGTGTGGATTAATTAAGCCCAGTGCCACAACTTCTGAGCCTAAGCACTAAACTACTACTAAATCCCACGGGCTCTGGCGCCCACATGCCACAACCAGAGTTCACGCGCCACAACCAAGATCCTTGGGTCAGGAAGATCCCCTGGAGAACGTAATGGCAACCCACTCCAGTATACTTGCCTGGAGAATCCCGTGGACAGAGGAGCCTGGTAGGCTACAGTCCATGGGGTCGGACTGTCCAGAGAGCTGGACATGACTGAGCAACTAACACTGCAACTAGAGAAAAAGCCTGCAAAGCAACAAAGACCCAGCACAGCCAAAAATAAATAAAGTTATTCTAAAAAGAAAAACTAACATATTAAAAAAACAATCTATAAAAAAAAAAAAAAGAATATGCACGTAAGGAGACATTCCAGAGTAGTAGGGCTTAGAGACCTCTCCTTCCTGAGATGTTTCAGGGTAGTGAAGATAAAGCCCTCACCTCCTCTTCCTCAGAGAGGATCTGTTTACATTCCTGAGTAAAGATAAGGTCTTTCTCTAGAGAGAAGTAGGAGCAGGTCACCAGCAGCTCCACAGAAGATGGGAACCTAACTGGGGGGTGTTCCTCTCTGTAATGTGCCCCCAGCCTGTGCAAGTACCATCTGGCCCTCACTGCCTTGCCCTGTGGAGCTTGGGCAATCAACAAGGCTAACTTCACCCGAAAAGGTAAAATCTCAGCCCCCTTACCCTGTGACGTGATACACCACCACCAAATTATGTTTTGAAAGATCCGCTTTGGCCACCTTACTTCCTTGATTGAAACACTTCATGGCTTCCTTCCACAGAATAAAACTCTAAGCCTTATCTGTAATTCAAGTTCTCTTTCCAGTTTGTCCCCCTTCTAAGGGACTTAAGAATTTGTGGATCTGAGTATCCCAGGGGGTAATGGAAGCAATCCACCATAAATACTGACAGAGGACTATAGTCATGACAAAGAAAGAGAAATCAAAGCCGATGATAATCAGCTAGGTCTGCAGATATCAGCTGGACACGTGTTGCTCGAGTCTTACCCTATGTAAATCTTCCATTCTAATCAATCTGGACTTCCACATGTTCCCCAAACAGGCATACACACCCTGCCTCCAGCTTTGGCCACGCCTGTGCTCAGTCACTCAGTTGTTTTCAGCTTTTTGCGACCTCATAGACTGTAGCCCACCAGGCTCCTCTGTCCATGAGATTCTCCAGGGAAGAATATGGGAGCAGGTTGCCATTTCCTATTCCAGGGGATCTTCCTGACACAGGGACTGAACCTGGATCTGTGTCTCCCGCATTGGCAGACAGATTCTTTCCCATGAGTGCCACCTGGGAAGCCCCCTGGCCATGCCTAGAATGCTATACTTAGATCACAGATGAGGGAAAACCCATGAAGCACCAGGGCAAGAAACACCCATAGCACCTTTTGAGCAATGGTGAGCCAAACCACTGATTTCTTCATGGATGTCACCGTGGCTCCCATCAGACAGGAAACCAACCAGCCCTCCATCCCGGCCATAACCAATGAACTGAAGGTCCAAGCTGCAGCCCCAGGTAACCAGTGTCTGATTGGACATCAGGGAGCTGAACCATCTCTGGCAATGCTTGGTTGAATCTCTGTGCAACAGGGGAGCTCGGCATTTTATGCTGGCCAACAGACCCAGACAGCGCCTCAACTTGAGAAGTCAAGTCAAAAGGGGTGAGGAGAGACAGCTCAGGTTCCAGTGGGAAGAAGTGAGCTGGGGTTTCAGACCTCCTTCAGTCTTTCTATTCAAATCTTAGCTCCACCCACATTTCTGGGTATTCTCACAACAAACTCCCAATCATCTCAAAGATAATATGGACATGCATTTGCCTGGTAGGCCTCAACCACTTAAGAGCCCTTCTCACAGTCTCTAAGATATGTGTACCAAGACGCTGGTTGAAGCATTGTGTGTAAATAGTCAACTTAACCAGACATTATTAATGGGTGTGCTTTTATCATATTTCATTATCAACTGAAAGATACAACCTAATTCCAGAGACATAAAATATCAGGGACTTCCCTGGTGATCCAGTGGCTGTGATTCTGCACTCTCCATGCAAGGGGCCCAGGTTTGATCCCTGGTCAGGGAACTAGATCCCACATGCTGCTCAAATAGTTCAAATCCCACAAGTAAAAGACTCCGGGTGCTGCCCCTAAGAGTTGGTGCATTCAAACAAATGAATAAATATTTTTTAGTGGTGGTTTTGTGGCTAAATCGTGTCGGACTCTTGAAACCCCATGGACTGCAGCCCACCAGGCTCCTCTATCCTTGGGATTTCCCAGGCAAGAATACTGGAGTGGGTTGCCATTTCCTTCTCCAGGGGATATTCTTGACCTAGGGATCGAATCTGGGTCTCCTGCATTCCAGGCAGATTCTTTACTGACTGAGCCATAAGGAAGCTTAAATATATATATATAAATTTAAAATATATATTTTAATACATCAATAAAATAACCCACAGTAGTTATGCCACTGATTGTTGTAACATATCAAAAAAAAAAAGTGCCTTTTAGAATTAAGGGATTATTGTATGTATTCAAGGTATGTATTCAGGTCCCCAGTGGCTCAGATGGCAAAGAATCTGCCTACAATTAGGAGATGCAGGAGACAAGGGTTTGATCTCTGGGTTGGCAAGATCCATTGGAGAAGGGAAGGGCAACCCACTCCAGTACTCTTGTCTGGAGAATTATAAGAACAGAGAAGTTTGGCAGGCTATAGACCAAGGGGTCACAAAGAGTCAGACACAACCGAGCAACTAACACTTTCACTTCAAGGTATGTATGGTATGGTACACTCAAACAGTGGGATGTTTTGCAGCTGAGACAGGTAAACAGCACAAGATGGGTCCATGGGTGGTGGTGGGGGGAAGAATTTCCTTCAGAATAAAGGAGGAGAGTGGGGCATACATGGGGCTACACCTCAAGGTGCCAAGTGGAGATGTATCCAGTGTTTCCTGGCAGTCGGTGCTTGTAAAGCAGACTTTAATTTTAAACCAGGTGGTGAACATGTGGGTGTATGTTTTAGTGTTTTAATACCCTTTTTGTGTGTCTAAAATATAATACACTTTAAGTGGGCCTTGTAACCTGTTTTATTGCCCCTGTTCCTTGGACACCTTGTGTTCAGCAACGGCTTACAAATTCTTTAGAGACTCCCCTGGTGGTCCATTGCAGGGGGCCACGGTTTGATTCCTGGTCGGGAAACTAGATCCCGCATACCGCAACTAAAGATCCTGCATGCTGCAACGAAGACCGAAGACCCCATGTGCTGCAACTAAGACCCCGCTCAGCAAAAAAAAAATCAATTCTATAAATAAAGGAGTTGAGGGAACTATTTACTGTCTACAACCTCCACAAGTTGACTATTAGGAAAGAAGGAATTTCGTCATTCCCTCCAGCAGTATCTGATACGTGCACATATCCAACTGATCAACATCTGCAGCCCTAGGTGGTTATCCAAAACTCTGCTCTTTCTCTATATTCCAGTCCTCCCTCAGACAAGGACTGTTTCCCACGCATGCCAAAACCCACAAATGCTCAAGTCACTTCTGTAAAAATGGTGTAGTATTTGCATATAACCGGACAGCAGCCCCTAGGCTTTAAATCATCTCTAGCTCACCTTTAATACCCAACACTATGTAAATGCTACATAAGTAGCTGTAAATACAAGGTAAATACCATGTAACTAGTTGTGGGTGAGGAGGGGGAGTTGCAGAGGGGGGCAATTTCATCTTGGAAATTTCTGGAATTTTTTTTTTCTTGTATTTTCTATCCTCCGTTGATTGAAACCACCAGATAGGGAGGAGAACCGATTGTAGAGACCCTGGCTTCACATTAGCTTTGGGTTTGCCTAGATTTAACCAAGGTCAAATTGGCAAAAAAAGGAAAAAGATATTTTGCCTAGTTTAACAAAAGGCTTTAAGAAGAGTGTGTGCATGGGAAGTGGGGCATTTTCAATAGACTCCCTTAAAAACAAAAAGTGAGTTGAAGTTTTAAGGACAAGTTTCCTAAAGCCTGGCATGAAATAAAGTGCAAGCTTTGGAGTCAGACTAATTAATAAAAGTTATTCCGAAAATCACGCCAGCTGTGTGGCACTGTGAAGTCATCTAACTTTGCAGGGCTTGTTTCTCTGTAAAATGGGGACATTAATAAGTGACTTATGGGGTTTTCGCAGGTCAGAAATTTTAAACACAGTACTGGGCCTGCATACAGTAGTTACCCAATAAACGGTGATTAGTATTTGGGAGAGGGTTTGGGGTTTTGGTTCAGGCCCCAGCGTACCTCGTCACCCCTCCCTGCTGCCTCTGGGTCATTCAAAAACTCTCAATTATCTTAAACATCTATGTGCAGGTTACGAAGTCAAGCAAGCCAAGGCCTTTCGACAGCTTACAATCCGACTAAGAGCACCATAGAGGGATAACAACGTTCGGCTTTTCCTGGTTTAGTTTTAATTTGGTAGAGAAACTGGCACCACCAAGGAAGCTGCGCTACGGCCTTGGGACCTCGGAGAGGTGCAGTATCTGGCCAAAGGCCACGGGCACCACGGCCTCCAGGTGATTCCCGGGTCTCCCGCCATAGGGCCCGGGGCGGCCAAGGCGTCCCTGGCGTCCGCGTTCTTTCCTGGAAACTAGAGGGAACGGTCTCAAGAGAGGCGGCGTCCACCCGCGTTTTCGGGGCCCAGGCGAGGACACTCACTTACCAGCGCGAAATGCACCAGGGCGTTGAAGCAGAGCCAGGCGAGCAGCCCGCGGTCCGCCGCCCCCCGACCCCGGCCCAGGCGCAGGCCCAGCGCGCAGCCCACCGCCAGCAGCGAGGCGCACAGCAGCAGCGAGCCGCCCGCCGCGGCGCCCAGCTCCCCGCCCGCGTGCATGCTTCCTACTCCCAGCGCAGACTGTCCGCACCTGGACTGGGATCGCCCCGCGAGCAGGGAGCGGGAAAACGGGCCTGCGCGGCGAGGAGGCCGGGCTGCGCGGCGAGGAGGCGGGGCTGCGCGGCGAGGGGGTGGGGCGGAAGAAGGCTTCCGCCTCCCGCCCCGCTGCCCCGCGGAGTACCTAGACAGCAGAGCCAGACGTTTTCTCAACTCAGGTACAAGCTCACCAATTTTCTTAACTGCCGAAACCAGACCTATCCCCAGTTCTGTTCACTCACTCGTGTCCGACTCTTTGTTACCCCATGGACTGCAGCACGCCAGGCCTCCCTGTCCATCACCAACTCCCAGAGCTTAATGAGATTCAGGTCCATCGAGTCAGTGATGCCATGCAGCATCTCATCCTCTGTCCTCCCCTTCTTCTCAGCCTGCAATCTTTCCCAGCATCAGGGTCTTTTCAAATGAGTCAACTCTTCGCATGAGGTGGCCAAAGCATTGGAGTTTCAGCTTCAACATCAGTCCTTCCAATGAACACCCAGGACTGATCTCCTTTAGGATGGACTGGTTGGATCTCCTTGCAGTCCAAGGGACTCGCAAGAGTCTTCTCCAGTACCACAGTTCAAAAGCATCAATTCTTCGGCGCTCAGCTTTCTTTACAGTCCAACTCTCGCATGATCACTGGAAAAACCATAGCCTTGACTAGACCGACCTTTGTTGGCAAAGTAATGTCTCTGCTTTTTAATATGCTGTCTAGGTTGGTCATAATTTTCCTTCCAAGGAGTAAACGTAAGCCACCTATTCCCAGACCACGCCCAAAAGGCTGGCGATAGGGCCACACCTTTTGATGCAGTGTGATTGTTAACAGGGTTCAAAGCCTTAAGCCAAGAAGTGAAGGCTAGCTGTTGGAAATTTTGCCAATAGCCTGCAGTGGGGGAAGGGAGGAAGTAGGGGGGGCGGGTAGAATTTTAGGGACAAAATATTCTAATTAAGCCCTTGCAAGCAACCATCAGTAGACATTATGGCTTACTCTAACACTATCCTTAAAGATCCAAAATCACCATAAGTATGGGCGAGAGGAGCAGTAGGTCACAGCAGTTTGGTACCAGATAGTTTACCTGCGGTGTTTTATGTTGTACTTACTGTGTTGCTGTTTAGTTGCTCAGTCGTGTCCGAGTCTTTGCCACTCCAGAGACTGTAGCCCACCAAGCTTCTCTGTTCTACTGGAGTGGGTTGCCTTTTTTCTCCAGAGGAATCTTCCTGACCCAGGGATGGAACCTGTCTCCTGCATTGGCAGGCAGATTCTTTACAGCTGAGCCAGCTCATGTGGTATTTTATGTTTCTTTACAACCCTTGGACCCTGTGTGTGTCCTCCTATTTTACAAATGTGGAAACAGGCTCAAATAAGATTTAAATAACTTGTCTAAGGACTCTCAGTGACTGGGCCGAGGCCAGAACCCACGAGTGAAGTGTCCCCAAGGCCTTTGCTTTTTGACCCTTGAGTAGATGCTTAACAGACAACTACAGTCAGCCGGGTTGGATGAAGCCACAAGCTGGAATCAGGATTGCTGGGAGAAATATCAATAACCTCAGATATGCAAATGACACCACCCTTTACAGCAGAAAGCAAAGAAGAACTAAAGAGCCTCTTGAAAGTGAAAGAGGAGAGTGAAAAAGTTGGCTTAAAACTCAACATTCAGAAAACTAAGATCATGGCATCCAGTCCCATCACTTCATGGCAAATAGATGGGGAAACAATGGAAACAGTGACAAACTATCTTTCTGGGCTCCAAAGTCACTGCAGACGGTGACAGCAGCCATGAAACTGGAAGATGCTTGCTCCTTGGAAGAAAGGCTATGACCAACCTAGACAGCATATTAAAAAGCAGAGACATTACTTTGCCAACAAAGGTCCATCTAGTCAAGGCTATGGTTTTCCCAGTAGTCATGTATGGATGTGAGAGTTGGACTATGAAGAAAGCTGAGAGCTGAAGAATTGATGCTTTTGAACTGTGGTGTTGGAGAAGACTCTTGAGAGTCCCTTGGACTGCAAGGAGAGCCAATCAATCAATCCTAAAGGAAATCACTCCTGAATGTACATTAGAAGGACTGATGCTGAAGCTGAAACTCCAGTACTTTGGCCACCTGATGCGAAGAACTGACTCATTGGAAAAGACCCTGATGCTGGGAAAGATTGAAGGCAGAAGTGGACGACAGAGGATGAGATGGTTGGATGGCATCACCGACGTGATGAACATGAGTTTGAGTAGGCTCTGGAAGTTGGTGATGGACAGAGAGGCCTGGCATGCTGCAGTCCATGGGGTCGAAAAGAGTCGGACACAACTGAGCAACTGAACTGAACAGTCAGCCCTTGAATCCAGATAGGAAGGGCAAACTAATGGGACTTGAATATCCATGGATTCTGGTACACACAGGGGCTTCTGGAACCATTGCCCCATGGATACCCAGGGATGACCTGCACTTCCTGTTTTAATAATCCCCAAAACAAGGATTCAGATCTCTAGCGCTGGCCCTCTCCTCTGAGCCCAGACCAGTATTTACAGCGTTGACCATCATTTGCGTGTCTCCACTCCACTCAACCCGAACTGAACTCATCACCCTCTACTGCATGCGTCTGACTCTCTCCTGTTGCTTTTTCCTTTTTCTTCTGACTGCACTGTGAGGGTTTCATGTTCTTTGTTCCTCGACCAGAGATTGATCCTCAGCCACAGCAGTGAAAGCGCCAAGTCCTAACCAATGAATCAGGGAACTCCCCCTCAGTGTTGCTTATTATCTTTTATGCCACTTAATATTCATCAGTTATAGCAACCCAGAAACACAGAAATCATCCTTGATATCTTCCTCTCCTCCAGTTCCTGATCTAAGCTTCGCTTGCTCCTGTTTCAGTTGCCAGTATCTCTGGATTCCATCTGGTGGCTCAGATGGTAAAGAATCTGCCCACAATGCCAGAGACCCGTGTTCGATCCCTGGGTTGGAAAGATCCCCTGCAGAAGGGCATAGCAACCCACTCCAGTATTCTTGCCTGGGAAATCCCACAGACAGAGGAGCCTGGCTACACTCCATGGGGTCACGAAGAGTTGGACACTTTCTTTCAACCACTTCATGGACCAACCTGTTCACCACCTCTTGCTTCAGGGCTTCACACTCACTATTTCAACCTGTACACATTACTAAACTCAAAGTACATTTCCTGTGCTTGCCCTACCAGCCAATGATTGTTATTAAACACAATACTTCTATCATCACTCTTATTTAATGAAGATGATTTACCGTTGCTTGTAGAATATCAAAACTTCTTCGTATGCCTTACAGGTGGGGGTCTGGCACCTGCCTATCTCTTCAGCCCTCCCCTGGCCCTGGCAGCCCTCCCCTTCACTATCATTTTGGCTCCAGCTGTACTTCCTTTCGCTACCTGGACTCCCATGCTTCTTCCTACTTTGTACTGTTCCGTCTGCCACAAAAGCTCTTCCAGTGAATCTGCCCAATTAACTCCTGCTTTTCCTTCACCACTATCAGCTGTGTAATTTTTGGAGACTTTAACTTCTGTCTGCCTGATAATAAGAATCTTCATCACAGACATGTTGAGGGCCGAGTTGGTACTTCTTAAGCACTCATGCCAGAGGCTGGCATTTACTGACAACTCACTGCCAGCCTGATTATCACCTTCCTAACCAGGCCAATTCCCTCTATTACGTATCATTGTATAACATTTGTCCCAGCTTTTACTTTTATTTGTGTGTGTGGACCTTGCACCCTAGCACGGGACCTGGCAGGGGATAGGATGCTCAAGAAGTATTTGAATGTTCTTAAAGGCTTAGTTTCAAAACTCTTATTTATAAAAAAAAATGACTGAAGCCATGGAAAGGATGCATACAGATATGGAATCTGTTCTTATTATGAAGAAAACTGAGCTGAAATCAAATAAAGTGAAATTTATAAATTCTATTAAGGTTTGAAAACTGTAAACACCAAACTACTGGATTGAAAAGAGCTGAAAACAAAGGGAACTGAGGCTGTTACCTGATCACAAATCTAATGATGATGAAGCTGGTAAAGTAACTGAAACAGTCTCCTCCATGTTAACAGAATTAAATGGCCAGATAATGGAATGTTCCCATTCCATTGTACCCAGAAACTAGCCAAAGCACACTTTATACACGGGGTCCTTGGTATGCACGAAGCCAAGAGGAACCAGGTCCAGGAAGGACTTTAAAGCAGGATGGCTGAAATGCATGGAGTGTTCAGGTTGAGAAAGGAAATTAATAAAAAGAGATCTGTCTCGTCTGCTATACAGGAATAATTAAAGTCTATACTCAAAATCAAGAACAGTTCATTTATAATGATGGTTCTTTAAGAGTGGGGACTTCTATTCAATATTAAGACAGTCACAATGAAAGCTAGTCCGTAAGTAGATCTACTTGGGAGTGCCTTTGCTTCTCCAACTCTTCTGACTCCTAGCCTGCAGAAATGTGTCCACAAAATGGTCTTTCTCAAAAACAAAACCTGATTTTGTCTTTAAAACATTATGCAAAATGTGTCCTTTACTAACACCTAGGTTTGTAGTACCATAAAACTGTCTTTCTTACATCAAGTAAAACCATTGCGCTGTGAAGATGCCTGGTTTCCCTTGAGGCTTCACACATCATTTGGCACAAGGCCCCATTTATCTCCGGGAACCACAGTTTTAAAGAAGAATTACTCAAGAAGGCAGATGGTAGGCAGTTCTTCAGGGCTGGGAAAACGGATGTTGCAGAAGGCCCTGCAGGGAGCACATACTTTATACAACAGCCATAGATCCCCTGCTTTTAATCATTTTTAATAAACCTGTGAAGTATCCTGATGAGGCCAATCTCTCACAATGCTTCAAAGCGGTGTTTTACAAACTATGCTAGGGGTTTCTCTGCTCCAACCCCAGCTTTCCCAGAAAACTTCAAGCTCTTCAACTAAGAATGTTTCAAACACATTGCTACAGGGAAGTGTTGAAAAAACAAAGGGCAATCCACACATTTGGTTGTTTCACACAACTTTTAAGGCTCCCCTTGTAGCTCAGTGGTAAAGAATCCACCTTCAATGCAGGAGACACAGGGCATGCTGTTTCGATCCCTAGCTTGGGAAGATCCCCTGGAGGAGAAAATGGCAACCCACTCCAGTATTCTTGCTTGGGAAATTCCATGGGCAAAGGAGCCTGGTGGCCTGCAGTCCACAGTATGGCAAAGAATTGGATGCAACTGGTCGAACTGGGCTTCCCTAGTGGTGTGCGCACACATTCACAACTTCTTTTAGCCACAGGATGCATGCAAGAGAGTAACTACTCCACATTCCCATCCTCCTAAGCCCTTTGCAGTAGATAGGCTCAGGACTGCCAGGACTTCTCATGTGGGATCTGGGAAATGTGCTGATTTCTCCTAAAACTGAGATTGAAGAAAAGGCACATTTTTTTTTTTTTGGTGGGGGTGGGGAGGGGGTTTCCGCTTTTTATCTTCTGTTTCTGGGGGTGGGGGGTGGGGGAAAGACCTGGCACTGTTCATAGAACAGAAGGCATGATTTAGGCTCTCATTTGAGTGAAGTTTCCTAGCTAAATTGATTTAGGCCAATCGTTCACACAACAAGCAGTTTTGGCCCCCAGGAAACACGTGGCTGTGTCTTGAGACATTTTTCACTGTCCAGAATGGGAAGCGCAGAGTGCTACAATGTCTAGTGGGCAGGGCCTAACGATGCAACTAAACACCCTACAATACACAGGACAGCCTCCCACAATCAAAAACTACCCAGCCTATAATGTCCATTTTTCTCTTTTTTTTGGCCACACCTCAAGGCCTGCAGGATCGTAGTTTCCTGACCAGGGATCGCACCTGGTCCCTCGGCAGTGGAAGTGCAGAGTCCTAACCACTGGACCACCAGGGAATTCCCTAAAATGTCAGTACTGAAGGGTCTGAGAAACCCTGATATACGTTAAAGTTAGCTGAGGGATCTCATGGGTAAATAGAGTGCATCACACGAGATGCCAGGCTGGATGAGTCACCAGCTGGAATCACAACTGTTGGGAGAAATATCAACAACCTCAGATATGCAGATGATACCACTCTATGGCATAAAGCGAAGAGGAGCTAAAGAGCCCCTTGATAAGAGTCAGAGAGGACAGTGAAAAAGCTGGCTTGAAACTCAACATTCAAAAAACTAAGATCATGGCATCCATTCCTATCACTTCATGGCAAACAGATGGGGAAAAAGTGGAAGCAGTGAGACTTTTTCCTAGGCTCCAAAATCACTGCAGACAGTGACTGAAGCCATGAAATTAAAAGATGCTTGTTCCTTAGAAGAAAAAGGCAGTGTATTAAAAAGCAGAGATGTTACTTTGCCTACAAAGGTCCATATAGTCAAAGCTATGGTTTTTCTAGTAGTCACGTATGGATGTGAGAGTTAGACCATAAAGAAGGCTGAGGCTGAGCACCGAAGAATTGATGCTTTTGAACTGTGGTGCTGGAGAAGACTCTTGAGTCCCTTGGACTGCAAGGAGATCAAACCAGTCAGTCAATAAAGGAAATCAATCCTGAATATTCATCGGAAGGACAGATGCTGAAGCTGAAACTCCAATACTCTGGCCACCTGATGCAAAGAGCTGACTCATTGGAAAAGACTCTGATGCTGAGAAAGTTTGAAAAAAAATCCCGAGTCAACCCATTAATGAACACAGAGTTAAAGGTTATGCCATCAGCCAGCAAAATTGAGTTTACTGGGGAGTAACAGAGGGATTCTTTACCACCCGAGCTACCAGGGAAGCTTCCCTGATGGCTCAGATGGTAAAGAATTCGCCTGCAATGCAGGAGACCCAAATGATTCCTGGGTCGGGAAGATCCCCTGGAGAAGGGATAGCCTACCCACTCCAGAATTCTTGGGCTTCCCTGGTGGCTCAGATGGTAAAGAATCTGACTGCAATGCAGGAGACCTGGGCTGGGAAGATTCCCTGGAGGAGGGCATGGCAACCCATTCCAGTGTTCTCGCTTGAAGAATCCCAATGGAGAGAGCAGCATGGCAGGCTACAGTCCATGGGGTTGCAAAGAGTTGGACATGACAGAAGTGACTAAGCACAGCACAGTGCTGATGCTGGGAAAGACTGAGGGCAGGAAGAGAAAAGGACAACGGAGGATGAGATGGTTAGCTAGTATCACCAACTCAATAAACAGGAATTTGAGCAGACTCTGGGAGATAGTGAAGGACAGAAGAGCCTAGCACACTATAGTCCATGGGGTTGCAAAGAGTCGGACACGACTTAGGGACTGAACAAGATGAAGGATGTGAATACTCCTATTCCTAAACACTTTGTCTTAAGTACTGAGTCCATCTATATAACTGACCCTTGAACAACACGGGTTAGGGGTGCTGACCCTCTGAATATTTGAAAATCTGCCTAGAATTTATAGTCAGCCCTCCATATACAGAGTTTCTCCATACAGCAGTTCCTCTGTGTAAGTGGCTCCACATCCAAGGATTCAACCAACAGCAGATCGTGCAGTACTACAGTACCTACTATTGAAAAAACCCCACATATGTGTGGACCCACACAGTTCAAACCCATGTTGTTCCAGGGTCAGTCGTATACAAGTATGTATAGATAGAGCCTCATCCATATGCTGTGCTTTTGGGAATCATTCTACCAGTGTTTTTCATTTATTTAACAAAATACATCATTTATGTGAAGAGCTCCTTTTACACTTTGGACAAATGAGTGGTAGATTAAAGACAGCACTCCTTGGCCTATATATGCCTTAAAACGTACAGAAATTATACTCCCCTTCTCCAAATAGATTTAAACCCCCAGGTCAACTAGGGTTAAGAAGATTCATAACCATCATTGTTAGACAACTGACATCCATAAATTTTTACCAGCAATAATCTTCTCAAAAGGACAACCCTTGTGAAGTACATGATGGCAAGATTAAATAGGAGTAGTGTAATTTATTTTCTCATACACTGAGTTTGTTCAAAAATAATCTGGAGTGTCATTATACAAAAGTAAAGTTTGGCTGATCCTTTGTTCTTTTAAATAATCCAAGATTTCATTTAGAGCCACAACCTCTAACAGGTTAAAACTGTTAGGTTTACTTCAATTACTATCTTGCAAAGTTCTGGTTTTCAAAGATTAGACAAGCCTTAAGTTTCAGCTTTTGTTTCATGAAAGTCACAATTACACAATCATCTGAAATGGCTTTCTGTGAGTTACGGCATTTAAACCAGAGACGCACAGAGAACACCCTGTGCCGACGAGAGCAGAGACTAGAGAGAGGCAGCTACCAGCTGAGGACCACCGAAAGCAGGAAGAGATGAAGATCCTTCCCTCGAGACAGAAAGCCCCAGCCACCACCCTGACTTCTGGCCTCAAGCCTGTGCAACAAGAAGTTTCTATTGTTTCTGTCACTGTCTACAGCAGCTTTGGAAATCAGTGTAGATTTTGGTACTTCTTATGTTACACAATATTCTTAAATCTAGCATTGTTGCTGGTCAACCTAGTTTGCTCTAGTGGAAAGGAGATATTAAAATACAGTGAAAGAGTAATTCATGATTCACCTCCACTGGGGCTAATATTTGGAAAATAATTCCAAATTTAAATTTAACCACATAGAAAACAAAACTAGGAAATTCAGATACTTTCAAAAATAAGTTCTTCGATGTTTTATCATATTTGATAGCAGCTTTTTTATTGGTTACAAAACCTAAGCCCATATACAAAATTAGGAACACATTTAGATGCCTCTTTTGAAAGAACGTTTTAGTCTTTTTTAACTGAGTTTAAAAAAAATAAAAACAATGCAAATTTTCAACACTGTTTTGAAAACGTAAAAGTGCAGCAATATACTTAGTTTCCTTTGTCTATGAAATGGTGCAATTCCAATTCCAAACTGAGAGGTCACAACAAACTGGATCAAGCCAATGCACACGGACGTCTGCACTACTTGATGCTAATGTTCACTTATGTTAGTTTGCACTTAAAACACAAGAGGAAATAGGAGTCGACACAGTAGAGGCCCAATTCAGTCTCAATGTGTGCAAAATTTAAAAGGTAACTGTCAGTAACTATGGGGAGTCCAAGGAAGTAAACTGGAAGGGGTATAATTCACAATATCAAGAAGATTTGGACTTTAAGGGTTTCACCGAAGTTTGTGACCTTAATTAGCTTTGACTTTATTACTCCTACTTTTAGTGAACACCACACAGTTTCAAAAATTTAGCCCATGGTGTCTGAACAGGATGCAGTTACCATATGAAGCTTTAACTCAAAATTTGGATAAAGAAAAAAAGGCACAATGAACTTCAACTCAATTTTATGTGCACAAGAGTTGAAAAGTCTGAGCCACCTTAAAGAGAAATTGATTCTAAAATTTATAAAACCTATAAATAATCAGAGGCCAAACCACTATATTAAAACAGATTCTCTAGCAAGTAAAAATCTTGCATTTTAAACATACGCTTGTATCCACTTTAGATACAAGACAAAACTCACTCTTTAAAGTGGCTCTACCTTGGCAGATACATATATTTGTAATGAATGCACACCTGCTATGTGTTGTTTACCAGTGAAAACACCCCGCTGATTCACAAAGCTCTGATGGCACGTGTCTCATCTTCATCACAGTAAATACACCCCCCTCCCATCGGACAACTAAATTAGTTTAGATTTCCTATCCCTTCACATCAACGCGTTGGGAAATTATACCCAGTAAACAATAGCAACAAAACCATTCCTGTGACAGCACAAACTGTTCAGTTTAAAAATTTTCAAATCCATATTCTTTCGTTAATAACTGGGTCGGACAATTTACCAAAAGCAATGACTTTACACAGTAATACCAGATTTTTCAGAATTACTTGAAGATCACTGCAAATCAGGTTTATGCTAAATAACTGCAGATTACTCCTCTAGGCAGATCCTTGTCTGCATCTTTTTATATGTGAATATGCTTTTAGAGTAGGATCTGAGTAAACTTTCCAATACTCAAAGAATGAAGTTTTATGACACTTCTAATAGTTGCTGGTTTGTTGCCAACCACATTATCAAAAGCACTGGTTACTAAGTAAAAAATATTTTAAGACTAAATTACAGTAAACATGAAAGCTCCACAGTTTAAACCCAATATAAATCAACCATATCCAATTATCAATTTAAAATGAAAAATGTTAACTCCTGAAAGCTGAAAGCAAGATTTTCTTTTTAAATATCACCAATGGGTACTTTAGACCTTTGTGGTTTTTGGTTTCATTTATTTATTTTTTCTTTATGGTCAGGGATTCTTGCTTTCAACTTAAACAGAAGTTCAAGTCCGTAACAGGTTGCAGCTCAGGTAAAATACCATGCACAGCATTTGATTACTTCAAAACAGCAGGAACACACAGGCTGAAGTGAGTGGTCAAATAGGGCTTGCTGTTCTCAAAAATTAGGTATAATGGCGAAAGCGTTACCATCCATAGCTAAAGTCCTTCCTCCAACCCTGGCTTCTGAGGCAGATAATAAACACATCAATTACTGGTAGATGAAGCACAGTTTTTTAAAACTTATCTGTTTAATCAATAACCAAGTTTCTTTTTTTTTAAGTTACTTTTTGTTTGTGTCAGTTCCACCAATGAAAATCATTTGGCTTGTACTTTTAAAATCTATTCTTCCACATAAAGAGTATGAAAATATGTTTGTGGAGGACAATGATGGAGGCTCAGATCAGACTGCACCTCTTTAAAGTCTTCCAACGCGTGTATGTGTCATACCAAAGTGTCTTGATCCACAGCGCACCATTTTCCAAAGGAGTATCAAGTGGGCAGCTGACATGCCACCACTATGGAATATTCTAAAATGGAGATTGCAGATGTCAGCGTGTGGCACCAGGGAACGGGGGAAAATAGGGTAGTCAAGATTGTTAAGGAGAATTCTAAAATAGTTTAGGAAATCATGCATATGCATTTACAGTCCATGTGGATAGTGACTTTCGGCAACTGCAAAGTGACTGAGACATGGCTTGCTTCAGAAGCATCAAAACAAAGAGGCATGTATGTTTTGGAGCCTTCGGTTGCTGTTGCTCTTGTCATTTTGGTGGCCATCTGGTGGTGCTTCGTATTCAATGTGGGATAGATGCTGCACTCAACTGAATTTAAAAATTGAATTCTTTTGTTTGAAGGTTGGCCGTTGGGTCAAAGTTGTAGGTACCTCCTTGGGTTGCTTCAGGAATGAGGCTAGGATCTTCATCAATCTACAAGAATCAAGAAAAAGAATTTTCATTATGTTAAGATACTATACATTACAGTGTAAGCAGAGTTGATTTACTTCTCAGGGAAGAATTCTGTGTGTATGTTTTTATTACCTAAAAATATTTTAAGAAAACCAACAATGCTATTAAGAAATTTAACAACTTAGGGCCTCACTGCTGGCTCAAAGGTAAAGACACCAACTGCCCGCCAATGCAGGGGACATGGGTTCTATCCCTGATGTGGGAATATCCCATCTCTGTGCAGCAACTAAGCCCGTGTGCCACAACTACCGAGCCTGTGCTTTAGAGACCAGGAGCCACAACCACTGAAGCCCACGTGCCCCACAGCCCTGTGCTGTGCAACAAGAGAAGCCACCGCAATGAGAAGCCGTGCACCACCACTAGGGAGTAGCCTGCACAGCAACAAAGACCCAGCACAGACAAGAATAACAAGAGATTCAACAATTTAAAACTGAACATTGAAAAACTGCCCCATTCTTAAGTTCCTGTATCTGTAGATTTATTTTGCCTATTTGAACATACATCATTTCTATAATTACTACTTCTTCCCATTTAACAAATTACAAAAGCAAAGGTGACAGAAATACAGTATCAACTTAGTCACGGAAAATTAATTCTTAGTAAACTTACTTTACGTACAGATTTTAATGTACATGTAGACACACTATACTTTAATATATACTTACATCATCACCAGAGAAATACTGATCTATGATTTCAAATGCTAATTTATATATGTCTTCATTTTCATGTTGCTGTAAAACTTCAATTTTCTCCAAACCTGATAATAATTAAAATAATTAAATACATACTAATAAAGAAACTGTGCTTAAATCATTTAATCATGAAACATCTTAAAGAACTAAAAACACCCTCCCTACCACCCTCCAAAGATGATCGTTCATCTAAAAAACAGATAAAATCCTGAGTTGCTCTGGTTAGAGAACCAGCACCCCACTAATTTCTGCCTCTTTAGAAGCCCTTGAGGTACCCTGTTCCCTGAGGCCGGCAGTTTAAAAATCACCTAAACTCTCCATTTGACAGATATGGGAGTGTGGCACAGATACAAAGGGGTTTGTTTCAGGTTACATGGCGAGTGAGTGACAGGACTAGAATCAAGATCTCCCCCAGCCTAAGATTCCTTTAGTATAATCATACTGCTGCATACAATAATTTTTTTATCTTTTTGTTTTCCAAATGTTACTCAAAGATTGACATAAATAGAAGACAAAACTTTAAATTCAGAAGTGATTTCTTGGGGGAAAAAAAAGAAATAGGGTGCTTATCTCCTATATAGCCACATCAATTTGGGAATATTTTTTCAGAATAGTTAACTGTAGAATGCCTTTATTTATATTCCCAAAATATTTACTCCATATATCAGATGCAACTCCATTAAATCCTCAATACTATTCTTCCTTTAATGTCTTTTTAGCTAAGTTATTTTGAAGTAGTTTCAAAATAACTGCTTTTTAAAATTTTTTATATAATATAGTAACAAACCTAAGTTACTATATAAAAAAATTTAACTTTTTTCTATAGTAACATCCAAACCAGAAAAATGGGAAAATGGGTATCAAAGATAATGTATATAGAGTGCTTTATAAAATCATAAAATGCTAAGTAACTATGTACCCTAATTATAAGTATTTATCTCATAGACAGAAGCAACTATACTGATAAAAAGCTGGAGTAACAATTTTATAGCTCAAACTTTCTGGGTTAAATTGTTCTGAATCAGACTACAATGCTTGTTTCAAATTATTTAAAAAGTAAAACATCTTTAAAAAAAAATTAGTTCCATTAATTTTATTTATTCCTATTTTAATTTTGAATTAATTAAAAAAATTTAATTTATTTAACTGGAGGATAATTACAATACTGTGGTGGTTTCTGCCATACATTGAAATGAATCAGCCATGGGTACATGTGCCCCACCCCCGCCCCCATCCTGAAGCCCCCTTCCCACCTCCCTCCCCACACCACCCCTCTGAGTTCTCCCAGGGCACCGGCTTTGAGTGTCCTGTTTCATGCATTGAACTTGCACTGGTCATCTGTTTCACATATGGTAATATACATGTTTCAATACTGTCTCTCAAATAATCCCACCCTCGCCTTCTCCCACATAGTCCAAGTCTGTTCTTTACATCTGTGTCTCTTTTGCTGCCTTGCATATAGCATCGTCATTACCAGCTTTCTAAATTCTATATATATGCATTAATAAGACATCTTAAAAACAAAATGAAAAGTGAATTAATAGTAGTACAGTATGAAGATCTGGCTTTTAACTATGCTCCTACCACAAACTACTTCTCTGACCATGGACAAGACTCCTTAACATCTCTAGGATATTTTCTTCTTGTTATTAAGAAAACACTTTCTGTCTGAATATTCAGTGATGCTATCACATTTGTTTTCACTTAATCTTATGCAACATGACTTCAAGAGGAGTAACTGTGTTTCCTAAAAAGCACTGTAAAACTCTAAGAAGGTTATGGAGTGACTTTCACAATCAGCTGTGTTCTGGAAAATCTTCCTGGATTACTAACATAGCAAATAAAGAACAGCAACATCCTCAGACGATATTAATAGCAATGTATCCTAGCACTTTTCTTTCAAATTAACTGTCTTTAAAGGAACTAATGTTTCAGAGTTGCACAGCTCAACTGTTTTTCTTTAATCAACCCTCTTACCTCCACATTCTTCTATTATTTCAGCTATTGTGCTTGCTTCATCACCAGCCATTATCAGAATGTTTTTCAGACCATCTAGGACCACCTGAACAACTTGAGAATCTTTTACTGACAATAAATTACAGAATGGTGGTATTACATTCTGTTGTACAAGGTATTCAACCTAGACAACAAAAGAGAAGAGATACTCTTATTTATATAATTACCTCTTCCTCCAAAGGAATACAGGACAGGGCTTATAAACAATCAGAAACTCCTGAACACAAGAGAGTAGTGCACTTCCCAGTATTAACAATCATAAGATTTTTTTTTCCAGACTCACTTGATCTTTTCTGCCACTTATCGTCAAGTTGCTAATAGCCCAAGCAGCTTCCTTTTGTGTTCCAAAGTCCCCCTAAAGATTTAAAAAGAAATGCTGAAATGAATTTTTTGCTCAAAAAGTCTTGGTTATAACATATTAACAGACATAATGAACTCATAACAATGACTGACCTTGGCAAGCTGATGAATAATCATAGGAATTAATCCAGCATCTATTACAGCTTGAACTTGTTGCTGGTTGCCTGCTGTAATGTTGGAAAGGAACCACACTGCTTCCTATAATTAAATAAAATACAAGGCACCTTTATTTGAAAAACTGTATCTTTAATGTGCTTATGCTCTTACTTTAATGTGGTTTACATACACAATAACAAAACCATCTCAGTTACAATAAGGCAAATGCATCTAAAGGTGATTAGGCAATACAGTATCTTCCATTTTAAACCTATTAGGAAACTTTTAAGCAGAATACCTTGGCCCATTTACCTAGCATAACCTTCAATAATACAGATGCTTAGGACTATACCCTAAGCACTGTTTCAGGCAGTGGTGACATGGCAGTGAATAAAACAGACAATAAATCTTTACGCAAGGACCTCACATTTTTGCTTCATGAGCTCCCTCTCAATAGTGATCCCCAACTTTTTTGGCACCAGGGACCAGTTTTGTAGAACACAACTTTCCCACAGACAGGGGTGGCAACTGGGATGATTCAGGGGCATTGTATTTATTGAGCACCACCACCTCAGATCAAGAGGCAATAAATTCTCATAAGGAGTTCACATCCTAGATCTCTCGCATGCACAGTTCACAGCTGGGTACAAGCTCCAAGAATCTAAGGCCACTACTCTTCTGATAGGAGGTGGAGCTCAGACGGTAAGGAAAGCAATGGGGAGCAGCTGTAAATACAGATGAAGCTTTGCTCGCTTGCCCACTGCTCACCTCCTGCTATGCAGCCCCAATTTCAAACAGGCCAGGGACTGGTACTAGTCCTTGGCTCAGAGGCTGGGGATCCCTGCTCTAAAAGACAAATGACAGAAATAAATAGAAGATAGAATTTCCTCATACTTTGTTAAAACTACTTCTAAGAAAGACGAATTGCTTTATTGTAAAAACACTTATTTGCAAAATATATTAGAACTTAAGTCTCTAACTAGTCTAAGAATGATCTATATGACAAATTTTATTGTAACCTTAGAGCTTTATGTCATGAACAAACAGGTTTATTTCTAAGTTTAGTGTTAAAGTACTATCTTCTTCTTCCTCTACAACTGAAAGATTATAGGAGAGCCCCCACGGGCCTAGTAATTACAATTAAGCACTTTCATCACCACAGCCTGGTTCAATCCCTGGTCAGGGAACTCAGATCCCACAAGCCCTGGCACATGGCCTAAATAATAAATAAAGAAAAAGACTGTACACTTTTTTGCCATCCAATTGTGGTGAGATATCAATAACTGGTTAACTGGTGTTTTAGAGTACAAGGGTGTTTCACTACACTATTTTTGCAAATTTCTTGCACATTTGAAAATTTTCAAACTAAAAGGTTGAGGGGGAAAAAAAACCAAGTTGTTAACTTACACCTCCAAAGAACTATGATGTAACCAACACGCAAATAACACAAACACTCAAGGTGGAAAACTTCTGCAACAACTACCTCCTTGCTGAAGCTGAGGAGATATCTATCTATAGAAACCCTTTTCCTTTCCCCTATGATACCTTCACTCAGAGTATATCAGATCCCAGGCCAGAACCTCTCTACCTACTCCTGTCCAGTTTCCTCACTTCTCAGCCTTGCTTCCCATTACAGAATACTAATACATTCAGCTGTAAAAATCACGTATATTTGCCTGGAGTCTAAAAGACTCTGGCTTCTTTCCCTTCATTGGAACAAGTTGAAAGTGAAAGTGTTAGTTACTCAGTCGTGTCCGACTCTGCGATCCCATCGACTGTAGCCCACCAGGCTCCTCTGTCCATGGGATTCTCCAGGCAAGAATCCTGGAATGGGTAGCCATTCTTCAGAAGATCCCTTCTTCAGGGGATCTTCCCGACCCAGGGATCAAACCCAGGTCTTCAGTATTGCAGACAGACTCTTTATCACCTTAGCCACCAGGGAAGCTCATTGGAACAAAAGCACCTACAAAATGTGATTTCTGACTACACACTTTTCTATAAAAATTCAACTATCAAATTTTAGTTAAGGAACTATACAAATAGAAGTTTTGTTAGTCTGAGGAATGGTGGCATTTCAGGCAGATACTACATGTAAATCAAAACAAGCAGGATGGCTACAATAATAATTAAAAAAAGGAATTGGAGGGATTTTCCTCATGGTCCAGGGGCTAAGATTCCCTGCCCTCCCAATGCAGGGGGCCTGGATTTGACCCCTGGTCAGGGAACTAGATTTCACATGCCACAATGAACAATCCCGCATGCTCTAATGAAGACTGAAGATCCCACCTGCTGCAACTAAGACCTGGCATAGTCAAATAAATAAATAAACTATATATATATAAAACAAGACTAGAACCTTCATAACACTGCTTACAGGAATGTAAAATGGTGCAACTGCTATGGAAAGAAGCTTGACGGCTCTTCAACAAGCTAAACATGCAATTACCATATGACTGGACAATTCTACTCATAAAGATATACACGCAAAGGAACTGAAAGCAAGGACTCAAACCAATGTTCACAGCAGTATTATTATTCACAAGAGCCAAAAGGTAGAAACAATCCAAAAGTGTACATCCACAAATGAATGTATAAACAAAATACGGTATATAGGTACAATGCAGTATCTATTCAGCAATAAAAAGGAATGAAGTTTTGATACAAGCTCCAACATGGATGAATGTTGAAAACATGCAATGTGAAATAAGCTAGACAAGAAGACTGAAGTACTTCAGCACATGTTTAACAGTAAGTTTATATCGTAAGCTTAAAATCTTAAAAAAACAAAAACCAAACAGAAAACAATTTTAATGATCCTTTAATTTAGGCACTGTAGTTTTACATTCAGTCTAATTTTGTAGGGAAATTAAATTATGATCTATTTGTTTATAAAAAACACCAGCAAAAGAAAAAGATAATAGCCACCCAATGGAAAATTTCATATGTTCTTTCCACCTAGTGGCTACTAATTTGTTGATCATTGCTACTGCTCAATATACTGAAATAAAAACACTGGTTAAAATGAAAATAATTTTATTCTGTGATGATCATGGCAGCACTTACAGCAGGCAATTAAGAACTGAAAGAAAATAACTGCAGAGGTGATGTGAAATTAACCAGAGTGGTTTGAAGAGAATCACAAATGAAAAGCAATCGAAACAAGAAGGTAGTTAAAAATGAGATATACGAAGAGAAAGAAATGCATTGATGGGGCTGTTCTATGCCTTACCTTATTTATCTTCTCTTTTGGGTGTGATAAGAGGTTTGGGAAGTGTGAGAGGACATCGCAGTTGAGAACAACCTGGGTCTGTTCGTCTGTACCTGTCACTATGTTGCCAACCGCTCTGAGTGCTGCTGTCTGGGTGGGGATAAAATATTTTCCATAAATTTGTTTATGATGAAACTGATTCTATGTTTTTTATAATCCTGAGAAAATGTAAAAATGCAAGCGGTGAATGATTAAAACTTACTGCATACTTACACAAAGCATTTTATAGAACTGAGAAGCAATTCTGAATTTTAAACAACAGTTTTGTGAAAACTGGAATTATATAGGAAAAATTATGTGAAAAATTGTTGGAGAAAAGATTAAAATAAAAAAATGTAAAGGTCCATTTTTTTCATAGCTATTTTTATCTATTAGTAAACTGGCACCACAGAAAGATTTTAATAAAGGCCTGGAATGGGTACAGATTTCTATCTAAAGTCATTTTGGCAGAAGTGGGATGAACAGATCTATCAGTGATGTGATGAGAAATTAGAAAGAGAGAGAAAGGGAAAGAAATGCAGTTATCCAGAGAAAAGAAAATAAACCTTGAACTAAATGAGTGGCTCTAGATATAAGGAGAAGCCAGATGTGAAAGCTATATAGTAAGGACTGACAGGTTTTGAAATGGAGCGGAGACAAGAGGAAGAATACCAAGGTTCCTAGCTTGGACTATGCTGTCCATTAATAGGGGATATATGAAGAGGAGTGGGTTTGTGGGAGAAGACGGTATGTTCATTTTTGCCTGCTTGAAATAATAACAATATTACTGAAGGAGGTTCTTGGCAGTTATGTCTAAGGACTCAAAGACAATTGGCTATATGAGTCTGAAACTCAGCAAAGAATCTGGATGAGATAAAGATTTAGAAATCAACAAAATCAGATTCAGTAAAATAGCAGAAGAAATACTGAAGAAATGTGCATACAGATAGAACTGAAGCCTGACTGTATAAGTTAACTGGTTACAGAAAGTACAAATTTTATACAAGTAAGAAAAATACTTAACACTTACTTGAACTTTCACTTCCTGGTGGCTCAGAAGGGGCACGAGGAACGGCACAACCCCTGAATCAATAACCATCTGTATCTGTTCATTACCTCCATCTGTCAGGTAAGACAGTGCCCAAACAGTGTCCACGAGAATCTGCAGGAAATAAAAAAGAATGGCCACTTAATGTATTTGTTTGAATACTTAAGATACATAACACACTTAGGAGACGGTGACATAAAAAGTAATTAAATTTTGTTTTAGCTTGGTAGCAAAAATATCTGCTAAGCTGATACAAGGTAAAACTTTCTCAATGGCTACCTCAGGTCACTCTTCACAAAAATGAGGCACAGAAGTCCGGGCCAACTTCTACCCCAACTTCCACATCTATATATTAAGTAGATAAAAATAGGCAGAAAAGGAATTCTTCCTGCTCCCACAAACTGAATACCCAATAATCATAAGGAAATACTTCATATACAGAATGAAACCAGTATGCCATGCTGCTTCAAGTCTAGAAGAGCCCCCAAAGATCATTTATCCGTGTTAGTAGTTTTCAAACACGTTTAACAATGTAATTTTTCAGACTATTAAACAGATAAATGACTTGGCATTTTAACTTTAGGGGAAAAAAGTTAATTATTTGCAAATCTCTTGAAAAATGTCCCAGCAGAAGAGCACACAGTATAAACCATACACTACACTCATCTAAGTTTGCAAATAATAAACAAAAACCAGGCTCAGGTTTGTTGACTCATTCAAAGTCAGAGAGCTTATAAGTAGTTTTCCTTGGTGTCTTGACAGAGGAATGTAAGCACAGGTCTGATCTCATGTGAAATCCAGAGATGTTTCCTATTATAAGACATTTGTTGCTCTAAAATAAATACTGCCGTCTCAATTCAAATCTCTCCATGCATCCTTCAAAAAAATATACTATTTAATAAGGGCATGTAAAACCACACATAGCCCACACCTTCAACATTACTAGGAGTCTGAGAATGCTACAAATGTCAAATTACCTGTAAGAAGAGAAAAAAATGAATTCTGTCCTTTGTCTGGACCTCCCGTCTTAAGCTTATGTGAGACTTCAGAGAAGAGGAGAGGGGAGTGAAGAGTTTACAGTAACATATCCTTTGCTACTCCACATTAGTGGGACAGAGACCATGTGGCTCAAAAAAGCCTACAATATTTACTACCAGTTCTTTACAGAAAAATCTGCTGACACCCTTACCAGAGGATGAGCTTCTTTCAACTAAGAAATAAGTGAAGAAATATTTCACTGTAGATCAAAGATGAACACAAATGGGAAGATAAGAGTGGAAGAATACTTTTTAAATGATATATGTTTCAGAAAAATAGAAATATTGCAACTTCAAAAATGAGAGGACAGAAGGTATGCCTGAGAGTTGTATCCATCTACCATCCTACCCCCACAAGGAAGACCTCCTTACTGGAGGGTATGAAAAGATGCTGTGTGGAGCAGAGCTTGTCTACTCCTCAGTCTGGCATTAATAGGTAGCAAGATTTAAATAGAAATCAGAGTCTCATAACAACACCCAAAATGTGGGCTCCAGCTGAAAATAACTCATCATACCAAGAACCAGGATCATTTAAACTGCAAAGGGAAAAGGTGGTCAACAGATGCCAATACTGAGATGACGCAGATGTTGGAACTATCTGACAAGAATTTCAAAGTAACTGTCATAAAAATTCTTTACCAAGCAATTGTGAACACATTAAGTATAGAAAATCTCAGCAAATAAAAAGGAGACATAAGGAAGAACCAAATGGATTTTAAAATTAACAAACTCAATAATCAAAATTTAAAACTCATTGGAAGTAGAAGAGAAAGATAAAAAAAAAATCAACTAACTCAAAGACAGATCAATATAAATCATCCATGGGGGGAAGGGGAAGATGGCAAAGAATGAAGAGAGCTTTAGGAACATGTAGGATGATTAACAAAAGACGTAGAGTTTCAGAAAGAGGTGAAAAAGTATCTGAAGAAATAATGACAGAAAACTTCCCAAACTGGGCAAAAGCCACAAACCCAGATTCAAAAATGGGAGAATGAGGTGAGAGAAAAGTGAAAGTAGAATAAGCCAGTCACTTATTCTATGGGTAAAGACAGGAGTCAAAAAATACCACTGAAACTTGTCAAACCAGATAGTAAAAAAAAAAAAAAAGGGGGGGGGGACTTATAAAAGGTTTAAGTATAAAGGTAAC
Organism: Bos taurus; assembly: GCF_002263795.3. NCBI lineage: Eukaryota > Metazoa > Chordata > Mammalia > Artiodactyla > Bovidae > Bos > Bos taurus. The sequence goes on from NC_037339.1 coordinate 19,253,821, forward strand.
ATTGCGAGAAAAACAAACTTTCCTAAATACCAAAAGAAATTTTTAAAAGAGAGAAGAACACTAAGTAGAAAATAAAACACAGAAATTATAACTCAAAGTTTAACAGGACAGAGTTGAAACCAAACATCAACAGGCTTAACTCACCTGCAACAAGAAAAAGATTTTCAAACTGGATCCTAAACAAAACCCAATTCTATACTGTATACAAGAGACACACCTAAGTCATTCAGAAAGGCTAAAAATAAAGGGACAAGCAAAGGCACACCAAGTAAATTATAAGAAAGCTGAGACTACAAGCCTATTAGCTGACCAGTATAATTCATTCTACAAATCATTACAAAGAATAAAAAAGGCTACTTTATAAAGCTAAAAATCCCACCATTTACAATGAAGATATAACTGTTAAAGACATCTATTTACCAAATAACCCTATAAATATCACTATAAAGGTGAAACTAAAAAGATGCAAGAAAAAATAAAAATATACTGATGAAAGACCTTACACTGTTGTCAGTATGAGGTCAAGTAGACAAAAAAATGAGGATACAGATTTTATAAATATATACTGAAATTCAAACCTTGATAATAGATAATATAACATGCAGACAGGGCACAAAAAAATCAGGTTCAAAGTAAACATCAATTACATAAAGCAGAAATACTATAAGATTATTACAAGGCAATAAAATTAGATATTAATAAATATGAAATACTGTATGGAAATTTAAGAGTCTTACTCTTGGATTAAAAAATACAAAAAAATTTTCTAGAATATTATAATGAAAATACCATATATCAGAAGCTACGGGATTTATGTAAAGCAGTGTTCAAAGGCAAGTTCACAGCCTTAAAAATGTATATGACAGAACTTAAAAAGAATGAAAATTGATTTCAAAAAGCTAGAAAAAGAAGAGAGTAAACCAAAAGAAAGCAAAAAGAAACAACAAAAACAATAGTAGAAAGAAATGAAGTAAAGAACAGGAAAAACCACAGATCTAATTAAAACACTGGAATCCTGATTCTTTGACAAAACTTTGAAAAGTCCTTGTTAACTTAATTAGAGAAAGTGGTGGAGGGAGCACAAATGTACAAAATAAGAAATGATGAAGAAAATAACCCTGAAACAGTAAATTAAACCCCTCAAAAAAATCTTACAATTATTCTGCATACTTACATACAAGCAGAGTTGAAAACTGAGAAGAAATGAATAATTTCCTAGGACAACAGCTTACAAAAAACTGACCACAGCAGAGACAAGAGAACTTAAACCAATTTCAATAGCGAGAGAAAATTATCAAGGAACTAATCCCACAAAGTATCCAGACCCAAAAGGCTTCAACAGGAAAAGCTACCAAGTCTGCAAAGATCAGACAGACCCTAGGCTGAGCACAGAAAATAAATGAAGAATAATGTTTTTTAAATGTGGTAAAAATATAATAATGAAGACACCATTAAAAAAGCTGTGGACCAATATCATTCAGGTAAATAGTGATATAAAAATTCTGAATAAAATATTAGTGAACAGAAGCTCATACTACCTTAAGAAAATAATATATGATAATCAAGTGGAATTATTCAAGGAAAGCAAGGATGATTCAATTTTAGGAACATCTATCTATGTCGTATTAATAGATATAAACAGAAAATCATATAATCATCTCCATAGACACTGAAAAATTCCAACACTCATTTCTGAGGTCAACACTCAAAATGGGATTTTACGGACATTTCCTTAACATGATAAAACATTGTAACCGAGGAATAAAAATCTAAATCAACAAAAGGAATGGCTGATAAATTTGACTATATAAAAAGAAAAAATCTGCATGGCAAAATATATCAAAGACAAAGGACAAATTAGGAAAATATTTGAAATATATATCAAAAGTAAAGAGCTAACGTCCTTAAAACATAAAGAGCTCTTATACGCTAAGAAAAAGAGGCGAAAAATTTGATTAAAAATGAGCAATAAAAGATAAACAGGCTATTTGAAAAGATGCAAAAATGGCTCTTCAACAAAATCAAGTTCAACCTCACTTATAGAAAGTGAAACACATACTAAAAATGAAATACCGTTTCTCACAGATTGACAAAAATTTAAAATGTGACAGTACATTCTATGGGCAAGGCTAAGGAGAAAGTCACTTTTATGTATTTCTGCTGAGAATGCAAATGGCACCGCCTTGTGCAGGGTATTTGGTAGTGCATAACAAAAATTACAGTGCATTCACTCTCTCATCTAGCTATCCTGCTTCTAGGAATTTACCCTGAAATACACCTCCAGCAACATGAAAATACATAAGATTAATCCCTGCTACATTATTCATATTTGCAAAATTCAAGAAATGGACTAATTGCCTACCCCAAGTAGGATATTTGAATTAACCTTAGCCACAAAATGGAATACTGTGCATAAAAATACTGGTTGCCTTGGCCTGTGATGTTTTAGGAGGTTGCTAAAGGAAATCTAACTTTGCTCCCTCCATTATAGCTCCCTTCTATTAGCAGAAAATCGTTTTTTTACCTAATACACAGTAGCTTAGAAAAATGAAATATTTAAGTTTTCTAAGCTGAAATCAATTCAAGGTTTTTGGTGGGATCTCATGACAACATTCAGAGGCTAGTGGGAGAAAGTAAGCTACGGCTAGGTCTCAGGTCCCCTGAAACTGCAGACTCTTCTAGTCACCCTTTAATTTTTCTTTTTGATAATATATTGGACCTTCAATGAAAATCTCATTTTTAAAATGCTTTAAAAATTTGAATTCACAGCACATGATTATCAGACTATTCAAATTTCTTTGTTCTCAGCAGTTTGCTTTCCTTACCTACGTAAGTAGACTAACAGCTGCTTTAATATTTGTAATTGTAACTTTCATTGCCTTTTCCCATCTGAACTGCTTCTGCTATTCTACAACTCCTCCATCTAATATTCTCCCCCCCGCCACCTGCCCATTTTCTAGATTTCTATGGTTAAATGCCTGGCTTTTACAGTCACTAACAGTCAATGACTATACTCTTTTCCTTTCAGCTAGTAATCAGATTAATCATGTGTCAATGAAGTCTTCAGCATTCCTGAGGTATTTTAATTACTTTTAAAGACCTTTTTTGTACAGTTCTATGTATACTTGCCACCTCTTTTTAATCTCTTCTGCTTCTATTAGGTCCTTGCTGTTTCTGTCCATTATCATTCCTATCTTTGCATGAAATGTTCCCTTGGTATCTCCAGTTTTCTTGAAGATATCTCTAGTCTTTCCCATTCTATTGTTTTCCTCCATTTCTTTGCTTTGTTCACTTCAGAAAGCTTTCTTATCCCTCCTTGCTAGTCTTTGGAACTCTGCATTCAGCGGGGTATATCTTGCCCCTTCTCCTTTGCCTTTTGCTTCTCTTCTTTTCTCAGCTATTTGTAAGGCCTCCTCAGATGACCATTTTGCTTTGTTGCATTTCTTTTTCTTGGAAATGGTTTTGATCACCACCTCCTGTACAATGTTATGAACCTCTGTCCACAGTTCTTCAGGCACTCTATCAGATCTAATCCCTTATATCTATTTGTCACTTCCACTGTATAATCATAAGGGGTCTGATTTAGGCCATGCCTGAATGGTATAGTGGTTTTTCCCTACTTTCTTCAAATTAAGTCTGAATTTTGCAATAAGGAGCTAATGATCTAAGCCACAGTCAGCTTCTGGTCTTGTTTTTGATGACTGTACAGAGCTTCACCCTTTAATAAACTAGTAAATATAACTGTTTACCTAAGTTCTTTGAACTGCTCTAGCAAATTAATAGAACCCAAGGAGGGGGTCTTGGTTCTATTCATTAAACCTCCAATTTAAAGCTGGCTGGTCAGAAGCACCGGTCTGACTTTGTGACTGGCAACTGAAGTGTGCCTGTGGGTTAGGGGAAGAGGTGGCCACCACGTGGGACTGAGTCCTTGACCTGTGAGATCTGACACTATCTCTGGTTAGTGCTGGAACTGAATTAAATTGTAGGATATCCAGTGGATTGCAGATACTCACTTGGTGTTGTGGGGAATCTCCCCCCAAATCCCTACTGCAACACATCTGGCGACCAGAAGTATGAGAAGTGAAGTGTTCTGTGTTGCAGTAAAGGAGAGACATAGGAGACAGACCCACAGGGAAGAGCTGGGGTTTTTTCCTACACAGGAGGGAAAGGACAGTTTTCCCTAAACAAATCTGTATTCTTTTGCTATAAATTATAAGCATGAGTGTAAAAGCTTTTCAATGATTCCTTCTAGCAAATCACTGAACTTGAAGGTGGTCTCAGGGACCCCTGACATATGATCAGGTGTCACTACCCATCATGTCTCAGCATATAACCAATCTGCCACAACTGACTGACTTCATTTGTACCAGCAGCAAAGCAAGGTAGATCTGTATCAAATGTTAGGTAACACTCAAAATTGTCTGGACATATCAAACCATGGATGAGTAACTTCAAAAAGGACAATGCTTTTTGAAAACCAAATGCTGCAGAATCACTGCAACTGCACGCTGACTTTAAGAAGAACAATAACTAGAAAGAAAATGAACACAGATTGACCTGAATCAGTCCAGATTTCTTCTTTAGTTCTCAGAGTCAGTACGTAGTTCTTCTAATGTCATATAAGCATATTAATGTCCATAAGCCACCTAGTTCTCCCTACACCCCAACACAGCTTCTCCAGCAGTCTCACAAATGACAGTCTCACAAATGAAGTCTTTATTTTAATGCTATTCTTTTACTTTTTCACTTCTCCTCTTTGATTCTTTCCTCTTGAAGTTCTACTCACTTTATCTTTCCTACCCATTACCACTTTGGGTTCTTATCTTCATCAAGTCCCTCAAACCTACCATGATAGCAAAATAGGCCAGGTTATGTTCAAACCTGCCCTATTCCACATCCTCCTTATCGCTTTCAAAGTGTCTGACTATAACAGACACGAACGTATCACTCCTCTATTTGAAAATCTTACTTACTCTGCACTGATTACAAGAGAAGTCCAAACTCCCTAACACAAGATACGAAACTCTGTAATTTAAGCAAATGTTTCGGTTTATTAACCACCTGGATTCTCCACATCCTCATGTATTCTCTTTAATTCTTAATATAGTTCCTCTGGTACCTGAAACAACTTTTTCAACTTGACAAAATCCTTCTCATCCTAGTTGTACGACTACACACAAATTAGTTAGCCTTTTTTTTTTTTTAACCGTATTTGTAACATGAAGACAATTTTAGTAACCAATCACGATTTTTCTAAGGAATAAATTAATATATGAAAAAGTGCTAAAAAACAGTGCCTGGCACACTTAAAACCCTTAATAAATGCTATCTTTTTTCACCTCTAACAACACTTCTACCACCATCCTTCTCCTTATAATGCTTATTTCAAAAGTTACTTTCTCAGTGAAGCTTTCCGGTTGCCAGAAAGAACATGTGCTTTGATAATTCATTTTGGTGATTTCTCTGTTTTCTTTTCTTGTTTGTTTGCACACATATTGTATCCTTATGTGATCATGGTACAAAACAGCATAGGCCTTGACTCGGCTTTAATTCTCAGCCATGGCTTTTATTCATCGTATGACCCTTACGTTATTTTACTTTACTGAGTTTCAATTTCCTTACTAGTTCCTTACTAGTAAAATAAGAGAACAAAATTTATCTCATAAGGTGCTGGTAAGATCAAAGGAGATTACAGAAATAGATTTAGTACAGCAAGCAACTGACAAAAGCCCATTTCGTTCACTCTTTTTACCTGCTGCTAATGCTGACATCTTAGAGGGCAGAGTCTCTATGTCTTCTTCATTTTTGTGCCTACAATTCTTTGCACAATTCTGCCTAAGTGAGACAATCTATTTTGTTAAACTCGATAAATATACTTAAAACTAGAGAACTTCATTACTTTAATACCTCTAGCTTTCAAATAAACAAGACCAATAGGTGGTGGAAGCTTTTATTCACCTACAATCAATTCCCCAATGTCCTGGAGGGGAAGTCTTGGTGGAAACATCAGGTATCTTGCTTATTTTCCTTTTAATTTTGGCTTTCAGAAAGCTTAGGACTAAGTTTAGCATTCAGTAACAACAAATACACTTTTAAAAATAATTTTACCTCCTCCTCCTTTCTTCTAAGGTATTTATTATCTTATGTCTATTGCTAAGTCACTTTTATATCCATTTTGAAATCAGGACAGTATATAACTAAACAGGATTCACTTAATTGTTATGACAGTTCAGGCTAACACTTCACAAATAAAAAGTTACTTCAGTTACCTTTAAAAGATTCCTTCCTAAAAAAAAAAAAAAGATTCCTTCCTAAGAACTTAAAGTCCTAAAATTAACTAGGGAAATGTGTGGTTCAGTACGTATATAGGAACTATATATTGCTTCTTGAGAAATGTTAACAAAGATGTATTTTCTTCATCTCAATGATAAATCACACATAATTCTGACACCCACACACATAAATATTATGTGTAAACAAGGATACACAAAAACACAAACATACAAATGGGAAGAGATCTTAACTGAAATATTAGAAGCCAAATTCACGCTGGATGAACATTAGAGTCAGTTCTGAATTCTCTAAAATTTATCCATTGTTTTACTTTGTGGAAGAATTGACATTCAGCCTTGCTACAATCAGGAGAATTCTCAGACTGCCTGAAACAAACTATGCCAGAATATATACAGTAAGTGCTTAACTAAACCTCATATAATGAACAAATAATCTAAAGATACCTTTGCATTTAAAGCGATACTTGATATTCTTCAATACTGTAGCTCAAAAGGTTATAGCCTAGGATTTAGTATGGTTTCATAGGAAGTAAACAAGATCTGTCATCAGAAGATCTCAGTTTTAAATATCGACACTGACCCTTATAAGCTCCGCAACTTTGAATAAGTCACTTAACCTTTCCCTGAGGCTGTTTCTTATTCTTTAAAAATGGGGATAATAATATCTAGACTACCAATTACAAAAATCAAATAAAAAAATTTTTTAAGTATGAAGGAGCTTTATAAAGCTTTTACCACTTTATAAATATTGATACTTAAAAATACTATTATGATATAAATAACTAAATTAACTACATATGTGATAATTTCTCCAATGTTAGTATTTTTGTTATCTGAATGATTTAAGATATAAACTCAGTTTAACCTTAATCCTATTTCTGAAAACAGAACATACATTTCTTCCACATACACTGTGGAAGCTTGACAAATTATTAGGATATATGGTGACACTTATTAAAAACATAAGAATAAATAACCCTTTAAGTCTCATTAAGAACCAAATTCCAAAACTAAGGTTCTGCTTTACTTACATTTATATCTGTATGGTATATAAGGACACATAAAGCTGGTAAAATCTGAGGAAAGAAAACAAATGATAAGTAACTCTAGGGTGGACGAAAACGTCTTTGCAAAAACAAGTAACTGTTGACTTTTTTAAAAAGCAGTAAATACTATTTGAGGGCAAGAAAAACAACATTAAGTTTTTTGAATCTCTATTAGGAAAACTAAAATACAATAAATTCAACCTGAAACACCAAAAAATATTTCAAATGTTTAATTAAAGTAATCAAGTTAAGTCTGACAGAGACTAATGTGCCTTAAAGGAAAAACATTTGTTTTCAATAACATTCTTTATGACATATGTCTACTGGAAACAGTGGAGATGCGAGTATATAGTTATTTTTAAAAAGCCATTCTTAAAACTGATCTCACTGTCCCACTTACCTGCTTAAAACTAAGATTTTATTTAATGAACTACTTGAGTCAAATTGAAGTTTTTGACCTCAGATTTAGTCAAGAAAAGTATGCCCAGTATAAAGTCTGTTGAATGCAGACATTTCAAATCTCTTCTTTAAATCTGTGAGGGAGTGGGGGGAATTACTAAGTACCCTTTCCATACGGGCAAGAGGAGGCAGAAGATGGTGAATGATGCTAATCATAAGGATTACAGATTCACAGTCAACATTTCTCTATACAGTCAAGTGATTAAAGGTTACATAGGATTTTATAAAACTTAAAATACTCAGATCCATTTACAAATCAGATGTAAAGAGCAAAGATTTTACTCTGCTTTAATTAGCAGATTTAACACAGCAATTTAACTCTAGAACATTTGCATATAAGTACACTAGTTTTATCAGCAGCCATCCCTTATTTTTTAGTGTTAAATCAACAACTCAATGTAGTAATAAAACTGAGATTTTATTTTCTCTTTTGTAGTTTTCTGCTTGAATTTATGGTTTCTTAAATTAAGGTGGACTGTATTTGGTCAGGTGCCACAAGTCTCACAGAAGTCAAAAATTAAGTTATGATACATTACTTAAATATCTCATACCTGCAATGAAATCAGTATATGCGTTATTTCATTCCCTGTACATGAAAACCTAAAGCATAAACATAGGGAAAATATACCATCTGGCCTTTGCAATTCTTCATTTACCTCCTGAACTGTCTCCATAGGCGGTGGGGGGTCCTTATTCCTGCAGAGATTGACAATGACCCATGTGACGTTCCGAAGGAAGGTGATGGGAATGGAGGGATTGATGAAGGACAGAAGAGGTTTGACAACTCCCAGTGATATGACATAATCTCTACATTGAGGACCATCACCTACAGAAATGAAAATTGTATTTAAAAAAAAATTACATTCAGGATGAGAAAGTCTGAAATGTATGCAATGGCTCATGTTGGGACACTGATGTTCTATGTTTCCTCACCATCAGTCAAGGGCATCAACTGTTGCTAATTCTCCAGATTTTGATTTGGGGAACACAAATTTAACCTACCAGTCCTGGATAACAAATTGCATATCCATCTAAAGAGGTACAATCTTAAGTTAATATTTATGAAGCAAGAAGATAGTCAACCCACATTACAATTAGAGGAAACATAGTATGTAATGGCCAATGTAGGAAAAAAGTTAATTAAGATACTTAATTGGAGTGTTTTCAAACCTAATTTCAACTTACCTATAATGTTTCCCAAAGCCCATACTGCTTGTTCACAAACATTCTGATGTGGTGAATGGAGAAGTCTTAGAAAAAGAGGTACGGCATCTATAAGAAAGAAAAACTAACATTTATACTGCAAAATGTTGAAGAGTTCACAGGTTTCAGCCTAAATAAGTTGATGAAATATACACAGAGTTTGGTACACTAGAGTTGCTCAATTATAGTTCAGTGAATGAATAAATGTACCAAATACCTTTACCCTAAATATGTTACATTTTACTGTTTCCCCTAGTCTCAAGCAACAGACTTATTGACAGTACCTAGAACTGCGATTATATTAAATGAAAACAACAGCATGATGCTTTTCCTGCAATTCATTAAAAAAAGGTTTCTACCTTAGAATACTTTAGTCAATATGATTCCAATTGTTGATATGGGATTAAAGAACTGATTATACCCATATCAAGCCTACCTTATATTTCAAGATAATTTATCATTATACTTCTTACTCTACACATAATTTATGAACTAACTCAAATTCCAAAAGACTGGTATCATATTCATTTCAGGTGAGAACTAAGTATAAGGCAGATCACTTTTTCCTAAAATTTCAGTATGTTGTATACTACCTCTAGGATTTTTAGCTGTATCTCTGCACGACCTGTATTATTGAATGTTTAAATTAAAATTGACTCAAACTTTTAACAGCTTTACTGAGATATAATTTATCTGTTTAAGTGTATAATTCAAAGGTTCTTAAGAGTTTATACAGAGTTGTGTAGTCATCACCACAATCTAATTTGACAACATTTCTACTGCCCCCAAAAGAAATCCCATACCCAGAAAATCCTCTTACCTTCTCCCCCAGCCCTAGGCAACCATTTACTCTGTTCTCTGTCTCTACAGATTTTCCTGTTCAGCACATTTCATACAAATGACAGAAGGTCCAGCAAGTAAATAAATTAATTTACTTACTAGACTGTACAACAGCTTGAGTCTGTGCAGAGGTTCCTGATGCTATATTAGTTAATGCCCATGCAGCTTCAAACTGTAATGAAGGACTGTAAAAAACAACAAAAAAAAATCTTTAGACACATAACTACCATTTAAAACCCACAGATTACATGGTTATCTCCTTTACCTTGTCCTTGAATTTCGCCTCATTACGTCCAACTGCCTGTTGAATATCTTCCACTTGAATGTCTCATTTGCTCTCAAAGTCAGTCAATATAAACTCACTTCTTCAGGTTCATTGGTATTGCAACATTTAGCCAGTCATTCTTTTCCTTGACCCCTTTCTCTCCCACAGATATCTAACCAATATGTCATATCAATTTTACCTCTTAAATATTTTTTATATTTATAGTGACATCCAAAATATCACTGTGGTAGCTGAAGCCCTCATCATCTCATTTGAATCACTGCCACAACCTCTAGACAGGTCTTAAAGCTCTGACTCCACTACATCACCTGCTTCACATACCAGTGATATTACAAGGCTACATAATTTTGCTGAAAGGATAAGATCATTATAACCCGGAATGGTGATGGAAGACTTCACAAAGAAAGTGAAAACTGAACTAGGTTTTCCAAGAGTGATAAAGAAAGAAAGGCACTGACAACTGGAAATACAAATAAAACCACCATGGCTGGGATGATCATGATGCGTGCAGGTGACAACATAGAGACCACGAGAGCTGAAGCCAAGAAGGTACGCAACGCTGTGACACGGGGTAGAACTGCAAGGGCAAGTCACAATGTGGTGTGTGTGGAGCGGGACTCAAATCTCAGGCTTCAGGACTTAGAATTCATTCTACAGACATACCAAGCGTAGAGTGCTACTGAAAAGTGAAGTAAAGAAAACAATGTTGAAGTCCATGAAGAAGAGATAAAAACGGTCAAAGGCTGATGGAGGAAAAATCTGTTAAGAAGAAATTATCTATGTTAAGTTAGGGTAGATAGCTGAAAAACATCATTTCTTTTCAAACAGAATGCCAAGGTGGGAGGAGGTGGGAGGAGGTGGGAATGGGCAAAAACCAAGGAAAGCCAAAGGTTAGGAACTTAGAAGAAACTCTATAAATATCAAAGAAACAGAGTGAGGTTGTTAATATCAAAAGATTAGAGAGATCAGAGAAGGAAAAGGTTTTAAGAAGAAAAAATGTCAGTGATAATAGCAAGCAGTGAGGTTAAAAAGATGGAACAGACCAGACAATGAAGTAGCAGACAAGAACTATCAATACATGATGAACTTTGGCAAAAGGCAAGAAATAAGAGGGTATCAAAGTTGAGGAGAAATAAAGGAATGATAAGATCAAAGATGATGAGATAGTTTATGTTGTTTCAGACTGGAAGGAGAAAGAGTTATTAAACTAGGACAGATGATTTGGCAAAATACTGACAATGAGGGCCTGAAATGAGAAAACAGAAAGATGTAGAAAATACAATTACAAAGCTAGGGGAAGTCTTCTAAGATATAATTTAAAAAGAGAGAGATAAGATAGAGAAAATAAGTAATAAAATGAGCGCAGTAAGTAAACAATAAAAAACATTTATTATATGCTTGGTATTATGTGGTATTTTGTATATATTATTTTCATTCCTTGCAACCACCTACATTTTATAGATTAGGTACCTAAGCATCAAATGCTATTTGGGTTTAGGTCAGCCGCAAACCCTAGATTTAAACCAAGGTCTATTCGGCTCCAGTCTCGGTCTTTTATATTATGACACAATTTCCCATAACAAATCGATTAAGTCAGACTGAAACCATTGAAAATTTTCTATTTTTACCTTCAGTGGTAGTTACACATGTCTGTATATATTTCAGCATACTCTTCTGTTATATATACAAGCTACATTTCACAGACACACCCATACAAATGAGCCCATGACAAAGACAAAAATGCAAAATAAATAAATAAATGGAAAAGAAAAGAAGAAAAAAGAAAAGCAGCTCGAGCCAAAAAGAAAGGGGGCCCTAAAGGTAGAGGCAATTTTTTTTTTATAACTAAAATAAAACTTATTTTTGCTTAAATAAATCTTATAGAAAATATATATGATAGTATTTAAAAAGTGTTAAGGGCTTTTGGAGAGATGGTTGTGGCACGTAATAGAAAAAGAATGAACTATTTTAAAATAATAAAAACTCTTAGTGGAAACATTTATAATGCTACTATTTTAATCTAGTCACCTGAAAATCTCATAGACAATATTTAGCAAAATACCCCCAAGTTTTAGTCTAAATGCTCCTTAAAAGAAAAATGAGCCTCTGTTTCAATGTATTTTGGGGTTCAGACTTACATTCTACCCAGTTAACTCAAACTGATGAGGTTTAAGATCTAGCACACCAAGATCTCTCCAAACACTAGTAGAAATGGGGCCAGTACCTCAAAACACACCAAGTGGTGTTTTTCTCTTTCTATTTTGGGAAATTATAATCTGCCCTCTTATTTTTAATTTACCACAAATAAAAACCATGATGATAGACAACTAATCATGGCTGGAGTTCTGTTAAAGACTTCACAGAGTATCAGTGGATCAGCTGGAATATTCCCAGGGAAAGAAAGAGCTACTCGGTTCTGGAAACCATTCATGTTGACTCAAGTCATGAGGTTAATCTATATATAGACTCATAAGCAAAGAATGACTCAAACACTATTTGGGTTGTTTTAAAACATTACTGACGAAAAAGCCAACTAACAAAGGAAGACTATAAATGTTTGAGACAATTTAGAACAGACAATAAACAGACGTTAAAATTTTCCTAGAAAATACACACACATACTTCATAAACTAAAAAGAAAAGCACTTAGGTCTGCAGAGTATTATCACAGTATTTAGAAAATTACATTAAAATACATGACAAATGAAAAATGTGATAAGGCAAAACCCAATGGAACCCATTAGTTTAGTAATCCCAAATTTTCAGTTGGCTGAAAAAAGTGAACAGGGAGTCAAATCCATACTTACTTATCATCCCTTTCTAGACATTTCACTAGAATTGGTAAAATCCCAGATTTTATTAGGTCATCAATTGGTGGATTTCTGTCACTGGATAAAAGCTTTCTAGAAAAAGAAGTATGAGAAATTAACTGCTATAACTTTCAAACTATGAACAAAAGTAACAATGTACTACTTGTAGACCAGGTGTGACATAATTCTCTCTCTGGACAAATTCATCCTCACCTTGCAGCCTGGACAGCACTCAACTGGACCACTGGGTTATCACTTGTGGCATTCTGCAACACCAAGTGTAAATTTCAGAAATTTAAAAAAAAAATCAATTTCAAAATACTTCAAAAAGAGAATATTAAAATAATAACATACCTGCAATATAGCTTCTAGTGTTACATTTTGCTTAAAAAGAAAAAAAGATAGTTCAGCACAGAGTTTAATAGCAAAATTACATTAACTAATGTATTTACTGAAGTTAAACAGTCAATATACCCTAATTTTCATTGTAAAATTAGTCTTAAGATTGAGAATAAAGTTCTCTAGTTATTATAAAAATTACTTTTACAACACCTTATAAGCAACGTTAACTTACTGCTTTAAAATCAGCATCAACATCTGAATCTTCTAAACTTTCCTCTTGGGGAACATTTCTTTTTTTCAGTAAGTGTTCATCTCTTTTGTTCTGAAAGACAACCAATAAAATAGTTAAGTTCTAAAGGCTGCTGCTAATGAAAACATCATTAAAATTGTTTCAACTTTATCAGCCAACTGTGAAATAAACACTAAATCTCTTTATAAGGATAATATGGATGAATTCCAGTTGAGCTATTTCAAATCCTTAAAGATGATGCAGTGAAAGTGCTGCATTCAATATGCCAGCAAATTTGGAAAACTCAGCAGTGGCCACAGGACTGGAAAAGGTCAGTTTTCATTCCAATCCCAAAGAAAGGCAATGCCAAAGAATGCTCAAACTACCGCACAATTGCACTCATCTCACACGCTAGTAAAGTAATGCTCAAAATCCTCCAAGCCAGGCTTCAGCAATACTTGAACCGTGAACTTCCGTGTTCAAGCTGGTTTTAGAAAAGGTAGAGGAACCACAGATCAAATTGCCAACATCTGCTGGATCATCAAAAAAGCAAGAGAGTTCCAGAAAAACATCTATTTCTGCTTTATTGACTATGCCAAGGCCTTTGACTGTGTGGATCACAATACACTGTGGAAAATTCTGAAAGAGATGGGAATACCAGACCACATGACCTGCCTCTTGAGAAACCTGTATGCAGGTCAGGAAGCAACAGTTAGAACTGGACATGGAACAACAGACTGGTTCCAAATAGGAAAAAGAGTACGTCAAGGCTATATACTGTCACCCTGCTTATTTAACTTATATGCAGAGTACATCATGAGAAACGCTGGACTGGAAGAAGCACAAGCTGGAATCAAGATTGCTGGGAGAAATATCAATAACCTCAGATATGCAGATGACACCACCCTTATGGCAGAAAATGAAGAGGAACTCAAAAGCCTCTTGATGAAAGTGCAAGTGGAGAGTGAAAAAGTTGGCTTAAAGCTCAACATTCAGAAAACAAAGATCATGGCATCCGGTCCCATCACTTCATGGGAGATAGATGGGGAAACAGTGCAAACAGTGTCAGACTTTATTTTTTGGGGCTCCAAAATCACTGCAGATGGTGACTGCAGCCATGAAATTAAAAGACACTTATACTCCTTGGAAGGAAAGTTATGACCAACCTAGATAGCATATTCAAAAGCAGAGACATTACTTTGCCAACAAAGGTCCATCTAGTCAAGCCTATGGTTTTTCCTGTGGTCATGTATGGATGTGACAGCTGGACTGTGAAGAAGGCTGAGCGCCAAAGAATTGATGCTTTTGAACTGTGGTGTTGGAGAAGACTCTTGAGAGTCCCTTGGACTGCAAGGAGATCCAACCAGTCCATTCTGAAGGAGATCAGCCCTGGGATTTCTCTGGAGGGAATGATGCTGAAGCTGAAACTCCAGTACTCTGGCCACCTCATGCGAAGAGTTGACTCATTGGAAAAGACTCTGATGCTGGGAGGGATTGGGGGCAGGAGGAGAAGGGGACGACAGAGGATTAGATGGCTGGATGGCATCACGGACTCGATGGACGTGAGTCTGAGTAAACTCCGGGAGTTGGTGATGGACAGGGAGGCCTGGTGTGCTGCGATTCATGGGGTCGCAAAGAGTTGGACATGACTGAGCGACTGAACTGAACTGAACTGAACTGATTACAAATCAATGACAGGCCACATTCTG
This sequence comes from Bos taurus, assembly GCF_002263795.3. Taxonomy (NCBI): domain Eukaryota; kingdom Metazoa; phylum Chordata; class Mammalia; order Artiodactyla; family Bovidae; genus Bos; species Bos taurus. The sequence continues at coordinate 19,269,038 of NC_037339.1, forward strand.
GATTTGGTAACAAAATTAACTGGTTTAAAGGCCAGCACTCTTACACAGACACAATTTATTAGGCAGCAACTGTTTTCACCAATACTGTGCTTCCTAATTTGTAATAAAGATTCAAATTTTAAATTATTATGCTGCTGCTGCTAAGTTGCATCAGCTGTGTCCGACTCTGTGCGACCCCACAGACGGCAGCCCACCAGGCTCCTGTGTCCCTGGGATTCTCCAGGCAAGAATACTGGAGTAGGTTGCGATTTCCTTCTCTTATTATAAAGGTCTAGCAAATATATTTCAACCAGTATACTAGCTTTCATCAACTTACTGCTAATGGTTGCCTGAAGCAATGCATTTTTTAAGAAGCCAGCTTAATGAGGGTTTATTGCTCAAATGTTAAGATTTGTATGTATCCCACTTATTGGGAGTGCAGGAATGGGAACTCACTAGCAAAAATGTCATCTACTTGCTATTACCTCAGTTTTAAACTCTTATTTCTACATTTTATGGGATTTGAACTCTTTGTAATGGCAGTGTGCCATTTTACCTAATATATAACTGGGTAAATGACAATTTTTCTTTTTTTTAGTTTGTCTACAGAATTAAGTAAAAATAGATAAAAAGACTATGATATCTAAGATTCTTTTCAATTTAAAACTTTCAAGGCTTTACCTTCTGGTCTTCAATATTTACACAAGTGTTTGATTACAACAGAAAGGTACTGAAGATGTATTAATACTGATGCTAAAACTCAGATCAATTAGAAAAACTAGAGACAGATGAGGCTTACTGGGTTATATGCATGATATTTACTTTTGCGCTATGTATAAGTAACAATGTTTAAACTAGATATTTACATGTATGTTAATGCTTAAGAGATTACCAACTTCAAATTATATCACAGCACATTTTAGTATGTACTCAAATAATTAATTCTACATTATTTTCAAATTGATGCATCTCACAAATATGAAAATAATGCACTGATATTTTATAGTCTCAAGTGGCTCCCCACAGAATACTTACTGATTTACAGAGAGAAAACTGGGCAGATAAATGTCCTGATCAAACGGCAAAGATTATAATCGAGTAAAGGAAAAATATGTATAACTCAGGGAATTCTACTCAAAATTCTGTAATGGCCTATATGGGGGAAAATAAAATCTTAAACAGCAAATGTATCTCTTCAAGAAAATTAGTGATACCAAGGGAACATTTCATGAAAAGATGGGCACAATAAAGGACAGAAACCTAATGGACTTAACAGAAGGTGAAGACAGGAAGAAGAGGTGGCAAGAAAACACAGAAGAACTATACAAAAAAGATCTTCATGACCCAGATAACAACAATGGTGTGATCACTCATCTAGAGACAGACATCCTGGAATGTGAAGTCAAGTGGGCCTTAGGAAGCTTCACTATGAACAAAGCTAGTGAAGGTGATGGAATTCCACTTGAGCTATTTCAAATCCTAAAAGATGATGCTGTGAAAGTGCTGCACTCAATATGCCAGCAAATTTGGAAAACTCAGCAGTGGCCACAGGACTGGAAAAGGTCAGTTTTCATTCCAATCCCAAAGAAAGGCAATGCCAAAGAATGATTAAACTACTGCACAACTGCACTCATCTCACACACTAGTAAAGTAATGCTCAAAATTCCCCAAGCCAGGCTTCAAAAGTACGTGAACTGTGAACTTCCAGATGTTCAAGTTGGATTTAGAAAAGGCAGAGGAACCAGAGGTCAAATTGCCAACATCCACTGGATCATTGAAAAAGACAGAGAGAGAGTTCTAGAAAAACATCTATTTCTGCTTTATTGACTATGCCAAAGTCTTTGACTATGCAGATCACAACAAACTGTGGAAAATTCTGAAAGAGATGGGAATACCAGACCACCTGACCTGCCTCCTGAGAAATCCCTACACAGGTCAAGAACCAACAGTTAGAACTGGACATGGAACAACAGACTGGTTCCAAATCGGGAAAGGAGTGTGTCAAGGCTGTATATTGTTATCATGCTTATTTAACTCATACGCAGAGTGTATCATGCAAAATGCCAGGCTGGATGGAGCACAAGCTGGAATCAAGACTGCCGGGGAAAATATCAACAACCTCAGATATGCAGATGACATGACCCATGTGGCAGAAAATGAAGAGGAACTAAAGAGCCTCTTGATGAAAGTGAAAGAGGAGAGTGCAAAAGTTGGCTTAAAACTCAACATTCAGAAAACTAAGATTATGGCATCTGATCCCATCACTTCATGGCAAATAGATGGGGAAACAATGGAAACAGTGACAGACTTTATTTGGGGGGGGCTCCAAAATCACTGCAGATGGTGACTGCAGCCATGAAATCAAGAGACGCTTGCTCCGTGGAAGAAAAGCTATGACCAACCTAGACAGCATATTCAAAAGCAGAGATATTACTTTGCCAACAAAGGTCCGTCTAGTCAAAGCTATGGTTTTTCCAGTGGTCACGTACAGATGTAAGAGTTGAACTATAAAGAAAGCTAAGTGCCGAAGAATTGATGCTTTTGAACTGTGATGTTGGGGAAGACTCTTGAGAGTCCCTTGGACTGCAAGGAGATCCAACCAGTCCATCCTAAAGGAAATCAGTCCTGAACACTGATTGGAAGGACTGATACTGAATCTTAAGCTCCAATACTTTGGCCACCTGATATGAAGAACTGGCTCACTGGAAAAGACCCTGATGCTGGGAAAGATTGAAGGCGGGAGGAGAAGGGGACAACAGAGGATGAGATGGTTGGATGGCATGACTGACTCGATGGACATGAGTTTGAGCAAGCACAGGGAAGTCAGGCGTGCTGCAGTCAATGGGGTTGCAGTGTCTGACACGACTGAGAGACTGAACTGAACTGATAGTTGATTTACAATGTTGTGTTAGTTTCAGGTATACAGCAAAGTGAATCAGCTATCAGTTGCTTCTCCTCCTGCCTTCAATCTTTCCCAGCATCAGGGTCTTTTCCAATGAGCCAGTTCTTCGCATCAGGTGGCCAAAGCATTGGAGCTTCAGATTCAGCATCAGTCCTCTAGTGAATATTCAGGACTGATTTCCTTTAGGATTGACAGGTTTGATCTCCTTGCAGGCCAAGAAAAAGAAATTTTTTTTAATTTCAAATACAGTTTAAAAGGAAAAAAGAGTAAATGAAAATCAACACAGTATGCCTTCTCATCGATGTACTGAAAAACAGTATCATCTTGGTGGTACTCCTGGGCAAAATAATAGTAGTAATAACAACCATCTGAGAAAAGTCAGACAAACCTAAATTGGCCATTCTATTAAAAAATCAGTCTATATATTCAAATACACTGTCACGAAAGATACAGACTGAAGAACTACTGGATCAAAGGAGACTTAAAAGACGATATAACTAATTGCAATGTCTAATCCTAGACTGGATCTTGGATTTATAAAAGAATATTACTGGAAAAAGCTAGCAAAGTATGAGTGACAGTCTATGGATTAGATAAAAATTTATGTGAACTTGAAAAAAGAACTGTGGTTACACTGGAAGATATATGAAAATAATGTACTAAGGGTGTAAGGGGGCACCATGCCACAACTTAACTGGTTGGGGGGGTTATATAAATATATATATTTATTTATCAGGGAGAAAGTAAGAATAAGGCAAATATGGGAAAATGCCAAGAATCAAGGAAGCTGGGTGCTGAGTGCTGTATGTTTTTGGTACTATTCTTGAAACTCTGAATTTCAAACTGCAAGTATGAAATTTTTTCCAAATTAAAAACGTACGCTTTTCACTTTGTGACTTACAACACAGTTAACCCTAAAATCCATTATTGTTTGTTATTCAGTCACTAAGTTGTGTCTGTCTCTCGGCGACCCCATGGACTGCAGCACACCAGGCTTCCCTGTCTTCCACTATCTTCTGGAGTTTAAGTTCATGTCCATGGAGTGAGTGATGCCATCTAACCATCTCATCCTTTGCTGCCCTCTTCTCCTTTTGCTTCCAATCTTCCCCAGCATTAGGATCTTTACCAATGAGTTGGCTCTCGGCATCATGTGGCCAAAGTATTGGAGCTTCAGCTTCAAGCATCAGTCCTTCCAATGAATATTCATCAGATATTTAGGACTGACTGGTATGATCTCCCTGCTGTCCAAAGGACTCCAAGGGTCTTCTCCAGCACTACAATTCTAAACCATCAATTCTCTGACATTCAAGTTATTTTTATGGTTCAACTCTCACATCTGTACCTGACTACTGGGAAAACCATAGCTTTTTTGACTATATGGACCTTTGTTGGGAAAGCAATGTCTCTGTTTTTTAATATAGTGTCTAGGTTTGTCATAGCTTTCTTTCCAAGAAGTAAGTGTCTTCTAATTTCATGGCTGTAGTCATCATCTGCAGTGATTTTGGAGCCCAAAAAATTGACATCAAATTGCCAATATTCGTTGGATCATAGAGAAAGCAAGGGAATTCCAGAAAAACATCTACTTGTGCTTCACTGACTACAAGAAAGCCTTTGACTGTGTAGCTCACAACAACATCTATTATATGGTAATTTTTAACACTTCTTGGAATTTAAGCCATTTAAAAAGTTTCAATAAAGTTGACTGATTTGACAGATAAACAAAACAAAAATTATTCTAACCCTGGTTCTATTTTCATCCTCTGTTTTCTCTAACTTCACCAGAGTCTGAATAATTAAGCTTCCGAAGGCCTTTCAGGGATCTTCCTCCCCCTATTCCTCCTGCTCTCCCAGGTATTTCAGGCACAAAAGGAATACAAAAGCATAAGCACGACTAAACCCTCCTCTGTACACAGATCCCGATCCAGGACAGCATCTTACCGTTACATATTATGTCTGCTGTAAGGAAGCTCCTTTCTAATTCTAATCTGCTAAATTTTCTTTTTCTTTTTCAGACACACATAGGTGCTCAATTTTATTAAACTGTGCTTTTTAAAAAAATCGATTGAAATGGCCACATAATTTTCTCCTTTCATCTATAAATGTGGTAAATTGTGAGTTTTTAATGTTAAACTCAGAACTTTTTAATGTTCAACTTATAACCTGGGATAAACCTGTCTTGGAATTTAAATATGTATGTATATTCATTACTGGATTCAATTTAATAATACTTTATGAGGGATTTTTTCCCACCTATGTTCATAAGTGAAACTGGCTTATATACATCTTTTCTCATGCTGTCTTTGCCTGGTACTTGGTGTTATGGTTTGTTAACCTTATAAAATGAGTTGAGAAATGTTCCCTCTACCTTCTCTGAAATCATTAAGGCTGAAATTGTCAGTCCCTTGAATGTTTGCTGGAGTTCTCTCTGTGAGTACTTTTTCTATTCAGGGCGATAAGAGAGGTTACACTTTTAGTTACTGATTTAATTAATTGTTTTAAAATCTATTCAGATTTTTAAATTTCTTCTTAAGTAAGCTGGGTAAATTATTTTAAATTTCCCCACTGAGAAATTGTTTGTTTCACCTAAGTTTCCAAATTTACTGGCATAAAATTGTTCATATTCAAATTGTGGTTGTTTTAGAAAATGATTATCATTCCCCTTCCCATATCCATGACTCTGGATAATCTGGTCCTGTATTTATTCCAGGTATGACCATGTAACTTGCTCTGGCAATGGACTTGAGTTTAGTAAATGAACTTGAAAAGCTTCTCCACATCCAAGCATGTCCTCTCTTGCTGCTTATGTAATTCTAGAGCCACCAGGTGAACAACTGTGAGCTTGCCTGTTGCAGGATGAGGCTATGTGGAAGACAACTAAGGTCTCAGTCAATAGTAAGAAACTTCTATGAGACCATCTTAGATCATCCAGTCACTAGCTAACCCACCAGCTGACCAGAGCTGAGTGAAGGAGCCCAAGCAGAGATCAGGTGAACTGGCCCAGACCAGAAGAACCACTCTGCCAACCCAAAGAATTGTCAGTGGAATAAAATGGCTATTTTGTTAATAAGCCACTAGGCTTCGGAGTGGTTCATTGTTGTTCGGTCATTAAGTCATGTCCGACTCTGAAACCCCATGGATAGAAGAAGCATGTCAGGCTTCCCTGTCCTTCACTATGTCCCAGTGTTTGGTCAAACTAATGTCCATTGAATTGGTGATGCCATCCAACCATCTCATCCTCTGTCGCCCCCTTCTTCTCCTGCCCTCAATCTTTCCCAGCATCAGTGTCCTCTCCAATGAGCTGGCTCTTCACATCACGTGGCCAAAGTACTGGAGCTTCAGCATTAATCTTTCCAATGAATATTCAGGGTTGATTTCCTTTAGGATTGACTGGTTTGATCTCCTTGCTAGCCAATGGACTCTCAAGAGTATTGTCATGCAGTAAAAACTAAGTGATGTGAAAGTGAAAGTGTTAGTTGCTCAGTCGTGTCCAATTCTTTGCAACCCCATGGACTGTAGCCCGCCAGTCTCCTCTATCCATATAATTCTCCAGGCAAGAATACAGGAGTGGGTAGCCATTCCCTTCTCCAGGGGATCTATACTATGCAGGGAAGTAATGTACTAATATTTTTAAAAAATAATGCTACATATGAATTAACATGTCTTTTAAATTCTGTTCATTCCCCTCTACCTGCTATAAATTTCTCCTATAAAGGTAACTCTTCAATTCCACAGGTTCTGACATGTAACATCTTCCTATTGGTCATATATTGGTGTTAGTTAACTTCCATTAGGATTTCTTGATGCTCAAGGTATTGAGAAGTGCTTACTTTTCCCCAACAATTATGAGATTTTGGTAACTTTCTCATTCACTGATTTCTCATTTAATTGTTTCATGATCAGAGAACAAAGTCTGTACAACACTGAAATTAGCTGACATTTGCTTTATAACACAGTTTCCAAAACCTTTTCAGTACATAGCATAAGCCAAAAGCAATACCCAACAGTTTTCTTTATCAAATAGTTAGATCCAAACAAGTTAATAGTAATTTGGGAGGGGAGGTGTGCCAAGGCACACATAAGTTTAAAGAAAATATCTTTATTTCACTTAGACAAAATATGTAATTGAAAAAAACACAGTGCAATCTAGTGGTCAAATTATGAACTATTTCAGTTCTGTGGTAATGAATGATTCTGTGGTATCTGAAATGTTAAGTGTCACTGTGTTTCTCATAAAAATTTAGAATATCCAAAGGTATTCCTCTGATTCACTAGAGTTCCATGGTACCTCACGGCACAGTGCAGCAACTAAGGCTACATACTATTCACAAAAGCAATATTCAAATATGCATGTGCTTCATATGTGTATATTAGATATCTAATACTTCAAATTAAGTTATTTACCTATCTCTTATTAACTGGTGTATTTAAAAGTTCTCCAACAATGGACAAACTTCTCCTTGTGATTGTGTCAATTCTGGCTTACATTTATTAATATCTGGGCATACCCAAGTTTCTGGGCATACCCAAGCTTCTCAGTTATAACAACTAAGGGATACAGAGGTCTGGGGTACTGCAGTCCATGGGGTCACAAAGAGTCGGACACAACTTAGTGACTGAACAACAGCTTCTTAGTAAGTTGCTTCTTTTATCAAGAATTAAGTAACAACCTTCATTGCCAAATTAAAATCACCTTAACAAAGTTCATTTTGGGCATCCTAGGGCATGAAATTATACTTTACTCTTAACAAAAAATATGTACAACCAAAGTTAAGATGATCAATCCATGGGCAGATTGCTGGTGATGTGATTAATCACCAAAACCAGCAACTTCAACTGTCCTTTTGCTTGTCACTTAGAGATCTTTACCCTCTTAGAGACTGTGCTATAGTAAGTTCAGCATCTATAAAAGGTATCTTTTTCTTTAATCAAGTGGGAGGGGAGCTCAGAGGATATGGAAACTGGCCTAGTTGCAATACCTACTTTATCTCCAAACACATACACACAGACTAGATCCATTTTAAAGTTCCTTTAGAAATCCATTATTAATCTGTTGCCTCATATATGTACTTCATACTTCTTAGATCTTCTGTTTTCTGACAACTGTTTGAACCACATGGAACGGCCACTTAGTACATCAAAAAACTTAAATATTTACATTAAGAGGCATTATAGCACAATGCTTAAAAACTCAGATCTGCCATTTTTCAGCTAGAGACTGCCCCAGACTTGCCCGAGAGTGTCCAGGAGTCTCCAGCGGAGGCGTGGGTCAGCGGTGGCCTGCTGCAGGGTGGGCACTGACTGCAGGGGATGTTTGGAAGGAGGTCACCCATTATCTCCATTACTTCCACCATAGTTTGGCCTCAGGTCAAAAAACAGGGAGGAAACACAGCCCCACCCATCAACAAAAAACCGGATTAAAGATTTACTGAGCACGGCCTCACACATCTGAATAAGACCCAGTTTCCCCCTCAGTCAGTCTCTCCTATCAGGAAGTCTCTTATCTGTATCCAGCAGAGGGCAGAAAGAATGAAAACCACAATCACAGAAAACTAATTAATCTGATCACATGGACCACAGCCTTGTCTAACTCAATGAAACTATGAGCCATGCTGTGTAGGTCACCCAAGACGGTCGGATGTGGTCCACCGGAGAAGGGAATGGCAAATCACTTCAGTAGTCTTGCCTTGAGAAGCCCATAAGCAATATGTAAAGGCAAAAAGATATGACATTGAAAGATGAACTCCCCAGGTCGGTAGGTGCCCAATATGCTACTGGAAATCAGTGGAGAAATAACTCCAGAAAGAATGAAGAGACAGAGACAAAGAAAAAATAACGCCCAGTTGTGGATGTGACTGGTGATGGAAGGAAAGTCCAATGCTGTAAAGAGCAATACTGCATAGGAACCTGGAATGTTAGGTCCATGAATCAAAGTAAATTAGAAGTGGTCAAACAGGAGATGGCAAGAGTGAACATTGACATTTTACGAACCAGTGAACTAAAATGGACTGTAGTGGGTGAATTTAACTCCGATGACCATTGTATCTATTACTGTGGGCAAAAATCCCTTAGAAGAAATGGAGTAGCCCTCAAAGGCAACAAAAGAGTCCAAAATGTAGTACTTGGATGCAATCTCAAAAACAACAGAATGATCTTTGTTCGTTTTCAAGGCAGATCATTCAGTATCACAGTGGTAGTGATGGTGGTGGTTTAGTCGCTAAGTTGTGTCCAACTTTCGCCATCCTACCAGGATCTACTGTCCATGGGATTCTCCAGGCAGGAATACTGGAGTGGGTTGCCATTTCCTTCTCCAGGGGATCTTCCCAATCCAGGAATTGAACCGGGACTCCTGCATTGCAGGCAGATGATAAATCAACTGAGCTATAAGGGCAGCCCAATATCACAGTAATCCAGGTCTATGCCCCAACTAGTAATGCTGAAGAAGCTGAAGTTGAATGGTTTGATGAAGACCTACAAGACCTTCTAGAACTAACACCCAAAAAAGATGTTCATTATAAGGGACTGGAATGCAAAAGTAGGAAGTCAAGAGATACCTGGAGTAACAGGCAAATTTGGCCTTCGACTAGAAAATGAAACAGGGCAAAGGCTAACAGAGTTTTGCCAAGAGAATGCACTGGTCACAGCAAACACCCTCTTCCAACAACAAAAGAGAAGACTCTACGTATGGGGATCACCAGATAATCAATACCAAAATCAGACTGATTATATTCTTTGCAGCCAAAGATAAGAGAAGCTCTATACAGTCAGCAAAAACAACACTGGGAGCTGACTGTGGCCCACATCATGAACCCCTTATTGCAAAATGAAAATGAAAGTGTTAGTTGCTCAGTTGTGTCCGACTCTGCGTCGTCCATGGAATTCTCCAGGTAAGAATAGTGGAGTGGGTTGTCATTTCCTTCTCCAGGTGATCTTCCCAACCCAGGAGTCGAACCCACGGCTCCTGCACTGAAGGCAGATTCTTTACTGACTGAGCTATGAGGGAAGCCCCAAGTCAGACTTAAACTGAAGAAAGTAGGGAAAACCACTAGACCATTCAGGAATGACCTAAATGAAATCTCTTACAAATATATGGAAGTCACAAATAGATTCAAGGGATTAGATCTAATAGACAAGAGTGCCTGAAGAACTATGGACGGAGGTTTCGGACACTGTACAGGAGGCAGTGATCAAGACCATCTCGAAGAAAAAGAAATCCAAAAAGGCAAAATGGTTGTCTAAGGAGGCCTTACAAATTAGCTGAAAAAAGAAGAAAAACGAAAGACAAAGGAGAAAAGGAAAAAAGACAAATTTGAAAGCAGAGTTCTAAAGAATAGCAAGGAGAGAAAAGAAAGCTTTCCTCAGTGACCAATGGAAAGAAGTAGAGGAAAACAATAGAATGGGAAAGACTAGAGATCTCTTCAAGAATATTCGACATATTAGGGGAACATTTCACACAAAGATGGGCACAATAAAGGACAGAAACAGTATGGACTTAACAGAAGGCGAAGACAGGAAGAAGAGGTGGCAAGAAAACACAGAAAAACTATACAAAAAAGATCTTCGTGACCCAGATAACAACAATGGTGTCATTATTCACCTAGAGCCAGACATCCTGGAATGTGAAGTCAAGTGGGTCTTAGGAAGAATCACTATGAACAAAGCTAGTGGAGGTGATGGAATTCCACTTGAGCTATTTCAAATCCTAAAAGATGGTGCTGTGAAAGTGCTGCACTCAATATGCCAGCAAATTTGGAAAACTCAGCAGTGGTCATAGGACTGGAAAAGGTCAGTTCTCATTCCAATCCCAAAGAAAGGCAATGCCAAAGAATGCTCAAACTACCACACAAATGCACTCATCTCACACACTAGTAAAGTGATGCTCAAAACCCTCCAAGCCAGGCTTCAACAGTACGTGAACCATGAATTTGCAGATGTTCAAGCTGGATTTAGAAAAGGCAGAGGAACCAGAGCTCAAATTGCCAACATCCACTGGATCATCGAAAAAGACAGAGGGTTCCAGAAAAACATCTACTTTTGCTTTATTGACTACACCAAAGCCTTTGACTGTGTGGATCACAACAAACTGTGGAAAATTCTGAAGGGATTAGAATACCAGACCACCTGACCTGCCTCTTGAGAAATCTGTATGCAGGTCAGGAACCAACAGTTAGAACTGGACATGGAACAACAGACTGGTTCCAAATAGGAAAAGGAGTACGTCAAGGCTGTATATTGTTACCCTGCTTATTTAACTTATATGCAGAGTACATCATGAGAAACGCTGGGCTGGAGGAAGCACAAGCTGGAATCAAGATTGCTGGGAGAAATATCAATAACCTCAGATATGCAGATGACACCACCCTTATGGCAGAAAGTGAAGAAGAACTAAAGACCTTCTTGATGAAAGTGAAAGAGGAGAGTGAAAAAATTGGCTTAAAGCTCAACATTCAGAAAACAAAGATCATGGCATCTGGTCCCATCACTTCATGGAAAATAGATGGGGAAACAGTGGAAACAGTGGCCGACTTTATTTTTCTGGGCTCCAAAATCACTGCAGATGGTGATTGCAGCAATGAAGTTAAAAGATGCTTACTCCTTGGAAGGAAAGCTATGACCAACCTAGATAGCATATTCAAAAGCAGAGACATTACTTTACCAACAAAGGTCCGTCTAGTCAAGGCTATGGTTTTTCCAGTGGTCATGTATGGATGTGAGAGTTGGAATGTGAAGAAAGCTGAGCGCTGAAGAATTGATGCTTTTGAACTGTGGTGTTGGAGAAGACTCTTGAGAGTCCCTTGGACTGGAAGGAGATCCAACCAGTCCATCCTAAAGGAGATTAGTCCTGGGTGTTCATTGGAAGGACTGATGTTGAAGCTGAAACTCCAATACTTTGGCCACCTGATGCAAAGAGCTGACTCATTTGAAAAGACCCTGATGCTGGGAAAGATTGAGGGCAGGAGAAGGGGACAACAGAGGATGAGATGGTTGGATGGCATCACCAACTTGATGGACACGGGTTTGGGTGGACTCCGGAAGTTGGTGATGGACAGGGAGGCCTGGCATGCTGTGGTTCATGGGGTCACAAGAGAGTCGGACACAACTGAGTGACTGAACTGAACTGATCTGTTTTACATATGGTAATGTAAGTTTCCTGGTTACTCTTTCCATACATTTCACCCTCTCCTCCCCTCTCCTCAAGTCCATAAGTCTATTCTCTATGTCTGTTTCTCCACTGCTGCCCTGTAAATAAATTCTTTAGTACCATTTTTCTAGATTCCGTATATATGCATTAGAATATGATATTTATGTCTCTCTTTCTGAATATTTCATTCTCTATAGTAGGTTCTAGGTCCATCCATCAGATTGGAACTGACTCAAATGTGTTCTTTTATGGCTGAGTAATATTCCATTGTGTATATGTACCACAACTTCTTTATCCATTCATCTGTTGATGGACATCCAGGTTGCTTCCAGATTCTAGCTACTGCCAATAGTGCTGCAGTGAACAATGGGATACATGTGTCTTTCTCAATTTTGGTTTCCTCAGGGTATATCCCTAGGAGTGGGATTGCTGGATCACATGGTGGTTTTATTCCTAGTTTTTAAAGGAATCTCCATACCATCTTCCATAGTGGCTGTATCAATTTACATTCACACCAACAGTGCAAGAGCATTCCCTCTTCTCCACACCCTCTCCAGCATTTATTGTTTGTAAACTTTTTGATGATGGCCATTCTAACTGGTGCGAGGTGATATCTGATATCTCATTGTAGTTTTAATTTGCATTTATCTAATAATTAGCGTGTTAAAGCTCAACACTCAGAAAACCAGATCATGGCATCTGGTTCCATCACTTCATGGGAAATAGATGGGGTAACAGTGAAAACAGTGTAAGACTTTATTTTTTGGGGCTCCAAAATCACTGCAGATGGTGACTGCAGCCATGAAATGAAAAGACGCTTACTCCTTGGAAGGAAAGTTATGACCAACCTAGAGAGCATATTGAAAAGCAGAGACATTACTTTGCCAACAAAGGTCCGTCTAGTCAAGGCTATGGTTTTTCCAGTGGTCATGTACGGATGTGAGAGTTGGACTGTGAAGAAAGCTGAGTGCCGAAGAATTGATGCTTTTGAACTGTGGTGTTGGAGAAGACTCTTGAGAGTCCTTTGGACTGCAAGGAGATCCAAGCAGTCCATTCTAAAGGAGATCAGTCCAGCGTGTTCTTTGGAAGGAATGATGCTAAAGCTGAAACTCCAATACTTTGGCCACCTCATGTGAAGAGTTGACTCACTGGAAAAGACTGATGCTGGGAGGGATTGGGGGCAGGAGGAGAAGGGGACGACAGAGGATGAGATGGTTGGATGGTATCACCGACTTGATGGATATGAGTTTGGGTGCACTACAGGAATTGGTGATGGACAGGGAGGCCTGGTGTGCTGCAATTCATGAGGTCCCAAAAAGTCAGACACGACTGAGCGACTGAACTGAATAATGAGCGATGTTCAGCATCTTTTCATGTGTTTGTTAGCCATCTGTATGACTTCTTTGGAGAAATGTCTGTTTAGGTCTTTTCCCCACTTTTTGACTGCGTTGTTTTTCTGGCATTGAGTTGTGTGAGCTGCTTGTATATTTTAGAAATTAATCCTTTGTCAGTTGCTTCATTTGCTATGATTTTCTCCCATTCTGAGGGTTAGGGTTTCACTTTACTTATACTTTCCTTTGCTGTGCAAAAGCTTTTAAGTTGAATCAGGTCCCACTAGTTTACTTTTGTTTTTATTTCCATTACTCTAGGGAGGTGGGTCATGTGAAGAGTTGACTCACTGGAAAAGACTCTGATGCTGGGAGGGATTGGGGGCAGGAGGAGAAGGGGATGACAGAGGATGAGATGGCTGGATGGCATCACTGACTTGATGGACGTGAGTCTGAGTGAACTCCGGGAGTTGGTGATGGACAGGGAGGCCTGGTGTGCTGCAATTCATGGCGTCGCAAAGAGTCGGACACGACTGAGCAACTGAACTGAACTGAACTGAGGAGGTGGGTCAAAGAGGATCTTGCTTTGATTTATGTCACTGAGTGTTCTTCCTATGTTTTCCTTTAAGAGTTTTATAGTTTCTGGTCTTTAAACCATTTTGAGTTTATCTTTGTGTATGGTATTAGGAAGTATTCAAATTTCATTCTTTTACATGTAGCTGTCCACTTTTCCCAGAACCATTTATTGAAGAGGCTATCTCTGCTCCATTGTATATTCTTGCCTCCTCTGTCAAAAATAAGGTACCCATAAGTGCATGGGTTTACTTCTGGGCTTTCTACCTTGTTCCGTTGGTCTGTATTTCTGTTTTTGTGCCAGTACTATACTGTCTTGATGACTATAGCTTTGTAGTATAATCTGAAGTCAAGAAGGTTGATTCCTCCAGCTCCATTCTTCTTTCTCAAGACTGCTTTGGCTATTCAGGGTCTTTTTGTTTCTATATGAATTGTGAGATTGTTTTGTTCCAGTTCTGTGAAAAATGTCAATGGTAATGATAGGGATCGCATTGAATCTGTAGATTGCGTTTGGTAGTATAGTCATTTTCACAATATTGATTCTTCGTACCCAGGAACATGGAGTATCTCTCCATCTGTTTATGTTGTCTTTGATTTCTTTCATTAGTGTCTTACAATTTTCTGTGAACAGTTCTTTTGTCTGCTTAGGTAAGTTTATTCCTAGATATTTAATTATTTCTGTTGCAATGGTGAATGGGATTGATTCCTTAATTTCTCCTTCTGATTTTTCATTGTTAGTATATAGAAATGCAAGTGATTTCTGTGTATTGATTTTGTATCCTGCAACTTTGCTAAATTCACTGATTAGCTCTAGTATTTTCTGATACTATCTTCAGGGTTTTCTATGTATAGTATCATGTCATCTGTAAACAGTGAGAGCTTTACTTCTTTTCTGACCTGGATTCCTTTTAGTTTTCTTCTCTGATTGTTGTAGCTAGGACATCCAGAACTATGTTGAATAATGGTGAAAGTGGACACCCTTGTCTTGTTCCTGATCTTAGGGGGAATGCTTTCAGTTTTTCACCATTGAGAATTCTGTTTGCTACAGGCTTATCATATATTGCCTTTACTATGTTGAGGTTGGTACCTTCTATGCCCATTTTTTGAAGAGTTTTAATCATAAATAGGTGCTGAATTTTGTCAAAGGCTTTTTCTGCATCTATTTAGATTACATTATGGTTTTTGTCTTTCAATTTGTTAATATGGTGTACCACATTGATTGATTTGTGTATATTGAAGAATCCTTGCATTCCTGGAATAAACCCAACTTGATCATGGTGTATGAGCTTTTTGATGTGTTGCTGAATTCTGTTTGCTAAAATTTTGTTGAGGATTTTTGTATCTATGTTCATCAGTGATAGTGGCCTGTAGTTTTCTTGTGTTGTTTTCGTCTGGTTTTGGTATTAGGGTGATGGTGGCCTTGTAGAATGAGTTTGGAGGTATTCCTTCCTCTGCAGTTTCTTGAAGGATTTAGAAGGATAGGCATTAGCTCTTCTCTAAATGTTTGAGAGAATTTTCTTGTGAAGCCATCTGGTCCTGGGCTTTTGTTCTTTGGGAGATTTTTGATCACAGCTTCAATTCCAGTGCTTGTAATTGGGTTGTTCATAATTTCTGTTTCTTCCTGGTTCAGTCCTGGAAGATTGAACTTTTCTAAGAATCTGTCCATCTCTTCCAGGATATCCATTTTATTGCCATATTGTTGTTCATAATAGTCTCTTATAATCCTCTGTATTTCTGCATTGTCTGTTGTAACCTCTCCTTTTTCATTCCTAATTTTGTTGATTTGATTCTTCTTTTTTTCTTGATGAGTCTGGCTAAGGATTTGTCAATTTTGTTTATCTTCTCAAAGAACCAGCTTTTAGTTGTATTAATCTTTATTCTTTCATTTCTTTTTCATTTATTTCTGCTTGGATCTTTCTGATTTCTTTCCATCTACTAACTTTGGCGGTTTTTTGTTCTTTTTCCAGTTGTTTTAGGTGTAAAGTTAGGTTGTCTATTCGATGTTTTTCTTGTTTCTTGAGGTAGGATTGTATTGCTATAAACTTCCCTCTTAACTGCTTTTGTTGCATCCCATAGGTTTTGTCGTGTTTTGTCATTTGTTTCTAGAAATTTTTTTAATTTCCCTTTTGACTTCTTCAGTAACCTGCTGGTTATTTAGAAACGCATTGTCTAATCTCCCCTGTGTTTCTTATAGCTTTTTCTTGTTAATTGATATCTAGTCTCATAGCATTGTGGTCGGAGAAGATACTTGATATGATTTTAATTTTCTTAAATTTACTGAGGTTTGATTTGTGACCTAAGATGTGGTCTATCCTGGAGATGTTCCATGTGCACTTGTATTCTTCTGCATTTGGATGGAATGTCCTAAAGATATCAGTGAGATCTGTCTCATCTACTGTGTCATTTAAGACTTGTGTTTCCTTATTAATTTTGTTTTGATGATCTGTCCATTGGTGTGAGTGGGGTGTTAAAGTCTCCTACTATTATTGTGTTACTGTCAATTTCTCCTCTATGTCTGTTAGTGCTTGTCTTGTGTATGGAGGTGCTCCTATGTTGGGTGCACAGATATTTACAATTGCTATGTCTTCCTCTTGGACTGATCCCTTGATCATTATGTAGTGTCCTTCCTTATCTCTTGCAATATTCTTTATTTTAAGGTCTATTTTGTGTGACATGAGGATTGCTACTCCAGCTTTCTTTTGCTTCCCATCTGCATGGAATATATTTTTTCATCCTGTCACTTTCAGTCTATATGTGTCTTTAGGTCTGAAGTGCATTTCTTGAAGACAGCGTATATATGGATCTTGTTTTTGGATCCATTCAGCTAGTCTGTGTCTTTTGGTTGGAGCATTTAATCCATTTACATTTGAAGTAATTATTGATATATATATGTTCCTATTGCCATTTTTAAATTGTTTGAGGTCGATTTTGTAGATCTTTTTTCTTCTTTTGTATTTCTTGACTATATAAGTCCCTTTAACATTTGCTGTAAAGCTGGTTTGGTGGTACTGAATTCTCTTAACTTTTGCTTGTCTGTAAAGCTTTTTATTTCTCCATCAATTCTGAATAAGATCCTTGCTGGGTACAGCAATCTTGGTTGTAGATTTTTCCCTTTTAGTACTTTAAATACATCCTTCCATTCCCTTCTAGCCTGCAGAGTTTCTGTTGGAAGATCAACTGTTAAACATATGGTGCTTCCCTTGTATGTTACTTGTTGCTTTTCCCTGGCTGCTTTTAATATTTTTTCTTTGTGTTTAGTCTTTGTTAGTTTGATTAGTATGTGTCTTGGCATATTTCTCCTTGGGTTTATCCAGTATGGGGCTCTTTGTGCCTCTTAGACTTGATTCACTATTTCCTTTTCCATGCTGGGGAAATTTTCAACTATAATCTCTTTGAAAATTTTCTCATATCCTTTCTTTTTCTCTTCTTCTGGGATCCCTATAACTCGAATGTTGGTGTGTTTGATATTATCCCAGCGGTCTCTGAAACTATCCTCAGTTCTTTCCATTCTTTTTACTTTATTCTGCTCTTCAGAAGTTAATTTCACCATTTTATCTTCCAGCTCACTGATCCATTCCTCTGCTTTAGATTTGTTTATTATTTTGAGACAAGCTCCCTGACTTGTCACAGATCAGGTCTTCTGAATAGCACTACTCTATAACTAAAGTGTTTTTCGTAAAATTTCAATAAGCGATGTAAATTTAAGTAAAAATTTAAGATATCACAATTCCAGACCCCGGTTTGATTCCTGGGTCAGGAAGATCCACTGGAGAAGGGACAGGCTACCCACTCCAGTATTCCTGGGCTTCCCTTGTGGCTTAGCTGGTACGGAATTCACCTGCAATGCAGGAGACCTGGGTTCAATTCCTGGGTTGGGAAGATTCCCTGGAGAAGGGAAAGGCTACCCACTCCAGTATCCTGGCCTAGAGAATGGACTGCATAGTCCATGGGGTTGCAAAGAGTTGGACATGACTGAGTGACTTTCACTTTCATTTACCAACTACATGTCTGCGATTCCTTGGTGGCTCAGTTCAGTTCAGTTCATTTCAGTCGCTCAGTTGTGTCCGACTCTTTGCGACCCCAAGAATGGCAGCATGCCAGGCCTCCTTGGTGGCTCAGACGGTAGAAAAAAAAATCTGTCTGCAATGCAGGAGACCCAGCTTCAGTCCCTAGGTTGGGAAGATCTTCTGAAGAAGGGAATGGCAACCCACTCCAGTATTCTTGCCTGGAGAATTCTACGGACACAGGAGCTACAGTCCATGGGGTTGCAAAGAGGTGGACACAATGAAGTGACTAACACTTTCAACTACATGTCCAAAATCTGACTAAGCATTTTGAGATGGGCTGGGGAAGAGACCTAGGAGTACTGGGGTGAGGGAAGCTGGGGTTGGATGGGAGGAGTGTGGTTAACATATTCAATTTAAAAGCTGACCATCTAGTAGAAACGTGTAGAGCTAATCTAAGAAACTCTGGGAACTAGCTCCCTTGTATTTTCAACAATCTCAGTGTCAGTAATAACAATGCTGTGATTTTCTCCTCAATGGAGCAATAGAGATAACAAGGCTGAAATCAAAGACAGACACTTTGTCCTTAAACAGTGGAAGAATCTTCTTTTGAAGGGCTCTTCACACCTCTGAAGAAGTACATCAAAATCAATTAAGCTTTGAAGTCTATGCTTTGTTTCAGGAAGGGGTCACTTTCTGCTGCTTACTCAAGGAATTCGGAAATGTGAAATAAGGAACTGCCTGAAATTTCTTCAGTTAATTTTATTTTGATCATCCTACAAGCATTTTTTTCAGGAATTAATCAGAGTAATTAGAAAGGAAATAATGTTATCCAGAAGGGAAAAAATGAAGAGCTAAGAAAGAGGTCTCTAGACTAAACCACCACCACAACCACCACACGGATTTGATCCCTGGGTCAGGAAGATCCCCTAAAGAAGGGCATGGCAACCCACTCCAGTATTCTTGCTGGGAAAATCCCAAGAACAGAGAAGCCTGGTGGGCTACAGTCCACAAGGTTGCAAAGAGTTGGACAGGACTAAAGCCACTGAGCACACAACCAACAAGGACCTACTGTGTATCACAGGGAACTCGCTCAGTATTCTTAAAAACCTGAATGGAAAAGAATTTGATAAAGAACAGATACAAGTATATGTTTAAGTGAATAACTCTGTTGTACAGCTGAAACAAACACAACATTGTTAATCAATTATACTCCAATATAAAATAAAAGTTTAAAAAAAAAAGTGATCTCCAAAGAAACCAAGGTGGATATTAAGAAAAGATGTACTCTGGCAAGGAAGAAACTTTAATTCTATAAATTAAATACAGAGGGAGCACAACTATTAATATAAGAGAAACAAATCACCAAGCAAATATAAGAGCTTAGATTTATAAGCGTATCAGAAGAGCTAAAAAGCTTAAAACAGGAGCGAATTCTGAATAATACCAAGACCAATACAAAAGTCTCAGAATTGTATTCCAAGCATGAAAAGTTAAGGGAAAATGAAGGCTTATATCTGGGGAGAGAGTTGATGTAATATGAAGAGCTAACAAAAAATGAATAATTATTTAATTTCAATTTTATTCCTAGTGGCTCTCCTACAGAGAATGATCTTCACAAGATGAATGAAAAACCAAATACAAAAGGACACATACTATTCCATTTATATAAAGTTCAAAATCTGCAAAATAACCTATAACATTAGAAATCAGGGTAATGGTTACCTTGGGGCATAGCACTAACTGTGAAGGGGCCTTAGGATACAGATGTGTTCACTTTGTGAAAATTCATCAAGCTGTACACTTAAGTTGTGTTGATATTTTGTATGTATGTGCTAATAAAAAGTTAAAACGAAAAAGAAGCTAAGTCCAAAGTGTTTAAGATTGGCAAGGAGCTCACCTCACTCACTTTATTAAAAGCTAAGGCTTAGTTCAGTTCTCTGGTCCAAATGACCCAACGATCTGAAAACTGACAAATCACTGAGGTTAATCTCTGAGTATCCATGAAGCTAAGGAGTCGAAAGAACTGAGATTAGCAAGTATTTTTCAAATTTAATAAAAAATGGGTCAGAAGGGGTATGGAAGAATGGATCTCAGGAACTATATACTATACCAAGTAGCATAATATCAATGCTGAGTAAAAATTCATGACACAAAGTGGGTATTAAAGACTTACTGAGTAAATAAATGTACTAAGTGAAGTGAAGTCGCTCAGTTGTGTCCGACTCTTTGCGACCCCATAAACTGTAGCCTACCAGGCTCCTCCGTCCATGGGATTTTCCAGGCAATAGTACTGGAGTGGATTGCCATTTCCTTCTCCAGGGGATCTTCCCAACCCAGGGTCTGAACCCAGGTCTCCCGCATTGTAGACAGATGCTTTAACGTCTGAGCCACCAGGGAAGTCCATTTAATTTTAGTGACTCACTAAGAGAGTGTGTACTCTCTGAATCAAGATAGTCTTTCTCTGAAACTGGAAAGATTTAAGATAATATGTGAGTTTTAGGAGTGAATCAGATGAAGAAAATCTAACCTAAGACAAACACACAGATTTAGAAGTTTCAAATCTATTTTTTAAATGTACGTGGGTATATAGACAGAATTTATTATGTGTACTTACTTAATTGATAATTAAAATTTGCTTAAAATAAAATGTGCTTAAAAAAATAAAATGTGCTTGCATAAAAACACAATCTAATCAAGGGCAATTCAAAAGTAATGGAAGAAAACAAAACAAATTTTTAACAGCAGTTGCATCCAACTGGTAGAATATAAGGTTATTCTATTGTTATTTATTTCTCTAAATGTCTTTAACAAACAGTATCTAACTTTACCAGATGTTATGAGAATTTCAATGACAGTGGGACAGTACTTCACACAGTACCTAACACCTCAATAAATGGAAGGTACTAAAAATGTATACCATCATAAATTATTTAACCATATGTTTCTATGCTGTATAGTTTTAGGGATGCCCACTAATCTGCCATAGTATTTTCATTATTAAAGTTATACAAAGTTTTAACATCAGAAAAAAATCTATTTTTTAATTAAACACAAATCACTCTTACCTTTCGCAATTCAACTGTCACTTCATTTCTGTGTCTTCGCATTGTCTGTAAGAAAAACAAAAATTTCATTATCTAAATATTGATACTGCTAGTATAAATTAAGGTCTCTGGCATTTATTTTTTTTAGATTTTGTTCTTAAAGATTAAGGATTAATCAGTTTTAGACTTTAAATGATGAACTATAGGAAGCTAAAAAGTCAAAACTCCTATCTATTTTACTGGATACCTGTTGCTTAGTTCTGTGCGGAGTGGGAGACAGAGCTCAGCTGCCTAAGACCCATGCCCCTGTCCTAACTGCACCCAGGTTTCTATGGGGAATTATATACTCTCCACTGTGTAGTCTTGATGGACCATCTATTAAAGCATCTCCAAAAAAAGAAAAAAGAAAATCATCTCACTCTCTCCTAGCATCAACAGCATGAGCTCCAACTCTGCCAACAGAACTCTTCCCTGTAACTCTGAACTCAGAGCAAAATAGAAAGGGGGAAATTTTTTTAAAAAGCATGTTAATTACCAAAGGAAGTATCTGGACAAGGCAGTGAGCCATGCCTATTTCTGAACTTGCTATATTCCTAGTTACCTGGTGTCTCTACTCAGTCGATGAACTACCTCATAGTCTTCCAATATGATTTTGCTTTTAAGTCAGCCAGAACCAATTTTTTAAGCCTGCAACTAATGTAGTCTATCTCAAACAATTAATGTTTCAAAAAAGTAAATTAGTCATTGTTATGACCTTAAAAATCACATAAAAATGAAAATAAACTTTAGACAGGTATTTTGTATCAAAAGATAAAGAAGTATCCTTCTAAGTTTACTAAGAGGCTCTCTCATAAATGTCTTAATAGCAATTATTAAAATAACTAGATATCTCTGGTAGTTCAGCTGGTAAAGAATCCGCCTGCAACACAGGAGACCTAGGTTCAATCCCTGGGTTGGGAAGATCCCCTGGAGGAGGGCATGGCAACCCACTCCAGTATTCTTGCCTGCAGAATCCCCATGGACAGAGGAGCCTGGTGTGTTGCAGTCTATGGTTTTGCAGAGTCGGATATGAATGAGCGACTAAGGACAGCACATATATCCCTTCTCCCCTTAACACAGTGATATAATGGATTATTTGATTACATATACAAATACAGTAAATGTTTACATTTTTCGATTAAAGGCCACATGTCATGGTGTATTATTATTTTAATATACTGCTAGATGCAATATGTTATTAATATTATTCCATTTAATGATCTTTTGTTATTGTGCCTCTGTCAAGTTTTCTTAAACTGCAGTGATAAATTAATCTCTTTGTAGGAAAAAGAATCCCATGGAACCCAAATTATAAACTTTGTTAAATACACTGAAATATTAATCTAGATATAAACTCATGCTTAAAGACAGATATATATTTAATGTAAAGGAAACTGCCAAACAAAATTCAAATTAGTAACATTTATTTGATGTGATGGAAAGAGAAACTGCTAAAACTATTACTTCTAATAAGGTTCAACACTAAAAAGAAAGAGCCCTGAATATAATTCTATATTTAATGTTTCTGGGTTTAGGCTTCAACACTATTAATACAGAGAATGCTTTATGTATTGACTAATCATACAAATTATAATAAATGTTGAGCAAATACAAATATTAATGAAGTGTTATCTGATCACTCTATAAAGAAAGCTGTCTTTATTCACCTGAAAAACTACCAATAGTCAAAATCTGCCTGTATAAACTGTTTGCCTAATCCAACCGTTAACTAAAACTGGAAGAGAAAGGTATTCTGATTGTAATAACTACTACACTCAATTGTTTACAAACTGTTTAAAGAGAGTACACAAGGACTTCCCTGGTGGTCCAGTGGTTAAGAATACGCCTGCCAACACAGGGGACATGTTCGATCCCTGGTCCAGGAAGATCCCACCTGGAGCGGAGCAACTAAGCCCATGTGCTGCAACTACTGAAGCCCGGGAGCACGTGCTCTGCAGCAAGAGAAGCCGCCGCAAAGAGATGCCCATGAACGGCAACTGGAGAGTAGCCACCGCTCTCTACAAGCAGAGAAAGCCTGAAGGCAGCAAGAAGATCCAGCGCAGTCAAAAATAAATAAATTAATTAATTAATTAAAAAAACAAGATAGTAGACAACAAAAAAGCTTCAAGCAGCCTATCTCTTCGAAAATATGATCAAGTTACTGCCACACTGTAATTTCCATCAAAATACTACTTCAACAAGGCTAGAAGTGGTGGGTTAACTTCTAAAGTACTCTAAATAAATGAGGAATCTACACTTCAGAGGAGGTTAGTTAGCATGTGAAGTGCCCAAATCAGGAGTTAATTCCCAATTAGTAAGGGCTTCGAATATCAACTTCTGAATTTAGACACTTGTTTGTTAATTAACGTAAGAGATGTTGGAAATGATTTTTTATTGCTGAATTGGATTTGTTCAAGACATATGGATTAACTAGGTATACTGTACAAGTGCCTTGAGTCTTACCTGTTTGCAGTTTAAGAATCTGACAAGCCCTACAGAGAAGTTTTTGAGTCTAAGTGATTCTGTGGCCCACCTCATCTTGAAAGATTTTGTTCCCTAATTCTAGTCAGATCTTCCTGGTGTCTTAGTGTTAGTCGCTCAGTCGTGCCCGACTCTTTGCGACCCCATAGACTGCAGTTCACCAGGCTCCTCTGTCCATAAGATTTTCCAGGAAAGGATACTGGAGTGGGTTGCCATTTCCTTCTCCAGGGGATCTTCCCAACCCAGGGATCGAACCCGGGTCTCCTTCAGGGTTAAGTTTTATTGCTAGGTGGTAGTTCAGGATCTAAAAGAGCTAACCTCATAAAACAAGCTCCATGACTTCTTGTGACTGCTCGCCAAGACACACTTGTGTAAGAATTAACAGCAAATTCTGTCTAAGGCTTATTTTATTATAACTCACTGGGAATTCCCTGGCAGTTCAATGGTTAGGACTCAGCACTTTCACTGAAGACCTGGGTTCAATCCCTGATTGGGGAACTAAGATCCCACAAGTCATACAGCATGGCCAAAAACAACAATAATAATAATAGTATAACTCACTGGTAGTAAAATTTCTAAGGAAAATCGCCTATTACCCTCACCTATTTATACAGTTAAAGGCCTTCTATTCATCCAAAAGAACCTATGGGTGTAAACGGCCAAATGGCTTAGGTCAGTCAGCAATAGGTACTATCATCTATGGCACAAGTACCTTTGAATTAGTCATCATTTACTCTCCACTCTGTTTAAGTTATAGAAAAAGGCTTCATCTTAGGGCCTCTCCTTCCTTACATTCTTACCAAGTGATCTCATCTACTCTTACGTCTTCAATTACAATTTGAAGACCACTCCCAAGTATCTATTCTGCTCTCTCGCCTGGGCTTCAAATCTGTAAGTACAATATTCACTCTTTCTTCAGAAATTTACTAAATCCAACCTAAATGCTCCACACAACATGCCTGCAACTAGGAGGCAAATATAGCAATTATAGTCTAGTGCTGCTGCTGCTGCTGTTGCTGCTGCTGCTGCTAAGTCGCTTCAGTCATGTCTGACTCTGTGCGACCCCATAGACGGCAGCCCACCAGGCTCCCCCGTCCCTGGGATTCTCCAGGCAAGAACACTGGAGTGGGTTGCCATTTCCTTCTCCAATACATGAAAGTGAAAAGTGAAAGTGAAGTTGCTCAGTCGTGTCCGACTCTTAGCGACCCCATGGACTGCAGCCTACCAGGCTCCTCCGTCCATGGGATTTTCCAGGCAAGAGTACTGGAGTGGGGTGCCATTGCCTTCTCCAATAGTCTAGTACAGTGGTCAGCAAACCGTAGCCTGTGGGCCAATTCTGGCAAGCTGTCTACTTTTGCAGGGCCCCACAGGAATAGTTTGTACATTTTTAAGTGATTACAGTATAAAGGATAGTAAATGTCTATATGATACCTTTATTTTTGTCTCTCGGCCCCTCAAAGCCTGTAATATTTACTACCTGTCCTTTTAAGAAAAGTTTGCCAGCAGCTGGTCTAGGGAAAAGATGGTAATAACACGCAGTAATACAAATGTGTTAACTGTTAAGATAGGAAAATAAATAATAAAGTTCTATATCAGAAAGAGACATGATGAGAGGGTCAGGAAAGGGCTCAATGAAGAATTAAAATATGTGTGCCTATGTGTAAATTTAGGGATAGGGGACAGATTACTGCAAGGCCTCAAACTCAGCGCTTATAAATACCACATCTGCTCCCTGATCTTCCCCCACAGAAAAACCCACCACCTACGCTTCCATGAATATCCCCAGTACCAGGAAACAGTGCAACCACCCAAACAGTTCAAGAGCCCCAATCCTGGTAGATCGTCCATGTCTACTCACTCTGCAATTCTCTGACATCCAACAAGGTCAACAAAATAGGATTCAAACCTTCCAGCCTTACCGCCACCATCCTAGACTACTAAGCCACCATCATGTCAACTGGATCATTACTAGTCTCCTAACTAGTCTCCTATGCACTGAACCAGTTTTCCATAATGTAGCCAGAGCATTCTTTTTTTAATGCAAACCTGTGTTGCAATTCTCTTGAATAAAATCTTTCAATGAATTTTTTTAATCTAGAATCTTTCACTTCACCAAAAAAAAAAAAAAAAGTTACCAGGACAGTCAAACCAAAACCCAACAGACAAAATCTACAACAATGGGTGATAAGGCACACCCATGAATTCTCAAATACAAGAAGGTTAAATCTGGTTAAATCACCAACTATAGGACTGACATGCTCTTAGCATATCTGCTGAAGGAAATGGGCAGAAGTAACTGGGTAACTGAAGGAGGAGAACCCCAAGTCACGAATCTCTAGAATTTAGAAAGGCAGTTTGAGGATAGCTGCAAATGAAAGGGACGAAACAGTCTAAGAAATGATGAGAGCAGACTCAAACAAGAGGCTGAAGTCCTCCTTCCTGGGAAAAGCCCTGTAACCGAAACGAAATTTCTGGGAGAAGAATTCCAAGTGATTAACACAGGCACAACTAGGGCAAAACAGAGAGAGGATCCAGATGAAAGTGGGTGAGTGAAAAAGAGCCAGATCTCAGAAAATAGAAATATATATATATATATATATATATATATATTTATAAAACCATTTTTAAAAAAAGAAGGGGGTCTAGAGTAGCATGGCTAGAAAATCTACCCTGACCCCTCCCTCACTCCGAAAAGCTCAGGAAAACGTATCATAAAATGAACAACATGAAAGGACTGGGGTCAAATTGTATGTCATAAGACACAAGGAACAGAATGACCCATTACAACAGGTAAAAACAACAGGTAAAAATTATATCCTAGAGAACGACAGAAAACGTGGAAGAACATTATTATTCAGAAAAACTAAAAAATGAGGTAACAGAAATGAAAGAATTTGAAAATTTTGAAAATTTCAGAAAGAAAACCTGGCCACGAACAATCACACAACAGATAATGCTCAAGAGATACAGAATGTGCAAGGAAATAAAATTTTAATAAAAAAGAAATGAAGGTGAAAATTATTAGAAATAACAAGACAATAATTAAAAAAGAAAAATTCTAAAACTAAAAGACCTGAAATAAAATACTGAAAAAGCACACAAAGTACTGGGAAATCAATCCAGAAAAACCAATACCAAGATACATTAGAAAGACTAATGGATTTCAAAAAAAGAAAAGAAAAATGCCTCTGGACATCTCTATGTAGGGTAGGTCTAATAAATGAGCTCAACAAGGTCACAGAATACAAGATAAAAACACAGAAGTCAGTTTGTATGTCTACACACATGGGCATCAAAACTACCTCAGAGAATGTTCCAATTTCATTCTTTTACACACAGCTGTCCAGTTTTCCCAGCACCACTTACTGAAGAGACTGTCTTTTCTCCATGGTATATTCCCGTCTCCTTTGTCATAGATTAATTGACCACAGGTGTGTGGGGTTACTTCTGGACTTTCTATCCCATTCCACTGATTTATATTCTGTTTTTGTGCCAGTATCGTACTGCTTTGATTACTTCAGCTTTGTAGTAGAGTCTGAAGTCAGGGAGCCTCATTCCTCCAGCAATAAACTAACAATGCACACATGGGCATCAAAATGAAAAATACAAAGAATATCATTAATAATTTCTCCAAAAAAAATACTTAGGTATGATCCTAACAATACATGTACAGGATACAGATGTTAAAATGAAACAACACTGATGAAGGAATTTAAGAATCTTAAAAATGTAAAGACATACTGTGTTCATGGACTGGTAGACTCAAGTTGATGTCAATTCTTCTCATAATGATATACAGATTTAGCACAATTCCTTTCAAATACCGATAATACGGTTCTAAGCTTATGTAGAAAGCCAAAGTAATTAGAATAGCTAACAACTTCGTGGGAAAAAAAGTGGGAGGAATTAGTCTATCTAACTTCCAGATTTATTATATAGCTACAGTAATAAACACTGCATGATACAGGTGGAGAGATCCATACACTGATCAAAGGAACAGAACAGAGAACACCAACCACACAGACCTGCACAAACATGCTGAATCGCCTTTTGACAAAGGCATGAAAATAATTCAACAGAGGAAAGCTAGACTCTTCAACAGATGATGATATTGAGGTAGATGTTAACAGACAAGTATATGAACCTCAACTTGAAGACTCATACCTCATACAAACTGATCATGTTGAAATTTAAAACTAGGATCTGGAACTAGGCAAAGAATTCTTAGACTTTTCCCTAAAAGCATGATCCATAAAAGGAAAAACCAATAAATGGAACTTTATCAAAATTTTAAAATTTTACTCTTAGAAAGCTTCCATGTGGAAAGGATGAAAAGCTTCCATGTAGAAACTGAAAATTAAATATTGTCAATGACATTATTATACAGAACTCTTAGCATATTAGAACAATTAAATTAGAAAATAGGCAAAAGAAATGAAGAGATATTACATCAAAGAGGATATACAGATGGCAAATAAATCCATGAAAAGATGTTCAATATTATTAACCATTAGGGAAATACAAATTAAAACCAAATGAAATATTATTACACACCTACCAGAACAGCTAAATTAAACAACTGAGACAATACCACGCTGAGGAAGATGTAGAGAAACTCAGGCACTGCTGGTGGAATGTAAAGCAGTATCTGGAAAATCATTTTTTTTTTTAATTAAACATGCAAATACACTGGACTTAGCAACTACTAAACATTCATCCCAAAGAAATGAAAACTTATATTTCATAAATGTACATAAATGTTGGTAGCAGCTTTATTCATTCATGACAGCCCAAACCTGGAACCTAGACATCCTTTGTAGTTTAAAGGAAATTTTGGTACATCCATACCACAAAATGCTACCCAACAATAAAAAGAAATGAGGGACTTTTCTGGCAGTCCAGCGGTTAAGACTCCACGCTATCACTGCAGGGGGTTTGGGTTTGATCCCTAGTTAGGGAACTAAGATCCTGCACTCCACGTGGTGTGGCCAAAATAAACACATTTTTTAAAAATGAATGAACTATTGATACAAGCAACAGCCTGGATGAATCTCTAGGATTCACGTTCTGTTGAAGCCTGGCTTGAAGAACTTTGAGCATTACTTTGCTAGCATATGAAATGAGTGCAATTATGTGGTAGTTTGAACATTTTTTGGCATTGCCTTTCTTTGGGATTGGAATGAGAACTGACCTTTTCCAGTCCTGTGGTCACTACCGAGTTTTCCAAATTTGCTGGAAGTTTGAGTGCAGAACTTTTGCAGCATCATCTTTTAGGATTTGAAATAGCTCAAGTGGAATTCCATCACATCCACTAGCTTTGTTCATAGTGATGCTTCCTAAGGCCCACTTGACTTCACACTCCAGGGTGTCTGGTTCTAGGTGTGATCACACCACTGTGGTTATCTGGGTCATTAAGATCTTTTTTGTATAGTTCTTCTGTGTATTCTTGTCACCTCTTCTTACTGTCTTCTCCTTCTGTTAGGTCCATACCGTTTCTGTCCTTTATTGTGCCCATCTTTGCATGAAATGCTCCCTTGGTATCCCTAATTGTCTTGAAGAGATCTCTGGTCTTTCCCATTCTATTGTTTTCCTCTTTCTTTGCATGGATCACTGAGGAAGGTCTTCTTATCACTCCTTGCTTTTCTTTGGAATTCTGCATTCAGATGGCTATCTTTCCTTTTCTTCTTTGCCTTTCACTTCTCTTCTTTTCTCAGCTATTTGTAGGGGCTCCTCAGACAAGCATTTTACCTTTTTGCATTACTTTTTCTTGGAGATGGTTTTGATCACAGCCTCTTGTACCATGTTACAAACCTCCGTCCATAGTTCTTCAGGCACCTATCAGATCTAATCCCTTGAATCTATTTATCACTTCCATTGTATAATTGTAAGGGATTTCCTTTAGGTCATACCTGTATGGCCTAGTGGTGTTCCCTACTTTCTTCAATTTAAGTCTTAATTTGGCAATAGGGAGATCATGATCTGAGTCACAGTCGGCTCCCAGTTTTGTCTTTGCTGACTGTATAGAGCTTCTCCATCTTCGGCTCTACATATGGACATCACTAGATGGTCAATACCGAAATCAGGTTGATTACAATTTTTGAAGCTGAAGATGGAGAAGCTCTTGACTGTATATATATCAATATTTTACAATATGTTACCATTGGAGGAAACTGAATAAACGGTCTCTCCGTATTACGTTCTACATTTGCATATGATGTTACAATTATCTCAAAATAAAGGTCAATTTTTTTAAACCTTTAAAGGAAACTCCCTCGTGGTCCAGTGGTTAAGACTCCATGCTTACACTGCTGAGGGCGTGAGTTAGACTCCTGGTCCAGGAACTAAGATCGTATAAGCTATGCGGTACAGCCACAAACTACCAAAAAAGAAAAAAGATCAATAGATAGACAAAGAAAAACTAAAAAATAAAAAGATATATTTTACATCAGATGCTGAGGAGGAGGAGGGGGAGAAGTCATAATCAATTTCTGAACTGTACATAACAGGGAATCAATAGATAATAACTAAAAGAGAAGAAACCAAATAAAGCTAACTAGCCACCATAACAAAAATACAAACCTATAAAATATCAAAAAGTATACAGAAAGAATCACCTAGGACTATTTCACACATAAATATATGGGAACAGGGAAGAAATAAGGTAGAGAGCTCAAGGAAATTAGGCTACATATGACTTCAGAATGTATGAAAATGAATTATATATGTGTATGACAAAATGAAACTTCAAGTAATAAAAAAAAAAAATCATGAAGCTAAATGTGCATCCAGTTAGTGGCACAGTCATACACTCTCTTGTAACCTTCAACACAGTAATTTGTATATCCCCAGACAACTCTAAAATGTACTCGTATAATTAATACTTTACTAAAATTTTGCCTTTTTAAAAACACAGGCCCTATATGACATATGGCTTGCATATAATTTCATGTGGTTTTAGAGCCATCAGGAAGCCTCTATAAACTCCAGGTTACGAATCTCTACAATAAAAGTAGATAATTTCAGAAAAGGACAGGAAGGGAATTTGGGGGTTAATGGAAGTAGACTAAAACTAGATTTTTCTCAGAGACCTCCAGGACAATATTAAACGCTACAACATTCAAATCATAGGGGTTCCAGAAGAAGAAGACAAAAAGAAAGACCATGAGAAAATACTTGAAGAGATTATAGTTGAAAACTTCCCTAAACTGGGGAAGGAAATAATCACCCAAGTCCAAGAAACCCAGAGAGTCCCAAACAGGATAAACCCAAGGCGAAACACCCCAAGACACATATTAATCAAATTAACAAAGATCAAACACAAAGAACAAATATTAAAAGCAGCAAGGGAAAAACAACAAATAACACACAAGGGAATTCCCGTAAGGATAACAGCTGATCTTTCAATAGAAACTCTTCAAGCTAGGAGGGAATGGCAAGACATACTTAAAATGATGAAAGAAAATAACCTACAGCCCAGATTATTGTACCCAGCAAGGATCTCATTCAAGTATGAAGGAGAAATCAAAAGCTTTTCAGACAAGCAAAAGCTGAGAGAATTCTGCACCACCAAACCAGCTCTCCAACAAATACTAAAGGATATTCTCTAGACAGGAAACACAAAAATGGTGTATAAATTCGAACCCAAAACAATAAAGTAAATGGCAACGGGATCATACTTATCAGTAATTACCTTAAACGTAAATGGGTTGAATGCCCCAACCAAAAGACAAAGACTGGCTGAATGGATACAAAAACAAGACCCCTACATATGTTGTCTACAGGAGACCCACCTCAAAACAGGGGACACATACAGACTGAAAGTGAAGGGCTGGAAAAAGATTTTCCATGCAAATAGGGACCAAAAGAAAGCAGGAGTAGCAATACTCATATCAGATAAAATAGACTTTAAAACAAAGGTTGTGAAAAGAGACAAAGAAGGTCACTACATAATGATCAAAGGATCAATCCAAGAAGAAGATATAACAATTATAAATATATATGCACCCAACACAGGAGCACCGCAGTATGTAAGACAAATGCTAACAGGTATGAAAGGAGAAATTAACAATAACACAATAATAGTGGGAGACTTTAATACCCCACTCACACCTATGGATAGATCAACTAAACAGAAAATTAACAAGGAAACACAAACTTTAAACGATACAATAGACCAGTTAGACCTAATTGATATCTATAGGACATTTCATCCCAAAACAATGAATTTCACCTTTTTCTCAAGCGCACATGGAACCTTCTCCAGGATAGA
This sequence comes from Bos taurus, assembly GCF_002263795.3. NCBI lineage: Eukaryota > Metazoa > Chordata > Mammalia > Artiodactyla > Bovidae > Bos > Bos taurus. The sequence goes on from NC_037339.1 coordinate 19,300,799, forward strand.
TCACATCCTGGGCCATAAAGCTAGCCTTGGTAAATTCAAAAAAATAGAAATCATTCCAAGCATCTTTTCTGACCATAATGCAGTAAGATTAGATCTCAATTACAGGAGAAAAACTATTAAAAATTCCAACATATGGAGGCTGAACAACACGCTGCTGAATAACCAACAAATCACAGAAGAAATCAAAAAAGAAATCAAAATTTGCATAGAAACGAATGAAAATGAAAACACAACAACCCAAAACCTGTGGGACACAGTAAAAGCAGTCCTAAGGGGAAAGTTCATAGCAATACAGGCACACCTCAAGAAACAAGAAAAAAGTCAAATAAATAACCTAACTCTACACCTAAAGCAACTAGAAAAGGAAGAAATGAAGAACCCCAGGGTTAGTAGAAGGAAAGAAATCTTAAAAATTAGAGCAGAAATAAATGCAAAAGAAACAAAAGAGACCATAGCAAAAATCAACAAAGCCAAAAGCTGGTTCTTTGAAAGGATAAATAAAATTGACAAACCATTAGCCAGACTCATCAAGAAACAAAGGGAGAAAAATCAAATCAATAAAATTAGAAACAAAAATGGAGAGATCACAACAGACAACACAGAAATACAAAGGATCATCAGAGACTATTATCAACAATTATATGCCAATAAAACGGACAACGAGGAAGAAATGGACAAATTCTTAGAAAAGTACAACTTTCCAAAACTCGACCAGGAAGAAATAGAAAACCTTAACAGACCCATCACAAGCACGGAAATTGAAACTATAATCAAAAATCTTCCAGCAAACAAAAGCCCAGGTCCAGACGGCTTCACAGCTGAATTCTACCAAAAATTTAGAGAAGAGCTAACACCTATCCTGCTCAAACTCTTCCAGAAAATTGCAGAGGAAGGTAAACTTCCAAACTCATTCTATGAGGCCACCATCACCCTAATACCAAAACCTGACAAAGATCCCACAAAAAAAGAAAACTACAGGCCAATATCACTGATGAACATAGATGCAAAAATCCTAAACAAAATTCTAGCAATCAGAATCCAACAACACATTAAAAAGATCATACACCATGACCAAGTGGGCTTTATCCCAGGGATGCAAGGATTCTTCAATATCCGCAAATCAATCAATGTAATACACCACATTAACAAATTGAAAAATAAAAACCATATGATTATCTCAATAGATGCAGAGAAAGCCTTTGACAAAATTCAACATCCATTTATGATAAAAACTCTCCAGAAAGCAGGAATAGAAGGAACATACCTCAACATAATAAAAGCTATATATGACAAACCCACAGCGAACATTATCCTCAATGGTGAAAAATTGAAAGCATTTCCTCTAAAGTCAGGAACAAGACAAGGGTGCCCACTTTCACCATTACTATTCAACATAGTTTTGGAAGTTTTGGCCACAGCAATCAGAGCAGAAAAAGAAATAAAAGGAATCCAAATTGGAAAAGAAGAAGTAAAACTCTCACTATTTGCAGATGACATGATCCTCTACATAGAAAACCCTAAAGACTCCACCAGAAAATTACTAGAACTAATCAATGATTATAGTAAAGTTGCAGGATATAAAATCAACACACAGAAATCCCTTGCATTCCTATACACTAATAACGAGAAAACAGAAAGAGAAATTAAGGAAACAATTCCATTCACCATTGCAATGGAAAGAATAAAATACTTAGGAATATATCTACCTAAAGAAACTAAAGACCTATATAAAAAAAAAAATTAAAAAAAAAAATAAATAAAACTAGATTTTTGTGATGGCTGCACAACTGAACAATTTACTAAAAATCAAACTTTATACTAACAGTAAGTAAATTATACTGGATATAAACCATACTAACATAAACCTGTTTTTAAAATCCTCTGCAATACAGGTATTTATATACTTGCTCCTTCTAAATACAGTAATTGAAGCAAATGTATAAATTTTATTTGGGGAGGAGGTAGGGGACTACGTAACGATATAAAATTGACCTGTCAAGTAGTGATAAAACTAGAAAAAAATAGCTCTGGGACAATAATAACTAAATTTGCCACCAACTGAGTCATCCATGTTTCAAGGTATTCATGACAAAGCTGACTTCTGAAAAGCAATAGAAGCCCCAGAGCGGTGAAATTAGTATCTTCAATGAGCTGAAGGAACATTAACTTCAATCTCAGAATTCTTACAAAGAAGGAACTATAGAATTCAAATACACCACTTTACAATTAACAAATTAATGGATCTAGGCAGTGATCATCAACGGTTGCTAATATCAGGAAATGAAATAATCCAGCACTGTTGTTTGTGGTTCAGTCGCTAACTCGGGTTCAACACTTTTGTGACCCCATGGAATGCAGCACACCAGGCTTTCCTGCCCTTCACTATGCATCACCTAATAAAAATTATGAGCTTCCCTGCAGGAAAAAGGTAGCTCAGTCGGTAAAGAATGTGCCTGCAGTGCAAGAGACCTGGGTTCGATTCCTAGGTTGGGAAGATCCAGTGGAGAAGGAAATGACCACCCACTCCAGTATTCCTGCCTGGAAAATCCCATGGACGGAGGAGCCTGGAGTGCTGCAGTCCACAGGGTTGCAAGAGTCCAACAAGACTAAGCGAATAAACCACCACCACCACCACCTGGTGGCTCAGTGGTAAAGAACCCACCTGCCAGTGCAGGAGAAGCAGGTTTAATCCCTGGGTCAGCAAGATGCACTGGAGGAAGAAATAGCAACCCACTCCAGTGTTCTTCCTGGGAAATCCCAAGGACAGAGGAGCCTGGCGGGCTGCAGTCCATGGGGTTGGACATGACTTAGTAACTAAAGAACAACAACAATAAAAATTATGTATTATCCAAGAAAGTGAAAAGCCAACCCGTGGAATGAGACAGAAGATTTGCAAATTATATATCTGATAAGGGACATGTATCTAGAAAAAATAAGTAAGTGTTAGTCGCTCAGTTGTGCCCGACTCTTTGGGACCCCATGGAATGTAGCCCTCCAGGCTCCTCTGTCCATGATTTTCCAGGCAAGGACACTGGAGTGGGTTGCCATTTCCTTCTCCAGGGGATCTTCCCAACCCAGGGATTGAAACCGGGTTTCCTGCACTCAGGCAGATTCTTTACCGACTGAGCTACAAGGGAAGCCCAGAATAGGCCCATACAATTCAATAATAAAACAACACAATTTTAAAGTAAGCAAAGAATCTGAATAAACAGTTCTCCAAAGAAGATAAACAAATGGCCAATAAGCACAGGAAAAGATGTTCAACATAATTAGCTATCAGAGAAATAGAAAACAAAATCACGAGATACTCATTAAAATGGATAAAATAAAGAAGACAGATAAGTACTGGTGAGAATGTGGAGAAATCAGAACTCTGGCATTCTGCTGGTGGGATTGCACAATAGTCTGAAAAACAGTCTGGGAGTTCCTCAAAAATTTAAATACTGAATCACCACATGATTTAGCAACTGTACTCCTAGTATATACCCAAGAGATATGGAAACAGAGCCTGCACAAAAACTTGTACCAGAATGTTCACAGCAACTCAATCCACAATAGCCACAATGTGGAAGTCACTTAGACGCCCCACCAAATGGATACATATAATGTGGTATACCCATACAATGGAAAATCATTCAGCAATAAAAAGGAATGAATTACTAACATATACTAAAAACATGAATGAACCTTGAAAACATTATGCTGAATGAAATAAGTCAGTCACAAAAGACCACATACTATATGATTCCATTTATATAAATGTCCTGAATAGGCAAATCTATGGAGATGGAAAGCGGATTCGTTGAAGGGGGGTGGAGAATGGAGAAAGACTCCTAAAGGTCATATTATTTCTTTCTGTGGTAATGAAAATATTCTGAAATTGGGTATGGAGATGGCTGTACAACTTTTAGTACGAATATGCTAAAAGCCACTGAGCAGATGTGAAAATGTATGTGAATTTTATCTCAAGATCTTTCTTTTGCAGTATATAATACCACATACAAATCAATCTTTGCAAAGAGATTAATTAATAAATAAAACATACCAAGCCTTTACATTTAACAACCAATTTACAGGAAATGAAAAGAACAGAAGGACATACTAAACATCAAGAAGTTGCAACCATGTCGAGGAGAACCTGGGGCTGCAGTCATGAGTCATTTCAAATTTGTGGATATTGGTATCAACTTGACAGATCCTACGTTCAGAGGAATTTATAGGGTGGTTCAAAAGCATCAAGATGACTTAAAGGACGGAAAAGAGAGAGCTGTTCAGATTGGTGTTAAAAAGTTTATGATTACAGGTGGAAATCTATAAGACAGTAAAGATGCACTGCATTTGGCATAAACAAATGATATGTTTTTCGGCACCGTTGGGTGTCATCCTACAAGATGTGATGAATTCGAAAAGAATGACCCTGATCATTACCTGATGGAGTTGCTGAATCTTGCTGAAAGCAACAGGGAAAGTTGTAGCCATAGGGGAATGTGGACTTGATTTTGACCGACTACAGTTTTGTTCCAAAGATACTCAGCTCAAGTATTTTGAAAAACAGTTTGAACTGTCAGAACAAACGAAATTACCCATGTTTCTCCATTGTCGGAACTCACATGCTGAATTTTTGGATATAATGAGAAGAAACAGAGATCGGTGTGTAGGTGGAGTGGTGCATTCATTTGAAGGTACCAAGGAAGCAGCAGCTGCTTTGATGGACTTGGGTCTCTATATAGGGTTTAATGGTTGCTCACTGAAAACTGAGGCTGATTTGGAAGTTATAAATCAATACCTAGTGAAAAATTAATGATTGAGACTGATGCACCTTGGTGTGGAGTCAAAAGTACACATGCTGGATCAAAATATATAAAAACTTCATTTCCTACCAAAAAGAAGTGGGAAAACGGGCACTGTTTGAAAGACAGAAATGAACCCTGCCACATAATTCAAATACTGGAGATAAAGTCAGCAGTAAGAGATGAAGATCCACTGGAACTAGCCAATACACTATATAACAACACTATTAAAATAGTTTTTCCTGATATGTACTTGATATGTGTCTCCCATTTTCCCACCATGTATATAAAATATCATGATAAAACTTAAGTTTCAATAAAAAAAAAAAAAGAAGTTGCAACAAGCAAAATTCAGGATAAACAACTCCATTTCTCAAACAACAACAAGGCAAAGGGGGAGGGGTGGTGGCTTGAGAAATGGAGCAGGAACCTACAGATTGGAGATTTAAGAGACATGTCAACCAATCACAGAACATAGAACTTATATGAATACTGATCCAAACAAACTATAATGTAGTCATGTACAGATGTGAGAAAGTTGGACTATAAAGAAGGCTTGAGTGCTGAAGAACTGATACTTTCAAACTGTGGTGCTGGAGAAGACTCTTGACAGTCCCGTGGACAGTAAGTAGATCAAAATGGTCAATCTTAAAGGAAATCAACCTTGAATATTCATTGGAAGGACTGATGCTGAAGCTGAAGCTCCAATACTTTGACCACCTGATGCAAACAGCCAACCCGCTGGAAAAGACGTTGATGCTGGGAAAGATTGAGGATAGGAGCAGAAGCAGGCAACAGAGGATGAGATGGTTGGATGGCATTACTGACTCAATGGACATGAGTTTGAGCGAACTCAGGGAGATAGTGAAGAACAGGGAAGCCTGGAGAGCGGCAGTCCCTGAGCTAACAGAGAGTCAGACACGACTTAGCAACTGAACAACAACACTACACACACTAGAATGTGTGCCTGTATGCCACATAAAATACCGCTGGGGACGTGTGAACACTGGACATTTACACCAAGCTACTTCTATTAATGATGTTTAGCTGTAATTTTACAGTATTTTAACTTTTCAAGATATAAAAGTATATACAGATTAAAGCAGAAAATAAATTCACCAAAAGAAGAGATCCCTCAAATAAACCCAAACATACATGGAGACTTTGATATGATAGAGATGGTATTGCAGACTACTAGTAAAAAAAAAGACAGGCCATTTAATAAATGGTCCTGAGCCAAATAATTATCCATGTGAGGGAAAAAAAAGAAACTGGATACCTACTATATCACCATACAGAAAAATCAATTCCAGATGGTTTGAAAATTTATAAAATCAACACTTTAAGTTTTTAAAGAAAAATACCTTTACAGTCCCTGGGTGGAGAAAAGTTTAAGTAGAACACAAAAATGTTAAAATCAAAAGAATAACTCCATTAAAATTTAGTATTTCTGGTCTTTGAAAGATGTCACACAGAAAGTGCAAAGAGAAGCCAAGCTGGAAAGAAACCTGGAGCATGAATCAGATCAGATCAGATCAGATCAGTTGCTCAGTCGTGTCCAACTCTTTGCGACCCCATGAATCGCAGCATGCCAGGCCTCCCTGTCCATCACCAACTCCCAGAGTTCACCCAGACTCACGTCCATCGAGTCAGTGATGCCATCCAGCCATCTCATCCTCTGTCGTCCCCTTCTCCTCCTGCCCCCAATCCCTCCCAGCATCAGGGTCTTTTCCAATGAGTCAACTCTTCGCATGAGGTGGCCAAAACATTAGTAGGTATTATATCACCAAGTGTTCATGAAGATGTAGAGCAACTGGTGAGTTGGTACAATCATTTTGGGGAGAAAATTTGGCATTTTTAAAATATGGTAAAGATGAAAATACTAAAGTACACAACAATTCTATTTCAAGGTATAAATCCTACAGAAGCTCTTGCATATACTCATCATGAGATAAATGTAAGTGGTTTCTGGTATCATTGGTTTATAATAATAGCAAGAAACAAAAATACTGAATGCAACTCAAATGTTCATTAAAAGGAAAATAAATGAATTGTGAGGCAATCATTACTCAGCAATGAGGATGAATGAACTACAGCTACACAAATGAATCTAGAACTGTTAACGTTACATGAACAAAACAACTAAAAATTTTTTATTTTCCACATTATACAGTATGAATATTTCATATTATAAAAAAAACAAGCAAAAGTAAATACTATGTTATTTCAGGATACAGACATGTATGATAATCAGGAAAAGCAAAGTAATGAATTACACACATTTATGACAGTGGATTACTTTTTATATATGTTTGTATATGTGTGTATATATACGGAATGAAATACATGCTCTGGCTCTGGAGTCACACATGCACTTTCATTACAACACAGAGGCCCAAAGTCTAGGGTACAAGTCCCTCAGCCCAGTCACGGGCAGTACAGCGACAGAAGAATTAGACAAGAATGTCACTGCTTAGACTGTGGATTTACTTCTGATAGAAAGCTAGGGATGTGATCAGAGAGATAGCTTCTGTTTCCAGTTCTTAAACTTAGTATTGGATTCACAGATATTTGTTTTATTATTTCTTCAAAACATATCTACATTATCTATTTTTGTATATCAAATGTTACACAATTTTTTAAAATGTTTAAAGGAAAGAAAATAGCACTAATGATATACAACCAAGCATTGTGAGCTGTCAACAGCTGTGATCCACGGACATTTTGCTTCCATTTCACTTGTGACCAGTAGAATCAACATATCAAACTGCAATCACAGAGCATGAAAGTGAAAAGTGAAAGTAAAGTCACTCAGTCACGTCCGACTCTTTGCAACCCCATGGACTGTAGCCTACCAGGCTCCTCTGTCCATGGGATTTTTCAGGCAAGAGTTCTGGAGTGGGTTGCCATTTCCTTCTCCAGCGGATCTTCCTGACCCAGGGATTGAACCCAGGTCTCCCATATTGTAGCCAGATGCTTTACCGTCTAAGCCACCAGGGACTATCTAATGCTAATAAATCCGCATCAGATTTCAATCCTCAGAATGTGATCCAGAAAACACTGACAATCTCAGTATCATTTAAGGCTAATTCAAATTCTAATTTACCTTCTGATACGATGCTCTGCTCTGGGTTAGCAGCTCTCAAATTTTTAGCCTCCAGTAAAATAAACTAGCTTTGTTAAAACACAAACTGGGACTTCCTTGGTGGTCCAGTGGTTGGGAATCTGCCTGCCTATGCAGGAGACAGGGGTTCGATCCTGCTCTGGGAAGATCCCACATGCCTTGGGGTAACTAAGCCCCTGCACCACAACTCCTGAGCCCTCAGGCCCCGGAGCCCGTGCTCTGCAACAGAGAAGCCTCCGCAATCAGAAGCCTCCACATGGCAACTAGACAGCAGCCCCCGCTCACCGCCCTGAGCGCCACAATGAGGACTCAGTGAGGCCAGAAACAAACACCAACACACTGCTGGGCTCTGCTCCCAGGTTTCTCAAGCAGCAGGGCTGGGTAAGGGTTAGGGATTTGTTTCCAACAAGATCCCAGATGATACTGATGCTGATGCTGCTGGAACCACACTCTTAACCACTGCTCTTGCTTAATTCTCTCAGAAAATAACGAACAAAATTATCACTAAATTAGAAAGCATCCATATCATACCAAACAATTTTCCTCTAAGGTTTCATGTAAGTTATTCAACACACACTGAATACATATTATACAAATGACATTGGAGCACTACCCTATAACTGCACAGCACAGTGTTAGAAACACCTGCTCTGGAGTCAGTGGTCCAGGTTTAAATTCAGGCTCCCCCATGCAAACTGGATGATATTTTCGAAATGTTACTGGCCTCTCCATCTTAGCTTCTTTATCTATAAAATGATGATAACAGTGCCTCATAGGATTACATCGACAAATAAGTTCATGTTAAAAGTTTGCATAATGGGGACAGTGCCTGGCACAGAGAGCCCGCAAGGACATTAGCTACCGTCATTATTAACGATGTCCCCATGTCCCACATGTGTCAGTCAGTCTCATCTACCTGCACACACTTCAAGACCACTGCTTCCGCGGAGCTGTGGAGAAGAACTTACACCATGTACCACGCCACTCTGTGTCCATTTTCATGTCACCAGTGCCCTTATAATCAGCAAAGACGAGAAGCTGGTTTAGTGTTCCTCTCCAAACCAAGTCCTGACCACATTCCTGGTATCTTCAACAACCCTTCTAACAGCCTGTTCCTGGGGCTCACCAGTTCTTCTTTTTCCTACGTTTCCAGCAATCCTTTCATCAAGAACCAACCACAGATCTGCCAGTCAAATTAGGATAAATTTTGGATGCTTTACACTTCATTCATAAACTCTGGAATATTCAACATTTTAATATGAAATGGGTAGACTTCCCCTTAAACACTATGTACACTGACCTCTAATTTGAAGAATCTCTGACCCTGGCAGCAAAACACTCCACAGATCCAATTAAGGTACTAGACAACTTCCCGTTAATTAGTCACTGGACAGACTGACCTAGATCCACAAAAATTACTTAGACCCTCAGCCCTTGATTTTCCCCCCACTTTATTAACCCCTTCCTGTTTTGCTTCCTTCTTACACAGTCCTCATTCTTCAACACTTCTGCCCCCTGAATTTCTATCCTCTTGCCCCGCTAAAAAGCTAACTTTGATTCACTTCAAGTCTTACTCCAAAAGCCAGGCTAGTAAGCGCTGAAAGAGAAAAAAAAAACAAAAAACCTCAGCCTCCAATATGGGCATTATCAATTCCAGGTCTCTAATCTCAGTTAAACTCCCAACGCTTGCTGTTTGGATAGTTTTCCAGCCTTCCTTAGGTAGTTTTGCACAAAAAAGCTACTATCCACAAGACCCCTTTTCCATATTCTCCTTCCTCTCTGAAGAAAACCAGGCTCTCTATTTATTAAGAAAACAGGAACCATGAGATGGTAGCAATTCTCTCAACTTCCTATCATGCACTGCACCTCCAAATCTCAATTCCATCCCCAATCAACTGCATCCTTGAACATTCTTCTTTCATCCTATCACAACCACAGTGTCTTTCTTCATCAGTTACCCCCTTGTCCATTTTTCCAAGCTCTATTTCTCATCATCATGAGTTTGTTCAAGTCTCTCTCATCTTATTTGAAAAAAAAAAAAAAAAGCTCTTCCTGAATCTACATTTTCTTTTGACAACTGTCTTTCTTTAGCCAAAATTCTTGAAGGAACAGTATACAGTGTTTTCCACTTCTTCACTCCATTCACTTAGCCAGCTTCCAAAAAAATTTCACTAACACTGCTTTTGCGAACATCATCAGCAATCTTCTATTCGTGAAACAAATCCGTCTGTGGCGCCTCTGCAGGAGCACACTGTTACCCATCCATTCCTACTCCCTCGACTTCCGTGCCATCCTCCTCCACGGCCTCCTCCCCTTGTCCCTCTACGGAGTTCTCCCTGTAGGCTCTGTCTACAACCTTGCAGGCCATCCATCTACTTCCTCTACAAACCCCTTCTAGAATATTATATTCCATGGCTTCAATTACCAACTTTATATTATTAACTCTGAATCATCTGGGTTTGTTTATTGATGAACTCTGAAGCATGTATGGTGTGTAACTTTTCAGCAAGGTTATGAACATTTGTATTAGGAAACATCCAGTTAATCTTTTTGGGAAAGTGTTTTTGTCCGGTGTTTAAGACAGCACAGTATATTGTTCTGCCTGCCTGCATACAGTCTAGGTTCCACAGTGGAACCACTGTTCCTCTGGTGGTGGTGGTTACAACAACATTGAGATATCATTCACACGCCCATAACTGAGCCATTTAAAGTGTACAAATTCAACAGTTTTTAGTACAATCAGAGTTGTGCAACCATCACCAAAATCAAATTTAGAGCATTTTCTTGTTTAAAAAAAATTTTGCCACACCACATGGCCTGCAGGACCTTAGGTACCTGATCAGGGATCAAACCCAGGCCCTCTGTAGTGGAAGCACAGAGTTTTAATTAATGGACCACCAGGGAAGTCCCTAGAATATTCTCATCATTACAAAAAGAAACCTTATTTCCTTTAGCAGTCACCTCCTGATTCTACACAACTCTCACCTCAGTCCTTTGCAACATTAACCTATTTCTGCCTCTAAAGATTTGTCTCTTCTGGAATATAAATGGTCATATAAAGGGAATTATACAGTATATGCTTTTTTTCTGGTGGGTCGTTTCTCCAGTTGGCATGTTTTCAAGGTTTATTTATGTTGTTTCCCTTTATCAGTACTTCTTTCCTTTTGTTGCTGAATAACATTCCACTATAAGGATATATTCCATATTTTATTTATCCACTCACCAGCTGATGAGACACTTGGATTATTTCTACCCCCTCCAGTATTCTGGCCTGGAGAATTCCATGGACTGTACAGTCCATGGGATTGCAAAGAGTCGGACACAACTGAACGAGTTTCACAGTCACTACTTTTTTACTATTACAGGTAAGTTTTGTGGAGAAACATGTCTTTATTTCTTTGAAGTATAAAACTAGGAATGGACTTGCCGGATCATACTGTAACTCAATGTTCAACCTTTGCTGCTGCTGCTGCTAAGTCGTTTCAGTCGTGTCCAACTCTGTGCAACCCCATAGACGGCAGCCCACCAGGCTTCCCCGTCCCTGGGATTCTCCAGGCAAGAACACTGGAGTGGGTTGCCATTTCCTTCTCCGATGCATGAAAGTGAAAAGTCAAAGTGAAGTCGCTCAGTCGTGTCCGACTCTTAGCGACCCCATGGACTGCAGCCTACCAGGCTCCTCCGTCCATGGGATTTTCCAGGCAAAAGTACTGGAGTGGGGTGCCATTGCCTTCTCCGGTTCAACCTTTAGAGGCTGCCAAACTGTTTTCTACGGCAGTTATAAGAGACAGTGTTAGTCACTCAGTCATGTCCAACTCTTTGTGACCACATGGACTGTAGCCCGCCAGGCTCCTCTGTCCATGGACTTTTCCAAGCAAGAATACTGGAGTACGTAGCCATTCCCTTCACCAGAGGATCTTCCTTAAACAAGGTTTGAACCCTCATCTCCTGCATTACAGGCAGATTCTTTATCATCTGAGCCACCAGGGAAGCCCAATTTGCAATCCCAACAGTGATGAGGGTTTCCATTTCACCACATTCTCAACTACATTTGTTATAATCTGCTTTTATTATTTTAGACATCCTAGTGGGTTTCATGAAGTGGCATCTCACTGTGACCAATGATGTTTAGCATCTTTTTACTTACTGGCCACACTTCCTTTGGAGAAATGTCTATTCCAGTCTATTGTCTACTTTTGAATTGGGCTGGTCTTTTATTATTGAGTTTTAAGAGTGCTTTATATATTCTTGATATAAGTCCCTTATCAGAGAGGATTTGCAAATACTTTCTTTCCTTCTGTGGGCTTGTTTTCATTCTTGATGATCTCCCTTAAAGCATAAATATTTAATTTTAATGAAGTTCAGTTTATTTTTTATGTGGTTGCTTGTTCTTTTGATGTTGTCATCAAGAAACTAATGCCCAATCTAAGATCACAAAGATTTACACCTACCTTTTTTCTCCTGAAGTTTTTTTAATATGTTAGTTCTTACATAAAGGTCTTTGATCCACCTAAGAGTGTGAGGCAGAGGCCTAACTTCATTCCTTGATTTGAGGATATCCAGCTCAGCTGTCCCAATATTTTTTGTTGAAAAGACCATTTCCCCCTGTTGAACAGCACTGGCACCCTTGTTGAAAACCCATTTACTGTAAATGTAAGTTTATTGCTGGAGTCTAAATTATATTCCATTGATCTGTATGTTTTTCCTTATACCAGTACCACAGTCTTAATTAATGAACCAGTACTCTGATTGATCAACTGTTAAAACAGTACTACTAATCATATGTGAAGACCTCATTTCAAGCATAATCCCCCGAGAAAACATCAGATTAGTTTAAAATAACATTAAAAACTATTCTCATCATCTGATGACAGTTTATATGCACAACTAAATTTTTTTTAAGCAGCTACCCATGAGAAATGAATAAAATGTACGACGGGGGCAGGGAGGGAATACCTGAAAGGAGGCTTATTTTCACAGAAGGAAAGGTGGCCAACAGACAGTAAATTTCGATGTCAGACTTGAGTAATTCCTTCAACTATAGTTCCCGTTAGCCATCATCCTTTAAATAAACAATTGTGTTAGGAAATAAACAGATTTTGGTATATTCTGCAAGTCCAATAACCCTGGGAAATGAAGCAGCTTAAAACTTTAATTCCAGATCTCTCTCCTGAGCTGAGCGTCTTTCTGGATCACTTCAGCAAACACCCCACAAATTCCTTAGCATATTCAGAGCAGAGTTCATCATTTTGCTCACTGATCTTGCTTCATCTACTGTTTTTACCTTATCTGTAAACGACAGTACTCTTTTAAAAGTGGGATATTAAAACTACTTCAAAAAGTGGTTCTGAGAATTAAATGAGATAAACATTAACAGAAGAACCTGGCACAGTTTGTATCACTAAGCAAGCAGTCATGTATGTCCTCTTTCCCTTTTCTATAGGTTGTAATAAGCATTTCCAATTTTAAATCCTGTCACTTCTGTCCACTGAGTACCTAATGTCACTGATTCTTTTTTTCCTCTTTCATTTCTAGCTACATTAAGTCCTTTTCAAGTATGCCTGATCTACTCTGGTAATATCTTGGGTTTTTTTCCCTAATGCTTCTGATTCTTTCTTATATGATTCATTCATTTAAAAATATTTATTTTATAGTCTTTCTCTGATACCTCTATTACTGAATTTCTTAGGAGATTTAAGACTATTTTTGGTATCTGCACATTACCAGTAATAGATTTATTTCCTCATCCCAATTTTGGAATAAAAGGACTTCCCTGTTTCTTTCCTGTCTAGAGGGAGTGCTCAAAATTGGAAATATTTCATCTTTCTATAATAGTAATTAAAAACAAACTACTTAGAATTTAAATACCAGCACATAAAATTATCTTCATGGTGAAAGGCCATTAATAGCTCCTTACATGTATGCTGGAAAAGAACAACTTCCAGGCTGAATATAGGCTGGCTCCCTAGCTGCAGAGAAACCATAAATTCTGATATATATTTTATCCCACCAAAAGACAATAGTCCAGCTTAAAAGAGTGCTGGTATGGTCTGTTCTTTAATCTTTTCTTATTCTTTAAATGGCTAACCAGTACTGTTATATAGCCAAAGACACATTATTGAAGTTTACTAGGCGGAGAAGGACATGGCAACCCACTCCAGTGTTCTTGCCTGGAGAATCCCAGGGACGGAGGAGCCTGGTGGGCTGCCGTCTATAGGCTCGCACAGAATCGGACACGACTGAAGCAACTTAGCAGCAGCAGGCGGAGGAACTGAGTAAGAAGACTGGGAAGGTGGCGAATCTTTCTCAAGATCCCTAAACTACCCTCCAGACACCAGGTATCTTCTACTTCACTATCAAGAAACAAAACAAGCAACAAGTAACTGTACTCTGAAAGTTTGCAGCACCAAAACTATCCCTTTGCTACCATATCTTAGTCCCTTTCACTGATAAGAAAGTTGGGACCCCAATTTCTCCTCTTTAATAAGGGGGGTGTATTTCAAGTCACACTAGCCCCCAAAATCTACACTTCTATCCTGAATGCAACAGCTCCAGGCAGTCACAACTAGGGCGTAACACCTAGGACTGGGTGTCCAGATGCCTGCTTTCTTCCAGGCTGTAAGTTCAGAATTTTCCCTTCTGCTTCCTTCTCCCTTTTCTGCCTCTTACTAGAAAGGAGCTCTGGACTTCCTCTCAAGGCTGTCCCTACCATAAGCAAATCTGCCCAACTTCCCTTCCTGAGAAGTACCTGTCCTGCTGAGAGGAGTATAGTTTTCTCAGAAATAGGTCCAATACCTACTATGTTTACCAGAAGAAAAGCACATGGAGGTATACTGTAATTTGGTCACATTTATTTAAAGTGTGGCCATGCCCACAAACATCAAATCTTCACTTAATGCCATCATGTTCATAAATACAAAGCTGAGAATTAGGGCCCCCTAATCACTGCATGGAACTAATATCTGGTTTACTAGAAGATTCTGTCTGCACTGGTACCTAATATCATTTATCTAGAATGTGTTCTTATTACGAAACTATTCTAGCTGTTTTCACAAAAGCAAAACTATATACCAGAGAACTCTTTACCAGAAGAGGAATAGTAAGTAATCTAAAACAGTGCTTCCCAGCCTCCTTCACATAATGGCACGTACACCCCCGCGCACGTGCACGCACACACACAAAACATATTTGTGAAGCAGTGAGATTAAGGGACAAGCCACAAGGGCTCCACCACCCAGACCCCTAGCTGGCACCCCTAGGACAACACAACAGACCAGAAACACTGAGAGAACAGACCACCATGCTGACACTCGGGGCCACTGCAACAAACTACAGGGAGGGTCACAGGTACACTGTCATCAAGAAATCAGCTTAATTAAAAAAAAAAAACTCTTTCTGCTAAACATATATCTAACCTACACATCTTGTGCAAACCAGGAAACATTCATGTCATCTCCACTATGAAGTTCTGTCAAATCTTTTAAGGCCAGCGTTCACCTGTCCCTCCTGTGTACCCAAACCACCTTCACTTTTATTAAACAATCAAAATCTTATAGTTACCAACAGCTGTATTTATTTCTTAGATTAAATTGCCCTTGAAGGCAGAGAACTTGTTTCATCCAGTTTTACTTCCCTCTACTCCATAATACCAAAAAAAAAGCATGGCTTCCATGGTGGTCCAGTGGTTAAGAATCCACCTACCAATGCAGGAGACACGGGTTAGATCCCTGGTCCAGGAAGATCCCACATGCCTAGAAGCAACTAAGCCTGTGCATCGTAATGACTGAGCTGGTGCCCTAAAGCCGATGTTCTGTGACAGGAAGCCCTGGGCAGCAACTGGGGAGTAGGCCCTGCTTGCCAAAACTAGAGAAAGCCTGAGTACAGCCATAAATAAATAAATCTTTCTTAGAACTGCTTTTAAAAGGTAGTTTGAATAACCATCCCCTGGAGAAGGGAAAGGCTACCCACTCCAGTATTCTGGCCCGGAGAATTCCAAGGACTGAGTGACTTTCACTTCACTTCACTTTGAATAACTAACATTAAATTTGAACTTGTGTTGAGTCATATTCACTGACAATGTTGTTTGCACTACCATAATCAGTGTATGCTCCAGGTACTTTCTCCTTCTGTATTCCAAAATTTGATTAATTTAGCTCAACACTCAATTATCCCACTTTCCCAAAGTTTCAAAGGGTACACAAAAATGTTAGTTTGCATGAGCCCTACAATCATAAAACTTAGAAAACAGAAGAAAATGCCCATTTACTATAGAACTCTTAACATCCAAGTATCAACTCTTTAATTCCAATCAAAAACAATGTTCCCAGAATTCAGCACAATACTGAAAATACTGCTGCTACCAGCCACAGACCATAACAGTAACTTTAAATTGTGTGTGGAGATTAGGAAGCATTTTAAATTGTCACTCATACCAAAGGATTTTGGGCAGTGAGAATTTATTCTCATACAAGAATGAATTTTCATTTTATTATTAAATAGTATGAGAGCCTTAATATTTAGAATCATGATTTAGGTTTCATCTTCTCCTTTAAAATGTATTTAATTTTTAATAGTAAGTAGAATATACTTACTAACAAGTGAATAATTAACTACTAATACAAATTAGTACACAAATTAATATCACACAGCACCATTCCCAAAATATTCTACTTATGTTTTAAAACACCAGTTGCTAGTTATTAAAAATTTATTTTTGCAAAGTTTAAAAAGAAAAAAGGTCTCAATAAATACTCCTAATTATACATTATTCCAAAACTAAGATATACATACACATGACACTCATGGAACTAGATTCAAGTTAACAAAATTAGTTCAATTTCCAAGAAGATACCACAGTCCATGTACAGCACAGTCCATGGCTCTCTGCTACACACATCATGCAGTATCTACATCTAGGCTGTTTCCCATCTACGAATGCATCTGTACTGTCTATGTACAGACCAGCACTTAGCCAACATGACCATCCTTTTCAGGCTACCTACTTTTCTCCTGCACATCTGAATTTTTGAGAGGAACTTATAGAGGAACCTAATTATTTCAATGCCTGTCCAGCTACCTTCCTCCATACTCTGTTCAGCTTTCTATCTCGGTCTCTCTGCTGCTATCCTAACTAAAGAAAAATGACAACAGTGTCAACCCGAATATCCTCTGGAAACACTGCAAAGATGTTTGGAATACTGAATCTTTCCCTCTGCAATTCTGAGATAGGGAATGCAAAGAGCGAGCATACACTATTCCAACAAAGAAAGGGGCCATAACCCAAGTTCACCGCTGTCCCACTTGACTCTGTGATTTAATGCTTCTATATTTAATAAGAATATGTGTGTGTGTGTTTGCAGTCAAGGAATAATAAATCAGAATACATCAAAGGCTATTTCAGAGACACAAAGTGTTTCAACATCTTTCATATGATGTATAGATGCATTGGAGTCATTTTCATTTTAAAAAAATATTCACTATTAAAATACTGAAAATATGAAAAAGGCTTTCTTTCCATAAAGTTTCCTCATTCCATAATAATCTATATACCATTTTTGGAAGCTAAAAGTTAACACCTGCTGCTGATGCTACTGCTGCTAAGTCGATTCAGTCATGTCCGACTCTGTGCAACCCCATAGACGGCAGCCCACCAGGCTCCCCCGTCCCTGGGATTCTCCAGGCAAGAACACTGGAGTGGGTTGCCATTTCCTTCTCCAATGCATGAAAGTGAAAAGTCAGAGTGAAGTTGCTCAGTCATGTCCGACTCTTAGCGACCCCATGGACTGTAGCCCACCAGGCTCCTCCGTCCATGGGATTTTCAGGCAAGAGTACTAGAGTGGGGTGCCATTGCCTTCTCCGTAACACCTGCTATTATCAACCTATTTTGAGACAGATAGGATTATTCCTCTACTTTACTTTTTAGTTGAAAAGAGGAAAAAAAATTATTAAAAATATTATTAATTTCCTGTCACATCCCAACCCCAAACAACTGACCAAGAAGGTTCCTTTTGGTCTATAAATCTGTGGTATAATACTGGGTATTTTTACTTTGAAATTTCATATCAAAAGTGTGTTTTTAACTGAGTATATAATTATTATTCTGGGCTCTTTAAGTATAATAATATATCTGACTATGATATGGTGATTTTATAATATGAAATACATAGTTGGTCTTTACCTACTGTTCCTGGTATAGAGTTCCTAACTCTTAGAATTTCCTAAATAAAGAGAGCATTAAGTGGGCTTCCCAGGTGGCACTACTGGTAAAGAACCTGCTTGCCAATGCAGGAGACAAAAGACATGGGGGTTCGATCCCTGGGTCAGAAGATTCCCTGGAGAAGGGCATGGCAACCCACTCTAGTGTTCTTGTCTGGAGAATCCCATGGACAGAGGAGCCTGGAGGGCTACAGTCCATAGCATCACAAAGAGCTGGACACAAATGAAGACTGAAGAGAGCAGTAAAGGTGTCTTTAGTCATATTAATGAGGTACAGGTAACCTAAGGTTGAGGGCTGGATGCCAGACGGATGATTAGAGGGTTGGAACTTTTAGCCCCACCCCCCAAATTCCAGAGGCGGGTAGAGAGGCTGGAGATCCAGTACCATCATCAATGGTCCATGATTTAATCAATCATGTTCTCATATAAAGCCAGGGTCTGGACCGCTTCCAGGCTGGTGAACACATGGGGAGCTGGGGTCTCTCAGAAGAGACCATGGAAGGTCTGCTCCTTCCCCCAGACCTTCCCAATGCATCTCTTACCTCTGGCTGTTCCTGAGTTATATCTTTTCATACGAAACCAATAATCTAGTAAGTAAAATGTTTTTCTGGGTTCTGTATGCCAAAGTATTCCAACACAAGTTTTGTGGCCAGGTGATTAGAAAACAGGCAGGGATGAGGGTGGGGAGCAGTCTTGTACTAAATCAATGACCTGTGGAAACTGGAAGTGAAAGTGAAGTAAAAGTGTTACTCAGTTGTGCCAGACTCTTTGCAACTTCATGGACTGTAGCCCACCAGGCTCCCCTATCCATGGAATTCTTCAGACAAGAACATGGGAGTGGGTAGCCATTCTCCAGAGGATCTTCCCAACCCAGGGGTCAAACCCAGGTCTCCTGCATTGCAGGCAGATTCCTTACCTCTGAGCCACCAGGGAAGCCTATTGAATCTGAGGCTATCTCCAGATAGGTGACATCAGAACTTTGTTGAACTCTAGGACACCCAGCTGGTAGGGGAGAATTGATCTCTGGTTCCTCTGCCTTTTCTAAACCCAGCTTGAAGTTCACGGTTCATGTACTGTTGAAGCCTGGCTCGGAGAATTTTGAGCATTATTTTGCTAGCGTGTGAGATGAGTGCAATTGTGCGGTAGTTTGAGCACTCTTTGGCATTGCCTTTCTTTGGGATTGGAATGAAAATTGACCTTTTCCAGTCCTGTGGCCACTGCTGAGTTTTCCAAATTTGCTGGCATACTGAGTGCAGCACTTTCACAGTGCTGCATCTTTTAGGATTTGAAATAGCTCAATGGGAATTCCATCACCTCCACTAGCTCTGTTTGTAGTGATGCTTTCTAAGGCCCAGTTGACTTCACATTCCAGGATGTCTGGCTCTAGGTGAGTGATCACACCATCGCAGTTATCTGGGTCATTAAGATCTTTTTGTATAGTTCTTCTGTGTATTCTTGCCACCTATTCTTAATCTCTTCTGCTTCTGTTAGGTCCGTGTCATTTCTGTCCTTTATTGAGCCCATCTCTGCATGAAATTTTCCCTTAGTAGCTCCAATTTTCTTGAAGAGATCTCTAGTCCTTCCCATTCTATTGCTTTCCTCTGTTTCTTTACATTGTTCACTTAAGAAGGCTTTCTTATCTCACCTTGCTGTTCTCTGGAACTCTGCATTCAGATAGGTATGTCTTTCCCTTTCTCCTTAGCCTTTCGCTTCTCTTCTTTTCTCAGCTAATTGTAAGGCCTCCTCAGACAACCACTTTGCTTCTTGCATTTCTTTTTCTTTGGGATGGTTCTGGTCACTGCCTCCTGTACAATGTTATCAACTCCCATAGTTCTTCAAGCACTCTAACAGATCTAATCCCTTGAATCTATTCATCACCTCTACTATATAATCATAAGGGATTTGATTTAGGTCATAGCTGAATGGCCTAGTGATTTTCCCTACTTTCTTCAATTTAAGCCTGAATTCTCCAATAAGGAGTTCATGATCATGTCAAGTACTGATAAACAAAACAGGATATCTGGAATTTGCTTCAAAATATTCCAGGGAAGGGTAAAAGTGGGTAAGAATATAAATGAAACACGACTGGCCAAAAATTATTAACTGTTTTAAGGTGGTATACAGGAGTTCCATAAACTATTCTACTATTGTATGTTTTCAAGTTTTCTAAACTACAGATTTTGTTTTTAAGCATGTTGTGTTACCCAAGTACTGGAATCAGAAAACCTGGTTATCAGCTAGGTGAGTGAACAACATTCCTTACTTCTCTACACCCCCAGCTTCCATATCTGTGGGAAAAATGGTTCAGACTCAATTTCTGCATCTTGTTAGTTCAGTTTTTTAATGATTCAAGTGAGTATGATTTCTACACTTTATATTTGGCTTAACTAACAATTCTAACTATAACTCAGGATGCTTTCGTAGCTAAATCTGACACAATCAACTGAAAACCCTTCACAACTGTTACCAAAATACACTCTAGTACCATCAGTCTGCCTGGATTCTAAGGGCCAAATGTACTCATTACACTACGTTCGCCATTTTACAAAGGGACTTGAGTATTCACGGATTTGGGTGTCTCAGGGAGCTCCTAGAACCAATTCCCTGCAATACCAAGGGATGACTGTACTTATCTCAGCTAGGCCTGCATTGCCAGGTAGTCTGCACTCCCCCAAAATCTTTAACCTCAAGTATTACCTCTCTTAGACTCTATTCTCTGGAGGTAACTTTGTCAAAGAAAACACAGGCCATCAGCCATAATCTGTTCCGCCCTACTGCAGCCCATGCTCACTTCTAGCTCTAGTTCTCCAAGTCCTTTCCAACTGAGAGCCCTTCCAAACCTAACCACAGTTTGTATCTATTACTTCACCTCCTAATAGCTCCCCAGTATGCCAGACTCAATCATTTATTCCTTTTCTAGCTAGTTAGGTCCCTAAATCTCTTTTGCTCTGGTTTCTTCCATTTAGCCTACAAACAGTAGCCAATCCCACACTTCTCAAAAACTGAGAAACAACAAAAATAATTCTTTTCCCATACTGACTCCTCAAGATGACCTGTGGTCCCTCCTTCCCATGAGCACCAAGCTTCTTAAATTGAGTTTCTACTGACTGATTTTAACTACTGCATCTCTAACTCACTTCTCACCCTATTATAATTCAGCTCCCAGCCTCCACCACTCTCGGAGTTTTCCACTTAGTAACTAGTCTCCAGTGACAATGAACAGCTTATTTCAGGTCCTCATCATACCTGTCCTCTGCAGCATTTAATACTGCAACTGATATCCTTCCTTCAGGAGACTCCTGTCCCCTAAAGTTCTGATGCCACACTTTGCTGGAAGTCTCTTGCAGACTCATTCTTCAGTGGCAATTTCACTAGTACTCTAAAATGATGTGGTTCCTGGGGTTCTTGGCTTCAAGTCCTCTTTTCTTCTTATCCCTATGAGCCCATATATATTAATACATTATCTTAAACACTCTAATCACCATTTGAATTATTTTCCAAATTTTTGCCACATCGTCCTAGAATAGAGGGTAGGCAAACTAGGGCCTGTGAGCCAAATCAGCCCTCCACTCGATTTTGTAAATAAGCTTTGTTTCCCTATCGTCTATGGCTGCTTCCATGCTCACAGCAGAGTTGAACACTTGTGACATAAACATCACGGCACTCAAAGCCCAAAGTATTTAGGCTTTTAACAACATTATGGCCCTTCACAGAAAAAGTTTACTAACCTCTCTTCTAGAAGGTAAATAGTCCTGACAACTTCCTGCCTTTGCCACCCAATGCCAGTGCTATCAGTCAGACAATCCTTCTCTGAGACCCCTGAGAGTTCTCTACCTATTCCTTCCAAGCTCTCTTCTCATTCTCACCAATCCATCTCCTATGGTACAAATAAAGCAATCCTTCTCAATGCACAAAACTCACCACCCCATGTAAAATTTTCCCCACAATAAAGCCTTCTCACAATCTTGCTGTTGTTAGTCCCTAAGCCACGACCAACTCTTGCGACCCCACGGACTGTAGCCCACCAAGCTCCTCTGTCCATGGAATTTCCCAGGCAAGAATACTGGAGTGGGTTGCTTCTCCAGGGGATCTTCCCCACCCAGGGATAAACCTGGGTCTTTGGCACTAGCAGGCGGATTGTACCACTGAGTCACCAGGGAAGCCTTTTTCACAATCTGGCCCCAGCCTATCTTTTCCAGCTTTCTAATCACTCCACCTGTAAGAAATACTAAATGAGTTTAGTTCCCCAGAGCATATGATGCTGTCTATTACTTTCAGGACCACCCAAGATTTACTACCAAATAACTACACACGTTTCTAGCTTCAGCTTAAGCAGCCATCTCCATGAAGCCTCTTCTGACTCACGCACACTCGTCCCCTGTGTGCCCAGTGTATTCTCCATTTAACTTCATTTTAATCATTTGTTTGCTTTTACAGTTTCCGTTCTAGTCTCCTTGAGCAGGGACCCTGAGGCAAAGTAGGAGAATGGTCATTAAGGGGCACAGGATTTTCAGTTAGGAAATCTAAAACTGAACGCAAGCTCTGCCTCATCCTAGTTGTATCTTCTTAAATGAATGACTTAACTCGTTTTCTTCATCTGTATAATGGCAATCTTGTGAGGGTTATTTACGATTATTCTTACAAGCAGAGTCCCCTGTACACAGTAAATGCTCAACAATACTTCATGATCAATATTTTCATCGTTTTATCCCTCACAGTTCAGAATTCAGATAACTGCTGACTGAAATAAGTGAAGCAAGCTAGTTCTGCACAGGTGATTCTCAACTACATACTGACTATTTCCATCTGAACAATGTTTGACTCCCGAAACTCCTTATCCCTACTCCTAAACTGTTTCAGTTAGAGTACCCAATCTGTTACGGTTTGCCCAGGACTTTCCTGGTCTCAACGCTGAAAGTCCCGTGTCCTGAGAACTCTCTCAGTCCTAACCAAACCAGGACAGTCATCGCCTTAAATCAGATATGTTACGAACAATAAAAAAAAAAAAACAACTTCAGTTAATTTAAGATATAAAAGAGAAGCAAAAAGACAGAAGAGAAGTTACTGGAAAAATATAGAAAAATTCAAAGAACCAAAGGAAAAGCTAAAGAATGAGATCTATGAACAAATCAGGATGAAACCACCTCCAAAGATGTAGGTGGCAGGAATTAATGGAAGATTTCTTCACAATACTTTCACTAGGATAAATCACTTAGGTTCCAGTACCAGACATGCCAGGGGATAGCATATGATTGGCTAATTTTGTGTTATCCAGAAAGAGTGAAACACTTTAATTAACCAAAGGAAGCAGGAGCTTTCGATTAAAACTTCCACCAAGAGGTATCCAATGAAAGAAGAGTAGCTTCAAAGGTGAAATCAGAATGTTGTTTCCAGAAGAAGGGGGAATAGATGTAAGATCACCAAACCAACTGATGCTTGAACGTGCCATGCTTTTAACACTTTATGATGTAATCACTGTTATTCATGTTATTTTTCTTTACGTCTTGGCAAATTCCTCCTCCAAGACTTAGCTCAAGAGTGATCTTCTGCGTAACCTTACTCAATTTCCCCAGATAAAGTCATTCCCTTTCTCCATGCTCTCATAGTACTTTGCAAATTTTGTACCTGTATCACAGAACTTACACTGCACACTAGGTATATATATACTTAGATGCCAGTCTCTCCTACCAAACCGAACTTGCCTAGAATTTCATGCATAGAACATTTTTAGAAACACCAGTATTTAAAAAAAAAAAAAACAAAAAACCTGGCATGTAAAGAAATAGAATTCGGACTTTCCTGGCGCTCCAGTGGTTAAGACTCAAGAGTTTCCAATGAAGGGGGCACGGGGTTCAATTTCTGGTCAGGGAACTAAGATCCTACGTCCACTCAATACAGCCAAAAAAAACTTTTCTAAGAAAAAAAAAAAAAAACTCATAACCCCTAAAACTCAACAGTTTGGAATGATTAATTCCAAGTAAATAGAGTCATGATTTATTCTACCATGTTTTAATTGTTTATGTTGGTATCCTAAGCTGTGACAATTTTTTTCTTAATGGCAAAACTACCACAAAGGATAGCTACATTGTCCTTAACTATTTAATACTGTTTTACTTTCAAAGTAAAGGAACAGAGACTTGGAAATGAGAATACAGCCAAACCTTATATTAAGAAGAAAAAAAAAAAGTGAATGTAGGAGTGCTGTCATCATGGAAAAAGAATATCACTGACCTTGAAGTGAGATTCTCTAGATACATTTTCTAACTCCTTTACTACCCAAAAAGTCAGGAGACGTTTTCATTTCAAATGACATTCAAGTCTTTATCATATTTCACCCAAACAACTAAAATTCTTCTCGCCAATTATGGTAACTCTGACATAATAACATAAAACTACTCATTATCATCCGAACTACCTGATCAGTCTAACATCACTATTGGGATATATAACGCAGCATCACCAACTGACGAGTTTTTTAAAATCAAGAATGCTTAAAGATAATTAAGCCTTTAAAACTAACCTCCAGTTTCCAGAAAACTCAGAGGGTAGTAAGAAATAAGAAAAACAAGTTAATCAACACCACAAAGAAAGACATACTCAGTAGTTCAGTTCAGTCGCTCAGTCGTGTCCGACTCCTTGCAACCCCATGAATCACAGCCACGCCAGGCCTCCCTGTCCATCACCAACTCCCGGAGTTCACTGAGACTCACATCCATCAAGTCAGTGATGCCATCCAGCCATCTCATCCTCTGTCGTCCCCTTCTCCTCCTGCTCCCAATCCCTCCCAGCATCAGGGTCTTTTTCAATGAGTTAACTCTTCATAAGAGGTGGCCAAAGTACTGGAGTTTCAGCTTCAACATCATTCCTTCCAAA
Organism: Bos taurus; assembly: GCF_002263795.3. Classification (NCBI taxonomy): domain Eukaryota; kingdom Metazoa; phylum Chordata; class Mammalia; order Artiodactyla; family Bovidae; genus Bos; species Bos taurus. Next base: position 19,325,798 of record NC_037339.1, read on the forward strand.
GAACACCCAGGGCTGATCTCCTTTAGGATGGACTGGTTGGATCTCCTTGCAGTCCAAGGGACTCTCAAGAGTCTTCTCCAACACCACAGTTCAAAAGCATCAATTCTTCGGTGCTCAGCTTTCTTCACAGTCCAACTCTCACATCCATACATGACTACTGGAAAAACCATAGCCTTGACTAGACGGACCTTGGTTGGCAAAGTAATGTCTCTGCTTTTTAATATGCTAAGCTGGTCATAACTTTCCTTCCAAGGAGTAAGCATCTTTTAATTTCATGACTGCAATCACCATCTGCAGTGATTCTGGAGCCCCCAAAAATAAAGTCTGACACTGTTTCCCCATCTATTTCCCATGAAGTGATGGGACCAGATGCCATGATCTTACTTTTCTGAATGTTAAGCTTTAAGCCAACTTTTTCACTCTCCTCTTTCATCAAGAGGCTCTTTAGTTCCTCTTCACTTTCTGCCATAAGGGTGGTGTCATCTGCATATCTGAGGTTATTGATATTTCTTCCGGTAATCTTGATTCCAGCTTGTGCTTCTTCCAGTCCAGCGTTTCTCATGATGTACTCTGCAGAGAAGTTAAATAAGCAGGGTGACAATATACAGCCTTGACGTACTCCTTTTCCTATTTGGAACCAGTCTGTTGTTCCATGTCCAGTTCTAACTGTTGCCTCCTGACCTGCATACAGGTTTCTCAAGAGGCAGGTCAGGTGGTCTGGTATTCCCATCTCTTTCACAATTTTCCAGTTTACTGTGATCCACACAAAGGCTTTGGCATAGTCAATAAAGCAGAAATAGATGTTTTCCTGGAACTCTCTTCCTTTTACTATGATCCAGCAGATGTTGGCAATTTGATCTCTGGTTCCTCTGTCTTTTCTAAAACCAGCTTGAACATCTGGAAGTTCACAGTTCACGTATTGCTGAAGCCTGGCTTTGAGAATTTTGAGCATTATTTCACTAGCGTGTGAGATGAGAGCAATCGTGTGGTAGTTTGAGCATTCTTTGGCATTGCCTTTCTTTGGGATTGGAATGAAAACTGACCTTTTCCAGTCCTGTGGCCACTGCTGAGTTTTCCAAAATTTGCTGGCATATTGAGTGCAGCACTTTCACAGCATCATCTTTCAGGGTTTGAAATAGCTCAACTGGAATTCCATCACCTCCACTAGCTTTGTTCGTAGTGATGCTTCCTAAGGCCCACCTGACTTCACATTCCAGGGTGTCTGGCTCTAGGTGAGTGATCACACCATCATGATTATCTGGGTTGTGAAGATCTTTTTTGTACAGTTCTTCTGTGTATTCTTGCCACCTCTTCTTAATATCTTCTGCTTCTGTTAGGTCCATACCATTTCTGTCCTTTATCGAGCCCATCTTTGCATGAAATGTTCCCTTGGTATCTCTAATTTTCTTGAAGAGATCTCTAGTCTTTCCCATTCTGTTGTTTTCCTCTATTTCTTTGCATTGATGGCTGAGGAAGGCTTTCTTACCTCTCCTTGCTATTCTTTGTAACTCTGCATTCAGATGCTTATATCTTTCCTTTTCTCCTTTGCTTTTCGCTTCTCTTATTTTCACAGCTATTTGTAAGGCCTCCCCAGACAGCCATTTTGCTTTTCTGCATTTCTTTTCCACGGGGATGTCTTGATCCCTGTCTCCTCTACAAAGTCACGAACCTCCATCCATAGTTCATTGGGTACTCTATCAGATCTAGTCCCTTAAATCTATTTCTCACTTCCACTGTATAAATCATAAGGGATTTGATTTAGGTCATACCTGAATGGTCTAGTAGTTTTCCCTACTTTCTTCAATTTAAGTCTGAATTTGGCAATAAGGAGTTCATGATCTGAGCCACAGTCAGCTCCCAGTCTTGTTTTTGCTGACTGTATAGAGCTTCTCCATCTTTGGCTGCAAAGAATATAATCAATCTGATTTCGGTATTGACCATCTGGTGATATCCACATGCAGAGTCTTCTCTTCTGTTGTTGGAAGGGTGTTTGCTATGACCAGTGCATTCTCTTGGCAAAACTCTATTAGCCTTTGCCCTGCTTCATTCCGTATTCCAAGGCCAAATTTGCCTGTTACTCCAGGTGTTTCTTGACCTCCTACCTTTGCATTCCAGTCCCCTATAATGAAAAGGACATCTTTTTTGGGTGTTAGTTCTAAAAGGAAGTCTTGTAGGTCTTCATAGAACCGTTCAACTTCAGCTTTTTCAGCGTTACTGGTTGGGGCATAGACTTGGATTATTGTGATAGTGAATGGTTTGCCTTGGAAACGAAGAGAGATCATTCTGTCGTTTTTGAGATTGCATCCAAGTACTGCATTTCGGACTCTTTTGCTGACCATGATGGCTACTCTATTTCTTCTAAGGGATTCCTGCCCGCAGTAGTAGATGTAATGGTCATCTGAGTTAAATTCACCCATTCCAGTCCATTTTAGTTCGCTGATTTCTAGAATGTCGACGTTCACTCTTGCCATCTCCTGTTTGACCACTTCCAATTTGCCTTGATTGATGGACCTAACATTCCAGGTTCCTATGCAATATTGCTCTTTACAGCATCGGACCTTGCTTCTATCACCAGTCACATCCACAGCTGGGTACTGTTTTTGCTTTGGCTCCGTCTCTTCATTCTTTCTGGAGTTATTTCTCCACTGATCTCCAGTAGCATATTGGGCACCTACTGACCTGGGGAGTTCCTCTTTCAGTATCCTATCATTTTGCCTTTTCATACTGTTCATGGGGTTCTCAAAGCAAGAATACTGAAGTGGTTTGCCATTCCCTTTTCCAGTGGACCACATTCTGCCAGACCTCTCCACCATGACCCGCCCATCTTGGGCGGCCCCATGGGCATGGCTGTTTCACTGAGTTAGACAAGGCTGTGGTCCGTGTTATTAGACTGACTAGTTTTCTTTGATTATGGTTTCAGTGTATCCACCCTCTGATGCCCTCTCACAACACCCACCGTCTTACTTGGGTTTCTCTTACCTTGGACATGGGGTATCTTCACGGCTAGATACATGTGACTGGCTAGAGACACATGTATACCATGGTTCAGATATCATGGAACCAAACGCTGTGTGTTCATGTTCCAGTTTCTCCACTAACTGTGTGAACTTGACTTATTCTCACAGCTTCTCCAAGCCTAAATATATGTGCCTTACTCTCTGCCTGATGACCACCACTCCGCTGAAGGTTGGCTGAATGGCCTCACTAAAGTTGCTCCTAGACAGTTGTAGCTTGTGGGAGGGGCCCACTGTGGCCAGTAATTAGGACAGCCTAATAAGCTGAACCATAGGAATTTGATGATACTTGGCAGCTTCAAACTGTAAAAATGGCAATTTCATGTGGTTTGACTAAATATAAGAAAATGGATCTGATTTTCTTCCTTCACCAAATTAAAGCCATTTTTTTTTTTAATGGTGGGGAAAAACAGCGGAAAAATAAACGCAATCCAAGAATCCATCAGTGGATAAACGTTGCAAAATGTGGTGTGTCCATATAATGGAATACTAATCAGTCATAAAAAGGAAGGATATTTTGACACATGCTGCAACATGGATCAACCTGAAGACATTATGCCAAGTGAAATAAGCTAGTCACAAAAGGAGAAATGTTATATGATTCTACTTATACGAGGTTCCTAAAACAGTCAAATTCATAAAGACAGAAGAGATGTTGCCAGAGAGTGGAGAGAGGGGAAATTTCAGTTACTGTTTAACGGAGACAGAGTTCCAGTTGAGGAAGATGAAAAGTCCTGGAGATGGACAGTGGGAAAGGTTATACAACAATGTACATGTACCTAATGCCACAGAAGGTACACTAAATTGGTTAACTTTATATTATGTATATATAAACAATAAATTTTATATTTATGTGTATATATATTAATGGTAAATTTTATATTATGTATGAAAAGCACAGTGGGAGATGCCTGTTCTAGATTAAAAGAGACTTAAGAGACATAACCAAATGTGATCAGATCTTGTATAATCATGGTTCTAACAACCAAATGTTTTTTTTTAAAAATTAAAGGACAACTGGGGAAATTTAAATGCGGATTACATTAGCCATTATCAGGAAATGATTAACTGTGTCAGGGTGATGTGCTATTTATTTAAGAATGCATTATCTTTTAGAGAAGTAGCCAAAGTCTTTGGGAATAAATTATAAATTATCATGTCTGATGTATAAGAAAATTCTACTATGCATGTGTCTTAATCTCTCAATATTTTTTCACATCAGATCAGTCGCTCAGTCATGTCTGACTCTTTGCGACCCCAGGGACTGCAGCACGCCAGGCCTCCCTGTCCATCATCAACTCCTGAAGCCTGCTCAAACTCATTTCCATCGCGTCAGTAATGCCATCCAACCATCTCATCCTCCGTCGTCCCCCTCTCCTCCCTCCTTCAATCTTTCCCAGCATCAGGGTCTTTTCCAGTGAGTTGGTTCTTCACATCAGGTGGCCACAGTATTGGAGTTAACCTATCAAATGAAAAGTTTGGGCTTTTGTGGGGAAGTAAGATTGAACGCTTCAGTTAAAAAAAAGAAAACATACTTTAGGAAAATTACAATGAATGTTCTCATTCAGGAGACATTTTAATGTTTATTTTGTTCCAACCAATGCAATGGAGGTACACAGAGGTGAAACAAATAAAACATAATAAAAACATTAAAAAAGTAAAAACAAAAAAAAAATTTTCCAAGCACAGTGAGGGAAGAAAGGTTGCTAACAACCTTGGAGGATGGAGGGAGATTCAGAAAGACCTCTCAGAAGAGATGAGTATTTAGGAGGGGTGGGAATTAGCCAGGCAACAGGAGGCAGGGAAGGAGACTCCAGTCAGCAGGCTAGCCCTTAGAATAGAAATAGCAGGGCAAGCAGGGGAGGGCAGGAGTCCAGATTACGCATAAGCAGCTCAGTGCTGCCAGAGCTTAAAGGCGTGGGGCTGGGGGGGTGAGGAACGGACACAGAACCTGGAGAAATAATCAGGTGTCAGGCTCACTGAAAAGCCTCGTGAATTGAAGCAAGAACCCCACTTTGTAAGCAACTTTTAAACTGCTAGATGCGAAGTAACAAGGCTGAAAGTAGGCTGGAGGCAGGGGAATAGAGGCAGGGCCCAAATCCTGAGACAGCAGAGAATCAAGCTACATGACTGGCATCTGACTGAACGTAGAAGATGAGGAAGGAGTCCAGGAAAGCTCTCAAATTTCAAGTTCAGGTCACGGTGAGAGTGATGATGCCATAAACAGAAAAAAGAAAAAAGCAAAGGCTTTAAACACTTTGAGCTTAAGAAGCTGATGTGATGCTCATATGATTAATTTCCAGTAGATTATTAAAACAGATTTAAACTCCCCACAATGAAATGGTGGTTAAAACTAAGGCAACTTCTGATGTGGACAAGAAAAAGTCCATAGAGAAGCGAGTTATGGACAGAACTTCAAGACATGCATATACCCTGGGTAGAAAGAAGAGTTGGCAAAGATGACCCGAAAAGAATAATCAATGAGGCAGAAGGACCAGGAGAGGTTATATGTCCAGAGAGTGAATTCAAGAAAAGATAATTATAGTGTATTATAGTGTATCTGCTATAGGACATATAGAGTTCTGAAAAACTTCATGTTCTGCAAAATTAGGAAGAAAGAGGGAAATACACCAAGACAGTTAGAACAATAAGCACCTTTAAGACAGAACACACATTTCATGGGAGCCAACAGGCATACTCCTGGGCTTGCTATGTTCAACTGTTTCTGTACTTCAACTACTTGTGTTCAACTCCTGTTATTTGGGAGGGCTAAACTGTTCATGTGCTGGTAAAAATCAAGTATTAGCCTACATGAATTTTGCATGAACTAACATCATTCCTCTTTAACATTCAAATATGAACTAGTTTACATTACAGAAATATAGTAGAACAGACTGTCAATGGAGGGTCAGACAACAGTATTAATGCCATAAAGTCAATAATAAAAGAAATTATTAATATCTTAGACTGTACTTTTCACTCCCAACTATATTATCTAATCTTTCTTAAAGAGTGCTTATTAAATAAATTGTCCATGCTAGTCAATAAATGACCAGTCATAACCCAAGGTCCCTAGACTCAGTGGGCTTCTTGACAGACACCACTTTAACAGCTGTTATACACACAAGAGAATTTGTTGTACGTCACAGCAGTCTATACTAAAGACGTAAAGGAAAACTCAGAGAAAAGCACTAGAGCGAAGGAAAAAAATAGAGAATAATAGTACTAAGTATATTACTGGTCAAGAAAGACCCTGTGGAGACTTGCTGAAGGGTTTTTTTTGAACTATAATGATATCTGGAGGAACTGCAATCTTGGTGTATCACAGTATGGAGGAGTCTGAGTGAAGAAAGAGTTGGTCAGAGTGAGCCCCACTAAACAGACAGCAAAAGCAAGTATACAGCAATGTATACAAATGTACAAAATGTATAGGAAGTATAAGAAGTGGTAGGTAAGGTAGAAAAGGCACGATTTTTTGTAAAATTAAGTGTAGCATACTAAGGACTTTAAATTTTATCCTGAATGCAATGGGATGAATTGCCAGAAAAGTGCTACAGAAAGACTTCAGAAAGATCAATCCATAAGCTACACCGGGGAGGGAAGACCCAGGGGAACCTGGGCACTGCCACAGCTGTGTAGGTGACGACGACAGCGGCCGACACTAGGGCAGAGTGTTAAGACTGAAAACAAAGACAAAAATATGAGGGCTCGTCAGACGACTAACAGATAAGTGAAGGCAAGGAAGAAGGGAATCAAAGTTGAGGATAAGGATTTTAAGCTTGAACAGTTAGGCAGGTATGTCTCTTGCCAATAGAGGTTTCAAGGAAAGAAACAAGTTTATTAGTGCTAGTTAAATTTGAGGATAAGAAAATATTTATTTAGCCCTAATATTAAAAACTGAAGCCAAGGAAGGAGGGTCAAGAAGGAAAGGATACATGTATATTTATAGCTGATTAACACTGTTGTGTGACAGAAACCAACGCAACATTGTAAAGCAATTATTCTCCGGTTAAATAAACAAACTATCAAACTCTAGAGGAAACATATGCAGTACGCTCCTTGATATAAACCACAGCAAGATTCTGTATAACCCACCTCCTAGAATAATGGAAATAAAAACAAAAATAAACAAATAGGACCTAGTTAAACTTAAAAGCTTTTGCACAGCAAAGGAACTAAACAAGGTGAAAAGACAACCCTCAAAACGGGAGAAAACAGCAGCAAATGAAACAACTAACAAAGGATTAATTTCTAAAAGGTATAAGCAGCTTATGCAGCTCAATACCAGAAAAACAAACAACCCAATTAAAAAGTGGGTAGAAGACCTAAACAGACATTTCTCCAAAGAAGACATACAGATGGCTAATAAACAAATGAAAAGATGCTCCACATCACTCATTATTAAAGAAATATAAATCAAAACTATAATGTGGTATCACCTCACACCAATCAGAATGGCCATCATCAAAAAATCTACAAACAATAAATGCTGGAGACGGTGTGGAGGAAAGGGAACCCTCTTGCACTGTTGGTGGGAATGTAAATTGATACAGCGACTATGGAGAACAGTATGGGGATTCCTGAAAAAAAAAAAAAAAAAACAGGAATAAAACTACCATAAGACCTAACAATCCCACTACTGGTATATTCCCTGAGGAAACCATAACTGAAAAAGACACATGTACCCCAATGTTCACTGCAGTACTATTTACAATAGCTAGGACATGGAAGCAGCCTAGATTGATGTCCATCAACAAATAAATGGATAAAGAAGTTGTGGTACATATATACAATGGACTATTGCTCAGCCATAAAAAGGAACACATTTGAGTAAATTCTATTGAGGCGGCTGAACCTACAGCCTATTATACAGAGTGAAATCAGAAAGAGAAAAACAAATATCACAGATACATATATGTGGGATCTAGAAAGATGGTACTGATGAACCTATCTGCAGGGCAGCCACGGAGACGCAGACACAGAGACAGATTTGTGGACCCAGTGTGGGAAGGAGAGGGGGGACAAACCAACAGCAGCATTGAAATATATACGTTATGAGACGTAAAACAGATAGCAGGAAGGAATTTGCTGTATGATGCAGGGAGCTCAAACCTGGTGCTCTGTGACAACTTAGAAGGATGGGATGGGGTGAGAGGGAGGTTCAAGAGGGAAGGGACACATGTATGCCTATGGCTGATTCATGGTGATGTATGGCAGAAACCAATACAACATTTTAGAGTGATTATCCTCCAATTAAAAAATTATTTTAAAACAAACAAAAGAAACAGAAGCCTAAAGTTTAAGTGGTAAGGCCAAGAACATGAGTTACTATTTTTCAGTGAAACCAACAAACTGGCTTCTTACTATAGGCAAACTTTGCAAGAGTTAAAAAAAATAAAAGGTAAATAAATCAAAATGATAAATTGAATGTCAAAAAAATTTATTAGCAAGGTTTTAAAATAATGAAAAGGACTTCCCTGATAGATCAGCTGGTAAATATCTGCTGCAATGCAGGAGAACCTGGTTTGATTCCCGGGTCAGGAAGATCCCCTGGAGAAGGGATAGGCTACCCACTCCAGTATTCTCGGGCTTCCTTTGTGGCTCTGGTAAAGCTGGAGCTGGTAAAGACTCAGCCTGCAATGTGGGAGGCCTGGGTTTGATCCCTGGGTTGGGAAGAACAGGGATTTCTCTGGTATAGTTAAGATTTCCTAATTATTTTCCCCATTTATTAACCTTCAGATGTGCATCATACAAGTCATGTCTTAGGTTCTACTCAGTGAAGAGACAGTAAAGCACGGTAAGCAAGAGTTATGGCTTTAGTGTCACATGGCTTCATTATAAGTTTAGGTTCTGCCTGAAGCGCAGTGGTCCCTGGATTGGGACTGTCCCCGGAGAAGAAAATGGCAAGCCACTCCAGTATTCCTGCCTGGAAAAGCCCATGGACAGAGTAGCCTGGTGGGCTACAGTCCATGGGGTCACAAAGAGTTGCACACAGTTACATAAACCATCCAAGGCCCTGGGGCTAACTACTTGAGAACTGTTAAGCCTCAAGCTTCCTTGGATAATAATACATACATACTTCATAAGACTAAATAATGCATATAAAGAATTGATACTTGGTACAGGTACTCCTTGGAAAGAAAGTTATGACCAACCTACATAGCATATTCAAAAGCAGAGACATTACTTTGCCAACCAAGGTCCGTCTAGTCAAGGCTATGGTTTTTCCAGTGGTCACGTATGGATGTGAGAGTTGGACTGTGAAGAAAGCTGAGTGCCGAAGAATTGATGCTTTTGAACTGTGGTGTTGGAGAAGACTCTTGAGAGTCCCTTGGACTGAAAGGAGATCCAACCAGTCCATTCTGAAGGAGATCAGCCCTGGGTGTTCACTGGAAGGAATGATGCTAAAGCTGAAACTCCAGTACTTTGGCCACCTCAGGCGAAGAGTTGACGCATTGGAAAAGACTCTGATGCTGGGAGGGATTGGGGGCAGGAGGAGAAGGGGACGACAGAGGATGAGATGGCTGGATGGCATCACTGACTCGATGGATGTGAGTCTGGGTGAACTCCGGGAGTTGGTGATGGACAGGGAGGCCTGTTGTGCTGCGATTCATGGGGTTGCAAAGAGTCGGACACGACTGAGCAACTGAACTGAACTGAACAGGTACACTGTAAGCATTCAATAAATGTTAAGAATTTTTAAATAATCATTCGTTTCTGTCACAGATTAAAATATCACATCCTTGAAGTGAACATTTGACCCAGGTGGCAATTACCTGCAAGTCTGATTTATAAGTATTCACTAAATGGAATTCATTATGTATTTCCTAGTTTTAGATACAAAATCCATTCCCCCCACTCAAGCCTTGAACTGCTGACCTTCCCTCCCCGACTTCCATCTATAAAGCTCAGGATAACCTTTATCTCCTCTCTCTCCACCGAGCTTTACAAAGAAGAGAAAGGAAGGGGAGGAGGTTCAAATCTTCATTCCATGTTAGGACCATCCCCGATCTTAATTTTTTGGCAAATTCCTCCATACATATGGGTAACAGTACCTTTCCTCCAAAATTTATTCTAGTTATCTCTGCCCTTTTTCCAGGCTGTTATCATGTTACACCTCCTAACCCTACTCTGAAATTTCTTCAGATTTCCTTATCAAGAAGTTTCGTATCAACAACTTTTTGCCACAAAAATATTCTCAAACCACTACTGCTACTTCTAAGTCGCTTCAGTCGTGTCCGACTCTGTGCAACCCCATAGACGGCAGCCCACCAGGCTCCCCCATCCCTGGGATTCTCCAGGCAAGAACACTGGAGTGGGTTGCCATTTCCTTCTCCAATGTGTGAAAGTGAAAAGTGAAAGGGAAGTCGCTCAGTCATGTCCGACTCTTAGCGACCCCATGGACTGCAGCCTACCAGGCTCCTCCGTCCATGGGATTTTCCAGGCAAGAGTACTGGAGTGGGGTGCCATTGCCTGCTCCGACAGGCAACCTTAAAGTCCCATCTCTTCCCTCCTTTATCTAACTTTTCTTTTTTTCACCCAGATCTTTATTCACTAATTCCTTGTGTGTCCAGTGCAAGTTTAGCACATCCATTCTATAAAATTCCCCAATCTTTCGTCTATGAAGCCATTCCCAATTGAATGACTATGAAACTGCGTTCTTCAACCTCCTCCCTAGTCACAATTCCCTGGCATAACTCCACACTTTTTTTTTTTTTAAAGAAAATATGTGTTTTATTCTTGCACCTAGCATCTTAACTTGTGTATTGGCTGGCTATATAATCTATAATGTTTTATCTTTTATCTATTCTGTAGGAGAAAAGATAGGAATGATTAATAGCTCATCAAAGTATATTTCACTGTTTTTTAAACAGACTGATAATCACTACTATTTAGTCACAGAGCTAAGTTGCAACCTAAGTTTCTAGGGTAATAGTTTCTAAAAAGGATAAGACTAAACTAGATAAGGTGTCTAGTGTCAGTTGTACCAAATTCCACAATAAAGGCACTTGAGCAGATCTGACCCCAGATCACCCTTTAGTCACATTTCTAGCATCCCTCTCTCTTAGCAGTCCAGCTACAATGGTAACTGAAGAGCCCTACATTCTTGGGACTCTTCAGTTACTGCTCCCTGACGTCTGAAAACGCCCCTTCCTTGCCCTCTCCCTCTCCCAGGCCAACTTTCCTGCATCCTTCAGGATCTACTCACTCCCATCCATCCACTAGGAATCAACAGAACATCTCCCTTGACTGCTCAGCTCCAAGTCAGGATCTCCTCACGCGTTCTCAGCATACACTTACTGATGTTACTGCACTGTAGTGATCGGTTTACTTCCCTACACTCCTGCTGAACTGTCAAAGTAAACTCCTTGAGGTACAGACTAAGCAACCTTATATACCCAACAGACAATGAATGAACGCTCATACCCACTCCATGACCTTGTGCAGCCTGCACAAGCAGTCTTGAGCTTCGTCATCTTAAGTACTTTCCTTCTGTGAAGTGGGGATAATGCTACACCTTGCTCACAAAGTTGTCCTAAGAACTAAAAGCGGTTATCAATGAAGCTCTTAGTAAAGTGCCTGCCATGTGGAACTACCCTTTCAATGTCTGCTACTTCATGCCTTAGCTTCCTTCCTGTATCCTGGGAATCGTAATGCTGTGATCAATACTTTCAGGCTGGAAGGCTTAGTTAGCAACCAGGCATCTTTTTCACGAATTGAGAAGTTAGTGGTCACAGTCTGATCATCAGCAGCCATTTACCGTGTGCCTGTTATGTGCAGGAGTCCTTTCTAGGTTATCACTGAGTTCCCAGAACACAACAGAGGCAAAAAAAAAAAAAGACAAAAACCTGCACCAACACCCAAAAGCGGAAAGATTGTTAATTACTTCGATACAAACAATACCAAACAATACCGGAATGTTTCAAACTACATTAAGCTTTGCTCTATAACTGGTGTAAGCTTCAAGAACAAATACTAATGGGAAAAGTTCAAAATTAACTCCTATCATCAAGTGGACCAAAAATCAGAGGCAGTCCCCAAATTCCTTGTTGCTATTCCTAACTTTCACTTTTGCTTAAAAGTATTTCTCATAAAAGAAGCTTAATCATGACCACGACAGACATAGATGACCTTTATTTGTCTCAGTCAAATGGGAATTTCACGGTATTTCCTAATTAGTATTTAATTTGGCAGCTCCGAAAAATAGCCTGAGTTTTCTGTTTTTCTACAAAACAGAACGTTGAATGGCGTATCCCCACCACCACCACCTTCTCTCTTTAAGACAGGATAAAATGCACACTTTCTTAAGTCACTCTGGCCTCTGAGCAAGAATGACAAAACTACAAATTGTGTCACCTGGTATTAGAAAAGGAGGCTGTGGACCTGAAACACCTTCCCCCTAGCAAATCCAGAGGTCAGAGTCCCAGGGAAGTTTGTGCACCACACTACACAGCGTTCAGTAGCTGCAGAGAGACCTCTAGCGCTGCCTGCAGAAGCCGAGTTTGCAAACAGTACCTGCTAATGTCACCTTAATGAGACAATGGCAACATGCTGAGTAGCAACGAACTGAGTGACCGCGATGAATGTTTACAGTTTTGCAACCACTTGGACATTCTACCAGCTTACAGCAAGAGGCCCTCCAAGCCTCTTTATTTCAGTACAACGTATCAAAGGAATGATCCTTCTATGCACACCCCCTCCGCTACAAGAAAAGGCTAAGAAAACAGGTCCTGGGATCGGAGGTCGGAACAACGTCTCTTCCAAAGCCCTCCACACAATAGACGGGAAACTATTGTCCACCTTCGGCATGCTCCAAATGCCAGCGGTTAACGAGAGTACGAACTGGAAGAAGCTCAGCACGATTGCTCCGGGGAACCGCACCGGGTTTTAAGAAAATGGTCCTGGCGCATCCTACCCTCCCCCACCCGCCACCCTCAAACAAGTCGGTTACCCAGCTGGTCCCCACCCCCCTCTGCGGGCCGCCACCGCCCGCCTGGGCCCGGCTCGCCGAAGGTAGGCGCGGGGACCGGCGGAGCCGAGGCTCCATGTGCGGCAGCGCCGGAGGCTCTGAGGGGGCCGTGCCGGGCGGGAGACTGCACCGCGAGCCGGGCGAGAGCCGCGCCGCCCCCTCAGAGCGGCGGTCGAAAGACCGCGGCCGCAGCATCCCCGGCGCGCGAGGCCCCGGCCCGCAGACCCCGCCTCAGCTCCACACCTCTTCCTCGCCGACAGCAGGCCGCGCCCGCGTGACGGGGCCGAAAACCCCGGCATTTCCCGGTCTCCGCACCGGGCAGCCGCCAGTGGCGGCTGCAGCCCGGCCCGCCTCCCGCCGCCCGGCCCCTCGGCCGCAGGGACGGGAGGCGGCGGCCAACTCCGACACACCGCGGGCCGGCGAGAACCAGCCCGGTCGCGCCGGCCCCCCGCCCCTCCCCGCCGCCTCAGGGCCGGCGCGACCGGGCGGGCGAGCCGGGCGGACCCCCCCGCCGCGGAAGCACACTCACCTCCACATCTCGGCCCTTATTCTTGAAGCTCTTGATGCGGTGGTTCTCCAAGCCGGGGTTCTCGGCCATGGCTGCGCGCGGCTCTGGCGGCGGCTACTCCTGCGGCTGCGGCGGCGGCGGCGGCGAGTCTTGGCGAGGGAGGGGTAGGTGGGGGAGGGCGGGAGTGGGGAAGGGCGGGGGAGGGGGAGAGGCGAGCACGTTCCGTGACGCCTCCGAGCGCGAGGTGGCAGCAGCGCCGGGGGAAGCTCGGGCCGATGGACGCGAGGGGCGGGGCGGGGCGGGAACGGCGCTGAAGGGAGCCGCGGGCGCCGGAGGGGGCTGGAGTCACGTGACGGCCTCCGGCCTGGATGCTCAGCCAGCTGGACTTGCCTGACGGTTCTCGGGGTGATCTCCCCTCCCACTCTTTCACCCTCCAGAGAGCCCTTCCTACAACCCTTCGGAGCTGCCAGTCCTGTGCCACGAATGGAGCCACACTTGGCGGCTTTTTACTGCCCGTTCAGACGCGAGGCTGCGGCCGGAAACTACAGTTCCCAGCATGCCATTCTTCGGCGGCGGTAATTTTCTAAGCCTGCAAAAGCACCCAGAGAATGCCGGGAACCCTAAGCGCGCGGCTTTCTGCGCGGGGCGCTTGGAGAGCCTGGGCGCGGGGCTCCGCCCCCAAGACCGCCTCTGGGCGGGAGCGTGGGAGGAGCTTCCCCGGAGACTGCTCTTGGCTTATTGGGAGGGAGGGGGCGGGGCTTCGAAGGAGGCTTCCAAGAAAATTAGAAACGGATCCACGGTTCCTGCTTTGCTCCTTTGCTTGTTTGGCCGGGGTCACTTACGACAGCACCCACCTTCACTTGCTGTTCCCTTGCTCTGCTTTGGTTTTATAATTAGCATTTATCTCCATATTACACATACATATGTATGTTATATGTGTGTTTATGTGTGTGTGTTACCTGGTTTGCCGCATCGGAATTAGCGCAATAAAAGTAGCGACAGTGGTGGGTCTACTGCTGAAGCCGTCTGTTAATACAGTGCCTGGCACGTCATGAATAACCAATAATTACTTGAACTGATTAGCCCTCTAGCGTCTGTTTTTTCACCATCGTCCCAGGCCCCGTTCTGCAGCCTCCACCCTGGCAGTTCCTGTATTTATGTATCCCCAGTATCTCATAACTTTCCTTCCAAGGAGTAAGCGTCTTTTAATTTCATGGCTGCAATCACCATCTGCAGTGGTTTTGGAGCCCAAAAAATAAAGTCTGACACTGTTTCCACTGTTTCCCCATCTATTTCCCATGAAGTGATGGGACCAGATGCCATGAATGTTGAGTTTTAAGCCAACTTTTTCACTCTCCTCTTTCCCTTTCATCAAGAGGCTTTTTAATTCCTCTTCACTTTCTGCCATAAGGGTAGTGTCATCTGCATATCTGAGGCTATTGATATTTCTCCTGGCAATCTTGATTCCAGCTTGTGCTTCTTCCAGCCAAGCATTTCTCATGATGTACTCTGCATAGAAGTTAAATAAGCAGGATGACAATATACAGCCTTGACGTACTCCTTTTCCTATTTGGAACCAGTCTGTTGTTCCATGTCCAGTTCTAACTGTTGCTTCCTGACCTGCATACAGGTTTCTCAAGAGGAGGGTCAGGTGGTCTGGTATTCCCATCTCTTTCAGAATTTTCCACAGTTTATTGTGATCCACACAGTCAAAGGCTTTGGCATAGTCAATAAAGCAGAAATAGATATTTTTCTGGAAGGAACGATGCTAAAGCTGAAACTCCAGTACTTTGGCCACCTCATGCGAAGAGTTGACTCATTGGAAAAGACTCTGATGCTGGGAGAGATTGGGGACAGGAGGAGAAGGGGACGACAGAGGATGAGATGGTTGGATGGCATCACCAACTCGATGGACGTGAGTTTGAGTGAACTCCAGGAGTTAGTGATGGACAGGGAGGCCTGGTGTGCTGCAATTCATGGGGTCACAAAGAGTTGGACACGACTGAGCGACTGAACTGAACTGAATACCTCTGCTTCACCACCATACATAATATCAGCATTCAAGAAGTAGTTGAGCCCTGATCCATAGACTCTCTAGTCTAGCATCTCCCTTTAGAGTCATCATAGGAATTGATTAAGGGAAATTTGAATCCATAACACTAATAGTTGCTTTCTGGAGCAGGTGCCCTTCTTTGAATGTATGTGAAATAATTTAGTTTCAGAATCTCTGGCAGATACAAGCAACATTTGACACTGAGGTCATTCAAAGCTTTGGAGAAATATAACCATGCAAAGATTGAAGAAGATACTCTTTCAAAATAAAGGAGACTTAGAGAACCTGAGCAGAGAAGGCAATGGCACCCCACTCCAGTACTCTTGCCTGGAAAATCCCATGGAGGAGCCTGGTAGGCTGCAGTCCATGGGGTTGCTAAGAGTCAGACATGACTGAGCGACTTCACTTTCACTTTTCACTTTCATGCACTGGAGAAGGAAATGGCAACCCACTCCAGTGTTCTTGCCTGGAGAATCCCAGGGACGGGGGAGCCTGGTGGGCTGCCATCTATGGGGTTGCACAGAGTCGGACAAGACTGAAGCGACTTAGCAGCAGCAGCAGCAGAGAACCTGAGGTTCAGAGGTCATGAATTCAGAGGCCTTTGTTGGCCTGGCTATGTCTGGGCCATTTTTGTAAATGGTGGATATTGGCCTGTTGATAAACACAGGTTTATTTAAAGGCTTCAGACCATTCTTGCCATATTGGACTGTGGGTCAGGCTTGCCAAAGGTCCAATTTTTCAAGGGAAACCAAAAAGCTGGGTTCTTTTTTCCTTTGTTTTAAAATGTAGATTCATGTTTTTTAATGCACTTTAGGGAATAAGTCACTTAAAAACTCCAGGCCCTCACATTGTGGGCCAAATGCTCCAAACACGCATTTGATGGGGAGGAAAAAAAAAAACACCAAAAGCTTAGAATGAATAAATAGATTACTGCTACTCTAGTTCTTAAGGCAGTAGATGTTGCACGTTTGCCACTCCTCTGACTGAAGGGAAACTTGCACACTGTTGTTCAAGCTCTGTTCAGTTCAGTTCAGTTCAGTCGCTCAGTCGTGTCCAACTCTTTGCGACCCTGTGAATCGCAGCACGAAAAAACTTCTCTTTTCCAATTACTCTGCCCATTTCTGCCTCTTCTCTTCACCCTACTTGCTATCACCAACCATGTAAGTCATCATTTTAGAGTTTTAGGCATATTTAGTGAGTACTTACCATGTGTTAGTCATTGCACTAACACTGGGATATATTTGTAAATAAGACAGCCTGGTATCCTGCCTTCACATAACTTCAGAGCTATCAGAGTAGACAGACAATAAAAAAAGTTATCCCCCAAATGTGTGATGGGTGTCAAGGCTCACAGCAGGAAGACCCTTATAAGCTGCTGATTCCTAATACACAAGGACAAGATCCCAAACAGAAATCTATATATCACATGTCTACAATTTTAAAGTTAAAAATCCAGCTTCCAAGCTTAAAATATATTCTAAACTTTGACAAATGTGCTTCCATTACAACCTGGAAGTCTGAGTCTGAATTTAAATTTCCTGCCTTTTTGGACTTCTGCTTCAGAATGTGTCTGTGTAAAGAAGCATGGTAGCCAGACCCTCGCCCACTTTTTGTCTCCCTTCTTTTCCCTGTCCTGGCTCTACCCCACACTGGAACAGACCTTGAGAACAAGTTCAATTCAGTCACTCAGTCGTGTCCGACCCTTTGCGACCCCATGAATAGCAGCACACCTGTCCATCACCAACTCCCGGAGCTTGCTCAAACTCCTGTCCCTCGAGTCAGTGATGCCATCCAACCATCTCATCCTCTGTCCTTCTCCTCCCACCTTCAATCTTTCCCAGCATCAGGGTCTTTTCAAATGAGTCAGTTGTTCCCATCAGGTGGCCAAAGTATTGGAGTTTCAGCTTCAACATCAGACCTTCCAGTGAACACCCAGGACTGATCTCCTTTAGGATGGACTGGTTGGATCTCCTTGCAGTCCAAGGGACTCTCAAGAGTCTTCTCCAACACCACAGTTCAAAAGCATCAGTTCTTCAGTACTCAGCTTTCTTTATGGTCCAACTCTCATATCCACACATGACTACTGGAAAAACCATAGCTTTGACTAGACGGACCTTTGTTGGCAATGTCTTTGCTTTTTAATATGCTGTCTAGGTTGGTCATAGCTTTTCTTCCAAGGAGCAAGCATTTTTAAATTTCATGGCTGCAGTCACCAACTGAGGTGATTTTGGGGCCCAAGAAAATAAAGTCTGTCACTGTTTCCATTGTTTCCCCATCTATTTGCCATGATGTGATAGAGACTGGATGCATTGATTTAGTTTTTCTAATGTTGAGTTTTAAGCCAGCTTTTTCACTCTCCTCTTTCACTTTCATCAAGAGGTCCTTTCACTGAAGTCCTTACTCTCTGGGAAATGACTGTCACCAGTGACTCAAATTTGGGGCGTCTCTCTGTCAGCCACCGTCTCCTTTTTTCCCCCATTCTACTCTTCCTCTTTGTCCTAAAACTTCTGACAACTTTTTTTTTTTGACAATTCTTCTTTCAAATGGATTTCTGTTCCAAACATACTTTGAATGTCCACCACCTCCCATACAGTGTCTTCATCAGGTACTTGCATTAATGGACAGGGGAGTAGGGAGCAGAGCAGAGACAGGAGGGAAAGGCGCTCTGCCTGGAGAGTCGATCACACTCTCCTTCTTCCTCTGACCCACTGCCTGCCTTCCCAGCGGACAGTCAGGTGACAATATCCAAAGGGCAACACAAACACAACAAATCCAAGAAGGAACTCACGTGGTACTTACCTAATGGTGCATGGCAAAGACTCTGCACTCCCAGTGCAGGGGACAGGGGCCTGGAGTTCCAACCCTGGAAGGGGAGCCAGATCCCACTGCCACAAATCCCAGGTGCACCCAAATTAATTAAGTAATCAAAAAAACTTTATTGCCTGGCAAAGCAATAAAGATATCCTTTTCTACTTCACCCAAAAGTCTGCCTCCGGGATTTGACTCAGCACTAGTGTACAAAGAAGCCAAGGTTTTCGTAACAACCATAAATCCAGGGGTCAGATAGAAAAGGGGCTATCACGTAGACTTTCACTAAGTAGGCATCTATGTTTTGTTTGTATATCACTCTTTGTAGGAGACCTAGTCTATTTGTTAATATTGAGCAGCAAAGGCTCCAATTTGTAAATATTCAGCTCTAAAACCATTCATGGAAAACAGGATAATTGGAGGTAGGAGAAGCCTGAAAGTAAAAGTCAAAAAAGCTTGGTTAAATTGTTTGACTGTAAACATACTCCTCTGTCCTTACTATGATATTTGGGTTATTCATGATTCCCTAAATGAAAACACCTAGAGGACTGAATCTTGCAGTATGAATACAGTTCTAGGCAGAACTTCTTCCCTGTTTCCAAGTTGGCGTTGGAGGAGACTCTTGAAGAGTCCCTTGGACTGCAAGGAGATCCAACCAGTCCATCATAAAGGAAATCAGTCCTTCCATCAGATGGAATATTCATTGGAAGGACTGATGCTGAAGCTGAAACTCCAATACTTTGGCCACCTGATGGGAAGAACTGACTCATTTGAAAAAAGTCTGATACTGGGAAACATTGAAGGCAGAAGGAGAACGGGACAACAGAGGATGAGATGGCTGGATAGCATCTCCAATTCAATGGACATGAGTCTGAGTAAACTCTAGGCATTGGTGATAGACAGGGAGACCTGGCATGCTGCAGTCCATGGGATCGCAAAGAGTCGGACACGACTGAGCAACTGAGCTGAACTGATATCCCTTGTAATCAACACTGCCAATATATTAATAACCGTTGGTTCAGCAGTAAAGAATCTGCCTGCCAATACAGGAGATGCAGGTTCCATTCCTAGGTCAGGAAGATCCTTGGAGAAGGCAACAGCAACCCACTCCAGTAGTCTTGCCTGGGAAATCCCATAGACAGAGGAGCCTAGAGGGCTACAGTCCAAGAGGTCGCAAAGAGTCAGACACGACTTAGCAACTAAACAACAACAAAATAAAATATACTATCAAAGCTTTCCAAAAGAAGTTTTCCCTACTTATATTTTGTGAGTTTTTTAACTTTGAGGTCTACCTTCCTTTAAAATCTGCAATTTAAATGACTTTGATTTGCATAAAAGGTTATTTTTTTTCTCCAACTACTTGCTCACTTGCTGTCTTCGATGTCCATATCTACTATGCATGAGTCCACAGTAGCCTGTGTTTATAGACCAAACAATGTGATGTCCTACAGCTATGTGTAGCCACTAGACACAGGTGGCTATTAAATTCAAATTTAATTGTTTGATTAAAATTAAATAAAATTAGAAACTGATTTCTGGACTTCCCTAGTGACTCAGTGGTTAAGACTCTGACTGCCAAAATAAGGAACAAGGGTTCGATCCCATGATTCCACAAGTTGCTTGGGAGCTAAGGGCGTGCGCCACAACCACTGACCCCACACAACCTAGAGGCAACGCTCTGCAACAAGATGAGCCCCTGCAGAGAGAAGCCCACAGCCCGCAACTAGGGAGCAGCCCCTGCTTGCCACAGCTAGAGAAGGTGCAGCAACAAAGATCCAGCACAGCCATACATGAAGAAATATTTTAAAAAAACAACTGATTTCCTCAGTCACACAAATGTCATTTCGAGTCCTCAAAAGCCACCAATACTGTGGGTACCAGACTGGAACACAGAGACATAGAACATTACCCCAGAAAATTCCAGGACGTAGACTTAGCAACAGACAGACTTTTGTTCGCAATTCTGAGGTGGCGCTAGTGGTAAAGAACCCGCTTGCTGCCACAGGGAACTCTGGCTCGATCCCTGAAGATCCCTGGAGAAGAAGATGGCAACCCACTCCAGCATTCTTGCCTGGGAAATCCCATGGACAGAGGACCCTGGTGGGTCCACTCCAGTATTCTTCCCTAAAGAATCTCATAGACAGAGGAGCCTGTAGGGTTCCAAAGAGACGGACGTGAGTGAACCGGCTTAGCACCACGCAGCAAACATGTTCAATTCCCATCTTTTACTAGACTTGTGATCGCAAGAAAGTTCTTAAACTTCCAAAGCTTCAGCTATTTACATTATAGAGCAAGAAATATTAGTACCTACACCCATAGTCAGTTAATGCCCAGCACATTTTAATTGCTTTAAAAAAGTATTAGTGTATAGGGATCAAAAATACAAGTTTTTTGAGACTCTAATTCAACACCAACAAATATTTTCTTCAGGCCAAGAATATTCAATAAATCTTGCTGGCTATTCAAAAAGATTTTTGAAAATAAGAGGGAAAGAATATATGTATACTTAGAGCTGATTCATGCTCTACAGCAGAAACCAACACGACCATTGTAAAGCAATTATTCTCCAATTTTAAATACATTTTTTAAAAGATTTTAAAAATTAAAAACATCACAGTACACACTTTCTTTCTTTTTAATTTTTGGCTGTGCTACAAGGCATTCAGGATCTTAGTTCCCTGACCAGGGGTCAAACTCACGTCTCCTACAGTAAAAGCGCAGTCATAACCACTGGACCTCCAGGGAAGTCCTCAGACACATATTTTTGTTTCTTCATTTATGACATCCAACTTTTGTAAGAGAAAACAAGTTGAATTGCCCTGGAGAAACCTAAGATGTGGGTAGCTATTTAAACCCATAAGTTGACCCAGGAGATTTCTGATTCCCAAACCATCCCTAAAATTTAATTCAGGAACAGGTTCAGCAGATGTTCGCATTTGAACAGAATCCTCTTGGTGATCCAAGTCTGCCTTCCAGAGCAATGAGACAAAATTCACACTTCCCTCTCCCCACCACCCTTTAGCTTGGGGATAAAACCCATGCAAATTGCACACTCTAGGACTTTTGAAAGTACTTCAACTTATCTAAGCCTCTCTCCAGCCCCATCCACTTGCCCTACTTTCAGATCAATATGGAGCCTGCTATAACAGCCTCCAAAACCGAGAGCTGTGGATAATGTCCCCATAGAACTTAATCCCTGCCACTCTCACAGAGGGACACATTACAGATAGGAATGCGAGCTGCTAGAGCCAAGATAATTCCAGACTCACAGAACAATTGTTCTATCAACCACAACTACACAGACCAACCCAAACAAAAATAACCAGGAGAAGCTATGAGTAACTTACAACTCATCATGATATGAATTGCTAACGTCACACTCATTTGGAAATTCCGGTTTTTCTAAGCTTCTCAAAGTAAAAAAGAAAAAGGAGAAGTGAGATTATGCAATGAGAAGATAAAAAGATAGGGGACAATAACTGGTCCTTATTGTTCAAAGCTAGACTGAAAAATATTCTAATTAAATCTTTAGTTTGTTTCTCTTTAGACTTCAGTAGAGCTTTGCTTAGGTTTTCTTTCATATTAAAGGAGCACAATAAAATGAGTTATTTCTCTCTTTTTAAAAAAATTTGTTTATTTACCTATGGCTGTGCCGGGTCCTCATTGCTTCGAGCAAGCTTTCTCTAGTTGCAGTGAGCAGGTTCTACTCTTCACTGGGGTGCATGGGCTTCTCCTCGCAGAGCACGGACTCTAAAGCACGGACGACTTCAGTAGTTGTAGTGCACTGACTCAGTTGCCCTGCAGCACCTGGGATCTTCCTGGAGCAAGGATCAAACCTGCGCCCCCTAGGTTGGTATGCGGGCTTCTACCTATTGGACTACCGGGGAAGTCTAATGAGTTGTTTCTCTCGTAACATTAGACAACCCAACTAATGGGAAAAGGGATGGGACAGATGAATACATTAAAAATACGTAGAAAAATACCATAAGAATGTCTTCTGACCCACAGTATGAGCAGATATAATTCCAGTCTCTTACTACCAAAGGAAAATCTGAACCGAGCCAAGCCCTGCCATTTGAAATAGCCATAATTCTGAAGACCTGTCGTCATTAGTTTACTTCATTTGTTTACTATGGAAATGAGAATAAGTAAAGAATCTGCCTGCAATGTAGGATACCTGGGTTCAATCCCTTGGTCAGGAAGATCCTCTGGAGAAGGAAATGGCTATCCATTTCGGTATTCTTGCCTGGAGAATCCCATGGACAGAGGAGACTGGTGGGCTATGGTCCATGGGGGTCTCAAAAGAGTCAGACACGACTGAGCAACTAACATTTACATTTAACACGTTCTAAGCACTGTCCTAAGTGATTTACATTTATAACTGACAAGCGTACAAGGTAAGTAGATAGTACCATTTTCCATTTTTATTGTTCATTTGCTCAGTCATGTCTGACTCTTTGTGACCCCAAGGACTGCAGCCCGCCAGGCTTCCCTGTCCCTCACCGTCTCCTGGAGTTTGCTCAAACTCATGTCCATTGAGTCGGTGATGCCATCCAAATATCTCATTCTCTGTTGTCCACTTCTCCTCCTGTACTCAATCTTTCCTAGCATCAGGGTCTTTTCCAGTGAATTGGCTCTTCGCATCAGGTGGCCAAAGTGTTGGAGCTTCAGCTTCAGCATCAGTCCTTCCAATGAATATTCAGGGTTGATTTTGGTTGATCCCATTTTACAGACAGATCAGCTGAGGCACAGAGTAGAGACTCTCCTTAGGTCATACAGTTACTCAGTGTGAGAGCCAGGATCTAAGCTCAGGCAATCTGGATTCATTTTACAATCTTGCCTCTGGGGGCAGTTGGAACACGAATGAACTTAAACAATTCCTTACTATACACAAACCTGTGATCATACAGCAAGACTAATACAGCTATGGTTGTTTGTAGAAATCAATTAGGAAGAAGAACTCCAAGGGACTTACCAGGTGGTCCAGTGGTTAGGACTGCCTGCTTCCACTGCAGGGGGTGTGGGTTCAATCCCTGGTGAACCTGCACACCCCTAAAGTGTGACCAAAAAATAAAAAAACAAACACCTGATGGTAGCCTCTTACTGTCATCAAACCCACTTCTCCTTGGTTTTCAAAATCCTCTATAGGATGAGTATCTCAGCTGGCCATAATTTTTAAAAGTCAAGAAATAAATCCTGGACACATTCTTTTGGATCTAATTCAAACTGCACCTGAAATTGGAATCATTCATGAAATTTTCTCTCTTTTTTTTTAAGTTATATCATTGAATAAATTCTCCTTTCAAAAAAACCTGGTTGAGTTTCAACAGAAAGACCCATAACAAATACATCCTTTTCTGCAGCCACTGTCATAGGGAACGTCTCAGGGGTGGGCTCTGACCTCAGTCAGTCTATTCAGAGTGAATCTCAGGACCTTTGTGGGCAGGATCAGACAAGAAGGTCGGTAGAAAACTGAACTTGAACCTTGGAAGACATGAGGCTGCGGAAGCTGTACTCAGAGTTGCTGGAATCCGCTGTTGAGAGTCCAGGGTACCCATCCAACCAAGGAAAGGTAGTCAAGATATGGAGAGAAACAACCCCGTGACATCATTTGATCCTCACTCCTTTTCAGTAACTCTAGCCAATAAGATTCTTCTTTTTGCTCAAGTTTTATCATTAGTGATCAAAAGAGTTCAAACACACTCTTTTAATATTCCTCAAATTTATCTTCTCTCTTTCTACCCTGCCTAGGATCAAGTTAGCCTTCCTTCTCTATAGAATGCTTCGATTATCTATTTTTGCCTTACAACGACCCTGAAATGTAGTGGCTTAAAACAACAATTCATTATTTTTCTCCATCCTGTGTGTTCGCAAAAGGTGATTGTCCAGATGTATCAGTCAGCTTTACCATAGTAACAAAGGACTCCCTGACTCCCAGTGGCTTGTAACAACCAGTGTTCCTTACTCTGGTATCATGTCTGCCGCCACGTTGGTAAAGGCTCTGCTTCTGCTCCGTGTCTTTTCACAATCTGGGACCAAGGTTGCAGGAGTAGCTCCTATGTGAGACGTGCCAGTCCTGTGCCAGAACAGAAGAGCAAGAAAGTAGGTGCAAACGTCCACAATAACCTTTAGAGCCTCAGTTCGAGTGGTGTTTATGCTACGTCCTTTCAGAACACAATGACCAAAGCAAGTCCCTAGCTTTGAAGGCTCCCCATAGCTGTCCAGATAAATTAGGTTGACACCCAAGGCCCTTTTGAGAGGTTAAATAAGGTAAGGAGATACATACATGCACGCACACAAAAGCACAGAGAGAAAGAGATATTATATGTATAGATACACACACACACACACACATGCACAGTATTATCCTTTCTTGCTTGCTAAGTCACTTCAGTTGTATCCAACTCTTTGCAACCCTGTGGACTGTAGCCCACGAGGCTCCTCTGTCCATGGGATTCTCCAGGCAAGGTTACTGGAGTGGGTTGCCATGCCCTCCTCCAGGGGATCTTCCTGACCCACAAACCGAACTCACGTTGCTTGTGTCTCCTGCACTGCCAGGTACGTTCTTTACCACTAGCACCATCTGGGAAGCCCACACAGTATTATACCACCCTTTATTTTTAATTTTTATTTTTTTGGCCATGCCACACAGCATGCGGGACCTTAGTTCCTGGACCAGGATGGAACCCAGATCCCCTGGAGTAGAAACAGAGAGTCTTAAAGTATTATTCCACTCTTGAGGAAACTTGACTTCTACATGGCAGCTTGAGGGTAAGCTCTGGAACCCGTCCTTTACTAATCAGGGGAAATCCAGGAAGCTTCTCTCCAAACAATTGTCAGGCTTCTGTTGAGCCTGTTCTGATTGTAGGCTTTAGTTCTAGTAACTGGGGTCCTCCCCTCCTTTTTTTTTAAACTGTAGTAAGAAACACATAACACGAAATTTACCATCTTAGCCGTTTTCAAGTGTGCAGCAGAATAGTGTTAGGTGCACTTGCTGTGTTCAGATCTCCCAAACGTCTTCATCTCTCATAACTGAAACTTTACACCCATTGAGTAATAACGCCCCATCTGCCTCTACCTCTAGCCTCTGCATTCAGCCTTTTGCCCCACCTGTAGGGTCACAGTAGCTCTGCTGTGGGATTTCCCTGCGCACCTGCCAGGGCTCCTGCCAGGGACGCTCAGCTCCTTGTTGTTTTCACAGACCTTCTTCTCAAAGCCGACCACGTGGTCTGCCCTCCAGTACAGCCCCACCCAAGAGCATCAGATTTCTGCCTCCTTTCTGGATACATATATAGGAGCTGAGATAATAACACTAGTGGGAATTCCCTGGCAGTCCAGCAGTTACACACAAGGGGCTTCCCAGGCGACTCAATGGTAAGGAATCTGCCTGCCAAACAGGAGACGTAGGTTTGATCCTTGGGTAGGGAAGATCCCCTGGAGAAGGAAATGGCAACTCATGTCAGTATTCTTGTCTAGGTAATCCCATGAACAAAGGAGTCTAGCAGGCTACAGTCCATGGGGTCTCAAAAGAGTCAGACACGACTTAGCAACTAAACAACAATGACAAACCAGTGGTTAGACCTCTGTAACCACTGCCAAGGGCCCCGGGTTCAGTCCTTAGTAGGGGAACTAAGATCCCATGAACTGCGTGGCTCAGTCAAAAAGTAAAATTAAAACTAAAAATACAAGGTAATAATAACATCTATAATTTATTATATATGTTATTTATTATATATGTCCATAATTTATTATAATTTAATAAATTTATTATATCTATAATTTATCTATAATTTATAGATATAATTTATTATATATGTCCAAGTTCTAGGCATCATTCTAGATGCTTGACAGATGGATCTCTAATCCCTACACAACCCAGAAGTTATGTAAGGTATGAAGGCTACTCCCAGGTCTTTGTTTTCATTAAGCACCACTCTTTTTTTCTTTTTTTGGCCACATCACTGGGCTTGTGGGATCCTAGTTCCCAGACCTAGTTCCTTCAAAGCATCTAGTCCTAACCACTGGATCACCAGGGAATTTACCATCACGCACCATTCTTGATGTAGATTTCAACCCTTCTTCAAGTCCCCCATAACAATCCATTAGCACCAAAACTATTCGCAAGCAATATAAATTTGCTGATGCCTCCCCAAAGACATGAAACAGAGTTCTACACTGCACATCCAATAGAAGTCAAAATTCTCAACAGAAGTGGCTTTTCTCTGATGTCCTTTCCTGCTGTGCTACCGTCAAGTCTCCTTCTTCTTCTCCCATCTCCAAGGTTTAGCTGCCTCAATTTTATACTGAATAAGTAACAGGTAACAGAATATGCAATATAAACATGGCTTAAACAATAAAGTTTATTATCACTGGAAATATCATTTCTAGCTTTGGTTAATTCAGAAGCACAACGATGTCATCAAGCACCAGCCCAGGGGCTTCCTGCCGTTTTCCTTTGCCATTCACAGAATGTAAGTTTTCATCCTCAGAGTTGTTGCCCGTGGTCACAAGATGGCTGCCATGGCTGGAGGAATTCTACCTGCACATAACTACACGTACACGCAGAAAAAGTGGCATTTCTCACCACATCCCCTGCCTCCCACCCTAAATCAGAAGAGAAAACGTTTCCCAGAAATATCTCAGAAGATTTATCTTTAAACTCATCCACCAGGGTTGAGTCACAGGCTTGTAGTAACTAATACTGGTGTTTTTAGCCTCTAGAGTTGGAAAGACGGTTCTGGCAGTAAGGACAAAGGGGAGGGAGAGTTGTTGTTGAGAAATTAACCACCAGTCTTGTCCATACGAAGCAGCTCGGTATCCTGCTCATTTCTGTGCTCTGCAAAGTAAAATGCCCGACTGTTTAAAAGATGAAGCTCCCTGCAACTCTAGTTCACAGCAGTCTAGTATTACGCAGGGAGGCTCTTTAGAGGCCTACTCCTGCCCCTAACCCTAGTGGGATTTTCAAAGCAGAAAATGTTAAAACTCCTCCCTAAGAGGACTTCTGGAAATATCTTTACTGCCATCTCCACACACGTAGCCATTCAGCAAACTTTTATAACCTCGTACAGATATGGAAATTCAGCATCAAAGCCTGGAGTCAAACAGGCTTCAAACAGGAGTCAAACTGCAGATCAGTGTTCGAATCCCGGGCTGCCTGGCTTCAGTGGCCTTGCTGCCAATGAAAGCAGCAGCCTCGTGCAGAGTGCTCAGTCACCCAATCGTGTTCGACTCTTGGAAACCCCATGGACTACAGCCCAGCAGGTCCTCTGACTATGGGATTTCTCAGGCAAGAATACTGGTGTGGCTTGTCCGTTTCCTTCTCCAGGAAAAATTCCTGACCCAGGGAACAAACCCACGTCTCTTCCTTGGCAGGCAGATTCTTCACTGCTGAATGACCAGGGAAGCATCTTCAAAGAACCAAAAAAACAGAATCGGTTTAAAATTTACCAGAAGGATAAATAACTTCTTGGCCCTGCAATAATTAAAAACCATCACAAGGTTTTAAGGAGGAATACAATTTCTGTCCCTCCCTGGCTATCTTTAAAAGATAAAATAGAGCAGCGCTTTCAGCTCTTGGCTGAGGACATGGAGGCGTTTTAAAGTGTCTGAATAAATGAACACAAGCCATGCTTCTGAGTTCCTGACATCCAACCCTGTAAGTGGGGCCTAGGGAGCTCTTCGTTCAACAGCAAACACTTACTGAAGGCCTGGCCCTGGCCCCGAGCAACAGGGTCTGAGGCCAAAAACCTGAATAGACAGATATTTTGGTCTCCATGTGGTAAGAGCTATTGTGGAAGAATGAACAGAAGGCGCGGGAGTGCTAGCAGGGGAAAGGGCCAGGAGGGTGGCTGTGAGAAGGGCCAAGATCGTCATCGCCCCGGCTGAGGCCATGCCTGTGTTCCGGGACAGGGCGGTCACTCACTTTCAAAACCAGGACCCTGAGTCACGAGGGAAGAGCTAAACTGGATTCGGAATACACCGTTACACAAGGTGCGTGCGTGCACGCTACGTCACTTCAGTCATCTCCGACTCTTGGCGACCCCATGGACTGTAGCCCACCAGGCTCCTCTGTCCATAGGGATTCTCCAGGCAAGAACACTGGAGTGGGTTGTCATGACCTCCTCCAGGGGATCTTCCCAACCCAGGGATCGAACCCAAATCTCCTGCGGCTCCTGCATTGCAGGTAAAGAAGTCTTCACCACTGAGCCCCAGGGGAAGTCCGTAACACAAGGTAGCGGGGTGGGAAATGTTTTGGAAAGATTTCCTTCCAAATGGTTTACAGGAAAACATTTTAGCAATTCTAAATGTAAATTTCAGGGTTTCATTTGTCTTGAAACTCGGCTTATGGAACACTTCACGTGGCTCATGTACTTACTTCGAATAATGTAGCAAGTAATTTGCATACATAATCTTGTTTAAAGCTTACAATAATCCTGTGAGATAGGTAGTCCTATTTTTCCACTCAAAAAAAATGTTCTTTTTAATTTTTAATTCCTCCACTCTCCTTTCTTGTTTTAGGTGCAGGAACTAAGGATCAGAGAGGTTAAGCAATTTGTCCAAGGTCATTCAGCTCCTAATTAACAGACCCAGATCCTGACCTTCCCTGTCACGTACGTGATCAAGATGTGTCTAGGAAACTCATTCTTGGAAAGTATTATTTCACGGGAAAGGTAGTTATAGGTTAGCACACTGGATCCAAGTAGAGAATAGGCTTCCTGTATTTACACTTCAACAGAAAAGCAACAGAAATGGCCATCGAGGTTGAATGATCCATCAGTAGAAAGGAGAGGAGAACCATTTTTTTTTAATGGATACTGAATGATGCTCTATTCTCACACGTATTTTTACAACAAAGTATTTATTAAGGAATTTAGTTTTAGGGAGAATAGTTTTGCCACTCTGACTATCTGTTTGGGCTGTATTTTCTAAATCTTGGGCAAATTTACAGACATACTGAAAAATGTAAACGGGAACACCACTGAACTCAGACCCTTGTGTTCAAAGAGTTGTCTATCCCCTTGACTGCTTTTCAGAAATGCAGGTTCTCAGGCCCCTCTCCAGACCTGGTAGGTGGTTGGTGGTTTAGTTGCTAAGTTGTGTCCAACTCCTGGCAACCCCATGGACTGTAGCCCGCCAGGCTCCTCAGTCCATGGGATTTTCCAGGCAGGAATACTGGAATGGGTTGCCATTTCCTTCTCCAGGGGATCTTCCCAGCCCAAGGATTGAACCCCAGTTTCCTACCTTGCAGGTGGATTCGTTACCGACTGAGCCGCCAGGGAAGCCAGGATGCCCACATGGTTCGAGTGCACATGGAGCCTGAGGAGCATGCTTCTCCTTGTGTATCTCTTTCTCTGGTCTCCTCCCTCCCATCCTGGATAACATTCTATGAGTCTATGAAAATCAAGAACACAGTAGGTCATGAGATGGACTCAAAAAGACAAAGTTTATATCCAAACATTTACTATCTCTTTAACTGGACTTGTTTTTACTTTATCTAGTAACTCCTTTCCATAGATTTTTAGGGAGACCTATGGAGAAGGAACAGAGAAGGCAATGGCACCCCACTCCAGCACTCTTGCCTGGAAAATCCCATGGATGGAGGAGCCTGGTGGGCTGCAGTCCATGGGGTCGTTGAGTCAGACACGACTGAGCGACTTCACTTTCCCTTTTCACTTTCATGCATTGGAGAAGGAAATGGCAACCCACTCCAGTGTTCTTGCCTGGAGAATCCCAGGGGCGGGGGAGCCTGTTGGGCTGCCGTCTATGGGGTCGCACAGAGACGGACACGACTGAAGCGACTTAGCAGCAGCGGCAGCAGGCAACACAGAGCTTCCTAGGTGGCACTAGTGGTAATGAACATGCCTGCCAATATAGGAGTTGCAAGAGACGTGAGTTTGATCCCTGGATCGGGAAGATCCTCTGGAGGACAGCATGGCAACTCACTCCAGTATTCTTGCCTGGAGAATCCCATGGACAGAGAAACCAGCAGGCTATAGTCCATAGGGTCTCACAGAGTTGGACATGCCTAAAGTGACTTACCACGCATGCACACACATGGTCATACTAGAAAAAAGGGGGAAATAACAGGGAAAAAGAAGTCAGTGGGAAGAAAAAGGAGGGAGCTGTGGTTTCCCCATGGCACAGACCCATCATAAAAAACTCTTTAATACATTACTGAATTTCTGCAAAGGTTGGGTGCAAAGCCTACTACATGAAGTGCCCTCTGGGTGGTCTGGCTTTTGAACAATGATTCCTCCCATCAGAAACCCTCTGCTATTTTGCAAACATTTCAATGGCTCTGATGAAAGAAGTGAAACAACAGCTGGTGAATAATCTCATTTTATATTAATAGAGAAGTGTTGACCCATCTAGGTCCCTCAGTACTTTACAAAACAGAACATCCTTTCTTTCCCAGGGCAAGGAAAAGAAGTCTCAGCCACTCTGCACTAGAGCACCAGTAGGGGCCGCTGCAGAAGCAGAAGCAGAGAGCCCTTTTCCTGCAGACAGAACCTACTGGGCTCTTCCAGACGAAATTTAAGCTAGAATTGGAGAGAAGGCATGGCTGCATGCTGGTAAGCTGTGCCCGACTCTTTGGGACCCCAGGGACTGTAGGCCACCAGGCTCCTATGTCCATGGAATTCCCCAGGCAAGAAAACTGGAGAGAGTTGTCATTTCCTCCTCCAGGGGATCTTCTCGACCCAGTGATTGAACCCTCATCTCTAGCATCTCCTGCATTGGCAGGGGGATTCTTTACCACCACGCCACCTGGGAAGCCCTATTAGAGAGAGTATCTTCATTAAATCACCATACTTTACCTATGATAAATGATAGCCGCAAAATAACACAATTCTTGTCCCAAACCTGCCTCACTTTTCTTTATGTGAAGCTCTTTCTGTGAAGCACAGTAGACATGTCAAAGTTAGGTGATAATCCTGAAAGATAAATCTGGGCTATTTTTAATACCAGGACTAGCAAAGAGTTGGACATGACTGAGCAACTAAGCACAGCACAGCACAGCCAGTGGTTTAACATGAGTGGAGTCAAATACAACAGAACCTGACGACACCAGCCTTAATCAGTGGCCGTGCTTGAGCCAGTAGCATTTCAACAGTGTAGAGAATTGCAAAGGAATGAAAAATAATCTGTGATTTTGAGGCACTTCATTATGCTGCAGGATTTATTCAAGACAAATATCTGGAAGCAGGGGTGTAAAATAAAAGCATTAAAGATATATACTGCAGCTGATTATAAATGCTATTATTGACATACTCAGGGGGGCTTCCCAGGTGGCTCTAATGGTAAAGAACACGCCTGCCAATGCAGGAGATGTAAGAGATGAGGGTTCGATCCCTGGGTTGGGAAGATCCCCTGGAGGAGGAAATGGAAACCCACTCCATTCTTGCCTGGGAAACCCCACGGAGAGAGGAGCCTGGTGGGCGACAGTCCACAGGGGTGTACAGAGTCAGATAGGATTAAGGCGACTCAGCATGAAAGCACACATACAGGGTGGGAAAACTAAAATATTTTGCTTAAGGAACATTTCTGGAGGTTTGGTCAAAACTTTTTTTTTTTTTTAATTCCAGGAGAAAAGTAATGCTGTTTGGTTTTTGTTGTTGTTGTTGTTCATTTGCTTTTAATATTACTTAACGTTTACTAAAGCTCAATTGTGCTTCCCAGGTGGTGATAGTGGTAAAGAACCTGCCTGCCAATGCAGGAGACGTAAGATACATGGTTCCATCCCTGGGTTGGGAAGATTCCCTGGAGTAGGAAATGGCAACCCACTCCAGTATTCTTGCCTGGAGAATCCCATGGACAGAGGAGCCTGGTGGGCAACAGTCCACGGGGTTGCAAAGAGTCAGACACAATTGAGCGACTAAACAATAATAAATTCTGGAGGATGACTTACGTGCTGGCACTGCAGTTAGAAAATAGGGATTATTATCCCCATGTGTCATGGAAAGTCTTTCTTTATGACTCCTCTGTACATGATCCCCCCTTCCTTTTCTACTTTGTATTATGGAACATTTTCAAACAATACAAAACCGAGAAAATAATGTAATGGATCACTGCCAAGCCTCAACAATTATTTACATGTGGAAATCCTACTTTCCTATATCTAACTGGATTATTTTGAAATTAGTCCCAGATTTCACATCATATTATCCACACATATTTTAGTAGTGTGTCTCTAAAAGATAAGGACTCAGAAAAAATCATAACCGTTGGGATTTTCTCGGTGGTCCAATGGCTAAGACTCCACACTCCCAATGCAAGCGGCCGGGGTTTGATCCCTGGTCGGGGAACTAGACCTCACATGCTGCCGTTAAAGATCCCGCCTACCACAGTGAAGACAGAACTAGGACCTGGTGCGGCCAAATAAACACGTAAATGTTAAAAAAATCATAACCATAATGTCATCATCATACCTTAAAAAGCCTTAATGTTATCAAATATTCAATCAGTGTTCAGATACTCGAAATTTCTCATTATTTTTTAACAGCTTTTTAAAATTAGTATTTTATGGTCCATACATTGCAGTCAGTTTAAATATCCTCTACGGGACAATCTCAGAGACCTCCAGGACAATATTAAACGCTACAACATTCGAATCATAGGGGTTCCAGAAGAAGAAGACAAAAAGAAAGACCATGAGAAAATACTTGAGGAGATAATAGTTGAAAACTTCCCTAAAATGGGGAAGGAAATAATCACCCAAGTCCAAGAAACCCAGAGAGTCCCAAACAGGATAAACCCAAGGAGAAACACCCCAAGACACATATTAATCAAATTAACAAAGATCAAACACAAAGAACAAATATTAAAAGCAGCAAGGGAAAAACAACAAATAACACACAAGGGAATTCCCATAAGGATAACAGCTGATCTTTCAATAGAAACTCTTCAAGCTAGGAGGGAGTGGCAAGACATACTTAAAATGATGAAAGAAAATAACCTACAGCCCAGATTATTGTACCCAGCAAGGATCTCATTTAACTATGAAGGAGAAATCAAAAGCTTTTCAGACAAGCAAAAGCTGAGAGAATTCTGCACCACCAAACCAGCTCTCCAACAAATACTAAAGGATATTCTCTAGACAGGAAACACAAAAATGGTGTATAAACTCGAACCCAAAACAATAAAGTAAATGGCAACGGGAACATACTTATCAGTAATTACCTTAAACGTAAATGGGTTGAATGCCCCAACCAAAAGACAAAGACTGGCTGAATGGATACAAAAACAAGACCCCTACATATGTTGTCTACAAGAGACCCACCTCAAAACAGGGGACACATACAGACTGAAAGTGAAGGGCTGGAAAAAGATTTTCCATGCAAATAGGGACCAAAAGAAAGCAGGAGTCACAATACTCGTATCAGATAAATTAGACTTTAAAACAAAGGCTGTGAAAAGAGACAAAGAAGGTCACTACATAATGATCAAAGGATCAATCCAAGAAGAAGATATAACAATTATAAATATATATGCACCCAACATGGGAGCACCGCAGTATGTAAGACAAATGCTAACAAGTATGAAAGGAGAAATTAACAATAACATAATAAAAGTGGGAGACTTTAATACCCCACTCACACCTATGGATAGATCAACTAAACAGAAAATTAACAAAGAAACACAAACTTTATACGATACAATAGACCAGTTAGACCTAATTGATAGCTATAGGACATTTCATCCCAAAACAATGAATTTCACCTTTTTCTTAAGCGCACATGGAAAAAAAAAAAAAAAACAGCTTACTTGAAAAAAAAAGCATTTCAATGAAATAGCAGTAAATAGAAATTAAAAAAAAAAAAGATCAAAAAAAAAAAATCCTCTACGTCTCTTGTCACTTAAATAAACTGTCCTGCCTTCTTTTCTTCTTTCCTTTTATTTGTTGGGAAAACTGGGATACTTTGCAGTTACCTACATTCTGCATTTTGCTGACTGCATCCCTGTGGCAACATTCAACGTGTTTCCCTAAGCCCTGCATTTCCTGAAAAGTATTGGTTACATCGTGACTAGATCAGGGTCCCTTTCTTTTTCCCCCAAACTTTAAACTGTTTATTTTGTACTGGGGTAGAGCCGATTAATAACGCTGTGGTAGTTTCACAGGAACAGTGAAGAGACTCAGCCATACATACACAGGTATGCTTTCTCCCCTAGAGCCCCCTCCCATTCCCACTGGCACACAACACTGAGCAGAGTTCCCTGTGCTACACAGTAGGTCCTTGCTGGTTACACATTTTAAATATGGCAGTGTGTACATGACCTTCCCAAAGTCCATAACTATCTCAGGGTCCATTTTTTGACAAGGATACTCTATAGCTGGTGCTGTGAACCTCCGACTGCGTCGCATCAGCATCACGTGGTGTCTGCTTGTCTCATCTTTTGTGATACTAGGATTGGCGAGTGAATCCAGGCACTGCCAGCTTGATCCGTCCATTTAAAAGTGCCCCATAAGCTTTTCCCCTGCGAGTTTTTAACAGGCACTGATGATCATTGCTTACATCTGTTATCTCATTGGCGATTAGGGACGTACGGTATTCTAATCCCAGCATTCCTCCTTCATCTACTAGCTGGAAAGCTTCTGAAACAAGAACTTTTCCTCAACAACAATTCAGCTATCCTGAGATATAGTTCATATAGAAAAAACTAGGCAAATGCTCAGCTTTCCCTTTTTAAACCGGCGTTCAGAGTGATGAGTCGGTTCCTTAGCAACCTGTAAAGGTGACCTATGAGGAGGTTTTTTTTTCTCCTGGTATAATTATAAACTCACAAATTTTAATATATTTGATGAATCTCAATCCATTGGAGATGCTCAAATTATTCCATCTTTGAATGCTGAGAGTCTCTTTAACTTCACTGGCTCCTGACCTGAGTCTTTTGGATACAACCCAGTCATCTCTAAGGGCTTCCCCAGTGGCTCAGCAGTAAAGCATCTATCTGCAATGCAGGAGATTCAGGGTTCAATCCCTGGGTTTGGGAAGACCCCCTGGAAAGGGAAATGGCAACGCACTCCAGTATTCTTGCCAGGAGAATCACATAGACGGAGGAGCCTGCCGTGCCACAGGGTCCAAAGAGCCGGGCATGACTGAGAGACTGAAGAACAACAAACTGTCATCTCTGAAAGCCTCCTTGCTTTCTAGAAGGACAAAATGCTCATTTCTTGCCCCAGATCTGGAATCAGTGATGACCCACAGAAGCCCTGCTTCCCTTTAGTGACCACAGTTGAGTGGCCACATGCCAGGTGATGGAGTGTTTCCTGCTCCTGGGATTGCCGTATGAGTGGGTCTTTCCATGGCCAGAGCCAGACAGGCCCCGCTTCTGCTCTCATCTCCTCCTACTGCCCCGGTTCACTTCACTCCTGGCACACCTGCCTCCGCTAAAAAGAACAGAGAACCTCCTGCCGAGGGCCCTTTCTTTGCCTTCGGTGTTTCCCACGCTTGTCACTCACTCTTCCAAACACCGCTGCTCACTCCTCATGTCCATCAGGCCTTTATTCAAATGTCACCTACTCGGTGAGGCCATCTCTGAACACCTCATCCAACATGGGACACGGAACCCCTGCCCTCCCCAGTATTCTCCACATTTCTCCCTGCCTGAGTTTTCTCCCAGGACGTGCTGACTAATTCTATGTAATTTAGTTGATATTTTATCTGCTGTCTGTTTACTCACTAGAATGCATGTTTCAAGAGGGCAGAGACTTTTGTCTGTTTTTTGTAGGTTCGCATTAGTTAACTATTTTATACATCAGTTCAGTTCAGTTCAGTCGCTCAGTCGTGTCCGACTCTTTGCGACCCCATGAATCGCAGCACGCCAGGCCTCCCTGTCCATCACCAACTCCCGGAGTTCACCCAGACTCACGTCCATCAAGTCAGTGATGCCATCCAGCCATCTCATCCTCTGTCGTCCCCTTCTCCTCCTGCCCCCAATCCCTCCCAGCATCAGACTCTTTTCCAATGAGTCAACTCTTCACATGAGGTGGCCAAAGTACTGGAGTTTCAGCTTTAGCATCATTCCTTCCAAAGAAATCCCAGGGCTGATCTCTTTCAGAATGGACTGGTTGGATCTCCTTGCAGTCCAAGGGACTCTCAAGAGTCTTCAATACCACAGTTCAAAAGCATCAATTCTTTGGCGCTCAGCCTTCTTCACAGTCCAACTCTCACATCCATACATGACCACAGGAAAAACCATAGGCTTGACTAGATGGACCTTTGTTGGCAAAGTAATGTCTCTGCTTTTGAATATGCTGTCTAGATTGGACATAACTTTCCTTCGAAGGAGTAAGCATCTTTTAATTTCATGGCTGCAGTCACCATCTGCAGTGATTTTGGAGCCCAGAAAAATAAAGTCTGACACTGTTTCCACTGTTTCCCCATCTATTTCCCATGACGTGATGGGACCAGATGCCATGATCTTCGTTTTCCGAATGTTGAGCTTTTAAGCCAACTTTTTCACTCTCCTCTTTCACTTTCATCAAGGGGCTCTTTAGTTCCTCTTCACTTTCTGCCATAAGGGTGGTGTCATCTGCATATCTGAGGTTATTGATATTTCTCCTGGCAATCTTGATTCCAGCCTGTGTTTCTTCCAGTCCAGCGTTTCTCATGATGTACTCTGCATAGAAGTTAAATAAGCAGGGTGACAATATACAGCCTTGGCGTACTCCTTTTCCTATTTGGAACCCGTCTGTTGTTTCATGTCCAGTTCTAACTGTTGCTTCCTGACCTACATATAGGTTTCTCAAGAGGCAGGTCAGGTAGTCTGGTATTCCCATCTCTTTCAGAATTTTCCACAGTTTATTGTGATCCACACAGTCAAAGGCTTTGGCATAGTCAATAAAGCAGAAATAGATGTTTTTCTAGAACTCTCTCTCTGTCTTTTTCGATGATCCAGCGGATGTTGGCAATTTGATCTCTGGTTCCTCTGCCTTTTCTAAAACCAGCTTGAACATCTGGAAGTTCACGGTTCACGTATTGCTGAAGCCTGGCTTGGAGAATTTTGAGCATTACTTTACTAGCATGTGAGATGAGTGCAATTGTGCAGTAGTTTGAGCATTCTTTGGCATTGCCTTTCTTTGGGATTGGAATTAAAACTGACCTTTTCCAGTCCTGTGGCCACTGCTGAGTTTTCCAAATTTGCTGGCATATTGAGTGCAGCACTTTCACAGCATCATCTTTCAGGATTTGGAATAGCTCAACTGGAATTCCATCACCTCCACTAGCTTTGTTCGTAGTGATGCTTTCTAAGGCCCACTTGACTTCACATTCCAGGATGTCTGGCTCTAGGTTGGTGATCACACTATCGTGATTATCTGGGTCGTGAAGATCATTTTGTACAGTTCTTCTGTGTATTTTTGCCACCTCTTCTTAATATCTTCTGCTTCTGTTAGGTCCATACCATTTCTGTCCTTTATCGAGAAACAGAGTTCTGTTTTGTTCAGAGATGTATCGGTGGCATCTAGAGCAGGGTCTGGCTGTGAGTAGCTGCTTAGTAAATAGTTGTTGAAGAAATGAACTGAGGGGAAATAAGCCTATTGTGACCGACCTAAGCCATCTAGTCTTTCAATTATTGGATGCCTCTGGAAAACATCTGTAGACTCCAAAAATTAGATTTTTGTGGGGAATATAAGCTCACCCTACCCCATTATTTTCCAATCAAATAGCCCTGGAAACAGGACTAATTTAGTCACACACTTGTCAGACTCATGGGCCACTGGAAGGACTGTGGTTTATAAGCTGAGTGAGACAGGTTATACGAAAGACAGGAGTCAAGGATGACTCTCCAGGGTTGTATCATTTTTGGTTTTGTTTGGGGTTTTTTTTTTGGTACAAACCAAAACTTTCAGAGTGGCATTGCCATTTACTAAAATAGGGGAGAAAACCAGAGAAGCAAGCTTTGAGGGACAAATCCTGTTGGTGTTGACAGCCAATAAGATACTGGAGCTGTCAAGTGGGCAATTAGATAGAAGGGTTTCAAGTTCAGAGGAGAGGTCCTGCTTGGATAGATAAATGTGGGAGTCCTCGGTACAGAGACGGTACTTAAAGCCCTGAGACAACACGAAGAGATGAGGCAGATGGGGGATGAAGGTTGAGGAATGATCCTTCGGTGCTTTAAGGTCCAGGAGTGCCCTGGCAGACGGCCAGAAACTGCAGAGAATGTGTGGTCCTGAAAGTGTTCCAGGCTTCTCTAGTGGCTCAGTAGTAAAGAATCTACCTGCCAATGCAGGACGACAGGAGTTTGATCCCTGCTCTGGGAAGATCCCACAAGCTGTGGAGCAACCAAGCTCGTGCACCACATCTATTAAGCCAGTGCTCTAGAGCCCGGGAGCCGCAACTACTGAAGCCCATGCACCCTAGAGCCTGTGCTCTGCAATAAGAGAAGCCACCACAGCGAGAAGCCTGAGAGCGCCACAACCACAGAGCAGCTCCCCGCCTGCCGCAACTAGAGAAAAGCCCGGAGTAGCAATGAAGGCCCAACACAGCCAGAAACAACTAGATAAGTACAATTATAAAGGAAAGAGCTCCAAACATAATGTGGATTTCCTTCAGTACATTAAAAACAGAAAAGAAAGTGTTTCAAGGAGGACAGGGTGAGCAACTGCCTTAAAAGGAAGTAGGATAGGTCCAGTAGGATGTGTGCTCAGTCACGTCAGTCATGGCTGACTCTGCGACTCCATGGACTGTAGCTCGCCAGGCTCCTCTGTCCATGGGATCTCCAGGCAAGAATACTGGAGTGAGTGAAGTCGTTCAGTCGTGTCTGATTCTTTGCGACCCCATAGACTATAGCCTACCAGGCTCCTCTGTCCATGGGATTTTCCAGGCAAGAGTGCTGGAGTGGTTGCCATTTCCTACTCCAGGGGATCTTCCCGACCCAGGGATTGAATCCGTGTCTCCTGCATTGCGGGTGGATTCATTACCACTGAGCCACTGAGAAAGCTCCAAGTAGGATGACCAGTGGATTAAAGAGAGTAACTAGCCATGCCTAGAGGAGAAATCAAAACCACCACACACACACACACACACACACACACACACACCAGTCCCCAGGGAGATTTATCTTGAAGTAAATCATAAACAATAAAGGTTTCTCCAGGTGCAATTTACTGGATGAGGGGCAAACAATATGGCCCCAATATTCCTTGGGCCGGAATGCGGGGCATGCAGCTTTGTGTCTCTGATCTTCAGGGCAACACTCAGGCCATCTCAGCATGGAAACCAGAGCATTCCCTTAGGCAGGGTTAGGGAAGTGTTTTTCATTCCTAGGAAATATCACTCCAGGGCAGCCCCCTCACTTGGGTGTCAAGGGCAAGAAGGGTGGCTTCAGAGCTGACAGGTGCAGGGGAATGGGCTGCCTTAAAGTGGGGGTGTGGCAGTAACTGTGGGGCTGGGGCCCTAGTCATTCTAGGTGGAATCTACCTCATATCCACTTCTCCCCACTTTCTTATTGTCCTTCATGTCAGAACCGTCAGCCTTCCTACCTAGGAGACTTCCCCCTCGCATCTTCATTCGACCCCACTTTTCCCCAACTTTGACTGCCTCAGCTTCTCCTCGGGGCACAAAAAGGTCAATTAAAGTGAATTCATAATAATTGAAAACAATGATCACTTTAATACAGGTTAGGGTGAGGGTGAAAGTTGCTCAGTTGTGTCCGACTCTTTGCGACCCCATGGACTATACAGTCCATGGAATTCTTTAGGCCAGAATACTGGAGTGGGTAGCCTATCCCTCTCCAGGGGATCTTGCCAACCCAGGAATCAAACCAGGATCTCCTGAATTGCAGGCAGATTGTTTACCAACTGAGCAATAAGGGAAAGATTGAGACAAATCTCTCCTTTAGTGGAACACCTCCAGTTCCCCACCTGGCCTGTTTTCTTGGGCCTAAGTGCCTGTAGGCTCCAGAAATAAAGAGGTGGGCAAGGGGACCATTCGGTTCAGTTTTGTTCAGTCGCTCAGATGTGTCTGACTCTTTGAGATCCCATGGACTGCAGCAGGCCAGGCCTCCCTGTCCATCACCAACTCCCTGAGTTTACTTAAACTCATGTCCATTGAGTCGGTAACACCATCCAACCATCTCATTCTCTGTCGTCCCCTTCTTCTCCCACCTTCAATCTTTCCCAGCATCAGGGTCTTTACCAATGAGTCAGTTCTTCACATCACGTGGCCAAAGTATTGGAATTTCAGCTTCAGCATCAGTCCTTCCAATGAATATTCAGGACTGATTTCCTTTAGGATGGACTGGTTGGATCTTCTTGCAGTCCAAGGGACTCTCAAGAGTCTTTTCCAACACCACAGTTCAAAAGCATCAATTCTTTAGCGCTCAGCTTTCTTTATAGTCCAACTCTCACATCCATACATGACTACTGGAAAAACCATAGCTTTGACTAGACAGACCTTTGTTGGCAAAGTAATGTCTCTGCTTTCAAGCCTAATGAAGTTTCATGTCAAATAAAGGACAGCCTGTCCCTTCACCAGAGCTATCTCCTTGAGCCTCTTACCATCAAAAATGTGCACCGCCCTCTTACGTCACCACTAGCCAATTAGAACAAAGCCACACACCCTGCAGCCCTCACCCCAAAATCTGCTGATAAAAACCTTTCCCCGAAAACCATCAGGGAGTTCAAGGTTTTTGAGCATGAGCCACTTGTTCTCCTTGCTTAGCCCTGCAATAAACCTTTCTCCAAACTCTCATAATTCAGTCTGTTTGACCTCACTGTATCCTGGGCACATGAACTTTGTTTGGTAACAAGTTCATCCATAAAATACAATGTTTTCCAGCCACAAATTCCTTTAGACAAATCTACCTGAATGGATTTGGACCTGTCCCCTAGGCATTTGAGGTGAAAAACAGAGTATTCATTATGTTACCACTTCAATCCTAAAGGAAATCAGCCCTGAATATTCATTGAAAGGACTGATGCTGAAGCTGAAGCTCCAATACTTTGGTCACCTGATGGGAAGAGCCTACTCGTTGGAAAAGACCCTGATGCTGGAAGGATGGAGAAGGAGACGACAGAGGATGAGATGGTTGGATGGCATCACTGACTCGACGGGCAGGAGTTTGAGCAAGCTCCAGGAGGTGGTGGAGGACAGGGAAGCCTTGCCTGGTGGCAAGGGACACGTCTGAGCAACTGAACAACAACAGGAAAAAAAAGAAAGAAAAAGAAGGGCACAGAACGTTTCTGAATCTGTGACAGATTGGTACAGAGAGAGAAAAGAAACATGCATTTCCCTACATACCTTATTGTTGTTTTGCAGTTATTGGAATGTACATGAATCATCTATTCAAAAATTAATTAAAAAAAAAAAAACTAAAGAAAGCACTTAGAAAATCAATGCTATCCAATTGATTGATTGATCTTGGCCTTCCCGGGAGGACTTGCAGATGAGAATCGAAGGTAGGAAGGCTTTCAGAGGGATACATTGATCTAGGGAAGGTTTTAAAGCCAGGGGCGGGCTTGGGAGAAAGAGACTGGAAAAAGTGTCAATAGACACCTAGAGACAATCGCGCTTGAAAGAATTTGTGAAGTACTTAAGTTCCCTGACACTTAGGAATTACATCCTAGCTGTGACACCATTATGGAAGTGAGAATGTGCTGGTTTAGAATGCCCAGGGCACTTACCTCCAGTTCTGGAGGCGGTCCAAGGAGTCTCCGCTGCAGTCTTGGAGGGCTGTGGCATCACCATGCAAATCTTCAACAAAGGTTGCCTGTCTTCTTGAGAGGGCTGGGGAGATGGCACAGGGGATCAGAGCCCAGCAAAGTGAGGGGCTGGAGGCTTTGGGTCCCCACCTCTGCAACATCTCGTTTCCAATTCTTGCCTTCTTGGTGAGGAGCAGGAAACAGAGAGGAGCTTGCTCCCTTCTCTGCGAAATGAATAAACCACAGTGTCAGGTCTGCCTGAATTTGGGATTTAATCCTAATAAAATCTTACTCTGGAAAGCAACCTCTCTCAGTTGCTACTTTCTGGTAGTTCATTCTAGAATTGCTTTAATCGTGTTAAAACCAAAATGGCCATGAGCTTTGAATGGAGAAAGATCAAGAGAAAAGGCGGGAAAGGTACTAGCTGAAGCCAAATCACTGGTGGCTCATGGCTTGTTCTTCACTTTACCCCTCCTATCAACAGCGTTTCTAGGGACCTGGAGTTACTGAGTAGGAAAGACCCAGGTTAGCATCTCATCTCCACCATTATTTAGTTCAACGGCCCTGGGCAAATTGAACCGGTGTCTTCCTTGGTAACAGGAAACACTAACGGCTACTTCAGTGCTATAGTTAGGGTCAGATGAGAGCCTTTGTGGAACTTAGCCATTTTTGTGCAATTATCATGTGATAGGAAGAGGGCTAAAGCAGTCTTGTGCTCTAGTGTAAGAGATAGATGAGAGGATCCTTGAAGAAAGAGAACCAGGAATGGCTTTCTTGACATAAAGCCATTTTGGGATCTAAGCCTGGCCACAAAGCTTGCCCTTGAACAGGTCTCAGTAATTAATCATCTTAGGAGAGGGGAGGTACAAAGAAGGGAGAAGCAGTCAAGAAACAATCGGGCAGCCC
This sequence comes from Bos taurus, assembly GCF_002263795.3. Classification (NCBI taxonomy): domain Eukaryota; kingdom Metazoa; phylum Chordata; class Mammalia; order Artiodactyla; family Bovidae; genus Bos; species Bos taurus. The sequence goes on from NC_037339.1 coordinate 19,368,698, forward strand.
TGGGGCAGTGTCCTGTTCCTCAAGGAATATGCATAACAATATACCTTTAAATTCTGCCGGATTTAAGGCCCCCCACCCAGATGGACTGAACTGAACCCAGATGGAGGACAGAATGATGATGTTGACCCTTTGGACTTCAATCAACTCACGCGTAGACTCTGTCAACCTTTTTGCTCCAATTCTGTGCTGAATTCTTCTTTGCTCAATCCGCATGACGAATATGCATGTGTCTGCCTGCCTGCTTAGTCACTCAGTCATGTCCTACTCTTTGCAATTCCATGGACACAAAGGCTCCTCTGTCCATGGGATTCTCCAGGCAAGAATACTGGAGTGGGTTGCCATTTCCTTCTCCAGGGGCTCTTCCTAACCCATGGATCGAACCCAGGTCTCCTGCATTGGCAGGCGGATTCCTTACCATCTGAGCCACCAGGTGAAGTCCTTTGCTCAAGCCCACTTATGAATATGCATATACCCTTAGTTTAAAACCTCCTCAGTGTTGCTGTTGGGGAGACATTGCTTTGGGAAAGGGTTCTTATTTGCTAAGTCACTTCAGTCATGTCTGACTCTTTGCAGCCTTACGGGGTGGAGCCTGCCAGGCTCTGTCCAGGGATTCTCCAGGCAAGAATACTAGAGCGGGTTGCCATTTCTAATTCCAGGGGATCTTCCCGACCCAGGGATCAAACCCAAATCTCTTCTGTCTCCTGCATTGGCAGGCAGGTTCTTTACCACTAGTACCACCGGGAAGCCTTATTTGCTGCAGGTAACCATAAGTCCTTCCTTCTCCCACTCTTTGGCTTGGTTGTGTCTATCGGCTCAATATCCATCAAGAGGTAAACCCAACTTTCTGGTAACAAAAGGGCTTCAGAGACAATCTGAGAAGGAAGTGCTAAACTGTGGGTTGATTGGGGGGAAAAGGGTGCAGATTTGCAGAGGATTAAAAAAATATACATTAATAGCAGTTGAAGCAGATTCGCCCTCACCCCTGGAACTCTCCACCGCGTTGCTCCAGTTAAACTTCTCAGTGTCTGTCAGTGCTTTGCTTGTATGCTACAGTCAGTCCCCCTCTTCTAGAACACAGTCTACTATACCGTCTCTGCCATGTTCCCTGCTGGGTCTCTTGCACCGAGAATTCTCCTCTTCCTTTCTTCTTTTTATTTTTTTCAGGAGGGAGGGGTGGGTATCTTGATTGTATTTTAAGATTATGATCAATTCATAAAATGTTTGAGACTTTTAGCTTTTTTCTCTGTGAAATAGTCATCCCTGGGTATCCTCAGAAGACTCTTTCAGTAACATTCCAGTAACTGGTTCCAGTAACTGCAGGCCAGTAACATCACTGGCTACTTGGCAATAACTCTGTATTAAAGGGTAGATAGGACCCAGATCTCCTGAGCCCACTGCTTTTTCAAAGGTTAGATTGAAATCACTCTTTTACTCTCTTCTGTGAGTATTGACTGGTTTAGATTTTCTTCTTTTTTTGGATCAATTTTGGTAACTTATATTTTACTAGGAAGTCATGAATTTCCTCTACATTTTCAAATATATTACCGGAGTGTTGTACAGATTTTCCCACATTTCTGTGTATCTCTTCCATCAATTCTGACTCCTAACTTAGTAGATGGAAGAGCAGGCAGCAAAATATGATTGAGGAAAAAGGGTCAAAAGGATTAGGGTTGAACCAAGACAGCTGAGTATTAAGCCAGGCACTGCAGATACAAAGATATGCCAAGCCTCATGGGGCTTCATATTCTGTCGCTTTTTGGGTATCTCCCCCCCTGCAAAAGGGACACTTTTCAAAGTAAAGTGAGTTTCCAATAATCTAAACTGAAAACTAATGAGGAGAAAAATAAAGATGGTGATTCAAATAGATGTAACCCAATAAGCTAAGTCTTATATCATCGATTTCACCATCATCATTATTTGAACTTAGTGTTCAGGAGAATAAGTCCTCACTCAAATCATTAAAGCCTCTGCCTCCCAGTCTTGGGTTCTTTTGCAATCTGTCCAAATTATATCCACTAATCCCTGATTTTTTTCTCCTTGGCAGCAGTTGGCATAACTGAGTTTCCTATTGTTTCTGTTTTGGGTTGCCTCTGCTTCTTTGTGTTCCTTCCTGCTCCCTTCCTATACTGTGGGGAGTTTCCTCATGCTTGGAAAGTCTCTCTCTGGAGTTTATATATCAAATTTGGTATATACCAAATAATAATAGATAAATATTGGTGTATACCAATAATACATATATACCAAATAATAGGGAATTCCAGATGGCTCAGTGGTAAACAATCTGCCTGCCATGCAGGAGACTAGGATTCGATCCCTGGGTGGCAAAGATCCCCTTGGAGGTAGGCATGGCAATCCAGTCCAGTATTCCTGCCTGGAGAATCCCACAGACAGAGGAGGCTGACAGGCTACAGTCCATGGGGCAGTAAAAAGTCAGACACAACTGAATCGACTGAGCTCACACATATGCACCAAATAATAGACAGATGATTTGGGATATATACCAATATATACAATATACCAAAAAATAGATATATTGTTTGGTATATACCAAATAATATATATATGTTGTTTGGAATATACCAAAATTTATATATATATATATATATATATCAAATTTCATATATATTAAATTTGGTATGTATCAAATAATAATAGAAATACATAGAAGGCATAAAACAATACAGAAATACATAGAAGGCATAAAATAATAGAAATATAAAACAATTTAGAGGAAGGAGAGATTGAATCAGAAGAAGAAAAAATTGTTACCCAAATAAGACTTGAGAAATGCATAGGGAAAGATTGAGAAATGCTCAGAAAGACTGAGGGTAGGAGGAGAAGGGGGCAACAGAGGATGAGATGGTTGGATGGCATCACTGACTCAATGGACATGAGCTTGAGCAAACTCCGGGAGATGGTGAAGGACCAGGAAGCCTGGTGTGCTGCAGTCCATGGGGTTGCAAAGACAGGACTTAGCCTAACCTGCATCATACCAGACTGTGTGTTTACTGAGGGAAGGAATCTGTTATGTTATCAGATCCTACAGCCCTGGTCTGCCGAGACAAGGCATTCAATTAACACCTGCAGAACCAACTGATACACAGTTTTACACTTAGGCGGGCCTTATTTTTAATTTTTAAATTTTGGAACTGTTTCGATTTACAGAAATATCTAAAAATAGTACAAAGAGCTCCCACATGACCTGTGCTTAGTGTTCCTGACTATTCACATCTAACATTAATATGGCATTTTATCACAACTAATGAACCAATACTGATTCATTATCATTAACTAAAGTCCATACGGCATTCCAATTTTCCTTTGTTTTTACCTTATGTCCTTTCTTCTATTCCAAGATCTGACATTACACGTAGTTGCCACATTTCTCTGGGCTTCTTTTGGCTGTGACAGTTTCCCATACTTTCTTTGACCTGAATGACCTTGACTGTTAAGCAGTGCTGGTCAGCTCTTGTGTAGGATGTCCCTCAATTGTGATTCATCGAATTTTTTTTTTTTTTTCTGATTAGACAGGAGTTATGGGTTTTGGGGAAGAAGACTGAGAGATCAAGTGTCCTTCTCATCACGCCATACCAAGCATACAGACTCTCAATGGGATTTATCCCCGTTGATGTTGACCTTGATCACCTGGTGAAGGCAGTGTTTGCCAGGTTTCTCCATTCTAAAGGTGCTCATCCCCCCAGCCCCTACCCTTCTCACACTGCACCCTTTGGAAGAAAGTCAGAGTTGAGCACACTTTGAAGGAGTGGGAGTTAAGCTCCACCTCCTGGAGGGCTGAGTATCTACTTAATTTTGGGGGAATTCTCCGCATGGGAGATGTGTCTCTCCACTCCCGTGTCTATTTACTCAATCACATATTTACATCAGTACAGACTCCTGGATATTTATTTTATACTTTGGGTTATAATCCAGTGCCACTTTATTTTGTTGCTCAAATGCTCCAACTTTGGCCATTAGTGAGTGAAGTCGCTCAGTCCTGTCTGACTCTTTGCAACCCCATGGACTGTAGCCTGCTAGGCTCCTCCATCCATGGGATTTTCCAGGCAAGAATACTGGAGTGGGTTGCCATTTCCTTTTCCAGAGGATCTTCCCAACCCAGGGATCGAACCCGGGTCTCCGGCATTGTAGGCAGATGCTTTTCCCGTCTGAGCCTCCAGGGAAGTCTACTTTTTAAGAAAGGATCTATTTATTTATTTGGCCACACGGGGTCTTAGTTGTGACACGCAGACTTAGTAGTTGTGGTGGTCCATACGCTGAGTCGCCTGCAGCACGTGGGATCTTAGTTCCCTGATAAGGGATTCAACCTGTGTCCCTGCATTAAAAGACAGATGTTTAGCCACTGGACCGCCTGGGAAGTCCCTAGAGGCTCTTTCATTTGACTCCTTTGTCCCTTTCACATACCCACACCATCATGCAGTTTGTTTTATTTTGTTGTGTGTGTGTGTGTGTTGTTTTCTTTTTAATCTTTCGGCAATGCCACATGGCCTGCGGGATCTCAGTTCTCTGGCCAGGGACTGAACATGGGCCCCCTGTGTTGCAAGCCCAAAGTCTTAACCACTGGACCACCAGTGAAGTCCCAGGTTTGTTTTGACACTTTACTTTCCAGCCCTACAACATGCTCCAGGTTCACCTTGTATAGCTCTTGCTTGAGTCCAAGAATCAGCCATTTCTCTGAGGAGCCCTACTTCTTATTGAAGAATGCTACATACATACTATAGACCAAGACCTAGGCACTCGATATGCTCACCATCACTGGACTGTTGTGGCTCCCAGGCCTCCTCAGCTGGCAGCAAGAAACATATGGGAAGATTCTTTTAATCTTACAAAGCACATTAAAAAAAAAAAGAAACTGGAGCAATTTAGGCTTCCCTGGCCATTCAGTCTCAGGCTCTTTTGCTGACTTTCCTTGCCAGTTCCTTTGTGGCAGTCCAAATCGGTCTGTCCTGCCTCCCCTTTTTGCCTACCCCTGCTCTTCTCTCTGCTGCAGTGAGCTGACCCCTGAAGGCTGCATTTCCTTGGCTCCTAGCTCAGCCAGCTTCTGCCTGCTGCAAGTGGAGGGCAGCACCTCTGGCAGCAAAGGTACATCCTCTAGGGCCCCAGCTCCTGCTGGACAGGCCCATTGTGATGCTCTGTCTTCTAGACCCCGCTGCCATCATCTCAGTACTTTGTGTCTCCTGCCCAGAGGTGTCAATGTCTTCAGACTGCAGTCTCTCTGTTGCCCTCTCCTCGACCCCTGTGGGCTTCTCAGCTTCTTCTATCATGCATGAAACCATTTCTCTGAATAAATTTTTTCTGTTTAAAAAACACAGTAGTGGGACGTCTCTGGCAGTCCAGTGGTTAAGACTTCCACTGCAGGGGGCACGGATTCTATCCCTGTTTGGGGAACTAAGATCCCACATGCCCTGTGGTGCCATCAAAATAAATAAATATGCATTAGAATAGAATACACGGTGCTTTCTACTTAACCTATTTGGACCCTGAGACAGATACACATGTAATTTTTTTTTGTAAAGTGGCCCCAAGGAGGGGGCTTCCCTTTGCTGGTGGTCCAGTGGTTAAGAATCTGTCTTGCGATGCAGGGGACACTGGTTCAATCTCTGGTCCAGGAAAATTCCACATGCCATGGGCGCAACTAAGCCCATGCCTCACAAGTACTGAAGCCGGCGTGCCCTCGATCCTGTGTTCCATGGCAAAAGAAGCCATCGCAATGAGAAGCCCAAGCGCCTCACCTAGAGAGTAGCCGCCATCTGCTGCAACTAGAGAAAGCCAGGGCACAGCAGGAAAGACCCAGCACAGCCAAAGATAAAAATAAATATATATATATATAAATAAATTCTTAAAAAAATAAAGTGGCCCCAAGGAATGAGAGTGGGGTTTGGGAGAGAGTGGCTGTCAAGCCAGTCACTGCTGTAGACAACTGGGAGTTGGCCCCGCTGGGGAGGCCGACTTGCTAGGGAGAATGGACCTCAGAACTGTCAGGCTGCCTCCAGAGGCTCCAAGTTTGCCTAAAGATGGGTAACTCCTTGTACCTCCAAGTTTTCACACAGATCTGGTTGGCTCAGTGGGTACCCACAGGCATGCCATGGGTGGTGGCAGTCCTCACCTCCATCCCCATAGAAATCCAAAGATTCAACTGGCAGCCGAGGGGAGGGGCTGTTGGGACCTATGTGCCTGACTGTTTGCCGCAGAAATGACTGAATTTTATAAGAAAGGATGGGCCACGAGGATTTGAGGCAGGCACAGAGGTCTCTAATAGATTTTTCGCAGGTTCTGTTCCTCATGCTCTGCTCAAGGCCTTCTTTTCCTCTCATTCTTCACCCTTCTTGAGCAATCTCACACAAACTATCTACACTGATGTAGATGGATCTGAGTTTGATTTGTGCTTTAACAATAACTATTAGAACCACTGACTTACTTTACTTTTGCTGCTGCAAAATTCCCTTTGCAGACAAGAAGGATACTCTGAGATACTTCGCCTATCTAATTACAAAAGCTTTCTGTTGAACTTACACTGGAACTAAATCAGTAAGGACTACTCAGCAGATATTCATGACGAAGCTGGTAAACAAATTCAACCTTCTAGAGAAACCATGGTGTTGATAATTTTAAGTGAAGCACATTCTTTACCACAAATATCTTAACAAATGCAGTAAATATGCATGGTTTCAAGATTACAAGCCAACAGTCCTTAGAGGAGAATTGTTAAAATTAAACTCTGACTATGACATGAATGTTATATTAAATAACCAGAAATATTAAATAATTACATCATGGTCAGCTACAGAATGAAGAGTCCCCTGGACAGCAAGGAGATCAAACCAGCCAATCCTAAAGGAAATCAACCCTGAATATTCACTGGGAGGACTGATGCTGAAGATGAAGCTCCAATACTTTGACCACCTGACGCAAAGAACCGACTCATTGGAAAAGACCCTGATGCTGGGAAAGATTGAAAACAAGAGGGGGAAGGGGGTGACAGAGGATGAGATGGTTGGATGCCATCACTGACTCAACGATCATGAGTTTGAACAAACTCTGGGGTACAGGGAAACCTGGTGTCCTGCAGTTCATGGGGTGGCAGAGAGTCAGACATGAGACTGAGTGAATGAACACCACCACCACAATGTATAAATTCTGTGACATCAACAACCAAAAGGCGGTGGGATGAAGATGGAAAGCAGCAGAGTTTTTTTAAATGTTGTTGGAGTTAAACTGGCATAAATTCAAATTAAAGTGTTATAACTTCAGGATGTCAAATGTAATCGCCATGGCAACTATAAAGCAAATAGCTGAAAAATATACACAAATGAAATGAGAAAGGAGTTTAAATGTTTCCGTTTAAGAAACAACTAAATACCAAAGAAAACAGCAATGCAGAAAATGAGGGGCATATAAGGCATAGAGAAGATAAATAGTGAAAGTAAAGAAGACTGAAGAAAGTCCGCTTTTCCACAGCCCTCGCCTTGTAGCCACCTCACTTGTGTGTGCACCTGACTAGACCCTGGGCACTGAGTTTCTCACAAAAAGAAATTACAGTGTGTCCAAGGGCAGATAAGGAAGGTTGGGGTGAGCCCTCTGATACAACTCCAGTTCTCAGCATAGAGTGTGACACACAGGTGACTGCAAAATAGTTTGCATCAATGCTTCTTTCTTAACATTTACTTGTAAAACTTGGAAGCCATGACTCCCCTGGTGGTCCAGTGGTTGGGACTTCGCCTTCTGAGGCAGGGGGTGCAGGTTTGATCCCTGGTCTGGAACTAAGATCACACATGGGCCCAAAAACCAAAACATAAGACAGAAGCAATATTGTAACAAATTCAAGTGAAGCATTAGTCACTCAGTCCTGTCCAACTCTTTGAGACCCCATGGACTGTAGTCTGCCAGGCTCCTCTGTCTATCAGATTCTCCAGGCAAGAATACTGGAGTGGGTTGCCATGTCCTTCTCCAGAGGATCTTCCCAGCCCAGCAACTGAACCCAGGTCTCCCACACTGCAGGCAGGTTCTTTACCATTTGAGCTACCTGGGAAGCCCTAACAAATTCAATAAAGGCTTAAAAAACATGGCAGCCATGCACATTTACAGCGCCCATTCAGCCTCTGATGACAAGAACCGACAGCTTAAGTTTCCTGCCCTTTCTTTGCACCTTATATTCCTCTTAGCCTAATTTCTTTGGTTTTGATCCTACTTTTTTTTTTTTTATGAAATCTGACATGAAGTCTTCTAATATTCAACATTAAAGTTTAAGTTTAGGGAACCTCCCTGGCAGTCCAGTGGTTAAGACTCCACGTTCCCAATGCAGGTGAGCCCAAGACTTAAAATAAATTAGTTTAAGTTATAATGTACTACATAGGTAATTTTCTATTTGGTTTGAAGTATTAAAAACTGACTTACTTTAAAAAAATTTTTATCAGGGAAATTTCAAACATATCCAAATATTTTCTAAATTTTAAAGGGAGAGAGAATAAAGCAGTGAATTCCCCTAAACATCTATTATCTAGCTTCAACAATTATTAATTCACAGCTAGTCTTCAACTATACCTTCACCAACTTCTCTCTACCACCAGATTATTTTTAAGTCAATCCAAGATGATATGTCATTTTATCCATAAATATTTCAGTGTGTCTGCTATGGTGCTAGGGGTAAAGAACTCACCTGCCAATGCAGGAAACCTAAAAGATGTGGATTCAATCCCTGGGGCAGGAAGATCCCCTGGAGAAGGGCATGGTAACCCACTCCAGTACCGCCTGGAGAATCCCATGGAGGGAGAAATTCCAAGGGCTACAGTCCATAGGGTCACAAAGAGTCAGATACGACTGCAGCAACTTAACACACACACACACACACACGTTTGCTTGTATCCATTTATAACAAGCTACCCCAAAACATAGTCGCTTACAACAACAATTTATTTGCTCTTACTTTTGCAATTTAGGCTGAGCTCAGCTGTGTGATTCTTCTGTTTCCCCCAAGTGATTCATACAGCCAAGGGCATCAAGTAGCTTGAGTGTGGTGGGCAGGTCTAACCTAAGATGCCTCACTGTCAGGGGACTTGGTGCTGGCTGTCAGCTGGGATTCTCTCTCCATGTAACCGCTTACCTTTCAAAACTTTGGCTTCCTTCTGTGGCAATGGCAGCATTTTAAGAGGGTGTAAGGTGGGGGAGGTTTCCAGGTGCCGCTACTGCTAAAGAACCTGCCTGCTAATGCCAGAGACTTAAGAGACATGGGTTCGATCCCTGGGTTGGGGAAGATCCCCAGGAGGAGGGCATGGCAAAGCATTCAAGTATTCTTGCCTTGAGAGTCCCATGGACAGAGGAGCCTGGTGGGCTACAGTCCATGGGGTCGCACAGAGTTGGACACGACTGAAGCAACTTAGCATAGCACTTTTTTCCCCAATTATTATTATTTTATTGAGTTTAGGACCTCGTTTATACAAGGAGAGATAACTTTTAAGGCTCTGGGGGAATGTTCTTACTCCAGAGAAGACTTGGTGTTTTGGCGCTTTTTGGTTTTTGGCCTCACCATGCAGCATGTGGGATCTTATTTACCCAACCAGGGATCAACCTTGTGCCCCCCGCAGTGGAAGTGCACAGGACCACTGGGGAAGCCCCACCAGGTTTTTCAATCTACCAGTGTCTACAAGACAAAACCTCTAGTTTTTGAAACAGAACCACAATTACACGGTCAAATCTTAAAAAAAAAAGTTAAATGATATAGTATAATTCTTTATTGATTTGCAGGGGTTTCCCTGATGGCTCAAGCAGTAAACAGTCCATCTGTAATTCAGGCGATTCAGGTTCGATCTCTGGGTTGGGAAGATCCCCTGGAGGAAGATATGCAACCCACTCCAGTATTCTTGCCTGGAGAATCCCATGGACAAAGGAGTCTGGTAGGCTACAGTTCATGGGGTTGCAAAGAGTTGGACACGACTGACACACACACGTTGATCTGTAACTTCAGAATTATGAAACAAAAATGCTATTATTACAAATATAACAGTGTTCTGGGATATTTTTTCTTAGTAGATATTATTAATGAGGATTTGGAACTTAAATAGGAAAACAACGATGTAAATCTCTAAGATTTTAATTCTAATATGGCTAACTGGCTCCTTGAAAAAGCAGCTAAAAAAAAAAATGTAAATGTTCCATGATTGAAAGAATAAGGGAGCCTCTTCTGGGAAATTACATATTTAGTTCACTGCAATTTGCTTTCTAATTCGCTGAAAAATAATGCAAGTGAACTATTAGAATGTCTATTCATGTTGCAATTTTTGAGAGTTTAGGGAGACAATGAGAAATGAACTGGGGCGGGATCCCCAGCCTCCTCAACAAAGCTCCTAAACGGGCCTTTGTGAGACGCCACGGCAGCTGCAGGCCACAAGGACTGCCAGTCTGCAAGTGACCCACAAATCCCACATGCCAGGAAGTTGGCCAGGTGCAGGCTCTGCCCAACTAACAGGGCCCCCTTCTACGTCACTTTTAATTGTAGAGTCACTCTATTAACAATTGAGGGCATGATTACATAATTGGTTTTATTAACAGCCCAAAGGATTCAAAACTAATTTGCAAAAAAATAGAGAATTTACCAAAAAAGAAGAAAAAGTCCAAGGCAACTACGAGCTCTTCTCAGAGGGCAAGAATTCAAGGAACTTGAGAGGCAGCATTGAACAGCCCAAGTCATAATGGTTAAGAGCTCTGGCTTCTACAGTCAAGGGCAGCTTGGCTCCCTTGTTACTGTATGGCCTTAAATAAGTTACTTAATGTCTCTGAGCTTTAACTTCCTCACATTTTTGCTTTGAGGGTTATATGAGACAACATGTATAAAGTACTTAATGGCCAGCCTGGCGCTTTGAAGCATGAGATACATAATAGCTCCTATTGTGGGGCATGTGTCACTCATATTCCCATATCCAATCAAAGGTGCTCAGCACGATGCAGATGGTCAGTTAATGAACTGACTGAATGTGATTGTGCTAAAAGATGCACATTATTTGCTGATCAGCACCATTTCTTTCTTAGAAAATCTGTTCCTCCCTTAACTCATCTGGTCTCACTGTTGCCATTCGGCCAAAACTGATTCACACACAGGGGATACCAGCCTCAGGCTTAGCCCATCAGATGGTATTGGGCCCTGGAACGGTGATGTCCTGAAGACTGGAAGTTGGCAGACCACAACTCTCCAGTCAAATCCAGCTCACTGCCCCTGACTTTGTAAATAAAATTTATCAGCACATGGCCACACACATTCACTTAGGTATTGTCCATGGTTGCTTCTGCGCTACAGATGTGGAGTTGAGTTAAATAGTTGTAACAGAAGCAACAGGATCTGCAAAGTCTGATTATTTAACCACCTGGCCCTTTAGAGTAAAAGCTGGCCTATTCATGGAGTAGACCAACAACTGGCAACTATTTTTTTTTTTTGCCATTTGTATGTCACAAGGTAAGCAGGAAGAAGGCTCACCTGCAGAGATAAGAGGGAGACTGGTTTAAACATTTCTGTGGGCATTTACCCACAGAAAGCGAGACAGCAGAGAAGGGAGTGGCAGAGACAGAGGCTCGGGGAGGACTGGAGGGTTCGCTTCCAAGGGCTGCTCTGGAGGTTGTTGAGTAGCACCAGCTGTGGCCTAGGTTCCTCGTGTGGACTGACCCTCCAGCCCCCACTCCCCGGGAACTCCTGAGTGTCCTCGGGAGACAGCAGCTGGCTTCCCCTGGGGCGAGTGACCTAAAACAGTGTCTTTTATGATCTAACTTCAGAAGCCACACACATAGACCGCTGTTTCCACGATCCTGTTCGTTCCTTACACGTCAGGCCTGGTTGGTGTAGGAGGACCGTGCACCAGGACGGGAATATAGGGAGGGGAGACTTACTGGGACCACCTGCTGACCTTCCACCAGTTGAGGCCCCTCTGAATTCTCCTCTGGGATTCAGTGAGACTCTGCTTATCTTATAACATCTGTCTCCCTCCTTTTCACTGGAGATGACAAGTACATTTCTATATCCTTGCAACAAATCAGTCCTAAGAAAGCAATGAAGAGCGGAAAATGACATATTATTTGTCCCATCACCTCTTGTCAAATGAAGGGGTCCCTGAGGTCTTGGGCTTCCAGGGCCCTTCTTGGTAGCCTGTCTCTTTCTGGTGTGCGACACTCCAGCCTAGCTCCTACTCATTTATGCAATACAAGTGACTGTCAGGTCCTGGGATGCGGCCACAGACAAAACAGAAAAAGACCCCATGCCCTGGAGCTGAGATTCCAGTATGGGGAGACAGACAGTAAAGAAACAGAGAACACAGCCAGCGGAGATAAACATTATAAAAATAATTAAAATGTGTGTGAGAGAGAGATTTTATAAAGGGTGGCTGAGCAAAGACCTAAGTGAAGAGAACGAGTGAGCCATGAGAACGTAGCAGGAAAGGGAATCTGAGAGATTTGCTGGGAAGCTAAGAGGTGGGCGGTAGGAGCAGGATGTGGGACCACAGGATGAGAACATGTCCAGTAGCCAAGGAGCGGGCTTCCTGGGTGGCACTAGAGCCTGCCTGCCAAAGCAGGAGATGTAAGAGATGCAGGTTCCATCCCTGGGTCGGGAAGATCCCCTGGAGGAGGAAATGGCAACCCACTCCAGTATTCTTGCCTGGAGAATTCCATGGACAGAGGAGCCTGGCGGGCTACAGTCCACGGGGTCGCTTCAGTCCACGGACACGACTGAAGTGACATAGCACACGCATCTCATGATTCAGGGATACGGGAGCGAAAGGGATGAAATCTGGAGGCCACCCGACCCAGCAATTGAACCCGGTCTCCCGCTTTGTAGACAGATGCTTTACCATCTGAACCACCAGGGAAGTCCCCCTACAGAGCTGGGACCCTACAGATGGAAGCAGGTTGAGGATGTGATGGACAGCTGAATTCATACGACTGCGTCCAGCATTCTCAGTGGACTGTGAGCTGAGTGATGGGCCACTGGGGTTCAGGAGGTTTGAGGAGAAAGAGAAAGATGATGAATGAATTTCAGAAAACAAACCACCAGGGCAGTGCTTCTGAACATTTGATGCAGAAATGAATCACCTGGGGACATTGTTAAAGTGCTGCTGCTGCTGCTAAGTCGATTCAGTCGTGTCCGACCCTGTGCGACCCCATAGACGGCAGCCCACCAGGCTCCCCTGTCCCTGGGATTCTCCAGGCAAGAACACTGGAGTGGGGTGCCATTTCCTTCTCCAATGCATGAAACTGAAAAGTGAAAGGTGAAGTCGCTCAGTCGTGTCCGACTCCCAGCGACCCCATGGACTGCAGCCTACCAGGCTCCTCCGTCTGTGGGATTTTCCAGGCAAGAGTACTGGAGTGGGGTGCCATTGCCTTCTCCTGTTAAAGTTTAGATCATCCTAATTCAGGAGGTCTGGGTGGGGCCTGAGCTTCTGCATGTGCAAAAGTGATGTCTGTGCTGTTGATCCAGGAAGGGAAATAGATCGGACTTGTGGGCAGTGTGATGGGGTCTGTGGCCAGGAATTAAAGTGAGAACACTCACCCCAGCTAGTGTTCTCTTCTGGCTGCTTGGCTACAGGGATAGAGCAGGGGATAGCCGAGCATTAGTGGTATTTATGAGGAAGTGCTCTTAAAAAATACGCCATTTACCCAAAGCTGAGTCAGGAAGGACATGAAAAACTAAGCTATGATGGGGATGAAAAAATGGTAAGGCCAGTGTCAGGGGCCTTGATGACGTCAGAGAATCGCTGGGATGGGAGCATTAGAACTAATAAGCGAGAAGGAGAGGAAAAGGTGCTCAAGAAGCGGGGGCTTCAAATCGAGACTTACATTTGACGACAAGGTCCACCAGGGTGGAAAGTTATAGACCACTCGAGGTAAGGAGGTCAGGAACATAGAGGCCAAAGTTCCCTAAATAGTGACGGAAGGGGTTGGTGAAGATGAAGATGGTGAGTTCAGTACTCAAGTTCTTAAGGAACAAGGGGGCTGAACGTGAAGGCAACTGGAGGGCGCCAGGGGTTTAGTCTGGTGGCATGGACTCTGAAGGAACTTGTGCCAGCAGCTGGCCAGGGACACAATACAGACATAATTCCCTCTCCTAAGCGTGATGAAAACCATGAAGGATTTTAGACCAGTTTGTTGTTGTTTAGTGGCCAACTTGTGTTTGACTCTTTGTGACCCCATAGGCTGCAGTGTACCAGGCTTTCTGTCCTTCACTATCTCCCAGAGTTTGCTCAAACTCGTGTCCATCGAGTCAGTGATGCCATCCAACTCTCTCATCCTCTGTTGCCCCCTTCTCCTCCTGCCCTCAATCTTTCCCAGCATCAAGGTCTTTTACATTGAGTCAGCTCTTCACATCAGGCAGCCAAAGTACTGGAGTTTCAAGTGCTATATAGACCAAATGTTTGTGTCCCCCCTAGATTCATATGTGGAAATCCTAACCCTTAATGTGGCAGTATTCAGGGCTGGGGCCCTCAGAAGGTGATGAGGCTTCACTCTCATGAATGGGATTGTTGTTGTTTAGTTGCCAAGTCGTGTCCGACTTTTTGTGATCCCATGGACTGTAGCCCGCCAGATTCCTCTGTCCATGAGATTTCCCAGGCAAGAATACTGGAATGGGTCGCCATTCCATTCTCCACGGGATCTTCCTGACCCAGGTATCGAACCCGAATTTCCTGCATCGGCAGGCAGGTTCTTTACCACTGAGTCATCTGAAACATCCTAAACGGGATTGGAGCCCTTATAAAAGAGCTCCCTTGGCCTTTCCACACATGAGAGTAAGAGAAAAGACAGAGGGTAAGAGAAAAGGGAGTGGGCCTTTACTAGACACAGAATCTGTGTCTAGGCACCTTGTTCTTGAATTTCTCAGTCTTGAGAACTGTCAGAAATAATTTTTTTGTTTATAAGTGACCCAGTCTATGGTATTTTGTTACAGTGGCCTGACCAGACTAACAGAGCAAAGAAAGTGACATGATCCAAATGAGATTTTGCATAGCTCAGTTTTTAAAGAATCCACCTGCAATGCAGGAGACCCCAGTTCGATTCCTGGGTCGGGAAGATCCACTGGAGAAGGGATAGGCTACCCACTCCAGTATTCTTGGGTTTTCCTTGTGACTCAGCTGGTAAAGAATCTGCCCACAATGTGGGAGACCTGGGTTCGATCCCTGGGTTGTGGGAAGATCCCCTGGAGAATGGAAAGGCTACACGCTCCAGTATTCTGGCCTGGAGAATACCATGGACAGTATACTCCATGGGGTCTCAAAGAGTCGGACACGACTGAGTGATTTTCACACAAAGACTTCTCGGACTGCTATACAGAGAAGACTGGAAGGAGGCTCAGTTTGTCAAAGAGTGGACTCCAGGAGCTTCAGCTTCACCAAAAACTTATGAAAATGCACATTCTTGGGCCCCTGAATCAGAAACTCTAGGGTTGGGAGCCCTGCAACCTGAGTTTTAATGTAAACTCTCCCAGTGATTAGATGTCAGTTGAAATCAGACTAAAGAACATGGTGATTTGATTAGGGCAGTGGAGAGAGAGAGGATGGAGCCGTATTTTGGTAGAGGAAGGACCAGGACAGAGTATGGGATGTGTGTTTGAGGGGGCAGGTTTCTGGGAGAAAGGAAAGCATAGCTGGAGTCTTCTGCACAAGAAAGGCAAGGGTGGAGAAGCCAATTTGCTGGTGAGATCAAAAGTTCAGGTCTGGCCGTGACACAGGGCAAATGTGTTCTGGGGAGGTTTTGGTGGGAAGTAAAGTTGTGGGTAAAAACCACAGTAGTTCTCAGCAGGAAGTTGGAGATGCCTTCATGCAGGATTGCTGCACAGGGCCCCATGGGACGGGAGTCATGTGACGTGTCATCCGTGGCTCTCTAACAGTCTGGCTGCTGCTGCTGCAGCTGCTTGGTTGCTTCAGTCATGTCCAACTCTTTGTGACTCCCTGGACTGCAACCCGCCATGCTCCTCTGTCCATGGGGGTTCTCCAGGCAAGAATACTAGGGTGGGTTGCCATGCCCTCCTCCAGGAGATCTTTCTGACCCAGGGATCAAACTGGGGTCTCCTGCATTGCAGGAGATTCTTTACTGCTGAGCCACCAGGGAAGCTCCAACGGTCTGGCTAAGTGTCAGTATTTCACACTCATAGTTGGTGGCCTGATAGAGACAGCACTGAGTTTGGAATCCAGAGGAGTTAGGTCCCTGGGTTCTAGTCACTTTTCAGCAAGTTACCTCACCTCTGTGAGCTCCAGCCTCTACCTCCCTTCAATTGACATTTTGGTATCTATGTGTCAAGATTCCAAGGCACCAGGATTGTTCTGAAGACTTTCTGCTCTTCTGTTATGACCTTCAAGCACCTTCTAAGTGTCTTTGCTCTCCATGACACCCAATCACTTTTACTTAGATATTGATGGTGGCATGTTTGAACAAGAGCCTGGGGAGGGCCTCCGAGGCAGGTTGGCCTCCCTGAGTCCACTAACCTACAGAATAAATGCATAGTAAAGGATGGGGGGCAGGCAGGCTGTCTTGGCCCAGGAGTCTGTTTTCCAGGGGTTCACTGAGATGCAGTACCTCTTGCACACAGAGAGCATTAGGCTTGTGAACTCTGCTGTGGGCAGAAGAGATACTAAAGTTGTTTGGAGGCTGCGGCAGTTGATGATGCCAGTCTGTGACATGAGAGTCTAGCAGAGTTAGAAAGGAGCCTGTGTTCCTTGCTTTACAAACACAAAAAGCCAGGGCTTTGTCCACAAGACCACATTGGGACTGGTGAGTGTAACAGAGAGAAACAGAATTCCAGCCTCCCAGCTGCTCCTCTCTTCATTCCTATACTTTAAAAAAAAAAAAAAAAAATTTGTTTATTTATTTGACTGTATTGGGTCTTAGTTGGATCACTCGGGATCTTCCTTGCTTCATGATAGATCTTTCTTTGCAGCCCACAGACTCTCTAGTTACGGTGCACGGGCTTAGTTGCTCCCAAGGCACATGGGACGTGGGATCTTAGTTCCACAACCAGGGATTGAATCTCCGTCCCCTGCACTGCAAGGCCGATTCTTAACCACCGAACCACCGGGGAAGTCCCACTCCTATACTCTTAAAAAAAGAACTGACACAAGACCAGACAACAAAAAGTCCAGAAAGAACTGACATCTTTTGCATGAGCATGGCCTTCATTAAAGAGTGTTTTCTGAATATGGGCTTGGTGTCAGTTCTCCCGTGAGCGCTGCTCTGCTGGATCACAATGGTCCTGTAGGCAGATACAGTCAAGGTTCAGGGCTCCGTGGTGTGCGTGCTTTGGGCTCCCAACTGTTGGCAGGATGGATGGGTGGGTGGGTGAACGAACAATTGCCCGAAGGAGCTGGAGAATATCACCTGGACAGACTCGGAGTACAAATTCAGTGTCAAGGAACATCATGTTACACTGGTTATTTTTTCTGGCACGGGAGACTATGTCTCAGAGGAAAAACCCTGCTGTTGCCCAGCAGTGTAGACATCAGCCATCAATTACATGCAGTCACTACTGCTGTTTTTTAATGTGTCCTGACTCCTTCAGTGGAGGCAATAAACAGTTAAAACATTTGCTCCTACACTGTCCTGAACACTCGTTTGGAGTGGCTGTGAAAATCAACCATCTGAGGAGAAAAGAAGGAAAAGGAATTAACCTCCAATGACTTCACTTTCAGAATGAGTCAGGGCAGCTTAAAAAAAAAAAAATCACCACTGGAGAGGTAGAGAGAGAGGCAGAGACACAGGGCTTCAGAAGCAACAGCAAGCTCCAAGGAGAAAAGGACAGTGTTAATAAAGGCTGTTTTGGTTCTCTTGTCCCTGGGGTCTTTTGGTGGGTCCATGATTAGGTCTGCAACTCACCTGGCTCCCTTTGGAGAACTGAACACTTGGCGCTTCTTGGGCCACAAAGATGTTTTGCTGCTTTTGGAGTCGGGAAGAGATGGGTTCTAGTCCGCTGGCTGCGTGACTTTCGGCCAGTTACTTAACCTCTCTGAGCATTAACTTAGCTGTAAGACAGGTTTGTCCAGAGTAAGGGATATAGCACACGGGGCATCAGTGCGCGCTCATCGAAGGGCTGGAAAGTGAGGGGGTTTCCGGTTCCCGGAGTTACTGAGAGCAAACTGCGCGGGGAGGAAGGGGGACGCGCCTTCCGCGAGGCCTCAGAGCCACCTTGCCTCGCTCGAGGGGCCAGTCCAGGCTCGAGCTCTGAAGACAGCGCGCCCCCTAGAGGCCGTCCTCCGGAACAGGTTTCTTCCTGCACAGGGCGAAATAGAAACCTTAGGGGCACCCCTGGCCAAAGGCACAGGGTGAAGAGGGGCCGCCCAAAGCTGTCAAAGCCTTTTTCTGTGTTTTCCAAGGGCTTCGAGCGGATTCTTTCGATGGTACCAGGCTGCATCCCCCGGCTGCTGAGCTGACCACAGTCGGGTAAACTGAAAGAAATACTTGGTTTGTTCAAGAAGGAAAGACTCAAGTAATATTTACCGAGCATTTACTCTGTTCCAGTGTGGGAACTGGGTGCTCTTCACTTAGCCTTATCTTGTTTAAACTTCTCAGCAGCCCTGCGAGGGAAGGTTTATCCTCTGTTTTTCGGGTGAGGCAATTGAAGCACCCTAAAAGAAGGTATTTGCACAGTTGAAACATGCCGAAGTTGAGATTTGTGTTAATCTGTTGTTGTTGTTGAGTCACTCAGTCATGTCCAACTGTTTATGAAACCATGGACAGTAGCCTACCAGGCTTCTCTGTCCATGGCATTCCCCAAACAAGAATACTGGAGTGGGTTGCCATTTCCTCCTCCAGGGGATCTTCCCAGGGATCGAACGTGTCTCCTGCATTGGCAGGTGGATTCTTTACCACTGAGCCACCAGGGAGGCCATTTGTTAAGACTCCTATAACAAAAAACCCCAGACTGGGTGGTTTAAACAACAGAAATGTATCATCTCACAATTCTGGAGGACAGAAGTCTGAAATAAGATGGAGTTGGTTCTTCCTGAGAGGGCCCTGAGGGAGGGATCTTTTCCAGGCCTTTCTCTTTGGCTTGTAGATGACTGTCTTCATTCAGTATGCATGTCTGTCCCCCAATTTCCTCTTTTTTAAAAACACCAGTCATATTGGATTAGTAGTAGTTGTAGTGTTAGTCTATCAATCATGTCTGACTCTTTGGATCCCCATGGCCTGTAGCCCGCCAAGCTCCTCTGTCCATGGAATTCTCCAGGCAAGAATACTAGAGTGGGTTTTCATTTCATTCTCCAGAGGATCTTCCCGACCCAGGGATCAAACATGGGTCTTTTGCATCGCAGGCAGATTCTTCACCATCTGAGCTACTGGGGAAGCCATATCCAGCAAAACTGTCCTTCAAAAAAGATAAAAGAATATATGGCAATATAAACAAAAACAAGAAAACAAACATAAGAAATCTTAGATGTGAAAAATATATCAATAATAGTTGAAAAGAACACATCAGGTGGATGAATAACAGAATGGATAGGGCTGCAGAACAAATTAGCAACTTGGAAGACCAGGTGAAGGAAATCTTTCAGAAGGAAGGAGGAAAGAGATATAAAATATTTTAAATTTTATTTTACAAAGAGATATAAAATATTTTTTAAAAGCTAGGTTATTTGGAAGATAGAAGTAGAAGTATTGAATACTATCATGTGACTGAGAAGAGTCCTAGAAAGAGAGGAAAAATAAAATGAAGAGGAAGAAGTGTTCGAGGAGAAATTGAGATAATTTTTTGTAACTTATAAATGATGAAAGATTGAAAGAGTTATAGAGGAGAAATAATGAAAAAATTCCACACCAGGATATTTTACAGTAAAATTAAGAATTTCAAAGAAGCAGAGAAAATTCTAAAGTACGGCAGAGGGAAAGAGAATATCTCAAAAAGAGAAGTCAGATGGCATCAAATTTTTCAATAGCAACAACTGATTAAGAAAATAGTGGAGGGAATTCCCTGGTAGTCCAGTGGTGAGGACTCTGAGCTTCCACTGCAGGGGGCATGGTTTCAATCCCTGGTCAGGGAAAAGTCCCACATGCCCCCCCCAAAAAAAGAGAGAGAGAGAAAGAGAGAGAGAAAATAGTGGAGTGGTATTTTCAAAATATTGAGGGGACAGAAATTAGAACCAGCCTCTTTCACAAAAAGACTACACTGGAAACTGTTTTGGACAAAGAGCTTAAAATAAGTGGGGAGAAAATCTTGTAGGTGCTGCAAGAGATACAGGTAAAATTTGTTTGACTTAAAAGAATAGCTGCTGCTGCTGCTGCTGCTAAGTTGCTTCAGTCATGTCCGACTCTGTGCAACCCCAGAGACAGCAGCCCACCAGGCTCTACCGTCCCTGGGATTCTCCAGGCAAGAACGCTGGAGTGGGTTGCCATTTCCTTCTCCAATGCATGAAAGTGAAAAGTGAAAGTGAAGTCACTCAGTCGTGTCTGACTCTTCACGACCCCATGGACTGCAGCCCACCAGGCTCCTCCATCCATGGGATTTTCCAGGCAAGAGTACTGGAGTGGGGTGCCATTGCCTTCTCCGAAAAAAAGAATATATATTTCCCATAAACTGGCATTAAAGTGTAGGTAGTAACACTATGTAGATTTCCCAGGTGGTGCTAGTGGTAAAGAACCCTCCTGCCAATGTACCAGTGTAACCTGCAGGAGACACGAGTTCGGTCCCTGGGTGGGGAAGATCCCCTGGAGAAGGAAATGGCAACTCACTCCAATATTCTTGCCTGGGAAATCCCATGGACAGAGGAGCCTGGTGGGCTACAGTCCACGAGGTCACAAAAGAGTCCAACACAACTGAAGCAAATTAGCATGCACACACAGAGCAACGTAATATAGGTCTGGGGTTAGAGATGAAGAGATATGAGTGTATAGTAAAGCCTTGCTTTTATTAGGGGTGTGAAAGTGTTAGTCGCTCAGTTGTGTCCAACTCTTTGCATTCCCGTGGACTGTAGCCCGCCAGGATCCTCTGTCCATGGGATTCTGTAGGCAAGAATTCTGGAATGGGTTGCCATTCCCTTCTCCAGGGGATTTTCCTGATCCAGAGATGGATCCTGGGTCTCCTACATGGCAGGCAGATTCTCTACCATCTGAGTCACCAGGGGGAATATATACTTATTAAAGAAAGGGTTAACAGGAAGTACAGAAAAAGTGAGTCAGACTGAAATAAAATACTAAGATCACAGAAGCAGGTCCAAATATATAAATAATTACAGCAAATGTACATGAACTAAATTAATCAGTTTAAGAAAAAGACTGACTGACCATTGGATTTTTTAAAAAATCCAAGTATGTGCTGTTAACAACAGATGAACCTAAAGCATAAGGAAAATGCAAAGGCTATATGTAAATGAATGCAAAAGGATATACCAGCAAAATACTAATCAAAATAAAGATGGTTTATCTACAGGAGTGTCTAACTCACTTTCATTTTCATAAAGGTCTGGAAGTTAGAACAGTATTTCCAAGTTAACTCTATGACTAGCATGCAGGTTGGCTTGCTTGGGAGTTAGTGTGCCAATTTGGTTGGAAGCTCCACTGACTGAAACCAAGGAATCCAGGGACTGAAAGACCAACGAGTTAAAGCGCAGTTAACTTAAGTCACAGTTGTTCAGTCGTGTCCGACTCTTTGCAATTCCAAGGACTGTGGCCCACCAGGCTCCTCTATGAAATTCTCCAGGCAGGAATACTGGAGTGGGTTGCTATTTCCTTCTCCAGGGAATCTTCGGGACCAAGGGATCGAACCTGGGTCTCCTGCGTTGCAGGTAGATTCTTTACCGTCTGAGCCACTTAGTAGATGGGAAAAGGAAAAAGGAAGGGCATAAGTTGCTGGGATCCTCTTAGAGATGCAGGGAGAGCAAGTCACTTGGGAAGAAGTGACATCCAAAAGCCATGAAACCACAACCCTGAGAAAACAAGTATTAATCAGGGGGTACAACAGGGATAAGGCCCCAAATCCAAGTGGAAGAGAGCAGGCAAACGGAATCTTCACCGCTCAGGGATCAAAACGCAATGTTTCAGGTATGTGCTTCTCGGCAAATATTCCTACCGTCTGCTTTTGAAATGACGGAGCTGGTTTAAAAACGATATGTGCCAGGCACTTCAAGTGCCCCACATTCTGTAGGCAAAAGTGAAGACGGAGTTAACAGAGCACATTTCTGTTTCACCTGACTGCATGGAAGACTACATTTTTCCTCTAAAGGCGTGGCTGGGACTTCCGTGGTGGTCCAGTGGCTAAGGGCGCCAGTGCAGCGTTCCTGGGTTCCATCCCTGGCCAGAGAGAAGTCTGCCAGGAGAGGAACACCAAACTGTCATGGTATGAATTTGCAAAATTCGACAGCTTTAATGATATGGCCTTGGTCTTGAAATTCAGTGCACAGTAATTTTATGGTAAAGAAAAGGACATGAGAAAAAAAAGGGCAATATGTTTTTCAAAATTTTTCCCTCTTCTATGACTAAGCAAATGTTCTTTAGAAAAATCTGATGTATTCTCATGCTTAGAAATTTTGCTATAGGGATAGCCACTGCTACTGTTTACATGAGACATTCCTTTTCTGATATCTAAGCTCTGAAGTATTTACTATGCTTAGATAAATCACATATTTTTCCTTGTGAGTACAGCCTGTTCAGGTTTATACATACCACTGGGTAATTCCCCAAGCACTGTTCCCAGCTTATTGCATGATGTTGGATGTATTTGTGGAAACTGATGTGAAAGTTCTTTGCTCTTCAAAATACTTGCTAAGCAGGCCAGTTAAAAGCATGCCTTTGAATCTGAAACTGAATTTGGCTTTGGTCAGTGGAGGCTCCAGGAAAACTGATAAAACAGAAGAGAAACTGGCTTGTTTTTCTAGAATGTGAATGGGGAGACCCAAGACTGAGGATGGGAAACATGGCATAATGATGACAGAATCTTAAAAAGAAAAGACATGGATAAAGGCAGCTGAAGATCTGGCCCTCCTGAGGCTTTGATTCAAGAAATATCCTAATATCTTTCTGTAATCTTCTGCCATGCTCTAAAAAGTCTACAACATCTAAACAGCCCATAATATTAGGGAAAAGTTACTCAACTGTCAACAGAGCCCAGAAGATGGTACAAAATATTTCTTCACTGTTCTCATCACATTGCTGTTCAGTCCTGCTCCATGACAAGGCCCAGAGCGCATCTGCTTCTCGAAAGCATTGAATGAATGCTTTCATGAGTGGAGCCCCTGCCAGTTCTCTCAAAGGAGAGCTCTGTGGTTGCTCCCCTTGGTAAGTCAGTAAAAGATACCACCACTGATACAGTCTCTCCGATTCTATTGAGGATACTGGATCTCAGAGTGGCCGAAGTAATGGAAGCACTTAATCATCCAAGACAAACAGGATGCCTCTACTGTTAGGGGTGGGCTTCCCAGGTGGCTCAGTGGTAAGATACCTGCCTGCCAATGCAGTAGACGCAGGAGACGCAGGTTTGATCTCTGGGTCAGGAAGAGCTCCTGGAGTTGGAAATGGCAACCCACTCCAGTATTCTTGCCTGGAGAATTCCATGGACACAGGAGAGTGGAGGGTTATAGTCTATGGGAGTCACAGTTGGACATGACTGACTGAGCAACTGAGCACACAGCAGCACCGCTTTCCAGAATTAACATAAATTTTAATGTGACGAATCCTTACATGATCCCTGGAGATTCCACATCTCCTATTTTCTTGCTTTCAGTTTAACTTGTCTGGAGACTCAGCAATAGTCTGAGTGAATCAGAATCACAGAGTTTTAGAAAGCATTTCATTTG
Organism: Bos taurus; assembly: GCF_002263795.3. Classification (NCBI taxonomy): domain Eukaryota; kingdom Metazoa; phylum Chordata; class Mammalia; order Artiodactyla; family Bovidae; genus Bos; species Bos taurus. The sequence goes on from NC_037339.1 coordinate 19,392,457, forward strand.
GTCTCTAACCCAGGAGGAGCCATATTTATGAGGTCTCTGGGATAATCCTCTAGCCTCTGTATTAATTATATTTTCTTATTTCTGTATTCCTGATTCTTTCCTGGAGCCTTACTGTCAGAGGAGGGACTGCTTCACCCAGGGTTAGTTAATTCCTGGAGACAGCAAACAACTCACCCCAGGAGTCTGCCTTTCATTTGCAAGCCAACCAGTCCAGAGCCCCACTTTCCCAACTGGTTCTTACATTCATGTCAATCAATATTCCCTTGTCCTACTCACCCCAGGGCCAGGTACCAGACAGCTGGGACAGCCCCTATACCCTAGAGCCTGCTGAAATTCTTCACACTAGCCAATCCCCGATGGCTCAGTGGGTAAAGAATCCACCTGCAATGCAAGAGACACAGGAGATGCAGGTTCGATCCCTGGGTCAGGAAGATTCTCTGGAGAAGGAAATTGGCAACCCACTCCAGTACTCTTGCTTGGAGAATCCCATGGACAGAGGAGCCTGGAGAGTCACACAGAGTTGGACACAACTGAGCGACTGAGCACACACAGCACACAATCCTGAGTGTGCTTACCCTGCCTTGCCCATGGGAACCACACGGGCTGATGCCCACACCTCCCCATGCTCCTTCTGCCTACCTGTGGGTCCCTGTGTGGCATGGCGTGCCCTCTCCTCTTCGGAACAGTAACAAACTATCTTTTTTTCACTGGCAGTAGTCCCCTGCTCACCATACCTGAATAAAGACAAAACTTACATCTTAAAAACACCGGTTAAAACAATTCCGGGGACCAGAAGTTCATTTCTTTGCAAGGCAGCAGTTTCAATAGTCAACTAAATAGGCAAGTTCTTTTCCATCTTAAATGGAAATTTGCTTCCCTCTACCTTCTAATAACTCTGCCTGCAGGACAACAGAAAACAAATTTACCCATTATTTAAAGAGATGAACCATCAGATATCTGAAACACATCTATGATTGTCTGCTGAAATACATGTGTGAGAATGACACATGTGACTCTAGATTTTGGGGGGCTTTATTTCTAGTCTCCTTCAAATGACTACTATTTCACAAGTCATTTTGGTTTCAATAGCTCAGTGGATTAAATATAGTCTTCCAACATTACCAACATCCTCAATGACCATTCATTCATGGATGCATGGATTAATTAAGCAGCCGCTCAGCAGTCCGGTGGCCTTCACTGGCTTCTCCCTGTCCTTGATTTCAAGTGCAGTGTCTGCTGGAACTGGTCTACGCCGCATGTGGCTCCCTGCTCACTTATTTCCATGGGCCTGGGGACCCGGTCTATAGTGGTGCCAGGCATGGCATCAACTAGACTTTCTGCATCTTTTAAGATGAACTGTCATGAAACACATTATATCCTGTACTTGAGTTGTGATTTTACTGTAGCCTTTTAGATTTTTTCAGTGTGAATGTAAAATCCCCTGTTCTCTAGTGCACAGAGCTTCCTCCAGAGTCACTTTTCTCTTATTTAAAATTATTTTTTTTCCCAAATAGTATGTTAATTGTAAAAAAAAAAAAAATTATCAGATAAATTTGCAGTGAAAGACTTAGTTCCCTGTAATCTTATTCCCATTTTGGTGTATAGTATATATTTTTTCCTATGCATAAGCCTTTGGGGTTTTGTTTTTTGGCGATGCCACACTTGAGGAATGTATTTTTGTTCCCTGACAGGATTGAACCCCAGGCCCCAGCAGTGAAAGAGCGAGGTCCCACCTACTGGACTGTGGATCATATTATACATACAATTGTAATTCATTCATAAATATGATACAAGAAATGATTCATTCATCAGTATGGCTCTACGGGAAAAATTTTACTAGTACATCTTGGGTATTGTAGAGCCATACTTATGAATGAATTACAATTAGCAGAGTTCCTTGAGGGCACAGAATATTGCCTTTGAGTATTTATGAAACACAACACATAAATGATTCAATTTGAATGACTACATTGTAATGATTCCTATGGACTTACAGATGATGCATTTCAGCCAATACTGGGACAGTTTTTCCTTCAAATTTCTATAGAAATCTTGGATGGTATGTGATTCATTTATATTGCTAATTATATCTAACATTGCTGTTTATATTGATTATTTCAATAATTTGGTCCTGGTTTTTTTAAAAGAACAAGTTGAAGGATATTCATATCCTGCTGCTGCTGGCTGCTGCTAAGTCGCTTCAGTCGTGTCTGACTCTGTGCGACCCCCCAGACGGCAGCCCACCAGGCTCTGACGTCCCTGGGATTCTCCAGGCAAGAACACTGGAGTGGGTTGCCATTTCCTTCTCCAATGCATGAAACTGAAAAGTGAAAGCGAAGTTGCTCAGTCGCGTCCGACTCTTAGCGACCCCATGGACTGCAGCCTACCAGGCTCCTCCGTCCATGGGATTTTCCAGGCAAGAGTACTGGAGTGGGGTGCCATTGCCTTCTCCTATTCATATCCTACTGGATGACAATTAATTGATTCTATTTCCACTCATTCATGAGAACAGCCCATTTAGCTCCAAAGTATTTCTCTATCAGATTGCATAAATATTGCAAATTAATATAAGTGGTAGTTAATTACATTCCACTTATGAGTACTATGCCTCCCTTATGGCTCAGCTGGTAAAGAATCTTCCTGCAATGCAGAAGACCTGGGTTCGATCCCTGGGTTGGGAAAATCCCCTGGAGAAGGGAAAGGCTACCCAGTCCAGTATTCTGGCCTGGAAAATTCCATGGACTGTAGAGTCTGCTGCTGCTGCTGCTAAGTCACTTCAGTCGTGAAGTGAGCCCACCAGGCTCCCCCGTCCCTGGGATTCTCCAGGCAAGAACACTGGAGTGGGTTGCCATTGCCTTCTCCAATGCATGAAAGTGAAAAGTGAAAGCGAAGTCGCTCAGTCATGTCCGACTCTTCTCGACCCCCTGGACTGCAGCCCACCAGGCTCCTCCATCCATGTGATTCTCCAGGGGTTGCAAAGAGTGGGACATGACTGAGCGACTTTCACTTTCACTATGAGTACTATGTACAGGAAAGTTCCCACAGTTTTGATTATAAATTTTCTTCTTACAGTATCTAGTGTTTTTACATTATCAGAAGAAATTATTAATTTAATGTAGCTTATCAAGAATAGTGTAAGACTGCACTCACATTTTCAGCTATGCTTTTGCTGGTCCATACCTAGACTGACATTAAGTAAATATGCAGTTAAAAGAAAAAATAAAGACGTGAGCAACACTATCATACATGTTTCTGATTTTGTTAATGATTTTTAAAAGCCTTAAAGTATATTTTGTATCATTCTTAAATGATAATAGCTTGTAATCCAAGTGGGAAATATATTCAAATAATCTCAACCAGTGAGCTGACAGCAGTTAAAAGCCAGTATCTTTTTCTGGTTTTTAATACTGTAAACTTATTTATGAGATGTTCATTGTTTCACATATATGCCATTACAAGTCCCTTGCAATGTTTAAATCACTGAAAAAATAACATGGATAATAAATCACTGACTAATTTTCAATGTGAGTATAAAAAGCTACATCAGTGTGAACAAGTGGATTTCTGTGAAAAACAGAATCAAGACAATGGACAGCTTCTTCAGCCAGGAACAAATGCAGGTTTTTTTGTGTGTTAAAATACAAGGATGTTTTATGTCCCATCTATGTGTATATTTAGCTATCACTGAATACTTGTGCTGTAAGTATATACCATACTAATGTTCTATTGTCTTCAAGAAAGCCTTTAATTTTCTTCTAGCTGAATGTAGGTTTTTAAATACACTTTATTTTTTGGAACAGTTTATATTCACAGAAAAATTGAGACAATAGTACAGAGTTCCCATATGTCCCCTCTTCCAATTTCCCCCGTTAATAACATCTTACATTTTTATGGTTCATCTATTACAATAAACATAGTGATACATTATTAACTAAAGTGCATGATGTATTTAGATTTCCTTAGTTTTTACCTAACATCCTTTTCTGTTCCTGGTGTGCACATTACATTGACTTTATTTTTCCCTTGATTTTGATGACCATGACAGTGCGGACTACTGCTCAAATATTTTGTAGGATGCCCCTTTAGGAATCTGATGTTTTTCTCAAGGTAAGACTGAGGTTACAGGTAATTTTCCTATGAGAAATTAGATAGCTAGAGGTTAAAAGCACATCTAGACTTCATCAAACTGTTGTCATGGATGTAATTCATATACTGATTTTAGTACTGTTATCTATTCAGTGTGATTAGAGGTAGCAAAGATAGTCTTGAGAAAAGAACACGATCATTAAAAAAAAAAAGGTTAGCTCTTAAAAAAATAATTCGGAGGTAGGTAACATTATAAAGAAAGCAAGCAGTAGTTATATTAAATCTCTTTCTGAAATAACCATGTTCTTTACTAATTAAAATTACAAGGTCAGAAAGCCAAAAATACATAAATAATAAAGTTAGTTCAATTCTGTGTATCTACAGAGTTAAATCTGGGATTTATGTAAATATGTTACTCAAATATATCTATGTTTTAAAAACAATTGTTCTACTTTTATCTATCAAATAAACAATAAATAAATATCATGCAGGACTCTCTTGTCTATGTGTCAACAATAGTCTTAAATCCTTAGAAAATTTATAGTAGGCAATCATTCTCGAAGAATTCTCTCCTGAGCAGTGGTTCTCAATCTTTAGCGTGGATCAGAATCACCTCAAGGGCTTGTTCCAACAGATTCCTTCGTGCGTCCCCAGCAGTTTCTGATTCCATGGGTTTGGGGGGGCCTGAGTGTGCACGTCTACCAAGTTGTCAGGTAAGGCTGACGCTGCTGGTCTAAGGGCCCCACTGTGAAAACCACTGAGTGCAGTCAACAAAGACGCTGCCTCATCACGTGCAGATGATGACGAGGGTGTTTGGCATATGAATTTTAACCAGTTACAGAATCTTACCAATAGGGTCTGACTATCCCTTTTATAAATGCGGAATCTGCATCCAGAGAAACTGAGGAAATTGCCTGAAGAGATAATGGGACCCGGTGGCAAAACTACAATTCAGGTCTCCTTTGATTCTTAAGCCATGTTTTTCTGGTATGACATACTGCTTCATGTGATAAATGAGTGAAATGTATGTATCCTTGTCCTGGCCTATCTGGAAAGGAGACTGTCCCAAAGATATGGACAGTGATTTGTTCAGTTTTGTAGGGTAGTATTTAAAGGATAGCAATTCTTCCTGAAAACTAAGCAAAGGCTCAGTTAGGGTCATGGAGAGGATTCACTTACTTCTGAACTTCTGAATAATCAAGGGCAAAGTGAATTTACAGTATAATTAAACAAAACAGGAAGAACATGTATTTAATATAGTACTGAATAGTCCTTAATTACTATTATTTTATTATTCCTTACAGAAAAATGCACATTTAAATTAAAATCCTTAAAAGAATAACCTCATTTCCATTTAAATTGAAGGCATCATACTATTCTAAACGTCTGCTGTGTACACGGTCACCAGTCAACCACCACTTACGCAGGTATTGAAGTAACACAGCATGATGGTCTTCAACAAAATGCTCCAATAATTACTACCACATTTATCTCCTTTCACAAAGGAAATTAAAAACAACGGCATACAAACAAAACAAGCAATTAACATTTTTAAAGTGGTACATTTTACAGTAAATAAATTGCCAAAACTGAAGTTGCCAATAATATAAATATAAATTTGTCACTTTGTTATACTCTATATAAAAAAGACACTGAGACACAAAATTATTGGACTGCAGACTTAAAACAGTTAATAAGGTCTGAACATCAGAATGACCACAAAACCCACCCAACTGGTCTCTATCAATACAAATATTTTACACTAAGAAAGACTCCCTTTTAAATATCTATACACATATTTCCATTTAATATTGTTAATTAAACCCAAAGTTATATTTATTTAAATAAGAGTTAAATAAACCACCCCAAATGCTGATTTCATATCACAAAACCTAAGTATTTTAAATCACAACTTCAGGGTGGTATAGTGTATACACTGGTTCCTTAGACAATATTAACAAGCATATTTTTAAGAATATATTTTCATTTATACGTCAGGTAAAGCTTTATTAAATGGTAAACACTTTTAACAGTGCAGAAATACAAGTTTCAAAAACAAATACATTCAGAAGATCTGCTGTTCAAATAATATCTTTTCAAAACCAGGTGGAGGAGTATGATAAAATTCACTGAACTGGCAATCCAAAATTGCACTGTCATCAACTAGAGACAGAAAAAGAAAGAAAATAAATTAGAAGCAAACACCTTAAACTGAATGAGTAATACTTATAAACTGTTTCCATAATGCCATAAAATTAACACACAAGAAGAAGAAACACATCTGCTATCCAGGTTACAAAACATGATCTTACTGGTTAAAAACAGCCACAGTGAAGAATAAAATCTGTCAAGAACACTGAACGGAAATACATCAAAATATTATTATGATTATTTCTGCTGCTGCTACTGCTAAGTCGCTTCAGTCGTGTCCGACTCTGTGCGACCCCCATAGACGGCAGCCAATCAGGCTCCCCCGTCCCCGGGATTCTCCAGGCAAGAACACTGGAGTGGGTTGCCATTTCCTTCTCCAATGCATGAAAGGGAAAAGTGAAAGTGAAGTCGCTTCAGTCGTGTCCAACTCTTAGCGACCCCATGGACTGCAGCCTTCCAGGCTCCTCTATCCATGAGATTTTCCAGGCAAAAGTACTGGAGTGGGGTGCCAGTGCCTTCTCCGATGATTATTTCTAGATGATATAAATATAGGTAATTTGAGTTTTTCCTTATTTACCTACCTGTATTTTCTCAATTTTATACATTAAGATAATTTACTTCTTAAAAAATATTTTATTAAAAAAGGATAGATTCACAAAGAGTAGCAAAAACAATACAAAAATTCCTGGGTAACCTTCGTCCAGCTTCCCCTAGTGGTAACATCTCACACAACTACAGTACAATGTCCAAACCAGGAAACTAACACTGACACAATACTGTTAATTAGCCTGCAGGCCTTATTCAGCTTCTATATGTTTTTTTGTTTTCCTTTTTTTAAATCAGTACTTATCCAAGAGAAATGAATGCATATATCTACACAAAGGCTTATACATGAATATTCACAGCAGCTTTATTTGTAATGGCCAAAAACTAGAAACAACTTAAATATCCAATAATAGGAGAAGGGAAAAATCAATTCTGATGTATCCACACAATGAACTATACTACTTGGTAATAAAAATCAATGAATTCTTGGTACATGTTACAACATGGATGAGTCTTAATTACACTGAGTAAAAGAAGCTAGATTAAAAAAATACAAATTGTATGATTTATACAATACTCTAAAAACGTAAGATAATCTGTAGTGACAGAAAGCAGACAGTGACTACAAGGGGGTAGGGTGGGGAGAGGGGAGCAGAATGCATGGCAAGGGGGCAGGAGGAAACTTAGGGGTGACAAGTATGTTCATTATCTTGAGTATAGTGATGATGTGGGTTTCACTTTACAGTTATTTGTTAAGTTGCGTATATATGTTTAACACACATTACTAAATAATTTATATTTCATTATCAATGCAGGAAAAAAGTTAAGCACTAGATGCGACATTCATGACATCACTAGTAATTTTTAACAGAGGTGGTTTCAGTGAAGTGGTGTAAGGCAGCCACAGTAGTTGACGATACAATATAAACAGAGACAAAAGCTCTTTTACAGGAAATGCAGGCATATGGAGAAGGGTAAACGCAGGCCTGGTGAGGGGTACAAGTTTAAGGGAGAGTATATTGGAATAAGAATGATTTAGAATGCTCACAGGCATTGAAGAACGAGGTTGATGACATGAGATACAGACAAAATAACTGACAATAAAGTCCCAGAATTGGGAAGTTTGAAATCTAGACTGAGTTTTTTAAACATGAAGGGCACCACTTCCTCTAAAATGGTATGGGAAGGAGACAAGATGGGAAGAGAAAACCTTTAAGAGGTGGGGGAGGGAAGCTGGAGTTCACCATGATGGACTGTTTCTCTATAAAGTGGAAGAGGGATCTACAGAAAATGAACAGGGAACTCAAGAACGATGAAAGTCTAGAAGGTGCAGAGATGTAAAAAACACAGAGAACTTAGATGAAGCTGGAAGTCCTAACTATGAACAAACTTTTCTTCACTGTTACTCAGTTTTGTCTCTCCACAGGTTGAATATAAGGACTGACAGTATGAACAAGTGGAAAGAATTAGGATTCAGTATAGGATAGAAGGCAAAGGGTAAGGGAATTTGGGACTTCTCTGATGGCTCAGAGGGTAAAGCGTCTGTCTGCAGTGCAGGAGACCCAGGTTCGATCCCTGGGTCAGGAAGATCCCCTGGAGAAAGAAATGGCAACCCATTCCAGTACTATTGCCTGGAAAATCCCATGGATGGAGGACCCTGGTAGGCTACAGTCTATCGGGTCCCAAAGAGTTGGACACGACTGAGTGACTTCATTCACTCACTCAAGGGAATTTGAATTTTATTTTTATCTTTGATAGTATCTGGCTATCAATTTCAATTTATAAAATATATTACTACATAAACTTCACTGCATTAAAAATAATGCCAAATCAAAGAAACAATTTAGAATAAAAATCTCATTTGCTATCTTCATTTGTGTAACTCAGTCTAAAATTTTACTGATATTTATTTCTCAGACTAAACTGTTTCAAATATTAAGCTACCATTTCCATTTAAGTAAATAAAGACATTACTTTTAGGGTTATCAATTATTGCAAGCAAACTAACTTATATCAAGTTTAAAAATTCACCTTTCATGCAAAGATAAAGAAGTTAGAAGGACTGAAAAGTAGTATTTAGGGAAAAAGAAGATAAATGAAAACTTTAAAGCACAGGCTTTGGTTGTTATATCAAATTATTAAATATTTATATTTGCTACTGTATACTTTTCTGCCACTCTGAACAAAGTCTGTTACTTTTCTGGTAAGTTACTATAAAAAAGTTAACCATTAGTTTTTCTTATGGCTCAAATTCTTAATTATTTAAAGTAATTTAAATGAGAAAATGGTTTACAATCCACTAATACCACAGGCAGAAAAATCATACACTTGTTGATTTAAAGTTGATAACATAAAAAATGAAGAAGAGAGTGATAAAGGCACTGTACTTATGTACGTTTCCTATAAAGAGAGACATCTTATTTTTTAGGGATACATATAAAATATTTTAGAATAAAATGGTATAATGTCTGGCATTTGCCTCAAAACAATATAAGGAGGGGAGGTGAAAAACAGGACTGACTGTAGGGAGGAGAGGAAACCTGTCTGGCTATTAGCTGACAATTGTTTGAAGTTAAGTAATGGAGTAACGAAGACTCTTGAGAGTCCCTTGGACTGCAAGGAGATCCAACTAGTCCATTCTGAAGGAGATCAGCCCTGGGATTTCTTTGGAAGGAATGATGCTAAAGCTGAAACTCCAGTACTTTGGCCACCTCATGCGAAGAGATGACTCATTGGAAAAGACTCTGATGCTGGGAGGGATTGGGGGCAGGAGGAGAAGGGGACGACAGAGGATGAGATGGCTGGATGGCATCACTGACTCGATGGACATGAGTCTGAGTGAACTCCGGGAGTTGGTGATGGACAGGGAGGCCTGGCATGCTGTGATTCATGGGGTTGCAAAGAGTCGGACATGACTGAGCAACTGAACTGAACTGAACTAAGCCATGTATGTGTAAGTATAGTTTCTGTACAAGTATACCTCCAAGAACAGGGTTACTTAGAGATGACTCTACTCAGTTACCTTTATTACAGAAAATTCCAAACATGTGGAAGTAACCAGAACAGAATAATGAACCCTCATGTATCCATTACTTAACTTCAAACAATTGTCGGCTAATAGCCAGACAGGTTTCATCTCCTCCCTACAGTCAGTCCTCTGTTCTTCACCTCCCCTCCTTATATTGTTTTGAGGCATATGCCAGACATTATATCATTTTATTCTAAAATATTTTATATGTATCCCTAAAAAATAAGGTGTCTCTCTTTATAGGAAACATACATAAGTACAGTGCCTTTATCACTCTCTTCTTCATTTTTTACTTCTTTTGAAAGTAGGAGAGTTTTAACATTTAGGCGATTTTGTAAAGGTAACCAATGTTCAATCTACACGGAATTCCCATCTCTACTTTCAAAATATTCTTTACAATTACATTTTCTGTTCATCTAACGCTTTCTAACAATTAGCAGGAATACCTTTTTGAAAATTCTGTAAAGTTTTTAAAACTTTCTGGAATATAAGATTAAATGATCTAAAAGGGAATATGGCTATTGCATATTTAAGAATAATCATTGTATTTAGCAAGTTGATTTTTTTAATACAAAGGAAGTAAAAACTTTCCTTAGTCCTGCAAAGAGGGATTGTGATAACCTACTGAGTATACTCCATATACAAAGGTCCTTATTAATTTGTCCAGCCTTCTGAATGATAGTTACAAAGTTAAATGCCAAGCAAAAGTTAACATACATTTAATAATGTTTAGAAATATTTTCACTTACCATAAACAACTGGATACACTGTCCCTCGTATACCTGATGCTGGACAATGCATGTTTTTTCCATTCAAATATACATTTAATTCTACATGGTCATATGTAATACCCTAGAAAGCAAAGTAAATATTAAAAAGAGGAAAAATATGTATGTTCCATAAAAACCTGAACAGTCAGAAGGCACTAACTGGGGAGCATGGAAACAAAAAACTAAGCAAAAGATCACAACAGATTTTTTTTCCCATAACAGATTTTATTAAGGGTTTACAATCTGGTAGAAATCTATTTGAATTGAGCTAGAAAAAAACAGTAATGGTGATTATGTGGGGGGAGGGGAAAGTAAAATCCCATGAGTCCACATTCGAGGGGTCAAACTAAATCCTAGTATTTTATTCAGATAATCTGGGTTTTATATTCTGAATATTAAGATGATATAAGTACTATATACTGTAAACAGAGAGACCTTTTAAACTCACATAGAAAACACTGCTTTATGTAGAATTTGATAACAAAGGGGGGAAACAGTGAAGTTTTCACCATTAGGGATTATTACCTATCATTGTTTTCAGTTGTGATGAACTGTCTTTATACAATTTATTTTCAAAAAGAAATAATATATTTCTCTATCTCTTTACCTTGGTTTCAAATATGTAAAATGTATTACTAAGGTAAGGTGGGTATTTACAACTGCATGTAACTGATAATTAGTATCAAGTGGAAAACAGAAAAACAGCTCAAAAGACTTTAAAAAGACAGCAAAATAAAAATATATTACTTTGTATATTATTAATGGTACAAAATTACAATTATTATTATTGACATTCTGGAAAACAACCTGTATTATGTACCAAACCCTAGACACTTCATATTTACTCATTTAATCCTAGGTATTTTTATTATCTCCACTTTACAGCAGCTAAAGCATGCTGCTAAGTCGCTTCAGTCATGTCCGACTCTGTGCAGCCCCATAGACGGCAGCCCACCAGGCTCCCCCATCCTTGGGATTCTCCAGGGAAGAACACTGGAGTGGGTTGCCATTTCCTTCTCCAATGCATGAAAGTGAAAAGTGAAAGTGAAGTCGCTCAGTCGTGTCCAACTCTTCAGGACCCCATGGACTGCAGCCCACCAGGCTCCTCCGTCCATGGGATTTTCTAGGCAAGAGTTCTGGAGTGGGGTGCCATTGTCTTCTCCAAGCTAAAGCATAGGAGAAGTTAAATAACTTATTTAAGGTTGCACAGTTAGGAAGTGGCAGAGCTGGAATTTAAACTGATGCAGTATGGCTTTGGAAAACTTATTCTTAATTGCCATGCAATTCAAAGCTTTTAAGACTTTTACACTTTTAAAACTCTCTTTAAAACTCTGTACAGTATTTACTAGCTGAAGACGGAGAGCTTTCCTTTCAAGAATGACAACAGAGACCTTTCAATAGAGAAATCATCATAGATCAAGAAGCAACCACTTGAAGGATTTCTGACTGTGGATAAATTATATGAACCTAAAAGCTTTTATAGATAGAAAAAGACCTTACAGATGATCTAGTCTTAAATCCTTCACTTTCCAGTTAAGACAGCAAAGGCCCAGATAAGTCAACAGGTTAAGTGCTATAAAAGATTCTCCTCAAATCTTAGCAAAGCCAGGGTTAGACTAAACACTGAGAAAGATAAATAAAACTGCTTTTGCTTTATTTCAGTGTATGTATTTAAATATAAATATGTAAATAATACTTTAAATAATAAATACCTTAAATAATACTTTAAATACTTTAAATAATAAAGTGATCGCCAGGATTCGCTTTTTAGTGAAGAAACCTGTTTTCATTTTAAAAACCTGATTACATAAAAAGCAGCATGTTACCCTCTTTACTGGAAATCCAGCAGCTCAGACTAACAGGTTATGATCTGGGCACCTTCCCCACCTGGTGGCAGCATAACCTATTGCAAGTTCTCAACCCCACCCTCCAGCATCAATACCCCATGAGTGAGTGAGTGAGTGAACGTCGCTCCGTCGTGTGCGACCCTTTGCGACCCCAAATGGACTATACAGTCCATGGAATTCTCCAGGCCAGAATCCTGGAGTGAGTAGCCTTTCCCTTCTCCAGGGGACAATACCCAATACCCAGTATCAAAGATCCCCTGGAGAAGGAGATCGAAACCTGCTCCAGTCTTCTTGCCTGGAAAATCCCATGGACACAGGAGCCTGGCAGGCTATAGCCCACGGGGTCACAAAGAACTGGACACGACTGAGCGACTAGACCAAACCAACTAGACAATACCAAAGAAAGACGTGAGGAAGGATGTGAGAAACCACACCGCGGGATGTTAGTTCTCTGACCAGGGCTGAACCAGTGCCCCCTGCAGCGGAAGCACAGAGTACTAACCACGGGACTGTCAGGGAATTCCCTTAATCTGCCCTTTTATCTGTTCTAGATGTTAGGTTTGATTCTCTCATAATGATACCAAAAACCCGATGTGTTCTAAGGATTTATCAGTATTTGCAGGTTTGGTGAACAGACTCTGAAATTAGACTGTAATCCTGGGGTCACTCTGAATAAGCAATTACTTAACTTCTGGTCTGTAAAATGATAACAATAGTACCACCTATTTCGCCTTCTCTGAAATTAAACTGAAAACTGCAACTTAAAAATGTAATCTGTACTTTTCAAAACTATATACAAAAGGTAAAAATGAGCATAGGCTGTCTCAGGTGTGCCTCCTTGGTGCTGCAGTAGGCCCTGCTGATCCTGTATGGTTATTACAGAAACATCATCATTTGGTTGGATGTTGAAAGCTTATTTTTCTTGATTTTTCCTCAGAGAATGGTATATGATTGAAATTCTACACATATGAGAATGTTTTTACTGTCATAATTCATTCCAGCTTTCCTACGCTATTGTCAGCAATTTGGTGAAATTTGTTTGCAAGTGTTTAAACTAGGAAGATACAGCCATTAGCGTGGGATACTGCTTTACTTTTCAGGATTCTGCTCATCTTTCATCTTTTTGAGCCCTCCTTTTATCAGAATGGGCATAAAAACTCAAAGTCTAATTTAATAATGCTGACAGACTAAAAATGACATTCTTAAGTCTGTCGATATGAAGTGCCAATCATCTTAAGGAACGAGATAGGAAGGAAATAACAACACACAGTACAAGTCAGTACATCAACAAAGAAAACCTTTTGTTACTGATTATCCTTTCTTCTTTTTTTGGTCTCACCATGCAGTACACGGGATCTCAGTTCCCTGACCAAGGACGGAACCCGGGGCCTCTGCAGTGGAAGCACAGTCCTACCCACCAGGGAGTTACCCGGATTATCCTTTATGTTTGAATTTCATTTTTTAGTATAAGCAGGCTGACAGCATCAACCTGACTTCAAGATTCTCTTTCATGAAATAACCCCTTGAATAGGGTGTTCCACATTACGGGCATCTGGCAATGATCTATATATGCAGAACCAACTATTTAAAAGGAAGAACGAGGAAAAGCAGATTTTAAAAACGGTTGATGTCTTTGGTTTCCTTGTTTTCTTTAGTTAATTTGGGGGGGAAAAAAACACTTTCTATAATTTACCTATTTAAAAACTGTTCTTCACAATTTTTTTTTTAAACTGAAGAGAAGAAAGATCATAGTCAAAAGCTTTCATTTCCTCATTATTTTTCATCTTCTTCCAAATAGTGTATACTTCTTTAATTCAGTAACCTGGATTTACCTTGTCTGTTATCAAGTATTAGAAACTCTCATTCTTTAGATTCCTTTCAACTTGGTATAAGAGCAAGGAACCCAAGGCTCTGTGTATAAGGACACTCTTGCTAAAGGAGACCCAAGAACTCTGTTCTCAACAGCTAATGGCCTGAATTCAATGTATAAGGTTCTTGGAAAACACTGTGAGAAGTATCTGAAAAAGACAGAAAGGGATCTCTGGATTACATTTTCAATAGGATGGCTTTGGCAAAGACTTGAATATATCTAGTTGGGAATAAAAACCGAGAAGCCTTCATACTATGTAACTCCTTCTATCCCCTGCTTTCCAAAAAAAAAACTTTTCCACAATCAACCCTTAGGATTTTGAGCCAGTTCTTGAAAGAGTTCTGAAAGTGAAGGAAGTTTAACCAGGTTAAGTTTAACAAGGACCAACACTCCTGATAAAAATGCGGTAATTCTTTAACAGAAGTTCCTAACAAATTAAGTAATAAATGTCTTCTCTAAGAGATCTCCAGCTGCAAAAATACCTAATCTTTTCTAACGTAAGGGTCAGCGTTCTTTTAAAATTGTGGGCCAAGGTTTCTTTTATGTGAGAGTGGCAGGAGATGTTGACTGGCAGCCAACCAGTCATAAACTCTCCTAAATGGAAATAAGGGTTGGTGGTGATTTTCCTGGCCAGTGCAGCTCTAGAAAGAAGGCAGTTATGTAAGACAGCAGCATTGACATCAAGGGCTCTTTGGAAAATGAACTACCTCATTAGATCCAATCCCCGTGCTCTGGAATTTGGACCACAAACTCCCAGGCGAAACTAGAAATACTAAAAGCAGTTCAGGTTGAATAATTCACGGTGGAAAACAAGTCCACGAGGAAACTCACCACCACGTCTCCCTCCTGTGGAAGGCTGTTTGCTGGCAGTCTGTTTTTCTCCTCATTGTTGTGGTATAGGGCTCCATCATTTCTCATCACCAGACTGTGTACATCTCGGCCAAGGGGGATCTGATTCAAGTTAACTTTCTGAGTTGCAACGCCAATACCCCAGATTCCTGAAAAATATAATAATTTAAATGCTCCCCAAATCTGAAGAATACAAATATGAAAGTTGTTGTTTTAAAAGACAGTGTAAATTGTTTATAAAGAAAGTGGCATATGATCACTAAATTATTTTTTGTTAATCTTAAAAAAATTTTTTCTTCAAGTAGTTTGCAAATGATGTACTACATCTCTTCAGATGTAGTACAGCCTGGGAGATAAAAGTGGGCTCTGGAGTTGTACTGCCTGGTTTAAATCCTGCTTGTGCTATGTCATCTTGGGCAAGTTACGTAACCTCTGTTTCCTCACCTGCAAACTATGGAGTCTAACAGTGCTGCTGCTGCTGCTGCTAAGTCGCTTCAGTCGTGTCCAACTCTGTGAGACCCCACAGACGGCAGCCCACCAGGCTCCGCTGTCCCTGGGATTCTCCAGGCAAGAACACTGGAGTGGGTTGCCATTTCCTTCTCCAATGCATGAAAGTGAAAAGTGAAAGTGAAGTCACTCAGTCATGTCCGACTCTTGGCGACCCCATGGACTGCAGCCCACCAGGCTCCTCCGCCCATGGGATTTTCCAGGCAAGAGTACTGGAGTGGGGTGCCATTGCCTTCTCCGAGTCTAATAGTACTTGCCTCTTAAAGTTATCAGAAGATACAGCAAGATCATCCAAGTAAAATAACTGGAACACTGTATTTTTTTTTAATGGATAAGTAAAGCACAGAGGAAGTATTTTTTAAAAAGATGCTAGCTATTGTCATGACTATTATTATTATTCCCCCAAAATATTACTAAAAAGCCACACATTGAATTTAAATAGCCTCGGCTTCTATTTCAAGCACCACCTCTGAGAAGCAGGAAATTACTTCTTTAGTTTTTGCATCTGTAATACGTGACCAATAATGTATATGACCTGGTCAATACTATGGAGAAGAGAAAATTAATGATAAAATGTAAAATCATTTTCTTATCCAATACCTTAAGTCCATGAGTTTAAAACCGTTTGGTCTAAGTTGACTTTTAAAGAGACCAGCTCTCTTCTTTTCAGTCTAACAGAATATGTAAACTCCTGATTACATCTCAAACTGTTTCCTTCTTGGTTTTTATCAAAATCAGGGGAAATTCTAAAGAATGCTTGAAGACCATGTTGTCAATCCATTTTCCTGGATTGAGTGAGGCCATCAGAAAGCTGCATGTCTGGACTTCACTGTCCTGGCCTCCTAAATAATCTGATTCTATAATTTATCCTCCAAGGTGAGACAAGAGTGCCAGTAGGGGATGATACTAATTTCACGTGACAACAGCTCTAGACAGGGTTACAGTGTCCTCTTCCTCCTGAGGAACTGTGCATGATGACACCCTGTGGCACACTGCCTGAAGCTTTCCTTGAGGGATCAAAGCCTCAAACTCCAACACACTATTGTAGAAATATCTTTGAGGATAGCATCCTTTACAGAAAATCCACAAAGAAATCTGTATTACATTTAAGGCTCAAGGAAATATTCACTTCTCTTGAGAAAAGGTATGTTATACTTGAGAAAATTACGGTAACCAGAGACATTTTGCAGCCAGTGAGTTAACTTACAAAAGAATGGAATGGAGGACAGATTTATATTTATTTTACACACTTAAGAAAAATCAGTATTTAAAACAATTTAAAAAACAAGTCCCAGAGGAATATTTTATGTTTTTTCATTTAAGAGCAGAATTAATTTACTCCACTCTAGTTTCACTGTTCTGTACCTATATTACTCATGCCATATTTTACTACAGGTTTCTTTCTAATAAAGCCTTAAAAAATTTCCCCATATTCAAAACTGCCACAAGTTAACTAATAATAACTATTATAATACTCACGTAGAACTGCCATACAAGAAACTTCATAATTTAAATTTTTTTTTAAATTTTAATTGAAGCATAGTTGATTTACAGTATTGTGTTAGCTTCAGGTGTACGTATTTAAAAAATTTTAAAGAGACTTTAGACTTCTACCAAAATTCTAAATCGGCCAATCGCTTCAGAAGACACTGAATCAGGGAATCTTAACAAGAGTTAAGAGAAAAACTTAGGATCATAAGATTAATTTTATCCTAAGATAAAACAGCAAAAGTCTACACCTTACATGCTTGACCAAATGAAATGGTTCATCTAGCTCCCGCTAATTAACCATATTAGTAATAATGCTTGTGTGTTAAATGGAACCAGTACATACTGCTGTTAAGACACTTTCATGCATACAGCTCCTATGAAGCAGGAAGGGCAGCTCCTGTAATCCATTTTATAGATGAGAAAACTGAACTTAATATAACTAAATTAACTAATGAAACCAGGATCTCACAAGAAGATGTGAGTGAAAATGGCTTTAAGTAAGAGTTGTTTTTTTTTAATGACCTCATTAATCTTTTCCGTATATTGAAGATTCCTCCTCACATTCAGAGTATTAACAGTCAAGTACCATTATACCAACCTGTGGATTGGATTTTGAATTCGAAGTAGCTTTTGTTTTGATGTAAAGGTGCACTGGCTAAACAACCTCCCGTTCCACATATTCGTCTTCCATTTTTTACAATGACAACATCAGTTCCTAAACAAAAAATACAGACACTGTGTAAAGTTTTGTATTCTCTTACCCAACAATCAAGGTTAAGTTTTAAAAGATATTTATTGATTTACTGTTTACTTATTTGGCTGTATTGAGTCTCGGCTGTGGCACAACAGATCTTCATTGCGTCATGTGGGATGTTTCACTGCAGCCCAGACTCTCTAGTTGCAGCCCACGGGCTTAGTTGCTCCATGGCGTGTGGGATCTTAGTTCCCTGACCAGGGATGGAACCTGTGTCCCCTGCGTTGCAGGGTAGGCTCCTAACCCCTGGACTACTAAGGAAGTCCCTCAAGGTTAATTTCTGTTTCACTTTTAACTCTTAGTCTCCAAAAAA
Source organism: Bos taurus (assembly GCF_002263795.3). Classification (NCBI taxonomy): domain Eukaryota; kingdom Metazoa; phylum Chordata; class Mammalia; order Artiodactyla; family Bovidae; genus Bos; species Bos taurus. The sequence continues at coordinate 19,410,669 of NC_037339.1, forward strand.
TAGGAAGGCTATATATACTTTGAAATATGAAATAATGATAAATTATTTAAAATATTTAATTCACTTTTTTCTGGGAGAACATTTATATTTAATATTAATTTGTGGCTATAAATTTTGTTTAATTAGTTTCAAATAAACAGTAATTTTGTATTATACTGAATTTTTTTTATATACATACTGAATATTTTAAACACTTTTAAGGTAGAAATAGACTTTGTTTTTGTTTTTGGCTGTGCTGTGCGGCTTGTAGGATCTCAGTTCCCTGAACCCTGGGTCCACCTCAGTGAAAGCCCACAGTCCTAACCACTAGGCCACCAGGGAACTCCCTGAAGTAGACTTTCTTCCATTTTAGCCAGTGAATCAATTTGATGACGGCATAAATTTCTTGATTTAAATAAAAACAGAAACACTTAAAAGAAGCTGGGCAATCAGTACAATTTTCAGTTCAATCCAAAAAAAAACAACCTGATAAAAGCTGAATGAATGTATGTACAAGGTCTTATGCAAGTGCATTGGTCAAGTAAGAACTGAAGAGTAATGAACCATGGAAAGAAACATACATCTATGTTTTTGAAATAGCTGACATGGAAAAATGCCAATTTTAGGATCTTAAAAATATCTGTAAAATAGTTGCTGTTAATCACATTGAAAAGACGTAAACAAGGTTTCAACATCATTAAATGCATTTTATTCTCATGGAAAATCTTAGTTTAGTTCAGATAACATTTGATAGATGAGAGTGAGAAAAACAATCTCTTGATCATGTGACTCCAATACCAATTCTTTTCCAAACACTGATTTAGGAAAGCATATCAGAGAATATGAAGAAATTTAACAAAATGCTTATCTGTAAGAAATATCCCATAACTATCCCATGACAGACTCCCAAGATCTGTAATCAGTATAACTCTTCTGCTAATAAGTTTACAAACCAAGCAGATCTGGTTAGGGGAACTGTAGGGAACTCCTCTTTCCAGAGGGGGTAAAATAAAACTAGAAAATAGTAACAAATGTACTAACAGAGAGGCAGGTCCCTCAACTCACCGTTGAATTGATACTTGAACAAAAAATTATTTGGGACAAATACACATGAGAAATACCACATTTTCAAGACTTTACCACAATTCTAAATGGGCTGATTAAAGACACTCTTATAGAAGGTAAAACGAAGATCCTTTGTATTGCACTATGTCCATGCTCAGTCCCAGGGACTGTAGCCCATCAGATTCCTCTGTCTATATAATTTTCTATATATGGAACAACAATAATGGAATGGGTGGCTACTTCCACCTCCAGGGGATCTTCCCGACCCAGGGATTGAACTTGCTTGTCCTGGGTTTCCTGCATTGTAATTGGATTCTTTACCCACGGAGCCATTGGGGAAGTCCACAAGATCCTATTATATGATTATTAAAAATTCATTAGCATCCTTTTTTTTCCCTAATTACAAAATGCTAAACTGCAAATTCTGGGACAGTGTCTTTATACATAATTTACATCTAGCTGCCTCACAGATCTCCAGCAGTTGCTGGTGAGCAACCAGGGCCCAGCTCCTCCTTAATAGCAAAGACCATGGAGTGCTTGGCATCCAGCAGACGCTCGACAAATAACTGATACGGAAATGAATGAATATGCTCTGCTAAGTACTTGTCGGGGACATGTAGCATCTGTTTTCTCTTTCCCAACGAACTTCTCTCTGGAGATCAAAACAGTTCCAAGGAAGCTGACTCAATCTCTGGCTTCAGGGCTACAGCTTTGACCTGGGGTAAGTCAATCAGTGCATTCCACATTTCTTGGCCACAGTGACTGAGTGAAAAACGGTTATGTGACCTAAGCACTACCATCAGAGATAGTCTCAAGACTTGCAGAGAGAATGAAGGGATAAAGATTTTATCGCTTTTGCTGGATTCGCATGAGGAAGCCGATAGTACAGGGAGAGGCTGCAAGTTGTCATGGACGCCAGCCTTCACGAATAAGCAACAGCTGATGGGGGAAAGAGATAAAAGGAGTCCAGTCCTTGGCAGCACTGAGTCTTTTCTGAAGCTAGTGCTGCGTTTTACTTTTTAAATTTACACAAACCGATGAATTGCCTTCATTTTTCAACAATTTTTGAGTTGTAGGTTTTACTGCTTGTAACTGAAAGCACCCTAAGTGAAAAAACACTTCAAGAATTATGAAAATACATGGTATTTTTTTAAACCCAGCAATACTTTATGGTTCTTACATATAACTCTGAGTTGAACCCAAACAACCAAATCTGAATACGCTATTATGTTCTTACTTCAATATCATTTCTTATCTCCAAGGCATTCTGCTAGGTACTGAGATGTTCTATACATAAAGATGGATATATTCAGAGAACATTCTACAGTGCTTGTGAATCATTAGGGAATTATTTCAGGCCTATTCTATTTCTCTTTTTTAAGTACAAAGATATCCTATATTTGGATCTGTGTGATTTGTACAGTTTTATTATCAAGACTGTTTAGAGAGTCAAGGAAAATGAGTACAGTCAGAAAATATATAAACATAGCCAAAGAGTATTTTTTAAAAAGCATTAGACATTTCTAAATGAATAACATCCCTTTCAAGGAAGCTACCTTGGAAGACATTCATTTCTAAAAAGTATTAGTCACTCAGTCATGTCCAACTCTTTGTAACCCCACAGACTGTAGCCCACAATGCTCCTGTGTCCATAGGATTCTCGGGGCCAGAATACTGGAGTGGGCTGCCATTTCCTTCTCCAGGGGATCTTCCTGACCCAGGGATCAAACACGGGTCTCCCACATTGCAGGCAGATTCTTTATCACCCAAGCCACCAGGGAAGTTCTGTATTTCTAAAAAACCAAATCACAATTAAATATGGAGGCTGTGGTAAAAAAGAAGATATTTATAAAAACTACATCACAGAAAATTCCAAGAGGAATTTCAAATCACTTTAGGTGATGTAGCATTACCAATATAAGTGACAACTTTGAAAGAGACAACACTTATTTGCATATGAAACACAGAGACTTAAAAAAAAAAAAGCAATCATATTAACCTTTCACATATCCAAATACATGCATATTCACTCAGTGGGCTTCTCATATTTCAACTTAAGATCAATTCATGCTTGAAACCTACTCCTAACTTGATAAGCCTCTCCTCTTATTTGTTTTCTAAAATCAGGCTTTTTCTGTGATTGAAGAATTTGAAGTTTTTGGAAGACAGGTTAAGAAAAAGTTTCCACGCAGGAAGAAAATTAGGGGATGATATTACTCTACTGAAAGATGCGGGGCAGCTTTGGAAAAAGGAGAACATAGTGGAACGAGTACCAGTGACCAGCTCTCTGTGGAGAAGAGACCAGAGAAAACAAATACTTAAAAGAGTATTCGCTCAGTTGTGTCCGACTCTTTGTGACCCCATGAACTGCAGCCCACCAGGCTCCTCTATCCATGGGATTCTCCAGGCAAGAATACGGAGTGGGTTGCCATTTCCTTCTCCAGGGGATTTTCCCGACCCAGGGATGGAACCCGGGTCTCCCGAATTGTAGGCAGATTCTTTACCAACTGAGCCACCAGGGAAGTCATACTTTAAAGAGTAGATTGTAGTAATTCAGGAGTTTGGAAGAAGAGACAGAAAGAACTAAAGCTGATCATAACCTCCCGAAAGAAACTATGTGTGATTTTTCTTTACTGTGTTCCTAGCACATTGCCGGAGAAGGCAATGGCACCCAACTCCGGTACTCTTGCCTGGAGAATCCCATGGACGGAGGAGCCTGGTAGGCTGCAGTCCATGGGGTCGCTAAGAGTCGGACATGACTGAGTGACTTCACTTTCACTTTTCACTTTCATGCATTGGAGAACGAAACGCAACCCACTCCAGTGTTCTTGCCTGGAGAATCCCAGGGACGGGGGAGCCTGGTGGGCTGCCGTCTCTGGGGTCGCACAGAGTCGGACACGACTGAAGCGACTTAGCAGCAGCAGCAGCAGCATATAAAACAATGCCTGCATCTGACAGTCACTCAATAAATATCAGTTGAGTGAATGAATACATGAAATGGAAACATTTCCTGAGAGAAATCACAGAATTTGGACCTCTGTCTATAAGTGATGATGAATAAGAAATAATTCAAGGAGATATACATACACCTACATACATAGTTATGTATTGGGGTTCTATATTACACTTGGGAGATCTAAGAATGAAAAGTAAAAACCCACATACAAAGTGGTAAACAATTATCACATTTGTTATTTAGTACATGCTATAGAAAGTGAAAAAAAGAAAAATATAATGAGCAGAGTATTTTCAGAGTATAAAGAATCTGGGCAGGAGAGGGTTTTGCTACAAATATTTAAGAATTCCCTTTGTTATTTCAATGCACTGTCCTTTAGTCAAAGAGAGATATGGGGAAAACTAAAAGTGCAGATGTATATTTAGAAGAGAATAATTCGGCAAAAAGACAGTACTTTGAAATAATTACAGTGGGAAATGTCATCCCCTAGAAACACACTCCAGAAGCATGGAACTACATGGGACAAGTCTAAAAAAGAAATAATAAGGTGGCGAGAGGCTATAGAGGGGAAGAGGAGAATGTTATAGAAGGAGAAGCTATAGGCTCATTTGAAATTCAAAGGAAAAACCATAGATGGGAAGAAGCAACACGCTATTTCTGCAATAGCCTGACCTGCTAGGAAGAAGCCAGCCAGGTGAAATTACACCACCTCTAAGCATGACTCAGGAGGAGCCGCACAGGGGAGGTTTTTGTTGAAATGACATGTCCTGAGCTAAGCTGTGACTTTAGGCTTTTGCAACTTGCCTCGTCTTGACTTTAGGAGGTGAGAGCAAACAACCGATAATTGACGAGCGAATAGAAAGCTGTCAGGGCAGAGGAAGGAGCCAGGACAGCTAAGTGTTCTCAACATGTGCGTATTTGACTGAAGCTCGACGGCGGGATAGGAGAACCGAGTCGCCCCCGCGCCCCACGCCGGGGACGTCTGACGAGTCTCGGGAGGAGGCGCCCCAGAGATTCCTGTGGGAACGGTAAGGTCCAGACGCCCGTATCTCCTCAAGACAGGAGCGGACCGGGCTGCTTGAATACACCAGGCCAAGGTGCGGTCGGCCGGAGTCCGGAGGAGATCCGCGACGCCGACCCGGGTCTTCGGCAGCGTCGCAGGGCGAGGGGCAGGGGACGACGCCCGGAGCCCGCAGGGGCCCGGCCGCGTGCGGGGCTCCTCGAGACGCCCCCGGCTGCCCCCGACCCGCCGCGCCCGACCAGGGGTGGGCCGTTGGGTCTGGGGAAGGGAGGGCCCTTACCCATGTGCTGCGTGTCCAGCTGCACGGCCGGCATCTCCTTCAGAGGGATGTGGCCCGTCCCGCCATCTCTGCAGCACCGCAGGCAGCAAAACACCGAGGCGGCCATATCTCGGGGACCTCCGGCGCCGCTGCCGCTGCCTGCAGCTCCTGGGCTGAGGCGACACCGCCCCCGACCCCTCCGCTCCGCCTCCCGCCCGCGCCCGAGCGCCGGAGTAGGTGCGGCGGGGATGGGGGAGGTGTGTGCGCAGCGCGGAGGCGGGTACCGCGACGCCCCAGGCCGGGCGGGCGCAGCGCAGGATGAAAGGAAGCCTGCCTGGGCGGAAGATACGGAAGACCAGCGTGCGGGGCGGGGCGGAGCTCTGGGGGCGGGGCTACGGCGGGGGCGGGGCTAGGGGCGTGGCGTAGCGTGGCGTGGCGAAGCGGGTGGCGGCCTGGCGGAGGACAGCGGGACTGCGCGCGCTGGCGCGTAGGATTTTTTTCCTTTGCAAAGCCAGCTTGTGTGTCCTGATAACTGAGGGATGCGTGAGCTTGGCCGATTTCACTGTACGCTAAGGGGTCCTGGGGTGCTGTATCTTTAAAATTGTGCTCTCCTCACCTTAAACATTATCTTTAGAGATGAGCTGACAGAGGCAAATCTGGCTGGGGAACGGGAGCCGATTTAGAAGAGCCCCAAGCTTGTCCCCGCGCACCCAGGACTGAGAAAACTATGCCTCCACCCGAGAGCCTCTGACGCGCCCCCACCCCCACCCTCCATACCGTGACTGGTTTCTGAAGAGTGTTCTCAAATCCTAAACCGATGCACAGGGCCCAGGATTAATGGCTGTTAATGATTGCATTGTGAATATACATCCTGCGCTCTGAGTCGTTGGTCCTGCTGCATTTTAGGTACAGAGATGAGCTTTTCGTCGTGACTTTCGGGTGCCGCGCGGTCGCAGTCGCTCAGGAGGCTACTCTGGGAGGGACCCCTTGGGCAGGGTGGGAGGGCGATCCTTGACCTGCCTCTTCCAAGCTCATCCTCCTCGTGGGCATGGGGTTCTGATGAGTGTGATGGGAACCTGGAGGTAGTGGGAAGAATGCGGGGCCTCCGAGGGAAGTACTCAGTTTCTACCGCTTGTTCTTTCCTGTTTCCACACAGGAATCTCCCTTGGTGATTACCCGTCATCTTCGTGCTTACGTAGATCACCTGCCCCGATCTATTTTCCATCTTCAGATCCCACTTGGCGTCTGGAGATGGTGTGGGATGACTATCTAGAATTAACCTGAAATTAATCTGGCTCAAACCTCTGTTCCCAAACAAGGTTTCCTTCCTGAAGGCTTCCCTAGGCTTCAAGTCCTGGAAACTCCGACGCAGAATACCCTCTTACAATGTAATGGGTTCCTCTACACAACATTTTGGTGACCTGAGTACAAATATCCTTAATGGAGAAAATTTTCAGGGGCCTGTGTCTCTGATGTTTATACAAATGGTGTTTTCATTATAACACTTATGAAGGGCATTGCAAACCACTCCAGTATTCTTGCCTGGAGAATCCTGTGGACAGAGGAGCCTGAAGGGCCAGAGTCCACACAGTCGAAAAGAGTCAGACACAACTGAAGCAACTGAGCACTTTGTACTTGGAGATTTATTATGGTAGGATTAATAATCAAGATGATGATTGAACCCCTCACTGCCTATAAACTATTTTCTTGGTAGTCACTTTACATGTGAAATTTTCTTTTACTGAAAACTTTGACCAATATTCTGAGAAGTGTTAGTGTTCTAGTTTTTTCCCATTGGGAAGGAGTGGGGAGTTGAAAAGAATGTTGCAGAGACAAAAATTTTCTGTCTCTGTGTGAGGCAGGCACTCTTTCACATGTATATCTAATTGAATTATTGAAACCTTTGAGAGTGAATATTGCCTCTACTTTCCAGATGAAGCAATAGGCTTGGAGGAGTTAAATAATTTGGGTAGACACAGATGACTAGGAAATAAATAAGGTGGGATTCAAAGCCCATCAGTTTGACTCCTAAGCCTGTATTTGCTCCACCAGATCATGCTGCTTCAAATTCTGAAGTTCTGACTCTTGCAATTAAGGCTACAATCCTCTAAAATGTGCTCTCAGTTCGAAAGGCAGGTGTGCACTTTATTTTTGTATGTTTCATTAATCTCTGAATTGGCCATAAGCAGCCATAACTCATGTGTTTAGACAATAAAATAAAATGAGTTGTTATAAGGTAAAATATTCAGAAATATTATTAAAAGTAGTGCGTGCGTGCATGCGTGCTCAGTCATCTCCAGCTCTTTGCGATGCTGTGGACTGTAGTTCACCAGGCTCCTCTGTCCATGGGATCCTCCAGGCAAGAATACTGGAGCGGGTAGCCATGCCCTCCTCCAGGGGATCTTCCCAGCCCAGGGCATGGAACCCACGTCTCCTGTGTCTCTAGCATTGCAGGCCAATTCTGTACTGCTGAACCACCGGGGAAGCCCTATTAAAAGTAGTACATATACTGAACATATAATGAACATTCAGGCCATTCAAGGTAGTCACATCTTCAGTGAAAAGCCAGACTCTTATACAGCTGTGAATCAGCCTTTACTGTAGAGGCAGAATTGCCCTAGTCTTTCCTGGCAAGAAAAGTCATTTGCTGGGGCACTGCCCAGTGTACTTTGCTCCCGTTGTAGCTACTCAAGTGTACTCAGTGGTATGAAGCAAGCAAAACCGGTTAGCTCCTGAGACAGACTTTCCTGTCTTGGGAGATGAATGCCATCCATGAGCTCACAGACCTTATTCCTTCTTATATCTGGGATTCTATTATCCTTTCATTATTACTTTCAAAGAAATTGGCCTTTCTTTTGGAAAAGCACACTGTTAGGAGAGATTTTGACAGTCTTTCGCAGCTATCACTTTACATAACCATCACAAATAAAGTCTACAAAAGGTTTCCCAATAGTTAGTTAGAAGGTCGTTTATCTAAATCAAAAGCAATAACAGAGAATGACTACTTGAAAAAAATTACAAAAACAAGTCTGTCTGTTTCAGCGACACATGCCAGGAGCTCAAGAAGTGATAGGATGATAATGTAAAGCATGTGTTTCTGAGTTGAGGTCAACATCGTGCTCAGGATTTTCTTTAATGGTTTTCATGCCAGCCAGACATCTCCTGTGAGTCAACTTTACTCCTTGTACTGGGTCATACAAAATGGTTTCTCTCTTAAAAACTCATTTATCAGTGTATTAAGCCATACTTTTTTTTTCTTGGAGTAATCCAAGCCCCATTGGTGATCTTTTAAAAATCAAAAACACTACAAAAAAAAAAAAACCTCAGACTTCTAAAAACTAAAAATGTTTCTGGAGCCTTCATCTATTCATTATTATAATTTTGAGTGATAGTAACTGACATTTATGTGGTGTTTACTATTGCCAGGCAATGTTCTAAGTACTTTTAATAAACTAAATTAATCCTTGTAATAACCCCATGAGGTCAAACTGTCCTCCAACTTTAAAGATGAGAAAACTGAGGCAAAGAAAAGATAAGAAATGTGCCCAGAGTCACATAGTCAATAAAGGAAGTTAGATTCAAATGCAGGCAAATCTGGTCTGTGTTCTTAACCACTATGCAAACAGCCTCCCTAGGGTGTCACATTTAAGAGTCAATACCCTGTTTTCATTTACTTCCTTCTCTTCCTTACCTCAGAAGTTGATGTTTAAATGAACCTGGCATTAGTTGCACTCGTCCCATCTGGGTTTGCTGAATTATAAGGTGTATTACCTATATCCAACAACCAAAAACAAGACAAATAACACGGAGAAACTTTCACTTGCAACACACGGACACTAGTCATCTTGCAGCTTTGCTGTCAGCAGCACCACTGAATATTTTCCAGCAGTGTCCTTCATAGGATGTCTCTAAATGGCCCAAAGAAAAGGACATTTAGTACTTTAAATTTCTAAGACACTTAAGCCAGGATGCAGATGGGAAATATAAGAGATCTGACATAGGAAGGGAAAATAAAATGGGGTAAAATAAAGGTATTTCATTTTGAGCAAGCAACTAATTGAAAAACTAATTGAAAAATAATTTAAATTAGGTAAAAAAAAAGTCCAACCAGGCCATTCCTTAAAAACTTATTATTTTGAAATAATTTCAGACTTATAAAAAAGAAAAAAAAAAGTATTTCATAAAAGTACAGGAAAATATGAATACTAGGGGATAAAGCAGAACAATTTTTTAATATTAAAAAGGAAGGAAAAAAAAAACAACAATAGCATGTGCTATATAAATAAGATGCCAGGGAATAAAAAAAATGTGATTTACCAAAATCTTTCAACCTGGATTCCCTGGTGGCTCAAATGGTAAAGAACCTGCCTGCGATGCAGGAGACCAGGGTTCAATCCCTGGATTGGGAAGATCCCCTGGAGAAGCGAATGGCAATTCACTCCGGTATTCTTGCCTGGAGAATCCCATGGATAGAGGAGCCTGGCAGGCTACAGTCCATGGGGTCACTATGAGTTAGAAATGACTGAGCAATTAACACTTTTACTTTTTTTTCAACCTAGAAGATGTGTACCTTAATCCCCTTCTCTTCTGTGGAAGATAAAGCAGGTTGTCTTGAGCATGAAGTGCCTATTTAAGTCTGCCTTTTTTAAACAACTGAATTGTTTTTTATTCATTATTAATTTGTAAGAGTTTTTAAATATATTCTGGATAAAAGTCTTCTGTCAGATATAAGATATTATGAGTATCTTGAAAGCAAGCAGGACCCTTGTGGGGCCCTCCTGCGCACAAAAGCCTTTCTATGTCCCCTGTTTTCTTATTTGCAGGAAAAGGGCTTCTGTCTCCTAGACCTTCCTGAATACCAAAGAGCAGATTCAAACAGTTGCTAATCAGGGAAGTAAGGGGATGTAGAAACAAAGGAGGAACAATTGGAAAATTATAGTGCAAGACCCTGGTGCCTCCTCAAGAGGTATAGGTAACAATATCTTTGAGTTCTACCCGAACCAAAATCCCCACCCAGTGGAGGTTGGCAACTTCAGGGAGAGTACCAGATTACTAGAGCACCACCCTGTTACCTCATCACCAACCAATCAGAAGAAAGTCTCATACCCAGCAGCCCTCACCCCAAGTTTTGCCCATGTAAGCTTCTCCCCCCAAACCAGGGGAGTCTGGGGGGTTATAAGCACGAGCCACGTGTTTTTCTTGCATGGCCCTGCAATAAAACTTTCTCTGCTCCAAACTCTAACATTTTGGGTTTGTTTGGCCTCGCTGTGCACTGGGCACACCACTTGTGAACTTGCATCAGTAACATCTTCCAGTCTGCGGCTTTTTTTCTTTTTTCGTTTTTTAGTGGTGTCTTTTGATGAAGTTCTTAATTATAATTAGATCCAATTTATCAATTTTTTCCTTTTCGGTGAGTGTCTTTTGTATCTGTTCAAGAAATCTCTCAGCATTGACGGCCACATTCATTGATTTATGGACTCTTTCACTGGGATTTTTGGCTAATAAGCTTTGTTGATAAACACTGGAATGAATTACTTGAAGGAGCCAGTGTTACATTTTAGGTTAGCTATAAATTCTGCTTTGATTGCTGATCAAAGTAGCTTAGTATGTTATATGCTGCATACACAATAACATTGCAAAAGGATATACTTTTTCTATGAAATGATTTTTAAGGGTTCCACCATTTGATAATCCCTATATATCTATTGTTAATAATTTTTAAATGACATTTCTTTTTCTATATATAGTCAGTAAAACTTCATAATCACATAGGTTACTTTCATATGCTTATAATATAGTGAAGTAAAGTGAAGTGTTAGTCAGTCTGTCGTGTCTAACTCTTTGGGACTCCATGGACTGTAGCTTCCCAGGCCCCTCTGTTCATGGGATTCTCCAGGCAAGAATACTGGAGTGGGTTGCTGTTTCTTTCTTCACGGATCTTCCCAACCCAGGGATCAAACCCAGGTCTCCTGCATTGAAGGAAGATGCTTTACCATCTGAGCTACTAGAGAAGCCCCTTATAATAATATATTAATATATTATATAATATAGTCAATATATTATTATGTAATATATGTATATTATGTAATATATGTAATAATTGTATTTATTATATAATTACATATATAATTGTATTATATATGTAATATATGTAATAATTATGTGATAGATGTATATTGTGTACATATATACATATTTTATGTGTATATTATTATACATACATTATGTAATTATGTACATATTATTATGTAATAATAATATATTGCCATAATATATTGACTATATTGCTTATAATATATTTACTATAATTCATCACAAAGGTGATTTTTGACATCTCTTACTACCTTAATGGTTTATATCAAAACTGTATCATTGCTTAATGAAATAAGCAATGATAAAGAAATAAATTCTTCTCCAACATTATGTGGCTCAAACAATCACATTTTGTGATTGTGCCATTCTATAAAGGACAACAAGACTTTTGTCCTTTTAATTAGAAGATTTATTCTAATTCCAATCAGAGTATGATGGCTTTATAACAACATTCCTTTAAATATTAGAAATATTATATAATTTGCTAACTTTATCAATATTTCCTGTAAAATGTACGTGATGGTTTTTTTGCTTCACTAGAAAGGCATATTGGCACAATGGGTATTTTATTTGTGAGCAAAGTTAGGAACACAACTTCAAATAATCAACTGAATATTACCATATCTTTTATATATTAGCCATTTTGAAATAATAGCCAACTAAGATTTTTCATATATGAATATATTTACTATACATATGCATATATGATGTTCATCTAAGAAATTCACATGAAAATAAAAAATGTAAACTATTCTGGTTAATGCAATTGGATGTGAGTTAATACTAATCACCAAGACACCAATGTTTCTCATCTGTTTTTAAGCCTCATAACATCACTGTAAAAATTATGATCTGCATTTATAAGATCTGGAAATGGAGGTTCAGAAAGATTAAGTAACTTAAGCAAAAGCATAACTAGTAAGTGCTAGAACTAGATATTAGGACTATTTGCTTCTAAAGCAGGTGTTCTTCCAGTGTTATCTTTCAGCATTTGAGGGTATATAGAGATTATATTCGGAGAAGGCAATGGCACCCCACTCCAGCACTCATGCCTGGAAAATCCCATGGACGGAGAAGCCTGGTAGGCTGCAGTCCATGGGGTCACGTAGAGTCAGAAACGACTGAGCAACTTCACTTTCACTTTTCCCTTTCATGCATTGGAGAAGGAAATGGCAACCCACTCTAGTGTTCTTGCCTGGAGAATCCCAGGGACGGGAAGCCTGGTGGGCTGCCGTCTATGGGGTCGCACAGAGTCGGACACGACTGCCATGACTTAGCAGCAGCAGCAGCAGCAGAGATTATATTGGGCTTCCCAGGTGGCACTAGTGGTAAAGAACCCACCTGCCAATGCATATAAAGATACACGGGTTTGATCCCTGAGTCAGGAAGATCCTCTGGAGAAGGAAATGGCAGCCCACTCCAGTATTCTTGCCTGGGAAATCTCATGGACAGAGGAGCCTGGTGGGCTACAGTCCTTAGGGTTGCACAGAGTTGGACACAACTATAGTGACTTAGCATGCATGCAAACCGCATGCAGGACTTCCCTGGTGGTCCAGTGGTTAAGAATCTGTCTGTGAACGTGAGGGACATAGTTCAATCCCTGGTCTGAGAAGATTCCACATGCCAAGGGGCAAGTAAACAGTGCACCACAACTACTAAGCCCAAGCCCTAGAGCCCAAGCCCTGCAACAAGGGAAGCCACTGCAGTGAGAAGCCCAAGCACCTCAACTAGAGAGCACTTTCAACAACTAGAGAAAAGCCTGTGCACAGCAATGAAGATCCAGCACAACCAAAAATACATAAATGAATGAATAAAAATTTTAAAAGTGAAGAAGACCTAAAGAGCCTCTTGATGAAAGTGAAAGAGGAGAGTGAAAAAGTTGGCTTAAAACTTAACATTCAGAAAACTAAGATCATGGCATCTGGTCCCATCACTTCATGGCAAATACATAGGGAAACAGTGGAAACAATGACAGACTTTATTTTTTGGGCTCCAAAATCACTGCAGATGGTGACTGCAGCCATGAAATGAAAAGACGCTTGCTCCTTGGAAGGAAAGTTATGACCAACCTAGACAGCATATTGAAAAGCAGAGACATTACTTTGCTAACAAAGGTCCATCTAGTCCAAGTTATGGTTTTTCCAGTAGTCATGTGAGAGTTGGACTATGAAGAAAGCTGAGCACTGAAGAATTGATGCTTTTGAACTGTGGTGTTGGAGATGACTCTTGAGAGTCTCTTGGACTGCAAGGAGATCCAACCAGTCCATGCTAAAGGAATTCAGTCCTGAATATTCATTGGAAGGACTGATGCTGAAGCTGAAATTCCAATACTTTGGCCACCTGACGCGAAGAACTGACTGAACTGAAAAGACCCTGATGCTGGGAAAAACTGGAGGCAGAAGAGGACGACAGAGGATTAGATGGCTGGATGGCATCACCGACTCAATGGACATGAGTTTGAGTAAACTCCGGGAGTTGGTGATGGACAGGGAGGCCTGTGTGCTGTAGTCCCTGGGGTAGAAGTCAGACATGACTCAGTGACTGAACTGAACTGAAAAAACCCATGTATAGTAAAATATTAATGGTAGAATCCAGGTGGTAATTACACAGTATTCACTATAAAATTCTCTCAACTTTGCTGTAAATTTGTGAATTTTCATAATAAAATGTTTTGGGGAAAAAAATCTATAAATTTCATGCCATCCTAGTTCAGCAGGAAACACAAAAGAAGCCACTGTAATGATTAGACCTGTATTCTGATTTCCGGGCTCGATAGCCTTTTAGACGGAATCTAATTTCCTGGATTCTGATCTCTCAGGGTTTTTATTACTTAAAATTAGTTACCTGTATTTTGATTTTCTGGTTTATCTATTTGTTTATTCGTTTTCAAATGCTTATCTTCACCTTCTGTGAACCCGGCCCTGTTAGGTAGAGGATACAGTTTTGTCCCTGTTTCCCTGAATCCTCCATCCATGGCTTATTTTCAGTAAACAGTATCTTCGATCTCTTAATTCTATCAGAAATGCTAGTTCCTTCATCTCTGGCTGAGGCTAAAACTGACAGGACCACATTATCCATTGAGTGCTACAAGACTCCACTCCTAGAGCCTAGGAGTTTCTGTTTTTGTTTTTGGTGGGGGGAGGGGGGAGGGCCGGGTGATGGTGGTGGTGGTGTCGTATCTCCAATTTACAAAAAAGAAACTGCAAAATCTTCCACATTCCCTAGAATGCAGAAACAATTCCTAGTCCCCTTGATTCTCCCTTTTTCAGCTTTAGATCCCAAAGGACTAACAGCCAGCATTTCTGGTCCCAGTGGCAAATCCAGCTCTAAAGCAGATGCTGTAGGGGAGTAAGATACTCCAACAGAGAGGTGGACCCTTAAACTGTCATCATCTTATGCCACTGGATTCCTTGTGCATCGGGCTACCTTCTACTTCCCATGTAGGCCGTGGAAAGAATGCACTATTTGAGTTTTTCTGATGCTTGTGACAGTGATTTCTCAATCAAACCGGACAAGCAACCAACTCTTGATGAAGAGCTGTTGCATCACACGTCTGGAACACAGGGAGAAAATACACCAATCATGCCGCCACCACCATCATCACCATCATTTTGGTTGCTTGTGGCCATGAATTTCTCAGTGTAAATTTAAATCAGTAATGCTTGCATGTGCACTAAGTCACTTTAGTCATGTCTTACTCTTTGCAACCCTATGGACTCTAGCCCCTCAGGCTTCTCTGTCCGTGGGATTCTCCCGGCAAGAATACTGGAGTGGGTTGCCCTGCCCTTCTCCAGGGATATTTCCGACCCAGGAATTGAACTCGAATCTCTCATGTCTCCTGCATTGGCAGGCAGGTTCTTCACCACTAGCACCACCTGGGAACCCCCTAAATCATCCCCTAAACCAGTGACTAAAAACAGGGGATGGGGAATATTCTTACACTCTTTGTCCTTCAGAGCCTTAGTTTTGAACTGTTTTAGCTGATTTAGCCCTCATAAAGCCTTGTTCTTTTTCTCAACTTCCAGTTCTAATCACTACTGTTCTCTTACTGATGACTACTTGTCCTCTGACCTCATGCAAGGCCCATATCAGCTGAGATCTTAGCTTCTGTTTCTCCACTTTTAGCTGTGTTATTTCTGGGTCCCTTGAGAAAGGTCCAGCCAACATAGGCCCCTGGATCACAAGGATGCTCCTGCAGCCTGTACGTACTGCACACCCGGAGCTGGGGCCTACCTGGGCAGCTTTTTGCACATAAAATCCCAGGATTATAAAGATTTCCACTTAGTACATATCAACAAATAAAGAATATTGGTTTTAAGGACTTTATTGTGACAAGGTAAACAATAGAACCATGACTTATAAACCAATATCTAGTGAAAACTAAGAGTATTATGAAATATTTTATTTTTATTGGATGGTAATTACACCTGGATAGTTTACAAAATTATCATAACATTCTTAATTTTATGCTTCCTCTAGGAAATCCTTCCCTATTTTAAATAAAGAGTATTCTATCTATTGAATGCATTGGTACTTCTATCCTGTTATACAATTACAACACTGTAAATAAACAGAAAGAGCTATGTGGTTTGACTACTTCAGTCAGAGAGAATTAGCTCCCTAAGAAGAACAGTGTTATTATCCTTTTCTCTTTAGAATCAAAAGGAGTCTGATGATAGCTCTTTGAAAGGACGACGCTGAGAAGACTAAATCTTCTCAAGTCTTCACGTCCCTGTTGAGCTGTCTTACTCTGGATGACTGTGAACAGACTGGGATGTATGTCTCTGCTAGGGACCCCAAAGAGCTCACTGCATAGGACCTACTCCAGCTTGGCTTTATATTTTCTGCATTTTTCTTCTGTTTTTGTTCAGAAAAGCTATGGGGTTAAAAACAATGTGTGTGTGTGTGTGTGTGTGTGTGTGTGTGTGTGTGATAGAGAGAGAGAAACCATTTCAGTTACCATGTGTTTTAGTATTTAATAGTATTCAAATATAGTCATCTAACATTATGATCACTCTAATTGGCATATATTTTTTGTATATACTTGTGGTTGTTCAGTCACCCAGTCATGTCCGACTCTTTGCAACCCCATGGACTGCAGCGTGCCAGGCTTCCCTGTTCCTCACCATTTCCCGGAGTTTGCCCAAGTTAGTGTTCATTGCATTGGTGATATATATAGTTCTATACAGCCTAACAGCGTGCAGTTGGAGACTCTTTAGCATGTCTGATGTGAAAGGCACTGGGCAATCTTAAATCTCCTGTTCAACAAAGCAGGTTATAAATCAACCAACTAACAAACTATGTGCCATGTGCTCAGTTGGGCCTGACTCTCTGTGACTCCATTGACTGTAGCCCACCAGGTTCCTCTGTCCGTGGGATTACTCAGGCAAGGAACACAGGAGTGGGATGCCATTTCCTCCGCCAGGGGATCTTCTTATCTAACTCGTGTCTCCTATGTCTCCTGCACTGTAGAAGATTCTTTACCATCCGCCTACAATTGGGGGAGCCATCGGGGAAGCCCCAGAAACTATATAGAGATACAGTATGTACAATACAGTGAGGACTATTCAAGTCCTAACTTTGCTAGATATTCCAGGTAAAGGTCAAACTGGTACTTTAATAATTCATAAAGAATTATTATATAAAGGATTATTATTAAAATAACAACTAGTTATAGCTGTATAAAGGAGACTGTTTCTGATAAATATCTATTATTCATGATTTATTACATATTATATATATGTATATATATAATATAATATACATATATGTATATGTATATATATATTATATATGTACATATATATAATATACATATAATAATAATATAATATTATTCATTATTTATTACATAAATAGCATTATTATTATTTAATAGGTAATATGTTAATTGTTCTTCAGGATTAACTATTTTATGTTAACACTATATGAGAAAATGCTATCTTAACCTCTCTATGGGATGTGTGAAATCCTAACATACCTGTGGAAATTCAGCATTTTCATTTATCACCAGGCATAAGACATGGCTCCACCACCTCCTCCTCTCCAGCCTCATCTTCATTCCCACTGTCACCTCCTATGAACTAGGACAGAGGACAGAGATATAAATATGACATAATTGGTCAGCTTTTAACTACCACACACCACCTGACCCAGGTCCTGAGAGTGACATTTGTATATTTGTCATACACACCTTCTGGAGAAGGCAATGGCACCCCACTCCAGTACTCTTGCCTGGAAAATCCCATGGACGGAGGAGCCTGGTAGGCTGCAGTCCATGGGGTCGCTAAGAGTCGGACACGACTGAGCGACTTCACTTTCACTTTTCCCTTTCATGCATTGGAGAAGGAAATGGCAGCCCACTCCAGTTTTCTTGCCTGGAGAATCCCAGGGACGGGGAAGCCTGGTGGGCCGCCGTCTATGGGGTCGCACAGAGTCGGACACGACTGAAGTGACTTAGCGGCATACACACCTTCTCTCAGTTTAAGTACATAACAAAGCTTAATGCTCTCTGTTCAAATTTGCTACAGGTACATTCTTAACGTTTCAGGCATGCATAAAAATAGAGGTGTTGTGTTTGGTTTTTTTCTGATTAAATCAAATAGGGAGGTGGCTGTTGTTTTTGGCCACAGTTCTCACATTTGCTGAGAAATAGGCGAGGATTTTTAGGGGTGGGGGAATCCTGTGTAAGGGCTTCCTGTGAAGCCATTAGCTGAAAACCTTCGGTTTAAACCACAATGTCCAGAGCTGGCCTCTAGCTGCTGTCTCAGGGCTGCCTGGCCTCCTGCCTGTCCCCACCCCTTGCACCTCTGCTCCACCATTAACAGCTGTTTGTTGGTGGGGGAGAGACTTTCACTTCTACATTATACTCTTCTGCACTGTCTGCATTTTCACATATTTACTCTATGTGTATGAGAACACTGAAGTTCTTCTTTTCTTGCCTGCTGTTTTACAAAGCCACGCATTACTTACATTAAATTATAAATGTGAGATGTTCACCCTGATGCACCCTGCCCGTGGCTACCCACACTCACACCTTCTCTCTGCTTCCCACCTCATTCTCTCTCCCTTCTCACCTTTTTCTTCTTCTCTGCTCTCATGAGTTTCCAGTGTTGCCTTTCTTCGTTTGCACAGATTTTTTTTTCTCCACTGTACCCTTTGTGGGAACCGTCTTAGACACTCCTCACAGGTCCTCATTTGTAATTACATTCTCCTTTGGTTGCCATGATGGCTGACCTATAGGCCATAGCTTGGAAACACTTGTCCAGAGTGACTCCTGCATGGAGTGGCATATTTCTCGACTTCTTTTACTTTTTATCCTCATATGATTTGAGAACAATTATTAAAAACATGTTCTTCCTCTTCCTTCAAGTCCTTTTCCCTCTTGGCTAGTATAGCAGGTTTTGTTACCGGCAGAACTTTCTCTCAAGTGAAAGGCGACAGAGAGTTAACTAAAAGACACAGTGAGCTCCTGGGTGTGTCCAGAGTCTGATTTGGTTTTAGAAGAGGAACAGAAAGAATTTTTGTGTTTTAGAAATTGAGGAGGCCTCTTGGCCTAGTTTGAAAAACACAAACAGATAAAATTCTGTTTTTAAAAAATCCAACAAAGTCTAGTTGGGAAGCTAAGCTAGCATCTTGTTATTAATGCATCAGAAGTCTTGGTCACATATTTTTAATGCACTTGTTACTTATTAATTTAATATCCGAATGCATAGATCTCCTCCTGGCCCCTGTTAACCTTAATCGTGAGTTTTCTGTGCAGTCCCTCTGGCGCCCACCCTAGAGAGCTCGCTATGGGACAGCTTCCAGGTAACCTGGGGCTTCAGCGAAGCACCGACCAATCGGCCTGGTCGCTCCTGTGCAGGCCGTGGTTTCTGCGCACACAGAAAATGATGGGGTGAGTCATAGTCCTCCTTTCTAACAAAAGGGCATTGTACTATGCTGTTTGGTTCAGGCTCTGGCGTGCCACTTGTGGTTGCGATCGTATGGGGCAGGAGGCTGGCTGCAGCTGCATTCTAATGGGCTGCTTCGGGTGTGCCCCGATAGACCGTGATACTTTAAGGCTGCGAGGCTTTGATTTACCTTAGATGCTCAGCGCTAAGTGCACTTGTGCTTAGCTCGGGGCAGCGCTAAGCCAGTTTGGCTTGGTTGGAAAGCTGCAAAAGAGGGGAACGGCTAAAGTATGCGCTGTGCTGGGGGAAGCGGGAGAGGCCGCCTGATGAGGCCGGCTTGCCGGCCCAGTGCCGGCAGGGGGCGCAGTTGCACCAGTAGCTAGAACGCCCCACTTGTTTACTCGAGCGTTACCTTTTTGGTGAATCCGGAGGCGTGAGACCCTAGAAATTTAAACTTAAACCTGCACATAAGTATTAGAATATGAACTATTGAGCAGAACAAACTCGCATTATATTTAGTCCAAAAGGCACAAGAATAGTCCGGAGTTCAGTTCAGTTCAGTCGCTCAGTCGTGTCCGACTCTTTGCAACCCCATGAATTGCAGCACACCAGGCCTCCCTGTCCATCACGAACTCCCAGAGTTCACTCAAACTCACGTCCATCAAGTCGGTGATGCCATCCAGGCGTCTCATCCTCTGTCGTCCCCTTCTCCTCCTGCCCCCAATCCCTCCCAGCATCAGAATCTTTTCAGTGAGTCAACTCTTCACATGAGGTGGCCAAAGTACTGGAGTTTCAGCTTTAGCATCATTCCTTCCAAAGAAATCCCAGGGCTGATCTCCTTCAGAATGGACTGGTTGGATCTCCTTGCAGTCCAAGGGACTCTTGTCAAGAGTCTTCTCCAACACCACAGTTCAAAAGCATCAATTCTTCAGCGCTCAGCCTTCTTCACAGTCCAACTCTCACATCCATACATGACCACTGGAAAAACCATAGCCTTGACTAGATGGACCTTGGTTGGCAAAGTAATGTCTCTGCTTTTGAATATGCTATCTAGGTTGGTCATAACTTTCCTTCCAAGGAGTAAGCGTCTTATAATTTCATGGCTGCAATCACCATCAGCAGTGATTTTGGAGCCCCCCAAAATAAAGTCTGACACTGTTTCCACTGTTTCCCTATCTATTTCCCACGAAGTGATGGGACCAGATGCCATGATCTTACTTTTCTGAATGTTGAGCTTTAAGCCAACTTTTTCACTCTCCTCTTTCACTTTCATCAAGAGGCTTTTTAGTTCCTCTTCACTTTCTGCCATAAGGGTGGTGTCATCTGGAAGTGTGTCCAGAGTTAGCTTACCGAAATACTGAGTCAGGACACCTCCCAGAGTCAGATCTAAAGAGGAAAATTACCTGGTCAGCCTTCTAGGAAATTTGAATAATTTTGCATTTGGACGCTTCTTACACTCACTTGACGAACTAGTTCTTCTGATTTAGCCACCTCATTTGTCAGAGGAGAAGCCAACGTTTACGAATCCAGTCCCCTAGTCTCCTCAAGAGGATGTAGCTACAGAAAAATTATATAGAAGTTTTCTGGGTTTTAGCCATGCTTTGAAAACACCCCAAAAGAGGGCCATTTGGAAAACTGCACTTACAATCCTGCTCTCTCTCATACACACACACATACACACACACACACACACATGTACCTATATAAAATATAACATTTATACACAAAAATATATTCATATAGTATATATTTTATGGGGCTTCCCAGGTGTCTCAGTGGTAAAGAATCTGCCTGCCAATGCAGATGTGCGTTCGATCCCTGGGTCAGGAAGATCCCCTGGAGTAGGAAATGGCAACCCATTCCATTGGAAACTTCCATGAACAGAGTAGCCTGGTGGGTTACAGTCCATGGGGTTGCAAAGAGTCGGACACGACTGAGCTACTGAGCACACAGTATATATTTTATATATGATAAATATATATTAAAAACCTATCCATCTCTGCCTGCAATGCAGGAGACCTGGGTTCAGTCCCCTGGAGGAGGACAGGGTAACCCACTCCAGTGTTCTTTCTTGGGACATCCCCTGGACAGAGGAGCCTAGCAGGCTACAGTTCACGGGGTCACAAAGAGTCAGACGTGACTGAGTGACTAAGCACAGCACAGCACAGCACATCTTCCTATCTATCTATTTTTCAGGCCCTTAATAGAGGCAGCATAGCCTAGTGACCTCAGCATACAGGGTCACTGGGTTTGAATTCTTGGTTCTGTCACTTATTAGCTGTATGACCTTGTGCAAGTTACTTAACCTCTTTGTGACTTAATTTTCTCACCTATAAATGAGGTTAATAATAGTAAATGTTTCATTAGTTTAAGGATTAAATAGGTTAATTTTGTAAAGCTCTTAGGATCATACTTGGTACATAAAAAAGTACTATAATAATTGTTAAATAAAATTCATAAAATTTTGAAAACACTATCTTAATCATGAATGTAGATCACATTTCATAGGTACTTTTTAAAAGGTTTGAAGTTGGCCTTTAATAATATCTTTTTTAGGGGAAATCTATCATGAACCTGTCCACCAGATTGAGTCTGAAGCTTTACATTATGATTCCAGGTGAGGCTCTGGTTTCCAGGGTGCAGAAAAGTCATCTGACAATCTTTTTTTTCTCATTTTGGAAAATTAAAAAACAACCCCAGGAATTCCCTGGTGGTTCAGTGGTTAGGACTTCGGGCTTCCACTGTCAGGGGCGCAGGTTCCATCCCTGGTCAGGTAAACTAAAATTCCACATGCCGTGTGCCGCGGCTAAAAAAGCAAACAAACAACAAAAAAACCCCAAAACAGAAACCCCAAATTCAAATGCCCAGATCTTCGGAGAATCATGTGCTTGGAGGACTTTAAATGTAACTGCCCCCTTGTAGTCTGCTGTTTCAGAGGAACCACAACTTTCTTTCTGGAGCTGATTCTTCATCAGCTTCCTCCCCTGTTCCTGAGTGTCTCTATCTGAGCCAGCCACTGTTGTATTCGGCTTGTCTGTGGGGGCTGCAGGGAGTGGCTGGCAGGAAAGATGATCAAGGATAGTCTGTCCAGGCCACGTGGGACATCTGGACTCCAGGGTCAGCCAGTAGAAGTAGGGGGGTCCCTGCCCCGTGAGAGGCCACTAGGATCCAGCTGAAGCCCAAGTTGGGGCAGTCAGGCCCAGCTCTCAGGGGCTGTCGCTGGACAGATCAAAGCAGCTCCAAGAGTGCAGAAGAGGCAGCTCCCCCTACTTGGGTAGAAGGATAGCAAGAAAACAGTTCAGTTCAGTTGCTCAGTCGTGTCTGACTTTGTGACCCCACGGACCGCAGCATGCCAGGTTTCCCTGTCCATCACCAACTCCCGGAGCTTGCTCAAACCCATGTCCATCAAGTCGGTGATGACATCCAACCATCTCATCCTCTGTCACCCCTTCTCCTGCCTTCAATCTTCCCCAGCATCACGGTCTTTTCCAATGAATCAGTTTTCACATCAGGTGACCAAAGTATTGGAGTTTCAGCTTCAGCATCAGTCCTTCCAGTGAATATTCAGGACTGATTTCCTTTAGGATGGACTGCTTGGATCTCCTTGCAGTCCAAGGGACTCTCAAGAGTCTTCTCCAACACCACAGTTCAAAAGCATCAATTCTTTAGCGCTCAGCTTTCTTTATAGCCTGACTCTCACATCCATACACGACTACTGGAAAAACCATAGCTTGGACTAGATGGACCTTTGTTGGCAAAGTAATGTCTCTGCTTTTTAATATACTGTCGAGAATGGTCATAACTTTCCTTCCAAGGAGCAAGCATCTTTTAATTTCATGGCTGCAGTCACCATCTGCAGTGATTTTGGAACCCAAAAAAATAAAGTCTGTCACTGTTTCCATTGTTTCCCCATCTGTTTGCCAGGAAGTGATAGGACTGGATGCCATGATCTTAGTTTTCTGAATGCTGAGTTTTAAGCCACCTTTTTCAGTCTCCTCTTTCACCTTCAACAAGAGGCTCTTTAATTCCTCTTCGTTTTCTGCCATAAGGGTGGTATCATTTGCATATCTGAGGTTATTGATATTTCTCCCAGCAGTCTTGATTCCAGCTTGTGCTTCATCCAGACCGGCATTTCGCATGATGTACTGTGCATATAAGTTAAATAAGCAGGGTGACAATATACAGCCTTGACGTCCTCCTTTCCCGATTTGGAACCAGTGTGTTGTTCCATGTCCAGTTCTAACTCTTGCTTCCTGACCTGCATACAGGTTTCTCAGGAGGCAGATAAGGTGGTCTGGTATTTCCATCTCTTTAAAAATTTGCCACAGTTTGTTGTGATCAACACAGTTAAAGGCTTTGGTACGCCAATAAATAAATAGTAGTCAATAAAGCAGGAAAACATGGAAGAAATGTCCTAGGGTCTCACCTGAGGAGAGGACTGAGTGGAGGTCTTCAGGAAGAGAAAAGGGTCCCTGAAAGGCCTTGGCTGTGAGGGGGCAGGGCTGAGAGGCTGTCTGCGAAGAAGAAAGGCTGGTCTCTAGTTGGGTGGAGGGCTCAGATAACCAATAATCAGGGAGATCTGCTGAGGCAGAAGAAGATGCCAGCAGGAAAGTCCCTGAGGAGCATGAAGGAACCCCTAAATTCCCCACAGATATCTCTTCACATGTTACCTGGAAGCCACCACTGGGAGGCTTTGAAAGAAGATACTGGGTCACCCCACACAAGCACTTGCCAAGCCAGGTGACCCGTTGAGAGAAGCTGCTAATTGTAATAGAGGCAAAATGTTATCTGTGCTAAGTTTAAAACAGTTTTCCAGGGGGAAATAAGGACAGGCCAATGCAGCCAAAAAGAGTTGGTTGTTGGCTTTGCAGAAAGTTACAACTGACAAAGAGGGTTGCCAGGCGTCCTGTGCTGAACCGGACAGTGTGGTATTTTAGTTTCTGATGTATTAAAATGCAGCAAATAGTTTGTTTTTTTTTAATCACTATTATTTCAGATGTACTTTTTGTTATATTTTGATTGATTTTTTAATCAGCAGAGGTTTGTAATTTCACCTTTTATTTACTCTTTCTGCTAAATGTTAAATGGACAGCACTACTTAAAGGAGAATTGTGAGCCGTTTGAGATGTGAGGAATTCTTCTAGGAATCTGTGCACAAGTAAACCATTCCAATACTGATGCTAAGTATTCTGTTAAATAAATATCTGTCCCTTGGGAGGGGCGGGTACACTCTACAAAACAATTTTGTTTTCCCTCAGTCTCTGTGGGGTGCATATTTTTGCAATCCTAGGAAATGCTTATCTTTAAGGCAACAGAAGAGCTAACATTTACTGAGGGTTTACCATGTGCTGTGTGAGCCATCAAGGTCCTCTATTCTTTCTCACAATAATCCCAACAGAGAGATGCTCTAATTATCCTCATACTACCGAAGAGGAAACAGGCTCAAGAAGAATAAGTATTGAGACCAAAAACGTAGATGTTATCCTCAATTCCTCTTCCCTCTCCCAGACGCTCATTATTAACAAGTTCTGCCATCTGTAACACCAAAATATATCTAAAAATCTGACCTTTTTTTCACCCTAACTCAAGTCCTCATTATCTTTCTTGCTTGGATGTTGCATTAGCCTCTAACTGCCCCCAGGTCACTCTTACCCCTGATATAATCTTTCTTCCACACTACAGCCAGCATGGTCTTTTTAATTAATTAATTTTATTTTTATTTTTTGGCCACAGCCCATGGCATTCGGGATCTTAGTTCTCCAGCTCCCCAACCAGGGACTAACCCATGCCCTCTGCATTGGAAGCTCAAAGTCTTAACCATTGGACCGCCAGGGAAGTCCTAGAGTAATTTTTTAAAACTGTAAGTCAGACCACATACTCTCCAACGACTTTCCTTCACATTTAAGATAAAGTGGAGGACTTACAAGGCCCTACATGATCTGGTTCCTGGTTGCCATGAGCAAAGCCTTCATTCATTTAACAAAGAATTATTGAGGGCTTCCCTGGTTGCTCAACAGTAAGGAATCAGGCTGCAATGCAGGAGGCACAAGAGACATGGGTTCGATCCCTGAGTCAGGAAGATCACCTGTAGAGGGGCATAGCAAACCACTCCAGTATTCTTGCCTGGAGAATCCCTTGGACAGAGGAGTCTAGCGGGTTACCGTCCATAGTGTCACAAAGAGTCAGACGTGACTGAAGAGACTTGGCACTCACTACGTACGTGCCAGGCACTATTCTAAATGCTGGGCGAATTGTTTCTGTCCAGAGCTTGCAATAATCAAGGAAATATGTAGGACGATAAGCATTATCTTGTAATAACCTATACGGAGCATAATCTGCAAAAATACCGAAACACTGTGCTGTACACCTAAAGCTAACATAATATTGTAACTCAACCAAACTTCAATTAAAAGAAAAAAATAAATATGTAGGCTAGCAGATAGTGGATAGAAAAACAGAAGGACTAAAACAAGCCAGTAACAATGTACAATGTACAGGTCTGAAATTGGGGTATTGATCGAAGTTTGTCTGTTTTTTTCAAAGAAAATGCATTAAAGCAATGCTTTTGCTGGGACTTCCCTGGTGGCTCAGTGGCTAAGACTTGGAGCTCCCCATGCAGGGGGCCTGGGTTTGATCCTTGGTCTGGGAACAAGATCCCATATGCCACAACTCTGACCTGGTGCAGGCAAAAAATACATATATACGTGTATATTTTAAAAGGCAGTGCTTTGGAATTAAAAATGAAAAAAATACCCATTTTTTTAAAAGGAAAAAAGAAAGGGAGACTGCAGACAATCTGGTGGTGAAAGCAAAGGGTGCAACTTTAAGTTGTCTTTTCTGGGAGAGCAACTGGTTTAGAAGACTAAACTATGCATATGTAAAGCAAAGATTTTGAATCATTTTCTGGGTTACACTTACATCTTTAGTTTCACGAAGGATGACTTGAAGCAGCCACATTTGTGATGTAAAACTTATTCTTCAGTGTTATTTTCCATTTGCAAATTGGTTGGATCCACTTGAGTCAAACTGTGCTTTGGTAGATGTCATTGCTGCTTTTGGACGTGTTCTCTCAAATTAGGTTACAGAAACAAGAGCTGAATTATACACACAGCTGCAGAAATAGATTTCTACTTGCAAATGTAAGATGAAAAATAGGAAACTTGAGAGAGCTCCTTTAATGTTGAAACCAACCGACCAACTTTCTGGGTAAAGTTCTGTTTCTTAACACATTCAGAAATCGGTGGGTTGGTGTCCACATGGCCTGAGGAGGCAGGCAGTCCCCTTTTAGAGCATAAGCTGGGGTCGCACAGATAGATGTTTGAATCCAGTTCTGCTCTTCCTAGTTGGGTGACCCCGGTCAAGTCATTTAACCCTGTTACTTTCCTCATCTGCAAAAACCCCTGTGCCCAGAGCTCCCTCATGGGGTGGCTGTGAAGATTAATTGAGATGACTGAGTGATTTGCTTGATAAATGGAAGTCATTGTAAACTGTTAGCAGACTCCTTCTTGCTTTCATGCACTTGTGTTTTTGTTCTTGCTCTGTTCACAGGCAGCATGAACAAGGAATTTATCATCCACACTGGGGCCCTTTTGAATATAAAAGCGGACACCAAACCTGAGAGAACTCTGGGCTCTTAGGAGTAGGTTGGGACTCTCCCAGGTCACCCTCCCGAAGACTGAGAAGCCTGTAGGAGGGGATGGCTGCCACCACCAGTGCCTGCTGGAGGGACAGAGAAGAAGGGGATGAGGTAGGCGATATTAGTTGCCCAGTCATGTCCAACTCTTTATCACCCCATGTCCTGTAGCCTTCTGGGCTCCTCTGTCCAAGGTATTCTCCAGGCAAGAATACTGGAGTGGGTTGCCATTTCCTTCTCCAGGGGATCTTCCCAACCCAGGGATGGAACCCGGGTCTTCTGCTCTGCAGGCAGATTCTTCACCTGCTGAGCAACCAGGGAGACCCAAGGTAGGTAAGGACGGGCCTTGTCTGGATTGGTGTGCTGGTTAGGAACGAATAGTCAGTTCGAAAGATTAGGAACAGAAGAAGCCCCATTTCCCTCCTCTCCTGCCACTTTATAATTTTGGCAACGAACCTCCCTGTTGTGCCCAGATTGGGCTGGAGATTAAGCCAGCATGTGCCAAGGTAGCATCAGACCACAGAGACAGGGTGAGGACCCCCAGCATGGTTATGAGTAAGCCTTTTCTTGTGAGCCGAACCATGGGGATTTATGCCACTGTGTTTATTTCTCTTTGTTACTTGCCAGTACAGTGATACCCAAAACTGCCGAATTTAAGGATAACTGACTTTACTTTCAGCTCCCGCTCCCATCCTCCACCAACATAGACCCGAATCCAAATCTCTTGACATTCTGTATATTTAAATGAGAGTCTGGGACAGTTTCTGTGACCGGCAAGGTCAGGAAACATTGCTCTTGCCTTGAGAAAAGCCATTTAAGCTTTCTGGCTTTGACTTGGTTGTGCCACGAGATATTAAGAAATGCCTTTTGTCATCTCACGTCTGGGCCTCAGCTATCAAAGGAGGGATGAATCTGAGGAGGCTCTGATGGAGCAAAGACAATCAGGGTGAGACTTCCAATATAGACACATCTCCAGGACAGGGTTTAGGGTTCTGTGGTCTGTCTGCTTCTGGCCCTGCCCTCACTGGGATCTTTTTCAATGCAACTTAGGAGGAAGTGAGCACTATGCATGCTGTGTGTGCTAAGTCACTTCAGTGGTCTCTGATTCTGTGTGACCCTACGGACTGTAGCCTGCCAGGCTCCTCCATCCATGTAATTTTCCAGGCTAGAATACTGAAATGGGTTGCCATGCCCTCCTCCAAGGGATCTTCCCAACCCAGGAATCAAACCCATGTCTCTTATATCTCCAGAATTGGCAGGCAGGTTCTTTACCACTAGCGCCACCTGGGAAGCCCCAGTGAGCCCTACATTTATTATTAAAAAGCAGTGATTCCGTGTCCCTATACTCTATTTAGTTATTGCTCTTTCTCTTCTTTCCCCATCCTGCTTCCAGAAAGAATCGTTCATACCTCCTGTATGTACTTCCTTAATTGTCATTCACTCCAGAATATGGTGGGGTGAAGCCTGGCTGGGCGATCTGCTCTGTGTGGCCCTCAGCAGGTCAGTGAACCACTCCAGCCTCGGTTTCTCCACTGCGCCTTCTACACAAGGTAAGGCACTTTACTCTCTTCCTACCCACCTCTGCCCCTCATCCAGAGGTGAACCTTCTTTTCCTGAAAGCATTAGAAACCTAATTGTAAGATTTGACGGTTATTTTCCAGAGCTCAACTTACTTTTCTTGTCAAGAGTTATGAATATACTCAGTTCTTGAGATTCTTTTTTTTTTTTCTTCCATCTATGTTCCTTTTCTTGGTTTTTGCCTCCTGGTTCTTTTTCCTTTCATAAACTCAACAGTTAGGTGTATTAATGGAATTATGCAGCCATCAGAAGGTATCTATAAAACTGTGGAAAGATGATAAAATGATTACCTGAACATCTTAAGTATCAATAGAAAGAGTGCAATGCAAAATACTACAACTTAAAAATAGGTAAGGTGGGACTTCTTGGTGATCCAGTGGTTAAGAATGCACCTGTCATGCAGAGGACATGGGTTTAATCCCTGGTCTGGGAAGATCCCATATGCTTTGGGGCAACTAAACTTTTCTGAGCCTGCACTCTAGAGCCATGCTCTGCAAGAAGAGAAGCCACTGCAATGAGAAGCCCACACAGCACTACTAGAGAATAGCCCCCACTTGCCACAACTAGCAAAAGCCCGCTAGCAACAATGAAGACCTAGCACAGCTAAAAATAAAAGTAAATAATAAAGAAAAAAAATAAGTAAGGTGCTGATGCTCTTAAGAAGGCATTATGGCCACATGACCAAAGACAACAGTATATTACCCTAGACTGTGGCCACACCCACACTCACACGCAAGATCTCCCAGGGACAAAGGGAACATCACAAATGAGAAAGTGTCATTTGCTATGAGCACCCTGGTAAGCTGGGTCTGAGCCCTGCTTGGGTTTCAGATCTGAAGACTTCCTCTATCTTCCAGGCATAAATAAATTCTTACCTCTGCAGGAGCCCATCAGATAGGTATGTCTAGTCCTCTGCCTGAGATGGATCAGATCCTAGTTTCAGCAGTGAACGAAGAGGCAGCAGAAAAGATGATAAATTCTCTGTTGGGTGTATTGAAGCAGGCTCATAGGACTTGAGAACTGATTCTGATAACTCTCCCCAACTCTTCTGATAACTCTTCCCAATTCTGATAACTCTTCCCAATGTGAGTTCACTGAACTCACATTGACAGCTTGAAATCAGCCATGGTGGGAGAATTTACAACATGGAAGATGGCAGAGAGTATAAAGTATGGCTCTCCACCCCCTATCCTTGCCCAAAGCTGAATGTTAACTGTTCATCGGCACACCAATGGGAGAGTGCAGAAAACCCGTCAGCCTCCCCTACTCTGAGGTGGCCCTGGTTATATGTAACACTTTCATTATAGGAAGAGACAGAGATGTCTAGATTCATATCTGCAATAATAAAGATGACAACAATGATGATAAACGCTAACTGAACACATCTGGGCACTGTGCTTCTCCATACTAGCCAAGTGCTTCCCAGGCATGGCCTTAATTTACACTCAAATGACTTTATGAAATAGGGACTGTGATTACCTCTGTCTTACATATGAGGAAATTGAAGACCAGAATAAGTGATTTGTTAAATGTGCCACTGCTGGTGATTAGAAGATTCTGGATTCCAGGCCAGGCAAGGCCTCTCAAGTGTCTCAGCTCTCACCCCTCATCATAACCCCTTCCTGGGGAAAGGAGGAAGACAGATTGGAAAGTTTCATCCCCAACTAGCAGTTGACAGCATGTATTTCTATGATTGACATGTTATATTTAAAAATATGCATCCTTGTATATTGTGATACAACTTAAAAAATTTTTGTTTTTAAAAATGTTGGCTATGCTGGGTCTTCGTTGCTGCGAGGGCTACTCTCTAGTTGCGGTGCTGGGGTTCTCATCGCGGTGGCTTTTCTTGTGAAGGAACCCCCATTCTGCAATGGAGAGTAACGCTTGCTTGCTGCAACTAAGAGAAAGCCCATGTGCCCCAATGAAGACCCCGTGCAGCCAAAAATAAGTTAATTTGATTAAAAAAAAAGAGGGATCTGACATTGGCCTGGAAAATCTTGGAGACCTAACCTGGGATGTGTCAATTGTGCTGTGCTTGAAGGATGAGGACAAGGAGGAGGAATGTGGGGCCCAGCGAGGGGCATTTGTTAGGGAGACAAGGAACTGGGGGAGTGGGAACTGTGAATCTGGAAGAACAGAAGGAACCTTGAGCAACACAAGGGCTAACTCAAACGCTTGCAGAGAGGAGGACTGTGGAAGAGGAAAAAGGGCCACACCTCCCTAAAGTGTATATAAACTTAAGAAGATGAGACTGAGGGTTATCGGTTTGTGATCTCTGCTTGGCAGGGAACGTGAGAGTCATTAGGTGATAGCTGAAGTCTGGAGAGTGTCCTGAACCTGAATGTTCAAAGGATTCTAGAACTTACATTCTGGATACAAAAGGACAACCCAGCAGGAGTTGGAAAAAGAAAAACTGGGTGTGAACATGATGTTACTAAAGGCCAGGGAAAGAGGGCTTTTTAAGGAAGAGTCAGTGAGAACTGCCAAGAGACCAAAGCAAATGAGAACTGAAAAAACTGTCCGTTCAATTTCACAACCCAGAGGTCAGTGACCTTCCCCAAATGCCCACCCTGGGCTCCTACTGTTTGACAAGTCTCATGCGTCTTCTGGACTGTCTGTGTCTTTTGCCGTGACTGGGAGGAGTGTGGGCTGCTTTAGATCCAGCGCAAGCTCCTGGAGACCTGGCCACATTCTAGCCACAACCAGGATAGTGTTGTAAACAACAAGACCATTATAAGATAAATATGTGTATATATATATTTTTTAATGATTTTATTTGTTTATTTTTGGCCATGCTGGGTCTTCGTTGCTGCGTGGGCTTCTCTCTAGCTGTGGTGCACGGGCTTCTTGTTACGGTGGCTTCTCTTGCGGCAGAGCACAGGCTCTAGAGCACGTGGGCTTCAGCAGCTGTGGCTCCCGGGCTCCAGAGCACAGGCTCAGTAGTTGTGGCACACGGGCTTAGTTGTTCCATGGCATGTGGGATCTTTCCGATTCAGGGCTCGAGCCCCTGTCTCCTGCATTGACAGGTGGATTCTTTACCACTGAGCCACTAGGGAAACCAATAAGATAAATACATTTTTGACAAGGCATTTATTACTACATGCTTTGATATCAGAGAGACTCAACTGGACTCATTAAAAAACAGAAGCATGTATTTCTCATGCAGTGCTATATAGGTAGGTACCTGATAAATTTAGATCTTCAGAGCCAAAGTTCTGTGAGATGTACTACTGCCTTTACTTGAGATAAAGAAAGTGTGTTGGAACTATAGAAATCTACCAGTTATTTAAAACTATAATATAAAGCTATTGTACCCTTATTTGTGGAAGACATATTCTAAAAATGTCTCATAGAACAGAGTGAGAGTAGTTTCCTATTTCTTATTATAACTGACATTTTCAAGAGAAAACTAGAGCACATGATGATTAATGAACTCAACACAAAAATTCCAAACTGAACAGTTTCTGCAAATCAAGTTCTCTTAAAAACTGCAAATATTTACCTGAATGAATCATTTCTTAAGGCCCCCCTAAAATAACTCTTTATCAAGAAAAAAATTCTACATGTATGGGAATTAAATTTATAAAAAATTAACATAATTGAATGTAATCATTATTAAAATATCAAAATAGAGCATTATGCTTCAAAGTAATGATTTTTAAAGCTCTAATGTGGAATACTCTAAAGTGTAATTAATATTTACAATATACTAACATTAGTCATACAATATAGTTAAGGTCATTACAGTAAGATAAATTATATAGAATTGACATATAAATATATATATATATATATACACATATAATTTCCCCTCAGAGGACTTTAGGAGGATATTTGTCATGGTTAATTCTTCTTCCATTTTATTTACAAGTTGAGAACTTTAATAAGCAATATATTTGAAATTAAATGGTTCAATGGGATTTAACCTAGGCACACATGTTGTACTTGCCTTTTTTTTTTTTAACATATGTTGTACTTTCATATACATTGTTATTGTTGTTTAGTCACTCAG
Source organism: Bos taurus (assembly GCF_002263795.3). Classification (NCBI taxonomy): domain Eukaryota; kingdom Metazoa; phylum Chordata; class Mammalia; order Artiodactyla; family Bovidae; genus Bos; species Bos taurus. The sequence continues at coordinate 19,443,157 of NC_037339.1, forward strand.
TTGTACCTAACTGCATTTTTAAAAAATCTATAATTTTCAATAACCTCAAAAGTATTAAAATAAAGGAAACTTCTTCTACCTTAGGTCTTGGCTCCTGTTATCAGATGGGTCTTCCTACAATTCTGTTTTCATCTTGTTAGTGCCATATACTATTATCCAGCGGCTTCCCGTTTCCTACAGAATGAAGTTCAACTCTGACATCAGAAGATTCCACAATTTGGCCTCAGAATTTTTTTTTCCCCCAAACTAAGCCATGCCCCTCACTGACTTAGTATCAGTGAAGTTCATTCCCACCCTGAAGTGTTCCTTACCTCTAATGCTCTTCCTCTTTCTCATCTTCAAATCCTGTGATCTTTAAAGGTTCTGTTGGACTCCCACCTCCCCTCTGAAATCTTTATGATGCTTCCAGGCCTTCCTCTGATCTTGTTTTCACCACTTACATCGGCTCCTAAGCAGCCACTATTACTATACTAGTTCATGCTTTTAAGACTTGTGTCTTCAACCAACGGGAAATTCCTCATTTATTGCCTTTGGTGCCCAGCACAGTCCTGAGTATAAAATTATAAAGTGAAAGTTGCTCACTTTCTGACTCTTTACAACCCCATGGACTATACAGTCCATGGAATTCTCTAGGCCAGAATACTGGAGTGGGTAGCCTTTCCTTTCTCCAGGGTCTTCCTGACCAGGGATCGAACCCAGGTCTCCCACATTGCGGGCAGGTTTTTTACTAGCTGAGTCACCAGGGAAGCCGAAGAATATTGGAGTGGGTAGCTTATCCCCTCTGCAGTGGATCTTCCCGACCCAGGAATCAAACCGGGGTCTCCTGTATTGCAGGCAGATTCTTGACCAATTGAGCTACCAGGGAAGCCCATAAATGTTAATATCATCTTAATTACCTCTGACATTTTACTTTATTCTTATAAATTATCTTTCCATCTAAAGAAATGGCACAACTACAAGCTAAGTTTACTGTTGCTTAAGTATCTCTCATTCTCTCCCAAAGCTAACTGGTCTTGGTGTTTGCTCCATTTAATAAACCATCTTCACTGTGCAATTGAAATACATGGAGCCTGGAATTCTCTTCCAACCAAGGACTAATTCCTTTAATTTCACCCAAGTCTTAGGTAAGTTTCTGTCTCTGGTGATAAATGTATGTTTACAGGTAGATTTTTTTTTCCTTTTAATGGAATGTTTTGGATGTTCCAACAATTTCACTGAAATTGTAAAGCTTTAAAAAACACTGCAAAGTCTTCCTTTCATTAAGTGGTATTTTTTTTTCTTTTTCTTCTCCTTTCCCTAAGCACAAGGAAGAAGATACAGTAGAAAGATCTGTGCCTTTAAAAGGCCATCCTGGACTGGGTGTAAAAAAGCAGAAATTATGGTGCCAGCTTCCTCAGAGTCGGACACGACTGAGCAACTAATGCTTTACTTTCCTCTACTGTATAGGTAGTTTACCTCTGTTTAAGATTGCTGTGCTTGACGCTCACAAATCCAAAGTAACTGTTATTCAAAACTGGCATGGTTTTCTTCTTCCATATGGCAGTAGCAGCTGTTTATTAAGCACCTCTTATATGTCAGATACCATGCTGGTTGCTTTGTACATTGTCTAATTTTCCCAATCAAGTGAAATGTGACCCCCATTTTACAGAAGAGAAAACTGAGGCTTAGAGATGCTTAGTAATTTGAATAACTTGTATATGGCAGAGCTCGAGTTTGGATGCAGAACTGATTCCAAAGTCACTGCTCTTTTTGCTACACCTTGCAATGTCAGTGCCTTGTATTGCCAGGAATTCTTGCTGGGGAATGTTGGGGCTTGCATTCATGACTTCGGTGGCTGTTGGGAAGGGAAGGATAGAATAGTAATGAAATGTTCCAGTATATCCAAGGAGGCTCACCAGCGCCCCTCGCCTGCACATAACTGCTCCAGTCTTAACTGTTAGATGTTCCCAGCTCTTGACAGTTTACACTTTCGTGTACACCAAATTTGGTGCTGTCCCTTTTGTTATCTAACATCTGATCACATGTCTTGAAAGGTGTAAGGAATGCTGGTGAATTTTAACTTCGCCAAGGCTCAGGACAAAAGCAACAGCATGAAATAAATCACAAAAAATAAGACTATTTATATATTTCAAATATATAACATTAGAAACTCTAGGGACTTCTCCGGTGGTCCAGCGGTTAAGAATCCACGTGCCAATGCAGGAGACATGGGTTTGAGCCCTGGTCTGGGAAGACTGCACGTGCTGCAGGGCACCCAGTCCCATGCACCACAACTACCGAGCCCGTGTGCCTACAGCCCCAGCTCCACAGCAAGAGAAGCCACTGCAGGCCTGCACACCGCAACTAGAGAGTAGCTCCCACTCAACTGCAACGAGAGAAAGCCCATGCAGCAACGAAAATCCAAAAAGTAAATATAAATAAAAATACTAAAAAAAAAACCCAGAAAGGAATTCTACCTGTAAAAATACTTTTTCTTCATGAAAGATCAACCTACATAAGACTCTATCTTACTGCTATGCTAACATAAGAATTCCAATCTTAAGCTTAGTCTATTATTTGAAAAACAGTCAATAGAAGGAAATTCCAGTGTGACAAGCATTTTGACAATCCCTTAGTGCTATCTCCAGTGGGATCTAGTTACATTGTACTCTTCCAGGAAAGATGGTGCTGTGTATGCAGGTTTTAATCCAACAGTAATTCTCTTTTTCTAGTAGTACTACATGTAGTGATTGCCTGTCTATTTTACAAAATTAGGACCATGGGAGGGAAAATAGGTTATTCTTCCTTCCCTATTTTTCTACACTTGAGAGTTTAATACACAATGCTTTCATAGTAGTTAATTTTTAAGACAATCAAGCATTTCTACACAGATTTAACCAATGTGTTCATTTACTTGGCCAGAAGTTTATTTATTAATATCTACCACTAACCAGAGAGATTACCTCACAGCTCAGTTGGTAAAGAATCTGCTTGCAATCAGGAGATCCAGGTTCGATTCCTGGGTGGGAAAGATCCCCTGGAGAAGGAAATGGCAACCCACTCTAATATTCTTGCCTGGAGAATCCCAAGGACAGAGGAGCTTGGTGGGCTACAGTCCATGGGGTCGCAAGAGTCAGAGATGACTTAACGACTAAATCACCACCACCAACCAGATACACATGAGTATCATATAATTACATAAGGATCATTTCTGATTTATGAATTAATAACTTTTCACTCTTTTATCATTTTAATATTAGGGTAATTGAAAATGTTTATAGAAACAGGGGTTTTTAAAATAACACTTATTTAGTAGGAGACTGGGATGCAGTTTTCGTACTGACAGTTACCTTGCTATAGAAAGACTGTGTACCTGGAATATGACTTCAGAGACTCAATTCTGCCTGTTTTTTGTCTTGGAATTATCACTTCATCTGCTTCCTCATCTATAGGTTGCAGATCACAATAGCCATTCCACAGTGTTCTTATGAAGACAAAATGCCATAAATATAGGAACTCTTTGAGAAATGGAGTATTTCCTGCCATATCAATAAACAAGGATGTCACAGTTATCAGTGATTCCAGCCATCCAGGGCAACCAGGAAGGAAAATAATACCTGCTGCAGGGCAGTCATTGGGCTGCAGCTGTTCCCTATGGTGAGCACTGAGAAAAAACAGGATATGGCCCCAGATAGCTGAGATGCATATGAAAAGAATGATTTCAGTGAGCCCAGACGCTTGCATCTTTTGGTATGTAGAAAACACTAAATTCCTTGGTTTTCTTTAATTCACAACAATTCTTCTGATGTTCAGACTACCTGCCCCTTGTTGCAAATTTCTATAACTTGACCTCCCTACCCTCCCCCACCCCCAGCAGTTCTTTCAGGGTCACTTGAGATGCTGTCTCCCAGGCTTGAAGTCCTAAAAATTCCCACTGAATAAATCATATTTCTCAACTTTCAGATTGTGACTATATTTGACGGCAACATATTCTTCAAAGGCAAAATTGGGTTTAACAGATACACACAAAACTGGGTTTTATGGGACCTAAGCATGGTCAGGAACTGGACATTTTGGAGTGGGGAGGAGCTTTTTATAGCGATTGAGCTAAGTAAGCAGTGTTAGTTACTGGGCCCAAGCACCAACCCTTTTCTCCAGGAATTCTACTTCCAAAGCACAGACTTCCAGTGCACAGACAAACTCAACCCCAGGGGATATTCTGTGATTTTTTTTGTCCATGCTTTTACATCCCTCAAGGCTGCGAGTTTGGGAGAAGCCATTCTTTCACATTTGTAATCTTGTAATTGATCGTTTGAAAGTGCTTAACGCCTTTGCTATTAGACAATGTCCCTATACAGGGGGCTGGACGTCAGAATACTGAGTCAGACTAGCGGCTAATTGTATTTAAGTTCTTTCTCTCCAAAGGAAAGAAAGGACAGTGGTGTTTTCTCTAAAAAGAAACCTTGAATTGGGTCCCTCGTGTTCAGCCTAAAGCCTGCAAAGAAATAGATGGGGAGGACGGGGGCGGCAATAGTTAAGTATTTTGACTGTGCTCTGGCTGGAGCCCTTGGCTACAGCCCTGGCTTTGGTCTCAGCGCAAGTGCCCGTCCCACCCACCCCGGGATGTGGGGTGCAGGCGGACAGCCGTCTCAGTTTCCCCCAAGCCGCTGAGGCGAGCTTCTGGTCGTGAGAGATGCAGATGAAGCGGTGTGAAGGGTTGGGCTTTTTTTTTTGTTCCTAAAAATGCAACGAACAAAAAAAAAAGTACAACAATCCAAACCCAACCTTCTCGTTGTGCGCCGGCTTCCTTCCCAGGCGGCTCCACCGGGGACCACGCCGCCTCCCGTCGCCCGCGCTCGGCCCGGGCCCAGCCCGCGGGTCCGCGCGCTCCGCGTCCCCGGCCCGGCGCCCTGGGCACGGCGCTCCGCGGGCGCGCGCAGCCCTGATGAAGCGAGAGGAGCGCGCCGCCGGGAGCCCGCCCCTCGGCCCCGCGCCGCACGCGGAGGCGGTTGCAGGCGGCGGTTGGAGATACCGGAAGGGCTCCCGCCTGCCCTCACCCGCGGCCTCCCTCCCCGGGGGAAAAGCGAGCCGCGGAAGGCGGAACAAAGGCGCGGCTCGGCGGGGGAGGCGGACCGAAGTGCCTGGGGAAGGAGGGCGTCGGGGCGGGGCCCGTCGGCGCCGCGAGTCCATTTTGCAGCCGTTCCCGCCTCGTAAACGCGCGGTACCCGCGGCCGGAGGACTGGCCACTGCGCGGCTCCCGGAGGCTCCCCTCCACCGGCCCCGGAGGTCCGAGATAAGTACGCGCTGGCCGGCTTCTCCTGGGGAAGCGGGGTGGGGACTTGCCCTGGCTGGGCGGGCACCTGCGTGCGTGGGGGCTGGCGGAGAGCTCGGTCTGCGCTCTGGTCTTCGCGGAGAGCAGCCGGGCCCGGTTACCGGAGGTGGGGGGAACGGCGTGCGGGTGGGCGGCCGGGGGCCGGGCCAGTGTGGCCGGACTCCAGGAAACCTGCTCCGCTACCAAGCGCTCCTGGCTTCACCGCAGGCTCCTCGGGATCGCCTACAAAAGAAGAGGCGACCATGAACCAGAGTCGGAGCGCGCGACCACCACCCTCTGGCACTGAACGTGGGGAGGCTGCCTGGTGCCGGGGGAGGGCGCCCTAGCCGTGAAGCTCCTTAGCACAAAAGATCGCCAGGCTATCCCAGGCTCATGGCTTTTTCACCAGGTCCTTGCCGGCTGGCTTTATTTGTTGGGGATGATTGAAAAAAAAAGTGAGGGTCAAGACTAAGGATCCTGTGCAGATAAATGCATAACACTCTTCTTTCTTTGTTCTTTCTCTGCAGTAGCCTCGTTTTGATTACCAGTCACGATCTGAAGAAAAAACAAACCAAAACCTGATTGCTTTGCCTTGGGAAACAGTAACCTGACCAATACTCCTGGCTTGCATTGACAGAGGTAAACTACAATACTTTTCCCTACATTAAGCAGAAAAGCACCCAATGTCTTCAGGCCCAGAACCTTTCAAAATCGAACTCTGTTGAGTGTATGTGTTCCCATCCTCATAAATGGTCTTTGTTCTTTTCATATTTTGTCAAAACCCAGAAAAATAGATTAAATACTTAGACACTTTATATGACAGTTATTTGAAACATAATTCAAAGATTTGTATTGTAAAGGAAAAGAGGCTACAACCACTTTTGCTTTTAAATAGGGTTGTTTTTTTTTTTTTTTCCACTTCCTGTGTCACTGCTTGGGTTTGTACGATAGGGCTTGAGTTTTCTGACCCTAGAGACCTTTATATAATAGGTATTTTAAAAGCAGAATTTTTTTTACATAGCCAGTCCCTCTGGTAGAACTTGATGGAGTTGTTGATTAATTGGTTATACTTATGTCTTGAACAGTAAGAAGATCTATTTCTTCATACTCTCCTGTCTTTCCCTAAAAATAGTCTTTTTTTTTTTTTGCACCAGCTGACATACTAAGCCTCTCTGGCAAGTCTTTCTGTAACACCAGGTTATTTTTATTCTCTACATGTATTGGTTACCTGGCCCTAACTTCTGCCACAGCTGTTCAGCTATGCCCACAGGTATGCCCATCTCCATCAACGGTGCTTTGCACCTACTATGCTATGTAACACTTTGCCCTCCCTTAAAATTATAGTTCAAAAGAGTCCAACTGTCTTAGACTTTTCTTGGTTAATACACTCATGCTCTAACATAACACTAAATGTGTAGTTATAGTTTTTACAGTATCTATACACACATATGTTAATTAAATCACCTTACACTGATGTAGGTCAATAGTTTACAAGATTGTCACACGTTACTTAATCTTTCCAAGAACATGAGGTAGGTATTGTAAAAATCCTGATTCCATGAAGGGGAGAACTAGTGCTTGGAAAACTAGGTAGTTAGATGCAGTTTCAGTGCTCTTTACCCTTCTTCACTGGAGAATCTGTTACAATCTACTTTGTAAAAATTATAGCATTTTAGAAGGGATTTAGAGAACTCATGATTAGATGTCTCCATTTAATGAGTGAGGATCCTGAATTCTTGACCCACTTTTCGGATAGTGCTAACGTCTCATAATTGGGCAACTCAGGTCCTATGCCTTGCTTGCTGTGTACAGTTGCAGGGTTGGGTGGGGCTCTGTTTTCACTTGTAAAGTTAGGTGTTTAGCTAAATGACTGCCAAGATGTTTTTAAGCCCAGTATTTGTTTTATTCTTATCCCATAACTTTTAGCACTGTATACTATGTATTGGTGATATGCAGACACATACTAATATTAACTGCCATAAACTGTTTTATACTTTAAACTTAGGTAGGTATGGTAAAGTATGCCTTTTTCTTCTTTTTGTTTTTGTTTTTTTTTTTAACTAAGTTCTATAAAAGTATGGTTCTGTTGTAAGGTCAGGAACTACTTGGAGAGGTGGAGCACCATCATACATCATTGGTCAGAGTGCAGAAAGTGGTGTACTCTTTTCTAGAGGGAAACTTGGCAGTTTTTTCAGGAGCCTTGAGAATGTTTCTACTCTTTGACTCACCTGACAATACACTTAAAGGAACCATCTAAGGAAATAATTAGAGTGTTGGACTAAGACTTTGCTACATTGTTCATTAAAATGTTATAATCCCCCCAAATTAAACAGTAGGAAATAGCATATCCATAAGATAGATGATCATCTTTTAAAAGAATAGGGGAACAATAGGGGAAATGCAGGTAATAAAATAAGTGGAAAAAGTGGACACAAAGTTGTGTTATGCTACCAGTTCTGTTAAAATATGGTGTGCATACACACACAAGATTGGAAGAAATATGCCAAAATAATGTTAGACGAAATACACCAAAATAATAATAATGGTTATTTCTTGGCAATATGACCATGGGTAATTTTTTTCCTATATTTCCTGAATTTTCTGTAATCACAAATTACAATTTTAGAAAAACAAAATCCACTTGTATGGATAACCTCTCCAACATTAGTATGGTGTCAGCTTTCTATGTCCTTTTGTAAGGCATTTATCACATCTTGTATGATAATACCTCTGTAAATGTGCTATATTTTGGAATTTAGGGCAGGAACTGATTTTTTACTTAATATTTCATCTTTTAAAACAGCATTAGATCGTTGGATTATCCATTTTTGTATTCATGAAAGACACTGCTACTGTCATTACCTTGCCTTGAAACTCTTAGGTACTAGAGGAATAGCACCCCTAACAGTTAACCAAAAATAGGTGTCCTTTGACATAGAGAATAGTTACACTCCAGTTAAGCCCTTGAGGGAATCCAAGCAGATTCCCTTAATGTGGATGCTTTCTAATTCATTTGCATTATAGGTGTAGATACATTTCTAAGGAAGAGTGGAACTGAAAATTTTTGCCAGTAGTTTAAATCATTGTCTTTCCTGTGGAATAAGCACAAGTGTATCCTATTTGGCAATAGCCTGGCCAACCCTTTAAAATTCCCAGAGGAGCTCTTTCTTTTTTCCCCTGAATATGTGCATATACTGAATAGGAGGGCGGAGTGTCAGCATAGTGGATAGAATATAGCCAACCTGGAAATTGCTTAAAGTTTAGCATAATCAGCTTTCTATTTGAAATATTTTCTAGATGAGTTTTACTTAGAATAAAATGTGTATGTAATTCTACACTGAACAAAGGGAACTTGGTTCAGACCAATTTTATTGGTAGGTAGTACTGATCAGTTAGCCACAAAATAACCTTTTTCTCTTGGCGCAGTATTAAACACTACGTGATTTCACTTACCAGATCTAGCTTGCTGTGTACTGAGTTGACAGTACTTTTCTGAAAGCTGGCATTAACCTCAAATGCAGGGCTAGATAATGAAAACTTTTAGTAGATACCAATCAGGTGGGGATAATAATTTAGGCTAGTGATTGCCAAGTTTGTTGTTGCGAAAGATTTGTTCTAAAATTTTTTCACCTTCATTTAAACCTCTTTACATTTATTTGGGAGAAAAGAAACCAGACACATCTGGTTCATAAAACCTTTGTTGGTAGTCCAATTTAAGTTAATTTTAACTCTTAACAGGTAAAGATAAATAATCTGAATCTGGTTGGTACCAGACTAGGAGAATAATTTAGGCCATATATTATGTTTCCTTGAAATTCAGACCCTCATTTTATTCTAATTGATTTCATCTGGGTGGGAGAGACTGGGATTCCATACCATTAGATGGCCTCATAGATTTCTAAATAGTTGTTTATAAATAGGATAGTGATACCTGATCTAGCTCATAGTCCTAGAACTATTGATTTAATGTTACTGATTAACAGGATTACAGAATAATACCTTGGGTGACTATCACATAAGAGAGAGAAGGTGTGAGATAAGGAGGGAATAAGAGGAAATCAAAAAGATTATGTTCCTTGAAGTAGAATGGGGAAGATGAGATAAAAGAAGAATAAACAAAGGAGTCAAGGAAAAAGAGTGGCATAGAGAAGAGAATGAAGGAAAGGAAAAAACTAATTTTTTCCAAATTTGTCTGGACTATGAAGGTAATGACCTAGTTTTTGGGTTTTGAGATGTCATCTTAGTCCAAAAACTTGTGAACATTGTGAGTAGGCAGGGCTTCTAAGCTGCTAGACTTTCTGTACTAGGTTTATTTTGCTCTAATCAGGAATCCTATTAGAAATACTGTGGGGGAAATTTTACTTATTATTACTTATTTACTTATTACTGCCACTTGTTCTAGGACAGTGCCAGAAAAGGTATGTCTTATATGGACACAAAGGTAAATTATACGGTGTTTGCAAGGGCCATGTAACAATTAGATAAGCTATTTTAGATACTATACTTGGTATATTAATTTTCATATTCCTTTTTTAAGTTATCAGAAATTTTGTTTTTTTCTTAATCTCACATTATCCTGTTTGGATCATGTTTTGGCACAGTCTCTAAAAGCCAGAATGAAGTGTTAATAACATACTGAAAGAGTACTTAAAAAAAAAACAACTTGGTAAATAGTTTTCATATATTAGATAACTTTCAAAACAGTTTTTCAATGAGGTTTTACACAGTTTAACATGTGTAAGTGGTTTGTCCAGGGTCATAGATTGAGAGCAAAAATGAGTATGTCAGTCTACTCATAGGCCTGGATCCAGAGATTTCCAATAAGATACTTTTAATTTTATAAAAGATAAAAAAATATTACAGCAGATTAAGCTCTTTATGAGGCTTATCATAGTCAGCTAGTATTTCTAAAGTTTTACCTTTTTAGCACAATATGATTTTCTTATAACTGGTCTCACTGTTGAGTTTTTTTTTCCAACTTTTGTGAAAATTTTCAAATATACTGAAAATTAAAAGTACACTACAATAGATATCCTTACATCCTCCACCTAGACTCAATTATTGTTAATACATCTTCAGTAAGTTTCAAGAAACCATTTAGTGGATCTCTTACTAAATTATCAGTATACTATTTGAAAATAAAATTAACTAGTGGGATTAGAGGACATAAGTTTTTAAAAGGTGAGCTCTTTTATTCTATACTTTGTTCCAAAATAAGGTTGATTGATGATTGGCTGTTTAGTAGAGTTCACATAATTTAGTTTTGTCTGTGAAGTGAGTTTCAGTATTTTCTATCTAGTTACTTGTTAGGTATTTAGATACTGCTTTGAAATCTCTGAATTCAAAGATCAAAGCAGGATGGAAATCAGGTTTAAATTTCTAAGATACAAGTTATAATCTTTTTATTCTCTAATGGGATTTGGGGAAAAAATCATGGCTATTATTTTGAACTTTATATTGTTGTCAACTAATGAAGTGCCAAGATTTAATAGGAAAGGTTCTTTTAATTAAAAGGTTTTATTAAAATTACCTTTTAAGAGTGAATAAAATGAACACCTCTTCATTTATAATCATTTTGAGTTGAGCATATAAAAACAAAAAGGCTTCCAGGAGGGAGAAGTCAACTTTAATTGTGTTTTATGACTCCTTTCCCTTGGGTTGTGTTAGTCTAAAGCCGTGTCCGACTCTGCGACCTCATGGACTGTAGCTGCCAGGCTCCTCTGTCCATGGGATTCTCCAGGCAAGAGTGCTGGAGTGGGTACCCATTCCCTTCTCCAGGGGATCTTCCCAACCCAGGGATCGAACCTGGGTTTCCTACATTGCAGGCAAATTCTTTACTGTCTGAGCCATCAGGGAAGCTTGTAACTGTTAGCTTTTCTATCTTTTAAAAGTATTCTGGTTGGTGTATTAAAGACTCTTGTTGCTATTAATGTATACCTACTCAAGGTAGTATTGATCAAACAGTTTTTATAGTCTTCCTTGAGTGGATATTTTGAAAGTTTGCTTAAAAATAAATCTGTGGTGGTGTTATACAACTGCATTTGTCAAAACTCAAAGAATTATGTACAAAAAGGAGTTTTATTCTCCATAAATTAAAAAATATATTTTAAAGTATAAATATAGTAGACAAATGAAGTTGAAAACCAGAGGAGGTGGTAGGTAACTAGTTATATACTCAGCTACTTTCTTTGTTGGTATAGAACTTGGGAGATTTTTAGGAATTCCTTGGCAGTGTGATGATTAGGACTCTGCGATTTCCTTACTACAGGCCCAGGTTCAATTCCTAGTCAGGGAACTAAGATCCCACAAGCTGTGTGGAGCAGCCAAAATAAACAACTTGGGAAGTTTTTAATTCAAAAGAAGAAATGAATCTTGGAAAACTTGTTTGCCTTTATATACTTAGTTTGAGATTGGTTAAGTTGAAATTTTATGACTGGTGAACAAAAATTTTGTTCACATAATAAAGTTTCTTAACATCTATATTTGTCCCCCTAAAAAGGGGATGTATATTTTAGTTTTGTCAAAGAAGTAAGCTCAGGTGATTTATTTAGATTTTTATGTGTTAGCACACTTTTAAGAAAAGAAGCTGTAAGTTCCTTTACTGTGAAGCATACCCTTCTCTTAGTTAGGCTAAAAACCTTATTGTTTTCCTTTAAAACTTTAAAGGCAACAAACTTGCCATGGTTTCTTGGGTTGTTAGGCTAATATATCTCAGTTTCCTCTAAAAGTCAGCTAGGGAATTGCTCACAGAGTTTTGACATAAGGTTTTGAGTATAAAGCTAAGAAAATAAAATTGTTTTAATGTGGATTAAAATGAAAATCTTTAAATTATGAACTAAAATTTATAAGTTGTATCACTAAAAGTGAAATAACAGGTTCTACTATGGTTTTGATGCAATTTTTTTAGAAAAGGGACTTTCCAAATAACGTTTTTCTCTGGTTCATTTTAAGAGCTGTAAATTGATTATGGCTTTGGGATGACTATTATTTCTAAATTTTCCTTTGTGTGACATTTTCCTTTTTTCTTTTTGATCATACTTGGAAGTTTCTTTGTCTTGGGTCCCTTTTTCTCCTTCTCATGACAAAACTTGGTATCCTTTGTTCTTCCTTTTAGTTATTTAACATGCTTAGATAGGATTCTCTGGAAATATTAACCTGGCAAGGAAGAGTAAATTAGGTTTACTTTATTGAATGCTGCCGCCGCTACTTTCCTGTTTCTACTGCGTACTCCAAAATATAATTCTAGGTGAAACATGTTAGAGAGCAGGGGAGGTGATGGAACCAGGACTAGTGGTGGAGGGTCATGAAAAGTTTTCTTTCTTTGCTCTAAAGAGAGTGTTTTATAACTGCTTGATAACCTTTTAGCACACTGACCTCAGTCTCTGAAGCCATTCTCTTTCCAGTGCTTTTCGAAGATTATTTGATTTGTCATGTCACAAAAGATTTTTCAGAAAAATAAGCTCATCACCATTTTTGCCATGTAACACTACATTTTGACAGAATACTCTACTTTAGTTCTACATTGTTGTTTAGTTGCTAAGTCGTGTCTGACTCTGCGACCCCATGGACTGTAGCCCACCAGGCACCTCTATCCATTGGATTTCACAGGCAAGAATACTGGAGTGGGTTGCCATTTCCTTCTCCAGGGGATCTTCCCGACCGAGATCAAACCATTGAGCCACCAAGGAAGCCCCAGTTCCACATATATATGTATTATACAAATATCTCTTATAACCGAAGACCATAAACCAATTAGTCCTGCAAGTTCAGCTTATCTTTTAAGTCTTCTACATTGTAGGTCCAATTGTGATTCTTAAAATTACTGTCAAAAGTGTTTACTTACTTTTGGTTATAAGATGACATAGAGAATCAGATCAGATCAGATCAGATCAGCCGCTCAGTCGTGTCCGACTCTTTGCGACCCCATGAATCGCAGCACGCCAGGCCTCCCTGTCCATCACCAACTCCTGGAGTTCACCCAGACTCAAGTCCATGGAGTCAGTGATGCTTATCTCATCCTCTGTCATCCCCTTCTCCTCCTGCCCCCAATCCCTCCCAGCATCAGAGTCTTTTCCAATGAGTCAACTCTTCGCATGAGGTGGCCAAAGTACTGGAGTTTCAGCTTTAGCATCATTCCTTCCAAAAAAATCCCAGGGCTGATCTCCTTTAGAATGGACTGGTTGGATCTCCTTGCAGTCCAAGGGACTCTCAAGAGTCTTCTCCAACACCACAGTTCAAAAGCATCAATTCTTCAGTGCTCAGCCTTCTTCACAGTCCAACTGTCACATCCATACATGACCACTGGAAAAACCATAGCCTTGACTAGACGAACCTTTGTTGGCAAAGTAATGTCTCTGCTTTTGAATATGCTGTCTAGGTTGGTCATAACTTTCCTTCCAAGGAGTAAGCGTCTTTTAATTTTATGGCTGCAATCACCATCTGCTGTGATTTTGGAGCCCAAAAAAATAAAGTCTGACACTGTTTGCACTGTTTCCCCATCTATTTCCCATGAAGTGATGGGACCGGATGCCATGATCTTCGTTTTCTGAACGTTGAGCTTTAAGCCAACTTTTTCACTTTCCACTTTCACCTTCATCAAGAGGCTTTTTAGTTCCTCTTCACTTTCTGCCATAAGGGTGGTGTCATCTGCATATCTGAGGTTATTGATATTTCTCCCAGCAGTCTTGATTCCAGCTTGTGTTTCTTCCAGTCCAGCGTTTCTCATGATGTACTCTGCATATAAGTTAAATAAACAGGGTGACAATATACAGCCTTGACGTACTCCTTTTCCTATCTGGAACCAGTCTGTTGTTCCATGTCCAGTTCTAACTGTTGCTTCCTGACCTGCATACAGATTTCTCAAGAGGCAGATCAGGTGGTCTGGTATTCCCATCTCTTTCAGAATTTTCCACAGTTTATTGTGATCCACACAGTCAAAGGCTTTGGCATAGTCAATAAAGCAGAAATAAATGTTTTTCTGTAACTCTTGCTTTTTCCATGATCCAGTGGATGTTGGCAATTTGATCTCTGGTTCCTTGACATAGAAATTAGTAGACCCTATTTTATTTATTTATTATTCATAAATTGTATATTACTTTGGTGGTAATGTGATAAATACTGAAGGATATATTTATCTTAGTGAACTGAATGGGGACATATTTAGTGCTATTTTTGTTTCTAAAACTTTAGGGATAAAAGTTTTAAAATATACATTTTAAAAGAATAAACTTGAAATGAGAATTAGTATTCTCTAGTTCAAAGGTCTCAAATATTTTGGTCTCAGGACCCCTTTACACTTGAAAGCTGAGGCTCCCAAGAACTTTTATTTACATGTGTATTTGAAATTAAAACTGAGAAAAAAATTTAAGGTAATTCATTTAAAATGACGATAAGCCTATCACATGTTAACATAAGTAATTTGTGAAAAATAACTTTTCAGAACAATTGTGAGAAGGGTGGCCTTGGTTTACATATTTAGAGATCTCTGTCAAGAATCGCCATTTAGTAGACAACAACAGGAATCTTTTCTGTATCTCTGCATTACATCTATTACAATCAGTTATTTTGGTTGAAATATACAAAGAAAATCCAATTTGGCTTGGGACAGATACGTAGTTGGTGAAAGGAGGAATATTTTAATGCCCTTTTCGGAAAACTATCACTCTTCTTTGATACTATACCAAAACTCAACAAGTGGTAGTTTGTTAATAGTTGGTTGAAGTATGAAATCTGAAATCATATTTTTTTTAACATATTGGTCTTTTGATCTTTTACCCAGGCATGACCTGTAACATGCATTGGTGATTTGAACCAGTTAATTCGCTGTGTAATGTAGATCTCCAATGCACGCACGCACGCTAAGTAGCTTCAGTTGTGTTGACTCTGTGCGACCCTATGGACAGCAGCCCACCAGGCTCCTCCATCCACAGGATTCTCTAGGCAAGAACAGTGGAGTGGGTTGCCGTTTCCTTCTCCAGTAGATCTCCAAACAGTGACATATTTCATTATACAAAGATCTCTGTCGTAAAACAATACGCATGTTAATATTACCACTTGTTTCATTGGAAAAGTCTTTAATTAATGGTAAACTGTCAAGCTCTTAAGTGGCAACTATGTTTGCCAAAATCCAGTTTTCACTTAAAAATTCAACTTTTTATCATTGGCGAGAAACTGTCATTTGTTTCCCTTGAAGTGATGGGCTCATTTTGTTTGTTTTCAGAAAAATGTCTGCCAGATAGTCTCCACACCACAGTTTGTCATTCATTGTTTCAAGTATAAAAATGGCGTTCCCTGGAAAAAGCAGCTGATTAGCTTGTGGCTAAATTGCCTAATTGCTTTTGCTTCAGACAGTATCTGCTGGTATGCAATAGAAATACTTTGTGGTTACTTCATATTTTGTTACATGAAAGATTTACAAAGACATGTACAGAAGAATTAAGATTTAGTACAATGCATAATTTTTACCGTTTCATCAAGAACATTCTAAACTGAAACTGGCTGCCCTCACCTTTGCCCCAGCTGTGGGTGTGTGGTGGTGAAGAATACATTAGGAATCCAGTTTGGGGCTACCTGTGGTCTTGTTTGGTTCTTGCTAAGGCCACAGCTGTGTCTGCTTACCGTTGCTTTTTTAACAGTGCAGTGTCAACACTGTGCCAAAGGTAAATAGCATCTCAGTATTACTATAAAAATAGTATTGTCCTCACAGGTGCCCTGGAAGAGCCTTAGGGTCGCCCAGGTTTCTCCCCACTGCACCTTGAGAACTGATTGCTCCAGACAGTGCAGACAGCTTTGATTACTGTCCCAGTGGTTTTAAAAAATATCCATTTAGTTCTCTAGGGAAGAATGAATTGCAGCTCTCTCATTTTATGTTTTTACCCCTGATTTTAATAATTGTAATCTTGCCTTTGAAATAGGAAAATGTGCCAGTTTTTAATAAAAGTCTCTGTGAGAGAACATGCTTGGATTTATATCTCTGCTTCTTTCTTTAAATAGCATACCATTTTATAATTGTGGGCCCAGACTAAAGAGCTCATTCTGCTCAGACACTGAGTGGCTTTGTTTCTGACAGCTAGTAGTCAGCTCTGTTTTAAAACAAGCATTTGGGCCCTGCTGGCTCAACTTGCAGTTGTCCCAGTCCTCGCCCTGTCTCAGCCAATGCCTGTTGTTGGAAAGCCCACACAAAGGCCTTGTGTGCAGGGAGCCCCACTGATAAGGAGTGTGTTCTAGTCCCAGCAGATGAAATCTGCTTTGGTGTGCATTCCCGTCCCAAATTTCTCTTATTTTCTTTGCTTGACCAGTTATTTCTGTGACAGGAGCATTTTTTAATGGCTGTGAAGATAGTTTCTTCTAATTATTTCATAGTCCAAATGGAGGGGATTCCCAGCGTAAAATAAAATGTTTCTCTCTCTCTGGTAGGAGATGTGATGGAGCTGCTTGAAGAAGACCTCACGTGCCCAATCTGTTGCAGTCTGTTTGATGATCCCCGAGTTTTGCCTTGCTCACACAACTTTTGCAAAAAGTGCTTAGAAGGGATCTTAGAGGGGAATGTGCGGAATTCCCTGTGGAGATCCTCTCCATTTAAGTGCCCCACGTGCCGGAAGGAAACTTCAGCGACGGGAGTCAACAGCCTGCAGGTTAATTACTCCCTGAAGGGTATTGTGGAAAAGTATAACAAGATTAAGGTCTCTCCCAAAATGCCAGTGTGCAAAGGACACTTGGGACAGCCTCTCAACATTTTCTGCCTGACTGACATGCAGCTGATCTGTGGCATCTGTGCGACTCGGGGTGAGCACACCAAGCACGTCTTCTGTTCTATCGAAGATGCCTACGCTCAGGAAAGGGACGCCTTTGAGTCCCTCTTCCAGAGCTTTGAGACCTGGCGTCGGGGAGATGCCCTTTCTCGCTTGGATACCTTGGAAACTAGCAAAAGGAAGTCTCTACAGTTGCTGACTAAAGATTCGGATAAAGTGAAGGAGTTTTTTGAGAAGTTACAATACACGTTAGATCAGAAGAAGAATGAAATCCTGTCTGACTTTGAGACCATGAAACTTGCAGTGATGCAGGCCTATGACCCAGAGATCAACAAACTCAACACCATCTTGCAGGAACAGCGAATGGCCTTTAACATTGCTGAGGCTTTCAAAGATGTGTCAGAACCCATCATATTTCTGCAGCAGATGCAGGAGTTCAGGGAGAAAATAAAAGTCATCAAGGAAACTCCTTTGCCTCCCTCAAATTTGCCCTCAAGCCCTTTGATGAAGAACTTTGATACCAGTCAGTGGGAAGACATAAAACTAGTGGACGTGGATAAACTTTCCTTGCCTCAAGATACTGGCACGTTCATTAGCAAGATTCCCTGGAGACTTTATCCGTTATTTGTGGTGGTCATTCTGCTTGGCCTTCTCATTTTCTTCAGTCCCACCATGTTCTTAGAATGGTCTCTATTTGATGAAATCGCAACTTGGAAAGATAATCTTTCAAACTTTAGCTCCTACCTGACTAGATCAGCTGATTTTGTAGAACAATCAGTTTTTTACTGGGAACAGTTGACAGATGGGCTTTTCATTTTCAGTGAAAGATTGAAGAGTTTTACTTTGGTGGTGCTGAACAATGTGGCAGAATTTGTGTGCAAATATAAACTATTATAAAATCTGTTTCAAGTACATAGTTCTGTGTCTTTTGTTAGAGATTTGTTAGAATAGAGTGGTAGTTCAGATTTGGTTAAAATTCCAGTCAGATATCGCCCTCTAAAAATATTCCTTTCAAAAATAATGTCTTATACATGTTGAAATTAGGTAGCATAAAGATAAAAGTGAAATTTAATAGTTTAGTCTCCAGCCCTCCTTCCTTTTTAAGGTGCTTTTGAAATTAGCATCCTATCCCCAGTATCGGTTATGTTTGTGCTATGAAAGGAGGGGGTAAGAGAGTACATGATTTAATACTGTATTGATGAGGTAGTGTAATGATTGTTTTTAAGCATGTAATAAAGACTGCTCTTGTAAAACAACTCTTTTTTGTTTTTTGAGAGTGAACATTCTTTAAAAAAGGAATAAGATAAGATGGATTGAATTTGCAGCTTTTTCTGCAGATGGTTGATTTCCTTTTTCAATACAATGTAAATCTCATGTAAACAAAAACTGGCATTTTCTTATGCTAAGCTGACATTTTTAGGAGGGTGGAGATTTATTTCAGTTTGCCTTTTATCTGCTTTTAGGTTTTGTAAATTTATCACCAAAGGAATTTGGTGGTAAACTACAGAAGTGTTAGTGACTGTGTAAGACAAGGCATGGGTTAAAAAGAACACATGGCAAAAGCAGGAAGTGGGAAGACCTCCTTTTTACTGGCAACTAAGTGTTGTTCCAAAATATAATGGCAACTGTACAACCAACCAGTCCACTTGTTTAAAGAACTTCAGTGAGACTCACTTGACAGTAGATGAAGCAGTCTATCAGCTATTACAAAGTACAAAGTAAACCAGCTCAACACTAGTACTACCCTGGCTGCTCACATGAGGTAAAGATGCCCTATCTCCCACAGAAGAAAAATACGTAATTTTTCTCACCTTGTTTAGGCTTCAGATGAAAACAGGAAGTGACTTAGAACCTCTTTCAGTCAAACTTATTTCTGTCAAGGGGCAAGACATTCCTTGACAGCCCAGAGGGTGTTCACCCCAGTACATTAATTTGGTTAAGAGGAGGTAATACAAGCAGGGATGGGCAAAAAAGGTGGCAACTAAATTTCAAGTACAGAAGAATCTTTGCAGTTATGAGAAGAGGAGTCACCTTCAGCTGCTGATTGAGGTAATGACTGCCTCATCCCCAACGGTCAATCTAGAATTTAGCCACTAAATTTCTACAGGGGTCGTAAGAAATTAAGATGTTTCTCTAGAAAGTGTCTCTGCCATGAGGACTCGAGTAGATACGCGGTGTGGAGAGGCTGAATGGTTTTCTGGTTCCAGAATATATTTGAATACATATTTATAAGAGGTTTTTATGAAGGATTTTTCTTTTTAGATGGGATACTGTAACTGTCCCCTGTTCTCAGGCCTATTGGCAGTTTCCTTGAACTATCCAGTTTCTCATCTGTTGCTTTTTCACTTTGTATACTGCAGGTTCCCAAGCAACTCTCAAATTTGTAAACACGGCTATGGACACACTATTTGCTTTAACAGTAGTTACCTGGAAATTTAGGTCTCTGTTTCTGTTATTTTCCCCTCCCCTGGATTTCTTAATCATATATAACTAACATTGTGGTTAAGGTTGATTTACAGGTTCCTAAGGCTGTGTCTGATGGTTTGTGGCCTTCACTTGGAAGCAAGAGAAGAATGAGTGGTCAGGAACTGGTCACTTTGAACGTGGGAGGGAAGGTATTCACCACACGGTCTTCCACCTTACAGCAGTTTCCTGGCTCTCGGTTGATGAGAATGTTAGATGGCAGAGACAAAGAATTCAAGATGGTTGATGGCCAGATTTTTGTGGACAGAGATGGTGTTTTATTTAGTTTCATCTTAGATTTTTTGAGAACTCAGCAACTTCTACTACCCACTGACTTTTCAGACCATCTTAGACTTCAGAGAGAGGCTCTATTCTATGAACTCAATCCTCTGGTGGACCTCTTAAACCAAGAACACAAGTTACAGCCAAGACCTGCTCTTGTGGAGGTACATTTCCTAAGCCGAAATACTCAGGCTTTCTTCAGGGTGTTTGGCTCTTGCAGCAAAACAATTGAGATGCTAACTGGGAGGATTACAGTGTTTATAGAACAACCTTCCGCACCAGCCTCAAGTAGTAACTCTTTCCCTCAGATGACCTTACTTCCACTGCCTCCACAAAGACCATCTTACCATGACCTGGTTTTCCAATGCGGCTCTGACAGCACTACTGACAACCAAACAAGAATCAGGTATTTTGTACTTTGAAGCCTCTGTTCTATAGCAGTTCCTAATGTTTCTCCTCAAAACTGAAATTTTCTCATGCCTGAATTTTCTTAGAAAAAATGATGACTGAAAATAATTTTTTTTGGAGTGGGGGAGGGAATCAGTAGAGTTGGGTGGAATGACCAGATAATTATTGTCCAGATTGGGGTACTTTTCAGAGTGAAAGAAAGAATTGTTATTACATGGGACAACAGGAATAAATCAAAGTAGTTCAGGGAAAACTGGGTCTATGGTCATTCAAGTTGTAGGAGGAAATAATTTTCATAGATTATGTTCCACCCCCATGGAATGAGATGCCTTTTTCTATCCTACGGGTTTCTTTTGGTTGCTGGCGTATAGTAAAGGCTCAACAGTTTGTCTTGATTTCCTTACACTCTATGTATATTTGTTCTTTCAGCCGTTCTGATTTGGCTACTAATTTTTCTCCATTTCACTTTATTTCTTAAACACCATTAAGGCAGATATATCCCATGGCAAATCTGGTCTCCTGTTACATCATTGGCACTCTTGCACAACTCAAAATATTGGGATAGGCTGTCAGTATATTAAGGATAGTTGCTTCTGAGTCAGTTATTCACTTTCTCCCCCTGTTATTCTTGGCTGGACCCTCAGGCTGATTTTCACTCTACTGTCACGGACACGTCTTTTCCCCCTTAAAAATGTCTTAATGTGGTCCCACTATTATTTTACTAACTGTGAAAGCTGGCTTGAATTTTCAGGAGGGGGAAAAAGTCTGTATATGTTCTTTACTGATAGTATTTAAATAAAATATACTTTTTTGGGGGTAAAGGTAGATATTTTGGGATATTAACTTTTGCAGTAGACACCAGGAATGAACGTTTACCTCTCCCACAACATACCCCAGGGTCCTGCATACCAGCTTAAAAACCCTGGGCAGTATGACAGTTCTTAAGTTTTCACACTTTATAATCTATTTTTCATGAAATGTCATTTTGGGGAAAGGGATCCAGTTAAATTAACATGCTGATTGTGGAGAAAACCTAAGACGCTATCTTCACCTCAAAATGTTTTAAGATAGCTCTGTGCACAATTGGTAGGACACTAAAATAAACAAAAGGGGAATTACCAGTTTTTATTTAAAAATTTGTGTGATTAAGATCTTTGGGGATCCCTTTCTAAAAAGTTAAAAACATAAGGAAAAATGGTATAATTGATTTCAAGAAGAAACATGCAAAGTAAGAAGATATGCTGGAAATACTAAATGATCTTTAAAAACTACACATTTGGAGAAAATGTAATCTTGAAATGTAATCTTTTTGTAATCTTGAAAAACAAACTCAAGTTGGGATATTTGTGTGTGTACAGTGACAGTAGTTTCCCTTCTCGTTTAGTGTTTGTTTTACAAATCAGATTTTTTTCATCTTAATAAGAGAATGGCATTATACTTAAATTCCAAAATAGATAACTCTAAAACTAGAAGCGATTTTTAAAATTAGATTTTTAAATGCATCACCATATTTGGTATTCTTTTCAGTGTTTGAAGTTTAGAATTTTTTCAGCTGATAAGTAGTTTGTGATTTTTTTTTCTGTAACTACAATTTCAAAGTAGAGGTAGATAACCCAGGATTGAAGGCAGGAGGAGAAGGGGACAACAGAGGATGAGATGGTTAAATGGCATCACTGACTCGCACATGAGTTTGAGCAAGCTCCAGCCGTTGGTGATGGACGGGGACCCCTGGCTGCAGTGCTGCAGTCCATGGGGTCGCAAAGAGTTGGACACAACTGACTGAACTGAACTGAACCGAACCGAACCGAGATAACCCAAATCTGGTGACATTATTGGGAGTTTACGTCATCGGATGAAAATTCTTGGTCTTAAGAGGCCCACCTTAGGTATATCCCACTTAGCTGGCAATCATTTTTATTTCCTGCTCACTCCTTGGTCTGAATATGTCCATTCAGACGTTCTTTTTGAAGGTGAAAAGTGGAGAAGTAAGCCTGAATGGCTCCTCAGAGCCTGATATATCATCCAGCTGTTCAGTTATGTTCTACTAATATGATTTATCACTTTGAGGTCTTGGTAACCTAGCAAGTTGCTCAGTTATTATCTCTTAAGTTCATAGTACTAAAAATATTTGGCATGCATCTTGCAGAGGGCCATTCATGATACCACATTATCAAGCTCAAGTTATGGTCACAGGACTCTAGAGTTTTGGTAGCATATTCTGTCTGTCTTTTCCTTTTTAAACTAGCTCAAATGGAGACGCGTAGTTGCCTTTTAAGTTTTTAAAAGAAGTTTTGATTTTCCATTTCTCATTAGTTTCTTTTCTCTTTTTCTTGTGCCTTGAAATCTTCCATTTCTCAACTTGGCATCTTAGGGAATCTGATATTTAGGCCCAGTGATTTCTTGCAAGTACATTCCACTTGGCTCAGTGATAAACCCGCCTACCAATTCAGGGGACGTGAGTTCGATCCCTGGGTCAGGAAGATCCCCTGGAGAAGGAAATGGCAACCCACTCCAGTATTCTTGTTTGGAAAATCCCATGGACTGAGGAGCCTGGAGGGCTACAGTCCATGGGGTTGCAAAAGAGTTGGGCACAACTTAGAAACTGAACAACAATACTACTTGCATCTTAATTTTGTCAGATGTTCTGTAACATTTTTTCTTTGACAAATGTTTCTAGGCTCTACAATCAAGATCTGGGGCTTGTGGGTAGATGAAATCATTTACTAATGTTAAAAATTTGCTGTATTAAACATAAACATTTTTTGGGTATGTACTTTGTAGTTTCATAATTCTTACGTTTTATTATTGAATTCTTTTCTTTGTCTAGAACGAGTTTCTAAATGTGAACTACAGTAACCAGTCTATCAATCATAATTAAAAGGAGGCTAGCGGTGTCCCCAAGGCTCTTTTTATCCCATAAAACCACAGACAGTTTAGGTGGCAGCCTGGAACTAATTTAAGTTAGCCTTTTTTTTCCCCCCCACATTTCATAAACAAATGGTGGGAGGACAGTTCAGTTGCTCAGTCGTGTCCTACTCTTTGTGAACCCATGGACTGCAGCATGCCAGGCTTCCCTGTCCATCACCAACTCCTGGAGCTTGTTCAGACTCATGTCATGTGGGAGGACACAAAGACATAAAAAACATCCTGGACGGTAGATAAGGGGCAATATAGCTGTATCTTTGTGGATATGTTATGTTGACATTATTAAAGCAACGTATTATTATGTTGACATTATTAAAGAAATCTTCCCTGGTGGCTTAGATGCTAAAGAATCTGCCTGCAGTGCACGAGACCCAGTTTGATTCCTGGGTTGGGACGATTCCCTGGAGGAGGTCATGGCAACCCACTCCAGAATTCTTGCCTGGAGAATCCCCATGGACAGAGGAGCCTGGCAGGCTATAGTCCATGGGGTCACAATGAGTCAGACATGACTGAGCAACTAAGCACAGCACAATCTGAAAGTTAAGGTATATATTTTTTCTTGATTTATGTGTATTGATTTTATTGAATTTTCTAGGAAATAGGAAGTTTTGTCACTTTAGAGTCCTTTTAGATCCTTTGTTTTGCTCTTCAACTATGGATAGTTATTAAGAAAAATTGACAATAAAATCTTGACATTTAATATCTGCAAAACCTCACCTGAAAAAATGCTTTCGATAACAGAAAGTCACAGGAGAAAATTTGTAATGTCAGTGCTGATAATGAGTAAAATTAAATCTAGGGGGAAACTGTAAAAGGATCAAGTATTCATCAAAATGATTGAATCAATTAATTAAACTAAACAATATTTAGCAAGTCAAAAAGAAAAACTGGAAATAGTTAAATTATATAACAATCAAAAGCTAATTTAATTGTTTGATGTAATTGTTTGCTCCAGGAAATAATTGCGTAGTGAGACTTCATCAGTGTTAGCTATATTCCTAAATGTGGAATTAAAATGACTTTGGAGATTACAGTAGGGTCTCTGTTTTCAGTAGCCTGAAATTACTGGCTTAGATTTATAAATGAAGTCTTTAAAAAAACCTGATAAAAGTGGTATTATGCCTTTATTTGAAGTTATAAATCAAACTTATATATTTAGTTTTGCTAGTTATTAAAGGGATATTTCGTAACTGAACATTTTTGTGTGTCCTAGGTATATCTCCATAAAACCTGATAACCGAAAACTGGCCAACGGAACTAATGTTCTTGGCTTACTGATTGACACTTTACTGATGGAAGGCTTCCATCTGGTCGGCACCAGAACAGTATCCTCTGAAGACAGAACTGAATGCTATAGTTTCGAAAGGATAAAAAAGCCTGATGCTCTTGCCATGAACAAAACACTGAAATCAGAGACTACCCTCATGCCAGAGCAATAGCCATCTTCCTGTTTGGAAATTCCATATATAGGGAACATATGTTAGTCAAATATGTGCTCAGTCTATCTTTCTGGCCTTCCACCATGCCATCTTTGGGCAAGCGTACCTTAATGCTCAAGCCACACTGACTACCTGCTCCTCTCTAAACAACACGGTGCAGTTGGTGCTCTGGTGTATGTTCTTTCTACCGTCAGTGCCTCTTTTCCCTTTCTCTTCTTCATGAACACATAAAGCATTCAAGAAGGGGCTATTGAGGGACTTCCCTGGTGGTCCAGTGGTTAAGAATTCGCCTGCCAATGCAGGGGACATGGGTTTGATCCCTGGTTCCGGAAGATCCCATATGTCATAGAGCAACTAAGCCCACGCAGCACAACTACAGAGCCTACGTTCCATAATGGGAAGCCTGTACACCACAAGTAGAGAGTAGCCCACACTCACTGCAACTAGAGAAAGCCCATGTGCACCAATGAAGACCCAATGTAGCAAAAAAAAAAAAAAATGGGGCTATGGAATCAGACTGCTTGATGTCTTTCCCCCCTCCCAAATATCTGGGTTTACTGAGGGGATGAGGGTCTGCAGGGGAGCCCCAGGTGCCTGTGGGGAAGGCCTGCTATCAGCCTGGAGGGCACCAGCCCAGCAGGCAGTTGAAGATACGATCTTCAAAACCTGGGTCTACTTGAAAGAGTGGCTCTTAGCTCCACTGTGCCTAAAGCCTTTGGGTCCAAACATGGTTGTGTAGCAGGGGTGGTTGCCAAAGGGCTTGCCTTCATGTTCTGCATGACTCCCCCAAGGTCAGTGTCTTTCCACATTCTCACACTTCAGGCAAGGCTGATGCCAGTCCTTCCCCAGGGAGGTCACCCACTCACCAAAGTATACCTCCATGTCACACTTGGGGCACATGGGCATGGAGGCGCTGAGTCTGGGGCAGATGGCTGGGTGGGAACAGACCAGAACGCTGGACTAGACTGCTTGATGTCTAATCCCAACTAAGTCACTTACTAGCTACATGGCTTGGGCAAGTCACTCTCTGTGCCTCAGCTTTTTTTTATCTATCAAATGAGGATAATAAATAAATATCCTTGGTTTTAGAAAAGGGAGAGGAACCAGAGATCAAATTGCCAACATCCGTTAGATCATAGAAAAAGCAAGAGAATTCCAGAAAAACATTGATTTCTGTTATGCCAAAGCCTTTGACTGTGTGGATCACAATAAACTGTGGAAAATTCTGAAAGAGATGGGAATACCAGACCACCTGACCTGCCTCTTGAGAAACCTATATGCAGGTCAAGAAGCAACAGTTAGAACTGGACATGGAACAACATACTGGTTCCAAATAGGAAAAGGAGTACATCAAGGCTGTATACTGTCACCCTGCTTATTTAACTTATATGCAGAGTACATCATGAGAAACGCTGGGCTGGAAGAAGCACAAGCTGGAATCAAGATTGCTGGGAGAAATATCAATAGCCTCAGATATGCAGATGATACCACCTTTATGGCAGAAAGTGAAGAGGAACTAAAAAGCCTCTTGATGAAAGTGAAAGAGAAGAGTGAAAAGGTTGGCTTAAAGCTCAACATTCAGAAAACGAAGATCATGGCATCCGGTCCCATCACTTCATGGGAAATAGATGGGGAAACAGTGCAAACAGTGTCAGACTTTATTTTTTTGGGCTCCAAAATCACTGCAGATGGTGACTGCAGCCATGAAATTAAAAGATGCTTACTCCTTGGAAGGAAAATTATGACCAACTTAGACAGCATATTCAAAAGCAGAGACATTACTTTGCCAACAAAGGTTTGTCTAGTCAAGGCTATGGTTTTTCCAGTGGTCATGTATGGATGTGAGAGTTCGACTGTGAAGAAAGCTGAGCGCCGAAGAATTGATGCTTTTGAAGTGTGGTGTTGGAGAAGACTCTTGAGAGTCCCTTGGACTGCAAGGAGATCCAACCAGTCCATTCTGAAGGAGATCAGCCCTGGGATTTCTTTGGAAGGAATGATGCTAAAGCTGAAACTCCAGTACTTTGGCTACCTCATGCGAAGAGTTGACTCATTGGAAAAGACTCTGATACTGGGAGGGATTAAGGGCAGGAGGAAAAGGGGATGACAGAGGATGAGATGGCTGGATGGCATCACCGACTTGATTGACGTGAGTGTGGGTGAACTTCGGGAATTGGTGATGGACAGGGAAGCCTGGCATGCTACGATTCATGGTGTCGCAAAGAGTTGGACATGACTGAGCGACTGAACTGAACTGAACTGAACTGAACTGATAGGATAATATCTCCCTTACAGGATATGTGAAAATTAAAGGAGATAATGTAAAATACTCAGCACATTACCTGGCACATGGAAGTCACTCTATAACTATCAGTGATGATAATGATGGAAGATGGGTGACCCACTTTCAATTGCACCTCTTCTTGGAGGCCTGTTTTCCTCTTTTCCTAGGTGTAGAAAGCAGCCCTTTTCTCTGTATAGACTTACATGCCATCATAAAAACAAATTTTTCTCACTTGAATGTGAGCTTGATCCACTCAGTTTTAATTCTACTATGTGTAAAAGCATTGTGCTAAACACTTGGTGCTAAACAAAGAAATACCTTTGTTAACAATTACCACCTACTCTGGTGGAAAGCTTTTGAATATAACTTCTATTAATACTAACATTCAATGTTCATATATTACTTTGATTTAATGAGTCCTTTTGTAGGAATCCTCATATATATATGTCATTTAAAATATTAGGATAAACATCTAGAAAGGAAATCATTAAATGAAAGAGAATAAAGAGAGGGGATTGATTTAAGATGGCAGAGTAGAAGAATGTGCACTTATCTCCTCCTATAAGAGCACTAAAATTGTAACTAGCTGTTGAACAGCCATCAACAGGAGGACACTGGAACCCACCAAAACACATAGCCCCCATCCAAAGACAAAGGAGAAGCCACAATGAGACAGGAGGGATGCAATCAAAATCAAATCAAATCCCATAGTCCTCTGAGTGGGCAACTCACAAAGTGGGTAACAATAATACCAAATAAGCTCTCCCACTGTTGTGAAGGTTCTGAACCCTACATCAAGCTTCCCAGCCTGGGGATCCAGCGAAATGCCTAGGAATCCCCATGGAATCTGACTTTGCAGGCCAGTGGGATTTGGTCACAAGATTTCCACAGGACTGTGGAAACAGAGACTCCACTCTTGGAGGACATGCACAAAATCTTGCATGCACCGGGGCCCACGGAGAAAGGAGCAGTGACCCCACAGGAGACCGAGCAGACCTACCTGCTAGTGTTGGAGGGTCTCCTGTGGAGGTGTGGGTTGGCAGTGGCTCACCACAGGGACTGGGGCACTGGCAGCAGCAGTCCTTGGAAGTGCTGCCCCTGGCCTGA
Source organism: Bos taurus (assembly GCF_002263795.3). Lineage (NCBI taxonomy): Eukaryota > Metazoa > Chordata > Mammalia > Artiodactyla > Bovidae > Bos > Bos taurus. Next base: position 19,471,102 of record NC_037339.1, read on the forward strand.
GCCCTCTTGGAGGTCACCATTAACTCTACAATAGAGCCTGTAGACTCCAGGGCTGGGTCTCCTCAGACTAAACAACTAATAGGGAGGGAGCACAGACCCAGCAGACAATCAGATTACAGTTTTACTGAGCACACCCTGCCCACCAGAGCAAGACCTAGTTTTTCCCACTGCTAGTCCCTCCCATCAGGAAGCTTACACGAGCCTGTTAGCCTAATCCTCTGGAGGTCAGACAAAAGAAGTAGGAAGAACTATAATCCTGCAGCCAGCCAAAACAAAAATCATATCACAGAGGGTTAATCAAAATGAAAAGGCAGAGGGTTATGTCCCAGATGAAGACACAAGATAAAACCCCAGAAAAACAACTAAATGAAGTAGAGATAGACAACCTTCCAGAAAAAGAATTCAGAATGATGATGGTGAAGATGATCCAGGATCTCAAAAATAGAATGGAGAAGATGCAAGAATGTTTACCAAAGACCTGCTGCTGCTAAGTCGCTTCAGTTGTGTCCGACTCTGTGTGACCCCATAGATAGCAGCCCACCAGGCTCCCCCGTCCATGGGATTCTCCAGGCAAGAACACTGGAGTGGGTTGCCATTTCCTTCTCCATTACCAAAGACCTAGAGGAACTTTTTTAGTTCGTAGAGGAACTAAAAAACAAACAGAGATGAACAATATACTAGAAGGAATCAAGAGCAGAATAACTGAGGCAGCACAACAGACAAGTGACCTGGAAGACAGAATGGTGGAAATCACTGCCGCAAAACAGAATATAGAAAACAGAATGAAAAAAAACTGAAGACAGTCTAACAGTCCTCTGGGACCACATAAAATGTACCAACATTCACACTGTAGGAGTCCCAGAAATAGAAGAGAGAGAGAAAGGACTTGATAAAATATTTGAAGAAATAATAGCTGAAAATGTCCCTAACATGGGAAAGGAAATAGTCAACCAAGTCCAAGAAGCACAGAGAGTCCTAGGCAGGATAAACCCAAAGAGAAACACAATGAGACACGTAATAATCAAACTGAAAACAATTAAAGACTAAGATAAAATATTAAAAGCAACAAAGGAAAAATGATAATATACAAGGGAAGTTTATAAGGTTATAAGCTGATTTCTTGAAAGAAACTCTACAAGACAGAAGGAAATGGCATGATATATTTAAAGTGATGAAAAGGAAGAACCTACAACCAAGAATACTCTACCCATCAAGATTCTTATTCAGATTTGATGGAGAAATCAAAAGCTTTCCAGACATTCAAAAGTTAAGAAAATTCAGCACCACCGAACCAGCTTTACAACAAATGCTAAAGGAACTTCTGTAGGCAGGAAACACAAGAGAAGGGAAAGACCTACAAAAAATAAACATAACAATTAAGAAAATGGTAATAAAATCATCCATATATATAATTACCTTAATGTAAATGGAATAAATGTACCAACCAAAAGACACAGACTGGCTGGGTGGATGAAAACAGGTGCATGTATGCACCTTCAGTTATCACATCACTCTACTTACTCGCTAAATTGTTTGTAATTATTTTATATTGTTAGGTTTATCATGCTTCCATTATGGCTTCCAATTGCAATTATTTTAATTTTTTGTCTGGTTATTGATTGAAAACTGATAAACATCTTTTACTATTGTGATTATGTAACTATTACTCATCTTAATACCACTGTATCATGATTGGTCAACAGGAAATAGTAGAATTCTATCTCACTAAAACTACCATCTAATAGAAAAACCTGTAATCATTTTTTAAAATCCAGATGCACATTAGAATTATCTTGGAATTAAAAAAAAAAATACAAATGCCCAGGTATTGTTTTTTTTCCCCTAAAGCTCTAGATGTGATTCTAATGAGCAGCCATGTTTAAAAACAACTATATGATCTTTTATCTAGTGTGTTTCACTTTTTCTATTTCAGTGCTCCCATATAATTTAGTTCATGTTTTCTAACTTCTCCATCTCTTATTCTTTCTCAAGCCTTTATCAAGTATAGTAGAAAAGCTCTTTTGTATATATATATATAAAATATACATACATTATATAATATATATAATATACATATTTTAGAAAACTTAGGAATTTTTGCCTGGCTAAAAAGTTTATGACATATTGGTTCCAATTGTTTGAATAAGTATGAATAGAATGCTAGGTTCCTAATTTATATTCACTCAAAGGTTAGATAGTTCCATTTATTGTGGCATCTAGTACTACTGCTAAAAGCCTAGAAAGCTTACTATGTTAGTGCTTTAAGAAATTTTTTTGAATGAGGCTTGAAACTTCTAATTCAATTCTGAGAATATAGAGAAATACTATGTTGTATAAAACACCCAGGAAATTAACATGTGATACAGTATTATTAACTAAAGTACAGATTTTGTTTAAATTTCACAATTTTATGCTAATGTTCATTATTTGTTTTCATTCCTTATTCAAGATTCCACATTGTATTTAGTTGCATTGAGCAGCTTCAGTTGCATGCAACAAATTCTCTTTTCATTTTTATTCTGTCACACATATTTTCCAATTTTCCTTGTTATGGCTTCTTAGATACACTCATCCTTTAAAAGTGGACATTTATTTTCCAAACACATGGAGTTATCAAAGTATCTTTGATATTAGTTACTCATTTTGCTATTAATTTCTCATTTAAATGCTTTCTTCTGTGCAATCACCTTCTGTGTTTTTTCAGTCTTTTAACTTTATTGAGGCTTTCAATGGCTAAGTCAAAGATCTCTCGGTAATTGTTACATTACACTTGAAAATATGAGGGTTATTTTCAAATATCTTTTGATATAGATTTCTAACGAGGCGGAAAGGTCCCACTGAGATTTTTTGAACTCGGATCACTAGATTCAGAGTCCAGAGTGCTCACCATTACACCATGGAACCCCCCTTGATATAGATTTCTAACATAATTCTTCAGTGGTAAGAGAACAGACTCTGTATGATTTCAATACTTTTAGACCATTAAATTTTTGTACCTTGTTTTATGTCCCTGAATATGTTCCAGTGTCTCCTGGTTTATAGTCTATGGGAACTTGAATAGAATTTGTATCCTGCTGTTGTGTGAAAATTGTATAAATCTTAATTATGTTGAATTGGTTCATAGTATTTCTCAGGTCTACTATATCCTTCTACTTTTCTGTCTGTTCATTCTATTAATTTTTGAGAGTTTGATACTGAAGCTCCAACTAAAAATCTTAATTATCTACTTAAAAGAATAATTATAACATATAGTGGAACTATATGTAACTTTGGAAAATTCTTAAAGAGATGGGACACCAGACCACTTTACCTGCCTCCTGAAAAATCTTCATGCAGGTCAAGAAGCAACAGTTAGAACTGGACATGGAACAACAGAGGCAGTTCCAAATCGGGAAAGGAGTACGTCAAGGCTGTATATTGTCACCCTGCTTATTTAACTTCTATGCAGAGTACATCATGTGAAATGCCAGGCTGGATGAAGCACAAGCTGGAATCAAGACTGCTGGGAGAAATATCAATAACCTCAGATACGCAGATGACACCACTCTTACAGCAGAAAGCAAAGAACTAAAGAGCCTCTTGATGAAAGTGAAAGAGGAGAGTGAAAAAGCTGGCTTAAAACTCAACATTCAGAAAACTGAAATCATGGCATCCAGTCCTATCACTTCATGGCAAATAGAGGGAAACAATGGAAACAGTGACAGACTTTTTCACTCAGATGGTGATTGCAGCCATGAAATTAAAAGATGCTTGCTCATTGGAAGAAAAGCTATGACCAACCTAGACAGCATATTAAAAAGCAGAGACATTACTTTACCAACAAAGGTCCATCTAGTCCAAGCTATGGTTTTTCCAGTAGTCATGTATGGATGTGAGAGTTGGACTATAAAGAAAGCTAAGCACTGAAGAACTGATGCTTTTGAACTGTGGTGTTGGAGAAGACTCTTGAGAGTCCCTTGGACTGCAAGGAGATCCAACCAGTCCATGCTAAAGGAATTCAGTCCTGAATATTCATTGGAATGACTGATGCTGAAGCTGAAACTCCAATACTTTGGCCACCTGATGCGAAGAACTAACTCATTGGAATAGACCCTGATGCTGGGAAAGATTGAAGGCAGAAGGAGATGGGGACGACAGAGGGTGAGATAGTTGGATGGCATCACCGACTCAATGGACATGAGCTTGAGCAAGCTCTGGGAGTTGGTGAAGGACAGGGAAGTCTGGCGTGCTGCAGTTCATGGGGTTGCAGAGAGTAGGACACGACTGAGCAACTGAACTGAACTGAACTGATATGTAACTTGTTCTTTTTCTAAGTCTCCTGTAAATGTGTCATACTTTCATAATTTAAACACTAAAAAAAAAAATAATAAAAAATAGAGCACCAAGTACTTTGCACATAAAAGGGTTAAAAAATGTTGAGTGGAAGTTGAGCACCATTTTAAAAAGTACAAACTCATTCATTCAAAAACATCTGTTAAACATTTGCTGGACACTAAGTTTTCAGATTTAAAACAAGGGTAAAACAAAAATCCTTATTCTTAATGAACTTATATTCAAGTGAGAAACTGTATCATCATAACAGCAAAAATCAGAAATAAACTCAGAGTTCATCAATAGACAATGGATAAATTATGGGCCACAGTGAAATACTGTGCAGCCTTTAAAATGAATGAGACAGCAATTTATAAACTAAGAAGGAAGGATTATCAAACATTTATAAGTTGAAAATCAAGGTGTAAGACAATGTATAAAGTAAAAAAATATATTTCTACTTTATGTACAGTATGTAGTTTCCATTTGTAGAAAAATATACATATATATATATATTCAGGAATTTTCAGCAAAGATATGGTCACCTGTGGAGAAAGAACTAAGTGAATGTGGTTTAAATGTAGGAGGAAGACTTACTTTTCACCAGATCAGGTAGGTCTTTTTTAAAAAGGGAAGAAAAGCCATGCCTGAAAGATTATGTGTAGATACCAGGGTTAGGGGACTGCTTTGGCATAGGATGGCCTATTATCTCATACTGATCCAAATTTTACCCTACCATCTTTCCTGTGAAATCCTTACACTTAGCAAAGGAATTACATTCCAGAAATTTCTAGTAATTATTTATAGATTTGTGTACTAAACTATAGGGAAGAAAGATCTTTTCAGAAGTCTCCTAGTAGTACCTCAAGAGGTTATGTATAATGGAAAAGAGAAAAATACTTCAAGACCAGTAATGTTAAAGTTAGCAACTGAAAATAATGACCCAAATAAGAAAAAAAAAAAGCCTTATGAATGAGTGTTTTGTTTTTGGTAGTATTCTTCTCTTTACCGCAGAAAAGTCAACTTAGTTGTTTTAGTCTGCCATCTTAGTTTTGGGGATATGTCTGGTCTGGTTTTCTCACTAGCATATTCTAGAGTACAATATTTCCATTCTGCTAAGTTTTGGGGAGTGTGTGATTTAACTAGCTGAGTAAAGTTGGCATGGCTATATATGTAACACTGTTTAATTTTCTATAGTGCTTTGCTGAGAAGATTATTAAAGACTGATAACTGGTTAAAAGAATAGTGAAGCAAAAATACTGTGACTACAGATTGGCAAAGAATAAGACAGGAAATGTTTAAATTGCTATTAATGTGTTCTTAGTCATTAAACTTGTAGAAACTAGCTTGAGATGAGAAATAAAATGTTCTCTTTAGCTGAAATTCCAAACTTTGGCCACTTGATGCGAAGAGTTGACTCACTGGAAAAGACTCTGATGCTGGGAGGGATTGGGGGCAGCAGGAGAAGGGGACAACAGAGGATGAGATGGCTGGATAGCATCACCGACTCGATGGACGTGAGTCTGAGTGAACTCCGGGAGTTGGTGATGGACAGGGAGGCCTGGCGTGCTGCAATTCATGGGGTCGCAACGAGTTGGACACGATTGAGCTACTGAACTGAACTGAACAGAAACATTACCCATGGAAACATGTAATATACATATATTTAATTAATTCAGTCAGAAAATATTTATTGACATTGTATGCTAAATACTCTTCCAGACACTGAGGATACTGCAAGGAGCAAAACAAGGTCTTCCCTTCTAGAGCTTACTACAAGTACAAGTCATAACATTGACGATGAGTTTAAATTAACTTAGGCTTTTAATTAAATAGTTCCTCAAAAGACATGGGTTCACAATCCGGCGGTTTTTAGAATGAGATAAATTATCAAAATTTAAAAATTATATATTATTGACTAGGAAAAGTGTACTTTCAGAGTGGATTGAGTTTATTTTAGTAAATATTTTAAAGATGATATCTGGAGCCATGTCTGTCAAGATTATCTCAGTAAGTCTCTTGTCTTCACTCCAACAAAGAGTGGGGCATGATGAGTAAGACATCAACATGCACAAAAAACTGGGTCTTGTTTTAGAAAGGGGGGCAGGCACACGGTTGGAAGCAAACAGGGATGTGTTAGATGCACCACAAATTCAAACTCTTGCCTGATTTAGGGGAAATAGAAGACTTTAACTTATTCATATGGGTATCACTTAACTTCTTGACTGAACTGATCATAAGAAAATCATAAGAAATTATAAGAAAATAATGGCAGAAGTTTGTGTTGGTCAACCAAACTGAAAACTCTGGTGATCAAATCACAGACTCGTAATCGTCCATCTCAGATACATAGGGAAGAATCATCACCAAGCATGGTTTGTCCATCTAGTTGGGCTTCCCTCATTCTCCCACTTACGTTTGTTTCAGCCTCTTTCTATCACCTAAAGTTTCGTTTCTGATAAGGCACTAAGGATTTTAGCTTATTCTTGAATCTCAACAATGTAAACTTTTAAGTGGCTGGAAGTTCTTCCTAAAAAGATTTTCTGAAAAGGAGCTCTAGTGTTGAATTTTATTCTTGAATTTAACATACAAGTCATAATTGCAAAGAATTCTGAGTTATGTTAAAGTCAAACTTAATTTGAACTGCTTCCCTAATAGCTCAGTTGGTAAAGAATCCACCCGCAATGCAGGAGACCCTGCTTCGATTCCTGGGTTGGGAAGATCCACTGGAGAAGGGGTAAGCTACCCACTCCAGTATTCTTGGGCTTCCCTTGTGGCTCAGTTGGTAAAGAATCTGCCTGCAATGTGGGAGACTTGGGTTCAATCCCTGGGTTGGGAAGATCCCTTGGAGAAGCGATACGCTACCCACTCTAGTATTCTGGCCTGGAGAATTCTATGGACTGTAAAGTCCATGGCATCACAAAGAGTTGGATATGACTGAGTGACTTTCACTTCAAAATATACCTGAAATCAGGAGTCTGAAGTAATATAAGTGGTCAAGGGAAAGCAGTTTGAGAAATATATGACTTAGGGAATTGTAAGCTGTTTCTAATTTGTCTTGTATGCTGTTTATATCTAACAAATATCAGCTCAGTTATATACATCTTTGTATTGGTTTTCTATCATGAACAACAGAAATGGTCACATTACCAGAGACCTTGGTGAAATAATAAAAGACTTGCTAAGACTTTTAAATATCCCATATTCTACTGTTATTTTTCTTCTGTGTTGGGGAAGTTTACTCTGTAACAGCACATTAAGCAATGCAGAAGGCAGTAAGAGGAAATTTTTAAAAGGAAATTTGGGAAATTTTATTACCTTCCTGGAGCTATTGAACCCATGGAAAACACCAGTGTAACATCAAACTTAGTGTTTTAAGCAAAAGTTTAAGAAGTAAAGAGATGAGATGAAAATATATTACTATAAGTTACTTAATTTCTGGAATATCAACAATATCATAAAAACATAATTGCTCACCAGCTCTGTCCCTGAACTACACTTTTTGAATTGTTAGGTCTTCTATTGGATCTATTAGAGATAAAAAGTTTTGTACAAATTTCACCAAAAGACTCATCATCTCAAAATTATTAAGCTTAGAAAATGCCTTAATATTTATCTAAGCAATGAGGTCAATCCAACCCCTCAAATATTTTAATAGATAAAAAGCTAACCCCTTACATGGTGAATGGGAAATGAGTATTAAGCATGACACACAATAAATAAGCAACAAAATACAGCAGAATAAATAGGACTTAATTCCCCAAACTGAAATATGCCTAAGACTTAATCACAGAGTTTTCTGTACCTTCAGGTTTCACACCAACACCTCAAATCCAGAAATCATTGTTTTAAAGTGGCTTTTTTTTACTCTGCCAGTTGAGTAAAACACACCAACTACCAAGTGTTTGTATTTCATGTTACTTTTCTCATTTCACACTCTGGTAAGAATGTGAGTATCTTTGGGTTCCCAAGTTGGAAGCCAAATAGGAGAGGTTTATCTTACCCTTCTTGTAAAAACGCCCCAAGAAAGTCTGGTTGCAATGTCTGCAGTTCCATGAATTCTTTTAAGATGAGGACTGGGATTGTGCTTCATACTGGTCTTTATGTTCCCCCACAGTGCCAAACAGTGGAGGTGAATATACAGTGGAGGTGATGGATAGATTCAGGGGATTAGATCCAGTGAACAGAGTCCCTGAAGAACAATGGACAGAGGTTTGTAATACTGTACAGGAGGCATCTAACAAAAGTCCATGGGGTTGCAAAGACTTGTACACGACTTGGCAACTGAACAGCAGTGATAGACATCTAACACTCTTACTGAACTCAAGTGAAAAATTTGGAACACTATAGTCTCAGTAAACATTCACTTGGAAAAACAAGAATTACCGTAGATTCAAAGACAAGTGATATTTTACATGAAGAGTCTGAATGAGTTGATTCAAGTTAAAGACTACAGAAAGAAACCCATGGTATTTGTCTATGAGAAGTTTATATGGGTAACCACACAAAAATCGAGATGTATATAGATATATATAGATGTATATAGAAATACTAAGTAGTTGAAAGTTATGCAAAATTATGCATTTAAAATAGCCAAGCCAAACTAGGATATACCATAATATGCTAATGAAAGTGTAATGCTACAAGAATGCTTAGTAATTAAATAAATATTAAAGGAATACAAGTTCAGAATGAATGTTACATGACTACAGTCAATATTAAATCTTGACTTACCTCCATAATTTAGAAGTCATGAAAAGATAGTAGAAGTCATCAGACCTGGCATGTAAGTCAGATGTAACTAGGATGGAAACATAGAAACAAATGTTCCCAGTTCTGGATAACTTGACTTGAAGACATAGGTTCATTGAATTTGGATTAATCAAATGGTTCAAAGATTTAGGTAAAAGGGTCTAAAAGATTCTAGTATATTCAGAAGACATATTACTGAGTTTTTAAAAGGCTATTTTGGAAGCACATGTTAATACTTTAGGTTTCCTTACATATCATTAAAGTAGAATATATTAGAAATTTAAAATGTAGAGTAATATATTTCTGTCTCATGATGGGCATGTAATTACTTGGGAAACCAATCAAGACACTTTGACTTTCTAAATAGGAATCCTATAAAGCAAGGTCTAACTTCTAGAAAACCAGATTACTACTTTCAGTTAATTAAAAAAATTTTTTTGCTTGGTCACTTTTTAAATTTCTGGGTACAATTTAAGCAGTATTGAATCTCTATTTGATTATTTTGGCTAACGCTTTTCTTCAGAAGCAAACCCAATTTAGGGTGAAAGGAGAAAATGTTTTCGACCTCTTAGCTTAATCTCCTCTTAACTGTTTTTCTCCATCAAAAACAAGTATTTAAATAAGGAATCTCAATTATCTAAACCTATTTTGACCATCTTCTGGAATTTCTTGTTATATCTCTTTTGAAATGCCACAGTTGCTGTCTTGGAAAACTCGTCTTCCTGGTTTTCAAATTTCTGTTTATTATTACAATTCTTCAGCCAGAATGCCAGGCCTTTGTGCTGCACTGTTTCTTGAAATTGGAGACCAGCACATTTCCCACAATTTAATTACATGCTTTTCCATTTGAGAAATTAAAGTTATGTCAATTTTACAGTTTTAACTGACTGAATTGTTTACACTTTAAGCTCTCAATTTCATTCCTTCAGTGTAACAGTGGGAAAGATTTTGTTTAGTAAATAGAAGCAAAGGGAAGGTTCAAGAATATGAACACATTTTAGTTATTGACTTTCATAACTGATACAAGTGTAGGAATTTTCCTAAAGGCAGAAGCTTGAGATATGACACTCGAAGAAAAAAAAGGTTTTAATTTCATTTTGGAAATGTTTATTTAAGACTACATACCCAAATATTTTTTTTACATAAATGTAGGTGTTTATGTATTTCTTTTTAAAAGAAAGGGATATATTGTCTTTAATAAAGATCTTTAGTTAGCTTGTCTACCCGTATCAGCTTTGAATGGGTAACTGACACTGCCTCTCCAGCCAGACTTTTACACAGAATTCTAGTTCTGTATATTCAGTGACTTTTAATCAAAGCAATTCCAAAAGAATGCCTGGATATCATTTTAAATTCAATATTACAAAAATGGGACTCAACGTCTTTCCTTCTCAAATTAATTTTTCTTAACTCTCTTCTTTCAGTGATACTATCGTTGTCTTCCAGGACAGAAAACGTTACTTTTGACACCCACTTTTATTCAACTCATTACGATGTTGTGCAATTTTTTTCTTTTGAAATATCTTAAATTTATTCTCTTATCTCCATTTTCATTGTCAGTATTCTGTTCAGGTTTTCTTCACTCCTAGATCACCACAGTAGTCACATGCCCAGTTTTGTTGCCAACAGACTTTCTTAGAATCCTTCTGTATACAGTAGAGCTGGATTTAATTTCTAAAAATTCCATTATTTTATGTTTTTATTATTTTGGTTTCAAGAGGCCATAACATCTCCCTATTCCTTGCTCTATCAAGACTAAAGTCCCCTAATTTGCCTAATATCTAGGCCAAGGCCCAATGACTTAGTTCTAACCTAGTTATCTAAATTCATGTGACCTTTGCCTTGGGTGTTAAGGCAAAGGTCCCAAGTTACTTTTGGGGGAATACTGCATTCTATTTTGGCTTAGGATCTTACCCACAAACCAGAAAAGTCCAGTACTTGACAACTCAAAGCATCTTAATTTACAAGCGTACAGGCCACAAATTACAAAATGAAGACATTTTTTACTGAGTCAGCAGAGACATCTGTCTAATGCCCCTGCAATTCCCTAGTTACTTACAGTTTTGAACTGAGGAGATCATCACATGTGGCCTTTATTGCCTTTTACTAGAACGAGCTGTTGTCTGGCACTTTGCTCTGTATGGACAATGTCTGTTTTCTGCTTCTGGTCTCAGTCCTTTCTCCACATGGTCTAGGTACACAAGATACGATTTTTTTTTTTTTTTTTGATGGGGGCAGTGGTGATGTCAAAATAAGTGCCTAGAAAACAGGTCATAATGCAAATCAGTATAAAGGGGAAACTGCTTCACCATGGGAATCATTATTTAATTGCTGGTTGAATTCCTGACTGCTGGCTAAATATGTCTGGTAAATATGTCAACCTCCCTCAAAGCCAAATCAAACCCAAAAGCAACATTAGACTTTTCAAAAAAAATGTAATTTATATATAGGTTTTGGAAATCAGACAAAAATGTCCTATAGGTTTTATATAAAAGCTCTAAGGGTACATAAAAATAAATCCTTATCACATTATAACTTAAATGTCCTAGCAGAAAACAAACAAGTTCCATATTTGATCCACAATTTTTTATTTTATTTCTGAAAGCTTTTTTCAAGTGACTTGGATAGTCTTTTATAAAATTGTCCAAGAAAGTTTATAAGAAAACCCATTTCAGTCAATAAAGTAGCTCTAGTAAGCAGAGGGATTCAGAAGCATACCATTAACTCTAATCACTTTAAAGCATTGTAGCAGATGTTCAATAGTTATTTTTGTGATTATAGTAATGCTGGCTCTCGGAATTTTTTTTTCTGAGAAGTATCTTTTAACGTAAGGACTTTTCATTCTACTTGCATCTCCCGTCTCCTCAGGGTGTGCACGTGTGCTTAGTGGCTCAGTTTTGTGTCCTACTCTTTTAAGGCCCCACGGACTGTAGTTCGCCAGGCTTCTCTGTCCATGGGATTTCCCAGGCAAGAATACTGGAGTGGGTTGCCATTTCCGTCTCCAGGGGGTCTTCCTGACCCAGGGATCAAACTCGCATCTCATGCATTACAGGAGGATTCTTTACTGCTGAGCCACTGGGAGAGCCTCATCTCCTCAGTGAAGTGAAAGCCGCTCAGTCGTGTCTGACTCTTTGCAACCCCATGGACTAGTCCCTGGAATTCTCCAGGCCAGAATACTGGAGTGGGTAGCTGTTCCCTTCTTCAGGGGATCTTCCCAACCCAGGGATGGAACCCAGGTCTCCTGCATTGCAGGAGGATTCTTTACCAGCTGAGCCACCAGGGAAGTCCATCTCCTCAGAGACAACAAATAAAAGCCAATAGGATACGGTTAAATTATACTTTCTTGGAAAGTTTTAGATGATCAGCTAGATCACTAATAGCCTCAAAGTTTCATAGGCTTTCCAACTATTCATTCCCCTATGCATAGGTTTCTGGCTTTAAAATTTTAAAAGGAAATTTCTTCAAGGTAGTTAATTAATGCTTGAATGTTAATAGGCAGCATAGAACAGAGGAGCTCTGATATGTGAAACAATTAAAGATGGAGAACTTCTAAATTACCAGGTAAGAGCCTGGGCATTTTTATATTTATGTAGCTGGTATTCAGCCTTTCCAGAACATACTGTCTCCAAATTACTACTGATTTTCAGCAATCAATTGGCATTTATCAAGCATCTTGCAGAGTATATAATGAAAAATAAAATAGATGGACCGTCCCATGATCAGATTTCATTAGAATCACTTCTTAGGCATTTTAACTGGGTTAGGATGTTACCTGGGAGAGGTGCCAAATAAACTAATCTGTGCTAATGTGTTTAAAAAAAAATAAAACCCTCTACCCATAAAGAAGGATGTATTAATTGTTCTAGGGCAGGTATAGGAGCAAAAAAGAGAGAAACAATATTTCTGTATGAGGAGAAAAGTGAACTGGGAAAATTTCATGCAGGGGCTAGATACCCTAAAAATATTTAGATAGCGAAAGATGAGGGAAAGCACATCCTAAGAGTAAATAATTTGAGCTAAGGGTGGATGAAAATTAGAGGTTTGGAAAAGGAGTAATGTTTTTATTTGGCTTAACAACAGTACTACAGTATTAACTCATAATCATTTCTGTAGTGGTAAGGTCAATCTCAACTGGGCAAAAAGTATCCCTGACAGTAGGCTTTTGGCCATGCAACCTCTTCCTCTCAAGATTTCTCATTTGATTTGCTGAGTTAAAGGCCTAGACTGCCCAATGTTTAGGGTAATCCGATCTAACTTAAGCCTAGGCTTCCTTCTAATATTTCTTACAACTCATGTTTTATTTTCCTTCAGATCACATTTTTATTTTTCAAGAGACTGCAGGCAATCTGAATACTCTCTTTTTCTTCAATTAGAAATTAGGGCACATTATGCAGAGGAAGGAAAACAATCTCAAACATGTACACTTATTTCCCTACCATCTCCCCAAGAACCAATCTGTTTTAAAACTGCAACTACTCTTCCTTACCTGATCATGACTTTCTTCATGTTTTCTGCACTAAGTCTCCAATTCTTTCATTTCATTGAGTTAATCCTATCTATTTTTCAATAGATAGGAGCTTATTTTCCACCTCCTCTAAGAAGTCTTTTCCGTTGTCTAGATCCACATTTTCTTTGAGGTTCTACTGCGCACTTCAAGTTCGTAAGACAGACTTTACACTCCACTCTTCTCTAGTTGTTTCCTGTAAGTCAGTACAATATTACCAGCTAGGCTAAAAGTTCTTTGCAGACAGTGACCATCTTTTTTAGACTATTGTGAAGTACTGGGCATAGAATAGGTCTTTAATAATAAAAGATCATCTCACTTGAAAAATGTAAACAGAAAACTTTTAAGGCATTTTAAGAATTATTTTAATAGCTTTTTGATGGGATGAAATTATATTCACTCTTATTTATAGACCTCACGGAGAAGGCAATGGCAGACCACTCCAGTACTCTTGCCTGCAAAATCCCATGGACGGAGGAGCCTGGTAGGCTGCAGTCCATGGGGTCGCTATGAGTTGAGCACCTGAGTGACTTCATTTTCACTTTTTACTTTCCTGCACTGGAGAAGGAAATGGCAACCCACGCCAGTGTTCTTGCCTGCAGAATCCCAAGGACAGGGGAGCCTGGTGGGCTGCTGTCTATGGGGTCGCAGAGTCGGACACGACTGAAGCGACTTAACAGCAGCAGCAGCATAGACCTCAAATTATCACGTCAGATTTTTACACTATTCAAAAATAGATTTGCATATGAATAAAACTGTCCTGCTCTACTTTGGTAAGGTATATAACATACATACACATATTATGTACATAACCATGATCAAAACCAGTCGCCATTCTTGGGATTTCCCTGGTGGTCCAGTGCTTTTGACTCTGCGCTTCCACTGCAAGGCGGCACGGGTTCGATCCATGGGTTCCCTGATTGGGGAAATAAGATCCTTCATGCCACACAGCCCAGAACAAAACAAAACATAGCAGCCATTCTTGATAATCCAATTCCTTCTGATACAATTTCTTGCAATAGGAGATTTACAAGTATTAATACTTGGTTGTGGCCTTGCTTACAGCCAATAGATTAAATCGAAAGGTTTGAAATTTGAATCCTTTAGACTGTACACATTTCAAGTGTGTTGTCAAATTACAAATACAATGTAATTTTTAGTTTGAAATAAAGTGAAATTTTGCTTAAAGGAAACTGGAATTCTTCAAATTGAATCCACCTGAATTTGTCTCTTGAACTCTACTTCAAGAAAAAAGTCAACTTTAAGAAAAATTATAACCAAACACCCTTTGGACATTATGGCTTAAAACACATTAAATACTACTCTTGAAACTTCTATACCTATTATAATATTTTATATGACTTGATCCTTACATAAAATTTAACATTCAGCATATTGCTTAAGACAAAATATACTGAAATTTTATAATTTTTATTACTGCTTTACAAAATATTCAAACAAGGTTTAAGGTCATTGTAAACGCCAGTTGAATAAATATCCAGTACTTTCATATTGTCCCATTAATTCAATTAAATGCTATATCTGATAAACATTAAAATTTTTTCTTATTTTTTAAAAATAAGAATGAGTGTGTGCCTCTCCTTCTCCAAGTTTCCATGGAGCTGTTTTTCTTTCTGTTGGCTATGTTTCATATAGTCAAGGATACAATCTGACAAAAGTGTGGGGGAAAAAATCTAAAATTTTTTCTAGAATGGAAAAGGTAAATATATAATATCCAAAATTCTAAGGTGATAACTGAGGTTTCTACCTAAGTCTGCAAGATTAATGAGTAACATGTCAGTGTACAGAATTATTTATAAAATAAATACATTGTAGACTGACTCTGTCCTAGGATTATAAAAATTTAGGACAAGACAGACCTTTTACTTAAAATTTACAGTGAGACTTGAAGAGAGCAATTTACTTAAGGTCACACAACTTTAAGCCAAGCCAATTTTTAAGTATTTGAATATGACCACATTTAACTTCTCTAGGATAGGACAGTTTAAGCTTCTGTTTACATTGTCATTCCCCTGGCAAAATAACCAAGCGATACTAAACACTTCTTTAGGACAACATTCACAAATAGGAACTTTATTATACTAAATTATAACTTTTTGTTCTGCTTCATTTCATGATCTTCAAATCAGTGGGAAAACTTATGTTTCTCCTACATGCTTAATTATCATCTAAATCAAATTCATTTTGATGATACTGAAGAGACTAGTATCAGAGGCAAATGCCTCTGAACAAAATAACTTGAATGAATAAATAGCGCTACATACATTACTGAATGAGATTCAAGTGATAGAAGTTTCATTGTTTGAGACTTAAAAATGAGGACAAAATGAGAGAAAATAACTTACAGATTCTCATGTCTAGAATCATCAAATTAATCTAATGGACATTTTCACCCCTAACTTATTTCTTGATTTTCTACATTATTCTTAATTCTTTTTTTTTTTATTCTTAATTCTTATAGGAATCCTAATCCTGAATTATTTCTTTTTAGAAAGACTTAGATTATTGCAATTTCTTTTCCTTAGGAGCCAGTAACAGAACCAAACACATAGTCTAAAAAGATTTACTCTAGAAAAATTTTGTTTCTAGAAGTTTCATATTTTCAACTATGAGAAATTAAATACAAAACTACTGAATATTAAAAGTAAACATTTCGAAAACAGAGGTTGTAAAGTTGTAAGACTGTTGATAACAGAATTCTAAAAATTCTGACTTACCACCATGTTAAACAAATCAGATTGATTCAATATTAATTTAAATGTTTATGGGAAATCTACTCCATGTCAGGTATGTTTTCAGTTTAATTTTAAAGTTCTTATATGCATAAGGAAATTGTTACTTGAAATTCATCAGATATCACAAATAATAAAATTACACATTTCTACACATGAACAAATGAAAACTACAAAAATTTAAAATAGCAGTTTCATATAAAAAGGTTATCATACTAAGACAGGAAATGAAACAAGATGAAAAGCAAACTTTGCCAAAATAAGGAATTTTCATACTAGATTGAAGACAAGGTTATATGCTGATTTCATCATTTCCATGCTTCCTTTCGCAGGTCTCTGGATAAATCCCATTGAGCAGTTATCTATTTAAAGGTAACTGACGGTTGCCATGTGTTGTATTTAGAATCTTGATGTCAAAATCCTAAACTAATGCAACAGTATCTTAGGCTTTTTCCTTATTTAAAAATGAGGGTATTATTGGCAGTGAGCAATTAATTTTAGAAAAATCTTAAAAATAAATCTCAGAGTGCAGACCTATCAGGAATATTATCGATGAACAGGTCTGTTAATTATAAAACACCCAAATATTTGGTAGGTCATGCCTAGTTTGGAAGGCATTTTAACCATGAAGAGTGAGAGACCATTATGCAAAATCAATCTGAGAGCAAGCAGAGTATTATAAGGCTAGAACTTCAGTTAATTTGGGAATATATTTGGGTCCTCCAAATGAAAGTAGAGTCCAGAAGTCAGATGATTTCCCAATTCAGGGTCAAGCAGCTGAATGCCATGAATTTAGGCAGGCAGCATTTAGAGGCTGAGTACTGTGTGTTCAGGAAGCTGGTTAAAGTTAGAGTCTGGGAGATCAGCAAGAAAAGAACACGAAGACAGTGCTAGGAAAAAAGGTCACACCCTATGACCTCAGTGGCAAAGATGAAAGTGAAAACTGTTTCTTGATGAGAAACAGAGACAGTCATAAATAGTTGTTATGGTTGAATTCTTACATACAAGCTAATATAACTTCATTGGTGTAAGCAAGGTTGATTTGGATTTGGCTGTCTTAAGCAATGGAGCGTAGGGTCAGTCAGGTGAATGATAAAGTGGGGAAAATAGCCATCAAATAATTTTAATACTTTTAAAATTACTTAATATTTTATAAAACCCCAAATCTTGAGATGGAAACAGAGCTAACTGGAATTCCTGACCTCCATAATGCTTTAACACTTCAGGAAGAATATCTCAGAAGCCACTTCAACCTACCACACAGTTTTCCTAAGACTTACATCAGGTATACTGTCAAAGTTTATTACCTAGAAGACAAAACACACTCTGTGAAATTCTTTATGCCTTAACTAATGCATCATCTCAGTAAGAGATAAAGAGCCTTCACAGACTTACTTTATGTATAAAATATAAAACTTATTAGCTGGGAAGAACTATTTCATGTTTCTCATTTCTCTTTCTCTGTGATCCTTCAATGAAACTGTGATACTGGTGATCTGGAAATACATTTGATCTAATTGATCTTAGGAAAATTCTACTGAAAGGATCTAACTTCTGGCTATCTAACAAGCCAGTTGTTTTGAGTAGTCATCCTAATATTGGTATCAATGCATTATTGCTATCAATGCATTCAACAATTATGAAGGGAATTAACATGATATTGAGTGCTCCATGAGATTATGGGCTCACTAAATGGGCTAAGATAGTCTGGGCTCAAGCCTATTAGGCTTATAGGCTAATCAGAGAAATAAGGGAAATAATCACAATATGATGTAACATAAGCAATAATGAAATGGCTATAGGGATGACAATAGAAAAGGGAGTTGTTAATTTTGTGTGTGTGTATGTGAAGAGGGTGGAAGGAGGTCGCCCTTCAGAGACAATACCCCAGAGTATTTCCGAAGGCTCAGTGAGAACCTGTGATACTGCCTAGAATTGCTCTATAGGACAGAATGAAGTTAATGATGATAAAGCCGGCCAGAAGCCCTTTAAATTGACATGAAATACAAAGAAAATGGTATGTTTCACAGCTTAGGGTAATCTGCAAAATAAGTTTACAATTTAAATGTATAATTTTTCTGCAGCCTTCTAGTTACAAAAGTTCTATTTTCTCTTAGATTTTGATTAGCTTCTCAAGAGACACATGAAGTGAGATAACAATGCTGTTTGATGCTAGGATGCCTTAATAGCAGTACAACCAAATATGACCTATAGATTTGCAGACTTGCTGTGGACAGTTAGGTGGGGCAGTTTTCTCAGAGCTGGACACTGCTATTAAGGGCTGACACACAAAAACCCAGGTCCAGGGTTACCAGAACACCACTCTCAGAGAATGTGTCCTTGCAGTGTGATAGTAGCAGTATCATGGAGTACTTTAGAAGTTAATTTGTGCTTAGTATAGTACTTCCACATACAAATCTATCTTAACATTCTTCAGAAAGTGTAACTGTCATTTTGAGCCTTTTAGGGCTTAACTTCCACTTTGTCTCCTCTATCTCTTGTTAACTATAGGACAGAGGTTGTAGTTCATTAAGTATGAGCTCTGCAATCAAACAGAACTTCAATTCTGACTCCCCCTTTAACTAGTTCTGTGACAGTAGGCAATCTACTTGGAGAAGGCAGTGGGACCCCACTCCAGTACTCTTGCCTGGCAAATCCCATGGACAGAGCCTGGTAGGCTGCAGTCCATGGGGTTGCTAGGAGTTGTACACAACTGAGCAACTTCACTTTCCCTTTTCACTTTCATGCATTGGAGAAGGAAATGGCAACCCACTCGTGTTCTTGCCTGGAGAATCCCAGGGACGGTGGGGCCTGGTGGGCTGCCGTCTATGGGGTTGCACAAAGTCGGACATGACTAAAGCGACTTAGCAGCAGCAGGCAATCTATTTCCCTGTGACTCAGCTTCCTTACAGCATGGGAGAAACAATATATCTCCTCCATTAGGTGGTGTATGAGAATTGAAAGGATTTTTAAATGTAAAAGTTTCTGGCAAAGGATAAAAACAATGTGTCAGTAATTTCTGTCACTATTAGCACCTAAAGCTTGAGTGGTTTCCATATGCAGTTAAAAAGAAATCATATCTACAACCCAAGGGGATAGATATTTCAATGTTTTGATTTGATTTGGATTACTTTTACTAAAATAACCACTCAAGATAAAAATTTACTGGCCTATTTCCCAGAGGGACAAATAAGCATTAACAAGTGTGCACGGGCTGATGTTACTTATTGTATTAACTCTCTATGAAGAATCTCTCTATAAATTTGGAAGAGAACCATAGTAGTCTGAAAGCTAATTGAATTGTAAAAACTAAGAAGCCAGCATTAAAAGATGTTGTAAAAATCATCTCAGCCAATTCATAGCACTATTTACTCAAGCCTCAACTATGATGTGGGCTCAAAAGACTAGCAACTATACTACAGAATTGTTTCCTGTATGTTTGATGACAGATGACAACTGAATCCAGTGCCGATTTCAGAGTGAGACTGATCTTCCTAGGAACACTCCACTTAATAACTGAGCACCTATGTGTCTGGTAAGGTTGTAAAATCTCCAGTTTAAGCTACATATAAAGAATTCCAAAAGCAGTGATTCTAAGCCCAAGTTATGGCTCTGCAGTCTTATGAAAAATCCAAGCACCCTAGAAAATAAACATCAAAGAATGTTCCATTGACACTATGAGTTAACTGCCCTCTCAAAACTGTGATTTAAGAATTTCTCTAGAATTGGCCCCTTCTTGTTTATCCAACGTCTTCAACTTTATTCTCCTTTGAAGTTTTAAGAGGAAAATGAAAACTTAATGATCCAGTTCTATATTGGATTTATTCAACAGCCTTGATAAAGTATTTCTTGAAAACAAATGCCAACTTGTTTTTAGTATTTAAAATTTATATTCCAACTTTAGTAGCTCATTGTTAACATTTTCATAGTTTTAAGACAAGTGAGACACATTTCTCTAAACCTTGATCTTCAACTTTTCTTATATACTCAGTTAAGATAACGGTTTTCAGTAAAAACTGTCCTAAAAAGAATCCAGAAATTTCCCTAGGGTCCTTTAGTCAAAGATAGTCAGCACATGTGCTCTTAAAGGCACGTTTGTTCAAGCTGATGTACTGGTTTTCTTCATCTCAAATGTTATGTTGAAATCCTACTCCTCCCTCCAATTTCATCCCTCTTGGGGTCTCTGGTAAAGCAGTCCATTTCCATAATGTACACTTCAATAGTTGGTAGAAAATCCTTACTTAGGAGCTTACATTTGCACCCCCTTGAAACTCCATCTCCTCAGTTTTGCCCTTCTGTATTTTGCAATACAGAATAAAAAGGTCTCAATATTGTTCTTCTTCAAGCAAGCTTCTCAATACCTTCAAAAACCCCTTAGGACATTTGCTACCTCTGCATGAGGCCTACGCAAGCCACACGCACCAAGACTTTAAATCAACAGTGGTTTGGGGGAACAAATGTTTATTAGCATATAGCAATAAATTATAAGCCTAAATAAATGAATTTTCATGCTAGTTTTGAAACTTGTTGGACTTTTACCTAAATTCCAAATCATACTAATTTGGTTACCCCCCAAAACGTCTGCAATTCCCTTTATTACTGTCTTAAGAATTTAATATCTTGAGAAATAGAGAAGTAAACTCATCACGAATGTTTTCTGAAGAGTATAACTACGTGGAAATTTAGTCAACTTTTTAAAAATCCAAATTCCTTGAGTTTTATAACTAAATACACCTAAAGAGTTGTATTTTAAAAACTGGCCTGAGGGCTTATGATGAACTTGAGCATTTTTGGGTGCTTTCCCTTTTTTCAAGGATACAATGCCAACTAAAGCGGTGACAAAACTAGCACAACAGAGGGTCTAACTTGACACCTGTAGCAGGTGAGTTCTGGAGACAAACACCCCTCCTCTCAGTCAGATTTTAAACTTCCAAGTTTAATTGATTAGCTAAATTGTCATATTCTAAATCTAAACTACTTTTAAGAGTTTTAAATTATAAAATACTGAAATGTGAGAAAAACAGACTGAGACAATTTTTGCTCTCTAAACGGGTTGCTGTAACAGGTCATACATTATGAATTTATATCGTGTCATGTTTACATTCTGATAACCAGTCATGTTTCAATCCAAATTTCTTAAGTGTTTTTTGAATACTGAATGTGAATCCCATAATTTTAGAACACCAGCTCAGCTTTTTGGTAAATTTGATGTAATAATTGGGGTATAAACAGCACAGGATTTAATTACTATACTGGTCTTAGACTTTCTTCAGCAAATCTTGAACAGTACAATTTTCAGTAATTATTTCTCTCTCCCAATTAAAATCCTTCAATGACCTCCCCTGTCTCAGAAAGGCTCTCAAACAATGGAAAGGTACTGGGGATGACAGGCAGGTGTGGAAGAGGAAGCCAGATGGCAAACAAGATGCATTTTCTCCTCAAGTATCTTGAGGAAGTTCAAAAACTTAAGCATTTTTACAGTAAAATATTATGGAAGAGATGATAAGATTGGTGGTTTTTACCTATATAGTTGACTCTTGATCAACAAGGGGGTTAGGGAAGCTGACCCACCTTGTAGCTGAAAATCCATGTACGTGCTCGTGTGCTAAGCCACTCGTCGTGTCTGACTCTTTGCAACCCCATGGACTGTAGCCCACCAAGCTCCCCTCTCAGTCCGTGGGATTTTCCAAGCAAGAATACTGGAGTGTTGTTGCCATGCCCCTCTCCAGGAGACCTTCCTGACTCAGGGATCAAACCCACGTCTCTCACGCCTCCGGCACCGGCAGGCAGGTTCTCCACCACTAGTGCCACTTGCGTAACTCTAGTTGGCCTCTACACCTATGTTCTGCATCCTCAGATAAGAACAACTGTAGATCGTGCAATACTGTAGCATGTATTTATTGAGAAAAATAAAGACTCCCACAGTTCAAACCCACATTGTTTGGGGGTCAACTGTATTTTAGATAAACGTCAAGAAAAACTTTCTGAGCCAGCAGCATTATCTCGTCTCTCTTCTAGAGCGTGATGTTCTTTCCAGCTCCTGGCATAGTTACAAATTAGGAAATAAATTTGCTAATCCAACTATACATTTAGAAGGAAATAACATACTGTTAATAATAGTAATTCTCACTGGATGATAAAAATATAATTTTTAAACAGAATTTTTTGCCTTTTTTGAGGTTTCTATGCCTATACATTAGTTCTATGGTGGGAAAAAGCTAAAAACTTTTTAAAAGACAAAATCCTTTTAAGATCAGAGTCAGTTTCGCTGTGCTATTAAATCTCTATAAACCAGATTTGTTTTTCTTTAGTTTATTAATATAGTTCCAAAATTAAAAGCCACTCCTTTTCTTATACTTACCTTTTCAGGTTTTGGGGGCTTGAAGACGGGAGAAATGACAGCAAAGCTTTTCAAGAAACAGAGTAGACTGCTCCCCCGAGGCAGATTTTAAACTTATTTGATATTTGAAATTACCTGTTTAGTTCTTCCCCAAATAGTTAATTCTTCATTATCACTTCTTAAGTTCCTGAACCCATAAGAACTTAGGTTTTCCATTTATGGACTTCCAAAGCAGGTGATTAAGTGGTAAGGCTGCTTCAAGTATTTTGATTTTTCAAGAATCTTTTCCCAATACCACCCCCCAAATCATACATGTTTATTTATAATATAAAAAAACAAGATTTACCTCACACCATAATACACCAGTAGTAACATTTTAGCATATGTATTCTTCTAATGATTCATACTATGTGGTAACGTTTTTCACATAACCAGGAAGTTTCTAGCTCATTAAATACTCATTACATTATTTTAAATAGCTGCACAGTATTCCACTCAGCATGTTAATCAGTTTATTACTGGACACTTTAAAAACTCTTCCAATCCTCTAATATTATAAACAATACTACAACAAACACATGGACTACTTCTTAAATGGCTCTATCAACAGCGCTTACCATATTAGCAAAGTGAAATAGAGAATCCATACTTTTAAGAATTCTTTTAGTGTGCTAAAATCCTAGAAATATGACTAGTCCACACTGTATGTAGTATATATATTTTCATATAACTGAGAAAAAAATCAGCTGTATCATTTGTCAGCATAAAATTAATATTTGAACTTTGGGTGTTCTGAAATTCTGGATGTCTTAGTCTACCTGCTTTTTAAGTTTAAATTTTTTTCACTTTGTTTCTTAAGTTTAAATATTTTTCTTCATATTGTCAGTACATTTATAAAAGGTATATATACATGAATAAATGAGGTGAAATTAATGATAGAAATGCTGTATTTCTTTGTTAAGTGAGAGAAAAAGGTTAAGAGCTACAGGGATAAATTTTTTGTAACATGGGAAGGAGGGATAATGCCAAACTATTAAACTCATGGAACATTCAGCATAGTGCATTTAAAAACTGTACAGGAATAAATTGGGGAAGAATTGGGGTGGTGAAACGGCATAAATAAGAGCACTGAAATTAGAGACAGAAAAACAGATGGAGCAGGACTAGTTTGCTTGAAAAAAAGGGAAAAACTTCAAGAAGGTTAGGGCAAGATTATGAGGTACAATAAGTCTGAATTTTATCCTATATGCAAAAGCAGTGCATTAGGAAGATTAAATTAGTGGGACATACCATAGGGGATGAACACTTTCAGGCAAGTAAGTCCTTAGCTAAAATGCTAACAGAATTGGAATAAGTGAGAAGAATGGGGGCAATTACTAGAATGGAGGAATCAATTTTGGTTCGTTTAAGTAAATTACAAATATGTCATTTACTCATTTAGCTAAGCTTTGACTAGGCTAAACTGAGCAAGTAAAAACAAAAAACACAGTTCATAAAAACCTGATCATCACACGTATACCTATTAACCAACCATTTAAACATTTTACATTCTAAATGGTCTCAGATGGAGGTTCTGAGTCAGATCTAAAGAAAATACTCTTATCTACGAAGGTCAAATAGGCTGAGGCTCACATAACCCTCAAGGTAGTTTTAAAGAAGGAAGGAAAATTAAATCTGTATGTTAAGCTAAGAGCTTAAATAGCCGTAAAATTTGGCTCCTAGAAACTTTAATTTATGAGCTATTATTCTCTCTTGTATAGTTGATCATAGCCATCCAAACCTTCTTGCCGCTCTTTTTAGTAAACACCAAAAACGTTTCGGCCTCAAGGTCTCTGTAGGTGTTATTTCATCTGCTTGAAAGGCTCTTCTCCCAGAAACCTAGAGGTTTGCTCCTTTAGTTTTTAGGTCTTCATTCAAATGTTATCTTTGTGAGGAATTTTCTGACCACACTATTGAAAAACACATCTGCCTTCCTGCCTTCCAAACCTGTTTAACCCATTCCTCCCACTCCCCTTGCTTTATTTTTCTTCATAGAACTTACCACCACCTGACATACCACATATTAGCACCTATCAGTTTTTTATGTATTCTATCACTCATGCCTCACTCCCCAAATTGTAAGCTCTATAAGGGCTGGAATTTATCTGCTTTGTTCAGTGCTGATCCTCAGTGCCTGTAATAAAATTTGTAGTCCTCTCTATATAAATGCTTCAAATCTATTTAATGCTCTTTGTTAAACATAAGACAGAAGACATTTATGGAAATACAATATAAAAATCTGCACAGACTATGTGAAAATGTACAAATTATCTTAAGAAACGATGTACCTACTCTTTCTCTACTTCTAACTATAGGGCAACGCTTTGTTGTTTCACGCTAAAATGGCATTTAAGTGATCACATGAAAACTTAAAAAACAAAAACAAAACCAAAAAATTATCCTATAGTTTACTAGCATATGTATTAAAGTCCAAAGGGAAAAAAAAAGTTTTAGTGGTGCTGTAAGAATTACTATCTCTGAAAATATTACTTTCATAAATATAAGCATTTCTAAAGATTATAAAATAATGAGATGTGGAAATAAGAAAACTTTGGAGTGATTTTAAAATTTCTACTACTTCCTAAAGATTAATTAATGCTAAGCGGTTAAATTATAAAATGATATACAGAATAACTTTAGTAACAAGTTAATTAAATTGAAGAACATTTAGTGTCTCAAAATCTAACCCTATAGCATAAACAAGGTTCTCTAGGCAGTTTACATTTTTGCAAAACATGAACGTAATCATAAGAATATAATAATATAATTCTTATTAATAAGTAATATATTCTTATAATAAGAATATAGTATCAGATTATTGAAGTTAAACAGAATTAAGGGGAACCTATACTCATCAATATGCTAATATAAATGTATTATTCAAGTATTTTTATATGAATCCCATGTATTAATAATCAAGAAACAGACCCATATAGAAGTTATAAATGTTGAATTTAGTTTCAGTATAATACAAACAAAAACTCATCAACTAATTTATCACACTGCACAGTAATTTTAACATAGCAAGTTTAAACTTATTTATTTTGCCAACATTTTTTTCACTGCAAATAGCCTAAAAAAAAAAAAAGATATCAGAAATCTCTGGGATACATTTTATAAATAAACCAGGTAAGAACATAAATTCTTAAATTCTACTGGAGAAATTAATTCTCCATTAAAGGAGCTCAAACAAAAATAAGAAATCCCTGATAAGAGGTAAGAAAATAAAAATGTTTAGCTGGAAATGTACTGATGATGGTCTTCCAGACATGCAAGTGTTTGGGTTGGCCAAAAAAGTTCCTTTGGTTTCAAAGTAAAACGACTCATCTTTCATTTCTCCAAGAACTTTACTGAACAATGTATTCCTCATTTTGTTCCACTACCTTCTGCCATTTTTCAGGCAACTTCATAATTTCCTCTTCCCCAGTTTTTTTTATCTTTTTCAGCAAAGATCTGTTCCAGCTGTCTTTCATAGCCTTTCAGGGAACTGAAATTTTATTAAGAGAATTTTGTAAAAACTTTAAATGGAAAACAAAAAGGTGCAATGTCTGGTGAACACAGCAGATAAATCAAAACCTTCCAGCCAAACTGCAACAGTTTTTGCCTGGTCATCAAAGAAACATGCAGTCTTGCAGTATCCTCATGAAAAATTATGCATTTTCTGTTGACTAATTCTGGACATTTTTCGTTGAGTGCTGCTTTCGGTTGGTTTAACTAGCAACAGTATCTTGAATTAACTGTTTGGTTTTCTGGAAGGAGCTCATAATAGAGGACTCCCATCCAATCCCACCATATACACATCACCTCTGGATGAAGACTGGCCTTTGGTGTGGTTGGTGATGGTTCATTTCACTTGTCCCACGATCTCTTACATTCCACATTATTGTATGGTATTCACTTTTTAATCACTCATCACAATTTGTTTTAAAAACAGTTTTCGTTATGTTTCAGTAGAGAATCGCACATGTCGAAATACAGTCAAGCAGATTTTTCTCTCAACTTATGTGGAACTCAAACATCAAAATGATTAGCATAACCAAGCTGGTGCTAATGATTTTCAACGCTTGATTTGGATATTTTCAGGATGTTGGCTATCTCCTGCGTGGTATAACACTGATTGTTCCCAATTTGATCACTATCAACTTTAACTGGTCTACCTGAACATGGAGCATCATCCAGTGAGAAAATCTACAGCATGACACTTCACAAACTTTTAACACATTCAATCAGCCTCAGCACTTTCTCCACACACTGCACAAATCTTTGTGTTTCAGTTGCATTTTTACCTTTTTTGAAATAAGCACAATATGCTGAAAATGTTTTCTTCCATCTTCAATATTAAAATAGCTACACAAAAATTTGCCAATTTTGATTAAGTTTCTTTTCAAATGCACTCTGATATGACAATTGTATACAATACAATCTAGGGAAGTTGTTTCAAATGAAGTTTAAAGACAACTAAGTGCTACTAGAGGCAGCGTATGGAAAAAACCGAACGAACTTTCTGGCCAACCCAATAATTGGTCTAAATATTACTTACTACAGCCAAATCTAATCTCAAAAGATTAGGATATTAATTTTTCTCCTTTTTGCTAATACTCAATGAAAAACAACACTTAGCATAAAACTTTTTCCATGAATAAGGGCTAGTAATATCCACCTGCAAAAGGAAAAAAAAAATGATTTAGAATGTCAACTTCTAAATACATAAAAACACTTAGAGGTCAAAGTTTATTAAAGTATAATCCTTTTAATCCAGTTATGACTAACCAAGGATACCACTAATGATACTTGGTGGTTTAAAAACACTTCTAATTCTAACAATTAAAAGGACACACAACTAATTGAAGAAAATCTTTACTGTTAAATATGATATTTAGTCTATGATCAAATTTTCAATTCTATGTTACATATATGTGATTTTAAGATACCTGAATTTGAACACAGTATGTGAAATAAATTGTTCACCTACTAAAATATCCCTCTGGCTATCTCCTGAATACTTGCCTGTAGTCCTCTGAGTTAGCGCCAAACTCAATCCATAATCCAAGTAACAGATTTAAGATGCTCAATACTGGAATTATTTGGCATCAACTTAAACTTGAATAAAAAAGATTAGAATTTTTTCCCAAAGAAGACAGAAAAAATGAAATCTTAATATACACCCATATATAACTATTTCTTCTCTGCAAAATAAATGGCCATATTAAGACTAACATGAAAGGGTATAACTTTCATTTTACCATTTGCTCTTCGTATTTCAAAATTACACAAAGATGGAAGTATATTAACCCTTATAAATAAGACTTTAAGTCCTGTTGAGTTACCTAAATGAGTGTTTCATTAGGTATCGACAGGCTATTTCCTGTTCTCTATTAAGAGACTGGAAAGGAGCTGCATACTGTTATAATAAATTTCAATGCAACAGTTTTTCTATACTTTCTTACTCTCCCAATATTTCAATTTTTTCTTTAATCCATTCTCAGGATTCAAGTTTTTATTTAGCCCCAAATGATCCTTTTTCACATCTTGAGCACCTAGATATAAAGGTTTACTTAGTAAAAGTAAAATGCATTTAGAAGGCAGATTAGACAAAATACAATTTTCTAAAATCTGACTTCAAATACATTAAGGAAAATAAAATCAAAATAGAAATCTAATTCCAGGGGTTACAGAACAACTCTGCAACTCATTCAATAAATATTTCTAAGTATCTACATATTAGTTCCTGAAATATTTTTAATGGAACCAAAAATTGTATATTTGTAACAGTCTTTCATGAAATGGCTGAGATGAAATAAAGGAAACAGGTTAAAAGCTTGGTGAATGATTTTTAAAAGCCCTAAGGCAGTATTACTTCATGTAAAAGCTGGCATTTGATTCTAGCCAATGTAGTGTATTACTTCTTTATTCTGGGGGAAATTTTTGCTGAGAAAAAGTGAGACTTTTCTTAAAAATGAGAACTCTTATAATAAGTAATTTTCTTTACCTTGAAATTACAATTTAAACAGAAGATGCTCAAACACAATTCCTTAAGTTACATCTGAAATACTTTAAGGGTTTCCAAAATAGACAATTAAAATTGAAATGATTTTCTAAGAACTGCTTGTATTTTATAGATTTTCTGCTGGGTTACAATTTAAAGGAGTGAGATATTTCTTTGTAGAAAATAAGACCAGGAGTATGGTACCTACACAAACACACTCTTCTTATCCTGAACATCAGTTTTTAGTTTAATGACTTATTAAACATCAACAAATAAGGAACAAGGTAAAGAAAACATTTTCCTTCAAATCTTAATTAAAATTTTGATTGTTTGCATCTATAAAATTAGTAACTATAATAATTTTTGTAGGTCTTATGCTAAAGTTAAATACTAGATATTAAAAGACCAAACAAGGCCTTCATGTTTTTTATTTTACTTACAAATAAGAATCTGTGGTTAAGGATAAACAAAATTTTTTAGTAAAAACAAGAAAAAACCAATATGACAGTATAAAGTCAGAAGACACAGGTTTAATATCTTAATCTGCAAGTGTAGCAAATTACTTGAGTTTCCGTTTCTTGAGCTATCCAACAAATATACTGGTCATTTGTAAGGTCTTTCCTACCTTTAAAGTTATGATTAAGTGCATCTTTGAAACATAGGATTTCAGGAATTTAATTCACATATTTGGATACTTTCCCCTTTCCCTTATAACAGAATATATATTACTAAAAATTATCCTCTAAGTTCTGTTCAAAATGTGTTTTTTACAATATATATTTATCTGTGAGATAAGCAAATGTCTTAATTTCACTTAAGTAGAGAAAGGGAAAAGTAGTATTTCTGTTCTGAAGTAAAAATATTTAAATATAAAAATATTTAAACTGAATATAAATATACATTAAAACAAATTTATTTGAATCTGTATGAGCTTTCAATAAACTCTTGATGGCATTCAACACAATTATTAAATTACACAACACTTTTAATACACATCTAAAAGTACTAACTTATTTTTATTCAATCATATGAAATATAACAAGACTATAATACTGAAAATTAATTATCAATAAAGCTGAAAATACATTGGTAATATTAATATATGCTGAAATATGACTGTAGAGTATGGCCAACCTTACTTCAGCAGCACAGTTAATACTGGAGATAATTTTAGAATCTTAACACCAATATTTACGTGCTGCTAAGGCACTGCTGACATTGCTATCATAAAAGCTATGAATAAAAAGAAATATATTTTCTTCAGAAGATCAGATCCTTGTATTTTTGAGGCAGCACAATATGGCCTGCACCTTTTCAAAATCCACAAACCATTATGTGCTGCTACTTTACTCCAAGGTTTTGTTTTTTTTAAACACATGAGCACCTAAAGATACGAAAAAATTTTTCTTTCAGAAAAAGAGGATAAATACATTGAAAAAGCCATGTTTAAAGATTCTAATATTAACATAGCAGATATAAATAGTTATTTCTTGGACGCTTTTGAGCAGCATAATAAAACTTATTCCTACACTGAATATTTAAGGAAAGCCAAATACATGCGAAGAACACTGCTGTAAGTTAGGAACACAAAGATGTATAATTGAGAAACAGAAAATCATTTTTTTTCCTGTGTCAACTTACTAATAAGTCAATACAGTTAAATAGTCAAATTTTTGAATGCATTAAAATATATGAAGTTATATTTTTCTTTTATAAACAGAAGCGAATTCATAAAATTTGGTCTTTACCTTTGTAAAAGCATTATTTACAAACAGCATTTAACTCCTTGCAGTACACCTCTCAAACGACATCTTCATCAAGTAGGTAAGATTTCATGTCAAAGGAAAAATAAGAAATGACACACAAAAGCTAAGCTTCAATAAACTTAAGCTAGTCAAATGCAAATATACTTTTAAAGAGAAAAAAGGAGATCATGTGAAATATTTTAGTAATAAATACAGTAAAAATACATAGGAGGCCTAAAACTAACTTTCTTTCAATTTGTTTTAAAAAACTCAAATATTATTTTACCTTGAATATTTATCTATTAGTTATCCTGTTAGAGCTGGATAACATTTTATATAGGAAATAACTTTAATAAATGAAGTCTTGGAAAAACAAGTTCATTTTGTATCCAGAGATGAGAAATAAAACAGGAAACCTGTGGTTGTTGATTTTCCTATTCTCTGGTTCTCACTCTTCACCAGATAAGGAAGTATACTCCTAAACAGTTTCCACATACATATGAAATTACTTCTCTCAGAAAGATATCATAAAACTACCAAAACTCTAGCTCAAGGTCTGGCAACTTCTTTTATTCCAGTTTTCTAATCACTAAAATGTCTATGCTAAAGCCATACTACATCTATTCTGGACAGGTGATATGCACTTGAAATGTGCCCCTCCCCAATAATATATAATTGTATATACAAAGCATAACCATCACATATTTCACATTTTTTGTGAATCTTTTCCCATTAAAAGTATATGTAGCTAATTTCTTCTTTCTGGCCTGCACATGGCTTATGAGATCTTAGTTCAGGGAGTGAACCTGGGGCCTCAGCAGTGACAGCACAGAGTCCTAACCCCTAGACTGCCAGGGAATTCCCCTAAAACTATGTATTTGAAACTAAGCCAGGTGTGCCAAACTTGAAAAATGTAAGTGTGAATACTGCAAATTGTAAACAGTTTTATGAACCTTTTAAAAAACTTAAGTTACAATGTCTTCACTTATCATTTTTAAAAATTACTTTTAAATATAAATTCTACCATTTTACTTCTGTGGCATTAAGTACAATACAATACTTTGTTGTGCAACCATCACATCATCCATCTCCAGAACCTTTTCATCCAGAACCAATTGAAACTGTACCCACTGAAGACTGCTCACTTCTCTATTACCTCAGCCCCTGGAAACTACCACTGCTTTTTGTCTCTCTGAATTTGCCTATTCTAGGTACTCTGTATAAAAGGAATCATACAGTATTTGTCCTTTACTGTCTGACAAGGTTCATCCATATTGCATATGTCCTTTATAAGGACTTTATGTCCTTCTTATGGCTGAGTAGATTCAATTGGGTAAATGCTACAGTTTATTTATCCACTAATCTGGGAAATAGATGGGGCAACAGTGGAAACAGTGTCAGACTTTATTTTTCTGGGCTCCAAAATCACTGCAGATGCTGACTGAAGCCATGAAATTAAGACACTTACTCCTTGGAAGGAAAGTTGTGACCAACCTAGATAGCATATTCAAAAGCAGAGACATTACTTTGCCAATATAAGTCTGTCTAGTCAAGGCTATGGTTTTTCCAGTAGTCATGTATGGATGTGAGAGTTGGACTGTGAAGAAAGCTGAGCACTGAAGAATTGATGCTTTTGAACTGTGGTGTTGGAGAAGACTCTTGAGAGTCCCTTGGACTGCAAGGAGATCCAACCAGTCCATTCTGAAGGAGATCAGCCCTGGGATTTCTTTGGAGGGAATGATGCTGAAGCTGAAACTCCAGTACTTTGGCCACCTCATGAGAAGAGTTGACTCGTTGGAAGAGACTTTGATGCTGGGAGGGACTGGGGGCAGGAGGAGAAGGGGACGACAGAGGATGAGATGGCTGGATGGCATCACCGACTCGATGGACGTGAATCTGAGTGAACTGTGGGAGTTGGTGATGGACAGGGAGGCCTGGCGTGCTGCGATTTATGGGGTCACAAAGAGTCGGACACGACTGAGTGACTGAACTGAACTGAATCTATGGATATTTGCTTTATCTTCTGGTTATTACGATAAATGCTGCTATGAACATGGTATATAAATATCTGAGTTCTGATTTCAATTCTGTTGGGTGTATACCCCATTATATATTACTGGATCATATAGCAATTCTTATTTTTTAAGGACCTGCCATACTGTCTTCCATAGTGCTGTACCATTTTACACTTTCATCAGCACTGTACAAAAGTTCCAATTTCTCTACATCTTTGCCAACACATGTCTCTTCACGTCTGTTGTTCATTTTTTAACTGAGGTTTTTGTTTATCTTTTTGGTTGCAGAAGCTCTTGATATATTCTGGATATTTAACCCTTATCAGCCACATGACTTGCAAATATTTTCTATTTTGTCAGTTGCCTTTTCACTCTATAGACAGTATCTTTTAACACACAGAAGTTCTAAATTTTGATGAAAGCCCAATTTAGCTTTTGCATAAGACCTGTGCTTTTGGTGTCACATCCAAGAAATACAGGTCCAATGTCATGAAGCTTTCCCCGTTTTCTTCTAAGAGTTTTATTGTTTTAGTTCTAATAACATTTAGTCTTTGACCCATTTTAAGTTAATTTTTGTATATAATGTGAGGTATCTAATTTTTCTTTTGGGTATCCAGTTTTGCCAAAACCATTTGTTGAAAAGACTGCCCTTTTCCACAAGGTCTCAGCACATTTGTTGAAAATCACCTGAACATATATGTACAAGGAGTCTGGGGCCTCTAGTTTACTTTTAGGGGTTTCTCTAGTTTATTCCAACTGGTCTGTATGTCTGACTTTACAGCAGTACCATACTGCTTGGTTACCATAGCTTTATATCAAGTTTTGAAATCAGGAACTCTGAGAGCGTCAACATTGTTCTTTTTTTCCAAAATTTTGGCTATTCCCCTTCTGCAAAGAATGTCATTGAGATTTTGATACACATGGCACTGAATCTGTAGATCACTTTGGATAGTATTTCATCTTAACAAAATTAAGACTCCCAATATATGAATATGGGATATCTTTTCATTTATTTGTATCTTTTAAATTTCTTTTAGCAATGTTATATAGTTCTCAGTATACCAATCTTTCATCATCGGGGTTAATTTTATTCCTAAGCATTTTATTCTTTTTGATGTTATTGTAAATGGAACTGTTTTCTTAATTTCCTTTCTGGATTATTCATTGTTAGTGCATAGCAATGCAACTGATTTTTGAATGCTGATTTTGCTTATTACAACAGGTTTGTGTGCGTGTGTGTGTGTGTGTGTGTGTGTGTGTTAGGATCAAGGTTTTTCTACATATATCATGTCATCTGTGAACAGAAATAATTTTACTTTCTAAATTCTTTATACCTAAAATTGGTTCACAGATATCTGGTAATCTTGGTCCTTTCGTTCTTCTAAAAAAACATCAGACAGGTGTCTTGTCTCTCCCTTCAAACCTCCAACATCTCCCTTTCATCCTCACTTTCATTCAGAAAACAGGAACTATCAGAAGAGAATTTCTGCCAATTTCCACCACAGCAATACACATATATGTGCCTGTGCCCATGTAACTCTTTCTTGTTTGTATTATGGATGAACAATCACTGTTCATACAACCAATCCTGCCCCTTTCATAGATTTTATCCTCTGTTGATAACTTAAAGATATTCCTGTAGCACTTTCCCTTACATCTTTAATTTTTTTCTCTATTGGATCATTCCTATCAGCAAACCAACTCTGCAATTTCTCTCAATTTCACCTCTTAACATTACTACTTTTCTGTGAAAATACTGCAATTTTATCACTGATGTTTTAATAAACACGATCTTTTCCTATCTATTTTTAATTCTGAGATAATTAAAAACCACAGCTTTCTATTTGAAAGCCTGAAAAACTTAAAATATTAGAAAACATTTCTTTCCACATGCCAGAAAAAGATGGAAATCCTTTATTTAAACATATTAATAAAGTGAAAGATTCCAGTGAAGCAATTCCAGCAGGGGAAGGTACATTTCTCTTTACTTGTGTTCAACAGCAACAATAATCTCTTAGGCTGATAAGCTCTGATTTTTTCCTTTCCATTTATAATAATTGCCTACTTTTGGGTTCTATTGTCACATGTTAGGGACATTCAGATGCTAATACGTGTCATGGAAATATTTATATTACTTTGTTGTTTATATATATTCTTTATGTGTCACTAAAATACTTCAGATTTTTCAAATAGTTCTACTTTTAATCTGGCATTAACACAATTTATAATAGTAATTACTTCAAGTATGCTTCAGATTATGCATATAAACCTCTAAGGAGCTGGTGATACTTAGCCCCTGGGGCACAGACTGACTCTCCTGCTCAGGACAGTGGAATACTACACAAGTGGTATGATATATAGATTATACCTGGAGAAAATAAAATTCACAGACAACAGATTAAAATTTGCTTTTCTTGTTTTTTTTGGATACAAATGCTTAAAAACAAAGATTTTATTAACTAGATAAGATACATTTAAAATTCAGTGTTGAGAACAGGTTTGAAATGAAGCAATATTTAGATATTGCTTCAATATAATCCAGAAAGCCTGTTTTATAATCCAAAGAAAACTCAGTTTAAGTGAATATAAAGTTGTACTGTTGCCACCTTTTTCCGATGAAGAAATTAATGATTACCTACAAACTGTGTATGAAGTGGATTTCAATCTAAATAATTTATTCCAAAAAAGTCAGGAGATATACGTATTTATACAAGAACTATATATATATATAAGTACACATATATACATATAGTGCATGCACGCTAAATCGCTTCAGTCATGTCCGACTCTTTGCAACCCTATGGACTGTAGCCCTGCAGGCTTCTCTGTCCATGGAATTCTCCAGACAAGAATCCTGGGGTGGGTTGCCATGCTCTCCTTCAGATCTTCCTGATCCAGGGATTGAACCTGTGTCTCTTATGTCTCCTGCACTGGCAGGCAGGTTCTTTACCACTAGCACTACCTGGGAAGCCCCATATATATAGTATTCTCAAAATATTATCATTTTTATCATTATACTAACAATAGTATCCTTATATACTTATATATCCTTAGTTTCTTAAATAGTTTTTAATTTTTGATTGACTTCTCTCTACTCCCTAGATATGAATTATAAATATACCATGTCAGCCAAAGAATGCAATATAAAAAGTTTGATGAGAACACAAATAAATATGCTGTTTATCTTAACTTTCTTTCATTACTCTTTTACATTCAAATTATGAATATTTACCCATTACTATTCTTTTTTTTTATCCTCTGTCAATCTATTCAGTTGGTCAATAAAACTAACTGGCTCTTTCTTTGAGATTATAGTTCATCAATTTCTTTGCCATTCATAATTTCATACCTTAAAATGAGGTCTAGGTACAAGATATCTACAACTGTATTTCAGCCTGACTTTCTGTCTTTGGTTACCTAACACAACTTCTTAAAACTCATACATTCAAGAATGTATCTGTGGTTTCCCAAGTGGAGTGTGTACTTTTCTGCCTGCTGCTGCTGCCAAAGTCATGTCCAACTCTGTGCAACCCCATGGACTGCAGCCTACCAGGCTTCTCCGTCCATGGGATTCTCCAGGCAAGAACACTGGAGTGGGTTGCCATTTCCTTCTCCAATGCATGAAAGTGGAAAGTGAAAGTGAAGTCGCTCAGTCGTGTCCAACTCTTAGTGATCCCATGGACTGCAGCCTACCAGGCTCCTCCATCCATGGGATTTTCCAGGAAACAGTACTGGAGTGGGGTGCCACTGCCTTCTCCCATTTTTCTGCCTAGTGTCAATGTATAACCAGGCCCTCTCCAGTGTTTCCTATTTTTCACCAATGAAAACACTCCACAATTCAAGTTAAAACATTTCTTTTAAGAGCCGTGACAACCAAATGCCTTATGTGGATATTTTTGAAATAACCAGAAATTTTAAGCTAGGTATCATTACAGTAAGAGGTTATTAATAATTTTGTTAGTGTGTTCTAGGTATGGTGCCTATATACTTAGGGGAAAGGGGTCCCTATAAGTAGAGAAGCATACAAACTATTTGAGTAGACAAAAGACCAATCAAGCCTGATGCTACTGTGGTCACCAGTTGAGTAGAAAGTGGAAAAAACACAATTACTCATCATCTGAGTAGTGACTATCCTTTCCCACTATGTGAAGGCTCCCGGGAGAACTCAGATGCTTGTAATAAATTATTTTCCAGTTCTTTCTCCCACTAAGGAGAATATTCCTACCTGCTCTTTGAATCTTCATCAAACCTACTAACGGAGGCTAAAATACTTATTAAACCCCCTTCCATTTATTCATACATTTAAGGACAACTTAAGTCTATCTTCTCTAGTGGATTCTTCAGCCTCTCTGAAGAACTGAACTATCCATTTATAATAAGTTTTAAATCCAGACAATTACTCCCAGGACTGAATACTGTGCTGAGCAGATAACTGGTTTCATTATTTCATACTTATCCTCCTTGCAAATTAAGACTAGCTATGTGGCAATGCTTGCTGGTACAAACCATGCCATTCCTCCACTCCTATATCCCAGGCCATTGGAAACATCATAGTGCCTACATCCTCACCAAGCAGTTACGAAAGGAACTCTGATGACTAAACTTAGAACCAAAAAAAATCTAAAAAATTCAGGAAACAGAACCAGTCAGTTCTTGTCCTTTAATCTTTACACAATAGTTCTCAGTTCCAAGTCTGGTTGTTTGTATTCTGGCCTGCAGGCTCTTAAGTATCTCTACTGGCTTTTGAGGTATCAACTTTTCATTCTTACGATCTTCTAAGAAAAAAAAGTCATTTTGAAAGGTGAGGTAAAATAAATGTCTCGCTTAAGTCAATCTGAAAATGAATCTGAGTAAATGGAAATATTTACATAACTTAAATTAGCTTTCTTTTAATATTAGATAACAGACAACAAGAATTTCAAAAGAACAAAAATTATGTATTTTAACATAAGTTAATGATTTTTCCCCCCTCACCTCTCATATTTTGTTTTCATTAATATTTTTGCTTAGGTACATTTACTTTCTGACACTGCTCTAAATTCAATTCATATAGTTTTTACATAAAGCATTATTGTATTTAACAAAGATATTAAAAAGTTCTAAACATATCTCCTAAACTCTTAAATCATCCTGCAGTAGAAGTCACTGGTCAATTTCTACATTTCTAACTTTATCAATGAAATGAGCAATTTCATTGATAAAGTTAGAAGTAATTTACTGAGGCAGCAACTAAATAGAACGGTCAATGTGGAGCCAGAAGACTCAAAATGGAACTCTGGCTCTGTCCCTTATAAGTCAAGATCTTGGATAAAATATTTTAGTACACAAAGCCTCAGTTTCCTCTTTGTAAAACGGACCTATTAATGGCTACTTCATGAACCTGGTGTTAAGACTCTAAAATCTTAAACTTTAATGAGCACATCGAGAAGTGAACAAGTATTCAACAAAAACCTGCTGAATCCAAATTTACAGTAGGATTTGAAATACACTTCTGGCAGACTTAGGGATTTAGTGGCCTACAATTCAACATGAACCAACAGTACTGTGACAAACAGAAAGTGGAATCAGGATACATAATTTAAGTATCCTATTCATAAGACACATACTGTATTTTGTACCTCAAACCACACTGAGTATGCTGGGTTCAGTTCTATAGACAGTATTTTTAAAGAAATACTGCCCAAATGTGGCAGATCAGAATTCATATTGTGAGAACCAGTGTAAGGACGTGGGAATGTTTAGCTCAAAATACAAAAACTATTTTTAGAAGACAAATCAGGGCCCCAAATTAAGTTATATGCTAAACTGAAACCTGCTCCCTTACAAGACTTTTATTTTCTATTATCACAGAGTTATTACAGATATAAATACAATTTATAACACTAAGGAAGAAGTCTATTTATTATGGTTCTAATTCTAATATTCTGAGGGCTAAAGTAAGATGAATACAGATCAATTTAAAAACTGACTTATAAAAAAATTCACTGCATTTTACTAACCTGTCTTATTAAGGATTTGGAGGACAAACTGCCAATTTTAAGTTCTGACTATAGAGCACCAAACTCCAGAGGCATAAGAAACAACTTGTAGAACCAAATTAAGGAAAATAAAACTGAAAGCAATTTTAATAAATTTATCGGAAGTAACAGGAAGAGTACAACTGACAGTCTAGGCAAAAAGTCAGGTGTGATTGCAGACAACTGGATATACGATTATGTCAATCTGCATTCAACTTATTCCTATTTTTACAGAGAGGTAATTTTGTAGACTCAAATTTCAGACAAATAGGCAAATGGTAAAACTGCAGAGAACAGTCTGGGATGTTACCTACTATATTTATGCTTAGAACTTGAAATCCCTATTATGCTAATATTTTAGCTATTATACTAATAGAGTTCATTAGATTTGTGTACTTATTTCTTACTTAAATCAAGGCTGGTGCTATTAAATTCGGCCTTGCCTTCATTTCCTAAGAAAACATCCAAAGTCAGTTCATAAATAGTATGTTTTCTATTATTCTTCTTTGAGTCATCCATCTTGAGCTGAGAAGTTGTTCAGGGTGGGAGAACAATGTATTTACTCCCTTTCTATAGTTTTGGCGTTAAAATTCAAATTTTAGCTATAATTCTAGCGAGATAAAAAACACAGCATTGCCTTAGTCATTAAAGCTCAAATTTAACCCATTCTCTTAAACATATATATGTCAAATAAACAAAATTTGAGAACAGGAACACCTGGTATTTGGTTAAGCATTGTCTGCTTCTCAAAAAGTTATTTGAACAATGCTGGAAAATGGCTGTTACATATCATGAACTATCTCTGTTCACAAATTATAAAACAATATATATAGCTTTAAAAGTTTAGATTTGATGTTTACTAAATATCAGTTGATGATATTATTAAGTTTGCAAATCTTTCTTCACCACCAAATTCTGACAGTACCTAGCACCCTATAACATTTTCTGCTTCAGATTATAATATCCTTTACTAATCCAAGTGCCAAAAGAGCAATTTGTTTTTTTCCTCTTTTGGCACACATCTCCCAGAAATATTCACATTGCAAAATTATTCAAGATAATTAAAATTTCCTCATGAGTGGTATTTGTTGTTGTTTAGTTGCTAAGTTGTGTCCGACTCTTTTGTGACCCCGTGGACTGTAGTCTGCCAGGCTACTCTGTCCATGGGATTTCTTCAGGCAAGATTACTGGAGTGGGTTGCCATTTCCTACTCCAGGAGATCTTCCTAATTTACGAAGTCAAGGTCAAAATTTTTTGTGGTAGATTAAAGAGACAGAAGCAATAATATTAACTGCTGACAATGAACCTAAAGATGCTATTTTATTTTGCACCAAATGATATATTATTTTAAATTCACAAAACAGAAATATATAAAAATCAAAAACATAGCTCAAGAAAGGAAAAAAGTAGGACGAAGTGTGACTATTTCTGAATATTTTATGTTAAGCAACAGAAGTTTAAGAGTTTAAAACTGAAAACCAAACTTGAAAAATATTTAATCTCTACTCAACTTGTAGAAATGAATCCAAAACACTATCATTTTTTACAGTATCAAACATATGAAACAATACTATTCCATAACTTCTGGAACATCTATGTTCCACAAGTAAATAGTTAAAAAAAATATCTTAAAGAAACAATGGCATTAAAATAAACATGAGAGAGAGAAGGAATACACACACCACCATGAAGAATCAATGACCACTGTCACTATGGGCCTATTTTTCTGGGTATAGCTTAATTGGAAACATCACTATTTTAGTATCTAAGACTAAAGGGAACTCCAGGCATATTACCTAAAGAAACAAGAGAAAGCATTCCAACTATGAAATATAGCAAATGACCTGTGTTTTAAAAGAGGCTGGAGAGTATCCAAGAAAAGCTGCTTGCTTAGAAATAAATAAAACAGATGAAATGAGCTTAAGAATGTGACATCATCAGTACTTACAAATCTACTGGAAATTAAATGCTATCTACTGCCTTTTGAAAAGTGTACTGCCCTCCAGTCTACAGTAAGAGTGCAATACCAATTGAAAAGATTTCTTTTCCTAAGAGTTAAGTTGAAGAAAAAGCTGAGCTGGCTTCCAAGGGACCAATTATGAAACCCAAGCCTGGATTATATAGGATTCTTTGGGGATTTGCAACGGTTTCCATTCTAGTTTTCCAGAAACAAAAATATAAAAGGAAAAAATTAGAAAAAGAAGTGATCTATGGCATTTGGCTACTACTCTTCAAACTGGCTTATTATTATATTTTCAATATTTAATTCATTCCCACCCTAAAACTACTTACTGAGTTCAATGCCTGATCTATGATAAAAAGTCACTCCTTGACACATACACGTTATTTACTGGGTCATTAATGCAATGGTATGAGGTAATGTAAGAGAAGCATCTGAAGCACTAGTTTTCATTTAAATAGGGCCATCCCTCAATATCAAGAAAAAAAAAACCAGGAGCACTTGAATTTTTTGTTTACAAATGTAAAATTAACTGAAGGAATACATGATAACTAACCTTTTTGGTAACTGATTTCAGTGTCTCAAATTTAAGGAAATAAGTATATTGGGCATTTATCATAACCTTGTTTTCAACAGTTTTTCTAGGGATATGATATTAATTTTAGCTAATCTATTAGAATTATTCCCTTAGCATTTGTAAGTTTCCCAAAAGTAAAATGAATCAAGGTAAAAATGTTTCTTATTCTAAGAAGGAGGTGCACATGTGTATATATAAAAGGAAGGAAAAGGGATTGCCTTCCTGTTTTTCCCACCTCTTGAAGTTTAACAG
Organism: Bos taurus; assembly: GCF_002263795.3. Lineage (NCBI taxonomy): Eukaryota > Metazoa > Chordata > Mammalia > Artiodactyla > Bovidae > Bos > Bos taurus. The sequence continues at coordinate 19,512,353 of NC_037339.1, forward strand.
CTAAATTTTAAGCACGTCACAAGAAGTCAGAAGTATAATCTAGTGAAATGTAAGATAAATGAAAATAACTCTCAGGTGGAGAGGACATTCCAATTTCTAAAACCACAAAATAACTGTTAGTAAACCTGAATAATGATGACAATAAGTAAACTACTACTTATTTGTAAGTTCCTTTGAAGGAAAAGGGTTTAAAATTATGATTCTCAGATATAGAGATGGGAGGGCCGAGCTGTAAAATCCTTTCCAAGACAGAAAACTTACCCAAGGCAATGGCATTATTTGTGCTCTAAAATGGAGAAAGTTAGTATCAAACTTCAACATGTTGGGGGCCAGAAAAAGTTAGAAAGTTATCATTCTAGGACAGTAGGAAAAAATTCAGAAATAAACCAAAGCATAATGCCAAACAGTAACTTTTTTATAGCAATGGTAGGAGGGCAGTCAGTTAATACTTACAAGGTAAGAACTGCAGGGCTAAGTAGGGGGCTTGTTATACTATGGTCTTCATTTTATTAATAACCTAGGAAAAAAAAACCAAGAAAGCCTCAAAAAACTTTGATCATATTATGTAAGTTAGAAAATTTTCAGCAAGTTGACAATCATCGTTTTTCAGTCCTTATGTAGCACAGGACAAATACAGGTTAGAAATACCTAGCAGCATTTATATATTAGTATTTCATTTCAGAGTACTATCACTAATTTTTAAAATTCATTTCTCTATTACTATTACCCTCTTGAAGTTTAAAAGTTGAATCTGTAAATGTAACTAAAACTCATACTTTAATGTCTAACTTGGAATACACTGAGGCTTCTGGAGGACATCATATAATTGCAGATATTTTAAGATAAATTCAGTACCATACCTCCACACTTAACAATCTCTTTTTCTCACACACATACACATGAAAAGTACAAATCCATATATTACCCAATTCCAAGAATTCTACTGTAATACACTATAAATACTAAGCTTAAGTTGGAGCTTAAGATGCATGAAGAAATTTCTGAAAACAGTCTGCTATGATCTATGGTCAAAACCAAAGAAAACAGAGTCATGAAATTGCTTGAATTAAAGAGTAAATGAAAGAGTAGTGATAAAAAAAGAGAAACTGTTTCCATGGTCGTCCTTTAGTTATAAGAGTAGGAAGATTAAATGCCAGCAGGCAAAGAAAGGAAACAGTAGAGCTCATCTTTAAAAATAAAAGAATTTTAAAATATCCTAGCAGCTTAAGTTGGTTAGAATGTTTGATTTCTGTGGGCCATGGTTATAAGTTGTAGTTTATACACCAACTGTTAAACACTTACAAGACACAGAATACAATAAACCCAAATCCATGTTCTTAATGCAGAATTCCAATTGTACATCTTACTATAGAGAATCTTCACCAAACATGACTGTACATAGTAAAAACTTATCTGAAAAATAAATACTTCAAATCCACAGAAAAGTCAGCAGAATAGTAAAATGAATCCCCATATCCCACCCTTGGCCTTCCAATGAAGCTGTATTGAATTCTAATATTTGGTCACGCTTACTTTGCTTTTATTTTTTTTAATAAAAGACTTTACATATAGCTGAGTCCCTTTTGTCCCATACCTTGGATCCCATTCCCTCTCTAAGACATAATCATAATCCTGAATTTGGTATTTAATTCCTATGCATCCTTTTACACTATTACTACAAATTCAAGTATTAGAAGACATTCATCTGTGGTGATCCACATGGCTCTCATTTTAATAGCTGGATAACAAACATTTTTCATCACATGACTATGTCACAATTTGCCATTCTCTGTTGCTTAACATTTACATTGCTTTCAATTTTTTCCTATTAAAAGTAAAAATAAATAAGCCTTTACTACAAATGTCTGAGTTTATATAAAACATGTAGCAATGAAAGTGTTGAGCTAAAACCTATGTATATTTTCATCCTTTAGCAGGGTGTTGCCAAATGCTCCCACAAGCAGCATATGAAAGGTTCCCTTTCTGAATTTTCTCCAATACATATTTAGAAGTACATTTAAGATAAACAGGTACTACCTAAATGGAAATTTAAAAAATTCAAGTGATCAATTCCTTCTGTTTTCATCAAGTACGGGTTAAATAGAAGTATACTAAATATACCAACAAACAAACTTAAAATTTGGCCCAAGGTACTTGAACAAAAATAAAGTTTTCATGATATGAAAGAATAATCTAACAATGGAAGAAATACCAAGACTTGATTTAGAGCTACTGTGTAAGAAATGATAAGATTCATTAATTAGTTTTTGAGCTTAGAGGGAAAAAAAAAAAGCAGATAATGTAAATGGCTCATTGGTGTGAAGAATCCTCCCCTAAATAATTTTGGGCAGTGTTCTCACATGTGATACTTCTGAAAACAAAACAAAACAAAAACCCCGACAAAACATCTCACTTAGCACTTGAAAAAAAACACAGATCCCTAAGTCCAGCTCCACAGATTCTGGTTCAACACATCTGGAAAAATGCTTTATTCTAGGTTATTCTGGTATAGGTAGTCCACAGACACTTTACACAGTAATTAGCAGTAATAACAAGATGTTTCCAATATAAAACATTATGTAACACACTTTTTTGGTTAAGGATAGGTAACAGTAATTAATGTTATCTGTTAAATTACATCAGCATATTAATGAAACACTGTAGTATTAGGGGGAAAAAAAAAACAAAAATCAACCAACCAAACAAAAAGACACCCCATGATTATCTTTTCAAAAGAATGAATGCTATGTAAATGTTGGACTTTAAGAACTGGGGCACTAGGCTTATATGCTAAAACCTTCATTTATAAGTTTTCCAAGAATGTTACAAGTGAAATCTGAACTTTAATAGAAATCCAATATTCACTTCCCTTTAGCTACAACCTACTGGAATTTGGAAACAAAAGAGAAAAATATATACACAGCATTTAGATTATGTACATTTGCAAATTCAAATAATTAAAAGTAAAAACAACTCTTCTATACTACTTGAAATTACAGTCTTATTTCCAAAAGATTGAGAATTATCTTAACTTCCCAAATACTAATTTCAGATATAAGACATTATTTTACTAATACAAAAAAGTAAAGATTTATGGGCTTCCACCTGTAGCCCACCTTGTCTGTATACACAATGCCCAAGCAGTACAGTTTGTTGTTCTTTTTAGTTACAGTGAAATAAAAAAAAAAATTGGCCTTGTTTAGACTGGGCTATAAAATATAGGCATTATGGGCTTAGAATATGGTCCCAGAGTGAAATAAACACTCCTATGACACCACAGTCAACTTTTCTTTCCTCAGTGTATTACCTAACTTGGGTTATCAACAACCATTAATAATTTATTCTAGCTTACCAGCTTAAAAGTGAAAAGCATGAAACATACCATAAATACTTTCAGAATCAAGACAGTTTTCCATTCAAACACATGTAAATAACTGAATAAAATAAAATAAAACCAGAGTAAATAGTAAAATACAATGTCTTGAGAACTATAAGCCTCTAACTGTTCTATTTAAGTTGTTTTGGGAAGAAAATACCTTTTTGTCAAAGAATGTATTCATTTTACTATATATGGGTTTCACTGATAGTTGGGCCCTTCCCACATCGTCTGTAAAAGCTGGTGGGTGCAGGCTCCATTGGCCACCATTATTACATATTGATGCTATTCTGTACAACAGCTGACAAGCAGCAGCAATCTCCCAGTCCCTGCTCCAAACTGTGAAGAGCAAGAACAAGGGCTGTTGGTGATACTTATTCACTGTTGCTGCTACTGAAGCAGCAAGCTGAGAAAAGCACATGCAACTTAGCACACAGAAGGAAAAACTGGTTCAGCTCAACCTATCTAGCAGGTCTGCCTGTATCACTACATGATAATATTAGTAAGAAGCAATTTTTTCTTTAAAAAGTGGGATGGAGAGAGAATTAAAGACAAAATCGGTGTTTTGATTAGAAAGGGAACCTGTAATGTATCTACATACATCATTAATTTTTTTCCTTAATGACACTTCAGTTCCTAGTTTAGATTTAACTGCTTAATTATCAAAATTCTCAGAAGAGTGTGAACAAGCTTCAGGGTGAATTCATAAAGAATATCTCCCCTACCCGTTATTCTAGAATATAAGAAAGTATCTAAACTTTAATCAAGAGATGAAATTATATTATGCCTATAAAGAGCTCCAGTCTCCCAGGTTCCACATATCTAATCAGCATCATATGTTTGACATCAGATACTATTAGCAAGTAAGATTTTACCCCAGAAGCTTTTACAAAAACTCCAATTATTAAAAAAACTTTCCACATGTAATTAACCTTTGAATGTGTAATACAAAGCTAAAAACTTAGTAAGTACATAATATCAATTGATGACTAACAGAAATATTTGTTCTGTCAAATTATCTTTAAACTTAAATGTGATTCTATTTACGGACTCATAATTTTAAATTTAAAAAAAAATTTTATTCTTTAACATCTTAAGTATTTCTGATTCTGAAAAATACTTAAGTCAGAAAAATTAGGACATTTGTAAATTTTTTAGATGCAAGAATGGGCTGGTAAGTTTAAATAGCTAGTCAAGAAGGCTAGGTGTGAGATTAAAATAAAAGTATAAGATAAAGTAATAGTTACAATTTGGATACTTTATTAAAAACCTCAATCTTAATTTTTATCAAAAGAGAAAAAGTAATTTTTCCACTTAGCAGCAGCTCAATATTAATAACAAAATTAATTTTAAAAAATTCTGAGGATCACAGGATAACAAAATTATTAAATATATTTGTTTAGTATGAAAGCTTTCAATAAAAAAGAATAACAGCAATATTAACAATTTTTAAAAATTAAGACATTTAGAAACAGTAATAAATTAAAAAAACTATTACCCAATCAGTCTTAGTAACTACATTTGAATCAGGCTGCATTTTTCTCTTCCAAGTGACTCTAACCATGAAAATAGGAAAGTAAAACTAAGCCAAATCACATATGTTAATGAAATATAAAAAGTGGTTTGTGGTGCTGAGAACTGAAATTTTACTTCAAAATGCTATTAAAAAAAAATTAAGTCCAGACATTAATTAAACAGTGCTTTTTGAAAATACTCATCAGAAAATACAATTCTGATACATTAGGTCTATATGAAGAAAATAAACAGATTAAGGATCTATTTACTAGTCAAAAAAGAAAACATACACACATGTACAAAAACTACTTCAAATAAACATTAAAAATTTTTTCATTAAGAAATTCTATCTACTCTTTAATGAATCCTTGGCAACATGGTAGACCTCAAAGAAAATGGTTACAGCTGACAAACTTTTTAAAATATAAGTTATCCTTATATACCAGCATTATACATCAGTAACAAATAATGAATAATTTCAAGTCCCTTCATATGTAGATACGTTAAATTGCCTCTATTCTAGTTTATCCAAATATTCTTTTCCCCTAAGGATAACTCTTTCAATAAAACTAGAACACTGACAGTATAACTGTATTTTATGAAAAGCTAAGGATTTTCCTTAAAATAAACGTTATTTAATCCTGAAAATGCATTTAACCAAAAATATAAATATTTCACAAATAAGACAAATCACTGAAAAAATATAACAGGATAAATCCTTTTCATCTTATCTTGTTATAAAGAACTACATGTTAAGGTTTAGATAGATAACCAGGTTTGTAAATTTAAAACAGCCAAAATTCTTACAAAATGTCCTTTCAGGGGTAGTTAAGGGATAGCCAATCACATACAGCAGTAAAAGCCCTTATTAACCTGTCTCCTAAAGTAACACACACTACTAATTATGTTAAAGTTTCTTACTCTGAAGAACTGACCAAATAAAACGGTTAATATCTGCACAATTCTTTTAGATATTCTTAACTAAGCTAAAAATTTGGAAGTTTATAAGCTATATAGATGGGACAGTTTTCTAATTCTGAATACTTGTATCCAAACAGTAAGTTTTGACAATTTCAGAGATCACAAATCATAAATTCTCTAAATTAGGAATAACTGTGTGGATTTACATCTTTTTCACAATATAAACTCAAAAGCTGTCTCTCTTCCCCCCTTTAAGGCTGTGTATAAAGATATCTTGATTGAAGGTGATAAGCTGAACTTGGATTTTTTTTCCCTCTTAGATAATTATATTTTTTCACTCTTCCCCAGAAATTGTATTTTTTACTTTTCATTTTCATATTCTCTCACCTAGAATACACTGGTTAAGTTAAAGGGGAAAAAACTGTAGTCATTTTCATTCTATCCAAATTAAGCTGCTTTTTAAAAATTCACATTCTCAAAGTAAAGTTATAAAGACTTTCTGCATCTTGTATTTATCTCAAGCAACCACTTTACAGTACAATGACACCAATATCTGAACTTCACTTTTATATCAAACTGATTTCTATCAAATTTTAACATTTTACTTAAAGATAACTGTTAACAGATTCACATTCCTGGATTATCAAATGAAACAGAAATATCTGATTTTTTATTTTGATATGTATCTCAATGTTCAAACATTTTAAAACACACATCTGATAATATACTTAAAACATTTTTTAAAAAACACTTTTTAAAGATAAAAACAGTTCTAGGACCATATGATAAATACACTTCACTCTTAAGACTAAATTACACTTTTCTTACTTTGTAATTTCCTGTATCTTAAATACATAAAGCAAGCATTTTTTAGGTGAAAAAATTAAAAAAAAAATTAGTGTGTAATTTTTTTTTAGTAAACCTCACTTTATTTAGCAAATAGCATTTTAAAAAACATTATGGCTAATAATTTTTCATGTAATACTTTACTACTCAAAAATTAACCAAAGAATACACTGTAATACTGTTCAATGAGTTATCACTACACCAGACTACAATTCAGAAGACAGCCAAAATTTTATTAGCTAAGTATCTGAAAATTTCAGTTAAAACTATAAAATAAATCTTCTTTCAAAGCAAATAAACATGCTAGAAAAGTATAAATCATTTTATCTGTGATAAAGTATTTTGGAGGTAAAGACAAGAAGTCACTGGAAGTTTTGGAATCCTACAGTTTATTTTTAAACCGTTTGCAACTTTTGATATGAACAATTTAAGTATTTTACTCAGAGTCCTATGAGTAAGAGGCTAGTTTCTGCTTAGGAAAGTGGGTTTTTCAGTTTCAACCAAATTGCCACTTTTGGTTAGGACAGTACTTGGAATACTTCAAATCTCTTAAAATATTCTCATTATCTGATTTTGCAGCTCCATCTACTACTATACCTGTCAAAGAGCAAAGCAAAGCACCAAATTCCATCTGATTTAAATCTACCATTTTATAATATGAAAAATCCACTATTTAAGTCTTTTACATATAACAATGTCATAATAACCTTAGGAAGAAAAAAGAAAAAATATATATACATTCATTTTTAGAATAAGTAAATTCACTTGGAGTTGGACTAAAGACCAAATGATAAGAACATTAATTATATATACATTAAAAAAACCTGAAGTTTTAATAAATCAAGAGAACTCAACTGTGGCCACTTCACTGGATGATTTCTATCTATTAATAAATCTTTATTGATTTTAGCTTAGCAAAAAGTTCTAGCTTTACAAACTGTCTAGCTCAATTATATTGAATATAAAATTGTATGCTTTTAAAATTCATTAGTGTACCTTAATCTCCTATTATGTTCCAATGCATTATATGTTCAATCAAAGAAGTTAGCTTGTTCTCCAGAACTGGCTCTCTCCTAAAGGTCAAAACCTGCAATAAAAATGTCATGTATTATAGCATGAAGACACTCAACAGATTTCCGCCTCCTGCAGTTTCACAGTTGATCCCTGAACACAGAGGTAAGATCTTCAAAACAACCCCAATTTTGCCTATGTTCAAAGAAACCCTAACTTGACAATAACGTTTTAAAAATAGAAATATCTTGATTAGAAACACCTGTGATATGCTTTATCATCCGAAGCCTCTTCAAACAAATCAGATTAATATGTTTCTGCTTTCATTTCTCTTTAGGGCATTCATTTTGAAAGCAGTGTAGATGAGTGTGTGTATTTATGTAGGTAGTTGTTAGGGGACTGGTCAAGAAGACTCCATAAAGAAAATAGAAATACAGTTTGTCTATGCTTCTTAAACTCATAAAATCCACACAGTTTAAAAAGTTTTCAAGTGATAGAGACAAAATTTTAACTACTTTTCTTCCCAAATTATGTTTTAATGACAGAAATTACCACTATTTTTAACTTTAGTCTTTTGTCAAGCCTGACTGAATAATAACACTGCTATTTCCAAATGTTTTAAGATGTTACAATCTAACAGAAGAAAATTTAGCATTTACTTTTAAGACATATTAAAATATTTGTAAGTAATAAGTAGATGAATGCTGAGCTACTGTTTTGTTTAATGTGTCTAAGTAGAGGTGGTGTAACTATATGTATGTAAGGGTGTTTTCATTTGTTTTACCTGAATCTTAATAACTTAGTGATGATCAACTGTATAAAAATATTAGTTAATTACTAAAGGCTTATAATACATATATGTGAACCACAACACTGAGTTTTCCACTTTTATTTAAAATAAAACAATCCTTTAATCCTCTGAAGCCAAATATCTGATTGTTTAATGACAAAAAACACACATATATAACTTGCAAACACTAATCCTGAAACCATGACATTTAAAAATACTAGAATAATTTCTACATAGTGTTCCTCAAAAGATACAGTTTTCTATATATGAATATATAGAAAATGAAGCTATCTTAATTTTAAAAATCACAGAATAATAGAAGAAGCCAATATGTATTCCATGCCAAATGTTAAGATTTTAAATAGCAGGGAAAGAAAAAATACTAAATAATAAAGTACAAAGAGGTTCAGACAGAAGACAAATATTAAACCAAATGTTTATGATAAAAAAGATGTTAAAAAATCTTGAAATAGTAAAATTCAAATCTATTACAAAACACAGCTTTTTACACTTTGAACCTGCAAGTCTTTCCAGTACAAAGACTCTTTAGTGAAATGGGACAGGATTAAACAAAAGTGTATTTAATGTCTCAGAATTTGATTAAAAATATTGACTAAAATTCACATATCTATTTAATATCAATTCTACTACTTTAAACTTATCCTTCTAAAAGAAAGATGCTTTAAAGTATCTTTAAAACAGGCAAAGAAAAAAAAAGGCAAGAGAAAATCATTTCCCTACCAGAAAGCAGTGTTCTTAGGAAGGTTCTAGAGTCATTTGTTCATGCAATTAATAAGAAAAATCCATAAACACATATTAGTAATGTGATACTCTACAACTGATTTACTTCTGTTAATATTAATAATGATTTTAAAGTTCTAGTACTGTCACTTGTAAAAAATGCAAAAGTGGCTTAATCTCATTTTGACACTTATTTGAAAGAAAAGTGGTAGTTAATTATTGATTTCCTTTGGTCTTAAGGGATTTGAGGCTACCAAATCTCAGAAAGTCATAGTCTGAATTTTAACAACATGCCAAAATTGTTGCCTGGCACATAGTGTTTCTAAGTTTGCTGAATTAAAACAAAGTAAAACTACATGTATAGTAATACTCTGACAATTCTTTCTAAGATGGTGTTTTCTAGTTATAATCAGACACATACTCTGTTTCTTCTAAAAAAGGGTTAAAGAGAAATCAGTGACGATTACTCAAGCTTCATTTAACAAAAGGAAAAAAAAAGGACAGTCAATTTTAGGCCAGTATTTTAGAGTAGACAAATTTTTTATAGACTAAAATTTCAAAATCGTGTGTAAGTTTATACTGATATTTTTAACTGGAGAAAGCTTATGTATCATGTAGAAGAAATATCTAATATAGTCACTGGGCATTCTTTTTCTTTTTGTAAACCAAATCAACTGACTAGTATTTCTGATTGAAGTTATTTTGTGACATTCTGAACAGTTACTACATATTGCTTTACATAAAGATAAAAATATGTATGTCTCCACAAAACCAAAAACAAACAAAAACGCAGTATACAAAGCATGATGAAAGAAGGGCTCCAGAATATGAAAGCTATTTTGAAATTTTCATCCTTAGCTCTAGATGAACATTAAAAGTGGTTATTAATTTGATTAGGAAAAAAGCTGTGTTACACAAACACCTGAGGCTACATTTTGTAAATGTACAACTAAGACAACTTATCAGCATTAACACAAAGTCTAAAACTGGACTTTTATAAAACAGAATGAAGGGCAAACAAATGAAGATCAATGCTACCAGGAAGACCTTGCCTTCTCTAGTTCCCTCTGCCCCAAAACATGCAAACATAGCTTTAAAAAGAGCTGAATGACATATCAACACTTTTCCTCACCATTGTTTTCCTGTGGTAATGTAAGACTTTTCTAGTCCTTACAGTAAAAAATAAATTAGAACTGTCCATTTTTGCAGAGAAATATAGTTAATATACTTAATATACATCTGTTGAAACTACTATCTACATGCCCACAAGCCTAAAACCAAAATCTTCCTCTTACTAGCACCACGTAAATGGGAAAATACTGTGAATGCTGTGGATTTTATTTAGGTGCTAGTGTGTTCTCAAGCTTCAGTGTAGTATTTACAATAAAGGAATCTCTTCACTTCTTTTCAAGATGTATTAAATGTAACAATCCCGCACCTATCACCTCCTAAAACAAACAAAAAACCCCATAAACCAAAACAGTATGGTTAAATTTAACCAGCCTGGCGGAATTTATAAAGTCTTTCCCCACCCCACCCTCAAAACTCTACAAGTCACGTAACAATTTGAATGAAAATTAAAGCTCAAAACCTAAAACAGCAAAACCTACTGACTCTGGTATTTTAGGTAAAATTACATTAAAAATAGAAATAGAGTTTCATACAATTTCATTAAAGCAAATTTTAGAGAGGATAATTAGCATCTCATGAAATTTTCAACAGATGATTCAAAATAAACAGCTCTGAAAAAAAGTAATGAACATAGGTTGTGTCGTTCTAATCCCTGTGTTGAAGGCAATATAAAATAGTATGATTTATAAATTCAGCTATTCCACTTATTAACATAAATTATATTTATAGATTTACAGAGACTTATAAAAAAAGTCCTAGGATCTTTTCATCTGAATATTTTCTAACAATGTATATTTGACCTAATGTGAGAATACAAACTCTTTAAGTTTCAAAATTTCAATTACTATTCATAAAAAGTATAAATTTCTATTAAAAAATATTTCAAAACCCATCTATGGCTATCTTGTTTATCAGTGAGTTAACTGATTTTCTTTGTAAACCACACCCGCCTTTTATCAAGATACAATTAAACGGAATGACAAGCTTTGTAATAAGTAGAAATACACTGACGGTTGTCTCAAGCAACATCAAATAAAAATCAACTGAAAATCAAATACAACACATCCACAGTGTTGTATGCTATACATTTCTTCATAATGAATTTACGAATGAAATCATACACACTGCACCTGTGCTACTTACCTGTTGTATTGCCTAAATTAAGCAACATATATTTCTTGTAAATAAGGTTTTAAGTCAATTGCAATGGCTAAATTAGCAAAACCTATATATTTAAAATTATCTGTGAAACGTTTAAAAAATGTATTCAATTTCTGTGGGAAATGTGGAAAAGCTTGTTCTTAACATTAAGAAAATTAAAGTTTCTTTTCATGGAAATAAAAGAAACAATTCTTCCGTAATCTGCATCTGACAAATACATGTAGCTTAAGATGAAAATTTTCTGTCAGAGGAACAAAAAAAACACCCAAACTCAGTTTTTAACCAATAGAGAACAGGGGCAAATATATAAAAGTCCTGTAATCTCAGCCAGCAGAATTACAATTTTGCGAAAATTGTCTTCTCTAGGTTTTACTTTTAATATACATTTAAAAATCACTCGAAAATCCTTTATGGACGAAAAAAATACTACACACCAGCTTTTGAATTCCTCGTCTTAACGTTTCATTACGTGGTTTTCTAAAAGTGTAATTTTTTGGAAAGTCAAGAATTATAATCTAGTGTTCAACATTCAAACCCCCCAGTCCCGCTTCCTTCCAGCCAATCAGGGGGTAACAAGTTCGGTGTTTTGGGAGCTCCGTTAGACACCATTTGAAAAACATCACATTGCGCTCTCCTATTCTCTTCGGGGAAAGATTCTAAGTGAGGGCGGGTCCCCCAATCTTCACAGAAATAAGAACTCAATCAATCGTTACATCAATTCCAGGGGCGGGGTGGGGGAGGTAAACTTTAGGCAGGCAGTCCTAAGAAGTGTGTGACTGAAAGCGTTATTCCTCTTTTTCGAACAATTGAATAGCTGCTGCAAAAATCAACTCCTGCATATTCGCAACCCAGAGTCGCGCGCCCCATACGCAATACATCACACCAGCAAAGGGTTAATCTAGGGTGCCTTCAGCGCAGAAAAGGATTTAAGATCCAGTACATTTTTAATGAGGAATTTTACAAAGGCCATTATCTACCTATAAAGTATTAAAGTTAAAGCCGTCACTGGCTCAAATCATTCAAGTGCAGTCGAGCAAAAATTGGTAGAAACTACGAGGAGGAAAAAATCACTAAAGGGAAAGGCAAATAACAGCCCTTTCCCCTCCGCCTCGAAGTCAAGAGCGCTCCCAAGAAAAGGTGGGGATTGCAAAATTACCGTTAAGTTCTCCGGGGAAAGACTTTTCGGGAGGAAAACATCAACAGTTTCAAAGATTGCCTTTTTCCCCTTGCGACATGTTTCAAAGGCTGGAGAAGGAAAAAGTCTTCTAAGAAACGTGCGGCTGGGAGAAGGAAATCGCAAGGTCGAAGCCCCATCTTTCATCTCACCCAAGAACACTCCCCCGCCCCCCCCCGCCCCCCAAGAAAGGACGACACCGTGAGAGCAAACGACCAAAATCCCGAGCAAAAAGCGAAAGTCCAGCATCTTTCCTAGGAGCCCGCTAAAACCTCAAAAGCCTGCCCCCGCCCCATCTTGCCCAAATTGGAAAAGCCAGACCCGGGTCAGTGCTACCTCTGCCGGGACCCAGGGGCGCGGAGCCGGAGGGCGGCGTAGACAGACTCACATCGCGAGGGCATCTCCCGCTTTGGCGTCAGAGACGACAATACACACGGCTGGGTCCCGCGGGGAGGACTGTCCGCGTGTCGGACCGGAGGCACCCGCTACGCCGGGTCCTCAATTTTCCCCCGACCTCAAGTTTCTTGTCACGGGAAGACGGCCGCCGCGGGCCGGGGAAACTGCGATAAAAGACGGCTCGGTTCGCCCACGGCGGGGGAGGGGGCGCCCGTCCCCCTCCGCCTGTCAAGGAGCCGCGGCCGGCCGAGCCCCACCGCGCCGCGGCCCCGGCCCCGGGCGGGGGGTCCCGCTGACAGATCCGCTGGGCGGCGGCCGCTGAGCCGCAGCGCGTCCGCGTCCCGCTCAAACTGCAGCTCCCCTCCCCCCACGCCCGCGACTCTCCGCGCTCCCGCCACATCCCGCCCGCCGCCGCCCACTCAGACAACCCAATTACCCCCCAACCCTATCTCCTTGCACTTTTTTTTTTTGCGATTAAAATGAAGGGGACCCACTGCCCCACTCCCTGCACCCCCCACCGCCTGCCGGTCCCACCACTGCCACCTCCCGAGTCCCGCTCTGCTACTTCTACAGGCTCTTACCCGCTGCGCCAACCCTGACGAGGCTCCGCCAAGTGCCCTTTGCTCTAAGTAAATTTTTGGGATTTTTTTAGTGATTTTTCGGCCGAGTCTTAAAGGCGCTGTAGTCTCGGACAGGTTACTCCGTCTCTCCCGCTAGATTGATGAGATCAGGCATCACTCGAAAATGGCGCCGAAAGCGCTGAGGCTCCTCATTCAAATTCGTTAGAGCCAACCCCGCCGCCCCGGGGCATGCCGGGAACGCGGGCTACTTCCACAGCTGTCAATACCGCCTCCTAACCCCCACTACGCTAGCTTTCCCGACACTTCTGCTCATGCGCAAACTCCTACTCCTACCCGCTCGCCTTGAACATGCGCAGAATCCTCGCGTGTTCGCCGATCTCCCTTCGCTTCCTCAGCCGCGGTAGTCCTACCTCTTTTCCTGCGCGTGCGTGCAGCTCCTGTGCTCAGCCGCGGGGCTGGAGGGGCCGTGGGGACTGTGGGCCTGAGGGTCCATAGGTGACATTATCAGTCGGTAGACATTTATTCTACTGTTCGACGAAAACAAACAGGGGTACAGCTTAGGTGAAAAGAGAAACAGCTTATTGCCAGGGTCTAAACTCCTAACAACGGAATGTGTCTGGGAGCGTGTGTATGGATACACGTGTACTTTAGAGCAGCCCCGCCTGTTTGCAGAGCTCTTGCTGTAAGTCATCGCTTTACGGGAGCTATCGCACTTAAGCCTCAAAACAACTTTGTGAGGTAGGTACTGTTATTATTTTCCGTTTGCAGACCAGGAAACCAAGGCCCAAAGAGTTTAAGTAATTTCCCTAAGGTAGCACAGGTAGCAAGCACGTGAACGAGTCCGCCCGCATCTGTCAGATTCTGGAGGCCGGGTCATTCTCTACCTTGCTGTGCAACATTTGATTGAATCTAGTCTCTGACTGTCTTCTCGTTCTTAAGCATTCTGCCGGAGTTTGGAAAGGTGAATGGGTTATGGGCAGTTTTGGGGATCACTTAGTGGGATTTTTTTTTTCAAAGGTTGGTAAGAGAGCTTAATCTAGCAAAGATGGGTTTCTATTGTGCCACGCATTGGTAAAGTAATAACAACTAGATACATTGTATTGACTACTCTGGGCTGCCATGGTGCTAACTAAACGCTTTACGGAATGATCATGTTTATTGCCCACAACAGCTCTGTGAAGTAGGCATTATCTTTATTTTACACAAGAGGATACCTGAGATTCAGATTAAGAAACTCTCCTCAAAGTCTTAAAACTACTAAACAGAAGCACAAGACCTCGGCAGATCTATCCAATGTCAAAAAAACTGGGCACTGTGGTAGGACGGTAAAAGATGATAAGCTGTCAATATTAAATACCTTCTTTAAAAACCTTTTAACTATTCATTTGCTTGAGAGAATTATTTCACCTGTTGCCAGGCTAGTTAAGATTAAAAAAAAAGACTCCCTTTGATCTTAAATGATTACATTTTAAGATTATTTTAAAACTGGTTGCTTTTTTCCTGATCCCAAGTTATTATGAATTCTCTAAAGAATCCAACAGTTAAAAATCTGGGGCATTGTTACACCTTTTCCTAGTTTTTATTGTAAAACAACTTGTGATGAATCATAAATGTTTTGAGTATACAAAGACATACATCATTGTGAGAGTTAAAATTAGACGAGTGTGAAAATGCCTCAAGTACTAAGAAGGAAGGAAATGGGAGAAGGTAGCATGGTTTGCGTTACTGAGGTACAATCAGAAGAGAAATGGATTTTAATAATTTAATAATTTGACATCATCAAGTAGTATCATGGCTGCATAGTATGTGACTTACATCTCTATGGTACTTTTTGTGCACTGGTTAAGTGAATGAACTCTGGAACCAAACTGCTTGGGTTGGAGTTCATCTGTTATTTACTAGGTTTGTGACCCTACAAGAGTTACTTTTTTCTCCATTTGATCTTTTGTAAAAGGATTAATGCTAATACTTCATCCAGTTGTTTTAAGGATGTGAATGAGCTAATATATTAAAGGTATTTGAACAGTGCATGGTATATTAGTAAATGTTAGCTATTGTTGTGGGTCAGTCTTTAACACTAATCTTTGAAGATGGTTTCTTTAGAGGTGTTTCAAAGACCAGATTACAGTTAGGGCCATTAGGAATTAGCATTTGTGTTCAAGAGCCTCTTAAAATGATAAATCAGCCAGGCAAATTATTTTTGCCAAATGGAGTGATAATTTCTGTCAGATGAATAAAGATGTTAATTTGTTTTGCCATTCCATAAGAGTAACCTATGAAAATGGAATAGTTTTACTGCTCTAATTATTAAAGGGAGAAAAGGGGAAAAATCAGGCCACTCTATAAAAACCATCCAAATTTATATCATCTAGAGATAAATACATATTGTTTGTAATTTAACAATATACCTGTGGAGAGAATCAACTAGCTGCAGTCTGGATACGTGGTATATTTGGGGGAACTCATTTGCAAGACTGTACTAGAACATCATGAATTGGTACAATTTTTATCCAGTCCATCCACTTTTAAGATTTATTCTGTCAGGAGAATTCTAAAGTGCTGATATTAATAAATAACAACATTTATTGAGTACCTACTAGGTACTGTTTGTCAGCTAAGCATGTATATCCATTTTCTCCTTGAATCTTCATAGTAACTCATGAGGTAGGTGTAATTATTGTCTCCATTTTGCACAGACTAAAGTTTATATAGAGGTCACTTTTAGAAGAATTAAGTCCTGTTTGTTTCAGATCCTATTTAACAAAAAAGGATTTTAAAATCCTTCATTAAAGTTTCTTGATTCACTAACATGGGAGAAAACAAAATCAAGTAACTTGGTTCTTACGCCTGAACAAAAAAAAACCAAACGGGGAAAAAAAAAAATGGTTTTGAAAATGAATAATTTTATGTTTGACCACAAGGGGGTGCAAATTCCCGAACTGAACTTGAAAGCAAAAAAAAAGCACTTTTACTTCAGATCTTCAGATTCACAGGTAAAAAACTAGTTAAGAACACCTTCCTTGAACTTTAATACTTCACACAGTGATACACTTGATGAGAAGAATGGACTCAATTATTTAGGGACTCAATTGGGGCGGAAGTTTGCAGCTTTCTTTCATCTTCAATACAGTGAAGAGTTAGCCAACCTACGCCCACCCCTTTTCACCCACCTAGTTTGTTTCTCTGCGTACTCTTGTTGACTTGTCATAAAACTGAAGTCATAATTTAAAATTTGAGGTTTTACTTTGGAAACTGCCATGCAATCACCAGCAAATGAATGGTAAATATGGGTAGTGTGGAGAGCAGAGGTCTTGTAATTTCAATGCTTTTTTTTTTTTTCTCTCCTGCTGTTTCTTAAGCCTAAGCTGCAACTGATGGAATGTTGGCTTCAACATATTAGCTTATTTAGATAAACTGTGAAAGTTACAGGTCTGTTCATCTTTTAAGGAAGAATGAAGCCTCTTAAAACACTGTGAACAGTAAACTGAAAACTCAGTATACTCTGGTGGTGTTTTAAAAACAATTTGCATAGATGCAAATTGCACAGATGTAAAAGCTACATAAATAGCTTTTATTTTCCTGTTGGTCTTGTTTTTCTGAGGTGGACTTAATTTTTTTAAAAAAACTTTTTTTACTTGGAAATGATTTCAAATTTACAAAAAGTTGCAAAAATAGAAATAGTTCAGAGAACACTGGTATCATTTACTTCTCTTTTGCAAATTCTCTGTCTCTCTCCAAATATATATGTTTCTTTATATGCAATTTTTTTCTGAACCATTTGAGGTTAAGTTACGTACATCTTGGCCCTTGATCCCTAAATACTTGTGTTTCCTATCAACTTCATAAATTTACATTGAAAAAATACTTCAATCTACCATTGATACAGGCATTTTGTAGGTTGGTCCTTGTAGCACTTCCGCCTTCAATATAGGAGCCAATCTGAGGTCAGGTACTACATTTAGTGGGTCTTGATTCTAGCTTCTTTTACTGGAACACTCTCACAGCCTTTCTTTATCTTTTATGACTTTGACATTCTTAAAGAATATAGTTTCTCCCTCCACCCTCCTTTTAGAGAGAACATTCCTTATTTTGTTTTTGTCTGATGCATCCTCATTAAGTTAAATTGAGGTTTTGCATTCTTAACTAGACTATGGCACAGGTGATATTGCGTCCTTCTGAGTACCACTTCTGGAAGCATGTGATAGCCATATGTCCCTCACTGATGATGTTTATTTTGATTATCTGGTCTTTATGTGGCTAGAATTTTCCAATGTTTGGTTTATTGGGTTTTTTTTTTTTCTTCCTGGCAAATAAGCAATCTGTCGGAAAATACTTGAAGATACATCTTACTCATCAAAGTTCCCATTTAAATTTAGGATATGTTACTGCCAATATAGTTTTACAATGATGGTTGTAAGATGATTCAACAAATCTGTTAAGTCCTTTGATATTGACCAGTCAGTCCACAGCATTCTACTGCAAACAGAGGGCCCTTTCTTCTCCTCTGTTTATTATCTGCAATTAACTTATGAATTCCTGTGTTTTTCCACTTCTGTATTTTGTTTCCTTGTGTTCTATCTATATTTGTATGTGTATATTTTGTACATTTTTTTCTGAACCATTTCAAGGTAAGTCACACACATCATGACCTTTCACCTCTATTTTAAAGTCTGTATTTAATTAGTTTTGGTGTTTGAATTGTCCTAGATTCAGCTAGTGGGAGCACCTTTATTCTGGGTCCTATGCCTTTGTGGCGGAGAAGGCAATGGCACCCCACTCCAGTATTCCTGCCTAGAGAATCCCATGGACAGAGGAACCTGGTAGGCTGCAATCCATGGGGTCACTGAGGGTTGGACACTACTGAGCGACTTCACTTTCACTTTTCCCTTTCATGCATTGGAGAAGGAAATGGCAACCCACTCCAGTGTTCTTGCCTGGAGAATCCCAGGGACGGGGGAGCCTGGTGGGCTGCCGTCTCTGGGGTCACACAGAGTCAGACGCGACTGAAATGACTTAGCAGCAGCAGCAGCAGCATGCCTTTGTGGTGTGCCTACATCATTTTCTGGGAATACTTACTTGCTTTCCGGTATAGTAAGATGTTTCAATTCTAGCTCCTGCCATAACCCTGGAGTTAGCTTTTTCTCTAAATAACCCTGTTTCCTCTAAGTGAAGATGGTCTTAGAGACCAAGGTTAGGTTCATTGCTGCTTCTTGGACCTTTTAGGAGACAGAGTTAGGAAATATATATGTGTATATGCACATTAAAATATGCATATACTAATATATGTATCTGTTAATAACATGGGCTTAATTTTAAATTTATTATAACTGAGAAGATATAGCAATTTATAAAGTTCTGAATAAAGTCAAATCACAATTCACATGCAATTTTCATGTTCCCTTAATAAATGTCTATAAATATAATTTTATAAGGTCACAATGTGAAATAGTTTTGTCTTTTTCCACTTAACATGTAAGAAGCATCTGAGTTACTATGTTAGTTTTACAGTCTCATTCTGAATTTCTCTGCTACATTATCATTTAGTAGATTCTACCATTCCTTACCGGAGAAGGCAATGGTACCCCACTCCAGTACTCTTGCTTGGAAAATCCCATGGAAGGAGGAGCCTGGTGGGCTGCAGTCCATGGGGTTGCTAGAGACGGACACGACTGAGCGACTTCACTTTCACTTTTCCCTTTCATGCATTGGAGAAGGAAATCGCAACCCACTCCTGTGTTCTTGCCTGGAGAATCCCAGGGACGGGGGAACCTGGTGGGCTGCCATCTCTGGGGTCGCACAGAGTCGGACACGACTGAAGCGACTTAGCAGCAGCAGCACCATTCCTTACATGTCACTTTTATATTGATGCAACTGAAAAATCTGAAACCAATAGGTAATATCACATTTATATTTTAGAAATTCACTTTAACAAGGGTACTGGAGAACAGATTAGAAAGTGCAAGAGCAGTGATAGAAAGTCCTACAGAGGCTATGGTATCAGTAGTATCCAGGCAAGAGATAAAAAGTACTTGAAGCACAGATTAGAAATGATGGTGAAATGAAGTATAAACAAAACTGGATTTACTTCTCCAGTTTTAATGTGTAACTATTTACAGGTAAGTGTTTAGCATCTATTCTTGTTATGTAGGGCTTTCCTGGTGGCTCAGTCAGGAAAGAATCCACCTGTAGTGCAGGAGACCCGGGTTTGACCCTGTGTCGTGAAGATGCCCTGGAGAAGGGAATGGCCACCCACTCCAGTGTTCTTGCCTGGAGAATTCCATGAATAGAGGAGCCTGGTGGGCAATAGTCCATGGGGTCACAAAGAGTCAGACACGACTGAGCGACTTAACACTGTGTTATGTATTATTTAAGGTCCTGAGCATCTAGGGGTGAGAAAAACAGCCACAGTTCCTCTCTCTGTGGTGTAGTCTACTAAGAGAAAAGAGGATTACGTTAATAATCACACAAATTACCATTGTGATAAGTACAGGATGCCATGAAAAATATAGGATGCTATGAAAGCATACACAATGGGGACTTAACACTGGAGTTATAAGGCCTTTCTAAGTGGGCAGGGTGGGGGGGGGGGCTTCCCTGGTGGCTCAGATGGTTAAGAATCTGCCTGCAATGCAGGAGACTGGGGTTTGATCCCTGGGTCAGGAAGATCCCCTGGAGAAGGGAATGGCAACCCACTCCAGTATTCTTGCCTGGAGAATCCCATGGACAGAGAAGCCTGGTGGGCTACAGTCCATGGGGTTTCAAAGAGTCAGACACAACTGAGCAACTAACACTTTCAAAGGAGGGACAGTTAAACTGAGACTTAGGAATTAGGTAGGCCAAAAAATTGGAAAAAAAGGAGCATATGTTAATGTCCTGTGCCAAAAGGACCAGTAAATTCAATGCCCATATGGTAAAGCAGAGTAAGCTAGGATGGAGAAAGTTGAAGCTAAGACTCGAGAGGTTTAGGAGCCTTTGTATATGGAGGAGAGAGAAGGAAGCATGGTAGTAGGGCTTCTTGGTTTCTGGTGTACCATTTCCTGAGATAGGAAAAAACAGAACAGGTTTGATGGATTTTGACGTGTGAAATGTTGATTTTTATATGCCTCTGGGTTAAGTACAATCCTCTCATCCTCTGGAGAGATAACTGGATATTAGGATTGGTGTTTTGATTTGGAAGTCTGGAACTTTAGGGGAAGTTCTGGTGTGCGCTCTTATCTGTAGATTTACTAGTATTTTATCTATTTACTACAACTTGACTAATTGTAGTTGTAGATGGTAGTTTAAACTGTGGGATTGAATGAGATCACTGCAGGAGGTATGTAGAATGATAGAAAGGTTCAACACAGAATCTTGGAGAACATTGTTAGCTACACAAAAAATGTATATACACAGGAAAAATTTTGCTATAAATGGTAAAGACACATGACAAATCAAAAAATATTTTTTAACATATAAAGCAGATAAAGGGTTAATAAGAGGTCTAAAGAAAAACAGAACGGTTAACAAATACACAGCGAAAGAAGAAAAATAAATACAGGTTTTTCTTGTTTTTCTTTTTTAAATAAGTTCTTGGAGAGGTTTTGTTTATTAATCCAGCTTTAAGTACTTAAGGAAAGCAGAAGTTATAGAAGTTATAAAATTCTAAAAGCTAAATATTTAAGAGACCTTTAAAAGCCTCCTTGAAAGTGATTGCTGGTAAAATTTACAAAGACTAACCAGAGCTTCAAGTTGAATTTAAAAGTCAAGGAAGAACTAAGTTTTTTAATTCATAACTTTGATAAGAATTTAAATGACCTCTGAATATTCTTTTCAGTGCACAAAAGCCATTTAAAAAACCCCTCATATTGATGGTATGAGTGAGGAAAGGCTGGTGGCAATGTAAGTTAAAGCAGGCCTTTTGAAAAGTAATTTAGCAATAATAAAAAGGGTGATAGAAATATTCATCTTCCTGCCAGAAATTCGAATTTCAGGAATCTAGATGAAATAAATCTGAACTATGGGAAAAGATCTATATAGGAAGATGCCAAGAATATTAAATATAGTACTAAGTAGCAGAAAGGGAGGATTGGGTTGGAATGTCCAATAGTAGTAAGATTATTAAGTAAATTGTGGGGAAATGACTGGATTTACTATTAGCATCATCACAAAATGATGCATACCAACTGGAAAACTGTTTATAAGTGCAAGATGTAGAGGTGTAGTTAGGATGATTAGAACTACTTTTAAAAAATACATAGAGGGGAAATACAAGAAAAAACTTTCAACCCATATCAAGGTTTTCTGATCAAAGTTAAAAATATACACGTTAAAATGCCAGTCTAAAATTTGGCATTTTGATACTATCAAACGATCCTTCTCTGGAACATGGATATTCTATGAGCTAGTCCAGTGATTCTTAAACGTTCAGAATATGTTTATAATTGCAGGGCCCCCCGTCTCTGGAATTGTGTGCACGTGTGAACTGTTTGCATGTAATTTTATTAGAGTTAGATGATGGTCGATGGAGTTCCTGAAGAAAAGCAGAGGAAAATGGTTCATTTATATGGTTGGCAGGATACTAGTTCTCCAAAAGAAGTCCACATCTTAATCCCTAGAATCTGTGAATATGTTGTTATGTGGCAAGGGGTATTCAAGTTGCAGACAGAATTAAGGTTGCTACTCACATGACCTAAAAATAGATTATCCTGAATTATCTGAGTAGACCCAATATAATTCCACAGTTTTTCTAGATGTGGAAGAGGGAAGCAGAATAGTCAGTGTCAGAGTGGTAAGATGGGAGAGACTCAAGCAGCCATTGCTGGCTTTGAAGATAGCAGCAGGCCACAAGCCAAGGGATGAAGGCAACCTCTAGAAGCTGGAAAAGCCAAGAAAACAGATTCTTCCTTAGAGGCTCCAGAGAGGCTCCAAATTTCTTCCTTAGAGGCTCTATCTACACCTTGATTTTAGCCCACTGAGACCCATTTGGGACTTCTGACTTCTGAAACTGTAAAAATAATACATTTCTGTTGTTTTAAGCCACTAAATTTATGGTAATTGTTAAAGCAGCAAATAGGAAAATATTGAATGCTATATGTAAACAGTGACTTTGCGTGTGTTGATATGTGGCTGTGGTAGTGAGTATGCACACGTGGAGATGTAGTTCCTGGTTCTGAGAATTTCGTGACAGCCTAGACCATGTCCTTGTCTGTGTCTGCAGCACAGTTCTGCTTACTCACTCAGTCGTGTCCAACTCTGCAAACCCATGGATGGTGGCCCGCCAGGCTCCTCTGTCCATGGATTTCTTTCAGGCAGGAATACTGGAGTGGGTTGCTATTTCCAACTCCAGGGGATCTTCCTGATCCAGGGATTGAACCCAGGTCTCTTGTGTCTCCTAATAAAGATTAGTGGGAATGAATGGTACTTAGCACCAATTATTCTGCCACCTGAACAAATTGAGAATTACCTTTTTTTTTTACTCTCTTATGTTCTGTGTCTTCTTCTAATCTGTGAGTTAAAATGGTAAGGATATAAAATATTAAATATTTGTTCTATATTGATTGTAAAAGCTCTATTTTAAATTTATTTTTATTTTTAACCTTTTATTTTGTATTGGGGTATAGCCAATTAACAGTGCTGTGATAGTTCAGGTGAACAGTGAAGGGACTCAGCCATACACGATCCATCCTTCCCCAAACTCCCCTCCCATCTATGCTGCCATAAACATAGCAGAGTTGAGTAGAGTTCCCTGTGCTATACAGTGGGTTGTCGTTGGTTATCCATTTTAAATATAGTAGTGTGCACATGTCCATCCTGAAGTCTGTTTTCTAATTGAAATAAATTGATGTTTTTTGAGTAACTCTTATGGACAAAGTGTTCTAAGACTGTTTTGTACTTGATGATTATCATATATTTAAAACATGCTAAAAATAGCTATGCTTAGGAATTTTTCCCTAAAAAATGTTAGGAATATTATAACTAGTAAACTAGAAGAATTATAATAAGGCAAAAAGAATAAGGTTTATTGTATAGCACATGGAACTCGGCTCAATGTTATGTGGCAGCCTGGATGGGGTGCGGTGGGGGAGAATGGATAAATGTATCTGTATGGCTGAGTCCTTTCACTGTTGACTTAAAACTGTCACAGCACTGTTAACTGGCTATACTTCAATACAAAATAAAAAGTTCATAAAAAAAAGAAAAGAGAATAAGGCTTAACAATAATGGCTACTTTGAAAATGTTTCTTATCTGTGTCATATATCTATCCATGGCTATTTAGTTTCTACTATTAGCTTTTAATTTTTCAAATTTAATATTTACCTGGAAATTTTAAATTAAGCCTCTAATCAGATGAGTGTATATATATTTGTATATATACATACATTGATAAAAATACTGTATATATTGGTAAAAATACCAAATCTAGGTAATTTTCTGTACTTTTTTAACGAATTCATTGAAAGTACTGTTTGTCTTTTTTTTAGGTCTGTGAAGTGTCAGACCTCAAAATGGACAACAGCTGTTTCATTAGATATAGCATCTAGTTCTCCAGTCATAAACCTGTACAACATTCACTGAAATTTGTTGGCAATGTGATGAGTTCTTCCCACATATTCACCCATTTACATTCCCTTTTTAAAATGCAAGTATGTTTTTTATTTCAGATATTGATAATATTTTTGTTCTGTGAAGTAACTTTGATAGTCTTTCCCTGTAACTAAATTGATTAAACAATGATACAGTCCTCCTCAGAAGGTACTTAAATGGTTCATAAGTATATGCTTTAGTTAATTAGGTATCAGTTTATAAGTACTTTATTATACATAAATATTTGGGGAGGACCCTTTAAAAGTCATCAAAGGCAAAAAAAAAAAAAAAAAACAGAAACTACTTTTAGAGTAGTTTCTTTTTAGAGTATATCCATGTTAGTTATATGGGAGAAAATTTACACATGGATCAGGAGATATACTTCTGTTTGGGGAAATTTGCTTTGCATGGTTTTGAGCCCTAGTTTCTGAAAGTGGCTTAGGACAGATGCATACATATTTTCAACTCTGATTCTGTTAGGATTTTTCCCTACATGAGAAATTGTTTTGCTTCTGTATTCTTGGCCGCAGATTGTAGGACTGAATTAAAATTCATTCAAGAAAATTAGAGATACCAAGGGAACATTTCATGCAAAGATGGGCTCGATAAAGGAATGGCATGTCCATACAGAAGTGGTATGGATCTAACAGAAGCAGAAGATATTAAGAAGAGGTGGCAAGAATACATGGAAGAACTGTACAAAAAGGATCTTCATGACCCAGATAATCACTATGGTGTGATCACTCACCTAGAGCCAGACATCCTGGAATGTGAAGTCAAGTGGGCCTTAGAAAGCATCACTACGAACAAAGCTAGTGAAGGTGATGGAATCCCAGTTGAGCTATTTCAAATCCTGAAAGACGATGCTGTGAAAGTGCTGGACTCAATATGCCAGCAAATTTGGAAAACTCAGCAGTGGCCACAGGACTGGAAAAGGTCAGTTTTCATTCTAATCCCAAAGAAAGGCAATGCCAAAGAATGCTCAAACTACCACACACTTGGACTCATCTCACACGCTAGTAAAGTAATGCTTAAAATTCTCCAAGCCAGGCTTCAGCAGTACATGAACTGTGAACTTCCAGATGTTCAAGCTGGTTTTAGAAAAGGCAGAGGAACCAAAGATCAAATTGCCAACATCCACTGGATCATTGAAAAAGCAAGAGAATTCCAGAAAAACATCTATTTCTGCTTTATTGACTATTCAAAGCCTTTGACTGTGTGGATCACAATAAACTGTGGAAAATTCTTGGAGAGATGGGAATACTAGACCACCTGACCTGCCTCTTGAGAAACCTATATGCAGGTCAGAAAGCAATAGTTAGAACTGGACATGGAACAACAGACTGGTTCCAAATAGGAAAAGGAGTATGTCAAGGCTGTATATTGTCACCCTGCTATTTAACTTATATGCAGAGTACATCATGAGAAATGCTGGCTGGATGAAGCACAAGCTGGAATCAAGATTGCCTGGAGAAATATCGATAACCTCAGATATGCAGATGACACCACCCTTATGGCAGAAAGTGAAGAAGAAATAAAGAGCCTCTTGATGAAAGTGAAAGAGGAGAGTGAAAAAGTTGGCTTAAAGCTCAACATTCAGAAAACGAAGATCATGGCATCTGGTCCCATCACTTTATGGGAAATAGATGGGGAAACAGTAGAAACAGTTTCAGACTTTATTTTTTTGGGCTCCAAAGTCACTGCAGATGGTGACTGAAGCCATGAAATTAAAAGACGCTTACTCCTTGGAAGGAAAATTATGACCAACTTAGACAGCATATTCAAAAGCAGAGACATTACTTTTCTAACAAAGGTCTGTCTAGTCAAGGCTATGGTTTTTCCAGTGGTCATGTACGGATATGAGAGTTGGACTGTGAAGAAAGTTGAGCGCCGAAGAATTGATGCTTTTGAACTGTGGTGTTGGAGAAGACTCTTGAGAGTCCCTTGGACTGCAAGGAGATCCAACCAGTCCATTCTAAAGGAGATCAGTCCTGGGTGTTCATTGAAGGAATGATGCTAAAGCTGAAACTCCAATACTTTGGCCACCTCATGTGAAGAGTTGACTCATTGGACAAGACCCTGATGCTGGGAGGGATTGGGGGCAGGAGGAGAAGGGGACGACAGAGGATGAGATGGCTGGATGGCATCACTGACTCGATGGACATGAGTTTGAGTAAACTCCGGGAGTTGGTGATGGACAGGAAGGGCTGGCATGCTGCAATTCATGGGGTCGCAAAGAGTCGGACACGACTAAGCAACTGAACTGACAGTCATTAGTGGTAATATTTATTAAAGAAGTATGAATTACCCTGCTCCCAACCCATTACAATAAGGATACTTGGAAAGGGATAAACCCATTTGTTTCAGTTATCTACCTTCTAAATAATTAGTGTGAAAGTGTTGACCTCAGATGATATATTAAATATAGTGTTCTGAAATATTGTTTTAAAATAATTTAAATTTTCATAGTAAAGGAAAGTTAGCCTATTCATGTTTGGAATCATAGACTTTTATTAGTTAAAGCACACCTATTTGTAATTGCCCCCTGGAGCTGCTGAGAACAAATTCACTCCCATCTATATGTGATAACCCCTTAAGTACGACCATTAGTGTTTTCAACCATGAGGACAACTGAACCTCTACTCTCCAAACATCCTTAGTTTCTTTAGTGGCTTATGATTTTAAACACTTCATACTCTTGGTTTCCTTTTCTGGTTATTCTCCAGTTTAACAGAGCCCATCTTAAAAAGTGACACCCCAAATGGTAGATCTTATACCATATATGGCCTGAAATATACAGGGGTTGGTAAACTTTTTGTCTAGCCATTAAAATGTGTGTATTTGAGGAACAGTTTAAATAATACAAAGGACTGGTAAATAATAAAAATGGGTATATTCTTGACTCTGTGTCAAAGAAAAATTGAAGAGATTTAATAAATAAACTTCACATTGAGTGAAGTGGTAAAGAAACTGCAGGAGACACAGGAGATGTGGGTTTAATCCCTGGATCAGGAAGATTCCCTGGAGGAGGAAACAGCAACCTATTTCAGTATTTTTGTCTGGAAAATCCCATGGACAGAGGAACCTGGTGGGCTACAGTCCATGGGGTCGCAAAGAGTCAGACACGACTGAGTAGGCACACACGATAAGTAAACTTTACGATGAGTAAAAAAATTTCATGGCTTTCTCAGAGGCTTTCTTGACTTGGGAAGAACCTTTTCCTAGAAGTTGAGGGGGACAAGAATCTATTGACATTCATTTCTTACTCATTTCTAGTAAACAGAAGTCAAATTAGAACTCTCTGAGCTCTAGGAGATATGACTGAGGCCATGTGACCAGTTCGGCTTCATACTACATTTCTATTATTAATATGTAAAAAATTATTTCTTATAGAAGAAATATATAGGGAAATAAGGAGAATAAAATGCCTCATGTTCTCTTTTGGCAAAGAAATGCTTACGTGTTTTAAACAAATTAACTTTTTAAGGCAGCTCTGAAGAAGTAATTTATTTTAAATAGGTGAACAGTTTATGGCTCTTATGGGAACACTTTTTCCTTACTTTTCTTCATCATAGGATTAGGCCCTATGTTTTTAATTTAAGTCCTTTAATTTTTGCTGTTAACATTTAATTTACTTGATGACCCCATACTGTTAACTTTTGACCCAGTGAACTTGGATGGTATATACAGACCACATAGCTAATTTTAAAGAAACCCTTAAAGAAAAATAATGTTTGAAGTGAAACAGAAGATTAAATTCATGTCAGTGTTCCATGTAGAGAAGTAGTACACATATACTTAACCAAAGAACTTTTTTCCCCTTTTGGAAAATGTATTTTTATAAACACGAGGTTTTTACAATTAGATGTTTATGCTGTTGGCAAAACAACCCCAAACTGGTGTGACTTAACTGCAGTACTTCTGATAAACTGCAAAACCACTGATAGAGTATAGTAGATAGGAAACCTTTTCCTGACAAGAAATTCTTATAGCATGTAGCTAAATCTAACGGTCCTTTCATCTATCTCTACTTATACTCAGTTTCCTTTCCTATTATATAAAATTGAGATTCCTAAAGTTTAATCCTT
The DNA here is from genome assembly GCF_002263795.3 of Bos taurus. Lineage (NCBI taxonomy): Eukaryota > Metazoa > Chordata > Mammalia > Artiodactyla > Bovidae > Bos > Bos taurus. The sequence goes on from NC_037339.1 coordinate 19,540,648, forward strand.
AGATGTGAAAAATGTTAGCACATATCAGTTTCAGTTCAGTCACTCAGTCGTGCCTGACTCTTTGTGACCCCATGAATCGCAGCACACCAGGCCTCCCCGTCCATCACCAACTCCCGGAGCTTGCTCAAACTCATGTCCATCGAGTTGGTGATGCCATCCAGCCATCTCACCCTCTCTTGTCCCCTTTTCCTCCTGCCTTCAATCTTTCCCAGCATCAGGGTCTTTTCCAATGAGCCAGTTCTTCATATCAGGTGGCCAAAGAATTGGAGCTTTAGCTTCAGCATCAGTCTTTCCAATGAATATTCAGGACTGATTGCCTTTAGGATGGACTGCTTGGATCTCTTTGCAGTCCAAGGGACTCTCAAGAGTCTTCTCCAACACCACAGTTCAAAAGCATCAATTCTTTGGTGCTCAGTTTTCTTTATAGTCCAACTCTCACATCCATACATGACTACTGGAAAAACCATAGCTTTAACTAGACGGACCTTTGTTGGCAAAGTAATGTCTCTCCTTTTCAATATGCTGTCTAGGTTGGTCATAGCTTTTCTTCCAAGGAGCAAGTGTCTTTTAATTTCATGGCTGCAGTCACCATCTGCAGTGATTTTGGAGCCCCCCAAAATAAAGTCTGTCACTGTTCCCACTGTTTCCCCATCTATTTGCCATGAAGTGATGGGACCGGATGCCATGATCTTAGTTTTCTGAATGTTGAGTTTTAAGCCCGCTTTTTCAATCTCCTCTTTCATTTTCATCAAGAGGCTTTTTAGTTCTTCTTTGCTTTGTTAATTATAATAAAGTTCAAAGCTTCTTCTAAATTACTTGATGTAAAGATACTTTATGTATAACTTTTATTTGCCCTTAAAACTGGATCTGGGAACTTACTTTTGAACATTTCCTCCCTAATTATAAAATAGTATATGAGTCCTGTCATTTATTGAACTGTGTAAAATGCAGCTTAATCATTACTATAGATAACTTCAAATATGTCACATTTACTTTATTCAAAAATGAACAGAGAGTTAAGCAATAACTGCTGTGTGCTAACTACCATTAGGTACAGGGGTATTAACAAGGCTTTCTGGAAGTAGTGCCAGCTATATATATTTCTATATAAACATTCATAGAGCTTCCCTGATGGCTCAGTGGTAAAGAATCTGCCTGCCAATGTCGGAGACCTGGGTTTGATTCCTGGGTTGGGAAGATCCCCTGGAGAAGGAAATTGCAACCTACTCCATTGTTCTTGCCTGGGAAATCCCATGGACAGAGAAGCCTGGTGGGCTACAGTCCATGGGGTCACAAAGAGTTGGATATGGCTTGCTGCTGCTACTGCTGCTAAGTCACTTCAGTCGTGTCTGACTCTGTGCGACCCCATAGACGGCAGCCCACCAGGATAAGGATATGGCTTAGTGACTAAATAACAACATAAAACCTTCATGGTTTGCTACTAAGATAACATGATTGTTGTTCCATAGTGTAAATACTAGAGGGAGTGTTAGAAAATGTGCTTTTATTTTATTTTTTAAATAAATGGAAGTATTTTTGTGTAGTTTTATAGCCATGGAGGGAAATAATGAGATTTTGTGCTGGGATGTTATGCCTGGAATAGATATAAGAGTCTTGAACGACTCCCTAGTCCCCAACTTGTTTGTACAGTACAGTTTTACTGGAATAGAGACAAATGGAGGAGGAATGGGGCTTCTATGTATGTGTATATATGTAAAAGTGTGAAATGGAAAACTAGGAAAGGGGAGGGAGATGAGAAACTCAGTGAAGACATACTGAATATGGAAGATTAAATGCCAGTGGGGTATCCACTTAGAGAAGTTCACTAGGGAGCTCGGCATCTGTGTGTCTCAGGCTGAGGAGAAAGGCCTGGCTGAAGGCAGATATCATTAAATAGGTGATAGTTAAAATCAGGGGATGCCATTGCTCACAGAGATGGAATTTATGGAGAGGAAATGAGAACCAGCATTATAAATGGACAAATTAAGAGGAGGAAGATAAAGAACCGATAAGAAATAGCAGAGGAAGGGAAGGGAGCACCAACTGAGCTGTGCTTGTGAAGCCGATGGGCGAGCAGATTCAGAAGGAAAGAAGTCAGGAGGGTCAGACAGTAAACACGAGTGGAATAAACTGAAAAACAAGACGGCAGTTTTGTTATTAGTATTGTTTGCCAGAATGTTTGCAGTGCACATTCAGTGTACTGATGGAGGCAGAATTCTGTTTGTGTTGAGTTTAAAAGTATATTAAAATTGAGAGAGGTTATATTAAATTTATATTATTCCAAGTCTCCTCAGCTCTCTCTCTCTCTTTTTTTTTTGGTCACGCCATGCAGCTTGAGGAATCTTAGTTCCTTGAGCAGCGATCAAACCCAGGGACCCAGCAGTGAAAGCGCTGAGTCTTAACCACTGGACTGCCAGGGAATTTCCAAAACTTTTCATCTCTTATTCAGAATAGAATTAAAGAATGATAGTTGTAGGGAGGAAGTTAAAAGATGGAGGAGATTCTACAGTGAAAAGAGTTTAACATATTTATAAAATGTGAGGAAGAGACAGCAGAGAGGAGAGATTAAAAAGAGAAGGGATTAAAAAAAATAGGAGGGATAAAGGTAAAGCAAGACCTTAAGAGATGAGGAAATATTCAATACTGAAACGGGATCAAGGGTGTAAGTAGAGGAACTGAGCTGGAAAAGAAAAGGAAGAATACTTCTTCCTCTGAGATTAGAGAGGAGGCAAAGATGGTTACATGTGTAACTTAAATTGTGGGACTGAAATGGAGATTCATGGCTGATACTTTTGATTTTTTTTTTTTTTTTGATAAAGGATACAAAAAAGATAAACACATAGGTGAGCTTGAGTAAAAATATAATACATGCTATAAAGAATGGGAGAGGGAGCAAGGTTATAAGCAGGAGAGATTGATGAGCCTGGGAATCTAGGCTGGATAGGAAATGATGTGAAGGTACGTGAAAGATTGTGGTTTGAAGGAAAATGGAATAGTTGAGAATTGAGATTATAAAAGGTAAAAAGCAGGTGTTAAGGGAGTACCTGGAGTGAATAAATTTTCACACCTGTTTTTTGTTCATATGTATTTCTGAGGAAAAGGTATTCAACTATAATATACTTTAATGACTGAATAAGTATTCTGTTATAGAATATTAGGTTGTAAAATAAGCAGTTTCTTATTTGGGAGTCTTTATTGATTCCTGCGAATTTTTCTCTACTGCTAAAAGGAACAATAAAATAATTAAATTTTTGACTTATTTACTTAGAATGCAATCTTAGAATTGGATTTTCTGGTAGGTCTTCATAATGAGCCTTTTTATTTTTGGGCTTCCCTGGTGGCTCAGATGGTAAAGAATCTGCCTGCAATACAGGAGACCAGGGTTTGATCCCTGAATTGGGAAGATCCCCTGGAGATGGGAATGATTATCCACTCCAGTATTCTTGCTTGGAGAATTTCATGGACTGAGGAGCCTGGTGGGCTACAGTCCATGGGGTCTCAAAGAGTCAGACGTGACTGAGCGACTAACACTTTTTCTATCTTTATTTTAGGCCTATTTCTAACAGGCTTGTTTATGTGCATTCTTACTCTATCCTGGACTGGAATCAGAAAATTGGACAATGTTGCAGGTTCTGATTGATGCAGGCACACTGACCAGCCAAAGTGAGAACTGGTAAGTAAAAGTTCTCCTTCATGGGAATAGTGATGGGTGTTTTAAAAACTTGGAATCAAGTATACTTTTTATGAGTACAATAAGAAATGATTCATGAGCTGAATAACAGGATATAGTGGTCAATTTAGAAATACATATTCAAATTAAATAAAAATCTCTATGAATAACCTACATTTGTTGACAGCATCCAGTTTTAGGAAAGGTTTTAAAAAATCACGAATAATATCAAAGTCACTGCTCCTCAGACTTTTCCACAAAAGTTTGGTTAATAGCAGAGAAGAGTGAATACCTGCCCCAAAATCTGGGTCCCAAGATAGAATTTTCTTTTTTTTTTTTTTAAATTTTCTTTAGTTTTGCACTGTGTCTTAAATTTAAAATGAAAGTACATTATATACCATAATAGTCCTATGGTTAATATAAATATAATGCTTATAATTTTTTTCAAAATCTCTGAGTAAAATAGATATTTTAGAAGATGATCCAAGTTTATTCAACTTTTAAAACCCTGGAATACTTAAAGTTCCAATTGCCCAAAGCTGGACTTGTACAGGCAAGGTTCTAGGCTATTTCATGGTTGTACAATACATTCGTTTTCAGTTCTTTCTCCTACAGTTTAGCCAAGGCTATTTATAGTAGTATATGGCAGGGAATCGATTAATTAATGTTTACCCACATTGAAACTGAGAGTGTTACAGAAACTGAAAATTCACAGAGTGAAATTTCAACAGACTACACTACAAGAAATGTTAAAGAAGTCCTTCAGACAGAAGAGAAATGATACCAGGTGAAAATACAGATTTACACAAAGGGATGATGAGCACTGGAAAAGGTAACTACGTAAGATTTTTTTCTATTTACTTCTCTTTTAAGATAATCAATTGTTTTAAAAAAAATAATACATTATGGGGGTTACAACATGCACAAGTGAAATATATGAAAACAATAATAGCATAAAGTCCAGGAAGGGAAAAATAAAAGTATGATATTTGCTGTACATATAGTAGTGTAATATCACTTGGAAGTAGACTGATAAGTTATATATACAGACTATAAACCCTAAAACAACCAGTAGAATAATAAAACAATATTAGATAGTAAGCCAACAAATGAGAAAAAATGGAACCATAAGAATTCAATCTGAAAAAAGGCAGAAAAAGGAAAAAAGGAACAATAAACAAATGGAACATAGGGTAAATAGAACAAACAGAAAACAGCAAGATGATAGACTTAAATCTAAGCATATCAATCATCACATTAAATGTAAGTGATCTAAAAATCCTCATTAAAAGGCAAAGATTATCAGATTGGATAAAAGCAAAACACTTTATATACAAAACAATGTTAAGAATGAAAGGATGGAAAATACCATGCTGATGCTGACATTAGTCAAAAGAAAACTGGTGTGGCCAGATTAACATAGCAAAAGAAGTAAGATTTCAAAGTGAAAAATATTACAAGAGATAATGAGTGTCATTTCATGATAATAAATGGGCCAGTTAATCAGGAATACATAACAATCCTAAATGTTTATTCCCTAAATAACAGTTGGTTCACAATATATGAAGCAAAAACTGATAGAACTGCAAGGAGAAAAAGAAAAATCTACGATTATAGTCAGAGATTTCAGTATGCCTCTTTTAATAATTGCTTGAAAAAGTTGAAGCCTAACAAGGATGTAATAAACTTAAATAACACTATCCAGCAATATTACCTAATTGACTTCCTAGAACATTCCACTTAAAATAGCAGAATACACGTTCCCTTTCAAGTATACATGAAACGTTTACCCAGAGTGAGCATATTCTAGGCCCGGGGTCAGCAAACTATCAGCCGTACTGCCAAATCTAGCTTGGTTTTATATTGCCCTGTGAACTAAGAATGGTTTTCATATTTTGAAAGGTTTCTTGGAAAAACAAAAAAATTTTGACAGAGTTTTTGGCCTGCAAAGGTTAGAATATTTACTTCCTGACCCTTTACAGAAAAAGTTTTCTGATCTCTGTTTTAGGTCATAAAATATGTCCCAGTATATTTTAAAGTAGCCAAATCATGCAAAGTATATTATGGCCACAAAGGAATTAAATAAGAAATCAGTAACAGAAAGCTAACTGGAAAATCCCTAATATTTTGAAACAAATATAATCTATTGATTAAAGGACTCAAAAGTGAAATCAGAAAGTGTTTTGAACTGAAGGAGAATAAAAATACATTATCGAATTCTGAATAAATGAAATGCCTGTATTAGAGTATACCAAAAAAAGAAACCCTCAAAGCAATGACCTCAACTTAAGAAGAGCAAATTAAACACAAAGAAGCAAAAAAAAAAAAATCACGAAATAAATTAGATTGAAGTGGAAATCAATGAAATGGAAAACAAAAATCAATTGAGAATATCTGTGTGATGAAAGCTTGGTTCGTTGAGGTCAGTAAAACTGATAAACCTTTAGCCAGACTGGTCGGGGAAAAAAAAAAAAGATAAGACACATATCAGGAAGATTGGTAATTGGGAATAAGAGAGGTGACATCATTACAAATTCTACAGGTACTTAAAGGATAATAAGGGAATATTATGAACAACTTTAGGCAAACAACAATAGCAATTTAGATGAAATGGCCAAAGTCCTTGAAAGATTACAAATTACCAAGCTTACTCAAGAAGAAATAGATATAATAGAAGAAATAGATAACCTGAATTGTAATTTTTCTGTTGAATTATTAGTTTAAAATATTCCTACAGGGACTCCCCTGGTAGTCCAGTGGTAGAATCCACTTGCAATGCAGAGGACAGAGGTCCAGTCCCTAGTGGGGAAGTCAGATCCCGCACGCCTCAGAGCAACTAAGCCCACACCACAACTACTGAACCTGATGCAGCCAAATAAATAAATAATTTATATACTGGAGAAGGAAATGGCAACCCACTCCAGTACTCTTGCCTAGAAAATTCCATGGATGGAGGAGCCTGGGGGCTATAGTCCACAGAGTCGCAAAGAGTTGGACACGACTGAGCGACTTCACTTTACTCACTTTTCACTTTATATATATACATTCCTACAAAGAAAACTGGTGCATAGGGCTTCACTGACAAATCCTTCCAAAACATTTAGGAAAAGAAAAATAATACCAGTTACACATAAACTCTTACAGAAAAGTGAAGAGGAGAGAATACTTCCAAACTTGTTCTTGGAGGCCAGCATTACCCTGATACTCAAACACTATGAAGACATAACAAGAAAACTCAGGCCAGTCTTCCTCATACACATAAATTGAAAAATCCTATACAAAATTTCATCAAATAAAATCCAACCATATATAAGAAGGATAGTATTATTATTGGGTTTATCTCAAGAATGTAGGATTGGTTTTAACATTCAAAAATCAATGAGTATAATTCACCATTTTAAACTAAAAAAGAAAAACTGATCATCTTAATAGATGCAGAAAAAACGTGTGACAAAACCCAGTATTCATTCCTGATTTTTAAAAACTCAGCAAACTTGGAATGCAAGGATATTTCTTCAGTCAGATAAAAGGTATCTACACAAAACGTGAAATAACCTTATATCTACTGACGAAAGATGGCATGCTTTCTCCCTGAGATCAGGAACAATACAAGGACTTCTGCCCTTACCACTTTTACTCAGTATTGGAAGTTCTGACCAGTATAATCAGGAAGGAAAAAAAAAATTAGATTGGAAAAGAGGAAATAAAACTGATATAATCATCCATCTAGGAGGATTCCCAGGTGGTTCAGTGGTAAAGAATCTGCCTGCAATGCAGGAGATGCGGGTTTGATCCTTCAGTTGGGAAGATCTGGAGAAGGGAATGGCAACCTTCTCCAGTATTCTTGCCTGGGAAATCCCATGGCCAGAGGAGCGTGACAGGCTGCAGTCCATAGGGTCACAAAGAGTCAGACTGAGCAACTAAACAACAATAAATCATGCATCTCTTCCACTTGGTGGAACTGATGAAGAGCTACTAGGATAACTTGAGTTTAGCAAGACAGTGGGATATAAAATCAGTATATAATAATCATTTATATTTCCACATTCTAGCACCAAACAATTGAAAATGGAAATGTGAAAAATACACAGCATTTACAGTAGCATAAAAAATAAGTTCTTATGAATAAATCTGAAAAAAAGCACTAAAGTCCTAAAAACTGAAAAGAGCAAACAGCGCTAAGAAGAATTAAAGATGACTTAAGTAACTGGAGAGATTTACCTGACTCATTGGTTTATATTAATATGTCTGTTCTCAAATTGATCTAAAGGTTCAATACAATTCAAATCAAAATTCTAGTAGGCTTAAAAGTTAAGCTTATTCTAAAATTAATTCATATAGAAATGCAAAAGATCTAGGATAGCCAAACAATTTTTATTTGTTTGTTTATGTATTGTTTTTAGATAACTTTTGGAGGCAAAGTAGATTATTAGTTAAGAAAAGTAGCATTGGAATCAAACAGATCTGGACTTAAATCCTAGCTCTGCCTACTTACTATCTACAGATAATCCAGGGAAACAAAGTCTTTTAATTTTATTCATTAAGTTTATTATTCTCACTCACTAAGGGGTCTGCTAAAAAGGAGAGAATGTTTGGTAAAGGGCATCTTTGACCTGAAGGAAAGATTCCAAAGCCGGGTTACTTCTTTTGAAATTGCTACCTCATCATACACAGCCATTTGATGTTGTTTATTGCATTCCCTTTTTAGCCCATAGGGTTTCAATCTGTTTTTTATATAATACTGATTTTCACATGTACATCAACAGGCCCAATAGGTTATCAGGAAAGCTTGAGTCCTCTGTCTTCTAGTGATATCCTGCTTAGATCTGACATTAGTTTCATTTTTTCCTTCAAGCTATTTTTTCCAAATTTCTTGGCTATTGTTGGTGATAACACATATTTTGGAACCTTCAAACTTGCGATCTTAGGTTATGTCTTTCTTTCTTTTTTTTTTTTATTTTTAAATTTTTTTTAAATTTTATTTTATTTTTAAACTTTACATAATTGTATTAGTTTTGCCAAATATCAAAATGAATCCGCCACAGGCATACATGTGTTCCCCATCCTGAACCCTCCTCCCTCCTCCCTCCCCACACCATCCCTCTGGGTCGTCCCAGTGCACCAGCCCCAAGCATCCAGTATCGTGCATCGAACCTGGACTGGCAACTCGTTTCTTACATGATATTCTACATGTTTCAATGTCACTCTTCCAAATCTTCCCACCCTCTCCCTCTCCCACAGAGTCCATAAGACTGTTCTATACATCAGTGTCTCTTTTGCTGTCCCGTACACCAGGTTATTGTTACCATCTTTCTAAATTCCATATATATGCGTTAGTATACTGTATTTATGTTTTACCTTCTGGCTTACTTCACTCTGTATAATAGGCTCCAGTTTCATCCACCTCATTAGAACTGATTCAAATGTATTCTTTTTAATGGCTGAGTAATACTCCATTGTGTATATGTACCACAGCTTTCTTATCCATTCATCTGCTGATGGACATCTAGGTTGCTTCCATGTCCTGGCTATTATAAACAGTGCTGTGATGAACATTGGGGTACATGTGTCTCTCCCTTCTGGTTTCCTCAGTGTGTATGCCCAGCAGTGGGATTGCTGGATCACAAGGCAGTTCTATTTCCAGTTTTTTAAGGAATCTCCACACTGTTCTCCATAGTGGCTGTACTAGTTTGCATTCCCACCAACAGTGTAAGAGGGTTCCCTTTTCTCCACACCCTCTCCAGCATTTATTATTTGTAGACTTTTGGATCGCAGCCATTCTGACTGGTGTGAAATGGTACCTCATAGTGGTTTTGATTTGCATTTCTCTGATAATGAGTGATGTTGAGCATCTTTTCATGTGTTTGTTAGCCATCTGTATGTCTTCTTTGGAGAAGTGTCTATTTAGTTCTTTGGCCCATTTTTTGATTGGGTCATTTATTTTTCTGGAGTTGAGCTATAGGAGTAACTTGTATATTTTTGAGATTAGTTGTTTGTCAGTTGCTTCATTTGCTATTATTTTCTCCCATTCTGAAGGCTGTCTTTTCACCTTGCTAATAGTTTCCTTTGATGTGCAGAAGCTTTTAAGGTTAATTAGGTCCCATTTGTTTATTTTTGCTTTTATTTCCGATATTCTGGGAGGTGGGTCATAGAGGATCCTGCTGTGATGTATGTCAGAGAGTGTTTTGCCTATGTTCTCCTCTAGGAGTTTTATAGTTTCTGGTCTTACATTTAGATCTTTAATCCATTTTGAATTTATTTTTGTGTATGGTGTTAGAAAGTGGTCTAGTTTCATCCTTTTACAAGTGGTTGACCAGATTTCCCAGCACCACTTGTTAAAGAGATTGTCTTTAATCCATTGTATATTCTTGCCTCCTTTGTCAAAGATAAGGTGTCCATATGTGCGTGGATTTATCTCTGGGCTTTCTATTTTATTCCATTGATCTGTATTTCTGTCTTTGTGCCAGTACCATACTGTCTTGATAACTGTGGCTTTGTAGTAGAGCCTGAAGTCAGGTAGGTTGATTCCTCCAGTTCCATTCTTCTTTCTCAAGATCGCTTTGGCTATTCAAGGTTTTTTGTTTTTCCATACAAATTGTGAAATTATTTGTTCTAGCTCTGTGAAGAATACTGTTGGTAGCTTGATAGGGATTGTGTTGAATCTATAAATTGCTTTGGGTAGTATACTCATTTTCACTATATTGATTCTTCCAATCCATGAACATGGTATATTTCTCCATCTATTAGTGTCCTCTTTGATTTCTTTCACCAGTGTTTTATAGTTTTCTATATATAGGTCTTTAGTTTCTTTAGGTAGATATATTCCTAAGTATTTTATTCTTTCCGTTGCAATGGTGAATGGAATTGTTTCCTTCATTTCTCTTTCTGTTTTCTCATTATTAGTGTATAGGAATGCAAGGGATTTCTGTGTGTTGATTTTATATCCTGCAACTTTACTATAGTCATTGATTATTTCTAGTAATTTTCTGGTGGAATCTTTAGGGTTTTCTATGTAGAGGATCATGTCATCTGCAAATAGTGAGAGTTTTACTTCTTCTTTTCCAATTTGGATTCCTTTTATTTCTTTTTCTGCTCTGATTGCTGTGGCCAAAACTTCCAAAACTATGTTGAATAGTAATGGTGAAAGTGGGCACCCTTGTCTTTCTTTCTTTACTTCCCATAGGTAAACAGTTGCTACACTTGTTAGTTCTTCTAGTACTTCTCTACATTGGTACTTAATACGTTCCTTTGCATTTTGAAAATTGCCCATTTAATCCAAGCTCTTAATTGTCATTTATATTGTAGCCTCTTGTATTGCAGCCTCTTGTAGTCTCCCTAGTCCCCCATCCCATCTTATCCTCTTCCCCACTAGCTTACATAAAACACAGAATACTTTCCATCAAACAGTCTGTAAAGAAGTATTGCTGGATGAATAAAGAAAACCTGTTTAAGTATCAGTAGCAAAAAGGAATTTACATGGAGTCTCCTTTCAGCGTTTCTACCTGAAAGGAGGAGAGCAGAACCTTCAGGAATTGAATCACAACTCAGACAAACACCAAGTGGGAGATGTTTCTGGCAAGAGACTGATAATATATGATAGTAACCACTGGAAAGATAAAAGGAGCCATAAAATTGAACTTCCACTAGCCATTCTTTCCCTTTTTGCTGTCTGCACACTTCAGCTGGGAATCTTTATGTAGGTAGTAGTTATTTGACTTGTGTTATTCTGGTTGTAATAAAGTTATATCTAAGAGGCTAAGAGAGCTGACCAACTGAGAAGGGAAAGCAGTTCGTTCTGACCATAATGACAAAAGGAGTTCAAGGCGCACCAAACATCTTTCTCCCATTTAGAAACATCCTAGTATTTAAGCACATAAATACTTGGGCTTCCCAGGTGGCGCAGATGGTAAAGCGTGTGCCAGCAATGCGGGAGACCTGGGTTCAATCCCTGGGTCGGGAAGATCCCCTGGAGAAGAAAATGGCAACCCACTCCAGTATTCTTGCCTGGAAAATTCCATGGACGGAGGAGCCTAGTAGGCTACAGTCCATGAGGTCACAGAGTCGGACACTACTGAGCAACTTCACTTTTTTTAAGCACATAGGTGGCTCAGATGGTAAAGAATCTGCCTGCAGTGCTGGAGACTTTAAGCACATAGGTGGCTCAGATGGTAAAGAATCTGCCTGCAGTGCCGGAGACTGAGTTTGATCCCTGGGTTGGGGAGATCCCCTGGAGAAGGGCATGGCAACCCATTCCAGTATACTTACACGGAAAATTTCATGGACAGAGGAGCCTGGCCAGCTATAATCCATGGAGTTGCAAAGAGTCGGATATGACTGAGTGACTAACACTTTTTACTTGAGTATTTCAGACCCAGTATTTAATTTCTCGCTACTCTCATATTTGTGTTCTTGTTCCCATCATGTCTGTGAGATGACCTGCCTGGTCCTGCTCTGTAGCAGTTTTGTGTAGTGTTGCATCTCTAGTGCCTTGAACAGTGCCTAGCATATAACATACAGGAAGCACTTTGTAAATATGGTATTTGATGAGTAAATGAATGGTTATTTTTTCTCTCTGGGAATCCAAACCCATCAGCACTTTCAAAACATCTATGTAAGATTTTCTGATTCCACTAAACTTCTGTCCATTAGCCATCTAGTTTTAAGTTACTTCTTTTTCCACATCCCCATAGCAATTATTTGTAGCTTGTACTTGATTAGTGTATTCTTATTATGTTACATTTCACATATTCCTGTATCTATTCTATGTATGTTGTATTTTCAACTAGAAGATAATGCCTCAAGTGTCAAATACCATATGTGCAATTCAGCAGGGCCTCGTGTGCTGCAGAAAGGTAGACCCTCAGTAGGTAGGCAGGCTGCCTCCTTGTGAAACATATTCTCTAGGTCTGTGTGATCTGCCTTGAAAGGAAGTTTAGATACATAGGTTCTGGTTTTTTTTTTTTTCTCTCTCATATATTGTGTGACTTTGAGTAAATTCATTCCTTCAGTATTCGGTTTAAGAACAAGGTCAGGAATGGTTTCCTAAAGAAAAACATTTTAGACTTACAGCAGCATTTATATGTTGGTAACATTTCTCCAGAAATATTTAAGGTAATACACAAACTGGACTGGTCAATTTTAATCTTTTTCTTGGAATTTCCATAGAAAAGTTCAGGTAGCAGACACACTGAAATAGTGTTACAGAGAAAATACTAACTATAGAAAGAACCATAGTTTCTTCATAGGGAAGTCAGAGATAATATCCTGAATTTTTGCACTACTTAAACAACTCCTTAGTTGTGTCACAACAGAATTAATGTAGGGAAACACATTCAAGGAGTTACTGAAGATCGGAATAAGATGGTGCACACTGTAAAAATGCTTTCTGTAATAGGTTTTCAAGTATTTAAAGACTCATTCACTCTCTGGCCTCCTCCTGCATCTACACTGTCTTCTGGCAACAATAAAGTTGTGCAACCTATGCATGAAAGCAGTTTCTAACAATGCAAAATCAACAGCAGTTTTCCGGTCATTTCCATTCCCTCCTCCATGAAAATGAACAACATTTAGGTTATTCCACGTGTTTTTTCCATGCCCCCCAAAACAGTTAGGTTGCCAAATAAAACTGATCAGGTAATGAATTACTGTTTGCCTTCATGTAATTGGTCTAAGTACAATACACATAAAATCAGACATTAACGTGGTAATATGAAAGGAAGAAAAATATCAAACCATAGGATTGAGTTTTAGTTTTACTGACATTTACATATCATACTTCCTGTTTATGATTTCAGAAGTGCAGCCAGGCAGTGCTTCTGTGAAAAACTAACTGGGAACAGTTTTGAGGATTAAAATGGCAACTTACTCAAAAAAAAAAAAAAAACACACACTAAATTTACTATTTATAGAATTACTATCTGTGTTGTGTAAAAAAAGCTGAATATCTTCAGACATCATTTATTCATAATTAAAAGGGAACTTGATGGCTTTGTGCCTTTAAAACAAACAGCCCAGTTGTAAGTCTTAGTCCTGAATTTGAGTAGGTGATGGGATAACGAAACCAAGCCAACCTCCTTCTATATCTCATACATATATATGTCTTGATACATATAGATGTATAAAAAAGGTAATTCTTGCAAACATTTGCTTTTTTCCCTCATTTTGAGATTTCAGTTGACTGTTGTTATGCATTAATTAACAATTAGTTCTGCCTGAAGGAGGGACCTGCCTCTTGAGAAACCTGTATGCAGGTCAGGAAGCAACAGTTAGAACTGGACATGGAACAACAGACTGGTCCCAAATAGGAAAAGGAGTACATCAAAGCTGTATATTGTCACCCTGCTTATTTAACTTCTATGCAGAGTACATCATGAGAAATGCTGGCTGGATGAAGCACAAGCTGGAATCAAGATTGCTGGGAGAAACATCAATAACCTCAGATATGCAAATGACACCACCCTTATGGCAGAAAGTGAAGAAAAACTAAAGAGCCTCTTGATGAAACTGAAAGAGGAGAGTGAAAAAGTTGACTTAATACTCAATATTCAGAAAACTAAGATCATGGCATCTGGTCCCATCACTTCATGGCAAACAGATGGGGAAACAGTGCAAACAGTGACAGACTTTATTTTTGGGGGCTCCAAAATCACTGCAGATGGTGACTGCAGCCATGAAATGAAAAGACGCTTGCTCCTTGGAAGGAAAGTTATGACCAACCTAGATAGCATATTCAAAAGCAGAGGCATTACTTTGCCAACCAAGGCCTGTCTAGTCAAGGCTATGGTTTTTCCAGTGGTCATGTATGGATGTGAGAGTTGGACTGTGAAGAAAGCTGAGCGCTGAAGAATTGATGCTTTTGAACTGTGGTGTTGGAGAAGACTCTTGAGAGTCCCTTGGACAGCAAGGAGATTCAACCAGTCCATCCTAAAGGAAATCAGTCCTGAATATTCTTTGGAAGGACTGATATTGAAGCTGAAACTTCAATACTTTGGCTACCTGATGGGAAGTACTGACTCATTGGAAAAGACCCTGATGCTAGGAAAGATTGAAGGCCGGAGGAGAAGGGGATGTCAGAGGATGAGATGGTTGGATGGCATCACTGACATGAGTTTGAGTGAACTCCAGGAGTTGGTGATGGACAGGGAGGCCTGGCGTACTGCAGTCTATGGGGTCGCAAAGAGTTGGACACAACTGAGCGACTGAACTGAACTGAAGGAGGGAAAGGGTAGAGATGAATCTAATTCTTAAGTAGAAGGCCTTTTCTTCCACTACTAACTTATTCTATTTGAAGCATAATTATATGAGTTAATTTAATTTTGGTGACGACTTTAGAATTTGTGTATGTATATATGTGGAGAGAGTGAGCACCCAAGTGGGCAGTGACTGTTAACTAGTATCAAAATCCATGCTCTCACTTCTGGGCCATACACATAAGTCTATCTCCAGCCTCCCTTGCAGTTAGCTGTGGACATGTGACTTAAGTTACAGCCAATAGAATGAGAATGGAAGTTAACATGTACTACTTGGAGTGTGTGTGTGTGTGTGTGTGTGTGTGTGTGTGTGCGGGTGCGTGCTTGTGCACGCATGTGTGCTTTAGTCATGGTCTACTTGGAGTGTGTGTGTGTGCTTGCGCACGCATGTGTGCTTTAGTCATGGTCCAACTCTTTGCAACCCCATGTACTGTAGCCTTCCAGGCTCCTTGTCCATGGAATTTTCCAGGCAAGAATACTAGAGTGGGTTGCCACCTCCTACTCCAGGGGATCTTCCCGACCCAGGGATTGAACGCACGTCTCCTGTATCTCCTGCACTGGCAGGCAGATTCTTTACCACTGGTGTCACCTGGGAAGACTCTCCCCTAAAAAACTCACTTTCCTACAGGCTGAAAGAGAAAAGACCCTTAGGGTGACCTTGGAACTTTGATTCTGAAAGCGACGGTATGGAAAGACCTTGAAAAGTAATTACTGTAGTGCTTGTTTATTTTAGCAAGAAATGTCCTTGAGCCATGATATATTTTGGTGTTGATGATCTGTTTTGGCAATTAGCCTTCCTTAATTAATTCAATATACAAAACTTATATTTGCAGTGTCCATGTGTGATGTACAACTCTTGCGGGCAACGTTGACACCCACAATGTATGTCAGTGCCATTTCCTTAAGCACAATTAAGAGGCTACAGTATGTATACATATGGATATGTATAAAGGTCCTCCCCAGACATTGTGTAACCCGGTAGCTCTGCCAAACTAACTCCAGCTTCTCTCTTGGGTTTTATTTTGTAGGCGCATTAATTTGTGTAAAGACACTTCCCTTTTGTGTTTGTGGTAATAAATTAAGGTGGAATGGATCATCCAGTAAGAATCTTAAGGGGAAAATGTGTATTTAGGAACCAAAGCAGGTCTTTTTCCTAGAGTTGTTCAACTGTAGCTAACTACAGACTTTCTTATAACCTGTTACCCTCTGGCATGCATTAGGCCAAAAGAGTGTGTTAGGAGCCTTCTTTCCCTCTGCTCGCCAAGCTTACTGTTACGAATTATAAAAACTTTTCTGGGCTTCATTTTCCTTATCTGTAAGATGAGAGCTGGATTATATGACCCCAAAGATCCCTTCACTAAAATTCTACTATCTGTAACTACAATGTCCATAGCTATTGGTAGAAATAATTGTTAATGTGAGTATTCTTTCAGATTCCAAACTGATACTATATAGGTGCTTAAAAGTAACTTAAAATTATAAAAAAGGTGTTTAACTTGTGGCAATTCACAATCCAAGAGGTACAACAGAGGTTCTACTCTTTTCCCAAACAAAAACTATTAAATTGGAAAGATTTTTAACTCACTCAGGATATTTTTTGGAGTAATTATAAAGCACTCTGTCACCTCTCTGATTCCTTTACTCTGTGGATGAAGTATCAAAGCAGTGCAGAATTTGACATTTATTGAAATAATATATACCATATTATAAAAAAAAAGCAACCCTAAATAGCAGATTGTGCAGTTGTTTGCTGAATTTAGCAGCTAAAAATTTAAGTTTTACTTCAAATTGTATACTTACATTCTAATGTTTCAACATAACAATTAATGCTTTAACAAGTTCAGGATTATGGCCAATCACCCAAGTCACAGTTAACTTTTGCCAGAGTTAACTAAGTCATATGTGACTTAGTGCTAAATCATGTTTTTGTTATAGCTGACAAAAATGAATCTTTACCTGTTTGTCTGCTGGTAGGGATTTTAATCTCATGGATCTAAGCTTTCATTAAAACTAAAAATACACATTATCCAGACTTGATGCAGGCACAGAATTGGCTTTAATTCACATTCTTTTTCTTTGGGAGAGCTGCAGAAATACGGCCTTCACTCAGGGGTGATGCTGTTTTAGAAAGGAGAAAGGACAGGCTGTAGATCGTTGTCTGAAGTGGAGTTTTTATGTTAAGAGAAAGCCATGTATAGGCTGGAGTAGATGAGAAGGAATCACAGTAACTTTATTTTCTGCAAAAGGAACAAGACAGAGTGAGAGCTGGCCATACTCTTGAGTACCAGTAAAGTATGGATTTTAAATATCTTTAGATAATTGCAGAAATTAGGAAAACAATTTTTAAAACGAAGGCATACATAAATAAATTTTGGTATATCCATTTGTTGGAATGTCGTGCAGATGTTATAAACATGTTTTTAAAAAATTAAATAACATGGGGAAATGATCATTATAAACTATAGATAGATTCTTTATTGCTATCAAACAGGAATCAATCTTATTCTTTCCAACCTCTGTATTCTTCATGCTATTTCCTCCCCCATCCCCAGTATAAATAGGAGCATAACAGAAGAAAGGTTTTAAGGACAGATGCATAGACAATGAATTTTAAAGTCAAAAGGGATTTTAGCCATCATTTAGTCAAAATTCATCATTTTGCAAAGGAAACTGACACCAGAAAATTAAACATCTTACCAAAGATCTCAGTATCAGCATTGCTACTTGCTAAAACCTGGGTTTCCTTGCTCCCCAAATTTGGCACATTTTTAAAGGTGGCTCAGTGGTAAAGAATCCACCTGCCGATGCAGGAGACGTGGGTTTGATCCCTGAGTTGGGAATATTCCCCTGGAGAAGGAAATGGCAGCCCACTCCAGTATTCTTGCCTAGAAAATTCCATGGACAGAGAAACCTTGCAGGCTACAGTCCATGGGGTCACAAAGAGTCAGACACAACTAAGTGACTGAGCACATACACACACCTTCTACTGTAATATGCTACAACTGAGGTAGAGTCAGACTAGATACTTTTGGCAAGGGAGTGTGTAGGGTACAAGGGAATGAGTCATAAAATATCTAAAATATTTTAAATAAGATGAATCATAAACAAGAGTCATAAAATATCTGTAGAGATCCATTTCTTAATAATTCTAAATCTTCAATTTTTTAACTTAGTACTGCTTTAAAAATTTTGGGGGGTAGAAACTCAGATCACTTCTTTGTCTTACAGGAATAATACTGAGAAACAGAAGCGACTAGATTACAACTTACGACCTTTACTTATTTGTTCATTTGCTTTTGCCTGTCTCTTCCACTAGGATATATCTTCCAGGAAGGCAGGCCTGTATCTTTTTGCTCCCTCCTAGCAACTGTTTGACATATAAAAGATGTTCAGTAAGTATTGAACATCTTTAATTAGTCAAGTGAATTAATAAATGGTAGTACTAAAAAGTAGTACTCCTTATTTACTTTGATTTCTTCTGGAGGTTTTTCCAAATTTTGTGATTCCTTCACCACTGTAAATTAATTTTAGAATTGGGTGAATGTGCCCCATTTATAGCTCTGCATTTCAGTCTAATACCTTTGAACTGTTTTATAATATTAATTTTGGTACTCTTAAACTCTTGTGCCAAATTTGCTAGATTTGAGAATGACCATGATCTGTAATTTTATTTAGGTTTTTATCTACAGATGCATGTGTACACTTATACCATGAATTAGTGGTGTACATGCAGGAGACCCTGGTTCAATCCCTGGGTCAGGAAGATCCCCTGGAGAAGGAAATGGCAACCCACTCCAGTGTTCTTGCCTGGAGAATCCCATGGACAGAGGAGCCTGGTAGGCTATAGTCAATAGGGTCGCAAAGAGTCGGACATGACTGAGCAACTTGTCAATGTCAATGTCAATGTCAAATGTGAGACTGAACTGATGAGTCTGGAGGCAACACTGCTGGGAGAACATATTTGGAAATAGGAAAAAAGAAACGGTAATACCTTGAAAAATAGAAGCATTAGGCTGAAAAAAGTAAATATTTAAACTCCTATCTCAAATTGTGTAAATTTTAAACCTGATGAAAAGAAGTAAATAATATTTTGAAGAGTGGATTTTTCCTTAAAGGTAAGATATTAAAAACAAAGCAAAACAAAAACACTGAGCCTAAATTTAAATATTAATCTCGATTTTAAAAGGTAGGCCTCATACATTTTTCCCTCAGGCTTATTTTCAATATATATGTATGTAGAGAATTAAGAGATTTTTTTTTAACAGCAAAATTTTTATAGATGAAGAAGCCTAAAAATGTTGGCCATGTAGTCTATTTCTAAGAATTGATCTTAATTTAAGATATAATCTGAAATGCTAAAATATATTTATGCATAAAAAGTTCACAGCAACATTGTTTATAAGTAAGGAAAATAGTGTAAGTGACCACCTAACGAAACCCTACTCCACATAAGGATCTTTATGCAGCCATTGAAAATTTTAAGAGTTTTAAATGACTTGAGGAAGCATTTCTGATAAATTTTTATGAAAAAAGTCAGCGACTGAGGAAAAAAGTTTAAACTTCATATGCTTAAAAAACTTCATGGAAATATGTCAACTGTAAGTCAGTTACCTTTAAATAAAGGAATTATTGGTTATTTTATCTATATTTTCCTAAAATAAAGAAAAATATTTTTTCTTTAAACATAATTTCAAATTTTTATTTACTTGTACTACTTTTATAATCAGAAAAAGAAACCTATTACTTGGCATAGATATGTTTATGTCCCAGTGATATGTTTTCAGTATCATCACATGAGTATAAATATTGTTGCCAGAAGAAAAGTTTGATATTACTTAAATCCAAATAATGGAGTTTCCAAAACAAACACTGATACATATCCTATAACTTGTAAAATTATAGTGGTTTAGTATAATTTACTAGTTATTTCAACATAGCAGGCTCTCAGTATGTTTGCTGATGATATGGTTAGAGAAGGGACACCTCAATTGATTTACCAAGTTCCTTGAATCTGTCAGTTAGCAACTCTCCCACCAAGAGATTAATGATATAGTCTGGTGTCAAAAAGCTGTCCATAAAATCTCCCTTAGTTTGTGTGGTGCGCTTTTGCAAAGTATTATTTTGTACTTCAAAAAGAACAGCCTCTTAAGTGCTAATTTTTTACAGACACAAAGGGAGAAAAATTGGTTCTTACCTTGTTTATACTGGCTAGCTATGAGTTTTAAGTAAGATTCTGTGATCTGACACCACCAGTAAAAAAGGTTTCTTGTGGAAATAACTGGCGACAATACCTACCTTGTAGGGTTGTTATGGTTTAGAAATCATGTATGTAAATGCCCAGTATAGTACAGGGCACACAGGCATTCAGTAAACAGTGGCTATTATAATAATACAATATATAATATTACTATGATTTCTTATGTCACATTACTATATATAGGGTGAATTGAAAAAACATGAAGTGCAGTCTACTTAAAAACATTCTAGACTTTCGGATAAAGATGGGGGAGTGAAGGCAGATCACAAAATCTTCCTCCCCAAATACCTGACAAAACAGTTTGTGCAAAAGAAAGAACAATAAAAACTCCTTTAAAAGCATTACCAGAAGTAGCAAGAAAAAGAAAATGTCTGCTACCTAAGCCAATGAAGGCCAAAGTAATACTGTCATTTCAAAATAAATAAATTTGGAACAGCAAGAAATGAAATAAGCATGGTTGGAAATCAGAATCACCAAAAACAGACTGGCAGCTGGAGCACATCCTCTAGTCAGTTCATCAAGATGATGGTGCCTCCTCTCCTCTCTCCTACGTCTCCCACATTTCCCTGCTCCTCACTTCAAACTCTGATTTTATTGATAAATAGACGCTCTCACAAGATAAACTCATCTTTCCCACACTGTACCTATCGACCTGCCTTCATCTGTACTCAAATAAACTGTCTTCTGTAAAGGGTTAGCGAGCCCTGCTCTTAAGTAAGGCAAGCCCCTCCACTAGTGTCCTGAAGCCCACCCGTTCTTACACAGTCAAGGATTGTGTCCCGTGACTATCCCCTCCATTTTCTGCATCCTCAGTTTCTCTCTCTCTATTTGATTATTCCAATCAGTACTTCCCTGGTGGCTCCGCGGTAAAGAATCCACCTGCAATGCAGGAGACACAGGTTCGATCCTTGTCAGGAAGATGCCCTGGAGAAGGAAATGGCAACGCATTCCAGTATTCCTGCCTGGGAAATCCCATGGACAGAGGAGCCTGGCGGGTCCAAGAGTCAGACACAATTTAGCGACTAAACCACCACTTCCAAACATACTATACTACTTCCCCTTCTAAAAATACTATCACCCTAGATCTCATATCCCCCTCTGCTTTCATGGTGAGTAGGAGCCCATTTTTTTCTGCTGTGCCTTATAGTAGACTTTTAAAAGGTTGTTTGTACTTGCAGTTTCCACTTCCTCACTGTATATAATCTCTTCAATCCATTCTAATTAGATTATTGTGTCCATAGCTCCACCTAAACTGCTCTTGTTGAGATCACCAATCACCTTCTTGCCAGATCATGTTCTTCTTCCCAAATGTTTGGGACTCCCAGGCATGCATATTCCTCACCCCTCTTTTTTTCTTTATCAATTTTCATTCCCTGCCCCTCCCTGAGTCATCTTATTCAGTTTTTCTGGTTTTAAAATGTTGTTTGTCTGTGTTTTTAGGACTCCTTAAATTTGTATTCTATCCTTAATACCTTTGTTGAGCTCCAAACTCATATCCAACTCCCTTCCCAGGAACTCCACTCATATATCTAATAAGGACCTCAAAATTAATTCATTCAAAACAAACATGTTAGAAGTAGAGAATGGGCTTGTGGACACGGGGTGGGGAAGGAGAGGGTGGGATGAATTGAGAGTAGCCTTGACATATATAACTACCATGTGTAGAATAGGTAGCTTGTGGGAAATATCAGCTTGGTGCTCTGTGATGAGGGGTGCGTGGGGGTGGAGGGTATGGGGGTGGGGGTGGGAGGGAGGCTCAAGAGGGAGGGGATGTATGTATACTTAACAGCTGATTCATGTTGTTATACAGCAGAAACCAACATAACATTGTAAAGCAATTATCCTCCAGTCAAAAACTGAAGAAATTAAAAAACAAAAGCAAAGGAATACAAAGATTAATGAATGAGAGATCTGAATAGTCTGGCTAAAGGAAATAGATTTGGGGAAAATGATAAATTTTGCATTCGTTTGTATTTACATAGTAAATTGGCAATAACATACCCAAACATTGATTTTCTTTTTCCTCTCAGTTTACTTCTCCCTGAGTTTTCCCCATGTCAATAAATGGCGTTATTTTCATCCAGTTGCTCAAGACAGAAACCTAGAGGTCATCCTGAATTTCTCTCTGTTCCAGTTATTAGACTGTTAACTTTTAGCAATAAACCCTTCCCTACTCTGCTTTGTGCTGCTGTGGCTGGGCCTCTGCAAGCTACATTTTTACTTTTTTCAGCTGAATTCTTGCTATAGTCTGTAAGAGGCATTAGATAAAAGACTAAAAGTAAGAAGACAGAAAAAGAATGTGCTCCTCCTCGTTGACTCTCCATACCTGCCGGCATTGCCCACTGTAGACCTTCACCTGACAGCAGCAGTTAGCCCCAAATTTCAACCATCTTCCACTCTCCTGGAAGCAGCCTCAGCGTAGCCTCTCAGAGCTACTAGTAAGTGGGCAACACCTCCTACCCCAGGCCAGGGTTCCAGCTCTGTGAGTCCCTGCTTCTGGTTCCTGTGCATTCATGCTCGAGCTAAGTCGCTTTAGTCGTGGCTGACTCTGTGCGACCCTATGGACTGTTCCCCCTCCAGCCTCCTCTGTCCATGGGGATTCTCCAGGCAAGAATACTGGATTGAGTTTCCATGTCCTTCTCCATGGGCTTTTCCCGACCTAGGGATCAAATCCGCATCTCTAACGTCTCTTGTGTAGACAGGTGGGTTCTTTACCTTAGCACCAACTGGGAAGCTGGGTTCTAGTAACTTCAGGTCTTCCTCGGTTAATCCAGGACTAGATGACTTCCTGAAGTTATTACTCTCTTATCTTAGTGCTCCCCTTTTCCTTTTTCGGTTAGACAACACTTGATCAATTTTTTATGCTCAATTTACTGTTGTTGAAATACTTAGCAAAAGGCCAGAGTGCCTCCTCTAAAGCAGTGATCCCCAACTTTTTTTGCGTCAGGGACCAGTTTTGTGGAAGATGATTTTTCCACAGACCAGGGGTGAGGGGTGGTTTGGGGATGATTCAAGTTTATTACATTTACTGTGCACTTTATTTCTATTATTACTACATCAACTCCACCTCAGATCATCAGGCATTAGATCCCAGAGGTTTGGGATGCCTGCTCTAAAGCACATATGGTCCCCCTCTCCTTGTCACAGAACAAAATTCAGCCTCCTCTCTCAGGCCTCCGGCCTCTTTTGTGACCTAG
Organism: Bos taurus; assembly: GCF_002263795.3. NCBI lineage: Eukaryota > Metazoa > Chordata > Mammalia > Artiodactyla > Bovidae > Bos > Bos taurus. The sequence continues at coordinate 19,564,021 of NC_037339.1, forward strand.
TGTGATTCTCTGATCTCTCACCAGTTTCTGATTTCTCATCTGGCTCTTATCATTCTGTCTTGAACACTCTGCATTTCCATGGGGCCTTTGCACTTGCTCTTCTCTGCCTCTGCATTGCCCAGGTCTTTGCCTAGCTCACTGCCTTGCTTCATTCACGTTTATTCTCAAGTGTCATCTCAGAGAGACCTGCTCTCACTGCATTATCTAAAATGCATGATTCCTGCCCACAACCCTCCCTTTCCTTACTTGGGTTTCTTATTATGATCATTACCTGATTTTGTTATATTTATTTCTCCCTTCCCTATTCTCAAGTAAAAGCTCCATTGCTTCATACTAAGGATGGGATGTGATCTCATTTACCACTGGTGCTGGCACTCAATACATTCCAGTTGACAAATGAATTTAATAGTGAATTGCAGTGAAAATGCAGAAGAAAAGTGGACCAAGGTAATTGCAAAGAAGATAGTATGCAACTGAGACAAAGACAACACAATATGGCTGGATTCCACTCCCTGAGTACATAATGCAACAAGTGAATCAGAAAAACCACTTAAAGATTAACAGAAGAGAATTTCCACAAAATTATGAAAGAACTGAATATGCAGAATAACATATTCAAAGAAAAAGGGACATAAATATTCGTTATCAAGATATATACTGGTTAAGCTATTAACAATGAAGAATGAAGGAAGAACTTCAGACCTCTAGGCTAGAAAACTAAGTAACATGTAAGAGGGAGGAAATCATGCTGGCCTTAGACTTCCTCTAAGCAATATTCAAAGCAAAAATGTTTGCAGTTTTAAGGCAAAGCCAGCAAGACCCCAAACTATGATATCTAAATAAGTGTCATTCGGAAATCGACTGAGAAAGGCAAATACAGCATCCATGAATCCCTGGTAGGAAAAAGAACAAAACTACTTATTGAAGAGCAGATAAGTGATGAATCAAAATTAGTAAGTAGGAAATAAGAATTGAGGTGTGTTGTGACCACTGGATTTTAAAATAGAGGTCATGACCAAATGACCAAAGGAAGTTAAAGTTACAAAACAGAAACATTAAAACCTTCACTTAAAATAATGACCAAAATAATACATTTTTTCACAGCAGTCAACTTGTGTCTCTAAATTGAAAACATACAGATAAAAAAGTCTCCAAACTCTTAATTTTTTAAACTGGATATTTTAGGAAATAAGATCTCTTGTTGCAAAGAAACAAATTTTCTGGAAGTTCAGCAGTTCCTTCAGTTTATCATAGTACTACCATATTCAAATAAGTTTAAATTTAATATTTAAAATATTTTAAAAGTGTACACATTCTCATCTTAAATAAGATTATTTATTTGTATAAGTGCATAGAAATATGCCTGCCATGATGATCACTTAATACTGATGGTAAAGTCTGGGATCTGAAGAGATTTAAAAATCTTCCTGTAACTTTCTGTATTGTTTGAATTATTTATAAAAGAACATGTATTGTTTTTATGAAACCAATAGAAACACTATCCTTAAAATACTATTATATACAACACTGCAAATACACTTAATACTACTGAACTGTACATTTTTAAATTGTTAAGATGGTAAATTTTACGTTATGTGTTTAACTGTATTTTTTTACCACAATTGAAAATAAAAAATATTGTTATAAAAGTTATGATATAAAATTGGTCCAGCCATTATGGCTTTCCAGATGGATTTTGACTATCCAAAGTTCTCCCCAAATAAACTTTTCCACCAAACATTACTCCTCAAGTTATACGCTTCAAATAATACTATTTGCTTATATCTTATCTGATATAGTTTTAGAAACAGAGATCATTCACTGGCAGATGTTGTTATATATATGCAAAATAAAAAGATGCATGTAAAAAGTAACTGTTGTATGACTATTAAATATCTTCGTGTTATAAGAATGTAAATATGTGTCATTTGATTTATGTATTTGGGAAGAAATCTTTTAATGATTTTTTTCTGATGGTTAAAATATATGCTCATTTTAGAAAATGCAAAAAAAAAATGGTAAAAATTACCATAATTACATACTATACTTTGGTATATTTTCCCCCAACCCTTGAGGAGAAATAGTTTTATAACCTAAAAGATTTATCTGTACATTAAATTAAACATTAGCATTTTTCTGTGGTATTCAGTATTTTAGTGGTTACAAAAATGCCATTAGATTGATGTACCTTGGTTTATCACTCCTTTACTATTGAATATTCAGATGGTCTCCCATCTAGAGATACTGTCATAAGCATATATAAATCTTCGATTTCATATGATTTTTTGTTTTTTCAGGATTGGTTCCTGTAAGTGAAACTACTGTATCAAAGATTTAGACATTTTTGACTCCAGAAAGGTAATATAGTAATAGATGGGTGTGTAAATTACATTCTTAGTAACAGTTATTAGCACTTATTTTCAGTCTCTGCCAATCTGATGGAAAGACTCTTTCTGTAATTTAGATAAAGTTGCATTTTGCTCATACACTCATATTAATAACTTTACCATTTTAGGGACTTACAGTTCTTTATAGAGCCTTGCCAAGATATTGAAGAAAATATATTTTGTTATTGGCTTTGGCAGCATTTAAGATAAATTATATTTTGAACACACAGAAAGGTGAGGAAAAAAGAACATAAAAAAGGATCCAAATTATTTTACTTAATAAAAAGATTGTATTTTTTTTTTTTTAGAAACAGGAAAGTTTTATTATGATCATTTAAGAAGCTTAATAGGTATATAAATTGATTTTCCATTATAGAAATGGAGAATACTGCTTCTTTTTACATTTCCATTAAATATATATGCAATTAATTATTTCTTGGGCATAAAGGAAGTTCAACACAGTACAAGAAAGGAGAAATTGTACAGGCCATATTCTGACCACAAAACAATGCTCTGTGATGACCTAGATGGCTGGGATTGGAGGTAGGGGTAGAGTGGAGGGAGGTCCAAGAGGGAAGAGACACATGTAGTCTTCAATTCTTAATGTAGTAGTAGAGCAATATTACTATCAACCAGCAACATCTTGTATTATGTTGTAAAATAAAAACTTGTATTTTATTTATGGAAATCATATTGAATTTATTGCTTAAGGTGCCATTTTTACTATAGAACTTTTCAGAATGCTTCGAAATACTTAGTCTATACGGTTAAGAAAAACATTCTCTGGATAACTACTTTGAAATAATTTCCACAACCCTGCCTTCATTCAAGAGGCCTAGAAACAGACTGGCTCACTTCCAGCTTCCTTACTTGTTATCTTTGCTATGAAGTCATTCTGTAGATAGGTTAATAAGCATTCTGGCAAACAGCAAAATTGCATCTGTAAAACTATATGGCACAGTTTGGCTGGGGTTGTTCCTCCTTCGGAACTGCATTACGTAATTTTAAAGTGTTTACTTAAGCTCCTTTGGGCTGCCTCCATGGTAGCTATGAAGTCACTGAGAATTAGGAACAGTTTGGAGCCTGATAACAAAGTCTATTAGTTTAATGTGAACACTGTCAATTTTTTTTTTATCATTGCCATATAAGGAAGTTTAAAAACAAAGATATTGATTATTTTACTTTTTAAAAGTGCTTGCTACTTCAAAAATTATGAAATATAACACAAAGCAATCATAAATGTATATTTGCTCATTACCTAAATGTGCTTATTTTAAAATCTGTACATCATGAATTCACAGTGTGATTTTGACCCAATAGAACTATAAATAATTATGCAAAATTACCTAAATGTATAGAGCACACCCCTTAGGAGAGTATGAATTATTAAAACAGCCTAAGCACTATTCCTTCTCTAAGTCATGAGGTTTTCTATGAGAACATCAAAGGTATATAAACTGTAATAATATCAGCTTTGGGAGAATTTAAAAAGATACCAGGTTATAAGAAAAGACTATTTTATCTTGATCAAATAGAGAAAGGTATTTTCAGTTCCTTAGAGAACTCTTAAGCTCCTTTACCAACCAAATAACAGTATGTCATGCAGTTCAGGCAGTAGGCATTGTAAAAGTGAAAGGAGCTATTCCAATTTTGTATGGTCATAATCAAGTTTTCTGTCACTTCAAGGAAACATGCAGATTCTTATACCTAAAACCTCAACCATCGCTTTAGAATTATACTGAGTTTTATGAATCAACAAGCCCAAGTAAAAAAGATCTTGATATCTAAAAATGTATAACCCTTTTTAAGAACTGTCATTCTGTCTTAATTATATAACATGAATTTATTATAAAATTACTTAATGGAATAATCTCCATAGCATTTTGCTTTTAAACTTTGAGAAGTCACTGATGGTCTTGCCAATGAGCCAGTAATGTCCAGTCAGGGACAGTTTAAGGAGGCAGTGGAAAACTTTTAGGACCTGATCATCTCTTTGAAAAGTGCAGCCACTGGGAGTGTCCTACCTAGCTTTGCAGAGACAGGAGTCTGTATATGGAGGCCTGACCTGGAGGGGAGGGGAATGGTCATGCAGGAGAAAAAGGGGGGAAGATTATGAGATTGCCCACTCAGACTGGCTCTCAGTTAGCTTTGCTGTAATGATGAAATACTTGGATTTTTATATTCCATTCTAATATCAAAAAAGGATATTTATTTGATATGTTTAAAGAGTTTTTATATTCAACGTATTGTTTAAATCTGTTTATCTGAAGTTAAAATGTGTGGTGATTTTAAACACATGGCAAATTCTTTGACGCTCTTCCCAGTAAAAGGCAGAGTCTGATTCTCCTAGAATCTGTATGGCTTAAGTGCTACGCCTCAGATGAACAGAATGTGATGGATAGCACTTCTAGGATTAGGTTCTACAGCTTCACTTGGCTCTGACTTGGGACCCTTGGAGCCCAGAGCCATGCTGTGAGGAAGCCCAGACCACAGGGAGTGGCCATGTGCAGGTGTTCTGGCTGAAAGCCCTAGCTAAGATCCTAGCCATCTGTGACCAGGGATTGCTAGATGGGAAAGTGAACACGCCTTCAGATGATGCAAGCCTTTAGCCTATGAGCTGCCCCAGCTGACTCCCTGTGGACTAGAAACAAGCTGTCTTACAGAGCCCTACCCGTAACTGCATATTCATGAGCAAGTGTTGTTTTTAAAACCATTACGTTCTGGGGGTGGTTTGTTTTGTATCTGAGTTCCTGCTTCCATTAAATCTCTAGCTCAGGTTAGCTGTGACAACTGGGAAACCTTCCCCCTCACTTTTTGTTGTTTCCCTAGCCAGACTGAGATCTTAAGCACTTCTGGGTACTCACTGTGTATGATTAAGTGTGGTTTCGAAGGGCCATGAGAAACAAATACCACCCTTATGGGAATTCATTCTAGCTCATGTCTCTTTCTTTGAAGGTCTAGTGGTTGAGCAGGGCAAAAACAAAGCTTGATTCCATCTATCTCTCCTTTTCTTCTTCTCTGGCTATCCACAGTTTTTAAAAAGAGAGGAAAGCAAGATTTTATCCTCTCCTGCCCTCATGTCCCTTCTGAATTCAAATCTTTGGGAAGGTGCTTTTTCGCTGGAAGGGTACACAGCCTTTTCAGTGGATTTTCAGCCACAGCTTTTCATTCCTTTTCAAGGAAGCAAAACAGAGTTCTTCCTCCTGCACCAGAGGCCCATTTCTCCCAGTCCACAGCCCAAACCAGAATGGGGATCCCTTGATCTGTCAGTCACTTTCCCATTCCACCAACTCTTTCAAATTAGCTTTCTTGAACGCCTCTCCTATCCCCACTGCCACTGGGTATACAGCAGTGGTCCTAGTTGATTCTTAGATCACAGGCTATTTTGTTTTCCATCTTCCTGTCTCCAGGACCCCAACTGGTGTAATTTTTTTCAAGGACCTGTATTCTTTTCATACCTGACCATGCATCTCCATTAAAAAAACAAAATCCTTTTATGGTTTTCCCTTTTCTGTAGGTTTAAATCCTGAGGCCCAATCATTTACACACAGAGTAAACACTTGAGATTGTATGCTGAATTGTAGTTGAGGTCTGTAGGTGCTTTTTACTCTGGAGAGAGACCAGATTGCTTTCCCTAGGTTCTCAAAAGGGTATGCTGCTGCTGCTGCTGCTGCTGCTGCTAAGTCGCTTCAGTCGTATCCCACTCTGTGCGACCCCATAGACGGCAGCCCACAAAGCTCCCCCATCCCTGGGATTCTCCAGGCAAGAACACTGGAGTGGGTTGCCATTTCCTCTCCAATGCATGAAAGTGAAAAGTGAAAGTGAAGTCGCTCAGTCGTGTCGGACTCTTAGCGACCCCATGGACTGCGGCCCACCAGTCTCCTCAGTCCATGAGATTTTCCAGGCAAGAGTGCTGGAGTAGGGTGCCATTGCCTTTTCCATCAAAAGGGTATGCGTGCCCCCAAAAGCTAAAAACTTGTAAGTCTCAAGCTACATTCCAAACTCCCCAGCTTGGACTACAAAGTCTTGTGTGACCTGGCCTTTCGTCCAGCCTCCCTTCTCTCCCTTTTCACAGCCCACCCATTCTTACTTGGCTGTAGTTGTTCACTACAGGCCTTTGTACCTGCTACTTTGCTTATTCAGCTTGGGAAAACTCTTTCCTTAGCTGGTCTAACTTCTGCCCATCCAGGAAACTGTCTTCTTTCTTTTAAGAAGCACCTCAGGTCAGCTACCTACAGAAAGCTATTCAGGCCAAGCAAGCTGGGTGTGAATTCCTGCCTTCCTGAAGCCAGGCTAGCAACTGCTCTTTCTCTTAGCATCTACCTCTTGGATTTCCAAACTGGGGTGAAGGTGGGAAGAAAATAAAACCGTGAAGTAAAACCTGTAAAACAAGCAGTGACTAATAAAATTGTTTGTGCAGCACTTACACTGAACAATCATTCCAGGCTGTAGTATACACTTTTGTAGTGCTTTCTTAGGAGAGAGAGATTGGGTAGCAAACATGTAATTTATATTTGTCCCAGAGTTTTGATGATAAATACAACAGACACCTTCCTGTTAAGAGAATTTCCTACAGGAATTTTCAGCATCATCCCATTTTCCTTTATCTTATGCCCAGCCACAAATGGTGTATTTAACAAATACTGAAATTAATAAACAGTTCTGATATTCTGCCATCTACTAGGATTGCTGGGTCATTTATCTGAATTGTTTCTCCTTGGTTCACGCAACATCACCGCCCCCCCAAAAGGTCTAACACATCGTGAAGTGTCCTTAAAATTCTCCATCTACCCAGGAAGACGCTCCTACTTTTTGAGATACACTGTGTACTTGTGAGGTCTGCTTTCTCTCACAGCACAGGCTTTTCAAAGTCAACCCTTTTACTCGTTCAGAAAAAGTAAAGCCTTAATTGCTGCCTCGAAACAAGAGCTCTTTTCCCTCCTCGGGTGGACGGATCTGAGCGAAGTGTATTTCCCTGCTACTAACGCATCAACTTATAAATAGCGCTTACCGCGCTGAGTCACCAAAACCCGGAGTTTCCCCAAATAGCTTTATAACGACTGCTGGAATCGAGTCCTCCAGAACGGTGACAAACGCCTGTCACACACCCGCAAGGCTGGACGCTAGGCTTGCGCCGCTGAGCGGGGTCCCCAAACACCTGGCTGTCGGAGAACGCGGGCACGGCAGCCTATGTCCCAGCCTGGAGTTCAGAGTCGGACCTCAGGAGCGCGCCGGGCGCTCTCGGGACGCGGCAAGACTTGGCCTTGACCGTCCGGGGCCGTCCCCGCCCCCTCCGGAGCTGGGAGCCGCAGGGGGCCGGCACCAGCCTCCGCGCGGTGCCGGCCCGCCCGCTCACACAATGGGGCGCGTCGGGGGAGGGCGGCCTCAGCCACCGCTCTGGGCCCGGGCCGGGGGCTCCGGGCAGCTGGGGACGCAGTCAGGAGCTGGGGTGGCAACGAAAACCCCCTCCGCCCGTCTCCCGCCCGCCCACTCCCACACTTCGAAATGGCTGCAGCCGCCGCTTCGGGGGCTGGTGGGGGGGAACGGAAGTGCCACCCCCTGCAGTCAGGGGATGGTGACGTCACCCCTACTGTCAGCCTGTAGCGGGGGCGTCTGCCCATCACGTGACCCCCCCAATCCCAGCCGAACCCCGCGCGCGCGACCGCGCGCTCCCTCCCCCACTCGCTTCTCCCCAGCTTTCGCCCTCCCCGCTCCAGCGCGGCTGTCAACAGCGCCAGCTCCGCCCCCTCCCCCGCGCCCAGTGTAACCGCCACGGCGGCGCGGCGGGCGCTCGCGCTCGGGTCCGGGCGCCCCGGAGGAAAGCGTTGCCTTCTGTCCTCACCTCGCCCCCCCTCCCCTCAATCGCCGGCGCGGCGGGTCGCGTGGGCACCGGAGCCAGGGGTGTGCGGTGGCGTGCGGCGACAGCGCTTCTCCGCTCAGCCCTCCCATGGCAGCTGCGCGGGACGAGGTGGGGACGCTAGGTCCGAGGTCCGAGGGGGCGAGCTGGGCTCAGAGCCCCCTGGTCTTGGCCCGTCGTCCCTGGGGGTTCGGTATCCCAGGCAGGAGCTGCAGCAGGGAGCCCGCCGTCGATCGCTCGCTCGCTCGCCCGCCCGCGCCCCCGCGGCGCTCCCGCCTCCACTCCTCGCCGCCTGGGCGGCGCAAGCTAGTCCTGGCTTCGTCTCCGGCCGCGGCGCGGCCACCGGCTGTACGACTAGGGGGGCCAGGCGCTGACTGTCTCCGGAGCCCCTCGGCCACCCCGCCGTGCACTGCTGGGCTTCCAGATTGGGTGGCTGTCACTGCTGCGCCTCGCTCTAATTTTTTCCCCCTTTATTCCCTTCTAAAAGTAGAGGCTTGGGGGAGGGAAGAGAAAACCCAGTGTAGAAAGGGGCGGTGCGGACTGACCTGTCAACGGCGGAGGAGGAAGACCCCCCGATCCGGGCGAGCTCTCGAGCCCGCGCAGGGACCGGAGCCCTGGGTTCGCGCGGAGAGGCGGCGGCGGCGGCGGCGGCAATGCCTCAGCCAGGTGTCCCCCCTCGGCCGGGCCCGCGCTGCCGCGCCCGCCCCCTCCCCCGGGCGCCGCGCTCCCCGCCCCATCGCCAGGGATCAGGGAACCCCCCAGCTCGATTTTTTTGTGCAGTTTCAGCAAAGCTCCGAGGAAGTTGGTCCTTTTGTTCCACTATTTATAGATTGCGTCAACATTGCGAAAAGGAGAAGGCGGAGCGGTGGCCCCTCCCCCCTCCCCTCCTCCAGCCGGCTCCTGGGAGAGAAAAGCCCCAGCACACGACCTAAGTACACAGCGCGCCAGCCGCCCGCCCGCCCCCGGCCTCCCGCTCGCCGCCTCCCCCTCCTCCCTGCCCGGGCCAGAGCGCTGCCAACCCCGTCACGTGCCCGCCCGGGAAAACCAGCTCCCCGGGGCTCCGCGCCGCCCACCAGGCTCCGTGGCGGCGGCCGCCTAGCTCAGCTGTGCGCCTGGCTCGTGGGCTCCAGCCAGTGACCCAGGCGTCGCGCACAGCGTGGGCACCCGCACCCTAGTCACCCGGGGAAACCCGGGGTCCGCGACTCTCAAGAGTGCTCGCCAGCCATCGGCGCTTCCGCCCTCCTCAAACCTCCCCGCCACCACCACCCCGCCCGTTCTCTGGAGCGCCACCGCCCTGGTCGCCGAGTGTGCGCGCGTTCGGGCCTCGCTGCGAGCCGGGGGCCTGACTGGGCCCTCGCGCTGCCGCTTCCCCAGACGAGGGGATGCCAGTCCCCCTTTCCCTTTTTCTCCCCCGCACGATCGGCTGCGGGCGGGTGACCGAGGGAAGCCGGGGTGGCTGGCGGCCGCCCGAAGGCTGGCGGGCGGAGCGCGGGAAGTACGGTGCGGCCGTTCCGAGACGCGCGGAGACGCCCTGCCTCCTCCGCAGGTGCAGCAGGGCGTCGCGCGAGCTCAAGTTAACTGCCTCCCGGACATCTGCGGACCGAGGAGTTTTGCAGATCTGAGCCGCCGTGAGGGTACTGGAGTTTCTGAGGAGTTACTGGAAGTTAGATCTGTGACAAAAAACATTCGAACTTTCTTCTCAAACCTCATGACGAAGTGATAGGCCCCGCCATACGCCCCGAAATGAAACTGAGCTCCCTTGCTGGCCTAAAGCTTCTGTTCCTGAACTAGATGTAAACAAGGAGGGCGGTCAATACTAGAGGAAGGCCTTATTTAAAAAAAAAAAAAAAACAAGTGCAAGTAGCTGGTTTGAGTGTAATTTACCTTCGCAGCTTCCGGTCATTTCCCTTAGTGATTTATTTAGATCTTAGTTTAACTTTTCAGAGTCGGAATAAAAATAATTTAGCCTTCAGATCACGGGTGGAGAAAAGTTCGAACTGAGCTGGGACGAGTGCAGGAAACGCGTCGGACCTTTCCGGGCAGCTGGACAGTGTGGTAAACAGTCTGCAAGAGTTCTTTTCTAAGGAGTTTGGAGAGACTGTTCCCTCGCACTCACCCTCGTTCCGGCTCAAGTGCAGGCCGCCGGGGGAGGAGGGCGGGACTCTGCCCCGGCCCTCGCCCGGCAGCGGCACTTCCCGGCCCTGCGCTGGGCGCGTGCAAACCTAGGAGAGCTTTCGCACGGGCCACTCGGGGCAGCAACAAGTTTGTCTCTATTTGAGAAATCTTTCCAGGTTTGGCTTTTTTTTTTTTTTTTAAAGCGGGAGACCTTAGGCCATGAGTTAATCAGTTCAGGATACATGTGCTTTGCTCACCATAAAGAGAGAGGCGAGATAAAGTGAAGCGAGCCTGTGCAGTGGTTGCTGGGTTTTTCCAAAGCGCAGAGCTGAGTGGACGAGCAGCAAATGGGACGGGGCGTTAGTGCCCCCTCACACCTGATGGTACTCAGAGCTTGGGGTGGGAGCCGGATCCCGGCTCTCGAACCTTCTCTCTCGGTTTCCTTCCAATTTAGTGAAAGGCTCCGGCCGCCCCTCTTCCGGCCTTTCTACCCTGCCTATTCGTCTGTATCTGCAAGACACAGTCCTCCTAAGCAGGCGAATTCGTTTCCGCGCCAACTTTGTTGCTTCAGTATCTACAAATCACGTTTCTTTACACGAAAAAAACAAGCCAGGGCCTCCTGGCCCTTTTCGCCCATGCAAGGGACACGGGTACCCAGGCCTCAGCCTGAACCTTCCCCTCTCCCCGCCCAGCCTGGGACGGAACAGCGGTGTCCCCATCACTTTTGTCAGGACACGAGTTTTCCACCCCCATTTTGTTCTTCCGCAGTCGTCCCAGCTGCGGAGAGAAGGGAGTGAAAGCAAAACGAAAGCACCCGGGGCGCATCAGTCGCGGCGGCTTCCCTGAGCACGGCCGTGGGAGGTCAAGGTCTGGGGTCGGGAGGCAAGGGTGGGCACGGGGGCTGCGTGGAAACCGGGTGGCGGGTGGTCCCCGCAGGGTCCCCGGGAGCTGCCCGGAGCGCCATCGCTCCTCCTCCCCCTGGGAAAGGCGTCCGCGTGTGAGAATATACCAGCCCCGAAGGGAAAGTTTGGCCTGGGTCTTGGGTTGAAATTCGAGACTTATTGGGACCGAGCGGAGGGGACCCAGAGGCCCAGGAGTGTGGCGCGGGGGCGAGCTTTGGCCCCTGGCGATTGATCCAGGGGAGAGGCCGGGGCGGGCGAGGGCGCGCGGAGGCCTCCGGGGACCGGAGGCCCACGGAATTGTCGCTCCATTCAGATTGGATAGGCAGCTTGCTTACCCGCAAAACCCAGAGTTCTCGGCCGTATAAAGACTTGAGGAAACTTTGGTGACAACCTCCGCGCCCGCCCCCCTCCCTCTCGGTAGTCACTGCGGGGACAAAGGCGGCCTGAGCAGATTTGGACAAGGCGCGGCCTCTGTGGGCGGCCTTCGCGGCCTCAGACTTCTTCAGTTAAGAAGAGGATGAGTATCTTTACGAAGTGAAGTTAACCACCCCCCACCCCCCACCACCACCCCTCACGGGTGACAGCCAGAGTCTGATCTGCTAAAAGGCGTCCCGTTCCCCCTACCTTCCCTTGCAATGAACCAACACGGGGACAGTGGCCTGCAAGATGCTCACCCTGTCACTCGGGTACACTTATGTAGCCAAAAGCGCGAAAAGCCCCACCTTGCCCTAATAAACAACTAACTTCATTCTTGCCTGGCACCTTTCTTGTCGCAATAGCTGTGGGTTTTGGCAAGTGTTAAAAATACCATTTGATCCTAAATGAGTCAAACGTGGAAACAGTTTTCTGTGTGAGTAGTTTGGGTCTGTGCTTTCTCTCACTGGCACCTAATACACGGCGCAGCCCACAGCCGTGACACCTCAACCCGTGCAGGGGCAATTTCGCGCCGCACCTTTTCACTCCTTAAATAAGTAGACTTGGAATTGTGTGCTTGTGTGCATTGTTTAGGTCCTGCATCGCTGGTTATTCATTTCACCAAAGGACTAAAAAACGGCTATACTTTTAAAAGATGCAAAATTGAATTATTATAAGCGAACCTCGGGAAGGCAGTCTTAATTTCCTGCTGATGTTATGCCGGTAATAGGCAGTAGTCAATCCCAGACTAATTATGTTCGTTTTTATTCCTTTCCTGTTCACCACAACTGCAAATACCAGAAAGTTCTGTGAAAAACATGGCCCACTCCACCCGAATTTCTTTATACAATGAGAGGAAACTTGCAGGTGAAATAGACCCGTAGGCTATTACTTTGGGAAGGAGTCTATTTCTTAAAAAAAAAAAAAAAAAAAAAAAAGCCAACTCAGCAAAAGCTATTTTTTGACTCAACAGGGTGATTAAAATGCCTGCTTTCACCATGCTCGCCCTTTGGTTTCATATGTGGCCACTGTTCTCACTTTCTTGCAAGTTTCCCCCCTTGTAACTTATTTCTGTGAAACAGAGATTCCATCAGGTTATCTTGCTAAACTGGGCGTCTATAGATGAAATTGATCTTTTATATACTCCACCTCACTTAAAAAGTACACACACGGCTTTGAAAGCCCGTAGTTGTGTTTACTTCGCACCACCCCCACCCGCCTTTTTTTAAAATTAAATCGCCGCATTCGCAAATGATGCTTTGCCTGGGGTAGAGTATCTAAAACGTTATTCGCCCGGGCAGTCCCTTGAGGCATCGAAACCCCAACCTTGCGCAGGCCACTGGAACCCGCACCAGAAACCTCGATTTGGAGTCCAGTTTGGAAACAAATCCGTGCTTTTCGCGGTGAAATGGGAACTTGCCCAAGCGATGCATCTGGCTTTAGATTTTATGGGGAATATGATCTGGAAAAGGGAACGCCTGTTTCAGGCGCGGCAACGTGCCCCGCGCAGATCCCCCGGGGCTTCCTCCTGCTCAAGAGCCCGCGGGGCCTCGGCCCGCAGGGCCTCAGCCAACCTCGGGGCGCCCGGGTTTGGATGAGCCCCACACCCTGGCTTTCTCCCTTTCCGGCTTCGCCTGGGGTCGCTCTCCGCGGCTGACGAAGCTGTTAGACCCGAGGAGAAAGTTAAGAGACTGAAGATCAGATGTCCTTAAAGGGGCTGGGGAAAGGGAGAGGCTCTTCGCCGTTGGTGCCGAGAAACTCGGATACCTCGCGCTTGCCGCGAAGCGAAGAAAACTGTCCTGGGGGAGCACCAGTGTTCCCGAGATTTTGCCAAAATTTGGAGAGCCCGGAGGTAGCGTGTCCCCCACCCCCGCCCGCCACCGGGTTGTTTCACAATCCCCTCCGGGCTGCCTTAGGCGAGGGCCCGCGCGGGTGGGGCGGGGTGGGGTGAGGTGGGGAGGATGGGTTTCCTCCGTTTCCGCCCCCTCCGCAGCGGAAACGTCGAAGGGGTTAAAATGGCGCGGCGGAATGCGCGCGAGGAGAGGTGCCAGTGTTCGCCCCCGACGGGCGGGAGAAATGGGGTGAGGGTGTGGGATCCCCGGAAAGGGCCGGGAAAGCGGGGACCAAGGGGAGGTGTGAGGCCAGAGTGTCTGCCACTGGGGGTGGGTTTCAAGGCAGTTGCCGGTCGTAGTGGGGACCTGAGCGGCAGTAGGGAAGCTAAGCAATGGTTAGTGCCCGTCTTGGCCCGCCCTGGGGCAGGGTTATGTCAGGAAAGCGTCCTGGCACCGAGCTCCAGCCCGAGGAGACGATACTCCCCCTCGCGCGCACTCCGCGAGCGGGGCCGGGCGGGCGCGGAGGGGCGGGCGGTGCGCCGCGCGAGCCCAGGGCGCTGAGGTCGGCAAGTCGCCTTCGGAGCGGGCGGCGGCGCTTCTCCAGTCTACGTGGAAAAAAAAATAAAACTAAAGAAGCACCCCTCCTCCGCAAGCGGCCCTTTAGCCCTGGAAACGAAGATAGAAAGGGACTCAGGAACCGGAGAAGCTCAGTATAGTACTTCCCAAAGTTTCCAGGTTTGTCCAGCGACAAGGAATCCTGAGAGCTCTCCAAGAGCTGAGCCCATTTCCCCTTCCAGAACAAAACTAGAGGAGCGTTCCTCCGGAGGAAGGCTGCAGTTTAGGTCCGCGGGGAAACCGAGCAGCCCCCGCCGGCTGACTTCGGGCTCGCTTCTTCCTAGGGCAGCGGGGAGTGCCCTTTCTGACCCGCCCGGGGCGGCAGGCGCGCGGCTCGGGGCGCGCTCGGCGCTGGGCCCAGCTGCGGGCTCGGACGTAACGGCAGGAAACTCCTCGTCCCGTTTTCAGTCTCCCAGTCAAAACATTTGGCTGAATCTCGAAATAACTTTTTTTGATAGTCCGGAAAAGAAGCACGACAAATAGACTCACCATCGAGCCTTGCGTCAGCGAACCATTTCCCCTGGAGTACAGTGAGATTGGTTTTTTCATTAGTTGCAGGAACTGAATTTTTGATGATTTACCTGCCTGCTCAGGCTCCTGGGTGTATTCTCCTCCCCTTCTTTCCCACTTCATCTGGTTGTCAACTCGGTTCTCTCTCTCTCTCTCTCTTTTTTAAAGCTCCTGATACTCAACTTCATCATATCCTTTGTAACACACGAAGCCTCTAGTCTAACTCAGCCTCTGTCAATGGTCAGTATAAGCCACAGTGTTTGCGTCGTCCTTACAAAACGAGTCATGTTTTCGGTTCCTTTGATCCACAGAGACGGAAAAATGTTGGTTTGCATGTTTCCCTCGCCACCTCCCATTGCTTTCAGTGACGGCGCTCTCTTCCTAGTTACAAGTTCCCTCTCCTGCCAAACATAATAAAGATTTCTTTATTTTTACACGGACCTAAAGAGTTAGGAGAAATTCGGTGAGTGCTGACTCACCTTTACTCCCCCCTCCCCCACAGGATTAGCACTAAACGCTGTAATCAGTTAAACCAACAGACTTTTAATATCATTAAACATGGATCTCTCCATTAACCTTGGCAATAATGTCACTTCGAAGAAGGAAGTAATAAAAACGAAATTCTTGCGAATAAAATAAAATTATGGTAGCTGTCCACTTGAGGTCTTGGATGCAGAAGAAAGGGTTTGGTCTTTTTGAAAAGAGCACCTAGTGATCAACAATTATTACTATGAAATAAAATTTGTAAAGCCAGTTCTACCAGGGTGTCTGCGCATAGTAGGTACTCAATGAGTATTTCGTCTTCTTTTCTTCTCCACATCCTTGGAAATTTTGGCAGGAGATACAGACTTCCCAGTGGCTAAGGAAATTATGCTCAAACTTCGCTTCTGGTTCATGAAATCTCCACTCACTCAAAAAAAAAAAAAAAAAAAAAAAACCCTCACAAAATTTACCCAGGGAACTTTAACAGCTTATTAAAACTTAATGGAAATAGCTAGACAAAATAAAAAGTATAGTGATTACATACGTATAAATCCGAAACATTAAATTATTTCGAACTTTCTCAGTGGCCGTAATAGGCAAACCATTACCATTCGATTTCGTTTACCGATTTCTACAGTAAAAACGAAAATTGTGGGCTCCTGCTCATTTCTCGCGTTTCTGCTAGAGCAGCCTTCACCCACACACTAATCTATCTAGACCTCATATTTTTCATAGCGCAAATTTTACCGGACGCTGCTCGGCTATCCACTTTTAAGACTTGTGCGCTCTCTCTCTCTTTTTAATTTAAAAAAATAAAATGAGAAAATAGAAAAGAAGGCTGTAGCACTCACGGGCGAAGGAAACCCACCTGCCCGCACGTCCCTCCCGGGTGTCTGACTCTCGGGAGGAGAGTCGCCGGGAGCGGCTGGCGTTGGGGATCTCGCCCGGTCATCTGGTCCGGGCATATTTCCTTTGGGGCCCATTCGCCCGGAGTAAACAGTCACGTCGTAGTGAGTTTCCTAGCAAGTTTGCACTGCTCTTTAAACAACAGAGAATTCCCGCACGTTAGTCACCGCTTTCAGGCTCATCTTTCAAATTGTTAAGTATTTTTAAAAAGTGTCCCGAGCAGCTCTTTGGCCCTTTCTCCTACATGACGACGAGGGGGGTCACGACGGGTGACCTTGATGTCTGTGGCAGGTCTCAGCCTCCTGGAGCCGGGCTGCCCCGTCGGCGGAGCCGGAGAACCTGGGCGCCGAATTGGTCCGTGGCTCGCGCCGAGGTGAGCGCGTGGGCACAGCGTGCGCTTCTGCAGCGCTGCGCCCAAGTTCAACGCGCCGCGCTGGAGGAAAACTTGGGGCACCAGTCTCCTCTTCTGACGAGCGCTAGGGGCGATTTGTGGAGAGACCTAGGAGCGCGGTCGTGCTTCGGGACCAGGTCTTTACTTTTGAGATCTATACATCTCGTTCTAGAAAAATACCCCGTACGGAAGCCCACCATACAAATACTCCCCTACTTGTCCTCCAGTGGTCTGCAAGCCCCTCCCTTGCACCGGGGTTCCCGCTCGTGCAGAGCCCAAGGCGAGCCGCCGAGGTCACGTTAAGTTCAGAGCCACGGATCCAGGTCAGATCGGATAAAAAAGATTTGTAGTCCGGCCCGGAGCTGCTGTCTGGGGCTCAGCCCCGCACCTACTCAAAATCCTTCCCAGAACGTAGCAGTTGATGGTTACTGGACTTCGCGCAAACTGGACGCCGCGCCTGAAGGGCCGGCGGGGTCACTGGCTGGCCTTCGCTGGGGTGGACAGGTCCTTACTGTTGCAAACCGAGACGTGAATGGAGCCCTCATGCTCCACCACCCCCGCGGCCCGGAATAACTCCAGGGCTCTCTGGTTTGGAGGGTCATGGGGTCGGGCGGGCCAGGGCTCCCAGGACCCCCGGGGTCCCGGCCGGGCCTCGCACTGAGGGGCGCGGGGCAGCGGGGACGGCGTCGCGCGCGGAGCCGGGGTCACAGAGCAGCGGCGGCCGAGGGCAGCCCACGCGGGCTCCGGCGCCGCGGCAAAGTCGGAGGCGCTTCCTAGCTCGGCCTGGAGTGAGAGGCGCGCAGGGGGAACCGCTTCTCGAACTTCGAGGCGCAGGCCAGTCTGGAGGGGAGGAGAAAGAGGGGCGGAGAGGCGCTCTCTGTTCCCACGGGTCCGGAGGGTAAGCGGAGGCGTTCTGGGTGAGGGTCGCAGGAGCGTCAGGGTTTGCAGCGGCCACGCCGGGCATGGCCCGAGCGACCCCGAGGCGCTCCCAGCCCGGGCGACGCGGCGGCCTCTGCTTTCGGGGTGCGGGCCGCAGTCTGGCCGCAGGTCGTCCAGTCGCGGCCGACCTGGTTCTCAGGGAGGCCCCTGCAGATGGCCGGATGGCAGGGAACCCCCAAGCCCCGGCCTAGACGCGGAGAATTCACAGGGGTATTTCCAGGCCCCAGTGGCCGCTGGGCAGGGGTTAGTTTAGAGTCAGGTTTCTGCTTCCACCAAAAAAGAATGACACAAGTTTCCCAGATCTGCGGTGAACTCCAGGCCGACTGATTTCTTAGGATCCTCTAAGTTTTTTTGCCTGTAGAAGTGATTTTGAGCTGTTCCTCTTTAACCACACGTGAGCTGGCCACAGGCCTGTTCACGCTTCGCCCCGTTAGGTCTGTGCCTCCTTCTTGGGGCCTTGTGTGTCCCACACGCTGCTGGGCCTGCTGGGGAGGTCCGGTACTGGCACTGTGCGGGGAGTGGGCTTCTCTGCCAGATGTCTGATGCGAGTGAGAGGCCTACCTGGAAGACAGCAGGGAGGCAGGGCGAGGAGGGGGAGGGCCTGAGCTGTGTGTGGAGGGCTGGGGGTGGTAAGGGCAGCCTCCTCCCAGAGAAAAAGAGGCCTGTGGAGCTTTGCTGCTTGGACTAGGAAGACAAGGTGGATATGCCCAGTCTAAAGGTGGGTGGGGCGAGGCCCCAGATCCCAGAGACCAAACCAGGATGGCAAATCTCTGTTTTCCTGCTGTTTCTTGTATTTTAATCCCTTCCCATTTGTTTTCTGTTTACTCTTTAGTCAAGTGTTTCTGAAAATCTTGCCAAAAGGATGTCATTCGTTTAAACAGATAGTTATTGAGAGCCTACTATATGCCTGGAGCAGGAATGGGATAATGAATAGGACAGTTCCTGTCCTCACAGGGCTTACCATCCAATTTTCTCTATATAGAGAAAAAATAGGCAATTAAAATATGCTGTGAAAAGGGACACGTGGGCGCATATATGATGAAGGGAGCAGGACGATTTAGGGCTGTTTGTAAGAAATTCAGAAAAAAGAAATGGCAACCCACTCCAGTATTCTTGCCTGGAAAATCCCATGGACAGAGGAGCCTGACAGGCTTCACTGTCCATTGGGTCACAAAAGAGTCTAACACAACTGAGTGACTGAACAACAGCAACAAGAAATTCAACATTTCTGGAACATAGAGAGAAGAGGACTGGGTGGGTGATTAGCCTGGACCCAAGAGAGGAGTTTAAAGGGAGAGCAGTGCATCATTGGGCCCTCCTGGTGGTGGCACAGGAAATGATGCTTCGGAGGCCTTGGTGCTGCTTTAGATCAGATGCCCTCTACATTTCCCTTCTGGTGTTAAGATTTGAAAGATTCACTTCTATTTTATTAAGGGGCCTGGTATTCTGTGCTACCATCTGCTGAGGCAAGTGAAAGTGCAACTGTTAATTGCTGGGTCACGGCCAAGTCTTTGTGGTCCCATGGACCATAGCCTGCCAGGCTCCTCAGTCCATGGGATTCTACAGGCAAGAATACTGGAGTGTGTTGCCATTTCCTCCTCCAGGGGATCTTCCCCACTCAGGGATTGAACCTGGGTCTCTTGCATTGCAGGCAGATTCTTTACCATCTGAGCCTTCAGGGAAGCCCAATATAAGTGCATATATAGATAAATAAAACATATCTATGCCTATTCTGCCGCATAGTTAATATTTCAGACCTTGAAAAGAAAAAGCCCCTAAAACTAAAATTTTTTAAAAATTGTTTTTGATCATGCCTTGAAGCTTGTGAGATCTTAGTTACCCGACCAAAGATTGAACCTGGGCCTTTGAGTTTTAACCACTGGACCTCCAAGGAATTCCCCTTAAAAACTGATTTTAAGAGAACTCATCTAATATAAAATTTTGTGACAATATTGCAGTTAGAAAATTTATATTTGAGGTGAACCCTAAAATAGTGAGGAAGACACTGTTCTAACCACATGAATTTTCAATCCAATGGAAGATACAGAGAAATAAATACAAGCTGTTCTGCATCTCTGATATATAAAGGGCAGCAGACAGGGCAGGCTTTAAACTCTCAGAAACCAGATCATGGAGTGGGGGCAGTTAGCTTGGAGTAGTTCAGAGAAGTCCCATGGAGAAATTTGGATAATATTCATAGGAAAGAGAAAGCTTTCATGGATTGACACAGTCCTTTTCCTCTCAGAAAATGTTGGCGCCTTCCTGACATTTGGGAGTCTCAGGACCGCTCGAAGCTAATGACTCTGCTCTAGAGGGACAAAGGAAAAGTCTTGCAACTAACTAGAGTTTAAGAAATGTTACATTAATGTTCCCGTGCTTAATTATGAAAATACCTAGATGTTGTACCTTTAATTGGAGCTACTGAATCCTTTCATAGCATTTTGGCAGGGGCAGGTTCAGTTCAGTTCAGTTGCTCAGTCGTGTCCGACTCTTTGCAACCCCATAGACTTCAGCATGCCAGACCTCCCTGTCCATCACCAACTCCCAGAGTTTACCCAAACTCATGTCCATTGAGTCGGTGATGCCATCCAACCATCTCATCCTCTGTCGTCACCTTCTCCTGCCCTCAATCTTTCCCAGCATCACGGTCTTTTTGAGTGCCTACTGTGTTTCATAGGCACGTCACATACATTGCCTTTTCTAACCCACATAACAACTCCATGAAGTAGGTGTTTATATTTCCATTATATAGATTAGGAAACTGAGGCCTAGTGAGTTTATTATGCAAGGTCACTTGGCAAGTAAGTTGCAGAGCTACCTAACTTCAAGTCTGTGTTCTGTTTACTCTTCTCATGAGGTCTTTTTCCAACCCGGAAGGTGATGAGCCTTGAAAAGAAAATCATATTAAGAGAATTCACATCTGAGGGCTTTCAATCCCTGTGGAAAAAAATAGGGTTGGGTGAACTTATAGTATCTATTAATTATTACAGGGTTGCCAATATAAAAATTAAGGAGATTACAATATGTAGGAATGTTTCATACAGATTGAATTCACACATGTGATTAATTTGTTTTTACCATCTTTGTTTGCTGGAAAAATTTCAGAATAAAGAGATGCTGATGTATTAACTTTGTTTTATTATACAGAGAAACACATATGTATAGTCTTCTATCTTGTATTTAAATGGAAACTCTCTTTTTGTTCCCCAGTTAGTAGTTTCTAGGTCACTCTCCCTGGGTTGATGCGCCCAGCACTCTCCTAGACATAGTTACTCCTTCAGACAAGCCTGCTCTTTGCCCCTGTGTGTAGTGTATCTGCACAAAAAATAGAGGCTCAGAAAATTTAAATAATTTGTTCAGGATTACACAGCTAGTGAATGGCAGAGCTCCAGTTCAAACACAGCAATGAAGAGTATGTATTTTCACTAAAACACACTGCATTTTTGACTGTGCAAATACTAAAAATTGTGAGTACTTGCTAGTCATTTTATCCCTCCTTGGCCTGTGTCCTCAACTAAAACAGCTGGATAACTATTCTTATCCTGTTTACTTCATGGAGTACTCTTAAAACTCAAAAGCACTGTAAGAATTTTTTTTTTTTTCTTAAAGCTAATCCTAATTGTTAAGCTTAATTGACTCTCACAAGAGAAAAATAGAAACTCTAATAGCAAGTTTATTATTAATAGTCTATTGATGGGAAAAAAAAGCTTCTAGCCTAATAGGATCAGAATCTGATGAATTATTGCTGTTCTTTGTTTTATTAATTACTGTAATGCCAAACATTTATTGGACATAGACAATTGCCTTGAGCCTGTAGACACAGAAACTGCGGCAAGTTACTTTTCAGAAAGGGGCTTCAAATCTAGTGGGTGAGAGAGAATATATAAGCAGTAGATTATGAAAATGTGCTAGAAGAGAGGCCCAAGGTCTCTTGAGATCTAACAATATTCTGCACCTCCCTCACCAAGGCTAGAACCTTTGTCTCCCCAAAGTGTTTGTCAATCTAGAAGACACCTGGGCCGCTAATTGAAAAGTGAAAGTGAAAGTGTTAGTTGCTCAGTCATGTGCTACTCTGTGACTCCATGCACTGTAGCCCACCAGGCTCCTCTGTCCATGGAATTCTCTAGGCAAGAATACTGAAATGGCTCATTAAAAACATAAAATCCCACTCACTTTTGTAGAACCAGATTTTCTGGAAGTGGGGCCTGACGCTTCATTTTAAACAAATTCTCCAATAGCTCTTATTCTAGTTCTAGACCAGAATTTGGAGAAAATAACTAGACCACTTGATTACAGTCAAAGTGCCCTAAAGGAAAATAGTCCCCCAGTGCCTAACTGGGATGTGGTTATACCTTACCATCAAAAGTTAAGAATTCAAACCCACTTAGGGAATTCAGTGTGCTAAAGCATAGGAAAGTTTGACAGGAAATTTTCAAAACAGATGATGATGATGACATACAATTATAACACATTATATTGGGGAACATTTTGGCTGATAGTTTTACCCGTGAGTTCATTTAAAATTTGTGAGTGGATGCCACTCAACTCCATCTAGTTGATTAAATAAGAGTAGAGAGTTCCAAATGCTCTTTTATTTTTTTTTAGGTCAAGGAATCTTTTTATTCCAATGAAACTGTAATGGGAGGCTGACGTATAAAGAACTGCTGTGGTTGAAGAAAAGGATGGGTGAGGAAGAGGTGGGTTCTCTGAAAACCGCAAGTGCAGCTGTGAATTCAGCAGCTTGTGAGGGACATAAGCCAAGGACTGGGCTTGTGTTCCAAGCCCTGGCACTGTGTGGGCACATAAGTGCACAGTGTTTGATGACTCCTATGGACTAAATGTATCCTCTCTGTCATATTCCTCTGTTGAAACCTAACCCCACACCAATGTATGGGTATTTTGGAGATGGGGTCTTTAGGAGATGATATTATGAGGGTGGAGCCCTCATGAATGGGGTTAGTACCCTTGTAAAAGAGACCCCAGAGAGTTTCCTTGCTCCTTCCATCAGGCAAGGCTACAGTCAAAAGACTTCTGTCTATGAGCCAAAAAGCTGACCTACACCAGACACTGACTCTGCTGGCACCAAGACCTTGAACTTCCCAGTCTCCAAAACAGTGAGAAATACATTTCTTGTGTTTATAATTACCCAGCATTTGGTATGCTGCTGTGTCAGTCCCAAATGGACTAAGACAATGACTGAGTGAATAAATGAGTAAAATGTCATCATTTCTGTTTCAAAATGTAATTGAGAAATGCAAATCTTGCTAATTTTTTTTTTTTTTAATCAGTAAAGACTAAAGTAAATAATCCATGTAGTGGCTCATTTTCATCTGCAAAATTCTTTTGGCCACGTAATGGTCCCGCTTGCCTTCTTTGAACATGAATTTATGAAGCATTTGGTTTTTACAGTCTAATTTCCTCTAGGACTGTTCCCACTTGACTTAGTCATGAAAAGAACCAGGTGAAGTCAGGAAACCTGGCCGAATGCAGGCTGCTTTGTATACAACGGTGGCAGTAGCAGGACAGAAAGGAAAAGGAGACCGTTTCTCTGTAAGAATCTCACGTGATTAAGTTTAAAAATAAAATTTGTTTTTTATCTGATGATGAAAATAATATATTTTCACTGTAAAAAGTTTGGAAAATACAGTAAAGCACAAAGAAGGAAATAAAAAATCACTTTTTCCTGTCATTACCCAGAGATAATGCTATTATTGGTATCTATCATTCTAAGCGTATCTTTATACAGTAGTCTTTAAACATTTTTTTAAATTAATTTATTTTTGACCCTGCTGGGTCTTTGTTGCTGTGTGGGCTTTTCTCTAGTTGTGGTGCACAGTCTTCTCATTGCAGTGGCTTCTCTTGTTGCTGAGCAGGGGCTCTAGGGTGCCTGGGTTGCAGTAGTTGGGGCCCATGGGCTCAGTACTTGGGGCTCATGGGCTCTAGAGAACAGGTTTAGTAGTTGTGACGCACGGACTTGACCGCTCCACAGCATGTGGGGTCTTCTTGGACCAGGATTCAAACCCATGTCTCCTCCATTGGCAGCTGACCCTTTACCACTGAGCCACCAGGGAAGCCCTATACAGTAGTCTTTTTTCTTAAATTAGGATCACATCCTAATGTATCTTAAACTTGCTTTTATCATTAAATAATGTACATGAATATTTTCCTATGTCATTAAGTATTCTTCTATAACATCATTTTAAAATTTCTACATTATAATCTATGGAAGAAAGTATCACATTTTATCAAACTAATTTCTTATTGTTGAACATTTGGATTGCTTTCCATTTTTTCACTAGTCTGAAGAGCGTGACACTGAGTATCCTTTAATCTTTGTGTGTCTGTGTCTCAGTATTTAAGGAATGCATATTTTATAAGGCTTTTGACCCCCCGGAATGGTTGGACTCCTGCTGACAATGGATGCAAGTTCTTGCTACTCACCCTATAATGACAGTCTGGCTATTTATGGTCTGTACTGGTTATTTGATAGTGAGCACACCACTCTCCTAACTTTGGGAAGAAAGGGAGGGTATTAAAGCTCTGGATGTAGTATAGATATTTTTCAGATATTTACAGTTAAAAATCTATCTCAATATTTTGCTTTTTCTTAAAATGCAGCATTGTCTGAGGAAGGCTGATTACCTGGCTCTGGCTGCTGCCTCATGCCTGCAGGGTGTTCTGAGTGTTTTCATCTTGATTTCAGAGCTTCATGCTTGGGCTTAAATGGGACATTACCCCAGAAGAACTTCTTCCACCATGACCACCACCACTTCTGAACTGAGTCTGTCTTTGGCTGTGAATTTGCTTTGGGGACTTCTCTAGAAGTTAAATTTGTTTGTGTGGAGGTTGAAACTAGTCATTTGACCACATGTGTGATATGAGTCACATTAGAATAAAGCTCTAGGAGGGTGGTAAATTGTTCTGCCTAAATTGCATCAATGATGGCAGTGGATATTATCACTTACAGCTTACAAACAATATCTTTCCCAGTCCTCTCAGTTCAGTCTGGGTTTGACTTTTTTTTAATGATCTGTACACAAAAGTGGTGTGTGTGTGTGTGTTATTTTGGAAAATTTGAACAAGATTTCCATATGTAGTTGTGGTATACTGCTATAACCAAGTGTTAACTCAATATACACACATTACCCATTTAGGGAAAGTACACTGACTTTCTTTTTTTTGCTTGCAAAACTGAAAAATTGGCAGAACCTTTAACTTGTAACTTGGCAGTATTGCAATTTACAGGCAAGAAAGGCAAGCTCAATTGGGTGAAAATTGTTTGAGAAAAAATTTTTTCAGTCTTAGACAGTGAACATCATGTAGCTGAGTGTGCACACTTGGGCGTTTTCTGCTTGATTTTTAACCACATCCATTGGCATGCCAGAGGTAGTTAAAGCTTCCCAGTGGAGGCATGTGAGGTGCAGGGGAAGGTGTGAGGATTTATGACTGTCCTGTCCATGCAGGTAATGTTAAAAGTACTGTTTTGTTTTGAAATATCGATTGGGGAAATATGAAATGTGACTTTATCTGAGCTTCATAAATCCACCTTAATCGTGAATTATATAAACACAGACCTGGGGATTGGGAGGTCAAAATTAGACATTTTTCAGGCCTGAGCTTTCTCTGTGGGTTCTTGGAAACTTCGTGGTTCCCGAGACGCAGCAGGAACCTGACGGCTCTGAGAACAGACTTTCTCTGCTGAATGCTGGGGCCTTTGAAATCATCTTCAGAATGAGAGGAGTCGTGAAGTCATGAAAAGCTCTTTCCTTTTTAAAATGTTCAGACAGTAGCACAAACATCTGGGAATTTATTTAAATACTCTGGTTCCCTGAATTACCCATTTCCTTAACATATACTTTACTTAGTTTTGCAAGCGGGATAGATTTCCACTTTGTGTTTTTCCCAGTTCCACCGTGTTAGACTCTTCATTTTAACATTTAGTTTGCTTCATACTTAGGAGTACAAAGGAGGTTCTATCACTCGAGCTATGATTTGGGGGGTAAGGGGGGTAGGATGTTGTCAGGTATGTGAAGCAAAGTGATTTTTGTGTGGTCAAGTTTCATTACATTACAGTTTCATTTCTTATAAATCAAATAAAGAGATGGCCAAAAAGAGTGTATCTTGTTTTCCCCATTTTTAAACACCAACAAATTATTAATCGACACCAGACAAAAATGAAAAAAAATAGGTAAATACAAAATAGAATTGATTATAAATCTTAGAAATGAAAAGTACTGTCATTGAAATAAAAAAGTAATTATTTCAGTTATCTGTTACACTGGAGTGTATCTTTTGAAAAATAATTAAACAACAATATTCTACTCAATCCTTGAATTAAGCAAAACTGCCACTCTCTTTCTCCTTTTTAGAACTTAATTCCTCTTTCCAATTTCAGAAGTCATGAGACTTCTCTTTCTTTCTCTTTCCCTCACCCTGCAATGTCTCAAGTGGTGAAAATGTATGAGTAGTCGAGGGAGGTGGGGAGTAGTGGTCAGAATTCTCAGGAAGCTAGAATAAAGGAAACTAGCTTGATTTCTGCACTTGGAAAATAGTTTATGTCTATTTACGGATATGAGATCTGGACAGATGTAAAAGTCGGGACATTCTTAAATATTTCAGCGTGTAATATTAGATGATGAGACAGTGCAGTGAATAGAGCTTCCTGGTTTGTCAGTGTGGTTTGGTCTCTTTTCTGTTTTACTTGTCATATTCGTAGTAGGTTAAGTCAGTGTGGTTTTAAATGTTCAGGACGGGGCTATTTTAAACTAATAGGACTTTGTTATCGTATGTGGCTTGCCAGTTTATGATCAATTAAAATCTGAGAAAAAATATGGGTTCTCTCAAGCAGCATGATGATACTAATAGGATTTAATCTAGTTGATTTATTTAGTAGCCATTTTAGCACATCACAGTTATTACTGTGAATTTCAATGGGTTATAAGCAACAGTTGCTATTGTGCAGCATCAGACATGGAAATGTGGGGACTGGGCTTAATACATACAAATTTAGTTGGTATAAGCTGGCAGTTGCCTATTATAATATCCTGTTGCCAGTTGAAATACTATTCATTTGCCCTTATCTCATAAAAGGAGGTTGAAGGACATATTTTTTAAAATTCTAGCTACATGAACTGGTTAGTTTATTTTTTAAAAGTTAAATAATAATTGTGATTTGTGGGTCATTTCTTTCCCCCCATTGTTTTAGTATCTGTTTGCTTAAATAAATAAAGGAATATTTTGGCCATTTCCTCCTTTACACTAAATTGAGGAGTATTGTGAAGTGAGACTGTGACTGACTATGGAAAGGTATTTGTACTCTATTATCTGGGTTTTCTTCTCAGTGTCTCTTTCTGGTTCAGATGGAATTATCCATTTTATATCTAGGTCTGGTGAAATAGAAACTGAGGAAGAGGGCCCTTCTAGGCCCCCATTTTCTGAAATGTCATGTTGCCTGATGTGAATGAATGCACAGTCATACTCTTGTACCCTGTGACTGTCAGTGAATATAGGCACAGATCCCAACTAGGAGAAAAAGATAGGCCTAAGGCTCTCGAAGTATGAGGATGTGTTGCAACAAGTCCCAAAAGTAGTAGTTCATCACTGAGATCCAGAATTACTCATTTTGTGTTGTGATACACAGAACCAAAGCAAGGTTTTCACTAGCCGGGTGAAAGTGCCCAAACCTATCTGGTTAATGAGAGGGCTGATAGTTTTGGATGTTTTTGTTTGTTCTCTTGTGTGTGTATGTGTAGAGGGTGTTTGGTGAGAGCCAGGCAGTGTGAGAACAGTTCCGGGGGTCTGATCCCTTTGGGAACAACCCCAAGTTTCTCATCTGAACCTGGTAATCTTTGACCCTCATTTAGCACGGTACTCGGCTCCTAACGAGTGACTTGTTTCCTCGCTGTGGTATAATCTGATGCCTCTGGCATGTGGTTGCCTCTTCCCTGTCTCTACCCTCTGCCCCCAAATTTGGCCTTTCCTCCTGAGATCTGGGTCACAACCTTTGTGGAAGGGTGGGAAAAAAGTAGAATTGGCAGTTATCCCAGTGATCTGGATTCTAATTAATTAAAGTCTACTTTTTTTTTGGTAGGGGGGAATAGTGCCTGTAGGCATTTTGTGGGAAGGATGCATTTCTTAATGACTAACTCTACCTCTAACTTTTTTGGACCCAAGGGGGGATATAAAAAATAATTAGCTACAAGGGGCACAACTGAAAGTATGAGATTTACACTCAAGCCAAGAACTTTATTTGCATATCAAATAAATGACAGAGTCATGCTTGATGTCTCAGAATCTCTAGCTATCATAATCAGTAAAGAAAGTGAAACCAGATGTTTTCATTTAAGCTTTGACTTGTGTTACTATTAAAATAAAAATCAAGTTTCCTTTAAGTATTCTTCTAGGTCCGATCTAATCTTTTTTTTTTTTTTTTTCCTAGATAGAATTCTCAGAAAGGCCAATGGCATTTTGAGAATGGAACGTGGAGTTTTGCTGGATTTAACAGTTCTCCCTGAAACTACGTACACATTTGCCCTTTTGCTGTATATTTCTTAAAGTGCTATTTTTGTTGTGGTTTTAGTGATTCTCATCCAAAAACATAGCAGTCTCATGTCATGGAAAAACACTGGACTGGGAGAATCAATTCTCGTCTCAGTCCTTCCATTAAACAAAAAGATTTGAGCTTTTGGAAAACCACTTTAACTCTTTGGACCTCAGCTACGCTAGCTGCATGTCGGTCAGCCACGTAAGGTCACTTCTTTTGTCTAATATTTTATGTCTTTATTAGAACAAGCACATTGTAGTGAGCTACAAGGATGCTTATCTGTAGAAATTTGACATCTCAAGCTTCAGAATAGCACTGCTTTAGCTTTTAAAGTGAGTGTCAGTGTTGGCAGAGTGTATACATCTTAGCATTAGAAAAGCAAATACCATTAACTTATTGAACTGACAGTTTGAAAAAAATTTTAATGTATTAAGAATAACATTTACTTTTTTCTGTTATGCTGTGTTCATTGCAGAACATTTATGAAATTCAGAAAAATAAAAAAAAAGAATCTTAATATCACTACTCAGAACTAACCAATAATATTTTGATATATTTTCATTCCTTCGGCTCTTTTTATTTCTCTTACATTCTATGCCATATATGATTTATTTTTACAAAGTTTATAAAGTATTTTTACATTGGTTATGCTGTTTTGTGTTTTTTTCACTTGAGAAAACATTGTGAGTTGCTTCCCATGTCCTTATTCTGAAACATAATTTTTGAAATCTGTTTATTTTCATGTTTGAACTATAAAACAGATATTTGCCAGATATAAAGATTTAAGCAATAACTAGTTTCATAAAGCAGAAAATTAAACTCTCTTCACACACTGCCGTCTCACTTTGTCTCCATCATATTCCCTGGAGGTAACTCTATTTAAAGCTTGGGGTATATTCTTATGGTCATTAAAAAATGTAAGTATATAAATGTATGTGTATGTGAGTTTTTTCTGAATAAGGTCATTTCACTCAAGCCACTTTACACTTTGTGAGTTTTCTGGCAGCATCATGGGTGCATGGTTTCTTTATTTTTTTCTTCCAGCTTTATTGAAGTATAATTGACACACAGCACTGTAAAAGTTTAAGGTATACAGCATAATGATTTGACTTACATGCATTGTGAAATGATCTTCACAGTAAGTTTAGTGCATAGCTATCATCTCATATAGATGCAAAAGTAAAGGAATAGGAAAGATTTCCTTGAGATATGAGAACTCTCAGGATTTACTCTATTAATCACTTTTGTATGTAACATAAGCAGTGTTAATTATCATGTTGTATACTACATCCTAGTGTATATTTATGACTAGGGTTTGTGCCCTTGGATCACTTTCATCCAGGCTCTCTTCCCCTTATGCTCGCCTCTGGTAACCACAAATCTGGTCTCTTTTTTTCTGTGAGTTTGTTTGTTTTTGGAATATAATTGATCTCCAACACTATGCTAATTCCTGTATGCAACATAGTGATTCAGTATTTCTATACATTTCAAAATGGTCAACGGGGTGGATATTTTCTAGAGTATGTATAGCCAGAATTACCCTACCACAGTGACTTCACAGTGATTCCATCCATGGGGTTGACCAATTTTATTTAATCAGTCTCCTATTGATGGACATTGTGGTTGATTTTAAATTATTTTATCTTGCTTTTAAAAGTGTTGCATAAATATCTTATACCCAAATTTTGGGGTCATCTTTGATTATTTCCCTAGAATGAATTCCTAGATGTAAAATGACTGGGTCAAATGTGATTTTTGGTACTTATTGACAGTTTTCCTACAGAAAGGTCATTTTGATTTGTGTTAGTCACTCAGTGTATCTGACTCTTTGCCACCGCATGGACTGTAGCTTGCCAGGCTCCTCTAATCATGGGATTCTTTAGGCAAGAGTATTGGAGTGGGTTCCATTCCCTTCTCCAGGGAATCTTCCCAACCCAGGGATTGAACCTGGGTCTCCCACATTGCAGGCAGAGTCTTTAATGTCTGAGCCACCAGGAAGGCCCTGTGATTTTTGGCACTTGTTGACAGTTTTCCTACAGAAAGATCATTTTGGTTTATATTCCTGAAAACCATATATGAGAAGCTTTGTCCATTTCCAATTCAGAACCTGTCAAAATTTAAAGCAAATATTTCATCATCACTATGCCATTTTTTACCTCAATTTTAGTTCAGGACATTCTTTTCAAAGTAAAAGAAAAAAAGGGACGTCCCTGGCGGTCCAGCTGTTGAGACTGTGCTTCCAATGCAGGGGATGCTGGTTCGATCCCTGGTCGGGGTACTAAGATCCCGTATGCCTTGTGGTGCAGCCAAATAAAATAAAAAGTGTCAGTTAACAAAAAGTATAGGAAAAAAAAAAGCAATTCAAAATCTCTGGTGTCTTGATCATCTTTGATTCTTCTGTTGAGACTTTGTAAAAGACGCTTGGGAATTTTAAGTTTTACTATGCTATATTTCTATTTTTATTTAGTATGAAGGACTCATAGATTAATAATTTATATATTTCTTCTTTTAAATTTTGAAATTGGCTGGCTTAGGTTTCCTCTTCTATTAAAATATAAAGTCCTTTGGAAATGAAACCTGTTAAAGGACATTGTCATTCATATTTTAGAACTAGATTCTGGTTTGATTGAGCTTCTAAAAATCTTTGTCAGTAGAAGGGAAAGAGAGTCCAAGACTGGAGGACAGGGCACTTTATCCTAGAGGAAGGGTCATTGTTGGAGGGCCAGGGGACCAATGGAGAGCCGGTGTAATGAATAGCAATTTAAATACATTGGAGTTAAAAATTACCAAGATCCAAAGCCTTTTAAAAATATTAACAGTAAAGGTAACCATATTTTATTTGCATTAAACAACACACGTTAGCACTTAAGTTTTAGCAAGCTGTAACCATTAGTTGCAAACCACAATTTCATTCAGTCTTTAAAAAAATGCATTACATTTTAGTTGAATATTTTCCTGGTCTTTAGATTTTGTGACTGGAGATACACTGGAGTTATTGCTATGCCTTTTTCCTAGAAAAGAGAGCTCCCAAATGGGCAATGTTTTGAAACACAGCCAACATTTTAATATAGCACTCTTCCATGGGGGTTCTGTTTATGACAATGGAATGCAGTAACTAGTCACAAAGGAATTGAGGTCGTGGTGTAATGGGGAGCAGGTTCAACCCTAAGCCAGGATACTTGTGTTTGACTCCTGGCCCTGGAGGAATTAAATAACCCGCATAACTCTGGACAGGTAACGTAGCTCATGACAGGACGTGCTGCGCTGTGCTGTGCTTAGTTGCTCAGTTGTGTACAACTGTTTTCCACCCAATGCACTGTGCCTGCCAGGCACCTCTGTCCATGGGGATTCTTCAGTCAAGAATACTGGAGTGGGTAGCTGTTCCCTTCTCCAGGGGATCTTCCCAACCCAGGGATCGAATCCAGGTCTCCCGCATCGCAGGTGGTTTCTTTACTGTCTGAGCCACCAGTGAAGCCCAAGAAGACTGGAGTGGGTAGCCTATCCCTTCTCCAGGGGATCTTCCAACCCGCGAATTGAACCTGGGTCTCCTGCATTGCAGGCGGATTCTTTACCAGCTGAGCTACCAGGGAAGCCCCCATAACAGGATAGGCAGCTAATAAATAACATGTGAATGAGCAATTCAGTTTAGGGTCCTAACACTCCATGGTATCTTCACTAATTTCGGTGGTCAAAATACAAGTGGGAAAAGAAAACCCCTAACCACCAAGTTCAGTTTTGCCCATACAGACAGGCCTTTTCTTCTTCTTTGCCTGAGTTTCTCCACTATAGTAAAATATTGGTACCAGTGAGATATAGCTTAGAATCTGTGACTTTATTTTTTCATTCATTTATTCAGCAAAGATTTCTTTTTTTTTTTTAATTTTATTTTATTTTTAAACTTTACATAATTGTATTAGTTTTGCCAAATATCAAAATGAATCCATCACAGGTATACATGTGCAGATTTCTTGACTCTGACTATGTGTCAGCTCCTGTGCTACTCCCTTAAACTCACAGCGGTGGGAGTCAGGGGGGTCTGACCGGAAGGCACACGTTGAAGGAGCCCACCCTACTTCTGGCACCCCTGGGCTCTGCATGCCTTGCAGATGCGCTGGCCTCTTGAGAACTTCACCGCTGGCTTCCCCGAGGGAGGTATGAACTCATCTTTGCAGTTATTGCTGTTTGATCCTTCTTCAGCATGCTGAGATTGGAAGCGGGGAGGGGGGAAAAAGCCAAATTTGCATATTAAAAGTATCTCTGCCTCAAAGATTTTGAATTCCTGAATTTCATTGTTGAACTAATATCTTTAGTCACTTATTTTACAGATGGCAACAATTTGTTTTTGAGGAGTAGCTCAATACCTTCTCAACCAGTGACCGACCAACGTGTCCACACAACAGTATGGTAAATTAAAGACACATTCCAAAAACACTTTCACATACACAATTCACTGATGGATGCAGGAGTGTGCATACAACTATTAAAGTGCCCTGCCTTACTGATTCTTGAGAACAGAATTGGATTTACAGTTGGGGAATACAAATGGAACCACGTTTATTTTGGGAAAAATTACACCTTAAGAAAAAAACAGTTCTGAGGCAGAAATGTGATATTTGAGAAACAAGAACGTGCAGAACACCACACTTTGTCAAAACTGGCATGATAGAAGCAGCATCTTGACAAAGTGTACATAATCTGTATTTCACTTTATTTTTTTTTAATAATTTTATTTATTTTTATTTCTGGCTATTCTGGGTCTTTGTTGCTGAGAGGGCTTTTCTCTAGTTGTGGAGAGCGGGGGCTACTCTCTAGCTGCAGTGAGTGAGCTTCTCATTGCAGTGGGTTTTCTTATTGCTGAGGACGGGGCTCGAGGCACACAGGCTCCAGTAGTTGCAGTGCGTGGGCTCCATAGTTGTGGCTCCCAGGCTCTAGAGCACAGGCTCAGTGGTTGTGGTGCACAGATTTAATTGCTCCACGGCATGTGGGATCTTCCTGGATCAGGGCTCAAACCCATGTCCCCTGCACTGGCAGGCAGACTCTACCACTGAGCCATCAGGGAAGCTCCTTATTTCACTTTATTGAGGCCACAAAGTAAGGCAGGTTTCATTTTCAATTTTTCAAAAACTGCTTTTCTTTTTTTAAGTATCCTGTCATAATCAAGAATAAAAAGGTTAACTTTGTATACTTGAATGCATTTACTGTATTCTTATTTAATAAAAATTGAGAAAAAGACTTGTAAAGAGAACTCTCGGGGTACTAAGTATGGCACGTTCTCTGAGACACACCCAGGGTGCTCTAAGAAACAGTTTCACATTTTCTGCCATCTGGGATTTAGATCAAAATTGCAAGGCACATCGACCACCTTAGGACAAGGAATGATCATGTCAGGCATCAATCATGCTATCTGTCTTGATGAAAGATTGGGATAGAGTCAAACCATGCATTTCAGTGTGTGATTTAACATTTGCATTCAGCATTTACTAGCTGATGAGTTACTGGAGATTGGCATTCTTTTGGACAGCCGATATTATCTAGCTGTTTAATTGCAGTCTAGCATGGTGTGGAAGGGTGCCTCAGACAGCATGTTTTCCAAGTGTTGGCCAAGACTGACATTCACAAAACTTGCAACATGAATGAAAAGTTATCCAATGCTAGTCTTGAAAGTGCAGTGACTCTATAAGCAATTGTGGAACATTTATATGTTTATTTAAAAAATATTGGTGGAAAATTTAGAATGACTAAGACATTTCTAAGACTATCTTGGCTTTAGGAATTACATTTCAGTATCTTTCTCCAGTTTTCTGTCTGTCACCCCTTCTGACCATCCCCACACCTTGTTTTACAATCCTCAAACTCACTCCTCAGTCCACTTTAATGGACTCAACTTTTCAGATTTCATTTTTATTTCTTATTTACTTTTTAATTACTTTTTTGTTGAAGTACTATTTATTTACAATGTTGTGTTAGTTTTTGCTGTGCAGCAAAGTGAATCAGTTATACATACATATATATACACATACATATATATATATACACACACATATATATATA
Source organism: Bos taurus (assembly GCF_002263795.3). NCBI lineage: Eukaryota > Metazoa > Chordata > Mammalia > Artiodactyla > Bovidae > Bos > Bos taurus. The sequence goes on from NC_037339.1 coordinate 19,597,966, forward strand.
TATCTCAATTCTTTTTTAGATTCTTTTCCCATAGAGATCATTATAGATAGAGCACTGAATAGAATTCCTTGGGTTATACAGTAGGTTCTTATTAATTAACTTTTATATATTTGTTGCTGTTCAGTCATTCAGTCGTGTGTGACTCTTTGTGACCACATGGACTGTGGCACACCAGGCTTCCCTGTCCTTTATTATCTCCTGGAATTTGCTTAAACTCATGTCCATTGAGTCGATGATGCCATCCAACCATCTCATCCTCTGTTGCCCCCTTCTCCTTCTGTCTTCAATCTTTTATATATAGTAGTGTGTAACTCTGGAGAAGGCAATGGCACCCCACTCCAGTACTCTTGCCTGGAAAACCCCATGGACGGAGGAGCCTGGTAGGCTGCAGTCCATGGGGTCGCTAAGAGTAGGACACGACTGAGCGACTTCACTTTCACTTTTCACTTTCATGCATTGAAGAAGGAAATGGCAACCCACTCCAGTGTTCTTGCCTGGAGAATCCCCATGGACAGAGGAGCCTGGTGGGCTACAGTCCATGGGGTTGCAAAGAGTCAGACACGACTGAGCGACTAAGCACAGCACACACAGTATGTATATGTTATCAGATTTCACTTTCTGTTTTCTAGGAATTTATTGTATAAGTTATAGAAGGAAGAGAATACAGATGAAAGAAGAAATTAATCAAAAGTTTGACAAAATAGGACTATATGAGGGTTAAAGGAGCCAGGATTATTTTTGCTTAGAAGAGAAAAACTTGTGGGTGGCTTAATAAAACTTTTCGGGCATATGAAGGGTTATTGTATGGAAACTGGTGACCAGCTGTTCTCTTTGCTGCTAAGAGGAGAACAAAAGGAAAAGGTCTCTAACTTCAGCAGAGGGGAGCTAGGTTGAACACAGGGAAGCATTTCCCTAAAGTGAGGTTTGCTAAGCATTGGAATGGATTACCGTGAAATCTCTTTCTGGAGATGTTTGCAAATAAGTCAGAAACTGGTGTGGGAGGAATGGTTTAAAGAGGTGGAGTTTTGCCTAGGGCCCTGGAGAATCAACCAGATGATCTGCCCCTTGCTGGTCCCTACACCAAGCCAGCTGGACCTCAGTCTGACAAGGTATGGAAGAGTGCCAGGTTAGCTCTTGCCTTCAACTGTTTTAGCGGATGCTGAGCCAGTGTTCACACTGCCACAGGCTTGATTTTCTTGGTATCTAATTATTACTTGGTGGGAAGTAGTGATTGGGCCAGGAGTGGAAGGAGGTAAAGAATGCTGCCTTGTCACAGGCAAAAATATACATTAGCCCCCTTCAAAGAATTCTGAGTGAATAAGGGAAAAGTCTATGAAGTGTGAGGGACCCTTGTAACTTCTTTTTTTCTTTCCTTCCTTTCTTCTCTCTTTCTTTGCCTCAAATACTATTTTTTCCTCTGCAATATAATTTCTGTGTGTTCATTAAAACTGCTTCTTTCTTAAAATTTTTGAAATACAGAAATATGTGTGTGTCTCCAAAGAAGCGTTCCATGTAGTTCTTGTTAATAAACTTATTAGAATTTTAGATTTGTAGGCTTGCTTGAAATCTTGGAGTGGCTATCTCATTTAAAACTGTGGAAGAGTTTTTCTAAGCTTATTAATAATCCCTAAATTGCATTGCCATGACAGTAGTAAATACTACACATATTACCATAAGAATTTAAGTAAAATCACATTAGCCAAAATAACTCAGTGTGCTATTTTTAACCAAACTGCTAGGATGATACTTTTACTGAATTGAATTTTTCTATTTTTAAAAATTTATTTTATCATTTAGACACAACTTAAGAGATTTGACAATATTTATTCAGTTTTAAGTACTAAAATTTTGTATACTGGCTAATAAAATATTCTTGGTTGCTTCAAACACAGTTATTGCTATAGAATTACAATAAGAGATTGAATCAATACTAATAACTGATTACGACCACACACACGTGCACACATACACAATCAAATGTAAACTGAACACTTCAGATGAAAGATTATACCACTGCATTTTTAGCCTAGAGATTTCTCTCTTTCAACTGTTTTAAGAAGTTTTGAGATTAAAACTGTGTTTTAAACTTTCCTTCTGACATCATTTTACAAAAATGTCTTTAAAGAAAATGAAAGTAACATTTTACCGTGCAGCATCAGACTAATGAACACGAACTATTCTTTCTCTTTTAGTCATTGCCTTTAATGCCCCATTCACAAAGATTCATAAAGAAGCAACTGCAGATGGACATGCTTTGGCAGGCAAGGCGGGACTTGTGCTCAATTTCCCACCCCACTGCCTAGCTTGGAACTGTCAATATAAAGTCCAGAAACCTGAACTCTTTCCTTTCTCTCCCCGATAAGGGTAACCAGACCTATTCATATTAACATGGTCAGCATCCAAAAAAATTTAATCGGTCAGCCTAATAGTCTTAGGGCTTGCTGAATTTTCTTTGTTCTTGCAAGATATTTAGGTCTATGCTGCTGCTAAGTCACTTCAGTCGTGTCCAACTTTGTGCTACCCCATAGACGGCAGCCCACCAGGCTCCCCCGTCCCTGGGATTCTCCAGGCAAGAACACTGGAGTGGGTTGCCATTTCCTTCTCCAATGCATGAAAGTGAAAAATGAAAGTGAAGTCGAACAGTTGTGTCCAACTCTTAGCAATCCCATGGACTGCAGCCCACCAGGCTCCTCTGTCCATGGGATTTTCCAGGCAAGAGTACTGGAGTGGAGTGCCATCGCCTTCTCCGATTTAGGTCTATAAAACCTGATTTATTCAGGAACACCAGCAGGCTGCTTAAAGTTGGATTTTTTTCATCTAAAGAATATAACAAATGAGGAAGTAAGGGCAAGAAGTCAGAGAAAGCTTGATGCCTCCAGCCCAGGTAACTTAGTTAAGTCGGCAAGTCTTTCAGCTTTGCTAACAGCGACAGCCAGAAGCTTGGGTTTGGTCAGTAGTCCGTATGTGCCCTCTCTCTAATTGGAAAGGTCATATGTTACAGAATACTTTTTCAGTTCTTCAAAACTTGCTGGTGGGTTATCTTGATACAGTTTTTGAGCAGAGCTAGACTGTTAGATACATCTTCTGGGTTCATGGTAGCATTTGACACCTGTGCACACATACACTTATTCTTAAGACTTCTTTGTGGTCAAGAAAGCTTGCTGTTCAGAACTCAGAGTTGGCCCAGAACACCAGACTATAGTACTTGCTTGTTTGTTTTGTTTGAACTAAACGTCTTCAAGTTTCGTTTTCAATTTTTATCGTAAAAACTGTGAAGGCAAGGTATTTGCTTACTGTTGGGATTTGATTCCATCTTAAAGACCTGGAGCAGAAGTTTTATACAGGTTTCAGAAAGCTGGTGTTTTATGATGCATGTGTAGTACAAGGTATAAAAATGCAAAGTAACCCAGTAAGAGTAAAAAGCAACATAACAATAACAAAAAAATCCCAAGTTGAATACTTAGAACACCTCACAAGAGAAGCCCAGACTTTTAAGTAACTGCAATATGCATATAACATGAGATATCTGTGAATGTTGGTCCCTAACAGTTAATAGATCTGACGGGCTCATATGTTCCTGTCCTTTTATTCATATGGCCTGCTATTCATATATTCAGATGCAGTAGATTCATGGGAGAATTTCTAGCAGGAGTTCTGGTATATTATTCTGTGTTATGGTTTCTCTATCTGTTTTTATGATTCACATCCTGTTGATTCTGCTCATGAAGGTAAAAAGGAATTATTTTGGAATATGGCTGCATTGTTGATATACATTGATACTTTGTCTAAGATACTGAAAAGGCAGGTAAAGGCAAGAATATTTTAGCTTTTTAATTAAGATATATATTTCCTACCTGCCCAGCCTAAACACTGTTTTGGAGGATTAAAGGGAAGGGGAGGGTTCATGAGAGATCACTTTTAAAGGAAAAAAGAATGATATATCAAGTTAAAAAGCAGTATTATAAACTGCTAAAGGACCATCGTTTCAACACAAATAACATGCAAGTTATATAAAAGCCCTGTGTATGATATGTTTATTGTTACTAGTTTTTAGGCTTTATAGTCTTTGGGGACTTTGCTGGCCTGGATTTCTAGTTTAGTAGAGTACATTCAGCTGCATTGTGCATTTGAGTTCTATGGACCCCTTGTGCTTCATCCCTATTTACCTCATCCTTGTGGGCAAGCATCTGCTTTTTCATCTTACTTCTTAGGACTGCAGCTGGATTCTGGAATTCTGTGGCTGTCTGGTATTTTCTTCTGCATATTAATATGATTAAATTGTACCGGTGGTTCTCTTTTGATCCTTTCAAAATGAATATACTCCTAATATTTTTAGATTATAAAAATAAAGTAGCTTTGTTAGAAAATATTCAAACAGTATAGGAAAGTATGGAGGTTAACAACAAAAAAGACCCCGAGATAATGCTGGTAGTATGGTAACACATTCGTGATCATCCTTACAGATGTTTCTCAATATACTTATGTTCACATATAAATATGTACTTTTACATGCCCTTTTACATAAATGAAATAATACCAAAAAACTGCTTTGTAATCTTTTCCTATACTAATAACTACAGATCTCATCATTATTTTACTGGATGTCTTATGTATATAATGTGTATAGAATGCTGCCTGGCATTCAATAGGCCCTTAACCAATAGTTGTTGAATGGATGAACAATAATTTATTTAACCAATCTCCTGTTTTTTAATTTTAATTTTTATTATTATTATTATTTTGGCCATGCCACTCAGCACATGAAATCTTAGTTTTCCCCAGCTAGGGACTGAACCCATGCCCCCTGCATTGGAAGTACAGAGTCTTAACCACTGGATCGCCAGAGCAGTCCTAACCAATCTCCTGTTAATAGACATGGTTTATTTCCAATTTTTCACTATAGTAAATTACACTGCAATGAATATCTTTTTGTATCATCTTTGTTCCCATGTACAATGATCTGTTTAAAGAAACTTCTTAGAAGCGGGTCAAATTGCTTAGAATTGCTGGGTCAAAAGATGGAAATATTTTACAGTTTGATAGTGATAAACTTGCTGAGTCACTAAATTTATGCTCAAGTTGTTCAAGTTGGTGATGGACAGGGAGGCCTGGCGTGCTGTGATTCATGGGGTCACAAAGAGTCGGACACGACTGAGCGACTGAACTGACCTGAACTGATACCATCATCAATAGTACACAAAGGTATCTGTTTTCACACATTCTCCCCTATGCTCTGATTGTCAGTCTTTTAAAATTTGCCGTCTTGATAGAAAAATTGCTCTACTGGATTTATTTGCACAGCTTACATCACAAGCAAAACTGAATATGAATATGTCTTTGCATAATTATTGGCCATTATTCATTGTGTGTTCTTTGTCCAGTGGTTTTTCTTGAAAGAGAGAGACCTGTTTTATTCTGCTGAAGTCATCTAATTTTATAATCCTAAACTGTATCCCAAACAGGTGACAAAATACTTTCTTTAGTCAGGTATACTGGTAAGTGAACATATAGACCCATAGTCCTCATTTGTCAGAGATAGCAAAGAAGAGAATTTGGAGATTTTACTTCTTAATGTAGTGTCTTTTTGAGGACCACAATTGAAGTTTTAAGAATTTATTAAAGAGACAGTAGTCATCTGGAGCAAAGATTATGTTGTTTAATATCTGGGTTCCAAAAAAGTGGGGAAAAATCAGTTTCTTATTTATGCATATTAAAATAACACTTTATTTCCAACTGCTGAAAAAAATTTACTTTTCTTCTGTTTGTTTTTTTCAGCTTTATCATCAGGGTTCTGTAATGTGTGTGTGTGTGTATTTAATTAGAGAGAAACTCCCTCCTAATTTCATATATAGTGTTGAGACAATCACTTTTTGAGTGAGGCTATTTTTTTTTTTCAGACTGAAGTTGCTGCTGAATTCCCAATATGAATAAATCACAAGGGTTTTAGTACCCTTCCACAGAGTGATGATAAAGTGCTTGTTTTTAAAAACAGTAGGTAGGTTATGTCCAGTGGGGTTAGTTTAATTTCTTAATTTTCCAGACCAACATGCCAGAAAATGAAGCTCGGTTTCTTGGTAATAATAGAGTGAACTCACTTCCAGCAGAGAGATTTTGCAGCTTGGGACGTGCCCCTGTACTTCCCTCTTCTTCAGCTCCCTTTTCCACTTGGCACACCTTGCTCAGCCCTCTCGCCTTGCTTGGAAAAACATCCTCATCAGTGAGTACTTGTGGGTTTAGGGTGATAAGGATTAAAGGAAAGAGTGCTTTGTTTCAATTCAAATAACTGCATTAGTCACAGGGATACTTAATCCATTACACATAGTAGAATCCTCCAGCAAACTGCTTTTGCTCATCAGAGTATTTTGCACTTAGTTAAAAGGAAAAAAATGAACAAGTGAATGCAAACTATGGAGGAACTGTCCAGTTAACAGAGTTCCAATTTTCCTGATTCTAAATTGTATAAGTGTTTGCTGTTGTTCAGTTGCTAAGTGGTGTTCCGACTCTTTGGGACCCCATGAACTGCAGCAGGCCAGGCTTCCCTGTCCTTCACTATCTTCCAGAGTTTGCTCAAAATCGTGTCCATTGAGTCAGTTTTAAATTTTAAATATATTTTAAAATTGTCATTAAAATATGCATAACATACAATTTACTATTTTAACTATTTTAAGTGCGTTAAGTCAGTGGCATTAAATACATTCACATTGTTGTGTGGTTGTCACCACCATCCATCTCCAGAACTCTTTTCATCTCGTAAAATTGAAACCCTGTACCCACTAAACAAAAACTTCCCATTCTCCCTTTCCCCTGACTCCTGGCAACCACCATTCTACTTCATGGAGACTTTTTGAGGGATATTATATCTCTTTCTTTTAAAAAGAGGGTAGAAATCCATCTTTTCAGGAATGGTTTTAGGTGCATTCCTGCCTAGACACACAGTTGGACAGTCTTATACTTTATACATCTTCCTGAAATGCATTTGGGTCATTTCTACAGAAAACTTAAAAAAAAAATACTTCATCTTGCATCTCTTATCCCACTAACTTTTTGAAGCCATAAGAATATCTTATTAAGGATTATGCAAAATAACCTCCTACAAATCCTGATATTATTACACCGCCCAAAAAACTTCAAAGCATCAGGAAAGTTTCTTTTTTTTTTTAACTAAACCAGATTCAGCTGGCTACCCCACTTGGCTACAGAGTACTAAAGAAGAGACTGAACTTGATCCTGCAGCCCTTGCATACACAACACTCCCATTGACTCTAGAGAAGACTTAAGTGCATGAAAGGATTCCAGGATCAAAAGGTTAGCTCTACGGGGAGCTGTGTCTGCCTCCAGCAATCCATTTTTTTTTTTCCTATTGACAGTGAAAACGTTTTATAGTACTTTTTCAAAGTTTTTCAAACTTTTACAAAAACAGGCTGCTTGTGAAAAAAGTGAAAAGGCATCTAATTGAACTATATCCAGAGGAGATCATGGCTGAGACCAACAGGGAGGAAAACATTTCTAAATCATAGTGATATTGGCCAAATCATTTGTATTTGAAAAGTTAAGTGCTGGAGGCACTGGCTGAGGGGGGTTTTCATTATGAGACCTGGTTGGGCTGTGAAGCAGACTATGAGATAAACTAAAGCACAAAACTTGTGAGTTTTTATCCTTGTCTGCTAATGATTTAACACTGGCAGGCTACATTTTAGGAAACCTGTAAAATAGGGAAAAAATAGATGCTATACCTAAATACTATAAGTGTGCAGATGCTTAACTAATATTTAATTCATTTCTGGGAAGATAAATGCCTTAAAACACTTCAAAAAGAGAAACTTCCTTAAGGAGAGTAATTAACACGGAAGAGTAGTAATAACATTTTTGAGGAAAATGAGATATGGTTCCATGTGTGAATTTTCTACATCTATTGGAACTCTTTAGAATGTGTAAAAAGTCATTCATTTATCAAACATTTTTTGATGCATTTACTATGTGCCAAATATTAATCTAATAGTTTTCCTAAATTTCAATTGAACAAGTATACAAAGAAATGGATTTACATTTAATAAAACAGGATGGATAGCTGGGGATACACGTGTGTGTCTCAAATATTTTGCATTTTCAAATCACTCTTTGTTAGTGAATTTACCTCAAAAATTTTCTCCAGCTTCACCTGAAATGTACAGATCTTGATTGGAAAGTAGCTTCTATGATCTTCCTTCTAGGAGTAACTATTAGAATGTTTATCCTAATACATGTACCAGGGCAGAGAATGCTACCTTGAACTGACTTGAAAAGCTGTTTTATATTCAGAAAACCAATGTAACATCATTAAAGTTTTGATCTTAAGCATCCTGCATCGTATGAGCAATGGCAAGGCTTGGTGAGGAGCTTGTCTGAACAGTTCTCTGGCGTTTTCACATAATTGGGCTTGACAGTTTTCTGCCATTGCACAGGATAACGGCAGTTGATGGTGTTCATGTTTTTCCTTAAGAGCCATTGAATTCTATTAGAAACTTTATACTACTCTCTTGTAATCCTGTAAGTCAGTTTTGAGTCGCATGATTGAAAGTGAAGAATAATATACCACAAAACAAAAATTACTCATGCAGTTAAAGCTTTCTCTGTGTAGTTTTAGAAACAACCAGTCCACAGAGAATAAGGCTTATGAAAGAAATGAAAATACATGCTCATCCTTACCCACTCCTTGTTGTCTAGGCCTGTTCAGATCTGGTGAAAACATTAAGCCACTTACTCTAAGTGGTATTGGATAGCTAATTTATTCAGCTTCTGGCAGGTTGATGCTTATAGAGACAGGATTTAAAATTTGAGAGGATGGGGGAAGGTGCTAGCAGTCTTCTAGGTAGCGCATGCCCAAAGGCCCACAGAAATCAAGTGCTTTTTAAAATTTCCAATCACTTAAAGTTTTCTTAGGAATTTTTACATGTTTCCTGGGTTGGGTTCTTAAAAATTTGTTTTTTATTGGAGTATAGTTAATTTACAGTGTTATATTCCTACTGTATAGCAAAGTGAATCAGTTATACATATACATAAGACCACTCTTTTTTAGATTCTTTTCCCATATAGGTCATTACAGAGGATAGAGTAGAGTTACAGGTAAGACCTGGGGCTTCCCAGGTGGCACTAGTGGTAAGAATTCGCCTGCCAATGCAGGAGACACAAGAGACTCAGGTTTGATCCTTGGATGGGGGAGATCCCCTGGAGGAGGGCATGGCAACCCACTCTAGTATTCTTGCCTGGAGAATCATATGGACAGAGGAGTCTGGCAGACTACAGTTCATAGGGGCGCAAAGAGTTGGACACTACTGAAGTGACTTAGCATGCACATATGTACCTGTAAGAATCATCACTTCTGCTCAGACCTCCCTGACATACCACCCTCCCTGAATCAGTTTCTCCTCTGTGCCAAAATTATAACTAGTTAGAACATGGATCATAATCAATACTGTTTCATTGTAGTTTCTTTTCATGAGTGATTGCCTCCTTGGAGAGCAGTGTATTGTATCCACTTTTTTATTCCTACAGTCTCACACAATAGCTGGCACATTAGTAATTTAACAAATGTTTACTGTTTAAACAAATTCAGTGCTAGAGCATGATTTTTAATAGCTACCTAGTATTATATATCCTATCATGGGCTATGTACTTATGCAGTGGTTAAGTTGACTTGCTGAAATAGATCTAGAAAAGACCAAGGGCAGTGACTGATTGACAAACGGTTCTTGAGTGCACTCAGAAAATCAAAGAGGAATGAGAGGGAGCAGGCCCCCAAATTTCTCTTCCAGCCAGTTAACACTAAGCTCTAAAACCTGCCCCATTAGTTAACACCAAGCTCTAAAAATACCCCATCCCAGGGCATTATTTCCAAGAAGAACCCTGCTAAAACTCAAACTAACCCTTTGTAGTGTTAGCACACTAACTGAGGTGATTTTGTCTGACTAACTAAGCAGTTATCTATGGAACTAAGAAAGAAAGGTCCGGGAGGAGTAGGATGATAGATATCCAGGTGTTAATAGAAAAGAAGTTGGAGGAATAAAGGTCCTGAGAATATAATAACGTTTGTGGAAGGGAGGCCAGGGGTAAGCACAAAGCACGGAAATTTGGCAGCTTGATTTAGCATACACGTGCTAGATGTGGGGGCTTTGTTGGGGTAGAGGATGACAGAAACAATGGAGTAAATCTGATAAGGAGGTTAAAGATCCCTGAAGACAAATGCAACCTATTTTACAACCTGAATTGAAGTTTGGTCTTTTTGTTTGTTTTTTAATTTTTCCAGAAAAGAAAATCTTTTTTTCTAATTGAGGTTGCTTTACAATGCATTAGTTTCTTGCTGTACAACGAAGTGAATCAGCTATATGTATATACATATGCATTCTCTTTTTTGAATTTCCTTCCCATTTAGGTCATCACAGAACATTATGTAGAGGTCCCTGTGCTATACAGTAGGTTCTCATTAGTTATCAACTTATAGATAATTGAGCTTCCCTGAGAGCTCAGTTGGTAAAAAATTTTCCTGCAATGCAAGAGACCCCGGTTCGATTCCTGGGTCAGTCAGGAAGATCTGCTGGAGAAGGGATATGCTACCCACTCCAGAATTCTTGGGCTTCCTTTGTGGCTCAGCTGGTAAAGAATCTGCCTGCAATGTGGGAGACCTGGGTTCGATCCCTGGGTTGGGAACATCCCTTGGAGAAGGGAAAGGTTACCCACTGCAGTATTCTGGTCTGGAGAATTCCATGGACTGTACAGTCCGTGGGGTTGCAGAGTCAGATACAACTGAGTGACTTTCACTTATTTACTTATAGATGTGGCTTAAAGCTCAACATTCAGAAAACTAAGATCATGGCATCCGGTCCCATCACTTCATGGGAAATAGGTGGGGAAACAGTGGAAACAGTGTCAGACTTTATTTTTTTGGGCTCCAAAATCACTGCAGATGGTGATTGCAGCCATGAAATTAGAAGACACTTACTCCTTGGAAGGAAAGTTATGACCAACCTAGACAGCATATTAAAAAGAAGAGACATTACTTTGCCGACAAAGGTCTGTCTAGTCAAGGCTATGGTTTTTCCAGTAGTCATGTATGGATGTGAGAGTTGGACTGTGAAGAAGGCTGAGCACGGAAGAATTGATGCTTTTGAACTGTGGTGTTGGATAAGACTCTTGAAAGTCCCTTGGACTGAAAGGAGATCCAACCAGTCCATCCTAAAGGAGATCAGTCCTGGGTGTTCACTGGATGGTCTGATGTTGAAGCTGAAACTCTAGTACTTTGGCCACCTGATGCGAAGAGCTGACTCATTTGCAAAGACCCTGATGCTGGGAAAGATTGAGGGCAGGAGGAGAAAGGGACAACAGAGGATGAGATGGTTGGATGGCATAGCCTACTCAATGGACATGAGTTTGCGTAGGCTCCGGGAGTTGGTGTTGGACAGGGAGGCCTGGGGTGCTGCAGCTCATGGGGTTGCAAAGAGGCAGACATGACTGAGCAACTGAACTGAACTGAATAGTGTATATATGTCAATCCCAATATCCCCATTCATGCCATCGCCACTTCGCAGGGATTGGCTATGACTCACTGTGGGGGCAAGGACATTGATAGCTGAACATCAGGAAGACATTATTAATGTTATTACTATTATTTTTTGTTTCTTTTTCTGTTGCTCTTTTTACTATTATTCTTTCAATTTTTAAAGTTTGTTTTTTATGCTTTTATTTTTGTTTTTCTTTGTTTTTTTAAAAATCTCTTTTTAAACTCTATTTTCCATTTTTACTATATGTTTTTGGAATTTGGTCTTTACAATAGCTCTTCATGGGAGATTAGAAGACCTTTGCCTGTGTGTGGGAAAAGGCATCTCAAGTCTTTACTCTGCTTGATTGAGGTTGCTTGGGTTGGGGTGCTGGCTCAAGGAGAAGTTCTGAAGCCAAGTCCAGACTCAGGGGAAGGCATTCCATCATTTAATGATTTCTGCCACAGGTCCAAGGGGAACAAGCGGTCAGTCATTGCAGCCATAGATTCTGCTGCATTTTTGAGAATTAAGTAGATCAGCAGTGACAGTGACAACCCAGTCCAGTCCTGACAAGAGTGAGAAGAGCTTGGGAGATGTCGTTAATGAATCTACAAGAGTTTATGACTCTACAGGAGCACGGAATGCCCTAAGTATCCTCCTTGGGTATTTGTATAAACCTGGAAAATTGCTTCTTGAAGAGAAAAGGAAGTGATATTTTTAGACTTGGATCAGCATTTCCAGCACATTTATTGATGGGCTAGCTCTTCAGTGTTTACATGGCAACGGGATGAGCTATTATTAGTACTGCTCACATAATGGGGTATCAGAATGTATTTTGCTGTGGTAGACCAGCTATACAGATTGTTTTTTGATTTTTTTTTTTTTTCCAGAAAAGTTGAGTGCATTGATTTATTGGAATTACTGTTGACATTTTAGCTGTAATTCTTAATTTTTTTTCTCAAATGTCAGACTGTAAATTCTTATGTTCTTGAGAGAAGATTTTTAAAGACAACAGAACACTAAATGACATTTTAGTGCAATGATTTTTTCTTGAATGTTTGCTGTGTTTCTGACACTGTGTGCTGAGTGCTATGGTGAATACCATAGAAATGAAGAGAATACCTCAAGGAACTTATAATTTATTGAGAGAAAAGGTATCTTTTATTTATTTTTTTTGTAATGTGTCTATTCAAAATTTTTGCCCACTTTTTCAAAAGATGGGTTGTTTTATTTTTATTATTTAAGAGCATTGAGGTACAATTGACAAACAACATTATGTTAGTTTCAGGTGTACAACATAATGATTATATATTTGTATTTATTTTGTATTTATTGCAAATGATCATCACAGTAATTCTCGTCAACATCTGTCACCATCGTGCTCAGTCACTTTTCAGTCATGTCCAACTCTTTACAACCCCATGGATGGTAGCCTATCAGGCTCTTCTGTCCATGGGATTTTTCCCAGTAGTAGTACTGGAGTGAGTTGCCATGCTCTCTTCTGGGGATCTTCCAGACCCAGGGATCGAACCTGCATCTCCTGCACTGCAGGCGAATTCTTTACTGCTGAGCCATCAAGGAAGCCCCTCTGTTACCATATGTAGTTACAAAATTGTTTTTTCTTATATTGAAAACTTTTATGCTCTTTGCAGCTTTCAAATATGTGACACAGTGTTATTAATTATAGTCTCAATGCTATTTATTATATTCTAATGACATTTATTTTATAACTGCAAGTTTGTATTTTTTATCCTCCTCATCTATTTCATTCACTCCACCATACTCCACCTCTGGCTACCACTAATTTGTTCTCTAAATCTGTAAGCTTGTTTTTTTTTGTTTTTTTTTTTTCTGTTTTCCTTAGATTCCACATTTGGGTAAGACCATTTGGTATTAGAGACAAGGCATCCTTGAATCAGGGAAATAATAAGATAGTATATGATACATATGGGGAAACCCAGGTTGGCTCAGTGGTAAAGAATCTGCCTGCCAATGCAGGAGATGCAGATTTGATCCTTGGGTTAGGAAGATCCCCTGGAGAAGGAAATAGCAACCCACTCCAGTATTCTTGCCTGGGAAATCTCATGGACAGAGGAGAGTGGCGGCTTACAGTCCATGGAGTAGCAAAAGAGTTGGACATGACTGAGCAACTAAACAACAACAACATGTAATACATATATTCCTAATGATTTAGTAGTTTAGAGAAAGGAACAGTGGGATTATTTAAATAGCTAATATACCTATAGTCTGTTCCTCTCATTTAGTGACTCAAGCCCTATGAGAGAGGGGATGAGAAGAATGGAAGAAGGCTTGCTCATCTCTTACTTCTTTGCTCATGCACTGTTGCTCTTGTGAGTCAATGTCTATGGAAATTTGGGGAGTGACAGGAAAATCATTTTCAGAAATGCAGATGAAGGTAGTGATGGTGGAATATTAACCAACAGTAGCTCTTTCTTTCTGTCCACCAGCCCAGAGAACTGAGTACACATATATGCTCTTCTAGGTACTGCAGATCATTCCTGGATGCACAGGTCTGTCTGAGGTCACAGGGACTTACTTTAATTTCTGTTTTTTCCAGTTAAGCAGCTGTTTCAGGCAGGGAGAGACAAGAGCCACATATGGCTTCCCCCTTACTTCCTCCCTTCTCTCACCTCCCTGCCCCATTCTTTATCATTTCACTGATTTCTTTTTCTCTCTTCCTCCTAGTGGTTGTATCTACTTTTCCCTAGATTCCTAGTTTCTCTTTCCCAACTCTTCATGGCTCTCTACATGCCATTTTCTCTGTCTAAGCCGGAAGCAACATTTAGAATCAGACATGGAACAATGGACTTCCATAAAGTTTGAAAGTGAAAGTGAAGTCGCTCAGTCGTGTCCAACTCTTTATGGTCACATGGACTGTAGCCCAACAACCTCCTCTGTCCATAAGACTTTCCAGGCATGAATACTGGAGTGGGTTGCCATTTCCTTCTCCAGGAGATTGTCCTGACCCAGGGATCGAACCCGGGTCTCCCGCATTGCAGGCAGACGCTTTACCGTCTGAGGTACCAGGGAAGTGCCCCGCTTCCATCAAGTTTAATTGAGAGCAATGAAGTCACCTATCATATACAAGACATTCTGAACTTCGTGCTAGATAAATGGTGCATTGCTATATCTTACACATTCTTTCATTCACTGAATAAAAAGATAAGTAGAAGCCAGATCTCATTAGGCCTTATAGGTCATAATGAAGGATTTAGTTTTCTTTCATTTCTTTTTAGATTCCGCATATGAGGGATGTCATTCAATATTTCTCCTCTGTCTGACTTATGTCACTCAGTATGACAATCTCTAGGTCCATCCATGTTGTTACAAATGTCAGTATTTCATCCTTTTTAATGGCAGAGTAATGCTCCATTGCATGTATGTACCACGTCTTCTTTATCCACTCCTCTGTGATGGACACTTAGGTTGCTTCCGTATCTTGGCTGTTGTAAATAGTGCTGCAGTGAACACTGGGGTGCATGTATCTTTTTGGATCATGATTTTTTTTTTTCCCCCCTAGATATATGCCCAGAGTGGGATTACAGGGTCATATGGTAGCTCTATTTTTAGTTTTTAAAGGAACCTCCATACTGTTCTCCAAACTAACAAAAGGGTTTAGTTTTGATTCTAAGAACTGTGGGAGACTTGGAGACTGACAGAGTCTGATTTGGTATTTAAAAGTTACGGCTGCAGTATGAGAATCGATGAAAGGGCAGGATGAGGAGAAGCTCCTCTGAGAAGCTATTACAGAATTCCAGGCTAACGATAATGGTAGCTTAGACTAGGCTATTTGGAGTAGAAATGGGGAGAAGTGGACCAATTCTTGCCAAAATGTGTCTTTGCAGGCCCAATCCTATTTCTCACACTGGTGCAGCCTTTATTTATGGCTAGAGGCTAGCTTCAGCATTCATGTTCTTAGGTTAGTGTCTGAGCAGCTAGCTGATTTAAAACCATAGAAGCTGGGCAGCACTGGATTGGATGTAATTCTCACTTACTAGCCATTCATGCCTATTGTAGGGGCCTGATGCTGCTCAGAATGTGTGACAACTTGATTATTACATTCCTCTGGGTTAAAATATATTTTTTAACGAGAAAGAGATGCTGGGAACTTCCCTAGCAGTTCAGTGATTAAGACTCTGCGTTTCCACTACAGGGGGCTCAGGTTCATCCCTACTGCATGATGGTGGCCAAAAAGTAAAAATACAAGTAAATTTTTTAAAAAAATTAAAAAGATTTTGGAACTGATAGTTCAATAAATTGCAAAATGCTTCTCACATCCATTTCATACTTTATTCGCATTGTCACGTGAGGTGTTTCATCCAATCAGTCTATTAAAATGAGAGTTTTAATATTTGGAGCATGGGGATACCAGCGTGGCCTTGGAAAATGCCAAAAAGCACTAGACGTGACAGGAGTCATTTTCACACGTAATTACTAAGGGCTGGGTGCATGCAAGATAAGAAAAAAAGGTGTTGCCTCTGCTTCCAAGAAAGTTGAGGAGAGAAAGTAGCAAAGTTACTGGATATCTTTGAAGTGCTGGCCTTTTCCATCCTCCACCATTCAACCTGGGTGGGTGCTATTCTTACCCCTATTTTATGACAAGCAAAGAGGCACCGTCTCTGTCTCACTGAGACAGCAGGTCACACTGCTGTTCTGTGCAGAGCCATGAGCTAAGCCCAGAGCCCATGGTCTCCCCACGCTGTAGGTACCACTTCACAAGATGTCAGATGCTGGACTTCCCTAGTGGTCCAGTGGTTGAGAATCTGCCTGCTGACGCAGGAGACACAGGTTTGATCCCTGGCCTGGGAGGATCCCGCATGACACAGAGCAACCAAGCTCATGTGCCACAACTACTAAAGCTCACACCCTGCAATGAAGAGTAGCCCCCATTTGTCACAACTGAAGGAAGACTGGGCAGTGTCAAAGACCCAGTGCAGCCAAAAATAAACAAAAAATTAAGAGAAAAAGATGTCAGATAGCTTTTGTTTGAATACTCCCGCAGCTGCTTCACAGCTACAAGATCTTGGAGAAAATGTTCTAATCTCTCTGAGCCTCAGTTTCCTTATCTAAAAAATATGGATAACAGTATTTCCTCAAAAGGGTATGCATGAAGCATGTATGTGTGTTTCTGGTTGACAGTAGACAGGAACTACATTTTGTGTTCCCTTTCTTTTGTGAACCAGCATTATGGCAAGAGGAAGTGTGATGTGATTCTGTTGTAGAGTCCTAAGCAAGCATGGCAAGTTGTTGTTGTTTTGTTTTTTTTTCAATTTCACAACTGTGAGAAAAGCTTGCATTAGGCGTTTGGGTTATGGCGGTTAGGAGAAGTCTGCAAGACTGTGAGATTTGCGTGCAGAATATCTGTGGGAAGAGAGGCATTCCCAAGCTCCGTAGGCCATCACACCAAATTCAGGTAGCAACAGGAGGGGAGGGAGGCATTGTTTATATAAGACATACAAATGAAGCCCTCAAGTCCTGTGGGGTCAGTTTTGTGTGTCATTAGGAGCTGGAATTAATGGATATTTCCCTTTGAAGGATCAGCTCTTCACACAATACCAAATGGAATAAAAGGACTTGACACTTTTTGTGAGGGATCATGTTTGTTTTTTCCAATCTGATGGAAACCGATTTGCCTCCCCTGAAACTAGACATGTAAGCTTTGATAAGCTGACAAGAGGGGGAAAAAGACAACAACCACAAACTTTCAGTCTGTAGCAGACTCTCTGTCTTTCTCTCTATATATATTTATACATATATATATGTATATGTATACACATTTGTGAGCAATTTAATGAATTGTTTATTTGGGGCTGCACTGGCTCTTCATAGCTACGCACGGGCTTTCTCTAGTTGCTGCGAGCAGGGGCTGGTCTTCACTGGGGTGTACCTACCAGTGCCTGGGCTTCTCATTTCGGTGGCTTCTCTCGTTGTGGCTCCCAGGCTCTAGAGCAGGGGCTCAGTAGTTGTGGCACACAGGCTTAGATGTTCCACAGCATGTGGGATCTTCCTGGACCAGGGATCGAACCCATGTTTTCTGTGTTGGTAGGTGGATTATTAACCTCTGGACCACCAGGGAAGTCCTCTAGCAGACTCTTAAAAATAATGTGTGAGACAATAGTCCTGCTAAGGTTTCTACAAAGTGATCCTTACACGCATGTGAGGAAGATAAGAAACTACCACTCTGGGAGAAAAAAAGGCCAAAAAGGTAATCTTAATTATTGAACTGTACCATATTGGCCTGAAGTTTTTTAAAAGTGGAGTGTGGAGGCAACATTTAGGGAGGATTCTCAATCTCACTGGCTGACTATGCTTCCATTATTGACCAGAGATGTATCAATATGTTTTTATTTTATAATTTTTTAAATATAAATTTATTTATTTTAATTGGAGGCTAATTACTTTACAATATTGTATTGGTTTTGCCATATATCAACATGGATCCGCCACGGGTGTACACGTGTTCCCCATCCTGAACCCCCCTCCCACCTCCCTCCCCATCCCATCCTTCTGGGTCATCCCAGTGCACCAGCCCCAAGCATTCTGTATCATGCATTGAACCTGGACTGGCGTTTCGTTTCACATATGATATTATACATGTTTCAATGCCATTCTCCCAAACCATCCCACCCTCGCCTTCTCCCACAGAGTCCAAAAGACTGTTCTATACATCTGTGTCTCTTTTGCTGTCTCGCATACAGGGTTATCGTTACCATCTTTCTAAATTCCATATATATGCGTTAGTATACTGTATTGGTGTTTTTCTTTCTGGCTTACTTCACTCTGTATAATAGGCTCCAGTTTCATCCACCTCATTAGAACTGATTCAAATGTATTCTTTTTAATGGCTGAGTAATATTCCATTGTGTCAATGTGTTTTTAGAGAGTGATACAATTAATACCACCATGAGAAGTTGTTAGAGCTTAAAATTGGTCAAGAGTTCATTATACAATGTGTGATTGTCATTATCATTCACATTTGGCTTCGTTAGGTTTTTGTTCCAACTCTGTGTGTATTATAAACATAAAAGGTTTCAAAGATAACACATTGCAAAATTTTGAGTGAAGAATTCGGTGAATTTTATGCAAATACTTTCTCTGATTGTCCAAGTGACATGTGTCAGAATGTCTCAGAAGATGATAGTTCTTCAGAATATTGTTCTGATTCAGATGATGTGACTATTAGACCAACAAAAAGATAAAAAACCCCAGTGATGGATTCTGATACAGAAGTGAAAGTGAAATGCATGTGCTGGAGAATGCTTCCTTGCTTCTACAGAAGAGTGGATGGAAGACGACATTTCAGAAAGGTTAGAAGGCTTTAGAGGTGTGTCAGGTGTACAAGTACTATTGAATGGAATAACCCACAAAGTGTTAGAGAAATAACATAATTAATTTTTGACTGACCAAAATAAAAATTGCCAACCACAGGCATTACTTTTTGCAAACATTTCTCTGGTCAATGATGAGTTAAAATCACTGAAGCATGGACGATTGCTGGACCTTTACTCTTCTTTCCTTACTTGTCGTCTACTTTGAACCAAGTCTTACAGGTGTATAGAGACACCCAGAGGCTTTGTTAGACTCATCAATGTCCTATCTTTGGATTGCTTCTCTTCCAACTCTGTTTTTCTACAATACGGTCTATTTCATACCAGCGGCCAGGCTCCAGCAATCAAATAATGAAAGCTCTGTAAAAGCTGCTACCAGTGTGTCCACAGGATTATGTGTGTTTCTAAGTTTTGCAAAAGCAAGATTAAAAAAAAAGTATTTATTTCTTTTTGGCTGTGCTGGGTCTTCGTTGCTGCTTGGGCTACTCTCTGGTTGTGGTGTGTGGGCTTCTTGTTTCAGTGGCATCTCCTGTTGCAGAGAATGGGCTCTAAGGCGTGAGTATTTGTGACATGATGGTTCAGTATTGCAGCTCCCGGGCTGTAGAGTATAGCCTCAGTGGTTGTGATGCACGGGCTTAGTTGCTCTGTGGCATGTGAGATCTTCTCGGACCAGGGATTGAGCCCACGTCTCCTGCTTGTATTGACAGGCAGATTCTCTACCACTGAGCCACCAGCGAAGCCTGCAAAGCAAGATGTTTTAAATGCAGTTACTCAAGATCACCTTCTCTTTCCACTCTGACTTCCTCTCTGTCACCATTTGTCAGCTGCCATCTGAGTGATGGGTGTATTTTGGATCTGGCTAAGAGGAAGTTGAATTGGGGATCCAAGTATTGATCATTTAGTGGGATAGTTTTATGTAGTTTTCAGTCCCTTTTATAACCAACTAGGTGAGGAACTAGATGGGACTTCCCTGGTGGCTCAGGGAAAGCATCTGCCTACAATGCAGGAGACCCAGGTTCGATCCCTGGGTCGGGAAGATCCTCTAGAGAAGGAAATGGCAGCCCATTCCAGTACTCTTGCCTGGAAAATCCCATGGGTGGAGGAGCCTGATAAGCTACAGTCCATGGGGTCGCAAAGGTCACGACTGAGTGATCTCACTTTATTTTACTTTAGGTGAGGAAAGGCTTCTATGAATACTCCTACCACCTTGGATGCTCACCAGCATGGATGGGGAGCCAAGGTGAGCACCAGAGGTCCTAAGGCTATGAGCCAGTCCTCCAGCAGTCATCACAGGAAGTACAGGGGCACGTGGAGGGAAAAGAAGGTTGGAAGCAAGGTTTGAGTTCAGTTGCGGAAAATTCTTACCTTCAGCAGACAAAAAGTTGTGAGAAGAAGATTGATGTTCTCTTGTCTGGAAAATAGTTGATTATGTTGAGTATCCAGTTATGAACTCACTGTGTGTATGAATAGTGTGGAATAGATTTTGTTAGAACACTTGTGCTTGTAGGGCGCAGGCTGTAGGCAGTACAGCAAGAATGTCTGTGGGAGAAGGTGCATGTTTCCTGCATCCTACTCTGGGTCTCATCTTCTTGTATCTATTGCATCTTGTCCCAACAAAACTTGGTTTCTGTGGGGAAAGATGCACAAAACTGCCACCAAAGCAAGAGAAACACTCTGAGAAACTAGTGTTCAGGTGACAAAACTCTCACACACATTCATCGCACACATCTCACACACAAGCCACAGTACGTGGCATAAGAGGAATTCAATTTTTCTGTTACATAACTCAATGCGATGTAGAAACGTTAGAATTGTTCTTGTGTCTGTCTTAATTTCAGATTAGTTTTGTATTTTTTGCCAGTATTATTGTTCATACAAAAATTCAGATGTGACCAGAAAGATGTATGTGTCTTGAAATCCAAAAGTGGAAATTGAAAGAAATTATTTGTGGTACTTGTCATTGTTTAAAAGAATTGTAGGGACTTCCCTGGTGGGATGACTGGTGGTTGGCACTTTGCCTTCCAGCACAGGGGGTGTGGGTTGGATCCCTGGTTGGGGAGTTAAGATTCCATTTGCCTTGTGGCCAAAAAAATAAAACATAAAACAGAAGCAATATTGTAACAAATTCAATACAGACTTAAAAATGGTCCATGTGGAAAAAAAAAGCTTAAAAAATTGTAACGTGTAATTACTCATTCTCCATAATTCATTTTTGTATTGAATCTTGTATTTTATTTTCCTTAAAGAGGGTGTCAACTTAAAAAATGCACAATGTGAGAGTTAAGTTTTATTTGGGGCAAAAGAAGGACTGCAGCCTAGGAGACAGCACCTCAGATGGCTCTGAGAAACTGCTACAAAGAGGCAGGGGAGACGGTCAGTATATATGTGATTTTGGTGAAGGGGGAGCCCATGAAATCAGACACATTTTTTTTTTTTCAGAAGGTTTCTGCTAGTCATGAGGGAGCAGTCATCACCATGAAGGATTTTAGTGTTTTTCTGGGAGGAGACACAAGAACTGAGCTCATAAAATCAGCTCCGGAAAATATCCGACTATCTGAAGACCTGTCCTGCCAGTCCCTCCTCCCCCTTCCCTGAGGACAGAATGCCTCATTTCTTCTCTGCACCCTGAACTCCTTGCAGGGGGTGTTGTGGATCTGCAGCTGCAGCAGCATGGTTTACCCCTTGTTGAGGTAGATGGCAAGTGTCAGTTTGGAGTTGACAGGATCACAACGTTCGTATGAGCTTTAGGCCCTGTAGAGCCTGGATCCACTCTGCTCCATCCCTTCACTCCTATGTGTGTGTGTTCAGTGGGATCTGGGAGTACGTGTGTGTGTGTGTGTGTGTGGCGCGGGGGTGGGGGTGGCGGGGGGCTCCATGCTGAAATAGAAGGAGAAACTTTGATTCTACCACCTACAAGCTCGTGGCTTCAGCAAGTTTCTTAGCCTCTCTGAACTTCAGTTTCCTCAGCTGTAATGTTTGGATGATCCTTCTTCACAAGATGGTTGTAAGACTTCAAAGAATACTTAACACAGTGTGGGGCATGTGATCAGCACTCAATAAATCTCATTTCCCCTTTTTCCCTCTCTCTCTCTGGAATGGTTCATGGGTTTATCTGAGGTCAGGGACTCAGGGGAGGAAATATTTTGTCTTTTCAAAATGAATTTTGATATAAGGATATTAAAAAGAGTTCTGGGGTTTCCCCTGTGATTCCTGTCTTTAACAAGCCTGAGACAAAATGAATCACAACAATATTTTCTCTGAGTATAAGCAAAGAATGAAGTGCTTTCATCAGTTGTGAAGAGTATTGGGCTGAAAGTTCCAATTCAGTGTGTCTGACACACACACATACACACACCATACACACACATACCACACTCTTGCACACTCACACACTCTTTCTCATATTTGTTTGATATGGCTCAAGGATTAAATGATTCTGAATCACTGAAGTTTTTCTTAAAAACTTCATCTGTCAATCAAAAAATATTGATAAGCGAAGCCCCAAACCATGTGTTAGGTTCTCGTGAGATATACGAATCTGGGAACTGGGATTTGCAGTTTGCGGGGTGTCCTCATGATCAAATAGCTTTTTTCTGGGGTGTGCCCTGGAACAAACAGCACAACCCTCCTGATAGGTTTGCTTCAGCCACATACATGCAGACAGTCTCTGGGTGGTGGGAGTGAGAAGTGGAAACACAAAGTTTGCTGAATCCTGACTTGCTGTCAGGGTACCGGTCAGCCCGCAGAGCAGACTGACTAATGTCTGTCATGCTGGACCATGAACTGTTTTCTTCAAGGGCAAGATCCAAGAATACCTTTTTTTTTTTTTGCAGTTCCTACCAGGGCTAACATAGTAGCTGTTCATAGTATCTATCGGATCGATTTATAATCTATATACAGTAGAATTAAAAACAAAGACTTTTAAAGTGCCCAAAGGGTTTCCCTTTTTGAAAAAATAAAAAAAACTGCAGCTTTTGATTAATAAGCATGAATATTATGTCTCTTGGCATGATATTTTTGAAGAAGGGGAATATTTTTCAAATGGGAAATCAAAATTGGTCTACTTTACACATTTTGCTGATAAGCTCTTCCTTCTTGGTGTAAAAGAAACCATCTTTTCTTACATAAGCAAGTCCAGGGTCGTCTGAGAAATTAGCATACTTGTAAAGACCAAAAAATCACAAGTAGACTCTCAGCTGAGTGAAAAGCAGTATGGACTCTAACCTGCTGGCAGTTAGAAAGGAAACTTGTTTTTTGAGATTACCTCTGTCCCCCTGTAACTGTCATACATGACTGATTTCTAATGAAGAGGAATTGTTGGTCAAGTAAGAAAGAGTCTATGTAATATATGTTCTAATGGATTATTTGTTTACCCTCTGCATATTAAAGAAAGCTGGGTGCATATAGCTTATCCAAATTTGTTTGAGACAATCTTGGTTAATTTTCCTGTTTTCTGAACTACTGAGTGAAATAAACTCACTCAGGTTGTCAAAGTCAACCCACTTAATCTGGTTGACATGGTGTCTGGGTGAGATCTACCTGGGATCTAGTCTATTTGGCTGCTAAACACACACAGACAGACACACACTTGTTTAAGAATATTTATCCATGTACACCTTGTGGCAAGGGTGTGCGGAGGACTGCGGGCGTGAGCAGACATCACCGTGGCCCTGATCAGAAGATAGGACCATGCAGCCATATCTCTTTATTGGGTTTTGTAGGAGACCTGGGGCTAATGCTAAGCTTCCAGCAGTGTGTCCAGAGGTTGCTGGGTTTGCTCTGTCAACTGACAAGACATGCAGGTTACCAGAGACAAATGCCCCATTCGTTGTCTTCTGGGCCACTTAAACCTTGATCTATTAATTACTCATATAAAACAACAGAAAAATTTAAAAGAATGATTGTTTCAGACAGCCATATTTTAAATTTTGACTATGGAACAGAAGTTAATTGATAATTTTAAGGCCCTTAATAATAACTACTCTCGATTGCAGCAGTTTTGCTTTGAGCTGAGGTTACTGGGATAAGTTTTAATTCTGGTTGGAAAAGAAATAGTACTTACCTTATATTGTCAAATTTTTAGTGCTTGAGTATTTGAAGTCACTGAGCTCTACTCTTTGTATGTTCAGGAATGTTAGTTACTTCAGACTGCAGCATGACTGGCTACAGCTAGTTGAATAAAATTCCTGCAGTTCATCCGTTCTTCTCCTACCAGCAGGTGTCATTATGGAAATATGAAAATACTGTAAATTCCAAAGTTGTAGGAACTGGCTATAAGAGAGAAAAGGAGCACTTTGGATATTCAAAAACAACGAAGAGAAATCATCTGGTACTAACCAAGGGTGGCATGTTTAATTACTAATTTGGCAGTGTTCTACAATATAATGAAACCGACACAGGATTTCAAGGCACATACATAATTTATTTTAATTAGGTTAAGCAAGCATTTATTCAAACCTACTCTAGGCTCATAGGAGTCTCAAAGGGAAAGTAAGACATAATTCTTATCCTTAAGGAGCTGGCATGATATCTGGGGAAAAAAGGGTATAGTTATGAAATAATAGTGAGCAGAATGAGTTGGTCCTTTTTAACATGTCGATTGAAATGCATAGATAGTAAAAGTCGCAACAATTCCTGCTGGAGCGGCTGTGTAGTATTGTCGATTCTCGGTTCTTCAAAGAATTCTGTTTGAAGAATACATGTTTAAGTAGAGCGGAGCTTCAGAATTATTTGGTAACTTGACGGCTCATTCCTCATTCTTTCCTTTCTTGCTAACTGCTACCACCCATCTTTCTCCATACACTGAAAGTGATAATTATAATTATTACATATGCATCGGTTAACCAAGGATATAGTAATTGGTTGTAATAGTTTGCTATTATCAACTGATAATAAGACCAAATTTTTCTAAAAGCTACGGTAGACTCTACAAGTGGGCTTTTTTATCAGGAGACTTACACCAGGAGCCTTGGTAAGAGTATTAATGTCTGGACAGGAGCAATGCTTCATCTGTTCTATTTTTCCGCTCTAGACTCTGGGTTCTTCCAAGGCACGGGAAACGTGGCATTCCTCTTTGCATTCCTGCTACTCTAATTCTGTATCAGTACCTGTTTGTTGAATGGCTAGGTGAATAATAATAATGCCAAAGAATAGGATACTGACAATCCTTCATACATTATGGTGCTAGAATGTATGTTGCTGTTAGACTAAGAAATCTCAGATGAGTAATTCAGAAAACTGGATTGAAAAGTTGAGAGTATAGATTCTAAAGTTTTTCCTTTGGTTCTATTAGTCCACCCAAGGAAATCTGTCTCAAAAATTATTTCTCAAACACCTTCTCATGTTTTTGACACCCATTTTCCCCAAACCTCCCAAAACAATCACAAGAAGAACCAAATAAACATCAAATCTGAACATCTCCTTGGCCCAGAGGATGCCAAGTTCATGTTCCACTACCCAAAGTTTTTTTGGCATTGGCACATTCAAACTCAGACCCTCATCTTCTTTATTCTAGAAGATGTATAGACAATGGGGATATTTCATTAAAATAACTATGAACTGTTTAAATAGTACGTGCTACACATTTTACCCACAGTACCCCCAACCCTGACAGGACATCCAGATGAGAACCTGAATTTGGATGGGGTGATATGGGGTGGTCATTTACTTTAGCTTCTCACTGACAGTACATGGCAGAGATACTGAACCCAGGTCAGTCTGACTACAAGGATTCCTCTCTTTCTGCTATGCCAGAAGCTTAATGCAAAGATTCCCTGCCAAAATTGATAGAGAAAGGAAACTAAATAAAATAGCTATTTCCTTCAAAGAGCTGGACACGGCTTGCACAGCACAGCAATTCCTTCAAAAAATTATTTCAGCATATTATAATCTAAATAGAATGTGCTTGATTTTAGACCAGGGGATGTATGCATTGTTGTTTTTTCATAACCTTTCAATAGCTTGTTTCTGTGGTAGTGATCAGTCTTTGGCAAAGGAGGCAGTATGTTCGCTGTACCCATATGGGTCTTTTACCTGGAGGTCATTATTAATTCACCAGCCACTACGTAGTGAGGGCGATGTCCTCAGCATCCTTTGGTAGACTGAACTAGCTGTCTTTTTTTTGTATCACTTACTTAAATCTCTTACTGAAATCTCTAACTATTTACTGGACTTTCCCATCTTGCTTTTTTTCTTTTCTCACCTCCAACTTTGTGTGTAAAGAGGGAAATCATTTTAACTTCTAAACTACTTCTTTCTGTTGGTCCTATCTTTTCTCTTAATGGTACCATCATCTTTCCAGTCCCAGGCTGAAAACTTTGACGTTTTCTTTTTGTTAAACCCTTTGTTTATAAATCAGCCTCTTGGATCATCTTGTCATCAGTTTCTCCTCTTTTTTTTTTTAACTCCATGAATGACTGTGAACATTTTAGTTAGACTCATTCAAACACTAGTGCCAAGTCCCAACTCTTTATCAGAGTTGCCATGTCTCCTCATCATATTCTGTCTGGTAACCACTCTAACTCTAATCTTGTACATGTCAAATGTTTTGCTCCAGTCATGTGGAAAAATGCAAACTCCTAGTATATCCATTCTCCTTTTGTGCCTGGCTTGTTTGACTTATATAATGTTTTCAAGGTTCATCTATGTTGTAGCATGTGTCAGAATTTCCTTCTTTATAAAGGTTTAGTAATATTCCATTGTATGTATATTGGAGAAGGAAATGGCAACCCACTCCAGTATTCTTGCCTGGAAAATTCCATGGACAGAAGAGCCTGGTGGACTATAGTCTTGGGTGGCAAACAGTTGGACATGACTGAACACATGCACACAGATTTTATGTATATAACTACATTTTGTTTATCCATTCATCCATCAACGGACAGGACATTTAGATTGTTTTAACATATCCTACTAATTGCAGACAGGTTAATCTTCCTACTCCTTACTTCAGTCATGTTACTCAACTGCTCAGACGTCTTCGATGAATTCCTTCTTACAGACAGAATCAGGTGCAGTTTTCACAGCCTATATCCACTGCTCTCCCCTACCTGGGTCCTGACCTATAGATAGAATATTAGACGTAGAATATTCATCTTCAACACTTATTTATGAAGCAAATATTTTTTGAATGTTTGATATATGTTGGCCCCTGAGATAAGTGCTGTCAATGCAACAGTAAACAAAATAGACCTGGTGTCTCTCCTCATGGAACTGACTTCAGAAAATGATGCAGACGCATCTTTTAAACTAAAATATAGCCCTATACATTCAGTTAGCCAACCTTTTAGTATAAGGTCAAGGCATTTTCTTTGAAAATGGGCCTGCTAATTATTCATATCATCTCTCTTACATAAATCATACTCAAAATGAATTACTTATGATTTCTGATTTCAGTTTCTTTAAATAGGAGCAAGAACTTGAAGATACTTGTGATGTGATGAGTGCAGAGTCCTTGTGTACTTTTATGCTACTTCTCTGCCATTGATAGTTGTATCACTCACAGCCAATTTAAGAGCAGATTTTCTTAGAAACTCATCTTTATTGATTATTTAAAGTAACTTGATTTGCTTTTTCAGATGTAACTCTCTACTCATATTTCACCAGCTCATACAATATTTAATTGAATTATATCATCATAGTAAGTACAAATGGCACAACTTCACTACCAATTGATACTTGGAAAGCCTACCATGAAATTGGTAGGAGAAGAAACCTGCAGGCTTGTGAGAACTAAAGATGCTGTGGTGTCCGCCTGTATGTTTTCCCGAGGACGTAGAGCTCTATGTCTTTTGTATGTATAGGACTTTCATGCCTGTTAAATATATAGTCTTTAGGGCAGGTTGGCTAGAAGGACTTTTACTGTGTTTATTCTGTTATTATTTTTTTGCTCCTCCGTCCATGGGATTTGCCAGGCAAGAGTACTGGAGTGGGTTGCCATTGCCTTCTCCCTTATTTTTTTTAATGTGGACCATTTTTAACAAATTCATTGAAATTGTTATACTACTGCTTCTGTTATATGTTTTGGTTTTCTGACCTTGAGGCATGTGGGGCCTTAGCTCCCCTACCAGGGATTGAACCTGTACCCCCTGCACTGAAAGGAGAGGTCATAACCACTGGACTGCCAGGGAAGTCCCTATTTGTTTATTCTTATAGACAATGGTGTGGAGAAGGGAATGGCAATCCACTCCAGTATTCTTGCCTGAAGAATTCCATGGACAGAGCCTGGCAGGCTGTAGTCCATGGGGCTGCAAAAGAGTCGGACACAACTGAGCAACTAACACACACGTAGACAATGGTGTGTGTGTGCTTAAAGAGTATTCGCTCAGTCATGTCTGGTGGACTGCAGCCCACCAGGCTCCTCTATCCATGGGATTCTCCAGGCAAGAATACTGGAGGGGATTGCCATTTCCTTCTCCAGGGGATCTTCCCGACCCAGGGATGGAACCCGGGTCTCCCGCATTGTAGGCAGATGCTTTACCGTCTGAGCCACCTTACTAGCTTATAATAAAGTAAGAGCTGAGGAGGGATCTGTCAGAAATTGGTAGAATTTGTGTACAGTAGAACTGTACAGAATTGGTGAATTTCCTTCTGGTTCAGATGCACAAATCCTTCCTGTTCAAATAATAGGAACAGGAAACCTTTGTTGGATGTAAATTTACACAGAGACCCAGCATCCAAGCGTGGAGGGTGACAAAGAGGCAGGGTCTTAGGCTGTCACAACTGGCCACGTTATCTCTGGGCAGAGGAAATTTTTTCATACCGACCATGTCTGCCAGGACCTGCGCTCCTCCACCAAGCACCCCGGCCCCCTCTGAGGCAGACTCGCTTCATGTGTCTGCCTGCCCTCTGGCTGCCCTGGCCCTCCTCAAAGGATGTGCTCATGGTGTTCCGCCAGGGTCGCCTCTGCTTACTTCTGGATGTGTGTGTGGAAGGAGTTGTGTGCCGGCATGGGAGTTAGGGTGCAGATCTGGCACCTTGGACGTGTGTCCCTCAGACATTCCTCAGCAGTTCTCACAGTGGACGCTTCCTCCCTACTTCCCCGTCCTTCCCACTCTGATACCGGCTGCTCTGTTTTTATATTTCCTTTGTCTTTTCCACGGAAATCCATATTTAAGGGGTTGGAATCCTCTCATCTCTTATCCCAAAGCTCCTTTTCTCTTTACCTCAAACTCTCTGTTTTAGGCTTTTGGACTGGGCTTACGATGTCTTTTTCCTCTGCTGTAATCGGATGGTAAATAAACTATAGGTTCTAGTTAGACAGCTGGCAGTTCTTTGTTTCTCAGTATTAGCACCGTTAAGTTATTCTTCCTCTTTAGATTCAAGGCCAGGGAGTAATAATACTGATAAGTTATTTTATGCTGTGCTTGATGGTTTTACTGTGGCTTATTGCTTCATTTAATGAGATAAATAACCAGACTAACTGAGAGGGATGGTTTTGGACCAAAACATTTACTGAGGTAAGAAAGGAGTTGGATTCTGCTTTCTATTCTCCCTTTCTTGCAGTCCCTGTCTAGAAGCTTTTAACTCATTACTGACTGGGGGATTTTTGCAGACACTAATGCCTGTGGCCAGTGATTTTTATGTTGGCTGGCCAGAAATTAATTCTATTATTTCACTAACACTTTACGAGTTGTGTGCATGTGTGCTAAGTTGCTTCAGTTGTGTCCAGCTCTTTGCGACCCTATGAATTGTAGCCGCCCCCCCCCCAGTTTCCTCTGTCCTCCTCTCCAGGCAAGAATACTGGAGTGGGTTGTCATGCCGTCCTCCAGGGGATCTTCCTGATCCAGGGATCAAACCCATGTCTCTTACGTCGCCTGCGTTAGCAGGCGGGTTCTTTACCACTAGTGCCACCTGGGAGCCCAACACTTTGAGGGTTATTACATACCATAGTTACACCTGACATACCTGTCAAGTTTCCTAACTTTTGTGAAATATTGTCCTCAATCCACTCGTCTATAAAAGCAAAGGAGCATCCTCCAACACTGTGAGTTTCATTTTCACCTCGTGTATCAGAATCAGTCGCTAAGGTTTTTTATCTTTTTGTTGGCCTAGTATTCATATTGTCTGAATCAGAACTATATTTTGAAGAACTGTCATCTTCTGAGATACTAGTATATATGTCAAGCAGAGAAAGTATCTGCATAAAATTCACTGAAAAAGTCTTCTTTACTCAAAATTTTGTGGTGCGTCATTTTTGAAAATCTTATGTTTATAATATATGCAAGGTTGGAATAAAAACCTAATGGAGCAAAATGTAAATGATAACGACAATAATGAATTGTATAATGAATCTTTGATCAATTTTAAACTCTAACAACTGCTCATGGTGATGTTAATTATATCACTCTCTAAAAACATATTGATACATCTCTGGTCAAAAATGTTCAGGTAGCAAAAGACATATTAATTCATCTCTAGTCAATAATGTATTTTAAATTATCTGCTTTCAGCTTTGTCTCATGCAGGTACAAGTACATCGGGACAATAGCTTATCAATGCTCATGGTTACTTTATTTTTCTTTTAATAATTATAGTTTTTAACAGAAAAGAAAGAAAAATCAATAAACAGTGTCAAGGAGAGCAAAGACCATGGTCTCAGTCTTGAGGAGAGCTTTCAGAAGACAGTGACTGGGATTTCCTTGTCTTTGATCTTGTTTTCTAATTGCCCAAAAGTGCATTGTCACAGATGGGCACATTTATGCTAGATCAAGGAAAAGATGAATTCTGTGGCTTAGGAACAACGGTTTCTTCAATTCCTGAACTGCAGGCAGGAAACGGTCTTTTTGAGAAATGGCAACTGGATTGCAGGCATCTTTCTTCCCTCAGAAGATGAAGTGGATCCTCTGTCAGCCTCACCGCATACAACCCTTGCTTTATGTTAACTTGTGTTGCAATCTTATAGACTCCATCCTTGATCTCTGAACTTGAAAATCTCTTGTAATACTGTAAATTACCCTCATTGGCTTCCCTTTTTGAGCTCTAGTGAATAATCCAAGTGTTCTCAAATTTCTGTGCTAAATATGTTCCTCCAGGGATCTGCAGTGAAAATGAAGCGTTGTTTTACCACTGAACACTTCGTGAACCCAGTCCCTGCTTTGATTTCGAAGCTCCAACCATATTGGAGGCAATTCCCCTGGCTTACAGCTGTGTCTGGCCTCTTTTCATTGCCTCTGGGGTCAGGAGCCTGACTGCATAAAGGTGGGGTGAGAACTGTGGCCTGCCGTAAGGAAAGGGAAGGTCATTGCTTACTTAGCCAGTAAACTGGAGGCGTCAATAAAAAAGACACTGAAAACAATCCCCTCTTAAGACAGTCAAACATGAGAAATGCATGGCAGGGTACTGTGCACACAATAGACGCTCAACCAGTGTTTGCTGAATGGATAGCTTGGGGCAGCCGAGGGCAGCAGTCATGCTACTGCTGGCTCAGCCTCTCTAGTGGCAGCCTCCACTTCTGTTTATCTTCTCAGACCCTAATTCTTCATCCCTTGCGCCCTCATCACTGCTGGTCCCATCGTTGCCCTGCCTTTTCTTCTCTATCCCAGGGGAAGAGACAAGGACTGGTTTGGGAATCGAATTCTTAGGCTGGACTTGACTGATGGTAATTAAAGGACACAAAAATGAGGGTACTTCAGAATCAGATCTGCTAGGATTGAATCTGGGCCCTTGGCAGTGAAAACACAAGTCCTAACCACTGGACAGCCAGGAAATTCCTATATCTTTCTCAATTAGTGTTTTTGTTTTCTTAAGGTAAATACCCAGAGGTGGAATTTCTGGATTATATGGTAGTTCTACTGCAATCTCATTTTGAAAAGTGAAAATAAACAGGCAAAATTGTTTTTAAGAATTCATTTTATGGCATTGAAACATGTATACTATCATGCATGAAACGAGTCACCAGTCCAGGTTCGATGCACGATACTGGATGCTTGGGGCTAGTGCACTGGGACGACCCAGAGGGATGGTAGGGGGAGGGAGGAGGGAGGAGGGTTCAGGATGGGGAACACATGTATACCTGTGGCGGATTCATTTCGATATTTGGCAAAACCAATACAATATTGTAAAGTTAAAAAAAAAAAAAGAATTCATTTTATTTATCCTGAAAGATTCAAAATAATATCATTTAAACACGTAATCAATATAAAATATTATTTATAAGATATTTTGCTTTCTGTTTTCTATACTAAGTCTTCAACCTCAGATGTGTATTTTAAACTTACAGAACATTTTAATTTTGACTAGACACAGTCTTAAGTGCTCAATAGCCACATATAGCCAGTGGCTATTGTATTGGACAGCAGAGTTCTGGACGAATCATAGTTAATATGTTAACCACAGTTCTATTTGATTGAGTCTACTGCATACTGGGCTTTGTGGTGGACAGTGGGAATAAAGAGATAATTAGTGGTAATTGTAATAACGATGATGATGATGATTAAACTATTAACATAACTTAAAAAAGAATCAGATCCCTATGCAGCTTCTCTCAAATGCAGACATAGACAACTGGCTGTAGCTTAGCCTTTCCTGTCCAGATGCTTGGGTAGGTGGGATGGTCATCAGTGGCCACAGGGCTTTCATAGAATATCCGAGATGGGCTTCTCATGCTTTGTAACCCAGGGGGTTTAAAATCAGCTGTGTTCACAGTACATCTTATTCCGGCGATCTTTGGATAACTCGCATGCCGGTGACTCTGGGACTGGGAAGTGTTCTTCTCTTGCTTCTCAGCTTTTTAGAACATGCTTTGTGTCTGTCATGTTGCGTCATGGCTGGTTTTCATGGGGCCACAACTCTGTTAAGTTAGTGGAAAACAGAGCGTGACTTCTCTTAAACTCTTCTGGGCCAGGGTCTACTCTGGAGGTGGTTTCTCTTTTCTCCACCTTCAGGATAATTCTGAGAATTCAAAGAAACTTCGGTATCTTTTGGATTTCAAAAAAGTGTATTTGCTGGCGAGACTAAACATTCATGCAAACTTAGTGTGAGTGACGCTGAGTCTTCAGCTGTCGGGTCAAATTCAGTGCTTTAATTAGGGTCAAGTCCACTTTGATGTGTCTTCTTTCCCACTATGTTTTCTCTTCTGAATAGATTGGAATCATATCAACTGTATGTTTAGTTTAAACAAATAGAATTATACTTAGAAAATTTTGCTCCCTCCTCCACGCAGTGAGTGCTTGCCTTGGGACATGCAGGAGATGACTGAAGACAGCCTGCCCTTCCCTCAGTTGTCTTAGTTCCCGTGTGCTGCTCGTGCTATGAATTTTTCCTCCTGTTGAGTGGGGTTTTGATATTGATTGATATAACATATTGTTGTTACCATATAGTCTCTAAACAGAAGCCGGGTCTCTGATTTTAACCAAAACCGTGGTCATCTGTTTTACCTTTGGAGGAAAATCCGGGTGTGTTGGCCTGAACTGAGGGACTGTGTGTTCCTTACATGGTGCCCTCCTTAGGGATTTTCTAGGGTCATTCTGATCCTATGTAATTTTAACCCTAAGTGCTGATTTTAGAGTTGGACACGACTGAGCGACTTCACTTTCACTTTTCACTTTCATACATTGGAGAAGGAAATGGCAACCCACTCCTGTGTTCTTGCCTGGAGAATCCCAGGGATGGGGGAGCCTGGTGGGCTGTCATCTATGGGGTTGCACAGAGTCGGACACGACTGAAGCGACTTAGCAGCAGCAGCTGATTTTAGAATCTGTCCCCTAAGATATTACACTATAGTAACGTCTGGTTTCTCTTTCTGGTGCCTTTTGTGATATAATTCAGGCTGGTAACATGCTGTATTCCTTTTCTTTTTTTCTAAATAATTTTTGTGTATTTATCTTTTGGCTGTGCACAGGCCTTTCTGTAGTTGTGGTGAGCAGGGGCTACTCTCTTGTTGCGGTGAGTGGGCTTCTCAGTGCGGTGGCTTCTCTCGTTGAGGAGCATGAGCTCTAGGGCTGCAAGCTTCCTAGAGGTTCCTTGTGCCATGTAGCTGCAGCACAAGGGCTCAGCAGCTGTGGCTCCTGGGCTCTGGAGTGCAGCTTCAGTAGTTGTGGTACTTGGTCTTAGTTGCTCCATGGCACATGGGATCTTGCCAAATCAGGGATCAAACCTGTGTCTCCTGCATTGGCAGGCAGATTCTTTACCACTGAGCTACCAGGGAAGCCCCTGTGTTCCCTTTTTAATGTAAAATATTTTCTAGTCTTCCTAGGTGATGAGAATATAGTTGGAGCTGGTATTTGTTGCCTTCTCTACATGTGCTGTATAGAGTCTATAGAACCTTACTGTTGATCTGGTACATTATGGAGGAAACTTAGAGCCATGCCCCGAGTTAAAATATCGGACAAGCTCCACGTTGCTTTTTTAGAGTTGATTGATGAATGCTTATGCCACAAGACACTAAAAGTCTTAAAAATAAGCTAAGATCTCACCAGAGTTCTATCTTTTCATGTTCTCTTTATCATGGATCATCAGTTGTTATAATAAAAGGAAAGGTCTTCCCTGACAGGGGCTTGGGAAATACGTTGAAATCTGAAGATGGGCTTTGTCTAAATGAAACTCACATAAAGCCAGGCTTCCTTGCATAGCTCTAATCTCTTGTAAGTACAACCTTCAACAAAAGGTAACTCAAGAAACCTTGAACAATAATGTAAATATTTACCTTAAGGTTTATTTTTAAAATATATCAATATAGCAGTTTCACATAGTGAAATCATACAGAAAGCTTCCTAAAATTTCCTTTTGCACCTTTTTCCTTCCACCAGCTTCTCACTCAAGACAATGGTGAAAATCTCTCTTGTTCCATGCGGAGTGCACTTTTGGGTGTGCTCTCCCACACCACACACTCATTTCCTCTAGAATGTGTACTCTCTAGCTCTGGTGGGTTTCCTTGTGAACATAAGCTACCCTTGCCCCAGAATTCTGGTGAATGAAAATTTCATATCATTTTGAATGTTTTGCTCTCATTTACTCTTTGACCTTGGCTTGAGACACATTGCTTGTTCTTAAGTTGATATAATGTGTTCAGTCAAGTCTTCTAAGACCCTGCAAACCAGATCAACCTGCCTTCACTCTTTCATTAAATCAGTGGGGCCACTACAAGGGGAGGTGTACAGTTCTAGTTACAGTATATACCAGACAGTGGGCTCGAAGCAGCACTCCTCACTTCCTTTCTTGTTCTGTCTTTAGAAATTATGTTGTTTAAAACGGCCTGCCTCCCAAAAGTCATATGAAGTGGTAGCATGTGTGCGTGCTCAGTTGCTTCAGTATGTCTGACTCTGCGACCCCATGGACTGTAGCCCTCTAGGCTCCTCTGTCCATGGGATTCTCCAGGCAAGAATACTGGAGTAGGTTGTCATGCCCTCCTCCAGGGGATCTTCCTGACCCAGGGACTGAAGCTGCATCGCCTGTGTCTCCTGCATTGCAGGAGGATACTTTACCACTGTTCCACCAGGGAAGCCCATGAAGTGGTAGGTTTAGACTGAATGTGGCAGCTCTAAATACGATGGTGGTGGTGGGGGCAGTGGCTAGTGCCTTTTAGGTCTGGGTGTGACTTCTACTCCCATTCTTTGAGCCAGAACAGAATATATGGCTATGGGTCCAGGGGAGAGGAAAACAGCTAAGGCTACTTGATATATCTTTATTTTTTATACAAGTTTGCTATAAAATTTATAGAAGCATCTGTATTAGGGTTCTCCAAAGAAACAGGATGTGATATATATATATATATATATATATATATATATATATATGTATGTATTTGGCTCAGGTGACTGTAGAGGCTTACAAATTCCAAGATCTTCAGGATGGGTGTGCAAACTGAAGACCCAGGAGAGCTGATAATGTAGTTTTAGTTTGAAGGCTGGCAGGCTTGTGATGATGTCTCAGTTCAAGTCTGGAGAGAGGAGAAAATTGATATCTCAGCTTGTAGGCAGTCAGGCAGAGGAAATTCTCTCCTACTCATCCCTTTTGTTCTATCCTGGCCTTCAACTGATTGGATGGGGGCCCACCCACAGTAGTGAGTGCAATCTGCTTTACTCGGGCTATCCGTTCAAAGGTTAATCTCATCCACAAACACCTTTACAAACACACTCAGAATAATGTTTGATCAAATATCTGGGTACTCTGGAGCTGAGTCAAGTTGACATATAAATTTATCCATAATAGTATTTACAAGACTGTAGGAGTATATAATTTACAATTCAATTTCCATTCATGTACATGCATGGGGCTCAGATGGTAAAGGATATGCCTACAATGCAGAGACCCAGTTTTGGTCCCTGGGTCATGAATATCCCCTGGAGAAGAGCATGACAATGCAATCCAGTATTCTTGCCTAGAGAATTCCATACAACAGAGGAGCCTGGCAGGCCGCAGTCCATAGGGTTGCAAAGAGCTGGGCACAATTGAGCAACTTTCACACTTTCATGTATGGGTATCCCTTGATGGATAAGTAAGTAAGTAAGTGTTAGTCGCTCAGTCGTGCCTGACTCTTAGAGACCCCATGGACTGCAGCCCACCAGGCTCCTGTGTCCATGAGATTTTCCAGGCAAGGATACTGGAGTGGGTTGCCATTTCCTTCTCCAGGGGATCTTCCCAACCCAGGGATCGAACCTGGGTCTCTGCACTGTAGGCAGATTCTTTACCAACTGAACTACAAGGGAAACCCCCCTTGATGGATATGATCATGTTTTTAGAGTTCAGTAAAAGGAAAGGCATGGGAAAGTTGTAATAAAATTATTTATCTCATGTGTTTTTCTCAAAGGGTTGTATTGATCCAGAGATATCTTTTCTTCCACTCCATGTAACAATTTAGGGTACATATATTGCTGTCCTTGACATCAGAAAATGATAGTTCTTTCTCTGTTCTATGAAAAGATGATGTTCTTTTTCACCATAGAAGGTGCTATATCCACTCCATAAAGTCTCTAAATGGTTTACCCACCTCAAAAGGAATAGTTAGACCCGAGTTTCTGCCTGAATGATAGCTTAAAGAAAGCCTGTGGTTTTTTTCCCCATTTGATTCATCTAACTTGTGTTGTCTCAGAGAAACCTGCTTAAGCTGACTCACCTCAGTATGATGCCTTTTGGGTTTTGTATTGTCAGCTTTCTTCATCTGAGAATTTTTCTGAGAGACAAGTCTGTCAACAGACTGGTGGAGTTATTCGGGCCACAGTGCAGGGAAATACCTTTCGGGTAGGACAGGCTTTCTGGGTATGGGGCTCTTTCTTTCAGAGGTGGCTTCAAAAGAGGGGTGGAAATATAGCTCCTAACTTTCTTAGTCCAATTAACTGGGAGGCAAAATATGCTGTAATGTTGTTATCTTTGTGGTAAATCTCAGAGATCTTTGGACCAGTGGGCTTTCCTGGTGGCTCAGCTGGTAAAGAATCTGCCTGCAATGTGGGAGACCTGGGTTTGATCCCTGGGTTGGGAAGAGCCTCTAGAGAAGGGAATGGCCACCCGCTCCAGTATTCTGGCCTGGAGAATTCCATGGACCGTATAGTCCATGGGGGTCACAAAGAGTTGGACCTGACTGAGAGACTTTCACTTTCACCTGGCCCAAAAGAAAGACTCATGAGAACTGTTGGCTTTACTAGAGTCTGTGTTCATTCTTATTGCTGCCCTTTGTGTCTTCCAACCAGACTTCTTGGTCACACCCAATCCCTTTCTCACCATGTCCCTTCCTCGTGGTGGTTTGTGGCTGGTACAAGTGCAGCTTATTGCTCCAGATCTTCTCCTGGGCTGTTCTTTGTACTCATTCAGAGTCTCAAACTTGACCATTGTCTTTCATTTCTAGCTCTGTGCTTGCCCCTTTTGGTTGATGAGATTTTCAGCTTCTTTCTCTTCTTGACTATTCTCTAATTCTCCTCATTTCTAAATCCTTGAAATAAACACCTCTTCCAGCTACACTCTGGACTCTGGGGCCTCACCCTGTGCTTCCTTACCTAGGCCATGGTGGGAGGGGTAAAAGAGGAGAAATCCAAGAAATACCTGATGATGTCCAATTTTCAAAAAATCCTGCGCTTAACCCCATAGCTAACTTAAGAAGTAACTTTAGAAGCAGAATCATTTTATAGTGATTTGGATCGACAGTGTTAGTCGCTCAGTGATGTCCAACTCTTTGCGACCCCATAGGCTGTATCCCGCCAGGCTCCTCTGCCCTTGGAATTCTCCAGGCAAGAATACTGGAGTGGGAGCATTATATTCACTTTGTATTTACATCTTGTCAAAATAAACTGTACAAATTAATTTGTTTTTAGAGTGCTTTTTTGTTTTTAAGGAGCTTCCCAGGTGGCGTGTAGAAGAATCTGCCTGCCAATGCAGCCGACACAGGTTCAATCCCTGGGTCAGAAAGACCCCCTGGAGAAAAAAACGGCAACCCACTCCAGTGTGCTTGCCTGGAAAATTCCATGGGCAGAGGAGCCTAGTGGAATACAGTACCTGGGATCGCAAAGAGTTGAACTTGACTGCGTGTACACACACACACACACACACACACACAGATTTGGATTAAATTTATATGTAAAATAAGTAAATATAATTATTTCATTCCTAGATTATTTTCTTTTCCAGACTTGTGCTTGCTCAGGTCATAATTTTACTCCTGTAGAACGTTAATAGTAAATCACTAAGGGAAATGTAAAATCTGCCACTAATAAGCAGCCTTTAAACATGGATGGAGTAGAGGTCGAAGCCAAAGGGAGAAAATTAGGAAATTTGAGAAATATCTATTTTGGAATGGATAATTTTTAGGGTGTGTATCTCTCTAGTAAGTTCCCAGCATTTTGAGGAGCAACAGGAGTTTGATGACAAAAGAATTAGGTGACTAAAACATACAGGAAACCAATCCTAGTAATTAGCCTTATTTAGGTATCACAATATTACTTTGCTCAGGCACTCAAGCAAAAAAGTCTGTCTTCCAAAGTTTTCTAAATAATGAAACATTGTTATAGTTGAATAAAATTTTTCTACTGCAAGAAAACTGTTTGTCAGAAGGAATTAAAAATTAATTATGCTCATATAACTGGACTTGGTTTTGCTCATTCATAGTAAAAAATGGTGGTGGCTTGCATTGTTTTTACCCTGGGGCTTGCTGGTCATAAAGCACTCTAAAAACAAATTAATCTGTAGAGTTTATTTTGACAAGAAGTAAATACAAAGGTAAAGCATAGTTTGTGTAGTACTATTATCATGGCACTCTTGGGCATAATTTATATATAAAGAAAATAAAAGAGCAAACATAACTTTCAAGCTGTTTGCCTGTAAAGAACTTAATTGAAAACAGTTTTCTCCTTTAAAAAAGTGATTTATTTTAAATGTGCTTTTAAAAACAAAGGTCTTATTGATAACGATTTTAAGTAGATTATCTCAATGTGGGGTTTAAGTAAAAGGTCAAATCTTGTTGAAGTATTTTTGGTATGACTCAGTTCTGATCACAGACACACTGTATCAAGAAAATGAAATTAGCTAGCATTTTCAGGTCTGAGTACTTGTTTAAAGAGGCAGAAACTTTTTTTTTTCCTTCCCACAAATAAAGATTTCAGGGAGGGAACTATGATTGAGAAACACGGAAAATTAAAAATGCTGTTGTATACGTGTTCTTTAAACAAGTTAATACTATATGAGAGGGGAAAGCATTGGCTATGCTACACTAGAAGAAGGAACTTAATGCACATGTGTAATTTTTGGAGTGTGGCCCGATGAGTCTCAGATGTTTTTTGCTTGAAATTTGTTGCATTTATTCAGTTTGTTCAACTAAAGGGCCTACATTTTGTATCAGAAAATGTGGAACTTTTAATTTAACATAGGAGTTAATCTTTCACCTACTCTAGATCCTGTCCTGCGCATCTGTGACTTGCTTTTTTCCTGGATCTAGTGTGATTCCTGCAGTTGGCCAGCGATGGTCATGCAGCCAGTCACAGTAGGGCAGGCTCCATTTGCTGATGGGCTGTGTGACTCAGCACCCACAGATATTTAGTCATTTAGCTCCTTTCCCAAGGAATAAGCCCCAACCCTTTGAGCAATTAACCTTTGTGAGTCTAGAGGTTCATCAGAAGCAGGGGAGAAAGGATCTTTTCACTTTCCTTCTCAGCCCTGCTGCTCTCCCTGGCTTTGTGAGTGACACCTGAAGTCTGTACTCAGCAGAGAACAAGTGGGACTCAGGTCCGTGGAAGGCACTGCTTGGTAAAAGCTCTGAGCATCCTAAACTATTAAGCAACAAGAGTCTATTATTCCTACTTCTCCCTGATGGGGAAGCCTCTTTAACATTGAACTTCAGTGTCTTTACCCCATTTCCTGCTAAAAGGAAGTGGTTTTCCTTTAGGAATCTGAGGGGGACCAGTACTTGGGTGGCTAAACCCTCCAAGCCTCCCTTCTGTTTGCACCCCTAATAACCTCTGATTACCTGGTGGTTCAGATAGTTAAGAATCTGCCTGCAATGCAGGAGACCCAGGTTTGATCCCTGGGTCGTGAAGATCCCCTGGAGAAGGAAATGGCAACCCACTCCAGTGTTCTTGACTGGAGAATTCCATGGACAGAGGAGCCTGGGTCACAAAGAGTCGGACACAACTGAGTGATTATTACTTTCACGTTTCACAGTCTCTGATTAGATACTAATACTGCCAGGCTCTTCCTGCATTTCCATCTTAAACTCTGGGGAAAAAATGCCAAATCTTGGCTCCTTCCCCTTTAAAATTGTTCTTCCACTTTGCTGTGTATATCGGGGTTAGAAATACTGACTAATGTTATGCCCTACTTGCTTTCAGCTGGCCTGTTCTACATTACCCCCTTTTTCCTTACTAACAGAACCCTGATTTTTTTCCTTATTGACAGCAGCATGCCCAACCCCGGGCAGTGGATCCTGACTGGTCTCGGCTAATTAAGGTATCTTTCCCAGTCTCCTTGTGCAGTAGAGGTGGCTGAGTAACCTAGTTCAGAACAGCAAGACTCAAGTAACAGAAGTCCACTGAGAGGAAGTGAGTGGGGAGGGGCAAGAGAAGGCAGATTCTGGGGAACGTTTTTGTGCTCCTGATAAAAGCATACAGAAATTGCTGGGCTTTTTTCCCCTTTATCTGGACTTGACTGGAAGTGTATTGCATGGGGCTGGTGCAGCTATTCTGTGACCATGGAGTACAAGCAGGCCCGACTCTGTTATGTGAGAATGATAAACCTACACCCACAGAAGCTACTGTCATTGCCTTCCATTACTGGGTACAAAATTTTTTAAAAATTAATTAATGTATTTTAATTGGAGGCTAATTACTTTACAATATTGTAGTGGTTTTGCCATACATTGACATGAATCAGCCATGGGTGTCCATGTGTCCCCATCCTGAACCCCCCTCCCACCTCCGTCCCCAGCCCATCCCTCAGGGTCATCCCAGTGCACCAGCCCTGAGCACTCTGTCTCATGCATCGAACCTGGACTGGCGATCTGTTTCACATATGATAATATACATATTTCAATGCTATTCTCTCAAATCATCCCACCCTCGCCTTCTCCCACAGAGTCCAAAAGACTGTTCTATACATCTGTGTCTCTTTTTGCTGTCTCGCATACAGGGTTATTGTTACCATCTTTCTAAATTCCATATATATGCATTAGTATACTGTATTGGTGTTTTTCTTTCCGGCTTACTTCACTCTGTATAATAGGCTCCAGTTCATCCACCTCATTAGAACTGATTCAAATGCCTTCTTTTTAATGGCTGAGTAATATTCCATTGTGTATATGTACCACAGCTTTCTTATCCATTGGTTTGCTGATGGACATCTGGGTTGCTTCCATGTCCTGGCTATTGTAAACAGTGCTGTGATGAACATTGGGGTACACATGTCTCTTTCAATTCTGGTTTCCTCAGTGTGTATGCCCAGCAGTGAGATTGCTGGGTCATATGGCAGTCCTATTTCCAGTTTTTTAAGGAATCTCCACACTGTTTCGGAGAAGGCAATGGCACCCCACTCCAGTACTCTTGCCTGGAAAATCCCATGGATGGAGGAGCCTGGTAGGCTGCAGTCCATGAGGTTACTAGGAGTCGGACATGACGGAGCGACTTCACTTTCACTTTTCACTTTCACTTTTCACTTTCACTTTTCACTTTCATGCATTGGAGAAGGAAATGGCAACCCACTCCAGTATTCTTGCCTGGAGAATCCCAGGGACAGAGGAGCCTAGTGGGCTGCCGTCTATGGGGTCGCACAGAGTCGGACACGACTGAAGCGACTTAGCAGCCTCAGCAGCCACACTGTTCTCCATAGAGGCAGTACAAGTTTGCATTCCCACCAACGGTGTAAGAGGGCTCCCTTTTCTCCTCACCCTCTCCAGCATTTATTGTTTGTAGACTTTTTTTTTAAGTTTGCACTATGGGCTTCCCTGGTGGCTCAGACGGTGAAGTGTCTCCTCACAATGCGGGAGACCAGGGTTCCATCCCTGGGTCAGGAAGATCCTCTGGATCCACTTATTTTTATTTAAAAAAATGTTTTAATACAAATTTATTTATGTTAATTGGAGGCTAATTACTTTATAATATTGTAGTGGCTTTCTCCATACTCTTCTCCATATGGCTGTACTAGTTTGTGTTCCCACCAACAGTGTAAGAGGGTTCTCTTTTCTCCACACCCTCTCCAGCATTTATTGCTTGTAGACTTTTGGATGGCAGCCATTCTGACCGGTGTGAGATGGTACCTCATTATGGTTTTGATTTGCATTTCTCTGACAATGAGTGATGTTGAGCATCTTTTCAATGGGTACAAAATTTTTAATTGACACACACTTAAATGGAGATATGAAAAGAAAATATAGTTTATTTAATTTTTTATAACTGATTTCATCTTCTTCCCCAGCTTTCAGGTTGGAAATGATGGTGGTGGAGGTGATAGTAGATACTGACACTTATTAATTAATGATAATTTAATTTATTTGGGGTAGATGACCCAGTGGTTTGATTTTTCTTCCTCTACCTGTATGGCTCTCCAAGATGAAATCTGGAAAAAAATGGGTAGGGTTTCTTAAGCAGAGGCATGCTCTAGCTGGCTTGCATCAGCTTACCAGAACTGATTAATTTTGGGGAATTTTGCAAGTCAGTTTTTAAATACAATATTCAATAATAGCTAAGTTGCACAAAGTTACCGTGAAAGAAATAATACTGACAAGAAAAGTAATACTCAGAATTCACCACTTCCTAATTTTTGACTATATTTTACTGTTATCTATGCTATTGAAGTTCTATGAATTGTATCTGTAAGTGGAAATACTATAAAATTGTATGCTTCTATGAACCTCATCTCTTCCCAACTCTATGTTCGATGGTGCAAAGATGAAATCTTCTTTGGTGGCAGTCTTTACACCAAGGATATCTCTAAATACCACAAACCAGGGCTTTTCCTCTCTGGAGAGTCTGTTGTAAATATTTAATGTATTAGAGCATCACTGGTGGTAAGTGGCCTCCAGGTCTGTGCTGAGGCTTAGGCCTTTGTGTTGCCTCCTTTCCGTACGTCAGTGTCACCTCTGTGGGTCACTGACTATCTGCTGGTATCAGCTTCTGATGAGCCTGGGCCTCTCCCGAAGTCTGGTCCGGCCTTCATGGTTGTTCTTTAGATCACCTGACTCACCTAATGTCTTGCTGACACCACACATGCTCCTGAGGTCTGTTGGGATTCTTATTTATTCCCACACTGGGTGGTTTGTTCTGCGGTCCTTGGTCACAGGATCTTTCTACTGCTATCCTGGCAACCTCCATGGAAATTCATCAGGAAGCCCTCCATGGGTAACATGGGAATTTCTGGATCCTTTCTATTCATAAGGGAGCTGAGGAAGACTTTGGGGTGCTACCTCAGACCTTTGTCTTCTTTTTCTCTTTCTACTTTTGGCCATGCCACGTGGCATGTGGGATCTTAGCCCCCCACCCAGGGATTGAACCTGAGCCCCCTGCAATGGAAGTGCAGAGTCCTAACCATTGGACTGCCAGGGAATTCCCACAGATCTCTTTCTAATCATACCATTTCCCCTCCCAGCTCCCCATTGAGACTCCTCTATACTGATAAGGAAATTATTCTGGGATGAGGTTTCTTGGAGCCCCAGTAGGAAGTGGGGGCAGGAACCCCTCAACTTTGGACTTTTCCCTCAGCTTTTACCTAACGACCTCTTACTTTGAGATGTGGGCCCAAGGCAAAGGAACCAGGCCACACTTGTTTCTCTGCTTATGTCTCTTATTTTGAAGTCACGATTTACTGGAAAGTTT
The DNA here is from genome assembly GCF_002263795.3 of Bos taurus. NCBI lineage: Eukaryota > Metazoa > Chordata > Mammalia > Artiodactyla > Bovidae > Bos > Bos taurus. Next base: position 19,642,045 of record NC_037339.1, read on the forward strand.
AATTTCCCCTGTTGACTGGGAGGAAATATTTCTAAGTCATTCCCTCCTTTCTGTGGAGTTGCTTTTTCCCCTTCTCTGAGGGCATAATGGTGGAAAGGCTGCAGAAAATCTGATTTATAGGAGAGAATGAACTAAAAATACAACAACTTAATATATAAAAAATGATCCTCATCATGCTTATTCTTATGAGTTGTCTTGCCCAAAACTTTACTCTTCAGAACTCCATTAACTTCTCTGCTGCTGCTGCTGCTAAGTTGCTTCAGTCATGTCCGAGTTTGTGCGACCTCATAGACAGCAGCCCACCAGGCTCCCCTGTCCCTGGGATTCTCCAGGCAAGAACAGTGGAGTGGGTTGCCATTTCCTTCTCCAATGCATGAAAGTGAAAGGTGAAAGTGAAGTCGCTCAGTCGTGTCTGACTCTTCACGACCCCATGGTCTGCAGGCCGCCAGACTCCTCCATCCATGGGATTTTCCAGGCAAGAGTACTGGAGTGGGGTGCGATTGCCTTCTCTGTTAACTTCTCTAAGGTAATCACAAATCTGAGAATAAGGACTGAGGTGAGGAATACCTGACAGGCATTTGTCACTGAAAAAGCACCGAAAAATGCTGAGTAGCTGTATTACCCTTTGTGTATCACTACTTGAAAAGAGATTTTTTTTTTTTGGCTGTGTTGCACAGCCTGTAAGATCTTAGTTCCCTGACCAGGAATTGAACCCTGGGCCCCTGCACTGGAAGTGCAGAGTCCTAACCCTGGACCACCAGGGAATTCCCAGAGATCTGTTGTAATTAATAAAATTGTTGAATATTTTTGGGTATCAGAAATAAAAGTGGGTGTAACAAAAATAAAATGGGCTTTAAGAGGTTGCAATATACTGTTGCAGGGACAAATTAGGCTCTAGGCAATGACTGTTGCCAGTGCTTCACTGTCCCCACTTGCAACAATTCTTTCAGTGCCCCGGCATCTCTGTGACTTCAACTGAGTCCCAGTCATCTGTCAAGCAGTCACTTCCTTTGCTAATTTGGTTTAAGATGTCACAACCTCCTTAATTGCATTTAAAAACTTAAATGTGCTCTTGTTCATATTGGTTATAAACGACAATTCACGTTCCTTTTAAAGAATTTATTTATTTGCCTGCCTTAGGTCTTAGTTTCAGCATGCAGAATATTCAATCTTTGTTGAAGCATGTGGGATCTTTTAGCTGCAGCGTGCAGGATCTTTATGGAGAAGGAAATGGCAACCCATGCCAGTATTCTTGCCCGGAGAATCCCCTTGGACAGACGAGTCTGGCAGGCTGCAGTCCATGGGTGCCAAAGAGTCAGACATGACTGAGCAACAAAGCACGTGCAGGAGCTTTAGCTGTGGCACGTGGGATCTGGTTCCCTGACCAGGGATCTAACCCTGCATGGGGAGCACAGATTCTTAGCCACTGTGTCACCAGGGTGGTCCCTCATGTGCATTTTAGAAAACACAGATAAGCATAATAAAAGTCACTTGCAACCACTGTCTAGAGACAACCACAACTAATACCTTGGTGTATGTGTGTGTTAAGTCGCTTCAGTCAGTCTGACTCTGTGCAACCCCATGGACTGTAACACGTCAGGCTCTGCTTTCCATGGGATTCTCTCATGGACCAGAATAGGCAAGAATGCTGGAGTGGGTCGCCATGCCCTCCTCCAGGGGATCTTCCCAACCCAGGGATCGAACCCGCTCTTCTATGTCTCTTGCATTGGCAGGTGGGTTTACCACTAGTGCTACCTGGGAAGCCTATCTTGGTGTACATCCCTAATTAATTATTCTTCTACAAGTTGCCTTAAGTGGCTCCAGGATATAGGTCACTTTCATTTTTACCAGTTATAAACAACAGTTTATTTGTGGTTTAACAATAACTTCAGACCATTAACCATTAACATCCAGAACTTATCGAAGAGTTGGATATGACTGGGCAATTGAACACACAGACACATAGACAAGTCATGGGGAAGTTAGTTTTGACAGGGCGGTCTTCTTGGTGTGCCTAAAATCACTGCATACCTTTGTTTTGCTTCTCAAACTCAGAACCTTCCCTCCTCTTTCACATCGATCAAAACCCTCCCTGTCTCTTGGGGTCCACTGAAGTTTGCCCATTTAACGTTCAACTATCCTGCTCACAGTATTCTTCCCTTTCCCTGAACCCCTTATTACATGTGTTGTTCATTTAGTACTCATTTGTACATTTTCTCAAATTATTGCCAAACTGTTTAATGTCTCATAGAAATGTTTAGGGCCAGAAAGCACTTTCACGATCACCCAGTTTATTTAAAAAATGAGACCCAGAGATCTTGTTATTACAAAGATTCTAGAGTTGGGATCAAATCCCTGTTCCCCTGATTCCCAATCTGGCTTTTCACTATCTCAGATTGCACCTCCTCATTGACTAAGCTAGCTAATAAGCCTTAAATGCTAGGAGCTACTATTAGCACATTCTCCATTTTAGGGATGAGGAAATTGATGTGCAAATAAGTTGAATACTTCAACTCAAGTTGTAACCACGTGGAAACTGGCCACACCCAGACCACTGACTCCAGGATTCCTGCTATTAATTCCACGTGGTATTGCCTCACAGCCGTGCTGTAACTCCAGAAAGGAGAGCTGGATGAGAACTGAAGACTGGGTTTGACAAATAGGAATTTTTTTACTTTTGCTAGAGAAACTTCAATATAGAAGTAGGACTGGGAACTAAATTACAGGAAGTATGAAATGAATGGGAGTTGAGGCAGCTGAGGGCCCGCGGACCACAAATAGACTTGGTGGTGAATGAAAGGACACGCAGGGTAGTGGTTTGAGGGGTAGGTGGAATAGAGGGAAGCCTGGTGTTATTGATTGATGGGTTGGGTGGAAAAAACTCAGTAACTGATGAAGCATCCTAGAAGAGGAAAATGAGGATGGAATAAAAATGCAGGAGTCATTGGGTGTAGAAAGGAGTAGGGTACTTTTCTTTTTGGACAAGAAAGAAGTGGGGAAGATGAGTGGAAATAAAACTGGAAAGGTGAAATGCATGGACGTTTTGGATGACTCTTTCATTTGGAAGTTACTGGCTAGGGTTAGGATAGGGGCTCAAAGAACCTGGAAGGGTTTGGAAGTGCTGCTATAGGGAAAGACAATAGAGGGATATATTTAGGGGAGAGCTGAGCTCTTGAATTTATACCTTAGGTAATCAACAGGGTTTTGAGATTCTCTCTAGTAGTACCAAAAAACTTAGAACTGGAAATCAGTTCTAAGGGGACTGTCATCGAGAGGAAACAGGTCAGGATAACAGGGCAAGAGAACAGAAATGTTGATGAGGACATTGTTGATGTGATTGCCAAGTATTACTGTCTGTATTATTGATGACCAAGAGTTCAGGACTTGTCATGGATATGTCTCATATACTTTTACATTAAATTTTTTAAAATTAATTAACTAATTAATTTTATTTTTGGCTGTGCTGGGTCTTCGGTGCTGCACGGGCTTTTCTCTGGTTGCAGCAAGACAGGACAACTAGACAACTAGACAACTCTCTAATTGATGTGTGCAGGTTTGTCATTGTGGTGTCTTCTCTTGATGCCGAGCGTGGACTCTAAAGTACAGGCTCAGTAGTTTTGGCAGAGCAGCCCAGTTGCTCCTCGGCATGTGGGATCCTCCCGGATCAGAGATTGAACCCGTGTCTCCTACACTGACAAGTGGATTCTTTACCACTGAGCCACCAGGGAAGCCCACTTTGCATTTTTGATATGCTTAAAGACAAAGAATACACAGGCATAAATATGTTTTCACATTAAACAACCAAAGTCCACTTAATTCACTTCTCACCTTTCCCTACAAAATTTGGTCCCGGAGAAGATGGAAGGGAGGTGTTTACTCAAGAGTACGTTTTATCATTCTGTGTGTGTCACTAGCTAAGTTGCGTCTAGCTCTTCGAGACCCCATGGACTGTAGCTTGCTAGGCTCTTCTGTCCATGGAATTCTCCAGGCAAGGATACTGGAGTGGGTTGCCATTCCCTTCTCCAGGGGGTCTTCCTGACCCAGGGATTGAACTTGGGTCTCCTGCATTGCAGGCAGGTTCTTTGCCATCTGAGTCAATAGTGGTGGGTATATGTTGACGGGTGGTAAGGGAAGTGAGGATCTCTTCCAGCCGCCCGTGGGACCCGTAGAGTGCTGAGTCACTGTCTCAAGGATGGACGGAGATATCATGTCTTTTAGTAGATGCCAGGAGTGACTTCATGGTGACAGTGCTCTTGCTAGGCCAAGAGCCCCAGGCAGAACCACAGGCCCTTTGGTTTATGGGGCTAGCTGGCAGTAGCCATGGTTCTTATCAGTTGCCACCTGCCATCAGCTGTTTTCTCTCTACTTGGTCCCAACCAATCTAGCACACTTTTTGAAAGTTCAAACTGGCACTTATATCACCACCATAACATTGCTTACAATTGTAGGCCTAGCGGATTTTGCTAATTTAATCAGTAGTCTGGTGATCAAAGGGAGAGGGCTTATAACATGGGCACTGGGCCAAAGAAACAGGCTCACGAGGGGTGTTCCTGGCGTTTTCTCTGGCCACAGGGATGGAGGGAGAGGTGTCAGGCAGGGCTGATTAACTGGGAGCCAAGGAAGGGTTGAGGGGCTGGGTGTCTGGTGAGGCGGAGAAAGAGATTTAGTGGGAGAGGGGGTGAGGGAAGAGTGTACAGCAGGGAGCAGGGTTTTTAGGCTTACATTTTAGGTGCATTCTGATGCAGGGTAGTATGACGTCTCTTGATCTGATGCAGAGGTGAGCGTGAACTTGGGAGTCTGACCAGCATGGTTTAGAATCCCAGCCCCTGCTGTCTCCAAATAAGGGTGCTATAGCTGAGCTTTTGGTTTGCTGTGAGAGTTATAGATAACGATGTGAAATTACTGGTAGAGTAATTCCCACTCACTATCTGGGAAGTCGGATTGGCCGAGTCATCAAGGAGAACACTGAAGTTACTCGGATGCTGGCAGGGGTCCAGAGGCGAGAAAGACTTGGAGCCAGATGCCAAGACCTTCAGGCCCACTGGGGGAGTGGGTGGAAAAAGATGGCATTACACGATGGATAGCACATGCTTCAAAGGAAGAGTGCCTTGAGGAAAGATAGAACAGCAGTGGTTTGGAAAAGACAAGGCCCTTCCATAAGTGGTGCTGGGAAAACTGGACAGCTACATGTAAAAGAATGAAATTAGAGCACTCCCTAACAACCATACACAAGAATAAACTCAAAATAGATGAAAGACCTAAATGTAAGACTGGACACTATAAAGGTCCTGGAGGAAAACCTAGGAAGAAAACTCTTTGACATAAATCACAGCAACATCTTTTTTCATCCACCTCCTGGAATAACAAAAATAAAAACAAAAATAAACAAATGGGACCTAATGAAACTTAAAAGCTTTTGCACAGCAAAGAAAACTATAAATAAGATGAAAAGACAACCCTCAGAATGGGAGAAAATATTTGCAAACGAAGCAACTGACATGGGACTAATCTCTAAAATATACAAACAGCTCATGAAGTGCAATATCAAAAAAACAAACAACCCAATCAAAAAATGGGCAGAAGACCTAAATAGAAATTTCTCTGAAGAAGACATACAGACAGCCAACAAATACGTGAAAAGATGCTCAACATCCCTCATTAATAGAGAAAGGCAAATCAAAACTACAATGAGGTATCACCTCACACCAGTCAGAATGGCTATCATGAAGAAAATCTACAAACAATAAATGCTCAGTCACTTCAGTTGTGGCCGACTCTTTGTGGCCCCATGGACTGTAATCGGCCAGTCTCCTCCATCCATGGGATTTCCCAGGCAAGAATACTGGAATGGGTTGCCATTTCCTTCTCTAGGGAATCTTCCTGACTAGGATCAAACCCACGTCTCCTGTGTCTCCTGTATTGCAAGCGGTTTCTTTACCACTGAGCCACAGGGGAAGTCCCTGAAGCTCAGCAAATAATATTAATTTTTAAAACTTGTGGTAAAACACACATAACATAAAATTTACCATTTAAAAAATTCAGTTAAAAAAATATGTTTATTTTGTTGCATCAGGTTTCAGTTGCATCATGCAGGATCTTTCGTTGCAGCGAGAGGGCTTAGTTGACCTGTAGAATGTGGGATCTTAGTTCCCCAACCTCATCCTCTGCCTTGCAAGGCAGATTCTTAACCTCTGGACCATCAGGGATGTCTTTAAAATTCAGCATCTCAGCCATGTTTATGTGTCTAGTCCCAGGGTATGAAGCATATTCACACTGTTGTGTTACCATCACCTACCATCATCTCCAGAACTCTTTTCATCTTGCAAAACTGAGACTCTATACCCATTAAAAACTTTCTCATTCCCCATTCTCCCAGTCCTTGGCCACCACCACCCTACTTTCCGTCTCTGTGAATTGGCCAATACCATTTTTGTTTTAAGGACTTCAGAGCTCTTTGCTGCAGAGGAGCAGACAGAGAGGCAAGAGAACAAACGTAGGAGTTAGCAGTGTAACTCCCGGTGGCAGGGGCCCCACCCTTCTCTCTCTGGGTTGTTCATTTTCAAACTCTTGTAGATGGTGAACATCCACAAGTGCAGTCTTGCTGCCTCTTACTCCTGGGTGTGGGGTATCTTGGCTCCTGCAGGACTAAAGTTTCCCCCACTGCCTGCCCCTGCAGCTAGGAGGCAGGTCTCCAGCTCTCCTTCACAGGAGGAGTCAGGTCAGTCTTTGCCATGGATGAAGGACCCTGAATGACGACACGGTGACCACTACCCACTTTCTCTAGGACCACCTTCCTCAGGCAGAATCCACCCAGGACAATTATGGATTTGATAGGTTGATTTACCTGCTCAATATAGAAAAAGAGGCAAAGGCTGTGACTTGATCCAACATACTCATTATGTCATTCCCCACGAATGTTGTTTTTTTTTTGGAGAACACACACCGCTCGTCTTGAATGCAGCGTCCCTCCTTCCTGCTCTCCTTTCTTGCTCCCACTGGATCCTCCTCCTCCTCCCATCCTCTGGAGGAGGAGAGTCTGCTACCTCACTCTCCTCCTTTTTTTTTTCAGTCTGCACCAGCATATGGGTTTTTAGCTTCCTCCCCAGGGATGGAACCTATGCCCCATGCAGTGGAAGCATGGAGTCTTAACCACTGGACCACCCCCTCATCCCTTTTTGTATGTTACACACTTCAGCTCATCAGCTTGTTGGCAGATACTTCCTTCCTGGGGGAGGGGTAGACCTGGGTCTTTTTGTCTGCAGGAGGCTTGTGGGCTCTAGAAGTGGGCAACCCATCAGTCCCTTCTCCCTTGGGATTCGGTGGGCTTGGCTGAGCACAACTTCGAGAACTAGGGCAGCTCTCAGACGCTCCCTCAAAAGCTGAGCAGACCCTGTCCTGGCATTCACTTCACTGTGCATGCCGTGTGTTGTTTCTCATCGCTAGGATCACTCTGTAAGAGAAGCATGTGTGCACACGCGCACGTGTGTGTGAAATTCTTAGAGCTGCCCATAAAATTGAAATTGAAAGCCATCACAAGCTCAGATTGATATTCTGAAATCCAAACCAGTTTGATAGAGCCATCCTTTGATTTGGCTACAGTTTTGTTACAGTCAGGCACTGATACACTATACTTCTCTCTTTGCACGCGTGCTAAGTCTCTTCAGTCGTGTCTGATCCTGTTCCACCCTATGACTCTAGCCCACCAGCCTCCTCTGTCTATGGGATTCTCCAAGCAAGAATACTGGAATGGGTTGCCACTTCCTGCTCCAGGGGACCTTCCCAATCCAGGGGTTGAACCCGCGTCTCTTACATCTCCTGCATTGGCAGGTGGGTTCTTTACCCCAAGCACCCGCTGGGAAACCCATACTTCTTCCTTATCGCAGTGAAAAGACAAGGCAGATTAAGAATTTATGTATACACTACCACATGTAAAACAGATAGCCAGTGGGAACTTGCTGTATGACTCTGTGAACTCAAACTGAGTCTCTGTGAAAGCCTAGAGGGATGGGATGGGGTGGGAGGTGGGAGGGAGCTTCAAGAGGGAGGGGACTTATGTATACTATGGTTGATTCATGTTGATGTACGGCAGAAACCAACACAGCACTGTAAAGCAATTATCCTTCAATTAAAAATAAATAAAAAAAGAATTGATGGTAAAATGAACTACTGGAGGCATTATACTCACTAGAATCCCACACTTCGAAATTTGTTATCTTTACTTTCTTGCATCAGGCCTTTTAAATCTTGGAAGGAGAGCAGACTTTTGGGATCTCCTCTTCTTTTTTTCTGTTCTGTTTGAAAATAAATTCCCTTAGTGTGACAGTCTGGACAAGCTGTTTGGACTGCCGCTGTGGAATGCTCCAGAGGTGGGCAGGCAGGAGAGAGGCCTCTCAGTTCCATGATGAAGGGGTGGCTGTGCTGGGGTCTCCGCTCAGCCGTCTCCAGCGAAATACATTCAGAAGGCGCCGTTGGAAACTGACCCGCAAGGAATAGCCTGAGTCCTCAGGCCAGAGACATGCTTTCAGACTTGCTTAGTTACTTCAACTTGGTTCCCGGGGCAGGCCTTTGGTTGTCATTCCCAGGCATCATTCAAACAGGACCTGTGGGATCCTCAGGTGGCTCTGCAAGGCTGGCCCATTAGAGCTGTTGATGTCTGATTTGAGCATCTTAAGTGGGAACATTTGCTGGATCTCAAATGGCCTGGCAGATTTTTAAATTTACTACTATTCATTTCTGCTGAAATAATAATAATCCACATCACATACATGATTTCTCTGTGTAGAACAGTGGTTAGAGCAGGAGCCTGTGGGGTCAGCCTGCCTCGGTTTGGATACTAGTTTTGCATTTTGGTGGAGAAGGAAGTGGCAACCCACTCCAGTGTTCTTGCCTGGAGAGTCCCATGGACAGAGGAGCCCAGTGGGCTACAGTCCACGGGGTCAATAAGGAGTTGGACACGACTTAGTGACTAAGCTGTGTCACTTTCACTTTCTTTTTGCATTTTGGTGCCCCTGGTTTTTTATTTATGAAAGAAGGGTAGAGGCACTCACTTCTTAGGATTGTTGTAAAGACAAAATGAGTTAATGCCTAAAAAGTGCTGAGGGTAGTGAAACGGCTAGCGAAAGTGCTTAGTAAAGACGCTGTTTCCATGACATCTCAAAGGCACTTTAGGGGCAAAGCTCTTAGGAAGTGTTTATTTCTGTGTGGGCAAGATGGCGGGGCAGGCATCTCTCCCCCATCTGTGACCTGGAATAAGTTTTTAAATTTATTTATGTTTTAATTGAAGGATAATTGCTTTACAGAATTTTGTTGTTTCTGACCTGGGATATTGCCACTCTGGTTCCCCGCAATCCTCAGCGGCTCTCAGGAGAGGCCAGCTGCCCTGAGCTGTACATTTCTCAGGGACCTGTGCATTTTAACAAAGTATAAACAGATGAATGGAATTGAGGAAGGACTCTGGGAGACTGGTTAATACTTTCTATATCCCTGACCAGCATTCAGACAGTTTGAGAAGGGGGTTTGGGAGGAGTAAGAGAAGTTGCCCAGAGTCATCATGTAAAACCCAAAATGCACCTTCTGGAAGTTATTTGCCCCACTCTTTCTGCCAAATAGAGATTCTTTGGTTTACAGACTCCTCAGGCAGGTGTACACTTTAAGTACATGCTTTATAAATTGCTTTAGATATTCAGACGGCTTTTTTTCTGAAAATCTAGCGGAGGTCTGATTCTGAAGGCCTAGGAGTTTTATTTGGGGAGTGAGGGGGAGCAAAGAAGGTGCATTTTGGAATACAGTTCCCTAGAGGAGGGGTGGTTTGGGTTGAGTGCAGTGGGGGCTGGGACCAGAGGTGGCATGTGGGCCTTGGGTATCTGAGGGCCAAAGAGAGGTAACAAGGAGATGGATTAGGGTTCAGAAGAGAGATGAGAGCTTGCCCAGGACTGTACAGGATGGAATGACTATTTTAGAACAGGCCTGGGTCAGACCTCAGATCTTTCACTTACTAGCTCTGAGAGTAAGTTATTTAATTCTCTAATGGGTGGGCAGGGGGTGGGGCAGTGTTTCTTTCTGGGACCCTAATCAAGTATCTGATGTTACAACTTAATTTTTGTGGTTTATTACTATTTTATATCACCGAAGAGGAGCAGGATTTGAGAAATCAAATCCTTTTATTTTTTAGTGTTTCACACTTTATGCTTTCTGGTGTTAAAGGTGGGTAGAGAGGTTTATTAGTTTTCTAGAGCTGCTATAACAAAGTGCCACAGACTGGGTGGTTTAGAACAACATGATTTTATTGTCACTTCCCAGCTGGTGATGGACAGGGAAGCCTGGCATGCTGCAGTCCATGGGGTCTCAAAGAGTCAGCAACTGAACTGAACTAAACTGAGGTTGGCTTAGTGGTAAAAAAATCTGCCTGACAATGCAGGAGATAAAGGAGACATGGGTTCGATTCCTGTGTCAGGAAGATCCCCTGGAGAAGGAAACGGCAACCCACTCCAAGATTCTTGCCTGGAAAATCCCATGGATAGAGGAGCCTGGTGGGTTACAGTCCGTGGGGGTCACAAAAGGGTCAGATATGACTTAACATGCACACATACATGCATGAGTAGGAGACCAATTGAATACATTATGGTGGTCTGTCCATTTACTGGAATATTACGTAGTTGAAGAGATGAGGTAGAATCTATTGGCATTGATACATATTTATAATATATAGTTGAGAGATTTTTTCTTAAGCCTAGTTAAACGTATAGAAGGATATATAGCAAAATATTAATAGTGATTATCCTGAGAGATTGAGTTATTAATTGTTGTTGTTTCGTCACTAAGTTGTGTCTGACTCTTTTGCAACCCCATGGACTGTAGCCCGCCAGGTTCCTCTGTCCATGGGATTTCCCAGGCAAGAATATTGGAGTGGGTTGCCATTTCTTTCTCCAGGGGATCTTTCTATCCCAGAGATCAAACCGGTGTCTCCTGAATTGGCAGGCAGGTTCTTAACCACTGAGCCACCAGGGAAGCCCAAGTTATTAATTACCTTCTATTAAAATACTATTCTATATTTTCTGAATTTTTTGCAATAAGTATGCATACTTTGGGCTTCTCTGGTGGCTCAGAGGTAAAGACTCTGCCTGCAATGCAGGAGATGTGGATTCAATCCCTTGGTCAGGAAGGTCCCCTGGAGAAGGCAATGGTAACCCATTCCAGTATTCTTGCCTAGGAAATTACATGGACAGAGGAGCCTGGCGGGCTACAGTCCATGGGGTCACAGAACAGTTGGACATGACTTAGTGACTAAACAATAACAACAACAACAGTACATACTTAAATAACAATGAATTAATATGAAAACTATGAAAACTGCCTTTGGATGCTCAGGATGGTCACTTAACATCTGAAAGTTTTGCTTTTCCCAACTCCATAGTTCTTGCACAACTGGCCTCCTTTAGATTCTGATATTATAAACCTTCACACTTTTGATCAAAAGCCTTATATTTGATCAAAGCTCAATGACTGCTTATTGCTACTAAAACTATTTAAAACCCATTCTACCTGATGAGCTCTGATCTTCCCTAGTTTGCTGACCTTGATTAACCTCATGAGTCTGAGCTCATCTGGATGAGCCCAGAGAAAAGTCTACCCCATTTTCAAAAACATCAACACCTCACCATCTGCTTGTGAGGTTTCTGAAGCATATGGATCAACTCAGAGAAGAGCATTCCAGACCCTGCAAGAGCATGCCAACTCAAATTGTCTGCTGTTCATCACCTTCATCAAAGCTTGGCTGAGAAAAGTGGTATTTATGGGAGATTGTTTAGAATTCATCTTTTCCTCTAGATGCTACAAATTCTGTGCTTGAATCAAGCCAAACCAATGGAAATTTCCATTCTTGGAATGTATTTTCTAAGCTTCTTATAAAATTATATTCATTAAATATTATCCTAGAAAAATAGGAAGTTTACCAAAAGGATACAGTGCTGTTGTCTCACAGAACTCTCTGAAAGAATTCCTCCAGGGCTGACACAGACATAGAGAACAGACTTGTTCACATAGTGTGGGAAGGAGAGGGTGTGACTAATTGAGTTGGTGATGCCATCCAACCATCTCATCCTCTGTCATCCCCTTCTCCTCCCGCCTTCAATCTTTCCCAGAATCAGGGTCTTTTCCAAGGACTCAGTTCTTCGCATCAGGTAGCCAAAGTATTGGAGTTTCAGCTTCAGCATCAGTCCTTCCAATGAACACCCAGGACTGATCTCCTTTAGGATGGACTGGTTGGATCTCTTTGCAGTCCAAGGGACTCTCAAGAGTCTTCTCCAACACCACAGCTCAAAAGCATCAATTCTTTGGTGCTCATATAGGGCATAGACTATGACATAAAACCTTATTTTATTTACTTCTGTCTTATCTACTTCTATCTATTCCATCACCTTTGGAGGTGATATATACTTTATTACCTGGAATTCCCTTTACTAGAAAGAAGTCCTTCCTTTGGGAATAACTATTTTCTTATGTTGCAGATTTTTAAAACTGAAGAATGTGGGAATTTCCTGGTGGTCAGTGGTTAGGACTCAGTGCTATCATTGCTAAGGTCAGGGGTTCAGTCCCTGGTCGAGGAACTAAAATCCTGCAAGCCGTGCAGTGTATAATAATATTTACACTTTACAGCACTATTTTTATTATAAAAAATAATAAAATGTAAGAATACGACAATAACTAGGTGTAGAAAATCACTTAGTACATTTGGGGTGGGAGTGGTGTTGAGCTGACTACAATAACTAGGTGTAGAAAATCACTTAGTACATTTGGGGTGGGAGTGGTGTTGAGCTGACTGTCGGGGACATCACCGCACCACCTGGAAGAGTCTCAGATGACAGAATCGCTTTAGAGCATTGTGCTGAATGTTGGATTAGAAGATAAAAATATAACCGATCCTTACTTTTCTTGGTGGCTCAGAGACAAATATGAAGCTCTGCTGTAGCTATTATCCTAGGCTCCTATGTTGTGCATTTGTGTTTTTCTTTTTGTTGGTCTAAAACCACTACTTGTGTTTAGTCCTTATGCTCTTCTTTTTATTTAGTTTTATCAATGATCACATGCATTTTTATTGGAAACACCTCAAAATCTTGAGAAGGGAAGCCAGTCATAAATAAAGACCATATTGTTGATGTTCAACAAGAGTTTCTCAGCCCACTCAACATGTACCTTTCCATCTGTCTACTTCAAGTTAGTTTTAAAATTGCTGGTTCTTATCATCTAAAGGGATTGGTAATGTGGATATATCGCACAGAGATACACACAACAAGAACTGTAGGGGAGCTTTTCTATCACCCTATGAAGAACATTTCCTAGCAGTTCCCGAGAATATTTATCCATAGGTTGATGCCCTAAATACTTCTGTGCGTGCTTTTCCCATGTATCAGCTGATAAAGTTTATTTTGCATTAACAAAAGTTAGCTTGTGCATGTGATAAAATAAAAGCTATTTGTTACTGTTTGTTAATTCATATGATGACTTTTTAATCACTCTCTTTTGTTGTCCTTCATGTCCAGTTGAAGACACGTATGCACTTTAGCATACATGTCTTCAGCTAGAGTTAAATATTTTCTATGATTTTTTTCCTTTTTGCAATAAACTGTACATACCCACTGGAAAAGTTTTGATAAATGCATATAGCTGTGTAATCCAGATCACTACTAAAATATAGAACATTATCATTCCAGAAAGTTCCTTCCATGCTCCTCCCCAGTCCATCCCCATGCCCAAATCCCTAAGGCAACAATGGTCCTGATTTTTTCCTATCATAGATTGGTTTTGCCTATTCTAGAACTTACAACTAGAATTATACAACTGCTTTTGGGAATAAAAAAGAGTGTTTCTTTTATTGTTAGCACTAATTAAGTTTCTGGGGTGATGACATATGGCCTTCAGGGTCCTAAAGTACACAAAATCATAGATTATCATCAGTGAGGTATTATCCAGTGCAGAGCAGTAGTTTACCACTGAATATGGTGGACAAGAGAGAGCTTGGACTATCTTCTTGGGCAAGTGCGAGAGTGGGTGCTCAGTCGCTCAGTTGTCCAACTCTTTGAAATCCCACGTACTGTAGTCCACCAGGATCCTCTGTCCTTGGGATTTCCCAGGCAAGTGGGTTGTCATATTGGAGTGGATTGCCATTCCTTTCTTCAGGGGATCTTCCCTCCCAGGGACTGAACTGATGTCTTCTACATTGGCAGGCGGATTCTTTACCACCGAGCCAGCTGGGAATCCCCTTTTGGAGCAAATAGCTTCCATTAAAATTTCTCCTTGTGGCCCTTTTGGAAGGGAGCCTAGTGAGCAATCAAATACACCCAAATAGGTGTCTGGCCAAAGATTATTTGTTAAGTCAGCTCAAAGCACGGAGACATTCTGCTGGCTGGCTGCCCCCAGGGACAAGGACACATCCTGCCTCGAGGCCCCCAGCTGGGGGGAGGGCCAGGGGAAGAAGAGCGAACCCAGGAAAAGGGTGGGCAGCCCATTCTCGACCGCTTGACCCTAGGCACTTCTATTTTTTTTCTCCTCATTTTCTGCCTTGGCCTTCTCTGTCCTCTTGACCTTTTATTTCCTTTCTTTTTTTCTTCTTCCTTTTCTGCGATTCCCTGGATCAGCCCAGCATTCTGATCCCGGGACTCCAGGTCTTGGCTGTAGCTCCCAGCGCCCGCCAGACACTCTTCCCACAGCCCTCCACGCCTCCACACCCACCGCTCGCTGCGCTGCGCTCCCTGGTCCCGCCTAGCAGGGCTGGGGAAGTGAGAGCTGCTAGCCGGCCGCCGAGGCTATGAGTCAGCATTTCTGCTCGTGGACGCGGGCCTAGGCAGAGACCCTGGGAGAGGATGTGCAGGAGGCGCATTGCTTTCCCAGACTGGAGCTCCAGACGTCCCCAGGGGCGGGGGTGGAGAGGGGTGGTGGTGGTGGGGGCTGTGAACTCAGAGGGCGTCGGGGGCAAGGAGCACAATTGCTGTGGTATTCCTGGGTTTGTTTCTGTAAACTTGTCTCACAGTTCTGAAATCTGTGCTTAAAATCTTTAGCACTTGAAAATAAATTCTATAGAGGTCTCAGAGATTTGAGGAAATATAGCTACTACGTGTGAGAAGGAAAAAAAATACAGACTAAATTACATCTTGTCAAAAATGTATAATGTGATTTTCCAAACATGCTAAACGGTTTTTTTTTAAACGGTTTAAAACATCTTTTTGTTCATATTAAAATTTTCAGTTTGATGTTTATCAAAAACTAGACACATAATAGGTATTCAGTAAGTTTTTGTTGGTGGCAGGAAGTGCATTAAATTAGAGATGATAAGGACTGAGATTTTTTACTATTTTTAGCCAAGGAACAATGTGCACTTTTGAATTCAAAGATTCCTTATTACTGATTGGAAGTTAGCCAGTGTTTTGCAAAAACTGGTTACCACATGATTGGTATATGATGGATCTTTCCAAGTTCAGGCTTGATATATAGTGAATTATGTAGCTTTTCTCCAATTTTGAATAAACACACTTACCCCCCCCCCCCCCCGCAGCCCCTTCCCCCCTTCCTCCCCTCCCCGCCCCCCCCCCCCCCCAGTTTATTTATCTTCATGTAGCTTATGTCACAGAGTTTATTTCAGTAGTCACTTAAAACTAAATTCTTGAATTCTCACATCATATAGAAATATCCCAGGAACACTTTCTGGGTTGAACAAGATTTTTATATCAGTTCATGAGGCATAGTGTTGTATTCTTGTAGTTGATTGTTGCTACAGCCAGTTTGCATTTCTGAATGTGGTGACACGATTTTTAATTAGTCACAGCCACTGGTGAGGACAGTTGACTAATTTAAAAAATGCTGGACACTTGGGCATTGTATCCTGCTAACAGTCTTCACAGATTTTTCCTTTTGTCTAACCTAGATTTCTTTTGATGAGGTTTAGACTCATTTCCTCTTGTTTGGCTCTGAATGGTGACTAAGGCCAGCTGTACTCCAGCCTCTGAATACTGCCGGAGCTCCGAAGCAGTAGCTCTTTCAAGGCCCCTTGGAAGAAACGGTCCGATTCCTGTGTCCTTATCTCCTCTATGGGAAACATGGAATTGCTTTTCCTGGGAGTTGATTATAGCTTAAGCCATATTGCATCTCTCAGTGGTGTGGTATGTGATTCATCAGGCCTCTGTTGAGAAAATGTTAGTTACTCAGTCGTGTCTGACTCTTTGCTACCCCACGGACAGTATTCCACCAGGCTCCTCTGTCCATGGGATTCTCCAGGCACAAAAACTGGAGTGGGTAGACATTCTCTTCTTCAGGGGATCTTCCTGACCCAGGGACTGAACCCAAGCCTCCTGCATTGCAGGCAGATTCTTTACCATCTGAGCCACCAGGGAGAACTTCTTTCAGGAATGAGGAGCAAACATTTTGGCTCCTCTTTTGTCACTGAGCACCACAGGTAATGGAGTATTCAAATACCCTGGAGATCCGAATGTGCTCTACTGCTGCTGCTAAGTTGCTTCAGTCGTGTCCGACTCTGTGCGACCACATAGACGGCAGCCCACCAGGCTACCCCGTCCCTGGGAGAGTACTGGAGTGGGGTGCCATTGCCTTCTCCGCATGTGCTCTAGATAGAGCCAAACTATTAATCAATGCCATATGAAGTGGGTGTCTGTCGGAACAGCCTCTCTTGTCCATGTAAGGATTTTTTCAGTTTAACATGAGTGTAACATGTTAAGAGACATAGAAAGTGTTGTGAGATTAGAGAGTCTATTTGAGTAACTAGGAGTTCATATCTATTAACAGAATAATGGCATGAACTCTGTCCTAGGCCATGAATCCAGGTATTTTTGTTCTAAAATGAAACATAGTCCAGTTACAAAGAGTCCACTTTATTTTAGAGCAATGGGAGACTGGTAAATTCTTTTTCTGAAAATCTTTTTGGAAATCAGGATGAGGTTCAGCCTCAGTAAAGTGTTGTTCAGAGACTTTCAGAGAAAGTAAAGAAAAATTTCAGCACGGTACACGGTATGAAGAAATGTCCAGAACAGCAAATCCATAGAGACAGAAGCTGGATTAGTGGTTGGCTGTGACTGTGGGGGAGGGGGAGGGAAAATTAGAGATAATGTCTAATGAGTGATAGATTTTTTTTTTTAGGGTGGTGAAAATGTTTTGGATTTAGATAGTGGTGATGGTTGTACAACTTTGTGAATGTACTAAAACCACTGAATTGTACTCTTTGAAAGCATGGATTTTATAGTTTGTGAATTATATCTCAATTTAAGAAAATGCAATTTGAAGAACAGAATACAAAATACTGTTCAGTAATCCTCAAAATTGTCAAGGTCATCAAAAACAAGGCTGAGAAACTGTCATAGCAATAAGAGTCTAAGGATATCTGCTACTAAATATAATGTGTTTAGAGTTAGACAAAGGACATAACAGGAAAACTGAGGAAGTTTGAGTGGAAGTGTGGTCTTTGTTAATAATAATATATCAATGTTGGCTCATTAATTGTGAAAAATATCCCATTGTAGAGAAGATGCTAGTAATAGAAGAAACTGGGTGTGGGGTGTATGAAAATTCACTGTATTAATGTCACAATAATCTAAAGTATTTGAAAATAAAAAGTAAGTCAAGGAAAAAAGTAAGTAATAGGAGAAAAATGTAATTCAGAGCCTATTGGATTATTAGACATTAACTCCTAGAGATAAATAAAATCTGGAGGTCCTTCTAAATTTAGAAATGTGATTTCCTGTGCAGTTTGGCCAACTGAATTTTGGGCTATAAGTTTCACCAGCCACCTTCTCAGCCAGACTTGAATTAATCATCTGTTCGCAGACTCCAGGGAGACAGAACTTCCAGACTTCCAGGGAGACAGAAACACCGAGGGAAGACTGTTCCCATCAGTGGAAAGCCACCTTCTCAGAGCCGCCCCTCCCCTGCCTTCTGTGCAACTTTCGTGGTGGTGGTGGTTTCCTTGCTGGGTTGTGTCTACCTCTTGGGACTCCATGGGCTGTACCCTGCCAGGCTCCTCTGTCCATGGGATTATCAGGCAAGAATACTGGAGTGGATTGCCATTCCCTTCTCTAGGGGATCTTCTCAACCCAGGGATTGAACCCATGTCTTCTGCATTGCAGGCAAATTCTTTACCACTGAGCCACTAGGGAAGTGACTCTAGTTGTTCTTATGAGCTGCTATCATAGCGTGTAAAGGTGATGCACTCACCATATGGCAGGTATTTGCTGAGGTATTATTTCAGGCATCTGGGGGAGACCAAAGTGAACACAGGCACAAAACCACATATTAGAAGCTAGTTGCACATGGTAATTACGTACATTGTGATTATAAGCATGATGGACAGGGTGCTTTGAGAGCAGGTAGCAGGATCTCACCCCGTTGACAAATATAGAGGGAGTGCATCTTAGCTGCAAGGAGGGATCAGGGGGAGTCCTTGGGGGTGAAGAGGTGGGAGGGGCATTTCTGGCAGAGGGAATGGCATTGGCAGGTGTCTGAAGGGCACAGGACTTGGGAGGAACTGAAAGAAGACCTCTGTAATCCTGAGGTGTGGGCGCAGGTGCCAGGGTGGAGGGAGAAGATTGATGTACGATTAAGCTGGAGAAGTAGGAAGGGGCCATTAGGAAGTCACTGAAAGTTTTTAAGCCTGGAGGTGTTTTGGTCAGAAGTGGATTCAAAAAATAATTCTCTTTGCAGTGCACAGAATGGATGGGGGAGCAACAGTGGAGTGGGTAGGCTGGGGAGGAGGCTAATACAGGGGCTCAGAGAGGGAGACTGTGGTCAGGAACAGTGAATCAAGCTGAGAAAAAACTGGGAGGTGGAATCAACGAGAAGATTATGCAGTGATAAAGAACATAATTTATACATACAAAAAACACAAATACAGTTTTACTAAAAGATATCAACACCACGTGTTTGTTAAAAAGCAAAAGACAAAGCAACAGACTAACAACACAAGGAAAAAGGAAAACCACTGTTCTGATCTGAAAAACCAGAAGTCCAGATAGAATAATGAAATGCTTGTTTTTTTTTTTTTAAGGCACAATTATTCTTTCAAAATAGACACAACAGTGTTTTTCAAAAAGTTGGCTTGTTCCTTATCAAATTATGAAATTTGTCACATATGATTTGTGTCTGTTTTCCACTTTGCCAGTGGTTTGGGGAGTCGTGATGTGTCTTACGAAGTTAGACTGAAGAGAGTGCTGATGTGAAAGGAACTTGCTGAGGCAGGCCTGGCCCAGCCGATGGGGTCAGCGCCCAGTGAGACAGCTTGGGGACCCGGTCCCAGCGAGGGTGTTCAGTGACAAGACAGGCCCCGGGGCAGGGTCAGCTGTGACTGCAGACAGACTCACACCCACAGCGTCTACAATACCCACAGCTGCCGCCGGGTTGCATTACAAAGGTGTCTTGGCAGAAGCATTTTGGCTGTCTGAAATAACGGCCTTCACACAATCCTTAGACTATATTTTACAAGTTCGTTTTCTAACACACAGGCACGCTTTTATGGCAGCTGGAGCATTTTGCTGAATGACTTGTAGTGCACTGCTGACCAGACAGGGCATTTCCAGATTTAGATTATAAGAGAAAGACAGCAAGTGGTAAGTTCAGCTGCAGGTCAGTGGACACTTGCACCATAGTTCCCTCCCCAAGCACCGGGCGCCTTTATCCCAGGGGGACGCTCACTGTAAAGCACATTAGACAGAGACGGTCCTGGGTGGTGGCTTTTATGGCTGTTGGTTCCATTTGCACAGGGACTGTGTTGTTATCACATTGTAAACATTGTTCTTAATATCAAAGAAAGACTGGGCAGAGTGTCGAGAAGTGGCATGCAAAAACTAGAATAGAATCGCCAGTGGTTGGTTTTAACTCTCTTCCGAGCACCGATGAGCTACAAGGGGCAAGTGCTGCTTGTGAAAAGCAGCGATGGTGACAGAAACCGATGTTTATTGATTTTCCTTCAAATTGTGTGCATCCTTTTTTTTTTTTTGGTTCTTGGTGATAAGAACTGAATAATTTGGGTTGGGATAATTTGAAGGGGAATAATGATGTTCCCTGACAGATAGCTTTCTGATAGAGCTGAGAGTTCATCCATTATTCCACATGAATCAAAGTCTCTCAGAGTTTTTCCAATTATGATCACATTTACCATCTAAAGTTTTTGCCCAGTTTGTCCAGTTTGATTTTTAAAAACAAGAGAGGATGGATTGTGTGTCAATTATATCTCCATTAGAAAGAAACATGAGGGAGGGTTAAAAATCAGAGTAATATCAAAGATAGGAAACAATTTTTTTTTCTATTTTATAACATTTTATATAACTCATAAAACACTGCTTGTATAAAAATTCCCACAAAGTTGCTAGAGAGTGTACAATTTCCAAAAATGTCCTGGGTTTTTAGAAATTTATTTTTATTTTTCATAATTTATTTAGTTATTATTATATGTATTTATTTGGATGTGCTGGGTCTTAGTGGCAGCTCTCAGATTCTTCAGTCTTTAGGATAAGCATGGGAACTCTTAGCTGGGGCATGTGAGATTTAGTTCCCTGACCAGGGATCGAACCAGGTCCCTTGCATTGGGAGTGTGAAGTCTTAGCCACTGGACCACCAGGGAAGTCATAGCTCATTTATCTTTAAAATGAGTCTAAGTTTTCCTTGAGGCCATCTGAATGTGGTTCAGTCTTTAGAAGAGAGATTATCTTTCACAATGACATCTGCCTGTCTGGTTGAACAGTGAAAACTAGCAGCATGAGGGATAAATAATTCCCACTGGGAACCAAATTTAGCTTTAAAATTTGGTTTTAAATCACATAATATTTTAAAGATGGCTACTTCCTTGTTCAGTCCAGGTTACTCTGGGGCAACCACCATCACTTCCATTCATTCAAAGCATACTTGCGTATATATGTTATGTCTTTCCTTTGGTGAGATTTCCTTTTAAAAATACTATAACTGTTATGGCTTACTCTTTGGCTGTCACAAAACAAAACACCAACTGCATAAAACCTACCTGGGTCCTCTGAGGTTGGAGTGAAACAAAGGGGGAGGTTGTGAAACCCAGCCATGTGCCTGATGACTAAGATGGAAGCCATGTAGGAGTTAAGTCAGTAATAACATGCCTCTTGCTGCAGCTCAAGTTGCCTGCAAACCCCCCACGCTTTTTAGCAAATATTACTTTTAATGTCAGAGTGCACGGAGCTGTTCTCGAGGGTTCGGCTAAATTTGACTCTGTGGGAGAATAAACCTAGAATTCCAAATGTGGTGATCCCAACAGTGTATGTGATGCAAGACCAATTTTCCACTTGTGCTGGTGGGTTTGTTTGAATCTCACACAGAAATGAGAGATGCCAGACAGAGTGTTGACTTGCCCCAAACATAAGGTAGTAATTTAGGTTTTATTTTAAATAGGCATTAGAGTCCGGGTAATCCAAAATTTTAATTTAGGAAGGAGCCTGGGAGAACAGCAGAGGACAGGAGCTAGGTGGCCCTCCGATGAGGGCTGGGGAGTGGAGGAGTTGGAGGCCTCGCAGGCTTCCATCCGTTTCTGGAAGGGTTATTTTGTGATACACTAGAGGCAAACTCTAAGTCTGTGTCTTAACACGAGTCTGTAGCCAGACCTAAAGGAGGTTCTGGCATTGTGATTTGGTGTGGTAGTTTTTTTCTTTAATGTGCAGATGATAGAGTAAACTTTAATGGTGAAAGCGTCGTAAGCTGACTGTGGTGTTTCGACACTGACCCAGTTTCAGCAGTGACCAAATCAGGGTGGCCGAGGAGAAGGGGGGCTTGGAGAGCAGCTTGAACAAAATAGGTCAGATGGCTTTCTCCCAGATTTTCTCAGACACTCACAATGGGCTTTGCATTCTTTACACAAAGCCCAGGGGTTGCATGAAGAATTTTTGTCCAAAATGCTGCTCTAAGCAAATTTCTCTTGGTTCAAGCTGGTGCTTGTGATGCTGGGTCATTCTCTTGGTTTGTGGAGGATGTTTGGTGTAGTCATTCAATAAATATTTATTGAGCATATGCTATATCCCAAGTACTATGGAGATGGCTGAGACTATAGCAGTGAATAAAGCAGAGTCTCTGTTCTCATGAAGCTTGCTTACTAGTGCAGAGAAAAGCCTGAGTTCAAATCCTGACTCCATCAGTTATTAGCTTGTTGGGTTACTTAGCTTTGACTAACACATTATTGACTGGGGATGTATTAGTGTGTCATTTGTTATCTGGTAATTATTGACTGGAGATGAATCTGTGTTTCTAGGGAGTGATACAGTTAAAATGACTGTGCAGTGCTTAAAATTGGTCAAAAGTTCCATATACAGTTAATGATTGTCATTATCATTCACAGTTTGCTCCATTAGGTTTTGGTTCCAACCTTGCATATATTATAGACATAAAATTTTCAAAAATGATGCATCATGAAATTTTGAGTGGAGAAGAATTTTTGGGTGAATTTTAAGCAGATACTTTCTCTGACTGCTTGAGTGACATATATACGAGTAGCTCAGAAGATGATAGGTTTTCAGAATATAGTTCTTATTCAGACAATGTGAATATTAGACCACGAAAAAGACAAAAAACGTTAGTGATGCATTCTGATATGGAAAGTGAAAATGAAATTCACGATGCTGAAGCATGCTCCTTTGCTTCTACAGAAGAGTGGACTGAAGACAATGTTTCATGAAAATCAGAAGATTTTTCAGGTATTTCAGGATTAGTTATTGAATGTAATAATCTGCAAAGTGTTAGTGAAATAACAGAATTGTTTTTGGCTGGCCAAGAGAAAAATCGCTGGCCACAGGTGTTGCAAGTGTGTGCTAAGTTGTGGGTTTCCCAGGTGGTGCTAGTGGTAAAGAGCCTGCCTGCCAATGCAGGAGTCATAAGAGACGCAGGTTCAATCCCTGGGTCAGGAAGATCCCCTGGAGGAGGGCATGGCAACCCACTCCAGTATTCTTGCCTGGAGAATCCCATGGACAGAGGCATTAGTTTCTGCCAAAATCCCCTAGTCAATAATGAGTGAACTTCTCTGTGCCTCTGGTTTCCATATTTGTAAAATGGGATGACAAAATGGTACTTAATTCAAAAGGTTGTTTTGAGGATTAAATGAGGTATTTCATGTAAAGAACTTACAATGGTGGATGTACCGTAGTAAGAACTAAATCTTAACAGTTACATATCAAATGAGCTTCAGCTGCTGTCTAAGGGAAGCGCAAGAAAGCATTCATGCATCTGGTTAGTACAGACAAGGGTTCAGATGAGGCCTTCCGCTGCATGTGGCTGTTGGGTGTGGAGTTCAAAACTTGTGAAAAGCAAAGGGGCTCAGAAACTCTCATTTAAGCAAACATTAATTTGAAAAAAAAGCTAAGTGGAAAGGCAGTATAGAAATTCATGGACTGTTCTTTCCACAGGGCTTCAATGACCACAACTGTAGTTGAGAAATCTTGCTTGGAATTAGTAGGTACTAAAAATTTGGACCCCTTTAGGGGAGGAGATGCTCCCCAGCCCCAGTGAAAGACACGTTCTGTGGACGTGCTGGTGGGCTACCTGGTCTTCTGAAACACTGATACCACACTGTGCTTTGTGCAGGACAGAGTGATTTGGTAACTCAATTTTTCTATGAAATCTTGAGAATTCTGTAATTTCGAATTCTGGTGTTAGTATAAATCAGGCTGTTTGAGCTTGCCTATCACTTCACTACCACCTGGATCAGTTTCTTTATCTGCAAAACAAAGGATGTTCAAAGAGAAACCTTTGGTTAAAGCGATAGAACTTAGGAAGCAGTTCTACATGAATAGATGCCCACACGGCTCGGATTTTGTTTAGCAGATGGCAAAGCACATGTATCACTATCTTGCTTCAAGGCGATACTATTCATACCTGGAGTAGGTTCTGATGGGCAATGTCAGTCCTGTTATGTTGAGAGACACGACACTCTTTAAATAGAAAGCCAGTTGTTTGCCCCAGATGCTTCTAGTTTGTTATGGTTTGCTCCTTTGAAATGTCCAAATATGGTTCTGGGGAAAATGGGTACAAGTGCTTTCTTTTTGGAGCAAAGGCTTTTTGGAACAAGGGCTGTGTTACTGATGAAAATGTTATATTGGGTCTCATGGCAATTCATTTATTGCTTTCTTGACCTTGTGTCATCCAGGGAGTGTCAAACCACATGGTGCTTCTGAGCCCCACGATTTTTGCAGTTAAGTCTCTGATTTAGCTGACAGATGTTAAAACACAGACACAGCCAGCTAACTCCCCAGTGACAGCACAGATGCAGAAACTGAAAAAAATGCAGTTATTCTAACTTGGGGAGGGATTACACTGATGCTCCAAATTTTCCTACCGATAGCCTTTACATTTTTTCCCCCCCAGTAGCCTGATATGGCTTAGGTTAGGGGAAACTGAATCTCTTTCCTTTTTGTTGATTCAGTCTCCCATCCATACACCTAAGAAACTGTGCAGATCTGAAGGACCACAGATCAGGGGAATATAAGCAATAATGTTGGTGAGCCCAGCTCTGGCTGAGCAACCTTTGGCTTTGAAGAGGAAAAAAAAAAGATTTTTGATTTGAAGGGAACTTTCCTTGGTGCCTACCCAGTTATTTTACGGATTAGCAAATGGGAAGCCCACAGTGACTTTCTCTGAGTCACAAGTGAGACTAGAACCAGGTCTTTGAAACTCCAGGCCAGTCATTTCCCATCGAATCTTGCCCCCTTACACATCCTCAGCCTTTTCTCCAGCTCCCACCTTAGGTTGCCCCTTGAGATCAGTGTTGGGGACCAGGGATACACAGTGGAGGTTGAGATAGGACCTCTGGTTCTGCCCTGCATTGGGTATGCCTCATCGCAGCCCATTTCCTTTTGGGAAATGCCAACCACAAGCATGGTTAGATTTTTTTTTTTTTTTTTTTTTTACTGTAGAGCTAATTTAAACCTGTGAGTTGATAAATGAGGAAACTGAGGCTCAAAGAGGGGGTGTAACTTACTCAGATTTCCACAGTTCCCCAGGAAGACAATTAACAAATATTTATGGAGCACTTATGATAAGCCAGTTTTGTGGAACCTCCTGGGGATTTGAATGAGAAGAAGACAGATGTGGTTCTTACCCTGGAAGAACTTACTATCTAGTAGCAAGATAGTCAGAAAACAAACAGCTACAAATGGGAAGAATTTTAGGAAGGGGAGGTGCAGGGTCCTGTTGAGAACTTCATCTGGTCTTTCAGAATGTTAGTGGAGAGTTACAAGAGAGGTAATGATGCCTTTGAAGTGACCTGCTTTCTTGCCCTATTAAGATATTTGAATCAATCAAAATTCTCTTTCATGTAAGGTTGTTCTGGCAGTTTTCAGATCCTTCCTATCATTACCCTATTCTTTACTACACTGAAGCATTTCTTCAAATTATGGCCTCACTACAGGTTATTCTAGGAGAAAATGAGGTAGTGAGGGTGGGTGTGCAGAGCTCATAGGGGAACTGAGGCCCAGTACACTCCCGAGGGAAGCTGCTGTGTCCTTGGCATCTGGTTGCCTCTAGAAAAAAAAAAAAAAAACACAAAAAAACAAACCTACAAGTTCATTCATAGATTTGTAAATTTGTCAATTGCCTGTATTTTCCTGTATTATCATGTTTTCTGGTAAGATGGCCCCTTCTGACTCCCAGACCTTTTTTCTCCATGTTCTCAAACTTTGGAACTTTCCTACATGACAGCCATTTTTCTTGCAACGGCCCTCTCTCCCTGTCCCTTCACCCTCTTCTGCTCAGAGCCCACCTCTTCCTGAGCAGCTCCACCCCTTCCTCCATCAGCCGCCCACAGCCCTGTGCACCAGCTGCAGCTGGTTTTGTATATGGTTACATATTTAAAACAATTTGTGTTCCTGTCTGTTTTCATTATGTGCATCCTTTCTTCTTCTCTGGATGACAAGTGTCCTGGGAAGAGGGTTTGGGGCTCCCATTTCCTTTAGGGCTTAGATTACCAAGAGAGCAAGAGCTGGGGGGATGCATGCTAGGAGAGCCGTGGATAAGAGCAGTTGTCTCAGGAAGGACAGAAGGCTGAAACACTGGCTTGTCGTGTGACTTTAGACTGGGTTTCAGCTCCCTTGTCTATAAATACGTGAGAGCACAGTGCCTCCGCCCCATGGGATCTAGTGATGTACTGTCACTAAATGGTGTAAAGCATTCGGACTGGATTGTAATGTCCTGCTCTCAGACCCTGCTGGGTATGTTGGCGTGGGCGGGGGCAGGAAATGTGACACAGGCTTTTATTTGAGTTGGCTCTGGACCCAATCCTAGTCTTTGCCAGACGGATGGACAGTGTTGAGTGACCCAGATGACACGGTCAACATGGCTATGGGTCCTGGCAAGGAGACCCCTCAAATAAGAAGACAATGTCTTGGAAAAATTTTAGAATTTGATATATGTGTAATAGTTGATACACACACACACACACACACACACACACACACACACACGCATGTCTCTGTGTATGTGTGTCTCAGTACTGTGCATTGGTCCAGGACCCCTGAGGGTATTAAATCCTCATGTGTTCAAGTCCCTCATATAAAATGGTATAGCATTTGCATATGATTCAGAAGCAAAGGAAAGCTTGATTCTCTGAGCCAAGAATGGAGGGGTACAAGTTTGTACTCTAGAGAACATGCTTTCCCTGCCAGACTGTGGGCCAGGCTGCTTTATCGAGTCTCGTCGGTGGGGAAGGGTGGGACTTCTCGCGAGGCAGGCGCTGCTCTGGGCTCTGGATCCAGTGCCGGGGGCAGCATCTCTGCACACGGCACACCACCGCCATCTTGGATTGCACTGTCCTGAGTCGTTTCTGCGCGGGCCCGCCCAGCTGAGGTGTGGGTGCAGCCATTTTGCCTTAGGAACTCTCTTCTGAACTGGCAAGTTTAAGTCCTCTGCACGTGGCGACCTACGAGCAAGTGAAACTAGACTAAGCACAAAGGAAAGAAAGGTTCGACTTTATTAGTCACCCAGATTCTCTTTTTATTTTCTGGGAATGGTTAATGGGCTTTGCCAGTGACAGATTTGCACAGTTAGCAGCATTAGTCATAATAGCCAAGAGTGGGAGACAAATCTAAGTGTCCATCAATGGATGAGTGGATTACCAAAAGATAGGCTAGACATGGGCTTCCCATGTGGTGCTAGTGGTAAAGAACCTGCCTGCGAAGGCAGAAGATGTAAGAGACGTGTGTCGGGAAGATCCCCGGGAGGAGGAAATGGCAACCCACTGCAGTGTTTTTGCCTGGGAAATCCCGTGGACAGAGGAGCATATCCTAGAACATTAGTCAGCTTACAGCTTGATGAACCTCAAGGACATCTTGCTGAATGAAACAAGCCAGTCACAAAAAGATAAATACTGTGTGATTCCTTTTATATGAGGTACATTGAAAGTAGAATGGTGATTGCCACAGGCTAGAAGAGGGGAGAATGGGGAGTTATGGTTTAATAAGGTAGTGAATTTTAGTTTTGTAAGATGAAAAGAATTCTGAAGATTGGTTGCACAGTCTAAATATACTTAACATTATTGAACTATACACTTACAAGTAATTAAAATAGTAAATTTTATATTAAGTTTATTTTATCACAATAAAGAAAAACAAACAAAACCCTCTAATGCCCAGGTTTACCACAGACCAATCACATCAGAATCTCTGTGAGTGAACCTCAGGCTTTGTATTTTAAACCTTTCTCTAGGCTTAAACCAAAGTAGAGAACCACTGGACTCCAGGCAGGTAATCCAGTCCCCAGGTCACTGCTGTAATCCAGGGGTGCAATGGGAAGGAATGGAGTCAACGGGATAAAACAAATTGCTTCGTTTGGAGAGAGACATGGGTCAGCATTCAGTGATAGATTAGATATGGGTAAAAAGACAGAGTGTATCAAAGAGGTTCCCACTATCTTAGAATAAATGGTGGATTTGTAGAAAAACTGACCATTTATCAGGAAGTGTTTGGGGAGGTTTTGGGGGATGATGATTTATTTGATGATTTGGTGATGTGCTTGAGTAGAAATTTTTGGAGGCAGCTGGAAAATTTCATACTCAAAATAATTTATCCATTTTCTCCTTAGAAACCAGAGTTCTATTTTTACATTAAAAATTAATTTTTATTAAAAAAAGACCAAAGGCAGAAAAACTGCCCTATGGCTCTAATGTCTTCAGGAGCCAGTGATACACCTCTTATTTCAGAGCTCCTTTTGGCACAACTGGTGGGGAGCTGTGTCCTTCCCTTGTTTTTCTCCTCCCTGCCTCTAAATGTTCTATGCAGCTCCTTTCTCAGGACCCCAGTTACGTGTGATTGCCAGTTCCTCCCACCTTTCTAGAAAGCTCATAGTCATCAAATTCACATTAAGGCTATAGAAACTTCCCGCAGTCATTCTTCTGGCAGCACTCACATTTGAAAAACAGACTGAATGGTGAGAAGCATGTTTAATGAAAAAGAATAAAACTTGAATGATAGCATTACAAGAAGGAGAAATTTTGTAGAAGAAATTATGGTTCTCTCAGGTCTCCAGAAAGCACCTCCCTAAAGAATCCTGGTTAGATGTGCAGACCGAGGTGAGTGGGTGGGGGATTCAGTGAACCACATGCAGCTAGAGTGGTAGATAGTCGCTAGAAGGAGGTTACCAACTCACCTCGGTGATCGCGCCATAGATATGATGGGGACAAAAATCAGTGGGACCTTAAACATAGCATGTTCCTCTGGCACAGAATCATAGTTTTCAAGCAGCACAGAGTCATGGCTCCCTGCTTTACCCCAAAGTGTTCAGGAGACTGAAAATTCGAGAAAGGTCTCAGAAACGCTCCCTCACATGGACTTGTAGATGCCTTTATCACAGTGCCCACAATTGCATGCTGTGGCTTTTAGCCATTGCCATGTTTATTTTGGACAGTTTAAGGGGGGAAAACCCAGGCTACCCTGGCAAGAAGAAGAAGGAAAAGAGTCAGACAAAACTTCTGGAAAAGCTTGCAGTGGTGTTGAGCTTTTATCTATCTTTCTAGTTCAGTGTCTGGCACATGTAGGTAGTAAATAGATTCTGTTGAACGAACGAAGGCATAGTGGAAATAGTTTCTGCATGATGAGTTTTATGGTTGTAATTTTGTTGTGCTATGTGTGGGTGGCATGTCGAAGGAAAACCCAGGCGGCCTGGATTCCAGTTCTAGTTGTGTCACTAGCTAGTTCTGTGATATCGGCGCAGACACTGACTGCTCTGAGCTTGTTTCCTTGGTAAAGACGGGCCAGTGAAGCTGTGCATCTCTCCTGTGGTAGTTATTCGCTGTTAAATGAGATAAAGTGCATGAAAGTGATCGAAAACTCTGAGGTGCTCTACAAATATAGAGTACAATCATCTTGAAAGCACTTAGCTTTGTAGAGGATTGTGTGAATTAATGTGTACTGATGAAGAAACACGTTTCATTAGGTAAAAACTGAAAGTAAAACTCGTATACTTTAGAATGTGAATATAAATGCGCCAACTTGTGTAACACTAATTTCAAGGTGTAGTATATTAATTTCAAGTAGGACATTTAGGAAAAAAACATCAAAACAAAACTGAGATGTTAAAAATGTTCAACAGTGTTGCCTCTAACTTATTTTCAGAGCCCAATATTTTTACAATTCTCATGTAAGAAATTTACATGAGGGTTAAATACCCATCAGTTGTATTAGTCACTCAGTCGTGTCTGACTCGTGGCCACCCCATGGACTGTAGCCTGCCCAGCTCCTCTGTCCATGTGATTCTCCAGGCAAGAACACTGGAGTGGGTAGCCATTCCCTTCTCCAGGGGATCTTCCCAACCTAGGAATCAAACCCAGGTCTCCTGCATTACAGGTGGATTCTTTACCATTTGAGCCACAGGAGAAGCCTATATACCCATCAGTATCCGTGACCATAAATACTGAGATCTTGCCATGTACACCAGGTATCAGAATTATGTTTCTACTGCTCTTCTTGGAGTAATCACTGGTTAATTCGACTAATGGTTGCTAGTCTTTCCAAGTATGTATATTTGTGTGTGGTGTGTGTGTTGAATAGCACAACAGTTTCATTAGCCTGGCAAAGTGCTGCATCCACGTATTTATAGACAAAGGCCTTTTTGATGTGTTAATGATCTTAAAAGGCTTAGTGCCACTGGGAACTGTGTGCATTTTTTCTTTATCTAATCTAAAGTATTTTCTTGGATGGCCATTGAACGTAAGTTTAATGTTAGCTGGATGAATAAAGTATTAGTTACTGTATTCTCTTCAAAATAAACATAGCCTTGTTACAGCAGCTGCAAGGTGAGCTTTTATTTGACTCTGGCAAAGATGAATTATGCTTAAACATTTTGTAGTGGCTTATAAAGTTTGGCTTCTCTATAGTATATTAAGAGGTTTATTTAGATATTGATGATAAATTTGGTGAAAGTGACAAAGCATCTTGCACTTTTTGATAATTTCCACTTTTTCCCCCCAAATACAGCTAAAGCTTTATCCATCATAATGGAGAGTTAGGAAAGTCGAGTGACCACTTCTTTTTTCAAACCAATATATCCTTGTACAGTAATTTTCTATATTACATTTCGCAGGTACCATAATCTGGGAAGAGTAGTGATAAAACTCAGATACACAGCAGAGAAGCGTGAGTAAACATGCTAAGGATGATGCTCGCCTGTTATATGCATCTGGTGCTTATGTACTTAAACTAAATAGGAAAATCTTACTCATCTCGGTAGAAAAACAGGGTAAAGATTACAACTTGGGGACTTCGTGATATTTTGTCTGTGTGCAGTTTGTCAAAAGGCAATTTATCTAAAGCTGGAAAAGGATATGGTTTGGCTGACTAAACTGTGGAGTGATACAAATGATACGTAACGATAAAAATGCTTAGGGGAATTTTTGGGGCGCTCAAATCAAGTGTACAGTACTTGTGTGGGTGTAAAGAGCAGACTTCTTTCTCTGCTTCTCTATTTGCACCAGTTTTCAAAACTGTGAAAGTTGCTGACATTTTATACCACATGCTGGACCGTTAAATCACAATTTTCGTGGTCACTTGTAAATGTGCCTGGTGGTGGAGGGAAAGCTTGTTTGCGCTCCCTGGGACGGGCGTCTTTCTCCTGTGCCCCTTCTCATTTTCAATCGCACCAGGTCCTTTTGTTTTGGAATCCAGGGCTCTCTACTCTGAGAGTGACTTGGGAGAACTCTGGAGCTACCTTATTTTCATAGATGTTCCCTGAAGGGAGGCTGAAAGTATGATTCAGAAATACTAATCTTCCAGTCCTCAAACAAAGATGATCTTTCTGATCGGTGTGCCACAACTCCTGAAGTTCTGACCTGAAGGGATTTCTTCTTCCCCAACACTGGGATTGGGAAGTCCTGAAGATATTTCAGTGGGGCTAGTTATTTAAGCTCATTTTCTGTCTCATCACTGAAATGGGGCTGCTGATAGTTACTGATAAATGATCAGTAATTGGTGAAATGATACTAGTACTTAAAATGGGGCTACTGACTCTTATTAAAGTGGGTTTTGTGGCTATCAAATGAGACAATGCGAGCCAAATGCGTGGTGTAAGGCTAAATAGTAACAGTTGTAGTTATTACTATTTTTCTTTTTGTTGGCAGGGAGGAAAAGGAGGAGGAATAGGCCACTAACATAGTAGGGGATTTTTCTCCTTCCCATTTACACCCTGGGAGGTCACAGAATTGGTGCTGAAGAGAAAGGCTTTGTCCTTCATGGTCTAAGACGGCTTCTTTGGGGTTGGTTTTGGGGGATCAGCAAGAGAAATCCCAAATGAGGTGAAGAGAGATGATGTTGGAGGGTACCACATTCTAATGTGCTCATTTTTAAGGTTCTCTAACTTTTCAGAGCACCAAGTCATCTGCTGACGTGTTTTCACAATGTATGGGCAAAGTTGGCAGGGTAGGTATTCTTTCCCTACAAGGGAGGAAACCAGAGTCCTGAGGGGTAAAGGAACGCACCTTTTGTCATACAACAAGTTAGTGGTAAAACTGGGATTAGGACCCCAGTCTCAGATTCTGAGCACATCACCCATTCACTGTGTGACATCCTCAGAGTCAAATGACCTTGTTCATAGGTTTGTGTTCAGACCTGGGCCCCAGTTGATGAGCCTATTGCTGGCAACCTGCAAAATAGCAGGAATGACAGATATTATAGATTCATGGTCCAAAGGACCAGTGTCAGCTAGAGATGGCTGGAGTAATAGCACCTGAGCCAGGTGAGTTTTCATTTCCTGGCTGTGAGGGAGGTTTCTACCTGAACCTGGGCCAGGCAGAGTCACTGACGGGGGAGATGTGACTCCAGCCCAGAGCCCTCTCTACAGCTTTGCTACAACTGAACTTCAGAATCCCATGACTACGCTGAAAGGAATGAAAAGGAGTTGCCGGTAACGTCGAGAAATGTCAGGAAAGTGTGATTCTGACAGCATTCCATCAGCTTTTCTCTTCCTTTCCTCTTTTTTCACTCCATTTATAAAAAGTGGGTCTGGAAAATTAGAGAGAGACTCTATAAATGTTAAACCTTTGTGTTATGACTTGAATTGCAAAGTCCTTGGGAGCATTGAATTTCCAAACATTTTGGGGTAGCTGCAAAATTTAATTTTAGGTAGAAAATAGTTAACTGAGAGTCAGTGTAATTCCCAAGTCATCAGTGTGCAAATCATCTAAGCATATGTGAAAAATTCTATAGCTTAAAGGTAATTTTCTGGGAAAGTAAAAATAATACACTGGTATTTAGCCAGAAATAAGAATTTGGAACATTTCTTTATGCATAGGAATTCTCTAGTAGGCAAATCATAAGTTAATGTGCAGTATTTATAGTCTATTTATTAACTTAGGGCTTCCCTGTTAGCTCAGACAGTAAAGAATCTGCCTGTAGTGCGGGAGACCTGAGTTCAATCCCTGGGGTTCGGAAGATCCCCTGGAGAAGGGAATGGCAACCTACTCCAGTAGTCTTGCCTGGAGAATCCCATGGACGGAGGAGCCTGGCAGGCTATAGTCCATAGGGTTGCAGAGAGTCAGGCCTGACTGAGCGACTAACTTATAAAGAAGAATTAAGGTGGTATAGATAAAACAGATATTTTAAAACTAAAGCAGATGAACTCAAGACAAAAACTAGAAAGAAGAAAGGAAAAAGGAGAGGATCATAGAACATTAGTGAGAACTCCTGGGTGTGGGAAATTCTGATTGAGTGTATAGAACAAGTGTGTACTTGAATTTCCTTGTGGCCTGAGAAAAGCTGGTGCCAGAATGAATTAGATAGCCCTCATTTCCTCTCTAGTACGAGAGTGCCTGTTTGATTCATTCACTCACTCACTCACTCCCTCCCTCCCTCCCTCATTCACTCTTTTCAATGAAATTTTTTATCTATCTTTCATTACTGTGGCTCCATGCTATGCATTAGAAATATGACAGTGAACACGATCCAGAAATAGTTATCTTCATGGATCTTATAGTTTTCTTGGGAAAGCATGTAGACAAATTATTACTATATGATAAGATGTGTATCGGAGAAGACAGTGGCACCCCACTCCAGTACTCTTGCCTGGAAAATCCCATGGACTGAGGAGCCTGGTAGGCTGCAGTCCATGGGGTCGCTAAGAGTCGGACACGACTGAGTGACTTCACTTTCACTTTTCACTTTCATGCATTGGAGGAGGAAATGGCAACCCACTCCAGTGTTCTTGCCTAGAGAATCCCAAGGATGGGGGAGCCTCATGGGCTGCTGTCTGTGGGGTCGCACAGAGTCGGACACGACTGAAGCGACTTAGCAGCAGCAGCAGCAAGATGTGTATAGATCCGCTAGACATGTAGAGAAGTATAAGAGCATCCAATAGATGCATTTAATCTTAGTGGAGGTTAGGGAGGTTTCTGTTACTCAGTGAAACATTTTAAGCAACTCCACCTTGCTAGTAACAAATAGCTTGCTGTTGGATTTCAGGACTACTTTTTAAAAGCAGAGTCTGATTTATTTGCACATGACTTAAAAACTAATGAATTGAACCAAAGTCAACAAGCACTCTGGGCTTCCCCAGTGGCTCAGTGGTAAAGAATCCATCTGCAATGCAGGAGACGCAAGAGACTTGGGTTCAAACCCTGGGTTGGGAAGATCCCCTGGAGAAGGAAATGACAACCCACTCCAGTATTCTTCCCAGGAAAATTCCACGGATAGAGGAGACTGGCAGGCTATGGTCCATGGGGTCGTAAAGAGTTGGACACAACTGAGCACAGCAACTATTCTACTGTTTTTTATTTGGTGATTTATGGCTTGAAATAGGGCCCGCCTTATTGAATATTTTCCTTCATATGTGATTTCTATCCTATTTCTGGGTCTCTTTGCTATCTCTACAGATACCTTTAATATGAGAGCTTGGCTTAGTCATAAAACCCTGTTCTGTTGGTTTACCCCAGTCTTGAATGATAAAATAGAATGAGCTAATTAATCAGAATATTAATACTCCCAGGACCCTTTGGAGAACTAACTAGAGTTTTAAATGCAATTTGAAATGTAGGGTGGTACAATAAAAAGCTGAAAATTTTTGTTTTGAAGAATAGTATTATATGATACATGTAAAATATTTTGCTGAACCATCAGAAGAGTTCAGATTTTATAGTATAGAGAATTCCTCTAAGGTAGAGGTGGAGTAGTGTATTTAAGAATGTGGGCTAAAGTCACGTTCTGGTTCTGCCTCTTTCTAGTCATGAGAACTCGGGTAGGTTATACAATCTGTTTGTGCCTCCATTTCTTCACCTGTAGCATAAGGATAATGATATTTATCTTGTAGAGTTGTTATGAGGGCCATATGAAGGGACCTAAGGAACTCAGCCCAATGCCTGGCTCTCACAAAGACTCAATAAATGTTAGTTATTCTTAATATTAGGATAGAAAATATAGAAAATAAAGTATTTTAGCTTGCTATAATATTTGAATTGGAATCTACAAAAGACATCTCTTTTAAGAGGAAGCAGAATGAACAAAGGACAGATGGCCACAGTTTTGTTAATCCAAAGATTCCACCAAGTCAACATGAATGAGGAAAAAAGGTTATGAAGCACACATCTGCGTTGTTCTTGTAGTTTTCGTTATACTGAAGACGTCAGAGAAGCCCAGGATTCTACGGAGAAGTGACCTTTGGAAGAGCAGGGCCTGCTGAGGCATGGAGAAGCTGTAGGCGTGGTGGTTAAGAGCACAGACTCTAGAGCCGATCTCAGCCCCAGCTATGTTTGGTGCCTGTGTGACCTTGGGCAAATTACCTAACCTTTTATGCTACAGTTTCCTCCTCAGCAAAAGAGGATAACAAAAGCACCTATGTCATTGGATTCCTGTGGGGATTAAATGAAATACTTGAAAAATGTCCAAAACAGTGATGGCCTGTCACTCTCAGTAAAATTAGCTGCTACTATTCGTCTGACTAGGATGTAAGCTCTTGACACAGCAGGTACTTTTTGCCTGTTTTCTTCTTTTCACTCATGTAGCTCCAGGACCTGAAAAGTGCCTGACATGGCAGCTGCTCAGTAAATACTTGCTGAGTGAGAAAATATATGAAAGCTCTGTTAGTCAAATAAGATTAAAAAGCTGGGCTAAAATGTTGAAAATAATTGAAGCTAGGTGATGGGTACACAAGGATCTATTAGATGAGCCTCTCTACTTTTTGTTTGATTGAGTTTATAATAAAATGTAAAAAAAGAGACTGAAAGTGAAAGTGTTAGTTGACTCTTTGCGACCCCGCCAGGCTCCTCTGTCCATGAAATTCTCCAGGACATCTTCCTGACCCAGAGATCGAACCTGGATCTCCCACACTGAAGGCAAATTCTTTACTGTCTGAGCCACCAGGGAAGTAATTTGAAAAAAGAGACTAGACTGGTGTAATAATTGGACAGAACCAGGCATTAAAAAAACTTTTTTTTTTTTTTGTTACAGCTTAAGAAAGTAAAAAAGACATTTTATACTTTAAAACATATGCAACGTTTTTAATATATGCTACAGTACTACTAGAGACTGGGGAAACTGTGTTCCCCAAAGGACATTTGTTTCTCTTTTAAGGATTCTGATGGCAAGCAAGAATTTAGATAAAAATTGACAGAGCTGATCTGTCAGCTGGCACAGTTCTTTCTTATCATTACCCTGTCATCATACACCCGAGGGGCTGAAAGGGACCTTGGAGGTGATTCGTCTGCCTCCCTTGGAGGTTACTCAGGTATCTGTCTGCGTTGTCCACTCCCTGTTTCAGCACTTTAGCAGCTCCCTTTTCTTCAGGCCAGAGGTCACCATCCCCTCCTCTAAGGTCTCAGGAGACTCCTGGCCCTGACGAAGTCTTCCCTTTGGACCTCTGCCCAGATCACGCCCCAGCCCTGTCAGTTCTCTTGGCTGTCCCTTCTCGTTTTGCCCCATTCAGGTGTAATAACCTGGCCATGGAACATACACCTGAGTGCTCACGTGACTTTACGTGGGATACGGCCTCTGGGAGCTGCCCATGGTTCCTTGTGATAGCTCTGTTGAGAGGACTTCCCTTTGTAGGAAACTTTGTTCAGGCCCCCAGGGTTATTGGTCAGGATTTTCCTCCTAGCCTCTTGCCCCTTGGGAAGCATTATCATAGCAGTGTAAAGAGACCCATTTTAATAGTTCTTAGATAGGGTCTGTGGAAAGAGAACTCCATAGTCACCATCCTTGAGTTTTCAAGGTGGGAAGCATGGAAACTTTGGAGAGCATTTTTGGTAACACACGGACTTATTTTAAATGCAATACAGTTGATCCTTGTTATTCATGGGAGTTCTGTTCTGTAAAGTCACTTTGAATGCTGAATTAGTGAATACTAAACCATTGCTTTTAGGGGAAACATGGGGTTTGGTTCCTACCTGTCTGTGGTCACAACATTTTTGTCATCAATCAATACAAAATCTTGTTTTAGCTGTGTTTGTGTTTAGAGGCCTTATTTACTATATTCATTAGCATTGAACTCACAGCCATCAGCACTATAACTGAGGTGTGAACAACTTATCTAACACAGATCTGTCGCCTGGGAGCTGCATCACAGCCTTCCTGCACTTAGAAACACTAGAGGGGACTTCAGCTCTATGTTTGGGGCCATGTTACACAGCAAAATTACCAATAAAAAGCACAACGATGTGAAAACCTGGCACTTAGCTGACCTTGAAAAGGGCACTCGTTTATACCATAAGAACTGAAACAAGAAAGCAGGGCGTGACCTTGTTTGACCCCCGCTGGGAATGTGTGCGTCAGGCAATACAAAATTTTCACTGCTTCTCGTGTCTTCAGACAACTATGAACGTGCTGTATTGCTTTTGGGCTTACAAAGAAAGTTTAGCAAGTAGAAGAATTTGCAAATATGGAATCCGTGAGAGATGAGGATTGACTGTATATCCATGAAGTTTGTGCAGTAGGTCATTATATTTAATAAAACAAAACATGCAATTTATTACATGTGTGTTACAAAATATTATATGTAGTCATGTAAAATCATGGTTCTTCATTCCATATCTTTGATCCAGGAGATCTGGAATGAGAAAATTAGATTATAAGGTGAGCTAAAAAAATTTTTAAAGATTTATATGATATCTTAAGCTTTAAACCTTTAGGCTATAGATATTATTTATATATTTATATATATTTTAGGTGGTTATTATATTATATTATGTCATATTTTGTCTTCTGTATAGCTCACTAGCTTAAAATTTCCTTTATTGCAGTGGAAAAGGTTGAACTGAGACAATTTTCAGTGATTACCTGAAATATCATGTTTATACCTAAAGAATATATTAACATCTATTTTAAATTATAGTTGGTTTACAATATTATATTAATTTCAGGTGCAACATAGTGATTCAGTATTTTCATAAATTATACTTTATTTAGAATTATTATAAAATATTGGCTATATTTCCTGCATTTAAAAATACATACTTGTAGCTTACTTATTTTATACATAGTAGTTTGTATTAAACACTGTAAGTCTAATCTGAAAGTTTTTGTCCTTCACCCTGGTGAGGAATTATCAGTAGGAGATATCTATTGTTATTATCACTCTGTAAAAATCATTTCTAAATTTACGTCTCTAGTATCTTTGAAGGACAGAGAAGCTTCACATTTGAGATATTATGACGGGAAAGCTGCTACTAAAGTAGCTTTAAGTAGAAAATGACCCATTCCAAGGGTCATGGTCATATGCAATATATTAGGACCTTTCACTGAGAAGCAGAGGAGAATTTTGGCTTTCTGGATTAGCAAATCAGGAGATAGAAAAATGGAGGTTTCAGACTAGGAAGGCTTTCTAACTCTAAGCAGCTAGTGGGTGTGTTTTTGCTTCCCCGGTCTTGGGAGTCAGCCTCTTGTACCTCAGTTGTAGGGTGCTTATACCACTGTTACCTCATCTTCACGAATGTAGCTTGATGATGGAATTTGGGGGATGACTGGACATTTTTTAATGCATGTTGATTGTGAGGAAGGTACTTTTTAGGATCCACTGGTGCTTGAGGCAGTGGTAGAAAAAAAAAGCTATCCAGGAAGATAAATCAGAACAATGATACTCTTTTACTCCTGGGATCCAAAATGTTCCTGAATATCACACTAACAAGGCAAATTAAAGATTGAGTGTCCATCCAGACACTAAGAGTAGGGACAGATGTCATAAAACACACCCCAACTGGCCCAGACATGGAGGAGGTAGGCTCACTCGAGGTGTGAAGTCCTTTAGCTTTGTGGAGTTTAATTTGGTCTTAGGCATGTGTTACAGGAAGTATGGTCTAGTGGACTCAATTGGAACCCTCTCACTGGAGTGGAATGTTCTGTGTGAACTTGTTTTTACACAGTGGAGAATGAGGAAGTGATTTATGAAACAGTTAAATCTTAGGTGTGTGGTTCTTACAGGGTACACAGCACAGAATGAAGAAACACAGAGGATGTTGGGGTGAGGAGAAGGAAGCATGGAAATAAGGCAGAGGTTGGATTCGAGAGTCCAGTTCACTCCCAGTGGAGTCACTTGGCACGCTGCACACGTTAATCACAGCACATGATTCCTCAGTGGGGTGCTGGGCACGACAACTGCTGGGAGCTGGACCATGGTTCCCTCAGTGATACGTCTTCTCTCAGCCCTCAGTGTGTGGTCAGGCTCACTGCTCACAAATTCCACCGAAAATAGTCTTCCTTTTTCACACTTAAAAATTCTTTCCAAGCAAGTGTTTCCTTTTAACATTCCCAAAGCAGATTGACTTTTTGAGCTTCGTGTTGCTTCCAGCTCTGTCAGTGTCAGAGGCTTCCAGTTAGTCCCAACATCTCATTGCTGTTTTCCCTTAAGAAATCCTGAAGGTATTGCACTGACTTAGGGTTCAATCTGCTTATGCTTACTGCAGTGCTCATTAGACTTGCATTTCCACCACTCTCTCTCTCTCTGGTCTTGGAGATGGGGATCTTGATAGTCATTCTCTGTCACCTTCAACCCATCAGTTATGAAACAGTTTTATCCAGTTAAAAGAGGAAAGGAGTATTATGGAGAGAAAGGGGGGCATTAGATATTAAAAGTCTTGAGGAAGGGAGGCCATAGGATGAATACCATTGCATATTAAGTTGCTCAGCCCAGTAAAAGTCACAGGAAACAGCAATGAACTGTTACAGAAAATTCTTTTGAGCTGTCCTCAGCCCATTCTCTTCTACTACTGTTGCTGTATTTGAACAGACATGTGCCTCCACACACATGTCCCGCCCTGATGTGATTTTTTAATAAACTTTTTATTGTGTATTGGGGTATACCCCACTAACAATGTTGTGATAGTTTCAGGTGAACAGGGAAGGGACTTAGCCATACATATATATGTATCCATTCTCCCCCAGACTCCCCTCCCATCCTGATTGCCACATAACATTGAGCAGATTCCCCTGTGCTATACAGTAGGTCCTTATTGGTTACCCATTCTAAATACAGCAGTGTGCACATGTCCATTCCAAACTCCCTAACTCTCCCTTCCCCCCATCCTTCTACCTACCAAACTTAAATTCCTTCTCTAAGTCTGTGAGTCTGTTTTGTAAGTTCATTTGTATCATTTCTTCTTAGATTCCACACAGAAGGAATGTCATTTGATATTTCTCCTCTGTCTGTCTCACTTCACTCAGTTCGATAATCTCTACGTCCATCTGCCCCGCCCTGACTTCTGACTTGATTTTATCCCTAGACATTAGGTTCTAGGCCATCTTTACATCTTCTTGTGTGAAGGTTCATGCCTGACTGCTGGTTTCAAGTCCTTCTTATCATCCAGGAAGGAAAAGACCTGATTAGGTAAGGTAGTACCCACTCTTCCACTTCCCTTCTTTTTTGCATCATTTCATTTTCATTTCTCTGTCTAGCACTTAATACTTTCTAGTGTAGTCATTAGTTGACTGTTTATTTTCTGTCTCCTCCAACTAGAATGTAATAATAGGAAGGAAGGGACACTGTCGTGTTCAGTGATGTGATCTCTAGGGCCTGGGACTGTCCTTGGCACAAAAAGCCTGCAGGAAATATTTCTTGACTCACTGACTATGGAATGATGAGAAAATACTTCTGCATCTTGTGTTTTGTGTGTATGCAAGTGGTCAGCAAAGTGACTGGCATGTAGCAGGAGTTCACAGAGACTCTCCCTTCCCCTGTTCACTCTAAAATGCAGGCTCAGTTATAGGCCCAGGGGTAGTAGGATCACTTTATTGTTGACTCTTAACTTTTAACTCGCTTAGTTCTGTTTCTGAGTTAGTTTTGGCCTTTGGCACGGGCCAGGAGGGCACAGTAAAAACAAATGCACCTGACTGCTAGCGCGGGGATCTTGGGTTGCAGTCTTGGTTTCAACTCTGACTCACTGTGTGAACTGTGGGCAACCTACTTAACCTCCTGACTCTGTTTCTTCTTCCATAGAATGAAGATGATGCCTGGATGATGCTTAAGGTCCCTTGCAGTTCTTGCATTTTATCATGTCACCTATTTATCTTTCTTTGAATGTGAGCACAGATTATTCTCTTCATACGAGAGTAAACATACTTGCAAGGTGTTCTGCAACCTTTAACCAAGTGCTGAAAACATTCGAAGTGTAGGATCCCTGTGAATAGCACCACTCGTCTCTTTGTTTCATCAAAGATCTCCAATCACACATTTCTCTGCCATGCGCTTTAGGAGTCTCTGTACTTGAAGTGGATTTACCAAATCACCCTTTATATTTACATAGCATTTTCATTGGAGGGTATCAATGTTTCTCTACAATCTGTCATGAAGTGTTATTGTTTATAAAGAAGTAAGGGGATGAACTGCTTGAATTCTTGAGGGTCATCTATACATTAGATTCTGTCAGTGCCACATGTTAGAAGTCTGGAGTTACAAATACATCTTAAAATTTTTAATGCACTACATAATCCCACCAGAAGCACCTGGTTACTACATGAGATAAGTTACCCCACGTTTAAGTGGATCTGCTGAGTGTGCTTCTTGACACCTTTTTTCACTCTTCAATTGATTGCAGTTTGGACCCTTCTCCTTGGTTCTCTGAACCTGCTCTTGCTTTTTTTTTTCAATGTTTAATTTTTAGTTTTTATTGAAGTATAGTTAATACAGTACTATATAAGTTATAGGTGTAGAATATAGTGATTCACAAATATTAAAGGTTATACTCCATTTATAATTATCATAAAATATTGACAATATTCCCTGTGTTGTACAATATATCCTTGTAGCTTATTTGATACATAATAGTCTGTGCTTCTTAATTCGCTACCCCTAGGTTCCCCCTCTTGCTTTGAAGTAGGTGCTGCCATCTAAACGCCAAGCCCGCAGTCATTTGTTAGTCTGTATCTTATTTGATGGATCCAGGACAGGCTTCCCTTGCCCTCTTACTATGTCCTACTTCGTTCTTGCACTGAATCCCACATCCATGCTTTGTATACTCGCTTCTTTGCCTAGAATGTTCCCAGCCCAACCTGCCTGGCAAACTCATGCTCACACCTTTGAAGATGTGGCTTAAACATCTCATCCTCTTTGAAGCCTTTCTGACCTTCTCTCCCTATTCTGGGAAGAACTAGTTTTCTCTCCTTTATATTAGCATTATGCCAATACATACCAAAATTACAGTCTTTATTCTCTATGGAACAATAGACTGGTTCCAAATCGGGAAAGGAGTATGTCAAGGCTGTATATTTTCACCCTGCTTTTTTAACTTATATGCAGAGTACATCATGAGAAATGCTGGACTGGATGAAGCACAAGCAGGAATCAAAATTGCCAGGAGAAGTATCGATAACCTCAGATATGCAGATGACACCACCCTTTTGGTAGAAATCGAAGAACTAAAGAGCCTCTTGATGAAAGTGAAAGAGAAAAAAAAAAAAAAAGTGAAAGAGGAGAGTGAAAAAGTTGGCTTAAAATTCAGCATTCAGAAAACTAAGATCATGGCATCTGGTCCCATCAATTCTTGGCAAATAGATGGGGAAACAGTGGAAACAGTGTCAGACTTTATTTTTTTGGGCTCCAAAATCACTGCAGATGGTGACTGCAGCCATGAAATTAGAAGACACTTACTCCTTGGAAGGAAAGTTATGACCAACCTAGACAGCATATTCAAAAGCAGAGACATTACTTTGCCAACAAAGGTCCATCAAGTCAAAGCTATGGTTTTTCCAGTAGTCATGTATGGATGTGAGAGTTGGACTATAAAGAAAGCTGAATGCAGAAGAATTGATGCTTTTGAACTGTGGTGTTGGAGAAGACTCTTGAAAGTCCCTTGGACTGCAAGGAGATCCAACTCGTCCATCCTAAAGGAAATCAGTCCTGAATATTCATTGGAAGGACTGATATGGAAGCCAAAACTCCAATACTTGGACCACCTGATGTGAAGAACTAACTCATTTGAAAAGGCCCTGATGCTGGGAATGATTGAGGGTGGGAGGAGAAGGGGACAACAGAGGATGAGATAGTTGGATGGCATCACCGATTCAATGGACAGGAGTTTGAGTAGGCTCCAGGAGTTGGTGATGGACAGGGAAGCCTGGCGTGCTGCAGTCCATGGGGTCTCAAAGAGCTGAACATGGCTGAGTGACTGAACTGAACTGGACTGACAGTTTTTTGCATGACTGTATCACTTATTGAGAATTCATTGTAGATAAGGACTTGTCTTTTCAAGTTTTATATTCTTAGGCATAGCCTAATGCTTTCCATAAATGTTTGTTGAATGAATGAAGGAAGGAATGAATACATAGGATTTCATTTCTGGCCCCAAAACCAAAGTTACAAAACGATCCTGATTTGTGTATATGAAGTACTTTTTCAAATGGCTTTCTGGGTAGTCACAGGATTGAAAGGTAAGTTGAGAGGATTTTATGAATCCTATGAAGGATGTCTGTAGTTAAACATGGCATGAATCAAGTTTTGCTTTTATTTAAATTAATGCATCCAACTAAGAGATGTTAATTATATTAACCTACTAGCAAGGGGAATATAACTGTTATTATGATGATTGATTTTTCTCCATCATAAAATGCAGCTTGCATAGTCTCTAGACACACTAATGAAGTGAAATTTGTGCAGCAGTCTGTGAATTGATTGAGTTGGCAAAGCTTCAAATACAGTAAAAAATATGGCTGTCATTAATTTTTTACTACTTTTCAATTTTTAATTGAAAAAATGATTTAGTATCCAAATTAAAGAAAAACATAGTAGAGAAATAAGATCACTGTAATATCTGTCATTGTAAGCAACAGATATTTTAATTGTTTCATGTTACCTTCACATACATTCTTATTTTCAGGCAGTTGCAATTGTGGGATGTTTTTTGTTTGTCTGAAGATTGTCTATATCTGGACATTTAAAATGGATATATAGCAATATTTACCAAGAGATATTTTTACAAATGCTATTTTCTTTAGCTAGAAAACTTTAACTAGCTAAAATCTCTAGATTCTCAATGATGTAACTTGGGGAAAAGAAAATATCTCTGAGAGCCAATAAGTTTGGTAAGTTGTAAAAGTAAACACATTCTTTTACTGTAGGATTTCCCAAAGGCTATAATATTGTCAGAGG
This sequence comes from Bos taurus, assembly GCF_002263795.3. Classification (NCBI taxonomy): domain Eukaryota; kingdom Metazoa; phylum Chordata; class Mammalia; order Artiodactyla; family Bovidae; genus Bos; species Bos taurus. The sequence continues at coordinate 19,686,082 of NC_037339.1, forward strand.
CTTTAATAAAAAAAAAAAGGATAATATGGCACATTTTCTTCATGTTAATTTTAACATGAAAACTTAAAAAAATACACAATAAAATAAATGTCTGTTCCACAAATAAGTGTTTGGAACACACTTTGGAAATCAACGATGGGTCGTATTCTGTGTTGTTGTTTAGTGCTCAGTCGTATCTGACTCTGTGACTCCATGGACTGTAGCCCTCCAGGCGCCTCTATCCGTGGGATTCTACAGGCAAGAATACTGGAGTGGGTTGCTATTTCCTTTTCCAGAGGATCTTCCTGCATTGGCAGGCGGATTCTTTACTGCTGAGCCACCAGGGAAGCCCCATTTTGTGGTGTTGCTATAACATAATTTACTAGCCCGATTTTCTACTGTTGGACAAAGGTATTCAGTCACACTTGTGATAAAGCCCAAGATCCTTAACATGGGCTATAAACATGTGAGATCTGGTCCGTCTTGGTTTAACTCCCGTAGCTCTTCTGCTTGACTTCTGTGGTCCTCCCACTTTGGTTTCCTTTAGTCCTTGAACTCACTAGGCCCTTTCCCATTGCAGGTAGAACTTTTTTACATGCTGCTTTTTGACTTTTATATATAACAGCACATTTATCTTATTTCCTTTTATTGAGCCATTTACTAATTTACTACCAATATTTTCAGGAAACATAATTAGTAACTTAGAGAAATAGAGCACTATTGGTTTCATCTTCTACCAGCATTCTGGTGCATGGCAATTCCCTGTCTTTCCAGGAACATCCATTCGTGTTTCATGATTATGGGTGTTTGCCTAGCAGAACCAAAAGAGAAAGGCCCATAATAGATCACAATCCCAAATATCAGTAACTTTCAGATCGATTATTTTTTTCTCTTGGTTAATAAGATTGTCAGTGTTTTTCTTTAAGGGATTTTCAGAATATATGTTTCATGTTGTAGCTCATGAGGTCTTTGCTCAGTGTGACAAGGAAGTGGCAATTTGCTCTCTTCCACACTCTTGAAGGCCTATGGTGCTGTAAAGGAAGTGAGGGATGACTGTTGACCTACTTAGCTTAACCTCCCAAGAATGCAAAATGAGACCTGGGTACATACATGTTCCTCGGCATTTTGCTTCTAGGCGGTCATTTTATCATTAAATAGAATTAAAGCAGAGAAGAAACGTTTATCAAAAATGTAAGTAAGCCCAAAGCATAGAAGGAAGTTTTGGCCGAACCCATTGATTTTACAGAGGCACAAAGGCAGATCCTGAGCTTGGGCCACTGAATGGCTTCAGATGATACCACTCATGTAGACTGTGATATGAATGAGGTTTCTGGAATTGTTCAACTTTGCAGCCCCATTTAGAGAAGGTAAGCTATCTATTGGAGTTTGCTTTGTGATGTGATCTCAGGCTGCCACTCGTATATGTTTGATGACAGAATCAAGAATTAAGCATTAAAAAAAAAAAAAAAGCATTAAAAAATTATTTATTTTAAATTGGAGGATAATTGCTTTACAATATTGTGTTGGTTTCTGCCATACATCAACATGAATCATCCATAGGTATACTTTTGGCCCCTCCCTCTTGAACCTTCCTTCCACCTCCCACCCCAACTCACCCCTCTAGGTTGTCACAGAGTACCAGTTTGAGCTCCCTGGGCTCCCTGAGCTCAAACTGAGCAAATTTCCACTGGCTGTCTATTTTATACATGGTAATGTATATGTTTCCATGTTAGTCTCTCAATTCATCCCATCCTCCCCAAGAATTAAACATTTTTGGTAGACTCGAGAGATGGTGAAATTAATGTAAAGCAAAAAGTGTAAAGTACCAAATTTAGATTTTGAAATCAACTGACTCAATCCAAGCTGTGGAAAACCTGACTTGAGGTTATTTCAGTTGGAAAGACCTTAGAGATGAGTTAAGTAACCACAAGCACTATTATAGGTAACCCAAAGGCTGTAGCTGTGAAATGCTCTAGTGGAACCCCAGGCTGAAGTAATAGAGATAGAGTATCCTAAGCTGAATTGGTCAGAACACAACAGAAATATTGTGCTCAGTTCTAGGAGTCATATTTAAAAATTTTTTTAAATTGAAATATAGTTGATTTACAATGTTGTGTTACTTTTAGGTGTACAGCAAGGTGATTGTATCATATCATCTATATATGTATATAACAGCATTGTAAATCAACTATATGTATTTCTTTTTAAGATTCCTTTCCATTATAGGTTACTACAATATACTGAGTATATAGAAGTCAAATTTTTTAAGTGGATAATAACAAATCTCTGATTGCCAGGTCCCATGCATGGTACCTAATAGCAACTTAATAGTCAGCTAGGCTGTTGCTGAATCACCTATGCTGTATGCAAAGCTCTGGCACATAGGAGGTGCTCAGTAGGTCTTCCTTTTCTTCTTTGCAAGGAGGGCAATCCGAATGCTGTTGGTACTGGCAAACATGCTGACTCACAACCCTTTCAGAAAATTGGGAGTTATTTCTGAAGTCTTTGAGTCTTCAAACACTGAGAGCTTGACCCCTCGCTTTTACAGTGTTTGTTGTGATTCCCTACAGACATAAAGGTTTGTTATTATTAAGACTTTACTGGAATTGTATAAATGACAACCAGTTTGATTTCCCTCCCTCCCTCACTTCTTTCCATATTTATTGAGGGCCATGGAAATGTGCTAGTCTCTAGGAATTAAAAATTTAATACTTCATGATTTCCTGGAAGAGACTTACTATAAAAGGAAGCAGACAGACATGAAAACAAATTACTTACAATATATGTGATGGTTGTAGCAACAGAAGTATGTGGAGGGCACAGATATATTAATAGCAATTTGATTCAATAAATACTGGCTTTGAGGACCTTCTATGTATTAGGCATGATGTGAAGCCCTGGGGGATCCACATAAAACAAGGCATACCATTATGAAATAGTTACACGTGTATAAGTATTCTGAAAGGGGAGGCGCAGGCCACAGTGAGAGTCAGAAGACGAAGAAGGGTTCAATCTGAGGCTGAATGAAGGAGATGAGTTCGCCAAGCATGAAGAGAGGGGAAGCAGAGTCCAGGGAAATGCCTGGAGCTGACCCTGAGAGCTGGGTTAAGAGAAAATGTTGAAAACTTAAGCAGTATGCATGAATCCTGTAAATATAGGAATAGTCTTTGAGGAAGTAGGGTGAAAGATCTTTGCGGAACCTTCTCAATGAGGTGTCTCTGGCCACCCTCACCTGTATAGGATTAATCACCATTTTTTTCTCTACTTTGTATATATCTCTGTATTTGCAGATATTACATAATGTATTGTGTGCTAAGCCACTCAGTTGTGTCCAACTCTTTGCAACCCTAGGGATTGTAGCCTGCCAGGCTCCTCTGTCCATGGGATTTTCCTGGCAAAAATACTGGAGCTGGTTGCCATTTCCTCCTCCAGGGGATCTTCCTGACTCAGGGATTGAACCCACATCTCTGATGTCTCCTGCACTGGCAGTGGATTCTTTACCACTATGCCTCCTAGGAAGCCCCACATAATGTATTTTATATATATATATATATATATATTTTTTTTTTTTTTTGTATGTCTTCATCTCTTACCCTTTTCTGAACTGCTTATTCAGACTTCCTCTGTTAGTATTTTCAGCACCCAGCTTAATACCTGGGATTTGGCACTTTTTTGCGGGGCGGTGAATTAAGGAACAGTTTTCAGGGAATGGAAAAGTGAAGAATGCCTTTGATAGAGATTGTACAAAAGATAAAAATGTCATGGAGAAAAGAGAGGGAAAGAAGTGTTAAGTAAGAAAAGCTATGACAGAATCTAAAGGGGGTCTGGCCCAGGCTGGTACATCAGAGGAAGTTCCCTGAGGAAGTGATATTGAGTTGAGATCTGAAAGATAAACAGGCATTAACTAAAATAAAAGAAGGGGTGCTTTAGGGAGCAACCTGGGCAAGACTACTTGGTAGTTATGGAGATGACTTTAAACAGACAGCAGGTAAAGTCAATAGGACTTTATTATTTCACTAGACAAATATTTATTCCAGACATACCTCTAGCTCTGGAAGCATAATGGTGAATGAAAGAGATCTCAACTTTCACAGGACTTACATTGTAGTGGAGGGAGACAGATCACAAACACACATGCAAATAGATCATTTGTTTATGGTGCCAGAGAGGGAAGTGACAAGATGCCCTCTGGGCTCTAGAATGGGCAACTGGGTGGATGCTGGGCCCATTCACCAAGACAAGGAACGCTGAGGGAGGAACAGACTTGTCCAGGAAGAGCATGGGTTCGTTTCTGATACGCTATGTGAAGTGCTTGTGAGATAAACAAGTGGGTTTCAAGTAGTCAGTTGTATATGTGGGTTTAAGTTTCAGTGTTGCCAGGTCTGAGATAAACATTTTGCAGTCTGTAATGTACATATGGTAATTAAAGTCACAGGAGGGGATAGAACTGCTCTTACGTCCACACAAGCCATATACTGTACAACTTGATGGGAGCCAGTCATGTTTGACTCTTTGCAACCCTAAGGACTGTAGCCTGCCAGGCTCCTCTGTCCATGAAATTCTCCAGGCAAGAATACTGGAATGGAGCCATTTCCTTCTCTAGGGCATCTTCCCAACTCAGGGATTGAACCCAGGTCTCCTGCATTGCAGGCAGGTTCTTCATCAGCTGAGCCACCAGGGAAGCCCCAGGTAAAGGTCTAATGTATATGGTAATTAAAGCCACAGGAGTGGATAGAAACTGCCCTTTTGGCCACACAAGCCATGCATTGTACAGATTGAGGGTGAGCCAGTTACACAGACAGTGGTGTGCCTAGTGTCTCCTGGAATTGTGCACCATGATGGCCATGGATGACCTATTGAGGGAATATGGAGCGAGAAGGAAGTTTAGCTTTGAGGATCAAATATTGAATTACTTCAAAATTTAAAGGCCAGGCAGAGAAGGAGGAGCTATCGAGAGAGAGAGAGAGAGAGAGAGAGAGAGAGAGAGAGAGAGAGAGTGAGAGGGAGAGAAAGGAGCAGCAAAGAACTGAGACGAAAATCCAGAGAGTGATGTCAGAGAAACCAAAGGAAGAGAAGCCTTCAAGGGAGGAGTGGTCACTAAGGTCAGACGCTGCTGAGAAGCCTAGTGAGATGAGGAGTGGACACATGGTCATCTCAGGTCTCGGTGGCCTTTGTGAAAGCTGTTTTGGTGGGGTAGTAAGGCCAGACTGGAATGAATTGGGGGAGTGAGTGGGAGGTGAAGAAACGTAGACAGCTGATGTGTCCTATGACATGACATTTGAAAAATGTCCTCACCCAGACATGCAGATGAGTCCCAAACTGGAGTGATTCACCCCAGAGGGAGCTGGGTAACTTTGCAAGAACCCTAATTTGGAGATGTTGGTGTTGGTAGTGGTTAGGTTTCTGAGCAGTAGTTTTTCTTCTTCCTCGTCCTCTGCCGTTTTATCGTCTGGAGCACGACACTGATTGCAATGGCAGTGTCTGAGGTGACGACAAGTGAGTGTTTTTGGAAAAGGGGCTGGAATTTCCAGCACACACACTGAGTTGATTCTACTGTTATATTTGAGCATTACTAATAAATTGGGAAAACATGGTGCAGACCACACACGACTTTTGGAAGGTCCTCCCTGATGTAAGGAGCATATTCCTTAAACTCTTTTGTTTAAATATATCCGACCACTCTTGCCCAGTCTATCCATTGCCCTTTGAAGGGGTATCTATCTTCTGATCACTTGCAGCTTATGATGTTTCTCAGCCTCTTCAAAAGAAACACATGTAGAAGCATTGTTCTCTATGTGGAAATTAGTTAGATGGAAGAGTCTAGAGAGCTCAGTGGCTTTGTGTGTGTGTGCTCAGTTGTTCAGTCATGTCCAACTCTTTGCAATCCCATGGACTGTAAACCCACCAGGCTCCTCTGTCCATTTCCCAAGCAAGAATACTGAATTGGGTTGCTATTTCCTTCTTCAGGGGATCTTCCTGACCCAGGGATCAAATCCACATCTCCCACATTGGCAGGTGGATTCTTTACCACTGAGCCACCTGGGAAACCCTCAGAGGCTTTAGGACACAGTTATTGGGACTGGCAGGCCCCCTCTTTCTCTTGTTCTCCAGGTTTGTATGTATGGCCTCTGACCAAGGATCTGTTCTCTGAAGTACAGCGTGGAGCTGCCCTCCAGAATGCTCTTTAGACAGAGCCCCAAGAATTAAGATTTATGCAGATTCAGTAAAGGGTCTTTAAAGTCCATTTTCAGAGACATTTCCCAAGAAATGAAAGAACCTCTTATAGAAAAAAATGGTTTTGCTGTTCAAACCATTGAGATAGTCTTGAGATATCTTGAGTAGTCTTGAGATAGCCAGTTGTCAAAATTCAGTGCATGTTGTGATGTAATTCACTGGAGGAAAATATGCTAGCCACAGCTTTTTCAAGCAGGCAGCCTGGCGCTAATCACTGGCTTCTTCATAATGCATGTATCTGCCAGCTCTAACATGTGTTAACCTTATACAGCATTGCTATAGTATCGACTTCCCTGATGACTCAGTGGGTAAAAAATATGCCTGCAGTGCAGGAGACACAGGAGACACGGGCTCAATCCCTGGGTCGGGAAGATCCCTTGGAGGAAGAAATGGCAACCTGCTCCAGTATTCTTGCCTGGAGAATCCCATGGACAGAGGAGCCTGGTGGGCTACAGTCCATGGGGTCTCAAAGAGCCTGGGAAATCCCATGGATGGAGGAGCCTGGTGGGCTGCAGTCCATGGGGTCTCAAAGAGCCTGGGAAATCCCATAGATGGAGGAGCCTGGTGAGCTGCCGTCTCTGGGGTCACGCAGAGTCGGACACGACTGAAGCGAGTTAGCAGCAGCAGCAGCAGCAGAGCACACACTGAACCGGACTAGCATAGCTGTGACCCTGAATGTTACTCTCATTCACACAAAACTTGTGAACTCAGTATATTCACCACTGAGTACAGCCAAACCATATCAAAGAGTGAACATATATTCCCTCTTCTAATATAACTCTGCACACACAAAGAACTGACGACCTGGAAAAATAAAGAATATATAAACATGGTAATGTGACATAAAAAGTTCAAGCTAAGGAGGCTATTGTTTTGTTGTTCAAAAGGAGAGTAAGAGTCAACAGAATCTTATTTTCTTTTTAGTATTTATTTATTTGACTGTGCTGAGTCTTAGTTGTGGCACACAGGATCTTTGATCTTTGTTGCAGCATGGGGATCTTTCAGTTGCAGCATGTGGAATTTAGTTCCCTGACCAGGGATCGAACCTGGGCCTCCTGCAGAGTCTTAGCCATTGGAAGACCAGGGAAGACCCAACAGAATCTTTTATTTCACCTATAGGCTCACTGGAGGCAGTCCTGCCGGTTAGCTCACCCTCAGTTTGCAACAAATTATTGTTTAGAAAAGCTTTGGGGTCGGGCCCCTTTCTGACTCTTTGAGAGCAACTGGGAAGCTAATGAGAGAGAGAGATCAGTCTTATCTTGAGGAGTGCTTTGACAATAGGCCCAATAGAATAAAAGTCAACCTATATTTAGTTTTCAGTCCCTGAACATTTCCATCATTCTGGACTGTGTGTTCCTATTTGCATTCTTTATTTTTGGAGTGAAAATCTCTCAAGAGCGAAGTAGTATCCTTTCAAAGAAAATACCACAACCACCAGCATGATGGACTCTTATTCTTCTCACTACCACTTTTACCACCTGCTGCTCTTGTATTCTCTCTTTGAATGGTCAGATGTCAAGTATTGCAAGAGTTTCTGGGCACGAAGCCTTAGTCTGCTAAGTCAGTGACAGGCGTGCTGTCAGTCAGCTGAACCCAGGTACCCAATGATACCTCTAAACAGTGTCACACAACCATTTAAAGTCTTTCAAATGCTGATTTTGTCATCAGGGAATTCACTGACCTGCACGTTTGAAACAAGGGATTTTTAAGCAGTGTTGCATACATACAATGTTGAGAAGTTCAAGAAGCAAAGAAGGAGGGCCCATTCAATATTTAAAAAAATTGGAAGTGATGATATTTAAACTCCAACTAAAAATCTTTATCTACTTAAAAAAATTGTAATATATAGTGGAATTCTATGTAACTTTGTTCTGTATTTTCCAAGCCTCCTGTCAATGTGTTATTATGCTTTCATAATTTAAAATATAAAAAAGAAAGAGGAAGGAAAAAAGTGATTTTAAAAGTGACACTTGAGTATTGCAGACAACTTGGAAAAGACCATTTAATAACAAGTGGAGAGTGTCCCTTTCATGGAGGCTGTGTCTTTAATGGGCTGCATGTATTCCTGGGGGCTGACTTCATGCTGATGCAGGGCAGCAGTATCTCACACCACTGCCCTCTCTGCTTTGCACCTCTGCTCCAGTTTTCTTTCCTTTCACAACACGATAAACAAAACCACATGTTATTTGTGTGGTCAAGTTAAAGGAAGGAAAACGTCACCAAAACAAAAGAACTACAAGTGAAATGTAATAAACCCAGTCCTTTTTATTATGGTTTTTCTTCTCTAAGTTTTTCATGGCAAGCTTGAAGTAGCCAGTATGAGCCTGTGGTCATATCTCTAGCCATCTGTTCCCTCTGTGGGCTGTCCCCAAAGTTGGCTTTCAATTCCTGGAGGAAATGTATCCCAAATGACAGGATTTTTGATTTTGCAAGTTCCCTTTTAACTTCAGCTTCAATTTATTGATGTTGAATATATTTATTCTTTGTGCTGACAGCAGTATTGTAGCTGTCTGTGTGAGTAGACTTGACCAGGTTATGAATTACACACTATTCATTCTTCACAATTTCTCTTCCTCAGTCCAGTTTATAGAGTACAGGTATACCCAACAACATCACCTATCTTCAGGTTCGTTTGAATCTCTCTTGTATTACACACACACACACACACACACACACACACACACATACACATTTAGAAGAACACTTTAGCTAATGTCTTTCATGTTTCCTTCTTAGGACATGATAGAATAAAGATTATTAATATAAGAACACTTGTAGTTTTTTAAAAAATTATTTTTTTAATTGAAGGATAATGGTTTTACAATATTGTGTTGGTTTCTGCCATACATCAGCATGAATCAATGGTAGGAATACGTGTGTCCCCTCCCTCTGGAACCTCAGAACCTCGCTCCTATCTCCCACCCGTCTCCCTCTTCTAGGTTGTCACAGAGTAACCGTTTGAGATCCCGGAATCACATAGCGTATTCCCACTGGCTATCTATTTTACATATGGTAGTGTGTGTGTTTCCATGCATCTCTCTCCAATTGTCCCACCCTCTCCTGCCCCCCTCTGAAGAACACTTGTAGTTTTTAAACTTGTCTCCCTTCCTGAGTAGGCCTGGGGGAAGGAAGGTGAACTGTCCAAGGAGCACCTGTGGACAAGGTGCCAAAAGAGCATTTGGGGTTATGTATTGGGGAGAGAAGCTTGGAAGCAGTTTAATATGTGAAGAAAATGGAGAAGGAAGGAGGTGAAGTATAAATGGGTTCTAAGGATGTCATTCATGATTTTGCATTATCTTGAAATTATTTTTGGTTACATGCACTGGGATTCAGATACAAGGATGGATTGTCTTATAAACCTTATAGAGATATATGTTGTGTCTGTCCTTGATGTTCATTTAAACCACACTTGCAGGGTGTAAATGCCTGCTGTGGTGCTGGTAGGAATGAGTGGGTGGAAGGCTCACCTGGCCTGTGCCTTGAACTTTGATCCTTCAGGTTGGGGTTCACCACTGCAGACCCAGGAGCTATCCTTCCTTGATTGCTCTCGTATTCTGGTCTGTGCCTCCTGCAGAATTCCCTGGAACTGTGCTAGAGAATAATACTGATACACATTTCTCAACTCTTCAAGCTATGTGCTATCATTAACACCTGACCCCTGTGTGAGTGGAGGGGAACCACCTCCTCACTATATGTTTTTATCTTCTGAGTGGCCTGGTGCAGTTTCAGCTTCCTTGACACAGGGGCTGGAAATGCTCTCAGTAAAGACTCCCAAGTAGGCAGCATTCTTGCCCTCCTGAAGTTCATAGTCAACCCCTAAACTGTGACCCAGGGTGGTCACCAAATAGAGGATTACTTCAGCCATTTTTGTTGATTCTTCAGTTTCTCTGCCATCACCGTCAAGATTTCCAGAGGATTCGATGACAGTCCTTAGGTGGCAGTTGCTTCCACCTTCACATCCTTTGTAGTACCTCTCTTTTCCCTCTCTACCGTGTCCATTTGGTGCAGCGTGTTTGGTTAGCTGTTTAGAGGAAGAAATTGTATGATTTTCTGTGGCGCTTGCAGTATCTAAGGGCCCCCTGGGTAGCTCAGCTGGTGAAGAATCTGCCTGCAATGCAGGAGACCTGGGTTCGATCCCTGGGTTGGGAAGATCCCCTGGAGGAGGACATGGCAACCCATTCCAGTATTCTTACCTGGAGAATCCCCACGAACAGAGCAATATGTAGATGATTTGATCTATGGTACCTGACTTGAAATGGGTCAACATATGATTTTTTGATGTTATTAAGGGTGTGAAATTGATATGCATTCAGTAGAAATTTTTGAATTTTGATTTTTTCCCTGGCTATTGATATGTGGTATGGTATCCTCTCATGATGCTGGGCAGGGGCAGTGAGCCACAGCCCCCAGTCCTCACGTGATCATGAGGGCAAACAACCTATACACATACAGCCATCCTGTAACCGAACAATCATTCTGTTTTTTACTTTCAGTACAGTATCCAATAAATTACATGAAGTATTCAACACTTTATTATAATACAGGCTTTGTATAAGATGATTTTGCCCAGCTCTAGGCTAACATAAGTGCTCTGAGCACATCTAACGTAGGCTAGCTAAGCTTGGGGGCTTCCCTGGTAGCTCAGCTGGTAAAGAATCTGTCTGCAATGTGGGAGACCTGGTTTCGATCCCTGGGTTGGGAAAATCCCCCGGAGAAGGAAATGGCAAAGAAAGAAAGAAAGTGAAGTTGCTCAGTCGTGTCCGACTCTTTGCAACCTCATAGACTGTAGCCTACCAGGCTCCTCTGTCCATGGAATTTTCCAGGCAAGATTACTGGAGTGGGTTGCCACTTCCTTCTCCAGGGGATCTTCCTGACCCAGGGATTGAACACTTGTCTTCCACATTACAGGCAGACGCGTTACCATCTGAGCCACCAGGGAAGCCCTTGGAAATGGCAACCCACTCCAGTATTCTTGCCTGGAGAATCCCCATGAACAGAGAAGCCTGGTGGGTTACAGTCCATGGGGTTGCAAAGAGTTGGACACGACTGACCAACTAAGCACAGCACAGCTAAGCTTAGATGTTTGGTGGGTTCAGTTCAGTTCAGTGGCTCAGTCATGTCCGTTGGTGGGTTAGGTATATTAAATCCATTTGACTTATGATATTTTCACCGTATGGTAGGTTTATTAGGATGTAACCCCATCATGCAGTTCATGGGATTGCAAAGAGTTGGATACGATTTAGTGACTGAACAACCCCATCATAATTTGAGGGAGATCTGTATACATATCTATATATATATATATGCATATATATATTCACATACATATTTATATATCTGTATAAGATTGCCGAGAGAAATATCAATAACCTCAGATATGCAGATGACACCACCCTTATGGCAGAAAGTGAAGAGGAACTCAAAAGCCTCTTGATGAAAGTGAAAGTGGAGAGTGAAAAAGTTGGCTTAAAGCTCAACATTCAGAAAACAAAGATCATGGCATCCGGTCCCACCACTTCATGGGAAACAGATGGGGAAACAGTGGAAACAGTCAGACTTTATTTTTCTGGGCTCCAAAATCACTGCAGATGGTGACTGCAGCCATGAAATTAAAAGACGCTTACTCCTTGGAAGGAAAGTTATGACCAACCTAGATAGCATATTAAAAAGCAGAGACATTACTTTGCCAACAAAGGTTTGTCTAGTCAAGGCTATGGTTTTTCCTGTGGTCATGTATGGATGTGAGAGTTGGACTGTGAAGAAGGCTGAGCGCCGAAGAATTGATGCTTTTGAACTGTGGTGTTGGAGAAGACTCTTAAGAGTCCCCTGGACTGCAAGGAGATCCAACCAGCCCATTCTGAAGGAGATCAGCCCTGGGATTTCTTTGGAAGGAATGATGCTGAAGCTGAAACTCCAGTACTTTGGCCACCTCATGCGAAGAGCTGACTCATTGGAAAAGACTCTGATGCTGGGAGGGATTGGGGGCAGGAGGAGAAGGGGACAACAGAGGATGAGATGGCTGGATGGCATCACTGACTCGATGGACGTGAGTCTGAGTGAACTCCGGGAGTTTGTGATGGACAGGAAGGCCTGGCGTGCTGCGATTCATGGGGTCGCAAAGAGTCGGACACGACTGAGCGACTGAGCGACATATATATATGCATACACATCCCACACATTTCTTGGTGTGTGGAGTCAGAAGAGATGTTTCATATGTATATTTACATATGTGTTCAGTGATATATTTGGTATTTTATATACTGAAGTATTTAAATATTTATATGTATTGCTATATTTATAAATACCTTTTCATATGTTCCCTTTCCTATTTTTCATCTTTGTTTTTCAGTTGTACTTTCCAAGAAATTTCTTGAAGTTTAACTTCTAGCCCTTTTAGTGAGTTTTTCATGTCTGCTATCACATTTTTAAAAATTTCTAAGGCTTTATTTTGTTCTTTGACTACATTAAAATTCAAGTTTTTAAAATAATTAAATAATTAAAATAAGTGCAGTCGTCTCTTGTATCTCTCTTAAGTTATTACTGATAATTTTTTTAAGCTTTCTTTTCCCTCCATGTTCTGTTTCCCCCAGAGTATGCTTTTCTTTCTGTTTGTTTTGTATTTGTCTTTCATAATGGAAGTTCTCCTCTAATATTTCATCTCTTTAATTGCCTATGCTAAGTCACTTCAGTCATGTCCGACTCTGTGTGACCCCATAGATGGCAGCCCACCAGGCTTCCCCGTTCCTGGGATTCTCCAGGCAAGAACACTGGAGTGGGTTGCCATTTCCTTCTCCAATGCGTGAAAGTGAAAAGAGAAAGTGAAGTCGCTCAGTCGTGTCCGACTCTTAGCGACCCCATGTACTGCAGCCTACCAGGCTCCTCCGTCCATGGGATTTTCCAGGCAAGAGTACTGGAGTGGGATGCTGCAGATTGCCTTCTCCGTTTAATTGCCTACTTATATGCAAAAATGGGGCACCAGCAACAGATTGGAAACCCGTGTGTGTGTGTGTGTGTGTGTGTGTGTGTGTGTGTGTATGCGTGCGCCTCACTTGAAGGCGATCTGGCTGGGCTGTTTATAGGGTGAATTTCTGATGTGAATAACTTTAGGTATTTTTCTCTTGGGCCGGCTTATGCCCTCCAGCTCCAAGCTCCTGTCAGAGGGTATAAACCTCACTGCTAGTGTTAAGGGAGTTGAATGAGAGAAGAGCCTGGGAATCTCAGCATCTTCCTGCTTTTACTTCATCTTCCTGTGTCAGTACAGCACACCCACCCTCACTGGTGCCTGTTGCCTCGAAATCCAGAGACTTGTTTGACTCTTTCTAGAGAATAAACCTTTGTCCTCTTGAGGGACCCTGGGGGATCTGAAGACTTTTAAAGAAACCTACTTTTAGCCTGTCCTTTGTCCCTATTTCCAGAGATGCCCAAGCCTTTTGGGGATTTGGAGGTATAAATTGTGTTGCTTCTGGCTTTCTCCAAATTGCCAGTTTAGAATTCAGCTGTCTTTGTTCTGTGATGTCATTACCATTTTTTTCATCAGCTTTATAGCTTCCAGATTTTGCTGCTGTTATCACCTCTCCCATCTTCACACCTATCTTTAAGGGCTTATGCCTTTTAATGGATATTTTGGTAAAGTTTGGGGATGGAACAGCGGGAGTCCAGCCCATCATTATTTTTTAATTAATTAATTAAATTTTAATTAGAGGATAATTGCTTTACAATATTGTGATGGTTTCTGCCATACATCAACATGAATCAAGCATAGGAATACATATGTCCCCTTCCTCTTGAACCAGTCTATCATTTTAAACAGAAACCCTTTTACAGAGATTTTATTTGTGTTTCTCCCTCCCAGCTTTTTATTGCTAGGCTGACACCATGCTGTGCCTGCTAAGACTGGAGTTGGGGTGGGGATGTGGGTTGGGGCCTAAGATGGAGCACTAATGTAAGGCCAAGCTCATGCAAATGTTTCCACTTCAGAGTGAGTTATTTTCTACTGATTGCTCATATCAGTTCCTTAAATTGATGCCTTCTAGTTGAGTTGTTCCACTTACTCTTCAGACAAGACCCCCACCCTGAATTCTAGCCATAGAAACAGCTTAGGCTCAAAGTGAAACCCCTCTCCCTCATCATAGCCTTCTCTCCCACTAGAGGGGTTAGGTATTCAAATCTGTCATGGTATTACACTGTTCACTGATGAATAGCAGTACATTTTTCCTTGTGTGAGCATGAAAATTCTAGCTATGGAGGCACCGCATGGGTATTGCATGTGCTAGCCAGAGATATTCTGATTTTCTAGAATATTTATTTCCAAAGGTACCTTGTTTATAACAGGGGTATTACACGAAATACTGGATTATATGCTACAACTCTGTGGGAGAGGGAGAGGGTGGGAAGATTTGGGAGAATGGCATTGAAACATGTGAAATGTCATGTATGAAACGAGATGCCAGTCCAGGTTCAATGCACGATGCTGGATGCTTGGGGCTGGTGCACTGGGACGACCCAGAGGGATGGTATGGGGAGGGAGGAGGGAGGAGGGTTCAGGATGGGGAACACATGAGAAATAAAGGAATAAAAAATTAAAAAAAAAAAATAAATAAACACAGTTATTTTCTGAACTGTATTTTCAAAGAAACATAATTGTTGACATGAATTTTATTTTTTTGGCTTTAGATTGCTGGTGATATAATAAGAAAACAAATAATATAAAACCCAGAGAAATCTATATAAAATGTTAAGACTATCAACTAGTTCTTAAGCCTGCATAAATCTTGGTCCTTCATATGACATTGTTACCAAAAAGATATCCAGAGATGTTTCATCTTAATGTTTTCACATGTACATCAAAAGAATATGAATGCTTCCAAGATGTTAGTCTGTTTCATTGAATTTCACAGCTTTGCATCCCATGTCAGGAAGCTGTAGCAGAGTTGTGCTGATACCCGGCGCAGAATGCCAGCACATGCATATGCTGACACAGATGCTAAATGAGGAGTCAAGACTGTAGCACTCAGATGTATCCCACCCCAGACTTTTCTCATCTAAATTTAAAGCCTAGGTGGCCCCTGCAGGCTTTCCCTAAACTTGCCCTCTGGCTATGACTCGAGACTAACCATCTTAAATCTCAGATGAATAGCACTGTCCATATTGTAGAAGCGTGGCACTTGATACATTTCCCAGGCCTGAGGCTGCAGTCTTTATTGCCAGAGTAGTAAACCATGGGGTGTAGTCACTGTGGTCAGCAAGCTGTTTGTCTGCCTAATATCTCTGTGGTCACCATTCCTTCATGATTCGTGGGCTTTGAGGTTCTGATGGGGCTGACTCCAACCTCTGGATCCAGAAGTGGGCCCACGACCCAGGCCTGGGCCATCAAAGAACTCCATTCACCTGGCTGTAGTAATGGCTCAGAGGGACTGAGTCAGTCCCCCTGTCTGAGTTTGTTCTGGAGCTCTTGCTAGAGCTGGCTAGGAAGAGGTACAGTCTTTCTGGGGGGCTGCCAAATGGTCCTCTTTGCTACTCCTAGGAAGAGACAGATTGAGAGTCAACACAAAAGAAGCAGGGCTAAGGGATGGAGGAATAGAGGCAGATTCCCAGTGATATTATTTGTATCTTAGTATTGTGTTCTGAAAGAGATGGGAATACCAGACCACCTGATCTGCCTCTTGAGAAATTTGTATGCAGGTCAGGAAGCAACAGTTAGAACTGGACATGGAACAACAGACTGGTTCCAAATAGGAAAAGGAGTTCGTCAAGGCTGTATATTGTCACCCTGTTTATTTAACTTATATGCAGAGTACATCATGAGAAACACTGGACTGGAAGAAACACAAGCTGGAATCAAGATTGCCAGGAGAAATATCAATAACCTCAGATACACAGATGACACCACCCTTATGGCAGAAAGTGAAGAGGAACTAAAAAGCCTCTTGATGAAAGTGAAAGTGGAGAGTGAAAAAGTTGGCTTAAAGCTCAACATTCAGAAAACAAAGATCATGGCATCCGGTCCCACCACTTCGTGGGAAATAGATGGGGAAACAGTGGAAACAGTCAGACTTTATTTTTCTGGGTTACAAAATCACTGCAGATGGTGACTGCAGCCATGAAATTAAAAGACGCTTACTCCTTGGAAGGAAAGTTATGACCAACCTAGATAGCATATTCAAAAGCAGAGACATTACTTTGCCAACAAAGTTTCGTCTAGTCAAGACTATGGTTTTTCCTGTGGTCATGTATGGATGTGAGAGTTGGACTGTGAAGAAGGCTGAGCGCCGAAGAATTGATGCTTTTGAACTGTGGTGTTGGAGAAGACTCTTAAGAGTCCCCTGGACTGCAAGGAGATCCAACCAGCCCATTCTGAAGGAGATCAGCCCTGGGATTTCTTTGGAAGGAATGATGCTGAAGCTGAAACTCCAGTACTTTGGCCACCTCATGCGAAGAGCTGACTCACTGGAAAAGACTCTGATGCTGGGAGGGATTGGGGGCAGGAGGAGAAGGGGACGACAGAGGATGAAATGGCTGGATGGCATCACTGACTCGATGGACGTGAGTCTGAGTGAACTCCAGGAGTTGGTGATGGACAGGGAGGCCTGGCGTGCTGCGATTCATGGGGTCGCAAAGAGTTGGACACGACTGAGTGACTGATCTGGTCTGATTGCCCCTGGACTTTCTAATTATGGGATTCCAATATAGTTTCCTTTTAAAAGTGCTGGTTTAATGGTATTTTATACCTGCAGTGGAAAGAGCCTTGACTAATATAATTGTACTGACCTCCACCAACTGTACTTTTTCTGCCAAACTGCATACATTTGGTCAGGTTACAGATGGTGATAAACTTGAATTATCCAACTGGGCTGTGTGTATTGATTCATTGAACTTGATACTTACTAAATCTGTAGCTTGTACTGTGTGGACACCTATAAACCAGCAGTAATGTACTGACATTCTAGCTGCGAATGATTTACTGTTGCAAACTGTTTGCCTCCTAGGGCTTAGGGCCCTTACCTGTAAAATGATGATGAAATTACTCACTTCATAGACATCCTGGGGTGAGTACTTCACATAAACCCTTTAGGGCTCCTGGTTATATTTAAGTATAGTACAAAGGGGCTTTCCTGGTGGCTCAGTCAGTAAAGAATTTGCCTGCAGTGCTGGAGACATGGCTTCGATCCCTGGATTGGGAAGATCCCCTGGAGAAGAAAGTAGCCACCCACTCCAGTATTCTTGCCTGGGAAATATCATGGGCAGAGGAGCTTGGCAGGCTACAGTCCATGGGGTCTCAAGAGTTGGACATGATTTAGTAACTAAACCACCACCACATAGTAGCAAAAGTGATTTTACTGTCATTATAAGACGCCTGTTAATTTCTTAGTTGATCAAAATATAAGTTTCTCAAACTTTATCTGATTCTAAAATGATTTATCAAAATTGGTTTTTCAGGATAAAATCTGAGAAAAATTCACATAGTTTATTCTTCTGTTTGCTTGGGTTACAAATATGATTTATTTATGAAATGTTGCTAGATGGTATTCTAGACTTCTGGTGTGGCAATTTTTAAAATATTTAAAGAAGACAGTTTTTAAAATAATGCCAAGAACAAATGGTATAACATAACATGTTGTTAAAGCAAGTTGTTAAGGTCTCTGAACAGTGTGTATACCAACAAATCACATATATTTCAAGTATTAAATTGACTTGCCAAATTATTTTCCAACCTCTCTTTCTGCACAGTGTATACTAGAACATTTTCTTATCTACCTTAGTTTGCTCATCTGTCCTTTGACTTTATTATAGAAAGATAACTTTGTTCAGATATAATACATGTTATAAAATTCACCTGTAAAAGTATACAATTCAGTGGTTTATATCCCATTATTATTACACAGAAAAAAGTATTCTCTGGGTGTCCGGCTGGCAGCTTAAAGTCCTCCAACAAAAAATAACAAGGGTGAGTGTGCAAGCCTGCAGGAAGTCGCCACTCACCTGGTTCCTGCCGCCAGTTGGTTTGGCGATGGGAGCCTCTCTTCTTCTCATTCTTTTTTATGTTGGTGCCAACCTCGGTGTAGTTGCATTCCCAGTGGGCTTTCATACACGTCTTACTTAATAAAATACTGCTTTGAAGTGAAATGGAGAAGGAAATGGCAACCCACTCCAGTATTCTTGCCTGGAGAATTCCATGGACAGAGGAGCCTGGTGGCCTACAGTCCATGGGGTCACAGACAGTCGGACACGACTGAGTGACTAACACTTGGAAAAAAAAAAAAGTATACTCTGTTTTTTTCCTTTATTGCACTTACAAGGAGAAGGCAATGGCAACTCATTCCAGTACTCTTGCCTGGAAAATCCCATGGACGGAGGAGCCTAGTAGGCTGCAGTCCATGGGGTCACGAAGAGTCGGACACGACTGAGCGACTTCACTTTCACCTTTCACTTTGATGCATTGGAGAAGGAAATGGCAACCCACTCCAGTGTTCTTGCCTGGAGGATCCCAGGGACGGGGGAGCCTGGTGGGCTGCCGTCTATGGGGTCACACAGAGTCGGACACGACTGAAGTGACTTAGCAGTAGCAGCAGCACTTCCCAAAATTTGTACTTACCCATTTACTTGATTGTCTACTGTTTATGCAACACGATCCCTATTTTGTGAGGAAAAATATATGTACATAGGAAAGGCAAAAACCAAAAGAAATACAGGGTTATGATATGTTTTACTTTCTTTCTTGAATTTTTTTTCCCCAAATGAGTTAATTTTTATTATAAGATGGAGGTCACTTTAAAAATAGCCTTCAGTAAAACAATATGGTGAAGCTTAGCATTGTAATGTTTAGCTAGAAAAGTTTCAAAAGAGAACAAATAACATGATGTGTTTATAATAGTATCCAAAGTAACCAAAATAGAAATATGATTTTTTGTGAAGAGTATAAAGCAATGCAACTACATGAAAGGAAAACAAGGGAGTATTGAATATGGAACTAAGAATGATAGTTATTTCAGGTGGGTGAAGACAGTGGGATGAATGGGAACCTGTGTAGTTACAGAATATTGTTAATGAATCTAGCTTTTGTTTGTTTTGTGGGCACTTATTATTATTTTAATAATTTAAAATAATAATCTTTTAGTACTAGAGAGAGGATGGATGAATGGATAGGTAAATAGATAGATAGGTATAGGCCATTATTTTAAAGGATCTTTTTTTAAAAAATTGCTTATTTGGCTGCACCAGGTCTTAGTTATGACATGCAAACTGTTAGTTGCGGCATGTAGGATCTAGTTCTCTGACCGAGGTTGAACCTGAGCCCTCTGTGTTGGGAGTGTAGCGTCTCAGGCACTAGACTACCAGGGAAGTCCCCGCAGGCCATATATTTAAAAAGAGGCTTTGGTCTCCTATTCAAGTCGCCCATCTTGCTGATTATAGCACTTTACAAGTGGATCCTGTCACTAGGAAGTGCTGGGGTCACCAGGGCCAAGAATGACAGGCCCAGTACCACCTGACTGCATCGCTGGGTACCCCTCCTTCTGAACAGGGCTATGAGTGGAAGCAGGGCACAGCTGACACCCAGCTGGGACACACCTGCGAGGCAGGCCAGCCTGTGTCTGTGATGTTAACTGTGAGCCTGTTCTGGCTGTTCAGCATTTTCAACATCTTGCCTGGTGTGGGAAAAGATACCCAAGCTCATTCATTGACAGGCTTATCAACCACATTCCCATGCAGCAGTACAACCGCAATCAACTTATACTTGGGCTGATAATTACAAAGAGGGGAAGGAAAGGAGATAGTTGTAGGTTCAAAGAGATGAGACCTTTTATTGTGGTCAGACAGATCTGTTTGTGAATGATTTCAAGTCAGAAAGTGGCTCCACATTTTATGATGCCCCCAACGTCTGTTCAGCTCTCTTTTCACAGTATTTCCCGATGCAAAATGTATCATCACCTCTTGTCTCTGCTCTGCATTTTAGACACATGCTTTATTTTTTATTTATTTAAAATCTTAAAAATTTTAATTGAAGGATAATCACAATATTGTGTTGGTCTCTGCCATACATCAACATGGATCAGCCATAGGTATACATATGTCCCCTCCCTCTTGAACCTCCCTCCCACCCCATCCCACCCCTCTAGGTTGTCACAGAGCCCTGGTTTGAGTTCCCTGAGTCATACAGCAAATTCCCATTGGCTATCTAGTTTACATATGTCAGTAGACATATACTTTAGGTGAAAAAGATTTCTGGAGAGGAAGGAGAAAGATGACAAAATGCCCTTTAGTAAATCCTTCCAGATGTAGACCCAGGTATCTGGAGTGGTCCTCAGAGAGCGCCCCACTCAGCATCCTTCACTGCACAGGCCCTGAGGGCCTCAGAGCTCTGCCAGTAGGGACAGGTCACCACTAGGACCCAGAGCCCCCACCTCCCATCCCAGTGTGCTTTCCACTATGCTACATAGTAGGTAGCATGTTTGCATGTAGAGATATATGGTTGGCAGCCACTTCAGGACCTAGTTCTGCCCACCAGTGGGACAGCACCAGCCTGGGACCCCTCAGGCCATGCAGTCAGCCACCCCAGGACACAGTCTCACCTGCCAAGAGGCTGGCAGACACCAGGGGTAGCAGGGCTGGGCAGCTAATTGTCTGAGGGTCAGTCCTACCTACCAACACGCTCATAGTCATCAGCTGCACCGCAACAGAGGGCCCCATACAGCTCAGTCTCAGAGAATATGGCTCTGTTGACCAGAAGAGAGTATGCTACTGGGTCCCAGAGGATATCTTCTACAGAAGGCTACTTCTCCAGATGAGAAATGCAACCAACCTACCTGACACATACCTACCTAATACACAGAAATAAACAGGGAACTGAGCAAAACGAGGAGCAAAGATAATGTTTCAAATAAAGAAACAAAAGAAGAACGAAGAAGAACAACTAAGTGAAGTGGAGATAAGTGATCTATCTGATAAAGAATTCAAAGTGTTTGTAAAGATGTTCAATGTACTTGGGAAAAGAATGAATGAACACAGTAAGAAGTTTAACAAAGAGTTAGAAAATATAGGGAAGGGCCAAACAAAGCTCAAAAATACAATAACTCAATATACTAGAGGGAATCAGCAGTAGAGTAGATGATGTAGAGGAGCTTCTTTGCAAACTGGAAAACAGGGTTGAGGAAATCACTGAAGCTGAACAGAAAAAAAGACAGAATTTTTAAAAATGAGGATAGTTTAAGAGACCTCATTAACAGCAGGTATACTAACACTTGCATTATAGGGGTCCCAGAAGGAGAAGAGAAAGAGAAAGGGGCAGAGAACTGATTTGAAGAAAAAGTAACTGAGAACTTCCCTAACTGGGAAAGAAAACAGACATCCAGGTCCAGGAAGCAGAGACAGTTCCAAACAAGAAGAACCTGAGGAGGATCACACCAAGACACATTATGATTAAAATGGCAAAAATTAAAGAGTCTTAAAAACAGGAAGAGAAAAGCAACTAATTACATACAAGGAACTCCCATAAGGCTATCAGGTGACTTTTCAGCAGATAGCTTATGGGCCAGAAGGTTTAAAGTGATAAAAGCAAAACCAAAACCCTACAACCAAAAATATTCTACTAGTCAAGGCTGTTGTTCATATTTGAAGGAGATATAAAGAGTTTTACAGACAAGCAAAAGCTAAAAGAGTTCAGTACCCTAAACCTGATTTACAACAAATGTTAAAGGGACTTCTCTAAGCAAAAAACACCATAACTAGAAATATGAAAAGTACAAAAGAAAAAATATCACTGGTAAAGGCAAACATACAATAAAGATAGTAGATCACCCACTTATAAAGCTAATAGAAGGATTAAAAAACAGAAGTAGTAAAATCATCTTTATCAATAGTAAATAGTTAAGAGATACATAAAGCAAAAATATGTAAATTATGATGTTAAACATAGTAAACATGGAGGGAGTGCATAAAAATGCAGGATTATTAAAATCACTCAGATTTAAGAGATTATCAATTTAAAATAATTTTATAATTATACATATAATATGTAAACATGGCCTTACAAATAGCTGTGAAAAGAAGAGAAGCGAAAAACAAAGGCGACAAGGAAAGATATAAACATCTGAATGCAGAGTTCCAAAGAATAGCAAGAAGAGATAAGAAAGCCTTCCTCAGCGATCAATGCAAAGAAATAGAGGAAAACAACAGAATGGGAAAGACTAGAGATCTCTTCAAGAAAATTAGAGATACCAAGGGAACATTTCATGCAAAGATGGGCTCGATAAAGGACAGAAATGGTATGGACCTAACAGAAGCAGATGATATTAAGAAGAGGTGGCAAGAATACACGGAAGAACTGTATAAAAAAGATCTTCATGACCAAGATAATCATGATGGTGTGATCACTGACCTAGAGCCAGACATCCTGGAATGTGAAGTCAAGTGGGCCTTAGAAAGCATCACTATGAACAAAGCTAGTGGAGGTGATGGAATTCCAGTTGAGCTATTTCAAATCCTGAAAGATGATGCTGTGAAAATGCTGCACTCAATATGCCAGCAAATTTGGAAAACTCAGCAGTGGCCACAGGACTGGAAAAGGTCAGTTTTCATTCCAATCCCAAAGAAAGCAATGACAAAGAATGCTCAAACTACTGCACAATTGCACTCATCTCACACGCTAGTAAAGTAATGCTCAAAATTCTCCAAGCCAGGCTTCAGTAATACGTGAACCATGAACTTCCAGATGTTCAAGCTGGTTTTAGAAAAGGCAGAGGAACCAGAGATCAAATTGCCAACATCTGCTGGATCATAGAAAAAGCAAGAGTTCTAGAAAAACATCTATTTCTGCTTTATTGACTATGCCAAAGCCTTTGACTGTGTGGATCACAATAAACTGTGGAAAATTCTTGGAGAGATGGGAATACCAGACCACCTGACCTGCCTCTTGAGAAACCTATATGCAGGTCAGGAAGCAACAGTTAGAACTGGACATGGAACACCAGACTGGTTCCAAATAGGAAAAGGAGTACATCAAGGCTGTATATTGTCACCCTGCTTATTTAACTTCTATGCAGAGTACATCATGAGAAACGCTGGGCTGGACGAAGCACAAGCTGGAATCAAGATTGCCGGGAGAAATACCAAAATATGCAGATGACACCACCCTTATGGCAGGAAGTGAAGAGGAACTCAAAAGCCTCTTGATGAAAGTGAAAGAGGAGAGTGAAAAAGTTGGCTTAAAGCTCAACATTCAGAAAAGTAAGATCATGGCATCTGGTCCCATCACTTCATGGGAAATGGATGGGGAAACAGTGGACACAGTGGCAGACTTTATTTTTCTGGGCTCCAAAACCACTGCAGATGGTGACTGCAGCCATGAAATTAAAAGACGCTTACTCCTTGAAAGAAAAGTTATGACCAACCTAGATAGCATATTGAAAAGCAGAGACATTACTTTGCCAACAAAGGTCCGTCTAGTCAAAGCTATGGTTTTTCCAGTAGTCACGTATGGATGTGAGAGTTGGACTGTGAAGAAGGCTGAGCACCGAAGAATTGATGCTTTTGAACTGTGGTGTTGGAGAAGACTGTTGAGAGTCCCTTGGACTGCAAGGAGATCCAACGAGTCCATTCTAAAGGAGATCAGTCCTGGGTGTTATTGGAAGGAATGATGCTAAAGCTGAAACTCCAGTACTTTGGCCACCTCATTCAAAGAACTGACTCATTGGAAAAGACTCTGATGCTGGGAGGGATTGGGGGCAGGAGGAGAAGGGGACGACAGAGGATGAGATGGCTGATGGCATCACTGACTTGATGGACGTGAGTCTGAGTGAACTCTGGGAATTGGTGATGGACAGGGAGGCCTGGCGTGCTGCAATTCATGGGGTCGCAAAGAGTCAGACACGACTGAGCGACTGAACTGAACTGAACTGATATGTTATATATGAACCTCAAGCCACAGACAAAAAATCTAAAATAGATAAATACAGAAAAAAGCTGAGGGATAAAATATCATGTCAATTATACTTCAATGAAAAAGAAAAAGAAAAAACATATGAAGTACTGACACATGCTACAACATAGATGAATCTTGAAAACATTGTGTTAAGTGAAAGAAGCCAGATACAAAAGACCACATATTGTATGGTTCCATTTGTATGAAATATCCAGAATTTTCTAATTTATAGAGACAGAAAGTAGATTACTGGTTGCTTATGGCTGGGGAGGGAATGGGAGAATAAGAGTGTGATAGTTGAAAGGTACATGTGTTTTTTTTTTTTTTTTTGGTGATGAAAATATTCTAAAACTGGTTGTGGTTTGGTTGGTTGCACAACTTTGTGAATATGTTAAAAATCATTGAATTGTACAATTTAGATGACTGACTTGTATGGTATGTGAATTATATCTCAATAAAACTGGTACCAAGACAACACATACACGACAACAGGGCTGCACTAGGTCCCCTGGAGCTCAGTCAGTAAAGAATCTGCCTGCAATGCAGGAGACTGGGTTTGATCCCTGGATCAGGAAGATCCCCTGGAGAAGGAAATGACAACCCACACCAGTAGTCTTAACCAAGAGAATTCCACGGACAGAGGAGTCTGGCAGGCTACAGTCCACAGGGTCACAAAGAGTCGGACATGACTTAGCCACTAAACCAACCCAACTTGATTTGCTCTTGGGGTCGTGGTGGTGTCTTTTACTCTCATTCCTGTGTCTCTCCCCTGCTTAGTATGTGAGCCATTCTAATAAAACTTTTTGACTTGTGGTGTTTATCGATGGCACTAGTTCTTTGGTTTACTTTTCCAAGATAACATTTACATCTTCAAAGGGATCTTTTGAGAGTTTTATTCCAAAGGAGAATGTGATATGGGAATTTCAGGCTGTTTAGGAGAATGGAGGAAGTAGTTTGTGGATAAGCGATTTTCAAGCCACCCAAACCATCCTTGGCTTTTACTTTGCAGAAAGCATTCTTAGGGGAGAGGTACCAACGGTGCATGCTCTTGCATAAGTTGCTCCTTATTACTCAGAACGCAGAAATTCCCTTCACTAAGTCTGTGCTCCTTGATGACCGTAATGCTGAGTGAAAGGTTAATGAAATCTTTTTGTACATTTTCAGAAACCTCCAAAGTCTGAATTATGTTAGGGTGTCGGCTTTTTCATAGGCTGAAGCTGAGCTGGGATTGGGATGGCCCTGAGACAGTGTCTTTATTATCTCTGTTAACACCAGGCTGTCAGTCTCCAGATCCTCCGCTGTTCTCAGCCACATGGGTCATTGGGAAGGTGCATATCTTAGTATAGTTGGGTGGCTCTGTCTGGACATCCACTGACTTCTACTCACTGGCTCTTGCCGTGTATCCGAGGTGTGCTCCCTTAAGAGGCCCTGGACTTGCAGAAATTATTTTTGCAGCCAGAGAATTTATAATTCGCTACATATGGCCAGTCATTTTTAGCAACTTTCCTTCTTTCTTTTGCATTTTTCCCACACCCACTCCCACTTACTGTTGGCTGCCCTCCCAGTACCTTCTCACCACTAGGGACTTATATTAATAGGCAGATTTCTGTAGGCTCTGAGAGAGAGCCCCAAATGCATTAGTTGCCTCTTGTTTTCTTTTAATTATTACTTTTCATATGTTCTGCCTACAGATGACACATTTAATAAAAGTCAAGGGTATAGTCACTGGGCCAGGAAGAGGAATCTACTTGTCCTGACTTGCTGTAGGCTGAGCAGTGGACAGAGCAGCATGGAAGTGGTGAGGGTTGAAGTCTTTGGCTTCTGCAAAGAGACAGTGTGGCACAGAGGGCTGGGGTGAGACCCTGAGTGATAGAAGTGAAAGAGTTTGGTATTTTGTGGTTGCACGAACTTTAACTGGAGTGCTAACTCACCTGCTGGTTGTCTATGTGGTTTGGGGCAAGTTACCTGTAATCTTCAAGCTTCAGTTACTTTACCTTATCTGTCGGATGAACTTGCAAGGCTGTTATCATAATCAAGAGAGATGATGAGCATGAATATACTTAGTGGCACATATGAAGTACTGCATAAATAGTATTGTCTCTTTCCTTTCATTAAGAGAGAAGGAGCAGGAAAAAAGGCCAAAGACACAAAAATCCCCATGTTCTATTAATAACAGTTCCCATTTCTCTTTTCCATAATATTTTCATAATGCTTTAAACCATGTGGGTAATTGTTTCAGCATTTAACTTTTCCACTGAATTATTTAATTACATTTATGACAAGCACACGTTTCTTTTGAGCATGTCAGAGGAACCATTAATTTATTCTAGTTGATTTATAACATGCTCAGATATTTTTTCACCATTATCTTTGTGGTGATAGAAAACTATGCAGCCTCCCAAGATTTATCTTGCTTCAATCACCCTTTAATCAGAATGAATTCCTGAAAAGTCTAGATAAGGGTCCCCCTAGAGCAAAGGAGTAAGATTTTCTCTGAAAGCGATTTAAGCCTGATAGTTTATCAATCCAGATGACTCCCACTTTTGTCCTCAAGTTTTAGCAGAGGAAGCTCGGTAGGCATTTTATCTTGGAAGTGGGCACAGTGGTGGAAGAAAAGCAATGAGATTAGAAATTTCTTTTTCTAAAGAAAATGGTTATTTGGCACATCTGGAGAGAGGTGCAATTGTTTGGTTCCCAGATGCTTCTGTAGCCCACACTTCTGTAAAGATTCTCTGCCTGGCATGTCTTCATTGCCTTCAAAGGGATTTCTATTTGAGTAAGGTAATAAGGTTCACTTCCACAGCCTTCCCTGATTAATGCCTCAAGACTGGATCCTCAGTCCTGATGGGCAGATGAGTACCGAATTCCCCATTTAGAGCTCTCAGGCTTTAAACATTCCAAATGACAGTACATAAAACACATGCCTTTCATCGCCTTTATTTTCCCATCAGCTTGTGGCCTGAGAATTTAAGTTAACCTTTCGATTATAACCAGGGTTTGAAATAAACAATGAAAGCTTCCTAATAGTTCTTTTTTCAATTTGTTTCTTATTAAATTATAAAAAATTTGCTTTATTTATTAGCAGAGGTGGGTAGGAGGCCCTGAGGTGTGAGGCTTGGTCATGAACAACAGTTGCAAAAGAGGACTGTAAGCACAGGCAGTCGTGGATTGAAAATACGTTAGCAATTAGTGTTTTCCACCGAATGGTTTAAAACTGAAAAAAAAAAAAAAATTACAGCTGCTGAAAGATATTACAAAATTAGGACAGCCTGAATGATCTCACATTAAAAAAAAATCTCGTTCTGGGAAAAGTTTTGCCCTTCTCATTCTTAGTCATAATTAAGACAAGGCAATAACTATTTAAGTTGTGTGCACAATGGTACAAATTTCTCCATGAAAAATGGACAAAAGTTGCTAAATAAACACATGGAGAACTGTAAGAGCCCTAACATGAGCTATGAAACACACAATTTAGATCTACCTATTGTATAAATCAAACATTCCCCAGAAGGAACAGTGACAGCTATGTTTAGAGCTTGAAATGGGCCTGTTTTTGTTAGGATGAGATGAAAACTGACATTAAAAGGTTATTAACCAATATTCACTGTCTGTTCTGTGGACTTTATCTAAGAATGGTTTGATACATTTGAATGGTGCCAGTTTTTTTTTTTTTTATCATTATTCATGTTTTGTCAAGATGTTTTGTTTAAATATACAGTTTCAAATGGTTTGTCATATTATTTAACTATATGTCTTTAGGTACAAAATGTTTATTTTATGAGAGTATAACTTCATGAAAATCAAGGATAAATATGGTTTTATTTATAGACATTGACTTTTTCTCCAGTAGCTTTGAGTTACACGTCTGCATATATTATTCAGTCCCAACCAGGGTAGGGAAAAGTGGAAAGAAGAAATGACCTTCTGGGATCTGGAAGATCAAAGCTGCCACTTGTGTGAGGGTTTTCTCTCCACTCAAACTAGGAGGGAACTTGACCAGCAAAGGCTTGGACACCACTGTCAGCCTGGAATACCCTTCTATAGTTCTTTCATGAGGCTATAGCTGGGAGCTGGCCTGAGGACACATTAACCCTGAGCACTCAGTGTGTCCTGGTCAGACACCTGCCTACCTCAAGCCTCCAGGGAAAACTCCTGGGGATCCATGGTGAAACCACAGGCTGGGAGGTAAGACCACACCCCACATGCACAAAGGTCTTAGATCACGTGTGTGTGTGTGCGAAGTCACTTCAATTGTGTCTGACTCTTGGTGACCCTATGAACTGTAGCCCCCCAGGTTTCTCTGTCCATGGGATTTTCTAGGCAAGAATACTAGAGTGGGTTGCCATTTCCTCTTTCAGGGGATCTTCCCCACCCAGGGACTGAACCTGCACCTCCTGCATTGCAGATGGATTCTTTACTGCTTGTGTCATTGGGAAAGTCCATCTTATAAATTTCAGTTCAGTTCAGTTTCTCCGTTGTGTCTGACTCTTTGTGACTCCATGGACTGCAGCATACCAGGCTTCCCTGCCCATCACCAACTTCCAAAGCTTGCTCAAACTCATATTCATCGTGTTGGTGATGCCATCCAACCATCTTATCCCCTGACGTCCCCTTCTCCTCCTGCCTTCAATATTTACCAACATCAGGGTCTTTTCCAGTGAGTCAGTTCTGCACATCAGGTGGCCAAAGTATTGGAGTTTCAGCTTCAGCATCAGTCCTTCCAATGAATATTCAGGACTGATTTCCTTTAGGATGGACTGGTTTGATCTCCTTGCAGTCCAAGGGACTTTCAAGAGTCTTCTCCAACATCACAGTTCAAAAGCATCAATTATAAATTTACCAAGGAAATAAAATGGGCCCTCTCTAGGTTTAAACAAAATATGGGACCAAACACATGTTGTTTTCTCTTTTATAGCTTGCCATCAGTCTTATCTCATTAGAAGGTAAAATAAGGTCATGAGAATTTGTTCTTTTCTTGCATCACAAATAAGGGGAGTCATAGCAAAATGATCGCATTAATTTATATACTACATTGCTTTCAGTGGAGAGCTATGAGAATCTCATACCTTGATCCAAAGGAATAGCTCTTATAGTAGAAATGTTAGGCGAAGTGTAGAGGCTTTTAGCATCCTTCAGACCACACATGGTAGTTATCATCTGCTGGCCCCAAGAAACTGGTGTGATTTTTTAAGGGAATGGTTGTCATGTTGAATTTGAGTTATCTGTGAGACATTCAGATGAATATGTGGATGGATAATTAGAGGTATAGTTTTGAAGCTTGAGGGCCAGAGGTGTGAGATTTGGGAGTCACTGGTCTCTGAGTGGTAGTTGATGTTGTGGACATATGTAAGATCACTGAGGGAAAAATGAGAAAAGAAACTGTCTGGGACGACCTAGGACAGAAGTGTGAGCTGCACTAATGTGTGGGCTACACTTTTAGTCACCCTGTAATCTTCTTAGATTGATAGCACATATACAAGAACTTAGGGCATGACACTGAAAACTTAAGGATGAAGTTTAGTGGAAAGTTAAAGCAGTCTGTTTACATGTTGCTGAAAATAAATTGATCAGATTGTCTGTTTCATGCAAAGATGGAAGTTAATAGAATTCAACCTACCAAAGAGTTACTAACTGTAAAGCACTGTGTTCCATGCCAACACAGAAAAAAATCAGAGATGAATTATAACAGTTCTTACTCCTAAGAAGTGGTGGAGACAGATGTAGAAACATTTAACTGTAATAGACAAATGAATGAGATAAGGGCTGTAATAGCTGAGTGAAATGGGAACTTGACAGAAAGAAAAACTAGTTTCAGAGCAGGGTTTGAGGAACATTTCACAGAAGAAGAGGAAGGATACTAATACTATAATAGGAAAAGAAGTGAGGGGTGAAAGTGAAGTGAAAGTTGCTCAGTCGTGTCCAACTCTTTGTGACCCCATGGACTATACAGTCCATGGAATTCTCCAGGCCAGAATACTGGAGTGGGTAGCCTTTCCCTTCTCCAGGGAATTTTCCCAACCCAGGGATCGAACCCAGGTGTCCTGCACTGCAGGTGGATTCTTTACCAGGTGAGCTACAAGGGAAGCCCAGCCACAAGGGAAGTGAGGGGAGAGACTCTCAATGTGATTGCCTCTCTCATGCCCAGGCAGGAGGCACCAGAGGGGCTGAACTAGGCTGAACTTGCAGGTCAAACACTGAGTATTCTGAAGTTATCTGGTTACTGTCAACGTGTAGCCCTCTCTTACCTCCACATCTCAGACCCTACGCAAGAAAACAAGAGCCTCCAAAATACAAAACCCTCTTCCTAACCAGCAGTAATCAGTACCTTCCAAGCAAGAGCCTCCCGATGATACTCTCAAGAAGTTAAACATGGGTACTTCACCGTTCCTCACACATAAGAGAGAAGGAATGTGCTCAGTCACTCATGTCTGACTCTTTGTGACCCCATGGACTGTAGCCATCAGGCTCCTCTGTCCGTGGAATTTACCGAGGCAAGAATACTGGAGTAGGTTGCCATTACCTTCTCCAGGGGTCTTCCCGACCCAGAATCGAACCCCTGTCTCTTGTGTCTCCTGTATTGGCAGACGGATTCTTTACCACTAGTACCACCTGGGAAGCCCTGTAAGAGAAAATACCCTAGAACAAACAGTGTGCTTCACGTAATATTCCTTTTGAAATATAGTGGGAGTCATTTTGACAGCACAGGGAAAATTTCAGCAAGATGTAGTTTGTTTGGTCTTCCCAGATAGCTCAATGGTAAGGAACATGCCACCAGGGCAGGAGGCATAACAGACGTGGGTTCGATACCTGGGTCAGGATGATCCCCTGGAGGAGGGCATGGCAACCTACTCCAGTATTCTTGCCTGGAGAGACAGAGGAGCCTGGTGGGCTACATACAGTCCATAGCATCACAAAGAGACGGACACGACTGAAAAGACTTAGCAAGCATGCAGCCCATAGTCTGTTTAAAAGATAAAAACTACTGCTTCAGTGTTACCTATCTTTCTGAGTTTGGCCCCAACAAAAGTCCTTCTATTCGGTGTGACTCGAGGCAATTGAATGAGACAGTATTCTGCTCAGAAGCAAGAAAAGCTTATTTGGTCAAAGAATGGAGAGGTGCGAGCTTGCACTCCAGAGCACACGCTCTTCCCACGGACAGGACTGCCTTATAGGGTCTCGTCAGCAGCGGAGGAAGCAAACTTTTTGTGGGACTGGGTGCAGCTGTGCAGCTGTGCTGCTGCCGCTCCAGGTCCAGTCACCGAGTCTGTACACGGCTGCCACCGCCACTTTGAGTGACGCAGTCACCATCTCTGTACATGGCCGCTGCCGCCATCTTGAATCGTGGGGTCCTGTGCAGCTTGCAACGGCCCAGCTGAGGTGTGGGCACAGCCATCTTGCACTAGTAACTCTGGTCTGAAGTGCTGGGTACAAGACCTCTACACTCAGTACCCTATAGGCAAGTGGAAGTTAATTCTATCTTATTTTTTCCCCGGGGACCTCAGTGGGTAAGGTACCCCGGTGACATTTGTATCTGAAAAAGAATAAGACAACAATGGACCAAAGCCAGCCAGTTTGAGGGGAGTTTATTCTGGTGGAGACAGTGCCTGGAGGCATAACCAGACGGTTTTTGAGAGAAAGAACGAAAATGAAAGCGAAAGGTACGCTTTTCCTCACATTTCTTTCCCTAGTATGCGGTGTTGTCAGTGCATTTCTGGAGTCTTCATGTTTGAAGAACTTTGTAGGGTGGATGCTGAAGTTGACTCTTTACTTTATCCCTTTGTTATGTGAGATTTATTTTAAATGATTCTGTCATTCTTACATATGGTTCTACCCTCTTTGTATCCTGTTTGGTAACGACTTGAGTCATGTTGTAAGTGCACCTCAGCAAGGCTTGCCTCCTTTTCACGTTCTTTCCACAGAAGTGCAGAGCTAGTTTGCTGACATAACACAGGACCCCCTCCGGGGTCTGATATAAAGATAAGTAGGATATCCCTTCTTCTCTGAAGCCTCTTTGGCTCTCTTAGTCTCGATACCTGCTGTCATTTTACTGCTTCTTCGTCTGTTCAGGCTGCTATAACAAAATATCACAAATCGCTTGGCTTATAAACGACGAAAATTTCTCATGGTTCTGGAGGCTAAAAGTCTGAAATCATGATGGTAACATGGCTGAGTGAGGGCCCAGGTTACAGAAATTTTGTGTCTTCACATAGGGGAGGGGGTGAGCTAGGTCTCTGGGGCCTCTTTTAAAGGGTGCTAATCCCAGTTGTGAGGTCTCCCTGCTAACCCCTATGCCCAATGCAATCACCTCCCCAAGGTCTCACCTCCTAATACTGTCACCATGGTTATTAGGTTGTCAACATATGAATTTTGGGGGTGGGAACACAGAC
The DNA here is from genome assembly GCF_002263795.3 of Bos taurus. NCBI lineage: Eukaryota > Metazoa > Chordata > Mammalia > Artiodactyla > Bovidae > Bos > Bos taurus. The sequence goes on from NC_037339.1 coordinate 19,718,596, forward strand.
ATTCAGACCATAGTAGGTACCTTCTAGTTACAACTATTGATATATTATGACGGATAATAAGAATTCAGTTATCAACACTGTTGTCTCCTCCATCGAACTGTGAATGACAAGAGCGGGAGGAATGGTCTTATTAAGTAGTGTCAGCACCCCCATCCCCCACCCCACGATGCCAAGCACCTGGTATGAATTCCATAAATGCCTTGCAAACTGATTATATGAGTATTGCATAAGTTGAAAGTGAAAGTGAAGTTGCTCAGTCGTGTCCGGCTCTTTGGGACCCCATGGACTGTAGCCTATCATAATCCTCTGTCCATGGGATTTTCCAGGCAAGAATACTGGAGTGGGTTGCCATTTACTGCATTCTTAAATCCTATTTGGATTCTCCAAAGCCATTCTTTTCTATATGGGTCAAATTGCTGGAGAAAATTTGTGAATACAAATTATGTTCTTGAACACATTCTAATCCTAGATACAACAACAACTCATTTGCTTCAGTCATGCCTGACTCTTTTGTGACCCCATGGACTATAGCCTGCCAGGCTTCTCTGTCCATGAAATTTCCCAGGCAAGAATATGGAATAGGTTGCCATTTCCTTCTCCAGGGGATCTTCCCAACCCAGGAACCGAACCTGTGTCTCTGGTACTCCTGCGTCGGCAGGTAGGTTCTTTACCACTGAGGCACCAAATATGGCTTGCAAGAGGTATAATATGGTGGGGAAAATTGGTGGTCTAGGTATAGCTGGGTCTTAGTTCTGGCTTTGCACTATAAGCCTTGTAGTGGTGGGCCATATGCAAGTGTTGTTACATTCTTTAAAATCATAATATTGCACAAAATAAGTATTGCAACCCGCTTGAGGATATGCTCAATGAAGACAAAGTAGGATTATTTTATCTTGTGATCTGGGCTTTTGTGAATTTATTTATTAATGCAGTCTCAGAATCTCCCCACCCCTACTCTTTTAGGGTAGGCACGTCATATTAACTGCATTTTAAAAAACTTCTGGTTAGCTAGAATTTTTAGATTATTCAAACTGAACTTCTGGTAATACTCTTCAATTTTGAAATTTACTTTTTAGGAACTGAAAGGGTCTTTACAGTAATTCTTAAGTTTGTTTTAGCTTAACATTTCACTAGTTGTGATACAATTGAATATTGATTCTGTATTTTAACATATTAGTTATTCTGCTCATTTCTGGGTCATCTGTAGATCTGATAAATGGGCTGCTAACTTTTCCTGTAAATTAAAGAACAGATTTAAAGACAGAGGCCTGTAGTACTCTGTTAGAGACATTCTTCCAGGTTGATAACAAGTAATTAATTAACACTTGGATTATGCTTGTTTATAACTAGCTGTGAATCTATTCTACTGAACTGTATCATTCAATTATATGCTTATAGATATTCCACTTCCTCCCTGGCCCTAAAATTTCTGTGTACTCATTAGGTTGGGGTGATTTTGATTTCTATGACCTGAAAGACCAAAACTGTGCTTCTTCCCCCAACCCCCCCAGCATCAGTTCAGTTCAGCTCAGTTCAGTCGCTCAGTCGTGTCTGACTCTTTGAGACCCTATGGACTGAAGCACGCCAGGCTTCCTTGTCCATCACCAGCTCCTGGAGCTTGCTCAAACTCGTGTACGTTGAGTCGGTGATGCCATCCAACCATCTCATCCTCTGTCGTCCCCTTCTCCTCCCGCCCTCAATCTTTCTGGCATCAGGGTCTTTTCAAATGAGTCAGTTCTTTGCATCAGATGGCCAAAGTATTAGAGTTTCAGCTTCAGCATCAGTCCTTCCAATGAATGAATATTCAGGACTGATCTCCTTTAGGATGGACTGGTTGGATCTCCTTGCAATCCAGGGGATTCTCAAGAGTCTTCTCCAACACCACAGTTCAAAAGCATCAATTATTTGGCATTCAGCTTTCTTTATAGTCCAACTTTCACATCCATACATGACTACTGGAAAAACCATAGCTTTGACTAGACTGACCTTTGTTGGCAAAGTAATGTCTCTGCTTTTTAATATGTTGTTTAGGTTGGTCATAACTTTTCTTCCAAGGAGTAAGCGTCTTTTAATTTCATGGCTGCAGTTACCATCTACAGTGATTTTGGAGCCCCCCAAAATAAAGTCTCTCACTGTTTCCACTGTTTCCCCATTTATTTGCCAAGAAGTGATGGGACCAGATGCCATGATTCAGTTTTCTGAATGTTGAATTTTAAGCCAACTTTTTCACTCTCCTCTTTCACTTTCATCAAGAGGCTCTTTAGTTCTTCTTTGCTTTCTGCCATAAGGGTGGTGTTATCTGCATAGCTGAAGTTATTGATATTTCTGGCAATCTTGATTCCAGCTTGTGCTTCATCCAGTCTGGCATTTCTCATGATGTTCTCTGCATATAAGTTAAATAAGCAGGGTGACAATATACAGCCTTGATATACTCCTTTCCAGATTTGGAACCAGTGTGTTGCTCCATGTCCAGTTCTAACTGTTGCTTCTTGACCTGTATACAGATTTCTCAGAAGGCAGGTCAGATGGTCTGATATTCCCATCTCTTGAAGAATTTTCCACAGTTTGTTGTGATCCACACAGTCAAAGGCTTTGGCATAGTTAATAAAGCAGAAGTAGATGTTTTTCTGGAACTCTTGCTTTTTCTATGATCCAGCGGATGTTGGCAATTTGATCTCTGGTTCCTCTTCCTTTTCTAAATCCATCTTGAACATCTGGAAGTTCACAGTTCATGTACTGTTGAAGCCTGGCTTGGAGAATTTTGAGCATTACTAGCATATGAAATGAATGCAGTTTGAACATTCTTTGATCCCCCAGCATAGGATCAACCAAAACTCCTAAGGGGGCCCTGGAGCCCCTCCTTGCCCTAGGAGAGGTTCTGCAAGGTTGAAGCTGCTTGGTCAGAGATGGATCTTAAAATTGGTATGTGTAGGCCTGGAAGGCTGCAGTCCATGGGGTCACTGAGGGTTGGACATGACTGAGTGACTTCACTTTCACTTTTCACTTTCATGCATTGGAGAAGGAAATGGCAACCCACTCCAGCGTTCTTGCCTGGAGAATCCCAGGGACAGGGGAGCCTGGTGGGCTGCTGTCTATGGGGTCACACAGAGTCGGACATGACTGAAGTGAATTACCAGCAGCAGCAGCAGTAGCAGCAGGCCCTTGAAAAGCTCAGCTATCTCGTTCTGAACTATAATTATTTTTCCTGGTAGGAAAGATCCTTTTTTTTTTTCTTTCTTTCTTTTTTTTTTAAGAGCACACACTAGTCCATGATAAAATAACTTGAGAGAAAGATCTGGAAGGGTTGACTTCTCCCCTTTACACATGCTCAGAGCAGAATCTGAGCACTGAATAGGTCGTGGTGGAACTCAAGGCAAGGCAAATTCTTCAAGGCCCTGACCAGCAGGTGGGAGCCAGGAGAAGTGTCCCCAACCCCTGCCACCCACCTGCAGCAGGACCCTAGCTGGAGACCCTCACAGACTCACTTCAGTTTTCCAGATGAGATCTGTGGGCCATGAGCAGGGGGAACTGGAGTGGGGGAGGTGAAGGACAATGTTCTTTTCTTAAAAAAGCATCTACCAGCATCACACTACTGGGCCTGATGTCCCCTTTAACCATCACTTGGTACGTTTTATAGCATAAATAAAACTCAGATCTAGAAAAATGGTACTTATGAACCTATTTTCAGAGCAGAAATAGAGACACAGACATAGAGAATGAACTTGTGGACCAAGCAGGGAAAGGAGAGGGTGGGGCGAACTGAGAGAGTAATGTTGGAATATATCCACTACCACGTGTGAAATAGATCGCTCGTGGGAAGCTGCTGTATAACACAGGGATCTCAGCTCGGTGCTCTGTGATGAACTAGCAGAGTGGGCTGAGGGGCGGGAGGAAGGCTCAAGAGGGAGGTATATATGTATACTTACGCTGATTCATGTTGTATGACAAACCAGCACAACGTCGTGAAGCAGTTGTCCTCCAATTAAAAAATAAATCTCAAGGGAAATAAATATATTGGCTCTTACGAGGTTGGAAGTGAGCAAAAGTGGCTTTTGGGAAAATTAGAAAGTAGACCATAATTACTTTATTCCAGTTTGGGGCAACTTCCCCTTTTTCCATGACACATCTTTTTGCTCCTGGAGGTTGGTTGGTTTCCCTGGTTTCTCCCAGTCTCCCCTCCTCTGTGCATAGACACATCGTATTCTCCGCGAGTCCTTCTTCCTGACCAGATTCTCACTCTCTGGTGACAGTTGCTTACTACTAGGTAATGGAATGGCAGTTTGCTCTTGCATGAGTGCAGCTCTCTCTCTCTCTCTGTCTCTCACACCCCCACACATCCACACATACGTGAATGATGAGCCAAGAAGTCTCTGGTCTCCGGTTACATACAACTTCAGAAAGCTGCCGTTCTGATTAGCGTCTCTACCACCCTGCTTGGCCCATTTTATTACTGTGGATGAAGAAGGAGCAGGTCCAGTTCATGGGCAGGGGACACAGGGCCCCACATTCGGAAGGGCCCTGAATTTGTTTTACAGCTCTGCTGTTGCCATGTTTAAGTTCTTATTTCTTTTTGAACGTGTCACTCTGGATTTTTATTCTGCACTGGGCACCACAGATCATGTAACTAGTCCCAGTCAAGGGTTAAGTGTCCTGCTGCATGATGTACCTGTTTCCTATAGCCTAGGAATCTGTTATCCATGCCAGCAGCTCTCAAAAAACTACTTCACATTTATTTTTTAGCTGCGTATTTTCCAATAAACTATCTTTTAAATGATTAATGGATATTTTCTGAGAAAACGGTTTCACCCAAGCATTCATCTAATGGAACTATTTGTTTTACTATGCTCATGTCCCAAGTGGTCTCCAATCTGTATTTAATTTTAATGTCTATGTGTTCTCTAAGTTTAAAAAAACCCATCCAGAGCAAGCCTATACACCAAACAGGAAGAGGTGTAACCAATATTTGAGATTCAACAAAGATTAATCAGTACATACTATATGTGGGACCCTGTTCTAGAGGCTGGGGATAAAGCAGAGAAGGACAGCATTCCTGATCTTGTACACTCTAGTGAGTGGAGATAGACAGTAAGCTGATAAATGAATATGTGTTAAGCTAGTAAACCATAAGTAAGTGTGATAATTTCAGGTACAGATAAGTACTAAGCAGAAGGTTAAAAATTGGATTATAAGGTAGAGTCATTAAACGTGGCTTTAGCTTGGTAGTTTGAACAGGCCTCTCTGAGGAAGTGACTTTTGTATTGAGACCTAAATGACTTACCATGTAAGTTTCAAGTTTTGGTAAAGTTTTAAAATGTTAGCTGTAACTCAAACATTGTTCACTGTTTCAGTGAACTGTGAAATCCATTGTTCACAGGGGGATGGTATTCATTTGCAGTGAAAGTATACATGTCTTCAGAAGGCATCAGACTTGAACTCCGTGGATGGAGCCTCAGACTGGTTCTCCTCCAGGGAATTTCCACGTTTAGTGGCAAGTTCCGCTTTAGTTCACTTTGTCGTCAAGACAGTTGGCCTTGTTCATGTGCCCCATATGTGGCGAGCACTTTATTAGTTGTTTGTAGTTTCAGAAGAAGTTGAAGTTACAAAACCCACCGTTGCAATTTTCTGGAGAAGGCAGGGCAGAACCAAGGAAAGGTAAGTAAAAGCACAAATCATAGAAACCCAGGCATTGCCAACAGCAGCTGTACACAATCGGGGGCCATGAGGGATGCTAGATTCACTGGGGTCATTCACCCAGAAAGGATCACTTACCATGTCCACTGGTTTTTCCTGCACTGTTTTGAGCTAACCTTTTCCCCAGCTTCTCCATTTCAGAACCCCTGTTCCTTCCCTTCTTTAGGTTGGATAAATAGAGTAGCAAAATTTTAGGACTTCTCATAGCTCCATGTTATTAAACTTTTCTGTGGAAAATAACAGAATTTGGGGATTAGAGATTAAAAAAAGGAAGAAGCATCTTTCTTTACCTGATGGCCATATAATGGTTTTCTTCTTGACCACTTTTGACTGTGAGACGTCTTTGGTAAGATGCATGAAGCATTTGCAAATTGTTGCAAAACTCCAGCACTCCAAGCTGCTGAATTTTTTTTCCTGTTTAGTTTTTTTTGTGGCTTTGTTTTATAATTATAAGGAAGTAGAAGTTAGTTTTTGCTTTTGAAAAAAGAAATAGTTTTTTTCACACATGCACACATTTGAAAAATGCAGTGTGGATGGTGAGACTGAGCTACTCTAAACCAAACTGTTAGAATGTTACTGTTAACATTCCTTTACTTTTATGGGAGATTACACCTGTGTTAGAAGAGGTGCTGGAAAAGGGACTCTCTGTCACCAATACTGGGTGTTCAAGTATGGAGACAGGAGGATAAAAGAGTTGTGGTGTATACACTGAACAGGAGATTTTCATTTTGAAGAAATAAGAGCAGATCAGGAATGTTATTTGTCCCATCTCAGGTGGGGCACCTCACCAGGTAAAGCCAGGTTGCTCTCAGAGACTCCCAGAGATGAACTTTAAGGTTTGTAAAGATCATCATTTTCTCATTCTGGCCTCAAAAGAATGATCAGTGGTGAGAACAGTCATCTCTGAATGTAACTTGGATTTTAGGTTTCTCCTTTACACCAGTCCATGGTGATATGAAAAAAAGCTAAAGGTGACTTTTCATCAGTAATAAAAAGGAAAGATCTCCCCCATTTATTTCTTCAAGGGCAGGTTTATATTTCTGCTTTTCAGCTTATTAGGACAAAGATGATGATGAATGGTGGTTTCCAGATGTATTTCTGAAAAAGCTGAATAAGAAAGAGCTATGTTTGGTTGACTCTCCTGTTCCTGGGAGTGGGAAGTAGAGGGAGAGGTGGATCATAGAAAGAGCCATGTGAGCAGTTGCTTTTACCACCATTGTGTTGTATCTGTGCTTTTGTGTGGGTTTAACCTAGGGTGTTAACTATATTTAACCTAGGATTTAATCTAGTGGGATTTCAAAATTAAACCTTCAACACTATGTGTGAATAAATCATCTTTCAAATGAGTTTTCTCATTTACACATTTTAAGTTTGCTTTCTTTGTCATTATAGCTGGACTGCTGCTGCTGCTGCTAAGTCGCTTCAGTTGTGTCCGACTCTGTGCGACCCCATAGACGGCAGCCCACCAGGCTCCCCTGTCCCTGGGATTCTCCAGGCAAGAACACTGGAGTGGGTTGCCATTTCCTTCTCCAATGCATGAAAGTGAAAAGTGAAAGTGAAGTCCCTCAGTCGTGTCCGACTCTCAGCGACCCCACGGCTGTTCTGCCTCACATGCAGATCTCAACTCGTTGCCGCCATGGTTATGGTCCTGCTGTGGCTGGTCTCCAAGCTCCTAAGTAATAGGATATGAACCCTTTGTGCATTCCTTCTCTTTGTCTCCACAGCCTGATGTCCTGCCCTGCCCTGCTTTACACTTGACCTTTCACGCACTTGTGATCCTTTCTCGTTGTGCTGCTTTGCATTTCACGACAAACCTTCTCTCTGGCATACCCTTCCCATTTTCATCTGCTTGGCTCACTTTTACTGGACAAGCCATCATTCTCTCCAGAAAGTCTTCCCTTAAACCATCGGCTCCTTCTATAGGTTCTGTGGCTTCTTGCTCACTACTGAATATATTAAATTTTTTGTTCAGACGTAATTTGATCTTTTAGACTGTAGAAACCATATGGGAAGAGACTGTGCCTTATCATTCTTGCAGGTGTTGAATGCAATGCCATACACGTAAATGTGCTAAGTAAGTGTTTGCTGGCCACTTATGAATATTAAGCACTCAAGTTAGCAAGTATTTCAGTTAGACTTCCTAGCTAGTAGTAAGATTGAACTGAAAAAATGCAAGAAAGTTTCATAATGATAAGTGGTTAATAGCAGTTATGTCAGGAAATGAGTAACATTATTTTTTCCTCTCAGTGGTAAGGTCACAGTATTTTTAATGAGTGTAGAGAAATCCACTGCCCATGTAAAGTATGTACATACATATAGCATATGCAGTAAGGATCACAGATAATATTTAGAATTAAGAGCTATGAGAATTGGTAAACTTGCTCAGATGTCTTCCCGGACAATCATCTGTTCATTTGTGGTGCAAAAATCCTTTTATAATATTTTTGACAAATAGTCATGTCTTTTCTACCTAAACACCTCTTGATAATGGCCCCTTTTTATCTCATTAGGCAGCAGCTCATTTCATTTTGGGACCATTTTAATTTTCATAAAGTTCTATACTAATCCACATCTACTTTCCTATAACTCCTGTCTACGGTCCTAATTCCTCCTCTTGATGAAGAGGAAGATGCAATAAGTCTTTGTAGATGTAGGTGGATCATCGAGTCCCACAGCACTTCTCCTTTCCAGGTGAAGTTTCCTTAAACCTGGCAGTTGTTCTTCATTTTTTTAGGATTCTATGTCCCCTCTTCATGCCTGTCGCTTTATTCTGTTGTTCTTCAGTTTTTCTGGAAGTGATCAGATCACTCCAGTCTCCCTTAGCAGTACAAATTTGAGCAGGCCCCTGGCAAACATTAAGCTAAACACTGTATTTTGATTCCTGAAGCCTGAGACTGCATTGACTTTTTTGGTAACCGTGACACTTTGTCGACACCTATGGAACTTTCAGTCAAAGTTGATAATGGTACTCCTTTAATAATGGTAATCCAAAGTTGGTAATGAAATCCTTTAGGATTGTCCTTCCCATATGGTTGCTAAGTCTTTTTATGATCTGGTCTTCTGAATGATGCTCCCCAGGTGACCAACTATTGATAGTATGTGTAGACCAAAAGCAGGATGAGACAGTGCCCATGTCTGAAGGTCTAGAAAGTACTTTCTAAGAGTTTTTATTTTCCTCTGGGCATGGAGACAATGAGATTGTAAAATCATCAAACTTTTTTAAAAACTAAGATTTCCAGAATTTATCTATTCAAATCAGTATTGCTCTTTAAATCAATAACCTTGAAAGATTACGTACTTAGTCTGATGATGTCTCATTTTTTGAGTTGCTAGGACAATAAAATATTTTTTGGTTGCCTACTCTGAGTTTAGTGCCGGGATACATTTTTAAACTTCTACCTTTGAATGGTTTTTAAATCCAGTGAGCGAACCACACAGGAGAATGTTCTATTTTCAGTGGAGCTTTTTTTTAACCCCAAAGTTCTAGTTTAGTGGACTTGGCTCCATGTGACCTTTTTTCATCTCCAAAAATCAGCTGTCCTCAAAGATGACAATTTAACAGACTGACAAGCGTCCCCATGCAGGCCCCTGGAGCCACTGACTGCTAGAATGGTCAAAATAGGCTGCATCAAGGCCTTGCTGGCACCCTCTTTATTTAAACACAGGACTCCTAGAAATTTTGTCTGGAGGTCCTAGCTCCTGCCAAAAAATATTTTTTTCCTCCTCTATTCTAAGACCAATTACCAAATAAAGCACTCTATAGAGAACCCAAATGAAGTATTTCTCTTATCTAGTTGGTCAGAAAAGTAATTAAACCCACCTGCTGTGATGAGCCAGGGGTGGGGTGGGGGGGTTGTCTTGGTGGGGGGTGGGGTAGGGGGTGCTCCAAGCCACTGTTACAGTTACAGTAACCACCCTGGATGCAAACTCAGATGAAAGCTGGTGTTAGACAGGCCTGAGCATTTCACAACCACAGTCCTTAGCAGTCGTAGCAAAGGGTCCTGTCTTAGATTCAGAAAGGCAGCTCCCAGCCCTTGTGGGTGTGGTGTGAGCTAACATTACAAAGCAAACATTTTTTAAAAGCACACGTTAAGTGTAGCTGGTGATGGTTGTTCAGAGAATGCAGACAAATGAATTTAATTTGGAGTCTAGGATTTGTTTGCTCTTAAGAGTTGCAGTGACACAGGCACCACTTTGTTTGACTGGAGGCAGCTTTTGCTCTTATCAGCTAACTCTTCTGGGCTTTGTCAGCATCATCAAGTTCAGGAAGTATGTGACTTCTCCTAATACTACAAGCCACTAGGTGTCCTGTAACCTACAGTCAACATTCAGGACAATCTGAATTTCTGTAATTTCTTTGTATTTACCAGATTTTGCTGAAATTCTTGAAAACCATAGAATATCGGCAGTATTTGAAAAATGAGGCAATACACGTTTTAATTCAAATGGCAAACTGAACAAATTAGATAGAATTATTGTCCTGTGACACTGCATAAAATTTGGTTAAAAAATATGTTCAATCCTTCTCAGATTATTAGGAAATAAACAGAAAAAGGAAGAAGAAATATCAAGATGCCTAGCTGAAACAAGAAACATATTTCATTTAGATACTAGTACTAATAGTAACAATAACAATATTGTTGTTCAGTTGCTCTGTCCTGTCTGACTCTGTGACCCCATGCACTACAGCACACCAGGCTTCCCTGTCCTTCATTGTCTCCCAGAGTTTGCTCAAACTCATGTTCATTGAGTCAGTGATGCCATCCAACCATCTAGTCCTCTGTCGCCTCCATTCTTTTCCTGCCCTCAATCTTTCCCAGCATCAGGGTCTTTTCCAGTGAGTTGACTCTTTGCATCACGTGGCCAAAGTATTGGAGTTTCAGCTTTAGCATCAGCCCTTCCCATGAACATTCAGGGTTGATTTCTTTTAGGATTGACTGGTTTGATCTCCTTGCTGTCCAAGGGATTCTCAAGAATTTTCTACAACACTATAGTTGAGAGCATCAGTTCTTCAGCACTCAGCCTTCTTTATGGTCTAGCTCTCACATCCATACATGACTACTGGAAAAACCATAGCTTTGACTCTACGAACAATAACAGTAGTGCTGCTCTAATACCTTATGTTACAGCATAATGAGACCATGGGTTTCTTTAGTTGGGAAAACTGGCTATAGACCAGTAGTACTTAAGAACTTAATCTGAGTAATATCATTTTAAAAACTAGTGAAACAAGGATTTTAATGCTTTCAAAAAGAGTAATACTAATACCTTGTATGCACATAGCACTGTGAAATTTATAAAGCATTTTCACATTGCAGTAAAGGGTTTTGCAGAGGAGGTGGCAGGGCTCAGATGTTTAAGTGGCAAGACCTGGATTTGCTGCTCTGTGTGTTACCCATTACTGACTCAGTAAAACTCACTCAGTCAATCCAAGTCTTTCTGATTTAATGGATTTGTTTAATGGATTTATGGGTATTGTGTTCATCTGTGGCATGTAGACTCTTGATCCTAATGGTGACAAAAGCATTTGTAATGTAGATGATATACTAAAATTTTTTCCAGGTGTATTTCCATCTTTTATAAATCTTGATATTTGGGGGGTTTCCTACAGTGACCTGGGCTTGCCTTGTAGCTCAGCTGGTAAAGAATCCACCTGCAGTGCAGGAGACCTGGGTTGGGAAGATCCCCTGGAGAAGAGAATGGCTACCCAGTACTCCAGTATTCTGCCCTGGAGAATCTGTCCCCCTGTACAGTCCATGGGGTCTCAAAGAGTCGAACATGACTGAGCGACTTTCACTTTCTTTCTGCAGTGACCTAACACACACACATCACTACTTATTGAGATAAACTCAGTTGACCAGTGAAAGAGGCTTTTCTAAATATCTGGAGCTTATCAAGAATATGATTTGGAGTACTCAGATCATTTAGTTTCTTCCTGAAGTGTTTAGAAGATTCCTGTGCTATCTCTGTAGGTTGATCCAGGGACCTTGCTGTCCTTGAGTAGAAGGAAGATATGAAGTAGAGAACAACACACAAAGTTTGCTCTTCCAGACTGGGAGGCTTAAAGTCAGTTGTCAGGGTCTTTGTTTTTCTTCTTTAAGGGTCCAACACAGGATAGGGAAGCGGAGGGGCTTTAGAAAGTGTCATTCATATTGGAATAAGGGATCCAAAGAAACCTTTGCTCTTTTGGACTAGTATACTGAAGGCTGAGCCCTGCAGGAAAGTTGCAGGTGTGGGGTTGGTACCGTGGCCAGTGTGGCATATGAGTAAACCCAAGTGGTGTTGAGAACTAAGCCTTTATTCTGGATACCCTGGGCCTTTTAAGTTACTTTATGCCCAGGGAGAGGAGGTAGAGATGCTGAGGGTCCTGGTGAACTAACAGAGGCCCTAATATGGGACAGGGGTTCATATTTGATGGGAACTTAAAGAAGAGGATAAATACCGTAAACCATGGGCTCCAGCAGTGAGTGCCAGCATGTGACCTCACATGACCAGGCAGACTCTTTTGTACTTCTGTGGTCACCAGTTCATGGAGAAGCTTAGTCCAGCCACTCTTTAGAATCCAGATGACCCCATATGGCACTGAGGATCCCCTCTCCTTCTCTATCACATCATCATATATGAACCAGCCATCATCTTGGGTTGGAGAATAAGGAAGGAGAGGAGATTCTACCCAAATAGATTAAGCACTTATTAAAGGAACTGCAGTAATTGTTGCATCAGATCGTTTGCCAGTTGGAAAGTCCTTTAATTTTTTCCCCAGGCTTAGAGTTTAGGGGCTTATGAGGATGATCATATGGGTTATGGAAAGAAAGTAGGAATTCCTATATTTTATCAAAGCTATTGATTAATAGAAGAACCATTATTTTATGAATTATAAAAAAATAAAACTATTATGTCAGTAAGCATTCAACTGGAGAAACAGAACTAGTAGGAGATATTGTTAAGAGATTGAATCAGTCCCACCCAGATTATCTAGGATAATCTTTACTTAAAGTCAACTGATTTTATAAATAAGTTCATTTGTATCATTTCTTTAGATTCCACAAATAAGTGATATCATACAATATTTCACTTTCTCTGTCTTACTTCACTCATATGACCATCTCTACATCCATCTATGTTGCTGCAAATGGCATTATTTCATTCTTTTTTAATGCCCAAATAATATTCCATTATGTTTGTATATATATATATATATATATATATATATATATAAAATCTTTTTTATCCATTCCTCTGTTGTTGGACATTCAGGTTGCCTTCATGTCTTGGCTATTGTAAACAGTGTGAGATTGCAGGGTCATATGGTAGCTCTATTTTTAGTTTTCTAAGAAATCTTCATGATGTTTTCCATAGTGGCTGAACCAATTTACAGTCCCACCAACAGTATAGGAGGGTTCCCTTCTCTCCACATGCTCTTCTGAATTTATTGTTAATGGATTTTTTTGATGACAGCCATTCTGACTGGTGTGAGGTGATATCTCAATGTAGTTTTGATTTGCATTTCTTTAATAATTAGCGATGTTGAACATCTTTTCATGTGCCTCTTGGCCATCTGTATGTCTTCTTTGGAGAAGTGTCTATTTAGACCTGCCCATTTTTTGATTGGGTTGTTTGTTTTGATAATATTGAGCCACATGAGCTGTTTGTAAATTTTGGAGACTAATCCCTTTTCAGTCACATCGTTTGCAAATGTTTTCTTTCATGCTGTAGGTTGTCTTTTCGTTTTGATTATGGTTTCCTTTGCTGTGTAAAAGCTTTTGAGTTTAATTAGGTCCCATTTGTTTATTTTTTCCATTACTCTGGGAGACGGATCAAAAAAGATACTGCCATGATTTATGTCAAAGAGTGTTCTCCCTATGTTTTCCTCTATGAGTTTTATGATATGTAGCCTCACATTTAGGTCTTCAATTCATTTTGAGCTTATTTTTTGTTTAAGGTGTTAAATAATATTCTAATTTTATTTTTACAAAACAGAAACTGGTTCACAGTCTTAGAGAACGAACTTATGGTTATCAGGGAGAAGGGTTGGGGGAAGAGATAGAGAGTTTGGAATTGACACGTACACACTGCTATATTAAAATTGGATAACCAACAAGGACCTGCTGTAGAGCACAGGTTCAGTTCAGTTCAGTTCAGTCGCTCAGTCGTGTCCAACTCTTTGTGACCCCATGAACCTCAGCACACCAGGCCTCCCTGTGCATCACCAACTCCCGGAGTCCACTCAAACTCATGTCCATTGAGTCGGTGATGCCATCCAACCATCTCATCCTCTGTCGTCCCCTTCTCCTCCTGCCCTCAATCCTTCCCAGCATCAATGTCTTTTCAAATGAGTCAGCTCTTCGCATCAGGTGGCCAAAGTATTGGAGTTTCAGCAAGGAATTTGAAAAAGAATAGATACATGTATGTATATCTATATACCTATATATATATATACACCTATATATATCTAGATACCTATATATATAACTGAAGCATTTGATTATGTACCTGAAACTAACAGCATTGTTAATCAACTATATTCCAATATAAAATAAAAAGTTAAAAAAGATACAAATGAATTTATTTTTTAAAAAGTTTACAAAAACGTCAACTGATTATTTAATCACATCTATAAAATACCTTATAGTAACACCTAGATTAGTGTTTGAATGAATGCCTGATGGTTGTAGCCTAGCCAAGTTGATACATAAAACTGACCATCACAGCTACCGTGGCAGGTCACTTTTTCACTATGAAAAAGTGAAAACGTTAGTTGCTCAGTCATGTCTGACTCTTTGTGACCCCACAGACTGTAGCCCGCCAGTCTTCTCTGTCCATGGAATTCCCCAGGCAAGAATAGTGGGTAACCATTTCCTTTTCCATGCTGCAGTCCACGGCGTGCTGCAGTCCATGGGGTCACAAAGAGTCGGACATGAGCACTGAACTGATTTCCTTTTCCAGTGGATCTTCCTGACCCAGGGTTCAAACCTGGGTCTCCTTCATTACAGGCTGATTCTTTAGTGTCTGAGCCACCAGGAAAGCCCATGGAAGGTTATGGAATGGCATATCTCAATTTTAGGATGTTAAAATGCATAAAAAGTACATTTTAGACTCAGAAATATGGTACATTTTCTGGGTGTGGTGTGAGTAAATTTAGAGCTCTGCTACATAATTTCATTTAGTAACTCTGGAGATCAGTAATGATTTCATAATGATTTTTAATTCTAGAGATTAGTAGTAATTTTTGACTACTCATTTGTGAACTGAAAATTTGAGATGCAAAGAAAAGGAAGTCACTTCAGGCAGAGTTAGATATAGGAAGCAGTTTCCCCTCTCACTGTTTTTTGAGTCTAGATCTCACCATTTTATAAGAATCACATTCTGGTGAAATGTAAATTATGATTCCCAAACTGGTGTCCCTGGTCATGTGAAGGTTCCAAGAGATATCAAAACTATTTTAGGGAGCCAAATGGAGAGTGTACATTTAATCTGAGGCAACACATCGTGGGCTAAATAAGATGTAAAGTTCCTTTGCTTTTGGCCAGAGTTCTATCTAGTCCCTTGGGTTACTTTGTTGTTAAATACTGATCAGAAGCTCTGATTACCAGTTAAATGGGGGGTAATGTGGATCATTTACCTGCTTTCATTCAAATTCATTGTCCACTTTTCCTTGCTCTGCTCTGTATCAAAGGGAATTATAGTTCCCAGGTTTACTTGCAAACTTACTTTATGAGTAAAGTGAAGGTGAAAGTCACGCAGTGGTGTCCAACTCTTTGCGACCCCATGGACTATACAGTCCATGGAATTCTCCAGGCCAGAATACTAGAGTGGGTAGCCTTTCCCTTCTCCACGGGATCTTCCCAACCCAGGGATTGAACCAGGGTCTCCTGCATTGCAGGCAGATTCTTTACCAACTGAGCTACCAGGGAAGCCCCTAGGTTCAGCCAATGGTAGACATCAAAGAAAGTCTGGAGGGTGGAAGAGGGGGTGAAACCTGAAAGATCCCGAAACAGAAAGGGATCTTTCCTTTCTGCTCTGCCTTGGGCGCTGTCTCCTTCATGGGTTGTGTTTTCTCAGTGGCTCTAGCTTCCACTGGATAGTCCCTCTGTCTATAGTTCCATCTCACTAGGCAGCCTCCACTGTGGTTCTGGTTGCTGCTAGATGGTCACAGCTTTGGACTGTTTTAACAACAACATCCCCTCTCATTGTTTCATCAACCATAGAATGGCAGTGACTTCCTGCTCTTTCTGTGTTCTGAGAACCATTTCCTGGATTCTCCTTCAGCTCTCCTATCATCTGTGCAATAAATGCCTCCTGTCGGATCTTCTCTGTTTTAGAATACCTCGTGTTTTCTATTTTCCTCACTGGACCCTAACTAATACATAGTTTAAAAAAATTTTTTAATTTTTAAAATTTTAAAAAAATTTGTTAATAACAGTGGGAAAAATAAATCCGTTATTCCTTAAGAGATACAAATTTGGGTAGACTCATCATTCTAAAGATGTCTTCCAAGAGGAAAAATGTAAGAAAGATGAGAAGGTCCTTGGTAGTGGAAGGGTTGGGAAGTCCCGTGCAGTGGGGGCATATGAGGTAGTACAGAAGGGAGCCTTGGGAGCCACCATTTTCATATGAGGAAAACAAGTCCCAGAGAAATAGGGGAACTTGTCCATGGTCACTCAGTGAGTTAGTGAATGAATAACCAGGGCCAGCACTCAGCTGCTTCTACATTAGCCACAGTAGAAATGTAAGGACGTTTGCAGTCAGAGAGATCCAGTTAGAATCCCAGTTCTACTACTTATTTGCTTTGTGACTTTGATCAAGTCACTTACTATCTCTGATTCTCAGTTTTCTCATCTCTAAAATGGAGATTAACTTCACAGTGTTTGTGAAACTGAAAGAAGTTACTATAAACATACTTGGCAGAGTGCTTGAGCAGAGCAGTGACTAAATGTGATATCCCAAGCATGATTTTTCTATAACGCTATCCAGGAATAATAAAAATTTCCAAGAAGGTGTTTTTTTAAACGTTCTTAAATTTTCTTTTTCTATTACTGACTTGCAACAAAATGAAATAAAGAAGCCAACAAAATGCTTCAATAGTGTAATTCACTTCTTTTTAAAAAATACTTGCATATGTGCTCTGAACATCCTCCTCTATTCTGTCTTTAGTTACATTTGACCTTTATGACATCAGAGTGAGGATCACATTTATATGGACTCACAGTTGGTGTGGACCTGCTCTATGACACTTGGCAATCAGTAATCACATAGGCCTGCTTTCCTCCAGTTTCTGATTGATTACAGACCAAAAATAGACCTTGTTATCTGCAAAATGATTCTTTTAGAGGTCTGCCCCTATGGGCCCATAGTCTGGAAGCTCCAAACATTTGGCCCAATTGGAAAACTGAGCTGCATGAAAAGATGTCAGCTCTGTAGTTGGTTGCATATGGGGAACTTCTTCATTTTGAAGTGAGATTGGATTTAGAAGGTTATTGTTTTTCTCATGGTTTCCATTCAGGCTGTTTCCTTATGTGTGACCATGATGCAAAGCAGGCAGTGAGCTGGCTTAGAGCTTTAGAACGGAGCAGAGCTATCTATGGAAACAGATTTTCCCCTGGTCAGTGTTTTCGAATTGCTTTTATTGAAAAAATGGATGAAATAGGCTGAGGAGGGTAGGTTATGGGGTCCATACTTGTCTAACCCAGGCCACTAGAAAAGCTGGTGGATATGGTTATATTTAGAGGGTAATCAGAGGGGTTTAAATTCTGTGCAGACTGCATTTCAACTCTCCATTTAAAAACGCTCTTTATTTTTTTGCTTGCGGAGTACCAGAAATAGGGGCCTCAGAAAAGCTGTTCTGTGCATGACCTGGGGGTGATGGGACACCTCTATTTATGGCAAATGGCTTTGACTTCTGTGGGACTGGGTCATATTGTTACAGCTGCAAGACTAAAAAGGATTTGAATGATTATATTTTGACTAGTATTCTTCCTACACTTTTAGGAAACAGGGAAGCTTTAGTTTCTCTCTTTCTCTCACTCAGTCTTTCTTTACTTTTCCCCCATTCCATCTCTCTTCCATTTCCTTCGGGTCCCCTTTTTGGAGACTGTGTTGCAGTAATCTTTTCTTAATTGTCATGGAATATTGTGTGCCACTCAGGGGCTGCACCTTGGTATTCACAGCTACATGTGGAGAACTTCTTCACTTTGAAGTGAGTTTGGATCTAGAAGTTAGTTGTTTTCTTTGTGTTTTCCTTTCAGGCAATTCCATTGTATGTGATAATGATGCAAAGCAGGCAGAGGACTGACTTGAGTCTTTAGGATGGGCCAGAACTGTGGAAACAGGCTCTTCTTTAGTTGATACTATAGGTGTGCATGACTTCATTGTCAGCCCAATGACATAACTGATTATTGTCAACAAAGAGAAAGAGTAAACAAAAGAGAATGACAAGGTAGCATATGATAAAGAACAGAAAGAGAAACAGTGTCTGTAATCATTAGATGCCAATTACATGTCTAAGTAACCTAACTTTCCATGATAGTTATTTTTGTTTGAAAACACTGGTCATTGCAGTTCAGTGTACTTTATAGTCAGTAGCAGTAAAAGGACCTAATATTTACCTATGTTTGCAATTTACTAGACACTGTACTGGGCACTTTATTGCCATTATCTTATTTAAGCCTTGAAATTAGAGATAAGAATATATACTATGAGATAAGAATTTATACTAGTGCATATGCAGATCAAGTGCTTATCACACATGCACACACACATATACATGCAAGCACATGTACGTGCCCAAGTCCCTGTTGGAATTTTTCAATTTAAATAACTGGGATGGCAGAGAAATGGCCCCAGTTTTCAGCCTATTAAGCTAAACCAAGGAATTTGGTTCCAGCATGTAGTAAGTCATCTCTCAGTACAGCCATCTTCCTGACTCATTACATACAACTGTAAACACTGAACAAAATACAAACAAATGAACCAAAACCAAAAAAAAAAAAAAGGCAAAAAACCCCACTCTGTTTGAGGACTCCGAAAACTAAATCTCAGCCGACAGATTGTTGGGGGAGGGGGACACTTGGATTAGTCACCGAGTGGTGGTGAGAGTCCCCTCCCCCCTTCTTTCTTACAGCTTTATACCAGTGGTGGGTACTGTTATGGCACTAGGGGCAGATAAAATCTTAATGAAAAACCAGTCCTTCTAGCTAGAGAAGTCAGGAAAAGGAACCCTTGGGGGCTGGAGACTGAGGGAAAACTCTAGCATGGAGACTTAAATGTAAGACCTGAAACCATAAAACTCCTAGAACTCCAAGTCCTGCACACCAGCTCTTTTCCAGGAGATATCAGTGACCTGGAGTGAGGCAGAGTGAGAATGGGAAGATGATGCCTGCTGTCCTCTGTGGTCTTTGGAGATTATTGCAGTCAGGGTCCTTAGACATAATTTTAATCACAAGGCTACAACTTTCTTAAAAATTAGAAAAAAATTTTTTTTTTTTAATTTTTGGCTGCACTAGGTCTTCATTGCGGTGTGGGCTTTCTCTAGTTGTGTTATGCAGGCCTCTCACTGTTGTGACTTCTTTTGTTGCCGAGCAGAGGCTCCAGAGAGCGGATTTAGTAGCTGTGGCACACAGGATTTGTTGCCCCGTGGCATGTGGATCATCCTAGACCAGGGATCAAACTTGTGTCCCTGGCATTGGCAGGCAGATCTTCAATTACTGGACCATCAGGTCAGTCCAAGGTTATAGCTTTTAAGATAAGCAAATAGACCTCTTTTACAAAAAGACCGTGTGAGGCTTTGTGTGCTGCCTCTGTGTTGGGTCCTGCGGGGATAGCCATGGTGAGTCTGTGTGAGCCCTTTAAGAACGGTCACTGAATTTGCTAATAGTCTTATGTGTCTAATGGATGCAAGTTGTTGACTTTCAAAGCGAAATGTTTTGAATGTCCTTCTCTCAGGAAGTCTTAAAAGCTGGGGCTCCAGATACGGGAGTCCAAGCTCTTCATGCCTCAGGAAGAAAGTGGGAGTTGTGAGTTCCCTCTCAGTTGTGTGATGCCCTGTCAGGATTGGGGTTTATGGCAAGATTGTGTATCAGCTTCTCCTACTCATTTCATTATGCGGTTTTTCTTGCCCACCCAATGTGTAGGAGTCCCTCAGCCTGTTTCTGAATTTCTTTCAGAGATTATTCTTCCCTATTTGACTATAGATTCATTGTGTCCATGGGAGGAGGTGAGTTCAGGAACCTCTTATGTTGCCATCTGGAATTGGAACCAGCAGTTTCTTAAAGATTGTAGGTATATGACTACTGTATGATCTGGTCATTCCAATCTTGGTGTTTACTCAAGAGAAAAAAAAGTAGCAGCTTAAGTCTGTACAAAGATTTATACATAAATGATCATAGCAGCTTTATACATAACAAACAAAAATAAAAACAACCCAAATGAACACAACAGGAGAATGGAAAAAGAAACTGTGGTATATATAGTACAGGGGAATACTGTATGATGTGCTTAGTTGCTCAATTGTGTCCAGTTCTTTGCGATTCCATGGACTGTAACCCACCAGACTCCTCTGTCCATGGGGATTCTCCAGGCAAGAATACTGGAGTAGGTTGCCATACCCTCCTCCAGGGATCTTCCCAACCCAGGAATTGAACCCAGTCTCCTGCATTGCAGGTGGATTCTTCTCACCAGGGAAGCCCAAGAATACTGGAGTTGGTAGCCTATCCCTTCTCCAGGGGATATTCCTCACCCAGGAATCAAACCAGGGTCCCCTGCATTGCAGGTGGATTCTTTACCAGCTGAGCTACCAGGGAATACTACTCAGCAATAAAAAGGAATGAACTGTGAATACACACAGCAACATGGATGAATTTCAAAATCATTATGATGAAAATATAGGGAACAAGAGCTTTTCAGGTGGCACTAGTGGTACAGAATCTGCCTGCCATCGCAGAAGATGTGGCTTCGATCCCTGGGTCGGGAAGATCTCCTGGAGGAGGGCATGACAACCCACTCCAGTATTCTTGCTTAGAGAATCCCATGGACAGAGGAGCCTGGCAGGCTACAGTCCATAGGGTCACAAGGAGTCAAACATGACTGAAGTGACTTGGCACAGCATGGCACATAGAAAACAAACTTGCGGTTATCAGTGGGGAGAAGGAAAGAGAGAGAGGCAAGGTTGGGGTAGGGCATTAAGAAATAGAAACTGCTGTGTATAAAACAAATAAGCAAAAGTTTATGTTGAATAGCACAGGGAAATACAGCCATTTTTATAGTAACTTTAACTGGAGTATAGTCTATAAAAATACTGAATCACTATGCTGTACACCTGAAACTGATATAATATTGTAAATAAACTATATGTCAATAAAAAACCATTATGGTGAGTGAAAGAATCTAAGCACAGAAGAGTGTATTCTGTATGAGTTCATTTATATAGAATTCTGGGAAATGTAAATAATTTATAGTGACAGAAAGTAAATCAATGGTTGCCTGGAAAAAGAGTGGAGAGAGGGAGGGATTACAAAAGACGGGGTAAAACTTCTAGGGTGATAAAATATTATCTTTGCAGTGATTGCTTTATGGTGTATTTGTCAACACTAATCAGTTTATACACAGTAACTATGTGTGGTTTATTGTATTTCAATAGACCTCAGTGGATTTTTTTTAAAAAGCTCTTGGAGAGATATTATAGCAAAGGATAAATAGAAATATGTCGCCCTTCTAGACAGTTCTTGAGTCTAAACTTAACACTTGAATTTTAGCTTTTTTATATCTCTCATGTTACATTAAGCTTTCTGTAACATATCCAAGTGCAGACGTTGAGTTAGAGAAGATGTCTAAGCCAGAGATACAGTATTGGATTTCAAGTAGGAAATAGCCTAAAGGTCTCAGGAGTGGATGTGTTTACCTTAGGAATGCATGAGATAAAGAAATTCTAGGATTGAGCTCTGAGTAACACCAATAATTTCAAGGTGGGAAAAAATGAGGTGGAGCCAGCAAAGGAAGCTGAGAAGAAACATCGAATGGGGTTGAAAGATATCCAGGGGAATGTATGGTCAGAGAAGTCAAGAGAGAAAAGTGCTTCAGAGGGGAAGGAAAGGTCACCTATGCCTGCTGCTGCTGCTGCTGCTAAGTTGCTTCAGTCGTGTCCGACTCTGTGCAACCCCATAGACGGCAGCCCACTAGGCTCCGCCATCCCTGGGATTCTCCAGGCAAGAACACTGGAGTGGGTTGCCATTTCCTTCTCCTAATCCTACTGAAAGCTGAGTTGAGTATAAAGTACTGTTCAAGGACTATGGGAATTTGACTTTGGAATCAGAAAAAATAGCCATGCAAAAACTTGCTAACATTTAACACATTTTGCCTGACTTATTCCTGAGTTAATAGGTTTCTCAGTTTAAGAAGTACAAAACTGAAAACAACTCATTAAAAAGAAGTTTAAAGGACTAAAAAAATGAAAAGACTCACTTAGACTATTTTGACATATCGCTGGGTCAGAGGTATCAAACCACATCATTACCTTTTACCTCTTAGATAGTCACCATCTTTATTGCTCCAGAAATTTTTGTTGTAAAACATTACATATTTTTGTAAAAAGATTTTTACTACCATCTTTAATGTTCATGGCTAAAGGATCTC
Source organism: Bos taurus (assembly GCF_002263795.3). Lineage (NCBI taxonomy): Eukaryota > Metazoa > Chordata > Mammalia > Artiodactyla > Bovidae > Bos > Bos taurus. The sequence continues at coordinate 19,740,913 of NC_037339.1, forward strand.
TGAGATTTGCAGCTGACCCATATGATGAAGTTGTGAAGCATTCTTATATTGCCAAAATGGAAAAACCAAGGCAAACTCTTGCAACAATTGAGTTACTTGAATTAATTATAAATGGCTTACAGAGTTGGGTTTTCATGTGAAGTAACAACCATCAACCCTTCATTAGGAAATGTTAAATTGAAATAGTAGTGTAATTTCATTTTGATTTGTATATAGAAGGATTTAAATAGTAATGCAGTATAAACAACTTTGACAGCAGTCTTGATTTATAAGTTCTTGAGGGGTTCAGCTAGAAGTTCAGGGTGCGAAGGGCATAAAGAGAGATTGGCAAGAGCTAGAGCTGAGAAGGCAGCTGAAGGCAAGAGGCTACTCAATAGGGCGTTTCTTTCCTTTCTTACCTCACAGAAGGAGGATATCCACATGAGGAAAAAAATTCATGGAGGCAAAAATTGCCAAAGAAATTTACTAAAGCAAAAATTATAGAGGAATGTGAGGCAATGGCAATTAACCATTTAGAGAGACAGATTCTAACTGGATGATTATACAGTGCTGTCCTTTCTGAGAAGCAGGTTATGTCTGCTAAGAGACAGCTGGGAATGAACTAAGCTTTAGCCTGTAGTCTTTATGCTGACATTTTGCCATATTTTCAATGATGCATAGGAAACGCTATACTAGAATCATATGGTCGCATAGCTGTTGCATCCATCCAAATTATGAGAGTGCTTGGCTCCCCATACTAAGAGTTTAACACCTCCTGAGCATGCAGAGCCATTTTGGCCATACAGAGAAAGCCGGCAGCATAGTCATCCCTGGAGTACAGCACTGTCCATGATGGAGGTCCATCAAGTAACAGATGCTGGAGGAAGTTAGGGTAAAGGAGGTAGCCCTGTCAGCAAATTAAAGGCTCTGGCTCAGCGGCATGGAAACCACACTCTCTCTCTCTTTTTTAACCTTCTGGAGGCATAGATGGATTGTCCTGGTTTCCCTCACATGTAGACTCTTGTCCTTTGTGGTTTCCTTTTGTCTATGCAGTTGCTTTCGATCAAGTTTATTTTAATTTCATACTCACGGGACAAAGGAAAATGCAGGATTGTGATAAGGCTGAGGAGTGGAGAAACAGGAGCTGGAAAAGAGCTGAGGAAATGGAAGGGGATGATTTTTTTTCACTCTGCCCTGGATCCAGACCTTTTTTTAGCAGGATCCCTCCTAGACAGTCCTGAGCACCCTTGAAGTCTGTCTGGTTTGGGCCAGTGACTTCAGACCCTGACCCTGCAGACACAAAGGTAACAGCTACTCTTTATACCAGAGGTTGCCAGCCTCTGGGATCTAATGCCTGTTGATCTGAGGTAGACCTCATGTAGAAATAATAGAAATAAAGTGAACAATAAATGAAATGTTCTTGAATTATCCCCAAACCATCCTCCCCCAACTCTGTCCATAGAAAAATTGTCTTCTGCCTAATTGGTCTCTGGTGCCAGAAAGGTTGGGGACTGCTGGTTTATACTATAACCTTCTGCTTCTTGGGAGCCTGCAGGGCGTGAGTAGTTAACTTCAAGTAGATAAGTTATGTGACAAAGAAGAGCAATGGCTTATGAGTCAGGAGTTCCTAGTTCACTGTTTACAAGTACAGTGATTGTGGGCCAGTTTCTTAAGTCTCTCTGTATCAGTTTCTCGTGTAAATGGGAAAAGTAATACGCGGTCTCTTTAAAGCATCATCCTATGGATATGAAGATGATGTAAGTGAAAGTCCCCATAGGACTATTAAAAACTCTTAAAAAGTAAAGTATAAAAGCTTTAAAAAAGTTGCATTTAATTGAGACTATTTTAAATTAGTGTTTGAAATCCTTTAGGGGAGTTTCATTTTGAAATCTCTTTGTGATTCTTGTGAGGTATGAAGGCAAATTTAAGTGTGCCCTCTGTAAATAGAGCTCAGTGAAATGGAACATCCAGGCAGTGAGAGTTAAGGGATGGTACCAGGTAAGCAAAGAGAGAAAGGCTGTTTTGACTATAGGAACTATTGGGTTGGCAAAGAGTTCATTCAAGTTTTCCATAACAGCTTATGGAAACCCAAACTAACTTTCTGGTCAGGCCAATATAACATGTATAGTGAAGAAAAACAGAGAATGAACTTTGGAAAATAGGTCTGTGTGGGTATGTAATCTTCACCTAGGATAGAAGTTACCAGTGGTTGTGGTGTGAATGGATTAAAGTAAGGAATTGTTGGTCTGGTTTAGTCCCCTTGGTAGAAGGTATAGCTCCGGATGGCCACCGTAAATCTGCCTAGAGCTGTCAGTAGACCTGTTTATGTGCTTTTGGTGGCATTTGTACTATCCTCAGAAGAACTGCACCAACAGGTTAGGTACTTTCTGAAAATTAGAATTTCATCATCATTTTGAAATTCTTGATATGAACAAGTTTTGTTGGTTTTGAAACACATACTAAGCAGACCTTTTAATTTAAAATAAGAGGAAGAGCTTAGGTTCACTGAAATAGCTTTAGTGCTTATACATTTTTGAATGATTATAAAATGTTAAAAAATTTAATCACCTGATGGTGCAGTTTCTCTTTGACGGTGACCAAGAATTCTGAAGATATCATGGTTTAAAAAGCCTGTGTCAGAAAGCACATATAGTTAACTTATTAATAAAATCTTATATGAAAAAGTTACATTCAAAGGAGCAAACAGATTTTGTATTAAAAATCTGCAAAGATCTTATTTGGAAATTTTAAGTATTTTAATACTTACTATCTTCCCGAATACTTTTACTTTATTTTAAAGTCATAAATACATAATATAAGGAAACTGAAAGGATTTCCCTTCAGGTCTCCTGCAGTTTCACCATTGTGCCATTTTCTCCGAGCGCCATAACATGACAATGTTGGGAAACAGTGATTTTAAAGAAGAGCGTGTCACATTAGTCATTGACTACCTGTCTTGTCATCAAGTTTTCAGGGGGCTGGCTAGTGTCTGAATCCCTCAGCTTAACTCCTTGCCAAGAGTTCCTTATGTCTTTTCTTTATGTTATGAACAGATTTTGCTCTAAAGTTTTTGTAAATCAAAGTAGTTGTTAGGGTGCATGGAGATAGAGATCGTGGATAGCAAATGTGAATTTCTTAATTCACTCCATCCTCAATTCTGCCCTTGGAAAAATAGCTTAAGCCACATGGCCATTACAGTGACAGATAATTGTTGATCAAAAACAAAATGTTTCTCCCACTAGCTGGGTTTTTTTTTTTTTTTTTTTTTTTTTGAGACTCCTCTTGATTTTTGTAGAAAATGCCTGGCAACTGGAATTCAGAGTTTTCCTGGCCCTGAAAGGGATGGCAATTGGCTGGTGGGTATGTGCTTCCATTTCAAAGTTACTAGACTGTGGGGTTCCTGCAGTGAGGAAACCCTTCTGCTGGAGAATTGTATGGTGGAAATTTTAGGAATCTTTCTGCCTGAAGTAAATTACCTCATTACTGGACTTCAAGTTCTTAGGCCCAAATTTGAGTTTCTAAAATTGGTAAAGGAAAATTTAATAAATTACTTTTTCTTTACAAACAATAAACACTCAACTTGGGATGGCATGGTTTTATGATGACCTTAACTCTGGCACTTGGCTATCGCAAAAAGAACAGCCTTTAGAACCAGGCAGGATTAAGTTCAAACCCTAACTCTTGTCACTTAGTAGCTGGCCTAACCTCTCTGAGTCTCAGTTTCCCCACCTGTGTAGTGGAGAAAAGTACTTCATAACTCATGGAGCTGTGGCACAAACTAAAATGGGAAAACGTATGGCCAGCATGCAGTTTAATGCCTGTTACATGGCTAGTTTTCAGTAAATGATGGGTGTTATTATTATCCCATAACTAGGTTCAGAAGGACAAATATTCAGACAAAGATTGCTAGCAACTTGAGTGAGGTATAGCTCATTCAAGTTTTGTACTCATTTCAGACAAACATTAGTTATATCATTTCACACCTAAGTCAGAACTACTTTCTTCCCCCTCTCACCCTAGGGTGGGGGTAGGAGGCAGCTGACTAACTTTCTGTGGGTTAAAAACGAAGTGGAGATTTTTAAAAAAGAAAATGCCAGCAGTGGTTCTTTCTGCTGGTGGAATCTCAGGTGCCTTTTTACTTTCTTCTTTTTACTTTTTTGTATTATTTCTGAAAAAATTAAGCTGGTTTTGTTTTATAAACACAATCCAGAACAACCAAAGTAAATGAGTTTTACAATTAAGATTTCTTTTATTTCATTGAAGGCCTGCACTGGCAGCTGGACACATCCCACCTGACTCCTGTCCCCCACCAGGGACTGCGTGCTGCGGAAGTCTCCACCATCCCTCCATCCCTTGCTCCTTTCAGGTGGCGGCCGGAGCAGCCCTGGTGATGGTTGCTGGAAAGGTTTTCTCTTTTCCCTCCAGGCTGGGGGGGAACATGATGCACATGACAGGCAATCAGTGAAAAGCAGCAGCAAAACAATATGATTCAGGTTAAAACACAAAGCAAAATAGAACAAAAAACCTAGTGCAGGTTTAAGAATCTGGGAGACCAACTAGAAAAGAGAGGAAAGGAAGTGGGGGTGGGGTGGGGTGGGGTGGGGTGGGGTGGTGGAAGCAGGATGGATAAAACTACAGTTACAACAAGAAGGAAATGGAAAATAAATAAAGGAAATTCCTTAACCCGGACTAAGCCCCTTGAGGGAGTTTCTTTAGAGTGGATGGTGGGAGGACGCATGAAATTCCTGTAGGACTGTATAATTTGTGGGGGATTCCTCTAAAACCGATTAAAAAAGAACAGCCTAGAATTCATATAGGACTCATTTGGGTTTACTATCCTCTCTGGCAGTCTACACTTTCTGAATGTGTGGATTTATGAGTTTTAGATCATTTGTTTCCAGTCCCACTGAAGTAAATAGCTCAGTGCAGTTGGTGCATTTATGATTGTTGTACAGAGGATTGCAGCTGATGAATGACTTCCTTTTTTATTTGTCCTTTGACCAGAAAGATGTGTAGTTTTCTAGTAATTTGACTTTTAATCTGTAGCATTTTTCTTTTCAGTTTTATTGCAGGTGTAGGACAGCTGGTTCTAATCCAGTGATGTACAACACTATGGTAGGGTGACCTAGAGGTTATAGATCTGTGTTGTGCAATATGGTAGCCACTAGCCACATGGGCTGTTAGTTCTTGACGTGCGGCTAGTCCAAATTGAGATGAGCTAGAAGAGCCCATTGGGTTTTGGGGACTTAGTATGAAAAAAGGAATGTGAACTATCTCATTAGTAGTTTTTACATTGATTTATATCTCAAATTGTATTTTGGGTCTACTGGGATAACTAAAATATGTGATTATAATTAATTTCATCTGTTTCATCTTACCTCTTACTTTTTAAATGTGGCTACAAGGAAATTTAAAAGTATACGTGTGGCTCACATTTGTGGCTTGCACTGTATTTCTGTTGGATGGTGTTGAAGTATCGATTAGAACAGGCACATAGGAAATTCAAGTCTTGACACACTTTCTGCCTCATGACCTTGGATAAATTATTAAAAATTTCTAAGCTTCAGTTTCCAGTATCCAGTTAAATGGGGCTAATACTATTTACCTCACAGGGATTGGCTGAAATAATACCTGGCGCATAACATGTGCTTGACAAATGTTGGTTCTCTTCCTTGTGCATTTTGTTTACTGCTAGTAAATGTAACTATGTTATTTATAAAGAACTGTCTGGGATCATGAGAAAGTAGTCTGTCCCTGTGTGGTACTTTTCATCCAAAAGGTTAAAGAGCTTGACAAATATCAGTCATATGAGGTCTAAAAGGGAAGAGCCCATTTTTGGCTCTCTGGAGAATGAGTCTGTGGTTGAGCTTTGTGCCTGCTGGCATCTCTAGCTGCTACTATGATTGTTAGACACACTTGGAGGCACTGGTTAATGGTCTGTTAAGCTGTTGAAATGTCTTAGGTTCTATTTTAAAGCCCCCAAATATGTTTCTGATCTTGCTGAAAGTGCACACCTTCAGCTTCCTGTGCTAACAAGTACAGTATTCCTTCAGGCATTTTAAAGCACACAATTAAGAAACAGGGCCACTCTCTTCTGAACCCATATTGCATTTCCTCCTCCTCATTCATTTTCAGCCTTTGAAGAGTAAAAGCATGGAGTATAGAGTTGGCTTGTCTTTTTGAGCACTAAGCTACTTTAACTCTTGGTTATAGGTTATCTTCAGGGATGGCACTTTGACAAGAATCAACTCCCATCAAGCACTTGTGAAACATACTCTTCTGTACTGCCTTGACTTTTTCTACTTGCAAACTCTCTGACCCCAAAATGCTAGATCCACGAGATGTGAGTTTTGGTCACCTCCAAGGTGGTTGTTTCCCATAAAAGGCAATTAAAGGGACTGACTTTGGTTTTAAAACTAATATTTAATTTTTAAAGTTTCATTTGAAAACCTGGTTCTTGGTTTACTTTTAAAATTTAGCGTTTTTACAGAATTATTTTATTTGGAGGCTAATTACTTTATAATATTGTAGTGGTTTTTGCCTTACATTAACATGAATCAGCCATGGGTGTACATGTGTCCCTCATCCTGAACCCCCCTCTCACCTCCCTCCCCATCCTGTCCCTCAGGGTTGTCCCAGTGCACCAGCTTTGAGTGCCCTGTTTCATGGATTGAACTTGGACTAGTGATCTATTTCACATATGGTAATATACATGTCTCAATGCTACTCTCTCAAATCATCCCACCCTTGCCTTCTCCCTCAGAGTCCAAAAGTCTGTTCTTTATATCTGTGTCTCTTTTGCTGTCTCGCATATAGGGTCATCGTTACCATCTTTCTAAATTGCATATATATGCATTAATATACTGTATTGGTGTTTTTCTTTCTGACTTACTTCACTCTGTTTAATAGGCTCCAGTTTCATCCACCTCATTAGAACTGATTCAAATGCCTTCTTTTTAATAGCTGAGTAATATTCCACTGTACCACAGCTTTCTTATCCGTTTGTCTGCTGATGGACATCTAGGTTGCTTCCATGTCCTGGCTATTGTAAACAGTCCTGTGATGAACAGTGGGGTACATATGTCTCTTTCAATTCTGGTTTCCTCGGTGCGTATGCCCAGCAGTGGCATTGCTGGGTCATATGGCAGTTCTAGTTCCAGCTTTTTAAGGAATCTCCATACTGTCTCCATAGTGGCTGTATTAGTTTGCATTCTCACCAACAGTGTCAGAGGGCTCCCTTTTTTAGCTTATAGATCTTATCACTCTTTTTCAATAAATTTTAATAATTACTCATAAGATGCCTTGAATAAGGTTTTAATTTGCAAACTTAAATTCACTTTATTTATTTTTAAAATTAAATATTTTGAGTTTTATAAGTACATTAGTTGTCTGACAACAAAACTTTTCTGAAGATTTAAGTAATGTTTATAAATCTATAAAAGAACTTCTAAATATGCTGATTCCTAAGTACTCTTAAATATTCTATAGTATACGTAATTAGAGTAAGATTTATCTTTACAAATCACAAGTCTTTCTCAGTTACTCAATTAACAATTTTTAGTTGGAATAACAAGGCTGACCTATTGCTTGTTTAGGCCAAAATTGCTTAAACAAACTATAAGACTACTCAGACACCTCCTAACTCTTTTGGGGAAATGACCTTGGGAATTGAACAAGGCGGACAGATCAATGAGATATATCTAGACTTCAAAGGGGTATCATTTTAACATCTGTTCAAGTTATATGGTCCTAAGATATAGGAAACATATGAAAAGTATATAGGAGTGCTTCAAGGTTCTTTAAATGAAAAATATGTTTATCTATCATACATGGCCATCTCTTGGACATTAAAAGGATAATAAAGGAATACTATGAACAACAGTATACCTACAAATTTGATACCTCAGAAGAAATGAAAACCAGTTATTTGAAAGATACTATCCGGACTCACGAAAGGAGAGACAGATAACCTAAATAGTCCTATATTTACTAAAAAATTGAATTAGTAATTAATAACCTTCCAAAAAAGAAAGCAACCAGACCTAGTGAATTCTACCAAATATTTAGGGAAGAAATGATACCAATTCTCCATAATCTTTTCTAGAAAGATAGAAGCATAGGAAACACTTCCTAATTCATTTTATGAAAGCAGCATTACCCTGATACTAAATCCAGGTGATGACATTACAAGAAAAGAAAACTACATACCAATATTTCTGATGAACTTAGATGTAAAAGTCCTCAACAAAATGTAAGCAAAAATTCTCAGCAAGCTGTTTTGTGGGCATCAACAAATTGATTCTAAAATTTATTTGGAAAGGCAAAAAACTAAGCATAGTAAGCATACTACTGAAGAAGAACAAAATTGGATGACTTACACTATCTGATTTCAAGGTTTATTGTACTGTTGCAATAGTCAAGACAAGACATCATGATACTGGCAAAAGGATAGATACAGAACAAAGTAGGGAACTCAGAACAGGCCCTCACAAATATAGTCAACTGCTCTCTGACAAAGGAGTTAAGGCAATTCAGAGGATAAAAGCTATTACCTTTTCAACAAATGGTGCTGAACAATCACAAGTTCATATGTTAAAAAAAGTGACCCAAGACACAGATCTTACATCTTTGAATAGCTGATTTTGAGCTGTGATTTTTAATATGAAATTTTTACTTTATACTATTAGAATATTTAAGAGAAATTAAGGTTCATTATTTCTGAGTGATAAAGTTCACTAAACTGAGTACCCAAGAATTGATGCTTTTGAACTATGGTGTTAGAGAAGACTCTTGAGAATCCCTTGGACAGCAAGAAGATCAAACCAGTCCATCCTAAAGGAAATCAGTCCTGAATATTCACTGGAAGGACTGATGCTGAAGCTGAAACTCAAATTCTTTGGCCATCTGATACGAAGAACTGACTCCCTGGAAAAGACCCTGATGTTGGGAAAGATTGAAGAAGGGAGGAGAAGGGGATGACAGAGGATGAGATGGTTGGATGGCATCACTGATGCAATGGACATGAGTTTGAGCAAGCTCCGGGAGTTGGTGATGGCCAGGGAAGCCTGGCCTGCCGCAGTCCATGGGGTTGCAAAGAGTCGGACATGACTGAGCAACTGAACTGAACTGAAGGTTCACTATATTCATAAATTTAATTTATCAAGATATAAGAATTATTTAAAGTTCATGGGATAATTTGTTGGCTAAATATAATTGAAGTACTTTAAAAAGTAAATTGGGTATATTAAAACATTTGAACATTAGAGTCAGTATCACCTAAAAGTTCTTAAAAGTGACTGCTAGAATTTGTTAGAGTTCCAAATATAGAAATATTTGTAAACTAAACTTAAAAGTTTAGGGAACAATGAGGTTTATGTATTTTTTTTTAATCAAATGAATATCAGGTACTCAGAATTGGGTCAACTGGAATCCCTGGCTCACAACACATCCTCATCATTAGTCCATGCCTAGTGTTTATTTGGTTGGTAATGTTAATAAATTTAACACATTTAATATTAGTTTTTAAAACCAAAGCAAACCTCTGAATAGTCTCATTTTTATTCCAAAACTTTCTGTGAGTACACATTCATAGGATAAGGGTGGGATGTGTAAAATGTCTAAGACGTGTTTTTATGTACAAAAATGACTGTTCAGAAATAGTAGCATTTAACTTGTTTGTTAAGGGCAGGGTATTTGAGCAATAAAAAATAGATAAAATGGGAAAAACATTCTGCAGATGAGGTCTCTATTGTGAAAGGATAAGAAATTTAAACTATGAATAAACAATTCTATACCTGGAATTAAATGGATAATTAATGCTTCAGTTCAGTTCAGTCGCTCAGTCGTGTCCGACTCTTTGCGACCCCATGAATAGCAGCACGCCAGGCCTCCCTGTCCATCACCAACTCCTGGAGTTCACTCAGACTCACGTCCATCGAGTCAGTGATGCTTAGTTAGATCTAATGACCTAAAGTAACTGCCATATTTTATAACTAAAAATGAAGCAGTTTGCAGGACAGTTAGCACTTCCAGTGATCCCAGTCAATACTAGTTAATAATTTTCATCATTCTTCAGTGAGGTGTTATTTTCATTTTACATATATAACTGGAATCTTTGCAAGGTTACTAGATGATCCCTCATACCTGTCTAAGTACTGTAGTGGGTGAGGTAGCATTCATGACATTTTATTGAATCTACAGATAATTTTTTGTTGGACAGGATATAATTTCTTTTAACATCTTTTTTGAAATATAAATAACATACAATAAATTGCACATAGCTATAGTGTATGTTTTTCATACTGTTTATGGGATTCTCTAGGCAAGAATACTGAAGTGGTTTGCCATTCCCTTCTCCAGTGGACCATGTTTTGTCAGAACTCTCCATCATGACCCATCCGCCTTGGATGGTGCTACATGGCATGGCTCATAGTTTCATTGAGTTAGACAAGGCTGTGGTCCATGTGATCAGTTTGATTCATTTTCTTTGATTGTGGTTTTCATTCTATCTGCCCTCTGATGGATAAGGATAAGAGGTTTATGGAAGCTTCCTGATTGCAGAGGTTGACCTGGGGGAAACTGGGTCTTGTTCTGATAGGTGAGGCCATGCTTCATAAATCTTTAATCCAATTTTCTTTTAATGGGTGGGGCTGTGTTCCCTTCCTGTTGTTTGACCTGAGTCCAAACTATGGTGGAGGTAGTGAAGATAATGGCGACCTCCTTCAAAAGGTCCAGTGCACCCACTGTTGTACTCAGTGGCCCCTACCCTGCAGCAGGCCACCGCCGACCCACACCTCTGCCGGAGACTCCTGGACACTCTGGGCAAGTCTGGGTGGGTCTCTTGTCGGGGCACTGCTCCTTTCTCCTGGGTCCTGGTTTGCACAAGGTTTTGTTTGTGCCCTCCAGGAGTCTGTTTCCCCAGTCCGGTGTAAGTTCTGGTGGCTCTATAGTGGGGTTAATGGCAACGTCCTCCAAGAGGGCTTACATACCTAGGTCTGCTGCACCTAGAGCCCCTACCCCTGCGGCAGGCCACTGCTGACCTGTACCTCTGCAGCAGACACTCAGACACTCAAAGGCAGGTCTGGCTCAGTCTCTGTGGCATCTCTTGGTATGCATAATGTTTTATTTAAGCCTTCTGAGCGTCTCTGGCTGGGTATGGGGTTTGATTCTAAACGCAATTTCACCCCTCCTACCATCTTGCTGGGACTTCTCCTTGGCCCTTGGTGGGATCCAACATTCTCCTGTCGATGGTTGTTCAGGGATTCAACAGTATGTGAACCGTGAATTTCCAGACATTCAAGCTGGATTTAGAAAAGGCAGAGGAACCAGAGATCAAATTGCCAACATCCACTGGGTCATCAAAAAAGCAAGAGAGTTCCAGAAAATCATCTACTTCTGCTTTATTGACTATGCCAAAGCCTTTGACTGTGTGGATCACAACAAACTGTAGAAAATTCTTCAAGAGATAGGAATACCAGACCACCTGACCTGCCTCCTGAAAAATCTGTATGCAGGTCAGGAAGCAATAGTTAGAACTGGACATGGAACAACAGACTGGTTCTAAATAGGAAAAGGCTGTATATTGTCACCCTGCTTATTTAACTTATATGCAGAATACATCATGCGAAATGCCAGACTGGATGAAGCAAAAGCTGGAGTCAAGATTGCTGGGAGAAATATCAATAACCTCAGATATGCAGATGACACCACCATTATGGCAGAAAGTGAAGAACTAAAGAGCCTTTTGATGAAAGTGAAAGAGGTGCATGCCAAAGTTGGCTTAAAACTCAGCATTCAGAGAACTAATCATGGCATCCGGTCCCATGACTTCATGGCAAATGGATGGGGAAACAGTGGAAACAGTGAGAAACTTTGTTTTCTGTAGATGGTGACTGCAGTCATGAAATTAAAAGACACTTGTTCCTTGGAAGAAAAGTTATGACCAACCTAGACAGCATATTAAAAAGCAGAGACATTACTTTGCTGACAAAGGTCCATCTAGTCAAGGCTATAGTTTTTCCAGTAGTCATATATGGGTGTGAGAGTTGGACTATAAAGAAAGCTGAGCACCAAAGAATTGATGCTTTGGAACTGTGGTGTTGGAGAAGACTCTTGAGAGTCCCTTGGACTGCGAAGAGATCAAACCAGCAAATTCTAAAGGAAATCAACTCTGAATACTCATTGGAAGGACTGATGCTGAAGCTAAAGCTCCAGTACTTTGGCCACTTGATGCGAAGAAAAGACCTGATGCTGGGAAATATTGAAGGCAAAAGGAGAAGGGGGTGACAGAGAATAAGATAGTTAGAGAGCATCACTGACTCAATGGACATGAATCTGAGCAAACTCTGGGAGATAGTGAAGGACAGGGAAGCCTGGCATGCTACTCTCCGTGGGGTCGCAAAGAGTCGGACAGGACTTACCAACCAAACAACAACAGCAACACTGTGTGGACATATACTTTTTTCCCACTCTGGGCAAATACCTATGAGTAGAATTGTTGGATATGTTTATGTAAGGGTGTGTTTAACTTTTAAGAAATTGCCAAACTGTTTTATAGAGTGATTGCACTATTTTACATTCACACCAACAGTTTATGACAGTTCTGGTAGCTTCACTTCCTTGCCAACCCTGGGTATGGTCAGTTTTTTAAAATTTTAGCCATTCTAATAAGTGTGACAGAGTGCAGCTTTAATTTGCATTTTGCCAAAGACTCAAGTTGCTGAACATCTTTACATATGCCTATTTGCTAATTGTATATCTTATTTTGTGAAGTGTTTGTTCAAATCTTTTGCCCATTATTTTTGTGGCCATGCTGCGATGCACCATATGGCATGTGGAATCTTAGTTCCCTGACCAGGGATCGAACCTGCGCCCCTACAGTGGAGGCCTGAGTCTTAACCACTGGACCACTAGGGAAGTCCCTGCCCATTTTTAAATTGGGATTTTTGTTTTTTTATTATAGAGTTCTTTATATATTATTTATCAGATGTGATTTATAAATATTCTCTTTCAGTTTATAGTTTATCTTTTCATCCATTTCAGAGTCTTTCAAGAGCAGAAGTTTTAAAACTTTAATGTTTTGTAATTTTTTTTTCTTTATGGATTGTGCATTTTTTGTTATATTTAAAAAATCTTTGCCTAACCTAGTGTCACAAAGGTTTTTTCCACTGATTTCTAGTAGAAATGTTTTAGGTTTTACATTTTTATTTTAGGTTTGTGTTTCATTTTGAGTTAATTTTTGTATATGATGCAAAGTATAGATAAAATTTATGTTTTTGTATTTGGATATCAAATTGTATAGGATCATTTGTGGGAAGAGACTATCATTATTACTCCACTAATTTACTTTTATAGTTTTTGTTCATAATTGTTTATGTATGTGTGGGTCTATTTCTAGACTCTCCAGTGATTTATCTGTTCATTGATTTATCTGCATGTCTTTATGTTGATACCACACTGTGTTGATAACTGTGACTTTATAATAAATCTTGAAACTAAAGAATGGAATTCCTCCAACACTTCTTTTTCAAAGTTGCTTTAGCTGGTTGAAATACTTTGCATTTTCCATATGAATTTAAGAATTAGATTCTTCAGAAAAGTTGGCTACCAGCTATTTAAAAAATTGAATTTTGATTTAAATTGCACTGAATCAGTAAGTCAATTAGGAGAGACCGGACAGGCTAACAAAATCGCATCTTCTGAGGTTGCTCACCCATCTACTTAATTAGGCACAATGAAAGACAACACCACAGCCAAACTCTCCCAACTCCTCCCCTTCCTTGGGGCAACATGCGGCATCTGATAGTTCAGACTAAGTAAATACTAGTGTTGATTTGTATAGTAAATTTAACACCAGTAAAGCTTAATTCTTTGTGTTAAAAAATAAATTAAAAATCAAGTTCTAATATTTTTTTCCCATGCCTCAATGCATCAGTATCGGGAATGATGCTCCCTGTTTAAAACACTGGTAAAATCCCTACCTCTCAGTTCAGTTCAGTGACTTACTTAGTCGTGTCTGACTCTGCGACCCCGTGGACTGCAGCACGCCAGGCTTCCCTGTCCATCACCAACTCCCGGAGCTTGCTCAAACTCATGTCCATCGAGTGGGTGATGCCATCCAACCATCTCATCCTCTGTCGTCCCCTTCTCCTCCTGCCTTCAGTCTTTTCCAGCATCAGGGTCTTTTCCAAGGAGTCAGTTCTTCACATCAGGTGGCCAAAGTATTGGAGCTTCAGCTTCAACATCAGTCCTTCCAATGAATATTCAGGACTGCTGATCTCTACGGTGCTACAAAAGATTAAAACATCGCACCTGTTCCTCTCAGTGATCAAAACTGTATCGTGTACTGTTATTTCCAAATTTGGTCTCCAGGGGAGCAGCCATTTACCTCTTAGCCTCTGTAACTTGGGGGAGAGACGAGATAAGACAGCAGTTGGAAGCCTGGCTTGGCTAATGTTAGAAACAAGGCTCAGCTACTACTTCTTAGCCATATTGCTCTGATTGCTATTTGTTGATGAAAGCTGTGGGAAGAAGCGGCAATGCATATAAACAGGAGCGATTTAGTCATAATTTATGCTTCTTTAGAAAATGCCAGCAGCAATAATTACTTCCAAAATATTCAGACCACCTATGACTAATCACACCAATCTCAGGATGACCTGCGTTTCCCTTGTGAGGTGGTAATCAAGCACGTTAAAGACCTTCCCCCTAATTTTGAGCATTTTAAAAGCAATATGATGCCACGATTCAGATTTTCTTAGTGCAGGTGTCCACAGTGCTTCCAAGTTTATGGTATTTTGAAGCCTGCACATTTTACCCTCTAGGCATGGATGGTGCACGCTAAGCAGAGCTAGCGAAGTGGGGCCGTGGGTTGCTAGGCAATCCTTAGAGTCATTCTGGCTGGATCCCTTTTGGCTTTGCCACAGCAGCTGTTCCAAACCTTTACGTTCATTAACATCCAATAAATTTTGACTGCAGTCTTCTCTGTAGCAGACACTGTACCCCCACCTTATTTTCATGTTTTATTCATTCTTAGCAGAGAAATAAAAATTTCAGCTTTTCAACAAAATGTCCTCTTTACTTTGAAGTAAGGTCATTTCCTCACATCTTAAGCTCTGCCTTCCTATCTCTCAGGACGAGGCATCCTTTCCAAAATTATCCTTGCCCCTTACTCTTATTCTGGCTGATCCTCTTGCATCACTCCGAAATTTGTTTGGCTCTCGTGCTTCTGTTACATCTGCAATCACTCTACCTGGATCGACCCTGCCATGCCTTCCTCCCTGTCCCCCAGTGCGTAAACACTTCAGGGGCCACTGTTACTCTTTGTTGTTGGTGTTCAGTCGCTAAGTCATGTCCGACTCTTTGCGACCCCATGGACTGCAGCACACCAGGCTTCCCTGTCCTTCAGTATCTCCCAGAGTTTGCTCAAATACAATTGGTGGTACTACCTAACCACCTCCTTCTCTGCCATCCCCTTCTCCTTTTGCCTTTAATCTTGCCCAGCATCAGGGTCCTTTCCAATGAGTTGGCTCTTAACTATTCCTCTTAGGATATCGTAAGGAAAAAACTGTTCAATGTGGCCTCCAAGCCCTACACAGCCTGGCTTCTGCATGCCTCTGCCTTCTTGCCTCTTGCTTGCTCTTTCTCTCTATACTGTAGACACGCTGGAGTTTCAACCCCTTAAACACATCTTGTGCTTCCTTCTAGTAAACGGCCTTACATGAGCTCTTTCCTCTTTCCTCATCTCTGCCATCTTAGTTTACTTCTATATGGAAACCTTTCCTGACAAGCATCATTTCAGTAGGGAAACCTTCCCAGGCAAGATCCAATTCTTCTGCTGTAGACTTCTAAGGCCTGCCATGTGTCTTTTCCTTGGCTCTTATCATAATTTCCATTTTACATATAGTTTGTGTCATTGTTTGATTAATGTCTTTTCTCCCTCACTAATATATAAACTCCATGAAGGCGGGAACCTGTGTGATTGTGCTCGTCATTAAATGCCAGAGGCTGACCCAGTGTCTGGCACTTCAGAGATGTTCAGAAAATACTCGTTAAAGAGAAGTGGCATTTCTTATCTCAGGGGTCACTTGTGACTTTCAAATTGTCACCCCCTCTTTTTCTAATCTTGTCCTGTTTGAACTCTGTCATATTTGGCTCTGCTTACCACACTATCATGGAAATTATTTCTTTGTTTCTTTGTGACTTACTCACTGTTTCTCTTATTACTCTTCTCTCTTTTTTGTATCTTTTACTATCTTTTCTCTCTTTCTATTTACAAATTCATTGTAGATAATAAATACTTGTTGGAGGAATGAATGAAATGTTAGTTTTCCTTAGGGTTCTATTATTGGTCCTTTCTCTTTTTCTCCTTCCCTCTTTTCCTTGGTGATCTTATCCAACTCCATGGCTTCACTATCATCAATATGCTGATCCAGACCTGTGTTTCCAATTGATTATCTTCATGGAATTATCCTCTGCGTGCTCAGTAGCTCAGTCACGTCTGACTCTTTTGCAACCCTGTGGACTGTAGCCTGCCAGGCTTTTCTGTACATGGAATTTTCCAGGCAAAAATATTGAAGTGGGTTGCCTTTTCCTACTCCAGGAGTTTTCCAAGAGGTCTCTTAAAATCAGCCCAATTCAAACCAAAGGGATTCTCTTTCCTAAATGTTTTTCTCCTGTTACTTGCTCTCAGTAAAGTTCCCTACTGCCCAGTTGGGAGGTTCTAAGCCCAAGACATAAGATCATCCTCCACCCCTTTCTTCCTCTTTCAGTAATACCAAATTCAATTGATGCAAGTGAAATGTCTCTCCCTCTGATTTATATGTTCCTAACTGCTGTTGTGGGCTTCCCAGGTGGCAAAGAACCCACTTGCCAATGCAGGAGACATAAGAGATGTGGGTTCAGTCCCTGGGTCAAGGAGATCCCCTGGAGAAGGGCATGGTAACCCACTCCAGTATTCTTGCCTGGAGAATCCCGTGGACAGAGGAGCCTGGTGGGCTGCAGTCCATGGGGTTTCAGAGTCAGACACGACTGAAGTGACTTAGCATGCACAACTGCTATTGCCTAGCTTTGTAGTTACCAAACTTCTTTTTTTAGAGAAAGCTTATAGAGATGAACTCCTACATAGAGAATTGTTAGGTAAGGCAAGTGAAGAGGAGCTTCTTTGACTGAAGGTGAGGGAAGGGATCTTGGAGCAACCCCCCTTAGCCCAGTGAGGCAGTACTAGAAGATGTTATGGTTTGAAAACTACTAGCCTATGTGATTGCAACAGGCTTTAAAAAATACTTAAAATTTTTTCATGGGTACAACACAGAATATTACCCAAGAGAGTTATTGTGAAAGTTAAATATAAGGCCCTTGGCATGTGGTACACACTCAGCAAGTGAGAGCTGAAATCATTATTATTCCTTGTAATCTTTTTTTCAAACTAACTTCCTGATTAGACTGTGCTGTTTTTCTTAGGCATACTCAGTTAATCACTCAGTCTGGATGCTTCTTTAATGGCACTTATTTATGTCTGCCCTGGGTCTTCGTTGCTATGTGCAGGCTTTTTCTAGTTGCAGTGAGCAGGGGCTGCTCTTCCATGCAGTGTGGAGGCTTCTCATTGAGGTGGCTTCTCTTGTTGTGGATCAGAGGCTCTAGAGCACTGAAGCTTCAGTAGTGGTGGTGCATGGGCTTAACTGCCCCCTGGTATGTGGAACCCTCCTGGACCAGGGATCGAACCCCTGCTCCCTGCATTGGCAGATGATTCTTTTTTTTTTTTTTTTTACTAAGGCCTCCCTGGTCGGATTTTAGAAGCCCAGGCAAAATTAGGAAGCATGGCGGATTCCGCGCTCCAGATGGAGACTCAGCCAGAATTTGAGAGAGAGAGCGACATGGGGAGACCAAGTTTCAGTGAACAAGGCCCCCAGATGATTCTTTACCACTGGATCACCAGAGAAGTTCTGGATACTTCTTAATATTTTCTTTTTTTCATTCTCATCTTTGCAGTCCAGATTCTCATGGTCTCATTGTCTTATGACTAAACTGTCTCCTAATTAGCCCTCATTCTGCCCATCAGTCCCCCTGTAGTTCATCTCTACATTTTATTACCAGGTCAAATACACTTCTCGGTTCTCTACTAACCATGGGACAAAGTTCAGACATCTTCGCTTCATAACTACCATGCTCTGGGACTGAGCCTTACTTTCATGCCAGCATTTCCTCCTTTTACTCCTTCACACAGACCTTCTGTTGAAGGTAAGTTAGGTTCATCATTGCTCTGGAACACACCAGGCATATTCCTGCTGCTCCTCCGTGTTTCTTCCTCATTTGCAGTGGAAGAAGCACTCTGATTCTTGAAGTTCTAGGTGCCATGTATTATATAGTCCATTCTATCTTACCAGTACCTGAGAGACTCCAACTGGTTCAACTTTTGCAGTTTTGGAGCTTTGTTAAATGCACACCAAACCCCAATTTATTAATTGATTCATTCATTTATTTAATAGGCATTTATGGAACGCATACTGTGGACTGACCATTATAGTAGGTGCTGTAAATATCATAGTGACAAGATAAATGCAGCCCCTGCCCTCAAGGAGGTTCTATCTAACAGGGATGGCAGAGGAGAAAAAGCAATTATAACAAAGCAAAGTACTCTGATGGAGGATATAAGGAGCTGTGGATTATAGAGGAGAAGATCTAGTATAGTGCAGGGGCATGTCGGAGGGTATGTTAAGGATGGCTTCCTACAGAGAGAGACTGTTGACTGAGGCCAGGAGGATGAGTCGAGCTGAGTGATGAAGAGGAGGGAAGATGTTCCAGGCAGAGGCAATATTGTTTTTGGTGTCTTAGGGAGGGTTCGTTACTGGGAGGTAGAAAGCAGGAAGGATTCCCGGCAGGGCTTATCTTTAGCTTATGAAGAAGCAGGGAAACTCTGGAGAGGCGGGCTCAGGGTGTAATGCTTTCTCCATCCCTTCCTTGTCTCCTCTCGCCTCCCTGCCCCCTAAATGCACTCATACGTTGTGCTTTCAGGTTTGGTCCTCTTAGGGATTAGTTCTGAGCCAGTCATTTGATCTGAAGCAGATGACTTTCAGCAGACCCCCAGGAGCCTGCCCCTTCTCCACCTCTCTGTGACAACCCCAAACAATTCAGACACACAAACTCTGAACTCACCCAAGCCCCACCCAGAAGCCTCATAACTCTTTTAAAAAATCTTCCTCAAACAGAGGAATTTTGTGGCTTTGTTTGATCTTTTTATGTTGCTGTTTTCAGGATGTAACTCTTCTGTTTTCTTCTCAAGCCTGGTCTCCAGGCAGTTATCCAAGAGAGGAGAGGTCTGAAGTCCTTGGCCTGTCCCAGGACACACATCACGACAGAGATGAAAATAGAGGCAAATGGTCTGGGATGTCTTTATGAACACCACTCAGATGACTTGGCTGAAATCTTCCTCTTACATCAGAACTCAATGGTTTTAACAACACAGTTTGATAAAAACATTTTCTTTAGCAGTCATGTTACAGTCATTAAGATGTAACCTTGGGAACTCTATGCATGATTTAGTTCCTTTTTGAACTAATTGCTCTTGTTTTATAGACATATCCTGGGTTTCTTTTCAGGTACATGAGGATTTTTTAAAATGACAGTCATATGGATTCTCTGCTTAGCAGGATTCTCTACTAAATAATTTTGAGTGTTCTTACTTAGAGATTATTATTACACACAAAGCAGCATAAAAGTTAATTTGAGATTGAACCACTTCCCAGTTTTAAAATGAAGATAATAACACAGGTCTTCAAGTTCTTGTCTGAAACTTTTGGAGCCACATATATTTAAGAATTCAACTTATGATGGATGGTGCATGGAAAAAAATTTTTGGTGGTGAGCATGTTGTAGGGTATACAGAAGTAGAAATATAATGTTGTACATGTGAATCTTACATGTTATAAATCAGTTACCCCAATAAAATTTTTTTAAAAAGAATTAAAACTTTTGTAGATATTATAGAGATAATATGCTGGCTATATTACATAGTTCCGCAGTCAGGGTCTAGGGTAATACTGCTAATCTGATGTGGAACCTCATGTTAGCTCACCATATGAGGTTTTTGTGCCAAACTTAGGAAATAAACTTTTGGTTTTCAAAGCATTTAGAAATTACTGATGAGCAATTCCTCATCTTGCTTCACTGAGTTGTATCAGATGTGGCATTAATCTAAAAATGTTATTTCAACTTAAAATATTATTTTAGAGTCACTGGAGCATCTTTGTCCTTTTTGACACATATATTCTTACAACATCCTTTTTGGTTATAAATGAAGTAATTCCTCTATCTGGAAGTTCCATGTACTGCTCTCCCACCTCACTTATGATCTTACTATCTGTTGCTCTTTGCTGAGCTGGCTGGCTTTCCAATACATATTTCCTTTACTACAAACAGCAGGGGTGCTCTTGCTAGACATCCTGTTGCACATGGCTTTTATGTCTCTATCATCTGTTTTGAGAACCTTTCCTAAAGTTAATTGTTTAGTTGACTGTGTTTGTCCAGTGGGTAGCTCAGATTTATTTATCTAGAAACCATGCTACTTGGGGGAAAGAGTAAAGTACTTAAAATACTCTGAACTCATGGAATTTCACTTTATTTCTGGTTCTTTCTAGCTATGGTGATGATGACAGATGATTCATTTGATTTGTCTAAATTTTAATTTCTCAACTTCAAAATGTATTCCTTTGCTACTTCTCAGTCATGATGTGAAGTGAAATGAGAAGATGTTGCTGCAAGCAAGGAGATTCACTAAAATTCAGATTCAAGAAAAGGAAATGATCTAAATTAAGGTCTATACATACTTCGTGAAAAGAAAGTGTTAGTCTCTTAGTCGTGTCCCACTCTTTGAGACCCCATGGACTGTAGCCCACTAGGCTTCTCTGTCCGCAGGATTCTCCAGGCAGGAACACTGGAGGGGGTTGCCATGCCCTTCTCCAGGGGATCTTCTTGACCCAGGTTGAACCCGGGTCTCCCACATTGCAGGCAGATTCTTTACCATCTGAGCCCCCAGGGAAGCCCTATGTATAATGCAGTCAGTCTCTATTAATAAATGTTGTGTTATATGGCTTTATTCTTGCTTAGATCTGCATACTGACCATTTATTGTGTGTCTGGTGTTCAGGATAATTTACTGTGTGTCTCTTTTGAGGTGGCTGCCATCATTCTCCTTTCGAGAGATGGCAGAGACTTGGCCAATGTCACATCACTGTCTAGTGTCTGAGCCAGATTGAAAACCAGATTTCTTTGAAGGCTGAGTCAGCACCCCTTCTACTTGCAAAGACTATTATGCAACAGTGAATGTTTTGTGGTGGTTGTTTTGTGTTTTGCAAATTGAGAGCAAGAGAGGATTCATAAAACTTTAGATAATATTTTTTTGTCTTGAATATAAACTTCAGATAGTATCAATAAGTCTCACACTTTGGAGGCTCACGGGAAGTTAGCCATCATTTGGTGCATTGGAAAAATCTTCATTTTTCTCTTTATTCACTCATTCTTTGTATAGAATTTATTCTCATCATGCAATCCTTATAAACAAGCAGAAATGTTTGTTTATCAGTTCAGTCTTTGCTTGTAAGTCTCAGAAACAGTAAAACAACATCTTTTTTCTTTACTATTCTCTTGGTCTAATTGTTCACTTGCCCTGAGGGAACTGTTGAATTGAGAAACCCAGATGAACCTCCCAACGCATTCTCTTTTCTCATTTCCAGTGGCCCAATTTGCGATACTCTTTTAGCTATCAGTGGCTGCATTTACCCAGACCCATATTTTGAAGTTGAGAAATTAAGACTTGGACAAATTAAATGAATTGAGTGCCATCATCACCATAGTTAAATAGAAGCAGAAATAAAGTGAAATTTCAGAGATGAGGACCTCTAGGAGAGGATGGGTTGGGATGGGAGACTGACTAATAAGCACTGGCGTGTCTCTTTATTTTAGTCTCTTACTTTTTCTCACTTAAGACGATCAGAGCAGGTCTTGCTGGCTGTGAGAAATATAGCCCGAGGGTTGTCAGAAGGCCTATGGCAGAGAGACATAAGCAATGCAGGTTTGATCCCTGGGTTGGGAAGATCCCCTGGAGGAGGGCATGGCAACCGCTCTGGTATTCTTGCTTGGAGAATCTCATGGACAGAGGAGCCTAGCAGGCTATACAGTCCACAGAGTTGCAAAGAGCTGGACATGACTGAAGCGACTTGGCATGCACATGGCCCACAAAGACCTTCCCTAACTCATCATTTTGTCAACTAGGATTTCATTCTAAGAGAGTAAGAGCCTATTTATGGGTTCAGAAGCCTCCTGGAGGCATCTTGCCAAGTGTCAATGATGGTTATCTGTCCATGGCTCTAATTAGGTAGAATATCTAGAAGGAATCTGTCTTTGTGAAAAGGACTTTCACTGAGAATAAATTTGAGAAAAAGAGAAGACAAATTGGATTTCCATATTTCCTAGGATTTCCTTCTGGGTGGTGACTGTGACAACATGGAAGTTGGATGTGAGAGAACTAAGAGCTTTCCTGGCAAGTGTCACATTCTTTTAGAGACTCCATGGCCTTTGATAGCCTTGATTTTATTCCCCCTGTGTCTTTCATAATCAATTAAAAACCAATTATTGAGTACCTCATATGTAGCCAGGCATACCACCTCAGATCACATGCTAGTGATTAAGAACGTAGGTAGCCCTTGCTCTCCTGGAATTCTCTAGTCTAGTAGGGAAGATGGATTTTAATCAAATAACTACACAAAATATTGTGAAACTGTGACTGAAGGACAGGGAAGCCTGGCGTGCTGCAGTCCATGGGGTCACAAAGAGTCGGAGACAACTGAGTGACTGAACTGAGTGACTGAAGACGTTTATGGTGCTGTTAGAGAAGACTTAATTTTTTGTTTGAAGGATTAACCAGTGGTGGGATTGCTGTACCCTATTTTCTTACAAATGTCAGGAAGCCTAGATACTTTTATGAGGAATTAAAAGGAATATCCTGGCTAAAAAAATGATTAATTATATAGTTTGTAAATGGACTACTGCACTGAACTAGTTTTAAACACAAACACACAGAAAAAATATATCTCTGCGTGTGTGTGTGTGTATATATATATGTAAATTTTATATACATTTAATTTTTTTTTTAAACTAGTATCTTTCCCTGATTAGGGGCTTCCCTCATAGCTCAGTTGGTAAAGAATCTGCCTGCAATGCAGGAGACCCCGGTTCGATTCCTAGGTGGGGAAGATATGCTGGAGAAGGCATAGACTATCCACTCTAGTATGCTTGGGCTTCCCTGTGGTTCAGCTGGTAAAGAATCTGCTTGCAATGCAGGAGACCTGGGTTCAAACCCTGGGTTGGGAAGATCCTCTGGAGAAGCGAAAGGCTATCCACTCCAGTATTCTGGCCTGGAGAATTCCGTGCACTGTATAGTCCATGGGGTGGCAAAGAGTCAGACACGACTGAGTCACTTTCACTTTCTTTTCCTTGATTATAAAAGCAGTGTAAAGTTGTCAAAGAGTCTTTGGAAAATCATAAAAAGTACAAAGAGAAAAATAAAAATTCCCCGGAAATAATCAGTGTTAACACTTAAAAAAATAATTTATCTATTTATTTTATTTTTGGTCGCACTGGTTCTTCATTTCTGTGCGTGGGCTTTCGCTAGCTGTGGAGAGCAGAGGCTACTCTCTAGGTGTGGTGCATGGGTTTCTTTTTGCAGAGGCCTCTCTTGCCGTGGAGCACAGGCTGTAGGTGCACGGGCTCCATGACTGCAGCACGCAGGCTTAGTAGCCGTGGCTCATGGGCCCTAGGCAGTGCAGTTCTCAGTAGTTGTGGTGCGCGGGCTTAATTGCTCTGCAGCATGTGGAATCTTCCTGAACCAGGGATTGAACCTCTGTCCTGTGCATTGGCGGGCAGATTTTTATCCACTGTACCATCAGGGAGGTCCAACATTTTGATATGTATCTTTATAGTCCTTTTTCTAGACATACATATGTTTAAAATATAATTTGGATCATATTGCAAAAATTTTTTTCAGTTCAATTTAAAAGAGATTTTTCATTGAATTGTAAGCATTTCTCATGCCATTTATTTACTGCATTGTGTCCTATGTTTATATCATAATTTATTTTTTTATTTCTTTATTGTACACAATAATATATCTCATTTTGCTACCATAAATAATACTATGAAGTACAGTTCTCTGTAATTTATGATGGTTTTCTCAGGCTAGATTTTGAGACAGAAAGCAAACCACAGTCAAAAGAGTTAAATTATAAGGTCTGTGATGCTTTACAGATAGATAATATAAATCTAGTTCCATTAGCAAAATACGAGAGTGATTATTATTACTAATTACACTTATCATCACTGAATATGATCATTGTTATAAATAGTTGAAAAATATTTTATTTTAATTTGCTATTTTAGCCTACTAATGGGGTTAGGAGAAGGCAATGGCACCCCACTCCAGTACTCTTGCCTGGAAAATCCCATGGACGGAGGAGCCTGGAAGGCTGCAGTCCATGGGGTCGCTGAGGGTCGGGCACGACTGAGCGACTTCACTTTCACTTTTTACTTTCATGCATTGGAGAAGGAAATGGCAACCCACTCCAGTGTTCTTGCCTGGAGAATCGCAGGGATGGCGGAGCCTGGTGGGCTGCCATCTATGGGGTCGCACAGAGTTGGACACGACTGAAGCGACTTAGCAGCAGCCGCAGCAGCAATGGGGTTAATTTTTAGAACTGTTTTTTAGCCATCTATACATCTTTTATGAATCTTGGTTCATGTTCTTTATTCATTCCTTTACTGTGGTTTTTAGTGTTTTTCTTATTGCTTGGTAAGAGTTTTTTATTTATTAAGGATACCAATCTTTTGTCCTGTGGAAAATTTTTCAAGTTGTTTTGCTTACAGAAGTTTTCTAATTTTCAGGTAGTTAGATTTACTTATTTTTTCTTCATGGTTTCTATTGCTTTTATGCTTGGAAAGTCTTATCTTATTAATCAGATACCATTTTGTCTATGTGTTTTTGATCTTGGTGAATTTTCATTGTGGGGCTCATAAGATATTTCAGCAAACTCATGCAGTGCCTAACATGGCACTTCTGAATATAAGGTTTGTTTACTTCATGTTTGGCTAATAGTTTGATCTCAGTAGACATTAGTCAAGCCACCTCTTGAAAGAGGAGGAAGTATTACCCAGTCAAACAACAGGGAGAAGGATGATAAAAGATGGAAAATAATCACCAGGTTTTAAGCATGACAGGAACACTGAATAAACTGACAATGAGAAATTCAGGTAAATTATTCTGTTTACTCTAAACAGCAGAGAAGAGGATTGGGAGGATAAGATTTGAATCTGGACAACCTTAGGAAAGAAAATGTTACCTTTATCAATGATATTTAAGAAATGGGGACGGTAGTGTTGTTTGGGCTAGAGAGAGTCAGTTCAGTTCAGTTCAGTTCAGTTCAGTCGCTCAGTCGTGTCCAACTCTTTGCGACCCCATGAATCGCAGCAGGCCAGGCCTCTCTGTCCATCACCGACTCCCGGAGTTCACCCAGACTCACGTCCATCGAGTCAGTGATGCTATCCAGACATCTCATCCTCTGTCGTCCCCTTCTCCTTCTGCCCCCAATCCCTTCCAGCATCAGAGAGAGTCAAGAAATATTTAAATGGTAAGATTTGTCCACTCCACCTCTGGGCTTTTATGGGTTTTAATTGTGGACAAAAATGGCAGTACAGCATAGAGGAAATACTTTCCAGTTTGGGAATGAGGACCTTGGCTCTGACACCAGCATTGCCGTCTTTAATAGTTAGTTTTCCTCTGAGAGTTTCTACTTCTTTATCATTATAAGTGCTTTCTGTACTTTCTGGACTTTCTGTACTTTCTGTACTTTCTGGACTTTCTATCTTGTTCCATTGATCTATATTTCTGTTTTTGTGCCAGTACTATACTGTTTTGATTATTGTAGTTTTTAATTATAGTCTGAAGTCAGACAGCCTGATTCCTCCAGCTCTGTTTTTCTTTCTCAAGATTGCTTTAGCTATTCAGGGTCTTTTGTGATTCCATACAAATTAAAAAAATTTTTTTTGTTTTAGATCTGTGAAAAATGCCAATTTGATAGAGATCACATTGAATCTGTAAATTGCCTTGGGCAGTGTAATCATTGTGACAATATTGATTATTTCAATCTAAGAACACAGTGTATCTTTCTATCACTTTGTGCCATCTTTGATTTCTTTCATCAGTGTTTCTTATAGATTTCAGAGTACAGCTCTTTTGCCTATTAAGGTGGACTAGATAATTTTTAAAGTCTCTTACAGCTTTAAAAATTCTCTATTCTCATAGCTTTAGGTATCAGCTTCAGTTCAGTTGTTCAGTCATGTCCAACTCTTTGTGACCCCATGGACCACAGCATGCCAGTCCTCCCTGTCCATCACCAACTCCTGGAGTTTATCCAAACTCATGTCCATTGAGTTGGAGATGCCATCCAACCATCTCATCCTCTGTTGTTGTCCCCTTCTCCTCCTGGCTTCAATCTTTCCCAGCATCAGGGTCTTTTCCAATGAGTTAGCTCTTCACATCAGGTGGCCAAAGTATTGGAGTTTCAGCTTCAACATCAGTCCTTTCAGTGAACACCCAGGACTGATCTCCTATAGGATGGACTGGTTGGATCTCCTTGCAGGCCAAGGGACTCTCAAGAGTCTTCTCCAACACTACAGTTCAAAAGCATCAATTCTTTGGCACTCAGCTTTCTTTATAGTCCATCTCTCACATCTATACATGACTACTGGAAAAACCATAGCCTTGACTAGATGGACCTTTATTGGCAAAGTAATGTCTCTGCTTTTCAATATGCTGTTTAGGTTGCTCATAACTTTCCTTCCAAGGAGTAGGAGTCTCTTAATTTCATGGCTGCAGTCACCATCTGCAGTGATTTTGGAGCCCCCCAAATAAAGTCAGCCACTGTTTCCTCATCTATTTCCCATGAAGTGATGGGACCAGATGCCATGATCTTAGTTTTCTGAATGTTGAATTTTAAGCCAACTTTTTCACTCTCCTCTTTCACTTTCATCAAGAGGCTCTTTAGTTCTTGTTCACTTTCTGCCATAAGGGTGGTGTTATCTGCATATCTGAGGTTATTGATATTTTTCCCAGCAATCTTGACTCCAGCTTTTGCTTCATCCAGCCCAGCATTTCTCGTGATGTACTCTGCATATAAATTAAATAAGCAGGGTGACAATATACAGCCTTGACATACTCCTTTTCCTATTTGGAACCAGTCTAGTGTTCCATGTCCAGTTCTAACTGTTGCTTCCTGACCTCCCTATAGGTTTTTCAAGAGGCAGGTCAGGTGATCTGGTATTCCCATCTCTTGAAGAATTTTCCAGAGTTTGTTGTGATTCCCACAGTCAAAGGCTTTGGCATAGTCAATAAAGCAGAAATAGATGTTCTTCTGGAACTCTCTTGCTTTTTTGATGATTCAGCAGATGTTGGCAATTTGATCTCTAGTTCCTCTCCCTTTTCTAAAACCCGCTTGAACATCAGCTTAGTGTTTCAAAACTCCAAAGTAGCCTGAGAAATGTGAAAACAGGAACTTGTACTTTTCTAGGATTTTTACTTCCTGTTATAAAATTTGAGCTGTTGCTGCTGCTGCTGCTGCTAAGTCGCTTTAGTCGTGTCTGACTCTGTGCAACCCCATAGATGGCAGCCCACCAGGCTCCGCCATCCCTGGGATTCTCCAGGCAAGAACACTGGAGTGGGTTGCCATTTCCTTCTCCAATGCATGAAAGTGAAAAGTGAAAGTGAAGTCGCTCAGTCATGTCCAACTCTTAGCTACCCCATGGACTGCAGCCTATCAGACTCCTCCATCCATGGGATTTTCCAGGCAAGAGTACTGGAGTGGGGTGCCATTGCCTTCTCCAATAAAATTCGAGCTAGAGGGGACTTAAGAAATGTCAGAATGGAGCTCCTGCCTGCTGCTTGGTCAGCAGAATGGAATAGGTTTCTGATGCGAAAGGTGAGGCTTGTTTAACTGACAGCAGAAGCAAGCCCTCTTACTTCTTCAGTGTGTCTTATCGTTGGCATCATCATTACATCCTGCTGTCTTGTGACCAAAAACCAAAATGAAGACATGCTCAGAAATGATGGCCATGTAGTAAACTAAATACAGCTATCAGAAATTAAAAAAAAACAAAAAACTAAAAACTGTGGTTCAAATTCGTTGGCAATTTTGGTAAAATTTGGGGTTTGGTTCAGTCAGTTTGAAAATGCTTGCCTAGCTCTGTGGCTAATTACATACTGAAACAGTTTAGCTTTCTGTCATTTTAGTCTTCACTGGGGGCAGACAAACTGAAGGATGCCTTGCATTTTGGGAGAGCCTTGCTCTTTGTTATTTAATTTACTATTTTCTGTCATTTTTGTCTTGAAGCATTAGAATTGGGTCTGTTGTTGTTCAGTAGCTCAGTTGTGTCTGACTCTTTGTGACCCCAGGGACTGCAGAAAACCAGACTTCCCTGTCCTTCACCATCTCCCGGAGCTTGCTCAAACTCATGTCCACTGAGTCAGTGATGCCATCCAACCATCTGATCCTTTGTCTTCCCCTTCTTCTCCTGCCTTCACTCTTTCCCAGCATCAGGGTCTTTTCTAATGAGTCTGCTCTTTGCATCCTGTGGCCAAAGTATTGGAGCTTCAGCTTTAGCTTCAGCATCAGTCCTTCCAGTGAATATTCTGGGTTGATTTTCTTTAAGAGTGACTGATTGGATCTCCTTGCAGTCTAAGGGACTCTCAAGAGTCTTCTCTAACACCACAGGTCAAAAGCATCAATCTTTGGCACTCAGCCTTCTTTATGGTCCAACTCTCACATCCATACATAATGACTGGAAAAACCATAGCTGAAGAATTGGATCTACATTCTACTTTCTGCTTTCCGGTCTTATCAAAGGAATCTATAAGCAGCTTAACCCTGTCAAGGGGAGATTGTACTTAAGATTCCTCTTCAGGAAGCACCGGAATTCCACTCCTCAAGCCATTAGCTGCGTCTTGCTTACATGAAGCTTATCATGCGACCCTAAGAAAATTCCCATCTTATCATGGATTGCATCATAAATAATGAAAAAAAAACTGTCTGAAGCAGTTTTAGTGTTTTCTTAGATTATTTGGAAATTTCCAGCTTTATGTATTAGACAGGAGACCTCTGATCTCAGGGATAACAGCATGAAGGGGAGGTGTGGTGGCTCCTTGTGAGTCAACGAGAGCCTGTAATTGCTCTGCAGATGCTTTCTATTATTTTTTGTCATGAAGTTTCTGAGTAGAGTCACCAAGTGCATGGGAAATGAATTTACTTTAGGAAAAAATATTGAGCAGAGAGAATTCATTCCTCAAATGGAAAGCTTTTAAAAGCCTGTTATTTATCTCCCTGTGCTTCCCAGGTGTGCTAGTGTTAAAGAACCCGCCTGCCAATGCAGGAGACGTAAGAGACACAGGTTTGACCCCTGGGTTGGGATTCCTCCTCCCTGGAGGAGGGCATGGCAACCCACTCCAGTATTCTTGCCTGGAGAATCCCATGGACAGAGGAGCCTGGTAGGCTACAGTCCATAGCGTCACAAAGAGTCGGACATGACTAAAGCGACTTAGCATGCAAGCAATCTTAAGGAGTTTTAGCTGTTGTTACTGAAAATTTATGAGTTATTTTTAAGAAGCAGTCTTAAGATGTAGGTTAATATCTAATTCTTAATGAATTTAAAATTCTTCTAGGTAAATTTAAAATGACAAAGTTTATGTTAGTTGTTTCAGGTTGCCGAAGGCTTAAATACGAAATTTTCTCAGTCCTGTCACTTTTTGTTTCTGAAACTCTGCACAGAATGAAAATCTGTATTTATTGTGAAGTCACTTTTTCTACCTCTGCTTCCTGGTCTGAAATAGAAGCAAAGGGATGGTTAACTGTCAGTGTGCACTTTGGTTAGCCCTCAATTTTGTTCTTTCTGTCGTCCAACCTGAAATGTCCTTTCCTCTTAATTTCTGACTGTAAAAATTGTATTTGTGTTTTAACATTCAGATCAAATGTTACCTTCCTCAAGCTCATAGGACAGGTTTTTGAGAAAAAAAAAAAAAGAAGAGGTTGTGAACATTTAGGAAAGGAAGCAGGGGTTACCGGTAACCTGTGTGGATTTTGATAAAGAAGTCATTCCACATGAATATCATTTTCTTTTAAAAACCATATTTTCTTTTTAAAAACATTTTTCCTTAAAACAAAAAAAATTTTTTTTTCATTTTTGGCTGTGCTGGGTCTTCGTTGCTGCGAGCAGGCTTTTTCCAGTTGTGGCTAGTGGGGGCTACTCTCCAGTCACCGGGCAGGGGGCTTCTCATTGTGGTGGCTTCTCTTGTGCATGGGCTCTAGGCACGTGAACTTCGGTAATTGCAGCACTTGGGCTCAGTAGTTGTGGCTCATGGGTTTAGTTGCTCTGCAGCAACTAAAGATCTGGGATCTTCCTGGATCAGGGATCAAATTCATGTCCCTTGCATTGGCAGGTGGATTCTTAACTCCTGGACCACCAGGGAAGTCCCATCATCCTTTTTTATTTTTGCGTTATTGTTCCTCTGACAAATAATGACGATGCAGCAGATGTCGTATCTTTGGATTTCAGTAAATCTTTGATGGGAGGTTTCTTTTGATAGCCTTGTGGTCTACGTGATTGTATTATACAGTAAGGTAGATTAGTAATTGGTTAAATGGCTGAAGCCAGAAATTACTGATCAGTGGCTTTTGGCCTCTGAAATGCTTCGCTGTGGAATGCTGCTAGTCTTTGTCCTTGACACCATCGTAGAGAAAAATTTTATTAATGATGAATTAGTTGGGATGGGCTTTAATCCATGCTGAAATAACAAACAACCCTCCAAGCTTAGTGGCCAAAAGTAATAAAGGTTGGCTTTTCTCTCAAACTGCCAGTCCTTCCTGGGGAGATGGGGATCTTGCTCTGTGCCTTTGTTGTAGTCATCGTCTGGAACGTCGCTGGCTACACACAGCCACACTCAATCCAGTGTGCAGGTGTGCAAATTGTGTCCGAAAGGAGAGAGCCACCATTTTTTGAACTCCGCTAACGCCCGCCACACTGACTGGACAGGCGAAAACACAAAAGCACAAAGTGTTAGTGGATGACATGAAACTGGTGGTATAGTAAGTGGGATTTCTGGTCAGAAGATCTGATAATGGGTTCTGAACTCCTCTACTTATTATTTTGTATGACCTTGAGAAAATCATTTAACTTTCCTAAGTCTATTTCCTTACCTATAAAATGAGGCCATCAATGATGTCAATATCCCAGGGTTATTCTGTGGTGTACTGGTGTCTGGTACTGGCTGGTACTGGTATCTCTGAATTTAGAATTAGCTGTATATATTGGTGTTTTATTCTTTGATATATAAAAGATTTCTACTGCAAGATATTATCCATAATATTATTATTATCCCTTTACAATTTTTGCTTCCTTTAAAATTTAATGTAATTTGTTTTGAATTCCATCTTGCATTTGCTTACCTTGCCAATCTTAAAAAATAAGATGTGAACTCTCTTATAGATAGCTTGTTGTTATTTATCTAGTCTGAAAGCGTTTTTTTTGTACAGCCATTTGATCCATTTACATTTGTTCCCATATCTTTTAAACTAAATTTTCTTTTGGGTGGTTTGATTTATACTTTTTGTTTCTATATTTCCCTTTTATTCTGACTTATGCTGTATATACCATTTGCTTTGCATTTTACTCCAAATGTAAACATTCTGTTTTTTTCATTCTATTGAAAGATACCTTAAAGAAACAAAACTTAACCCCAAAAAAGCTGTCTTATCACAAGAATGAAATAATTATTTATAACCCCAAACTTTGAACACTGGTCTTTCTTCTCATCTGTATGCTTTAGAATATTTTCATATGTCCAGGTTTATTTCTCTTTACTTATACTATGAAGGACCAATGTTCAAGACATGGAAGCTACCCAGTAGTGCATAGCCTCACTTAAGTAAGATACAAAAGATCCTTTTTGGGATTAGATAAAAAGACTAAAGGTACTGAATTGACAACCAAATGTTGGTGTTGCTGGAAAAAGTGGCTCCCACTCTGAGATTTCATTTCATGGAAAACTGAGTCCCCCTGACACAAAGTGCAGTGGCTCCTAGAAGAAAAGACTCACTGGTTTGCCCCTAGTCAACAAATGACCGCTTCCTGGACCCACAAACAAACTGGATCAGCTGGGAGCAGGCAGAGGCAAACACATAGGTAGAAGGAAGTCAGTACAAATGTTTTCCGTGGCAATGTGGAAGCAAAGTGGTCTCAGGTAGCACGGGACCTAAGACCCACTCCAGAGCCTGAAGCACTGAAGTGAAATAAACACAGATGCTGGTCGCCTGCTGTGTATTAAGGAGGATTGTTTAATTTTGCATTGGAATCCAGAGTGCTGTAATTTCTAAGGTTCCACATTACTGCATGGACAGTTTTTCTTATTTCATATTTTCTTTGTTCACGTAAGCGATTTTGGTGGAAGGTTTTTTGAATGGTCTCTAGTTTCTAAGCCAGAAGCCCAAGGGCATTTCTTTGTCCCAGAGAACAGAGCTCCAACTCAAAGAATTTGTACTTAGGATTTTCAGGCACTAGTTGGCAGACAGGGGCTTGTGTCAACTCTCCAGTCTGAATTCTGGATGGATCTAAGGAATCATTTAAGGTACAAACTTAGGTGACACCTCTGGGTGAGTTTCTGAGAAAGTATTGGGGCAGACCAACTTAATCCTTGGAGCCATGCAAAACATTTGCAAAATTCAAGCACTTTTGTGAAACACAAATACGCATTATGTAGCAAACAGAATTGGGATGGGTCTTGTGGAGCTAAAGACATTACCAAAAAAAAAAAAAATCCAGGATTCTAATAGCTAGAAACAGCTTCAGGATCGGTGAGCAGCAGCTGCAGTGTTTAAACAAACACCCAGCCTCTGCACATGCATGCACGGCAAGGCCTGTCAGTATCGCTTTTCAACCACACCTGTGCTCCTCGGTGGCGACCACTGCCAGCAGGCTCAGCTCTTTAAGGAAGGACAGTCCCGGATTGTTTCACAGAGGTTTACAGATGGGAAAATAACTACCCCTCACCTCAGGCCAACACTGGGAACATTCTCCTGCATTTCCTTTATCATGCATTAGAAGAGGCCTCACTTCCCCACCCTTTCCCCCCCGAAGACACCAGTTCTGAGAACTTCAAGTCTTTTGCGATAAGTCTGGAACACAAGGCCATTCATTGGTGTTAAAGTGGATTTGCTCAGTCTCCATGAAAACTGTCAGGGGCGAGGTGGGACCCTGATGGCCTGGAACCACTGAAGCAGAGCTGCTTCTGGGATTTGAAGTAAGAGCCACTTGCTGAAGTGCTTGGGCTAAATCTGAAACCACAGTTCAGCTGCCCATGTTCTTTGACTTCTGGAAACTCTCTTCCCTCATGGCTTTGCCAGTAAGCCCATCTATTTTACCTTCTCTCTGTGTATGTGCTTTCTTATTCCCTTAATGCTGACTTTCCCCAGTTCCTAAAATGTAGCTGTCTTCAGAGCCATCTCCTTGGCTCTTATCCTTTCTTCCTCCACATGTTGTCTGTGGGTTATCCACATTCCTGCCTTCAGTCCCACACCCACACAGCCAGCCCCCTTTGGGATATCTTCTCCTGGGTGTCCAGGAGCTCCTCAAACTTCCCTTGTCCTAACTGTGTTCTCTGTCTTGGTTACCAACTGCCCCTGACCCTCCTGAGAAGACCTATCTTTCTTCACACTAGCCTTATCCTCTCTCTCTTTTAATTTTTCTCTGTTTTCAGCACCAGTGTGCCTGCTTTCTCATTTGGAAAAATCTTTATTAAAAAAAAAAAAAGATCCTGTTCATAGACTAAAAGCTCTGTGGAACTTTACCCAGTCCTCCTCCCTCTCTGCTGGAATTAATTGCTGCCTTCATTGGTAAAATAAACATTACTGAGGACCTGCTGGGCTTGAGGCACAGGGCAGGCACTGGGGACCCTCAGGAGGCTGGTGCAGGAGGCAGACTGTGGTCAGCTAGCATTTGAAGTGGTGCAGTAAAGGTATGTGCTAAGTGCTGTGGGAGCACAAGGGGGGGCGTCACTCGCGCTCCATTTTCGGAACTGCCCACGGCTGGGAGCTGGGAGCAGAGTGCAGTGAGGATAGAGCATTCCCAAGTGAACAGCTCGGCTCGCTGGGCACTTCCTTCTTGACTGTCTCTCCTAGGCTCTGACCTGTCTCTCTCCCCCCAAACTCATCCATCCGTTGTCTATTACTGCCACTGGGAAGCTCTGCAGAGTGAAGACAGTTTCATCTCTCCCTTTTCTTCTTTCCAGATCTCAGAGTCAACTTGTGACTTTAATAGTTGTAACTCCTTCAGTATGACATGGTGATGTTGGCAAAAATAGAACCTGCAAACTAAAGCAAATCTTAAATGGTGCAAACTCATGGTGAACCTCCAGGGTCTGCCCCCTGTGAAAGCTTCTCATTGGAGATCATCCCCTGCCCCGTTGCCTGTCATCTCTTTCCTGGGGGCTTTATTGTTTGACTCACGCCATTCTGATTGTGCTGTCCTGCTTTTTCTGGTGAAAATGATCATGGGGGTGCTGTCTAGGTAGCATCCCTACTTCATGCTTCACTGCTTAACGTATCCTATCAAATTGTTATTCTGATGAGCAGAGAGACTAGGCCCCATTTGAGAACTGAGACAGCAAGGGAAATTAGGCATCTTGGTAACTGTCCCATCGCATGGAATCTGGCATGGAGTTGATATATAGGATGAACTCAGGAATGATGAATTTCTGAGACAGAAGATTGTTTAGCAATCATCTAGTTCAAAATGGGAATTAAAATATCAGTCTATGGAATGATAAGAAATTAGGGATGTGAAATTTGTGAGATAGTGTATCGTGAGATGGGCTTCCCTGGTTGCTCAGTAGTAAAGAACCTGCCTGCCAATGCAGAAGATGTGGGTTGGATCTCTGGGTCAGGAAGATCCCGTGGAGAAGGAAATGACAACCCACTCCAGTATTCTCATCTGGGAAATCCCATGAACAGAAGGAACCTGGTGGGCTACAGTCCATGGGGTCACAGAAGAGTCGGACACAACTTAGCGACTAGACAAAAACAATGACAAGTTCAACATGCTTGTTTTACAAATGGCAGAATGGAAGCCCATTCTGCTAAAGAGAGCTAAGGTGATGTGTTCATGGTTTACAGAGAATTAGTGGCCAGTTTGCCTAATGTCCTGTTCAGCACTGCTCTTTCTACTTCACTGTTGTCCCCGGAACTCTGTAGTTGCTTATAAGTAGTGACCTAATTATTATAGTCCTAGGTTTATCCTAATTTACAGATGAGGTAACTGGGGCATATAGAAGGTAAGTAAATTACCTAGTATCACACGGAGCCCTTTTTAACAATCTAGACATCTTCACATACAAAATGGGAATTAAAGTATCAATCTATGGAATTATAATAAGTTAGGGAGGTAAAATTTATGATATGGGCATCCCTGGTGGCTCAGCGGTAAAGAATCCACCTGCCAATGCAGGAGACATGAGTTTGATCCCCGGGTTGGGAAAATCCCCTGGAGAAGGAAATGGCAACCCACTCCAGTGTTCTTGCCTGGAGAATCCCAAGGACGGGGGAGCCTGGTGGGCTGCCGTCTATGGGGTTGCACAGAGTCAGACATGACTGAAGCGACTTAGCAGCAGCAGTGGTGGGGTTTCTGAGAATGGACTGTGTGTCTTGCCCCGCCGTCTCTCTCTGTAGAATACAACACATGGAGAAGTTCATGTGCAAGAGGACAGCGTGTGCCTCATTCTCCTTGAAAGCTGGGAGGAGGCTTCCTCCTACAGGTTCCCCATGCTGCCGGGAGTGGGAGTGAGAGTCACGATGGCTTCACTGGGTACCGTCAGAGAGGAGGCCACAGCTGCCCATGTGGTTTTCTCTTACTCTCAGAAGAACTGAGTTTTCCCATGTTCCATGGAAGGTGTGGAAGTTGGCTGAGGGAAAGAGGAAGGAAGAAACTAAATAGCACCAGAAAGCAGGAGGGCCAGTGGCACTGAATGGGTCTTAGGATTCTGCCTAGAGGTCTTTGCAGCTGAAGGTAGTACTGGTCCTGCAGTCAAGGACAATGTGGGGATATAGACAGTTCATAGTCCCAGCCTGGGAAGATGTTCACACACGGAAACCAGATGCGACTAACCAACTCAGGTATCCCGGGGAGGAGAGAGGAGAATCCCACACCCAAAACACCTCTATCCCCAACACTGGCACAAAGACATTCTGTAAACACCCTAGAACTGAGGTCAGTCCAGGGGAGAAGGAGAGTAGAGGAGGAAATCTGGAGCTGACTTAACAAAACTTGCAATGACTGAGAAAACCCTGAAGGTTTTATTTATCTGGAATTGACTAGATTATGTGTTCTGCCATTTGTGAACTGGAGTTTGAGATGGAAAAGCAGAATGGCGTTCTTGCAAACCTGAGATTTGTGGCCTTTGATCAAGAGAATTTGCTTTTAGTGATTCATGCTTTGGGCTATTATTAAGAAGGTGTCCAGTGCTATCCTGGATAGGAGGACCACACAGCTAAATAGCTTCCTCTTTGAGTCACTTCTCTGTGGTGATGGAAACAAGGCAGCCCTCAGCTTTCTGGAGATACAGTTCTGGTGCATGCAGCCTTATACAGCTGGGATGTAGCCATGTTGGTAAACAATTAAGGGAATGCACAGGACTGTGAGAAGCGTGATGAAAACCATAGTCAGAATACCAGTAACCCCAGTACATGGTGGGGCTGCTGGCACCTGGACAGCCATGTGGCATTCCATTCCTGTTTTTCTTGACATTTTATGTTTAAAATTGTTTTCTTTAATTTTAGAGACCTTTTCAGGATAGCAGTTGCAAGCTGGATATTGAGAACATCTATGACTCCTTGTTGTGGATTTGAAGGACTGGTTAACTAATGATCTGTATGGATCTGGCACACTAATATGTTTTAGAGATGCTTAGCATCACCTGAAGTTTTCTGTCACTTTCTGTTGTTCTTTGAGGTTTTCTCCAAAGCATAGATATTCAGTGAGGAGATTGCCTATGGAGGAAGTTTCATCCTGATATGACTGACGGTAAAGATTCGGCATTGGGCCTTTGCCAAACACTCACAACTGAGAACTACCCAAGAGGAGCTAACGTGGTAAACAGAAAAAATAGCAGGACTAATGACTATTACTAACTCCTGTTTTCCCCATTTACACACGCTCACATGGACCAGTTCCCTTTCAACACAGCCCTGAGTGTGTCACTTGAAAATACAGGCTGTCTAGGTGTGTACTCTCCTGTACTAACTCTGGAATCTGAAGGTACATGAGTTGAGAGATGGGAATGATAAGGTGAATTTGGAGTTAGTAGAAGACATGAAACTGCATCCTGGGACTCTTGTAAGGCTGATTTTTTTTTTCTGAGGCTGAATCTGGTGTTTTTGGTCTGTGCTGGAGTGGAAATAGGAGTCAGCATAGTCCAGACCACTTGGAAGTAGGTTAATATACCTCTTTGAATGAGGCTTAGAGGATCTGGTCATTTGGGGGACGTTTAGACTAGGGGGAGCTGGTGTGCAAAGGACCTTTGAAGATGCCTGTGAAACATGTACTGGGTATTTCAGATTACACCTGAGTGGGGAAGGTCAGGAGCCAGAGTTCTGTGGGTCTTCTGTGACTGGCTCAGAGAGGTCCCTCAACCTAACCAACCAAGCCCATCCCCGAGCTTGGGGCAGCAGGAGACTTCATCATAGCTCTGCAATGAGACTTTTGCATGGTGTCCTGACCAGTCCCTGCACCTCTTTGTGCCTCAGTTTCTCCTCATGGACAAGAGATCATTTAATAGCTCCCTTTCTCCTAGAGGATTAACAGAAGATGGGATCCTAAGCATCCTCACTCATCAGATGCTTCATGAGTGCTTAAGAGCATTGTTAGCCCAGTGATGTTTCATCTCTAAATGTTAGTTTAATATATATGCTGTCTACTGGCTGTGATAATTCTTAAGATAAATATGTGGTCGATTTCATGCCATGGAATAAGAGTTTAGCCTGTACTTGGACTTCTGAGGCTGGGCCAGCAGATGCAAAAAGTCAGACACAAAGCACTGAGTCAGTCATCTAGATTCTGGCTTCTTGATATTGTGTAGACAGATTATCCAGATGATGAAACTGTGTCTCTCAACATCCCGTTTTGGAATATGTCTGTGTATGTCTGCTTGTGCATTGTGTTGTGTTTCTGTCCAGTGTGAGTTGCCAAATTTTAAGTGAGCCGAATCATTCTTTCTAGAGATGTGTTCAGGCTCACAGCTTAGCTTTGTGGCAAACGCTGGTTCTCTTGCTCGAGTGTTGCAGGTGCTGATTTCTGTTTCTCATTTCCTCCTCTGATGCCTCATATCTTTCTGTTCTTATGCCTCTTATCCTGTGGCTGGAGGCTGATGGGCTGGAGTGATGAGGCCCACAGATCCCTGAGCTCCAGGCTTGCTTCAGCGGCACCTACTCCTCCTTTATTTCTTGTTTCTCTCGACCTCAGATCTTGCCCTTTCATTCATCTGCCATTTGGCAGCCACTCTACCTTCCATTCCATCACCAAGGGGATGAAGCCAGGGGCAAACCTGAAATGGCAGTTGCCTTCGTGGATAGACCAACTTTCCAGGAGTCCATGGCCCAGAAACTCAGGCGATGGTGCAGCCGGGATAACAGGTCAACAGTGCATGATTAGGCCATGTCTTGAGATTTAGAAAATCACTTTTTTTCTGTGCCCTGCCACTAAATTCTACTCGCCTTGATTAATATTCAGAGAAGAACAGACAACTTTTTTTTTTAAATGTGGTTAAAATGCATGTAACACAGAATTACCCTTTTAATAATTTTTAACTGTACAGTTTTGTGGCATTAAGTACATTCACACTTACATCATCATTATCATCATTCATCCTGAGAACTCTTTTCATCCTTGTAAAACTGAAACTATACCATTAAAC
Organism: Bos taurus; assembly: GCF_002263795.3. NCBI lineage: Eukaryota > Metazoa > Chordata > Mammalia > Artiodactyla > Bovidae > Bos > Bos taurus. Next base: position 19,779,937 of record NC_037339.1, read on the forward strand.
AATAATGATTAAAAAAAAAAAAACCCATTCTGCCTTCTTCTAGTCCCTGGCAACCACCATTCTACTTTCTGTCTGTATAGACTTGACTACTCTAGGTACCTTGTATAAGTGGAGTCATGTAGTGTTTGTCTTTTTGTAACTGGCTTATTTTACTTGGCATAATGTCCTCAAGGTTGCAGAATGTGATAGAATTTTCTTCCCTCTTAAGGCTAGATTACACTTTGTTTATCCAATTATCCTTCCATAGACATTCGAGCTAAGGATGTGCAACTTGTATATGAATGCACCATTTTGGGAGCCAGTATGTATGTGAGGTGGTAGAAACACCACAAAATTTATGGTCAGACAGACTTGGGTTCCAGTTGTGGCTCCATTTGTTCTTAGCATGATCATGAAAAAGTTTCTTAGTCTCTCCTTAAAAAAGTACTTAAAAAATTCAAAGTAAATCTTACATACAGAAAAGAGTATAGCTTACATGTCCAGTTTGAAGAACAATAATATATAATAGTAACACGAAAATAGAATAAGAAGCCACATACTACCCATACAATCTAAGAGACTCAACATTACTCCAACATTTGAAAGCCTTCAGTGCCCCTCTTGGGTGCTCCTTCACTCTATCTTGAACTGAAAATTTGTTTACATTATTCCTTTGCTTTTCTTTATCATATGTGTAGATCTCTAAACAAGGTATTGTTTAGTTTTGGTGTGATTTTTAAACTTTATGTAGGTGAAATTTCACTGATTTATTTTTTCCTCCAGACTTTAAGTTTTGGGATTAATTTATGTTAAGCACATCACTATAGTTAATCCATTTCCATCATCGTAAAAGTGTTTCACTCCCATTTATGGGCCTTGGGTTTCCTCCTTTATTCCCTTCCTTCCTTTATTCCTTCCTCCTTTCTTTCCTCTCCCTCCCGTACCTTTCTCCCTCTCTCTTTCTTTCTTCTACACACTCTGCTGTTCCGAACTTTTGTGCACGTTTCCTGGTACACACATGCAGGAGTTTGTACACAGTATCTACATACAGTGGAGTTATTTGATTACAGGGTGTTTGCAAGTTTCTAGGTAGTGTTCAATTATTTTCTAAAATTGTGCTCTCCCAAGTTGTGCTTCCACTGGCAGGGCATGAACACCTCCATCAGGTCACATCTTTGCTGACATCTGGCAATCCCATTGAAAAATTTTGCCCCCTGATGGGGACATCTGGTGGGTGTGAAATGGTCTAACACTCTCTTTTCAAATACTTAATCTCAGTTATCTTTATTGAACATTCGATGGTAATAATTGCAATGTATATGGTGCACCAATGAGAATTATTTTATTTTTTTTAAATTTTATATTTTATTTTTTTAACTTTAAAATATTGTATTGGTTTTGCCATATATCAACATGGATCTGCCACCCGTATACACATGTTCCCCATCCTGAACCCTCCTCCCTCCTCCCTCCCCGTACCATCCCTCTGGGTCGTCCCAGTGCACCAGCCCCAAGCATCCAGTATCGTGCATCGAACCTGGACTCGTGACTCGTTTCATATATATTATTCATGTTTCAATGCCATTCTCCCAAATCATCCCACCCTCTCCCTCTCCCACAGAGTCCAAAAGACTGTTCTATACATCAGTGTCTCTTTTGCTGTCTCTTATACAGGGTTATTGTTACCATCTTTCTAAATTCCACATATATGTGTTAGTACACTGTATTGGTGTTTTTCTTTCTGGCTTCACTCTGTATAATGTTCTCACTGTTTGAAGATGACATGATCCTGTACATAGAAAACCTTAAAGACTCCACCAGAAAATTACTAGAACTAATCAATGAATATAGTAAAATTGCAGGATATAAGATCAACACACAGAAATCCCTTGCATTCCTATACACTAATAATGAGAAAATAGAGAAATTAAGGAAACAATTCCATTCACCATTGCAACGAAAAGAATAAAATACTTAGGAATATATCTACCTAAAGAAACTAAAGACCTATATACAGAAAACTATAAAACACTGGTGAAAGAAATCAAAGAGGACACTAATAGATGGAGAAATATACCATGTTCATGGATTGGAAGAATCAATATAGTGAAAATGAGTATGCTACCCAAAGCAATTTATAGATTCAATGCAATCCCTATCAAGAATTATTTTAAAACAAGATTGTTCTTCCATGAATGTAAACCTGGTTGAACAGCATGACATCATATATACTTGCTAACTTTATGTAGAGATGACCTATTGTTGCTGGGAATCAATACTGATATAAATATTGATTAACCCCTAAATTGACTTCTTGAAATAATCCAAGGAGGAATAAAGCCTTTACCTCACTCCCAGATCCAAACCAGCGTGTCAGTCACCTAGAAATATCTACCAGGCTTTCAGTTCAGTTCAGTCACTCATTCCTGTCTGACTCTTTGAGACCCCATGGACTGCAGCACACCAGGATTCCCTGTCCATCACCAACTCCCAGACCTTACTCAAACTCATGTCCATTGAGTTGGTGATGCCATCCAACCATCTCATCCTTTGTTGTCCCCTTTTCCTCCTGTCTTCGATCTTTCCCAGCATCAGGGTCTTTTCCAATGAGTCAGTTCTTCACATCAGGTGTCAAAGTATTGGAGCTTCAGCTTCAGCATCAGTCCTTCCAATGAATATTCAGGACTGATTTCCTTTAGGATTGACTGGTTGAACCCCCTTGCAGTCCAAGGCACTCTCAAGAGTCTTCTCCAACACCACAGTTCCAAAGCATCAATTCTTCGGCACTCAGCTTTATAGTCCAAGTGTCACATCCATACATGACCACTGGAAAAACTATAGCTTTGACTAGACAGACCTTTGTTGGCAAAGTAATGTCTCTGCTTTTTAATATGCTGTCTAGGTTTTACCCATGGACATAAAGCATATAGAAAATACAGGTCTCAGTTTAACAGAAAAGGGGAAGAGAAACATGAGGGAAGAGTGATAGGTACTTTCCTGTGTGTTAATCCCCACAATATACCCTTCAAAAGAAGTATAACATCTGAGCTCTTAGAAATGGGGATCTAGACCCAGAGAGTTGTCAGTCAACTAAAAATATATTTTAGTTCTGATTGTGTTCCAAACACTGAATTCAAAATGAATATACACAGTTCCTGCTCTCAAGAATTTTATACTCAGCCTCGCAAGTAAAACAGATCTAAATACAACTGTAATTGCATTTTCATGTGTTAAGAGGTATGATAGAGGTAAATTCTAGATACAGGGATGGCTTCTCATGGAGGAAGACACATGAGACAAGCTTGGAAGGATCAGTAAGAGCTGGGTGGGTAGCAGGAAGGGACACTTCAAGTGGAGAAGACAGCATGAGCAAAGTCATGGGTATGAGAAACAGCACTCCTTTTCTCAGGAAAGTGCAAAGAGGCAGTATCTGATGTAGGGATATTACAAGGGGTGGGAGCAGGGATCAGAAGAAGAATTTTTGGAGACACAGGTGGGGGTTAGATCGTGTGGAACTAGTAGGAGTCCTCTGAAAGGAGGGTGAACTTATGGGAGCCTTCAGCAAAGCAGGGGAGTAACTTGGTTGAATTTTGACTCTAGAAAAATCACTTTGATGCCTACATAGATTGGTGTACAAGGCTGGGAGTAGGGAGGTTAGGATGTAGTAATGATAGTTCAAGTAAGAGCTGAGAAAGGCAGAGGCAACAAAGGTACATTGCAGTTCTGTTCAGGTTTTAGTGACTAGTGGACACAGTGGCTGAGGGAGCTGTTTGTATTTAGGCATCATTCACCAAGGAAGTGAATAAAAGGTGAGCAGGTTTGAGATGAATGAATAAGGAAGATATGGTAGATAAGTCAGCCATACAAAAGAATGACATTTTGCCATTTGCAGCAACATGGATGGATCTGGAAGGCATTCTGCTCAGTGAAGTTAAGTCAGAGAAAGATAAGTACTATATAATATTACTTATATGTAGAAGCAAAAAAAAAAAACAACAACAAACTAATGAATAAAACAAAAAAGAAGCAGACTTACAGATATAGAGAACAAAATAACGGTTACCAGAGGGGAGGGAGGAGGGGCAATACCAGGGGAGGATAAAAAAGAGTTATTTTGGTATTATATGAAATCATGTGTGTGAAACTTTGGAAGTTGTAAAGCACTATAGAATTTAAGAAATCTTTCATTCAGTAAAAAAAAAAAATCCATTAAAAAGTCTGATTTCAAAAGGTTAAAACAGAAAGGTGAGTGGGTTTGGGTGGGATGTGACAGTGCTATCAGGAATGAACATATTCAATTTGTGGTGCCTGTAGGACATTAAAGTAGAAATGTCTGGTAGGTGCTTTGAGTTTCTAGGCCAACTGACTCATTGTGGTTTGCCTGAGACTTTCTCAATCTTAAAGTCCCAAGTCTCAAGAAATCCTTCAGACCCAAGGAAACTGGAATGGCCTAAAGATCAGTAGAGTCTGGGCTAGAAAAAATGGTGTGGAATTTACAAAAGCCAAATGCATGAATAAGCATCCATAGGGAAAGTGGAGAGTGAGAAGAAAAGGTGACCAAAGATAGCTCCTGAGGAAACCAACCTTTGACAAATAATAGAGGAAGAGGAATTCATGAAGGAGCTCAGAAGGAAAGCCTAGAGAGGCAGAGATCTGAGGGGATGAGGTTGTGAAAACCAACGGGGGAAAAATTCTGTTAATGAAGAAATAGTCAACTGTGTTGAAGACTGCAGAAAACGGACGATTAGATTGGCTTTTGGAAGTAGTCAGGGCTGTTTGTTGGAGAAGGCAATGGCACCCCACTCCAGTACTCTTGCTTGGCAAATCCCATGGATGGAGGAGCCTGGTAGGCTGCAGTCCATGGGGTTGCTAGGCGTCGGACATGACTGAGTGACTTCACTTTCCCTTTTCACTTTCATGCATTGGAGAAGGAAACGGCAACCCACTCCAGTATTCTTGCCTGGAGAATCCCAGGGACGGGGGAGCCTGGTGGGCTGCCGTGTATGGGGTCGCACAGAGTCGGACACGACTGAAATGACTTAGGAGCAGCACCAGCAACCACAGGGCTGTTTGTAATGACAGAGTCGTTTTGTTCTTAGGAATGAAATCAGCATAGGGACGGCCAGCAGGCAAGGAATGGGACATAGACTTTTAAGAAACCATGTGGTGAAGTGACAGAGAAGGGTTATCTAGAAGAGGATACAGTGATGAGAGCGAGTTTTGAAAAAATTAGCGGGAGAGGAGCTTGTATATATGATAAAGGGAAGAAGTTAGTGGGGAAAGAGAGACTGAAGGCACAGGGAGGATAATTGTTGGAGTAAGTGGGAGGGATGGGGTCAAGAAACAGGTTGAACCAGAGCAGACTCCTCTTTTGAGACCAAAGGTATCAGTATGTGTGGGGGGTTTGTAGCAAGGTCATGTAGCCACTTAGCCACAGAGTTGGGATTTGAGTCAATGAGTGCCAGACTTCAAAAGCCATATTATTTCTACCTCATCACAGAAAAATACATTCAAGCTCAATAAAAAATGTCTACACATATGCATAGTCACTTAGTGCTGCACACAGACAGATATGTGCTGTTGGTGAAATTGGGGAAGTAATTAGAGCAATTGGAACCAGGTGTATTTTCATCTGGGGAGCTTAGCAGGAAAGGTGAACTTTGAACAGAATTCTTTGAGAATTGGAAAATATGGTGAGGCCAGAATTAGTTTAACATTAAAAAAATTAAGTTGTTTTTCAAATTATACTTACTTATAAGAAATCTGTTTTGACAAAATAAGAAATTTGCTTCTTGTAGTATGTAGATTCTTGGTAGATGAAATGGATGTAGAAATGTATTTACTCCATGTAGCAGCAGGACTGCTAGTCACGATCTCTCCCGTTTCCACTTTTCCTCTTCTTTTATAGCAATTGCATTTTTAAGTGAGATCACGGCTACTCAGCTAACCACTACTAACATTTCTTGCTAATGTTCTTGACCAAGTTCTGGCAAATTGGATGTGATCAGAAGTGACATGTACAACCCCTGGTTGTGCTTTTAAAGGGAGAGATGTGTCCTTTTGCCGTCATCCCTCCACCCTGCTGCTTGAATGCAGAGTAGTAATGGCGAGCCATCCTGGACCATGCCGATTAAGGCAGCATCCTGGGGATGGTGGAGCAGCAACGTAAGTGGGGTTGGGTCCTTACCATATATAAGCCATTGGTCATTTGGATTTGTATTACAGCATTTCAGCTATACACCCCACTGCTAGTAGGCAGACTCACGTGTGCATGCATGTGTGTGCTAAGTCACTTCAGTTGTGTCTGCCTCTGCGCGACCCTATGGACTGGGTCAGGCTCCTCTCTCCATGGAATTCTCCAGGCAAGAATACTGGAGTGGGTTGCTGTGCCCTCCTCCAGGGGATCTTCCCAACCCAGGGATCGAACCCACATCTCTTATGTCTCCTGCATTGGCAGGCAGGTTCTTTACTACTAACGCCACTTGGGAAACCCTAAGTTACTTATTTTCTTTGCATGATTCATATACATTTATAGTATTATACTGATGTCTGAACTCTTTGCCTGTTTCAGCTTCCAGCTTTGTTCTTCTTTCTCAGAGTTGCTTTGGCTCTTCAGGATCTTTTGTGTTTCTGTACACATTTTAGGATTGTTTTTTCCACTTCTGTGAAAATTGCCATTGGAATTTTGATAGAACTTACATAGAATCTATAGGTTGCTTTGGGTGTGCATGCTAAGTTGCTTCAGTCATGTCTGACTCTTTGTGACCCCATGGACTGTAGCCTTCCAGGCTCCTCTGTCTGTGGGATTCTCCAGGCAAGAATACTAGAGTGGGTTGCCATTTCCTCCTCCAGGGGATCTTCCCAAGCCTGGGATTGAACTCTTGTCTCTTATGTCTCCTGCATTGTCAGGTGGGTTTCACCAGTAGCTCCAGCTGGGAAGTCTCCTCTTTTGGGTAAGTATGGACATTTTAACAATTAATTCTTCAAATCCATGAACATAGAATATCTTTCATTTGTTTGTGTCTGCTTTAATTTCTTTCATTAGAGTCTTATAGTTTTCTTTGTATGATCTTTCACTTCCTTGATTAAATTTATTCCTAAGTATTTTATTGTTTTGGTGCTATTGTGAATGGGATAGTTTTCTGTATTTTTTAAGATGTTTTGTTGTTAGTGCATAGAAAATGCACTGACTTATTTCTGTATGTTGATTTTATATACTATAAGTTTATTGAATTTATTCGTTAGTTCTAACAGTTTTTTGGTTGAGTCTTTAGGATTTTTTATATATAAGATTATATCATCTGCAAATTATGACCATTTTACTTCTTCCTTTCTGATTTAGATGCCTTTTATTTCTTTGTCTTGCCTAATTTTAAAGCTAGCATTTCCAGTAATATTAATATGTTGAATAATAGTGAGAGTGGGCACCCTTGTCTTGTTCCTGATTTTAGAGGGAAAGCTTTCAAATCTTTCACCATTGAGTATGATGTTAGCTGTGAGTTTGTTGGAGAAGCTATCTACATTTTAGAATCAATTTATCATCTTCCATATGCAAAACCCTTTAGTTGACTTTTTATTTATTTATTTTTATTTTTGGCCGTGCTGGCTCTTCTCTTTGCAGTGACTTCTCTTGTCTCATAGCACAGCCTCTAGGCCCGTGGGCTTCACTAGTTGAAGCACGCAGGCTGAGTAATTGTGGCTCGTGGGCTCTAGAGTGCGGGCTTAGTAGTTGTGGCACAGGGGCCTAGTTGTCTGAAGCGTGTGGAATCTTCCAGGACCAGGGATCAAACCCATATCTCCTGTATTGGCAGGCAGATTCTTATCCACTGCGCTACCAGGCAAGTCCCAGTTGACTTTCTTTTAAAGAAGTTTCCTGTAAGAGCCAACTAGTGACTTCTCTTTACATCTCATTAGCTAGAACTACATCATATAACCATCTCTAGCAGCAAGAGTGACTGGAAAATGTATATGGACATACTGTACTCTGAATAAAATTGAGATTTTCCTCATAAGAAAAAAGGAGAGAATGGACATTGTATAGGCAGCTAGCAAATTCTTAGTTGCTAATTCTTCCAAAATTATTGGAGATGAAGAAAGAAGAGAGGAAGTGATACCTTCTCCAATTATCAAATGAACAGAGTTCCATGGCTTTTGCTGTCCCAGCTGGAATCACATTGCCACAACTCGGGGAATTGCTGGTTCCTATTATTCCCTTGTCTGTTAGATTGAACTAGACTGAACAGGAGTGAAGAGCCTAGCAACTCTTCTAGTGAGATCTTCTGCTCTTGAGTACCATACTTTTATCTATTTCTTCTAGACTGTACAGAGATGAAGGAGCCTCCGTTTGTATACTAAGACCCTAGCTTTCCTATATTTGTTGAAAGGGACTGAGAATGAAAAATCAAGCTGCATTAGTCTGGTTTCTCTGAGAAGCAGATACCGGGATGGTGCAAGGATTTTTATTAGGGGAATTTGTGCAAGGCTTTGATTAGGGGGAATGCCTGTATGAGAGAAAATGGAGCGGGAGCTGGCAGAGCCATCAGACTATGATGCAAGTCTAACCACAGATGAAAGAGAGAAGGAAGGAAGGTTGGGTAGAAGTGACCTTGACCATCGTGCAGCCTAATAAAGGTTCAGCAGAGCCACTGTGGAATCCTTGAGCCAGCGTTGGCTACCAGAGGAGCCTGTTTCCCCAGAACAGGACTGCCTGCCATACCCTGTGATTGGCTGGGAGCAGCCTGTGGCAAGTGTGGCCTTGGTACAGAGGTTACAGTCCGTATCAGGGTGCAGCAGATAGGGACCTTGGTTATGATATTCCTATGGTTGGAGATCTGCAAGGCACAGTCTCCTGGCACTCTCAAAACCTTAATAAGCTTTTGCTGGAAATTAAAGAGAGTGCTGGATGCCGCCTACTTTTGTGAAATATAGAAATCCAAACTGGTTGACATCTGTTGCCATGAATTACTTTAGGAAAAAAGTGAAGTAATGGTGAATCAAAAGAGAAGGGATAAAGTATATTGGAAGTCTTCAGAAGTCTATAATATTAGAACTGAGTGATTCCTGAATTATTTTCTTAAGTTCGACTGAGTCTTCTTGATTAGGTGCCATTAGCTTTCTTAAAAATTTGAACAAAAACTTTTCGAATAGGTTGACTTCTCAGGTGCAGAATCATCTGTACCAGACATGTGGAATGCAGCGACAGAGCGAAACAAAGAGGACAGGTGTCCTCTGACTTGTTGATAGATTTACAGATGAGAACACTTTTGTGTGAAAAACAGACAATCTGGGCATCAGACAAGCAAGATATCAGACATCTCAGAATCAACTTTTTGTAGTAGTTTTATTTTGATTTTTTTACACTATCAAGCCCTAGCGTGGGCAAGCATAAGAAAGCACCAAACACTAAGCTCACCAAAACATTGCCCAGACAGGCATGTGATATCCACAGCAAAAGGACTTTCAAACCTGATTTATTCTTCTGTCTTCTCTCTAAATCACAATTTGTGCTGATAAGATGACCTAATTTACTTAAAAGTGAAATGGAGAAGCTCAATAAAAATTGAGCAGATCCTGGGTTTATGTGTTGAACATCCCCATTAGCAGAAAGACTACAGGCAGAGGGTGGGAGACATGCAGCCTGAAACAGGTTTTCACTCTGGTCAAGACTGAGAGATGAGAAAGCACATGAAATAGTCTTGGTTCACCATTTTGCAGCCGGGAAGACCTAGAAGAAGAGGAGAATGTTCTAAATAACCTGTTTTTCTGATTCTTTTCTCCCTCTTTACTGTAAGTGGTCTAGCTGATAGTTTTCTTGCCGTTTCCTCAGGGAGCTAGTCCTCAAGAAAAAGCCATCAGTATCAAACAGTTTTCTCAGATGGTTTTCATTTTCTCTGATGATTTTTTAGTTGCATTAATCTAGAATAATTCTGAAGTTCTTTTTGTCCTTTCATTCATTCTCCCAAGATACCTGTGAACCACTATTCATCCTTTTAACCTTCCCATCACCTGGTTATGGCTCTTCTTTTCTGCCTTGTGGGCAAGTCGAATCCTTTGAGAGAATTTACCAAACATATAATTTTATCAATTATATTGGACCCTTACTGTTGGGCCCTTCTTAGCTCTTGAGAGGTCCCACAGCTTGTGACTGAATGGCACTTTTTTGTGATTTCTTCCCAAAGGAACTTATTCAAATGCAAAAGAATTTCCTTGCATATTTGAATCTTCTCCTGCAGCAATTTGAAGCTGTGAGCTCCAACTCTGTGAAATGGATTCTTAGATATCACCAGAGTCTATAAGGCTTGGAAATACTACAGGGCATTTGGTAAATTGAAAAGCAGCCTTGCGACTCCCTTCAGTATACAGGGGCAGTTTCAACACATTTTACAAGAGAAAGTAATGCAAAGAAAGAGTAATTTCAGTCTCCTCTGCTGATTACCACTCTTAGAACTTTCCCTCTCCTCCCTCCAAGGGGGTTAGCAAGGGCAGCTGGTTGCAAGGCTGCAGCTGTTCTTAATTGTTGACTTTAACTTTGCAGTGGCCCCTGGTGGGAGAGGATGCCATATCTGCCCCCTGGAGTGGACTTACAGGTGTTGGAGAAATGTTTTCTTTCCTACGGGTTACTTGACACTCTTAACAGACAAGCTATTATGATATACCAGCTGACATCGGGAGACATGAGCTTAAATAGTGCCTGACTTCTTCCCGTGCTCATCTCACATATGGACCTGCTGAAAAATATATGCTTTCTCTGCATTTCCCCGTGCCCTGCCCCCTGCAGACGGGCAGGATACCTCGGCAGCAAAAGAGAATGTCAGGTGAAGATTATGAACTTGCTCAAAGCAGGCTTAGATTAAAATGGGTTCCAAACTGAAATGTCTTGTTTAAAAAAAATGAGTATATGAGAAATATTAGCTTTTTTTAAACAAAAAGTAAAAATGCTAGTTGGGTAAAAACAGATCTGGTTTTACTTTTATTTGTTTTCTAAGAGTGAATACACTAGAATTTGGTTTCTGAGTTAGGGCTAGGTATACCTTCATGCTTGCTCTGTTGATGTCATGATGGAGTTTCATTAACTGGCCATGGATGTCGCATGTGCAGTTAGTAGCACAGTGAATGTGTTAATTTGAATGTATTAATATTAGCACAGTGATTGCTCCTCCTTCCTCCCTTAGGTGTTGAGCACCCAGGGCTCCTTCCCTGGACTCCAGGCCTGTTCTATCCACCTCTGACCAACCCCTCACTCTTACCCTGACAACCCACTTCTAGACCAGCACCTAGACTTCTATGTCTAGCCTGGTGTGCACATACTTCGTTCTGAAGAATGGCTACATTTGAAGGTGGAATGAGAGGGGTCAGAGCCTGCACATGCATGTGATCAGAGTTCCTCAGGTGCAGCTCAGAGCAAAGAAAAGGGTGCCCCGGACCTGGTCTCCATGTGTGTTCTTGCTGGGATCTAACACTGTTAGGGATGGGCCTGCATACTACCTCTCCTGCTGGCTGGTGCAATACTTCAGAAAAAAAAAAAAAAAGGCAAACAAACCTGGGTTTTAATTTTAAAACTAGGTTAAATTTATCACTAATTTTAGGTTTTAAGGCAATTACATAGGAAAGTAGTCTCAGTGGAAGCAGAAAGTGAAACTGACCAATTTGGGTCCCCTTTTAAAGATACCTGAATTGCTTCCTTTGGCAGAATGCATTATTCTGACATTGATTTGAATGTTTGAAAGTTATTGATATTTTAGTAAAGGACATCTAAAGGATGTATAGTAACATTTGGTTGCAGTGCAGTGAATGTTGAACAGTATTTAAGAAACCCACAAATGGTGCTGTCTTGACCATTGTTCAGGTTCAGAGCTATGACAATAAGCACGATCACAGCACTCAGTTCTGTTAGTTCAAACACCTAGATTATTCAACCAGGTTAAAGACTCCCCAGATTTTTCATACTGTCCAGCTTAGTAAGAGCTCAGTAAATATTTACTGTATTTTAAAAATTGACCCAGTGTCTAAAATGTTTGGTTGCATTAGTGTTTACAATAGTCCAAAACTGAGTCAGCGTAAATTTCATGGTGCTTCCACCTGTTTCAATGGCCTTGAAAGCCAACTCTAGCTTCCAAAGCCAACTGTGCTGATGACTGGTCAAAGATACTTTAAAGTGAAAAAGTAGAACTAATTTTTCCATTTACTATCAAGTAGATGCAAGAATGTCCTCACCTCTGTGTTATTTGACTCATATCCAGAAAACTGGGGCCCACTTCAGTCTCAGCTTCATAATGGTTTCAGTCCATTCATTTGCCATTATCTCTTTGATCTTTAGTTCACTGGTTTGAAGTGGTTTAAGCTAAATAATGCCCAATGATTTCCGATAGGTTCTATCCAGGAGGGTGTGTTATCTTTCTGTGATTGTGGATAAGTTTGGGAATGGGTGAAAGAGGAGTTGGATAATTGAAAAAGCAAGAGAATTCCAGAAAAACATCTACTTTTGCTTTATTGACTATGCCAAAGCCTTTGACTGTGTGGATCACAACAAATGTGGAAAATTCTGAAAGAGATGGAAGATGGGAATACCAGACCACCTGACCTACCTCCTGAGAAATGCTGAAGTTCAAGAACCAATAGTTAAAACTGGACATGGAACAACAGACTGGTTCCAAATCAGGAAAGGAATATATCAAGGCTGTATATTGTAACCTTGCTTATTTAACTTATATGCAGAATACTTCTTGTGAAATGCTGGGCTGGATGAAGCACAAGCTGGAATCAAGATTGCTGGGAGCGATGTCAATAACCTCAGATTTGCAGATGACACCACCCTTATGGCAGAAAGTGAAGAACTAAAGAGCCTCCTGATGAAAGTGAAAAAGGAGAGTGAAAAAGTTGGCTTAAAACTCAACATTCAGAAAATGAGGATCATGGCATCTGGTCCCATCACTTTATGGAAAATAGATGGGGAAACAGTGGAAACAGTGACAGACTTTGTTTTTTGGGGCTCAAAAATCACTGCAGATGGTGACTGCAGTCGTGAAATTAAAAGATGCTTGTTCCTTGGAAGAAAAGTTATGACCAACCTAGACAGCATATTAAAAATTAGAGACAACAAAGGTCTGTCTAGTCAAAGCTATGGTTTTTCCAGTAGTCATGTATGTATGTTAGAGTTGGACTATAAAGAAACCTGAGTGCCAGAGAATTGATGCTTTTGAACTGTGGTGTTGGAGAAGACTCTTGAGAGTCCCTTGGACTGCAAGGAGATCCAACCAGTCCATCCTAAAGGAGATCAGTCCTGAATATTCATTGGAAGGACTGATGCTGAAGCTGAAACTCCAGTACTTTGGCCACCTGATGCAAAGAGCTGACTCATTTGAAAAGACCCTGATGCTGGAAAAGATTGATGGCAGGAGGAGAAGGGGACGACAGAAGATGAGATAGTTGGATGGCATCACTGATTCGATGGATATGGATTTGGGTGGACTCTGGGAGTTGGTGATGGACAGGGAGGCCTGGCATGCTGCAGTCCATGGGGTCTCAAAGAGTGGGACACAACTGAGCGACTGAACTGACTGACTGATAGAGGAGGTATGTAATCAGAAGATTGATAGGCTCTGATGAGGGTGTCCACTGGGAGCCCAAGATAATTCATGTAGTGATCCCAGCCTTCTACTTTGCCTTAAAGCATTGTGGGGTTTCCTTCCTAAGGATCCTATTTTTCACCTTGAACACCTTAATTCATATTTATCTGTTACGTCCCCAAATGGCTTTAAATTTCAGTATTATTCAAATTGTGAACTTTGACCCATTAGTGGTTGTTGAAGTTAAATTCATGAATCAAACCAGAACTGAAAAAAGAAGTAGAATTAAACAGAGTAGAAGATATTAGAGCACTTCTTAGGCAACAGGGAAAGTATTGGTTTTGCAAAATTTTTGTTTCAATTGTTCATGTAGGAGACAGTACTGAAAAGTGCTATAAAATTTGTATTCTTTATGTGGGTAGTAATGAGAAGAATGTGAAACGCACAGACTTAAGGCAGGCTGTTTGGTTTTTAGGCATATGGCAGGCATTAGGAAGGAGAGGGAGGGTTAGGGACAGGAGGCTTTCTGTGCGTAACTTCCACCACTCCATGTGGGTAGCCAGCCTCCCAGTTTGCCTACTCATTCAGGGCATACCTTTTGATTTTGCTTCTTTATCCCTGCTTTGTAGAGGACCATCATGAAATCAAAATATCCTTTAGTGAGTACCTTTATGCCTGTAAGGTGCTTTTGTCCACTCCATCCCATTTTATTATGGATTCTAGATTCTAAAAGCTAGGCTCATCCCCAAGTGAAGGCCAGGTTCAACTTCCTGCCTCTGAGTCCTCCGGCAGGATATTCTCTAGCCTGTTTTGATGATTCATTGTTAATATAACCACTGCCTAGGAGGCGATTCATTTGTGTAACCTTATTTCCTATGTCTGATTAACTCTTAACTTTTAAAGTTATGTTGCTATTACTTAAGGTATAATTGGGCTTATGACATCTCTAGTAACCAAGAGGTGATATCAGAAGGGAGTGAAATAAGCACGTGGCACTGGGTTTCAAGCATGAAGGTCACAAGCGGAAGAGGATGGCGTCTGGATGCTAGGCAACTCCAGGTAGGCAGGGATGGCCCAGCAGCTCATTACTCACTGGTTAATGGAGGACTCCTCTGAGAACTACAAACTCAAGCAGCCAGCTGTTTTTTAGAGGGATGGTTTTGTTGTAGTGTTGTCAAACTACCATTCTGGGGGCCCAACTATTCCACTCTGGGATCCTGCTATTGCTAGCAATCTACTCCCTCCAATTCAGTTGCTATTTATTGAGAGCCTGCTAGTCCTCTTCCCCTGGGGATCTATACATAAACGGTAGAACTCTGGGATGAAAAGATGGAGGCTTACCTCTAGGACATTTGGTTAGTGGGACCTATTTATTTTCAAACCTCTTTCATCAAGTAACACCAGCTAATGCTAAAGAGAGTGAAAGTCATACTGGCTATGTGTCTCTGTTGAAAGCTCCTCGCATTCACCAAAAAAACAACAAAAAAACCCACCTCTTTGGAGGGGAACTCTTAAGCCTAGAAGGAGTTAAGCTGTGTGTCTGCACAGTGCGGCTTTGTTCTGGCAACGTCCCATCAGTTTAGGTCATTTCTGATGACTTCACTCTCCTGGTGACATCAGCCTCTAATCTCCTGAAGGTGAATTCATGTGCGATTGCTTCAAAATGCTCACTCCCTGAGTTCCAGGCCATTCCCGTTGATATATGGACAGAGCCTGTCTTTCCCAGGCCGCAGTCTGGTCTGTGCGCCGTGTTTGTGCTTACCATATCATATTACCGTGTGGACATTATGTCACTAACTGGCACAGCCTGGCTCGAAAACTGAAATGTGCTTTTGCAAGCAAAAAACCGAAAGCCAACATCACCTCTCCCCGTGCCCTACCCCAGGTATAAAATGCAAAGGTTGGAAGGATGGTCTGACTGTATTCCGGTTGGTTATTTTTCTAACTGCTCTCTCTTCTGCACCCTCTAAGTGGTCTGAATGCTGATAGTGTGTTTGTCTTAGTTTTCAGTTCATTACACCCACTAACTCTTGAATATGTTTGGTTACTGATGGCACAAATTAAATCTAAGACCTTGAAATAATTCAGACTGTTCTAAAGTGTCAAGCCTGTAAATGAAAGTAGCCTGTTTACCTTCTAAGACCATTTCCTTTGCTCTGCCTTTCAGATGTCATGAAAGAATAAAGAGTTGTCAGGAAAGCAGCCTGGGCTTGTTGGGTGGGTGTCTACCTCAACCACAGTGGTGTGGCTGTGCACGTGCCCCAAGTGCTGAGAGGGACACGATGCCTCTGAGCCACGGCACACAGCCTGGGAGCGTCCCCGGAGCTTGCCCAGTCTTAGACCAGTGTAAGCGCAGGTTATGCCCCTTTCTGCCCTTCCACTGTTAGCCGCAGGCTGTGGTGACACGCAGTTATGTCAGTGTGGATTCAGAATGCTACAGGGTCTCCCTGAGCCCTGCTATTTCCCCATGGCTCCCACCATCGCAGGGAAGTTAATGTGTTCTGTTTGGGGTTCTGTGTCCTCAGATGGGACCTGGACTGAAATGAGGCAGAGGAGGGGAGCCTGTCTGCAGAGAAGCAGAATCCCCACAGCATTTTCAGCCCTGTGCATCCATTTCTTCTTCTGATTAATGGCTCTTGGCAGTCAACAGTACCTTCTGGTGTTCAGAGCTAGCAGGGTATGCACTGGGGTTTAAAATCACGTCAGAAATATTTCATAGTAACATAGTATTTTTAAGAGGAGAGCCTAGTGTTTAAACAAGCCAATACAATGCCACTGCCACTATTTATCTTCATTTCATATTGAAGGGAAAGAAAGACGTGAATTCACCCTTACAGGCGTCACAGTGCTGTTTTCCAATGGTAATGACTGCCTCAATTTGGTTTGGGAGTCATCTACAGACTACAGGGATGCTGAAAAGATACTTTATTTTTTCACAAAATAAAATCAGAGGCTTTTTTTTTTTTTTTTTTTTGAGGAAGGAAATAAAGCCCCTGGATGACTTGCCAATAAAATTTTAAACGCAGGGATAATTAGGCTTTCTGAGTTTCAGGTCTGTTTTAGTTGAGGGTGGGGGTGGGGTGGGAGATTGACTGCATCAGAGGAAACTTGTGGTATCTTAGTCCAGGATGCTGGCACCATTACCGTTCACATCTGCTCATGACGTACGAAGATATTGGACTTTTTAAAGGTCTGGTATGAAGTAAGCCAACTTCCTTCCTTCTCCTGCTTCATCTCCAAGGAGGTGCAAATATTAGAGAAGCCTCTTTACAAACACATTTTCAATGCCATTCTTTCTTGGTTCATTTAGAGAAGAAAATAGAGAAAAAAGGAATAAAGAAAAGCCCAGAAACCTAATGAAAATAAGTGAGGTTTAAAAATTCGTGTTTTGTGCCCAAATTCTGACTTGGTCTCTTCTAACAGCATGACGGTTTTACAGGCACACAGTTTATATGTGCGTATGCTTTATACGTGCCCATGTTCGCTCCCTTCCCTGCAAGTAAGTACTCCCGAGGTATTGAGCTCTCCCAGTTTCCTGCTCCCTGCAAGCTTCTGGAGAATAAGAAGGTAAAGCCTGAGAGAACTGCAGGAACTCTACTTTCCTAGCAGTGAGATGCTTCACATGGGCGATTGGGCTGTAGTCTAATTTGGGGATGAAAGTAGAGGTAGGTGTTTGCCTATTCAGGTGGGAGGGCATGGGCGGGGTGTAATGAAGAGCCCTGGAGAAGCTGAGCCTTGTATCATTCCCATATGCACTACTGGGTGTTCTTGGGGCGGGGATGCTTTCTTTCTGTTTCTGAGGAGATTGAGAGATGTCTGCTTTTGCAGTTGGAGAGGAAAGGCTGACAGTATCAACCTAGGTAGTTTTCTCATAGTGTCATTACTCTGGTGATGACATAAACCACCAATCCTGCAAACTAGTGGTCTCATTGATGAGCACGCCCTGCCGTCTGTGTGCTGAGTACTTGTCCTCAGGATGGGATTGCTGAGTCACTACAGGGGCATACTTCCTCCCAGTCTGGGATCAGAGGTTGACTGCATAGCGTTTGACTCCACTGTTTCATTAACTCCTGCACCCCAGGGGGAAAGCCTTCCACTCCCTACCTCCCTCTTGGAGTATTTTGCTTGGATTAGGTTCATGCCATGCTCTGCAGCAGCACCACCATCAGTTTGATGCAGACTTGGGATGATGCTGGTAGCTGGAGGTATAGAAGAGAGGGAACCTATCCCTAAAAGGCTGATGTGCACGTGCACATCCATCAAAGTGTGTGATCGGCACACTCACATCAGCAGATTTTTCACTGAAACTCTGCCATCTCCTCTCGGTCTGACCCTGAGAGAGAACTGTAGCCCCATATTTATCATTAGTCCTGGGACTCTGGTTCAGAAGGGAAGAAGTTCCTGCTGGAGCTATCAGTGCCTGCAGCCTGCAGGATTATAAACACATATATAGCTGATGATAGGTATTGGTTTTTTTGGGGCTTCTCCAGTGGCTCAGACGGTAAAGCATTTGCCTACAATGCGGGAGACCTGGGTTCAATCCCTGGGTGGGGAAGATACTCTGGAGAAGGAAATGGCAACCCACTCCAGTACTCTTGCGTGGAAAATCGCATGGACGGAGAAGCCTAGTAGGCAACCGTCCATGGGGTCGCAAAGAGTCGGACACAACTGAGGGACTTCACTTTCACTTTGACTTTCTCCAGTGGCTCAGGGTTAAGAATCCCCCTGCAAAGCAGGATATGTGGGTTCGATCCCTGGGCTGGGAAGGTCTCCTGGAGAAGGAAATGGCATCCCACTCCAGTATTCTTGCCTGGGAAATCCCATAGACAGAGGAGCCTGGCGGGCCATGGGGTTGCAAGGAGTCGGACATGACTGGCAACTGAGCACACCTAGTACATGCACCCTGTCTAGAAGCCAGCTGAGGGACTTCTGACAACGTGTGCACGTGCATTTACTGACCTGCCCCGCCCCCCGCCCCCGACAAGTTCCTTTGAGTTTGTGATCTGATGAGAAGTTCCCACCAGGACCACCTCAGGAGGTCCTCATTTAGCCACAGTTGTCACCACAGGGTTTGGCTCCGTGAATGCTGGGGCACTCATGTCTCAATATGACACCTTCATCTTTGTTTCCTGTGTCTAGAGCAGAGTCTGGCATGCACAGGCACTGGGGAACTGCTTGATGAGTTGATCTGTTGAAATCAATAAAAAATTTGCTGACTGAAATAAACCGTGAACACAAAAGCAATCTATAGATAAAACATTAAGTTTCAGTGATCCAAAGTGTACAAAACATGTAGTTCAGGAAGCAACAGTTAGAACTGGACATGGAACAACAGACTGGTTCCAAATAGGAAAAGGAGTACGTCAAGGCTGTATATTGTCACCCTGTTTATTTAACTTATATGCAGAGTACATCATGAGAAACACTGGACTGGAGGAAGCACAAGCTGGAATCAAGATTGCCGGGAAAAATATCAATAACCTCAGATGTGCAGATGACACCACCCTTATGGCAGAAAGTGAAGAGGAACTCAAAAGCCTCTTGATGAAAGTAAAAGTGGAAAGTGAAAAAGTTGGCTTAAAGCTCAACATTCAGAAAACGAAGATCATGGCATCCGGTCCCATCACCTCATGGGAAATAGATGGGGAAACAGTGGAAACAGTGTCAGACTTTATTTTTCTGGGCTCCAAAATCACTACAAATGGTGACTGCAGCCATGAAATTAAAAGACGCTTACTCCTTGGAAGGAAAGTTATGACCAACCTAGATAGCATATTCAAAAGCAGAGACATTACTTTGCCAACAAAGGTTCGTCTAGTCAAGGCTATGGTTTTTCCTGTGGTCATGTATGGATGTGAGAGTTGGACTGTGAAGAAGGCTGAGCGCCGAAGAATTGATGCTTTTGAACTGTGGTATTGGAGAAGACTCTTGAGAGTCCCTTGGACTGCAAGGAGATCCAACCAGTTCATTCTGAAGGAGATCAGCCCTGGGATTTCTTTGGAAGGAAAGATGCTAAAGCTGAAACTCCAATACTTTGGCCACCTCATGCGAAGAGTTGACTCACTGGAAAAGACTCTGATGCTAGGAGGGATTGGGGGCAAGAGGAGAAGGGGACGACAGAGGATGAGATGGCTGGATGGCATCACTGACTCGATGGACGTGAGTCTGAGTGACCTCCGGGAGTTGGTGATGGACAGGGAGGCCTGGCGTGCTGCGATTCATGGGGTCGCAAAGAGTTGGACACGACTGAGCGACTGAACTGATCTGATCTGATCTGATCTTGATATATGTTTACAAATCCACCTACTTTTCTTCCATTTGACATATTTTAATAGTGTGGTCATGGAGTGGGCTTCCAAAAAAGGTTAAATCTAAGGATGGGGATTTGCGGTTTTCTCCAAAATGGGGGATCGTAATCTAGCAGTTTGTTGGTCTGCTGTTTAACTTTTCTGTTAAGGAATTCAGGGAGGTATGTTCCATAGAGCTGGCTTCTCAGATGATTTTTTTTCTCCCTTTAATATTCTCATCCAATCCATGAACAAGATACAGCTCTTCATTTATTTTGATCTTAAATTCTGTCAGTAATATTTTCTTATTTTCCTAAGTATTCTGTATTTTTTGATGTTGTTATGCATGGTGTTTTTTTTAAATTTATATTGATTGTTTATTGCTTGTATGTAGAAATACAATTATTTTTTGTACATTGTATTATAATGCCACAACCTTGCTGTGTTAGCTCACTTTTTAGTTCTTTTTAGTAGCTTCTTTGTATATTCCATCAGATTTTCCACACAGATAATCATGTCATCTTCTTCCTTTTACTTCTTACTTTCTAATATTTATATATCTAATTTTTATTTCTTACCTTATTGTACTGGTTATATCCTTCATTATAGTGTTGAATAAAAGCAGTAAAAATAGACATTTTTGTCTTGTTCTTGATGTTAGAGGAAGTGTGATGTTGACTCTAGGTTTTTTTTTTTTGTAGATATCCTTTGTCCATTTGAAGAAGTTCCCTTCTATTCCTAGTTTGCTAAGTTTTTTTTTTTTTTTTTTAAATCAGAATGTAGGTTGGATTTTGGCATATCCTTTTTATACATATATTGAAGTGACAAATGGCTTTTCTTTTTGTTTGTTAATATTGTGAATTAAGTTGATTGATTTTTGAAGGTTAAATCAGCCTTGCATCCCTGGGACAAATTGCACTTGGTTATGATGTCTTATCATTTTTATATATTGTTGAATCTGATTTGCTAAAATTGTGTTTTGAATTTTTGCATATATATTTATGAGAAATATTGGACTGTAGTTTTCTTTTCTTGTAGTGTCTTTAGTTTTTTTGTTACTAGTGTAATGATAGCCTTGCAGAATGAATTGGAAAATAGTTCCTCCTCTTTAATCTTCTGGAAGAGTTTGTGTAAAAATTGTATTGTTTCTCCCTTATATGTTTAGTTCTCTCATAGCTCAGTTGGTAAAGAATTTGCCAGCAATGCAGAAGACCCTGATTGGATTCCTGGGTTGGGAAGATCCTCTGGAGAAGGCATAGGCTACCCTGTCAGTATTCTTGGGCTTCCCTTGTGGCTCAGTTGGTAAAGAATCTGCCTGCAATGCGGGAGACCTGGGTTTGATCCCTGGATTGGGAAGATCCCCTGGAGAAAGGAAAGGCTACCCAATGCAATATTCTGGCCTGGAGAATTCCATTGACTGTATAGTCCATGGGGTCACAAAGAGCTGGACATTACCGAGTGACTTTCACTTTCACTGCTGAAGTCTTTGGGTCTGGAATTGTCTTTGTAGGAAGAGTTTTAACTATGAATTTAACATTTTTAGAAATAAAGGACTAAGTAACCTATTTATTTTGTGTGAGTTGTGGTAATTTGTGTCTTTCAAGGGATTTTTCCATTTCACTTAAGTTATCAGATTTATTGTCATAAGGTTTTTAACAATATTTTGTTCTTTTCCTTTTAATATCTGTAGAATCAATAATGATTTTGCTTCTCTCCTTGATGATAATCATAAAAAGAATCTTCTCTTTTTTTCTTACTAATCTTGGTAGAGGTTTGTCAATTTCATGACAATTTTTTGCCTTCTTTTGGTTTCATTAATTTTCTCTATATTTTTCTTTTTACTATTTCATTGATTTCTCCTCTGATTTTTTTTTTTTTTACTTGTTTACTTTGCTAGTTTCTTTAATTGGAAGCTTTATGCTATTGATTTGGTTCCCTTTTTAATGTAGGCATTAGAACTATATATTTTCCTTTAAATTGTTGCTTTAGGAGTGTCTCACAGATTTTGATATATTGCATATTCATATTCATTTTCATTCATTTAGTGTACCTTCTAATTTCCCTTTTGATTATGTTTTGATTTATGGGTTATTTAAAAGCACTTTATTTAGTTTCTAAATATTTTGGAGATTTTTCCAGAGAGAATTCTTCTATTGATTTCTAATTTAATTCCATGGTGGTCAAAGAACATATTTTGTATGACCTGCATCTTTTTAAATGTATTGAGACTTCTGTTTTTTTTTTTTTTTTGATATTTTTATTTTATTTTGTTTTTAAACTTTACAATATTGTATTAGTTTTGCCAAATATCGAAATGAATCCGCCACAGGTATACATGTGTTCCCCATCCTGAACCCTCCTCCCTCCTCCCTCCCCATACCATCCCTCTGGGTCGTCCCAGTGCACCAGCCCCAAGCATCCAGTATCGTGCATCAAACCTGGACTGGCAACTCGTTTCATACAAGATATTATACAAGTTTCAATGCCGTTCTCCCAAATCTTCCCACCTTCTCCCTCTCCAACAGAGTCCATAAGACTGTTCTATACATCAGTGTGAGACTTCTTTTATAGCCAGGAATATGGTTTATCTTGGTAATGGTCAGTGTGAGGCTGAAGAAAAAGTGTATTTTCTGTTATTGAATGGAGTGTTCCATAAATATCAGTTAGATCAAGATGGTTGATAGTATTTTTCAAATTTCTATATCCTTACTGATTTTCTCTATAATTATTCAATCAATTATTAAGAGAGGGTTTGAAATCTCTGAATGTAGTGG
Source organism: Bos taurus (assembly GCF_002263795.3). Lineage (NCBI taxonomy): Eukaryota > Metazoa > Chordata > Mammalia > Artiodactyla > Bovidae > Bos > Bos taurus. The sequence goes on from NC_037339.1 coordinate 19,802,542, forward strand.
GGACTCCAATTTTATATTGTACAGGTATATTAGACTGTTTGAAGTTGTACTATAGCTAACACTCTGTTAATTGTGTTTTAGTCTTTTTCCTCTTTGTGTTTTACTTATTTTAGTGATTTTTTTTTGTCCTGCAATGTCTTTTCTGCTGTTTCTTCCCTACAGTGGTGTTTTCATCTCTAGAAGTTTGGTTTGAGTCTTTTTTTTTTTTTTGGTAATATTTTACCCCCTCTCAACATTCTGAATATATGGAATACAATTAAAATATCTTTTAAAATGCTCTTGTCTGTTAATTTTAACATCTGTGTGTTTTGGGTTGGTTTTGATTGGTTGATTTTTTCTCTCAATATTTTCCTGTTTCTTTGCATGTCCAGTAATTTTTGATAGAGTGACAGCTTTATAAATTCTACATATTCATGTAGAACTCATCTGTTGAGTTCTGGTTATTTTTATTCTTATAAATATCTTGAACTCTGTTCCAGGCTTAGATGTAGTTAAGTTACTTAAGAATTGTTTGATCCTTTGAAATCTTACCTTTAATATTTGTGAGGTGGGAGTGAAAAACTGCTTAGTCTGGGGGCTATTGTTTCCCACTACTGCGGCAAGAAGGGCTTCCCTGAAGGCTCAGATGGTAAAGAATCTGCCTGCAATGCAGGAGACCTGGGCTCGATCCCTGGGTCGGGAAGATCCCCTGGAGAAGGGAATGGCTGCCCACTCCAGTATTCTTGCCTGGAGAATTTCATGGACAGAGGAGTCTGGCGGGCTACAGTCCTTGGGGTCACAAAGAGTCGGACACAACTGAGCAACTAACACACACTGAAGCAAGAACTTTCTGATTATTCAGTTCTCTGTGAATTATGAGGTTTTTCAGTCTGGTGGGGGGACTACTTTTCCTGTCCTTTCATGAGCTCCAGGAACTGTTCTTTGTGATTCTCTGGCCTCTGCTAGTTTCTTCCCATGTACGCACTGATTAGTATTCTGCTGAATCCTCAAGGGGGACTCGCTGTGGATGTCCAGTTTTCTTGCCCTGCAGCTCTTTCTTCTCCTACTAGCCAGCCAACTTTAGCCATGTTGGTCTTTGGAAACTCTTAGCTGCATCTCTTCACCATAGGGAGTCTGTTAGACTACATCCTGCTTCTTCTGTCAGGGCCTGGAAACCATGCCATGGCAGTAAACTGGCACTGTTGTAGGGCTCTCCTCTTTCATCTTCTATCTTGTGCTTTCTCCTGGGTTCTGTCCTGATAATTAATTGCCATCATTTTAACTTCCTAATGCCATCAAACATATTTTTTTTATACTTTTAATCTAATTTTTCTAGTATTCTTTTGCAAAAGATTTGGTAGTAATTACTGTCTGCAACTGTTGGAATAAGAAACCCCAAACCTTTCAATTTCCATCAAGTTTTTCCCAGAGAAGTAAGTGGTTATTCTGGTCTGGTGGGGTCCCAGGTAGAGTCTGAGTGAGATTCAAAGCTGGGAATCCAGCATGTCTGACAGTTCTTGTGGAAGAGCCTCTTCTCTGGTTAGGATTGAGGAGACATTTGAGAGGGTGCTGATCCTGAAGGGAGAAGGAGCCAGACAAATGAATTTCACCCAAGAACTGAATCTAGGTTATCAAAGAAGAGGAGGGGTGAGTATGATGTCAGTCATTCATACCCCTTTTTGTCCAGCTCCCACTGGATTTATAAAGAGTTGCCTAGAGAGAGTTGACTGTATGTTAAAACAGAAAGGGTACTTTTACTCGATATTCTGCCAAAAATAAAAATGGAGCCAGGGGCCCTCCATCAGCAGCTGGGAGCAGGAACCAGTGAAATTTGAGTTATTACTGTTAATTTGCCCCTTTAAGAACACCCTGGCTAGTGAGGTTTGAAGAAATCAAGTTACACGGGGGCCAGGTTAGCCTGGAGCCAGCTGAAACTTTATGGCGCTTCGTTAGTAAAAAGAGTCCTTGGCACAAACCAATTGTCCATCAGAAACTATCCTGAGGCCAGAAACTCATTTTACCTTGATCCCAGAATGTCCATCAGATGGTGTGGCTCTTGCCTGGGACTCATATTTTTCTGGGCTGGTACTCAGAGAGATTGACTTGAGGTCCTTACATTTTGCAACGAGTCATACGTAGGGCCAGGTTTGCTGAGACTTAATGTGGCAATTTGTTGCTAACCTGAAGGCGTTGTGCAGATATAAAATGATTAATCTGATGCATAAAATGAAAGACAGGTAGCGGAGGTAGGGCGGGGGAAGCTATTTCCAATGAACATAGCTCTAGTTCATAAGATGAAATCTATATTTCACTCAGCAGAAGGTACAAATCTGTATTGCATTAACTCTGCAATTCTAACCAAAACAAAGACAGGATGGCAAATATTTAAACAGTGATTAAAACGTTGCCCAGGCAATAGGAAATGTCTCCTTTTGCCAACTGTTTGCTTGGACGGAATGAAATGAGGGGCACACAAACCTTGTCTTCCTGGTTGCTCTCAGGGACCCTTCTCTGTCACAAAGTCAGCACCCTCAATCATTGAGTCCAATGGATCCCACGGAAAGACCCTATTTATTGAGAAAGAATTCTGACATCTGTTAAAGGCTGAAAGGGTCTTCAATATATATTTGTCTTTTAACATATTTTACTTATAAAAATGGCAGGGTGTAATCAGAGCAGATTTCTCTACCAGAAGTTTGAATGCTTAATTCAAAACAAACCCATATTTGATTTGGTAGTATAATTCTCCCCCACCTCCCTCATTTGGCTCTTTTGCCAGCTGTTAGTCTAATTGCAGTGGTGGCAGCCTGAGATTCTACAGCCCTCAAGGGCAACTTGAAGGAAATGTTGCCATGACTAATTATGGTGATGCCATGATTGAAAGTCATACTCTGCTTTTGAATGGCCTAAAATGACATGGCAGCACAGACTCACGTAAGGACATCCCCACAAATCTATATTTTGTTAAGGTTCAATGTTGCATTCATGTCAGAAGTGACCCTGAAACATTCTCACTGCAATTTTTTTAAACAGTCAGGATGACCACAACTTTGATCAAATCCCACTCAGCATTTTCCTTAGTCATCTTGAAAGCAAAGCTGTTTGGTGTGTTGGCACAAAGTAGTCACAGTGCTACCGTGCTATTTTGCAGATGGGCAGATGTCCTGGTGACTTAATTCACATTGGTAAATAGCGTTCACTGTCACATTCTCAGCTCTGGACTAAACACTGTAGGTCAGCAGCCAAGGGAAGAGGCAGTGTTAGAAGTGAATTGTGTCCCCTCCTCTCCCCCCAAAGATATTTTGGAATCCTATCCCCCAGTACCTCAGAATGTGATCTTATTTGGAAATAAGGTCACTGCAGATTAATTAGTTAAGATGGAGTGACACTGGAGTAGAGTAACCTCCAAATCCAATGTGACTGTGCCTTTCTGGCTGCATGAAAACAGAGATACACATGGAGGATGCCACGTAACAATGGAGGCAGAGGTTGGAGTTACACAGTTGCCTGTGGCTCAGCGGTAAAGAATCTGCCTTCAGTTTTGGAGATGTGGAGATGTGAGTTCGATCCCTGGTTGGGAAGACTGCCCCCCGCCACCAACCCCAGAGGAGGAAAATGGCAACCTGCTCCAGGATTCTTGCCTGGGAAATTCCATGGACAGAGAGAGGAGCCTCGTGGGCTGCAGTCCATGGGGTCGCAAAGACGTTGACACAACTGAGCGACTAAACAACAACAGCAACAACAAGCCAAACTGCCAACAATTGCCCGAAAACCACCAGAAGCCAGGAGAGACACAAACAAAATTTCTTACCTGCAGGTTTCAGCAGTAATGTGAAAAACCACATTTTTCAGTAATGTGGCCCTGGTGACACTTTGGGGTCAGCCTCCAGAACTGTAGACAGTACATTTCTGTTGTTTTAAGTCACTTGGTTTGTGGCACTTTGTTCCAGCTGCCCTAAGAAACTGCTACAGTGTAGAATACGTTGTGTTCTTAGGCAACATGGGACCTGATGGTGGATCTATGTAGAGTAAGGATGACGTGTCGGAAGGACAGAGGCCCCGTGGAGACTGAGTTACTAGAGGAGGCAAATTTTAAGCTGATTTCAGGGTGTCATCATGTGAATCCTCAAACTATTTAAAGTGACTTTGTTTTCCCCCTGTGCATTCTGGACACGAGGGACAGTGAAGGACAGGGGAGTCTGGCGTGCTGCAGTCCCTGGGGTCGCACAGATTTGGACGTGCTTGAGTGACAGAACGCACAGACACACACATGCAGTCTGGACCCAAGAGAAGGCAGTCTGCAATCTGGGCTCAAGTGGCCAATTCTCCTCCAACCACACAGAATATACTCATTCGAATCACATGAACTAGCCCCAGCTTAATAGACACCCTCTTTATTACGAGTCGGCCAACAAAAGTATAGGGTAGCCTAATGACATAGATAAAAAGGAATTTGGGATGTAGAATGTGAAAACCAAGAATCCAATGGCTAATTATTCTGCGTCAAATATAACTGTCCTAACCCAAGTAGCTGTTCTAAAACCCGAATGACTAGAACCCTGACGAAATTCCTTTTAAAGTGCTAGAACAGAGATTCAGACTCTGAATGTGTGAATTAGTGCAAATTTGGATCCAGTGCCAGTCTAGCAGCCCATTACAGCCTTTGTAAATGTGAATGCAGCTTGCTTGGTTCCATGCCCATGCTGGGGGCTCCAGGAAGCTCTGATTCTCCTGGCCAGCTTCCTACTACACCAGAGCCATGTCCACTCTCTAAAATGATGATCTCCCCATGTCCCTTTCTGTGTACAGCCTTTTGGTAGCTCTGACTGCCTGTGGATCAAATAGAAGCCAGATGTTTTGATAAGCCTCTATGATCTGTCCCTGCGCTAGTCTCCTCTCCTGCCATCCTCTCCCTTTAATTTACATCTAGCTTCACAAAATTAATTGTCGTTTCCACAGTACATCCTTATGTGTCCTGCCTTGGTGGCATTAGCCTGCTATCCTCTAAACATACAATGTCATTTCCTTCTTTTTCTTCTAGGGAAATTCCAGTTAACCTTCAAAACCTTAGAATAACTTCTTTCTATGTATTATTTTTACATACTTATTTATTCTGCAACTCACACCGTATTTAATGATTTGCTTATAAACCATCTCCCACTTAAACTGTGAGAGAAGAAAGTATGTCATATTTATATCAGGATGGGCAGTAGTGAGTGCAGTGCTTATAGAAGGTGATTAGTAACTATCAATAACAGTAACGAAGAATTTGTTCACTCAAAAATATTTATTGAAGCCTTTATTGTGTTAGTTCTGGGCCTTCAGTTAGTTCTGGGCCTTCGAGTAAACAAGACAGATAAGGATCTTGCTCACTTGGAGCTCACATTTCTGGTAGAGAAGATGGATAAACAAGCAAACAAATGGAAAAGATATATATTGAATTGTGGAAGTTGCTCAGTCGTGTCCGACTCTTTGCCACCCATGGACTATACTGTCCATGGAATTCTCTAGGCCAGAATACTGGAGTGGGTAGCGTTTCCTTTCTCCAGGGGATCTTCCCAACCCAGGGATCAAACCCAGGTCTCCCGCATTGCAGGTGGATTCTTTACCAGCTGAGCCACAAGGGAAGCCCCAAATGACCAAAGCCTGGTGTTAACCATATATAACCATAACCATATAACCATAGCATTGGTGTTAACCACCCCAAAAACTCCCCATGTGTGAGTTTTCCTTTTATATATTACCTGGAAATACATATCTTTTCAATTAGCATATGATTCAGCAATTCTGCTTCTGGGTACGTACCCAAAAGAATTGAAAGAAGGATCTCAAAATGATATTTGTGCAGCCATGTTCATAGCAGCATTAGTCACAATAGCCCAAAGGTAGAAGCACCTCATGTGTTGTCCATTGATGCACGACTGGATAAACAAAATGTAGTCTATGTATTCAATGGAATACTATTTAGCTTAAAAAAGGAAGGAAATTCTGACACAAGCTACAACATGGATGTACCTTGAAGATATTATGCTAAGTGAAATAGACCAGTCACAGAAAGACATAGTCAGTTCAGTTCAGTCACTCAGTTGTGTCCGACTCTTTGTGACCTCATGAATTGCAGCACACCAGGGCTCCCTGTCTATCACCAACTCCTAGAGTTCACTCAAACTCATCATTCCCCTTATATGAGGTGTCTAGAGTGGTCAAATCCACAGGGACTGAAGGTAGAATGGTAGTTGCCAGGGGATGGAGGGAAGAGAGAAAGGGGAGTGGTGGGTACAGAGTTTCAGGTGGTGAAGATGAAATGAGTTCTGTGCATGGCTGGTTGCACCACAATGTAAATACTCTTAATACTACTGCACTGTACACTTAAGAGCAGTTAAGATTATAAACTTTATATAGGAACAGAGGTGAAGTGACTTGGCAGGCTGGGTAGCCCTAGGCTGCTCAATCGTGTCCGACTCTTTGCGACCCCATGGACTGTAGCCCGCCAGGCTCCTCTGTCATGGGATTCTCCAGGCAAGAATACTGGAGTGGGTTGCCATTCCCTTCTCCAGGGGATCTTACTGACCCATGGATTGAACCCAAGTCTACCACATTGCAGGCAGATACTTTACCATCTGAGCCACCTAGGAAGCCCCTTCGGCAGGGCAAGGGGATCTAAAACTGCTAGGCGACATGATGATGGATAGGGGCAGTGTTTTTACTGTTAATTATTTACCTCATCCACTGACTCCTTCAGCAAGTGTTCTCTAAGGGCCACTTTTGCATGTGCCTCTGGGCTAGTTCATGGTGATTGAGCTAGAAAGAGTGATTCCCCTCAGGGAGTACATAATCTAGTAAAACAGTCAAAATGTATGCCCATTGTGAATAGTTAAATAATAACAGTATACAGTTTATGATAAAGTATCCAGCTGAATGATAGAAGCAATAAATGCTATAGACACGAATGCTACTGCACAGGTATCAGAAGGGCTGAGAAGGGATGGGACCCAATCAGAGCATACTCTAGGAGTGAACAGCCTGTGACCAGGAATATCAGTCCTGGTTATGGGAGCTTTGAAGAGCAAGGGATGAGGCCACCATTTCAGGGAGGAGATGGAACTCAGACTGAGCCTGGAGTGTTGGGAGGGAGAGAGGAGCAGGAGTAATTCAGTTCGTTTTATGATGTAATTGGGTTTCTTGGAAGATGATTCTGACAGCTGTGTGTGGGATGGAGTCACGTGGGAAGGACGGCGGAAAGGCAGTGAGGAGGCTGTTCTAGGAACTGAGGTGTGAGGTGAGGAGCGTGGAGGACATGATGTTGGAGAGAGGCTCACCCATGAGAAGGAGAACTGGGGGATGGAGAGTAAGGAACTCCATATCGTACTCCTGAGAGCCAAGGCATTTCTTTCCTGCAGTGAGTTATTCAGATGTGACCAGGAAGTGAGGTAAGGTGTGAGCTTAAGACACTGACACTGCTGTCACTCCCCTCCCTGAAATTCCTCTCTTATGACACAACAAGGGAGTTGGAAAATAAAATTTGTGAAGATGGCTTGCAGAATAGAGCTGGGTCCTCCACAGGAGTAGCTCTGTCAGCAGGAATTACTGTGGGGGCTGCAGTATTTGAGGACAGAGGTAGGCATCTCAACTTTGGACTCTGGCTTGGATCCGGAAAAATATTAACAATTCCGGAAGCCTCTGAATGCTGTCCCACTTTAGAAGCTATATCTGGATATCAGGAACCCGGGGAAGTGTCTTAACCTGCAAAACCCAAGCTTATCTTTTTGTTAGAACTGGACTTTAAGCATACAGCTCCCTAAGAGTTGAAGAGTTTCCCTTCTATAGTTTTAATTGGAGTGCTCATCAAAAACCCTTCAGGCAAGTGGTAACGATCTCCTTGAAAAGAGGAAGAGAAAGATATATGACGGAATGCATTTCAACTTCCAGAAAAAGTACTTAAAGAGGATGAGGAGTAAAAAGGAATTAGTAGGTGGGTTGGGTGGCAGGTCAGTTGGAGCTCAAGAATTTTAGCTACAAGAGTTTTAGCTAAATATATACATATCACTGATTGATTTCATTGTGTGCTGCTGCTAAGTCACTTCAGTCGTGTCCGACTCTGTGCGACCCCATAGACGGCAGCCCACCGGGCTCCCCCGTCCCTGGGATTCTCCAGGCAAGAACAATGGATTGGGTTGCCATTTCCTTCTCCAATGCATGAAAGTGAAAAGTGAAAGTGAAGTCGTTCAGTCGTGTCCGACTCTTAGTGACCTCATGGACTGCAGACTACCAGCTCCTCCGTCCATGGGATTTTCCAGGCAAGAGTACTGGAGTGGGGTGCCATTGCCTTCTCTGTTTCATTGTGTAGTAGAAACTAATAAAATATTGTGAAGCAATTATATTCTAATAGAAAAAATAAGATGACTTCAGAAGATTGGTAGGTACATTTTATCAATCAGAAATACATTTGATTTAAGCTGCTTGTGGATTACAGCATTGGACCTAAGCACCATCACATCATTTGTGACTATGTAGCCAGGAAAGTCAACTGGGATCCTCAACTCAGGGAATAGACTTGATTGGGCAGAGAAGGAGGGAGTAGGATGAGGGGATGGAAGGGTTTTTGAAGCTGTGAGCTTCAAAGACCAATTTAAGCAGGTCAGATGCAGGCAAGAGAGGGGGTCTGAACAGTGAGAGGGCAACATGGAACATCAGGATAGATATGAAGCCACTGGGAAGGAGCAGAGATTGAAAAGAGCTGTGATGGAGAGGTGAGAGTCCATGAGGGAACACAGCAGGGACTACATTCTAAACAGTGTGAAAGGGGAATGAAACGTGGTTCCTGTCCTTGTGTGTTCACAGCCAAATAGGCAAGCAACAATTTGTGCGGGAAGGTTTTCAGGTGAAGAGATTTACAAAAGCCCCTGGAAACAAGGAGGACTAATAACCACAAACACCCACTGAACACTTTTATGCCAGACACAGTGCTCAGTGCTCTGTAATGTATTATCCCAAAGCCCTGTGATGGTCACTATCATTGTCTTCATTTTTACTGATAAAGAAACTGAGACTACCCAGCAGAGTAAGTAATTTGCCTAAGCTGGTAGGTAGTAGAGCAGGTATTCTCTAAATTTAACATGATCTCAGTAAATCCTGGGATTATTAATTATGAAAATAGTATAAATTGATGCTGCTGATTGTCCTCTCCCTTTCTTGAAAAATTTTTTTTTAGTGGCAAGGACTAGATTTTAAAGTTCATATTAAAATATTCTGAAAATTCTGAAAAAGAAGTACAAAGAGAAGGGAAGAGAGCTATTAAACATTAAAGCATTACATAAAATTATAATAATTTAGACATTAGGATGTTGGTTCTATGAATAAATAAATTAGTGATACAGAACAGAGAGTAAGTCTGGAAATGTTTGATACTTATGTGGTAAGAATGTAGTATATTATAAAGATGTACATTATATCTGATGGGCAATGGTTGTTTATTGTATAAATAACAATAAGATAATTGAGTAGCCATTTGTTAACACATATACACACACATACGTATACACACACTGCGTACAGTCACAACCCTGCTTCATTTTGTGCATCAGATGCATTCAAGATTTAAATATATGACAACTGATGTCATAAAAGTGCTACAGGAAAACATGGTAATATTTTAAAACAATTTAACACAGAAAGGCCTTTCTAAGCCTGGCAGAAACATCTAAAGCTGCTCAAGGAAAGATTAATAAAATAAGCAGACAAAAATAACTTTTTTGTCATTAAAACACCACAAAGTTATAAGACAAACAGCAAGCTGGCAAATGTATTTGCAATGTAAGATGTAGAGGAGGCATTACTACTTTGATCTTACATGGTAGTACAAGGTACCTATGTGTCTAAAATCGCCAGGGTTTTAATTTTGTTCTGTCTTATTTTTAAATATCTTACGAGTTTGTATTGTGTGTGTGTTTACTAACATAGAGTATTACCACACATTTTGTGTTTTGTGTATATACGACCAGGATCAAGACACAGAGCAATCTCAGCACCACAAGGGACTCTCATGTTATTGTTTCATACTCACATCTACCTCCCTCTTGCCCCACTTTTCCCAACTCAGAGCCCAGGTAACCACTAATCTGTTCTTCATTTCTCTCACGTTGTCATTTAGTGAATGTCCCTTACATGGAATCATACTGTCACCTTTTGGGTTTGGCTTCTTTTACTCACTCGGTTCTCCCGAGATTTGTTCATTCAGGCTGTTGCATGTAGCAACAGTGTGTTCCTTTTCATTCCTGAGTAGTAGTCCATGGTATAGATGTGCCGTAGTTTTTAGGGTGAAAATCATTCACCCATGGAAAGACATCTAGGTTGTTTTCATTTTTGGTGATTACAAATAAAGCTGTTACAAACAATTAATGTGCGGATTTTATGCGAACATAAGCCTGGCTGTCCAGGAGCGCAATTGCTGGATTATATGGCAAAACATGTTTACTTTTATAAGAAACTGACAAACGTTTCCAGGGTGCTTATATTATTTTATATAGACATATAGTATATGTAAATATATGTATATATCAATAATTAAAGGGTTAGCAGCCCCAAGGAATTGGCAAAGAACACGAATAGGTAGTTCACAGAAAAATAAGAACAAATGGCTCTGTAACATGAAGATACACTTAACTTTACTGATACTGTGAAATATAAAAAATAAAATTATGATAGTATCATTTTTTCACGTACCCAATTTGCCAAGAACAAAAAGTCTGACAACATATTTGGTGTTTGAGGAAACAGATAGCTTTGTACATTGTTGATGGGGATGTAAGTTAATAAAGCCACCTGAAGAACAACTTAACAATATCTGTGGAAAATTTTAATGCCAATGCTCTTTGACTCAGCAATTCTAACTTTAGGAAACTTTTCAATAGATATATATGTGTGACATTTGTTAATTCACTTAATAAGTAATTTATGTGCTAGTGTCTGTTCTGGCTGCTTGGGATACACTATGCATAAAACAAAGATCCCTGCCCTAGTGGAAATTATATTCTAATAAGGGGAGAAAGACAATCTATAGTAGACAAAATAAATACATGATAAAATACATAGAAAATGATAGGTGTTTTGGACAAAGAGCAAGATAAAGGAGATTTCGTGTGCTGGAGGTGGGTATGGGTTGCAATTTATTTTTTTTCTTCCAGTTTTGTTGAGGTATAACTGCCATTTAGCATTGTGTAAGTTTTAGGTGTACCTGATTTAACCTACATGCATCATGAAGTGATTATCACAGTAAGTTTAGGGAACGCACATCATCTCATATAGATACAAAAGAAATAGCAAGAAACTTTTTTTTTCTTTGTGATGAAAACCCTTAGGATTTACTCCCTTAACAGCTTTCATATATATCATTGTTGTTGTTCAGTCACTCAGTTGTGTCTGATTCTCTGCGAGCCCATGGACTGCAGCACACAAGGCTTTCCTGTCCTTCACCATCTCCTGGAGCTTGCTCAAACTCAGGACCATTGAGTCGGTGATGCCATCCAACCATTTCATCCTCTGTAGTCCCCTTCTCCTCCCGTCTTCAAACTTTCCCAGCATCAGGGTCTTTTCTAATGAGTCAGCTTTTCACATTAGGTGGCCAAAGTATTGGAGCTTCAGCTTCAGCATCAGTCCTTCCAATGAATATTAAGGATTGATTCCCTGTAGGATTGACTGGTTTGATCTCCTTGAGGTCCAAGGTACTCTCAAGAGTCTTCTCCAACACCATAGTTCAAAAGCATCAATTCTTCAGTGCTCAGCCTTCTTTATGGTCCAACTCTCACATCTGTACATGACCACTGGAAAAACCATAGCTTTGACTAGATGGATCTTTGTTGGCAAAGTAATGTCTCTGCTTCTTAATATGCTGTCTAGGTTCGTCATAGCTTTTCTTTCAAGGAGCAAGTTTCTTTTAATTTCATGGCTGAAGTCACCAGCTGCAGTGATTTTGGAGCCCAAGAAAATAGTCTGTCACTGTTTCCATTGTGTATATCATAGAGTGTGTATATATATATATATCAGCATATAAGTATAGCAAGGAGAGATAAGAAAGTCTTCCTCAGTGATCAATGCAAAGAAACAGAGGAAAACAGTAGAATGGGAAAGCCTAGAGATTTCTTCAAGAAAATTAGAGATACCAAGGGAACATTTCATTCAAAGATGGGCACAATAAAGGACAGAAATGCTATGGACCTAACAGAAGCAGAAGATATTAAGAAGAGGTGGCAAGAATACACAGAAGAACTGTACAAAAAAGATCTTCATGACCCAGATAATCATGATGGTATGATCACTCACCTAGAGCCAGACATCCTGGAATGTGAAGTCAAGTGGGCCTTAGGAAGCATCACTATGAACAAAGCTGGTGGAGGTGATGGAATTTCAGTTGAGCTTTTTCAAATCCTAAAAGATGATTCTGTGAAAGTGCTGCACTTAATATGCCAGCAAATTTGGAAAACTTAGCAGTGGCCATAGACAGGAAAAGGTCAGTTTTCATTCCAATCCCAAAGAAAGGCCATGCCAAAGAATGTTCAAACTACTGCATAATTGTACTCATCTCACACGCTAGCAAAGTAATGCTCAAAATTCTCCAAGCCAGGCTTCAACAGTATGTGAACTGTGAACTTCCAGATGTTCAAACTGGATTTAGAAAAGGAAAAGGAAACAGAGATCAAATTGCCAACATCCGCTGCATCATCGAAAAAGCAAGAGTGTTCCAGAAAAACATCTACTTCCGCTTTATTGACTATGCCAAAGTCTTTGACTGTGTGGACCACAACAAACTGTGGAAAATTCTGAAAGAAATGGGAATACCAGACCACCTGACCTGCCTCTTGGGAAACCTATATGCAGGTCAGGAAGCAACAGTTAGAACTGGACATGGAACAACAGACTGGTTCCAAATCGGGAAAGGGGTATGTCAAAGCTGTATATTGTCATCCTGCTTATTTAACTTATATGCAGAATACATCATGAGAAATGCTGGGCTGGATGAAGCACAAGCTGTAATCAAGATTTCTGGGAGAAATATCAATAACCTCAGATATGCAGATGACACCACCCTTATGGCAGAAAGCGAAGAAGAACTAAAGAGCCTCTTGATGAAAGTGAAAGAGGAGAGTGAAAAAATTGGCTTAAAATTCAACATTCAGAAAACTAAGATTATGGCATTTGGTCCCATCACTTCTTGGCAAAGAGATGGGGAAACAGTGACAGACTATCTTTTGGGGCTCCAGAATCACTGCAGATGGTGACCGCAGCCATGAAATTAAAAGATGCTTGCTTGTTGGAAGGAAAGTAATGACCAACCTAGATAGCATATTAAAAAGCAGAAACATTACTTTGCCAACAAAGGTCCATCTAGTCAAAGCTATGGTTTTCCAGTAATCATGTATGGATGTGAGAGTTGGACTATAAAGAAAGCTGAGCACCAAAGAATTGATGCTTTTGAACTGTGGTATTGGAGAAGACTCTTGAGAGTCCCTTGGACAGTGAGGAGATCCAACCAGTCAATCCTAGAGGAAATCAGTCCTGAATATTCATTGGAAGGACTGATGCTAGAGCTGAAGCTCTTAATACTTTGGCCATCTGATGTGAAGAACTGACTTATTGGAAAAGAGCCTGATGCTGGGAAAGATTGAAGGCCAGGAGGAAAAGAGGCTGACAGAGGATGAAATGGTTGGATGGCATCACCAACTCAATGGACATGAGTTTGAGTAAACTTCGGGAGTTGGAGGTGGACAGGGAGACCTGGTGTGCTGCCGTCCTTGGGGTCACAAGGAGTCGGACACGATTGAGTGACTGAACTGATATATCATCCATATATCATCGAGCATGTATATATATCCATATATATATCAAATAGCAGTGTTAATTATATTTCTCATGTTGTACATTACATGCCTAGCACTTATTTATCTTATAATTGGAATTTTGTGCCTTTTGATTGCCTTCATCCAGTTTTCCCTCCCACCAACACCTCCAAACACCTGTCTTAGCTTCAGTGATGACCCTAAAGCCTTTGACTCTGTGGATCATAGCAAACTGATAGCCACATATCTAATGTCTTTTTATACGAGTTTGTTTTTGAAGTATAATTGTCCTATGACACTGTGTTAGTTCCTGTTATACAACATAGTAATTTGATATTTCTATATATTTCAAATTGCTCACTGCAAGTCTAATTGCAATATGTTACCACACAAAGCTATTATATAGTTGTTGACTTTTTCCTCACACTGTACATTTCATACCCATGACTCATTTATTTTGCAACTGGAAGTCTGTGCCTCTTTGTCTCTTTCGCCTAATCCTTTCCTTCTCCTGACCTCCTCCCCTCTGACAGCCACCTCATTTTTTTCTCTTGAGTCTGTTTCTGTTCCATTAAGTTTGTTCATTTGTTTTATATTCTTAGATTCCACATATAAGTAAAATCATACAATATTTGTCTTTCTCTGTCTGACTTATTTCACTTAACATAATACCCTGTAGTCCATAATATCCTCTAGTCCAACAAATGGCAAGATTTCATTTTTCCCTATTGCTGAGTATAAATTTCATTCTTTATACATATGTGTGTATATATATTTATATGTGTGTGTGTATATATATATATAGGCAGCATATGTGTAAGTCTTTTGTATCCATTCAGCTGCTCTGTGTCTTTTGACTGGAGCATTTAGTCCATTTACATTGATTATTGATAGATGTGTACTGTTACCATTTTTTAAGTTGTTTTTGGGTTCTTTTGTGTAGTTCTTTTTTGTTCCTTCTTCTTTCAGTGTCTTCCCTTGTGATTTGATGACTATCTTTAGTGCTATGTTTGGATTCATTTCTCTTTTTGTGTGTGTGTATTTATTATAGGTTTTTGGTCTGTGGTTACCATGGGGTTTATATATAGCAATCTATATATACGTGATTATTTTAAGTTGCTGATCTCTTAAGTCCAAATGCATTTTAACGACTCTGACTTTTTACTCCCCTCCTCGCATTTTTACCGTTCTTGACATGATATTTTACATCTTTTTGTTTTATGTCTCAACTGTCTAATGTGGATATAGATGATTTTGTTCCTTTTGCCTTTCAACCTTCCTACTAGCTTTATACATGGTTGTTTCACTACCTTTACTGTGTGTTTGTCTTTACCAGTGAAATTTTTCCTTTTATAATATTCATGTTTCTAGTTGTGTCCTTTTCTTTTTCACTTAGACAAGTCCCTTTAACATTTCTTGTAAAACTGGTTTGGTGGTGCTGAACTCTTTCCGCTTTTACTTGTCTGTAAAACTTTTGTTCTCTCCATTAAATCTGAGTGAAAGCCTTGCTGGGAAGAGTATTCTTGGTTGTAGGTTTTTCTTTTTCATTACTTTATTTATTTTAAATTAATTTTTTTGGAGTATAGTTGATTTACAATGCTGGGTTAATTTCTGTTGTACAGCCCAGTGAATCAGTTATACATACACATATATCTGTTCTTTTTTAAATTCTATTCCCTTATAGGTTGTTACAGAGTATTGAGTTCCCTATGCTATACAGTAGGTTCTTATTACTTATCTATTTTACTATAGTAGTGTGTATATGTTAATCCCACTCTTCCCTTTCATCACTTTAAATGTATTGTGCCATTTCCTTCTGGCCTTCAGAGTGTCTGCTGAAAAATCAGCTGATATCCTTATAGGAGTTCCCTTGTATGTAACTTGTTGATATCTGTTTCCTTTTCAAGGTTAAAGAAGTTTTCAGCTATTATGGTCTCCAATATGTTCTCTCCCTCTTTCTCTCTCTCTCGTCTCCTTCTGGGACCCCCTAAAATGAGAATGTTATTATGCTTTATGTTGTCTCAGAGGTTCTTAAATGGTTCTCATTTCTTTTTATTCTTTTTTATTTTCAGCTTCAGTGATTTCCACTACTCAGTCTTCCAGCTTGCTGATTTGTTTCTCTTTATCACGTAATCTACTGTTGATCCCTTCTAGTTTATTTTTTATTTCAGTTATTGTATTCTTCACTTCTGTTTTGTTCTTTATATTTTTTGCTTGTTAAAAAATTCTGACTTCCTACTCTGTACATTCATTCCTCTCCTCGGTTCTTTAAACATATTTACATTCATTATCTAGAACTCAGATAAATTGCCTGTCTCCACTTCTTTTAGTTCTTCTGTTTGGAACATATTCCTTTGTCCTCTCATTTGGCCTAATTTGCTATTTCTATTTCTGTGTATTTGGGAAGTTAGTTATGTTTCCTGAGAGAAGTGGCCTTTTGTAGATGTCTTCTGTGTTTCCTTGGAGAAGTGGCCTTTTGTAGGAGATGTCTTCTGTGTCCCAGCGGTGGACCCCTCTCTCATCACCAGAGCTGTATATGATAGGGGTGCACTCCATGTGGGCTGCATGGGTCCTTCTGTTGTAGCAGGCTGCCTACTGTGGGCAGTCTGGTAGGTGTGGATGATGCTCCACTTGGTTGGTTGCCAGGCCCTGCCTTGTATGGAGGCTGCCTGCAACTGGTTGATAGGGTTGGTCCTTTGCTGTTAGTCTTGTGGTTTTTTTCCATTAATAGTTTCTCTGTAAACGGTTGTAATTTTGGTGTGCCCATGGGAGGAGGTAACCTCTGGGTCTTCCTATTCTGCATTATTGGCCACTCTTGGGTTGCAATTTCAAATGTATGGTTTGGGCTGGCTTCATTGAGGAGACTTGTGATCAACAACTTGAAGGAGATCCAGCAGAGATATTTAGTGACTACAGAATATTGTGCTTCCCTATGTTTCCCAGCCCCCTGCAATTAGGCAGCGCCCTGGGACTAATTTTGATCAATGGACTGTTGATGATGACTGGGGATGATTTGGGCAGAAATACTTGAGAGTTGGTAAATGACACCCTCTTTTATTCCCTGCTGTGGCAACTGCAGAAGGCTCAAATGATGATTGCAGAACCCTAAGATGAAGCAGCCCCAACTCTTTGGCTACCACTTGAAAGAATGCCATCTTTATGAACAGTCTACATAGAAATTTTATGTGTTTAAACCACTGAGATTTTGAGGTTTGTTTGTAATTGCAGTCTAGCCAACCATCATGAATTCAGGAGATGAGGGAGTTAGCCATGTGTATATCTCAGGAAAGGGCATTTTAGGAAGATGGGAACAGCCAGAGTCAAGGCCTCAAGGCAGGAGAATGCCTGGATGGTCTAGTGATTTACACAAGTTTAAGAAGCACTGTTTCAGTAGCAGAAGATTGGAAAAAAACTAAATGTTGTTTGCTAGGGGATTTTGAAGAAATTATGGCACATCCATTCAAGGAAATACTAAACAGCTAATATTATAACGTAGCTTTGTAATTAATTAACAATATAACATCATCATTTATAACTAATATTAAAAATAATTAGGTGGCCCTTTATGCAATGATCTCCAAGCTATGTAATTAAGTAAAAAATGGAAGACTAGAATGGTGTAAATAACATATTATAGTTTAAAACAAATGCCCTATTTATTAAAAAATACGGGTGTACACATCTGTATGTAATTGTTTTAGAGCAAGGTTTTGAATGTTAGAAACTCACCTCCTCGGAAATAATAAGATGTGTCACATGCAAGGAATGGAAGAGTGTCAAGGTTCTCAGCTGGGGATGACTTTGCCTCCCCAGGATCTGGAGACATTTTTGGTTATTGTGACTGGAAAGGAGATGCTACTGCATTTAATGGGTATCAGCCAGGAATGTTGCTAACATCTTACAATGCACAAGGACATCCCCCATAACAAAGAATTATCTACCCTCCAAAATTTATGGTGCTGAGGTTGTGAAACCTTGGTTTAGTGGGCTTTGAGTAAAAGATTTCAAGTGGGCTACTCTGAAATGGTGAAATATACTAGTGTGTATTCAGTTCAGTTCAGTCACTCAGTTGTGTCCGACTCTTGGCGATGCCATGAATTGCAGCATGCCAGGCCTCCCTGTCCATCACCAACTCCCGGAGTTCACTCAAACTCACATCCATCGAGTTGGTGATGCTATCCAGCCATCTCATCCTCTGTTGTCCCCTTCTCCTCCTGCCCGTAATCCCTCCCAGCATCAGAGTCTTTTCCAATGAGTCAACTCTTCACATGAGGTGGCCAAAGTACTGGAGTTTCAGCTTTAGCATCATTCCTTCCAAAGAACACCCAGGACTGATCTCCTTTAGAATGGACTGGTTGGATCTCCTTGCAGTCCAAGGGACTCTAAAGAGTCTTCTCCAACACCACAGTTCAAAAGCATCGATTCTTCAGCGCTCAGCTTTCTTCACTGTCCAACTTTCACATCCATACATGATTACTGGAAAAACCATATCCTTGACTAGATGGACCTTTGTTGGCAAAGTAATGTCTCTGCTTTTGAATATGCTATCTAGGTTGGTCATAACTTTCCTTCCAAGGAGGAAGCATCTCTTAATTTCATGGCTGCAGTCACCATCTGCAGTGATTTTGGAGCCCAGAAAAATAAAGTCTGAAACTGTTTCCACTGTTTCCCCATCTATTTCCCATGAAGTGATGGGACCAGATGCCATGATCTTACTTTTCTGAATGTTGAGCTTTAAGCCAACGTTTTCACCCTCCTCTTTCATTTTCATCAAGAGGCTTTTTAGTTCCTCTTCACTTTCTGCCGTAAGGGTGGTGTCATCTGCATATCTGAGGTTTTTGGTATTTCTCCCGGCAATCTTGATTCCAGCTTGTGCTTCTTCCAGCCCAGAGTTTCTCATGATGTACTCTGCATATAAGTTAAATAAGCAGGGTGACAATATACAGCCTTGACGTACTCCTTTTCCTATTTGGAACCAGTCTGTTGTTCCATGTCCAATTCTAACTGTTGCTTCCTGACCTGCATATAGGTTTCTCAAGCGGCAGATCAGGTGGTCTGGTATTCCCATCTCTTTCAGAATTTTCCACAGTTTATTGTGATCCACACAGTCAAAGGCTTTGGCATAGTCAATAAAGCAGAAATAGATGTTTTTTTGGAACTCTCTCGCTTTTTCGATGATCCAGCAGATGTTGGCAATTTGATCTCTGGTTCTTCTGCCTTTTCTAAAACCAGCTTGAACATCTGGAAGTTCACGGTTCACGTATTGCTGAAGCCTGGCTTGGAGAATTTTGAGCATTACTTTACTAGCGTGTGAAATGAGTGCAATTGTGCAGTAGTTTGAGCATTCTTTGGCATTGCCTTTCTTTGGGATTGGAATGAAAATTGACCTTTTCCAAATTTGCTGGCACTTTCACAGCATCAACTTTCAGGATTTGAAATAGCTCAACTGGAATTCCATCACCTCCACTAGCTTTGTTCGTAGTGATGCTTTCTAAGGCCCACTTGACTTCACATTCCAGGATGTCTGGCTCTAGGTGAGTGATCACACCATCATGATTATCTTGGTTGTGAAGATCTTTTTTGTACAGGTCTTCTGTGTATTCTTGCCACCTCTTCTTAATATCTTCAGTTTCTGTTAGGTCCATACCATTTCTGTCCTTTATCGATCCCGTCTTTGCATGAAATGTTCCCTTGGTATCTCTAATTTTCTTGACGAGATCTCTAGTCTTTCCCATTCTGTTGTTTTCCCCTGTTTCTTTGCATTGATCGCTGAGGAAGGCTTTCTTATCTCTCCTTGCTATTCTTTGGAACTCTGCATTCAGATGCTTATATCTTTCCTTTTCTCCTTTGCTTTTTGCTTCTCTTCTTTTCACAGCTATTTGTAAGGCCTCCCCAAACAGCCATTTTGCTTTTTTGCATTTCTTTTCCATGGGGATGGTCTTGATCCCTGTCTAGTGTGTATTACCAGTACTTTAAAGTGTCTATTTTTATATGCATCATATCAGCTAAGTTCTTCACAGGCCCAGCTGCTGGGCAGAGAACAATTGAACAAGAAATTCTCATTAGTTTCTTTTAACCAGATCCTTTTTTTTTTTTTTTTCTTTTTGCTGATTGGAAGGAAAAAAAGTACGTTTCTATTTTCTACCAAAAGCTCCATCTGTATTTGAATGTACTCTTATGGTTATAACAAATACTGTGCTTCAACAAATGGAAAAAGTGTCATAAATGACAACAGATGTAGCTTAGTGCTGACTTTAGATGGTGGCAAGGCCTCCTATAGGACAAGTGATGCTGCGTCCTTCCCACTCAGAACCATCAAACACAGGAGTTACAAATTAGAAAGTAATGGCTATTGCTCTGCTTGTTATGATCAACCAGAAAAACAGGCTTTGGCTTATTGACTCTATTATTGAGCCCTAATTAGCTGTGGTATTTGGACATTCTGAGGCCTATGGTAAGATAAATAATATTTATGGTTTCTTCAATGTATCAAATCATTGTTTATGAAATGCAGTGTAGGATAAAATACTCGCGTTTTTCAGAGTTTAGACCACAGAGTGACCAAGAACTCATTCTGGGGTTGCGATTGAAGCACTGGAGCCCAGTGTGGGTAATCTTCGTGTAGACACTCTAACCACACATGTCAGAGTGCTCAGCAGCGTCTCGGGCCCACTCAGACTCCTCGACGGGTCCTTAACCAATGCCCTTAACATCGCCACGTGAGCTTTGGGTGGAATTGAGGAAGGGTAGCATTAAATACACTGAGTAATCTGAAAATGAAGGGTGGGGGAATTAAAAACAAGTTCATCTGGGTTCAAAAAATTTTCTGAGAATGTCAGCACTTTCCGTTTAGGGGAAAAAAGATGTCTTTAAAAACTTTTCTGTAGGAGAACTTGCTAAACTCTTATTAGTGCATATATTGATATGAACTGAAATAGGGTAGAGAAAAAAGTAAACAAAAAAGCAAAGTCTCAAAGACCTCAAATGAAATACCAGGATAACTGCCCGAAGACAAATAGATCTCAGTTTCCTTATCCATAAAACAGGGAGAAAAAATATAAAATTCTTGGAACCAGATGAGTTTCAGAGTTTAGTATATTTAATATTCTATAAAAGTTATAGGATAAACGGGCATGCATGCTCAGTCGCTCAGTCGTGTCTGACTGTTTGTGATGCTATGGACTGTGGTCCATCAGGCTCCTCTGTCCATGGGATTTTCCAGACAAGAATATTGGAATGGGTTGCCATTTCTTCCTCCAGGGGATCTTCTCTACCCAGGATCCAACTTGCGTCTCCTGTGTCTCCTGCATTGGCAGGTGGGTTCTTTACCACTGTACTACCTGGGGAGCCCAAAGTAAACATACCATTTGTATATGGACCCTGAGAGGGTCTGGGGAGCTGTTCTTTCATGAAATGCATTAATATTTCTGTAATGCAATGTGTACCAAATGGGTTGAAGACTATAAGCTGCCTCACATTAGGTTATGTCAGTTGTTGCTGCTGAGTCAGTTTGCTCTGGACTTAGAAAACACTTTGAGTGTTCAGAACTTTTAAATTTATGAACTACAAATGAAGTGTAATAAAAATAAAAGGCTGTAATGGGCAAACTGTGCATAAACTGTGTATAGTGCTAGGGTACAGTAAGCATGCAGTAACAGTGGCTATTTTTAATTATTAGATTGAGTTGTATGAAATTTTTGTTTTTATAGGTAAAAGACAATCAGATACTTTAATTATAATATTATGTCACCATTGGAAGTCTTTGAGTTGATATTGATTTGGCTCTATTACTACTCCATTTCTTTTCTTTCCTTCCTTTCTGTACCTTTCCCTCCCGACCTTAAAATCCTTGCACGTAAAAAGTGATGTGAGCAGTCACCTTTGGTTGAGTTACTAAACAGGCTCTTTAAGCTTCATCTACTTATATAAGGGTAGAAGGGCTTTGCTTAAAGAATATAAAAACCAAAACAAAAATAGTAAAGCAAGCAGCAGGCATTTTACTTGTCTTAGATTTCCATGCCCTTTTTTCTCAGCACACCGTAAATGTTCTAACCACAGTGACTCTGATGACCATAGTTTCCAGAGAAACCTGGGACTGAGCTGAGTCAGAAGGATTTGAGTTGGGGCAGCACAGAGTCCAGGCCAAAGTCATGGTGAGCTGGTGTGAACACACAAACAGACAAAAACAACCTACAGCACAAAGCAGCCAGCTGCCAACCACTTCAGAATTGTACCAAAGTGACCTGCTGTTCATGAGTCTGTTCCTTTGCATTCCTTTCTAACTGTAGACCTCGGCCACTCAAATCACTCTCAATCTTAAATAATATTATGGACCATCCACGGGGGCAGAAGAGTCAGCAAACTCATGCATTGCATTACATTATGTTTACAAGTGTATTTCCAAGGTTGATTATTTATTTGTTTGATTAAGAATTTCTCCTGGTGGCTCATGGGTAAAAACATCCACCTACAATGCAGTAGATGTGGGTTCAATCCCTGAGTTGGGAAGATCCCCTGGAGGAGGAAATGGCAATCCACTGCAGTATTCTTGCCTGGAAAATTCCATGGACAGAGGAGCCTGGCGGCTATAGTCCATGGGATCCCAAAGAGTCAGACATGACTGAGCGACTGGCCACCCACACGAAGAGAACCTTAGTAATTGAAAGCTTCTTTTATTTTACTAATTTGTAAATACTCCTGATTTTTATGGTAGAAATGAATCTAGGCTTGTCAAATATTTTCATGGTAATTCCTCTAATGAAGATCTTAATTAACCAAGTAATTTATGATGAATGTAAAGGCATCTTAATTAACTGAATTATTTTTGGTGAGTAACCTCACCCCTACAGCAACGTGGGACCTTTCAATTGCTTTGGCTAGACTGGGATGTGCCCTTTCCTGGGCTCCTCAAGATAGTCCTGGACCTGTTTCCTGTGACTTCCACTGTTTGTAAGCCTCCTCGTTATCCAGTGCATTCTCATAAGAAATTCCATCCTAATTTGAAGTAAACTGACCACTCTGCACCTTCCATCCTAAAAAAGTCCAATGTGCTCTTCTGCTTTATTCCAAAGGCTACTTTTTTCCTATAAAAATAGTTTTATTTCTCCCAGCAAAATTGATGCATAGAAAAATTAAAAACTCAATTAAGCACAAAGCAGAAAATAAAAATTACTGGTAATCCCCCCACTTGGATAATCACTATTAAATTTTGATGTATATCCATGTAGCACTCTCTCTTTTTACAGAAGTGGGAGTACCCTGTTATGCAATTTTGTGAGTTATTTTTGCTTAATTGTTGTAAATACCTTTCCCATTTTATCTCAACAAATTTAATGATTAAACTATATTTCTATTGTGTGTATAATTAATCACCAGTGTTGGACATTTTGGTTGCTTACGTTTTTCACCACTATAAGTACTTCTGTGATAAACAACTTTGTAGCTAAATTTTTGCACACATGTGTGATTATCTCTCAGGTGAAGTTTTAGAACTGGAGTTATTGGATCAAAGTGTAAGCACCTTTTTGAGGAGTTTGATTCTTAGGGACAGATTACCTTCCAGAAAATTTGTGCATATCAAACCAACAGTCTCTGACAGTCAGTCTCTCTTTTCTGTGGCTTCTCTCTGGGAGTTTTTCACTGCTTCTGCCTCAAAATTGCTTGTCCTAAGTTTGTCAGTGCTGGCCCTGGCCATTTTGTGTCAGAATACTGCCTCAATCTCCCCTTTCTTTTTCTGCCTTGGATCTCCCTCGATTGAATTGTCTATTGAGCAGTAGAGGGGAAGAAAAATGAGCCCGATATGTTTTTTGTTTATTTGTTTGCATCCTATCCAGCCTATGGGAGGCAGCAGTAGCAGCAAATTAAACTCAAGCCTTGCAAGATTTGCTTTCCACTGGGAAATGAAAGACCCACGAAGTTCAAGGAGCCCATTAGTGGCAAGAAAATTAAGAGCATAAACCCAAAGAATGCCCACAACTTGCTGCTTGGTATTACACGGATGCTTATGGTTCATATAATCTCTCATTGCTCAAGTGTGTTTAAAGACAATAACAACTCTGATTACATTCCTAATATAGTCACCAGGGAAGCCCCGGGATATACTAGCTAGGGTCAACCACCTGTGGCCCTAGTCAACAATCAAAGATGGTTGTGACAAATACTCCGTGAGACAGTAACAGAGGGGAATAGAAACATCAGTGCTGCTTTTTATTCTGTAACTTTTCATCTTAAGTGTTTTGGGGGAACAGGGACTGAGACTCCTGTTTATGGGCTGAGACTCTT
This sequence comes from Bos taurus, assembly GCF_002263795.3. Classification (NCBI taxonomy): domain Eukaryota; kingdom Metazoa; phylum Chordata; class Mammalia; order Artiodactyla; family Bovidae; genus Bos; species Bos taurus. Next base: position 19,826,634 of record NC_037339.1, read on the forward strand.
TCTGTGCTCTTGGTGATCAAAAGGGCTGTTGGGGGCCAGCGTGAGGCACTCTGCCCGTGGCAAAGGTCATGAGGAAGGAGGCTCGACATACGCAAAGGCAGGATCGAGCCTCAGGAGTCCCCCTGGAAATCCTCGAGCATCTACCCCCATAACCAGAGCCTGCCTACTTTACTACTTTGTGCTCTCACCTACACCTCTGACTTTATGGGGGGCTGTCCCCCACCACCTCTTTCGGAGAAGGAGTTAACCTAGAGCTCCAGTTAGTAATAATTCCTGGGCGTGATAGGAGTGTTTCAACCTACAAACTCCTCTGAAGGTTCTCTAGCCTGCCTGACAGGCTTGTCCAGCCACATGTGATTGCTCACAGCCTCCCAACCATGAGAGGCACGAGATGCTTTAAACCTTCTAAAAACAGGTTCTTTAGAGAAGTTAGAAAATTATTAGTATAAGTATAATGGGCTGATTAGAAATTGTATTGGTGAAGGGTTTTTCATTTGTTGAGCCAATGCTTACTGCTAAGTCACCACATCCCCTGCCCTTACACACATTAATGAATATATAGAAGAAATAAGTATTAACTTTTTATATTAATCACATTAGACCTTAGGCTAAGTAAATTCCTTCCTTAATTAAAACCCACTACACCCTCACCCTATAGGAATGTAACTGTATCTGGTACCTTCGGAAGGTGGCGTCTGTTTCAAAAATAATCACCCCTGGAGAAATAAGTGTTCTGGTTGACTGACCACTGTGACAAGGAGAGGGTCATAAATTGTCAGAAGGCCCCCCTGGCCAGAAGATGATGTAACACCCCTAAGACCTCTGTATACATTTGTATGAAGCACCTGACTTTGATAAAAGTTAGGACTGCTGACCCCACGTGACTTTTGCATAACATCTCAGTGTATAAAAGTAGACCATGGAAAATAAAGAATTGGGATCAGTTCCTCGAAATACTGGTCTCCCCATCTCTCTCTCTCTCTCAAACTCTGGCTGAGTCTCCGTCTGGAGCGCGGAGCCCGCCATGCTTACTAATTATGCCTGGGCTTCTAAAATCCGACCGGGGAGGCCTCAATGTCTCCTCTCCTTTGGGAGAATGGAAGGACGCCTGCGGCCTACGTAAGTGGTGCAAGCTTCTTGTCTTGAAATTTTATTGGTTTCCCGCGTAAACCAAGCTACTCAGCCTCTTTTCTCCACTGAATTTTCCTGCTGAGCTATCCTCATTCTATTACTCTTTATATCTTTAATGAATGTTTAAATTAAGTCGCTGACGCTGTCTCCCCTTCGACTACACTGGATCAGCCAGGGCTGGACCCCAGCAAAGGGCATTTGGGGAATTTTGCTGTTTCTTGGCAGTTCTTACAGGCAAAGGCAAAGGCAGGCTGAAGGGATAGCTGTTTTTCCTGCCTGTTTGTCTCTATTGTAGGAACTTAAGAAAACTTTGAGAAGTTTGAGGCTACCTATTAAAATGTGTACATTGGCTTTTGTGGATTACCATTTTTAGCTATGTATGTTCTCCCTGACCAACTCGGTCCATGCCGTTGAGAATAAACTGCATTTTTCATACATTTATTTATTCACTCGCTCTTTCCTTGGGCAAAAGACTTGAGGAAGAAAAGGGTTGGAGAGAGTGCTCTTTGATTAAGTAAAAAGACAAGAGTCCTACTCTCATATGTGATAGAAAGATCAGAACCTCACCCAGTATTCCCAAGAGGGTTTTTTGTGAGGATGGAAGCATGGGGACTCATACTGCAACCATGTCTTTGCTGTCACTTAGCTCCATGGTCTCTCCTACTTCACGAGGAGCATTCTTATGTTTGCGTGGCCTTCCTCCATACTGCGTATCATCTCTTTTCCTTTATTTGCCCCAAACACAGCTAATATAAGACTGTGGCATGAAGTAGATTTTTTCTGGAAACTTATTGGTTAATCTTAAATATCATTAACTGGGGCCACACTCCCTTATTTTTTCTCTCTCTTTTTTGTTTTATTCTCTCTTTTTTTTTTTTAAAATTATGGTTGATTTACAGTGTTGTGCCAGTCTCTGATGTACAACAAAGTGACTCAGTTATACACATACAGACATTCTTTTTTATCTTATTTCCCATTATGGTTTGTCACAGGGTATTATGTATAGTTCCCTGTGCTCTACATTGTTGTTATTGTTTAGTCACTAAGTCCTGTCCAACTGTTTGCGACCCCATGGACTGTAGCCCACCAGGCTCCTCTCTCCATGGGATTTCCCAGGCAAGAATAGTGGAGTGAATTGCCATTTCCTTCCCCAGGGGACCTTCCTGACCCAGGGGTCGGCCCTTGCTATACCTTGTTGTTTATCCGTTGTAAATGTAATGGCTTGTGTCTGCCAACTCTAAACTCCAAGTCAATCCCTCTCTCTCCTTCAGAACGGCCACAAGTCTGTTCTCTACATCTATGAGTCTGTTTCTGTCTTGTAGATAGGTTCATTGGTGTGATATTTTAGATTCCACATATAAGTTGTATCATATTTGTCTTTCTCTGACTGACTTCACTTAGTATGATAATTTCTAGTTGCATCCATGGTACTGCAAATGGCATTATTTTATTCTTTCTCAAGAAAATTAGAGATACCAAGGGAACATTTCATGCAAAGATGGGCACAATAAAGGACAGAAATGCTATGGACCTAACAGAAGCAGAAGATATTAAGAAGAGGTGGCAAGAATACACAGAAGAACTGTACAAAAAAGATCTGCATGACCCAGATAATCATGATGGTATGATCACTCACCTAGAGCCAGACATCCTGGAATGCGAAGTCAAGTGGGTCTTAGGAAGCATTACTACGAACAAAGCTAGTGGAGGTGATGGAATTTCAGTTGAGCTTTTTCAAATCCTAAAAGATGATTCTGTGAAAGTGCTGCACTTAATATGCCAGCAAATTTGGAAAACTCAGCAGTGGCTGGAAAAAGTCAGTTTTCATTCTAATCCCAAAGAAAGGCAATGCCAAAAAATGCTCAAACTACCACACAATTGTAAAGTAATGTTCAAAATTCTCCAAGCCAGGGTTCCACAGTACATGAACCATGAACTTCCATATGTTCAAGCTGGATTTAGAAAAGGCAGAGGAACCAGAGATCAAATTGCCAACATCTGCTGGATCATTGAAAAAGTGAGAGAGTTCCAGAAAAACATCTACTTCTTCTTTATTGACTACACCAAAGCCTTTGACTGTGTGGATCACAACAAACTGTGGAAAATTCTGAAAGAGATGGGAATACCAGATCACCTGACCTGCCTCCTGAGAAATTTGTATGCAGGTCAGGAAGCAACAGTTAGAACTGGACATGGAACAACAGACTGGTTCCAAATAGGGAAAGGAGTACGTCAAGGCTGTACATTGTCACCCTGCTTATTTAACTTCTATGCAGAGTACATCATGAGAAATGCTGGGCTGGATTAAGCACAAGCTGGAATCAACATTTCCAGGAGAAATATAAATAACCTCAGATGTGCAGATGACACTACCCTTATGGCAGAAAGTGAAGAAGAACTAAAGAGCCTCTTGATGAAAGTGAGAGAGGAAAGTGAAAAAGCTGGCTTAAAACTCAACATTCAGAAAGCTAAGATTATTGCATCTGGTCCCATCACTTCATGGCAAATATATGGGGAAACAGTGGAAATAGTGACAGACTTTGTCTTTTTGGGCTCCAAAATCACTGAAGATGGTGACTACAACCATGAAATTAAAAGATGCTTGTTCCTTGGAAGAAAAGCTATGACCAACCTAGATAGCATATAAAAGGTAGAGACATTTCTCTGCCAACAAAGGTGTGTCTAGTCAAAGCTGTGGTTTTTCCAGTAGTCATGTATGGATGTGAGAGCTGGACTATAAAGAAAGCTGAGCACAGAAGAATTGATGCTTTTGAACTGTGGTGTTGGAGAAGACTCTTGAGAGTCCCTTGGCCTGCAAGGAGATCCAGCCAGTCCATCCTAAAGGAGATCAGTCCTGAATATTCTTTGGAAGGACTGATGCTGGAGCTGAAACTAATACTTTGGCCACCTGATGCAAAGAACTGACTCATTGGAAAAGACCCTGATGCTGGGAAAGATTGAAGGCGGGAGGAGAAGGGGTCAACAGAGGATGAGATGGTTGGATGGCATCACCAACTCAATAGACATGAATTTGAGTAAACTCTGGGAGTTAGTGGTGGACAGGGAAGCCTAGTGTACTGCAGTCCATGGGGTCGCAAAGAGTTGGACATGACTGAGTGACTGAACTGAACTGACAGATAACAGAGTAATACTCCATTGTATATAACTGCTGTATCTTCTTGTTCTATTTCTGCTTTATTGACTATGCCAAAGCCTTTGACTGTGTGGATCACAATAAACTGTGGAAAATTCTGAAAGAGATGGGAATACCAGACCACCTGATCTGCCTCTTGAGAAATTTGTATGCAGGTCAGGAAGCAACAGTTAGAACTGGACATGGAACAACAGACTGGTTCCAAATAGGAAAAGGAGTACGTCAAGGCTGTATATTGTCACCCTCTTTATTTAACTTATATGCAGAGTACATCATGAGAAACGCTGGACTGGAAGAAACACAAGCTGGAATCAAGATTGCCGGGAGAAATATCAATAACCTCAGATATGCAGATGACACCACCCTTATGGCAGAAAGTGAAGAGGAACTAAAAAGCCTCTTGATGAAGGTGAAAGTGGAGAGTGAAAAAGTTGGCTTAAAGCTCAACATTCAGAAAATGAAGATCATGGCATCCGGTCCCATCGCTTCATGGGAAATAGATGGGGAAACAGTGGAAATAGTGTCAGACTTTATTTTTCTGGGCTCCAAAATCACTGCAGATGGTGACTGCAGCCATGAAATTAAAAGACGCTTACTCCTTGGAAGGAAAGTTATGACCAACCTAGATAGCATATTCAAAAGCAGAGACATTACTTTGCCAACAAAGGTCTGTCTAGTCAAGGCTATGGTTTTTCCAGTGGTCATGTATGGATGTGAGAGTTGGACTGTGAAGAAGGCTGAGCACTGAAGAATTGATGCTTTTGAACTGTGGTGTTGGAGAAGACTCTTGAGAGTCCCTTGGACTGCAAGGAGATCCAACCAGTCCATTCTAAAGGAGATCAGTCCTGGGTGTTCTTTGGAAGGAATGATGCTAAAGCTGAAACTCCAGTACTTTGGCCATGCGAAGAGCTGACTCATTGGAAAAGACCCTGATGCTGGGAGGGATTGGGGGCAATAGGAGAAGGGGATGACAGAAGATGAGATGGCTGGATGGCATCACTGACTCGATGGACATGAGTCTGAGTGAACTCTGGGAGTTGGTGATGGACAGGGAGGCCTGGCATGCTGTGATTCATGGGGTTGCAAAGAGTCGGACACAACTGAGCGACTGATCTGATCTGATCTGATCTGATCTTGTTCATTCATCTGTTGATGGACATGTAGGTCATTTCCATGTCTTGGTTATTGTGAACAGTGCTGCTGTGAACATAGGGGTGCATGTATCTTTTTGAATTATCGTTTTGTCTGTATATTCTCAGGAGTGGGATTGCTGGATCATATGTTAATTCTATTTTTAGTTTTCTGAGGAATCTCCATACTGTTTTCCGTAGTAGCTGTACCAACTTACATTCCCACCAGCAAAGTAGGAGGATTTCCTTTTCTCCATACTCATTTCAGCATTTATTGTTTGTAGACTTTTTGATGATGACCATGCTGATTGGTATGAGGTGATACCTCATTGTAATTTTGATTTGCAGTTCTCTAATAGTTAATGATGTTGAGCATCTTTTCATGTGCTTTTTGGCCATCTGTATGTCTTCTCTGGGGAAATATCTATCTAGATATTCTGCCCATTTTTTGATTCAATTGTTTTTTGATACTGAACTTCATGAACTGTTTGTATATTTTAAAATTATAAAAGTAATGCAAGGGTATATGTTTATTGTTCAAAGATACATTTTCCCCTCCTGTGAATCCTCCACTTAGAATTCTGGTTCTGATTCTATTCCTTGTGTCAGCCCCTTGAACATGCTCCCTTGTTCTTTTGGATCCCTCAAAGCAGCTCTACTACTACCCATAGCTAAAAGGACTGAAAGGAAAGATAGACTCCCCATCACAGAATATTTGAAGTGGTTACTCACTAGGCCTGTATATGCATATTAAAATTCTCTGAGTTGTTATAGCAGCTGTTACAACTGAAAATAATTCAGCAACTAGCATCATTTTCTGTATAGTTTATGGGCTCAGGAATGGTCTAGAAGCGCTGGTATTTGAGTTACTGTTAGTCTGCCCAGCCCATCTCCACATGTCACAGGCTGGTAATTTGATCTACAGCTCCCTTGAAGTGAGTTTGCATTAAACACAGAAAGCTCTTTTTTTTTTTTTCCTCCCTTTTTTGCCCAACATTAAACGGACTTTTATGTGTGTCCTTTTTTCCCCTTGCAAAATCATGATTGATTCAACAAAAATATTACACACCTTCCTGAGGGTTTCGTATCCTTTTCCCACAGCCGCACATTTTCTGCAGCTGCCTGCTCTCCGTCACCAAAAGGCCTGAGTACCTAAGACGGGGAGAGACTGGCTTTGAATTACAGCTGGGCCTAAGAAAACACAGACAGCGGTGAGAAAAAATATCTTCCAGTGACCTTTCCTTTCAAGGCTCAGGAAGTCGGCTGCTTCTCAGTGCGCTTATCATTGCTGCGAACTTTTGATTTTTCCAGTCTCCAGTGGTGGTTTTCCAGGCAAATGAAAGCCGAAGCTGAAAGAGCCTCCTGTGTTTGGAGAACTGAAGGATACTGCCTCAGGATGGAAGCAGTCCCACCTGGCCTCTCCTGACCATCTTCCGGCAGCCAGGGCCAGGGACGTGTCTGATGATGGAGACATTTGTAGCCATTTCAGCAGTGGCAGCTGGCACTGTGTTCATTCCATCTGCTGATATGCAGATTGTGGTGGGTGGGGCGAAGGCGAGTGACGCAATTGACTCACCACCTTGCAACAGGTAGCCTGCTTTCCAGCTACTTTGCATGATATCCAGACTTCCTGGCAGGAAGGTTGATGGTTCACAGAGCCTGAGGCAGCACCTCTGAGTTCAGTAGCTTCCAATTTTTAATGATACCCTAACCAGTGGTTGAAATACCTAAGATAATAGTAGCCACAGTGATGTGCTATTTTGGGTTACTGAAAACTGAAATTCATTTTTTTTTTCCTTTTTAGCTGAAGACAGACAATTTAGTGACTTTTATATCAGTAATGTGAGGAGTCTTGTCCATCTAATCAGCCAGTTAGTTGTACTGCAAGGAAAGATTAAATATCTGTCTTCAGAGTCACTGAGTTCTTATAACATTTTAAGTTAGAAACCCAATACTTTCTTACCCAGAGATGTATAAACTTTTTTGGTCCCAGTTCGGGGATGCCAGAAGTCATTGCCGTTTAGATGATACCTGTTTATGATGGACACAAACAAACAGTCACAAGTGTACAGAATCTTGAGTTGTGGGATCTTGCTGTCTGTCTGAAAGGCCGTAGCATAAATCAGAAGTTTGTGCTTGTCTGGGGCACCCAAGGGGAGGGAAGTGGGGGGTTTGGATTAGGATAGATAAATTGAAGGGTTTCAGCCATATTGCACACTATACCCCAATACACAAAAGTACCTACTTTTTGATTTTTCAGAACAGAAATTGATTATGAAGAAGGCGAAGGGAAAAAAATGGAGGAAAGAAAGAAAAAAATCAACTCAGAAAACCAACCAAACAAAAAACCCAACCAGATATATGTATGTATATATTTTCCATTTCAGTACTTTAATAGTATTTTGAGCATTTGCCTCTACTGCCTGGTAGGCAGAGCTCACTCCAGAGTAAAGGGTCTCTTCCTGGTGGGACCCATTTATAGCTCCCAAGGCCACTGGCATTGTTCCAATGTAATCCCCTTGCCAGCTCTGTGTGGGGGCATTTCCCCTATAGCCTGGCAGTCCCTGTCTTTCTTGTTGACAGAATGGTTCTTGTGCCTGGCATTTTGTGCCTCTCAGGGTGCAAGAGGAAGATGTCTAGATTCAACCCATCTCTGCATCGCTGCAGCCCCCCACACCCACTCATTTCATGGACCCAGGAGGCCATCCCAAGAGAGTGCACCAAATGGTCCAGTTGGTCCAACCAGATATTTGATTAAAATATTAATTTTGTGATCATGTCAATGAAAGTGTGTGAGACATTGTGAGTGATGTGTGAAAGTCACTCAGTTATATCTGACTCTCGCACACATTAACTAGGTCCTAACTGTGGAACAGACAAGTCTTTGGCTTTGAACTCAACTCTGCAAGATGATGTCCCCCAGGAAGGTTTGCTTGTGCCTTGACTCTTGACAGCCAACAACTCAGGGTAGGTTTTTCTGAAACTCTCCATGGGCAGAGCTTGGAGATCAGGCTCAGTGATCCTGACCTTGCTCATGCCCTTCTCCTGAACACTTTATAGAATTTTGGGATAAAATATTTAAAAGGTTAAAAAGCCTTTATAAGGGAGGAATTTCTGGTCTTTCTGTGGAAGATGACCAAATCCATATTAAAATATTCCCGTTTCTGGTAAGTTAATCAATCCCCCCAAATATATAACAGGCCTTCCATGATCAAAATCTGGATCCAGAATTGCTCATTAGAACAATTTTATCTACAGAAAGAACTCATCTATGTCACATGGCAAGGTCGTAACCATATACACAAGCAGGCTGCCACAGATGTAGGAAACAAGCTTGTGATTACCAAGAGGGAGGGAGTAAGGGTGGGATGAGGTAGGAGATTGGGACTGACATATATACATAGCACAGGGAACACGGTGCTCTGTGGTGACCTAAATGGGAAAGAAATATAAAAAAGACTGGTTATCTATATATGCATAGGGGTTTCCCAAGTGACGAAATTCGCCTGCCAATGCGGGAGATGCAAGAGACTCAGGTTCAATCCCTGGGTCAAGAAGATACCCTGGAGGAGGAAATGGCAACCCACTCCAGTATTCTTGGCTGAAAAATCCCATGGACAAAGGAGTTTGGCAGGCTACTGTCCATGGGATCACAAACAGTTGGATCCAACTGAGTGACTGTGCATGCATGTATATGTATAATGTATTCACTTTGCTGTATAGCAGAAACTAACACAACATTGTAAAGCAACTATATTCCAATAAAATTAATTAAAAAGTAAAATGCACTTGACAATTAGATAGTAAAAGAGAAAAAAGTACAATTGGATAATAAAAGAAGAAAAAAAAAATGGAGCAAACTGCACAGCCCCAGTTTGCAGTTTGCTGTGGGAAGGAGTAGCCTCCAGTCCAGACTCTATAGTATGAAGTCAGGTAATTCAATGACAATAATAATTTTATTAATAGCTGAAGCTTAAGGGAAGTTTATAGCTTTTGAAACAGGAAATGGAAAACAATAAGTAAGAAACTATAAAATAAATTGAACACACAGCTTTCTGTTACATTTTATACCCAGTGGTACATTGCATTTACTTTAGGAAATGACAGGCTTATTTAGAAGTCCGGCGACTTCTAGAGTCTCTCTCTTTCTCTCTCTTTTTTTATTGAAATGTAAGTGGGAACAATGTTAGATACACTTAAGGCTTATTTTTTCATTTTCTTTTTGAGTTTCTAATTAGGGAGTGTTAGTATGTGTCTAAGTTTGTTTTTAACCTTTAATATTTATATGCCATGTTGTGGCAAAATAAATCTTTATTGTGAATTTGAATCTGGGTATTATTAGCCATGTTTTATTAAATGATTATAGTGAGCCAGGCCCTGTATTAAATACTACAGTGCCTTAGCTTATTTAATTAATTTAACATTATGATGTGGGTACCATTATTACTTGCCTTTTACAGATGAGAAAACTGGGAATCAGAAAAGTTAAGCAACTTGCCTAGGACACAGCTACTAGGAAGAATTGTACTGGAAACTCGGATCTGACTGTCCCCAGAGCCCGAGATCTCAATCTATTCTTCTAACTCTTAGTCTATATCATGACTTTCACAGCTGAAATTTGGGAACTCTTGGGGAGCCATGGGACAATGTTTAAGACATATTTAAGGGTGCTGTATACATTGCAGCTCCAATATTAAATCATAATTTCTTTTAAATAAATGAAAGAGGAGTCTCTGACTACTAAACTAACAAACTGATAAACTCCAAACTACCTGAAATTGTTATGTGCTATTTCTCCACCTCCTTTCCCTGGACTTCAAGGACTTTAAAAATGTCCTCCCTGCCCTCAAAATTAGAGAACTCTGAATTTCAGCATTGCTGGTGTGTATGTGTTATCTGAATGGTAAGGGTCAGGGTGTAAGGGGAAGATGATAGGAATTATAGTCTAAAGAAAATCAGGGAATCCAGTGACCCCATTTCTTTAGAGTCTTAGTATTCTCACTTTTAATGGAAATGATGTCAATACCTTTGAAATCAGAGTGTTGTTAGCATTAAATTAGACAATGCATGTGAGTAAAATTTATGGGTTACTTATTTTAGATGTAGTGAAGGTCTCCTTCCCTGTTTGACAACTTGTAGGCTGGTACTTTACCATCGTCTGTTTCTAAGACCTGTTAAAGTCATTTTTTTCTGGGAGTGCTCTATTCGTCAGGAGCTTGGCAGGAAACAGATGGTGCATTCATGCTGGGAAGAGTTTAATAAAAGAACTGTTTACAAAGGTGTGTGCTGGATTTAGAAAAAGTACCAAGGGACAAGGGACCTCTCGGTACCCCAGTGGGGCGCCATTACCTATGCTAGGTTTGAAGAGGCAAGCAGAGGGAGTGTTTATCAGAGCCTGGAGATTTTGGAGAAAGCCACCTGGCAAGAACTGCAGCCTTTGGTGGAGGGATGCAGTCAAGCCACAGAAACCTACCAGGGAGAGATCCTGGGAAAAAGATTTCCTGACCTCACATTTTTCCCTTGCTTTGATCTCTTGCAGGGACTCACACTGGCAGAATCCAAATGGAAGCCGGAAGGGAAGGGAGCTCTTAATGTGGTCCAAAGAGGTCGGCCCCCAGGGCAGAGAGCAGGTGGAGAAGAGTGGAAAGTGGATCTGGGTAAGCAGAAGGTATGGAGCACGGCCTCACGGTTTTCCAAACATGTTAACCAATAACCTCTATCCCTTTGGTCAGGTGTGGTTGAATCAATGGTGATGCAAAAATTATGTTGTCTGCCTCCCCTTCTGTATTTTCTCCGCATTTAGAAATGTTTACTCTTCACTTCCAAGCTGTCTCGTGTTCTTTCATTCCTCTAGATCTTCTTGTGAAAAAATTAACACCAGAAGTTAATTCCCACACTTAGGTGTCTTATGCCTAATTGTTGTTTGTTAAAATACATGCTGATTTTGACTCCTGGGATAGCTAAGTTGCTACCAGACTGACCTCAGATGAAAAATGCAAAGAACTACCTGAAGGCCCTGGAACGTGAACTAATGCAAGGAGATTATGAAGGGTGGTTGACATTCGATGAAAGGACAAAACAAGGAATTCCTTCCCTTATCATTTTTTTTTTTTTAGCTTAAGAATTGTCTGTGGACAATGTCCATAGGTTTTCTGACCTAAAGAACTAGGAAAAAGTGTTGAGAGCAGCTACAGACATTGAAAAGTGAGGGGGGAATCTCCAAAAGGAGAGTCAGAGAGGAGAGCCCCCAATTTTGTGTAAAAACTTCCCCAATTCCTGGCTGATCCTTGAACCATGAATGTATGTGTCAGACTACAAGCAGCTCAGAAAAGGTCAATGAACTAAACTCAAGATATGAGATATTGCCCAAGAAACAGGATACTTTTTTTTTGGCAGTACTGCTGAAAGAAAGATATCATACTCTTTGGGAGATGTATAATAGAATTCAGAGTTCTCATGAGCAGTTATCCACAGTGCCCAGGATCCTGTCCAAAGTTGTGCTGTGCTTAGTCGCTCAGTCGTGTGCGTCTCTTTGTGACCCCTTGGACTATAGCCCGCCAGTCTCCTCTGTCCATGGGATTTTCCAGGCAAGAATACTAGAGTGGGTTGCCACTTTCTTCTCCAGCCATCCAAAGTTACTTGACACACAAAGAACAAAAATGAAGTTCTTGACCTATTCTCTAATATATTGAGAAAATATAATCAATATAGATCAATCCTGAGGCAACTCAGATATTAGAATTATCAGACATAGATTTTAAAGCAGCTGTTCTAACAATAACTCGGGGAAATTTTATATCTATAAGGGCCTGTATTAGAAAAGAAGAAACTTATAAATTAATGATCTAGGATATGGAGAAGGCGATGGCACCCCACTCCAGTTCTCTTGCCTAGAAAATCCCACGGACGGAGGAGCCCGGTAGGCTGCAGTCCATGGGGTCGCTCAGAGTCAGACAGGACTGAGTGACTTCACTTTCACTTTTCACCTTCATGCACTGGAGAAGGAAATGGCAACCCACTCCAGTATTCTTGCCTGGAGAATCCCAGGGATGGGGGAGCCTGGTGGGCTGCCGTCTATGGGGTCGAACAGAGTCGGACACGACTGAAGCGACTCAGCAGCAGCAGCAGCAGGTGGCACTAGTTGTAAAGAACCTGCCTGCCAATGCAGGAGATGTAAGAGACTCTGGTTCGATCCCTGGGTTGGGAAAATCCCCTGGAGGAGGAAATGGCAACCCACTCCAGTATTCTTGTCTGGAGAATCCCCCTGGACCGAGAAGCCTAGAAGGCTATAGTCCATAGGGTTACAAAGAGTCAGACATGATTGAAGTGATTTAGTACAAGGTACCTTAGAAATTTAGAAAGATAGAGCAAATTAAATCCCCATTCAGTAAAAAGATGGAACTGATTAAGCAATCGATGAAGCTATGTTGGTTTCATAAAGTGCATAAAGAGACGCACTTTAAAGACAGATTAAAGTTAACTTTTGAAAAGATAAAGAAAATAGATAGACCCATAGCTAGAGTGATTAAGAAAAAAAGAACACAAATTACCAATATCAGGAATGAAAAAGAGAATGTAACTGCAGATCCCGTGGAGATATAATAATAAGACAATATGCTGACTACTGTCTTCCTTTGCGCTGCTGGGCTCTCGGAGGCCACAGTGCCTTTCAGTAGTCAGAACTGTTAGTTCAGTGGGACTCCTGCTATTTGTCTCCTGACATGAATGTACTCTTCAAGGGCTGAAACCTTCAACTCTCAGAGCCCAGAATTTTGGGGAAGGGAAGGACATTTGCAGTGATATCAAATGGGGTCTCTCTGATTTCACCCCTTTGTTACACATTTGGAACACAGAAACATTTCAGAGCTTTTTGGTTGTGGATATTTGGGTAAGGAATATTGTCATTGAGAATTCTACTTTGAAATCCCTTCCATAGATACTGATCCATCTTCCTCATCACTATGACCTGATTTCCATCTCTTTTTTCATGCTGCCACTTAACACACCTCAAAACAGACCCCTTGCTTAAATAGTTTATCTACCTACTTCCCTACCAGTTCTGGAGGGGAGAAAGGGAGTGGAGTGGGAGAAAGAACTGGCTTTATGTGCATGAATATAGTAAATGTTCACTACATTGCTTGCTCCCCTGTATTGCCCAGTCATCTTTGCAGTTAGTCATGGGCCATGTGACTGGGCTGTGTGATTAGTTCTGCTCCATGGACTGTGGGTGGATCTTCTGAGGTGAAGCAGTTAAGAGCCAGTGTATCTCCTCCATGGTGCTCTCGCCTTGGTGTGGCAACTTTGGAGGCCACATGCTAGAGACTGTGCAGCAATTAGTTGAAAGAGGCCTACCAATACATATCAACGCAACCTTTATTGTGCTAAGCTTCTAAGATTCTGGTTTATTTGTTGTGAGTGCAAGTGCTAATTACCTTGATTAAGAAATATACTCTCTCCACACCCACCAATCAGTCAACATTTTAGGACCCTAATTGTAAATGTGTTTATTCTCAGAAAAAGATTGGTCAGTCAAAACTGTATTTGCGGTTACATGCACTTAGCATTATGGCAGGTGTTCCACTATCGAGTGCCCACTCTGGGTAGGTGGAACCCTCTTTCCTGTGGTTGTGGTGTGGCCTTTCTTGCCCAGATAGAGGTTCAGATATTTTAAAAGCATGCCAGGTCCAGCTTTGTTCAGTTCTTACCAGGGCTTGGTGAAGGTTATAACCTGCCCAGATATGCAGAGAATGTACAGTGCTAAACACTCAGGGTTCTTCTCTGGCCGACTATCTAATCCCTTCTAAGTTCTATTCCTTAACTGGAACATCACCAGTTAATCTCTTAATGTATGTGCACACAGCAGATTTCTTACTATGCGTTTTCTGGGTAGCCATGAGTGTTAATGCTGTCATAACAGCACCTCATTTAGTTATCTGAGTCTTGGGGTAATTCGTGTGTAGCACCTACTGTGGTCTTTGGCTCTTTCTTTAGTCTCTATCTTATCAGTTTAGATGTCTTTTGCTTTGCATCCACACTTTGTGGCCTCATCCTGACAACTCTTCTAATTTCCTCTTTATCCTGTTATTAAATAAAAGTTAACAACTCTATAATCAGACCAGTAGGATTCAGCAGCAGGCACAGATACTGGGTGATTTACAGATGTGATTTTATGTCCAACTGTGAAGTAGACTTTTAAAAATTCCCTCTTTGCAGATGAGGAAGTGGAAGTTCAGTGAAGACTCAAGAGAAATGTGATTCTCTTAGATATAATCTAGATAGAGAAATAATATGGGTATAAGAGAAGTTTTTACTAATAGCAATATTTATATACTATAAACAACTAAATCTTGCTAAGAGAAATTAGGGAGGACCTAAGAAAATGTGGATATATATATTGAATTCCTGGAATGGGAGACTCAGTATTTTTAAGTTGTTAATTTTCCCAAAATTTATCTATATATTCAAAGCAGACTTATTTTAAGCATAAATTAAAGAAGCTGATTCTAAAATTCATATAGAAATGCAAGAGACTCAGAATAGTCAAACAACTTTGCAAAAGAACAAAGTTGGAGGACTCACATTATCTAATTCCAAGACTTACTATAAAGCTACTATGATCTGGATAGAGTGGTAATGGTGTCAAGATGGACAAATGTGTCAAAGGATATAGTGGAAAAACAAATCCACGTGTATATGGTCCATTGATTTTTGATAAAGATGCACAGGATTCGGTAGAAAAAGGGTAGCCTTTTCAACAATTGCTGCTGGAACAATTGGATATCCATGTGCAAAAAAAGAAAAAAAAATCTTTGATCTGAATCTTGCAACACATACCGACCAAAAAAGGATCATAGACTTAAATGTAAAATCTAAAAGAATAGAATTTCTAGAAGGAAACATAAAAGAAAACCATAGTGATCTGATAGTAGGCAAAAACTTCTTAAATTTCATATCAAAAGCATGATCCATAAAATAAAAACATAAAAATTGGACTTCACCAAAATTAAGAACCTCTACTCTTTATAAAAAGACTGTGAGGAGAATAAAAAGTTTAGCTATTGGAAGAAAATATTTACAAATCACATATCTCATAAAAGATTTGCAAACAATACATAAAGTAGTAAGAGAAAAAGCAGTCCAATTAAAAATAAGCAAAAGGTTTGAACTGACACTTTACCAGAGAAAACATACAGATGGCAAATGCATATACTAAAAATGCTCAATACCAAGATTTGTTCTGAGCAAACTAAAACCGTCATGAGATACTGTTACACACCAATTATTAATAGAATAAAGACTGACCATGGCAAGTTGAGGATGTGGAGCAACTGGGAGCCTTCTTACACTGATGGTGAATATGTAAATTGTACAACCATTTTGAAAAATAGTTTGGCAGTTTGTTTAAAAGCTAAGATATACCTACCATATGACCAGCCATTTTACTCCTGGAAATTTACTGAAGAGAAATGAAAGTATTTGTCTATATAAATACTTGTACATGATTAATCATAGCAGCTTTATTATAAGAGTAAAACACAAAAGTCAACTGAAATGTCCATCAGTAGATGAATGGACAAATTATGGTGTATCTACTATACAATGGGAATGCTTAGCAATAGAAAGGAATGAACTATTGATACATGCAACGTCATGAATGAAATTTGAAGTAACAGATAAAAATGAATCCATACTGTATAATTCTATTTGTATAAAAATCTGGAAAACTCAGACTGATCCATAGTCACAGAAAGCAGATAGGTAGTTACCCAGAAACATGGGAAGTAGTGATGGGAGGAAAGGATTACCAAGGGGCTTCAGGAAGCTCTTGGGGGTGATGGATATGTCCATTCCTTGGTTGTGGGGACAGTTTCACAGGTGTATAATATGTCATAACTTATCATATTGTACATCTGAAATATGTGCAGTAGCTCAATTATACACCCGCAAACATGTTAAGATAACAATAACAATAGGGAATATTTATTGAGAGGCGGGAGGTGATAGTGGAGAGATTGAGTTCTGGAGCCAGAATGCCTAAAGTGCCAATTCTAGCTTTTCCACTTATTAGTTGTATGACTTTGGATGGGTCAACTCTGGACTGTTTATCAGTATATACAGTGGAGAAAGTTCCTGCCTAGTGTTGCTGTGAGCATTGTTAGTTTATTAATGGAAAGCCCCTGTATTCCCTGGAATATAGGAATTATTTAACAAAGGTCAAGAAATCTTGTGCTGGGCTCTATGCTGGATGTTTTATAAGAATTATCTCATTTAAACTTCATAGTCCTGTGAGACAAGTACCAATAGTCTTATTTTACAAGTGAGGAAACTGAGGTTCCAAGAGGATATATAACCTTGCATAGGAGGCAAGTAACAGAATCTGGCTTTGAATAAAGGCAATCAAATTCTGCACATTTTTAATCCTATGAATAAGTTTTAACAGATGAGGCACTGACTCAAGTGCTAATAAGAAGGTTGTCCAGACACTGCCCCTGTTTTCTAGGATGTTATTATCTGAGACATGTAAAACTATTGAAGACCAACATGTTTGGGCAGCTTTCTGTGAGTTCTTCATGTGATTACTCTTGGCAACTGGCCCCATGCTCGCCAAACCTGTTTCTTTGTCCTGGGCACATGGTCAGATTGTGTTTCCTGGTCCTCCTGTATCTATCGAGGTCATGTGACTAGTTCTTGCCCATGAGATTTCAGCAACACTGGTGTTGTCACTTCTAGGCCAAGGCAAGCAGGAATGGGTCGGCTTTTTCTATCTCCAGTCTCCCTATTGCCATGAACTAGTATGTGTTTAAGGTGCTAGAGCCATTACGTTGGGAGGAGCCTGATTTCTGAAAAACACCGGAAGCCGTGGTCTCACTGCTGAGCTACAGTGAACCACTTTGGCTGCGTTAAGCCACGGACACGAAACCCTATTGGCTTTTGCTGTGTATGCTCCCTGTTTCCTGGGGCTTCCCTCATGGGCATCAACTCTAGGTATTCCAAGACTCACTAGTAACTGAGTCATTTATGGCCCTCTAAGATGCATTAATTATCTTCCTCGGTTGTTTTAAAATCTTCCATTCACATCTCAGAAACCTATTTAAAGGGACAGGTTGCTACCATCTGTTTTTCAACTGCCATTTTTACCCCCTCCTTCTTGCTCATTGGAAGGTCTGACTTGCACTCACTTTACCGACTTCCACATCTGTGCTGTGTCTTCTTTCATACTGTGTCCTGTCTGAACTATGACAATTCATGGTCTGCTGACAGTCTTCTGGTTCCTGGCCAATTACAGCTGGTTCATGACTCCATTAATCCCCTGGCACAAGAGGCTTCTCTCCATTTCTTAGGGCTTCTGAATGAGAGGAAAGAAAAGGAACACCTTCTTACCCTGGCTTGAGGACCATCTGTGGCAGCCTGAACATGTGGCATTACTTTTATTATTTAGTATGTTATTATTATTTAATTTAATATTACTTAATATGTTTTATTTCTTCCTTTTCTAGTTCTGGATTAGGAAAAAAAGAAGCCTGGAGACAGTACCCTTTGTTCTGCTTGCATTTGGGAGGCTTTGGGAGAGAACATTGACATTGACAAGTTGCTCAGTCATGTCCAACTCTTTGTGACCCTATGGACTGTAGCCTACCAGGCTCCTCTGTCCATGGGATTTTTCAGGCAAGAGTACTGAAGTGGGTTGCCATTTCCTTCTCTAGGGGATCTTCCTGACCCAGGGATTGAACCCTGGTCTCCTGCATTGTAGGCAGACGCTTTACCATCTGAACCATGAGGGAATCTGGGAGAGAACAGTTGTTTGCAAAACTGGACAATGAGTACCTTGTGCCATTGTCATGGAGAAAGGGCTTGGTTCTGGGCATCTGGTTCTGTGAATCTGCTGTTTTTGGCAGAAGGTGATGACTTATCATAGCATTGCAGGGGCTATCTACAGAAGGACCATGGATGGGAAATTGGATCTTCTGATCTCACACCCTCATTTTACTGATAAGAATAAATGGGCATACTGGTGCCCATCTGAGAACCACTTACTACTGGTTGGTGTTACTATGGGTACAGAAGCGAAAGTAAGAAGCATTTTGTTAAAATACATAAGGTAAAAGGATATATTGTACAGCAGTATAGCCGATATTTTATAATAACTTTATTTATTTTTTTTTTTGCATAATTCTCCCACTCTGTTGTTTTTTTTTTTTAAACTTTACATATGGAGTATAATCTATAAAAATTTTGGGTTACATTGTACAGCTGATATTAATTTAAATTATAAGTTGACCATACCTCAAAAATAAAGAAAAATGGAAAAAAGAAGCATTTAGAAACTTTTATAATAATTTGACAGAAGAATTTTAAGTCGATTGAGACTGATAATTTAAAAAACTAGGCTTATATTATGTATATCTCTTTAAAAATTCATGTATATTTAATTCATTTTATTTTTTATGATAAGGTTATTTTTATAACAATTTTAAACTTACAGAAATATTGAGAAGATAGTACAGAGGGTTTTCATATCCTCTGTCCAAATTTCCCATATGTTTAATATATTACATTAGTATGGTACATTCATTACAATTAACAAACTCATATTGACACATAATTAACTAAAGTTCATATTTTATTTATACTTCCTCAGTTTTAAACCTAATATCCCTTTTCTATCCCAGGATCCCATCTAAGATCCCACATTACCTTTTGTTGTCATGTCTCCTTAAGCTCCTCTTGGTTGTGACAGTTTTCTCAGACATTTGTTGGTTTTGGTGACTTTGCCAGCTTTGAGGAGTAGTGGTCAGAAATTTCGTGGAGTGTCCTTTGATTGGGATTTCTCTGATACGTTCTCATGATTCAACTGAGCGTGTGGGTTTTAGGGAGGTATACCAGAGAGGTGAACGGCATTTTCATCACATCATATCAAGGCTATATATGATCAACGTGACTTATTACTGTTTATGTTGAGCTTGGTCATGTGGCTGAGGTGGTGACTGTCAGTGTTCTCTACTGTGAAGCGTCTTCCCACATCCCCTTCCATGTACTCTTTTGAAGGAAGTCACTATGGGCAGCCGACACTTAGGGAGTGGAGAGTTGTAATTTATTTTATTGTGCTTTATAAAAACATAGTTTGTGATATATATGAAATATATAGAGTGTGATATAAAAAATATAGTTGGTTTGTGATAGATTGAAAATGAAAAAGGTCTTTCACCGCTGCTCATTTGAGAAGCACTGCTCTAAAAACCTGCTTAAGGGTACACAGAAGAAGAACTGGAACTGAGCCCAAGATGTGTTGGCTCCAATCCCAGCTCTTTTCATTCCCCAGAGCCCTACTTGCATATCCATCTTATTGTGGAGCCAAGAGACAAGCTGGCTGTGGAATACCATAGACTGCTCCATGATATTTCCACGGCTCTTAAGAAAGGCTTCAAGTCTTGGTGAAGTTTCTGGAATACTGGACTCACTGCGCTTTGAAATGTTAGCCTGTCTGAACTATCATTTTAAATCATGCTCCATGGCAAACAGATACTGAGATGGAGCTTTGCACTCAGGCTGTTTATCATTAGAAGTGATGAGAATGGTGCTGGGCAGAAGGAGATGTTGAAGGGCAGTGCAGTCCAAACAAAGGCTCTTATCAGTGGTACGGCTGGACCCGGGGTGGCCATGCAGTGTGTGTTAGTTGCTCAGTCATGTCCTTCTTTGCAACCCCATGGATTGTAGCCCGCCAGGCTCCTCTGTCCATGGGATTTTCCAGGAAAGAATACTGGAATGGGTTGCCATTTCCTACTACAGGGGATCTTCCTGACCCAGAGATCGAACTTGCATCTCCCGTGTCTCCTGCATTGACAGGTGGATTCTTTACCACTGTGCCACCTGGGAAGCCCATAGATACCTTTACATTCTAGAAAATTTCTTTTGCCTTTGTGTTGGGTCTAGATTCTAGGAATCAGAAGGTTGTTTGCTACACTCCTCCTTGCATTGTTAACTGTCTCTAGTGCCTGAATGCAGTAATTATACTTTGGGTATGGATGAGGTAATCCAGGAAGGGATTCTGGGAAGAGAGGCCATGTGAGAAGGTTGGTGTGGGTGTGGACACAGTGCAGAGGATTTATATTTGTGCAATCTGCCTGCTTCTGTGATTCATCTGGGTCTGTGCACCCTCATAAACAGTGGGCTCCAGTGAACTAAGTGTTGCTTTCTAAAGAAAAATTAGAGCTGGGATTTCAGCAGGGAGGAAAGTATATGCCCAATGGTAATGAGAACAAACACACAACACCAAGGAAACCACATAGAATAAAGCTGCAGGAAGATTTTTTAGAATTTTTTTCAAGGGAAAGGGATATAAGCAACAGAATTGTTTTAATTGGTCAAGAATTTGTCTCTTCAGTCTCTCGTCTCTCATAGGATCTCAAGCATGCTCTTTCTCACCATTTTTGAACGGGAGTGAGACCAGAAGAATTTTAATTACAGGGCAAAAGATGGAATTTGAAAGCAGAGCAAATTTGACAAAATTAATTCTTATGTTAAAAAAAAATGCTTCCTGTACTTGGCATCCTGTTTTCCTGACTGCTTGATGTTCATCTCTTTTATTCCTTGTGGTTTGAAATCAGACATGCATCTTCTCTCTCAGCTTTTCCCTGGATTGGAGGGTGCTCAGCATAAATGAACTCAACCTGGTCGATAGGATGATCTTACACTTAGATGAAGATGTTAGTTGCTCAGTCGTTTCTGACTCTTTGTGGTCCCATGGACTGTAGCCTGCCAGGCTCCTCTGCCCATGGGATTTTCCAGGCAAGAATACTGGAGTGGTTTGCCATTTCCTTCTCCAGGGGATTTTGCTGACCCAGGGATCGAACCCAGGTGTTCTGCATTACAGGCAGATTCTTTACTGTCTGAGCCACCAGAAAAGACCAGGGAACTCGAGAGAGAGAGAGAAAAAAAGCCCATTTTCTTCAAAGAGGCTTTTCCACCAGCAGCCTCATGACATGACATCTACCATTTGGATTATCTGTAGCTGTGGGGCAGGAAAGGGTTAAAGGACTTAGAAAGCATTAAAAACATTTTTTTCCCCATCTTGAGATAGAAGAATGGGAACAACCACTTTTGCATAATAACCACAGACATATACTAATAGCTAACTGAGCTCTTTCTAAATGCTGGGCACTGTGCTAACACTTTATAGGCATCATCTCATTTATGTTCCTGATGATGTGACTATTATTATGAATCCCTCAACACAGATATGAAACTAAGAGTTGGAGAGATTAGATACATGTGGAAATGGGATTCAAATCTAGGTGCCAGATTCCTTTGTACCACATCCTGTATTGCTTCAGCAGCCATGAAATTGGGAAGGGGGAGTGGTTTGAATAGGAAAACAGGAAGTGTGCTCAGAATGACTTCCTAGGTAAAAGGTCTTCTGAGGAACATCCTACTGTAAGCTCCTTCTTGTAGCTCAGGTCATTTTCTTTCAGTCCTAAATGAGAGACCAGGGGACAGTTGAGATCTGAGTCAGGACCTTAAACTAAATTTGGAAACTCTTATATTGATCTGTCAGGTTGTGACATGAAGGTGGTGATGGAGGCCCTTGGGTGTGGATGAGATTGTCCAAGGAGAGAAGGTGCAATAAAGAGGTTAAAGGGCACACGCTGGATTCCGAGAAACCAACATTTAAGGGGAATATAGAGGAAGACAAGCTAATAAGGAAGGTGCAAAAATAAGAGTCAGTTTTTCTGCCATCATTTAGGACAGGGTGGTATGGTCATTCAGGAGAGTGTGGTATGTGGTTGCCCAGCAGAGGATCGGCTAACATCTTCCAGAAGAGGATGGCATGTGGTCATCCGGAACAGAGTGCTATGTGGTCATCCAGGAGACAGGAGGCATCAGAGTGGAACGATGCAAAACTCTCAGGTTAGGTGACATCTCATCCTCTAAGAGAGGAGAGGAAGAAGGGAAGATACGAGGAAAGGCAGATACATTAGAAAGTGTAGAGAA
The DNA here is from genome assembly GCF_002263795.3 of Bos taurus. Taxonomy (NCBI): domain Eukaryota; kingdom Metazoa; phylum Chordata; class Mammalia; order Artiodactyla; family Bovidae; genus Bos; species Bos taurus. The sequence continues at coordinate 19,849,038 of NC_037339.1, forward strand.
GGCAATGTTAAGGAAGGTTATGCCAGGGCCCGTATATTCTTATGGGGCTTCCCTGGTGGCTCAGCAAGGAATCTGCCCACAATGTGGGAAACGTGGGTTCATCTGGGTTGGGAAGATCTCCTGGAGAAGGGAGTGGCTATCCATTCCAGTATTCTTGCTGGAGAATCCCATGGACAGAGGAGCCTGGTGGGCTACTGTCCATGGGGTTGCAAAGAGTTGAACATGATTGAGTGAGTAACACTTTGATACATTATTACGGAAGTAGAATGTTCTTTTGGTTTTTCTGGCTTGATTCCTGCCTTCTTTCCCAAAACATCCTGTTAATAGTTCCTATCATGTTGTGCATGAGCAGGGTCACTTCAACTACAGGGTAACCTGCTGCCAAAATCATGGTCCCTTGTCAGGGAGAGGTGTATCTGAGCCTCTGCTAGGCCACTGGTGGCTGTAGTTGTGCTGCTGCTAGTACTCACTTGGCCCTCTTGGGTGGTTTCTCATTCCCTGAGGATGTTCTTGGAAACTAAAATGGGTTGATGTCACCTTTTGTCTTGGATAGAACTCCTTTCTATCCAAGTTTGGGTTCAAGTGTTTTCTGGTTGCATCCTGCCAGTGGAACATCTAGGGACAGGTGGCATGTGGATATTCAGCCGACCTCTCTTTTACGCGAGAACCTGGGCTGAAGGCAACTCTGAATGCTAAGGTGGTCAAGGGTTGGCAAACTCATGGTAAACACTGTCTAAGATCAGACTCCTGTGAGCTATTTGAGACCTGTGCTTCCTGAGCGCTCCCCTCCCAGGAAGGTCTTCCTTGCTCTTCAGTGCTCTGATGCCTAACGGAACCTTCTTGCTTCATTTGTGTGACTGTTAATTGAATATTTTGTACTTTGAAAAGATGTGGAACACACAAGTCAGTGTAGTAGGATCTTTCTCATTCTTTTTACCAGATTTCTCTCTCTTGCCTCTAGTAATTGAGGTTGTTATTGACTTTGTCTCTCCAGGGAAGGGGTCTCATAGGTTCATCCCCTTGGCTAAAATGTGTCTTTCATAATTACAACATGATTCTTGAAGTTTTAAAATTAGTGAACAAAGCTCTTCTTTCTGCAGCTAGAGAGATACCCATAAAACAACTGTCCTGGAGAAATTCAACTTAAATTTGAAGCAGATTATAAAATATAAGATGTTTTCCTGGGAGCCATCTTTTAATGGAAGTGGAAAAAGATTATGGTAGTGGCTTAGTGCTGGGTATTTTGCATACTGTATTCCAAGTCTATAACAACACCGGGAATTGTTCCATTTTACTGGTCAGGAAACTGGGTCATAAAGAAGAAATTAACCCAGGTCCCTCAGGGTTCATTATGTTAATTAAGTGGCAGTACTGAATTTCAGATCTTGGTTTATTGGCCTGTGCTCTTTCTACTATCCAATAGTTCTCTAACTTGACATAATTTTTTGTTTGTTTGTTTTATCGGCCTATGCTCTTTCTACTACCCAAAAGTTCTCTAATTTGACATAAATTTTTTTTTTGAGAGATTTGTTTAAAAAGCAAATTCTACCCAATCCAAGGATTGGGTTCAGCAATTAATTAAATCCAAGGATTTAATTCATCAAGAGTGGAGTAGGGTCAGGAATCTGTGTTTTTAAAAAGTGCCTTCACTGATTCTGGTGTGCAGCTTGTTTGGAAATACTGGAGGGAAAAATAAGAAAGAAAATGGGGTGCAATAAGGATAGATGGTGGGTTCCCCACTTTGATAGTCTGGGGCAAGCCCACTCACCCTCAGGCTCACAGCCTCTCTAGATCTGACCAGTGTTCTCCAACTCCAAGGACAGTGGTTTCTTCTTTGCTAGAGGAACTTGTACCAAGGCAAGGCTTCTAAGCATGGAGTTCAAAGCTGGCGCAGAAGTTCCAGGTTAGAAATGTAGTTCCTATTGTCTTCTTCCAAAGGAAGGACCACTCACAATTGTACTCTAAGCCCAGAAATGGGATCTTCTTCATCTCTGGGTTCTTAGGGTCTGGCACAAGTGTGTATGGTGCACAGTGGGTGCTCAGTGTACACTGGGTCAAGAAGGGTGGCAGGCATGCTGAGTGTCCAGTCCTCGTGAGTAGGGCTAAGGGGTTACATTTTTCAGTATGGCCTGTTTGGAGGCTACACTCTGTCTGAGGGGCCAGCCCTCTGGCATGTAACTGAGGAGGGCATAGTGAGAGTCCAGATGAGCCAGATTTCTAAGGTACGCAGTGATGAGGGTGTGATAGCTTGTTTTCCTTCATGATGTTTTATAAGCTGGATCTCATTTACCTGTGGGAAAGTCCTGTGGAGATTAGATTTCTAATCTAGTCAGCCTGTAATTATTTCTTTCCTTTGGACAATTACTGATATTTCAGGTGGCTTCCTCCCAATTCAGAGTCAGCAGTGAGTACCATTGACTTGCCTTCTAGCATTTCTCCCAGATCATTAGTATGAGATGAACAATCAGGAGATTCCAAGAGCCTGAAGCTTAATCAAAGAGTCATGTCTTCTGGTTCCAAGATAGCATCCTCCATGGCTCTAATTTCCCATGCCTGCCAACCTCAAGAACTCAAGTGAAAGCCTTTGATGATTTTCAATAATGTGATTCCATGTTTTATAGGATCCTATGCCTGCCTCCTGGCTCCAGCTGTACACTAAATTTAAAGCAAGCCACTCATGCAGAGCTGACGTGAGATAACTCACCAACTTGATATTCAAAACTTTATCATTTGTACAGACTCCAGACTTGCCTCCTAGCCCATGTTGTCCAGAAAACTGAAAACAGTCCAGGCACAAATTACTGAAGGAGTTGGATGAAAGGCAACAGGAAGTTGTAGTAGCTACAGTGGCCTGGCAGGGACCCCAGAGGAGGCTGTAGTAATATTTTAGCAAAATAGGGGCTCCAAAGAGACTGGCTGTCTTCCTCCCTCCCTTTCTTCCTTCCTTTCTCTCACAAAAAATTCTTAAACTGCCCCCCTCCATATTCCAGCCGCTGTCCTTGGCCCCTGAGAATACAAAGAGGTAAATGACATGGTTTTCACATTTCGAGAGTTTAAGCAGGGCTGTGAATGGAGCGGAGCGCATGTTGTCTGAGCCATCGTTTCTCATTGACTCTGAGAGTCTGCAAAGCCTGGAGGCTGCTCTGATGCAGTCTGAAGCTACTGCTTGAGTGCTGCTCTCCTTATCACATGTCCCCCTCCCTGCAGCCCTTTCTATCCAAATATTTCCTCATTTATATCTGAACTAATTCTCAGTTTATGGGAGCATAGCAGAGGGAAGGGGGTTCAGAAAGGTCTCACTTCAGAGTCACTTTCCTTGGGGACAATTGGACCTCGGTTGCTGTGCAGTCAAAACAACTACAGCTCTGAGCAGCCATGGGTTTGCGCATGTGTAGCCACTGATTCTGTAACGTGGCCACTGGTGGCTAGTGTGGATAGGAACAAAGAGAGAAGAAGCCTTCATGTTGGGAAAGGAATATTTGTAATTAAAAAAAAGACCTTTTAATATTTCTAAGAAATTTCCAGATGAGTGAGATATTCAGTTAACCGTGTGCTAGTTTGGTCCACATGACGCCGGTTGGTTCATTCACTCATCAGCCATCTGTCATGGTGGGCACTGAGTTTGGAGCTGGGTGGGCATGAACTGCAGGGCATGTTCAGTCTGGTGACTGGGAAATTGATGTTTCCAAACACTAGATCTGAGTGTCTTGGCATCATGAAGAAAGGACTTGTGGCTGCATATGTCTGGTGGGTAGAGTAGATGGCTCTTGGCATTTAATCTATGCTAAAATCCTTTTCTAATACCATTTTACCAGCACCTTAGAACTGTGAAATATGTTATGAAATTTAAAAGAGGAAAATCAGAGAAGAAACTATTAAAATGTAGAGTATTTTAGCTGAAAAACTTGGACATTAAAAAAAAAAAAGATACCCCAAATTTTAACTTGGGTCTACTTTGTCTCAAAGGAGGTTTAAAAATCTTAAAAATAATAGGAACTTCAGAGTAGGTGGTCACTTACTATATACAGGGCTTTCTTTATGCTTATAAACTTATAATGTTTGGTAATTTTTAAACGCTCCTTATTTTGGGATAGAAAAAAAAAGTCTATTTGTTCCTCAACCCAGTTGCTCAAAAGCAGGGTATGGATTCTGCTCCCATCTTCCAATGCAAGTGAGTTTCTCCTGGGTTGAGACCAAACATGGACACTTACAGCCTGAAACGATTACTTTCTGGAAATTTGCAGTGAGTGGAAACAGTTATGTAGAGGTGTGGATCTTGCTACCTGGATCAATAACTTTAGCTAGTTAAGATTCTTGCCAAGGTAAGGCAAGGAATATCAAATTTCATAGACCTAGCAAACCCCTGGAAACTTCTTGTGTGTGTGTGTTCAAGGAGCACCTTTTATGATTTATAGAAACCAAAGAACTCATTGGAATATGAGTAATAGCTACCTTTATTTGTCATTTATTATGCTGGCCACTATGCCAAGTACTTTATATACATTGACTCATTTAATCCTAATGACAACCCATGAGCAGGTACTATTGTTTTTCCTACTTTACAGATGAGAAGAGGCACAAAAAGCCTATTAAATTATAAAGTAGGATCAATGTGTTGTTCACTTGGAAAATGACTCAAATATATGTGTGAATAAGTGTGAAAATTCCCATTTCCTTGTCTTCTCAAGTTTGGTGTGTTTTCTCTGTCTTTAAAGGACATTAGTGACTTCTTAGTCCTTTGAAGAAAAGTCAAAATTTGAGTGCAGAAGACAGTTTTGAAACCTGTGGCATTAACTCATGAAGCTAAAAGAAAATTTAACTCCACAAATAGGATACTAGCAAATTGGAAAAATTCCTTGTGTTTGTGGACCTTTATCTTTCTGAACACCCCTTACATTTCCTTCTCAGATAAGAGATAATGAGATTCAAGCAACTAACTCATTTCCTAAACAAATGACACATTTATCTACTCTTACATGTTTAGTCGCTCAGTCATGTCCAACTCTTTGTGACTCCATGGACTGCAGCCCACCAGGCGTCTGTGTCCTTGGGGATTCTCCAGGCAAGAATACTGGAGTGGGCTGCCATGCCCTCCTCTAGGGGATCTTCTGAACCCAGGGATAGAACCCAGGTCTCCCGCATTGCAGGCGGATTCTTTACTGACTGGGTCATCAGGGCTTTACCGACTGAAGTCCACCTACTCTTATAAGTCTAGGCGATTTCCTAAAGTTTAGGACACATGATATGGAATTTTCTCTTCCTACAAGATCTAGCCTTCTCCATCATGGTTTTCCACAACTCATTCTTGACAATGCTCAGGCATTACCTGACTCCTGTATTGAGGAAGTTTTCTGGGAAGTTCTTTGAAAATGGTGTTCAATCCACCCTTGACTGATATCTCAGCTCCAGCCTTTCCCCGTCATGTTGTCTTCACCTACACTTTTCTGAATGACTCCAGTACTGGGCTGATAATCACTGCACTTCATTACCGAATCAATTCTGGCCACCGGTGTTCCAGTCACAATGCCCCCAGAGCTTGGACCTGCAGGAAAAATATCTATGAAGCTTCTGGTTCTGGCCCTAAGCCATGGAACCTTGGTGAATGGTACCATTTCTCTGAGACTCAGAGAAGGCACTTTGTAAATTTTAAGGCATTAACCAATTGACAGGAGAGTTCAAGGGGTTCTGCTTTACACTTGTGGGTAGGTGTCTTATTTCTTTGTGATAGCCATCATCCCTGACTTAACTGGTAGCTCAGTGGTAAAGAATCCGCCTGCCAGTGCAGGAGACATAAGAGACATGGGTTCAATTCCTAGGTCAGGAAGATCCCCTGGAGGAGGGCATGGCAACCCACTCCAGTGTTCTTGCCTGGAGGATCCCATGGACAGAGGAGCCTGGTGGGCTACAGTCCATGGAGTCACAAAGAATTGAACGTGACTGCACTACTGAGCACACAGCTATCATTGCTAGAAACGTGCCTGAGATACATGCCCCTGGACATGCTTGGGCCTTCAGGAACATGTGTCCGAAGCCAGTGTCAACAGAGTCAGCTGGATGAACATGGTTAAGGGGCTAAGGCAGCTGGAAATTAACACTATGTTACATGTCCCTTTAAACTCCTCCCCTTATAGTAAAGTCAGAGCAGAGAACTGGATGGATTTGCCCTTGGCTGCAGGATCAAGCAGTCGAGTAAATGGAAGGAGAATAATCGTACATGTTAAGGGCTGTCCACATTTGCCAAACCGTGGTCTTTTAAAAATATATACATATATTGCACAAAGGGTTTGGCATTATAAAATGGACCTTGTAAGTACCATAGTCTTTTATCCAGAATATTATTAAGAACTTTTTATTAAAAATTAAGATGCCTTAGAAACCACATAAAAATTTAAAAGGCTTTTCAAGGGCATCTCAGGAGAGAAGGCAGAATTCTCAAATGGTTGGAGAGCTCTGCAGAGGGACTCTCCACTCAGCCAATTTGTCTCCATACTGGCCCAGGGCAGCCATTCACCTCCTTGTTTTTGGGTATTTCAGCTGCTGTTAGGCATTCTCTATATGCACCTGCATCAGAGCAAGCAGAGCTCTGTATGTTCCTGTGAGCTGTGGACATGGGACCCCCAGCCCTGTGTTGCACCTCTGTCTGACCTCGCCTAGCTCTCCTCAAGTTTTCTGTGTTTTGTATGAATCTCTTCTACATTGTCAACTTAAGTACAGGATCAGCCTCCTATTAATTCAGTGCAGTTTTCTTTGTTCAACTCAACTCAGCACAAGTTGGGGTCACTTTGTTTTGCCGGCCTCAAGCAATCTACCCTCCTATCCCCTTTTTTTATCTACTAACATAGGGACAGTCTTTCGAAGTTTTTCCTGGACCAATAGACCCTTCTCACATCCAGGAAACTCTTTGCTGTTCTAGGATGCTAGAATTATAAGTCTTATATCCCTCCCCATCTTTGCTCATTCTACTTACCGCCTTCCTGGGTTCCTCACCTTGCTCCTATCTTTTCAGCTTTTGTTTTTCTCAGAGTGAAGAGCACTCACTGTTTGGTCTACTATAACCCCTTAAATTCCCTTTTCTTGACTGCTCTTCCATGTCTTTTTGTATTTCTCTAATTCTAACAACTAGCTTGCAGGCGCAGATTGTAAAGGCATATGTTTCCCTTCTTAATTTCCATGTGATCCCTTGGATTTGCCTTACCGTTAGCTCTTTGATTGAAGACCCGAAGACCCTGAGTTTGCCCTTTCCTGAGATTCTCTTTCTTGCTTATGGAAAAACAATAGAAGCTGAATTTTGTGGCCTTCTGCTATTGTTCTTTCATGCAGGAAATATTTAAAGACTCCCTTCCTTTTTTTTTATTTTTAAATTTTTAAAAACTTTTGATTGTGTTGAGTCTTTGTTGCAGCATGTGGGCTTAGTTGCCTTGCAGCACGTGGGATCTTAATTCCCCTCCTGGGAACTGAACCCTCGTCCCCTGCATTGGAAGAGAAGTTCTTAACCACTGGACCACCACCACTAGGGATGTCCCTGGAGTCACTTCTTTATGCAAGAGTGTCTTCGGTGCTGGGGATACAGAGGTCCTGTCCAGAAGGGGCTTGCCTGCTGGGGTGGAAGATAGACGTAATGACACAACCTACCCTCTGTTGAATACCTTTATGGTAGGGTGGAGTTGGAGGAGGGTTGTATGGGATGTTCCATTCCACACAGAGACTAGACAGTCTAATTCAGCAAGGGTTGGGGTGTTAGGGAAAGTGTTACCCAAAAGTCCTCGTTGAACTGAGTTCTGAAGCATGATGAGGTGTTCACCAGGCAGTCAGCCAGGGCCTTCATGGTGGAAGGAGCAGCACAAGCAAAGGCTCAGAAAGAAGTGTGAAAGAAAATTGATGATGTCCGAGCTGTTTATGAACCTTGTCCAACATCAAAATAGTCTTGCCTTTCTGCATTTCTTGCCAGCCCTGAGAGCAGAATGTGCTTTTAGTGGGTTATCATGAGAGGTCAAAGCCTTTATAGCCAATGTGAGGGGCTGGGGCAGAGCTGGGTGAATCACTTGAAAGTTTTGTGTGCTAAGACAAAGCTCTTAAAGGAGCCCTGGGTTTTTGCAGAGGAGAAAGTGCTTAAAGGCAGATTTTGCAGCCAACAGTCAGCCAGTAAAAGGTTTCACTGGGGCCAATTCTGGGACATTTTGGCAGCCCTCTTTATTAGGCTTGGGGCTCTTTGGCTGTCCAATGCCTTTGTGACTCTCCTTTCAAATGCCTGTGAGGGGGTTAGGGTGAAAATATAGAGCCTTTGAGCATTTGAATGTGATTTCAATTGCTTTTTAATTTTAAATAAAACTTTTAATAAAGTTCTGCTTTCAGAGCCACAGGGATCAAAAGATTCCATTTAATAGGGAGTCCGACATTATAGTACTGGGAGATAGATGGGTTTAACAAGCCTGTGGTACATCTCTTCAAATAAGTGCAATAAATGGTTCTGTTGGAATGGGAAGAAAGGGAGGGTGCCTACACACATGCATATATCTTTTTATTTTTCTGTGCAGCCAGTAATTTCACTCTTTGGAAGTAATTGCAGAGCTTCTGGCATCTTTGACTAATACCCTTCTCATGTAATAGTTACACGCCTCCAAAGACAGTACAGGAATCTGAGCCAAACATTTTTCTCTTTCGTTTGCAAGAATTGAACTGACAGATATACCTGTCTTTTTGGTTCCAAGAAAACTTCTTGTTAGAAATGTGTGAAAATATATTATATGACAGTCGCTGAAAATGTTTCAGATGCAGCAATAAATTAATTGTGGTTTTGGGGACCAGATGTGCACCATGTTTAGAATTATTGTGCGTCTCCATATTCTAGATCCGTGCTTAAGTAAACAGAAAGAAGTACTTGGCTTTTCAGTGGAACTCCTTGTGTGAATGGATGGCATTTTTTTTCCCCCATTTAGTGATGGGAAATGATAGAAATCATGTAAAATGGAAATACTCACTCTTCTTACACCCCTTGTGTAATTGGTAGGACTCAAATTGTTTTGTTCTGACTCCTGTAGTCAACAGTGAGACTTTACCAGCAATGTGGCTGTTATTGGTTAGTTGCTAATTCGTGTTCTGCTCATTTGTGACCCCTGTCCATGGGATTTTCCAGGCAAGAATACTGGAGTGGGGTGCCATTTCCTACCCCAGGGGATCTTCCTGACCCAGGGACTGAACCTGCGTCTCCTGCATTGCAGGTGGATTTTTTATTGCTGAGCAACTGGGGAAGCTCTAACTATGTAGCACTTTTGAGCTCACAAACAGACTAAAGAAATGTTCTTCCTATCTTATGATAGTATTTTAGATCCTGTCTTGTGATTGAATGTGTGATAGGACCTAATCAGCACTTGGTTAGTTAGAAAGGCTGAAGGGGACATCTGTTTGTTGCCTATCCCTACAAGACTCAAGGCAGCCCTTGTTCAAGGTGTTAGAGACAGGACATTTAATTTTCCATCTGTGTCCTATAAATTATCTTTCTTATATGGAAATGGTCTGTGCATTGTGACTGATCTGCTATTTTATGCTTTCTCATTTTCCAGTTCAATCTAGAGGTATGTCTTATTTCCTCACCAACTGAGATTATGTTTCCAGCTTTTTCTTAATTCTAGGCATTTCAACAATTGCTACTGATAAGACCCCTAGTGCCTGGCACAGTTGGTAAAGAATCCACCTGCCAATGTAGGAGACATAGGAGGTGCAACTTTGATCCCTGGGTCGGGAAGATGCCCTGGAGGAGGAAATGGCAACCCACTTCAGTATTCTTGCTTGGAAAATCCCATGGACAGAGGAGCCTGGTGGGTTACAGTCCAAGGAGTCACAGAGAGTCAATCACAGCTGAATGCACACACACACACACACACACACCCCTAGTCACTGTGCTAGGCAACCAGTAGATCTGGGAACTGGTGTAGGACCTGGTCCTGCCCTCAGGAAAGCCCTAAGAGGGTTCATGAAGATCAGGAAGGCAGAGCGCTTCACGTTGGAGACCTCATTTAACGCATGGCAACCCTCAACTTTGGGCTCCCCTGGTGGCTCAGTCGGTAAAGAATTCACCTGCTATGCAGGAGACCCAGGTTTGATCCCCAGGTGAGGAAGATCCCCTGGGGAAGGAAATGGCAACCCACTCCAGTATTTTTGCCTGAGAAACCCCATGGACAGAGGAGCCTAGCAGGCTGAAGTCCATGGAGTTGGAAGAGTACGGCACAACTTAGTGACTAAACTGCCACCAACCTTCAACATTGCTGGGGCTGTTTATTTCTTCATTTTACAAATAATATAACTAGACCTTGGGCTTCCCTGGTGGCTCAGTGGTAAAGTATCCACCTGCCAATGCAGAAGACATGGGCTCAATCCCTGATCTAGAAGATCCCACACCAGAATTTTAAAAAAAAGAAAACAAAAATCTAGACCTCTCTGAGCTCAAAAATTAAGCTCCTGAGCCAGAGGATGCTGGACTTTAGAGCCCACACCTTCCTTCTAGCTTACTGGCTGGCTGGTTAAAGAGTCAAGACATAACAATGAATACCAGGCTAGAAAAATTTTGAATAAGGCTAATAAAGATGCTATAGAAATAAAATACCATGTGGATTAGAGAAGGATCACTGTGAACCCCATAGTCAGTGAAAGCTTCCTGGAGGATCATCTGAGTTGTGATTGGAAGCCTGGAAAGATGAGGGTGGAAATCATGGATACAAAAGTATTTAGGGGATGAGCTTGTCATGGTGTTGACAAGCCTTATCAGATCGCTGTAGAGCTAGGGTGCAGTGGGCATGCAGGAAAGGTGTAGGATGGGAGCAGATGAAAAAGGACCCTGGATACAAATTGGAGGTGTTTAGACCCTTCTAAGAAACTGTGTGTGTGCACATTTTCATGCTAGAGAAGGTTTTAAAATGTGGAGGAAAATGCCATTTAACTAAAAACTTCAGCATTTGGGGATTGTACAATGTTAAAATTTCGCTTTGCATCAAGAAAACAAGTAGTGTTTAACAATTTGAAGAGAATGTCACTTTCCGCCCCCCGCCCCCAACCAGGGAATAAAATAAGTCAGCCTCTTTGCTGAATTGAAAGTATCTGAGAATTGTTGGCAACGTGAACAAATTTTCTTCAAGTCTCAGTGGGAGAAGGAGGAAACTGGAGAAGGGGCAAGTGGGCCCAAGAAGGAGGACAGGAGTGCAGACCACCCTGGTCTGGGCAGTTCTTCTGATGTCCTGGGGATGCCTGAACACTAGGAGGCAGACAAAAATATTAATATGAAAGAAAGAAAATCCAGGGGGAAAGGCTGATGAGCCCAGGGAACAGCAGGGAGTGTGTGGGTCTGCTCTGTGGACTTGGAGGAGAACTGGCATTTGGGAGGAGCTTATGTTCTCTCTGAGAGAATATAACTTTCTATATGTTTCCAACAAATATTTTTTGTGTGGCCAGGCACTATAGCACAAAGCTCCTGTTTTCTGTTTATAGAAAGATACAGGGCAGTATTTTGTACAAATTTAAAAATGATTATGACATATGATTTTATAATTGGGCAGAAGAAAAAGAATCTAAGACATAATGGGTGATCTAAGGGTCCCTTTGTAGTAGTCATGGTAAGACTATTGGTAAGAACCCTGTTTCAAATGGGGAATCTAAATTAAAGAGAAAGGGTCACACTGAATTCACACCTGTATTTTTCTGGTGGTTTGAAAGAAAATGAAGGAATTTCATCAAGTGTTTGAAGATGATATGAAATTTGCAGTGTATATGCAATCATTTATGTGATGGAAGATTGGCTAAATGTTGGGGGTAAAAAGAGGAAGTCCAAAAAACTTGTTTTCTATTGAGAGAGGCAGAGAAATATATATACAGAGTGATTGGTGCTGTAGTACAGAGTGGTAGAAATATATTAATAGAAGAAGAGTGAGTCACACAGTCTGGGTAGATCAGGGAAGGCACTATTGATAAGATGACAGTTGAGTGGGTTTTTCAGTATTAATAGGAGTCCAGGTGAAGAGAGATGAAGTAAAGGAGAATGGTGGGGAGCAACATAACTGGAGAAATACACAAATTAAAACTGAAGCATGTTAAAGTGTACCATCTACGTAGAGAACTAACAGCAAGGCAACAAGGGTTGTACAAGATGTACAGGAAGGAAGGAATGATAGGAAATGGGCTGTAGGAATAAATTAGAGACAAATGGCAACAACTGTAAGTACGGTGCTGGTAAGTTTGAACTTTGTTCCTTAGACTAGTGGTTTTTCAGGTTTTTTGTTTGTTTGGTTTTGTTTATTAGGTGGGGTTCTCTCTCTCTCTTTCTCAATGCTAGTTGTGCAAGATGCCTTGGAAGAAAAGGGTTCCCTGGTCTTAACTTTGGAAGAGATGCTATAAATATGCATCCTTTCTCTTCAGTCAGTTCAGTTGCTCAGTCCTGTTTGACTCTTTGCGACCCCATGGACTGCAGCACGCCAGACCTCCCTATCCATCACCAAGTCCTGGAGCTTGCTCAAACTCATGTCCATCAAGTCGGTGATGCCATCCAACCATCTGTTGCCCCCTTGTCCTCCTGCCTTCAGTCTTTCCCAGCATCAGGGTCTTTTCCAATGAGTCAGTTCTTTGCATCAGGTGGGCCAAAGTATTGGAGTTTCAACTTCAGGATCAGTCCTTCCAATGAATATTCAGGACTGGTTTCCTTGAAGATTGACTGGTTTGATCTCCTTACAGTCCAAGGGACTCTCAAGAGTCTTCTCCAACACCACAGTTCAAAAATATCAGTTCCTCAGCACTCAGCTTTCTTTATGGTCCGACTCTCACATCCATATATTACTACTGGAAAAACATAGCTTTGACTAGACGGACCTTTGTCGGCAAAGTGATGTCTCTGCTTTTTAATATACTGTCTAGGTTGGTCATAGCTTTTCTTCCAAGGTGCAAGCGTCTTTTGATTTCATGGCTGCAGTCACCATCTGCAGTGATTTTGGAGCCCAAGAAAATAAAGTCCCTCACTGCTTCCACTGTTTCCCCATCTATTTGCCATGAAGTGATGGGGCCAGATGCCATGATCTTAGTTTTTTGAATGTTGAGTTTTAAGCCAACTTTTCCACTCTCCTCTTTCACTTTCATCAAGAGGCTCTTTAGTTCTTCTTCACTTTCTGCCATAAGGGTGGTGTCATCTGCATATCTGAGGTTATTGATATTGAGAAAATATCAGTGACCTCAAATATCTTTCCTCTTGGATATGCACAATATTTTCCTTACACTAATGCATTTTAGCATTGCTGAAAGCTAGATATGCTTGAATAACAAGCTCTGAGAATTCCTGAGAAAGCAACACAACCAAATGGTCTAACTCTGTTTTAACCGTTGTTTCCCTTTTATGTTACCACAAGGTCCCCTTTTTGTGTAATACCTTCTCAGATTGGTATACCTGAAACTAATATCCCCCAACTTAGACTGGGAAATTACACTGGGGAGCCACTGAGACTTTTTTAGCAGGAGGGGGATTTAATCTGGAATGCACTGAAAGAAGGGAACTGGTGCTAGTGTGTAGGCTGGAATGGTGGTAGATCCCACACTGGGACACAATGCAGAAAACTGAACCTAGTCCTAGTAAGTTCTATGTCATAAGAACTTACTTTGCACTGTAATTTCCATCTCCTCCACTGACCTGTGACCTCCTTGTATCAGTTATTTTGCAGCATCCCATGCCCAGTACACAGTAGAATTAAAATAAATCTGTGTTAAAGGAGTCAAGAGAAGAGTGAGGTACAGTACTTGTTTGTTAAGAAATGTTGTTTAGTTAAGGTATGAGCCTCTTAGGGGAAGTTAGAAAAGGTGATATTCTTTGAGACTAGAAAATAAGAAAAATAAAATGCCTAAGTCAGGTTTAGACATAACTCTTAACTTCTGATATTGATTCTGATAAAGCAGTATGACTATTTGTTTTCTTAATTTTTATTAAATGTGGTATTCCATGCAGATGTATTTTCTGTAAACCACCAATTAGTTCTTTTGTCTACATTAAAATGTTTTTCCTATTATTATGAGACAATAAAATATAAAAGGGAAAGTGTTATTTGATATTTTTACAAAGATGGAGAAGTATCTTAAGGAGGATAAGTTATGAGACTTTTGGTAGGGACTGGACAGTTATTTAAGCAGGTAAAAAGACAAGTTTTCTTAATGTTTATCACAACTTTTATAGAAAAGGTGAAACAAGGAAAGAGGGCACATCTTCATTTACAATTTACTTTCTCCCAGATTTCACAATGTGAGACTCACTCTAAAGACAAATGTCTTTTTAAAATGTAATTAACTTATTTAATTATTTATTATTTACTTTTGACTGTACTGGGTCTTCATTACTGCATGGGATTTTCTCTGTTTGTGGTGCATGGGTTTCTCATTGTGGCAGCTTCTCTTGCTCTGGAGCGTGGGTTCTAGGCTGTGCAGGCTTCAGTAGTTGGGGCATGTGGCTCAGTAGCTGTGGCTTCTGGGTTCTAGAACACAAGCTAAACAGCTGTGGCACACGGACTCAGTTGTTCTTTGGCGTGCCTGTGTCTCCTGCTTGGCAGGCAGATTCTTTACCACTGTACCACCAAAGAAGCCCCTAAAGACAAATCTTAAACAAAGCTGGATAAGTGGTTCATCACACATCATCACTATTTTCACATGCGAAATGGCAGAATCACAGAGCCATCAATTTAGCTGAAGATGAAGTATACCACTGCAGCTTGGCCAGCATCATCTAGGGGAAGTGGATAGTGAAATCAAGGCCTATGGCCAGAAGAAAGCTTTCTGTGGCTGTAGGGTTCTCGTGCATTGTGGCAGGGCAATATTTTAAAATATCAACTGAGGATTTTTCTAGTTTTTCCTGAGGTTGCTTGGCTTTGGCTTCCATTTAGTAACTAAGCTGGTCTAGTTTTATTGCCTTAGGGAAGTTAGGTCATAGGGTAAGCACAAGTTATGAAGTCAATCTCAGTTTTTGGGTTCTAAAATCCTAGCTCCCTCGGAAGAGAGAAGAACCTCAGGGCATGAGTAGTTGATGAGCTAGAATATCACGGGACTGAGGGTCAGCTGCACACCTGGAGGGGGACAGGAGTCCATGGATCAGGAAGCATTAGGGAGTTGTGGGGGTGGGGTGGCATTTGAAATCTTTGGTGTGGAAAACTCCTGAGAAAGAAGACCGGTATCCAGCCATTACTCAGGTCAAGGCCTGGGAAGGGGTGACTACAGAGCCTCAAGATAGATCTGTGGGAACTAGCTGCACACAGGATGTGCACTTTGCTGGTGGTGCTCAGAGGAGAATTGAATGTGTGGGAGGAAGCACCTGAGCATTAGCTTCCTATGGCCCAGGATGATGAGAAGAATGATTCTCTGAGCCAAGTGGATGGGTTCTTGGATGACCTCACAGTGTTTCTCTGCCCAGCATGGCATGGAGTGGTAAGTGAATCCCTGGGCACAAGAGAGGAGCACAGGAGAAGCAAAAGGAGAAGCATAGATGGGAATGTGGGCTGGGAAGCAGTGAGCTTGTTGAATGATACCCAGGGCCAGGCATCTCAGAGATGCCACTGTGGATAGCTAATGATGGTGACCGGAACTCAAGGTCCACCACCTGCTTCCCTTGTCTCCTCGTTACTACTCAGCACCCCCTAGAATTCTGAAATGTGTGGACTGAGCTTCTGCCACCCCTTCAGCAAGGGCTCTCAAAACAGAAATTCAGTGTGGAGATTCCTTAACAAGCTGGAAATAGAACTGCCTTATGACCCAGCAATCCCATTGCTGGGCATATACACTGAGGAAAGCAGAATTGAAAGACACGTGTACCCCAATGTTCATCGCAGCACTGTTTATAATAACCAGGACATGGAAGCAACCCAGATGTCCATCAGCAGACGAACGGATAAGAAAGCTGTGGTACATATACACAATGGAGTATTACACAACTATTAAAAAGAATACATTTGAATCAGTTCTAATGAGGATGAAACTGGAGCCTATTATACAGAGTGAAGTAAGCCAGAAAGAAAAACACCAATACAGTATACTAACGCATATATATGGAATTTAGAAAGATGGTAATGATAACCCTGTATGCGAGACAGCAAAAGAGACACAGATGTATAAAACAGTCTTTTGGACTCTGTGGGAGAGGGCGAGGGTGGGATGATTTGGGAGAAGGGCATTGAAACATGTATAATATCATATAAGAAACGAATTGCCAGTCTAGGTTCGATGCACGATACTGGATGCTTGGGGCTGGTGCACTGAGACGACCCAGAGGGATGGTACGGGGAGGGAGGAGGGAGGGGGGTTTGGGATGGGGAACACGTGTATACCTGTGGCGGATTCATGTTGATGTATGGCAAAACCAATACAATATTGTAAAGTAATTAACCTCCAATTTAAATAAATTTGTATTTTAAAAAAAACACAGAAATTCAGTTGTGTGTAGAAAAATAAAGTCACATTTCTTACACACATGAATCTGGGGATCAGAATTAAACCCTGCTTTTTGTATAAAAAGGAAAAATTCCATTTGATAATGTCTAGTCAAGAATGGGCACTTCTCTGTCCTGCAAAGATCAGAATGCACTTAAACTCAAGCCAATACAAAGAAGGGTTTGTTGAAAGGATATACAAAAATCTCTTAGAAACCAAGGGCAAAGAAGTATAGCTGGGTCCTTGGAAAGTGGAAAATGAAGTGTGTGTGTGTTTTTTTTTAACTGTCTCTAAGTGGCTACATGAGGGCTTTCATGTCTCCCTGAGTGCCCTTCCCCTCTCTTTTAATTTCTTGCTTTGCATGCCATGCCCCCCACCCCCTAACCTGGACAATCTGTGTTGGCCCCATCCCAGATCTCTTACTAAGTTACCTACTAAGGAGTTCACAGTTCAGTGTCTGCGCAGCAAGAATCTGATTGACTCTCCTTAATCAGGTATCTACCGTTGGTCCAATCACTGGCTGGCTATTAGTGAAGAATCACAAGCCACATTCAGAGCATCAAGGGCAGGGATGCCATATCAGATGTTCATGGTGATCAGAAAGAGGTTATCTTGTCAACTTGGGTTGTTCCTGGTTAGTACAGTGGTTTAGAGGATGTTCTTTGATGTCCAACAGACTGCATTCAAATCTCAACTCTGCTTATAAAATGCAGTACTGGTAAAATTACTTGATTTCTCCAAGTCTTGGTGTCTTCGTTAATAAAATGGGAATGATCATTTTTATCCTAAAGGGGTTCTTATAAGGACTACAAGATCCAGTTCATTTAAGGAATTCAGGCTGGTATCTGGTGCTTCATAAATACCCTATGAGTTCCAGATACCATCAATTCTATTATTAGTGATTATAAACCATATAAATTATACAGTCATGAAATGTTGACACATTATATGATAAACACTTACCTGCATTCAAGGTAATTAGTATGTGTTTGGTTAAGGTCTGTGGAGTTAAAATTAAAATCAGAATCATAGTTTTATATCAAAATTGATAATCTAACAATGACAGTTACAATGATATTGATGATGATGAAGGAATGAACCTGGATAAAATTTTGTTTCAGGATTGTGTGGTGTAGGTATGCACATATATATGATATCTGATTTGAATTTTATTTAAAATTTTTTGTTCTAATGGCTTTTTTATTTTCATCTTGACCCTATTTTGACATCTAGCAATATGTGATTTTTTTCCAAGATACATGTTTCATAAACAAAATATATGTTTATATCTGACTGTACCCAAGCTGCTAATTATGGGCATCTCTTTCTATAGCTCACTATTAAACACTCATGTCTTTGGGGTTATATAGAAAACAATTTATGTTACAAAATAAAATCCTCCCTCAAAAATGTTTGCCCTGTGAGTGAGGAGGGAGGAAATCACAAACTGTTATTATTTTCCCTTAGACGGATCTAAATATTAACATTCCCTTAGCTTTAAAGATTATTTTTATGCCGCTCCTTTATAAACAATCAAAGTACACTAACTCTTCTGTTGCCTTGGGTTCTGTCTGCAGCATACCCAAACAACCAAGCTAAAAAAATGAGAAAATCAGTTCAACAGGTTATTTGGCATTACATGCAGAAAATAAAAATGTTTGAATAGCTTAAAACATTTTAAAAAGCACAGCATATAGTAAATTGATTTGAATGTTAAACACAGCCTAAGGATCCTTTGCTCAGTGGAAGAAATTGTTTCTAGGTTTTCTTGCAGTTGTGTTAACTAGCCAACTTCCAGAAAGCCAGCAGCAGCAGTAATAGGAAGAATAGGAGAAGGAGGAGAAAGCTAGTCTGATAACAACAGCAGAAATAGTGGTCATAGTAGTAGTTGCAATAGTAGTAGTTAATACCTCAGGCAGACAGTGATCTAGGCACTTGGTAACATTTACTCTTTACAGCAGCCTTGAGAGAGAGCACTGTTAATTTCTCATGTTAACAGAAAACTGAGACTTCAAGGAGTGAAGTACCTCGTGGAGGAACCAAGAGCGAAAGAACAAGAGCAATGGCTGACACTGACGGCATGTTTCGAGTTTCTTAGTTCTTCCTGTGCATGGCCTCCACTGAATTCTCACAGCAGTCCTAGGAAGCAGCCTTCTCTATTATGCCCAGTGAACACAGGAGGAAAGGGAATCTGGGAGGCTTGACTAATCGAATGGCAGACAAGGGACCAAGACCAGAGATCCAAAGCCACAACTGCAGCCTTGCCATTTATCTTGGGGTTTAGAAGTGATGTCTTGTTGGTTCTGCTTGGACTGATTTGTTGAGAGTGAAGAACAGTCCTCTACTCTTAGAGATTCTCCCAGGATGCCACTCTCCCTGATAACGTGTTTTTCTTGAGCTGCTCTCTTCTTACCGCCTGGCTTGGAAAGCAGGTGCTCTTCTGCTGAGGGACCCTGATGGACCCCCCTTGCCCTTCACAGTAATAGGTGAGGCAGTAGGGTAGGGCAAGTGAGGCACTTGCTTGGGGCACAAAATTTAAGGGCCCACCAAAGAATTTAATCGTCAAGAAAATAATACTTTTATGTATTTATTAAATATTAACAGAAATAGCTTTGAAAAATCTACATCTGAACATATTATCAATGTTTAAGATAAAGACATGATCAATGTGGTTCTAGGTCATCTGGATGGAGACAGGATGGTGAGCCCCATGCTGGCTGTCTACTCATGGCCGCCCCTCTGGTCCTTACTCCCAAGGTCTTCTTGGGCCCTTCGTAACATTTTGGCCTCTCAGTCCACCCCTCTACAGGAGTACATACACAAGCCTCCCATACAGAGTCACCGTGAAAGAGTAGAGCCTGTATGGTGGTACTTCTGTAGACATCACCAAAACAGTACATCTTCACTCAGTGCTGTTTAAAAAAATGAGGACGGCATTTCCCAGTGGTATGCTAAAAAAATTTAACCTCTTCTTTGTAGCTCAGCTGGTAAAGAATCTGCCCACAATGCCGGAGACCTGGGTTCTATCCCTGGGTTGGGAAGATCCCCTGGAGAAGGGAAAGGCTACCCACTCCAGTATTCTGGCCTGGAGAATTCCATGGACTGTATAGTCCATGGGGTTGCAAAGACTCGAACACAACTGAGTGACTTTCACTTCACTTCTTCTACCTTTTCTCTCCAAAAGTCAACTAATACAGCTGTTTTAAAAAGAGGTAGTCAGTGCCTTTCCAATTTTAGATTTATGTATTGGGCCAGTCTTGGTTTCTTTTTTCTTATGTGCTACTTGGGGTGTCAGCTTAAGAAAACACTGGCTCCCCTGCCGGCATGTCAGCTGGGACACATGTGTCCTGCTGACCTCTTCTAGAAGCATTGAGGAATTGTCTGGTCCCAGAGGCCCTGGGCTTTGAGGACTCAACCCAGCATTCATGCTTTTGAATACGAATATGACTGCTTCCCACCCCAAAAGACATTTTATTTATTATTTTAAAAATATTTTCTTTGGGCTTCTTTAATCCTAGGGGACATTTGCTTGATGAATAGCAAATAAGTTTCCTAACCAGACTGTTGTTATAAATATCCATGGCATTAATTCAAACCATTTGCATCGGAAACTTTTCTTTTTTTTCTGGAGGAAAAAGGGTGACTGACTTAACCTCAACATTTGGGACATGATTTTCCCTAAAATAACCACAACATCCATCATTTTTTTTTCCTGCTGGTGTGTCAATTTTTTAATGAGAGTCTGGGTCCCTCCAGTACCTTTGGTCTCCATGGTAACAATTCTACTTGTTTATTTTGGCTTACTGAAATAAAACACTGAGGAAAAGGTCAGTGACTCATTTTTGATTGGGGGTTACTCTAATTAGAGGATGATTATTTAAAAGCTGATCACTAACACAAAGTTACTATGTGTGTAGAAATAAGATCCACAGCAAGTATTTTAAATGACAAATTGTAAAACTTTTAGACAGTTGTTTCCAAACTCTGCCTGTTTATTCACAGGTGCAGGTGTTTTTAAGATTATTATTGTTTCACCCATGTATAACTAACTTTGACTTCCTGCCATTCCCTCCTGGTACCAGGATCTGAGTAATGCATTAAGTAATGGATTAAAGTGTCTAGAGTGACTAATGCAGTTATAGGAGTCTGTTTGGACCTATGGTCTATACATCTGAGATGAACTGAATCAATACAGTAAAGTCTTTCTGAGGTGGCTGCATTGCTGGAGTTCCAGCCTTTTTTATTTTTGTTGGAGTATAATTGGTTTATAATGTTGTGTTAGTTTCTGCTATACAAAGAAGTGAATCAGCCATATGTAAACATATATCCCTCCCTCTTGATCTCCCCTCCCCCCACCATCCCACCCCTCTCGGTCAGCCCAGAGCAGCTAGCTGAGCTTCTGTGCTGTGCAGCAGCTTCGCACTGTCTGTCTGTTTTGCGCACGGTCACGTGTATCTGTCAGTGCTGCCCTCTGAACTCGTCTCACCCTTTGCTTCCCCTCTCTGTGTCCACTGTCCGCTGTCTACGTCTGCGTCTCTATTCCTGCCCGGCAAACAGGAGTTTTAGTCTTGTCATCTCCTCTGTCTCTTCAAGTTGGGTTTTGAATCGGTGAGAAGGGACCTGCCATTGCTTTCTGATTGTTGCCTTGGGTTGCCACTGTTTGATTTAGCATGCCTCTCTTTCCTCACCTCTAAAAGGGGAGCGACAGAGAGTCTGCATCATACTGTGTATAAGGGGATTGATAATAAGAATAATGACGAATGCCTGGCGTTTAGCAAAGTGCAGGCTCTTAGTAAACACAAAGTTAATGTTGGCTGTTAAATTACTCTTTACTTTCATTATTAGATCAGCCCTCTGGCCTTTGGATTGAGCTCCTTGTTCACAATTAATTTAAGGCACATGAAATGTTCACTTTAAGAAGCAAGAAATCATTCTGAACAGTGAGGATATGTTTGTCTGTGAGGAATTTTACTCCCCTGAGTCTCCATGAAGCTGCTTTAACTCTCTCCCATTTAAGAAGAATGGGGTATTTTCTCCTCTTGAACCCAGGCTCTTGTGGACTGGCTGCTAGGCCTAAGGGCAAGGCTCAGGGGAGAACCTGGCCTTGGTGCCTGCAGTGGTTGAATCTCGATCGGTACATACAATATAAAAATATGAGGAACTAAAAAAAAGTCAAGCTCCAAAAGTAGAACCAGAGAGTAGAAGAGTTGTTGCCAGGGGCTGGGGGTGTCAAATGGGAAGATGTTGGCACAAGGGTTCAAACTTTCAGCTATGAGTTGAATAAGCTCTGGGGGTCTAATGGTGACTATATTTAATAATATTGTATTGTTCTTTTTAAAAACGATTTATTTGTTTGTTTATTTTGTGGCTGTGCTGGGTTTTCGGTGCTGCTTGGGCCTTCTCCAGTTGCGGAGAATGGGGACTCCTCTCTAGTTTCAGTGGGCAGGTTTCTCGTTGCAGTGGTTTCTCTTGTTATGGAGCAGAGGCTCTAGGGTGTGCGGGCTTAAGCAGTAGTGGCACATAGGCTCAATCGTTGTCTTGTCTCCCACGAAAATAGGGGAAATATCTAAGGGTGTTAAACACAGAGGAATCTAACAATTAGCTGTTGTTTCAGTTACCTTTTATTTTGTAAACTTACTGTAGCAATTGGGGAATTTGGGTTTAATAATAAATAGCCTTTCAGGGTCTGAGAGAAGGCTTGAAGTTGTCCAGAGATGGGTTGTTGGAACTGAGGCCTCACCCTACACAAGCCTGAAGCTGAAAGTGAAGTGAAAGTGTTAGTCGCTCAGTTGTGTCCGACTCTTGGCGACCCCATGGACTGTAGCCTCACCAGGCTCCTCTGTCCATGGGATTCTCCAGGCAAGAATACTGGAAAGAGTGGCCATGCCCTCCTCCAGAGGATCTTCCCAACCCAGAGACTGAACCCAGGTCTCCTGCACTGCAGGCAGATTCCACACAGGCCTAAATCTGAGACCCTCAAATTCTTGTTCCCAACTCTGACCCTCACCCTTCTTTCACCTATTCTGTGTTTATTCAGTAAATATTTATTCAGTGTCTCCTCTGTGTCAGAACACAGCATTGGGCATGGCAAAGAAAAGACTCTGGTTATTCTCAGGTCAACCAATTCAGTGCATGGCACAATGTTCTGTAGACTGATTTCCGTCCCAACTTGTCGTTTCGGTCCTGTGAGAGTAACCTGGAGGAAGTGCTGGCCTCAGCCCTGCCACCCCTGGTCAGGCCTGGGGACACTTCCTTAGCTTCTGCTGTTTCCTCTCCTGGAAACACACCAGCGAGAGCTGCTCAGTTCCTGATAGTAGGCACACGCACTTCAGCCCTAGGAAACAGCTCTTTTAACACCCGCTTCCTGTCTCAACACCCACCCTCCCATCCCCAAGAACAGCATGAAAAGCCTTGGAGACCCCAGCAGAGAGGGTGGGCTTTCCACACAGGTTGGCCCTGGGGTGAGAGGGTCCCAAATGTCCTGGTTCATCCTCTCAGGAGCAGCCCCCTCCATCCACTCAGGGGTCTGCAGGATATCATGGAGAACCCTCCAGAGAACCACCCCCTGAGGTAGTTTTTCAGACCCGTGAACAGTACCACATCTAAAACTGGAGGTAGAATGGAGCCCTGAGACAAAGGAAAAGAGTGGGAGCAGGAAGAACTCCATGAGCCAGAGTGTTTGCACAGCCACCCCCAGACAAGGGTTAGTAAAGTCCCCAGCTTGATGCTTTTCAAGAGAAAGACACAGAATAGTAGAACACATTCCCTCCCACTGCAGAAAGTCTCATAAAGCTGAATATAGTCCAGGGCTTACCATTGTGGGTGCAGGGGCCTGCTGGCCCTGATCCCGTGATCCCAGATTCTGCATGCCTGCTTTGCTTTGAGACAGAGTGAAGAACTAGGAACTTTGGGGAGCAGTTCACTAACTCCACCTCCTCAGGCCCAGGAATGGAGTTTCTTCCCACAGGTGCCTTGCTGTTGGATTCCCTGAGAGTTGAACCCAAGGCCAAATTTTGCCTCTGGTGTAATTATTCATGAGCCACTGTTTATTGGTAAAAGTATAAAGGGCAGAGCTTGCCTCTCATTTCTGGGGCTGCTGGGTGTTTGGAGCATCGCCATTTACATCCTGTTTTCAAAGCTTAGGAAATTGAGCTGGTTGATAGGCTTTGTTGGAGTTTGGGTCATTGGGAGCCTTTGTTGACAACTATTTACTGTCCAGTCAAGAATATGTTTTCAGGTCATTTGTTCAGCAAAGTGGATCCCCTTTGAGATATGGGCTCATACATGAAAAGTATATTGTATATTAACACATATATGTGGAATCTAGAAAAAAGGTACAGATGAACCTACTTGCAAAGTAGAAATAGAGACCCAGATGTAGAGAATAAACATACGGATACTAAGAGGGGAGGAGAGAGTTGGGATGAATTGGGAGATTGGGATTGACATACATATATATACCCTACTGTGTATAAAACAGATAAGAAATGAGAACCTAACTGCATAGCATAGGGAACTCTACTCAGTGCTCTGTGGTGATTTAAATGGGAAGGAAATCCAAAAAAGAGGCGATAATATGTATACATGTAGCCGATTCACTTTGCTGTACAACAGAAACTCAAACAACATTATAAAACAATTATACTCCAATAAAAGTTTTTTAAAAGTTGATAGGAAAGTCCATTTTCCTTTAAAGACTGGCATCCTCTTTTTTTGTTGTTGTTGTTTTTAAAGAAGGTAGAATAGATTTTGGTGTCAGAGAGATCATATCTCTAAGTCTGGGTACTACCACTTCTTAGTTGTATGAACGTAGACCTGTTCCTTAAACTCAAGATATTGAAATTACCTCACCCTAAAGCTGAGAATGCTTGGCTTGCTCCAGTAGAAGTCAGATATGTTGGGATTTCTGTGACTTCTCTTTGTGTGTTTGTGTGCTTTTTCAGGACATTTTCATAGAAAGTGCAAAATCACATTTACTCTTAGTCTCTTTATCATCTCTGATTACACATACACAGTGATAAAGTTCAAAAGCAGACAAGGACCCTCGGGTCTGTGCCATGAGGCTGGAGGAAGTTCTTCCTAGAGAATTTTGACTGTTGAGAATCCATACTTGGAGTTTGTCTTCAAGACACTGCCCACTGATAATGTTCAGTACACCTAGAAGGTAGGACAGCAATCAGAAGAAAATGGAAATATGGTTTGGCAGGGTTAAAAGTAGTACTCATTACCATCAGGCT
Source organism: Bos taurus (assembly GCF_002263795.3). Classification (NCBI taxonomy): domain Eukaryota; kingdom Metazoa; phylum Chordata; class Mammalia; order Artiodactyla; family Bovidae; genus Bos; species Bos taurus. The sequence goes on from NC_037339.1 coordinate 19,873,706, forward strand.
TGTTATCATCTATAAATCACTTGTTCAAGTGATGTTCAAATGTGGAGTGAATAAATATTAGTGAGCCAGAGGCTAAGACTCATTCACTCATTCACTCATTCATCGGGATTTTGCTAAACCACTGCCAGGCAAGACTGTTAGAGGTGGCGGTGTCAGTGAAGACAGCAAAGTGCTGCACTTTCAGAGCACAATTCCAGCCTGACAGTACATGTGAGGAATTGAAATGTGACATAAACGTTAAGTAGTGACAAGGCATTTGGAAAGAGAAAAGTAAGGCAGGGAGAGGAGACAGAGTCATTTTTTTAATATCAATATCAAGGAAGATCTCTCTGAGAAGATGATGTTTGATCAGAGACCTGGATCAAGCGAGGGCATGGACCCTAGGAATACGGGGGAGCATTTTATTAGCCATAAACCAGGATTGTCACCAAAAAACTAAAACCTTTGATTACTCTCTTGGCCCCAGTGAAGACTTTGGATTTTAGTCCAAGTTCAAAGAGAAGCTATTAAGGAGAGACATGATCTGATTTTTTTGTTTTTAAAAGATCACTCTTCCTGCCATATGAACGTGGACCTTAGGAAGGCTGGAGTGGAAACAGTGAGACCCATTTGGAGGCCATTGGAAAAGTCCAGATGTTGAAGCTGTATTTAGAAAAGGCAGAGGAACCAGAGATCAAATTGCCAACATTCGTTGGATCATCAAAAAAGCAACAGAATTCGAGAAAAACATCTACTTCTGCGTTATTGATTATGCCAAAGCCTTTGACTGTGTGGACCAAAACAAACTGTGGAATATTCTGAAAGAGATAGGAATACCAGACCACCTTACCTGCCTTCTGAGAAATCTGTATGCAGGTCAAGAAGCAACAGTTAGAACCAGACATGGAACAACAGACTGGTTCCAAATCGGGAAAGGGGTACGTCAAGGTTGTATATTGTCACCTTGCTTATTTAACTTATATGCAGAGTACATCACAAGACACGCTGGGCTGGATGAAGCACAGCTGGAATCAAGATTGCTGGGAGAAATATCAATAACCTCAGATATGCAGATGACACCACACTTATGGCAGAAAGCGAAGAAGAACTAAAGAGCCACTTGGTGAAAGAGAGTGAAAAAGTTGGCTTAAAACTCAACATTCAGAAAACTAAGATCATGGCATCCAGTCCCATTACTTCATGGCATCCAGTCCCATCACTTCATGGCAAATAGATGGGGAAACAGTGGAAACAGACAGACTTTATTTTTAGGGGCTCCAAAATCACTGCAGATGGTGACTGCAGCCATGAAATTAAGAGACGCTTGCTTCTTGGAAGAAAAACTATGACCAAATTAGACAGCATATTAAAAAGCAAAGACATTACTTTACCAACAAAGGTCCATCTAGTCAAGGCTATGGTTTTTCCAGTAGTCATGTATGGTTGTGAGAGTTGGACTATAGAGAAAGCTGAGTGCCGAGGGATTGATGGTTTTGAACTGTGGTGTTGGGGAAAACTCTTGAGAGTCCCTTGGACCAGAAGGTGATCCAACCAGTCCATCCTAAAGGAAATCAGTCCTGAATATTCATTGGAAGGACTGATGCTGAAGCTGAAACTCCAATACTTTGGCCACCTGATACAAAGAACTGACTCATTGGAAAAGACCCTGATGCTGGGAAAGATTGAAGATGGAAGGAAAAGGGGATGACAGAGGATGAGATGGTTGGATGGCATCACTGACTTGATGGACATGAGTTTGAGTAAAGTCCAGAAGTTGATGATGGACAGGGAAGCCTGGCGTGCTGTGGTCCATGGGGTTGCAAGGAGTTGGACATGACTGAGCAACTGAACTGTGGTGTTGGAGAAGACTCCCGAGAGTCCCTTGGACTGCAAGGAGATCCAACCAGTCCATTCTGAAGGAGATCAGCCCTGGGTGTTCTTTGGAGGGAATGATGCTAAAGCTGAAGCTCCAGTACTTTGGCCACCTCCTGTGAAGAGCTGACTCATTGGAAAAGACTCTGATGCTGGGAGAGATTGGGGGCAGGAGGAGAAGGGGACGACAGAGGATGAGATGGCTGGATGGCATCACCGACTTGATGGACGTGAGTTTGAGTGAACTCCGGGAGTTGGTGATGGACAGGGAGGCCTGGCGTGCTGTGATTCAAGGGGTTGCAAAGAGTTGGACACGACTGAGCGACTGAACTGACTGAACTGACTGACTGAGCAACTGAACCGAACTGAAGTGAACTGGAAAAACCCAGATGGAAGATGATAGTTCAGTTTTAAATGGCTCACAGCAGTTTTATTTGACTCCACCTTGAACTCATCCTGAGCATTCAGCCCTCTTATTATTCATGAAACAGTTCACTTATTCTCAATATTAAAGAAACTCTGAGGGATCAGTGATCCTCATCATCTCCCTTGCAAGAATGGTGCTGGGCTGGTGGATGTACACATATGCTCCCTCCAACATTTCACTGTCCTCCCCACTTTGCTCTTCCAGAGGAGAAAGGAGATATCAATCTCTCTTCTTGCTCTTCGTTTTTTTCATGGTTTTTGGTTCCAGAACTGAATGTCCTCTCCTCCTTTTCACTTTCCATCTTTGAATCAAAAATTTCCATTAGTCTTCTGAAGTAATTTTGAGCATGCACCAATTGCATCCATAAACAGTCCCATGAGGGACATTTTGTATTTCGTTGAAGTTGGTCCAAAGGTTATGATATATGGATTTGGAATTGTCAATAAAACTTGGAAAAGTTTTATTAGGTACATGGTGGACCTGGGAAAACGTGTTGGAACTTGTATGTTATGTAACTCTAATAGCTTAATTGCTAGAATTCTTGGGACTCTTACCAATGACTTCATTTCTCCTGAATGTGGGTTTCATGCATCTGGTTGCTTGGCTATTTTCAGAAAATAGGGGTAATAGTCACATTAATGTATCATCTTTTCCATGATTAGGAAAGAAACCTGAGAATGCTTTCCTAGCAAATATGTAGACACAGTTTCCTCCAACACCTGTTCTCTTAAGTCATGAGATGTTTGAAAATAACCACACAAGTTTCAGTATCTGATCCAGTCTTTCGAATATGTACTAGGGCAACATAAAAATTTTGCTAGTGTGAGCAAATGTCAGCATGCCCCATCTCTTGCACCCCTGCCCATGGATTTAAGGAGAGTAAATACCTATTGATTTGGAATCACCAGTGGGTGGGTTATTTTGTTTCCATGTAATTAATCAGCAGATGAAAAAACATGTTTTTAAAAAGTTAAGTACATAATGTCACATTGCTATTAAAATAAGGAGCTGGAATTCTGTACTCCAGATACTTATCCACCCTACATGCTTTTGAAAAGTTTAAAAATTATACAGAAATACTTTCTCATTGTGGAAAAATTAGGAAACACAGATGGATTAAAAAACGAACCTCAAAAAACATTTCCACAGTTCAGAGATAACCAGTGTTATCCTTTTGTTTCGCTTATTTCCAGACATTTTTGTACACAAATATAATTACAAATATCTTTTCAAAGATGGATACTGCTTTACAAATTCATTTCACCTTTAATATTGAATAATACCTTGTGCTGTGTTAATGTCTTTCTATGGCATGAATATGGGTCTGCCTGTAATTTTTAAAACTCACATTGTTTTCCATGGCAGGATGCTAGTAGTGTTTATTAAATATTTCATTATCTCTTTCCTCTTCTGAATTGGACTACAACTTGATTAACCAGTCTTCCTTACTTAGGACATTTATTGAGTGCTAATGATATTTGAAGTGTACATTACATATGTGTTACATATTTGGACTTTCCTGGTGGCTCAGACGGTAAAGTGTCTGCCTATAATGTGGGAGACCCGGATTCGATCCTTGGGTCGGGAAGATCCCCTGGAGAAGGCAATGGCAACCCACTCCAGTATTCTTGTCTGGAAAATCCCACAGACAGAGAAGCCTGGTTGGCTATTGTCCATGGGGTCGCAAAGAGTCGGACACGACTGAGCGACTTCACTATCTATCTATCACTACCTATCTATCTTACATATGTATTTATTTCATTTATTTAACTTGCTTCCAATTTCTTAACATTACTGACAGTGATCACTTTTTATGTACATTTCTGTATGATTCAGTTCAGTTTAGCCACTTAGGTGTGTCCAATTCTTTGCGACCCTATGGACTGCAACACGCCAGGCCTCCCTGTCCATCACTAACTCCCAGAGTTTACTCAAACTCATGTCCATTGAGTCAGTGATGCCATCCAACCATCTCATCCTTTGTTGTCCCCTTCTCTTCCTGCCTTCAATCCTACCCAGCATCAGGTCTTTTCCAATGAGTCAATTCTTTGCATCAAGTGGTCAAAGTATTGGAGCTTCAGCTTCAGCATCAATCTTTCCAATGAATATTCAGGACTGATTTCCTTTAGGATTCACTGGTTGGATCACCTTCCAGTCCAAGGGACTCTCAAGAGTTTTCTCCAACATCACAGTTCAAAACCATCAATCCCTCAGCACTCAGCTTTCTCTGTAGTCCAACTCTCACATCCATATATGACTACTGGAAAAACCATAGCCTTGACTAGATGGACCTTTTTTGGTAAAGTAATGTCTCTGCTTTTTAATATGCTGTCTAGTTGGTCATAGCTTTTCTTCCAAGAAGCAAGCGTCTCTTAATTTCATGGCTGCAGTCACCATCTGCAATGATTTTGAAGCCCCTAAAAATAAAGTCTCTCACTGTTTCCATTGTTTCTCCATCTATTTGCCATGAAGTGCTGAGACCAGATGCCATGATCTTAGTTTTCTGAATGTTGAGTTTTAAGCCAACTTTTTCACTCTCTTCCTTCACTTTCATCAAGAGGCTCCTTAGTTCTTCTTTGCTTTCTGCCATAAGCGTGGTGTCATCTGCGTATCTGAGGTTATTGATATTTTTCCTGGCAGTCTTGATTCCAGCTTGTGTTCTATCCAGCCCGGCATTTTGCATGATGTACTCTGCATATAAGTTAAATAAGCAGGGTGACAATATACAGCCTTGACGTACTCCTTTCCCAAAGTAAAACCGATCTGTTGTTCCATGTCCAGTTCTAACTGTTGCTTCTTGACCTGCATACAGGTTTCTCAGGAGGCAGGTAAGATGGTCAGGTATTCCCATCTCTTTCAGAATTTTCCACAGTTTGTTGTGATCCACACAGTCAAAGGCTTTCGCATAGTCAATAAAGCAGAAGTTTTTCTGGAATTCTGCTTTTTCTATGATCCAGTGGATGTTGGCAATTTGATCTCTGGTTCCTCTGCCTTTTCTAAATCTAGCTTGAACATCTGGAAGTTCACAGTTCACGTATTGTTGAAGCCTGGCTTGGAGAATTTTGAGCATTACTTTACTAGCATGTGAGATGAGTGCAATTGTGCGGTAGCTTGAGCATTCTTTGGCATTGCCTTTCTTTGGGATTGGAATGAAAACTAACCTTTTCCAGTCCTGTGGCCACTGCTGAGTTTTCCAAATCTGCTGGCATATTGAATGCAGCACTTTAACAGCATCATCTTTTAGGATTTGAAGTAGCCCAACTGGAATGTATGATTATGCAGTGGTTATTTAAAAGTTTTTCTTAAATATTGCCAAAGGATCATTCAGAAATGCTCTCACAGTTCATGTTCACAGAGCATTGAGCATTGCAAGTGTTTATTTCTTCACCTGTACATAACCAGTAGGAGTTACCAACTTTATCAATCTTTTCTAGACTTATAGGGAAAAATGATTATCATTATTTTAGCTTTGATTTCTTTGATAGCTGAAGAAGCAAAATATTTTTTTATTGGTATGTTCATCTTTTTCCTTAAAATATTTTAAATCTAACATATTTTAAATAATATGTATCTTAACTATATGTACCCACATGTACATAATTTGGTCAAATGCAAACCTTTAAAATTATCAGGTGCTCTTTTACTGTAAGTTTTTCTTTTTTCTTTGCTTCATCCTCTTGCTTCCTTTCACAACAGCCTCTCTACCTCCCAAGTAGCCTCTAAAACAGCATCACATGCATCTTTTCTGCACATATCTATCCTCCATATAATCTTCTGTGATATATAATATACATGCATAGGCATGTTTTATGTGTTTTTTATGGGTGTAGGATCATATATTATATGTTTTTCTACATCTTGCTTTTCTCACTCAACAATATCTCATTTGAAAATCCTCCAAGTCATCTGGTAGAGCTCCAACTCATTATTTTTAACGACTGGAATTTTTTAAAAGTCATTCTCCTATTGGTCAACATTGCTTTTTTTTCTAGTTCTTTTTTTTTTCCTACCATGACTAACCATGCTGCAACCAATATCTTTTTACATACATCTTTGTAAAGAAATGCTTTTATTTTATTGGAATATCCATGAATATTATTGCTGGGTGGGTCTGTGAGTATGTGTTTTAATTATAATACATGATGCCAGATTGCTTTTGCCAAAGGATGTAACACTTCATATTTCCACCAGCAATATATGTGAGAGAATACTTTTCATTATATCCCAGCCAGCAATAGATATTGTGGCTCTTTGTAATTTTTGTTACTCTGATGGGTATAAAGTGATAATCACTTAGTTACTGTAATCTGCATATTTATGGTTACTCCTTGTGAATTTGTATATCTTTTCATTTGTACCTTACCACAGGATTTATTTATCTGAGTTATCTTTGCCCACTATTTTATTTGGTTACCTCTCTCTTTCTTGTCAATTTGTAAAATATTTTTGCATATTATTAACTTAAAATTTTATCATCTGTGTTACAAATATTTTTTCCACATGTATTCTTAGTACATTATATTTGTATATGAGATTCATTGTTATACAAAAGCTTTTCATTTTTATTTAGTCAAATGTATCACACTTTAGCTTCTGAATTTCTAGTCAGAGTTAAGAGTCGTGAATTCTAGACAATACTGAATTGTGAAGTCTCAGATTTTCATGTTTATCTCCTTCTAGATATGTATCTAGGATATTAGTACCAAACATTTTTCTTCCAGTTTTATTGAGGTGTAATAGACATACAACACTGTGTAAGGGTATAGAATGATGATGTGAGTTATATACCCCATGAAATAAGTTAGTGAACATCCATCACAATAAGTTAGTGAGCATCCATCATCTCATACAGATATAAAATTGAAAAAATAATCTTTTTTCCCTTGTGATGAGAGCTCTTAGGATTGACTCTCATAAAAATTTTCATGTGTAACATACATCAGTGTTAATTATATTAATTGTATTATACATTACATAGCCAGTAATTATTTATTTTATATCTGGAAGTTTGTACCTTTTGACCTTCATCCAATTCCCCCCTCTTCCCACTCTTGCCTCTACTAACTAAAAATCTGATCTCTTTTTGTATGAGATATTAGTATCTCATATGCTAATATTAGGATATTAATACCAGTCATTAAATAATCTAAAATTTTTCTATTAAAAATGTACCAGGTTTATATTAACTCATCTACACTGGGATTTATTTCTGAAGATCTACCATGTTTTACTGCTCCATTTACTTGCTCCTATTGGATTATAATGACTTTATGATATATTCTGATAATTGTTAAGGCAAATCTTCTCATATCATTTTTTCATATTTTTCTTAAGTATATATTTTTTCACATACAACTTTAAAATCATGTATCTAATTAAAAATTTATTGGGATACTCACTGAAATTTCATTTAATTTGTAGATTAATTTTTGGAGAATAACACATTTTTCTGTTATTCCCTTATAAGAGATGGAATGCATCTTCATATTTTCATAATTACATATTTTAATAAGATTCTATTTATCCTGTGACTTTTTAATTAAATTACTTAAAAGTATTTTATGGTTTTTGTCACTATTGTAAAAAGATTGGACTTTTCAGTTCTTGATGTTAATTGTTAGAAAAAAGCTGTTAGAATTCTACCAAAAATTTAGAGAAGAGCTAACACCTACCCTACTCAAACTCTTCCAGAGACTGCAGAGGAAAGTAAACCTCCAAACTCATTCTATGAGGCCACCATCACCCTAATACCAAAACCTGACCAAGATGCCCCCCAAAAATAAAACTACAGGCCAACATCACTGATGAACATAGATGCAAAAATCCTTAACAAAATTCTAGCAATCAGAATCCAACAACACATTCAAAAGATCATACATCATGATCAAGTGGGCTTTATCCCAGGGATGCAAGGATTCTTCAATATCTGCAAATCAATCAGTGTAATACACCACATTAACAAATTGAAAAAATAAAAGCCATATGATTATTTCAATGCTACTGCTAATGCTAAGTCGCTTCAGTCATGTCTGACTCTGTGCAACCCCATAGACGGCAGCCCACCAGGCTCCCCCATCCCTGGGATTCTCCAGGCAAGAACACTGGAGTGGGTTGCCATTTCCTTCTCCTGCAGAGAAAACCTTTGACAAAATTCAACATCCATTTATGATAAAAACTCTCCAGAAAGCAGGAATAGAAGGAACATAACCTCAACATAATAAAAGCTACATATGACAAACCCACAGCAAACATTATCCTCAATGGTGAAAAACTGAAAGCATTTCTGCCAAAATCAGGAATAAGAAAAGGGTGCCCACTTTTACCACTACTATTCAACATAGTTTTGGAAGTTTTGGCCACAGCAATCAGAGGAGAAAAAGAAATAAAAGGAATCCAAATTGGAAAAGAAGAAGTAAAACTCTCACTGTTTGCAGATGACATGATCCTCTACATAGAAAACCCTAAAGACTCCACCAGAAAATTACTAGAGCTAATCAATGAATATAGTAAAGTTGCAAGATATAAAATCAACACACAGAAATCCCTTGCATTCCTGTACACTAATAATGAGAAAATAGAGAAATTAAGGAAACAATTCCATTCACCATTGCAATGAAAAGAATAAAATACTTAGGAATATATCTACCTAAAGAAACTAATATACTTCCCTGGTGGCTCAGATGGTAAAGCGTCTGTATACAATGTGAGAGACCTGGGTTCAGTCCCTGGGTTGGGAAGATGCCCTGGAGAAGGAAATGGCAGTCCACTCCAGTACTATTGCCTGGAAAATTCCATGGACAGAGGAGCCTGGTAGGCTACAGTTCATGGGGTCGCAAAGAGTAGGACACGACTGAGTGACTTCACTTTCAAAGTAACTAAAGACCTATATATAGAAAACTATAAAACACTGGTGAAAGAAATCAAAGAGGACACTAACAGATGGAGAAATATACCATGTTCATGGATCGGAAGAATCAATATAGTGAAAATGAGTATACTACCCAAAGCAATCTATTAGATTAATGCAATCCCTATCAAGCTACCAATGGTATTTTTCACAGAGCTAGAACAAATAATTTCACAATTTGTATGGAAATACAAAAAACCTCGAATAGCCAAAGCAATCTTGAGAAAGAAGAATGGAACTGGAGGAATCAACCTGCATGACTTAAGGCTCTACTACAAAGCCACAATCATCAAGACAGTATGGTACTGGCACAAAGACAGAAATATAGATCAATGGAACAAAATAGAAAGCCAGGAGATAAACCCATGCACCTTTGGTCACCTTATCTTTGACAAAGGAGGCAAAAATATACAATGGAGAAAAGACAATCTCTTTAACAAGTGGTGCTGGGAAAACTGGTCAACCACTGGTAAAAGAATGAAACTAGAACACTTTCTAACACCATACACAAAAATAAACTCAAAATGGATTAAAGATCTAAACCTAAGACCAGAAACTATAAAACTCCTAGAGGAGAACATAGGCAAAACACTCTCTGACATAAATCACATCAGGATCCTCTATGACCCACCTCCCAGAATATTGGAAATAAAAGCAAAAATAAACAAATGGGGATCTAATTAAAATTAAAAGCTTCTGCACAACAAAGGAAACTATAAGCAAGGTGAAAAGACAGCCTTCAGAATGGGAGAAAATAATAGCAAATGGAGCAACTGACAAAGAATTAATCTCAAAAATATACAAGGAACCCCTGCAGCTCAATTCCAGAAAAAAAACGACCCAATCAAAAAATGGGCCAAAGAACTAAACAGACATTTCTCCAAAGAAGACATACAGATGGCTAACAAACACATGAAAAGATGCTCAGTATCACTCATTATCAGAGAATTGCAAATCAAAACCACAATGATGTACCATTTCACAATGGTCAGAATGGCTGCTATCCAAAAGTCTACAAGCAATAAATGCTGGAGAGGGTGTGGAGAAAAGGGAACCCTCTTACACTGTTGTTGGGAATGCAAACTAGTTCAGCCACTATGGAGAACAGTGTGGAGATTCCTTAAAAAACTGGAAATAGAACTGCCACATGACCCAGCAATCCCACTGCTGGGCATACACACTGAAGAAACCAGAATTGAAAGAGACATGTGTACCCCAGTGTTCATCGCAGCACTGTTTATGATAGCCAGGACATGGAAGCAACCTAGATGTCCATCAGCAGATAAATGGATAAGAAAGCTGTGGTACATATTACTCAATATTACTAGCCATTAAAAAGAATACATTTGAATCAATTCTAATGAGGATGAAACTGGAGCCGATTATACAGAGTGAATTAAGCCAGAAGGAAAAACACCAGTACAGTATACTAATGCATATATATGGAATTTAGAAAGATGGTAATGATAACCCTGTATGCGAGACAGCAAAAGAGACACAGATGTATAGAACAGTCTTTTGGACTCTGTGGGAGAGGGCGAGGGTGGGATGATTTGGGAGAATGGCATTGAAACATGTATAGTATCATATGTGAAACAAATCGCCAGTCCAGGTTCCATGCATGATACAGGGTGCTTGGGGCTGGTGCACTGGGATGACCCAGAGGGATGGTATGGGGACGGAGGTGGGAGGGGGGTTCAGGATTAGGAACACGTGTACACCGTGGCAGATTCATGTTGATGTATGGCAAAACCAATACAATATTGTAAAGTAATTAGCCTCCAATTAAATAAATTTATATTAAAAAAGAAAAAGGCTGTTAATTAAAAATATTTTTTAATCCAAAAACTAGAACAAACTATTTTATTATCCTTAGAATGTTTTGTATTAGAATTTTTTGAGTTTTCTGCTTATAAAAGTGCACAGTTATCAGCGAAAGAGATAGTTTTTGCTTTTTCCAATGTTTTTTTGCCTGATATTTCATTTGCTTCAGTATCTACTATAATACTATAAAAGTGTTATCATTAATGTGACATGGGTCATCTTTGATTTTGATTTTAGAATTTACTGCTAGTTTTTGAAAAATTATTGTTATTGGTTTCATAAGTTTTTTGTAGTGCTTTTTAAAATTAGAACTGACTATTGAATTTTGTCAAATGCCTTTTTAAGTATCTGTTGTAAGACATCTTTCACATTTTTTGCTGTACTGGTTTCAGTGGATACATTTCCTGATATTAAGCACTCTATTCTTGAAATATATACATCCTTTGATATATTGACCGATTCTCTTTTTTAATATTTTATTTAGAGTTACTGTTTTTACAGAAATAAGCCAAACTGGCTTGCAGTTTTATATTTTGCTTCTATTTTTATTAAATTTGGGCATGAAAAGTTGACATCATTAAGGAGCTTTATATATATTTCAATGGCTTATTTTAAACAATATAGAATTTTCTGTTATTTAAAAGCCAGGTTAAAGTCAGTTATGAAGCCTATGGTCCTGGTGTCTTTTTAAATGATACATTCTTAACTATCTTATGGATTATTTCGTAATTGATTAAAATTGTCTACTTCCTGTTGGGTTGGTTTTGTGATTGATATTCTGCTAGGAAATAATTCATTCTTTTGGGCTTTAAAATATTTAAAAAAATTTTATTGGAGTATCGTTGATTTACAACGTTGAATTACGTTTAATGTTCTTATGTCATTCTTCAGTCTTTCCTGACTCAGTGGTCATGTTTCTTTTCTCATTCTTAAACTGTATTTACTTTGTACTTTTTGTTTTTTACTGTATCAGGCTTAGAAAACATTTTCTTTATTTTACTGGTCTTTTCAATGAATCCACTTTTGGGTTTAATTATCCTTTCTTTTATTTTTTTGTTGTTTATCGTTTTATGAATTTTACCTTTTATGTTTATAAATGCTATCTTCCCAGCTTATTTTTATTAATTTTATTCTCTTATTTACTAATACAAAGTTCCTTTATAGTTTCTGCTTTTTAAAACAACTCAAGGCATTTAAAGCTATATATTCTGCCTTGAGTATAGCTTTTATTTGTGTCCTATAGGTGGTTTTACTATAAAGTGTTTTCCTTTTTATTGCCTCCAATGATTTTCTAGCAGTTTATATTTCTTTTCTTTTAGTACACATTTTTGATCACCTTCTTATTTATTCTTAATTTTTTGCTTTTATTTTAAATTGAGGTTTTTAGATTCCACATATAATTGAGATTGTATGTATTATCTTTCTTTGTCTGACTTATTTCACTTAGCACAATGCCCTCAGCGTCCATCCATGTTGTCACAAATAGCAAAGTAGCATTCCTTTTTGCAGCAGAATAGTAGTTCAGTGTATATATAAACAACAATTTCTTTATGCATTCGTCAATTGATGAACATTTAGATTATTCCCATATCTTGATTATTGTAAATAATGCTGCAAATGACATGGGGGGGGGCGGTGCTTGTATATTTATGAGTTGATGTTTTCATTTTCTTCAGATAAATACCCTGAAGTGGAATATTTGGATCTTATGGTAGTTCTTCTGTTTTTAATTTCTTGAGGAACCTTCGTATTGTTTTCCATAGTGGCTGGACCAGTTTACATTCCCACCAACAGTGCACAAGAGTTTCCCTTTCTCCACACCCTTACCAATACTGGTTATTTGTTTTCTTTTTGGTAATAGCCATTCTAACAGGTATGGGGTGATACCTCATTGTTGTTTTGATTTGAATTTCCCCGATGATCAATGGTATTGAGCATCTTTTCATCTATCTTTTGTTCTTCTGTATGTCTTTTTTTTGGGAAAATGTCTGTTCATATCTTTTGCCCATTTTTTAGGTCTTCTCTGGTAGCTTAGCTGGTAAAGAATCTGCCTGCAATACAGGAGATCTCGGTTCAATTCCTGGTTCAGGAAGATCCATTGGAGAAGGGAATAGCTACCCACTCCAGTATTCTTGCCTGTAGAACCATGGACAGACCATGGAGTTGCAAAGAGTGGGCATGACTGAGTGATTTTCACTTTCACTGCCTTTTTTTTTTTTCATGATGGTTTTTTTACAGAGCTAGAGCAAAATTTTTTTTTAATTTGCATGAAAACATAAGAATCCTCAAATAGCCAAAGCAATCTTGAGAAAAATGGAACTGCAAGTATCAGTCTCTCGAACTTCAGACTATGTAAAGAAACTATAGTTGTCAAAGCAGTATGGTTCTGACATGAAAACAGACATGTAGATCAATGGAACAGAATGGGGAGCCCAGAAATAAACCCATGTACTTATGGTCAATTAATCTATGACAAAGAAGGACAGAATATACCATGGAGAAAAGATAATCTCATCAATAAGTGGTGTTGGGAAAACTGGACAACTCTATGTAAAGGAATGAAATTAGAACACTCACTAACCCTTTATATAAAAATAAATTTAAAAATGGATTAAAGACCTAAATGTAAGACCAGATACTATAAAATTCCTTGAGGAAAACAGGTACAACACTCTTTGACATAAATCACAGCAGTATTTTTTTAATCTGTCTTCTAAAGTAAAGGAAATAAAAGCAAAAATAAACAAATGGGACCCAACTAAACTTAAAAGCTTTTGCACAGCAAAGGAAACCATAAACAAAATGAAATGACAACCTACTAGATGGAGGAAAGTATTAGCAAATGACATGACTGATACGAGATTAATATCCAACATATATAAGCAATGCTTACAGCTCAATATTATAAAAAAAAAAAAGAATACAAATAGCATTTGTTGGCAAGAATGTGGAGAAAAGGGAACTCTAGTACACTGTTGGTGGGAATGTAAATTGATATAGTCACTATAGAGGACAGCATACACTTTTCTCAAAAAACTAAAAATAGTAAGGTTTTTAAATATAAAACTCCAGCTTTCCTTTTGTTGCGCTTCCCTTGTAGCTCAGCTGGTAAAGAATCCGCCTGCAATGTGGGAGACCTGGGTTTGATCCCTGGGTTGGTAAGATCCCCTGGAGAAGGGAAAGGCTACCCACTCCAGTATTCTGGCCTGGAGAATTCTATGGACTCTACAGTCCATGGCACTGCAAAGAGTCAGACGCGACTGAGTGACTTTCACTTTCACTTTTTGTTTTGCAGGGTGTTCAGTTTTTCATTCTTTTACTTTATGTCTTTCTATCTTTTTATATTTTAGGTGTTTCTTGAAAATGTCATACAGTTAATTTTTTATCATCCAGTTTGATAATATTGTCCTTTAAAATAGAGCATTTAGTCAATTTAAATTTTAGGTGATTATTTCTACAGTTGAATTTACATCTTACCATCATATCCTTTGCTATTTGCTCCCATTTCACCATATCCCTGCTTTTAGGTAAATTGTTTTTTCTAATTCTGTTTTTCTTCTAGTTGTTTGCAAGTTAACTACTCTCTTTCTGTTATTTTAGTGATTATCTAGAAATACCATGTGCATATTTAACTTGTCAAGGTTTAAAATTAATCAACACCTTTTCCCTCCTGCCAAGAAACACAAAAACCTGTTAACTCCATATACCCTCTCTCAACTTATAGGTTATGGTTTTATTTTCTATTATATCTTGCATTAGAAAAACCTCACAAGATATTATTACTATTGAGTTATTATCACTACTACTACTGCTACTAGTAGTATTATACTCTATGGTTGTTTAGAATTACCCACATATTAATTTCTCTGCTCTTCATTTTTCCTTGCATCTCAGGATTGCTTTCCTATTGCTTGGAATACATCTCTTAGAATTTTCATAAGTAAAGATTAGATAATACCAAACTTTCTTAGCTTCCCCCCACCCAATAATATCTATTTTAGTATTATTTTTGAAAGATATTTTTTACTAAGTTTATGATTTGGGTCCGCTAATTTCCTTTAGCTTATCAAATATGTCCTTTCACTGGTCTATGGCTTCTATTGGGTCTTCAGTTCAGTTCAGTTCAGTCGCTCAGTCGTGTCCGACTCTTTGTGACCCCATGAATCGCAGCACGCCAGGCCTCTCTGTCCATCACCAAGTCCCGGAGTTCACTCAAACTCACGTCCATCGAGTCGGTGATGCCATCCAGCCATCTCATCCTCTGTCGTCCCCTTCTCCTCCTGCCCCCAATCCCTCCCAACGTCAGGGTCTTTTCCAGTGAGTCAACTCTTCGCATGAGGTGGCCAAAGTACTGGAGTTTCAGCTTTAGCATCATTCCTTCCAAAGAACACCCAGGACCGAACTCCTTTAGAATGGACTGGTTGGATGTCCTTGTAGTCCAAGGGACTCTCAAGAGTCTTCTCCAACACCACAGTTCAAAAGCATCAATTCTTCAGTGCTCAGCTTTCTTCACAGTCCAACTCTCACATCCATACATGACTACTGGAAAAATCATAGCCTTGACTAGATGGACCTTTGTTGGCAAAGTAATGTCTCTGCTTTTGAATATGCTCTCTAGGTTGGTCATAACTTTCCTTCCAAGGAGTAAGCGTCTTTTAATTTCATGGCTGCAGTCACCATCTGCAGTGATTTTGGAACCCCAAAAAATAAAGTCTGACACTGTTTCCACTGTTTCCCCATCTATTTCCCATGAAATGATGGGACCAGATGCCATGATCTTCGTTTTCTGAATGTTGAGCTGTAAGCCAACTTTTTCACTCTCCTCTTTCACTTTCATTTGGAAAACTTTCCCTCACCTTTTTCTCTACAGCATTCCCACCCCGCATACCACTTTCTCTAATCTCATCAACTCATTTTCAGTAGTATACGTGGGCCAGGAACTGGGCCAGTCTTTCCCAGCAATGTTAAGAGACGTCTGTTCTTGTGTCTAGTAGCCCTGACATTTTATTTTCTTGAAGTAAAAGATCTTTTAAAGGCCTTGGAGCTGTAATTTCCTGCACCCAAAAGGCTAGATCACTAAATCCAAATACTCTGTGGCTCCTAGCCTGAGAAGTCAAGTTTTTTCCTGTCTGATACTAAGGTAAAAGCAAAAGCTGTGTTACTCTTTGACCTTTATTAATTTACACAGTTTTAGTAGGTGGTGAGGTCAGAACTTTAATTTCTCAATATAATCAGAATCTACTACACCATGCACCACCGAAATTTTCTTTTTCTTTTTTTTTCCTTTCTTTCTTTTTTTTTTTTTAAGAAAGCGAGCTTATTGTTGCACAAGTCCCACAATGCCCTCAGGTAGGGGGCCAGCCACTCCCGTTGGAATTGGAGTAACCGGCTCGTCAGGGGTGAATATTGTTGCTAAATCCTCTTACTGTTAGGCTTTTCTCAGCCTGGGTGAGACCCCGCTGAGGGCGTTTTCTCCAAGGAGCATGCTCTGCATATTGTGTACTCAGTCTGTTTTAAAAGCTCCACTGTTTAAAAAACTTTTTATCTTTTTCAGGCTTAGCAACACTTTGAAGGGCTTTGGGGGCAAAGTGGGGAACTTTTGGGCCCTGGAAGGCGCAAACGGAGGCAGCGGCTATTGCCCCAAATCAGAAAGTGGTGGATAAGTTTTTTTTTAAAAAGTTTGCGCAGAGGGGGAGGTAGCTCGCCAGGGCGTCTGGCCACAGTGTCCTGTAAGTCCTCTCCTCTCTCCTCTGCTGGTTTTTTCTTCCTTCTTCTCTTTAAATCTTTCTCAAGTTTTCTTTCCCTCACTCTATCTTTTTTCCTTCCTCTTCTCTTTTACTTTCTATCATTTCCTTCTTGTTTCCCTCTTTCATTCTCCCTTCTTCCTTCTTACTGTCTCTCTCTCTCTCCCTCTCTTCCTGAGTTTCTCACTTTTCTCTCCCCCTTCCTTTCTCGCTACCTTCTCTTTCCTTCGTTTCTTTCCCTTTACCTTCTTTCTCTCTTTTTTTTTCCTCCTCCCTCTCTTTCTCTCTGTATCTCTTTTTCTAATTTCCTTTCTTCCTTTTTCTATCTTGCTGCGTCCCCTGGTTCCTTCCTCCTCCGTTCCTCTCTCCTTTTCACTCTTTAGTTCTTTTTCTATCTTTAGATCTTTCTCTATTTTCTTTCCTTTTTTCTTTTTCTTTCTCTCTCTCTCTCTTCTTTTTTTTTTTTTGCTTGGGTGAAGCCCCCCTGAGGGGGTTTTTCTGCAAGGAGCAGGCTCCGTATATTGTGTATTTTTTAAAAGCTCCTTTCTTTAAAAAGAAAACTTTTTTATCTTTTTCAGCCTTAGGCAAGGCTCTGGGAGGCTTTGGCTGTAAACTGGAGAATTCCTAGGCCCTGGGAGGTGCAAGCGGAGGTGGGGTAGTCGCCTTAAATCAGAAATTGTTGGATAAATTTTTAAAGGTTTGTGTAGAGGGAGAGGGGGCTCGCCAGGGCGCCCGGCCACAGCGTCCTGTAAACCCTCTCACTCCTCGGGAGGTAGAGCACAGTCTCCCTCCTTTTCTTCGTCAATGGCAGAAAATATGATCTGTGCAGAAGGTGGAGACCCACTACCATCCACCGCTATAGCCTCTCCCATAGGTTATCCCACAGCCTCATGACGAGGGTCCAGAACATTTTTAATCATATTTATAGGATAAGTTTTTAGTCGTTTTTTTTTTTTTTTACCTTCACCCAAGTATCTAAATTAACAGTACCCTCTTTAAGTTTCAAGATTACTTGTATAAAGAGTTGCCGTTCTTAGTTTCAGTGTTATCCATATCAGAAAATTAAATATAATAGAAGATAAAGCTTTTAGCTTTCAAAAGATCAGGCTTTTCTTTGGCCTTTTAACTTCAGAAACCGTTTTTTCTCTCTAACTCTAACTCTTTAACACTTTCAACACTTCCCACTCCTACTCGCCCTGTCTATCCTACAGGGGGGTCCGCGGCACCCTGAGTGGGGTCCTATCCGTCCCTAAAATTCAACACTGGGGGAAAGGGTTGGGGACCTACCTTTGAAGTCCCTGTTCGGGCGCCATCTGCTGGGGTCCAGCCCCAGCTGATCCAGGGTATTCGAAGCGGGGACGGCGTCGGCGAGGATCAGGATACAATAGCTTCAATTATATATTAATTACAGATGTAAAGAGTAATAGAATGAGGATAGCTCAGTAGGAAAATTCAGTGGAGAAAAGAGGCTGAGTAGCTTGGTATACGCAGGAGACCAATAAAACTTCAAGACAAGAAGTTTGCACCACTTACGTAGGCTGCAGGCGTCCTTCTGTTCTCCCAAAGGAGAGGAGACACTGAGGCCTCCCCAGTCAGATCTTAGAAGCCCAGGCATAATTAGTAAGCATGACGGGTTCCACGCTCCAAATGGAGACTCAGCCAGAGTGAGAGAGAGAGCGACATGGGGAGACCAGTATTTCGAGAAACCGATCCCAATTCTTTATTTTCCATGGTCTACTTTTATACACTGAGATGTTATGCAAAAGTCACGCGGGGTCAGCAGTCCTGACTTTTATCAAAGTCAGGTGCTTCATACAAATGTATACAGAGGTCTTAGGGGTGTTACATCATCTTCTGGCCAGGGGGCCTGCTGACAATTTATGACCCTTTCCTTGTGACAGCGGTCAGTCAACCAGGACACTTATTTCTCCAGGGGTGATTATTCTTAAAACAGACGCCACCCAAATAAAGTTACATTCCTATAGGGTGAGGGTGTAGTGGGTTTTAGTTAAGGAAAGAATTTACTTAGCCTAAGGTCTAACGTGATTAATATCAAAGGTTAATACTTATTTCTTCTATATATTCATTAATGTGTGTAAGGGCAGGGGATATGGAGACTTAGCAACAAACATTGGCTCAACAAATGAAAAACCCTTCACCAATACAATTTCTAATCAGCCCATTATACTTATACTAATAGTTTTCTAACTTTTCTAAGGAACCTGTTTTTAGAAGGTTTAAAGCATCTCGTGCCTCTCACGGTTGGGAGGCTGTGAGCAATCACCTGTGGCCGGACAAGCCTGTCAGGCAGGCTAGAGAACCTTCAGAGGAGTTTGTAGGTTAAAACACTCTTGTCACGCCCAGGAGTTTTTATTAACTGGAGCTCTAGGTTAACTCCTTCTCCGAAAGAGGTGGTGGGGGACAGCGCCCCGTAAAGTCAGAGGTGTAGGTGGGAGCACAAAGTAGTAGTGGTTATGGGGGTAGATGCTCGAGGATTTCCAGGGGGGCTCCTGAGGCTCGATCCCGCCTTTGCGTATGTCGAGCCTCCTTCCTCATGACCTTTGCCACGGGCAGAGTGCCTCACTCTGGCCCCCAACAAAGAGGCTTTTTAGTTCCTCTTCACTTGCTGCCATAAGGGTGGTGTCATCTGCATATCTGAGGTTATTGATATTTCTCCCTGCAATCTTGATTCCAGCTTGTGCTTCTTCCAGCCCAGCGTTTCTCATGAAAGTTAAATAAGCAGGGTGACAATGTACCACCTTGACGTACTCCTTTTCCTATTTGGTCTTACTTTCCTATTGGGTCTTACTTTTAAGCTATTGAGAAGTTAGTCTATAATCTGCTGCTGCTGCTAAGTCGCTTCAGTCGTGTCCGACTCTGTGTGACCCCATAGACGGCAGCCTGCCAGGCTCAGCCATCCCTGGGATTCTCCAGGCAAGAACACCGGAGTGGGTTGCCATTTCCTTCTCCAGTGCATGAAAGTGAAAGGTGAAAGTGAAGTCGCTCAGTCGTGTCTGACTCTTAGCGACCCCATGGACTGCAGCCTACCAGGCTCCTCTGTCCATGGGATTTTCCAAGCAAGAGTACTGGAGTGGGGTGCCATTGCCTTTTCCAAGTCTATAATCTAGTACCTCTTTAATATTAAATGCTTTGTTTATATACAATTTTCTGAAGCTTCCTTTTGGTTATCTTCTGTTTTCTTAATGGTGTCTTTGAAAAGAAAGAAGTTTTTAATTTTTGATGAAGTCCATTTTATGAGTTTTGTTTCATGAAACATTCTTTTGGTGTTTTATCTGAGAAATGTATACCAACCTAAGATCATTTATTTTCTCCTGTTTTCATCGTGATGTTTTCATTTTAGGTTTTACATTTAGGACATGATTCAGTTGAGTTACTTTTTGTTTGTGGTTTGAGGTGTAAATGAAAGCTTTTTAATTTTATTCTTGTGTATGGATATCCAATTCTTACAAACACCATTTATTGAAAGACTATTGTTTCTTTATTGAATTGTCTTTGTACTTCTGTAAAAAATAAACCATCCATATATGTGTGGATCTGTTTCTGTATTTCATTCCTTGGTCTATTTTTGTACCCAAAGCACCCTGTTTTGCTCACTGGAACTTATTATATTAAGTCATGAAACTTGAGATTAGTTCTCTAATTTTGTTCTTTTAAAAAGTTGCATTTTGATATGACTTTTAGAATTAAAACTTGTCAATTTCTAACAAAAAGGTCTATTGGGAAATTGTTTGGGATTACATTGATCATACAGATCAATTTGGGGAGAATTGACATCTTCATAATATTGAGTCTTCCAACAAAGGGCATAGTATATTTCTCCAATTATGTAGATAATTTTTATCTTCAATTTTCCTCAGCAATGTTCTATAGTTTTCTGTGTATAAATCTTGTATATTATTTGTTAGAAGAATATACAAGTACTTTATATATTTTGATGCCAGTATGAGTTATATTAAAATTTGTTTTTGTTGCTACATAGAAATATAATTTATTTTTTTGGTATATTGACTTTGTTACAGACTTACTAAATTTACTTATTAGTTCTAGTAGATTTTTTTTTTTATAGGTTCAATTGGATTTTCTATGTAGATGGTCTTGTTATTTACAAATAACATCAGATTTACTCTCTTTTCAATCTGAATACCTTTTCTGAAAGAATTTCTGTTGAATTTATATCACTCCTCTTAAATTTCTGTAGAATTCACCAGTGAAAGCATCTGGGCCAGTAGTTTACTTTCTAGTTTTTAAACTACAAAATTCAACTTTTGATATAGATATAGGATTATTCAGGTTATCTTTTTTTTTTTCCCTTGAGTGAACTTTACTAATTTGTATGTTTCATGGAATTTACCCTTTTTAACCTATGTTTTTGAATTTGATGGCATAAAATTGCTTGTAACATTTCCTTATTATTATCTTAATAGCTGTTAAATTTATAATGATGTCACTTTTCTCATTCCTGATATTGTTAATTTGCTAAAGTATATTTCTTGTAAGTGGTATGTAGTTGAGTTCTTTTGTCCAATATGACAGTCTTTGCTTTTTAATAAGGGTGTTTAGCTCCTTTACTTTTAATATGATTATTGTGGTTAGAGGTATATCTGTTATATTGCTGTTTGTTTTCTGTTTGCTCCATC
Source organism: Bos taurus (assembly GCF_002263795.3). Classification (NCBI taxonomy): domain Eukaryota; kingdom Metazoa; phylum Chordata; class Mammalia; order Artiodactyla; family Bovidae; genus Bos; species Bos taurus. The sequence continues at coordinate 19,895,117 of NC_037339.1, forward strand.
TTTTTTGTTCCCCTTTCCTCATTTTGATCGTTAAGATACTGCCAAGCTTTAAAAGTCTTGTCTAGGCAACACGAGAATTTCAATTTTATGTTGAATCTAAAGCTTCTCCCCTCTCTCTGCACAGATCTGACCCATGGTTCAAGGGCCCTTTTATGTTCTTTGTTGCTCTTTTACTTATTTTTTTTTTTTTTCTTTTACTTTTCTTCCCCTGCTCTTTCTGATCCTTTTGCACTTCTCCATGGTTGAGGTAGGGTGAAGCTAGATTAGGGTAAAAAAGACCATGAGTCTTTTATTCAATGGTAGCAATAGCCACCAAAATCTTTGTTTTATCTTATTTATGGAGGTCTTTGGTGTTTAGTCCACAGAAAGCTTTAGATATTGAAAAGTATACTCTGGTATTAGTCCATTTACAACTTTTGCAAGCCTGTTGGATTTAAACACAGAAGATAATGGATGTTAGAGATTGGTATACAGTTGCTTACCTTAAACAGTTATTAGTAACAATTATTCATTGAGTCTTATCATTCAGAACTAAGATAGGATGTTTATTAAGACAATAGGAGCTACTATAACAAAAAATCTTAAAAATGGTTTATTTTATCATCTAAAGTTGTCTACCTTTTAAAAGATGTCTGTCTTTTAAATAATAATCCAGGGCTCCTTCCATCTGGAGCTCTGCCACCTTTGACATCTTTCCTCTAAGGCTTCATACCCATCCACATCAAGCTGGCATTGCTTGGGGAGATGTTTTTATATACTAAAGCCTAAGGGTGGCAAACAGTACTTCTGCTCACATTGCAGTGGCTGTGTTACACTTAGCCACTGTAACAGGGCTCAGTTAGGGTGGCTGGAAATGTAGTGTGTGCCAAATGAGAACAGAAAAGATTTGGTAAAAAGCTAGCTAGTTTCTGTGTAGGGTAACTTTCCTTATTACAAAGTGTCCCATGTATTTAAACTTGAAATTAAAGCTCAATGAACCTTGGTCTCTTTCCCTTCTTCTGTGGCAGTGTGTTGACATCATGCAGCTAGGTCAGATCAGATCAGATCAGATCAATCGCTCAGTCGTGTCCGACTCTTTGCGACCCCATGAATCGCAGCACGCCAGGCCTCCCTGTCCATCACCAACTCTCAGAGTTCACTCAAAACTCATGTCCATCCAGTCGGTGATGCCATCCAGCCATCTCATCCTCTGTCGTCCCCTTCTTCGCTTGCCCCCAATCCCTCCCAGCATCAGAGTCTTTTCCAATGAGTCAACTCTTTGCATGAGGTGGCCAAAGTACTGGAGTTTCAGCTTTAGCATCATTCCTTCCAAAGAAATCCCAGGGCTGATCTCCTTCAGAATGGACTGGTTGGATCTCCTTGAAGTCCAAGGGACTCTCAAGAGTCTTCTCCAACACCACAGTTCAAAAGCATCAATTCTTCAGCGCTCAGCCTTCTTCACAGTCCAACTCTCACATCCATACATGACCACAGGAAAAACCATAGCCTTGACTAGACGGACCTTTGTTGACAAAGTAATGTCTCTGCTTTTGAATATGCTCTCTAGGTTGGTCATAACTTTCCTTCCAAGGAGTAAGCGTCTTTTAATTTCATGGCTGCAGCCACCATCTGCAGTGATTTTGGAGCCCCCAAAAATAAAGTCTGACACTGTTTCCACAGTTTCCCCATCTATTTGCCATGAAGTGATGGGACTGGATGCCATGATCTTCGTTTTCTGAATGTTGAGCTTTAAGCCAACTTTTTCACCTCTAATTCAGCCTTCAAATGGACATATCTTATAAAAATGATCACCCATCACACTAACACTAAAGCTCCTCGAAATTTCTGAACTTGAATTTTTAAGAAAATGTTTTAGAGGGAGTAGGTCTTTATAATGATCATTTAAAACAGAACACTTATTAAAGTCAACTGTGATACCTTCATACTTCAGAGGATTTTCTTTTTAAAAAGTAATTATTGAAAGTCTTTCTAAAGATATTTTTCATTTAAAAGTAACAACTTAAAGTTCTGATTTTGGGTGTTTTGATTTCAGACAAAAAGTCATTTGTATAAAGAATCTTGTAGAGTGTTTACACTTGTCTCTGTGTTTAGTATTTTTCTTGCAAATCCCAGTCCTCTGGAGTCATGGGGTACTCTGGGCCCAGGGACTCCAGTTTAACATTCATTTAATGGTTTTGACCCCTGCTCTGAAGTGGATTTATACAGAGGAGTCGTGCTTTGCATGTCCTGAAGTCATTAGTTTGGCATGAAATGGTCCCGCTGCTTGTGTTGTCATAATAGTAAACAATTATTTCTGACTTGGGTTTCTGTAAAATGACCATGTCTATTTGAAGACCTAAATTATTTAAGAGCAAACTGCTTGTGGGGATGACAGTGCTTGAGGGCCAGTGACCATCTGATCTTCCATGTAGGAGTAACTCTTTCTTACCATTTAGTTACCTAGGTGCTAATCACTTAATTTGAATGGCATCCCTTTGTAAGAAAGCTAAGTATTTCCCAACATGGCTCTGGATATGGTTCTGCATGTTTTCCAATCTAACTCTGGATAATCCGTTGGGAACTTAGCATGCTTATTTTATTGTTGAATATGTTGTTTATGAAACAATAACAAATAACAAATATGAATTTGGGGTCCTAAATGTGTCTCAGGTTTTTAATATGTATTTTTCAGTTGTGATAAGATAGCTATCTTAATTTATATTCTAGGAGTCAAGACTTTTAATTGCTACTGTTTTCTCAATACAATATGGAGCAAAGCTGTCATCTGAGAGTGGGAATGGACTTTTGGAGCTTTGAGGAAAGAAGGTGTGATGTGGTTGTCTAGAAGAGAAGAGGATGGAATGGAGCAAGAAAGAGTCCAGTGATTGCTGGGTAGCATTTTGCTGCCATAGATACAGAGGACTTGAGAGGTAAGAACTGTGGTCTGTGAGATGAGTTGGGGTCAGAATGAATTTGGATTTTGTTCAAAGTGAAGTGCGCCACCATTGGAGGGTTTGTGCAGTGTCATGACACTATCAGAATTTAAAAGAATCACTTTGATCACTCTGTGCAGAATATTCAGAGGCAGGAAGAGATTTATTCAGCAGTCTAAATGAAAGATGCTAGTAGCTTTGAACTGTGGTGGAAGTGGTGGAGGTGAAGAAAAGGGGTTGAATTTGAGTTATATTTTGAAGCTAGATCTGATGGGATTTGCCCATTAAAAGTAGAATATGAGAAAAAGGCATCAAGGAAGAATTTAAGGTTTAATCCTAAGTAGTGCGTGGATGCTGGTGCCAAATAGATATCAGGTTTCTCAGCTCCAAAAACGCATAAGATCAATGCCAACTACGTTGATATCCTCAGCCAAGCAGCAGAATAATCTCCATGTAGACTGAGGCAACAGTGCCATTTAGGTTAATGTGGCTAATAGCCTCACATTTCAGACAAAAAGGAGGAAAATTTCTGCATGAACACACCAGACAGGCAATCTAAGGTGTGTAGTTTTTTAAGTGTGTTAGCATATTTTCTTCTAATTTATAATTCAAGATTAATTAAGTAGACTAATTTAAGCTAACTTCTGGAAATATGTGGGAATTTCCTTTTTCAAAATATGACAGAATTCAGTTAGTATTCTGCAGCTTGTTAGACTTTTCCAAACAATAAAACAAAATGCATTTATTTTAATGAGAAGCTCTGCTCTCCATTTAGTATTTTAATATTTTTACTTTTTCCTTCTTTAAGACTGAAATAAAACTATAAAAGTATGAAAGATGAGTGTGCCATTAACTTTAAAGAGAGAGATGACACTTTGTTCTTCCCTATTAAAGAGTAGCTTGTCCCAATGTTTCCAGTCTTTATTTTTTTTGTTTTAAAATTTTATTGGCTTTTTGACTGGGCCAATCTCATTTCATACCCTTGCTACTGGAGCTACTTCATTCCTTTTTTATCAGCTCATCAGCACACTTTTTCTGGACAACTGAAAACCAACTGTCTTCATTTCCGTCCCTTAAATGTGAAGACTTCAAAAGTTTCCATAACTGCTCACTCTCCAGGAAAAACCAAACTAAAGGATGCTATTTCCCCCCAAAGTGCAGTTTAGTCGTTTTCTTTATTGTGTTTGCAAATGATGTCACTGGGACTGAGGGAGGAAATGAATGTATTGCATAGGAATCTTTGTTTTGTGATTTGGGGAGATGAAGAAGAAAAATAGTACCTGGATCTTTCAGTTATGTCTTCAATTTGTTCCTTCTGGTCTTCTTATTGGGTGAATGGTTAATTTCAGGTGAGAGGAAGCAAGTCCTTTAGAGCCTTTCCCCTGAATTAGAGGACTTGATGGCTACGATTGTCAGTGCTTTGCAGTGTAAACAGTTGTCAGGTTTGTGGATTGATGCCGTGGTGGGAAGCCCACTGTTATTTCAGTATCAATAAAAGCAATAAAAGTATCAATAAAATTAATGTTGAGAGCCTAGACTCTGGAATTCAACTTGGGTACAGATTCTGGTCTCACCACTCTCTAAATGGCTGGGTCATTTAACTTCTCTGAGGTTCAACTTATTCTATGTCAAATAGGGGTAATAGTGCTTACCTTACAGAGTAGTTGGGAAGAGTAAAATAAATAACGGGTCTTATGCAGTTATAGTATAGTGCCTTGCATATAATAAATATTTAGTAGTTGGCAGCTATTACTACTTTTCAGTTTTATTAATTTGTAATTTAAGGAGAATACTAAGATAAGATTGTTATAGATCTATTATTGTATTTTATTTATATCTTATTTTAAGATAATCATACCTTATTTTATAGTATCATAAATTACTTTATTATATGTATGTATACTATTACATATGTGTGTGTGTGTGTGTGTGTGTTAGTCCCTCAGTTGTGTCTGATTCTTTGCAGCCCCATGGGCTATAGCCTGTCAGGCTCCTCTGTCCATGCAATTCTCCAGGCAAGAATGCTGGAGTGGGTTACCATTCTCTTCTCCAGGGAAACTTCCTGGCACAGGGATCGAACATATGAATGCATGCATGTGTGTGTGTATATATTGTCTATATATGAATAAGAAAAGGTTTAGATTAGAGAAAATAGTACTTTACTTTCTCTAGGTAGGTACCCCTATAGGTATAGACCAATAGTTATTAAAATGTAGGCTCCAGACCATGGCGTCACCTTCAACTGGGAACTTCCTTGAAAATCAGTTTCTGAGTTCCACTCTAGAAACTCAGGAAGTGGGGCTCAGCCATCAGTGTTTCAGTGAATTTTCCCAGTAATCTTGATGCCTCGTAAAGTTTGAACACTTGGAATAGAAGTGTCACCACTCTAAGTTAATGATTTTCAGTCTGAAACATACTTGGTTTAGCTGGTATTTTATTTCACGTAGTAAGTTTTAAGCAACCTGTAAATGCTGAACTGAAATCAGATGGTAATATTACAAACACAAGTGCTGGTTGAGTGCTTCCTAGATGCCAGGCATTGTACGCACATGCTTTAATGCACATTTCGTATCGCAGTGTTTGACATAGCAAGCAAATGTAGGACCCAGAAGTACCATTTCTTTCTTTGTTGCTTGAAGGGTAGTGTGGGCAAGAGTTTCTCCCTCTCCTGTCAAGAAGTTGTAATTGGAAGTGTTTGGGACCAGCACCGTCAGGTTCCCCAAAACTCAAGGCATGAGACAGAAAACTGATGGTGGTGTCAGTCCTGTTGGGCCTTTACTGGCTGGACAGCAAAGGGAGACCCTGTAGGAGGCAGGGCGTGAGTGTCTGCCAGTTCCCCCGGCTTCCTAGTGGCATCCTGTGTGACCTCATCAGGTTGCACAAGGTCCCTCTTCCCCCACCAAAACCTTAATTCAGCAACATGTAAAATTTTATGACTTCCTGGGAAGAGTTGGTTCTGTATCATTATTTTTAGTATGACTAAAATCGCTAATGTTCCCTTGTATCATCTGTCAGATTAAACAATGACTACACATGTGACAGAAATATTTAGAATGAAGTAAAAAGCTCAGCGCCTAGTATAACACACTCCTATACAGTCACCATTTAGATTTAACAACTGCTAATGTTTTGACATTGTGTTAGTCAGCTGAGGTTGCTGTAATAGAATACTGTACCAGGGGTCCCCCGCCTCCGGGATCCAGTGCCTAATGATCTGAGGTGGAGATGATCTAATAATAGTAGAAAAAAGTGCACAATAAAGGTAATGTGCTTGAGTCATCCCGAAACACCCTCCACCCCCAGTCTGTGGAAAAATTGTCTTTCACAAAACTAATCCCTGGTGCCAAAACGGTTGGGGACCGTATGACTTAAGAACAGAAATTTATTTTTTCACAGTTCTGAAGGCTACAAGTCCCAGATCAACAGGCTAGTTGGTTTGTTTCTGGTGAGAGCTCTCTTCCTGGCCTGCAGACTTCTTGCTGTGCCTCACCTGGCCTTTCCTCAACTTGTGTGCATGAAGAGAGAGTGAGATCTCTGGTGTCTCTCCTTATAAAGACACTACTTCTACTGGACAGGGCCATGACGTTTATGGCTCATTGAATCTTCATTGCTTCCTTAGAGGCCCTCTGTCTCAAAACAGCCACACTGGTGATTAGAGCCTCAATGTTTTGAGTTTTAGGGAGACACAGTTCTACCTATAACAGCTAGTGGCATCAACCTTACCTGGGAACTTGCTTGAAATTCTCATTTTACCCTCCTTGACCCCATTCTTCCTTCTTCCTCCTCACAGGTAGACTTTTTGGAAGTTAGCTTGTGTTGTTCCTTTCCTTACATTACACATTTACTATATACATACACGCACATATTTTTTTCCTCCGTGAGGACTTTTATTTGAATGTATTGAAACTACATTGATTTTAGGGGCAACTGGCATCTTAGAAATACTGTTATTGCATCTTTCAATCCAAGAACATGTTTTTCTCTCCATATAAATTTATCCAAATGGCTATTACGTTTCTTCAAAATTTATTTAGAAGCCTATCTTATACCTACAGATTTGCCATGCCAACAGGTCATGCCATGCTTTATCATAGACTACACTGCCTTATGTACTTGCATTCTTTCTGGGTTATCTCTGACTATTCCACTGATCCATCTTTTAGAGCCCAAACTGCACTGTTTTAATTAGAGAGGCTTCATAATGTATGTGCATGGCTTGTATCTATAGACATTATATAACTTCATATAATTTGCTTCACGCACATGCATGTGCTAAGTCACTTCAGTCGTGTTCAACTCATTGTGACCCTGTGGACCGTAGCCCACCAGCCTTCTCTGTCCATGGGATTCTGCAGGCAAGAGTACTGGAGTGCGTTGCCATGCCCTCCCTCCAGGGGATCTTCCTACCCAGGGATTGAACCTGTGTCTCCTGCACTGGCAGGTGGGCTCTTTACTACTAGCACCACTTGGGAAGCCTAATTTGCTTCATATCTGAATGATATTTGCTTTTATTCTCTCACCATTCTGTTTCTGACATTTATCCATGTTGACGCTTGTGGATTTAGTTGATTTATTTTAGCTGCTAATTGATGCATTATAGAACGAATCTATCATGATTTATCTGTCCAGAAGTAATAACAGTAGTTTCCGTTTTTTTCACCGCCATAAGTGATGCTGCATTGAGTATCCTTGTGTGTGGTTCCAAGTGCACATGTGCTGGAGTCTCTTCAGGGGATATACAGAGGTTTGGAACTCCTGGGTGGTAGGGTATATACACCATCAATTTTATTAGATATTGCCAATTTATGCTCTTAGTGAAAGTTGATGCAAATTTTAATTTCCACCGGTAGAGTTTTAATTTTACATATCCTTCATAACTCTTGTCAGGCTTCTTAATTTTTGTTTACCTCATGAGTATAAAACACTATTTTATTGCTATTTTTAAATGTACATGTCCCTGATAATTCAGGGGCTTCCCTGGTGGCTCAAGTGGTATGGAATCTGTCTGCAACACAGGAGCTACAGGTTCGATCCTTGGGTCAGGAAGATCCCTTGGAGGAGGGAATGGCAACCCACTCCAGTATTCCTGCCTGAAGAATCCCATGGACAGAAGAACCTGGTGGCATACAGTCCATGGGGTCCCAAAGAGTCAGACATGACTGAAGTGACTTAGCATGCACACACTGATAATTCATGAGGTTAATAATCTTTCATATGTGTATTGGTCAGGCACATGGTTCCTTGGGAACTGACTGTTTGCATCTTTGTCTACTTTCTATTGGGTTGGTTGTCTTAATGTAAGTTCTTTATATAATTTTATTATTGAAATAAAATTTTTATTTATTTGTAGTGATTGTAACCATCTTCTCCTTGTCTGTAGCTTGATTTTTTTACTTCTAAAAAATAATGTTCTAATTAAATAGAAAGTGTATATTTTAACATAATTGAATGTATCAATTTTTTCTTTTATGATTTGAACTAATTATGTCTTATTTAAGAAACTATTTCCTACCTAAGGCCATAAAAGTATTGTTTTTGACAAGTTTTAATTTCTGAGCTCTCCATTCTTTTCCATTGGTATGTCAGTCTTTTTGCATATTGCTTTAATTACTATACCTTTATAGTAGCTTTGGTATCTCATGCACCATAGATCAAGCTTGTTCTGTTGTTTGAATCTTTCGTAACTTTATTTTTTTCCAATTTATTTTAGGAATGTCAAAATCTTTCATGTAGATGTGACTTGTCAGATTCTCTTTGTATTTCATCAACTTATGGTTTATATATTTTGAAATTATCTTGTTAAGTGAATATAGCTAAGTGGATATCAGGATGGGTCCATAGAATTAGAGCATAAGGATTTGGCAGATGTAAAATACCAGAGATAAAAACCAGAGGAGCTGGAGAAGAAAAGCTTTTTCTCAAACTCTAAGCCAAGGGTTGACATAAAAGTGCCAGGTTATGTCTGCCAAGTTCATGGGAAAAAGACTCATATCAGGGACCTTGCGCTAGATGAGCAGTGAAAGCATAAGAAGGGGGGGGTCCAAGATGAAGTCAGTTGGATGTAACTCATAGCCAACTGTTTTTAACTGCTGCCATACCTGTGTATTTGTTTGAAGGAGACTAGCATTGAAGGTTGTTACTTGTCACTGAATCTTGGCAGGATGAAATTCTTTTGGTTGATTAAAACATATCAGAGCAACTTCTAACATTTAATCAATTCCCACCCACACTTTTATTTTGGAAGGATATTCCTCACTTTTGTATTCTTCATTTTAAAGTCTTAATATCACATTGCATATTCCTCCTTGCATTTTGAACTCCAGGAGGATGAATTATTCCAATTGTCTTACTTCACTGGCTGTTATTGTCTGGAGGAAGCTTAAGAGAGTTCAGTTTACCTGGTAGCCTTTCCCTCTGAGATTTTGTTTCTGGTAGACTCCATTGCTCAGCAGAAATACTCCTATTACAGTGCTCAGTTTATCTTTAGATGAAAACCTTTGCATCTTAAATAAAATGCTCAGCTAGCAGGGTCATGCTTGGGTCTGTTTCTCTTCATCAGTGCTTCTAAGTCTGTTTGCCAAGTCTGAGGTCCTGGACACAGACGTCTTGGAGGAGCGCTAGGGGTAAAGGCGCTTTCCATTTAATGTGAAAAATAGCATTTTGCTTTAGGCTGTTTTGCTCAATTGCTCCAAAGTAATTTACCTTGGGGAGTACAGACCAAGACTGAGACATTCAAGCTAAAAGGAAACTAATTTTTTTAAAAGTACATATAGTTATAAGCAATCAACAAAGGGGAGTTTATGATGAAAATTATTCTTCAGCCCCAACGGGGACATGTTCTATGGTAAAAGATGCATCTCTCTCGAAAACACATGAAAATGTAATCCCTCTCTTCTCATTCCTTTATTACTTTCAGGTCTCTTTGGGGTGAAGAAACCAAGCAAAGTTAATGTAAGACTTATTTTAGTAAAACAGATGACTATCCAGAGGATTTAAGGTTCTGCCCTTCTTCAGCTCCATACAAACATTTATCTCCTATGTTTAGTTTATGCAAATGAAAGGGCCTTGTAGTGGGTGGGGAAGGCATACCAAATACCCGATAATTGCACAGTTTTAAATTTAAGTTTGTTAGTACAGACTGGAATCTAAGATGGTGTGACATTTTCAGTCTCCAGAAACCTTATAACAAGCTCTGCATATTCTGTATTTGAGTCTGCATTTTCTTTGTCGGCCATTTTCATAGCATTTGATTATACTGCTACAAATTCTACATGGTAGGTCTGGCACAAGATCCCTTCCATGAATAACTATTGCTTTGCCAGATTTAAAAATATAAAAACAAAATAGCTACATTAAACCATGGATGATCTTAGAGTTAATTTTTCAGGAGGGAAAAGGACAAGAGTCCAATTAGACAGCATTCTCTTTAGGATAATGTTTGATTATAGCAGTTCCAGAAGAATCTAACCCCACTGTAGCCTCCAGACTTTAATTATTTCTCTTTGCTAAACAAATCAGAATTAATTTTGAACTTAGATCCTTTCCTGGGTAGATCCTAAACGCTGGGTCTTCAGGCCAACTTTCTGTTAAAATTCCCTTTACTTGACTTTTTTTAAAAAATGGTTACTATCAGTTTTTCTCCTTCTCAGCTAAAGGTCGTATATTTACCTTGCTTATGTTGATAGAGTGTGGACCTACTTAGATTCTTAACTTGTCCATGCCACTTCACTATGCCCTGTCTGTTGAACAGAAGGTAAAAGAGTCTACAGGCTGCCATACCTTGACAGTGGATATCATTCTGTGGCTAGAGGTTGACCAGGTAAAAGGAAGTCCTTGTCCAGTATCATCTCAAAGAAAAATTATTTGTGCTACACTTCTTTTGTCAATAATCTATGAAGTTGAGGGCAATACATTTATACAAAAACAGAGGTTAAAATTTTTTTGATATATAGATGCCATAAATATTTCAAAATTTATTGAAAGCCTATAGTTTGCATGGCACCTTGCTCAACAATGGGAGAAGGCAATGGCACCCCACTCCAGTACTCCTGCCTGGAAAATCCCATGGACGGGGGAGCCTGGAGGGCTGCGGTCCATGGGATCTCTGAGGGTCGGACACGACTGAGCGACTTTACTTTCACTTTTCACTTTCATGCATTGGAGAAAGAAATGGCAACCCATTCCGGTGTTCTTACCTGGAGAGTCCCAGGGACGGGGGAGCCTGGTGGGCTGCCGTCTATGGGGTCACACAGAGTCGGACATGACTGAAGTGACTTAGCAGTAGCAGTAGCAGTTGCTCAACAATATGTGTGATTCCACATTTTACAAATTTAGGAGGAGAGATGAGCACATATGCTAGCAACTGTAATTTCAAGCAGTTATAGAATGAGAATCCTATAGAAAATGCAGACAATTGCAAAGATCACAAATGCAAAGATCAAAATTGGTGATCTTTTCTGGCCAGTGGAGGCTTCTGGAGAAAGTTGCATTTGTATTGGGCCTTAGAGATGGGTAGGAATTATCAATAGGCAGACATGTTTCTGTGGTATAAGGACTGCTTTAAATGGCACATGAGTGAACAAGACCAAGGAATGGGAAAGAACAAGTCACCCTCAAAAACAACCAAACTCAATTACATTGGGTAGAAAAGGGTATAAAATGGCACTGAAACTTTAAAGGGGATATCAGACTGTAAAAGATGGAAGAATGATAGAAGACCCAAGGTATAAGTGGGAGTCAGATTATGAAGAGTCAATGATGACTGGGCTTTATAGGCAATGAGAATCACTGAATTTGGGTAGGGCAGTGATACGACAACAGTAGTATTCAAAGGAGTCTTCCATGGTGACTCTGGTAAGGATTAGAACCAACAGCCTGCAGGTGAGGAGATCAGCTAGAAAGCTCTTGCACTAGTCCGAGAGTTAGTCTTGAACTGAGAACCAAATCACATCTCTACCTATCTCATCAGGGACCCATCCAGGCTTGGTGGAGAGTAAATCTTGTATGATTTTAGGGTGTCCTTTTTAGAAAAAAATAAAACAAATTTGCAAGTAAAAATTGCTTTGATAGGGACATGTAAATGAGGGGCCCTGAGCCCTCAACAATCTGGATGAAACACTGTGAGAATTTTTGAGGTAGAATGATTTGCCCCTGTCATTATTGTTAAATGCATCTGCTTGTTTCAGAGAGGGAGGTTTTATGACAATTGGCTCAAACAGATAAATAAAACAGGTTAGTCCATAAGCATAAACTGCCTAGTTGTGCAAAACCAGGGTCAAGTGGAAAAAACTTATTTCAGCTTTACAGATTTTAAGGTAGTCATTTTCATTTTCAACATCCAAGCCACTTCTGAAATAAGGATTGGCTGTGCAGAGCCTTTGGTTCAAATCCTGTGTCATCTGTTTCATTTTGAAAAGTGCTTGGAATTGTGCCTGGCACAAAATAAGTGCTCAATAAAATATTAGATATTAGTTTTCATCAATGGGGACTTTAAAGGTAAAATTAATGAAAATGTGTTCAAAACAAGATGCATGTTAACTTGCTTTTAGACAGATCACTTGCCTATGGGATTGTTACTATTTGAGTCCCAAATAAATTGTCTATTTTCTTGTGGCTTTAGGTTCAAGTGGTTCTTAGCTGACTATACATTGCATTATTTGGGACACTTAAGTCTAACCTTTGCCAGGGCCCCACCTGGCCAATTTGATCAAAACCTCTGTGGTTAGCTTGGACATCAGGGTGGATTACAGGCTCCCTGATGACCTTATTATATATCAGAGTCAGAGCTGGAAGCCAGGGTGTGCAGCCTCTCAGTGTGAAGCCCAGAGCAACCTGACTTTAGCCACAGTTGAGATTACCTGCTGCTGCTGCTGCTGCTAAGTCACTTCAGTCGTGTCTGACTCTGTGCGACCCCATAGACGGCAGCCCACCAGGCTCCGCCATCCCTGGGATTCTCAAGGCAAGAATGCTGGAGTGGGTTGCCATTTCCTTCTCCAATGCATGAAAGTGAGAAGTGAAAGGGAAGTCGCTCAGTTGTGTCCAACTCTTCGAGACCCCATGGACTATAGCCCACCAGGCTCCTCCGTCCATGGGATTTTCGAGGAAGGTTCAAATTTTCTTTGTTCTATGTTACTATTTTATCAAAATAAACCATAACTAATTTCTAAGATAGATACTTGTTGAACTATGAAGAAGGTGATCCCAAGAATAAATTTTAAAAAATCCTTCACACTCATTCTTAACTCTATTAATTTATTCCAAAGCCCAATCTCCTTACAAATCTCTATTACACTCTGTTACAATGGTTCTTGTCACCCCTTGCTGTTTCTTTTCACTTAAATATAAAAGCTCTTCCTGGAGCATTCATAAAACCCTAAAAACAGTGGTCCTTACATCAATAATCACACAGTGAACACTTCCTAAAGGCTGGGCCCTGTGTTAGCTCTGTATGTGCCGTGTCTCTTTGTCCTTATAACCCTCCATTTGAGACAGGCATGATTATCATCCCCACTTTAAAGAGGGAAAGTGAATATCCTTGATCACGTACCTGGTCTGAGAAGAGTTTCAGGGCATGTGTACTGAAAGGGAGGAAGAACAGAATGGTGACTGGGAGCTCCATGTAGGGCTCTGACAGACCCAGCAGGTTTTCAGCCTCTACTCTCTGCACTTTGGTTCCCTCATCTGTAAAACACTATAGAAATATTCACCTTGTAGATTGATCATAGTTATTATGAGGGTGATAACTATAGAAGTGCTCAGAGGTGATGACTGTTAATGATTTAATGAATCAGATGTGCTGCTGTCTTATTTTTCAAATACATCCTAGGTTTTAATGGTAAAATTTTTACTGTTATTTATGATTTTACAAATAAATGCATGTAATTGTAAAAAAAAGGAAATCAAATAAACAAAAATTAAAAAAAAAAAAAACCCCACTGTTGATTCTACAAGTGAGAGAGGATTTATTTAATTTTTTTAATCCCTTTTATTTTTTCTCTACATTCACATACACATGATTTAGAATGAGATGGTGTACATTATTGTTCTTTTAATGGCTTTTCACTCAGTAATGTTTATATTTTCTATTTTGCTATACAGTCTTTCTTTTGGGGCTTCCCTGGTGACTCAGTGGTAAAGAATTTGCTGGCCAATGCATGAGATGCGGGTTCGACCCCTCTGTCGGGAAGATTCCCTGGAAAGGAAATGGCAACCCACTAGAGAATTCTTGCTTGGGAAATTCTGTGAACAGGGGAGCTTGGCAAGCCACGATCTATGAGGCCACAAAAGAATCAAACACGACTTAGTGCAACAGCAGCAGTTTGCTATTAATATTATGCTTGCAGATGGGTGTTTATGCCCATAGATGTTTAACCAGGCCATTACTACAGGATTGTGCATGATTCAAGGACTTGCTATATTATATAATTTGCTGTGGGCAAGGCTGGCTCTCCTTACCTTACACAGAATGGAGTTGGTGCAAAGAGGCAGGTAGAGTCTTGCCCAGGGGAAGTCTGTCAGACATTCTCCTTGTATGGTCATGAAGGCCAGAAGTTGAGCATGTTGGGAGACACTAAGGAGGTCTGGGTGGGAGATTCCAGAGATGCTCCCACTGTAAGGGGAAGCTAATGTCAAACGGAGCCCTAGGGCCAGGACACAGTCGAATCTTAGGCTTGTGAAAGATGAAATATAGAAATGGACAATTGCTAGACCATATATAAGAACAGAACCCTGACCCACAACCTGCAGCAACTAGTCCAGGATAGTAGCGCTTCGTCTAAGAAGATAACCCAGAAAGCCAGCCTGCTAGACGTCAGGCTTGCAGGAAGCCAGACTGCCATCTCTAGTGAACAGTCCAGAAAGCTAAGCAGTAGCACCAAGGACATAATTAATAACTGACAGCTTCCTACATTTTGTCCCCACTTCCAACTTAGGACCAACTAAAGAAAGACAAACATGCACCCTGACCAGTCATACTGGATGCCCCACATGTGGTCAAACCACCTCCAGCTTACCCAGGCCAACAGCCCCCAACCAGTGCTTACTGGAGGCTTACGTTTAATCCACAGTCAAGCTCTCCCACTCCTATGCCTGCCATTGAGTCTCTGCTGAAACACCAGTGAATGGGTGCTGACAACCTTGCTATAGCAAGCTCTGAATACATAGCCTTTGCTTTTCACATTTGCTTGGTCTTCATTTATTTCCATGGGCTTCGCAGGTGGTGCTACCAGCAAAGAACCCACCTGCCAGTGCAGGAAATGCAAGAGACGCGGGTTTGATCCCTGGATCGGGAAGATCCTCTGGAGGAGGGCATGGCAACCCACTCCATTATTCTTGCCTGGAGAATTCCATAGACTGAGGAGCCTGGCAGCCTACAGTCCATAGAGTTGCAAAGAGTCAGACACTATTGAAGCGACTTAGTATGCATACACACATATATTTCCATACTTGCTTGATGCCCAAGATAGGCTGCTTGTGTATGACCACTTCAGATAAGATCCTGTGTCTTTGATAGAACTTTATCTCTTTTTGTGAGGTACAGGCTATTTTTCTGGAAGGCAGAGATCATAACTTACTCATCTGTATTCCTAATATCAAGCATTGCCTGGTTCATAATACAGACTGTGGAAAGGAGTGGGGATGAAATCCCACTCACAAGGATTAGGCTATTTCTTTTCCAAAATGGAACCTGGAAAGCCCAACATGTCTAGTCTGTCTTGTTTTGTTAGAATGAAATGTCATCCCAAATTCCAGCTTAAATGTAAACCAAACTGGAATTGACCTGGGAATGAGGGGAATTTCACGGCCTGAGGGATTTTGTAAAATCTCTAGAGAACTATTTTAAAATATTTTTGGCACAGCTTTCCCCTATTTTGTTTAACACCTTCTAAACCCATGTACATTTTAAGGGAAATTTAATTTAAAAGATTTTTTTTCCCTTAGCTAAATGGAAGCAGGTGCTATTCAGACAGTAAAGGAAACCATGGCTAAGCTAATTTGGCTTGCTCGTTATCCCTGTTTCCCAGGCAAATAACTGAAATGTGACCTGTGGCCATTTAATTGTCATTGAGATCAAGTTTCGTGAGGCTTCTCCACCATTGTGTCAATATATCTACACCAGAACCTTGACCAGAAGCCCCACATTTCAGTTATGACCCATATCAGCTCCAGGCTGCCTTCCTCAGGATGGAAATACCATTCTTGCATTAGCATTGGGACCTGGAATACTGCACTTGGCTTCTATATTGACCTTGCCTGGTGTGTTCTTCCCTAAGACACTTTACATTTGAACACTGAAACAATTTTATTGCTTAGCTAAAACTTCTTCAAACATATGGGGAAGAAGTCCAAAGGTGACTAACTTTGGAGCAATAAATTCTCAGAAATTCTATTGAGAATATTCTAAATTTAGAATATTTTAGAGTATTCTAAAATTTGAGAATTCAATTAATTCTCAGATTTCAGGGCTGTAATGATATTGTTTTTGTGCTAAACATCCCATCTGATGGCTCAGATGGTAAAAAATCTACCCACAATGCAGGAGACCTGGGTCCCACCCCTGGCTTGGGAGTATCCTCTGGGGTAGAAATGGTAACCCACTCCAGTGTTCTTGACTGGGAAATCACATAGACAAAGGAGCCTGACGGGCTACAGTCCATGGGGTCATAGAGTTGGACCCAAATGAGTGACTAACACACTAGACTATAAGCTCTACAATGGCAGGGACCTTGTCTGTCTTATTTATTTCTGTGTCTCTTGTACTTGACATATAATAGCACCTAATAGGAATTTGTTCAATGTGTGTTGGGATCTTGGAATTCAGAGTCCTTGGCAGAAGGTGCTGAATCACAGCAGACAGCAAAGACAGAGAGCAAAGATCTTGTAAAATATATGCAAACAACAACACTATAGCAATTCTAACTGCAGAAAGAAGGCTAGTTTGGCTGGATATTTATTAACAAATAGACAACTTTATGTTAGAGTCTTTGGTGAGTCCAGAAGTTCTGCCCAATAGAATTAAGTGAATCTAAGATGAGTAATCTGTTTGCCTCATTCAGAAGAGAAGGTTTAAAATAATGCCGGGTTACACTATATTGGCTTGTGGGCAGGGCCCATAATACAGTGGCATAATGAGCTCAGACCACCAGTGGGAGGAAAGCAATTCCGTGTCCCCTGAGGGTGCTAAGGAGGACAAACCTTTTCTTCAATTGCTGGCTAACAGAGAGAAAGCTTCCTCTACTTGTAACCTCTCCTCCTAAGCAGCCTAGTGGAAATAGCTGTGCCAACTCTGAGCCATGTATTTGTACAACCAAATCCTCACTACATTTATCACCTAGTTTTTCCACATCTGTCTCAGCAGTCTTGGTGGGTGGGTGGGGAAGAGAAAAGGTCGTGAATAAGACGAGTCTCTTAACATTGACTTACGTAGTGGAGCAGGAGGGGTTGTCACTCAGCATGTTTCAGTCTCCTTTCACTGTGCCTCCTATGGGGCAAGGGCTGAAAAGCTAAAAACTACATTTCCCAGAAACCCTTTTGTCCTGAGTGGTGGGTGGGATTTAGCTGCTGTCATTTTTTTTTTTAATTAATGAATTTTTTAAATTGAAGGATAATTGCTTTACAGAATTTTGTTGTTTTTTTTTTCAAGCATCAACATGAATCAGCCATATCCTCTTATTTGAAAGGCAAAGTTATTTCTCCTGCTGACTGGGATGATTAAGGACCTTGTGGTTTCTCTCCAGGGCCTGGCCCCTAGGGTGGTCGATGTTGAGAGGCAGGTCATGAAGCAGCCATACTGCCAGTGCACATGGTCTTCTGGTGGAGTCCTGGAACCTGCAGCAATGATGGGGCTTGTGGAGGTCTCTTCTTCATGGCAGTGGGATGTGTTTGTACACCAGCTTCCCAACCAGCAGGCAGCAACCTGGGTGGCCTGGTTCCACTATGTGGCTTGGGATGTGTTTCTAGAAGAACCTAGAGTTTGTTTCGTTAGCCCTCCTGATGCCCTGTAACCATTTAACACACTGAAATAAACACAGTTCTGCTTCAACTAGCCAGATGAAGTTCTTCTCCCTGCAATGGAACCCTGACCACTGAAAGGCTGAATCAAGCTTTCTGCGTTAAGTGTTATTGAGGGTTGCCCTCTCCCATTCCTGTTGTCTTGGTTTTAGACAATTATGTGCAAAACCATTGCTGTGTAACTTTTGATTCCTGAATTCTAAGCTATTGTGCGTTTGTCCACTGTATTCTAGTGAGTGGTAGGCAATTAGAAATCCAAGGTTGTGGGGTTTATTAAAATACTGAATCTGTTATATATTAGATTCTGATTTGTTCAGAAAAATGTTGAGCTGCTAATTTATCTGTCCAGGGCCTGAGCTTAGAATTACCTTGTCTGTTGTTATTAGTGTTGCTCCTTGGTGTCTCAGAAACCTCTGCATGACATATAATATAAAAATAATACCAATGACTTATAATAAAGCATTATGTTTGTGACCTTTATTATGATTTTTGAAAATGACATAATGATCCTTCCCTTATGTCAGGGTTAAGGGAAAGTATTGCAAAAAAGAAAAGTAAGATTCTGAGATGTATGATAATTTGTTGAAAATCACGAGGTTAGTTAATAAATAGTGGAATCAGGCCTATACCAGATCAGAAGAGCTTACTTTTGACAAGAAAAGCAACTGCCTGATGTAACAGGTTTTTGCCAATAACCAGCCAAGAATAGCCTGGGATAGCTAAAGGAGCTAGTTCCTCTTTTTAAAAAATTAACCAAAAAAGATTCGTTGGATGGTATATAACATTGCTGGTGCCCTTAAAACTGTCACTTTGGATGCAAAAGACTGAGTTATTGACAGGAGTTAGGGGGTGAAGGGCAAGAGACAGGAGTCAAGCTGAAATGTCTCCTTGCAATATCTGTGAGTGCTGAGGCAAACTTAGGTTATAGCTTTAGTCCATCAAACAAGGACGTGAAAAGCGGCCTTAAGGAAAAGACATTAGGCTGGGCTGAGGCAGGAGAGGAAGAGCATAGGGCGTCTTGTGGAGAAGGAGAACAGACTACCTGCTGGGCTTAGTGCCTCGGTTAACACTTTCTTGTTTTGTTTTGTTCTTGCTATTAATTCCTATTATTAGAGAATCCTTCAAAAGGGCCCTGTGGGTTTGAAACAGAGTGAGAGTAAAACATTCTTTTCCACCAGATATCTCTTCGTCCCTTCTAGCTAAGACTTTCCTGGACTTAGTTTTAGTGTTACTGGTACATGAGGAGGTTTTTTTTTTTTTTTTTTTAGCTGTGGAAGGATGTACATGTAGCCAAATGTTTCATGGTCCTATCTGTAATGTGCTTTAAAGCTTTTTCTGAAAGTGAAATTTATTTAAAGGAAAGGCTATTTCCTACCAGTTGGAACAGCATCTAGAAGTATGACTCATACAGCTGGTCCCAAGGGTTTTGATAGTAGAAACTTGCCACAGAACAAGCAGAAAGACATTAACCTTTATAATGCTGCAGATCTGACTTCGGCAGCTCTGCCACCAAGAGCCTAAGCATTTCTAGTGCCTTCTTTTGTTTTGCTTCCATTGGGAAGACAAGCTAGCTGGTTGATAATAGTAACTAAGTCTGTTGGGACTGTCATCCTAGGAGGTAAATTGATGGTTGAGAGGAAGGTGAAGTGGAAGATTAGCTCTCCAGTTCCAGGACTTGCTTCAGAAACTCTGTCTGGTCTGTGTATGGTATCCTGACTGGAAAGAGGTTTTGGCCATATCTTTATATCATGGAAATTGGATGGGTTTTGCACATACACAGACCTGAATTTGAGTAACTTGACTAGATATTTGATATTGGGAAAATTATGTAAACTGTCAGAGTCTGGGTTTCCTCATTTGTAGAATACAGATGATATGACAATCAAAAAGCTGTTGAGAGCACTTGAAAATGCTTTAAAGGCAAGCCACACTGCCTCCTGGCACATAATAGGTACTCAGCAGATGGCAAATGACCTTTATGATTATGCTCAGGTTATTTGCTAGTTGTTTCCTTAACTCTGTGCTGAGTTTCTCTTTTCCATTCAAGTTTTTAAGTTTCCTACTCAAATCTGTCTTTCCCTATTTCTCTGTGTGTTATTAGCATGAGGTTTACATATAGTGTTTCTATTTCTGAATCTTAGAATCCTTGTATACACACACACACACACACACACACACATATATTTTAAAAAGAGATCCTCATAATAGCCTGCAAAGTTGGCAGCCAGGGGGGTGTGTGTCCTTATTTCAGAGATGGGAATGAGTTGAGACACTAGGGAAAAAAAAAAAAAGGAAAGAGAGCATACAACAGGAGCACTTATTCTGGGGTTTATGGGCTTCAATTTCCTAAAACATAAATGCAAAAAATTTGTGGTACGTTTTGATCAAGAGAAGGTCTGTGGTTTTCATTGGATTCTCAGATGGTCTGGGATCCACCTCCTCTCCCCCAAAGCTTATGAACCACTGAGGTTAAAGACATAGGAGTCAAGAGAATGACTTGAAGGTGGTCCCTGGTTTCTGCATTCAGAATAGCAATGTGTGGTCGGGATACCACTTCCATTATAGTCCCTCGGGTTGCTTTTTAAGATGCGGATTCCTCACCCTATCTTAGACTGGCAGAATCCAGAGCTAGAGAATCTGGCATTTGAACAAGTTCTCCAGGTGATTTTTATGGCTTCTAAGGTTGGAAATCCACTGATATGGTGATAAAACCTGCTTTTGAAGTCAGGCCCCCATGCATGGTCCCACACATACAGCTGTGAGACCCTGGGGCTGTTACTTCAGTGTTCTCATCTGAAAAATGGGAAGGATTATCATATTTCTCTCATAAAACATGTGTGAACATTGAAACAGATAATGTCTGTACAAATTAAGGGCTTAATATGATAATTACTCAATAAATGTTAGCTGAACTGATAATAATATTATTACCGGTGTTATTATTATCAGTGCCTTTATTAGGAAGGTAGGAGAAAATTGAAGGCCCTGACTCTGTAGGAAGTTAACGGGTGGAGCTGACTGAGTGTTTACTTCAGTTGCTTTTGTGAGTCATCTGCTTCAACCACATAATATTTGTCAGTGATCAATTCTGTATTATGAAGACTACTGAAATGAGTAAATCAGTTAGATTATAGTTAATGGGAAATTTCCTTTCCTTCTTTCATTTTAGCAGCTTCTAATTTAAAAAAATGTTTGTTTCAAAGAGAGCTTTTTATATACAGTTTACTGAAAAATAATTTACTGTTTATTATCTGTGGTAAATTCTTTAGTTAATTGGTCGGGAATTTCACTCCTTGAGCCAGACATGTGAGAGTTTGAAGTCAAGTGGGCCTTAGGAAGCATTACTGTGAACAAAACTAGTAGAGGTGATTGAATTCCAGCTGAGCTATTTCAAATCCTAAAAAACAATGATGTGAAAGTGCTTCACTCAATATGCCAGCAAATTTGGAAAACTCAGCAGTGGCCACAGGACTGGAAAAGGTCAGTTTTCATTCCAATCCCAAAGAAGGACAATGCCAAAGAATGTTTAAACTAGTGCACAATTGCACTCATCTCACATGCTAGCAAGGTAATGCTCAAAATTCTTCAAGCTATGCTACAGCAGTATGTGAACCAAGATCTTTCAGATGTATAAGCTGGGTTTAGAAAAGGCAGAGAAACCAGAGATCAAATTGCCAACATCTGTTTGATCATAGAGAAAGAAAGGGAATTCCAGAAAAATACCTACTTCTGACTGTATGGATCACAACAAACTGTGGAAAACTCTTAAAGAGATGGGAATACCAGACCACCTTACCTGTCTCCTAAGAAACCTGTAACCAGGTCAAGAAGTAACAGTTAGAACTTTACATTGAACAACTGACTGGTTCAAAATTGGCAAAAGTACTCCTTAACTCCTGTCAAGGCTGTATATTGTCACCCTGATTATTTAACTTCTATGCAGAGTACATCATGTGAAATGCCAGGCTGGATGAATCACAAGCTGGAATCAAGATTACTGGGAGAAATATCAACAACCTCAGATATGCAGATGATACCACTCTAATGGCAGAGAGTGAAGAGGAACTAAAGAGCCTCTTGAGGAGGGTGAAAGAGAAAAGTGAAAAAGCTGACTTAAAACTCAACACTCAAAAAACTAAGATCATGGCATCTGGTCTGATCACTTCATGGCAAATACTTGGGGAAAAAGTGGAAACAGTGACCGATTTTATTTTCTTGGGCTCCAAAGTCACTGCGGACAGTGATTGCAACCACAAAATTAAAAGATGCTTGCTCCTTGGAAGAAAAGCTTTGACCCTAAACAGCATATTAAAAAGCAGAGACATCACTTTGCGGACAAAGATCCGTATAGTCAAAGCTGTGCTTTTTCTAGTAGTTATGTATGGATGTGAGAGTTGGACCATAAAGAAGACTGAGTGCTGGAGAACTGATGCTTTTGAACTGTGTTGTTGGAGAAGACTCTGAGAGTCCCTTGGACTGCAAGGAGATCCAACCAGTCTATCCTAAAGGAAATAAGTCCTGAATATTCATTGGAAAGACTGATGCTGAAGCTCTAAAACTTTGGCTACCTGATGTGAAGAGCCGACTCATTGGAAAAGACCCTGATGCTGGGAAAGATTGAAGGCAGGAGGAGAAGGGAATGACAGAGGATGACATAGTTGGATGGCATCACCAACTCAATGGATATGAGTTTGACCAAACCCCAGGAGATAATGAAGGGCAGGGAATCCTGGAGTGCTGTGATCCATGGGGTCAAAAAGAGTCAGATGTGAGCTAGCAACTGAACAACAAATTATGTTGTTTGAAAATTTTAAATTGTACTTAAATTTCTTTGGCTTAACTGACAATTTTTAGGAATCGAAACATAGTTGAAGGCCCAACTAGGGAGGCATGGGATTTTTATTGCAGGTGCTAGAATTCTAGAGGATGTTGCCTAATGTTGGAATTGTTGCCTAACTTCACAAAAGACTGGAAAATTCATTTAAGAGTCTCCTTCTGAAAGAACTTACAAAACAACTGAGAAAGTCTTATAAATTACTCTCTCTCATCTTCATAAGGACATACATTACTGTCCATGTATATTAACCTTATTTTTAAAAGATAAATGAATTTTTAAAAGGGAACAGGAAAATGCATCATTATAGACATATATATACATATATATGAGAGTGTGTGTGTGTGTGTGTATATATATGTTTCAGTTTAGTCGCTCAGTCGTGTCTGACTCTTTCTGACCCCATGAACCACAGCACACCAGGTCTCCTTGTCCATCACCAACTACTAGAGTTTACTCAAACTCATGTCCATTGAGTCAGTGATGCCATCCAACCATCTCATCCTCTGTCGTCCCCTTCTCATCCTGCCTTCAATCTTTCCCAGCATCAGGGTCTTTTCAAATGAGTCAGTTCTCTGCATCAGGTGGCCAAAGTATTGGAGTTTCAGCTTCAGCATCAGTCCTTCCAATGAATATTCAGGACTGATTTTCTTTAGAATGGACTGGTTGGATCTACTTGCAGTCCAAGGGACTCTCAAGAATCTTCTCTAACACCACAGTTCAAAAGCATCAATTCTTCAGCGCTCAGCTTTCTTTATAGTCCAACTCTCACATCCATATGTGACTACTGGAAAAACCATGGCTTTGACTAGATGGACCTTTGTTGACAAAGTTATGTCTCTGCTCTTTAATATGTCTAGGTTGGTCATAACTTTTCTTCCAAGGAGTAAGCGTCTTTTAATTTCATGGCTGCAATCACCATCTGCAGTGATTTTGGAGCCTCCCAAAATAAAGTCTGTCTCTGTTTCCACTGTTTGCCCATCTATTTCCTATGAAGTGATGGGACCAGATGCCATGATCTTCGTTTTCTGAATGTTGAGTTTTAAGCCAACTTTTTCACTTTCCTCTTTCACTTTGCTCAAGAGGCTCCTTAGTTCTTTGTTTTCTGCCATAAAGATGGTGTCATCTGCATATCTGAAGTTATTGATATTTCTCCCGGCAGTCTTGATTCTAGCTTGTGCTTCATCCAGCCCAGTATTTCTCATGATGTACTCTGCATATAAGTTAAATAAGCAGGGTGACAATGTACAGCCTTGACATACCCCTTTCCCGATTTGGAAACAGTCTGTTGTTCCATGTCTAGTTCTAACTGTTGCTTCCTGACCTGCATATAGGTTTCTCAAGAGGCAGGTCAGGTGGTCTGGTATTCCCATCTCTTGCAGAATTTTCCACAGTTTGTTGTGATCCACACAGTCAAAGGCTTAGGCATAGTCAATAAAGCAGAAATAGATGTTTTTCTGAACTCTTTTATATATATAATATGTACAAATATTTGGATTATAAATGGAAAATCACACAGTTGAAATGAAGACCAGAGGCCAAGTCAAATGAAAAAATACAAAAATTAATAATGCTACTGTCTCACATTGAACTTAGGGCTTAGTATTGGTTGCTATATATTTTTTTTAACAAGTTGCCCATGAGAGGAGCAAATGGCAAAGTCCTCTGGTGGCAGTGAAGTACTCAGGTAAGAAAGACATGCAACAAAGGACAGCAAAACCCAGGTACATAAGCCAACGAGGAGGAACAGCAAGCAATTTAAATTCAAAGCAAATTCACAAGTCTCATAAGGAATATTTTAAGGAAACACAGCTATGAATTAAAAATTTGTGGTAACTGTTGAGAAGATAGTGAAGTGGTAACGGAAGAACCTGCTGAGAAAAGTTCTCCGTTTCTTTTCCCTCTTTCATCTTCTCTTTGACAATGAATTGTCTCAGGTTTCTCTTGAGCTCCTTATCAAGTACTGCTCTTTGCTTTATGCGCTTGGATATGGCTGCAGCTTGAATTCGTTCTTCAAACCATCCTCTGGCACTCTGAGGTTGTGTGTCATCACCAGACACTGTCATGGCCCCATTTATTGTAGGGAAAACTCAGAAATGTGATTGAGTGTGGAGCAAATACCCACATGGTGTCAGGGAGCAGTTTATGTGGCTTGGGCCCATGAGATTACCAGGTCAATATGGTCCAGCTGCCTAAATTGATAGAACCACTGTGTCTCCCAATCATTTCCTCATGTAGAGCCAAAACTTAAAACTACCAGCAACAGGGAAATATCTGGGCTGAGCATGGAATCAAGCCAAGTGTGTCCACAGTCAATTGAGAAGAAAATGGCCTAAATGGAAGCTCAGGTCATCTGTCTTCTTCAGATCTAATGTCAGTCACCATAACGTCCACTGTGCCTTGACCTGAGGGAATTTCCTCTGCTCCATGTGTGCCCAAATTCCCCTGAGACTTTCCTCCCACCCCCAGTCTCTAGTTTGTTAGTTTAGCTGGTGTATTTTCACTGGTATATTCTGTCCTCTCAGATTCCAGACCTGTTCTTCAGGAGTAGGGCTGGAAAATTGCTTCATTGCTTCACTCAGATAAACCTCTAGGAAAAAGTTGCCTCTGCAGATCAAGCTCACGCTCTTATGCATCTCATTCACTGGGTCTGTTTCTCCGAGTCTCTCTCTCACACGCACATTTATGATGTTTCCATGTTCCATGTTTTCTCTGTCTTTGCTCTCTCCTTATTTTTATAAGTGTTTCCTCCTATCTTTCACACACAAGTTTCCTGCTAACTGTTATTATTTCCCTTGTATTAATATTAACTTTCATTATGGGTCCTATGCTCATGGTCATCTTCTTTCATTGCCTCAATCTATTTTCAGTCTTGCTGAAACTATACTTGTGTGTGCGTGTTCAGTCACTCAGTCTTCCTGATCCAGGGATTGAACCTGCATCTCTTGCATTTCCTTCTTTGGCAGACAGATTCTTTACACTAGCGCCACCTGGGAAGCCCGTATGTATGTGTATGAAGTTATTAATATATATATATATATATATATATATATATATATATATATACACATATTATATCGGAGAAGGCAATGGCACCCCACTCCAGTACTCGTGCCTGGAAAATCCCATGGATGGAGGAGCCTGGTAGGCTACAGTCCATGGGGTCGTGAAAAGTCGGACACGACTGAGCGACTTCACTTTCACTTTTCACTTTCATGAATTGAAGAAGGAAATGGCAACCCACTCCAGTGTTCTTGCCTGGAGAATCCCAGGGATGGAGGAGCCTGGTGGGATGCCGTCTATGGGGTCGCACAGAGTCGGACACGACTGAAGTGACTTAGCATACATATTATATACATAATGAAATTAAAAGGGAGAGCACCGTCTCTTCTGAATCAGATGTCTGTGGGAACTGTTACCTTTCTCAGCTCTCCAGTTAAAGAGTGATGTTCCTCAGTCCCATGCAAACAGCAGTTGACATAGTATGTTTAGTCTGAAGTTTGGACTTAGCTGATTGGTATACTTTGTTGTTATTCCATTAGCTCTTGAATGACATACAAAATTTATTTAAAAAGTCGAAGTCTTGTAAGGGATATTTCCACGCATTCATTTCCTATTGGAGCATTTTCTTTTGACAGAGTCAACTCGAAAGTCTCCTTGGGAGATGATAAGGTGGACTGGCACAAGAGGACAGAATGGCTGTGAATGTCAAGGTTCCTCCCTCCCACGACTCTGGTCATCAGACTGACTTTCTAGGCATACAGACAGGTGTGTGAGTCTCTCAAAGAGCCTGAATAAATTGAATCAAAAAATGGATGAAGGTAGTAGTTCAGTTCAGTTCAGTCATCAGTCATGTCCGACTCTTTGCCACCCCAGGCTTCCCTGTCCATCATGAACTCCCGGAGCTTACTCAAACCCATGTCCATCATGTCGGTGATGCCATCCAACCATCTCATCCTCTGTCGTCCCCTTCTCCTTCTGCCTTCAATCTTTCCCAGCATCAGGGTCTTTTCCACTGAGTCAATTCTTCGCATCAGGTGGCCAAAGTATTGGAGTTTCAGCTTCAGCATCAGTCCTTCCGATGAATATTCAGGTCTGATTTCCTTTAAGATGGACTGGTTGGTTCTTCTTGCAGTCCAAGGGACTCTCAAGGTAGTAGTTTCCAGCACTCAATATCTTCTGTGGGCTAATAGGCAAAGCCAGGGACCATTTCAAACTCGAGTTTCTGCAGCACAGGAGGGTTGCATAAATAAAAGTAACAGTTAAAAGTTGTCAACTCCACTCAGGGACAATCAATCTAACATCTCAAGGGTATGGTTTGGTGAAGTGAATCCAAAAGTAGGAATGAAGTTCATGGGCTATGATTTTGGTCTTCTTCCAGGCTTGCTATTAGCATGCTATGTGACTGGGTCTGTGCCTCCGTCCCACTCTCTTAGTACTCTGGAAGACACCGCCACATCCGCTGAATTGGTGTACAAATTTACTAATGGAGGGGAAGTGATTTATAGCCTCAAATTGATAAGTAGTAGCATGTGATCATCTCACATTGTTGTACACTAGCCATACCTGACATAATGTACCTCGGTCTATCGGCCAATGGTTATTAGCAAAATATGGTTTAACAAAATATGATTGTATTTATCCTGTGTTTAACTTTAGTTGACAATGTCTGCATTGCCTTGTGCTATTTTAACCTATATATTTTCTTTGAAGTATGTCTCCAACTTAATGATTTGCATGTGGTACTCTTCTTAGATTATTTTTATGTTTTTTTCCCCTCTACTCCTTTCCAAGTTGTTCTCTTTCTTAAATGTCCTTTCCCTGTCTTTATCATCCTAGAATTTTGCTTTAGTCCTGGTATTTATTGAACCTCTTCTCCAATGTTTCATTAGCATTTCATCCATGGATTCCTTCACATAGTCCAGCCATTTTTATACTTAAAACTTTTAAACCTTTGATTAAACAAATACATACACCAAAACCCACAACATTTCTTTGACTGGGTTAAAAAGAAATGTCTCAGAAAGGAATACAATTCTTATAAACATGTTTATCTACCATATTAAGTTTGAAACAGCTTATTTAACATTGCACATGGTACAAATTCTAAGTTTAATTTCTTAAAGGTTCAGTAAATATACACTCAGAGATGCCTATAATTCTTATAAACGTTCCTACCTGTCAGTTGTCAATGTCAACATTTGTGAGTTAACAGATGACATGCTTTGACACAATTACTAAACCTTGTCTGTTTATTTCTGGAGGGATCATATGAAAGCCACATCCAGCTGGACCTTGGAAAAATACACAAATTTTACATAAAAAATAGAGGTTTTTCCAACAGTATATCTGTCTGTAAGTCTTAGGGGTTTTATCCATGTCCAGTTAGACAAATTTCACCTCCTATGGCCAGTCCTATGCTTTAGAGACAGTGGCATTTGATAAAGGTTTTGGTTGTCAAAATATTTTCACTAAATGCTGCCCATTATCAACTGAGATTATGTATACACACATACAAATACATAAACAAATACATGAAGGAGATAAAAGAGAAAGCAAAAATCACTCCACATCTCACCACTCAGAGATAACCATCTAAGTTAAGATTCTGCTGAATGTGTTTAAAGTAATTTCTCTGCATGTAAGTATATAGATAACCACATAAGCAAAATTTCTACATAAATTGAATCATAATATACACGGCTCTTTGCAGCTTTCCTTTTTAATCAATAATATGTCCTGGACATTTATGCATGTCGTGGACACTGATGTTATTCAATACTTGTCTGTTTCATCAATTTTAATGACTGTATAATATTCCATTACACACGCATGTTGAAATTTATTTAGTCATTCCTTTATTGATGTAAGCTGTTTTTAGTTTTTTCAATTTGCAAATAATACTGGCATGGACATCCTTTGTGTTTAACTCTTTCCAACTATTTCCTTAAGATAAATTCTTAGAAATAGTTCAAATGGATAATTTTACACATGATGCCAAATTGTCTCCAGAGGGGTTTTGTTTCTTGTATAAGTTATAGTATAACTTTGAAAACACTAGTCCTGGAGGACACAGGATTTTTGTTGTAGATAATAAGCTAAAGACAGAAAAAGCTCTGGTCTTGGGGAAGAGAAAAATAGTGGAGGTATGATGAGTTCAGCTACCATGCATGTTGATTTTCTGATAGTAGCCTGAGTAAGGGTAGGATTGGGAAGAATGGAGGCTTTGAAGTCATTTCTGTGGAGGATGAAATGGGAGTCAGGAAGATGTTGTAACAACTATAACAAGAATAGCAACAAAAAGCCCAACTTAAACAATTAACAACTACTAAGAATCCCATGGACAGAGGAGCCTGGTAGACTACAGTCCACGGGGTCACCAAGAGTGGACACGACTGAGTGATTTCACTTCCGTTTCAAGACTTTGCTATCTGTATAAATGTACATTCCTATAAACTTATGGCATAGCTTGGATTTTTACAGTTTTGAAGTCTTTATTTGTATGTGTGTGGGCAATGAACAGAGGGCTGCTTTATTTGGAAGTTGAGAATATGTTTATTTGGGATTATGATAAGTAAAAGCCACCTTTATTTAAGAAGATTGATGAGGGGAGGGCACTCAGTTCTAGGAACTGGGGGGAAAAAAAAAGCAAGCTGAAGATGGAGGAGAAGACCCTTTTGATCAATTAACTATGTGCTCCAGGTCCCTGAAGGAAGACAGAGAAGGCTGCCTGAAATTAGGAGATTGCCTGGATGGAATGTGACTGATGGAGTCAATCTTGTAAAGGACCAAGGACATAGAAAGATGAGAAATTTTGGCCAAACAGGAAGTATGTTACTTGCATGGTTATTTGTCTCTCCATTCTTGATGTTCCTTCTATAGTCTGCTAAAGAAATAGTTTTATTCCATTTTTCTATCATTATGTATCTTTCTCCCCATCAGGCTGCAAAGTAAAAGGGAGAAAATGAGAGGATACTTTTACATAGACAAAAAAATAAAGCAAAAATACCAAAGTGAACTCTGCAGTATATTTTAAAAATTGCTGTTATCCAATTGCTAAGTTGTGTCTGACTCTTTTGCAACTCCATGGATTACAGCATGGCAGGGTCCTCTGTCCATGGGGATTTCCAGGCAAGAATACAAGAGTGGGTTGCCATTTCCTTCTCCAAGGGATCGTTCCAGATCAGGGTTCAAATCCATGTTTCCTGCATTGTCAGGTGGATTCTGTACCACTGAGCCACCGAGGGAGCCCATATTTTAAAAATACATCATGACTAGGTATAATTTTTCCTCAAAATATAATAATTATTTGATATAAAAGAGCCCATAAATGTAATTCAAACTCTTAAGAAAGTTAAAAAGGACAAAAATCTATCTCATCGGATGTACAAAAAAAAGGAATAAATAAAATTCAGTACATTCAGAATTTTTAAAACGTGGTCTTAAACCGGTATCAGTTTCCTGTGGCTGCCATGACAACTCGCTGCAAACTGGGTAGGCTGTATCAAGGCTGCCATGACAACTCGCTGCAAACTGGGTAGGCCGTATCAACACAAATGTATTTTCTAATAGCTCCAAGGGCCAGAAACTCTAAGGGCTAAAACCAAGGTGTTGTCAGATCCAGTTCTTTCTGGACAGTTTAGGGGAAACTATTTCCCTATCGTTTCTAGGTTTTAAAAGTCGCCTGCCTTCCCTGGCTGTGGTCTCTTCCTCCTATCACATCATCTTTCTCCCCCTGCTTCTGTCATCACATTGCTATTTTTTTCCTTTAGTTTCTGTAGTCAGATCTTCCTCTGCCTCCTTGTACGTTAAATACTTTTGTGAAGTCCCTTTTGCCATAAAGGTAACATTCATGGGTTCTTGGGATGAGGATCAGGATGCGTTTGGGGCCTTTAGTCAGCTACAGTGGGGAAGGGAATGGCAACCCACTCCATTATTCTTACCTGGAGAGTCCCATGGACAGAGGAGTCTGGCGGGCTACAGTCCATGGGGTCACAAAGAGTAGGACACAACTGAAGTGACTGAGCATGAACACGTGTATTCAGCTGTAGAAAGTTAAGATCACGAGTATAAATTGGTCTGTTACTTTGTAGAGGCCAAGTCTGGAGGATCTTATAGCACTGAAAGTGTACATCTTCTGTGAGGTGGGTTTTTGCTCCTGGCACATGTGCAAAGGAGACACGGTCAAAGATGTTCATTGCAGCATTGTCTACATCGAAATAGAAACCCCATAATATTATTATGGGGACAGTTAAGCACAGTGTTGTAGCTAGAATATAGTTTTTGGAGCTAGCCAAACATAGCTTTGAGTCCCGGTGCTATCATTCACTAACTAAATAATGTAAGACAGAAAGTTTACCTCTGTGGTGTACCTTCTTCTTCTATAACCACATCATTGGGTTATTGTGAGGATTAAATAAGTAAATCCATGTAAAATGCTTAATTACACAGTGCTTAATACATGATACACTTTAAAAATGTGTTTAACACCACCACCACTAACGAGGATAATAGTACAGGTGAAGGATTAACCTAGCTGGTTGTGAAGCAATTAAATGCTTAAGGGGACCAAAGAAAAAATTCTCTTCATACTGTATTGCTCCAGAAAACAGATCCCAGGATCTGAGTGGATATTAGAGGCTGACATATTTTAAACAAATGTAAGAAAGAACCTTCCAACACTTACGGCTTTCCAGTGATAAAGCAGGCAGTGGAGGAAAATTAAGAGAATTCTGTCTCTGGATGTTTTCAAACAGTATACAGGACTATCTGGCAGACATGTTGCCAAGGAGATTCCTGTTTCAGTAGGAGCTGGAAGAGATATATTTTCAGGTCTCTTCCAGGTCTAATAATTTAATTATATTTTATTTATTTAAAATATTTAATTGGGTTTTTCTTTGAAATTAGCATTCCTATAATAAGCTAAACCACAAAGTAACACAATAATGGAGTTGCAAAGTCCTATATCTACTTCTAATTCCGTCCTTCTAGGGTAACTGATATTGATAGATTGGTTTGTGCTCCATTTCTAGGTTTTTCTTTATACTCACACGAAGTTAAGAAAACACACGCATGAACTCCACTCCTCCACCCCCAGCATTTTCTAATTAGAAATTTTCTAATCTTTCTAATTTTCTAATCTTAAGCCATAAGATTATACTATTTAGGCTGTTTAGCAGCTTGACCTTTTTAAATTTAATATATCATGGATATAACTGATTTTAAAGTTCATGTAGAAGAATGTGTGCTTGAAACAGTAAGACAATTTTGAAAATTGCCTTATCAGATATTAAAATTTATGATAAAGCTACTTAATCAAAACTGTGTGACATTGAAACAAAAATAGATAGATAAATCATAATAGGGAGTCCAGGAATAATTCTAAATTCAAATGGGAATTTTGCCTTTTAAATTACTAACAAAATGATTTCCAATCCTCCCATTTATGTAGGCGCTTACTGTGTCTCATATATAAAGATGATAATATAGAAATAAAAGTGAATTTAAGGAATTAAAAGTATAACATTAAAAATATTAGAAGAACACTTAGGACATCCTGTGTATAACCTTGGGTGTGTGTGTGTGTGTGTGTGTGTGTGCATGTGTGTATTGAGGTAGACTTCTAAACAACTTGAGAAATCTAGAAGCCAAGAAGATTGAAAATTTTAACCATAGAGTAAATAAACATTTTCTTGGAAAAAGAAAATAGGCAAAGTTGAAAACAAATCACGTAGGGAGAAAATATTTATAATTCATGTAACAGTCAAGGAGTTAATGTTCTCATGCCCTTATTATATTTTAAAAAATCCTACAAATTGATAAGGAAAAACTAAGTAACCCAATTTTAAACTGGACAAAGAATATGAACAGGTGTGCTAGATGGGAGAGGCAAGCAGATGAATAATCACACAAATGGAAAGATGCACACACTACCTGTTGTCAGGGAAACGCAAGTCAAAGTAGCAACAAGCTGTCATTTTCACATGCTATACTGGCAATAATGTAAAGCACTCATAACATCCAGAAGTAAAAAGAATGTGGGGAAGTAGCCCTCATAAATTGCTCTTGGGAATATGAAATGTCCTCTTTGGAAAGTGATCTGGCAGATTAAAGTCAAAACTATTGGTCTTGCCTTTATGACTCTCTCCTACAGAAATGAAGTCATTATAATATAAGATGACATATTCTTCAGGGATTCTTACTGTAGAATTGTTTGAAGTGGCAAAAAGCTGGAAAAATCATCAGTGTGTATAATGAAGGTATTGAATGGATAAGTAATGGTACATTCATACAGATCATTTTAAAGAAGAGATACTGACTTGGTGGGAAAATCATAATTTAATTGATTAATAAGAAACACTTTTAAATTATAAAAGTGTACATAGAAAGTCTAGAAAATTAAAAAAATAAGTGTTAAGAATATAAACTTTTACATTTCTTAGAGTTATGTTTTGGCTAGTTTTCTAGTTCTGCATGTGTATGTATGTATGTGTGTGTATATGTCAGTGCATATGTACACATATAAATACAACATACATTTATATAGTTATATTTATTCCTACTTATATTTGAATTTTTAAGCTTAGCATTAAATGGCATTTTCTTCCCATAAAGATGTATTAAATACTATTTTAAATGCCCTAATATTAGTCCATCCTGAGGCTATAGCATTACTCGTTTTTGCCACTAGAAATTGAAGTGGTTTACTGTCTTCAGTGTTTAAAATAATACAATGGTTTACTCATACTTTGCTGGTGGGAATGTATAATAGTGCAAACACTCTGAAAACATTTTGGCAGCTTCTTAAAAAAATAAACATGCAAATACCATGCGACCCAGCAGTTAAATGCTTGGGTATTCCTCCCAGAGAAATAAAAAGTTACTTCACAAAAAGCCTGTACACAAATGCTCATAGCAGCTTTATTTATAACAATCTCAAGCTGGGAAAAAACCCATGTATCTTTCAATAGGTGCACATCTACATCAGGGACTACTCCTCAGCAATAAAAAAGAATGAATGTTTGAGGCATGCAGCTTGGATGAATCTCCAGGAAATTATGCTGAATGTAAAAAGCCAGTCTCCCAGATTTCACACTGTAAGAGTCCACTGATGCAACAGTCTTGAAATGACAACATTATAGAAATAGAAAACATATAACTGATTGCCAGAGGTTAAAGAGGAGATGGGAGAGAATAGGAAGGAAGTGGATGTGAGTATAAAAGGGCAACGTGGGAGATCCTTGTGATGGAAATGTTCAGTATCTCGACTTTATCAAGGTCATTATCCTAATTTTGATTTTGTATCATTGTTTCGTAAGATGTTATCATTAGGGAAAACTGGGGGAAGGGGACAAAGGATCTCTCTGTATTTCTTCATACAATTAGCTGCATGTGAATCTACAATTCTCTGAAAACCACAAGTTCAAATTTGAATACATTCCGTGCAGTGAGCATTCCTATGCATGTGGCATCTCTGTTTTGCT
Source organism: Bos taurus (assembly GCF_002263795.3). Classification (NCBI taxonomy): domain Eukaryota; kingdom Metazoa; phylum Chordata; class Mammalia; order Artiodactyla; family Bovidae; genus Bos; species Bos taurus. The sequence continues at coordinate 19,929,355 of NC_037339.1, forward strand.
TCTCTAGACTGTATTCCTGGAGGTGAAATTTCTTCTGCAATTGTATTAATGCTTTTAAGGCTTTTGAAACACATTGTCAAACTGCTTTTCTGGAAGCTTTGTACAGTTGAGTGTGTATATTCTGGTAAGGGAGGTTGTGGCTACAGCTTTTCTATAAAAAGGACCTAGCGTTGTGGGACACAGATGACATTTCCAGAATCAGTATTCAGTGAAGTCAGGCTTTTCCATGGCCTCTGGCTCTTTGGAGTTCTGCAGAACTAAGTGGTGAACCTAAGGCCTCATAATGTTTTGTTTTGTTTTTCCCCAAGAAGTATTCTGCTTGCTTTTAAAGAAAAAAGGTGAGGATGGTTGCCTGTTGGTGCATTTCTATTAAAGATGTCCTAATTTTGTAAATCATTGTGTCTGTAATACGTGTAGTTTTGTTTTCAGCTTGTTTATAGGGCATGTGGAGTGTTAAAATAAGGAAAGGTGCGTTATGCACAGTGCTGTGTGTACTCCATCTATGTGAGTCTGCTCTTCCTAACTCTCATAAATGTGCCAAAGCTTTCATCCTTCAGTTGTTCTACTGCTGCTGCTGCTGCTAAGTCGCTTCAGTCGTGTCCAACTCTGTGCGACCCCATAGACGGCAGCCCACCAGGCTCCGCCGTCCCTGGGATTCTCCAGGCAAGAACACTGGAGTGGGTTGCCATTTCCTTCTCCAGTGCATGAAAGTGAAAAGTGAAAGTGAAGTCACTCAGTCGTGTCCGACTCTTAGCGACCCCATGGACTTCAGCCTTCCAGGCTCCTCGGTCCATGGGATTTTCCAGGCAAGAGTACTGGAGTGCGGTGCCATTGCCTTCTCCCTCAGTTGTTCTAAGTAGAGAGTTAATCATCTTTAAGTGTTTCTTAGGAAGTGTTAAGGTTCTTTTTTTGTTGTATGATTTTCAAGTTTCACTTTATGTGCTCGGTAGAGTCTTCCAGGAAAATGACATTTTCATGGCAGTCCTTTGTTCATGTAGGGCTATATTTTACTTGAAACTACTTAATTTGATCTCTTTGCATAATTTATTAAAGTATAGCTGATAACATTTAAATTAGCTAGTACAGAAAAAAATCAGAAATCAATTTGTTTTGCTAGTCTTTTAAGACCTGGAGTTTATGTGATTTTATATAAAAAAATCATGGCCTTTAATTCAATTTAAATAAGTGCTCTTAATCAGTCTGTAAAAATTGGGTTAACATTTTTGAATTATTGTTACAATTGTGGCCATGTAGGTTTTGATGAAAGAGAATTGGTTAATTTACGTAGCGAATCAGTCATTCATTCATCTGTTTTACTTATTTTCTTCCTCCTTACACATTATTTCACATTTCTCTAATTACTCCTCCTTTTCCAAAAACAAAGTTCCAGGCTTTTCTATTCCTCTGTATGGGCAAATCCTCACCCTGCTTTGCTTCTTTTTTATTGCTCTTTTGTGGATTTTTTGTCCCTTTTGGGAGAAGATGGCCCTAAATGATAAAGATAAGTTACGGATAACTTATGAAATAGAATAATACATGCTATATTTTTTCCAAATCCTTTTATTGTTACTGCCTTTTTTTTTTTTTTTAATTTTGGATTACCACTGTGTATTGAGCATACATCTTCATCAAGTTGTCCAGAAAGACGACTAAGTCTTTTTACAGGTCTGGAAGCTCTCCATGTCTTCCTCAGGGCCAATGTTAAGAAGGATTGTAAATTGCCAAAAAGCAAAAATAAAAATTCAGATGTAATGAACATCTTATGATAGAAGTGATTGAGTTCTTGGAAGTGAAAAGTAATTGGATCTAATTGTGAAGCCCAATTGTTTATAGCAGGAACGTGTGTAGAATTTATGAGTTTGGATGGTCTACTCCACATTGAATGTAGGTAGTGTTAGCCCCAAGTAACTACATAAATAAAGTGTGTTACTTCACGTCACGCTTCTTATTGGGCAAACCAGATGACAGTGTTGCTGTTCCAACGGTGTTTCAGGCTCTTCCACTAAAAAAGGAGGTCTGGAGCAAGAGTGCCCCATGGTGGTTCTCGGCACTGTTTTTTTTTTTTTATGACTTCATGCCATTCGTGTGTGTAATCTGTACCTCTCACTAGTTATTCTCGCTAGTTATTCACTTCATTGGTTCTCAACAATGGCAGGGCAAAAAGTGGTGGCAGTAGGGTGCACTGGGCACGTTTGGCAGAATGTTGGGGCATGTGCTCTAAAGATGCCCCTAGGAGATTATGATCCACTATTCCCCCCATTGCTACCTGCCCTACTCCTGTTTGAGAATAACATAGCAAGGGATATAAGGAAATACTCCGTTTTACTCTGGGCTTCCCTGGTGGCTCAGTGGTAAAGAATTCACCTACCAATGTAGGAGATGTGGATTTGATCCCTAGGTCAGGAAGATCCCCTGGAAAAGGAAATGGCAACCCACTGCAGTATTCTTGCCTGAGAAATCCCATGGGCAGAGGAGGCTGGTGGGCTACAGTTCATGGGGTCACAAAGAGTTGGACATGACTTAGTGACTAAGCAACAACAACATTAAACTCTGTGCCAAGAAATGGAAATTTCCAATATATTGTTTTCTTAGAAAGTTATGAATTATCAAGATTGACTCTAAAAAATATTATATAGACAAATAATATGAAAAAAATTTAATGTCAAAGATTTATATCCAAAAATAGAGAAGGCAATGGCACCCCACTCCAGTACTCTTGACTGGAAAATCCTATGGACGGAGGAGCCTGGTAGGCTGCAGTCCATGAGGTCGCTAAGAGTCAGACATGACTGAGCGACTTCACTTTCACTTTTCACTTTCCTGCATTGGAGAAGGAAATGGCAACACACTCCAGTGTTCTTGCCCGGAGAATCCCAGGGACCGGGGAGCCTTGTGGGCTGCCGACTATGGGGTCGCACAGAGTTGGACACAACTGAAGCGACTTAGTAGTAGTAGTAGTATATCCAAAAAAGTTTTAGAACCATAGGGTTCTGCAGATAACTTCTTTCAAACATTCAAGAAAGAAATAATTCTAATGATATAAATAAACAGCTTATTTATAGGAGAAGAGGGCGTCAGAGGATGAGATGGCTGGACAGCATCGCCAACTCAATGAACATGAAAATGGGCAAACTCCAGGAGATGATGAGGGACAGGGAAGCCAGGTGTGCTGCAGTCATGGGGTGGCAAAGAGTCGGACACGACTGGGCAACTGAACAACAACAGCATGTAACCATGTGGACTTTCCCGGAGGCTCAGCGGTAAAGAATCTGTCTGCAATGCAGGAGACACAAGAGACTCAGGTTTGATCCTTGGGTTGGGAAGATGCTCTGAAGGAAATGGCAACCCACTCCAGTATTCTTGCCGGCAGTATCCCATGGACAGAGGAGCCTAAAGGGCTATAGTCCATGGGGTCACAAAAAGTCGGACACGGCTGAAGCAACTAAACACATATAACCATATATTTGTCCAGTGTTTTTTAAACAAAATGAATATGTATGCTATTATTTGTAGGAAAAAAAAACAAAGACTTCTAAACATTAAAGGCATTTATATCTATTTGGTGGAATTTGGGGTTTTATATTTTTATTCACATTTTATTTTCCAAATTCTCTACGTTGAACATGGGATATTTTTATCATTTTGTCTTTATAATTTTATAATTAATCTGTGCATTAACCTTTCTTGAAGAAAGAAAGTAGATATGACTATGGTGAGTGATTGACAGGAAACCTGGACAAGGTGTGCAAAGCCTGTGACAAATACCCACCTTGCATTGAGGAGGTCTCCATGGCGCAACTTTTGTCACAGTGTTAACAGGTCTTCAGATTCCCCTAACCTGGTGGCTCTTTGTCCTGGCTGAATGTTAGAATCATCTAGGAAGCTTTGAAAATTATCTCCATGCACTGGTATATATATTTTTAATCCTCCCCAGTTGATTCTAACAGGCAGCCAGGCCTAGACCATTGTCAGAGGCTCACTGCATATGTTCTGACATTTTGCTTCATTTTAGCAGCCAAGGAAGTGGAAGCCAGGGGTCCCTCTGGCAGGATAAGCTGAGGCAAGTGAAAGCCCATCCCGCTCCCAGTCTGTTTTTTGGCCCTTTGAGTGTAGGGGCAGAGCTTGCTCTTCACCAGTGTGTTTGCCAGGTATTCAGTCTGAATATCTGTCCTTCACTGAGATACAATTTGGGATAATAGCTCTCTAGTGAAAATTACTCATTATGAGGCTATTGTTTACATGAACTCTTCAGTTCAACCCTTCTTAGGGAACAAGAGGTTTAGTTTAGTTCCTAGTGATGTACAGTTCCAAGAATTTCCATTACACCTGGCAGGGATGTCAATTCTATTTCTTATCACTCAATAAAACAATTTATTAGGAAAATAAGGTTTAAAAGTGCCAGACTACATACAGTTCAGCCCTTGGAAATCACAAATGTCCTAAATCTTGTTGGACATCAGGAGAGGCAACTTAGGGTATGTCTTTTCTTACAGCTCCTGGCTGGGAGCTGGGTCCTGAGGTCTGTGCTAGGCTGGGGAATGAGACTGTGCAGATGGTTGGAGGCCAAGTGAGAAGGGCCTGGACAAAGCCTGTTGGCTCCAGTCTGAAGTCTGGCTATGGGCTTTGGTCTTGTCTGCTCTAGGTACACTTGGTTATTATCACAAATAGGAAGCCCAGTTTCTTGGCGGTAGCCAAGGAAGAGGAGCCAGGTGGGTCCTTAAGGAGTGTGACATGAAACAGGGCTCTATTAGGCAGTTCTTGGTTTTTCCATTGAACTTTAAAGGAGGGGGCAGTAAGGATAAATGATGAGGGAAAAAATGGAGAGCACAAATTTTTCTGTCTTTCCCAAACATTCTCTTAAGTCCTGTTACTTCCCTGTCCATTTTAGGTGATTTATCTTTAAAATGTACAGCCCTCTGGAGCAGTAGGAAAATCTTTACTGTACCCATCTAGCTGCAGGAACACTTAAGCCTTCACAAAGCCAGATCTCTCTTCCTTCTTGCCCTCGTCATGCAGTGAATCACAAAGATTTTGTAGATGCAAGTATTTTCCATCAAGCTTATGAATAACACCACTTGGCAGAAGACCCTGAACAAAGAACCAGACGGCAGTGTTTTGTAGTGACTTTACATACAATGTGCCTTAATTACTGGCACTCCTGTCAAGAGCTTATTCCCACACGTGTCAACACTTTCTTAATACACTGTAATTCATCATGTTAGCATGGCAGGAACAAGGTACTCTCCGTCCTTGAACTCCTCTTTCTCCCATTGCTGGTCTTGAACTGTGCATCCCCCTGCAACGTCTTCGTCTGGTGAACCAAGAACAGACTACAGCACTGAAACAGTTAGATCCCTGGAGTCCGTCAGAGTCGTACATCACCAAGCACTTTCTGTAGCACACTACATCCAAGAAGCACTGCTTTATCGTCAAAAGGACTTTCACTTAATAACAGCAGTAAATCCTGAAAGGCAGTCTAAGTTTAGACAGACAGCTTGGCTAAGAAGGAATCCTATCATTTACTCCTTTTGACAACTTTATTCATTGAGTTAATTTTCAGGCTAGTTGCATGATTAAATTAAGATAAAATTTACTTCTCTTTATTAAAAAAAAAAAGAATGCCTTTTGAATTGGGAGAAGGAGGACAGGATGGGGGAAAATGAATTCTAAATAATAAACATTACAGTTCAGTTGGAAATAGAGTAATTTGTAAAGCTATATTATACTTCCTAGATCATCTCTTAACCCTTTGGCTTTTTGGAGTGAATTTAGAAGTGGGCTCTCAGCCCAATTTTAGGTGGTTTAGGGGAGAAGGGATGAATCTGAGTTTTGTCTCAGGGGAAAATTGGCATTGAATTCCAAAGCAACTGGGTTGCTTAACTTTTGCATTTCATTTATATAGATTAGGAGAGAGAAGATAAATTTATCTACCCAGAATTTTAGATTGCTTGATGTATGTTTCACATGATCTCTTGGCTAAGACAAGCATTTTAGAGAGTTTAGAAGGAAGGGCCCACAGATCTGAGTATGGGAAGCAGAAACTTTGTTTCTGGTACTGCTGAGGCGTCAAGGAAAGTTCTCTCTGTGTGTCCATATTGCCAATTCTTAAACCTGTTCTTTGATGACCATTTCTTGTCTTCAGCTGTTGAAGTGGAATACGTGAGTGGGGTCAATGGAGAGACCATCTGTTTTACATCAATCTTTTGTATTAATTCACATGGCATTTTTCAAAAGTTGGAGCAAATTACATGTGGTAGAGCTATATTCAGTTTGGTTCGGTTTGGTTCAGTCACTCAGTCGTGTCCGACTCTGTGACCCCATGAATCGCAGCACACCAGGCCTCCCTGTCCATCACAAACTCCCAGAGTTCACTTAGACTCATGTCATCGAGTCGGTGATGCCATCCAGCCATCTCATCCTCTGTCGTCCCCTTCTCCTCCTGCCCCCAATCCCTCCCAGCATCAGGGTCTTTTCCAATGAATCAGCTCTTCACATGAGGTGGCCAAAGTATTGGAGTTTCAGCTTTAGCATCATTCCTTCCAAAGAACACCCAGGGCTGATCTCCTTTAGAATGGACTGATTGGATCTCCTTGCAGTCCAAGGGACTCTCAAGAGTCTTCTCCAACACCACAGTTCGAAAGCATCAATTCTTCGGTGCTCAGCCTTCCTCACAGTCCAACTCTCACATCCATACATGACTACTGGAAAAACCATAGCCTTGACTAGACGGACCTTTGTTGGCAAAGTAATGTCTCTGCTTTTGAATATGCTATCTAGGTTGGTCATAACTTTTCTTCCAAGGAGTAAGCGTCTTTTAATTTCATGGCTATATTGCTGCTGCTGTTAAGTCGCTTCAGTCGTGTCTGACTCTGTGTGACCCCGTAGAAGGCAGCCCATCAGGCCTCCCCGTCCCTGGGATTCTCCAGGCAAGAACACTGGAGTGGGTTGCCATTTCCTCCTCCAATGCATGAAAGTGAAAAGTGAAAGTGAAGTCGCTCAGTCGAGTCCGACTCTTAGCGACCCCATGGACTTCAGCCTACCAGGCTCCTCCGCCCATGGGATTTTCCAGGCAAAAGTACTGGAGTGGGGTGCCATTGCCTTCTCTGGTGGCTATATTAACAGTCCTTAAATTTTAATATTTGTCAAATATGGGGCATAAGAATGCCATACTATAAAACATATGAATGCTTTTTATAAGCATTCATATAAAGTTGAGTTGCTTCTTAGCAACTCTTCAGCCCATGATAGCAACAGTTTCATCTCTCTCTCTCTCTCTATCTCTCTCTCTCTGCACATAATCATGACACTGTTATAATGAAGTTAAGACATAAAAAGAACCATACTTTTTTCTGTCTTCTAGAGACTTGGAATCCAGGTGTGTGTTTTTTGTGTATGGTGAAGTGCCAGCAGCAGGGATCCTGATGGTAAATGTAGAGGCTGTGGAGGGAAGGGATGTGGGGTGATCAGTTTAGGTTCCAGGGAGGAGTTGTCACTGGAGTTAGACCCTGACTCATAAGAGGTTTTATCAGAGCACAAGAGAGAGTGAACTCCAGGAAAAGAGAAAACATAGAATAACTTCTGAGGATGCAACGGAGACACCTCGAAAGAAAGTTTTCTAACTTTGTGGTGAGACGTAGCACGTTAAAATATATTTTGAATGACTTGATAGGATGATAAAACTTAATATATAGGCTTTTCATTCCAAACTTGCTTCTTTTCTCGTGTTCCTTTGTGTATTCATGGACCCAACACCCATCTGATTTCCAGGTTCTAAATCTCAATAGGATCTTTGCTCCTTCTCTTTCACTTTGCTTACATCTGAATGTGCAGCGAAATCCTGTTGATTGTCTGTAGTATCTCTGCAAGCCCTTCCTCCCCTCACTACTCCCTTATCCCTGATCTCAGACTAGCAATAACTTCTCCACTGAGCTCTCAGCCTCCAGTCTCCCTGCCTAATTTATTATGCTTTAGCTGTTGGGTTAGGTTTTTTGGAAGCACAGTCTTACACTCTCTGGCTCAAAAACTTCCAACAGTGCTCACTGCTTATAGAAAAATTTCCAGATTTCCTTTCCTACATGCAAGAATCGCTCCACTCTGGCTTTATAGAACTTTTTATCTTCTGTAATGCAATTAATGAAATGCCACACCATGCTTTTCTAGTTTTTAAATTTTTCTTTCTACTTTGAACTCAATGCCTCTGGTCAGTACTTAAAACATGTTTTGTTGAAAAAGAATATTGGAGTTTTGAACATTAAAAGTTAATATATTGGAGGCTTTTATGAATTGGTAATTGAAATAACATTAATAAGAATTAGATATTTATAGAAGTATTTCTATTCATATATAAGACTAACATTGTAAAAGTTTTATTCCATTTGCATTTATTCAGTGGTCCTATTGGTTACTGGTAGAATTAGAAATTCTTTCAATCTCTTCCCTCTCAATAAAATTTGGTAACCAAAAGTTCAGATATAAGATTAGAGCCAGAGAAATAGGAGAGGAAGATGAATATAGTAATGTTCTGTTATTATGTTACATTGCACTAATTAGATAAATTCTACATTCCCATGGTTTAATAGAATAAAGGCTCATTTCTCACCACATAAAGTCCTGTGCAGTTCAGGCAGCCCTAGAAAGCATACCTCCTCCAGGCAGAGGCTCTGGGGTCCAGGCTCCCTCCATCTCAACACATGGATGCATAAGCACAATGGTGTTTATATTCACACAGTGTTTTCTCTCATATTCTATCAATTATAACTAGTCAAAAGGTCCTGCCTACGTGCAGGGCACCTAGGAAGTAGAGAGGAGTATATTTAATACTTGGTGAGCGCTACCATCTCTGCCACAGAAAACAAGGAGTTACTGAGAAGGATGCTGGTAGAGCCCTAAGTATTAATACAGAAGATAGGCATTTGCCTGTTGCCAGCTGTGTGACTTTTGGCAATTTGTTGAGCCTTCTGTGCCTCAGTTTTCATACATGTATATAAAATACGTTTATGATAATAATATTAATAATAATAATATCATGTAGAGTTTATAACTCCTATAAAGCAGTTGGAAGAGTGCCTGGAACATTTTAAGTTTTAGTTGATGTTAGCTATTATTATTAATATGAAAAACATGGGATAGGAGATTAAAAAAAACCATGACTTGGAATAAATTTCTTAAAAATAAGCTTAGTGGGAAAAATAAAGGCATCTTTAAGCCTTGACAAGCTTTGGGGAAATAATTATACAGTTGTCAAGTTGTCTATCAGGTAATTTTCTTGAGGATTTGGGATAGAGGAGAAATATGGTTCTTTTGCTGTTATTATTTTTAAAGGAATCTTTCTGAAAATTATGCTCAGAAGACCAGATTTTAAACTTATGAGAGAGATAAAGAGACTTCAGTTGACAAGACCAGCCTTTTAATCATCAGACAGTAGGATATACTGGAGGATGATTTTTCTTTTTTTGGTTAAGTTTTGTTGATGTATAGTTGATTTACAATGTTGTGTTAATTTCAAAGACAGAAATATAGATCAGTGGAACAAAATAAAAAGCCCAGAGATAAATCCACACACCTATGGACACCTTATCTTTGACAAAGGAGGCAAGAATATACAATGGAGAAAAGACAATCTCTTTTAACAGGTGGTGCTGGGAAAACTGGTCAACCACTGGTAAAAGAATGAAACTAGAATACTTTCTAACACCATATACAAAAATAAACTCAAAATGGATTAAAGATCTAAACATAAGATCAGAAACTATAAAACTCCTAGAGGAGAACATAGGCAAAACACTCTCCTACATAAATCACAGCAGGATCCTCTATGACCCACCTCCCAGAATATTGGAAATAAAAGCAAAAATAAACAAATGGGACCTAATTAAAATTAAAAGCTTCTGCACAACAAAGGAAACTATAAGCAAGGTGAAAAGGCAGCCTTCAGAATGGGAGAAAATAATAGCAAATGAAGCAACTGACAAAGAATTAATCTCAAAATTATACAAGCAACTCCTGCAGCTCAATTCCAGAAAAATAAACGACCCAATCAAAAAATGGGCCAAAGAACTAAATAGACATTTCTCCAAAGAAGACATACAGATGACTAACAAACACATGAAAAGATGCTCAACAGCACTCATTATCAGAGAAATGCAAATCAAAACCACAATGAGGTATCATTTCACGCCAGTCAGAATGGCTGCGATCCAAAAGTCTACAAGCAATAAATGCTGGAGAGGGTGTGGAGAAAAGGGAACCCTCTTACACTGTTGGTGGGAATGCAAACTAGTTCAGCAACTATGGAGAACAGTGTGGAGATTCCTTAAGAAACTGGAAATAGAACTTACTTATGACCCAGCAATCCCACTGCTGGGCATACACACCGAGGAAACCAGAATTGAAAGAGACACATGTATCCCAATGTTCATCATAGCACTGTTTATAATAGCCAGGACATGGAAGCAACCTAGATGTCCATCAACAGACGAATGGCTAAGAAAGCTGTGATACATATACACAATGGAATATTACTCAGCCATTAAAAAGAATATATTTGAATCAGTTCTAATGAGGTGGATGAAACGAGCCTATTATACAGAGTTAAGTAAGCCAGAAAGAAAAACACCAATACAGTATACTAACGCATACATATGGAATTTAGAAAGATGGTAATGATAACCCTGTATGCAAGACAGCAAAAGAGACACAGATGTATACAACAGTCTTATGGTCTCTGTGGGAGAGGGAGAGGGTGGGATGATTTGGGAGAATGACATGGAAACATGTATAATATCATATGTGAAACGAATCGCCAGTCCAGGTTCGATGCATGATACAGGATGCTCGGGGCTGGTGCACTGGGATGATCCAGAGGGATGGTATGGGGAGGGAGGTGGGAGCGGGGTTCAGGATTGGGAACATGTGTACACTCATGGCGGATTCATGTTGATGTATGGCAAAACCAATACAATATTGTAAAGTAATTAGCCTCCAATTAAAATAAATAAATTTATATTAAAAAAAAACAACGTTGTGTTCATTTCATCTGTTCAGCAAAGTGAACAGAAGAATGTACGTATATATTCTTTTTCACATTCTTTTCCATTACGGTTTGTCACAGGATATTGAATATAATTCCCTCTGCTATAGAGTAGGACCTCGTTGTTTACCCATCCTGTGTGTAACAGTTTGCCTCTGTTAATTCCAGATTCGCATTCCTCCTCATTGGCAACCACAAGTCTGTTCTCCGTATCTGTGAGTCTGTTTTTGATTGGTAGATATCTTGATTTGTATCATATTTTAGATTCCATATATAAGTGACATCATATGGTATTTGTCTTTTCTCTTTCTGACTTTCTTCACTTAGGATGATAATCTCTAGATCCAACCAGGTTGTTGCATTTGGTGTCGTTTCCTTCTTTGTGATGGCTGAGTAATATTCCACTGTGTCTGTATGCTGCACCTTCTTTGTCCTTTCATCTGCTGATAGACATTTAGCTTGTTTCCATGTGTTGCTTATTTTAAACAGTACTGCTGTAAACATAGGGGTGCAGGTATCTTTTCGAATTATCATTTTGGCTGGGTAAAAGCCTGAGCGTGAGATTGCTAGATCATGTAGAACGTCTAGTTCTAGTTTTTTGAGGGATCTCCACACTGTTTTCCATAGTGGATGTACCAATTTACATTCCCACCAGCAGTGCAAGAGATTTCCCTTTTTTTCCATACCCTCTCCAGCATTTGTTATTTATAGATTTTTTTTTTTTTAATGATGGCCATTCTGACTGGTGGTGAGGTGGTACCTCATTGTAGTTTTGATTTGCATCTATTGGATAATTAGGGATATTGTTCAGCAATATCTTTTCATGTGCCTATTGGCCATTTGTATGTCTTCTTTGGACAAATGTCTATTCAGGTGTTCTGCCCATTTTTCAGCTGGATTGTTTTTGTTGTTGTTGTTGTCAAATTGTGTGAACTGTTTGTATATTTTAGAAATTAAGCCTTTGTTGGTTGCATTGTTTATAAGAATTTTCTCCCATTCTGTAGGTTGTCTTTTTATTTCTTTTATAGTTTCCTTTGCTATGCAAAAGTTTTAAAGTTTGATTAGGTCCCATTGGTTTGTTTTTGTTTATATTTTTATTGCCTTGGGGAACTGATCTTAGAAAAAAGCAGTGATATTTATGTCAGAGAATGTTTTGCCTACGATCTCTTCTAGTTTTATGGTGTCACATCTTATGCTTAAGTCTTTAAGCCATTTTGAGTTTATTTTTGTGCATGATGTGAGGGTGTGTTCTAACTTCATTGATTTACACACAGCTGTCTGACTTTTCCAGCACCACTTGCTGAAGAGACCATCTTTTTCCTATTTTTTATTCTTGCCTCCTTCATTGGAGATTAACCATAGTTGTGTGAGTTTTTTTCTGGGCTCTCGGTTCTGTTCCATTGATCCATATATCTGTTTTTGTCCTGATACCACACTGTTTTTTTAACTTTTTATTTTGTATTTGAGTTTAGCTGATTAACAATGTTGTGATAGTTTCAGGGGGACAGCAAAGGGACTCAGTCATATGTACACATGTATCCATTCTCCCCCAAACTCCCCCTCCATCCAGGCTGCCACAAAACATTGAGTAGAGTTCCCTGTGCTCTACAGTAGGTCCTTGCTGCTGTGCTGTGCTCAGTTGCTTCAGTTGTTCCGATTATTTGTGACCCTATGGACTGTTAGCCTGCTAGGTTCCTCTGTCTCCAGGCAAGAATAGTGAAGTGGGTTGCCATGCCCTCCTTCAGGGGATCTTCCTGGCCTAGAAATTGAAACCGTAAGAAAGCTGAGTGCTGAAGAATTGATGCTTTTGAACTGTGGTGTTGGAGAAGACTCTTGAGAGTCCCTTGGACTGCAAGGAGATCCAACCAGTCCATCCTAAAGGAGATCAGTCCTGAATGTTCATTGAAAGGACTGATGCTAAAGCTGAAACTCCAATACTTTGGCCACCTGATGTGAAGAGCTGACTCATTTGAAAAGACACTGATGCTGGGAAAGATTGAAGGCGGGAGGAGAAGGAGATGACAGAGGATGAGATGGTTGGATGGCATCACCGACTCAATGGACATGGGTTTTGGTGGACTCCAGGAGTTGGTGATGGATAGGGAGGCCTGGCGTGCTATGGTTCATGGGGTCACAAGGAGTCAGACATCACTGAGTGACTGAACTGAACTGAACTCATGCATTGCAGGTGGATTCTTTACTTGCTGAGTCTCCTGTGAAGCCCAGGTTCTTGTTGGTATTCCATTTTAAATACAGCAGTGTATACATGTTGATCCCAAACTCCCTAGCTATCCCTTCTTCCTATCCTTCATGTTGGGAATGATAAGGTCATTCTCTAAATTTGTGTTTCTGCTTTGTAAATAAGTTAATTTGTATCATTTCTTTTTATATTCCACATATAAGGGATGCATATTTTTCCTTCTCTGTCTAACTTACTTGACTCAGTGATACCACACTGTTTTGATTACTGTAGCTTTTAAGTATTGGTGGGTGATGCCTCCTTCTTTGTTCTTTTTCCTCAGGATTGCTGTGGCAATTTTGCGTATTTTATGGTTCCATATAAATCTTAGGATTGTTTGTTCTAGTTCTGTGAAAAATGTCATAGCTAATTTGACCAGTATCATATTAAATCTATAGATTGCTTTGAGTAGTTTTGCCACTTAACAATATTAATTCTTCCAATTCAAGAGCATAGGATAGTTTTCCATTTCTTTGAATCATATTAAATTTCCTTTATTATTGTTTTGTGGTTCTCAGCATATGTCTTTCACCTCCTTGGTGAGGTTTATTCCTAAATATTTTACTTTTTTGGATGCAATTTTAAAATGGATTGTTTGTTTACACTCCTTTTCTGATATTTCATTGTTAGTGTAAGAAGTGAAACCAGTTCCTTTATGTTAATCTTGTGTTCTGCTCCCTTGCTGAATTTGTTTATCGGCTCTAGCAGTTTTTGTGTGGAGTTTTATTTATTTTGTTGCTGCATGGATTTTTCTCTAGTTGTGGGGACAGGGGCTACTCTCTAGGCACAGTGCACTGGCTTCTCATTGTGGTGGCCTGTCTGTTGTGCAGCATGAGCTCTAGGGTGCACTGGGCCTAGTGGCAACATGTGGGCTCAGTAGTTGTGGTCCTGGGCTCTAGAGCACAGGCTCAATAGTCGTGGTGCTCTAGGTGCTAGGTGGAGCTAGCAGTAATAGAACCTGTCTGCCAATGCAGGAGACATAGGAGCACAGGTTCGATCCCTGGGTTGGGAAGATCCCCTGGAAAAGGAAATGGCAGTCCACTCCAGTATTCTTGACTGGAGAATCCCATGAACAGAAGAGCCTGGTGGGCTATAGTTCATGGGGTTGCAAAGAGTTGGAGCTACTAACACGCACGTGCACACACACACATACACACACACACGGGCTTAATTGTTCTGCAGCATGTGGGATCTTCCTGGATCAGGGGTTGAACCCATGTCTCCTCTATCAGCAGGCAGATTCTTTACCACTGAGAAACCAAGGAAGCCCTTTGTGTGGAGTCTTTACGGTTTTCTATACATGGTGTCACATCATATGCATATAATGACAATTTTATCTCTCCCCTATCAATTTGAATACATTTTATTTCTTTTCCTTGTCTAATTGTTGTGGTTAGGACTTCCAATACTGTGCTGAAGAGAAGTTGTGAGAATGGGCATCCTTGTCTTGTTGCAGATTTTACTGGGAAGGTTTTCAGCTTTTCATTTTTAAGTATTATATTGGCTGTGGGTTTGTCATAAATACCTTTTATTATATTGAGATATGTTTCCTCTGCACCCATCTTTGTAAGGACTTTTATCATGAATGGATTTTGAGTCTTATCAAATGCTTTTTCTGCATCTATTGAGATGATCATGTGGTTTTTGTCCTTTCTTTTATTGATGTGGTATAATCACATTGGTTGATTTGCATATGTCAGACCATCGTTGTGACTCTGATGAATCCAACTTGGTCATGGGTATGTCCTGAAGGATGGTCTTTATACTCTCAGCAACAGAAAATAGTAAAGGCATTCATTTATAAGGAAAAAATAAACCCATGGTTTCTAGATGAGCCTGTTGATGCAGTTCAGGGGCATGGATGGTTACAACATGCTCCCTGGAGCTGGGCAGTAGGGCTCCAAGTCCTGAATCTACCTCTTACTAACTGTGCCACCTTAATCCTCCTGTGCCTCAACTTTACTGTCTGTAAAATAGGTTAGTAACCACACCCAGGCACCCAATCAAGATATTAGTGTATTTAAAGTACTTTGTAAATGGTAGCTATAATAAATGGCTATTGTTACCTGAGGACAGTAATGAAATTCAAATTATAGTAAAGATGCTTAGGAGACTAGAACTAAAAGTCGTGATGAAAAATGGAGAAAAATGTCAACCATGCTTAGCAAATACTGACATTGAAGTATATGAAGTTGTGGAACAGAGCCCCCAAGAATGAGGAGGAGTTTCTGTAATTTACGTCATGTAAGTTCAGGCAAAATGTGAGGGAAGTATGCCACAGCAAGTGTTCTTATGTTTGCATTGTTATGGATAATATGACCTAATAGAGTACTTTCACCTTGAATTTCTCTGGTAACTTGATTAGAAAGCTGGAGAGACTGACTATTCTTTTCTGAGAGGGAACCACTTTAAGTGTTTGTGCTAAGTAAGTCTGTGCTGATTTAGTCAGAAATGCTGATTTCTGAGCTTGGTGTTGACATGCATCATCACACTGAAAGGCGAGGACTTGTCAGGTTTCAAAGTCCAGTGCAGGATGGAGTCACCCACCTGGCTAATTTGGGCCAAAATGCCACAGCAAAATGAGAGGAAGGAAGCTTTCGAATTTAAATTATCTGGAAAATTACTTTAATTCCCACCACCATTTTGCATGTTATAAACATTTCTGACTTCTCGGTATTTTGGAAAACAGGTTTGTGGATTGAGAGGTTTTTGATGTGCTTTCGTAAAGAATGTTTGATGTATTTTGATATTTCTTGGCATCACTTTTAATGTGTCAGACTAAACACAGATGCTGTGTACATCTTCAGATAAGTAGTCTCTACTTTCAATTTTATTTTTTCTTAGTCAGGAGGAGGACACTTAGGTTCATTAGCAGAAGTAATGGAGAGGAAGTTTAGCATTCCCTACAAAGTAATAATAGGGGGTTGGGGGCAAAGTGTGTATTTGAGAAAGCCTTTTTTATAATAATTAAATACAATCAAAGATTTTCAAAATTATATTATTTACATTTGAAAATAACCAAAAACTTTCATTTTCTTAATTTAAGCTACTTAAAGATGATAAAAATTTTGCTGGATATGGAGAGGATGGAATAAAGGGAGACCTTTGTGTGTACACACACACACACACATACACACACATACTTATCTTTAATATAGTAAAGGAAGACCTTTGTGTATACACACACACACACACACACACATACACACACATACTTATCTTTAATATAGTAAAGGAAGACCTTTGAGTACACACACACACACACACACATACACATATTTATCTTTTAATGAACCGGGTTCTACATCTCAGCAGAAGGAAGACCAAACATTCTGACTGGGACCATCTCAGTTTACACACATACTAGGAAAAGCAAGGTAGTGCAGCAGAAAAGTTCTGGGTCAGAAGTTCAAGAGCTGGGTTCCTGTTGAGCTGCCATTCCAGTTCTGAAACCTGGAGCAAGTCACTCAATCTCATCAAGGCTCTCTCTTCATCTGTAAAATGGGAGTAATAAAAACATTCTTTTATGATCTGTAGAGTTAAAATAGACACATAATGAATGTCAAAATGCGAAGTCAGGGGCAGCAGCCGGGAGGAGCTACTCCATGCCCCCACACCTGAGGCCGGGGCAGCGGCCGGGCGGACCAACCCCACATCCAAGGAGCAGTGGCTGCGTGGGCGCAGGAGAGTCTAGAGGAGCTATCCCACGTTGAAGGTCAGGAAGGGCGGCAGTGAGGAGATACCCCTCGTCCAAGGTAAGGAGCAGCGGCTGCGCTTTGCTGGAGCAGCCATGAGGAGATACCCCATGCCCAAGTTAAGAGAAACCCAAGTAAGACCATAGGTGTTGCAAGAGGGCATCAGAGGGTAGACACACTGAAATCATACTCACAGAAAACTAGTCAATCTAATCACACTAGGACCACAGCCTTGTCTAACTCAATGAAACTAAGCCATGCCCGTGGGGCAACCCAAGACGGGCGGGTCATGGTGGAGAGATCTGACAGAATGTGGTTCACTGGAGAAGGGAATGGCAAACCACTTCAGTATTCTTGCTTTGAGAACCCCATGAACAGTATGAAAAGGCAAAATGATAGGATACTGAAAGAGGAACTCCCCGGGTCAGTAGGTGTGCAATATGCTACTGGAGATCAGTGGAGAAATAACTCCAGAAAGAATGAAGGGATGGAGCCAAAGCAAAAAGAATACCTAGCTGTGGATGTGACTGGTGATAGAAGCAAGGTCCGATGCTGTAAAGAGCAATATTGCATAGGAACCTGGGATGTCAGGTCCATGAATCAAGGCAAATTGGAAGTGGTCAAACAACAGATGGCAAGAGTGAACGTCGACATTCTAGGAATCAGCGAACTGAAATGGACTGGAATGGGTGAATTTAACTCAGATGACCATTATATCTACTACTGCGGGCAGGAATCCCTCAGAAGAAATGGAGTAGCCATCACGGTCAACAAAAGAGTCAGAAATGCATTACTTGGATGCAATCTCCAAAACAACAGAATGATCTCTGTTCATTTCCAAGGCAAACCATTCAATATCACAGTAATCCAAGTCTACGCCCCAACCAGTAACGCTGAAGAAGCTGAAGTTGAACGGTTCTATGAAGACCTACAAGACCTTTTGGAACTAACACCCAAAAAAGATGTCCTTTTCATTACAGGGGACTGGAATGCAAAAGTAGGAAGTCAAGAAACACCTGGAGTAACAGGCAAATTTGTCCTTGGAATACGGAATGAAGCAGGGAAAAGACTAATTGAGTTTTGCCAAGAAAATGCACTGGCGATAGCAAACACCCTCTTCCAACAACACAAGAGAAGACTCTACACATGGACATCACCAGATGGTCAACACTGAAATCAGATTGATTATGTTCTTTGCAGCCAAAGATGGAGAAGCTCTATACAGTCAACCAAAACAAGACCAGGAGCTGACTGTGGCTCGGATCATGAACCCCTTATTGCCAGATTCAGACTGAAATTGAAGAAAGTAGGGAAAACCACTAGACCTAAATGGTCTATAGGTCTAATAGGTATGACCTAAATGAAATCCCTTATGATTATACAGTGGAAGTGAGAAATAGATTTAAGGGCCTAGATCTGATAGATAGAGTGCCTGATGAACTATGGAATGAGGTCCGTGACATTGTACAGGAGACAGGGATCAAGACCATCCCTGTGGAAAAGAAATGCAAAAAAGCAAAATGGCTGTCTGGGGAGGCCTTACAAATGGCTGTGAAAAGAAGAGAAGCAAAAAGCAAAGGAGAAAAGGAAAGATACAAGCATCTGAATGCAGAATTCCAAAGAATAGCAAGAAGCGATAAGAAAGCCTTCCTCAGTGATCAATGCAAAGAAATAGAGGAAAACAACAGAATGAGAAAGACTAGAGATCTCTTCAAGAAAATTAGAAATACCAAGGGAACATTTCATGCAAAGATGGGCTCAATAAAGGACAGAAATGGTATGGACCTAACAGAAGCAGAAGATATTAAGAAGAGGTGGCAAGAATACACAGAAGAACTGTACAAAAAAGATCTTCATGACCCAGATAATCATGATGATGTGATCACTGACCTAGAGCCAGACATCCTGGAATGTGAAGTCAAGTGGGCCTTAGAAAGCATCACTATGAACAGAGCTAGTGGAGGTGATGGAATTCCAGTTGAGCTATTTCAAATCCTGAAAGATGATGCTGTGAAAGTGCTGCACTCAGTATGCCAGCAAATTTGGAAAACTCAGCAGTGGCCACAGGACTGGAAAAGGTCAGTTTTCATTCCAATCCCAAAGAAAGGCAATGCCAAAGAATGCTCAAACTACCGCACAATTGCACTCATCTCACACGCTAGTAAAGTAATGCTCAAAATTCTCCAAGCCAGGCTTCAGCAATACGTGAACCGTGAACTTCCTGATGTTCAAGCTGGTTTTAGAAATGGCAGAGGAACCAGAGATCAAATTGCCAACATCCGCTGGATCATGGAAAAAGCAAGAGAGTTCCAGAAAAACATCTATTTCTGCTTTATTGACTACGCCAAAGCCTTTTACTGTGTGGATCACAATAAACTGTGGAAAATTCTGAAAGAGATGGGAATACCGGACCATCTGACCTGCCTCTTGAGAAATCTGTATGCAGGTCAGGAAGCAACAGTTAGAACTGGACATGGAACAACAGACTGTTTCCAAATAGGAAAAGGAGTACGTCAAGGCTGTATATTATCACCCTGCTTATTTAACTTCTATGCAGAGTACATCATGAGAAACGCTGGACTGGAAGAAACACAAGCTGGAATCAAGATTGCCGGGAAAAATATCAATAACCTCAGATATGCAGATGACACCACCCTTATGGCAGAAAGTGAAGAGGAACGAAAAAGCCTCTTGATGAAAGTGAAAGAGGAGGGTTAAAAGTTAGCTTAAAGCTCAACATTCAGAAAACTAAGATCATGGCATCTGGTCCCATTACTTCATGGCAAATAGATGGGGAAACAGTGGAAACAGTGGCAGACTTTATCTTTTGGGGCTCCAAAATCACTGCAGATGGTGACTGCAGCCATGAAGTTAAGAGATGCTTACTCCTTGGAAGGAAAGTTATGACCAACCTAGATAGCATATTGAAAAGCAGAGACATTACTTTGCCAACAAAGGTCCGTCTAGTCAAGGCTATGGTTTTTCCTGTGGTCATGTATGGATGTGAGAGTTGGACTGTGAAGAAGGCTGAGCACCGAAGAATTGATGCTTTTGAACTGTGGTGTTGGAGAAGACTCTTGAGAGTCCCTTGGACTGCAAGGAGATCCAACCAGTCCATTCTGAAGGAGATCAGCCCTGGGATTTCTTTGGAGGGAATGATGCTGAAGCTGAAACTCTAGTACTTTGGCCACCTCATGTGAAGAGTTGACTCATTGGAAAAGACTCTGATGCTGGGAGGGATTAGAGGCAGGAGGAGAAGGGGACGACAGAGGATGAGATGGCTGGATGGCATCACTGACTCAATGGACGTGAGTCTGAGTGAACTCTGGGAGTTTGTGATGGACAGGAAGGCCTGGCGTGTTGGGATTCATGGGGTCGCAAAGAGTCGGACACGACTGAGCGACTGAACTGAACCGAACTGAACAAATAAAGATACTGTTGCTACTGTGATGCCATTGCTGTTAAACCTGAAGTTAACTTAGACAACGAAGGCCCACTACTGTCAATACATGCACACACATACGTATTGTTAAATATGCCATAATGTTTCCATTTCTGGTTACAGTACTCCATTTCTTTTTTACAATAAGTAGAGCTTTCTACTCTCAGTTTAGGAGGACAAGAGGTACTTTAAAAATAGGTGAAGAAAAGCACAATTACCATCTCTTTAGCTGATGTTTATCCAGCCACCCATGATTGATAGTGCATGATCTGTATAAGAAAATACTTTTGAGACCATTCAGGATTATTTTAACTTTAACCTCTCCTCTCAGGGGATGGGAATATTTAATATTGAGGTATAAAACAATTATTTCTCTGAGAATAATGTCCTTTTGATTATTCAAACTTCATCCTCTTGCTTCTGATGTTGTTTTGGTGTGAAACAGATAGCTGGAAGCTCCAGACCTTCCAGGATTTTGTCTTCTTCCTCGAAAATTCATGATTGGACTCTTGACCTTTGACCTTCTCCATCTTGCTCTCCTGAAGAGCCCTCATCTGACAGCCCGGCTGCATGAAGGCAGAGATAATTACAGACCATCAAGATATTGTACAGGCTTGTGTCTCTATGGTTAAATACTGGGTTTCTGCCTCCAAATTAGTAGCTTACTATATTTTCGTAAGTGCTGGAAATTTATGGAGTTATCATCGTTGAATTCTTGTTTCTAAAACAAAAACAAAAGAAAATACCGCTTGCTGATTTCTTTCTATTTTTGTGTCTTTGGATGGCTTATACCACCTGCAGCAGCAATCAAGAGTGTTATTGAGTTGTCTTCCTCGGAACTAAATTGGCTTTGCGGGGGCAGGTATTTCATATATATATATATATATATATATATATATTTTTTTTTTTATGAATGATGCTGTCCTCAGACCCAGGAGATTACTCATAGAGAGAGTATTGTCTTTATTATGTTAAATTATTATTTCCTTGACTTTCTAATATTTTGTTTGACAATAGAGGTAATTGGTGAAGTGTGAAATCTATGTGTATACTGACAAGTGCCTAGAAGACTTAGAAAACATTTCAAATCATTTAAAACTAGGGATGAAATCTGTGGAGGGAGTGGGATTTCTAAAGCTAATTTACAGCATCATAAAAACTCAAGATACAATGGAAATTTGCTGGGGCTCTGTAACAGGGCTCTGTTAACAACCTGGAGGGGTAGGGAAGGATAGGAGGTGGGAGGGAGGTTCAGTAGCAGGGACATATGTATACCTATGGCTAGTTCATGTTGATGTATGGCAGAAAGCAGAGCAATATTGTAAAGCAATTATCATTCAATTAAAAATAAATAATTAAAAAAAAAAACCCATCAAGGTAAAAGGCACTTTTATCCCAAATAACTTATGTAGATATTTCCTCTGCCTTAAGGGTGGGGAGCATAACTCCCATTCCTAATGTATGACCCGCACACCGTTACTCCATTCCAAAGTGTATAATATGGAAATAACCCGGGGGAGGGACTGGAAGGCGAGGAAGAGAAACTTTACTGTAGAGAAGCTTGCTATATACTACTTTCAGCTGTATGATCAAGGCCAACACGGAGAGTCACAGATCATACTGATAATATGTGCCTTTGATATATGATGAAGATGGCCTCTTCTTCCTCAGAACCCATAACCGGAGTCTTATCTTGAGAAGAACAACACACAAATTCCAGTACTGGGGCATCGTACAACGTACTTGACCAGCACTCCTCAAAACTGTCAAGGTCATCAAAAGCCAAGAATTCTGAGAAACTGTCACAGCAAAGAGGAGCCTAAAGAGACAAGACAACTAAATGGACTGTTGTATTCTGAATGGGATCCTGGGATAGAAAAGGGGTGCTAGGTTAAAACTAAGGAAATCTCAGTAGACTATGAAATTTAGTTATTAATAATGTACCAGTATTGGTTCATTGCTTGTACGATGTTGATAATGGGGGAACCAGATGTGAGTGTGGTAACTTTCTGTAGTACTCGTAGTTATACTGTAAATCTGAAACTACTCTAAAATATGAAGTCTATTTTTAAAAGGTGCTTTGTTATCTGTTCAGCTGATACTTTCTAGTGATCAAAATTATGCCAACACTTAACATTTTCTTGAGTTCTTTGAATAATAGGCAACTCACCGTTTCAAAAGTGGTACTTTGATTAATGCACAGCTCTTAGTATTTTGTCTTTTTATTTTTTGGTAGGTAGCAGTAACTACCAAAGAGATTGGAAGTGTTTAAGGTTGGCTACGCCCCCCACAAACTTGCTCCATGGCTGTAATCAAAATGTCGCAAGAGAGATTCTTCCCCTGGACATTTATCGCATTGTCATTCATTAGCGAGCAAGTGCAGAGCACTTCAAAGGGTCTGTTATGCAAGTTTGATGAAGTCTAAGCACTCTTTTGTTTTGGGGACCACATCTTGTTTCAAAGATTCACTCCAAGCAGGCAGGATATTCCAGGGTCAGGATTTTGTGTCCTTATTCCAACAGACACCCTGAAATCAGAAATCATCTTAAACCAATGACTGGAATCAGGAATCATTTCTAATCATTCAGGTTGTAGGATTCATTGGATTTTCAAACTCTGTGCATGTGAGAGCATTTTTAAACTGTTTTGACTGGTTCACATATCTTGTTATTTATTTCATCAAGGAGAGCTCATTTCTAATATTCTTCATGCTCAAAAGCTAGTCACTAGTTTAGGCAGTAAAATTAGCAAAATTAGGATGCTAATTAGTAAAGTAATTTTGTTCATTGAGATGCTGGGAGCTAAAGGACTTGTCATGTATACACTGGAGCATGGCCTTCTCTGATGTAATGAAGGTGACTACCCATAAACTATGCATTCTGTGTATCATAGTAGCTAACCATCTTTAGAATTAAAGCTTTAGCTAGTCAAACATCCTATTACATTGATTACATGGAATGTTTTGAAGTAAATTATAGACATTGGTACAAGTATATTCCATTTTTTTTTTTTTTTTGACCAACTCAACACAGAAATCTGCTTCTATTCCTTCTGTTCATTCTTTCATTTGAGGCAGAGAAGTATGCTTAAGTTTGCATCTGAGGTGAATATAATGGTTGGGTATGGTATTCCTAAGAGTGAACTCCAAATGTTAATACTTCCTGGGACATCATGGTGTGGGGGAGGTGAACAGAAGAGAGTGTGGGGTGAATGCAGTGTCAGAGAAGTGCTTTGAATTCACTATCAGAAAAGTACAGTGGGTAAGGCAAGCTTATTTTCCCTTAATCTAGAATGTTCTATTTTTTGATACCAGAACTAGTTTTGAACACAATGTTTTTCAATATTTCACAGAAATAATGTTCTATGTTAATACATAGTTCTGTCCCTTATCCAACGCTATAGCAGAAGGTCAAGTCGGGAAGCCTGGAATATGTGTCCCCTTGATAAAAACAATAGAAACAAGAAACATGATCATGAACATGAACATTATTAAATAGTACCTAACATTTACTGGGCTTCCCTCATAGCTCAGTTGGCAAAGAATTTACCTGCAATGCAGGAGACCCCAGTTCCATTCCTGGGTTGAGAAGATCCACTGGAGAAGGGATAGGCTATCCACTCCAGTATTCCTGGGCTTCCCTTGTGGTTCAGCTGGTAAAGAATCTGCCTACAATGCGGGAGACCTGGGTTCGATCCCTGGGTTGGGAAGACCCTCTGGAGAAGGGAAAGGCTACCACTCCAGTCTTCTGGACTGGAGGATTCCCTGGACTCTATAGTCCATGGGGTTGCAAAGAGTCAGACACGACTGAGCGACTTCACTTTCCCTTTCCCAGGTGCAGGTGTAACTTCTGTTAAGGGTTCTAATACATTACACATATTAACTCATTTAATCCTACAACACATCTAGGAAATCTATTTATGGAAAGCTATTATCAATAATTGGATAGACTAGATCACATTGTATACTGGAAAAAGTTACAGTTCTCTGACAAAATGGCAAGATGGCAGAGTCAGAAAATCTAGAGCAATTAAAAAGAATGGTCATATAGAAAACAAAGAATTTAATTATATTAGCATTCATCGACCACTCCCCGCCCCGCCCCCCTGCCCCAAATTGCATGTCCCTGTAGTTAGAATACTAAAAATGCCTACAAAATTAACTGACGGCCCTTATAGGTACTGGTGCAAAGCATATTTTATTTAAATTTTTACTATCTTCTAAGCTTTTATTATCCCTTAGATGCCCCATAGATGCAGCAGTGAGATATGATCTGTGTAGAAGAAAGAACAATGATTTATTTTCAAGCTCTGTTCTGTAAGAAATTAGAGAAACAAAAATTCTGGGAGGATGGCAAGAGAGGCAGTAAGTTTAGACTCTTCCTGAATCTTCTAATCAACATGGGTGGAGTAGCAAAACCCAAATGGGCACAGATGAAGTCTACAATAAAAGAACAAAACAGAAACCCTAATAAATGTGCATTTGGGGACAAAACGCTGACAGCAAAAAGACTTGTGTGGTATCACCAAAACTGTGCAAGAAGCTGAGAGAAGGATTGAGACTTATAATGGACTTGAGAGTGGGAGATCCACATCACCAGCGATACTCACTGGAGGCTCAGTGGTCTGTTCTAAGAAGAACAACTGATTCTGGGAGTGGGCATCACAGGATCCGATTCATGGGTGAGTGCAAGGAGGCCATGGTAGGATCTGATGATGCTGTGGCTCTCTGACTCTATGAGCTGTTGAAACTAACCAAGTAAGCTCACTTTCAGAACAAAGCCCTGCGTTGAGTAGAGACTATTGGGAATAGAACTTAAATTGATCAGGATGGGGACAATGGGAGCAAGGAAAGAGAAGGTTCCAATAAGAATGAGGGAGAGGAGCAGCAGCGGAAGATCTCAGAGACGATGGGGCTATATTTTGGAATCCTTCATGAACAAAAAATAGAAGAGGTTGCTCTAGAATGTAAATTAAAGCCCTCATTTCTGCTCTAAAAGTATAAAAAAACACTCATTTCAGTGAAACATGAAGAACAGAGAAGGATTATAGAAAAATCCTATATGCATTTACTATGAGAAAAAAGATAAATAGAATAATGTCTCTATAGGCAATGAAGGCATTTCAGAAAAATAAGCCCCCAAAGCAGATAAATACTGTAACCTAATATCTCAAGATAGCCAAAAGAAGCTGAGAAAACACTAACAGATAGGAAAGAGAAACACAAATCTAAATTAGAAAAACTCAAGAGATGAAGTGATTGGAAAAAAACAAGATTCGGAAGGAAAGGATGACAGAACTTAGGAAGAATTGAAAACAAAATTTAAAAAATCAAGTTCAATAGAAGAAACTCAAGAACAAATAAATGCCTTAAGAAAACTAGACAAAGGAAAGATGAAAAACTTAAAAATATAAAAATGAATGAAGAGATTAAAGGATTGAAAAGAAGATAGCAGCTGTAATGATAGGCAAAGGAAATATTTATAATAAGAGTCCCCAAAGAATCAGAGCAATGGAAAAGAACAAGTTCTCAAAATTATGATTCAAGAAAAACTTCCTGACCTGAAAACACTCATCGAAAGGTGTTACTACAAACCTGGGAAAACTGACTATATTCTACTAAAACTATGGTTTTTAAAGAAAATGAAACAATTCTTAGGTCATCCAGGTAAAATGATGAAGTCACTGATAAGAGAAAGGAAATCAGATTGTATAAGGCTTTCCAATAGCAAAACTCTGTTGCAAGACATTTAAGAAAATCAAGAATTGAATGGAGAAGGAAATGGCAACCCACTCCAGTAGTCTTGCCTTGGAAATCCCATGGACAGAGGAGCTGGGCTGGCTACAGTCCGTGTGGTCGCAAAGAGTCAGACACAGCTGAGAGAGGGGCAGGCACTCGCTAGAGGCCCCAGAGCTTTTGATGGCAGAGCCAGCACTGTGACTGAGGACACCCAGCTCCCAGGCCTCTCTCACCAGATAGGAGCGTGGAAAACTAGAATCTATAATACACCTGAGGGCTTTCCTGGTGGCTCAGTGGTAAAGAATCACCCCCCTGCCAAAGCAGGGGAAGCGAGTTCCACCCCTGGTCTGGGAAGACCCAACGTGGCAGAGCAGCTAAGCCTGTGCATCACAGCCACTGGGCCGGGGCTCATGGAGCCTGGGAGCCGCAGCTACTGAGGTCTGTGGGCACCAGAACCTGTGCTCTGCAACAAGAGGAGCCACCATGGTAAGAAGCCTACGCCCTGCCCCCTGGAGAGTAGCCCCTGCTTGCGAAACTAGAGAAAAGCCTACACAGCATGAAGACCCTACACAACCATAAATAAATAAAATCATTAAAAAATTAAAATATGAGCCAAAGATAGTATAATTTGTCAAACTGACATTTAACTGTAAAGATAATAAAGGAGATCAGCCCTGGGTGTTCTTTGGAAGGAATGATGCTAAAGCTGAAACTCCAGTACTTTGGACACCTTATGCGAAGAGTTGACTCATTGGAAAAGACTCTGATGCTGGGAGGGAATGGGGGCTGGAGGAAAAGGGGATGACAGAGGATGAGATGGCTGGATGGCATCACCGACTTGATGGACGTGAGTGTGAATGACTCTGGGAGATGGTGATGGACAGGGAGGCCTGGCATGCTGTGATTCATGTGGTCGCAAAGAGTCGGACACGACTGATCGACTGAACTGAACTGAACTGATGCAAAATCTCTTAGAATATTGTTTCATTGAGACTTCATGAAGACTCTCCCAAAAAATAAACTTCAAGTAACTAGAATAACTTGAAGGACTGATTGAGAGCATTAAATATATATTTATCTGAAGAATTAAGATCACATAATTATCAGAGTTCCAAAGAATAGCAAGGAGAGATAAGAAAGCCTACCTCAGCGATCAATGCAAAGAAATAGAGGAAAACAACAGAATGGGAAAGACTAGAGATCTCTTCAAGAAATATAGAGATACCAAGGGAATATTTCATGCAAAAATGGGCTCGATAAAGGACAGAAATGGTATGGACCTAACAGAAGCAGATGATATTAAGAAGAGGTGGCAAGAATACGCAGAAGAACTGTACAAAAATAGCTTCACGATCCAGATAATCACGATGGTGTGATCAATCACCTAGAGCCAGACATCCTGGAATGTGAAGTCAAGTGGGCCTTAGAAAACATCACTACGAACAGAGCTAGTGGAGGTGATGGAATTCCAGTTGAGCTATTTCAAATCCTGAAAGATGATGCTGTGAAAGTGCTGCACTCAATATGCCAGCAAATTTGGACAACTCAGCAGTGGCCACAGGACTGGAAAAGGTCAGTTTTCATTCCAATCCCAAAGAAAGGCAATGCCAAAGAATGCTCAAACTACTGCACAATTGCATTCATCTCACACACTAGTAAAGTACTGCTCAAAATTCTCCAAGCCCGGCTTCAGCAATACGTGAACCATGAACTTCCAGATGTTCAAGCTGGTTTTAGAAATGGCAGAGGAACCAGAGATCAAATTGCCAACATCCGCTGGATCATGGAAAAAGCAAGAGAGTTCCAGAAAAACATCTATTTCTGCTTTATTGACTATGCCAAAGCCTTTGACTGTGTGGATCACAATAAACTGTGGAAAATTCTGAAAGAGATGGGCATACCAGACCACCTGATCTGCCTCTTGAGAAATCTGTATGCAGGTCAGGGAGCAACAGTTAGAACTGGACATGGAACACCAGACTGGTTCCAAATAGGAAAAGGAGCACGTCAAGGATGTATACTGTCACCCTGCTTATTTAACTTCTATGCAGAGTACATCATGAGAAACACTGGGCTGGAAGAAGCACAGCTGGAATCAAGATTGCCGGGAAAAATATCAATAACCTCAGATATGCAGATGACACCACCCTTATGGCAGAAAGTGAAGAGGAACTGAAAAGCCTCTTGATGAAAGTGAAAGTGGAGAGTGAAAAAGTTGGCTTAAAGCTCAACATTCAGAAAACGAAGATCATGGCATCCAGTCCCATCACTTCATGGCAAATAGATGGGGAAACAGTGGAAACAGTGTCAGACTTTATATTTTTGGGCTCCAAAATCACTGCAGATGGCGATTGCAGCCATGAAATTAAAAGACGCTTACTCCTTGGCAGGAAAGTTATTACCAACCTAGATAGCATATTGAAAAGCAGAGACATTACTTTGCCAACAAAGGTCCGTCTAGTCAAGGCTATGGTTTTTCCAGTGGTCATGTATGGATGTGAGAGTTTGACTATAAAGAAAGCTGAGCTCAGAAGAACTGATGCTTTTGAACTGTGGTGTTGGAGAAGACTCTTGAGAGTCCCTTGGACTGTAAGGAGATCCAACCAGTCCATCCTAAAGGAAATCAGTCCTGGGTGTTCATTGGAAGGACCGATGCTAAAGCTGAAACTCCAGTACTTTAGCCACCTCATGAGAAGAGTTGACTCATTGGAAAGACTCTGATGCTGGGAGGGATTGGGGGCAGGAGGAGAAGGGGACGACAGAGAATGAGGTGGCTGGATGGCATCACCAACTTGATGGACATGAGTTTGAGTGAACTCTGGGAGTTGGTGATGGACGGGAAGGCCTGGGGTGCTGCGATTCATGGGGTCGCAAATA
Source organism: Bos taurus (assembly GCF_002263795.3). Taxonomy (NCBI): domain Eukaryota; kingdom Metazoa; phylum Chordata; class Mammalia; order Artiodactyla; family Bovidae; genus Bos; species Bos taurus. Next base: position 19,958,374 of record NC_037339.1, read on the forward strand.
GTCGGACACGACTGAGTGACTGAACTGAACTGAACTGAATAATCATAAGGAAGACATTTTATAATGCATAATGGCTATGTGCTCTGACGATGTATATAAGTAGAATTATAAAGAATTCGGTGGAGGAGATGGATAGATTGGGGGTTTGGGACTGACATGTACACACTGCTATATTTATTTAGATAACCAAGAAGGACCTACTATTGTATAGCACAGGGAACTCTGCTCAATACTCTGTAATAACCTAAACTAGAAAATAATTTGAAAAACAACATATACATGAATATGCATCACTCTTCTGTACTCTGAAACAACATAATGTTGTTGCTCAATTATACTCCAATGTACAATAAAAATTTTTTAGAAGAGAAAGAATTTGGAACATAATTAGGAAATTATTAATATAAGTAAAACAAGATCATTTACTGACTTAGAGGAAAAATTCTATCCATATAAATGAATGAACCTAGGCAATAATTGTTGATAGCTGTTCACATCATTAAAAGAGAGACAATTAAACATTATATATCCTTTCTGATGAAATTTCACATTACCACTGTGAAATATCCTGACCAAAAAATTGAACCTGAATCCAATTGTCTTTAAATTTAAAATCTAATTATGGTTTTATAGGATCAGAAGGAACAGCAGGACGTATTCAGTGAGGCTGTGGGGATATAGTTAGCAAAACCTGGATCAAGGAAAACTCTGTATGATAAGCAATCTGATAGTCTCAACAACAACCTCCCTCCTCCCCCCACCTCCCCCCTCCACCCCCCGCCAAAAAAAAAGAAAAAAAAGTGAGTGAAGTCGCTCATTCATGTCCGACTCTTTGCGACCCTGTGGACTGTAGCCCACCAGGCTCCTCCATCCATGGGATTCTCCAGGCAAGAATACTGGAGTGGGTTGCCAATTCCTAAAAAAAAATTCAAGGGAAAAAAGGAGAGAAGAAGCCTACATTAAAGACATATGTCAACCAATAACAATGTATGGTCCTTATTTGAATCTCAATTAAAAAAAAAAAAAAGAAACAGAACTCCTCTAAACATTAAGATATTTGAAACTACAGAGAAATCACTATTAAACATTTTTAAGGTATCATAATTGTACTGCAGTTTTGTTTTAAAAAAGAATCTTTATTTTTTATCTAAAAATCCTTAGAAATGTTTATGGGTGAAATGATGTTTTCTTGAATGTGCTTAAATAATCACGGGAGAGGGAAATGGCTTGGGGTACAGGTGAAACAAAATTGTCAATGAATTGATAGTTGTTGAAACTAAGAATTAGATACTTGGAGATTTTTAAAAATACTATTCTATGTCTGAAATTTTGTGTGATAAGTAGTTTTATAAAAATTAGGGAATGTCCTTTTTTAAAAATCACAAGTTAGAGTTTAGGTATGCTGCTGCTGCTGCTGCTGCTAAGTCGCTTCAGCCATGTCCGACTCTGTGCGACCCCATCGACGGTAGCCCAGCAGGCTCCCCCGTCCCTGGGATTCTCCAGGCAAGAACACTGGAGTGGGTTGCCATTTCCTTCTCCAATGCATGAAAGTAAAAAGTGGAAGTGAAGTTGCTCAGTCGTGTCCGACTCCTAGTGACCCCATGGACTGCAGCCTACCAGGCTCCTCCGTCCATGGGATTTTCCAGGCAAGAGTACTGGAGTGGGGTGCCATTGCCTTCTCCGAGAGTTTAGGTATAGAAAGCGTTAACCAAGCATAGAAGAACTTCTTTAAAACACTTATGAAATAGCTGGAGTCCTAAACACTATGCCAAATTCTTTCCCTCTTAGTTGACAAATCATTTGTATTTTTACAGAAATTTAATTTAGATGTTTCTACTTAGCTCATTCAAATATTATTGCATCAGAACTATTTGATGTTCAATTTCCACTCATCCAGAAAAAACAAAAACAATAACAAAACCCCAAACCAAAAAACAAACAGCAGATGCTTATCTTTTAAGTTGTGTGTAGACCATAAAAATAGAGCAAAGAGACCACCACCACCACCACCAACAAAAGCAGAATCTGCCAGACCTTTTTAATGTCTGGGCTCAGAAGTCCCAGAACATTCTTCTACATTCTGTTGGTCAAAGCAGTCATGGACCAGCCAAGATTCAAGGTGAGGAGGAAAGATACTCCATCTCTCGATGGGAGGAGCAGCATGTACATAGAAGGGTGAGTGGGACTGTTTGAGGTCGTCTTTGGAAACTAGCTACCAAATTTATGTGCAAAGTTAGAGCCTGCCTGCTTATCACAGCCTACCGCCCATCAGCTGGGATGATATGTATATCTTAGCCTATCTCTCTACATATGAAACACAATAAATACAAAAAATACAAAAATACAAAACACAAAAAATAATCCATAAAATATAGTATATATTGTATATGTATAAATACAAAAAAAATATTCTTTGATACCAGCTCAGCCAGGTAGGCCCACGTGAAAGACACATAGCTCTATTTTTGCTTGAAAGGAAACATTTCTCAGTATGGGAAGAGAGTGTAAGGACCTGAATGGGCGTTTAAGAAAGCACACAGTCATATTTTAGAGCTATTCAATCTACTACACATCTCGCAGATACGGGTGCCGTATCCAAGGCAGCTACCATCCTGTGTCCGATGTGATACGTGACTTTTCTTGGGGGCAAAATGTGGTATCTTTGCTTTAGGCGTTCCTTTCCTGATTCGCCTTTTCAGTTGTGACGACTACGTTTTTAAATCCACTAAATGCAAGGAACAATGGATGTCTTTCTTAGCTACTTGTAAAAGGTCATATGGAAAACGAGCTTGGGCAGAGTGGTTCCAGCTAGACACGTAAGCACATGCATAAATGAACACATTTAGAACATTGCTTGTCAGTGTTAACCCTTTGCTTACACAGAAAAAAGGGGACTGTTTGCCTGTCTTCAGTTGGTTTTAAGCTTAATTTATGTGAAGTTGGAAACAGAAGTGAATCCCTGAAACAGATACTGATGTTTTTTAATGCTAGAACCCTGGGAAGACCCAGTGTGGAGGTGGTGCCTGAGTCCTGGACACTGGCGGGGACATTCAGGATCTTGCCTGTCTGGTCTAAATTAGGACAGTAAGTAGACCAGAGCTTCAGGAAAACTATTAAAGGACTCTAGCACTATAAAGATTATGCCCATCCAACACATGCAAAAGAGAAGTAGCAATGCACTGTAATTAAGTAGAAGATAGTAGAAGATATAAATAAAATATTCTGACTTTTATTATGATTTTTTCCATGTGATTAATAATTTAAAAAAATCATGTTCTTTCAAAGTCTTTTTTTGTCTCATGATGTAGTATTCTTGCTTCTTGGGGCCTCCATACTTACATTGCTTTGGGGCAATATAGCTCTGGCTCAGATCCATCTTTTCAGGAAGCCCAGATAATTACTTATCATGAGACCTGGTAGGATGGACTGCTCACCAGCATAGTTTATTGACTGATACTTTTGCACTGATCTAAGAGTGCTGTTTACTCTTGGTTGGAATATGGCTCCTTAGGGGAGAAACTGATGAGGTTAGATCATCCTCAGATTTCTGGAAAATATTTTACTATAATAGACCTAGTCATACCAAAAAGTATTATGAGACCTCATGGATCATCTTGTGGGAAAAACCCTGGACTTCAACGCCATTATTTTAGCAGCAAACATAAAAATATTTTAATCCATCTCTCACAATATAGGTTTCTAAATTTATAAAGTCTACTTTGTGAGTGCCATATATAAAGAAGGGACTTGAATACATGCAATACTGAAAGAAACTCTTTTGTAAAGCGATGTGACTAATAGGTCTGGACAAATGCTTTTGGTCGCAATATTGAGCACATGTGCAAAAAAAGGGTTTGTTTCTCTAATAAGAGATAGAGGAAAATCATGTGTGAGATGTACACATGAGAAGAAACAATAGTAATAAAAAGTTCTCTAAAATCCAGCATGTCTTTCTATCAAGATGGAGCAAAAGAGTAAATACATTTTGCACATCAATAAATTCTAAAAGGCCAAGAACTTGTAGGATCTGAATTAAATTTTATGAAAATACTGCATCGAACTGATGATGATTTCATTCTGAGTGCCCAAGTCATTTTTCTGCATACGTTTTTTTCTCCTCTCTTCTTTCCTTCCCTCCCGCCCTGTCCCAGCACCCCTCCTCCTCTCTACTTCTAAAAGAAGAGAGCACTGTTCCCAGAACTCTCTCAGGCTTTTTTAATTGAAAGCAATGGTTCTGAGTCATTCCTTTATATTAAGTGAAACACTTTTGCCTGAATCTCCAGGGATGAACTGATTAGCACAGCAAGAAGCCGGTGGACTCCGGTTGTCCCTGCAAGTGGTGGAAAGAATTAAATACAATTGTGCAAAGATAACACTGAAAGAATGATATTTTCTTTCAAAACATGTCCCTCTCTGAAACATCAGTGCAGACATATGTCGAGATAGAAACCAGATCGTATTTCTAACAGTTGAAGACTCAGATTTCATCAAACAAGACTGTTTGTTCTCATGCCCAAATTGTATCCTACACTGTCCCCTTGTCTGGACTATAATGGAATATAATGTTAACTTCGGACAGTGGGGGTTGAGTTGGTGCCAACCTTGCTAATGAACATGTGGTTTCAATAATAATGTGGCTACTTGCACGTTAGGTGGCAAGGTGCCAGGTACTTAATGTCGAGAGGCAACCGATGTGAAAAGTACCATCTCCTGATATGATTGTATTTCCAAAAGTGCTCTGGGCCCAGATTGAGACTCAGCAAATCAAGGGGTGTCACTCAGTGTCAGGGAGCTTAAGGCACTGTCAGACGGGCACAAGGCCTGAAGATCTCTCTGCAACCCTGAAGCATCCTATAGCCTTGGTGATAATGGAATGGATAACAGTGCAGTGTGGAAAAACTTAGCCTGCCCCAGGAGGGGGTGGGAGGGGAAAGGATTAGGATCACTCCTTGCTTCAAGTTCCTGGTGTTTTGGACTCTGGGACTTGAGGGTCTGAAAGCTAGAAGACAGTGAAATGAATTACAGTTTAATGATATTCCCACTACACTGACAAAATGGATTCAATTACATAATGGTAGCATTAAATGTTATTAAGAAGGGATCCAGAGTCTTGAGGCCAGGCTCTCAGAAAATCATGATAAGCTGCTTAAAACAGCTGAAATAGCACATTTATGGGCCTTCCAGCCCTCGGTTTGTTGAAGAGGAAAAGAGTTACATTTGCTGAAGCATTCTGCAGTGCTGGTCTGTTATCGGCCCCGGCACATGATGAGGGGAGGTACTAGGATATATCTGATTTGATAATTCGATTTTAAAATATACTGCCCACCCCCCACCTCCCCGAAATGCTTTGTGAAGTGCAGAGCCAAATGGTTTACCTGAGGCCCTGGTTGCCTAGGATGACTTGGTAGGGCAGTGGTTTTTCTAAAAGGTAGGATTCCTTCTGTAGGGTGACCAGGTTTATAGAGAATGGACAGTTTTTCTTTAATTCTGTCTTCTTCTTGGAATGAAACACTTATTTTTGTTTTAGTTTAGAGTTTTCATACTATAAAATTCACTCTTGGTAGTGAACAGTTTTGACAAAAGCATTGAGTTGTGTATCTATCACCATAATCAATGGAGTATTCCATTGTGTCAAGAAATGTCTTCTGTAGTCAATTTACCTACATACTTCCAATCCCTGGCAACCACTGACATTTCTCCATCTTAAAGTTTTGATTTTCCTGAAGATCAGTACCTGATCTTTTGGATCTGACTTCTGTCACTTAGCAAAACTCGTTTGAGATCCATCCATGTTGTTCATGTATCACTGGATTATTCATTTTTATTTCTGAGTAGTATCCCATTGTATGGATGTGTGTGTGCTTAGACTGTAAGTCATGTCTGACTCTTTGTGACCCCATGGACTGTAGCCCACCAGGCTCCTCTGTCCATGGGATTTTTTCAGGCAAGAATATTGGAGTGAGGTTCCATTTCCTTCTCCAGGAGATCTTCCCAACCCAGGACTCGAACCCATGTCTTCTGCATCTCCTGCAGTGGCAGATGGATTCTTTACCACTGAACCACTTGGGAAGCCCAGTTGTATGGATATACCATAGCTTATTCACTTGTGGGACATTTGTACTGTTTCCAGTTTTTGGTAATTAAGAATTAAGCAGCTATAAAAATTTGCATATAGGCTTTCTGTGTAGACATAGGTTTTTACTTCTCTTAAGTAGAATCCTGGGAGTGAGATTGCTTGGTCATAAATATAGGCTTAACTTGACAGTAAATGGCCAAATTGTTTTCTAAAGAGGATGTAACAATTTGTTCTCACCAGCAAAGTATGAGGGTTCCATATAATCTACATCCTCACCAACTCTTGGCATTGTCAGTTTGTTTCTTTAATTTAAATCATTGGACGGAGGAGCCTGGTGGGCTGCAGTCCATGGGGTCCCTAGGAATCGGACACGACTGAGTGACTTCACTTTCACTTTTCACTTTCATACATTGGAGAAGGAAATGGCAACTCACTCCAGTGTTCTTGCCTGGAGAATCCCAGGGACGGGAGAGCCTGGTGGGCTGCCGTCTATGGGGTCGCACAGAGTTGGACACGACTGAAGCGACTTAGCAGTAGTAAGTAGTTACTAAGTAGTAACTCACAGTGAGGTCTAATCTGCATTTTTCTAACGTTTAATGAACTTGAAAATATTTTTATGTGCTTATTTGCCATCTGTTTATGTTTTTTGGTGAAATATCTGTTCAAATCTTTTACCCACTTTTAAACTGAGTTTTTTTTTTTTTTAATTGTTAAGCATTGAAGGTTATGTATTCTAAATACAGTCATTTGTCAGATATGCTAATTGTAAATATTTTCCCTCAATATTTGACTTGTCCTTTGATTTCCTTATGCTATCTCTTGCAAAATAAAAAATTTTAATTTTGATAAAGCACAATACAATAAATATTTTCTTTTATAGATTGTCCTTTGATGTTATATTCATTGGTTAGCATGAGGCCACATAGATTTATCCTGTTTTCTTCTAAGAATTTCCTAATTTTTTGTTTTACATTAGGTCTATGATAAATTTTGAGTTATTTTTTGCATAGAGGGCAAAGTATGAGTTGAGGGTTGTTTTGTGTATACATATTCTTATTCAGTTTGTTAAAAAGACTATTGTTTATCCTTGGAATCATCTCTTTAAAAAATTATTTATTTATTTATTACTTTACAATATTGTATTTGTTTTGCCATACATTTGTCAAATATCAGTTGGCTATATTTGTATATATTTTTTTCTGGACTCTATTCTGTTTCATTGATCTATATGCCTATCCACACATAGAATGTGTTCTTTCTACAGAAGCTTTATAACAAATCTTGAGAATAGATAGTGTGATTCCTCCAACTTTGTTCTTGTATTAATCCCAAAATTGTTTTGGCTATTCAGTTGATATTTATAAAAAAAATTCCTATTGAAACACCGATCAAGTTTGCATGGGATCTATAGATCACTTGAGGAGAATTGACATCTTAACAATATTGAGTCTTCCAATTATAACATGGTATATCTCTACTCATCTAAAAATTTGCTTTTTTCCTATCAGTGTTTTATAGTTTATAGCATATATATTCCATACATACTTTGTTAAGTTTATAACTAAGCATTTTGAGGGTGCTGTAAATGACACTGTTTATATATTTAGAATTCCACTAGCAATCATATTGGAGAAGGCAATCGGACCCCACTCCAGTACTCTTGCCTGGCAAATCCCATGGACAGAGGAGCCTGGTAGGCTGCAGTGTATGGGGTCGCTAGGAGTCGAACACGACTAGCAACTTCACTTTCACTTTTCTCTTTCATGCATTGGAGAAGGAAATGGCAACTCACTCCAGTGTTCTTGCCTGGAGAATCCCAGGGATGGGGGAGCACACTGAGTCGGACACGACTGAAGTGACTTAGCAGCAGCAGCAGCAGCAGGCAGGAAACTGCATCTCTGCAGACCTTTTTCTACATATTCTTTAATTTGTGATTTCTTACTTTATGGTGTTATTCTTAAAGATCTGGGGAGAAGTAAGGAGGTGTGCTCATGCAGTTTAAATCAAAAACATGTTTGAGCACCATCTTTATGCCAAACACAGTCCTGAAAGCTTGAGATTATGACTACAATTGTGACTGCAATTATGACTACAACTTGGCTCATCCCATTCCAAAAGTCTGTCGCAGAGAACCACGAGCTGGTAGTAAACATGATAACCTAGTTTGTATCACGATAGGAGCAGATGCTAAGTGCTTAGAAACCCAACAGAAGGACTTTTAGTTCAGTGTGGACGAGGGTGAAGTTCAGGGAATTTGTCCTGGAGGAAACCCAGGTTTTCTGTATAGCACAGAAATCATCATCTGTCCAGGAGAGCTTCCTTTGTCCTTCTGCGGTCAAGTGACAATGGATTTGGGATGAAAGAGGGAAAGACCTGGAGGTAGATGAGACAACTGTGGAGAAATACAGCACCTTCTGGAAGTTATAGTCCCTGCATTACTTCAGGTAGCTTCACAGAGTCATCTCTAGAAAAATTGAGTTTTTGATTCAGACAAATCTTGGTTTGAAATCTTGCTTTCTCACTTACAAGCTGAGGAACCTTGGGCAAATTACCTTTTCAAGGTTCATTTTTCTCATACATAAAATGGTAAAGGTATTTCCTTTCTCGTAGTATTATTTTGAACATCATGTGATGTACCAGACATCTAGAAGAAGGCTCATAATGAGTAGCTATTTTTACTACTACTGTTGTTGTTGGTATTTGTGGCAATTAAATTTAATGTTTTAAAATTCTTTAGGTACTTAATGTTCAGCTCAACCCAAGGTGTTCTAAGGCGTCTACTTGGAAATGAGAAGCAGCTGTCTTTCCTATCAAAGTTCTTTCCAGAATGGTCAATTATGTGCTGGTGGTGAAGAAGCAGCTTGCAAATAACATCCCACAAAAGTAGATCTAAATACTAAACTCCTATGGGCATCTTGTACAAAAGCTTAAATCAGAGTTTTCTTCAGCAAGCTTATAGGCCCCATAGAGTTCATAACCCTGCAATGTCTTGACCAAGTGTACTCATCTGGTATACTCAACCACCGAACTGGAATATGATATTCTGTTTTTTGGACAGAATTAAGAGTGAGTTCTCTTAGGCTCAAATGACCCCTGCAATCAGGGGCAAGAGGGCTGTAATTGAAATGTCACTCAACGAACATGCCAAAAATAATAGAAATGGAGATGACTACCTTGCCTTGTGGTGAGTTCCCTGCTGTGGGAGATTAGCAAGATGGTCAGAGGATGAGCAGAAGGCAACGCTTCATCTCGAGCCTTGCTTCTTCCTTTAGCATATAATCTAGTTTATTTTAGAAACTGAACACCAGTGATGTAGCTATGACCACTTCTTCCGTGGAAAACCAAGATTTGTCTTCTTTACAAATAGAGACTCTAATTAAGACTCATGGGAGTTGGGTGGATGAGGGGTGCTTCTCTGCTAGTGTTAATTCCTGCATTTATTTATTCATTAGTAAGATATGCAGTGCTTTGCCTGCAACTGGCTGTGCTTCAGGGAATAATACTGGATTTTTGTTTTCTTTTCTAGTAGAATTTATTGTCTTGTGGAGGGACATAGCTATTAATCAAATTATTGTAAAAAATAAACATATTTCAGAGATAATTACTATGAAGAGTTATATGATTTGGGGGTTCTGAAAAGTCTTCCCTGAGTGCGATAATTTCTGAACTAGGTGAGTTGGTGAAGGATGGGGAGAGGCATATAGAGAGACACAGGTAGCTGGCAACTGTAGCGGCATGTACAAAGGTCCTGGGGACCCTTTTCCATTATAAGTTATTACAAAATATTGAATACAGTTTCCTGTGCTATACAGAATATTCTTGTTTATTTTATATATAGTGCTTTGTACCTGTTAATTCCATAATCCTAATTTATCCCCCCAGCACTCCTTTCCCCTTTGGTAACCATAAATTTGTTTTCTATGTCTGTGAGTCTGTTTCTGTTTTGTAAATAAGTTCATTTGTATTATTTTTTAGATTTCACATATAAGTGATATCATATAGTATTTGTCTTCTCTGTCTGACTTATTTCACCTTGTATGATGTTCTTCTCTAGGTCCATCCATGTTGCTGCAAATGGCAATATTTCATCCTTTTTTATGGCTGCATAATATACATTATATATATATATACACACATATATATACACCGCATCTTCTTTATGCATTCGTCTGTTGATGGACATTTAGATTGCTTTCTTGTCTTGGCTATTGTAAGTATGAACATTATGGTGTGTGTATCATTTTGAATTAGAGTTTTTGTCTTTTCTGGTAGGGTATATTGTAATGGTATACTGGGGAGGATTTGTTGAACGACTGGGTGTAGGGTATTAACAAAATTGAGCAAAGATGAACCCAAGACTTTTGCCATGAATCACCAGAACAAGGAGTTTTCATATACTGAAATGGGGTAGACAGCAGGAGATGAATGTTTGGGAGATAGAGATCAAGAGATCAGTTTTCGAATATGTTAAGCTTGATACTCCGTGAGACATCTAAGTGGAAATGTATGGATCTAAGTGGAGATTCAGGTGCTAGGACTCAGGAGAGAGATTCAGGCTGGAATTTGTCAACCAATAGATGTATGAGATCACCAAGGAATCAGGATACTTAGAGCAGTGAAGAGCATGAAAGACTTAAGTCCTGTCACTGGGACATTATTTAGAGGGCAGAGAGATAAGAATAAACAAACAGAGGCTGAAGGCAGCAACCAGTGAGGTAGGGGGAAATCTAGGTGGTATTCTGGAAAATAAGCGAAGAAAGTTTATCAAGCAGAAAAGAGCGATCAACTGGGTTAGAGGTTGCTGGCAGGTCAGGCAAGATACAAGCTGAGCATTGACCTCTAAATAGGGCAGAACTGAGATTACTGGAGACTTTGACAAGAGCAATTTCAGTGGACTGGTGAAGGCAAAAGCCTGAAAGGAGTGGGTTCAAGAGAGTGTGAGAGGAGAAGTCAGAACAGTGCAGAACTGCACTGTTCACTAAAGACACTAGGCATGGGAGTACCTGCAATGTGGTTACTCTGAATTGAAATGTGCTCTAAGAGTAATATGTACATCACATTAGAATTCATAAAAAGAAAGTCTAGTATCTTAATAATATTGGATAACAATTACATGTTGAAATGATACTATTTTGAACATGTTGGATTAAATAAAATATATTATTAAAATTAATGTTATTTGTTTCTCTTTACTTTTTTCATGTGGCTATGGGAAAAGCCAAAATTACAAATATGCCTTGTTACATTTCTACTAAACAGCACTGATATAAGCAATTCTTTCAAACAGTCTAATTGGAACGGGATACAGATAAATAGAGTAGTAGATGAGGGTGGAGTGGGGTTGAGAGGATTCCTCTCTGTGGGGCTGTGGATTATTCATACAGAATAACAGGAGGGAAGTGATGACCTGGAAGCAGAGAGGTGGGTATTTATGGAAGTTCCTCTTTTGTTTTCTTAGTGACGTAGGAAGCCAATCTTCAGCTGAAAAAGAGGATGGAGGAGGAGGTCTTTTTTGATATGTAGGACAGACAACAGTGTTTGGCAAAAGCTACTTGATTTGAGGCTGCTTAGCAGAGTGGGGAGGCACATTACTAGGTGTTTTCTCGGTCCACAGGCAGTCCGTTGCTGAAGACAAAAAGTGAAAAAACCCATTGGAGAGCTTGTCACACTTGGTCATCTATTCTCTTTTAGTTCTTGGACTCAATTTCTTTTTATCACATCAGAAAATAAAAAAATCCACCTTCAACCCCCTTGGTTTGCTCAGTGTTCTTCATGGTTCCTCCTATGTTCCTGTGGGCAAATTTTTATTTTATTTTTTTACAATTTAGTTGCCATAAAAATGTTTGAATCCAGAGCCTTAAAATTTCCAATTCATCATTTTGTTTCTTGTTTCTTCTACTTCTTTTTTGCGTTCTTGAAACAAGCAAGAGAACAGCCCCATCTGTCTCAGCCACTCTGGAGGAGGCTGCAGGGGTTGAGAGGCAGCTTCCGCCTTGAACTTGGCCACTCGTGGGCTTGTAGTAGCCGGGCTTCAAACGAAAACCACTACTTCCTCCCCCGGCCCCAATATCAGCTTCACAGGCAGCTGGGCTGCCGAAACGTTTAAGTTTCACTTCGGGCTACTATAAACATTTGCTTTATTCCTGAAAGGATACCCCCGCCCCCACCCCAGGTATTCTGTAGGAATATAGGCCACTTTTATGCCCCAGTACACTGCATGGTTTTGAACCTCTTTTTCATAGTTGCAATGCCCAAAGATCAAAAATAAGGGTTAAGTAGAACTGGATGAGATGCTGGTCAGTGTTGATACTGCTGGAGAGCCAGCCAAGCTGTGCCAACAACTTGAGACTCTTTGAGGTGTCAGTGACTATGCTCTGATGGGGAGAAAGGGGGTGTTGCTGAGGCTCAGATGTGGTTTAGTTCTGGCTGGGATCGAAACCTTAAAAGTGGTACTGCGCTGAATTCTTTTGTCTTCCCTTGCTGCCTTGGAGCAAGGATCACATAAAAATACTCTCAGTTTATTTTCTGTGAAGTAGTTGTAGTTCACCTTTGAGTTGATGAGCATCTGCACCTAAAAGACCATTAAAAAATGGAAGAGTTTACAAGCCACTGTGAGCTGGCACAGTCCAGCAAAAGAGGAGAAAGAGGAGAAAGCACTTAGGAAGAATAAATATTTTATAGCACCTACATTTTCAGACTGCGTCTGCTTGAAAGGACTCCTCCTTTCTCTCTCGTGGCTCTCATCTCGTCTGCCTTCCCTTTCCTTTCTCTTGCTTTCTTTCTGTCATTCTGTTATTATTTTTTTCTCTCTCCAGATGAATTTTTCTGTTTAATTCTACATGCTTCCTCTGATGGTTAACTTGTTAGTTATCTATTTAAACATTTTATAAATTTCTCTGAGCTTGCTTTACTTATTTTCTTGGCGGACCATCTGAAGTCATTCTATGAAAGGAGACAGTATGAACTAGAAAGACTTGAACTTTAGAGTGGGTTGAGTTTGGTTATACCTGCTGCTACAAAGTCCAATCCTTATGAAAAGAATAAGGAAAGCATGAAAAACAAAACAAAAGCCTGCAAACAGTCAACCTTAGTGAGCTACATGCCTCTTTTCTCTACCTGTTGCCAGTGTTTTTGTATCTGAGATTTGTTTGGGTTTTGAAAGGGGCACCCCAGTTTACAGCCTCCAAAATCGTCACTGAATTAATTTGCTGTGAAATAAATCATACCAAGAGAGGGCTCCTATGTTGGAGAATGATTTCTTTTGCTCTAAGGAGCATTTGAATTTCAACAGCAGTTTGTTCCAAGGAAATGCTTATTTCAACAATGGAAGATGTAATGGAACAGAACGTGTTTCTAGACATTGTTAGTTTTTGTTTTTAGTGTAGAGTTCAGTATTAGGCTCAGTTAAATGTTTTTGCAAATGAATGAAGTTTCTGCATTTTTATAATGCTGAAAAATTAATGACCAGATGGTAAAATACTCTGACTGTGGGCATTATGTAAGGCCTTGAAGGACACTGCCTGGTGGAGACAGACGTAGTTTTCCTCTGACTCCATAAAGGATGTGGATTTTAAAATGCAGTTGGGTTTAATATTTCATCTTAATCAGCATTCCATGGCATCATGTCAATTCACCATAAAAATTAAAGAAAGTTTCTACTGGTTAGGAAAAAGAGAGAAAGAAAGTAGAGATGTGATTGCTCTGTTGAGAAGACTAATCAAATTTATGAGGGAATAAAAATATCTTGTACATATGTGGCAAAGCTTCTTACGCAAGGGTTCTCACATTCTGCCGGAGGGTGTAGACCTGTTATGATGAAGTCACTTCAGGCAAGAGTGAGAGCTTTGCCCTTGGATAGCAAAAAGAGTTTTCTTTGCACTTTTTGCAAGAGGCTTAATTTTTCTAGAGCCTGACACAAAAGTCTGAGGGCAATTAAGAAAAGATGCAAATGTGATAATCAGAAAACTAGTTCCCAAGGTTTAATGAATATTAGGTTAATGTTTTCTCATTCAGCTGTTACATAGGGGTAAGGAAAATTAACAGTGATGGTGACTAAGGAGAGTTCTTTGAGTAGTCAGTTAAAATTTCAGTTATGTAAGATGAGTAAATTCCAGAAATCTAATGTACAGAATGATGAAAATGCTTAACAATACTATATTGTTACTTGAAATTTGCTGTGATGGGTGAACTTAAGTGTTCTGACCACCAAAGAAAGAAAGAGAGAGAGAGAAAGAGAGAGCAAAATGTTAATGATGTAAAATGATGGATATGTTAATTAGCTAGGCTGTGGTGATCATTTCACAATGTATACATATCAATATATCAAGTTATGCACCTTAAATATAAACAATTTTATGTCTATTATATTTCAATAAAGCTGAAAAAAGAGATATGAAAATTTAAAAATACAAAAGAAAATGCCAACAAAAAAACCTCATTGCCAAACCCAAGATCACCTAGGTTTTCTCTTATGTTATCTTGCAGAAGTTTCATAGTTTTGCATCTTAAATTAAGGTCTGTGACCCATTTTGAACACATTTTTATGAATAAAGGTTTGTGACCCACTTTGAATACGTTTTTATGAAGGATGTAAAAAAAGAGGTAAAATTTAAATAAAGAACAAATCTTTCTTTTAAAAAAGAACAGACAATCCTTTGCAGGTGTTGGACTTTGCACTGGACTATGGCCATTGTATGGGATTCCCAGATGGCTCGGTGATGAAGAATGCACCTGCCAATGTAGGAGATGTGAGTTTGATCCCGTGGTCAGGAAGATCCCCTGGAGAAGGAAATGGCAACCCTCTCCAGTTTCCTGCCTGGGAAATCCCATGGACAGAGGAGCCTGGCGGGCTAAAGTCCATGGAGTCGCAAAGAGTCAAACAGGACCGAGTGACAGAGGATACACGCATGACCTTTGCACTGCATTCAGAGCTCCTGCTGGCATTACCACTATGACGGGTTGCTGGGCTGCTTGGGCAGCCGACTCTGCTACATTGCTTGATTGTTTCCATGATATGGGCTGAAATCCACAATAGCTAGGTTGGCATCTTTGCAGTTACTTTGTGTGTGTCTCTTGTAGATGGTCATGATCTAGCCCTTCAGATGGTGCTTTACACTCAGCATCTTGGTCTCACTCTGGTGAAGTCTTTCCTTTGCTTTATAACATAAATCTGCATTGGTGATAACTAACTCTGGAATTTTTATTATTTTTCATTATGGTAAAAAATATATAACATGGAATTTACCATCTTAACTATTTCTAAGTGTACAGTACAATAGCATTATTCCCATTGTTTGTGAAACCAATTTCAAGGTCTTTTCCATCTTGCAAAACTGAAAGTTTATACCTAATAAATAGCAACTCCCCATTCTCCCTCATTGCAGTCCCTGGAAACCATCCTACTTACTGTTTCTATGAATTTTAGTATTCTAGACAGCTTATAAATGTAGAATCATACAGTATTTATCTTTTTGTGACTGGCTTATGTTGCAAAGCATAATGTTCTCAAGGTTCAGCCATGTTATAGCTTGTGTCAGAATTTCCTTTCTTTTTAAGGCTACCTAGTATTCCATTGTGGGTGTATACTAAATTTTGTTTATCCATTCAAACCTCAGTGGACACTTGGATTGCCTCTACCTCCAATTCTGCATTTCTTAGGATTCCACATAGTTTGAATGGCAATGCTGTTCTGTTAATATTTATGCAATAATCTGTCCCAGAGCCTCAATTGTCTTTCTGTCTGAAACATCTTTCCCCCAAAAGCACTTACTAATATTAAGACAAAGTTTCAACTTGAAATAAGGCAAAAGAATGGCTGCATGTCCTTTCACTATCTTACTGGAGCATTTTCTAATAGATCCATCTAAGGACTATCTGATTCTTTAAGGAAATGCACCTTATTTGATAATACTATTTGCTGTTGATTAACGCTCAGATTCTATGAAATATTAATTCATAGATTTTGTCCAGCACTAATGCAAGTGACTTATATCCAGTAGAAAAGATGATTCTACAGGTTGCTTTTAAATAAAAGGATCGTAAAAGATGATCCTGTTATTGCTGTGTGTGGCATTAACCAGTGTTCTATCTGATCTAGCAGTCTTATTCAAACATTCATTCTCCGCTGATATCAGTGATATCAAATTTAATATCAGTGATATTTAATATCAGTGATATTAAATGAATCTTCGCAACATGCTCATGTTATATTTATATGTGAGTGCTATTTGTAACTTAAAATTTTTACAAACTCAGTTTTTTTCCTGCCGGAGAAGCCAGAGTAAATGACCACATTTCCTCATTTTAGTGAAATTTTTGTCACCAAGTTATAAAGGAGCCCTAATGGCTTTCTCCTGAATATAATTAGATAATGACTTTTTTTTCTTTTTAAAGAATACTGACAAGCAATGCAACAACAAATTTAGCCTATTTGTCCAAGTGTTTTTTTTTAATTTATTTATTTTTAATTAAAAGACAATTGCTTTACAATGTTGTGTTGGTCTCTGCCATACATCAACATGAATCAATCATAGGCATACATATGTCCCCTCCCTCTTGAACTTCCCTCCCTCCTCCCACCCCTTCCTACCCCTCTAGGTTGTTACAGAGCCCCATTTTGAGTGCTCAAGTGTTTTAATTTAATATAAGGACAAAGTAAACCTACATGTTGCTCTTGTGCAAATAACGACTAGGCTTTTGTCCATCCAACTCAATTATGCAACATGAGTCAGAAAGCTAAAGAGGCCTCAAGATATGTTTCCCAAGAACAATGACCCTATATGCAAGACAGCAAAAGAGACACAGATGTATAGAACAGACTTTTGGACTCTTGTGGTAGAAGGCAAGGGTGGGATGATTTGAGAGAATAACATTGAAACATGTATTTTACCATATGTGAAATAGATCGCCAGTCCAGGTTTGATGCATGAGGCAGGGTGCTCAGGGCTGGTGCACTGGGATGACCCTGAGGGATGGGATGGGGAGGGAGGTGGGAGGGGGATTCAGGATGGGGGACACATGTACACCCATGGCTGATTCATGTCAATGTATGGCAAAAACCACTACAATATTGTAAAGTAATTAGCCTCCAATTAAAAAAAAAAAAGTTTCCCAAGTCAGAGTAGCTGGGCTGGCTAAGCTCATAGGTTTCAACAAAGATATTAATAATAAATACAAGGTGAAGTTTCCATAAACTCTGCATTCTCATACCTACCTGCAGCCAAACCTCCCTAATTTGGAGATGAATACCAGGCCAGAATACTGGAATGGGTATCCATTCCCTTCTCCAGGTGATCTTCCCAACCCAGGGATCGAGCCCAGGTGTCCCACATTGCAGGCGGATTCTTTACCAACTGAAAGTTTCTGTAATGCTGCCTTCTCATACCCACCTGCAGCCAAACCTCTCTAATTTGGAGATAGCTTGCCATCTTTTTGCAGAGGGTTTGCCATTATGTTTCTGTTCTGCATAAGCAAAGAGCAAATAACTGTGGAAAGTAGGTCAGAGACACAATTAGCCTGTGTCAATTCCTGTTCCTTTCGACCTAGGTGTGCATGCACGCATGTGTGTGTGTGTGTGTGTGTGTGTGTGTGTTATTGAAGCATACAGTCGCACAGCATGAAATTTTAAGTGTTCCAGAGGTCTGTTTATTTGACATTTACTGAAGAGCAATTGGCCCATTTTAAATACGTATCCCTAAAGATCAGGAGGGGCTTATTCTTAAGGATGGAGGTAATATATTGGTTGCCTTCCTTTTTAATATCCGGTACCTAGAAGAGAGACCAGCATGAATTAATCAATGCCTTATGGAATTCTGAAATCTTGTTTCTTCTTTTGCCCCATGGGAGAAAGAATACTAAAGATAAATGGTATTTTCTAGACTAAAATTAAAGGAAGATTAGAAAAGCAAATGATATATTTCAGTTAGTTAGTACAAGTGCAGAGTAAATTCTGTTAAAAGCCTCCCCTACAGCTTAATCATTGTCACAGTGCAAACTCTACCTTGATAAAAAGAAAAACTTTAAATATAGCCTTCCTCAGTTTTCTCTATCGATGTGTGGGAGCTCTCCTCTGTGAGATTATCTGTTTGAATTTGACTCTAAATTTTTAAATCTACCAGTGTTCCATTCTAGTTTGGTAGCCCCTTGACTTAAATGGAAGAGCTGATGGTCTCACCCTGGGAATACACAGACACCTCCCCAGCACAGCGACTTTACCCTGTGGAGTCAGCAGATGATAGATGGAGAAATTTCTCCACTGAAGTTGATGAGGCTCTGTCCATTTCTAGGAGATGTTTCTTAATTCTGGTTTTATAATTTTATGAACCTCTGCTTTACAAGCAATACTTGAGTTTTGGGTTCTTCCAATCTTTTAAGCAAATCTGGTACCCAGCTTCTTTGTGTGTGTGGCGGTGTTTTAAATTCTTACTTTGATGTCATAATATTTCAGAAATAACCACAAGCGATTCTGTAATTCTTCCAGACATTTTATTTTTAACCTGAAGAAACCGTGGTCGGTGTCAATAAATGTTTATTGAGTGTCAGCTAGGTATGAGCCCTGTCCCTGGCACTTAAGTATGCTCTGAGTAGTCTGGGTTTCCAAGATGTTCCATTATCTGATTTAGGAGTTATATATTTCCCCAGAGGGGTCTTCATTGTTTTCCAAGCTTTAAAATTATTTCCAATTTTCAAAAACGTTCTCTGTAAGACAAGAGTATCCAGCAGTTTTCATTTATGAAATGCTTGCTCTGAGCCAAAAACGGTTTTACAATGTATCTCCTAATCTTAATCCTCCCCAAATTCACTGAATTGAGGGATGGTTCTTATTATTCCCATTTTAGAGGTGAGAACACTGAGGTTTAGTGAGAATGTATCATTTGTTCTGGGCTGCACAGCAAGCGTGGCACTCAATTTGAGTCCAGGCCTGTCTGATTCCACAGCCTCTCTGCTACACCATATCCAGTTTGATGTTTGTAGCCTCTTGTAACGGAGAAGGCGATGGTGCCCCACTCCAGTACTCTTGCCTGGAAAATCCCATGGGCGGAGGAGTCTGGTAGGCTGCAGTCCATGGAGTCGCTAAGAGTCGGACACGACTGAGCAACTTCACTTTCACTTTTCACTTTCATGCATTGGAGAAGGAAATGGCAACCCACTCCAGTGTTCTTGTCTGGAGAATCCCAGGGACGGGGGAGCCGGTGGGCTGCCGTCTATGGGATCGCACAGAGTCGGACACGACTGAAGCGATTTAGCAGCAGCAGCAGCAGCAGCCTCTTGTAAATTTACACTAGCGCCATAATATTTGAGAAAGTATGAGTTGTTTGGTTCTACATTTTAAATCTTAGGAAACCAGGTCTGCATCAGTGCATGTTTACCAAGTGCCAAGTGACTCTGTACTTAGCATCATACACAACTCTCTTGCACGCTCTAGGTTTCCAAGTTATTTCATGAACTATTTTGGTCAGATGTATTTTGGAAGAGGACTTTAAGAGTAAAACTTATGTTAAATTCCCAATTATCCAGGATATGTTGTTTGAAGATGGGAACAGCTGGCTATTTTAATTCCCTAAGTGTTGAAATATTGTGGAAAAGAGAAACCCCAAACCAGCTTGCTAACAAATGACTTAGTGAATGAATCAGCAGGATTGAGCTCTCTCTGGTTCTTCTTGGCTGTTCTCTGTGTGTCCCCACAATCTGGGTGTAGTGTGATGAGCTGTTCTGCTGCGAAACCAGAGTTGAAAGAATAAACAGAGTTGACAGAATAAACAGTAAATCCTGATTGTCAGGGAAGGTTTACAAGTCAGCTTCCTTCTGCAGCTTTAACTCGAATGTCTGGCCTTCAGGGAACATGCCAAAGCTTTCCCTTTGTGAACTGGTGGAAACGACTAAGTGCCTCTGATTTGTTTGGTTTCCCATTGACCAGTGCAGGGTCCTAGGCAGGCTCCAGTGGATGGAGGCTGCCATTGGAAGAGACCAGAGAGCTGGACATCACACAGTGAACAAAGCATGCAGGGATATGCTGGGGAAAGAGTGGGACACAGCATAGTGCCTGCACACACACACACACACACAATAACAAAATGGAAAACAAATGAATTTATTGATTATAGATCATTATGGCTGATACCTCAAATGAAATGTCGTATTTGTCTAAAACGTTTTCCATTTTATATTTGTCACCTGCTCTCCTCTAAGGAGCTTTAAAGGCATGCACCGCTTCCTATGAGCCGACCACTTGGCACTGTTAAATGAGCAAGTTGGGTGAGGATGGGCAGGTAAGGGACATTGAAGAGGGAGTTGAAAAGAAAAGGGAAGCACAAACCTCAAGTGCTGACGGTGGTCACTCAGCATCAGGAATAAGAATGTGAGGAGAGCAATGAGTCGACAGTAGAGCTCCCTTTATCACCAGGGCAGCCTGGGCACCTGAGGGGCCTGGGCACTTCTTGCTGTTCTCAGCTGTTATCTGGGAGTGAGTTCCTAAACCTTAAAGTCCTTGTCAGTGCAGCCCTGTGTTTTGAGCACGTTCCACCAGATGGTTCAGGAAAGTTGCATAGTGGAACAGCTGCACTTTGGAGCCTGGGTGGTGACACCCCACAGGTGGGCAGGCCCAGGGACCCGGTGGTTAGTGACAGGGATGCATGTGTCTCCTGGGCTGCTTTGCACATCTCAAGGGTGACTCCCAGTGACACCAGCCCCCAAGCACAGGCTACCAGTGTGCACTTGTAACCTGAGCTCAGACAGAGCTGTTGACCCTCAGGACAGCTGCAGTTCGAGTTAATAGCACATAATTCAGCCCCTTATTGAGGCTTTCCTAGAAATCCAACCATGAACTCTGCATGGATTCAGTCCAGGAAACTCCTTTCCTATCTGAGAGAGCAGAAATGCATTTTTCAGCATTTATTCATTTGCAGCAGTTGGATGAAACCTCAGTCACCAGCGTCTCTCCTTTTCTTCTTCTTCTTGCCCTTTGAATCCCTACTGCTCTTCTACGGGAGTGCTCTTCTGTGAGACATAGTAGGGACATCCCGCCATAGTTGGGATTCTTAGCAGTAGGGTTTTCCCTTGTGGTGTAGAGAAGAGAATCCTGATTTCTAATCGATGGGGAGCAGAAGCACAGCTGAGACACAGTGAAATTTGAAGAGGTCAAGTTTTGGGGGGGAAAGGATGGAACAGTTGAGACCTCTCTGACTCAGGGTTCCTTCTCCTTGGGTGTCCACATTGTTTCGGTCACATCTCCTGAAACAGCATGAGACTTTCAGGGTGACATTTGTCTCCTTGGCACAGAAACCGGGTGTCCTGAGTGTGATGCTATTAATCAAAGCCCCGGACTAAGGAGGATGTTCTGTTATACAGAGTGTACAGAAACGGGGAGGCGCAAGGTAGGAGAGCTGCTTTTTGCATCTTTTAAGAGTACACTCATAATTTCCCCCTACATTCTTTTTCCCTTAATAATGTGCTTTGTGCGCTGAAGCTGAGCCTTCCTATTCCATCTGAAGTCAGTATTTCCTCCAGTCTTTAGGACAGCCTTAGGGAAGTTCTCCTGCAAGACTATAGATGGATTTCACATTATGAAAGAAGAGAGGAAAGCCACTCCAGCACACCGTAGAATGGCCAGGGCACTATTTATTTATTTTAGAGGTGGTGGCAGCTGGGGAGGAAGGTTCAAAAGACACAAAGTTGTGTATGAATTATGATGTGATATGTTCGCTTTTAGCTCACCACCGGGCAGACCTTCAAAGTCAGTTTCCAGTGGGTTTTTCTCAAGGGCCCACACCAGCATCTTCCAAATGTGAGTCTGAAGATGCTTCCCATCTTACATCACTCACAAATAACTGCCAGAGCAACAAGAAACAAAAACTATACAATTTACAGTTTAGGCTCTTTGATGTGATGTGGGATGGGGATCAGAAAGCAAAGGCCTCTGGGTTGATTGCCATAGAGAGCAAACTCTTATTTCCTTAAGAGAGCAAGCTGCACTAGCACATTAAAATTATTAGAAAGCCTTTACCAGATTAAATGAAGCTTGATTTGGGTCAAGGTGGGGGAGGGGAAGAGGAAAGAAACTGAACAGTGTGCGCCAAGGATTTGCTGAACATGGTTTTTTTTTTTTTTTTTTTTAATGCTGACGGGCATTAAATTAAGTAACAACCAAAGATTACACAAGAGTAAACACTGCTGCTAATGTTTGATTAAAAGCTAACTGAGGGCTCGAAGTGACTCCAGTTAATTTATAGATCATGCCAATAACAGCCCCAGGGGAATGGGGCTGCTCAGGGTAGAGGAGAAGTTTTATAGGCAGAAGCCACATTTTTAAATGTCGAAAAGGAAAACCAAAGCTGAAGGAATGCTTTATAAACTTCAGGGAAGGAGAGAAAGACAGAGAAAGAAAGAGAGAAAAGAAAAGGGGTGTGGGAGATAGAAAGGGAATTGTCTCTGTGACTGCTGGGCTTGGGGTAATAATAAAAAAAAAGGGATGTGTAACATTTAAATAATTCTTCTAGGAGGAGAGAGAGTGCTAGGATCAAAGAGTTAACTGTTCCTATGGGACAGGAGTCTTAATAAATTCTAGACTGTGTCAAGGGTTCCATCCACCCCAAATGAAGAGTGTAAATTCCCCTGTGTGTTCAAATAAAATTGATTTAACTTTGCAACATTTAGCTTCAGGTTAAAATTTAAGTGTACAGTCTAGCAACAAATGATTTTAAAATTATAGTCCCCATTCAGCAAACCTCTTTGGATAAGTTTTAAATGCTTTTATAATGGGATGCTGGCGTGCTGTGATTCATGGGGTCACAAAGAGTCAGACACGACTGAGCGACTGAACTGAGCTGAACTGATAATGGGATGTGTCGTTTATTTAGTAACATAGCAGTCACTTAGCAGCTGACAGGCTTAGATTGGGATTTCATCTTGTACTTTAATTTTCTAGGGCACGGGGGATGACCATAATTGCTGAACAATTCAATGGAACGGAATGGGCTAATTCAGCACTTTTTTCCCCTACATTTTTCCACAGAATATCTAAAATCATCTCCTCCATCGTAGTATGTTTATGAAAGCAAGGCATTTAACCCTCATATTTCCTACGCTTAAATAGTTTCCTTAGTAAGATATAAAATATTTGCAAATTTGCCCCATTTAAATGAGCATGCCGTTCATTATGAAGGAGATAGCCCTGTTCAGCACGCCAGGGTTGAGTCCTGTCTGCCGTTGTTTGGCTACCCTTAGATACTCCAGGAAACCCAGTCTCTCTGAACACCCTTCTTTTTCCAAGTTCTGTCTTCTCTCAGACAAAGGCAAACATATCTGCTCAGCTTGGCCAGTCCTTAGTTTAATCTTGGAGTCTGAAAAACAAACAGTGGTAAGGTCTGGATAACATTGATCCACATTTGTGTGTTTGCCCAGATGAAACTTTAAAAAAAGCTAAAAGCCACCAAAATCTCTGCTCTTTCCCTTAACTACCCTAGATTATCAGACTGGAGAAATAAAATGGGCGGGTATGTTCCAGTGCTGTTAAATCTTGTGCTAACTTTACCGGTCCCAGTAGGACCGGCAGCCTCTTCTGCTTTCTAGCACTCTCCAGGGACCCTCCCCACAGGTCAGAAACCCAACACCCTGTCTGCAGGGGTGGGGATGGAGCTTCTGCTCTGCAAGAGGCTGCAAGAGAAAAGTCCTGCTGTGTATCCCCTGGGCACTGTCAGTTGACTGACTCCCTTTATGGCTTTCATTACCAAACCCAAAACTTGACAGCCGACCTGACTCAGGTCACCAGCCCCGTGAAGATATTTTAAAAAATTGAAAGTCACTTGGCATGTTCAGTTCTTACTATTTATGCGTTTGCTCAAACATTCTGGTGAGCAGTTTCAAACATGAAGATATGTGTGCCAAACCATAGCAAAACTGAAAGTGACACTTCAGAGTGACTGGAATTAGTAGACATTGGTTTGGAACCCCTTGTCTTTCATATGTGATGTTAAAACCAGAGACTGGCATCACCCACGTCGACTGGGTCAGTTTATAAAAGAAAATTGAGTGAAGTCTAAAGGGGATTGGGCTTTCATGTATGGAAATATTTTGAAACTCAAGCAGTTCACAGTAATTCATAAAAAGTTTGACATGAGGACTTCCCTGGCAGTCCAGTGGTTAAGAATCTACCTTCCCATGCAGGGGACGCCAGTTTGATCCCTGGTCAGTGAACTAAGATCCCACGTGCTGCAGAGCAACTACTGAGTCCGTTCAGTCTGGAGTCTGAGAGCCACAACTAGAGAGCCCACACACAATTAAGACACAACACAGTGAAATATTTTTTTTAATTTATAAAAATATATTTAAAAATATGACAGGAATGGACAATTCCATTGTCACAGTGTATGAACAAACAGATAGCGATGATGTGGCATTTCCTTTTTTTGTCTTTAAAAGAAAATAAGACATTATTTTATCTGACACTTTTTCTTTTCTACTGTAACCTGAAAAATGTATGCAGTTTCTCAAAATTTCAAATCACAAAGTTGGGGAATGGCAAATGGTATCATAATAGTAATGATAGCTGAAATTCACTGTGTATCTGCTCTGTTCTAAGCAATAACCATGTGGGGCAGGAACTGTTGTTCTGCTGCTGCAAAATTTTGGAAGTAAAGATACAAAGAGATCCTGCTGCAAGGTCACTTACCAGTCCGTGGAGGAGCCTGGGTTCAGCCACACTTGTCTCCATCCATCTTGGGCTCCACCAGAGAGAGGATGTCATCATTCTGCATTCCCAGGCACCCACATGCGTGTGCTCACCATTGTGGTTCCACCGAACCATGTCATCTAACCTGTCTTGTCATGCCAGACCCTTCACAATGGAGCAGGGGAAGAGGGAGTGTATTTCTTAAAGCTCAATTCTCCATTATGCCTAAAAAGTCCATCTTTTCCCATAATTTAGAACATACATTTTTTTTTTTAAAGAGTGGCCTACTGGAAAAGAATAATAGCTTACAAGTAGCTTTCTATGTACCAGATATTATTCAAATTACATTTCTTATTCATTTTATTCTCACAACAGTTTGAGGAAGGTAGTATTTTTATTGCATTCTACAGATGAGTAAACTGAAGACAGGTCATGTCACTTGCTTAAAGCCACCTAGTTAGGGGGATGCAGAGATGAACTCACACCCAGCAGTTTGGTCAGATGGTTCATGATCTTAACACTCTCTCTCCAGTGAATTGAGGACTAGCCAGGCAACTGATGGGGGCTTCTCTGGTGGCTCAGAGGTTAAAGCGTCTGCCTCCAATGCGAGAGACCTGAGTTCGATCCCTGGGTCGGGAAGATCCCCTGGAGAAGGAAATGGTAACCCACTCCAGTATTCTTGCCTGGAGAATCCCATGGATGGAGAAGCCTGGTAGGCTACAGTCCACGGGGTCGCAAAGAGTCGGACACAACTGAGCGACTTCACTTTCACTTTTTTTCACTTTCTCTGGTGGCCCAGATGGTAAAGAATCTGCCTGCGATGCAAGAGACCCAGGTTCAATCCCTGGGTGGGAAAGATTCCATGGAGAAGGGAATGGCTACCCACTCCAGTATTCTTGCCCAGAGGATTCCATGGACAGAGAAGCCTGATGGGCTATAGTCCATGGGGTGGCAAAGAGTTGTACGTGACTGAGAGACTGATAGTTTCACTTTCAGGCAGTTTGAAGGGCTAGCAATGAAATGACTTCAGTCAAATAATTTAGGCTGGGTTTTATCACAGCTAATTGTGGAATTACGTTCTTTCCTGGTGGCTCAGCAGTAAAGAATCCGCCTGCCGGTGCAGTAGACATGAGTTCGATACCTGGGTCGGGAAGATCCCCTGGAGGAGGAAATGGCAACCCACTCCAGTATTCTTGCCTAGAGAATTCCATGGACAGAGGAGCCTGACAGGCTACAGTCCATGGGATCGCCAAAGAATCAGACACAACTGAGTGACAAAACAATAAAAAACAACAACAAATTGTAGAATTGGCCATTTAATCACTAATGGGAGCTGATAAACTGCCTGATACAGTCACACAATTCAGAAGGAAGGCCCTTGGAGGATCTATAGAGTCCTGGGTAATTCTCTCAGCAGCTCAGTCTGGGCCATTTCCAACTCTTACTCTCTGAACCTTGGTTCTCCTACCTCGAATATAGGTCTAACAACAAACAGTAGCCTCTTTTACTGGTGCACTTTTCCAGTTTACAGAACAATTTATCACACATTTCCTCATGTGATGTGAGCCTCAGCATGGTTCTTTAAGGTGTAATTATTCACCTTCAGGACCTTCAGAAAGCTATAGTTCACAGATACCCGTGGCCACAAAACTGATCAAGAAGGACTAGGCATAAAACCTGGCTTTCTGAGTCTAAGCCAAAATGTATTTCAACCATATCCCCAGTTCTTTCCGTGGTAGAAATAACCTCTTAGAGCAAGCTTCCTGTCGTATGGCAATTTCATTGTGAGATCTCATGAAACCTTCTCCTAGTTCCTTATATCAAGGCTCTGTGAAGTGGGCCAACCAGCTGCCCAAACTAGCTGAAGATCATCCACATGCTGCTCACATTGTATCTTGTGCTTGAATCCACTTGCCGTGGTAGATGGACATCTTATGGTGGTCAGTGGGGACATTTAGAACTAGTTATGTTTATCTACAGGCTGGGTCCACAGACAGGGCAACAAGCTCATCAACCATGCACCCACCAGTGCAGAGGTGGGAAGTGTGCTGAAAACATTCCTCATGATTGCAGAGAAGTGTTGCCTTACTGTAAAAAATAAAAAGAATAAGACCCAATGTCAGTGATTGAGGGCAAGTCCCCTGTGCTCCCCCTTTTGCTGCCACTCCTTAGGGCGTGAGACGCTGACACAGAGAAGAAGAGGTGGCTGGCCTACTTATTTGTGGCAACTTGCAGAGCTTAATTGGAGGCTGGATACTGGAACGTCAGCTCAGAATTTCAGAAGAGTCTGGGCCATTTTCACAGATCCAAATCTGGAACCTGGAAGCAGGCTCTTACAACATTCTCGGATGGTATGACTGGCTGGTTCATGCACTGTTCGTAAGAAAGCCGAAATCCTCTGCTCCAACTAGCAGAAAAAGAGAAGAATTTGCAGAGAAAAAAACAAAAGGGAAAAGACTTGTAGAAGAAAAATTCACAAAGCCCCTTTCCTAAGAAGTCTGTAAGCTGGAGTCGCCCAGCAAGGCACTAGCAGACACATATGGGCAGGTTAATGTCCCTAAAATCTAGCAGGAGCCAGTAATAACACGGTCAGGCAAATAGAAAGTTCCAGCTGGTTAGGAAGTCTGTACAGCACCACACCATTACCCGCAGCAATTACCCTAGATGTAGGGCTGGCTCCCCAGTTCTGGGCACACACCCTGGGCCGGAGAAACTGGCTCTACTTCTCCTAAAGCATTCTCCTCTCACTGGGACAAATCCCTGGAGCATTAGGAAGGCTTTATGGTAAAATCAATCTCTCCCAGGTTCTGGAGGCCAGGTCAGAAGTTGCTTGTCTGATCCCTGCCAGCAGCTGGGATGGCTTGCGGGCAGGGACCTGGGGAGAGTGGTGTGATTGTGCTTTGCACGTTGTGTGGCCATTGTGAGATGCAGTGGTGTTTGCTGCTATGACTGGAGCACCAACTGGCAGATCTGGGTGTTACCACGTAACCATCCTTGGGTGGTGTGGGTATATACCTCTTTAGGGGAACAAACTAAATATGACAAGTTTCCGAGGTTGGCAGTAGCTGCCAATTGCTTGCCTGCTTGTTGTCCAGCTCTTTCTTTTTCTAAAGCAGTAGAGTGCTGGCATCTGTTTCATTGGTTTCTATTTCTGTGAAAAACATTTCAGAACCACCTTCCTCATCGATCCTGCTAAAAATCAACCTCCCCTTCCTTTTTGCTCTGGAAGGGCTGACCCACATTCTCCTGACCCATCCCGCCCTTGGCTGTTGCCAACCCCAGATGGGTTTCTGCCATCAGATGATGCCCTGCCCTAGCCAGGGGGACACATACCATATCCCTAAATAAGTTCTGGAGGAATTAAATACATAAACATTAAATAAATTTTTAAAAACATGAAAGAATAAACAAAATTATGGTAAATATTCATCAATTCCTGCTTCACAGAAGCACTTTTTAAGCAAAAAGGTAGAGGAAGAATTTGTGAAAAGATCAATTTTTTTTTTTGGTATAAAACTAAAAGCTACATCAAAACTCATGACAAAAAAGCATAAAGCAAAGAAAAACCTGAAAAATGGCAAAATATAAGACAAAGGTATAAACATAATTGATACATGAAAAGCTTCTAGAAATCAATAATTAGAAGATAAATAATCTAAACAAAAAAATTGTCAGTGTTCACAAAAAGGCAATTTGTATAAGCAGAATTGTACACACATGTACAGTAGTCATGTATGGATGTGAGAGTTAGACTACAAAGAAAGCTGAGCACTGAAGAATTGATGCTTTTGAACTGTGGTGTTGGAGAAGACTCTTGAGAGTCTCTTGGACTACAAGATCAAACCAGTCCATCCTAAAAGGAAACCTGAATATTCATTGGAAGGACTGAGGCTGAAGCTGAAACTCCAATACTTTGGCCACCTGATGTGAAGAACTAACTCATTGGAAAAGATCCTGATTCTGGGAAAGGTTGAAGGCAGGAGAAGGGGGCGGCAGAGGATGAGATGGTTGGATGACATCATTGACTCAATGGACATGAGTTTGAGCAAGCTCTGAGAGTTGGTGAAGGGCAGGGAAGCCTGGTGTGCTGCTGTCTATGGGATTGCAAAGAGTTGGATGTGACTGAACTGAACTGACAAGCAGATTACAATTAGATAATAACTCAGAAAAAATTTCAAGCTTACTATTTATTTAAAAATAATTAAAGGAAGATTAGTTTTTGTTTCTCAAGTTGGCAACTGTTTTAAACAAACAAATCAGATAATTACATATTTGGAGAAAAGTTGAGGAAAAAGGATTATATATAGTGCTGGGGGAAGTATAAAGATTTTTCAAGTTTCCTTATTGTAAATGTGGCAATATGCATTCAAAGACTTAAAACTGTGAATGGTATTTGACCTAATAATTCCTCTTCTAGGAACCTGTCCTTAGAAAATATTTTTTGAGAAATATAAAGGTTTAGATTCAAGGGTGATTATCACAATGTTATTTAATCAGGGAAACATTCTAAAAAATAGGTTTAATTAATTATAGTACATTGGTAAGCACTGAAAATCATGTTCTCGAAAATACTGAAGACTTAGGAAAAAATGTAAAAAGATATTATGAAGTGGAAAAATAGGATGCAAAATTGCATCTTCTACTTTTGTAAAATATGTGAGTTTGGTTATATATGCATGTACATGCATAGGTATGCTGAAAAAAGACTGGAAGGATTTGCACAAATGATATTAATAGTGATTTTCAGTGGAATTATCACTGGTTTTAAAATTAAGTTTATTTGGTATTTCTTCAGATATTCTGCAAAAAGAATGTATTAACTTTATGATTAGAAGCATAAATATTATTTTTGTAATTTTCTTTGTTATCAAGGGCTCCCCCTGCTGCTCACCTTAAAAATCATGGAGGCTTGGCCTCCTGCTTATTTCTCATTTTCCTCATCTTCTAAAAGGCTCTATTCTTGATCTTGATGACCACCCTCTACTTCTTATTACAAGTCTCAGGAGCAGACTCCACTAATTTAAATATTTGGAATGATTTGTCAAGGTCTAGACTTTTTAAAAAAAATCTGAGACATAATTCACATACACAAATCATTCATTTAAACTGTACAGTTCAGTGTTTTGTTTTTTTTTTAGTATATTCAGAATATTGTGCAGCTGTCACCAATATCTAATTCCAGAGCATTTTCATCACTTTAAAAGAAACCTCATACTCATTAGCAGTCACTCCCTTTTCCCTGTCCCTAGTAACTACTTTGCTACTTTCAGTGTCTACGAATTTGCCTATTTTGGATTTATCATATAAATTGAATCATACCATATGTGATCTCGTGTCTGGCTTCTTTCACTTAGCATAATGCTTACAAAG
Source organism: Bos taurus (assembly GCF_002263795.3). Lineage (NCBI taxonomy): Eukaryota > Metazoa > Chordata > Mammalia > Artiodactyla > Bovidae > Bos > Bos taurus. The sequence continues at coordinate 19,988,484 of NC_037339.1, forward strand.
TTCATCTATGTTGCAGCATATATCAAAACTTCATTCCTTTTATGACTGAATAATATTCTATTCTTTGAATACTCCATATTTTATCTATTCATCAGTTAGTAGATATTTGTATTATTTTCACTTTTTAGCTATCATAATACTTCTATGACATATAAGATTTTTGTGGAGATATGTTTTTGATTCTCTTGGGTGTATAGTTAGAAGTGGAGCTGATGAGATATAACTATTTAACTTTTTGAGGAAATGCCCAACTCATTTTAAAGGTGACTATATCATTTTATATTCCTACAAACACTGAATGACAGCTCCAGTCTCGCCTTATCCTCACCGATGAGTATATACTGCCTTTCTAGTTAAAGCTGTCCTGGTGGATGTGAAATATTATCTCTTGTGGTTTTGATTCGTATTTCTCTAACAACTAATGATGTTGAACATTGTTTCATGTGCTTGCTGTCTATTTGTATAACTTCTTTGGATAAGTGTTTAAAATTGTCTTCCTGTTTTTTTAACTGAGTAATTTGTCTTTTTATTGTTGGGTTATAATAGTTTTTATATATTTTGGATATTAGACCCTTATCAGATACATGGTCTGCAAATATTTTCTCCCATGTTATGGGTTGACTTTTTACTCTCTTGATGGTGTTCTTTGAAACAAAAAAAAATTTTTGCTTTGGTGAAGTCCAGTTTATCTACTTTTTTCTTTTGTTGCTTGTGTTTCTGGTGTTGTGTATAATATTAGCTATTGCTTATTCTAAGAGCTTTGTAGCTGGGGATTTTGCATTTAGAATTTTGACATTTCTTTTCTTTTTGGTATACAGAGCGAGGCAGTGTCTAATTTTATTCTTTTGCGTGTGGATAGCCAGTTGTTTTGCACCATTTGTTTAAAAGACCATTGTTTCCCCCATTGAATTGTCTTGATACTCTTGTCACAAGTCAATTGATCATACATTTATTGGTTTACTTTTACACTCTCAACCCTATTCCATTAATCTGTATGAATCTTTATGCTATGGTCTTGATTGCTGTAGCTTTGTGCTGTAGCTTTCAAAATTGGGAAGTGTGATCTTGCAAGTTTGTTCTTCCTTTTCAGGTTGTTTCAGTTATTCTCAGTCCCTTGAATTTCCACATGAACTTTAGGATTAGCTTGTCAATTTTGTCCATGAAAAGACATTTGTAATTTTGGTAGAGATGGTGTGAAATCTATAAATTAATCCAGTGAGTATTTCTATCCAAATAGTTTTAAGTTTTCTAGTCCATGAGCACTAGATATATTTCTAGTTATTAAATCTTTTAAATTTTCTTTCAGTGATGTTTTGTATTTTTCACTGTATAAGTCTGACACATTTTTGTTAAATTTATTCCCAAGTATTTTATTCTTTTTAACACTCTTGTAAAGGAAATTTTCTTAAGCTCATTTTCTGATTGTTCATTGCCAGTGTATAGAAATACAACTGCATTTTCTAAACTGAGCTTATTTCCTGTAAGTTTGATGAGCTGGTTTATTAGCACTCATAGATATTTCTGGATTCCTTAGAATTTTCTGTTTACAAGATCATGTCATCAGCAAATATAAATAGATGTACTTCTTCCTTTCTAATCTGGGTACCTTTTATTTCTTTTTCTTCAGTAATTGTCCTGATTGGAACATCTAATATAATGTTGAGTAGGAGTGGCTAGAAACAGCATTCTTTTCCTGATATTAGTGGGAAAGCTTTCTGGTTTTCAGCATTAAGTATGGTTTTAACTGTGGGTTTTCCTTAGATGCTGTTTATTAAGTTGAGGAAGCTCCTTTTTATTTGTGTGTTGTATATTCTCACATGACATTTTTATCATTTATCATTTGGCTTTAGTAAAATACTTTTTCTGTGTCTATTGAAATTATTCTGGGATATTTGTTCTTTTTTTCTACTAATATGGTGCATGATATTGATTACTTTTGGAGTGTTAAATCAACCTTGAATTTCAGGGATAAATTCCAGTCATAAGGCATATAGATCTGTAGTTTTCTTTGGTTTTGGTATCAAGGTAGCATGATCTTACAGAATGAGTTGGGAAATATATACTTCCATTCTATTTGGGGGAAGAATTTATGAAGGATTGGCATTAAGTGTTCTTTAAACACTTGGTAGCATTTATCACTAAAGCCATCTGGTCCTGAGCTTTTCTTTTGTGGAGAGTCTTTGATTACTAGCTCAGTCTCTTTTCTTATAAAGGTTTATTTATGTTTTCTATTTCTTCCTGAGTCAGTTTCTATAATTTGTGTCTTCCTAGAAGTTTGTCTGTTCAGCTAGGTTATATAACTTTTGGCATACAGTTATAAAAATAGTTCCTTTTAGAGCCCTCCTACACTGCTGGTTGGAGAAGGCAATGGCAACCCACTCCAGTACTCTTGCCTGGAAAATCCCATGGACAGAGAAGCCTGGTAGGCTGCAGTGCATGGGGTCCCTAGGAGTCGAACACGACTGAGCGACTTCACTTTCACTTTTCACTTTCATGCATTGGAGGAGGAAATGGCAACCCACTCCAGTGTTCTTGCCTGGAGAATCCCAGGGATGGCAGGGCCTGGTGGGCTGCCATCTATGGGGTCGCACAGAGTCGGACACGACTGAAGCGACTTAGCAGCAGCAGCAGCAGCAACACTGCTGGTGGGAATAGAAATCAATGCAGCCAGTGTTCCTCACTTGCCTCTGAAGGCTTTTGACAAATATCCCTTAAGAAAAGGCTGCATTAGGTGATCTTTGAATCAGGTCAAATGAAGAGAGTCTTCTTGCAAGCGGGGTTTCCCAGGGTACCTCTAGATGTGTCAAATAATTACAATTCTCTGGATACGGATATTTGAAGAAACTGTAACCTCTTTCAGAAGTCTTAGCCTACAGAGAAGGAGGAGGTGGACTGGGCACAGTGGAAGGTGATTTAATATGAGTGATTAGTCTGAGTCTGTGTGTGTGGGTTTCCTCATGCAGGTGACTTTCTTCATTGATACTCAGTCCTTGTTTGCCAAGAGTCTTTGGCCTTAAAGAGGGTGATTTACTAGCTGTGTGACAGATTATTGGGATATGATGCCCATTGAATGGGGAGTTTCCCTGTGGCTCAGGATGGTAAAGAATCTGCCTACAATGTGGGAGACCTGGGTTTGATCCCGGGTTGGGAAGATTCCCCTGGAGAAGAGCATGGCAACACACTGCAGAATTCTTGCCTGGAGAATCCCATGGACAGAGGAGCCTGGAGGGCTACAGTCCACAGGGTTGCAAAGCGTTGGACACAACTGAAGGGACTGAGCACACGCGCATGCCTGTGGAACGAATCCTTCGTTTTTCTTCCTCCCTTGAACTAGTGCTGACACTCCCTCTTGGGCTCTCGTTAAACTCACCTCGATCATTTTAGATTTAAGGTGATCAAATCTGAGAAGTTATAAATTAATACCTTAAAATGGCAACCAAGCCCCTGCATTGTCTCTTTAAGACTATAACTAATGTAAACAAAACTGTTGTGTACTGAGTGCCTGCTTTGTTTCGTGCAGTTTGCTAAGTACTTCACATACATTAACCATTGTTAAAATAGTTGCTGTTATTTCTCTGGAGGAATAAACCGAGGCTCAGAGAGGTTAAGTAACTTGCCTAAGGTTCCATAGTGAGTTAATGGTCGGGAACAATGTGCATTGAAGGACTGCAATAAAAATTTATTATTTCAGACTAATGGAGGCAAGGCAACCTGAATTTGTGAGGCACACGCTTTTAATAAACTATATTTAAAGCTGAAGAGTTTATTGCCTTCTCAGACACTGAGTAACTTAAACTGTGTATGAAAAGAGAGCAATTGCCTCCAGGGGGGTCTTGGAAGACCTACAGATAAGCATTATTTATAATTAGCATGTCACTCTTAAAGCATTATTTATAATTAATGTGTTGGTTATTTATAGTGGAAGAAATACTTCTAGATTATTTTTTAAAAGGTTTTAAGAAACAGTTTATCTCAAGCCATTTAAATTATAGTTCTTTACATCCTTGATTTGCTTAGGATTTGCTTAGGGAGCTTCAAGCCAGTCCTGAAGACTCTGAATTGATGGGAGTGTGAAGTAATATGGTTTAATGTAGAGCCTGGTGGTCATCCTTGTTAGGCTCTCTTATTTAAAATACATGTCTTGTTGACTAGGATTGGCTGTTTGGATATCTGCGAGATTCACTCTTTGTAATGATAATATAATCAAAGCCTCTAAGGAACTGGATTTAGTTCTCAGAACCTGGAGTCTTCCTTTGAAGTGACCCTTTAAAAATATTAGCGAGTATCAGCCTTAATATCCAACTTGTATGCCTCACCGAGTTTTCATGAGATTAGCAGCCATTGCTAGTTCTTTGTCTGGAAGTTGAAATGAAGAGTTGCCGTGGACGGAGAGAACACTCCTGTTTCATGTCCGTGCTGTTTTGGTCCAAATGACTCAGATACAGTACTACAGCTGTTTCAGCATTCTTGGGTTTTGTTTGCCAGCTCTATTGGAGACTAAAGCTTATATAAGTAATATAAAACCTCAGCATTTACAACATAAAGGCACCACAAGAACTCTCAGACGTTAAGCTTTGGTAGGATTTTATTTGGAGGAATTTTATTTTAAAATGTAATATCCTTTTCCTTTATTTGGCAAAATAGACTCAGGAGAACTTGGATGGAACTCTCCTGCTTATGAAAAGTCTCACCCTGTTCATATAAGCGAGTCTGTCACCCTTGACTGGAAAGTAATAATTCATAAAGCTTAATGTTATTATCATCCCTCTGCCTGGAGAGATAGATATTCTTGAAGCCTTTTAAATAAAAAGTTTAAAATTGAATTTGCAACTCAAAAGATTGGTGGGTTCAGATGTTAGTTTCCTGCTGAGTAACTGGGAAAACAATTCTAAAGTAGCCAGTAGTGTGTTGGGAATGGCAGTTTTATTAAATGTCTTGATGGAGTGCAATGGAAACACGCTTTCAGTGTCTTTATGCGGTCTTTCCCTCTACAAAAATAATAGTTTTCTCACAGATGTTAGTGTTTGCTTTCTCTCTACCTATTTGGTTATTCTCCCAGTTCAGGTTTTTTTGCAAAGTTTTTCAAAAGAAGATGAGATTCAGTTTTAGTAGCAGACCAATAAGCTCCTCATGTATGAGCCAATTGTCCGACACTGCTCAGAGATTATGGTTTGCATTGCATCATATGATTTTGTAGGATGAGAAGTCTTAAACAATCTACATGGTCTAGAATAGGGCCACTGAGTATTTTGTTCCCATGGTGATGAGCCTTCCAACATCACAGATCTTCAATGAAGTCCTTGAAGGAGCTGGGTCTCGCTGGAAGGAAGAGAACCATCCAGTTGTGGGAAGGCCTCTCTTGTCCAATAAAAAGCCAGCAAGTTCATTTAAAAAGGTATCTTTCAATTATAAAACCTGGCAGGCATCAAAGGACACTTGGCAGTTGAACTTTGCAAAAACATTTGCACTGGCGGCTAAAGAGGACCTTCTCTTTTGCTGGTTTCGTGAAAAAAAAAAAAAAGGAACATTTTGCAGTTTCACCTCAATTTCCTCTCTCCTACTTTCCACAAAAACAAAAGGTGATTTTTCAAGGTCCCTGTATCAGCATTATTTGACATCCTCATCTGGTTTTGACCAAATAACCGACCAAATCCCTCAGGATGAATATTGAAAATTTGTTATGATTTCCACCCCTCACTCCCAGTGCTGTCTCTCAGTCAATGGCAAATTGTCTGTTTTCCCAGTTTCTTTATTTTTCCCCCTATGGGCAAAACACTGCTGCTATAAAAATAAAAACAGTGAAATTCCAGTCTTGACTAAATTTGGGAATTCTCACACACATGAAAAAAATCTTTGTTTCTCCTTGGGAAATTGGCAAAGTGAAAATTGACAGCTTAGCTTTTCTCACATTGGCACTTATATTAACTGCAGGAATTGGATTTTTAAATGATTTTAAATATAATTTCAAGGGAAAAAATGCTACTTACATGTAAGTGTGGCTTATGTTTATCTTCACACCATATGTCTTGTATGAAGATCTTTGTAACCAGACCTGAAGCATCCTTTTCTTCCTGGGCAAAGATGTAGTGTTGTAAGAATGGAGGCCTCTTCCTCATTATTCCTCAAATCAAGACACTGTCTAGTCCTGCTTAGATTATCAGAGATAGCAGAGGGTAAGGCAACCTCAGACTGTCAAATGACCTCTGGGTTAAGTGCATGGACTTCCCTGGTGGCTCAGATAGTAAAGAATCTGCCTACAACGCAGGAGACTTGAGTTTGATCCCTGGGTTGGGAAGACCCCCTGGAGAAGGGAATGGCTACCCACTCCAGTAGTTTTGTCTGGAGAATTACATGGACAGTGGAGCCTGGTAGGGCATAGTCCATGGGGTCACAGAGAGTTGGACACAGCTAAATGACTAACACTTTACATGCATATTTGACTTTCTGGCAAGACATCAACAAAGTTCTCACATCAGCAGACTTTGGGTACACTGTGCCTTCAGTATTTGTCTATGATATGAAATAACTCTGGATACTCTTATTTGTATCATTCAAATAATACACTAGTGGTTCAAGTTCTACTCTATAATTTGTGTGTACATGTATGTGTATTTTCTTCTTCAGTGTTGATCCTTAACAGAAAGAAATAGTTGCTCTAAAATCCTATGCATAAACATAGGTATAACAACTCGTGAAAAGACAAACAGCAACCTGCTCAGATTTTTAAACCCCCAAATTTAAGTCTCCTCTTTACTGCACACATCTATTTTATAATTTTGTTTCTAATATCCAAATTATAAGGGATACATCGCTGTCTGCTGCAGTTTCAGTGCAGCTTTAGGTCCCGCCAGTAAGGCAGGGAGCAATTGTCTTGAATTCTGCACTTAATTGTGTCTATGGGTAGCATTAACCATCCTGCTATAAAGGAGAATGGCTAGCTGGTGGAACCGGCACAGAGAAATCCTTGCTGTTGCTCATGAAGGTCCATATAGTCAAAGCTATGGTCTTTCCAGTAGTCAGGTACAGATGTGAGAGTTGGACCATAAAGACGGCTGAACACTGAAGAATTGATGCTTTCAAATTGTGGTGCTGGAGAAGACTCCTGAGAGTACCTTGGATTGCAAGGAGATCAAACTAGTGAGTCTGAAAGGAAATCAACCCTGAATATTCTCTGGAAGGACTGATGCTGAAGCTGAAGCTTTGGCCACCTGTTGTGAAGAGCTGACTCCTTGGAAAAGACGCTGATGCTGGGAAGGATTGAGGCCAGGAGGAGAAGAGGGCAGCAGAGGATGGTGAGATAGCATCACTGACTCAACAGACATGAATTTGAGTGAACTCTGAGAAATAGTGAGGGACAAAGGAGTCTGACGTGCTGCAGTCCATGGGTTCACAAAGAGCTGCACACGACTCAGAGACTGAACAACAAGTGAAGGGGTCAAGCCATCTTGATTCACCATGATTTCCAATTCATTCCCTACCTCCCTTCCCACCTCTGGCCTCTACCCTCCATTACCTTACATGGCAAAAAGAACTTTGCATATATGATTGAGAATACTGAAATGGGAATATTATCCTAGATATTTCAAGTGGTGAAGCATAATCACAAGGGTCTTCTGTAAGAGGAATGCAGGGAGAAGGCAGTGTGATAAGAGAAGCAAAAATTGGAGTGATGGGGCTGGAAGCCAAGACAATTCCTAGAAGGTGGAGAGGTAAGGAGCAGCCTCTGGAGTGGGAGAGCCTCCAGAAGGAACCAGCCCTGCTCAACCTTGGATTTTAGCCCCTTAACACTCCCTTTAGACTTCTGACCTCCAGGATTGTCAGAGAAAATGCTTTGTGCTGCTTTAAGCCACTTGTTGTTCAGTAGCTAAGTCGTGTCTGACTCTTTGCAACCCCGTGAACTGCAGCATACCAAGCTTCCCTGTCCATCACCAACTGCTGGAGCTTGCTCAAACTCATGTCCATTGAATTGGTGACACCATCCAACCATCTCATCCTCTGTTGTCCCCTTCTCCCTCACGCCTTCAATCTTTCTCTTCATTAGAGTCCTTTCCAATGAGTTGGCTCTTCTAATCAGTTGGCCAAAGTATGGGAGCTTCAGCTTCAGCATGAGTCCTTCCAGTGAATATTCAGGGTTGATTTCCTTTAGGATGGACTGGTTTGTTCTCTTTGCTGTCTAAGGGACTCTCAAGAGTCTTTTCCAGCACCACACTTTGAAAGCATCAATTCTTCTGCACTCAGCCTTCTTTTTGGTCCAACTCTCATATCTGTACATGACTACTGGAAAAATCGTAGCTTTGACTAGACGGACCTTTGTTGGCAAAGTAATGTCTCTGCTTTTAAATATGCTATCTAGGTTTCTCATAGCTTTTCTTCCAAGGAGCAAGCATTCTCAAATTTTGTGACCATTAGGTTTGTGATCATTTGTTTTAGCATCTGCATAAAATTAAAATACATTCCCATAGTCTCCTCACCTTCTATGCAGAATCCCTGACTTTGATACCATCTTCATTTTTGCCTTTGATCCAGTTTTTCATCTCTGTTCCAGGCCTCTTGACTATGGATTTGCCTATTCTCTCTTATATCGACCATCCTCCATGCCTAGACTCTTGCACAGCCAAGGAACTTGTCAGTTTTACTGTTCAATAAGGACCTGTGGTTACAGAGCCAGAGTGACATTTCTGGAAATGTGTCCCATGACATATTGGTCTTTGAATATGTGAATACAGAGTATATAGAAAGGAAATGTTGTTTATCACATCCACGTCTTAAAGATTCATACTCATGCTTCATATTAGCATATTAATGATCCTGAGAAAGTCTATAATTTTGTTTAATGCAAAATTTTCCCAATTTATTTGGCTACAGAACATTTTTTCTTCATATGACAAATATAAACATGTCCTAGAAATGGAGTTCTGAGGAGCTGGCATGGGAAAAAGCTGCACTGGGATACACCTGGGGCTTGGGGATGCTCATATCCTTCTTGAGTGGCCTGAAGCTAATGTCCATTTGGTCTCTGGATTGAAAGGAGAGCCAGCTTCCATCATCCAGGGGCTGGGCTTTGTGGACATCCCCTGAATTAGATGAGGGATATAAGAAAATAAATTGATGGAATAGGCTTTCTGCATCTATGGCAGTTTCCTACTTGTCTTCTTGGGAAATGTGTTTGAAAGCCTTGGAGAGATCTGACTCAAGTTTCATAGATCTGCAGTGGCAGGGGGGCCTTTAGTGTATAGATCCAGTGGATTTGCCAAGCAATGGCCTGATCACAGACTACGAAAACTCTTTTAAGATGTGTGCTTAAGATCTGAAGAAGATGAGAATCCATGAGAAAGTCCCAAATGGCACAACCTTCTTTGTCTCAAATCCAGATAGGGTACTTACTGACCTCTCTAGGGTCAGGTGACCACCCTCTACACCAGTGAACACTGCCTAAGGCACAGATCAGGTATATAGTAGTGTATGCAGTATTAGCTAACATTTATGCAGTATTTGCTCTGTGTTAAGAATTGCTCTAAGCACTTCACGTATCTTGCAAGTGAAATGAAAGTCGCTCAGTTGTGTCCAACTCTTTGTGACCCCATGAATTATACAGTCCGTGAACTTCTCCAGGCCAGAATACTGGAGTGGGTAGCCTTTCCCTTCTTTAGGGGATCTTCCCAACCCAGGGACTGAACCCAGGTCTCTCTCATAGCAGGTGGATTCTTTACCAGCTGAGCCACAAGAGAAGCCCAAGTATACTGGAGTGGGTAGCCTATCCCTTCTCCAGCAGATCTTCCCAATCCAGGGATCGAACTGGAGTTTCCTGCATTGCAGGCAGATTCTTTACCAACTGAGCTATCAGGGAAGCCCAAGATATGTCACCACTTTATGCAAAATTCTGGAGCATGTGGAGGTTAAAAATAACCCACCTGAGGTTACTTGTGTTATAAGTGGCATCACTGAGCTTTGAACCCAGGCAGTCTGGTCCCAGAGTCCCTGTTCTCAAACCCCTGTATTACATGCAAGTGAAAGGAGGGTGAGCCTGGAATCCAGTAGGAGTGGATTTGAACCCAGACTTCTTGCTATCATCTTGGGCAGGTCTCTTAATCTCTCTCAACTTCTGTTTCCTCTTTGGAAAATCATGATATGAAAACCTGGTGTCAGAATCATATCATATACTTGCCAGTCTGTTAACATACCTCTCCTACCTAACAGAGCCTCTCGCCAATCTGTTTTGGGAGAATCATGACTGTCAATAAGTGTCTGATCCCTTTAAAGAAAGAGGTTACGTTCTGACACTTGAAAAACTATGCTGAGTTTAATTATTGCTTTTTCTTGAAATATTTTCTTACTAAAAAGTTTTTTCTTATTACAAAAATAATATGTATTTATGTCAGAAAGGAAAGCTAAGGAAAAGTAAGTAAAATTTTAAATCAAAAATAATTCTAGAAGATAATATCTGTTAACCTTTGCATCTTAATATTATTTTTAATGGTTTTTACTCTGTATTCTCTAAATAATGTTTTCATACTGTATGCTTTTCACTCTATATCTCCTTTTTCAAATGATATTTTTCTAAAATGCAGTTTTGTAAAAATTGCTTCTTTTCATTTGGTATATCTTGAACTATTCTCGTGCACTAGATAGTCTATGGAGAAGGCAATGGCACCCCACTCCAGTACTCTTGCCTGGAAAGTCCCATGAACAGGGGAGCCTGGTGGGCTGCAGTCCATGGGGTCTCAAAGAGTCGGACACGACTGAGCAACTTCACTTTCACTTTTCACTTTCATGCATTGGAGAAGGAAATGGCAACCCACTCCAGTGTTCTTGTCTGGAGAATCCCAGGGACGGGGGAGCCTGGTGGGCTGCCGTCTATGGGGTCACACAGAATCGGACACGACTGACTTAGCAGTCAGCAGCAGCAGATACCCTATAACAATTTTTTAAATTGACTACATGATGGCTACTTAACCAATTTCATACTGTTGAAAGTTTATAAGTTTTTTTTCATTTTTGTTTCTGATTATTATTGAACAGGTTACAATGAACGTCTTGGAGACTCCTGTTTTTGACTCATGATTAATAGAGTTAATCTTTTTTAAAAGTTGTTTTACTTTTATACAATTTAAAGGTTACTTTCCATTTTCAATTATTGCAAAATACGGGCTATAGTCATCGTGTTGTACAATGCATCCTTGTGCCTTTTACATCTATAGTTTGACCCTTACTCCCTCACTTTTATTTTGCCCCTCCCTACCTCCCCTCTGCTGCTGCTGCTGCTAAGTCGCTTCAGTCATGTCTGACTCTGTGCGACCCCATAGACGGCAGCCCACCAGGCTCCCTCATCCCTGGGATTCTCCAGGCAAGAACACTGGAGTGGGTTGCCATTTCCTTCTCCAATGCATGAAAGTGAAAAGTGAAAGTGAAGTCGCTCAGTCATGTCTGACTCTCCTTGACTCCATGGACTGCAGCCCACCAGGCTCCTCCATCCATGGGATTTTCCAGGTAAGAGTACTGGAGTGGGGTGCCATCACCTTCTCCAACCTCCCCTCTAGTAACCACTAGTTAATAGAGTCAATCTTGATGGCAACATTTTGGATCCCTAGAAAGCAGGTTTATTGAATTGCAAACAGAAAGACCTGATTCATTCAATTTACTGTGCCAGGGCCCAGAAGCACATTGGGGTATAGCTAAATAAATACCTATTGACGAGGATGAATAGAATCTGTTTGCTTCCTTTCCAGGTAGATTCATGCCAGCAACTTAGCAAGTAGAAATCATAAGAGTACCTGGTTTTATCTGGCCAGTGAATGGCATGGAGGCTCATGTGGTCTCACTCTCTTTTGTATCTTATTGGGAATGAATCGTGACCAATAGGCCTTCCTGGCATTCTAGAAGCAATGGACATTTTTAGAGCATTGCCAAGCTTAGCTCTTCAGATACTGCCCCCAACCCATACTAGGGCTTGGTTTCTTTTGGAAATGAACGATATTACTGGTCATCAAATCATGGGGCTTTTAACTCATTTGCTGAGAAATGATCTTCTAAAGTTATTATTAATTATTTTTCCCTAGAGCTTCAAATTTTGAGAATTTTTATTCTTACTAAAATCTATATGTTAAAATCACTTTTTTAATAATGGAATGTCATGCAGTCATCCATAAAGACATGTTAGATCTATGTTTTGACATGGAGAGATATACATAATGGTATATTACATTCATATTAAACAAATATATATTTTTATATACATATGTTCATAAGTGCACAGAAAAATCAATGAGCACGTGAGAGTTGTTAATAATTGCTACCACTAAGGGGTGGAAAGTAACTTTATTTTCTACTTTTTCTTAAAGTATTACTTGAATTTTCACAATAAGTGGGAGTTTTATAGAAGTCAAAACAATAAAGGTAGTCCTGATGTTTTAGAAAAACAAACAGTATTTTTAAAGGCAGTATGTATAATTACTTATAATGATAGATTAATTTATATGCTGAATTCAGTTTTTATGATATGGGGGACTATAATATATGCTCACAGAATTTATAATATATCCTTGTAAAAGGGTGTTTCAATTAAATAAGTAAACTCTATATTGCATATGATGCCATATTTTTCTCATGTCTTCTCATAAATATATGTTCCTTAAGTACATAAAAATTATTTTGCTGGTGCATTAATTTGTTCACTCATTCATTCACTGATTCAACAGACATTTATTAAATGTTTTGTTTCTTGCACTGGCCCTCACAGGGGATATGATTGTAAACCCTCAGGCAAGGTCCTCCATAAAACATAATGCATTGATTTCAAGTGAAATTGATTTTTTCACAGGATAATGGATGCTGGACTAGGTAGCACTTCACTGATATCCTTACATTAGAACACAACTAACTTTGGAAACATTAAAGTCATGATGAAAAGAAATCAGAAAGAATCAAGTATTTAAGTATTTATTGCTTGAGTCACACCAAGTGCAAGATTCTTATTTAAAATTTTTCACAATAGACTATTAATTAAGACCCCCCCCCCATATTATACTTATTCTTTAACTTCCAGTCTTGAAGAAGGTATTCTTACCTCCTTGGTGAATTCTAAATGATGCCTGCAGGAGTAGAGGTGGCCTAATATTCCCGTTTCTCCCATTCAAGTCTATGTTCATTACTAGTATGAGGACATTCCTAACATGTGGGCCTTTGAAGGATTTCCAGTTCTAAAACCAGTAAAGTTCCAGGCAAAGTAGGACACTCTTTTCACTCTGAGTAGGAAGAAGGTTGTAGACGTCTGTGAGGAGCGAAGAATGGCCTGAAATGAGGTTCAGGTCTGCTCATATATACAATAATTTCAGAAGAAAGATGAAATTTCTAAGTCCTTTATGATAGTAACCTAGGATATACTTTCTCTTTAATATTTACCTGATTTTTATACACTTAAGATCTATGCATTTTGTGTAAAATATAACTCAAAGGTTTCAAGTTACAAGCTGGGAAAAATATTTACAACATATATGTAAGATGAAGAAGTAATATCCTTAAGGGACTTGCCTGATGGCTCAGCAATAAAGGATCCATCTGCCAATGCAGGAGACTCGGATTCAATTCCTAGGTCAGGAAGATCCCCTGCAGAAGGAAATGGCAACCTACTCCAGTATTCTTGCCTGAGAAATCTCATGGACAGAGGAGCCTGCAGACTATAGTCCATGGGGTCACAAAAGAGTTGAGCATGACTTAGTGACTACAGAATAACAACAGTATCCTTAAGATGTAAAGAACTGTTATGAATCAAAAAAAAATGTATGGACTGGTAGAAAAATGAACTGACAAATTTACAAAAGAAAAATACACATGGTAAATTAAAAAAAAAAAAAAAGTTACCCAGTTTTCCTTTCCTACCTTCATGTCCAGCCTAGAGAAGCATCAGATATAAACAACAATGACAGAGAATTCCAGGTCAGAAAACCAGTGAGCTCTTGGCTAATGGAAGCCATGTGTCCCTGGCAGAAGAGTCACTCCCAGGGGCTCCAGTAGGTGCCCACTGCCTGCCCAGGGATGCCAGCAACCCCCATGACAGCACACCCTCAAGAGTTTTTTGAACAAGAGCTTTCCAAAAACAATACCACAAAGTGCATCCCTCATCATCTCTCTGTGATGGTCCGTGGAGTGGCCAAGGGTGGGCTTGGGTAGCAAGAGTATAATCACTTTTTATTTTTGGAAGCAGAAAGCACATCTACTCCTTGGCAGCTAAAATGCTGGCATGGGCCAGAGGGAAAAGTTTAGATTACACAGCTTCCCAGTGCCCTTGTTTATCTAAACTAACCCCTGGGGCAATGGCTTTGGCAAATCTCTCAGTGGTTGCCTTTGAGGAAATCTACCAGAAGTCTTATTCTTTTGTTTTGAAATGTGGATATCCCTTGTCAAAAAAAAAAAAGAAAGAAAGAAATAAAAGGCAATAACACAAAACAACCTTTCAGTGACCCTGAGCTTCGCCCCCTGCTCCCCCACCACTCCAACCTGCACTCTTGTGCTGTGGCTCTGTGGAGCAGGGGCAGGGTGCCCTCAATGCCCTGAAGCTGAATGCCAGCCTCTTCCGGTGAGGCCTGATCCAGCAGGATGTGCAATGGGTTGTGGAGGACTTTTGTCTAGATTTGGTTTCTGTAAGGAGTAATTGCTCCTGCCATGGTGTTATGGAGAAACCAACCTGCCTTCAACCGTGGGCATAAAGGAATTGACACAGTTAAGCTCCATTTTGCCAGACAGAACAATAAAAATTTGAATTAGCCTTTACTTAGCAGAAATGCATTTGAATTCAATTAATACAAAGTGATAACTCCTGGAATGAGTGGCAAGATCCCTGAAAGTCAGAAGACTTGGGTTCCAGACCTAGCTCTTTTCTGTCCAACCCTGTGAGCTGGGCCAGGCCCATCAGGCAGCTCTCTGGACTTCAGTTTTCCTACCAAGTAAATGAGGAATGTAGGTGGTGTCATCTTCTCCCCAAAATTAATTTGGAAAGTTGTACTCATTGACTCATTCAGTGATTCGACCTTTATTGTCATCTTCCAAGTATAAATTAAGTTTAAGCACTCTATTAATTACTCCATCACTTATTCAACATTAATCAGTGTTATTGTGCTCTGGGATCTGAGAGATGAGGAGACAAAAATGCTGCTTGAACCCTTAACAAAGAAACTGATGTAAGAAACAGACAAATTCGTTACTAATTGTATTATCCTTCACGTGCCTGCGTGTGTGCTAAGTCGCTTCAGTTGTTCCAACTTTTTACAACCCTATGGACTGTAGCCCGCCATGCTCCGCTGTCCATGGGATTCTCCAGGCAAGAATACTGGAGTGGGTTGCCATGCCCTCCTCCAGGGGATCTTCCTGACCCCGGGATCAAACGTGACTCTCCTGCAGCTACTGCACTGCAGGCGATTCTTTGTTGCTGAGCCACCAGGGAAGCCCCATTATCCTTCACTGCTGCTGCTGCTAAGTCGCTTCAGTCGTGTCGGACTCTGTGCGACCCCATAGACGGCAGCCCACCAGGCTCCCCCGTCCCTGGGATTCTCCAGGCAAGAATACTGGAGTGGGTTGCCATTTCCTTCTCCAATGCATGAAAGTGAAAAGTGAAAGTGAAGTCGCTCAGTCGTGTCCGACCCTCAGCGACCCCATGGACTGCAGCCTACCAGGCTCCTCCGCCCATGGGATTTTCCAGGCAAGAGTACTGGAGTGGGGTGCCATTGCCTTCTCCATTATCCTTCACAGTTATCTTTAAATCTTACCATTTCTATATGCGTTTAAAATGTCATCTCCTCTTTACTTCCATTTTCTTTTATGCTACCTTGGACCATTTTATGTGTCTTGTCGTCTTTTACATATACTTCCTGCATTCTCAGTTGTTTGTATTTCTTTCTAATCTGCTCTTTCCTGAGCCCACTAAACTTGAAGACAGGTACAGAGTCTGGTCGCATTGTTTTCTGTCTGCAATGGCACTGAGCCCAGTGAGCACAAAGTAGGCACTCAACACATGTTTGTTCAGTTGCATCAACTGATGGAATCCTGATAAATGGCTTCTTCTTGTCTGTGTCCACTTGCCCTTGGTCAATGGTGCTCTCTTAGTATCCTAATGATGAAACCCCAGACTCCTTTGAGGCTGGCATGTTTACCTAGGAGCTGGAAAGAGACCTTCAGGAGTGGAGGATTGTTTTTTCCTTGAAAACAGAATACTCAACATTATTCTGGATTATGGCACAGGTGTTGTGACACCCCTTTCACATCAACACCGGGAATATTCATTGCCAGCAGCTGTAGGTTTGGATTTCCCTTAAACCAGCTGTGAGTCTGGATGGAGGTGAGAATTTGCTAAGGGCCACAGGATACCTTCTGAATTCCGTAGCCAAAATGGCAAGGGGAGGCATTCTTATTACCTGCTAATGCAGCTCAGGAAACAGATAGGATCTGGGCTTATTACATTGCACTTAGGTGCAATAACTCGATACAGACTATTTTTAATGGGTCCACTTTAAGAAGTGGCGGCAGCTATATTCTGTTGCGTGTTCACGTGTTGTATGAAAGTCTCCAAAGTAGTATTACCTACTATTTATGGAATGCTGCCAGTGTACCAGGTTCTCATCATGGGTTCTACTTCAGTGAATCCTCACAATGAAAGTGTCAGATTGAAAGAAGGTACGCAGAGCAGGAGGTAAACAGTGGCTTACTCATGAGTAGGGAGTGTTTGAAACAGTAATAGAACTAACTCATACAATCAGACAGTGATCTCAATCAAAACTGTATATGTATAATAGTTATTTACTCCAGTGTTGTCATCCAGATAATCTACAGTATCCTTACATTGATCAAGAAGATTTTGATAGGAGTAACTCACTACTTCCACCCCCCCACAAAAATAGAAAGTAAATCTTGGTGGAGAACTATAGCTTCCTGGGGAAAACACACATTTACTTTCATCATTCAATAGATCCAAGCTTGAAAAACTATCTTACTGATGATATTTGGAAATCAGCTAGAGCAAGACAAGCTTTAAAAAGAAGTATTACAAGCCTCAGAACTCCTAGCTGTGTTCCTGATAAAGGCCTCTGGGTCTTGCTTCTCTGTTCTCAGCATCTAGAGGTGGAAATTTACGTGGGCTCAGAAGCTGGTTTTCAGCAAAGCCTTTGAGAGATGGAAAGGACAGAAGGAGATGCTTCAGCGTGATCCACCCATTTCCAAACGATGGCTTTGGATCTGCACTGAAATCAGACTTTCACCCCAAGTGTGCCACTGCAGTTGGTTTACTCTTGGCAAAGCAAGATTTCCTGTTTTTCAGCAAACAGACTCAAAGAGGTTTAGACAAGAGACTCAAGAGCTTTCTTGCACACCAATCAGTTCTTGCAAAATAGCATTTTAATTATTTAAGTGCAAGTGAATCAGTAACATCTGAATTAGATTTTCTTGAATAAAAAAAAATACAATTGGCTTTTGAAACTGAAGGGAGAAAGTGCTTGGTTGGCTAAAAACAATTTAGGTTTTGTGGTAACCCCAAAGTGTTTGAAAAACAATTTACATATTTGATGAGTTCAAAATGTCTCTGGCTTAGGCCTTGTTCCCAGGATAAAATACACCATAAATATGGACATTTTAAATAGGGCTCATATTGAGTTCCATTTTCACAGGGTCTCAAATTTAGTAATCAAGAGTTGAAAGGGCCTGTCCTTATTTTTTACATGGTACATTTTCAAAACCATTAACACTCTAAAAAAATTATTCAATAATGAAAATATCTTATGAACTAGGCTTTTCAGGGTATCTAAGTAGAATAATTGGTCAAGCCATTTAATAGCATTTTTGTAGCTACTTTTAACTGAGCCTGTCTTGTACAAAAGGGAAATTAATTCAGGAAAAGTCTAAGAGTATTTAGGTTCTGAGACTACAACACATTTTCCTGTAAAATGAGTCATTGGGATAATTTGCAGAACTTAGATTTATGTTCATGGAAGGTTCATACCAGCTTGGATTAATTGTGCTTATTAATCAATTTTTGTTGCTCTTGTATTTTCTTAGAAAGATTTTATTTAACCAGTAGAGATATTTTCTGGTTGATAGTTATAAATCCAGTCACCAGAGCTGAGTTTTTAACTCACCAGTGGTAAAGTTTAGGTAAAAAAGAAAAACAGATGTCCATTGAGAGACATGCACTGATGGATAAGAACCCATTGATTGAAACTTGCTGTGAACTGACAATGTGATTGCAATCAAATGGACTTAAAACTAGAAGATTTTGGTTTTTTCTTCAAGTATATTGTGTGTGTGTGCTGACTTGCTTCAATAGTGTCTGACTCTTCGCAGCCCTATAGATTGTACCCATTCTCCTGCATTGGCAGGCGGATTCTTTACCGCTGAGTCACCAGGGAAGTTCGAAATGTGATATACTAGAAGATAAAGTCTCTCAAGAAGATGGAATGATCAGTCATGTGGAATGATGGGTCATATAAGAAAGAATTGGTTTTGCAAAAGGACTTAACAAAGGGAAAGTTACTGATGATTCTGATCAGAGTAATCTTTGCAACCCCGTGAACTGTAACCTGTTAGGCTCCTCTGTCCATGAAATTCTCTAGACAAGAATACTGGAGTGGGTTGCCATTTCCTTCTCCAGGGGATCTTCCCAACCCAGGGACTGAACCCTGGTCTCCTGCATTGCAGGCAGACGTGTTACTATCTGAGCTACTAGGGAAGCCAATTTTATTAGGGTGGTGTAAGTAAAAGCCTGACTCGAGCAGACATAGAAGGAAATAGAAGGAGGGAAATAAGAGAAAACTGATATGAATAATTCTCTCAAAGAGTTTAGCTCGAATTCTATTTCTGAAAGGGGAAATAGGGTATCTTAAAATCTTTTACAAAATCAACTTTATTGAGGTATAATTTATATACCATACAATGTACCCATTTTGAATGTTCATTTTGATGAGTTTTGACAAACTTATATGTCTGTGAAACCACACCATAACTGAAGTAGAGAACATTTATAC
The DNA here is from genome assembly GCF_002263795.3 of Bos taurus. Lineage (NCBI taxonomy): Eukaryota > Metazoa > Chordata > Mammalia > Artiodactyla > Bovidae > Bos > Bos taurus. Next base: position 20,007,485 of record NC_037339.1, read on the forward strand.
ATGCCCCAAAGTTCCCCAGTGCCACTTCCCAGTCAATCCCTCCACTCCTGACCCAGGCAACCACTAATCTGCTTTCTGTCACTGTAGATTATATTTGCCTTTTATAGAATTTCATTTAAATGCATTCATACAGCATGTACTCTTTTGTGTCCAGATTTTTTTCTCACCCAATAATAAATTTTTAAAAAAAGATTTTTCCATGTTGTTAATGGGATCATAGATTATTCCTTTTATTTATGGGTAGTATTCTTTTATCTGTATAAATTATAGTTTGTTTATTCATTCACCTGGTGGACGTTTGTATTCTTTCCAGTTTTGGAAAATTATTAATTTAGGTTGCATGATTATTTGTGTGCACCTGTGTTTTCATTTCTATTATATAAATACTTTAGAAATGGAGTTGCTGGATAAGTGGTAAGTGTCTATATAATTTTATAAGAAATTGCCAAGATTTTTTCTAAACAACTGTATGATTTTCATACCAGAGGTATACAAGAGTTCCAGTTCCTCCAAAATATTCTAACATTTGGTATTGTCAGTTTTTTAAAAAATTTTAGTTAGTCCCATGGGTGTGTAGTGGGTATCTCACTGTGGTTTTCTATTTATTCTGGCAGTTTTGGCAATTTGTAATTTGCAAGGAATTTCTTAAGTTCATTAAAGTCCAATTTATTGTTCTAATGTAATTCATACTGTGCACGTACCTCGTTTTTAGTGTCTGAATGGTCTGTAGTAATGCCTTTGCTCTCATTCCTGATATCGGTATTTTGTGACTTCAATCATTTTGTTGTGGTCAATAATGATTAGTTTAGCTCGGGTCTCATCGGATTCATATTTTCAAGGAACTAACTTTATAAAATTAAAATATAATTGATGTAAAACATTATATTAGTTTCAGGTATACAATATTATTCACTACTTGTATATGGTGGGTAATGATCACCACAATAAATCTAGTTAACATCTATCACTACATATAATTACAAATTATTTTTCTTGTGATAAATGCTAAGATTTACTCTCTTAGCAATTTTCAAATATACAATAGAGTATAATTAAATATAGTTACCATGCTATATATTACACTTCCATAATTTATTTTATAATTGGGAATCTGTATATTTTGTCTGCCTTCACCCATTTCACTGGCCTCCCATCCCTTGCTTATGGCACCACCGGTCTGTTTTCTGTATCAGTGAATTTGATTTTGGGATTTTTTGTTGTTACTGTTTTTTTCTTTTTTTCCAGATTCCACATAAGTGAAATCATATAGTATTTTCCTCTGACTTATTTCACTTAGCATAATGTCTTCAAGGCCTATCCATACTATCACAAATGGCAAGTTTGTCTTCTTTTTTATGGCTTAATAATTTTCCATTCTCAACTTTGTTTCAAGAAGTTTTTATTTCACCTTCATTTTGAAGACTGTTTTTTACTGTTGGTAGCATTATTGGAATTGTATAGCTCTTTCCCCCCATCTCTTTAAAAATGTGATTCCATTGTCTTCTGACTTGCATAGTTTCTCATGAGAATTTGTGCATTATTTTTGTTCCTCTGCATAAGATTTTTATTTTTTGTTTGCATTTAAGATGTTTTCTCTGTTTTAAAACTTAATTAATTTTTTTACTGAAGGATAATTGCTTTACAGAATTGTGCTCTTTTTTGTCAAACCTCAACATGAATCAGCCATAGGTATACATATATCCCCTCCCTTCTCTTTATCACTGATTTTTAGCAATTTGACTATTATATGCCTTGAGTGTCTTATGATGTGTCTGTGTATGTATTTGGGATTTATTGTGTTTCTTGCATCAAGGGGCTTAAAGTTTTAGTGAAATTTGGAAAAATTTCAGCCATTATTATTTTCATTTTTTCTGAGACTACAATTGCAAGATATCAGACTAATTGATATTACTTCAGAGGCCACTAAAGCTCCAGTAATTTTATTTTCAACCTCATATCTCTTAGTGTTTTGTTTTGGATAAATTCTGTTGTAGTGCCTTTAAGTCAATTGACTTTTTCTTTTGTAATGTCTTATCTGTTTATCTCATTCAGTAAAATTCTCACTTCAAATACTGTATTTTTTTAATCTCTAAGACATTCAGTTCAGTTCAGTTCAGTCCCTCAGTCGTGTCCGACTCTTTGCGACCCCATGAACCACAGCACACCAGGCCTCCCTGTCCATCACCAACTCCCGGAGTTCACTCAGACTCACGTCCATTGAGTCAGTGATGCCATCAAGCCATCTCATCCTCTCTTGTCCCCTTCTCTTCCTGCCCCCAATCCCTCCCAGCATCAGAGTCTTTTTCAATGAGTCAACTCTTCACATGAGGTGGCTAAAGTATTGGAGTTTCAGCTTCAGCATCAGTCCTTCTAAAGAACACCCAGGACTGATCTCCTTTAGAATGGACTCGTTGGATCTCCTTGCAGTCTAAGGGACTCTCAAGAGTCTTCTCCAACACCACAGTTCAAAAGCATCAATTCTTCATCGCTCAGCTTTCTTCACAGTCAACTCTCACATCCATACATGACCACAGAAAAAACCATAGCCTTGACTAGACGGACCTTTGCTGGCAAAGTAATGTCTCTGCTTTTCAATATGCTATCTAGGTTGGTCATAACTTTCCTTCCAAGGAGTAAGCGTCTTTTAATTTCATGGCTGCAATCGCCATCTGCAGTGATTTTGGAGCCCCCAAAAATAAAGTCTGACACTGTTTCCACTGTTTCCCCCTCTATTTCCCATGAAGTGATGGGACCAGATGCCATGATCTTCGTTTTCTGAATGTTGAGCTTTAAGCCAACTTTTTCACTCTCCTCTTTCACTTTCATCAAGAGGCTTTTTAGTTCCTCTTCACTTTCTGCCATAAGGGTGGTGTCATCTGCATATCTGAGGTTACTGATATTTCTCCCAGCAGTCTTGATTCCAGCTTGTACTTCTTCCAGCCCAGTGTTTCTCATGATGTACTCTGCACAGAAGTTAAATAAGCAGGGTGACAATATACAGCCTTGATGTACTCCTTTTCCTATTTGGAACCAGTCTATTGTTCCATGTCCAGTTCTAACTGTTGCTTCCTGACCTGCATACAGGTTTCTCAAGAGGCAGGTCAGGTGCTCTGGTATTCCCATCTCTTTCAGAATTTTCCACAGTTTATTGTGATCCACACAGTCGAAGGCTTTGGCATAGTCAATAAAGCAGAAATAGATGTTTTTCTGGAACTCTCTTGCTTTCTCAATGATCCAGCAGGTGTTGGCAATTTGATCTCTGGTTCCTCTGCCTTTTCTAAAATCAGCTTGAACATCTGGAAATTCACGGTTCACGTATTGCTGAAGTAGTGATTAGCAAATTCATCTTCTAGATACTGTTCCTTACATACATTGCTCTGCATTTGAAGTCTTCTAGACCCACTTCCAACTTATGTAAAATCTTCTCATGTATAATGACAGAGTGGTTTACTTCCATTAGTTCCTTCCTTTGTGCTTTCTATGTTTAAAGGGCTTCTGAAAATATTTGTTCTACTGATAAAATTTTCTTGTTTTCTGAAGTGTTTATTAAGATAATCCATAGTTGAATTTCTTCTGTATTTTTATTATCTTCAGATTTATTTGTTTACTTCTGTTTTCTTAGAAAATTTGCCAGAATTTTATGTTCTGTATTGATTTCAAACAACAGATTTCCATGGTTATTAATTTATTGATTTTTTATCTTCCATTTGTACTGATTTCCTTGTTATTTTCAGTTTTAGCTATATCTAAGTTTTGATTTCTAAGATTATTTCTTAAATTATTTTCTAAATTATTTGTTTTGATAACTTGACTGCTAAGTCAAAGATGAAATGGAAGGGCTTTGTGATTTCTAATTACTAAGGTTTCAAAAATGTTTTTGTTTCTCTTTTTGTCAGATTCAGTTCAGTCGCTCAGTCGTGTCTGACTCTTTGCAACCCCCTGCTGAAGTCTCAGTAAATATCTCATCATATATCATTAATTCTGATTGTTTGTGCTCATCTGTATTTCAAGTTATGAAGTCATCTTTATGCTAATTATTGTGGTCAGAATGATGAGAAATAATCAGACTATTTACATGAATGGGGAAAGAGACGAATGGATTCTGGATGGCAACCAAAAATATTCAGTGGAGTAGACACTGATTTTCCTTTTTTATTTTATTAAGAATGTCATAATGGCTGCCACATTATCTTAGCAAATGCTACTAATGATACATAAGTTAGTAACAAAAATAACAATCATGTTTGCCTATTAATTCAGTTTTAAACTCATTTTCTCCTCATACAATCCATATGAAATAATTAGGATTTATATTATTGTTCTTAGGCTGCAAATATGGAAACTGAGGCTTGTAGGAATGAAAGAGCTTCTCCAGTGTTCTAGTTATTTTGGAGGGAACTATTTCTAAGGCCTGCCAAGACAGCATATTTTCTGGCTGCAAATTCAAGTAAACACCCTTTGTCTTCTTTACCTATACTCCAACAAGTTTTTCTTATTTTAAAATTACCATATAATTTTTGGTACCAATTACCCTACTTTGAATTGCTACCAAAATACCTATCATTTTCACTATATGATTACTTTTTCTTAGGGGTAAATTATATATAGCCTTAACCTCATAATTCTGGTTAAGCTGATGTGGGTAAATAATATGATGTTCTTTCCAATAGCATTTTTGAAAATGCCATCACATTGTTTATAGCTTTTCTTCTGTGTTATTCTCCATTTTCTAGATTTAATGGTTTAAAGTCTTATTTTTCTTAAACCAATATATAGAGGTTGCATTTATATTTACTAAAATAGTGCTATATATAATCTCACAATTTGGTAACAATATTCAGTCTTTTACATTATGACTCCCTAATTTTCTACAGTTTAGTAGGGTCAAGAATATTTTCAGGTGAAACTTTTAAGCTAGGTACATGTTTGGTTTTAAGACGTTACAGTGATAAGGCAATTTTCATTAAGAAATAGATTCTTTATTCTTTAGCCCTTAATTTTATTTCCTGTGCTTATATGCATTATCATACATAGTAGCTAGAATTTATAATAGTTTGATAAACTGTGCTTTGCATTTGGCATAAAATTACAAGTCATTCATTACAAAGAATCATGATTTGATGCTTATGTTTTAGTTTAACACCATGACCAGAATCATTGAGTTTTCTACTTCTATTTCCAGCCAAATCTAAAATAGCAAAGACTAAATCAATGCCTTGGATATAGTTCCTAATTTATCATACAATTCCTAATCATGTGAGACACTCTCCTTCCTCTGAGAAATATCAGAATGCATTTCATTTTATCTGACTCAGAATATTGATGTCAGGAGTGTCACAAACTTATAAAATCCCTAATAATATGGAAAAATTTGGGAATATGAGGCTGAGTTTTAATGGTGGAAAATGACTCACACTCAATTTTAAAATTTTATTAGAAGAGATGTCTATTTCTTAACCTTTAAATACGTAAAAAAAGAAACATGATATAGTAGAAAGACTACTGGCCCTGGATTTGGAAAGTTCTAACTGTATCTAATGCTTCTCCGATGGCTCTGTGGTAAAGAATTTGCCTGCAATGCTGGAGACCTAGGTTCGATCCCTGGGTCAGGAAGATCCCCTGGAGGAGGAAATGGCAATTCACTTCAGTATTCTTGCCTGAAAAATCCCATGGACAGAGGGACCTGGTGGGCTACAATCCATGGTGTCTCAAAAAGTCAGACACGACTGAGCAACTGAACAACAGGCTGTATCTAGTATGGGCTCTGGCATGAGGTAACAATGAAATAATGAGTTAGTTTCTCTGAGCTTGTTTTCTCCTGTATTTATGGGAATAGTAATATCTGTCTGGTCTTAAAGGGTAATTGAAAGACTCAAATGAGATCACATATATGAATGGAAGCTGCCAAATACAATGCAATATGGTGGCTGCATTAGCTTTCCATATGCATCTGTGCTTCAGTCTTGAACGGAAACAATGCTCCACCAGCCCGTATAGGGAGAGAGAACACCTAAAAGGAACAGACCTTTTATTTTATGTTATTTATTTTTTTCAGTTATTTATTTATTTGTCTGTGCTGGATCTTAGTTGTGACATGTGGGCTCTTTAGTTGCAGCATGCGAACTCTTAGTTGCAGAATGCGGGCTAATTTCCTGACCAGGGATCAAACCCATACCTCCTGCATTGGGAGTGTGAAGTCTTAGCCATTGAACCACCACGGAGGCCCCTTTATTTTAAAACATTCTTAATTTGGATTGGTCAACACATGCCCTGTTCTGTTCTGTGGAGGAAGCATCATAAATATATTATGATCATTTGTGGTGGTGTCCTTCTTGCTACGATTGAGTGATAATTCAGGGATTCTCTAGTGCTTGCTCATGACTCTAATACTCTATCAAGTGGTACTGCATCTTCTTGATATTTTAATTGTGATTGTTACAATGTAACTCTTACATTCCTACACTGATTTTTGAAGCATTTAAAATATTTTTCCTCTTCTGACTTTATTTTTCTATTTGTGACTATTATATTTGTAACTATAAGCATTATCAGTTATCTCAGTCAAATTGTCTTCATTCAGAAGATTCATTCAGATTTATTATCTTAGTAACTTCATTGTAGAAACATTTATATAGCACTTGAAATATAGGTAACTTCTGGGTACTAAGAACCGTAAGTCAAATAAGAGAGCATCTTCAGGAAATTTTAAATTTAAGTTAGGAAAATGGAGAGCCACACAGCTCTAACAGAATGTGACAAGAGTGAAATGTGGTGATATAAACAGAATGATAAATAGAGCTCTAGCTTGGACTTGACACCAGTATTTTGTTTTTTTAATTTGGTGGCCAAAAGTAGGGTACAAAGACCTGACATTTAAACACATCAATTAATTCTGTTTATCTAAAGCAAAGTTCACAAATTGTTGTCTGTAGACTAGATTTGTCTTGTGTATATACACACATATATAGGCTCATCATATTAAAAAGCAGAGACGTTACTTTGTCAACAAAGGCCCGTCTGGTCAAAGCTTTGGTTTTTCCAGTAGTCATGTATGGATGTGAGAGTTGGACTATAAAGAAAGATGAACGCCAAAGAATTTATGCTTTTGAACTGTGATGTTGGAGAAGACTCTTGAGAGTCCCTTGGACTGCAAGGAGATCCAACCAGTCCATCCTAAAGGAGATCAGTCCTGAATATTCATTGGAAGGACCGATGCTGAAGCTGAAACTCCAATACTTTGGCCCCCTGATGCGAAGAACTGACTCATTTGAAAAGACCCTGATGCTGGGAATGATTGAAGGCAGGAGGAGATAGGGACGACAGAGGATGAGATGGTTGGATGGCATCACTGACTCAATGGACATGAGTTTGAGTAAGTCTGGGTGTTGGTGATAGGCAGGGAAGCCTGGTGTACTGCAGTCTATGGGGTCTCAAAGAATTGGACATGACTGAGTGACTGAACTGAATGAATTGATACTGGCTCACAGAATATTTCAAAAATTTGAAACAGCATGAAAGCATTAGATCTCATGCAAAAGTCTAAATTTCTCAGTTTCTCTTAAAGTTTTTAAACATTTGCCGTTAGTCCTTAACTAATGTCCAAAACATTAGCTTTGCTTTTGTATGTGATGAAAGCCACCCAAAGATGGACTAAACATGCCTACCTTAAATTGGCCAAGTGCTCACAAGCTCAGCACTAGCTGCCACTTCACACACTCCATGCCTGTCATTTCTGAAATACCCACATTGGCTCGCATTTCATAGCCTGTGCATTTCTTGATCTCTTGTCTGGAACTTTCTCCCCTGCCCCCCACCTCTGCCCCCAACCTATGTACCTGTTAGCTTAAGTCCTCATTCATTCAGGCCTCTAGTTCAAGGTCACCTCATTATAGAGGCTTTCCCTGACCTCCTTCCCTAAAAGAACAGTCAGCACTATCTCTTTATCCCTCTTAACTGTTCTTTGAGGCATGCATGTGCATGCATGCTAAGTTGCTTCAGTCATGTCTGACTCTGTGTTTCCCTATGGACTGTAGCCCACCAGGCTCCTCATCCATGGGATTCTCCAGGCAGGAATACTGGAGTGGGTTGCCATGCCCTCCTCCAGGGGATCTTCCTGACTCAGGAATCAAACCTGGTTCTCGTGCATTGCAGGCAGATTCTTTACCACTAGTGCCACCTAGGAAGCCCTGACATTTACTGCCAAATGGCATATGATGTATTTTTTATGTGTTTACTTGTTTATCAAATACGCCCTCTGATAGAACATATGCTTTGTGAGAGCTGAGCCTTTGTTTCATTTACCATGGTTTTCCTGCCGCTTATCACAGTACATGGCACAGAACAGCCAATAAATACGTGTTGGGCGAATGCTGTTGAATGAGTGTATTGAATGTATACACGTGTATAATGTACATGACATATAACATATACAAAATGTTAAATCTGCAATATATATTTTAATGATCTGAGAAGCTGTTCTCAGGCTCTGGTTACCTGAATGGTAAACAAAGAACCTTGTTTGACCATGGCTGCTACACTTCAAGAGACTGTGGAATGCACATGATTTGGGACATACGATTCGATTTGGATCACGCTGAAATTCTGAGCATTTTGTGGTTTCTCCCTAACACCAGACATACGCTCTCCTTCCAGTGTGCCGTGCAGTTTTATTTCAGGTCATGTAAAAACCACAAACTTATGGAAGTGTGGAGGTGGGAAAAGGTGGTAGAAAATAATACATCTTAAAAGCTTTTTATTTCTAAGTGCTCATACTTCCTTTTTATTAATATAAATTTATCTATTTTTATTGGAGGCTAATTACAATACTGTATTGGTTTTGCCTTACATTGACCTGAATCCACCACCGGTGTACGTGTGTTCCATACTTCTTGTAGAGCTCTGCATCGGAAGGGAAAAAAAAAAAGGTCAGGACTATCAGGGGAAAGAATTGAATAGACATTTGATAGGATAGATGGGAAGGAAATGGGGGAGGGAACATTTGAGTCCAGATAAGTTTTACCACAATGTGAAAATAAGCTCCCATAATCCTCCTGTCCTCACTGTGTCCTCAGTAATGACACAAACATGGGAAGATTTATGTAAGTCAGTGAGTCTCACACTGTTAGGAAGAAATATTGGAATGAGGGAAACCCTGACTGTGAACTTGGCTTTTCACCAGCCTGACTGTGTGGTATGTGTGTATTCCCCAAACAATTAAGAAGCATTTCATTTTGTTCCTTGGCAGATCTGCTTCACTCCCATGTATGACTACCTTCTTGTCTTTATTCTTTTCTTATGACTCAAAGAAAAATTATACACTCCCTGTTCACGATCTCTTCCCCATCTATGACTTAATGGCTCCCCATCTGTGCTTTTCTCTGTTTTATAATATAATCGACATTCTTATCCAAAAAATGTTTATTGAGTGCCCACTAGTTCTAGGCATTAGAGATACACAGCAGAATAGCATATGTAGCTTTAATAACACTTTCTGTGATCTAAGGAAGTACCAGGGAGAATTTTTACAGATGCTGGTTGAAACATCCATCAAAGGATATTGAAAAAAGTAAACACATGATGTTCTTTTCCTGCAAAAGACAGACACTTAATCCTGGTGTTCTATGGAAAACTTTACTGTAAGATGTGTAGGGAGGTATGTATTCCAATGATTCTCTATCAAAATAACTACAAATTCTAACACCCGAGAAGAATGTCTCAGAAAAAGCAGGACCAGATGTTTCTAGATATATGCATAAACAGCAAATATGAACATGCTTATGCATTTGATTAGCCTTTTTTCTTCAGGCTGAGATGCCTACTCATATAGGTGAGTATGCCAGCACTGCAGAAAAAGTTCTCAGCCTCTCTGATGCCTAAAGATAAAAATATAAACATTAATTTGGAGACCGACTGAGTAGGTGGCCTCCTGGGTGTGATGGATGTCATTTTTTTAAGGGAGGTTTTAATCGGCAAGTTATTGAGATGACATCATGTATTGTTTTTAGCTGAATTCTGTGGCAGAAAAGTGTGTAGGAAGAAGCCACAGTCCTGTAGGAAAGATAATGTTATTCAATGTTTCCCATATACTTTTAAGTATAAACCAAGATTGGAGCAGCAGTTTCAGTAGCATAAATACTTGGCTTTTGGAAGAGTTTTCTTTGCTCTTCCATTGGCTCCATACGTGGGCCCTTTTGGGGTTTTTCATGAGAATTGTGAATGTGGAAGTTATAAAATAGACTGCTAGGCTGTACTACTCATGTGGGGGAGCATAGAAAAGTTCCTAGGAGCACGGGGGAAGGTAGCCCTTGCTGTTTGCTCGGTTGAAGCTCTGGACACCTGGGAAGGCTAGAGAAGGTGAAGTTCCAACATTTGATTTTCTGATTAACTCTGTCATTATGAAAACTCTTAATTGTTTTCATGCTTGGGGTTGAAAATATTTCTAAGAAGTTTTCTTACTTCATAGTAAATGCTGTTTACCACTGTAATGGAGTCTTTGCTCAAAGTTAAGGATCTCGCACCCTTGGGTGCCTATAGTGGAGATCATAACTGGTTTAAATGTAGAGGAGAGGGTATCCTATAGATGGTGGATTTTGGACTAAATCTCTCGTGAAGACTTGTGTGTTGCCTTTACGAGAGATAATGATTAAGATTCTAGGTAGCTGTCTGTGGCTGTGCTGAGCCCCTCAGCTACAGGCACTTTGAGAAGAAACAGGCTCTTGGGAAGTTATTTCTAAAAGTTACATAACTGGAACTTCCTGGTGGTCCAGTGGCTAAGACTCCACATTCCCAGTGCAGGGGTCCCAGGGTTCAATCCCTGGTCTGGGAACTAGGTCCCACATGCCACAGTGATGAGTTTGCACGCGGCAACTTAAAAGATCCTGAGTGCCACAACTAAGACCCAGCATAGCCAAGTAACTAAAGAAAAAAAATAACTAAAAAAATAAAAGTTACAAAACTAGTAAGTGACAAGGGAATAATTCAAAGCCCAAACTTTAAAGATTAACAGCACAATCCCATTTTATAAAAAACTAAGTGAGACCCAGAAAAGTAGATGAATTATTCAAGGCCACAGAACAGATTACAAACAGAGATGGGACAGATGGGCTTCTGTCCACCAGGCTGGCCTTCCTACAACACTATACATCTGGCTGTGTGTACAGCCCACCAGGGTCTCAAGATCAAATCTGAGACCAAGGAATCCCTACCACACCAGCTCCAGTACAAACAAAATCTCGTCCCTGTTTGGGGGGAGCCTTTTTGCTTCTCACTATCATATTATTTGCCCTCCTACTATATAGGCTTCCCAGGTGGCACCAGTGGTAAAGAATCCTCCTGCCAATGTGGGAGATGCAAGAAACGCAGGTTTGATCCCTGGGTTGGGAAGATGCCCTGGAGGAGAAAATGGCAACTGAATCTGATATTCTTGCCTGGAAAATTCCACGGACGGAGGAGCCTAGCAGGCTACCACCCATGGAGTCGAAAAAGAGTTGGATATGACTTAGCATACACGCCTATTCCATGGCCAGACTCTGCCAGGTTCTTCTGTGATCCTCACAACAACCCTCTGAGACAGTATGATCATTATGTTCATTTTACAGATGGGTAAACTGAGTCCTGGTTCTGTTAAAGAACTTGCTCAAGGTTGCACAGATAGAAAGAGGCTGAATTGGGGTCCAAAGTTTTTTCAATGGGACTTGAACCCAATCCTCTTCCCACAACACGCAGTGTCCCTCCCTGTTGCTCTGGGGATGGCAGGGGCGGGAGGGGGCAGTGGGTGAGGGGGTGCCCTATGCAAACATCTCCTCCTGCCCAGCCCCAGAGATTACTGCCTTGCTTGGCCAGATGCCTGACACCTGTGAGCCTGGAGCCAGCTGCAGCGAGGCTTTGCAGGCCTCAGAGCCTGTGCTGGGTGGGCATGTCACTCCGCACTGTGTGAATGAGTGTTTGATTTGCCTTAGCTCACCATTGGGTGGAGTCCACTTTGGGCAGAACACTTAGTGGCTGAATAAACACTCAGAGCATCTTGGAAAGGCTGCATGTGCTGGTGGTTTGACACTGATTTGGGCTGCTTGGAGAGGTGCCACCGAAAGCCAGCTTTGACCACTGGTGTGCTATTGAGAGACCTTGCCTTCTTAGCCTCTCACTGTCCCAGTTTCCTTGGAGGTCAACCGAGGACAAATAAATCCTGTTATTTCTGCCGAGTTTCTCTTCTTCAGACAGAGGACAGAGGCAGGAGACGCCTCTGAAATGCTGGACAAAGTAAACTAGATACCACCAAAATGGAAGAGGCTGCTTTAGAACCTCACAACTGGGAGGGTGATAAAGATGCACAACCTGGGGCAAGGATGGAGAAATCTCTTTGCTTTTTATATTCTTAGAGACCCTTGGAGCTGGCCCGTTAGGAGACGTGTTTCCTTTTATTACCTCAAGGACTGGGTTAGAGGATTTGGGGAGCCTTATACTGTTGGTCCCTGCCCTGGCTCCGACTTGAATCTCAGAAGGGTGGATTGCTACGACCATGAGCCTGAGAAAAGTGCAGAAGAATGGGAGTTTGTGTGTGACTGTGAATTTTGCTGCATTAATGCTGGGGACACATGAACAGGGAGAGTGTTCTCAATGGACCAAAACAGTCCCATTACATGGAGGAAGTGGGGAAGCTTGCTGTGAATTTCTCAGACTTGAAGCTAACATGTGAACATTGGTGATGAATTCAGTCTTTCTCCGATAGTCCACATAGAGATCTAATCTACACACATGTGGAAACTCACAGGAGATCCATAAACTAGCCTAGAAATAATGTCTTCGATATAGACAGTGTCACTTGATTATGCAAAACTGATTTTTTTTGACTGATTGAAACAAGGCACTTGGAGATTCGAGATGATTGGTGAAATAATAAAGTGCCATCATCTCTTCAAAGAAGTAATAAACAAGAGGCAAGGAGGACAAAACCATCTATGATGCACATTATGGAAATCTCTGCAAAATATATCCCAAAAGGGAGCCATCTCTAGACCTTGAGACATGCATCATTGACTGTAAAGTAGTCTTTTTTCTAACTCTTGTTGATCTCTACCCAAATAAAATAATCATACTTGAGTAAACTATTTCTCACACTGTGTCTCATGGAGAACACTGAAATCACTGTGAAGCTGAAAAATTACTGACAGACATAGGGGACGTGCTACTCTAAGTAGCCTGGAAAGGTTTCTAAACAGGTGAGTGACTTAGTGTGATTAATGAGCCTGTTTGAGTCAACAGTAGTGGCTGGAGTTCTGAGGTCAGTTTCATTTCCTTCATGATAATAAGCATGGAATGGGGACTAGCTTAGACTTGGGAAGTTGAATTAGGGTCTGGATAATTTAGAGTCATGATGGGATAGCTCGAAGGAAAAGTTTTGCCACCTTCAACCAATTGCCAGCTTGGACCTTTTTAATTGAGTGACTATTTTGGTGGAGATAAAGGAAAAATAGCATTAAAATAAATGCCAAAGACTTCTCAGAAAATAAAAAACAGATATTTAAGGGGAAGCTAGCTACCTCTTTCTTATCTTTCAAGGGTTCAACTTAAATAACTATAAATATCTGTTCCCCCTGCCAGAAGGCCTCCCTAAACTTGTCTGGAGTGTTAGTCCCTGATCTTATTTTTACTTTATCTTATTTTATTTTTTCATGTAAAGGCATTTTATTTTAAATATAGCAGTGTGTAAATGTCAGTCTCAAACTGTCAGTCTGAAACTATCCGTTTATCCCTCCCCCACCACCTTTACCCTCAATGACCATAAATTTGTTCTCTGTATCTTATAGGTCTGTTTCATAAATAAGTTCATTTGTATCATTTGTTTTAGATTCTCCATATAAGCAGTATCATATGATATCTGTCTCTCTCTGTCTGACTTACTTCACTTAGCATGATGATCTCCAGGTCCATCCATGTTACTACAAATGGCGTTATTCCATTCTTTTCAATGGCTGAGTGTATCTCCACCAGATACATGCCCAGGAGTGGATTGCTGAATCATATGGTAACTCTATTTTTAGTTTTTAAATAGCTCCTTGGACTTTTCACAATTGTAATTCTATAGTTACTTGTGTCATTATTTGTTTAATATCTCTCTCAAGACAAAGGACTGTGTCCATTGTCTTCACCACCATATTTCCAGCTCCTGTTCCTGTATCTGGCACATGGTAGAAATTTAATAGTAAATGCATTGATAGAATAAATGAGTGAGTGAACAGCTCCTTCACAAAGACTACTACATTTTGTAATTATAATCTTATTTTTTACACACTAAGATTGTTTGATATATCACAGATTTATAGGTCAGAGCTTTCAAAGGCTAGACATTCTCTAGATGAGCTGCTGAAGCTAAAGATACGTTTTTTCCAAAATAAATTCTGGATTTCCAGCTGATAGCATCTATTTGCAGTTGTTTTATAACATAGAGGAACTCAACTGCCTTGGGTTCATACTTTTGGAGGGGAATTCCCATGTCAAAATGAGATTCCTCTTCTCTCACTTGTCAACAAGTCTTCATATTTCCTCATGATTAAGATTTATGAAAACACTATTGGGGAAGATTGTCAGAGTCACAGAAACCAAAGAATGATGGTCACTGGGTATATCTTAAATGCCATGACTATGGAGTCTTTGGGGCTTCCCTGGTGGCTCAGCAGTAAAGAATGCGCCTTAATGCAGGAGTCACAGGAGATGCAGGTTCGATCCCTGGGTGGGGAAGATCCCCTGGAGGAGGGCATGGCAACCCACCCCAGTATTCTTGCCTGGAGAATCCCACGGATAGAAGAGCCTGATGGGCTACCGTCTATAGTGTCACAAGGAGTCGGACATGACTGAAGCAACTTAGCACGCGTGCACATGGAGTCTTCGCTGCTGTTCAAGGTGTAGGCCATTCCCATGGCCCTGATTTCCAGTCAGCAAGCCTCTTGGTTCTTAATGTGGGTGAAACCTATAAGTGAACATTTTTCTTGGAATCTCTCAAACTGCTTCCCTGCCCCCTGATTGAAGAGGAAATTTCCAGAATACATTTCAAACAGCCCTAAGTCAATAAGAAGAAAGGCAGAAAACTGACGAACTGCTCCTAGTTCCGTCAGGTGAGGGTGGCCTTCCGCGTCTCCTCCCAGTCTAGCCCTGTATTTTCTAGAAAAGCGTTTCTAACTCCTCCCAGCCAATGTAGGGGAGAGGAAGATGCTTAGGGCTGCAGGAAGAGCCTCCGGAAAGCATATTCATGGTGTAGCCTCATGCTGAGATGCTATGCATTCGGGGGTGGCGGGGTGGGTGGGGGAGAAACTAGTCATCCCCTATGGCCTCTGATGAAGCATTTTTCCACACCCGAGATGACAGCAGAATGTTGTTGTGAAAGATGTTTTTCACTTCTGTTTCTATCCGGTTGACTTGAAACATCAGTTTTCCAGTCAGAAAGCTGTGCGCTCCGCAGCTGCAGCTGTGTGCACTCCGCAAGGCAGTGAAGTGCTCCTGGGTGGATGCTGTGGCGTGAGGACGGAAGCAGGAGGCTGGCACTGCGACCAGTCCTGGGCCCTAGCTCCGGTTTTGACGGCGTTTCATCTTAGGATTCCTGTTCTCTGAGTTTGGGAGAGATATCTTGTTAAGCCTCTAGGAAAATGGGTAAACTGAATACATCATCTAGGTTGATCTCTAGGAGGCTTGCGTCAGGTGAGCCAGCTACCGTCAGGCAAGTGGCTGATGGGGTCCTTACTGGCCATGGCTAAAAATACTAGATGACTATACCAAGGCTTGGCAATTTTAGCTGTGTCATCAAGGCTGTGTCTCTCAGGCTGTGCTCAGTCTTACTCTATACCATTAAGAAATACAAAGAAGGAAATATTGGGGGCACAAGAATATATAAACTTTGCTTACATTTGCCTTTTATAATCTGCACTAGTATGTCTCAGATAGCAATGCCTTATACTACTTAGACAATTTAAATGCTTTACAGCAATTGTGATAATTCTAGACGTCACCTTTTAAGCACATTTTCCAATATTCAACCAAAACTTTTTTCCTTAGCTAGACTCTTCTGTTAGACATTTAAAAAGCTACTGATTTGCACACAAGTTTCTAAATTATAATACTGACTCTACTCCTAACAAAAATAATGACAAACAGTTATAGAATATTTTGCATTTCATGTTCTCCTTAGAACACATCCCACTAGAGGTGTTCAAAAAAAAATTACTGTTTCTTTCTAAGTTTGAAAGACAGTAGGCAAGTGTGAATGTTGTCTTGATGAGAAGGGAGCAGGTCTTTAGTCACCAGGGTCTCTCACTTTGGAAATATCCACTTTGTTTTTTGCAAAAACTTGCATTCATTTGAAAACCAAAACTCAAATTTGGTTGAACCCCAAGATAGTGTTTCTAGAAATTCAGAATTTGATCTTGCTTGGTGGATTTACAATTTAAAGAGACAGGTGTGTGTGTTTAGTTGCTCAGTTGTGTCTGACTCTCGCAACCCTATGAACTGTAGCCCGCCAGGCTCCTCTGTCCATGGCATTTTCCCAGCAAGAATACTGGAGTGGGTTGCCATTTCTTCCTCTGGAAGAAAACTATTAAGCTACAGAAGTGGATGTGTGCAGATCCCTCCTTTCATAAGGAAAGCAGAGAAGACTGCTTCACAGAGAGCAGAGAGGGCCATACTTGCCCCATAGCTGCCCCTTCTTAGACTTAAGTAACCACCCGAACCTTTCTCTTTTAAAGCTTCCAAGACTATCATGCCTCAGTGACAAGTGGCCCTACCAATAAAGGTCCTCTCTTCCAGAGTCTGCTTGATGTAGTGACAGCATACTCTCCCAGGTCAGCCTTTAGGTGCCCAGGGAGAAGGCAAACATGTCTTGTGTAAATGAGATTAACACTGCCCACAGGCTCTTTTTATCCTCACTATTGATGTGTGCGGAGAAGGCAATGGCACCCCACTCCAGTACTCTTGCCTGGAGAATCCCATGGATGGAGGAGCCTGGTAGGCTGTAGTCCATGGGGTCGCTAAGAGTCGGACACAACTGAGCGACTTCCCTTTCACTTTTCACTTTCATGCATTGGAGGAGGAAATGGCAACCCACTCCAGTGTTCTTGCCTGGAGAATCCCAGGGACAGGGGAGCCTGGTGGGCTGCCGTCTATGGGGTTGCACAGAGTCGGACACGACTGAAGCGACTTAGCAGCAGCAGCAGCATTGATAGTCTGTGAAAAACAGGATGTAGCCAACATTGAAAAAGTTCACATTGCAGAAAAGCAGAGATTCCAAGTTAAGAAATACAGAAGACATGGTTTAAAAATGGGTGGTTTTTATGCTTATTCTACAAAATTCTGAACAGTAAGTTTAATACAACCAGAAAACAAAGTATTGTCCACATTAGCCTACCTATTCTGGGTAAGACTTGTATTTGTGGTCATCATTCATGAGCCAAGAACAACCTTGGAAAAAAAGTCATCAGAAACCAGGATTCACATGGCTATGATGTAATCAGCATCAAATAAATGCAGAGCTGTACATCAAATACAGCAAGAGCTGTAATGTTTCAGTACATACAGGCTCTGAAGATCCATGGTCTTGTAAGTAACAGCAATACAGCTATTTTTTTTTTTTAATCTCATGATGGAATACATGAAGTTAGCAGTATGGGCATAATTGGCAATAAAAAACCTAAAAAGATAGTTTCTGAACTTTGAACAGGAAGAGGTGGCACTTGGATACCGTGTGAGCTGATTCAACAAACAAGTACATAAATAACTCTTCTCCAGCCATTATTCCAAATCTGTGTTGATAAATCACTGTATCTCATATGGATCTATGATTTTGTAAATTTAAAAATTAACATTAAATTCACATGAACATAAAATTAATAATTAGGGTGTACAATTCAGTGGCATTTAGTACCTTCACGTGTTGTGTGACCATTGCCTATATCTAATTCTAAATTATTATTTTTTAAATATTTATTTATTTGGCTGTGCCAGGTATTAACACAGGATTTTTAGCTGAGACACGTGAGATCTAGTTCCCTGACCAGGGATGGAACTCAGGCCCCCTGCTTTGGGAGTGCAGAGTTTTAGCCCCTGGTGGTCCAAATTATTTCTATGACACCAAAAAGAAACCTTGTAACCTCTAAGCAGTCACTCTTTTTTCCTCTGGCCAGCCCCCAGCAATTGTTAATCTGCTTTGTACCTCCATGGAGTTCCCTATTTTTCCTATTTCATATAAATGAAATCATATGATATGTGACCTTTTGTGTGTCATGTAGGAAGAATCCATAGAAATGATGTTTCTCAAAGCAGTAATTTGAATGTAGGAAGGAGCAAGACATCATGATGGCAGAGAGGCAGAAGAGTGGCCAACATTGCCAGAACAGGGCACAGAGTAGAAGCCAGGGCTTGTATGGGAAGAATTCACTCATGGAAGGTCTTGATGGCTGTAAGAAGAGTTTTAATATTGTGCAGAAGGCAGCTGGAATTCTTGTGGGATCCTTTAGAAGAGGGACAGGTGATTTTCAGTGCTGTTTGCAGGAGTGAATGCTGAAGTCAGGGAAGTTCGCAATATAGGTTATGACGGAGGGCTATGCCAAAACAGTTGAAAAGAAAGAGGCAGAAATCAGGGATAAATAATGTTCCCTCAAGGTTTGGGTATGCAGTTATAACTCTTTAGTATTAACAGTTCCCTGTTTCACTTGTAAAGTTTCTGCTAATTCAGGAAAGAAGTGAATATTCTAAGAATCCATAAAAAATATTTTAAGTGCGTGAATGCCTTAAGAAACTATCTCTATAAAAGGTATCTGTTTATTCATAATTAACTACTCTCCAGAGTCTTTAATATTCAACCATTCCATACTTTCCTTCATTCAGATTTTATTTATTCAGCAAATATTTACTGAACATGTGCTTAGGATCATACAGAGATTTAAGAACCAGAGAGGTGTATTTGGACTAGATTAGTAGTTCTTACGGAGAAGGCAATGGCACCCCACTCCAGTACTCTTGCCTGGAAAATCCCATGGACCGAGGAGCCTGATGGGCTGCCGTCTGTGGGGTCGCACAGAGTCGGACACGACTGAAGCAACTTAGCAGCAGCAGCAGCAGCAGTAGTTCTTAACAGGAGCAGTACCCTGTATCATGAATTTTAGAACTTTGGGTGTGTTTTTGGTTGTTGCAGTAATTGGGGTAAACTAGTGGCTCGTGGTGGAGGTCTGGGAGGTTAAGTGGCCTGGTTATTCCCAGAACAATCCTGCACACGGAAAAGTGATCTCATGGTCACACAGCTTCCTAACAGCTCAGATATTCAAGTAGGTGGTTCAGTTCAGTCGCTCAGTCGTGTCCAACTCTTTGCGACCCCATGAATCGCAGCACACCAGGCCCCCCTGTCCATCACCAACTCCCGGAGTTCACTCAGACTCACGTCCATCGAGTCAGTGATGCCATCCAGCCATCTCATCCTCTGTCGTCCCCTTCTCCTCCTGCCCCTAATCCCTCCCAGCATCAGAGTCTTTTCCAATGGGTCAACTCTTCGCATGAGGTGGCCAAAGTATTGGAGTTTCAGCTTTAGCATCATTCTTTACAAAGAAATCCCAGGGCTGGTCTCCTTCAGAATGGACTGGTTGGATCTCCTTGCAGTCCAAGGGACTCTCAAGAGTCTTCTCCAACACCACAGTTCAAAAGCATCAATTCTTCAGTGCTCAGCCTTCTTCACAGTCCAACTCTCACATCCATACATGACTACTGGAAAAACCGTAGCCTTGACTATGTCTCTGCTTTTGAATATGCTATCTAGGTTGGTCATAACTTTCCTTCCAAGGAGTAAGCGTCTTTTAATTTCATGGCTGCAGTCACCATCTGCAGTGATTTTGGAGCCCCAAAAAATAAAGTCTGACACTGTTTCCACTGTTTCCCCATCTATTTCCCATGAAGTGATGGGACCAGATGCCATGATCTTCATTTTCTGAATGTTGAGCTTTAAGCCAACTATTTCACTCTCCTCTTTCACTTTCATCAAGAGGCTTTTGAGTTCTTCTTCACTTTCTGCCATAAGGGTGATGTCATCTGCATATCTGAGGTTATTGATACTTCTCCTGGCAATCTTGATTCCAGCTTGTGTTTCTTCCAGTCCAGCGTTTCTCATGATGTACTCTGCATAGAAGTTAAATAAGCAGGGTGACAATATACAGCCTTGATGTACTCCTTTTCCTATTTGGAACCAGTCTGGTGTTCCATGTCCAGTTCTCACTGTTGCTTCCTGACCTGCATACAGATTTCTCAAGAGGCAGGTCAGGTGGTCTGGTATTCTCATCTCTTTCAGAATTTTCCAGTTTATTGTGATCCACACAGTCAAAGGCTTTGGCATAGTCAATAAGGCAGAAATAGATGTTTTTCTGGAACTCTCTTGCTTTTTTGATGATCCAGCGGATGTTGGCAATTTGATCTCTGGTTCCTCTGCCTTTTCTAAAACCAGCTTGAACATCTGGAATTTCACGGTTCACGTATTGCTGAAGCCTGGTTTGGAGAAGTTTGAGCATTCCCTTACTAGCGTGTGAGATAAGTACAATTGTGCGGTAGTTTGAGCATTCTTTGGCATTGCCTTTCTTTGGGATTGGAATGAAAACTGACCTTTTCCAGTCCTGTGGCCACTGCTGAGTTTTCCAGATTTGCTGGCTTATTGAGTGCAGCACTTTCACAGCATCATCCTTCAGGATTTGAAATAGCTCAACTGGAATTCCATCACCTCCACTAGCTTTGTTCGTAGTGATGCTTTCTAAGGCCCACTTGACTTCACATTCCAGGATGTCTGGCTCTAGGTGAGTGATCACACCATTGTGATTATCTTGGTCGTGAAGATCTTTTTTCGTACAGTTCTTCTGTGTATTCTTGCCACCTCTTCTTAATATCTTCTGCTTCTGTTAGGTCCATACCATTTCTGTCCTTTATTGAGCCCATCTTTGCATGAAATGTTCCCTTGGTATTTCTAATTTTCTTGAAGAGATCTCTAGTCTTTCCCATTCTGTTGTTTTCCTCTATTTCTTTGCATTGATCACTGAGGAAGACTTTCTTATCTCTTCTTGCTATTCTTTGGAACTCTGCATTCAGATGCTTATATCTTCCCTTTTCTCCTTTGCTTTTCTCTTCTCTTCTTTTCACAGCTATTTGTAAGGCCTCCCCAGACAGCCATTTTGCTTTTTGGCATTTCTTTTCCATGGAGATGGTCTTGATCCCTGTCTCCTGTACAATGTCACGAAGCTCAGTCCATAGTTCATCAGGCACTCTATCAGATCTAGGCCCTTAAATCTATTTCTCACTTCCACTGTATAATCATAAGAGATTTGATTTAGGTCATACCTGAACTAACACCCCAAAAAGATGTCCTTTTCATTACAGGGGACTGGAATGCAAAAGTAGGAAGTCAAGAAACACCTGGAGTAACAGGCAAATTTGGCCTTGGAATACGGAATGAAGCAGGGCAAAGACTAATAGAGTTTTGTCAAGAAAATGCACTGGTAATAGCAAACACCCTCTTCCAACAACACAAGAGAAGAGTCTACACATGGACATCACCAGATGGTCAACACCGAAATCAGATTGATTATATTCTTTGCAGCCAGAGATGGAGAAGCTCTATACAGTCAACAAAAACAAGACCAGGAGCTGACTGTGGTTCAGATTATGAACTCCTTATTACCAAATTCTGACTTAAATTGAAGAAAGTAGGGAAAACCACTAGACCAAGTAGGTGGTAACCCTGTTAATAATTATCCATCCAAAATCTAACTCAAATATATGTAATTATCTAAACTTAGAACCTAAACTAAAATATTTGTACACACACACACACACACAAATACTTCTTCATAGTTTCAGTGAAAATAAGACTTTTCCAAGAATGGTCCTTATTGAGGGAAGACAGTGCTTTGTTTCATTCAGCACTCGTTATGTTCACTATTTTGGAAAATGGCACCACCGATGGTAATATTTAACCTTGTATTTCAGTCTTCATCAACCAGTCTGATTTTCTAACTGCCATATTTGTAGTCATTCTAGATATAGTTATGTTGAAGGATAATTTTTGAAAGTGCTCATAACTGTGACTTTCATTCAGCTGTAAAATGAGCCTGTGTGATGGTTAATTTAACCTTGGCTAGGGTAAGGGATGTCCAGATAACTGGTAAAACATTATTTCTGGATGTGTCTGTTGAGGGTGTTTGGGGAGGAGATTAGCACAAGATTTGAACTTGTGAAATGAGTGAAAAAGATCACTCTCACAATGCAGGAGAGTATCATTCAGTCCAATGATTGCGAGTCTAAATAGAATATGAGGAATGGCAAATATGCTTCCTCTGCTTGAACTGGCACATCCAGCTTCCCCTGCCCTGGGAACTCTGGAACATTACTACTTCTGAGTCTTAGGCATTTGGGCATGGACATAGACTAGGACTTTGCTCACCCCACCTCACCCCCACACCCCCACCATTCTCAGATCCCCACCTCACCCCCACACCCCCACCATTCTCAGATCCCCACCTCACCCCCACACCCCCACCATTCTCAGATCCCCACCTCACCCCCCACACCCCCACCATTCTCAGATCCCCACCTCACCCCCCACACCCCCACCATTCTCAGATCCCCACCTCACCCCCCACACCCCACCATTCTCAGATCCCCACCTCACCCCCCACACCCCCACCATTCTCAGATCCCCACCTCACCCCCCACACCCCCACCATTCTCAGATCCCCACCTCACCCCCCACACCCCCACCATTCTCAGATCCCCACCTCACCCCCCACACCCCCACCATTCTCAGATCCCCACCTCACCCCCCACACCCCCACCATTCTCAGATCCCCACCTCACCCCCCACACCCCCACCATTCTCAGATCCCCACCTCACCCCCTACACCCCCACCATTCTCAGATCTTTGGACTTGGACTGAACTATACTACCAACTTTCACGGTTCACCAGCCTTCTTAGTTCTCCAGCTTCAGATCCAGGGACTGTTGGTTTCCATGATCATGTGAGCCAATTCCTATAATAAGTCTCTCATATATATTTATATATATATATATCCTATTAGTTCTGTTCTCTGGAGAACTCTGATTAACCCAGCCTGTGTCAAAGATTCTTATTTAACGTATCAATTAATAGAATGCTGAAAATGAAAGTCATTCAACTGTGTCTGACTCTTTGAGTCCCCATGGACTGTAGCCTGCCAAGCTCCTCTGTCCTTGGAATTCTCCAGGCAAGAATACTGGAGTGGGTTGCCATCCCCTTCTTGAGGGAATCTTCCCGACCTTGGGATCAAACCTGGGCCCCCTGTATTGCAGGCAGATTCTTTACTGTCTGAGCCACAATAGAATGCTGAGATAAATTTATAAAAAGACAAATAGGTACAACCTGATCAGTATCCAAGGGAAATAATCAGTTGCACTCTACTAGACACATTTTACCTTTCTAGGGACAAGAACCATTTGCAGTGTTGCCATTTATTTATTAGTGTACAGAGTTGTTAGCTCAAAGGCAATGGCTGAAAGATAGATATATCCCAGAAAGTGTGCTAAGGCAGTCAGTAATCTACACACTGTTTTTGCCAGTTTCAAAACCTCATTTTTTCCTGATGTAGTCATCTGACTTTGTCTTCTAGGTAGTAAATTTATGTAGTAAATTGTGTGTCTTTTAAAACTATAAATTATTTTCTTTTAATTTTACTTTATATTATAATTATAGAAAGATATGAATTATTTTAAAATTATGTGTGCAGGTAAATTATGTTATCTATGGAGTTAATTTTAGAATATTAAATGAGAGGTTAGAAAACATTTGTTTAAAAATAAGGCATTTGTTCTATTAAGAGTTGAGGACCACTGGACTAAATAGTCTTTAAGACCCCTTCCAACCTTGCAGTTGCTGACACCTTGATTTCAGGATGTCTAATTTTAAATTGTTTTCTGTACAGTATTTTTTGTTGCAGTTGCTCATCATCTGACCTCATAAACCCAAACTTTCAGTAAGAGTCTGCCTCTCTGGGGAGAGATGAAAGGGGAGGATGTCCAATATAGGGGTATGTCATACAGAAAAGGGCCAGCCCACTTCAGGGGTAAGAAACAGACAAGAGAGAGGGAATTCAGGAGCAGAAAATCCAAGCTGGAAGTTGCACCAAGACCCAAGCTCCCTACCCCTGAATCTTCAGAGATATCACAGAGGAAGCTAGATTATCCATAAGCTAGTTTATTTCTAAAGAACAGGGTGCCCCTAATCTGTTTGAGGGCTCCCCTTGTGGTTCAGCTGGTAAAGAACCTGCCTGCCAACGCAGGAGACACAAGAGATGTGAGCTTGATCCCTGGGTCAAGAAGATCCCCTGAAGAAGGAAATGGCAACGCACGTCAGTATTCTTGCCTGGGAAATCCCCATGGACAGAGGAGCCTGGCGGGCTACAGCCCATGGGACCACAAAGAGCTGGACGTGACGGTACCCGTGCACGCACACAGTCTATTGGAAGACTTCAGAACTCCAGAAGGATGGCAAGCATGGAATTCATTCCTTGAGTTTTCTTCATTTATATTAGGAGCTTCCTCAATGTGGGAAAAACTAAGCTAGATTCTTCAGAAGTAAACGTCAGCGCAGCCTAATGTGGTTTTATTTGCACACAGTGTGACTGTTCCTTAGTTGAAAGATTGCTTCTGCTTCTGTGAAGCCACAGAGCACTCACTTCGACTTGAGTCTGCATTAGCTGCATCAGCAGATATCCCGAAGACAGTATTGCTCCCCTGGGACTCAGAGCAGGGCTTTTCTTCTTTAAACTCCCCCTTTTATTTAGGTGACTTCTCTGGTGGCTCAGACAGTAAAGCATCTGCCTACAGTGCGGGAGACCCAGGTTCAATCCCTGGGTCAGGAAGATCTCCTGGAGATGGAAATGGTAACCCACTCCAGTATTCTTGCCTGGAAAATCCCGTGGATGGAGGAGCCTGGTAGGCTACAGTCCATGGGGTCGCAAAGAGTTGGACATGACTGTGCGACTTCACTTCACTTCACTTTACTTTATTTTAAGTGCTGGCAACAGGGTTATTGCACTCATCTCACATGCTAGTAAAGTAATCCTCAAAATTCTCCAAACCAGGCTTCAGCAATACGTGAACCGTGAACTTCAGATGTTCAAGCTGGTTTTAGAAAAGGCAGAGGAACCAGAGATCAAATTGCCAACATCCGCTGGATCATCAAAAAAGCAAGAGAGTTCCAGAAAAACATCTATTTCTGCCTTATTGACTATGCCAAAGCCTTTGACTGTGTGGATCACAATAAACTGTGGAAAATTCTGAAAGAGATGGGCATACCAGACCACCTGACCTGCCGCTTGAGAAACCTATATGCAGGTCAGGAAGCAACAGTGAGAACTGGACATGGAACACCAGACTGGTTCCAAATAGGAAAAGGAGTACGTCAAGGATGTATATTGTCACCCTGCTTATTTAACTTCTATGCAGAGTACATCATGAGAAACACTGGATTGGAAGAAACACAAGCTGGAATCAAGATTGCCAGGAGAAATATCAATAACCTCAGATATGCAGATGACACCACCCTTATGGCAGAAAGTGAAGAAGAACTAAAAAGCCTCTTGATGAAAGTGAAAGTGGAGAGTGAAAAAGTTGGCATAAAGCTCAACGTTCAGAAAACGAAGGTCATGGCATCTGGTCCCATCACTTCATGGGAAGTAGATGGGGAAACAGTGGAAACAGTGTCAGACTTTATTTTTCTGGGCTCCAAAATCAGTGCAGATGGTGACTGCAGCCATGAAATTAAAGATGCTTACTCCTTGGAAGGAAAGTTATGACCAACCTAGACAGCATATTGAAAAGCAGAGACGTTACTTTGTCAACAAAGGTCCATCTACTCAAGGCTATGGTTTTTCCATTGGTCATGTATGAATGTGAGAGTTGGACTGTGAAGAAAGCTGAGCGCCAAAGAATTGATGCTTTTGAACTGTGGTGTTGGAGAAGACTCTTGAGAGTCCCTTGGATTGCAAGGAGATCCAACCAGTCCATTTTAAAGGAGATCAGTCCTGGGTATTCTTTGGAAGGACTGATGCTAAAGCTGAAACTCCAATACTTTGGCCACCTCATGTGAAGAGCTGACTCATTGGAAAAGACTCTGATGCTGGGAGGGATTTGGGGGCAGGAGGAGAAGGGGACCACAGAGGATGAGATGGCTGGATGGCATCACTGACTCAACGGACATGAGTTTGAGTGAACTCCGGGAGTTGGTGATGGACAGGGGGGCCTGGTGTGCTGCGATTCATGGGGTCGCAAAGAGTCGGACACGACTGAGCGACTGAACTGAACTGAACTGAACACGGTTATAATGAGGAACATACTTCAAAACCATTTTTCTCCATCCCTATCTATTTCTGCAATCTTTATTTCAGTAAATAAAACCCAGGGTCCAAGTCCTGTTTTCCCCAGGACAATTTCACCTCTCACACAATAGTGTGTTTCTAAAATACTAAATCAAGGGCTGCTGGGGACATCCTTAGAGCCCAGAGCAGCATGAGTTGATGAGCTGGAGCAAACATTTTCTTATGGGAACTTCATCTGCCTCCTTCCACAGATATAGCAGAGGAAAGGTCCAGAACACAGAGTTTTTCTTCACATAGACCTCAGGTTTTCTGACATCTGGAAAAAGTGGCTTGCTAGTGGGACTTTGCAGCAAAGTTCTCTTTCATTTGGATTCACATAAGACTATACTGCTTGGTTACAGTTTGGACCATAGTGACACCTCTCCTTTCACTTGGCAGCATGAGAAGCTATTTGGATAGAAATGAAAGCCCTTGAAAAAGCATTAAGGAAATTGCCATTCTCCTGCTGGAAAGGGGTGAGAGACTTGCTTAGTCTCCTTACTGGAGCTGGAAAAGTCTCTCAGCTCACCTGGGTCATCGCCACCCTTTGAACTGGGGCCTGAACTCCTGATTTTAAGAGTTGGCATCTTTAGGGCTTAGTCAGGTAGCAGTAGTAGTAAAGAACCCACCTTGCAATGCAGGAAACTTAAAAGACAAGACTCGGGTTCTATCCTTGGGTCAGGAAGATTCCCCGGAGGAGGGCGTGCCAACCCACTCCAGTTTTCTTGCCTGGAGAATCCCATGGACAGAGGAGCCTGGTGGGCTACAGTCCATGATGTCACAGAGAGTCAGGCATGACTGAAGTGACATAGCACGCACACACGAACCACGCAGTGAGGTTGCAGGGAAGCCAGGTCTGCAAAGGGCAACCTGGGATGAAAACCCCTCTGATTGGCTTAATAAGTCCCTGGGAGATGCAGAACAGTTGTCCCCACTCATACTCCTAAGCCATCAGTCAGCACCTTCCTCCCTTATCCTAGAAAGAGTTTTCCATAGAAGAGGATTTTATGGGATCTGAGGGGGGCTTGGCAAAAGAATGGAGAAAAGAAAGGGAGCGAACTGGAGAGAAAAATTATCAAGATGAAAAATGAACAAGATTTATGAAGGCAACCCACCCCTTCCCTGCTACACAGTGCTGCTCCTTGAGATATATTTTCCAGCTCCTCGTACAGACTGGTTTCAAATGAGGCAAATTAGCAGACTGCCATCACTTTCTTTGAGAAACTGTCAGCAGATTAATAGATCTTCCCAATATAGTAATTGCCCTCAAAGTGAGCCTCTATTTTCCATCACATCACTGGATTTATATTTTCCTTGGAGTAGCCTAAGCCTTTGTTTATGCCCTTTGAATGCTTGTTTCATATCCACCACTATCATATTTCCGTTTAGCAGTGTGATCTCTTGGCCAGGTTATATAGAGTTAAGCCTTTGGAGTAAAGCCTTCCAACCCATAATTATTTTCATGCCTCTCTTCATAGTTCCTTTGTGTATCATTGTCTTCTTGTGCTTCGGGGTTCTGCTCTGTGCAGGGATAATGGTAGTGGAGTTGCGCTTGAACCCTGGTGCCTGGAGCAGTTTTGGGTACTTGGGGGTCTGCAGCTCTTTCTGGCTTCCGCTCTTGTTTTATGACGTGTTATTAAACCTCTAGAAGTCTAAAATTTCTTACTGGTGACAAAAGCAATTTTTACTTCTTCCCTCAATTCTTGGCCACTGAGTTCCTTTTCATACTGTGTTAACCTCTACATCCACGTCTGGAGGTACCTCATTTTCAGAGTAACCTGTCCCCCACAGTCTTATGACCCTTTTGAATATGGGAACAAGATGAAGCACACAGAGAAAAGAAAAAGGACAGGTCTTTTGTGATTCTCCCACAAAGGGAAGAAGTTGTGAAGAAATACAAGTTGCCGTGTAGAACACAGGCAGAGTTTGATGTTGGCAAACAGACAGAATTTGATGCTGTTAGAATTTGAATTTCTTGAAACAAAAGTGTGGACTAAAGACAGCGGTTGCCTCGCAGTGCACAATCTCAAGAGGCCGCACACAAGCTCACCTTTTCTGCATCGGTTCAGTCAGTGCTTCATTTGCTGTCATCAGCTTGATTTTCTGCGTCTCTGTTCTTGATTCTTTTTTTCTTTTTCCTTAACCAAACCTCAGGATTCTTGCACTGTTTTTCTCCCATATGTGCTTAAATTTTTTAAAATTCATCTTTGCCCTTTGGTTTTATAGAAAGATCTTGAGAAAACCTGAAAACCATTAAGACTTGTAGAGACCGCTTGATTAAGATGCCACCCCCACCCCTACTCCTTCATTTAAAAAGAAAAGCTCTTCAAAGTCCTGCAGCTATGAAGAACATATTTTTAGGATCCTTGTGGTTACTTTAATGTCTGACCTTGCTTTGACATCACGCTTGTGAAAGACAGGGGATATCTCCAGAGATTAAAAAACATTCAGCCCATGCCAAGTCCTAAACTGTTGACCCTGATTCATCTTGTGAGAGTGAAACGTTCCCCTTCTTTCACCCACACCCCTGGAGTGGAGCATCACTCAGACCCTTTGGTGCCCCTTTCCCCCCACCGCCCCACCTCCCCCCAGTTCATGGAATCAGAAGTTGCTCCTGCATCAAGGCACTGAGCGGTCCTGGCCTGGTACTTCATTTTTCCTGCCTGTTACCCTGATGTGCCATCTATCTGCTCTTCAGGGATGATGAGGCCTGGGCCCTGGTCTTGAGAGGGCTCCTCTGGGCTCTCCTCTGCCCACAACTGCCCTCCAGACATGGGGCCCATGAGTCTGTTCAGAGCCTGCACCCCATCTTCTAGACAGCCCCTAGAGAACTGGGATCCGGGACCCCTGATGGCTGCGCAACCGCCCAAGCATCCTTCCAGGGCCAGTGTGCAATCTGTTACCTGGCCTTGAGGTGGGGGGCTGTGTGAGCACTGAGGGCAGAGCTTGGAGGCAAGGGCTGGGCTGTCAGCTCTCTGTGATGTTGAGCAGAACCAGGCCAGGAAAGGGCAGTAGGTTGGGTCACAGGCTGGGAGCTGGGTGACAGGGTCCAGCTTTCCCTAAGCGCCCGTGTCCTGGGGACTCTGAATTCAAATGTGTACTAGGTCTTCTAGGTCTATTTATTAAGATGGAGGAGTAGACACATTTTAACAGTTTGTGTGCTTGCTGTGGGCTTCCCTGGTGGCTCAGATGGTAAAGAATCTGCCTGCAATGTGGGAGACCTGGGTTTGAACCCTGGGTTGGGAAGATCCCATAAAGAAGAGCACGTATCACTTTTAAACATCTAGACCCATACGGAGCAAGCCTCCTTTAATATTCCCTGTCCGGCGCCTGCTACAACATGTGTCAAGAGCAGGCCTGTTCAGGACGGCAGCTCGGAGTGGTCTGGTTTTGTTGCTCGTGCTGGAAACTGTCAGAGAGAGTTGCTTTCTGTTGAATAAAAAGTGAGGTTAGGGGCTGAATTCCCCAGCCCAGCCTTCCAGGGCTTCCTAGAACATTTCCATCCAAGTATTTGCCACTTCAAGGGAATGTAGCTTTTTGGGGAAAGAGCTGTGATAGTTCCAGAATCTGCCAGCCGTGGGGAGATGTCATTGGCACACACTCTCCTGGTGGCAGGCACATGAGTCATCTTGCAAAGCTGATGGATGATAGGGTGGTGGGCTGGTGGGCTGCTCTATTTTATTACAGTCATCACTCAGACTGAACCAAACATGTCACTTTACACCAGTACAGGTCTGTATGGAACCAGGGTTCCTTTCTCTGTTTGGCACAGACATTGGGGCTGTTTGATTCCCAAAGCATTGTTCACCTAAAGTCCAAGTCATTTGCATCCTTCTAAGAAAGGGTTAAATATCACTATCCTCTTTTCTCTAAAATTGAATCAAAAAGCCACATCTTCAAAATGATGATTTCTTTCTTTTTTTTGTAAAACCCCCAAATAGAATTATTAAACATCTTCATGCTGATGAAATAAACTTTTCAAAGTAATATGGAAAAAATGATTTCATTTAAACACCTTTTAGCCAAAAAAACATATGCTGCTGGTTAAGCAGTGCAGGAGTGGAGACTTTCACAGTTTGTGCGTCTTGAGGTCTGTGGTTCGGCCACGGGCTGTGCTGTCAACTCGAGACTCAGCTGGAGTGGAACCCACATGTCCTGGTAGGCCCCCAGAAGGCAGGCAGGTTTGCACAGGCATGCAAGGAAGTGACTGAGCGTATGTGTGCATGCCCTGCGGAAACTTCTCAGAAGCAGCCTTCCAAGCCATGCTATAGACTCTCAAGTCTTCAAGTGTCCAGAGCGCTAACCCTTTTATGCATGCATTTTTGTGTTCAGGCTACCCACAGATTTAGGACCATAAGTCACTGCCAAAGAAGACCCTTCTCTCTTTGAAGTAATTGATTCATTTTATAGTGTCAGGAAATTTCATCACAGGTAAGCAGTATGCTGGCAACCTTAGCATTAGCTAAACTCCTCTGTAAATAAATAAGAGAAAGTGAAAATACAAACTCCTTCCAGTGACCCTGGATAGGTCTGTCTGAGTGCATTCACGTAGTAAGTATTTATTATGAGCCTACTATGTGCAATCAGTGAAGCAAAAAGGTGGGAACCACAAGGATCAGAAGGGTGGGCTGAGTTGGGGCAGAGGGAATGCTGGTCTCTTATCCTGGCTTTAGAACATATTCACTCACCTAGTAACTGTCTTGGTGAAAGTTTTTGAATCCTCTTGCTTCTGTTTACCAACACATTCATGTAGTTTAAGTGTGCTCAATGCCTGTTGCATACTCTGGTTGAGAACAATGACAAAGAATCTCAACAAAGGAAATGGCAACCCACTCTAGCATTCTTGCACAGCGAATCCCATGGATAGAGGAACCTGGTGGGCTACAGTTCATGGGGTTGCAAAGAGTCTGCAACTAACACTTTCATTTTCTCCCTTCCCAGAACCTCAACACACCCTGTATATCTCCCCATCTCATGTCACAAAAGACATACTTTTCTTTTGTTTAACAAACACACAGCTCTTACCAGGCACTGTTCTAAGCACCTTATAAATATCCATTTAATCTTCATAGCAATCCTTTGGGGTGTGTACTGTTATTCTCTGCATCTTCAGCAGGGAAAAACCGAAACACAGAGTAACTAAGTACCTTGCTCAAGGTCACATAGCTAAGAAGTGGTAGAACTGGGATTGAAACCTAGGCAAGGTGAGCGGTGATCCTGATTTGCCCAGTACTGATGGGTCTTCCAGGACTTAGAACTTTCAGTACTAAAACTGAGACAGTCCCAGAACAGGGATGGTTGGTCACCAGAGAAGTCCAGCATCAAAGAAATGTCAGTTGTTACATTTCACTACTTCTTTAATTCTTTTGAAGTCATTGACTAGCGGTCAGCTTAATTTTCCCACCTGGTTCCTGTTCCTGAAGGGTGGGGACATGAGATGGGGAGATATACAGGGTATGTTGAGGTTCTGGGAAGGGAGAAAATGAAAGTGTTAGTTGCAGATTCTTTGCAACCCCATGGACTGTAGCCCACCAGATTCCGCTATCCATGGGATTCTCTGGGCAAGAATACTAGAATGGAAAAAAAAAAAAAAAAAGAATACTAGAATGGGTTGCTGTTTCCTCCTCCATGGGATCTTTCCCAACCAGGAATCGAACCGGGCTCTCTTGCTTTGCGGGTGTATTCTTTACCATCTGAGCCACCAGGAAAGTCCCCTGGGGAGAGAGAGACCCTGCGTGTTTTGGAGCTGATACTGGTTCTGTCAGTTTTTTCACATTAGTGGGTCCAGAGGTACTTGATCGTGAGGAAAGTGTCTACACTGTTCTATCTCCTTTGCTTATTTCAATCACAGAACAAAGGGAAAAATGACTGAAAAGATAAATCCAGTTGGCATTGATCAGTTTTGATGAATAGCAAACTGTGCCTTCAAATACATAGTCCTTGAGACCAGAAGTGATTCTTTCCAGAGACAGAGTCAACTTGGGCTGCCGTAACAGGCAGAAATAAATAACAGTTATTTCTCACGGTTCTGGAGGTTGGGAAGTCCAAGGTCAAGATGCCAGCAAATCCGGTCTCTGGTGAGGACTCACTACCTGGTTTATAGATGGCATCTTCTTGATTCACCTCACATGGTGAAGAGCAAGGAGAGGAAACAAGCTCACGTCTCATCTCATAATGGCGTGAATCTCATTGTGAGTGGTTCATTCTCGTAACCTCATCTAAACCTAATCATCTCTCACAGACCCCATCTCCATATACCATCATGCTGGGCATTGGGATTTCAACATCTGAATTTGAGGGGACAAGAACATTCAGTCCATAGCACCTTTCTGCCCCCTTCATCCCCAGCCAGTGCTAAGGAGCAATCTGGAGAAAGAACAGTGCATTCTTTGACCAGACAACTTGTCTGTGTCGTCAGACATGTCTACACTGGACCCCACAGAGCTTTAGCTCTTTATGATGGAGAAGTCGCCCTCCCCCAGCCATACCCAGGGCACAGACCCCTTGCTCTGCAGGCTTCATTGGTGCCTTATCATTAACAATGCCCAGAGGAGTCAGAACAGAGCAGGATTTCAAATGTCCCAAATATTGTGCTGAAGAAAAGAATCATTGTCTAGTCATAAATTCCACATGTGTTCTCAATAGATGGCCATCTACTTCTCATTTCCCAATGTTCTTTTACACCATAGAACTCAGGTTCAGGCCACTTTGGGTATGAGTCCCAGTTCTCCACTTACTGTTATATGGTGCTAACTGAAACTTAGTTTCCTTCTCTCTAAAATGAGGATATTCACGCCTACCTCACGGGACCAGCTATAATCTGGGCAATGCACCTAGCTTAGTGCCTGGCCCCTGTGTGCTGTGCTGTGCTTAGTCACTTAGTCGTGTCCGACTCTTTGTAACCCCATGGACTGCAGCCTGCCAGGCTCCTCTGTCCATGGGGATTCTCCAGGCAAGAATACTGGAGTTGGTTGCCATGCCCTCCTCCAGGGGATTTCCCCAACCCAGGGATCAAACCCAGGTCTCCTGCATTGCAGGTGGATTCTTTACCATCTGAGCTTAGTGCCTGACCCGTACCTGGTACTTAATACTTGGCATACCTTGAGGAATTTCCATACAAGAATAAAGTCTTTATCTTTTGATAATACTGTGCATTGGTAATCCGTGTGTACATTACATTTAGCAATTAAAATGTAACTTTTTTAATTGCTCTGATTTGGTAATAATTTACATAGGAAAGATATGTAAAACAAACTCGATGAAGTCTGTCTCCTACTCATAGTTTCTAAACTCCCCTTGGTTTCTCTCTCCAGAAGTGAATGTAGTCTTTTCAGAGCCATCTTTGGCTTACATAAGCAAGTGCATACAATAGACCCCCTTATCCGCGGTTTCACTTTCTGTGGTTTCAATTACTCAGGGTCAACAGAGGTCCGAAAATATTAAATGGAAAATTCCAGAAATGAACAATTCTTAAGTTCTAAATTGCATGCCGTTCTGAGTGGTGTGATGAAATCTTGCTCCTACCCTCTGGCCCACCTGGGATGTGAATCATCCTTTTGTCCAGCATATCCTGACTATTAGTCACTTAGTAACTGTCTAGGTTATTAAATCAACTGTCTTGGTATTACAATGCTTGTGTTCAAGTAACCATCATTTCACTTAATAATAGCCCCAAAGCACAGGAGTAGTGATGCTGGAAATTTGGAAATGCCAAAGAGAAGCTGTAAAGTGCTTCCTTTAAATGCAGAGGTGAAAGTTCTTGACTGATTAAGGAAAGGAAAAAAAAAAAATCTTATGCTGAGGTTGCTTAGACCTATATTAAGATCAAATCTATTTCTGAAACAGTGAAGAATGGAAAAGAAATGTATGCTAGTTTTACTGCCACATCTCAGATGGCAAGAACTGCTGCCACACTGTGTGAGAAGGGCTTAGTTAGATGGAAAAGGCATTACATTTGTGCAATACGATGTTTTGAGACACATAGTGACCTCATTCACATAACTTTCCAACCAGTCCATTCTAAAGGAGATTTAGGGATTTCTTTGGAAGTAATGATGCTAAAGCTGAAACTCCAGTACTTTGGCCACCTCATGCGAAGAGTTGACTCATTGGAAAAGACTCTGATGCTGGGAGGGCTTGGGGGCAGGAGGAGAAGGGGACGACAGAGGATGAGATGGCTGGATGGCATCACTGACTCAATGGACGTGAGTCTGAATGAACTCCGGGAGTTGGTGATGGACAGGGAGGCCTGGCAAGCTGCGATTCATGGGGTCGCAAAGAGTCGGACACGACTGAGCGACTGATCTGATCTGATTGTTATAATTGTTCTATTTTTATTATTAGTTATTGTTAATCTCTTACTGTACCCAATTTACAAATTAAACGTTTTCATAGGTGTGCATGTATAGAGAAAAACAGTATATATAGGATTTTGCATTCTGCAGTTTCAAGCATCCACTGGGGGTCTTGGAACGTATTCCCTACAGCTAAGGGGAAACTCCTGTGTATTTTTTACTCTGTCCCTCCGTTTGGTACACCATGGGTTATTAATTAATTTATTTATTTTGACTTAGTATATAGAGATTATTGAATGCAGAAACTGTGTTTTCATTTATCTTCAACTTTATGGTATTCCATTGTATGGATAGCATGCTTACAATCTCCTATCTGTAATTTCTAACTTAAAAAAAAGCCTGAAGCCAAAAGTTTTCCTAAGATTGTGGCAAACTCATTTGGTGGAGAAACATAACTTGAGTTGACATGAGTTGTATTTCTCCCACTTTGTATGAATATTCATAGTTTCTCCACAGAAATATTAATGGATTTGATTACTGAGTGTTGCCTTAGAACCCTCTAGAGTGTTACATAATATATACCTACACTGTACCCACACTGTATTAGCTTTCTGAATTTCAAAACATTCAGACATGCAAACCACATCAAACCCTAGGGTTTCAGATAAAGAATTGTGGAGCTGTACCATAATTCATTTAACTGGTCCCCTGTTGCCCGCCACTCAGATTTTTAAAATACTTTTTGCTATTACAGTGTTACAGTAAATAACTTTGTACATATGTCATTTCACATGTGTAAAGTAATATATGTAGGAGAAATTCTTAGAATTGTGATTGCTGGGTCAAAGAATAAACGCATGTGCAGTTTTGACAGATGTGGTTAAGTTGTCCTCCATAGAGGTCATATACCTTTTACCTCCATCAGCCTAGTTTCCCATCTTCCCCAACATAGAATTATTCTTTTTCATTTTTTCTCATTTGAATAACAGTAAATATTGCATACTAAATACATAGAGCCATATTTAGTTCCTTTCTTATGAACTGTCCATCTGTTATGCTCAATTTTTTATGTTGGATTATTGGAATTTTTCTTATTGAGTTGTTGGGTTTTTTATATATATAAAGAAAATGAACACTTTCTGATATAATTCACAATTTCACAAATTAAAATTTTTTAATAATTTTGGAATATAGTTGATTTACAATGTTGTGTTACCTTCAGGTATACAGCAAAGTGATTGTTATACACAAAGACAAATATTTATATATTCTGTGTTTTACATTCTCTTCCATTATAGGTTATTACAAGATATTGAGTATAGTTCTGTGTCCTATACAGTAGGTCCTTGTTGGTTGTCTATTTTACATATAGTATAATATATATTTTAATCCCAAACTCTAATTTATCCCTCCCTCACTTTCCCTTTGGTACCATAAATTTGTTTTCTATGTCTGAGTCTATTTCTGTTTTGTAAATAAGTTCATTTGCATCATTTTTTTATATTCCACATTTAAGCAATATCATGATATTTGTCTTTCTCTGTCTGACTTACTTCAGTTAGAATGATAATGTCTAGTTCATCCAAGTTGCTGGAAATGGCATTATTTCATTCCTTTCTTTGGCTGAGTAGTATTCCATTCCATATATATATATATATACACATACACATTTATACACTATATATATATGTGTGTATATATATACACACACACACATATATACATACATACATGCATGTGGTGTGTTTGTGTTTGCGATCCCATAGACTATACAGTCCATGGAATTCTCCAGGCCAGAATACTGGAGTGGGTAGCCTATCCCTTCTCCAGCAGATCTTCCCAACCCAGGAATTGAACTGGGGTCTCCTGCATTGCAGCTGGATTCTTTACCAACTGAGCTATGAGGGAAGCCCATGGCTTCAGTGAAATCATTGACTTTAACTCTTCAAATCAAAACATTAAAATCAAAATGTGGTTAACCACTTGACATTTCAACGATATGGTTACACAGGCTATAGTAAACACATAAAACTGAAATTAAAAGGCAGTCGATCCTAATATTAGTCTACAGAGGTGCCTATTTCATTAGGGCTCTATTTGTTTTCTGCTCATCATGTAGTTCAACTTGTATGCTTTGGGCTCATGTAGTCATCATTTTCTCTTTCACTTTAAGCCTGTGGTTAATTTTCAAGTAAGAGGGCCCGAGGGGTGAGGCCCGAGAAGGGCTGGGGGTGGTCAGGAAGGGGCCCCTGCAGAAGGCAGGCCTCTGTTTATTCACCGCCAGGTGCAGGGAGGGGGCGGCAGGGAGTGCCCCTGGGGCTTTCCCCAATCAATCACCCCACCTGGGCCACTGGGCCTCCCCTGGGGGCTGCTGTGCACAAAATGTAGCCTTTCTCAGTGACATCCAAACAGGCAGAGAGGTTAGAGTTCATGGAGAGCAGGGCGTTTACTACGTGGCTGTTTTTAAGATTTAGTCCAAAAGTTAAATTGGGGATAGCATCCCAAGTGGTAAAAATCTAAATAATCTCTCTCTCCTCTCCACCTTCCCCTCTCCCTGGAGCTGTTCAAGGGTTCCTTTGACTTCCTTCCTTGAGCCTCCCTACTCCATTTGAGATCACTGTTGTTTTTCTCCTCCTGTGAAACTCTCGCTTAGCTTCCAGCCTTTGGAAGACATGGCTAATATTTTCAGCAGTGAAAACCTGTCTTCAGAAATAGAAGGTCCCTTTAGGAATGAAGACCATAGCCTGTTCTGAAGCTGGCCTCTACCCAGACGGATTGAAGAGGAGGAAGAGGTGAAGAACTATGCAGTGTATAGTGGGAAACAAAGAAAGCCCTGAACATTTATTAAGTACACTCTTCCTCTGGGCAAAACACTATGTTAAAGATGGGGCAGGGAGAGAAAGAAGTAGAGATACACTTCGGCTTACAACCTAGCTGGAGAGGGAAAATAATGGCACATGAAAACGGTAAACAGTAAATCAGGTAGCTCATGGTTTAAATCCTAGCTCTGCTAGTGAATAGCTGTGTGACCTTGGCAGACTGTTAAACTTCTCTGAGCTCCTATTTCCTCATCAGTAGTTCAGTTCAGTAGCTCAGTTGTGTCCGACTCTTTGTGACCCCATGTACTGCAGCACACCAGGCTTCCCTGTCCATCACCAACTCCCAGAACTTGCTCAAACTCATGTCCATTGAGTTGGTGGTGCCATCCAACCATCTCATCCTCTGTCATCCCCTTCTCCTCCTGCCTTCAGTCTTTCCCAGCGTCAAAGAAAAAAAAAGAAAGTGAAGTCTCTCAAGTCGTGTCTGACTCTTTATTACGCCATGGACTGTAGCCTACCACATTCCTCCGTCCATGGGATTTTCCAGGCAAGAGTACTGGAGTGGGTTGCCATTTCCTTCTCCAGGGGATCTTCCTGACCTAGGGATTGATCCCATGTCTCCTGCATTGTAGGCAGATGCTTTACCATCTGAGCCACCAGGGAAGTCTTTTCAAGTGAGTCAGGTCTTCACATCAGGTGGCCAAAGTATTGGAGTTTCCGCTTCAGCATCAGTCCTTCCAATGAATATTCAGTACTGATTTCCTTTAGGAATGACTGGTTGGATACCCTTGCAGTCCAGGGAACTCTCAAGAGTCTTCTCCAACACCACAGTTCAAAATTCCTTGGCGCTCAGCTTTCTTCATAGTCCAACTCTCACATTCATACATGACTACTGGAAAAACCATAGCTTTGAACTAAATGGACTTTTGTTGGCAAAGTAATGTCTCTGCTTTTTAATATGCTATCTAGCAAGCGTCTTTGAATTTCATGGCTGCAGTCACCATCTGCAGTGATTTTGGAGCCCCCCAAAATAAAGTCTGTCTCTGTTTCCACTGTTTCCCCATCTGTTTGCCATGAAGTGATGGGACCAGATGCCATGATCTTAGTTTTCTGAATGTTGAGTTTTAAGCCAACTTTTTCTCTCTCCTCTTTCACTTTCATCAAGAGGCTCTTTAGTTCTTCGCTTTCTGCCATAAGGTTAGTGTCATCTGCATATCTGAGACTGTTGATATTTCTCCTGGCAATCCTGATTCCAGCTTGTGCTTCATCCAGCCCAGCATTTCTCGTGATGTACTCTGCATACAAGTTAAATAAACAGGGTTACAATATACAGCCTTGACATACTCCTTTCTGGATTTGGAACCAGTCTGTTGCTCCATGTCCAGTTCTAACTGTTGCTTCTTGACCTGCATACAGATTTCTCAGGAGGAAGGTCAAGTGGTCTAGTATTCCTGTGTCTTTGGGAATTTTCCACAGTTTGTTGTGATCCACACAGTCCAAGGCTTTGGCATAGTCAATAAAGCAGAAGTAGATGTTTTTCTGGAACTCTTTTGCTTTTTCTATGAGCCGACAAGTGTTGGATCATCAGTAAATTGGGGATAATCTTAGCATCTACCTCACAGGGTCTAATCCTCACGAGGATTAAATGGGATAATGTATTTAAAGTACCTCCCTTGACCTTGAGCAAGCCCCAGTGAATGTTCATTGGTACAAACTAAATACATGCCAGAAGAGTGGGACAGACAATAGAGCCCCCAGGAGTTCAGAAACAAGCAACACCCACCACAGATAAGATGATCAGAAAGAAGTCCTCATGAGGGAAGAAAGACTTGGCCTGGGCCTTGAAAGAAGTGAAAAATGTATTTACGTGGAGAGAAGAGGAATGAAAATTTTAGCTTGGTGGGGAAATAGGTGGTGTGAGGCCTCCCAGGGGTTGGGGTGGGGTTCTCCATTTTATGTGAACAAGAGGAGCTCCACTGTTAGCACTTCATATACGGGGGAGCTGGGTCTTCCAAACAAGACTTCATTTGAAATCTGCTCATTAAAAACAGATTGAAAGCCAGTGACTCAGTGAAAGGAATTGGTTAATGAGACAAAAACTTGGTCTGAAAAGATCATTTATATTCTTTAATATTTGTTTGTTTGAGGAGTCATTTAGTAAACACTTGAATGTGCTGGGTAAGGAGAAGACACAAAGATAACTAATATACAAGTAGGTCCTGCTCCCACTTTCTGCCCACAAGGCAGACAGCTGGACAGGCAGACAGCCTGCATGAATTAAGTGATAAGCAAGGGGCTTCCCTGGTGGCTCAGATGGTAAAAAATTTGCCTGTGATGCAGGAGACCTGGGTTTAATTCCTGAGTCAGGAAGGTCTCCTGGAGAAGGAAATGGTAACCCATTCCAGTATTCTTGCCTGGAAAATCCCATGGACAGAGGAGTCTAGCAGGCTACAGTCCACGGGGTTGCAAAGAGTCAGACACGACTGAGCAACTAACACACAAACTGTAAGCAAAGGGTTACCAGGGCCTTCAAATTTGTCTGGAATTAGATGGAAAGGTCAAAATGGAAGGGTCTGGAAAGGCTTCATTTTAGTAGTTTGGGAGAAGTGACAGGTGAGCTGTGTGGCTGGACATGCATGCTGCCTCTGAATGTTTCAAGATAGAGAGGTGCTTTGCCCCCTCCAAAGATACACTTGGGGATGCTCCCCTCTGTAGAAGGGGTAAGGCAGGCAGTGTGTGGGGAAAAGAGGGGAAAAGCTGAACTCAGGCAGTGGGACCCCAGGTGTGAGCAGGGGAGCCAAAGCTATGCCTTCGGCAGAGCCTAGCTCAGAATCTGCACCTGCAAAGGTGAACGTGCGTCTGGGCCCTGACTGAACCTGGGGTGGGGAGGCAGGGGAGGGCTCTTTTCAAAGAGTTGAGTTAGTGACTGTTTTCTAGAACTGTTCTGACTTGGCCTTTCTGCTTCTGCTTCCCCTTTCTACTTTAACAACCATTTCTTACATGCTTGTGCTCACAGGAATAGTCTTCTGTGGGTAGAAATCTGAGTACATCTTCAGAGGGTATACTGATCAGATGAGGATACTCAGCAGTGTGAATGAACGCAGGCCCACCTAGTTCCTCTGAGGGACTTCATTTTTATACAGCTGCAAAACTGCATGTCTAGTATATCTTTGGAGCCCAGGGTGCCTCGCGGAGCATGGGTGCATAATAAACACTTGTACCATGGAATGAAAGAAGCCAAATGGAGCATGGCTTCATGATTAAATTTACAGATGAAACCTGATAGAGATAGGATCTGGGAACAGCAGTGACAATTGAGAAACTGCCCCAAAGGGATGGAGGGGAAAGGGACTAGCTGCGTGGGCAGGAAATAACAACTGGACGTTTGACCTTGAACAATGGAAGGGTAATTCACCTAGGGTGACATAATTGAAAACACAGATATGCAGCCTAGAAAAGGCACATTGAAATCTAAAACGTTGATAAGGGCTCGGGGAGGCTAAGTAGCCAATTGGATTGCAGATTAAATCAGGACAGGGCTGCACAAACTGAACTCCAGTGAGGGGTTCTGCCAGACTTGTAGCCCTGCTTGGCTCTACTGTGGACATTGTGGGCTCGTGCAGGCAATAGAAAGCCTAGGAAGACATAAAATAGGAACACAGGGCTCCCAAGATCAGTGTCATAAATACACATAAGAGAGTGGATGGGAGATAATAATACCTGGAAGCCATTGGTTGGTGAAGGCCTGAGTTCGCCAGATTAAGTCTGTTTGGCTTGAATAAAGTGGGCAACGGCACTTTGTCCCATTTTTGTTTGTTTTAATGTTTATTTACTTATCTGGCTGCATTGGGTTTTGGTGCAGCATGCAGGATCTTTCACTGAGGCTCAAGGGCTCGGTAGTTGAGCTTGCAGTTTCAGTAGTTCTGGCACAGAGGCTTAGTTGCTCCACACCACGTGGGAATGTTAGTTCCCCAACCAGGGGTCGAACCTGCATCTCCTCCTACATTGGAAGGCAGATTCTTAAGCACTGGACCACCAGGGAAGTCCCTGTCCTATCTGAAAGATGTGTTGGAAAGAGGTGGGGCAGGAGGCTTCAGAGAGAAGGCTGGGGGGCTGAAATAGATGAAGAGAAAATTGGTCAGGAAAGGCTGTCCTCAGCTTTGAGCACAGAATGAAGTGCACAGTGGTGCCCAATCACAATTATTAAATGGATTCTAGTTAAGAGTAACTAACCTCCACTCCCTGGGGTAAATAATACCGAGGGCTCTTTTGTGGGGTCATCCTGGGATTCTCAGGTGGTCCCTAGCTGGCACACTGTCTACTTTATTTAAGGCGTTTCAGTGTCCAAGTCCTTGGCTTTGGGCATGAATTAACTTTTTAGAGGTGTGTGTCTTTTCATTAAGTCTCATAAAAGTAGCCACATTAAATTTTTTTTTTCTTTTTGTAGGAAGCAAGAGTATGGAGATTAAATAGCATATTGGGGCCTGTTTAAATTGCCCACATGTCAAAACGATCTGAGAACCAACACTTCAGCAAAGTGTCAGTGATGCAGTTTAGAGGCGATTTAGTATCTGTTATCTTCGGGGTTATGCAGACACAAAAGTGCCGTTGGATTTCTATCCCCTCCTGTTGCCACTCGTTTTGGTGATTGACTTCAGTGGATTCTAGTTCCGTAAATGCCTTTGCAGCGGCTCATTCCCTCCCTCCGCAGCACTGACCTACCTGCCCTGCAAAGGGGCTGTGACTTCATCCTGCTCTCCCCATCTCCTCTTGCACGGCCCCCATCTCCTGAAACTGGCTTCGATTGGGTCACGCCCCTTCTCAAAAATCGTCAATGACTTCTCATTGCCTTTTTTTCCCCTCAGTATTCTCAAATCCTGGTCTGCTAGTCCAGGCTCACCTCACTTGCCCCTCTTACCTCTGCAGCTTCCTCATCACTCTACCTCCAGTACCCAAGGTAACCCCTCCCTCCCCAGGCAGGTCCTAGGCTTTTCCCAAGGATTAATTTTCTCCAGGCTTCCTTCTCTCCAGCACATCTTCCTGCCCCATCTGTTCACTCCCTCTCCCTTATCCTCAGTTCAGTCGCTCAGTCGTGTCTGACTCTTTCCGACCCCATGAACTGCAGCACACCAGGCCTCCCTGTCCATCACCAACTCCTGGAGTCCACCCAAACCCACGCCCATTGAGTCAGTGATGCCATCCAACCATTTCATCCTCTGCTGTCCCTTTCTCCTCCTGCCCTCAATCTTTCCCAGCATCAGGGTCTTTTCAAATGACTCAGGTCTTCGCATCAGTGGCCAAAGTATTGGAGTTTCAGCTTCAACATCAGCCCTTCCAATAAACATCCAGGACTGATCTCCTTTAGGATGGACAGGTTGGATCTCCTTGCAGGCCAAGGAACTCTCAAGAGTCTTCTCCAACACCACAGTTCAAAAACATCAATTCTTCTGTGCTCAGCTTTCTTTACAGTCCAACTCTCATATCCCTACATGACCACTGGAAAAACCATAGCCTTGACTAGATGGACCTTTGTTGACAAAGTAATGTCTCTGCTTTTCAATATGCTGTCTAGGTTGGTCATAACTTTCCTTCCAAGGAGTAAGCATTTTTTAATTTCATGGCTGCAGTCACCATCTGCAGTGATTTTGGAGCCCAGAAAAATAAAGTCTGACACTGTTTCCACTGTTTCCCCATTTATTTCCCATGAAGTGATGGAACCGGATGCCATGATCTTAGTTTTCTGAATGTTGAGCTTTAAGCCAACTTTTTCACTCTCCTCTTTCACTTTCATCAAGAGGCTCTTTAGTTCTTCTTCACTTTCTGCCATAAGGGTGATGTCATCTGCATATCTGAGGTTATTGATATTTCTCCTGGCAATCTTGATTCCAGCATGTGCTTCCTCCAGCCCAGTGTTTCTCATGATGTACTCTGCATAGAAGTTAAATAAGCAGGGTGACAATATACAGCCTTGACATGCTCCTTTTCCTGTTTGAAACCAGTCTGGTGTTCCATGTCCGGTTCAAACTGTTGCTTCCTGACCTGCATACAGATTTCTCAAGAGGCAGGTCAGGTGGTCTGGTATTCTCATCTCTTGAAGAATTTTCCACAGTTTATTGTGATCCACACAGTCAAAGGTTTTGGCATAGTCAGTAAAGCAGAAATAGATGTTTTTCTGGAACTCTCTTGCTTTTTCGATGATCCAGCGTTTTTTGGCAATTTGATCTCTGGTTCCTCTGCCTTTTCTAAATCCAGCTTGAACATCTGGAAGTTCACAGTTCACATATTGCTGAAGCCGGGCTTGGAGAATTTTGAGCATTACTTTACTAGCGTGTGAGATGAGTGCAATTGTGTGGTAGTTTGAGCATTCTTTGGCATTGCCTTTCTTAGGGATTGGAATGAAAACTGACCTTTTCCAGTCCTGTGGCCACTGCTGAGTTTTCCAAATTCGCTGGCATATTGAGTGCAGCACTTTCACAGCATCATCTTTCAGGATTTGAAAAAGCTCAACTGGAATCCCATCACCTCCACTAGTTTTGTTCGTAGTGATGCTTCCTAAGGCCCACTTGACTTCACATTCCAGGATGTCTGGCTCTAGGTGAGTGATCACACCATCGTGATTATCTTGGTCGTGAAGATCTTTTTTGTACAGTTCTTCTGTATATGCTTGCCACCTCTTCTTAATATCTTCTGCTTCTGTTAGG
Organism: Bos taurus; assembly: GCF_002263795.3. Lineage (NCBI taxonomy): Eukaryota > Metazoa > Chordata > Mammalia > Artiodactyla > Bovidae > Bos > Bos taurus. The sequence continues at coordinate 20,051,699 of NC_037339.1, forward strand.
TCCCTACCATTTCTGTCCTTTATTGAGCCAATCTTTCCATGAGTTGTTCCCTTGGTATCTCTAATTTTCTTGAAGAGATCTCTAGTCTTTCCCATTCTGTTGTTTTCCTCTATTTCTTTGCATTGATCGCTGAGGAAGGCTTTCTTATCTCTCCTTGCTGTTCTTTGGAACTCTGCATTCAAATGGGTATATCTTTCCTTTTCTCCTTTGCTTTTTGCTTCCCTTCTTTTCACAGCTATTTGTAAGGCCTCCTCAGACAGCCATTTTCCTTTTTTGCATTTCTTTTTCTTGGGGATGGTCTTGATTCTTGTCTCCTGTACAATGTCACGAACCTCTGTCCGTAGTTCATCAGGTACTCTATCATACCTAGTCCCTTAAATCTATTTCTCACTTCCACTGTATAGTCATAAGGGATTTGATTTAGGTCATATCTGAATGGCCTAGTGTTTTTCTCCACTTTCTTCAATTTCAGTCTGAATTTGGCAATAAGGAGTTCATGATCTGAGCCACAGTCAACTCCTGGTCTTGTTTTTGCTGACTGTATAGAGCTTCTACATCTTTGGCTGCAAAGAATATAATCAACCTGAATTCAGTGTTGGCCATCTGGTGATGTCCATGGGTAGAGTCTTCTCTTGTGTTGTTGGAAGAGGGTGTTTGCTATGACCAGTGCATTCTCTTGGCAGAACTCTATTAACCTTTGCCCTGCTTCATTCTGTACTCCAAGGTCAAATTTGCCTGTTACTCCAGGTATTTCTTGACTTCCTACTTTTGCATTCCAGTCCCCTATAATGAAAAGGACATCTTTTTGGGGTGTTAGTTCTAGAAGGTCTTGTAGGTCTTCATAGAACTGTTCAACTTCAGCTTCTTCAGTGTTATTGGTTGGGGGCATAGACTTAGATTACCATGATATTGAATGGTTTGCCTTGGAAATGAACAGAGATCATTCTGTCATTTTTGAGATTGCATCCAAGTACTGCATTTCGGACTCTTCTGTTGATCATGATGGCTTATCCATTTCTTCTAAGGGATTCCTGCCCACAGTAGTAGATATAATGGTCATCTGAGTTAAATTCACCCATTCCAGTCCATTTTAGTTAGCTGATTCCTAGAATGCTGATGTTCAGTCTTGCCATCTCTTGTTTGACTACTTCCAATTTGTCTTGATTCATGGACCTGATATTCCAGGCTCCTATGCAATATTGCTCTTTACAGCATCGGACCTTGCTTCTATCACCAGTCACATCCACAGCTAGGTATTCTTTTTGCTTTGGCTCCATCCCTTTATTCTTTCTGGAGTTATTTCTCCACTGGTCTCCAGTAGCATATTGGGCACCTACTGACCTCGGGAGTTCCTCTTTCAGTGTCCTATCATTTTGCCTTTTCATACTGTTCATGGGGTTCTCAAGGCAAGAATACTGAAGTGGTTTGCCATTGCCTTCTCCAGTGGACCACATTCTGTCAGACCTCTCCACCATGACCCATCCCTCTTGGGTGGCCCCACACAGCATGGCTTAGTTTCATTGAGTTAGACAAGGCTGTGGGCCATGTGATCTGATTGGCTAATTGTCTGTGATTGTGGTTTCAGTCTGTCTGTCCTCTGATGCCCTGTCTCAGTGCTTACCATCTTACTTGGGTTTCTCTTACCTTGGACATGGGGTATCTCTTCACAGCTGCTCCAGCAAAGTGCAGCTGCTGCTCCTTACCTTGGACATGGGGTCGCTCCTCTCACTCCCCTCAGCCGCCGCCCCTGACCTCGGGCGTGGGGTAGCTCCTCTCGGCCGCACTTGTGCATCATCGCAGCCGCTGCCGCCACCGCGTTTGCAGTTCAGTTCAGTTTAGTCGAAAAGAGGAAGGCGCAACTTAATGACTAAACAATTCAGTTCAGTTCATCATTTAGTCGTGTCTGCCTCTTTTCGACCCCATGGACTGCAGCACGCCAGGCTTTCCTGTCCTTCACTATCTCGTGGAGTGTGCTCAAACTCACGTCCACTGAGTCAGTAATACTATTCAATCATCTCATTCTCTGCCGCCGCCTTCTCCTGCCTTCAGTCTTTCCTAGCATCAGGGTATTTTCAAATGAGTCAGCTCTTCACATCAGGTGGCTGAAGGATTGGAGCTTCAGCTTCAGCTTCAGTCCTTCCAGTGAATATTCTGGGTTGGTTTCCTTTAGGATTGACTGGTTTGATCTCATTCCTTCAAGGCGCAGTCTAGACACACATCTTCCCACTTCCTCCAGCTGGAGTCTGTCTCCCTCTTTTGGTCCCCCATGACACTTGAACTTCACCTGATCCTCTCACGGGAGCTAGATGGCTCAGAGTCACTGTGTTGCTGTGTTAAGAGCACATGCTTTAGAGTTCAAAACCTGGCTCTGTCTCTTACTAAGCAGGTAACTTCTCTGAGTTTGCGCTTTCCTCTCTATGAAATGTGTATGACATGCTTGGCAAGGTGGTTGGGATGATCAGCAAGAATGCACGGCACAAGGTGGAGGGGTCAATAAATGACAGGTATTATTACTACCTACCCCTCCTTCCTCTTCTGGCTCAGCTGGTAAAGAATCCGCCTGCAATGCAGGAGACTTGGGTTCGATCCCTGGATTGGGAAGATCCCCTGGAGAAGGGAAAGGCTACCCACTCCAGGATTCTGGCCTGGAGAATTCCATGGACTGGATAGAGCATGGGGGTTGCAAAGAATTGGACACTACTGAGTGACTTTCACTTTCAGCTAACCTAAAAGTGAAATATGTTAGGTTGTTGCATTTATACATATTCATGTCTCATCTGTTTGTTTTTTTTTTTTTTTGAAACATTTTCTTTTGTATGGAGTACAAAAGAAAACCCACCTCTCAATGCCAGAGACATAAGAAACATGGGTTCGATCCCTGGGTTGGGAGGATCCTCTGGAGGAGGGCATGGCAACTCATTCAAGTGTTCTTGCCTAGAGAATCCCATGGACAGAGGAGCCTGGTGGGGATTACAGTCCATAGGGTCACAAAAAATGGGACACGACTGAAGCAACTTAGCACACATGCCTGCACAGCCAGTTAACATTGTTGTGACAGTTTCAGGCGGACAGCAGAGGGGCTCAGCCATATGTATACATGTATCCATTCTCCCCCGAACTCCCCTCCCTCCAAGCGGCCGTGTAGCATTGCGCAAGGAGTTCCATGTGCTAGACAGTAAGTCCTTGTTGTCTGTTTTAAATGTAGCAGTGTGTACATGTCCATCCCGAACTCCCTAACTATCCCTTTCCCCCATCCTTCACCCTGATAAGTTGCTTCAGTCGTGTCTGACTCTGTGCGACCCCATAGACGGCAGCCCACCAGGCTCCCCCGTCCCTGGGATTCTCCAGGCAAGAACACTGGAGTGGGTTGCCATTTCCCTCTCCAATGCATGAAAGTGAAAAGTGCAAGTGAAGTCGCTCAGTCGTGTCCGACCCTTAGCAACCCCATGGACTGCAGCCTACTAGGCTCCTCCATCCGTGGGATTTTCCAGGCAAGAGTACTGGAGTGGGGTGTCATTGCCTTCTCCGTCCTTCACCCTTGATAACCATAAATTCATTCTCTAAGTCTGTGAGTCTGTTTCTGTTTTGTAAGTTCATTTGTATCATTTTTTTTTAGATTCCACATATAAGGGACATCATGTAATAGTTCTCTTTGTCTTAAGTCTTATTCTGAGAGCTTCCTTGAGGCCAAACTGTTGACTAACTCATCTTTGTACCTTCTGCGGTACCTAGCACAGTCACTTCCCATCAACCAGGTCCTTGAAGGGTGCTTGATGATAGCCTCAATGACCGAATAAACAGAAATATAATCAATGGTACTACACAGAATGCTCTCTTGAGGCAATCATCTTGTCATTTGACTCAATCTGACCTTTGCAGTTAAACTAAAAGTGACTGCAAATTGCAAGCATTTACAGGCACGATGGTGGAAAGCGCAAAGCATGTTGATGAGGAGGTTGTAACCTGGGGGATTGCCCACTTGGGTTATACAGTGAACTGATTGACTTCCATGCCTTATTTCCTCCCTTTATTTGACTAATCCACATCCACCCAGCAGCCAACACATGGAACAGAGCCCTGGAAATGCAGGCAGGTTTCCTTCTTTGGGTCCCCTGGGAATTTCACTACCACAACCATTATTAACTGGCTGGAAACAATTTAGCATCTGGCTCCCAAGAGGTAGAAATGTATAGATTAAGGAAAGGGGTGAAAGTACATCCCATCCTGTCGTTTAAACAATATTCTGGCTCTGAAAGGAACAAATCTAAACTATGTTTCCAAGAAAATGTGACTGTGGTCATTTTTCTTAAAAGAGCTCAGTGTTTCTGGTCTTTTGATAACAGAGACGGGCTCTAAAGAAGAGAGGTCATTTCACAGAACAAGGTCAGTCTGGAAGAATTTTGAGACGTGGCTCAGATGATAAAGAATCTGCCTGCCAGTGTAGGAGACCTGGGCTTGATCCCTCGGTCAGGAAGATCCCCTGGAGAAGGAGTGGCTACCCACTCCAGTATTCTTGACTGGAGACTTCCATGGACAGAGGAGTCAAGTGGGCTACAGTCCACAAAGAGTCTGACAAGACTAAGCGAGGGACGTTTTTTTTTTTTTTTCATTCTCTACTCTTTTTCTCCTCACCTTAGCAGGTACCTTCATGCCCTTCTGGTACCACCCTGGGAGCTTGTTCCTGTTTTCTCCTCTTGGCCATGCATGCCCTGGGTGATGCCCTGAGTTCTTTTCCTGGGGCTGGATCCTGTAGTCCCACTCTTCCTACTTCTCTATCTCACTTTCACCCTCTTTTGCTCCCAAAGTAGTCTTATGTGCTCATCTGTTACCTGTTTCATGAAATAAATGTGATTTTTTATTTGTGTGTGTGTGTGTAGGCTTTTTGTGTGAAGTAAGCTTTCAGATTCACTGGGTAAATACTTAGGAGCACATTGGTAGGTTACATGGTAAGACTGTGTTCCCTTTGTGAGAAGCTCCCAAACTGTCTGCTGAAGTAGTTAACAACAGTTTGCATTCCCCCCAGTAAAGAATCAAAGTTTCTGTGGCTCAGTATTCTCACCAACAATTGGTATGGTCAGTTGTTTGGATTTTAGTCATTCTGATGTGAGTGGTAGCTTGTTGTTTTATTTTTTTTAATTTGTATTTATTTTTTTTTGCTTTTATTTATATATTTTATTTTATTTTTTAACTTTACAATATTGTACTGGTTTTGCCATATATCAAAATGAATCCGCCACAGGTATACACGTGTTCCCCATCCTGAACCCTCCTCCCTCCTCCCTCCCCATACCATCCCTCTGGGTCGTTTTAAATTGCAGTTACCTAAAGACAAATTAAAAGACGCTTACTCCTTGGAAGAAAAGTTATGACCAACCTAGATAGCATATTCAAAAGCAGAGACATGACTTTGCCAAAAAAGGTCCGTCTAGTCAAGGCTATGGTTTTTCCTGTGGTCATGTATGGATGTGAGAGTTGGACTGTGGAGAAGGCTGAACACCAAAGAATTGATGCTTTTGAACTGTGGTGTTGCAGAAGACTCTTGAGAGTCCCTTGGACTGCAAGGAGGTCCAACCAGTCCATTCTGAAGGAGATCAGCCCTGGGATTTCTTTGGAAGGAATGATGCTAAAGCTGAAACTCCAGTACTTTGGCTACCTCATGCGAAGAGTTAACTCATTGGAAAAGACTCTGATGTTGGGAGGGATTGGGGGCAGGAGGAGAAGGGGACGACAGAGGATGAGATGGCTGGATGGCATCACCAACTTGATGGACGTGAGTCTGAGTGAACTCCAGGAGTTGGTGATGGACGGGGAGGCCTGGCGTGCTGCGATTCATGGGGTCGAAAAGAGTCGGACACGACTGAGCGACTGAACTGAACTGAAAGACAAATGATGTTGGGTCTCTTTTCATATCGTTGTTTACTCTCTGTCGTCTGCTTTGGTGAAGCATCTGTTTCAGATCTTTGGGTCATTTTAAAATTGGGCTGTTTGTCTTCCTATTGTTGAGTTTTAAGAGTTCTTTGGGTATTTTGGATATAAGTCCTTTATCAGTCTGTGGCTTAACTTTTGATTTTCCTAACAGTGTCTTTTACAGAGCAAAAGATTTTAATTTCAATAAGTCTAACATATCCATGTTTCATTTCATGATTCATGTTTTTGGTGTTATATGCAAAAACTCAACACCAAATCCAAGGCCATGCAGATTTGTTCCTGTTTTATTTTAGAAATTTAAAAGTTTTGTATTATGAGCATATCTTCTCATTTAAAATAAAAGGTTTTTATTTTACATTTAGGTATTTGATCAATTTTGAGTTCTGTCTTGTGTAGAGTATGAGGTCTGTGTCTTGCTTTATTTATTTTTTGTTTGTTTGGTTTTTGCAAATGGTTTTTTATCAAAGAATTCTCCTAGTGGTGGAAAGATTTGGGTCCCATCTGATCTACCTTCATTTAGTGTCAGTCTTGGGACCTAGAGATGAATCTATCCGTCATTTTCTTTCACATAATCTTCCCCTGCGTGCACGTGTGCTAAGTCACTTCAGTCATGTCCAACTCTTTGCGACCTCATGGACTGTAGCCCGCCAGGCTCCTCTGTCCATGGGATTCTCCAGGCAAGAATACTGGAGTGAGTTGTCATTCCCTTCTCTGGGGGATCTTCCCAACCCAGGGATTGAACCTGGGTCTCTCCCATTGCAGGCAGATTCTTTACCATCTAAACCACCAGGGAAGCCCTTTTAAAGTAGGACAAAAAGACAAAGCAAGGTTGAGGTGGGAGATAGTGTAAATAAAAATAATAAAATACTGAATGAGGAGAACAGAAAGTCAGGAATCCAACTGAAACAAGGGTAGTCATCAGAAGAAGGATTACTGAAGTAAGGAAAACAGAAAAACCAAAAAACCACTGACAATATGGAAGTGCATCCTTCTAGAGGAAAATTCCTCCTTCAAAGGAAACCTAAGCTCTGCTACCCTCTAACTATTGTCCTTAAATGAAAAAGTGAAATTGATGCCCCAGAAAGATGCAATATATGACATCTAACATGAATTACTTTCTTTAGAACCATGGTTCACTTGTCTGGATCTACTCATTCTTTACTTGCTGAGAGCAAAATTGTGCCAGTTTTGGTTTCTTAGGTCACATTGGGTCCGTATTTACAATAGGCCCCAAATTGTTGTTCTTGGAAGCATTTGGTAGAAACTTGGTGTTTGAGGTTGTGGTTCTTGTGGCAGAATCAAGGGAGGGAAGATATTCCTCCAAGTTCATATTTTATTTTTAAAAAAGAATCATCTTGGGATCTTGCAGATCAGCATTGTTTACCTTCTGTTTTATTGATGAAGAACCTGAGATTCAGGGAGGTTATGCTGTTTTCCAAAGTTTGATTTTACACCCCTCTGTATATATTCAGGAAATTACTGCAGTAGCTTTAAATATTGGTCTAAAGTAACCAAAAACATTGTGTGAATGAATGTCCCTAAATCCATGTGTGGTAACATGGGTATAAAAGTGTATTCCAACTAAAATTAATTGTATGCTATATCCAGAGAAAAATAGACTGAAAAGAAAGACAGCAGAAGATTAACCGTGGTATTCTCTGGAAGATGCAATTATAGGAAATTATTATTTTTCTTCATTCTCTTCTCTGTTTTCCAACTTTCCTGTAGTTATTGTTTATTACTTTTTTAATCAGAAAAATAAGCACTAGCGACTTACTGCAATGTATTTTATAAAGGAATAAAATGGTACATAAGTAGTATCCACCCAAAATGGTAGAAGCCAACCAAGGGAGGCTGCATGCGTACATGCTTAGTCGCTCAGTTGTGTCCGACTCTTTGCGACCCCATGGACTGTAGCCTGCCAGCTTCCTCTGTTCATGGAATTTTCCAGGCAAGGGTACTGGAGTGGGTTGCTATTCCCTTCTCCAGGGGATCTTTCCGACTTAGGGATCGAACCCAGGTCTCCTGCATTGCAGGTGAATTCTTTTACCATCTGAACCACCAGGGAAGCCCCCAAAGGAGGCTGTGGAAAATCAGTAAAAGCCAACATCTTACAGGAGAACAGACACAGACTGTTTTACTGTACCCATCTGTGGATGTTTAGGTCTAATAGAAGAGGGTTTCAACCAGGAGTCTGAGCTACTTGCATATATGGCAAAGACAGAAACTTCCAGATCCAAAGAATGAAAGGCCAGGGAGGGGAGAGCCCATGAGGATGAGGATGGTACTGTAAGATGCCTCCCTGTGAAAATAAGGGTGCTAAGCGCTGCAAGACTTCTACCTCTGCAGGTGCAGAGCTGGCCCCAACCCTGCACCCTTGGGTACTCACATCTGATTGAGTGCGAACAATAAGGTGTTACTGGATAAAATTCACATTCTGTGCTTGAAATTGGCCTTAGCTCTCCTTCTTTCACAGCAAAGCTAGTCTACCTTGGTTTCATGCCCGAAGGCACACAGTTGGGAGAAAGTAGAAGACTGAACTGTTAGCTCCATTCCCTTTCATCACCACATGCTCCCTCTCTTTTATTAATAAGTCATTCAATTTACTATGCACAGGTTTTGTGCCTAAAAGCAAATTCTAAATTCTTATTTGCCAAGTTTAGTCTTAAGTATAGGTAGGGTAGGATTAGATGGTGTAATAAAAGCCCAGGAAGTCCATTAATCCAAAAATCTCTTTTTCATGTGGGAATCTAAATGCCTGAGAATTTATCTTAGGAAATAACTCATTCCTTTGGGCTGAAATTCTGGGTTTCATTGAGTTCTTTGTGTTAAGGCCGTATGGCAGAAGAGGTGGAGGTGGGGGTTTAGTCGCTTCAGTCGTGTCCGACTCTTTGCAACCCCGTGGACTGTAGCTCACCAGACTCCTCTGTCCATGGGATTTCCCAGGCAAGACTACTGGAGTGGGTTGCCATGCCCTTCTCCAGAGGATCTTCCCAACCCAGGAACTGAACTGGCATCGGCTGTGTTTCCTGCTTGGTAGGCGGATTCTTTACCGCTGAGCCACCTGGGAAGCCATAGAAGTACCACACAAGTAATGAGTCATGGGGTCTCATCTGCGCCATTATGAGCTATCCAGCTAGTAGTTCAAACTCTTTGGGTTTCTGTTTTGTCACCAACAAAAGCTCTTAAATACCTCTTAGTCATCAGACTGTTCCCCAGATTTGTCGTCCAGCATGAGTGCTACAGAGGAAGCTGCTTTGGAGCTTTTAATGGAGGAAGATAAAGAAGAGAGCTCGGGTGCATGGGCCACACTTCACGGCGTTCAGACTCGAGGGGAGATTGGAGAGGCAGCCCTGGGAGTTGGGGATCCAGAAGAGATGGAAGGGCCCCCATGGAAATGCAGATCAGACTAGATTTGTGTTGTCCTTCTCATGAGGACAATAAAACTACCTTTCTTGTCCGCTCCTTACCACCTAGCACACAGTGCGTAGTCAGCAAACTATTCCTTTTGCCTGGAGCAGTTCTCTCCATTAAAGAATGTTAAATCTATTAGGCCATCTCACGTCAATTATACCTAAGGCCTGACTCCAGGATTAGAGGAACATGTGGACCTGCATAAACCCCAGAAGTGAAGGCAGTGTTGTTGGGATTCTTCTCCTCTGTCTGAGAACACCCCTGATTGACTTCTTGGAAGGACCTGTTGTTCTTTAGTCCAGCCCTTTCTTCAGTCACTCAGTTCAGTTGCTCAGTCGTGTCTGACTCTTTGCGACCCCATGGACGGCAGCACGCCAGGCTTCCCTGTCCATCACCAACTCCCGGAGCTTGCTCAAACTCATGTCCATTGAGTCGGCGATGCCATCTAGCCATCTCATCCTCTGTTGTCCCCTTTTCCTCCCGCCTTCAATCTTTCCCAGCATTAGAGTTTTTTTCCAAGGAATCAGTTCTTCGCATGAGGTGGCCAAAGAATTGGAGTTTCAGCTTCAGCATCAGTCCTTCCAATGAATATTCAGGACTGATTTCTTTTAGGATGGACTGGTTTGATCTTGCAGTCCAAGGGACTCTCAAGAGTCTTCTCCAACACCACAGTTCAAAAGCATCAATTCTTCAGCGCTCAGCTTTCTTTCCAGTCCAACTCTCACATCCAGACATGACTGCTTTCTAACCTAATCCATAGGGAGCGTCTACGCTCACCACCACAGACTGATTCAGACCCTTAGTGCCTGCTGTGCGTCACCGTCACTGGGCTTCTTTCACTGGGTTCCCATCCTGTGGTGGAGCTAAATTTGCCAGTAGCTTGAAGGGGCAGAACGAAGAGCAGCCAGACCTGAGATGATGGAGAAGCTGGATAATTACCCTTCAAGTCAATGAGCTGCCTGACTTAACTGGAATCTCGTATGCCGTCGTTGTGAAAGTTCTCACCCAGAACACCAGAACCTCCCAAGAAACATATGATAATCAATTAGAGGTTTAAGCCAAGGGGGGCCTATTTCCTTCCTGCTGGAGCTAGATTTTTATATTTATAGAAAGTACTCTAGAATGTGTGCCTTTCTCAAAAAGTTTAATTCCCTGAGTTCTAAGAAGGGGAGAAACAAACAAAAGCCCCTGCCATTTAAAAGAGAGACCCAGATATTGTTTGATGTGACTGGCAATGACACCAGTGGTGAGTGCTTCTTTGGTTATAGTGTGGCCAGTAGGGCTGCTGATTAATGTTTCTCTTCTCCTGGTGATTTTCTGTTAATCTTGATTAAAGGAAAATTCCACCTTTTGTGATCAGCTTTCTAAAACTTGAAAGTTCAGACTTGATATACATTTTTAAATGCATCAAATCAGAAGGAAAGATTATGCATTTAGCATTTTACATTTTCTTAAGTGTTTGTTGTAAACCTTTTGGATGATTATAAAGAATTGTTTTTAGTATAGCTTCATCGATATATGTATATCTCACCTTTGGATTTTAATTGTATGTAGTTTTGTAAACAACTTTCAGTGGCTCAGACTGTAACGAATCTGCCTGCAATGCAGGAGACCAGGTTTGACCCCTAGGTCAGGAAGATCCCCTGGAGGAGGGCATGGCAACCCATTCCAGTATTCTTTCCTGGAGAATCCCATGGACAGAGGAGCCTGGTGGGCTACAGTCCATGGACTCACAAAGATCCAGACACGATTGAGTGACTTTCATGAAATACAATAACTTTCTTACACAATATAGTATATGACAAGCATTTCCTTTTTTCAGTAGATATTCTTCTAAGGCATGCATTTATAGCTGTGCAATAGTTTATTATATAACTATAGCATAATGTATTTAACCATTTATTTAATCTAACCCCCATGGGACTGTCTTCATTTTTTCACTATTATAAATGAAGTCACAATAACTATCTGTGCATGTATTTCTTTTTCTCTGGTTCAAAAGAGTAATTTGAGGTTACCTCAAGCCATAGATTTCACTAGACACGTAAATATGAACAGATTTTCCAGTGGTATTTGCCAACTGCCATCTTCTCTTATATATTTCCTAAAATGTTCACTGCTTGCCAGGAAGCTCCACTGTGATTCTCTGTGGATATCTTGGCAAATTAAGATTGGAGGCCAACTGTGCTGGTACTGTAGACGCTGCAGCAAAAGCATGAGGAAGGGGGGATGTGAGCCAACCTTTGTATTTCCAACAGCAGCAGCAGCTCCTTCAAGTTCTGCATATAACTGAGATTCTTATCTTACCCTATCAAAGAGTTGAGCCAACCATAACTAATGCAAGACATTTTAATTATTAGTATTGGGTTATATGGAGTGCTTGTGTTCTTTATTTCTCTTACCATCTTATCAATCTCTACTTTTGCAACTGGTCCCAAATGGTGTCTCCAAATCTCTGGCATTTTGCGTTTCATGGGTGAAATGGAAATGAAGATGATATCAGCAGTGATGGAATGGAATGAACTTTTCATCCAGCTGAAAAATCACCCTGAGCTACTGAAATATAACAGCATACATCATAGTCAAGTTGTCAAAGGGGGATATTTCACAGCTATGACCTCACAGCTATAAAACATAAGCTGTGTAATGTGTAAGGAAACCCAAGACAACCTTTCCAGATTTTTTTTAACTAATAAGATTACCATATGGAAAATAACTTTAACCAGTTATAATAATCTAATTTAAAAAATACTTGGAAATCGTATAGACTTTTCCATTTTCAAGGGCTGAAATTTTGTATTCATTACCTGTGGCAGCATAAAGTCATTTGTTCTCTCCACATCACATGCTCAGCCCAAGAGTGTCCAGGTTAGAGACCAAGTCTTTTTGCACTTTAGTGTTTGAGGTCCATCCCTGCCTGCCTTCTCCTCCATTGCTCACTGGACCCCAGCAGCAGGTGGGATCCAGTGAGTTAACTCCCAGCCGACCGTAGAGCTTTGCCAGCAGCTGTCAAAATCAGTCCAGGGCAGGCTTTAACACAAACTATCCTTTTGACCTTTCCCCACACAGAACTCACATCCAACTCGAACAATTCATCAAGGACTTTTGATGGCAGCTCTGTGAGTTTCTAAGGTTACTTTAGAAATCCCATTGTTTCCTTTTATTGAAGTGTCTTTGTTTCTTTTCAGAGTAAATCTGACATTTTTTTTTTCTTCTTTGCATCTCAGGTTTCTTATTTATGATTAAGAAGGCTTATGGAAAAATCAACAGTGCTAAAATCATTTGATGATTTACGTAAACACTGTCCAGTCGTTATCAGCATTCCCGCTACTACTGGGTGAGTACTTTCTTCCCCATTGTGGAAAAGCACAAGCTGGTTTAGGTGACCACTAGTGAGGAGGGAAAGGGTGAACATCATCTGGAAATTGTTGTACAAGGAATGTCAAAGCTTCAGTGAAATTTTCAATAAGCAGGTTTTTTTCCACTTCAGGTGTTACAACATAGACGTTGCATCTGATGCGAAGAGCTGACTCATTGGAAAAGACCCCGATGCTGGGAAAAACGGAGGGCAGGAGGAGAAGGGGGCAACAGAGGATGAGATGGTTGGATGGCATCACTGACCCAATGGACATGAGTCTGAGCAAACTCCGGGAGATAGTGAAAGGCAGAGAAGCCTGCATGCTGCAGTCCATGGGGTCGCAAAGAGTTGCACACAACTGAGCGACTGAAAAACAATGTTGACGTTTTCTGGTGACGTGTGTTCCTGAAGGGCAGGTTATCCCTATTTCAAACCTTGTGAAGACTCCTACGTCCACACCAAGGTTTACATAAGTGTCCAAAGGGTGTACATTGCATGACCACACTTAACTCCTACGTCCAGTCTTCACTGTATCTTTTCTGTTCTGTCTCATGGTTGTTGCTTAGTCTCTGCCTTTGCCATTGGCTCCAGTATTAAATGCATCCTTTCCCATGGTTTCCTCCAAAAACAAAAACCCACTTAGGAACATTATGTAAGACTTTCCTGAATGTTTGGGGAACTGGAGGGGATTTATATTGCAACAATGACTGGCATTCCTGGCGATAAAAATCCCTTGGCTCCTTTACCTCTCCTCTTAATTTTTCTCTTTGCTCATTTGCTGAGAATGCTCGCCTGACTGCTGCCCCCCAACATCTCCCATTTTCTTGTGCAAGGTCACTGGCCTCCCTTCAGTTCTTCCACAAAGGACACTGGGCCAGATGTATCCCTTGACCCATTTGAGGATTTCACTGAACCTTTGACATGTTTAAAAAACTATTTCTAGATAATATTCAACCTTGTCCCCATGCTCTCTCTAGAGAAAAGCAGGGAACAGTGCTCTATTCTCAATCAAGAGACACTTCATGAGAGTCAGCACTGAAGACCTAGTAAGTATTTACTCCATGAATCTTGCTTTACTTTCTGGAATTTTTGTCTCAGTCCCCCACAATTTGTTCTTCTATTAGTTCAATCCCTCATAGATAATAATTCCTCAAAATTGAGCCAAAATCCCTTTCCAGATTAGTAGACACGAGTATCCTCAGTAGACATATTGGAGACCAAGCTGGATACACTGGTGCAGAGTAAATCACCACTCAGCTCCCCAGCGGGGATCTCATCAGTTCAGCAACAAAATGATTGATGGAGTCAGACAGGAAAATGTGCATTTTTGCTGTCCAGAAAAATAATATATAAAAATACATCACTTTTTAATGGACATAGGGGAGGTGAACAATTCTATCTGCTTAACATACGAAAGTGGCAAACTCTTACTTGGTAATCACTAAGTTATCGCTTTCAAAAACGATCTGTTGGCTTGCAATTGCCACCAAATTGAAAAGGAACAAAGACAAGATCTGTGAGCTGTAGCTGGAGTTGGGGAAGAGCAGAAAGGAGGAGGAAACTGAGATGGCTGGAGATGAATGTCTCACCTCTCGGAAAACCCAGCAGTGCTATTGAGCGTCCCCATAATTATTGCTAACATCTACTGAGTTCTTCCTATGGGCTCCATATGCAATGTCTCATTTAATCTCAAACCACCCCATAAGGGAGGCTCTATATTTGTCTGTCAGAGAGAAGTTAAGTAGCTGATATTCAGATTCACCCAGGCAGTCAGGGCAGAATCTGGCTCCACAGCTGGTGCCCTTGACCTTCGCATTATATTGCTTCCCTAAAAGGCCCAGGAGGGAATTTTCTCTCCCCACATAAAGGTGTATAAGAATTACAATGACTGTGACCAGTAGGATACCTTTTATGGGCCACAGAGCATTGTCTTGCCTTACAGAGGATACATGTAGAAGTGCTGTGAAAAAAGGTGAAGCGTTAGACAACTATTGCTGCACTTATCCCTATGCTTGTCATTTTAGTGATAATAAATGCTGCTTTATCTTGACACTCTCTGCCTTCCTATTAGGTAGGCAAAGAAGTTACTATTCAACCCATTTTACAGATGATGAGAATGAACATTCCAGAAGCCTTTGCATCTTGAAAAGAAAGGAGGTTTGGGGTCGTCAGAGCTTTATTTATGCACTGGCTGCGCTGTTAACTGGCTGCGGTGCCTTGGGCAGGTTATGTGCCCTCCGTGGCCTTTGTTCGCAGGTACAGAGGAGTATTCGTATCTCCTTCTAAGGCTATGGTGAGGGGCAGAGAGAATGAGCTTCAAGCGCCAGCCCCAGTTTCAGGTGTTGTTCTCTGTGCCCCAAAGGTGCGGTGTCGTCTTTCTCTTGGGTTTGAGGGGAAATGAGCTCCCTAACTTCCAACCATGATGGCTTCCAACAGGTCAGAAGCAGGAGTCAGTAATCAGTTCCTTACATGTCCCTTGCAAACAAGATGATAAATTTCCCAGTTCAGTGATCCACCCAGTTACCACATATCCATTCAGGAGAGAGGAGCGGAGAAAACCCAGAGAGGACGGAGGGAATACTCCTCCAACCAGGCTGATGCAAAAACTGAGATAATGCATGTGAAGACCCTGAGCATGGGACCTAGAATAAATTAAGTGTTTAATGAAGATCTATTCTTTTCCTTTCTGTTTTTCTCACTAAAATCTAAAATCTAGGGCCCTCTGTTGACTTCAGTAAGCATCATGTGAATCAAACACATTTGCTTTCACTGTGCAGACCATTCATGCATCTGGGAAAGGTTTAGCAAAATCCTCCCCACAAATCAGGTAACGAGCTGTGTACAGTGACTCTCTAAGAATATCCAAGACTTTTCTCAAAAACATTGCTGTAAGAAGTGCCATTGTATTGCAGTCTCCCACATTAAAAAAAAAAAAGTTTAAATATTTTTCTCCCCTGATTCCCATCCACTCTTTTTTTTCCTCCTGGAGTAATTTAAAGCAAATCCTAGATGCTTATATATTCCACTTATAAATAGTTCATTATGAATTACTTACAGATAAGGACTTTAAAAAGATAACTACAATACCATGCCTTACGAAGAAAATTAATAATAATCCCTTACTAGGGCTTCCTGGGTGGCTCAGTGGCTAAAGAATCTGCCTGCTGTGCAGGAGACACGAGTTCCATCCTGGGTTGGGAAGATCCCCTGGAGGAGGGCATGGCAACCCACTCCGGTATTCCTGCCTGGAGAATCCCATGAACAGAGGAGCCTTGCAGGGTACAGTCCACAGGGTCACAAGGAGTCAGACACAACTGAAGCAACTGTAATAATCTAATACCCATTTATTTTCCAGTTTTCTCACTTGTCTCAAAAATGTCTTCTTAGAGTTGACTTGCTTGGGTTACATTCTTTCCTTTTAAATTTCATTTGTCTTCTTAGCGTTGACTTGCTTGGATTATATTCTTCCCTTTTAAATTTCATTTCTCTTGTTTTTTCTCCCCTTCCTTGTTCTAGAAACCACTTAGAGAGAGGATCTTTCAAAAATACATAGGGACAGTGAAACAAATTAATTCCACAATAAGTGAGAAAATATGGCAAAAGGGTGAATACAAGTAGAAAAGACAGATGGAGCCTAGACTGGGTGAGGACGCAGAACACTTGCTGTGAAGTTTCATGAGCCTCCCGTTTCCTTTTGCGTTTTCTAGCAGACATTATAAAGAAGACACATTCACATTTGTGGGACTCAGAGTTGATAGCTCACAATAAAATTGCTTAGGACAAGCAAGAGTTGAGAGGCATTTTCCTGTGGAACCGGACAAAGGAACATTGAGTAATCAGAAAAACCATGTTCTCCATAGACCTCCACGTTCCCCTGAAATACAAGAGCAATGAGTTTCATGAGGATTTTTTAAAATCACATCCTGAGTATTCTAATGGTACAGTCTAGAATCAACTCCCTTAGAGCATAAACATTTCTTGGAGTTCAGTCATGACCATGTCCAGATCCCTGTAACAGCTGCCTCGTTGATCTTTCCTAGAGCAGCTCCTCATCTCACCCAGCCAAGCCTCCCTGGTGAAGGCCCTACAGGCTGACCTTCCTAAGGGACCACTTTCAGCCCGTTGCTCCCTTGCTCAGGGCTCTCCGGTTTTTCTTATCACCCACTGCATGTTTCAAGTTTCTCTACTGCAGTGATGCTTCTCAACTTACTCTGCTGGTGCTGAGTGAGGAGAGAATTTGAAGAAAGAAGGTTTGCTTAAGAGTTTCAAAAGCATCAGAGAGACAGAGGAAAATGAGAGCCTAGAGAGGCCCATGGATTTTGGTCACTGATTGTTCATGGAGTGATCTTGAAGAGAACATTTTCCGAAAAATGGCCAAGGCAAGACAATGCCTAAATTCAGGACCATAGTGTTTAGCGCTTAAACCCTCTTGGCTTGTTTTGTGTAGGCTTTGCCTTTGTGATCCTAGTGCCTAGATTCCAGGCCCAGACACATCATTACTTTGGACAAGTCACCTAATCTTGCGCTACCTCAGTTTTCTCATCTGTAAACTGAGGATAATGCAATGTCCATCAACAGATGAATGGATAAAGAAGATGTGGTACATGTATGCAATGGAATATTACTCAGCCATAAAAAGGAATGAAAATGGGTCATTTGTAGTGATATGGATGAACATAGAGTCTGTCATACAGAGTGAAGTAAGTCAGAAAGAGGAAAACAAACATCATCTATTAATGCATGTATATGGAGTCTAGAAAATGGTACTGATGAACCTATTTGCAGGAACAGAGATGCAGATGCAGAGAATAGATTTGTGGACGCAGGGAGGGAAGGAGAAGGTGGGACATACATACGCTACCACTCGTAAAGTAGCTAGCTAGTGGGAAGCTGTGGTGTAGCACGGGGAGCTCAGCTCAGTGCCCTGTGATGACCTAGAGAGGTGGGATGGGGGAGTGAGAGCAAGGCTCAAGAGGAAGGAGATATGTGTATACATACAGTTGATTCACTTTGTGGTACAGCAGAAACTAACACAGCGTTGTAAAGGAATTATTATGCTGCAATTTGAAAAAAGAGAGAGAGAATTTGCAAACTCAAAAAAAGAGTAATACTTCTCTGCTGCTGCTGCTGCTCTAGAGCATACTTATAGAGAGACTGAGTGAGCCACACAGAGGAAGCGGTAGATGTCATCCCCCAAGGTTGAGTGCCGTGCCTCTACCTAACACAGCAAGTCTTAATGTTTATTACAGTCTGCATCCCTTATATTTTCAATAATATAGCAAGAGGAACAATTGTTAAGGTTAGTTCTTTCGATTAAAAACTATATTAAATAGTTACCAGGGTTTGAGGGGAGGAGAATGGGGAGGGGGAGGTTGGTGTTTAATGGGTTCAGTTGCATTTCTGGATGATGGAAAGTTCTGGAGATGAATAGTGGCAGTGACTACACAATAATGTGAATGTACTTCATACCACTGGATTATACACTCAAAAAGAGTGAGACTGGTGGAGGCTATGTATATTTTATCACAATAAAAATACCATAGGTAATATAGGCTAAAAAAGAATACAATTTAATTAACTCATTAGAAAATGCTTGAGAATGCATAAGCAGTTATACAACTGTAAACTTTAAAAAGCTTACTAACTCACTGACTCTCCAAGAAGAGATTTGGTCAGTGATATTCAGCAATAAGGAGCTCTTTCTAGTCACATGCCTTGTTTTAAGGTCTATAAAGAGGTACGATAAAAACCCCAGGTCACACCAGCAGATGGGCCCTCTGATACTATTGTAAGATGTGGAAATGGGACTGGTTTGAACATATTGGAGATTTTCAAACTTTATTGTCTGTAACTCTATTTGCATTCAGCCATGACCCATGTTTCCATGAGATCATCTTTCATCAGATCATATTATTTGTGAAATCTAATTTTCAAAGAAACAGATCCAAAGCCATTCTTTGGCCACATCAAGGTGTTCAGTGGGATGGCAGAGTCAAGGCGTCTGGTCCCACTTTTCTTTTTGAAATCCACTGAGCACGACTCAAATAGTTCTTGAAAGTTAGAAAGGAAAATATACATGAAACTTGAAAACAGCCCAACTCCTGATTAACGCAGTCGGGTTGGGTTTGGTTTAGAGCGGAGGCTGAAAGGAAAGGCAGGACTCTCAGAGTTCAGGTAACACAGAGCCTGCCTGAAGTGGGCCAAGAATTCTCAGGAGAGAAACCATCGGTTTCCGTGAAGGGTGACATCTGTGTCTACGAAGGTGAATTTGGAGGTGTCCCCGCGTCACGTGAGAGGACTCAGAGCTTAAAGAGGAAGTGAAGAAACATGCTATCTTGGCTAAAAGGCAGCATAGGAGAGTGGGCGATGGTCTTGCAGCTGAAGGGAGAGGAATGCTGAGTGCCTCCCTGTTGACCATCAAGCTAGCCAAGCCTACTACTTCCTGTTGGGTGGGAGGCAAAGCTACAGGGCAGAGAGAAATCCAAGTGGATGAGTGATCTAGCTCACTTCTCTGTACTCTCTGCCTTATCATATTTTAGAAAATAGTTCACCTGTGTAAGAATAGTCCATATAAATTAATGAGAAATCTCATAGAAATATGAGTATTAATGCAAAAAAGTTTGTATGGCCCATGATACTAATATACTGAGAAAAATCAATAAATGGATGAGAGGGATTTGGCAAAAGGCAGGTTAACATTCCAGAAAATTAGACCAATTATAGATACAAATGGTAGAGGAACATTTTTCCATTAAAAATGTTTAAATATGGCTATTCTGAATAATAATTCAAAGAAGAGCTATACTGGCTCAAGTAAGAAATAGTTAAATTACAGAAGTGATTTTTAAAAAGAGAAACTCCTTAGAAAGAAATAAAGAGTAGATTTGGAAAAAAAAATAAATGAGAAAGAATATTTAAATATTTGAAATGATTATTGAGAAAATTATGGATATGGGAAGCAGGAAAAAGAATTTCAACTTTCCTACAGATCTTGTCTCTAATAAAGGCAACAGAAAAAATATTCAGATATAACAGAGTAAATATTTCCTTAAATAAGTAAGGCCTAAATCCATAGTTTGAAATAGGCCCAGCTGTTCCAGGAAATAAGAAAAAAGAAGGATCAGCAAAATCAACACTGAAACATGGCTTAGCAAGGCTCCTGGACTTCAAAGATAAAGGAAAGAATCTAGGCCTTAAAAAAACATCAAACAGAAATAAGAGGGAAAATATAACTTTGGTTATAGGATTTTTCTTAGCAATATTAACTGCTTGAAGGTGATGAAAAAATGTTGCCAAGTTCTCAGAAAATGTGTGACCCAAGAAATTTTTTACCTAGTCAAATTGTTGTTTCATATTTCCAGGCATGCAAAAGGGCCAGGAAAAAAGAACTTCTGTATCCTTTATTTTAAAAAAAAATTACTGGAAGATGTCAATCAAGAGATGAATGGAATAGCTACAGTGGTAAGGAGAGCAAACAGTAAATCGAAGACATGGAAGCAACCCTAATGTTCATTGACAGATGAAAGGATAAAGAAGATGTAGTATATATACAATGGAATATTAGTCAGCCATAAAAAAGAATGAAATAATGCCATTTGCAGCAACATGGAGGGACCTAGAGATGATCATACTAAGCGAAGTAAGTCAGACAGAAACAAATGTCAAATACCATATGATATCATTTATATGTGGAATCTAGAAAAAAAAGGTACAAGTGAGCTTATTCACAAAATGGAAATAGACTCGCAGACATCAAAACACTTATGGTTACCAAACAGGAGAGTGGCAGGACGGATCAATTAGGAGGCTGAGATGAACACACACAGTAATATATATAAAATAGATAACCAGCAAAGGCCTACTGTATAGCACAGGGAACTATTCTCAATATTTTATAATAATTTATTAAGGAAGGTAATCTAAAAAAGAATATATATATATATTTATATATTTATATATATATAATATATATAAAGAATATATATATTATATATATAATATATATAAAGAATATATTTATATATATATATATTTTATATATACATATATATATATAACTGAATCACTGTGCTATATATACCTGAAACTAGCATGACATTGTAAGTCAGCCATACTTCAATAAAATAAAAGATTGGGGGGAAAAGGCATAAGTTTAAGCAACTGTAGGAATTATGATTACAGAATATAGTATAATGTAGAAATAATGATAATAGCAGTAAAGCACTAGTAATTGTGAAACAAACCAAGAATGAGAGATAGAGGGAAAAGCAGTGGAAGCATGATTTCCTCATCTTTTATAGCAGTCTCCAAACTTACCATTTAAAATGATAAACCAAGTGACAGGTGTCAGAGTATTATTTAAAAGTACAAAGGTAACAGCCAGCAATGTTAATGATGATAATATTATAATAAACCAAAATTGGGCAGTGTAGGATAGGCAAGATGGAGTAGGTGTAAGTGTAGTAATTGTCTCATCATTTTTTTTAAAAAAAGTTTTTATTTGGCTGCAGTGGGTCTTAATTGCAGCATGTGAAATTCTTATAGTTCCTTGACTAGGGATTGAACCCAGGTCCTGTGTATAAGCTCAGAATCTTAGCCACTGGTCCACCAGGAAAGTCCCATGTCTCATCTTTTGTAGCAGTGACTCATCAGGTTCTATTTAAGTATTTTAAAATATGATAATAATATGTAAACTTATAAAGTAACAACTAAAAGATCTTAGAACAGACTATAAACCTTTAGAATGATCAGAATGAAAATGCGCACACAATAAAGAAATCAAGGACCATGTAGGAAAAAATATATATGTGCATGTCTTTAATTTGTGTGTGTGCAACATTGCAAAGGAAAAATGCAGTGAAGGATGATGGAACCTAACATTTCTCTCACATCAAGTATAAACCTATTGAAAGAAAAAATTCTAAAATCAGATTACAAAGCACAGTCCAAATATATGCTATTCTCAGACAGAAGCTGCTAAAATCATGCCAGGGAAATGCAGCAAAAGAAGCAGGGTTCCTAATACTGTGTTAGTTCAGGGTGAATTATGCAAAATTATTAAAGATAAAGAAGGATATCTTACAATGAAAAAGGATATAATACATAATGAAGCTCTAATTTTCATGAATCTTCATGTATCAAATATCAAAGCATCAAAAGTCATAAAGCAAGTGCTACTGGAAATATAAAGAGAACTTAGGAAGAACTTGCTGATAGAGGAGCATTTATTCTCTCATCCCATGAGAATAGGGAAAAAAAAGTGAGAATAAACTGGGCTTAAACAACAGAATTAATAAGATAGACGTAAGCAGTAGACACAATCTGTTTTTCTAATTATGTCACCAAAATGAAAAATGCATTTTCTTTTTAACTACAACATTTAAAGAAACTATGATAAAGGAATCCTCAATAAATCCCACATGTTGAAAATGTGTTGAATGGAATATATTCTCCTAGCTTAATGAAAAAAATATAAATTAATGATAAAAATAGACAACAATAAACTCTGCTGTTGTTCAGTCACTAAGTTGTGTCCAACTCTTTGCAACCCCATGGACTGCAGCATGCTAGACTCCTCTGTCCTCCACTGTCTCCTGGGAGTTTGCTCAAACTCATGTCCATTGAGTTGATGATACTATCTGACCATCTCATCCTCTGTCACCGCCTTCTCCTATTGCCTTTAGTCTTTCCCAGCATCAGATCTTTTCCAGTAAGTTGGCTGTTTGGATCAAGTGGCCAAAGTATTGGAGCTGGAGCTGGAGCTTCAGCATCAGTCCTCCCAAAGAATATGCAGGGTTGATTTCCTTTAGGATTGACTGATTTGATCTCCTTGATGTCCAAGGGACTCTCAAGAGTCTTCTCTGGTACCACAATTCAAAAGCATCGATTCTTAGCCTTCTTTATGGTCCAACACTCACATCTGTATATGACTACTGGAAAAGCCAGTATAGCTTTGACTATATGGACCTTTGTGGCCAGAGTGATGTCTTTGCTCTTTAATATGCTGTCTAGGTTTGTCATAGCTTTCTTTCCAAGTGTCTTTTAATTTCATGGCTGCAGTAACTGTCTACAGTGATTTTGGAGCCCAATAAAGTAAAATCTGTCACTACTTCCACTTTTCCCCCTTCTATTTGCCATGAAGTGATGGGACCAGATGCCGTGGTCTTAGTTTTTTTAATGTTTAATTTCAAGCCAGCTGTTTTCACTCTCTCCTTTCACCCTCATCAAAAGACTCTTTAGGTCCTCTTCACTTTTACCATTTGAGTGGTATTATCTGCATATCTGAGGTTGTTGATATGTCTCCCAGCAGTCTTCATTCCAGATTGTGATTCATCCAGCCCAGCATTTTGCAAGAAATACTCTACATAGAAATTAAATAAGCAGGGTGACAGTACACAGCCTTGTACTCCTTTCCTAATTTTGAACCAGTCCATTGTTCCATGTCCAGTTCTAACTGTTGCTTCTTGATCCACAAGTTTCTCAGGACACAAATAAAATGGGCTCTGTAAGAATTTTCCACAGTTTGTTGTAATCCACACAGTCAAACACTTTAGCATAGTCAGTGAAGCAGAAGTAGATTTTTTTTTTAATTCCCTTGCTTTCTCCATGATGCAACGAATGTTGGCAATTTTATCTCTGGTTCCTCTGCCTTTTCTAAATCCAGATTGAATATCTGGAAGTTCTCAATTCATGAACTGTTGTAGCCTGAAGGATTTTGAGTATAAACTTGCTAGCATGTGAAATGAGCACAATTGTGTAGTAGTTTTAACATTCTTTGGCATTGCACTTCTTTGGGATTGGAATGAACACTGACCTTTTCCAGTTCTGTGGCCACTGCTGAGTTTTCCAAGTTTGCTGACTCAGTGAGTGCAGCACTTTAACAGCATCATCTTTTAGGATTTTAAAGAGCTCAGCTGGAATTCCATCACCGCCACTAGCTTTGTTTGTAGTGATGCTTCCTAAGGCCAACTTGACTTCGCACTCCAGGATGTCTGGTTCTAGGTGAGAGACCACACTGTTGTGATTATCCATGTCATTAAGACATTTCTTGTATAGCTTTTTTTTTTTTTTTTGTATTCTTGCCACTTCTTCTTAATCTCTTCTGCTTCTCTTAGGTCCTGTTTCTGTCCTTTATCAAGCACATCCTTGCATGAACTGTTCCCTTGATATCTCCAATTTTCTTGAAGAGATCTCTAGTCTTTCCCATTATATTATTTTCATCTATTTCTTTGCATCATTCATTTAAGAAGGCCTTCTTATCTCTCTTTGCTATTCTCTGTAACTCTGCATTCATTTGGGTATATCTTTCCCCTTCTCCAATAAACTCTCCTATCCAGAAATTTAAAAGCCAAACAGAAAGAGCAGAATCTCCCATGGAAAAAGCATGGATAAAGGCATCACTCATCTCATGTCAGTGAGTTGTTATGTCACCTGCTGGGCTTACTACTTCATTTACTAAGCTTCTCTTCTTTCCTGCAAAAAAAAAAAAAAAAAAAAAAGCAAGAATAAAATTAATCTTGTCAATGTCCTTTTTCTAAACTAGAAATTTCCGAATACGCATGCACAACTGCTGTACTGTGTTCATCCTAATTCTTTATTTGTGTTAGTCACTCAGTCATGTCCGACTCTTTGGCACCCCATGGACTGTAGCCTACCAGGCTCCTCTATCCTTGGAATTCTCCAGGCAAGAATACTGGAGTGGGCAGCCATGCCCTTCCCCAGGGGATCTTCCTGACCCAGGGATTGAACCTGGGTCTCCCACATTGCAAGCAGATTCTTTACCATCTGAGGCACCAGAGAAGCCACAATTCCTTATTTGGGTGTGTGAAATTTATTTAGAATTTAATTGCACTTACCATGTATTATAAGAGAATAAACTATTTTAAAATTCTTTACTTGAATTACTGCCTCAGTTTCAAACAAGCAGGCTTATTTCCTTAGGTATTAAGACCCTGCCAATAGCCAATTGGAGCAGCCTGACTTAGGAAGCAGGCAAGGTGAGGCTGTCATCAGCAAGGTGGACCTACCATTGTACTAGCTTTGGAATCAGGGGTCAGAACTCCTGGGTTCTTTTCTGTACTTGGCCTGCCTTGGCTGTGCGCTGATGAAATGTCTGTCCTCCTCTTCTGTCCTGTATCTGTTTGTCCTTCTCACCTCTAGGCTGTGTTTCTGCTCTTGGAAACCACAGAAGCTTGGAAACTACAGATAGCCCTCTCCCATTTTCTTGCTGGATATCTAGCACTTGACCCACACGACAGCCTGTTGGATGAATAAGCTGTCATGAGTCTGTGCTTTCCTGACTCACTCAACACTCTGCCTCCTCACTTCTCTGGAAGGAAGTGGGTGCCTTGCTGGCAGAGCTAAAGCCAGCTGTGACTTGGAGACACTGTCCAGATTCTCTCTTCCAGGGATCTTCACCTAGTATTGAATAATTACCCTCTTCTTATATCTTGGCGTACGCACACACTTCTGTTGTTGTTCAGTTGCCAAGTCATGTCCGACTGCAACCTCGTGGTCTGCAGCTCTCTGGGCTTTTCTACCCCTCACCATCTCCTGGAGTTTGCCCAAGGTCATGTCCCTTGAATTGGTGATGCCATCCAACCATCTCATCCTCTGTCGCCCCTTTCTCCTCCTGCCCTCAATCTTTCCCAGCACCAGTGCACATACTACTCAGTTTTTATATTGTTTCCTTTCATCTGTGTTTACATGTAAATAAATGGTAAGAAAATAATATCTGATTGAGGGGAAAAAATCAAGTAAGCACATGGTCCTTGAAAAGTCACCTCATTTCTGCACACTGTACTTGGTCCCAATTACTTTGTCAAAACCTGGAGTCAGGGAGAAGATTGAAGCATAGTCTCCGATGAAATTTATGGTGTTCACCACAATGTTCAAACCAGCCTTCAATATCTGGGGGAACATTCTTTGTAGTGAAATCACCCTCATGCAGTATTATGTGTGATAATGGTGAAGGTCTACTTTCTTTACAAAGGCAGCAGCTCTTGATATTTTTGTTCAGGTATCGGGGATACCAAAAGTACAAATAGATTCACATGTGTCAAGCATTAACTTGTGCATTCAAAAGGCAGGACTGAACTCATCAATTCCTTTGTAGTTGTTTGCAATGGTTCACAGAGCAAAACTTCTTTGATCTGTTTCTCCTTTATGTACATCACAAACATGGGGGCTCACTAGAGCCATCAACACTAGATGACTCAGATGAATACCTACTTTGAGAGGACTAATGTAGCTCTCTTCTGTAACCTGCTCTTTAATGAATTCTAGAAGAGATCACATCATTTTGTCAGGAATCTTGGAGATCCCATTCAATGCACAAGATTTCACGCATTTTCAATTTTTGTATGAAATTTCTTCCTCTTGCCACAATACAAATATGCAATAGGACAGGAGGCTCAGAGTAAACAAAGGCTTCTCAGGAGCCAAACCCAAACATTTTGAGACGTTTCGAGAAACAGTTCTCACATCCAACTGCATAGCCTTCTTTTGTTGAAAGGTTGGACAGTTCTGATGTTTTGAATTTGAAAAAAATAAATTGCACACACACCGTGAAGTGTATAGCCACTGTATCATGAACCCTAAGTAATATATTTCTGCTCCCATTTTCTTTCTTTAACATGGCTTACCCCCAGTATATGGATATTTCTCTGAGTTGATGTTGAGTTGTGCTGAGTTAACTAACTCAGCACAGCCTGTGTAAGTGCTGTGACAGAAGGTAGCGTTTAACAAGCAGCTTCTTTGTCCCAGACTCTTTGCTAATACATGAAGAAGATAAAAATTAGAATATTACTAATTTGCAACCCCTAATGAACTTAGGCCTTGAGCATAAACAGCTTCTAATTTCACCGAAAGAGAGACAACCAAATATTATATGCAACCTGTTGGAAGCACTAACACCACCCGAGAAGAATTCTAGATCTAATTACAGGAAACCCAGAGGACACAGGGCCATGTTAAACAATATCCAAGAATTCAGTCAACACAATGCAAGCTGTGGGAAATTCTACAGGATAAGTGTCCAGTTTTCTTCAGTCAGAAATTGCATGGGAAAAAAAAGTTGAAAGCAGATGTAAAAATTAAAAGAGACTTAAGAGATACATAACCAATTGCAGTGTAAGGACATTATCTGGAAAATGACTCCAAACAATAAACAAAAAAAAAAATTAAAAATTTGAGATAATTATAAATTTAAAAACTGATTATATAGTTGATGATGTTGAAGAATTATTTAAAATTTTTAAATGTGATAATAGTAGCCTGGTTTTATTTGTTTTAAAAGAATCTTTATATTTTAAAGATATATACTGAAATTTTCAAATAAAATGATATGTTTTCCAGGCTATGCTTCAAAATAATATGCTGTGGGGTGGAGGAATGGATTACAAGATAAATGAAATAAGATTGGCTAAGTTAATAATTGTTGAAGCTAAGTGAGGTACATGGGGATCCTCTACTATTATATCTGTTCTTGCAGATTTAAAAAATTTTTCATACTAAAAAGAGAGAGATTATTGATGAGATTAAGTTTTTAATGTCATAAATTTAAAGGAGATGAGCCAGGATTTGAACAAAGAAAATTTTAGTCTAGAATTTAACTTTTTTAATTTTCTACTACCTCAAAAAATATCTTTAAGGGTGAATATTAATTAAGCAATGACAGAGCTGCACAAAAACAATTTATTACTTCTGACCTCTCTATTGATACTCATTTCAGTCTAAGAACTGAATTTTGAGAACTGAGTGTTTTTCTGCATCTTTTGTTTGAGCTATGATAATGCTTCTATATTTATTTTTTCTGCAATTCCTCTTTCTCCAAGGAAGAACATCCCATTTTCCTAGAGGATGCATACATTCCTGGTAAAGAATGTCTCACAAGACAATAATTATTTTCAAAGGAAATTTAGCCCCAAGCTTTTACTTTGCCTAAAAGGTGAAATTTAATCTCAGTCATTTTACGCTTCTATGTTTCATTTAAGGATTTTCTAAGTCAGTTCATGGTAGACTTGTTGACTTCTTTTCCTCCTTCTCCCTGGAACTGTATTCAAAGTCTGGGTGCCTTAAGATATCGGGGCGTTGGGAGAGGACAGGTGAAGTGTCTAGTCTTGTTTGCCTTCTATCCATGGGGAATCTGCTACTGTATGCTTTAGCCATATTGGTGTCCAGACATTGGCAGATATACATATGTAAGAGCTCTATTCCCTCATCTGGTCTCTGGCCAAAGTCCAATCAGATCACTGTGCATCTCACTTGTTCCTTCAGGTCCCCTGCCTCTCACCGAGCCCAGCTCCCTTGGATGCTCTTCTTCACCACTAAAGCTGTCTGAGCACCCACTGCCCAGACCCACTGAACTGCCCAGTCTAATCTAGCGCTGCTCTGTCCCCCTAGGGGAGGAGGAGCTCTGCACCCTACTGCTCTTCTAGGATTCACTCCAGAAACAAGACAAGATGTCCCCCACTCTCCTGTCCTCCAATTGGCCAACACTTCCAATGTTCTCCTTGTAGATTTTGACCTCAGGAGAAAACGGACTGCGTGAAATATCCCTAATTAAACTCATTAGTATTGCTTTCCTTTTATTCTTTGTTCTTCCTCTCGCCCAAGGAAATTGTATCTAGTATCCAGTGGGCAGAAAACTTGCTCTGTCTGCTCATGTAATCTTTCAACTCTTGTCTCACATCTGCACCTCAGATTTTGAGGCTAAAAGCTAGGAATTAACATTTAATTTCTGTTTTCTGCAATCAGCTGTGACCTTTGTGGGCAATAGATTATCCGTATCTATATGGCTAAATGGGGCAGGGTCATGGGTTAACAGGGAATACTCGAAATAGACCATAGCTGTTGACACATTAAAACACTGTCTTGTCACAAGGGGATAGTAATTGTACTGAATGGGCTGCAGCAGAAGTCCATAAAATCTGGAGTGCTTTCTCTTACACAGCTACTTCTGAGGGAAAGTGGTTTCAGTTTGTTCTTTCCAGTATAAGCTGCTATGACTACACCATTTTTTTTTTTAATTTTAAATTTTGGAGTATAATTGCCTTACGAAATTCTGTTAGTTTCTACTGTACAACAAAGTGAATCAGCTCTATGTATACATATATCCCCTCCCTCTTGGACCTCCCTCCCATCCCACCCCACCATCCCACCATCTAGGTCATCATAGAGCACCAAGCTGAGCTCCTATACTACACTGCAGGTTCCCACGACCTATCTAGTTTATACATGCAAGTTTGTATATGTCAAACCTAATCTCCCAACTCAGCCTGCTCGCTCCTTCCCACCTTGTGTCCACGTATCTGTGCTCCATATCTGCCCCTCTATTCCTGCTCTGGGACTAGGTTCATCTGTACTATTTTTCTAGATTCCACATACGTGCATTAATATAGAGTATTTGTTTTTTCTCTTTCTGACTTACTTCACTCTGTATGACAGACTCTAGATCCATCCGCATCTCCACAAATGACCCAATTTTGTTCCTTTTTGTGGCCGAGTCAGCATGTGTAATCATATTGCTGAAATGTCAAGTGGTTAACCACACTTTGATTTTAATGTTTTGATGTGAAGAGTTGAGAGTTAATTCAGTGATTTCACTGAAGCTATGGGCTTCCCTAATACCTCAGTTGGTAAAGAATCTGCCTGCAATGCAGGAGACCCTGGTTCGATACCTGGATCAGGAAGATCCACTGGAGAAGGGATAGGCTACCCACTCCAGGATTCTTGGGCTTCCCTTGTGGCTTAGCTGGTAAAGAATCTGCCTGCAGTGCAGGAGACCTCAGACCTCAGTTCGATCCCTAGGTTGGGAAGATCCCCTGGAGATACCCAGTCCAGTATTCTGGTCTGGAGAATTCCATGGACCATATAATCCATGGGGTCACAAAGATTCGAACATGACTGAGCAACTTTCACTTCATCTGCAGTGGAAGCTCAGAGTCTTAACCACTGGAATGCCAGTAAGTCCCAAGCCAATATTCCATTTATATGTATATCACATCTTTATCCATTCATCTGTCAATGGACACTTAGGTTATTTCCATGTCCTGGCTACTGTAAATAGTGCTGCAATGAACACTGAGGTACATATGTCTTTTTGAATTATGGTTTTATCAGGGTACCTGCCCACTAGTGGGATTGCTGGGGTTACATGGTAGTTATATTTTAGTTTTTTAAGGAACCTCCATATTGTTCTCCATAGTGGCTGTATTAATTTACAGTCCCACCAATAGGGCAAGAGGGTTTCCTTTTCTCCAAACTCTCTCCAGCATGTTGATCAGGATACAATGTTTTAGAGTAGGTCTCTGGAGCCTGTTTATCTTGCTTAACTGAATGCTTCTGGCTTGTGAGCCTCATGGTAACTCCTCATTTCCTCCTCTCCTCAGCCCCTGGCAACCACCATTCCACTCTTTGATTCCCTGAGTTTGTCTGTTTAAAATACCTTTTATAAGTAGAATCATGCCGTATTTATCCTTCTGTGACTGGTTTATTTCATGTATTTTATGTCTTCAGGGTTCATCCATGTTGTCATATCTGGCAGGATTTCCTTCTTTTTTTAAGGCTGAGTAATATACCGTTGTATATAAATACCAAATTCATCTGTTGACTGGCAATTAGGATGTTTCCACATCCTGGTTATTGTGAACAGTGCTGTAGTGAACACAGGAGTCCTAATACTCCTGTGTCCTGATTTCAGCTCTTTTTGATAAATATCCGTAAGTGGGATTGCTAGATCACCTAGTTGTTTTAGGGTTTAAAAAAATTTTTTTTGAGGACTTCCCATATTATTTTCTAAACCTGCTGCCCTGTTTTTCATTATAACTGACCGCGGGCAAGGGTTTCATTCCTCCATGTTCTTACTGTAAAGCACCCTTTGTCTTATTTTGGAAGTGTTGTTTAACCGCATCCTCTGTTGAGAAGTGCAGATGTATAAACTCCAAAGCACTTCTGTGGGTATCTCAGTATCAGGTTGCAAATCCATAGTACGTCCAAATTAGCCATTTGATCTTGATTCAAAAGCAAACAGTTCCATAATCACAGTATAACCCCTCTCACCCTGTCTCGCTACCACTTGCCTATAAGGAAAGCTACATATTTATTTATTGAACAAGACAAAGCTCCCAGTTCCAACTAGAGGAAGAAAAGGTCAAATTGCCATGTCATGATGTAGTCAAAGACTAGTGGTGAATAACTTTGAGGTGACATCTAGGTTATAAAATTATTTAGAAGAACAGGGGAGTCTTAAGCAGTTGGAATGTCTTTAATGACATTGTCATGGAAAGAATGCGAGTACGTTGGCAAAGTTAATTGTATGGGGACTGCTTTTAGCCATCGCCTCAGAAGGTCCAAGCAGGCCTGAAATTGGTGGGAACTCAGAGCTTGTGCCCTTAAAAGAAGAGAACAAAGCGGGGGCAGAATAATGGAACTGTTGTTGCTGGAAGATATGGGCAGAAATTGTCAACCTCGGATCCTTTGGTTTAGGAGAGAAATTATAAGAAACAGGAATAACCTACCCCAGAAGGCAAAGAGCATATTCCCACTGGGCTCTGATGTCCCTAAAAATTGTTTCCAGATGCCTGACTTCATGGAAGGGGAGAAGAAGTGCCAGAGAGGAAAGGGGGTGGGAAGGGAAGGTATGAACCAACAACAGAAAAATAATGAGAGGAAAGTACCTTATATTTCCTCTGAAGAAATCACTTTTTTTTTTTCTTTTTAATTTATTTTTTTTATTGAAGGATAATTGCTTTACAGAATTTTTTTTTTGTTTTCTGTCAAACCTCAACATGAATCAGCCATAGGTACACATATATCTCCTGCCTTTGGAACCTCCCTCCCATCTCCCTCCCCATCCCACCCCTCTAGGTTGATACAGAGCCCCTGTTTGAGTTTCCTGAGCCATACAGCAAATTCCTGTTGGCTGTCTAATTTACATATGGTAATGTAAGTTTCCATATTACTCTTTCCATACATCTCACCCTCTTCTCTCCTCTCCCCATGTCCATAAGTCTATTCTCTATGTCTGTTTCCCCATTGCTGCCCTGTAAATAAATTCTTCAGTACCATTTTTCTAAATTCCATACATGTGCATTGGGATATGATATTTATCTTTCTCTGACTCACTTCACTCTGTATAATAGGTTCTAGGTTCATCCACCTCATTGGAACCGACTCAAATGAGTTCCTTTTTATGGCTGAGTAATATTCCATTGTGTATATTCCATTGTGTATATGTACCACAACTTTTTTATCCATTCATCTGTCGATGGACATCTAGGTTGCTTCCATGTTCTAGCTATTGTAAATAGTGCTGCAATGAACAATGGGATACACATGTGTGTCTTTTTCAATTTTGTTTGCCTCAGGGTGTATGCCAGGAGTGGGATTGCTGGGTCATATGGTGGTTTTATTCCTAGTTTTTTAAGGAATCTCCATACCGTCTTCCATAGTGGCTGTATCAATTTACATTCCCACCAACAGTGCAAGAGATTCCCTTTTCTCTACATCCTCTCCAGAATTTATTGTTTGTAAACTTTTTGATGATGGCCATTCTGACCAGTGTGAGGTGATAGCTCATTGTGGTTTTGATTTGCATTGCTCTAATAATGAGCAATGTTGAGCATCTGTTCATGTGTCTGTTAGCCATCTGTATGTCTTCTTTGGAGAAATGTCTGTTTAGGTCTTTTCCCCACTTTTTGATTGGGTTGTTTGTTTTTCTGGCATTTAGTTGTATGAGCTGCTTGTATATTTTGGAAATTAATCCTTTGTCAGTTGTTTCATTTGCTATTATTTTCTCCCATTCTGAGGGTTGTCTTTTCACCTTGCTTATAGTTTCCTTTCTTTTAAGTTTAATCAGGTCCCGCTGGTTTACTTTTGTTTTTATTTCCATTACTGTAGGAGGTGGGTCATAGAAGATCTTGCTTTGATTTATGTCGAGTGTTCTTCCTATGTTTTCCTCTAAGAGTTTTATAATTTCTGGTCTTACATTTAGGTCTTTAATCCATTTTGAGTTATCTTTGTGTGTGGTGTTAAGAAGTGTTCTCATTTCATTCTTTTACACGTAGCTGTCCAGTTTTACCAGCACCATTTATTGAAGAGGCTCTCTTTCCCCCGCTTATATTCTTGCCTGCTAAGCTAAGTCGATTCAGTCATGTCTGACTCTATGCGACCCCATAGATGGCAGCCCACGGGGCTCCTCCGTCCCTGGGATTCTCTAGGCAAGAACACTGGAGTGGGTTGCCATTTCCTTCTCCAATGCATGAAAGTGAAAGTGAAGTCGCTGAGTCTTGTCTGACTCTTAGCGACCCCGTGGACTGCAGCCCACCAGGCTCCTCCGTCCATGGGATTTTCCAGACAAGAGCGCTGGAGTGGGGTGCCACTGCCTTCTCCTATATTCTTGCCTCCTTTGTCAAAAATAAGGTACCTATAGGTGCATGGGTTTATTTCTGGGTTTTCTATCTTGTTCCATTGGTCTATATTTCTGTTTTTGTGCCAGCACCATACTGTCTTGATGACTGTAATTTTGTAGTATAATCTGAAGTCAGGAAGGTTGACTCCTCCAGCTCAGTTCTTCTTTCTCAAGACTGCTTTGGCTATTCTGGATCTTTTGTGTTTCCATATGAATTGTGAAATTTTTTGTTCTAGTTTTGTGAAAAATGCCTTTGGTAATTTGATAGGGATCACACTGAATCTGTAGATTGCATTTCGTAGTATAGTCATTTTCACAATATTGATTCTTCCTACCCAGGTCCTACTCCTCTGTGCTCTTGCCTCCAATGCCCACAGCTATTAGAACTAGTGTGCTTTCTTTTGTGGCAGCTCTCAATGACCTTTTTATATATTCCATAGACACAGATTCTGCCTAGTTGATCGTGTAGATTTAACCTGCAGCTTGTACAGCTGGTGGGAAGGTTTTGGGTCTTCTTCCTTAGCCACACTGCCCCTGGGTTTCAATTGTGATTTTATTTCCACCTCTACATGTGGGTCATCCACTGGGGTTTACTCCTGAGGGTGCCCTGGAGGACTTGGGTTTGCCCCTGTGAGGGCCAGGTATGGAGATGGTATATGGGTCGCAGGGGTTCTGGCAGCACCAGATACTCAGGGGAGTTGATGGCCAAGGCAGCAGGATGGGGAAGCCTGGTGAGCTGCCATCTATGGGGTTGCACAGAGTCGGACACAACTGAAGCAACTTAGCAGCAGCAGCAGCAGAAGGGTATGGCAACCAGTATTGGCCAACGCACTCCAGTGTTCTTGCCTGGAGAACCCCTCCCTGACAGAGAAGCCTGGCAAGCCATAGTCCACAGGGTCCCAGAGAGTCAGACACTACTGAAGTGACCCTGCGCGCAAAGTCGCAAGACTTCTTTTGCCTGTGGCAGCTCTGCCCCAGTGAGAGCTGATGGTGAAGGTAGTGCAGCTGCTTGACTTGTGGAGACCCTGGTGGCACCAAGTGTGCAGGGACACAGACTGCCTCTGCCGCAGGAGTGATGGCCCTATCAGAGTCTTTTTTCAAGCATCTTGTAGCTGGTGATCAGAAGGCCTCTTTGGCCAGTCTTTCTCCGTAGCTCCACCCATTCAGGGACTTAGAGGGCTCCCTTGCCTGGGGTCCTTTTCTGTTGTTTGGCACGTCAGGCACTTAAAGAGGCACCCTGCGTGGGGTCCTACTCTGTACTTTGGCGCATCAGTCACTTAAAGGGGCACCCTGGATGAGGTCCTACTTTACAGATCTGAGCGTCAGGCACTGAAAGGGGCACCCTGGGTGGGGTCCTAGTCTGTAGTTCAGTGCATCAGGCGTTTGATGGACCAGCCTCTCTATTGTTCAGCTGCGGATTCTGGCGTGTGGGGGGAGAGAGGCTATGGTGATGGCTCCACCCCCTACCTGTGACTCAGCAATATGGCCCTGCTTCCATGGCTGCCAGGCTTTCCTCCACAGGCATTTCCCACCACAGTCTCCTCCCACACATCCCCTCAATCTGTCTCTCTTCAGTCAACAGCAGCCCTCACCCCGGGATTGCTCCACAATCCCTAAACTCCAGTTCCCAGCCTCTGCGCCTTCCAGGGGATCTACTTCCCTGTCTGGGGTATGTATGGCTGCAGCAAGGACTGTCTGAGTCTCATTCCATTTAGACTGCCACAGATCAGCTGTTTCACTAGCCTTAAATGTTTCTCCTCTGACTCAGACAGTTGCCCCAGTGTGGGGATCAGACCCCTGCTTCAGTTCCCCCACCTGCCTAGGGCAGGCCCAGTCCTACTAACACTCCTGTTTTTCCCTCTAGTTCCTTCATTCTACCCAGTTTTGTGTGGGTCTTTTCCTCTGGTCAGGTACTCCTGTCTGCTCTCAGCTGGTGTTCTGCGTGCACTTCTGTGTCTGAAGGTGTATTCCTGATGTATCTGTGGAGAGAGACATACTCCATGTCCACCTACTCCTCCGCCATCTTGTTCTCTCACATTTTATTCTTACCAGAATTTGATTAGAGAAAATTCTTCTTCTGAAACAATTGGTACAACTATTTTTATGTTTGTGATTTTTTAATCTTGGCCACACCGCACAGCATGTGGGATCTCGTTTCCTGACCAGGAATCGCCTCTGCGTTGGCAGTGTGAAGTCCTAACCACTGGACCTCCAAAGAAGTCCCAGGTACAACTGTTAACTGTGTGTACAGCTTCCCTTCCTACTAGAGCAGTGAAGGCGAGTCTCTCAGTATTGACTGAGTCCGTGTGTCAGGCGCTCAGATACAAAGGTGAAGTCAAGGAACCCAGAGGATCTACCTAGTGATAGATCCCTGTAAACCATGGTGTCTCTGAGCATGACCCAGCTGGTCAGACATGGGTCTTCTAGGGCTTCTCTGTTCAAAGCTAGACCCAGACACATGGGATATAGTGACCAGCTGTGGTAGGGACAACCAGAGCCAGGGGAGCCAGGGATCTGACCTTAAACCAGTCCGGTACTTGAGCTTTCTTCCCTTGGAAGAGAAATGAGAAAATACTGGCTATGTTAATATTGAGTAATTTTAAATAAGTAAGCTTTGTTTTTATCATATTATAAAATGTTTGTTCCCAAGAGCCCTCTTATACTCTTTAGGTGGGTGGTGTGTTCTGCTGTATCAATTTGATGCCCTTATGCCAAGAGGCCAGGCTTCCCAGTTGGCCCTAGTGGTAAAGAACCTCCCTCCCAATTCAGGAGACATCAGAGACTAAGTTTCGCTCTCTGGAAGATCCCCTGGAGGAGGGCATGGCAACCCACTCCAGCATTCTTGCCTGGAGAATCCCATGGACAGAGGAGCCTGGAGGGTTACAGTCCATAGGGTCACAAAGAGTCAGACACGACTGAAGCGACTTAGCATGGCTGCACACAGGCCAGCAGGCCACCATTTTGACTTCGGCTCCAGGAGCTTTCATTTTTGCAGGTTTCTTTTTCCCTTCCATTAAATTTAAATTATATTTTTAAAGTATGTTTTAAATTTATTTTTTAAGAGTTATATTTTATCACTGCATTGGTATAAAGAAGAATATATCAGTACTATATATCAACCTTTTGTTCAACCTAAAAGTTTATTTTTCCCATCGGATTGTAAAAGAATTTAAAGCATTCTTCTAGGTCCTTAAAGTATTGCGGCCTTAGCACAGAGACTGCTGTGTCTGATGGATAAGTTGGTCCCAGATGCCAGCCTAAACTTCACGTTAGTGCCTCCAGGGGAGATGGCAGTAGATAGGACAGTTCTGGATTCACTGTAGCCTCATATACCAACCAGCTAGCATGTAGAGATGCCCAGTTATTTCTTTCTATGCATGCATTCGGGTTATTGCTGCTGCTTCTTTCCTGTAGCAGCTCAGGGCATTTCAAATGTCTTTCTAACTTCACTGCTTGCTCTGTGGCCCACAATGGTATGCAAGGAGATGAAAAGTAAGAAAGATAGGATGAGCTACACAACAGAATAATTCAAGCAACTGAGCCATTCTGAAACTCGAGGGAGAGGGAATTGCTTACACTTATGGATGATCTGAAAATCAAACGCAGTCAGTAATCATTCAATTCATAACAAACATTGCTGATGAAAAGAATCAATAGAGAACAGCATTGACAAAGGTCAAAATTGCATGACATGAAATTTTTTGTTGCCAAATATGGATAGGAAAAGTAAAATCTTGGTAAATTTTGGATATGCAAAGCTTGACACAGGAAAGTTGGATTTTATAAAAATAAAAGATACAGAACAAAATTCACTTTGTCAAA
This sequence comes from Bos taurus, assembly GCF_002263795.3. Taxonomy (NCBI): domain Eukaryota; kingdom Metazoa; phylum Chordata; class Mammalia; order Artiodactyla; family Bovidae; genus Bos; species Bos taurus. The sequence goes on from NC_037339.1 coordinate 20,088,631, forward strand.
AATATTAAATACAATAGATCAAAAAGTAATCAATGAACAAAACCTTGAAAAGGTAAAAAGGCAAAAGGAAAGTAATTAACTCTGAAATGGCAACCCACTCCAGTGTTCTTGCCTGGAGAATCCCAGGGATGGGGGGGTGGGGGGGAGGGCCTGGTGGGCTGCCATCTATGGGGTCGCACAGAGGCAGACACGACCGAAGCGACTCAGCAGCAGCAGCAGATCCCAGTAACTTTCTAACATAAATGCAAAATATGAAAATATAACTGCATTGTATAGACAATTTATCATATATTAAAAATAGGTAATAGAATTCAAGTTAGAGAAAATAATCAACTTGAGGAAAATTATAATTAAAATGTTGATGGTCATGAATATGTACTTAATATGTTCTTATAATTAAAATGATGGAAAGTGAAAGTGTTAGTCGCTTAGTTGTGTCTAACTGTTCACAACCCCATGGACTGTACCCCGCCAAGCTCCTCTGTCCACAGAATTCTCTGGGCAAGCATACTGGAGTCAGTTGCCATGGAAATAACCAAAATTCAGAGTTAAAATCGTTTTAAAAGATTTAGGATATCCCAGAAATCTTAGTGTGGTTTTAGATTATTAAAACAATTTACTTAAAATGTCTGTATTCCTGCAGTAAAGTTTAAGATGTTTAATTTAGTTATACATACACATACTATTGTAACTGCCTAGGGATATTCTAGAAGGATCGTCCCAAACAGATACCAGTGATAATCTCTGGAGAAGGATGTAGGACCATATGGGACAGAGTTTATGAACTGTTGGAGTTTCTAAGAGTTTGAGACTTTTTGTTTTTTATTCTGATGAAGTTGAAACAGCCAGTTAGGACCAAAAAGAAGCATGAAACTGAAAGTGAAGTCACTCAGTCGCGTCCGACTCTTTGCAACCCTGTGGACTGTAGCCCACCAGGCTCCTCCATCCATGGGATTCTCCAGGCAAGAATACTGGAGTGGATTGCTATTTCCTTCTCCAGGGGATCTTCCCAACCCAGGGATCGAACCCAGGTCTCTCGCATTGCAGGCAGATGCTTTAACCTCTGAGCATATTCTGTCTTAAAAAACAAGTGTCTTGTTGTCCTGCCCATTGGGCATCCTACTTCTCCAGCAGTATTTCTAGTGTCTTCATCACTTCCATTCAACTTTTTACGCACTTAGCCTCGCTCATTTTCTGGAATTGCAGAAAATTCCCCTTTAGCACTTTCCTTTCTCTCCCTCATCTAGGAGTTTCCATCTTGACTTGTGGTCAGAAAATTTATCCAACTCTGTGGAGTAGGTAGGACAGATTGTTATTCTAATTTATAGATGAGCAAGTGGAAAAGAGTTTAAAGTACTTTTCCCAGTTGTGGGACTGGGTTTATGACCCACACTCCCAGCTCAGGGGTCCCTCTGTTGTAAGGTTACCCCTCTGAACTTTTAACCTGGCAGGTGTAATACAATAAATGTGCTACTTAAAAAAAGACAGATTCACAATCCACTTCCTAGATCAATCACCTACGATGGATCCTATTGCCTAATTAAAACAGTCCAACTCTAGATATATTGGCGAAATCGGAATAAGAAGAATTTGGAAAAAATTACAGTGCAAATATAATTATTTTCTAAATTATTCCTTTATGACTTCAATTCCCTATTGGGTCTATGTGATTATTTTGCAATTCACTAACTATACAGGTGTATTTGGAGAAAACAAGGCAAGGGTAAGGAGTAAAATTAATGCTCTTCTCTCATTTCTGAAAAAAGATATGTAAGCTGTACCATAACCTCTTAATAAAATGAAATGTCAATCTCTAAGAATTAAGACTGCACAGAAGTCTTGCAGTTTTACAGTCTGGGGATGAGGGGGACCCAGCACCTCTCTCTGCCTCCTGCTGTCCTCTTCCTGGGTTTCCCTTGCCAGCTGGCTCTAGAGTGTGTGACGGACACTGTGTGAGTGTGATGCGGCTCTGCGTGAGTCTGTGTTTTTGTTGTTCAGTCACTAAGTCAGGTGTGACTCTTTGCAACTGCAGCACATCAGGCTTCCCTGTCCGTCACACTATCTCCTGGAGCTTGCTCAAACTCACGTCCATTGAGTTGGTGATGCTATCCAACCATCTCATCCTCTGTCGCCCCTTTTCCTCCTGCTCTCAATCTTTCTGAGAATTGGGGTCTTTTCCAATGAGTCAGTTCTTCGCATTAGGTGGCCAAAGTATTGGAGCTTCAGCTTCAGCATCAGTCCTTCCAATGAATATCCAGAGTCGATTTCCTTTAGGATTGACTGACTTGATACCCTTGCTGTCCAAAGGACGCTCAAGAATCTTCTCCAGCACCACAGTCCAAAAGCATCAATTCTTCATTGTTCAACCTTCCTTATGGTCCAACTCTCACATCCATACATGACTATCAGAAAAACTATAGCTTTGGCAGTATGAACCTTTGTTAGCAAAGTGATGTCTCTGCTTTTTAATATGCTGTCTAGGTTTGTCATAGCTTTTCTTCCAAGGAGCCAGTGTCTTTTAATTTCATGGTTGCAGTCACCATTTGCAGTGATTTTGAAGCCCGAGTAAAGAAATGTTTCGACAGTGAAGTTGCTGGCTGCTTTCCAATCTAGGAAAAGTAAGAAAAAATCACTTTGAGTTCAATCTGCTTTTTTCTTCATGGAGTCTCTGGGTGAAGACCCCTTGGTTAAGCAAGTATAAAATGAGCAGACACTGCCTGTTCCAGAAAAAAAGTGGCAAAACCTTTTCTATCACCTGTTAGCATGCAAAGCTCTGGGAAGAAGTGGAGCAGTCTCTCACCACTTTAATTAAAGCCACTATGAACCAAAGCAAAAGCCTTCCCACCAATTCTGCCAGCTCCTTTATATTCCGCTACAATTTGTCCTTCATACTATAACCAGAATGATCTTTTTAAAATGTAACTCACATTCTGTTATTATTTCATCAAAGCCCTCCTGTGGCTTCCCACCACATTCAAAATAAGTCTAAATTCCTTCCCCTGGCCTAGAGGCCACTCCTAATCTCCTATGACGCTGCACCTCGGTTAGTCTTCTGCAGCCACACGAGCCTGCTTGCTACTCCTCACACACCAATCTGGTCCTCTCCGGCCTTTGTGCTTACTGTTTCCTTTGCCCTCAACCCTATTCCCCAAAGCTTCACATGACTTACTTTCTCAGTTTATTCATGCCTCTGCTCTAAGTTCATCAGAGGATCCTTCCTGGCCATTTTGTTTAAAGTGGAACCTATCCACTACTATTCCTTTAGCCTGACGTTGTGCCCCATAGCATCTCTTTTTTTCACCTGTCATGTTATTTGTTTGCTTATTATCAGTATCCTGAACTAGAATGGTCACTCTTGGAAGCCAAGAGTTTTGTCTTAGTCACCACTCTATCGCTGCGCATGGAATACTGACTGGTCATTAGTCAGTGTTTAATAATATTTGTGAAAGAATGAAAGAATCTTAACCTCAGTATTATAATTTTATACATTTTCTTAGAAAAGCTGAAGGCAGCTTTGACACATCCCTTCAGAAGATAAGACAGTGTTTCTCCCCCGCTGTTTATTCATAGTCATTGTCAGACCTGTTTCTTTGAGATTTTTCCAAGTCACTGTTGTCTGTGGGTGTTTGTGGGCCTGGACAGAAAGCTCCCACTCAAAATCATCTCATCTAGTCCTTAAATTTGGACGCACTATTGCACTGCCATCTCTAAATTGCAGTTAGGGTTCTCATTTGATTTTACCTGAATTACTTTTCTTTCTGGATAGAGTCTTGTTAACTCCCCATTGGCTCTGTGTTTTTCTGTTCCTCTCCCCGCCACCACCACCAATTTCTCTCAGTGGGAGCTGACTCCGTCAGCAGGTGGGGATTTAGATCTCTTCATTCATGACAATTAATACCTTCTTGACTTTTTCTTTGTATCTCTGTCCACCTAATGAAATTACTGTTCTTCTTCAAAACAAGCAGCTAAAATGCTTTGATTTTTCACTGATGGATGATTTTCACCCAACTTTTTGGAACTCAAAATAGAATAACTTGCTTGAGGAGAAAGGGGCCTAGACCTTGCCTTAAGAGAAAGTGAATAACCTTCCCTGGGCTTCCTTCATTTCCATATGCCTAAGAAAACCAGTGTTAGCAGTTGCTGTGTATATCCCCATAACTTTTTCCACGCTCACGTAAATATACACAGAGGGTTGTTACTTGATTAATTAAAGTTGGTATACTACGTACATGACTCCACTTGCTTTTCTCCCTTATCATGAACTATGGACAGCTCTCTTCTGAAATCAATCAAGGGCTCCTTCACTGATTTAAATGCAGCAAAAGAGTCCTTGATTCAAATATTGCCACAATATTTCTCATTCTCCCATTGAAGATCAGAATTTTGCCTCCAGTGTGTCCACTGGTGGTTGACAAGCCCTACTTCATGACTGTCACCCTACTGAGCATTTTATTAATAGATAACTTGATTTCTTGCTGAATGTTTCTACAGAAATTCCAACACATCATCAGCAAATGCATATTTGCTTGAAAAGCTTATAGGTAATTTCCTTAGTGTCACCCTCCTTGCTGTTGATTTCATGCAGTAATGTGAAATCAGACATTGGGAGGTGGTGTGGAGTGTTTAATGGGATAAGGACTTTGCATGTGCTTGTGGACAGAGAATAGGCACACAGGGAAAGCCTTGCACCCAAAGGCTGGGGGCCAAATTCCAGTTTTAATTCCAGGATTTAACTGTGCGATCTTAATTAAACCCTTGGCCCTTTGGGTCTTACGTGCTTTCAGGTTCAATTAGGGAAGTAGGGAATACAGTGCTTCTCAGTCTAGGGAGCCCTTGCCATCGGAGTACGTGGCTGCCGAGGGTTCTCCGGGCTATGGGAATCAGGATGCGTGTTTCCAAGGTCTGTGATTTAAAACTTTTCTAACACAATGTTGTAAAGCAATTATACTCCAATAAACATTTTAAAGAAAACTTTTCTATATTTATCATTCACGGACATCTTATGGGATACAGTGGAAAATCAATATGAATGAGACCCTAAAGAAAATCCCTAGCTGTGGTCAGCTGTCATGAGGTTGCTCTTTCCTCTCATCATGGTTTCTAAAACAATGCACTGGGTAGAAATAGCCTAGCAGGGTCTCTTCAACTCTAAAAATGGTGAGGACAGGGCAGTATTCATTCCAATTCTCTCAATTTAGGCAGTGGATCCATTTCTAAAAAAGGCTGAAAATTTTTAAATGCCCAAGGGAAAGAGTATATATATCAGTGGGGCAGACATCCAAAATCAGTCACACCTTACCATGTTGCATGAATTAGAATAATGTATTCATTTAACAGATACTTACCGAGTGTCAGCTCAAGGAGGAGTGACATAGGAGGAAAGGCATGTGAGAGACACGTGAGGCTGGAGGTGGAAGTGCGTTTAGAGGCTAGTGCACCTGCAGTGAGAGAGGGAAAGTAGTAGGAAATGAGGTTGGACAGGAACCGGATTCTGCCTGGATCCTACCCTGGACCAATTCACACGTAACTGTTAGAGGTAGCACAGGCACGTGTAGAATTTAAAGTTCCTTAGATGACTTAGATACCCATGTGAGATGAGACTCGCTGATGTGGGGTCTTGATGACTTTTACCCTGAGTGAAGTATAGTCAACAGAGAAGCTTCTAAAAGTAATTTTTATTGTGGTAAATACATATCATTTAACATCTACCATCTTAACAAATTTTAAACGTACGGTTCAGCGGTATTAAATACATTCATCATATTGTACGACTAAAACCACAATCCATCTCTGTAACGCTTTTCATATTGTAAAACTGAAACTCTGTACCCACTAAACACTGACTCCTCGTTCTCCTCCCGCCTCAGACTCCTGACACCACCACTGTACTTTCTGTTTCTATGACTTTGACTAGTCTAAGTATCTCCTGTAAGTGGAAATATACAGTATTTGTCTTTCTGTGACTGGCTTATTTCATGTAGCATAATATACTTAAGGTTCATCCATATGGTAGCACGCATCAGAACTTCCTACCTCTTTAAGCAATATTCCATTGTATGTATATATCAGATATCTAGTCATCTGTCTATGGACTCCAGAGTTGCTTCCACTATTGTGAGTAATGCTGCTATGAATATGGGTGTACATGCGTGTACAGACTCTACTTTCGATTATTTTGGGCATATACCCCAAATTGCTGCAACATATGGTAATTCTATTTTTAATTTTTGAGGAATAGCCATGGTGTTTTCCATTGTGTCTGTACCACCAATAGTGCAAAGGGCTGCAAATTCTCCATATTCTCACCAGCATTTGTTATTTTCTATTTTTGATAGAAACCATCATAATGAATGTGAGGTGGTATCTCATTGTACTTTAGGTTTGCATTTCCCTAAGCATTGGAGAAGGCGATGGCACCCCCACTCCAGTACTCTTGCCTGGAAAATCCCATGGACGGAGGAGCCTGGTGGGCTGCAGTCCATGGGGTCGCTAAGAGTCGGACACGACTAAGCAACTTCACTTTCACTGTTCACTTTCATGCATTGGAGAAGGAAATGGCAACCCACTCCAGTGTTCTTGCCTGGAGAATCCCAGGGACAGGGGAGCCTGATGGGCTGCCGTCTATGGGGTCGCACAGGGTTGGACACGACTGAAGCGACTTAGCAGCAGCAGCAGCATTGCTGATGCTGAGAGGCTATTCATACTCTTATTGGTCATTTGTATATCTTTTTTCTTCAAAGAGTATCTGTCTATTCAAGTCTTTATCTTTTCCTATTCTTGAAATTTTTGTTATTGTTCAGTTTTTGGGTTTTCTGTATATTCTGGATATTAGTCCCTTCTCAGATATATGATTTGCAAGTATTTTCTCACATTTTGTGGGTTGCCTTTTTACTTTGTGAATAGTGTCTTTGTAAAACATTTGTTTGGCTGCATCGGATCTTAGTTGTGGCATGCAGGCTCTTCATTGTGCTGCACTGGCTCTCTACTGGTATGTGCTCTCAGTTGCCCCAAAGCATGTGGCATCTCAGTTCACCAACCAGAGATAGAATCCATGTCTCCTGCATTGCAAGACAGATTCTTAACCACTGGACCACCAGGAAAGTTTCTAATAGTGTCTTTTGGGGCACAATATTTTTTAATATTCATGAAGTCCGCTTTTTCTTTTGTCATCTTGCTTTTGGTGTCACGTCTAAGACATCATTTCCAAGTTCAGTGTCTTTAAGTTTTGCTATATGTTTTCTTCTAAGAGTTTTATCGTTTAGGATTTCCACTTAAGTCTTTGATCAACTTTGAGTAATTTTTTGTATACTGGTGTTAGATAAGGATCCAACTTCATTTTCTGGTATGTGGATATCCAGTTTTCCCAGTGCCTTTTGTTGAAAAGACTGTCCTTTCCGCATTGAATAGTCTTGGCAGCCTTATCGGAAATCATTTGACAATACAAGTGAGAGCTCTCTATTCTGTTTAATTGATATTTATATGTGTCTTTATGCCAGTACCACATTGTTTTACTTACTTGAGCTTTGTAGTAAGTTTTGAAAAGAGGAAGTGTGAGTTCTCCAGCTTTGTTCTTTCTCAAGTTTACTTTGGCTATTGAGATTCCATATGAATGTTAGGATGGGTTTTTCAATTTCTGCAAAAATATCATTGGGATTTTGATAGGGATTTCACTGAATCTGTATCTGACTTTGGGTAGTACTGAAATCTTAACAATACTGTCTTTCAATCCATAAACATAGAATATGTCTCCAGTTATTTGTGTCTTTAATTTTTTTCAGAAATGTTTTGTAGTTTGTTATGTGAGTCTTTCACCTCCTTGGTTAAGTCAATTCCTAAGTATTGGGTTGGCCAAAAGTTCTACCCTAACCCTAAGACAGATATATAAAGTATCTTCTTTGACCACAATGGGATGAAGTTTGAAATGAACAACAGAAGAAGTACAACTGGAAAGTTCACATATTTGTCTTTGTAAACCTGTTGAGACTTAATGTGTGGCCTAACCTATGGTCTGTCCTGGAAAATGTCCCATGTCCCTTGAGAAGAAAGGGTATGCTGTTGTTATTGGATAGAGTATTCTGTATATGCCTGTTAGATGTAGTTGGTTTATTGGTAATAGTTAAAGATAACTATTTTCTGTCTAGTTTTTCTATCCATTGTTGAAAGTAGGGTAAGTCCCCAACTATTATTGTAGTGATATTTCTCCTTTCATTCTTTCAGTTTTCACTTCATATATTTTGCTAGTCTGTTATTAGATGCGTAAGTGTTTGCAATTGTCATTTTTTGTTGTACTGAAACTTTTATTAATATAAAAATGTCATTTTTTAAATTTTTTTTATTTTTAAACTTTACATAATTGTATTAGTTTTGCCAAATATCAAAATGAATCCGCCTCAGGTATACGTGTGTTCCCCATCCTGAACCCTCCTCCCTCCTCCTTCCCCATACCATCCCTCTGGGTCGTCCCAGTGCACTAGCCCCAAGCATCCAGTATCGTGCATCGATCCTGGACTGGCATCTCATTTCATACATGATATTTTACATGTTTCAATGCCATTCTCCCAAATCTTCCCACCCTCTCCCTCTCCCACAGAGTCCATAAGACTGTTCTATACATCAGTGTCTCTTTTGCTGTCTCGTACACAGGGTTATTGTTACCATCTTTCTAAATTCCATATATATGCGTTAGTATACTGTATTGGTGTTTTTCTTTCTGGCTTACTTCACTCTGTATAATAGGCTCCAGTTTCATCCACCTCATTAGAACTGATTCAAATGTATTCTTTTTAATGGCTGAGTAATACTCCATTGTGTATATGTACCACAGCTTTCTTATCCATTCATCTGCTGATGGACATCTAGGTTGCTTCCATGTCCTGGCTATTATAAACAGTGCTGCGATGAACATTGGGGTACACGTGTCTCTTTCCCTTCTGGTTTCCTCAGTGTGTATGCCCAGCAGTGGGATTGCTGGATCATAAGGCAGTTCTATTTCCAGTTTTTTAAGGAATGTCCACACTGTTCTCCATAGTGGCTGTACTAGTTTGCATTCCCACCAACAGTGTGAGAGGGGTCCCTTTTCTCCACACCCTCTCCAGCATTTATTATTTGTAGACTTTTGGATCGCAGCCATTCTGACTGGCGTGAAATGGTACCTCATAGTGGTTTTGATTTGCATTTCTCTGATAATGAGTGCTGTTGAGCATCTTTTCATGTGTTTGTTAGCCATCTGTATGTCTTCTTTGGAGAAATGTCTATTTAGTTCTTTGGCCCATTTTTTGATTGGGTCATTTATTTTTCTGGAGTTGAGCTGTAGGAGTTGCTTGTATATTTTTGAGATAAGTTGTTTGTCAGTTGCTTCATTTGCTATTATTTTCTCCCATTCTGAAGGCTGCCTTTTCACCTTGCTAATAGTTTCCTTTGATGTGCAGAAGCTTTTAAGGTTAATTAGGTCCCATTTGTTTATTTTTGCTTTTATTTCCGATATTCTGGGAGGTGGGTCATAGAGGATCCTGCTGTGATGTATGTCAGAGAGTGTTTTGCCTATGTTCTCCTCTAGGAGTTTTATAGTTTCTGGTCTTACGTTTAGATCTTTAATCCATTTTGAGTTTATTTTTGTGTATGGTGTTAGAAAGTGTTCTAGTTTCATTCTTTTACAAGTGGTTGACCAGATTTCCCAGCACCACTTGTTAAAGAGATTGTCTTTAATCCATTGTATATTCTTGCCTCCTTTGTCAAAGATAAGGTGTCCATATGTGCATGGATTTATCTCTGGGCTTTCTATTTTGTTCCATTGATCTATATTTTTGTTTTTTGAAAACTTTTTCGGTTAAGGTCTATTTTATCTGACATTAGTATAGCCACTCCTGCTGTCTTTTGGTTACTATTTGCATGGAATATCTTTTTCTGTCCTCTCACTTTCAATCTAATTTGTGTTTTTGTATTTAAGCTGAAACTCCTGCAGACAGAACATAGTTGAATCATATTTTTTTATCCATTCTGCCAATCTCTATTTTCTAACTGAAGAGTTTAATCTATTTCCATGTAAATTAATTACTGATAAGGAAACCCTCACTTCTGTCATTTGCTACTTGCCTTCTAGCTTTTTCCCCTCATTTTCTGCATTACTGTCTTCTTTTGGATTTACTTGATTTTTTTATAGTGAAATAATTCCTTTCTTCCTTTTCTGTATATACACAGCTATTTTCTGTTCAGTTTGGGGAATACATTTAACATCCTAAAGTTATAACACTCCAATTTGAATTTATACCAGCTTAACTTCAACAATAGTTTTTTAACACAGTAATAGTTTAATAGTTTAATAATTTTTAACATGCAATACCCCTACTCCTTTACAACTGTGTCCCCACTCCTTTCAGTTGTTGGTGTCACAAGATTACATCTTTATATATGTATGCACAAAACATAATTTAATAAATCTTTTAAATGCATTAATGTCTAAAATTATGTAGAGAACAAAATGTGGGGTTACAAATCAATGTTCAATAGTACTAGTTTTTAGACTAATAATTTTTTTAAAAATCCAAGTCTCTTGAATCATGTAGAAAACATAAAATGGACTTCGCACACACCATTGTTACAGTGGTTACAGTAATATCAGCTTTTGTAATTACTCATGTGTTTACAATTATTTTCATTATTGAGACATTTATTTCTTCATACAGTTTCTAGTCTTTCTAATGTCCTTTTGTTTAACCCTGCAGGATTCCCTTGAGCATTTCCTTCAGGGCAGGTCTACTGGTAATGAACTTTATCAGCTTTTATTTATCTGGGAATATGTTCGTTCCTCTGCTCTTTAAGGGCAGTTTTGCTGGATATAGGATTCTTGGTTGAGAGCTTTTTTGCTTTGATATTTTTAATGTATCAGCCTACTGCCTTCCTCCAAAGTTTCTGATGAGAAACCTGATTATCTTACTGAGGATCACTTCATGTGATGAGTTGCTTCTCTCTTGCTGCCTTCAAAATTCTCTCTATTTGATTATAATGTGTCTCTGTGGATTTCTTCGAGTTCATCTTACCTGAAGTTCATCAAATTCCTGTAGCGTTTAAATTCACGTCTTTAATTAAATTTGGGAAGTTTTTAGCTATTCTTTTTTCCAATATTCTCTGCACTTTACCCTCTCTCTTCTCCTTCTGGGACTCCTAGAGGGCACATTTAGGTCCACATGATAGAGTTCCACAGATCCCCTGGGCTCTGTTCACTGTTTTTTCACTCCCTTTTCTTTCTACTCTTCAGACTCAACAGTTTTCTTCTCCTTGCTTGTCCTATCTTCAACTTCACCCATTCTTTCTTCTGACTGATTAAATCTGCTTTTGAATCCCTCTAATGAAAGTTTTGTTTCAGGTATTGTACTTTACAGTTCCAGTTTTCTTTTTGGTTTATTTTTAGGTTTTCTACCTCTTTACTGATATTTCATTTTTCACACATCCTTTTCTTGACTTTCTCTACATCTCCCTTTCAACCTTTGAACATCCTTAAGATGATTAATTCAAAGTCTTTGTCTAGTACAACTGCTATCAGTTTCAAGGACAGTTTGTCTTGACTTATTTCTTTCTCTTGAATGGATCATACTTTCTTGTTTTTGTATGCTTTTTGAGCTTTTGTTGGAAAATAGACATTTGAATAAAATTATGTTGGAACTCTGTAAGCTATAATGTCTCCTTTCTCCTGGGTTTGCTGGGGTTTGCTATGGTTTCTGTTTTTTTTCGTTTTGTTTTGTTTTGTTTTCAACTGTTGTAGTCTGTCTCTATGCCAAGGATCATCCTGGTATAAACTTAAGATCATCTCAGGTCTTTTCTGAGCCTATGCCTTTCCATCGTTATGTATAGTTACTTCCTAATTTTCCCCATATATGATATTGTTTTTTAATATCCTAGCCTTAATGTTTGACTTCCAAAAGTTAACAGAAGAGAATAATGAGGGGGGATGTGTTCCAGTCCTTTAAATCCCCTACAAGTTACTTTAGCCAAAGGAGAAGAGGGCTTGCAACCCTCTTGAGATATAGCAACAACGGATCTCTCCTCTTTGCATCTCTGTGATCAGAAACAGCAATTAGAGAACAGATGCTTGATATTTGGCAGACAGGATGCATTTTGCCCACCCTGGCTCCTACAAGCTGTGTGCAAGCTGCTCCAGAAACCCATGCACAGCTGCCTGTCATACAGCTGTGGGCAGGGGAGGATGGTACTGTAGCATGAACTGAAGCTGATCAGAATTAACCGTAATTTACTGTTCAAGCCTTCCCATGGAAGTTGAAAGACTTAAATAGACTCCAGGGTTACAAAATAGTTACATCAGACAAGTTCTTCCACTGCAATTGTTGTCTAGATAGGGAAACAGATTTTTGGTGATTCCTACTCTACCATCTTCCCCAAATCCTCTCCCATTGGTGAGTTTTTGAACAGAGCTCCTCTATGTCTGTGAATCACTCTGGATGCTGCATTAAGAAATGACCACAGGGAGGACAGGGTGGGTAAAGGGAGACCTGATAAGGGACTACTCCAATAATCCAGGTGAGATATGATCGTACTTGACCACCATAGGGTTGTTGTGCTGATAAATATTTGAATCTGGATATATTTTGAAGGTGGAGCCACCAATTTGCTATTGAATGAGAAGCAAATAAAAACTCATGGAAAAGGAAGTCAATATAAGAAATGCCTATTTTTGAAATGAACAAAAATAGTCACGGAAATGTCCTAAAAGCCACAAGGAAAATTAGAGTTTAACCATTTGTTCTGACATTCCCTATCTTCTTCATTAAAATTCTTTCCACCATTTTTGGTCATGGGCACTGGTATTATAGACCCAGGCTTTTCACTCCTCTGAATTGCACTGGCATGAGTTGGTCTTACCATATATTCTCATGGATAAAGCCTGTGACCAGCCTTTTCAATGGGCCTAAAAACATTCTTTTGGCTTCAAACATGAAAGCTGTTTGCTGCTCCTCAACTTAGGTCCTCCCAGAAATGATAGCTGATATTTTTTCAGAAATAACTTTTATTTGGACACACATAAGACCACCTGGAAAAATAAGTATAGCCCATTGATGGCTCTCCTGAACTACGACTCTGCTAACATCAGACCCTCCACAATTTTAGCAAGTGTTTTAAATTGTATAATTCTGAAATTAGTATGTCCTTCCAAGAAGTTGTTGGCCTACACTCTTAATGACTGTAATATGTGACGGTAAAACACATCACTCATCTGCTTTTTCAATCTCTGGTACTCTCTATCCCTGAGAACCAGAAAATATCTTTGAGATCCTTCAAATCAGTGAGGCGCACTGGGGAAGGGAGAAGTCCCTCACATGTGACAGATATTTTAGGGGATGTGGTTATAATTATTCTTGTCTTCAGACTCCCATCAGTACAGTTCTCGGTCAACATAGCAAATCATGGAATTCTCTCATTGGTAAGCCCCCTCTCAAGGGTGTTAAATGTCTCGCTTGGCACTTTGTTTTATTTAGCTAACTTTTCAGCCTATTTTAACACGTGGAGCCTCCTGAAACATGAGCCAGAGAGCCTACGAATCTAGCTCCATTTCGTTCTGGTCTGTCACTTTGGTGTTAGCATTTTCCTCACTCTTGTTTCCAGTCCGAGTTATGAAACCATTTCAGTTCAGTTTTAATAACCTCCCTGGCATGGCAAGCTCTACTAGAGCTGCCAAACTTAATACGCTGACTCCCTGTGAAGAGGGCAGCAGCTCTGGCCAGGGGAGGACGGGAGACGGATTTTCTATAAACGCATCCGTTTTCCATTACAGCCCTTTCTGATTTGGTAGCAGACTGCCAGGTGCAGCTGGTTTCCTCTTCTATGCACAATCACTTCTGACTTTGGTTTCTGAATTTCCTTGTCTCCTGACTCACCCGTGATCCTCTGACTAAATAAACTACCTCATGATCAATCTTCCTGCCCGTGGAGTAGGTCCCAGGACTCAGCAGCTATAAGTGGGGCTAGCTTCACCCTGCAGGACGAAACTTCTGGTCAGCAACGTGTGTTTGTAGAGGCTTCCATGACCACCAGAGGGGAAGCTGCTTTTTGGGGCAGAGAGTGCCGTCTTTGTGGAGTGAAGCAGGATCTACCTGCAAATGGATTTCCGCATGAACTGCAGTCATACCACTGGAGGTGTCAAAACTCTCTGCGTCAGCACCAGTGAGACCTTCTCCCGCAGCCACTCCTCTACGACAAAACAAAGATCAGGCTAGATGTCCAGGTCCATCGTCTTCAGTCTCATTTTTGCCTTAGATTCGGTGTTTATTTCAAATGAAGACATGTTCATCTCATTGAGTAAAGGGCATGAGAATTTTCACTTCTTACAAAATGTGCAATAAACTGTAGATTTCATGGGTTGGTTTACAATATGGAGATGCTCTGCTTTAAGCCAATGAAATGCACGATATTCCAAATCAATAAACAAATAGAAAGGTTAAAGCAGTATAGAATTACTTGTTTTACAAGAAGAGTGGCTATAAGAGACTTTAAGTAGCTATTCTCTGTCAGGACAATAATACACTATCATTTCTTCTTCAGATAAGGTGAGCTGTTCCTGTAACAAGAGTATTCAGTAGAAAAATAGCGCAGGGACAGATCCAAAAGGCCACTCCAAACTGGTGTGTAAATTCCCAGTTGGCAACATGGCCACCTATAATTTCCTTTAGAACCTCAGCTTAATCTGATTACATTTCCACTGAAACTCTCTAGGGGAATTAAGTGGTAGAAGTTAGGGGGTAAACTTTCCTTGGGTTTTAGCTGCTTCTTACCACACAAGTATTTGTGGCCTCATAGCAGAAACCTTAGCCATGCAGAGTCACCGTGTGGAGAGAGGGCAGACATCTGGGCGTCTTATCACCTGGCAGTTTCCATCTTTTCTTCTGCCACCACCTGTGATGGGGAATGACTTACTCCCACCGGTGCAGACTGCAGGCTGCTGCATCGATAAAACAGACCAGGAGTGAAGTGCAGCTCTGCAGGTCTGCTGAAGCTCTGCTGAAGCCCCACCACATTCTTCCCTGCTCAGGAGAGTGTCTTAGAGTGCAAGTGGACCAAAGTGTTTTAGGAGGGGTAACTTGGGATGAAGTCTTACTGTTTTTATGTTTATCATTGAAAAATTTGGTATCTTCTAACTATTTTTAGTAACAGTTTGCTTGTTACAAACATCCCCCCTGAGATCAGCTGTGTAATCTGCCACTATACAGATTGGAGGCCTCAAAGAGGTTGTCTGTCCTCTGAGTGTCCAGGGTCCAAGCAGACAGGGACAGCCTTCCCTCTGGACAGCTCCAGGTCTGGCAGACTTGCTTAAGGGCTGGAGCTACAGAGAGGGGAAGACTCGTGTAGGACCTGGAAACACCCTCCTATACTTTGAGTCAGACCTTGTTGCTTTAAGTGACCTTCATGCAGGTGGCTGCTCATCATTCTGATCTAGCCAGTGGTTTTTGTTTTGTTTTTTACTTTTTCTGTTGCTGATGGTCTTCAAAGCACAGCCCTTTTCTGAAATATCACAAGACATTCGAATTAGCAATCTCTGGCTGTAGAGTTGCAGCTTGTTTTGTGTGTGCTCAGTTGTGTCCAATTCTTGGTGACCCCATGGACTGTAGCCCTCCAGGCTCCTCTGTCCATGGAGTTCTTCAGGCAAGAATAGTGGAGCGGATTGCCATTTCCTCCTCCAGGGGATCTTCCCGACCCAGGGATCAAACCCACGTCTCTGCACTGGAATCCCCAAATAATTAGGCTTTTACAAGCTTTTAAAAGCCAAAGTTTGTTTCAGAAACATATCCTTAATTTATTGGTCCTACATTAAATGAATAGATGGGGAAACAGTGGAAACAGTGGCAAACCTTATTTTTGGGGGCTCCAAAATCACTGCAGATGGTGATTGCAGCCATGAAATTAAAAGACACTTACTCCTTGGAAGGAAAGTTATGACCAACCTAGATAGCATATTCAAAAGCAGAGACGTTACTTTGCCAACAAAGGTCCATCTAGTCAAGGCTATGGTTTTTCCAGTGGTCATGTATGGATGTGAGAGTTGGACTGTGAAGAAAGCTGAGCACCAAAGAATTGATGCTTTTGAACTGTGGTGTTGGAGAAGACTCTTGAGAGTCCCTTGGACTACAAGGAGATCCAACCAGTCCATCCTAAAGGAGATCAGTCCTGGGTGTTCTTTGGAGGGAATGATGCTAAAGCTGAAACTCCAGTACTTTGGCCACCTCATGTGAAGAGTTGACTCATTGGAAAAGACTCTGAAGCTGGGAGGGATTGGGGGCAGGAGGAGAAGGGGACGGCAGAGGATGAGATGGCTGGATGGCATCACCGACTCGATGGACATGAGTTTGAGTGAACTCCGGGAGTTGGTGATGGACAGGGAGGCCTGGCGTGCTGGGATTCATGGGGTCGAAAAGAGTTGGACATGACTGAGTGACTGAACTGAACTGAATTTAAGTTAAATGAACACAAATTCATTTGTAATGTTGAAAATTATTTTCCAATTTAGTGAGAATGTTCACTGAACTTTTTTTTTCCTTACAGGGAATATAAAATATTTTAGCAACTAAAAGGGGCCTTTCAAAAATGAAAAATCTGTTGTTATTACAAATTTTCTTCTCTCCCCTCCCCTGGCCACTGGGGGACCTACAGAATTCAATTGTCTTGAAGGGGAACTGTTCTAGAGCTTGGTGTGGGGTGTGGGGGTGGTTGGTTTGGTTCATCAAAGCTATGTGTAGAGAACAAACGGAAAAGGGGAAATTACCTTGTTATACAGGGAGTGTCCTCAAGAAAGAAGCGTCAGCGGGGCAGATGGAGGCTTCTATATTTGGCTTTGCAGAGTCCGGTGTGGGCATGAGGTGAAAAGTGGAGAGGGAGAAGGGAGATGCTATGGATTGAATGTTTGATCCCCCCAGTTCATATGCTGAAGCTTTAACACACACACACACACACTCCCCCCACAGTATGATGAGCCTTGGAGGTAGGGCCTTTGGGAGTAATTCGGGTAAGATGAGGTCATAAGGGTCGAGCCCCCATGATGGGATTGATGTCCTTAAAGAAGAAGAAGAGACCAGAGTCCTCCCCTTCTCTCCAGCAGATACAGCAAGGAGAAAGATACGCACAAACCAAGAAGAGCGCTCTCACCAGACACGGAATCTGCTACCACCTTGATCTCAGATTTCCCAGCCTCCAGAATGGTAAGAAATAAATATTTATTGTTTAAAGCATGGGGTAATTTGTTACAGTAGCTGGAGCTAAGACAGGAGGAGAAAATGTTGAGTGGAGCAAATTCAGATTTTTTTCTTCCAACTAAAGAAACTCTGCTTTCAGATAAAGAGGAAATTATCTGTTTTAAAATTCAAACTTCTGTGTGTGTGTGTGTATAGATATTCTCCAGGCTTATTATTTGATACCAATCCTCTATTGTCACTTAATGCCAAGTGCAAGTTAAAACTTGGAGGGGAAAAGTGATTATTCTCTAAAAAATAGCCCAGATTTCCTGTCTCTTAAGATTACTTACAGAGGAGGGAGCAGAGAAGAAAATGGATCAAAAGAATTACAGGTAATGAAAAAAGATGATTGTATCTCTTTTTGTATGGGCAACTGCCCTTCATATTGTAGTACTGAATGATATATAATTCTAGGAACTCTTCCAGGAAGAGTTATTCAGTAAGGGGATATTCATCATTGGTGCATTCAGAAATTACAGCTCTGGTATGTTTGCAGAAAATCATCCATAGCCATGAAAACTCAAGAATAGCAAAGTCAATGAGTGTATTTAGAAATGTGTACTCCTCTTCTGTCAAGGAATCACTCTGTACATGAATGGCAGTTGTGTTATCAACCTGAGTAACTGTTTCTTCTAAGCAAACAAAATTCGAGCTAACAGACCCATAGATCTTATGAATACAGACCATCCTGTAATAGAATGGAAAGAGATGTTTTAGAAAGCTTTGGTTGTTAGTGCTGCCCTTCAGTGTCTCTCAAGTTGATAAATACTATAACATGTCCCATAAATATAGGTTGCAATGGTTTGCAGTGTTATCATTTGGAAGGAGGGAATTAGACCGAGGAATCTCCTCTGTGCTATATTCTCAAAATGCATGTAGTCTGCTAACTGAGGAGATCTGGCTTTTATAATAAAAAGGGTACCTAGTAATACAAAGCCGGTGCCCAGCAGCGTATTGTTTCTGGACTTGATCAGAGACATCAGCAATGAGAGACTCAGAGATGGGGTGGTGGGAGGAACATGGGCTTTGGAATTTGATTCATCCAGATCTAAATCCCAACTCTCAACAGAGTTGTCTGAGCAGTTTGTGAAGCTGCTCTGAGTCTTGATTTCCTCCTTGGTAAAATGAGAACAAAATTACATGTCTCACAAGGTCAAGTGAAATACGAGAATCATCTGGGTAAAAATGCCTTGCCCTCAGTAGCTGCTGGTATATACTGGATTTCTTCTTTTCTTGAGTCTGAGAAAGGATGTGTTAACTATCAGGAGATGGGAATCTTGAGGGATTCCGCTGGGCTTCCCTTTGGATATTTTCCTGCATGGTCCAGAATGCAAGGCCAGTACTTAGAGAAATGGATGGACGTGTCCAGGTAGAAGGTAATACAGGCTGCATGGAAGTTGTTGCCATTCACTAGCATCAGTGTGTTGTGTGTATGAGTACTGGCGCCCCTTGTTCAGGTTCTGCTGAAGTGTATGTGGTGCTTACCTGCCTGGTGATGGTTCTGTCCATCAGTAGTGATGAAACCATTAGATGAAGATGCTTTCAGAAGTCCTTTGAATTCCATTTCTTGGAGATGAAGTAGGGAAATATCAGTTTTCTTAGAAATTCTTGCAACCTGGCAAGAACTTTGAAAATTGATGGAGGCACTGAAACTGGCTTGGAATTCTCCACCAGCTGCACTCTGTTTTAAATATTAGGCTTCCTGATGAGATGTCATTGAAGACAGATTTCTGTGGCCCCAAAGATTTTGTAAGCCACCGGCTTAGCGCAGCAGAGCCTTTGTCCAAGAGTGAAGAGCCCCGTACTAGCCTGAGTTCTGTCGCTCATTCACTGAGGGACACTCTGCTTTTGTGTGTCACTTTCTTCAGAATTAGGGAAAAGATCGTGTATTGGGGGCAAGATAGTAGATTTTTAAAGTCTCGAGCAGTATATCCATCACAAAGATCATCTAAACACCGCAGGTTCACTTTGTCCTCAGCAGAAGGTTTGCTGTTATTTCAATTATCTCAATATCATAATGGCCTTGGTGGCTCATCTCAAACCACAGCTGAAATTACTTAGTTCAGTGTGGAAGAAACATAACACCTTCTTGCTTTCTTATGCTTTTTTAACATTAGGCATTAAGAAGTTTCCTAGTTCTTTCAGTTAAAGAAAGGACATTTATTTTTGTACGAATTGGTTTTTCTGCCAATTCCAAAAAATACTTTCATGGAACAAATCCCAGGAATAACTAGGAAAAAAATTCCCCCAGTTCCAACTAATCAGTGTTTCCTGTGAGTTCATCAGTCCAATTCGTTTGAGGGTGAAAACCACCTCTGCTCAATTAGAGTGCGTGCAACGCTGTGCCCTCCGCACCTGCTTTTCTAGTGTGCACTGTGTGTGAACATTTGGCCAGACAGGCATTGCAGACTTGCACCGTGAACACACGTATCTCCGTATTCCAGAGCAATGCTTTATAATTAATGAGGGTGCTGTGAGCATTCATAAGAACATTGTGCAATAAACAAATATTTCATTACTTAATGTAAATGTGACATGAAATGTAACAAACACTGATTTAAAAGCTGACATTAATTGCCAAGAGAAACTTAATCATAAGTTATTAATTTACCGTAACATCTGGGAGTCTTGATTAAACTTCCAATAACCCAAAGAATTGTAACCTGTTATACTCAAGTTACACCAGGCTTCCCTGGTGGCTCAGATGGTAAAGTGTCTACCTGTAATGCGGGAGACCCGGGTTTGATTCCTGGGTCAGGAAGATACCCTGGAGAAGGAAATGGCAATCCACTCCAGCACTCTTGCCTGGAAAATCCCATGGACGGAGGAGCCTGGTAGGATACAGTCCATGGGGTCGTAAAGAGTCGGACACGACTGAGCGACTTCACCTTCACTTTGTCTTCCTCACCATGCACAGCTCTTACCAAATGTAATCATACCATGAGATACCTTTCCTATTTTGTTGAAAAGTGGCAGATAGAACACAGTGTACAGCAGGTTTCAATAGATTTGGAGCTGAAAGGAGTGCAGAAGTTTCATAAAGATCTGCATCATCTATATTTTTTTAATTAAAATGATTTGATTTGAGAAAAAATTTTAACCAACTGGGCTAAAGAATCCAGTGATAGGGGACTCTAAATGGATTCCAGTCTTTATTGGGAAAGGAAAAAAGAAGGCAAGAAAATCGCTTTCCTCATTCTTCACCCCCTGCCCACCAGCCAAAGCCCATGAAAAGGCACTCAGGCTATACCCACTTGGTCACCTCTTGACACTGGCCATTACAGGAGTCACTGATCTGATTGGTCAGAGTTTGAAACTGATCAGACCACATTTGCAGAGGGCATGGCCTGCAATGTCCACCCTCCTGCCGTTCTACCTGTGCCCAGGTGGGTCATTAGCCCCCAAGGCTGCTCCACGGGGACTGGCATGGTCCCTCCCTGCCTCTCCCTGTAGGACCCACATGGTACAGAATGCAAGGTTTAGATTCAAGGCGGTAAGCCTCACATTTGCTTTGGTTCTAAGTTTGCTTTTCCTAACCAGTTTATCTGATGTCTTGTCTTTTCTAGTTTTCAGCTACTTACCCAGATTAAGAAGTTTATATTTTGTGTCTCATTTTCCCAATTAGCATGGTTTGTGTTGTCAAAACCTGAGTGGGGAAGAAAGGCAAGAACAGACAGGGAGTGTTTGCAGGGGAGGAGAGGGAAGGATGTAGAGTACTTAAAAGAAGTCTTCTTCAAGCCCACAGAGCCCAGAAAACAACGACAAAGCATGCCAAAGAGGGACATCCTGGAAGGATATTTTCTCCTTCCCCATCCCATCTCCTCTGCACTAGCCACCTGCCGCTGTCTGTATGAAGACTTCCTGGAGTTGACAAGTGGCAGAATCAGAGCTGCATCTATAGTGCCTGAACCGCTACATGCTCTAGACAAAATCAAGCCACGAGGGAATGCGTAACTGGGAAAGATAAATTGAAAGCCATGTTTTGTTTTACAAAGTAACATTCTTTTCCTCATTTGAGGGATATGTGGAAAAGAGAAAAAAACAAAGCATAAAAAAGGACAACAAATGTCATCGGCATCCTACCAGCCAGGAAGAGTGGGATTTTTTTCAGTTTCTGAGTTCCCCTTGGCCACCTCTAAGCTGTTGGCTGTCCCACCTGGTTCTGCTTAGACTCGGCGGCTGGTTGGAGTACAGGTGTTAAAGACCTCATTAGCACAGTTCTGCTACTCACTTGGAGAACTAAACACTCTCCAGTGACTCTTAAGTTCTCCCAGCGCAATCTGTTTCTCCAGCTGGCAAGTCCAGAGGTTTGGGAGTTTTTGTGCGTCGCTGCGGCCTTCTCTTGAACGGTTCTGATTTGTCCTTCTGAAAGAACACGTGTAACCGTACCGCGTTAGGCCCACCTGTTCCTGATTTCCGTGCTCCGGCTTCCTTCCGCGCACCGTATTACTGGTTTCCTTTTATTTGGGGGTCAGGGAGGAACTATCGCTCTTCTTTCTTTCCCACCACTGAACAGAGAGAAGAAGAGGCAATGGTTTAAACCCATTTCTTCACAACTCCAGTCCAAAGTGTCCAAGGAAATTAAGTCCCCACACAACGGGGAATTGTTCTGCTGGCTGAAAGACAAGAAGGGGACAGGACAGTTCTAACTGTTCAATAGAAGAGCATAGACAAGCCAGAATCCTAAGCATGGTATTTGGTCAACACACTCCAACATGCATGTGCCCACTGGCATGGTGAACATGTTTTCTCTTTAAAAATCAGGGCAAGGTCTGAAAAATATAGTTCAAGGAACAGAGAATAAATTTAGTGACTTTTCCCTCACAAATCTGTTTTCTTCCATTTTAAGCAACTGTTGCTCAATTGCTAAGTTGCACCAGACTCTTTGTGACCCCACGGACTGCAGCACGCCAGGCTTCCCTGTCCTCCACTACTCCCAGAGTTTGCTCAAGTTCATGTCCATTGAGTCGGTGATGCCATCTAACCATCTCATCCTCTGCCACCCTCTTTGAAACAATGTTAAGCAATAGCCCACATTTTTAAGCAAAAGCCCAATTTTTCACGATAGATCACATTAAGTTATATGGTCTCTTTCTGATCATTTCTCCTCTGTTTTCTTATCAGCCTCCTCTTTCTCTTCCTAAGTATCAACATCTCCAGGGTTCTATCCTTGACTCTTTGTTTTTCTTGTTTACAAGCTCCCTCTCAGGGAAGTGCTAGCTTACCTCGACTTCAGGTATACCCTCTGCTCTGCAGAGAAATCCCAGGCCCTCCCTGAACTTGCCAGAAAAGTAGTGTAGCAAAGCTAAAGTGTGCATTTTCTACTGTTGTGTGCCTTTGAGAAAAATTTTCAGTCTCTGGGCCTCCACTTCTCCATCCACACAGTGGGGAGCAAAGCTTGAGGCTATATCTGAAGGCATTTAAATATTAGCAAAGCTGTGTCGGTTGTAAATTATCTAGTTGTTTGTTTGAAAATATCTGAATTTCATTTTGATTAAACCAACTTAGGGTCCCTTTATCTCTTGAAAAAGGAATATATGCACACAGAAAATTTTACAAGGTGTGCACATAGGTAAGTCTCGGTTAACTTCTATCCCTCAGCCACTTTCCAGAAGCAACTACTTTTTTGTGCCTCACATTTTCTAGCTGCTAGGGAAATTCTCATGTAATATCTCTTGAAATATGAAATATCTTGCTGGATATATGACACTGTTATTCACTATCCAACTGTAAATTTCAGGTTAATTCCAATTTTTGTTATTAAAATCAGTGGTGGACATGTTGGAATATAACTAGGGATAGATATCCAGAACTGATATTGATCAGTCAAAGGAGATATGCAAATTTTGTGACTAGGTTTTTTTTGAGCTATAATTTATACACAATAAAATGAAAGCTTTTAAGTATATAGGTCTGTAGGTTTTGACAGATGCCTACAGTTGTACACCACCACCAAAATCAAGGTACAGAATACTTCTGTCACCTCAGACACTTCCCTTGTGCCTCGTGATATGTTGAAGCCAGAAGATTGTTAAACTTTAAGGAATTTTTGAAGCCTTAGTTAAAAACAGCTATTATTTAAAATTAAATTACATATACTTATAACTGATATAATTATACTTTTTAGAAGGTAGTAAGTACTAAAAGCTCGTGTGTGTGTAGTCGCTCGGTAGTGTCCGACTCTTTGTGACGCCATAGACTATAGCCAGCCAGGCTCCTCTGTCCATGGAATTCTCCAGGCAAGAATACTGGAGTGGGTTGCCATTCCCTTCTCCAGGGGATCTTCCCAACCCAGAGATCAAACCCTGGTCTCCTGCATTGCAGGTAGATTCTTTACTGTCTGAGCTACCAGGGAGCCTAAAAACTTGTTGATTCCTAGTTATTTGACATTGTACTATTACCTATGACTGAAGTTGTTTATATCTGTTTTATCTGTGTGGTGGAAATACCGTATAATACTGTGTTCTTTTGCATCTCTTCCTAACTCCACGTTCATCACTTTGTCATCACTTTGGGAGGTTAAAGTTGGCAATAGTGGGAATATTTCCACCAGAGTAATTGGCAAATGCTACAAATCAGAGTTTTTATTTGGACAGCTTGACCATTACCTGCCTACTATGTTCGCACCCTTTTATGCCACTGCCAGACCCTGGCAGTGACTGAAAAGTTTTCTGCTCCTATAGTATTGTCTGTTTCTGAATGTAGATTGTAGTCTTTTGAGTTTAGTCTCTTTCACCGAACATAATGCATCTGAGATCAGTCTGTGTCGTATCAGCAGTTCCTTTTCATTCCTAAGTAATATTCTCTTGTATGAATGCATACGCCACCCTTTGTTTATCCATTCACCTGTTGATTGACATTTGAGCTTTTTTCTGTTTGGGGTGATTATGAATAAAGTCATTACAAATATTAACATATAGATATTTATGTGAATATTAGTTTTTCTTTGTCTTGGGTACAAACCTAGGAGTGAGATTATTGGTTCACACAAGAAGTATGTTATACTTTATAAGAAATTGTCAATTGTTTTAAAGTGGCAATTTTTTTGCATCCTGACAAGTAATATATAGACGTTCTAGTTACTCTTCATCCTTGCTAACATTCATTTTGGTCAGCTTTTAAATTTTAGATGTTCTAGTGTGTTCATCGGAGAAGGCAATGGCACCCCACTCCAGTACTCTTGCCTGGAAAATCCCATGGGCGGAGGAGCCTGGTGGGCTGCAGTCCGTGGGGTCGCTAAGAGTTGGACACGACTGAGCGACTTCACTTTCACTTTTCACTTTCATGCATTGGAGAAGGAAATGGCAACCCACTCCAGTGTTCCTGCCTGGAGAATCCCAGGGGCGGGGAGCCTAGTCGGATGCCGTCTATGGGGTCGCACAGAGTCGGACACGACTGAAGCGACTTAGCAGCAGCAGCAGCAGCAGTATGTTCATAGTGGCATCTCATTGTCACTGGAGCATTGATCTAACATAACATATTACAAGGTTCTTACAAGTATTGGCTTGACCAAAAGAGTTTGCTTGAGTTTTTCCATGTGATGTCATGGAGATATCTGAACTAACTTTTTGGCCAACTCAATATAATCCTTTAATTTTTGAAGAATATTTTCACAAAATATATAATTTATAAACTGCTCTTTTAAGAACTTTGAAGATGTTCTGCTGGGTTTTGGTTTATAATCTTCACGTTGTGAGAAGTCAGCAGTCTTATTATTGAGCCTTTGAAGGTAATACGTCATTTTTCTCGTACCTCTTTAAGAGTTTGTTTCTTTTGTCTTTGGTTTTCGGAAGTTTTATTATTATGTGCTTATATATGATTTGCTTGTGTGTTTATCCTTTCTGGGGTTAGCTGAACTTCATCTATGGTTCAGTGGCTTGGTGTCTTTGATCATTTAAGAAAAAAATTCACAACCATTATCTCCTCAAATATCACTTCCAAGACTTTTTCTTTTCTACTTCTGGAGTTCAAGTTAATTGAATTTTAGACTTGTTAACCTTGTATTAGGTTCTTTTATCTATTTCGTCTACTTCTGTTTCTCTACACGCCCAGCTAGATATTTTCTCCTATTTTTCATTATCTGTGTTTTGACTCTTCTGTTAAGTCTGTTAATTGATATCTTAATTGCAGTTGTTTATTTTTTTTCATTTTCATATTTGTTACAACTTCCATTCTGGCTGAAATTCTCCCTCTTATTTAATTCCTCAAAAATATTAACTCTGGTTATTAAAAGTCTATCTCTATTTCAAACATGACTTTATAATAGCTATTTTTGTGAATCTGTTTATAGTGGCTGATTTTTTTCATGATGTTCAGTCCAGATTTTCATTTTTTGGAAGCCTTGTTACTTTTGATCACATGTTGGACATTGTGTGTGGGGCACTGTAGATGTTATATAAGTTCCTGGATTATATTCTAATGTTATTTTGACCAGAGAGAATTTCCTTTTGTTTTTAAGAGACAACTAGGCTAGGATACAGAGAAGGCAATGGCACCCCACTTCAGTACTCCTGCCTGGAAAATTCCGTGGACGGAGGAGCCTGGTGGGCTGCAGTCCATGCGGTCACGAAGAGTCAGACACGACTGAGCGACTTCACTTTCACTTTTCACTTTCATGCATTGGAGAAGGAAATGGCAACCCACTCCAGTGTTTTTGCCTGGAGAATCCCAGGGATGGGGGAGCCTGGTGGGCTGCTGTCTCTGGGGTCGCACAGAGTTGAACGCGACTGAAGTGACTTAGCAGCAGCAGCAGCAGCAAGCTAGGATAAGCTCACCATTGTCCAATTAAGGAATGAGCTGATCAAATTGAAGCTCCAATTCTTATGAGGTCTGATTTATTTCCAGGCCATCCTTATTCTTAGTGTGTCAATTTTGAGGGTCCCAAATGAAATCCAAGGGTATATACCAGCTATACTCCATCTTGGTGGGCTTCAAACTCCAATTTTCACCACCCCCAACCCCCAGCCCTGGGAAACTACTGGAAACCCCCTAACTTTTCAATCTCTCGGGCACTGATTTTGAAACTGGCAGTCAATCCTCTCGAGGGAAAAAATTGCCCCAAATGTCTGATCATGACTCCTGGATTTCCTTCTCATCTGGATCTTGGCCCTCCAAATTCTTACCCTCTTGGTAGTTTCAGATGTTTAAACACATTTTTAAAATACATTTTGTTCAGTTTTGTATTTTCTCAATAAAAGGGTGGGACCTAAACAGGCTAATTGGTATGCAGTACTCCATCAGTCATTTTGAAAAACTTCCCAGATTATTCTGATGGGCAGCTGCAGTAACATACCACAGCACAGAGCATTAAGTGCATGCAACATTCTTCGTGAATTGATTCCTTCAAATCTGTGTGGCCTACCTACTGGCCCCCAAGCCCATACACCAACCAGCCTGATGGAGCCAGACCAGTGTTCTTTCTTATATTCAGCTCTTGTGTTTATCACCATTCCTTGACCCACTCCTTTATTCACCCTTTGTATCTTGTTTTAAGTGTTACCTCTTCATATACTTGTTACACAGACATACTGTCATAATCAAATAGCACACGTAAGATGCTCATCATACAGCAAGTTAAACAGGTTACATCCCTGACCTCATAGAGTGCTGCTGTGCGTGTGCTCAGTAATATCTGACTCTTTGGGACCCCATGGACTGTAGCCCACTAGACTCCTCTGTCCGTGAGGTTTTCCAGGCAAGAATACTGGAGTGGGCTGCCATTTCCTCCTCCAGGGTCTCTTCCCGACCCAGGGATTCAACTTGTGTCTCTTGTGTCTCCTGCATTGGCAGGCAGAGTCATACAACAATCTGCCTGTTATCTGTCTCTTCCATCAGTTTGTAAGGCTCACTAGGAGCTGTTTGCTGTTTTAAAGGTAGGACTAGGTCTTCTGAGATATTCTGTCAGTCTGAAGTTCCACTTTTTATCCTTCAATAAACCTCCCATTTCTTGCTCTTCTGTCCTTCTACCATCTTATAGCCAGTCATTAGGACTGTGAGGTCACTGAAGAAAGGAACTGACACAGGTGCTTAAATAATGGTTATTGAGTTAAATTAAATGAAACATAGTTTTCAAAAGTCAAATTTCATGAAAATAAGACTGCCTCAGAAATCTGAAGTCTGTGTTCAATTAGTTTTGATTAAATTCAGTCCATACATAGCTGAATAATATAGAGAAAATATCTGTCTCACTGTAAATGAAAATAATGTTCAGTTCCTACTCTGTTGAGTAATTATTTACTCTGTGCTGATTTTCCTGGCGATATCATATAATTAACTAATTTTGCTTAGAGCTTGATATGTGCCAGGCATGATACTATCTTTACCCATGTGTTTTCCCATTTAATCCTCACAATAGTTCTATGTAGTAGATGCTCTTGTTTTTAAGACCAAGAGATACCAGGTCATCTTACCAAGGTCATATACCTAGAGGTTCGCTCATCCAGGACACAAAGAATGTATGTGTGTGTGCTCAGTCGTGTCCAGCTCTTTGCGATCCTATGGAATGTAACCCGCCAGGCGCCTCTGTCCATGGGATTCTCCAAGCAAGAATACTGGAGTGGGTTGCCATGCCCTCCTCCCTGGGATCTTCCTGACCCAGGGATTGAACCCACATCTCCTGTGGCTCCTGCATTGCAGACATATTCTTTACTGCCGAGCCACTGGGGAAGCCCCAAACAAGGTATATCTAATCCTGAAACTCATGCTTGAGTAACACTACACTAAACAGAGGTAGAAAAAGCATGCCTGTACACCTACAATTGCTTTCTGCACTCTTTTTCATCGCTAATTAACAGTACCTCGTTTCCATTGCTATTTCACTGTATATCATACAACAAACGACTTAAAATTTCAGATCTCCAGTTTCCTCATCTATAATAACTGAATTCAATACTTCCCTGAAAAGTTCTGAGAGAAGGGTCAGGCATGATATCAGGTGTGTTACAAGTGCTTGCTAAGCATGATTACACACACACACATACACACAAGCACACACTTTGTCCACATCTTTATTTGTTTTTATTGACTTCTTTATACCATCTGTTATTTGACTATAACTACTTTAGTTATGCATTCTTTTTCTGTACTCTAGGCAGTGCTCGCATGGTTTTAACTAACTTCATATGAATTAATTACTTACCAGTAGTGACATATTTATTATCAATTACACAGTTGCTTTATGGAGTTCTAGTGAAACATTACTTCAAGTGTAAAATATGTCTGTGTTAAGAACAAATTACCCATGGTAATAAACAAATTTGATATAAGCCACTATTTACTGAGCTTAAAGCTGTGTTCATTGAAAAGCCTCAAGTCATTTCATCTTTGCTGAAGACTCATATTTAAGTAATTGTGTAATATAGTCTTCATTGCTGCCCAGCTACACTTCTCTCTGAGTTTACAACAAAGAACACAGCCCAGAATTTAGCGCATGTTCTACAGGATTATTTCTTATTGGGGGAAAAAAAAGACAGATTTCTAAGAATCCTGGATGAAAGGAAAACATAATAGATTAATTCTGGTCAGTATATTATTTCATAAAGTGGTCAGATTTCAGCACACTTGCCTTGGTCTGTTTGCCTAGGGTTATCTCATCACTTTATTTTTTTTAAAAAAAGACCACATTGATATTAGTTCCCTTGGTTGTTTTGAATATCAAGATCTGTTTAACAATTGCTTTCTGCACATCCAGTTGGTTCACCCATGCAAGGGGTCCATCTGTTACCCTGAGGTGGGTGACGACAACTGCAGGCCATTTATAGGACCGGCCAGAGAAGCGGCGATAGTGAAGGGATTGGCTTCCTAAGTCTTTTCTGATAAGAATCACCTCGGGCATTTATTGAATGCACAGCTTTTCAGGACTTGGTCCTAGCAACTCTGATTCAGTGGATCTGAGCACTTGAAAGTCTAACAAAAAATCAAGGTAACTTTTCAAACTTACCCTTGGGTACATTTGGAAAACACTGTTACAAGTGTTATATGAGCTTTTATTATTTGAGAAAATGGATGCGTTTTATCCTCTTGTGCTTCAGTAGGTATGTATGCAGAACTCTGCAGGCTATACCTTCGAACGTGTGCATGTTTATCAATCTGCCTGTCTATAAACACATTTGTGTTGTTTTAGTTGCTCAGTCATGTCCAACTCTTTGCCACCCATTGGACTGTAGCCCACCAGGTTCCTCTATCTATGGGATGTTCCAGGCAAGAATACTGGAGTGGGTTGCTATTTCCTACCACAGTGGGTCTTCCCAACCCAGGGATCGAACCCATGTCTCCTGCAAGTCTCCTGCATTGCAGGCAGATTCTTTACTGCTGAGCCATCGTGGAAGCACAAAGTACTTTACACTAAGTTTATCTAAGGCTATCAGAAAAGGGACGGATTTATACAAAGGGCTGTAGAGAAGGAAAGGAAAGCAGCAGCTTTCCTTTGGAGCTCAAAGTCTCATAAGTCATATTCTGGGAGGATTCAGCACTGGAATAGCTGCATTAGGGCTGAACAAAACCCCACTTACCATCCCCCTTAAGGGTTGCTACATTTTAAAGTGAAGTAGCACTCCGTTTTTTCTGTGAATGACTCGCTACCCCGTCTCTAGTGGGCTGAACCAGGAATCAATAGAGAAACCAAGAGTAAACCTATGTGTACTAGGCGTGTGAGAAGACAGCTGCCTTTACAAAGGCTTGGTGAGAAATTTTCTCCAATAATACCAGTTGCTGTTGGGATGGAGGTATACCAATCCAACAAAAACGCCTTTTGGAAAAGAGTAAATGCCAAGGTATGAGATAGCCAAGACTTTCAAGTTCAGACTGCATACTGAATGACACTGGCCAACTGTCCTTGTTTCCTGAAGCACCAAGACCCTGAGCACCTGTAGCTACTGAGAGTCATCACTTATTATACCACAATTCCATAAAACCTCAACATAGAGGCTTTTCCCCAAAGTCATCTGTTCATGTCCCTTTCTTGCAGGCCTAACTAGCAAAGTAATATAAGCACACAATGTCTGCAACTGAGCACTGACCTTATGTCAGTCAACAGCCACAGAGAGCTGTAGGTCTTGGGAAGTTCAGCACACAGCATATGTTAGCTACTTTGCCTTTAATCTAGAAACCTGACTCTCCTGGTGAAGTTTTATGTAATTTTCAGTTTATACAATGACCAATACATCATGGCACCATCTAACCAGAACGGATGCTGGCTATCAAATACCAACTTTGTTCAGGGTTCTTAGTTGAGAACATACAATCTATTCGAACTAGTTTAAGCTGGAAGAAATTTATTTAGAGGTGCTGAAAGTTCACATACTCAGTGTGAGGGCTGAAGAAATAGACTTTGGTCACAATTTCCAGGATGTGTCTCAAAACAACGTTGCAGAACTAGAAAGTCAAGGGAGCTGCCACCTCTGACATGATCAAAAGCTGAAGAGTCAGCCAACTGCTACTATAACTCCCGGCTCCAGAATCATACAGCTGTCACCATGGTCCACACAAGCAAAATAGATGCTTTGTCATCTACATCTCTCCCTAGTGTAGAGAATACTATAGTGCCACTCAAACACCTTTAAGCTCTAAGGTGTGGTCCTGAAGCATAGCCCTGGAGACACCAGGAATGTTGGCTGCAACTCACCACTAAGAATTTCCCTTGGCCATAAAAACCACGCCTAGCTGGAGGAATGCTTTCCACGCCATTGAATGGTTGCTGCAGGGCTGCAAAGACCCAGCTTCCTCACTTCAGTTAGGGACAACTCTGAAGAGTCATCCTGGTTACAGAGCATCTTATAGAATCAGCAGACGTCTCTTTTGCTTTTGTATCTCAATGTAGCTTCTTCTTCCCATCAAAATTATTAAATTATTGTTCATTACAATAATTGGGTACAATTATTGCACAATGAAAAACAAGGTCTGAGTGGCAGCCAGAGAGCCTGACTCCTAGAGAGCCATGGGAATGATGACTAGAACATGGCATTCCTGGGACAAGAGAGATAGATAGGCAGCTGAAGAGGGTATTTCTCAATCTATCAATCAAAAGAAATTAAAAAAAAAAAAAAAAGAATGGTTAGGAGACTAAGAGCAGCAACCCCCAGTAGGTAGTTCCTAGACTGAGCTGTGGAGAAGGCAATGGCAACCCACTCCAGTGTTCTTGCCTGGAGAATCCCAGGGACAGGGAGCCTGGTGGGCTGCCATCTATGGGGTCACACAGAGTCGGGCACAACTGAAGTGACTTAGCAGCAGCAGCAGACTGAGCTGATTCTCGTATCTGGAATCCACTGACTGGGAGAAGCTGGGTCACTAGTACAAAGGATCCCAGAGCACCAAGGTACTCGAATATGGTAATGATTCTCCCAGCTCCTCCCAAAGGGATCTATAGCCACATGTTTGGGTGACTATCCACTAGGGAAAGGAAATTACTCAAATATTTTGAGAACTAGTGGACATGGACATACATAGCAGTTGGCAAATCTTCCACACTGGTTTCTTGGCCTGGAGTTTAGAGCTACCAGAGTGGGGAATGACAAATGGAAGGCTTTGAAACTGTCTCCCTCTTCCTGCCAAGTTTGTAAATTAAAAAATAACATCACATCTTGGGGCCAGTGACAGAGATAAATGCCAACAGAAATGCCTTGGGAGTTTTGGTTGGTCTATGAGCTTCAGGGGATAGGAGGTAACTCTTTGAAGTTCAGAGGCCCCATATCAGTATAGTTTTTAGGGTCTGGGCATGCCAGGGCATCGATTCCAAAGTAGATGATGGGTATTATATCTTGTACTTCCCCTCATTAAGAAGGATATACAAGTGTGTTAGACCTCTTCGGGTTCTGAGTACAGCAAATTCCACACTTGGGAATATTTTTCCAGGTTGTGCATCAGGTGACAAGTAGGCCCTTCTTGCTGGGACAGGTAGAGAAGGAGCAGGACGGGCAGAACAGTAGAGGGATGTGCAGCAGGCCCAGGCTTCTGGACAAGCAGCCCAACACCCTTGGCAATACTGCTGCTGTTGCTAAGTCGCTTCAGTCGTGTCCGACTCTGTGCGACCCTATAGATGGCAGCCCACTAGGCTCCCCCGTCCCTGGGAGTCTCCAGGCAAGAATACTGGAGTGGGTTGCCATTTCCTTCTCCAATGCAGGAAAGTGAAAAGTGAAAGTGAAATCGCTAGGGTACCCCAATAGAGACATCTGTGGTAGAAAAACAGATGTCCTGTGGAGTTGATGGCAAATTCGTCCTTACGAGGAATCATAACACAGGCACCTAGCAAGGCACTTGATATCTGCAGCATAAAATTATATTTCATTTGAAAAACGACTCGGCCCTCACCATGGGAGTGAAGTGGTCATCCAAGCAGAGCTGTCCATCTATCAGATCCACTGAGTTATACGGTTGGTGGCCCAACAGTAATCTATCGTAAGATAGAAGCGGGGCACCTGGGGCTGGCACAGGTTAGTTGCACAAGTGAGTGACCCAGTCCGTGTGTCATCCACCCCTCTTGCTCTGGTGTCTCTTGGAGCACACACAGGGCCACATGGTAAGTCCCCTCCTGCCAGCTGACAGAAGAGGGAAAGGCCAAACTTCATCCACAGGTGAGATGCTGTCTCAGATGAGGACAGAATATTCTCAGAACCAACCAACAATATACAGGGCTGTGCCCCCAGAAGGCAGAATGCACGTGCCTAGGAACTAAGTGGTAGAAATACGAGTAGCCCAAATTTTCACACCCCCAGGGACCCATTTGGGGGAATCTGTGCTTTCTATCCCTTCACCTTTAAGCACTATGGCTCATTGTGCCCAAAGACCAGCATTTCAAGGAAAGGAGTCATCACGCAGGTAGGAACAATTGGCCTTGATCACCGGGAAAAGATAGGCAGCTGTTACACACAAAACGCAACACACTGCAGTTCTGGCGTCCTGATGATTAACTGGAGTTGGCATGTTTTTGTTTGACCCTGTGCAATTTTGATGACAAGTGCGGTAGTCACAGCCTGAAAAGAATATGCTGACCAGGGACCCAGACCTTCACGGGGGCGGGGTGGGGGGGGCGGTGGGATCTGGTCACCATACCAGTGAAGCTTCTAGAGCAGTGGACATGATAGCTAGGAGGAAAGGGAATATAGAAGGAGCAGTAGAGAAGAAGACCATGAGCATCTGTTGTGACCTTAAAACCAGCTGCATTCATGAAGACTGTAGTTCATTAGATCAAGCTGTTTCATAAGTTTTCCCTGAAAATGATGCCAGCCAAAATTCCCAAGAAGCTGTTTGCAGATGAGGTAGATGTAGTATAAGCAAGTCGGTCTGAGCAGTGCAGTGGGTGCTCAGTAGTGAACATTAGGGGTCTGTGCTGGGCTGTCCATATTTCCTCTTCAGGACCTAGGCGCTCATTCTCCCAGCAGTCCAGAGAGTTGAATGCTGATGACTATGCCCATCTTTGAAAATAACTCCTGACCATTAGGAGCCACCTTGCCCCAGGTATGCCTTGTCCCTGGGTTGAGGGGAGGGGAAAGGGCAGACTATGTCCATTGACTAATATATACAGGGTATAGCCTTCCCTGGTGCTCTAGCAGTTAAGACTCTGCCTTGCAATGCAGGGTACTTGGGTTTGATCCCTGGTTGGGGAACTAAGATCCCACATGCCGTAGGGCAGCTGAGCCCCTACACCACAACTGGAGAGTCATATGTGCCACAACAAAAGATCCCATGTGCTGCAATGAAGATCCCAAGTGCCGCAGCTGAGACCAGATGCAACCAAATAAATGAACGTGTTTTAAGATAGATGCAGGATACAGCATACTAGTCTCTTCCACCTCAGCTGAGGACACCTCTGAATGGCCTTCCCAGTGCGGAGCACTCGTGGGGTTGACTGAAGTCTGCTTTGCAACTACATCGCAGTTCAGTTTCTCTAAACTCAGTCTGTTCCTGCTTTCCTCTTTTCCTTCTAGGTGTTGTTCCCAAAGACAGTCCCTAATAAATCTTCTGTATGCAGATCTTTGCCTGTGTGCTTAGTCACTCAGTCATGTCTGACTCTTTGCAACCTCATGGACTGTAGCCTGCCAGGCTCCTCTGTCCATGGATTCTCCAGGCAAGAATACTGGAGTGGGTTGCCATGCCCTCCTCCAGGGCATCTTCCCAAACCCAGGGGTTGAACCCAGGTCTCCCGCATTTCAGGCAGATTCTTTACCACCTGGGCCATCAGGGAAGCCCATTCTTTGCACAGGAATCAGTTTTCAGGAAGTCAAGTCTAAGATACCATAAACTTGATATAAAATCTAAGATGTGGTGCATCTATTCCTGCAGTCTACATTACATGCAAAGTGCTAACTGTAAGGGACCTGGGGAAAGGAGTAGCTAGCCTTGCAAGCACTAAACTACTGGAAGTCATGCCCGGATGGGGGTGAACTGTGCAGAGGAATTGATTTGCAGTATCCAACATGGATACATCTTAGAAGCCTGTCCAGCATGTGATGGCTGATAATTATTATTTCTTGGAGCAGAGAGAAAACTTGCTTCTACCTCAACATCTTTGCTCCCCTAATTGTCAACACAGACTGGTTTCTCCTTTGGAGCTGGCTAATCACTGCCAAAAGGCAAGTAACAAATTGTTCAAATATGTGCGTAGAACAATTCTCTGTCACGTGGGCTTGAAAGCTTTGTGAAGGACATTTGATATTCACTGATGATTTACTTTGTGCCAGCCATGGCCTAAGGTGACTTCCGGATGGATTCAGGAATAGCGATTTGATGTGTTGGAGATCACCGTGTAGAAAACTGGAAACAGAAACTGGGGAGTTAAATTGGTGTTTTGTGTTATTTTGTTTTGCTTTCGTGTCACAGTGGCAGCTGTGGGATTTGAACTTTCCTCTGACTCCTAAGTCCATTCTCTTTCCTCAATACTGTGGTGTCTGGTGAAAAGCAGGGAGCAAGTCAGTCTTCCTTCTCAACCAGTCTAACTGAGCTGCTTGCTCTATGGGGCTGATGAAACAAAGGGTCATGGTTTTATATTTCCCCAAAAGCTGTGTCTGTCATGTGAGGTCCCACTGCATGGAGCATCTCCTGGGCAGCAGTCCATTCATGTGCCACTGGACATGATGGGAGTCAGTCCAGATAGACCTGAGAGGCTGGCCACAGCTCCAATGCCATCCCCATGGAAACAGCTTGGAGGTCAGGGTCCGCTGAAAGCAGGGCAGGAGGCGAGCTTTTGTGTCTTAAAGGCAGTGCACAGTCACTCCAGTGTTCTGTGGAGAAGATGAGCTTAAAGCAGAAGCGTGCAGCTGCAACATCTCATGCATCTTTATCATGCCAAAGGACAAGAGGTCAAAACCTTGGTTGGCAAATTAGAAGGCAATTTGGACCTTGTCAGTGACCTACCTGAACATATGGGAAGCATTTTTCCCATCTCTGTTCAATCTGAGTTGAGAATTGTGTTTATGGGAAAAGAACCAACATTTACTGAGTGACCACCATGTCCAGGCACTGAATTCCCTCAGCTACACCAGGACTTTGGGCATTGTGATCCAATATTTATGTGTTGTTGTGTTGTTTTTTTTTTTTTAAAGGAACTTGGGGAAGTTTAGTAAATCCCCCAACATCCCCACACTGAGGAATACCTGGCTGAAACGCTAATCCAGTCTGTCTGGCCTGAAGCCCACATGTTGTCTATGGTGCTG
The DNA here is from genome assembly GCF_002263795.3 of Bos taurus. Classification (NCBI taxonomy): domain Eukaryota; kingdom Metazoa; phylum Chordata; class Mammalia; order Artiodactyla; family Bovidae; genus Bos; species Bos taurus. The sequence goes on from NC_037339.1 coordinate 20,124,506, forward strand.
TTTAGAGAGAAGAGCAAGACAGGGTGAGTATCGCTGAGCTAGTTTCATCAGAACTTTTGCTGAAATGCATTTGCTTCGTCTGTCTTAAGAATCCAAGGTGGTTTTGCAGCATCTCTCTGGAAGGGATGTTCACAGATGGTGCATAGATATCTCAGCCAAGAGCTCTTAAATATTACGTGACTCTATTCTCCGAAGGAATTCCCTGAGCACACTGGGTCTCCGTGCCTTAGACTGCGTGGACACCTGCACACACAAAACTCACACTCAGCCCTCCGTGTTCTCACACACAGATGCACATTTTCTCCCATTCTCTCACTCGCTCCCTGTCTCACAACACACCTGTTACTGCCTCTCAACAAAGACCGTTTTGTACTGTGAAAGCACCAATTCAGAGGGAAAACGTAAACCATATGGAGGGAATGGCAGAAGGGAAGTTCTTAAGCAAATAAATAACATAACTTGTCTCATGAATTTTCCCATTTTCCCTTGGGGTGAAGATGAAGTAAAGGGAACTAGTGCCCACCTGCCCCGGTGCTCTTGCCAACTGCAGTTTGTTTCCAATTTTAAAGGCGAAAAGTAGCTCTTTCCTAGGACTAACCATCGTTGACCGAGGGAGGCAGAGCCTCAAAGTGTCAGTTGCTTAGAGGGATTGAATATAATGCTACAGATTCCAGAATATTGAGGGAAATTAGTATTGAGATTAGCTCCACATCCTAGATAACCAAGAGAAGATGTAATTTGATACCAATTCATACAATTTTCCAATGTAGTCCTACTAAATTATATGTATCTATCAATGTGCAAGAGGTCAGGTCAAGAAAATATTTTTCTTTATCTCAATAAGTAGAAAACACCATGTTGAATCCCAAGGAAGTTTGCTAAATTGCTTTTTACAAAAGCGTCCTGAGAAATCTGAGTGCTTGACATGAGACAATTCAAAACTGAACAATTACAAGGTTTTCTCCCATTTTCTTTTGTCTATCCTTCTCATGGAGGAGAAAGAAAACCTTAGCAAAATAAATAAAGGCAGATGAAATGACCTGGGAAGAAGTGAGAAGCATGGAGTTGGTGGAAATTAAATGAGTTTTTAGTGATCAGTTTCCCAATTTCCCCATTCCCCACAGATGTTGCCAAGATGCTTCTCCAGTATCAACAGCTAGCAAGGAGGGAGCAGGGGCAGGTTCTGACCCCATGTCCAGTGTTATTTTCTGCTATATTACCCTGCCCAGGAGGAGACTGCTAAGGGGAAAGGGGAAGCCTGGAACTTTCCCCACAGGTATAATTTGTCCATTAGACAACAGAAGAAAACAGTTGTTAAGTTGATTTCATCTTCAAAATGATCCCTGTGTCCCACAGTTCCTGCAGATGTGACTACCATGGGATAAATTTGGAGAAGTATTCATTTGCTCCCTCCTGTGCCCCCAGATGGGTTGACTGGTGCAGTGTTTTGCATCGCATGGCTCCTGATCCAAGTCCAGGGGGTGTCTTGGGTACCAACAGGGCTGGAAGCCAACCTTTGGTATTTCTGTCTTAAATTACACTTGCAGGGCCCATGAGCATCTTATTTTTCTAATTCTGTTTCGCACAAAACAAGCCAACATCTGCCTTTTGTTATTTCTAACCCTCGTTGTTTTTTAAACATTCGTAGTACGTTTTGTGGAAAAGGAAATGGCAACCCACTCCAGTGTTCTTGCCTGGAGAATCCCAGGGACGGGGGAGCCTGGTGGGCTGCCGTCTATGGGGTCGCACAGAGTCGGACACGACTGAAGTGACGCAGCAGCAGCAGCAGCAGCAGTACGTTTTGAGTAAAAGTGCCTTTACAAAAACTGCCTGGCGGGGCCTGGGCACAGTCACACCACGGGCAGAGGGCTCACAGCCTGCCTCTCCCATGTCACCAACACTCAGGATGCTTCCCAAGGCTATCTAGGGTTTGCCCAAAAGGTGTGAGTTCAAGATCTCTGGAAAAGACAAAAAAGAAAGTGAACCAGGCAATTTGTGGTGAGGGCGTCTTACCCAATCAGGAGGGGACAAAAGTGGGAGCCTCCTTTCCTTTCATTGTCACACTTGGCCAACTTTGTTTTTCTCCACTGAACACCAATTTTTCATAAGAGGACATTATTCCCCCATCCCACCAATATGTGGAGAACAGAAGAGAATCCTGAAAAGAAGAAGAGAAGGGGGGATTTGTTCCACTTTGGTCACATGGAAATGGAAGAGAGTTCTAGGAGATGGCAGGAAGGTTTTGGGAAGAAGGGCTCCCAGCCATGATTCTCTTTTTAAGCTAATTTTTATTGGAGTATAGTTGATTTACAATGTTGTATTAGCTTCTGCTGTTCAGCAAAGTGAATCTGTTATACATATACATATCAGTTCAGTCGCTCAGTCATGTCCGACTCTTTGCGACCCCATGGACTGCAGCATGCCAGGCCTCCCTGACCATCACCAACTCCCAGAGTTTACTCAAACTCATGTCCATTGAGTCAGTGTTGCCATTCACCCATCTCATCCTCTGTTGTCTCGTTCTCCTCCCACCTTCAATCGTTCCCAGCGTCAGGGTCTCTTCCAGTGAGTCAGTTCTTTGGATGAGGTGGCTAAAGTATTAAAGTTTCAGCTTCAGCATCAGTCCTTCCAATGAATATTCAGGACTGATTTCCTTTAGGATGGACTGGTTGGATCTCCTTGCAGTCCAAGGGATTCTCAAGAGTCTTCTCCAATACCACAGTTCAAAAGCATCAATTCTTTGGCACTCAGCTTTCTTTATTTTTTTTCCCACTTTCACTTTTTATTTTATTTATGATATTATACATGTTTTAATGCCATTCTCCCAAATCATCCCCCCTCAGCTTTCTTTATAGTCCAACTCTCACATCCATATTTGACTACTGGAAAAACCATAGCTTTGAAAATCCATAGACAGACCTTTGTCAGCAAAGTAATGTCATACATATACATATATCCACCCTTTTAAAGATTATTTCCCCATAAAGCTGAAAGGGAGGCGGGATTAGTTGGGAGATTGGGATTGACATATACAAACTGCTATGCATAAAATAGATAACTAATAAGAACCTACTGAATAGCACAAGGAACTCTACTCAATACTGTTCTGACCAGTCATGATTCTTCATCACAAGTTTGGTGAGTCTTGTTAAGATATAGCACAAAGGCTCCTTACAAAGGAGATTATTTAGGTTGCGTTTTTAATCTCTCTTTTATTCACGGGAATCAATCCACGTTCCTTTGAACCAGGTGAATCACAGTTTCTGGCTGGAGTCACAGAAAACCTGAGGCTTTGGGGGTACAGCTGACATAAGCAAAGGTACCCCTCCACACGAGGAATTGTATAAAGTTCTGTCTTAAAAGTCTTACTGCTACTTCACAAATCCAACTGAACTCAGGACATATGGAAAAAAAGGATAGTGTGTACAATAGAATATGAGAAATTACATTTGGAGTCTGAATATTTGAATTAAAATTCTGCCTGTGCTGAATTTCTGACTAAGTGACTTTCTTTGAGTGGCCTGAGTTCTGCAAGCCTCAGTTTCCTCAACCATAAATTAGATATTTGGTTGAAAATCAAATAATGTTTTAGATGAAGGCAGTGTGAAGATGCTCAGTAACTATAAAGGCAACCCAAGTGAGAGGAGTGGTCATCCATGCCCAGCTAGTGGCTGACGGGAAAAAACAGAGTCCTTGAATTGAGTTTTTAGACTTATGAAACAGGGCCTCATTGTGAAATCTTAAACAAACAGAAGCTTTTCCATTCTTTTAATTGAAAACATTGCTAAAATGTTCGCTTGGCCCAATTTCTTGCCTTGTGAAGTAGCACATCAAGGATAGAGCAGGGTCTTGATTTCAGTGCTTTTAGAATCCCCAGCATCACCAGCTGGCCCTAGGGACATGAACGTGGAGGAGATTAAGCCGGGAAGGAGGCAGAGAAGAAACTCAGGCTCAGGGACGGCAGAGCACGTCCTCTACCTGGGGTCTGTCCATGACGGAGCCAGAACCAGCTGGACTGCCAAGTGCCTGACCTCCCACCCTGCAGACCCGCTCCTCTTGCTGTCAGCCCTCTCACACTCTGTCCACGGCAGCTCCCCCTCCCATTTGCTCAGGGCCAAACCTCTGAGTCCCCCTTCCCTCCTCTGACACCCTCCACCTTCACTCTGTCAGCAAAGCCATCATTCCACATTCACTCCATTAGCAAATCCCGAGGGCTTTGCCATCTGCTATCCCAGGACCCCACTGCTCTCCACCACTTCCCACTGCTACTCCAGTCCAGGCTGCCATTGTTTCTCCATAGATCATTTCAGAAGCCTTCTTGCTTCTGCCCCCATCTCAAGGTGGCAGCCAGAGGAAGCTCATTAAACATAAGTCAGAGGGTGTCACCCCTTTCTTAAACTCTCCAGTGGCTCCTGCTTTACCCAGATGGCAGCCAAAGTCCTTGTGATGATCCAGAAGATCCTCATATTACAGCTCTTTGTTTCTCTCTGCTTCATCACAGTACTCTTTGTTCACTCTCTCCTGGCCTCGGCATCGTTCCTGAAACAAACCATGAATTCTCTTGCTCCACAGCCTTTGCACTTGTTTGTTCTCTGTCTTGGAATGCTCTTACCCTCGACGTGGTGATCTGTGTGACTAGCCGATCAGGGTCCCTGCCCCTGGAGTGATACAGATTCATTGTGCCATGTGCAAAAAGCATGCTGTTAAGTCTGAGCCCCCTCAGATTCTGTGTTCAAATAGGTCTGATGCTGCTTGGGGGCCAGGGAGTGAGGAAAGGGACAAGAGAGAGATGGGTCCAGCTCCTTGTTTTCAGAAAGCCAGTGTCAGAAACCTGGGCTGTGGCTCATGACGATGTCTTTGCTCACTCCCATGTCACTGCCAGTCACCGCCCTGTTCCAGCTCTGAAGCCAAGCCCTGTCCTGCAGCTCCGCCCTGCGTGCACAACTGAGGGTCACCAGGGAGTGGGCAGCATACAGACTCAGAGTGCTGCTAGTGGAGGATTCCAAACCCTAATGCTTGCTGCAGAGCCCAGAGTAGGAAAGCAGTCACTAGATTTATTTATCCGGCTCCTTTTTCTTTTCTGAACGGCCACAATCCTGGACTGAGAAACAGAGTCTGATCCCTTCAGCACTCTGGTAAGAAAAGGCTCACAGCCCTTCTGGGGAGAAAGAGAGGTTTATGCCACGCATCTGCTGTAATCATGATGGCAGGAGGCACCAAGAACTCAGGCCCCTCCCCAAAGGATCTGGACAAGATTGAGGAGGGGGATGGGAGTTTCTCCACCACCTGAGAGGCGTTGCCCAGGTTACCCTGGGAGACGTTCTGGTCTTTGCAATCAAGGGCTGGGTATGGGCAAGAGAGGCCCTGTGCATGTGTTGGTTACACAAGCTGGAATCAAGACTGCCGGGAGAAATATCAATAACCTCAGATATTCAGATGACACCACCCTTATGGCAGAAAGTGAAGAGGAACTCTAAAGCCTCTTGATGAAAGTGAAAGTGGAGAGTGAAAAAGTTGGCTTAAAGCTCAACATTCAGAAAACGAAAATCATGGCATCCGGTCCCACCACTTCATGGGAAATAGATGGGGAAACAGTGGAAACAGTGTCAAACTTTATATTTTGGGGCTCCAAAATCACTGCAGATGGTGACTGCAGCCATGAAATTAAAAGACACTTACTCCTTGGAAGGAAAGTTATGACCAACCTAGATAGCATATTCAAAAGCAGAGACATTACTTTGCCAACGAAGGTCCATCTAGTCAAGGCTATGGTTTTTCCTGTGGTCATGTATGGATGTGAGAGTTGGACTGTGAAGAAGGCTGAGCACCAAAGAATTGATGCTTTTGAACTGTGGTGTTGGAGAAGACTCTTGAGAGTCCCTTGGACTGCAAGGAGATCTAACCGGTCCATTCTGAAGGAGATCAGCCCTGGGATTTCTTTGGAAGGAATGATGCTAAAGCTGAAACTCCAGTACTTTGGCCACCTCATGTGAAGAGTTGACTCATTGGAAAAGACTCTGATGCTGGGAGGGACTGGGGGCAGGAGGAGAAGGGGACGACAGAGGATGAGATGGCTGGATGGCATCACTGACTCAATGGACGTGAGTCTGAGTGAACTCCAGGAGTTGGTGATGGACAGGGAGGCCTGGCGTGCTGGGATTCATGGGGTCGAAAAGAGTTGGACACGACTGAGCGACTGAACTGAACTGAACTGATAGAGAGAATGAGCTGGTTTTAGAACATCATGGCATCTAGAAAGCTCCAGAAAGATCTCAAAACCTGTTATAAAAGGAGTGGTAGAAAGGTCTGGGAGTTTGGCTTGAGAAAAAAGGTTTGGGGTGTCCAATAGGAGATTTCAAATATTTGAAGAGAAATTAGGTATGTTCTTCAAACTACCAGCAGGAAGAGCAGGGAGAAGTTGAAAAATGTTCGATGAGTTCTTCCTGTTTTCCTCTGAATCAGCAAGAACTGTAACACAATGGAACAAGCTTCCTCTGTAGGTAGTGAGCTTCCTGTCTCTGGAAGTGTTTGAACAAAGACTGAGTGGTTATGGAGCAGATTTGTTGTTGAGTGGACTTTCACTGGGGGCATAACCTAGATGGCCTCTTCCAACTTGGAGAGTCCTTAAACCTACGGTGGGCTTCCCTGATGGTTCAGATGGAAAGGAATCCTCCTGCAATGCAGGAGATCTGGGTTCGATTCCTGGATCAGGAAGATCCTCTGGAGAAGAGAATGGCTACCCACTCTAGTATTCTTGCCTGGAGAATTCCATGGACGGTGGAGCCTGACGGGCTACATGGGGTCACAAAGAGTCAGCCACGACTGGGCAACTAACACTTGTACTTTCAAACTTATACCATCCCCTTTGCCTATATGACTCAGTGCCTGACTGTCCACCACTGCTGAGGCCAGGTCTCTCTCTTTCTCATATTACTCTTGAGGGAGCAGACAGGAACGATTCTCACCAGAGTGTTAATGCCTCAAAGGCTTTTCTCTTCTGACAGTAGGCATGCCTGGGCTGAAGCTTGGCTGGGCTGCGGCTCACTCCTCCCCCAGTCAGCTCTTACAGGTTAGCTCGATGTCTCAGGAGAGTCAGCGTGGTCACTCTGCAGCGTGGCTTCAAGGTAAATTTCTGGCTTTTAAACAATAGATTCCCAAGGCCTCTGATGTGATACTGATTCAGCAGATCTGAGGTATGAAAGTGTTATAAAATGTTAAAAAATAGAAAATGTTTCCAGGTGATTCTGTCAGTCAAGATTTGGGAACACTTTCCTAAACTTTGCCCCGACCAAATTCCTGAGGATTCAGCTGGGTAGGATTACTTTGACCTTAAATGTATCAAACCTGTTGATTTCTGTGGGATGTTCTTATTCTGATGCATGTGTTTGCCCAACCCTGAGCTGCCTTTGTCTTCTGCTCAGGGTCCCAGACCCACTGGCCACTGGCGTTGTGCCTTCGTTGCATCTGATAGCCAGCACTCTTTGATCCCAGCCACACTTCCCCCTGCTTTCTATAACCTACGTCTTTTGAGACTACTTATTTCCATGGGCATTATGACCCTGCCCCATAAAGACAGCTAAACGTTTTCAGCTGTTCGCACATGATGTTCGTCTGGGCTTTGAACCTAATGTGCTTGTTGCACGGTGTGGCTCTGCTCTCTCCGTGTGTCATCCCTGCAGACCCTGCTGACCTCTAGTTCCCGAGGGCCAGGACTGTGCCTTCCTTTGTGGAATCTTTCACATCTAGCACGAAGCTAGACACAAACCATGTGCTCAATATCTTAAGAGGGAAGGGATGAGAAAGAAGGATATGCTCGTTCGGAAGATCACGTCTAATGTCAACAAAGATTTCTCGATAAGTTGTACAAAAATCCTAGTGACAAGACGCAGTTGGGATTGGGGCAGCGTGTGTGTGTGTATGTCTGTGTGTGTGAAATGCATACAGTTTGGGGACTCCAGGTGTTACAAATGTTAATCTGTGTCTTATCAGAGCCCGATGTCATCACGAGGCTGAGAGTGCAACTCACCCATCTCACCAGCTCTCAGCCTGTCCCAACGTAAGTCTCCAAGATGTCACACGGCATAAAGACAGCTGGCTATTCTGATGGCAGTTTTCTAAAGACATTCACTGACACTGTTTTAGCAAAACCCATGAGTACCTTGAGATGAATACATTATGAAGACGACTGTCATCACGGCCACATGTGGTATTATTTACTCACGTCAGTTTGAATGATTAATGTGACAAAGTGGCTGAGCAGCTAGTAAGATGGAGGGCCGTGTAGGACAATTTCTATGTGATTTCAAACAATGCCCGCAGTGTCTACAGCAAGTCGAAGAGACATGAATCGCTGGTGCCACGGCCCCCACCTTCCACTGGCTCCCATTCTCCACTGTGTCCTTCCCCTACACTCCCCACCCCCAGAGACTCCAAATTTTCCAACTGCAGCCAAGGAGGAGAAAATGGAGACACTTCATTTCAGCAGCCTGGGGTTGTGAGCGGTGGCAGCTCTCCGGCTGACGTCACTGGTGACTCCTTAGATGGCCAGGGGACAGAGAGCCTCGTGGGGCCTTGCAGGAAAGTCCGGGACTGCCGGCTGGTCTTTGCCCCCTTAAACGAGTGACTACTTAGACAATGTTAAAAACTGAATAATGGTGTTGATGTATGGCAGAAACCAAAGCAATATTGTAAAGCGATTATCCTTCAATTAAAAATAAATTTAAAAACAAACAAAAACACAAATAATGCATCATTCTGCAGAGAACCGTCATTGCAGTGGAAGAGTCTGAAAGACAACGAGGTGCTACAACAAAGCCAGGGGTCTGTTCTGTAGGCCTATTGGGTCTATAAGTATCTAGAATTCTGCTTACCAAGCACTGGTTTGATATACAGCCCCAGGGAATAAGAATTTCCCATGCTCTTTCCTTTGCGGAAAGCCTGAGAGATGACACGATAACACACTTCATCCACATCCATCTTGAGAGCTAGTCCCGTGATTGTTGCTGTTACTCCCTTTTCCTGAGAGTTCAGCCTTGAGAGCTTGCTAGAACCTTACTGAATGCCTTGAGGGCATTGGCTTGCTTTAATCTCGGGGTTTGTGAGGAAACTGATGCTCAGCGAGTTAAAATAAGCTGCTCAGGGAGTGGCAATCCAGGGACTGGCAGTTCCAATCCCTGGGACTGGAATTCAGGGCCTTGTGACTCCAGAACGTGAGTTCATCACATCTGCCTTGGGTGTGTCACCTGCTTTCGTTCCATTCCTTTGATTTTCGTGGTGTGTAGGGAAGGAGGATGGGGCTCAGCATTGTGAGAAGGAAGAAGGAGAAGTGGCAGGGCCCAGCCCCCTCCGGACTGCCCACCCCATGGTTTGATGGACAGGCCCACGGGTGACCTATGGGGATGGTGGAGCTGGGAGACGAGGCAGTAGACAAGCCACCACAGGAGACAGTGAAAAGAAACTGCTTTCTCCTTCTGTATTACAGATCATGGTGCCAATCTCAGCAATGTTGGTTGAGGAGTATTCTTTTCCAAGAATTCTGGAAGAGTTCAGTCCAGGTGTGAGGCAGGACCGCCTACTACATGAAATGCAAGATAGATTCAGCAGAAACTGAAAACTATGAGTGTCTCTTGGAAATATCACTCGTGGCTCTGACCCCTGGGGAGAAGTTTCCCAATACTCTGACAGGGATCTCCAGCAACCTTGAGGCCCACAGTGCACACGACACACACGTCTGGACGTGGCTGTGCTCCTTGTGGGTCGCTGGCCCTGCCACAGGATTCGGGTGGTGGTGCCGCTTCTCGTCACCCCTGCAGACTAATCACTGTGAAGGCCCCTCGGGGCCAGGGATGGCGCTGTCTGTGGAGTGCTGACACCCCCAGTCCTCGCTGACTCCCCCTGTGGTTTGTGATATGAATGTCAGATAAGACCTGGAATCAGAGTCAGTAGCTCATTTTCCTGTTATATGGGGAAAAAAACACCTATATTTTTCATGCCAGCAGACAGCAAGAAACAAAAAGCCTCTTTTTCTAAGTTTATAAAGATTTTCAAGCAGATACATATAAGAAAACCAGAACGGAGTGACATTACATCTAAACATTTGATTTCTTTGTTACTAAGAACACTGACTCTTACTATGAACTTACTTTATTTCGGAGGTTTATTTTTACTCCTGTTTCCTTCCTGTTTTGACTTTTGATCCAGCGTGAGTCATGTTTGACGCAGCATAATCTTATACCACCATTGCATCAATGTTTTCCTATCTTCATCCTGTTTGGGGGATAGGTACAGGAATAAATTCACCTTGAAAAACCAATTATTTTGTAATTTCCCCCTTTCACTAGAATGTCTGGCTAGAACTACCTGCTTTGACTTACATTTTCTATTGACGTCTTCTGCCTTGACTGCCGTAATGACAGAGTCTATATGGTGAGTGGTAGAAGCACAAGCATCCATTGGAAACTTCAGCCATAATATCAGTTGAGGAGGCTTCGTACACTCTTTACTCTTGGTTCAGTTTTGGACAACATTTTAATGAATAACGTGATCACATCTATCCATGTCAGTGATCCATTTTGATTGATAGTAGAGCTCCTTTCAAACTAATGGTGCCGAGTTACCTTGTGCCCATGATTTGGATGCAGTGTTTCTCAAAAGATGTTCCTGGAAGAGAATTGCCCAGAGCGCTGATAAAAATGCAGATTCTTGCTTCCCACTCTAAACTTACTCAAAAGGACCCTCTGGAGGCGCATGCATTTAAAAAATAAGTCCTATACACGATTCTTGGGTATATTGAAAACCACTGGTTTAGATCTCAGGTACTTTGAGCAACACTTTTGGAATTTTGCATGATCAACATTAGTGATTAGGGAAGATTCAGAAGTCCTGAGAACTGGCATGCATCTTTTTTATTCATTCAGTGAGCCTTTCTTGCATACATCTGATATTCAGTCTTAGACTAAGATGATGAATGTGGGTTCTATGGAAGCCTCATTTCCCTTGCCTTTAGAATAGCAATGTGGGTCTAAAATAGTGGTTCTCAAACCTGCTTGTATATCGAAATAATGGAGAGCTTGACAAAAATGCAGAGTCTCTCCCTACACACACACACACACACACACACACTCCTACACACAGAACCACCCCCACCCCCACATACATATACATACACAAGCACATTCTACAGAAACATGTCCCTCCTCACTGGTTATACTTTATGTCCTTTCTGGAATAAGATAAAGTGTTAGGTAGATGGCCTATATCTTAATTCATTACTGCCCTATTGTTGTTCAGGGTGATCAAGTTCAGTTCTTAGTTTCATAAAGAATACATGCCATGTTGATTTTTTTCTGATTTTGGAATTTCCTTAGGCAGATATCTAAAAATGAATACTTCATGTGGTAACTTCTCTGAAACTGGCTCGGTTCTGCTTTGCCCACTCTCAATGCCTAAGTGGAACTATGTCCCTGAGAAAGCACAGATAGATCTATAGGCTGGTCCTGGATCTCAAACAGTGGGATCCTTAGGGAGGAGGTAAGGTGTTATAACAAAGAAGACCCTGCAGTACTGTGGTGTAAATAAGATGGAAATTTATTGCTCTCTCACTTTATTGCTCAGACAAGAATGATTCAGGGCCAGTGAGGAGACTCTGACATTCTTAACCCATGGCTTCCGTTTCTGGATTTGAAGGGACTACTCCATTCTCATTGTTTTGCAGAGGATGAGTAGGAGGAAGTCATCTGGGGGCGTGCCCACCTAATTATCTTAAAGCAGGATCCAAGCATGGCGCACACCAGTTCAGACCGGATCCTGTTTGTACGGACCCAGTCACCGGTTTCATGTAGCCGCTAGAAAGGATAGAAAATGAAGTCGTTGCCTGGATAGCCAAGTGCTCAGCTAAAGGTGGGAGAAGAGATTTGGAAACACAGGTAGCAGTCAGCCGCACTTCCACCTGGGGTCTTAGAATCCAGAAAAGCAATCCAGAAGGGTTTGTGTCCTGGGGCCTTTCGTCTACGATCCCTGTCTTGCTCAACTCTGAGCCTTCAAGATGTAAGCATTAGAAACGTGAGAGTCAGATAGCGAAACCTTTGCTAATCTGACAAGGAATCAAGGTTCATTACACTCCTAAATGTGGCATTTTTATAGAGTATGAACGAACTGGAGTTGGCAAAGTGCAGATGTCATTAGCTCCAGGTTCATTTGAACTTCACGGTGCATTTTTCCTCTCTCTTTCTCCCCCTCTCCCTGACTTTGCCACTCTGTGCCTCTCATTCTCTGCATTTCCTTTCTGTTTTTGAACCCTCCTTTCTGCTATTGATAGGTACACAAGGAAAAAATTTAGGGTGTCAGTGGGGGAAAAAAAAAGTTCTAAAGCAGAATTTTCAACGAGAAGCCTCACGAACAATGGTCTATTCGCACAGCTGAAAGTGCTACTCACAAATCTCTCTCTCTTTTAGATTTGTGAGGAACAAGGGGTTATATTCTCTGCATGGGATTTTGCTTCTGGGCTAGGGTTGACTGCAAGTTTATTGGAATGAGCACTACGTTTTGTTTTGTTTTTACCATGAGGGACCTCTGCAAAGAGCCCGAGTGCTTGTCATGTGTTACAAGGAAAATGGAGAGTTTGCAGAACAGTTCTTTCCCTTCATTCAAAATTAGGTTCAAGCTGAGAACCACTGGTAATTTTTCAAGTCTTGTTTTGGATGAAATAAGCAGACATATTTGAATTAATTAACGTTGCAAGGCAACTCAGCACGGAGACTTAGTGCCTAGAAGAAGGAGCACTGAGCCAGCAATCTTAAAGCTCCTGTCCTATCCTTGGCCTTGCCACAAACGCTCTGTAGGACTATGGGCAAGTCACCAATGCTTCTGCACCTCGTTCCCCCAGTTACATAAATTCAGAGATACTTACAGTTTTAGAATGATTAAAGATACTCTAGTCCCGCTTTCTTATGATAACAGGAAGACTGAGGTTCAGGAAGTCCTTGCTGATCATCCTCCCCTCTATGATCCAGGTAAAGTAGACCATTCCCTTCTTGGAGACCCCTGGACCTTGTTCACTCAGTCATGTCGACTCTTTGCCACCCCATGGACTGTAGCCCGCACCAGGCTCCTCTGTCCCTGGAATTCTCCAGGCAAGAGAGTGGGTAGCCATTCCCTTTTCCAGGGGATCTTCCTGACTCAGGGATCAAACCTGGGTCTCCTGCATTGGAAGCAGATTCTTTACTGTCTGAGCCACCAGGGAAGCCTTACACCCTTGCACTCTGTACATCTACTCTTGTGTGTCTTATAATATTTTATTTATGGGTCTGATTTCCCATGGACTTCTTAAAAACAGAGCTCATTTCTTACCTGTCTGTGTTGCTCTACAGTGCCTAGTCCTTAGCTGGCTCATGTACTGTGCTTAGTCGCTCAGTGGTGTCCGACTCTCTGCGACCCCATGGACTGCAGCCCACCAGGCTCCTCTCTCCATGAAATTCTCCAGGCAAGAACACTGGAGTGGGTTGCCATGCCCTCCTCCAAGGGATCTGCTCAACCCAGGAATCATACCCAGGTCTCCTGCATTGCAGGCAGATTCTTTACTGACTAAGCCACCAGGAAAGCTCAGGTTGGCTCATAGTAGGTGCTTGATGTTGGATAAATGAATGAAATAAAGCACATCCAAAGTCAGATAGCTGGCAGGATGCTGGCTAGTGGCTGTTTAGGGCTAAGTCAAGTGTCATTATTCCCAGACCAGTTTTTTTCATATTCAACCTCTTAGTACCCTCAAGAACAAAGTGAAATGTAATGTCAAATGTAAGAAGTGCTTGAGCACAGGAGATTCTGGTACAGGACATGAGTGATTTCCTCTGCTGAGGCTTGATCTACTGTTTTGTCTGTTGATCCTTCGTAATGATTTGTTCTTATATTTCTCTTCATTTTCCCCCAGGAACCTCTGTTGGAGGTGGTTGGGTAGAGGTGCATGCTTGCTAAGTCACTTCGGTTGTGTCTGACTCTGTGGGACCCCATGCACTGTAGCCCACCAGGCTCCTCTGTCCATGGGATTTCCCAGGCAAGCATACTGGGGTAGTTTGCCATACCCTCCTCCGGGGGATCTTCCCAACCAAAGGATTGAGCCCACATCTCTTATGTCTCCCGTATTGGCAGGCAGGTTCTTTATCACTAGCACCACCTGGGAAGAGGTGCCACAGGCAAAACCAAGGAGGAGGGTGTTGCACTGGGATGCAGAACACTTTGTAGGAACTTTTAATGTCAAAATCTGAAGTCCACAATATCCCCTAAGAGGAGGAATAATTCGCCAAGATGAGGCTTGCAGGAGCTGCCCTAAGGAAGGCAGAGTGCCTCTTGCGTTTGGAATGGGGCCCAAGACCACTAAGCGCATGCCTAGGGCTGTCACCCAGGTCTGACACTGCTTAAGTTAAAGGGGGTCCATGCTCTGGTGGTCAAAAGAACCACTCAAGGCAGGGAAGGACATGGCCCAGAGTCTCAGGAAGTGAGAAAGGGGCTGCTTTTAGTACATGGGGAGGAATACAACAACCAAAGCTACAGCAAACAAGCCGAGGAGGAAGGAAGGCAGCTGCGGGGTCAGTGGGAGAAACGCTTCCTGCCATTGTCTGGCCTCACGGCTTGAAAATAAAAATAGGTGGAGCTTGAAGGCTGGCTGTGTGCATCTGGAGCCAGATCCACACAGGGAGTCTGTGCTATGTTTGGGGGCCAAGGCGAAACGACCCAGGGCGTTTCAGCACTGTGAATATAGGATGTGGAGGTCAGAGATCCAAGGAGCGAGGTTGATAAACCCCAGCCATGCTCCAAGCCTTTTAGAGAATTTCTCAGCCTTTGGGTCCTCCCCAGCAATATTTGATAGAAGAGAGAGAATCATACAGTGCAAAGCACTGAATTATGGAACACTTAGGGCAAAGCACAGAGCAGCAAATCCATTTCATGAATGCTGAACAAAGGTGGAAAGTCAGGTTTTCAAGCCTTCTTTAATTCTCACCTTGTTTTCTTAAGATTTGTTGAGAGTCCAGAAAGGGGCTATTTGAGGATCTTTTTTTTTTTCCCTTCACTTTTTTCTTTTCTGCTGTTTTGTTTTAGTTTGTACTATGGAGAGTATCAACCACACATACAAAATAACATAATGATCTAATGAACTTCTATGTACCCATCAACCGCTTTCAACAATTATCAACTCATGGCCAGTCTTATTTCATCTGTATTCCCAACTCCTTTCTCACCCCACATTATTTGGAAACAAATTACAGACATTATGTAATTTCATCTAAAATGTTTTGTGTTGTATTTCTAAAACATAAGGATGCTTTCTGAAAACCATAACTATTCCATTGTGGTGCCTAAAAATATTAGGACTGTGTAAGGTCATCAGATATCCGGTAGTGTTCACCTTTCCAGCCCCTGACATCTAACTTTCCTCCTGGAAAGCAGACTTAGCCCACAAGGAAAGGAACCGTGATGCCCTGGCCCATTTGTTCCCACTGTAGTAATGCAACAAACGCACGGTGTGCTGGAAGCAGAGAGGGCGACCCCAAAATTGAAGGCAAGCGCATTGGCAACATAAAGAGAAAGTAACTGACAAATCCCGAATTCTGAAAGATACCCAGAGAGGCTGGCCTTAAGCCAGGAGCTTAACAAGTTTCCATTGTTATTGGCAGCCGACAAATTTAGAAGCAGACAGGGGACCTTCTTATCATGGGGAATTTTGTTAGCTGAGACTGTATGCATTAAAAAACATAATCAACCTGTAGTGAGCTAAGGGATTAAACATGATTTTTCTCAACTTGAACGACCCCTCTCCCTAAATTAAGCTGCCTATTTAGCACCCTTAATAAATACATAGATAATTTAAACCATGTGGCAGCAAATTGAAAACATGGGCTTTTTGAACTATGTATTTTCTTTCTCATGTTGGAACATTTCCCTCGAGAAAATCTCAGGTCTCATGATTATGGAAAAGAAAGATCTGTATATCTTTCTGATTAAGTGTTTCATGATACACACATACACATTGATCAAGTTTTTTCTTTTTGGCTGAAGTGAAGCATATGCTTCTGAGAGAAGTGTTCCATCGACACTCCTCTGGCAGCTGCCTTGTATATTTGTCAACAAAACAAAATGTGAAAGGATTATATTTCTATAAAAGTAATTACATTTCAAAGCAGCTTGTTATTGTATACCCTGTGGCATTACATTGAACCAAGATGCTATTTTCTGCCTGATCGTTAGAAGTAATGATCCGTATTCACAAGTCAGTAAAATAGTCAAGTATGTATCTTCTCCTTTGCTTCATTAGGGAAAATAATACTCTGCTGGAATACTTGGAGATCTGAACTGAAAGATTTAACATGTCAGTTTTCAGATATTCATATTAATCTACTGATTTAAAATACAGCTGACACACGCAAACACAAAATATTTATCTTAACATTAGGGATCTTGATTTGAATCAAAATTAATGTGACAAAGATTTTTTTTTTTTTTTTTAATAATTTCTGTATGGTAAGATTTTCTCTTTTCCTTGAATGAATGAGTCACATCAAAGAGTGTCTCAACTTTTAAAAGCTTTGTTACAATTTGCTTTGGCGTCTTTCATGTATATCAAAAAAATTAAAAAAGTGTCCATAAACATTTTTCCGTGCTCAGGGGGCCCAGGGGACTCATCTGGTCTCCTCATCTTCTTTGTGGTCAGAGTTCTACCCAGACAGTTTTCACTGCAAATTCTCTAGAGATAAAGTCTGCAGCTTCCTTTCTGATTCCAAGCTTGTGGCCTTCTCTAAGCAGAGAGTCTTAGACAAAATTGCACAATAGGACAAATCTTGAAATTCCAGGTTCCATCTGTACTGACTTTCTCTTGCTATCAATGTGGCAAGTGAAGGACTTGGCTTCTGCAGGCACGAAGGCTATTTTTCAAAGAGAGGATTCAGCTACTCCAAAACTGGAGAAATATTCACATAGGCCAATTTCATCTGGTTAAAACTTTTTTGTTTTCTCTTGGAAGACAGATGTCGAAAAACAAGTCTTCGAGGCCAGACTTCAACAGGACAAAAAAGCCTAATTGTCTGGTAAAGCGTATGAGGAGACCGAGTGTTAGCCTTTTGAGCCCATTACGCACTAACAGGCCATGGAGTTAGCACCACCCCCTCTTTGAATTAGTTTTCTGAGTGTCTACTGCCTGACTTCTTTTTGGCCCTCTGTCTGATGTTGGTAATCAATGGTATCATTTGAAGGAGCCAGTCTTTCAGACAGAAGCATGAAAGCTTCTGAGGAGACCTTTATACTCTATTAATTTGTAAATCTAAATATCGCATACAGCTTTTTGTTCAACAATGCTCCTCTTTTTCTGATAGCTGATTGAAACTTATTGGATGCAGGGCACAGCTAGCTGGTGGGCAAGTTGAGATGTTTCAGTTAGCATCTAAGACAATACATGGCAGAAGAAAGCAAAACTCCCTGGCCTATTTTCTTAATGATGTAATTAGTGCATGTCTCCACAAGAAAGGAGCCAAGAGATTGGCCTTCACAGATTATTTAGAGGTTATCCTCAGCAGTAAATAATTTGTATTCATTTTAGAAATTATCTGAACAGTTCAAAAATAAAAAGACACAGGAGTATTATAGATAGCAAGTATACATTCTCATGTTTTACCTTCCTTACCAGGATTACAGAACAGATAGGTTATACAAAGCAACAGGACTGTTTGTGATAACTTTTCTGTTGGATCTAGTGTTACTTGTATAATCAAAAATGGAGGTGCTTTTTCTTTTCAGTTTCTCATGTTGAACCCCTGGTATTTACAGAATGTATATAACACAATGCTATAGCAAGTGATATATTTTGGTAGTGCAAGTGTGACCAAATCCTAGTGGAGGATGATTCAACAAGCCCTGTGAATTTAGTTTATCTAGACTAGCCTTCTAAAGCCGAGCTGTCCAACGTGGCACCCACTAGCCATCTGTACTTATATTAAAATTAAAATTGACAACTCAAGTTTTGAGTTGCACAAGCCATATTTCAAGCTACCATTTTAGACATTTCTGTCATTGCAAAAAAGTTCTTCTAGAAAGTGCTGCTCTAAAGAATCCTAAATTCACTGGGTAATTATTCCAGCTGTCCATACTTGATCTCTGCAGTTTTTCAACTGGAAAATAAGAGAGTGACATCACATAGTCTTTAGGATTCTCTCATTTTTGAATCTCTCATCTCAAGCACTTTCTTAATACTTGGGGGCTAATCTGCATGACAGTTTTCAGAAAGGCCTCAGTAAGAAAGACTGCAGTATTGTGGAGAAAAACGTCTTGGAACCTACTACAGAATGTAGTAATTGCCAGCACCATTCATTCAAGCTACATAAGTCGGGAAAAGTCACTCAATTATGTCGAGTCTCTTTACTCATTCATCAAATGAAGGCATTGAGCTGAATAATGTCTGAGGTCTGCGTTTACTCTAAAATTCTAAAATATCACTGACTTAAAAATACCCCTTGCTTATGAGGTTGAATCAACCAGATTTTGGTACTGTGTAGTCTAAGCTATTTTCTCTGAAAACAGTCTGAATTCTCACAACACCCATTCAAGGAAGGGGAAACTTATTACCGTTTTCCTTTCCCTGAAAGGTCTGTAGTGACGGAGTCCTCCCTGCACCCAGTATTTGGAAGATGTATGAAAAATAGCCAGTCAAACAGCTGTTTTCAATATAAAGATACTTGGCGTCTGTGTTCTGGGTATCAGAATGATAAAAGTTTTTACTTTTCTTCCAAAAATATCGGTGTCTTGTCAACTTACCACGTGAAAAATACTTAGCTTAGTATTTTAACTTGATCTATAGCTAGTATACTATGGCCATTACGTTTTGGTGGCTCAGACAGTAAAGAATCTGCCTGCAACGTGGGAAACCCTGGTTTGATCCCCGGGTCAGGAAGATCCCCTGTAGAAGGAAATGGCAACCCACTCCAATATTGTTGCCTGGAGAATTCCATGGACAGAGGAGCCTGGCAGGCTACAGTCCATGGGGTTGCAAAAGAGTCAGAAACAACTGAGCTACTAATGATCTTAATATTATAAGCAATATAGAAAACAATTTAGACACTTCATTCATTTCACATAGACACTTTTAGAGATTTCATTTGGCATAAATGTTTTCATCAGTGTGGTCTTTGATCAGTTGACATTACATGATTAATTATGAAATATTTTCATATAGTGAGTTTATTTAGAACATTAGAAGACTAAAGCTAAAATTAAGGAAAAGGATCTATAAATTTACTCAAATGATATTTAATGATCATTTTCTATATGGCAGGCACTATTCTAGAAGTTTAGCACTCAGCAGTAAATAAGAAAAAAAAAAAAAAAAACCTCTAAAGTTGCTGTATTCTAGTGGGGGAACTCTGGAAGACTATATAAAACATATTCCATGAAACTAGATTTTTCTGAAATATTAACAGATTATAGTCAAACAAAAACTATGCTCAAAGATGGTGAGGAAATTGTGTGCTAAACAAAATTAAAATTTTGTCTGTTTATTACTGTAGAATTTCCAGAGTATTGCCAGGTACATTGTGAATTTTCAAGATTAGAATATAATAGGGAATGTAAAATAAACTCTTTTGATCACTGAACCCTTTTTGCCTCCTAGAATACTTCAAGAAAATGATTAAAGCTCTGCTGCACAGAAGCAGCTTGATAGAAAACCTTTATCACTGAATGAACGGTTAAGTCATTAAGACTGAAACCTCTTAGAGTCCCTTAAATAGACTCCAACTGATACTTTCAATTCGCTAGTCTCTTCAGGGGGTTAGCCCTGGACACCATTCCAGGCATGTGAAGTATTTGGGCAGGCTACTGAATCCACAGCTGGTGCTTGGTCGTCATCAATAACCATAAGATCCTGAAAAGGATCATAGGGTATGGTGGGAGTTTGCTTTTTAGACCAGAGCTGTAGCAATGCCACATGGACACTGCATGATATCCAAAGTCCTTGGGCTTTAGACTTGGAAGCCCTGGGTTGAAATCCCAAGTCTACCTTTTATCTGCTAAGCATCCTCAGAGAAGACACTTACTTTTCTGAGCCCGTTTCCCTGCTTGTAAGAAAGAAGGTATCATGGCCACTCCCTGAGCTCATTATGAGCCTCCAGTAAGATCTTGTGTGAGCACAATTCATAATCTTGGCTCTGAGTATGGAACAGGCTATGCTGGCATGAGCCACGTGGTCATGCCCCTCATCCAAATGGGTATTTTGGCAAAGCAGGCAGCTGGGATCCATAATCTCTTATTATATACCTAAATGACAGAACATGACCCTTCCCCTGCTTATAAAGGATTCTTGCTCCAGCCAAAACACTCAGCACTGAAGATTCAATAATGGATACAAATTACATTCAGATTTATATAATTTGAGTACAAAAATATGCTTATGTTTTCAGTACACTGTTAAATATGGCATTGCTTATATATCCCCTGGAGAAGGGAATGGCAGCCCACTCCAGTATTCTTGCCTGGAGAATTCCATGGATGGACAACCTTGGTAGGCTACAGTCCATGTGGTGGCAAAGAGTTGGCTACAACTGAAGCAGCTGACACACACATATGTATTTATGTAATTCTTCTTTTAAAAAGAGAGCAGAGGAACATGATTATCTTTGTATTAATTATGCCAGCAAGCTGATTCTTCTCAAATAGTACAATGCAGAAAAAATTGCAAAAAAAAAATTTCTTTAACCAAGATTGTCACTTGATTATTGGGAAAACTGGACTATCCTTGGATTATTCTATGGAATTTACCATCTTCCAACTGCTGTAACAATTCTTTGGTCAATAGCTTCCCACTTCTCAAGTGAGAGGCCAAGAAGAAATTGTTGAGAAAAATTCTCCTTTCACCCCAAGTGGTCAGGGCTGACATGCAGGATCCTCTGGTAAAAAAATAGTTCTCTGCCATCAACAGCTTTGAGAAGGAAAAGAACAAAAGCATGCTTTCTCCAAAAAAGGCATTAGTGGCGATTGGAAGGTCTAAGGGGAGAGATTTGCTGACTTGACAAACCATGATTACTTTTTGCAGCTCATGAAACTGTCTTCTTAAGAGACATGTTCTATGGCCTTAAGTTTATTGCCCTCACGATTTTAGAAATGTCATGTTTTGGAAACATGAGAAGCCTCAGTGAGAAAAGGCGAGATTAATAGCGGAGCTTTGCCCTGATGCTAAGCATCTTAGCATTTGTTGCCAAACGGAGAAGAGAATGCAGAATAAGTCTTCAGAGGCCCACAGGCTGGGGAGCTGTGCCATCCCTCAGCACAGATAACAGCCCCCCAATCCCAATACGCTCTTTAATAATAAAGTCTGTTGCTCTGCTTTATTTTATAAACTGATCGTGAACGTCCAGATTGAATCATGGTTTTACTCCTTATTAGGTGACCAGGAGCATATCACTTATCAACCTCCGTGAGTCTTGATTCCTTCTTGTTTAACAAGAGGGTAGTAACAGGCTTCTCTTTGAGTCTTGGGATATTTGACAGCTAAGTCACATGATGTCACTCATCTACTCAAAATCCTCCAAAGGCTGCCCAGATCACTCCAAGTGAAGCCTAGAATCCTGACAGTGTCCCATAAGAAAGATCTATGGAACAGTCTTATGGACTCTGTGGGAGAGGGAGAGGGTGGGAAGATTTGGGAGAATGGCATTGAAACATGTAAAATATCATGTATGAAACGAGATGCCAGTCCAGGTTCAATGCATGATACTGGATGCTTGGGGCTAGTGCACTGGGACGACCCAGAGGGATGGTATGGGGAGGGAGGAGGGAGGAGGGTTCAGGATGGGGAGCACATGTATACCTGTGATGGATTCATTTTGATATTTGGCAAAACTAATACAATTATGTAAAGTTTAAAAAAAAAAAAAAAAAGATCTTACAGTGTCTTCTGCTCCGTCCTCCTCTCTGATCTCTTTCCCTATCAAGCTCCCCACTAGCCATGCTGGCCTTCTCATTATTGCTTACATAGGAGGACACAATGGCACCCCACTCCAGTACTCTTGCCTGGCAAATCCCATGGACGCAGGAGCCTGGTAGGCTGCAGTCCATGGGGTCGCTAAGAGTCGGACACGACTGAGCGACTTCACTTTCACTTTTCACTTTTATGCACTGGAGAAGGAAATGGCAACCCACTCCAGTATTCTTGCCTGGAGAATCCCAGAGATGGGGGAGCCTGGTGGGCTTCTGTCTATGGGGTTGCGCAGAGTTGGACATGACTGAAGCGACTTAGCAGCAGCAGCAGCAGGCTAGGCCCATGCTGGCCCCAGGGCCTTTGTATATGCTGTTTCTCCTACCTGGAGTGCTCGTCCTCAGATGCTGGCATAGGTTGGGTCCTTAACTCTTAGGGTCTTACTCAAATATCTTCTTCTCAGAGATCCTATCAATTCTATTCACAATTTCAAACTCTCCTCCTTCCCTGGCTTAACTTCTTTTCTCCTTCCCTACTTTATTTTTCTCCATACCTGTTATCACAGCTTAACATACATATATTGTACTCATTTTTTCTTATCTGCTTTTCTCCTCCTGAATAAAGCTTATGAGGTCAGGGTTTTTATCTGTTCACTGCTGCATTTCAACACACATAGTAAACACTAAATAAATATGCGTTTGATGAATGAGTATTAAATTATAACACCATGAAAGCAACCAGCACTGTGCCTTAGATTAAAAAGAAAAAGTAAAAAGATGTGAAGAGATAGGGATAGGTAGAAACATTGACTTGAATGTGTAGCATGTTAAAATTTTTATTTTACTATCTCGTGGCAAATGGTTAAAAAAAAAAAAAAAAAGCCCAAGATGACCTGAAAGTCACGAAGGAAACCCATGTTAAAAATAGTTTTTTAGAAAGGAAAAAACAATTTTTATAGAAGATTACCATTTAGATGGAGGAATGATAGGATCACCCTTTTTAAAGAATCACCATTTTACAGCCCCTATTGGAACAACTGATCCCAGTATGAATCATCAGTGGATGGTAGAACTGGGAGGTGAGAAATGCCTGGGAAGTCGATAGCTGAGCAGAGCTAAAGAAATCTATTTACAGAGTTTTTACTAGTGATATAGACAGATAAATGTTAAAAACTCAATTATTTTATCCCGTTCCTTTGCTGTGTCAGGAGCCTCGGGACAAGAGCAGTGCCAGAAGGAGACATGTGCTCCTGCATGAGCCTTCCCACCCCACCCCACTGCACCGCAGACCCCAAACCCAGGGCCTCAGTGCTCATGCAGGACCAGGCCTGCGACACGCAGCATCACTGTGCAGAGAGCTCTGTGCTGTGTGTGTGCAGCAGCCTGCAACCTTGGACCTTCAAATGGAGCTTACCCGTGAGTTATATTCACTAATGAAAACAACGTTATGCGTGCGGGCTAAGTCACTTCAGTCATGTCTAACTCTTTGCAACCCCCGTGGACTGTAGCCCGCCAGGCTCCTCTGTCTATGGGATTCTTTGGGCAAGAATACCCGAGCGGGTTGCCATGCCCACTCCGGGGGATCTTCCCGACACAGGGCTCAAACCCGAGTCTCTTATGTCTCCTGCATTGGCATGCAGGTTCTTTACTACTAGCACTACCTAGGAAGCCCCAGTGAAAACAGCTTTATACAGAACTTTATTTTCCTAGCTTGCCCTGTTTTCACTTCTACTTCTCCTTTCACTCTTAGACAATTTGATTCAGATTCTACTTATTTTTTTTTTTTAAAGAAGCAGTCAATGTCAGTGACTCTTCTAGTCCCCTTTGCTCCTTGTCACTTTCCTCAGATGGCAGATCCACAGTCTGGGCTCCGCAGAAGCCTCTGGTGAGGAGAGACCTTCACAAGCCCCGTGTAGATCCATTTTCTCTGTAAACTATCATGGGAGAAACTAGAGCATGGATTAACGTTGCCCTCAGTTGTAAAACCATCCAGGAACTAGGTTTCTGCAAAGAAGGAGAAGACAGAATTCAGCTGTAAAATGACTCCCAAGAATACTAGGAATTTGGGGCCTTTAATGGAGTCATCTGGCCGGAGGCATTCTGATGACTAAGCACTCTGCAAAGGGGGCTCGCTCAGTCCTGTCTTCCTTTTCCTCTTCTCCTTTGTTCTGTTTATTCCTTTTGAAAGGAAAAGCAAAATTACCTTTCCATCCTCCGTGGGAGAGTTTATCACGGGGAATGAGATGTCAACAAGTCTTGAGAGTAGCTGGGCCCTAGACAGCATGGGGACTTGCTTGTAAGTGATAACCATTTTAAAAAACAATATGAAACTTCGCAGGGAAGCAGTGTAACATCCGAGAGCTGAGTGGAGAGAAGGACCGATGGGGCCCCGAACAGGGAAGCCTCAAGAACCACATTCCTTTTTCTCATCCCAGCCTTGGGAATCTCCACTCCTGGGTTTGGCAGACTGGCTTTTGATTAGGAAGTTTACATGTGACTTAAAAACAGTTACAAGTGCTCTACAGATTTGAGTTTGCTGGCATTAGAGAAAACACACAAAGCGTGGAGTTGATGTTTCTGACGGCCACAGCCAAAAGGCAGTTCTGTGGTGGTCCTGAATGGTCCTCCAGACTCCAGTTCATTTCCCTCTCTTGCTTTTTGTAAGTGGGCTCCCAGTTTTTATCTTCGTGGACTTTATATTTTAAAAGTTGATTTTTCAATCATGTACTGTATCTTAAGTAACAGTCTGGATAGCCTTAGGGTTTTCATTTTGCTTTATGAAACATCCCTATCTGATGTTCCTCCTGGACGGATGGGTTGGGAAATCCATTGGGTGAGCTTCTGGAGGGCTAGTCCAAGCCTGGTCAGAGATGGGAGCTGGGGGTGAAAGAATCTACCCCATGTTTCCTCTGACCATGTCAGAATCAAGGCTCCTAGTCAGGAGACTTTGACAGGGCAATCAAGAGGATTAGCCCAGAACAGGCAGCTATAAGGTCAAAGCATAAGGTGAACAGAGTGGAAAGACTGCTGCTGCTGCTGCTGCTGCTAAGTCGCTTCAGTCGTGTCCAACCCTGTGCGACCCCATAGACGGCAGCCCATCAGGCTCCCCTGTCCCTGGGATTCTCCAGGCAAGAACACTGGAGTGGGTTGCCATTTCCTTCTCCAATGCATGAAAGTGAAAAGTGAAAGTGAAGTCGCTCAGTCCTGTCCGACTCTTTGCAACCCCATGGACTGCAGCCTACCAGGCTCCTCCGTATATGGGATTTTCAAGGCAAGAGTACTGGAGTGGGTTGCCATTGCCTTCTCCCGTGGAAGGACTAGCTGTTGAAATTCCCTAGACTATGGTGTATCTTCCAAAGGCTTTTCAGGTGATACCCACTGCTTCAAGCATAAATGGGTGAGTAATGGAAGAATTTAAGGAAAACAGACATCTCCAGGCCCCCAAAACCGATTTTGGAGATCTGCCTCAGCCCAAGGGAACATGCAAATAGACCGTGCAACCCACACATGCCCAGAAGAACTCTGACCCACCAACTCTGCAGCAGTTGGCTCAAAATGAAGAACCTGGCCAATGACCATCAGCTTCCCTATTTTTTGTCATTCATTTACAAATAACAACCAATCAGAGAAAATCTAACATGTTCCCAAAACGCATCCTGTAATATGCCCTGCTTCTAGTAAGCCCACCTCCAGGTTCCCCAGCAACCTCCAATCAGCATACCTGAAACCTCTTTTTTTTCACTAAAGCTTTCCAACTCCTCTGCCTGCCTATGAATCTCTGCCAAAGGCTAGTGATGAGGGCTGGCTCCGTCTGTAAAAAGCTGAATAAATAGCCAGTGTGTTCCCCTTTGGGTAGTCTTTGTTTATTTCCACAGATCTATAATAGACATATGAAGATTCATTATTTAAACATAGCCCAGAATCTGCGCATCTAACTAGCACTGCCTGTAATTCTTCTGAGTTATCTCTTTGAAGATTTAAGATCTTTTTTCTGATACCATCATTACTCCAAGTATTTTTAGCACTCCTTTTTCCAGCATTGAATTTAGAGTCAAGATGGGATTATAGGGTTGTGTAGGGGGCTCACTTTCCATTGTCTCATGCTTTCACAGTTTCCTTCTCTCTCTCTCATGCACACACACACACATACCTCCCAGTACATTTCATTTCTGGCCTAGAATATGCCTTCTTCCACGTTTATGTTAATCTTACTCACCAGCCCTATCTTCAAAATGATTTTAAATCATTTGCCTAATTGACCCACTCCCCTCCAAGATTTTGTTATTTACCAAAATGATTTTCCAAAGAGCGACTCAAGGTTTTGTCATCTATTTCAGAGATTTGTCACAGACTCTTCCTGTCTGCATTTTGCAGTTCCACTGGCAAGGACACATGTTTAATGAATTTTGCTTTATTCCAAATCCTCCCCAAGTCCATTCTGCACCAGGTCCTTCCTCGGATGGGAGACACCATTGGCGTGCATGCCAGAGTGGGAAGGGTAAACCCTCTTTTGCTGGCAAATCAGACGGTGTGTTTTCATTTCCTAGACACGTGCATAGGACAGGCTTTTTGGTGTCTGCTCTTGTCATCCACTGGAAACAGTATATGTCAGCATCTGTAGGTGATATCAGCTGGTTTTGGAGAACTGTAAAATTTGTAAACAAGTGTAAATTGTAAGCAATCATTGTGACTTTCATTCTCATTATGAATTCCTATGGTAAACGGATACTTGTCCCTGTATATCACTATTTTTGTTCATTAGGTTCAAACATCAGAATTCTACCAAGTGGCTCTTTCAATCTGGGTGGGCTCAGAATGATTTCGCATGTTATGAAGAAACTGAACAGAGCAGCCCCGGGTCAGCAATGCTCAGTTCTTTGAAGTCTGGAGTATACAGATACCGACGTTAGAAACATGCTGGAGTGTTTACGATGTACTCAGGCCATGGAGCTGAAAGCCCACTGAAGGATAATTGCTGGAAATGGTCTATAAACAATTCATAATAAGCATATTCAAAACGGGCACTTTGCTCTGCAATGATAAAATCATTGAATTGTTTGGAATGCCCACATTGATCCTTTGAAATTCTTCAGCCATTCCTCCTGTGGAATGCTATGAGGTGGGGGATAACTGGAAGGATATTTCAGGGGTTT
Source organism: Bos taurus (assembly GCF_002263795.3). Classification (NCBI taxonomy): domain Eukaryota; kingdom Metazoa; phylum Chordata; class Mammalia; order Artiodactyla; family Bovidae; genus Bos; species Bos taurus. The sequence goes on from NC_037339.1 coordinate 20,151,604, forward strand.
CATTCTAATTTTTCACCCTATACCAGCTGTTGGGAATGGGGGGTGGAGAGGAAGTCTTCCCAATCCTTCTCTTCTTATTCTTGCTTGTAGCTCAAGAAATTTCCTGTCCTTGTTGGTCCTCCTAAGACATTAATTACTACTTAGGGATACGTGTATTGGCACTCCCATCCTGTCTGCACAAATGACCTTGGGAGCTAACAGGAAAATCTAAGGGACTGCAAGTCCGGTGGCTGCTGTGCACGCGGTCACCTCACTGGGACACCAAGGTAATGAGGGAAGGGCGCTTCTCCACCCGTGTTTCCTGATTCAGGAATGGCAGCCATTTTTTTCAGGAGCCCATTCAGCTCCAGGGAAGAGGTCATGCCCTCAGACTGCAGTTCTTTGTCCTCTTGGAAGTGGAAGTGTTAGTTGCTCAGTCATGTCCAACTCTTTGTGACCCCATAGACTATAGCCCGCCAGTCTCCTCTATCTATGGGATTTCCCAGGCGAGAATACTGGAGTGGGTTGCCATTTCCTTCTCCAGGGAATCTTCCCAATTCAGGGATTGAATCCCGGTGCATTGCAGGTAGATTCTTTACTATCTGAGCTACCAGGGAAGCCCTCTTTGTCCCTTTTCGGTCCCTACCCTGGTATTAGACACCTCTTGCACTCTGTGCTAATCTCCATCATAACAAGTAATCCTAATTGCTCAGGTACAGGTTGGTCTCCCAAGAGACTGCACATTTCTTAGAGCTGGACCTCATCTTAGCATCTTTGTGTTACCTGCTCAGTCAAAGAAGCAATAGTGAAAACAAGGTTCTATGTACAGGACAGGGGACTATGTTCAAAACCCTGAGATAAACCATAACAGAGAAGAATATGAGAAAGAACACATATGTAGAGCTGAACCATTTTGCTGCATGGCAGAAATTAACAGGATATGAATTAATTTTATGTCAATAAAATTTCTTTTAAAAGAAAGAACAAATAAGCAACAGAGAGAAGTGTCCAAAATCAGAACTCAGTGATAAGCATTTCAGGCAACCAGGGAATAAAATACATAAGTATAGATACGTATATATTTGAATGACATTGTTTTGGTCCTCTGGGAATTACTTGCAGAAGCAGGAAATAAATCTGTGTAAAATAAATCAGTGACAGTATATCATAAGACTACACAGTCATTTCCAATTGACTTCTTATGAGACCCAAAGCACTTAACAGAAGTAAAATCACTTACAAACTTTTAGGCCGTAGTTAATATTATTAATAGTTCTACCTTCCCTGGTGGCTCAGACGGTAAAGCGTCTGCCTGCAATGTGGCAGACCCAGGTTCGATTCCTGGGTCGGGAAGATCCCCTGGAGAAGGAAATGGCAATCCACTCCAACACTCTTGCCTGGAAAATCCCATGGACGAAGGAGCCTGATAGGCTACAGTCCATGGGGTCGCAAAGAATTGGACATGACTGAGCGAATACAATAATAATATAATGTCTAAAAACCTCATCCTATTTCTCTCAATGACAGGAGACTTCAGGCAGTAGAACTTTTTTAACCTAATATTTGGAAAATATACAACTTGGTTAATGATATTTAGGCTATTCTGTCTGTCTGTGGGTTTAATCTTGTTCATCCCAACCTTTAACTTATTGATTTCTATCTATATAATTTAGATTAAACCCCATGTTTTCTTGTAGCTTTGAAATACTAGTATTATAATTTACTTATTTTGTATTTGCTTTATTTCTCTCATAGAAAGATTCATAGATGTGCAAATACAATATTATAATGTCACTCATAAACACTTCTGCATGGCTTTCCTAGGAATAAGGGTATTCTACAACATAAAGACAGTTTCTTTATTACAGTCAAGAAACATTAGCATATATAGTTTACTATAGAAAAGGTCAGTTTTCATTCCAATCCCAAAGAAAGGCAATGCCAAAGAATGCTCAAACTACCGCACAATTGCACTCATCTCACACACTAGTAAAGTAATGCTCAAAATGCTCCAAGCCAGGCTTCAGCAATATATGAACCATGAACTTCCAGATGTTCAAGCTGGTTTTAGAAAAGGCAGAGGAACCAAAGATCAAATTGCCAACATCTGCTGCATCATCAAAAAAGCAAGAAAGTTCCAGAAAAACACCTATTTCTGCTTTATTGACTATGCCAAAGCCCTTGACTGTGTGGATCACAATAAACTGTGGAAAATTCTGAAAGAGATGGGAATGCCAGACCACCTGACCTGCCTCTTGAGAAACCTATATGCAGGTCAGGAAGCAACAGTTAGAACTGGACATGGAACAACAGACTGGTTCCAAATATGAAAAGGAGTACGTCAAGGCTGTATATTGTCACCCTGCTTATTTAACTTATATGCAGAGTACCTCATGAGAAACACTGGGCTGGAAGAAACACAAGCTGGAATCAAGATTGCTGGGAGAAATATCAATAACCTCAGATATGCAGATGACACCACCCTTATGGCAGAAAGTGAAGAGGAACTGAAAAGCCTCTTGATGAAAGTGAAAGAGGAGAGTAAAAATGTTGGCTTAAAGCTAAACATTCAGAAAACGAAGATCATGGCATCCGGTCCCATCACTTCATGGCAAATAGATGGGGAAACAGTGGAAACAGTGTCAGACTTTATTTTTCTGGGCTCCAAAATCACTGCAGATGGTGACTGCAGCCATGAAATTAAAAGACACTTACTCCTTGGAAGAAAAGTTATGTCCAATCTAGATAGCATATTGAAAAGCAGAGACATTACTTTGCCAACAAAGGTCCGTCTAGTCAAGTGGTCATGTATGAATGTGAGAGTTGGACTGTGAAGAAAGCTGAGCACCAAAGAATTGATGCTTTTGAACTGTGGTGTTGGGAAGACTCTTGAGAGTCCCTTGGACTGCAAGGAGATCCAACCAGTCCATCCTAAAGGAGATCAGTCCTGGGTGTTCAATGGAAGGACTGATGCTAAAGCTGAAACTCCAATACTTTGGCCACCTCATGCGAAGAGCTGACTCATTGGAAAAGACTCTGATGCTGGGAGGGATTGGGGGCAGGAGGAGAAGGGGATGACAGAGGATGAGATGGCTGGATGGCATCACCGACTCAATGGACGTGAGTTTGGGTAAACTCCGGGAGTTGGTGATGGACAGAGGGGCCTGGCGTGCTGTGATTCATGGGGTCGCAAAGAGTCAGACACAACTGAGCAACTGAACTAAACTGAACTGAATTGATGCAAGCCTTATTTAAATTTCCCATTTTTTCCCAAATTGACTTTCATATTGGATCCAGGATCCAGTCAAGATTCACACATTTTGTTTCTCATTTGTCTTGCCTTTGTTTTTTTGTTTTTTTTTTTTTTAATGACATATATTTTTCTGAATATTTCAAGGAATTTGTCTTCCAGAATATCCCACTGTCCTATTTTGTATACTTGTTTCTTCGTGATTGAGGTCAGCTTAAACTACTTCATGTGTGTGTGTTAGTCGCTCAGTCGTGTCCAACTTTTTGGGACCCCGTGGACTGTAGCCCATCAGGCTCCTCCGTCCATGGGATTCTCCAGGCAAGAATACTGGAGTGAGTTGCCATTCCCTTCTCCAGGGGATCTTCCCAATCCAGGGATTGAACCCAGGTATCCAGCATTGCAGGCAGGTTGTTTATTATCTGAGCTACCAGGGAAGCTCATACTTAAAAGAATAATACATAAGTGATATTGTGCATCAGTGAAATAATCCTTATTATTTTTAAGTATTTTTAATCATATGTAATATAAATATATAGCAGAAAAATTACAAAATAGGAAAAGAAACCACCGATCATCCCACTATCCTAATTCATACAATAACATTTTGGTGTATTTCCAACGTTTTTCCTATTATTTTTAGCATAGTATCAATTATACTGCAGATCTAAATTTTTAGTCTGGTTATTTTTGATACAATATTGCACAATAATCATTTTCACTAGAAATAATGGCAAAATACTAACAGTACTGTTAATACGGTTTACTGAGTTTTTTGAGCACTAATTGCAGCTAGCGGCAACCACTCTCTTTACACTATTTTAAAATTTATTACAACCCTTTGAAATAAGTTCTTTTATATCCCAATTTCCTTTTTTAATTAATTAGTTTGTTTTTTATTTTTTAATTGGAGGACAACTGCTTTATAATGTTGTGTTAGTTTCTGCTGTATGACAACGGGAATCAGCTGTGTGCATACATGTATCCTCTGCTCTGGAGCCTCCCTCCCACCCAGCTGCGTGTCCCACTCCTTTGGGTCATCACAGAGCACTGAGCTGAAATCCCTGCGCTGCACAGTAGGATCCCATTAGCTATTCCAGTTTACATCCTGTGTGTGCTCAGCCGCTCAGTCGTGTCTGCCTCTTTGTGACCCTGTGGGCTGTAGCCCACTGGGCTCCTCTGTCCATGGAATTTTCAGGCAAGATTACTGGAGTGGGTTGCCATTTCCTTCTCCAGGGGCTCTTCCCCACCCAGGGATCAAACCCGTGATTCTCGCGTCTGCTTGCATGGCAGGCGGGTTCTTTGCCGCTGCGCCGTCTCGTTTACGCACAGTAGTGTAGATACGTCAGTGCACTCTCTCAGTTTGTCCCACCCTTCCCCAGTCGCCACGTCCACAAGTCTGCTCTCTGTCTGCATCTCTATTCCTGCCCTGCAAATAGGGTTATTAGTACCATTTTTCTATCTCCATTTTAGACTTGAGGAAACTGAGACTCCATTCCACAGCTGGTTGGGGGTAAAGAAGAGATTTGAACCCAAGTGTATATGACTCCATTGCAGCATCTGTTTCCTAGCATTTTTACTGAATGTGCTTTGATTTATCCATTTCATGTAAACACACTAGTAGATATTATCAACCTAGACATGTCCTACTTTTAAGAATACTTCCCAAGCTCTGAACATTTTGCCTACCTCCTTTGAATTATGAGCATAGCCCAGACTGGCTTCAGAAACTAGTGCTTCCTATTTTTCCCCCAGAGAACTTAATTTAAAACAAATTTGAATTTCTCAAAGTCTATTTCATTTATAAAGTGGCAATGCAATTTTTAGGTAAATAACAAAGCCATCAAGGATACCAAGTAGGGGTGAATGAACAAAAAATAAAGCAAATGAGACACTTCTAGGGGCCCAAGTCTAAAGTACCCCAGCCCACCTTGAGCTTTCCCAAGGGCGGATAGGCTGAGGCAGGGTTCTTTCCTAGGGCCCTGGCGGCCCCCCTTACAAGGATATTGCCGTTGACAGCAGCACAACTGTGGGTGTCTGTCTTCTCTTTGGCACTACCAAAAGACCCTGGAATTGAAGCTGCACAAGGTCATTCTGTTGTCAAGATCTAAACACACCCCACTGGTTAGAAATGTGTTTGATGTCAAAGCCCTGATAAACACGAATTCTAGTACTTCTAAATGCACTTTAATGTGGGTTAAATGCCTACATTTGTCTCACAGCCCACAGTGCCAGCTGGGGAAGAGGCAGCAGTAGCAGGAACCCTTGCCAGCCCAGCCTTTGGGAAGACTCCGAGCACAGTGGGAAGGAGCTGAATGCATTTCAACTGCAGCCAAGTTAGTGGTTTTAACTTCATAAACATGTCTTAAATGTTATGGCTCTTATCTCTATGCCATGGCATTCCTACCTCAAAGAATAACTATTAAAAATAAAACACACAATTCCGCAAATAGTTCTAAGAACTTTGATTTTAAAAAAAAAGTTGATTAATCACTTTTGGATGCTTATCTTTCTTCTGACTGGTTCCTTTAGATTCATCTCCACATCACAGTCAGGGTGCTCAATCATTTACTAAAAAGGTTAAAATAATAATAAACTCCTTATAATTAAAAATAAAGACAAAGTGAATTCTCCATAGTCTCATAGTTTTACTTGACTCAGGGGTTGGAAGTGGTGATAAGGACTTATCAGAATTTCTCTTGTGATAATTTTTTGTTTTTTAATACTTGGTATTGAGAATGAAGGTGAAAAGGCAAGTTAGCTACATTTGATTAATGTCCCAACCCTGGTAAGTTATTGTGTGATGCTGTTTGTAAAGAGTTTAATGAACCTGTACATTTTTCAGATGTGTCAACTGTCTGCTGCCACAATGATGCTGTGTAATAAACAAAAACAAAATTTCAATGGCATAAAATAAGAATTTATAGCTCCTACATTTGGAGTGGTTGACTAGAGAGTTGGTTATTCTGATCTTAGATGTGAATGTTCACTTATCTAGGGGTCGGTTTGCTGTCAGATGGTCTAGGATGCTCTTTACTAGAATGACTGGGACAACTTGATTAAAGGGGTAAAAACTTTGATCCATAATTTCAATATAGCAGGTAGTTCTGTGCCCTATAGGGTTAAAGTCACTATGAATAGTCTTCCAATAGCTAATATCCAGTGCAGATCCAATCATGAGGCCAAATTTTACAAGAAAAGTATGATTTGGGAGGCTGGTCTCATAATTCAAGGTAGAAGAAATGATTTGGCATCAAAAGATGGCCAGAAAGATTCAACGTTCTTAAAATGTCAACCCTTCTCAAACTCATCTGTAGATTCAGTGTAATCTCGTCAAAAATCCAGCAAGGTGTTTTTATAGAAATCCCCAAGATAATGCTAAAATTTATAAAGGAAAGCAAAGGAAACTGCCATGAAAACAATTTTGAAGAAAAACAAAATTGAATTTAAGACTTAAATAAACCTACAGTAATCAAGTGTGTGTATCAATGAAAGGATAACATGTAAACCAATGGGATAAAATAAAATCCTTAGCAAATATACAAATACATGCAAGTCTGTTCATAATCTTCAAAAACAAAAGAGCCAAGGAATTCAATAGATACAGTTTTTCAACAGATTGTGCTGCAATTTGGACAGCCATGTGTAAAATTATGTTCCATGAGCCATACCTTTCAAAAATTATACATGCAAAAGTCAATTCAAAATGAAACATATACCCACATATAAAACCTAACAATATGAAAGTTCTAGAGGAAAATAGAGGGAAAATGTCTTTGCAACCAAAGATAAGGGAAAGATTTCTCAGCTGTGACACAGAATGATGAAGTATGAAAGAAACAAAATAGGCAGCACTTTGTCAAAATTAAAAACTCTGAAAGACACTGTGAAGAAAAGGAGATGAATAAGCAAGCCAAAGACTGGGGGGAAATATTTGCAAAGTAAATTTATTACAAAAGACTTGTATCCAGAATATATTGAAAATTCGGACAAACAATAATAAGAAACAACTCCAGCAAAAAATGGGAAAAGATTTGGGCATTTCTCCAAAGACGTTAAAAAAGATAGCAAAGGAATGAATGAAAATATACTCAACATTATTATTCATTGGGGAAATGAGATTTTAAAACTGCAATAAGGTTCTAACACACTTCTATTTGACCACGAAAATTTAAAAACCAAGACTGAGAACTGATGAGAATATGGAGCAATGGGAGCACTCATACAAAACAGTGCAGCCTCTTTGGAAAACTGCTTAATAGTGCCTTGTACAGTTAAATGTCACTTATGGGACTGAGCATTTGGGTGTTCACCCAAGATAAATAAAAATACATGCCCACACCAAAAGCTATATGTGAATGTTTCTATCAACTTTTTTCATAATCTCCAAAAACTAGAAACAATCCAAATCACCACCACCTGGTGAATATATAAACAACTGAAATGTAGGTCCAATGGAATAGAAAGAAAAGAGCTAGCGATAGAGAACGTGGGTATTCAAGTGCATTACGCCAAGCGAAAAAATTAGAATTACAAAGCTACCTGCTCTGTAATTCCACTTAACATGCCGGAAAAAGAAAAACTATGGGGACAGGGGAGTGGTTGCCAGGAGCTAGGGGTAAGGTGTGAACCATACAAAGGAGTGAACACGAAGGTCCAAGAGGGAACTTTTGGGTGATGAAATGTTCTGTGTCTTGATTGTGGTGGTGCTTATACAACTGTATGTGTTTTTCAGAATTCATAAAACTGCACCAAAAACAGAGTGAATTTTGCTGTATGTAAATTATACCACACACACACACAAAATCTGACTTAAAAAAAGAGGGAGAGAAAGGCAAATCAAAACTACAATGAGGTATCACCTCACCAAGCTCAGAACGGCAGTAATCAAAAAATCTACAAACAATAAATGCTGGAGAGGGCATGAAGAGAGGGAGCTGTCTTAACACACTGGTGAGAATGTAAATTGACACAGCCACTGGGAGAACAGTATGGAGGCTCCTTAAAAAACTGAAAATAGAACTACCATGTGTGAGTGTGTGCTCAGCCGCTTCAGTCAGGTCTGACTTTGTGTGACCCCGTGGACTGTAGCCTGCCAGGCTCCTCTGTCCATGGGATTCTCCAGGCAAGAAGGCTGGAGTGGGTTGCCATGCCCTCCTCCAGGGGATCTTCCCGACTCAGGGATTGAACCTGAGTCTCTTCAGTTCAGTTCAGTCACTCAGTCATGTCTGACTCTTTGCGACCCTGTGGTCTGAATTGGCAGCAGGTTCTTTACCACTAGTGCCACTTGGGAAGCCCAGAACTACCACATGACTCATCAATCCCACTCCTGGATCATAAACCAGCAGAAAAACCATAATTCCAAAAGATACACGCACCCCAATATTCACTGCAGCACTACTGACAGTAGCCAGGACATGGAAGCAACCTAAATGTCCATCAACAGGAATGGATAAAGAAGATATGGCACATATATACGATGGAATATTACTCAGCCATAAAAAGGAACAAAATTGTTTCATTTGCAAAGACATGGATGGATCTGGAGACTCATACACAGTGAATTAAGTCAGAAAGAGAAAAAGAAATATTGTATATCAATGCATTTATGCAGAATCTAGAGGAATAGTACAGATGAACCTATTTGCAAAGCAGAAGTAGAAACACAGACATGGAGGGCAAACATGTGGACACCAAATGTGGAAGGGAAGGTGGGATGAATCGGGAGATTGGGATTGACATATATTCATTACTAGGTATAAAAGAGTTAGCTAATGAGAACCTACTGTGTAGCACAGGGAATTCAGTGCTCTGTGGTGACCTAAATGGGAAGGAAATCCAAAACGGAGGGGAGAGATATATATATAAGATTCACTTTGCTGTACAGCAGAAACCAGCACAACATTGTAAAGCAACTATTCTCCAATAAAAAAAAAAAAAGAGGGAGCTAGGAAAGCAAAATACAGAATCTTTTACATCATAAATCAGTAGGTGTGTGGTTAAAGCCTTGGATCTGACCACCAAGAGAGGCCAGGCCAAGTGGGCTCATCTCTTATTAGTCTTTTCAGTTAAGACTATTGTCAGAAGAGACATTTGGAGCCAAAAGCTTTACACATTTTAGTACTCCTTGACCCAGCATCATTTCTAGGAATTTATCCTAAGGAAAGAATCATAAATGATTTTCCTCAAAGAGAATTATCAGCCACAAAATTCAAAGAAGTTGGAAATAACCTAATGCCCACCAAGACTTCTGGCAGTGGAAGGACTGAGTGTGGAAATATTAAATAAGCCTTGGTGCATCCATGCAATGGAGTATTATCCATCTATGAAAGAATATTTAATGCTCTGGGAATATATCCATGTAGTAAGGTTTTTTTTTTTTAAGTCAGATAACAAAAAGAGTATGGCATGATCCCTCTTTTTTTTTAATTCCCATATTATTTTTTATTTTTTAAATTAATTAATTTATTTTAATTGGAGGCTAATTACTTTACAATATTGTGGTGGTTTTTGCCATACATTGACATGAATCAGCCATGGGTGTACATGGGTCCCCCATCCTGAACCCCCCTACCACTTCCCTCCCCATCCCATCCCTCAGGGTTGTCCCAGTGCACCAGCTTTGAGTGCCCTGTTTCAAGCATTGAACTTGGATCCCTCTTTGGAAATGTATGGAGAGAGAGACTGGAAGGGTCAATATGCCCAAATGCTAACAATTATTGCCTCTTGGTAATGGATTTGTGAATATTTTTTTTCTACATTTTCTAAGTCTCTTCTGATGAATATATATTTCTTTCATACTAAGAAGCAAAATAACCTCATGTTATTTTTAAAAAGGCATTTGTAGATTAAGCCAAGTGAATTCCACTACACTTACTTGCTCCTCCTGGATGTCCTAAAAATTTGTTTAGTTTTCATTGAGTCCAGTCAAACAACTGAACCCTACATGTTAGCTGACCCCCTGAGAGGAAGGAAGCATTTGACCTTTTTAAGAATCTTGGAGCCCTGCCTTAGGTCTTCTCCTGTCCACAAAAAATGTTAAGTCCTAATGAGAGAGAACCAGGTGCAAAGAGATGTGTTCATGAACCAAAAAGATTTCAGTTGGGATAGCGGGCTGATAAACTAGCTTTTTAAAATCCAGCACTGAGCTGTTATGACAATATTATGTTTGTGAGCAAGACCTGTGTGATGGTAGACAGGAGTCTTTCCTCTCTGGGTTTTACCTGAACTAGGAAGTCTCTGAAAATCCACTCTCTTCCAATTTTCTGGGATTTGGGGGTGGGGTGGTTGAACCCAGACCAGGATGGATTTCACCATTCCTTATCTATTTGCATAAGTTCATGGCATTGAAGCCTGTTTTGACTGCAGGAAGAAGGAGATTATTCCTGTTTTTTATTTTCTACGATGGGAAGGAGAAACTGAGTGAATGGAAAGAGCAAGTTATCTATTTCCCCCAGGATCCCTTGTATTCAGTTGATGATTGCTGAGAGAACAGTTGAGGCTGGAAAGTGACTGAGGTTTCCTCATGAGAGGCTTGGAGGTCCTCGGGCTCCCTGGTCCTACTGTGGGGTCCTTGTGATCAAGGGCAGTGCTGGGCAGAGAGGCACTTCTCCCACCCTCCAGGGAACCAGCACTCCTCTGGCTCCCTGAGGACCAGTGGATTTGGGCTCTTGGAGAGAGTAGCCCTGTATGAACATTAGTATATTCTAGATGGTCCCATCAACACAGCCAACAGTTTCACCACATCTGAAGCTATACAAGCTATGGTTATGAGCAAGGGCTGCTGGAAGAAAATAGCAGAAGGTATACAGTTCGTGTCGTCTTCAGGCTTGTGAGACATATAAAGCACTGTTTGAAGACTTCTAGAAACAGCAATTGATTTTTTGATGATTTTTTTTTATAATTTGTAGATGTTAAGTGCTGAGGATGCCTCCACTGCCACTCTCTACATCAGCAAGGGTAGCAAAGACTTACTCTTTGAGTAACCAGGTCGTGCGTCTAACCTCCTGTTTCCTATGAAAAAAGATATTTTCAGGAAGCAGTTTCTCTGAGTTGATTGGCCTCAGGCTGAGTATTCCAAGCCCCCCACCTGGAGTCAGAATCTCTGAATTGATAGGAGAATTGATTATCAGGGGGATGATTATAAGATGATCGACATCAGACTGAATAGACTGCCTGGGTCTGCACACACAGGCTGTCTCTCTGGCTGTCCCCTCAGAGGTCAATGGCAGCTTAGAAGGCTGCCTTTGGGGAAATTTTGGTCAAAACAAGTCACGTACTAAATAAAGGAGTGGTTAACTTTCAGAAATTATCAAAACAAATTTTTCTCATTGCTTAAAAGCCACTCAGTATGATTACTGGGCTTCCCAGGTGGCACTGGTGGTAAAGAACCCACCTTCCAATGCAGGAGACATAAGGGATGTGGGTTCAATCCCTGGGTTGGGAAGATCCCCTGGAGGAGGGCATGGCAACCCGCTCCGGCATTCTTGTCTGGAGAATCCCATAGACAGAGGAGCCTGAAGGCCTACAGTCCATAGTTTGCAAAGAGTCAGACATGACTGAAGTGACTGAGCACGCATGCATGTGTGATGGCTAACTCACCACACAGGAACAGCCCGAAGGAAGCCATGACCTCTCCCAGATACCCGTGGAGAGCGATCAGGGGTCTAGTCTAGACACCCACGCCCCGCTTAACAACCAAGAATTTACCCTCAGTTGAGACTTGGCTTTATGGCAGGTACTGGCGCTCGTACTAGGCGTGTGTGTTTGTGGGTTGGTGGGGTGCCTTTCTTTCTAAAGCTTCAGTCCCATTGGAAGGTAAAACCACTGTGTTTCTATCAATCCTGAACGCCTCCTTACTGTAAAGGAAGGTCAAGGTTTATTTCACTGTAAAGGAAGGTCAAGATTTATAATGGTTGTTTTCTGAGGACCTTTTAAAAGTTTTGGAAATCACAGAACCATATACTGTCCAGGGAAGAAAGAAAAGGAGAAAGAAAGCCAAAGGTGACTGGCCAACTGACTTCTTTCACAGATGAGTAAATAAACCCTCAAAGCTGGCTTTTCTCGAAGTGATAAAGCCAGGAAATAGCAAGTGTTGCTATTCATTAAGCCTCCTGATATCTGGTTGTGTGCCCTACTACAGCAAGCCAGCTCCAGACCAAACTGAAGTCTTTTGCTTAAGAATTTCCCTAAGAAATACACGGATACAACACATACACATGACACATGGAGAAGAATATAATACATTGCAATTTAAGCAATTCAAGTCAATCCTTCTCCAGTTAGAGTTGTTGTCAGAAGTAAATAGTAGAAAAGAAGAAAGTCACAGGACCTGGAGTGAGACCACTGGGATGCCACGTAATCCAAGGCTCTCTGTGCCTCGGTTTCCTCCTTTGTACTGGAGGGACAGCAGTAACGCTACATTGTGAGGCAGTTGGAAGTACTTAATCAGTTACTATGCACAAAACACTTAGAATAAAGCCCGGATCCAATCTCTGGTTGGGAAACTAAGATCCCACAAGCTGTGCAGAGCGTCAAAAAGATAAAGCAAAAGGGAAGAGAATTACAACAGAGGGGTTAGTGAGCTAAGCTGTAGCCCCTACACAACAGCTGGTCCTTAGGTCATAAGTGATAGTCATGATCCAAGACATTCACATCTGTAGAGCCTGACACCCTTGAATTACCTCACCTCAAGGACCCAAAGAGACAATCCGAATCTTATTCTAAAACAACCAGCACAAGCTTTCTGCATTTGCCCATTCAGTTATTACTGGGTATGGCAGCACCAGTAAATCCCGCTAAGATCCAGGGATGCCTCCCTTGTGCCTTCATGGTATAGCAAGAGGCCTATCTCATCATGGTAACAAGGTAGCTTCTTTCTTTGCTTGCTACTCTCTACCGGCATGAGGAACTCCGGCATGAGGAACTCAGAATACAAACGACAGCCATCATTTTAGGGCCCCTCCAGGAAATCCTCCCAACCCAGGGATTGAAACCGTGTCTTCTGTGTCTCCTGGACTGCAGGCGGATTCGTTACCACTTGAGCCATCAGGGAAGCCCAGGGTTAACATAATGCCCCCCCAAATACTGTGTCCTGGCAGAAGACTTGCCAAGTCCCACTGGAAACCAGAAGCTCTCGCCCAGCGGACCCTAACATTGTGGGTCATAAAGCAAAATTCCCCAAGAGGATCAAAGAAGGGTAGTATCAGGAGCCATGCCCTACTTCCACCTCTTGGTTCCCAGCCCCACAGATTCTTCCTGTTGAGGGTTTGTTGACTCACGCTATGTACTACATTTCAAACAGCATACTCACATCCTACAGGCACCATCCTCAGGCTGGTACCTGAGTTGCACCCTTAAAAAGTGTAAAGAAAGTGAAAGTGAAGTCGCTCAGTCATGTCCGACTCTTTGCAATTACATGGACTGTAGCCTACCAGGCTTCTCCATCCATGGGATTTCCCAGGCAAGAATACTGGAGTGGATTGTCATTTCCTTCTCCAGGGGATCTTTCCAACCCAGGGATCGAATCTGGGCCTCCCGCATTACAGCCGTCTGAGCCACCAGAGAGGCTCTTAAAAAAGGTGTTCCAATTCCTATCAGACTGGCTGTATTGAAGTGATATTGTGTATACAGAACCAGCTGATACCATGACATGTACCAGATGTTATAATTCTTTCCCTGGGAAATGAGTCCATTGGACTCATCATAGGAGTACTATGTAAATCAGACACTCTGTAAGTGCTCGAATATCTTTAAATGCCCTTGATGTTACACAAGCCAGTTCATCTCTAACCCATTCAGATCCATCATTGCTACTACTGTACATGAGAGTTATCACTGTCCATCTGTTGTTGTTCAGTCGCTAAGTTGTGTCCGACTCTTTGTGATCCCATGGACTGCAGCCCGCCAGGCTCCCCTGTCCACGGGATTCTCCAGGTAAGAATACCGGAGTGGGTTGCCGTTTCCTCCTCCAGGGAATCTTCCTCACCCAAGGAACGAACTCACATCCCTTGCATGGGCAGGCAGATTCTTTACCACCTGAGCCACCAGGGGAGCCCTCCTTCCATCTGTAGCCCATCCAAATGTATCCTTAATGCTACTGTATACTGGGGCTTATCAGCACACCATTTACCACCAGCACGGGGATCCGTTTAAATGAGGTGGTTCCAGAATCCAGCCTCATGACCTGCTCCTTGGGACCTCTGCTCATACCAATGACCTAAGCTCGTGTTCCCCGAGAAGCAGATGCTGAAATAAGTTTCTGAACACAAGTAGTTTAGCATGGAGTTGACCCCAGGAAGTATTGGTAAGAAAGTGGAGAGATGAGACAGGCACAGCAAGGCTGCCAACATCGTCAAACAAGTTATAATAACTAGAGCAACTGAAGCTAAATCCACTGAAGGAACTCTGATAGACCACACAGGACCCACTACTGAGGTTTATGCCTTCTGAATGATGAGGAAGCTGGGGTATTGGTCCACCAACTCCCATCTATTATTGGGAGAGAGAAGGGCTGTTAACTCCCTAGCACTGCCAGCTTGCCATGGATGCATAGGGACAGAAAAAAATGAGTGTCAGAGAGAACCCTCAGGCAAGAATCACAAATGCTAGCAATTACTCGAAGCTGATGCAGCATGCACACACGTGGGAGAGGTTGTGGAGCTACGGGAGCAGTCTGCTACAACCTGGAGGAATGATATCTGAAGAGCAATTAGTAGCCAACATTTATTGACTGATTAATGTGACCCAGGGGACTTCCGTATATGCGCTGTATGTACTTTGTCTCTGGCATTTCTCACAATACTTCTGTAAGTAGGATCAACCTATTACTAGCCTTATTTTCCAGGTGGAGAAACGGAAACTCAAGAGATGTTAAGTCACTTTCCCAAGGTCTCTCAGGTAGTTGTTGGAGGCGCTGGGATTCAAAACGAAGCGCTCTTCGCCTTTCCAGAACACGGAGGATTGTGATGCTGTTGACAGAACAGCATAGAGGCAGTTGAACAAAACAGAAAACCACACAGCATGCTCTTGATTGTATGTACTGGTGTCCAGAGCGCCTGAGTTCTCACAAGGAATCACAGCAGGAAAGAACACCAGCTAGAGTTAGGGCTCCAGCCGGCGTGACGGGCTGTACTCCACATTCTCTAGCCTTTTTCAGAATCTCTTCCCTCCACCTCCCATTCGTACCTTACCTACATGATTTGAAGGTTTCTAGCTATGTTACTGTCTCATTACTGACGATTGATTGTGAGACTGGACAAATCAAATGTCAATTTTCCATGTGGCAACACTCAGCAGGCTTATGTTTCAAGCATGCCTGAAGTTCCTCCTGCAAAGCGAAAAAAGAGAGAACTGAAGATAAATCTTTTGAAGCCAAGAAGGCTTATAAGGCAGTGGTCCCCAACTTATTAGTCACCAAGGGCCAGTTTCATGGAAGACTATATTTCCATATATTGGGCGTTGGCGGGGATGGCTTTGGGAAGATTCGAGTGCATTACATTAAGTTTGCGCTTTATTTCTGTTATTTCATCAGCTCCTCCTCAGATCATCAGGCATCAGATACATCTGGGAGGTGAGGGACCCTGGTTATAGAGGACAAAGTATGAACTACAATCTTGACTGGTCTCAGGGGCCAGGCAAGCATCATAAAATGAGGAAAGCAGGCTCAGTGCAAGACAGTAGGGAGTGATGAAGCCTGTAGTGAACAGGCCAGCACATCCCCTGTCTAAAGGCAGCACTAGGAGCTACTCAATTCAGTCCATTATCATGTGTGCTCATTGCTTCCGGAGCTCCCAAAGTTTCAAAGGAGTGAAAAACATGGATTTTGATAGGTAATTTTCCAAGTTTTAAATATCAAAAGCTGATTTCTAATTATTTAAAATTACCCTGCAGGCTAATCTGTGACTCTTGCCTTAATGTTTGTAATGGAATGTTTGCAACGTTTGCCTCTGCAAGTGGGATTCTGCTTGGGTGTGACCCTGAGTGACAGAAATAGGAAGAATGAGTGGAAATTTCATAGAAACAGGCCTTGATCCAAAAGAAGAAAACATTTTCTTATTCAAAGATAGAAACGGGACTTTAATTCAAAGATACAAGAGCCAACTCTAACGGAGCAAGCTGCTCATTTCCAGTATCAATTGTATGATCTTTCTGCCAGAACAGAGTAAAGGAGATCCAGGCATCAGACGGATGAGATGTTAGGCTTAATATCTCCCTTCCAACCCTGGGCTTTTCTGAATCAAAACCACTGTTTCCTTCATTAAAGTTGCAACCCAAGTTGAATTTGACCCTCAGAGTGAGCCTTTTGGTTTTACTTACTGTGTCGTTCATAGCACACATGTGTGTCTCTTCTCATCTATTAATGCAGGATGTTATTGGGATGTCTCTTCCAAAGTAAAAGGTTTCCAAAGCTATTTATTACTATTTTATACTTCCTATCTCATGAGCTTGCCTTGCCCTGAGTTGGCCTATGTTTCCACAAACCTAACCAGCAAGGCTCAACTTGGCTTAGCTGTGTCTCTGCTGGTATTATTATTATGTTTTTAATGGAAATAAATGCACACAGACTCTGATAATTTACACATGTTCAGAAGTAGCCATAAGGAGAAACCAACACTTTCCTATGTATATAAAAATTGCTCTAAATCTGAGGTTTGGAAATGAACGATTTCTCTTCCTCTGAACACATGTATTTGCCACTGTTGGCATTTTATTCACTCTTGAAAGCAGTAACTGTATCAATACAACACTGAAATATGTGAACATTTAAGCAAAAATAATTTGACCAGTTAAACCAGATACGTAAATTAATTCAATGACAAAAATAAGTCAAACGCTCACTTAGCTTTGGCCTCACATGAAGGCATTCAAGATACCATCGTCCACTTTATTTTTGACAGCTGCTTCTGGTCCTCCTATAGCCATCTAACACTTTCAGTAGAACTTGACCTCAGTATGAAACTTGTCCACGTTTTCAGATCTACAAAGGACAGATTTTAACCATTATTCGGAAATGCTTTTCCTTCCATAAGAATATGAAGAATTAAAAAAAAAAAAAGAAAGAAAGACTGTTTTACATTAAACTGCTTATTTTAGCCATGAAGATAAGCCCTTCTAGCCATTCTCCGATGCTGAAATGTTCTGGTTTGGAACATCTTTACTGCTTGGTTCTTGGCTTGGAGCCTCATCATGCTACGGAATTTGTTTTAATGCTCTGTTTTTCAAATTGTTTGTTTGCAAAGTCTAATCTGGGGTATGGAACTGGTGTCATTATTAAGGATCTTTTATGGTCAAGGCTTGTGCCAGGCATTTAACATGTAGCATCTCATTTAATCTTCACAGCGACCCAGTGGTTGCAAGCACTGTTTTGCACATGAGAAAGTAGGGTCAGGGTATGTAAGGATCAGACCTAGTATCAAGGACTCAAGTCAGCTAACTCCAAAGTTCACACATTTTCTTCAGCATCACAGAAAAATGGTGGGGCAAAGGAGACGAGAAACCCATCATAAATTTAGGTAATCCAAAGTTAAAATTCTGCAAGACAGCAAAAGAGACACAGATGTATACAAGAGTCTTTTGGATTCTGTGGGAGAAGGAGAGGGTGGGATGATTTGTGAGAATGGCATTGAAACATATATAGTATCATATATGAAACGAATCGCCAGTCCAGGTTCAATGCATGATACAGGATGCTTGGGGCTGGTGCACTGGGATGATCCAGAGGGATGGTATGGGGAGGGAGGTGGGAGGGGGGTTCAGGATGGGGAACATGTGGACACCCATGGCGGATTCATGTTGATGTATGGCAAAACCAATACAACATTGTAAAGTAATTAGCCTCCAATTAAAATAAATAAATCTATATAAAAAACAATAATAAATAAAAAATAAAAATCATAACATTAAACATTAAAAAAAGGTTAAAATTCAGAAAATCAAATCTCTGAAACTATCTCTTTGAGTCATAATTCAGTTGCATATTAAGTTAAACTGGAGGAAGACCTGAGTACAGACATCTGTCGATTAGCCTTAAAGTAAATCTGTGCGATAGGAAGTCACTGAAGTTCTTGCATAACAGACTGCACTTGCTTCTGGCTTTGGCTTTTAACTGTTAGATTGATCATTAGCAAGTAACAAAGGGGGCATGTGCTGGTTCAGCCTTGAGTAAACTTTGGGGTTTTTCTTTCTCTTGATTTACACAACTTGTGTATGCCTTTTGTGGGATACCTACAGTGCTCAAAGGTTGACATGCCCACCCGAAGGTTGATATGCTCCTTCTGCATTTTTCTCCTTGAAGTTTAAACCATATGTGGAATCAACATTTCCTCAAGATCTTTTTTAGCACTTTCAGTTCAACTTTCTCTCCCCATTTCTTTCCCTTCCCTGGTTTAGTGTGTTAAAAAAAAAAATCCTTTTGCATCAGCATTTATGCAGCATCTATTTTTTTTTTTTTTACTCTCATCCAAAGGCACATTTGGATTTACTATTTCTCTTGAACAGTTGGTGTTCACTGGCAGCAACAAGAACAAAATTTATAGCAGCAAATGGAAGCTGAACTTGCATGCTGGCTCTGGGCTGGAGCGCTTCGTGTTTGCCATTTCCTAATTGTGAAAACAATATGTCCAAGGTTTTGCAGCCATCAGCATTCTGATGTAACGATTTCCACCTGGTCAAAGGCGGAAACTCAGAACCTCTATCTCCTTGAATTTAACTCCACGCCAATGTAAAGGTAACTGGCTTAGAAGCATGTGGAAAGACAGAAAAAAATTCAGACAAAATATGTTCTGAAAAGTGTCTGTAACATCCACTTATCCACGGGATAATTTTCCTGAAGGACAAACAGGGGTAGAGAGAGAATTTGCCATGATCTTCTTAATGGAAGCAGCTCTAACTGGAGCAAGATGACAAGATTACTTGGAGGTGAGAGAGGATAAAGAAGGCAGAGTGATTTGTGGGGTGTTCCAATTGGAGGTAATAAGGAGTCAGAGATCCACAGAGACAAAGCAGTTGGAGAATAATACTGAGGCAATCGAGGCCAACAGAGTGGTAATAAGAAGCGGTTTTAACATCTCATCTCGTCCCATCTGGCCTTAAGAATTTGGCACTGGCTGTTGAAACATGAAACTCATGATGACCCTAACACTCTTCCAGTGACCTCCCGCACTCATTGGTGTGGAGGTGGAGCTGAAAGAAATGTAGCGCAATATTTCAAATGCTTGGTTTGCATTTTTCCATATTCATTGATTCAACAAATATTTATTAGGCAGTACACTATATGTCCGGAGAAGACAATGGCACCCCACTCCAGTACTCTGGCCTGGAAAATCCCATGGACGGAGGAGCCTGGTGGGCTGCTGTCCATGGGGTCGATAAGAGTCGGATACGACTGAGCGACTTCACTTTCACTTTTCACTTTCATGCATTGGAGAAGGAAATGGCAACCCACTCCAGTATTCTTGCCTGGAGAATCCCAGGAACAGAGGAGCCTAGTGGGCTGCCCTCTATGGGGTCGCACAGAATTGGACATGACTGAAGCGACTTAGCAGTAGCAGCAGCAACAACACTATATGTCAAGAATGGCTTTGGGTGCTGGGGTTATGGATCATAAGCATCTCTTGGCTGTCCGTTATAGATAATTAAATGAGAAACATAAAATATACACAATATGGTCCTACTTCGAGGTGTTTCAGCTGAAACAACCCACAAGGAAGACTTTTCTATATGTTAACCTTTTTTCTTATACTTTATATTCATCTTTTTCTTCCTGAAATTAGTATGGAAAGGAAATAGGATGCTAGAAATTACCCTACAGTTGACCTTCACTCTATATAGAATAAGCGAGTTCTTGTTAGGAAGAGGGGTCTATCCATGATCTCCCAGTTCCTAAACAGCAGCAGCATTGCAAACATAGCCAACTTCCAGAGTTGAGGCCAGAGCCTAGCACATTCAATGAAAAGGTATCAATTGGCCAAACAGAGGACGCTTGACTAGATGGTTAGAGTCTGCGAAATCAAAGCTCCAAATGATTTTTAAGGGCAGTGGAACGGGACAGAAACTATGAGATTGTTGTCCTCCTCCTCAGATACACATCTATCTGCAGATGTGAAACAACTCAGCTTGTTCTCAGCGCACGGTCTTTAGTTCTGGACAGCAGGGTCCTACCCCCCTGCCCACAAGCAGACCATGGGTTCTGTCACAGAACTGCCACTCTGTCCCCTGCTTCCCTCCTCCCCATGTTCTGCTGGACATTCAAGCTGTGCAGTCACAAAACTCAGAGAGGAAAGAAAGGGTCAACTTGTACTAACTCAAGCTACAGGCGGTACTCGAGGTGCAGAACCTGCCTGCCAGTGTGGGACAAGTAACAGATTCAGGTTCAGTCCCTGGTTCGGGACGATCCCCTGGAGAAGAGAATGGCAACCCACTTCAGTATTCGTGCCTGGAGAATCTCACAGACAGAGGAGCCTGGTGGGCTGCAGTCCGTGGGGTCACAAAGA
Source organism: Bos taurus (assembly GCF_002263795.3). Classification (NCBI taxonomy): domain Eukaryota; kingdom Metazoa; phylum Chordata; class Mammalia; order Artiodactyla; family Bovidae; genus Bos; species Bos taurus. The sequence goes on from NC_037339.1 coordinate 20,172,322, forward strand.
GTTGGACATGACTGAGGCAACTTAGCACTACACGCTCAGTTACATAGCCCCAGTTCATTCCATTCTGGCAGAGACTCCTGTGGGAAGACATAGAAATGGTGCTTACCTGGGAGCCATCCCTCATCCAGAATCACCAAGCCCTCCCCTGTCTCCTCCGACTGCTGCATCTACCTAGGGTTTCACCAATCCCCAAGTCTAGGGCTAGAAGCCTTGTTTCCTCCACACTAACTCACATGTTGGCCAACGTTGGTTCTTTTTTTCTTGTCTCTCATCCCATCTTGACAGTGACCTCTCTGGGATCTCATCTCCCTCTCCTGTTATTCGTCTTTATCAGAGCAACCCCAGTCTATCCAACATGTTTCAAGACCATTGAACCTGAGGAGGAAGGCAACTCTCCTGATATATACATGTAACATGATGTTAAAACAAAACTTTCCTGTTGTCTCAGTGTTAGCTGAGGCCCTAGAGCTAAGAATGAATATTGTTAAATACCCATCTATTCTGAAGAGACGTAACTTGTGCAGGGGTGACCGAAAATGGGTCCAGGAACACTTAGCCTGTCCCATAACCTCAAGTATGTATATTTAAGGAGAGGCCTATGAATTAATATGGAAAGCATGGATTTCATCAGAGACAATTTTTAGGTTGCTGAAATGTTTCCTCTATTTTCCTGGTGTTTTTCATCTTAAGCAAGTGAGAGGGGACTTCAGAAACTCGAAGAATGGATCTACCTAGGGTGTATTCATTTCCTATGGCTGCTATAACAAATTATCACAAATTTAACAGCTTAACACAACACAATAGAACCCCTGGTGGCTCCGATGGTAAAGAATCTGCCTGCAATGCAGGAGACCTGGGTTCAATCCCTGAGTCAGGAAAATCCCCTGGAAGAGGAAATGACAACCCACTCTAGAATTCTTGCCTGGAGAATCTCATGGACAGAGGAGCCTGGCGGGCTACAGTTCATGGGGTCACAAAGAGTCAGACACTGCTGAGTGACTAATACACACATTTATTGTCTCACAGTTCTGTAGGTCAGAAGTTCAGAGGACTCGGCTGGATTGTCTGCTCTGTGCCTTACTAGGCTAAAATCAGGGCTTCCCAGGTGCTGCTGTGGTAAAGAACCCTGCCAATTCAGGAGACTTAAGAGATGCGGATTCAATCCCTGGGGTCAGTAAGGTCCCCTGGAGGGGGGCATAGCAACCTACACCAGTATTCTTGCCTAGAGAATCCCCATGGACAGAGGAGCCTGGTGGGCTGCAGTCCACGGGGTCTCATAGAGTCAGACACAACTGGAGCAACTTAGCATGCACGCAAGCATGCACAGGCTGAAGTCAAGGTGTTGGCTGCACTGTCTTCTCTTCAGGAGGCTCTAGGGGAGAATCTGTGTCCAGGCTCATTCAGATTGTTGGCCAAATTTAGTTCCATTTGGCTGCTGGACTTAGGTCCCTGTTTCCTTGCTGGTTGTCAGCTAGGGACCACCCTTGGCTCCCAGGGCTGCTCTCTGGTTCTTGCACTGCTGCTGCTGCTGCTGCTAAGTTGCTTCAGTCGTGTCCGGCCCTGTGTGACCCCATAGATGGCAGCCCACCAGGCTTCCCCGTCCCTGGGATTCTCCAGGCAAGAACACTTGCACAAGGGCCCCTATATCACAGAGCCAGCCAGAACACATGGAATCCTCCTCGTGGTGCCATATCTCTCTGACTTCAGCCAGGAAATGTTCTCTGCTTTTAAAAGCTCATGTAATAATACTGAGCCCCTCTAATAATCCAGGATAATCTCATCTTAAAATTCATAACCTTAATCACATCTGCAGAATCCCCATTGCCACATAGTGTAAACTATTCACAGGTTTTGGGGATTAGGGTTTGGACATCTTTCGGGGGGATATTATTCCGCCTATGACATAGAGAGTGGGACCTGAAAAACTCAGAGGCTCAGAAGCTAAACAGAGCAGCATGTGGCAGCCGAGTGAGAAAGGGACCAATTGATGGAGTCAATTGTACTTCCGCTGTTGCATTTCTGCTGGTGATATGGCTTGTGCCCTGTGAAGCCTCCGGGGAAGAGATCTGGACTTGGTAACCTTGAACTGGAGCATTCCCCAAGAGAACCATCAGGAGCCACAGGTACCCAGCAGAATGAAGTTAGAGGTGAATCACAGGAAGCCAGGGGCTAAGGGGAAGTAACAGCAGCCAGTTGGAGAAGACACGTGTGTGTGCCTGCTAAGTCACTCAGTCGTGTCCAACTCTTTGTGACCCCATGGACTGTAGCCCATCTGGCTCCTCTGTCCATGGGATTCTCTAGGCAAGAATACTGGAGTGGGTTGCCATGCCCTCCTTCAGGGGATCTTCCCGACCCAGGGATCAAAACAATGTCTCTTTTGTCTCTTGCATTGGCAGGCAGGTTCTTTACTACTAGAGCTACCTGGGAAACCCAGAGAAGACACGTGTACTAGGAAACCATGCTGGGAGTTCCCCAGGGCCCAGTGGAGATGTTTCTGAGGAATGCTAAAGGTGCCTTATTAGAGAAAGCATCAGCCTTCAGATAAAGCCACATCCAGAAAACTCCCTCAGATGAAAACCTTGCCTTTCCTTCCCACTGTTGTTCCAATGCTTGTTGTTCAGTCACTCAGTTGTGTCTAACTCTTTGCAACCCCATGGACTGCAGCATGCCAGGCTTCCCTGTCCTTCACCATCTCCTGGAGCTTGTTTAAATTCATGTCAGTGATGTAATCCAACCATCTCGTCCTCTGTCATCCCCTTCTCCTCCTGCCTTCAATCTTTCTAAGAATCAGGGTCTTTTCTGATGAGTCAGCTCTTCGCATCAAGTGGCCGAAGTATCGGAGCTTCCATTTCAGCATCAGACCTGCCAATGAATATTCAGGATTGATTTCCTTTAGGATTGACTGGTTTGATCTCCTTGCAGTTCAAGGGACTCTGAAGAGTCTTCTCTAACACCACAGTTTGAAAGCATCAATTCTTCAGCATTCAGCCTTCTTTATGGTTGAACTCTCACATCCATGCATGACTACTGAAAAAACCATAGCTTTGATTAGATGACCTTTGTCAGCAAAGTAATGTCTCTGCTTTTTAATATGCTGTCTAGGTTTGTCATAAATTTTCTTCCAAGGAGTAAGCATCTTTTAATTTCAAGGCTGCAGTCACCATCTGCAGTGATTTTGGAGCCCAAGAAAATAAAGTTTGTTACTATTTCCATTGTTTCCCCATCTATTTGCCATGAAGTGATGGGACTAGATGCCATGATCTTCGTTTTCTGAATGTTGAGTTTTAAGCCAGCTTTTTCACTCTCCTCTTTCGCCTTCATCAAGAGGTTCTTTAGTTCCTCTTCTCTTTCTCCCATAAGGGTGGTGTTGTCTGTATATATGAGGTTATTGATATTTCTCCCAGCAATCTTGATTCCAGCTTGTGCTTCATTCAGCGGCATTTCACATGATGTACTCTGCATACAAGTTAAATAAGCAGGGTGACAATATACAGCCTTAACATATTCCTTTTCCAGTTTGGAACCAGTCTATTTTTCCATTTCCAGTTCTAACTGTTGCATCTTGATCTGCATACAGATTTCTCAGGAGGCAGGTAAGGTGGTCTGGGATTCCCATCTCTTTAAGAATTTCCCACAGTTTGTTGTGATCCACATGGTCAAAGGCTTTAGTATAGTCAATGAAGCAGAAGTAGATGTTTTCCTGGAATTCTCTTGCTTTTTCTATGATCCAGTGGATGTTGGCAATTTGATCTCTGGTTCCTGTGCCTTTTCTAAACCCAGCTTGTACATCTGGAAGTTCTTGGTTACAATACTGGAGGATCCAAAAGCAGCAAAAGAATCAAGAGGAGTGGGAAAGCAAGGAGTGGGGAGAGGTGCGCCTACCCACGCCCCCTTCATCCACAGTGGTCTCCTAAGGCAGGGCTGAGCTGGAGGAGGGAGGACACTTCAAACTGAGTAAGCAATTGAAGCTTGTCTATCAGACTGGACTGAAATTTCAGCATCTCAAAACACAAAAGTATTTGTTAATACCTGATAGTCACATAAAAGTTATGGATCTGCCTAGGATCCCCAAAACAGAAAACAGTTTCATCAGTCAGTTGCAGCAAAGAATAATGTTGCTTTCTGCTTGCTCTTGTTTAACAGATAGTTACATAAATTACCCAGCCCTTCTCTAGCAACCTTTAAGGTCTGCTTTAAAGCCATCTCAAGGGAAGAACCACATATCTCCATTAACAGGAACTCAGACCCCTGTTGAATTAAAATCTTTGGTTATACTTTATTAATTTCAATTGCAAAGCCAAAATACTGAGTTTTTATGTGATATATTATTTATGTGAAATAATACTTTGTTGCTACTGTACTAAACATAATAAATTCTCTGAGAAATGACAGAGTATTTTAATTAGTCAAGAAGGCTATTTTTTGATCTGTGATCCTTTGGCTACTTTTTCTGTGGTGTAATGGAACAAGCATTAGACTAATTGTTCTAGAATTAGGTCTTTTACTAACTATATACACATGGGCAGATCATTTCACCTCTGTGAGCTTCAGTTTCTTTCTGTGTAAATTGTTTAACAGGAATGTTTGACTGCCCATCTCATGGTATTTTAAGGAGAATTAAATGTCATAATGCCATGAAAGCACATTTCTAAATTTTAATCTATAGGATTTCTATATATGCCATAATAGGTAATACCTTTTTAAGGAAATCTAAGATTGCTAAGCCATGAAATTAAAAGACGCTTACTCCTTGGAAGGAAAGTTATGACCAACCTAGATAGCATATTGAAAAGCAGAGACATTACTTTGCCAACAAAGGTCCGTCTAGTCAAGGCTATGGTTTTTCCAGTGGTCTGTATGGATGTGAGAGTTGGACTGTGAAGAAAGCTGAGCACCAAAGAATTGATGCTTTTGAACTGTGTTGTTGGAGAAGACTCTTGAGAGTCCCTTGGACTGCAAGGAGATCCAACCAGTCCATCCTAAAGGAGATCAGCCCTGGGATTTCTTTGGAAGGAATGATGCTAAAGCTGAAACTCCAGTACTTTGGCCACCTCATGAGAAGAGTTGACTCATTGGAAAAGACTCTGATACTGGGAGGGATTGTGGGCAGGAGGAGAAGGGGATGACAGAGGATGAGATGGCTGGATGACCTCACTGACTTGATGGACGTGAGTCTGAGTGAACTCCGGGAGTTGGTGATGGACAGGGAGGCCTGGCGTGCTGCGATTCATGGGGTTGCAAAGAGTCAGACACGACTGAGTGACTGAACTGAACTGAACTGAAGATTGCTAAATGGACTATTAATAATCCATTGTATAATAGTCTATGCTTAATGGGCTGTTTCTGGAAGGACACATAAGAAACTTGTAACAGTAGTTGCCTTCAGGTAGAGACTTGAGTGGTGGGGAAGAGAGAGACTTATTTTTCACTCTATTCCTTTTTTATACCTTTTGAATCAATACCATATGTATACATCATGCATTGAAACAAAATTTAACAATAATTTGAGAAACTTAAGAAAGGAGATATGTTTATTCTTAATAACAAATGGGGTATAATCTAATCTTTCTGTAAAGGACTTTTTCGGCTCTGTAATGCTTCAGGATTAAATACAATCAGCACAGAACTTGGCACATAGTAGTGTTCAGAAAGTGGTAATGCCCTTTCTCTCGAGGTCATCCTTATGACCAGTAACCTCTGGTGAATTAGCTATACACAAGGACATAGCTAATGGGATACTGGATATTAGAAACTTTATTGGATTTTGCTAGGATGTTGGACACAAATGCTAAGTAGGAATGCCAGAAAGCTGATGAATCATCTGGTAAACCAGTGGAAAAGGTGAGTGGAGCCAGAAGCAGACCAGAGAGGGCAAGGAAACAAACAGATCTGGAAAAAGGCAACTGCACTCATTATATCATGTAACTTGCTTTGCAGTTGCTGATGTTCCCAGACTATTAAGTGCATTTTGCAGATTGGAGTTATTCTAATCTTCATGGTATTAAGTTCATTGAATAACAAATAGCTTGAAATCTCATTAGACTATGGACCTTTCTTTTTGGATTTATTAATACTCCTCATTTTATGATGAGGAGCAGTGATTACATAAAGCAGAATGCTTTATGGGAAGCTGTAACACCTAGCCCTAACGCCAAGACTGAGAACCTGATAGTGAAGCTGTTAAACATGAAGACTCCTGCTAACAGGAATGCCCAAGGCAGGCAGACACTATGTCTCCCTTTTTGTTTTAATGTAGCTGCATCAATTCCCCTATTCTATTATAAATTAAGCACCCAGAATGACACTTAGGAAGCAGGCAAAATGAGAACAAAACTTAGAAAAATTATCCCATAGAGAAATTGCCAGTGATGTTAAGGAGTTATTGATGCTGTTGTGGGGACTATGGGACCATTTAGAAGCTAGATCCTCAGAGTGTGGTTCCCAGACAGCAAAATCAGGGAGCTCATTCTCAGTGCAGACTCCCAGGCCCTCTCCCAGGACCTTCCAAATCAAAAACTCTAGTTTCACAAGATCCCCAGGTGATTTCTATAAACATGAAATTTTCTTTATTTTTTAATTAGAGTTGATTGCTTTACAATGCTCTGTTAGTTTCTGTTCTACCACAACATGATCAACTATATGTGTACATGTATGCCCTTCCCCTTGAACCTCCCTCCCACCATGCCCCCCATTCCCCCCGCCTCGGTGGTCACAGAGCCCTGAGCTGAGCTCCCTGTGCTCTACAGAAGGCTCCCACTAGCTATTTATATATGTCAGTGCTCCTCTCTCAATTCATCCCAGCCCCCCGTGCCCCCACCCCATGTCCACAAGTCTGGAACGTGAAAATTTGAGAAGCATCAATTTAAGTGTGCATGCATTCTTGCTCAGTCTCTCAGTCGTGTCTGACTCTTTGTGACCCCAGGGACTCTAGCCCACCAGGCTCCTCTGCCCATGGGATTTCCCAGGCAAGAATACTGGAGTGAGTTGCCATTCCCTTCTCCAGGGGATCCTCCCAACCCAGGGATCGAACCTGCATCTCTTGCATCTCCTGCATTGGCAGGCAGATTCTTTACCCCTGCGCCACCAGTGAAGCCCAATTTAAATGTAGCATATATTTTATCTTAAAAAAAAAAAAAGGTCCTAATTTAAAGACAACATTCATTTTATCTCAGTGAGGAAAAATGGTCAATTTTGGATTGTCCCATGAGAATAAATAATTAGTAAATAAATTCAGTCAAAAATTTAATACAGAGGCACTTTCCAAGGAAAGGCTTTGGGACAGTGGAATCATCTGAGGGCCATGGGAACTGAAAGAAGAAAATAGATAGAAAACAACAAGCTCAAAGATGAAGGCTGTAAGTCTGGCAAAGGATTGAATGTAGAGTCCCGTCTCTGCAGACTGGTGGATAAGAGAACGAGGAGGCTTTTCACTGAAGAAGATAATCTACTAACTAGTGAGATGCCAATGAAACAAAGCTTGCATTTACAACCAAGGACATTTAGGATCTGGGACATATTTTTTACAAGATTGTTCTTTGAATCAGTGATTCTGTTTGACACTAAGCATTGCTTCTGCTGCTTTCTGTCTTCCCAAATGGATACTTGATTTTTAAAAATTTGTATTGGAGATAGTTAACTCAGACGGTAAAGAATCCACCTACAGTGCAGAAGATTAATTTCTGGGTTTAATTCCTGGGTCGGGAAGACCCCCTGAAGAAGGGAATGGCAACCCACTCCAGTATTCTTGCCTGGAGACTTCCATGGACAGGGGAGCCTGGAGGGCTACAGTCCATGGGGTCGCAAAGAGTCGGACACGACTCAGCAACCAGCACTTTCACTTTTCATAGCTGCTTTACGATGTTGTGTTAGTCCCCCCTGTACAGCAGGGTGAATCCGCTGTGTGTATACATTATCCCCTCTTTCTGGATTTCCTTCTCGTTCAGGTCACCACAGAGCACTGAGTAGAGTTCCCTGTGCTACACAGTAGGTTCTCATGAGTTCTCTATCTTATACATAGTAGTCTATGTATGTCAGTCCCAATCTCCCAGTTTAAACCCCCACACTCCCCCCTTGGTGTCCATACATTTGTTCTCTATGATGCTTTATTTGAAAGGCTTCCTCTTTCACCCTCCATTCATATGTAAGAATATTTTCCTCTCTTTTATTCATAAAAGTGCTACTGTGAGATAATGCGTGTTCCCGCTAGGGTTGCTATAATTTCAGCAAAAGCAAAGAAACTTAATAACTTAATTGGTGTATAAAATTTCCCATATATGACTCAAACAGGGGCTCTGTGACGGCCCGAAGGGTGGGATGGGGAAGGAAATGGGAGGGAGGTCTGGGAGGGAGGGGACATGGGTGTACCTATGGTTGATTCTTGTTGATGTATGACAGAAAGCCACAAAATTCTGTAAAGCAATTAAACTTCAATTAAAAAATTAAAAAGATATTTTAAAAATTTCCCATTTATGATTTTGATTGGAAAATAACTCAAGAACTTACCGTGAGTGTGACTGTGAATAAGAATCCACTGCACACCCAAGTGAAGGTTCCCAGGCTGGATGGGAAGGAGGAGAACGGGGGGCAAAAATGTGCGCAAAATTAAGAGAAATTCTTACTGCCTCACTTTGAGCTCTTCCCATTAAAGAATTTAGTGAAAGGAAATAGGAATGAGCATATATACTTGGGAATGCTCAGACCCGTCCCCTTGCCAACAAACTGCGGAAATAATAGACATCAGCAACCAGCTGGTGACTTTTACTTTGACTCTTATAATAATAAATTAGTGGAAAAGCTTCTGAAATATCACTTCCAGTGTGGAAGACCCTCATCTTTCTTACTGTAGGGGACCAAGTTATAATGTTATCTATTAGAATGAATCATTTCTCTTGGAAAGTCCCTATGTGATAAACCAGACTGTCGGGACACTAGCCAGCTTTATGTTTTATTTTTGGTGATTTAAGGGATTTATTACAACAGATGACATTTCTGATAGTGGAAATTTACCTGCATGTAGCCAAAGTCTTGACCTCTTGAATAAATTTTCAGTTGGCAGAAGTGGAAAGTCTTCTCCAGCTTTGAACTATAGGGATTTTCAGTAAGGGTTCAATCAACAAAAATTCAGATACTCTTTCTTAATGGGGTAACTTTAAAGGTACATTAACTAGATAAAAGAGAGTTCTGTGTGGGCAAGTTTAGAGAATAACGTAGCAGCTGATATGTGTGGGTGATTATTTGGGTCCTAGCTTGAACAGAAAGCAACGTTTAAGATCTGTTAAGTGTGCGAATCTAGGTGAAGTCCTCTCAGTTTTGAGTCATGCTTGTGGGTTTCCATGTGTTACAAGGATCGGGCGAACATGCTACCATGGTTCAGCGTTAATGGGAATTAATATGTGGTTTATTTAGCAAGTTAAAACTCTTCCACATTAGAAAGGACTTTACAGCAGACAGTTTTATAAGGAGAATGGAATGAACTGAACACAGTCACTTGAATTAGAATATCTTTTATATTCTCTGTGTCCCCTCAGAGTTGATGACAAACCTAGAGAAGCATGCTAGAACAAGCAGACCAGAAAATTAAATTCTTCTCATTCTCACTTCGTGCAGTAGGCACAATTCAGAGCGTTTAGCCTCAAACATCTTTCTGTGTATTTTTCTGTTTTCCTTTCTTCCTTTCCTTCTTTGTAAGTCAGCCAGACTTGGTAAGGTCATTAAAATTGGGACTTTGGCAAACTTGATGAAATCAGGAAAAAATTAGCCTGGAAAGATCCTTGGAGTGAGTCAGGTCCGGTGCTTTGTCTTCTGGCGCCTGACGTCTCGGGACTGTGGGAACCGACTGTGATGGTGAGTGTGAGGGCGCCACTGCAGTGCGGCGGGAGAGCTGTGCGGAGGTACACGCCGTTATCGTTATGGGTCCGGCACCAGGTCATCCTGGATCATTAGAAAGTTTTGATGTTTAAAATAAATTCTGTTTCCATATCTGCCCTAAACGAATTCACCTTTAATCATATAGAGCTATTTCCACACTCATTTGTTAACAAAGAAGGAGACGAGCTGGTTGCAGTCCTATCTAGAGACACCTTGATTTGACAGGAGGAGTTTTTTAAAATTATGAAAAGTAACTCCCTAAAAAGGTGGGGGGTAGTTGGGGGCGGGGGGAGGAAAGAGCAAATTACTGTATGAATCAGGATAGGGAAGCCTTTTCTAAGTAACATAATACATAAAGGCAGGAACTTTGAAAGAAAAACTTCATAGATTGGCTGTATATAAATTTTGCACTTTTGTGTATTAAAGACCACCATGTTGTTCAGTCACTAAATCATGTTCAGCTCTTTGCAACATCATGAACTGCTTCATGGCAGCCTTCCCTGTCATTCACTATCTCCCAGAGCTTGCTCAAACTCATGTCCATTGAGCCAGTAATGCCATCCAACCATCTCATCGTCTGTCGTCCCCTTCTCCTCTGGCCTTCTATCTTTCCCAGCATCAGGGGCTTTTTCAATGAGTCAGTTCTTCACATCAGGTGGCCAAAGTATTGACGCTTTAGCTTCAGTATCAGTCCTTCCAGTGAATATTCAGGGTTTATTTCCTTTAGGATTGATGGGTTTGATCTCCTTGCTGTCCAAGGGACTCTCAAGAGTCTTCTCCAGCACCACAGTTTGAAAGCATCAATTCTTCAGCGTTCAGCCTTCTTCATGGTCCAACTCCCACATCAATACATGACTATAGGAAAAAAAAAACATAGCTTTGACTATACAGACCATTAAAGACCACCATAGGAGAAAGCAAAATGCAAGTTATACACTGGGAAAATAATAATATTTGTAACTCATATGGACAGATAAAATTATGTTATTTATTTACTGTATACATGTTATTTATGTTATTGCCAAGATGTCACTAAAATGAAATGAAAGGAATAAAAGCAATATAAAATCACAAAGAGAATGAAAGAAGAGACAAGAGCAGACAAGGAATAGCAGCAAATTTTTGAAAGATGGAGAGCTGATGGACAAATCAGCAGAGCTGACCAATCTGAGCACCAAGTATCTGCAAAGGAAACGAGATGTGAGCCAATCCCTGCAAAGCAACACTAGGAAGTTCAGGGATGGGAAGTACCAACTAGTGTGGGAGGCACCATAATTTACAAGAAGAATGCAGTATCCAATAGTACGGTCACTGTTTCCAAAACCACTAGAAAAGAAACACAAATTTTGAAAGAGATTAATATCAGATGGAAAAGGCTTAAAATACACTCACTCTTCAGCATTTGTTCATTCACCAAACATACACCAGGAACCTCAACTATACTCTTGACACTCTTCTGAGTCTTCCAGATAAAGTAACAAATAAAATTGTCCTACTGCAAGAAGACAGATCTGTAACCCAGGGAGATCAGTGGGTGAAGGGGGAAAGCCAGCAGGACCTAAGCCTTTCTTTCTCTTTCATTCTTCATTTCTGTGCATTACCATGCTTCCAGCAAAGAGCACGTCACTCGCCCTTTACTGCGTGACAATGCAGAATATGCCCTAAGCCCTGCCACCCAGTAGCATGAGCCGGATGGGACTGACCCAGCACAGCAAAGGAGACCCAAAATGAGAGTAAGACAAGGCACAGTAGAGTGAGCTTATTCAAGACGACGCTGTAATTAAAGAGAGAGAGAGAAAAAAAGGAAGTACTTATAGCTGAGAGGGAGGAGACAGAAAACTAACAGATCCTGTCAGTTGGTTAACAAGGCTGGTTAAAGAAAGAAACAAGGGTTCCTATTTTCTGTGCTGTGATTGTGAGAGGCCTTTTCCAAGAAGAAGAAGAGACCCAAGGAGGTGGGGAGCTTACCAATCCATTTTCTAAGGGAAGAACAGTTCAGACAGAAGGAATAGCAGGTGCAAAGACTCTGAGCAGGGTGAGTGTTTGGATTATCCAAGAACAGTAAAGAGGCCCGGGTCACTGAAGTCACAATATGTGGGAAAGAGTGGGAGGAAATAAAGTCAGAGAAGCAGCCAAGGGCCAGGTCATGTGCAGCTTTGGAGGCCATAATAAAGAATTTGACTTTTATGACGATACCAGAAACATTCAGAGTTTCAAGGAGGAAAATGATAGACTTTGATTTGTGTTTAACAAGGATCTCTGACTCCTGCATGAGACAGCATTTTGTGGTGGGAGAAAGGACAAGAAGACTATTGGTTTGGAGACTATTGACATAATCCAGCAAAAGATCATAGTAAATAAAGGGATGGAGGGGGTGAAGGAGGTAAGAAGTCAGATTCTAGACACATTTTAAAGGTTGGGCCTGTAGGGCTTGAAGATGAACTGGATGTGATGTGGGAGAAAGACTAGAGCTGAGGATAATCATAATTTATTTGGGACCTGAACAACTGGAAGGATGGAGTTGCCACATATTCAAATAGGAGGACTATGGGAGGAGTGCCTAGCGTCTGTATTATGATAGCTGTGGTTGTGCTTGTGGGATGCAGAATCGAGAGCTGGGTCTTCCTGAGTTTGAGATGCCTTCAGGCATCTGAGAAGAGATGCTGTGCAGGCAGTCTGGGGTTCAGAAGATGGGTCGGGACGAGACAAATCAACGTGCTCATCAGCACATGGTGTTTATTTTGAGCCATGGCACTGGGTAATCTTCTTCGAGAGTGAGGGGAAATTCAAGGTCTGAACTAGTGGGCACTGGAGCACTGAGGCTTCCTACAAGTTAGGAATATAAGGAGCACGTAACTGAGAAGACTGGAAAGGACCAATCAAGAGAGTCAAGAGTGAAGGTAGATCTAGCCAGAGAAGGAAAACCAAGAGAGAATGGTATTTCCAAGGCAAAAAAAAAAAATGAGTTTTGAGACAGAGGGAATGAGCAATTATGCCAAAAGCTGCTGATTGCTCAGGTAAGATGAGGGCCCGGACTTGAGCACTGGCTTGGACTAAGTAGAAGTCTTTGAAAGAGCAGGTTTAGTGCAGTGGTGGGGAAAGAAGCCTCATCACAGTGGGTTTAAGACAAATATGAAGGGAGGAAGAATTAACAGCAAGTAAAAACAACAAACAGAAGACAGAAAGATCAACACTGTGTGATCCCATTGTCTTGTAGGAGAGGGAACCGAAAAACAGTCAGCAAGCAGCCTGATGGCCAGCACGCGCCTCACTCCTGTCCTGTGACCTGTGATTAGGTGACGTGGCCGTGCTGGCCTCTGAGGTGTTTTTCTAAAAAAATGTATTTACTTTCAGTTGAAGGATAATTGCTTTACAATATTGTGTTGGCTTCTGCCATACATCACCATGAATCAGCTATAGGTATTTTAAACTTGTGAGGTCCCAGCCCAGCTCACCTTCCCCAGCTCAGCACTCGCTTATTTGCCTCCTTTTACCATTCCCCTGGGCAAGGTTCCCATCCCTTTTCCTACTCTCCTCACACCCCCACCCACCTTCTCATCCAAAGACAATCACCTCTCCAACAGCTTTTCCCGAATCTATCTGGGAATCAGCCAGCCTCCTCCTCCCTCTTTGTATACAGCAGAGGCTTCCATTAGAAAGACATGTTTTTTTACTTAAATTTCCCTTGAAAATACACAAGGGTTTAAATTAAGGGTAAAAATTGCATTTTTGAATCACAAAAGTTTTTGCCCAAATCCAAAATGTTTGAAAAAATAGGTCAAGAGGCTTTCTTAAAGCTTCAGGTTTTCCCATCTGTGGTTAGATTCATGGATCACATGTGAGGCCCTTTCGTGTGTGGATGTCATCGTTCCAAGTCTTCTGACTGGGCCTTTTATTTCTCCAGGCAGGGGTGGTGAGCCACGGGGTGGGCTGAGTACCTGTGAGTCTAGGCAGCAGTTCCTAGAGAGGGCTGTGACCTTGAACTTGTTTCCTAACTCTCCGTGTTGTGCTCAGCTGCTTCAGTTGTGTTGGACTCTTTGCAACCCTGTGGACGGCAGCCCGCCAGGCTCCCCTGTCCATGGGATTCTCCAGGCAAGAATACTGGAGTGGGTCGCTGAGCCCTCCTCCGGGGGATCTTCCTGACCCAGGGATCCACATCTCTTACGTCTACCTGCACTGGCAGGCAGATTCTTTACCGCTAGCACCGCCTGGAGAGCCCCAACGAAAGCTTCACCTAGATACTGAGTCAATTTGGAGGTAGTCTGGGATGAGGCCTGAATTCGCATCTGCATGGAGTCAGTATTTTCTTTTCCACTGAGTTGTTCACCTGGGAGAAGTGCCCATTAGAGCACTTTTAGAAGTGGGCATTAGAGACACTAATGCCCAACTGTTCTGGGGTTCCACACCATGAAGAACTGTTTCCATGTTCTTGCCAGACTCCCTTGTGAGGCTTGGGCTCCCAGCACCCCCCAGGACTCCTGCGTCTGCTGGCCTCAATTCCCTCAGCCAATTCTCCTTTCACTTATCTGAAAACATTTGAAGTGACTCCCTTGACTTTCCAGTTTCACCCCTACAGCAACCCCACCCTGAAAATGTGTAGAGTGATCCTCTACCTTAGGGTCCAGTTAATTAACTCAGTGTCAAAGCTGGCTCTGGTCCACTTTCTTCCAGGACCAGGGCTCTTCTCCCAGCTTCAAGCCCTCTGAGCTTTGCTCACTGCCGTGTGCTTTGCACCAAGCTCTTTAAACTTTAAGGTGCTAGTAATCACTTGGGAATCTTGTTAAAATGAAGATTCTCTTTCTGTAGGTCTGTTGTGGAGCCTGAGGTTCTGCATTTCTAACAAGCTCCCAAGTGAGATGCATGCATATATGGCCTGGGACCTGCTTTAAGAGTGGGTCTTCAAAGTGTACCTGAGGCTGCACCTGTTGGTACCTGGCCGGGCCATGCATCATGCTAAGTCTCTCAGTCATGTCCAACTCTTTGTGACCCCGTGGACTGCAGACCACAAGGCTCCTCTGTGGGATTCTCCCAGTAAGAATACTGGAGTGGGTTGCCAGGCCCTCCTTCAGGGGATCTTCCCGATGCAGGGATCAAACCTGCATCTTCTACATCTCCTGCGTTGGCAGGTGGGTTCTTTACCACTAGTGCCACCTGGCAAGCCCATGGCAGGGCCATATCATCAACCTTTAAGTAGATCTGGCCACAAAAAGGCATCCTTCTCAGGAGATGGGAAGAAGCCAGTCCTTGAACTGGAAAGGAATCACATTAGCCTGGGCTTTGGGAGGAAAAAAAAAAAAAACAGGAAAATGCATCTTTTTCCAATTACAGATAAGAAACTAGTTATTTTAAAGAGAAATGAGAAATGTAATAGACTAAAATTGCAGTTCCCTAGGTATATTCTAGGAAATATTGGTCCTGTGGGATGTTAACAGGAGTTGTGTGCAAAAGAGGTTTCTATGCTCAAATGAGTTCTAGAATCTAGAATGTAAACACGGGGTTAAACAAAGTTGAATAGGTTTTCTTACCACAGAACTTTTCAGAGGCTTTTATAAGTTGATGTGCGTAGTAGCTGTCCAAGAAGGACATAAAGCCTGCAACATTCTCCAAAAGTATTTTCTAAGAAAATCCCTAAGTTTTGTGTTTTGTTTTTTTTTTTTTTTAAGGAGGCTAAACAGTACTAAATCTCCATGGAATTCTCTTTGGGAAAGGGTAACATAAGCGCATACCCAGAATCAACTGTATCGACCTTCCCACTTCTTCCTTTGCCTGCCCCAGAGATTACAAAATGGAAAAGTGTTTGTTTTCTCAGATTCATTTGCTAATAACTTTGTCATTGTTTAGTACATTCACGAATCCATAAACATCTGTTATTTAATTTTTTTCACAAATGTCAGGTACTTCTTATAAGTGCTATGGCTAAAATGTAAAAATCATGACATCTGTTCATCTCCACGTTCTATCAAGACTGAAAGGTACCCCTTCTGCACTCCTTCCTCTCCTTACTACTAACAGAAGTGTTGCAGGAAGGGGCCCCTTTTAGGGCCCGACAGTGGGCCCTTGTCTAACACTCAGAAATGAATTGTCCGAGGAGACACGTGTGCTAACAAAACAAGAGATTTTATTGGGAAAGGAGTTCCTGGGTGGAGAGCAGTAGGGTAAGGGAACCCAGGAGAACTGCTTTGCCACATAGCTTGCAGTCTTGGGTTTTAAGGTAATGGGATTAGTTTTCAGGTTGTCTTTAGCCAATCATTCTGACCAAGAGTCCTTCTTGGTGGTGCACGCCTTGTTCAGCCAAGATGGATGCCAGAGAGAAGGATTCTGGGAGGTGGTCGGACAGGTGGTGTCTCCTTTTGACCTTTCCCAAACTCTTCTGGTTGGTGGTGGCTTATTAGCTCCACGTTCATTAGGACATTAGGACATCCGTCCTAAAACAACTCATGCAAATGGTTATTATGGTGCCTGGCCAGGGCGGGCGGTTTCAGTCAGTGTGCTTCCCCTAACAGAAGAATTGGGGGAGGAGCTGTAGGAGGGAGAGTATTTAAAATGAGAAGAGGAGGACAGTCCTTTCATCTGTAATTTGGAAAGCTGAGAGGGCTTGATTTGGTTAAACATGTTTGAATACGCTTCAGAATTTCTCCTTGAGCTTTAGGAGTTTGTCTGAACGGGTAACAGGAAAATATAGGATAAGTAGACTGGAAGGCAGAGAAGGCAATGGCACCCCACTCCAGTACTCTTGCCTGGAAAATTCCATGGAGGGAGGAGCCTGGTAGGCTGCAGTCCATGGGGTTGCTAAGAGTCGGACAGGACTGAGCGACTTCACTTTCACTTTTCACTTTCATGCACTGGAGAAGGAAATGGCAACCCACTCCATGTTCTTGCCTGGAGAATCCCAGGGACGGGGGAGCCTGGTGGGCTGCCGTCTATGGGGTCGCAAAGAGTTGGACACGACTGAAGTGACTTAGCAGCAGCAGCAGCAGACTGGAAGGACCATGCCTCCGCCAGATTTTGCTGAGGGGTCTGCATCCTGGCAAGTATTTAGTTGCACATAAAAGTTAAGATACTCTCTGAAAGTGAAGGAGGCATTTGGAAGTTCTGTGTTTCTGTTGCAAGCAGGCTGGAGAAGCATTTTACACGGTTATGGCCACAAACCAGGATGCAGAAAGGGCATCTGGTTCATGTAATAGCTGTGTCCTCAACCAAAATTCTTTTAATCGTCTTTGGGGAAAATTAGATTGACGGGATGAAGCAATGAAGAGGGCTGTGTGTGTCTGAGGCAGTAGTAGATAGCTGGAATTGGAGATGGGTCAATTTACAAATTAAATAAAACAATAATATTGTACTTAAAAATAGTAAAAGTGCAAAATCTCCCTCTACCGTGATAGCATTTTCCTCCCCCGCCCTGGGGAGGTGTTGGACATATCAGAGCCTGTATTGTTGGGGTTGCTGTGGCAACTGCAATACCTCCACTTTCCTCTAAAAACCTCACTAGCCCAAGAACAAGCCTGGGCAAGTTCACAATTCAGCGGCTTATGAGCACTTTCTTATCCTAAAATAGTGCAGTGATAATTGCTGAGAATCATAAATAGAAGAAGAGGAAGTTATTTGTGCTTGCCTCATCTACCTACTTGGGCTTTCCTCACATAATGTTTCTGGTTTAGTCACTAAGTCATGTCCAACTCTTTGCGACCCTGTGGACTGTAGCCCACCAGGCTCCTCTATCCGTGAGATTTCCCAGGCAAGAATACCACAGCAGGTTGTCATTTCCTTCTCAGATCTTCCTGATCTAGGGATCGAAGCAGGGGCTCCAGCATTGCAGGCTGCCCTTTCCCTAATTGTCTGCATATCTAAACACAACTTATTTCCAATTACAAAGCCAATGTCCATTTTCCAAAATTAAGGGGAAAAATGTCTGCCAACTTGAACATATAAACTTTTAGGCATCTAAGTGAAATACTTAAAAATCTACTTACAATATTTAATTTATTAATTTCCATATATGTATATGAATGGCATAAAACTAAAGAGAAAATAATATTCACTCTGATCTGGAAATACTGCTCTACTCTGGCATTTCATGGCTTCCCTGGTGGCTCAGTGGTAAAGAATTTGCCTTCGATGCAGGAGCCAGAGGAGACTTGAGTTCAATCCCTGTGTTGCAGGAAGGGAGACCCCTTCCAGGGCCCGAAACTGGGCTCTTGTCTAACACTCGGAAATGAATTGTCCGAGGAGACACATGTGCTGACAAAGCAAGAGATTTTATTGGGAAAGGGCACCCGGGTGGAGAGCAGTAGGGTAAGGGAACCCAGGAGAACGCCTCTGTCACATGGCTTGCAGTCTCGGGTTTTATAGTGATGGGATTAGTTTCCGGGTTGTCTTTAGCCAATCATTCTGACTCAGAGTCCTTCCTGGTGGTGCACGCCTTGTTCAGCCAAGATGGATGCCAGAGAGAAGGATTCTGGGAGGTGGTCGGACAGGTGGTGTCTCCTTTTGACCTTTCCCGAACTCCTCTGGTTGTTGGAGGCTTATTAGTTCCATGTTCCTTACCAGGACCTCCTGTCGTAAAACAACTTATGCAAATAGTTACTATGGTGCCTGGCCAGGGTGGAAGATTTCAATCAGTGTGCTTCCCCTAACACCTGGGTCAGGAAGGTCCCCTGGAGGAGTACATGGCAACCCACTCCAGTATTCTTGCCAAGAGAATCCCATGGACAGAGGAGCCTGATGGGCTACAGTCCATGGAATCGCAAAGAGTTGGACACAACTAAAGCAACTTAGCAGCAGCAGCTGACACTTCATGAAGCAGTTTGATTCAAATGTGTCATGTGTATCTTGGCTGTCAGTGAGTGTGCTGTCACTAGAAATCTCTTTTAGTTTTTCAACAATTTTCCCAAACATGCTGTCTCTCTGCCCCCCCAAGTTTGACAGCACAGTCATTTTTAAACCCAGATGTGATACCATCACCGGAAATGTTATTCCATACCTCAGGTACCCGTTTCTACAACAGTAGGATGGACTTTCCTTTTCGTAATTCATCTTTCATGGGTTTAGTGATCTCTATGATGTGACCCCTTATTGTACTGCCTTTAAAAAAAAAAAAGGTGTTTACAATGACATACAAAACTTGAAAAATGAGGTTGAACCACCTAAAGTAAAGATGATTACACTCTGTTAAATGTCTCTGACTCCTTTTCATTAATTTCAACTTAATTTGATTAGTTGACCTAACAAAATAGTTTCAGTGACAGCCATAGCTAACACTTTCTGAGCTCTTAGCACTTGCCAGACATTGTTTAACCAAGTTATGCACAGTAACTTATGTAAAGGCCTCAGAGGGTGGCAGATGAAACTTCCAGTGCAGATACAGCTGTGGAGCAGATGAAAGTGTCACTCGCTTGAGTGTGGAAAGCATCACCCACAAGTCATGTAGAATGGTTTCCACTTGTGTGTGCGTCACTGCTGTTTAATCACCTGGTTACCCATCACACACACACACACGTACACACACACACACACGCACACACACACACAGAAAATGGCCATCCTCTCCTTTCCCCATGGAGAAATACAAAGGCAAGGTCTTAACAGCATGCCTTGTTTTAGATTAGTGGTTCAACCATGTCTGCACATTTGCATCATCTGAGAAGCTTTTAAAAGACACTGATGATGCCCAGGCCTCACCCTAGAACGAATAAAGCAGAATCTCCTGGATGGAGTCAGAGCATCAAAAGTCTTTAAAGTACCACAGCTGACTCTAATTTATAGCCAGATTGTGAACCAAAGTTTTAGCTTATTAGACATCAACCAAATGTCCTCATATTTCTACCTCGATAAAGGAAACGTCCTCATATCTCTACCTAGGAAGTTGGGAGGCGCTCAGTGTACTCTTTAGTGTTCTGGAGAGTTTCAGAAGTTCTGCTACGCATGAACACGTACTTGCACTTTGTTTTCTCTGCTCCAGCCTTCCTTTGCCCCATCCTTTAAAACACCCACCTCACCTGTGCACTTAGAATATACCAAGTTCTCCTGGCTAATAGTGCCACCCAGAGACTGGTACAGGGAATTTATCTCCCCACCTGCTCCTTCCCACTCACTAAGGGGTGCACACCCACCTCAACTCCATCCCGTTTCCCTGCACTCAAGCACACATTTTGTGTCTTCCAGTCTTCAGCTGATAACAATAAAGGCATTCTCTTTCTTATGTAGCAACTTTCCTTCCACATTATTCTTCCAATAAGGCCCACAGGACAAAACAATAATAATAACTTCTTTTTTGACCTTATTATATATAATATCATACATTGTACTAAGCATAATACATAGCTATCATTTATGCCTGACAGCAAACGTAGGAAAAATCCTTCTGCAGATGAAAACACTAAAGCTTGGAGAGAAAACGTACCCTGCTCAAAATCAACAAGGTAGCAAGTAGTGGGTGTCAGGATCAGATTCTGAAATATCTGGCTAGACGTTCTGAACTCTACCATTACCATACAAGCCTCCCTACACACCAGCCTCCCTGACATGTAACTCGGACAGTTACACAGAGCGCTATGCTCCGGGAGGGTCATGCTCAGTTTAGTGCTCTCTGTGACTGTCTTGAAATTCTTAATAATTTTTGAGCCAGGAAATTATTCACATTTTCATTTTACACTAGGTCCCACAAATTTAATCGCCAGTTCTATTTTCTGCTGCTGCTAAGTCGCTTCAGTCGTGTCCGACTCTGTGCAACCCCATAGACGGCAGCCGACTAGGCTCCCCCGTCCCTGGGATTCTCCAGGCAAGAACACTGGAGTGGGTTTCCATTTCCTTCTCCAATGCATGAAAGTGAAAAGTGAAAGTGAGTCGCTCAGTCGTGTCCGACTCTTAGCGACCCCATGGACTGCAGGCTACCAGGCTCCTCTGTCCATGGGATTTTCCAGGCAAGAGTTCTGGAGTGGAGTGCCACTGCCTTCTCCAGTTCTATTTTCTAGGCTCTGTCAAAAATAAATAAAAGCCAGTCACTTCATTTCCTTTGGTAACCAAAACATACCCAAAATATGGTCTATTTATGGGGAAAAAAAACTTCACATTTAAAACAAATCTGTGAACCTGAAGATAGATCAAAATTATTCAGTCTAAAGCAGCAGTCCTCAACCTCTTTGGCACCAGAGACAGTTTTCATGGAAGACAATTTTTCCGTGGACAAGGAAGGGGGGTGATGGTTTCCGGATGATTCAAGTGCATTATGTTTATTGCACACTTTATTTCTAACCTAATGTCACTGCTGATCTGACAAGAGGTACTGCTCCTCAGCCCAAAGGTTGGGGTTCCCCTGACCTAAAGAAAGGAAAAGATAAAAGAAGAGAAAGAAAAAGATGAACAGCAAAACAAAAGCAACAATGTCTCAGGAACGTGTGGTCCAAATTAAAAGTTCCAATGACATATCATTGGAACTCCAGAAAGATAGAAAATAAGGGGATAAAACAGTTATCTGAAAAAACAATGTGCAAAAATGCTAAACCTTTGTGAAAGAGAATTTTACAAATTGAAGAAGTTCAATAAACTCTAACCAGGATAAATACAAAGAATATGACAACTCTGTCTATAAGAGATAAAATTTACATCATCTAAAGACACAGGTAGACTGAAAGTAAGTAGATAGGAAAATAAATTCCATGCAAACAGTAAGCCTAGGAAAGCTAGATGGCTATGCTAAAGTTACTAAGTAGCTGAAGTAGCTATGTAAAGTAGATTTCAAGAAAAAGAGTTACGAAAGTAAAGAGGGATGTTTCATAATGCAAACTATCCAGCTGATCTGTAGGATGTTTAGATATGTGTATGTCTGTGTCTGAAAACAGAGCTTCAAAATACATGGAACAAATAATGACAGAATTCAAAGGAAAAATGAGACAACCCCACAAGAATAGTTGCAGAGTTTAACATGCTTTTCCCAGACATTGATAGACTAGTTAGACAAAATAGTTCAGTGAAGACATAAAAGATATGAATAACATTATCATCTTGACCTAATTGATATTTATAGAGCACATTATTTAAAATAGAATAGACATTTCTTTCAAGGGCACATGTTTACCAAGAGAGACCATCTCTTTGGCCATAAAACAAGTCTCAATGAGGTAAACATTTTCAAATCATGTAGAATATGTTTTTTATTACTATGGAATTAAAATTAGAAATTAGAGGTCAATAACAATGATATTTCTTGAAAACCCCCAAATTATTGGAAATTGACTTATGAATCAGAAAATAAATTATAGGAAAAATTAGGAAATACCTACATCTGAATGAATATAAAGATGTGTTGAAATTGTGAAATGCATCTAAAGCAGTTTTTAGAGGAAAATTCATAGCTTTAAATATTTATGTTACCAAAGAAGAGTGGTCTAATATTGGTTGGATAAAAAGGCTAATGGTCGCCTAAGATTCTACTTCACAAAAAGAGAAAATAAGAGCAGAATAAACCCAAAAGAAGAAAGTAAATAATAAAGATAAAAGCAGAAACCAGAACATTAAAAAAACAGACAACAGTGAAATTTAACAAAGCCAAAAATTGGAAAATACCAACAAAATTGATTAGTAGCTGAGGAGGGGCGAGAGAGAGAGGCGGAAAGTGAGAGGCAGAGAACACAAATTATTAATATCAAAAATGAAGGAAGGGGAGTTCCCTGAGGCATAAGTGATTAAGACCCCACCTTCTGATGCAGGGGGCTCAGGTTTTATCCCTGGTCAGGGAACTAAGGTCCTCACATGCCACAACAAAGATGAAAGATCCTGCGTGCCACAGCTAAGACCTGGCACAGCCAGATAAATATAATATACAGAATGAAATATATATAATATAATTAATATAATTATCAATACATTAATTACTATATTAATTATATTATAATATATCCATAATATAGTTATATTAATATAATATATATAAATAATATATTATTTTAAAGAGTGAAAATGAATAGGCCTGCCACAGACTAGTAGAAAATATTTTCTAATGTACGTCTGAGAAAGTATTAATATACAGGAAGGATATTTATCTTCCCCATGGTAATAAAATAGACAAACAACCCCGTTAAAATGGGTAAAGGATGTGCCTAGGCACCTCACAGAAGATATATGAAGACCCAATAAGCACATGAAAACATATTCAGCATCATTAATCATAAGGTAAATTCACATTAGAGCCACAATACTTCTGCTAACTCATTAGAAACTAAAATCAACAACATTTCTGAAAACAGCAAATGTTGGCAAGCATATGGAGCAGCAAGGATTCCTGTAGCCTGTCGACGAGACATGAGACAGTGAAGAGGTACAAAGGGCACAGCCACTTTGGACAAAGGTCTTGCCATTTCTAATAAACCAAAACATGTTTACACTACTAGCAGCATTCTACTTGTGGGCATTTTCCAAGAAAGATGAAAATATGAATCCCTAAAACAACTTCTACACAAAAATGAATGGCAACTTTTGCTTCTAACAGCCATAACCCAGGAAACAACCTCGGTGTCCATACACAGGAGAATAAACTGTGGAATATCCATACAAAGAAACGTTACTGAATGGGTCGCTCAGAAAAACAACAGATACCAGAAAAACTACAGGTAAATGCAATAAGGCGGTTGAATTTGAAACGTTGTGGTGAGAGAAAGAAGCCTTAGACAAGAGTAGCTCTTTATGATTCCATTTGTATGGAGTTCTGTAATAGGCAAAACTAATCCGTTGTGAAGAAAATCAGAACAGAGGTTTCCTCTGGAGAGATGGGGAAGGGTTTCCTGGGAAGAGGCATAACAGAATGGTTGGGATAATAATCATTTTCTGTATCTTGTTGGCGGTTTGGGTTACATGGGTGTATACATTTGTCAAAACTCATCAAATAGCGCCTTTAGGATTTATGGATTTTATGCTATGTGAATTTTACCTCTAGAAAAAAAATAGCTTTAAACAAATGGTAAACTCTTTTAAATATGTAATAACTCTGGTTTATGATGCTCATACTGAAATATTTAGGGGGTAATGTACTCAGGAATGCATCTTACACTGAAATGTATCCAAGAATTGATTGATAAATAGAAGGATTGATAGGTAGATAGATGAAGTGATGTAACACATTAATTTTAGAATCTAAACGGTGAATTTTCTCTGTAAAATTATTTCAACTTTTCTATATATCTAACATTTTTCATAATAAAATGTTGGGAGTCAAAAGCCTCATGATCATGGTAACCGCAGCAATTGTTTAGAACCTAGGCCTACAAAAGATTCTTCCAGGGAGGAATATTTTATCACTGACATTGTTTAGAATTGCCAGCACATGGTGATAATAAGAAGCAGATTGACTTTCAGTTGGGTTTATTATTGTTTTTAAATTCTCGACAGCAAAGCACCCCCTTACTGCCTGTACCCATTGTGGGTCCTCCTCCGCGTACGTCCCGGGTACATGGTTAGTGTCACACAGTTGGAAAAGCACAGTGACAGGGATCAGAGCCAGATCTGCCTGATTCCAAAGCTCCTTCCACGCCAACAAACTCTTTTCACATTATCTTGCTAGTTACGCTGCAAATTATACAAGAATGAGAAAGTCGTAATTCTGGCCTACAAGGCGATCATAGTGTAGTGGAGACAGATCCACACTTAGATGTTTCTAATACAGTTGCTGGAGGAAAATGGGAAAGCTTCTTAGAAGTAGGTTCTGAGGTGTACTTTGCTCCCTCTTTAAACTCATTTGGCGTCCTTCCATAGTTCATAAACTCAAGTCCAAAATCCTTAACATGACCTACAAAGATCCTCCATGATCTGGGCCCTTTCTCCTTTTCTCTCCTCATCTTGGGCATGGCCCAGTAAGCCTGCCTCCAAAGATAACACACTCTATAAGACTCTGGCTTCACTGGCCTGCTCTTCTTCTGCATCATGTCCCTCCTGGCCTTGTGGTCTTACCTAGGCAGTGCCTTCTTCATGGAATGGTCTTCCCTTTTTTCCTCGCTTCCTCCCACTTCCAACTTCACCTAGACCAATTCTCTTCATTCTTCAGGGCTAAGATAAAAGGTTGCTGTCTCCACTAAGCCTTCCCTGATCTCTCAGGCTGAGTGGCCTGCCTTTCTCCTGTAAGATACAGAACACAGCTGTAATTACACCATGTCTTATGTAAATTTGAATGTGTTCTAGATTCTCAGATAGTGTGGTTTGGAACCATATTTGACTTGTTCCAACAAATCTTTGTTGAGTGAATAGAATTGAATGACTCATTAGGTGACTCTATGAATAAATGAAAGGTAGGACTTTAGCGCCAAGTGATGGAATGGAGATGGAGGGAAATAACATACAAAGAGAGGTAGAACCTTGAGCCAAATTCCAGAATGAGACGGAATGAGAAGAGATGCCAAGACCTGGGTGTTGGGTACTTTCTGAGGTTGTTTTAAAAGGGAATTTTAAAAAGTCAATCCTCAAGAAGTTCCTGTG
Organism: Bos taurus; assembly: GCF_002263795.3. Classification (NCBI taxonomy): domain Eukaryota; kingdom Metazoa; phylum Chordata; class Mammalia; order Artiodactyla; family Bovidae; genus Bos; species Bos taurus. Next base: position 20,197,648 of record NC_037339.1, read on the forward strand.
CTTGTTCTGACTAGGAACCAGACATAAATTACATTTTGTACAAAGCAGGTAGATTTAGAGGCATTTGGGGGAAAACCTGAAAACGTCTCACCAGCCCTGTCTCTAATTAGAGTTTCTGGGAATTGTTTCTTTTCTACTGTATCTCACAACTCCAAAAAGATCAAAACTGAGATATGATCAGGTCCCTGGGAATTCCCGCTCATTAGTGTAACCCAATCCCACCTAGTCTTTTTTGGCCAAATGCTTAGATACATGGTGACACTAGACTCTTTCTTCAGGGCATGTGAAGCTTCCCAAAGAAATGATTCTAAATGCCTTATTAAATCAGCAAGTGGCGAATGTGGAGCATGAGTTGAGAGAGAAAGTGTAGGGAGGTGAATTCTGCCTTGTTATTGAGACCACACTGATTTCTTGTTGATTTCTGCACCGCTTTTTTAGTCCTGGCTGGAACACAAAGATGCACTTAGCAATTTAAATGTTCCTAAAAGAGCTTAAAAATGTACAAAGATCTTTATTCCCAAAGGTGCTCACACAATTTTTCCTGCACTATTTAGGCTTCCATTTATTGATCCCTTGGTACGTTCCATTTTAATGATGCACGGATAGGGAAAGGATGGACTCTAGAGCAGTTCATACAACAACCTCAAACCATAATAATGTAATGGTAAACCCTTCTCTCAGCATCTGGAATCCTGAAGGCAATATTCCTATAAAGGAATTAAAGAAGTTATTTCAAATCCATGTCCGCACAAAGATTTACAAACCATAGACTTATTTTTCTCAATCTTCTCTGAGATTTTTCTGGGAGTAAATCAGAATTTTAAATCCCTTGTGTGTGCAAAGTTATGTTATTTTACTAATAGAGTTTTGGCTGCTCCCTTCACAGACAGAACAGACATTGATAATGACGCACAGAATCCTTTGCAACTCAGTGTACCAGGCAGTCACTACCAATTAACTGGAGACTACACATGGGTTGAAATTTATTTGCTGCCTGAGAACTAGGACATCTCTTAGGCTTCCTATAGAAATCAGGATCTCACATACAGTTGTTTACTTTCCACACAATTTCATGAGAACATCCAGTTAGTTAAGTGAATTTAAGGAATATTTACTTTGTCCTTGATGTTCAAAGAAGTATACTAATAAGTATATATTAATACTTAAAATATACTTATTTTCTCAGAATCTCAATTTTCTCCATTGGTAAAATAAAAACAATGCTTATCCTTTTGTGAGATAGTTAGGGAATTTAAAGTCCTGCTGTTGCTGCTGCTAAGTCGCTTCAGTCGTGTCCGACTCTGTGCGACCCCATAGACGGCAGCCTACCAGGCTCCTCCGTCCCTGGGATTCTCCAGGCAAGAACACTGGAGTGGGTTGCCATTTCCTTCTCCAATGCATGAAAGTGAAAAGTGAAAGTGAAGTCGCTCAGTCGTGTCCGACTCTTAGCGACCCCAAGGACTACAGCCTACCAGGCTCCTCCGTCCATGGGATTTTTCCAGGCAAGAGTACTGGAGTGGGGTGCCACTGCCTTCTCCAATTTAAAGTACAATGGATTTTTAAAATTTTAGAACACAAATAGTAGTATATAGATATATTTGTATTTTTAGATCATCTGGGAAAAAATACAACAGTAGATAGAAGAGCAAGATTAAAGAGCTAGATTAAAAATGAGTTGCCCTTTGTGTGTGTGTAAAAGCATTTGGTGGAAAGTTTATTGTTCTCTTTGAAACTGAAGACTTTGGCCCTGGCTGGTTTTTGGGTTTTTTTTTCTTTTTAAAGTTTAAAGAAACCCTAAAATGACTTAAATAATCACCCCAGGTCCTTTAAAGATCAGACAACACTTTCAGCCTGCCCAAGGAATATGTATTTCTTGGAGAAGGGAACACCATTTTAAGGCTAACACAGGAAGCCACACTCAGGATTCAAAGTCTAGAGTTCGTATTTAGTATGGTTTTGCAGCCTATTTTCCGTACGTGGTGATGACTGAATAGAAACTCCCAACCCCAAGGCACAGAGATGGAGCAGCCGCAAACCCTGATGAGGTGGGCAGGAGATAATTTAGTCACTGGTCTATATGGACCAGGGGCCAGAAAACTTTCTGTAAAGGGCCATAGAGGAAATACCGGACTTTGTGGGTCATTGACAGATTGCAACGAGTCACCTCTGCTGTGTGTGAAAGCAGCCACAGATGGTAAGTGAAAGAATGAATCAAGCTGTGTCCTGATGAAATAATTCCTATAGAAACAGGCAACACATGGGCTCCAGTTTGCCAACCGTCAGTTGAGACCGTGAAAGCCTTCTGGGGTGAGAAGAACCCCAGCACAGGCAGAACCTGTGTTTGGAGGTTCAGAGTCATCAAGGATGCGCCCCTCCATTGCCTCAAAGGTAGCAGAGATTTCCCGCCTAAAGGGCCACAAAGTAACCAGTTCAGTTGTTTTCCATAGGGTCTAATTATTTCTTCCCTTTTAAATGTTTCTATGGCTGAAATGTGTTTAAAAGAGAGAAGGAGGGAAGAGAAAGGACAGGAAGTTAGTACAAAGGAAAACTGGGTTATGCAAGGAAATTGACAGATTCTACTGGACAGACCCTTGAGGCCCGAGAAGGTTTGCTGACAGGGCAGGTAAGACAGAAAAGAAGGCTGAGAGAGGCCCAGTGAGGGTCTTTTAAAACAGTGGACATCCCGCATGAAAAACTGAGATTTGTGGTTGAGAACGGGGCTTCTTGAAACGGATCCAAGTTTTAAATCCTGGTTCTACTATTTACCGGCTGTCTGACCTTGAGCTTATTTCTTAACCTCCAAGCCTCAGTCTTCTCATCTGTAACATGGGAATAAGGATACTTTAATTTGCAGCATGTCTGTAAAGAATAAAAAGTATGTTGAACCCTTAACACAAGTGCCTGGTAAATGGAAACAACTCTAATGAATGAGGTTTTGAGCAGGAAATTCATATTGAGAGCAACTAAAATTAAAATGGAATTAGCATCCCAGGTGAGTGGAAAACAAAGCAGTAAACACAAGCATAGCTCTTCTCTTCTAGGATTCTCTTCTCTAGGTTCATTCGTTTTCCATTACAGCAGATGTTTCTCATCGCTTACTGTGTTCTTGGTGCTGTGGTAGTTTCTGGGGCTACGAAAATGAGCAAGGTTCTTCACTTCTGACAATAGAAAGTTGAAAGAGGCTTGTGGCTTGAAAAGGCCACGTAGCCTAATAGCTGACTTGTTGTTAAGGTATTGTCTTTGGGCTGTAAACCCACCCTTCCGTCCTCCACTTAGTGACCCTGAAGGTAACATTCTGGAAACCACTTCTCCCCTTTGCCAGTACTGTACAGCTTAGTAACAGTCTTCTATACCAAGGCCATAGAGAACTATGCTCCATAAAGTGATCTGCAGGCTTCATTTTCCTTGTTTGTACAGCATAGACTGTAACAGCAGATGCCTCTGAAGGTCTGTAGGAGATTCAGGCCCTTGGACTAGTACCTGGCACACACAGCTCTATAAGTGTTTATTAAAACAGAAAAATGAATATTTGTTTATTTAATAGCGGTTAACGCTGATTATTTCATTTTACAATCCAGTTTCATATCCATTAACTCATTTGATGCTTAAATAATCCCACAATGAAAGAAAATTAACTCTCCAAAGGCTCAAATAATAGTCACACAGCTCAGGTCAAGCAGAGACTCTGTTCACCTCACCTTGCCTTCTTTTGCCTGCAAATCAGCTATTAATATAATGTGGCTTTATTCTTCCATCATGCGGTCAGTGGATAAATTTGGCTTCCTGATACAATGTGCAAGCTTTAGAAAATTCAGTAGTTTTATTTAAATAATTCACTTAGTTAATGAAATAGAAAAAGTATTAGCCTTTTCTCATGTCCTTCCCTCTTGAGGTATTAGTCACTTTTCAGTATTACACACATAGATACATATAGCACTTTAATCAGTGTAATTTTACTTTTTCTAGAAAAATTCTATTTAGGCCCACCAAATTTTCCACTGGATTTATCCCTTTACAAGTAAATCTGTCTGCTTCCACCCTGATTTCAAGGACCTTCCAGTGATGATTGGCAGGAAAAAGAAAAGGGCACCTAGTAGACAGGAAAAGAATGAATTTTGACTTCAAAAGGATCTATAGATTTGCCACTTAGCTGCAAGACATTAGGAGAATTACCTAGCCTGTTCTGACATGAAAGCATTCAGCACAATGGATACTCAGCAATATAAATACAAATATTTACATTAAATATTTAATAATATTTACATTAAGTGTTTATGTGTAATATATGTAAGCATCTACTTGTGGAATATAAACCTTACAACTGCCCCCAGACATAAGTGTTCAAGTAATGTAGCCCAAAGAAAATGATAATAAAAATCAGAATACATTATAGATGGCATTTCGATTATTCCAAACTGAGTGACAGTTGTTGTTTCTAAGAAAAAAGAAAAGTAATCATGATGATTAATGCTTTCTGCGGTTAATTCTCCAACGACTGTAGTTATGCTGTCTGTTGGCAGGTTGGGCTATTGCATTAAGGGATAAGGTTGGTTTTGTCTATACACCTCATATAGAGATGTGAGGCATTCCGTTTATGCTCTCAACCAACAAACATTAAGAAATAAATACAGCTGTATGTATATGCCTGGGCATACCACATGAGTGTATTGAGAGTGCGTTTTAGAATCACAATCTGGAGGCTGAGAAGCACCCGCTGGAAGCGCTCTCTCGCCCACTTCATTTTACAGATGAAGAAAACCTCAGTATGTCACAAGTCAGGTCAAGCATCTAGTTGGTGCCGGCGGGTCACTGAACACAGCTTGTCCTCACCTCCCCCTCCGCCACCCATCCATCTCCCTTTCTACTGTCCTTGCAAGTCCCCGTTACCGCTCAGCCTGCAAGCCTGTGCTGTGATTCTGTGAGCAATAATTTTCCGTTCGCACTTCCCAGGCCTGTTCCAGTTGGAAAGATGAGAGTTGTAAACTTTGACTTATGCAGTTGAATGAGACATTGTTTGATGGAAGTGTGTGGGCGGGGAAGCTAACAAACCCCAATTGCCAACTCTTGAGGCAAACATGCTCCCTTTATCCCCCAATGTCGTTTTTGACGTAATGAGCATGGCTTCCAATTTTCCTTGCAAATCAGCACACTGGTGACCATGGCAACTGGCATGCTCAAAAGATGCTCTGTCAAAAGGCTTTGAAAGGCCTACAGACATTTGTATTAGGTGGGCACAGCCACTCTGGCCAGCGCCTAACAAACACCCAACTAGACCGTGCTCCTCAAAATGAAGCATGCAAACATTTGTATTTCATTAAACAGAAATTAATAAGACTCCAATAGGAAGAGGCAAAGAATTTTTTTGTGTGTATACAGCTGTGTTATGAAGTCATACAGAGAATGCTCATATGAATAATGATTGCACATGTGTATTCAATTTATTTCTTTTACCTCTTACATGGTCTCCTTCAACTTTTTTTTGTATAGGTTTTTCAGAAATCGATCACACATTTCATAGCTGGCCAGGACAGTTCTCTTGAAATCTCTTTTTACACAACAGGACCCCGATAGCACTTCTATATTTAAAAGCCACCCTGGATCATAACCAAGTTATACTTTTGGAAAAGGTACATGTTCTCTCCTTGATGACAAAGGGACATGAGTCTATTGTTTGACACTATTAGAGGAGAAAATAAATGTTGAAGTCCATGTCTAGAAATAATGAGCCTCTACATTAAAAAAGTAGGATAAGTGTGATTTTTAGTACAATGAAAGACAGAAGGACTCACAAGAGAGGCAGTGTTCTCTTGTGACCGTCCCTCCTCTGGGCTCCACCCTCATCTTTTGTTTGCATCCCCATAAAACAAAAGAAGGCTGGTGCCGGGGAGTAGTAAATGTTTTGAAGGGGAAAATGGAGGGGAGAGAAATAGAAGGCAAAAAGAAGAAGGAATGGGAGGAGGAAGTGAAGGAGAAAAAGAGAGAGAAGAGAGAAAAAGAAGAAAGGAAAAAAGGAGATATTGAGAAATACCTCAGTATGCTGATTGTGCATGCTTTTTGAGGCTCTGGAAGTCTCATTTATTCAGGCACGTCCATCTAAATGCTTGTCTTAAAAGAAATTAGCAACATAAAAAGCAGGGGTGGAGGGACTCATTGGATTTCTAACCCAGCACCCAGATAAAGACGAGCTGTGCTTTAGTCATAAAAGTGTTAGTTGCTGAGTCATGTCTGACTCTTTGGGGCCCCATGGACTGTACTTCACCAGGCTCCTCTGTCCACTGAATTCTCCAGAGAAAAATACTGGAGTGGGTGGCCATTCCCTTCTCCAGGAGAACTTCCCAACCCCAGGATCGAATCCAGGCCTCTCAAATTGCAGGAGATTCTTTACCATCTGAGCCACCTAAGAACCTTCAATTCAATGAACCTGCATTGGTCACAGCTTCTCATGATGTCTTCTTGTTTAATATGACATTCATTGATAGATATGGCGTTCATTGATAGACATGCAGCTTGATCACAGCTCTCTTATTTAGGCTTCATGACACTTTGGAATTTCCCCACCTGCAAAACCTCCACAGAACTTTACTTTCTAAACTCAGCCTTTAGGGCAGCTCTGTTTCCTTCTGGCTGCAGTTTGCTATTCTTGTCACACAGGAGGCAACTTCCATTTTCCTCTAAACCTCCATCTTTCAGGTTGAACTTGATCACAGGCTGGGTGGGTGGGAGGTAGAACACGGAAGTATTTCTCTTTCTAGAAATGATTATAAAACAGGAACTTTCATGCCTTGTGCAGAGCCTATCCCTTCAAATAAACAATGTGATGTCAGCAAAAGTACAGGAGCTCCTTGAGGTCTGACCGATGTGGGGGATGATCCCCTGGAAAGAACAGTGGTACCCTGGCCCAGACGGTGGTTCACATGGAAAAATACCAATCTCACCATGCCTTCAAACAGTTCTAGACTTTGCACCCAAATAGGATAAGTTGCTGAAGTAATTTATGCCTGGCTTGGTTCTCAAGTGTTTTTCCTCATTATCAAGATGTATTCTTAACCACAGTTAGGGATGAGCAACACATTTAAGGGGATAAATGAAGTTTTTCAAGTTTGTGACTTGCAACCCTATTGTTAATGGCGATAAAAGATAAAATCCTAGTTGTCCCCCTCTGTTCTGGGTGTAAGTGAGGAGACTGAATACAAGTGTCTTCTCCGTTGTGATGGGGGCTGATGCGGAGGGAAGACATCAAGGGAATTAAGCAAAATGCCGGATGCAACCAATCTTTCAATTGTTTTATTTTTTTTTTTTCTGTTATAAAACTACAAGCTGTAGATTTCTTAGTTCTCACAGGACTCATTTTAGACCCACTTTATTTTTTTTAAAAAAGAAATTCTTAAGTAGGCTATTTTGTGCTGTTGCTGGACTCTCTTCTGTGATGGGTAATGTGTTTGATTATTTTAGATTTTGTGTTTTAAAATGTAGTACTTGACTTTTTGCCAAGTAAAAATAAATAAATATTATTCCAGTGGTGGGGGCGAGGCAGGGGAATTTTTCCAAGGTTCATCTTCAACACTGTAATACACATTGGTCAAAGTGAGAAACTAAGCAGCTAACTATGATTTCTTTTATCCTTATTTCACCCTTGTATTGCAGCATAACAAATTGCCCCAAACTCAGCAGTTTAAAACAACTCTTATTTTTTCACAGTTCTGAGAGTCAGGGAGCCTTTGGTTCAAGTGCTTTCATGAGGCTGCATTCAGGCTGTCACTGAGGCTGGGGTCTCATCTGCAGACCCCACTGGGGAGGGTCAAGTTCCAAGCCCACTTGTCTGGTGGTTGTCAGGCCTCAATTGTGTGTAGGCAGTTAGGTCTCTTTCCTACTGGCCATTAGTTAAAGATCTCCGTTAGTTCCCTGCCACACAAACCTCTCCACAGGGCTGACTAAAAACATGGCAGCTAGCTTCCTGCAGAGTGAGTGATGAGGGTGAGCAGGAGAGAATGTTCAGGACAGATACCATAGTCTTCTTATAACTTAATCTCCATTATACTCTGTTGTATTTACGCACTAAGTCACTTCAGTTGTGTCCAGCTCTTTGCAACCCCGTGCACTACAGTCCACAAGGCTCCTCTGTCCATGGGATTTTCCAGGCAAGAATACTGGAGTGGGTTGCCATGCCCTCCTCCAGGGGATCTTCCCGACCCAGGGATCAAACCCAAGTCTCTTACATCTCCTGCATTGGCAGGCAGATACTTTATCACTGCGCCATCTGGGAAACCCTCAGAGTTCTACAGTGAAGGTTAAAGGGATGAGGTCTGGGGATTTTATAAAGCACTATGTACATTGTAAAGTGCCATGCACATGTAAGTCTTATTGTTATGTAGCCTTTATCTTAAAAGGATCAGGACAGGACAGAAGGTAATGAAAATAGCCTGCAGCCCGTCAGCTCGTCTCGGGTGTCTCTCCGTGTGTCCATTTTTTTCACAGTGGGGAAATGTCAGCATCTGTAAGGAAGTAAGAGGGGAAAACAAGTGGCCTGTGCCCTTCACACTGAAGTTTCACTGTAACGCAGTCACGGTGTGCTGGGCGCTTAGGAGGGCTCTCTGACTAGTCTGGCTTCCCATGATCTCTCTTTGAGTCTCTCTGGTGCTTCATCCAAAGCAAGAGCCTCTCTCCTGGAGCCTCTCCTGCAGGTTCTCTGTTTCCTGCACTGTCTCTTTACTCTGCTTTCTGTCCCTTGGACACTTTCTCTCTGAGACCTCACTATCGCTTGGGTGGTGACTGCAATGTGGGACGTCAGTCGGTGTCAACTCCACCTTCTCCCACAGCAAATCACAGCAAAAGTATGAAGCCTTTTCAGTATCCTCAAGTATACATCTAATACACAGAAAAGGCCTTTCAGAGTTTAGGCTGGTTTCCAAAAAGCAATATTAGATTTATTAAAGTTATATTAAAAATACAATTCCTCTTTAAGCTTTTGAATACATCCTATATAAATCACATTATTTTATTTGTAAGACTACAGGTTTTAACAATGATTGTTAAGGTTCCCTTGATTAATACATGGTCTAATTTTATAAGCCAAAGTAATTAAACACCTTTGAATGTTTTTAATTTGTTTATTAATGTATGTATTTTTAAGTATACTTGAAATGTCTGATGACAAACGTCTTCATGCATCTACGTATTTCCCATGAATCTAATCAAGCAAGTTTTAAAATGTGATCAATATTAAGTTCAATAAAATGTTCCAATATTTTTTATAGGTTCAGTAAACATGTTAGTATATGTTAGGCTATGATAACAAATGAAATGTGAGATCTTGGTGGATAACACAATGAGAAAAAAATCAACCAGACACCATTAGCAGATTTGTTTTTTTGCCCTTCACCACCCAGAGTGTGGGATCTTAGTTCCCTGACCAGAGATCGAACTCATGCCCCCCTGTATCCCTGCGTTAGAAGCATAGAGTCTTAACCACTGGACCACCAGAGAAATTCCAGCAGAAGTCTTTATTCAAAAATCCAAGCACACAGAATTTTCCAAATGGGATTTCTAACTTAGAGAAGGAGGGCAAAATGTTTCACAGGCTTTAGCAAGAAGGGATCTGCCACTATTCAGTCAGTTTCAGGAATAGTTGTATCAAGGAGAGTTTTCAGAAGAGAGAATTTTATTCTCTCTTCTGCGTATGTATATTAACAGCCATGGTTTGGGCATTTGGATATTTTATCAAAAGGGGTGAAGATTAACATGTGCTAGAAGGGGCTGAGGGGGCATATCTATTGGGAGCAAAGATATGTGAGAGTCACAGTGAAAAACCATCTGTCTTCTATGGTCTCTCACAACACAGTCCAGATACTTCCCCTTCGGGTGGAGGGCGGAGCCCGCCCCGATCTAGGAGCTACACCAGCCAGGCCATCTGCTTCCAGGGCACCTTCACAAGAAAACGAAGAATGGAGGAAACAGCCCTACTCTAGCCACTCCTATCTGACATAAATATTAAATAGAGATTTCTTAATGTGAAAATATGAATGATACAATTTTAATTCTTTAAAAGATTCCTATACTTAGTTCTGTGTCTTCCCAGGGGCTTCTTTCTGGCTGTGCAATAAAAGGTATTTGGGGATTTACTTTCTGAGACTGAATCACAACTGGCGGTTTTAGCAAGGATGCTTAGTTTATGAATCCATGCCTGTAATTGGAGTATTATAATGAAAAAACAGTCCTGTCACCCTCAAAACCCACATAGCCTGTGTCCATGCCGTCCATACAGCCATATCCATCCATGCCCATGTCCACATAGCATTCATGGAGTAGGGCAGAGATGGATTGTTGCCTGTCCTGACTGCTCAGTTACCTATTTAGAATTTACATTTCTTTTTTTTTTAAAGTAATTTTGTTTATGTATTTGGCTGTGCTGTCTTCGTTGCTGAGTGGGTTTTTCTCTGGTTGCAATGCACAAGCTTCTCATTGTGGTGATTTCTCTTATTGTGGAAGATAGGTTCTAGGTACATGGGCTTCAACAGTTGAGGCAAGAGGGCTCAGTACTTGCGGCTCCCCAGGCTCTAAAGCACAGGCTTAATAGTTGTGGCAACCGTGCTTAGCTGCTCTGAGGCATGTTGGATCTTCCCGGATCAGGGATTGAACCTGCGACTCCTGCATTGGCAGGTGGATTCTTTACCACTGAGCCACCAAGGAAGCCCTAATTTGTATCTCTTTGACTCTTAAGACACACAAATGTCTTCATCTAATTCAAATACCTTTGAACTTGATGTAAACCTGCATTCTTTTCATAAAGATTTATGAGTATTACAGTGTTAAACAGAAGTGTAATAAGGTGTATTCATCTTGAAAGGGAAAATGTGAGCTGCTCAGTTGTGTCTGATTCTTTGCAACCCCATGGACTGTAACCCATTAGGCTCTTCTGTCCATGGGATTCTCCAGGCAAAAATACTGGAGTTGGTTGCCATGTCCTTCTCCAGGGGATCTTCCCAACCCAGGGATTGAACCTGGGTCTCCCACATTGCAGGCAGATTCTTTACCCTCTGAGCCACCAGAGGAGCCCCATTTATCTTGAAGGTAGGGGATAAAGATGGAAGATGCTACCAAGATGGTTTAAGAACGGAACCCTTCTGCCTACCACCCAAAAAACAAACAAGCAAATAAAAACATTCTCACACTACAGAGCTTGGTCCTATGTATTTTATGTGCTAAAAAACAAAAGCAAAAACAAACAAAACACATCAGCTGCCTCCCCATCGTTACAGATATATATATCTTTCCATATACTTGGAAAGATCCCAACCAGGATGGGACATTGGGTTTGGCAATAGAATCATAGGCGAAAAGGTCAAGACCCTCCCACAAATATGTCTTAGCCTGGTGGGGCGAGAGGGACCTGCAGCCAACAAGCACACACTCATGGGAGCCTGGGAAGCAGGACAGGAGACGCTGCTAGGGAGGTGGGAAAGTGAAAGTTGTTCAGTCGTGTCTGTACAGTCCATGGAATTCTCCAGGCCAGAATACTGGAGTGTGGGTAGCTGTTCCCTTCTCCAGGGGATCTTCCCAACCCATGGATTGAACACCGGTCTCCCACATTGCAGGTAGATTCTTTACCCACTGAACCACCAGGGAAGGTGAGGAGGCATCCGTATTTGTGGTAGTTAATTGGGGAGAGAAAAGAGAGCTGCCTGCAGGCAGGACAATGATGGGTAAAGATGCCAAGAAGCCTGAGAGCAAACAGCGTTCAGTACTGCTGTGAAATGGTCTGGGAAGGATGAGAAGCCATTAGGATTCTGGATTTAGTCCGAGAGCTAATTGGGAGGCACTGACAGATGTTAAGTAGATAAATAACGTGATTAAAATTTCATGTAAGGAAAATCAGTCTAGTGTAAACCGGTAGGTAGGGGGAGCTGGCTGAAAACAGGGAGACAAGTCAGAAGGCAGTTGCATTTATTTATGTAAGACATGGTGAGGGCCTGCATAAGAAATTATACATGTGCAGATGGAAGAAGAAAATGAGTTCTGCTTTCAGGAGATAAACATCAAAAGAAAAGCAATTCTTTGAGTAAAGGAAGAATTTCCAGAGTCAGGAGCTAGAGAATTATATGAGGGCCCTAAACAGCAAAATGAGAAATAGACCTGCAATTCCCAGAGAACAGAATTCACCCTCTGTACTGAAATGCTCAACTGGCCATACTACCCTCCCAGCCCCATTCCCTTTTCCCTGCCTTTCAGCAATCTGAACTCCCTAATCTGCCCTACGGGCTGCCCAGTAACCTGGCCCATGGCCCACGTTTCTTCTGGAACCAGCTGACATTTGCTTGCTTTCTGACAAAGAGACACTCCCAGACACTACTCCAGAGCCCAGATTTCACATCTATAAACCATGAGCAATAATACTGCTTCCTGGGGTTGCTGTGAGGACTTGAGATGATGTGTGTGCAAGTACCTGATAAATGTCTGTAAAGCATTGTACCAGTGTGAGGTGTTGCTGCTGACAGCCAAATAAGAAAGGGAGGAATGGTAAGGCTGGAATGCCAGAGGAGAGAGGCGAAAGTGGATGGAGCGTTGACTGGGACTGGTCACTATATACAGAATTCAGTGCAGACTGCGCTCACAGTCCCGCAGTGAGAGTCAAGCTCTGTAAACAGAGTCGTGTGCTGGAAAGCACGTGGACTTGGCAAGCCTTCAGTTTGAATCCTAACGTCACCACTGGCTAACTGTGTGGGTGTCAACAAGTTACCTAACATCTCTGAGCCCTCGTTACTTTATCTGTAGTATAAGATAATATCTCCTCGCTTACAGTGGGTTTTTTTTAATATTTATTTTTATTTATTTACTTGACTGCACCAGGTCTTAGCTGCGGTACGCAGGATCTTTAGTTATGGCATGCAAACTCTTAATTGCGGCACAGTTCCCCAGCCAGGGATCAAACCCGGGCCCCCTGCATTGGGGGTGTGGAATCTTAGCCACTGGACCACCAGGGAAGTCCCCCGTAGTGTGTTTTTATGAGAACTGAATGAGTTAACAGAAGCTGGGTAGTATACAGAAGGGGATTGAAAATGTTGGTTTCCTTCTTCTACTTTCTTTCTTCCTGAAAAGTAATATAGTTTCAGGAGAAGCTCAGCTTTTACGAGAGCTGCTTTCAGAAGGGAAAATAATGCCAGCCTGAATTTTGTCCTCTCCCTTCTAGTGCCAGGAGTGGTGAACTATCAATCAGTGAAATCTCCGGATGGCCGGAGGGGCTAGATTATTCAGAAACATGTGAACTGGTGATGAGAGTGCAGTGAGTCAAAAAATAATGGACTCAAGTAAATCAAGTGGCTTCATGTGTTACTGGAAATACATGTATGTGAATTTAAAACCTCAGTAATTTGGGGCACAGTTGTTATCTATAACGTTTGCTCATTGTTCCATAGGAGATCTGGCAAATGTTGCTTTCGGAGGGGACTTTGGTCAAATCTCTTCAGCCCTCAGGGCATGAGACGGTCTCCCAAAGTGGTCTACCTAAGTGGATGGGATGCAAAGTGGATGGGATGCAATATTCTTCCTAAAGTTAATGCATTCACTACTTAGGAATACGGAAGGATGAGGTGTGTTAAAGGAACAAAGGCAGAGACCTGGTCATGATGGCTGAGGCTCTCACAGGCAAGAGTCAAGGTTGGGAAGAAACCATGAGAAGGCCAAGAAAACCTCGCATTGCATTGACTATTAGGAGGCTCAAAAGGGGTCAAGTGCTTTTTTTCTAAGCACTTATTGTGATGAATTCCCTTTCATCTAATGTGGTTTCTATTGACATTAGCTTTCAGACTTTTCTAAAAGATTTCTTAAATGTACTGTTTAGCAGGGAGGCTGGGGGAGAAGCGGGGAGAGGTGTGAGTCTGCATCTCAGCGAGTTTCGTTCCCCCATCCAGACAGATGTTGTGTGGCGAGAGCAGCACAGCATAAAACGTGACTACTGGATTTGGCATAAAATGGACCAGTTAACCTTCGCTGATTGAATCCTGCAAAAGTAACAAGACTGCATTATGGCTGGATGCTGTTTAAAAAAGCACAGTGTCAGCCAAATTGCTCATTGCCTGTCATGGTCACCAGCATATTCTGAGCAGCTGGACGGCTCGTGGTCCCCTCTGTCTGCCTGGAGCCCTGCAGGCCTGTGCTGGGCTTTTAATGGGCTTTAAACATGAAACTCTCAAGATGAACCCCACTCAACTGCTCCAAGGATTTCAGCCTTGGGTCTGGAATAATGAAAATAAAAGGACAATCTCCTCCTCCTTTTCTTCTCATATCACTTACCAGACTTGGGGAATCTCTCTTTTCCTTTCTCATTACTGTTTCCTTCTTTGCTCACAGCTTTCCACATTATTAGCACCCTCTCCTATGCTGGTGATGAGTGAAGGGGTTCCCACACTCTTTAGGTCTAGGACAGTGAGTCTCTGTTCCTGAGAAATCCCTGGAAAGCTGGTTAAAAACTCAGGCAGGCAAGCCCCAATATCTATGCATGTGTGCTAAGCCACTGCAGTCGTGTCTGACTCTTTGCAGCGACCCTATAAACCAGGCCCCTCTGTCCATGGGATCCTCCAGGCAAGAATACTAGAGTGGGTATTCCCTTCTCCAGGGGATCTTCTCGACCCAGGAATCAAATCTGAGTCTCTTACATCTCCCAGGTTGGCAAGCGGTTTCTTTACCACTAGCACCACCTGCAAAGCCCCCCAACATCTATAATTTCAATGAAATAAATGTGAAGGAGTGTGGTCTGGAAATCAACGCTTTTAGCCCCAACCCACTCCTACCCCTTCCATGTCAGGTGATTCTGACACAGATAGACAAAGCACCAGAAACATGTGACCAGCACGGCCGGCATGCGCAGCTCAAGAGAGAGTTGAGTGGAGACCTGACACCCACATCCTGCATTTCCTCTGATCTGTCTGACTCTCTGCATTGGCTCCTCTTTCTGGAATCAGGAAGATTCCCAGGCTTTCTCAGAAGGCTCTAATCCTACACACCCTCTCTGATTGGTGTGACTGGGAGTCAGACTGAGGACTGCAATGTCTTTAGTCCGGATCTTGCTTCAAAGCTCCAGACAGTGACATCCACCTGGAACTATCCCACAACTACCTCAGTTTAACATGCTCAGAACTTAAGTCATGAGTGTTGATTCTGGATAAGATGGGTAAGCACTCTCTGCCCCTCTGACTCTCTGAATGCAGCTCTAAAACCCAGACCAGGTATTTGAGGACTCTGAAAAACGCCAGGCAGGCTAGGATAGAAGACCAGAGAATTCAATATATGTACCCCTGAACTGGTGATGAGCTTCCCATTTTTCCTCCCGTGTCCACTAACCTGGATACAAGACAGCCTGAAAGCCAGAAGCGGGAACCAAATGTACAGAAGGCACACCCTTGACTCTGGCTTTGTTGTTCAGTCACTCAGTCATGTCGGACTCTTTTTGACCCCATGGACTGCAGCATGCCAGGCTTCCCTGTCCTTTATTATCTCCTAGAGTTTGCTCAAACTCATGTCCATTGAGTTAATGATGAAGTCCAACCATCTCATCCTCTGCCGTCCCTTTCTCCTCCTACCTTCAATCTTTCCCAGCATCGGGGTCTTTTCCTAAGGGTTGACTCTGCATCAGATGGCCAAATTATTGGAATTTCTGCTTCAGCATCAATCCTTCCAATGAATATTCAGGGTTGATTTCCTTTAGGATTAACAGGTTTGATCTCTTTGCTGTCTGGCTTGAAGAGTGGGAAAGGGAGCTCCTGCGAGAAGACCTCCTGTTGTTTCTCCCCTGCCCGTTCCCGAGACCCTGGCTCCAAGCTATCCTTCCAGAGGTGGAAGCAAGGACTGTGTGTGCAGGTGCCGTGGGGGTAAATGCTTTCTACCTTTCTGCAACTTGCTTTTATTTTCCTAATGGTGTGTTTTGAAGGACAGATGTTCATGTTGACAAAGCCCTGTGTCTCTTTTGCGTGCTAAGTCACTTCAGTAGTGTCTCTCTCTTTAAGACCCTATTGACTCAAGCCCACCAGTTTCCTCCATCCATGGGATGCTCCAGGCCAAAATACTGGAGTAGGTTGCCAATGCCCTCCTCAGGGGAACCTTCCCAACCTAGGGATTGAACCCACATCTCCTGTGTCTCTTGCACTGGCAGGCGGGATCTTTGCCACTAGAGTAGATTTGCTCAAGTGTTTATCATTTTAATGTTCTTCATTTCCTCCAGTAGATGTGAATTTCTACCTGTTAGTAGTTTTCTTCAACTCGAAGAACATCTTTGAGGATTTCTTACACTGTGGGTCTGCTGGCGACAAATTCTTTCCGCTTTGATTCACATAAAAATCTCTTTATTTCACTTGCATTAATTTTTTTTCTTTTTTGTTCTATGTATAGAATTTTGAGTCAGCAGTGTGTTTTTTTTATCATGTTGATTATACCATGTCTTCTAGCTCTTTTTTTTTTTTCTTATGAGAAGTAGGCATAATTCATAGAATTATTCTCCCTTATGTAGTATGTCTTCTTTCTTCGGATGCTTTTAATATTTTCTCTTAGTCTTTGGTTTTCCACAGTTTGACTGTAATGCGATTAGTTATGTCTTTATTTGCACTTATCCTACTTGGGGTTTGTTGAGCTTCATAAATGTCGGGACTACTGTTTTGAATCAAATTTAGAATGATTTCAATAATATAGTTGCAATATTTCCTGCTCCATTTACTCTCTCCTCTCCTTACATACATCTTAGTCTTCTAGTGACAGTCCTACAGCTCAGTGTCAAAAAGTATTTTTCTCTCTGACTTTCAGCTTAGCTAACTTCCATTGGCCTGCCTAGTGACCTATTTTCCATTTCTGGTGACCTACTGACTGTCACTGCTCCTTTCACTGGCTGTGTTTATTCTCCCGTCAGTCATGGGAAATGAATATTTTCAGATACTGGGTTTTTCAGTTCCTGGATTTAAATTTGATTCTTTTTTCAATTTACATATCAAACCTGACAATTCCCTACCTTTTCATCCATCATACCCATGCATTCCTATAAATTCATTAACATATTTACCATAATTATGTTAAAATCCTTATCTGTTAATTTCAACATCTGGTTGGCCTATGGGTCTCTTTCTACAATTGACTTTTCTCTTGACTATGTGTCATATTTTCCAGTATCTTTCCATGCTGCTGCTGCTGCTGCTAAGTCGCTTCAGTCATGTCTGACTCTGTGCGACCCCATAGACAGTAGCCCACCAGGCTCCCCCATCCCTATTTTATAATATGTATGGTGGCTCAGATGGTAAAAAAATCTGCCTGAAATGCGGGCAACCCAGGTTTGATCCCTGGGTTGGGAAGATTCCCTGGAGAAGCAAATAGCAACCCACTCCAGTATTCTTGCCTGGGGAATTCCATTGACAGAGAAGCCTGACGGGCTAGAGTCCAGGGGGTTGCAGAGTCAGAAACCACTGAGCAACTAACACTTTTCACTTTGAGACATTGTGGGTGAAACTTTGTAGATACTTTGAATTCTTTTCTTTCTGAAGAATGTTGACTTGTTTTAGAAGGCAGTTAAATTACTGGCAGAGAACCTTGATTTTTGGAGTTTGCATTTAGGCTTTGTAAGGGTGATTCCGTTTCAGTTTTGTGACTGCCATAGGGTGAATTATTTAGTCCCAAGTCCTAGGGTATGCCTTTGGGTTTTAAATTTTAAAAGCTTGAGGCATATTTTTCAGATCTGCTTAACTTGGCGGGATTTGAATTCCAGTGTTTGTAACAGGCAGCTGCTGAAACCTCTGCTCAGTTTTTTCAACTTTCTTGCTGTTGTTTCTCCCAGAGCATCTTGGAGACTCATCCCATGCATATGCAGTTTAGGAATCCTCTGAAGGTGTGACTTGAGTATCTACACAGACTTGGGGGCTTCCCTAGAATTCCCCACCCTTCTCAATTTTAAGCCTCTCTGGCAGTCCCGAACTCCTCCTCATTCCTCAGTCCTATGTTCTATGGCTGAAAGCCTGCCACTGTGCTTCAGCTTCACCTGCCCCACTGATGGACCTGGGAGTACCCTTGCTGCTGCTGCTGCTGCTGCTAAGTCGTTTCAGTCGTGTCCAACTCAGCGCGACCCCATAGATGGCAGCCCACCAGGCTCCTCTGTCCACAGGATTCTCCAGGCAAGAATACTGGAGTGGGTTGCCATTTCCTTCTCCAGGGGGTACCCTTAGGTAGGGCGAAAAAGCACGGAAATGTGGATCTCACTCAGTGAGGATCGAATCCGCTCCAGTTTCTGCCAGCTTTTGTTTAACTCCCAGTTGTTTGTTCTCCCCGCCCCCCACTTTTATAATTGTTATTGGCAGGAGAGGAGCCAAACATTCCACTGTGCCATTACTCTTTTTTTTTCGTAATTTTCATCTGTTTCCCCTCTGTGTTATGGTCTGGATAATTTCATCACATATATCTTTCCATGCATTAAATTTCTCTCTGGCTTTGTTTCAGTGGCTATTTAATCTGTCAATTGAGATTTTAATTTCAGTGACTGTGTTTTTCATTTATAGAAATTTTATCTTTTTCACATCAGCCTATTTTTTTCCCCAAGGGCTCTGTTCTTTTCTTATGTTTTTAATTCCTTCTTAAGTTCCTTGTCATTTCAACCATACTTACTTTATAGCCTCTATCTGAGAACTGTATTATCTCTATATTCTGCAGGATCAAATCAAATTACTTATTTGGTCAATTGACTTCTACTCATGGTGGATTGTATCATTATATATTTGAGTTTTTGATTCATATTTGGATTTCAAGTTTATGTTCAGCCGAGTTTTAGCTGTGGAGATGATCTGTGATCCTTGGTGAAGGGTATAGCCCTGCCGAGAGGTTTTACATTGAATTGCCAGATCTTCTGGTTCTATTAGGGGCCTGGATACAGTTTTCAGCTAATTTCTTAATGTCAGGGTTCCTGTACCTTGGCAAACTTTTTTCCAACCAGAGTCCAGATTGAAATAGATAATTTTCCTTGACAACTCCTTATGCTGATGGGTAGGTATATTTATCTGTGCTGGTGCCCAGTCGCTCAGTCGTGTCCAGCTGTTTGCGACCCCATGGACTCTAGCCCACTGGGCTCCTCTGTCCATGGGATTTCCCAGGCAAGAGTA
The DNA here is from genome assembly GCF_002263795.3 of Bos taurus. NCBI lineage: Eukaryota > Metazoa > Chordata > Mammalia > Artiodactyla > Bovidae > Bos > Bos taurus. The sequence goes on from NC_037339.1 coordinate 20,216,763, forward strand.
CTAGGGTGGGTTGCCATTTTCTTCTTCAGGGGATCTTCCCGACCCAGGGATTGAATCTGTGTCTTCTGCATTGGCAGGCAGATTCTTTACGCTGAGCCACCAGGGAAGCCCCAGATATGTTTATCAGTTCAGTTCAATCGCTCAGTCGTGTCCGATTCTTTGCAACCCCATGAACTGCAGCATGCCAGGCCTCCCTGTCCATCACCAACTCCCAGAGTTCACTCAAACTCACATCCATTGAGTCAGTGATGCCATCCAGCTATCTCATCCTCTGTCGTCCCCTTCTCCTGCCCGCAATCCCTCCCAGCATCAGGGTCTTTTCCAATGAGTCAACTCTTCTCATGAAGTGGCCAAAGTACTGGAGTTTCAGCTTCAGCATCATTCCTTCCAGTGAACACCCAGGGCTGATCTCCTTTAGAATGGATTGGTTGGATCTCCTTGCAGTCCAAGGGACTCTTAGGAGTCTTCTCCAACACCACAGTTCAAAAGCATCAATTCTTCAGCACTCAGCTTTCTTCACAGTCCAACTCTCACATCCATACATGACCACTGGAAAAACCATAGCCTTGACTAGACAGACCCATGATATGTTTATAGTTCTCCATAAAACTCAAGCCTCTTCATTTCACATCCATGACAGTAGCTATAATTAAAAAAAAAAAAAAAAAAAAAACAGAATACGAAGGTGTTCACATGCATGTGGAGGAACTGGGACTCTTACGCACTGCTGGTGGGAATATAAAATTGTGCAGCCACTGTGGGAAATAGGATGGCATTTCCTCAGGAATTAAAAACAGGCTTACTATTTGACCAAGCAATCCCGATGCTGGGTATATACCCAAAAGAATTGAAAGCAGGGAATTGAGGTAAAACTTGTACACTCATATTCATTCATAGCAACAATATTCACAATAACCAAAATGTGGAAACAATCCAAATGTCCATTGATGAGTGAGTGTGTGGGTTAACAAAATGTGGTTTTATATGTATATAAGTATACTTACATATAAATTATAAATAAAATGGGATTATTATATAGAAAATAAATTCATGTAAATATATAATATTATTCAGTCTCAAAAAAGGGGATAAAACTCTGATACATGTTGTAATACAGATGAACCCTAAAGATGTTATACTAAGTGAAATAAGCCAGTCACAAAAGAACAAATATTGTATGATTCCACTTACATGAGGTATGCAGAGTACTCAGACTTATAGAGTCAGAAAGTAGAATGGTGGTTGCCAGGGCCTTGAGGGAGGGAGGTGTGGGGAGTGCAGAGTCTCAGTTTGGGATGAAAAAGTTCTAGAAATGGATGATGGTGGTGGATGCACAAAGTGTGAATGTACTTAACGCTGTTGAATTGTGCACTTAAAAGATGGTTAAGATGGTAAATTTTATGTTATTTCTGTTTTCCCCAGTAAAGGAATAAAATAAAATAAAACTCAATCACCTTAGTTTCTAAGACTGAGAAGTATCCCCAGACCCAGGGGAGGCACACTGTCAGCTCACAGGCTCAGTACTCTAGAAGTGAACTGCTGGCCACTCAGTTGTGTCCCACTCTTTGTGACCCCATGGACTGTAACCCACAAAACTCCTCTGTCCATGGGATTCTCCAGGCAAGAATACTGGAGTCGGTTGCCATTCCCTCCTCCAGAGGATCTTCCTGATCCCGAGACTCAACCTGGATCCCCTGCCTTGCTGGCAGATTCTTCCCCTTCTGAGCCGCACTATTTTAGGGATTTATCTTACTCTTTAAAGAGGTTAACTATGTATTTAAACACTACTTTTAGCATTTTATTTAAGCTGTTTTGTTAAAGAAGAGTTTGTTTTATTTCTCTATTTTTTCATAAATAGCCTCATCAAGTGAAGATCCTAAACAGAGGTTGCAAACTGGTGACTTACAAATTTTCTTGTGTGTTTTTCAGTTGGGACATCTCACCAAAAAGTCAGATTCCCACCTTCTCTTGAAAATTGTGAAGCTTGTCCATTACTGGGCCACATTCTCACCTGGAAATGGAAGGTCCCGCTAAGTACTGACTCCTCTTTGAGATGGAATAAATGCTCTGGAGCTTGCCACACCTGAGATCTAAAACTGACCTGTTTTACTTTCGCAAGTACAAAAAAATATTAAAGTTTGCAACCGTGGGACTAACAGGACTCTATCAGGTTTTTATGTGCAAACAATTTCTTCTTGTAGGGAGCCTTTTTAAATTCAAGCACATAACCCTCTCTTTACAGTAGTCTCTTCCTCTTATGGCAGGAAAGAATTAGACGTTTGATTGAAGGTGTCCCTAAGAAGCAATGAGGTGGCATGAAGTTTTGGGCAAGGAGGGATCTTTGGTCTGTGCAGCATCTCTCATCTGCATAGACCTACCTTCACCCTTCTAGTCTACTCCATCCCACGTGTTCGCTTTGACTAGAAGGAACAGGATAATGTATACAGAACACTGTTCCTGCAGTCACAACACAGGCATTTTACATCCAGACCTGCCTTTTGCTAGCTGGGCACATCACTTCCAGAAAGACCAAGTGACGTCTAAATTCTTAACCTCCATCTCTGATTTCTTCATCTATCTGCTGCTGCTTCCTCATTTTATATCCCATAAATATGATGGATCACGTGTCTATTAAGCTAACAATGGATCATCTGCTCTTAATCTAATGTGCTTCTTTCAAGGGCACAGTTGCTTTGGGAGAACTTAAAATATTAGAAAAACTAACTAGATAGCCAATGTCCCTTGTGAAGAATAATTTTAGGAATTAAAAAACAAACAGAAACTAGTCTTCATGGCTGTGCTCGTGGTAAAGAGTCCACCTGCCAGTGCAGGAGACACAGGTTCCATCCCTGGGTCGGGAAGATCTCCTGGCATAGGAAATGGCCACCCACTCCAGTCCTCTCGCCTGGAAAATTCCAAGGACCAAGGAACCTGGCAAGCTGCAGCCCATGGGGTTGCAAAGAGTTGGGCATGACTGAGCGACTGAGTGCACACACACACATATCAGAGAATAGCATAATTATCTCTGCTCTTAGTTGCCACTTCTTTTAACTTTTAAGGTAAAAATCTCCTACTTTTGCAAATGCTGTCAACTAATTCATTTAAACAAAGGCTTGTGTGGGCAAAAGAAAACATACCTATGGACGAAATTTGGCTTATGAGCCACTAATTTAGAGGAGGAAATTCTAAAAATAATGGAAAAATTGTTTTAAGATTTATGCCTTTAATAAGTTGGATATAGTAAACCTCAAAAGTTGCACTTAATTTTATATCATTTTATGGCCCCTAATGATTTCACACATAAATCTCTAGCCTCTTGTTAGTCCCCTGGGAAATCAAGCCATTTACTGATGTGTATTTCCACATAAGGACCTAGCAGGATGTCAGATAAAGAACATATGCTTAGTCTGGCCAATGTTTTCATGAAATTGTAGGTTTAGGAAGTACCTCGTGAGCTTCAAGTCCCTCCTGAGCTTCTTGTCCAGGGACGGCAGATAACGTGGTCCCATATGGAGCCACCATTCCCCATCCTTACGACAGACGTTGCCAGGCAAAGCACCTGAAATCCCCACCCTTAGCGTTTCTTATTCACTTAAAGTGAGGCTTAGAATTTCAGTTTGAAGAATAGCATCTCCAAACTTGTTTTCCTTGAACCACTAGTTTTAAGGGATATCCTTAAGTAGTCATTAGTGTTTGTGGTTGTAGGAGTCAGAGTTTAATTGCCACCTGGATTCACTCTAGCTAGCTTAAGTAGCAAGTTATTGCTATTATGGTTGTTGTTAGTAGTAGTAGTAGTAGGTATTATACTCTGGGAGGCCAGACTTGTATGTTACTCAGCCAAAAATAACACAGCTAGGGCCAGCAATAGGCAAAGAACAATGTCCGACCTCACCACAGCACCTTTCTGGAAGAAAAACCACTGCCTGAGAGTGAACACCGGCCCCACCACCACATCCCCTCGGGAATACTAGATGCCCACAGCACTGTTCTTGTCAAGAGACGCAGTGTTCCCCTAATGTACTGACTTCCTCTAGGAGGTAGCCCTGGGCACACATCTGACTGGCCCCATCTAGGTCATGTGCCTGCATCCAACCTCCAAAAGTGTTCTGGGAAGTATAATTTTCAGAAGAGGGAGGTGCACACACCATAAGGGAAGTTGGAATGGTGGGGACAGGAGGTGAGTGAGTCAACCCACAGTATCTGCCAGCTTGAATTAGTTTAAGCTGAACTGCTGTCTTAGTGGAAAGTTTTTTCAGAGCTTTTAAAATGCTAACGTTATTCTAAGAGAGGGTTTGTCTGTTTGTTTGTTTAGCTTTCTAGTCTATCCATTTATTTGCATGTGTATCTTTTTTATTTTTTTTTAATTTTAATTGGAGGCTAATTACTTTACAATATTGTGGTGGTTTTTGCCATAAAGTTATGTTACCAGGAAATATTTTTTCCTAATCTTTCGAAACTAGTATGTTCTATAGAACACAATTTGACGATTACTACAGTATGCCATTTGTATATAAAACATGAGTGTGTGTTTATGGTAGCAAGCCCTTCCCTGCAAAAGCCCAAGGTCTTGGCAAATTTTGATGGACAGATAGGAGAGGGGTTAGGAGTCAGGGTCTTCAAGATGACAGACTTGGGTGTACAGCCCTAGTGGAGACCCAGAGCCTCTCTGGGCCTCTCAGGAGAGGATGACCTAGTCGTAAATCCTGGGGATAAAGAATCACTCTGTTGGCATCACCCTCGGGTAGCAGTGTCTGTACCCCACAGATATTTGCTCCGTGTGGACCAGTGAGCTGAGCCCACCAAATGGATTGCATCAACGACCTTTTGATTTAAAACCTGTATTTGACAACATTCTCAAATGTGAAGGGTCATTTTCTCTTCTCACTAGTGACTCACTTGTTGAGAGCAAGCATTTGTTTGCAGATTACCAAAAAGAGCATTTACTAGTAATTTGCAACACATTATCATGTGGGAATTGGATTACCATTTAGGATTCCCTCATAAAACAAGCTTTAAGATTTACTACATTTCTGGAGAAATATGTGTGTTCCTTGCATCTGTTAAGGATGCAGTTACAGGTCTTATGTGGGTTTGGGGTCAGCAGAGAATACCATCTTGATTCTTCATGATGGCCGAGATGAGTAAACTCTGTGCAGAAGGTAGAAATTAGCATGGGTCCTTTTGCCAAAGGATTCTTGCAGCAATGGGATGAGCCACAGAGCAGAGGGAGGACAAGAAGGCGTCTGGTTGATCTCATGAAAGTGGAATCTGTGGGTCTGCAGAAGGAGCAGTGAGAGTTTATGGCCAAGCAGAGACTAGCCAGGGAATCAGTAAACACAGTGCCTTGTCTTCCTCTCCACTCCAATCTTTCGTTTTCTTACTGATGGGTCCTCATTTCTCCTACCCAGGGTTAGCACCTATGATGGTTAATTTTATGTGTCAACTTGCCTGGGCCACAGAGTGTCCCCACACTTGGTTAAACATTATTCTGTGTGTGTCTGTGAGGATATTTCTAGATAAGATGAACATGTGAATCAGTGACTGAGTAAAGCACATTTGTCTCCCCGGTGGGGGTGGGCCTTGCCCAATCTGAGGAAGACTTGAGTAAATCATAAAGACTTGAGTAAGGGAGAATTCTCCCGACCCCCTCTCATTCTCTTGGTTCCATCTCTATGGAGAACCCTGACTCATACAGCACCCAAAACTGGCTTTCTTCAAATATGTTCCTAGCCCATCCCCCTTTCTGTCTGTTCCTTGGTTTTGTCAATTCTCTGGCTTATCTGCCTTAGTTTTCTCACCCATATAATTGGGGCAATTCTTCCTGTATTCCTTACTGAAAACCCCTTGGCAATTTTTCCAAATCAAATCAATAAATATCTATAAAGCAGTGGTCCTTAAAACTTTGAGGATCTCAAAGTTTTGTTTACATGGAGTATACTGAACAATATTTACAATGTTGTCTATAAGCCACTTTAGAAATTAATTAAAAATAAGAAACAAGTGTTTAAAACACCAGAATGAAAAAGCATATCTTAGCAATTGTGAAGAAATTGTCGTCACACATCATTTAGCTTCTGGACAACTCCTCTGTGCAGCAGTGACAGAACGAAAATCAAGACAAATACCATCTTTTTAAACGATTTTTATCTATGTGTTTATTTTTTTATTTTTGGCTGCTCTGTGTCTTCCTCGCTGTGTGCAGGCTTTCTCTAGTTGCAACGAGCAGGGACTACTCTCTAGCTGCAGTTCGTGGGCTTCTCATTGTTGTGGCTTCTGGTTGCGGAGCAAGGGCTCCAGGCATGCCGGGGTCGGTAGCTGTAGCTCATGTCTTAGTTGCCCAGTGGCATGTGGGATCTTCCTAGACTAGGGATCAAATCAATGTCCCTTCCATTGCAAGGCGGATTCTTAACCACTGGACCATCAGGAAATGCCACCTTAATATTGCCACGAGGACCTCCCCAACTTCCAGGGAGGTCTTGGGGACTTCCAGGATTCCCAGACATCTTGAAAATCACTGCCCTAGAGCATCTTCAAATGGTCTTCCTGCCTCCTTCCCTGGATCCCTGATCCCACCATCACTGCCTCACCAATCTTCCTAGACACACATTTGATTGGGACATTCTTCTACTTAGAGCCCTTTCTGTAACTTCTCATGACCAGTAGGATAAAGTATAAATGGCACACAACAGCAGCCATGATCTGGGTCATACCTAGCCTTACCTGAAAAACACCTATTCGTCCTTTAGTCTCAGCTCATATAATTAGGACATTGTGATAATTTTAACACATTTGCCTAGGTTAAAATAGAATAAGTGAAAAATTGTACAAAATTCTTTTATGTATAGAGTTAAATTTTTTTAGTTGGAGGATAACTGTTTCACAATATTGTATTGGCCTCCACCACATGAATAGATTTTAAAAAATTTTATTTTTAGTTGGAGGATAATTGCTTTACAATGTGAATCAGCCATATGTATGCATATAGCCTCTCCTTCTTAAACCTCCTTCCCACCACCCACCATCCCACCCCTCGGGGTCATCACAGAGCAGAGCTGAGCTCCCTGTGCTTACAGCAGGTTCCACTAACTATCTTACACAAGGTAGTTTTATATATCGATGCTACTCTTTTGATTCATCCCACCCTCTCCTTCCCCCTCTGCGTCCACAAGTGCATTCCCTACATCTGCATGCTATTCCTGCCCTGCAAACAGGTTCATCAGTACTGTTTTTCTAGATTCCATATATATGTATTAATATACAATATTTGTTTTTCTTTTTCTGACTTACTTCACTTTGTATGACAGGCTGTAGGTTTATCCATCTCACTAAATTGGTTCCACTGAGTAATATTCCATTGTAAATAGGTACTACAACTTCTTTATGCATTTATCAGTCAATGGACATCTAGGTTACTTCCATGTCCTGGCTATTGTAAATTGCACTGCAATGGACATTGGGGTATGTATGTCTTTTTAAATTGTGGTTTTCTTAGAGTATATGCCAAGTAATAGGATTGCTGGGTCATACAGTAGTTTTATTACTAGTTTTTTAAGGAATCTCTATACATACAGATATTTTGAGGATAAATAATGGATTGGATGTAAAGATTTTATATTAGGGGTCAGAAAAATTTTAAATTTGATGCCTGGTGTCCATTACACTTTAAGGCTCTTTTAGATATTAGTACTCTTTTTTAACTTTTGGTAAGTCCTTTTACATGTACATCCAAACTACGGTTGTATTTATATACATAGGGTTTGCCTTCTAGAATAAAAGCATATCATCTATAATTTTTTTAAACTTTATTCAAATATCATCTTATACCTTCCTTACCACTCTTTCCCTCCTCTGAGAGATGTTCCCATGAGCTCTTTGCATACCTGAATGTTCATTTTCTTCACAAAGAGCCTATAAGCCCATTGAAGACATAAATCACGTTTCACAGGTCTTTGTAACTAGATTTCACTATAGTGACCAGTGTGGTTCCTGAGATTCAGTAGATTCTCTAAAAATATTTATTAATTAATGGTTAATGGAAATCAGGCCTATATATATACTGCCCATGGTAATCCTTTTCCCAGCTTCCATGCTATCTTCCAAAATGGCTCTTCTCCCTAACGTCCAAAATTCTGTCATAGGTGTCAAAACTCCATGTATCCATGAATCCTTCCTCACTCTCAATTCTTTTCACCAACTAGCTACTGAGTCCTCTTTATTTCTGCAGTGTCTCTCATATCCACTGTCTCCTTTCTATCATTTCCTGCCACAGATTTAATTAACTTCTGCATTATCTCACTTGAGTACAGCTTCCTCATCTTCTGACAGCAATAGCACTGATTTCCAGACAGGGAGCCTCTAGAGGGCAAAAGATTTAGCCCTTACCATACTCCTGGCCAGAGAAGGCAATGGCAACCCACTCTTGCCTGGAAAATCCTATGGATGGAGGAGCCTGGTGGGCTGCAGTCCATGGGATCGCTGAGGGTCGGACAGGACTGAGCGACTTCACTTTCACTTTTCACTTTCATGCATTGGAGAAGGAAATGGCAACCCACTCCAGTGTTCTTGCCTGGAGAATCCCAGGGACGGGGGAGCCTGGTGGGCTGCCGTCTGTGGGGTCGCACAGAGTCGAACACGACTGAAGTGACTTAGCAGTAGCAGTATACTCCTGGCATATTGCACAGGATTCGAAAACTGTTTTGTTTTTTTTTTAATAAAACGTGAACTCCCACCTGTTATATATACTGTATCCAGAAAAAAATATTTTCAAAGCAACTTCTAATCATGTCCCTTGGCAATTCAAAAAGTTTTCTGTTTCCCATGAGTTACCAGGTGTAAAGGATGCCATTCGTTCCCCAGGCCCACGTCTCCTCACCTCCCAAGTCTACGTGCAGCCCTGGAGTACAGTCCCAAGACAGTTTTTCACCTCAGAGTCCTCAGCATCCTCTTTTCTTCCTAGAAGTGTTTCCACCATTACAGGAGCTTGTTCTACTAAAGGTATAATCTAGAAGCTGAGAAAAGTCAAAACCCTTGAAGGCAACTCTCACCAATGTGATTTGGGAGCCATTGGCTGAATGCCTCAGTCTTCTCTCTCTTTAGTAGGGCTCAGTTTCTCAGAGAGCCCAGTGCCCACAGTGGTAAATCACTCACTAACCCCACGCCCAAGATAAGAGAAACCCAAGTAAGATGGAAGGTGTTGCAAGAGGGCATCAGAGGGCAGACACACTGAAACCATAATCACAGAAAACTAGTCAATCTAATCACACTAGGACCACAGCCTTGTCTAACTCAGTGAAACTAAGCCATGCCTGTGGGGCAACCCAAGATGAGCGGGTCATGGTGGAGAGATCTGACAGAATGTGGTCCACTGGAGAAGGGAATGGCAAACCACTTCAGTATTCTTGCTTTGAGAACCCCATGAACAGTATGAAAAGGCAAAATGATAGGATACTGAAAGAGAAACTCCCCAGGTCAGTAGGTGCCCAATATGCTACTGGAGATCAGTGGAGAAATAACTCCAGAAAGAATGAAGGGATGGAGCCAAAGCAAAAACAATACCCAGCTGTGGATGTGACTGGTGATAGAAGCAAGGTCCGATGCTGTAAAGAGCAATATTGCATAGGAACCTGGAATGTCAGGTCCATGAATCAAGACAAATTGGAAGTGGTCAAACAAGACATGGCAAGAGTGAATGTTGACATTCTAGGAATCAGCGAACTGAAATGGACTGGAATGGGTGAATTTAACTCAGATGACCATTATATCTACTACTGCGGGCAGGAATCCCTCAGAAGAAATGGAGTAGCCATCATGGTCAACAAAAGAGTCCGAAATGCAGTACTTGGATGCAATCTCAAAAACGACAGAATGATCTCTGTTCATTTCCAAGGCAAACCATTCAATATCACAGTAATCCAAGTCTACGCCCCAACCAGTAATGCTGAAGAAGCTGAAGTTGAACGGTTCTATGAAGACCTACAAGACCTTTTAGAACTAACACCCAAAAAAGATGTCCTTTTGATTATAGGGGACTGAATGCAAAAGTAGGAAATCAAGAAACACCTGGAGTAACAGGCAAATTTGGCCTTGGAATACGGAATGAAGCAGGGCAAAGACTAATAGAGTTTTGCCAAGAAAATGCACTGGTCATAACAAACACCCTCTTCCAACAACACAAGAGAAGACTCTACCCATGGACATCACCAGATGGTCAACACCGAAATCAGATTGATTATATTCTTTGCAGCCAAAGATGGAGAAGCTCTATACAGTCAGCAAAAACAAGACCAGGAGCCGACTGTGGCTCAGATCATGAACTCCTTGTTGCCAAATTCAGACTTAAATTGAAGAAAGTAGGGAAAACCACTAGACCATTCAGGTATGACCCAAATCAAATCCCTTATGATTATACAGTGGAAGTGAGAAATAGATTTAAGGGCCTAGTTCTGATCGATAGAGTGCCTGATGAACTATGCATGGAGGTTCATGACATTGTACAGGAGACAGGGATCAAGACCATTCCCATAGAAAAGAAATGCAAAAAAGCAAAATGGCTGTCTGGGGAGGCCTTACAAATAGCTGTGAAAAGAAGAGAAGCAAAAAGCAAAGGAGAAAAAGAAAGATATAAGCATCTGAATGCAGAGTTCCAAAGAATAGCAAGAAGCGATAAGAAAGCCTTCTTCGGCGATCAATGCAAAGAAATAGAGGAAAACAACAGAATGGGAAAGACTAGAGATCTCTTCAAGAAAATGAGAGATACCAAGGGAACATTTCATGCAAAGATGGGCTCGATAAAGGACAGAAATGGTATGGACCTAACAGAAGCAGAAGATATTAAGAAGAGGTGGCAAGAATACACAGAAGAACTGTACAAAAAAGATCTTCATGACCCAGATAATCACGATGGTGTGATCACTCACCTAGAGCCAGACATCCTGGAATGTGAAGTCAAGTGGGCCTTAGAAAGCATCACTACGAACAAAGCTAGTGGAGGTGAAGGAATTCCAGTTGAGCTATTTCAAATCCTGAAAGATGATGCTGTGAAAGTGCTGCAGTCAATATGCCAGCGAATTTGGAAAACTCAGCAGTGTTCACAGGACTGGAAAAGGTCAGTTTTCATTCCAATCCCTAAGAAAGGCAATGCCAAAGAATGCTCAAACTACCGCACGATTGCACTCATCTCACACGCTAGTAAAGTAATGCTCAAAATTCTCCAAGCCAGGCTTCAGCAATAGTTGAACCATAAACTTCCAGATGTTCAAGCTGGTTTTAGAAAAGGCAGAGGAACCAGAGATCAAATTGCCAACATCCGCTGGAACATGGAAAAAGCAAGAGAGTTCCAGAAAAACATCTATTTCTGCTTTATTGACTATGCCAAAGCCTTTGACTGTGTGGATCACAATAAACTGTGGAAAATTCTGAAAGAAATGGGCATACCAGACCACCTGATCTGCCTCTTGAGAAATTTGTATGCAGGTCAGGAAGCAACAGTTAGAACTGGACATGGAACAACAGACTGGTTCCAAATAGGAAAAGGAGTACGTCAAGGCTGTATATTGTCACCCTGCTTATTTAACTTATATGCAGAGTACATCCTGAGAAACGCTGGACTGGAAGAAACACAAGCTGGAATCAAGATTGCTGGGAGAAATCTCAATAACCTCAGCTATGCAGATGACACCACCCTTATGGCAGAAAGTGAAGAGGAACTCAAAAGCCTCTTGATGAAAGTGAAAGAGGAGAGTGAAAAAGTTGGCTTAAAGCTCAACATTCAGAAAACGAAGATAATGCATCCGGTCCCATCACTTCATGGGAAATAGATGGGGAAACAGTGCAAACAGTGTCCGACTTTATTTTTTTGGACTCCAAAATCACTGCAGATGGTGATTGCAGCCATGAAATTAAAAGACGCTTACTCCTTGGAAGTAAAGTTATGACCAACCTAGATAGCATATTCAAAAGCAGAGACATTACTTTGCCAACAAAGGTTCGTCTAGTCAAGGCTATGGTTTTTCCTGTGGTCATGTATGGATGTGAGAGTTGGACTGTGAAGAAGGCTGAGCGCCGAAGAATTGATGCTTTTGAACTGTGGTGTTGGAGAAGACTCTTGAGAGTCCCTTGGACTGCAAGGAGATCCAACCAGTCCATTCTGAAGGAGATCAGCCCTGGGATTTCTTTGCAAGAAATGATGCTAAAGCTGAAACTCCAATACATGGCCACCTCATGCGAAGAGTTGACTCATTGGAAAAGACCCTGATGCTGGGAAGGATTGGGGGCAGGGGGAGAAGGGGACAACAGAGGATGAGATGGCTGGATGGCATCACTGACTCAATGGACGTGAGTCTGGGTGAACTCCGGGAGTTGGTGATGGACAGGGAGGCCTGGTGTGCTGCAATTCATGGGGTCGCAAAGAGTTGGACACAACTGAGTGACTAAACTGAACAAATGTTTCATTGGCTTCTCTCCTTTCCCTGTCTCATTCCCTCACTTCTTCCATTGTGACCCTCTATGATCACCTCCCAAATAACCTATCTGAACTCAAACAATGACACTGAACAAAACTTAAACTTCTTGGCCTGTCATTCAAAGCACCCCATAACTTGATGATAATCTATCTTTCCAAGCTATGTCATCTCTTCCTTACACGTACCCCACCCTCTGGCCTAACTGGTGCCCACACCACTGCACTCTAAGTCATAGTCACCGTGCCTTTTCATGCATTAGTAATGGAGTGAGATCACTATGATTCATTTAGACCAATAAAGTTTCTCTCCCTGGTGTAGTGAAGAGCCTCACCTACCTTAATGGAAGCCTCTTAGGGGAAGGGGACTACACTGTAGGGCTTCTCAGGTGGTGCGAGTGGTAAAAAACCCACCTGCCAATGAAGGAGATGTAAGAGACACAGGTTTGATCCCTGCGTTGGGAAGATCCCCTGGAGAAGGGCATGGAGACCCATTCAAGTATTCTTGCCTGGAGAATCCCATTGACAGAGAAGCCTGATGGGCTTCAGTCTTGGGCTCACAAAGAGTTGGACACAACTGAAACAACTTAGCACGGAAGCAAAAGAAAATGGTTCAGCTGATGGACTGACAGCCAATAGTGTCTGCCCCAAACAGGCGACAGGAAGGTAAGAAAGAAAATAGGTGCGCGCCAAACTCTACCAAAAAATGCTGGAGAAGTACTGGTGAGCTGTAGGGAGTAATCTGACATATACTCCAGTAGCAGACACTTGGTAGGTGCCCACAGACCCAAATCCATCCCTTCTGGCCGCCTCCCTGACCCCCGCCATAGGGCCCTCCCAATGCTGGCCCATCCTGTGTGCAAGTGAGCATGTGTACAGACATGCCAGGACCCCTACGCCTGTGCTGGGACCGCTTCTGCCAGAAAAAGGACCGTAAAACTACCACCCACCGTTTTTCAGAAGTTGCCACCCCCTGCTGTAAAGACTGTCTGCAAAGCCATAAGCTCCAGCTTCAGCTTCAGAAAGCCATTCCTTTTTGCTCATGGGTTTCTGTTCAACTAGGATGCAGAGAATTTCCAAGTGTGCTCTGGAGCTGCCATGGGTTATGAGATGTTAATCAAACACCCACTTGAAGTGCTTTGGAAGCACCTCTGGTTTTTGGGTTATTGATGTACTCATGTTGAGTGAAGGTATATTTCTGGTCCAATCATGAGTTCATTTCAAGACACATTAAAGAAGGATTTTTCCTTACTGCTGACTTCAGGATATTGGTCCCTAGAGACCAGGTGCTTTTCACAGCTCCTCAGAGGCCCCTGAGGAGTGATGGAAAAATGCAGCCAGGCATTGCGCATGGAAGTCAAACATACTGGAATTCCATTTGCATACTGCCTTAATTCAGCTGTTACTGATTCTCCTGGGGAGCCCACTTCACACCTTCACACGTCTCCCTCAAATTGTTTCCATCTCAAAGGAGGAGATGAGATGGGAATTTGGAAGCACATTTTCTTCAAGACAGACATGCGTGCCCCCACTAAGTAATGGGCATTTCCTTCCATGAAGCATTTTTCACTATGGAGGAGTGTTCAAGCACATATTCCCCTTTTTTTTTTTCATTTATACTCTCCTTGCCAGAATATTTATTTATTTTAATTGGAAGCGAATTACTTTACAATATTGTATTGGTTTTGCCATACATTGACATGAATCTGACACGGGTATACATGTGTTCCCCATTCTGAACTCCCCTCCCTCCTCCCTCCCTATCCCATCCCTCTGGGTCATCCCAGTGCACCAGCCCTGAGCATCCTGTATCATGCATCAAACCTGGACTGGCGATTCATTTCACATATGATAATATACATGTTTCAATGCCATTCTCCCAAATCATCCCACCCTCGCCCTCTCCCACAGAGTCCAAAAGACTGTTCTATATATCTGTGTCTCTTTTGCTGTCTCGCATACAGGGCTATCATTACCATCTTTCTAAATTCCATATATATGCATTATTATACTGTATTGGTGTTTTTCTTTCTGGTTTACTTCACTCTGTATAATCAGCTCCAGTTTCATCCACCTCATTAGAACTGATTCAAATGTATTATCTTTAATGGCTGAGTAATACTCCATTGTGTATATGTACCACAACTTTCTTATCCATTGGTTTGCTGATGGACATCTAGGTTGCTTCCATGTCCTGGCTATTATAAACAGTGCTGCGATGAACATTGGGGTACATGTGACTCTTTCAATTCTGGTTTCCTTGGTGTGTATGCCCAGCGGTGGGATTGCTAGGTCATATGGCAGTTCTTATTTCCAGTTTTTTAAGGAATCTCCACACTGTTCTCCATAGTGGCTGTACTAGTTTGTATTCCCACCAACAGTGTAAGAGGGTTCCCTTTTCTCCACACCCTCTCCAGCATTTATTGTCAAGCACATATTCCTATAGGCACAAATGGCAGCCAGCCCTGGAGATGCTTACAAGGATATGACATCACTATTGCACGTGACAGCCTGGACCCCCATCCCTGATCTGCCACCTCTCCCTCGAAATGACCTCAGACAAGCCATTTGAATTGTCGGGGTCTCCTTTCTCTGATCTGCAGTAGTAGTAGGGATCAGTCTAGCCCTTCAGCCTCCTTCCCTGGATCCCTGCCAAGTTATCCCCGCTCTGGGTCTGTGTAAACAGTTAAGCATTTTGTGAAAGTAAGCGATTCAGATTCCTACCTGTCCCTCAGATCCAGGTAAACTGTTCCTCCCTAGAGCTGTCAGTCACCAACCTGAAACTGGCAGTATCCAGATGCACAAATTAGCACTTCCCTAGTGGAGGACTCCTTGTTCTCCAGATTAAACGTGATTGTGCTTCTGCTCGGGCCAGGTATAGGAGTAACAGGAATGACCCCTCAGTTTATGTTGTTCGCTGCACAAGTGCCGTGACTCTTACGTTTGCCCGGGGTCCCCTACCAGGTGGCCTGTGTCAACATTCCTCCTCGCTGATTCAAGCTGAAGAGTCGCATAACCATGATACTGAGTCATTTGGAGGAAACCCAAATTCAACAGGCACCTTGAGTTAAATAAGTGAGATCCAGAGATGGATGCACCAGGAACCAGGAATGAGGCTGGACACTCACCAGTATTTCAGTCATTTAACATCTTGAAGCATTTTAGCTCAAATCAGAAGATGTGACAGTTAATAATAATAGCAGCTAGCATAATGTTATCATTTCCTTAAATTTTATTGGGGTTTTTTTTTGGGGGGGGGGAGATGCGGAGGAGATGAGAAAAGTTTCTTTGCAGAGTTTTGCTGTTTTAGAAGCCAAATATGGTAATAGATGCTGGAATTAACATAACCCACTGGAAACTGGAATGCAGAAATTGGGGCAGGGAATTGTCATCACAGCCCCACTGCCAACTATAGAAACGATCACGTAAGGCAGCTTAAAGGATTGAGAGGCTGCAAAATTAAATGGCAAATGAGGCAACTTCATCACTGATAGGCAGACTTTCTGGGGAACATGCCTAGAGTATCACTTCCTTCCTTTCTGGGATGCAGGTGAATTTTCTGGCTTAATACTACCAAATGCAGAGGGAAGAAGTTTTTTTCTTCAAGAGCAGAACATTTATCAGCAACATTTAGTACTTGCTGAATTTCTCATGGAACAGAGAGTCAGTATTACAGGTGTGCCAAAGTTATCATGGTCTTTTATTCTATGATTTTGTCATATAAAGGAAGAGATGCGGGTAGAACAGCTGTAGAACATACTGACAGCCAAAATGGAAGGAAACCACCCGTTATAATTGCTTGGAAAGATTCTAGCATAAAGAATCCGTGTTAAGATGAGAACAGGGTGTGGAAACTAAAGGAAGCCATGAGGTGATTTTGAATCAGACCGTGGATGATGAAAATTTGGCAGAAGGGAACCTTCATATAACATATTTGCATGTCCAGATTTACAAATATGAATTCCATGGCCCAGAGTTCTGGAAGAAAACCAGCTGAAGAAACAGGTTTGAACCCTCGGTGGGAAAGATCCCCTGGAGAAGGAGATGGCAGCCCACTCCAGTATGCTTTCCTGGAGAATCCCATGGACAGAGGAACCTGGTGGGCAACAGTCCATGAGTCTCAAAGAATCGGACATGGCTGAGCAACTGAAAATGCATTAGAGAATAAGATTGTTGGGTTAGATATCACCTGGTTAATATTCAACATACCATAAATTATTGGGGTTATGTGTTTCCCTAATGAGAAATTATTTTTAAATCTCTTAATCAAAGTCTTCAAATTAACAGGTGGCTTCCTTAAGTCTGAGAACTTGATTTAGGATTAAGCAGCAAGGCAAACCAAAGACATTCCTTGAGAAAATCCTTGGGTGGCCTTCACCCTCTTACACTGAAAGGATGTGTCATCCACTTTCTTGCCTTCATGCTAAATCTTGGATAATTTTTCCGACATTACTTGTGTTATTGGATTGTTGTGAAGATTAGATGAGTTAATACATGTGAAGTCCTTAAAACAGCACCTGGCCTTTACTTTGCAAATGCTATTAAAATAGATTTGACTCTGAGTTTGCACAGTTAAGTCAGGTCCACTTAATAATAATACCCAGAAAGCATTTAGAGCAAAAATCAAAAATGCTACTCCTAACAGCATTACCCTCCCTTCACCAGGAGAGACTTCCCACTGTTAGAGCAGAAGAGAAATGAATAGCAATAGCTGTTGTAATTAACACTGAAAATTAGCACTAGGGGTGGGAGTGAAATGGAGCATGGAGGGGGGCGCAAACAGAGACTCAAAGGCCAAGCCCTCAGCTGCCACATCCACAGGGCCATCAGATCCCTCGAGAAGCCTGGAAACGGCCACCTCCTCACCATTCACTCTGACGTCTGGTGTGCAGAGTGTCGAAGCAGGTTCCTCACGGGGCTTCTCCCTCCTGCTGTTTCTCTGCCCTCCCTTCATCCTGTACAGCCGCCACCAGAACCTGCTGCCTAGAACGTGGGTCCAATCCTGTCACTCCCCTGCCCCTCAACCTTTAGCAGTGATCTGCTCCCTGGGTGACTTCCCACCATCTGTTCTCAGCAGACCATCTCCACCCCCGTGTCCCCCACCTGGCTCTGTAACCCTCATCCCCTGTTGACGAGGGACCGCCTGGCCCACCTCCACCACCCACACCCACTGCTCCTGCTTGCCCTCACAAAGCCGGAGCCACCCTTCACAGACACACTCAGAGCAATCTCTGCTGTGAAACCTTCCCAAAGCTCAGAGGACAGCCACCCGCCCCACCTCTACCCTTGAGCCATTCTCAGGACTCACAGGGACTCCCCGCCAGGATGTGTCACATCCTTAGAGGCCTCTCAACTATTTGACTTCACCTCTTACTTCCCGCCTCTGGTCCAGTGCACACACCGTCTCTGGTAGTAAATATTCATCTGCCGAGACTCCAACACATTTCCTGGGGCAGAGCCTCACTGGATGCTTAGAAAACCTATTTCCCTTTCTATCAAGGTGCAGAGTCTACACTTCTTGATCAATCCCAGGCTGTGTGCATAATTTCAGGCTAGCCCAGGACATCTCCCATATATACTAGAGCCCGAGGCCCTTCCTGTTTGTGTGTGTGTGTGAGAGAGAGAAAGCAATGAAAAATAATACTAGAGCTGAGAAAGAAAAAACATAAAGGCAAGAAAAGCAACTCCTAGCATTTAAGCATTTGATAGACTTTCATTGTCAAGTACACTCTTCAAATCTTGAGACTCCACTGTCCGTCTGCTTTCCCCTCTTCAGCTCTAACACATTGCTTAGGACTCAGGACTACGACCTACCATGCTGTTCTGTTTCCTGGAGTGAAAGCCAGAGCAGAACTGTATCATTTTCCAAGGGGTCAAGAAGTGAACATATTATAAGGGAAGACCTACTTCCTGAGAGGAAAGTAAGGTGAAGAACCCTAGCCTTGGGTTTTCAGATGTGGAAATGACACATGGGCATGATAAGAAACACTGGGTGCAGACTCCTAGTCATACTACAGACTCGCCTCCTGTTCCTGGTGCAAGTCATGTGAAGAAGGGCGATCTGATGCTGTTCATTAGGGTTTTCGCTGAAGGTCAAAGCACAGGGAAGAAGATGAGGAAGCAGATGTCCTGCGTCCTGGGGGACACCCTCCACCGAACACTCCCGGGGTTTGTGGAGACAGCCACTCCGCCAACTGGGCCTTATTTCCAGCCGTAAATAGAGAAGGAGAGCCTGGGGGTGTATCAAAGAAGAGAGTAGCTAGCTACTCAGAAGTCTGCGGCAGAGTGAGGCTTATTTTTCCTTTGTATGTCTGTAAATAAATGGTTTTAATTTGGGGAAACATACATCTGGAGTGTCGATGTATTGCCAAACAGACAGAGCCTCGTCACAATACGACAACAGCATCCAGAAGGCTGTCTGCTTTCCGTGAAATGTTGCCCAGAGGGTGCTCGGTGTCTCGGAGCTCAGCGTGATCAGTGTTTGGCCATCACGGGTCGCACGTTAACTCATTCATTCTTGGAAAGAATTAACCCGAGAATGACACTTGTGATGCTGGGGTCAAGTGTGGGAACCTAGGGTGTTCAGAATTCTTGCCTTGGTCCCGCCGCTGCCTTTACTTCATAGCAACCCCATTTAACCTCTTTGTGCCTCAATGCAACCCTTGGAAAGGGAAATTCGGTGTAGGGCAAACTCCCAGTGTGACTATTCCTTCTTTAAGAAAATTAAACTTGACATACTAGATAAATAAGGTCTGCTAAGAGCTTCATCATGAGGTTCTTGAAGGCAGAAAACTCCATGGTATACATATAAAATAGACGTTGATTCATTTAAAAATATACTTTCATTCACACTTTCAAGAAACAGTTGTTTCTCACAGAAGAGTGCTTTTCTGAATTACATGCCCTGTTGCTGCTTAAATCAATGCCTGCTGAGCCCACAGCACTTACCAAATATAAAACAAAAGAAGTGTTAACTATATAGCAAAATACTGCTAGCATCATTAGTATGAAATCATGGTGGCTCGGGTGGTAAAGAATCTGCCTGCAACTCAGGGGACCTGAGTTCAGTCCCTGGGTCGGACATATGCCCTGGAGGAAGGGATGGCTACCCACCCCGGTATTCTCACCTGGAGAATTTCACAGACATAGGAACCTGGCAGGCTACAGTCCATGGGGTCAAAGAGTCGGACACGACTGAGCGACCAACAGTGTCCTTAACACATAGTATGTTAGCCCTAAACAGTGATCTTGGAGATCATTTTGTTCTATCTCTCCATATTATAGCTGAGAAAACTGAAACCCACTGAAATAAATTACTGGCCATTTCTGATATTTCAAAATATGTCACCTGTGTAAAATTTTTCATAATGTTAAAGTACAGATCAGCTAAATTGAGACATCTCAGAATGAAATAGCAAGTATTTCCACAAATCTCTGTTTCCCAAAGTTATCTATTCACATGACTATTTGTGTGTCCATTACCATTAATACCTTCTACCTTGTTTTCTTGGGGGAAAAAAAAAGACAAGATCTGAAGAGGGGAAAGAGTAGGAGTTGTGAGGGAGGGAAGTTTTTTTTCTTTCAGATCTTTTCTTATTGTTTTCATGACACAATGTGGACTTTGAGATTCCCTCTTAGACCCACAAGGATCTAGTGTGAACCAAAATAAGGCTCCCTGTTTAAGAAGACACTTGCTTTTTCTTGTTATCTACGAGGTATTTACCATGAAGTCTCACCATCTTGGTGTTCAGAGAGAGCTTGGAGAAATTCCTGGTCTCCCAAACACGAGTGAGGAGGAAGCTCATTTCAGGGAAATTTGGAATGGCAGGGAGTGTGGATGGCCAGGCCATGATGGTTAGGCTGGTGTGGTTGGCCTGGGGTCGCAGGCTTGCTAGTGAGGGGATGGAGAGGACTCTGCCAGAGAGATGGACACTATCATTAACCCCCTTTACGGAGGAGGCCGTAGCAGCTAGAGAGGCTCCCTGTAGAGGTCAGCCATGGATTTTGTCTCTAGGTTCCCTGGCATTCTGAAAGGAACAACCAGGACTACCCCTCCTCCATCTGAAATGGTGACTCTGGACAGTGCCTGTGACGGGGAGAGGAGTGAGAGAGGGGAGGGACATGTAAGGACACGAAAGGAGAGTCGATGAGAGATTCTGGGGTTTCGGGGTAAAATTCACCATAACTGTACCCAACCTGGATTCCATGAATCACACTCATTAAATCAGCCTATGAGTGCCGTCAGGAGAAGGAAATGGCAACCCATTCCAGTATTCTTGCCTGGAGAATCCCAGGGACAGAGCAACCTGATGGGCTGCCGTCTATGGGGTCGCACAGAGTCGGATACGACTGAAGCGACTTAGCAGCAGCAGCAGCATGCGTGCCGTCAGGATTGCGGAGATTTCCTGCTGCAGCCCATGGGGTAGCAAAGAATCGGCAGGACTTAACGCCTGAGCACGCACGCACGCACTGTTGCCTAGATACAGCCCTGGGCGTGGCTGGGCTCTTCCTGAATCATTTGAAGGGCCAGGCAGGGCTGTGCCTACACCCGGGACTACCAACACTGTCTCCCACTGACACATTCAGCACCTGCCCAGGGCTCCGACGCCACTCCAAGCCCCAGAGGAGGTGACCACATGGGGTCAGGGGATGTGGGCAGTGAGCCCTGCATCTCCAGAAGAGGCAACTCCAGGGCTACCTGGGGAGTGGTTGGACAGGGTGAAGTAAGATACATGTGTGTGTGCCAGTGAGTGTGTGTACTTGTTCTTAGAATTCCAGGAACACTCGACTCCAGGAACATCTGACACTCCCTATCATCTCCCCACAGGCCAGTTGCAGGGGTGGATTCAAGTTTTGTAGAGCTGAAAGTTTACACAATTGGAGGGCTCTCTTTATGAAAAATAATTACAAAATTATGAATACCATTTTGTGTGAAAAAAATATGTATTTAGAATGAGAAAAGAAACTACAGCAAATGACAATTTTAAAGATCTGACAAGTGCCAGAAACATTGCAAAGTCTAGAAACATGTTTTGATTCATTAATAGCCTGACACCTTTACATGTTTTTCACATTTTCTTGGCTGGTCTTTGACCCACTTTTCTTCTGACGATGATATTGTATTACCATTTTCTGCAGAGAGAATGGACAGAAGATTCAATTTCAATCTCTGCTTTCTAGCTGAAAACTTTCAGCTTCACAATTTCTCATTGGCAATGTTTTACATCTTGTCTTTTTAGAACTGTTGTCAAATGTGGGGAAATCTCTATCAAGTTTCTTTCATATATGAGCTGCAGGATTTAAGGTTATTTTGACTTTTCTAGCACAATGACTAATCCTAGATATTCTTTAAACTGATAACATTCATTAGCCAGAGAATCATATATCGTATATTGTAGTGGTGAATATGAGTTTCCTGTTTTCTTCATTGAAGTCAATATTTTATGTTAGATCAGCAGGAAATGAAAACATTTTTCAGTGTGTTCAATAAATCATATGAATGATTTACTTTTTTCATTGACTTATCAAGTAATCCAAGAATCTGCCTATTACAGGCATACCTCATTTTATTAAACTCTACTTTATTAAAATTTGCAAATACTGTGTTTTCTATAAACTGAAGGTTTGTGGCAACCCTGCATTGAGCAAGTCTTTTGGTGCTATTTTTTCAACAGCATTTGCTCACTGTGTGTCTCTGTGTCACAGTAGATAATTCTGGCAATACTTCAAACCTTTTCATTATTGTTATATTTGTTATGGTGATATGTGATCAGTGACCTTTGCTATTACTACTATGGCTCTTTGAAGGTTCAAATGATAATTAGCACTGTCTAGCAATAAAGTATTTTTTAACTAAAGTAGGTACCAGTGCTTTTTAGACATGCTGCTGCTGCTGCTGCTAAGTCACTTTAGTCATGTCCGACTCTGTGCGACCCCATAGACGGCAGCCCACCAGGCTCCCCGGTCCCTGGGATTCTCCAGGCAAGAACACTGGAGTGGGTTGCCATTTCCTTCTCCAATGCATGAAAGTGAAAAGCGAAAGTGAAGTCGCTCAGTCGTGTCTGACCCTCAGCGACCCCATGGACTGTAGCCTACCAGGCTCCTCCGTCCATGGGATTTTCCAGGCAAGAGTACTGGAGTGGGGTGCCATTGCCTTGCTACTAGACATTTAATAGACTAAAGTATAGTGTGAATATGACTTATATATGCACCAAAGGAGAAGAGGGCATCAGAGGATGAGATGGTTAGATAGCATCAGCAACTGAGCACACGTACACACACACACACACACACACACACACACATCAAAACATTGCAGTGGCTTGGACCCAAGCCTGAAATAGCTTTGAGATATGCCTGTATTTCTGTTTCTGGAAGATATCTCTACACACAAAATGTATTAGCCCAATAATTATACGAAGAAATGACTGTATGTCATGTATATACCTCATTAAACCCAAAATAAAGAAATTCCCAATGCAGGTGCCCTTTATTCCCTAAAATGTCCTCAGACACTCTAACACAACTGGACAATAGGGAGAAGTGAGATCAGAAACAGACAGCAGTCTTAACTGGTTGCAATAAAATATGTGTCTTTTGCAAATTTTACTGAAACATATGAACCATGTGAACACATTTCTCCTCCCAGGGTCTTGCTGCTAGAGCTTGTGCTGAGTCATGTTCAACTCTTTGCAACCCCATGGACTGCAACCTGCCAGCCTCCTCTGTCCATGGAATTTTCAAGGCAAGAATACTGGAGTGGGATGCCCCTTATATGGGAGAGTCCTAAACCACAAGCTCCCCTGGCTTCCTGGGGAACCCTCCCCTGGCTGGCATGTAGCTAGTATAAGCGATGGAGCAGGCACCTTTGGGTAATGCATCACGTAGTCAATACAGGCAACCCAAAGGAAGGAAGGGAGGGTTGGAGGCAGCCTTCCTGAAACGAAGCTCACATTTCTTCCTGGGCCCTAGAAGTTGTAGATCCTGTTTAAACAGTAGTTCCACCCAGGTTCTAATAATGGAAGACAGTTTATCAACAAGCAGAATCTAATGCCAACACTTTTTATGAAACACAGTAAAACTATTTGATGAAAGCTAGGCTGACATGATCTCTAACAATTAAGTATTCTGTCACCCACAATCTGGCTTCAGTATTAAACCATCCTATTACTTTCTCTTCTAGTATGTTTTAACATTCTAGAAGTTTGTCACAACTACATAGACCCTCTACTATAGCTTACATCTGTGCTATTTAACCCTAATATTGACTATGCCAAAGCCTTTGACTGTGTGGATCACAATAAACTGTGGAAAATTTTGAAAGAGATGGGAATACCAGACCACCTGACCTGCCTCTTGAGAAATCTGTATGCAGGTCAGGAAGCAACAGTTAGAACTGGACATGAAACAACAGACTGGTTACAAATAGGAAAAGGAGTACGTCAAGACTGTATATTGTCACCCTGCTTATTTAACTTATATGCAGAGTAGATCATGAGAAATGCTGGGCTGGAAGAAGCACAAGCTGGAATCAAGATTGCTGGGAGAAATCTCAATAACCTCAGATATGCAGATGACACCACCCTTATGGCAGAAAGTGAAGAGGAACTAAAAAGCCTCTTGATGAAGTTGAAAGAGGATAGTGAACAAGTTGGCTTAAAACTCAACATTCAGAAAACGTAGATCATGGCATCCGGTCCCATCACTTCATGGGAAATAGATGGGGAAACAGTGGAATCAGTGTCAGACTTTATTTTTGGGGGCTCCAAAATCACTGCAGATGGTGACTGCAGCCATGAAATTAAAAGACGCTTACTCCTTGGAAGAAAAGTTATAACCAACCTAGATAGCATATTGAAAAGCAGAGACATTACTTTGTCAACAAAGGTCCGTCTAGTCAAGGCCATGGTTTTTCCAGTGGTTGTGTATGGATGTGAGAGTTGGACTGTGAAGAAGGCTGAGCACTGAAGAATTGATGCTTTTGAACTGTGGTGTTGGAGAAGACTCTTGAGAGTCCCTTGGACTGCAAGGAGATCCAACCAGTCCATTTTGAAGGAGATCAGCCCTGGGATTTCTTTGGAAGGAATGATGCTAAAGCTGAAACTCCAGTACTTTGGCCACGTCATGTGAAGAGTTGACTCATTGGAAAAGACTCTGATGCTGGGAGGGATTGGGGGCAGGAGGAGAAGGGGACGACAGAGGATGAGATGGCTGGATGGCATCACTGACTCAATGGACGTGAGTCTGAGTGAACTCCGGGAGATGGTGATGGACAGGGAGGCCTGGTGTGCTGCGATTCATGGGGTCGCAAAGAGTTGGACACAACTGAGTGACTGAACTGAACTGAACATAGTAAAATCACTTAAGTAACTTTATAAAATTCTGTTGGCAAGACTCCACCCTCAGTGACTAATTGGCCCAGGGAGTAGGGTCCAGGCTTCAGTATCTTTTTAAACTCCTAATACGTACCCTGGAAAAAACAACTGGATTAGATTTCAGTACTGACTCCCTTAGTATCGCCTTGTGGGCCACTCCTAGAAGCTCACAGGTAGCTATTGCATACACATAATGTAATTTTAAGGAGCTTCCCTCATGGCTCAGATGGTAAAAGCATCTGATTGCAATGTGGGAGACCTGGGTTTGATCCCTGGGTGGGGAAGATGCTCTGGAGAAGGAAACGGCAACCCACTCCAGTACTCTTGCCTGGAAAATTCCATGGATGGAGGAGCCTGGTGAGCTACAGTCCATGGGGTGACAAAGAGTTGGACACGACTGAGCGACTTCACTTTCACTTTCAATGTAATTTTGACTGTTAGTTTGTTTTGTAAATTGATTTCTCAAACTTTGAGAAGTAAGATCAATTTGTTTCCTTACCGAAGTGCAGAAATTAAATGGCTGTATAAAATAATGGTCATTTTATTTGCTTTTCCTTGGCCACCTGATATCATAAGCAGATGACAGTGAGTGACACCCCGAAGATGGGTGGCCCGTAGGCTGCATGGCCATTTGTGACAACCCTGGTGAAAATAACATTTGAGCCAGAAATAAATGTGAATCTAGCCATAAAGAGATTGGCCTTCATATTTTCTCCAGATACAGTCTGATTACGTGGTCAGCTCTTTTAGGAGCGATTGACAATTTCCTAGCCTGGCCTTAAGGGTGGAGAGCTCTGAGAACAAAAGGTAGCACTGAAATTGATCGTTATTTATGTAAAAGGTTCCAGACTCTTCCCACAACGGAGGTTTGGGGGAGCGAGTGCTGTAGCTCACTTCAAGTGAAAAAAAATCCAGTTATTTTTGCTTATATAATGCCAGTGACCTGCATCAGATTTTTGTCACCTCCTTAAATGAAGATTCTAGGCAGTGAAGAACAGAATCAGGAAATAACGTAGCCATTAAAATCTCGGGACTTTTTCCTGTTGTTTTTTTGAAACATCCTTGAAGAAATGTCATCTTGGTATTTCTTAATTTCTTAAGGCTTCCCTTATGTAGGAATTTTATTTATACCACAGCAGAGAGGTAGACACTGGCAGAGAGGAATGGATCTCAGGTTATAGGATACACTTTGGCTGGAATCTGAGCCACTCCCACAGCATGAGGAAATGAAGTTTCTATATCCAGGTGAAGGGACTTCCTGTTTCAAAGGAGATCCCAAAATAGAAAACACCAGAGTTTGTCTGGAATGGACAAGAAGACTCTTGTTCTTTTGCCACACTGATTCCCATATGAGGGAACAGAATTTATCTGGGAATTTCTTACTAACCTTGGAAGATCTTACTTTGTTCCATTAATTTGATCTCTTCATAGATAACTGTCAGATCAAACCCAGAGCACTGGGAATGTGTGATCACTGCCTAACTTAATTCTTCTTTTATTAAAGAAGATCTTTCATGCTTTTATAAAAAAAAAAAAAAAAATAGACCATGCAAAATGGTCCCAAGCTGTGATGTCCTTGGCTTGCTTTCTGACTCACCATTAGCTAAAAGATTAACCAAAAGCTAGAGATGGGCTAGCTTGTATCATCTACAGGAGATCTACACATGCTTTCCTAGAGGAAGCTGACCTAAGCAAATCAGCCTGTGGTCAATGGGTTCTACATTTCTTAAACCAAACAGATACTCCTGGCATTTAGTGTCCTTCTCTCTGTAGTCCCTGGCTGTGAGACTAGGGCCCACAGTAACTTCAAAGAAGCAAATTTACCTTGAAGCCAGGCTATGCCACCATGGTCATTCACTGCTGGCCAGGCGCTTGCCTGCTGTCTCAGTCAACAAATGCAGCTTCACAGGAAATGGAGAGTGGAATGTGGCCCCTCACCTCTGTTATCCTTGTTCCAGTTCTCAGTTCGATTCCTTAGAAGAGAGCGATAAAAATGATGCTGAAGGAGTGAGCTCAGGCTAGATTGGGAAGGAACATGGCATTTGTCCTGTTCAGTATTTTTCAACTCAAATGATAAAGTATTTATAGTCTCCTTTCTGAACCATTCAATACTACATGTGTGTTACACATATTTGGGTTCCTATTGAATTCATTAATAGATAGCAAATGTTATTTAAATATTCTTTCAGCAGTTTAAAAGTTTCTATCAGCAATCTAAAATGTTTCTGCTGCTGCTAAGTCACTTCAGTCGTGTCCAACTCTGTGTGACCCCACGGACGGCAGCCCACCAGGCTCCCCCGTCCCTGGGATTCTCCAGGCAAGAACACTGGAGTGGGTTGCCATTTCCTTCTCCAATGTATGCAAGTAAAAAGTGAAAGTGAAGACGCTCAGTCATATCTGACCCTCAGCGATCCCATGGACTGCAGCCTTCCAGGCTCCTCCATCCATGGGATTTTCCAGGCAAAAGTACTGGAGTGGGGTGCCATGTTAACCCTCACAAAAAATGAAATTATTTTAAAGCAGTCTACAGAATTGAGATCAGGTACATAAGCTGGAAATCGATTGATCTCTGTTCACTTGTATTTCAGTTCTTGTATTTAGAAAAAAATATGACTGCAAATAAGAGTGGGGCTAGATCACTTTTGCCTGATCTACTTCAGTTCAGTTCAGTTCAGTTCAGTTGCTCAGTCGTGTCTGACTCTTTGTGACCCCATGAATCACAGCACACCAGGCCTCCCTGTCCATCACCATCTCCCGGAGTTCACTCAGACTCACGTCCATTGAGTCAGTGATGCCATCCAGCCATCTCATCCTCTGTCGTCCCCTTCTCCTCCTGCCCCCAATCCCTCCCAGCATCAGAGTCTTTTCCAATGAGTCAACTCTTCACATGACGTGGCCAAAGTACTGGAGTTTCAGCTTTAGCATCATTCCTTCCAAAGAAATCCCAGGGCTGATCTCCTTCAAAATGGACTGGTTGGATCTCCTTGCAGTCCAAGGGACTCTCAAGAGTCTTCTCCAACACCACAGTTCAAAAGCATCAATTCTTCAGTGCTCAGCCTTCTTCACAGTCCAACTCTCACATCCATACATGACCACTGGAAAAACCATAGCCTTGACTAGACGGACCTTTGTTGGCAAAATAATGTCTCTGCTTTTCAATATGCTATCTAGGTTGGTCATAACTTTTCTTCCAAGGAGTAAGCATCTTTTAATTTCATGGCTGCAGTCACCATCTGCAGTGACTTTGGAGCCCAACAAAATAAAGTCCGATCTACTTAGGGTGGTATAATTTGCCTTCCTGGAGAAGGAAATGGCAACTGACTCCATGGACAGAGGAGCCTGGTAGGCTATAGTGGATGGGGTCACAAAGAGTCAGACATGACTTAGCGACTGAACAACAACAGCAATCTGTCTTATGCATAAATAGACACTTTTGACCTAAAAGTTTTAGGAATTATGTATCTTTGGTGGTGGAAGTTAATCAGTCACACCTTCCATTTGTGGGTGGTTATATAACCGAGTTCTGGTCGGTAGACTGAGCAGAAGTGAGAAGTATCTGCCTAGGAGAACCTCCTATGTCCAATCCTTGCCCTTCCACCATCCTCTGGTTGGATGATGACGTCTATAAAGAGCACAGCAGTCACCAGACAGAAGGAAAACAGGTCCCTGAGAGACTACCTGGAGGAGAGCCCCCACACCCCTTCTGGCATGCATTGAACTGTGTTGTGAGCAAGAAGCAGAATCCTGCACGTTAAGTAGCTACAAATTCGGGATGGGTTGTTAAAGCAGTTAGCTCAGCCTGACTAACACTCTAGACAGAATGTGCTTCAGACAAGCAGAAGGAGAGTTCTGCAGTTGAAAATGGGGATCCGTTAAGGGTTTTGAAATAGACTTGGTTCATGATCAGGTTTGAGAGGATGTAGGACCTGCACATGGAGTTCACTGGATGGAGTTGGTTGTTCTGGGACAAGCAGGTGGCGATGTGGGTCCAGAGAGTAGGTTTAGATCCTGGGTTCAGCCCCAGAGAAGCAGTTGGCGTTCAAATCCTCCTCCCAGGAACTGGGGCTCTGTGGTTAGAATCCCCACCAGGAGTCCGGGGCAGGAAACTCGGTCATGGTAGCGGGGGGACCATGAGGGAGGAAACTCAGCCAAAGTCAATACTGAGAGACATCTAATCCTTTTCTGAAGTATGCTAATATAATACAGGCTCCAGACACAGGGACTTTGTATCATGCTTTTAAGGCTTTACTCACTGAGCGATACTTAAAGAAACAGTTTTTTCTTTGCAAGTTTTTGCATTTTAATAAGAGAATCAGAAAGCATTTTGAAGTAGGAATGGGCAATGGAAAAAGAGTAGGTGTTCCTTTCTTCTTAGTCATATCTAAAAAGCATCTGTGTGTTTTCTTAGGACTTGGATTCAGTAGCAATTATTTACTCTCAGGGCAGGAAAAGATAATGAAAAGATTTAAGGGGTTTGTCTTGCTCAGATCTTTAGACACATAACTATGGAAAACAGTCAGAGATGCAAATTCACTTCCGTTTGGAAAATGCCGAGGACACTGAACATCCCTCTGATGGCACATTTTTCTTTCTTGTTATTACTGTTTTGTTGTTATTACTATTTCATTCCCTCACTGAGTGAACCCTGATTGTACCCCCAAATCTGCCAGAATCTAAGGGGGGCACACAAGAGAGCTGTAAGAATGAACCACGGTCCCCTCCCATTGGGAACATTCTTGAACTCATTTGGTCAATGTTTCGTGAGTGTTTATTCCTGCCTAGGAGAGCCTCCTGTGTCCCAGCCCCACTTCTGGGTCACGCTGTTTTCGGCTTTGGAAAATGACGATGACTTCATGGTGTTCATGGAGTTCATGGTGTAACAGAGGGGTGGGCGAAGAATGAAGGAATTGTCTGAAACACCAAAATTCACAAAACTCACTACAACCTCTGTGCCAAAAATAAATGGATTACTCACCTTACTTTTAAAATTGAGTGCCCTTTTGGCCAAATTGGGCATAAACTGAAACCTGGGAAATCCTGATTCCACCTAAGTTTGAGACAGGGTGGAGTGGGCGAAGGGGTCCCAGGCAATGCCAGGACTCTCAGAGGATGTCTGGTTCTTCATCATCCCCTGATAATGCTGGCTTCCGCTGTGATAGCCACCATCTATCAGGGTCTCAGCCCACAGCCCCTCAATCATGCGTGCAGGGCTTCATCCAGCCTGGAGCCTCCTTATGTAGGTGGGGGCCATTCTTGAGCCCCTGAGAAATTATTCAGCAGCTCCCAGGCTGCACCAAGGCATGAAAAACTCTGAGGCTCTCTAGGTCCCATCTCTCCTCCAAGTCATGACAGAACTTGTAAGCAGGACAGTGTTACCAGTCATTCCCTACATGAGAGTACTAGTGACTCCCTGGGACTGTCAAAGCCCCACTGTTGCTTCTCTGGAGTCTTCCTGCTGCCAGGATGCTGGGAAAGCCCTTACTCATGATCCCACACACCTGCGTGGGCATCTGTCCGACCTTACCCACGCCTGCAGAAAAACACACCCCTTGTGGAAGCACTCTATTTCCCCTCCAACTCTTCTCTTTCACCCAAGCTGAGGAAGTCAGAAGCTCTACTTTTCACCTTCGCTGCTTTTTTTTTCCCGGGCTTTGGTTTTGGAAACTCAAAAGCCAGACGAGGCTTCCCTTTCTCTGCTTTTGGTTAACACATCCTCTCCCTGAGTCAGTAAAACCACAAACAATGAGCTTTGTCTGGTTGGGATTGAGGCAGCAGATGGGCCAAGATGTAACGATACTGTTCTATTCTGCACGCACACATACGTGTCCTCCAGCCTCCAAATTACACAGAGATAACTGCTGCCTGGATTCACTCAATGCCCCTCTTCTCTAATGCACTGATAAAATCTGCACCGCAAACGGCTGGGTAACACACCTTGTCCCTGTCTGGATTCGTGTATTCAGTTTCACGGTTCTGTGCTGTTTGCTGATGCTCTTCTCTATTTCACTTTGTCTGTGTCCCAGCTTAACCTGGAAGACTGGTCAGATTAGTTACTCCCAGAGTGATTTTATTAACTACAGAGAACTCTGTCTGCAATTTTAAAAAGCTGTTCTGACGTGACAGTTTAGATTCCAAACGTGAGATTCTTTAACAACTACATTTCTGTAGCGCTGGCTATTCCCGTTCCTGGTTGAAACTGCACACATCTGGGCAAAGGCAGAAACTTAAGATGATTTTGGTCTCCTCTAAAATGGGCTCCATAAAATGACTACTCCAAACTGTCTCATCTTCTCTGCACTATTATGGAGGGGAGTGGTATTATAGGCCCCGCTGGTTTGGGGACAGCAGTTGAAAATTCTGTTTAGAAACGATCTAGAAAAACTGTCTCCTCATTTCTCCACTTCTTTGGAGTCATTTCCTCTTCCCTTGCAGCTCAGCTGGTAAAGAATCTGCCTGCAATGTGGGAGACCTAGGTTTGATCCCTGGGTTGGAAAGATCCCCTGGAGATGAGGCTACCCACTCCAGTATTCTGGTCGGGAGAATTCCAGGGACTGTATAGTCCATGGGGTCACAAAGAGTTGGACACGACTGAGCGACTTTCACTTTGACTCTGTGATTACTGCCTGTGCTGCATTGTCTTCATTCTCCCAATGGCAGCAACAGGGGGGTTTGATGATCTCTCTCCTGCATTGCTTAAGTTTTTTTATTTAGCTGTTTGTCCACACATATGTGTGTATACACTATCAAAATGCCCCTAACACTCTTTGAGGGGGAGGATGAGCAGGGAATGATTTAATTTTACCTGGAGGGAAAAAAAAAGGCTGGGCAGGGACAGTGAAGGCCTTATGCAAGAGGTGACATTTGAAGGTCTGAAGAATGAATGGAATTTCACCGTTCAGGAGAGATGGCTAGCTACCTTGGGGGCTGTAGGTGGTAGAGAACACAAACCAAGGAGTGCGGCAGACAGAAAGTAGCAGGAACAAAGGCGTAGGCGCTTGGAAGACTGCGGTGGGAAAAGAACAGGGGCAGCTTCTGCTGATTAAAGGACATGGAAACCACATCAGAAGAGAAATATCTATCACCAGTGTTCAGCCCTGGTTGGCCGTAAAAAAAGAAACTGAAAGTCTTTAAAAATAAAATATACAGGTATGTAAAGAAGGATACCAAATCAGAAAAAGCACTCCTTCCGTTGCCATTTCAAAAACTGCCCTTTGCTTGTCGGACCTTTGTGCAGGAATCACCCTCTCCGAGGAATAAAGAGCACCCAGATAGGGAACTGTGAGTAACTCATTGCTACAACACCCCAGGCATGAACAAAGAGAGAGAGCTTCTGTCCATCGTCCTTAGCGGCCCTTTGATGAAGAAAAAGAAGCATCTGAAGGTACACCCACTACCTACATGGATGTTAAACCCACATAAAGGGGCTTTCCTGCACACCGAAACTTCTGCCTGGCCTCCAGTCCAGCCAATCACTTTAATAATGACAACCAAAATGACTGTGCTGAATGAAACTCCAAGGGCTTGAGTATTTGATTTGAATAAATACTCCACTCAGTTCCTCAAATTCTCAAATGATGGGGATAAAACGCGCGGCCATTAAGAGAATTGAGGTGAAGAGACACAAGAGCATCAGTGGCCTCTTGGAGTTTTTTGCCGCCCCCCCCAACCTCGCCTCCGAGGTTAGTGGATTCGTTTTGGAGCGCACCACCCCAGGCTCCTCCCTCATACTCTCAATTTCTCCTTGGGCAATGTCTAGAGATTAATCAGGGTGGCCCACCCAGAGAGTGACCACGAGCGAGCCAGCAATGGGCTGGACTCCCTGTTTGGCAGGAATGTTTGAGAAGGCTTTTTAAACTACAGAAATAAGGATCATGACCCTAAGAAACATGTTGCCTGCAAGTTTACCCTTGGGAAGCAACTTCCAGCCTCGCCTAGTTTTTAAAAACTTACTGAGATAATGAAGAGATCAGCATACTCTCTTGGGATCCCAGAATGTCTCAGCTGAGAGAGCTTCCAGGAAGCAGTCAGTTTAAAAGACAGGGCCAGCTCTGGGTACACGCTCAGCCCTCCACACAGCTTGTCACTAGGCAGCTCCCAAGCGTGAGGCTATGCCCGGCAATCGTCCTTCAGCAGCACAGAGCTGCTCTTTACACTTCGACGTGTCTCGGCCCCACAGTTTTCATCTTGGAGTGTCCTTTCTCTTTCTTCTAGGAGCAAGGTAACTTCTGCTTGTCTACTGTGGTAACTTCTGTATGCAGTTAGCACGGGAGATCAGTGACTCAACACTGACCTCCACTGGTTGGCGTAGAAATACCTAATCCCTTTCTCTCCAGGCCTTGCACATTTTCACAGGTTGGGCCCTCTGGCCCCTCACTTGCATATGCTAGCGTTTCAATGGTGATTGAAATTTTCAATGAGTATGGACCTACCTCATGGGGTTACATGTGCAAATTCTGAAAACTTCTGGCCCAACAACATTGAATCTTGGGACCACAGACCTTGAATTGCCTCGAGGCCCCTGCACTGCCACACACCAAGCAGGATGCCGCACTGTTTTGCTTGCCAGATGTGGACGGTCAAGGTTCCGTTCACAGCGATCCGAGAAATCTAGATCCATCTATTCCCCTGGTGATACTAATAACTTCTCAGTTTCCAGTATGGGCTTTGCAGGTGGCTCAGTGGTAAAGAATCCATCTGCCAGTGCAGGAGACCCAAGAGAAGCCAGTTCAATCCTTGAGTTGAGAAGAGCCCCTGGAGAAGGAAATGGCAACTCGCTCCAGAATTCTTGCCTGGAAAATCCCATGGACAGAGGAGCTTGGTAGGCTACAGTCCTTGGGGTCGCCAAGAGTTGAACACAGCTAAGCATACTCACACACAGAGTTTCCAACTCATTTATTATTATCTTTTAAATGCTATAAACTCACTTTGGCATTGGTACCCCATTTTCGATAGTACAATAAACTTACCTAGACTCACCTTGTGCCAGGTACCATGTTATCAGTGCCTTCATTATCTGCCAGGATGCAGTGAGATCAGTGCCCCCAAGTTTGGGCTGTAATTCTCCTCACGGGGGTCATCAGGGTTTGGAACCAGCCAGCCATGGTTTTCTGGAAAGATGGAAGGCAAAGTCAACAAGGGGATCTCTAGACCCTGAAAACGTGCAAGCCCACTATTTTTCCTGGAAATATGTCTGGAAATACTTATAGTACATCCTTTAAGTCCAGAGCAGCCCCTCAGACACTGAGGCTCTTGCTGATGCTGATGGAAGGCTAACGGAGGCCTCCCACTCAGGAGCTTACAGTAAGGGAGCAATTGGAAGAGGAGAATCTGATTTGGAAATAACTGCCATTTGGTCCCACTGAACAGAGGTCAGAAAGGTCTAAGCAAATAATATAACAGGTGTTCCTGACTGCTAAGAAAACCAGAGCCAAAACCAAAACTTTAGGAGAGCAAACCTGTGTTACTTGGGTTGGTGCCTGCATTTGGAACAGGATGTTGCCTTAACACCACTATGTCAAGATGAATTCTAAGCAGAAGTTTTAAAAGATACATTTGCAATAGATATAAAAAGTTGAGTGAAATAGTCTCAATGGATATCGTTGTTGCTTCAATGCCCTTTAATATATTTAAATATTTCATATAAATTTTGAGTAGGTAATATATTGAGCGTCCATGGGTACTCAGTTGCTTTGGCGTGTCCAACTCTTGGCAACCCTATGGACTGTAGCCCACCAGGCTCATCTGTCCATGGGATGTCCAGGCAAGAATACTGGAGTAGGTTGCCAATTCCTTCTCCATATTACTATATAGGAGGAATTTCTATCTATAGGATCTGTATAGGAAATCCTACTATAAGGATCAATAAACTACAGGACAGCTCCTTGTTTTAATAAATAAAGTTTTGCTAAAACACAGCCATGTTCATTTGTTTACATATTGCTTTATGATGGCAGAGTTGAGTAGCTTCAAGAGAGACCGTATTGTCTACAAAACCTAAAATATTTACAATCTGGCTGTTTAAGAAAAAGTTTGCTGGCTCTCGTTGTAAAAAGTTGGGTTTACATTTCAATATGTGTCACTGAAGACTCTTACAACTTTTTCTCATCTCAGCGCCCACGGGCATCTTCTTTGTGGGGCCTCTTGTGTCCTTGTTTGACCCTCTCTGATTTTGGAAGACGACTTTCTCATTTTTCGTTTTGGGGTCTCTGTTATTTCCTAGTTTTACAAAGGATAAGCTTTGTATTACTATTTTCCCTGTTTTCCTTTCTGTTTTTGGGTGGTTTTCCTGAGAAGTGAATGAGAAAATGTTGAATTTGCTCTGCATATTAAAATTAGAATTCCTCAGATGATATTCCAAGAAATTGTTTTTCGTTTGCCTCTTTGGCTGGCTCTTTTGGTCATTGAAGAGAGATCCTAGCTTACTAGTTGTCTTTGTCCTAAATACATCTAGACATTTTCTTTTTAATTGTTTGTATGAGTTTTATAATTCTCTTTAGGTATGATTTAGTTCTCAGTGGAAAACATAAACACATATTTAAAATCTTTAAATATATAAATACGTAAGAGAAATTTTATAATTTTATATTTTCTGTTGTCCTAAATCCTGACCCATATGGGATAGTTCAAAGTGATATTTAGCATTTTAAACTTCGGAAGTTTAAAAACCTGCTATAAATATTTTAAAAAAGAGATGGAAATAATATGCTTTAAAGCACTTCCCAACTTCACCCTCAAATTTTACTGCTATCTAAGTCTTATTTAGTTACATACTGGGCTTATTTTTAAATTATAACAATTTTTTAGAACTTTAATATATTTGCATATTTTCCAAAGCCATTGTGTCCAAATATCTTCCCTAAATTTAATTTCATTTTTACTTATAAATTTAATTTTTAAAATGAAGTGAAATTTTAGTTACATTTATACAATTCAATAGGAAGCTTCTCTGGTGGCTCAGATGGTAAAGAATCTGCCTGCAATGCAGGAGACCTGGGTTCATTTCCTGGGTCGGGAAAACCCCCTGGAGAAAGGAAAGACTACCCACTCCAATATTCTTACCTGGGGAAATCCCATGGACAGAGAGACAAAAACTTTTTCAAATAAAATACTATTCAGTATTTTATTTCTGTCTGCTTCTCTGCCTTTTATTTTTAAGAGTAGTCTGTTTCGGCAGACTTTGTTGTTGCTATTGTTTAATCTCTGAGCCACATCTGACTCTTTCGTGACCCCATGGACTTCAGCCCACGAGGCTCCTCTGTCCCAGTTTCCCAAGCAAGAATACTGAAGTGGGTTCCTGTTTCGTTCTCCAGGGGATCTTCCCAACCCAGGGACTGAACCCACGTCTCCTGCATTGGTAGGCGGATTGCTTACCAGTGAGCCACCAGGGAAGCCCCTCTGCAAACTTTAATATTTATTAATGATACTTCATGGGGAATTCATGCAAGGAGAGAGTCTTTTGGAAGAAACGCACTTGCATGTAATTGCTGTGAAAACAGTCCCATATCTGTCTTGTACCCGACTGTGTCTCCAATACCTAAAGCAATGTGTGGCATAGAGTAGACACCCACTATTCATGTGTAGAGTGATGAATGGACAGGAGACCCTGATGCAAGGTTTCTTCTGTTCTCTTGCTGTTGACTAGGTAGAGAACCAAAAAGTGAGACAGGAACTCCAGGAAGGGGAGTCAGTCTCGGTGTAGGTAAGGGTGAAAAGGACGACTGATTTAAAAACTGGGTTTAGGAATCAAAAGTTAAGCTCCAGCAATCAGGAATAGCATTACATCTTCAAATGAGAAATTGTTGATATTCTTGCAAATTGCACTTTTTCTATAAAATCATGGAATTAAAAATCTTTCTTCATTTCCAAAGAAAAATAGAAAAGTCAAGGGCAATAACCAGAGGAATAAAGTAAGCCATAAAGGGAACTACTGTGGTGTCCTGGGTACATTTTAAATTAGAAGGCACTTTAGCAAAAATCTTTGTGTTGAAGACTTTTTAAAAATTGGATCAATTCCCAGTTTCCCAGGCAATTTACTGTTATGAAGCTTGTCTACGTGACTGACCCAACCATGAAAATGATAATAGCAACTTGATGAACTGTCAGATAAAGCTTGGTGACTTTTCCTCACCAACCACTGGCCCCATAGGAAATATTAATCACTGCAGTTTTTACCTTGTACCAGATATTTAAAAACTAAGACCTAAGAAATTCATTTCCATGTGTTTAAGTAGGAAAAAAAAGAGAGAGACAGAGAGAGAGGTTTCACTCAATCTATTCCAGAAATTATAGCCGCCTTGGGACTAAACAGTTCTTTCAGCCTTAGCCCAGAGGCAATCATATGGGGACACTGTATGCATTTGGGGTGATAAAAATTGAGCTGTGGTCTAACCTATTGCATAATTTTCGTTCTAAAATTACTTTGCTCTGGACATAATGACCCTATCAGTCAAGCTATCATCTGGCTAGTTAAATGAAGTCAGAAAATAATCTCAGCCGGTCTCAGAGGAGTAGGAATTCAACTGCCTGAGGGGCTGAGATTTCCTGAGAGTTTGTTCTAGATCTATTGGGCAGGCATTTGGTCTTACCTTCAGTCTCCACAGCGAAGGCCATTCGGGCCAGGGAAGAAGCTGCTTTACACGAGGCCTCTAACCCAAGATGGAAACACTTAACAGGGCCAGACTTTTTTTTTCTTTCTTTCTTCCTTTCCGATCGAATGCATGAGATTGTTCCTAATTAGGCGGAGTCTGCCTCAATAAGTACTCCCTCCACAAATGCAGGAAAGAGCTCTCCTTTAAAAATGTCTTCGAAACAAAGATACATCAGGCTTGAAAGTCCGTTTTCATTTAAGGAATCACAGCTGCATAAACAATGTTTGTTCGCTACAAGAAGAAAATGTATCATATTTGTCAGGATAAAGTAAGCACGTCGGGGACTCTGTTAGTGACACGGTGTCATCCTGCCTGGTCCTTTGAGACAGCAGGCACTAGAACAGTTCAACGGAGGCAGCTTTCATGTCTCACATTTCAGAACGATCCTGCATTCAGACCATCTAAATTGCTTTAAGTGCTGGGAAAAGAGGGTGAGGGACCATTTACCATCCTTATTCTCTATACTTTCTGGAAAAGACGTTCTTCAAAAAAATAAAATAAAATTCACATTCTTTGAAGAATTTCAGTGGTTGCAGGCATTCACTCCTCGTCTTAGGGTCTGACCCAGCCTTACAGCAATGTTTTCCTGACTTTAAATTTCTCGGAGAGGTAAAATTGGTTTTAAAACCAATACAGAGTTTCCATCTTTTAATTTTATAAAGAGAAAGGTCCTTTAAACCAAACAGAATATGTCTGTCATCCATGGGCCTCACTTTTTGTAAAAAATGAACATTTTTAATACCAAAAGAGAGAGGCAAGAAAAGCAAAAATAAAAATCTGAAAATAGAAGACAGAGCCTGCCATACATTTAGCTGTATGAGACGGTTCAGTCTCTTTTCTTGGTCCTTCTTGTCTCACTACTGAAGTTGAAGACTATGTCAACAACTGGCCCTGGCCCACAACTGGCATTTGGAAATCACTCCATTAGGGAAAAGACCACAGAGAACTTCTGGTGCCAAGAACTGTAGAAAGAGGAGGTGTCTGGTTGCACGCTGTCTGTGCATAGCCCTTCACAGTCATCCATCACGACCTATATCTCAGCAATCTGTAAGTGTTCTAAAGGGGCCTGGGGGGGAATCAACTGTTGTGAATTTTTTAGTTTATTTAAAAGTTTGGCAAAACTTACATTAAACACCGCAAGAGTCTTAAATCTTTAAAGCCCTGTGGAGTTTCAAAGAGCTTAATGATGTTTTCTTTTTAATGACCTTGACCCTAGAAATTAATTTTTTTAAAGTAGTGTTACTGTATTATAGAAAGGGTTCTGAAAATTTTCAAGACATCGTGCAGTACCAATGAAAACACATAGACTTCCTGGTGGTTTCATGCAGGAAAATGTATACGTGTGTGTGTGTGTGTGTGTGTGTGTCTGTGACTGGTGTGGAAGCTGGAAATACCTTCCAGGAAGAGCCGTGCTTTTATTTGTCAGGGCCCCAGAAACTTGCTGTGACCCCAATAAACAAATTCCGCAATTTCGGTGCTTTATGCTGCTGCTGCTGCTAAGTCGCTTCAGTCGTGTCCGACTCTGTGTGACCCCATAGACAGCAGCCCACAAGGCTCCTCCGTCCTTGGGATTCTCCGGGCAAGAACACTGGAGTGGGTTGCCATTTACTTCTCCAGTGCGTGAAAGTGAAAGTGAAATCGCTCAGTCGTGTCCGACTCTTAGCGACCCCATGGACCTACAGCCTACCAGGCTCCTCTGTCCATGGGATTCTCCAGGCAAGAGTACTGGAGTGGGGTGCCATTGCCTTCTCCATCAGTGCTTTATAGGGGGCTTCTAAACAGGAAAAAAAGCAGCTTATTAATGGAAGAATGCAGGCAGAAACTGA
Source organism: Bos taurus (assembly GCF_002263795.3). Lineage (NCBI taxonomy): Eukaryota > Metazoa > Chordata > Mammalia > Artiodactyla > Bovidae > Bos > Bos taurus. The sequence continues at coordinate 20,256,067 of NC_037339.1, forward strand.
ATGTCAAGAACCCAGAGAAAGCATTTAGAAAGGGAAGCAACCAGAGAGGTTCCCAGAGGAAGACCATCGAGGGAGGGAGTGGCCCTATCAGACCTCTAACAGAGTGTCCTTGGGCCTCTATGGACCCATGGTGGTCCTGACTGGAGCCTCATAACCTCTCTCTTTTCTGTAGACTCCTTCCTCTTTAACAGCAATGCTTATCATTGGCTGGAATCTTCTATCCCAGAAAGGATTGTAACAACTGGCATTTCTGAGAGGGAAATCTGCTCACCTGTGAAAAGCTCCTGGCAGGCATCTCTGTGGTCAGGCCCATGGAGAAAATGGACCCCCTCCAGGGAGCTGAGCGTTAATGCCCCTCTCACCTTTCATCAGCCCTTCATCTGAGCCACAGGGCCTGGTAGCCCCAAGCCAAGTAGAGAAAGACTAGCTTCTCCAACAGCCTGTGTTTTAGCCATGAGGCTTAACAGCAGGAAGGCTGAATGAAGAGTCGGGAGAACTGGATTGGTCTCTGTACCTGCAGAAGAGTTGCCCAGATTCTCTGGCCTTGTGTTTAAAAAATCTGTAAGATGAAAAAAAATGGTGTTTATCTGTTTGTCATATGGATTTAAGAAAAGAGTTCACATGTGGAAATTTCATTCTGTCAACCCAAAGTAAGAGAATGCTCTTACTTTGATGATTTTGATGAAGATTTTCATGGCGGTCATTTTTGTCACCAAGAGCTTATCAACTTGGCAGAATGTCCAGATATGAACATTGAATGGGTTTCACAAAACTCTTTTATTTAGAAAATGAATTTTGAAGACAAGAAAAAGAAACAAATAGAAGTTGACTCCATGAGTCCTTAGCTCTCCTCTACAAACCAATCTAGTCTTTGGTTAAACAGACCAATATTAGTGGAGCGCTGAGCAACCAGACCATCTATCCATCCATCTGTCCATCCATATATATATTTTTGAGAACTAATATAGTTCCTGCAAGTAAATTGAACTTTAATTTAGTCATATAAATTATGTTATTTTTTTCATATAAGTGAATGTTTATTGGCATGTTCATTGGAGTAATGCAACGGTTTGTCTTTTTTTATTGGAGTACATTTGATTTACAATGTTGTGTTAGTTTTAGATGTACAGGAAAGTGATTTATGACTTAAGTCTATTTTTTCCAGATCATTTTCCCATATAGGTTATTACAGAACATTAAGTATAATTCCCTGTACTAAACGAAATGTCCTTGCTGATTATTTTGTATATAGTTCAGTTCAGTTCAGTAGTGTATATATATTAATCCCAAACTCCCTTTTGGTAACCATAGTTTGTTTTTTAAGTCTGTGACTCTATTTTGTAAATACGTTCATTTGTATCATTTCTCTAGATTCCACATACAAGTGATAACATATGATATTTATCTTCCTCTGACTTAACTTCACTTAGTATAAAAACCTCTAGGCCCACTCATGTTGCTACAAGTGGCATTATTCATTCTTTTTATGACTGAGTAATATTCCACTGTATATATGTATCACATTTTCTTTATCTGTTCCTCTGTCAACAGGCATTTAGGTTGCTTCCATGTCTTGGCTATTGTAAACAGTGGTGCAATAAACATTGGGGTGCATGTATATTTTCTGAGGGTAATTTTCTCCAGATACATGCCCAGGAGTGGGATTGCTGGATCACATGGTAGATCTGTTTTTAGTTTTTAAGGAGCCTCCATACTGTTCTCCATACTGGCTGTGTCAATTTACATCCCCACCAACAGTGTAGGAGGGTTCCCTTTTCTCCGCACCCTCTCCAGCATTTATTCTTTATAGACTTTTTGATGATGGCCATTCTGAGCAGTGTGAAATGATACCCCCTTGTAGTTTGGATTTGCATTTCTCTAACAGTAGTGACACTGAACATCTTTTCATGTGTTTTTTGACCATCTGTATGTCTTCTTTGGAGAAATGTCTGTTTAGATCTTCTGTTCATTTTTTGATTGGGTTGTTTTTTGCTTTAGAGTTGCATGAGCTGATTGCACATTTTGGAGATTAATCCCTTGCATTGTTTGCAAATGTTTTCCTCATTCTGTGGGTTATCTTTTCATTTTGTTTATAGTTTCCTTTGCTGTGCAAAAGCTTATAAGTTTAACGAGGTCCCATTTGTTTATTTTTGTTTTTATTTTTATTACTCTAAGATCCAAAAAGATATTGCTGCAATTTATGTTTTATAGTATCCAGTCTTACATTTAGGTCTTTAGTCCATTTTGCATTTATTTTTGTGCATGGTATTAGAGAATTCTCATTTCTTTCTTGTACATGCAGCTGTCCAGTTTTCCCAGCATGACTTATCAAAGAGACTGCTTTTTTTTCCATTGTATATTCTTGCCTCCTTTGTCATGAAATGAATGACCATTGTTGTTCAGTTGCTAAATCATGTCCAACTCTTTGCAACCCAATGGACTGCAGCATGTGAGGCTTTCCTGTCCTTCACTATCTCCGTGAGTTTGCTCAAACTCATGTCCATTGAGTCACTGATGCCATCCAACCATCTCATCATCTGTTGCCCCCTTTTCCTGTCACTCTCAATTTTCCCCAGCATCTGGGTCTTTTCCAGAGTCAGCTCTTTGCATCAGGTGGACAAAATATTGGAGCTTCTGCTTCAGCATCAGTCCTTCCAATGAATATTCAGGGTTGATTTCCTTTAGGATTGATTGGTTTGATCTCCTTGCTGTCCAAGGGACTCTCAGGAGTCTTCTTCAACTACACAGTTCAAAAACATCAATTCTTTGATGCTCAGCCTTCTTTATGCTCCAACTCTCACATCCATACATGACTAGTGGAAAAACTGTAGCTTTGACTATACGGACCTTTGTTGGCAAAGTAATGTCTCTGTTTTTTTAATACATTGTCTAGGTTTGTCATAGCTTTTCTTCCAAGGAGCAAGTATCTTTTAATTTTTTGGCTGCAGTCACCATCCACAGTGATTTTGGAGCCCAAGGAAATAAAATCTGTCACTATTCCCACTTTTCCCCCTTCTGTTTGCCATGAAGTGATGGGACTGGATGCCATAATTGACCATAGGCTCAGGGGTTTATTTCTGAGCTTTCTGTCCTATTCCACTGTAAGTCCATCTTTGTGCCAGTGCAACATCGTTTTGATTACTATGCCTTATAGTATAGTCTGAAATCAGGGAGCCTGATTCCTAGAGCTCCATTTTTGTTTCTCAAGATAGATTTGGCTATTTGGGATCTTTTATGTTTCCACACAAACTTGAAGATTTTTGTTCTAGATCTGCAGAAAATGGCATTGGTAATTTGATAGGGATTGCATTGAATCTGTCGATCACCTTGGGTAGTATAATCATTTTGACAATATTGATTCTTACGATCTAAGAACATGATATATCTTTTCATATGTTTGTGTCATGATTTCTTTCCTCTTACAGTGTCTTATAGTTTTCAGAGTACAGGTCTTGGAACAGTTCTGTTTTGACTGTAGTGGTTACAGAAATCTCTACTTAGAATCAAATTCCATAGGACTACTAACTACTACTGGACACGACAGTACATGTAGAGACTGATAAAAACTGAATAATGTTTGTAATCTGGTACTGGTTACAGTACCAATGTCAGTTTCCTGCTTTTGCTATTTTTTTAAGCCAAAAAGTATTATTTAGGAAGAGAGAATGTTAAGAATGTTACCAAAAAATTGGAAAACATTGTAAGCATCACAAAATCTGGAATTATAGCATGACATAGTTTTTCTATAGTCATATAAGATTTCACCATGGGGAAAACTGAGTGAAGAGTTTATGGGACACCGTGCAATATATTTAGCAACTTCCTATATGAATCTACAGTCTTTGAATAATATATTAATTTATAATTATTTTAAAATAAAAGGTTAAAAATAAGTAGATGCATATGTAACAAGTTATTGGGATACATATAAAAGCCCCTGAGCATTTTACTTGGCAAACTCTATTCTTCACTAGTTTTACTGCTTTACCAAGGCCCACCTTCATTTTCCCAGAAACTCATTTATTTGCAATGAACAGTTTTAAAACCTTTAATGAAAAGACCTCTGGAAAATTATGATGGATAACTAGTACTCAAAAATCCCATTTAGGAACATGTTAGGTATGTAATCATTACTTTCAGTGGGTGTCATCCTGGAATTTCTTGTTTTTATGGATACCCACTGTAGTACCCTTGCCTGAAAAATCCCATGGACGGAGGAACATGGTAGGCTACAGTCCATGGGGTCGCAAAGAGTCAACACAACTGAGCGACTTCACTTTCACTCTCATTATTAATAGAGAGCTTCCCTGGTGGCTCAGTGGTAAAGAATCCACCTGAAGTGCAGGAGCCACAAGAGATATGGGTTCAATCCCTGGGTCGGGAAGGTCTCCTGGAGGAGGGTATGGTAACCCACTCCACTATTCTTGCCTGAAGAATCCCAGGGACAAAGGATCCTGGCGCACTACAGTACATACGGTTGTGAAGAGTCGGACACGAGTGAAGCAACTTAGCCTGCACGCATTGTTAATAGAAAAATACCTCCACTCAAAGATCTTTTCAACCTATCGATATTAAACTACTGAAATGGGTAAAGAAAAGTGTGAGGGGACACTTGGAAATCACATGTTTATTGATACAGGAAATCACGCACACACACGCACACACACACACACGCACACACACACTCCTGCTAAATTGATTGGATTTGTTGTCAACTCTCTTCCTATAATTTCCATACTAATTAGATCAACTATTGAGCCGTTTCAGTCATCAAAACACCTGGAAACAATGGACCCATTGTCTCTTGCATCTAGACTAGATGGTGATTTGCACTAGAGTTAGGCCCAAGTTAGATAAGAACGTATATTTATTGATCCTTTGGCTAAATTTGAAGTAAATAAGCCCATGGACCCACTTAGAAAGAGAAAGTGAAGTCGCTCAGTTGTGTCCGACTCTTTGCGACCCCATGGACTGTAGCCCACAAGGCTCCTCCATCCATGGGATACTCCAGGCAAGAATACTGGAGTGGGTTGCCATTTCCTTAGGCTGCACCTAAGTTTGTGAATGTTTGTGACTTGACATTGCAATATTTCTTCCAGAAGAAGCAAGACCTGGGAACAGGAGCAGAACAACATTCTCATGGCAGTAATTCCAGCCCTATTAACTTAAGCACTCCTGATATTTGAAAAACAGCAAAGCTACCTTTTTAATGGAAAATTCAAAAATTTAATTTCAAAACAGGAAATATTCTTGAAGCTACCAAAAAAAGCATAGAATTTCATAATGTAGGGTAGTATAGGTATTGTATCAACTATTTAATTTTAATCAAACAGAAGTGTGAAGAAAATTGCATCAACAAAGTTTATCTTATTCTTTTTGTCCTACGATCAAAATTGCCAGCAGACAGGAAAATGGATAGAAGAGCTTTATTCACATTCTAAGTATGACTATTCACCCTATGTGAGTGTAAACAGTCTTCCTACTATATACACATTTAGTTCAATTCTGAGTTACACAGGAAATAGATGTCTAACAATTATTTAACTGGGACTCTAAGAGAGGCAAGGAAACCCAAGAAAAATCGAGAGACAAGAATCAAAGACCAATAGCTCTTAACTTTAGTTATATATGAGAATGTTTAGATACAAAACATTATACAGTTAATAACTTTATGAGTTCCTTTGACCTCAAAATCTATGCATGATGGTCCAAGACCTAGCAAGAGGCTGAGAGGTGAGAGGAGATGGAGACAGATTTTGAGGACAGTGAGACTGTGTATAAAATAGCTGTCACATCAACTATATGCAGATAATCAAACGGCATGAAAGGGATTTGATCAAATCAATAAACCAATCAAATTCATTTGATGACTTCTTCATCTTCCAAATTACCCCACTGCTTTCTTTGTGTTTAGGCTTATAACACCAGGCCCAGGTATTCTTCCTCCCCTGACCTCCCTTCCTCTGGCCCAGATACACACACACACACACACACACACACACACACACACGTTCTAAGCATGTGCTGCGACCCTATATGCCTCCATTACATCTAGAACTAGATTACACAGGCAGGAAAGGGAAGGGCATTTATGTAACCTCATCTCTTCTCTCTGTAACAACTTAAGCCAACACTGTCTTTGGCCACATGTTTCTCAGATCCCTGTGAATTTATTTTTCCATCAGATACCCTCTACACTCCAGAGACATTTCATAATGCTTCCTTAAGGAAAAAGAAAATGAAGCCATGATGATAACGAAGTCTTTATCCAGGCAAGAGGAACAAATTAGTGTTACTTCTGTCCTGGGAAAGATTCCTGTCAACCTTGAAAGTGTCTCCTGACTTATGACTGTAAGTGTGGAGTAAGTATGAACTTGTCTATAAGAATAGAAATTTATAAACCAGGGCTCAACTTTAAATATCACTTCCATTGAGCGCAGCAGCACAGAAGGCATCAGATAGAAGCAAGCTCTCTGGTAACATACACCAGGACTACCACAGCCTCGACTTTCGGTTCTGATGTGAGCTAAGTGAAACCAGGACGGTGGTAATTTTTTGGCTGTAGAAAGGAACACTGGGATCCTTGATGCGGATACCCAGATTATACAGAATACCTCTTATTCAAAGTTCTGCTGAATTTAATGTGTTTTGGAACTCGTGAATCCACAGAACTGACACTCCTCTGAGATAGATTTACTGCATAAGTATCTGGAATCAGAACATGAGGAACAATGGAGAATGGGGCCAACTGTTTCAGAGACTCTTTGGACGTGAAAGATGTGATTCTTATAGTCTTGCGTTCTGCACAGAGCAAGTAACTGAATGATTTCCTACTCTTTAGTGGCCTTCATTTAAACCAAGGAAACTAACCCACTTTGGGGAGAAGCTGTAAGAAGAGTAAGAGCAGTTAAATGAGAGAAGAGAACTGATCCTGAGGAGGCCAAAGAAAAAAAACACAGCCAGAGGAACATGAAGATAGCTTCTATACGAGCATAAGGCGTGTGGTCAAAACGCTGTAGGATCAGGCCAATCTGGTACCTGGCAGAGCTTCCAGAAAAGCAAAGAAAAGAGTGAGGAGAGTATCTAGGGACAAGAGAAAGCATTGCAGGTATAACCTTGTCACTTGTCTGCCCAGCTCTGCTTAAAGTCCTCAACATGGCCCCTATTTTTATTCCACAAGCAAATATGCTTCCAGAAATCTATTGCTAAAGAGCATACAAACATAAGAGTCCAGGGGAATGGGAGGGTTCAGTATCTAAGGAAATCCAACAAAGAAATTATCAGATGACTCAAATTTTTCTCAGTATTATGAAGATACCCTCAAACAGTCCTGATGCAAGTGTCACTCTTGTTCAAGGTGCTATATGGTATGAAATGAGACACACACACACACACACACACACACACACACAGAGCCTGGCTCCAAGATGGCCAAGTGTCCCCCAAATTTTGCCGGAACCACAAAAATGTAGAAACTTCTATTAAGCATGATGATGGTGCCATGGCTGTAGAAGAAAATAGTCCACAATAATAAAGTTTTAAAATGTGCCTTTAAAGGCACTTTTATGCAGCTTTAGGGTAAAGACCCTACTCTTCTGAGTGTCCTAGGCTGGCCCAGTCACTATTAAGATGATCATCCTGGTTGTTCTTTTGTTGTTCAGTCACCACGTCATGTCTGACTCTTCACAACCTCATGGACTGCAGCACTCCAGGCTTCCCTGTCCTTCACTATCTTCCAGAGTTTGCCCAAGTTCATGTCCATTGAATCCGTGATGCCATCATAGTTATTAATGGTGATCATCATAGTTATTAACCATTTATTTAATGATAGCTGCATAATTTTTAAACTCAACACCTGATCAAAATGTGCTGATTGTTTTAACCGTTAATACTGTCCTTTTAACTTTTTTCTCAGATAGTAAGGAATCTGCCTGGGTTCAATCCCTGGGTCGGGAAAATCCCCTGGAGAAGGGAATGGCTTTCCACTCCAGTATTCTTGCCTGGAGAATTCCATGGACAGAGGAGTGTGGTGGGCTACAGTCTATGGGGTCACAAAGAGTCAGACACGACTGAGCAACTTTCACCTCATTTTAACTTTTTTCTTTGAATTTAGATATTTACCAAAAGATGCATAAGACTTGGGGGATTTCTGGAGAAATCAAACTCCTCCATGAAAGCACAAACAAAGCAGCTGAAAGGACTAACCACGTGACTTGTATGTCTTCATTCATCAGACATTTACGGGGCTGCGGCTCCGTACCAGGCTTGTGCAGCACTGGAGATATCGCCATGCACGACATCCCGGCGTTTATATGCCAGTGGGGAAAGGCAGGTGTATTCATTTCTTATGACTGCTGCAACAAGTTATTACAAACTGGGAGCTTTAGAGCAGCAAAACTGTATTCTCACAGTTCTGGGGACGAGGAGTCCAAAACCCAGATGTCAACCGGCAGCTCACCCTGTGAAGGCTCTGATTATTACTATCACCTAATTTTTTAAACGGGGCTTCCCTAGTGGCTCAGACGGTAAAGAATCTGCCAGCAATGCAGGAGACCCAGGTTTGATCCCTGGGTTGGGAAGATCCCCTGGAGAAGGAAATGACAACCCACTCCAGTATTCTTGCCTGAGAAACACCACGGGCAGAGGGGCTAGATATAGTCTTACCATACAAACCCAGTTTACAATTCCTTCAGAAAATAAGTTACATGTATACATTACACTCTTTTTTTTTTAATCTAAAGCCGTTTCTGCTAAAACTTGAAGAGAAAAGCAGCATTTCAATTTACTTTTGTTCTCAATACAGTCACCATTAAAAAATGGAAAACTTAGTTTTCCCTAAGCACATGCAGGGGGCTTCCCAGGTGACTCAACGCCAAGCAGGAGATGCTGGTTCCATCCCTGGGTTGGGAAGATCCCTGGAGAACGAAATGGCAACCCACTCCAGTACTCTTGCCTGGGGAATCCCACGGACAGAGGAGCCTGAGGGCTACGGTCCACGGGGTCGCAAAGAGTCGGACACGACTGAGCGACTAAACAGCAACGGCAACACGTGTACAGATCATTGTTGTTGCAAAAAAAGTCACTCTCTTTTCCTAGGTCTAAATGTTTAGGGAAACTTGCTAGTATATCCACTCCCTCCTTTTTTTCACCAGAATTTCCTGCTTCAATGGGAATGTTTAGGAAGAGCACGAGGAGCTAGATGTTTTCACATGAGACTTTAATAATACTGTACTTTGTATTTACATGCTATATCGTCTCGGTACGTCATAGCTCATTATTGTTTCAAATTTAGAAACCAGTATATGAAAGCACAAGTTTTAGAAGCAGCTCTCCCCTGCCCGACAGCAAGTTATTCATGCCAGGATTGGAACTCAATTACTGACACATGTTTGTAGTCCTACAACTTTCAAAGATCATTTTCATAACATAAAATGAAGTGTTCAGTAAGTAGGACATATCAATTATCAAACATTCAGTTTATTCAAAATAATGTTAAGAACCATGGCGCTTTAATCATACAAATAACTATATTAAACCCCATGTGTGCTCAGTCACTTCAGTCGTGTCCAACTCTTTGGGACCCCATGGACTATAGCCTGCCAGGCTCCTCTGTCCTTGGGATTCTTCAGGCAAGAATACTGGAGTGGGTTGACATTTCCTTCTCCAGGGATCTTCCTGACCCAGGGATCGAACCTGTGTGTACTGCATCTCCTGCACTGCAGGTGAATTCTTTACCACTGAGCTATCAGGGAAGCCCCATTAAACCTCATAGGCCTCCATTAATACAAATATAGATTAAAGATGTCATTCAATTAAAATTAATATTTAATATAGATTCATAAGTGTATATACATATATAATCTAATTAGCTCCACAAAGTGGAATGTATTTCAATCAAAAAGTCAGCACACGTGTTAGCACACTTAAAAATGTGAACTACTGCTTTAAAAAATTTTCACCAACATGCAGTAATTCCAAAGGGCACAAATGCCGCTGGTCAGATTGCTATGTATGCTATCAAGTGTCTCCTCACTGGAATAAAAGCATCCACTGTCTGCTGATTTACTCGGGAACTAAGGTATCCAGTTCTCTAAGCAGTGCTCACTGTTGTTTTAATTCCAGCATCTTGAACACTCATATGTTGGGGAGATTCTGTAAGATCTGTCTCCAGGAAGCACAGGCTACCATGTGGGCATCATAAGGAATATTAGCAAGTGACTGAGTCAGCTTCTTGATTATTGTTTTCAAACACTGATGGGCAGCATTCAAATCTCTGTCAAACTGCTGTCCTTCAGTTTGTACAGCCAAATGACTGCAGATGTTTCTAAACTCAACACTGTCCTGAAGTGAAGAGCAAACACAAACAAGCAATTAGGTTACAGAGGACAGTTTTCACTCCCATCTTTTCTGATAACAGAATCTCAATTTTCTTCTCAGAGCATCATTTTCCTCCATTCTCAGCCCACATAGTTTGACCAAAGCTAACCCTACTCCACAACTCCAGGGGCAAGGTCAATCAGAGCACATCATCCCTCAGCCACTTCGATTGACCAGGGATGGGCAGATGACCTAAGATGGATCAGCAAGCCACAGGCCCAGGAGATTGCTCAACTGGGAAAGAGAATTTCTATTTAACTGGAGCTGTTGGAAAACATCTTGCTACCATAAGGACAGAATTCAAATGAAAGTAAAGCCAACACATTAAAAAAAAAAAGTAGAAACAAGAGATTAAAAGGGACTGACTTCAATTACATTTTCTGAGCATGTCAATCTATCTGTGCTTGGACAATAAATCCCAGGATTTTTTAGCTATCTGAATCAATAAATATTTCTTTCTACTTAAGCCATTTGGAGTTGAATTTCTCATGTGTGCTAAGTTGCTTTAGTCATGTCCAACTCTTTGCAACTCTCTGGACTGTAGCCTGCCAGGCTCCTCTGTCCATGGGATTCTCCAGGCAAGAATACTGGAGTGAATTTCTCTTATTTGTTCTTAAAAGAGCTTTGATGAATACACAGATAGACTCTGTTCCTTTTATTCCACAATTACTATCTTCAAGATTCCAAAAACAGGATTTGGTATTTAATGAACATGGTCCCAAGAAATATTTGATGCAAATCTAGAAAGAGTTCACAAGTAGTTTTAAAGAATGAACTAATTAAATAGATCTTTAATTTTCAAATATTTCACATTCTAAAATCCATTGCATGTAAACGGTACACGGAAATTATTCCCCATCAGAGATAATGTTGACTATATGTTTTATTTTAAATACAGTTGACTCAAACAGCACAAGATTGAACTGCACAGATACATTTATATGCAGATTTTTTCCAATAAATATGAACTACAGTACTAGAGGTTCAGACAGTAAAAGTCTGCCTGTAATGCAGGAGACCCACATTCGACCCTGGGTCAGAAAGGGCCTCTGGAGAAGGGAATGGCTACCCACTCTAGTATTCTTGCCTGGAGAATTCCATGGACAGAGAAGCCTGGCAGGCCACAGTCCATGGGGTTGCCATGACTGAGCGACTAACACTTTCACACTATCCATAGTTAGTTGAACCCATGGATTTGGAACCCTGGAGCTGGAGGGCCAGCTATAAAATTATACACAGATTTCTGACTGCTTGGAGGGCGAGCACCTCTAACCCTATCCTTCAAGACTCAAATGTACATGAAAATGACTCCGCCCAGACTTCTGGTTCTGTCACTTGGCACATACAGTTTCCCTATACGGTCTTGCTACTAAATTCTAAGCAGTAGAACAAACATCCTTTCTGAGCTTGCAAGGGAGTAATGGAAACTTCCAAGGGCCAATTATAAAAGAAAGGCAAATTACTTTAGCTGCGTGCCAATACCTATCAAGAAGAGAAAGTTGGTTTCTCTTGAGCTGGGTTTGGGGTAGAAGGTAAAGTTGTCCTTATGAATGTGCAACGGCAGACCTGTACATACAGTAGTTCCCGTTTGGAGTTGCCCTCTATACCATATACATGTTCGTAGAGCACTCATGCCAAGAAGTTAATTTAAAAATTGGAACTGGTCTGAAATATCCATGGACACACGGCAAAAGCAAACAAAAGCCTATTCCACAGAAACCTGTTCACAACCCATGCCCCACAATAGTACTGCCAGAAAATCTATTGAAGACAAACTTAAAATATGAAATTTAAAGTACAGTCCACCCTGATATAGTATATATAATGCAGGGCAGAATTAGACTCCAAGAATTTCAGGTATAAATTACAAAATATATGTATCACGGTTAAAGATATAAAAGAAAAAAGTCAGAAAAAACTCCCAAGAAAAAACAAGGTTGAAAAAGAAACTAATCCCACTTCTGGAAATGACAACTATCACGACAAATTAAAAAACTCAATGGGAAACACATTAATAAACACAGCTGAGGAGAAGATTAGTAAAGTGGATGATAAGTTTGAGAAAATTATCCAGAATACAAAATAAAGACTTGGGAAATATGAGAAGTTAACTGACATAGACGACAGAATGACAAAGTATGACAAATACATTTTCAGGAGAGAGAAGAAAGAACGAGAGAGAAGCAGTGGTCAAAGAGAATAATGGATAAAAATTATTCCAAATTGATTCAAAATGTGAATCCTAAGATTCGGGAAACAAAACAAGCTTTGAGCAGAAAAAGGTAAATGAGATGCAAATCTAAACTCATTAAGGTAAAACTGCTCTTAAAAGCAACCATATAGGAAAAAGATGGCACTCAGTCTGGATAACCAAACAGCTAAGTTCCAGCCAACTTCTAAGCCACAACAATTGAAGATAACAAATTCTTCAAATAACTGTCCACCAAGATTTTTTTTTAATTCCACTGAACTACCATTTAAATCTCAAGGCAAAATAAACGTGCATTCATTTCAAAGCACAAAAGGAATTATCACAGTAGACATTCACTGTCAGGTCTTCTTAAAGATATAATTCAGAAAGAGGAAATTCAGAGAAAGAGATGTAAGACGCAACAGTGAACAAAGAAACTTACAAACACAGCATAAATCTAAAGATTTGGTTAATCAAAACAAAAATTTTAACAACTTGGGTTTCACGAAAGCAAGACGGTTGTAAAACACTGAGGTGCAGTCCCGTGTAGGATGCGGTGGCGTTCTAAGGCATTGCATCATTGAAGACGAAAGTGGCAAAGGTGATCAGTTTTAGGCTTGTTAAGTATGCCTGTGAGAAATGTAAGGATCATTGTTAAAAGCAGAGAAATACGAGGCCAGAAAAGTGGTGCCACGCAGGATGGAGCAGTAGTGTTCAGATGCCCCTTCCCAGACCGAGTAAAGCATCCCAGGCTTTGAGGCCCCTTTCCTGTGGCTGCAGCAGACTTCGACCATGTCCAGAAGATAACAGTACTGGAGTTTCTGTCCATGGGAAACCTTCTGTGGTATACAAATTTTTTTCAAGTATAGAAATAGTACATAATATTTCAGAGTCAGCAGAGGGAAAAGATATATCGAAACTTTATTGATCCTACTGATAGAAGGTAAAAACGGAGAAATAAAGGATTCAAACATAAAGCAAGATGAATAGAAACTAAAATGTGGCACAAATAAACCTATCTACAAAACAGAAGCAGACTCAGACGTAGGGAAGAGACTCGTGGCTGCCAGGGTTGTGGGCGGCAGGGTAGAATGATGGTCTGGGGGTTTGGGGTAGGTAGATGCAAACCATTATATATAGGATGGATAAACAACAAGGTCCTACTGTAGAGCTCAGGGAACTGCATTCAACATCCTGTGATAAACCATAATGGAAAAGAATATAGAAAAGAATGTATGTATGTGTAAAATGGAGTCGTTTTGCTGTACAGCAGAGATTGGAGCAACACAGCAAATCACCTATACACCAAATGAAAAAGCACCAAATAAGTCACTTTTTGAAATACAGTGGTTCCCAGGTTGGATATTCAAATTTTATCTGAATGCTACAAGCAAAACATTTAAAACTAAAAACATCCAAGATTGAAAGTAAAGGGATACTAAATATATATCAAGCAAAGTAAAAATAAATCCGGAAAAATCATTTTTAGGGATAAAATAAACTGCAACATGGACTATTGCCCAAGAAGACAGTTTTGTACTTGTGTGTGTCTAATATGATAACCTCACCTTACACTCAATCCACAGACATAAAGACTAATTTTAACTCATCTTTCTCAGAAACTGATCAGACAACAGGACAATCAGCCTAGAGAGAAAAGACTGAAAATCTTTTCTAATCATAAGCTTGGTCTAATGGAGACAAGCAAATATATGTTATTCTCAAACATCTATGGATTACTTATGAAAGATGAAAGTGAAAGTCGCTCAGTTGTGTCCGACTCTTTGAGACCCCATGGACTATACAGTCCATGGAATTCTCCAGGCCAGAAGACTGGAGTGGGTGAAAGTGAAGTCGCTCAGTCGTGCCCAGCTCTTTGCGACCCCATGGATAGTAGCCTGCTTCAAGCTCCTCCATCCATGGGATTTTCAGGGCAAGAGTACTGGAGTGGGTTGCCATTTCCTTCTCCAGGGAATCTTCCCAACCCAGGGTTCGAACCCAGGTCTCTCACATTGTAGACAGACGCTTTACCATCTGAGCCACCATCTGAGCTACTAGAGTGGGTAGCCTTTCTCTTCTCCAAGGGATCTTCCCAATCCAGGAATTGAACCAGGGTTTCCTGCATTGCAGGCAGATTCTTTACCAACTGAGCTATGAGAGAAGCCCTATGACTTTATGGTAATGCCACAAAAAAAAATCTCAATTAATATCAAAGGTTATATCATTCAAATCAGAAAGGAAAAAAATGAGAAACCAATAATATAGATAACCTTCCCCAAACAAGTATGACTTAAAAATCCACTTCTAAATAACTCATGGGTCAGTGAAAAAAATAATTGAAACTTTAAAATGCTCTATTTGTTGTTGTTCTTCAGTTGCTAAGTCCTGTCCAATTCTTTGCAACCCCATGCACTTCAGCATGCCAGGCTTCCCTGTCCTTCACTGTCTCCCAGAGTCTTGCACAAACTCACGTGCATTGAGTCGGTGATGCCAACCAACCATCTCATCCTCTGTTGCCCACTTCTCCTCTTGCCCTCAATTTTTCCCAGCATCAGAGTCTTTTCCATTGAATTGGCTCTTCACATCGATGGCCAAAATATTGAAGCTTCAGCGTCAATCTTTCCAATGAATATTCAGGGTTGATTTCCTTTAGGATTGACTGGTTTGATCTCCTTGCTGTCCAAGGGACTCTCAGGAGTCTTCTCCAGCACCACAGTTCAAAACATCAAGTCTTGGGCCTTCAGCCTCCTTTACAGTTCTGCTCTCACATCTGTACATGATTACTGGAAAAACCATAGTTTTGACTAGATGGACCTTTGTTGGTAAAGTGATGTCTCTGTTTCTTAATGTGCAATCTAGGTTGGTCATAGCTTTTCTTCCAAGGAGCAAGTGTCTTCTAATTTCATGGCTGCAGTCACCATCTGCAGTGATTTTGGAGCCAAAGAAAATAGTCTGTCACTGTTTCCATTGTTTCCCCATTTATTTGTCATGAAGTGATGGGACCAAATGCCATGATCTTAGTTTCTTGAATGTTGAGTGTTAAGCCAGCTTTTTCACTCTGCTCTTTCACCTTCATCAAGAGGCAGTTTAGTTTCTCATTGCTTCCTGCCATTATAGTGGTATCATCTGCGTATCTGAGGTTGTTGATATTTCTTCTGGCAATCTTGATTCCAGCTTGTGAGTCATCTAGCCCAGCAATTAGCGTGATGTACTCTACATAAAAGTTAAATAAGCAGGTTGATAATATATAGCCTTGATTTACTCCTTTTCATACTGAACAATTATGGAAATAACATATTACAATTTGTGGGATGTAGCTCTGATGATAAAAGCATAGACTTAAATGCTTATAGAAGTAAAGAATAACCACTTAACCAATGAAAATCCATGAGCTATGCATTCAAGGCAATAACTTAAGAGAAACAGATAATTAAAAAAAAAAAAAAAAACCTAAAAGTTGAACAAAGTTTGACAAGGAGCTAGTTTTTTTTTTTTTTTTTTTTCCCCTAATTCTGTGTGAAAAGGGAAGCTATTCTTCTCCCTAATAAAAACTCTTTCTGTTGGGTGAGAAGAACCTGGGTTTCTGGCAAAGTGTTTACTAGAAAACATTCTCCAAGAAACAAAACAAACGTCCATTCATTCCATTCAGCAGACAACAGCAGCAGGACTCCGTGTGGGCTAACACAGCATAGTCACCTTCAGGAGTATTCACAGGTTACCACCCTTCTAGAATGCTTTTCTCCTTAAAGCATTCTTGTTTCCCTGCCTTTGTGTGTTGCTTATTTATTTTCTGCTCAGAAGGTATTAAGGGGCCCTGTAGATAATCTGTCCCACAGGTTTTGGAGTAACCTATATTGCTGGAGCATGTTGCTTGGAAATGAGAAAGCAGAGGGAAAAAATGACTCTGGACTGCTTTCCCAAGATCCACATCAAGGGAAATTGTCCAGTTGCTTTATAGAAGTAATCCAACTCTAAGTACAAAGTGGAAGGATCAAAGACAACGTGCAAAAGGAAATTTAAAATAAAAGGAACCACCAAAATGTGTGCTGACGTGTGCCTATTACCCAGTCTGCAAAGGCATTCATCACCCAGAGAAGATTAAAATGCCTTTAAAAACATATTTGTAGGCTGAAAATCTGAAGCCAATTTCACATTTACTGTAAAGAATCAAAGAAGGCATCTTTAGGGAAAGTTATACATACAATAAAATTCCACTGCTGAGCTATACTGGTCCCTGAGGCCCTAGGTAAACTTCAGATCTCTGTCAAGCTTTGCAAAGTCTCTTTATTTTACTATTTTAGTACAGTATTTCCATTTAATCCTTTCTCAAATATATTAACAGTCAAAGAAAACAAATTAATAGGAATAGGCTTTCCATGGGACTCTTAAGCCAAGGAAGGGAAAAATAAAACAGGTGGTTGCTTCCCTTCCTTTCTGGAAGGTCTGAAGGCCAACTATGGATCCAACAACCATGACCTCCAACCCAACCTCTCCTGCAGAAGGCAGGGGCACCAGTGACAGCCTTAAAGACACAGCATATAAAATGGCACATAGGTTTTCAGTAGAAACTCACATGATCAATATCAGTGATGATTTCACTTATGGTGCTTTCCACTCAATGACAGAAGGCATCCTCCCAGCAGCTTTTATTTAGCAAGTCCCAGATGCTTCCAGAAATGACGTAATATCCTACACGGTGCTTTGAGCGCTTTGCCAGAATTAGAACACGATGGTGGCTGAGCAATCAAAAAGCAGGTTTTGGAACGTCTAAAGCCTTGTGTAATCTCAGATTTTGGATATGAAATGTATTGATTGCTACAGTGGTCCAAATCGATGGCCAGCACTTACATTTTAAAATGAGTTGAGATAATCTCTCATGACTCAACTAATCTACTGGGACAATGGCCTCAGTCTGTTTGCCTGTTAATAAATCTGTTAAATTTATTTCAAATGTGTACCTAGCCTGTAATACATGACTTATTACTACACTGGATAAAAGGCAATAAGACATGGCACTTGACCTCTAAAGAGCTTATAACTTAGTAGAAGGAATCACACACATACGGCATATCTCCCAGCGTCCAACGAAATGTGATGAGTGAGGGATATGGTAAAAAAAAAAAAAACCAACATAAAAACCCAGTCCTACAGAAGAACAGACATTTATAGACTCATGATCTAAACATTGTACACAGTTCATTCTGTGGGGAAATGCTTTCAATAGCATACCTGATGTGTGATTGCCCAAAATTTGCAAGATGCGCAAGACGAAAAAGCTATGAAGATTGTCTGAACAAAAATGTGAATGTACTTAACACTACCCTTAAAACAGTAAATTTCGCTTTGTTTTTTTTTTTTTTTCCTTCCTACTACAATTAAAAAAAAAAAAAATAGTGGTTGAGACTATCAGGTTACTGCCAGCCTTTGTAGAAGGGAGTGGAAATTTGGATGAGGTATCAGCGAAATGGTAGGTGAGAAGGACTGCACAGTTGCTATAAGAGAGACGGTGTTGGGGAAAGCAGTATTTGACTCATAGAGGAAAGAGATGGCCCAGAATTAGAATGAATGATACTGTTACTGAAAGGTGTGTGGTCTGGCTGCTTACTGCTCAAAAGCCAATAAACAGGCCAGACTGGTGGGAAGGAAAGTCTGCTTTATTTCAGAGGCCGGCAACTGGGGAGGGGAGGGTGGCAGACATCTGGAAAGTCGACTCCCACTCCGCCACCCTTCCGCATTGGCAACCAGCGTGCAGCTTTTATAGATAGAAGTGGGGAGGGGGCTACATGCAGGAACAGCACAGTCAGCTCTGACAGTCATCTTCAAATTGGTCATCAGGGGTCTGACCAGCATTATGTTGGTTATCTAGGTACAGTTATTCTTCAGTTCCAGGGTCCACTTGTTCCCATTTTTTGCAGTCAGTTCTCGGAATTGTGGCAGCTCATGTCCTGAGTTCAGTCTGGTCATCATGTAGTTAACTTGTGCACCTCGTGTTTTAGTATCTATGAGACAGCTCACAGGATATGGCTCAGAATATTATCTATAGCCCTTGAGAAAGAACTAAAGGTCCTTGACTATTGTTAATAACTACATTATTATCATTTAGTCTCCTTTGACTCTTTTTTCTTTTCTTTTTTTTGACTCTTTTTTCTTTGTTTCCATGTTTCTCATTTCTCTGATTAAATTTATTCTTTGACTAAAATTTTCCATAGACAAAAGGCAAACATAGGTCAGGGGCCGGTGGGGGGTGGAGGCAAGGACCGTAGTGTCCTGCTCAGTTTCAATAGCAGCGAAAACCTGGAGCCAAGTCGGGCCTGGGACTGGGAGGAGATCAGTCTGAAAAAACAACAGAGCATCATGTTACCTATTCAGAATAAGCTGGTGCAGAAAGCCTTGAATGCCAGTCAAGTCCCTGGAACTTCTGAGCATGGCAAACCAGCATTTGAAGAACACTGGTCAAGCCTATGAGCCTGAGCACCTATTAGGCGCCAGGCTCCAAGTGAGGCTCCTTATACGCCATATTTCACTCAGCCCTCACAATCATCCAGGAATTAGAGATGAAAAGAAATGCTGCTTGGAGAAATTAAATGACATCCCTAAATCACACAGCAAGTAAGTGGCAGAGCTGAAATTTACCTCTCTCTCAAAACTCAAGTGTTCATCAAAGACTCACCCCACATCAGAGCCTGGGCCAGATGCCAGGGCGACAGAGAGCAGAGCTCGCCATCCAGTGCTGGAGACGGACCAGTGAATGGGAGGGGCAGAGCTGCAGATGCCACTGTGGGGTGAACAGGGACACCGTGGAAGCCAGCTAAGAGCGCCCAACTAGCTTTAAGGGAGGAACAAAAATGTCTCCTTGTGAATTGTTACATGTTTCTTTTCTGGCTATATTCATGCTGTTTTTCTTAAGGTTAAATAAGCGTTACGAAGCTCAAATTGGCGGTGCTCATATCCAAACTGAAGACTGTCCCGTTGGTCCTGCCCTCTTCTCTGCAACATATTTGAGACGGCTTGGTTATCTGGAAAGGATTCAAGGCATGGAAGCTTCCACGGCCCATGTAAAGCCAACTCCTAGCTAATCAGAGACCTCCTGGCCAGAGCTCTCCCTTCCTCTGCTCTGTTCTCTCCCACCCAGTGTCAGGGAGGTCTCTTACAAAATCCACCCCACGTGTGCTTCTCTGCATCATACACTGTGTTTATTAAGAATGCACACGTCTGGAACCTTTGAACAACTGAAAATGCACCTGCAAAGTCCAGAAAGGAAAGAAAAGCTAAGCTCCTTTTTAGCTTTTTACTGAAAATAAACACTCCCATCAAAACCAAAGGCTTGAAAGCAAAAAGAATCTGGCAACAGGAGTCAGTTTCAAAGCTTGTTTTCTGAAACCAACACCAATGGATAATAAAGTCAAAAATAAAAAATGACTTTATAGATTCTATAATACAGATAACTTTTAAACAATACACAAAGGTTTTTTTACCCCCCCCCACCACATCACCTTCAAAATCATGTCTAGATCTTCATAAACTATAAATCAATTCATATTCCCTTCACCTCTGGCTTTAAGATAAGTTGGTTCTTTCCAAAACAGTCCTGTCTTGAGCTACTTGCTCTTATAATGGTCTCCACAAGCTTGTTTCTTCTCACATTCTCCCTCCCACTCTCCCCAATGCCTAGCATCTTCTGCAAAAAGCATTAATGAAAGAGCTTCTCCCCAGCTCTCTGTGATAAGGCCTGACCTTAGTGAACTTTGGCCTGGACAGCCGACCACTCTCCACTAAAGCTGCCCAGGGGCTGGCCCTACAGGGGAACACGGACCCCTCCCCTGGACCCATCAGAGTACTCCACATTGGATACGCATGTAAAATGGGACTGTTGTTTCTCTATTTTAGAGGGATGTTATGAAAACCACACTATCAGGAACAGTATACTACAAATTGCCCCAGCTGCTCCTCGTTCATTGGTATCTGGCTTTAAACCACAAATTCACAGGGCCCAGAACAGTCACCAGTTGCCTAAACTCAAGGTCAATCTCAAGTAGATACGAACTGTGTATTAATAAAACACCCAATGAAGAACCACGGTATCTGCCAGTCACCATAAAAAGTCTATCGTCCACAGGAAATTAAACATTTTTACTTGTGGTGTACCCAGTGTAAACGCTCACAAGTGACTATGGTTCCTTATGCATTTGCTTTGGGTACAGTACCATTTTCATTAGGAAAGTCCAGTGAAAAGCACTTTGTGATGGATACAAGCACTCGATTCAAGTGTGCTCACAAGGCAAACCCCAAAATCGTAAAATGAAGCACAGCCGCATTTCCACACGACATTACACATTTAAGTATTTAGTTTTGTTTTAGGGCCATCTTGCAATATCTTTCCCCAAATGTTGATTTCGGAAAGATATTACATCCTGGTTTTCACATCATTCACCTTATAAGGAAAGACAAAGCCACAACGAAGCTACTTCTAGGGCTGCTACTGAGCCTTTCCTGACATAGACATGCAATTTTGTCCCAAATAAAGAGCACTCCCCTGGCCATGGCTACTAATAATATAACCATGAGAATTTACTTATTCAATTGGAATATTAGAAATTTGTAAAGACGCCATTCTCAAATTTGCAGAAACTGGCTTTATTAACCAATATTTACAGGGGAAAAAAGCATTCATCATCAATGTCTTCCTCTGAGTAACTCAATATTCACACAGAATTTGCAAAGAGCCTTAGCAATTACTGTGAAGCCAAAGCCAACGGTTTTACAACCACTACTCTTGCTCTGTGGAATGAGAAAACCAGCTCAAACCACTGAACGTGATGAAATTATTGGTACCAGAATTAGTTGAATTCATAGGCAAGTTGAGCTCATAGGCAAGTGAGCAAAGGCAGGCAGGGAAGTTTTTCTGCCTCCAAAAGCTGGCATCAACCATAGTTTCCATGAAACTTGCTTCAGAACAGAACTCTTGGAAACCATAAATGTCTTCAACTATCAAAGGAAGATAGACAAAACTCAATTAGAGTGATTTCATGATTGGCTGAGTTAACGGTCTCTATGGGTTGGTCACTTTTAGCAGTTTTTAAAATCCTAGACTGGCTTCCTTCTGGTGCTCCACACATTTCTATGCTCCCTTTGGATGGACAGTATTAAAGCCTCTTTGCTAGTATTACTAGTTTGATAATGATTTCCCACACTTCTCTGGGCTTTCTGTCACTATGTAAGGTAACCATGAGAACTTCCCTAGTGGCTCAGTGGTAAAGAATCCTTCTGCAATGCAGGAAACACAGGTTCGATCCCTGGTCTGGGAAGATCCCCTGGAGAAGGAAACGGCAGCCTGCTCTAGTATTCTCTCCTGGAGAATCCTACAGACAGAGGAGCCTGGTGGGCTACAGTCCATGGGGTTCCAAAGAGTCAGACACGACTTAGTGACCAAACAACAACAAAGCTGACCATGATTTAAGGAGACACAAGTCATTCAGTGTTATGGACTGAACTGTATTTCACCAAAATTCATGTGTTGAAAAACTAACTTGCAGTTTGACTCTATTCAGAGATAAGATCTTTAGGAAGATAATTAAAGTTAAACTAGGCCATACCCCTTCTCCAGTAGGATTAGTGTCCTTACAAGGATAGGAAGAGACATACGAGATATCTTGCCCTGCGCCCAGAGGAAAGACCACACGACGACACAGTGAGAAGGTGGCCATCTACAAGCCAGGAAGAGAAAGTCCCTGAAACCAAACTTGCTCTTAAACTTCCCAACCTCCAGAACAGTGAGAAAATAAATGGCTATAGTTTAAGCCACCCAGTCTGTGGCATTTTGTTATGGCAACCTAAGCTAAGATACTTAGTTACAGCCTGACTGTTGTGACCCAAGCTGTGTGCAGATGCACGGCAGGTACGACCATGCCCTCTCAACTGTGCACACTCAGGTACTTGATTTCTGTGTGATGTTCACCACACCCCCATGAGCTAGCACTGTGAAAAGAAAGTGAGAGTGAAGTCGCTCAGTCATGTCCAACTCTTTGCGACCCCACGGACTGCCTACCAGGCTCCTCCATCCATGGGATTTTCCAGGCAAGAATACTGGAGTGGGTTGCCATTTCCTTCTTCAGGAGATCTTCCTGACCCAGGGATTGAAGCCGGGTCTCTCGAATTGCAGGCACACACTTCATCATCTGAGCCACCAGGGAAGTCCAGCACTGTGACTGGTATCAATCGAAAGAGTCAGACAAAGCCACGTTTGAATCATGGGCTACCACTTCTTGAGCAAAGCTCTAAATTCCTCTGAGCCTCAGTTTCCTCCCATAGTAAATTTTTTTTTCCATAGTAAATTTTTATTAAACTGGTTAACTCCATCTTCTCCACCAAATTTAACAAGACTCAGTTTTGTTAAGCATTTTTTCATCCACCATGAAAAGACTCACTTCATGTTTTGTTTTGTTTTTTCACATGAGTTTGATGATTTCTTCCCTGGTCTCTCAGCAGTAAAGAATCCACCTGCCAATGCAGGAGATGTAGGTTCGCTCCCTGGATCGGGAGAATCCCCCCAGAGGAGGAAATGGCAACCCACTCCAGTATTCTTGCCTGGAGAATCCCATAGACAGAGGAGCCTGTTGGACTATACAGTCCATGGGGTTGCAAAGAGTTGGACATGACTTAGTGACTAAACAACAACAACAAAATACTCAAAAGGAATATGAAGTGCTGGCTTCTCTAAGAAAAGAGTAAACTACTATAAGGATATGTATTATTATTGTGGTGCGGGTTTCTCTCCTTTCATGCCTGGAAATTTCAGTCCCTTAATTCTGGTGGTTTGATAGGCGAGTCACCCGGTGGTCACACCTCTCAGTCAGTCATTGGCCATGGACTAATGCTGACCTCTGGAAAGTCACTTCCTAGAAATGTCTTTGGGTCATTCTAACTGTTTTTGTCAACAACCTCAGAAAAGTAAATACAGAGTTTATAAGTCAGATCCATCAATATCAAGAATGAAATACAATAATCAATAGTCAATAAAGACTACTAAAGAAGATTGAGGCATCAGTCTGTCAATAATAACACTAGTAAAAGTTCAAAAGTATTGCAGTTTACCATGAGCAGCCAGTAGCTAAGACTTTATATGCATTATCTCAATAACCTTTATAGGTCAAATACCACTGTTCCCACTTTACAGGTGAGGAGACTGAAGCACAAGAAGGCTAAATGACTTGGCCAAGAGTCTACAGCAGGAAGCAGCAGAGCAGATCTGAGATGCTCCATGGGACCAGATCACTGTGCTGTTCATCCTCCTCCTCTCTGTGGCAAGTAACACTGTGGGATGGATCTGATGTTGGGGAAATTTCCACACACTTTTAAGTGACACACAAGTGTTGTTTCCTTTAGCACAAATCCTCCTGAAGCCATTCTGGTGTACAGAATCAACCTGCATGGTCTTAATTTAAAAATATAGAAGACAGGCATCCAAATCACTTGAGTCAACACTAGTAATGATGATGCCAAGTCTGTATAACCAGCCCCCCCGGAAAGACAGACTGCTATGTCCTTGAGTCTAAGTGCTTTGTAATCGTTACCCTACAATCCAAACTGAGATACCGCCTTCTCTCCTAACAATAAACCAAGCAAGATGCTAGCCAGGAGACAAATCATCCAGAGAAACCACTTCTCTCTCTTCTGAAAGCACTGGCTGTTCTCAGGAGCCCTGAAACTCATTATTCCCCTGAATGTGAACAGCAGAGTCCAGTTTGCAAGCAAGTTGAGATCCCTTGTTCCTAATGAGGACTCTGGATGCCTCTAAAAACACTGGCAGCATGAACCCAGAAGTCTGCATGTTTGCTTGCGATGGAGAAGAAAGGGACCAGGACTCCAGGGGTTGGGTGAGTGAGGGAAGATTTGAGCATATTTATGGATCAAGAGAACTGGCAGAGGGAATGCATTGGAAAATACAAGGTGAGAGGAGAGAATTGAAAGAAAAAACTCCAGGGGTAGAGGAAAGATTTGCTCCAGCACTTAAGAGAAAGAATTTATTTGGGGGGTGGGCAAGGGTGGGAACCACACAGTTTTTCTTTATTAGAGGCAAAAAAGAAGATAATTGGAAATGAAATCTTTTAGGTAAAATGAAAGATATTTGTGTCAGATGGCCTCAATTTTCTCAGAAAAGGAGTGAGAGGGCTGGGGTTTGGATGAAGAAAGTTTGCAGAGAATAGAAAATGTTTAGGACAAAAAGTCAAGTAGAGAGGGTTAAAAGGATTACCAAGTAGAAGTGGCAGCTGTGTTAACCTCAAGTGGCATGAGCTGTAGTCCAGAGCAGAGGGCGGCCTTGCTGTTAAGCTGGGTCAGGTCCTCCGACAATGGTTTCTGGCCTGACCTTGCCTCTGTGATTTATCAGGGTCCTCACTTCAGTCATTTCAACAGCTGCCTTTTTGCCTGCAAGATAATCCAAGGTCCTCAGCGTGACCCAAAGGCCTTTTGCATCTGACCCCTAACTCTCCAGCAACCTTTTTTTTTTTTTGCCTTCTGCCATACTGAACTAATTTTAGTTCCCCCAAAGCCCTAGGTCTTTTCATTGCTTCTGGGCCTGAAACCCCACAGCTCCTCAGAAATGTTTTTTCCCTTTAATGCTTGGAGAGTAAACATTCTTTAAAAAAAAAAAAAATGGTTACCTCCTCCAAGAAGCCTTCCTGGATCACCTAATGTAAAACTGATCACTCAGCTTTTCCTTTTGTCAACCCACCTGTGCCCTGTATAGGTTCCTGGCATGACAGAGTACTTCATGTTTCATTAATTCTAAGATGCATGTTTTTTCACATTTCAAAAATCTCTGAAGTGAGGATATGTCTTATATTTGATAGTGTGTCACAGTTTAATTGGTAGGGTTTTTATTATTATTATTGTTATTTCTCAGTGGTACCAAAAAGGTGCATCTTACCTCAAGAGCATTGGTGAAATGCAGCTTCGTTTTTAAAAACTTTTTAGAATGAAGCAGTGATTTGCATATG
Organism: Bos taurus; assembly: GCF_002263795.3. Lineage (NCBI taxonomy): Eukaryota > Metazoa > Chordata > Mammalia > Artiodactyla > Bovidae > Bos > Bos taurus. The sequence goes on from NC_037339.1 coordinate 20,281,630, forward strand.
GAGGTGATCTCGTTTTCCCTCCCAGCACACACACTTCAGCAATATTTGGTTCTGTCCACTGGTGGGGAGGGTATGCTGCTGGCATCTACTGGGTAGAGGCAGAGAATGCCCAGGACACCCCTCCTCCACCCCCATACACGCATACAAAGAATCATCCTGTCCAAAACGTTAGCAGTGTGAAAGTTGAGAAACCCTAGTCTAGGGTGACAATATTTATTCGGGTATATGCTATGCTTTATTATATTTGATTTTAAATCAATCTTCTAAGAGTATAAAGTTCAACCTAATGTATATCAATGTTTTCCAAACGTTGGCATGTAGAGCAAGAACATCAACTCTTGAAAAATGCCCTTTCTTCATCACCCCTCCCCTATGTCCCTCCACTAGACTCCCCAGAGAATGAATGAAGCAATATTAGGGATCAAAACTGGAAGGCCAGAGGGTCTAAAAGAGATCTGTGACCTTAAACAAATTAGGAGAGTTAACAGCAAGGCCAAGACTGGATTCCAGACCCCTAGATTTCCCCGCTCCCACGCAGCCTGGGAGGCAGGCCGCTCTGCTCTCTGCCTAAGTTGGCTAACACAGTTTGGTACCTTAAGAGGAAACCTGTGCCCTTCAAATATGAGCAGCGCGACTTAGCAGGAGTTTAGCCTGAGTATTCACGCTTCAACACCCAGCACCCACGCCACTCTGGTGCTACTTTATGAGAATTTAGGTTGACTCTGTAAGGCCCCCTGAGCAATTGGATTTATGCAAAAATAACTGCGATTCGTAAGTGTGAAGGAACTTCAAATACATGTAGGTGATTTCGTCATACAAACGGCAGAGGGAACGGAATACGTGTATTTGAGGCTGTAGGGGAGCGGTTATTAATTTGGAAAGAGAGCAGGAGGAGCCGTCCTCCACTGCACGTGTGAAAAGGGCCTCGAACTGGAGCTGGAAGCTGATTCATGTGAGCGAGGGAGGCGTCCCAGAGGAAGGTTTTGGCAAAGCCTTTCGGTGTCTCCGTGCTGCAGTCAGGTGGGCCCCGATTGCCCACTCCCCCGAGCACCACCTTCCTCCTTCCCACTCCGAGGGCTGGATCACTGAGGGAGGCTCCACTCTGGATCCTGTGGCCCAGCCTCGTGTCCGCCAATCCCCTCTCCACCCTGCGCCGCCGCAGGGGGATGGATGCCGGAAGCCAGGCTCACCTTCAGGCGGATAGGGAAGGACCGCTCCTGCTGGAGGGGGCCCAGGAGCCTCTGTCTGCTCCACTCTGACCAGCTCCGAGGGCCAGCGCGCTGCACGTCGCCATCCGAGCCAGAGTGCAGGGCCCGCGGCCCCCGGGGAAGGGCAGCAGTTCCGCGCCCCCTTCGGCACCTCGCACAGCTTCCACCTCGGCGGAGCTCGCCTGCGTCCTCGGACCCCAGATTCCTGATCCCCCGGCTCCCGCCCTCCTCTTCGCGCCCTCTCCTGGGCCCTGCCAGCCCTGGGCCTGAACAACACGCTGGGGCGGTGGGCACGTGGTCTAGGTCATGCGGGCTCCCGGGGGCGCCCGGACGGTCCCCCGAGCCCTACTCCTGCTGCAGCAGCTGAAGGGTGTGCAGAGCCACCATCTGATGGCCGGTGGAAGCCTCTAAGGGCGCGGGGCAGGCCCTCGCCTCTGCCGCCTGCTCGTTGCGCTCCACCCGGGCAGGTGCAGCCGCGAGCGATGGAGGCGGGGGCGCGTGGGGTCGCTAGGGTCATTTTCCCAGCCCGCCGCTCCTCCGCCTCCCGGCCTCTCGGCCTGTGGGGCCGGCCCCACCTCGCGCCCGAGGTCAGCGACCCGCGCTGGCCCCAGCATTCGGTTCGAGTCCTAATGGGCTTGTTCTGACTCGAGACTGCCTGAAGTCCTGCTCCCCACCACCGTGCACTTGAAAACCGGCCAGATGCTGCGCGCTGGTTCCGCCTCCTCTCCAGGGCTTGGCTGGGACAACCTGCCGTTTTATGCGGAGGCATCTATCCAGGCATATCCTGCCCCCCGTCTCCTTTGAAGAAGGCCTACCTGAGATCCTTTTGGGGCTGGGATTGGGGTGCACGAGTTAAAGACCCACCAGGAAACGAAAAGTGTGCAGGACCAGAGAAAAGCTCACGAAACCAAGACGGTGCGTGATCCCCCTCCCGCTCTTTCACAACCCTAGGGGAATTTTCAGGGACTTCGTGGAGTGGCCTTCAAGGCCCCTATCCCCAAACACAGAAGAAAGGGACTGTGTATCTTCTCAGGCCCCTTGTGCTGGGAGGGCCTGACTGCCAAGGGCAAAGTTGCCTCAGGGCGCAGCCAGGCCTGCTCGCATAGCAACTGGGGAAGCAAGGGCTTGGCACTGCCTAGATGAGGAGCCTCAATGTTTTTTTGTGAAACTCCCGAAGGACTTAGGCAGCAGAGTTTGAAGCTAAATCCTTTTACCAGCCATGAACCCGGGACAGCTGTACAAATAGTTGCTGGTTTTAATTAAACCTAACTTCAGCTACTTCCTTGACTTAGGAAAAAGGACTGGCAAATTTATGCTTTGATAAATTGGAAACTATTGGTGTGTGATTACACTTAAAAAAAAAAAAAAGACATTTGAAGGGACTGGTAGGGAGGACTGTCGCAGAGCAGAGTGGTTTCCACTCTTTTCTTGCATGGGAAACAGTTTAGAATCTAAATTTTAGATAACCCCACAACCAAGTAAAATGGGACAAGGGTGCAGGCTCATGGTAGACAAGTAGACCCTAGCAGACCCAAAGGATGGGGTTTCATTCTTCCTTTAGAAGGGAAAGTCCATCTTTGAGGCTGTGAAGTAAGATCCGGGGAGGCCCTTGTATGGGAAAGTTTCTCCAGGGAGTCCATTAGTCTAGAAGTGTGGTCATCAGAGATACAGGGAGGGATTGGGGGTCCTTGAAGGTCTCTTTAACTCTGGGATAATATGACCCCATATAATCCTCCCAACTCTCCAGTGAAGGTTCCTTCTCATTCTCAGTATTTTCTTCGCCTATGAAAACAAATCTGAATGCCAAGGTAAAGAAAACCTTTCTTAAACAAAAACAAGTATGTTCACGCTAATTATAACTCAGTGAAAATGCATGTCTGTGCATTGACAGAGAGGAAATTACTTTAGAGGGAGGTAAATAGTTTAAAATTGATTAGATTCTCTTGAAGTTACTTAAGTTCACAATGAAAAAGAGAGAAATTCTTCTTTATGTTTTTTGTTTTTTTTTTTAATCCTCTAACATTGAACTACATTAGTTCCCAGAGACTAACTGGGAATAGCAAAAACTAACCCCTAATTTTCACAGAGCATGTCAGGTCTCCAGGGGTGCTCCTCTTTCCAGATACGCAAGAAATCCCACTGTTCCACTATCAAATGACTGACCGTGAAAGCTTCTTGACAGATGGAATTCCAGCCAACTGCAGAATTGAAATCACCCAGTGGAGACTGACCTGAGGCCCCACCGTTCAAGATACCAGGCTGACTCTGAGAGCCATAACACCAACTGAACTGCCAGAGCTAAGAGAGATGGGGCCAGAAAACCATGGGCCTGGCATAGGATGATACATGAGGCTTCATGAGCTGCCGATGTTTTCCGGTATCCATTAGAGAGCACTGGATTATCTAGAAATTCAAAGCTTTGTCTGTCTTTGGAAAGGAAAAGGCCATGACACCTTTTCCTTTGCCATGACCTTGAAATGGCTGATGATATGAGGCCCCAACTGAGGAAAAGGATCCATAAACTATTGAGGTGAGTCCATAGCAGAGCAGATCTACCTTTGATCTAAAACACTTCCAAAGTTATATATGCTGGGCTACCAGACCAGGTAACTAATTACACAGTCCCTACTCACTGTTCAAACAAGTTAAGGCCACTGGACAATAAAAGTCACATCCAAAAGGATGAAGGACTGGACACCTGGTATTTTTGCTTCACAGTATCTACTTCACTGTTTTATATAAGCCATACCCTAATTTCCCAGTGGCTAGTCTTTCTCCTCTAGGTTCAGTCCATGTCATCAGGTGGGATGAACCCATTCCATACAAGTGGGCTGGAGCATCTAGGCGGAGGCCAATCACACATCAGTCCGAGTCCCCACTGTGAATGGTCCGGACTGGGCACATGACGTGACAGGAGCCAGTGACGGTATCATTTAGAATGCTTTTAGCTGAATGTACCACATGAGAGAGAGTAATGAAACTAGAATAAAGTCCAGGCCAAACGATGAAACAGCAAAAAAGATGAATCCCCCTGCAACAAGAAAGCTCCATATAAAATAGTTTAATCCATAAGTTACTGTCTCAGATCACAAGTCTTAAGATAGGATGGCTCCAGGGTTGAGTAATCTTCGTGTCAGATATCCAGGGGTCCTCCTCTTTCCCGAAACTCTGGAAATCCAGCTTTATGAGGCTGGCACTCCTAATATCAAGTGGCTGACTGCAGTGACCCCTTGCGGATGTGAAGCCAAGATGTAATTTGTGGAGCTTCTGCAGCCATCTTATGAGTCTGAGGAGAGAGTCTGCCTGTGAATGAGCAACACTAAAGAGAGCAAAGTCAAGAGATCTGGAGAGAGAGACTTGTGGTCTTATAACACCATCTGAGCCCCATATTGTGCTGCATAAGAAGAGAGGCCCATCTCTGAGCTTTTCAGTTAATTGTTGTGTTGCTCAGTCATGTCCAACTCTTTGCAAACCCATGGACTGCAAAACACCAGACTTCCCTGTCCTTTACCATCTACTGGAACTTCCTCAGACTTTTGTCCATTGAGCCAGTGATACCATCCAACAATCTCAACCACTGTCATCCCCTTCTCCTCCTGCCTTCAATCTTGCCCAGCATCAGGGTCTTTTTTAATGAGTTGTCTCTTCGCATCAGGTAGCCAAAGTATTAGAGCTTCAGCTTCAGCATTAGCCCTTCCAGTGAATATTCAGTCCTTTAGGATGGACTGGTTGGGTCTCCTTACAGTCCGAGGAACTCTCAAGAGTCTTCTCCAATGCCACAGTTTAAAAGCATTAATTCTTTGGCACTCAGCCTTCTTTATTGTCCAACTCACACATCCATATATGATTACTGGAAAAACCTTGGCTTTGACTATAGGGACCTCTGTCGGCAAAGTAATGTCTCTGCTTTTTAATATCTGTGCTGTCTAGATTTGTCATAGCTTTTCTCCCAAGGAGCAAGTGTCTTTTAATTTCATGGGAGGCTTCCCAGGTGGCACTAGTGGTAAAAAAAAAAAAAAAAAAAAAAAGGCCCTCCTGCCAATGCAGGAGACATAAGAGACATGGGTTCAATCTCTGGGTTGGGAAGATCCCCTGGAGAAGGGCATGGCAACGCACTCCAGTATTCTTGCCTGGAAAATCCCATGGACAGAGGAGCCTGGCGGGCTATAGTCCATGGGGTGGCACAGAGTCCGACATGATTGAAACGACTTAGCAGCGGGGGGCGGGGGTGGGGGAGGAGATGGGAAGAAGTAATGTTTAATTAGATTGCAGCTACATGCCCCAGCACTTTTTTTTCAGTTATACAAACCACTGAAATCTCTTTTTGCTTTAATTTGCTTTAGATTGAGTTTACTGCCTCTTGCAGCAGAAAGTCACAACTGAAGCAAACTGCTTGAACTATATTATGGAGTGATCCTAGGATCCAGTGTTTCTTGGGCAAAACCCTGCTAAAAGCTCCCTCCAGCCATTTCCAGCAATGCTGATTCATTTACCTCATCTCTCTAGTACCTCAACAGTTGTGGGAAAAGATAATCTGAACAACTCTGGTCGTTCCTAAAGACTGACAAGAGCATTGGAAAATGACTAGTGGAGATACTTATGACTCACGATAATGTGGGATGGAAAAGGGAACAGAATAGAAAAACTCAGTGAAGTAATAAGCATTTTTCTACCCATTAATAGACAAGGTCAAGGGTTGTTAGGTAAATGAGTATTCTGATGCTTATTTTATTACAAAGGTTCTTTTTCCACATGAACAACAGATATGATCCCTTATGTGGAACTATGAGGAAGCCAGGCACAGTGAGAACAGAAGGGAGCTGGAAGAAGGTGCAGCTATGTGGAGCCTTTCTCAAAGGCCTTGGCAGAGCCCAGATACATCTGAGCCCTCCTTATATACTTTGGCAGTTTTCTCCAAAAGGGATCCAAGAAAATTCCAGAAATGGGGCCGTTAACCTTCAACACACTCCAGTGGAGTTCATATGTGGGGGCAAAACAAAACATGTCCAAAAGAGACCAAAGAGTTATTATTCTTGAATGAAAATCATGATTGAGGAGAAACAGATGCTTTAGCGATATACCAAGATATGAAAATGTACTATAAAAGAGAAAACAATGGAACTAGGGAAAAAATGGAAGCCCAAAGAAGAAAGAGCAAAAAAGATCAAATTCCCTTTTTAAACACACAATTGTAATGTTTGAATATGCCAAGTCATAAAAATGCACATGCGATTCTAACTTTGGCCTAAACATTTGATTTTCAAAAAAAAATGCAGTCCTGCCACGAAACCTCTGAGTTGCCAAAAACAATTGTTTACACAGGGCAATGTGTTTTCAGGACGTCTTATATGTGCTACCTGCCCAGGCCCTGTTAAGCTGGTGAAACTAAGTGAAGCTTAGTAAAACTAAGTGTAGAAAAATAGGGAAGTCTAGCAAAAGGAGGGAAAAGAGAAGTCAAAAATGTTGAACCCCACCTGCTTGTGCTGACATAATCTGATATGAAATTCACCTCCTCAATATAGAAAACACAGAATGCCATTCCTTCTGGACACATACATCGTTTTACTTGGTTCTGTCTTAATAAGTTTATGTACAGGAAGAATTTCTTGATGTTGGCAAAAAATAAATTCAAAAGTGGATTTTAAAAGGGTCAATATAACTTTTCTTAATTCTTGTGCTTTCAATAGATGGTTTCCTGCTTAAGGGTGAGAGGACGATCATGGATTTTCCTGCTGCTTGCACCTGATTCCAACAAAACCACCCTGCTGTGCTTTCCTCTGTATTTCTGATTATAAGATGTCACCCCTGAAGAATATCCTTTCTCTTTGTGGGAAGAATTAAAACGTGCTTTAGTTCCTGAACTATTGGCTTGGCCAAAAAGTTCATTTGGGTTTTTCTGTAAGATGTAATGGAAAAACTCAAACAGACTTTTTGGCCAACCCAATATTTCAATTATATGTGTAGATGTGACTTGTAATACTGAAACTGGGGGAGAAATAGTAATAACTGAGAAGGGATAAACATGGGGAGTGCTTAAATCGGACTAAATTCTAGGTTCTTTTTTTAATTCCAGATTCTTTCATCTTAATGGAAAAAAAATGTCACCACCCTCATCATTCTTCATGATCACCCTTATTTTCAAGCTCTGGTAGTACCCTTTTAATGCAATGAGGGGAAAAATGCTTGACTTGAATTGATATATTTTTAAAAATTTAATCTTCCCTATCCCTTTCCTTACGTTCATCCTCATACCCTTATGCATTTTTTCTCTAAAAAATTATCTACTCCAATGTCTTTTCTGTCAGGCTTCATGGTTGAACAGACACTGGGGTTTTAGCCACCTTTTCATTTTCTCCTCTCTTCTTTCTATTTTTCCAGTGATCCCTTTCCTATAGTAATTGTAATTAAAAGGGGGACGGAGAGAGGGGATTCGGAGCCCCATGGTTTTTTGTTAGTTTTCTCTACAAGATCACTATGCCTGTGTTTCCATGAAGTCAAAACTTCATACTGGGAGATTCAATTTGGTCTCCAACTCTTTTTTTCAGTCTCCAGCTCTTAAACCCTGGGTGCAGCAAGGGAGAACTAAATCCAGTTTAGAGAGCTGGATTAGTGCCTTCCCACACTGGCTGTCTGTGCTAGGAAAACAAGAGAGGCCAACAGAGCTGCTTGCTTTGTTTGGTTATTTTAATCATTTTGTTTCAAAGTATTATTGAGAATGGTCTGAAAAGTTGAAATCAGGTAAAAATCACTTAAAAATAAAGACCTGCTGACCATGATTGAAATGACCCATATTTTTCCTTGGAGGAAAAAGATAAAATACTTTTAAGATGTATGTTTACATAAAAATATGACATTACATCTTTTAGTGTAAAGACTGTTTTTCAATTCTTATCATATGGTTCTCTGACTGCTCCCTGTTAATTAGCAAGTGGGCTCTTATAGATGCTAATCTGAACATAAAGTTCAAATATTCCATAGAAGTGATCAAATTTCCAAGTATTTGTCCAAAAAAAACTACATGTAAATTTTATTTGGTCTGTGCTTCCCATTTGAAAATTGAAACCGCATTCAATAGGATCCTTAATGCCCTATTCATATATCTAAGCTTCCTCAGAAGCTTAAATTGTAGGCTTTGATGCCTCTTTCTTAGATAATGGTAGATAATTTGTTAAAGAAACATTAAAGGAATTCTTAATGTCCTACTCTTTAGCTAAGAATAAAATCTAAAATGTTAGGTGAATATTATTTTAATACACAATTCTGTTTAACAATGCCTTATTTTTTTTTTTAAGTTTAATGACTGTTATTCCAAAGCCAGGGTAAAATATAAAATACCTATAATGGGCAAGAAGTATACCTTGAAATCTCTCTGTTCTTGTTGTTGTTGCTCAGTCGCTTAGTCGTGTCTGACTCTTTGCGACCCCATGGACTGCAGCACGCCAGGCTTCTCTATCCTTCACTGTCTCCCGGAGTTTGCTCAGCCTCATGTCCATTGAGTCGATGATGCCATCCAAGCATTTCATACTCTGTCACCCCGTTCTCCTCCTGCCCTCAATCTTTCCCAGCATCAGGGTAAAATCTCTTATTTACTGAAATTTACACTATGTTTTAAATTAAAACTTTTTTAGCTCCCATAGATGTCCATGCTAATATTTTAAATTCCCAAATTTAACACTCATAGGGGAAGGGAAAGTAATGTAGTATGGAAGCTAACAGATTGGGCTCTAATAGATGATAAAAACATCTACCTAAAGAATTTTAAAAAATTAACAGAAAAACTATACGAAGAAAGAAGAATTGACTTTATATACATATATAGAAAACATATAAAACCTGATTCACTTTCCTATGCACCACAATGGACGATTCGAAATGTCAGGGGGAAAATGGCCCAATTCTTAATAACAACAAGCATATAAAATAGCTGGAAATATACTAAACAGAAGGCAATGGCACCCCACTCCAGTACTCTTGCCTGGAAAATCCCATGGACGGAGGAGCCTGTTAGGCTGCAGTCCATGGGGTTGCTAAGAGTCGGACACGACTGAGCAAGGTCACTTTCACTTTTCACTTTCCTGCATTGGAGAAGGAAATGGCAACCCACTCCAGTGTTCTTGCCTGGAGAATCCCAGGGACGGGGGAGCCTGGTGGGCTGCCATTTATGGGGTCGCACAGAGTCGGACACGACTGAAGCGACTTAGCAACAGCAGCAGACATTTTCAAGACTTATGATTAAAACCCCATGTAAAACAAAATTACCTCAAACTATAAAAGAAGATGTAAATAAATGGCGAAAAATATTCTCTTTCTGATTAAACAGTCCATATTTGTAAACTATCAATTTTCTCTAAGTTAATCTAGAAACCCAATGTAATTCCAGTAAAACCTCAACATAATCTTTATGAAACTAAGCAAGCTCATTCCCAAATTGATCTTCTCAAGTTGACCTAGAAGAGAAAGCATCAAGATAGTCAAGAAATTTTTCAAATGGCAACAATTAGGAGGAACTTTCTCTGCCACATATCAAAATGTGGCATAAGCTATACTAATTTTAAAAGTGTGATAACGGTACTGAAAATGGACATGTAGATCAATAGTCAAAACAGTGTGTGTGTGTGTGTGTGTGTGTGTGTGTATACACACTAGAAGCATAATCTATATATAAGTATAATTTCATTTATGTCATATCACTGAAGGTAATGGTATGCAACTGGCTATCATCCATTTGGATAAAAACAAAGTTAGATCTGTTCCAACTTCATATGCAAGCATAAATAATAAAATGCTAAATGCTTTAGTTAGAAAATACTATTTGAATGTTTATTGAGTGGGAAAGGCATTTCTAAACACAATATGATATGTGTACATCATAAAGGAAAAACTGGATAGATTTTATTACATAAAATATTGAAATATTAAAAATTTAAATATTTAAATTTATTAAATATAAATTTGATGAAAGACATCATAAATAACATTTAAAAACAAGTGCAGAAAATATTTTGAAACATAAGATACAGGCAGAGGATTAATATATGAATATATAAAGAATAATTATAAACTTTTTTATGAGAGATTTTAATTAAATATAGGCAAAGGATATACAGAAAATCAATGGTCCAATGGATATATGAAAAGATAATGAACCTCAATGGTTATCAGGAAAATGCAGATGAAATCAGCATTCAGGGTACAACCACTATGAAGAATAGAATGGGACTTCCTTAAAAACTAAAAATAGAAATACAGTACGATCCAGCAATCCCACTCCTGAGCATATATCCAGAGAAAATTACATAATCTGAAAGGATACATGCACCCCAGTGTTCACTGAAGCACAGTTTACGATAGCCAAGACATGGAAGCAACCTAAATGTCCATCAACAGAGAAATGGAAAAAAGGATGTCATACATATATATATGGAATATTACTTGGCCATAAAGAAGAATGAAATAATGCCATTTGCAGCAACATGGACAGACCTAGAGATGATCATATTAAGTGAAGTGAAAGAGAAAGACAAGGGTGGAATATCATAGGTGGAATTGAATTTTTTTTAAAAGACATACAAATTAACTTATTTGCAAAACAGAAACAGACTTACAGATATTGAAAACAAATTTATGGTTACCAAAGGGGAAGAGTCAGGGGGAGTGATAAATCAGGAACTTGGGATGAAGACACGCTACTATATACAAGAGAACCAGCAAAGACCTACTGTAGAGCCCAGGGAACTCTGTTCAGTATTCTCTGATAACATACATGAGAAAAGAGTGGTGTTAGTATTATCCTAACATCAAAACCTGCAAAAGACAATAAAGGAAAACTATAGACCTGTGTCCTTCAAAAACAAGCCCCCAAAATGCTGATAAAATTTTAGCAAATTGAATCCAACAATATATAAAAATTTACTACATCATGGTCAATTAAGATTTATTCAGGAATACAAGATTGATTTAATATTTGAAAATTATTCAGTGAAACACACTGAAAAAGAGAAACGATGTCATCATATCTATAGATACAGAAAGGCGTTTGACAAAACACAGCATCTCTTCCTCATAAAAACTTGCTGCAAACTAGAAATGGAAAGAAACTTCCCCGATCTGGAAAAGCACAACTTTGGAAACCATACAGTTGTACCATACAAACGGTAAAAGACTGAATGCTTTCTCCTGAGATTTAGGACAAGGAAAGAATATTCACCATCACCATTTTTATTCAACTTTGTTCTAGCAGATTCTAGCCAGTGGAAAAAAGAAAAGAAAAATAAATTAGGCATCCACATGGAAAAGAAAAACTACCTTTTTCTGCATTCAACGTGATTATTTATGTAGAAAATCCAATGAGAATTTATTTTAGAAAATCACCGGAACTAACAAACATAGCATGTTTGCAGGAGCTCAATATTAAAAAATCAAAAAATTCTAAATCGAAACTTTAAAGAAGTTCCATTTATAACACATCAAAATGTAAGAAACAGGGATACATATGACAAAATATGCACAATACTTGTATGCTGAAAATAATAAGAAATTGCTGAGAGAAATTAAAGATCGAAATAAATGCAGAGATACTCCATGTTCATTGATTAGACACATTCAATTTTAAGATGTCAATTCTTCCTGAATGGATATACAGATTCAACGTTATCTCATTCAGAATTTCAGATGGCTTTTTGGTGTAAGATGACAAACTGACAATAAAATTCATATGGAAATGCAAAGGCCTAAAATAGTCAAAAGAACTTGAAGAAGAACAAAGTTGGTTTCAAGACTTTTTATAAACCATAGTAATCAAGATAGTCTGTTTGCTGGAATAAGCAAAACAAATAGATCAATGAAACAGAGTCCAGAAATGTCAATCAATTTTTGATGAAAATGATAAGGCAGTTTAATAGTAAAAGAAAATCATTTCAACAAATGGTGGTAGAATACTTGTAAAAGATTTAGAATAATGAGAGTTATTCTGAAAAAGAAGAATGGAGCTAAAGAACTTTATCTATCTATCTATCCAGATAAGGTCTGTCTAGTCAAGGCTATGGTTTTTCCAGTAGTCATGTATAGTTGGACTATAAAGAAAGCTGAGTGCAGAAGATTTGATGCTTTTGAACTGTGGTATTAGAGAAGACTCTTGAGAGTCCCTTGGATGCAAGGAGATCCAACCAGTCTATCCTAAAGGAAATCAGTCCTAATATTCATCAGAAGGACTGATGTTGAAGCTGAAACTCCAATACTTTGGCTACCTGATGCAAAGAGCTGACTCATTTGAAAAGACCCTGATGCTGGGAAAGACTGAAGGCAGGAGGAGAAGGGGACAACAGAGGATGAGATGGTGGGATGACATCACCGACTCAATGGACGAGTTTGAGTAAACTCTGGGAGTTGGTGATGGACAGGGAGGCCTGGCGTGCTGCAGTCCATGGGTCGCAAAGAGTCGGACACAACTGAGTGACTAAACTGAACTGAACTGATCTATCCAGATAATTTTTGCCAAAAATCAATGAATGGGGGAAATGAAAATCTTTTTAATAAATGTAATTTTATTGAGAAAATGATTTGCCAAATCACAAACTGGAGAAAATATTTGCAATAAATATTAACATCTGACAAAAGACTATATCTTAATATACACAAATTGATAATTGAAAAAAAAATCCTGGTTTTAAATGAGCACAAAATTTGTATAGACATTTCACAAAAGAAGGCATATGAATAGTCAACAAACAGGAAAAGTAGCTGCACATCATTAGTTATCTGAAGAGACGAATTAAAACCACAGTGTGCTGCAATTTCAGTCAGTAGAGTGGCTTTAAAAAAAGAAGACTGATGACAAGAAATGTAACCACAGTGTGCTGCAATTTCAGTCAGTAGAGTGGCTTTAAAAAAAGAAGACTGATGACAAGAAATGTAGGGAGGACGTGGAGCAATTGAAACTCACACGTCGCTGGCGGGGCACAGGCAACGTGGAGAAGTATTTGGCAGCTTCTTATAAAATTAAACATACATGTCCCCTATGACTCAGCAATTACATTCCTAGGTACTTAGCAAGAGACGTTCGAACATATGTTAACTAAAGGACTTGTAAAACAATATGCATACGATTCTTACTCAGAATAGCCAAAAACTGGAAAAACACACATGTCAGTCAAATAGGAAAGTAGATAAACAAATGATCATATATTCATAGAGTAGAGTGTTTTCCAAGAAAAACACTTAAAATGATTGATAATAGCAAAACAAGCCTGAAACTTACAGATACTAAATAGACTGCATTAAGTGAATGAAAAAAGAAAAAGAATCTTTACTGCAGGTAGCAAAATTTTGGCCTCATGACTTTGGTCATGCTGTTATTCCTGTAAATATGTTACATGACATAGCAAAAGAGACTTTGAAGATGTGATGGAGGTTATCAGTTAAAATAGATTATTCGGGATTATTCTGGGGGGTGGGGGCTCCACTTAATCATGTGAATCCTTGAAAGCAGAGGCTGAAGGGGAAGTGAGAGTTACTGAAGCTTGAGAAGAACTCACATTAGTTTGAGGATCTGGAGAAGGCCATGTGGAATGTGTGAGAAAGAAATGGATTCTGCCAACAATTAGTGCTTAGAAGATGACCTTGAAACCCCAACTGAGACCCTCCCCTCAGCCAATGCTTGATTTTGGCCTTGTGAGATCACGGGCAGAGAATTAAGCCATGCCGTGCCGGATTTCTGATCTATAGAAACTTCGAGATAATAAAGATGTGGCATTTAGGCTGCTAAGTTTGTGGCAATGTTTTACACAGAAATAGATAATACACTATATGATTCCATTCATTTTAATCATTCAGTTCAGTCTCTAAGTCATGTGCAACTCTTTGCGACCCGGTGGACTGCAGCACGCCAGACTCCCCTGTCCTTCACCATCTCTCAGAGCTTGCTCAAACTCATGTCCATTGAGTCAATGATGCCATCCAACCACCTCATCCTCTGTCATCCCCTTCTCCTCCTGCCCTCACTCTTTCCCAGCATCAGGATCTTTTCCAACGAATCGGCTCTTCACATTGGTGGTCAAAGTATTGGAGCTTCAGCTTTAGCATCAGTCCTTCCAATGAACAGTCAGGGTTGATTTCCTTTACGATTACTGATTTGATCTCCTCTCTGTCCAAGGGACTCTCAAGAGTCTTTTCCAGCACCACAATTCAAAATCACAATTCTTCAGTACTCAGCCTTCTTTATGGTCCAACTCATATCTGTACATGACTACTGGAAAAACCATTGCTTTGACTATATGGACTTTTGTTGGCAAAGTGATGTCTCTGCTTTTTAATATGCTGTCTAGGATTGTCATAGCTTTTCTTTCAAGGAGCAAACATCTTTTAATATCTTGGCTGCAGTCACCATCTGCAGTGATTTTGGAGCCCAAGAAAAGAAAATCTGTCATTGTTTCCATTTTTTTCCTCATTTACCATGAAGCAATGGGACTGGATACCATGATCTTAGTTTTTTGAATACTGAGTCTTAAGCCAACTTTTTCACTCTCCTCTTCCACCTTCCTCAAGAGGTTCTTTATTTCCTCTTTGCTTTCTGCCATTAGGGTGGTGTCATATGTGGTTGTTGGTATTTGGTCATATCTGAGGTTGTTGATATTTCTCCCAGCAATCTTGATTCCAGCTTGTGCTTCATCCAGGCTGGCATTTCCCATGATGTACTCGGCATATAAGTTAAATAAGCAGGATGACAATATACAGCCTTGATTTATTCCTTTCCCAATTTTGAACCAGTCCTGTGTTTCATGTCCATTCTAACTGTTGCTTCTTGACCTGCATACAGGTTTCTCAGGAGGCAGTAAGTGGTCTGTTATTCCCATCTCTTATAAGAATTTTCCAGTTTGTTGTGATCCAAACAAAGGCTTTAGCATAGTCAATGAAGCAGAAGTAGATGTTTTTCTGGAATTCTCTTGCTTTTTCTGTGATCCAGCGGCTATTGGCAGTTTGATCTCTGGTTCCTCTGCCTTTTCTAAATCCAGGTTGTACATCTGGAAGTTCTCAGTTCACGTACTGTTGAAGCCTAGCTTGAATGTCAATTATTAGCACAGCCAAAACTAAGCTGTGATAATAGAAGTCAGAAAATAGTTATCTGTGTGAAAGGAGAGAACTAATTGAAAGGGGTACAAGGGAAATTTCTGGGGTTAATAGAAATGTTTTATATGTTGTTATACATGGTGATTACATTGTTTATAAAATCATCAAAATTAAGTACACTTTATATCCCCATCAAACACAAACAAACACAGTGAGACACCCTATATGCCCACTAGTCTGGCAAAAATAAAAAGGACCGACAGTAAGTGTTGGCTAGACTGTGAAGCAACAAGAACTCTCATGTACTTCTGGTGTGGGTATAAAATGGCATAACCAGCTTGGAGATGTGTTTGGAAACTTCTTATAAAGTTAAACTTACATTTTCACCATAACCCAGCAATTCCACTTGTAGGAGTTTACCTAAGAAAAATGAAAACTAGGTTTACAAAAAGACTTGTGCAATAATGTTCATAGCAGCCTTATCTGTGATGGCCCTAGTTGGAAAAATAACCTAATGTCTGTCAAGAGGAGAATGGAAAAACAAATTGCAGTATATCCCTACAGTAATACAGTGTATTGTTGTTGTTTAGTTGCTAAATTGTGTCTGATTCTTTTTGTGACCCCATGGACTATAGCCCACTAGGTGCCTCTGTCCATGGAATTTCCCAAGCAAGAATACTGGAGTGGGTTGCCATTTCCTTCTTCAGGGAATCTTCCCAAGCCAGGGATCAAACCTGTGTCTCCTGTTTGGCTAGCAGATTCTTTGCCACTGAGCCACAGAGATGCCCAATACAATGTATACTCAGCAAAAAAAAGTAATGAATGATACTCCTAGAAACATGAGTGAATCTTAAAAATATTATATTGAACAAAATAATTTCTGTCCAAAAGAACGCACACTGTTGATTCCATTTATATGAAGCTGGTAAACAGTAAATAAATAAATAAATAAGTAACTATGGTGATTAGAACCAGGAATTGGTTGCCTCTGGATTTGGGATGGATGATTAATTGGAGAGGGTCAGCACTGTCTGGGGTGATGGTAATATTCTACAATTTGTTTCAGATGGTGATAACACAGGAGTAAGTAATTGTCAGAACTTATTCAACTGAACATTGGAGTCCTGTGCATTATATGTAAATTTGTCGCTTTGTAAATGAAAAAGAAATCCTAACAAAGTGGGAATAGTATTTATTTGGTCAGCATTTACTCTTAATGTAATGAATTAAGTGTCTTATCTACTGCACACCTGACCCTGTGCTGACCCCTCATGCTGGAAGACCATTTTGTCTTGATTTTATCTGTTTATTATCTTGACAGATGTGCTTCAGATGCTTCCTTAATGACAAATTTCACAAGTTCAAACAGGCCTTTATTACATTAATAGTGAAAAGTTACATGCAGTTGTCCACAGATGCTCCATGTACAGTGGTGTGGTATTTGCATATAATGTACACACACCCTCTCATATATCTTAAATCATCTCTAGATTATGTAAAATACCTACTACCATGTAAATGCTATATAAATAATTGTAAATACAATGTAGATGCCATGTGAATAGTTGCCAGAGTGTGGCAAATTCAAGTTTTGCTTTTTGGAACTTTCTGGAATTTTTTTCCTAGATATTTTTGACCTATAGTTGGTTGAATCTGTAGATGAAGAACCCACAGATAAGGAGCATTGACGGTATCATAATTGCATCCCATCCCCAAAGCCAGCAGTTTTAAGGGTTCCGTCTTACTCGTCTTGCTGCTGCTGCTACGTCACTTCAGTTATGTCTGACTCTGCAATCCCATGGACTGTAGCCCACCAGGCTCCTCTGTCCATGGAATTCTCCAGGCAAGAATACTGGAGTGTGTTGCCATTTCCTCCTCCAGGAGATCTTCTCAGCCCAAGGTTCAAACCAAAATCCCCTCGCCCCAACCCCATCTCCTGCATTGACAGGCGGATTCTTTACCACTAGCGCCACCTAGGAAGGAGGACTGACTATTTAATAGTTACACTATTAGCCTAATCCTGAAAGATGATGCTGTGAAAGTGCTGCACTCAATATGCCAGCAAATTTAGGAAACTCAGCAGTGGCCACAGGACTGGAAAAGGTCAGTTTTCATTCCAATCCCAAAGAAAGGCAATGCCAAAGAATGCTCAAACTACCACACAATTGCACTCATCTCACATGCTAGTAAAGTAATGCTCAAAATTCTCCACGCCAGGCTTCAGCAATACGTGAACTGTGAACTTCCAGATGTTCAAGCTGGTTTTAGAAAAGGCAGAGATCAAATTGCCAACATCCGCTGGATCATGGAAAAAGCAAGAGAGTTCCAGAAAAACATCTATTTCTGCTTTATTGACTATGCCAAAGCCTTTGACTGTGTGGATCACAATAAACTGTGGAAAATTTTGAAAGAGATGGGAATACCAGACCACCTGACCTGCCTCTTGAGAAATCTGTATGCAGGTCAGGAAGCAACAGTTAGAACTGGACATGGAACAACAGACTGGTTCCAAATAGGAAAAGGAGTACGTCAAGACTGTATATTGTCACCCTGGTTATTTAACTTACATGCAGAGTACATCATGAGAAACGCTGGACTGGAAGAAACACAAGCTGGAATCAAGATTGCCAGGAGAAATATCCATAACCTCAGATATGCAGATGACACCACCCTTATGGCAGAAAGTGAAGAGGAACTCAAAAGCCTCTTGATGAAAGTGAAAGAGGAGAGTGAAAAAGTTGGCTTAAAGCTCAACATTCAGAAAATGAAGATCATGGCATCCGGTCCCATCACTTCATGGGAAATAGATGGGGAAACAGTGGAAACAGTGTCAGACTTTATTTTTCTGGGCTCCAAAATCACTGCAGATGGTGACTGCAGCCATGAAATTAAAAGACGCTTACTCCTTGGAAGGAAAGTTATGACCAACCTAGATAGCATATTGAAAAGCAGAGACATTACTTTGCCAACAAAGGTTCGTCTAGTCAAGGCTATGGTTTTTCCAGTGGTCATGTATGGATGTGAGAGTTGGACTGTGAAGAAGGCTGAGCGCCGAAGAACTGATGCCTTTGAACTGTGGTGTTGGAGAAGACTCTTGAGAGTCCCTTGGACTGCAAGGAGATCCAACCAGTCCATTTGAAGGAGATCAGCCCTGGGATTTCTTTGGAAGGAATGATGCTAAAGCTGAAACTCCAATACTTTGGCCACCTCATGCGAAGAGTTGACTCATTGGAAAAGACTCTGAAGCTGGGAGGGATTGGGGGCAGGAGGAGAAGGGGACGACAGAGGATGAGATGGCTGGATGGCATCACTGACTCTATGAACGTGAGTCACAGTGAACTCCGGGAGTTGGTGATGGACAGGGAGGCCTGGCGTGCTGCGATTCATGGGGTCACAAAGAGTCAGACATGACTGAGCGACTGAACTAACTGAACTGAACTGATTAGCCTAAAACGTGTATTTCCAACAACTATAGCATGAAACACAGTGTAGCTTATTTTCATAGGAAATGGAAAATTATGTCTAAGGAATAGTTTGATTTAGAATTCTGAGTCCACCCAAACCTTATGGAGTTGAAAGCTTTGAGATTAAACTGAAGGAAGATATTGAGATTTACATTTCTTTTTCACTTATTTCTATTATGGCAGTATTTGTTTGCTTTGGATTATTTAGTCACTGCTTTAATTCTTGTTGATACCATACAAGATATGTTTTTAATATTATGCTATGGTGAGTATGAAGATTTGAAGGTTTTATAGAGAGTAGAGGGATTATTATAGAGATATAAAATTTATTTTAAAATTTCATTTTGCCCTTGCAGAGCATTTTGCTTCAAAATTTAAAGCAGTTCACAAAAGGAGAAATACAAATGATTAATAAGCATATGACACAAGTTAAGCCATTCCAATAATGAAAGAAAAAGAAATTACAAATTAGATACTACGCTTTTGCTTCTCAAATTACAAAAGATTTATATAAGTGATGTTATCCAGGTTTGCCTGGGTCATAACATGGGTTGATGGTAGAAATGTAAACTGGTAGAATTTTTGGAAAAGTGATGTGGCTTTGTGCATCAGTACCCTTACAAGTATAGGCAGCCCTCTCCTTGCATGGTGCCATGTTTAACTGAAACTCATTCATATCAGAACCATGCAAAGTAAGGAGTGTCTTTATGGCTTTAGATATAATAATTCTGCCTCCATGAATCTATTTTGAGACAATAAACAGAGATGCCTAACAGATTAACATATATTTATGGGTCATTACTTATAATAAAATGAGAAATAATCCACATACTCAACAATAAGGAATTGGTTAAATAAATTATGGTGCTTCCATATAGTGGAACACTCCGCTTCCATAAAAATGATGTTTTCAAACAATAGTTAAAGACATTTGGAAACGCTTATGATATAATATTCAATAAAAAAGGAGAATGCAAAAATTACATGCAGAATGAGCTCAATTTTATGTGCATCTGTGCAGCCATGCTCCCAAGAATATACACACATGATTCTAGTTTAAATTGAACCAAAATGTTAAGAAGGCTCTTTCTGAGTGATGAGATTATGGATAATCTGTAATTTTTTTTAAGTTTTCTGTACTTCCCCCAATTTTGTTATAAAACTATTCATTCTTATTTTATATTTTAATACTTATAATAAATATATTTTATAGTACATTTTTTAAATCTGAAACTGTATAGAGTAAAAAGGTAAAGTGCCCAGTCTGTTTTCCTATACAAATGTCCAAACCATTTTCTATGCACTTGCATAATGATAAAAGCATTATCCAAATTAAAAATGACTTCATTGAAAATTAAGTTACTAAAACAACAGAATGGGAAAGACTAGAGATCTCTTCAAGAAAATCAGAGATACCAGTGGGGGAGGAGCCAAGATGGCAGAGGAGTAGGACAGGGAGAACACTTTCTCACCCACAAATTCATCAAAAGAGCATTTAAAAGCCGAGTAAATTCCACAAAACAACTTTTGAATGCCGGCAGAGGACATCAGGCACCCAGAAAAGCAACCCAAGTCTTCGAAAGGAGGTAGGAAAAAATATAAAAGACAAAAAAAGAGACAAAAGAGGGAGGGACGGAGTTCCGTCCCGGGAAGGGAGTCTTAAAAAGAGAGAAGTTTCCAAACATCAGGAAACCTTCTCACTGCTGAATCTGTGCCGAGCTTTGGAAGCACAGAGGGCAACATAACAGGGACAAAAAAATAAACAATTAGAACTCACAGATTGCGAGCCCTACGGTAACTCCCCCAGCGGAGAAGCAGCGCAGACGCCTGCACACGCCATTAGCAAGCGGGGGCTGCATCGCTTAGAGTAAGGACCTGGCCTGAATACCCTGAGCACTATCTGAGCAAAATAATCTGGGCTAGCAAACCAGACTGTGGGATATCTATCACGCGAAAAGTCAGCCCTAACCTAAGACACCTCCAGGCCCGCACAAGGAACAAAGGACTGAACAGAGATAGCCTGCTGCAGACCTTCCCCCTCCGGTGACATGCAGCCAGAGCCAGAAGGGGGCAATCGCAGCCCCAGAGAGACATTATCTATACAACTGTAAGCAGGCTTCTTTGCTAACTAAAACTTCTTGGGGGTCTGGATGGTCAACATCTCCCTGAGAAGGTGTGCCGGTTGTACACCTAGATAACCGAGCGGCAGGGAGGCGGTAAGTCGCAGCAATCGCGCTCACCAAACACCTCATCACCTGAGCTGCTCGGACCTGGGAAGGGCACAAAATGCAGGCCCAACCGAGTCTGTGCCTCTGAGGACTACCCGAGTGCCTGAACCTGAGTGGCTTGGACCTGGGAGGTGCAGGCAGCCCAGGGCCGACCACGGATGGTTCCCAGTGGAACAACCTAGAGTCTGAGCAGTGTGGGCAGGAAGGCTTCACGTGCCATGAGCGGGGGCAGACCCAGTGTGGCTGAGGCACTGTGAGCACACGCCAGTGTTACTTGTTTGCAGCATCCCTCCCTCCCTCCCCACAGCGCGACTGAACAAGTGAGCCTAAAAAGAAAAAAAAAAAAAAAAGTGTCCTCTACCGTCCCCTTTGTGTCAGGGCGGAAACCAGACACCGAAGAGTCCAGCAAACAGAAAAAGCTATAACAGAGGGAACCGCCTTGGAAGCTACAGGCAATAGATTAAAACCCTGTGGTTACTACCGACTACATAGGAAGGGGCCTATAGATCTTGAGAAATTAAAGTCGGACCAAGGAACTAGCCAAAAATGAGCTGAACCCATAATACTCACAACAAAACCAGAGAAAGTCCTTGATATATTTTTACTATATTTACAATCATCCTTTCTTTCTTTCTTTTTTAATTTTTAAAAAAATTTTTAAGTCCTCTATTATTCCTTTAATTTTCACTTCTATAACCTATTACTTTGCAAAAAAAAAAAAAAGACCCTATTTTTTTTTCTTTTCTTCAGCAAACTTCATATATATATTTTTAATAATTTTTTGACCCTTTTTTCCCCCCTTCTTCTTTTCTTTAACATTGTATTTTTGAAATTCCAAACTCTACTCTAGATTTCTAATTTTAGCTTTTTGGTATCTGTTATCAATTTTGTACCTATAGTTTTTTTATAATTTCTGTGACTTTTTTTTTTTTTTCTGTTTCTTTCTCTTCTTCTTTTATATAACATTGTATATCTGAAATTCCAAACTCTACTCTAGATTTTTAATTTATGCTTTTTGGTATTTGATATCAATTTTGTACCTGTATTTTCTTTATAATTTTTGTGACATTGTTTGTTTTTGTTTATGTTTTTGTTTTCTGTCTGTCTTTTTCTTCTTCTTTTTTTAACATTGTATTTTTGAAATTCCAAACTCTACTCTAGATTTTTAACTTTTGCTTTTTGGTATTAGTTATCAATTTTGTACCTATATTTTCTTTATAATTTTTGCGACCTTGTTTGTTTTTCTTCGTTTTTTCTCTCTTTTCCTTCTTCTTTTCTTTAACATCATATTTTTAAAATTCCAAACTCTACTCTAGATTTTTAATTTTTGCTTTTATGTATTTGTTACCAATTTTGTACCTTTAAGAACCCAATCTTCAGTACCCATTTTTCACTAGGGAATGAGATTACTGGTTTAACTGCTCTCTCTTCTTTTGGACTCTCCTTATTCTCCACCAGGTCGCCTGTGTCTCCTCCCTAACCCCTCTCTACTCTACTCAACTCTGTGAATTTCTGTGTGTTCCAGACCATGGAGAACACATAGGGAACTGATTACTGGCTGGATCTGTCTCCCTCCTTTTCATTCTCCCCTTTTATCCTTCTGGCCACCTCTATCTCCTTCCTCCGTCTTCTCTTCTCTGTATAACTCTGTGAACATCTATGAGCGGTCCAGTTGTGGAGTGCACATAAGGAAGTGATTATTGGCTAGTCCACTCACTCCACTATTGATTCCACCTCATCTCATTCGGGTCACCTCTAACTCCCTCCTCCCTCTTCTCTTCTCCATGTAACGCTGTGAACCTCTCTGGGTGACCCTCACAGTAGAGAAACTGTTCATCTTTAACGTAGATGTTTTATCAATGGTGCTGTATAGAAGGAGAAGTTTTGAAACTACTGTAAAAATAAGACCAATAACTGGAAGCAGGAGGCTTAAGTCCTAACCCTGACTCCAGGGAACTCCTGACTTCAAGGAACATTAATTGACAGGAGCTCATCAAACGCCTCCATACCGACACTGAAACCAAGCACCACACAAAGGCCAACAAGTTCCAGGGCAAGACATACCAAGCAAATTCTCCAGCAACAAAGGAACACAGCCCTGAGCTTCAAGATACAGGCTGCCCAAAGTCGCCCCAAAAATATAGACATCTCATAACTCATTACTGGACACTTCATTGCACTCCAGAGAGAAGAAATACAGCTCCACCCACCAGAACACCGACACAAGCTTCCCTAACCAGGAAACCTTGACAAGCCACCTGTACAAACCCACACACAGCGAGGAAACGCCACAATAAAGAGAACTCCACAAACTGCCAGAATACAGAAAGGACACCCCAAAATCAGCACTTTAAACAAGATGAAGAGACAGAGGAATACCCAACAGGTAAAGGAACAGGATAAATGACCACCAAACCAAACAAAAGAGGAAGAGATAGGGAATCTACCTGATAAAGAATTCCGAATAAGGATAGTGAAATTGATCCAAAATCTTGAAATCAAAATGGAATCACAGATAAATAGCCTGGAGACAAGGATTGAGAAGATGCAAGAAAGGTTTAACAAGGACCTAGAAGAAATAAAAAAGAGTCAATATATAATGAATAATGCAATAAATGAAATTAAAAACACTCTGGAGGCAACAAATAGAATAACAGAGGCAGAAGATAGGATTAGTGAATTAGAAGATAGAATGGCAGAAATAAATGAATCAGAGAGGATAAAAGAAAAACGAATTAAAAGAAATGAGGACAATCTCAGAGACCTCCAGGACAATATTAAACGCTACAACATTCGAATCCTAGGGGTCCAGAAGAAGAAGACAAAAAGAAAGACCATGAGAAAATACTTGAGGAGATAATAGTGGAAAACTTCCCTAAAATGGGGAAGGAAATAATCACCCAAGTCCAAGAAACCCAGAGAGTCCCAAACAGGATAAACCCAAGGCGAAACACCCCAAGACACATTAACATAATTAATCAAATTAACAAAGATCAAACACAAAGAACAAATATTAAAAGTAGCAAGGGAAAAACAACAAATAACACACAAGGGAATTCCCATAAGGATAACAGCTGATCTTTCAGTAGAAACTATTCAAGCCAGGAGGGAATGGCAAGACATACTTAAAATGATGAAAGAAAATAACCTACAGCCCAGATTATTGTACCCAGCAAGGATCTCATTCAAGTATGAAGGAGAAATCAAAAGCTTTTCAGACAAGCAAAAGCTGAGAGAATTCTGCACCACCAAACCAGCTCTCCAACAAATACTAAAGGATATTCTCTAGACAGGAAACACAAAAACGGTGTATAAATTCGAACCCAAAACAATAAAGTAAATGGCAACGGGATCATACTTATCAGTAATTACCTTAAACGTAAATGGGTTGAATGCCCCGACCAAAAGACAAAGACTGGCTGAATGGATACAAAAACAAGACCCCTACATATGTTGTTTACAAGAGACCCACCTCAAAACAGGGGACACATACAGACAAAGTGAAGGGCTGGAAAAAGATTTTCCATGCAAATAGGGACCACAAGAAAGCAGGAGTAGCAATTCTCATATCAGATAAAATAGACTTTAAAACAAAGGCTGTGAAAAGAGACAAAGATGGTCACTACATAATGATCAAAGGATCAATCCAAGAAGAAGATATAACAATTATATATGCACCCAACACGGGCGCACCACAGTATGTAAGACAAATGCTAACAAGTATGAAAGGAGAAATTAACAATAACACAATAATAGTGGGAGACTTTAATACCCCACTCACACCTATGGATAGATCAACTAAACAGAAAATTAACAAGGAAACACAAACGTTAAACAATACAATAGACCAGTTAGACCTAATTGATATCTATAGGACATTTCATCCCAAAACAATGAATTTCACCTTTTTCTCAGGCACACATGGAACCTTCTCCAGGATAGATCACATCCTGGGCCATAAATCTAGCCTTGGTAAATTCAAAAAAACAAATCATTCCAAGCATCTTTTCTGACCACAATGCAGTAAGATTAGATCTCAATTACAGGAGAAAAACTATTAAAAATTCCAACATATGGAGGCTGATCAACACGCTGCTGAATAACCAACAAATCACAGAAGAAATCAAAAAAGAAACCAAAATTTTCATAGAAACGAATGAAAATGAAGACACAACAACCCAAAACCTGTGGGACACTGTAAAAGCAGTCCTAAGGGGAAAGTTCATAGCAATACAGGCATACCTCAAGAAACAAGAAAAAAGTCAAATAAATCACCTAACTCTACACCTAAAGCAACTAGAAAAGGAAGAAATGAAGAACCCTAGGGTTAGTAGAAGGAAAGAAATCTTAAAATTAGAGCAGAAATAAATGCAAAAGAAACAGAAGAGACCATACCAAAAATCAACAAAGCCAAAAGCTGGTTCTTTGAAAGGATAAATAAAATTGACAAACCATTAGCCAGACTCATCAAGAAACAAAGGGAGAAAAATCAAATCAATAAAATTAGAAACGAAAATGGAGAGACCACAAAAGGCAACACAGAAATACAAAGGATCATAAGAGACTACTATCAACAATTATATGCCCAAAAAATGGACAACGTGGAACAAATGGACAAATTCTTAGAAAAGTACAACTTTCCAAAACTCGACCAGGAAGAAATAGAAAATCTTAACAGACCCATCACAAGCACGGAAATTGAAACTGTAATCAAAAATCTTCCAGCAAACAAAAGCCCAGGTCCAGACGGCTTCACAGCTGAATTCTACCAAAAATTTAGAGAAGAGCTAACACCTATCCTGCTCAAACTCTTCCAGAAAATTGCAGAGGAAGGTAAACTTCCAAACTCATTCTATGAGGCCACCATCACCCTAATACCAAAACCTGACAAAGATCCCACAAAAAAAGAAAACTACAGGCCAGTATCACTGATGAACATAGATGCAAAAATCCTTAACAAAATTCCAGCAATCAGAATCCAACAACACATTAAAAAGATCATACACCATGACCAAGTGGGCTTTATCCCAGGGATGCAAGGATTCTTCAATATCTGCAAATCAATCAATGTAATACACCACATTAACAAATTGAAAAATGAAAACTGTACGATTATCTCAATAGATGCAGAGAAAGCCTTTGACAAAATTCAACATCCATTTATGATAAAAACTCTCCAGAAAGCAGGAATAGAAGGAACATACCTCAACATAATAAAAGCTATATATGACAAACCCACAGCAAACATTATCCTCAATGCTGAAAAATTGAAAGCATTCCCTCTAAAGTCAGAAACAAGACAAGGGTGCCCATTTTCACCATTACTATTCAACATAGTTTTGGACGTTTTGGCCACAGCAATCAGAGCAGAAAAAGAAATAAAAGGAATCCAAATTGGGAAAGAAGAAGTAAAACTCTCACTGTTTGCAGATGACATGATCCTCTACATAGAAAACCCTATAGAGTCCACCAGAAAATTACTAGAACTAATCAATGATTATAGTAAAGTTGCAGGATATAAAATCAACACACAGAAATCCCTTGCATTCCTATACACTAATAATGAGAAAACAGAAAGAAAAATTAAGGAAACAATTCCATTCACCATTACAACGGAAAGAATAAAATACTTAGGAATATATCTACCTAGAGAAACTAAAGACCTATACATAGAAAACTATAAAACACTGATGAAAGACATCAAAGAGGACACTAATAGATGGAGAAATATACCATGTTCATGGATTGGAAGAATCAATATAGTGAAAATGAGTATACTACCCAAAGCAATTTATAGATTCAATGCAATCCCTATCAAGCTACCAACGGTATTCTTCACAGAGCTAGAACAAATAATTTCACAATTTGTATGGAAATACAAAAAACCTCGAATAGCCAAAGCGATCTTGAGAAAGAAGAATGGAACTGGAGGAATCAACCTACCTGACTTCAGGCTCTACTACAAAGCCACAGTTATCAAGACAGTATGGTACTGGCACAAAGACAGAAATATAGATCAATGGAACAAAATAGAAAGCCCAGAGATAAATCCACGCACATATGGACACCTTATCTTTGACAAAGGAGGCAAGAATATACAATGGATTAAAGACAATCTCTTTAACAAGTGGTGCTGGGAAATCTGGTCACCCACTTGTAAAAGAAGGAAACTAGAACACTTTCTAACACCATACACAAAAATAAACTCAAAATGGATTAAAGATCTCAACATAAGACCAGAAACTATAAAACGCCTAGAGGAGAACATAGGCAAAACACTCTCTGACATACATCACAGCAGGATCCTCTATGACCCACCTCCCAGAATATTGGAAATAAAAGCAAAAATAAACAAATGGGTCCTAATTAAACTTAAAAGCTTCTGCACATCAAAGGAAACTATTAGCAAGGTGAAAAGGCAGCCTTCAGAATGGGAGAAAATAATACCAAATGAAGCAACTGACAAACAACTAATCTCAAAAATATACAAGCAACTCCTACAGCTCAATTCCAGAAAAATAAATGACCCAATCAAAATATGGGCCAAAGAACTAAATAGACATTTCTCCAAAGAAGACATACAGATGGCTAACAAACACATGAAAAGATGTTCAACATCACTCATTATCAGAGAAATGCAAATGAAAACCACTATGAGGTACCATTTCACACCAGTCAGAATGGCTGCGATCCAAAAGTCTACAAGCAATAAATGCTGGAGAGGGTGTGGAGAAAAGGGAACCCTCTTATACTGTTGGTGGGAATGCAAACTAGTATAGCCACTATGGAGAACAGTGTGGAGATTCCTTAAAAAACTGGAAACAGAACTGCCTTATGATCCAGCAATCCCACTGCTGGGCATACACACTGAGGAAACCAGAAGGGAAAGAGACACGTGTACCCCAATGTTCATCGCAGCACTGTTTATAATAGCCAGGACATGGAAGCAACCTAGATGTCCATCAGCAGATGAATGGATAAGAAAGCAGTGGTACATATACACAATGGAGTATTACTCAGCCATTAAAAAGAATACATTTGAATCAGTTCTAATGAGGTGGATGAAACTGGAGCCTATTATACAGAGTGAAGTAAGCCAGAAAGAAAAACACCAATACAGTATACTAACGCATATATATGGAATTTAGAAAGATGCTAACAATAACCCTGTGTATGAGACAGCGAAAGAGACACTGATGTATAGAACAGTCTTATGGACTCTGTTGCAGAGGGAGAGAGTGGGAAGATTTGGGAGAATGGCATTGAAACATGTATAATATCATGTATGAAACAAGTTGCCAGTCCAGGTTCGATGCAGGATACTGGATGCTTGGGGCTAGTGCACTGGGACGACCCAGAGGGATGTTATGTGGAGGGAGGAGGGTTCAGGATGGGGAACACATGTATACCTGTGGCGGATTCATTCTGATATTTGGCAAAACTAATACAATTTGTAAAGTTTAAAAATAAAATAAAATAAAAAAAAAAAAGAAAGTAAGAGGAAAAAAGAAAAAGAAAATCAGAGATACCAAAGGAACATTTCATGCAAAGATGGGCTCAATAAAGAACAGAAATGGTATGCACCTAACAGAAGCAGAAGATATTAAGAAGAGATGGCAAGAATACACAGAAGAACTATACAAAAAAGATCTTCACGACCCAGATAATCACGATGGTGTGATCACTAACCTAGAGCCAGACATCCTGGAATGTGAAGTCAAGTGGGCCTTAGAAAGCATCACTACGAACAAAGCTAGTGGAAGTGATAGAATTTCAGTTGAGCTATTCAAAATCCTGAAAGATGATTCTGTGAAAGTGCTGCACTCAATATGCCAGCAAATTTGGAAGACTCTGCAGTGGCCACAGGACTAGAAAAGGTCAGTTTTCATTCCAATCCCAAAGAAAGGCAATGCCAAAGAATGCTCAAACTACCACACAATTGCACTCATCTCACATGCTAGTAAAGTAATGCTCAAAATTCTCCACGCCAGGCTTCAGCAATATGTGAACCGTGAACCTCCTGATGTCCAAGCTGGTTTTAGAAAAGGCAGAGGAATCAGAGATCAAATTGCCAACATCCGCTGGATCATGGAAAAAGTAAGAGAGTTCTAGAAAAACATCTATTTCTGCTTTATTGACTATGTCAAAGCCTTTGACTGTTGGATCACAATAAACTGTGGAAAATTCTGAAAGAGATGGGAATACCAGACCACCTGATCTGCCTCTTGAGAAATTTGTATGCAGGTCAGGAAACAACAGTTAGAACTGGACATGGAACAACAGACTGGTTCCAAATAGGAAAAGGAGTACGTCAAGGCTGTATATTGTAACTCTGGTTATTTAACTTATATGCAGAGTACATCATGAGAAACGCTGGACTGGAAGAAACACAAGCTGGAATCAAGATTGCCAGGAGAAATCTCAATAACCTCAGATATGCAGATGACACCACCCTTATGGCAGAAAGTGAAGAGGAACTCAAAAGCCTCTTGATGAAAGTGAAAGAGGAGAGTGAAAAAGTTGGCTTAAAGCTCAACATTCAGAAAACGAAGATCATGGCATCCGGTCCCATCACTTCATGGGAAATAGATGGGGAAACAGTGGAAACAGTGTCAGACTTTATTTTTCTGGGCTCCAAAATCACTGCAGATGGTGACTGCAGCCATGAAATTAAAAGATGCTTACTCCTTGGAAGGAAAGTTATGACCAACCTAGATAACATATTGAAAGGTTGTTGTTGAATCACGCGAATACACCAGGATTTTTGGCCCCCGGAGGAGAAGAATTCAATCCGGGGCCAGAGACGAGGCTTGATCGCTCGGAGCTTTTGTGTAATAAAGTTTTATTAAAGTATAAAGAAGATAGAGAAAGCTTCTGACATAGGCATCAGAAGGGGGCAGAAAGAGTACCCCCCTGCTAGTGTTTAGCTGGATGTTATATAGTCACTAGCAGTCTGTTAATGAAAGAAAGGAATGTCTTAAAATTCAGAATGGCACCAGGCCCCTCACCCATAAGATGCATTTTGGGATAAATGGTTTATCCTGGGCCATAAAATGATTAACTTGAATCTTGAAGAAGGGCAGACCACCATACAAATAGTTTCATTTACATAGATTAGGGGAACAATATCCATACTGGTTTGTCAAGTAGGTTCTGGGCCAAGAGGCGGAACCGACTTGGAGACAGAGTTTTGGGGTAAAGGCATAGTACATTAGCATAGCTTAAGACAAACATTTCCATAAGAAAAAGGCATTGGTTATCTCTAGACTGGAGAATAGCTAACTTCAGGCGAAGCCGGGTGTCATTATGGCAACACAGTATTTTAAGAGAAACCTCTTTTTAAATTTGTATAGAGAAGGAAAAAATATTGCTAGTTTGTTTCCTCCTGCCGCTTAAGAGAGATAAAAATGTCTGACACTTGCAGGCTATTTCCTCCATTTGGAGACCCCTGGCCTTCCTGCCTGTTACCCTCTCATTCCCCCCTTTTCTTTTAGGAGAATTATGTTGCCTAGGGAAAAGGGGCGTCGTTCTCATTCCATAACTACTTCTGAGCTGACAAGGGGCGTTGTCCCTAAATTGGTGAGGCAACATATTCTCCTAATCTTCATATTGAGGATATCTGATCCAGGGGCCCCAAATAGTAGCTGGAGGTAGCTACAGTAGTAGCAGGAGTTTGAGCAACCATTTGTAACTTAAAAGCTTTCATGCGGCTAGAAACAAATCCAGTTATACAATTACAGATGCAGGGAGCAAACAGCAAGAACAAAACAACCAGAATTATCGTAATTAAGATAGTTGTCCACCATGGGGAATTAGTTAACGTTTTCCAAAGTGAAGCAATTGAGGCTTCAGGAGTGTCCATGGCCCTAATCATCTTGTTCATGTGGTTAGTAAAATGAGTAACATTCGTACTCATATCAGGTATATATGTACAGCATTGGGTATGAATAATGGCACAAGTTCCTCCTTGTGCAGCTGTCAGAATGTCTAGAGCCAATCTGTTTTGTAAAACCACCTTTTTAATTTGTGCTTGTTCAGCATTAAGAGCTGAAATAGCCTTTTGAGAATCTTGTAATGCCTGTTGAGTAAAATTAGTCAAAGCATCTACTCGTAACATAACATCTGTAGTTCTCAAAGAGGGAACAAACGCTGCAGCCAAATAATCATACCAATAAAATACAGACCTTGCCCACCGAGTTCTAAGGTGGGGTAAATTAGCAGGCTTTTCTGGAAGCTCTGAAAATATAAAGCCATGAGTAAAGGCTAGACCCAGGGTGCATCTCCCTATCCAACCAGGGGGAAGCCATGCCCATAGGTAAGAGCCACATATCCAATAAGTTCCGTTTGGAGCAAGCCAGCGCGACTGAGATATCCAGTCCCAATTCGTGCCTGGCCAGACAAAGGGAGAACCTGAACTGGGATTGGAAAACACGGGAATGATTACATTGCATGTTTCCCGAGACAAATATCTCATTTGTTTCCAATCATTGTAATTAAGTTGTTGGCTAACTTTTGGGGACGGCTCTGTTTGTTCCCAGCATATAGAGGCAGTAGATATTAAACGTCCTTTTTCAGGAGTTAGCCATGTAACCTCATCCCATATTTGATAAACGTCAGGTAAAAAGCCATTAGATCTAGACCTATTTACCTTATATGTAGCAAAATAGTCATTGAACCGAGACAACGTATAATCAAAATTAAAAGTCACATTATGTCCATAGTTAGAGTACAAAGTGTTGCACCAGTCCATTTTAGGGTTGGTAGATGTCATCAGATGACGAAGAGGCATCGCATGTGATTGTTGTCGAAGGTATTCACAGACTTGGAGAAAGTCTTTTTCTTGAAGTGGGGATGTCCACCACGGGAAGCCTTCCACTGACGAAGAGGGGAGCGCTCCGCAGACCCAGCAGTTAGACCGATTGTGGAATGCAGCATAGGAGTGAGCCCAGGACAGGAAGACATTGTCTTGAGGATCCAACGGCAGACTCAGGATATTTGGAGTCAGCAGAAGTAAGCTCACATAGGTTATCAGGCCCATCTAAAAGGTACAAAGTCAGAGCATAGAAAGTAAAGACATAAAATGAAGTCACTTAATTTTGGTCAGGGTGCCACCTCTTAACTCGAGTATGATGTACCCACGAATCAATTCTTGGCACTTTGACAGCTGTGGGAGAGGAAAGAATAACCTGGTAAGGACCTTCCCAGAGAGGCTCGAGGGATGGCCCCCCAGATCCCACTGTTTTTATGAGGACCTCGGTTCCTGGCTCAAATAGAGGCCTGCTTGACTCGGAGGCTGGGTCAGGAGTCTTCTCCCGGAGCTCTGTTAACGTCTGTTGAAAAGCTGAGAGCTGAGTTACATAATTAGTTAATTCCAAGGCTTCAGGGTCTATAACAATGTCTGTGCGTAAGAAAGGCCTTCCATAAATACATTTAAAGGGGGACAGTCCCTCTTTTTTTGGAGTAGTTCGAGCCCTCATTAAAGCTATGGGTAGGACTTTAATCCATTTGTCCTGTGTCTCTTGAGTTAATTTGCGCAGATGCCTTTTGATAATGTCATTAGCTTTTTCAACTTTTCCGGAGGATTGGGGTCTCCAGGAACAGTGTAAGTGATATTCTATTCTTAGAGCTTTAGATACCCCCTGAGTTACAGCAGCTTTAAAGGCGGAGCCATTGTCACTCTGAAGGCTCCGTGGCAGCCCAAACCTGGGGATAATTTCATGAATTAAAATCTTTATAACCTCTTTAGCCTGTTCACTACGACAGGGAAAAGCCTCAATCCATCCAGTAAAGGTATCTACCCAAACTTGTAAGCAAGAATATCCATTAGCTTTTGGCATATGAGTAAAATCAATTTCCCAATCTTCTCCAGGATACTTCCCACTTCGTTGTAATCCAGATTTTGCTAGCTTTTCAGTCTTTGGGTTATTTTTTTTGACAAATCTCACACCTTTTGATAATATTCTTTAAAGTTTTCATTACATTTTTACCTTCAAACAAACGAGAAACCATTTGGTAAGTACTCTCAGCACCCAAATGAAAACTCTGATGTAAACCCTTAAGAATTTTCCACTGAGCATTTTCAGGAATTATTAATCGTCCATCTTCGGACTGTAACCATCTTTTATCAGTAATCTTTGCTCCTCGTTTCTCATATCTTTCTAATTCTTCCTCAGTATATTGTGGTCTTTCCTGTTCCACAGGACCTGTCCAGATCAAAGGCGTCTGTAGTGAAGGGGTTTCGTAAAGTGCCGCTTTTCTGGCTTGACAGTCAGCCAGATGATTACCTTCGGCTATTTTACTCCCATCCCTGCTGTGCCCTTTGCAGTGCATAACAGCTACTTCTTTAGGACAATATATAGCAGTTAAAAGTCTCTCGATCTCTCTGAAATGCTTAATAGGTTCTCCTGTTGCTGTTTTAAAGTGTCTCTCTTTCCATATTGCAGCATGAGCATGTAAAGTCAAATAAGCATACTTAGAATCTGTATAGATATTTACCCGCTGCCCTTTGCTTAACTCTAGAGCTCGGGTCAGGGCCACAAGCTCCGCTAACTGAGCACTAGTTTCC
Organism: Bos taurus; assembly: GCF_002263795.3. Lineage (NCBI taxonomy): Eukaryota > Metazoa > Chordata > Mammalia > Artiodactyla > Bovidae > Bos > Bos taurus. The sequence continues at coordinate 20,315,159 of NC_037339.1, forward strand.
TGGGGGAGAGATTTTGCTTCTAAAACCTGTTCAGCAGTCACCACGGCGTAACCTGCTTTACGCTTTCCATCCTGAACAAAAGAACTGCCATCTGTAAATATTTCCATGTCAGGATTGTCTAATGGGGTATCTTTTAGATCCTCCCGAGCTGCATAGTTTAAAGTTAGGAGTTGAGAACAATCGTGATCAGGTGTTTCATTTTCCTTCTCAGGAAGGAAAGTGGCAGGATTTAAATTTCCACAAACTTTAAGCTTAGTTACTGGTCCTTCTAACAACAATGACTGATACTTAAGAAGCCTACTGTCTGTCATCCAAATATTAACCTTAGAATTTAAGATTCCACTCACATCATGAGAAGTCAGTACAGTAAGGTTTCGTCCATTAATTATTTTTAAAGCTTCAGGTGCTAATAAAGCCGTTGCCCCAATTACTCTTAGGCAGTGGGGCCACCCACATGCAACTACATCTAATTCTCTGCTTAGATAAGCAATAGGTTGTTGGTGAGGCCCTCGGGGTTGTGTCAAAACTCCCAATGCCACACCTTTTCTTTCAGTGACAAACAAATTAAATTCTGACCCTGTGGGCAAGCTCAGAGCTGGAGCTTGCAGGAGAGCAGTCTGAAGAACCTTAAAAGCCTTTTGAGTTTCTGGAGACCAAACCAGTTTGTCAGTTTGGGCCTGCTGAGTTTCAGCTATAAGTTTATATAAAGGCCGGGCAAGTTCCCCATAACCCGGAATCCAAATGCGACAGTAACCTGTGATTCCCAAAAATCTTCTCAATTGTCTTAAAGTCATAGGTAGGGGGTGATTTAGTATGGGTTTAATTCTCTCAGGGCCTATGGCCCTAGTCCCTTCTGATATGATTAGGCCCAGATATCTAACCGATTGTTGACAAAGCTGAGCCTTTTCTCTTGATGCCTTGTAACCACAGCCTGCCAGAAAGTTTAAGAAATCTTCTGAGGCTCGCGAACAAGCTTCCTCTGTCTCAGCACAGAGCAAAATATCATCTACATATTGTAACACCACTGCTTCAGAGCTGTTAAAGTTTTGTAAATCCCGTGACAAACTTTGTCCAAATAAGTGAGGACTGTCACGAAATCCCTGGGGCAAAACTGTCCAGGTTAACTGAGAAGCTGGCTGCGTAGGGTCTTCAAAGGCAAATAGGAATTGACTTTCTTCCGCCAAAGGCACTGAATAGAAGGCATCCTTTAAATCAATTACTGAGAAATATTTGGCCCGTTCAGGAATTTCAGACAATAGAGTATAAGGATTAGGCACCACGGGGTGTAAAGGAACTACAGCCTCATTTATTATTCGTAAATCTTGAACTAGTCTCCATTTACCATTTGATTTCTTTATACCCAAAATAGGAGTGTTGCAAGGACTGTTACAGGGAATTAATAGTCCCTGTTCTTTTAAATTTTCGATGATGGGTTTTAACCCTTCCTTAACTTCAGGTTTCAGTGGATACTGCTTCTTATGTGGAAATACGTGTGGGTCTTTGAGCTTAACAACTACCGGAATAGCATTTTGTGCTCGACCCACAGATTTTCCATCAGCCCATACTCTAGGATTTACATTTTGTTCAACTAAAGGGAGAGAAAGGGAGGGCTCTATATTCATGAAAACAGAGGCATGGACCTTGCTCAGTATATCTCTTCCCAAAAGGGGTGAGGGAGATTCTGGCACAATCAGAAACTCGTGTGAAAACAGCACAGAATCCCAGTTGCAAGATAAAGAATAACTGAAATAATACCTTTTGGCTCGTCCAGACAGTCCCATTACGGAAGCGGATAGGGAAGAAAGTGGGCCAGGGGCTTCAGTAAGCACAGAATAAGTTGCCCCAGTATCTAAAAGGAAATCGACGGATTGGCCCCCCACAACTATTAATACCCGGGGTTCCTCAGGTGTAATTAGGACGGGAGCTTGTGTGGGGACCCCCGGGCACCTTCAGTCCTGATTGTCTTGAGAGTCTGACCCCGGAGACCTACGCCTCTGGGGGCAGTCTCTCTTCCAGTGTGGTCCTTTGCAGACCGGACATGGAGCCGGGGGCGGCTTAGATGCCTGAGGGCAATCCCGCTTGAGGTGCCCCTCCTTTCCACAGCAGTAGCAAGCCCATCCCTTTTCACCTGGGCCCCTCTGGGCATTTTTCTCAGGCTGTTTAAGAACGTTTTTCATAGCCATGGCAAAGGCTTCCGCCTTTTTCTTTGTCTTTTTTTGCCTTTTTTTCTTTTCCTCATATTCCCTACCATAATAGACTGTCTGAGCCAGTTGTAACAGAGTATCTAAAGACTGATTTTGTCCATACGCCTGTTTTAATAGCTTACGGCGGATATCTGGAGCCGACTGAGTGAGAAATCTATCCTTTAAGATCACTTTTCCCTCTTCACTTTCGGGATCAATCTCAGTGAATCTGCGAAGGCCTTCTCTCAGTCTATCTAGGAATTTACCAGGAGCTTCTTTCTCTTCCTGTTCTATATCTGCCAATTTGCCATAGTTTAAAGGCTTAGAACGCGCCTGCCTAAGTCCTTCAAGAATACATCTAACAAAATGACTCTGATCCCATCTTCTTTTAGCTGTGTTGTAGTCCCAGTCTGGTTCTATAGTTGGGACCGCCTGATTCCCAGTGGGGAGGGCCGCTATCTCGTTTTCTCTCTTCCCTACTGATTCATTACCAAGCCACTCATCTCCATAAGCAACCGCTTTTCCCAAAACTCGAGTCCTTGACTCAGGAGTCAGCGTTTGTCCCAAGATATACATCACATCCTTCCAAGTGAGGTCATAAAGCAGAGTAACACCTTTAAAAGCTCTGATATATTTTTCTGGGTCCTCTAAATAGTCTCCCAGATCCTCCTTGATTCTTTGTATTTCTTGATAAGAAAAAGGCTTATTAACTCTCACAGACTGATTATTTCTCCCGGTGGGTGTTTCATAAAGAGGCAACAGCTTGTGTGGCTGTTCCTCAGTCTCTCTGGCTGCTCTGCGCATATGATCCCAGGGATAGATTGGAGAAACCTGTTTTTCTTCTTCTCTTTGTCTCCTGTCCTCCATCTCATCGTTTACTTCGATGGTCTGAGTTTCTACTGAAACCAGAGTAGTCTGAGGTCGTACTGAGACAGGAGTTGTTTGGACCTCCATGTGGGCAGTTTGAATCCCAGTTTGGAGTCCCAGGTACGGGGGCAAAGGAAGAGGATAGGGAGGAGCTGAAGATTTCACACCCAAATCTATACCCTTAGGACATAAGTCTGGCATATTTCGCAGAGAGAAAAAGGGCAACACATATGCTACTTCTACCCATTTCCCTTGTTCCTTACAGAACCGGTCTAATTGTAGAACAGTATTATACTTAAGAGACCCTCCAACTGGCCACCGTTCGCCGTCCTCCAACGGATACCGTGGCCATGCAGTATCACATAGGAAGACCAGGTGTGTCTTCTTTAAGCCCTGGGGATCAAATCTATCCCAGTTTTTCAGGATACAGTTCAAAGGAGTGAGGCTGGAATTGTTAGCTCCCATCTGTAAGAGAGAAAAAAAGCGACCAGCGCCATTTTTCTACCGGAGGCGTCCCTCCCTGCTCTAGATGGGGGTGTAGACAGACGTTACACCAAAAGCTTTTCCTTCCTGGTCGGACTTAGTCTGTCCCTTACCGACGCAGGGGCCGTACTCGTCCCTCCCGGTTCTACCACCGAGACGGGGTGGGGATGTACCAGGGGTAGACTTGATAGCATCCCTACTTGACGTCCAGCTCTTCACCCTTAACCTTGCTTGCCTCTGATGTCACCCGGGGTGAATCAGAGTAACCTCCCGGAATGCCTCCCAAGCTAAGACCATTGTGGGAAACATTCGTCACCTGAGTGCCTGTGCACGACCCTGAGTATTTCCTGACCACAATAAGACCGACGCGAACATAAAACTGAGATGTTCTTTCCAAGCATCACCACACCAGTATAACAGCCTCCTCTGATCCACTAAGAGCCGGCATTACCAAAGAAAAAAAAACCCATCGCAGTCCCAATCTGAGTAACCTTTAACCTCAGAGATGTTCTGGGAGCTAGAGCTCCATCTAGCTTCCGAACTTTCGATTCCTAGCGAGGCTAGACACTTTCTTGACTACCAATCCAAGTTTGGGACCTAAGCCACAGTACACAATAACAGTATAGATCACAAGTCCCTTGAAAGTCTATGATCCGATAGATTAGGTTAGTACTTCTAATTCTCAAGGCGTTATGAAATGGTCAAAGAGACCGAAAAGTTTGACCGAGAAAGGAGAGTTCGGTCTACATGCTTTGCCCATTTCTGGTCGGTTCCCGAAGGAGACATTGGGTGCCTCTTGGCATTGGCAGGTCGGTATAACGCCCCGACAGGTTTCTGTCATAAGCCGTATGAGATCACCGTGGAACCGCAGAGCAGGGCTCTTTACTTGTTTCACGCAGGGCATGCCATTCATTCACACAAGCACACGGTTGAGTTAGTAAAGCACAGCAGAAAACGTGTTCAACTTAAGAGAACAAAGAACTAAAGCTCCAAGCATCCTTACCTTGTCCTGAAGGATCCCGGACGAGCCCCCAAGATGAAAGGTTGTTGTTGAATCACGCGAATACACCAGGATTCTTGGCCCCCGGAGGAGAAGAATTCAATCCGGGGCCAGAGACGAGGCTTGATCGCTCGGAGCTTTTGTGTAATAAAGTTTTATTAAAGTATAAAGAAGATAGAGAAAGCTTCTGACATAGGCATCAGAAGGGGGCAGAAAGAGTACCCCCCTGCTAGTGTTTAGCTGGATGTTATATAGTCACTAGCAGTCTGTTAATGAAAGAAAGGAATGTCTTAAAATTCAGAATGGCACCAGGCCCCTCACCCATAAGATGCATTTTGGGATAAATGGTTTATCCTGGGCCATAAAATGATTAACTTGAATCTTGAAGAAGGGCAGACCACCATACAAATAGTTTCATTTACATAGATTAGGGGAACAATATCCATACTGGTTTGTCAAGTAGGTTCTGGGCCAAGAGGCGGAACCGACTTGGAGACAGAGTTTTGGGGTAAAGGCATAGTACATTAGCATAGCTTAAGACAAACATTTCCATAAGAAAAAGGCATTGGTTATCTCTAGACTGGAGAATAGCTAACTTCAGGCGAAGCCGGGTGTCATTATGGCAACACAGTATTTTAAGAGAAACCTCCCTTTAAATTTGTATAGAGAAGGAAAAAATATTGCTAGTTTGTTTCCTCCTGCCGCTTAAGAGAGATAAAAATGTCTGACACTTGCAGGCTATTTCCTCCATTTGGAGACCCCTGGCCTTCCTGCCTGTTACCCTCTCAATATTCAAAAGCAGAGACATTACTTTGCCAACAAAGGTTCGTCTAGTCAAGGCTATGGTTTTTCCTGTGGTCACGTATGGATGTGAGAGTTGGACTGTGAAGAAGGCTGAGCATCAAAGAATTGATGCTTTTGAACTGTGGTGTTGGAGAAGACTCTTGAGAGTCCCTTGGACTGCAAGGAGATCCAACCAGTCCATTCTGAAGGAGATCAGCCCTGGGTATTCTTTGGAAGGAATGATGCTAAAGCTGAAACTCCAATACTTTGGCCACCTCATGCGAAGAGTTGACTCATTGGAAAAGACTCTGATGCTGGGAGGGATTGGGGGCAGGAGGAGAAGGGGACGACAGAGGATGAGACGGCTGGATGTCATCACTGACTCGATGGACGTGAGTCACAGTGAACTTTGGGAGTTGGTGATGGACAGGGAGGCCTGGTGTGCTGCGATTGATGGGGTCGCAAAGAGTTGGACACAACTGAGCGACTGATCTGATCTGATCTGATCTGATACAGTAAACCACATCCATTTGAAGTGTACAGTTTAATGAATTTGACAGATGCACCTCTCTGTTAAACTGGCACCATAATCAGAACATAAGACATTCCCATCACCCGCAGAAGTTTGGTCATGTCACTTTACAGTTCAACACTCCCTCCATTAGTCAATTTTTGTTATCTTATTTGAGGACTTTATATAAATGGAATTATATAGTCTTTAGTCTTTAGTCTTTTGCTTATTTTGCTCATCATTATGGTTTTGAGATTCATCCATGTGGTGTGTATAGAAAGAGTTCCTTTTTTACTGCTGTAGTATTTAATTGCATATATATAAGAAATGCTGTTTATATATTCACCTGAAAATATTTGACTTATTTCTAGTTTTTTTTACTATTACAGATAAATCTGCTTTTATCATTTGTACATAGTATTTGTGTAGACATAACATTTTCATTTTTCTTGGCTAAACACCTGGGAGTGTGTATTAGTCTGGGTTCTCTGGAGAGAACCAAGGAACCAAGGGAATATATGTAATAAACATCTATATAGATATTACATAGATAGATATATATAGAGGTAGATAGAGAGACAGAAAGGATTTACTATAAGGAATTGGCTTCCTTGACTGTGAGGGCTGAGAATTCCTAAAATCTGCAGTTAGTCAGCTGGAGACCCAAAAGAACTATTGGTACAGTTTCAGTGTGAGTTCAAAAGTCTGAGAACCAGAAGAGCCTATGGTGTAAATTCCAGTCTGAGTCCAAGTCTAAGGGCAGGAGAAGACTAATGTTCTAGCTCAAAGACAGCTAGACAGAGAGAGTGAATTCATCCTTCCTCCGTCGTTTAGTTCTATTCAGGTCCTCAACTGATTGGGTGAGGCCTACCCTTAACAGAGAGGGCAATCTGCTTTACTGTACTGATTCAGACATTTATCTCATCCAGAAACACCTTCACCGATACACCCAGAATAATATTTGACCAAATATCTGGGCTCCCAGTGACCCTATCAAGTTGACACATAAAGTTAACCATCACAGAGTAGAATGAATGAGTCATAAGGTAAATGTATGTTTTACATTTTTAAGAAACCATGAGAAGTTTTCTGCCGTGATTGGGCCATTTTCCTTTCCTGCCAGCAATATATGAGTAGTTGCACTTTTTCCACATCCTTTCCAACACTGCTACAATCAGTCTTTTTAATTTTAGCCGTTCTAATAATTGTTACTTCACTATGGTTTTAATTTGTGTTTCCAGAAGATGTAAAAACATCTTTTCATGTGCTTATTTGCCATATGTGTATGTTCTTTGGTAAAGTGTTCAAATATTTTGCCCAGTTTTTAATTGGATTGTTTCTGCCCTTACCACTGTGTTTTAAAAGTTTTGTATATATTCTGGATACAAGTCCTTTATCAGATATACACTTTATATTTTTTCCTAGTCTGTGGCTTAACAGTGTCTCTCCAGGAGCAGAAGTTTTTTGTTTTGATGTAGTGCAACTTAAAATTTTTAAATTTTTTTGCATTATGCTGTTGGTATTGCAGCTAAGATCTTTGTAAATGCTGATGTAATGTAACAGGTAACAAAGATTTTCTCCTATTTTTTTCCCAGAAGATTTATAATTTTACATTTATGTATGTGATTCATTTTGAGTTAGTTTGTATATATGATGTGAGGTGTGAATCAAAGTTCTTTTTTAAAAAATACAGATGTCTGATTGTTCCAGCCCTGTTCCACTATTGTTGCAGACACTATCCTTTCTCCACTGAATTGCTTTTGCACCTCTGCTAAAACTCAGTTGTTCATCTATGTGAGAGTCTATTATTGGAGTATCTAATCTGTGTTATCATCTCTTTGTCTATCTTTATGCCAAAACTGTATCATTTTGATTAATGGAGCTTTATACTCGGTTTTGAAATTAGGTAGTGTTAATCTTCCAACTTTGTTCATATTTATCACATTTAATTTGATTATTTTAGATTCTTATTTCCTACAGAAAGCCCTTTTGAGGCTTCTACTGAGATTGTCATGAATCTATAGATCAGTTGGAGACAGCTGACATCTTAATATTGAATCTTTCATCTATCAACATGGTTTCAGTATGTATCTATATCTATATTAATCTATCTATCCTAAACATTGCTGAAGCTTACAGACATTATTAATATGTATATCAGCAGTGCACACACACACACAATATTGTTAAAACCATTAAACACTGCTGAGATATATATCAGGGCCTTGTGATACAGGGATAAAAGTCCCAAGACAGTTAAGATCCTAGCAGACTTTGGGAACAATAGAAGGATCATAATTTAGATGTGAGCACTCCCATGATATTCAAGTTCACATAGTCTAACATTTGAAACAGCTATTTCAGGAGCCAAATTATTAAGGATAATTTATTCCAGATCTCTGCTGGAATAAACAATGCTTCTGAGTTCTGTACAGATGTGTAGCCAACAGCGAACCGCCTGACTGCATCAGTTTCTAGACATCTTTCAGCAGAGTCAGAGCTCCACAAGGAAAGCCAAGTATTCAGGGCCTCTATGCATTTTCAGGCTCACCCTGGGGCCTCAGTCTAATAAGGGGATTACAGTCTTCTCTGTGTGTAATTTTTTCACTGGTGACAGATTTAATGTGGATAATAATGCTCACTTAATATAGCAGTACAGTGTAATTTAACAGAAGTTAGTAATTCAAGTTAAAATGAATTTTCATCTACAATTTTCAGAGCATCATGTGTGTATGATAGAGAAGAACAGTGGGTGAAGAGCTAACCTAAAAATAGAAACATCCTGAATTGTGTGTTAGTGCATTCATTTCTTTTACTTAAATAGTTGAGACTATGAAAAGTGGAAAAATGTATGTCATGGTAGAGACAATTTGCATAAATAATAAGAGCTTAAACCAAAAGATTATACCAGTCACCTAACATAAGACATGAAATCATGTTTACTTACATTTTTAGCCTATCAACTAAATCAGTGTTGGCAAATGTTTTCCCTAAAAGTCCAGACTGTGAATGTTTTAGACTAAGCAGACTATCCAATTTTTGCTGCAACTACCCAACAACTCTGCCTTTGCAGCCTGAAAATAGCCATAAACAATAGGTAAATAAGTGAGCATGGCTGTGTTTTAGTAAAACTTTATTTACAAGAACAGGTAGCCAGTTGAGTTTGGCTTGAATAAAAAGGTGGGAGCAGAGGAGCTGAAATTAGACTCTCTACAAGAAATTATAAGTTGTGCACAAAATGTGTTGATCTATGGCTGGCTCCGGGCAGAATTAGTTGATCTACAGCTGGCTACAGGCTGTGTGTTATGCATTAATTATGCTGCTGCAGCTGCTGCTAAGTCGCTTCAGTCGTGTCCGACTCTGTGCGACCCCATAGATGGCAGCCCACCAGGCTCCCCCGTCCCTGGGATTCTCCAGGCAAGAACACTGGAGTGGGTTGCCGTTTCCTTCTCCAATGCAGGAAAGTGAAAAGTGAAAGTGAAGTCGCCCAGTCGTGTCCAACTCTTAGCGACCCCATGGACTGCAGCCTACCAGGCTCCTCTGTCCATCGGATTTTCCAGGCAAGAGTACTGGAGTGGGGGCATAAATTATGACTATCATGCAAATACAAGATGAGACTTATGCGTGGGTATTATATCAATACATCATGACCATTTTCCTCAGGGTGGTCAGGGAGATAGATTCTCAGTGGACTCAGTAGCTTTCCACTGAGTGGGAGAAGAATTAATTAGATTAAGATCATTTAAGTTATAGATGTTTTCAACACCACTCATTCATTCATCCCACACTATGTTGTTCATATCGTGCTAGGATCTGGGAATACAAAGATAAATAGAAAATAATATCTATTTCCAAGGGCTCAGTCTAGTTATAGAAAGTGATGAAAAAATAATTAAAAGGATTTAATAAATCTCATACCCAGTAGCCCAGTGATAAAGAATCTGCCTGCAATGCAGGAGATGCGGGTTTGATCTGTGGGTCGGGAAGATCCCTGTGAAAGAAAATGGTTACCCTCTCCAGTATTCTTGCCTGGAAATGTTCATAGACAGAGGAGACTGGCTAAGCCTATGGGGGTCACAAAGAGCTGGACACGACTGACTGACTGAGCAAGCACAATCCGTAGTAAAAGCATGGACAAGGGACTCTGATGTGGGGAAAGAGAAACTTGCAACTTTTCCTGAAGCTGTTAAGGAAGGCTTTGCAGAAGAGATGTCGTTTATTTGGTCTTCAAAGACTAAATGTCTGCCAGGCAGACAGACAGAGAGAATTCTAGGCAGACAGGTAATTTAATTTTACTTTCTTCATTTTATTCTTAACCTCTGGTCATCAGGCTTCTGTCTCCACAACTTATTCTCTCTCTCCTGTCAGCTGTTTCTCAGGCTGTATATTCTTACTTTTTTCAAGGTTTCTGCCTTATGTCACATTGTTTAATCACTGTCTTCTCCTCATCCATTATTTTTTTCCCCCTCCTTCTTTTTTTAAACAGATACATACTTTTGGAAAATCCCTCAGCTTGAAATATGGAAAATAGATGGTAACAGGCAGACTGGTTACAATTTTATTGTGTTAATTTAAGTAAGAAATGATAGGTCTTGACCTGAGTCTTGGAGTGCTAATTGAGAGAGGGGAAAAGATTCTTGAGGTGTTAGGAAAATTGATTCCTAACAATTGAGTAGGGACTGATCAGATTTGGCACTGTGAGAGGTGAATAAGGTATGACCCATGACCCCACCAGACTGAACTTGGTGTGTTAGAAGCTTGAAAAAGCAATTGACTCCTGTCTCAGAAATACTATCACCCCTGAACACATATAAAACAGATAGATAATTTTACTTGTTTCTTTGCATTATTTTTTAATTGTCTTAAAATACACATATAAATGTTACCATCGTCACCAGTTTCAAGTGTACATTTCAGTGGCATTAAGTACATTTATGTTGTTGCGCAACCATCATTACCACCCATTTCCAGAACTGTTTCATCTTTTGTGAAACTGGAAGTCTGTATTTATTAAACAAAACTCCCGTTTCCTCCCCCTGCATCACTGGCAACACCACTTACGTTCTGTCTCTATGGATTTGATTACTCTAGGTACCTTGCGCAAGTGGAATTACACAGTATTTGTCTTTTAAGGAGTGGCTTATTTTACTTGGCATAATGTCCTCAAAGTTTATCCATGTTGTAACATATGTCAGAATTTCCTTTTTAAAAACTGAAAAATACTCTATTATGTGTATATACCATATTTTGTTTATCCATTCACCCATTGATGGATACTTGTGTTTCTCCTAGCTTTTGGAAATTTACTTACTTTCTAAAGCTTAAAATAACATTGTAAGATGCTTTTCAAACTAAGTACTATTCAAGTACTATTGTACCTACTATTTCAAACTAAAAAATCTGCAAATTATCAACATTTTCAAAAATACATGATTTTTTCACTAATTAACGTAGTGTAAAAAAGAGAGGAAAGCATAAAACTGTTCTTAACTGCACAGATATCTCAAAACTCTTCCATCTTCTATATACTGTTTTTGTGATTTTTCTCTGCCTTTCCCTTTCTTCCCTTTTATGATACAGTTAAGAAGAAACTGGCTGTTAAATAACCCTTAGAATAGCCAACATGTATAATGATTACTGTTTGGTAGTCAGAGCTTGTTTTGTTTTATTTGCACCTTTGCCAAATAAAGCAAAGATGTATTGCTTCTTACCTCCCAATTCTCTCATCTGGTTTCAGTATTCTGCTTCCTGAAGAACATAATTCAGTAGCTCTTACAACAAGGACCTAGTCGATTTCTCAGGCTTTGTTGCTCTGAAAGTCTATTTTGCCCTCACTCTTGAATGAAAGTCAGAGGACCATAGTTAGACACATCACCGTGAAACCTCAGGATACCAAGGAAAGAGAAGCCTACTAACTTAACTTAGATGTAGACATTTGGCATATGACAGAAGCAGCATTATAATTAGTAGTCTTGGGAAATTTGGCAGCTCGGATAGATGAAAAACCTAAATTTAAAAAAAATGCAATATTGTAAAAGTTTGGAAAAAAATAGAAAATAATATCTTTATGGTATTGTAATATAGTTATTACTATATAAGATTCAATAACATAAACTATAAAAAAAATAAACTTAAATATCTTAAACTTTAAAAAATCCTCATACAATACCTTATACAAGGTAGAAAAGCCACACACATGGAAGGATATTTGCATAGCACACAGCAGACAACTACTGTTATGTAAAGAATTCCAAGAAATCCATAATTAAAAGTGAAAATAGAAAAACTGGGCAAAGAATGTGAATAGGCAATTTATAGAAGAATAAACTTGAATAGCCAGTAAGCATGTGAAAAGATAGTTAGTCTCACCAATAATCAGAGAACTTAAAAATGAAGAAACATTGAGACGGTCCCTTACACTCACTGGCTTGGCAAGGAAAATATTTGAATCTAACTACACAGAATGTTGATAAGGACATGAGAGAAAAAGAACTCTTAAAAAGAGTGAATTGCAAAGTGATTAACTTTGAAAAATTTACTGCTGCCAGTGGCTCAGTAACTAAAAATTGCCCTGCCACTCCAGGAGACATGGGTTCAATCCCTGGAGAAGGAACTGGCAACCCACTCTGTACTCTTGCCTAGAGAATCCCACGGACAGAGGAGCCCGGTAGGCCACAGTCCATGGGGTCACAAAGAGTCAGACATGACTTAGCGACTAAACAACAACTACAACAATAAATTTGAAGGCACACGTAACCTACAACCTGGCAGTTCCACATCTGAGTGTCAATTATCCATTTAATAAAATACTATAAAACAGAGATTCCTTTTCTAAAATAAGGTGTAGGGATACTCTTAATGTTATGTTCTACCTTATGAATAAATACACTTAAAAAAAATCATTTTAGGATAAGAGTACTTAGGGTAAGCCTACAGCCAAATACCTATCAAGGTAATGCTTTCCACAAAGGTTTTAAAGTCCTTAATCGTTAGAGCAGGCAGATACACCTGACTGTAATGTATAGATTGAAATATTATAGCCTATCATCATTAAGCTTAAATCAAAAATAAGTAAAGATTAGCATCTTGGTACAACCGCTCCTCACTCAATGAGTGACAGTTATTTTCAAATTATTTTCCTGCAGTCTTTGGCATCTGTGCTGCCCTGCACAGCACCCAGCCTCACCCACCACTGGAGAAGCCAGGAGTGTTCCTGGACAGTGGAAGAGGTGCTGGGGATGTGCTCACAGTCTCCTGCTCTTCCTGATGGTAAGTGGATGCTCAGAGGCAGTTCATGTGACACGTATCCCCCTTCTTAGTATCTCTTATTCTATAAAAGGAGAAAGAATAAAGGAGGGGAGAGGAAGTCTAGGAGACGAAAGAGAAAAGCAAGAATAGAAGATGAATTAGAAGGGCTGTGGTTTTCAAACACAAGGCCTAAATAACAGAAAATGCAAACAGAATAAAAAACTTAAGGCTATGGGACAAAGGAATATGAGAAATGAAATCTTTAATCTGAAAAAAAAAAAAGTTTGATGATAACAAGCAACAGGAGTCTTAAGAACATCCTGAAGTGTCCTTGATTGTACTAAAGGGAGAACTGGACTGAAGTGTTTCTCGTGGTCATTTAATGTCTGTAAGAATGGTAGGTGTACATAATGTACATGATGTAAATGTAAATGATGAAAAACAATTTTGTAGGGGAAATCAAAGCGCTCGTTTGGTTTAATATGGCCCGAACAAGCTAAATACACCCACTTTATTCAAGGGCTTTGCAGCAGTCCATGGACTTTTTCGATTCTATGAGACCCTGGGGATTCCAGCCATACTTAGGATTCACTCGCCTTGTAGTTTTGGTACCAAAGCCTTACAAATGCTGTTTGTGTAGAGAAATCAGTGATGTTAAAGAAAGCCATCATTCATAAGAAAAATTCCAAAGGGAGCAGTAACACTAAATGGTGAAAATGCCAAAGATATGAAAAATAAAGACAATTGTTACAAGACACAATAGCTCTGAATGTTTGCTTTTATGTGACAGATGTTTTTAACCAAAGCTCAACGTTGGCAGTTTAAGTACACTTGTGATTTTAATTTGTATTCTATCCCCTTTTCATATTGATGTCTACTTACAACATCTGTGAAGGCTCTGTAACCTGAATTTGACAGGGGAAAGCGAACAGACTGCCTTTGGAGTATTTCCATTAAGTCCACGTAATAGAATGTTAACAAAAATCTTAAATAGCTATTCTAATCATCAACAGCAATCTTACACAAATTAAATTAGACCCAAAGGGCCTGATTAACTTTAAAATGCCTTACAGGCATGTAGCATAAGTTCAACTCTTTTTCCCTTTGGAATAGAATAGGATTGTTCGGTGTGTGTCTGATGTACAGTTTAAAAAAGAAGTTAGCGTGCATGTCGGATTCATAAGGACTCAAGACAGAGTTTCGTTTTCTTTATCAGGAAACCACACTTCTGTGCCTAGAAATTCAGTTACACCACAGCCAAGCTCCCTGTTTACATGCAAAGTAGATGCTTTGAAAGAGGTAGAGAACACAGCTCTTCTAATAAGCTCAAGGAGGTCTTGCTGGTAAAGAAAAGATATAACAATAGGCATTAACATTAAAATGATGCCATCAGCAGAGGTTAAAGCTGAGCTAGAATTTCTGTAGTTCAAATCCACCTATCAAGAAATAAGCTGGATTCATGATGTGAAGTATAATTATACTATGAATCAAGGAAGAACCATTGTTATAAATATCTTCCATTCTTTGCTTTAGCCAGTTCCCCAGAGGCCTGTCCAAATGTACTTCTTGAATTTTCACTCATCTCAAATTCCAGCCATCATTTGTACATTTTGGTATAGTCTCCAGTCTTCATGGATAGTTGATAACTTCATGTAGGCACCTTCCTTCCAGCTGCATGGAACACGTAATTTCTGCCCAAATAAATAGCAGTGAATGAGAAAGTCGATTCATATTAAAGAATGTTAACCACCCAAAATTCCCAAAACTACATATGGACATTTGAGGAAGATATGGCCTTTCAAGTCTTACAAAGCTATCACAGACACCCACACTTGTCAACACCCCTGTGTTCTGGGACCCTAACAGTAAGTTTTTTCACCCACTTAGGAGTTGTTCTCTGTGCTCCATCTCCCCTGACACTGGATCAGAGTCACGCAAAATGTCCACTGCCTGCAGAATATTCATTAGTACCTTAAAGAACCAAAACACTCTCCCTTTCGCACATCTCGGGATTTAATGACCACCTAGATCACCAAGGATAGACCCAGATTCATTCAAGTCAATGGCAGTCCCCCAGCCACTGTCACTGGGTCAAGAATGGGCATGTGATCTGAGGTGATATAGGCAAGGAAGAAAGAAGGACTCCTATTAATATTTCATGCTTCAGTCTAAACCAGGAAGTGCATAGCTCCCACTGCCAGCAGCCAAACTGTGAGCACGAAGAGAACCAGTCCTAGGATGAAAGTGATTATGCTTTACCTTTGTGAAAGTGTCAGTCGCCCAGTCGTATTGACTCTTTTGTGACCCCATGGACTGTAACCTGCCTCTGTCCATGGAATGCTCCGAGCAAGAATACTAGGGTGGGTTGCCATTCCCTTCTCCAGGGGATCTTCTTGACCCAGGGATGGAACCTGGGTCTTCTGCATTGCAGGCAGATTCTTTACTGTCTGAGCCACCAAGGAAGTCCTGCCTTTGGGGTCTAGTTATACAAAGAAATTTTCTTAGTGTTTATGCCAACCTGAGTCAGGGATTTTAATTCCCTGTAGTTGAAAATACTTAACTGATTTAAGGGGTCTTCTGAGAAATTTGTATTCCAATGTCTCTGAATTTTTCCTAGAATTCAACCTCCAGTTCATGAGGGCTGGGCCAAGACGCTGTGAAGGGTAGTGTGTGCTCCATGCCTTCTCTGTTCTCCAGGGCTAGAGATCTGGTTGTGAACCAAGCATGTGCTTGGTTTTCTAAAATGGGTTTATCTCCCAAGAGAGTTCTATCCTCATGCAACTAGACTCTTCCTACCCGCCTGCCAAGTATGTTCAGGTATGCCGTAAAATATATCAGGCTAGGCTCAAACTAGAACCTTTGTTACATAAATGCATGTATTTTTTATTCAGTTCAGTTCAGTCGCTCAGTGTCTGACTCTTTGCGACCCCATGGACTGCAGCACCCCAGGCCTCCCTGTCCATCACCAACTCCCAGAGTTTACTCAAACTCATGTCCATTGAGTCGGTGATGCCATCCAACCATCTAATCCTGTTGTCCCATTTTCCTCACGCCTTCAATCTTTCCCAGCATCAGGGTCTTTTCTAATGACTCAGTTCTTTGCATCAGGTGGACAAAATATTGGACTTTCAGCTTCAGCACCAGTCCTTCCAATGAATATTCAGGACTGATTTCCTTTAGAACTGATTTGATCTCCTTGCTAAAACCCACTTTCTTAGTTTATCTTCACACCCCTCAATTTTAGATGAAACCTGGAATGAGGAAGGGGTGGCTCAGACAGTAAAGAATCCTCCTGCAATGCTGGAAACTTGGGTTTAATCCTTAGGTCGGGAAGATCCCCTGGAGGAGGGCATTCCTACCCAATCCAGTATTCTTGCCTATAGAATCCCCTGGACAGAGGAGCCTGGAGGGCTACAGTCCGTAAGATTGTAAAGTCGGACATGACTGAGTGAGCACAGCACACAGGCTCCAGCTAGAACACTTGTTACATAAATAAATGTATTTTTTATTCATTTGTGCTAAAACCCACTTTCTTAGTTTATCTATCTCCACATCCCTCAATTTTAGAAGAAACCTGGACTGAGGAAGGGGCCAGACTCAGGAGAACAGCTGAGGAAAACCAGAGCTGGGACTGACCTCACATCCCTGCCCTCAGTTCAGGGCTCTGCCTGAGGCAGACATGCAGCTTTCCAGGGCAACCCCAGTGCCCTTCCCCAATGGCCTGGGAGCGTAACGTATGCATTATGCTGGGGATTTGGAATAAAACTTGAAATTCTATATTTAAGAAGTCTGAATTTTTTATATCGGCCAAATTAGCTGTTTACATGATTTTTGCTATTTTTCTTGAAATAGGGCTCAGGTGCAGTGAAAATCTAAAGAAGAACCAACCACTCAGAAGGGCTCTAAGCTCCAGGTCAAAGCTCCACAGATGCCATCTGACTGATGATAAGGTTCGTCCAATTACGCTTGCCCTTTTTTCCATAGGTGTGTTTTAAATTAATTGAATGGTCATTTAACAACAAAAATTTTATATTTTATTTTATTTTTTATGGTTCTCCAGTAATAATTTTATGGGGTGTTGATTTTTACATGTGTACAGCTTCTCTAGATCAGATTGTTTTTAACTAATTTTCCCTTCCTTGAGTTTTACTCTTATATAATTTGTTAAAGTAGAATTTTAAAATTTCTAGCTACTTCTTGTAATTAACTTTCTTTTTTTTTCCGTTTCTTATATGATATTATTCATGTTTCAATGCCATTCTCCCAAATCATCCACCCCCTCCCTCTCCCACAGAGTCCAAAAGACTGTTCTATACATCTGTTGTCTCTTTTGCTGTCTCGCATACAGGGTTATCATTACCATCTTTCTAAATTCCATATATATGCGTTAGTATACTGTATTGGTGTTTTCCTTTCTGGCTTACTTCACTCTGTATAATAGGCTCCAGTTTCATCCACCTCATTAGAACTGATTCAAATGTACTCTTTTTAATGGCTGAGTAATACTCCATTGTGTATATGTACCACAGCTTTCTTATCCATTCATCTGCTGATGGGCATCTAGGTTGCTTCCATGTCCGTTAAAATATAAAATTTTTATTTATTTATTTTGTTTATAAAATTTTATATTTTAACAGAAAAAAAGAAGTAGACTTTTAATTTTCTGCATGTGGACCTTTCATTTCATGCCTTGTGCTTGTGCTCAGTCGCTTCTGTTTTGTCTGACTCTTTGTGACCCTGTGGGCTGTACCCGCCAGGCTCTGTCCATGGGACTCTCCAGGCAAGAATGCTGGAGCGGGTTACCGTGCCCTCCTCCAGGGGATATTCCTGACCCAGTGATCGACCAGTGTCCCCTGTGTCTCCTGCACTGCAGGCAAATTCTTTACTACTGAGCCACCTGGGAATCCCACTTTATACCTAATCCATAGGAAATACTTGATTGTAAAAAATTGCTACCAAACAAATCTGGAAACGTGGTTTACAATATATCTCTGACCTACTTAAGAATACACACTGCTTCTTTCCTTCTTTCCCTCCCTCCTCAAGTCTAGAATTCTCTGGCTGATTTTCAAAGCATTCTGTGACCACACACCACTAATCAATTATTCCACTTCACCACCTCCCGTGCTCTCCAACATATCTGCACTATAGACAGATTCAGCAACATACTCTGATACTCGATCCGGTTTTAGCCCCCGTTTAGAAAACATCTGAAATGCCCTCTACCCTTCTACAACTAACCCCAAGAATCCTCATAACCCCCTCTTCATTACTGGTGAGCCCACATGCTTTGCTGTGGCTCAGCCTTATCCATTGCTGTGTCATGTTTTTTTAATTATTTCTTATGTGTGGGCCTTTTCAAATTTGACTGTACACATTTTAAGAATAAGCAGTGATGGTATTCTTTCCTGTATTCATTCTGCAGAGCACCTTACACAGTGTGGAATGTGAATGATCCTCTACAAATGCTTGTTGATGATGGAAAGAAATAACCTGGAATACAGATGAAGAGGCACCTTCCCCTGCATCACTGGCCCCCAGAGCCTTGGTTGCCTTGGTCGTGCTCAGGTACCACTAGCATCTCTTATGTTATAAGCTCTTATGAGGACTGATGGCCAAGCTTTCTTGTTCTCTTCCTCAGTGTCCTTCTTTCTTTGTTGCACATTCTGAGTAGATCAGTAAAGATCAGTAAAGAGTAGATCATAAAGATCAGGTCTATAGAGTTGGTGGACAGAATCTCAAATTTCAGAGGACATCTGTGACATGGGTAATCCCTTCTAGTTCCAAGTAGGCTAGGATCTAAGCTGTTTCAGCAAAGCTCTTATTCTCAAAATCCCCAGGCAGTCCTGAAAGTCTTACAGAGATCTGAAATTATTTCTTATGTCTAATCCAAATCTCTCTGACCTCAACTGAAGTCTGTTTCCTTTATCACAACACTAAGGATTGATAGAAATAGAGACAGGGCTTTCTTTGCTGAAAACCATGTCCACACCCTAAAACTGACCAAAAAAAAAAAAAGTTTTTATCAGGCTATCTTCTTTACAACATGAGCTGTACCTTTTCAGTCTTTACATAATATCTATAAAGGCTGTCTGTTTGGAATAGTGTAGGTGGAGACTTGAAGTGTGAACCCAGAGTGCAGTGTGCCCTGACTCGCTCCTTACTGGCATAGCCAAGAGGGATCTGGAGGACGAATGAGAGGCATGGCCTCAGTGAGGCTTAATTTATTAAATAATTTAATAACCAGTGGGAATTTGGGCACAGAAGATGAAATCAATGAGTAGTCACTTCACCAAGACATTCTAAGAATTCACAGAGTATCAACAAATTTTTGATTCTTGAGAAATTATTATTTGGATTCAATAGGTTGTCCTTGAAAAGTTTAAAACCTTTAGATAAAAGTATCTTTGTTAGCCAAAAGAAATCATAATTAATACTCACTGATGAATTTTCCCTTCATAATTATTCTACAGCAATTATTCTAATTTTTAGACTTCAAAAAATGTGCTTATTCATCCACTAACGAGAATTTACTGAGCATTGATTATGCACCAGACTCTGTGCTGTGAGGAAATAAGACAAGATAGGTGGGTCCCTGCCCTTATGGACCTTACACACCTCAAGGAAATATGTCACACAGGGACAAGTTTAATTCGTACTGTGACAAGGGCCCTCCAGCACCCTCTTCCTCTTCTTCACACATGTGGCTCCTTTCTTCCTTCAGGGTCTCAGTGAAACTGTCATGTTCTCCAAGAATCCTCTCCCCACCAGCGACTATGCTCTGGTCCAGCTCAGACCCCTGACTATCACTACTTACTCTCATGTGGGTGTTTTTAGACAGTCTCTCATCCTAACTAGACTAAGAGCCCCACAAGGACACAGAGCCTGTCTCTTGTCCTGTCATCTTTGCTGACCCTCGCCAACATCTAGCACAATGCCTGGCTCACAGAGGGAACTCAACAAACTTGCGAAGTGGGTGAATGAACACATGAGCCAAGAAGAGAAGGAGATCTAAGAAATGAGCTGGCTTTGTCCAGGAAAGGAGGACATGAGAGGAGTGTCGGATGGGAGTGGAAACAATTTCCTGGCAGAGGAAACACATGCCTGATTTTTGAGGCTGGAAGGAGCATGGCATGCTGCAGAGGCAGAAAGAAGACCAAGAGACTGGAGTTGTAGGGACCTAGTAGGTAGTGGGCAGTGGCTTCCCTCGTGGCTCAGACGCTAAAGAATCTGCCTGCAGTGCAGGAGACCTGGGTTCAGTCTCTGGGTTGGGAAGATCTCCTGGAGGAGGGCATGGCAACTCTCTCCAGTATTCTTGCCGAGAGAATTCCACGGACAGAGGAGCCTGGCGGGCTACAATCCATGAGGTCACAGAGTCATACATGACTGAGCTACTAACACACACACACACACACACACACACACACACATACATAGTGTTGGGCTGGGGTTGGTTCATCTTGGCTTTGAATGCCAAGCTGAGGATTTTAAATTTTGAAACGTTGTTGGAAACCGCTGAAGGCGTTTAGGCAAGGCAGTGATTTGTTCAGGTTTTCACACCATCCGCATCAGTGTTCAAAAGCATAAGTGGATAGTGGCTACCCTAACAGAGAAAAACAGCTATAGAGCGTTCCCATCATTGCAGAAAAATCCACTGGGTAACACTGTGGAAAAAATTGGCCACTCTTGCTGTGTGGTCAGTCGATTGGAAGGGACATATCCAGTGTACAATAAAACTTGAACCTATCCAATGACAAATCTAAGAATTTTTTTCAGTGGCAAAAAAAAAAAAAAAATTTTAAGTACAACCTGTTGAAAATGAATTCCGAGTTTTGAAAGGGCAATTTAACGGTTCAGAAAAGTACCAGTGCTTATATATTCATAAAACCAAGCTGTTCTCAAACATTTTGAAAAACTTTAAAAAGGTTTTTGAGATCTAGTTCTAAAATTTGCACTGTTTTCTAAAACAACTATATCTAAACATTGGTCTGGAGATAATGAACAGAAATCTATTAGCAAATTTACTAATTAGGGTCATGTCTACACTTTTATGGAAACATTAAACGTTTGTTTATTTGAAGTAAAGTCTCTTTAGTCAGCTACCATAAATATTGGCTGCCTGTCAGAAATGATGTGCCCGAATTTCACATGTTTTACATTTCCTAATAGTGACCCAGCTCACACAATATTTTTATATGACTACAACTGTTATGAAAGCAGAGTATCCTATATATACATTGACTTTTGATTAATGAGCTAATGGTGGTTCCATGTTGCAAGTCATTAGGCCTTATGTGTGTTCAGCCAAAGCTCACTCAGAGTTGACAAAGATGTTGATTATGTCATCCACATGCTAGGGTGTAGCCAGAACGATCACATTACCAATTAGCCATGCTCTTTTAACTGTACATTGCAACCCATTACTAGGTTGTAAAATCAACTTAGTCGATGTTACCAGGAATAAGGAAAAGAAACCTAATAGCCTAGATTTAGAGTCCACTGAACATTGATGTGTGTAAGTTTTGGTTCGTGTAATTTTTATTTGTATGTGTGATGGCTTCATGCTGTAAAATATATTTCTTATTGTGGATGACAGTGGAAATATTTTGAGCAACACTGAGCTTTTCTGTCGTGTTTTTAGTTGCAACTATTCTTGATTGTTCTCCCCTTTTCCCTTTTCTTATCCTTTATTACACTCTTTTAGCTTTCCTTGGTCAGCCCTCTGGAGAATCCCATTTTATCTCTTCCCATGGCATATAAGGGCTTCCCTGGTGGCTCAGACGGTAAAGCCTCTGCCTGATCCAGGTTCGATCCCTGGGTTGGGAAGATCCCCAGGAGGAGGAAATGGCAACCCACTCCAGTACTCTTGCCTGGAAAATCCCATGAACGGAGGACCCTGGTAGGCTGCAGTCCATGGGGTCGCAAAGAGTTGGATGTGACTGAGCGACTTCACTTTCTTTCTTTCTTTCTGGCATATAAGGTCCTCACTTCTCCATACTTGTCTCCTGCTTCTCTTCCCCTTGCTCATTTCGGTCAAGCCACACAGCCTTCTTTGCTATCCTGTAATATGCCGTCAAAGCTGTGGGCTGGAGCTTTTGCACTGGTTGTTCCCTGTCCCTTCCCTCAGATATATACATACCTAACTTCCTTTTCTCCTTCAAGTCTTTGCTCAAAGTTCACCTTCTTAATGAGGCTGACACTGACTGTTTTATTTAAAACTGCAACCCTCCTCGTCCTCATGAGCCCCTTGCCCTTCTGTACTTCTTTCCTACAGAGGACTATGCTATGCTAAGTCACTTCAGTCGTGTCCGACTCTTAACGACCCCATGGATTGCAGCCTAACAGGCTCCTCCGTCCATGGGATTTTCCAGGCAAGAGTACTGGAGTGGGGTGCCATTGCCTTCTCCACCTACAGAGGACTAACCCCCTTCTATTAAGGTCAGACAGACTGAGCGACTTCACTTTCACTTTTCACTTTCATGCATTGGAGAAGGAAATGGCAACCCACTCCAGTGTTCTTGCCTGGAGAATCCCAGGGATGGGGGAGCCTGGTGGGCTGCCGTCTATGGGGTCGCACAGAGTCGGACACGACTGAAGTGACTTAGCAGTAGCAGCATTGCACTATAAAATCTATTTATTATGTGTGTTGCTTGTCTGTCTCCCTCCACTAGATGTAAAATACAGGAAGACAGGCATTTTTATTTATTTACTGATACAGCCCAAGGCACCAGAACAGTGTCTGAAACAGAGTAGGTATCAGCAATATTATAGAATTAATTTAGATTTGCCCATGCAGGGAGAGAGAGAGAGAGAATGAGAAGGACCAAGCATCAAAGTAACCAGGAGATTGCGTGCGTGCGTGCTTAGTTGCTCAGTCATGTCCAGCACTTTTGCGACCCCATGGACTGTAGCTTGCCAGGCTCCTCTGTCCATGGCATTCTCCAAGCAAGAATATTGGAGTGGGTAGCCATTCCCTTGTCCAGGGGGGTCTTCCCAACCCAGGAATTGAACCCCGGTCTCCTGAATTGCAGGCAGATTCTTTACCATCTGAACCACTAGGGAAGCCCCTAACCAGGAGATTGTTATTGCATTATGAGGTCATTTCCTGCCTTTTATCAAAACTTTCTGAACACTGATGCTTGTAAGCACTTTTAAAGGACAATTGCTTTATGACACTCTTAAAGAACTGTTGTTTAGTCACTAAGTTGTTTCTGACTCTTTTGTGACCCCATGGACTGTAGCCTACCAGGCTCCTCCGTCCAAGGGATTTCCCAGGCAAGAGTACTGGAGTGGGTTACCATTTCCTTAAAAAATTAGGAATACTTAATAAACTAATGAAGAAGACTCTTAAGTTTTCAGCAACGTTACATGGTCAATGTAGCTACTAAAGTCAATATGAAATTGAATATTATTCTGTTGAAGATGCAGCAGTTCTTCCTTAAATAGTCAACCATTACTTATTTTTTCTTTTGAAAAAAATCAGGTGGAATTCACATTACTAAGAATATTGTTAATCTTTTGCAACAGATCAGCCATATTTAGCAATTGCATTTCCTATTTTTTGCTAGTTTGACAGAATGAATTAATAAAGTATCACATTACTATTTGAAAAGTATTTTATTTGTAGGGAGAGAACAGCAGAAATGTACTGCTTAGATCTTATAAATGAATGTGTATCTTTTTGTTGTTCAGTTGCTCAGTCATGTCTGACTCTTTGTGACCCCATGGACTACAGCATGCCAGGCTTCCCTGTTCTTCACCATCTCCTGGAGCTTAAACTCATGTCCATTGAGTCTGTGATGCCATCCAACCATCTCATTCTCTGTCGTCCCCTTCTCCTCCTGCTGCCTTCAATCTTTCCCAGCATCAGAGTTTTTTCTAATGAGTAAGCTCTTCACACCCTGTGACCAAAGTATTGGAGCTTCAGCTTCAGCATCAGTCCTTCCAATGAATGTTCAGGATTGATTTCCATGAAGCCTCTTAATTGAGATCATCAGTAAAAGTTATCAGAACTAACCACATGAGAACCAGAATGTTACTGTTTTAGTAGCTAGGATGAAGCACAGAGTTTAAAAAAAAAAACTAGAAATGAATAATATTGCTATTATCAAACTAAAAATATTAACTGAACAATTTTTAAAAATATATCAAAGTAGAAAAAAATTATTAAAGGACAACTGCAGTTAGATGTTAGTCACCAATCTTTTATTTTTATCATTCTTCTTAGTTGTAATCATGCCCTATATACAAGTTTGTATCCTGCTTTTGAAAATTAATATTTAACTGAAAAATAGCCAACATTTTGGCATTTCTCCATTTCTCCTTGTCAGATAACTCATAACTTAAAAGATACATCTCAAAAACTCTGCACTATATAAAATATTAAAAGCACATATAAAAGCAAAGTGGGAATAAATAGAACATCAAGTTACTGAAATTTTCTGAAGTGATTGCTTAGGCTGTCAGGAAGCAAAATATGTAATTATTCGACTGTCTGCTTCACTTGAGGAGTAGGAAATGGCAACCCACTCCAGTGTTCTTGCCTGGAGAGTCCTGTAGATGGAAGAGCCTGGCGGGGCTACAGTCCATGGGGTCACAATGAGTCAGACACGACTGTGCAACTGACCTACTGCTTCACTGAAGCGTGGCAAGCCTAGCTCTATAGGTTGCAAAAGTACATTTTGGAGCTTAAATTGCCTGAATTTTCATACTACCTTAATTTTACATAAATATATGTAAGGTTTATGACTGTATGCACACACAGAGAGGAAGTGTGTAAACACGGTGTCAAGCTCAAGTTTAGCCCAAGAGCAACCTGCGGTTGATCAAGCAGATCCAATACTCAATCGAAGGAGGCAGAGCACAGGCCATGGGAAGTCAGGGGTGTTGGGTAGGAGGGGGCTGGGAGGAAGCTTGGGAGCGTTGGGCTCTGGCTGGCTGACCTGGGGAGGGTCTAAGGGCACAGGGATCCACTCTGGCTCTGGTGCTATGAGAAGACAGGGCAGTTCTACCATTGGTGTCTCCTCTACAAGGAGGGGAAGCTGGGAGAGGATGAAGCAGTAATTGCAAAGAAGTAGCAGTCACTCATTTCGGCTAGGAGAGGAGGTGTTCAGGATTTTGCAGGTCACCCAGTGACCTGTTTTTGTCTTTGCTTCCCCCAAATCGTGAAGCGGCCTTACTCTCTCATTTTATCGTGGTCTCAGGGCAGCCTTGTCTGAGGCTGGTATGGTCCTGGGAGAGTCACAGGACCCAGGGGGGCCAGCTTCTGAATGTCTGAGGCTGCTGTTCTTTCTCTCTCAATAGCTTTAGTCATTCTTGTTCTATAACTGGCAGATCTCAGTTTTATATGTGGGTATTTGCATATAAGATATGCAGCCTTTTGCAACAAGTACGATCCTGTTGGGTTGAGTAAGAGAGTGAATATAAGAGGAAATATTATCCCCAGAAAGAACAGCTCAGTACTACTCTTTGGTCTCCCATCTAAACAGTTGGCCCTTTTGAGAACTGGTGCCCTTCTCCTCCCCATCTTTTGCTTGGGTACCACATTGCCTTCCTCGTTATCCCTAGATGAATGTTTGGCAACAGGACAAAAACACAGCAACAATCCTTTCTCAGGATAAAAGTGATGATAAGCTAGGATTTTCATTCTCATTTTGTTTTGAAAGAAGAATTCTCATAAGTGTTTAATAATTTATAAGAGGAAAAGAATTTTGTTTCATTATCAGTTCAGACTCTGTGTTCTGATCATTACTAACCATTGCTAGAGGTCACTGGACTCTGAACTGTCTTTAAAAAAATTTTTTTCCCCAGTTCTTTTTTTTTCTTCCACTAGAAAACAAACATTTCTTATTTCTGGTATTTAGAAGAGTTTTTTTTTGTTTCCCTACTCAGAGGTATTAATGTTGCTGTTCCCTTCTTACTCCTTGGAGAATGACCTGTTGGTCTCTTTGTGTGTCAGTATAACTAGTACAAAAATTAATTTATGGAATATTTTATGATATACTAAATATAATCACATTGTTCTTGCTTATAATACTTAGGAATGCCACACTGACTTTTACCATAACTGCCTATCTACCCACATGCATGTCTACTCAGAAAATATTTGTGGGGCATATGCTATGTGCCCATACAGCTTTGTTCCAGGCATTGGGACACTAAGGAAGGAGAGAGGGGAGGCCAAGAGTCCAATGTCTGGGTTGGAATTCCTGCTCTGCCACTGCTGGGTAATTAGTTGACCTTGTTAAAGTTTACATTCTTTCTCTGTAAAATGTGGGGATCACACTGCTACTTCCCCTTAAGACACTGGGAGGACTGAAAGAATCAGTTACATGTTCACTGCCGTGCTTGTCACAGTTAGTATGCGGTAAAAGTCATCTCCCTCTCTCTCTCTCTCTCTTTTTTTTTTTTTTTTTGAGGATAAATCGTTGAATTATTAGATGCTGTCCTTCTTCAAGGAACTGACTGAAAGTCAGGCTCACTCCCTTGTAAGGGGGCATCTCACTCATTCATGGGGAGGGTGTTTGGAGAGAGGAAGAGGAGTCCTAATGAGAAGTGAGCCTGATGGGTGAGGGTCCAGGCTAAGTGGAGAGTGAGAGAAAAGGCAGAGTTGAGAGCTTAGTCCATAGTTGTGTGTGTGTGTGTGTGTGTGTGTGTGTGTGTTAGTCACTCAGTCATGTCCGACTCTTTGTGACCCCATAGACTGTAGCCTGCTAGGCTCCTCTGTCCATGGGATTTTCCAGGCAAGAATATTGGAGTGGGTTGCCATTTCCTTCTCCAGGGGATCTTCCCAACCCAGGGATTGAACCTGGGTCTCCTGCATTGCAGACAGACTCTTTACCATCTGAGCCACCAGGGAAGATTTAGTCCATAGTTGAGAGCAGCTCAGTTCCAACATGAGGGACACAGTGTCAAGTGCTGACAGAGAGCAGTTTCTTAGGACCTGCCAGACCGTGGTCAAGGTGGGGAGGGAGGGAAGCAGTGGAAACTGACGGGAGGGGCATGTGAGGACCAGATCTCATGGGCCATGTGTTCCAAGCTTAGGACCTTAGACTTTACCCTGAGGACAGTAGGCATCTGGAACCCATCTGGAACATCACCACTTCCAAGAAGGTTGTTGTTCAGTCACCCAGTTGTGTCAGACTCTTCACCACCCCATGGGCTGCAGCACACCAGGCCTCCCTGGTGTCCCTCACCATCTCCTGAGTTTGCCCAAGTTCATGCCCTTTGCATCCAACCATCTCATCTTCTGACGCCCTCTTCTTCTCCTGCCCTCAGTCTTTCCCAGCATCAGGGTCTTTTCTAATGAGTCATCTCTTCGCATCAGGAGGCCAAAGTAGCGGAGCTTCAGCTTCAGCATCAATCCTTCCAATGATTGGCATGTGAATGTGAAGTCACTCAGTCATATCCAACTCTTTGTGGCCCAATGGACTCTAGCCTAGCAGGCTCCTCTGTCCATAGAATTTTCCAGGCAAGAGTACTGGAGTGGGTTGCCATTCCCTTCTCCCTTCTTCCTTGAGGATCTTCCCAACCCAGAGATCGAACCCGGGTCTCCCACATGTGGGCAGACACTTTACCATCTGAGCCACCTCAGAATAATCCAATGATTATTCAGGGTTTATTTCCTTTAGGATTGACTGGTTTGATCTTGCTGTCCAAGACAGCAAGGGTTCCAAGAAGGTACTTAACTAATTTTTTAATGGATAAAGGAAATTGCATAGAGATGTTTGTTTCAGCACATTAAAAAAAAGAAAGTTTTCAAACTTGGACCTACAATGAATTATACTCTGATTCACAGGACATAGTGACAGTCATCCACATGCCCCTCCAACCCCTCTTTTGATATTTCTTGCCTTCTCATTCCTTATCCCATTCTTTTGCCGTTTAAAGACACCCATTTCTTTCTTGTGTGTTTGATATGTGGCCTTAAATATGCATGTATCCTTCTAAAAGATATGTTGTTTTATGTATTTTTAATTTACCGATATTTTTTTTCTGCCCTAAATCTTTTCCTACTTCTTTTTTTCCCTCTTGATATAAAGCATCCACGTTGCCATGTGTACATTAGTTCACCATGTATACCTCTAGTTCATTGCTGGGCTCAGTGGGTAAAGAATCTGCTTGCAGTGCAGGAGACTCAGGTTTGGTCCCTGGGTCAGGAAGATCTCCTGGAGGAGGGCATGGCAACCCACTCTGGTATTCTTGCCTGGAGACTCCCATGGATAGAGGAGCCTGGTGGACTATAGTCTATGGGGTTGCAAAGAGTTGGACACGACTAAAGTGATTGAGCACACACTCCCACTGCATAGTCCATATATAGTATACATTATAGCATTGTTCAGAATAACAATTTGAAATAACCTAAATATTGCAGGTTAAGGAATGGGTCAGTAACCATGGTACATTAGCACTGTGAAATAGCCTGTCTCCAATGATGGTTCTGGATGCCATGGGAAAGGTATTTATGGCAATGTTAAGGAGAAAAGCAGACAAAAATAGTTTTGTACTGTCCTTATTGCCAAATTCAGACTCAAATTGAAGAAAGTAGGGAAAACCACTAGACCATTCAGGTATGACCTAAATCAAATCCCTTATGATTATACAGTGGAAGTGAGAAATAGATTTAAGGGACTAGATCTGATCGATAGAGTGCCTGATGAACTATGGACGGAGGTTCATGACATTGTACAGGAGACACAGATCAAGACCATCCCCATGGAAAAGAAATGTAAAAAAGCAAAATGGCTGTCTGGGGAGGCCTTATAAATAGCTGTGAACAGAAGAGAAGCGAAAAGCAAAGGAGCAAAGGAAAGATATAAGCATCTGAATGCAGAGTTCCAAAGAATAGCAAGAAGAGATAAGAAAGCCTTCTTCAGCAACCAATGCAAAGAAATAGAGGAAAACAACAGAATGGGAAAGACTAGAGATCTCTTCAAGAAAATGAGAGATACCAAGGGAACATTTCATGCAAAGATGGGCTCGATAAAGGACAGAAATGGTATGGACCTAACAGAAGCAGAAGATATTAAGAAGAGGTGGCAAGAATACACAGAAGAACTGTACAAAAAAGATCTTCACAACCCAGATAATCATGATGGTGTGATCACTCACCTAGAGCCAGACATCCTGGAATGTGAAGTCAAGTGGGCCTTAGAAAGCATCACTACGAACAAAACTAGTGGAGGTGATGGAATTCCAGTTGAGCTATTTCAAATCCTGAAAGATGATGCTGTGAAAGTGCTGCACTCAATATGCCAGCAAATTTGGAAAACTCAGCAGTGGCCACAGGACTGGAAAAGGTTTTCATTCCAATCCCAAAGAAAGTCAATGCCAAGGAATGTTCAAACTACTGCACAATTGCACTCCTCTCACACGCTAGTAAAGTAATGCTCAAAAATCTCCAAGCCAGGCTTCAGCAATATGTGAACCATAAACTTCCAGATGTTCAAGCTGGTTTTAGAAAAGGCAAAGGAACTAGAGATCAAATTGCCAACATCCGCTGGATCATGGAAAAAGCAAGAGAGTTCCAGAAAAACATCTATTTCTGCTTTATTGACTATGCCAAAGCCTTTGACTGTGTGGATCACAATAAACTGTGGAAAATTCTGAAAGAGATGGGAATACCAGACCACTTGACCTGCCTCTTGAGAAACCTATAAGCAGGTCAGGAAGCAACAGTTAGAACTGGACATGGAACAACAGACTGGTTCCAAATAGGAAAAGAAGGACATCAAGGCTATATATTGTCACCCTGCTTATTTAACTTATATGCAGAGTACATCATGAGAAATGCTGGGCTGAAAGAAGCACAAGCTGGAATCAAGATTGCTGGGAGAAATATCAATAACCTCAGCTATGCAGATGACACCACCCTTATGGCAGAAAGTGAAGAGGAACTCAAAAGCCTCTTGATGAAAGTGAAAGTGGAGAGTGAAAAGGTTGGCTTAAAGCTCAACATTCAGAAAACAAAGATCATGGCATCTGGTCCCATCACTTCATGAGACATAGATGGGGAAACAGTGGAAGACTTTATTTTTGGGGGCTCCAAAATCACTGCAGATGGTGACTGCAGCCATGAAATTAAGAGACGCTTACTCCTTGGAAGAAAAGTTATGACCAACCTAGATAGCATATTGAAAAGCAGAGACATTACTTTGCCAACGAAGGTCCATCTGGTCAAGGCTATGGTTTTTCCAGTGGTCATGTATGGATGTGAGAGTTGGACTGTGAAGAAAGCTGAGCGCCAAAGAATTGATGCTTTTGAAGTGTGGTGTTGGAGAAGACTCTTGAGAGTCCCTTGGACTGCAAGGAGATCCAACCAGTCCATTCTAAAAGAAATCAGCCCTGGGTGTTCTTTGGAAGGAATGATGCTAAAGCTGAAAATCCAGTACTCTGGCCACCTCATGCAAAGAGTTGACTCATTGGAAAAGACTCTGATGCTGGGAGGGATTGGGGGCAGGAGGAGAAGGGGACAACAGAGGATGAGATGACTGGATGGCATCACCGACTGGATGGACATGAGTTTTGAGTGAACTCTGAGAGTTGGTGATGGACAGGGAGGCCTGGTGTGCTGTGATTCATGGGGTCGCAAAGAGTCTGACACAACTGAGCAACTGAACTAAACTGAACTGACTGTGAAAACAACCACATAAAAACACATATTCAAACAGCCAACGGCTGGGAAGGATCAGAGAAAGATGAAGATAGCTGCTCTGCTGCCTGCCCCAGAGCTGGCCTCCGGGTGCCCCTGCTCTACCAGAAAGGCTTCCTCTCTGCCAGGTGTTTCTTGCAGTCACCTTCAGTTGCATTTGTCTGCCCTGGTGGGAAGTAGGATAGAAACAGAGAATCTTTTCAGAAGGCCGAGATGATCTAGTGCTGCAGCATTTAACTGTCTTCAAGATTAAACAAAAAACGTTAAATGCCTTAAGAGCTATGCATATTACTCTTTCATTTGTGCAAAGAGTAAGACACAGGAACTTGTTTGTGAATGGAAAAATTCTGGAAGAGCAGATAAGAGACTGATAACAGTAATTACCCCGGCGGAGGGGGATTGGGGATCTGGGGAAGCAGGGTGTCAAACTTATTCTTGTATGAGATACACACTTGGTACCTTTTCTAAAACCGTGTACGATTAAAATTTTATTTTTGAGAAGTTTAAATACGTAAATATCATGACTCTGACTTTGTAAACATCGCTTTTTAAAAATCTTGACTTTAACTCGTTACAAATCAACGTCTTCCAAAACAACAAATGTACATTTTGGGCCTCAAACTGTGCCCCTCTTTGGAGTAATGAGGACTAACCACAATTTGAGGTCTGCTTTGCATGCATTTTGTCATGAATCACAAAGCACACCAGATTCTGGCATTAATTCCAACGCAGATGCAAGCGCTATCCAGAAACGTTGACGGGGAACAGCGGCAGGAGGATTCGGGTGTGACGGTTCTTGTCCTCAGAACGGATTTGCGCCAGGCTTTGCGCGCTGCAAGGTGTGCGCGCGTCCGCCAGCCTACTGGGGCGGCGAGCGTCAAGCCTCCCGGTGCCCCACGGCCCAGGGACCCGGCCTCCCCGCGATCTCCCCAGGGCTGCGCCCCGCCGCACGCGCGGAAGGCCACTGGGAGCGCGGACCCGGAGCCTCGGGGCCCAGGCGACCCCGCCCCCGGGCCGCGTCACTAGGCGCCGCGGGTGAGCAGCTACCATTGGCCGAGCCGCGGAGGGGGGAGAGGCAGCGACCCTTCCCCGCCGGCGGGCGACGAGCCAGGGGGCCGGCAGCCTGGGCCCGGCGCTCAATTTAAACTCTGAAATCGGGGCTGCTGGCGGACTCCGGAAACGAAACCACGTACGCCTGGCCGGCCCCGCGCCCCAGGCCCCGCCGCATTCCCGGAATCGACTCTTCTCCCGCCATTTGCCACCCGCCTTTCGCCAAGCCCGCGCTCCGAGGGCTGAGGCCCACGGCGGCCGGGAGCGGACGAGCGGCATGGCGCGCGGCGCGGACGGCGGGGACGGGGCTAGCGTCTGGCAGCACGTGTTCCTGCTCCCAGGTAACCACGCCGGCCCTGGGGCGGCGGCGGCGCGCGCGCGGGCGCGCGCGGCCCGGGCTCCTGCCCTGGGCGGCCCCGCCCGAGAGCGCGCTAGGCGGGTTCTCGGCGACAGGGCGCGCCCCCTCTGGCCCGCGGTCCCTCGCGCGCGGGCGAGTCCTGACTGTTGCCGAGTCAGCGCCGAGTATAGGGGCCGCCGACCCTGGCCCTGCCCCCGCGGCCGCGCGTGGGGGACCCGAGTGTCGCCCGGAACACATGGTTCCTCCTCTTGGTCACAGTGCCCTCGGTTGAGCTTTTTTTTTTTTTTTAAACCTGAGCCGGAAGCGCAAAAGCAGACCGAGTTGATTTTCCCGGTTCGGGTTCTTTGTGGGTCGGGTGGCCTGGAGGGAGCGGCGCAGGCTTGGGGAGGGCGGCGCGGGTTCAGGACCTGGGGGCCAGCCGCGAGGCCTGGAGGTGTCTGCTCTTGGGGTGTAATTTGGTATCTCCTAGTCGACAGTTGGCTTAGCGTCTGAGCCTTACTAGATGGGAACCTAGAATCCAATAGGTCCGCATTGACCTGAAGGCGGTACTGTCTTAACACTTATCCTGCACTGGGACATGCCTTGATTTGTGAGGCTGCATGGTGGCAGGGGATTCAGGCAGGTAGCTAAGGATTGGAGCCAGCCTTGTCAGCCTCTCCAGGATGGTGACCACATCCAGGCCTGCAGGGGCTAGGGATGGTGGACATCAGTTGGCACCTATGATGGCATGAAGTGGCAGAATAAATGGAGTTTGGGACCAGGGAGTGCAAGCCAGAAAGTTTTGGCCTTTTCATAGGAGGATACATTGATTTGATGGCATAATTGAATATCGGAAAGCCCATTGTTCTCTGTATCTAATTTTGAGATGTAGCTCAGCAAATGCAGTATTTTTGCAGTAAATGAGACTCTGATGTCAGGTGTAGTTGCCCAGTAATTTGGATTTTCATGTGTGCTTAGTTGCTCAGTCGTGCCCGACTCTGTGATCCCTTGGACTATAGCCCGCTAGGCTCCTCTGTCCATGGCGTTTTCCAGGCAAGAATACTAGAGTGGGTAATCATTTCCTTCTCCAGGGAATCTTCCTGACCCAGGGATGAAACCTGAATCTCTTATGTCTCCTACACTGGAGGCCGATTCTTTACCCTCTGAGCCATCAGGGAAGATTTTTATGATGGATATTGAAAATTATTACAGGATAATCTGTCAAGGGTATTTTGTGTGTGTTTAACTTTTCTTCTCTTTGTAAAGAAGTATAACATACATATTGTTGTCCCTTTATAAATAAATATAACATATATATTGTTGTTTAATCACTTGGTCATGGCTGGTCCGACTCTTTGTGAACCCATGAACTGTAGCTGGCCAGGCTCCTCTGTCCATGGGATTTCCCAGACAAAAATACTGGAGTGGGTTGCCATTTCCTCCTCTAAGGGATCTTCCTGACCCAGACCCAGATCATACCTGCCTCTCCTGCACTGGCAGGCAGATTCTTTACTGCTGAGCCACCTGGGAAGCCCATATACATATAGTAAAGTGTAAAACGTTTAAGTGTGCAAGTCTGTGAGCTTTTCATATGTATACACCCCTGTCACCATTCCACATATCAAGACCTAGATCTTACCCTGTGAGCTCCTCTTGCCTGTTCTAGATGACCTCAGTAACCTCCATGCTGACCTCTGTCACCAGATATTTGTTCTGCCTGTTTGGTCAAGCATGTGATTCTTAATCCCTTGCATCTTTTACTCAGCGTTACATCTGTGAGGCTCATCCGTAGTCTGTAGCTGTGGTCAGGTTTGTTGGTTCATTCGTGTTTTCCTCGCTGTGTCTATTTTATTGTATGCATAGTCATATTACTGCTGAGAATGGATATTCAAATTATTTTTTCCTGGTTATAACTATTACGAGTTGCTGCTGCTGCTGCTAAGTCACTTAAGTCGTGTCTGACTCTGTGCGACCCCAGAGATGGCAGCCCACCAGGCTCCTCCATCCCTGGGATTCTCCAGGCAAGAACACTGGAGTGAGTTGCCATTTCCCTCTCCAATGCATGAAAGTGAGAAGTGAAAGTGAAGTCGCTCAGTCGTGTCCGACTCTTTTGCGACCCCATGGACTGCAGCCTACCGGGCTCCTCCGTCCCTGGGATTCTCCAGACAAGAACACTGGAGTGGGTTGCCATTGCCTGCTCCGTATTACGAGTTAGACTTCTACAAACACGTTTATGAGGCTTTAAGTAGCTGGATGTGGTCACTTCTCTGTGGTGCAAACCCAGGAGTGGAATTGCTGGCCCTGGATATTGTGTATTTAGCTTTGGTAGACATTGCTCAACAGTTTTCCAAAGTGATTGTACCGATTTATTCCCCCAACTGTATGAGAGTTCCCGTTGCTCCACACCCTCACTGGAGGTTTGTAGTTTGTGTAAGGCAAATTAATGCAAAATTCAGGGTTTTCATAGAGTCTAGTAAATAGTAAAGGGATGCCTGATACATGCTTTACAGTAGAAAATTTCTCTTCTCACTGTTAACATGTTATCTCAATGAGATTTTAATGGTGGGAACTCTAATCATTCAGAGTGCATGAAAATAATTCAGATATACATAATTGCTGAGAATAATTTGAGTTTCTTGTTCTATTTAATAAGTATTGAAATTTTCATTCTTAAATATGTTTGTATCCTCATAGTATTAAAATCTTTAAGATAATTAAATATTGATTGCATCCCTGAAATTCATAGGTTCAATATGTCTGCTTTCGGACCACAAGAATTTCAGTCCAGTTCCTGTTCAAAGCTGGGACTTACTGTGACCTTCAAACTCATTGGAGGAGGCTGAGCCAGCTGTTAAGAAACTGTTGAACAGTGTGGTCAGGCAGGCTGGCTCTGTAACACTTAAAACTTGATCTTCTAGTGCCTGTAATTCTTCTAACTGGCCTTTACTGCCACCTGTAGGCTCTGGGAGTTACAGATGCTGGTGGTGTGATCGTTACCTCTGTGCAACTGTGCTTCTCAAACTTGGGGGCATCAGTCACCTGGGGGACTGAACCCTGGAGAGTCTCGGACTCAGTAGGTCTGGGGGCAGAATGCGCATTTCTAACAAGTTACCCAGTGATGCCAATGCTGCTGGTCAGAGGTTCCACTAGGAACCACTGTAGGAGGCCAGCCCTAGGGAGTGGATTGGGAGATAGACACAGCCAGCCTCAGGTTTAGCTGTCTTTATCTTTATGGTGAGTCAGAATTTCCACAGTCACGGGAGTACGTGTAAGTACAGGTTATGAGTCTTCACAGACTTCTTGTTTTTCTCCAGTAGATGGAAAGTCCGCCCCAGTAAGTTATGCATTTGAGCGGAGGAGAACCATACCTACCACTGTTGGTTGGTTGGTCGCTAAGTCACATTCGACTCTGTGACCCCCACGGACTGTAGCCTGCCAGGCTCCTCTGTCCATAGGGTTTTCCAGGCAAGAATACTGGAGCGGGTTGCCTTTCCCTTCTCCAGGGGACCTTCCTGACCCAGGGATCAAACCCATGGCTCCTACCGCATCTCCTGCATTGCAGGTGGATTCTTTACCGCTGAGTCAGCGGGGAAGCCCATACCCTGCCATACGGCTGTAAGATATCCTTATATCTGAAAGGATACAGTAAAGGACATATTAAAAAGTACTAGTTAGGTCTCTCTGCTGCTAGTTTTCAGTTTGTCTGAGAAGTCCAGTATCCCAGAAAAACAAGAGCTGAAACTTGGAAGGGATACTTGTGAGGTAGTCAGATGTGGGGCCTTGATTCTTATAGGCCAGTGGTGACAGAACGGCCTCCTGTTTCAGCAAGGTAAGCGTTTCTTGCAGTTTGGGTTGGTCTTCAACATTTCTCCCACACGGCCTGGAACACTAGCTGGTTTCCACTTTTAGTTGCTATAAGAGACCGTGAACATCTCTACTTTTTGGAATAAGGTAGAAGTTTCCATCTCTCTTTGCTGCCCTAAAAGTAAATGTTTTAAGTTATATTTTTAATATTTTTCTCTAGTCCAAGTTTTGTATGCTTGTCGGTCCTAATAAGTTGGATTGGATGCCAGCAGGAATGGATTCAGTGAATGCAGGAGAGAGGACTGGGTGGACTGCTCCTGTGGATAAACTCTGTTACTTAGCCATCCCCAAGGAAGCATGAAAGGGTTGGGAAACCCTAACGTTACATGAGGGGAAAAGAAAGTACAGAAATGATCTCAGGGATCTCAGAGATTACGCTGAAATCATGCCTTAGTCAGCCGCTGCCTGATTGGAGAGTTTCCAGGTCAAACTAGGGCTTCCCTGGTAGTTCAGATGGTGAAGAATCTGCCTATAATGTGGGAGACCTGGGTTTGATCTTTGAGCCAGGAAGATCCCCTGGAGAACGGAATGGCAACCCACTCCAGTATTCTTCCCTGGAAAATCCTATGGACAGAGGAGCCTGGCAGGCTACAGTCCATGGGGTTATAAAGAGTCAGACATGACTGAGCGACTAACACTTTCACTTTCAGGTCAGACTGGACCTTAGATAACATCTTCAGCTGTAGACAAATTTTGCAATAAAGTTATTTCCCTTTACTTTATGGAAATACACGTTTTAAAGTATTTTAGGTATTTGGTATTTTTCCCCCACAGATCGCATTAGCAATGCCAGCTTTTGGAGGGTAGATGATGGAGTGCTGTCTGGGAGATTATTCCAGGCCTGCCTGCCTTAGACATTCCAAGTACAGAAACGACCCTTGCTTGTGAGGCGCCATGTTAATCACACATAGTAATATCAGATTCATCTCTCCAGAAGAAACACAAAAATAGATTTGTATGACTGCAAGCTTTAGAGCTATATTCTAATTAATGGATTAAAAAAGAAATTAAATTAAAAAGGAAAAACGAATTTCCTATAATAATAATGAAGAAAATTTATATTAATCTTACGTTTGATTAGAGACTCATAGCTTTTTTTTAATAGGCCCACAAGAAACACCTCTTGTTTGAAAAGTAGAAGTTTAATGTGGCAAAGAAAGAATTACTGTAGACCCAAATGACTTTTCAATGACCCTAAAAAAAATAAAAAGTTTTTTCCTCTTTTTACCTAAAGGCATATGGTTAGCCTCGGAAGAAAGTAAGCAGTTTATTTTGTTCTTTGTCAACACTATTTGCATGTATGTATGTCTGTGCTTAGAATTGCACCTTGTGGGCTGAAAGCTTCTCTACTTCCAGAAGAGCTTGATCACCTGGGGGTAACCTGTGTTAAGTTGGCCAGAGACAGGGAACCTGGCGGGTTCACGTGCTGACTTTCGACAACTTCGAATCATTCAGCTCAAGTTCCTGGAAAATGTGTCATTTACTGACTAGTAAGGCCGATGGCCGTGAGGGAGTCTCTGAGTTTTCCAGCAGGGTGTGTTTAACATTTTCCACACAAATCCTCAATCTGGTTTTGACTTTATGAAACGTTTTTGGAGTTAACCCGGCTGACCTTTCTCAGATGACCGCTCACTGAACATGCTCCCCTTGCTCTCTGAGCACGTTCTGGAGTGAATGGACTCAAATCAGTTGCCAGTCAGTATAATCCGGCAGTTTCCAGAGCTTGATCCGGTCCTGCAACAATTGTTCCAAAAGGCCTTGGATGTTTGTAAGTCAGGACTCAAGACTCCCACATATTTATCCTCCAGGGCAGAAAAGAATTCATAAAAGGAAAGTAAGACATGCTCATGATTTTTTTTTTCACTTGAATAGCAGAATAGGGACTGCTTGGTTCCCCGCTATGCTCTGAGCATTAACCATGATGTTTTCAGAAACAAACAGCTCATCAACGTTCTCAAAAGCCTGGCTATAATAAAAACACAGCTAAAAGTAGATGTACACTATTTATGAGCTCTGTGTCCTTGGAAAAACTGCTCTTTGTAAAGCCTCCATTTCCTCATCTCTGCAGTGGGAAGAATAGTACTGGTCTCACGGGGTTGTTGTCTGTTGACTTGAATTAAATGTCAGTTCCTTCTTGCACCCCAAGCTGGGATGCAGACCTGGGACAGAGGAGGCATGCAATGAACATTTGCTGAAAGAACAAAGGTCTTTCATTCTATTTCTCCCCACAGCCTTTGTCTTTGCTCATACTGTCCTTTTTCTTCCCTTTCTACTTCCATCCAAATTCTACCCTTTATTCAAGGCTTGGTTCACCTTTGTCTTCCCTGAAGCTAAGCCATTTGTATGTATCACAAAATGAATTCCAGTGTTCTTTTTTCTATCTCTGCCTTGATTTCCGTATTTACTCTTACTATGTGTTTATTGGATTCCTCAGTGAAATACTTAACACTCTTTTGGGGTTACACAGCTTCTCTTTCTTTGAGTGCCCATGATTTGTGCCTGCCTGGACCCCTACACACTCTTTTTCACATGCTTTGCTTAGCAAAGAAACGTTGAAGAAATCTTCTCTCTTTAACCCAGCGCAGGTGTCACCTCCTGCAGGAAGCCTGCCTTCTGGGCCTCTCCCACCACCTGCACGTTTTCATCGTGGTTGCTCAGTTCGTTGTCATTTATATATGAGTATGTGTTGGGTGCCCAGTGTGTGCCTGTAGCTGGGGAGGATCCAGGCACTTTCTCTCCGGTGGCCCCATTAGTTCCTCAGTGGTAGGCTCGCCTCTGAAAGCACATATGCCACCACACCCTTCCAGCCTTTTTTGTTCTGAGGTCCTTTATATGTACCTTTAAAATACCTTTAAAAGGAAGGACCTTTCTGTTCTAGGTGTGACTGTTTGCTGAAGTGGAATGAGCCCTCTGGTGAAAGGCTCTGACCCGCTCTGAGCCCGTTTTCTGCCTCCTGAGCCTGCAGGGATCCGGGCCACTGAAGGCTCTCAAGCCAGAGTCGATCCCCCTGTGAAGGCCTGATGTCCCCGCAGCTTTTGACAGGGCTGTCTGCCGTCTCCAGCTGCTCATTTAACCTCGGTTTTGACCATTTAACTCTTTATTTAACCACATTGTTCTCCAGTGGTTTTTTTTCCAATAACATTTTTTAAGTTAGGACGGTACATAGCCAGTGTAGAAATTTTACTAATGCAGAAAAATATACAGTAAAAGGGGATTTGTCCATCATCCAGCCACTCAAAAATAACAATTTTAGGAATATTTTTTCTAACCTTTTTGTGTTGTTGGTGTCAGAATAAATCCCAGTAGTATTTTTTTCCCCTCATTTTTCTATTCCTGCTTTTCTTTCACTGTTTACTCTTATTTGCTAGAACAGTGACTAAAACACTCAGGGACATTGAGGTTACACAAGAGTACTCTGTGGCTCTGTGTACGATACTTCTCCATAGCATTAGGGAAAGATGGCTAGACTGATTTAACGCAGAGCTGTGTGTGTGCTGAGTCACTTCAGTCGTGTCCGACTCTTTGCGACTCTATGGACTGTAGCCTGCCAGGCTCCTCTGTCCATGGGATTCTCCAGGCAAGAATACTGAAGTGGGTTGCCATTCTCTTCTCCACGGCATCTTCTAGGGGGCCAAAATTTTTTTCTCCTTTTTTTTGAGAAAGACAGAAACTCAGTGACATGAATAAGCTGACGAAGAGAATCTGTAGGTCATACTTTGAGCATTGAAGGGGCTTATGACGAGTTTATTTATACTGTAAGAAATCAACCAAATAAGAATTGTCCCTTTGCGGAGTAGGCAGTACATATTAGGAATGGATTATCTTTACAAGTGGACAAAGACAGAAAATTCAGTTAGATGCCAGAAGGGTGAAGATAAATTCATAGACCCGTAGTGAACATATGGCCAGGCTAGGATGTTTTGCAAGACTTCAAAGACTTCCATTTTAAAGACTCATTTGAGCTTGAATTTTTGAAGACAAGTGTGGTTTCCTGCAAACGACCCTGGTGTGTTTGCCATAAGTAGGATGCTTGTTTGAACGGACCGTGGGTCTACCTTAGTCTGGAAATTACTCTTTCTTTATTGTGGGACCAACGCATCCTGATGGTGTGTTAGAAAACCTGACTTACGCTTCTTCAGGACTTCCTTAGCAGGGCCACGTGTGCTTGGCAAGGGCCGGCTGTGTGGGGCGGGGTGGTGGAGAGCTCTGAGACCTCGGGAGTAGGGCGTCCCAGCACCCGGAGGTCCAGGCTGTCTGCCTCTCTCAGCGTTCACTTCGTCTTCTTAAACCAACTTCCTCCAGTCTGTATGAAACAGGCTGCACGCACCCTGCACCCAGGCCTCAAACCTCCTGGTGTCGGCTGGCAGAAGCTGCCCCCTTCTCTTAGCTGTCTGTCTTCAAGACAGCCTTGTGACCGGTTCCCTGTGACTGCTTGTAACCCAGCCTCCACCCGCTGTGAGTTGTACCTGAGGAGCTGTGAGCTCCACGAGCAGCGCAGGTGGGAGAGGAGGACCACAGAGGGTGCTGAGGGTGTCCCCTTTGTCTGGAAGAAGGAAAAAGTGCAGGGCGGATGGCCCAAGAGCCAGCCCCTGCCTTCACTCAGCAGTGAGACCCAGCTCCAGCCAGGAGCCTCAGCACACGTGACCTGGCCTGTCCTGGTAATTGGTGGTCTTTGAATGGCATAGAGATACGGCAGTGCCTGCGTGCTCAGTCACTTTAGTTGTATCCAACTCTCCTTGCTTTGCCAAGGTTTATATCATTTTTAGGAAACTCATCTGCTAGGCCCCTATCTTCCGTCTCTTACACTGATGTAATACACACTGGTATATGTTATTGTATTTGACCCTCACAGCAACCATGGGAAGTAGTCCACAGAGGCTTTCCCCATTTTAAAGACTTCAAAAAGTCAAGTAATCTGCCCAACACTCAGTAGGAGTTAAGGGGCAGAGACCGCCAGCTCTCCCAGGTCCTCCAGGCCCCCTGCTCTGTGCAAGGCCACTCTGCCTGCAGCTGATGGTCCTCTCCCCGATGGGGGCGGTGGGAGGGCCAGGCTGAGTGCCCTCTGTTGTCAGTGTGGTGACCAGGAGCCAGACTCACCTCCTTTCCATGAACCAGTGCTGTTATTGGACATCCCAGCCAAGTCTCTCCTTTCTACCTCTCCAGGATTCTCTGCGTCCCACGTATTTCAAGGCCTCGGCTCCATCTCCTTACGTTGCTGACCTTTGTGGCTTTGAATGGCTCTAAACCTGGAGTTTTGCATTGGTTTCTCTAATGCACAAGCCATTCCTAGAAACATGGCCACTGATAGATCAGCCTTAAAAGAAAAGAGATTGTATCTCCTATGGTCTTGGCTCAGGAGGTTTTGGCACTTTTATTTTTTTTTTCAAAACTTCAAAATGAAAAGATATTCTTAGAGGAACCCATTACTAAGAAATTGTTTCCCTAGTCCATGCCACTCCAGCTTTTCCTGGTTTGCCTCCTGTAGTGTTTGAGCAAGCAGAGAGCTTCAAAGCAGGGAAAATGACCCAGATCTCTTTGATAATAGTGCTGACATCTTGGGAAGGATTACTGAAATTAGCATTCCTGGAAGCAGGCAAGTAGCTTGAAAACTGTGCTGATTTGTCTTGCATGCCTTATTCTTGTGTCCTAGCAAAGCCTTCCCATGGAGATATCTCTGGCTATCAGGCAGAAGGAACCAGCGGATCTGAGTATATTCTGATGGCTGGAGTCTAAAGAAAACGAACTGAGACCTATTTTAGAGCACAGCATTACATGAGCATGAGAGTGATAATCTTTTTTTTTTTTTTCCCCTGCTGGATCTTCTTAAGAAACCTGAATAGCCTTGATATGGTATCTAAAAACAAAATGAGTGGCGCTTTGATGTCTGTTCCCTCTTCTCCGTGTAACAGTGGGTGTGTGTTGCTCAGTGCTTATCTGCTATGTGCCAAAAATCAGACAGGGTCAGGAACAAATGCCCATGGGTTCCAAGTCATGAGGACACTTGGCAAAAAGGTGGTTCTTCTCTTTTCCCCTGTTTCGTGTCTTTGAACGATATGAAGAAGCTTG
The DNA here is from genome assembly GCF_002263795.3 of Bos taurus. Classification (NCBI taxonomy): domain Eukaryota; kingdom Metazoa; phylum Chordata; class Mammalia; order Artiodactyla; family Bovidae; genus Bos; species Bos taurus. The sequence goes on from NC_037339.1 coordinate 20,357,201, forward strand.
TCTTAACCAAGAGAGGGATAAGAAAGAGCTGCCAGGTTTAAAAACTAGTTGATAAATATCTGCAGATGAAAAATAATGTTCCATTTTGGCTTGTGTAATACTTTACAAGTAACCTTTCAAAATTACTGAATGGTTTTATTTACAGATTAAATATTTAGAGAGGAACATAACCATGTAACTGAAAAATACCTTGATTTGATACATTGAATTATTTTATATTTTGTATTTACTGTTATCTACTGAATTTGCTTTCACTTATTTAAAGCAATGTCAGTTACCTCTTGTAAATATTGAACTTTTGTTTTCTTCCTAATGAACATGTTTTATCATGTACTGTTCTTTTCTTACCCTCTAAAATCACCATCTACACATATTCATTAAAAATTACTGAATGTGGTGGATTCATTTTGATGTTTGGCAAAACTAATACAATTATGTAAAGTTTAAAAATAAAATAAAATTAAAAAAAAAAATAAAATAAAAAAAAAAAAAATTACTGAATGGTTAAGTCTGTGCTTTTGATTATGTGCTGTACACTAATTTTTAAGCATTAAAATATCATAGATAATTGGGGGCAGGGCTGTATACAGCTGTGCATAGGATATTATAATAGGAAGATCAGTTTCTTTTTTTTTTTTTTACCAAACTACACTTAACTGTTTTTATCACCAGATGTTTCTTGTATCTCACGATAGATTTCTCTCATCCTTCTTTTATATGTTTTTTGATCCTGTCTTTTTCTCTTTCTCCTTTTCCTTAGCTCCCCCTCCTTCCTCTTCCTTTTGCTTCACCCCTGGCATTGTGAGGTACATGCTGGCTTGGAGTGAGGGCAGCTGATTCAGCAAGAAGACTCTAAGAAGGACAGGATAGGGATTTGAGGTGTTAGTGTCACAGGAGAGCAGTTATACCAATTATCACAATAAGATAATTATTGTGCTTCAGAGCTTCCGTCTCATTTCCTGAGTTAAGAAGGATGAGTCTTCAGATTAAGAGTTTCTCTAAAGCATCATAGTTTAAAAATTTTGTTGCCTGATTTAAATATTGGCTCTCTGTATAGCTGAATAGCTCTATGACTTTGTACAGGTTTCTTAACTTCTGTCAAATTTTTATTAAAAAATTGGAAGTTAAAATTGTACCTACCTCATGGAGGTATTGTAAAAGGCAATGGCACCCCACTTCAGTACCTTGCCTGGAAAATCCCATGGATGGAGGAGCCTGGTAGGCTGCAGTCCATGGGGTTGCTAAGAGTCAGACTCGACTGAGCGACTTCACTTTCACTTTTCACTTTCATGCATTGGAGAAGGAAATGGCAACCCACTCCGGTGTTCTTGCCTGGAGAATCCCAGGGACGGTGGAGCCTGGTGGGCTGCCGTCTATGGGGTCGAACAGAGTTGGACACGACTGAAGCGACTTAGCAGCAGCAGCATGGAAGTATATTATGTATATGTATATGTGCGTATGCACATCTGCGTGCTCAGTCGCTTCAGTCGTGTCTGATTCTTTGTGACCCTGTGGACTGTAGCCCGCCAGGCTCCTCTGTCCATGAAATTCTCCAGGCAAGAATACTGGAGTGGGTTGCCATGCCCTCCTCCAGGGGATCTTCCTGACCCAGGGATTGAAATTGCATCTCCTACAGCTCCTGCATTGCAGGCAGATTCTTTACTGCTGAGCCACCAGGGAAGCCCATGTTATTAAGGATGTTGTTTGGTATAAATGCTGCATACAAATGAGCTATTATTTTACATTTACTGTACACAGTTGTCTCTGTGTCATTGTATGTTTTCTTTAAAGTTCACATGTCAGGAAAGTAGTAATCAGAGTTCCCTTTTTGTTGAGGGTTTTAGATCGGGATGGTAAACAGATGGAAGGTTTGCTGGTAGAGTGGATGGTGACCAGTGAGACATAACGGAGAAGGCAATGGCACCCCACTCCAGTACTCTTGCCTGGAAAATCCCATGGATGGAGGACCCTGGTGGGCCGCAGTCCATGGGGTCGCTAAGAGTCGGACACGACTAAGCGACTTCACTTTCACTTTTCATCTTCATGCATTGGAGAAGGAAATGGCAACCCACTCCAGTATTCTCGCCTGGAGAATCCCAAGGACGGGGGAGCCTGGTGGGCTGCCATCTATGGGGTTGCACAGAGTTGGACACGACTGAAGCGACTTAGCAGCAGCAGTGAGACATAAAATTGGATCTTTACAGAGAAGACAGAGACCATAAGGAAACTATGTGGAATTGGTTAGACATAAGAAACTTAAGTGGCAGGGCTTGAGATAATGGGGAAGTTTAAGATATTATTGAACCTGAAGTGGCACAAAAGACTCAGTACCTGCTTCTGATTTGTCTGAATTTTTTGTTTTTGTGAAAACTGTTTTAGCCAGCATGGCTTATGATGTCACCTCTTATGTAAGAGAAAACAGTCAAAAAAAGAAAGAGTAAAGCTTGCTTTTTAAAAAATATAATGTGAAGTCTTATTTTACTCAGCATAGTTTTAGAAGGTGTTTCACATGAGTAAATATTCCATATAAATGAAGTTTGGCTCATTAAATTTAAAAAGTTTCTTTTATCATTTCTTACTGATAAATTTTCTAAAAATCAAACAACACATTCATGTAACATTTATCAAGCACATTGCATGTGCCAGAAACTGCTGAGTGTTTAATATATGTTATCCTATTTTTTGCACATAAAATTCTTTGCGTTCTGGTTTCTTGAATATGTTTTTGTTGTTTAGTTGCTAAGTTGTGTCCAACTCTTTTGCGACCCCACGTACTGTAGTCCTCTGTCCGTGGAGTTCTCCAGGCAAAAATACTGGAGTGGATTGCCATTTCCTTCTCCAGGGGATCATCCCCACCCAGGGACTGAACCCGCATCTCCTGTGTCTCCTGCATTTGCAGACAGATTCTTTACCACTGAACCAGCGGCGAAGACTATACAGGCATAATTTTATTGTGTTTTGCTTTCTGTGCTTTGCAGTTACTGCATTTCTTTTCTTTTCTTTTTTAATTAACAGTTTGTGGCAACTCTGCTTTGGGTAAGTCTATTAGCACCATTTTTCCAACAACATTTGTTCAGTTCATGCCTCTATGTCACATTTGTAATTCTTAGAGTGTTTCAAGGAGAAGGCGATGGCGCCCCACTCCAGTGCTCTCGTCTGGAAAATCCCATGGATGGGGGAGCCTGGTGGGCTGCAGTCCATGGGGTCGCTGGGAGTCGGACACGACTGAGCTACTTCACTTTCACTTTCACTTTCATGCATTGGAGAAGGAAATGGCAACCCACTCCAGTGTTCTTGCCTGGAGAATCCCAGGGATGGGGGAGCCCGGTGGGCTGCCGTCTATGGGGTCGCACAGAGTGGGACACGACTGAAGCGACTTAGCAGCAGCAGCAGCAGCAGAGTATTTCAAACTTTTTCATTATTGTTGTATTTGTTAATGTTGATCAGTGATCTTTGATATTACTATTGCAAAAAGATTATGACTGAAAGAGCAAATGATAGCTTTTTAGCAATAAAATATTTTTAAATTATACTTTTTTAGGCATAATGCTATTATACACTTAATAGACATAACTTTAATGTGCACTGGGAAACCAAAAAATTTGTGTGACTCACTTAATTGCAATATTCACTTTATTACAGTGGTCTAGAACTGAAGCCACAATATCTCTAAGATATTCCTCTACTGGTACTAATTTAGCCTCCTCTTAGAAAGCTAATTGTTAGGCCCTTTGGTCAGTTCTGTGCTTGGATTTTTGACTTTTATATTTTGACCTGAATATTTCTAGCACACTCTTAATGTTTCCACAGAGTTAAGAGCAAGGAAACCGGTTCTTAGTTGAGTGCTTATTGCATGTTCTAGGCACTTTCACATTTAGTTAAGCCTAACAAAAACCTATAAAATAATTATTGTGCCCATTTTGTAAATGAAATAAGTGAGGTACAAGAGATTGAATATCTTGCCCAAGGCTGCACTGCTGAGTAAGAAGAGGAGCTGGGAATAGATTATGGATCTGTCTGACTTAAGACATGATTAAAGAAATAGATATCAATTAAAAATAGTTTATAGAGGAAAACCCTTCTTTACACTCCTTCTACTTTTCTGATTCTTCCCGACTATTCTAAAAGCAGATTTTTTTTCTTCCTTAATTAATTTAGCTGTCTTTCAGCTGTGCTGAAGGTACACACAAAAGTTAAAGGAAAAAACGGAGATTTCAAGCTTGATAGGTGAGGGACTAGCCCATGGGATGACCCAGGATTTTCCTAATTTAAATGAAAAATTTTAAACTCTGTATCTTTGACAGAACCTTTAGTTTAGAGTCACAAGTAACTTTGTGTGCTTCAGGCACACACAAAATTATCAACTAAGCATTGAAGCAATATGAGTTGTTTTTTCATACCAAGCCTTCACAATCTGATGGTGGTAGATCCATCCCTCCTTAAAAGCAGTGAAAACATTGGCAGAGATGGCCAAAATCAGCTATTTCAGAACTCTTGAAATTTGCCAAAGGCTTCCAACAATCTGAGGAGTATTTATTCAAGAAAAACTGCTGAATCTCATTGAGCAGGGTTTGTGGCGTTGCAACTTGAACTGCTCCCATCTCTCTTTGCTCAGGTCTGCAGTAACCTTGAAAACCAGCAGGCTTGCAGCCACTGGATGGGCAGGGCTTGCTGGGGCGCCTCAAAAAAAAAAAAAAAAAAAAAAAGGCCATTCCGAAGCACTGTCCCTATTTGACCTGTTGTCCAGCTCCCTGGAAAAGCCCTGTTTCATTGTTGTCAGTTGACCTGACTGGAGCTCAGAACTTGATCTGCAGGAAAACCCTGTCCTCAGGGCCTTTGTCAAAAACAATCAGTGGCAACTGATACTCAGCTGCTGAGGGGTCAGTAGCAATTGTGGAAATAAGAACCTGACCCAAAACTTAAAAGGAAGATATGAGAATAAAATCTCCATAAAAGACTTTGAAAAGCTGTTAGTATAGCCACTTCAGCTGTCCTTGCCCATCAGCAGAGACTCTTGCAGGCGGTAAATGTATTAAACATTCCTATTAAAAAGGTGGAGAGGGAGGAACGTGATCCAACTGTGTGCTCTCTACAGGTCACACACTTGAGAGTCAAAGACACAAACAGGTTGAAAGTAAATGGACAAAAAAGATATACCATGTAAATGGTAATCAACAGAGAACTGAAGCGGCTGTACTAATATCAGATGATACAGACTTTAAAGTGTTGTTATTGGACAGAAAGAGGGATGCATTATAATGATAATTAGGAAGATATAACAGTTATAAACGTATGACCTAGTGACAAAGCCCCAAAATGCACGAACCAAAAACTGGCAGAATTGAAGGGTGATATGGAAATTTGAACAGTAATAGTGGGAGATTTCAATCACCCATTTCAATATGGACAAAACAACTAAGCGGAAGATCATTGAGGAAGTAGAAGACTTGGCCAGCCCTATAAACCAGTAAGACCTAAGAGACATCTATAGAATGCTCATTCAACAACATTCTCCAGAACAGACCCTATTCGAGACCATAAAACAAACCTCAATAAATTTCAAAGGACTGAAATTGTACAACGTGTGCTCTCTAAAGATAGTGACGTGACATAGGCAATTAATAGAAAATGTGGGGGATTCACAACTATGTGGAAATTTTAAGTTTGCATGCTTCTAAATAATCAGTGAATCAAGGGAGAAATTACAAAGGAAACTAGAAAGTACTTTGAAATAAAAGAAAATGAAGCACAGTGACGTAGGAATGCAAGTAAAGCAGTGTTCAGAGCAAAATATTTAGCTGTACATGCCTATATTAAAAAAGAAGAAAGATGTCAAGTCAGTAACCTAATCTTTCATCCCAAGAAACTAGAAAAAGAAGAACAAACTGACACCCAAGCAATCAGTTCAGTTCAGTCGCTCAGTCGTGTCTGACTCTTTGTGACCCCATGAATCGCAGCACGCCAGGCCTCCCTGTCCATCACCAACTCCCGGAGTTCACTCAGACTCATGTCCATCGAGTCGGTGATGCCATCCAGCCATCCTCCGTCGTCCCCTTCTCCTCCTGCCCTCAATCTTTCTCAGCATCAGGGTCTTTTCAAATGAGTCAGCTCTTCACATCAGGTGGCCAAAGTAATAGAGGGGAAGAAATAAAGATTAGAGAAAAACCACACACACACAAAAAAAATCAATGAAAACAAAAGTGGCCCTTTTGAAAAGACCAGCAAAATTTTGCAAATCTTTAGCTAGACTGACCAAGAAAAAGAAAACTAAATTACTGTGTATCAGTAAAATCGGGAATGAAAGCCAGTGCACCATTACTGATCTTATAGAAATAAAAAAAGGAACATAAGGGAATACTGTGAACAACCAACAAAGTAAATAATTTAGATGAAATAGATAAATTCCTAGAAAAGCATAAACTACAAAAATGGACTCAAGAAGTAATAGACAATTTGAACAAACCTGTAGCCGATAAAGGGCTTCCCAGCTAGTACTAGTGGTAAAGAATCACCTGCCGGTGCAGAAGATGCAAGTGACGTGGGTTCCATCCCTGAGTCGGGAAGATCCCCTGGAATGAGAAATGGCAACCCACTCCACTGTTCTTGCCTGGAGAATCCCATGGACAGAGGAGCCTGGCGGGCTGCAGTCCATGGGGTCACAAAGAGTCCGACACAACTGAGCGGCTGAGCACACGGAGCAGGTAAAGAGGCTTCCCAGGTGGCGCTAATGGTAGAGAACCCACCTGCCAATGCAGACATGGCAGAGAGACGATGTAATCGCTGGGTCAGGAAGATCCGCTGGGGGCGGGCATGGCAACCCACTCCTGTGTTCTTGCCTGGAGAATCCCATGGACAGAGGAGCCTCGTGGGCTATGGTCCATAAGGTCACCAAAAGTTGGACATGACTAAAGTGACATTACACACACACACACATACACACATAGCAGGTAAAGAGATTAGTAAATTAAAACCATTCCATAGAAAAAACCCCAGTCCCAGAGTGCTTCACTGGTAAAACCTAAACACTGAACAAATTAATACCAACTCTTTACAAGGTTTTCTCCAAAAATGGATAAAGAGAGACTACTTCTCAATTTACTCTGTGAGGCCAATATTACCCTCATACCAAAACCTGACAAAGATGTCATAAGAAAACTACAGACTATCCCTTATGAACATAGATGCAAAAATTCTCAAAAAGTAACAAATGAAATCCAGGAGTGTGTAAAAAGGATTATGCGTCATGACCAAGTAGGATTTGTCCTAGGAATATAGGGTTGGTTCAACATACCAAAATCACTTAATGTAATATACTATTTCAGGAAAAAAAAAAAAAAAAAAAGGCCCCAAACCACATAATCATCTCAGTAGCCATAGGGAAGATATTCAAGAAAATACTCTTTTCATGATTACAAACACTCAAAAAATTAGGAATAGGAAACTTTCTCAGTCTGTTGAAGGGCATCCATAAAAAATCCCCACAGCTAACATATTTCATATTTTTTATGTATTGAAGTAAAGATATTTTAGATACATTGGTTAAATATATTGCTGAAAATTTATTTTATGTATTTTTAATGTGGCTTCTAGAGAATTTTTAATTGCATTTGTGGCTCATATTTAACGGATGCATTTTATTTGTGTTTGACCGTGCAGTTCTGGACACGGGGCCTCTCAGATCTGAGTCCTACCCCCTGCCCTGTAGGACAGGATTATGAGACACAGGGCAGAGGCTTGAGGGGCTCGGGTGAAGAAGCCGCAGACAGGAAGATGAAGGGGCGTCTGAAATGCAGTTTTTCTCTGCGGGGTTGTTTCATTCACGGCTCTATCCTCAATGCCTTGGATAGTCAAATTGGTAATAGAATGGTTTCAATAAGAGGGTAATATTTATTACTAAATGGTTATTTAGTCAGCATCTGATCTTTGCTGTAGGTACCTAAAATCTAGAAAATGAGAATAGTGCAGTTTAGTGAGCACAGACATGGCGTTTGATAAGCATCCAGCCATGAGGTGAGTGTACAGATGCCTTGGAGGACTAAGGGAAACTAGACAGTGGGAGCTGCCCTTTAACAAAATCTTTGGTGTTGCCAGGTGTTTTGATAGTACAAGGCAAAATCTTTGCCTAATAATTTTTTTTAAGTATTTAGGGAGATTATATCTGATGTAAAATTAACTGATTTCCAAATATTGGCACCTAATTCAATTTTTTTTAATGTGTATATCAAACAAAACCTGCCTATACACTGGATTTGGCCCCAAAGCCAACGGAATGTCTGACTGGTAAAGTGAAGATATACTTCCTTTGAACTCTTAGGCATCAAAGCAAAGGACTCAACCGGTGCTACACACAGGAAGCCTTCCTTCGCAGACCTCCTTAGCTGTGTTATATCCTGTCATAAGACCTCATAGTCCATGTATTTCTTCTTCTCAGCAGTCGTTACGTTTGTAGTCTACATTTGTGTGATTGTTTGATTCAAGATATGTCTCTTCCATAGGACATCCAAACACTCCCCATGGGCAGGACCTGGGTCTTTTTACTAACCAGTAATTAACAAATAAATGAATAAATTGAACAAGAGAGATGAATTTTGAAATGCATTCTGTATTTTAGTTAAAGAGTATAGCATCTTACTTGGAATTCTGTGTTGAAAGATTACATCCAGTAAGTTGTTTTGTTAGCTCTAGATGAGAAAAGATGACTTTTTCCCCCATTACACAGACATTTCACTGTTATCTACATTAATATATCTTAAAGCATATTTCAGAGAACTCTGGCATTTGCAGCAGAACACATTAATGTCAGTATTTATTTGTACTTAGTAATTCCAGAGTTCTTATAGTCTGACATGTTAGGCTATAGCTAATCCTCTGGACTTACTGCTCTTCCTGGGAAAAATAGAAACACTGCTTCCCTTGAATGGTTATTAAAAATATCTTTTTTAGATTTTGGATATTTATAAAGTTTGATTATTTTAAGCTCTGGGAGGGAAAGGGAAAGGTGGAGAACTGGCAGCCATCACTAGAAGCAAAGTTTTCAATTGAAAAACAGAAAGAAACAAGAATCAATAATAATCTGCCAAGTTAAAGTTGAAATATTCACTGTCATACCAAAATAAAATAAAGTTTGTCTTGCTGAAAAAGAGAGGTCACCTTTTCTCTGCCTTAAGACAGAATGAAGAAATGTGAGCTGGGGAAGTGAGAAACAGCAGGCAGGAGGGGGAAGGAGAGGAGACCGCGACCTGCTGTAGTCTCCTGGAAACGTCGTTAACAGTGCTAACCCTTATCCTTTACGTTTTTGTAAGCTGCAGAAAAGAAAGCCTTAAAGATTTCTTAAAATCGAGTCTGTATGGTTCCGTTTACATAGCATTCTCAAAATGACAGCATTTTCGAGATGGAGAACGGATTAGCGGTTGCCCAGGATTAGAGGTAGGGCAAACGGTTCTATCAGTTTTTGCTCTGTGTATCTTAAAGCTCTCTGTGTGTGTAACTGTGAACATCTGGGTATCCTCCTGATCCTTCTTCCATCATTATGAAACGGACTCCTTTATCCCTGGCCATATCTTTTGTCTGTTATTAACAGAGCCATTGCATCTCTTCTTTAATTAGTTTAGCATGATAACCATACTCATTCTTCTTCCTGTTAATCAACATGTGTCTCTCTGTATAAAATGTGTTTCTTATAGGGAGCATATAATTTTATCTTACTTGTTTATCTAGTCTGACAGTTTCTGCCCTTTCAATGGAATGTTCACCCCATTTACCTTGAACGTGATTATCGGTGTGCTTGGGTTTGAGTCTGTCATTTTGCTATTTGTTTTCGTTTCGTCTGTTCTTTGTGCTGCTTTAACTCCCTTTCTGCCTTCTTTTGAATTCAGTGCTGTTTATGATTCTGTTTCATCTCCATTGTTGTCTTTTTAGTGATAGCATTTTTTTGTTTTGTAGTTTTTACTGGCGCTTTTGGGTTTACTGTCCACATATTTAAATGATTACATCTACCTTCAAGTGATGTAACACCACCCCACATATAGTACAAGAAACGTACAATGGTGTGTTTTCATTTCTCCCTATTGTTGTCGTATATTTCATTTATGCATAGCTTATAAACCCTGCTGCCCTAAATTGTTATTTTTGTTTAGCCAGTGATCTTTAAAGAGATTTAAATAATAAAAAAAGTTATTTACCCCTGCAGTCACCATTACCAGTGTTCCTCATTCCTTTGTTTAGATTCGTATTTTCCTGGGGTTTCCTATTCCTTCTAGCAGAACTTCCCTTAGCATTCCTTGTTGTGTGGGTCCGTTGATGATTATTTTTTCCAGCCTTTGTATGTCTGAAATTATCTATTGACCACCTCCACTTTTCAAGGGTATTTTCTGTGGTTTCATCATGTGTTCTTTTCGTACTTTAAAGACTTTTCTCCATTATCTTCTGCCTTACATTGTTTCCAATAAGAAATTTGCTCATTTTAAACTTTGTGCTTCAGTACATAGTGTCATTGTTTTCTCTCTGCTTTTAAGATGTTTTCTTTATTACTGGTTTTGAACTGTTGATTCTGATGTATAGTTTTATTCCTGTTTCTTGTGCTTTGGGTTTGTTGAATTTCTTGAATGTTTAGGTTTATAGTTTTCATTAAATTCAAAAATATTCTGCCGTACTTTCTCCAAGTTTCTTCTGTTTCTCCCCTCTTCTCTTTCAGGAGCTCCAATTGCACATATATTATTAGGATGCTTGAACTTGTCCCACAGTTTGCTAATATTTTATTTTTAGTTCTTTTTTTTCCCATGTTTTCATTTTAGATAGTTTCTGTTGCTGTGTCTTCAAGTTTATTAACCTTTTCTTCTGCCATTAATTGCATCTGGTATATCTTTCATCTCAACTTGAGTCTTAAAAAAATCTTCTCTGTCTCTACTTTTTTAGTACATGAGGAATAAATACTGTTTTTAATTCTTTTATCTCTACATTCTAACATCTGTATCTAACATCTGTACCCCCTCTCAGTAACTGATTTCTTTATTTTTTTTCTCATTGTGGGTCACATTTTTTGCTTCTTTGAATGCCAAATAATATTTGATTAGACACCAGACTTTGTGACTTTTACCTTTTTGCCAAATGAATGTATTTGTATTCCTATAAATAACCTCAAGCTTCATTCTGGGACATAGTCGAGATACTTGAAAAGTTGATTCTCTTAGGTCCTGCTTTTAGAATTCGTTCGGTGGGACTGGCAGCATTCCGTCAAGGGCTGTTGACCCCTTACCACCGAGGCAAGACCCTTTGGAGTGCTGTACCCAGTGTCTTCTGAATCGTAAGGTTCTCCAGTCTGCCTGGGAATAGGCCCAGGGCAGGACCCCATGTGAATCTGGGGCACTGTTCCCTCTAATCTGTTCGGCCGGTTTTTCTCCTACCCTTTGGCAGATCCATGCACGCACTGAGCAGTACTCTGTTGAATGTTCAAGCTGTGTACCCTTTGCAGGTCTCCGGGGTTTTCTCTGCTTGTAGCTCGCTCCTTTCCTGACTTGGGAACTCTAGCCGTGGCGTCCTGAGAACTCTCCACTCCTCTCCAGCTCAGGGAGTCCTCTGGGCTCCAGCCGGGATCTCCCATTCTGCACCGTGGCCTGGAAGCCCTCTCATGGCAGTAAGCTGGGGCGACAGGGCTCCCCTCGTTTGTTTCTCATCTCTCAGAGACCACTCTCCTGCATCGCCTCATCCTCAGTGTATTGAAAATAGTTGTTTTGCCTATTTTTGTCCTTTTCGCTTTTGTTTTTGGTTGTTAAATTGGGTTTCTTTTATTCCATTTGGTTGCAAGTAAAAGTCTCAAAATTAGGAGTTTTTTGTTGTTGTTGTTGTTTGTATATTTGTCACTATTGAGAAAAATGTTGTATTAAAACCATTTATTACCTAAGCTAGTTTCTAAACATGTTTGCTGTGCTTAAGTTCATGAAGATCTGAAGTGGAATAAAGAGGGGGCTGTAGAGAGTAAACGTGACTGTGAGTCCCTCTCCTTCCCCACAGTTCTCTGATTTACTCTTTGGCAGGTTATTGCTCCCTTGTTAATCAGGGTCCCTTGGTTCCTTCTGGAGAGAGATTCTTTCAATGGGTTTAAATACACCACTGAAAATATGTGAGAATGCTATAAATAAAATTGTCATGGTTTTTATGTTTTAATCTAAGTGATTTAAACTTTAACATTAAAATATTGTAGAGAAAGCACTGAGAGGATTTAGCTCAGCAGATGTTAAAATGTCTTTTAAAGCTACAGTAATTAAGATATTGAAATACTAATGCTAATACAGCCACAGACTCGTGGGTCAAAGTATAGTGTCTGTTGCTGCTGCTGCTGCTAAGTCGCTTCAGTCGTGTCCGACTCTGTGCGACCCCATAGATGGCAGCCCACCAGGCTCCCCTGTCCCTGGGATTCTCCAGGCAAGAACACTGGAGTGGGTTGCCATTCTGCAAACAGACTTATAAATGTGTCTTAAACATTTAGCTTAGGTTATTCAGTGGATGTGGAGGAGGGCATGGCCACCTACTATGGTATTCTCGCCTGGAAAACCCCATGGAAGAGGTGCCCTGGTGGGCTGCAGTCCATGAGGGTCCCAAAGAGTCGGACACGACTGAAGCGACTTAGCACGTGTGCACTCAGTAGATGATGTGGAGACAAGCGGACAACTCACTGCAAAAGTGAAAATTGGAAATCTCCTCCTCTTATTTTATAGGGGATGTATTCCAAATAGGTTAAATATAATTTAAAAGCATTAGAAGAAAATAAGGCAATTCAGATAGTCTTGAGGAAGAGAAGGACTTTCTAAGTATGACACAAAAGGTATGACCATGAAGGAAAATATTGATGAGATTACACAAAGATTTTTTATCTCCTAAGTGGCAAAATAATCATTAAAAACAGGGAGCTCCCTGATGGCCTACTGGTTAGGATTGGAGACTTTTGCTGCTCTGGCCCAGGTCAAATCCCTGGTCAGGGAACAGATCCTGCAAGCCACACCACGCAGCCCCTTCCCCTGCCCCTTAAAAAAATCACTAAAAACTGAGTTTATATCCTTACTGTATAAAGACTCCTAATAAGGTAGTAAATATAAATGTCTTACTAAAAAAATGGGCAGAGAACGTGAGTTAGGTAATCATAATTAGGGACAAAAAACATAAGTTTCTGGGAAATATTTATCTTTTAAATGTTCTATTTCATAATAATAGTAACAATAAAATAATTAAAGTAACAAAAGCTATCATTTATTATGGGTTTCTGTTTGTCTGAATTTGTTAAGAACTGTCAACAGATTAGCTCATTTAATCCTTTGAAATGCAGGTATCCATCCATCATCATCATTTTATGAATGTGACACCTGAGACAGGACATGAGGAATCTTGCCTGAGATGACAGAGCAGTCAGGTGGTTGAGCCAAGCTTTACACCGGCCATCTGAGTCCTGCTCCTCGTCACTTCTCCAAGAAGTAAATTAAAACTACCTTAGATTCCACTGCACTTCGCAGAGAAATTGGTAATTTGTACAAGATCACACAGTTTGTAAGCAATAGAACAGAGCTAAGATTTTTAGAAAGAAAAATCATTTAAAGAGAAGAAGGAAAAAGAGCAAAGTGAGCAACAAAGCAGCGGTCTTCTAATTCTACAATGTATTTCTTTCCAGAATATTTGAAGGATGATTCAAAGAAGATGAAAAGTGGGCTTGTGTTTGTAAAACTGGCTAACCCATGTTCAGGTAGGTGCCCCTCTCCTCCCTTCTCCTCTGATAACTTGAACATTTTTAAAACGTTGTGGCTGAAAAGTGTGTACATTTATTTGTCTTCTCATGTTTTTTCTTCCTGTCTAGCTTTTAAAGGTAAAACAATATTACATGATGACAAAAGCAAGCTAATGACATAACCAGTCTTCTAAGATAATTCACTTGACCCGAACATTTTTTAAAATTTCTGCGTAATTTTAATCCATAGAACTGTTTATTCATCAGAAATGCTGGCAAAACAAAAAAGCAGAGCATGTTTGATTTCTCTCTGAAAACAGATGAGTTTTCCTTGGCCTTTTAAAGCCAGCTTTTCTTAAAGTAGTTATCCAATATAAGATTCCATTTATACTCATGTTATAAAGTAAAATAAATAACCTGAGTTTAAAAAAGGGGCAGGGGAGGCTTTTACTGGACATGCCAAGGTTTTGAATACTTTCATTTTTAGCTGTACTTCCCTTATTTTGTTCAGACCAAAAAGTAGTATATATATATATATTTCCTGTCAAGGTGATTTTTTTTTTTCATTAAAAAACATTGTATTTTGAGGAAATACACATTTTATCAGGAATAATTTTAACTCTACACTCAGTGTATTTTCCTTTGTCTTATCATTTTTAGGCAAAAGTATAAAATACACTAAATATATGGTGATATTGATGACATTATTTATCTTTGTGAAATTGTTTTTCCATCAGTTTATTTTACAAGATTTATAGGATTCTTCTTCATTTTACAAGGTTTTAAATAGCTATCTGATATTTAGCAGATTAGGCCGTCCTCTTGGGACTGTCATACTGAATAGTGAAAGCAAGAGACATCAGCGGGTGGTGCCGTGTTGTAAATAGAAGTAGCAAGAGAGGCAGAAATTCCAGTTTCCTTTTCCTCAAAACGAAATTGGATGTAATCGGTCAGCTATATTGTTTGAAATTCCTTAATATGTATAAATGTAAGATGAGGTGTGAAGTGTTTTTGCAAGAGACGTCTTAGCCAGTAAAACATTTAACAAAGGTAAAATACAAATAAAAGCCAGGCTTCCTGGAAAATTCTGAATGTCCATGGACAACACTTTGCTTTACTGACTATGGAAAGATAAAGGCTAACCTTTGCTGAGCACTAACTTATGTGCTGTGCTAGGAGCTTTACGTGTCCATATTCTCTTTTTAATCCTTAAAAAAATCTCTGGTGAGGCAGTTCAGTATTGCTCCCACGTTACAGGCGTGCAAACAGGCACAGAAAGGGTGGCTGCACTTCCCCAAGGGCATGCGCCCAGATGTGGTCGAGATAGATTCTAATTCAGGGCCCTGACTGTGCTGTGTTTGGAAGGAAATTCCTGCATTCATTCGGATGCACGCAGATGTGTGCAGTCCTCACCCCTTCTACTGGTCATTTTCTTGGGGACTCTGAGGAAAGGGAAATTTTCATCTAGTTTGACGTGGCTCTCCTCACTCCTCATGGCTGAAAGTGTGCTGCAGTCGTGGGCCCTGGCCTTCCTCCCGGAGGCCACCCCTCTAGGGTGTGCGGACCCTGTCTCATCCCTCGGTGTGGGAGGCTGCAACCCCCGACAGGCCAGCTCAGTTCATCTGGCCGAGCCATTTGGGTTTGGGTGGCTTAGGAGTGATGGAGGACTCAATGAGAGGCTTTGGAGCCGTTAAGATAAATGATTTGTCCTTTTGTATTTATTGGTCTAAGTTCAGTGAGGATTACAGAGCTGGGAAACAAGCATTTGTGTGTAATTGCTACAAGCTTTCCTTGGAGTAACTTTGTATAGACTGTATATGTATGTTTATGTTCATATTAGGAACATTCCTCAGAACTATTAGTCTTTTGAGTATGTGTATGTGTGTGTGAAAACTTACAAATAAAAAACAGATTTGTCTTAACAGGGGAAGGAACCATTTACTTGTTCAACATGTGTCTACCGCAGCTGTTTGAAATAAAAGTTTTCAAGGAAAAAAACCATTCTTGGTTTATAAATGAATCAGTTCAATCAGGTAAGTGACTAGTGTATATATTTCCATTAACTAAACACATACACTGACTTTGCCATCCTTCACGCATGGAAGTCTGAGTCAGTCCGCCTGGCTTGGAGTCTAGTCCAGAGTTGGTTTTTTGTTGCTGGCATCAGAGCAGGGTTTGATCAAGGAGAAAGAAAAGATGGTTTGAACAAGTTTAGGTCACCAACTTTGTGTCTTAGGTAGGTGGCCGGAAATTTTTAGCTATTAATAACAACTCTGATTTTTTTCTCCTAAAACACTCACACCCTGAGTCAGAAGTAAGATGACTTTTGATGGAGAATACACTGAACAGTTGACTGAAACTCTTTGCTCTTCTTTTAGCCACTTTTGAGATTCTTCAAGTTTTTTAACATCTTATTTGCATTGCAAATGGATACTGATATAGCTTCTATCGATAAAGTAGAATAGAATAGAACAAAGATATTTTTTAATGCTTTGTCATATAAATTATCATTGCAACCCCCCACCCTCCCTATCCCCTGGGCTTCCCTTGTGGCTCAGCTGGTAAAGAATCCGCCTGCAGTGCAGGAGACCTGGGTTCAATCCCTGGTTTGGGAAGATCCCTGGAGAAAGGAAAGGCTACCCACTTCAGTATTCTGGCCTGGAGAATTCTATGGACTGTATAGTCCAAGGGGTCACAAAGAGTCGGACAAGACTGAATGACTCTCACTTTCACCCTACCCCCCAACACACACACCCAACACCCAGTTTCTCTCTGTTTTCCTTTGTTTTGGGTCATTGTGGACTCTGAAGGAGACAGGATACCAAATGTAGCCCTGACAGTTCTGGGGTGCCGGGGGTGTGGAGGGGGGAGGTGTCCTGGGATGGTTGAGGCCATCTCAGTTCCCGCTGTCTCATTTTTTCTGTTGCTTGGGTGGGGTGGGGGGTGTCCTGGGGTGGTTGAGGCCATCTCAGTTCCCGCTGTTCCTTTGTCTTGGTTCCGTTGCTTCCTAAGCCCCTGCTTTCTGTCGAGTGTCTAAGCCGCCACCTAGTGCTAAGGTTGAAAGGCCTCTTGACCTTTCTTGTAAGGCATCCAGAAGAAGGGTTTATTGCTGGCAGTGAATTTCATATACCTGTGTGCATGAGAACATTTGAAGTGGTTTTCAGGTGCGAAAAAGCAATGGTAGACTGTGGTAGATGCCAAGTATACATTCCTTTTTATTGTTCCCATTTATTGTTTTTCATTTGATAATACATGAGAGTTCCAGCTTCTAGTATAATATACTTGCCTTTGGGTTTGGCTGCATAGACACAGTAACATCCAGATGAAACTGGAAAACATTCAGAGGCAGTGACTGATCACCTCTTCTGAACTGTCTGAGTTGGTACCTGCTGTTTTTTAATAGACTTTGTTTTTTTTGTTTTTTTGTTTTTAGTTTTTGGTTCTCAACAAAGGTACTGTTTTTTTTTTCATAGTCTTCTTTTTAAACATAAACTTGAAGAAGGAGCTGTTTTTAAGAATGGCCACTAGGATATTATTTTCAGATTGAGAAACCTGTTTCTAATTTCTGAATATAATAGATGTCTCATATAAACTGGGCTTAGAGCTTCTGATAGATTGTTTTCATAAACTTCCTTCTACTTTAAAAAAAAATCATTAACTAGTACTCTTGCCTGGAAAATCCCATGGATGGAGGAGCCTGGTAGGCTGCAGTCCGTGGGGTCTCTAGGAGTTGTACAGGACTGAGCGACTTCACTTTCACTTTTCACTTTCACGCATTGGAGAAGGAAATGGCAACTCACTCCAGTATTCTTGCCTGGAGAATCCCAGGGACAGGGGAGCCTGGTGGGCTGCCGTCTCTGGGGTCGCACAGAGTCGGACACGACTGAAGCGACTTAGCAGCAGCAGGGTCATCATATAAAATTATGTCCTTAATTTTTTTCTTTAAACATACTATGAAATGCATTCATGTATATAACTTAGGGTTAGAATTTCTTGGCTGTATAGTTGGGTTGCAGTGTTAGAGAATAAAAATCAGTACATGTTTCCTGAAACCAAATCAGTAAGTATGGAGATAAATGAATTGTTTATTGCTCTTCTGTGTCACTTCCATGGAAGGATTCCAGGATGTTTGGAGGGGATGTGATAGACTAAAGAAAAGTAAGGTCTAGGCGGCCTAGTTGGTTTGATTTGCCTTTTTTCCTTTCAGCCTGGTGAGCATCACCCATCTAACTGCAGAGATCCCAGTTTCCTATGTTCAGTCTTGTTAGATGCCTACCCACCTGCATTTTTTCTTTGGGGGATGGTTAGAATCTGGGGTGGGTAACAACCTCTGAGCTTTGAGTCATTGACCGTGAGCCCAGAGCACATAGAAGGAGCCATGTACAGAGGGACTAATAGCGCTTTCCCATGGCTTCGTGCTCAAAAGCACAGGAAATTACATTTTACTGCAGCTCTGTAGATGGACTTACACTGGTTTCCTAATATTTGCCTGGTTCACATTCTGTCTCTCTTCCCTCAACCCTGCTATTTTGGTGGGGGGAGGAATGGGAGGTGGGGAGAGGAGGGCCTCTGTTAAAAATGATTTCTGAAGAAGAAGTGGAAAGTTGAAGATCCAGTTCAGTGTCTTAGCTTCCCTCTCTATACCAGGGTTTGAAGCTCTTTGGAGTAGAACCTCAGGGACCACATTCTGTCTTTGAGAGATTCTTGGGCCTGAATAGGGGGAGCTTCTGAATTTGGAATTTCACATATATTTTTCAGTGGATGGTTTCCACATTAGGATTAAGATGAAATGACTCAGTTGTCTTTCCAGAACATTGAATTCTCTTTTTAATCTATAGGAGGTCTTCTTCACTTTGCCACACCTGTGGACCCTCTGTTTCTGCTTCTCCACTACCTTATAAAGGCCGATAAAGAGGTGAGTTTCCCAGGTTGAGGTATTGACAGTGGGGAAATAGCATAGATTGGCTTTGTTTGTTTAACCTCCTCTCTCTCCGTACAGTGGTCCCAGTGCAGATTCCCCACAGTTGAGTGTAACTTGGTTGATGTAGTACACCTGCCTCGCGTGTGCCGGTGTAGACGGGAGCACTGGTCGGCAGACCTGGGACACTGCACCATGGCCTTGGACTGGTTCACCAGAGGCTTCTGAGAACCGCCTCACCCTCTGTGTTACCTCCCTTCCCTGTTTGACAGAGCCTAACAACAAAAACCTCATTCGTTTTTGAATACAGTGCAGATGTTTAAGACCTCAATCCTTAAGAGCAGAAAGTAGATTTATTGTCTTTCATTTTCTTCTTTTTGAGAGACTGTGAAATAGATACACTGGAGTGTGTGTCCAGCAAAAAGCTCATTAATGGGGAAGCTATAGCCAAGACTTAAGGAATCCCAGACAATAAAATTTACCTTTGTAATATAAAGACAGAGTTTATTAATAGTAATAGTTCCAAACAGAGGTTCTGAAATACTTTGGTCCCAGGATACCTTTACACTTGACAATTATTAAGGATCCCAAAGAGCTTTTTGTTCCTGTGTGTTTTATCTATCAATATTGACTACATTGGGCTTCCCAGGGGGCTCAGATGGTAAAGAATCTGCCCGCAGTGCTGGAGACCCAGGTTCAATCCCTGGGTTGGGAAGACCCCCTGGAAAAGGATTAGCAACCCGCTACAATATTCTTGCCTGGAGAATTCCGTGGACAGAGCACTCTGGTGGGCTATAGTTTATGGGGTCACAAAGAGTCAGACACCACTGAGTGCCGGTACGGTTTCATTGACTACATCAGAAATTAAGGCTGAGAAATTTAAAAATGGCCTTATTTACTTATTTATTTATTTTCAAAATAAAAGTCATAAGCCCATTTGGAAAATACTGTCTCACTGAATTTTTCAGGTCTTCCAAATGTCAGCAGAACACACGCACGCGTGCACACACACACGCCTTTGTTAATTTAATATTACTGGTGGAACTGGAGAGCCTCTTGACGAAAGTGAAAGAGGAGAGTGAAAAAACTGGCTTAAAACTCAGCGTTCAAAAAACTAAGACCGTGGCAACTGTTCCCATCCCTTCATGGCAAATAGATGGGGAAACAGCGATGGACTGTTTTGGGCTCCAAAATCACTGCAGATGGTGACTGCAGCCGTGAAATTAAAAGACGCTTGCTCCTTGGAAAAAAAGCCATGACCAACCTAGACAGTGTATTAAAAAGCAGAGACATTACTTTGCCGACAAAGGTCCATCTAGTCAAAGCCATGGTTTTCCCAATTGTCATGTATGAATGTGAGAGTTGGACTATAAAGAAAGCAGAGCACTGAAGAATTAATGCTTCTGAACTGTGGTGTTGGAGAAGACTCTTGAGAGTCCCTTGGATAGCAAGGAGATCCAACCAGTCCATCCTGAATTAAACCAGTCCTGAATCTTCATTGGAAGGACTGATGTTGAAGCTGAAGCTCCAGTCCTTTGGCTACCTAATGCAAAGAACTGACTCATTGGAAAAGACCCTGATGCTGGGAAAGATTGAAGGCTAGAGGAGAAGGGGATGACAGGATGAGATGGTTGGATGGCGTCACTGACTCAATGGACATGAGTTTGAGTAAACTCTGGGAGTTGGTGATGGACAGAGGGGCCTGGTGTGCTGCAGTCCATGGGGTCGCAGAGAGTCGGGCACAACTGAGCGACTGAACTGAACTGAGTGATCTCTTTAGAAAACTCTTTGAATGCTGGGAAGCATGTCATAGTGACAGATACAAATTCTCTGCAATTCTAATTTTTGTTTTAAAGTTCAAATTTTTTCATTGGCTACAATACTGTTAGTCTTTCCCTTTAAGTGACAGATTGACTGCATTTATGTTCTGTCAGATACTCAAGTCTGAATAACAATAGTCCGTAGTGATGTTTTCAGGGGAAAATCTGAGTAAAGGGCAGCTAGCTCTGCTCACAACTCAGACAGTTCCACAGTGTGTTTCCTTGAGCCTCAGCGACAGCAGAAGTGCTTTAGCCATGCTTCACTTTCATCACACAGAACATTGAACCGACTTGCACTCAGGGTCAAGATTTAAATAAAAGTAATTGTTTTGCTGCTTGGTCCAGGAAATCCTTAGGTAAACTGACATTTTTATAACTGCTTGTCCATGGCAGTGAAGAACGCAGTGACCACTGGACAGTTCGGCAGCACCACCTTGACTGGTGCTGAAAAGCCAGCAGTTCTCCCCACCTTTGCATTGGAGTCATCAGTGCAAATGTCAACACAGTGAAAATGCAGACAGCATAATAGCATTATTATGAAAGTAGTTTGAAGTTTGTGGACCCCTGCAAAGGTTCTGGGGACCCCCAGGGGCCTCCAACCACAGCTTGAAAACCTTCGAAATAACAACATCAGGGAATAGTGTTATTCAAACACTTAGCCACATCTTCTTTTTGCACTCAGTGTGTTTGCCGGTAGTTTAAGAGCTGATGGGTTCTCACTGAGTACTTAGACCCATTTTCCAAAACTCCTGTTTTGTATTTATATCAATTTAATTGCGATAAACACTGAGTAATGAAACTGACTTAAAATTCGAAATTGTGCTTTCTTGTTTTCTCATACTCTCCCCCTCTCCTGAATCTTCACTCTGTTCTCTAGTGTGGTTTAGTGAAGTTTTGTTCCTTAGTTTAGTCATGTTTTCCCTTATCTGGAGGCTGCTGTGATAACCAGTATAATTAGGGCATGAGAGCAGTGAGGCTGGTAAGCCATGTATATCTGAGGAGCAGAAATGGTTCTAGTTACCCCCAGGGAGGCCCTGGAAGTGTTCAGGGAAGAAGATGGCAACTCCAGGGGCTTCCGCTCCTGGTGTTCTCTAGGGTATACCAGCAGGGAGGAAGCCACTGACCAGCCTCAGTGCCTGAGGTGATGCACCTTTAAAGGCCTTCACCCCATTTCGGGGGACTGTTCGCCTGTTTCCCATTAAGAACCTGACTTGACTGGTGAATTAATCCTCACCGTGGCCCTCTGGGAGGCTCTGGGGGTGGTGTGACTGGCTCAGGTTGGCAGATGCAGAATGAAGCTCATGGTGGTGATTGGCTTTCATTGTAAACTGTTTTGCTGTCTCTTCCCAAATACTTTTAGTGCCCCTTGAAATAGCCCATGAGGCACCCAGATATTCCTCTTCTATATTTTAAATGTGATTTGTCTCTATTTAATTAAGAAAAATACCACTGAGCAACTAACACTTTCACTTGGGACTTCCCTGGTGGCTCAGACGGTAAAGAAACTGCCTGCAGTGCAAGAGATCCAGGTTCAGTCCCTGGGTCAGGAAGATCCCCTGGAGAAGGAAATGGCAACCCACTCCAGTATTCTTGCCTGGAGAATTCCATGGACAGAGGAGCTGGTGGGTGACAGTCATGGGGATCACAAAGAGTTGGACACAATTAAGTGACTAGCACTTTCACTTTCATTCACTTTTGAAATGGTGACCTATTTTTTAAAAAAAATACAATTTATTTTAAGATCAGTAAAAAATAATTCTTCTGTCTAGCTCTCCCAGCTGTTACTGACTTTATGTTCAAACACACTTCTTATTTCAGAACCTTTTTGTGTGTACATGGTAAAGAAAAGGAGAATGAAACATTAGTTTATTATGAAATGATTATGTCATGACTGCATAGTTCATTACATATAAGTAAATCATTGTTTTAAAGTAGTTAAATATTTAACACTTCGGGTGATCATAGAAGAAAATAGACTAAGCTAGGAATCTGAAGACAGTGAGACTTGGGAAGCCTGTGGATTATTCTTACTATCTAGGAAAAAGAGAATATTTAAATTGAAGCCTTTCTTGCCACTTGTCAATGGATCCCCAGTGCTTTCAAGAGCTTTCTAAAGGGAGCTGAGAGTCGGTTCTGGAGCTTGTCCCCATAGAGGGAGTTCTTAGGTGGAACAAATGGCTTGAAACTTAGTTTACAGTTCCAGCTATGAAATTATGTATCTTTTTCTCTCTTTTTTTTATAATGTATGAGTCTGTTGACTGGAGTGCTTGCCTCCTGACTGACTTACAGTCTTTTCAGGGGAAGTTTCAGCCCCTGGATCAAGTTGTGATGGATGACATGTTCCCGGATTGCATCTTGTTGCTGAAACTTCCTGAACTTGAGAAGTTACTTCAACACGTGACAGAGGAGAAAGGTATAGCATGTGGCCTGTGAAGTCAGGCTTATGGCTGCTGGGGAGGCTAGCCGGTCTGTCTGAGAACACAGAAGCTGGAAGGCCCGCAGAAGATGATGCTTATTCGTGTGGGTTATAGGAAAAGTTCTGGTTCAGATTCCCTTCCGTTTGTCAGTATTCTTCCTCTACTGCACTGCTTGTTCAGCCTGCGCAGTTTGGAACAGTGAAATATGGTGGCCTGTCTCCTGCAGGGCCAGGGTTCACGAGGCTAGGGCTTTAGTTCAGTTCTTTGAACGAGGCTGTGACTTTGCGTAAGTCCCTCAACTGCTTTCTGCCTTGGGCTTCCATTTGTAAAACTTGCATAAAATCTATGCCTTTATTGATTCAGGAAACATTTATTGAGCACCTACTAAGAAGCATATATTAAGCACTAGAGCCAGGCTCTAGGGATAGTCATAAGTAAAATACTGGTCTTTTTCTTACTTTGCTTTGACTCTGATGGAGACAAATGACAAGTTAGGGCAACAGCAGTAGAGGGTAAGGGAAGTGAAAACTGGGTTCTGCGGGGATGCACAGTATACAAGTTGATGATATATCTGCTTTGAAAACAAAAATACATGGTCAGGTGAAGCAATTTTTTTTTATTGAAAAATTTAAAAATAATGGAAAACTCAGAGTAAAAAACTACAAATATTGTTTGTCCCCAACCCCAATTATCAACCACTGTTAATATGTTGTTATGTTTGCTTTAAATCTCAGGGAAAGAATTTCTTTAGGAAAAACCTGGTAATCTGATTACAGGATCTGATGGCCTACAAGAAAAATTTAAAAAGCATTTGCTACATAGTTTTGAGCAAATCATTCCAACTTTTCAGCATCCGTGATATGCCAGATGAAGGGTTTGAAGGGTTAAGAGTACTCCTCATATTCTGCTATACATTATAATTAGTAGCCTGAAAAATTGTTCTAAGTCATAAAATGAAGCTTTCCTTCTCTTAGCTTTAGAGTGTTGAGATCTCTAATGACCAGCATATGAACATTATTTAAGTATTGCAATTAATAGTTTCTACCACAAAGATATACTTCAGGAATTAAATGAAATAATACAAGTAAATCAGTGCCCAGAGAGTGCTGGGTGCACAGTAAATGTTAGTATCATTAAGGCTTCTAACTAGAGATTTTAAATTCTTTCCTGATGTTTAAGTACTAGGTATACAGTAAGTGGGGCTTCCCAGGTGGCTCAGATGGTAAAGAATCTGTCTGTAGTTCAGGAGACCTGGGTTCAGTCCCTGGGTTGGGCAGATCTGTTAGAGAAGGACATGGCAACTCATTCCAGGATCCTTACCTGGAGAATTCCATGTACAGAGGAGCTTGGAAGGCTACAGTCCATGGGATGACAAAGAGTCTGACACAGCTGAGCAACTGAGCATGCACGCACACATGTAGTAAATGACCAGTACACACTTGTTTGATGGTCCATTGATGACTAT
This sequence comes from Bos taurus, assembly GCF_002263795.3. Lineage (NCBI taxonomy): Eukaryota > Metazoa > Chordata > Mammalia > Artiodactyla > Bovidae > Bos > Bos taurus. The sequence continues at coordinate 20,381,532 of NC_037339.1, forward strand.
ATAGTCAAGTGGTTTAAGTAGGAGAATGGGGATAATCAGACAATAATAAAAATGTCTGAAAATGAAGATGTTAATGGCCCAGTTGTGTCCGACTTGCCCGGTGGCTCAGACGGTAAAGAATCTGCCTGCAATGCAGGAAATCTGGGTTCAGTCCCTGAGTTGGGAAGATCCCCTAGAGGAGGGAATTGCAATCCACTCCAGTATTCTTGCCTGGAGAATTCTGCCGACAGAGGAGCCTGGTGAGCAACAGTCATGAGTTGCAAAAAGTCAGACATGAACTGAGCAACTAACACTTAAGCCTGCTAGGTTTATGAGAACCTTCACCCCTTGCCTTCTCCCCACTGGATAAACCCAGCCCAGTTGCTTGTATCCTGAATGGTGATGGTGGTGGCTTTAGTTAGCACTGTTCACTTTTTTAGTGAAGGAAATGATGTGTCTCTGCTAGCTCTGGGGCTCAACATGTTTCTTGCCAAAAAAGCTCCCATTCAGTGGAGAGTTGACAGGGGAAAGGACTAATAAAGGGTTATGAACTTCGTCTTGAGTGTAATGCTCTGTTTCATATTGCAAGCAAAAGCTGCTCTGCATTGTCAGATATGATTAACAGGAAGAGCCAGGAAAACTTACCTGATTAAAATACCCCAAGCACCATTGCCAAGTTTCTATTCCCAGGAGGCAAGAGAAAAAAAAAGAGACCATATGAGTTTCTCAGTTGTGGAAAACATTCAGAAAGTAGATGTGAAAATGTGCTCCAGGCAGTTTGTTCAACAATACATCAGGGAAATTCAAGTTTGAGAACCGATTACCCAATTGCTGAACATGTTATTTGATTGTGGACTCCTTTTTATTCCATCTTTATTTTGTAAGCCCAGTCTTTCCAGATGTTCAAGACCAGTTTTACAGGCAACAGATACATTAGGGAAAGAAACCTTTCCAGCATATCTACATGTTATCTAACTCACAAACTCTTGCAAATATTAAGTTTAGGATACAATAGAATAGAAGCCGAAGATAATAAGAAGAGGTGGCAAGAATACACAGAAGAACTATACAAAAAAGATCTCCATGACCCAGATAACCACGATGGTGTGATCACTCACCTAGAGCCAGACACCTTGGAATGCGAAGTCAAGTGGTCCTTAGGAAACATAACTACAAACAAAGCTAGTGGAGGTGATGGAATTCCAGTTGAGCTATTTCAAATCCTGAAAGATGATGCTGTGAAAGTGCTGCACTCAATATGCCAGCAAATTTGGGAAACTCAGCAGTGGCCACAGGACTGGAAAAGGTCAGTTTTCATTCCCATCCCAAAGAAAGGCAATGCCAAAGAATGTTCAAACTACCGCACAATTGTACTCATCTCACGTGCTAGCAAAGTAATGCTCAAAATTCTTCAAGCCAGGCTTCAACAGTATGTGAACCATGAACTTCCAGATGTTCAAGCTGGTTTTAGAAAAGGCAGAGGAACCAGAGATCAAATTGCCAACATCTGTTGAATCATTGAAAAAGCAAGAGAGTTCCAGAAAAACATCTACTTCTGTTTTATTGACTATGCCAAAGCCTTTGACTACGTGGATCACAACAAACTGTGGAAAATTCTTCAAGAGATGGGAATACCAGACCACCTGACCTGCCTCCTGAGAAATCTATATGCAGGTCAAGAAGCAACAGTTCGAACTGGACATGGAACAACAGACTGGTTCCAAATCGGGAAAGGAGTACATCCAGGCTGCATATTGTCACCCTGCTTATTTAATTTAATATGCAGAGTACATCATGCGAAATACCGGGCTGGATAAAGTACAAGATGGAATCAAGATTGCTGGGAGAAATATCCATAACCTCAGATATGCAGATGACACCACCCTTGTGGCAGAAAGTAAAGAAGAACTAAAGAGCCTCTTGATGAAAGTGAAAGAGGAGAGTGAGAAAGTTTCTTAGTAAACTAAGATCATGGCATTCAGTCCAGTCACTTCATGGCAAATAGATGGTAAAACAATGGAAACAGTGACAGACTTTATTTTGGGGGGCTCCAAAATCACTGCAGATGGTGACTGAAGCCATGAAATTAAAAGACTCTTGCTCCTTTGAAGGAAATCCGTGATCAACTTAGAGAGCATATTAAAAAGCAGAAACATTACTTTGCCAACAAGTGTCTGTCTAGTCAAAGCTATGGTTTTTCCAGAAGTCATGTATGGATGTGAGTGTTGGACTATAAAGAAGGCTGGGCGCTGAAGAATTGATGCTTTTGAACTGTGGTATTGGAGAAGACTCTTGAGAGTCCCTTGGACTATAAGGAGATACAGCCAGTCCATCCTAAAGGAATTCAGTCCTGAATACTCATTGGAGGGACTGACGCTGAAGCTGAAGCTCCAATACTTTGATCACCTGATGCAAAGAACTGACTCATTGAAAAAGACCCTGATGCTGGGAAAGATTGCAGGCGGGAGGAGAAGGGGACGACAGAGGATGAGATGGTTGGATGGTATCACTAACTTGAGGGACATGAGTTTGAGTAAGCTCCAGGAGTTGGTGATGGACAGGGAGGCCTGGTGTGCTGCAGTCCATGGGGTCCCAAAGAGTCAGACACAACTGAGTGACTGAACTGAACTGACAGAACATGTTGTGGTATTTTTCATAATCGTGGGTAATCTGTGGCCTTCATGAATTTAATGAATTTTTAAATGAATTTTTAAGCCACTTTGCTTATCAAAATAGGTAAATTTTAAAATTAAGTGATAGTTTATGCACTTGGTCCTTGTATAGCTTTTTTGGGGTATTCAAGTTGGATATTTCTTAGTGATCTTCTTGTCCAGGGAATGTTTAATTCAAAATAAATTTGCAGTTTAAAAACTTCTTAGAAAAAAAAACTCTAGGCCCACCTGGCTTCATTAGGTGAATTCTACCATACTTGAAGGAAAAAATAATACTCAAAGAAATAATGATACTTAGATTATTTTAGAAATTAAATGAGAAAGGCATATTTCCCAACTAATTTTATGAAATCAGAGTAGCAAAAAGAAAACTACAATTTAGTATTCTTTATGATCATAGACTGAAACATACTTTTAAAATATAGCAAATTAACTGTGTAAAAAGGACAGTATGTTATAATCAAGTGAGGTTTATCATAGGAATGCAGAGTTGGTTGAATGTTAGAAAATCAATCAGTATGATTCACCATATTTATGCATAACAAAAAAATTGTATGATCATCTCAATAGATGTAGGAAAAACCCTTAACAAAATTCAGTCATTATATAAATTCTCAGCAAATTAGAGATAGAAAGGAACCTCCTCATTCTTTTAAAGGACATCCATGATAAACCTAAGCTAATATCATACTTCATTGTGAAAGACTGAACGCACTTTTCCCCTAAGATTGGTACAAGATAAGGATGTCAGTCCTCTCCACATCTACTCACCAATGTAGTGGACGTCCTAGCAGTTTTGATAAGATAAGAACAGGACGAATCTGCTGCTTCAGATGTTAAGGTCCGGTCGGTCTAAGAAGAAGAATCTTCTGTCGCGACGAGCTCGGGGCAGGCCTCGGTGGGAAAGGAAGACCGAGCTTTGCTGAGGGAGGATCTTAGTTCCCCGACCAGGGATTGAACCCCTGCCCTGGCAGTCCTAACCACTGGACCACATGTAAAGAGTATCTTAAAACCCCCTTTTCCATAGAAGTTCCCAGGCTGGTTTTCCTAGGACTGTTTTAAAGTTTCTGAAAGAACATGAATGATTGGATGCCCATTGCCAAGGAGTATGACCCGCTCAAAGCTGGCAGCATTGATGGCACTGACGAAGACCCACACGATTGCGCTGTCTGGAGGGCGATGCTGGCACGATACACCCCCACCAAAGGCGTCACAGGGGACCCCCTCCTCACCCTGTTTGTGGCGAGACTAAACCTGCAGACCAAAGAGGAGAAGTTAAAGGAAGTGTTTTCCCGCTACAGGGACATCCGGCGGCTTCGGCTAGTGAGGGACTTGGTCACAGGCTTTTCGAAGGGCTACGCCTTCATCGAATACAAAGACGAGCGTTCTCTGCTCAAAGCTTACCGGGATGCTGATGGCCTGGTCATTGACCAGCACAAAATATTTGTGGACTATGAGCTGGAGAGGACTCTCAAAGGGTGGATTCCTCGGCGACTCGGAGGAGGTCTGGGTGGGAAGAAGGAATCTGGGCAGCTGAGATTTGGGGGGCGAGATCGGCCTTTTCGCAAACCCATTAACCTGCCAGTTGTGAAAAATGACCAGTTCCGAGAGGGGAAGAGGGAGAGGAGGGAGCGGTCTCGGTCCTGAGAAAGACACTGGGACTCCAGGATGAGGGACCACCATGACAGGGGTCGGGAAAAAAGGTGGCAGGAGAGAGAACCAGCCAGGGCATGGCCAGAAGGTGACTGGGAGAGAGAGAGGGACTTCAGAGATGACAGGGTCAAGGGGAGGGAGAAGAGGGACAGAAGCAAGTAGACCATCCCTCCCCCTCTTCCTCCCCAAACCCAAAGGAAAGTGCAGGACCAGTAAGAGTGCAGGGATACCGCATTGCTTGTGTACAGAGTCTAAGTCCAGTGGTTGAATAAAACTTACTGATGTCAGATTTATTTAAAAAAAAAAAAAAAAGATAAGAACAAAATTAAAGGTATACAGCTTAGAAAGTAAATAGTGAATTGTCTTTTTACATCAACAGTATGGGTCATGTATATAAAAAGCTCAAAAGAATTTACCAAAACCAAAATCACTGGAACCAATAATCAAGTTCCCAGGATATAAGGTCAATATACAAAAATCAATTCTGTTTCTGTATATTAGGAGTGAACAATTGGACAGTGGAATAAAAGCATGCCATTTGTAATATTAAAAAATCATGAGGTTGTAGGGATAAAGGTAGCACAATATATGTAAGACCAGTACACTGAACAATGTAAAACATTGCAAAGAGAAATAAAAGAATTAAATAAATAGAGAGAGATACCATGTTCATGAGTTGGAAGACTCAGTATTGTTAAGATGTCCATCTTCTCCAAAGTCATCTATAGATATAATGCAATGCCTCTCAGGCTTTTTTTTTTTTTTTTTTTTTGGTAAAAATCGATAAGCTGATTCTAGAATTTATAAAACTGTGCAGAGAATCTGTAGTAGTCAAAACAATTTTGAAAAAGAAGAACAAGTTGGAAAATTTATACAACCTGATTTCGAGACTTACTGTAAAACTACAACAGATAAGAAAGTATGGCATTGGTACAGGATAGAGAGATAGTTAAATGGAACCAAATAGAGAGAACAGAAGTGGACCGACATTTATGTAGCCAATTGTTTTTTTCAGTGGTGTCAAGACAACTCAACGAGAGAAAAGATAATCTTTTCAACATATGACCTGGAAAAATTGGATATCCGTGTGAAAAACAACATTGACTCTTACCTCAGAATCATACAGAAAAATTAACTTGAAATGGATTAATAACTTAAATGCAAAAAATGAAAACTACTAAATTTTTAGAAAAAGCCATAGAAGAAAACCTTTGTGACCCTGAGGATAGGCAAAGATTTCATAGAACACAAAAGCCACTAACCATTAAAAAAAATGATAGATTACACTTCATTAAAATTAATATCTCCTGTTTTCTGAAAGATACCATTAAGAAAAAAAAGACAAACTACAGTTGAAAGAAAATATTTACATGACAAATATCTGATAGTGTGTGTGTGTGTGTATTCCAAATGTATAAAGACTTCTTAACACACTAATAAAATGATATCCGGGCTTTCCAGGTGACTCTAGTGGCAAAGAACCCACCTGCCAATGCAAGAGGTGTAAGAGACATGGGTTTGATCCCTGGGTTGGAAAGATCCCCTGGAGGAGGGCATGGCAACACACTCCAGTGTTGTTGCCTGGAGAATCCCAGGGACAGAGGAGCCTGGCAGTCTGTAGTCCATAAGGTCGCAATGAACACCACCAAATCCATGGCTTCTCAGACACCATCCAGGTTGAGAAGGAATCCAGTGCTCCTGTTTACCAGCTCAGTGACTTTGGACAATTTATTTTAACTTCACTCAAACCTAGTTTTTTAAGGTGGAGACAAATAGTAGTTTCCACCTGAGATTCATTCTGAGCATTCAGTGAGAAAACATGTGTGAAGAACTTAGCACAGGCCTGAAGATGTGATGTTATTATCACTAATGAGTTATTTCATTTTTTCTTAAATAATATGAAGTACTTGCTGTGTGCCAGATGTTGTGCCATGCCCTCATTTGATAGGTGACTTCCCAAGGTGACGTCACGCACTGGGGGTGTAGGAGCCCCAGCAGTACAGCTCAGAGCCTGGTCTCCTCTTCTGAACCAGCATTTCCAGAGCGAAGGGGCCTGCAAGGGGCTCAGACCGTGAGCAAGAGGAAGGAAAACTGTGGCAGGTTGTAGATCATCCTTTCACGAAATTTGGAGGCAGAGACAAGCGAGCGGCAGAGTCAAGGTGGGATTCGTGGATGGGAGCCTCTAGGGAGATTGCCTCAGGCAACAGTCGGAAGGTCTGAGACTCAGCAGCACACATGTTCTGAGTGGTGGCTGTGTGCTCTTAGAAGCGGCCCTCCTTTTGTACAAAGAAATAGTGCATCAGCTCCAGGGAGGCTGAGTCTAGTCTCACATGCCTTGGTTCCCCAGCAGGCCGTTTCGTTATTCCGGTGACACATCCTGCGGACACGGGTGCAAAGGGCCAGCCCCGACTCTCTGCCTTCTAGTTAGTGCCCGCAGGCTGAGATGGGGAGGACACAGTGAGAGCTGACTCAGGCCAGCCCCTCCCCGTACAAACCGTCTTACTGAAACTCCAGCAGTTTAACCGTCTGCAGAAAACCACCCCTGAGTAAGCAGTTTCCATTTCCCACCATGATTACGGAGGAAAGAGAAAGGCGAGCTTGCATCTGGCCTTAGGAATCCCAGTGCTCCTGCAGCTAACTCCTGCGTGGAGGCGGGAGGGAAGAGCTGCCCCTGCTGATTGCACAGAAAGCAAGAAACCCCGTGAATGAGGTGTTACCAAGGAAATAACAGCTTAATGTCATATACCATATATATGCTATACGTGACATTAAGCCGTTAGATTACATAAAGCTAGCTGGATTGTGAGAAGAGGAAGTATACTTTATAGGAGATGAAACTTTTATCCCCATAAAGGGCCAAATTGAGCCTATCATAAATCTAAATTCCCCTGAAATAGCTATGGCTATATTGGTAATACATTAAAAGATAAATCTCTTCTTCTTTCTCCACCAGTCCCACCAGCACAGTTCTAAGTAGTTAACACAGTTCTTTTCCTGAATGTATGCAATGAACTTCTTAGGCACCTGCATTTAGCTTCAATTTTCTCTCTTGGGATTTCCATTTTTATTTTAGAAAAGAAGTCTTTCATTTGAGAACATTGGGGTGATCTTAAAATTATTCAGAAAAATGAAGATGGCTTGGTGTGTTAATTTGCTGAGTTTTAAAAATGACCTTTTCAGACAATAACTAGATTTACTGTGGTGACCATTTCAGAGTATGTGTAAATATCAAATCACTCTACCTGAAACCAGTACTATATTGTACATCAATTATATTCAGTTAAAAAATTACCTTTCCTCCAGATTTGTTGGTACAGTTGTTTTCAGTTTTATTGAGAAATAATTGACATACGTCACTGTGTAGGTTTATATTGTACAGAATGATAGTTCGATTTACTTGTATTTTGAAATGACTATCACAGTAGATTTAGTTAACATCCACCATCTCATATAGATACAATGAAGAGACAAAAATTTCTCCTTGTGATGAGAACTATTTGTATAATTTGATAATTTTCTTAAATTCTCACTCATTTAATATTTGGTGAAACCTAAGATGTCCCAGTTCTGTTTAGGAATTTTTTTTTCCCAGTGTCTCAAGAATGCTCTCAGGGTTATTAATTGAGTTTTCAAGTATATAAAATGTTATTTATTTTTTGGCTGCACCTTGCAACTTGTGGAATCTTAACTTCCCCAACTGGGGATTGAACCAGGGCCCTCACAATGAAAGCACGGAGTCCTCACCACTGGACCACCAGAGAATTCCTTGAAATTTTTAAACTGTTATCTTGTATATGAAATAGCTTTATGAGTTTATTTTTTGCTTAACCTACTGCACTGTCTTTTTTTTTTTTCTTTTAATCCAGAAGTAGACAAGAAGAAATATTACAAGTACAGCAAAGAGAAGACATTAAAATGGCTAGGAAAAAAGGTACAGTACCTCTCAGTGCCTTGTGGCAGAAAGAGTTTAATGTTCCTTTTTAGAAATGTTAAGAGAGAAGGTAGTAAGCCTGACCCCAAAAACCATCTTGAAAGTCCACCTACAAGAGAGAAGCTGTACAAAAATCTGCCAAGTGCAAGAAGAATCTTTGACTTTGCACTTTTCCTAACTCAGGCGGCTCTGGACTTAGCTTGACGTGCTTGTTCCCATTTCCCTGTGACCCTCACCACTGAATGAAGAAGTCCTTGCTAGTTGCTGGTGTAGACTTGAGTCTTCCAAGCCAGGTAACAGCAGGGCCACGTGTACTCTCTGTGGGTCCTGCAGGCATCTCAGAAGTTGACGTTGCTCACACACGACCTGCAGGGGCCAGGCAGACGGGGTTCGGGTTTAGCGTCTAGATGCTGAAGATGGGTCTTCTCGCAGGCAAGCCCTGTGTCTTGGTGATCCTAAGAATTAAACTCAATATAAGATCTCTTGCAGTGTTCTCCCAATCAATTTAGTGGATCACAACCAGTATTTCTCTTGGAATGGAATGGAATAGAATGGGCTAGGATAGATGAGGATGAATTAAAAGGAAAGTTGGATTGAGAATTGGGATTACCAGATGCAAAGTGGTATATATAGAATGGATAAACAATAAGGTCCCGCTGTATAGTGCAGGAAACTATTCAATATCCTGTGATGAACCATAATGGAAAAGAATTTGCAAAAGAAAAAACTGAGATTATTCCGTATAATCAAATATATATTCTTATATTGTTTTAAAAAAAGCACAAGATAAGGGCAAGTGTTAAGTATGACTATAACATATTTATATATGTTTTGGGGTATTCGGTTGCTGAGTATTTCTTACTGTGCATATAGTGAAGAAACAAAAAGCCATCGCTTACTTTCACAGTGATAAGGAATCTCACCAGACCAGATCTGTGGATGACAAAGTTTTTGCAAGTTTTGTGGATATCAGTTCTAGCAGTGATTCCTAAGATTCTCTTCTGTCTTCTATATGAAAAACATGATTGTCACATCATGTTAATGGGCACATTGGGAGCCTGGGAACATGGAAATGAGCCTTGCAGTATTAATCAGGCTCGTTTGGGCGAAGTAGGGAAAAGGTTTAAAAAGTGCGTGTGTTTCACTCTTCATTTGCATCATCAGTAGTCTTTGCATTTGTGGGATTCTGTGTAGATGAAGAATGAGAAGTGCTGAGCAGAAACTGGGCATTTAGTTTTTGCTCTTAGCAAATGATAATGATATGAAATAATGAGGTGAAGTTTATATTTATTGTGTTTCCTTTCTTAAATTCCTAGAAAGTGAGAAATTTATATTATTTATTCTCCTTAGAAAATCATAAAACACAAGTTTTGTGCCGTGTTCTGTCCTAAGGGCCTAACATCCATTAACTCATTTAGTCCTCACAGCAGTCCTGTGAGATCGGTGCTATCTTTCTTTCCCTTTCACAGGTGGAGGCACAGAGAGGTTCAGTAAGCAGTCCGTGGTCACAGCAGACCCAAGCCGCCTGCCTCCAGAGTCCGTGCTCTCGCACGGTGTAGGCCTTAGGAAGCCCACATACTGAGCTCATCCTGCAGCGTAGTCACTACCCCTCACCCGTCTCCAAATACGAAGCCATCTCTTATCTTCTGAAGATACATCTAGATCCGTACTACTTCTTCCTGGACCTTAAATGGATTGGAATCATGGGTTTAGAAAGTCTGAAAAGTCAGGGTGTCTAAAGTTAGTTGAAAATATCCTGATATTTCCCTTTGGTTATTTCATAGGTTAATCAGACTATGGCAGCATTAAAAACCAATAAGGTAAATGTCAGTGCCCGGGTACAGTCTACTGCATTTTTCTCTGGGGGCCAGGTCTCCAGTGACAAGGACGGTAAGCGAATCATTTTTTGTTTTGTTTTGTTTGTTTTGTCTGGAGTAAGTCGCCAATGTGTAAATGCCCATCTTAGGATTTAAAAACCTTAATGTCTCAGAAACTTCACATTCTTGCCAATGTGTTCTCTTGGATCTCATGGCAGGTGTGCATTTTATTTCAAAACCAAGTAGTACTTGTGCTGTAGATCAATTCTATCACTAATTGATACTTAAGTCATTCATTCACAAAATCTATATCTTGCACTAATAGTAATAACGACCCTTGTTATCCTTTATTGAGGGTGTGTAGTGTGCCACGCCTTTTACTAAGTTGCCAGCGTGCACATACTAGCTCATCTGAGCCCCCCTCCAAGTTTCATTTTACAGCGACTTTGGAGGCCGTGTACCGAGTCACACAGCTAGTAAACGGCAGAGCTGAACTACTGATGGAGCTCGCCCGGCACTTAAGCCCACACTCATAACCTTTTTGTTGTACTGTTCTTGGGGGCAAGGATTTCCAGAGCTTATCTGTTTGCATCTTTCTCTCCAGAAGCATAAGTCCTACTGTAGGTCTCAATATTGTGATTTTAGATGAAATTTATTCACTGGACAATTAATTCTTTAAGATACATTCTTTTGCCTTTCTCATTGTAGTGTCCTCTTACCTTTATATGTATAGTTGAATAACAAAAGCTATCTGATACAATTTACTTTCTGAAATGGTAGGACAGTAATTCTCCTGACTTTAAACTCTAATTCAGTGTTCCCCTGTTCTAAATATATGATTCCAAAACATCTGAGTTTCGTCATTTACAAAACAAATACCAAGCAGCCTGTTGGTGATTGGCTGTGATTCAGGCAGTCTTTGATGTGCAGAGATCCACCTCACAGTACCTTACACACACACATGATGGCTGGCTCCCGCCATTCTGGGAGTGGTGGACTGCCCTTGGCGTCTGAATTAACTAGCTGTCAGTGTCTCTGATAGGCTTAACAGAAGGAGAGAGAGACTGAGTCAAATGGCTGGCTGGCCGGATAGATGGATAGATCATGGGTGATGGATGGATACATAAAACCAAAGATTTTCAGTAAAGCAGGAGAAGAGATGTTAGTGGTTGTTTAGACAGATGTTCTCATCTTAAAAATGAAAAACTGTGGTCTCCGAGAAGTAGATCACTTACTCAGGGTCACCCATCCTAGCTAGCAGACCAGGTTGTCTACTCTGAGTCTGGTGTTTTTACCAAACGAATATCTACATCTAAGAGTCTGGGCTTCGCTATATTGCCATTTAGTGTTCCAGCCATAAAGTAAGCTTTATACTCTTTACATTCTCGCCTTTTTAGACCTTTAGCTTGATATGTGCCAGAGGAAGCAAACAGATATGTTGGCCTTCTTATTTGCTGTATGACTCGGAAAATTCAAACAGGGGCTCTGTATCAATCTAGAGGGGTGGGATAGGGCGGGATATGGGAGGGAGGTTCAACAGGGAGGGGACATATGTGTACTTATGGCTGGTTCATGTTGAGGTTTGACAGAAAACAGCAAAAGTCTGTAAAACAATTATCCTGCAATAAAAAAAAATTAATTTTTTAAAAAAGAAGGGTCCAGTGATAACTTTCAGTTCTCAGTGCTGGCAGTGAAAGTCTCTTCCTAAAGACTTTGAGATCAGGGCATCCAGGCAGCAGTCCCTTTCTAACTGTTGATAATACTGAGGCAGGTTGTTATCCTGATGTCAAATGTAGAAAAGGGAAAAAAGATGGAAATGAATATCCCAGCAGCAAGCCTGAGATAGTGCTTTTGGTAGTTTATATCCCCTTGTGATTATCCCATCTATTGAGTGTGATTATCCCCTAGTAGTCTACAAAAAAAAGACTAAATTGAGGAAGAGGGCTTTAAAACAGATTTTCTCTTTTGTAACTGTATCTAATTGATACCAGAGCTTCATTTTAGTACTGAAAATCCAGATGCTGTAGACGTCATGATTATACACTCTGTTGAGTTTTGTTTTTTACATTTTTAAGGCGTTTTATTAGTTTAGGATTCTCTGGTGGCTCAGACGGTGAAGTCTTCCTGCAATGTGGGAAACCTGGCTTCAATCCCTGGGTCAGGAAGATACCCTGGAGAAGGCAATGGCAACCCACTCCAGTACCCTTGCCTGGAAAATCCCACGGACGGAGGAGCCTGGTAGGCTACAGTCCATGTAGTTACAAAGAGATGGACACGACTGAGCAACTTCATCCCATTAGTTTGGGGTAATATGTAACATTCAGCAAGTGCTTAATAGAGACACATTGTATATTATTTCTCTTAAATGAGCATACTCATTATTATTCAGTAATTAGGTTTATTTTATATTGAAACCAACCTAGAAAAGATGACTATTTCATCTTGTTACATCTGATGTTTGAACTTTATTTGTATTCAAGGGCCTCAACTAAGAGAAGAACCCTGAATTTTTATCTGTTATTTAGTGGGCATATATTGTATTATACTTTATTATCTCATCATATCTTCAATGTCATCGTATATATCTCATACATCATATCCCCCCACCACTCTGACAGGTGGATATGAGCATCCCCACACACACACACAAAAAGCTTAAGTGCCTCTCCAAAGCTAGATAATGCCAGAATTTGAACTCCAGTCAGTTTGACTGTGAAGCAACCATAATTATTACTAAATTTTTTTCTCCATTCTGTTTCTTTCAGAGGATTATGTTCGTTATGCCCATGGTCTGATATCTGATTACATCCCTAAACAATTAAGTGATGACTTATCTAAATATTTAAAGTAAGTATGGTCCATCTTTAGTCGTAATTAAGCATAATTGTGCTTGGTTTCCTAGAAATAGGGTTTCATTATGGCTTATATAAGGTTTCCCAGATGACTCAAGTGGTAAAGAATGTGCCTGCCAATGCAGGAGCCACAGGAGACGTGGGTTCGATCCCTGGGAAGATCCCCTGGAGGAGGAAATAGCAGCCTAGTCCAGTATTCTTGCCTGGAAAATCCCATGGACAGAGGAGCCTGGCGGGCTACAGTCCATGGAGTCTCAAAGAATCAGACACGACAGAGTGCACAAGCAAGTATGGCTTGTCGTATCACTTTTTCTGATAAGAGGTTATTCTTGAGTTGCGTCACAGACTCTATGGTTTGGAGGTGATTTTTAATGGACAGTTTTTTGATTGGAACAAATTAATTTAATGGATACTGGTTCCAAGAACCCCTGAGTGTTACAATTAGAATTAGGAGTTGTTATAATGTTAGAGCATAAATTGTGTTAAAATTTTATCCCCAGCCAGACTTAACTAATTTGATTCATGGGACGGAAAGAGTAGATAGCAGAGTAAAATATTTTTGAAAGTTACATTTAAAGGTTGTGTACCATTTTTATTATTTTATTATTATAATCATTAGCTGTTCACTATGTATTTTTATTATGCCCAGCACTTGAAACTCTACTTTAGGCTGAAAAAGATATGTTTTTTCCTATATTTTAGCAACCACTGTTAAAATTTCATATATGTGATGATCTAATAGCTTTTCCTGATTCTTAGAATAATTTTCTCCTCTGATACGTGGAAATAAAATGAGTTTTTAATAGCTATGGTTGCATTTTTAGCAAATTGTATTTTTGGTCCTACTTAAAGAACAATTAGTAGAAACTGGTTTCTGTAGTATAATATAGTATGTTGAAAGCTTGCTCTGAATTGATAAAGATACCCTTCTGTTTATTATTTTCCTGAGTCTCTTTGTACCTGCTTATCTTGTTAGAGACTTTATATCTTTGTATTCCATTATTTTTTTAGATTCTTTTCTGCTGAAATTTTAAAGTTTCAGTTAAAGACTTGAGAGAAGGATGTGTCAGTTAAACTTTTCTTTAATAGAAAAGTAAAGTTCCTGTGACTTCTTGTCAACAGAATAATTTTCACTTTTAAGTATATGCTAGATTCACCATTTATGGTGAAAAAATACATACCAAAATACATTTATAGAGACTAAAGGAAAGCAATTCCATTGCAACCAGTGACTTTGAATTTTATTTTTTAACTCAGAATTCCAGTACAGAGAATTAAGTAGCTAAATGCACATTTTTTCACTTAGAAAAATTTCACTCTTTATAATGAGGTGATCGAACAGTAAGATATATGGAGGTGAGACTATTAGATGAAATCAGGACTTACTAAGTCTTAAGTTGGCCTGGTCATTCTGTTTGCTTGTCTATGAAAAACCATGACTCTGATTTTTATTTTTCACTCCTCAGGCTTCCAGAACCTCCAGCTTCAGTCCGAAACCCTCCCTCAAAGGTAAGAAACTGTGACTAAGATATGTTTGGAGCACGTGGAAAAATAGTATACTTTTGCCACATACATTTAGTTTACTCTAGTATATGTTAAAGCATCTTAATCCACCTTATGTGGAATCAAGATTATACTGCTCTCCATCAGTATTTTTATTTTCATGGATTTTAGGTGAATCATAAATAAGGTGCTATGAAAATCAAGGAAGAGTTGGTTCTAGCTCAATATCTGCATTGACATATTAGAGAATCATAATTAAAATTAAGTCTTCTTGCATGAGCTAGATCCTATAATTAACTTTATTAATCATTCAGTTCAGTCACTCAGTCGTGTTGGACTCTTTGCAACCCCATGAATTGCAGCACACCAGGCCTCCCTGTCCATCACCAACTCCCAGAGTTCACTCAGACTCACATCCATCAAGTCAGTGATGCCATCCAGCCATTTCATCCCCTGTCGTCCCCTTCTCCTCCTGCCCCCAATCCCTCCCAGCATCAGAGTCTTTTCCAGTGAGTCAACTCTTCGCATGAGGTGGCCAAAGTACTGGAGTTTCAGCTTTAGCATCATTCCTTCCAAAGAAATCCCAGGGCTGATCTCCTTCAGAATGGACTGGTTGGATCTCCTTGCAGTCCAAGGGACTCTCAAGAGTCTCCTCCAACACCACAGTTCAAAAGCATCAATTCTTCGGCGCTCAGCTTTCTTCACAGTCCAGCTCTCACGTCCGTACATGACCACTGGAAAAACCGTCTAGCCTTGACTAGACGGACCTTTGTTGGCAAAGTAATATCTCTGCTTTTCAATATGCTATCTTGGTTGGTCATAACTTTCCTTCCAAGGAGTAAGCGTCTTTTAATTTCATGGCTGCAGTCACCATCTGCAGTGATTTTGGAGCCCCTAAAATAAACTCACTTTGCCAAATTTAATTGTCATAGGCACAGAGGTGCATAGAACATGATTTTTGCAACACAGAGTTCTTTGAGCAAGGATGACCACACTTTACTGTCTATACTCGAAATGATCAATGCAGTTTGTGTGTAATCTTTGTGAATCAGTGAAAAACCTTTCCTCTGCTAGATGTTTTCAAATCGCCACCCGCAGCTCCTCTGCACTGTGGACTCTGAGATACAGGGAGTAGAGAAGCCATTCACAGACCACACCCGAGAGCAAAGAGTAGCATCCCTAAGCCCGGGCCTGGCTGCAGACTAGTAAGTGCTGCCCAGACACAGGGAAATAAACACGTGCACCAGCTTGTCCGTGAGGCCATCATGCTCCAGCAGCAGAATAATGAGTACCTTGTGAATGAATGAAACATGGATGCTAAAGAACTTTCCTTCTTCCCTGCCTTCTAGGTGGCCAACATTCTCAGGATTTTTTTTTTTTTTTTTTTTCCCATTTGTATACTGTATGAAGGTGGTGATGGTTCTAAAAACATTCAATACTTTGACTTTTAGGAAAGGGCATAAAATTTAAAGTGCATCATTGTTAGTTGGGGACCTTTTTTAGCAAATTGTGTCCAAGGAGGTTCATCTTTTCCTCACTGAAGGAAGCAGTTGGTGTAAGATCTAAAGTTGTCTTTAGATCTGGGGCAGACCCACAGCAGCACCAGGGGACATAAATATAGCTGTCTTGCTCTAATTAAGGTAACAGGCATATTTGTTTCTTTCTTATTTTTCTCCTTCCAAAAACGAGGCATATTTCTTTCTCTCAAATATCTGTCTTCCTTAGTAACACAGAGATCTAAAACTGCCCTTGAAGGATTTAGCCTTTGATATGGTTGCTGGAGGGTAGGTTCTTTTTTTTTGTTGTTGCACAAAGAATTCACAGATGAGATTCGGAGGCAAAGTAAGCAAAGGGTTTATTGAGTGACAGTATGCTGTCAGGAGGGAGCCTGGGCAGGCTCAGAGCAGCAGCAATGGAAAGCAGCAGTTTTCCTTTAGACAAGCTGGTTATAGGGGATGTGAAGGATTAGGTGGAGTATTCATTCAGGGGGGCGGGGTTGAGGGGGTGATTTCCTGGTTTTCGTCCCAGCCCCACCTTCCAGAGATGAGGGGGAGTTTCTGTCCTTGTGTGGTCTTGCTCGGATCTGTCATGGCACCAGTGCACGGTGGGCACTGCTCTGTGCAATGCTAATTCTGTTGTAACGTGGGCATAGTGAGCAAAAGGTGACATTCGGACCAGAGGTTCCCATATTTCTTTGTTTGCTGCCAGGTCCCTTGTCATCACAAGACTTACGATCGCCTGTCAGCCCAGAGGTTCCCACTTTTCTGTTTGCCCCTTGGACCTCTGTCATTGTAAGATGTATGTGGTCACCCGACCCATGCCCCCTCCTTTGCTCACGTCTGGCTAATGGCCTGCTCTGACGTTCCCCTAAAGGAGTCTGCACCCTTCAAATCTTTTAAGGGTCAGAGGGTCCATGATCTGTCTTCTGAAGCTGCCTCAAGCTGAGCAGGGGCATTGTGCCTGCCTGCGGGGCCCAGATCACCTTGCCCTCTGTCAGAGATGAGGTCTCGGGGTCCTTGACAGTGGCAGAGACAGAGAGTGGGGAGTAGACAGAGGCTGCGGCCCTGTCCCGCGGATGTTGGTGGTCCCTGTTGTCATGAAAAGAAAGTGAAGTCACTCAGTCATGTCCGACTCTTTGCAACCCCATGGACTGTAGCCTACCAGGTTCCTCCATCCATGGGATTTTCTAGGCAAGAGCACTGGAGTG
Source organism: Bos taurus (assembly GCF_002263795.3). NCBI lineage: Eukaryota > Metazoa > Chordata > Mammalia > Artiodactyla > Bovidae > Bos > Bos taurus. The sequence continues at coordinate 20,398,646 of NC_037339.1, forward strand.
GGGTGCCATGGGTTGAAATTCCAGGTGTATCATCATCTGTAGGTGACTCTGTTGTAACCTGAAGAAACGAACTTAACAAGCAGGTTAAAAGGGACAGGGCCAAAAGTCAGTAAAAGTAGGATTGCAGTCAGAGGTCCAAGCAGGGGCAGGAACCAGGTTATGTTTGATAACACCCCTCTGACTGCAGGCCAGAAGCGGGTGGCACTGGGGTCACCCATCCTGAAAGTGTGTAGCCTTGGGGCCTGTTCGTGTGTGCTTTGGGCGCCTTCTTCCGCCTGGCCAGGGGTGTCGATGTCGGTGCAGCACAGTTTACTGATTACTGCACAGACCCTCCCTGCTCAGCTGGGAGATAGTCCAGGGCTCTCTGTTCTGCATCACTACATCTGCTAGGAAATAAAGGGATCCCCTGTAATCCTGGTCAGAGTCGATAGAATATCTGACAGGTTACAGAGCATTGCCTCAAGGGAGGCAAAGCCCCCTCCCCCGCCATGGGGACACACCAAACTACTAGCAGCCCCAGTGCCTTCCAGTATGTGGCCCGTATGGGTGGTTACACCTGCATTCCTCTGATTACTGGGTTGGCCAAGTGTGCCACAAGCAAGGCAATATCTATACAAGGAAAGTGAAAGTCGCTCAGTCGTGTCTGACTCTTTGCAACCCCATGGACTATATAGTCCAGGGAATTCTCCAGGCCAGAATACTGGAGTGGGTAGCCTTTTCCTTCCCCAGGGGATCTTTTCAACCCAGGGATCGAACCCAGGTCTCCCGCATTGCAGGCAGATTCTTTACCAGCTGAGCCACCAGGGAAGCCCATGCAAGGAAAGGTCACAGCCGATCCCAGGGAGAGGCAGAGGAGTTGGGGTTGGTTGTTCTGAGGAGGGAAGTGGCTTATGTTTCAGCCACAAAGGGACCAATACCTGGAGGAAGTGCATGCCTGGCGCACTTCAGAGGAGTTGAGAAACTCCTTAAGTGGTTTGTCCGAGAGGGGTGCCCGTGAAGCTTGGAGAGAGGCCCACCATTATGAGAGCAGTTGTGAGGTGTGAAGACGCGGTAGGACACAAGTCATGGGACTCTGAGGCCGGCAGGGTTGCCACGCGGCCGCGACCTCCACGTTGGCCAAGGTTGGCAGGACTAGGCGCCTGTAGCCAGTCCCGACAGAGGGGCCCCTGCAGGGCCCCCAAATGGTAGTGCTCCTCTCTGTTACAGGAGCCCTGTCCCTGAAGGTTCACGGGAAGTCTCCTCTCCATCCCCAAGGATTCACCCCTGGGGTGCATTCTCAGTCCCGGGGAGAAGTTTTTAAAACAGGAAAAGCTCATCGTCTTTTGTAATACAGCCGGGCCCCAGTGTAAACTTGAGGACAAGGAAGCCTGGCTAGAAAATGGAGCTTCAACTATAATAGCATCCTATGAATAGGTTTTATGAAAGGCAGAGAAATTGGATAGAGTTTCCTTATGTTCAGTCCCTTATGACCCTAAGAGAGAATCCAGAGCTATGCACGTCCTGTGTTGGGGAAGCTTGTCAGTTGGGACTGGTTCAGATTCTACAAAAACCCTCTCTGGTAGCATCTCTGGAGGAAAGTAAGTCTTGGACAGAAGCACCTAAGTCCTGATGCTCTTTCACCATCTTCACCCCTCCAGCACCGTGTAATCCTCTTTACTCTCCCGTGCAAGAAGTGCAGCAGAGTGCCCGTGCCCCCTCACCCCCCACCCCCTGAGAAGCAGTAGGCAGACCTCAGGGAAATACCGGAGTCCGTACCCCTTTGCTTTGTCTGGCCTCAGCCAGCGCTGCCTTCACTTAGGCTGCTTCTCAGGGGCCCCTGGCCGGTTCACTGAAGGATTCTGGGAGCTGATCTTTCCTTGGACCTTACTTGGAAGGACCCTGAATGTTGTCATTTCCCACTGCCGCGCCCCTGAGGAAAAGACCCCTATCTGGGCACAGCCTCAAGCATTTGATGATGAATTATGTATCATCTAACCCACTTACTGCCCCGTGGGCATCACGGCAGTGCCACTGATTGATCCCAAGTGGGACTATGAACCAGGCCAGCCCGGTGTCCCTAGAAGAGCACGCACAACCCTTTGCTTCATTGAAGGGACAAGATGGTGCACAGTTAAACCTGTCAGCTGTGATAGGGTTGAAGAGGTCACCCAAGGTCAGAATGAACCCTGTTTCCCGCCCGGTTGGTAGATGCCTCAGAAAGTATATGAACGTGGACCAGACACTTTTGAGGGACGTGTTGTGCTTGCAACTTACTTCATTTACCAGTTGGTCCCCGACATCTGTTAGAAACTTCAAAAGCTCACCCTGGGGTCCCCAACCCCTCTCAGCCTTTTTGTTGAGGCGGCCTTCAGTGTCTTTAACAATAGAGTCCAGGCTGAGGAAGAAAGGAAGAAGCAGCATGACTTAAGAAGGGCCCACTGGCAGGCCAGACGTCAGCAGCCGTCATGGTGGGATGTAACCCTCTTCCTGATCACCACAGAGGTGCTCCCAGAAGACCCCCGCCAGGTAAAGGAGCCTGTTTTAGCAGTGGGAACCCCAAACACTGGAGCAGAGAATGCCCAGGAAATAGGTCCTGGCCTCAACCCGAGGCTCACTCTGTAGGAAGATGGGCCATGGAACGAGAGGAAGCCCTCAGCTCTGAAGGAAGCGAGGAACTCCCCCAAGCCAGTCACGGCCGTGGTTGACTGATGAGATCCAGGACTTGCCAGGGCCCCTCAGAATACAGCGACCGTCACATGGGACGGACGTGGCGGACCACTGGCGGGGCAGGTACTCTCGTCCAGTTTCCAGTGGACACAGAAGCCGCTTACTCCGTCCTCATTTCTCATGCTGGGCGTCTTGTCCCCGAAACCTGCTCTGTTGTTGGGGTAGAAGGAAGGCCAAAACAAAAACGTTTGACCACCCCTCTAACTTATACCTGGGGAAAGACCATCATAACTCTCAAGCCTCTTGTCATGCCCGAGCGCCCTAGCCCATTATTGGGAAGAGACTTTCTCTCAGCCTTGGGGGCAACTTTTGCTCTTCCTGAAAATGAAAATTAAGGCCTATTTTTGGCTGAACCTATGTGTCATACAAGACTCAGACAGTCTAGCCCATATTTTCTCCGGAAATTGGAAAACTTACAGATCCACAGATCTCGGATCAAAGAATCCCAGGATCGGCAAAATTTGCCACTTCATTAAAAATCACCGTTAAGGAAGCTAGTATCTTCTTGCCTTCTAAGTGTCGGTTCCCCATAAAACCAGAGGCTCAACAGGGCCTCAAACCCTGATCTCAAAATTCATCAAATGTGGGCATTTGGTATTGTGCCAGTCTCCTTGTAATAACCCAGCCCCGCCTGTCCTCAAAGGAAATGGGGCATATAGAATGCTGTAAGGTCTTCAACTCATCAGTGAAGTTGTGATTCCTCTCCATCTAATCATCCCAGTCTATACTTCAGCTTTTCTCAGATCCCGGAGGACACGGCCTGGTTTATAGTCCTTGATCTTAAAGATGCCTCCTTCTCTATACCTGTTCAGTCTGATTCCCAGTACCTCTCTCCCTTTGAATGGACCGATCCAGACACCAATGTGACCCGACAATATACCTGAACTGTCCTTCCCCAGGGATTCTGGGACAGCTGACACCTGCTTGGCAGTGCCCTAGCGAAGTAACTGCAGGCATTTAAATTAGAGATGGGGGCATTATTACAATACATAGATGGCCTCGTTATTTGCAGTCCCTTGAAGGAAGCCTCAGACTAAACCACTGCACAGATCCTCAGTTTCCTGGCTCCAGAGGATATCCCCATGGAAGGCCCAAATTTCCTCCCAGAGAGTCACCTTCCTGGGACATGTTCTAAGCACAGGAGAGTACATCTTTAACAGCAGTCCTCCACCTACAACCACCACATTCAAAGAGACAGCTCAGAATCTTCTTAGAAGTGGCTGGATTTTGAAGGATTTGGGTCCCTGGGTTTTGTCTCACACCATGCAATGCTGGAGACCCCGGTTTGATTCCTGGGTCAGGAAGATCTGCTGGAGAAGGGATAGGCTACCCACTCCAGTATTCTTGGGCTTCCCTGGGGGCTCAGCTGGTAAAGAATCTGCCTGCAATGCAGGAGACCTCAGACCTCAGTTCGATCCCTAGGTTGGGAAGATCCCCTGGAGATACCCAGTCCAGTATTCTGGTCTGGAGAATTCCATGGACCATATAATCCATGGGGTCACAAAGATTCGAACATGACTGAGCAACTTTCACTTCATCTGCAGTGGAAGCTCAGAGTCTTAACCACTGGAATGCCAGTAAGTCCCAAGCCAATATTCCATTTATATGTGTATCACATCTTTATCCATTCATCTGTCAATGGACACCGAGTTTTCATTTAGAGAGATGAATTTAGGAGTTGGATAATGGAGAGAATGTGAATGTACTTAGTGCCACTGAGCTGTACAGAGATTAAATATGGTTAGAATAGTATGTTCTGTATTATGTGACTTGTACCACAAAAAAAAAAAAAAGTTTTTAATGGCTCTGACTAGTGCCCCAGCCCTAGAGATTCCAGATCTAAACAAGCTCTTTACTGTTTTCCCCAGAAAAACAGGATTAGCCCTGGGAATTCTTGCCCCAAAGGTGGGACCAGTCCCATGGCTGATGGCATATTTCTCCAAGCAGTTGGACCCAGTGGCCTCTGGCTGCCTCACATTCTGTGAGGGGGGCCTCCAGTCAGCCATTGGTGTCCCTAATTTCTACCAGATGGCTAGAAGCCTTTCCAGTTAAGACCGAGGGAGCCCAAGAGGTAATAAAGGCATTGCTTAAGGAAATAATTCCTCAGTTGAGACTTCCACGGTCCATACAGAGTGGCCACAGTCCCTTTTTTGTGGCTCGGGTCACCCAACTAGTCTCTCCAGCCCTGGGCACTTGCCCCCACCTCTGCACTGCCTGGAGGCCTCAGTCGTCAGGGAAAGTGGAAAAGGCAAATCAGACTTTAAAAAGAACCCTGGCTAAACTTTGTCAAGAGACATCGGAACCATGGACAAAGCTTTTACCCACAGCCCTCCTGAGAATCAGGGCAGCACCCAAAATAGGGCTAAGGCTCAGCCCCTTTGGAATGACTGGCCGCAGGTAGGCCCTTTGTTCCTTCAGATATTTTGGTGGACACCAGAACTGGTGAGCTCACTAAGTAACTGATTAACTGGGGACAAACTCAACAGGCGATTTCATGGGCGTGTGGGGGCCGGGTTACCTGCCTTGAGGCAGCACTTTGTAACCTGTCAGATATTCTGTCTACTCTGGCCAGGATCACGGGGGACCCCTTAATTCCATAGCAAATATAGTGATGGAGAACAGATAGGCCTGGACTGTCTCCCAGCTGAACAGGAAGGGTCTGTGCAGTAATCAGTAAACTGTGCTGCACCACACTCACCCCGGCCAGGTGGAGGAAGGTGCCCAAAGCACGTATGAAAAGGCCCCAAGGCTATACACTTTCAGGAAGGGTGACCTCGGTGCCACCCACTTCTGGCCTGCAGTCAGAGGGGTGTTATCAAATACAACCTAGTTACTGCCCCTGCTTGGACCTCTGATCACAATAATGCGTTTGCTGATTTTGGGTCCCATCCCTTTTTAACCTGCTTGTTAAGTTCGTTTCTTTGGGTTAAAACAGTGTCAGCTACAGATGAAGATACACCAGGGATTTCAACTCATCCTTCATGACAATAGGGAACACCAACATCCGCGGGAGAGGGCCGCAGCCTCTGTCTACTCCCCACTCTCTGTCTCTGCCACTGTCAAGGACCCCGAGACCTCATCTCTGACAGAGGGCAAGGTGATCTGGGCCCCGCAGGCAGGCACAATGCCCCTGCTTAGCTTGAGGCAGCTCCAGAAGACAGATCATGGACCCTCTGACTCTTAAAAGTATCTGAAGGGCTCAGATTCCTTGAGAAGGGAAATGTTAGAGCAGACCATTAGCCAGACATGAGCAGAGAAGGAGGCATGGGTCAGGTGACCATAATACATCTCGCAATGACAGGAGCCCTGGAGCAAACAGAAAAGTGGGAACCTCTGAGCTAACAAGAAGCCATACATCTTATGAGAACAAGGTCCCAGAGGCAAAGAAAGAAATGCAGGAACCTCTGATCCGAATGTAACCTTTTGCTCACTATGCCCACATTACAACAGAATTAGCATTGCACAGAGCAGTGCCCACCATGCACTGGTGCCATGACAGATCCGAGCAAGACCACACAAGGACAGAAACTCCCCGTTCTCTTGGGAAAGTGGGGCTGGGACAATAACCCAGAAATTACCCCCTGAACTCCTTCCTCCCGGATAAATATTCCACCCAGTCCTTCACACCCCATATAACCAGCTTGCCAGAAGGATGTCACCATGTCCCTTGAGCCTGGCCACACTCCCTCCTGAGAGTGCACTGTCGTTCAATACATCTTTGCTTACTTGGCCTCCGAGTCTCATCTCCCAAATTCTTTCTGCAACAAAACAAGAACCTACCCTCTGGCCACACAAAGACGGCCACAGACAATTCATAAATGAATCAGTACAGCTGTATTCCAGTAAATCTTCATTTGTAAAAACAGACAGATAGCCTGTGGGCAGTAAGGTAAATCTTGCTAAGCCCAGATTTCTCCTACATCTCAGCTTCATCTTCAGGATTATTTTAGTTGCTTTCTAAGGTTTCCTGCTCTATTGTGTCTTCCTGGGGCTCTAGCGTGTACATCGCAAACTGCACTGGATAATGTACTGTAGTTTAAACAACAGTAGGATAATGTCTATTAACTTTCCCATCTGTGTCCAGGACTTGCTTGATTCTTACAGAAATATAGTTGATCATTTGCAGAAAATAACATTCCAGTGGCCATTAGGTATCTTTGCATCTCTTTTGCCTTAATATGTTTCACATTATTTTATAACTCTTAAGTTTGCTTCTTTTGAGGCCAGCTTCCAAACCTCACCCCCTTCTGTCTTTTAACTTGGCCAGTGTCAGCTCACAGAGCTGAATGTGGGGATGTGGCTGAGTTTTCTCTGCAAATCACTTGTAGGAATGATAAGACCAAGCTTAGCGTTAATTCCTGTGTTGTCTGCTGTCTGCCCTTCTCTTTCCAGAGCGGTACCCATTCAGTCAGATGCGTTGTTCCTGTCTTTCTGAACCACTTTTCTGTTTCTTCTGAAGCATTCGCCTAAATCTGCAGTGATTCAGTCTTTTACATAACAAAAATTTAAGTAGATGTTACAGTTAATATAAACATACTCAACGGTATGCTGGTGAAAACTTTCAAGATGTGTCATTCTGCCCACTTGTGTTACACATGTGCTGTGGCGGCTCTAGCTCTGACTTTACAGTTCTTTGTTTAGTGAAAGCTTGGTGAGCAGAGTGAAGCCGGGAACAAGCCTGCATTTCCTAGTGTGGGTCCATGTTGGATCATATCAGCGTCTCCACAAGGAGCTTGAAAATCTGTAGAGTCCCAGTTGTGATCAGTTCCCCACATTAAACATCAAGACTCACCTGCCTGCCTTGTGCCTTCTACGAAATAAGCATGTCCCAACTCCTGCTATACTGTAAACACAGAGGCCACAGTCTGGCTCTCGACCTGATTCTCACATTTGTTGATTGCAAAATGCTCATGTGAAAGGTGAAAGCAGGAGGGAACGGCTGACTTAATTGCGTTGGGTCCCATGCAAAGAGCACCTGTAACAAAAGGTGAGATCTCACCTCAAGTCCTCTGCTAGGCGACCTTAAGCCTGTTCACGTACCCGCTGTGCTTCCCTCTGCTGCCTGCTTGCTTTGCAAGGTTGTTCTTACGTGGATAAAATGAGATAAACGGAAAGGACACAAAGATGGAAATAATAAGAATACTGTTCCCGTACTCCTAGATGGACATCACACTGGTCCTGCAGGTGAATAAAGGGGGTTCTGGCTGGACCCCTGGCCACCATAAAGGAAATTCTCTTCTTTGATTTATGTGTCTGCATGCGCCCCCTTACACTGTCCTGGAAGTCCACGTTCATCTAGATGCCCCCCGTCCTTTTAGTATGTGATCATACTGCTAGACAACCTCAGGACTGGGTCATGGGCTTGCGTGCTCACACCCTGTCACCACCAAAGCTGCTTCTCGGAAGGGACGTCTGGCTTAGAACGTTCCTAGAAAAGTGGTAAAAAGTGAAGGGACTTGTAAAGAATAAGCGCTCTGCAGAGTCTGCAGCTCCATTTGGCTGCCACAGGGTTCCAAACTGTTCATATTTTTTTTTTAATGGATTGATGTAAGTGTCAAGGTGACATTTGACAGTTCACTGCTCTAACATTGCAGAAAGCAAAGTTATCAGATGAGCCCGTAATGGCAAAAGAAGATTACACTAAGTTTAACTCCAAAGATTTCAAGACTGTAAAGGTACGTGTCCGGGTGTTAGTAGCGTACTCCTGAATCCCGTGGCTGATGCTGCTGCGTGGGGACTCCAGGAACGACTGCATGCTTGACTGTGATTTTATCATTTTAACTGTGAAGAATTATTAACTTGAGTTTCAGTGACTTTAGAACTATTTCAAAATTGTGAGTGACAATGAAAGTATCAAGCAAGGAAGACCTTTTTACAGACAAAGAAAGGCAGAGTTATTAGCAAGAGTGTGCCTAAGCTTCGTAATATAGTATATCCAGAGTGGTAGGGTGGGGCAGAGAAACAGGCTTCAAAGGTAATGTTTTGTCAACTCAACTGCCTAGTAGCTTCCAGAAATTATGACAATAACAATTATTAACACATAACTCAGCAATCACCCCAGCAAATATTTTCATAACATTCCTTACTAAGCTTTATCCTTCACATCATTCATTATAAATACATATGTAGCTTTCAGAATTGGCATACATATGTATTGGAGTTGTGCCCTTTTCATTTAGCTCTGTATTGTAAAAATATTGATGTCATTAAGATTTCTTTGAAAAATTAGAAATGATTTCATGATATTCAGTCACTGTTACTTTATTTCACCATGTAGAATATAATCTATTTAATTCCCCTATTTTTGGACACATGTTATTCTGCTTCTTTTTGTCTAAATGAAGTGATAAAACATTCTTACTTACAGTCTGCATCTCTATTTCATTAGACACAATTTAAAACTAAGAGTAAAGGCTTAGAAAACATGAGCTCTTTCCATGATTACTGAGACACATACATAGCTAAGAAGCTTTCCAAAAAGGTAGCAGAAATTTATCCTCCCAGCCATTACTGCTGATGAGTGTTCATCTCACAGTCTTGACAGCATTGAGTATTGGTTTTATTCTTTAAAATTTCGCCTGTCTAATTAGGTTACATTTCTTTGGGTAGAAAGGTTGTTTTTCCAAATGCTTATTGCCTATCTGCAGTTTTGTTAGTTTTCAGTTCATGTCTCTTGCCTGATTTTACATTAGGATAGTAATGTTTTTCTTGTTGATTTGTAAGAGCTCAATCTAAATTAAGGCTATTAACACTTTTCATGACATATAAAGTACAAATCATTTTCCAATTTTTTTAGCCTTTTCATTCAACTTTTGAACTGTTTTTTAAGCTTTTCTGAGGATTAAATATCAAAGTTTTTTTTATGATTTTCTCATTATTTTTAGGCTTAGACCTTGCCTGCCCCAAGGTAAATTAATTCCACTTAGATTTTAGCAACACTTACTCTCCCTTAGGTTTCATAGTTTCTAAAATTTGTATTCTTTACACGTATTTATCTAGGCATGGCATATCAGGGAATAATCCAACTTGAGATTTGACTAAATAGCTGTTTGTGTCAGTGCTTTCGTGAGCAGGGATGTTTTTGAATTTCTCCATGAGGAATATTTCCGCCCCACCCTTCTCAGTGCTGCTTCCCAGCGTGTCGCCTTGGGTGCAGCACCAGTGAGCTAAGAGGTTGAACCAGGATGTGAGTTAAGTGCAGGGGACAGAGGATAACTTGTCTCAGAGAGACTGTCCCTCTTCCCCATCCAGCCAAAACATAAGCCTAGTAAATTATAAGTGACAGAATGTAAGAAGCAAGTTTCCAGGGATCATATACTGACTGTGCCCTTAAAAGATACTTTGGCAGTGACTTTGTCTCACAGCTCGCCGGGAGACAGATGATTTCTTCTTTGCCGATTCCCATCACTTACGCTTCTGTTGAACACTAAAGTACATACAATCAGCTGCTGTTTCCCTCTGCCAGTGCTTTGTTATAGGACATGCACGGCAAAACAAAACCAAACAAAAACATTGACCAGGAAGAGATAGAGTTTTAAAAGGCAGAGTTATTTGGAGTCAGCTTTTCGGAAGGTGCTTTTCGTGGTTGGAGGAAAAGGGAGTGCTATCCTGCTGGTCCTGGGAGCAGCACAGGTTATCTTGTGAATGTAACCGCTCTGCCCTTGGTGTCCCAGAGAGCCTCTGAATGAAGTCAGATGGTAGCAGGCTGTGAATTATTCATCACGTGGTAATACAAGGCTATAATTCCTCCCTCTGACAATTGCTGCCTGTGTCAGTTCGATTGTTTGTGTTATTGCACTTAATGCACCCTCCAGAATTTTCTCCCCACAAGTAAACCATCAGTTGTAACATTCCACTCCTTAGAAGGCAGCAGTTTTAGCTCCTGCCTGTTGACATACTTTGTCTCAGGTATGAATTCTGAGCAGAAATCAGAACTTTTACAAAGAATCACTCCTTATGAGGCATGTTTTTAGCAGCATGCTTACCTCCCTGAATGAACCTTGAGACATGCATGGTCTTGTCTGATTTGCATGTGTGATTTATAAGTGTTACATTTGTAATGATTTTTCTCTTCTTATTTTCATTAACAGAAAAATAGCAAAATGACCGCAGCTCAGAAGGCTTTGGCTAAAGTTGACAAGAGTGGAATGAAAAGTATTGATTCCTTTTTTGGTACAAAACATGTTAAAAAAAAATAGGAAAGATTTGAACCTTTGAAAGTGAAATTGAACAAAAATATCTGCCTTCTTCATGTCCCACTTTTGTCCTTCCTCCTTGCTACTGTACTTCCAAACCCTTAATTACCACCTTTTGAAAAAAGGTAGGATGAGGGCAATTTTCAGATTCACTTGAACATTTCTTTGTATTTGAATTTTGTGTTTCCTGAACAAAATATGGGAAAGTAATTGTGAAACATCATGGCTTATAGCCTTTGGAGTTTTATTTGACACCATGAAAAGTAATCAAGTGAGTAGAATTAACCTTGAGCATCACAAATTCCTCAATAAACTGACATGTGACAATGTTTGAGTGTGTGCTTGTTATTTTATCCCACTTTGCACATGGTAGCTATGGCAACACGGTTTTCAGTATACAGACAGAAATCAGATAACACAACTATCAGATTAACTACTCATTTTTAAAAGTTTAATTTTTGGTAAATCTTTTGTTTAATATATTTTTCTGTTTTATGAATATATGTTCTTTGTAGAAAATAGATAAAACTACAAAATAGAAAATATAATGTCCTATTTATTACCTGAAGATAATATGATGCATTTTCTTATATAATAATTTTTAAATGAATTATAGTGGTAATTTTATAACCTTTTTTCTTGATGTCATTTGATGAGCATTTTCCTAGACCACTATTCTTCATAAATATGCTTTTTAGTGACAGTAATTTTTAATTATTTGAGTGTTTCATTATTTAATAATCATGGCCCTTTTTTTTTTTTAGATGTGGGCTTACTGATTCATAACTAAGTTTTTCAAATATATAGTTGTGGGAATATATTTCACAGAAAGCTTATAGGATCTTGCACTCTAACAAATGATGGTATGAGTTCTTATCTTATTAGCTTTGAACAGTATCTTTGCAAGTTAGTGGGGGGAAAAAAGGCATGTTAGTGTGACTTTAACTTATATTTTCCTGATTAGTAATGTCAGTTGAAGAAAAACCCACACAACCTACAAGTTGAGAGTTACATTTTATTCCAGGGCTTTTCAGCTTACTTTGTGTATCCTCTTGATTAGATTACCTTTCGAGCACCCACAGAAGTAATGCTGTGTCTTTCTTAATGCACCATGTTAAGTCAAGAGTCACATGACCCAATACTAGAGATGTTAACTTTAATCACTTAGTTAAGGTGGTGTCCACCAGGTTCATTCACCATAATGTTATTTTTCTCTTTGCAGTTAATAAGTAATTTGTGGGCAAATACTCTGGGACTTAGAAGTATTCTATTCCTCACCCAACACTCACCTACATGTTTTAAAATAAACCTACTAACAGTTTTTCCAACTCCATCATTTCTTCTGTATTTATTCCTTTTACATTTAGTTGGCACTCCATTTATTTATTCATTTATGAGTTAATATGGACTTGTAGGTTATTTTATCCAGTGAGTTAAATTACAATATTCTGTTCCTCATATTGTCCCAGAAGGGTCAGTGAGAGTCCCTTCAAGCTGGCCCCTGTATCTTTTTGCTGTGTTTCCATCATTTTTAAATACTTCATTATTTCTTTTGTAAGAGGGTATCCCAGGCTCTTTGTGTATTTTCCCTATCCAAGCCCTGGAATCAGCCTTTTTCCTAAGGAGTCAGAGTTCCTTTTAGAAAAGAATGGTGTTTAGAAACCAAGATCCAGGCAAGAGGTGTGCTCATTGCTACTATTGATCTATGTGTGTGATTTTTTTGTAGATTTCCTTTATCATGCTGAAGAAGTTCTTTTCTGTTCACTGAGAACAGAATCATGAACAGGTATTGAATTTTGTCAAATAATTTTTCATCATCTATTGATGATCATACATTGTTCCTTTAGTAAAGGAATATCTAGGAATATCTTTCAATAGGGCTACCCAGGTGGAAAGGAACCCGTGTGCCAATGCAGGAGACACAGGAGAGCGTGGGTTCCATACCTGGGTCAAGGAAGACCTCCTGGAGGAAGAAATGGCAACCAATTCCAGTATTCTTGCCTGGGAAATCCCAAGAACAGAGGAGCCTGCCCATGGTTAAGAGGAACTAAAGAGCCTCTTGAGGGTGAAAAAGGAGAGTGAAAAAGCTGGCTTAAAACTCAACATTCAAAAAACTAAGATCCCATTACTTCATGCCAAACAGAAGAGGGAAAAGTGGAAACAGTGACAGACTTTATTTTCTTGTGCTCCAAAATCACTGTGTGTGGTGACTGCAGCCAAGAAATTAAAAGACGCTTGCTCCTTGGAAGAAAAGCTATGACAAACCTAGACAGCCTATTAAAAAGCAGAGACATCACTTTGCCAACAAAGGTCCACCTAGTCAAAGCTATAGTTTTCCCAGTGGTCATGTATGTATGGATGTGAGAGTTAGATCATGAAGACTGAGTACTACAGAATTTATGCTTTCAAATTGTGCTGGAGAAGTCTTGAGGGTCCCTTGGACAACAAGGAGATCAAACCAATCAATCCTAAAGGAAATCAACCCTGAATAGTCATTGGATGGACTGATGCTAAAAGCTGAAGCTCCAATACTTTGGCCACCTGATGGGAAGAGCCAACTCATTGGAAAAGACTCTGATACTGGGAAGGATTGAAGGCAGGAGAAGAGGGCCACAGGATGAGATGGTTGGATGGCATCACCAACTCAGTGGACATGAATTTGAGCAAAATCCAGGAGATAGTGAAGGACAGGGAAGTCTGGTGTGCTGCAGTCCATGGGGTCACAAAGAGTCAGACACGACTGAACAACTGAACAGCAACAACGTCTTTCAATATGTGAAATACAATGATTGATTTTTGAATGTTGACTGTACACTCCTGGGATAAACTCTACTTGGTCTTTTCATATTTAGTATTGTGTTTTACTGCCTAATATTTTGTTAAGGATTTTTGTATCTCTGTTCCTGAGGGATATTGGTCTAGTTTTCCTTATTTGTAATGATTTTGTCTAGTTTTGGTATCAGAGTAATACTAGCTTTATTAAATGAGTTGGGGAGTATTATCTCATCACCTGTTTCCTGAAAACGTTGTGAGATTAGTATTGGTTTTATGTTGGACATAATTCACCAATAAAGCCATTTGGCCTGTGATTTTTATTTTTTCTGAGAATTGTTTTAATTACTAGTTCAATTTCTATACTAGACATAGAACTATTCTAATGTTCTCCTTTTTCATGTGCCAGCTTTAGTAATTTATGTTTTTCAAGAAAGGTATCTATTTCATCTAGTGTCAGCTTCATTGGCATAAGTTGCTTTTTATATTTTTATGTCTGTGAACCTGTAGTGATAGTCCTTCTTTCCTACCTGCTTTGGTTATTTGTTTCTCTGTTTTCTTGATTATTCTCATCAAATTGGGAACATTTCTGGCCAGTATTTCTTAAAATACTATTCTGTTCTTCACCTGTCCCCCTTTTTCTCTTCACCCCCTTGGTTTTTGGGACTCCAGTCACAGGTATGCTAAACCACTTGATGTCCCATAGATCCCTTCATTGATTTCTGTTCTTCTTCATGTTCAATTTTACTTTGTCTTTAGCGTTTCATCTTCTATTAACCTCAGCTAGTGAATTTGTATTTCATATATTGGAATTTCTTCTCTAGATGTTCCTTTTTCTTTGTATCTTCCCATTTCTCTCCTCATTGTGTTTTCCTTCAGATAGTTTGTTATAGTTACAATGCGTGTGTGCTAAGTCACTTCAGTCATGTACAACTGTTTGTGACCCTGTGGACTGTAGCCTGCCAGGATCCTCTGTCCATGGGATTCTCCAGGCAAGAATGCTGGAGTGGGTTGCCATGCCCTTCTCTAGGGGATCTTCGCAACCCAGGGATCAAACCCATCTTATATCTCCTACGTTGGCAATAGCTGCTTAAATCGATGACATTTCTGTGTTTATTTTTCTTCTCTTTTGTCTTTATCTTTTGAAATAATTTTAGACTTACAGAAAAGTTGCAAAAAAGTAGAGACTTTACATACACCCTTTACCCAGTTTCCTCTAACCATAACATCCTACGTAACCAGTACAGTTAAAACCAGGATCCTTACAGTAATACAGTTCAGTTCAGTTCAGTCACTTAGTTGTGTCTGACTCTTTGCGACCCCATGGACCACAGCACGCCATGCCTCCCTGTCCATCACCAACTCCTGGAGTTTACCCAAACCCATGTCCATTGTGTCCGTGATGCCATCCAACCATCTCATCCTCTGTCTTCCCCTTCTCCTCCTGCCTTCAGTCTTTCTCGGCATCAGGGTCTTTTCAGATGAGTCAGCTCTTCACATTAGGTGGCCAAAGTACTGGAGTTTCAGCTTCACCATCAGTTTTTCCAATGAACACTCAGGACTGATCTCCTTTAGGATGGACTGGTTGGATCTCCTTGCAGTCCAAGGGACTCTCAAGAGTCTTCTCTAACACCACAGTTCAAAAGCATCAATTCTTTGGCACTCAGCTTTCTTTATAGTCCAACTCTCATATCCATACATGACTACTGGAAAAACCATAGGTTTGATTAGAAGGACCATTGTTGCAAAGTAATGTCTCTGCTTTTTAATATGCTGTCTAGGCTGGTTATAACTTTCCTTCCAAGGAGTAAGCATCTTTTAATTTCATGGCTGCAATCACCATCTGCAGTGATTTTGGAGCCCAAAAAAATAAAGTTAGCCACTGTTTCTACTGTTTCTCCATCTATTTGCCATGAAGTGATGGGACCAGATGCCATAATCATAGTTTTCTGAATGTTGAGCTTTAAGCCAACATTTTCACTCTCTTTTTTCTCTTTCATCAAGAGGCTCTTTAGTTCTTCTTCACTTTCTGCCATAAGGGTGGTGTCATCTACGTATCTGAGGTTATTGATATTTCTCCTGGCAGTATTGATTCCAGCTTGTGCTTCATCTAGCCCAGCATTTCACATGATGTACTCTGCATATAAGTTAAATAAGCAGGGTGACAATATGCAGCCTTGACATACTCCTTTTCCTATTTGGAATCAGTCTGTTGTTCCATGTCCTGTTCTAACTGTTGCTTCCTGACCTGCATACAGATTTCTCAAGAAGCAGGTCAGGTGGTCTGGTATTCTCATCTCTTGAAGAATTTTCCACAATTTATTGTGATCCACACAGTCAAAGGCTTTGGTGTAGTCAATGAAGCAGAAATAGATGTTTTTCTGGAACTCTCTTGCTCTTTCAATGATCCAGCAGATGTTGGCAATTTGATTTCTGGTTCCTCTGCCTTTTCTAAAACTAGCTTGAACATCTGGAAGTTCACGGTTCACGTATTGCCAAAGCCTGGCGTGGAGAATTTTGAGCATTACTTTACTAGCGTGTGAGATGAGTGCAATTGTGTGGTAGTTTGAGCATTCTTTGGCATTGCCTTTCTTTGGGATTGGAATGAAAACTGACCTTTTCCAGTCCTGTGGCCACTGGTGAGTTGTCCAAATTTGCTGACATATTGAGTGCAGCACTTTCACAGCATCATCTTTTAGGATTTGAAATAGCTCAACTGGAATTCCATCACCTCCACTAGCTTTGTTCATAATGATGCTTTCTAAGGCCCACTTGACTTCACATTCCAGGATGTCTGGCTCTAGGTGAGTAATCACACCATCGTGATTATCTGGGTCGTGAAGATCTTTTTTGTACAGTTCTTCTGTGTATTCTTGCCACCTCTTCTTAATATCTTCTGCTTCTGTTAGGTCCATACTATTTCTGTCCTTTATCGAGCCCATCTTTGTATGAAATGTTCCCTTGGTATCTCTAATTTTCTTGAAGAGATCTCTGGTCTTTCCCATTCTATTGTTTTTCCTCTATTTCTTTGCACTGATCACTGAGGAAGGCTTTCTTATCTCTCCTTGCTATTCTTTGGACCTCTGCATTCAAATGGGTATATTTTTCCTTTTCTCCTTTGCTTTTTGCTTCTCTTTTCACAGCTACTTGTAAGGCCTCCTTAGGCAGCCATTTTGCTTTTTTGCATTTCTTTTTCTTGGGGATGGTCTTGATCCCTGCCTCCTGTACAGTGTCATAAACCTCCATCCATAGTTCTTCAGGCACTCTGTCAGATCTAGTCCCTTAAATCTATTTCTCACTTCCACTGTATAATCGTAAGAGATTTGATTTAGGTCATACCTGAATGGTCTAGTGGTTTTCCCTACTTTCTTCAATTTCAGTCTGAATTTGGCAATAAGGAGTTAATGATCTGAGCCACAGTCAGCTCCCGGTCTTGTTTTTGCTGCCTGTATAGAGCTTCTCCATCTTTGGCTGCAAAGAATATAATCAGTCTGATTTCGGTGTTGGCCATCTGGTGATGTCCATGTGTAGAGTCTTGTCTTATGTTGTTGGAAGAGGGTGTTTGCTATGATCAGTGTGTTCTCTTGGCAAACTCTATTAGTAATACCGAATTATTAACTAATCTCCTACCTTATTTGAATTTCACCTATTTTTATACTAATGTTGTTTTTCTATTCCAGAATCCAATCCATCCTTCCCCATTGCATTTAGTGAGCATATCCCCTCTTTTTTTATAATGTGTCTCTCAGTCTTTGTCTTTCAATGACCTTAACGCTTTGATAGCACTATCCTGTTGTTTTCTGACATTCTTCTTAATTTTTGAGATACCTTGAAATTGTCCTGATTCTCATGTGATCATTTCATAATACTGCTAAGCTGCTAAATCACCTCAGTCGTGTCCGACTCTGTGTGACCCCATAGACAGCAGCCCACCAGGCTGCCCCGTCCCTGGGATTCTCCAGGCAAGAACACTGGAGTGGGTTGCCGTTTCCTTCTCCAATGCATGAAAGTGAAAAGTGAAAGTGAAGTCGCTCAGTCGTGTCCAACTCTTAGCGGCCCCATGGACTGCAGCTTACCAGGCTCCTCCGTCCATGGGATTTTCCAGGCAAGAGTACTGGAGTGGAGTGCCATTGCCTTCATAATACTAGTAATTAATAATACTAACAGCAACAAATACTGTGTAGCTTTTATGTGTTTGATACTGTTCTGAGCATTTTACAAATAATAACATTTAATCCCCACAGCGTCTATAGTTGTAAGGCAGGGTGCCATAGGAGCCAAAGGGCAGAGGTTGAGAGAAAGGCTACTTAAACTTCTGGATTATCAGCCCTGCTGTAGGTAAGCTCCTTAAGAGCAGGAACTCTGCACTATTCACATTTGGGTTTTCCCATAACATTTTATGGAAAAATCCAAATTTTGGGGCCAACGTAATACATGACAGGTGGGCAGGTTGAGTAATCTAACCAGTATCCTCACTAATTGAGACTTAACTTTTTTCCCCCAAGGGTCAAAGTCATGATCTTGGTCTGTCTTGGTCTTTTAAAATGTCTAAGCTATTATATGGCCGTCTGTTTGGTCCTTGAACGTGCCGCACTGTCGCACATCATTGGCATCGTGTGACCAGTTTATCTTGTATACCCTTCCTCCAGATCTTCACCTGATTGCTTCCATCATGCCGTTACTTCTTATCTCAAACACCATTTTTTCAGAGACCCAGTTCCTGACCTTCCTCCCTTGCTGCCAACCCTCCTACTTGTCCATCCCATCTTCCTCCTCACCCTGCACAGAGCCTTGCCTGACTAGGTCACAGTTAATGTCCAAAGCATCTCACATGGGGCAGCACAGAGTAGGCCTTCTATAATGGCATGAGATAATCAGTTGATCAATTAATCAGTGTGAACTGAACACCTTCAAAAATGATCTGCAGTACAACATTGGGTTCCTTGACATGTTATGGCTGAACTTTGAAATTCAAGTTTGATTCTGATTCGTTTTCAGTGGCGTGCTTAAATTTGAAGTCTAAGGACATATTCATAAACTTCTCGTGTAGGCTTAGAAATGTGCGTGCTTGCTCAGTTGTGTCTGCCTCTTTGTGACCCCATGGACTGTAGCCTGCCAGGCTCCCCTGTCCATGGAATTCTTCAGGCATAAGTACTGGAGTGGGTAGTCAATCCCTTCTCCAGGGTGTAATAGAAATAAATAAGTATAATCTTTAATCTTTGGATAAAGGGCTGTGAATTTTCTTCTGTCAGTTGATTAACTGCTCTTACTGTAATCGTTTTATCTGTGTCAGAACATCCACAGTTAGAATACGTCATTTATATCTGTGTTAGTGTTAATAAATTTGCCTTTACGTGACATTTAGAGATTATTCATATAAAGCCCATAACCTAAGTTATTGAAGTTTGAAAATATATGTGGTCTGTATACTCCTGTCTTCAAGAAGTTTTTATTTTTTTCAGCTTTATTGAGGTATAATTGACAAATTTATGTTATATATTTAAAGTGTACAATGTGATACTCTAATACACATGTACATTGTGAAATGATAACCACAACCAAGCTAAGTAACGTATTTATTACATCACATGTTTATCTGTGTGATGAGAACCCTAAAGATCTGTTTTCTCAGCAAATTTCAAGTATATAATACAGTGTTATTAACTGTAGTCACTATGCTATACCTTAGATTCCAGGAGCTTTAAATAAATGCTCACACATGACTTAGCTGTAGATTAAATGGGAATTTGTGAAATCATCAGTTTTGTCTTCCATATTTGAATTTACCTGTGATGTCAAGGTGAAGTTCTTACTTGCAGTGTTGACTCTGCGTTGACTCGTAATTGAAAAATGAAATACTAAAGGTGTTACACACGCCACGTGTTCTTTGGGGGAATAATATGAGGAACAAATCAACGTGGGCTCATGTAAGCATGCCAATATACACAAATAGACACACTTATGCACACACCAGACTTACATGTATACACATATATAGCCTATCCTTCTTTTGAGTGTAAAGAATTTCAAACTAGAGACTTTTTAGACTTTATTACTCAAACATTGGGGTTCCATACCTTCCTCAAATCCTTCGGCACTTTGCTTCTCTTATCTACTTCATTTATCTTTTTTTTTTAATTTTATTTTAATTTTTTAACTTTACAATATTATATTGATTTTGCCATATATCGAAATGAATCCACCACAGGTATACATCATTTATCCTTTTTATTAATGTGCCGAGTTTGGAGAAAGCTTCGAAAAATTTCTGCCAACTGTAAAACCGCGTGTGTACACACACAAGAGCCTCCATTCTTTTCAGAAACCATATGCATTTCTGAAACTGATCTCAGATTAGCAGCATTCTCTCCTTTTTCGTGCCTGATTTATCTTCAGTTTAAGTTTTCCTTGTGCTGTGGCTCTCAGGCTTTCTCATCTTCCAGGTTTGTGCTTCTCTGGTTCTGACTCCCAAGGAGATTCCCCTCCATCAGGTTTAACATGGACGTCAAATGGGACTCTTGTTTCATCGGTTCGGGTCTGTTTTTACTGGGCCACAGTCCATTGCCAGGACCCTATTTCTCTTTTGGGGTGCCTTAGTTAGATACCACGGAGAAGGCAATGGCACCCACCCCACTCCAGCACTCTTGCCTGGGAAATCCCATGCACGGAGGAGCCTGGTAGGCTACAGTCCGTGAGGTCGCTAAGAGTTGGACACAACTGAGCGACTTCACTTTCACTTTTCACTTTCATGCATTGGAGAAGGAAATGGCAACCCACTCCAGTATTCTTGCTTGGAGAATCCCAGGGACAGAGGAGCCTGGTGGGCTTCCGTCTGTGGGGTCACACAGAGTCGGACACGACTGATGTGACTTAGCAGCAGCAGCTGCAGCAGCAGTTAGATACCAAGGCAATTTGGAAATGAGGAACTAAAATGTACCCATTTACTTACTAAATGCACAGTGTCTACACTGCACGCAAACTTACAACAATAACAGTAAATGGATGGAAGTGAGTGAAGGGGAAAATGACCAGCCATGTTTCAAATTAAGTTTACTTTTAAAAAAGTAAAATAATTGATCTGAAAAGACCAATTAATTTAAAAGAACTGGGTTTATATTCCTACTTCTGCCTCAATGCTGACCTGTGGACAAGCTACTAGCAGGGCTGACCCTCAGTGGTGTCCTCTGTGTGAGATGAGACTAGGCCACTGGGTTGTTTGATGTTCTGCCTTGTGGTCGCTGGCTGCTCCAGAAGCCTCCTCTCCATACTGTGAGGAGGATGCTCTTAGGAGAGCATCTGTCTCAGGCTTACCGAGCATCAGGCCCTCCTCTGAGCTCCTTGGGTGGATTATCTCATCTATTTCGCTGGAAGGAAATACCCCAGCATGCTCGCTCTGGCTGTTGTGTTCCTGGTATAGATTTGTTTCTTGTCTTCATTTTCCATAGATTACATTACTTTGCAGTGGAAAGAAAGCAAATTCTTGAGAAGTTATAATAAAGATCGACAACGTGTTTTGCCCTTTTTAAGTGCTTCTCACGTGCATTTATCTGTTTGAAATCCTTCCAGAAACCAATGTGGCAATTGGTATTATTTCCCTCGTTTTACAGTTGAGAAAGTAAGGTCACCTTATTTGCCCAGAATCGCATGGCTAATAAAGGCGTCAGAAGCTAAACTTAGGACTTCTGTCTCCCAAACCCTCCACGCCAAATTAATTCCCTTTCCCCTAACTTTGACTTTTGTTATATCCTGAGAAGTCGCCCCCTTCACCAGATTTGAAAGACAACCTCTTCACATAGGTTAAGATTGACTTTCTCGGTTCTTGCAGTTGGTTGAACTTAAACTAGCTGCCTTGTATCACGCTTTTTTGTTTTTGGGTGTTTTGTTTCTTTTTCCCCAAACAGTCCTTCCTCCAGGACTAACCCACAATTTGGAGCTCTCCAGATATCGCTGCATGATAGAGTTGAACCTCTTGGTGAAAAACAAGCAGCTCTGAGTCTAGGAAGACAGGTGAAAGGCTGTTGTTTACTGTCCTTGGAAGATGTCCACAGGCTTTGACCTCATCTTAATAAGGAAGAAATGATTAGATTCATACACCTTTTTATACACAGATTTATATACTCCTTGGGGTCATTAGACTGATGAAAAGTGCCTTATATGTAATAGTTTTACAGGTTTTACAGCAATCCTGTATCATTAGTTAAATTAATCTTTACCACAACCTTCTAAGGCAGACCAGAAAGGGGGTGCATCCCTGTTTCATAGATGGTCAAAGTGAGGTCACCCAGACTGAGTGGCCGCGCCAGACACTGTTCTTCCACCCTCAAGCCCAGCCCTCTCTGTTTTTTGCCTCCACAAGGTTCTTATCATTGTGTGTACAGCTTTATGGCTGTTTATCCTTCAGTACCTGAAGTAGGAAATGGCAACCCACTCCAGTTTTCTTGCCTGGAGAATCCCATGGACAGAGGAGCCTGGTGGGCTGTAATCTTTGGGG
Source organism: Bos taurus (assembly GCF_002263795.3). Classification (NCBI taxonomy): domain Eukaryota; kingdom Metazoa; phylum Chordata; class Mammalia; order Artiodactyla; family Bovidae; genus Bos; species Bos taurus. Next base: position 20,420,810 of record NC_037339.1, read on the forward strand.
TCACAAAGAGTCGGACATGACTGAGCACAGATCCCTCAGGATTCTGTTTTAATCGTGAATTTTATCCTAAGAAAGGAAAATCAGATTTAATCCTGCTTCTGTTCATAATGAATTCTGCAGGTCACTTTATCCTCAGCAGTGCTGAGCCAGAATTCAAGTAAAGCTTCCACTTAGCCCATGCATTTGCATGTCAAGTCTCTAATTCAGCTGTCAGCTTTTTAGCTGTTACTGTACTTTGGTTAATAAATGTTTTTGATGGTCTCACATAATCAAGGCTATTTGAGGCAGGGAGGGGGCTGGAGAGAAGCACCAAATTTACAGATAATCGGAGCCTCTTCACGACGTTAAAAGAACTGTTGCCTTACACATGGGTTTTGATCAGAATGTGTAAAATTAAAGTTAGTCAAGTTCTTAGTTCTTTCAAAAGAAAAAAGGAGCCAAGGAATAGGGCTTAGATTCATTTATTCTTTTAAGAGCAGCCGCTTTGTGCCAGTGTTGTCTGGGTACTAGAAATGCAGCTGTCCACATGGCAGACAAAAATACCTGCCTTCAAGAAGTTTCTGCTCTAGGGAGGTGGAGACAGGGGCTGTCAGGCGTTGCTGGGGGCTGTGGAAGAAGCCAGACTGGGAGGTGGCCAGAGTCCTGGTGAGGTCGGTGGTCAGGAAAGGTCTCACCTCTGCCCCATCTTATCCGCATTATGGCATGGAAACCTGGCTTCCATCAACATCTTTTTTTGATAACATAGCTCCACAATAATTATGTTTGAAGTTTAGTCCTCAGAAACCAGCTTTCAGTAGTCACGCTTGTTCCGTGGCATTCTTCAGGGGATATTAAGGACTACTACTTCTACCAGTAAGTCTGTATTCATTTTTTTATACATTGATCTGCATGAGGAAAAGAGAAAAATTATTAAGAATTATCCATCTTAGAACTTTTTTCATGTGTTTCTTGAATTTTCTTTTTTTTTTCCCTAAAATGAGGGTGTCCATTCCCAGACTATGGGCAACCTGACTGTTATTTTGCATTTCACTCTCTTTGAACACGGGAAGGAAACTGGGTCTCACCCACCTCCTGCAGTCTAACATTGACCCTCGAATGTCACCAGATGGAAACCCCTTCCTTTGTCTGAAGGCTTCTCTCTTTTTATTTACCGTCTGAGCCACCAGGGTAGCCCATTTATATGCATATATATATATACACATGTATATATATGTGTATATATATGAGGAGGAAATGGCAACCCATTCCAATATCCTTGCCTGGAGAATTCCATGGACAGAGGAGCCTGGTGGCCTATAGTCCATGAGATCGCGAAGAGTCGGACACAACTGAACAACTATCACTCAATATATTTTATTTGTTTTTTGGCTGTGCTGGGTCTTAGTTGCTGCGTGGGCTTTCTCTAGTTGCAGCGAGTGGCAGCTACTCTTCGTTGCAGTGCACTGGCTTCTCACTGTGGTGGCGTCTCTTGCGGTTGCGCACAGGCTCAGTAGTTGGGGCTCCCGGGCTCTAGAGCGCAGGCTCCGTAGTTGGGGCGCACAGGCTTGGTTGCCCCGCAGCATGTGGGATCTTTCCGGATCAGGGGATGAACCCACCTCTCCTTCATTGTCAGACAGATTCATTACCATTGAGCCACCAGGGAAGCCCTGAGGGCTTCTCTCTGAAGCCCAAGTGCACAGCTGCTGGTCTCAGGATTGAACCCGCCACCCTTGCTTTCCTGTTGTGAAAGTGCAGACAGACGGTCCTTGGGGTTGCAGGTGACTGTGTCTCCTCACCAGGATGCAACGTCTGCTTTCCTTTTCTCCCTAGGTGGCAGCACAAAGACAGAAAAGGGACAAGTGACCGCAGATCCACGCAAGGCTCTTCTGCTTCTCCTGTGATCTAAGACTCTCCCAAAGGGCTACATACAACTTCTTCTGCACTTCCTGGAAAATCACCAAATGCCAAAAGAAGCGTTTTAAAGGACTAACCACGAATGCTTTATTTCTATGAGCAACACCACTAGTCCCTTCGAGCAGAGGCAACTCCCCATGGAGGTGACTGTCATGGAACTAGAAAGCACCCCAAATGTGAACCTGCCCTGAGGAATTCAGGCCACATCAGTGCTCTGCTGATCTACCCGCCATAAAGCTGTGGATTTTTACATCCCAGTGCTTCAGATTGCAACACATCGGGGGCAGACGGCTCCTTGTGAGTTTCGGGTCATTTCTTATGCCCGACCCCATTGACCTGCTCTGCTTTCCTGGGGTTAAGAGAGCACTATTAGGTCGGCATGTGGTGACTGTAAGTACTAGGTTCCACACCAGAAGCTTTGACAAACCAAGTTTCTAGACTTACTTAAGAAAAGAAAAAAAAAGGGGGGGGGGTGGGGATTTCCCTGGCATTCCAGGGATTAGAGCTTGAAGTTTTCATTGCTGTTCCCCGGGCTCAATCCCTGGTCAGGAAACTAGGATCCTGCAAGCTGCTCAGTGTGGTTAAAAAAAAAAAAAGCCTGACCTTTCTTTACTCCTTATCAATTTTGGCAGCTTCTAGTTCATAACAATACCTGAACATGTGCATTTTATGATCTGCTGGGGTTGTAAACTTTGCTTCATTTTTAAAAGACTTGTCCAATATGTGCATTATTATTATTATTTACAGTGAGGGCATAAGATATGGGGGAAAGTTAGAAGTAGATGCCAAAAAGTAATTTGGCGGAGAATTCTGTGAGTAGTAAGTATGATTAAGGGGTGGCGGGAGGTTTTGTGCAAACAGGTCAGGGAGTTCATGAACCTGGTGAGCTTGCTCTTCAAGAGGTGGAAGCCACGCGGGTGATCTTCATGCCTCAGACAGGACCCCAAACCTCTTCAGGAAATAATTTTGCTTCTGATTGTCTTCCTCCATCAGGTAAGTAGGTTCTGGAAAGTACACTGTAGTTTTTTATATACTTCTTACACACAGGGACCTTCAACACTCCCAGGCTTTTGGGGTTGATGCTATGTTGTATTTGTAGGGAATCCTCACTTCCAAGGGCTTCCCTTGTAGCTCAGTCGGTAATGAGTCTGCCTGCAATGTAGGAGACTTGGGTTCGATTCCTGAGTCAGGAAGATCCCCTGGAGAAGGAAATGGCAACCCACTCCAATATTCTTGCCTGGAGAATCCCATGGACAGAGGAGCCTGGCAGGCTACAGTCTATGGGGTCCCAAGTGTCGGACATGACTGAGCCACTAAGCACACACACACACACTCATCTCTAAAGACCCAGTTCTAGAAGTCTGTTGTGGAATTCAGGATGTATGTACCACAGGCTTCCAAGAGGGGGCGCTCCAGAGAACGCATCTATTTGATAAGCCAGACCATGTGGATAAGAGTCAAGAGCCTAACAACATATAGTTTAATACACAGTTGTGGAGTTAAAATCCAGCTTTTCTGCCCTCTCCTTGCACAATCCGAAACTGTCCTTGGAGGTAAGTGGCCATATATTTTGGCCCCAAGTTTCCTTCTCTAGCAGACAATAACCAAATGACAACTCGCCAGTAGGAACTGAAGTCCCCTGTCCCTCCCACACCCCTGCCTCACTTCCGGTCTCTCAGCGATTCCTCGTTTATGGTGAAGCACCCCGTCCTCCCGGGACCTCAAGGCCTTGCCTGCCGAACCTCCGGCTCTGTGGTGTGTACGAAGCACCTGATGTCCTTCCAGGGCTCGGAACTTGGGAACATGCTGGCCGGGGGTGCCCAGCCCCCCCAATAAAGACCTGAGCCCAGAGTCTTCAGTGGGCTCCCAAGGGGTCACCGCACGCCTGTGGCCGCTCTTGGCCATGGGGTGCGCTCTCAGGGGACCGAGTGACCCCTCTCCATGGGAGACAAGCCAAAGGAAGCCTGCTCCCGATTTCTCCCACTCCACCTGTTCTTTTCGCTTGCTACTCGGCTCTGTGTCCTCCTCACACCACTGCATAAATCTCCGCTGTGAGGACAATTGCACAACTCCTGTGAGTCCCCACAGCAAATATTCAAATGTCAGAATGGTTTTGCTCAACACACCATGGTAACCCAGAACCCTGCACAGTATCTGACACCTCGTAAATGATGGACTGGGCTTTCCCGGTGGCTCAGACAGTAAAGAATCTGCCTGCAATGCCGGAGACCCAGGTTCGGTCCCTGGGTTGGGAAGAACCCCTGGAGAAGGAAATGGCAATCCACTCCAGTATTCTTGCCTGGAGAATCCCATGGACAGAGGAGCCTGGTGTGCTCCCTAGGGGAAAGTTAAGTCCATGGGGTCTCAAAGAGTCGGACACGACTGAGCGACTAAATACTTTTACTTTTGCAAATGATTTACTACCTATTTTTTGAAACAAAAATGACCTCAGAAGCCAAGGGCTAAGTCTGTCCCAAGGAAATTCTCAAAAGAACTAAGAAATATAAGTTATCAACTACATTCTAATGAGCCAAATAAAGAATGTACATACTTCTGAGAAAGGAAGACTAAAAAATGATTCAGGAAAGTTAGCAGCGTCAAAGCCTGTCAGAATGTCTTTCTCATGAAGATGAATGTTCTTTATTTGTGATGGGGTGGGGGAGCCCTGGGCCAGGACCTGCGGGCCCCCCCCCCCGCCCCCGCTCCCCAGTCAGGCAGTTTGCAGCTTCCCTGTCCCCTCCCTCCCTCACCACGTCTGTACATTGTCAGCCAACTGGATCAGGCAGAGTGAAACTCGGTATTGGGCGCAGTGCAACTTTGGAATCATCTGGAAGCTTTAAAAAAGACTGATGCTGGGCCGCAGCCCTAGAGATTTGGATATAATTAGTGGGCAGCCCCTCCTTATACCTCCACTCCCCTTCCTTTCCTGCCTCCCCCCATCTCCACCTTGACAATCATATTTCCCAAGGTCCAAGCTCACTCTCAAGGGGCAACTGATTCTTATTTTTGGAAGATTTCTTATAATTTCTGTTTTCTGGTCCAGCTCACAGCCAACAGGCAGGCACAGGGATCAGAGGGAGAAATAAGTCCTTTAATCTCAATAGCACCCGGGGGGGAGCCACTAGGGCAAGCAGGCGAACTCAAAACTAAAAATCAGATCCGTGTCAGAGTGGGTCACAACTAAGAACATGACAGTGCAGAACAAAGTCATTCCTGAGAATGGAGTTTCTAACAGTTCATGGCTGTCCCCTCTCCCCCATGCATGCTTCACTGACCTATGAAGTGAAGTTAATTAATTTTATTTTGAATTTTTGCTAAGAGCTCATTGTCCATGATGAGGGTGTACATGTCATTTACTGTCTCAGGAAAGTGCTCTTGTCCAGTGACTGTAAACCCATCCCTTGCCAGTCCTCCACTCTTCTCTGTGAAAGACAGCCAACCCTGAGATGCATCAGTGCTACTCGGCAAAGCTGTGACTCCTCTCTTCTTTGGAACATCCAGCAGGGCTGCTTAGGGGAATAAACTGGGTGAGGAAGGTTGTCCGGGTCTTGAAAGTCAGCAGAAGAGTTTGGTTTGTCAGTGGATGGAAATGTAGGTTCTTGAACAGAAGAGAGGAGCTATGAAAAGACGGAGGGCTCCGTGGAGAAACTGGACCTGGGCTGTAAATTGGATTTAGGCAGGCATGGCCTCAGGCCAGGCTCACAGGAGCAGAGAGAATGAACAGTGAATACACCTATTGTGTGGGCTCCCAGTAGGTGGCGCTATTGGTAAAGAACCCGCCTGCCAATGCAGGAAACCTAAGAGACAGGTTCGATCCCTGGGTTGGGAAGATCCCCTGAAAAAGGAATAGCAACCCACCGCAGTATTCTTGCCTGGAGAATCCCCATGGACGGAGGAGCCTGGTGGGCTGCAGTCCATAGGGTTGCACAGAGTTGGACATGACTGAAGCGACTTAGCACACACACACACCTACTGTGCACCCACCTGCCCTTTGCTCAGATGGAAAAGTGGAAATCCCTTCAGAATATGATTTCACTTTTCTTCTGCTGGATGCTGTGGCCTAAAGATGGAAACGCCAAGGTAGGTTGTGGTCATGACCTCTGCCCTGGAAGAGTCCGCAAAGGCGACTGAGGAGGCCTGGAGGACATGGCCTGTCCAGAGGCCCTGGGGCCAGCAGCCCAGGGGGAACAGAAGCAAAGTCAGGAGACCTCATTTACTCAGGTGCTAAGAAAGGCTCACCTTTCAAAGCCCTCCAGTTGCTTTTACATTTTAACAAGGAGGGCAGAGTTGACAAATCATTGAGCAGGCACTAATCATTTTGTGGCTCATGTATCTCCCCAGCGAATACTTTTCAACACAAGCGTTTACATTTGCAGAGAATAAAGACTTGTAAAAAGACTGTTGGAGTTTATGGCTGCAGGAAACCGGCTCCCAGTTTGCTCTGCTGACAAGTTTATAAGGCCAAGGAAGTTCATAAGGTAAAATGAATTTCTAAGTAAATGTGTTTCTAGGAAATGAATTTTTTACTTTTTAAAAAAATATCAAACAATTTGCATTGATTTTATCAGTGAACAAATGAAAAGTGGTCAAAATGCAGTGTCTTATTTCTTTTAACATGTTCAAAAGCACCAGTGGGTTTGTGTCTTCTTTTTTAAGAAATGATCTGGGTAAAATATACCTTGTGTCTTCAAAGGTATCTGTTTGGTCTATTTTTTAAACAGATGATTTGGCTAAATAATTTGGTAAAGTGTTTGTAAATGAACACCTTGTTGTTTATTTTTTTAACTTTTTATTTGGTATTGGGATATAGCCAATTAACAATGCTGTGATAGTTTCAGGTGGACAGTGAAGGGATTCAGCCATACATGTACAGGTATCCATTCTCCCCCAGACTCCCCTCCATCCAGGCTGCCACATAACATTGAGCAGAGTTCCCTGTGCTGTACAGTAAGCCCTTGTTGGTCATCCATAATTAAATACAGCAGTGTGTACATGTCCATCCAAACTCCCTAACTTTCCCTCCATCCTTCCCCTCTGTCAACCATAAGTTGGTTCTCTAAGCCTACGAGTCTGTATCCATTTTGTAAATTAGTTCATTTCTACCGTTTCTTTTTAGAGTCCACATATAAGGGATGTCATACGATATTTCTCCTTCTCTGCCTGACTTCACTCAATTACCCTCTTGTTTCCAGAGCACCGGCCTGAATAAGCAGAACCCGTTCACCTTAACACAGTCGGGATCTACTCATCAAGGAACCAAGAGCAGAGGGGATCTTGTTATTTTGGTTGCATTTGGGATTAGAAGCTAAGTCAATACATATTAAAAGTATGAAAAGGCCTGGTTTTTAAATAACTGCCATGGAGATAGGAAGGAAGGCAGAAAGCAAGGGTCCTGGAGCCTGGGAATGTTCCCTCAGCCCATGCATGTCTTTACAGGGCAGGTTTACACACCTGTGAGAGTTGCTCTGGGAAGAACATTTGGCCCCCAAACCAGGAAAGCCAGGATTTCAATCCTGGTTCTACCATTGTGAATAAGTTCTCTAACCCCTTGAGCCCCTGTTATCATGCCTCTAAAATGGAGATGAAAATAATATGTGCTCCCAGGAACATATGTAAAGCTCCTAGCCCAGAGCCAGGTCCTAGTAACTTCTCTCCACAAGTTAAGTTCTCTGCTTTCCACTTCAGAGCCCCAAGCTGCTCCCACATCCAAGTAGCCTGGAGCCTAGACTCCACAGCTCAAGATTCGTGTCTTGTTGTTAATCGTGTCTTGTTGTTAAACCTTGGGTTGTCCGTCCTGTCTGAAGTTTTTAGAGAGCCCTTCCCCTCACTGGAAAAATGAGGTCCAAAGGATAAGTTAAGAAAATACCCTGAATATTTTAACCCTGAAACCGTGTAATCATCAGTTAATCCATTTCACCTGCAACCCGTCTTCACACATCAAGGTGGTTTTAATTGTTGCTACAAAACTTGCATGTCCTCCAAGAAGTGTGGAGCCTAAACAAGGTTTGCCCAAGAGTTGTCTTCCAGAAACTCGTCTTCACCTGTGTCTAGTTGGAGCCAAGCCAGTTAAGACTGGTTCGGACCACCAACTCTCCAACTGGGCATATGCGAGTGTCCTCTAGGTGACCTTTTGACGTTAGAGGGCTAAGAACCCCACGCTCAGATCAGTCCAAGTGCCTACGTTTTTGAACTTGTGGAATGTGTAGTTTAGTTGCAGTTACCCACCTTTTACCAATCACCTTGTCGCGAGCTCCCCACGCCCCCAGACCGCCCAGCTTTATTCTTTATCCCGTAAGTCTCTGCGCCCCGAGCCTTGACAGTCAAATTGGAGACCTCTTTGCTCAGCTGCCTCTCTGCTGCTGCTAAGTCGCTTCAATCGTGTCTGACCCTTAGCGACCCCATAGACTGCAGCCTACCAGGCTCCTCCATCCATGGGATTTTCCAGGCAAAAGTACTGGAGTGGGTTGCCATTGCCTTCTCCGGCCTCTCTGCTGCAGGCCTCGGCATCTTGGCGTTTTGGTTTGCTGGGCGACAGGGAAATGAACCTGGCTCAGCAACAAATCTACCTGAGGCTTCAAGATGTCTACATACTCTGGACAAATGAATCCTCTATCCTTTTCTTTTTTTTTAAAACATGTTGAGAATTAGCTGCTTCAAGCCTTTAGGCTTTTCATGCCAGAGTTTGCAAGATTAAGATCTATGTAGTTTTCTGGTTTAAGATGAAGGAGGGGAGCTGTCTTTCTTCTTTGAAGTTGTAAAAAGCAAAAGGAAAACAAGAAATGAAGATTAAGTTTCCATTTTCGGGAAAAAGTAGGAGGGAGTTAAGAACAACAAAGCAGGTGGATGGGCTAGAAAAAACGTGGAGCAGTTAGGAGGGAGAGGAGAGGTGAGTGCCTGACTGCAGGTATCAGGAGAAGTCAGCAAAACGCCTTTGTAAAAGAGGTGGGGAACAGAATCTAAGCCTCCTGTTTACAGCAGAGGGACAACGTACAAGCAGGGCAGCAAAAACTCTCCTGGACTCAGTTTAGTTGTGTAAAGTAGAGGTGATGGGGTTTTAAAAATCACACATTTGCAGGGAACGCCCTACTTACAAGCAGCAGGGGAAAAGATGGATGCTTTTTGACATAGGGATCAGACTTGTGGCAACAGCAGGGGAAGGAGAGAGTGGGACAAGCAGTGGCATTGCCGTATATGCACTGCCATGTGTGAAGGAGCTAGTGAGAAACCGCGGTATGGAACAGGGAGTTCAGCCTGGTGCTCTGACCGAGGGGGTGGGGGAAGGCAGGTGGAGGAAAATTGAGGTGTAAGGGGCATTGGAAGGGACGGCGGGTGTGGGTGGGAGGTTCAAGAGGGAGGGAATGTATGTAAACTTACAGCTGGTTCACTTTGTTGTAGACTAAACCAACATAACATTGCAAAGCAATTATCCTCCAATTTGAAATACTTTTTTAAAATAAATAAACCGAAAAAGATGCTTTTTGAAAAACCCCATAGCTGCTTATCTTCACTGGCTGGGGACAAGATATTAGTATCTATAGCCAGCATAAGGCCTTGGTTCATAATGACAATCTCTACTAGGCTAGGACGTGGTCTGCAAATTACTGGTCCAAGAAAAACTCACCTGCCTCAAAGGTGAGACATCAAAAAGAACAAACCCAGCTTATTTTCAAAGATATAAAACCAGAAAAGATCAGGAAAAGTAAATGGCAGATAAAGTATTGCCAGAGAGCTGATGAAAAAACCGTAAAATATTTTACTATAAATTTTACTACAAATTTAAATATTTAATGAAGCAGTTACCACTACAAAAGCTGGGCACAAAACAGAGACACAAATCTACTGGCAGTGATAACAAGATGAGACAGTGTGTGAACTGGCAGGGTCCAGGGTAGAGATGGGGAGAAAAGAAAGAAACGGGTGAATTGGAAGGAAAAAGAGACGAAAATTTTAAGTAAGGAACTTAGAGAATCAAAATGAGAAAAACCAAGAAAAATGAAATGGATATGAATATAGAAAAGATTTATTAAATAGGACACAAAGGGTGGGCATAATAGTTATATAAAAACCTGGTAACGTGTACAACTGGAAAACAAAAACTTAAACTGATGCAAAAATATGATCAAAATATTACCAAATGTGAGACTTCCCTGGCGGTCCAGTGGTTAAGATTCCATGCTCCAATGCAGGGGCCTAAGTTCAGTCCCTGGTTGGGGAACTAGGATCCCACATGCCTTGGGTGCCCTGCCTGCTAAATGATAAAAAAAAAAAAAAAATTACCAAATAGACTCCAGCAACTCAAAAGATAACGCAGTGTGACAAAGTGGGGTTTTTTTCAGTGCAAAGGCAGTTCTGTTACCAAAAGTGGGGTTGGGCTGCTCGCCACTCAAAAGCTAAAAAAGAGGCAAGGTTGGTGGAAAGGAAAGTTTGCTTTATTTTGGAGGCTGGTGACCAGTTGGGCTGAGGGGGTGGGGTGGGGAACTCCTGGTCAAAGGCCGACTCCCCGCCCCCGATATAGACAGAACAAAGGGAGGGGGTTCCATGCAGAAGCAGCAGTCAGCTCTGACAGTCATCAGTGGTCTGACCAGTGTCACCTTGATTAAGTACAGTTAGTCTTCAGTTGCAGGGTTGGTTCGTTCCCATTTCCTTGAGGCTAATTCTTAGAATTGTGACAGCTTATGTCTTGGCTCCAGCCTGGCCATCCGTGTCGTTAACTTCTTCCATCTGGTAGGGGTTTCAGTCTCCACGAGACCGCTCACAGGGGCTCAGAATACTCTCTCTAGCCCTTGAGAAGGAAGGTCCTTGACTTCGCTTACTGACTAAACTATTACTCTCTTGTCCTGTTTGACCGCTTCTCTTTATTTCTGCATTTTCTTACTTCTCTGATTAAACTTAATTCTTTGGCTAAATTTTTCCCACAGACAAAAGGCAGGCTAAGGACATAGCGAAGGTGGGGGAAGGACCAGAGGGCCCTGCTCTGTTTCAGTTCAGTATTAGGAAGTCTAGTTATATGAATGCACCATATTAATGATCAAAGAAAAATATGTACTAATCTCTTTAGATGCTTAAAAGTAAAATTCAGTGTCCATTATTGATGTAAATCCAGCAATTAGGAACAGATGTGTTCTTCCCTAACACAAACCAAATTGGGAGTCAGCGTGTTTAAAGGACAAATACCAATAGCATTCCTATTAAAGTCAGGAATAAGATTTAAATGTTATAAACAGTTAGCAAAGAGAAATTAGGCATATAAAAATTGAAAAGTAATCATAATTTTTATACTTGGATAACCCAAAGGGATCATCTGAAGAAAATTATAAAAAGATTTCAGTAAGGTGGCTTAATAGAAAATCAATATACAATTTTCAAAAGCTTTTATGCATTTAAACAACTTGTTAGAAGATGTAACCCAAGAAAAGGCTTTTTTATACTTACAGTAAGGACCAAAAAAAGTTAAAGTAACTGAGAATAAACCGAAGAAATGTTCCAGTATGTGTGCTCAGTCGTGTCCAACTCTGCGACCCCGTGGACTATAGCCCACCAGTCTCCTCTGTTCATGGAATTTTCCAGGCAAGAGTACTGGCATGGGTTGCCAAAACGTTCCAGATCTATATGAAAAAAGCTTTTTAAATTGATCCTGAAAGATACAAAAGCAGACTTAAAAAAATGCAGAGGTACACCATATTCTTGAATAAAAGGAGTGAATTTCATAAAGATGTCAAATCTCCCTAAATTAAATGTCCCTGTGTATAATACTACCAAGATAATTTTGTAACTAGTAAACTACATGTATGCATAAGAACAAATTCCAAATGGATCAAATACTAACAGTAACAGAAATTTGGAAGACAAAATTATTTATTGCAAAAATCAATATAAGCAAAGTTCAAAGACAAGTGGGAAAAAAATACATGCCTCATATCACACAGAAGTGATTTTCTAGAAACTGAGACATAAAAGAACAAGCCAATAGAAAAACGGGCAAGGAAATGGACACTAAATGAACAGAAATAAAGCCGATTCCAAATGCATTTTTTGACTCAGTTTCAGTTCTGGGAAATTATATACTTGCAACAGCATAAAAAGATATACAGGCAACAAGATTAACCATTATATCTTTGGTTGAAATAAAAAACTGGCAACAACATGAATGTTCATCTATGAGGGGTTAATTAAATAAATCACATGTACCTGCATATTGTATTCAGTTTATCAACTGCTATGTGACAAAGGACCTCAAAATATAGACGTTAGAACAACCATGTCTTCTTTCAGGGGTCCATGGATTGATGGGGCTCAGCTGGGAATTCTCACTTAGGAATTCACATGGAGAACAGCTGGTAGTTGAGCTGGACTCATGAGCTCTCCAGTTTTCCCTGCCCTGTCTGGGGTGTGAGCCGGCATGGCTGAAATAGCTGGGGACCAGCCGACCATCTCTGTTCAAGGTCCCTCCACATGGCTAGCTTGGGCTGCCTCACAGCATGCAGGTTTCAGGGGCATCAGACTTCTCCCCGGGGACTCCTGACTCAAGTGATGGGAGGCAAGAACAGACAGCTTCTTCACTCCTGACCTACAAACAGCCTCACTTGCACTGTATTCTGTTGGCCAAAGAAGTCACTAAGGCCACCACATATTCAAGAATTCACCTCTCAATGAGACAAAGAATTGGGGGCCATCTTTAACGTGCCACATGATGAAATCATGCATGCCTGCTAAGTCACTTCAGTCGAGTCAGACTCTTTGTGACCGCAGAACTGTAGCCCCCGGGCTCCTTTGTCCATGGAATTCTGCAGGCAAGAATACTGGAGTGGGTAGCCATGCCCTCCTCCAGGGGATCTTCCAGACCCAGGGATCAAACCCGCATCTTCTGGATCTCCTGTATTGCAAATAGATTCTTTACTCACTGAGCCACCTAGGAAAGCATATGCAGTTATAAATCCTCTATATACCAACATGGAAAAACTCTGGGTTTTGTTGTTGATTGAAAAAAGCCAAGTGGAGAACAGTGTAAATAGTATCTTTTTAGTAACACAGGAAGTGGTGGGGAATACAAATGCCTCTGTGTTTACTTCTGTTTTCTTAAAATAGACACAAAGCAATAAAATAATGAGAACAATGGATGCACAGGTGTGGAGATAGAAGAGAGACCTCGTAATATACGCCCTCTATATTATTTCGACTTTTGAAGTGAATTGACAGATAAAATACTTGGATCTTAAATCCAAAGCTGCTCAACCTTTCTCCTTAGAGCGCTGGAGCTACATGGGAAAGTAACATCGGGTCTTACTTGTTTTATAATCCTAGACATTTTCAAGGAATCTTCTCTTTTGGTTACCTGCACAATAATTAAAATCAACTCAGAAAATGGTGCATCAGTTATGGCTAGTTACAGCTGGTAATATTGCCTACAAACTGTCATACTTGCACTGGCCTGAGGTTATGGCCATTGTCTTTCATTGTCAACCCCAAACTACCCTTTAAAGTGCAATTTAAAATGTTAAAATTGTCACAGTGGAAGATAGCCAGCGGAGTGCTGGCTCATGAAGGCCATTCGTTAAATATTCACAGTTTCACAAGCCACTTGTTAAAAACAATTGGTAGCTTAACATCAACATGATGGCTGATTCCAGTATATAAAGAAATGAGTTTCAGGTTGCATTGAGTGTTATGAATTAAAAACACAGGGAAGCCTATCGGAGAAGGAACTGGAGGGAGCGCTCACTTATACCTGGAAATCAGGCAGTGTGGCACATGGAAATAACACAGTCTTCATCAGTGAGACAAGATTGCCACTTTTTTCCTGTTTTTGTAAGAAACCATACAGACAGGGGCTGGACGACGATTTTTTTGAACAAGTTAACTCTATGGCATAGTTAATGTGCATGGCACTGCGTGCTTTGCTAGCATTATCTTGCTAGTAACCATAACTTTTTGATGTAGTCAGTGTGATGGTTGCCATTCCTCAGAGAGAAAACTGAGCGTCCAGAGGTGGGAGGTGACAGTGAGCAGCAGAACCAGAATCCGAATCTGCTGGCCTGGCTCCATTCCCCCTCACTTCGATATCTCACTGAAAGCCCATTACATTATATTTGGAAAACTCAAACACATAAAGGAGAAAAATAGTCACCCGTAATTCTTGTTCCTAACGATGACCACGATTAACATTTGATCTAAATCAGAGGCTTCCGACCATTTCTCCACCCTGGTCCATCTGAGAACTGTGACACTTCCATGAGTAACTGTGGCTCGGTCTAAATAGATTTTCTCCAGGGTATGAAGACTGAAATCTGAAAAATCCCACATGTGGTCTTTATGTGGTCTGCCCCATCTCATTTTATTTCTTTCAATAAAGGGCATGGTTTTTCAAAGTTCACATTGCCCATGATCACATGTGGAGAAGTTTGATATGATTTTATTAGGATGGCTAATGGAAAGCTTTAACGGTTGCAGGCACATACTGATTTATCGGTACTTTCATTGGCCAGCAATTTGCTTTACTTCTCTCAAGATGCTAAGGTGGGGACTTCCTGGTGGTCTGGTGGCTAAGACTCCAAACTCCCAAAGCAGGGAGCCTGGGTTCAATTGCTGGTCAGGGAACTAGATCCTACATGCTGCACTTAAGACCCAGCGCAGCTGAAAAGATGCTATAGTAGAGTATGCACATACATATAGAGTCACAATACATACGTTACCTGAGAGTTTGGTTAATATATAAATACACACACATTTTTTGGAAGAGCTGGGTCAACACCAATTCTGATTTTGCCAGTCACAATCACAAGATTATAATATTTTCAAATGTGTTAAAGAGGAAAGGTAAAACCAATTCCTTTTTAATCAGAGGGTTTTAAATTGTTTTCTGTCATAAGTTGATGGCCACAAATTTTGAATGGTTTTCTAAATGTGTTTTGATATTTGGGAAGCTAAACTGACTAATGATTTTATGCGTGTGTGTAAATTTCTGATGCTCATTAATCACAGGCAAATTCATAGACTATTCAGGTTCAATTAATTATCCCTGGAAATTTGGGCATCTTGACCTTTCAAAATGGCACTTGTTGAACCTGAGAAAGTATTTGAGCCTTCTCTGTAAACTGATGGTTCTTTTGGTCAAATGCTTAATTTAAAAAACACTTCTTGATGTGTGAAGAACTTATAATGACAATTTTCTTTGTGGAAAGATATACTAATAATTAATCACAGACGTTAAGCAGTTGAATCACATTAGTTATGACAATATATTTTGAGGCAATCTCTTGATTTACTTCTTGATTTAAAAATTTTGTTAAGTTCCTGATTTTTTGGTTTTCCCATTTTCTTTGCTCTGATTTTTTTCCTTTTAGTTTGTTAGTGTTCATCAGGCCTTCCTGTGATGGGGGTGGTTCAGTCTGGCCGGTTCCACCAATGAAATGATACTCTCCTTGCTTTGTTGAGCTCCTGAGAGGTCCATTTCTTGATTTGTGACTTTGGTCTCCTTTTTGCTTGTCAGTCATGTTTTCAACCCTTTTAAATTCAGGCCTTTATTGAAGAAGATACTTTAATGATGTTTTTCATTCCTGCAATGCAAGTTTATAAGAGTATTTCCAAACAAATGTGTTCAATAGAGATGAAGAAAGTCAAACTAGCTTTTCTGTAAGTGGAAATTTTTTCCTGACAAAGCTAATGCTCCAAATGATTTCGGATCTCCTTAAAAGTTTTTCTACCCTTGAATAAGATAAAACAAGCCACGATTGGACTGGTGTTTATTAGTCGCTGGCAAACTAGTGGAGGTTTCTGGACACGCCCTGCTTTGTTTGATTGCTATATTCTTTCTATCATGGGACCTCATTGGCATTTGTTGATCTGAGAAAGCATTAGAGATTCCCACATAAACCTATTTTATTTATTTTACCCTATGCTTAGTTTACAAAATGCCTTTTATAGAAGATAAAATGTCCTTCCTTTTTCTCAGTTCCAGTTGGCATCAGCCTAGCCTAGTCCAAGGCCATGACGTAGTGGGGGAACTCACAGGCTGTGAAGTCCAGAGCCTCAGACCAAAGCCTGCTCTGGGTTTTTTCCTCCAGGACACTGCCGAGTGGCCAGGATTTGGAGACACCTGACTTTTTGGTAATATGGTTCATTCCAATCCAGTCTGGGACACATTGAGCAGTAAATCTTACTGCATGTTTCAGGCTCCAAACTAACCATTTGTTTAAACAGCTGGATATTTTAGGGGGAAAATTCAACTTCAATTTTTTTTTTTTTTTTAGGTCTCTCCTGTGTGTGTATGTGTGTGTGTTAGTCACTCTGTCGTGTCCGACTCTTTGCAACCCCATGGACTATAGTCCGCCAGGCTCCTCTGTCCCTAGGATTCTCCAAGAAAGAATACTGGAGTGAGTCATTCCAACTCTATGCATGTGACTTAGGTCCTTTCTAAGGGTGCACGAGCTATTGTGTGTCTGATGTGTTAGGAAGGTACAAACCACTGGCCAAGAGCTAAGACCAGAGTCGGGCAGGGCCAGACCTGAAGCCCAGTTCTTAAGTCTGTGTCCGTTTCCCCATATGTAAAATGTGGGTAATCGTGGACCTACATCACACACACAGGATCGTACTGGTGCCCAGCAAGTAACAATTACTGGCCCAGTAGCCACCATGATGTTATTACCACCATAGCTTCCTGCAGAAGAGCCTGTGTTTAACGCTGCCATTGACCGGAAGCTGCTCTATCAGGTAGACACCAGGCCACGACCAGCCCCTCTTCTCCTTAAGCCTGCTACAGCCCTCTGTACATGGAAAGCCAAACAAGAGAAAATACTGCAAGGCTTTGCACTTGGAAGCTGGAAAACAGATGTGCAGAGCAGCTCCTCTGTTTCAATTGCACATGTGACGGGTGGGCTGATGGCGCCTTTACAAGGATGAGTTAAGTGGTTCGTTGACATATCATTATCACATTTTGAAGTTAAACCGCCACGGGATCCATGAACTCTCATCACACAGTTAATTATTCCTGGATTTCGCTGCGCTCTTGAAACATATTCTGTTTATTTAACCATCCCCTGGGAGCGCGGGCTGCCTTTGTCCCCATGACACAGCCAGTGGTGTAAAACCCCTGCATCTGTCAGATTTCTGTGTGTGCAGCGTAATTGCCTGATTTCCATTTGAAAGTACAGCCCTGACGTTACTACCGCATAGACCCACCAATGATCACAATAATGTCCCGACACCTACAAGGGGACAGGGGTGCAGGGGTGAGGGTGGGGGCCTGATGCCATAACAAATGGGCACCAGATGAATGCTCGCCTTCAGATGGACCAGGTCTGAGTTTACAGCTGCAGATGAAGTGTGCCTTGGGAACAACAACAAAAAAAAGAAAAGAATAAAGAAAAAGAAACCAGCAGATTAGCATCAGCGTGAGTCTGGTGGAGCCAGATGGCTCTCTGTGGAAACGGATCTTTCCCGCCTTCTTCCAGTAACCCCGACCAGCAGACAGCGAGCGTGCTAAGAGGAGAGAAAAATGATCTCACGCCTCAGCCAGGCACATGATTCGCCTTCTTTCTCTCACACTCAAGCTGAAGGAAAGTTGGAAAAGAAGAAGGGATGAAAAAAGAAGAGAGGGCAGGGGGTGTGGTGGTGGTGGTGGTTGGGTTGCACTGAAGAATAAGCTGGTCAGAGCCCAGAGGAGGGTGAGGTGCAAGCTCCCTGGCCAGCCCGGGGCTTCGGAAAGGCAGGCTCAGATGTCCACGGAAGGGACAGCTACGCTGAGGCATGGGAGGCGGGAGAGACCCCTGGCACGTTGTTAGCCCCTCTGCACACGTCCACCAACTTGTCCGCAGGGGCGTGGTGTATAAGAGGCTGGAGGAGGGTTTAAAAGCGGTGGGATTAAGCTGTGTGCTCCCTTGGGAAGGACAGTGGATGGTGTTTTCAAATTTTTGCAAAGTCACTTCAGTCATATCTGACTCTTTGCAACTCTCTGGACTGTAGCCCAGGAGCCAGGCTCCTCTGTCCATGGCATGAAGACCGGAGTGGGTTGCCATACCCTCATATCCACCTCTCTCTGAGGGCTGGAGGCCAGACTTTGTAATAGTCCTTGACCTGATGGACAAGGTCGAGGAGAGCTGGATCAGAGATCTGGGATTCCGGTCCATGGCATCCTGGGAAAGGGGCTGGAAAAGCAGACAGGGTTACTGGGGAAAAGGAACCTCTCACAGGTTGTGGGTGTGGGAAGGGGCACCTCCAGAGGCACTCCACCTCCCCGGCTGAGCGGAGCATTCACTGCTTATAGAAGTCTGTTACCTGCAGTGACAACCAGACCTCGGACCGCCGGCCACGAGGCGGGCCATCAGATGTTGGTGCCCACACACAGCCCTGGTAGGAGCCAGCGCATGCAGGTGTCCCGCCAGCTCATCTAATGTGCCCTCTGAGCAAGTGTGCACACACCCCCAGCCTGGCACCAAGGGCTCCAACCCAGAAAGAATGCTCCCCTGGGAGTGGCAGGGGCTCGCAGTCAGCCTGGCGAGGTTTCCTGGGCACCTGAAGTTTGTCTCCACCAGTGTTCACTCCGAAGAATAAATAATGGGCTCCAGGAGAGGCCAAATGCAGGCTGTAGTCATTCGGTTACAGCTGGAGAAGATTACCTTGATCATAATAAACATGGAACAAAATCCGCCCCGTTTTCAGCCAGGCCCGGGACACCTGCTTCGCCATTTCTGGCAGCCTTCGGTGGAGCTGAGCGTTAAACTGGCATAGTCTGTCTGGGCCAAGGAGGCAAAGCGAGCTGCCAGCTGGGAGCCAGGGCCGCAGGCTCCAGCTTTTCTCCTTCCAAAAACAAAACAAAAAACCACTACTCAACCAAGCAACCGTTTTGCCCTTCATCTCTCGGGCAGTGCTACCACCTAACCATGTTCCTAGTTCTAGGCGGGCTTCTCTCCCTCACAACTGGGCTGAAGGGTTTTGAAAAGAAAGCCCACAGGGAAAGCCACAGGAATCACAAGGTGGATCAGCTCTCCTTGGCCCCACTTGAGCAAGACGACCACTCAACAGGAGGAGCATTTAAAAAATAACATTTACAGAGGGATAACTAAATGTCAGTAACTTGAAGTGCTTTGTGGATATGTCATTAATCCTCATGACACCCCTACAATGCAGGTCCTCTGATTACTCCCATATTACAGATGGAAACTTAAGGCACAGAGATGTTAAGCAACTTTCCCCCAACACACGCAGCTGCCAAATGGTAGAGCAAGGATTCAAACTGGGCTCTACCTGGCTCCAGGGTCCACATCCCGGCTATTCTGCCTTTTTGACCTTATAGTAACACTGGGATGTGTTCCACTTAAGCTGTCAGCCAGTGCCAGCACTGTGGGCTACCGAGTCTCCCAGAGTTGACGTCCTCATCTGTCAATCAGGGACTGGAAACCCTGGCTTATTATGGGGTTGTTGCCAAGAACAGAAGTAATGAGTCACATACGTGCAAGGCCAGTGCCTAGCATTTGGTCGAAGATCTATACATGTTAGTAGTTACTACTGTTGTGAATATCGAGGGCAGCTTTGTGCTTTTGCAGTTCACTGTGAGCTTGGTGGAGCAGCTGCCGCTAACCCCATTTTACAGGTGGTGAAATTGAGGTACCAAGACATCCAGCAGCAGAGTCTGGACAAGAACCCATATCTCTCAAAGCTGCATTCAGTCTAATCCTAACTCGCTGTGAACTACAGGCCGCACCCCCTATTTCTAGAAACAAGACACCGCTGTCATCTAGAAGGACAGCAGAGCAAGGAATTCAGCTCTTGTCACCTTCTCTTCCCCTCCTGCTCCCGGGATTGGCCACAGAAGTCAAGTCTGCCCTCCCGGAAGACAGTTAACGCCTCTGGGGACAAGTAAGGTTCTGGCAAGAATGAATCGCAAAATTCCGGGTGCCTTTCATGTGGGTTAAAAAATACTTGTCTTTTCACCAAAACCATGTGCAGATGCAGAGACCCCTAGACCACTTCTCAGCCTCCCGCACCCCAGGCCTCTGAGAGCGTGTCCAGCACTCACCACCATCCAGGGGGCCCCACGCTGCAGCTAAAGCAGGAGAGGAAACTTGAGTCTGAAGAGGGACAAGGGACCTGGTGGGCCGGCCGCACTCTGCCTTATTTCCCCATCTTTCCTGACTCTGCCCTTCCGGTGATTTTCACATTTTCTCCTCCCTTTTACGTTCAGAAAACCTCTGGGGAAGGCAGCTTTTATTCTGTGGCTTCATGTAATTCCCAGGGCTGGGAATGAAAGTGATTTCCTTTCACAACCCCTGGCTGAGTGCCTTTCACATCCCGGCTGTGTTGTGGGGTGATTTATCAATGGCAGGGGCCGGGGCTCCTTCCCCATCCTCCCTGCTCCCGCCATCACTTAGAACACGACCATGCCCACGACCGGCTCCAAGGCCAGGGCGTCCTCTCAAGTTGGCTCTGAGGCCAGGACTCGGTCGAATCACCGTGATGAGAGCCATTCGTTCTCCTCCCAAAGAACAAACACGGCCTGAAGTCTCCAAGTGTCGGGGCTGGCTTTGAACCGAGACTGTGAAAGCACATTTTTCCAAACTTGTCGGGATCATGTTTCCTTTCTAGACCTTTATTCTCCGAGGGACAATGAGAAAGAGACGCAGCTTAAGAAGTCTTGGGCTGAGAAATGAAGTTCCTTTTCTTTGTCGCCATTAAACCGAGCAGGGGGAAGAGTGAAGCCGAGGGGTTCATGTTTCGCTGTTACAACAAAGCGCAGAGGCCAGACGGCAGCGGCCCACTGGGAAGGCCGCGTGTCTCTGTCTGAGCTGAAGGCCGCGGTCTGGCTGCTGCCTCCCCAGGTTCCCGTCCCTCCACTGGACTCCCTTTGGGTGTCGACCAGTCCGAAGCTGAAACGAGACAGAGCGGTGAGCTGAACAGTTGGCCCCAGACCGATCCCCGGGCAGGGGGGTTCTGTCTGCGCCCAGCCCTGGGGTATAGTGTGGGCACCGTGGGGTTACCATACCACCTCCTGAGGCCAAGAACATCTTCCCAGTGAGGCCAGAAACGTCCATTCAGACCTCAGCCTTGTTGCTCAATTATTGCTCTAACACTGTATCACTTTTTTGGCCACTTATCAAATCCTGACTCGTGCACAGCTCTCCTAAGAGCCCCAAGCCTCCAGACCTGCTGCCTCATGACTGTCTACATGAAGCCTGAGCATCACCACTCACAGGGTTCAGAGCCACGGCTGCCACTGCCCATCAGTACCCTCTCCGGGCCTCGTTTGTCCTCATCTGAAAAGTAGGGAAATGCTGAAGCTCCAATACTTTGGCCGCCTGATGCAAAGAGCTGACTCATTGGAAAAGACCCTGATGCTGGGAAAGATTGAGGGCAGGAAGAGAAGGGGACGAGAGAGGATGTGATGGTTGGATGGCATCACCAACTCGATGGACATGAGTTTGAGCAAACTATGGGAGACACTGAAGGACAGGGAAGCCTGGTGTGCTGCAGTCCATGGGGTCACAAAGAGTCAAACACAAGTGTGCAACTGAACAACAGCAGTTATACCCTCCTCCCAGAGTTGTTGTGGTAATTCAATCAGATGCCTTCTATAAAGTGAATACACCATGCCCCACACACAGCACAAACTCAGATGCCAATTCTTATTTTGAAGTGTGGGAAGGAGCCCATGGAGGAGGTACTGGGAAAGAACCTGGGACTATGAGCCTCAGCAAGGAGTGGGAGGGAGCGGGACTCAGAAGGAATGGAGACCAGGAGGCTAGGTGGAGATGCATCTCCTGCTTGCCCTGCAATTTCATTTGGGGAAACGTCCACATTGAAGATTTTAAAGTCGTTCATCATTTCCATTTCTTTCTCTCTCTCTCTTTTTTCACACTCATCATTGTTCCAGAGACATTCAAGTTCAGAGGGGCTACTGTATTTAATTTGAAGCTCTAATAAGTCTAGAAATCAGGAAATGCAGGCGGGGCTTCTGTCTCCAGCCTTTTATCCTCAGGTGAATGAATGACTTCCTTCACCACTGGGGGCTGTCAGTGTCTCCCTTCCTCCCCAACCTGGATCCGTTATTACCTCTGTTTTTAGATTCTAAAAACTATGGGCAATTTTCATCAGATGGCAAGTTCCATTTGCTAATGGACCGGTCATTAATGAACGTAAGTGATGACACACACGTGGAAAAATGTGGGTGACTGGACCTGTCCCCAGGCTCGCTCAGGCTCAGGATAAGGTGAAAAATTGGCAGATCTAGAACCATGTCACTGGGACAACTCTGAGTGATGATTCATATGCAGTATTTAACTCCTGCAAAAGCTGGTGCTAACCTGATAAGGTCCATAAACCCCTCAAACTCACCATTTGTATAAGGTATGGCTTGAGAGCAGAGCTGGCTAAGTGACGATGTCATAAACTACAGGTTCATTTGAGCATTGTGGTACAGCCCACTCCACACTCTGCCCCCCTCCACACACACACACACACACACACACACACACACACACACACACACACACACAAAAGACT
This sequence comes from Bos taurus, assembly GCF_002263795.3. Classification (NCBI taxonomy): domain Eukaryota; kingdom Metazoa; phylum Chordata; class Mammalia; order Artiodactyla; family Bovidae; genus Bos; species Bos taurus. Next base: position 20,443,193 of record NC_037339.1, read on the forward strand.
GACTCCTGTTCAGCCAGTATTTTATGGTCTTTGGAAATAAATTATTCCAATATGGGGTGGGATTTTTGCTTTGTTTTTGCTAATTCTCTGCTAGTTTTATTATTCCACATAGCCTTTATCCCTTTCACTTTGAATTACAGAGTTGATTGCAGTATTGTTTTTCTTTGACATAGAAGCCCAAGTATGATTTAAAAAGGAATTGAATTTTTCAAAAAGGGAAACATTCAGGATAAATGTTAAGGACAGTGTGTTTGAAAAAGCTGAATTCAGTTTTGTTTGGGCATCATCGCAAGTAAAGGAAAAAAGGAACTGATTACAGACAGAAATTGTAGTGTTTTGGGTTTTTTTTTTCTAGTAAGTGTAGCACAGCCTCCAGGTTGCCCATCAGCACCAGGAAAGGCTGAACCCTCCCCATCTAGTTTCTCCCTGGGCCTCCCTGTAACGGGATCCTAGACCATACATCGTCTCCTATTCAACCCATGGAAATGTTATGAGAACCGGCGAGAGTAAATCTCCACAAAACAGTACTGTGATCACAGAATGTATTCTGTGTCTTTGTAATTATACCCAAAGTAGCGGTTACCCTGATAAAAACTGAACAAGAAGGAGCTGGAGTTTTGTGTTTTTTTTTTTTTTTTTTTTAAAGAGGGAATACAGCAAAGAAAAACTGTCTCTTTCCCTATCAGCAGTCAGGCTCTGTGTCTAACGCGCTCCAGCATGGAGATGGCACCAAGACTTCTTTTGTAACCAAGATGAATAATCTATTTTATGACTTAACCTCTCACAGATAATCTTGGAAGTAAACTCAACACTAGGAAATAACATTTACAGACCTCTTAGTCTCCCCTTTATGCAACACTTAATTTCTCTTGTCAAAAAAAAAAAAAAGTACAACATAGCTTTTCCCTTCTGATTTCCTTTTCTTGTATCCACAGCACAGTTTTCTCTCATCGCACTTGGACGTGTCTCATTTTCTCGGTTATGTCTTAACTGTGGTCCTCTGCCTCCTCTTCCATTTCTACTGCCATTTCCTGTGCCTATGAAACCTGTTTTCCCCTCTTCCTTTCTCTCCTTGAGGAAAAGCTCCTTGATCATTAGTGAGACCAAGACGACAAACTAGGGCTGTGTTGGGGAAAGAGCTGAGACTGCCTATTGAAAGCTAAACAGGCCCAATTTGAATGATGCTGCCTGACAATGTCAAATGAGAATTGGTCAGCACAGAATTGCAAGACTCTCTTGGAATCTCTACACATATGTATTTGACATTTTACCCAAATCCAATTCCACAGTCCGGATGGTGGAAGAATTTCCTTGTTTACTTGAGATAAATTCTCACCCATCATCCTTTGTTCCCATGAGACCACTGCTCATAGCCCTCAAGGACTGCCTCGTAGGACCCTCACATTGCTACAGTCGAAGGCTCATTATGGTGCACAGCTAGGAAATGCAGCAGCCTGATTAATTTCGTGTTCTGACTAATTGAAAATTACAATGTACATCTTCTAATCTAAATGCCAAACCTAAATGAACTAGGTGAGTCCTTGGAAAACTCAGAGGCAACTTCAGGACTCATGGAACATCAAGATCACCACAGAAGTGGTACAGATCGGCAGAAGGACAAGATAATTGGGGTTTCCATTGGATATAAAGTAAATGTAGCTTTTGGTGTGTAGCATCAGGGAGCGAAAATAAGTGCACCATTTCAAGCACATTATTTATATATATATATATATATACACACACACACAAAATTTGAAATGTTTTGAAATGTTTAAGTGTTCAAAGGAAAGAAATTCATGGCCTGCCAATTTACAAAACAATCTCTGTGTAATAATCCCAGGACTGTAAGAAAAAGTATATATGTACACACATATACACATACCCTCATGCACTCAAGTCTGGGAAAATAGCCACCAAAATTTTAACAATAGTCTCTCTGGGTGATGGAATTAGAGAAGCTTTTGTTTTCTTCTTTTGTTTTAGCTACACTTTCTAGTTATAAAAGATAATAATTAAATATTCCTTCCATAATGTAAATGAATAAACAAATAGCCTTAGTTGAGCAAACCAACGTGGCCCGATAAATAATTAAAGGCAGCACAGAAACCCACTTCAATGTAGATTAAGAATGAATTAAATGAAAAGAATAGTAGCAGAAGAAACCTTCCTGTTCAGAAAAAAACCATCACATGAGCCGTGTTGTCAGACGTGGACTTGGCTGGGGAGGGCAGTGGGGAAGTGATATTGAGGTGGAGTTTGGGGGACTGCCGCTGCCTTGGGGAGTATACACGGGATTTGGGTCATCGCCTGGTTGTTACAGGCAGGGCTCTGCGAGTTATAAAGGATATGATTATCTTGGGGTCACAAGAAGGGATTCTTACATTTGCAATGAGAACAATTCCTTGTCTGCATTTCTGCATCTGTTTCTAACTTCCTAGACAGAATCAGATATGGGAAACCACTTCTTGGTTTCAATCCTGATTCTCCCCCACTGAGGGGAGGGGGTTTGGCTTGAGCCTGAAGTCAGACCCCATCAGGTCTCCCCAGGACCCTGTCCTGGTCCTTCCCAGCACAGGGATGCTTGCTGGACTTCCTGTCCCACCGGTTCCTCCCGCCCCGGCTTTTACTCTCCAGGGTCTCCACGTGTCAGGGGCATGTCATCTCCTCCCCCTTGGTTCCATCAGGGTTAATGTTCCAAGAGACTGACCTGCTCTGAGGAAAAGGCAAGCTGACCACACCATAATGTTCGGCCACGGGTTCTGGGAATATTTGTGGAGGGAGACACCGTTGGTGAGGGAATTTTATCCCGTTCATAAAAAGGGCTTGATGGAGCTTCCACATTTAGGGCAGGTGTTGCCATTCTAGGATCGCCCACCAACTTGCTTCCTACATCTGTCCATGAGCAAAAGAGACCATGCTTCCGGAAGCCCCTTCATTCTCCAGGGATCAGAACAGAGGCCCCGTCCTTGCTCGGCCCTTTCCTGCCGTCACCTGCACCTTCCCTATGGTGTCGCTGTTGTGTTAGTCGCTCAGTTGTGTCCGACTCTGCAACCCCATAGACTGTATCCCGCCGGGCTCCTCTGTCCATGGAATTCTCCAGGCAAGAATACTGGAGTGGGTTGCCATTCCCTTCTCCAGGGGATCTTTCTACCCCAGGGATGGAACCTGGGTCTCTTGCATTGCAGGCAGATTGTTTGCCATCTGACCACCAGGGAGGCCTGCACCTCCCCAAGAGACTCTCAGGTCCTCAGTGTGCCTCAGCCTCTCCTGTACTTGCTGTTGGCCCTGTAACACCTCATGCTGGGCAGTGGTCCTGACTTCCATGGGGCTCTGCTATACCCGCTGATCTAAAGCTCCCTGTGTATGGCAGACTAGTCTTTTTTTAACCCCTGTAGTACCTCTTACAGTTTTGTGCCAACACTCAACTATTTGTTAAGTGGAAGGATTCTCAACAATAGAGTCCCTAAGTGATGAAGAATTGGCATCCTTGACCTTTTTATTTTTTAGCACTTTACAGCTTTCAGATGATACACAGCATCTCACATGTTCCTCAAAGTGACCTCAACCTGCTAAAGCAGGCATTCTGTCACCCCTGCTCTCCAGATGAGAAAAATGAAGCAAAAAGGGTGGCTGAGAGCCACCCAGCTAGTTCCTGGGAGCAGACCTGGGAATTCTGATTAGGGGCTAATGCTCTCGCCACTGTGACCGTGGTTCTGAAGCCTGGCAGCTCATCCGACTGCCCTGGGGAGATGGCAGAGAAACCAGGGTGGGATACACCCTGCTCTGGACCTGTGGAGACACTCGGCATGAGGCCCTGCCACCTACATTGTCAACCACAGGTGACTCTGACGCCTCCCCACACCCCCAGCTCTGACGCTGCACCCCCATCTGTGACACCAAAGCTGACAACCAGCAACTTTACAGGCTAGCCCTAACCTGGAAAGCCAGTTCATTTACACCTCCCAGGATTTTCCTTCTTTAGAACATCGCTGGGTTAACAGCTCAACTTCTAGAAAGCCCGAGGTTAAAAATGACCATGCCTATTCATCAGCCCCCAGCAGAAGGGGTCAGGAGAAGGTGACAGCCGTGCTTATGAAGGCCTCAGAAAAGCTGCTGAAAAGCTTTGGAGCTGAGAATAAGGGCCCAGGTCCGTCAGCCTGGTTCCAAAGCAGTTGGACCTCAGCTCCAACTGGGACAGGTCTGGGAAGGACCCTTGTGTTCTCAAGACTCTGTAAAGCCAGGGACAAAGACCCTGACAAGTGACCACAAACCCATCCAAGAATTACCCATGGAGGGTGGAGGGTTTGTGTATGGTGGAAAGTCCTTCCCGTCGGGAAGGAGCATGTTAAATGTGAGGGCAGACTCCCCAGCAAGCAGACTGCTAAGAGCTCAGTGAGGAGAGAGATCTTCAGCACTCAAGTCTCCAGGACAATTAGGAATTGGTGTAAGAAGTCCTCAGAGCTGACCTAATGTGCCCTGAACCTGGCGAGTGGACACCCTCAGCCCATGATTTATGGGGGAGCCCGGGCTCCCTGCCTGAGCGCCGTATATGGGTCAGCCTGGAACCCATTATAATAATCGTCGGGAGAATCAGCTTGGAGACAAGTTGAAGCAAGCTGAAATTTGAAAAAAACACATTAACAGGGGTCTGAAGGGAAGCCAGAAGAGCCTGCCAGCAGGGGCAGCTGGAAGGCCAATTTTTCAGTCAATACTGAAAGGTGGTTGCTTAAATCTCCGAGTCAAATACACAAGATTTTCTCTCCGGCTCAATACTCCCGTTTAATTGCTCTGGGGAGTCTCTCCACTGACGCATCTAACACCCAAATACTGAGTGGGGAGGGAGAGAAAAGCGTGTCATTGACGTGCAAATGAGGAAATCAGGTCCTGGGTGCAGCCTGGGTCCTGCTGAAGCGTCTCCTGCACTGACTGCCCCACCCCTCAACCCCAGGAGGTCACCAAGGCCCGCCTCCGTAGAGATGGCTGGGGGTGGGCGGGCATCACCTCTCAGCTGGCCTCAGGACTCTGGGGGGGCAGCTCCTCACCCCTGAAGCTCCGGGGGGTGCTGACCAGGCCCTGAGAGGGTCTTCAGGAGCCAGGGTTTTCACAGGTGAGGCCTCGGAGCCCAGAGCAAGGGAAATGTGAGCCACCAGAGAGCATTCCCACATTTAATACCCAGGCTGACGGCAGACGTGATCGGTGAGGAGAGCCTCAACTGGAGTCCTGAGATTGGGGAACAGAGGGGTCTCTGAGGGAGCGAGGTCCAACAGCCTGACCTTCAGAGGGAGTCCTGACAGATGGGTGGCTCCTGACAGGAGCCCTTACCATGATGACGCCCACAGAGGAGCCCGGGGCTGGGTCTTCATTTCTCCGAGCCTCTGGCTCACACAGCACCGTTTCCCATTCACCCACAGCGTGGGGGCTGTTCCTTGTCCACACCTCCGCTATTCACACCCAACAATCAGAAATCCATTCACATGGGGCCCAGAGGATCTGACAGAAACATGGCCGTCCTGAAGCCAAGAAGTCCAAGCACAGTTGCCTGGGGACCTCGACTGCATGCGTTCCCACAGGATGGCGCCCGTGGTCTGCCCCAGACAGACAGGCTGAGGGGCGAGTCCAGCTTCACTCACTCGCTGGTTGTGGGACCTTCGATAAATCATATAACCATTCTGAAATTCAAGCTTCCCACCTCTTAGGGGATTAGCCATGTGACTGAGGTATAACGTGACTTGTATGGAGGGCACCATGTCCGGAGAAACCTCATTTTGTGGGTTCATGGGGACTAATAAGCTTTTCTGAGCAGCGAGGGCCCTTTCAGAATGAGGGGGCCCCTACTTGGGACACTTGGGATGGGGAGGCAGGTAGGGTGGGGAGCATAGAGAAAAACTTGCTCAAAACACAGAGAACAGCCATCAGAAGCATCCCGCCCAGGGGCCCCTCTCTGGCCCTTTCCCCTCCCCCGGGAGCCAGGCCTCTGGCCCAGTGCAGTCTGGGGGTCTCTGCAGCCATCTGGGGTACTTACCACGGGCTGTGTCACTCTTGTGCAGCTGCCAGCTGTCCGCATACCTCATGACCGCCAGAGTCTTGCCGTCCTGACTTCCCTGATCACTTGCTTCTGCAAAAAAGGCGTGAGGGGAAAGGCTGTGAGTGTGGGTCAAGGTGGGGCCTTTCTTTGAGCCCCTGGGGACCCCCTAAATACACACACAGGACACGGAGGGTGCCCAGACCCCTCCCCCACTGCACACTGGAGACGCCTCCAGTCCAACCCTATCTGGCCATGAGAGGGAAACTCCCACTGTCCCTGGAGGTTCAGGGGTCACGTTCTCGAGTCCCCCCAGACCTCGAGCAGTGTCAGCATGGGGTCTTTCCTGAGGGATCCCAGTCTTCCTGTTTCTGGTGGGGATAGGAGGGGCAGACACCCCAGAGCCTGACAACCAAGGCTCATCATCAGAAATCCTAGGCTGATGGGGGGAAAGGTGAGGGAGATACTGAGAAGCGTGAAAATGAAAAGAGATAGAGATCCCCCTGCTTCTGGTTTCCACACACAGGGTTGTGTTTCTCTGCACAGAGATTCCTAACCAGGGGTTTGGCTGGGGCTGGCATTCACCTAGAAGAAGGGGTGACTTTCCTCTATTATAAGCCACGTCTGGGGACAACCTATGCCCAAAGAGTGCCTTTTCCCGTTTTATACCCACATGCTGTTTGGGGTCTGGGAGGGGCTGTCCCCTCCCTTTTTCACATCCTCTCTTCCTCCTCTTTTTCTGGGTCCATTGTGAGATCTGCAACCAAGAGACCCTTTACTCATTCCTGTTTTGTTTCCAGCTCAGAACTGAAAGTGGGTTGGATTCTACTGGCCCAGACCGGGTACTAGAATCCTGTTTCTCAAATTTCCAGCTCAAGCACCCCCACAGGGAGAAAATGGGAAGAGTCCGTGGTTTGAGCCAGGTACACCTAGTCTGTTTATCCCGTACAGCCCTCCATCCTTCGGGGAGGACGTGCTGGTGAGAAGGACAGATGTTGTTAGGTGGGTGAGGCACTCAGAGCCTAGAAGTTCAGAAACTCTAATTAGGGTACCTCCTGGTCTTTATTAACCAAAACTCTTTCTACTTTTTCATTTAGATCTTTCTATCTCAAGTGTGTCCAGCAATAAAATGTGGCCAAAATCAATCACAGCTGCCAGGCACACTAAAGTGAGCTGGTATTAGAATGACAGCCCCACCAAAGCCATTGAAACAGTTCTCAAATTCCCATCTCTCCATTGGTATAACCCCACTTTTAAAAATAGGAACCGTAATTCATGCATCCCCAAGTGACCTCCCGCATAAATGAGCTGCATAAATGGGGAACCTGTGGATTTAGAGATTTTTCTCTGTAGGCCCCAGGAGCAACTAAAGATTAGTTCCAATCAGAATAAATGCATTTCCTTCACGAGTTTGCTTCAAACGTTCAGGAAGCATTACCTACTGGATTAGTTTTAACCTAAACTCACCCTCTTGCCATTCCTGGAACCAAGTGAGTCACAGATTTTATCTTTCTTCCTAGTTTTGGAAGCCAGCAGACAATGAGGAAGGTGGAACCTTCCAGTGTGTGAAGGGGAACCCTGTCTGGAGCCTCCCTGGAGGCTGAGGAGCAGAGGGAGGCTCTGAAATCCTCCCCCAGCCGCAGTAGAGGCTGAGGGTGGAAAGCCCCTTTCTTAGACAGGGAAGAGCCTTAAAAATGAACGCATGCAGGACTCTTGAGGCTGCGTGCATCAGCAAGAGAGGATTCAGGTGCAATGGTCACATGACTCATCAGGGGCCGTGACTGAGTAGAAGGTCATAGCCTGGGGGTGGGCGGGATGGTACCCAGGCTGGCCCTCAAATACGTTTGTTGCTATTCTTCAGTTGCTAAGTTGTGTGACTCTTTGCCACGCCATAGACTGTAGCCTGCCAGGCTCCTCTGTCCATGGGATTCACCAGGCAAGAACACTGGAGTGGGCTGCCACTTCCTTCTTCAGGGGATCTTTCTGATCCAGGGATCGAACCTGCATCTCTTGCATCGGCAGGCGAGTTCTTTACCACTGAGCCACCAGGGAAGCCCACTAAGCGGAGCCGAAGTTGTTAGTGGAAAAAACATCCAATAGGAGTATTGATGAGGCTTCTCTTTCTTGCTTACCCTCGGAATCAAGCCGAGCCTGAGGTTTCCCCATGATCTCATCCTCTGAGGCCTTCAGGTTTCGGATCAGAAAGTAGGTGGTCATCTTCCCTTTCCCTTTCACTTCGATTTCACCCCGCTCGGTTATTTCAAACCCTTGATTCTCCAGGGCTCTGCACAGAGAAGAGAAAAAAAAAATGCCCCAGGTCACAGAGTTGTGACTCGAGAGTGGGCTGCAGTGGGCAGGATGATGTGCGAGAAGTCCGAGACCCAAGTGAACAGGGAGGGGCCCATGCAAAGAGACAGGGCTGCAGAGTGACTAGGAAACTGCATGTGTTTATGCATTTACTGGCTGTAGAGAGATGCCGAAGGCACACCACAGACCAGTGCAGACTAACATCGCGTCCAATTCACAGTTAGCTGCCTCAGCCAGGGCTTAGCACTCATCAGTCTTCCCTTGTCCTTGGCTTTGGCTGGTTTCGTGGAGATTTCAGACCTTCGCCAGGCTCTTCATATCCCCTCATTAGGCACCTGAGCTCCTCGCTCACATGCTGCTGACCATAATCCTACTGCGTGACTTGTTTACCTGCTCAGTTGTGTCTGACTCTTTGCAACTCTATGGACTGTAGCCCACCAGGCTCCTCTGTCCATGGGGGTTCTCCAGGCAAGAATACAGGAGTGAGTTGCTGTGCCTTCCTCCAGGGGATCTTCCCAACCCAGGGATTGAACCTGTGTCTCCTGCATTGCAGGCAGATTTTTTACCACTGAGCCACCAGCGAAGCCCACTTTGTGACCTGATCTATCCACTAATGGGAACCCTTAGAGCCGAGACCCTGTGCCTTCTCATCCCATTGACCACACCTGCCCTTTCCCCCAACTTCAGAGGTTGAAGTATCTTGTTGAAGGGCACCCACCCAAAATCCATTCCCACCTCCTCAAGGCCCAGCCCCCGGACCACCTCTTCTTTGATCTTCAGCTCCCTCTCCATTTGCCTCCTCCCCTAAGCCTAACCAGCTTGCTAAGGTCTCTTTCATCCCAAATAGAAGTAAAAATCTTCTTACTTGTTCATCTGCTTTAATGCCATACAAATGCTCATTCCTTTCATCCTTCAACCCACAATCCAGTGTCTATTCATTCTCCCACCCCTCATTGACCACAGTTAACTTCTGATAATGTTTCCAAACCTCTGACTATTTTTCACTCCTTTCCATGGAATCCATCAGAGAGCCACCAGGGAAGCCCAATTATAGTTGATATTTTTGTTCCATTCTTCCTCCATAAAAATAGCCAGAAGGGTGCCTCTCTTCCTGAATTCTCTGCTTGCTTCTCCTGCCTTTTCCATGACTCCTTCCTCCATCTGCCAGTGAAATGTTAGTTCTTCCCATTGTCCTTCTCACATGGCATCCCTCTGCAGGTGATCTCACCAACTCTCATGGTTTAATTACCACCTCCGTGTTATTACTCCAAGTCTGGTTCCCCAACCAACAGCCTGACTCCAAATCTCACCCAGCGAGTTAATGCCACCTCTCTCTAGATGCTTCCCAGTTCCTTTTATTCAATACTTCCAAACCTGAGATCATCATCTGCCTCCTAGACTGGAATCCCTCTCCCTTGTTGCATCTCAGATGATGAGATTTAGGCTCGAGTTGCCCAAGATGGAGACCTGGGAGATAGTCAAGGCTCCTCCCTCTTTCTCAGCTCCCATTTCTAGCAATTACCAAATTTAATTGATTTTATCCTTAGATTCCTACCAACGAATGTTCTGGTTCAAACCAAACTCCTAACAAGTCTTGTCTTTCCCATCTCCTGATGCGCAAATCTGCCCTTACATGGCCTTGAGTGGTCAGTGTCAAGCAGGACCCTGACCTTGCCATTGTGTCCAAGCTCACACTCCTTAGGGGCTCACACTCTTCACCGTCGGTGTGAGCCCTGCCCCTCAGGGAGGCACACACAGCTCTCCCCACTTTCTGCCTCACAGCTTCCACCCCAGCAATGCTAAATCATTTGTAGTTCTCTGCCCTTATTCTACGTCTGTGTTCGTACTGCTGGATATTCACTCCAATATCCCAGTTTGGGCTAAACTCTGCTCTGGAGTTTCAAGACCCAGCTCAGGAAACTCCCTTCTCCACTCAGAATCTCCTTACTGGGCTGGGCTCCCGTGCCCCACAACACACAATAATTCCCACAGGCATGGGAATGGATGGTTAAAGCCTGACTCCCTGGGTTATATCCAGGCCATTTTCCTTCCTAGCCAACTTGTGACCTGAAGTGAGTGAATTACCTCTTTGTGCCTGATTTTTTTTCTCATCTGTAGATGTGAACGATAATAGTATATCTTCATAGGGTTGTTGCAACAGTAAATGGACTAACATATGTTGACGAGGGCTTCCCTTGTAGTTCAGCCAGTAAAGAATTTGTCTGCAGTGCAGGAGGCCCAGGTTAGATCCCTGGGTCAGGAAGATCCCCTAGAGAAGGAAATGGCAACCCACTCCAGTATCCTTGCCTGGAAAATCTCATGGACACAGGAGCTTCATGGGCTGCAGTCCATGGGGTCATAAAGAGTCAGGCATGATTGAGCGACTAACTTACTTATGTTGACGAACTTAGAGAATGTGGCCTCTAACAAGTTCTCAGCAAACTGTAAGTATTGTTTCATGCATAACATGACCACTGCACTTCTCACACTTTAAAAATAATTATCTGTGAATATTTCTTTCTTCCTGCACTACACCAGGGGTCAGCAAACTTTTTTTCTTCATAAAAGACCAGATAGGAAATATTTTCAGCTTTAGGGACCACAGTCTCTCTCACAACGACTCAGCTCTGCTGTGGTAGCATGAATGCAGCCATGGATAAGATGCAGATAAAGATCCTGGCTGGGTTTCAATAAAACTTTATTTACAGAAACAAGCAATGGCTGAGATAACGGCCCTTGACTATAATTTGTCAGTTCCTGAACTGGACCACATGTTCTTTGAGGGGAAAAATTATCTCATGGATGAGGCTCAACAACATTAATTGTCTGCCTCAAGGTCCCCTGTAAGCGTGGCTGGAAGTATACTGCCCCCATCTGATGGCTGTGAGGCACTCTGTACCTTCTGGGAGAAGAAGGGGCAAAGAGAGGCATGAATAAGTGGTACCTGTAGGTCGTGGGGCTGAGATGCACTTTGCCGGGAAGCCCATGACTTTCCATCCGAGAGGCTGTGTTCACAGTGTCGCCAAACAAGCAATACCGTGGCATCTTGTCCCCCACGACACCTGCCAAGACTGGTCCCGTGTGGATCCCCACTCTGATCTGCACAGAGAGAACCAGACTGAAAAGGGGCCATCAAATACCCTTGCTTTTACTCTTGAGGTATAATTTACATAAAATAAAAAAGACTTCAAGGTATTTAGCTCCAACAGTTTGGCAAATACCCCTGAGCCACCAATCAAAATCAAACACAGACTGTCTTCATCACCTTGCAAAATTATCTTGTCCCTTTCCAGTTAAGTTCCATCTCTCCCTGCAGAGGTCACCACTTTCTTATTTCCTCTCCCCAGGAGGAATTTTCCTGTTCTCCAACTTCACATACATGAAGTCAGGTAGCATATTCTGTTTTGTATCAGACTTCATTTATCAAAATCCATGTTTTTGAGATTCACCCACATTATATGTATCAGCAGTTCATTCTTTTACTGCTAAATACTATTCTGTTGTAAGAATTACATCACAATGTATTAGTCCAGTCTTCTCTTCACGAACATTTAGGTTATTTCCCATTTGGAGCTGTTATGAATATTCTCATACAGATCTTTTTGTGGACATACATTTTTCATTTTTCTTAGGAAAATATCTAGAAATGGAACTCTTGAATCACAAGGACAAATATTTTTTCCCATTCTGTGACTTTATATATACATTTTTCCTTAATAAGCAGACATCTAAATTTTTGATGAATATATTAGTCCGCTGGGGCCAAGAAAATGCCACAACTGAGTGGTTTAGACAACAAAAATTTACTTTCTCACAGCTCTGAAGTCTGGAAATGCAAGTCAAGGTGTCAGCCAGTTTGATCCTGAGGTCCCTCTCCTTGGCTTGCAGCTGGCTGCCTTTTTGCTGTGTTCTCTCAGTCTCTTCCCTGTGTGTACACATCCTTGGTATCTCTTCCTGTCTCCAGATTTTTCTTCTTATTAAGGACACCAGTCAGATTGGAGTAGAACTCACCCTAACAGCCTGACTTTGATGTGTTCACCTCTTATACGGCCCTGTCTGCCAATGCAGTCCAATTCAGTCACCTTCATGAGGTAGCAGGGATTAAAGCATCAGCATATGAGTTCCATACGTACCTTGGAGTAATGTGTCATGGTTCTCTTTCCCTAACAATACTCTTCCATGGGCCAGCAACTTGTGTTTGGGGAAGGCCCAGTATACTTCTGGAACTGGAGCTCTCTCTCAGGTCTCCTCCCCTATCCATAGCCTTTGACCGAATGAACCTATGCATTTGTGAAGATCTCTGGGGAAAATGTTGGTAAGTGGGTAGAGACTCTGTGGCTAGAACTTATCAAAGTCGAGCTGTTTGGGATTCTAACCCGTCATTCCAGCTCCAAGGTGGCCATGAAAATGTCACTAAACTTTAGGTGGGTTTCGTCTTAGTCTCCCCTTTGGTGGCTTATTTCTTCTACTGTCTCCTGGGGAAGAACCATCATGGGTGTCCTCTTGAAAGGTCTTGCCACTTTCTGGAATTTGGTTCATTTCTATTTCTTTGCTATGTGATTTTTTTTTTAACTACTCCAGTGACTCAGCAGTAAAGAATCTGCCCTCAATGCAGGAAACACAAAGAGACTTGGGTTCATTCCCTGGGTCAGGAAGATCCCCTGGAGGAGGGCATGGCAACACACTCTAGTATTCTTGCCTGGAGAATCCCATGAACAGAAGAGCCTGGTGGGCCACAGTCCGTGGGGTCACAAAGAGTCGGACACAACTGAGCGTGCACGTGGAAACAGAATTCTCTTGCAGCTTTCTACATCCCAATCAGGTTTACTTGTCTTTTTCATCTTTCCATGCCAGATTTTCTTTTCCTTAAAATAAGGTTTTAAACTCGTTTCTCTGAATTCTTTAAAGCACCTTACTTTCATGCAAGGGTGACCTCAGCAAATGTGGATTATAGGCTTTACAAGTGACAGAATGAAAAAGCTCAATGAGTATTAATTTTAAAACTGTAGAAGTAGCAGCACAGTTCTCTTAAGGGAGAGGATGTCTCCAGCCCTTTCCTCTACTTCCTTAAATAAACTCACATGATATGCAGTTTCTGATAGATATTTAATGAGGCTCCTATGTCACTATTCTTGTTTTTCTAATATTTATTTATTTGGCTATGCCAGGTCTTAGTTGCACATATGGGATCTTTAGTTGCTGCATGTGAGATCTAGTTCCCTAACCAGGGATTGAACCCGGGCCCCCTGCATTGGGAGCATGAAGTCTTAGCCACTGGACCACCAGGGGAGTCCCTATTCCCTATTTCTATCCTTAGAATTGATAACATCTTTTCCTCTTTTTTTTTCCCCCTTGGTAAGTCCACTATGCAAGTTTCTAGGAATTCATTGTTCATTTTCAGTCATATTGGTGTAGTGCTATTACCATCTCTGTTGCCATGCCTTTTCACAGACACTCTGTTTACAGAACAATGTATTTTCCGTATTCTTCAGTGGCTTTCACTGGAGGTTTTTAGGTGGCGCTAATGGTAAAGAACCTGCCTGCCAGTGCAGGAGACATGAGACCCGGGTTTGATCTCTGGGTAAGGAAGATCCCCTGGAGGAGGGCATAGCAACCCATTCCAGTATTCTTGCCTGGAGAATCCCATGGACAGAGGAGCCTGGGGGTTACAGTCCATAGAGTCACACAGAGTTGGACATGACCGAAAGGATTTAGCATGCACAAACGTGCGCATGGCTTTCATTAGAATTCTTTAACCAAAACACTTATCTCATTTCTGACCTTCTTGTCTCTTCTCTTCTCATTACCTCCCTTCCTGATTTTTTATTTATGACATTGGGGATTTTATACAACAGCTGTCTCTGTGTGTTTGCAATGGGCCAGTATCACGGACATGACGTGTGACCAGCTTTTGCTGTGAAGACTGCCACAGACACCACTGCCAGTACCTGCAGTGCTTCTCAGCCTCTAAATCGTTAAGGTGATGGTGAATGTGGCACATCTCAGAATCCCCTATACAGGGGCTATCGCTAGGGAAAATCCTACTCCATCTTATAGCCGGCTTTGTTTTTAGCTGGTTGTTTAGTTGATTGCACAGATCTGATTGACAGGAGCTGTGAAGGGATTTCGATTTTTAGAGGACAGAGACTCTGTTCCAAACCACCTCGAGATCGCTGGGCTCAGCCGAGCAGACAGAAGACGGCATTTACTTTTCATCATCAAAAGCGTCCAACTTTTATAGTGTGAACAAACTTCCATACTTGGAAAAGCAGCTTCCTGTGTTCCTGTGAGAAAGGCAAGCAGATGTCTCGCTCGTGGCCACGTGCTGGAGGGAAAGCTATTGTGAATATCTTACGGCACCATGGTGTCTGGCCTGCTGGCTGGAGGCAGTTTCACACCTCAGCCTGAGTTCCGAACCCGTCAGACGGCATGTCGGATACACAACTTCCCTAAGCAAAGAGAAGTTGGCTGTTTAGTCAACCTGAACCACTTGTTGAAAATGCTCGAGCAAAAAGGCAGGAATTGGAAATGAGCTGGCTTCCTAAGGATGGAAATCCACTAAGCCAGGGTTAGGGACAAAGGAAGCCTGCGTTAACCCCATCATAACCCCGAACTCTGAAGCCTCTTCTCAAATTTGAGAGAAGCTGAGGCAATAACCTGGAGAAGGAAATGGGAACACACTCTAGTATTCTTGCCTGGAGAATCCCAGGGACAGAGGAGCCTGGTGGGCTGCCGTCTATGGGGTCGCACAGAGTTGGACACGACTGAAGCAACTTAGCAGTAGCAGCAGAGGAAATAACACCCTAATATCTCTGTTACTTTAATGTATGCAAAAGAAGAGACGAGTTGGGAGAAATGATCCATTTTAATTACTGTCACATACCCAGGAGCCATCCGAGCAGACTAATAGAATTCTACTATATTGTGTGAGGTAACAGGTATTAAGCAAAGAACTTGGTTGCTCTTTACCTGAATGGGTTCTCCGGTAACAGGATTCATCACTTCTTTTGCAGAAATCCTCATCCCCAAGGCAAAGTTCGCTACCCTCTGAGCGTGGCTTCCAACGGGCACTGGTACACCCCCCACCACCATATAAGCATCTCCTATTGTTTCCACCTATAAGGGGGGAAATAGGAGGGAATTCAGAGGGTTTTCTTAATGTGCTAAATAAAACACTACATTTTTTTTTTTTTGGTCATTCTCTGGTAAAGAACCTGCCTGTAAATGCAGGAGAACCAAGTTTGATCCCTGGGTTGAGAAGACTGCCCGCCCCCCACCCCCAGAGAAGGAAATGGCAACCCACTCCAGTATTCTTGCCTGAAAAATCCCATGGACAGAGGAGTCTGGTGGGCTACAGTCCCTGGGGTCACAAAGAGTCAGACATAACTGAGCGACTAACACACACACATTGATGGAAGGACCATATTAAAAGCTGGTGGTTATTTTCTATGGGTGTGAGGAGCATGAGGGAGGGTGAGGTGAGAAAAAAAATAACTCAGGAGGTGCCACGAGGAAGCCAAAAGTTCTTTCTGCTTTTGGCAGAGGCAAGTCCCAGAGAGGACGAAGCTGTCTATTAGATCCACATATAATGCATATATTAGATACACATTTAGGTTAGACTTGCTGCTGAAATGAAGGCATAGTATTCAGTATGCCTCTTGAAGGCAACCTTAGCACTGGGCAGTATAGAAGGATTTTTGAAAAATTTAAATTTTTAGCTCTTCCTCCCATCCCCTCTGGCATCCACACCAAACCCTAGACTAGTGAGGGGAGAGGAAAAATGAAGACCCAACACCAGGTACGCACCCTGCCCCGGCACACAGGGACACACACAGCCCAAGGCACCACACGCTTACCTTGTAGACCTCATGGACGCTGGTTAACCTGTCGAACTTGGAGTACATTGAATTCAGCATGTTCACTATCTGGATAGGTTCGCAGGCAGCACAGATGTTCGTAAACGTCACCACGTCGCTGAAGAGAATCGTGCAGGTTTTAAATTCTCCTGCAACATAAACCAGGTGTCAGAGCCAAGGATGTAGAATAACAATTCTTTTAATTCTGGATTCGAGTAGCCTTTAGGAACCAAATTTGACCGTGGCACAGGGAGAAGGAGCCAGGTCCGCATCACCATTCACCATCCACCCACCAGACATCTGTTGCGTGTCTGTTATGAGCTGGTCATCATGCTGGTGGAATCGTGTGATATGAAGCAGACAGGGGTCCTTGCCCATAAGGAGTGCCTGGTCTAGGGAAGCAGACAGAGTGCAAACACTTAATAGGGTGTGCAGACCACCGGGGATGTCAGGATGGTCTGGGTGGGCACTGCTTACAGAGAGGTCGGTGAGTTAAAGCAAAGCCTGAACCACAGGAGACACGAAGGGAAGGGAGAGTTCCATGGAGGGGAGATTATTCCCAGAGGTGCACCCGCTCAGAACTCAGCAGGCAACCCTCCACCATGTACCCCTGTGTGCCAGGCACAACACCCTGCCGTGTTTACCCTCGGAGTGCCTTACCTTGACTCTTGCTATGCTGTTCTCTTGAAATGCCTTTCCTTTTTTTTTTTTTTGCAGAACTCAAGGTGGCCCAACTCAGGTACCACACACTATATATCAGCCTTCACCCCCACGCCTAACCCCTGTCTCTTTCTCTTCTGACATTTATAAACCATGAATTTCTGTGTTATCTATGTTTCCAGAGTAACTTCCATGGTGGGGAAAGAAGGACGAAATTTGGAGTTAAATGGACTTCTGATGGGTTTCCTGCTCTTTTACTGATAAACTGGAGTGAACTTGCTCCACCATTTTAGCTAATAACACCTCCCTTCCGGAAATGTTCAGAAAATTAAATGAGAGAGCATATATAACCTATCTAACAGAGATCCTGGCAAGATAACTTTTCCTTAATGCACATAAATTTCCTTTTTTTTTCGGTTACCCCATTAATGTATTCTGTAGGTACCAGTCAAACTCACAAGACTATAAGCTTCTTTGAGTCCCAGCACCCAGGACAGCACCCTGGCATTCAGCTTCCCATGCTTGCCTGGTGAAATGAACACTCGCTGGTGACCAGCGGAAAGTGAGTTTGGAATGAACATGGCCTTCTTCCCTCTAGAAAATCTTGCTCTCCCAGAATGGTCCTTAGGGACATCCCTTTATTTATTTAGCGTGAATGTATCAGCTTCCCTAGTAGCTCAGACAGTGAAGAATCTGCCTGCAATGCGGGATGCCGGGGACCTGGGTCAGGTTCCATCCCTGGGTTGGGAAGATCCCCTGGAGAAGGGAAGGGCTGCCCACTCCAGTATTCTTGCCTGGAGAATTCCATGGGCAGAGAGCCTGGCCAGCTACAATCCAGGGGTTACAGACAGTCAGACACGACTGAGCCACTGACACTTTCATTACCACGTCATTTCCAGTTGTGGTGAAGAACCCTATGTGGTCACTGTATTATTATTCTCAAGGTAGAAAGAAGAAAGCTAGGCTATGGAGCTTAAGTAGTAAGTCCAAGACCACAGTTGCTAACAAGCAATGGAGACAGACTCCAAACCCTGATCCTCCTGGTTTCAGAGCTGGCGCCCCCAGCCATCAAGGCGCCCTGTGCGGGCCGGGCACCCCTCACCTGCGGCGACCTTCCTGCCCTCCTTCAGCTGGTTGGCCACGTGCTCAGGCAGCATGGCGTACAGCAAGGTCTCGGTCTTCCTCTTTTCTGCGGCCAAGTGCGTGGAGAGGACCCGCAGCTCCTCCTTCTTCCTCTCCAGCTGGTTGGACAGCTCAATCTCTGCCAGGCGCTGCTGGTTGAGGAGGATGAGGTCCCTGGTGGGGTCGTGGGGGGCGATGTCGGAGAGGTGCATCCGGCGCTCCTCCAGCTCCTGCAGGCTGCGGAGCCTGGGGGAGCACAGGTACATCATGCAACGCAGGGGCTCCATCCAGATCATCTGGCCTTCCCGCCCGGGAGAGAGATAGGACAAGGTGGCATGTCACACGGCGCCCAACCGTCACCCCCGTGGCCCGCCCTGCTCGTGCTCCTCCCCTCTCCGCCGAAGGTCCTCAAAGTCCTCTCCTTTCTGTCTGTCTCCATGTCCTGCACTCCTGCTCTGTCCACAGCAGCTCTCTCCACGGCTGCTTTTCTTACCTTGAAGGGACTCCCGTCCATGACCTCCAAACTACCTCTCCTGTAACACAAGTGTTTTCCTCGCTGGGCCCTTCTGCCATTTAAGGGCGTAGAGCTAATCCTGCTTCCTGGAATCTATCTCACTTCTGGGGACTTTTCTGACCCTTCTTTCATTTATTTCTCTTACCTCTTTCCATCTTTCCTTTAGGACTTTCACTCATCCCTTAGATGCTGGCGTCAGCACGCCCCAACTGCACTCCCACAGTGAATTTGTGGAAAAACCTTGCTTCCTGGGCTCAAGATACCTATTACTTTTAACAATTGATGTCTATTCTCTTATTATAAAAGCAGTAGACATTCACTGCAGAAAATGCAAAAAAGTGGAAGAAAATAATAAAAATCACCCATGATCACACCACCAATAATTATTGTTACTATTTGGGGGTATATCTTTTTACTCCCCAAAAATGGGATTATCAGCCATCTTCTTTGAGTAATCTCAATTTTTCACTTAAATTCTGTAATAGGTATTCTTTCATAGCATTAAATATAGATAGGTGTCATTGTTTGCTGGGTACATGGATTATACTGTACTGTATTTAAGCAATAAGCTAACATTGATTATATTATGTCTATTTCATCATTCCATATATTGTGAATTACCTTAAAGTACATCATTGTGCATAATTGTGGCTATTTTGTTAAAGGATATATTCTTAGGCAAAAATATGCTCATTTTAAGATTTTTGATACATATTGCCAAATTGCCCTCTAAATTGTGACAGTTTACAGTCCTTGTTACAATGACTTATTATTATTATTATTGTCTATTAGGTGTTTATACATGGATGTCTCCAACTGGACTCACCTTTAGTCCCATCTACAAATCTCTTTTTTCTTAACTCTTTTATCACAGACATTTTTAGTTCCTACCATGACTCGAGCACACTGCTGTAGGTGTGGAAGAGGATACAGCAGTGACTCGAACTGACAAAGTTGCACTCAAGTTGTCAATACCATCTTTCCTTAATCACAGCTTCATGACCAGTTACCTCAGCAAGAAAGCTAATAATTACCCAAATCTTCTCTTTTTTAACCTGTGCATCCAGTCACCAATTTCTGCCTTAACTCCCTCATGAGTCTGTTCCCCTGTCACCACCCCAGAGTCCCTGCCTGGCTGCACTCAGCACTCTGAGCTTCCCTCCTGCTCTCTGGGGGCAGCATCCCCTGGCCTCCCAGGCTCCATCTTCTCAACACCCCTCGTCCATCCTTCACGTGGCTCCAGAATGACCATTCTAAATCTCAAATCTGATCACGGTAGACACGTAAAAAATGTCTCCAGCTACAGGATAAAGCTCAAGTCCTCATCTCACCAGCCTCTCTCCCATCATAAACTCTAAAGTTCAATCAGGGTTCCCAGAACATGTCATTTTCCCCTCAGATGTCCCCACCACTCTGCCTGTGTTTATGCCTACAATACCTACTAGCCCAACAGGAAGCTCAAAGTATGTGTGCCTTGTAGCATGTTAAAAAATTAATTCAAAATGGGTCAGAGACCAAGTATAAGAGCTAAACCAATAAAACCCTTAGAAGAAATCATAAGAAAAGCTTCATGATGTTGGACTTGGCAATGATTTCTCTGATGTGACACCAAAACCACAGGCAACAAAAGGAAAAATCGGTAAATTGGAGAATATAAAAATTAAAAGCTTGTGTGCAAACAATACAATCAACAGAGTGAAAAGAAAACCCACAGGGTGGGAGAAAATATTTGCAAAGGATAAGGGGTTAATATCCGGAATATATGAAGAATTCTTACAACACAACAATAAAATCCAAACAACCTGATTGAGAAATGGGCAAATAATTTGAACAGACATTTCTTCAAAGAAGATATACAAATGACACTTAACATCACTAATTGTTGCTGCTGCTGCTAAGTCACTTCAGTCGTGTCCAACTCTGTGCGATCCCATAGACGGCAGCCCAACAGGCTCCCCCGTCCCTGGGATTCTCCAGGCAAGAACACTGGAGTGAGTTGCCATTTCCTTCTCCAATGCATGAAAGTGAAAAGTGAAAGTAAAGTCGCTCAGTCGCGTCCAACCCTCAGCGACCCCATGGACTGCAGCCTACCAGGCTCCTCTGTCCATGGGATTTTCCAGGCAAGAGTACTGGAGTGGGGTGCCATTGCCTTCCTCACTAATTGTTAGGGAAATGCAAACTAAAACCACGGTGAGATACCACTTCATACCCATTAGGATACTATTATTAAAAAAAAAAAAACAATCACAGAAAAGAACGAGTATCCATGAGAAAGTAGACAGACTGGACCCCTTGTGAACTACTGATGGGAATATGAAATGGTGCAGCAGCTATGGAAGAGGGTATGGCAGTTTCTCAATAAATTAAAAACAGAATTGCCGTATGATCCAGCAATTCCACTTTCGGACATAAACTGAAAGGAAGTGAAAGTCGGGACTCAATGAAACATCTGCACACCCATGTTCCCAGGAGCATTATCCATTATTCAAAAAGTGGAAGCAACGCAACAATCCACTGACAGATGAGTGAATCAGTGAAGTATAGTCTATACATGTGGGAATAATAATAGTTCAGCCTTAAAAAGGAAGGGAATTCTGACATGTGACAACATGGATGAACCTTGAGGACATTATGCGAAGTGAAAAACGACAGCCACAAAAGGACAAATACTACATGATCCCACTTACATGAGGTACCTAAATTAATCAGATTCATAGAGACAGAAAGCAGAGTGGTGGTTGTCAGGATGTGCGGTTGGGGAAAACAAGGAGTTGGTGTTTCATGAGCACAGAGTTTCAGTTTTGCAAGATGATTAACTTCTGGAGATGGATGGTGGTGTTTGCACAACTTTGTGAATGCACTTACCACTACCGAACTGTACACTGAAAAAGGGTTAAAATGGTAAACTTCACATTCTGTAAATTTTATTATAACTGAAACAAAGTCAAAACAAAAATGTGTGCCCTATTATAACAGTAGGGCAGATGATCACGTTACCATATAAAGGACAGACCACTACTTGAGTACAAATAGTACCACCTGTATTCTGAAAATTCTGGTAACAAAAACCAGAACTTTATAATTACATGTAAATATAATCAGAGTTCCTTTATGCCTAAACTAGACATGGTTTGAAGAAATAAAATATATTGCTACCAGGTGAAGCCAAATGGAAAAAACATACGCTGCTGTCAATGTAGTCCCCTACTTTTTAGCCAACTTTTTTGAGG
The DNA here is from genome assembly GCF_002263795.3 of Bos taurus. Classification (NCBI taxonomy): domain Eukaryota; kingdom Metazoa; phylum Chordata; class Mammalia; order Artiodactyla; family Bovidae; genus Bos; species Bos taurus. Next base: position 20,464,904 of record NC_037339.1, read on the forward strand.
AAATTAGAAAACTGCCTCTTCCCTTTCTGTCTGGTCTCCCAGGGCAGACAGCAACCAGGAAGGAGCAAGTTACTACCTCGGAGTTTGAGCGCGGGCTGACTTCTCCAGGCTGCAGGCAACATCTCCCTGCGCGCCTTCAGGACAAATTGACTGTTGATAAATTTGCAGATGCTGAAAATGTTGAAGGTGACTTGGGGATGGACAATGGAGAAGTACTCATCTAATCGAACCTTCTGGGTTTGGAGACCCGGGACGTACTTCTGAAGGCTCACTCCAGCTTGTTTGACCTGCAGCTATCCACAGGGGACACACGTTAGACCGCAGAAGAGACAGCAACCCGAACAGTAAATGTTCCCCTAGAAATGACACACCCCACCATGCTGTGTGACTTGCCAGGGGTGAAGGGAATGAAATAAACACCACGGTAGTAATGAAACATTTAAAAGGCAAACCTGCAGCTGACCTCTGAAAGAGGAAAGAACAGCATGGGAGTGCCTGAGAGCACATTCATTTCTTGGCTCCCAAGAAAGAGGTTAAAGCTGTCCATGGGGATAATAATTCTTTCCGAGCTTTAGTCCTCTCTTCTGTCTTTGTCTCTGTCTCTTTGGAATTAACTAATAAAGGAACGAGAAAATTCTGTAGCTTGGACCTGACACCCAGATCTGGATGAAGAAAGGAATTCATGATGGAGATGGGGTCACCTTTCACTGCCATCTCCAGGAAACACACAGAAGGAAAAAACAAAGTAAGTGTCCTTTACATAAAAAGTCCAATGCCAACCAAGGTTATCCAGGAACACTTAAATTAACTTCACTCTGTCAGGCTATAGAAATCAACCTAACTATATGGAATAAGGGTCATTAAATTGTCTATTTCTATGCCCAAAACCTAAAAAGAAAGGGAGTGTTTAAGTAGATCAGAATTTTAAATATTAATAGTAGCAGTAATAATAATAATTAATACTAATATCCTCATGGCATTGGGGGAAAGTCACAATACATAGCTTTATAATGTATAGTTATTTCACCCAGGGGTGTTTGATTTTCTCAGATCACAAATTCTCTGCAGCCAGAGATGACCCTCATGTGATGTTTACTCAAACATCACAGAATCTGTATCCAGCATCTACTGGTAAGGGATCATGTGACATATATATGCATTCACATAAATATCAGAGGAAGTCAGAATGGCTGAAGGCATTTTTAACTGGCAGTTTGGGGACCAAATTCATTTTGCCCTTAAATGAGTTTATAATTCAATTTTATCAATCACTTTTATCCAAGGAAACTGACCACACTTAAATGATCACTGTCCACCACCCCTCCCACAGAACAGTGGGTACAGGCCTCTCCCTCCTCCTTCAAGATGCAGAAAGACAAGCCTGGTGGAACTGAGCCATCCATGGTGGCCGTAAAGACGGGGAGTGGTCACATTTAGAATTCCACCCTGCCACTGCTGCTGTGGGCTTTTGCCTCTTGCTGGAGTGACTTCAGTGTCCTTTCTCTTTTCTCTAATGGCAAATTTGCTCATGCACCCACTGGTTCAAACCCCCTAGAACTGCTCCCTTCCGCATCCATCAAGAAGATGCTGCATTCTCATTTTTGGAAGATGCCACAATGAAAAGCAGTCCTACCAGGCTAAATCCTAGCCTCCCAAACCCTGGGTACTCCTCGGGGACTTGAAAGTCTCCACCAGCTGTCGAAGACTATGAGACTTACTCCCCTCCCCAGCCTATCCCCCGTTCAAGAGAGACAAGTCCCCCTTACTGATTCATCAAATATCACATGAAAGGGAAAAGCAGTGCAGAAGGTCTTCGCCTCTATCCAGAGCCGCTCGGGATAAATCGGCTCAAAGGTGTCCCTGAGATGCCCTGGATGGAGAAAAAGAATCCCATTCATTCACAGACAACACTCGGGCCACCAACCCCAGAGACTATCTCAAATGTTTTCCCGGCAAAGCACAGTCCTGCCCCTCAGCATCTCAAGCTCCCTCAACATCTCCAGATGGCCGCGGCAATTCTGCTTCCAAATTAAAACAAACAGAAAACTTGCTACCAGGTTGAGAAGCGCCCCCCTGCCCCCTGCCAAGTTTCTGCCCGCCGCTCAAGGGTTCCTGGGCCAATTGAGTGTGTCTTGCCATGAAAACAGGGCCGGCATTGAAACGCTGACAGCTAGACAATGAGCTCGCTGAGCGCAGCGTGCGCGCCCGGCCGGCGTCAGGGACATTTGCCATGGAGCTCTGCAGACTGACAGTTTTGGGTGGCACATGAAAATTTCATCCAACAGCCCTATTTGGCAGGGTGTGGAGATTCGAAATGGAGCCTTTTTGATATGAAAATCTCCTAGACAAAGGATGTCAATTGCATGTTTGACTCGCTTGCGGAGGCTTGAAGGACTCAAAATGCAGTCCTTTGAGCGCAGTTGATCTTCTCCCAGACACATGTCATCATGACCCATGGTTTATGACCAGGGGTCTCCAGCCCCCTGTTCTGACTCAGGTCTTAGGTGCTGATCATGAGACTGAATATCAGCGGGGTCGTGCCTTCGAGAGCCTGATACCTTCGCTTCACAGTTGGAAGATGGAGCACTTAGGCTCCCCAGGGACACGGCCAGAACTCTGCGATCCGGGGTCCCGACACACTATCCTTCACACTCCTGGACATCATGGTTTTTATCTACAGACTTCCGGGCCAGAAATGCCTCGCAGTCCCGAAGGCCTGAGGAGCTGCGACAAACTCTTCTTATTGATACGTCAACATTCATCTGCCTCCTCTTCAACATAGTCACCAATGGGAGCTCAGTCGTCTCCCCTCCAGCAGCTTCCCCTGATTGCAGGGGAGACTGTGCCTCCGTGTCACCCCCAGCACAAGTGAAAGGGGCAAAGGAAGGCAAGTTAGAGCTAGTGTTTTGAAGCTATAATCCACGCCCACCAAATCCAAGCTCTGCAGAAATCAGTGACCATCCTCAGGATTCACGCTAGGTGGGTCTTCCACCAGCTTGTACCCTAACCCAAAGGATAGGATAACCTTCCGTATCTCTTTCCCATTGCTTCTCAGTAAAAGTCTTTTTTTTTTTTCTTCGAGTATAGTTGATTTAAAATGTGTTAGTTTCTGCTGTCACAAGGTGGGGTGAAAGTCGCTCAATCGTGTCCCACTCTTTGTGACCCCATGGACTATAGCCCGCCAGGCTCCTCTGTCCAAGGAATTCTCCAGGCAAGAATACTGGAGTGGGTTGCCATTTCCTTCTCTAGGGGATCTTCCAGACCCAGGGATTAAACAGGTCTCCTGCATTGCAGGCAGATTCTTTCCCATCTGAGCCACCCTGCTGTACACCATAGCGAATCCGTTACACACATACATATATCCCCTCTCTTTTAGATTATTTCCTCTAAAATTCTTTCAATTGATTTAATAAACCAGATGAATCCAGGGTTGAAAAAGAAATCAGTGACATCCTGATGACAGAGGACTTGGCCCATTTGTGTGCAGGAAACAATTACCCTGGTCTCAGAGCTGAGGTCAGGAGAAGAGCCCGCTCACCTTTTCCGAACATGACTATGTTCCTCACAACTTCCCAGCGGGACTTTTTCACGGCATGAATAGTGACACTCAAATATTTCTCTTTCATCCTAAGGAAAGCTGCCTCCGGGGTCTGCAGATAGCAGGGAGAGAAGCATACACCACTGGTCATGTGACTGGTCATGTGACAGGAGGTGCATGAGCCCCTTTGGCTAGGATGGGGCTAGAGGAACAATGGGGCCAATGCAAGGTCAACTTTAGCTAGATTTCATAAGCCCCAAGGCTGTTATCCAATTAATCCTCATGCTGTTTCTCCACCAAAGGCACCATTATATAAGGCAGGGGATTATAAAATCTCAAGGGGGGTGGTGTTGGTGACAGGAAAATCACCTGGTGACTTCTCTTCCTGTGGGAGAAGATTCTGCAGTGAGCAAAGCAAGCTTTGAACACTCTGAGATGCAGACATTGTGTGCTCCAGGAATCACAGACTTCTCTATGAGCTCTGTGGACACAGAGAGCCACGCACCTGGTAGATATGGTACCTAAACTGGTAACAGTCACTCCACAAGCTGCAATCGAGACAGCCAATCGCAGGCTTCTGAGTTCACTCCAGCCCCCAGTCTGGCCCCAGCTGCAGAAATGGGCACTCAGGACTTGAAAGGTCAATCTGCATCATGGGAATTGCAAAATAAGCCACGAGCTCCAAATTTCAAGGCCTTTACGTTGATAGTTTTTTAACAGGCAAAAATGTTCCAGGCTAAGGTCCATTCCCAAAGACCCTCCCAATTTTTATTCAAATGACCTTAGCCCAGTGGTTCTCAACCAACCGTAACTTTGTTTCCCACTCCTTCCTGAGGATACTTGGCAGTGCCCAGAGACATTTTTGATTGCCACAACCTGGGTGGTGGGGGGAGCTGGGTGCCACTATCATCTAGTGAGTAGACCAAGGATGCTGCTAAACTCCCACAGGACTGCCCATCATAACGAAGAATTATCTGGTCCAGAATGTCAGCAGGGCTGAGACTGGAACACCCCGCACTAACTCCACTTTTAGAAGTGGAGTTCTTTGCATCGATTGTTCTGAGACTGGTCGCTCCCCAGAGAAACTGTGCTTTCTGAAAACACAGCACACCCAGTACCTCTCGGTCTCTCTGGCTGTCCTGACTGTCTTGTGATCCCTTTGGCTTTGCCCTTCTCATCTGTCCGTGGGACTTTTGCACAATCAGAAACACTACGTGCTCCTTCTTCCCCATCCTCTCCTCCTCCTGATTCACGTCAAGGATGTCCATGGTCACGTCAGTATCGAAGAAGTCCTTGGCCACAGCTTCAATGATCCCTGCAGCAGAAGGGCAGGTGAGGGATGGCAGAAGGCAAAATCTTAAAGCAAATCAAGTTATACAACTTTTGATAAATATTCCCGAGTCCACCAAGCTTAGGCCCTGTGTCAAAGCAGGCAGCACATGACAGATTAATAAACTAAAAATAATAACTTAAAGGTGGTGATTTCTATAACTAGGTACTAAATATATTCCCACCACTCTAATTTCTAGTTTGGCATCTATTCATTGGTTTGTTTTTTCCAGGAAGGCATGCAACTCATTAAATAAACTAGAGAAAATGTAAGAAAAAGTCAACTATAAAAGTATTAACGATCATGTTTTTTAAAGTGTTCCTCTGGGAATCTATCCCAGGGTTTTAATATAAAACATCAGAAAAGCATGCATGAAGATGTTCATTTCAGCACTGTTTGCAATAGCAAAAGAGTAGAATCCACTGAAAATTCAACAATAGGTGACTATTAATTATGATATAGAATATGATTCAGCCATTGAAGACGTGGCTTTAAAGACTCTGTGAGGAGCTTCCCTGGAGGTCCCAGTGGTTAAGACTTTCCCTTCCAATGCAGGGGGTGTGGGTTTGATCACTGGTCTGGGAGCTAAGATGCCTCTTGGCCAAAAAACCAAAACATAAAACAGGAGCCATATTGTAACAAATTCAATAAAGACTTTAAAAATGATCCACAGCAAAAAAAAAAAAAAAAATCTTGAAAAACAATAAAGACTGAAAATTTGAAAGGATCCCTTTTCTATAATACTGAATATAACAAAAGGATACAAAATAATATGCACGGTTATCACAATTATGTGAAAACTCCCATGATGAAAATGCTGAAACGAAAATCATCCCTTCATCTGGTACTTGCAAACTTATTTTAAGGCTCAACTTTGGGAGTTATGGTCACGATAGCAAAAAGTCAGGCTACGAAAGAGATGGGACTTGAACTTCCTACCCACAGCCGACTCTTACTCATCCTGGGGAATCTATGGGGAAAGACATCCTTACTCCATAGACCTCACAGCTCTGGGTCTGGTTAAGCCACCGCCATACCTGGTACAATGTGGCACAGACCGCTTCTATCAGAGTAGTAATGGAGAAGCATCTTCCCCTCTGCCCCTCTCTCCACACGAAAGGATGGTGCATTCATCTCCTGTTTAAAAGACACAGCACATTTTTCCCGGTGGATACAGGTTATATAACTATGGTCTTAAGACTTTGTGAAGCAACAGTACCTACTTATCATGTCACATAGAACTGTATCCCCAAACCCCTTCCAATCACATCCAGTGGAGAGTGGCCTAGGTCCCTACAGGTCCTTAGAACAGTCAGGGAGGAACTTTCTACACCTCTAGGATAGGCTCGGGTCTTTGACCCTTATCTAGCAGGAAGAGGTTCCATAAGAAAAGACCTCCATCCCCATACCCCTTAAGAACAAGGGTATAGAGTCTCTCCAGGGGAATGAGACAAGCTGGGACCCTTTGCTCCAGTTGCTACAATGCTTACACCTATACACACCACTTCTCGAGCAACAAAATACAAAGAAATTGTATGGGGTTAAAAATAACCATGTGCATGCAAGCGGTTGGGGAAAATTCTGGACAAAAGATACAGAGACCAGAAATCCCCTACTGCCACTTCTGAAGAGCCAGGAGCAAAAACTGGGTGTCAGGAGCAAAAGCAGGGTCCTGAGCATGCCTCTGCACTCAACACCACCAGAGGGGTGGGCAAAATGCCTAAGCCAGCCCCGCCCCAGCTCGACCCCTGGACACACACCCTACCCTCACCCCATATGAGGAACAAGCTTTGCTCTCTTTGGGGAGTAGGCATGCAAGGGAACCTGTTATTTGCTCTTGCTCCCCACTGCTTCAGTGTTAATAAGCTCAGTCGTGTCTGACTCTGGGAGATCCTATGGACTGTAGCCCACCGGGCTCCTCTGTCCCTGGGATTCTCCAGACAAGAATACTGGAGTGAGTTGCCGTGCCCTCCTCCCCTGCTGCAGTAGCGGCTCCAATAAAGCCTTGCCCACCCCAGAAAAAAAACACCCACGATTTTTCAGCCCCTTAAAGTCGGGAATTTTATATTATACCTAATCACCTAACCAACTCTATATGCAAGTATTATTGCTGCTGTTGTTTAATCACTAAGTCATGCACAACTCTTTTGTGACCCCCTGGACTGTAGCCTGCCAGGCTCCTCTGTCTGTGGGATTCTCCAGGCCAGAATACTGGAGTGGGTTGCCTCTTCCTTCTCCAGGGGATCTTCCCGACCCAGGGTTTGAAGCCATGTCTCCTGCATTGGCAGAAGGATTCTTTACCACTGAGGGACCAGGGAAGCCAAGTGTAAAGAGGAGGAAATTGAGGCTCAGGGAGGTTAAGGCCAGATTCACTGTAGAACATTCTTGACCCCCAAATGAGGCTTTCCACCATGCCATGCTGCTTCTATCCATACTCCAAGGCGTGCTTGGCCTGTGACCAAGTGACCATGAGAATCTTCAGTCTGAATGATCAGGAGCTTGGAGGAATTGGCAAATGGATAAAGTTCATCTCTTGCTCTGGAAACATAAGGCCATCTGTGCTGCAGTGTTGCACATCTGAAAAATCAAGGCTACATCTGAAGAGACCATCTTGCTCTGGGAATAAATGTTGACATCCAAGTATGTACCATCTCATGATAGATGGTGCCAGGATGTCAGGATAATCCCTAAGGATGTGTGAAAATTTGGGGGTTTTTTTGGGGGGCGGGGATGTCTAGGGGAATCCCTGAAAGAAGCTCTTTTCTTGCTCGCTTGGGTAGTAAGCAGCTCAGTACCCAGGTTCACAGCTTTTGGCCTGAGTGAGGGAAGAGATTAAGGAAGTGGGTTCCTTCTGAGATTTTTGCTCTCTTCCACAGTGGTGGTGGTAGTGGAGGGTGGGAGTGAGAGAGTCAGAAGGAGGTAAAGAGGGGGTGCTGGTTAAAATGAGGGTTTTCCCCTGAATATCTATCTTTCCAAAAGCATGTACATAGAGTATGGATGGGCATGCTTACATTTGAGTAATCTGAAGAAGATTGGAGGCAGTGCAATGTAAAAAAATGATAAAACAGGAAAAAGTTACTTTAAAAAATTATATCCAAATCCTACCTAGTGAGAAATAACAATAATAATAGAATACAAAAGGGCTGAAATGAAACACAAGCTTTTTCTAGCATTTCTACCCTCACTTTGCACCCAAGCCTCAGCTACTTCCTAGACACAGTTCTTGAAGCTGGTGTTTTAATCCTTCCGGTCATGTCTCCAACTCTCTAAATATTAAGATTGTGCTTTTATATTTTACTTGAAATGTGGTTTTATAAAAGTGGAGAATCAGGGAAATGGGAAAATACTGAGAAGCCAACCAGAACATGGTTTTTGGAGACAGACACACCTGGGGATGCGTCCTGACTCAGCCCCCACAACCTGGGTGATTTGGAACAGTTACTTTGCCTTTCTGGACCTCAGTTTTTTCATCTGTATAATGGGAAAAATAAGAGGGCCTAATCTTTGGCCACATCATGTGAAGAGTTGACTCATTGGAAAAGACTCTGATGCTGGGAGAGATTGGGGGCAGGAGGAGAAGGGGATGGCAGAGGATGAGATGGCTGGATGGCATCACTGACTCAATGGACATGCGTCTGGGTGAACTCCAGGAGTTGGTGATGGACAGAGAGGCCTGGCATGCTGCGATTCATGGGGTCGCAAAGAGTCGGACGCGACTGAGCGACTAAACTGAACTGAATCTTAGGGGTAAGAGGATAATTCAATGTTTATACACTACTTAGCCCAACATCTGTCTCATAATTGGCGCTCAAATGAAAGTCAACTAAAAAATAACAAGATTAATGGCACCGTTAAAACCAAAAATATAAACCTCAAGATTCTACCAAATTACTAGAGATAGACATAAAGAAAAAGTCAGCTTTATCTTATTGTATTTTTGCCTAAAGAGATAATCTATAATCTTTTCCCTGGAAATCTATCAGACACCATTGCATACATTTTATTTCAGCTCATATAACATTTATATATTTCATTTATCTCATTATGTGCAAAATGTCCTCACTGACACCAGAGAAGTTCTAGTCTATTGCTTCTCGCATTATTGTTTAGTCGCTAAGTCATGTCTGACTCTTTTGCGACCCCATGGACTAGCCGAGCAGGCTCCTCTGTCCATGGGATTTCTCAGACAGAATGTTGGAATGACTTGCCATTTCCTTCTCCAGGGGATCTTCTCGACCTGGGGATCAAACCCTCATCTCCTGCACTGCAGGTGGATTCTGTACCACCGAGCCATCTGGGAACTCCCTCAAGAGTAGTCTGAGCATTCAATATAGAAATGGTGAAGAAAAAGCTTAGCAAACTGCAAAGGGCCCTAAAAACAAATATCAACTCTTTGTATATAAAATAATAAGCTATTATTATGACATATGCAAATGCCACTTTGCTTCTTTAATACATTATTTTCTTTTTTAAAAAAAGGAAAAGTGAGCCTGGCCATTTAAATTTCCACCGATGCCTACAAACAGGAAAACCAGGAACTGAACTCCAGCAGGACAGATCCCAGTAGGGAAATCAGTTTAGCACCTCAGGCAGTCATGCCATGGGTTAATCAGAGTTGGGTGGTATCCGATTCCGGCTCTTGGCCCTGTTAAGACATTGCATCTAATACATGAATAAATGAATCTGGCTGCACAAGTTATTTATCAGCTCCTTCCAGGCCAGGAAACCTGAGAAGAGATTTTGCAAATCCCCTGAAACCTGACTGGTTCCCAGTCTTTGTTCCCGTTGTGATCAATCTTTAAATCTTCTGGACTTAATGTCAAACCCCCAGCAGCTACCAGCACAAAGTCGACCTCTCCAGCTTGCCCTTCTTTGCTCACTGCAGCCAGTTTATAAAAGTAGCCAACAAGTTTTCATTTTCCATCTGTCCCCCCAGAAAACTCAACCCACTGATGTCATGTACCAAGGATTCCACAAGCCCCTGGCAACTGCAGCCTCTTAGGGGAGGTGGCGAGATGACCCAGGACTGCTAGAAGCACCTGCTTCCTCTCAGGGCCACTGAGCTCTGACCCAGATGGGCTTACCTGATAGGAGTGCGCCAGGTAGCTGTGGAGGGCATCTAGGTTTTCAATAAACTCTGTGAGGTTTCCTCCCAGTGTCCGTAACATTCGGTCATAGCCAGACATTTTGCAGAATTTAAAGAAGTATTCCCCAAAGAGTTTCAGAATGGCTTCCATGGAGACCCCTGTGGAACCCAAAATACAAGCCCCGGCCAGGTGAAATACTAAATTGCACGCGTGTCTTTTCCAAAGGTGATGAGCCCCTGGGAAGAGAACTTTTGAAAAGTTCATGGACACATGTGGAATTGTTCCTTCCTCTTTCCTCCTTCCACCCCTCCTTTCCTGCTATTAATAAATCTAGCTTGTTCAAGGTGAGAAAAAAACAGCTATGTTGTGGGCCCCCTAGGCTGAAGCTCTGAGCAGGTGCATCCTGTCACCTGCTGGGAAAACAACCCCAGAGGCCTCCCCATCCTGAGGACCTCTGTCAGGAGGGCTGGGCTGTTTGCAAGTTGGGTCTTAAAGTGGTAGTGTGCTCGGGGCTGGTGCACTGGGATGACCCAGAGGGAGGGGATGGGGAGGGAGGTGGGAGCGGGGCTCAGGATGGGGAACACATGTACACCTGTGGCGGATTCAAGTCAATGTATGGCAAAACCACTACAATATTGTAAAGTAGTTAGCCTCCAATTAAAATAAATAAATCTATATATTTTTTTAAAAGTTAAAAAAAAAAGTGGCAGTGGCAGCCTTGGACAGAAACACTGTCTGCTTGGCTCTCAGGTTCTATAAAGGTACAAAAATCCATGAAGTTGCTGTTCCAGACACTGGTTATTCTGTTTCAGGCCATCCCACTCTGTTCATAGGAAAGGACCTCTGACTGTTTCTTGAGCAAGCATCTAGGGTTTGGGTGTGGTCTTTCCCATCCCTGCTGAGCTTGGAGCTTTCTCTAGGATTGTAGTTGAGAATGCTTGTCAAGGAGAAGACAAAGGTCACTTTTCAAAACCAACCCCTGCGTTGTGTAGTTAAACAGTTTCCCTTCAGTGAATTTAGGATTCCCCGAGTTTTCTAAGTCATGGGACATCAGGAATATGTAGGAAATGACAAGAAAATGTAAGAAACAACTAAACACAAGTCGTAGATGCCTTAGCGTATTTTTTGACAGTGTATAGGAGAGTCTAAAACATGCTTAGTATTCTGTCTTCTGTGTAGCAAATAAGGGGCAATAAGGAAATACGCATCTATCTGCTTATTTGTGCAAAGATAAACACCAGAAACTACTGAGATTGGTTCCCTATAGCTGCTGCTGCTGCTGCTAAGTCGCTTCAGTCGTGTCCGACTCTGTGTGACCCCATAGACGGAAGCCCACCAGGCTCCCCCCCCCCTGGGATTCTCCAGGCAAGAACACTGGAGTGGGTTGCCATTTCCTTCTCCAATGCATGAAAGTGAAAAGTGAAAGGGAGGTCGCTCAGTCATGTCCGACCCTCAGCAACCCCATGGACTGCAGCCCTCCAGGCTCCTCCATCCCCAAACTTTTAGGCACCAGGGACCAGTTTCATAGAAGACAATGTTTCTGCAGACCAGGAAAGAGGGGGATGATTTCAGGTTTGTTCAAGCACATTTGAAAAGACCCTGATGCTGGGAAAGATTGAAGGCAGGAGGAGAAGGGGAAAACAGAGGATGAGATGGTGGATGGCATCACCAACTCGATGGACATGGGTTTGGGTGGACTCTGGGAGTTGGTGAGGGACAGGGAAGCCTGGCTTGCTCCGGTTCATGGGGTCGCAAAGAGTCGGACATGGCTGAGTGACTGAACTGAACTAGCACATTTATTGTGCACTTTGTTTCTATTACTATTACATCAGCTCCACCTCAGATCATCCAGGATTAGATCCCAGAGGCTGGGGATCCCTGACTTACAGGGTGCTGGGAATGGGTGGAAATAGAACAATCGTTGAGTGTGCGTGCATAGGGAGGGGCACTTCTCTGAGCAAAATTTTTGCACAGTTCTGGTTTGGGGCATCATGTTAATGATTCTTACACTGGAAGAAATAAATAAGGATAGAGAAAACTCTAAGTTGGAATACAAACAGAAACAAATGAACAAAACAGCATTTCAACAGAATAGTTCTGAAGAACCTAATAACCCAGGGGGCAACCAAATAGCCCCGGCAGCAAAAAAATATTGAACCCTGAACATAGGATTTCGACTCTGTCCTTTAGGTTAAAGACAAACGAACTTTAAATAAATATTGGACTATAGTGAGTAGGCTTCCTTCCCACAGCAATGTGAGTCAGCAAATCTGAAATGACTTTCTGAATGCCCAAGGATTAAACCTATAAGTAAATATGTGGGAAATGATGGGAACCAGGTTTCTCTTTCTACGAGAAAGAAGAGTAGAAGGACGCCTGTGGTGTAGATCAGGAAAGCTACCTAAGAAGACCACAGAACCCATCCCAGCTTCAGATAGATATAGATAGAGAATTTGAGCATTAGAATAACAAAAATATAAGATTATAGCCTATTAAAAAAAATAAGAGTAAAGAGTTCACACTGGTATAGATAGGGAAAATTCTTCCTGATAGTAGAAATTCAACTAATTAATTAAAAGGAATGATATGCTTAGAAAAAAAAATCACCATTTGACGGCATTATAAGGATTGATTCAAATAAGAATCACCAGTGAATACTAAAATTAGGGAAGGGAGAGTTTAAGAAGCAACAAGATATAGACATAGTCTGAAAGTATCTCTCACAAGATACTAATTTCAAAGGGGGAAAAATAATCACTTTACAGCAGAGAAACGTGGCAGATTCCATGTAAACCAAGCAATCAAATTAGCACCACTAAGGGGACAAATAGGCATAAGATGTCTCCTGTGATGAACTGGGAAGGCCAAAGCATAACCCTCTGGTCTTCCTGCCAAGAAAGTGTAGCCTGAACTGAATCACGAGAAGACAGCAGATAATCCTGAGCTGAGGGGCATGCTACAACATAGCTGGCCAAGGGGACTTCCCTGGCAGTCCTGTGGTTAAGATCTTGCCTTCCAGTGCAGGTGTGCCGGTTCAATCCCCGGTCAGGGAACTAACTCCCGCATGCCTCGTGGCCAAAAACAGAACAAAAAAAAACCTCAAAAAACAGAAGCAATATTGTAACAAAATCAAAAAAGACTTTTAAAAAAACGGTCTACATAAAAAAAAAAAATTAAAAAAAATAGCTGACTAGAACTTTCTGAAGATGTCAACGTTATAAAACACAAAGACTCAGGGACTGTTCCAAACTACAAAAGTCACAGAAATGTGACAACCAACTTGATCCAGGGTGTTCTTTTGTCCTACAGGACATTACTGGGAAAGCTGAGAAAATCTCAATCAAGTCTGTAGTTTAGACAACAGCACCATAGTAGCATTCATTTCCTGAACTGAACTGGTTACATAAGAGCACTTTTGGAGTAAAGAGACATCATTTTCTTAACATACCAACGATTCAGGAAAAAAATATAGATATAGAGAGAAGGATAGAGCCAACGTGGTAAAATGTTAACATTTTGGGAATATGGATGAACAGCGTACGGCAATTCTTTGTACTATTCTTACAATCCTTCTGTGAGTTTGAAATCACGTCAAAGTAAAAAGGTTTCACTGATTGTCCTGAAAAAACCTTAGGAAATCTAACATCAGAAGACCACAGTTCTCCACCACCAGCTGAGGTACAGCTGGCTCCCGGGTCTCTGGAACATTCAGAATTTTGCTAGGTAGAATCAGGGCATTATGATTATGCCTTAAAATGCCTTTATCTTGTTAGAGATTCATACTGAAATATTTATGGGTACAATTACGGGAAACCTGAGATTTGCTTGAAGATTTTCCAGCAAAAACAAAACCAGAAATAAAGGTGGAAGAACCACAGAGAAGAAACGAGATTGGCAAAACATGAATACTGATTGAAGCTGGGTGAAGGGGATGTGGGCTTCGGTGTGCAAGTCTCTTGATTTGTGTGTGTGGGTATGAAAAATTCTATTAAAAAGTGTTTTGTTTTGTTTTTTTTTAAATAGAAGGGTTCTTTGATGGCAGGAAAATAACAGTCACTGAGTGTCTGTGCTTGGCTTCCCAGGAGAGAGAGAGCTGTAGGGCCTTCTGGGAAGCTTTTCAGTTGGAATGATGTATAAGCTCAAACTTTCTGACTTAACAAGCTTGGCTCTTCAGCATCACCAGGAAATGTTTACTGCTTGCTGGGCGACAGCTCAAGGGACTGGAAAAAGCAGAGGTAGCTGAGCAGGGCGGGTGGTGGGAGGGGACACCTGCTAAGGCCCAGCGGGGCCCCAGAGCCGCTGCCACCTGCCCTGGGCCTTCTCTGGCAAAGGGCCCTCTCCAGGCTGCCCTGCCCACAGCCTCTGCCCGCCTCCCGTCACCCAGAAACAAGTGACAAGAGCTGCTCCTCATGGGGACCCACCCGAGGCACCCAGAAAAGCACGTGCTCTTCCACAAGACAGGGGAGGGACGGCCATGCATTTTTGAGATTTTTCCTTTGTAAACGGGTCTTTTCCCCCTCAAAGCTTGGGTATCCAAAGGAATAAGCTTCAGATACCTGGAAAGAACCATTCTTTTAGAGCACCCTTCTTCTCAACAATATTACTTCAACCAGGCATGAGATGACAGATGGGAAAATCTTCTGTGAGGAGGCAGAGGCCTTTAAGAAAGGGAGAAGGGGACTACCCTGCTGGTCCAGGTGGTTATGACTCCAACGGGTGGGGCACAGGTTTCCATCCCTGGTGGGGGGACTAAGATCTCACATGCCACAAACCAAAAAATAGAAGGCAAAAAAGAAAAAAAGGAACAGCTCTCCATGTTGGTACCATAGGTTATAAGGAGGAAAAGTGAAAGTGTTAGTCACTCAATCATGTCCCACTCTTTGCAACCCCATGGACTGTAGCCCACCAGGCTCCTCTGTCCATGGGGATTCTCCAGGCAACAATAGTGGAGTGGGTTGCCATGCCCTCCTCCAGGAGATCTTCCCAACCCAGAGATCAAACCCTAGTCTCCTGCTTTCAGGCAGATCCTTTACTGTCTGAGCCACCAGGGAAGCTCCACAAGGAGGAAACAGATTCTCAGTTGTGGGGGTTGATTCCTGGTATAGCAATATGTTTATCAGGTAGTAGGAAAAAAAAAAAAGAACTGGGAAATGGATGCAGGCAGCTCCGGTGGGAGACCATCTACAGCCAAGGTGCCGCGTCGCTCACACCTGGTGTGAGCTGCCTGCTTCCTGGTGAGCTTTGGAGCATAGAAGTCTGCCCAGCAAGGGGTCTACTGGTTGGGCTCAGGAGGGAGGCGCCTGCTTTGCTGAGTGGAGGGCACTTGGCTCACATGATCGAACTTCATCTTTCGGATAACCACCCGATGTAGGTGCTGTAGGTGCCAGCAATGTTTACCGACGAGGAATTTGCCCCTTGTTACCCTGTTAGGGATGATGCAGCCAGGGAGCGCACCCAGGGCTGACCAGTTCCAAAGACCTTGCCAGGAATGCGCCTGGTGGTCCAGCGGTTAAGACTCGGCGCTCTCAATGCAGGAGCCCGGGTTCCATCCCAGGTCAGGGAACTAGATCCCACATGTCACAACTGAGACCCAGCACAACCAAATAAATAAAAATAGATATTGTTAAAAAAAAAAAAAAGCAAGCAATCTCGTGCCCACCCTGTCCACTGCTCCTCCCGCCCATGGGCTGCAGTGCTGGCCTGGGCGTCAGGACACCTGAGTTGTATCTGCATTTTTGGTTGGTTGCAGGATCTGGGCTGTTTATTCCACCTGAGAGAGTCACAGTAAAGATCAAATGATAAGGCCTGATTTCAGGACCTTGTAAAATGTTATGTTGTTCCTCTTTTTAAAGAGCTAGGTGCAGAGAAGGCTTGCTGGCACTTGCTGATGGCTAACTGTTGAAATGCGTTTTACTGCTGGTTTCTTAGCGGGCGAAGTCTAGACGGGCACAGCTGTGCCAAATGGCTGTGGTGTGTTGTTTTGAATTTTGTCACTTCAGATCACTAATAACCCACTTACACGCTAAGTAGGCGCTTATTCATACACAGAGCAATTCTTATGCAAGGCTCAACCTGCCATCTGGTGCCTCCCTGAATTATGCTAATTAGAAAGCGCAGAGCTATGCAGTGGCAGAGTGGCCTGGAAAAGTCCCAACAATTGCTTAAAGGTAGAGAAATGGCATTCTGGAGCCCGTGTGGAAGGCAAAGTACTAACTAGCACTTCGTAACCGAGCATGCGCTTATCCTTTGTCTAAGGAAAGAGTTTGTCTCCATTGACCATTGTCTTTTGTTAAACAATGAAATGCCCTTCCTGCAGACTTCTCTCCTCCATCAGGGCCTTGCTCTCTCTGATTTATGGAAGATAGACAGACAGACAGACAGCCAAGACATTCACCCAGATCTATCTGATTCCAAAGGCTTTTCTAAAGACCTTGTACCCACCCAATAGGTGGGTACTATTTATATACACCTATGGTGGGTGTGTGCATGCACATTCAGTCATGTCTGACTCCTTGTGACCCCATGAGCTCCTCTGTCAATGGAATTTTCCAGGCAAGAATACTGGAGGGGGTTGCCATTTCCTTCACCAGGGGATCTAACCCGTGTCTCTTGCATCTCCTGCACTGGCAGGCAGGTTCTTTACCAGCTGACCCACTGGAAGCCCCAATATCTGAATCTATATTGGTATATTGATAGCTATACCGATACTGTACAGGAGACAGGAATCAAGACCATCCCCAAGATAAAGAAATGCAAAAAAGCAAAATGGATGTCTGAGGAGGCCTTACAAATAGCTGTGAAAAGAAGGGAAGTGAAAAGCAAAGGAGAAAAGGAAAGATATACCCATGTGAATGCAGAGTTTCAAAGAATAGCAAGGAGAGATAAGAAAGCCTTCCTCAGCAATCAGTGCAAAGAAATAGAGGAAAACAACAGAATGGGAAAGACTAGAGATCTCTTCAAAAAAATGAGAGATACCAAGGGAACATTTCATGCAAAGATGGGCTCAATAAAGGACAGAAATTGTATGGACCTAACAGAAGCAGAAGATATTAAGAAGAGGTGGCAAGAATACACAGAAGAACTGTACAAAAAAGATCTTCACAACCCAGATAATCACAATGGCGTGATCACTCACACTCACCTAGAGCCAGACATCCTGGAATGTGAAGTCAAGTGGGCCTTAGAAAGCATCACTACAAACAAAGCTAGTGGAGGTGATGGAATTCCAGTTGAGCTATTTCAAATCCTGAAAGATGATGCTGTGAAAGTGCTGCACTCAATATGCCAATAATTTTGGGAAACTAACCAGTGGCGACAGGACTGGAAAAGGTCAGTTTTCATTCCAAACCCAAAGAAAGGCAATGCCAAAGAATGCTCAAACTACCACACAATTGCACTCATCTCACACACTTTACTAAAGTAATGGTCAAAATTCTCCAAGCTAGGCTTCAGCAATACGTGAACCGTGAACTTCCAGATGTTCAAGCTGGTTTTAGAAAAGGCAGAGGAACCAGAGATCAAATAGCCAACATCCGCTGGATCATCGAAAAAGCAAGAGAGTTCCAGAAAAACATCTATTTCTGCTTTATTGACTATGCCAAAGCTTTTGTGTTGATCACAATAAACTGTAGAAAATTCTGAAAGAGATGGGAATACCAGACCACCTGACCTGCCTCATGAAAAACCTGTATGCAGGTCAGGAAGCAACAGTTAGAACTGGACATGGAACAACAGACTGGTTCCAAATAGGAAAAGGAGTACGTCAAGGCTGTATATTGTCACTCTGCTTATTTAACTTATATGCAGAGTAAATCATGAGAAATACTAGGCTGGAGGAAGCACAAGCTGGAATCAAGATTGCCAGGAGAAATATCAGTAACCTCAGATATGCAGATGACACCACCCTTATGGCAGAAAGTGAAGAAGAACTAAAGAGCCTCTTGATGAAAGT
The DNA here is from genome assembly GCF_002263795.3 of Bos taurus. Lineage (NCBI taxonomy): Eukaryota > Metazoa > Chordata > Mammalia > Artiodactyla > Bovidae > Bos > Bos taurus. The sequence continues at coordinate 20,482,810 of NC_037339.1, forward strand.
GAAAGAGGAGAGTGAAAAAGTTGGCTTAAATCTCAACTTCAGAAAATTAAGATCATGTCATCCGGTCCCATCACTTCATGGCAAATATGTGGGGAAACAGTGGGAACAGTGGCTGACTTTATTTTGGGGGGCTCCAAAATCACTGCAGATGGTGATTGCAGCCATGAAATTAAAAAACGCTTACTCCTGGGAAGGAAAGTTATGACCAACCTAGACAGCATATTAAAAAGCAGAGCCATTACTTTGCCAACAAAGGTCCATCTAGTCAAGGCTATGGTTTTTCCAGTAGTCGTGTATGGATGTGAGAGTTGGACTACAAAGAAAGCTGAGCACCAAAGAATTGATGCTTTTGAACTGTGGTTTTGGAGAAGACTCTTGAGAGTCCCTTGGACTACAAGGAGATCCAACCAGTCCATCCCAAAGGAGATCAGTCCTGGAATTTCTTTGGAAGGAATGATGCTAAAGCTGAAACTCCAGTACTTTGGCCACCTCATGCCAAGAGTTGACTCATTGGAAAAGACTGATGCTGGGAAAGATTGAAGGCAGGAGGAGAAGGGGACGACAGAGGATGAGATGGTTGGATGGCATCCAACTCGATGGACAGGGGTTTGGGTGAACTGCAGGAGTTGGTGATGGACAGGGAGGCCTGGCGTGCTGCGTTTCATGGGGTCGCAAAGAGTCGGACACAACTGAACAACTAAATTGAGAACTGGAACAGATATATATATACCTATAGATCAATAAATAGACGTGAAGAGATAGAAGCCACACGGTCTGTGCTTCCCAGGGTCATCCTGATTCCAAGTCTCACGCATGTGCTTACTCAATTTTGAATCCCAACCTTTTATTTGAAAAATGCACTCACCATACCTATACACCCTTTCAGGGATAGGCCGACAGATGTTACTGTGATAAAGAAGAGGAAAATACCCTTCTGATTTTCAAAGCTAGATGGAGAGAAATCACAGCGCTAGACTTTGGCCTTTGGTAGGAAGGCAACGTGAGTCAGCCTACACGTTGGTCTATACACTTGTTGCTGCCTCTAAACGCCTTGGCTGGTTTGGAAGTGTGAGTGCACTGGGGCAGGCCTGTGATGGGATCTCTCTGCTAAAAGTACTGCTACACCACAGTGGCATCCACAACCATACACAGTCACCAAAACAGCCTGGGTGTGATGTTAGAGGTATGCAGTAGTTCTTTCTGGACACATAAATACTAATTAGAATTCCTGTACTGGTCTGCTAGGACTGCCTAAGCAACGTACTGTAGCTGTTTTAGAGCTGCACAGACATTTATTTTTCTCAGTTCTGGAGGTTAGAAATTCAAAATCAAGGTGCCAGTATGGCAGGTCCTAGTGAGAGCTCTCCTCCTGGCTTATCCCTCTCTACATTATGTGTGTGTGGTGGGGAAAGACAGAGACAGACAGACAGGCAAGAGACAGAAAACAAGCTCTTCAGTGTCTCTTCCTATCAGGACATTAATCCCAGCATAAGGATCCCACCCTCATAACCTCATCTAAATTATCTCCCCAGAGGCCCCCTCTCCAAGTCCATCACATGGGGGTTTGGATTTCAACATAGGAACTAGAGAGTGGACACAATTCAGTCCACAGAAGTTCTCAATTTAAAAGAGATTTTCAAAATCTTGAAAAATAGCTGTTTCTTACAGCTCCACTCTCCAGATCATGAGATGACCAAACTTTTCCTGGAAAGGGCAAAGAGTCAATAGTTTCTGTTTCGCAGGTCATGTGGTCTGTGTGGTAGTACGTGTTTGAATAAGAGGGGATCTACCTGTGAGCTTTGATATTTAACATCGTAAGTGAAAGTGAAGGTTGCTCAGGCATGTCTGACTCTTTGCAACCCCATGGACTATATAGTCCATGGAATTCTCCAGGCCAGAATCCTGGAGTGGGTAGCCTTTCCCTTCTCCAGGGGATCTTCCCAACCCAGGGATTGAACCCAGGTCTCCCACATTGCAGGTGGATTCTTTACCAGCTGAACCACAAGGCAAGCCCAAGAATACTGGAGTGGGTAGCCTATCCCTTCTACATCTCTACATCTTCTCTAACATCGTAAACACATATGTAAAAGACCTAAGAAGTCATGGTTAAGGAGATAACCCCCCCAGCCCCCGCCCCAGATCTCTTGGGCAGGTGTGCTAAACAAGAAGACGGAGAGGCGGTACCCAGGGCGGGCGTGCGGCTGTTCAGGAGCGGAGTTGAATCTGGCAGCCGGATCTCTGGGCTCCCAGCCCAGGGGGCGGCCCAGAGCCCTGTAAAGAGCCCTCGCCCTGGGGTCAGACTCCCGCAGGAAATCCTCACCCCACCTGCCTCTCGACAGCCTAAGCCTCACACAAACCCCCACCCCACCCCCGGGATCAGCTGTATGATGACAGAGGGTTCTGGGAGCCCACTCCCCGCAACAGGCAGGACAGGGTAGGAGTTGGGTGTGGACCAGGAGGTACTGGGCCAGCTTTTCTCTAGGAAGTCTCCCTGTGAGCCCCTTTAGAAAAAGGAGAGGGTGGGGGGTCGCTCCACCAGCAGGAGGCTGCAGGAGCCCTGCCTGCTGGCCGCCCACATCCTCTGTCACAGGGTCACTGCCCAGGGAGGTGGGGCACTGGCTTGGGAAGCTGTCTGGAGATGGTGCTCCCTGGAGCCCAAATTCAAGGAGCCTAAGGATCAACCGCACAGTTTACTCCCTGCACCTTATTTTCAGCCTCAGAAACAACCTTATCGAGTTCTATCAGGAAGTGCAGGTGACAAGTGACTAGGAGCTAACAGACATCTGGCTGGACTAGTTGGTGCCCCGAATTCTTCCTCCTTCCCATCACCATCGTCCCCCGAGTTCTCACTGGCACCCCTGGCCCCTGCTTGGCTCAGACAAACAGCCTGATGAACCAGAGGAGGCAGCCCCTTGGCTGGGGTGGGTCTGCTCGTCACACACGTCAGCTCCCTAAACCTCAACGGGTCCCCTTCAGGCTCTGCAGACACTCTGGGCTTCTCCCAGGTGCAATGCCCAGAAGGGTTTTCTGCATCCAGGAGTTGACCAGGGACAGGAGAAGGGACGCAGATGTCAATCACATTGCTATGTGAAAATCCAGGGGAAAGCCTTCTTTTCTACTGGATCCAGGTGCGTGAGGTTAGGGCTGGCACATTTGTTTTCTTTTTTTTTGATCAGAGAATTCATCTTAGATTCAAAGGAAGGGGAAATAAACACAGCACCTCATCTGACACAGGCACTTACACATTCCTGTCGCATTCTAGAGCAGCCCCTTGTCCCTGTGGGTTGAGTGGCTGCCCTGGTGTGTTCCTGAGCATTCCTGCTAGGCTGGTTATGCTGATGTTCAGTTCAGTCACTCAGTTGTGTCCGACTCTTTTCGACCCCATGGACTGCAGCATGCCAGGCCTCCTTGTCCATCACTAACTCCTGAAACTTATTCAGACTCATGTCCATTGAGTCGGTGATGCCATCCAATCATCTCATCCTCTATTGTCCCCTTCTTCTCCCGCCATCAATCTTTCCTAGCATGAGGGCCTTTTCAAATGAGTCAGTTCTTCCCATCAGGTGGCCAAAGTATCTGGAGTTTCAGCTTCAGCATCAGTCCTTCCTGGCCTTAATCTATAACCGTCTCAGAAAGAGGTCCCCAGGATGGTAGATCTGTTGGCTGGGCCCTCAGAGGTATCGTGAAACCATTCCTGCCTCCTGACCCTCTGGGGGTTGCATGGGAATAGGCCTGAAGGCCCTGAGCTCCTGCCTCATCCACATTCCCAACACATCTGCCCCAGGGTCTTAGGTGCCAGGCAACAATCCTGATGCTGCCATGTCCACTTGCAATAATTCCTAAATGCCATCCCAGCATGACCCAAAGCTATGCTGCCTGTGAGGATGGGTAAGGGAAACTTAACTTGGACTGAAAGAAGGGTGTTATCAAAGAGGCTGGAAGTGCTGGAGGGCTTCCTCGCCTCCCTGCTGGCAAGCCCTCTAGAGCTCGGGGCCGGAGAGGCCACCTGCCCCTCCTTTCTCTCCAGGCCCTGGCTCACTGTATGCTCCAAGCTGGGGAGAAGGAAGGAGAAAGGAAAGGAGGGTGGACTGGGTTGAACAGTGTCCCTATCAAAATCTAGGTCCACCAGAAACCAAAGAAGGCCCTATTTGGACTTACCGAGAACCTTGCAGGCCTCTTGAATGAGCTTAATGGTGATGACGTCATCATACACCGTGTAAGTCATGAAGGCGTCTTGCACGTCTGCAGAAGCTCTGAAAGATAAATCACAGCGCCATGGAAACCCAGCGACTGGAGTTCTGCCCCAGGAATACATCCATCGACCTGGCAAGATGCAGCAAGAACATTCCCGATTGTAAGGAATGGGAAGTATTGGTGTGTTTGTGTCTCAGCTCTCCAGTGACACTTTCCCTGGGCCCTGGTCTGAGCCAAGAGCTCCCTTCTTGAGCAGAAGGTAGCTCCCTTCACAGTAGGTGATGTGTTTCCCCAACTTCTGTCAAGAACATTGGTCTTACCCTCTGGCCTGGGCTGCTAGATCATGATTTATTGTGAACTATCTTTGTGTGCTCACACTAAGTCACTTCAGTCATGTCCACCTCTTCATAATCCCATGGACTGAAGCCCATGAGGCTTCTCTGTCCATGGAATTCTCCAGGCAAGAATACTGGAGTGGGTTGCTATGCCCTCCACCATGGGATGTTCCCAACCGAGGGATTGAACCTGTGTCTCCTGCATCTTCTGCATCGCAGGTGGATTCTTTACTGCTTAGCCACAGAGAAAGCCCAAGACCTGCAAACGGCATTGTCTTGGCACGTGTTAAGAACCTAATGCATGGTACTGAACTTGGAACTCAGTGGTCATGGTCTTCTGAAGCAGGTTCCAGCTGCTTCAGAATCTCACGGTCTTGCAATGTACTTGGCTGAGTTGTAGGAGTTACTGCTGGACTTGGGTTTTGTAACGTCTGACCAGATCTGGTGAAGAGAGACTGAACCTGGGAGTCAGAAAGCCAACATTCTTGGCTTGGCTCTTGTGTGGATCGCTAAGGTGTAGTTAGCAATTCAGTTAACGTAGGGGGAAGGAGGCAGGTCAGGGAATGCTTCCCTGAGAAAGGGAGGTTTCATCAAAACTGAGGAATGGGTAGGCAAAGAGGAGCACTCTGGACAGAGAGTTTATGCTTTGAGGCAGCAGAGAGCATCTTGAAGATTGGGGTGAGTACAGAACATTTGAGTTTATCCCAGAACACATCACAGAATCTTGGAATTGGGAGAGGTGAGACATTTCCTAATTGTCAAATTTCCCACCCTACACAACTCAGTTTCCTCTTAACAAGAAGCTCACTGCTCTGCAAGCAATACATTGTGTTCAGAGACTGCTATCTCTGATAGAAGGTTCTTTCTTAGGTTGAGCTAAGACCTACGTCTGAGCCTCATTTTGTTGAGCATCTGCTTTTGGATAGAGATTATTTCTAATCACCCCTTGTCCTACTGAGGAAACTGATGCTCAGAGAGGTCAGTGTCTTGCCGGCATCAGCCAGTTGACAAATGAAGGATCTGGGCTCTGAAGCCCACAGAGCTCCTGCATTTTGCTGTTCCCTGCATATGCCTCCTGCATAGTTCTGCCCTTTGGGGAAAGGCAGACTGGGCTAGTCCCACCTCCAGATCCCAAGCCTTCTGTATTTGAAGATCCTTTCTCACTCCTAAATCTTCCAGTTTTTCCTGGGCTGAACCCTCCTTTCTCTTTCTAGAACTCATTCCTCACTGCAAAATGGAGTAATGATCCTTGTCCCACATTTCTGGCGGGAGTATGTGAAAGTGAAAGTCGCTCAGTCGTGTCCGACTCTTTGCGACCTCAGGGACTAGTCCATGGAATTCTCCAGGCCAGAATACTGGAGTGGTTAGCCTTTCCCTTCTCCAGGAGATCTTCCCAACCCAGGGATTGAACCCAGGTCTCCTGCACTGCAGGCAGATTCTTTATTAGCTGCCCACGAGGGAAGCCCCGCAGGAGTATGGATGAGGATAAATAGGATGAGCAAAGGGAAAAGCCTGGGGGCAATGAGAAGCAGCCTCTCCTGTCGCCAGCAGGGGCTGTGACAGTACTGAGAACACAGAGGTGGTCTGGGACATGGTGGCGGTGGGTGGGAGGGGGCGGCCACTGCAGCAGGGAGGCAGGAAACGTCCCAGGCCCACCCCAACACAAAACGAGCTCTGAGGGAAAATCACTTCCTCCCTCTAGGCCTCCATTTCCTTATCTGTAAAGGTGGTGGTGGGTGAAATCAGTGTTCCTCCGCCTTCTTCTCAATCCACGCTCCTCCGCCTCATACACACACTCATTGGAGATTCTGAGACAGCCCGCGGGGCCCTGTCCCCACGGTTGCTCATCACTGAACCAGAAGCTCCCAGTCTCCCTCTGTTGGTGTATTTTCCCTCTTGGGTCCATGTCGGCACAGGGGTCGCTGAGCATCAGTGGATCCAGCTCTTCCAAGAAGCTGCATAAGGGTCCCCCCAGGGCAGATGGGGGTCTGAGCCACCACCTCTCCCTTAAGTGGGGTGCTCTCTGCCCTATGGCCATCACCCTCCATCCCTGCCTGAGTCTGCCAGCCTCTTCTTTCCTGTAGGCTGAGCTCACGGTGTCAAAGGTGGATGTGGTTTGTGCATATGTTGCGTGTTTGTGGAATGCCAGACATGCCCAGACTGAGAGGGTTATTCGGAGATTCTCAGCCTTGTTTATTGATCCCAGAATCTTGCATCTAACACCTCCCCAGAGTCAGTGCACACTGGCATACAGTCATTCGAACTACTTTAGTGAAACAATATGTTCTCCAAGAATTAAAAAAATAACTAATTGATATCTTGCCAATGAGATGACAAAGCCTCTGGTAAGAAGAAGAAAAGAAGAGAGAAATGGCCATTGGAAAACATGCTGATGAGATTGGGGGTTGGAAACATCAATGAAGTAAGAGGTAGATTACCCTGGCTCAAAAAAATGCCAAGCATGTAGGTGGCCACATGGACACATATTCAGGAGTTCCGACAAGTCAGTATTTACCTAAAACAGTCAGCCATTAAGTGTATGTTTCTCTTTAGTTGGTTCCAGCTAGTGACACCCAAAACATCTGGGCAGGAGACTAGGGCTAGGTCGCCTTTCTACAATAGCTTGGGGAGCAAAATAAGCATAGAGATTCCTGGGCCCTGGAGGTGGGGTCTGGAAATTAATATTTTTTTAACCACTTGTCTCCAATGACTCTCCAGTCTTGGACACCACTTTCTAGGATTCAACCTGGCAAGGCAAAGAATTACAAGTTATAGATCTTATGTTGTCCGACATGACTAAACTGATGTAATGGTTTCTAAGAGTTCAGAGTGAGCTGTAAAGCCCACAGGAAAAATAAATAGCACTTTGTAGCAAGTTTCAGGCCAAGAAAATGGGATTGGTTCTAAAGCCTGGGAAACCGTTCCTTCAAGAGTTCCCTTATGGCAGGTGGGGAATTCTTATAACAGATTTGAGTGTCACCATGTGACCCAAGGGCTTCCCTGGTGGCTCAGATGGTAAAGAATCTGTCTGCGATGCAGGAAATCCAGGTTTGATCCCTGGATTGGGAAGATCCCCTGGAGAAGGCAATGGCTACCCATTCCACTATTCTTGCTTGGAGAATTCCATGGACAGAGGAGCCTAAAAGTCAGACATGATTCACTGAGAAAGACTTTCTTGCTTCAACTCTGATTCTCTCAAGCTGTATTCCAGAGAACCCCTGTAGGTCCCTAAGATGCTTTATGGGGCCCATGAAGTCAAAACCACTTTCATAATAAAATGAGGATGTTATTTGCCCTTGTCACTGGTTGGTATTTGTGATGATGGTGCAAAAGCATTGGTGGATAAACTGTTGGTGCCTTAGTTTGAATAATAGTGATATCAGTCTGTACTAAATGGTCACTGTATTCTTCACTGCTATATATTCATGGTTTAAAAAAGGAAAAAAAAAAAGGCCAGCTTCACTTCAGATTGTTCTTTGTGATGCAGTAAAAAATGTCAGCTTTATTAAATCTTGGCCCTGAGTCTACCTGTTCTGAACCTTCTCCGTGATGCAGTGGGAAGCACAGGCATGCAGAAAGCACTTTGCTGTATACAGAAGTGTAGGGGGCACCTCAGGGAAAAGCACATCTAAGACTGCTTTTGTGAGATGAATTAGCCACTTTTTTCATAGGACATCATTTCTACTTGAAAGAACCACTGACAGACAAATAACGATTACTCAGACTTGGATATTTGGCAGACATTTTCTTAAAAAAAAAAAAAAGAACAAAGTTAGCTTGTCATTTCAAGGGAAGTAACTGACAGAATTTGTTGCTAATGATCAAACTCAAGCTTTCAAGTGAAAATTGGAATTTTGGAAAACTTGCATCTGCTACTGTGAGCTCATTAGCTCCCCAATTCTAAGAGGCTCTGGTGGGATTGTGGTGATATTGACAAATGTGATTTTGATATTATATAATGTACTGTATCATGTCAACATTCATAAGATCTGCATAACTCAGGGAGCTAGTATTTTTCGAATGACTAGTGCATGACAGCTCAAAATGATGGTAAAAGATTTATTTCAAAGGGTAACACAGGCCACGGAACTTTCACTTAATGGAGTATGGAAAAAGTCATTGGTGTTTGGTTTCAAGGTCACTGAAACCAAAGTCATTGGTTTCACACTCAATATTGTAACTGTGGGCTTCTGAGGTGGTGCAGTGGTAAAGAATCCTCCTGCCAATGCAGGAGACACAAGAGACGTGAGTTCCATCTCTGGGCTGGGAAGATCTCCTGGAAGAGGGCATGGCAACCCACTCCAGTATTCTTGCCTGGAGAATCCCATGGACAGAGGAGCCTGGCGGGCTACAGTCCATGGGGTCACAGAGTCAGACACGACTGAGCACTCATGCACACAGATTGTAACTGATCTTTGAGAGACGACCACTGGTGGAGCTTTGGTGAGGTTTAAATGAATCTCCACAATTATCTAAAAAGAGTATTGAAGTACTTCCTCCTATGTTTTCTTCACATCGCTCAACCAAAACCTCAGATCACAACAGACAGGGTGCAGAGGAGAACATTCAACTGTCTTTCAGCAATTCAAACATGAAATTGATTGCAAAAATCTAAAAAGAGTGACACTTTACTCTTTATTTGAATAATGCAGTTATTTTTCATAAACATAAATGTTATTTGTGCTGACACATAATAAGCTTATTATTACATTATTAATTTAAGTAAATTAAAATTAATTTGCTATTAATTTTAGATGAATTTATAAGCAGCCATTGGTTTCTCAGTTTAAATTTCCAACATGGTAAATACTAATAAATAAACAAAAGTTCTTGGGGTTTTCGATTGTTTTTAAGAGCAAAAAGGTTACCTAACCCACTGTATAATACATGGAACTCTGCTCAATGTTATGTGGCAGCCTGGATGGAAGGTGAGTTTTGAGGGGAAATGGATACATGTGTGTGTATGTCTGAGGACCCTGTACTTTTATAGTACTTAGTTCAATCTGAAAGATTTTCATTTCACTTATTTTTTATGTACTTGTTTACAGCCTGCCACCGCACCCTGGAATACACATTCCCAGAGAACAGAGCCCTCAAATGTTTCCGTCATCACCATTCCCAAGGCTGGGAATTCTGGCTGGCACATACTAAGGACCAAATGAATATTGTTGAGTAAATAAACGTGCCCAAGTCAAACAGCTAGTAAACGATCTAGGCAAAAAATAAAAGTTTATATGACTCCAGGGACCTTACTCTTCTTAATCTATTAGTTGCTTCTCACTGTTAAGTCTTGATAAAGGTTTTAGCCAGGAGGTTATGAAAGAGTGGTTCATAATTAGAAATCTATAAATCTAGGGTATATGAGAGAGCAATAAACAATGGAGACAAAGGAGGGGAAACATCTGTTTCTGATTATTTCATACAAAGTAAAATTTATGTCGTAAAGTCTGGAGACATACTTTGTTTTACCTGACCATTGCTTCTTAAAATTTGTCTAGGAATTGATGGGGTTTTCTTTTTTTGCTTTTAAAAGCACCAGGGAACTTGTTATTTAAATGTAGCCTGAAGGAGATCTTTGCACACAAATAATCTTGCCTTAATTTGCACTTGATGAGTTGAGTTTTCTGCACTACAGTTTTGTTTTTTAATGAGTTATAATATGCAATTTTTGTTGGGGGCTGAGCTTGTTAGATAGACTTTTTGCTTTTGGTTTAAAGATGCCTTTCCAATGCGATCACATAGGTGTCTAGTGTTCAAACACATCCTTTGAGACTTCAAGATTAAAGAGGTGAAATCTAGCAACACAAACTCAGGATACGGCCCCACCTGGTTCTCTGTCCCTGGACACATTCCTCTGATTGCCTGGCACCTTTCCCCACCGCTTGTTCAAATATCTCAGTCACCTTGTCTTCCTGTGGATACCAGGGCAGCCTGCTTGTTTGGGATGCTGTGAGGAGTGCCCTTCTGGTGCAGGAAGAGAAAATTTACCATTTATAGTGAGGTCACACCAAAGGTGGAAACTGGGAAAAGCTTGTATAGCATCTGCTTGCTATACATATGAGAAGCTGGTTTTTTCCCTTCTAGATTTACAGAGATACGTTGAATATCTCAACCAATCAAAGTCCTGATATTTAATAGCTGGTCATGCTATATCTGTTCCATACATAGGGGAAGGCACAAGGCATTCCATAGGGGCTTCCCTGGTGGCTCAGTGGTAAAGAATCCACCTGCCAATGCAGGAGACATGGGTTCAATCCTGATCTGAGCAGATTCCACACGCCTCAGAGCAACTAAGCCTGAGCTCCACAACTACCGAGGCTGTGCTCTGAAGCCCGTGAGCCCTAGAGCCCAGGCTCTTACAAGAAAAGCCGCCGCAATGAGAAGCCTTCACACCGAAACTAGAGAGCAGCCCCTACTTGCTGCAACTAGAGAAAAGCCCGTGCAACAGAGACCACCCAGCACAGGCAAAAATAAAGAATTAACAAATAAAAAGAGGCCTTCTCTCAGTAACACCACTCAGCTGCCTGTCACGGGCAGACAACGCCTTGCTGTTTTATCTCCACTGATGTCTAACTGCTCCGGCTATTCCTGGTTATTTTCAGTTATTTCCAGAACCCTGCCCACTCTCCTAGTCAGGATAGATTCTTCTGGGCCAATCAGTCGAACAAAGGCTCAGACGGTACAAGGTTCACAGTCAAAAATCGATCAACAAAAGCTTGTCCTTCCCTCCCTGTCCCGGGCAGGTCATCGGCGAGTATGGGGGTCCTTTGGGCAGGTCTGGACAATGGGGGTCGGGGAGATCAGTCTGGAGACAGAAGCAGAGGCAACGGAGCCAGGTTTCCTCTGGGCAGAGCAGATACCCTAGAAAAACGTCTGCCTCTTCCAGACAGAAGGCAGCGGCAAAGTGGCGCCTGTGAATGCCAAATATAACCTGACCCCAGCGCAGCACCTGGATTCTGGAGGAGCAATCACACCTCCTGGGCACCTATTATGTACTTTGGGGTACCTTAGGAGACCCTAGAAGACAGGGTCTTCACCTTTTATCATGAGTTTCAGAGAAGTGAAATGGCCTGCCCCAAGCAGCAGAAAGTGAATGTGTTAGTCGCTCAGTCGTGTTCGACTCTTTGGGACATTATGGACTGGAGCCCGCCAGGCTTCTCTGTCCATGGGATTCTCCAGGCATGAATACTGGAGTGAGTTGCCATTCCCTTCTCCAGGGGACCTTCACAACCCAGGAATCGAACCCAGGTCTCCTATATTGTAGGCAGATTCTTCACTATCTGAGCTATCAGGGAAGCAGCAGAGCCAGGACTCAGTCCAGTCCAGCAGGAGGCAAACCCTACCTCCCCTAGTCCTCTCCCCAGCCCACCAAGCACCCGTCTCTGGAGCACAGTGAACATCGGCTTCTATCTCTCAGCTTACATCTGTTCAGTGCTCGCCACTAACCAGGCATTCTTTTTCTAAGTGTCTTGCTTGCATTATCTCATTTAACATGTGAAACAACCCCTCTGAGGTTAGCTACTATTTTTTTTTTTTTGATGTTGAAACACCCAGGTCAGATCCAAGTACATCTGGACTTCAACTCTAAGCATTGTGGCCTCAGAGCCCCTGCTGAAACTGACCTTGACTTTCTGGGACATGCAGCCACACCCTTGAGAGTGCAAACCCCTCTTCCTCGAGTTGGTTCCTACCCACCCCTCCCGGCAATGTCCACCCGATGTTCTCTGTGCTCACCACCTGTCCTAGGACTGACCGTGCCCTGGCAGGCAAAGGGAGCAGGGCTGTGGCGTGTCTACCCCCGTTGGCGATGGCAGAGCAAATGATACCAGTTTCTGTCTGCCTTGGGCCTTGGGCAGTAGTCCCCATGTCTGAGGTATACAGGCAATTTCTACACACTACAAAACCATCCAGGCAAAATGGCTTATCTGAGTCATTCATCCTCCGGTGTCTTCCACAGAACCAGGCCTTCTACAGGAGCTCAGGAAAACCAAGTTTAAAGAAATGCCCCTTGCTTTTCACTCAGACAGGTCTTCCCTGGTGGCTCAGCCACTAAAGAATCCACCTGTAATGCAGGAGACACAGGTTTGATACCTGGCTCAGGAAGATCCCCTTGAGAAGGGAATGGCTACTGACTCCAGTATTCTTCCCTGGGAAATCCCATGAACAGAGGAGCCTGGTGGCTCAGTCAGACGTGACTGAGCGACTAACGTTTTCACCCAGACTCTCGTTAGGAACCGAAATCCGTGCTGCCAGTCACTCGCCCTTGCTTCAGGCAGTGTGGCCTGTTAGAAAGGGGAGCTTTCACAGTCACAGGTCTGGGTTTGAGCCCCAGTCCTCGTACTTAACCTGGTGACCTTTGGCAAGTTTCCTTCTGGACGAAATGAGACAAAAACCTGCTTTGTAGTGTTCTTATTGGGCTACTAGGATCAATTATGGTAGGGGTCCAGCCCAAAGCGAGGGTTAATCTAAGACTATTCTTTTCCTTCTCCTTTTTACTGAGTTCACCCTTTACAATGTAACAACATTAAAAAAAAAAAAATCTTCAGATGTTTCTGTTCCCAAGACAGGTTAGTGTTACAGTCACTCAGTGGAGTCTGACTCTTTGTGACCTCATGTACTCTAGCCCACCAGAATTCTCCAGGCAAGGCAGCTGAAGGGGCCAAAAGAGAGCACTTCAAGCGTCTGACATTTCATCTTGGCTCTGTTGCCCACTTGCTGCGCTGTCTTGGGCAAATCCCCTAACCTCTCTGGGCCTTAATTTTCTCAGCTGTGAAAATGAAGAGATCTGGGCTAGATGATCTCTGCAGCGCCCTCCAGTTCAAGTATTCTCTGATCATAATTACATAAGTGTTCCTCTCGAAATACTTGGAAATGAGTTTTCTTGGCCTATATAGTCCAGAACGCGAATTACCCCAGGGATGCTATGGAAAATGGCTCAGGCAGCCTTTCCCTAACTGAGGGGGTCAGGGCACACGTGTGAGCAGTGTGTGGTCAGAGGGGCTGAGGCTGTGGGGCCCGCCAGGCCCCTCCTCAATTCAGCCTCCTTTTTGCGAGTCTCCTGAATTCTCAGCTCCATCTAATTATTTCCTTTGTAAAATGTGGGTAGGAGTGAGGAAAGTTTGCACTAAGCATTTTCAATGGTTTTTACGTTACAAAAGCAATGAAAAAATATAGGTATTAGGGAAAAAGTCATAAGGCATTTTATCTTTCTAATTCAATTGGTATGAATAATTCGTTATTTTGTTCTTTTTTCATTTGCATCATTTACTCAGTGGTTATATAAATTTTGTCTTGTTTTGGGGAGGCTTTTTGCTTGTTTATTTGTTGTTTGTTGTTTTTACTTACACTGTTGTAAAGTTGCTTCATGATCTTTGCTTCATGATCACAAGTTGCTTCATGACCTTTGTTATTATCTGAATAATGGTACATGTTTCTTTTGCCATTCCATTTGTTAGTTGGTTTGTTTTTGAACATCTAAAGGATTTTTTTCTTTTATTATTTATAAATGTAAGGCTGTGTTACATATACATGCACACACACGCATATACATGTACATGGGAATCAATTCTCAAGAATAAAATTACTACTTCAAAAGATCTCCTCATTTTCATAGTTTTGGCACATGTTGTCAAACTGCTTTCCCAAAGGATTGCACTAATTTAAAATGCTGTCAGCAATTACCCGGTTTGCTGCATCTTAACCAGAATTGGTTATTATCATTTAAAATTTTTGGCGATTTAATAGGCAGAGCAGTACCTAATTGTTTTCATTTGCATGCCCTTGAGTAACTGAGGAAGCTAATAATTTTTCCAGATTTTTTTCAGTTCTTCCCTCTTCATAAGACCAGGAGATTTCTGAGACCCCATTCAACCCTATCCCCTAATGTTTTAAAGCTGGAGCCTCCAAGAAAGTGGAAGAGCTGCCTAAGATTACAGGAATCAGACAGGAGACTATATGGAGGTGTAAATAACAGTGTTAAGGGCTTAACAGAGAGAGGCAGAGAGGAAAACTGTAACAGTTATCTAAAGAAAAACCTAAGGAGAGATTCTGGCTACAATTAAAAGGGGGTATCCCCTCTTCTGTGGGATTTCAGCAGCTCCATTTATGTGCTATGCGAATAATGTAGATGTTTTATCTTCTGTGATTAAAAACAGCTAACTCATTCATGAAATAAAAGCTAACGCTGAAGCTCCAATACTTTGATGCAAAGAGCCAACTCATTGGAAAAGACCCTGATGCTGGGAAAGACTGAGGGCAAGAGGAGAAGGGGGTGACAGAGGATGAGACGGTTGGATGGCATCACCGACTCGATGCACATGAGTTTGAGCAAGCTCCGGGAGATAGTGAAAGACAGGGAAGGCTGGTGTGCTGCAGTCCATGGAGTCACAAACAGTCTGACACAATTTAGCAACAGAACAACAATAATACAGCAATTATTCACAGGAGAGCCCTATTTTAAGGCTGGTTTGGGGAATTGATAGAGAGACCTTCCTTAAAGACAGATTTGAGATACCAGGCTTCTTCTGTATTTACTTGGTGTGTTCAAGGAGTCTGATCACCCTAGTAACAACCAACTGATTGAGTCAAAAGGTTAGTAAAAGCCTTATAACCTTCAAAACACCAGAGGCTTACCAATTGTACCTGAGAGTTTTCAGTTTTCCTTTCATAGACTTACTTCAGTTTTTCCCATGTCTCTTCACCAAATTTCTCTATCACAAGTGACTGCAGACAGGTGTTGATGAATCCATACTAGAACACAAAATGAAGGAGAAATGTGGTTGATGAAGCATGGAACCCCCGGTGACAGATATCTGAAGGGTCACTTTGAGGAAACACACAATAGCCTCCTCTTGGGGAGATGAGTCGGACCTTTCCCTGTTTCTCATGAGTTGGTTGTGCTCATTCCCAGCTTAGGACAAAGCCAGTTCCATAGAGAAAACGTATGAGCTACATTTGAATCGGATTAGAGCTAGAAGATGTTCATTGTAATCATCTCGGAAACAGGGAATCGTTTGGTTAGAACAAAGAGTTCAGAAGCATAAAGGTGGCAAGGAAGTGTTTAGAAGGATGAAGACGGGATCCCACCCACTGTCACATCAAAAAAGCAGTGAGAAGACAATTCTCTTTACAAAAATGAATCTAGGGCTGTGTGTGTGTGTGGCATGTATGCGTGTTCAGCTGCTCAGTCGTGTCTGACTCTTTGCAACCCCACAGACTCCCACTAGGCTCCTAAGCCCACTAGGCTCCTCTGTCCATGAGATTTCTCACGCAAGAACACTGGAGTGGGTTGCCATTTCTTCCTCCAGGGGATCTTCCTGACCTGGGGATTAAACCCATGTCTCCAGTATTACAGGTGGACTCTTTACCCACTGAGCCATCAAGGAAGACAAAAAAAGTGGAGGAAAATAGAGACAGATACCAATAACACAGAGCAAACACTGGAATTAACAAAAAGAATTTTCTACTAGTTTTGCTCTTTCATCTGTGAGATTCCATCTTCCTTCCTTCTTCCTTCTGATTAAAAAAAAATTTTTTTTTTAATAAAAAAGAGAGCCCATGAATGCCTCTGCTGAGTGAAGAGCAATGCAACCCACACAGGCTGCCCCACTGTCCACAACGCAGGGCTCCTAATCTGGGGGCTTGTGGATGAATGGAGTCTGCTTAAAAGCACCAAGCATGCTCAGTTTTAAAAAAAGCATCTTCATAGAGTGAAGAATTCTCCTGTCTCACAAATATCAGCCTCAAGTCGTCTTATAAGTTTGGATTTTCATCTATGGGGATTTCTTAAAGGGAAAGAGGCCACTGCCACCAGGAAGGAGAGGGCTCTAAACCCTAGCAGAGGACTTCCCTGGTGGTCCAGTGGTTAAGATGCCAGGTTTCCACTGCCAGGGGCGCAGGTTCGATCCCTGGTCAGGGAACTAAGATCCAACAGGCTGCACTATGTGGCCAAAAAGTAAAAAACAGAACAAACCCAGCAGCTCTTTTCTGGGAACAGGTGTGTCCTGACGGCTGCGTTTCCAGCTCCCCACCACGACGTGGGCTGATCCCCTTTGTTCATCGTCTCCCAGGCCTGCCCACCCCACTGTGTGTGGCCCATTCACAAGGCACACCCTGGCCTGGCCTTCAGAGCACCCTCTAGAACTGTCTTCATTTATGTTCACTATTGCCTATTCCTGTGGACTTATGCTCACCCCAAATACCTCCTGCTGCTGCTGGTAAGTCGCTTCAATCGTGTGCAACTCTGTGCGACTCCATAGACAGCAGCCCACCAGGCTTCCCTGTCCCTGGGATTCTCCAGGCAAGAACACTGGAGTGGGTTGCCATTTCCTTCTCCAATGCATGAAAGTGAAAAGGGAAAGTAAAGTCCCTCAGTCGTATCCGACTCTCTGCAACCCCATGGACTCCAGCCCACCAGGCTCCTCTGTCCATGGGATTTTCCAGGCAAGAGTACTAGAGTGGGGTGCCATTGCCTTCTCCACAAATACCTCCTGCTCTTCCCCAAACAGGCAACCCTTCTCCAATCGTCCTTTCCCCCTTTTGTTCAGACATCTGCGGCAAGTCTCAGCTCCATCGCCATCTCGTCTCTGAGACTGTTCTCACTCCCTGCACTGGCCACTGGCTGGCCTTCCCTGGGTCCTAGGCTCATTGCTCAACCCCCTGCATCCTTGTCACCAAGGGGTTGTCTTGTTAAAATATCACATGCACACAACCCACATTTCCTGTCTATCAGCACATGCACCCATGTACACACACAACACATACAATGTTTGTGTACACACACACGCACACACATACTATTTTCCCCTCTCCTTTACTAAATTATAAGCTCCTCGGAATCAAAAAGTAGATATAATTTATCTACGTTTCAACTAAAGTGCCAAGACAGTCTATGGCACATAGGAAGTATTTAATAGACACTAAATAAGTAAGTACTGAATTGAAGCCTCAAGTATGATCTCAGGAAAATCATTAAATACCTTTTTTTGTTTGTTTTTAGTTGCTAAGTCATGTACAACTCTGTTGCAACCCCACGGACTGTAGCCTGCCAGGCTCCTCTGTCCATGGGATTTCCCAGCCCAGAATACTGGAGTGGGCTGCCATTTCCTCCTCCAGGCGATCTTCCCGACCCAGGGATTGAACCCACGTTTGCTGCATTGGCAGGCAGATTCTTTACCACTGAGCCACCAGGGAAGCCCTTCGTTAAATACGTTTTAAAAGCATTTAAAATCAAGCCAACAGTAACAAAGATAGCAACTATTCATTGTAGCCATGTTTCAAAACAAGTTCCGAGTCCAGTGAAAACATCCTCCCTAAGGCTCCTAGTGTATGATGAAGGAAACCCAGACACGGAGAATCCAGCCATCTGCTGCTGGGTTATAACCACATGGGGTAATGTAACTCGGTTTGAAGACTTAGGGTCAGTCCACACTTGGTGTTCAATGGTCCCCAGAGGTAGTATAACTATTCACTGGGGACCCCGAGTATACTGTCTGAGAGCAGCTGCCTCACCCTCTGCTGCTTATAAATACACCTTTCTTCTGGGTGTTGAAATCAGGGGACTTCCTCTATCCCTAGAGAGAGCCAAAAAAAAAAAAAGGCCAGTTCTGCAGAATTTGTCCAAGGTATGGGTTAGGTCTTTTGTATTTACTTCTTGCGTACCAGGTCACAGGGCTTCTCCCCCAGACACACTCCTGATACATTTGAGGGCCCCAGTGAAATGGGGAAGAATGACGAACAGCACCCAAGTTTTCAAACACTTGGAACTAGCCCTGATAACAAGTAGATACTCAAGCAGGCAGGTGCTCTCATTGGCTGACAGAATCCAAATCCTTCCGGGACTCTCTGAGCAGTAACCACAGTACCTCTGAGAAACATCAGTATTCGAAAGAAGCCATTTTTTCTGTTCATCTGAAGTCCAGCAAGTGTTAAGTTCTTGCTAAGTCTCCTTTGTACAGTCCATACCCAATTTTGCTCACCATGCCTCTCATCTTTTTTCTGGGGGATGGAGCCCACAATGTAACACAGGTCTGCACAGGGGGTGTGGCCTAGATCAGGGGTCCCCAGCCTCTGAAATCTAGTGTCTGATGATCTGAGCAGGGGGCTGATATAATCATAAGAGAAATAAAGTGCACGATAAATGTAACGCACTTGAATCATCCTGAAACCATCCCCTCACTCACCCTCCCCCCTTCCCAGTTTGTGGAAATACTGTTCTCCATGAAACCGGCCCCTGGTGCCCGAAAGGCTGGGGACCACCGAGAGGAAACAGCTTGGATCCTAGAGCCAGAGTGATTTCTGTCTCTGTGTGGCTTTGGGTAAATTACCTAACCTCTCTGAATCCAGCCTACTTACTCACAGGGTAACCTGGAAAACGGAGTGCTTACTTTTTTGGAGGATTGTTATTTAGGTTTATAGAGAGAGAGTTCTGGAGCTGGGCTATGGGGGTTGGACCCCAGCCCTTCACCAAATCTCACTGGTCTTCAGTTGTTTCATCTGGGAAATAGGAATGAGAATGGTCCCCTCCTACAGGGTTGTGCCTGCAACGTGTGCTAAGCCGCTTCATTTGCGTCCAACTCTGTGTGACCCTATGGGCTTCAGCCTGCCAGGCTCCTCTGTCCATGGGATTCTCGAGGCAGGAATGCTGGAGTGGGCCGCTATGCCCTCCTCCAGGGGGGTCTTCCTGGCCCAAGGATGGAACCCCAGTCTCTAACATTAGGCAGGCAGCTTCTTGACCCCTAGCACCACCTGAGAAGACCCACAGGACTGTAGTCAGGATTAAACAACATAATAGATAAGAGGCACTTGGTGCTTAGCAAGTGGTCAGGAATTTGAGACGTTAGGCTCTTCTTAGATAATACGTCCTGCAATTAATAGCTGCTGGACAAATGGGAGCTGAGGGGGAGTCAGAACAGAGGATGCTGAGAGCTCCTTACCATAGTGACGCTGCGTCTTCAGGTCTGAGCGGTCACCACCGTCCTGTCTGCCCCCAGCGGCTCAGGAGAATCCCAGGCATCTGCAGAGGAAGCCTGTCTTGTAGAGGTCGGGCACCCCCCACCTCCGCCCCCCAGGGAAATCAGAGCTGATCCCCAGCCCCCAGGCCAGGAGCTGACGATGGGGCCCTGACCTGCCGAGGGAGTAAAAAGTAAGGTCACTTCCCTCCCCTGAGCCCAGGCCAGCGTGTGGGACCTGCTCCCAAAGGCTGACCCCTGACTTCTCCCTGAGGGGCCGACAGCACCACTGCGCCTTTCTGCCCATGCAGAGCTCACGGGCTCGAGTCCAGAACAGGAGGCGGCTCTCGTGCATCACCACCCTGGGTGGGAGAAGGCTCGGAGGACCAGTATGTCCAGATCACAGCTGGACACTGGGGTTTCTGGTCGTTTTCCACTTAATCTCACTGCAAATTTAGAAACTCACTTTGATCCCTCTCCCATCAAGTCAATTCCGCCTTAAGGTCCACGCAGACTCTCGACTGAAGCCTTGGTTCCTGGATTGGCTTCAGTGCGAGATGAGGATTCCTGGACCATCCGAGGCTTTTTTGCACGCATTTGTCCTTTCCTTGGACACGCTGTTGGTCACCAACCTGCGTGATGATGAGCACCTGGGGAGCGTGGAGGCTGAGGATACGGGCTGCACTCTCAGGTGGCCCCCCATGGCCCCAGAGCAGGGCCTAGAACCTGAACTTGACTTTGAGGATGCCCCTGGGATCCTGCTGGGAGACCGCCTCCTGGATAAGATTGCCTATTGAGAGGTTTTTTTCAGTTCTTCTTTAATTAAGCCTCCTTGGATGTGGTCCAGGAAAGGCCGGCCTTGACCTGAACTTGACTCTATAATGTCATAATGTGAAACTCCCTGGTGCCTTAAAGCTTTACTCCCCCACCCCCAACCCCCATCACGGCTCATTTCAGGCTTCCGCAGCCTATTTGCTAGAAGGTTTTTACATCCTGAATGTTGTGATCAGAGTTGAGAAACGTGGGCACTAACCGTATCGGTGAACGTTGCCTGCAGCAGTTCCTATAGACATGGCAAGCTCTGATGTAAAAGCAAGAGTAAAAATAAATTATTATAATAAAAGCAAAGGCTTAGGTAAGCTCTCCAGGCTGCAGGGCTCTGTGGAGAGACAGGACAGCCACAGGGACTCGGGGTCAAGCCAGCATCTTGTGAACCCAGTGAAGCCAGAGACAACAGGCATCCCCCTGAAATGAATCCCCAGGCATCTGACACGCCCTCTTGATGGTACAAAACAGTTTTATCTTTGTATCCCCAACATGACAGTAAGCTTCCCAACAACGTTAGAAGATGTCTTCCTTCTCACTGGGTACCACATCCCCACCCCCTGTCAGATTCTCCTCCCCTCTGGCCTCCCCCGCCCTCCTGCATCTCCCTTTAGGAACCCCCGTTGCCGCCCCATCCTTTCAGCCTTCTGGGCTCCTTGTCTGCTCCCTCTTGCCCTACTTGCGTTGCTCTCTCCCCAGAGAGACCTAATACTCAGAGAGCCTGGTGCTTGTTTAAGCTCCTTCCTCTTCCTTTCTGAAACAGAGACTTTGCTTATTCTTGAAAGCTGGCCTCCCCATGGGCTGTTCCTATGTAGAAGGAACATGTGGTCAGGAGGAGGAGGAAAAAAAAAAAAAGCTCTGGAATAGGTGATTTCCATAATTATGCTTCCCAAGCCTTTGCCACCATTCAGCTGACAGTCTTCTTTCTTCCCTGCCAAGTGGGCTTGCTCTGGCTTGTTCTTATGCAACACCCCCCCAAACCCGGCCCCCAGCCCTGCTTTTTTAAACACACCAGCACTCTCACATTTCACAATAAGTAAATGGTTAAAAAAAAAAATCTCCATTTTCTTTCTCATGCAGCAGATGGCAGGTCTCAGGAACTTGGTGGAAATGAGGCTTTCTGATTTTCTAATAAATTTCAGCGTCTCACACAAAAGGCACAAGCTCATTCCGATTCTGATGTTAAGTACCATATGGCATATCTTTCTCAAGCTGTGGCAGCTTCATCCTCAGGGTAACAAGGAAGAGGGGAGAGTCTTTCCTAGAACAACAAGATGGAGCTGGTAGGGACCAATTGGCTGTCTCGGTGAATACCATTTGATAATAATATTGTATATGACAGTGGAGCAATTATCTCTCTTTTATGGTATGTGTTAATTTTCGCTGCCAGTTTTCCTAATTACAACTGCCACCCGGAGGACTACTTGCTGTAAATACTCTGTAAACATTTGAAAAGACACAGGCCGCGGGAGCACCAAGACAAACGTCCTTGGATTTTGAAACTGTCTGGAAAATTGGCTGACATTTTACATGTTTTTCCACTGCATAGACAGCCTGGTGAGAACTTGGATCACGTGGAAATTTCCTGTCTCTTCCATGACATAAGGGACCTCCTGCACCTACAGGGACTGTGGTTCTTAGGCCATTTCTCACTGCTTCCTGCTTGACGTTCAGTGGGCAATTCCATGAACATTGACAAATATCTACATCCATGTAACTCACACCCTAATAAAAACATAGACTGTCTCCATCATGACATAAAGGTCCTTCCAACCATTTCTCAGCCCACCCCACCACCCCCAAACACTCCTGTTCTAATGGCTTTCTCTATAGATTAGTTTTGCTTGCTCTTGAATTTCATACAAATTGAACCATAGAATGTGTCTGGATTCTTCACTTTTAACCCATGTTTGGTGCATTGAAGGGTTCAAACCTCATTCGCCACCTTAAACATAAGTCTGTAAGCATACAGCCTCATTTGATGCATGATCAGTGACACGTGGTGAGAGCCTACAAGATACCTTCTTGTCTTCCGTGGTCTGTGTCCAAAGTCAGTGAGAAACACAAGCCTTTCCTTTCTCACATGACAAGGAGGGGAGGGTGAGCTGTCAGAGGGATGTTCCTGGGGTGAATCTCTAGAGATAGAGGAAAGAAATGAGGAGAGTGCAAGGAAAGAAGATCTGGGGGGGAAAGGCTTTCTCTGATAAAATATAACCACTCTCTAGTTTCATTCGCTTTTGAATTCCTGGGACTAGATCTGTGTTCTTGGTGGGGACCCCCAGTCCACCTCCAGCTCCCTATTAGGGCCTAATGCAGCAGGACCACCAAGTGGGATGTAGGCAGACTCCTGGGTTCCCAGAGGCTCTTATGACCAAAATTATCCCCATCCCATGGGCCTGCCCCAGGTATCTGAAATTCTCATCGCTTTTGGCTACAGCTTTGAAAACTCTGCCAAAATGAGAACCGTCTCTATTCCTTTAGGCTAGTAAGATCAGCTAGCATTCGCCAGACTTGCTAAAAGGGGATGAGATGCAATGTAGGTACATCGGAGAGAAAAGTCTCAATACCAGCCCCAGGTGCAGAGTGCCTGCTTGGAGAGGCAAGGGAGGCTCTGCAGGAGACAGCAAAGGGGGGCCCTGAGCCCCAGAGGTGAGAGTTCGGCTTTCCTCAGAGAACAAGTGGTACCGTGTCAGCCTTGATCTTCGTCCTTGCTGGAACCAACCTTGCTGAAGGCGGGCTTTAGCGAGAAATGGCTTGACTGATAGCATAGCTGTGATATGTAGATGTCCGTCAGGCGTATTTTCCTATCTGGGACTTGAGTCCATGGAAACAGCGGAGTCTCCTACTATTAAGAATCTTCAGGAAAAAATTTCCAGAAGACAAAGCAACTCTTTTCTAAATGTTCACAGTGAGGGCTTGTTGTCCTCCCGTTGTGCTGGCTGTGATAATAACAGCTCACTTCTACCAAGTCTCGCTGCGACTTGGCACAAGAGCCTGTAGGATGAACCACATGAAATTGCTGCCCTTGTGGGTCAAAGACTGTTGGACGTCAGCAATTTCACTTGGCTCCGCTTAATATTAATTCATCCTTACCACAATCCTATAAAATAGAACAGAGGCCTTCCCTCGGTGATTGAACCCAGCTCACCTCTGATCCCCAACAGCCCCTTGCTCTCTGGCAATGGTATCTGTGTTGTTCTGAGAAAGGACACACCTCCTCCCCTTTCTATTTGAATTGCAAATCATCCGTGAGAGAAGCCTCGGAATTGTTAGGCGTGAAGCGCCATCGTGTGGCCAAATGGTCACAAACTCATCGGCTGCTGGGTAATTGATTCCTCCATCAGAGGTGAGGCCACTGTATGTGGCTTTGTTGTTTTTCTTTATTTTATTTTTTAACTTTACAATATTGTATTGGTTTTGCCATATATCAACATGAATCCGCCACAGGTGTACACGTGTTCCCCATCCTGAACCCTTCTCCTTCCTCCCTCCCTGTACCATCCCTCTGGGTCGTCCCAGTGCACCAGCCCCAAGCTTCCAGTATCGTGCATCGAACCTGGACTGGTGACCCATTTCATATATGATATTATACATGTTTCAATGCCATTCTCCCAAATCATGTATGTGGCTTTGAATGACCTCAAACAGCTCAGAGGACTGGACTCGGGTTCGAGTCCACATTCTGGGATCCAAGATCTGGATTAATCATGAAAAATCATTCAGTCTTCCCCAACTGGCCGATTTGAGGGCGGGCAATTCCAGAACTGCAAAGAGAACACACATTTGCCTTTGCACCTTACCTACAGAAACCAGGCAAGACTGGAGATGAGGAGTCAAACAATGGCTTGGCACTCCTCTTAAGGTCCTCTTGAGATCAAATTCTGCAACCTTCAAATCTAATCTATGCATGTGTGCTAAGTTACTTGTTATATCCAACTCTGTGTGATCTCATGGACCAGAGCCTGCCAGGCTCCTCTGTCCATATTCCAGGAAAGAATACTGGAGTGGGTTGCCATTTCCTCCTCGAGGGGATCTTCCGGACCCAGGGATCTAACCCATGACTTCCTCATTTCCTGCATGGAAAGATTGGACAGTTATAATCAAACTTAAAAGAAAGTTGGGCCAGATTAATAAGAACCAGAATATCTTGTGATATTTTGTTTTTAGGCTGAATAATAGCCTCCCAAAGATGTCTCCATCCTAAGCTTTGGTCCCTGTGCGTGCTAAGTCGCTTCAGTCATGTCCGACTCTTTGTGACCCTGTGCACTAAAGCCCACCAGGCTCCTCTGTCCATGGGAATCTCCAGGCAAGAATACATGGGCCCTGTGAACATTACCTTATTAGGTAAAAGAGAATTTGCATATTTAGTTAGATGAAGGGGCCGGCGATAGGGGGATGAGTGTGGATCATCCTTATAAGGTGATCCTTATAAGAAGGATCACCTTATAAGATCCCTATATCCTTATAAGAGGATAAGGAGGTCTGTATAAGAAAGTCCTTTTAAGAGGGAAGCAGAAAATCATAGTATTAGAGGCATGATGACAGAAGAAATAGGGTGGGAGCCATGCAAGGAAGGGGTCACAAGCCAAGGAATGCAGGCAGCCTCTGGAGACAGAAAAAGGCAGGGGTACGGATTCTCCTCTGCCCACACCTTGATTTATCCCAGGGAGACTGATTTTGGTTCTCCTAACTGCCAGACACCAAGAGAATAAACTTGTGGTAAGTCCCTAACTGTGTGGTAGTGTGCAACGGGAAACTAACCCATCACGTAAGGGCCACCCGTGATGAGGGGACCGCAGATTCCTGTTGGAATCTAGGCTCTAAGAGTGAGCACCAGGAAGCTCTGTCCTGGCAGCCATGTTCTCAGTTGCCTAGCAACCAGCCAAAGAGCTGGATGTATATGATTGGAACTAAAGGCTCCTATGTCTCTTTCTCCCTGAAGGCAAAGACATTGGGGGTTTGGAGCTAGAATCCGGGGCTAATGAACAAGCCAGATGTCCGGGACTCTCATCCTCTATTTGAGCATTCTGTCTGGGGATAGGTAGATTTTCATACATCAAAACAGACAGTCCTGGGAAAGCTGGGGCTGCTAACATTGTACCCCAGCAATGAACCAACTGAGTAACTAGTCAACTCAAGGCAGGGAAAGAATCACATGAGTCAATTTTACTGAGTTGACTTTTATTGTCTCAAATGTTACTAATTAAAAGATCCCAGCAGACACGGTCTCAGGATTCCCCAGGCAGAGCCCAGATCCTGGAGTTTATCACCGATTTCAAAGACCTTATGTTTCTGAAGCATGGAGTTTTTCAGGCAGTCTGTGCATAGTCTCATTAAAGACAAAAAATATACAAAACATGAAGCAAAAGAGAAAACACAGTTTCATGTCCCATAAGCAATAAATGCTAAAAAATAAAAAATTAAGACTCCAATGATCCCTACCTGCCCTGCTCATTTTCCCTTACCTATACAAGCAAAATATATAAAGTGTGTTCACCACTTGATTTCAGGGTCGATCTAGGATCAACTGGAGTTTGATAAGGGCAGATCCTAGAGACCCTCATGCTGAGTCTATCCCGAACAGTGAACTCTCCTTTGTGGGGCTTCAAAATAAGGCCACATTTGGAGAAAAGAAAGATACACAGTGATGTGACTTGGCGTGCATTAATGCAGTTCATAAAACAAATCTCCCAAACATTTACTCTTCAGATAAGCCTCTGGCTCTAGTAGGCTTAGGATGAGCAAAAAAAAACACAAAACTCCCAAACATTGACATTGGCACTCAAAGAATAAGAAAGGCAAGTATTAAAACGTTTGCTATACATTTTCGTTCTGAAAATGTGTTGATATAAAATTTCTTGCCCCGCACCCCACGCCAGGTTTTCATCAGGTTTAACATTCAAACCTCTAAGTCATAAATTCCCAAAATATGAAACCCAGAACGGCAGAATCAGCATCACCTGAGAACTTTTTAAACATTTTTATTTGAACTAGAAAAAACATTTAAGAATGTCAGGTAATTACTAGTTTTTTTTTTTTCTTTCTCACAGAAGTTACGAATACTTAGATTCAGAGTCAATAACATAAATAAAAGCTTCTTTCTAATAAAACCTGAACAATAAGAATATCATCACATGGGCCTGGGAGAAGGAAAGCTTTATTCAGTTCACAGAGGGACCTTAGCCTAAAGCAACCGTGGCTTAATTTCAATTATTGATTTTTCCTAGTCCGTTTTCCTCCATGATCACCATTAACACCACTGCACCTCTCCCCCTACCTGGGTGACTTCTTTTTTTCTTACAAGAAAATGTCAGAAGGACTAGGTGAGGCTGGACAAAGCTCAGTGTTGTCTCCAAACCAGCCATTCTCTAACTTGAAGGGGTCAAACCATATGCAAAACGTGTAAAAAAGTACAGGAGAAATGCAAAGAATATGCTACATGTGTAATTCCTTTTTAAAACTGTATTTCTTAAGAGAAGTGTTTTTCATTTTCTTTATTTTTACTTACTGGCCACGCCACGCGGCACATGGGATCCTAGTTCCCCAACCAGGGATGGACCCCAGCCCCCTGCAGTGGAAGCATGGAGTCTGAACCACTGGACCACCAGGGGAGTCCCTGTAATTTGGACAGTTACAGAACTCAAAATCCTTTCTACTCCAGAAGGTTCTGATTGCCCTTGTAACTGGGGGAAGGGAGGGCCCTAGCTTTCATCCACAGGCTGGGTGAGTATCTACTAGGATTTGGGGCCTGAGAATTAGAAACGAAGTATCATTTCATCTTCCTTCAGGCCCAGGCAACTGTCTGTGAGAAGCGGAGCTGAGCTTTGGGGCTGGGGGAGACAGCGTGGTCCCCAGGCAGGGTCCTCACACACTGTGTCCCCCCTCCTGCTGCTAGGATACTGGCCTCATCTTCAGCCTAATCCAGCAGAAATTTCCAGAACACTGTGAAAAGAAGGTGGGGGTGGGGGGGAACCAGCTGCTTCCCAAACAGCATTCTGCAGAGAAGCAATTTCAGTAGGTGACCAGAGGGTTTCTGAACCCTGTGGACAGAGGAGTCGCCTCTCTTTGAAAATTTTGGCTCAGATATGAGTGGATGGGTGCGTTTCTTGGTTTCCAGTACCAAGCGGGATGTTCCCCTGTACCAGGGGAGGCCAGGAGTGAGCCTGGACCTTCCGTTCCCTCTGCTCTTAAAGACCAATAGGGTGGTAACGACTGGCCCACCTGCCCGTGCAGAGAAAGCAGAGCCCCGCCAGTGCCCTATGGCGGGCCCTCCTGGAGGCCGCGCAGATGTCTTTGGCACTGACTGGGCACTGGCAGGCCACGTGTTCAAGGACCTGACTTGACCCATCTTTAACTCTATCACACACCTGCTGCTTTGCTGAAAGCAGACTCCTTCTGGGGGACCCAGCCTGGCCAGGCTGCCAAGCTGAGGCCGTCAGGGCACTGTCCGCTCCCAGAGTTGCTCCCGAAGCAGCCACTGCCCTCAGGGGTTCTCCGTCTCATAGTGGTCCTCCCCCAGGGACGCCGGGGGCTCCGGCGCAAAGAGCTCCGAGTCCCAGTCCGTATCTTCTCCCGAGAAGTTGAAGAGGATCTGTCTGGAGCTCCCGAGGCTGGAAGGGAGGAATGAGGCAGAGGGCTTCGGTTTGGCTTGGTTGGTCTCACAGGGAAAGGATGCTCTGATTTACCCTCCTGATGGAGCCTGTCGGATGCTCCCCTTGTGCTGGGACTCATGGAGGACACAGCTGTGTCATCGTAGGGTTGTGGGGGGACCTGACCTTGGAGAGGAAGGATGGGGGATGAGGGCTGAGTCCTGGTTTAATATGTCCAGTACATGGTCCTTTATTATGGAGGAGGCAAAAGGCGATGTAGAAAACCCCTGAACCCATCAGAGTTGGAGGGCTCTTGCAGAGAAACAAAAGAAGATGGGTGGGGTGGGGGGAGGGTAAGCCAAGACAGGCGCTTCTATTGTGAGAGGCGAGCTCCCTGCAGAGTGGCCTGGGGTGGTCAGAGCAAGTGTGCACGTATTTCTCTGAAGGAGTGAGTCCCAGGGATTTGGGAGTTAGAGACGGAAACTCGTCCTGGGAGAGGAGGATCTGCAGGGAAAAAGGCCAAGAGATGATGACAAGACGGCCAGCACAGACCCGGCCAGGAAGAAGACCTTCATCCCAGCCTGGTGATGCCTTTCTACGGCAGGACCATCTAATTGGTTCAGGGTTGGTTCCCTCGTGGTGCTATGCCTGCGTCAACCCCAAACTGTCATTAAAAATCTGTAGCACACAGAGTATCAGTGACATCTGGGGGAAAGAGTGAAACAGGATGGACAAAGCATGAGGGCTAAGTGGCCAGAAAGGGAGGCAGACCCAGAGCTAAAGGGACAGTTAAGGTTGGGGACAGAGGTAAACCAAGCTAGAATAGAAGTGTAAGCTATTACAAAAATTTTTAACTAAGACCTCCCTCCCCCCAAATACGAACAGTTTTTCCATGCAGAATGGGGTTCAGGGCACCTAAGAAGCACCCCGCAAGAGTCTGGTGGACATGAGAACATCTTGGTTACAGTCCGTGGCCCAAGCACTTACTCTTTTTTGCAGGCTTTGGGCTTAAATTTCAAAGTGCTGAAGGCCCCTTCCACAGCCTTGGGCAAGTAAATGGGGTGCCTCTCAAGTCTCCTCTGCGTGCCGATGGTCCGGCGCTCCGTGCTCCTCCGGAACTGGCCGGCTGTCGTGTGCCCTGCGACGTCCTCGGAGCGCCGTCGGGGTGCCCTGAGGATCCAGTTAGAGTGCAGACTATGCTCCCGGGAGCTGGTGGCCACTGGAAGAGAGAAGCCGGGCCCCGGGAGAGGAGGACTCACCATGGGGAGGAGAGGGGAGCGGAAGGTCACGGAGCGGGCAACTCGGGCTGAGAACTCACAATAAATACACAGGTAAAATGGTAAATGCTTAGGAAGGCCCAGCTTGTGCCAGCGTGCTCATGCTTAGTCGCTCAGTCATGTCCGGTCCTCTGCGACCCTATGGACTGAACCCCACCAGTCTCCTCTGTCCGTGGAATTCTTCAGGCAAGAATACTGGAATGGGTTGCCATTTCCTTCTCCAGGGGATCTTCTGACCTAGGGATCGAGCCTGGGTCTCCTGCATTGCAGGAGGATTCTATACCATCTGAGCCACCAAGAAGGCCCAGAGAGCCGAGCAAAGGGAATGATTCAACTCTGCAATTATGGGGCAGGGAGAAAATGCTCAAGCATGTGTCCATTAAAGATAAGCACACAGACCTATGTTTTTGGACTTGGAAAGATGCCCTCGATGTATTGTAAAGTAAGTGAAAAGAGTGGATGAAAAAATAGGCAAGAGATCTTATTTTTGTTTAAAAAGAATAATAAAGTGAGTCTATGTTTAAACCTTTCTGAAAGAACATACACCAAAACATTAACAGTGATTATTATCTCTGGGTGGTAGGATTACAGGCCAAATGCTTTACTTTCTTCCTTATGCTTTAGTATGTTGTTTGACTCACTTGATTCACAATGAACATATGTTATTCTTGTTATCAGAGAAAAACACATAAAGTCATTTCCATTAAAAAATTTTAACTCTGAAGATATCACCTATGTCCTCAATGGGTGTGCGTGCTCAATCGCTTCAGTCACGTCCAATTCTTTGCGACCCCATGGACGGCAGCCCACCAGGCTCCTCTGTCCATGGGATTTCCCAGGCAAGAATACCAGAGGGGGTTGCCATGCCCTCTTCTCTAGGATATCTTCCTGACCCAGGGATTGAAGCTGCATCTCCAGCAAGTCTCCTGCATTTTCGGCAGATTCTTTACCACTGAGCCACCAGTGAAGCCCCGAGAGCCAATCAAAGACTAAAGAAACTGACAGTTGAATCCTGGATGTGGGCTCGACCCCATGAATGTGGTGGAGTTGTCTGCTCTCCATCAGGAGGCAGCCAGTGATACACCTTGGCCAGAAGACGAGCATCACCTTCAACCTTACCCCACCCTCTCCAACAGTCCAAGCTGGGCTTGAGCAAGCACCCTGGCCCTCTCCCGCCCGCCACACCCTTGCAGAGTGGTGGCCGGTGGGGGCCACAAGAGGGAGCACTGGGTGGTGGGGTGGGGAGGGTTAGGGTGCAGAGTGGTGACAAATGGTGACAGATCAGAGTCAGGTCTAGCAAACAGTGCTGTCCAGGGCCAACCTACATAATCAAATATACAGGTTAAAGATAATATATAGGTTAAATATAATTTATCTATTCCCTTTTCCCTTGTGGCTCAGCTGGTAAAGAATCGGCCCGCGGTGCGGGAGACCTGGGTTCAATCCCTGGGTTGGGAAGATCCCCTGGAGAAGGGAAAGGCTACCCACTCCAGGATTCTGGCCTGGAGAATTCCATGGACTGTATATGCCATGGGGTTGCAAAGTCAGACGCAACTGAGCGACTTTCACTTTCACTTTCATTCCCTTTTCTTCTTTTTTCAATTCTGGTAACAGATACATAACGTGTACCCTCTGAGGCATCTTGTAGTGTACATTCAGTTGCGTTGAGTATATTCACATCATTGTGTGACAGGTTTCCACAGCTTTGTCATCTTGCAAAACTGATACTCTGTACCCATTTAACAACTCCCCACCTCATCCCTTGCTTGAACTGTTGCCCTATTGCTTTCCCTCATAGAGTCTTAAAAATTCCACCGCACCTCAGCTATGAAAAATGGACCACAGAGAAAGACTCAGTGGTGTTCGACTCTTTGTGACCCCATGGACTATACCTGCGTGCGTGCATGCTCAATCATGTCCAACTCTTTGCAACCCCAAGGATCATAGCCCACCAGGCTCCTCTATCCATGAAAGAGTTCTCCAGACCAGAATACTGGAGTGGGTAGCCATTCCCTTCTCCAGGGGATCTTCTCCACCAAGTGATGGAACCCAGGTCTCCTGCATTGCTGGCCGATTCTTTACCAGCTGAGTCACCAGGGAAGCCCCACAGAGAAGGAGTTTTTGTCCAAACAGGGCTCCGAGGGTTAAAGGGGGTACCCCAGTGTGGGGGAGGCCAAAGCCAGAACCCCAAGACATAGAGCGAGCTCAGGGCCAGGCTCTGGCTTGCAAATGAGAGTTGCCCCTTTATCAGGGGAAGTCCAGTCCACAGACCCCATCCACCCCCACCTCCCGCCCCCGGGGATGGCACTCACCATCGAAATCCACGTCTTCATTCTGCAGGTCAACCTCCGCAGCCCGCGGCCGCTTCTCCGTATCCAGCTCTGCGATGATGGAGTCAAAGAAGGCGATGGCCTCCGCCACGTCCGCGCTGAACTGGGAGTACTTCTTAGGGGTGGGTTTCTGCTAGGGGTGAAGGGCAGAGGGAAGGGGCAGAGCTGCGTGAGCCAGCCCAGCTCGGAGCACCCTGCGCAAGGGATGCTGAAAAGGACCAAATGTTGCTTAAACTGAACATTTTAAGAGATGTTGCGGGTTTGCACGTAAATTTGAAGAAGTGCCCCTGAAAGGAAGGTAGATACTCCAGATCCACAGATGCCATAGTTGGTGGATTTTCCGTTATCTCAAGGGGAGGCAGGGGGCGGGGGAGGGATATAAAAGGATGAGTCGATCTGCCTCTGTCTTGATCAGGGACTGTTGTTATCCGCCATTAGGCAAAATAATTTGTCTTTCTTTGGCCTGTCTCCTGCAGATAAGCCCAATTAGGAGATTGTCCAGTTCCCCGGGGCCGGTGATGAGATGCTCACAGCAGAAAAGAGGGGATGAGATATCTTGAAAATAAAACAGTCCAGAAGAGGTTGTCAGTAAGAAAAGTGGCCAACTTCAGGTTCAATCGTGGAATACACTTAAATTGGTATGATTGTTTGAAAAGTTAAAGCAATGATATTAATACAATATAAAGTGTTTAAGAAATCTACTGAAAGTCAGACCAGGTTCCGGGTTCTGTCCTGATCCATTCTCCTTCAGGATATCCTCCTCCTCCTCCCCTTCCTCCTCCCCCTCCTCTTCATCACCATCATCATCTTCACAACAGCCCCCAGTCAGTCACCAGTGACTGGCATCATGGAAGTCCAAGCACTGTGGTGGACTTTGGGGGAGAACTCAGGACAAAAGACACAGAATCAACAGGTGAACTAATAAAAAAAAAACTCCCCAAAGAATGTAGGAAGTGAGAGAACTCAGAGAGGAAAAAGAGACAATAGGTGTTAACCTGGGCTCTTTGGATCAAGTATAGTGTTCTTTTATTTTTTGTGCGCATTGTGAAAGTAGTGAAAGTCGATCAGTCGTGTCTGACTCTTTGTGATCCCATGGACTCGTCCATGGAATTCTCCAGGCCAGAATACTGGAGCGGGTAGCCTTTCCCTTCTCCAGGGGATCTTCCCAACCCAGGGATCAAACCCAGGTCTCTTGCATTTCAGGCGGATTCTTTACTAGCTGAGCCACAAAGGAAGCCCAAGAATACTGGAGTGGGTAGCCTATCCCTTCTCCAGGGGATCTTCCTGACCCAGGAATCGAACCGGGGTCTCCCGCATTGCAGGCAGATTCTTTACCAACTGAGCTATCAGGAAAACCCTTTTGAAAGTGGGATGGTATTAAAAATGAAAGTGATTTAATCACAGATTTGCATGTTAGGAAACTAAAGGATGACATCTTTATACACGCATAAGATTTTGGTGAAATATATACATTTTTTGAGCAAACTCTGGAAGATAGTAGAGGACAGGGGACCCTGGTGTGCTACAGTCCATGGGGTCACAAAGAGTCAGACATGACTGAGTGACTGAACAACAACAAAAATGCATTTTATACCACTAGGGAACTTTTTTTTTTTTTGGCCATGCCACAGCTTGCAGGATCTTAGTTCCTTGGCCAAGGATCTAACCCATGTCCCCTGCAGTGCAATCACAGAGTCCCAACCACTGGACCACCAGCTAATTCCCAAGAAGCATCTTTAAATAGTGGATTTTTTTTCCTTTTATGAGAAGTATTCTTGGAGAAAAATTTTGAAGTATCTCAAAATATACTGAACCTTTTCTGTTAAAAGTGGAAAACTGTTCATATGTAGTTATCCTGCCCCGTTCAGAGAGCAAATGAAAATGAAAGGGGTGGGGCGGTTAAAACTCAAAGAGAACAAGAGAGAGGTGGTCAGTGAGAGAGATAGCCAAGAGTTCCTGGCAAATGGAATGCAGCTGAAGAGGAGGAATTGCTGGAACAGAGCAGAGGAACTTGCCTTCCAGAGAGCGGCAGCGGGGTGGGCATGGGGCGGGGCACGGGCAGAATTGGAAGCACTTCAGAAGCAGGACAATTTGACCCTTAAAACCAGAAATGTTCCAGACTTGGCAGCGCCAGGGACACCAAGGATGGGGATGGAAAACTAAGGGACTGGTTGACAGTCTGTATGGACTCAGCCAGCCAGGCCACCCTCCCACAGTCGGATGACCGGAAGGCTCATCTCTGGAGGCAGCTCCCTGTGTTTTCGCTTGCTAGTCCCTCTGCCTTGAACGCCTTATCTGACCAGCTCCTATCTGACCATCAGGACGTGGCTGAGACAGCTCTTTCTCCCTCAGATGATGCTAAGCGCCTGCATTTTTGAGCAGGCAGAGGCTTGTACCCTAGCTATGCCTGCACAGAATGACAATTGCTCCCTTTTTTCCTTATTTCTAGTCACTTTTCCCCAAGCTCCCAAAGCCCCAGGCCACCCTGCTTCTTTATCCCATAAATACCTGAGAGCCCCTTGCTTTCCTGGAGGCAGATCTGAATTTGTCCCCCATCTCCTCGCTCGGCTGCCTTGTGGATAAACCTTCTCTTGGCTGCAAACCCTGGCATCTCAGCATTTGGGTTTCATGTGAATTAGGTAGACGAGCCTGGTTTGGTGACACCAAGGCTAATCGCAAGTCCAGGCTCCCTGGGCCTATTCAAGCCCTTTTTCAAACTCAGGATGACTCTGACTTTCCCCGCCTTTTCTGCAGCTCCCCTGGGCCTTTCTCGCCTCTATTAAGACATTCTCTTGGTCTCCAAGTGAGACCACTAGCACAGGAGCTACATCAACTGAAGCTCAGGGTTTAGGACTCAGGCTAAGATCACAGAAAGTCTACTTTACAAAGCGATGATTGGACAAAATGGGACTTCAGTCACCCGCACCGTTGGGTGAGAGCCAGTTCTCCCTCTCTGAACTCAATACTCTTAAATAAAAGTGGATTGCCTTCCTTCCTTCCTTCCTTCCCATTTTGACTTTTCCTGGCCCAGAATTTTTCGGCTACTTCTTTGGAAAGACTGCGACACACCTGCTTTCTGGGGCACCTGCTCAAGCCTGAGCATCCCAGGGCTCGTGTTCTTTCAGCCCGCGCAGCCCCAGGGCAATGAGCATTCCCTGAGAGCATCTGTATTACGTTGCCAGCTCCACTCAAGTTTGCCTTTCACATTTAACCTTCAGTGGCCTTAAGGTCATCATTTTCCAAGCCTCCCTGTCCGACTCCTTCACAACAAGCCTGGGTCTCAGATTACTTTCCCCAGATGAAACCCTTGCACTTTTCCAAACCAAACTCCACTGTATTCCTCACTGTAATGTTTGAGTCCCCCAAGGCAGTGTATTTTTCTGCATTTCACATCCGCTCCCATCCTGCCTGGTCTCACCTGCCCTTTGGGTCCTTCAGCTTCTCTGATCTGTTTACTTTCTTCTGGGATCTGTCAGTGTTTGTCTCCAAGAGGTTTGGATGCTCCAAAACCAACATGCAAGTGTGAGCAGCAACATTTTGTCAGAGGTTAGGGTAGGTTGGATAGGTTCTAAGCCCACCCAAAGCCAAGAGGACCACCACGAAACATCGCGCCGCCTCCTCCCTTCTCGTGCTTGGGGCCCACCCCCCTCACCTCCCCAGGGGCCACCTCACGTGGCACCTCCTCTCTGACGCTTTCACCCTGCAGCAGAGAGACACGGGCACTGCTTTTCTATGTTTGTGTGGACAGCAACATTGTATGAAACCCTCATAGCCGCACACCAGGCCCATGATTCTTGTTGTTTTTGAACCTTTCATTTTGTTTTGGGGTATGGCCGATTAATAACGCTATGATCATTTCAGGTGAACAGCAAAGGGACTCAGTCATACACACACATATCCATTCTCCCCCAAACACCCCTGTCATCCAGGCTGCCACATAACATTGAGCAGAGTTCCATGGGCTATACAATAGGTATAGGTCCTTGTTGGTTATCCATTTTAAATATAGCATATAAATATATATAGTGTGTACCTGACCCTCCTAAACTCCCTATCACTTCCCCCATCCTTCCCCCCAGCAACCACAAGTTTGTTCTCCAAGTCTGTGAGTCTCTTTCTGTTCTGTAAGTAAGTTCATTTGCATCATTTCCTTTTAGATACCACATATAAGGGATGTCATATGACAGACTCGTGATTCTCAACCTTGTCTATGAAATAACTTTGACAAATGACACTCACAGATAGATTGTCTTTGGATAGATACTCAATTCCTTCCCTAGTGGCTCAGTTGGTAAAGAATCTGCCTGCAATGCAGGAGCCCTGGGTTTGAACCTTCGTTCGGGAAGATCCCCTGGAGGAGGAAATGGCAACCCACTCCAGTACTCTTGCCTGGAGAATCCCATGGACAGAGGAGCCAGGAAGGCTACAGTCCATGGAATCACAAAGAGTCGGACATGACTGTGCAACTGACTCTCTCTCTCATTGCCAACCACTGCCTACATGACACAGGCTGTAGGATACACCCCGCTTCCAACATTGTTATTCTACCCACTTCTCTTTGAACACATCAGTGTGGTTCAGGCCAGATGCTGAGGTGATGGTGCTTCAGATTATGGGCTATATCAGGGCAGATGTGCTGTCTTTCCATCTATGAATGTTGGGCACCTATTTCAGTGCCTGACACAGAGTAATTTGTTGAACGAATAAATGTATGCTGTATTCAGTTCAGTTCAGTTCAGTTCAGTCGCTCAGTCGTTTCCGACTCTTTGCAACCCCATGAATCGCAGCATGCCAGGCCTCCCTGTCCATCACCAACTCCTGGAATTCACTCAGACTCACATCCATCGAGCCAGTGACGCCATCCAGCCACCTCATCCTCTGTCGTCCCCTTCTCCTCCTGCCCCCAATCCCTCCCAGCATCAGAGTCTTTTCCAATGAGTCAACTCTTTGCATGAGGTGGGCCAAAGTACTGGAGTTTCAGCTTTAGCATCATTCCTTCCAAAGAACACCCAGGGCTGATCTCTTTCAGAATGGACTGGTTGGATCTCCTTGCAGTCCAACGGACTCTCAAGAGTCTTCTCCAACACCATGGTTCAAAAACATGCTATCATCTAATGTTTATATTCTCCAACAGTTTTTATGATGCTAACTTATACCTTTGGATTTAACCTGACAAATTTTGAGAACTCTGTACCCCTTATTTTTATGGAGTATTGATAATACAACCTTGAGCTAAAAACATCTGGAAATCAAAATGTCAATGCATTGAGATGAAATTTACAGGATCAAGTGTGGAACTGGTCTGGCTGGCTTGGGGAGATCATTTTCCCTTGGCTCATTCAGCAGGGTGAAATGAAATGCAAACCAGTTTAAATTTTTCCATAAGCAATGTAATGTTCTCAAAAGCAGCCCTTCAGGATAAACCTTAAAAGCTCAAATATATCCTCTTTGCTTCTGCCATCCTTGGAATGCCATCCTTGTTATTTACGATCAAATCCAACGTTATTCTTATCCCTTTTATATCACAACACCTGGGAAATGTGTACCCATCATTGAAGAGGGGTTTGTGATAAACGAATGGGAGCTTAAGAAACAAGAACTGTATATGGCACAAATGAGCCTATGTGCAAACCACAAACAGACTCACAGACATAAAGAGCAGACGCACGGTTGCCAAGGTGGAAGGAGGTGGGAAGGACTGGGAGTTTGGGATTAGCAGGTGGAAGCTATTAGATACAGGATGGATAAACAACAAGGCCCTATGCTATAGCACCAGGAACTATATTCATTATCCTGTGATAAACCATAATGGAAAAGAATATTATAAAGAATGTGTACAGGTGTATAACTGAGTCACTTTGCTGTACAGCAGAGATGGGCACAACACTGTATGTCAACTATGCTTCAGTAAAAAACAATAAATAAGAACTGTGGATCTGACAAACAACGTGGGGAAAGGTATAATCACTGAAATTTAAATACATACGTGCACACGTCCACATCCACGTTTTCAATAGATAAGCTATTGGTAGACTTGTCCGAGCTAAACAACAACCAAATAGTGATGTAGACAATACAGCTGAGAAAAATCAGACCAAAAAGATGAAAAGGAAGGGCAGGGTTTGGCACAAACTATAGGGTAACTAGACCTGGGAATTACCTCTTATAGCTAAGCGGTACAATCATTTTGGAAGCATAGCTGTACCTCTTCTGTGTTTGGTATTAGAGGTTGCAGACTCACGGTCTGACAAGCTGTCTTTTTTCTCCAGCATTATAATCTTAAAACCATTATTTCCTTTGCTAGTACCTGGTACCTTCTCCACTCCTCCCCTTAAAGGTCGCCTAAATGATCCTTTCACTTTAGCAAAACAGTAAGTAAATGTTGTTTGCTCACACTTATGAAACTCTTCGAAGCCTAACTAATAGAACTGAATTAATAGCCTTGAAGCATAGTATAAAACTCTTCACACATGATAAGTGAAACATTACAATCCAATGAGAGAAGGATAGATTTGTCAATAAATGGTGTTGAATCTTTGCTATCTGGGAAAAATTTCAAATAGGATTCTCACTTCCCACTATGTGTAAAAATAAATTGCTGATAGATAAGAGGTCTGGGGTTTTTATGGAACTACTAAAAAAAAAAGGAGGAAAATGGCAAATACGTAACTGACCTTGAGACACACAAGGGATTTCTAAGCATGAAACAAAGAAGTATCAAAGACAAAAGCTGATACGTTTAACTACATAAAAAAACTGGTAATGTTTTTAATGATATATAAAATTGTACTGTCAAGTAAAATTAAACTATATATAAAATTAAGAAAATATTTTTAACCATGTGGCAGACAATGTGCTCACATTCTTGACGTGAATCCATATAAATTTTAAAAAAAGTTTCCTAGAGCCAAAATGTATAAAGACATGAATGGGCAATCCATTAATCAACAGTACACATTGGTTTGATAAAACAAGAGGGTCATTGTTTGCTCAAGCAATAATTCAAAACGAGTACATAAGATAATTCAGTTTATCTATTAAATCAATAGACTTTAAAAATTAATGACACTACTTGGTGTTGATAAAATACAAGAAGAAGAGCCTTCTAATTCACTGTTGATGAAGGCATAAATTATAAAATATTTCTGGAAAACAATATGTAGAAGAACCTTTAAAAATGACTTTTAACCTTTGACCTGTTAATCACACTAAGGAATAACTGTCCAAAAGATGCCTTTATAGACAGAGTAAGATGAATTCATTCACAATGTTGAACAATTGTTTAAAGGGTTGTGAGTTAAATTTTTGCCATTAAAAGTTCAGTTTTCAAAAACAAGTTAATGATAGAAAAGAACCCAAGATATAAGTTATTTAAAAGTATATGGTATATGCCAAATTTAATAAATTTATACATATACATACATAAAGGTTGCCAAATTCAGGAACTAAAAAAACTTAATGGCAGTTAAATTTCAATTCTACATAAGCTATAAATTTTTGGTATTAATATATACCAAATATTGTATGGACATAATTATATTTTTTAAATCCATCATTTATCTGAAATCCAAATTTAAATAGACATCCTCTATTTTATCTGGCAACACTACTATACATATCTATAACCATACAAGAAATAAATGATTGAAAGAAAATATATTTAAACATTTTAGAGTGATTATTCTGGATGATATGCTCTAAGTTATTTCAATTTTCTTCAACTTTTCTGTGTTTTATAAATTTCATTTAATGAGTAAATATACCTTAGAAAAAATGTTTACCCAAAAAAAGTGTCCTTTTGATAGTAAACTCGGATTCATTACACATGAGATGCTTTAATTATTAGGCTATCATTTCATCTGAATACACCCAAATATACTCTACTCTATTAAAAACAAAAGATAATTTTCCACTCACTGAAAACCAAGTCTCCCATAAACCTTTCAGTTTTCTTTTTAAATTACAACTGGGGTTTCTCAGGTTATTTGTTTATTGAGTTACTGTATGCCTGGGGCTTCACTAGAAGCTGGAGATAAAAAGATAAATAAGACATGGTGACTCCATTCAAGGAGATCATGGCCAGTAGCAGACACAGCAAATGAATGACAATTACAGGGCTGCGTGCTGAGTGCTAGGTGCTGGGAGCTAAGTGCTGAGTTAAGGGCCAGACCCAAGGAAGAGAGAAATTCACCGTGGTAGACTGTGGACCTGAGACATGGCTGCCTGGGGCAGTGCTTTCTCTGCTGTCTTAAAAAGACAAGAAGTTAGCCGGGTGAGTGGGGTGTAGTGGAGAGGGAAATGGGAGGGGGAAGTGTTGTTGCTAAGCCGAGCAAGCAGCAGGTGTCTGGAAGATAGATTGGGGATGTAATTACCCATCTTGTGATCTGACTGAGGGGGCTGAGGAATTGGATACTCTGTTATCCGTCATTATTTTACTGTCTGTCATCTTCTGGGGAGCTCTGCCAAGCATAATAGAAATTCTTTGCAGTTCATACTGAATGTTTACTGCCCTTTAACTCTGCCGACCAGATACAGGCCCAGTACTAGAGACTTCCAGTAACTGATGCCCACAGAAAACCTGCACTTTTGTATCACCATGTTTGCAGAAATTCCCCCCAACAGAACTGAAAAATAATTCCCAGGGGTATATGGGAATCCAGGCCCTGCTTCCCCATCCCATATGCCATTTATAGGTGGATATAGGATCTTCTTAGGTGAATTGGATTTAGAGCTTTCTACCATAGAGGAGAAAAAAAAATCTATTTGCTGTTGACATGGTCTTATTTCATGCACCAGGATTGAACGGCCAATGACAGAAAATTTATTCTGAAAGCTATATATTATCAGAGCAAAACTACTTTAAATAAAAATCAATCACATTTGGCAGGCATTCTTCAGAATTCCACTGGCTCTGTTTAAATTATTCTTGTAGCAGTTGAATTTCTTTAGTTGGGGGCTCAGGGGGGAGGGGGGAAGGAGATTGGTGCTGGGAGAGCTGTACATTGAAGAGCTGGTTCATTCATCCAGGCAGACATATCGGGAATCCAAGCTGCTCAGAGCTAGAAGACACACAGAAATAAAGACATTTCTTTGGACTGGGGTAGGTGACCAGGAACCTTAGCTTTGGAAAATACTTCCTCCCAAACCTTCTGGGCAGAGTTTCTTGAGTGCATTGCAGCCAACCCAAAACTGCCTCCCCGGTAGCCCAGACACTGTGGGTGGGTGAGGCTCAGGTCCCCTTGGGTGGCTGAGTTCTCACAGAGGGATGTCGGCTGTTCACCTGTTCATCTGACCCTAAAAATATGGGGAGCAATCCTCAGGGAATTCCCCAAGTGCTGATGAGCACTCCGGACAAAATCCGAGTGTAATCTCAAACGTTGCCTCCTCACCTCCCATCAAAACCCAAGCTCCCTGGTGATTCAGGGGCTAAGACTACACTCTCCCAATGCAGGGGCCCTGGGTTGGCTCCCTGGTCGGGAAACTAGATCCCATGTACTGCAATTAAGAGTCCACAGTGGGGAGGAGCCAAGATGGCGGAGGAGTAGGACGGGGAGAACACTTTCTCCCCCACAAATTCATCAAAAGAGCATTTAAACGTCGAGTAAATTCCACAAAACAACTTCTGAATGCCGGCAGAGGACATCAGGCACCCAGAAAAGCAATCCAACTCTTCGAAAGGAGCGCGACTGAACAAAGAGAAGAAATACAGCTCCATCCATCAGAACACCGACACAAGCTTCCCTAACCAGGAAACCTTGACAAGCCACCTGTACAAACCCACACACAGCGAGGAAAAGCCACAATAAAGAGAACTCCACAAACTGCCAGAATACAGAAAGGACACCCCAAACTCAGCAATTTAAACAAGATGAAGAGACAGAGGAATAGCCAGCAGATAAAGGAACAGGATAAATGCCCACCAAACCAAACAAAAGAGGAAGAGATAGGGAATCTACCTGATAAAGAATTCCGAATAATGATAGTGAAATTGATCCAAAATCTTGAAATTAAA
Organism: Bos taurus; assembly: GCF_002263795.3. Classification (NCBI taxonomy): domain Eukaryota; kingdom Metazoa; phylum Chordata; class Mammalia; order Artiodactyla; family Bovidae; genus Bos; species Bos taurus. The sequence goes on from NC_037339.1 coordinate 20,524,320, forward strand.
ATGGAATCACAGATAAATAGCCTGGAGACAAGGATTGAGAAGATGCAAGAAAGGTTTAACAAGGACCTAGAAGAAATAAAAAAGAGTCAATATATAATGAATAATGCAATAAATGAAATTAAAAACACTCTGGAGGCAACAAATAGTAGAATAACAGAGGCAGAAAATAGGATTAGTGAATTAGAAGATAGAATGGCAGAAATAAATGAATCAGAGAGAATAAAAGAAAAACGAATTAAAAGAAATGAGGACAATCTCAGAGACCTCCAGGACAATATTAAACGCTACAACATTCGAATCATAGGGGTTCCAGAAGAAGAAGACAAAAAGAAAGACCATGAGAAAATACTTGAGGAGATAATAGTTGAAAACTTCCCTAAACTGGGGAAGGAAATAATCACCCAAGTCCAAGAAACCCAGAGAATCCCAAACAGGATAAACCCAAGGCGAAACACCCCAAGACACATATTAATCAAATTAACAAAGATCAAACACAAAGAACAAATATTAAAAGCAGCAAGGGAAAAACAACAAATAACACACAAGGGAATCCCCATAAGGATAACAGCTGATCTTTCAATAGAAACTCTTCAAGCCAGGAGGGAATGGCAAGACATACTTAAAATGATGAAAGAAAATAACCTACAGCCCAGATTGTTGTACCCAGCAAGGATTTCATTCAAGTATGAAGGAGAAATCAAAAGCTTCTCAGACAAGCAAAAGCTGAGAGATTTCTGCACCACCAAACCAGCTCTCCAACAAATACTAAAGGATATTCTCTAGACAGGAAACACAAAAATGGTGTATAAATTCGAACCCAAAACAATACAGTAAATGGCAACAGGATCATACTTATCAGTAATTACCTTAAACGTAAATGGGTTGAATGCCCCAACCAAAAGACAAAGACTGGCTGAATGGATACAAAAACAAGACCCTTACATATGTTGTCTACAGGAGACCCACCTCAAAACAGGGGACACATACAGACTGAAAGTGAAGGGCTGGAAAAAGATTTTCCATGCAAATAGGGACCAAAAAAAAGCAGGAGTAGCAATACTCATATCAGATAAAATAGACTTTAAAACAAAGGCTGTGAAAAGAGACAAAGAAGGTCACTACATAATGATCAAAGGATCAATCCAAGAAGAAGATATAACAATTATAAATATATATGCACCCAACACAGGAGCACCGCAGTATGTAAGACAAATGCTAACAAGTATGAAAGGAGAAATTAACAATAACACAATAATAGTGGGAGACTTTAACACCCCACTCACACCTATGGATAGATCAACTAAACAGAAAATTAACAAGGAAACACAAACTTTAAACGATACAATAGACCAGTTAGACCTAATTGATATCTATAGGACATTTCATCCCAAAACAATGAATTTCACCTTTTTCTCAAGCGCACATGGAACCTTCTCCAGGATAGATCACATCCTGGGCCATAAAGCTAGCCTTGGTAAATTCAAAAAAAAATAGAAATCATTCCAAGCATCTTTTCTGACCATAATGCAGTAAGATTAGATCTCAATTACAGGAGAAAAACTATTAAAAATTCCAACATATGGAGGCTGAACAACACGCTGCTGAATAACCAACAAATCACAGAAGAAATCAAAAAAGAAATCAAAATTTGCATAGAAACGAATGAAAATGAAAACACAACAACCCAAAACCTGTGGGACACAGTAAAAGCAGTCCTAAGGGGAAAGTTCATAGCAATACAGGCACACCTCAAGAAACAAGAAAAAAGTCAAATAAATAACCTAACTCTACACCTAAAGCAACTAGAAAAGGAAGAAATGAAGAACCCCAGGGTTAGTAGAAGGAAAGAAATCTTAAAAATTAGAGCAGAAATAAATGCAAAAGAAACAAAAGAGACCATAGCAAAAATCAACAAAGCCAAAAGCTGGTTCTTTGAAAGGATGAATAAAATTGACAAACCATTAGCCAGACTCATCAAGAAACAAAGGGAGAAAAATCAAATCAATAAAATTAGAAACGAAAATGGAGAGATCACAACAGATAACACAGAAATACAAAGGATCATAAGAGACTATTATCAACAATTATATGCCAATAAAATGGACAATGAGGAAGAAATGGACAAATTCTTAGAAAAGTACAACTTTCCAAAACTCGACCAGGAAGAAATAGAAAACCTTAACAGACCCATCACAAGCATGGAAATTGAAACTGTAATAAAAAATCTTCCGGCAAACAAAAGCCCAGGTCCAGACGGCTTCACAGCTGAATTCTACCAAAAATTTAGAGAAGAGCTAACACCTATCCTGCTCAAACTCTTCCAGAAAATTGCAGAGGAAGGTAAACTTCCAAACTCATTCTATGAGGCCACCATCACCCTAATACCAAAACCTGACAAAGATCCCACAAAAAAAGAAAACTACAGGCCAATATCACTGATGAACATAGATGCAAAAATCCTAAACAAAATTCTAGCAATCAGAATCCAACAACACATTAAAAAGATCATACACCATGACCAAGTGGGCTTTATCCCAGGGATGCAAGGATTCTTCAATATCCGCAAATCAACCAATGTAATACACCACATTAACAAATTGAAAAATAAAAACCATATGATTATCTCAATAGATGCAGAGAAAGCCTTTGACAAAATTCAACACCCATTTATGATAAAAACTCTCCAGAAAGCAGGAATAGAAGGAACATACCTCAACATAATAAAAGCTATATATGACAAACCCACAGCAAACATTATCCTCAATGGTGAAAAATTGAAAGCATTTCCTCTAAAGTCAGGAACAAGACAAGGGTGCCCACTTTCACCATTACTATTCAACATAGTTTTGGAAGTTTTGGCCACAGCAATCAGAGCAGAAAAAGAAATAAAAGGAATCCAAATTGGTAAAGAAGAAGTAAAACTCTCACTATTTGCAGATGACATGACCCTCTACATAGAAAACCCTAAAGACTCCACCAGAAAATTACTAGAACTAATCAATGATTATAGTAAAGTTGCAGGATATAAAATCAACACACAGAAATCCCTTGCATTCCTATACACTAATAATGAGAAAACAGAAAGAGAAATTAAGGAAACAATTCCATTCACTATTGCAACGAAAAGAATAAAATACTTAGGAATATATCTACCTAAAGAAACTAAAGACCTATATATAGAAAACTATAAAACACTGGTGAAAGAAATCAAAGAGGACACTAATAGATGGAGAAATATACCATGTTCATGGATTGGAAGAATCAATATAGTGAAAATGAGTATACTACCCAAAGCAATTTATAGATTCAATGCAATCCCTATCAAGCTACCAACAGTATTCTTCACGGAGCTAGAACAAATAATTTCACAATTTGTATGGAAATACAAAAAACCTCGAATAGCCAAAGCGATCTTAAGAAAGAAAAATGGAACTGGAGGAATCAACCTACCTGACTTCAGGCTCTACTACAAAGCCACAGTTATCAAGACAGTATGGTACTGGCACAAAGACAGAAATATAGATCAATGGAACAAAATAGAAAGCCCAGAGATAAATCCACGCACATATGGACACCTTATCTTTGACAAAGGAGGCAAGAATATACAATGGATTAAAGACAATCTCTTTAACAAGTGGTGCTGGGAAATCTGGTCAACCACTTGTAAAAGAATGAAACTAGAACACTTTCTAACACCATATACAAAAATAAACTCAAAATGGATTAAAGATCTCAATGTAAGACCAGAAACTATAAAACTCCTAGAGGAGAACATAGGCAAAACACTCTCTGACATACATCACAGCAGGATCCTCTATGACCCACCTCCCAGAACATTGGAAATAAAAGCAAAAATAAACAAATGGGACCTAATTAAACTTAAAAGCTTTTGCACATCAAAGGAAACTATTAGCAAGGTGAAAAGACAGCCTTCAGAATGGGAGAAAATAATAGCAAATGAAGCAACCGACAAACAACTAATCTCAAAAATATACAAGCAACTCCTACAGCTCAACTCCAGAAAAATAAATGACCCAATCAAAAAATGGGCCAAAGATCTAAATAGACATTTCTCCAAAGAAGACATACAGATGGCTAACAAACACATGAAAAGATGCTCAACATCACTCATTATCAGAGAAATGCAAATCAAAACCACTATGAGGTACCATTTCACACCAGTCAGAATGGCTGCGATCCAAAAGTCTACAAATAATAAATGCTGGAGAGGGTGTGGAGAAAAGGGAACCCTCTTACACTGTTGGTGGGAATGCAAACTAGTACAGCCACTATGGAGAACAGTGTGGAGATTCCTTAAAAAACTGGAAATAGAACTGCCTTATGATCCAGCAATCCCACTGCTGGGCATACACACTGAGGAAACCAGAAGGGAAAGAGACACGTGTACCCCAATGTTCATCGCAGCACTGTTTATAATAGCCAGGACATGGAAGCAACCTAGATGTCCATCAGCAGATGAATGGATAAGAAAGCTGTGGTACATATACACAATGGAGTATTACTCAGCCATTAAAAAGAATACATTTGAATCAGTTCTAATGAGGTGGATGAAACTGGAGCCTATTATACAGAGTGAAGTAAGCCAGAAGGAAAAACACCAATACAGTATACTAACGCATATATATGGAATTTAGAAAGATGGTAACGATAATCCTGTATACGAGACAGCAAAAGAGACACTGACGTATAGAACAGTCTTATGGACTCTGTGGGAGAGGGAGAGGGTGGGAAGATTTGGGAGAATGGCATTGAAACATGTAAAATATCATGTATGAAACGAGATGCCAGTCCAGGTTCAATGCACGATACTGGATGCTTGGGGCTGGTGCACTGGGACGACCCAGAGGGATGGCGTGGGGAGGGAGGAGGGAGGGGGGTTCAGGATGGGGAACACATGTATACCCGTGGTGGATTCATTTTGATGTTTGGCAGAACTAATACAATTATGTAAAGTTTGAGAATAGAATAAAATTAATTAAAAAAAAAAATACTGTCAGGTACGGAGAAATGGAGTCTAAAGGTAACATTTCATGAGTGATGACCAAAGAACTTTACCTTCTGTCACTTTAGAAGTCTTTTTTGTGACCATTTTTTAAAACCAGGAGTCATCAAATAAAGTCATGGCTTGTGACCAGCATTTTTCAAAGAAACAGAGTGCAAATAGAATACATCAAATAAAAAGAAAATTTTGTTTCAAAAAAAAAAAAAGAGTCCACAGACCACAGCTAAAGATCCCGCATGCTGCAATGAAGACCTGGTGCAGCCAGATAAATAAATCAAAATAAATATTTGAAAAAGCCCAAGCTCATGGACTGTTAAAAAGGAAGGAGGTTCTGAGAACGTGGATGAACCTTGAAAACACTATGCTAAGAGAAAGAAGCCAGTCACAGACAGACAAGCACTGTGCGATTCCATTTATATGAAGTTCCTGAAGGCAATGGCACCCCACTCCAGTACTCTTGCCTGGAAAATCCCATGGATGGAGGAGCCTGGTGGGCTGCTGTCCATGGAGTCGCACAGAGTCGGACACGACTGAAGCAACTTAGCAGCAGCAGAGGCAAATTCATAGAGACAGAAAGGAGAATACAGAAGTCTAGGGGAAAGGGAAAATGCGGAGTCACTGCTTAATGGACCCAGACTTTGTGTCTGGGCTGATGAAAATTTTCTGGGAATGGATAGTAGTGGGCTCCACAGCATTACGCTTAATGCCAGGGAATTAACCACACACTTAAAAATGGTTCAAATGGTAACTTTCAATTTTTTTTGGAATTTTTTAATTTTTTAAAGAATTTTAAAGAGAGTTATATTTTAAGAAATAAAAGATAGTTGTCAAACATTTTATAAAAACATTCTCCTAATTTCTAAATGAAGTATTTTTAGAGCCTCCATAACCTCTTAAAGGAATGCATTTTCTAGTTTCTACTAATTTACTTTCGAAAAGCATTCTAAAAAGATGTTAATTAGGGCTTACTGTCTTTGGGCTGAATTATCATGGGTCTATATAACTGATCATTTGGAAAAGCTTACAGAAAGCTCTGGGGTAAAGAGCTCTGATTTCTGTCTGGCAGTTAACCATTTGATAGTACACAGGGTTGCACATTTTTCTTTAAAAGAAATGTATATTATATCAAAGAAAAGCACTTAATTTCATAATTCATTGACTGATAGACTTCATTACCCATAATCTGAGGATACTGAAAAGCGCTCATTTAAGGTGCTATGAAATGCCACGGTGAAAATGGTAAATACTGTGTTATCCTTATTTTACCACCCCCTCCAAAAAAAGAGAGCCAAGCTTGAGAGAAAGCGATGTGTTGAGGGGGAGTGAAAAGAGAGAAGGGAAGTAACCCAGAGACCTCTGGCAGCTTGAAGACATTACCATGGGAACGAGGTGAGGGGAGAAACACGCCAGGGCTGAGGACAGCCTCGTCCCAGACCAGACCCCAAAGCAGGCTTGAAGGAGAGCAATTCGCTTTCCAAAGTGCTGGGATGAGGCGGGAAATAGCAAGAAACACGGCAGGACAGCTTTAACTTCTCACGGGCTTTTTTCTCTCAGAAGCTGCACCACATCTTTAGGGGACTTTGACAGAGATTTTGGAAGGGTATGTGGTTCCCCGCCTAAGCCCCGTGCCTCTGGCATCTGAATCCTCCACTGGGTCCAAAAGACCTGCAGGAGTTACACAGCCAGGTCCCTTCCCTAGTTCCTCACTAGGATACGTGCCTCGTGCGACTTGGTGGCCACCCGCCAGGGCTCTGAGAAATCGCCTCCAGAAATCTGACTCCTGGGTCACTGCCTGCCTTTCCCACAAGAATGATCACCCATGAGAGTGATCTTTGGCTCGTTTAGCAGCATCTTGGAGAGTTCCTGACACATAGTATGTGCTCAATAAGTATGTGTTGTTAAGTGAAGGAAGGAAAGAAGGAATGATACACATGTTGATGAATTGTTACTAAAATATCAGTGAGGGTGTTACAAATGACGTCACCCATGGTTCCCGGTATCAGATCCTCTATGAGAAAGTTTAGAATTTAAACCTGGGAAAAATTTGGATTCCTGTAAACAATAGGTATGGTTCTTCCTCTTAGTCCGAATTTTGAAATAAGTCCTGCTCTTTTTACATTGCAGCGCCCAGGAAGCGCAAAGCCAAACCCAGCTGTAGGATTTGCGTGTTTTCTTGAGCTGTCTTGATTTTCTGTGGATGCTTTTTCTCTCCCAGCTTTCCAATGTCTGTTGCCACCTCATGCTGCTGGTATATGAATCCTCTCAGACCCTCTGTAGAATGATTAGGAAGTAAGGAAGTATTTCCGCTGAAATGATTTGAAGGCACGGTACCTATTCATTATGAAGATCCTTTTATAGCTGGGCTCACACTCTGTCCCCAGCTTTCTCCCTAGCACACAAGTTGACAGAACAAACTCAATATTCAAGGCTACAGAGACCACAGGGCTTCTCAAGTGGTGCTAGTGAACCCACCTGCCAATGCAAGAGACCCAAAAGACGTGGCTTCGGTCCCAGGGTCAGAAAGAGCCCCTGGAGGAGGGCATGGAAACTCACTCTAGTATTCTTGCCTGGAGAATCCCATGGACAGAGGAGCCTAGCAGACTACAGTCCAGGGGGTTGCAAAGAATCGGACACGACTGAAGCAACCTAGCACACACGCATGCACAAAGTGTCTGGAGCGAATCTAACTGGAGCTGAGAACCCCAGGATAGTCAAGCTGGAGAGGAGTCCAGAAGCCATGGTGACCCCCTCTGTCATTGGAGGTGACCACAAAGGAGGAGGTGGCCCTGAAGGAGGAGGTGGCCCCGAAGGAGGGGTGTCAGGCCCCCAAATCTACAACTGGCTGGCTGCAGGATCAGTACCCATACCTGAGAGCAGGATACTTCCATGGGCCCCAACACTGACCTACTTTGAGAGTTCAAATGGTTATTTACACTGCTCCCACATGGGATAAAGTGCAGACAGTTGAAACCAGTTGGGTGAGGCCAAGCCCTAGAGATCTGATAACAGACCAATTGGTCAGTGTTAATGGGACTTGCAGGCCTGCAGGACACTCTGGGGAGGCAGCCAGGATGAGGTAGGGGGTGAGAGGGCAGAAAGGCCTGCTCTGAACACCTTAGAGCTCAGGAGAATGATTGATGGGGATTTGAAACAGCCTCAAACTTCAGACATAAAAAAAATAATAATAATTTAGGGAACAAAGGAACGAGAAACAGTGAGATTTGGGTCTTAGCAAAATCTGGTCACCGAGCCTCAGCTTGTCCTTCTGTGATCCCAAAGGACTTTCTCCCTGCTTCTCTTCTGGCATTACTGGAATTACCTCCAAAAAACATAATGTGTACAAACGCTGTGATCAGTACAAGTGAAAGTGTTAGTCACTCAGTCACGTCTGACGCTTGCGACCCCATGGACTGCTGTCCATCAAGCTCCTCTGTCCATGGAGTTCTCCAGGCAAGAACACTGGAATGGGTAGCTATTCCCTTCTCCAGGGGATCTTCCCTACCCAGGGACCGAACCCAGGTCTTCTTCATTGCAGGCAGATTCTTTACCGTCTGAGCCACCAGGGAAACCATAAAATGCAGGTCCTTCCCTTCACTGATTTCCTGCTTGGTCTGCCTGGGCAGGGAGACCCAGTGCCCAGCAAAGTTGTCATTCAGTCTCCTAGAGTCACAGACTCTCTCTCAGGCTGTGACTGAGTCCCCTGAGAACCTGAGCACCTCACACAGACAGAGCAAATCCTCCCAGTGTTTGCTTTGCACTGGGACTGTCAGATGTGATTGTATTAATAAAAGTAACAATAACTTGTTGAGAAGTGATGTGTTGAAGTGATGAGCTGTCATGCAAATGTCATAAAAGCCTCCTCTCACCTGGGAAGTGGGCAGTAAGGGACAGGCAAACTGTTGGCCTGAAGACTGAGCCCAGGCCCTCCTCGTGGGCTGCTCTGGGGATGCCAGAAACTGTCCCTCCCCCTGGGCCTCCACCCAAAAACTCCACATGGGACAAGCCACCCTTCCCAGGCTGGGGAAATGGCCATGGAGACTCTCTGAGGTCTTGGAGCTGGTGCCCAGAACACGCAGGTTAATTAAGCTGTGCTTGGACGAACCAAGATTCCCACTTGCCTCTCAGAAAAATGCTCTTGTCCATAGTATTTCCTGGGGGCACTTGAAAGAAAGTGAAAAAGTGTTAGTTGTTCAGTCATGTCCAGCTGATCCCATGAACTATAGCCCGCCAGGCACCTCTGTCCATGGGATTCTCCAGGCAAGAATACTGGAGTGGGCTGTCATTTCCTCCTCCAGGGCATTATCCGGACCCAGGGATCGAACCCAGGTCTCCTGCATTGCAGGCAATTTCTTTATCATCTGAGCCACCAGGGAAGTCCACGGTGGCACTTACCTTCATTTCTTTGGCGGCAGACTTCTTTACGCCCCTGGAGGATTTTGAGGAGGTGGAGGAGACGCCTGGGGCGCGGCTGGGCTTCAGGTCGTTGAGGCTGCTAAGGTACTTCTTGCGCAAGGCCAGCAGCTCCTGTAAGTACTGCAGGCAGTCCTGGGTGCGCGAGAGCATCCACGCGCGGTCCCCCTCCTGCTGCAGGTAGTACAGGCTGGGGTCCATGCTGCCGGCGCTCCGGTATTTCTTTAAGGACTCGCTGAACTTCTCGCCGTGGTCCCCGACCACGTACACGGAGCTGCTGCGGATCAGCCTGACGGCGGAGCTGGGGCCGTGGTAGTAAGGGCTCTCCGCCACCTCTGCCTTCCTGTGCGGGCCGGAGTGAAGGATGGAGTGGAGCTTTCTGAGCATGGTGCTGGGTTTCTCTCTGTGGGTGCCTTCCAGCTGCCTGCGCGGCGCCACTTGATCTAGCTGGGGGCGCGGGAGCCAACCTGCGGAACTGCCCCCATCTGCCTTCCCGGGGGCCCCTGAGTCCCGGAATCCCAGCGAGTGTGGGCTCGGTCAGGCGGGCAACCCGGGCATCTCTCATAGGGGAAACTTTCACATCCAATAACCGAGATGCCATAAACCACCTGAGGACGTGAGAGAGCGCACCCTGAGCCTTAAAAGCAAGTTCCCTGGCTGGCTTGAAGCACCCCGGGGGACAAATACCTTCCTCGATGTTCCATCAAAGGTCCCAGCTGGATGGGGAACGTGTGACGCTGCGTTTCCCTGCTCAGCTATTTTCTCTCCTTTTCCTTTTGCATTTCTGGATGTGTTCTCACTCGGTTTGACTGGATCTTGCTGTGGGTTTTTATGTTTCCACTTCTGTTGAGCTGGCCCTGGTCCTGAATTCCCCCTCACCAAAACGCCTGAAATCCTACTTTGCAAAGACAGCGCTAAGCCAAAAATAGCATGTTGCTGGAGGTAAAATCCAGTCCCCCTGAGATGCGCCTGGGTGGACACAGCCAGGACCTTTGGCAGGAGGCTCTCAGATCCCTGATAAGCTGGACTCTGAGTAGCATCCCAGTGACCTGGAGGTGCCTCACCCTGGGGTAAGGAGACCTCGCTGCTGTTACCGGATAGCAGGCTATTGTGGAGACAGGAGGATTCAGATATCTTACCACAACTTTCTGCACAAAAGCCTCAGAGAGCTGAGGGTGGCCACATGTATGGAGAAAATCCCTTTCTTTAGTTTGAACACATTTTCATTTAAATAAGACTCACTATGTATGTGTGTTCAGATGTGTCTGACTCTTTGCCACCCCATGGACTGGAGCCCAACAGGATCTTCTGTCCATAGAATTTTCCAGGCAAAAATACTAGAGTGGGTTGTCATTTCCTACTCCAGGACATCTTCCCAACCCAGGGATGGAAATGTGTCTCTTGGGTCTCCTGCACTGGCAGGCACATTCTTTACCGCTACCAACAATCTCAGGGAGATTCCCTCTAGAATTTTTCCCAGCCAAATGCTACATATCATTATTGTATTCATTTTTCTACACAGTCTATTTCTGTCCCAAACTTCAGAGAACTGAAGCCTGAAAATCTCCAGCACAGGCATTTTCTTAAGCTGAGATGGGCGTCAGAGGAAACTATGAGCCCCTTGATATTGTAGTAAATGTTATGGGATATACACTTTAGCATGGTTTAGTTTGCTGTGGGAGGGGGATTGTTTTTTTTCTTTCTTTCTTTCTTTTTGAGGAAGAAAATGTTCATGGCTTTATCAGATGTTCAAAGAGATCTGTGATACAAAAAAATGTTTAATGTTGATATCCTGCTCTAGAAAAATAACCATGACTTTTAAAATGTAACCAGGAAAAGATATTATAAATGTATTCTTCTTGAGCGCATCCTCTGCCTGTGACATTCTGCCAGGCACGGTGGTGAGACGGTCTCGAATATGTAGGCACATCTACACTTTACATCTGTGGAGTGCTGATGAAACAGTTCCCCAGATGTTAATTGATGGCATCCTTGTGGCTTCCTCAAGAAAGAAGCATCCTTTCCACCAACATCATTATGGGTTCTCAATTCACAAATGAGAAGGTGGGCCTGGAGGGGTCAGGAGACTTGGTGAAGGTCTGATCAGGCAAGTGAGAATAGTCCTTAAACCCGGCGCCCCAGCTTCGAACGCAGAGTGCTGGTCCCCTGCTGTTTGGTTCTCAGAGCCCTAAAGGCATGCACTCCAAGGTCTCCTGGGTGTGCGTGTCGGGGGTCTCTACCTATCCCACGTCTCTGGCTTTACACAGGCACAGTATCCAAGTATCCAGGATGGACAGGAGCTGACAGAATTCCTTCTCTGAGAAATCCAGGGTCTATGACCCCACTGCCTTTCTCGGTAGCTTGTTCCAGTGGGCTTTATGATGATACTCAATCCACATGGATTGAGACAAAGTTTAAATAGATAAACAATGAAGTCTAGAGACTTCCCTGGTGGCCCAGTGGTTAAGACTCTGTGCTTCGACTGCAGGAGCACAGGTTCGATATATCTGGTCAGAGATCAATCCCAAATGCCGCTCAGCAAGGCCTAAACAATTTTTTAAATGAAATCTAATCTCTATTATACTCAGAATGTCATAAGAACCTAACCTCTATCTTCATGTATATTCTCCCCCACTGTACCCCTGCCTCCCGGATGGATTCTTCCTGAAGTCCAGACTTGGGAGGAAAATGGAGAGACTATTAAAGCGACATCACTTGGCAAGCACTTCATGAATACCAGGGGCAGATGGAAGAAGCAGCATGACCCAGCCAGCTGACTGTCCCACCTCCTGCCCTACACCAGCCACCTTCTCACCGGAGCTCCCACTGAGGGGGTCGAGGAGGGAATGCTCTCTCCCTGCAAACGCACTTGTCATCTCTGCTCAAGAAAATTCATCCCAAGAGGCAACTGCTTTTACATCACATTCAATTTCTCATGGCCTCACTAGAAGGAATGGATGGCCTTGTAAAGAGAGTTTTGAGATCTGAAACTAGGCATCACAGGCAATTCTTCCCTTGCAATGGAGAACACTGGGCATGCACCTAGGTGGAGAACGGGGAAGGGCCTGCATCCACACCCCCAGCCCAGCCCCTCCACACCAGCCCCACTGTGGACTGGGAAACAGCCCACTGTTCTTGGAAACCAAACCTGCTCTCTGTGCAGCTAGCAAGAGCCTTGAGGCTTGGCCAGGGCCCCAGAGACTCAGCATAAGGCAACTTGTTATAAGAAACGTTGCTTTATTCCAGAATTCCTCAAACCCAAAGGGCAGCATCCCAGCACAGGGCAGATCAGTCCAGAAGGACCTGCTCTGTAGCATTGCTGAGAGATGGCAGCTGTGGGCAGGAAGGGTGTAGGAGGATGATTAAGCTTCTCTCTGCTCCCAGGGGAGCCTCATTTGTGCTGCTGGGCAATGCTCTCAGCCTGGTGGGCAGGGCAGGGAGGTAGGGAAGAATGAGAGCATGGGCCTCGCTCAGATGTGATCTGACTCCCAGATCTGCCACTGACCAGCTTGGAAACATTACTTCAACTCTGAGCTTCAGTGTTCTCATCTTCATGACACAGGTTAAGTAGACATTACCAATGTCATGGAGTTTTTGGTCATGATTAAATGAGGTAATACAGAAGAGCACTTAACAGGGAATATTTGCTCAATCAAAAGTAGCAATTAAAACTTTTATAATAAAAGTATGATTACTACTACTTCTATTTTATAGCACCCAGGTGCCAAACTATTGTTCCAGGGCAAATATTTTGCATTCAGGCCTATCATCCTTCAATATTTGTAGAGATCAAAGGCCCAGATGGACCACCCTTAATAATGATGAGCTTAGAAATCGGCAGGTTAGTCTGCTTCCCTGAATGATGCTGAGCTTCGCTTCCTGAGAGGCTAGTTGTCCCGAGCAACCTGCCTGCACAGGGCCAAGCATCCCATCCCCTCCGAGTGAGTCCTTAATCCCTTCCCTCCCCGACAGGGGGCTCCTTGGCTATTGTCAGGGTAGGATCAGGGTTGATCCCAGTGGGACTCGCATCTCAAAGTGGTTGATTCTTCAGCCCCACCAGGCAACTGTGATTTCTCTAAAGAATCCAGAGTGAAAGAAAACACTCTGTATGCTCGCCCCGCGCCTGGAGATCCCCTTGGCTGTATCCTCGACAGGAAAGCCATTCTGAATGGGCATTTCCCAAAAGGCTAAAACAAAAAGTGGAAAAGAGGCAGGAGGGGGAGGGGATGGAGAGGAAGAAGGGAGAAACTGAGAAAAGGAAGAGATCGAATCGTCTGTGCTGAATATTTAATAGAGGGTAAGATTACAAAGTTCGACAACATGTATCCCGTGTCATGCCGGTCCATTTGCACAGCCTGCTGGAACATTCTGCATTCTGGTTGTGCTGTGAATTGTGAGGGAAAGAATTTCCCCAGGAGACCAGCTCCTCTGGCTCATGCAGTGCCTCTGGGCCTGTGTCCAGTGGAACACAACCCTCCGGGGGTCAGAGCCCGTCCTGTCCCGCTGGGCTCGGTCCTCTACCTATGGAGACAGACACAAAATGCCAACAGGTGGCTTCACTGTTCCTTCTTACTTTAACATGCTTGGCAATCCTTTAAAAGTGTGCCTGTAAGTAAAAAGAAATGGCAACCCACTGCAGTATTCTTGCCTGGAGGATTACATAGACAGAGGAGCCTGGCAGGCAACAGTCCATGGGGTCGCAAAGAGTCGGACACGACTTAGCGACTGAGCATGCAAGTAAACATCAGCTCCTCCGAAGTTCACAAGACTAAAAGAAAGTGACATGGTGCCTAAGGCCACGGAGGGTTGGTAGCTGTACTTGTGTCCCACCCTGAAAGGCACAGCCTCAACTTGGAAACTGCCATTAATGGAAAGCAGAGCGGGCACGTCTGCGGGAGGCTGGAAGGGGGACTCAGCTGGATTAAGACTACGGGCAAGTAGTGAGAAATAGGGCTGGAGAAAGCTGGAGTGGGGAGTGAAGCTGGCATCAGGCACTTAAAGGAAACTTGGAGGCCACACCATCTTTTGGGTTTAATTTTGGGTTTAATTCAACAGAATATTCTTTGTCAGAGTCTCCCTTACACGACTTAGAAAGACTGCCCTCTCTAGGCCCGGCCAGCAGTCCTTACTGGCTCCCTTGGCCGGATCCCCTGGAGCAGTGCACAACCCCTACAACTGTATATGACAACCCTGACTGGATAAGAACTTAGAGTGGAAGATGGTGTGGTAAAAGGGATTTTCAGAAAATTCCATTTAGAAACCTTAAGTAGGAGCTCTGTCAGATTTAGGAAAAGTGAGGGCTTCCCTTCTCTCTTACCATGTATAATTCACCCTGAGACTTAGTGGTTTAAACTCAGCAATCATTTTATTTGCTCACAATTCTACAATTCATCTGGACTGGTGATGGGCATGGCGGTGGTACTCCCATGCCTGCATTCAGCCGTGGGCAGGCTGGGACTGGGTTCAGCTGGGGAGCTGGGACACACAAGCCTCTCCTCCACATGGTCCCTCCAGCAGAGTGGCCAGAATTCTGCCTCAGTTTCTCAGGGCTTCCAATAAAGCAAAGGCAGAAACTGCCAAGCCTAACGGCTTAAGACGGGAAAGAGCACCATGTTCTCCTGCTTCTTCATACTGTTAATTAAGTCAATCACAGGACCAGCTCAGCAGGTAGTATGAGAACCAGTAAGCATGGCTCACTGGGGCCACCAGTGGGACAGGCTGCCATGGTTTGCTGGGGAGCTGTGGTGACCATCCTTGTAGAAGGATGAGGCTCTCATCGGAGGGCAGCCAGTGAAAGGGTTCTCTATAAGAGCAACCCCCGAATCATTTATATTTGGCTCAGGGTGTATTATATATCCCCAGGGGCCCAACCAGACCCAAGGTCCACAGTGTTTTCTAGGCTTCTTGGCAAATATCAGATTGGGTGAGAGACTTCCCAGAGATTCTTGAGAATTGTAGCAACTTCTTACCAACCTTTATAGAAAAACCACCCCTTAGGGGTTTCAAGCTGTCCTTCCAGATCTTTCTGTAACCTCCCACCTGCTTTCCCTCCCCCAGTTTCTTTTCATGGCGTATAAACCCCCAAACCCTGTATTAAGCCTCTATTCCTCTGAACAGAGCCTTCCTTTCCCTTTTCCTAAGAGTTAAATGGAAATTCTTGCTTTTATTCATACTCCAAAGAAACCTGTTACCTCAGCTCACAGGAAAACCCTCTCTGTGAGATTTGCTATCTTTGTCCTCCTCAAGTCTTGGCTGGAAAGAGGGGTGACGTATCGCTTCAGGCTCTGAAGAGAGCCTGGTCTCTACTCAGTGACAGCCTCTCTCCTGGGCAGAGGTGCTGGTCTGTCTTTGTGACAGCTAAAGGAGGAACAGGTGTAGCTAGAGGCAGTCCGTCTTTCAAGGTTTGCCAAGACGATGGGCCAACCTTCCAGAGTGCCTGTCCATCCTGACCTGTATTTGCTGACTAAATTCTCAGCTCCCGGACCTGCCCCTTCCAGCAAAGCATATTATTTCCCTCTGCATGGAATCAGAGCAAAACTGCTACTGTGCATCAGATATGGGATGCCAGGTTGAATCAAGGTCCCAGGGCAGAGACTGCACTGTTCAAGAATGCATGTTTCATCTCTAAACCCTTTAACTCCCTTTGAGTAGAAAATGGCTGTAACCCAAACAGCTGATGGAGAGGAGCCTCACATCTCTGCCACAGGGCTGGGTGGATTAAGTGATGACAAGAAGTGAATATTGAAAAATGTCCAGATTCAGCAGGATTCTCGGTGTTTGTATGGAACTGGGTCACTTCAATTGCTGTTACAGAATCCCAGTCTATCTACATACAGCCTTCAGGCTTATCTTTTTAATCAATCAACAAATATTTACTGGAGGTGACTTGGTACTCATCACTGTAGACTCTATGGGGGTTTTCCTGTGGCTGCTCCTTCTCTGTGTCCTTCATGATTTCCTCTTTCTCTGTCAGTCATTAAATAAGTACAACCACACAGTGCGATTAACTAATGCTTACTGAGCTCTTGAAAGGTGGAAACTGGGATTTCTTTCATTCTGCTGAGCATGCAAGTCTTAAAAGTTCCACCAGAGGGCAGCACCTACACACACGCGCCCAGATCTGGGCGGTACAGACAGCAAAGCGAAAATGATTCACACTGATGTACGCTGATGTAATAAAGGTGAGCGAAAGTTAGACGGAAAGGAAACCTGTCTGAATGAGTGAGTGCGTCCAAATTTTCTGTCTGTGCCTGTATAAGTGGATGGAGCTACATGTGTTTATTTACATCTTGTAAATTTCGACAAAGGCATAGTCACCTACCTTATGCCAGAAATTGTGCCTCTTACTTTTTTCTAATTTTTTTTCTTTTAATAAGGAATAATTTGTACTTTATATAAAGACCAGGAGAAGGCAATGGCATCCCACTCCAGTACTCTTGCCTGGAAAACCCCATGGACGGAGGAGCCTGGTGAGCTGCAGTCCATGGGGTCGCTAAGAGTCGGACACGGCTAAGCGGCTTCACTTTCACCTTTTACTTTCATGCATTGGAGAAGGAAATGGCAACCCACTCCAGTGTTCTTGCCTGGAGAATCCCATGGACGGAGGACCCTGGTGGGCTGCCGTCTATGGGGTCCCACAGAGTCGGACACGACTGAAGCGACTTAGCAGCATATAAAGACCAGTGCCTGAAATGCATGTGTCTTCACACATAAATGGGCTTCCACAGGTGGCGCTAGTGGTAAAGAACCCGCTGGCCAATGCCAGAGACGAAAGAGTCACAGGTTTGATCCCTAAGTTGGGAAGATCCCCTGGAGGAGGGCATGGCAACCCACTCCAGTATTCTTGCCTGGAGAATCCCCTTGACAGAGGAACCTGGTGGGCTAAAGTCCATAGGATCACAGAGTCAGATACAACTGAAGCGACTTAGCACACATAAGCATTTCCCTCTAATTTTATTAACCCCACTGAATTGGCTAAAGCATCCTTCCTGTTAAAAAATAACATAACATAAAAATAACATAAAAAATAGAGTAATTGTATTCAGGGAAAAATTCGAATAATCTGGTGATGAGAGGAGGACAAGGGAGAGGATGTTCAAATTACTTATTGAAGTTAAGACAGTTCTGAATTGAGCTACAGTTTTTTAAAGCCCTACGACTGAGCGGCTTCACGTTCACTTTTCATTTTCATGCATTGGGGAAGGAAATGGCAACCCACTCCAGTGTTCTTGCCTGGATAATCTCAGAAACGGGGGAGCCTGGTGGGCTGCTGTCTATGGGAGCAGACACGGAGTCGGACATGAGTGAACCAACTTAGCAGCAGCAGCAGCTTTTAATCCATTTGTTAAATTGTCCACATGCACCCAAGATTCTCTGCTGCTTTACTTGCAAAGAGCAATGTATTTGCAAATGGGGCCTGGGGACGGTGCTGGAAGCTCTTTGCAAGGTTTAAAACTGAGCCTTGTAAGAGGGTTGGCTTCACTGTCCTGGCCTGGGAAGTGGTCTCTAGGGTGCAGAGGGCCAGAGAGGACAAGAGGAGACTGCCAAGGGGGTTCTGGCCCAAGATTGGGGTGGGCCGTTGCTGGTATTGTTTGATAGACAAAGACCGAGGCCATATTGTTGTGACTAAGGAGGAATCTGGTGGGGACAGAGTGCTAGGTGCCTGGCGGGGCGGGGTGGTTTACAAGATAAGAGGGGGCAGGAAAAGGAGGCAGGTGGGAAATTGTAGACACCTCCTGAAGGAATAACAGGCAACGGCTAGAGAGTTCAAACCATGTGCCAGGCATCGGTCTAGGAAATGCATGGAGTCACTTACTCCTGACAGCAGCGATAAGGTAGATATGAACTCCTGAAAGTGCCACTAGAGGCCTCCTCCGTTTGGCCTCCCTGTTTTCAGCCCGGTAACCTAGGCAGGAAACCAGCCACCTTCCGTCTTGGGGCTCAGCCCCCAGGACAGCGGGAAGGGAGGCAGTGATGTGGAGGGGGTGGGCGGGAAGCCCAGGCCAGTGCCGGGGCCACAGTGGTCCCTGCCCCAGACGACACACAGACCGAGCCGGCCCCACCGTCCAGGGCGGAGGGGAGGGGATGGGAAATGTGCTACTGCCTCGCCCACATCCATACCCCTGCAGCAGCCTCAGCCAACTCATTTGCAAACCTCTAAGCCCTCCTTCCTAGGATCCTTCCCTCTCTGCTTGGCCAGATCCCCAGGTGATGGAAGAGTCCAGAAGTCTAGCCCCTGACTCTGGGGCAAACCAGAGATGAGCTTTAACGCAGATGCCTCCACTTCCAAAGTCGCCCGAGGTGGGGAGACCTGTGTTCTGGGAACCTGGGCCAGGGTTGCGAGCTGGAGGAGATGGGCTTCTGGCCCACCAGTGCCCCTGGCCAGGGCAAACGTCCCACTTCCCCTCCCCCAGCCCACTGGTGCCCCAGGGCCTGGCTGGCTCACCCCGCCCCCACCCCCTCGGGGTCAGCCCCATCCATAGCCCCTTTTCTTCCATCTCATGTGGCCGCACAACCACCCTGGGTGTATTTTGTTCCTTCGACTGATAGGAAGACGTAGATGACACTGCAGCGCGCTCCCCGATAAACGGCGAGGGGAACCCAGATCATTTTGAACCCAGAACCCGGGCAGGATGTGCCCTCCAGAGACCCAAGTGCTTCTGTTATCTTTGCATTTGCAGACCAGAACCCAGGGCTCGATACACAGTTAATGAACTCCTCAGATTCTGAGTCATAAGCATTGGGAGTGAGGGATTGGGTCAGTGTTCTTCCTAAGGGCTGTCAGCATGCAGCAGCGTGTATGCTCAGTCATGTCCAACTCTGTGATGCCTCTGTCCGCGGGATTCTCCAGGCAAGAAAACTGGAGTGGGTTGCCATTTCCTCCTCCAGGGGATCTTCCCCACCCAGGGATCGAACCCAGGTCTCCTGCATCTCCTGCGCTGGCAGGCGGATTCCTGACCACTGAGCCACCTGGGAAGCCCCAAGAGCTGTCAACTAAAGCACAGCCGTGACACGCGGCTTCCCAGAAGGCTGCCTGCTGCAGAAGGCGCTGGTGATGAAGTGGGTCCAGGGCCTCACCCCAGGGCCTTTGACAGGCTCCCCAAACCCCCAAATGAACCTCAGGCAGCCCAGAGTTGGTACCCACCAGGGGAGAGGACCACCTCGAGAGTATAGGGCACACAGAGACAGACTCCTCACTGGTCCAGGGGTGGGTGGGATGGGGAGGTCTGGAGGGGTGTGAGGCCAAGGGTGACCCACCCAGGGGCGGGTCCCCAGGGCTCAAGAGCCAGGCAGCTGAGAGTGCATTCTTGCCATCTTCCTTCACCCAGAAAATGAGCAGCAAACTTCCACTGCCCAGGTCCTTGCTGCCCCCAACTCCTCCTTTGAGGGCAGCCCAGTGGCAAAGAGGACCCCTCAGGGGCTTGATGTGGGGGGAGGGAGGAGAGCAGCAAGAGCCAGGCCCCAGGGCCCGTAAGAGAGAAGATGTGAGTGTGTGTCTGTGTGTCTGTATGTGTGTGTCTGTGCATACGTAACACAGCCTCGTTCACTCATGGCCCTTGGTTATCCTGAAAACTAAATGGAGTGTGTGTGGAAATCAAATGAACAAATTATTTAAGGATCAATCATAAATGGTATATGTGCTTATATAGATTGGTTAGCCAAAATTATGCCTCAAATTAAACTTCCCTTTTAACAGTTACATAGTACTCTGAGCCACAGATGTATCAGGACTTATGTAATCAACAGTGTCCTCAACCGCCCCCCGTACCCCTAGGTCCCCCTCCTCCCTGCTCTCTGCCCCTCATTCTCAGGGAATGTAAGTAGACTGAGGGCAGGCCGTGGAGGGGAGCAAAGGCAGGGACGCTTGACTCAAACTTCATGTTCACAAAGGGTCTTGGAAAAAAAGCCCCTGATAGGACTCTCAAAAGCTGTAAGGCACCCAGTGCTACAGCCTGAATTGTGTCCCCCCTCCCCAAATCCATATGCTAAAACCTGAGACCCCTGTGTGAAGGTATTAGGAGGTGGGGCCGTTGGGAGACAATTGGTTCAGAGGTTGGAGCCCTCCGGACGGGATTAGTGTCCTCTAAGAAGAGACACAAGAGATCTGTCTCTCTCCTTTATGCGAGGACTCAAGTCTGCAAGCCTGGAAGAACACTATCATCAGGAACCAGGTTCGCCAGCACTTTGTTGCGGGATTTCCAGAACTCTGAGAATCGAATGTCTGTTCAAGTCACTCGGTCAGTGTTGTTCTGTCTTAGCAGCCCGAGCTAAGAGGCCCACCGATAAAGCGACACCCACACAACAGAAAGATGCTCACTACACAACTTGATTCTTGTGGCCCATTGTCAGACACCGCCTAAACGCCAATACCCCTAAACAGTGTGTTATGATTCCACACTCTTAGAAACCCTGTTATTATCTTGTAAACAGCATGATCATCTTGCATCACACACCTGGGTGTGTGTTTGAAAGCATTCATTTGTTAAATCCAAACATGTAAAAGGCACCCTGATTTCTTCATTCGTTTTAGAATGTCTAAATTGTGTAAGAGGTCTTCCTCTTTTGACACCCAGGGCATCTAACAAGTGAATGTCTGCAGAAGCAAGACCTCTGAGACCCCCCACCACCACTTGAGACAACACAGGACCCTGGTGTGCATCAGAGGATTTCCCACTTTTTTTACATTTGTGAGCTATGTTCCATCTGAACAAAACAAGCCACGTGTGTGCCCTCAGGTATAAACTGAAGTGCCCCTTGCCGAGGTTTCTGGGTCTCTCCTTAACCTCAGCGTACGCCTTGCCGTAAGCGTCACCTGAACAGATCTCTCCGCTTGCAGTGGTCCACTCTGACCTCCTGCCTGCGTGAAAGGCCACGGTATTTGCTTGGCTTGTATCCGTCTCAGAACGTCTCGCTGGAAGCAGTGAAACACGGTGGCAGCTGCCGCAGGTGGTGGGGGGACCCTGAGGAGCTTTGTCACAGACGTGGACACCCTTTCTTATCTGAAATGCGAGAGAGGGGCCTCAGATTCAGCACTGCTATGGAGCAAACTCAGTCCCGCTAGGGGATGTCCATGGCCCGGCTCTGCCCTGTGCCCCATGAGAGGGAGCAGGGCTGCGAGGTCAGTACCGTTATATGCCTGGCCTCTACTTACTCATCTGTAAGCCTGGGGACGGGGCGGGTAGAAGGGGCCGGGTCCCCAGCCTCAGGTGCACCATGGGATCCCTGGAGAGCTGTCTGCCCCCTCTATCTGTGCCTCCTCTTGGACCAATTAAATCAGAACCTCTGGGGTGAGGTCTGGGCCAAGGCTCCGAACTAAGCGCACACAGGCTCAAGGATACCCCACCCCCGCCACCATCACTGATGACGGCGATCCCTGTGTGGCCCTGAACTCTGGGAGAAGCTGGGCCCTCCTCTGCCTCCTGCCTCTTCTCTCCTAATAACGGGGTCCCGGAAAGCAGACGGGCTTGCAGTAAATGGAACCAAGCGCATGGAAATAAACAGCACTTGAGAACGCTGTGCACTGGCAGAGTGCCTTGGCCCCACTACGATCTCCGTAACCCCCCGTGGTAGACTTTGCGGCTCTTATGACTTCTAGTGGGGTGGCCACACCAGGGGCCCGCAGACAGGAGTCTTCACTGGCCTTTTCCACTGCCCCCTCCCAGCCCTTGGGCTCAGGCCTCTCCCTCCTCGATGCAAAGGTTGGAGCTCCTCTTTCAGGGGGACGCCATACCAGACGCCAACCCTGCCCAGGGGAGAGAAGACAGACATGGAAACCTACTGCATCAGAGCACATGAGCTGAGCACTGGGAAGCCAGCCTGCAGGCTGCCAGGAAGATAGAGAACAATGCTGTAGGTTGCAGGTAAAGGCTTCTAAAAATCTCAGTACAAGTCAGGGCAGGAGACATTTAAGCTGAGAGCTAGAAGCTAAGAGCGGGCAGGCCCGTGAAGCTCCGGGAGACTCACAAATGGACAACGGGCTGCATGGATTCACCACGGGTCTTGCTTTGCTGTTGTTCAGTCGCTCAGTCGTATCTGACTCTTTGCGAACCCCATGCACTGCAGCGCATCAGACTCCCCTGTCCTTCACCATCTCCTGGAGTTTGCTCGGTATCCCTCATGAAGAGAGATACAAAACTCTGTAACAAAATACTAGGCAGTAAAACACAATACTATATGAAAAGATCAGGTAGAGTTTATCCCAAGAACGTAAAGTTCAACGTTCAAAAATCAAACATTGTATTTCACAAACATTCAAAAATCAAACATTGTATTTCACATATTGAAAGATGTTGCTCAGTTGTTAAGTTGTATCTGACTCTTTGCAACCCCATGGACTGCAGCACATCAGACTTCCCTGTCCTTCACTATCTCCCAGAGTTTGCTCAGTCTCATGACCATTGGGTCAGTGATGCTATAGAACCATCTCATCCTCTGTCGCCCCCTTCTCCTCCTGCCTTCAATCTTTCCCAGCATCAGGATCTTTTCCAGTGAATCGGCTCTTCATATCAGGTGGCCAAGGTCTCGGAGGTTCAGCTTCAGCATCAGTCTTTCCGATGAATATCAAGGGTTGATCTCCTTTAGGATTGACTGGTTTGATCTCCTTGCTGTCCAGTGGATTCTCTCCATGGGCCCCATTAGGATATAAGATGGCCACCCACAGACTTGGTCTGTGGTGTATGTGTGTGTGAGCTCAGTCGTGTCCAATTCTGCAACCCCATGGACTGTAGCCCACCAGACTCCTCTGTCCCTGGGATTTTTCCAGGCAAGAATACTGGAGTGGGTTGCCACTTCCTCCTCTGGGGATCTTCCTGACCCAGGGATCGAACCCGTGTCTCCTGCATTGGCAGATGGATTCTTTACCACTGAGCCACCAGGGAAGCCCACTGTGGCATATGAGAAGGAAAGAAAGATTTCTTTCCTGCCACATGGTGGGGCTTCTGGCTTACTGACAGGAATCCCACTCCCACAGGGGAGGACCTGCCTTAGGAAACAGGAGAGTAAAAACCCTTCTCCAGCTGAGGGTACAAATTCCCCGTAGACCTCAGGTGCCAGGGCTCCATTTAAGTGGGCTCCTCCCCTGGCGCTCTGGCCAGACCAGCCCTGACTGTCCCTGGCTGGCACAGCCATGCTATAGCTTTCCAAGGCTGAGGCTCCTGGGTTTCCAGAATCTTCCAGACTTCTCTGCAGGCTGACTACTCCTGACTCCTTTTATCTGGGAGAAGGCACAGCAAGCATCTTCCACACCCCACAAAGGAAGCTTCTTTCCTTTCCTTTGACAAAGAAGTTTCTAACTGTTCCTGCCCCCCCCTTTCCCCCACCCCCACCCCCACACATAGATTTACAGAGAAAGGCCAATATCTTGAAGCTTTTGAATTGAGGCCTCCTTGGGCCCCACAGGAAGAGCTGGGCAGGAATTTCCACTAGGCAGCAGATTTCATTCAATAGCTGCAGTGGCAGCCTCCTGCTTTCCCACTAGATGGCGCCCTTGGTCTCTACAGCTCCGTTCCCATCATTTCATTTGGCTCTGAAACCTGCTCAGAAATTTTTTTTTACCTAGCAGAAAGCTTCTTTTACAGGAAGTGGCCATGGGCGAAAATCAGAGAAGCCTTTGCAACACTGGTTTCATCTGTATCTTCCTTAATTATCAAATATGATAAAGGTGAAATGTGCTCAGTCATGTGCAACTCTTTTGTGACCCCATGGACTGTAGCCCACCAGGCTCCTCTGTCCACAGGATTCTCCAGGCAAGAATACTGGAGTGCCATGCCCTCCTCCAGGGGACCTTCCTGACCCAGGGATCGAACCTACACCTCATGTCTCTTGCATTGGCAGGCGGGTCGTTTACCACCAGCACCACCTGGAAGCCAAATAAGGGTGAAAAAAGGAAGTGAAGTCGCTCAGTCGTGTCCCACTCTTCGCGACCCCATGGACTGCAGCCTACCAGGCTCCTCTGTCCATGGGGTTTTCCAGGCAAGAGTACTGGAGTGGGGTGCCATTTCCTTCTCCAGGAGATAGATCTTCCCGACCCAGGGGTTGAGTCCATGTCTCCTGCTTTACTGTCTGAACCACCAGGGAAGCCAGGTGTTTGCAAAAAAACCTAGCAAATCTGAAATAGAGATACTTGTGCAGTCAGCTAGAAATTGACTCCTCTAAATAGAGAGCCATTGGGAAAATGCCCCTGCCGGCT
The DNA here is from genome assembly GCF_002263795.3 of Bos taurus. Classification (NCBI taxonomy): domain Eukaryota; kingdom Metazoa; phylum Chordata; class Mammalia; order Artiodactyla; family Bovidae; genus Bos; species Bos taurus. The sequence continues at coordinate 20,548,940 of NC_037339.1, forward strand.
CTGCCCCTCAAGACAGCCCAGAAGCATTAACTCTGGACAATCAGGCTGAAAAAATCCTCTGGGTTGGTCACTGTCCCCATTTTGCTTGGTCAATGGCAGCCTGCTTCTGACTGACCAACCCCAGGTCACAGACAGGCAAATGAATAAGACCAGGGAAAAACAAGGTAGTGAATCTTCTCAGACATTTTGGGGCAGAATTGAGGTGGTGTTAGGCATAACAAGAACAAAAGAGAGTCTGCATTTGGGATTTCTCTATTGGTTCAGTGTTTAAGATTTTGCCATCCAACGCAGGAGATATAGGTTCAATTCCTGGTTGGGGAGCTAAGATCCTACATGCCTCATGGCCAAAGAGCCAAAACATAAAACAGAAACGATATAGTAACAAATTCAATAAAGACTTTAAAATACCTAAAAAAAAAACTTTTAAAAAGTCTACATTTTTGCACAAGAAACAGAACTCTCCAGAATACAGTACAATATTGATATTTTAACATCGTTTTAGAACTTTGCCTGTATAAGCAGAGCCCTTAACAAGCAAAATCAAAATTTTGAAGTGTAATGTTTTCCTAGATACATGACAGTTTTAAAGAAACTTAAAAAAAAAAATTGGAAGCTAATTACTTTACAATATTGTGGTGGTTTTTGGCACACATCGACATGAATCAGCCACAGGTGCACATGTATCCCCCCCACCTCCCTCCCGACCCCATCCTTCTGGGTTGTTCCAGAGCGCCAGCTTTGAGTGCCCTGCTTCATGCGTCGAACTTGCACTGATCATCTATTTTACATATGGTAATATACATGAAAGTGAAAGTCAATTAGTCATGTCCGACTTTTTGCAACCCCATGGACTATACAGTCCATGGAACTCTCTAGGCCAGAATACTGGAGTGGATAGCCTTTCCCTTCTCCAGGGGATCTTCCCAACCCAGGGATTGAACCCAGGTCTCCCGAATTGTAGGCAGATTTTTTTACCAGCTGAGTCAGGAAGAAAGCTTTTTGAAACGCTTTCACGGGGCGCCACAAGAGGTGTCATTGGCATGCTTTGAAAAGGATGGCTGGACAAAAGCACAGGCTAAACCTTGACTGATAAGCTTTTTATTTATTGGAAACCTGCCTGCAGGGACCGCTTACATTTCCCAGGGATGCAGGGCATTTTTACTAAGAACAAGTGGCCTTTGGGCACTTGGCCATTGGGAACACAAGCTCTTGGGATACTTGATCATCATATTTCACCATTTTTACTCACAGTTTACAGCCATAGGCGTCCTATCGCCTACTGGAAAAACTGAGGAGAACAGATATTGGGCTTTGTTTTCATTACGTGCTGGGAGCAAGCTGAAGATAGTTTCTTAGGAAGTAAAATTAGAACTTCAGCCATTTGGGAAGGGGCTTTAAGTAAAGTGTTTGCTGAGGGATCTGGGGATGGATGGTGGTGATGGTGGCAGGACAATATGAATGTGCTTAATGCTGCCCAACTGTGCATTGAAAAGTGGTGAAGGTGGTAAATGTTATGTGTATTTGCCCACACCTAAAATATTTCCATTAAATTTCTTAAAATGTACTTTCTTTAACACATTTCTCTGTCCTGATCACAAAGCATGCACGTGTGCATGCTTAGTCGCTTTTAGTCGTGTCCGGCTCTTTGTGACCCCGTGGACTATAGCCCGCCAGGTTCCTCTGTTCATGGGATTCTCCAGGCAAGAATACTGGAGTGGGTTGCCATTTCCTCCTCCAGGGGATCTTTCTGACCCAGGGTTCAAACCCGTGTCTCTTGCATCTCCTGCACTAGTAGGCAGATTCTTATCACTGAGCCAGCTGGGAAGCCCTCTAAGTGCTGTACTACTTAACTCACAACCCCACAATATATATCTGCCAATACTACCCCCATTTCTGCAGGTGCGGGAATTAGGCACAGAGAGGTCGAGGTGCTCACCTAAGGATACACAGGTAGGCAAAGCAGAGCTGGAACTGAAAACCCAGTCGCTCGGCAGAGCTTACGCTCCTTGGCCAAAAAGCCAGACAGACCAGGGTTAAAATCTTGCCTCACTACTTACTGTTATAAGATTTCTCTGAAAGTGAAGTGAAAGTTGCTTAGTTGTGTCTGACACTTTGCAACCCACGGACTATACAGTCCTTGGAATTCTCCAGGCCAGAATCCTGGAGTGGGTAGCCTTTCCCTTCTCCAGGGGACCTTCCCAACCCAGGGATCGAACCCAGGTCTCCCGCATTGCAGGCGGATACTTTACCAGCTGAGCCACAAGGGTTTTCTCTAACCTACAAATTCACTTATAAAATGAAACAAAAGATACTCACCTTATAAGGTGATTGGAAAAGCTGGAGAAAAAAATATACATATCTATAGTTAGCTCAAAACAGGTACTTGATCAAAGGTAGTTACCACATTTGTTTGAAAACAAGAGAGAATCTGAAAGCCGTTCAGTTCCTTTGTCCGTACATCTGGTGACGGGGTATGTTCCAGTTTTCCAGTGTTACTGCCTCCCTGGACCAACTCTCATTCAGACTGGTTCACTCCACTGTGAGGGAATGACTTATCTGTTACCTGGTGCCATAGGTGGGTGAGGGCAGTTTACAGCTTTCTGTGAGTATAAGAGGGGCCTTCTGCACAATTACAATTTCAATTCTCCTTAACTCTGGTGGAGCCCATGGACAGTACAGGGCACCATCATAGCCATACAGCTCAAATGTCCAGATCCGGGTAGAAAAGATTTCCAGCACCCCAAAGGCTTCCACTTCTTCTTCCCCATCAATTCCCACTGGCCCCCAAGAAGTGGCCACTGGTCTGACTTCTACTGTCTTAAGATAGTTTTGCCTATTCTTGAACTTCATGGAAGTGGGGTTTCCGAGCTTTCACTTCAGCATTTTCATGGATCTTCTCCAGGCAAGTGAATGAGAAACCTGAGGGCACTTTAAAATGTTGAATGAATAGAGTAGGCTTAGTAGAAGCCTCTGTGGGTCATCTAGTGAGAAATGTTCACTAAAATTCAGAAGTAGGCAATTAAACATTGACACCCAAACAAAGACCTTGCCAAGGGTTTGTAAGTGGCAAGGACGGGAAAAGAGGAAGGCTTATAGCCATAATAGTTTAAGAAATCTCAAGTCACTACTTTTTTTAATTTAGTTTTTTTTTGGCCCACATCTTCTGACATGTGGGATCTTAGTTCCCTGACCAGGGATCAAACCAGGTCTCCTGCAGTGGAAGTGCAGAGTCTTAACCACTGGACCAGCAGGGCAGTCTCTCATGTCACTACTCTTAATGATATTACTAAGAATAACGGTTAGGAAAACCCCAGCCTTTTCTACATTTACAATACCCCAGGCCTACAATGGACTTGGTGTATACTTTGCTTCAGTGAATAGGTTTTATTCCCACCCGTGTTGCAGACTGCTGTTCACTTGCAAAGTAGTATCTGACTCTTTGCGACCCCATAACCTGCAGCATGCCAGGCTTCCCTGTCCTTCACTATCTCTCGGAGTTTGCTCAAATTCATGTCCATTGAGTCAGCGATGCCACCCAATCATCTTTTCCTCTGTCACCCCATCCTCTTCTTGCCCTCAATCTTTCCTAGCATCGGAGTCTTTTCCAAAGAGTCGGTTCTTCGCATAAGGTGGCCAAAGTATTGGAGCTACCGCATAAGTCCTTCCGATGAGTATTCAGGGCTGATTTCCTTTAGGATTGACTGGTTCGATCTCCTTGCTGTCAAGAGTCTTCTCCATCACCACAGTTTGAAGGCATCAATTCTTTGGTGCTCAGCCTTCTTTGCGGTCCAGCTCTCACATTGTACATCACTACTGGAAAACCCATAGCTTAGACTCTACGGACATTTGTTCACAAAGTGATGTCTCTGCTTTTTAATACACTGTCTATGTTTGTCATAGCTTTTCTTCCAGGGAGCAAGTGTCTTTTAATTTTGTGGCTGCAGTCACCATAAGCAGTGCTCTTGGAGCCCCCCAAAATAAAATCTGTCACGGATGGAAAAGCAGAAATTCAGGAAAGTTATGTAAGTTTCACAAGGTCCCCCAGGAAGGGCCAGGATTTGAACCCATCTCTGTCAGGTTCCAGAATCTGTTCTCAGCCATCAAGCTATCCAGAGATACGAGGCCAGTGGGATCCTGCCAAGAATGTCAGCTTTGACGATGAAAAGGGGTGGGTTTGAAGGCTGCCTCTTCCTCTCACTGCTGGCTAGCCAAGTAAATGACCTCTCCAAAAATCTCATGCAAGAAAAGAGCAGGGAGGGGTGACAATTCCTACCTTGCTGGTTTGTTGAAAGTCAAGTAATAATGTCTGTAAAGGGCCCACACAGAAGGCGTTCCACAAAGGTGGCTGTTACGGTGATTCACCATTCACCAGAGGCGATTTGCCCATGGTGATGCTCGTGGCTGCATATGACAGCAAGGTCAGCCCAGCCAAAGAAGCACCCGCTGCCCACGGTGAGCCTGGTGTTCACCTTCTGGTAGGGTCTGCCTTGGCCTGAAGTTCCCCTGTGACACTTTGCAGGCACGGCAGCAACTGAGCACACCAGCCAACAGATGGATCTGAAGAGCCTGAAGTAACCCGTCAATCCAATGAAACAACTGCTATTGATTTCTGGCTTTTCTTCCCTCCCCACTGGTTGTTTAACTGAATTGATGGGTGTTGGGTGGAATTGCACCAGCCAGTCCTTGTCGTGGTGTGCTGGAGACAAAACGATAGTGCTCCCCAGAAAATGAATGAACCTGGAGAATGTTCAAGCAAATGAATGTTGCCTGTGACAGTAGCTTTCCTCCCTGGCTCCTTCTGCAAAGGGAATTAGGAAGCATTTCAGGGGGCCCTCATTGCAAGTCGATATGCTGATAAGCTGACTCCCTTCCCATTTTCTTACTATTCCCAGGGACTGATTAGATGCCAAAACGAACCCACCCATCTCTCTCTCCCCACACCCAGACTTTTGCGGGTGCTGAGTTCCTGAAACCCTTGTGTTTTATATATCCCACCCCTGCCCCTACCCCGAATCATACAGATGAAGGCTGATTTTCAGCATTCAGTGAAAAATACAGGCTCTTGTGCAAGTCAACAGCATGCCAGCTCTTGGGGGTGATGATTCACACACCTATGATTGATATTTTCTTCCCCGGAGGTTGCTCTTTGTGGGTTTCAGACAGCACCATGCTTGTTTTCACTGACAGTGATGAAAAAAACAGATGTCAGGACGAGGATTGGAAGGGCGATGGGGGTGGGCTTAGGGGGTGTAGAATGACAAGAATGGAAAGAGAGCCGAGTCCAGAGAATTCTGAAACCTTTTTTTTTTGAGTCGCTGAGCTCTTAAGCTTCTTCCAGCCTCAGGGAGGGATCAGCTAGGTGACCCCCTCCCCTTTCAGGAAATAGATTATAGTTGCATTTTTATTGACTTAAAAAAAATCGATTTCTCTCTCTCTCTCTGAGTCTTTGCTGCTGTCATTAATCCCATTGTGATGCTGAGATCTCTGGGTTCTTGTAATTAGCAGCACAACTGAAATTCTCACATATAATGAAAGAGAAAAAGACCCTGAGGACCCGGGGTCTCGCTCTCGGTACAGCACCATAAGTCAGCTTGGAATTTGCAATATATCTTTTGCATTTTTATGGATTTTATACAGCCTGGATATCTCATTCCTGGTAACTCACACGTAATACAGCGTGACAAGAAGACTGGCTCGACACAATGCCAATTTTTAAGAATTTGATTTGCTCCTCCATATTGACATACTTCACAGTGAACAAAAGACAAGGCAGGAACTAAGCCCCTCTCACTAACGAGGAATTGTGAATTCAACTGTGAGACTGGAAAGCAGATTATTTCTTAGTGGTGTTAGAAGACCATCTCTTAAAATAGCAAGTGGGAAATGAATGCGAATATCCATAAGTGACTTTGAAAGAATAAAAAAGAACCTCTGAGCGAACTATTAATAGAAATAGAAAATTGCTTAATTTTTTAAAGTAGCTACTAAAGTGCTGCAGAGTGATACTCATATTGGTAGTCACCAAAGGTACTCTTTCTGAAATAAGGCAGAGGGCAAGAAAAGCTGTGGGCAACACTTTTAGGCAACATTGAAGATCCTGCCAGCATAGTAAGATAAAGGAAGTCTGCAAGGACTGGGCATAAAGACACAAACTGGCAGCTTTCTCAGTTAATATGATTGTCCAAAAGCAAAACTCAAAAGAGATAACTTATAAATAAGTGGACTTAATAAGCAAGTTCAAAGAAACAAAGAACAAACCGGCCGTTTTCACAGTTAATATGATTATCCGGAAAGAAAACTCAAGACACAACTTATAAGTGGACTTAATAACCAAGTTCCACACTGCTCTCCAATATCAAAATCCATATGCCAGTATCTGTTAGCTTCCTATATTCAATTCATTTAGCCAGCAGATACTTACTGAACACCTACTATGTGCTCCAGTGCCATGAATCAAACACAAAGAGCCCTGCCTTCTTGAGCTCACCAGTCACTGAAACAATGAAATTGACATGAAGACTAGATGGTCAGTGAAGCTGGGGTGGGGAGCCTTGTAAACATCCGGGTCCTGATCTCTGGGGTTCCCTGCATTCAATGAAATTTAGCAAGGTGTACACCTGCTCTTGGATAACAGAGACCCAGTGGAGTAGACAGAACTCAGACCAGCACAAGAGCCAAGTGTGACCTTTGTCTAGCAGACAAAATGATAAAAAAAAAAAAAAATCACACCCCTAAAACTTAATATGGTCTCAGTAATATTCAACTATTAAGCAATCCATATTTAGGTTTCCCTAAATGTCCTAATAAAAGTTCTTTATAGCTGCTTTGAAAAAATCTAGGATTCCGTTAACACTCTAATTCATTTGCTTGTCACATTGTCTTGGTCTCGAATCTAGATGACAGGATGGAGGAGTGAATAGGTTCACCTATGGGGACTGTACGTCTTTGTGACACGAAATGACAGGAAAGTGACAAACGGCCTTTAAATTTTATTTTCACGATTAGAAAAGTCTCAGTGTTCCATTTATTTATTTTTCATCTTGTGGGTGGATATCTATTTTATATAAGCATAAATGCCTGATTGGGCCTCAACTAATCAACTCTAGGGTGTTCTGATTTCACCTGGGTATGTTGGATGAAATCATACTTTTTCTAATTTGATCACTAGGCTTTGGGTGTACTGTACATCCTGATGTCTTATGGCTTTTAATTTTTTTGTCTCTGAAAACTCTATACACTCAGAGAAGCTTTCAAAATCATTTATCTTAAGCTCCCCAGCTGCTGCCTCTGAGTATGTGTGTCCAACTAGACGATGAAATTCCTAAGAACAAATCAAATCTGAGTTCTAAACCTTCACCTGGCTATATAATTCAGCCTTCTGATAGAATTTCCAGAGTGAAATGGGAAAATGGGACCCTTCATTGTGACCACCTACTATGTGTCGGATGCTCTGACACCTTATAAACATTAACTCCCATTTGTTATCTCTATTTCATAAACAGGAAAACACATTTGTGGGAGGTCCAGTTACTGATAGTAGGAGGCAAAGATAAGTTGTGTTTAGATTATTAGTGACTTAGATGAGCCATTTCTCAATGACTGGTAAAGTTTTATATGCCAGAAATTCCTAATTATCCCCCGGCAATCATCCTCCTTTCTCTCTCAATTTTAGTGAAACAAATGGTTTCCCCAAATCAAGGTTACATTTCCCAGCCTTCCTTTCAGTGCAGTGTAGTCATGTAACAAATTTCTGATGAATGAGAAGTAGAAGTGACGTGAGCTTCTTCTACTTTGCTCAATTGAAAGAAAACAGCTTTCCATTGGTCTATAGATCTTTTATTCCTGTTTGGATTACTGCAACTTTATAATATATTTTAAAATCAGGAAGTGTTATGCCTCCAACTTTGTTCTTCTTTCTTAGGATTGATTTGGCTATTTATGGTCTTTTGTGGTTCCACATGAGTTGTGGAATTTGTTTTCTATTTCTGTAAAAAAAAAACAAACAACCCTTTGGAATTTTTGTAGGGATTGCATTGAATTTGTAGATTGCTTTGTGTAGTATGAATGTTTAAACAATGCTGAGTCTTCCGATCCATGAACACAGATGGCTTCCCATGTGTTGCTCTTAATTTTTTCATCAATGTTTTATATTGTTTAGTATATAAATTTTTACCTCCTTCGTTTATTCCTAAAGAACAACACATAGAGCCCAGAAATAGATTCACATGTATACGGTCAGTTAATTTTCAACAAGAGAGTCAAGAATGTACAATAGGGAAAGGATAGTCTCTTCAATAAATGTTGGAAAAACTGGATATCCACAAGTAACACAATGAAATTGGACCCCGACCCATTTTTATATATATATATACATCATAACCCATATCATATACCATAAAATCAACTTGAAATAACTTAAAGACTTAAATGTGAGACCTGAAACGATAAAATTCCTAGAAGAAAATATGGAAGGGAAGTTTCATAATATTGGTTTGGCAATGATTTCATAGATAGGATACCAAAAGTACAGGGAAAAAAATGAATATAAACAAGGGTATGAACGTGAAAGTCGTGTCTGACTCTTGAGACCCCACGGACTGTGGAATTCTCCAGGCCAGAATACTGCAGTGGGTAGCCTTTCCCTTCTCCAGGGGATCTTCCCAACCCAGGGATCGAACCCAGGTCTCCCACATTGCAGGCGGATTCTTTACCAGCTGAGCCACAACAAGGGAGACTACATTAAACTAAAAAGCTTTTGCACAGCAAAGGAAACAGTCAACACAGTGACAAGGCAACCCATAGAATGGGAGAAAGTATTTGCAAATGATAGCTCAGATAGGAGTTAATGCCCAAAATACATAAAGAATCTGTACAGCTCAACAGCAAAACAAAACCAAACAATCCAGTTTAAAATCATTCCCATCACTAATCCATATTGTTCATGGTCCTATCCTGAATTTTGATCAGGCTCTACATGTTAGCACCCTCAGAATTCTACAACTCCTACAAAACGACGCTCCGGCTTTGATTTCTTAATTAGCTTCCGGGTGATAAGCTGAGTCTTAGCGGTTTCCTCGGGTCCACTGCTTGCTCCCTTGCTGAAAGCAAACAATGAGAGTGCAGTCCTAGGGATCGAAGCTTTCTCAGCACGGATGAAAAAGAAACACAACATTAGGAAAACGTTGCTTCTGATCTAATTACCCTTGCTTTGTCCTGATCACTTCTTTGTGATATCATCAGAATCCCCCAAGTTATTTCTAGATAGAAACGTGCACCTTTGGCTGAGGCAGCCTTTGATTTACTGAGTTCCTTCACCTGGCCAAGCAGCACACAGACTACAGAGCCCACAGGTTGATTAAAACACAATGGACCCACATCAGGAATAACCAAGGCACACATCAACATCCTGAAGTCACACAGCTGTGTGTTGTGTCTGAAGGCGAGTGGCCTTCTCCACCACTTTTCCAGTGCTCCCTTCACAAGCTGTGAACTTAAGCCCCTAGAACTGAATTTCCATGCCTTGAATGATGGGCTTCCCTGGTGGTGCAACAGCAAAGAATCTGCCTGCAATGCAGGAAAAGCGGGTTCGATCCCTGGGTTAGGAAGACCCCCTGGAGGAGGGCATGGCAACCCACTCCAGTATTCTTGCCTGGAGAATCCCTTGGACAGAGGTGCCTGGCAGGCTACAGTCCATAGTGTTGCAAAGAGTCAGACATGACAGAAGTGACTTTGCAAGCACACACTCCTTGAATGATGCTGGACTTTCTAAATTCCTTGCACACTCTGCCTCCACAAGGCCAACCATCTGTCTCGGCTGGGAAATTCTACCTTCACAAGAGATACATTAAGCTCTGGGCATTCTGTTTCCAGGTCCTACTTCCCAACCCAGCGATCAATCCCAGGTCTTCTGCATTGCAGGCGGATTCTTTGCCATCTGAGCCACAAGGGAAGCCCAAGAATACTGGAATGGGCAGCCTATCCCTTCTCCAGGGGATCTTCCCAACCCAGGAATCAACCCGGGGTCTCCTACAGGCGGATTCTTTACCAGCTGAGCTATCAGAGAAGCTCCACAGTATCTCATACTTGATATACATTCAACAAATAGAGCTTAGTATTATTTATCCCAACAGAATACAGAAGTGGTTAAAAACTTGAGCTTTTGTATCAGACATGAATTAGTATTCACATCAGTTCTGTGATTTGGGAAAACATGTTTAACTTCCTAAATTTGTTTCTGTGACTAGAAAGTATTAGTGAAAATGTATGTACTTCTTGTTGAGAGGATTAGGGTTGATTTTTGTAAAGCAATCAGCACTTGGAATGTGCTTAATAAACGATAACTGTTATTTTCCTTGATGTTACTATTATTATTATTACTGGGCACCTTTCCAAGTACAGGTTAAGAATGCTCTTTCTCTTAGCAGAATTAACTACCAAGTCAGTTAGACAACTCCATGCCTTGGGGTCCATGTTTCCATGTTGCCCACCCTATTGCTGAGTCCTGGATATGAGGATGAGAAAGGGTTTCCATTTCTTGATTTTTGTGGCCTCTGAAAAATGTCTTGGTTACCACACCCAATCTTCAGGGTGACTAAGCAAGCTGTCAGCCATGATGATTTCTTCTTCACAGGTGGGAGAGTGGCTGTGGAAACTTTGAGCCTGAGGTTATGGAAGCTTATAGGGCTGAAAGCCCAGAAAAAAATTTTGTGCTGATCTGCCCTTTTGTGTGTGTGTGTGCTGGGTCTTAATTTTGGTATCCAGGATTTTTATTTGCCCACGTGTGAACTCTTAGTTGCTGCATATGGGGTCTAGTTCCCCAGCCAGGGATTGAACCTAGGCCCCCTGCATTGGGAGCATGAAGTCTTAGCCACTGGGCCACCAGGGAAGTCCTCAATGCTAACCACTTTTAAGGGAAACAGTAAAGATTATTATTGTCACTCAGGAAATGAGGTCTCTGCCATACAATCCACGCTAACACTCACTGACAAATTGAAGGTTACCAAACGCTCTTCAAGTTTTTCTGTTCTCAGACCAGACAGTTGCACTTTCCTATGAAAATATGGGAGCAATTTTGAGGTTTTTAGCTTCCAAACCTGTCAGAAGTCCCTTTGATTTCCTTGCATTTCCACCTGTGTAGTTTCTGATCTCTAGCAGCATGGTCATTGTATGTAACTCATGCCAACCCACTTGCATTTGGGGGTTCACGTGAATCCTTTTTCACCTGGCTTTTATGGTAGGTATTGTCTGCTCATGTGGATTTGTATTTCTACTGCCATCCCATCCCAGCCCATCCCATCCCATCCCATCCCATTCCACAGTCACACAGTATGGATATCCTTGCCAAATGATCTGCAAAATTGGTGACTGAGAAAAATAGTGGTTATCACTCTACAAGACATACTTAGATGAGTTGTAGATGAATTGAGATGAATGTTAAAATGTAAACATAATGAGGAGATAGTATGTAATGATGGATCATATTTATTAAGAGAATGTTGGTTTTCTAAGATTAAAACTCTAGAATAACAAAGAAAACCATGAAAAATATCCATATAAAATTTCAAAACCTGAAATAAAAGAGTGACAAACAAATTAAGCAATAAATAACAAGAAAAATATTGACAATATAGCAGGATTAATCTTACTAAAGGATTGATAATAAAAAGGTTGTTAGTAAAGGATTAATAATTTTAATATATAAATACCATGGAACAAATCAACACGGATGATACAAAAATCTATGGAAAAATTAGCATAAGGCATGAACATGTAATTTGTTGTAAAAGAAATACAAAGACTAATAAACACATGAGTAATTGTTAATCTCTCTAGTAAGCAAAAATTTGCAAATTAAAACAACAGTATAATATCTTCCCCCCCCCCCAAATTTCCAATATTTAAAAACCAGGTATTGTCTTTACCTAGAAAGGATGCTGAAGGACTGGCATGTACAAGGACTGCTGTTGAGAATTAGTACAGAATTTCTGGATGAAATTTGTATTAAATGGGGGTGGTAATCATTTCGTAATATGTAAGTATATCAAGTGAACATGTACACCTTAAACTTACACAATGTTATATGGCAAGCATATTTCAATAACCTGGGGTGGTGGGGGGGCAAGAACACAGAACCTCTCCATAGTCTTGCCAAAAAGATTAAATGCATGTCTGATTAATACTTTTGGTTCAACTACCAATTTGCATGCGTGTGTGCTAACCAGTAGCTCAGCAGTAAAGAATCCCCATGTGATGCAGGAGCTGCAGGAGACTCAGGTTTGATCCCTGGATGGAGAAGATGCCCTGGAGGAGGGAATGGCAACCCATTCCAGTATTCTTGCCTGGAGAATCCCATGGACAGAGGAGCCTGGCCGGCCACAGTCCATGGGGTCACAAAGAGTCAGACAACATGACTAAAACAACATAACATGGCCGCAGACTGATTAAAACTTGGGTCCAACTATTAAGTTGCAGGACACACAAAAGACAGAGGAGCATGTTGGCTTGGATCAGTTTCCAGCCTTTTCTCATTCTTCCTCTTCCTTTCCTCCCTCCCTCCAGCATCCAGGTTAAATACACATCTGATCATGTTTATACATGATCCATAAAACTATAGGAGCCATAAAACTGCAGGAACCTTGTGTGTGGGGCTCCCTCAACAGTGAGACACTCCCAGGTCTGCATTCATTCCATGGGGCACAGTGGAATGGGGAGGGGGTCGATGCTGTCTCCAGGTTTGTCCTCTTGCTTATAATATCACAGTAAGTGATGAAAGGCTTCGCTGTTACTTTCTTGTTACTTCAGTCACCACTCTAACACCTGACAACTCAGCTCTCTACAGCTCAGCTGATCTCCTGACAAAACACACAACCATGATAATCACGCTTTAAAGATATTTGGCATTTTAATTTTAGATCCAAGATCCTACATCATTATGAACTATTTCTGCACTTAGTGATAAATGCTTTCATGCTGGTTTAATCTCCCAAGACCACCCGCTGCAGCCAGACAACTTTATATTCTAATATAGGTAACTATAGTTACATATAAATACCTATTGAAGTCCACTAGCAATAGATATAAACCTCCCTATACACACACAGGGATGTCTCAAGTGGCCCTAGTGGTAAAGAACCTGCCTGCCAATGCAGGAGATGTAAGAGAAGCAGGTTTGATTCCTAGGTTGGATCCAAGATCCCTCGGAGGAGGGCATGGCAACCTACTCCAGTATTCTTGCCTGGAGAATTGCATGGATAGAGGAGCCTGGTGGCCTTCAGTCCATAGGGTCACACAGAGTCGGACATGACTGAAGCGACTTAACACACATATACGTATAGATACATGTGTTAACTTGAGACTCCTCTGTTGTTCCTATGTCTTGTCCATCAATATTCCCTGAGTTCCAGATATTTCTCTTCCTGTCCTCGACAGCACTTCCATGAGTCTTATCTTATTTACCATTCAGGCTAAACCTGTAATGAAATGGAAATACATTATCAATCTGCCTATCATCCCTTCCTTCAGGGGAAACATCCTTCTTACAATCAAGGTTGTCAAGGTGGGAACGATACCAACGATACTTTAGTCCTAGAGTTGGGTATGTGACCCGAGCGTGGCAAGTGGAGGGCTCTAGCCCTGTGGTCATAATAATGGTTTCAGAGATGGGCGTGTAAGCCAAGCTGAATTACAATCTTCCCAATGATTTTTTTTTTTTTTTGCCATAGATATGGGGAAAGATTCTTCTTCTGGAATTTTTAGTCCTAAAGTCTATAAGTTCAAGCTGCCTTGAGTTTGAAACCTTCCTTGACTAGAAAAAAACTGCTCTAGGAATGAGTAAGGCCAACACTCAAAGGAAATAGAAGAAGAAACTAAAGAGATTGAAAAGTTGACTCTTGGGGTCCAATTATACCCAAAGTGTACCTCAATTTTATAGTGACATGAATCGGTAAGTTCATTTTCCTCTGTTTTAAATCAGTGTGAGTTGAGTTTGTCGCTTGCGAACACAAAAATTCTGATTAATACACCCAGGACAGCACAGTTGTATGTTTATTTAACATAACGCTTTCCTGGATAATTGTGTTAATGAGGCAAGATCTGAAATTAAAACTGTAAAGTGAAGATAATAGCATTCAATTAATTCTGTCACATATTCATTTATTCAATTGTCATTATGGAGGGTAAGATTGGAGAGGGAGGATAAGAAGCCTTTTATAGCAGAAAGCTCTGATAACTGGATTGCAAAATTCTAATCTCTGTAAGATGAATATGGCTATTTCTGCTTGAGAAATGAGTGGTTTCTGCCTAATTTTGAATTTTTGCCTTATTGTGTGCTCTGAATCAGTACTTCTATGAATGGGAAATATTAATTCTCATCAGAACCCATTTGAATTCTGACAATAGTTGTGATTTATATTTGCATCTAATTACATTTTACTAAAAGGGACAAAATTGAATGTATCAGAGACTGAATCCTATTGAATCCTGAAGAGATACAGGAGTCTACAAAAATTAGAGGAAGAGTCTGATGGAGTTAGAAGAGAGTAGGTGCTTGAGGAGGGATTCTCTGGTGGCTCAGGTGGTAAAGAATCCATCTACAATGCAGGAGACCTGGGTTTGATCCCAGGGTTGGGAAGATCCCCTGGAGGAGGGCATGGCAACCCACTCAAGTATTCTTGCCTGGAGAATCCCTGTGGTAGAGGAGCTGGTGGGCTACAGTCCACAGGGGCTCAAGAGTTGGACACGACTGAGCAACCAAACACAGCATAGGACACATGCTTGAGGGGCATCAAGTTTTCACCACCTGAATATAAGGCAAGGTATGACACACATGCCAATGTCAGCATTTCTTGGGCTCCCAGTAAATACACACACATGCATGCACACACTTGCGTGCTGTCAAACACAACATTCACACACATACACACTCCTACACACATGATCTCAGATGCTGTTTGTTTCTTTCTAGCTCCTTAAATACCTAGACATTACTGACCACATTTATTATCCAAACACTTAAAAGAATGATTAAAAAAGATACAAAATGTTAACATGCCTACTGATTTACTCATTTCATCTAGCCTCTGTGATCCACTCCAGGCTTTAAACATCTTTAAAACAAATGCTGTACGATTTGTGAAAAACATACTACACCCATCCCAAATATCTGATGGCTGGTTTTCCCTGGTGGCTCAAACGGTAAAGAATCTGCCTGCAATGAGAGAGACCTGGGTTCAATTCCTGGGTAGGGAAGATCCCCTGGAGAAGGGAACAGCTACGCACTCCAGGATTCTTGTCTAGGGAATCCCATGGATAGAGGAGCCTGGTGGGCTACAGTCCATGGGGTCACAAAAAGACAACACTGAGCGACTAACACTTTAGATATTTTATACAAACATCTATGATATTGTTTCCCACATGCTGCTGGGGGTGGAAATAACTTTATTTGAAGAAGTTTCATGATGGTCCTGATGCCTCTGTTTCTTGCATTCGTTTAATCTCAACCCATTTTTCAATGGCTCCAAAGTCCTGCTGCATATCAGTATTCACTGGGGAGGCTTCTTGGGAATCCACGCGTGGAAACCTCTACTCTACAGCCCAGTCAATCACAGTGTGGTCTGAGGCCCAGCAGCACTGGCATCAATCTCCTGGGAGCTTCTGAGAAATGAGGTCAGTGTGGCTCTACTGCAGACATAAGGAATCGAACTCCCCAACAAAGATCCCTAGGTGGGTCTATGCGCACATTAGTGTCCAAGAAGCATCTGCAGGACACGGTCAACAAAACTGGATTATCTGTTCTCCATTCCTATTATCCAAAATTCTGACTTCTTCTACTTCATTAAGAATGTTACAGTGCACTTAAATTTGATTTATTCTTCATCTGTACTTTGCTCCAATAAAATTTAAGTCTTTTCTTTGACTGCAGGTAAGAATAAGCCTTCAAACTTGTAAAGGCCTCTTTGATGTCTCATTTTATTTTATTTTCAGAAGCAAATTCCCCACAGGTCTACACTACTAATGTGTTCTGAGCTTTTTTCTTCCTGTATCTCTTGACCTTTGCTTCCCATGTAGGTTTTACTTCCAAGGCTATTTCATCTTAGCCATGACCTTGCCATTCATCTCCTGCTACCTAAATTTTCAAAATCTTTCTTTTGACAGACTTCCCAGCCTCTTACCTGCCTTTCGTCTTTGGGGCCAGCTTTAATTTTTGACTAATGTGGAGATCCATTTTCTCTAGGCTCTCAGGCTAGATGTGATGACATATTCCAACTTTACGTTTCATTTCTAGGAAATTGTCTGCCAATATCCACTTTCTGGATGTTCCTATTTGACTTCAAAATGTCTAGACAAAGGTTATTCATCAGTCACCTTGACATTGCATCTTTCCACTGCTGGATACTTGGTGTTACTCCAACCATCTTCTTGAGGATCCTCAATTTTCCACTTTCCATCTGGATCTTTTGATGTTACATGGAAAAGGGAAACTGAAAACACTCCTGAACAGTGACTGGCTTGTTATCCTGATAGCAGTAGGGAGCAAGCGATGATCATCAGAGCGCAACGATTGTTATGAAATGAGTTCTGCCTCTGTGTCTTCACTTCCAAGGACCTGCGCTGCTATCCCCTTTCAGTCACCCCTCCCCTGGTCGGACCCTGGACTAGGCCAACATCAGGAACTGTTCCATATTTGACACCCTGAAAGCCAGTTTCCCACTGCCTGAGCAAACATCTTCTGTCTGTCAGGCTTGTGTTCCCCCATCCATGCCTGTTGATCTTGATTCAGGCTGAAATCAACCAAAATGTCAACTCAGCCTTTCATCAGTTTCCACAGGAAAGCAAGTTACCTAAGCATGTCATCGCAGCTGAGGTCATTACTGAGGATGTTATGCGGCTGTGTTGCTCAGTCATGCCCAACTCTCTGCAGCCCCATGGACTGTAGCCTGCCAGGCTCCTTGGTCTGTGGGAGTCCCTGATTGACCCTCCTCTCCTCAAGACCACACTCAAGTTCTCCCAGCTCTCGTGTAAGGAAACTCCACTCTTCTCCCAGCTCCTACTCCCCCAAAGCCAGAGTATCCTTTGAAACCAAAGTCAAGTGTGCTGCAGAATTTCAAGAATCAAGACAGGAAAACATATCAGTAAGGGATGAGACCAAGGTTAGGAAACAACAAGGCATTCTGAGGAAAAGGATTTGAGAAAGAAGCCACTAGAAATCAAGCTGTGTATGCACCCCGTTTACCAAATGCTGACCCAAGTTTTTGCATCACTGGGCCTCAGTGTACAAAAACTATATGAATTTACTACAGTTGAAGAGGGCAGTTGTCCATCCTGTGGGACTTAACAGCAGGGAGGTTAGATGTGAAGCTCTGGCATTCCACTGCTTCCTGACTAGCTCGGAACAAATTACTTTCTCCCTTTGTGCCTCATCTCTAATACGGGGGTAATAAAATATCTGCCCCCAAGGGTTGTGATGAGGGGTATATGACATCATCTATGTGAAGGGCTTAGCACAGAGCCTAGCTTCAAGTAAACACCAAATACACTTTAGTTATAGTAAGGATCAGCATTGGTTATAAACCCTTCTACTGAAGTACTTATCTTAAAAACAGCATTTACTCCTTTGTTTATGCATTTATTTTTTTATGGAAGTATAGCTGATTTACAAAGTTGTGTTAGTTTCTACTGTTGCTGCTGCTGCTGCTAAGTTGCTTCAGTCGTGTCCGACTCTGTGCGACCCCATAGATGGCAGCCCACCAGGCTCCTGCGTCCATGGGATTCTCCAGGCAAGAGTACTGGAGTGGGTTGCCATTTCCTTCTCTACAGCAAAGTAATTCAGCTATACATATATACACATTCTTTTGGGCTTCCCTGGTGACTCGGACGGTAAAGAAACTGCCTCCAATGTGGGAGACCTGGATTTGATCCCGGTATGGGGATAATCCTCTGGAGAAGGGAATGGCTACCCACTCCAGTGTTCTTGCTTAGAGAATTCCATGGACAGAGGAGCCTGGCAGTCTATAGTCCCTGGGGTTGCAAAGAGTCGGACACGACTGAGCGACTAACACTTTCACTTTCATGCATTTTTTTTACATATTCTTTTCCATCATGGTTTATCACAGGATTTTGAATACAGTTCCCTGTGTTACACAGTAGGACCGTGTTGTTTATCCATCTCTGTATGGATGCCTCTGCTAATCCCAAAACTCCGACTCCATCCTTCTCCCAGTCTCCACCCTCTTGGCAATCACAAGTATGTCCTCTATGTCTGTGAATCCAAAACAGCATTTTGTTTTGATAATTTCATGTTTGTCTTTTCTTTTGACCTAGCTTCTGTGTGGGTCAAAAGATAAAAGAAACAAAAATATAAATTGAAGTGGAGATAGCCTGGATCATTGAATTTTAAACAAAAGTGATGAAAAGAAATATAATTCCTCTGCCCTGATGAATTATTGCAGAAATATACTCCAAAATTAAACCAATATTGTCCAGGAAAAAAGAAAGGTCATCTACTTGGCTCTCCTGTCTTCACTCAGGCCCACATCCAACTTATCCTTGGGAGGCAAGAATAAGTTTTATTTTCAAAGGATCTCTTTGCAGAGATTTGCATTCTCCCTGCATAACCAACTCCTTTTCTTCTGACTGTGAGGCAGGAAAATGCAGGTCCTTTTGTTCTAGAAATGGACATATGTATAGAACCAAACCTGAGTGGTGAGGGGGCATAGAATTGAGAAAAATTCCTATTTTTATTTATGGTCTGTTTCCTAATTGCCAAACATGATTTGTAATGAGCAAGAAATAACTGGGTTTCCCTGGTAACCCAGCTGGTAAAAAAAAAAAAAAATCCACCTGCAATGCAGGAGACTCTGGTTGGATTCCTGGGCTGGGAAGATCCACTGGAGAAGCAATAGGTTACCCACTCCAGTATTCTTGGGCTTCCCTGGGGGCTCAGATGATAAACAATCCACCTTCAAGGCAGGAGGCCTAGATTCGATCCCTGGGTTGGGAAGATCCCCTGGAGAAGGGAGAGGCTACCCACTCCAGTATTCTGTCCGAAACGCTGTACTTCCACTCATATATTCTTAGCCAAATTTGCCTTGCTTCCTCACTTTATGAAACCCTAATCACTTGTATAGTCTTGTTCATCTAAATTGGTAAAAATGATGTTAATAAATATTAAACTATGACTGCCACTTCAAAATCAGACAGTCAGCAATCACCCTTAGGTTGCAAGAGCATCCTTCTGTTCCTGATGTGAAGGAAACATAAAAAGGGCTAGAATCAGGAAGCATTGCTCTGAGGCTGTGGGGTAACACAACTGAGAAATGTTGGGAGTCCAGGCTAGTTACTGTGGTGGGGGTGGGAAGAAGACAGTAAGGAAGTAGGGTGACAGGACATGGTGACAAATTCTTTCTGTCTAAATTTTTTCATTTGTTATATTAGTCTGCAGTGAAAAAAAGAAAAAAAAAACTTTCCATGTTTATATCTGGCAATTCATCATACCTGGTGGTCCACTTGGACTTTGACTTCCAACACAGGGGGTGCCGGTTCAATCCCTGGTCAGGGAGCTTAGAATCCACATGCTGCACGGCCAAAAAATCAAAACATAGAGCAGAAACAATATTGCAACAAATTCAATATTTTTTAAATGGTTCACATGAAAAAAAAGTCTTAAAAAATATACATCATACCTATTGAGGAGGGGAGAAAATTAATATTTCCTAAATGTCTACAAGGTCTTTGGACCTCTTCTCTATCTGTGTCTATTCCTGTGGTGATTTCAACCTCACAATTTTAAATATACATATACATTGAGGGCTCCAAATCTCCTCTGTCCAGCTTAGCTCTTCCTTGAACTCCAAGCTAATATACTCAGCTGCCTACTCAATTTTCCTACCTGGGTGCCCATCTGGGGTCTTCACATCCCCCCAAACAAGTTCCTGATCATTTTTCATCTGCTCCCTCTTCAGTCTTTCTCAGTTAAGTTATTGGTTTCTCCATTCTTAAACATTCAGGTCAAAAACCTCCCAGTCATCCTCAACTCCTCTTTCTGTTACATACTTCTTCCACTCAATTAGAGACCTATTGGGTTTACCTTCAAAATATGTCCAAAAGGACTCCTTCTTTCCAGTAACAATGGGTGATCTTATCAAACCAGACCTAACAACAAAAAATTATTGGACAAGATATTTTTTTTTAATCTAAGAGCTAATAAGATAATGGGGAATTACAAAAACCAAAGAGAAATTATAATTCAGGAATAAAAAGGAGGGGGAAAAAAGAGAGACATCTTTCACCTGAGAATACGTGTCTAAGCCAGAACATTCTCCTGGAGAATGTAAACATTATGGGGATATAACAAAAAAAACTCTCCCCCACAGAAAGTTGAGAGGTTAAAGGGCCTAATGAGATAAGGCTGGCCCAGGAATGAATCAGTCCTCTCATGGAATTACACTTGAAATTTATTTCTGGGTCATCTAGTGAATCTCAAACCTTGAACTTGATTTAAGTTACTCCCAAGCTGGTAGCACCCTGGTGCCAGGCAGAAGCAATGACAAATTTTATCTAGATGGAGTTCTCTTAATTCATTAATGAATTAAATTTCATTCCTACATATTTTTCCAAATAAAACATCCAGTATCCAGTCAAAAATAACTGGGCACACAAGGAAGCTAAGAAGAACCAGCAGAAGCAACAGAAAACACAATTCACAAGGCTTAGATATGGGAACTGTACTGCAACCCCAAGGACTGTGGCCTGCCAGGCGCCTCTGTCCATGGGATTTCCCAGGCAAGACTACTAGGGTGGGTTGCCATTTCCTTCTCCAGGGGATCATCCTGAACCAATGATCGAACCCATGTCTCCTACATTGGCAGGCAGATTCTTTACCACTGAGCCACCAGGGAAGCCCAGATATGAGAATTACCAGAGTCTTTAAAGTAACCGTGCTTACTATGTTTGAATAAAATAAAAGACAAACTCCAGGCTCTCTGAAAGAACAGAAAACATATAGAAAATGATAGAACAGACAAACTAGAATTTTATCAAAATAAAACATAGTAAGTTTGACTTTATTGGCAGCTTTTCCTCCAAGGCTCCTTTAAGGCACGCCTGTGATGTTCTAAGAGCCACAGGTTGCTCTCCCTGCTCTAACGTTCTCTTCTAGCATTTCCATATGGGTCATCCCACCCGGCAGAGGTGGAGCAAGCCCGGATGTTCTGGAAGGGGCTGAGTGCCCTCACGATTCCCTAGGAGAGAGGGGTTTTCCTGACTCGACTTGATTGGTGTCCACAGACAATGCTCCTGCTGGCCGCTAAAAGCAGGTCCAGCAGGCTCCACACTGCCCCATTTTCAGACGGAAGGCATGGCCGGCACCCTCCGTCCTGTTCTCTTTGCCGCCTTGGCTGAGGACCGCGCCTGTGACCCAAACACACACAGAAGGATGAAGCAGGCCCAAGAATTGAGCCTTTAATAAAGGCTTGTGAAATTGCATTATTAAGTCAATTCTCCCAGCACGTAAGTGGTACTTTCTGGAGCTACTTTAATAAATTACATCTCCAGTGTATTTGCATAGCTATTAAGCATCTTCATTATTAGGATAGGAAATTGGGCAGCAAGGGATAAGGCATCACACCCTACATTGGATGAACACAGTGGGAAATGTTAGCAGTAGGATCAAGTTTTACCTTCATTCAAATTTGAGGAAGAAAGACTTTAAACTCTTGGGTCATACAGGCTCATAGCCTCTTATCAGCAATTCTATTTCTAACAACTTGCCCTACAGGGATAGCTACACGCAGATAAATGAACAAATAAGGTTATAAGGATGTTCACCCAGGTATTGTTTGCATTAATCAATAAGTTACTAATTTGTGGCCATCCTGCAAGGAAATATTAAAAGAAAGGCTATTTAAAAGGGAGGCAAGCCTGTAATATATTCCCAAAAAACATCCCTAAAATACATTAAATGAAAAAAAATCAAGCCTGGAATGCCCCAGTGGTTAGGACTGAACACTTTCACAGGCTGGGGCTGGGTTCAATCTCTGGTAGAAGAACTAAGATCCCACAGTTGCATAGAGTGGTAAGGGGAAAAAAAGGAAGAAAAAAAAAATCAAGGCAACACAGTCTGTAATATTGAAAATTGGCTTAAAATAATATATTCATGTATGTGAGTATATGTATGAAGTGTTCCTCGGTTGCGCCCGACTCTTTGTGACCCCATGGACTGTAGCCCGCCAGGCTCCTCTGTCTGTGGAATTTCCCAGGCAAGAATGCTGGAGTGGTTGCCATGCATGGAAAATGTCTAAAGGAAGCAGAAAAAAACATGGAAGGAAGTTAGGTTGAAAGGACGAGAAATTTAAGTGGAAAAGAGCCTCATTTTTCATTGTAAATGGTTTGGTTCTATTTCAAATGTTATTACCATATTATGCATATTACCATATGCATATCTTTTTTTACTGAGAGTGTCCTTCATTTGATTACATCAGTTAAAAAAATTGAGATAAGACTGGTTTATAGCATTATATAAGTGGCATGTGTATGAAGCCACATTACTAACCCAATAACTTAGAATAACTTAATAAAAACACTCAATTTATGTTAAGAAGACTGAAATCCTTTTAGGCAATTTTATTCTTCTTCGCTTGTATTGTTCCTGAGAAGATCTTTCAGTTATCTTTTGCTAGTCGACCATGCCCTGTAAATTCATTCTGACCCCCAAGCAGTTCTACGAAGCGTGTCTGTTCTATTTAACACTTTATCTGTAGCTCTGGAGCAAGCACTAGGGCCCGATGCCCAGTGGGGGCAAATAAACAGCTAAAATATATAGTTTGTACAGTGATGGCTGGTGCTTGAAAAGAATTCAGCAGAGTGGGAGAGGGGTGAAGTACAATTTTTAAAAAGGTGATTGCTGCTGCTAAGTCGCTTCAGTCGTGTCCGACTCTGTGCGACCCCATAGACGGCAGCCCACCAGGCTCCCCCGTGCCTGGGATTCTCCAGGCAAGAACACTGGAGTGGGTTGCCATTTCCTTCTCCAATGCATGAAAGTGGAAAGTGAAAAAATAAAGTGAAGTCGCTCAGTCGTGTCCGACTCCTAGCGACCCCCTGGACTGCAGCCCACCAGGCCCCTCCGTCCATGGGATTTTCCAGGCAAGAGTACTGGAGTGGGGTGCCATTGCCTTCTCCGAAAAAGGTGATTAGGGAAAGTTTTATTGATAAGTTGGTATTTGAATAAAGACTGAAAGCAAGAGATGAGGCTATTGGTAATAAGATTTTGATGCACAAGAGTAGCAAGTACAAAGGTCCTGGGTTGGGAGTGTGTTGATCAAATAATATGCTGGATTATTTTCAGCTTTATATTTTAAATATACATATTCACTTCCTAACTTGACATAGAATTTGAACATAATAGGTTTGATCTACATCACTGTTTGTTTAATATCCAGGATGAAAGACTCTAACCAAGTAAATAATTTCATTATTTCAAGCAAATGGAGATTACTGTTTGAAGGGCCCTGGAGCTGAGGTTACTACCCAAGAGAATTGAGGTGATCCTTCCAGGAAAGCCTGGGTGATCCCTCTGACAATTGAAGTTGCTTTTCAACAAGTCATAAATACACAGGCCAATTTTGCAAATAACCCTGAGCCATAAGTTTTGAGCCCTTTTGTTTGGACATTATCCCAATAAGAACACTTGGCCAACACCTAATATAGTCATGGCTTAGCTCACACACCTGGGTTCAAGTTCATACTGCCTAGTTCTCCAGTCTGATTTGGGTCTGCCACCCCTGGACTGAAATCAACAAACATACCCGTCATCTGATTCTCAATATCCCCATCACTGTGATGACCCCTTGTTTCACTTTCTACAGTGAAAGCCCTGAATCAGGGCTTTCTGATTCGTAGCACCTTCTCCATGCATCTCATCCAACGTGCCCTCCACATAGTATCTGACACTCTTCTTTATCATTAATTTTTGCTGGAGTATTAAGTTCTTTACAATGTTGTGTTAGCTTTTACTATACAGCAAAGTGAACCAGCTATAGATTGTTGTTCACTTGCTAAGTCGTGTCTGACTCTCTGTGACCCATGGACTGTAGCACACCAGGCTCCCCTGTCCTTCTTCTGGAAGTTTGCTCAAATTCATATTCACTGAGTTGGTGATGCCATCTAACCATCTCATCCGCTGCCACCCCCTTCTCCTCCTGCCCTCAATGTTTCCCAGCATCAGGGTCTTTTCCAGTGAGTTGGCTCTTCGCATCAGGTGGCCAAAGTATTGGAGCTTTAACTTCAGCATCAGTCTTTCCAATGGACATACAGGGTTGATTTCCTTTAGAATTGACAACTATACATATATCCCCTCTTTTTTGGATTTCTTTCCTATTTAGGTCACCATAGAGCACTGAGTAGAGTTCCCTGTGCTGTACACTAGGTTCTCATTAGTTATCTATTTTATACCTAGTGTCAATAGTCAATGTTAATCCCAGTCTCCCAGTTCTTCCTACTCCCCTCCCCTTGATACCCATATGTTTGTTCTCTCTGTCTGTGTCTCTCTTTCTGCTTTGCAAATAAGATCATCTATACTGTTTTTCTAGATTCCACATATATGCATTATTATATGAATATCCTGACACTCTTGATGACTATGCATGTTCCCCAAACTCTCACCTCTGGCTGCCATAGCACAGTCTCCCACTAAGCTATGATCTTTCCTGGTCTCCTCTTTTCTGAACTTCTCCCTTAAAGTTCCCAAGGCTGCTTTGTTTCCTTTCTCTTTCCCTAGACACTGCTGCTGCTGCTGCTAAGTCACTTCAGTCATGTCCGACTCTGTGAGACCCCATAGACGGCAGCCCACCAGGCTCCCCTGTCCCTGGGATTCTCCAGGCAAGAACACTGGAGTGGGTTGCCATTTCCTTCTCCCTAGACACTGGCTCTCGCTGAAATGCTCACAACACTCTTCCTACATTAATCCACAGAGAGAAGGGAGGCAATCCACCCCCATCATCACTGTAATTTATAAGTAATGTCACCTGCTGAGTATTAAACAGAAGAACCAAGAGCACAGTATGTTAAACATATATAGAAGAAAATGAAGAGATTGTGTAGAAACATACAATTGATGCTATTTGCATGTGTTCAAGCCCAGCTACGCTGCCTTGGGAGTGCCTTCTTCTCTAGGCAGCACAAGAGAGGTGAGATTTTTAGCTAAGAAAGCTGAAATCCCAATGGATAGATGCGTACATATGGCTGAGTCCCTTTGCTGTCCACCTGAAACTAGCACCACATTGTGAATGGGCTACACTCCAAGATAAAATAAAAAAGTTTTTAAAAAGCTGAAATCCAAGCAATTGTATTTTGCTCTCTCCAAAGAAAGACTCTAATAGAAGGCTGTGGTCGGTAGGAAGAGCAACCAGACGGTGCAGCCCTGCACAGACCAGGGGGAGGGAACCTGTGTGTTCTGACCTGAGAGCTCATCTCCAAGCTTCACGCTCTGTTTCCCCATCACCACCTACAACCCTCCCCTCAGTTTGCCGTCCAGAGCTGGGGTGCTTAAGAAAGAATCTCATCTTTTGGTATGTGGGTAAGAACGAAAAAATAGAAAAGGCACCAATGTCCCAGCCCCCACCTCAGCCCCCTCTCCTAGCCTGGTCCTCAGGTGGAAGCCCCCTCCCCACTGACTATGGGTGCAGGCATGAAAGTGAAAGCGAAGTCGCTCAGTCGTCAGACTCTTTGCGACCCCATGTATACCAGGCTCCTCCATCCATGGGATTTTCTAGGCAAGAGTACTGGAGTGGGTTGCCATTTCCTTCTCCAGGGAATCCTCCTGACCCAGGGATCCAACTCAGGTCTCCCACATTGTAGACAGACACTTTACCATCTGAGCCACCAGGGAAGTCCGGGGTGCAGGCATATGTGTCCTCAAACTGATTGTGACTTATTACAGATGTGATGTGATCACCTCTTCTGGGACCATGGGTCATAGACTTGGGACTCTCACTTCAGTGTCCTGTGTTCATTTCAGGAATGATCTATGTAGCAAAAGGAAGAGGTGGGGATCTTGAGACGGTGAACTCAGGAATCAAACCAGCTGGGTGAAAATCGCTGCTTAGCCACTTACTGGTTCTGTCCCTTCAGTAAGCTCCCTGCCTCCCTGTACCTCCATTTTCTTACCTGCAGGTTAGGGATACATAGAGCATCCAGCAGGCTTCCCGGGTGGTACTAGTGGTAAAGAACCCACCTGTCAATGCAGGAGACATTAGAGATGTGGTTTCGATCCCTGGGTCAGGAAGATTTCCTGAAGGAGGAAATGGCAACCCACTCCAGTATTCTTGCCTGGAGAACTCCATGGACAGAGGAGCCTGGCAGGCTACAGTTTGTAGGGTCTCAAAGAGTTGGACATGACTGAAGAGACTTAGCACAAACACACACAGAGCATATACCTCACAAAGTTGTAAGTAAGTAATGAGTTAATGTACTGAATAAGCCAGGCTCAGAATTAAATTCTTGACATCATCATAATGGGCAGAAAGGCACTGCTGCTGCTGCTGCTGCTGCTGCTAAGTCGCTTCAGTCGTGTCCGGCTCTGTGCGACCCCATAGACAGCAGCCCACCAGGCTCTGCCGTCCCTGGGATTCTCCAGGCAAGAACACTGGAGTGGGTTACCATTTCCTTCTCCAATGCGTGAAAGAGAAAAGTGAAAGTGAAGTCACTCAGTCGTGTCCGACTCTTAGCGACCCCATGGACTGCAGCCTACCAGGCTCCTCCGTCCATGGGATTTTCCAGGCAAGAGTCCTGGAGTGGGGTGCCATCGCCTTCTCCGAGAAAGGCGCTGCTGCTGCTGCTAAGTCACTTCAGTCGTGTCCGACTCTGTTCGACCCCAGAGACAGCAGCCCACCAGGCTCCCCCATCCCTGGGATTCTCCAGGCAAGAACACTGGAGTGGGTTGCCATTGCCTTCTCTGAGAAAGGCTCTGCTGCTGCTGCTGCTGCTAAGTTGCTTCAGTCATGTCCGACTCTGTGCGACCCCAGAGACGGAAGCCCACCAGGCTCCCCCGTCCTTGGGATTCTCCAGGCAAGAACACTGGAGTGGGTTGCCATTTCCTTCTCCAATGCATGAAAGTGAAAAGTGAAAGGGAAGTTGAGAAAGGCTCTAGAGGAATACAAATCTCAGTTCTGAGTAAATTTATTGCCTCTCCCAATTTCTGCTCATTAGAACCAAACTTGCTCTGCACGGCTTCTTTTCCCCCAAGGCAACTGCCTCAGAAGCATTGGTGCTTATCTCTCTTGGGTATTTTTTTCCTGAGACTCTAGCAGAAAGGAGAAATCAAATGACTATTCACTAAACTGCTTTATCTTTCTCAGGGTGAAAGTTTAATAAATTAGAGCATCCTTCCGGCTGGCTCCTATGGAGAGTCCAAAGTTACCTTTGGAATTATGATACATTTTGAGCTAAATACTTCTACCTAAATTCTGAACATTTCCATAGCCTTGGTTATTTGTTATTCTTTTGGTTATTTGTACCCCCCCCACCCTTTTTTTTTTTTTTTTAACAAGGGAGCAAAAACCATTTGTAGAGAATAATTCTCATATATATAAATAAAAACAGTTACAGAAACAGACTCACAGACATAGAGAACAGATTTATGGTTGCCAAAGTACGGGGCGAGAGAGGGAAGGATTAGGAGTTTGGGATTAGCAGATATAAACTAGCTAGTGGTAAAGAATCCACCTGCAATACAGGAGACTAAGATACGTGAGTTTGATCCCTGGGTCAGGAAGATCCCCTGGAGGAGGGCATGGTAACCCACTCCAGTATTCATGCCTAGAGAGTCCCTGTGGACAGAGTAGCCAGGCAGGCTACAGTCCACGGGGTCCTAAAGAATCAGACACAACTGAAGCAATTTAGCATGGATGCATGCAAATACAGGATGCATAAACAACAAGGTCCTACTGTTCAGCACAGGATATTCAATATCCCGTGATAAACCATAATGGAAACAAATATGAAAAAGAATATATATGTATAACTGAGTCGATTTGCTGTACAGCAGAAATTAACATATGGCATTGTAAATCAACTATACTTCCATAAAATTAAAAAAAAAAAAAAAAAAACAGCTCCACTGTTTTTATCCCAACCTTACCTATGCACCAACAACTTCAAGACACAGCCTCAACAGTATCTGGAAACATGTACATGAATTTCTGGGCCGACAATTCAATAAGAACCATTCATCTTATTTCCCTACCTTGGCTTTTAAGCTCACCAAACAGCCTGCTGGTTATAATTTGTCTTAGAGAAAGTATCGAGTGGTGAACTTAAGTCTTGGGGAGAATTTTTGGTATTTCTATTTCTCACTCTAAATTAATTAATGAATTGATATCATGATTGTACATCAATCTCTTGTGAGTTGGGTATATACAAAACAGCCACTAAGTCACCGGTTAGTTCTGGGGACCCCAGCGACTTAGAGCTCCCTGCCCTTTACAGCCTCTAGAATGCTATGGTCACACCTAAGGGTGGTTGTCATCTTGTGAGCCCTTACTGGACCTTCTTTATTGTTGTTCAGTCACTATATTGTATCCGACTCTTTGGGATCCCATGGACAGGCTCCTCTGTCCTTCACCATTGAGTCACCAGAGAAGCCTGCTGCTGCTGCTAAGTTGCTTCAGTCGTGTCCGACTCTGTGCGACCCCATAGACGGCAGCCCACCAGGCTCCCCCGTCCCTGGGATTCTCCAGGCAAGAACACTGGAGTGGGCTGCCATTTCCTTCTCCAATGCATGAAAGTGGAAAGTGAAAACTGAAAGGGAAGTCACTCAGTCGTGTATGACTCTTAGCGACCCCATGGACTGCAGCCTTCCAGGCTCCTCCATCCATGGGATTTTCCAGGCAAGAGTACTGGAGTGGGGTGCCATTGCCTTCTCCGGGGAAGCCTTCTAGTTTACCTTTATAATGTCTCCATTTGGTTCTTTTTTACAGCAAGCAGCCCCTACCGTAGTTACATCTCCTATTAGGACATCTCTGCATCTGCCCAGCAGACCCCAACTGAATGCCCCACAGGCGTTTCAAGCTCAACACTTCTAAGACATAATTCACAGTCTCTTCCTACAAGCCCATTCTTCCTGCTGCTCCCACAGTGGTAGGGGATCCTAGAAGAGCTTTGAGCAGAGCAGCAACATGATCTGATTTGCATTTCTATAAGAGTTCTCTACCTGGTATTGAGAATACATCATTAGAGGGCAGAGGCAAATGCTGGGCACCAGTTAGAAGGATATTCCAGTCATCTCGGTCAGCAGGGATGTTGGCCTAGACCGAGGGATGACATTGGAAGGGGAGGGAAGGAACAATCATGAAATATATTCAGGGTGTATGTGTGATGACTGGAATGTGAAAGGTGGGACAGATGAGGATCCAAAGATGACCCTGGTTTCTGGTGGATAGTGGGATCATTAGCTCTGAATAGACAGCAGATTTGGGGAAGAAGGTCATAGTTTCTCTTTTGGACATGTTGCCTTTGATACACCTCTGAGACATCTGAGTGAAAATTCCACTTGGGAAATTCGACTTATTGTTTGAGCTCAGCTGGGAGAAATGGGTCAAAGATATAAATTTGGACACTGTCTGCCTATTGATAGTACTTGTCTTCAAGGGACTGCATAGAATCATCAAGGAAATTATTAGAGGATGAGAAGAAAAAAAGAGAGAGCTAGACAGAGAGAGAAGAACTAGCACAGAGAGACTCCAACACAAGAAGTCAGATTGCTCTTAGGATCTGCGGTCATCTGGGCTGCAAGGTCCAGAGCCATGCAAGAACAGCCAGGGTGCTGTCAGGAGAAGAAGATGCTGTAGGGAGGAGGGCATGGCCACCCATGGAGGCTGGTGCTGAGAGGTCATGGTGAAGTGTCTATACCCTTTTTCTTGGGAAAAATTCCATAATAGAACCCGAAAATGTTTATTACAAACCCCCCGCAAACAAACAAAAAACCCAACCCTCTGGGTACCCATTAGTTATGGTTTGAAATGCAATGCAAATCCAAATTACACAGAATAAAGAAAATTTTCAAAGATGATTTATGCAGCACCAAAATAAAGAATTAAAAAAAACCCAACCCCACACAACACTTCATCCAGAAAGTTTGTCAGTGCAGTATCAGACATTCACATGTTTCCAAATATCTCTGTGTTTTGCATCATCTAAACTAAATGGGCAGATGTTTGGCTGTCTCTTTTTCCCATGAATCATCCTGACAGTTAGCATTGTGGGCAAAACAACCTAAAACTTTCCACAGCCCACCGACCCACATTCCCACCTAACATAAAGCGGTGGCTGCACCTTGATCCTTCCGGTTTATGCGCTGTTGGTTTCTTAAATCACTTAGCACACCATTTGTCAGTGTTCCCAGACTCACAGATGAAATATCACATGCATTCCCTCCCACCGTGAAGCCAAACCCAGATAAATTTTGAGTCCATAGCATAAGCCCTCCAAGATCCTCATCGCGCTTTGCTTGTTTCCTAGGAGACGAAGCTGTGCAGCTAGTTACTATTCCAAAGCACACAGCCAGATTCCCATCACTATGATATATTCCATTTTCTATTCAGTTTCATCCCCAGGAGGAAACTCAGGGGTTATATGGAATTGCACATCTAGACTTGCCCTCCTGTCAAACATTAATAGGATCACGGAATCATAATGCAGAGAGAGAGACTGGGGAACTCATGGAATCATTTCACTATTTCACTCCCCATCAGCAGGAGAACGTTTAACCTAACCCTGAGGAACCAATGAATTTCCGTATTTAATAGACAGCTCCTTTCTCTTCCACAAGAGAAGATTCGACAACCTCCGGCAGACAATTCTCAGTGCTTAGCAACCTCTACCCTGTGAGAATCCTGGGTGACATGCCATCAACACCCATCACAGTAGGAGACCGCTAGTCAAAGACAGACTGGGAAGAAAATGATCTCATTCACTTACAGACGATTCTGGTATAATATTTTGAATTCTGGAAAATACAATGGAAAAGTGAAAGCATCAAAACACAGCCAGTTCACAATATAATGTTTTCCACATTAGATTACTCACACTGGGCGGAGTCCAGAGGTTGCTTGGGTCAACTCTTGAGGAGCTGTGGGAATTAACCACTGTCACTCAGTGTACCCCCCTTTTTTTTTTTTTGGTCATGCTTTTTCCAGTAAATAAATCTCCCAGTGGGATGAAACAATTATTTGAACTGTATCTGCTCTGTGACATATTCTGCCTTGTCCATGATGAATGTTTTAATGAAAACTAAGTCATTTTTAAAAGGAGAGTGAACATCTTTGGAAAGTTTTCTAGTGTCCTCCAAGGGATTACAAAAGGTGTCAGGACATCCATCACTCACATACTGAGTCACCCTTTCAGTAACATTGGCAGAATACCTACTGTGTGCTAGGCTCAGTGTTAAGTGCTCAGCATAGAGACATCTGTTCTAAGGACATCCTGTGTCAACCATTCCCATCAACAGTGAAGGTACCACGATGAGAGGAAATCATCTGATCTTCATGAAACTTCTCAGTTAGAAGTAGTTGTTGCTCAGTTGCTAAGTTGTGTTCAGCTCTTTGTGACTCCATGGACTGTAGCACACCAGGCTTCCCTGTCCTTCCCTGTGGAACAAGGAAGGAACTTGTTCAATTCATTTAGAGGTAGAAAGAGAGAATGAGCAAAGTACCATAAAACAAATACAGAATGACTGCTATGTTAAGATCCTCTGAAAGCAGAAATGAGGAATCCATTTAATGAGGCATGAAATAACGATTGAGGCAATCGGATGACCAAGTGAACCAGGTCTGCCCAGATAGAGAAATTGGCATGGCAGGGCCTCTGTGCCTGGAGGGAAAGTCTAGCTGGTCATCAGTAGTAGCAGCATGAGTGGTCAGTCGTGTCCGACTCCTTGTGAGCCCATGCACAGCAGCCTGCCAGGCTCCTCTGTCCATGAGATGCTCCGGGCAAGAACACGAGAGTGGGTTGCCGTGCCCTTCTCCAGGGGATCTTCTAGACCTGGGATCAAACCCAGGTCTCCTGCATTGCAGGCAGATTCTTTACCATCTGAACCACAAGGGAAGCCCAATTTGATCATTGGAGAAACTAAAAAAAGGCCAGTGTAGTCAAGCACAGAGAATGCAGAGAGAATGGCAGGGGTTGGAGAACAGTGATGACACATGGGTGGAGGTTTGGTACAATTCTGGTCTCCATTATAAGAGCAACAGGAAGTGTCGTGGCGGTCCAAACGCAGGTTGGAAAAGAATTTTCCAACAGAGCATTTCAGAAGGGAGTGAGTTTATTAAGAGCAATGGAGCAGAGATAATGTGGGCGTTGCGAGCACAGCAGGCTGCCTCATGACAGATCAGGAAGAGCTGGCTTTTCCTGGTTAGTGTCCAATTTTTATAGCCTCAAGGCAAAGAAAATTTCTGCTGGAAGGGCAGCGTTAGGTGACTGGTTAGGGCACTATAGAGTAAGTACTGGAGTGGGCATTTCTGCCTAATTCAGGGTCAAGAAGCCTGCTGGTGATGATGGCAGGTTGGGGGGAGTGCTTTTGCCAATGGTTACAAAGGGGCTCAGTCAGCTTCAGAGATGACCTTGGTTCTGGGCTCCATGTCTGTAGCCTTGGGACAGGACTCCACAGGAAGCTCTTCCAGTCCTTCAGAATGTAGGGCAGGTGCTGCAGCCAGATCTATCTTTCAGGAAGAGCACTCTGGCTCCAGTATGGCGACTAAACGAGAGAGGCAGCAATGGATGTGGGAGCCATTGGAAGATCAGTGTAATAAGCTAGCCTAGAGAGAAGGGAGGAATGGACCAGGATGATGGCTGTGGACTTTAAGACAAGAGAAAATCTTAGGGTACATCTAGCAAGCAAGAGGCTGAAGGCCAAAGAATCGATGCTTTTAAATTGTGGTGTTGGATAAGACTCTTGAGAGCCCCTTGGACTGAGAGGAGATCAAGTCAGTCCATCCTAAAGGAAATAAATCCTGAATATTCATTGGAAGAACTGATGCTGAAGCTGAAGCTCCAATACTTTGGCCACCTGATCTGAAGAGTCAACTCACTGGAAAAGACCCTGATGCTGGGAAAGATGGGAGACAAAAAGGAGAAAGGGGATGGCAGAGGATGAGATGGTTCAATAGCATCACTGACTCAACGGACATGAATTTGAGCAAACTCTGTGAGATAGTGGAAGACAGAGGAGCCTGGCATGCTACAGTCCACGGGGTTACAAAGAGTCAGACATGACTTAGTGGCTGAAAAATAACAGCAAGCAGTAAGCAGAGGGTTCAAGTGTTTGTCTGTATTTTGTAAGTAGAGGGTGGCCATGAAAGTTCTTAAAGTTGCAAATCCATCCAGAGCTTAAAGGGTGGCTCAACTCTGACTTACATAAATAGAAGTCTTCATGAGGTTAAGGACCAGGTGGGGAGACAGAAATGGGAGTTGGAAGGATGGGAACATAAATTTGCATCTTGGAGTTTTAAATGGCCATTGGATCAGTTGTAAAATCACAGCAGTATTGGAAAGGGTGGCTGTGAGCCAAATGTCCAAGTCCTCGTTGGACCAGAGGAGGAAGCAGCAAGACTTTAATATCAACCCACCAGGAGCAAGGGGACCAGGAAGGGTGGGAAGGGGGCAGAAGGAAAGGCAGAACAGCCTAGACTTCAAAGAAGACAGGTCTCTGCCCTTCCCCTTTCTGTCTGGTTGGTGAGTTCTATTCACTCCTCAAGTCTCAACTTACACTTTCTATTCTGTGAAACTTTTCTTATCCCTTCCTCATCATCCCCTTCCCGCTGCTCTCTCTCTCAGGATGTATTGTCTCCTCCCTTCCACGGACTCTAATAGCATCTTGTACATGTTTTAAAACTGAGTTACACACATACTGATTATGTCCTATTGAGGTTTGGGGTTTACTTGCCTGAATCCCCCAGTTGTGACATCAGGGTTCAAGGGCTCTGTCTTATTTGAACCAGATCCATCAGGATACTCAAGCCAGTGTCTTTGGAGGAGAGAGCGAGTGTGCGGCATTTGCATGAAAAGGGGGCGATGCATTTGTACAGAAGGTGAGAGAGCTCATGGAGAGAGAGAGACTTGGAAGCTGACTATTGAGCAAAATGATGATTAATGTTAATACCCAGCACTCCCCACGTGCCAGACACTACCTCTGTAATAACTCCTCCATCCTCACAAGCCCTTAGAGTGCCTGCGATACAAAGAAAGAAACTGATGGTCAGAGAGGTTACAAAACTTGCCCCAGATTATAAACCTAGTTAGGTCATAGACTGTCGAGTTTGAACTCAACAGTCTAGCAGGGATCAAAACTCAAATCTACCCATTACACCTACCATCCCACCTCCTACATGAGATGTGTTTGAAAGCAGTGTTATGGACTACATTTTGCACCTGCAAATTCACATATTGGCACCCTAACCCTCAGTACCCCAGAAGGTGACCAGATTTGGAGTTAAGGTCCTTAGGGAAATAAATTAAAATGAGGCCATTTAGGGTGGGCCCTAGTTGCTCAGATGATAAAGAATCTACCTGCAATGCAGGAGACCCAGGTTCAATCCCTGGGTCGGGAAGATCCCCTGAGGAAGGGAATGGCAACCCACTCCAGTATTCTTGCCTGGAGAATTCCATGGACAGAGGAGCCTGGCGGGTTACAGTCCATGGGGTTGCAAAGAATCAGGTATGACTAAGTGACTAATTCAACCTCACTGGTGTCTTTACAAAGAGAGGAAATTTGGACACACCCAAAGACGCCAGAGATGTGCACACTGAGGAATGACCACGTGAGGGTGCAGAGAGAAGGCCAGGGACCTCAGAAGAAACCGCATCTGCCAACACCTGGATCTTGCACTTGCAGCTTCTTCCAGAGCTGTGAGAAAGTAGACTCCTGCTGTTGAAGGCCCCCAGCATGTGGTACTTTGTTATGGCCGCCCTAAGAAATGAGCGCAGGCAGTCAGAATGGTGGAAGATTGCGTCACTCAAGGAAAGTATGAGGACAAGAAGACAGAGAGCTAACATCCCATGATAAATAGGTGCCTCGGCCACAGTTCCCAGGGGCACAGCCCTCCTCTCAGGGGCCTGGAGGGCAATGTCCTGAGTCTAATGTTTCTCTATATTTATAAATCTCTGCAGCACTTTTCCAGGAGTCTTTCGGGTTCCCATCTCATTTTTCGCTCACCACCTGGCAGGTGGAGGGGTAACGGCGGGCACAATGTGGGGTGTCTGTCCTTGGACTCTGGATCTACCCCATAAAGCAAAGGCTGAGAGTTCTTTGGAGGCTCCAAGGCAGGACCACTCTCTCTGTTCTTCCCTATCCAAGAGGAGTCATTTATATTTTAATAAGATTATTTTCCAACGCAACAGTTTATCTTTAGTTTCATTTATCCCTTTGCCATCTGGTCCCCTTATGCTTGCCTGTAAGGCTAGTGGCTTTCTTTGTCTAAGTAAATTTGTCAATAGTTTATAATTTTTCTTGTCATGATCATAATATTTATTTTTCACATCAGACAAACTCTTCTGGAGTCTTGGAAGAAAGATAATTTTTCTTCCATGTCTCTCTTTAACCTGAATTGTTATTTCTGGGAAATGTTTTTTTATTTTTTTTGCCACATCACACAACATGTGCGATCCTGACCAGGGATCGAACCTGCACCCTCTGCAGTGGAAGCCCAGGGTCTTAACCACTGGACTCCCAGGGAAGTCCTGAAAATCTATTTTTTTTTTCAAATAAAGAATTAAATAAAAATGAATGAGCAAAACTTCTCAAACCAACATATCTCCCAGTTCAATTTGCTACTAGATACCATAAGCCAGAATTTCACTTAAAGAACTATCTTAGGTCAGGGTGGCCATACAACAAATGATCCAGAAGATTTAGACTCATGCAATGAGATGGCCTAACTTCCCCCTGAACTGAAACTCAAACCTAAGGAAATCCCATGCCTAGGAGATTTTAATTTTTTTAAAAAAATATTACAACCTCTAACTGTTAGATTTCTTATCTTAAAGTTTTGTTGTTGTCATTTAGTCGCTAAGTCATGTCTAACTCTTCTTGCAACCCCATGGGTAGCCTGCCAGGCTCCTAAGTCCACGGAATTCTCCAGGCAAGAATACTGGAATAAGGTGCCATTTCCTTCTCCAGGGGATCTTCCTGACCCAGGGATCAAATCCGTGTCTCCTACATTGGTAGACTGATTGCTTACCACGGACTGAGCCACCAGGAAAGTCCCATCTTAAAGCTACTTATCTCGCACTAACTCCTTTGGCACTGTCCCTATTACTTTTTTGATCACTACTCTCTCTCTTTCACTGACAAAATTGATGCTCTTTCCTATCAGATTATTTTGAGTTTCTTCCTTCAGTAAAGTGCATTGATATTCCAGTCCTACTCTAATAGACAAAGGCATCTTTCAGGTGCCGGGGGGTGGGGGTGGGTGAGGGGGGTGGGAATGGGGGTGGATGGGAGGGAGGCGGGTTTCCTCTAAGAAAGCTCGGCTTGGCGGAAAGGCCAGCCCTGCCGGTGGATCTGGAACAAGATGAACTGTCCTCTCCCGACCTCAAAAGCTCCATGAGGCCAGCCGCGGCCTCTGACTCGTTCACCAGTGTGCCCCTGGCACCCGGCCACTGCCTGACACACAACAGGTGCTCAACAAATAAATGGACGGATGGTCTTTTTCTAACACACCACCGTATGCAGCAGCATCCACAGAGGCTAAAAAGAGTATCCGGGGTGAAATCCAACAAGAGGTTGGGTTCAGATCTCTCTGAGAAACAGTGATTGAAAAACACCAGTGACACCTTGTGATCATATGCTTCACAGTTTCTAGAGGCCTTCACATCTCTTGTGAGACTTACAACAGCAAGCCCAGTTTTTAAAACTTAATTCATTTCTTTTAATTGAAGGATAATTACAACATTGTGACGGACTCTGCCATACATCAATATGAATCAGCCACAGGCATACATGTGACCCCCTCCCTCCTGAACCGCCTCCCACCTCCCTCTCCCCACCCCTCAGAGCACTGGCTTTGGGTGCCCTGCATCATCCTTCAGACTCCCACTTACTGTCTGTTTTACACAGGGTAATGTGTATGTTTCAATGCTATTCTCTCAAATCATCCCACCCTCTCCTTCTCCCACTGTGTCCAAAAGTCTGATCTTTATGTTTGTGTCTCCTTTGCTGCCTGGCACATACTATCTTTCTAGATTCAGAACTATCTTTCTAGATTCCATATATATGCATTACTACACCACAACCTCATTTGAAGGACAATGGAAGCCCCATAGTTTTGTGTGAGGATTAAAGAGCTTGTGCATGGAAGGCCTGTACTTCAATGCCTGGTGTGTAGTGAGCGCTTCTAAATCAGCTGATGATCTGCACTGTTACTCTAGTGACTTGATGAATTCTGGTTAGAAATCAGCTTTCATGTTTCCTGGTCTATGACAACCTACCTCAGTTTTCCTCCCACACTGGCCTCAGACTCCAATGGGAACATCTTTAAGGGGTTTGGACAGGACATGCTAAGCAGACCAGGGACACTGAGGGAGAGGGTGTTGCACCCCCACAATTAAAGTGATCAACGTTAAACAGCTGGAAGGAGAGCCCGGGAATCATGTAAAGGTTATGGGCAAGATATCCTTTGGTGACCGCTACAAGGTCCTTTTACCAAAAAAACAAGAAAGGGAGGCTCCTGAGACCCAAAGACTTAAGGGAGAGCCCAGCTGGATACTCGTGCTCAGAGGGACAGTGAGTACTGTTCACAATTTTTGTCTTCCTGATAATAAATGCATCATCCCTGAGTCACCATCGGGGGCTGTGCCAATGAAAAATAACACTTGTGTCCCCTGCAATCAAGGGGAGGTGGGTCAATCCATCATTTGAGACGTGGTCCAGGTTTTTATCTAATTGACCTTTCTCTGGTTATTTGAGAAAGACTGCAGGAGATGCATTGAAGAAGGAAATGGCAACCCACTCCAGTGTTCTTGCCTGAAGAATCCCAGGGACGGGGGAGCCTGGTGGGCTGCCGGTCTATGGGGTCGCACAGAGTCGGACACAACTGAAGCGACTTAGCAGCAGCAGGAGATGCAGGAGACAAGGGTTCAATCTCTAGGTTGAGAAGATCCCCTGGAGGAGGGCATGGCAACCCACTCCAGTACTCTTGCCTGGAGAATCCCATGGACAGAGGAGCCTGGCGGGCTACAGTTCCTGGGGTCGCAAAGAGTCGGACACAACTGAAGAGACGCATGAAAATAATTTAAGCAGCATCTCATTTTCTAAGGATCATGCTGATTTCACTGTTTCTTCTCTGCTCTTTTTCTTAGTGTCCTCTTCCCGAGGGTGTGACAGCCGGCCCTTTGGCCTTTCTGGCAGATGACAAGGACTCCATCCACATTCAATGGGTCACCTGGCTCCTCTGCTCATTCACTGGGTGGCCTGGGCCAAGGCCCTTGAACTCACTGGAATTTAGTTTCCTCAACTGCCAAGTGAAAAAATAAACCTACTTCAGAGAACTTTGTCCAGGATTAAATGAGGTGACAGATATGAATTGCCTCTACACAGAATAGACAAAGGTAGGTGCCCTTGAGGCTGTTAAGGAGAACAAGACAGCTGAGTGTTCATTATCTTATGGCTGTTGTTCAGTTGCTCAGTCGTGTCCGACTCTTTGCAACCCCATGGACCGTAGCACACCAGGCTTCCCTGTCCTTCACTATCCTCCGGAGTTTTCTCAAACTCACGTCCATTGAGTTAGTGATACGATCCAACCATCTCATCCTCTGTTGTCCCCTTCTCCTCCTGCCTTCGATCTTTCCCAGCATCAGGGTCTTTTCCAATGAGTCAGCTCTTCTCATCAGGTGGCCAAAGTATTGGAGCTTCAGCTTCAGCATCAGTCCTTCCAGTGAAT
Organism: Bos taurus; assembly: GCF_002263795.3. Lineage (NCBI taxonomy): Eukaryota > Metazoa > Chordata > Mammalia > Artiodactyla > Bovidae > Bos > Bos taurus. The sequence continues at coordinate 20,587,861 of NC_037339.1, forward strand.
ATTCAGGGTTGATTTCCATTATACTTACCTATTTGGCCCCTTTTCTCAGCCCTTAAATCTGGTTTCATGGACAGCCTTTGTTCTACAACTTTTCAAATAGACTATAATGGTCTTTTGATTTCCAGGAGATGTCATATTTATACAGAAATGCCTCACTGTCATCTATCCCATTTGGGGTCCTTCTGGTCCCCCGCTTCCCTCCGTCTCTAATCACATGCTCAGTGCTCTGTCCTGCTGCACTCTTGCTGGTCTCTGTACCAGGGGAGCTCTCCTTACTACCTCCCCTACCCCAGGCTGTGGCTGCTTTCCCTCCATTCACTCAGCAGGTGTCTATTGCTCCAAGGACTACTCCAAGTACTGGGGATACAGCAGTGAATAGAACAGAGACTCTGCTCTTCTGGAGCTGGCATTCCATGGGTAGGATTAGGGTGGGAAGAAGAGGTCATCAGTCAATAAATCTATCTTATGTCAAGTGCTGGTAGAGTTATAAGAAGGAACAGAACAGGGTAAGGGAACACTGTGATGCAAGTTTAATCAGGAAGGGCTCTCTGATCAGGGGCCATTTGAACGGAGTCCTTTAAGTTCAATGTTTTCTTAAAATTTATTTATTTTTAGTTGGAGGATAATCGCTTTACAATGTTGTGTTGGTCTTTCTGCCATACATCAATATGAATCACCCCATAAGCAAACGTATGTTCAGGGCCTCCCAGATGGCTCAGTGGTAAAGAATCTGCCTTCAGTGCAGGAGACCTAGGTTGGATCACTGGGCCGAGAAGATCCCCTGGAGGAGGGCATGGCAATACACTCCAGTATTCTTGCCTGGAGAATCCCATGGACAGAGGAGCCTGGTGGGCTGCAGTCCACGGGGGTCGCAAAGAGTTGGACACGGCTGAAGCAACTGAGCATACAGGCATGCATACATATGCTCCTGAAGCTCCTTCCCATCCCCCACCCCACCCCACTCCTCTGGGTTGTCACAGAGCACCAGGTTGAGCTCCGTGTTATGCAGAAACTTCCCATTAGCTATCTGTTTGCATATAGTGAACTTCCTGATGTTCAAGCTGGTTTTAGAAAAGGCAGAGGAACCAGAGGTCAAATTGCCATTATCCGCTCGATCATGGAAAAAGCAAGAGAGTTCCAGAAAAACATCTATTTCTGCTTTATTGACTATGCCAAAGTCTTTGACTGTGTGGATCACAATAAACTGTGGAAAATTCTGAAAGAAATGGGAATATCAGACCACCTGACCTGCCTCTTGAGAAGGTTGTATGCAGGTCAGGAAGCAACAGTTAGAACTGGACATGGAACAACAGACTGGTTCCAAATAGGAAAAGGAGTACGTCAAGGCTGTATATTGTCACCCTGCTTATTTAACTTATATGCAGAGTACATCATGAGAAACGCTGGACTGGAAGAAACACAAGCTGGAATCAAGATTGCCGGGAGAAATATCAATAACCTCAAATATGCAGATGACACCACCCTTATGGCAGAAAGTGAAGAGGAACTCAAAAGCCTCTTGATGAAAGTGAAAGAGGAGAGTGAAAAAGTTGGCTTAAAGCTCAACATTCAGAAAACAAAGGTCATGGCATCCGGTCCCATCACTTCATGGGAAATAGATGGGAAAACAGTGAAAACAGTGTCAGACTATTTATTTGGGCTCCAAAATCACTGCAGATGGTGACTGCAGCCATGAAATTAAAAGACGCTTACTCCTTGGAAGGAAAGTTATGTCCAACCTAGATAGCATATTCAAAAGCAGAGACATTACTTTGCCAACAAAGGTCCATCTAGTCAAGGCTATGGTTTTTCCTGTGGTCATGTATGGATGTGAGACTTGGACTGTGAAGAAGGCTGAGCGCCGAAGAATTGATGCTTTTGAACTGTGGTGTTGGAGAAGACTCTTGAGAGTCCCTTGGACTGCAAGGAGATCTAACCAGTCCATTCTGAAGGAGATGAGCCCAGGGATTTCTTTGGAAGGAATGATGCTAAAGCTGAAACTCCAGTACTTTGGCCACCTCATACGAAGAGTTGACTCATTGAAAAAGACTCTGATGCTGGGAGGGATTGGGGGCAGGAGGAGAAGGGGATGACAGAGGATGAGCTGGCTGGATGGCATCACTGACTCGATGGACATGAGTCTGGGTGAACTCCAGGAGTTGGTGATGGACAGGGAGGCCTGGCGTGCTGCGATTCATGGGGTTGCAGAGAGTCGGACAGGACTGAGCGACTGAACTGATGTATATATTTCAATGCTTCTCTCTCAATTCATCCACCTTCTCCTGCCCCTGCTGTCTATAAGTCTGTTCTCTGAACACAGTACTGAAAGATAATGTGGCAAGAGCCTTGCAGAAAATCTGGGAGCAGTTATTCCAGGGAGCAGAAACAGTAAGTGCAAAGACCCTGAGGCAGAAGAGGGCTGAATATCCTTTCCTGAGAGAGCATTCCCTGACATTCCAACTTGAATTACGTCCTCTCTCAGGACATACTGTTCTTTTTCTTCATAGCATCCATCTTCGTTTATGTTATATATATATATATATATTTTAATATATACTTATTTCATTAGTCTCCCTCTCCTTATAAGGAGAGGGATTATAAGCTCCGTGAGGGCAAGCATAATATCCATTGCTGTTTTCCTTCATTTATATATCCAGAACTCAGCCTTCTAAATGGTATTTATTGACTGTACCAATAAATTTAAGTTGGTCATTAATGGCATTGTGCTGTAAATCTCTTACAACAATTCTTTTGTCTTGTCTGAGAATTTTTCTTTTAGAAATCAGTATATAGGGTGGGGGTGGGGTGGCAGTGAGGGGGATCTCCTTTGAAGAATTGACATGCTCCTTCTTTCAGCTAATGAGCACAAACTGAGTATAATATTTCAATCTCTATTTTGTGTGCAGGGAATTTTATGCTCAGCAAGGACAATTCAGTTAAGATTTGGGGTTGGCATATTTACCTATGTTTTTTTCTTGCTAAGATTGCATGTCTATTCTTTTGTTTAGTTAGATCTCTGTTTTGTGTAATTTAATTAAGAATCAAAGGGAGTGACATTTAAGTAAGTAGGAAGGAAGAACAGAAAAGAGAGGAGAGGGAGAGAGGAAAGAAAAATAGATTCCCCTTCTTGAAACCACTTGTCACTGCTTTGCAAATCGAGACTGGGACTGTAGCTAGCTCATGCTTTAGAAGTAATGATGGCTGCCTAGGACTAGTTCTTATCAGGACCAACACTACATATTCTTACATATGATCTCATTAAATTCACAACAAGCTACAGGGTAGATATCAACAGTCCAATCTTACAAAGAAGTAAATCAAAGCTCAAAGAGGCTAAATAACTTATCTCAAAAAAGAAGAAACTAGAAATGAGTGCCTTCCTGTGCCTTGGGCAGGGCTGTCAGAATTAAATCCAAATAGTTTTGCTCCTTCCTGACCCCAAACTCTATCCAGCCTCACCCTAAGGGGAAGAGATCCGCTTCAATAGTGATCATTAACTCACCCCGGGGGCTGAGCAGGGTATTTTACAAACATCCATTATCTCCCTACAGCAGCAACCCCTGAATGCAGGTGCCTGCAATTGTCTTCAAGTTATTTGTAAAGGCTTTTTTTTTTTTTTTTAACTAGCAAAAGGTAGCTCAGATGGTAAAGAATCTGTCTGCAATGCAGGAAACGCTGTTCAATCCCTGGATTGGAAAGATATCCTGGAGAAGGGAATGGCAACCCAGTATTCTTGCCTGGAGGATTCCACGGACAGAGGAGGCTGGGGGGGCTACAGTCCATGGGGTTGCAAAGAGTTGGACACGACTGAGCGACTAACACACAAAATGACATGACACTAGCTGTAAACTGGCAAGTTGGCGGTGGGAAGCCACTCAGACCTGTGCTAAAAAAGGTGATAATAAATTCAGTGCTGGCAATTCTGAGGGAACTGTGAGAAAACACCTAGATGCTCTGGAAGTAAAACAGGTTTCTCCTCGCTTCCACCGTGCGCCCTGCTGTTTCGCCGTGGGAATTGCAACGCCGCCGGGGCTCAGGAACCTCCCCGCGATCCCTAGGAATTTGGATTCCAGGACTGTGGGCCCAGGAGAGTGGCGCGGCTCACTCACACGGCTCACTAGCGAGGCACTCGTTTCTACTTTCTTTTTTTTTTTTTTTTTTACCAATAATTATAGATTTAAAAAACAGTATTTACATATTTGTTTTTAAACCAGAATGAATAGAATCATAGACTTTTAGAGCCCCCAAATTATGATTCAGATAGCCTAGGAGTGTATCTGAGTCTGGACAAGTTATTTAACCTCTTTGAGCTTTGATATACTTATCTGTAAGATTGGACTGTTGATATCTACCCTACAGCTTGTTGTGAATTTAATGAGATTACATGTAAGAATATGTAGCACTGGTCTTGATAAGCGGTCACAAAGCACAGACAGGAACACGCGCCGCCCAAATACCCAAAAGTGTACACCGACCAGTGTATTACATGCCTCACCCACCCACACAAACCACAAGTGCACGAGACCGCACAGACCTCACCCATTCGTTCACTCACACCACACACGGGCACGCAACATGCGGGCTCATGCGAGCTCGCGCACACGCTCACACCCGGTGCACACACGCTCTCGCGCGCGCACCTACGCTCGCTCACAGGCACATACTTTCTTGCGTGCGCACAGACTCCGCGCACACACGCGCGCGCGCTCACACCACGTGCACACGCCCTCTTGCGTACGCACAGACCCCCGACTCGCGTGCACACGCCCTCTGGCGCGCGCACACGCTCGCTCGGCATCGGCGAGGGGCGGAACGCGAGCAGTCCCCGGGGGCCCGGCTGGGCGCGGCCAGGAGAGGGCGCGGCGCGGGGCGTTGCCGGAGTTGTTTGCCGGAGCCCCGGCCGCCAGACTCTCCGAGGGAGCCCCGCCAGCTCGCGCCGGGCCGGGTTGAGCTGGGCCGCCCGGGTCACGCCGGCGCTCGCGAGCGGAGCGCGGCGGGGAGCGCACCATGGACCCCAAGGCGGGTGGCGGCGAGGAGGATGACTGCGTGGACTCGGGCGCCGAGACTGGAGGGTGAGCCGCACGGACCGGGCCGGGCAGTGGGCGAGGGGGGCACTCTCCGAGTTGCGCGGCGGCTCTTCCCGGCCGGGGACCTTCCTGGACCGCGCGCCGGAGCCGCTTGGGCTGGCCTTGGGCCACGGGGGCTGCTCCTGCCGCCGGGTCCCTCGGGGAAGCCGGAGGGGCTGCGGTGAGCCCATCTGGGCGGGCCTTGAGAACAGAACGGCGTGGTTCGTGGCTGCTCGGGTCAGGGCGGTCCCCTCCCTGAGGGGCAGGAAAGTGGAAGGACTCTAGGTTCAGAGTAATCCCACACCGCCGCAGCCCCACCTGCCCTCCGCTATCACTGAGATGGTGCAGCGTGCAGTGCAAATGCAGTGTCCCCTGTATCCTCCTTAGACCAGGGACGCGCTTGCACTTGTTTCCACCTTCCGCGAGGACTTTCTTCCTGTAACTCCGGGGCCCCCTGGAGTCCGGGATGGGGGCTTGGGGATGAGAAGTAAAGAGGGTAGGACACGTGAGACCTAGAAGTCTTTCAGAAGTCGCCTAAGAGAATGGCGTTTCTCATTTTGTGCTTGATTGTACTTGGCGAGACGCCCTGTCTCCCAAACCCCTCCGCTGCCCAGCCGAAACTTCCTAGCCCCTGTGCGCACCTGTGCCAGCTGGATGCACTAGCCTTGAGCACAGGTGGTGTGAGGATAGTGCTATGATCTAGCCCTGTTTATTATTATTATTATTTTTAATATCCTCTTCGCTTCAGCTGACTCAATTAGCCCAAACCTTTGGAGACTCATGTAATTAACCCTCTCCCACCAACACTGTTTTCCTGAGTGGGACAAAAGACTGAATGTCTTTTAGGAGACGGAGGTCACTGTAAAGGCTCCCGCCCAGCCCCTATCTCTAGAGGACTTCCCGGTGCAGAGTCAGCGCTACATCCCGGATGCGGGTACCGACCCAGAAGGAAAGGGTGTCTTTTCCTATCAGCGGTAACCCGGGGGAGGGGGTGGTGGGGAGGACCGGAGCTGCCCAGAGGACAGAAAGCCTCATTCCTGGAAGGTTGAGGGGGAGGGGAGTAATTCAGAGTAATCTCAGGATTTGCAACCCTGGGAGGACAGGAAGAGAGTCCAGGTCCAGAATGGACCCAGGGTCTGACCTGACTCTGGGAGAGTCTCGCTAGGCAGCCCCTCCTGCCTGCCCACCCCACCCTTACTTGCAGCCTCCACCGGCTCTAGCCCACATCTGGGACTTTACTGCCCCAAAGCATTTACCGTGCAATGTGCTTTCCTTGTTACCCACACTTGTGATCACTAAGGGTCACTACAGAACCCAATTACCTTCCAGTGTTGCAACTGATTCCAAATACTGAACTCCTGTGCTTTCTCCCACATTCTGTATATGTGACATTTATCCACTTTAATCAGAGATTCTTGGCTTCCTGCCCCTCACGCCCCGCCCCCCATCTTTAGTTAGCTAGACCATGAGTAGAAGGAACAAAGCAAAATTAACCAGCTCATTTTCAGCTGGATTAAATAAAGCATAAGCTGGTCCATTGGTTTTCAATTTGCAGAACTCTCGTAAAACAGATCTTTTTTGCAAGGGCTGTCTTGAAGAAGTGCAGAGGAAACCCTGACCCAGAAGTGTCACACACTCACACTCCCAAGGAACAGCATGACAGCTGTCAGGGCTCTGGGGAGGGCTGAGCATTCTGCCACCTCTCTGCCTCTGTCATAATGTGTACGTTAATAGGACAGAATTGTTTGAAGAATTCGTATTACTTCTGTAGCATTCTTAAAGCTAAAGTGGCATGCATTTAAATGAAATAGTTTAGGCTATTTCTATTAATCTAGTATTTGCCACTTATATATCCTTTCTGGAGAATGCGATGGCACCCCACTCCAGTACTCTTGCCTGGAAAATCCCATGGACGGAGGAGCCTGGTAGGCTGCATTCCATGGGGTCGCTAGGAGTCAGACACGACTGAGCGACTTCACTTTCACTTTTCACTTTCATTCATTGGAGAAGGAAATGGCAACCCACTCCAGTGTTCTTGCCTGGAGAATCCCAGGGACGGGGCAGCCTGGTGGGCTGCCGTCTATGGGGTCACACAGAGTCGGACATGACTGAAGTGACTTAGCAGCAGCAGCAGCAGCATATATCCTTTAAAGTTGAGTTTACTTATTTAAAAAACTGTCCATAGTTTCCCTGCTTTTCTGGTGCTTACCCCCTCTTTCCCTATCCAGCTTTTATATAGCTGCCTGTGGAGACTGCAGAAAACATGCAGAAAGCATTCAGCATGAGTTTGCTTCCCAGGTGGCGCTAGTGGTAAAGAACCCACCTGCCAATGCAGGAGATATAAGAGACTTGGGTTCCATCCCTGGATCGAGAAGATCACCTAGAGGAGGGCATGGCAACCCACTCCACTGTTCTTGCCTGGAGAATCCCATGGACAGAGGAGCCTGGTGGGCTACAGTCCAGGGGGTCTCAAAGGGTCGGACATGACTGAAGAGACTTAGCACAGCATATTTTTAAAATGCAAATCTGATCATGTCTCTCTGCCTTACAAGCTTTTAGTGGTTCTGTTGTCTACAAAGTACAAAGAGTTTAGCATGGCCCACAAGCCCCAGTGTTATACTGCTGCTGCTACTGCTAAGTTGCTTCAGTCGTGTCCGACTGTGCAACCCCATAGATGGCAGCCCACCAGGCTCCCCCGTCCCTGGGATTCTCCAGGCAAGAACACTGGAGTGGGTTGCCATTTCCTTCTCCAATGCATGAAAGTGAAAAGTGAAAATGAAGTCGCTCAGTCATGTCCGACTCTTAGCGACCCCATGGACTGCAGCCCACCAGGCTCCTCCATCCATGGGATTTTCCAGGCAAGAGTACTGGAGTGGGATGCCATTGCCTTCTCCACAGTACCCGCCGACCCCCATTCTCTGGCCCTTTCACTTAACAGGCCCATCCTTGCACCCTGCATCCAACCGCATCAGCTGGATTTTCTCCAGTTCCCTCACCTGTGTCAAGCTGCCCTCTCTGCCTGCTGGGCCCTTCTCCACCTGGCACGCCTGTCCGCCAGGTGAAACTCTACTCTTCTTTCAAGAGTCAGCTCAAGTGACACATCGTCTTAAGACAAGGAGTCTTAATTTGGGGTGCATGAATTGCTTTGAGCTGTAAGCAAAATGATGGGCTTTGTGTGGTTTTATGAGAAGACACTATTTTTCATCAGAGTCTCAGAGTAGCCCTTGATATCCTCCAAACCAAGTTTGGGCAGGGTATGAGAAGTTTCCTCTTCAACATGCTGTGTTTGAAGTATTGGGAGACATTCAAGGAAAAATAGTGAGTCAGCAGTCAGGTAATCTACCTAGAGAGGAGGACTGCAGGATGACATTACATTTGGGAACTGCCAGCCTGAAAATGGCAATTAAAGCCTTCAGAGAGGATTAAATCAACTAAAGGTCATAGCAAACACGTGCCTGGCATTTACTACGTGCCAGGTACCATTCTAAGACTTGTGATGTGTGCTAAGTCACTTCAAAAGTGTCCTAGTCTTTGCAACCATATGGGCTATAGCCCGCCAGGCTTTTCTCATCCGTGGGATTCTCCGGGGAAGAATAGTGGTGTGGGTCACCACTTCCTTCTCCAGGGGATCTTCCCAACCCAGGGATTGAACCCATGTCTCTTATGTCTCCTGCATTGCAGGTGGGTTCTTTACCACTAGGGCCACCTGGGAAGTTTCATTGTTGTTGTTCAGTCGCCCACAGTCACCCAGTTATGTTCAACTCTTTGTGACCCCATGGACTGCAGCACGCCAGGCCTCCTTGTCCCTCACCATCTCTCAGAGTTTGCCCAAGTTCATGTCCATTGCATTGGTGATGCCATCCAGCCCTCTCATCCTCTGGTACCCTCTTCTCCTTCTGCCCTCAATCTTTCCCAACATCCATATTTCATTAACTCAGTTAATCCTTCAACAGCTCTGGGAAGCAAGTGCTGCTACTGCTGCTGCCAAGTCACTTCAGTCATGTCCGACTCTGTGCGACCCCATAGACGGCAGCCCACCAGGTTTCCCTGTCCCTGGGATTCTCCAGGCAAGAACACTGGAGTGGGTTGCCATTTCCTTCTCCAATGCAGGAAAGTGAAAAGTGAAAGTGAAGTCGCTCAGTCGTGTCTGACCCTTAGCGACCTCATGGACTGCAGCCCACCAGGCTCCTCCGTCCATGGGATTTTCCAGGCAAGAGTACTGGAGTGGGGTGCCATTGCCTTCTCCGGAAGCAAGTGCTATTGAAGGCCAACCTTGCAAAACTACAGTATTTAAATGTCAGGTAAAGGAGGAGAGAAAAAGGATTCATAGAGTGAAAAAAAGAAGGGCGTACCCTGGAAGCCAGGGGGGAAAAAAGGAAAGAGATAAGCTATGCTACTGAGAAATGAATCAGGAGGAAGGTGAAGTGTCTTCTTTTTTTTTTTTTTTTTTGCATTTTTGGCTGTGCTGGGTCGTCATTGCTCCACGTGGGTTTTTCTGGCTGCCACGAGCCGGGGGCTGTTCTTTAGTTATGGTGTGCGGGCTTCTCACTGTGGTGGTTCTCTTGTTGTGGAGCACAGGCTCCTGGGCTCAGGCTTCAGTAGTTGCAGCCCGTGAGCTTAGTTGCTCTGCCCCATGTGGAATCTTCCCGGACCTGGGATCGAACCCGTGTCCCCTGCATTGGCAGACGGATTCTTAACCACTGGACCATGAGAGAGGTCTGGAAGTGTCTTCTTTGTAAACGGAGATGAAGAGAAGGTGGAGTAGTAGTTGATGGAGGAGAAGTGAGTGCAAAAGCCAGGTCGGCATGAGGGGAGAGGAGGTGGCTGGGAATGGGAGGTGTGAGGAGAGGCAGTAGCTGGGAGTGGGGAATGGGATGAAGGAAGGAGTCTTCAATATAAGCAATAATCGGGCGGTAAATGCTCACAGAAAGGATTCTGTGAATGAGAAAGGCTAACTGTATAGGAGAAAGATGTATATCTGTAATGTCAGCTTTCTAAAAAGGTGGGGGCAGATGGACCTTGGACCAGCTGGACAGATTGGCCTTGGAAAGAGGGGGACATCCCTGTTGCAGTCAGTGGGAGAGAAGGGAACATGGGTTTCCACTGAGTCCAGATGCAGCCCCCAGGAGAATGGAGACCTGCCGTGGTTGCTCAGGCAAAGATGAGCGAGAAGCCAGGTGAGATTAGTGATTACATTGGAAGGAGCCAGTTTGTCTCTCCTGCAGTAGGGTTCACCTGCCTAGGGGCAGGCAGAGAGAGACAGTGGGTAGCTGGGATCATCAAGGTTGGTGGGGGGACTCTTGCTAGGCAGGTGTGAGCAGAACAGAGGAGCAAGGCATTCTGGGGCTATTGCTTGAGCCGATGACTGATCCTTTCAGCAGCGCATCTGAAATGCCTCTAAGAACCTCTCTGGGTCCCACTGCCAGGGCGTGGACTGTGCTCATCCCTTTGAAAGTCAAAAGAGCCAGTCAGCTGCGGTTTAAATGCTGGCTCCTCCACTTAGGAATTGTGGAACCTTGAGCCAGTTGCTTAACCTCTCTCTGCCCTCAGCTTTCCCTTCTGTAAACTGTGGGTGACAATAATAGTGCCCTCCTCATAGGGTGGTTGTGAGGATTGAACGAGTCTATACACTTAAATTCCATGGACAGCGGAGCCTGGCGGCCTACAGTCTATGGGGTTGCAAAGAATCAGATACGACTGAGCAACTAACATGATACACTTAAAGACCCTAGAATGGTGCCTGGCATAAGTAAACCCCCAGTATGAAAAATACTCCAAATGGTAAACTTGAGGATTAAAAAAAAAAACATATATATATAGGCTGCACTGGGTCTTCACTGCTATGTCCAGGTTTCTCTAGTTGCTGCCGGCCTAGTTGTGGTGCTCAGGTTTCTCATTGCAGTGGCTTCTCTTATTGCGTAGCACAGGCTCTAAGGTGCGTGGACTTCAGTAGCTGCAGTACTCAGGCTCAGTAGTTGTGGCCCTCCGGGCATGTGGAATCTTCCAGGACCAGGGATCGAACCGGTGTCCCTGGTATTGCAAGGCTGATTCTTAACCACTGGACCATGAGGGAAGCCCCTTAGAGTTTTTTTTTTTTTAATCCTGTTTTTTTTTTTTTTAAGTTTATTTTATTTACTTTTCTTGTTGGCTGTGCTGGGTCTTCATTGTTTTTGCACAGGCTTTCTGTAGTTGCAGCAAGTGGGGGTTACTGTTCCTTGCAGTGCGTGGGCTTCTCATTGTGATGGCTTCTCCTGTTGCACAGGCTCTAGGGCCAGCAGGCTTCAGTAGTTCCAGCGCTCAGACTCTGGGGCACAGACTCAGTAGTTGTGGCACACGTGCGTAGTTGCTCCATGGCATGTGGAATCTTCGTGGACCAGGGATCAAACCTGTGTCCCCTGCGTTGGCAGGCAGATTCTTATCCACTGTGCCACCAAGGAAGTCCTTAGAGTTGTATATAATAAAAAGGTACATCTCCAGGTACACTCAAAACCATATGTTCTGTGTCCTCATCACAGTAGAGGCTCTGATGCTTTTAAATGCCTTACAAATTTGGTCATTGTTCAGAACATCTGAAAGGCTATGTCACATGCCTCGATATAATGATTATTTTTATTTTAAAGATGAGGAAATGAAGGTTTAGGGGGTACATGACTAGTTAGTGGGTTAGTTTGAAGCCCAGGTCTCCAGCACACTTTCCACCTGGTAAAGTTGTCTTTCAAGGAGCAGCTGGTCTGTAATTCTTATTTTCTGTTCAAATACTTTCTTTTGCTTGGAATGCTATCAGTACCTTTGCAGTCTGACCCCTCAACATGGGCTAAGACTAAAAGCAGACTAGCATTCTGGGGTAATTGATGTCGTTTTGAAACTTGCATTCTCTAGATCCACTTGAAAACCTGCTTTGTGCTTCCGTGTACCTTCTGTTAGAAAAAGATTGGCAAGTCGGCTACTGACTGTAGTCCACTATCATAAGAAACAGAATCTCTTGAACAGAGAGACAAGCAGAGTTTTGTAAACCAAAACAAAAGACTAAGCTGAATGTTTTCCAATGGGTGTTTCTTTAGTGCTGTTTCCCAGATTTGGCCTTTAAGCCACTCTTTGAAATATAACAATAGCTGATGGGTTATTTTCATTCAGAAGTTTGACCTGGCATTAATGGCAGTAATGTCAGCTGTCACTGAGCTTCTGAAAACATAGGGTCATATTATGTCCTTTATCTTCAGGTGACCTCCAACAGATGCATCACTGTGATTTCAGAGATAACCAACAATTCACAGGTCTAGCATGTATAAACCAGTGGATGGGAAAAAATAGGTAGAGCAGATTTTTAAACGAGACGTTTAAAGAATGGTAGATGGGAAAATCTTGCATAGAAGAAAACACGATCTATTAGATACTCTATTATCTTTGTGTTCAAGGTGGAGCTTGATAGCTCTAAATTACTTTGGCATCTAATTCAGTTGACTGAAAGTTCACAGATGAGGTCCATGGGGCATTGAGCTGATGTTTACCAAAATGTCAAGATCAATTTCACTGAAATGTCCTGATCAATTCTTACCCCAAGATTTCCCTGGAAAAGAGAATTTAGGAAGGTATCTATTTTAAATGAATATAAAAATTGGCCAGTAGGCTGTTAACAGTGCTAAACTATCTTAAGTGCCGACCTCTTTCTATTTAACCCCTCTATGTATAATTGTTGGAGAAGGCAATGGCACCCCACTCCAGTACTCTTGCTTGGAAAATCCCATGGACGGAGGAGCCTGTTAGGCTGCAGTCCATGGGGTCGCTAAGAGTAGGACACGACTGAGCGACTTCACTTTCACTTTTCACTTTCATGCATTGGAGAAGGAAATGGCAGCCCACTCCAGTGTTCTTGCCTGGAGAATCCCAGGGATGGGGAAGCCTGGTGGGCTGCCGTCTATGGGGTCGCACAGAGTCGGAAACGACTGAAGTGACTTAGCACAGCATAGCATGTATAATTGTGATTAAAGTCCAGTCAAGGGACCACATATCACTTTCTGTTTAGTATTACATTACTAAATAAATGTAATGTTTGAAAATGTGTCTACTATATGTTCCAGGCACGTGAATATATATAATCTTTGTATTATCCTGCTTATCTGTATCATGTGTCCATAAATTTTTCTTCCTAAAATTTGTGGTTTCACCTGGCATACTTCATTCTGGGAGAGCTGAATATCTTATGCAGAGCCACCTAGATAAATTCTTATAAATTCTTCTCACATCTTAGGATGTGAGACCAATGAATAAGATTCCCAAGACAGGTACCCTATACTTGCTTCCTCTCATCTAAAGAACCTGCAAGTACACACCCCTCGGAGAACCAGAGTCAGTATCCAAAATTGTTTGACCATATTTATGCACAAAATTGTTTCAAGCTTTACTGTTTGTCTTCCATTGTCCATATTTCTAGTAAATAACCTTCCAGGGTTATTTGGAATGTCTTTTAAGAACTACAAAAGTCTTCATATCTCAACTCAGTTCCTATTCCCCATCCTGATAATTTTTCTAAGGAAATTAAATATATTGATAAATATCTCATCTCCGTGTACTTTGCAAAAGTGAACAATCAGGAACAGCCATATAGCCCACAAAAGGGACATGGTTGACTAAATTATAGAATTTCACTGTGTCTATATAATTACAGGAGCTATGTGGCAGCATTTTATGATAGAGTTAGTGAAAAGAGTAGTTTAAAATTGTATCTCTGTCATTATAGCAACTGGGTACAAATGACATCACCAGGACCAGAGGCTGGAAAGCAATGTGAGGTTGTAAGTGACTTTTCTTTCTGTTTGATTTCTGTTTTGATGGCGGACAGGGGTAGAAATTGGAGTGACGGATGAGACTGCAGAGCTGAGCAGAGGCCATCAGTCATAGAAAGAGGGGTTTATGTCCAGCTTGAACTTCTTCAGATTTGTGCTTTGCAAAGATTGGCTGCTGTATGAGGGAGGAATTCGAGCAGGGCAAGAGTGACAGAAGACTGACCGTTTGGCATGCCTGACCTGGGCGGTGCTTTTCATCACAAGAAGTATGGAGAGATTCAAGGCACAGGCATCCATTTTGCTAGCACCTGCCCTAAAATACCCCCTCTGCACTTTAAGATTCTTGGAAAATGTTTCAAATGTAAATTTTATTCTACATACGTATCCATCCATATGTAAATCTTTTAAAATGTATGCATGTGTGAAACCCATATGCTTCGAGAGCATTTGGAAAACCCTAGCCGAAATTACTGACAAAATTTTAATGGTAAAAATCAATACGATTGCACATTCTTATAGAATGTTCTGTTGGGCTTGTCATGCAATTTCTTTGAAGCCTGGCCATAAGATGATCACATTGTCATGGAATTGTCTTGCTATTGCATCTACCAAGTGGATGCTGGTTGAGTATTCATTGCATTTATATATAGTCACATTTCTAAATATCGTCCTAAAGTTTATTTATGTCCTGCCTGGTTCCAGAAGGAATTTAATGCACTGACTTACAAATCCTGCATTTCATAATGTTCCTGATCCCTGACTCTCCTTTCTCTCCTCCTCTCCCTGTTCCTTGAGCTAGCGTGTGTCTCTGGGCTCTGCTCGCCATTCTCCCTTCTAACTCCTTCCTTGCCACCACCCTAGTTCAACCTTGATCATATCATTCCTCACTTCCTGGTCGCCTTACAAATATTATCACCTTAGTTTCCAAGTCTGTGGTATGAAAACTTGGATGAGACTCCAGTGGATGCAGCTTGTAATCTCTCGAGGGATATGGAAGTGTTAGTAGTTGTTATTCTTTCCAGTTTTAAAATCCAGTGATTCTGTGACAATTAAAGTATGAGTTGGCCAAAGAACTCGTTCGAGTTTTTCCATGATAGCGTTCTGAAAAAACCCGAACAAATGTTTTGGCCAACCCAGTTTCATTTAGGCTTCCCAGGTGGTGCTAGGGGTAAAGAACCTGCCTGCCAAAGCAGGAAACATGAGAGACATGAGTTTGATCCCTGGGTCGGGAAGATCCCCTGGAGAAGGGCATGGCAACCCACTCCAGTATTCTTGCCTGGAGAATCCCATGGACAAAGGAGCCTGGTGGGCTACAGTCCATAGGGTCACAAAGAGTTGGCCACAACTGAGCACGCAGTATTTCATTTGAAAAGAGAAAATCACTCACTGTCTTGCTTTCATTGTGTCCCTCTGTGTGTAAGTCAGCACATCATTTTGTGTGAGCGATAGAGGTTGTTTTAACTAGTGTGAGAGAGTGCTTTTTATGATCTTAAAAATTTTTTTTGTATATGCCTTTTTAATGTGGTAAGAAACTCAATGGAATAAAAGATGATTCAAGAAAGCCCACATGAGGCTTAGTAAATACAGGGAGTGTGTACCTATAAAATTAAACATAATTAACTAGTCTATTTGCATAACTATGTCCCCTAACTACCACCTTGGCAGAATAAACCCCTCCGTGCCTGAGAGATTAGTTGCCTACTGAGAATGACTTGGGGACCCTGCAGGGAGAAAACCAATAGCTTCTATACCACGGAAGTTGCCAGAGAGGGACGGCTTAAGAGCCACACAAATAGAGCAGAAACTTAGTAGAGATTAAGCAGGCAAGTTCTTGGCTAGATTCCCATTCTCACAGAGGCCTAATGGCAGCAGCTGATTTTCTGTGTAGAAACTGATGGGTTATTTCACCCTGGCCCTAACCCTGCCTTTACTGATCATAGCCCACATCCTGTTACTCTAGTATCAGCAGGATTTCTTCCCAGATGGAACTGAAATCAACCACCATTGTGCCTGAGTGTTTCCTGATAGTCAGCCAGACCTTGAGCATAGGGGCCCTCCCAGCCAGGGTCCCCTCTCACTCACCAGGAGTCCACTTCACCTCTGCTTACATCAGCAAAGAAACATTTTCCCAAGGGGTGGAACTGACCTTTGAAGGGTTTAACCTTTTGCAGGTTTAACCTTGGGGTGGGGAGTGGGTTGCGGTGTGGTGGGGGAGGTTGTGAACCCTTTCTAGAACCTGTTGAAAACACTGAGCCTTCTCCCCAGACAAATAAGCTTCCATTCAAAACTTTTGTCAGTAAATTTAGATGGTTCGGAACTGATCTGGTCTCCCATGTGGGAGACTCACAGAGCCCATATGAGGGACCCTGGGTTTCTAGAATGTCTTTATAGTTGTGCTTTCAAATTCAGACATAACTTGATTCTGTGCAAAACAGTCCACAGCATGACACTTTTTAATTTGTGGCATTTCTTTACCAGTTACATGCTACTACTGACTGTTTTAAGATTCTAGCTTGAAGCGATCACTTGGATAGAGAAAAATAACGTCTAATCCTGCTAATACTGAGGTTTTGTGTTTCAGGTCCGACTACAGCCACGTGTCCTCCACCAGCAGTAAGTATGGCTTAAATGTCCTTCCTGTTTGTCTTGAGTACCCTGGGTGGGGTGGGCAGTCAGTCCCAATTCTGTATGTAGAGAAGGCTATCCACACTTTAATAGTAAGAATCACAGAAGGTTTACCAAAGAACGTGACACAGGATCCTGTAAATCTGGGAAGTAGACTTTGATTGTACCTTGACTTTAGGGCCAGGCATGCCACTATTTTCCCTATGGAAGTTCAGCCTGGAGGAACTAGTCCAGGCTTTATTTACCTGCATGCTTGGAAAATACCTTCTCTGGTAAAGCTGCGGTCATTCATTCATTCAACAAACGTGTCAAATACCTACTGTCTGGAGCTCACATCTCAGAGTGCTCTCACTGGATCTATGAGGTGGCCCCAACTCCTCTGCTGGGCAAACTTCCTCCCATGTATGTCTGTACCTCCAGGCAGATGTCATAGGTGACTATTACATATGGTAAAAGCCAAACAAAAAAAAAGAGGAGTATGTTTATAAGCATACTCTGAGCATAAAAAAGGTGCCTGTATTAAATATTGTTAATAACTTACAAATCTATTTATGGGAAATTAGGCCCTACATCTTGGAGCAATGTGCAAAGATGAAGATCACTACAAAGCCATTCAGATTAATGAAACACTTATCTTATAAACAAAATAACAGAAAAATTGTCTTACAGTAAAAGCCCTGATTTTTTTTTTTTAATTTGAATCAGTAAACCCTGAATTGTTCTGTCCTAACTCACTGTTAAGCTCTCAATTCTAAATAGTTCCCAAATGGAAAGATACTTAATTGGATTATTCTATTTATTGATGTTCTTGCTTAGTTTTTTCCCTTGCAATAAGAGACTGTGTGAAAAGCTGTGTGTCTGGGATGGTAATTTAGTGTCAAATTATATTTAGTTATTCGTATAACCTCAGTGAGCAATTTCTGATCATTTCAGCCAACTGGAGACCCAGCATTGCCCCTTAGTTATTAAGAACCATTAGTAATAATGAGATTAATGCTCTAGTGATCCGCATTCCCTCCCTGAAGCTTCTGCATTCCGAAAACCAGAGAACATGCTTTCTCTCTCTGCCACCATTTTCTGTTTTACCCAGAGGCTACATTTCTTTAAGAATGATTTTTCTGAAATACTTGCCCGAAACCTTTGTTCAATCTGTAGCTCTCAAATCAGTCCTCTGGGTCACCACAAACCACCTCTCTTGTCAGTGAAACTGGTCATTTGGTTTGGGATGTTTTTCTCTCCGTTATTTTAATTGCGATCTCTGAGCTGGAATTTTTCTTGGTGCAATTGGGATCAATAACCTTTTATTGTTGTTCCTTTTCTCTTTAAATACCTGGCGATTCCTGCCTCATTCTTCAGTGTTGGGGCCTCTTGGTGAGTGAGGGTGTATACATGCATTTTGCACTTCAGTTAGGACATGTATTTGACTACTAGTAATAGAGAAAAATAATGACTTAAGTGTGGTTTTCTTTTCCTCTGTTGTGCATCAGTTGCTAAGTCATGTTTGACCCTTTGTGACCCCATGGACTGCAGCACGCCAAGCTTCCCTGCCCTTCACTATCTCCTGGAGTTTGCTGAAATTCATGTCCATTGAGTCAGTGATGCCATCCAAGCATCTAATCCTCTGTCGCCCCCTTTTCCTCCTGCCCTCAATCTTTCCCAGTATCAGGGTCTTTTCCAATAAGTTGGCTGTTCACATCAGGTAGCCAAAGTATTGGAAATTCAGCTTCAGCGTCAGTCCTTCTAAAGAATATTCAGGATTGATTTCCTTTAGAATTGACTGGATTGATCTCCTCCAAGCTACTCTAAAGAGTCTTCTCCAGCACCACAATTTGAAAGCATCAGTTCTTTGGACCTTCTTTATGGTCCAACTCATATATTCATACATGACTATTGGAAAACCACAGCTTTGACTAATGGACCTTTGTCAGCAAAGTGTTTTCCTCTAATTAAGAAAAAAGTCTGGAGGAAGCAATGCAGGTCTGTTACGCAGTCCTTGGATTTTGGCTTCCATCCTCAGAGTTGCCTCAGAGTTACAAAATAGCTGCCTCTGCCACAGCCATCACATCATTGTTCTGGGCAGCAAGAAGAGGTGAGGGGATACTGGTGGGCCTCTGGATGTCTTTGTCCTGTATGTTGCCTGAACTGCCTTTCCTCCCAGCTAGGATCATTATCATTCCTCACAAACGATAATCAGAGGACTAAGCAGAAAGAAGGTTAATAATTTTCCTCTTCCTCCTGAATGGCAGAGTTGCAGGGTCACCCCCCCTCTCACAGCCAACTTGGTGGCAGCATCCTCTGTGTGACCCAGAGGGCTCACCAGTCAGTCCCAGTTCCCATATGTTGGTCATGGAAGCACCTCCTGCCCGTCGGTCATTCTGCTGCTGTTGGTCAGCCTCTGTCCACTGGATGACTTGTTTCTGAATGATTCCTGATTCCTGATCAGGGTTTGAACACTGGTACTAACTGGTCACTTTTAGGAAATGGACTTACCTGTGTCTGCAGGTGGTTCTTAACCGAATACCACATGATGTGCCTTTAACTGTTTGATCCTGAGTTCACAGAAGTGTAGATGCTTCCTTGGGATGAGCTGGGGTTGGAGTGTGTCTGTCCAGGGTTGGGTTTTGTCATTACTGGGGTGGTCGGGAGAGCTTCCTCCAAGAATACCACTCTGTTTGGCCACCAATTTTCTTCTTAGAATGCAGAGGCTGCTTCCTCATGCTGCCGGCCCTGATGGCGGTAGAAGAAAGGTCAGCCCCAAGAGAAAGGACCAAAGCGGTGATGTGGGGTCCAGGTGTCCTAGTCCTGGTTCTGCCATGAATTAGCTGTGTGCTCTTGGGAAAGTCGTCTACCCTCTCTGAGCCTCGGTTTCCCCTTCTGTAGAATGAGGCGGTTGGACTGAATGGCCCCTGAGGACCTCCCCAAGAGCTCTGGGATGCTCGGATGTGACTGTCTTAGAAACTCCACTAAAGAGAGAGAAGAAGGGAGGGAGGAAAGACAGTGTAAAGACTCAAGGACTGTACCTTTTTTCTTTGTCCTGGAATAAGAGTCCAGAGGGTGGGCATCCTCTCTGGTGGATGGTATCACTAACCCTGAAGTGAGGGCTGTTCAGGTCAGTTTGAGCTTCCGTGAGCTTCCTCTAAGTCAGCTTCCTCTCAGTCAGTAGAGACATTGTGGTGAGGGGCAGTTGCTTCTTTTTATCCCCCTCCCCTCAAATAAGTGGATAGGGGAGGGGAGAAGGAGGGTACTTATCACTGGTCATCTTCCTTTTTTTTATCTTTTTAAA
This sequence comes from Bos taurus, assembly GCF_002263795.3. Classification (NCBI taxonomy): domain Eukaryota; kingdom Metazoa; phylum Chordata; class Mammalia; order Artiodactyla; family Bovidae; genus Bos; species Bos taurus. Next base: position 20,607,618 of record NC_037339.1, read on the forward strand.
AATGTCATTGAAATATAGTTGATTTATAGTGCTGTGTTAATTTCTGCTGTACAATAAAGCGATTCAGATACATACATATATACATTATTCTTTTTTAATATTCTTTTCCATTATGGTTTGTCACAGAACATTGAATATAGTTCCCTGTGCTATAGAGTTGTTGTTGTTTAGCCGCTAAGTCATGTCTGACAATTTGTGACCCCATGGACTGTAGTCCTCCAGGCTCCTCTGTCCACGGGGTTCTCCTGGCAAGAATACTGGAGTGGGTTGCCATTCCCTTCTCCACACTGGGCGTCTTGTTTTTCCGCCACATCCGGGATTAAAGGATTGCATTTCCATTGACTGTGTCCAGTCTCACTTTCAACTCAGGAGAGTGGCTCAGAGGCTTCTTCAGTGGATGTTTGGGTTTTGTGTAGATGAATTTTCTCATTGCAACTGGTCCATTTGCCCTTTTTAGATTGATGGCCAAAAAGGCTTTTCATTTGTTTCTGCAAAAACTGTACACACGCTGAGCATTCAGGAGATCTCAGTAAAGCGTGATGCTTCCTTAGGAAGTTGACTTTAATTTACACTCTCAGAATTTGGGGCCTCCCTGGTGACTCAGAAGGTAAAGAATCTCCTTGCAACGCAGGGGACGTGGGTTGGGAAGATCTCCTGGAGACGGGAATGCAACCCACTCCAGTATTCTTGCCTGGAGAATCCCGTGGACAGAGGACCCTGGCAGGCTACAGTCCATGGGGTCGCAGAGTTGCACACGTCCGAGCAACTAACACTTTCACTTTCTCAGAATTTTAGGTTGTTTTTTTCCAGCAGCCTGGCTAGAAGATCATCAAGCCACTGTGTACAGTTTGCATTCTTAAGCGATTTAAATAAAAAGAGGAAATTTTATAAATGGGATAAAATAAAAACAAACATTATGCCAAGGGGAAAAAAAATCAACTGCACTTCCTGTGATGTGTGATTGAATATTTCCATTCCAATAAAGATTATAACCATATTTGGAGAATTCCTCTTAGAAGATGCTGGGAGTTGGAAAATGATATTTTCAGGACAGTATAACATTTCTTGGGGACTTCTAGCCACAGGATAACGCCGGTAGTCAAAGAATTCATGAGTTCTCTCTGTTTAAGACTCTTCTCCAAAACCCTTCTCTCTTTGCCCTCCTAATTGTGCCTAAGTCTGTTTTTTCTCGAAACTCAAGTAGAGTCATTAACTCCTCACCTGGCTCTTATCAACTGACAGCAGGAATGCCTGGCAGGTTTGTGCTCTTTCAGACTTTTCAAAGCACGCATGGCAAAAGAACAGTTGAAGTGATCAAGAAGGTGCTTGGCAGTGCCCTGAGGAATCCTCTGTGTCTGAAATTATGGAGAAATGGCCTTGAGCAGTGCGTTCTGCTCATCTGAGCCCAGGAGCATGTAGTAAGCTGTGCAAAAAAAGGCACCTGTATGGGTGGGCAGGAGTCACTGAATCTGTTTTCACCCGTTTCTCCCCCATCTTCCCTGGCCCCTGCCTATGCCTCACATTCCTGCCCGCCAGTTTCTCTCCTAGCTTTCTGTCCCTTGCCTCCTGCCCTGCCCTTCTAGTGAGTCAGGTAGCTTCCCTGTTTCCCACCCACTCTCTCCCTGATGGTCCCGAGCTGCCACAAGCTGTAGGTCCAGTGGACTTCTGTCCCCTCAGTTTTCCTGGGGCCACCGTATCTGTGATTGGCCCTTGAGGGCAGCCTCAAAGAGGCCCAGCTGCTGCTGTGGGCCCCTGGACACATTCTCATCTCAAGGAAAAATGGTCGGTAGATTGCAGGTGTTTGTTTGTTTGGGGTTTTGTTTTGATAGGTAGGAAGTGAATTTAGAGAGAAATGCACTCCACAAACAGAGTATGGGCCATCTCAGAAGGCAAGAGAGACCTCAAACTATGGTGTGGTTAGCTTTTATGTTGTGGTTGAATCTCTAAGTTGTGTCTTACTCTTGTGACCCCAGGGACTGTAGCCCACCAGGCTCTTCTGTCCATGAGATTTCCAGGCAAGAATACTGGAGTGGGTTTCCATGTCCTTCTCCAAGGGATCTTACAGACCCAGGGATCAAACCTGGGTCTCCTATGCTGCAGGCAGTCTCCTGCATTATATTTGAATTCTTTACCCGCTGAGCTACCAGAGAAGCCCCTAAGCTATTATGGGCTGGGCAGTTTTCATAGGCTAATGAGTGGGGCAGATTATTCTAACTATTTGGGAGAAGGGGTGGGATTTCTAGGAATTGGCCCACTGCCCACTTTTTGGTCTTTGATGGTCAGCCTTGAAACTGTCATGGTGCCGGAGTGTGTCACTTAGCTTGCTGGTATGTTACAATGAGCATTTACTGAGGCTCAAGGTCTAGTGGAAGTCAACTTGTCCGCCATCTTGGACCCATTTGTTCTAATCAGTTTATGTCATGTCCTCGAGCTCTGTCATTCTGTCGAAGGCTGTGCCCTGCCCCCGCAGGTGCTTTTTAAATGGAAAAAGTTGGGCTATCTGGATTAAATGGCAACCCACTCCAGTATTCTTGCCTAGAGAATCCCACGGACAGAGGAGCCTGGTGGGCTACAGTCCATGCGGTCGCAAAGAGTCGGACACGACTGAACGGCTTCACTTTCACTGTCTTTCACTTCACTTGGTTAATTGCAAGGCACTGGCACCCCATTCCAGTACTTTTGCCTAGAAAATCCCATGGACGGAGGAGCCTGGTAGGCTGCAGTCCATGGGGTTGTGAAGAGTTGGACACGACTGAGCGACTTCCATTTCACTTTCCACTTTCATGCATTGGAGAAGAAAATGGCAACCCACTCCAGTGTTCTTGCCTGGAGAATCCCAGGGATGGGGAAGCCTGGTGGGCTGCCGTCTATGGGGTCACACAGAGTTGGTCACGACTGAAGCGACTTAGCAGCAGCAGCAGTAGCTGGTCGAGAGCCACCTTGGGGCTTGTCAAGTCTGCCTCGCTGTTCTGATGGGAGGACATCCCATCCCTTCCCAAGGCTCCCTTTGTTCACAGGCGCATCTTTCTAAATGCTGTCTTTTTCTTTTCATTTCTCAGTGGTGTCATCATTTCCATACTATTTCAGGATACAGAAGCATAATACGTTTAGATTTTTGTCTCTGGCTACATCTGTGCCTCCCCTCAGCATGGGGGGGAAGTTAAGCCCATTGTGATATAATTAATGAAAGAATGTAAGGAGCTTTTAAAGCAGCAGCACCTTGAATATGTATGGTTTTGTCCTGTAGGACTCACCAATGGTGAGGAATATTTGTGTATATGATCTGTGTCCCTATATCCAGAGCTAAATTCAGACTTGGGATATGAAATATTCATTATTTTCTTTCTGTTTTTATTAGAAGAGAAGATAACTTATTGACAGAGTTTGCTCATTTTACAGCCAGTTTTTATCACACACATCCAGAAACAGGAAGATCAGTGTTTTGGAAGAGGTGACGGGAGTCAGTTTCACTTTGATCCATTTGTAAATGTCTTAATTTTGTTTTCTGTGTACAATACGTTCCCCATTATGATTTTTAGAACAAATCTTCCAGAACAAATCTTCCAGAATCTTATTCCTTAAGATCTAAGCAGAACTCAAACCTATGTATTAATCCTTATGAAGAACAATTTCAGCCATTGAAGTTGCTTAATTCTGTGATCAGTGTGGAATTGGCATTATACACAGGCTTGCCAAAAGACTAAAAAAATCCACCTATTCCATCCCCAGCTTCACATTCTATTGCAGTAAAAGCACCAAAAGAAAAGTCACCAATTTTCTCTAATTTAGAATATTGCCTTTCAGACAAAGTTAGTTATAGTTAAAGACGGTAATACGGTCTTTAAAAACCAACCTGACCAGTATCTTAAGTATCTCAGTTCACATGCATCACTACTTTCTTTCATTTTCTACTTCCTCGGATTCTAAAGGGCTTATTAATGTTAATACTAGTGACGCTGTCTGACATCCTGTTGTATATATACAGTTGATATAAATGAATGCACTGGGGACATGTGTATATATTTTCAGTGCAGGACAGTCAGGGTTTTGTGTGCCAGGAAGGCTTGAGTGTGCAACTTCCAGCAAATGAAACCCAGACAAGAACTACTTCCATTTTTATTCTGCTTGAGAACCTGTTCTGGCCTAACAGTTAGGTTCACATGCAGAGCTGCTCTCGTGGAGGTTCTGGTGAGCTACTGCACAACTGGAATGACGCCCCAGCCCTAGACAGGTTTTGTGATGTTATCACTGATGATACAGCCCTTCCTCGTCTGTGGTCATGGTCACAGAGACCAATCAGAAACCATTACGATGTTGTGCATGAAGACGGATCAGTCTGATTTTCTTGTCCAGTCTGTCCTGCCTTGTGGCTCTGCCTTCCAAAGAGTGGGATTACTGCTTTTACTCAGAAATACCTATTGCGTTCCCTAGCCTGGGGCATCTGGGCCACCCACTGCCAGCTCCTGCAGCCGTGAGGGAAAGAGCCCTCAAGACGTCCTCTCTCCTCCTGGGGATGCACTGGTCTCGCTCCAGTTAGGAACCGGCTCTTCTGCCTATGGAGAAGAGCCCTGGTGCTTGTGGCTCTTCCCAGGCCCCCCGACACTGAGGCTTTCCCTGGGGCAACTGTGGCTTCGTGTTTGAGACAGCTGCTGTGCTCCTGGGCCTTCCTCTTGGGGCTGGAGCCATTTAGCACATAGCTCGTAGGGAACACTAATACAGACACCGCAGCCCTGTGAGTGTCATTTTTGACAGGTCTGGGCCTTGCAGCCACACAGGTGGAGCTGAGCAGAGGCTGAGAGCTACAAAATGCAGCTGGTGCAGCTATGTGCCCATTCCACATTTTGTCAGCTGCCCAGACAAGGTGTTCTTGGCTTGGCATAGCACCTTAAATCACCAAACAGGAAAACTTGCTACTCAGAGTGTGGTCCACAGACCCCTGCGTCAGCATCACTCTGTTAGAAATGTAGAATCCCAGGCCCCACCCCTGAACTCCTAAGCCAAGTGAGTTGTTTGTACTTATATTTTGCAGAGCACTGATCTAGCCCATCCCCCCAATAAATAAAATAAATAAATCATCCCTGATTGAGGTGGTTGATCCAAGTTTCTTACTTTCAGAGGCTAACTTTTAATGGTACACTCAAGGAAATGGGAACCCACTCTAGTACTCTTGCCTGGAAAATCCCATGGACAGAGGAGCATGGTAGGCTCCTACAATCCATGGGGTCACAAAAAGTCGGACACGACTGAGCGACTTCACTCACTCATTCACTCTGTGGGCTCTAGGATTTGTATAACTATGATATCTAGATAAAATTATCCACTTAATATTTAAGTTATTTTATCTGATCTGATCTGATGGATAATGTAAAAGAATTGTATTCCTCCTCCAAGACTAGTTTTTTTTTTTTTTTAATGAATGTGTTTAATTTTTTGGCTGTGCTGGGTTTTCACTGCTGCATGTGGGCCTTCTCTGGTTGTGGTGAACAGCGGCTACTCTCTGGTTGGGAGCACCAACTCTGAAGTGCAGGTTTTGGTAGTGGTGGCACACGGGCTTAGTTGCCCTGCAGCACATGGGATCTTTCCAGACTAGGGATCAAACCCATGTCCCCTGCATTGGCAGGCAGATTCTTAACCACTGGACCACCAAGGGAAGTTCTAAGAGTAGTTAATTGTAAAACATAGGACCTGTTCTTTATCAGGCTGGCTAGAGGTATTTGTTTGGGGTTCTTTTGAGAAGGAAGTAGCAGCTTTATCTATATGATCATGGAATTAGCAAATGAAACCTGAGATGAATGAACCTGTTGGAGCTGAAATTGTGAGTGCACTTTGAACATTAGTTAGTTGATGGTGTGGAATCTATATATTCAGAGTCCTCTGAGTGGGAACCTGAAAAACTAGACAGTATTACGGTTTGACAGTTGATAAGAGAAAAGCAATAACCAAAGATACTCATCAGGAAATCAGAGTCTGAGTTCAGTATCCCATATGGACAACTCCTCTGGTGGTCTGTTACACGGACATTGTTTCCAAAAAATTGTTGTGTAGTCCTCTGGCTTCAAAGATAAGTTTTAATTGTGTGATTTCAACTATATAAAGGGTGTCAATTTCTAGCCAGGATATGAAAGAAAAACAGAGGCAGGATTCTCATGATCAGATTTTTCCCTGAAGGACTGAAGTGACACTTCAGGGACATCTGGTCTACCACGGTTGTCAGGATCCCACCCCCATCCCAAGGGAGGGAACAAAAGTGGATAGCTGCCATTACACATTCCCCTAGCATGCCAGGTGCTTTTCTCACTGAAAGAAGAAAACTCAGAATGCTACCATTCAGAAACAAGTCATAATTTGGTGTCTGCCTTTACAGATTTTTTCTGGGCATCTATATTCCTATATATATGTATATTATTACCAAAAGTAGTATTGGAGAGTTTTATAGTCTGATTTTCTCACTAAGCATATTGTGAACTTTCTTTATATACCAAACTTACTTCTGTAATAGTTTAACTGTACAGTATTCCATTGTATTTCTTTCTGCACCAAACTTCATTCAGTTCAGTTCGGTCGCTCAGTCGTGTCCGACTCTTAGCGACCCCATGAATCGCAGCACGCCAGGCCTCCCTGTCCATCACCAACTCCTGGAGTTCACCCAGACTCATGTCCATCGAGTCCGTGATGCCATCTAGCCATCTCATCCTCTGTCATCCCCTTTTCCTCCTGCCCCCAATCCCTCCCAGCATCAGGGTCTTTTCCAGTGAATCAACTCTTCCCATGAGGTGGCCAAAGTACTGGAATTTCACCTTTAGCATCATTCCTTCCAAAGAGCACCCAGGGCTGATCTCCTTCAGAATGGACTGGTTGGATCTCCTTGCAGTCCAAGGAACTTTCAAGAGTCTTCTCCAACACCACAGTTCAAAAGCATCAATTCTTCGGCGCTCAGCCTTCTTTACAGTCCAACTCTCACATCCATACATGACCACAGGAAAAACCATAGCCTTGACTAGACGGACCTTTGTTGGCAAAGTAATGTCTCTGCTTTTGAATATGCTATCTAGGTTGGTCATAACTTCTCTTCCAAGGAGTAAGCGTCTTTTAATTTCATGGCTGCAGTCACCATCTGTAGTGATTTTGGAGCCCAGAAAGAAAAAATCTGACACTGTTTCCACTGTTGCCCCATCTATTTCCCATGAAGTGATGGGACCAGATGCCATGATCTTCGTTTTCTGAACGTTGAGCTTTAAGCCAACCTTTTCACTCTCCTCTTTCACTGGTATCCTATTGTTGGTCCTCTTCTCTTTTTTCACTATTATAATCAGCATTGGCAGGAATATTTTTATACCACAAGTTTATGCATATCCTTCATTATTTCCTTAGGATAAATTCCTACAAGTGAAATTGTCAAATATTTACTTTTTAAAGCTTCTGATCTCTCTTGCCGGGTTATTCTCCAAAAGAACTATTTCACTGTCCTGTGGGCATGGGTTTGAGTGCCGGGGTCTAATAAAAATTGAGATTTTATGCAAAAAAACTGTATAGATGGCTACTCACACACACTATACACAGATGTACACAATAAGAATGGGCAAAACTGCTCTAAAGAGTAGATTGTAAACAGGGAGACCCAGCTTTTGGAGGCCCACAAGCTGGAGTCTGTTCTGTGGTTCTCATTAAATGTATGGTATTGATTATACACCCGCTCCAACCTCAGGCGTTATTAACAATACCCAAACACCATGAGTACGCTGCACAGGCTTCATGAAAAGCAATTTCCCTCCAGTAGCCAATTTCTATCTTTATTCAACATCAAAATTGTTGCCATTAACCTTTGAGGGGATAACAGGTTGGGAATATTCAAGGACTGGTATGTAAAAAGCCAGGTCATAGCCACTAAAGGTTATAATCAGAATTGACCAAGAAAGCAAAAGGATCCCATTAGTCCTTTCTTTCTTCTTTGTAAACCTTCTCTTCCTCCAGATTTGTTGTGAAAGCATTAGTTGCTCAGGTATGTCCAACTCTTTGTAACTCTGTGGACTAGCCCACCAGGCTCCTCTGCCATGGGATTCTCCAGGCAAGAATACTGGAGCAGGTTGCCATTCCCTTCTCCAGGGCATCTGCCTGACCTAGGGATTGTACCTGGAACTCCTGCATTATAGGCAGATTCTTTACCGTTTGAGCCACCAGAGAAGCCCCCCCACATTTGTTAAACTTTCAAATTTTGTACAATACACTGGTTATGGAAGAGAAGAAACATTTTACCTGCTCTCCGCCTTTTTAATCTCATTCTGACATCTGACATTATTATTGATATCAAAAGGGAATGAAGCTGAGCTGTGCAACCAATGCTTGAAGGACTTCTCTTTCCTTCTGTATAACAAGAATAATTGTGAGAAGTCTTTCTTTTGTCTGTTGCTGGGACAATGGGCTTCCTCTGTGATTCCATTTTTAATATTCCACTGCCTCAGGCTTGAACATAGTGAGGCTAAAGTGTGTGGGTCATAGATAACCTAGACTTAGAAACTGGAGGTCTTTCTATAGGTTGGCATGTTTAGAGGGGGTCCCTGTCAGTTGGATCATAACACTTTCTGCTGTCTATTAAGCACTCTCTATGAACCTCCTGATACAGTGAGTAGGAATTTTTCACAGTCACCCGCTCAGGTATAAAAGTGGAACTGCCGTATATCTCTGCAATAGAGCTGAACTTCATTCCTGAGCCTCTGCCCTCACCCCCTGGCAAGGGAAGGCACAGGTCTGCACTGGGGGCCCCACCCCCGCAGGGCTCAGCCTGGGACTTCAGTACGTGATCCATCCTGAGAAACCTTCTGGCATCCAGGCTTTGGTCCCGTCCCTTCTGGTCTTCTCCCTCCCACCAGGAGCCCAAACACGACATCATCTGAGTGGGAAAAGCCACCCCCAGAGCACCACACATTCTTCTTGACTTCCAATTCACAAGGTGAAACCCCTGCTCTAGGTTTTTAGCCCTTTTTGGCTCAGAAAGCGTCTTCTGTCTCCAACCCCCGAATCCTCACAGTAGAGAGCTTTGCGCTTCCAGGCTGTTTCTTCTGCTGTGATAGGAAAACAGCCTAAATTCAGAAGCGTGATGAATGAGTCCGTCAGACCCCATGCTCCCTGAAGCAAGGAACAGCCCGGACTCTGCAGGTGGGGGGATGCAGGCAATAAGAAAATAGGGAAGAGGGAAACTTCGGTTATTGTCTCTGAAATTCATCCTCTAGAGCATCCTGAACCTACCACCTCCCATTTTGTGTTTTTCTTATGTTGCTCACGTGTGAGCGTCTTGCTTCCTTAATTAGCTTGTGAGCTCGGGAAGGGACTCTGTCTCTGCCTGCTTTGCAGTCCTTGGCCCATCAGTAGGAGAGGGAACTTCAGAACCGGGCAGAGCCGCAGACTGGGAGTTGGGACGCGTTTCTTCTCTTTCTCCACCTGCCATTGACTAACTGGTCCACTTGGGCGAATTGTCTGATGTCATCTGAAACATGCGGGGGGTGGGGGGGCAGGCAGACTGAAATGCCTCCCCCATCTTTTTTTTTGGCCATTCCGCATGGCCTGTAGGTTCATAGGCTAACCCGCCCCCTGTGCATTGGGAACGTGGAGTCTTAACCACTGGACCACCGAGGATGTCCCTCCCCCATCTTTAATTTTTGAGTTGCCCCCAGGAACCTTGTTCTTCCAATGGGCTGTAACATACAAATTTTTCTATGGAAACTTGGAAACAAGGACCGGGGGTATATCAATATCCTATTCAAGTTGGCAAAGCTTTTGAATGTTTCACTGAATTTTAGGGCAAAAAACATAAAAGAGTCCACAGGTTCCATTTCCCGTATTGCTAGTTTGATCACGAGCAAAACCAAATTTAATCACTGATTTTCCTAAGACCATCCACTATGTCTTTTATATGCCTGTCGGTAGTATTTTTTTTTTTCGTAGACTTGTAATGACTAATCATGGCCCGTCTCATTTCTCAACATCCTGCCAGACAAATCCCTTTTAAAAATAAATCTTAATTACTATAATTGTGAGGGTTCCTCCTGCTAGCTGCATTGTAAGGCTGAGCGGTCTTGGTGAACAAATCCTGGGGATAGGTTTGGTTAACATCTTCCTCTTTTGTCTGTTTGGCTTTGACGGATACACCTTACTTCTTAAAACAAGATTAACCCTCCAGTCGTGTTGTTGGCAAGCCCTGCTGCCTCACCTCCAAATCTTCAGAATTTTATTGAGGTCCTGAATTTTATTCAGGGGAACCGTGCCACTGATGGAAATGACAAGATATAACGTGTTTTAGGAAAAAATGGCAGTTACTGAGTAGAGTGATTGTGTGTAGAATACTAGAGACTCTGCAGTTGTTCTGAGCACATTTTAAAAAATTTTTTATTGATGGAGTTGCTTGAGCACGCCTTTGTTTTGTTTTGTTTTTTAATATATATCTGGCTGCGCTGGGTCTTCGTTGGGTGATGTGGAATTTAGTTCCCTGACTAGGGATTGAAATCAGGCCCCCTGCATTGGGAGTGCAGAGTCTTAGTCCCTGGACCACCAGGGAAGCCCCCTGAGTACATTGCTAAGCATTGGGTGTTAGTGTGCGTCAGACCTGTCTTACCTTCTCATAAACTTACAAAATCATTAAGTCCTCAGGACTTGGATAACGATGCCAGATATGCTTAAGTGTTTTTAGCTGAATTAAAGCTTCTCAGACTAATCACATATCAACTTCCCGGCCCTCTTCCAGAATTGCTGTCAAGCAGTGTCGAAATTTAAAGTGACTTGGTCCTTCCTGGCTGGTTGGTGTCTGGCCTTTGATTCCCCCTCTTCTCCCCATCTGGTGTGTGAGACATCATGTGTGTCTCACAGCAAAGCTTAGAAATACCTTTAAAGTCAAGTGGACATCACATTTCCACATGAAAAAACATGCAGTGTGTCTAAAGCATCTGCCTTGCTTTCTCTATTATTACTTTCTTAATAGTTTTAGAATGAGCTTAAGAATATGAATCACATGTTCAGATTCCTGACATTGTTCCTGCAACAGATGATGAAAATTGAGAGAGTGGTCAAATACAGTAACAGCAAAGCCGTACCTCTTACAAAAGCCCAAGTATCAGAAAGATGCCCTAGTGTTTTCCTCTGTCAAAGGAAAACAGGTTTGTTTTTTTTTTCTTCAGCCTATATGTGTACATGCTGAGTCATGTTTGACTCTTTGTGACCCTATGGACAGTAGTCAGGTTCCTCTGTCCATTGAATTTTCTGGGCAAGAATACTGGAGTGGGTTGCCATTTCCTTCTCCAAGGGATCTTCCCAATCCAGGGATCGAACTCGAGTCTCCTGCGTTAGTAGGTGGATTCTTTACCACTGTGCCATCCTCCTGCTTTCCGACTTCACCCGTTGGTCTATGCCCTGGGCGTGTGCACCCTACATACCTGATGCACCATTTTCCATGGGTTTTTTACCACTAGGTCATGTGTGTCTGGTCAATAGACTAGGTGTTCTAGCCTGTATTCCATTCTTCAATTATAGGAAAGTCGGTGGTGCTAGTGGTAAAGAATCTGCCTGCCAATGCGGGAGACTTAAGAGATGTAGGTTTGATCCCGGGGTCTGGGAGATCCCTTGGACAAGGACATAGCAAACCACTCCAGTATTCTTGCCTAGAGAGTATCATGGACAGAGGAGGCTGCTGGGCTATAGTCCATAGGATCTCAGAGAGTCGGACACCACTGAAATGACTTAGCGTGCACGCATGCTCTGTGAATTCAGGCTGAGGAGAAGCATTTTGGATCCCCTATGTTAAATATTCTATATGTACCTCACTGCCACCAGATTGCCACTATTGCCAACCCTGTGTCTCGTTTTGACTGTATTTTGGAGCTGGCACTGGGACCAGTCTTGTTCCCTTCACAGCTCAAAATTTCAGGCCAACCAAAGGCCTTGTCAAAATCATAAAAGTACTAAGAATTGAGTATGTCTGGGGCTTTAAGTGTTGTCAGAGACAAAGGGGTTTGCCTCAATTTTTAATTAGTTCAGAGTTTCGAAGAACTGGCTTTAAGAAAAACTGTAAAAGAAAAAAAAAAGAGCTGAAGGCAGGTTATTCATTACATTTCGGATGAATAGATTCTCCCAGGAAGGAATTTGGAAGCCCCTTTCTGGCAGCTTTTATTTCTGGCATTCAGGAAAGACCTGGCAGCTTTTATTTCTGGCATTCAGGAAAGACCAGGCAGCTTAATGGTAAGAGGTTGGCCCCCTGTGGCACTTTAATGCAGCGGGTTTTGTGTTCCTTGTCATTCTAGGGTCTCTTTCCCTCCTGCTTTCTGACCTAATCTTACTTCACACGTCAGTCTATGTCCTGGGTGTGTGGATCCTTCATACCTGATCCACCGTTTTTCTGTGAGTTTTCTGCCACTTGGTCATGTGTGTCTGGTCAGTAGATTAGGTATCCAAGCCCCTGAACTGTTGGGTACCTCAGAATGGGGCTTTAGAAATGTAAATAAGTTTATTCAATCTCCTGCATTTGAGGTTGGAGGGACTCTAGCTAAACTCTGGAGCCAGGTTCCCTGAAGCAAGCAGCCTGCAGCAGCTGGAGGGGGCCTTGTTCAGACTCTGTTGGCCTCCTGAGCTGTTTGGGGGCCCTGTGGGTCTTAAGGCCCTGGAATGGTCCAGGACAGTTTATTTAGGTGATGGTAGTGGTTATGGCTGTTGCCTTGGAAACACCTGCGGTACCCACTTTGAACATGAGTTTGTACAGTGAAGTGTCTATTGCATTTAGGACCTGACTTCATCTTATTTATTTGTTTATTGTCTATCTCCCCCACTAACTAGATGATAAGTTCTATGAAGGCAGAGACTTTTATTCACCACTGTATCTGACACTTCTGGCAGATAGTAGGTGCTCGATAAACATTCCTTGATTAAATAAGTCAGTGCATGCCTGCATGCTTGCTCAGTCACTTTAGTCATATCTGACTGATTGTGACACTATGAACTGTAGCCCACCAGGCTCCTCTGTCCATGGGGATGCTCCAGGCAACAATACTGGAGAAGGTTGCCATGCCTTCCTCCAGGGGATCTTCCCAACCCAGGGATCGAACCCACGTCTCCTGTGGCTCATGCATTGCAGGCGGATTCTTTACTGCTGAGCCACCAGGGAAGCCCAAGTCATTGTCACAGAATTGCAGACTGTCAATGATAAACGGTGGATAAAGTGACAAGAGACATTAATCATTGCCCAGAAATTCTAGAAAGGGGTGTCTGACCTTGTCATGTCCTGAGACTTGGCCAGGCATTCATTCCCTTTGGAACAGATGATCTGGACCTTCAATTTGACGTACCTGCTATTAGGAAGTCAGTGTCTTGAGGAGACAGCAGTTTGTCAGTTCTGCAAGGAAGGCCAGGTTGGTGGACACCAAACAGCGGGGGACAGTGCAGGCAAGGCTGGCGTGAAGCCTTGGGATGCAGAGAGTGGCAGTGAGGGGTCCTGGCACAGGCAGCATTGAGATAACCCAGTGGGAGGCCCAGCATCGGGTCATCTGTCAACCAGCAGGAGGACTCGGTCCCCTCCCTGTGCCTCCACCAGACTCAGGACACCCACACGGGTCAGAGATTGCCAGAAGCTGCCCAGATACACTGGTCAGTCCATTCACAGCAAAATTACCCAACCACGTTTCCTGATGGAGCCTAGCCAGGCAGGCTGAGGTTCAGGGCAGGATAATCATAAGGTTGGTGGGCTCAAGAGGCAAGAAAAAGCAGGACTTCCCTGGCAGTCCAGTGGTTAGGACTCTGTGCTTCTACTGCAGGGGGCACAGGTTCGATCCCTGGTCAGGGAGGCAAGGTCCCACAAGCTGTGTAGTGTGGGAAAATAAGTAAATTTATTTAAAAATAAAAGCGGCAAGGTGATTTCCCTAGCAGTCCAGTTAACACTCCACTCTTCCATGGCAGGGGCTGTGGATTTGATCCCTGGATGGGGAACTAAGATCCCACAAGCCATATGGTATGCAACCCCTCAAAAAATTTTTTTTTGAAAACTAAAAGGGGCAAGAAAAAGCACATGTTGAGGAACATAGAGACCCAGTTCTTCCTCAGCCTAATGGCCTTTGGCAAGTCAGTTAACATTTCACCTGCAAGATGGAGAGAAATGATATACCTTTGATCTTGGGGCTTGGGTTCCCAGCTAGAGATTGAGGCCAGTTCGCAGTGGTGACGGCACCTCATCCTAGCCACTAGACCAGTGGTCAGTGACAAGGGCCCTGGCCCTTTGGCTTTGCAGGAAAGAACTCCCACAAAGACAGAAAGTAGTGAAGCTAGTAAAGTATTAAGAGGGAAAAGAATACAGTACATGTGAATAGACACACAGGCAGACTCAGGGAGAGAGAGTCGCTGAACTCGTGGCAGTCTGAATTACTTTTATGGGGTATTTCCTCTGGGTTTCCTTTGGCTAGTCATTTTTATTTGCCTGGTTCACAGTTCATATCTGTATATCTCAGGATCCTCCCATGTGTGCACACACATCTCTTAGCCAAGATGGATTTTACTGAAGAGGCGTATGGGTGGAGAACATCCCTTGGCATCACTTCCCTTTGGCTTCCAGGGAGCCTTTTCTGCTCATGTGTGGTCAGGAAGGTCTCCCGACTTCGAGAAAAGAAACATGTGGTCTGGGCAGGGCCCAGCCTCCTCCCTTAAAGATCCTGCCCCTGTCTTTGAGTTTTGATCCACAGGGAATGAATCTCCAATTGCTTTACCCCATAGCTGGGAGGTGGGTGTTGGGGAGCCTCTACCTCCTGCCTCACCTTTATCATGGTGGTGCTTTAAAAATTGGTTGGTTGGTTTAGTTGCTAAGTTGTGTCCCACTCTTGCAACCCCATGGACTGTAGCCCGCCAGGCTCCTCTGTCCGTGGGATTTCCCAGGCAAGAAAACTGGAGCAGGTTCCTTCTCCAAGGAATCTTTCTGACCCAGGGATCAAACCCAAGTAAAGCTTAAATGAGAGATTTGAGGCTTTTAAGATAGTGTCTGACAAACAATAAGAACACAATACATGATTGTTATCGTGTAAGTTATTTTCTGTTACACTTAACAAGACAAAAACAGGGGAGTATACAAGAGAGTGAAATACTGGGGTAAAGGGAACAAATCCTCAAGTTAATAATACTCTTTCTGCCTCATAAAAGGCCTGACCTGGTGCAGTGCTTTACTTACAGTTGCTTACAGTGTTATACATTCTCCAAGGAAAATCTAATGGTATATAATCACACGGGAAGGAATCTTCCTCATCCTCTTGGGAAGCACAAGCCAGTTGGAAAGCTTGGTGAACAGCTCTGATCTCTCTCCAGCCCTGGCGGGGGGATTGGCCTCTTGGGTCTGTGTCCTTCCCTCTCTGAACAGGTGCTCTCTGAGGGCCTTTGAGAGGCCGTGTAATAGATATGATAAAGGCATATCCCTCAGTGATGTCGTCCCTGCTCCTCCAGGGAGGCGGAGAGGCCTTTCATGGCAATTAATTATTCACATTTTCTCTCCTGCCCCTCCAATACTTGGTTTTCTATCTAGCTCCATGGAGGCAGGTTCTCTCTGGGGCGTGTGTAACCCCAGTGCCCGATGGTGGTTTGGAGCTGTGTTCTGTCCCCCTTGGAGCCTGTTTATTTAAGGGTCACATGCAGTGGGCACAGGCTGGCAACAGCCAGAGTGTCCTAAAATCAGCACTCATTCCCCTGACTCTTCTTGGGGACAGGATACTGGCTGCTGATGTCTCTATGTTTCACGGTCTCCATCCTCGTTGCTTGGTCGATTGGGGTTACATCCTGCACCGCCCGGGCGAGCCGGGCTTGGTGGAATGCCTTTCAGCCCTGTTCCCCGCTCTGAGGCTGGGCATCTTGCCCTTTTTGCAGAGCTGTAAACAGTCACTCAGGCATGCAGGCTTCAGCCTGGCCTTTGTTACTGCTCCCCAGGAAACCTTTGTGCTGCTGGTAGAGGTGGCCCAACGCTGGGCACCCTGACAACTCTGTCTTGGAGACTCAGAAGTTACCTTCCCCCTCTCATACCGGCTGCTTTCCCAGTGTTGCTCTTCTGCTTTTCTGTGCCTGTTACGCCCACCTGCAGTGCTGGCTTGATCCAGTTCCCCTTGAAGACAGTACTCAGATGTAGAAACTGGGGGATATGCCCTCAGGGAGGTGGTTTCTGGGGCATTCTCCCTCAGAGACCCAGGGCCAGAAGGAAGAGATGTAAATGTGTGGCCACAAAATAAAGCTAGGACTGGGGCCGAGGAGCAGGCAGGAGAGCAGGAGAGGGAAGTGGCGGCAGCGCGGCCAGAAAGGGCTGGAGAGTGACAGCTGCCCCTTCAGCTGGGAAGCAAGTCCTTTTGCAAAACCTTGGAGGGGACAGCACCCACAGACCTCAGATGCCACAGCCAAGTGCCTGCCCGCTCACTCCCTGCCTCTGTGCCCTTGGCAGGTTCCTCCACCTCTTTGTGCCTCAGCTTCCTGCTCTAGGACTGTTGGTGGGAATTCAAATTGATAATAACCACTATGGAAAACAGTATGGAGATTCCGTAAAAAAAAAAAAAAAAAAATGGAATAAAACTACCATATGACCCAGCAGTCCCACTACTGAGCATATACCCTGAGGAAATCATAATTGAAAAAGACACACCTACCCCAGTGTTCATTGCAGCACTATTTATAATAGCTAGGTTATGGAGGGACTTCCCAGGTGGCACAGTGGTAAAGAATCCACCTGCCAATACAGGAGATGCAGGAGACACAGTCAATCCTGGGTTGGGAAGATCCCCTGGAGAAGGGAACAGCGACCCACTCCAGTATTCTTGCCTGCAAAATTCCATGGACAGAGGAGCCTGGTGGGCTATAGTCCATGGGGTTGCAAAGAGTCAGACACAACTGAGTGCACATGTGCACACACACACACACACAGGACATGGAAAGCACCTAGATGCCCATCAACAGATGACTGGATAAAGAAGTTGTGGTTACATATACACAATGGAATATTACTCAGCTATAAAAAGGAATGCATTTGAGTCGGTTCTAATGAGGTAGATGGACCTAGAGCCCATATACAGAGTGAAGTAGATCAGAAGGAAAAAAGGCAAATATATATTAACACATATAAATAAAATCTAGAAAGATGTTACTTACGAACCTATTTGCAGGGCAGCAATGGAGATGCAGACATACAGAACAGACTTGTGGACCCAGTGAGGAAAGGGGTGGGTGGGATGAATTGAGAGAGTAGCCTGGGAACATATACACTGGCGTATGTAAAATAGATTGCCAGTGGGAATTTGCCATTTGACTCAGCTCAAACCAGTGCTCTGTGACAACCTAGAGGGGTGGAATGGATTGGGAGATGGGAATGGAGGCTTAAGAGAGAGGGGACATATGTATACCTATGGCTGATTCATGTTGATATATGGCAGAAACAACAGAATATAGTTAAGCAATTATCCTTCAATTAAACATAAAATAATATTAAATTTAAAAATGCCCACTCTCACCACTACTATTTGACATAGTTTTGGAAGTCCTACCCACAGCAATCGGAGGAAAAAAAAGAAAGAAAAGAAATCCAGATGGGAAAAGAAGTAAAACTCTCACTGTTTGCAGATGACATGATCCTCAACATAGAAAACCCTAAAGACACCACCAGAAAATTACTAGAGCTAATCAATGAATATAGTAAAGTTGCAGGATATAAAATTAAAACACAGAAATCCTTTGCATTCCTATACACTAACAATGAGAAACAGAAAGAGAAATTAAGGAAACAGTCCCATTCACCATTGCAACAAAAAGAATAAGATACTTAGGAATAAATTTACCTAAAGGAACAAAAGACCTATATATAGAAAACTATAAAACACTGATGTAAGAAATCAAAGATGACACAAATAGATGGAGAAATATACCGTGTTTGTGGGTTGCAAGAATCAATATAGTGAAAATGAGTATACTACCCAAAGCAATCTATAGATCCAACACAATCCCTATCAAGCTACCTACCAATGGTACTTTTAACCCAACTAGAACAAATAATTTCACAATTTGTGTAGAAACACACAAAACCTTGAATAGCCAAAGCAATCTTGAGAAAGAACAATGGAACTGGAGGAATCAACCTGCCTGACTTCAGGCTATACTACAAAGCTACAGTCATCAAGACAGTATGATACCAGTACAAAGACAGAAATATAGATCAGTGGAACAAAATAGAAAGCCCAGAGATATATCCATGTATGTACGGACACCTTATCTTTGACAAAGGAGGCAAGAATATACAATGAAGAAAAGACAATCTCTTTAACAAGTGGTGCTGGGAAAACTGGTCAACCACCTGTAAAAGAATGAAACTAGATCTAATTTTCTAACACCATACACAAAAGTAATCTCAAAATGGATTAAAGATCTAAATGTAAGACCAGAAACTATAAAACTCTTAGAGGAAAACATAGGCAGAACACTCCGACATAAATCACAGCAAGATCCTCTATGACCTACCTCCCAGAGTAATGGAAATGAAAACAAACAAATGGGACCTAATTAAACTTAAAAGCTGTTGCACAACAAAGGAAACTACAAGCAACGTGAAAAGTCAGCCTTCAGAATGGGAGAAAATAATAGCAAAACAACTGACAAGGAATTAATCTCCAAAATACACAAGCAGCTCATGCAGCTCAATACCAGAAAAATAAATGACCCAATCAAAAAATAGGCCAATGAACTAAACAGACATTTCTCCAAAGAAGACATATAGATGGCTAACAAACACATGAAAAGGCGTCAGCATCACTCATTATCAGAGAAATGCAAATCAAAACCACAATGATGTACCATCTCACGCCAGTCACAATGGCTGCTATCAAAAAGTCTACAAACAATAAATGCTGGAGAGGGTGTGGAGAAAAGAGAACCCTCTTACACTGTTGGTGGGAATGCACACTAGCACAGCCACTGTGAAGAACAGTGTGGAGATTCCTTAAAAAACTGGAAATAGAATTGCCATATGACCCAGCAATCCCACTGCTGGGCATACACACCAAGGAAACCAGAATTGAAAGAGACACATATACCCCAATGTTCATTGCAGCACTGTTTACAATAGCTAGGACATGGAAGCAACCTAGATGCCCATCAGCAGATGAACAGATAAGAAAGTTGTGGTACATATCAGTTCAGTTGCTCAGTTGTGTCCGACTCTTTGCAACCCCATGGACTGCAGCACACCAGGCTTTCCTGTCCATCACCAACTCTCAGCTTGCTCAAACTCATGTCTATAGTAATGCCATCGTGTCAGTGATGTCATCCAACCATCTCATCCTCTGTTGTCCCCTTCTCCTCCTGCCTTCAATCTTTTCCAGCATCAGGGTCTTTTCAAATGAGTCAGTTCTTCACATCAGGTGGCCAAAGTATTGGAGTTTCAGCTTCAACATTAGTCCTTCCAGTGAACACTCAGGACTGATCTCCTTTAGAATGGACTGGTTGGATCTCCTTCAAGAGTCTTCTCCAACACCACAGTTCAAAAGTATCAATTCTTCAGCACTCAGCTTTCTTTATAGTCCAACCCTCACATCCATACATGACTACTGGAAAAACCATAGTCTTGACTAGATGGACCTTTGTTGGCAAAGTAATATCTCTGCTTTTTAATACCCTGTCTATGTTGGTCATAACTTTTCTTCCAAGGAGCAAGTGTCTTTAAATTTCATGGCTGCAGTCACCATCTGCAGTGATTTTGGAGCCCAAAAATATAAAATCTGTCACTGTTTTCACTGTTTCCCCATCTATTTGCCATGAAATGATGGGACCAGATGCCATGATCTTCATTTTCTGAATGTTGAGCTTTAAGCCAACTTTTTCACTCTCCTCTTTCACTTTCATCAAGAGGCTTTTTAGTTCTTCATAAGGGTGATGTCATCTGCATTTCTGAGGTTATTGATATTTCTCCCGGCAATCTTGATTCCAGCTTGTGCTTCTTCCAGCCCAGCATTTCACATGATGTACTCTGCATATAAGTTAAATAAGCAGGGTGACAGTATACAGCCTTGACATACTCCTTTCCCTATTAGGAACCAATTTGTTGTTCCATGTCCAGTTCTAACTGTTGCTTCCTGACCTGCATACAGATATCTCAAGAGGCAGGTCAGGTGGTCTGGTATTCCCATCTCTTTAAGAATTTTCTACAGTTTGTTGTGATCCACACAGTCTAGGTACATATACACAATGGAATATTTCTCAGCTAACAAAAAGGGTGCATTTGAGTCAGTTCTAATGAGGTGGATGAAACTGGAACCTATTATACAGAGTGAAGTAAGTCAGAAAGAGAAACACCAATACAGTGTACTAACACATATATATAGAATTTAGAAAGGCAGTAACAATGACCCTATACGCAAGATAGCAAAAAAGACACAGATGTAAAGAACAGACTTTTGGACTATGTGGGAGAAGGTGAGGGTAGGATGATATGAGAGAATAGCATTGAAACATGTATATTTCCATATGTAAAACAGATGACCAGTGCAAGTTCAATGCATAAAGCAGGGCACTCAAAGCTGGTGCTCTGGGACAACCCAGAGGGATGGGATGGGGAGGGAGGTAGGTGGGGGATTCAGGATGGGGACACATGTACCCATGGCTGATTCATGTCAATGTATGGCAAAACCATCACAATATTGTAAAGTAATTAGCCTCCCATTAAAATAAATAAATTTTTAAAGTAATAATAAAATGAGGACGAGAGTCGCACCTCCTCCTTTTGGGGTTGTTTATGAGGATTCTGTGAGTTCATACATATAGAATGTTGAGAAGATGCCAGCCCACGCCAAATGTCATTTGTGTGTTAGCCAACAACTTCACCCCACACCCGTGGCCGCCTGCACACCCTGAGTGTGATGGGGTCAGGATCTTATTGGGACTGTCTGATGCTCTGATGACTTCTTTTCCCAAACACTCTTCCTACCCCATGTGTCTTTCTTTCCCTCATAGAAACCATTAATAATCTTCTCAAGTGAGTGTCTTCATTCCCAAATTATTCAAAGCCCTTCTTTTCCATTTATAGTGAGCATCCATTACTGTTTAGTGAATCATGTATCTCCAGTGGTGGGTGATGAGGACACCATGGAAAAGTGAAATGGGCATCGCTGGTGACTGTGGTGTCTCCTGCCACCGGTGAAGCTCCTGACCGGTGGGAAATGTCATTGGTCTGTGTTTTCACTACTTTTGCATCAGCTGCACTTCTGTTGATAGTGGTGCTCATGTTCAGTGAAACAGAAAGTAGCCAGGTGAGCAGAAAGAGCATGCAAAGAAAAGGACCAGAATCACCCATGAATTCTGCTTGTTTTTAAAGCCATCCAGGTGAATTTTCACCGGTTCAAATCAATATCTTGGTGTTTGATCACTAAGTCGCATCCAACTCTTTCAATATGGTCACACACTTAAGAAGTAACTGCATGAAAGCGAATGTGGCCTAACGGTAACTGGTCCATCCTTGAGTTCAGCCCATCACCTCAGCAACGCGCAGGTCCACTGCCAACAACACATCCCTCCTGGAAGTCACTGGGGCATCTCAAGCCAGCCTGGCCAAAGGAGAGCTCATCTTTCCCCACAAACCTGCCATTCTTCCTCTGTTTTCTATCTCAGTTAAATATCAATATCAGACAAGTTGCTTATGCCAGAAACGTCAAGGTCAACTCCTCTCCTGCTTTTCCTGCCCCCGTCCCCAGGCCCTGGACTCCCTGTGCTTCCTGAATAGCCTAAGACTATGTCTCCTCTGTATACCCACTGACTCTGCCTGCAGCTGTAAGTATCGCTGTGTAACAACAATCCCCAAACAGTGGCTTGAGTCAGCTGATCCAGACCAAGCTTAGTTGGGTGGCTCTTACCACATGTCTTTGGGTGTCCGGTCCTGGCTGATGGAGACTAGGCTCAGCTAGGCTGGGTCTGCTCCACATGGCTCTCATCCTCCCTTCTGGCTCCAGTGGGCTGGCCCAAGCGTGTTCTTCTTGTGGAAATGTCAGAGGCACAGGAAGGCAAGCCAAAACACACGCTACTGTTGTGTGTTTCCGTTGGCCAAAGCTAGCCATGTGGTCTCATTCAAAGTCAAAGGGTGGGGGAATGCACTTTAACCATTTAGTGGAAGGAAGTGTAAAGCCACATGGCAGAGAGAAAGGTGACAAGAGAGAAGAAAGAACCAGGGCCAATAATGTAATTTCCCACATCCTTGTTATCTCTTACTAGACTCATCACTCATTTTCCAACTTCTTACTTTGCCTGCAGCCAACCTCCGCTGACTTGATTCCAACATCCCTTTATTAAAACTTTCCACTGCCCCCTTATCCCAAATTGAGCTGAAGCCCTGTACAACTTGGCTCCAGTCCATTTTTCCTTCTGCATCTGTTGCCGTGTTTCAGAGTTACTCACCACCCACTTCCAAATGTGCTTGTTTTTCATACTGATCTGTGCCTTCGTAAACAGTCTTCCCTCTTCCTGCAGTGATCTCTCCCGCATTTGGGGTTATTGTGAGATGTTGTTGACCCATCAAAACCCAATTCACCTGGAGCCTCTTCCAGAAAGCCTTCTCAGAGGCCCTGTGGAGAAAAAATTGCTCCTTCCTTTGTGGTATGATAGTAAATTGAAATTGCATCATGCTCATACTTAACTCGTATCAGTTTGGGAATACATGTTCAACCAGAGAGAGAGGGAGAGCTTAAATAATTCCACCCACCATTCAACTCCATGATCGTGGGAGTACGGAGACTTCACTTTGTTGTTACATTAGTCATCCTTCGGTTCCAGAAGCCTCTTATAGATGAAAGACACAGCCTACTGAGCAGGGGTCTAGTGTTTAAATGATGCAAGACTCTTATAACAGCCATGCTGCAAGCCTTTATTTCATTTACTAGTCAACCAAAGGAATATCTATCTGGCTGTGTGGTCTTGTTGCAAGTCAGGACCTTCTAGTTCCATCTTGGAAATTCAAGGGACCTTCAGTGGTAGATAGTCTATAGTAAATGTTTATGTCATTGTGACTTTAGAATCCTCCCGCATCGAAGATGCTCCTGTACCATATCTCCTATAGATTTATGTCAGATTGAATTTTAATCTTTTATGTTGGTGTTGCCCAGCTAAGTTATGAGGGTCTCATTTGTGGCTCATGGTTCTTTACGGCTGCTGCCTGTGGCTGTGCAGGTCATACACTCTGAGGGGGCACTAGTCATGCCAGAGTCTATAGTAATGGACTGTGTAGTAATCATGGTGCCAGCTTCCTTGTCTCCCAGTGCCTGGTACATAGCGATAGCTCAAGAAACACGTGGATGAATGAGTGAAAGAGAAAGAGGCAACAATATACTGAGCTAAATGTTCCTGAAATGGGTTTCCCAAGTGGTGCAGTGGTAAAGAATCTACCTGCCAATGCAGGAGAAGCAGGTTCAATCCCTGGGCTGGGAACATCCCCTGAAGAAATGACAACCCATTCCAGTATTCTTGCCTGGGGAATCCCATGGACAGAAGAGCCTGGTTGGCTACAGTCCATGGGGTCACAAAGAGTTGGACATGACTGAGCTCTCACACACAAATGTTCCCAAGTGAGAGATTTAAGAGTCAGGGTTCCAATGAAAATTCAGACAGGTTTTGCTCCAGGAAAATTAAGACCATGTTATCATTGGTGCCTGTGATGAAATGTACCTGTCAACCCACTTGAAATGTCTTGTTTAACTACCAAAAAATCACCTTTCATCATGTGAACCGATTGAAATGATGGTTCCTACAAGGACATCATTCTTCTCAAACGTTACTGACAGCACGATGGCCCTGTGCCTAACACCCTAGTGGACACTGCGAGGCATATATGTAGAGACAGATCTAGATGGTAGATGAATCTTGCCCTCCAAGTCACAATAGACTTAAATTTTCCTTGGTTTCCCTTGGATGGTCATACAACTTAAAAGACAGCCATTGTAAATAAGAATAGGGTTTTTATCAGGTTATCTGATAAAATATGCTGAACATTCCTTAAGTAGGGTGGCCAGCAAACTTTTCACCCCATGGGAGAAGGTTGCAAGGTAAATATCAACTTCACACTTGTTATCCGATGTTCTGCCAGAGGACATGGGGAGGGGAACTGACCCACTCGGGATGTGCGGGCTTCTGGGTGGATGTGGCCCAAGGAGGGGTCCAAAAGGCAGCATGACACGGGCAGTGATGGTCCAACTATGCCTCAGCCCACCCCAAACCACAGGCCTAGGAAGCTCTGACAGAACATGGGGTTCACCCCCTCCCCCTGGATTGTTCTTCCCTGTGTCTCCAGCAGCAAGACGATCACCTCCTGGCCACCCCACCAGCATGACAGTCCAGCAGGATGCCTCACCAGCCAGGGCTTGATGTGTCCATTAGAGGAAGTACCTGGTGAAGAAAGGGTTCCATAAATGTTAAATGAATGAGCAAAGTGATGAATAAGCCAACGAAATAAGCAAACCAAAGGAGTGCTTATAGGGAACATTTGTGGGGGAAGGCACTACAGTAACCCTAGGAAATTCTAAATGGTATAAATGGATCTTCCCAACCCAGGGATCGAACCCATGTCTCTTATATCTCCTGCATTGGCAGGCAGGTTCTGTATTTTAGCACCACCTGGGAAGGAAATGTTGTACACCTAATGCTTAATGTACAGCTCTTCCCTAAGGGCCCTGGTATCCTTTCCAAATGCATGGAGACTTAACTGTGTCGTTCAATGGAAGATACGTTCAACCTGCTGCAGTACCACACCAAGGTCGTCCTAATACCATGCAGCTTGGGAACCAGGGTAATAGTTCTTGAGTTTGGGGCTGCTGTTGTGTATGCCCAGCTATGTCCCTTCAGTCGTGTGTCCAACTCTTTGCCACGTATGGACTGTAGCCCACCAGGCTCCTCTGTCCATGGCAGTCTCCAGGCAAGAATACTGGAGTGGGTTGCCATTCCCTCCTCCAGGGATCTTCCCGACCCAGGGATGAAACCCCAGTCTCCTATGTCTCCTGCATTGGCAGGCAGCTGGGTGCCCCAACACTCCTATTTGCACGTGAACTTGGGTTCAGGATTTCATAAGATCAAGGAGTCAGTTCAAATGGAGCTTCTGTTTCTGCCAAGACCTTGCATGTCACCGCGGGCCACCTTCATGAAGTAGTCACCATGTGTTCTCTGGGGTTTCTTTGTGTGTGTCGCTAGGTGAGTACTCCACCGAGGAGGTGCAGGACCCTTTCCTGGTCAGCATCCACATCATCGCGGACCCAGGGGAATCCCGCCCCCTGCAGGAGGCCATCGACAAGGTCTTGGCGTGGATCCACCCGGACCTCCCGCTGTTCAGGGTCTCGGAAAGGCGGGCGTGCCGCCGGCGGAGGAGGGTCCCCAAGGCGGCACAGCCGGCGCTGGCGGTGGTGCTCTTCCTGCAGGAGGAATACGGCGAGGAGCCGATCCTGCAGCTGCACCGCACGCTGCAGCGGCCGCCCTGGCGCCACCACCACACGGAGCGCGTGCCTGGCAAGTTCCTGCCTTACCTGCCCTGCAGCCAGGACTTCTTCACGCTGGCCCCGGGGACGCCGCTCTGGGCCATCCGGCCGGTGCACTACGGCAAGGAGATAGTGCGCTTCACCATCTACTGTCGCCATGACAACTACGCCGACATCCTCAAGTTCTATGAGCTGATCCTCAAGCGGAGCCCCAGCCAGAAGAAAGCGGACTTCTGCATCTTCCCCATTTTCTCCAATCTGGACATGGACATCCAGTTTTCCCTCAAGAGACTGCCCTGTGACCAGACTCCGGTCCCCACCGACTCCTCCGTGCTGGAGTTCCGGGTCAGGGACATCGGCGAGCTGGTGCCGCTCTTGCCCAACCCTTGCAGCCCCATCAGTGAGGGGCGCTGGCAGACAGAGGACCATGACGGCAACAAGATCCTTCTGCAGGTACCTGGGGGAATGTCCATCTGTCTCCCTGTGTCTGTCTCCCTTTGATGATAACAGAGAAACAAGTGAAATGGCTTTTCCTGAAACCCTAGCAAGTACCTGTTAGGAAACAAGGAGTTAAGAAAAAGGAGGGATCAGTGACCCTCTTTCTGGCTTGAAGATCAAGTCAAGTTGTCCTCTAATTAAATGGTTTTCACTTTGCTGCCAAGGTCACGTGCCCCAGGCCAGCAATAGCTGATCCCTCTCGTGTGATAAGCATCCATCCACTACATGCTTGTGGTTCCAGGGGATCTTGAATGAGCTGATATCCCAGGGAATTCGCTATTAAAGATTGTTTAGTCTACTCCCTCACAAGTAGGCGGTTTTTACCAATGAATTCTTCATTTCCACAAAGGAACTTCAGGAAAAGCCATCCGTGACAATTGTAAAATATGTTGACATTCAGTAGAGAAGATATGTTTTCTTCTTTGCTCTGGTGCCTCGCCTACTTTCCACCCTTCACCCTCCTGCTACTGGGCATTACGTTGTTAAAATTCAATGATTACTGGGAAATGCCTTCTAGGCGTTTTAAGGAGTACTGTGATGTCTTTGGGGCTTCTGGTTTCATTAAGCATGGGAAGAGGGGAGTAAACACATAGAAGGAAATGGATGCAGTAGGCTCTTCTGTTGCTTCTGTGGTTAATGTCTTGGTTCAATTACTGGACCCCTTTCTTCTCCCATCCTTCCAGCAATTATCCCAACTCTTTAGAAGTCATTAAGTTACACTCTTAAATTCAAAATTGAGCATATAGATTTAAGAATGTCCTATATATGCCCTACCTGATACATGCTTTCAAGACCCAGGCTTTCTAGAATTATTAATAACAGGTAAATCAGTTCCAGGCATATACAATTTTGTCTTTCTGAAATGCCTCTGCCTTTGGCATCTCGGTTTTCACAAATGGCTACCTGAGAGGAGAAAGCTGATAGCAAATTAGGCAACGTTGTCTTGAAAGGTGTTGGCTGATTGTATTTACTTGAATCACAGGTAAAGTTTCATGGTTTCTGTTGGTTTTAGTGTTAAACATCAGAAGTATAATCCACATATTGCAAAATGAAGTGAGAATTTGGCACATGTCAGATACCTGGTTCAAACTATAGCTAGGCCACATTGCTCAAGTCAAAAAAGTCACCTTGAAATATTTACGATTTAAAGGAAATAGGTAATTTTCAGATTTCTCTTTGAATTATGCAAATACGATATAATATTGCTTTATTATTCACTGAACTAAACCCTATTTGTTTTAATTTTTATTTTATATTGGAGTATAGTTGATTTACAATGTTGTGTTCATTTCAGGTATACAGCAGTGTTTCAGTTATACGTATATCTATTCTTTTTCAGATTCTTTTTTCATGAGGTTATTATGGAATATTAAGTGGAGTTCCTCGTGCTATACAACAAGTCCTTGTTGATTGTCTATTTTATATATAGTTTATATATATGTTAATCCCAACCTTCTAGTTTATCCTCTGCCCTCCACCTTTTCCCCCTTTGATAACCATAAGTTTGTTTTTGAAGTCTGTACATCTGCTTCTGTTTTGTAAATAAGTTTATTTCTATAATTTTTTAGATTCCACATATAAGTGATATTATATTTGTCTTTGGCTTACTTCACTTAGAATGTTAATCTCTAGGTCCATCCATATTGCTGCAAGTGGCATTATTTTAATCTTTTTTATGGCTGAGTGATATTCCATTGTATATATGTACCATATCTTCTTTATCCATTTATTTGTCAGTTGGACACTTAGGTTGCTTCCATGTCTAGGCTATTGTAAGGAGTGCTGCAGTGAACACTGGGGTATATGCATTCTTTTTGAATTATGGTTTTCTCCAGATATATGCCTAGGAATAGGATTGCTGGATCACATGGTATTTCTGTTTGTTTTTTTAAGGAACCTCAAAGCGGTTCTCCATAGTGGTTGTACCAATTTACATTCCTACCAAGAGTGTAAGAGAGTTCCTTTTTCTCCACACCCTCTCCAGCATTTATTGTTTGTAGATTTTTTCATGCTGGCCATTCTGACCAGTGTGAAGTGATACTTCCTTGTAGTTTTGATTTGCATTTCTCTAATAATTAGTGAAAAGGTCTGCCTAGTCAAGGCTATTGTTTTTCCAGTAGTCATGTATGGATGTGAGAGAAAGCTGTGAAGAAAGCTGAACACTGAAGAATTGATGCTTTTGAACTGTGGTGTTGGAGAAGACTCTTGAGAGTCCCTTGGACTGCAAGGAGATCCAACCAGTCCATTCTAAAGGAGATCAGTCCTGGGTGTTCTTTGGAAGGAATGATGCTAAAGCTGAAACTCCAGTACTTTGGCCACCTCATGCGAAGAGTTGACTCATTGGAAAAGACTGATGCTGGGAGGGATTGGGGGCAGGAGGAGAAGGGGACGACAGAGGATGAGATGGCTGGATGGCATCACCGACTCCATGGACGTGAGTTTGAATGAACTCTGGGAGTTGGTGATGGACAGGGAGGCCTGGCGTGCTGTGATTCATGAGGTCGCAAAGAGTCGGACACAACTGAGCGACTGAACTGAACTGAACATCTTTTCATGGGTTTTTGTTTTGTTTTGTTTTGGTTATCTCTATGTTGTCTTTGGAGAAACATCTGTTTAGATCTTGTGCCTATTTTTTGATTGGGTTTGTGTTTTTGATACTGAACTACATGAGCTGTTTGTATATTTTAGAGATTAATCATTTGTTGGTTGCACCATTTGCAAATAGTTTCTCCCATTCTTTGGGTTGTCTTTTTGTTTTGTTTATGGTTTCCTTTGCTGTGCAAAAGCTTTTAAGTTTAATTAGGTCCCATTTGTTTATTTTTGTTTTTATTTTCATTTCTGTAGGCTATGAATAGAAGATCTTGCTGTGATTTATGTCAAAGCGTATTCTGCCTATGTTTTTTCTAAGGGTTTTATAGAATCTGGTCTTACATTTAGGTCTTTAATCCATTTTGAGACTTTTTTTGTGTATGGTGCTAGTGTTCTAGTTTTATTCTTTTACATGTGGCTGGCTGTTCTCCCAGCACCACTTGTTGAAGATTGTCTTTTCTCCGCTGTATGTTCTTGACTTCTTTGTCACGATTAATTGACCAAAGGTGCAGGGGTTTAATTCTGGGCTTTCTGTTCTGTTCCATTGATCTATAAGTCTGTCTTTGTACTCGACCATACTGTCCGTAGCTTGGTAGTATAGGCTGAAGTCAGGGAGCCTGATTCCTCCAGCCCTGGTTTTCTTTCTTAAGATTACTTTGGCTCCTCGGGGTCTTGTGTTTCCATACAAATTTTAAGATTTTATTATTCTAGAGCTGCAAAAAACTGCCTTTGGTAATTTGATAGGCATTGAATCTGTAGACCACCTTGGGCAGTATAGTCATTTTGACAATATTTATTCTTCCAGTGTAAGAATACGGTATAGCTTTCTATCTGTCTGTGTCATCTTCTATTTCTTTGATCAGCATCTTATAGGTCCTGGAGTACAGGTCTTTTGCCTCTGTAGGTAGGTTTATTCCTGGGTGTTTTATTCTTTTTGATGTTCAATGGTAAATCGGGATTGTTTCCTTAATTTCTCTTCCTGATCTATTGTTGTTGGTGTATAGGAATGCAAGAGATTTCTGTGTGTTAACTTTGTATCCAACAACTCTACCAAATTCATGTATGAGCTCTAGTAGTTTTCTGGTAGCATTTCTAAGATATTCTGTGTGTAGTATCATGTCATCTGCAAACAGTGACAGTTTTACTTCTTTTTTCCAATTTGGATTCCTTTTATTTCTTTTTCTTCTCTGACTGCCAAAACTACGTTGAATAAAAGTGGTGAGAGTGGACATCCATGTCTTGTTCCTGAACTTAGAGGAAATGCTTTCAGTTTTTCATGTTTGAGTATGATGTTGGCTGTGGGTTTGTCATATTTTGTCTTTATTATGTTGAGATAGTTTTCCTCTATGCCCACTTTCTGGAGAGGTTTTAACATAAATGGGTGTTGAATTTTGTCAGGAGCTTTTTCTGCTCCTGCATCCTGTTGAGATGATCATATGTTTTTATTCTTCAGTCTGTTAATGTGGTGTATCATTCTGATTTGTGAATATTGAAAACTCCTTACATCCCTGGGATAAATCCCAGTTTTTCATGGTGTGTTACCCTTTTAATATATTGTTGGATTCATTTTGCTAGTTATCTTGTTGATTTTTGTGTCCATGTTCATTGGTAATATTGGCTTATAATTTTCTTTTTTGTGGTATCTGTGTTTGGTTTTGGTATCAGAGTGATGGTGGCCTCACAGCATAAGTCTGGGAGTGTTCCTTCCTTTGCAATTTTTCAGAATAGGATGGATGTTAAGTCTTCACTAAATGTTTGAAAGAATCTGCCTGTGAAGCCATCTGGTCCTGGACTTTTATTTTCTGGGAGTTTTTCCATCACAGTTTCAATTTCAGTACTTATGGTTGATGTGTTCATATTTTTTATTTTTTCCTGTTCAGTTTCAGGAAATTTGCTAAGAATTTGTCCACTTACTCTAGGTTGTCTATTTTATTGGCATATAGTTGCTTATACTAGTCTTTTATGATCCTTTGTATTTCTGTACCTGTTTTATAATCTCTCTTGAAATGTGAGAAAAGTTTTCTTCTGTATTTGAAGACTGCCAATTCTTTATGCAAAACATAATGCATTTGCATAAGTAAAAATTAATGAAAGGACTTTGTTTATACTAAAAGTCCAAAATGAATGTGATTTTTTCTGAGGGAATTTTTCCTTTTTGTGTTATCTAGAATACTTTTTTCCCCCCTCAATCCCTGTAATAATATAAATGAAAGAATAAAGTAAGAAAGCTTGGCCTGAAACCCACTCGAAGGAACCATTGAAAGAATATTTCAAAGAAAAGTCACAGATTTAAATAGCTATACAGTCTGTATGGGTACAGGCTTTTGAATTTAGAGCATCCAAGTATGAAAAGAGTAAGAGAAAAAGATTTGTATCGTGGGGGTTTCAGGAATTTGGGCTTTTGTCCAAAATGGCAGTATGTTAAAGAGTTAAATTAATGTGGGAAGAAATGAATAATGGTCCCCTCTCACAGTTCTTGATTATGGCTGTTTGAATAGGTTACTGTTACTGCATCACTGTAGAAAGACGCTCTCTGCTCTAGCTTGATACACCTGCCCACCTGTGTGTGTGTGTGTGTGTGTGTGTGTGTGTGTGTGTGTGTTAGTCGCTCCATTGTGCCCAAATCTTTGTGACTTCAATGGACTATAGCCCATCAGGCTCCTCTATACATGGAATTCTTCAGACAAGAATAATGAAGTGCATTGCCATTCCCTTCTCCAGGGGGTCTTCCCAACCCAGGGATCAAACCCAGGTCTCCCACATTGCAAGCAGATTCTTTACTGTCTAAGCCACCAGGGAAGTCAATCCAACTCTTTTAAGTTCCTTTTAAAAGTAAAAATTTATATGCTTCAATCTTTAGCAAATTAAGATGTTTTGGTTGTGGGAGGAGGGACGCAGTGGAAACAGCACCTTTTTTTCCCACATTCTCCTTAGCAGTGTGGTTCCCGAGTTTCATTTTCAACATACATGCTTTTGTTCATTTGAGTGCGGTTATACACTGAAGACGATCTTGGCTGGGTAGTTTTTAGTTGCTTTCTTAAAATATAGGTTGCATTTATTTCTTCATCCTGCCCCATTGACTCGACAGTCCATATTTCAGAGACCTCCTTCAGTGTTTAATTCCTCTGAAGGAGAAAAGCTGAGAGGTTTGTTTCTGGGACCTACTCAACCTCTTTTAAGAATTTGGAATTATTTTTTGTAAAATTCACTCTTTTATCTTTTTATAGTTTCTTTACACCGTTGCATTAGTTTCTGCTGAACAGCAAAATGAATCAGTTATTCATCTACATATATCCACTTTGCTTTTGGATTTCCTTTTCACTTAGGTCACCACAGAGCATTGAGTGGGCTTCCCAGGTGGTGCTAGTGGTAAAGAACATGCCTGTCAATGCAGGAGACAAAAGAGACATGGGTTCAACCCCTGGGTTGGGAAGATCCCATGGAGGAGGGCATGGCAACCCACTCCAGTATCCTTGCCTGGAAAATCCCATGGACTGAGGAACCTGGTGGGCTACAGTCCATGGGGTCCCAAAGAGTCGGACACGACCAAAGCGACTTAGCACACACGCAGAGCGTTGAGTTCCCTGTCCTATACAGTAGGCTCTCATTAGTTATTTATTTTATATATAGTGGTGTATATATGTCAATCCCAATCTCCCAATTCATTCCATCCCCTCCCTCACCCTGGTAACCTGTAAGTTTGTTTTCTGCATTTCTGACTGTTTCTGGTTTGCAGATAAGTTCACCTGTACCGTTTTTCTAGATTCCACATATTAGCAATATTATATGATATTTGACTTTCTCTTTCCGCCTTTCCTCTGTATGACAATAGGTCCATCTAGGAAGTGAGTCCCAGAAGATCTTGCTGCAATTCCTATCAAAGAATGTCTCTGTTTTCCTCAAAGAGTTTTGTATTTAGGTCTTACTTTAGGTCTTTAATCCATTTTGTGTTATTTTTTGTGTGTGTATAGTGTTAGGAAGTGTTCTAATTTCATTCCTTTACATGTAGCTGCCTAGTTTTCTCAGTGCCACTTGTTGAAGAGACTGTCTTTTCTCCATTGTATATTCTTGCCTTCTTTGTCACAGATTAGTTGGCCACAGGTGTGTGGGTTTATCCCTGGACTTTCTGCCCTGTTCCATTGATCTGTATTTCTGTTTTTGTGCCAGGAACAAACTGTCTTCGTTACGGTAGCTTTGTAGTATAGTCTGAAGTCAGGGAGCCTGATTCCTCTAGCTCTGTTCTTCTTTCTCAAGATTGCTTTGATTAGTTGGAGACTTGTGTTTTTGTACAAATTGTGAAATTTTTTGTTCTAATTCTGTGAAAAATACCACTGGTAATTTGACAGGGATTGCACTGAATCTGTAGATTGCTTTGGATATTATAGTCATTTTCACAATATTGATTCTTCCAATCCAAGGATATGGTATATCTTTGATTTCTTTCCAGATAGTTTTCTGACTTCGTCTTTTACCTCCTTCAGTCAGTTCAGTTCAGTTGCTCAGTTGTGTCTTTTTGCCAGACCATGGACTGCAGCACGCCAGGCTTCCCTTCCATCACCAACTCCCAGAGCTTGCTCAAACTCATGCCCATTGAGTCGGTGATGCCATCCAACCATCTCATCCTCTGTAATCCCTTTCTCCTCCTACCTTCAATCTTTCCCAGCATCAGGGTCTTTTCCAATGAGTCATTTCTTCACATCAGGTGACCAAAGTATTGGGAGTTTCAGCTTCAGCCTCAGTCCGTCCAATGACTATTCCAGTTAATATTCAGGACTGATTTCCTTTAGGATTGACTGGTTTGATCTCCTTGAAGTCCAAGGGACTCTCAAGAGTCTTCCCTATTAACACAGTTCAAAAGCATCAATTTTTTCCAATACCACAGTTCAAAAGCATTGATTCCTCAGTGCTCAGCTTTCTTTATAGTCCAGCATTCACATCCACACATGATTACTGGAAAAACCATAGCTTTGATTAGATGGACCTTTGTTGGCAAAGTACTATCTCTGCTTTTGAATATGCTATCTAGGTTGGTCATAACTTTCCTTCCAAGGAGTAAGAGTCTTTTAATTTCATGGCTGCAGTCACCATCTGCAGTGATTTGGGAGCCCAAAAAAATAAAGTCTGACACTGTTTCCACTGTTTCCCCATCTATTTCCCATGAAGTGGTGGGACTGGATGCCATGATCTTCGTTTTCTGAATGTTGAGCTTTAAGCCAACTTTTTCACTCTCCACTTTCACTTTCATCAAGAGGCTTTTGAGTTCCTCTTCACTTTCTGCCATGTAGTAAATGGGATTGTTTCCTTAATATGTCTTTCTGATCTTTGGTTGCTAGTATATAGAAATGCAAGACATTTCTATGTATTAATTTTGTATCCCACAACTTTACTAAATTCATTGATGAACTCTAGTAATTTTCTGATGGCAACTTTAGGATTTTCTATTTATAGTATCATGTCATCTGCAAACAGTGACAGTTTTACTTATCCTTTTACAATTTGGATTCCTTTTGTTTCTTTTTCTTCTCTAATAGCCCTGACGAGGACTTCAAAAACTATGTTGAATAAAAGTGGCAAGAGTGGACATCCTGATTTTATAGAAAATGCTTTCCACTTTCACCATGGAGTATGATGTTAGCTGTAGATATGAAGTATATGACCTTTATTATGTTGAGGCAGGTTCCCTCTTATCCCACTTTTTAGAGAGTTTTTATCGTAAGTGGGTATTGAACTTTGTCATAAAGCCTTTTTTGCATCTATTGAGATGATCATATGGTTTTTGTTCTTCAGTTTGTTGATGTGTATCACACTGATTGATTTGAATATACTGAAGAGTCCTTGAATATCTGGAATAAATCCCACTTGATCAGGGTGTACAATCCTTTTAATTTGTTGTTAGATTTGGTTTGCCAGTATTTTGTTGAGGATTTTAGTGTCTGATTAGATGGAAAGAAAGCCTTCCACCTCCTGAAGCTCACCTCTCCTTTCTTGGCATTGCCTGACTCAGGGGGGACAGGCAGAAAGGTAGGTGGGTGGGGAGTTGCCAGCCTCTGAAGTTGCCCAAGATATCTCTCTCTAAAATATATCTCAGAAATTTGCATTAATGCTTGCTGATCGAAACTACAGCTTTCTGGAGCCAAGACCTGTGTTACACACACTAGAACATGGTACTTTGAACATAGTAGGTTCTCTTTATACATTTTCCTTACTTTTTCTTGAAGAATCATATAAATGATATATACAAGGAAAAGTGCAAATCATATATCCATGCTCAGTGAATTTTCACAAATTAAACCTTTGCCTGAGCAACACCCAGATGAAGAAACAAAGCATAGAAACAGAAGAGGAGGCTTCTCTTTCCCTGCTCGTGGGACCCCCTTCCCTGAAATGAACATATTGATTACTCCAGATTGCACAAAGGGGTGGGGGCATACGTGATCAAAAAGAGGGGAATATGGCCACGTTATCTGGGGCTTTTGTCTTTATAAGGAGATCCCACATCATTTTTTTGAAAAGACTGAGGTTGATTGATAAATACAGGCCACACCAGAAGATTAATAAAGATAATTAAATATTAATAATTAAATACCAAAGAAACTTGAAATGGAGGAGAAATTTGGATAATGTTAGGCAAGTAAGGTAAACCATCTGTGAGATCCAAGATTTATGTCATTCCCTACTTGAGAACTTTGCCATGGAATCTATAGCCACTAGCCACACGTGGCCATTTAAATTTAACATTGAAGTTAAAATAAAAAAATTTAGTTCCGCAGTCTCACTCATTTCAAGTACTCAGTAGCCCCATGGGGCTGGTGGCTACCATGTTGGGCCGCACACATACAGAACACTGCCATCGTTGCAGAAAGTTCTGTTGCACAGCATTCTTCCAGAAATAGGATCCCAATTTGATTTTGAGTTCCCCAGCAGCAAAACCAGAATGCAACATCATCACTGATGCAATTTAGAGTCCACGAGGGAGAAATAGGTTGCACTTCAGATTGCTGACTCTGAGTCCTGGGAGCAGCATTGCCCACGCCTTCTCACGTCCATCCAGGCGTCGGTACCCTGCCTTCAACTGTGCGTCTAGAACGACTGCACGGAGGCCTCCCAAGGCTTCCTTACATGGCACCTGCAGGGCGGGCAGGGTGCCCAGTCAGCGTAGTGCAACAAAGACACCCCGCAGAGGGAGGCTGGGCAAAACCAGGTGGTCCCACCTGCAACTCCTGGGGACTTAACCCCAAAGGGAGGGATACACCTTCAGTCTTCCCAAAGTTGTTTCTCACAGCCAAGTTTTTGGTAGATTTTAAGTGACAGTGAATTTGGCTTGTTTATTCCCGGCCCAGTCCCTGGAGTACACCTGTTCCCATGTAGCTGGTAAAGGATGGAGTCGTTTGTCCTGTGACTCACCTGAGCTGGGTTGTGTGTTGACATCTTCTTGAGATGCTCTGAGGAGCCTGCAAAGGACACAGGTCTGAATAGTAGCCTACCACCTCCCTTAGAGGTCTACCATGGGAGTGCCATGGGCTGGTCCACACCTTAAGAAGCAGTTTGGGGTCCATCCAGACACATAGAGGCACAGTTGAGGACTCAAAGGTCGGTTTCACCAAGAGAATGTGGCTGCAGTTTTAGGCTGGACGATGTGGAAAGTAGATCACTCCATGTCTTTGGAGAGGCAAGGGAATTTAACAGTGGTGTCTAAGTCCTTTGGAGGACTTCTTCCATAGATGGTCACTGGCTGTTCTTTGCATTCTCAGAAGGCAGAGGAGAGAACTGGCTTAAACAGAAGGTTTTGTGTATGCTAAGTCACTTCAGTCGTGTCTGACTCTGTGCGACCCCATGGACTGTAGCCCACCAGTCTCCTCTGTCCACGGGATTCTCCAGGCAAGGATACTGGAGTGGGTTGCCATTCCCTCCTCCAGGGGATCCTCCCAACCCAGGGATTGAACCTGCATCTCTTATGTCTCCTGCATTGGTAGGCAGGTTCTTTACCACTGAGCCACCAAGATTTAAGTAACATTTGAGTGAGTGAGTGAAAGTTGCTCAGTCGTGTCCGACTCTTTGCGATCCCATAGTCGCCTGCCAGGCTTCTCTGTCCATGGAATTGTCCAGGCAAGAATACTGTAGTGGGTTGCCATTTCTTCCTCCAGGGGATCTTCCCAACCCCGGGGATCAAACCTAGGTTTCCTGTATTGCAGGCAGATTCTTTACCAGCTGAGCTACCAGGAAGTAACGTTTAAAAGGCAAGAAATCCTGGCAAGCAGAATTGTTACCTTTTGAAAGAGCAGCCAGGTTCAGTCTTGGGGATTGTCTTCACTGGAGAGCTTTTAAGATCTCATCCATGCCAGTTCATTTATCTGTCGTCTTCACGCAGCGAGGAGATTGTCTAAACAATCAGTCCCTAAATACTGGGGTCATCATTGCCATGAGGACAGGGAGATGGGTGCTGATGAGGATGCAAATGGGAGACTAAGTGGCCTCCAGAGACTTTCTAAAAAAATTTTTTTGACTGTAGTAAATACACATAATAATACACACAACAGTGAAGTTGACTGTCTGAATCCTTTTTAAATGTAAATGTATGTAGGGTGTTACTGCACCCAGCCGTCACCACTGCCCATCTGCAGAGCTCTTCTCATCCTGCAGAGCTGAAGCTCTGTCCTAGTTACACAGTAACCCTGCATCCCCACCTCCCTCCGGCTCCTGCCAACTACCGTTCTACTTCCTGTCTCTATGTGCTTGACTGCTCTAGGAATCTCATACAAGTGGGATCGTACTGTGTTTTGTCTTTTCATGACGGACTTATTTCACTTCGCATAATGTCCTTAAGGTTCATCCAAGTTGTAGCCTGTGTCAGATTCCCTTCCTTTTTAAATCTGAATACTATTCTGTCGTGAACATGCCACATTTCGTGTATCCATTCATCCGCTGATGGACACGTGAAATGCATCCACCTTTGGACTATTGTGAATAATGCTGCTGTGAACGTGTGTGTGCAAATATCTCTTTGGGTCCCTGCTTTTACTTCTTTGGGGCTTATACCCCGATGTGCAATTGCTGAGTCACATGGTGAGTCTGTGTTTAATTTTTAGAGGAAAGTAGCTTTCATATTCTTTTCTGTAGTGGCTGCGCCATTTTACGTTTCCACCAGCAACACATGAGGGTGAGACTTGTTTTTTAAGAAAGTAGAGAGGGACTTCTCTGGCGGTCCAGTGGTTAAGACTTCGCCTTCCAATGCAGGGGGTGTGGGTTCGATCCCTGGTCTGGGAGCTAAAAGCCCATGCTGCCTTGTAACCCAAAAAGCAAAACATAAAATGGAAGCAATATTGTAACAAAATACAATGAAGACTTTAAAAAATGGTCCACGTTAAAAAAGAAATCTTAAAAAAAAAAGCAGAGAAAGACTTTGCTCTTTGTGGAGTACAGTGGTTACTTCAGTTGTGTCCAACTCTTTGCGAGCCCGCCAGGCTCCTCTGTCCATGGGATTCTCCAGGCAAGAATACTGGAGTGGGTTGCCATGCCCTCCAAAGCTTCCCATGGCCCTGACAGCCTTTCCAGATGTTCACCAAGGCCCTTTTGTCAGCTGCTCATCTCTCAGGCTTTATCTCTCACTTCTTACTCCCTCTCTGCCTTCCCTGTCGGCCTGCTTTCTCTTCCTCAGATGCAACAAACTCTTTGCTGCCTCAGGACCTTTGCACCTCCCGCCTGGGATGGTCTCCTCCAAGATCACCACACGGTGGGTTCCTTCTCATGATTCAGGTTTCAGAGAGTCTTTCCCTGCCCGCCCCACCCACACAGCCTCCTGACCAGTCACCTTACCTCCACCCTCGCTTGCCCACTGGACAGTGAGAAGGTCCCTGTAGAGCATAAGCCAGATCAGGTGACTCCTGTGCTTGGAACCGCTGCCTGTCCCCTCCCTCATGGAGCCGGTTTCCTCCCAGTGGCCCTTCCTGCTCTGCTCCCCTCCCCTCACTCTGCCCCAGCCACCCTGCTGTCACTCTTGACCCTTCGGAACACCCTGTGTCAGTTCTGTCCTTCTTCCTGGACCCCCACTGCCCAGCTGGCCACGTGGCTGTTCCCTCTCCCCCACCCCCCGAATCAGGGCTCTGCTCCATGTCCCTGCCAGCGAGAGCTTCCCTGGCCATGATGTTGAAGAGCATCTCTCTCTCCCATTCTCACACACGTGCCCCTGCCCTGCCAGCCTTTCCCCGTAGCGCCGTCCCCCGTAACAGATGTGCAGTGATCCAACAGAGGCTTGTCTGTCTCTCCCACCAGAACCTGGGCACCCGGAGGCAGGGACTTTCCCTGTTTTGCCCACTGCGGGCTCCCTAGTGTCTCTGACAGTGCCCGGCACACATTGGACACTCACTGTTGAATGAATGAACAAAGAAAAGGAGACAGAAGGGGAGAAAGATGGGAACTTGGGGCTGTTCTGGGCAGGCCCCCTGGAGGCAGCCTGAGCAGGGGAGAACCCTGGCTGGTGGTTAGAAACAGGGAGGGGAGTGACCAGGACCCAGAGGGGAGACCGGGCCAGGAGGCACCCATGGTGTCTGCTGGAGAGCGGGCCTCCAGCACTGAATGCAGGGTAGGGGGCAAAGGGAATGTGTGGATGGCCCCCTACCCCTCTAACCCTGACATCGGGTGAGAACAGTGGCCATGCCAATAGAAGCCCCTCTTCCCTAGAGCCCCTCCGCTCCCAGGGGAGGTGGAAGAGTAAGGTGTGGGCTCAGCCTGCATCTCTGGGAGGGCCAGACAACACAGGTGACGAAACACTGTCCACCCTACAGACCGGGCGCCTCTGCCTCCAGCTGCCAGAGACGGACACAGACCACCTCCAGTTGGTCAGCTTCTTGCCTGGGGAGGCGCAGGGAAGAGTTTCCCCAAGAGATATTGGGTTGGCCGAAAAGTTCACTCAAGCTTTTGTACATTTTTATGGAAAACCCAAATTTGTTTGGCCAACCCAATAATACTGGTGTGATGGTGAATATCAATTGGTTG
Source organism: Bos taurus (assembly GCF_002263795.3). NCBI lineage: Eukaryota > Metazoa > Chordata > Mammalia > Artiodactyla > Bovidae > Bos > Bos taurus. The sequence goes on from NC_037339.1 coordinate 20,647,169, forward strand.
CTTGGGAGTTGCCATGCCGTGGGCTTAGTACATTCTAATACCTTCCTTACTGCACCCTCCCAGCGTGTCTACCAGCGGGGGGACCACTCACACCCCTGCCCTGCAGACACACCCCAGACATTTAGGTCAGTACCTGCCATGCCCAGAATCACCAACAGCAGGGGAGACTGGGAGCTCACTTGGGGACTCAGGAGCCTACACTGGCTGTCTTACTCCCTGTTCTTTTCCAAGGAACCCAGATGGGACCTGGGCACTGCATCTGTCAGCACCCCTCCAGCTTCAGCAACCCTGAAAATCACAGATTCCCTGGGTCCCCCCTCCAGAAACTCAGATCCAGGAGGTGTCGGGAGAAGGGCCTGAGATCCTGCATTTCTAAGCAGCTCCTGGGTACTGAGGACCATAGCACCCTCTCTACATGGTCCCTCGCTCAGGATATTCTCCGCAGGACTGCCCAGTTGTCACTGCATGTTTGATTAGCACTGCCTGGGGCACATTCCTTCTAAAAAAGGTATTTTAACTGTACTTCATAGCAGGCTCAGGACAGACCATCAAGAGTACAAGTCATAATATTGTGGTGATCACTCACAATAGGATTACATGTATTGAATCGTTGTACACCTGAATACCTAATACAAAGCTGTGTGTCAGTTATAAAACGGATCGTATCCTGTTCCTAGCCCCAGGCTTGAAGTGCAATGCACAGCGACTACGCAGTACGTGTTAGCTTGTCCCTCCTCCCCCTTGGTCTCTGGGCAGGCCTGCAGTGACCCAAGGAGCAGAGCATCCACATATGGAGCAGGGAGGGGTGTGAATGAATGGGAGGCCACTGGGCTCGGTACACTTGGTCAGGGTTTCTGGCTCACAGTCCAGACTCTAAAGAAGATTGCTGTTTCCAGCCAACCACGTTGCCTGCACTGGGTTAGTTTATCGCTGCACATTGCCCAGGTGGCTGAAAGTCATCCCCAGAATATCATTTCCCAGAGTATCTCCCAAGTTTGATATTCCTGCAGAATGTATATGTGACATTGGAGCTCTTTCAGGCCTGGAAGTAAGAGTAATTTTCTTTCAGGTTTAAAAAAAAAAAAAGAAGAAGTGAACTGGGCTTATAGGCTTTTGCAGGACTTAGAATCAGATCTTTGAGGGAGAGGAAGGAAAGTGAGGGATTCTAAGCAGTGTTTTCTGCTCTCAGTCCTTAGAGCAGCTTTCCCTGGTGGCCTGCCTGCCTCACTTGGCTTATTTAGTTTGGCCTGTCCACGGCTCTGCTTCCAAAGGGGTTTGGTTTGGCGGTGGACCTGGAAGAAAGGGCTGCTGATTCTGCCCATGGCAGGTGGCTCCCCGTAGGTAGGGCCGATCCACTGTAAGCCACAGTGTGCCTCTGACTAATTAACTGCAGGGAAGGGACAGTCCAGCGCCAAGGCTGGGAGCTGCTCAAGTCGGCAGACACTGTCTCCACTCAGTCAGATGTGGGACTGGAGATGGACCAAGATGAACAAGAGTCCCGTGCTCCAAGTTCACGGCTGGTCCAGACCACCCCATGGAGTGTGACACGTGCGAGCTGTGGTATGGGAAAGTGGGGTGCCGTGGGTTTGCTCCAGGGGAGCATCTCCTTCCAGGGCGGGGAAAACAGGAAGACCATAGCAGAAGGCTTCTGGGAGCCAGCAGTTAGGAGTTGGGGGCGGGGGGGGGGTCTCAATCCCACCGATCTAGACTAGATCCTGTTGGGACAGTGCTTAGGGTTTGGCTGAACCTTCAAACAGGGGGCTGAAAGGCCTGCTTTAATTTTCCCTCTATGTTAATGTATTCTTTGTTAGCGCCCAATTAAGTATCCTTTTTATTGAAGTATAGTTGATAACGCAATATTATATAAGTCACAGGTATACGATACAGTGATTCACAATTTTAAAGGTTATACTCCATTAATACTTATTATAAACTATTGGCTGTATTTCTCGTGGTATATAATACATCTTGTAGCCCGTTTTATACTTAGCAGTTTGTACCTCTGAACTCCCTGCCCCATACGGCCCCTCCCTACTTCCCTCTCCCCCTTGGTAACCACCAGCTCTCTGTATCTGTGAGTCTGCTGCTTTTTTGTTATATTCTCTAGTTTGTTTTTTAGATTCCACAGGTAAGTGACATCACACAGTGTTTATATTCCTCTGTCTGCCTTCTTTCACTTAGCAGAATGCCCTCCAACTCCATCCATGTTGCTGCAAATGGCAAATTTTCATTCTTTTTATGACTGATTAGTATTCCATTGTGTATATATACTACATCTTCTTTATCCATTCATCTGTTGTTGGACACTTCCATTGCTTTTATATCTTGAAAATTGTGACTTTTGCTGCTATGGACATTGGGGGTGCGTATCTTTTTGAATTGGGGGGATGCATATCTTTTTGAATTAGTGTCTTTGTTTTTTTTTTTTTTTCAAACATAGACCCAGGAGTGGAACTGCTGGGTCACGTGGTAGTTCTGTTTTTAGTTTTTCAGTCTAATATTTTCATTTAAAATTTTTTATTATATTTTTTAAAGATTTTTTTGATGTGGACCATTTTTAACGTCTTTAATGAATTTGTTACAAAGGTCCATCTAGTCAAGGCTATGATTTTTCCTGTGGTCACATATGGATGTGAGAGTTGGACTGTGAAGAAGGCTGAGCACTGAAGAATTGATGTTTTTGAACTGTGGTGTTGGAGAAGACTCTTGAGAGTCCCTTGGACTGCAAGGAGATCCAACCAGTCCATTCTGAAGGAGATCAGCCCTAGGATTTCTTTGGAAGGAATGATGCTAAAGCTGAAACTCCACTACTTTGGCCACCTCATGCAAAGAGTTGACTTATTGGAAAAGACTCTGATGCTGGGAGGGATTCGGGGCAGGAGGAGAAGGGGACGACAGAGGATGAGATGGCTGGATGGCATCACTGACTCGATGGACGTGAGTCTGAGTGAACTCCGGGAGTTGGTGAAGGACAGGGAGGCCTGGCGTGCTGCGATTCATGGGGTCGCAAAGAGTTGGACATGACTGAGCGACTGAACTGAACTGAATGAATTTGTTACAATATTGTTTCTGTTCTATGTTTTGGTTTTCTGGTTGTGAGGCATGTCAGATCCTAGCTCCCTGACCAGGGGTCAAACCCATACACCCTGCATTGAAAGGCAAAGTCTTAACCAGTGGACTACCAGGGAAGTCTCTATTATATTTTTATTAGAAAATAATCAAACCACATTACCCAAAATATTTTGGGGAATTAGAGATTTTTAAAAAAAAAGTTACTACCACCATAACAGAGCACTATGGTATATTTTCTGCCAGGTTTTTTTGGTCATGTAAACTGTATATGTTATGCCAGCTTTCTGACAAATATGAAGGGAAATATACACTTACACATACAAAGGGAAACTCTGTATTTCTCACTTGTCCCCAAGAAAGATAGGAAAAGAACCTCTTGCTAAAGGGCTTCAGACCTTTGGGTTAGACTGTCCCACCACCAGCCTTCCAAACACCCAGATGGAAGGTCAAACATTGTTTAGACTTTAAGGCACTTTCCACTGGATTCTTGGCTTCATGCTGGGAGAATGAGCCCTGGGATCCTCTGGAATTTTATACTCAAAGAATTTGTGTCTCCCTTTTTGTACTCAGATATAGGGTCCCACGAGTCAGGATTTTGTCACCTCAAAGGAGTCACCTTCTTCTGGGCGTAGTCTGGAAGGGTGTATGTGTGAGGATCCACTCAGTATGCGTGAGTACGGCTGTCACAGCGTCTGCCCAGAGCAGGTGCCCAGTAAACACCTGCTTCTGGGGAAAAAAATAAAACCCGTGTGTCAAGCACAACTGGCCTCAGAGTTTTAGAACCACTTACCAGGCCACATGAGAGGGGAGGGGGACCCACTGTCGCCCCGGCTGCAGTCCGTGGCAGCGGGGAGATCTGCAGCCCCTCAGACGGGAACCTGCCCTCTCCCACTGAGTGACCTCTAGCTATGACCTCTCTCTCCCTCTCTGCTATCTGGACCAAGGGTAGGGGGCGGTAAACAGTGGGCCTTGAAGGGAGGCAGGAAGGAATAAAGGAAGGACCAAAGGGCCTCAGTCATGGGAGGCAGAGCCTGGACAGCCTCCAGGCCAGGCCTGCAGGGCACTCTGTCCATCTGCTGCTGAAAGCTGTGTGCCACCAAGCTGCCGCTGCTCCCAGGAGACCAGCTGGGACTCTAGATCAAGCAGAGAGCACTTTCTCTGTGTGCACGGGAAGGAAACGGCTGGGTTTGACCATCCTGCCCTGCCCGAAGGGGCCTGAATAGTTTCCTGCCCCTGGACCTGACTGCGTCCCTGAGATGCCTGTTCGCTGAGTCCTTGCCTGGACAAACACGAGGATGTGCACCCTGGCGCACAGTTACCATAGTCACCAAGTGACGGCACCACATCTCCACGGTGTCGCACAGAGGGGATGGCCCTTGGTCACGTCAGCCTTTTCTAATGGACTTCAGACCCAGTGACCTATAACTAGGGGAGATGTGGTTAAAACAGGAGTAAATTTCACCTGGACACACAGACCTCTCCAGTCCACCTTGAGGTGGAAGCAAGTCAACGGTATCCCTCATTTCACAGCTACTTATTGAGAATATTATATAATGCTATTTTCCTCCAATACTTCTTACTGTTTATATATGGCATTTGTAAATTATATACTGACTTCTAAAATATCTTAAGTATATATGTATACACACACACACACACTGTCTTGTCAGTTATTAGTTGACTGTGTCTATGTGCATGCATGCATGCTCAGTTGCTTCGGTGGTTTCCGATTCTGTGCGACCCCATGGACTGTAGCCCGCCAGGCTCCTCTCTCCATGGGATTCTCCAGGCAGGAATACTGGAGTGGGTTGCCATGCCCTCCTCCAGGGGATCTTCCCAACCCAGGAATCAAACTCTCATCTCCTGCATTGCAGGCAGACTCTTTACTGCTGAGCCACCAGGGAAGCCTGACTATATATATGCAAGGGTTTATTTCTGGGCTGTCAAGTGCATCCCACTTGTCTATGCGTGTATTTTTATGCCAGTACCGTACTATTTTGATTACTATAGCTTTATAATACAGCTTGAAATCAAGAAACGTGATGTCCCCAGATGTGTTATTCTTTCTCAGGATTGCTTTGGGTATTCTGGGCCTTTTGTGGTCCCATATAGATGTTAGAATGGTTTCTTCTATTTCTGTGGGGGAAAAAAATGCCATTGGGATCTTAATAGGGATTGGATTGAATCTATACATGTCTTTGAGTTATGAATAGTTTTAACAATAATAGTTTTTCTAATCCATGAACATATAGGATACCTTTCCATTCATTTGTGCCTTGAATCTTCAGTTTCTTTTATCAGTGTCTTGCAGTTTTCAGTGCAGAGAACTTACACTTCTTCAGTTAAATTTATTACTGAGTATTGTATCATTTTTGATTCTATTGTGAATGAAATCATTTTATTTCCTATTCAGATAAATTACTAGTAGTTTATAGAAAAACTACTGATTTTTATATGTTAATTTTTAATCTTGCAACTTTTCTGAATTCATTGGTTAGCTCTAACAGTTTTTTTGGTGAAGTTTTCACAACTTTTTATATATTTGCAAATAGAGATCGTTTTACTTCTTCCTTTCCAGTGTTGATGCCTTTTATCTTTTTCTTGCCTGATTGTTCTAAGAGTCCATGCTGTGTGGAATAGGAGTGGTGAGAGTGGGCACCATGGTCTTGTTTCCAATCTTAGAGGAAAAGTTTTCAACCTTTCACCAATGAGTATGACATTAGCTGTGGCATGTTATATGAGGCCTTTAGTATCATGAGGTATGTTCCCTCTGTATCTAATTTGTTAAGAATTTTTAACATGAATAGATGTTGAATTTTGTCAAATGCTTTTTCTGCATCTATTGAGATTATCATTTGATTTTTTTTCTTTCATTCTATTAATGTGATATATCATATTGATTGACTTGCATGTATTAAACCATCCTTGTATTGTGGGACAGTCTTACTTGATCATTGTGAATGATCCTTTTAATATACTACTGAATTTGGTTTGCTACTGTTTTATTGAGATGTCTACATCAATATTCATTAAGGATATGGCTTGTAGTTTCCTTGTGTCTTTTTCTGGCTTTGGTGTCAGGGTAATACTGTCCTTATAAAATGAATTTAAGAGTGTTCCCTTTTCACTTTTTTTGGAAGAGGTTGAGAAGGATTTAATTCTTCTTTAAATGTTTGTTAAAATACATCAGTGAAGCCATCTGATTCTGGGGTTTTCTTTGTTGGGAGATTTTTGATTACTGAGTTAATCTGCCTCCCAGTAATTAGTCTGTTCAGATTTTCTATTTCTTTATGATTCATTCTTGATAGGTTGTATGTTTCTAACAATTTTTCCATTTCTTCTAAACTGTATGGTTTGTTGGCACTTACTTTTTTATAGCATCTTCTTATAATCCTTTGTATTTCTGTGATATTAGTTATAATGTCTCCTCTTTCATTTATGACTTTTAAATTTGGGTTCTCTATTTTTTCCTTGGTTTGTTTAGCTAAAGTTTTGTTTATATTTTCAAAGAACCAACACTTAATTTGGTTACTGCTTTCTGTTGTTTTCCTGTTCTCTATTTCTGTTCTGATCTTTATTACTACCTTCCTTTGGCTAAACTGGGGTTAGTCTTTTTTCTAGTTCTTTGAGGCATAGATTTAGGTTGTTTATTTGACATGTTTCTTGTTGTTTATGTAGGTGTTGTTTTTTTTTTATCGTTATGAACTTTCCTCTTACAACTGCTTTTTCTGTATCCCATAAGTTTTAATATGTTGTTTTCATTTTCATTCACCTAAAGGTACTTTTCAGTTTCTTCTTTATTATTTGACCCACTGATATTTCAGAAGAGTGTTGTTTAATTTCTATGTGTTTGTGGTTTTTCCAGTTTTCCTCCTGTCACTGATTTCTAACTTCATGCCATTGTGGTCGGAGAAGATACTAGGTATGATTTCAGTTTTCTTGAATTTGCTAAGACTTATTTTAACATACAGTCGTTATCTTAGATAATGTTCCATGTGCATTTAAGAAGAATGTGTGCTCTGCTGTTGTTGCTTAGAGTGTCCCGTACATGTCTGTTAGGTCTGCTTAGTTATCGTGGTGTTCAAACTTGCTGTTTACTTGTTGATTCTCTGTCTGAATGATCTATCCATTGTTGAGAGTGTTTTACCAAAAAATTCAACTATTATTTATTGTTTGTTTATTCTTTTGCCATGTTAGTTTTGCTTTACATATTTATGTGCTCCAATACTGGGAGCAGAAATTTTGAAACTGCTGTGTCTTTTAGAAGGGTTGACTTCTTTGTTATTAGATAATGACCTGCCTTGTATTTTCTTTTAAAGTTCTATTTTGTCTAATATAAACATCCTGGTTTTTTGTGTGTTTTTTTTTGGTTACCATTTGCTTTAAATATCTTTATCCTTTTCTGAAAGTCTGTATCCAGTTTTAAAGCTCAAGTCAGTCTCCAGTAGGTAGTCTCTAGTAGTATCATTGGACCTTGTGTTTTTTTTAAATCCATTCAACCATTCTTTGTCTTTTGACCAGAGAGTGCAATCCATTTATGCTTAGAGTAATTATTGATACTTAAGCACTTAATAGTGTCGTTTTGTTCATTGTTTTCTGGCTGATTTTTAGATCCATTGTTCCTTCTTATTCTGCAGTCTTTTTTGTGTTTTGATATTTTTTGGTATCAGCATGCCTTCTTTATCATATTCCTTTGTGTAATTACTACAAGTTTTTCCCTTGTGGCTACCATGAGGCTTATATAAACTATCTTATAATTAACACCCTATTTTAAACTGATACCAAGTTAACTTTAATAGCATTCCTAAAATTTTGCACTTTTACTTCTCTCCTGACATTTTAGGTTTTGATGTTACACATTACATATTTTTATCTTGTGTATCTCATAACAGATCATTGTAGTGATAATTTTTACTCACATTTTTTAACTTTTAAATTAGAGGTGTAAATGAATTACACACCACCATTACCATATTACTGAGTTTGCCTATATATTCACCATTACCAGTGAATTCCACACTACCTTCTTATGCTTTAATAATGTTAAATGGCATCCTTTCACTTCCACTCAAATAACTGCCTTTAGCCTTTCTTGTAAAGTGGGGTTAGTGGTTGATTTTCCTTATACAAGCATTTGTTAGTTTGGCAAAGTCTTTCTCTCTCCTTCATTTTGAAGGGAAGTTGTGCTGGGTACAGCATTACTGGTTGACACTTTCTTTCAATATTTTGAATATATCATCCCATTTTCTCCTCGCCTTAGAACTTTTCTGTTGAGGCCCTCATCCCTCAGGTAGCGGTGTGGTCCACCCAGCTACACGATGGAGCCGGGGTCCAGTGTGCAGAGCCCTTCCTCCTGGGACATGGGGTGTGGCTGGAATGGTGGCTGCCCCCTTGCCCGTCACACACCGCATGTTTTTGGGGAAGCTGGTGCTAAACCATTCGTAGACAACGTGCTTCTGGGTCAGGGTTTCATACCTCGCAGAGCAGCTCCCTCACTGCGGTCTATTGAAAGTCAGTCCTCAACAAAAGGGTTTGAAACTAAAAAAAGAGAAAAATAAATAAAATGATACACTAAATTAATAAAAAATTTTTTTCTGTTGAGAAACCCACCAGAAGTCTGTGGGCGTAACTTTGTATGTAATGTGTTTCTTCTCTCTTGTTGCTTCCATAATTTTTTGTCTTTTGACATTTTAATTATAATGTGTCTCAGTGCTGTCTATTCAGATTCAACCTATCTGGGGTCCTTTAGGCTTCATGGATCTGCGTGTCCATTTATCTTCATAGGTTTGGGAAGTTTTCCGCCATTACATTTTAAATATACTTTCTGTCTCTATCTTACTGTCCTTCAGGAATTCTCATAATGTAGATACCATTTCCTTTTATTGTGTTCCATTAGTCCAATAGGCTTTCTTCACTATTTTTCATTTGTTTTTATTTTTGCTCCTTTGACTGTGTAATTTCAGATATCCTGTCTGCTAGTTCATTGATTTTTTTTTTTCCTGCATTGTTGAGACCATTTTTGAAGCTCTCTATGAATTATTCAGTCATCATATATTTCAGCTCTAGGATTTCTGTTTTATCCCTTCTGTTTCTTTGTTGAACTACTTGTTTTTCATGCATTGTTTTCCTAATTTCACATAGTTCTCTGTGTGTTCCTGTAGTTCATTAAGCTTAAGAGGGTTATTCTGAATTTTTATCCAGCTCTTCATAGATCCCCGTTTGTGGGATTAGTTATTAGAGTTTTATTAGTTTCCTTTAGTGATTCATATTTACCTGATTTTTTTTTTTTTTTAACCCTTGATATGGTATCTATGCATTTGAGTGTCTTCTTTTCTAGAACATTGCAGGCTCACTTTGGAAGGGGCAGTTCTTTACTAGTTTGCTCAGCTTAGTGTTCTGGACATGTTGGCTGGTAAGATACTTGGGCAGGTAGGGGTTGCCATCAGTGTCTATTTTGGACAGGGCTCCTGCCCAGGCTTTGAGGTCATGGGGAGGGAGGCATACCAGTGGCTGAGAATATTGCATGGGACTGGGGTTTGGTTCCCTGCCCAGAGAGACTATAGGATGGGCTCCATGGTTACCTGGCCTCTCTAGATGGTGGGGACTAGGTGTTATATTCTGTAGTCAGCTGGGCTATGAATTGGCTTCCCTGCTCAGGGGAGGCAGCAGAGCAGGGCCCAAGGCACTGCACTGCTCATTGTTTGGGGACACAAATCAAGCTAGACTGTGCACTGAATGCACTGAAGATCCTGACCAGACTGGGCCATTGGTTCTTCTCTGCAGACAGGGAATCCGTTCATGTGGTACTTAAACCAGGGCTGTACATAGCTTCTTGTGTTCTGATTAGGTCCCCTGGGCGGGTAGGCTGATAGCTGTATTCAGCCGTGGGTGGAGCTATGAGTTAGTGTCCCTGCCCAGGCAGGGCCCCATACAGGGCCCAGGGCTGGCGAGGCTCTTGTTTGCAGATCAAATTGGGCAGCTTCCCTGGCCTGATGGGCCAGCATCCTAGCCTCCTGATGGGCTGGGCCGCTGGCCAGGTTCTCCACTCAGTGCTGCTGTAATTGGAGTTGCAAGATGGGCTACACAGATTCTCAGGAGCTCTGGTTAGGTTCACAGGCTGGAGGCTGGATTCAGCTCTGGGTATGGCAATAAATGACCTTCCCTGCATGGTTGAGGCTGCATGCAGAACAGTCTCCAGGGACAGTGAGGTTCTTTGGGAATCAAACCAGACAGACTTCTTCACTAAGCTCCCTGGACAACTGGGACTTGCTTCAGGTGCAGAGATGCTGGTTGGGTTGTCCACTCAAATGCTGTTGGAACCAGGGCTGCCAGGGTGAACTACTGAGATTCCTGGGAGCTCTGTTTAGGTGTTCTGGTTAGCAGAGCTGGAGGCTGCATTTGGCACTGGGCAGGGCTACAGGTTAGCTTCTCTGCTTGAGGGGTAGGGGTGTGGAGTCAGGATGCAGAACACTTCAAAACAGGGATCCCTAACCTCCAGGGTCTAATGCCTGATCATCTCAGGTGGAGCTGATGTTATAATAGAAATGAAGTAGACAATAAATGTAATTGCTTAAATCATCCTGAAACCCCCAGTCCATGGTAAAATTGTCTTCCACAAAACCTGTCCCAGGTGCCAGAAAGGTTGAAGATTGCTGGTTTAGGGAGCTAACCAGGCAGATTTGTGCACCAAACTGCTCCGACGGGGTCACTGGCTTGTCTCTGCAGACTGGCAGAGCTTCTGGCGAGGCCCTCTGCTCGAGTGATGCTGGTCCACGCTGTCTCCCAGGTGCTCAGGCCCTGCTTCTTGGTCAGGAAGAGCCCAAAGCTCCCTCAGCTGCAGGCAGAGCTATGAATTAGCTGCACTTCTCAGTGGCTCAGATGGTCAAGAATCTGCCTGGAATGCAGGGGACCTGGGTTCAATCTCTGGGTCGGGAAGGTCCCCTGGAGAAGGGAATGGCAACCCATTCCAATATTCTTGCCTGGAGAATCCACGTGGACAGAGGAGCCTAGTGGAGTACAGCTCATGAGGTTGCAAAGAGTCAGACAGGACTGAGCGAATAACATTTTCACTTTCCTGGACAGAGCAGGAAAGCTCTCTGCACACAGCTTTCCAGGTGTTCTGGAAGGTTTCTGGTTGGGCAAGGCCAGCAGTAATCTGTGCGGTGAACCATCTCTTATGCCTGGGAGGAGCAGAGAACCACTTCCCAGTCTGGCAAGGCTCTTTGTTGGTGGTCTTGACTCACCCCCCCACCCCCCCGCCATACCCCAAGTTCCTGGGCTGAGCCAGGCTGCTGGTTTTGCTGCATCGATGATCAGCTCTGCCTGCTGGCCTCTTTGCTCAGCGATGCTGGGCTTCACGGCTTCGAAGTGTTCCCGCCTGGCTCTCTGGTCGGCAGGGCCAGGAGTTAAAGCTCAGCAGTAGGTGGGTTAAGGCTCAGGGTGGAGGGGGAGAGACAGACCTGGTTACAGAGCTGCGAAGGTTCTTCACTTGAGGTCCCAAGTCAGACAGACCTGCGCCCCGCTGACTTTCCTGCTCAGACTGTGCCGCTGGTTGGGATCACTGCTTGGGGGTGGCAGGTAGGAACCCAGGCTGCCAAGGTGCCGGCGCTGGTTGTTGTGAGCCCCTCCCACCTTTTCCATCGCAGTCAGATTCCCAGATTCAAATCCCACAGGTTTCCTTGTGATCCTCATATGGCACGATCAGAGTTGGGGCACCCACAAAGTGACCCACCATGCTGGGGGGGATGTCCCAGCTGGCTCTCGGTTCCCACTGGGGGACTTTGGGGCCCATGGAGTGGTGGGCTGACCTGGGGGAGAGGCAAGGCTGACAGCGTGCAGCTGCTCTTCTTAGCCTTCCAGTGCAGCCTGTCTTGGTCTCTGGTGGTGGGGTGAAGCTGAAGCACCCCCATTGTGTCCTAGAGTTTCCTCAGTGCTGCTTTGTTCATGAACAATTAACTGTCCTTCTTCTAGTTGTTCAGTCACTAAGTCGTGTCTGGCTCTTTGCAACCATGTGGACTAGAGCATGGCAGGCTTCTCTGGTCCATCACTATCTCCCTGAGTTTGCTCAAACTCACATCCATTGAGTCAGTGTTGCCATCCAACTGTCTCATCCTCTGTCATCCCCTTCTCCTTTTGCCTTCAATCTTTCCCAGCATCAGGGTCTTTTCCACTGAGTCAGCTCTTCGCATCAGGTGGCCAAAGTATTGGAGCTTCAGCATCAGTCCTTCCAGTGAGCATTCAGGGTTGATTTCCTTTAGGATTGACTGGTTTGATCTCCCTGCTGTCCAAGGGACTCTCTCCCTCCTAGGAGCGGGGCAAAGTCAGGCATGACCTGTGTTGCCATCTTGGTGACGTCACCCCTAGGAAAGAACCTAGGATAGTAAACCCTGGCGCACAGGGAGGTCTATTAAGTATTTGCTAAGCTGTTGTATCATTTTCATTATCACCACCACTGCCATCATCACCAGAGCTAGTAGGACACTTGCCTCAGGCCACAGAGCTAATAAGTGGCCCAGCAAGGATTCAAAGGGCTTCCCAACTTCAGGGGTCTCTCTGCAGACCACAGCAAAGCACCTTCCTGCCTGAGTCAAGAATGCAAGATGCTTGCTTGATACGTGTGAACATCTCAGCCACCATACATGGGATTTACATAAATGAGTCCTAGCAGGCTGAGATATTTAGGGATAAACTGTTTAAAAAGCCACAAATTGCTTTCAAGTGGTTCACCGAAGAGCTGTGTATAGATTTTACTATATATACGTACTCTCATACATATATGTATACATATAGATAAATGATAAAACATTATCCACACATAAAATGAATCTGTACAATGGAGATAAAGGAAGCAAAACAAAATCATTGTATCTAGGGTGTTTCTTCTACTGTTCTTTCAATATTTTTTATATATTTGAGAAGCTTCATAATAAACATTGTTGAAAAGTACATGCAATTTTTCACCATTGTTAAGGTATAGTTTTGGGGGTCTTTGATCTGTATAGCCCACTACATCGACATTGTCACATTTTTATTTAGAATGTATACAAGCTATAATATGATAGGTAAAATATCAAATAAATACAGTGCTTCTCTACTCTTGAATTGGAGAGCTAAATCTGTATTTCAAAACGCAGCAGTGTGACCAGGAATCTTCCCATTCGACCACAAAGTCAATTGAACTAGTAGGGCTCAGTAATGCTGTGAGGAAACATATGCAGTTGTTTGTTTATGGCAGAATTTGGCAATTAAACTTCGTGATGAGGCCCATTATGAGTGAATGTGTATTCATCATTTGCCATACTGTAGGTTTATATTGTTGTTCAGTCGCTAAGTTGTATCCAACTCTGGGACCCCATGGACTGCAGCATGCCAGGCTTCCCTGTCCTTCACCATCTCTTGGAGTTTGCTTAGTCCATTGAGTCAGTGATGCCATCTAACCATCTCATCCTCTGCCTCCCCCCTCTGCTTTTGCCTTCGGTCTTTCCCAGCATCAAGGTCTTTTCCAATGAGTTGGCTCTTCGCATCAGGTGCCAAGAATTGCAGCTTCACTTTTAGCACCAGTCCTTCCAGTGAATATTCAGGGTTTATTTCCTTTAGGATTGACTAGTTTGCTCTCCTTGCAGTCCAAGGGATTCTGGAGAGTCTTCTCCAACACCATAGTTCAAAAGCATCAATTCTTCAGTTTTCAGCCTTCTTTATGGTCCAACTCTCACTTTGTTCATGACTATTGGAAAAACCAGAGCTTTGACTATATGGACCTTTGTTGGCAAAGTAATATCTCTGCTTTTTAGTATGCTGTCTAGGTTTGTCATAGGTTTTCTTCCAAGGAGTAAGCGTCTTTTAATTTCATGGCTGCATTCACCATCTGCGGTGATTTTGGAGCCCAATAAATTAAAATCTGTCACTGCTTCACTTTTTCCCCTTCTATTTGCCATGAAGTGATAGGACAGGATGCCATGATCTCAGTTTTCTGAATATTGAGTTTTAAGCCAGCTTTTCCACTTTCCTTTTTCACCCTCATCAAGAGGCTCTTTAGTTTCTCTTTGCTTTCTGCCATTAGAGTGGTATCATCTGCATATCTGAGATTGTCGATATTTCTCCCAGCAATCTTGATCCCAGCTTGTGCTTCATCCAGCCTGGCATTTTGCATGATGTACTCTGCATATAAGTTAAATAAGTAGGGTGACAACATACAGCCTTGACATACTCCTTTCCCAATTTGGAACCAGGCCATTGTTCCATGTCCAGTTCCAACTGTTGCTTCTTGACCTGCATACAGGTTTCTCAGGAGACAGGTCAGGTGGTCTGGTATTCCCATCTCTTGAAGAATTTTCCACAGTTTATTATGTTCCACACAGTCAAAACCTTTGTGGTTTAGTTGCCAAGTTGTCTCCAACTCTTGTGACCCCATGGACTGTAGTCTGCCAGGCTCCTCTGTCCATGGGATTCTCTAGGCAAGAATACTGGAGTGGGTTGCCATTTCCTTCTCCAGGGGATCTTCCCGACCCAGGAATCAAACCTGGGTCTCCTGCATTGCAGGCAGATTCTTTACCAACTGAGCTATGAGGGAAGTCCAAAGGCTTTAGCATAGTCAATGAAGCAGAAGTAGATGTTTTTCTGGAATTCCCTTGCTTTCTCTATGATCTAGTGTATGTTGGCAGTTTGATCTTTGGTTCCTCTGCCTTTTTAAAACCCAGCTTGTACATCTGGAAGTTGTGGGTTCACATACTGTTGAGGCCTAGCTTGAAGGATTTTGAACATTACCCTGCTAGCATGTGAAATGAGCTCAATCGTCTATAGTTTGAACATTCTTTGTCATTGCCTTTCTTTGGGATTGGACTGAAAACTGACTTTTTCCAGTCCTGTGGTCACTGCTTAGTTTTCCAAATTTGTTGGCATATTCAGTGCAGCACTTTAACAGCATCATCTTTTTGTTTATCTTCAGAAAACCAGGTCTTAGTTTCACTGATCTTTTCTTTATTGTCTTTTTAGTCTATTTATTTCTGTTCTGACCTTTGTTATTTCCTCTTTCTGCTAACTTTGGGCTTCATTTGTTCTTGTTTTTCTACTTTCTATCAGTGTAAGTGAATGTGTTTGAGATTTTTCTTATTTCTCAATTAGGCATTTACCACTTGAACTTCAGTCTTAGAGCTTTTTTATTGCATTCCATAAGTTTTGGTATGTTGTATTTTTATCCGCCCCAAGTAACTTTAATTTTTCTTCTGATTTCTTTTTTGACCCATTGGTTATTGAATAGCATGATGCTTAATTCCATGTATTTGTGAATTATCCTGCTTTCTTCTTGTAATTGATATCTAGTTTCACACCATTATGGTTGGAAAAGATGGCTGATGTGATTTCTGTCTCCTTAAATTTATTAAGACTTTTTTTTGTGCCCTAATACATGATTTACCCTGGACATTATTCCATCTACACATAACAATATATGTATATGATTTTTTAAATTATAAAATGAATGTCATTTTAGTTTGAAATCAGTGCATGACTGAACTAAAATACTGTTAGAAATTGCAAATAGATTTTTCTTCCTTGGACCTCAAAAGAGAAGGATATCTTCCTGAAAATGAGAAGCAAAGAAAAATACTTAAAACTGTTAGGCTGAAATCACACCTAACTCATTAGGCTATTGGCCTGTTTCCTACAAAATTTCAAGAAATAATCTTTGCACCTTACTTGTCATCTAGGTTTCGTATAAATAAGATTTTTTAATGTCCTCCTTTTTTGATACAAAAGACATTCAAACAGTGTAAAGAAGAAATATAGTTTGTTTAAGAGAAAGCCTAATGTTAGACCATCTCAGCAGTGATCTGAAGTGTAAGGTTGGGATGCCTTTCTGTTGATGTTTGGCCTAGTCATCTCCATACTGTCACCATGTAAGGTATTCCCTTCCCAGTGGTCCTTTGTTGAAAGCCCCCTTCCCCGCCTCACACAGGTACAGCCAGAGCACCAGGTTAGACTAACCTAGTCCTACCTTCCATCTGTAGTTGCTGCGTGTCAACCATCTGTGCACCAGCATCTTGGCCTTGGAGAACTAGTACTGATTGAGAAAGGAAGTGAATCTCTGTCCAGATGACTGAAGCTCTAAAATGAAGCCCGGCAATGGTCAATAGCTGTGTTTTCTAGCATGTAGAGAAAGCCACCTGGCCATGAATGGTGGCTGACCTACAAGAAAAGTCCTGGGAAGAGAAAGGAAGGGCCTTAGGAATCCTCAACTCTGCTTGTGTCCATGGCTTGCTGCACTTCTGTCTTTATGAGTGTCTCAGTATTCTTACCTTAAATTTCCCTTTTAAATAGTGTGAGATGAATTTCTGTCCTTGACAACTGAAAGAGTAAAATACATTCAGTCTTAGAGGACAAAATTCAGTTTTGATTGCCACCTTTTGAAGGGCTACAGAAAGGATCCATGGGAAGTCAAAGAAATGGTAAACAGGATCAAGGAGGAAGCTTCCAGGGCTTGGGTATTGTTGAATAAAGAAACAATTTTTAAAAACCTTTTCCTAATGCTACAAAAAGAAGGTCTTTAAGCTCCTTTGCGGAGAAGGCAATGGCACCCCACTCCAGTACTCTTGCCTGGAAAATCCCATGGACGGAGGGGCCTGGTGGGCTGCAGTCCATGGGGTTGCTAGGAGTCAGACATGACTGAGTGACTTCCCTTTCACTTTTCACTTTCATGCACTGGAGAAGGAAATGGCAACCCACTCCAGTGTTCTTGCCTGGAGAATCCCAGGGATGGGGGAGCCTGGTGGGCTGCCGTCTCTGGGGTTTCACAGAGTCGGACACGACTGAGGCAACTTAGCAGCAGCAGCAGCAAGCTCCTTTCACTAGAGAAAATGGGGTTTGGTCAGAACTAATACTTTTTCGTTACACAGAGCTCCACACTCCTGGTGTGCCATTGGCATGGCTGCCCTGGACTGTGTGTCTTTATTCAGGAGAGAGTCCGGTTGGGTAGCCCAGTGTGTTGCTTGTTTCACTTTAGTCAAGTGTCCGCTCTTGGCCCAGCCCCTTAGGGAGTGGGAGCAGGATCATGATGTGGCACGGAACCTTGGAGGAGGCAGACTCTGAAGGCCTGTGAGTCCATGGGTGGCCACAAGAGGGTGCCATGTTGAGGGTCCTGGGAGCCGGTACGTGATTTGTTTTCCAATCTCTGAAGTCTAATGATGTTGATAGTTGAGTTATGAGCAGCACCTTTCTTTCCCAAACCAGCTCTTTCTTCAGTTGCCCCAGCTGCTTTGGAGGTCACTTCTTTAACATCCCATCGTGTGGGACATTTCAAACAGCTGGGCTTCCCTGATTCAACTGGTTCATCTCTTCCCTGACGCCAAGAACACCTGGTTATCAGTGGACTACAGAGGCAGCAAAGCCTTGAGAGAGAGAGAGAGTCCAGTGGGGTAACATGTCAGTATTTTAAGGGAAGCAGAGACTTGCAGAGCTAATGAAGCAGTGATGGAAGCTGTCACAGTCTGAGGGGAGGATGCAGAAGTCTGTTCATAGAGAGAAATCAGATAATGATTTGACTTAAATCCAGTGACATGGACCATGTGAATAACCTCTTTAAGTCCTGGAATCTCTGTTTAGCAACCATAAAAGGAAATGGCAACCCACTCCAGTATTCTTGCCTGGAAAATCCCATGGAGAGAGGAGTTTGATGGTCTATAGTCCATGGGGTCGCAAAGAGTCAGACATGACTGAGCATGCATGCATGCAACCAACCATAAAAGAGGACCCTGTATGTCCCTCCTCATTGGGACACTTCTTGGCCAAAATAGCTGTCTGCATGCAACCTCTATCAGCTAGAAAAGCAATGGCGGATTGTTTGGGATGACATAGTTTCTTCGTAGTGGATATTATATTTTAATCCCAGAAAAAAAATAGGATTAAACACAGAAATAATGAAATAAAACCTATATATTAAAAATTTTGTGCTAGGGGTTTAGAAATAATTTGTTCATGTCTGGTATTTTAAGCATTTGTTGTGTTTTTGAGAATTTGGTCTATTAGAACAAGAGACCAACAGTATGACTCCAATTTAAAATATAACTTAGAATTGATTTATATTTGCTGTTTTAAGTTAAGGGATATAAGAGTAAAGGTAGCAAATTTGTAACACTGAAATATTTAAGAGGATTTAATAGTCAACATTTCTATGTTTAATTGATTAGATTTATTATAGTTAAGGACTTAAAAAGTTTTGTTTATTAATCAGACCACTAAACTACTTCAAAAGAAGATCAAAACATTAAATGTATAAATGCAGTTTAAAATGTTAAAGGAAATTAGTTATTTAAGCTGCAAGAGCTCTTTTAAAAATAAGTGTTAATTATTAACATTTGCTAGACTTGTTAGTGGAGTAATAAGATTTGGGAATTGAACTCAAATTAGTAAATTTAAGGGAAATTTGGGCTTGACATGGATAACGGTAATTAATTGGATATTATTTTTGCAAAAGTAGATTTTAGATATTTCTCTAAACACAAAAGCAGATCAGAAAGCCTACACTGATAGTCCAAAATTTTAACTGAGTGACCCATGGAACGTTAATGTAATCCCAGCCAGAACTAGTCCAAGTACAGCCAGGGCTGGTCCCCAAGAAAGTAGGAAAGTGCAAGGATCCAGCTACTGAGCTAGGTCAGCGTGGGACCAGTGAGACGGTTCTGGGGGCCACTCTCACGCGTGGTATTCTGGGAGTGCTGTGCTTCGTCACTGTTGTGTCCAGCTTTTTGCAACCCCATGGACTGTAGCCCACCAGGCTCCTCTGTCCATGTGGATTCTCCAGGCCAGAATTCTGGAGTGGGTTGCCATTCCCTTCTCCAGAGGATCTTCCCAACCCAGGGATCAAACCCAGGTCTCCCGCATTGCAGGCAGGTTCTTTACCATCTGAGCCACCAGGGAAGTCCAATTCTGGGAGAGGTCCTATTCATGCTGGGTTTTACTAGGACTTCCCTCATAGCTCAGTTGGTAAGGAATCCACCTTCAAAGCAGGAGACCCAGTTTGATTGCTGGGTTGGGAAGATCTGCTGGAGAAAGGATAGGCTACCCACTCCAGTATTCTCAGGCTTCCCTTGTAGCTCAGCTGGTAAAGAATCTGCCTGCAATGTGGGAGTCCTGGGCTCGATCCCTGGATTGGGAAGAAGGGAAGGGCTGGAGAAGGGAAAGGCTACCCACTCCAGTATTCTGGCCTGGCGAATTCCATGGACTGTATAGTCCGTGGGATCGCAAAGAGTTGGACACAGCTGAGTGACTTTCACTTTCACTACCAGATCCCATGGAAATCTGGCCCATTCTCTTAATGGTCCTCTGCATCTTTAGGGTGGGCCCAGCCCAGGTCAGTGACCCAGGCCCCCACATTCATCCTGCAGTTGTGATATCCCAGCGGGCTGGAGTGGCTAGTGCTTCTACTAGGCAAATTGCCAATGACTTCATGTCCGGTTGTTGACATATCTGAATATTCAAGCCAGAAATGAGTCATCCTGTTCAACATATGAAGATACTTGCTGCATCCTACCTTGTCTTGAGTGAAAATGCTTATTTAATTGACGTATCTCATTGCCCATCTATCAAATTGTCCCATCTTTAGATCCTTATGTTTCTACATCTGTGTTGTGAATAGTAAGCACTTCAAAGACCAGATTATTTTTTAATTTAGTATTTTTACTTTCACCACCCAATAAAGCCCACACAAAATTCTGGTTGGGAAAGCTCCCAAGGACATAATGAGTACTACTGCTCTGTGAATAACAGTCACGGTGAGTTCCTGACATATTCCTGGCAGGCTTCTTATTAACTCGCGAAACTTGGAGATGCTGTCCTAAATTCTGTTTGCTGAGTAGAGGCATTGTTATTACAGAACTAATCTCAACAATCAACATTTTTCCCCAGTGAGGCAGATTTATGGAAAAGATTAGATCCATCTTTGCTCTTTCGAATCTGCAATGACAGTGACATCTGTGTATTCTAAGGGAAGGCTAGATGGAGCTTTTGTTCAGCCCAGCTCTTTGTTCTGTGGGACAGTTAGCTGATCTCGTCTGATGTGGGCAGCCTTGTGTTCCTGACCTCGGCATTACAACTATATTCAATAGTTCTCTGTCTGTTTTAAGTGAGCTAACAGATAATACTGCAAGAGGAAGCCTAGGTGAGCCACAGCAATGGCTGGAACTGATGAGGTTTCAAGGCTTGAAAAGCAAGTTTTGTTTTTAAAACAGATTGGCAGATAAGAACAAAGTAGAAAATTATTGAAAGGGGAATGCAGCAGTGGAAAACTCATTCTTCGGAATTTCCATTATCCGTATCATTTTCCAGACAAAGGTTAATTGAGAGGACAAGTTCAGGGTACTTTAGCCAAAATAATTGTATAAAACTAGGGGGAAAGTGAATGCTAATCTAATTAACACAGCAGGGGTAAGACAAAGAGAAAAGAATATTCCTTTGCGCTCACGCTGCCTCTCCCACCAGCTTTCGTCATGAACGTGAAGCAAGGCACAGTTTTCTGGGTCTCAGTTTTCAGAATCACAGATTTTTGGAGCTGAATGGTGATAAAAGTTTACTTCACAGAAAGTAAAAAAGAGGGTTTTTCCGATCTGAAGAGTATACAGTCACGAAAATATATACTATCAAGGCTTTCAGAATACTGGCTTGACCAAAATATTCATTCAGGTTTTTCCAGAACATCTTACAGAAAACCCCGAACGAACATTTTTGGTCAACCCTAAGAGTTATGTGACGCAGGGAACAAGAGAAATAAAGGTAGGCACAAGGGAAAATCAGGAAATTGGCATAAAAGAGCAGTTCCAGTTCTAGCTGGATGTTAAAAACCACCTGGGAAGTTTTTCAACTGATGTCTGGGACCCACCCCAGAGATGTAGTTTCAGTTGCTCTAGGGTCGGGTAGGTCTTCAAGCTTCCCTGGTGATTCTTATGTGCAGCCAGATGGCAAACTGCTGGGTTGCCTAATACAATCCATTCACTCTCACTTGTCTTGGCATGACTTCATGACAGCCTCAGTCCCGAGGCTTTGCCAGTCTCTCTCCTGGCACCTGTGTGTGTTCACTGCCCTGAGGACGGTGTGGGGGGCTGAAGTTGAGAGCAGCCGGGAGGTGGACCAGTAGTCTGGCAGTAATGCAGCCTTGGCTAGGGCCCCTGGGAGGTTTTGAAGATGTTCATTAGACATGGCTCTTCCAGTGTCTGGCTCACTGGTGTTGCCTTGTTTTAAGTGTGGGTCCTTTTCTGATATGAGCAGCTAGCTCAGCTTTGCAACAGCCCTGCCTTTGAGTTTTGAGAATTCATTTTTATTTATGCCAGCCAGTGGAGGTGGTGGTGGTGTTTAGTCACTAAGTTGTGACCAACTCTTTGCGACCTTATGGACTGTGTAGCCCACCAGGCTCCTCTGTCCGTGGGATTTTCTAGGCAGGAATACTGGTGTGGGTTGCCATTTCCCTCTCCAGGGGATCTTCCTGACCTAGGGATTGAACCCACATCTCCTGCACCGGCAGGCAGATTCTTTACCACTGTGCCACCAGGGAAGCCCAGAGAGTGGTACGGGGTGCCCTGTTTTCCCTAGACTAGTGATTGTAGGCCAGGCAGAAAAACAAAGGTGTTAAGTACCCTACACTGGACATTGTGAGATGCTGCAATTGTGACACCAGTCGTTTCCCTCTCCAAGGCACGCTGGGTGACCCAGTTCAGCAGAACTGGAGCTTCTCCCACCCCCATCTCCATAAAGCATGACTGGGGTCATGTCAAGTCAATAGGTTATCTTTGGGAGGACACAGTCCCTCAGCTTACTGTAAGACTGAGTGTCCCCAAAACCACACTCCCTCTCTGCATTCATGAACGAGGGGACCAGTGAGTATCTCTTGTCTTTATCATGCCGAGCCACTGAATGCCTGAGTCTTGATGCCCCGGGTCTTTTGTTGTTGGAGCGTGGAGGAAAGGCAGGAGAGAGGTGGTCAAGCCAAGGGAGATGGGGCGGAGTTCATGCATGATGTCTGTGCCTTGGAGAGTGGGTGGTGAAATTGGAAAATTGGTTTAAAATTAGTTTAAAAGGCAGCTGACAGGCAGCAACAGACCAGAGACCACAAGCCAAAAGTGGCCTGCTATTTTTGTACATAAAGTTGTATTGGAACCCACACATAGCAAGTGAACCCCAAATCAGCCACCTTTTCCTCATTGCATCAGACTGGTGGCTTACACACCAGACTGCGTCATTGCAGAAAGTTTTACAGAACCTTCTTTTTTTCTCCCATAAGCTTTGTAGAACTACAGAGTTGACCCTTGAACACAGTGGTGATTCATCTAAACATAGCTTAAGAGTTGGCCTCTGTATCCATTCCTGCCATAGAGCACTGTAGTTCTCACTATGGAAAAATATCCATGTACAAGTGGACCCATGCAGTTCAACCCCATATTGTTTAAAGCTCAGCTGTGCTTTGTTTTTAAAACCGTCCACCTATCAGTTTATAAGAACAAATATTTAATTTAAAAATGATGATGAGGCATTCCTAAAATTTTGACTGCTGAATTTATTGAAAGGCATTCGGTTCAGTTCAGTCGCTCAGTCGTGTCTGACTCTTTGCGACCCCATGAATCGCAGCATGCCAGGCCTCCCTGTCCATCACCAACTCCCGGAGTTCACTCAGATTCACATCCATCAAGTCAGTGATGCCATCCAGCCATCTCATCCTCTGTCGTCCCCTTCTCCTCCTGCCCCCAATCCCTCCCAGCATCAGAGTCTTTTCCAATGAGTCAACTCTTCGCATGAGGTGGCCAAAGTACTGGAGTTTCAGCTTTAGCATCATTCCTTCCAAAGAATACCCAGGACTGATCTCCTTTAGAATGGACTGGTTGGATCTCCTTGCAGTCCAAGGGACTCTCAAGAGTCTTCTCCAACACCATAGTTCAAAAGCATCAATTCTTCGGTGCTCAGCTTTCTTCACAGTCCAACTCTCACATCCATACATGACCACTGGAAAAACCGTATGTTTCCATAATACAAAAGCAGTGGTTCTCAACTGGGGGCATTCTTGTAGCCCTTTGTGTCTGAGAACATTGGGCAATGCCTGGAGACATTTGTGGCTGTCTCCATGTGGTGGGGAGAACAGGGGTTCTGCTGACATCTGCTGGGCAGCATCTAATGCATAAGACACCCCCACACACACAGCAAGGAACTATCCAGCCGAAAATCAGCTGTGCTGAGTTGAGAAACCTTGAGTTAAACTAAATGTCTAAGATTCCAGTTAGGCTTCCAAGTGTGTGTGTGTGTTGACTTAAATGAATAATCCTTCCAAATGTGTGTGTTAACTTAAATGAATAATCCTCTCGCCTACAATATAGTAATGGGTTAAAGTTCAGTCCCACAGGCTAGCATTATACCCTCAGAAACAATTATCTGGATAATTCAAAACTAGATTCTCTTGATTAATGCTCAAAATAAAAATGGGATTTTAAAAAATTATTTTTATTGAGATATAATTGATAGATAATGTGTAATTTTCAGGCACACAGTGTGTTGCTTTGATAACATTTATATATTGCAATACAGTTACTTCAGTAGTTAAAGTTTGTTGCTGTTCAGTTGCCAAGTCATGTCCGACTCTTTGCAACCACATGGACTGCAGCACGCCAGGCTTTCCTGTCCCTCGCTATCTCCTGGAGTTTGCTCAAACATATGTCCATTGGTCATACTAGCTAGACATCTCATCCTCAGCTGCCCAGTAGTTAGCTAAAAGCTTTATCATGTCTTGTATTATTTTTGTGTGTACACTGTACAGAGAATGATTAAGAGCAACTTTGAAGTTTATAATATAGTACTGATGACTAGAAATACTGTTGTGCATTAGATCTTCAGAACTTACTTATCTACTAGTTACAAGTTTGTACCTTGAAATAACAACTCTCTGATTCCCCTACCCTAGCTCTTGATAACCACCATCTTATTGTTTTTACAAGTTCAGTGCTTTTAGATTCCACATATAAGTTGTGTTTGTCTTTATCTGACAGAGGCATTAAGGTAGTAAAGTAAGTTAGATTGGGAAGATCCCCTGCAGGGGGCATGGCAACCCACTCCAGTATTCTTGCCAGGAGAATCTCCATGGACAGAGGAACCTGGCAGGCTACAGTCCAAAGTACAGCTGACCCTTAAACAATACGGGTTTGAACTGCATGGGTCCACTTATATTGGTGGGCTACAGTCATAGGGTCACAAAGAGTCGGACACAACTGAAGCGACTTGGCATGCATACACGCCCCTGTTGTCACAAATGGCAAGATTTCCTTCTTTCATGAGGCTGAATAGTATTCCACGGGGATATATAACATATTTTCTTTATGTGTTGATGGACTCTTAGGTTGCTTCCATGTCTTGGGTGTTATAAGTAGCGCTACCATTTATTGTTTTAGGACTTCCCTGGTGGCTCAGGTGGTGAAGCATCTGCCTACAATGCAGGAGACCTGGGTTTGATCCCTGGGTCGGGAAGATTCCCTGGAGAAGGCAATGGCACCCCACTCCAGTACTCTTGCCTGGAAAATCCCACGGACAGAGGAGCCTGGAAGGGTGCAGTCCATGGGGTCGTGAAGAGTCAGACACGACTGAGCGACTTCACTTTCACTTTTCACTTTCATGCATTGGAGAAGGAAATGGCAACCCACTCCAGTGTTCTTGCCTGGAGAATCCCAGGGACAGCGGAGCCTGGTGGGCTGCCGTCTGTGGGTCGCACAGAGTCAGACACAACTGAAGCGACTTAGCAGCAGCAGTAGCAGTTCATATTCTCTTTTTTCCACACCCTCATCAGCATTCATTATCTCTTTTTGATGATAGCCTTTGTAACAAATAAGAGGTAATATCTCATGGTGGTTTCAATTTGCATTTCCCAATGATTAGTGATGTTGAAAACCTTTTCATGTACCTGTTGGCCATTCATATATTTTCTTTGAAAATATTGTCTGTTCAGGTCCTTTGTCCATTTTGTTTGGGTCATTTTTTGTTTTTGCTATTAGGTTGTGTGAGTTCTTTGTTTATGTTAACCCCTTATCAGTATGTGATTTACAAATATCTTCTTCCATTCCATGGGTTGTCTTTTCACTTTGTTGATCCTTTCTTTTGCTATGTAGAAGCTTTTTATTTGATCTAGTCCCACTTGTATATTTTTTGTATTTTGCTGTTTATGGTTTAAATATCATATTCAAAAAATTATTACCAAGACCCATATCAAGGAGCTTTATTTCCTATGTTTCTTCTAGGAGTTTTATAGTTTCAGGTTTATTTTTAAGTCTTTAATCTACTTCAAGTTAATATTTGTAAGTGGTATAAAATAGGGGCCTAGTTTCATTCTTTTCCAAGTGTGAATATTCAGTTTTCCAACCACCATTTATTAAACAGATGGTCTTTTCTCTAGAGTATTCTTGACTTCTTTGTCAAATATTAGTTGACTGTATATGCATAGATTTATTTCTGGGATCTGAATTTTGTTCCACTGGTCTGTGTGTCTGTTTTTACGCCACACCATAAAAACATACAGTTTTGATCACTATCCCTTTGAAATCAGATATTGTGGTGTCTCCAGCTTTGTTCTTCTTTCTCAGGATTACTTTTGCTATCTGAAGTGCTTTATGGTTCCAAAAACAATTTGCTGTTGTTGTTCAGTCACTAAATTGTGTCCAACCCTTTGTGACCCATGAATTGCAGCACGCCAGGCTTTCCTGTCCTTCACCATCTCTCAGAGTTTACTCAAACTCATGTCCATTGGGTCAGTGATGTCATCCAATCATCTCATCCTCTGCCACCCCCGTCTCTTCTTGCCCTCAATCTTTCCCAGCATCAGGATATTTTCCAATGAGCCATCTCTTCACATCAATGGCCAATGTATTGGAGTTTAGCATCATTTCCTTCCAATGAATATTCAGGATTGATTTCCTTTAGGATTGACTGGTTTGATCTCCTTGATGTTCAAGGAACTATCAAGAGCCTTCTCCAGCACCACAATTCAAAAGCATCAGTTCTTTGGCACTCAGCCTTCTTTATGGTCCAACTCTCACATCTGTACATGACTACTGGAAAAAGCATAGCTTTGACTATATGTACCTTTGTCCGCAAAGTGATATCTCTGTTTTTTAATATGCTATGTTTCTCATAACTTTCCTTCCAAGGAGCAAGCATCTTTTAATTTCATGGCTGCAGTCACTATCTGCAGTGATTTTGGAACCCAGAAAGATAAAATCTGTCATTGCTTCCACTTTTCCCCTTTCTGTTTGCTATGAAGTGATGGGACCAGATGCCATGATCTTTGTCTTTTGAAGTTGAGTTTTAAGCCAGCTTTTTCACTCTCCTCTTTCACCTTCATCAGAAGGCTCTTTAGTTCCTCTTTGCTTTCTGCCATTCAGTTCAGTTCAGTCACTCAGTCATGTCCAACTCTCTGCGACCCCATGAATCGCAGCATGCCAGGCCTCCCTGTCCATCACCAACTCCCAGAGTTCACTCAGACTCACGTCCATCGAGTCAGTGATGCCATCCAGCCATCTCATCCTCTGGCATCCCCTTCTCCTCTTGCCCCCAATCCCTCCCAGCATCAGAGTCTTTTCCAATGAGTCAACTCTTTGCAGGAGGTGGCCAAAGTATTGGAGTTTCAGCTTTAGCATCATTCCTTCCAAAGAAATCCCAGGGCTGATCTCCTTCAGAATGGACTGGTCGGATCTCCTTGCAGTCCAAGGGACTCTCAAGAGTCTTCTCCAACACCACAGTTCAAAAGCATCAATTCTTCGGCACTCAGCCTTCTTCACAGTCCAACTCTCACATCCATACATGACCACTGGAAAAACCATAGCCTTGACTAGACGAACCTTTGTTGGCAAAGTAATGTCTCTGCTTTTGAATATGCTATCTAGGTTGGTCATAACTTTCCTTCCAAGGAGTAAGCATCTTTTAATTTCATGGCTGCAATCACCATTGCAGTAGAGTGGTATCATGTCTGAGGTTGTTTTGATATTTCTCCCAGCAATCTTGATTCCAGCTTGTGCTTTATCCAGCCCAGGATTTCGCATAATGTACTCTACATATAAGTTAAACAAGCAGGGTGACCAAATAACCTTTGATGTACTCTTTTCCCATTTTAGGGTAATTTTTTCTGTTTCTGTAAAAAATGTCATTGGAATTTTTATTGTGATTCCACTAAGTCTATAAATCAATTTGGGTGGTATGGACTGTTCATTATAATAATTCTCCCAATCTAGAAATGAGATTTTTTTCAATTTATTTGAGTTTTCTTTAATATCTTAGTTTTGAGTGTGCAGATCTTTCGCCTCCTTGGTTAAATTTATTGATAAGTATTTTGTTGCTTATAGTACTATTGTAAATGAAATTTTTAATCTCTCAGATAATTCATTGTTAGTGTGTAGAAATGTACATGATATTGATTTTTGTATCCCCCAACTTTACTGTATTCATTTATTCTAATAGTTTTTATTGGAGTCTTTAGGGTTTTCTTTTTATTGAGGTCTAAATGACCTGTCACATTATATTTGTTTCAGGTATACAACCTAATGATTCAGTATTTGTATATATTGCAAAATCATCATGAGTCTAATTAACATTTATCATCAAACATAGAAAAATTTTTTCTTCTGAAGAGAACTTTTAAGATATACTCTTTACAACTTTTTTATACATAATACAGTATTACTAATATAGTCGCCATGTTGTATATTACATCCCTAGGACTTATAACTAGGATTTTATACATTTGGGCCCACTTTGCCTATTTTACTGATCCCCCAACTGACTTCTGGCAATTATTAATAATACCCTGTTCTCTGTATCAATGAGCTCATTTTGTTTCCTTTTTTGGTATTTGTTTTTTTGATTCTACATGTAACCAAGATCTTATGATATTTGTCTTTGTCTGACTTGTTTCACTTAGCAAAATGACCACAAGTTCTATCCGTGTTGTCCAGAATAGCAAGGTTTCCTTTTTATGACTAATATTCCTGTGTGTGTGTGTGTACATATATATGTACACCCACATTTTGTTTACCCATTCATCTGTTGATAAATACTTAGGTTGCTTCTGTGTCTTGGCTATTGTAAATAATGCCACAATGAACATGGGGGTGAAGATATGCTTGAGTTAGTGTTTAATTTTTTGAGAAGCTCCATATTATTTTCCATAGTGGCTGTACCAATTTACATTCTCAATAACAGTGCACAAGGGTTCCCATTTTTCTATATCTTCCCCAACACTGTTATTTCTTGTCTGTTTAACAGTAGTCATTTTAATAGGTGCGAGATGATATCTCATTGTGGTTTTAATTTGCATTTCCAAGATATTAGTGACATTGAGCACGATTTTGTGTACCTGTTGGCCATCAATATGTCTTCCTTAGAAAAATGTCTATTCAGATCCTTTGACTTCTACTTAATTGGACTTTTTTCTTTCTTTTTTTTTTGCTATTGAGTGTATGAGTTCTTTTTATATTTTGGATAATTAACCCTTTATCAGATACATGATTTTCAAATATTTTCTCCCATTTGGTAGATTGCATTTTCACTTTGTTGGTGGTTTCTTTTGCTGTGCTGAAGATTTTAGTTTGATGTATTCTCTTCTCACTTTTTCATTTTTGCTTCTGTTGCCTTTGCTTTTGGTGTCAAATTCAAGTCATCATCATCAAGATCACTCTCAAGAGCTTACTGTTTTTTTCTAGGAGTTTTATGGTTTCAAGTTTTAT
Source organism: Bos taurus (assembly GCF_002263795.3). NCBI lineage: Eukaryota > Metazoa > Chordata > Mammalia > Artiodactyla > Bovidae > Bos > Bos taurus. The sequence continues at coordinate 20,675,968 of NC_037339.1, forward strand.
ATTCAGGTCTTTAATCCATTTTGAGTTCATTTTTGTGTATGGAGTGAATGGTTTAGTTTCATTCTTTTGCAAGTGGCTATCCAGTTTCCTGACATCTTTTCCCATTGTATATACTTGGGTCCTTTTGTCACAAATTAACCATATATGCATGGGTTTATTTCTGGGCTCTCTATTCTGTTGCAATGATTGATGTGCCTGTTTTTATGCCAGTACCATACTATTATGATTGCCATTCAGTTCAGTTGCTCAGTCGTGTCCGACTCTTTGCGATCCCATGGACTGCAGTATGCCAGGTTTCCCTGTCCTTCACCAACTCCCGGAATTTACTCAAACTCATGCCCTCTGAGTTGATGATGCCATCCAATGATCTCATCCTCTGTTGTCCACTTCTCCTCCTGCCTTCAATCCTTCCCAGCATCAGGGTCTTTTCTAATCAATCAGCTCTTTGCAACAGGTAGCCAAAGTATTGGAGCTTCAGCATCAGTCCTTCCAATGAATATTCAGGACTGATTTCCTTTAGGATGGACAGGTTTGATCTTACAGTCCAAGGGACTCTCAAGAGTCTTCTCCAACACTTCAGTTGATTACCATTACTATTCTGTAATATAGTTTGAAATCAGGAGGCTTAATGCTTCTGTGTTCTTATTTCTCAAGATTCTTTTGGATATTCAAGGTCTTTTGTGGTTCCACAACAAATTTTAGGATTGTTCTATTTCTGTGATAAATGTCATTGGAATTTTGATAGGGATTGCACTGAATCTGTAGATGGCTTTGGGTAACATGGACATTTTCACAATATTCTTCCAATCTAGGGCCCAGAATATATTTCCACTTATTTGTGTCTTAATTTTTTCCTCTGTGTCTTATAGTTTTCAGTGTACAGGTCTTTGATCACCTTGGTTAAATGTATTCCTCAGTACTTTGATACAATTTTAAGTTGGACGGTTTTAACTTTTCTTTGTGATAGTTCATTACTACTATACAGAAATGCAATAGGTTTTTGTATATTGATTTTGTATCCTACAACTTACTGAATTTATTATTCAGTAAATCTCTTCTATTAGCTTATCAATCTCTATTTCATTTATTACTGCTCTGATCTTTGTTATTGCCTTTCTGCTAAATTTGGGCTTAGTTTCTTCTTCTCTAATTCTTTGAGATGTTTATCACTATAAACTTCCCTCTTAGAACTGCCTTTGCAGCATCCCATGGGTTTTTATATGTTGTGCTATTATTTTCATTTGTTTTAGGCTATTTTTTATTTTACTTTTGATTGCTTCTTGGATCCATTTGTTTTTCATTATACTTGGGAACATTTCAGCTCTCCTCCTGTTTTTGATTTCTAGTTTTATACCATTGTGGTTGGGAAAGATACTTGGTATAATTTTGACCTTCTTAAATTTGCTAAGACATTGTGATTTATTCTGGAGAATGTTTTGTGTGCAAGAAGAAGTGTGTGCTGCTGCTACTGTATAGTCTATTCTGTATATGTCTGTAGGTCCATGTGTTGTAGAGCATCATTTATGTCCATTATTTCCTTCTTGACTTTCTACCTGGATAGTCTACCCACTGTTTAAAGTGGTGTATTGTTGTCTGTTTTTCCCTTCAGATCTTTTAATAATATTTTAAAATAATTGTTTAGTATTTCAGACACTCTAATATTGGGTGTGCATATCTTTACAGTTTAGGTATCTAATAAATTGCACCTTCATCATTATATAATGACCTTGTCTCCTGTTAAGTTTTTGACTTAATATCTATTTTGTCTGATATAAATACAACCACTTCTGCTTTCTTTAGGTTTCTATTTGCTTCAAATGTCTTTTCTAATCCCTTCACATTCTGCTTGTGAGTATCTATACTGCTTAAGTGAAATTCTTGTAGACAGATACAGATGGGTCTTATTTTTAGCCCATTTACATTAATTATTGATAACTAAAGACTTACTATCACCAATGTTAATTTGATTGTTTTGTCATTCCTTGGTTCCTTTTGCTGTCTTTCTTTGTGAATTTGATTATCTTTTTGCAGTAGTTTGCTTTGATTCTTTACTTCTTATCATTTTGTATCTATTATCTGGTTTTGGTCTATGGTTACATGCTGCTGCTGCTGCTGCTAAGTCACTTCAGTCGTGTCCAACTCTGTGCAACCCCATAGACGGCAGCCCACCAGTCTCCCCTATCCCTGGGATTCTCCAGGCAAGAACACTGGAGTGGGTTGCCATTTCCTTCTCCAATGCATGAAAGTGAAAATTGAAAGGGAAGTCGCTCAATCGTGTCCGACTCCTTGCGACCCCATGGACTGCAGCCTACCAGGCTCCTCCATCCATGGGATTTTCCAGGCAAGAATACTGGAGTGGGTGGCCATTGCCTTCTCCATGAGACTTTCATAATACATTTTATAGTTTTCAGCTAAAAATAGATGATTATGACACCTTCCATTACTTAAGAAAGATCCACCCATTTACCTGCCCCCTCAGATTATGTTGATGTCCCAACTTATATTTATAAATGTTACATTAACATAATATTGGATGGGTTGCCATTCCCTTCTCCAGGGGATCTTCCTGACCCAGGAATCGAACTTGTGTCTCTCACATCTCCTGCATTAGTAGGCAGGTTCTTTACCACTGGCACCACCTGGGAAGCCCCATATATTAAACATCTGTATTGTTATATTTATAAAAGTTATATTAACATAATGTTTCAGCTATGGTTACTTTCATTCAACACGGTTGTCTTTAACCTATATGCTAGCTATCAAAGTGATTTATACACCACTGCTGAAGTATTGAGTATTTTGAATATGACTATATGTATTCACCTTTACCAGTATTATATTTCAGTATGTTTTCATGTTAATTTGTTTCAGTTTGAAGAACTTTCTTCAGCATTTCTTGTAGGGCAGGTCTGTGTTCTCAGATAATCAGTTGTGTCCGACTCTTAGCGACCCCTGGACTGTAGCCCGCCAGGCTCCTCTGTCCAAGGGGTTTCCCAGGTAAGAACACTCACGTGGGTTGCCATTTCTTCCTTCAGGGGGTCTTTCTGACCCAGGGATCAAACCCACATCTCTTATGTCTCCTGCATTGGCAGGCAGATTTTTCACCTGTGAGCCACCTGGGAAGCAGGTCTAATGGTGATTAAATTCCCTCATGCTTTGGTTTGGTCTTTATCTCGCCTTCATTTCTGGGTGACAGATTTGGTTTGCTTAAGTGCTTTGAATACATCATCCCACTGTCTCTAGGCCTACAAGGTTTCTGCTGAAAGCTTTACAGTTCTATCAGAATTCCCTGGTTGGGATTTTCTCTCACTGCTTTCACTGTCCTGACTTTTGAGAGGTTGATGATAATGTGTCTTAGTGAGGATCTCTTTGGGTGTTATCTCTGAGCTTCCCTTACCTAGATGGCTATCTCATTCCTCAGATTTGGGACTTTTTCAGCTAATATTTCTCTGAATAAGATTTCGGTCTCTTTATCCTTTCTCTGTTCTAAGACTCCAAAGTGAAGATATTCTTTTGATCATGTCCCACATAGTTTGTGTTGGTATTCTTCACTCTTTTTCATTCTAATTAAAAAAATGGGATTCTTGCTTAAGTTGTTGATCATTTCTGCTACTTTTAGGATCTCCTCATTAAACTGTGGCAAGGAGTATTTCTGTAATGCTTACCACTTATGCTTATGATCAAGGGAATTTTAAGGTGCTTTTATATATACAAATATTATAAATCATAAATACCAACAGTTATATTTGGTTTTGATGGGGAAAAATGAGGACTGTAGTATTATTGAATAGTGGTAGCAGTACCTAATGATGAAAAAATTTCAAGTCAAGAAATATCTGAGGGGCTGCCTCAGGGACCACCTTTGTTTAATATTATCAGATCTTGGGAAAGTGTGGTAAGCATTACAGAAGATACTAAATAGAGGGACTGAACACCAAGAAAACATATGAGATAAAAATACATATCTTATATATGTCAGATCAAATCAGTTGCTCAGTCGTGTCCGACTCTTTGCGACCCCATCAATCGCAGCACGCCAGGCCTCCCTGTCCATCACCAACTCCTGGAGTTCACTCAGACTCACGTCCATCGAGTCAGTGATGCCATCCAGCCATCTCATCCTCTGTCGTCCCCTTCTCCTCTTGCCCCCAATCCCTCCCAGCATCAGAGTCTTTTCCAATGAGTCAACTCTTCACATGAGGTGGCCAAAGTACTGGAGTTTCAGCTTTAGCATCATTCCTTCCAAAGAAATCCCAGGGCTGATCTCCTTCAGAATGGACTGGTTGGATCTCCTTGCAGTCCAAGGGACTCTCAAGAGTCTTCTCCAACACCACAGTTCAAAAGCATCAATTCTTCGGCGCTCAGCCTTCTTCACAGTCCAACTCTCACATCCATACATGACCACAGGAAAAACCATAGCCTTGACTAGACGGACCTTTGCTGGCAAAGTAATGTCTCTGCTTTTGAATATGCTATCTAGGTTGGTCATAACTTTCCTTCCAAGGAGTAAGCATCTTTTAATTTCATGGCTGCAGTCACCATCTGCAGTGATTTTGGAGCCCAGAAAAATAAAGTCTGACACTGTTTCTCCACCTATTTGCCATGAAGTGATGGGACCGGATGCCATGATCTTCGTTTTCTGAATGTTGAGCCTTAAGCCAACTTTTTCACTCTCCACTTTCACTTTCATCAAGAGGCTCTTTAGTTCTTCTTCTCTTTCTGCCATAAGGGTGGCGTCATCTGCATATCTGAGGTTATTGATATTTCTCCCGGCCATCTTGATTCCAGCTTGTGTTTCTTCCAGTCCAGCGTTTCTCATGATGTACTCTGCATATAAGTTAAATAAGCAGGGTGACAATATACAGCCTTGACATACTCCTTTTCCTATTTGGAACCAGCCTGTTGTTCCATGTCCAGTTCTAACTGTTGCTTCCTGACCTGCATACAAATTTCTCAAGAGGCAGATCAGGTGGTCTGGTATTCCCATCTCTTTCAGAATTTTCCACAGTTTATTGTGATCCACACAGTCAAAGGCTTTGGCACAGTCAATAAAGCAGAAATAGATGTTTTTCTGGAACTCTCTTGCTTTTTCGATGATCCAGCGGGTGTTGGCAATTTGATCTCTGGTTCCTCTGCCTTTTCTAAAACCAGCTTGAACATCAGGAAGTTCATGGTTCACGTATTGCTGAAGCCTGGCTTGGAGAATTTTAAGCATTACTTTACTAGCGTGTGAGATGAGTGCAATTGTGCGGTAGTTTGAGCATTCTTTGGCATTGCCTTTCTTTGGGATTGGAATGAAAACTGACCTTTTCCAGTCCTGTGGCCACTGCTGAGTTTTCCAAATTTGCTGGCATGTTGAGTGCAGCACTTTCACAGCATCATCTTTCAGGATTTGGAATAGCTCAACTGGAATTCTATCACCTCCACTAGCTTTGTCCGTAGTGGTGCTTTCTAATACCCACTTGACTTCACACTCCAGGATGTCTGGCTCTAGGTCAGTGATCACACCATCGTGATTATCTGGGTCATGAAGATCTTTTTTGTACAGTTCTTCTGCGTATTCTTGCCACCTCTTCTTAATATCTTCTGCTTCTGTTAGGTCCATACCATTTCTGTCCTTTATCGAGCCCATCTTTGCATGAAATGTTCCTTTGGTATCTCTGATTTTCTTATATTTATTCAGTAGTAATTTGAGTGCCTGTTTTGTACAAATATGAATGTATTAATATTTTTTTTAAAAAATACTTCTATAAAGGATAGGTGTTAAAGGTCAATCAACCCAGCTCCTAAATGCCTTACTGCACTAAGTAAAAATTTAAACCTAGTTCCTTTAAATACGTAAATGTACTTCTATGCAAAATGTTTGTTTGTTGTGGTGATTTGTAAGCTCAGGTTCAACTGAAAAAGACGCTTAAAAAAATGGAAGCTTACTGATGGATACTTACTTCTCTCTCCTATTTTTGGCAGCCCATAGTCCTCAGAGATCCAAGCCTCTTTTCATTGTGTCTTTCAGAATGGCTGCTGGGTGGAATAACAAATGTTTATCTTATTTTTTTTATGAAGTTATTACTAGTCTTAAAAAAAAAGAACTCCTGCCCATCAAGAGACACCAGAAAGAGAGTAAGATGACAAGCCACAGACTGTATAATGATATTTAGAATGCATACAGCCAAGAAAAAGAATTGAATCTAGAACATACTGTATACACAGAGTAGGCACTTCACTAAAGAGGATATTCAAATGGCCAATAAACATAAAAAGATAATATTATTAGTCATCTGGAAGATGCCAGTTAATAGCATGATGAAACACCATCACCTACCGAAATGACTGAAATGAAAAAGAATTGTAACCATAAAGGTTGGCGAGGATATAAAGCAGTTGGAATCCTTGTAAACTCCTGGCAGAACTATGCATTGGTACAGTCAGTTTGGTGTAGATTTCTTTGGAAGTGCCAGCTGAAACTAACAGTTGCTCACCTTGTGCCCCAGCAACTCCACTCCTACTTATGTGGCCAAGAGAAATGAGAGCATTTTGTTCACAAAAGAAGGGAAGTGGTCGGATGAGGCTTCACAGCACCCCCTTAGGCTTGGTCTCTGAAGACGGGCAGATGTTCTCTAGGCAGACAGGCGTCAGGAGTGGCATGGCTTGTTTGGGAATGATGGCAGTTCCAAATGACTAGAGCATACAGAGTGCAATTGTAGGAAGACCCAAGGCTCGATGGGGTAGACAAGTTCTTGCAGTGCTTGCCAGTGAGTCTCTTCTGCCGAGAAACATGGTCAGGTTTGTATTTGGAGAGGTGTGTGGGGTGAAGCTGGGGAGGCTGTGTAACCATTGGCAGGAAGCCTGTCCAGGTGGAGAGTCACTTTGCTGCCATTTTGCCAGTTCGGCAAAATGGTATACATTGTCTTGTCTTTCGTTTCATAAAGAAAAGAATTAGTATGTAGCCCTGACAGTTTGAAAACCTTACAATTCCATAATAACAAAGAGGATAAAAACAGACAAGTAACTGTCCAGCGAAGACTTGGTTAAACCACCATCCTGTACAGCCTAGAATCTCTGAAAATTTTCAAACTTTCAACCTAGAAATGTCGCTGATTTGACAAAATGTACACAGATTAGGCTTCCCTGGTGGCTGAGTTGGTAAAGAGTCTGCCTGCAATGCCAGAGTCCCGGGTTCAATCCCTAGGTCAGGAAGATCCCCTGGAGAAGGAAGTGGCAAAACACTCCAGTATTCTTGTTTGGGCAATCCCATGGACCGAGGAGCCTGGAGGGCTACAGTCCATAGGGTTACAAGAGTTGGACATGACTTAGCGACTAACCTACACAGATTACTTTGAGAGTGAATCTTGCCTGAATCCTCCCCCTCTCTTTCTACTAACCATTCAGAAAAGACAGCCCAGGGTTTTGGTTCAAGATGGTGACACAGGAGGAGCCTCAACTCACCTCCCACCATGGACACAGCAAACCTCTAGCTACAGATGGAACAACTTCTTCTAAAACTAGCAGAGCAACTCCTGCAAAGTAGGCAGGAGAGACTGAGACACAGTATCCCCAGGACCCACAATCAGAGGGGCTCTTTAACTCCCAGCCTGTCCCCAAGGAGCAAAGGGTTTGAAGCCCAGATTTTAAGGCTCCCACCTGAAAGTGAAGTCGCTCAGTCATGTCTGACTCTTTGCGACCCTATGGACTGTAGCCCACCACGCTCCTTCGTCCGTGGGATTCTCCAGCCAAGAGTACCGAAGTGGGTTGCCATTTTCTTCTCCTGGCTCCCACCTGAGAGACAAGTTATCTCTAACTCTGAGAACCTCTAGCTTTGAAAGCCACTGGGGCTTGTGTGCAAGAAATTCAGAAGGTGTTAGAATTCTTAAAGGGCTTAGGCAGAATCACCCATTCTAGGGCCCAGAGCAGAGGCAGCCAACTAAAACATACCAAGGCTTTCTGTGAAACAGGTCAATTTGTTTATCTTAAAGCTTCAGCCCAAGAGGCAGGCATCTAATTTAACACATGTGCCGGGGCTTACTCTCCAAAACAGAGGCGGGAAGGTGCTATCTTTACACTGTCCCTCACTCCAAGTCACTGGTAACTCCTAGAAAGAGCTTGAGCAGTCATCTTATGCCCTGCTTTTTGCAGTTGCCATCCAGAGGAATCCCTTAGCTGCCTGGCTCTGGTGGACAGCAGAGCTTACACTCACAGGTCCCACAGGACTGTAACAAGTCAAGACATTTTAACTATCTAACCCCAGGGAACAGCAGAGAAGAAGAGAATCAAAAGCCCCAATCCTCCTATACAGGAAGCCTCTTAACTTACCTTCATAGCTGTGGCCTGTGAGCCAGGCTTCTCTCACACACACACACACTTCTTTCCTCTGCAAAGACTGGGGAAGCTGGTAACTGTCATCTTCATGCTTTCCGTCTTCCCAGCTCCAATTCACCATAGTCTCTGAGAATCTGGTGACCCAGAATTTGTGGCTGCCACCCTGAGGACATGTCCTTTGATAGCCTGGCTCTTGTGGCCAGTGAGGCTTATGTTCACAGGTTCAATGGGACAGTAGCAAAGAAATAGTTCCTAACACATTATTGACACACATTAATACGTCTTTTGCTACCCAAACATTATCAAATGGAGATGTAGCAATACATTTTCAGAGGGTGATACAATTAATGTCAGCATTAAAGTTGCTGGAGCTTAAAATTGATCAAGGGTCCAGTTCATTTACAGCTCATGACTGCTGTTATTCACATTTTGCTCTGTTAGTTCCAACCATGTGTATATTATAAACATGAATTTATCAGGGAGTTTCATGCAGATACTTTCTCTAATTGTCCGAGGAACATATATACTAGTATCCTAGAAGATGGTAGTTCTACAGAGTATAGTTCTAACTATATGAATATTAGACCAACAAAAAGACGAAAAAAACCTTAGTGACTGATACTGATATGGAAAGTAAAAATGAAACTCACCATGCTGGAGAATACTCCTTTGCTTCTACAGAACAGTGTGTTGAAGACTACAGTTCACAAAAATTAGAAGAATTTACAGGTATGTCAGGTGTAGCTAACCCCCGAAGTGTTAGTCAAGTAACAGAATTAGTTTCTGCAAAAATCCCCTGGTCAATAAGGACTTAACCGGCTATCAACCCCAAGGCTCAGTACAGAGGGAGCAGATAGATTCTCCCCTCTGGGACACTGACAGGTCTAGGAACACCCTCCCTTCTGGGACCCACTAGGAATAAAATAGGCTCCTTAAACAAACACAACCAACTAGGGCAGGGTTGGACAGTAATTTTATCTTTTACTTGAGGTTGCTACTTCAGACTAGGAGCAGTGGCTGTTTTCTCTAGTGCATACACACACCAACACAGAAAGTCAAAGAAAATAAATAGAAGAATATGCTCCAGATGGAAGAAGACAAAAATCTCAGAAAAAGACCTTAATGATACAGAGATAAGTTATTTACCTCATGATGAGTTCAAAACAATTGTCATAAAGATGCTTATGAGTTCAGGAGAACATGGGGTGCATCAAGTGAGATCTGCAACAAAGGAAGGAAAATATAAGAAAGTAGCAATGAAAGTCACAGAGCTGAAAAATATAATAACTGCAGAGAAAAATACACTAGAGGGGTTTAGCAAGGCGCTAGTGGTAGAGAACCTGCCTGCCAATGCGGGAGATATAAGAGACACAGGTTCAATCCCTGGGTTGGGAAGATCCCCTGGAGGAGGGCACAGCAACCCAATCCAGTATTCTTGCCTGGAGAATCCCATGGACAGAGGAGCCTGGCAGGCTGCAGTCCATCGGGTAACGCAGTCAGACATGACTGAAGCAACTGGACAACAAGAACTTTAGAATGCTTTTAAACTTATCAATTCAAAACAGACTTATAAGTTGTTTTTTGTAAGCCTCATGGTAGCTTAAAGCAAAAACCCATTAAAAAAAATACACACACAAAATATAAAGAGAAGAAAATCTAAGCATGCTAATGCAAGATATCATCAAATTTCAGAGGAGGAGCCAGAAAAGAAGAAGAATTACAAAACAGCCAGAAAACAATGAACAGAATGACAATAAGACATACCTATTAATAATCACTTTAAATATAAATGGACTGAATTCTCCAATCAAAAGAGTAGCTGAATAGATATAAAAAGACAAGATACATCTATATGTTGCCTATAAGATACTTACTTCAGATGTAAGGATACACACAGATTGAAAGTGAAGGAATGGTAAAAGACTAATTAGAGACAAGGTTATTTTATAATGATAAAGGGGTTAATCCAACAAAAGGATATAACATTTGAGACGAGCTATGCAACCCAACTTTGTTAAGTCACTAAGTCATGTCTGACTGTGACCCCATGGACTGTAGCCCACCAGGCTCCTCTGTCCATGGGATTTCCCAGGCAAGAATACTGGAGTGGTAGCTATTTCCTTCTCCAGGGGATCTTCATGATCCAGGGATCGAACTCGCATCTCCTATGTTGGCAGGCTGGATCTTTACCACTGAGCCACCAGGAAAGTCCACAACCCAACATAGGAGCACCTTAATATATAAAGCAAATATTAACAAACAAAGAAATAACATTACAGTATTAATAGGGACTTTAATACTCCACATTCATCAATGGATAGATCAGACAGAAAACAGAATACACATTCTTCAAGTACACATGGAATTATTCTCCAAGATAGATCATATGTTAGGTCAAAAAAAAGGTCTGTGTAATTTAAGATGATTTAAAATGTATCTTTTCCAGCCACAATATTATGAACCTAAAAATTAATGATAAGAAAACCAGAAAATGTACAAGTATGTGAAGATGAAGCAACATGCTGCTGAACAACCAATGGGTCAAACAAGTAAGCAAAAGAGAAATAAATACCTTAATATAAATAAAAATGGAAATACAACATGCCAGACTTATGGGATATAGCAAAAGAAGTCCTAACAAAAAAAGATCTAAAAAACAAAAAACAAACCTATCTTTATACCTCAAGTAATTAGTAAAAGAACAAAGAAGCTCAAATTTAATGGAAGGAAGGAGATAAAGATCACAGTGGATATAAATGAAAATACAAAAATAGAAAAGATCAGTAAATCTAAGAGCCAGTTCACTGAAAAGATAACAAAATTGACAAACCTTTGCTAGACTCACTAAGAAAAGGACAGGACTCAAATCAGAAATGAAAGAAGAAAGGTTAAAATGGATAACACAGAAACACAAAGCCTCATGAAACAGAACTATGAACAGTTAGATGCCAATAAATTCAGTAGCCTAGAAGAAATGAATATATTGCAAGGCACATTCAATCTACCAAAAACTGAATCACAAGACAAAATCTGTGGCTGATTACTAGTAAGGCGATTGAATTGGTAACCAAAAATCTCCAAACAAAAAGAAGTCCAGGGTCAGATGGCTTCACTGGTGAATTCTACGAAACATTTAAAGAAAAAACTAATACCAGTCCTTCCCAAGGTCTTTCCCCAAAAAAGAGGGGAGGGGACTGTTCCAAAACCATTTTATAAGGCCAGCATTACCCTGCTACCAATCATCTAGATAAGAACACCATAAGAAAATTACAGGTCAATATCCCTGATGAACAGAGATGCAAAAATCCTCAATAAAATATTAGCAAACTAATTCAACAATACATTAAAAGAATTGTACAACATATTCAAGTGGGATTTATTCCAGAGGTGCAAGGGTAGTTTAACATCTGCAAATCAATTAGTGTGATATACCACAATATCAAGCGGCTTCCCTGGTGGCTCAGAGGTTAAAGCGTCTGCCTGCAATGCGGGAGACCTGGGTTCTATCCCTGGGTCGGGAAGATCCCTACAGAAGGAAATGGCAACCCACTCCAGTATTCTTGCCTGGAGAATCCCATGGACGGAGGAGCCTGGTGGGCTATAGTCCACGGGGTCACAAAGAGTCAGACACAACTGAGCGACTTTACTCACTCACTCACCACATTATCAAAATGAAAGATACAACCATAATCAATAGATGCAGAAAAAGCATTTGACAAAAGTCAACATTTACAGAAAACTTTCAACATATTGGGTATACAGGGAACATATCTCAACATAAAAAAGCCACATATGACAAACCAACAGCTAACATCACACTCAGTGGTGAAAAGCTGAAAGCTTTACCTCTATGATCAGAAGCAAAATAAGGATTCCAACTTTCATCACTTTTATTCAATGTAGTATTGCAAGTTCTAGACAGGACAATTAGGCAAGAAAAAGATATAAAAGCCATCCAAATCAGAAACAAATAAGTATTCCAGGAACTCATTTATGGCTAAAGGATATTAACATTTGTCATGCAATGTCAATGAAATACCATATTTTGTTGCCAACAATTTACTATGGTGTTTTATATTGTAATTTTTATTAAAATATAATCATGTTGTGTTTTTAAGAAAAGGAAGTAAAACCTGTCACTACTTGCAGATGAAATGCTATTTTATAGAGAAAAATCCAAAACCCTGCGCTAGAAAACTGTTTGAACTAAAAACTTTAGTAAAGTTGCAGGTTCAGTTCAGTTCAGTCGCTCAGTCGTGTCCGACTCTTTGCGACCCCATCAATCGCAGCACGCCAGGCCTCCCTGTCCATCACCAACTCCCGGAGTTCACTCAGACTCACGTCCATCGAGTCAGTGATGCCATCCAGCCATCTCATCCTCTGTCATCCCCTTCTCCTCCTGCCCCCGATCCCTCCCAGCATCAGAGTCTTTTCCAATGAGTCAACTCTTCACATGAGGTGGCCAAAGTACTGGAGTTTCAGCTTTAGCATCATTCCTTCCAAAGAACACCCAGGGCTGATCTCCTTCAGAATGGACTGGTTGGATCTCCATGCAGTCGAAGGGACTCTCAAGAGTCTTCTCCAACAACACAGTTCAAAAGCATCAATTCTTCGGTGCTCAGCCTTCTTCACAGTCCAACTCTCACATCCATACATGACCACTGGAAAAACCACAGCCTTGACTAGACGGACCTTTTGTTGGCAAAGTAATGTCTCTGCTTTTGAATATGCTATCTAGGTTGGATATAACTTTCCTTCCAAGGAGTAAGCGTCTTTTTATTTCATGGCTGCAGTCACCATCTGCAGTGATTTTGGAGCCCCCCAAAATAAAGTCTGACACTGTTTCCCCATCTATTTCCCATGAAGTGATGGGACTGGATGCCATGATCTTCGTTTTCTGAATGTTGAGCTTTAAGCCAACTTTTTCACTCTCCACTTTCACTTTCATCAAGAGGCTTTTGAGTTCCTCTTCACTTTCTGCCATAAGGGTGGTGTCATCTGCATATTTGAGGTTATTGATATTTCTCCCGGCAATCTTGATTCCAGATTGTGTTTCTTTCAGTCCAGCGTTTCTCATGATGTACTCTGCATATAAGTTAAATAAGCAGGGTGACAATATACAGCCTTGACATACTCCTTTTCCTATTTGGAACCAGCCTGTTGTTCCATGTCCAGTTCTAACTGTTGCTTCCTGACCTGCATACAAATTTCTCAAGAGGCAGATCAGGTGGTCTGGTATTCCCATCTCTTTCAGAATTTTCCACAGTTTACTGTGATCCACACAGTCAAAGGCTTTGGCATAGTCAGTAAAGCAGAAATAGATGTTTTTCTGGAACTCTCTTGCTTTTTCCACGATCCAGTGAATGTTGGCAATTTGATCTCTGGTTCCTGTACTTCACATGCTAGTAAAGTAATGCTCAAAATTCTCCAAGCCAGGCTTCAGCAATATGTGAACCGTGAACTTCCTGATGTTCAAGCTGGTTTTAGAAAAGGCATGGGGGGGGGGGGGCGGGGGCGGGGAGGAGCTAAGATGGCGGAGGAGTAGGACGGGGAGAACACTTTCTCCCCCACAAATTCATCAAAAGAACATTTAAACACCGAGTAAATTCCACAAAACAACTTCTGAATGCCGGCAGAGGACATCAGGCACCCAGAAAAGCAACCCAAGTCTTTGAAAGGAGAGAGAAGAAATACAGCTCCACTCACCAGAACACCGACACAAGCTTCCCTAACCAAGAAACCTTGACAAGCCACCTGTACAAACCCACACACAGCGAGGAAACGCCACAATAAAGAGAACTCCACAAACTGCCAGAATACAGAAAGGACACCCCAAACTCAGCAATTTAAACAAGATGAAGAGACAGAGGAATACCCAGCAGATAAAGGAACAGGATAAATGCCCACCAAACCAAACAAAAGAGGAAGAGATAGGGAATCTACCTGATAAAGAATTCCGAATAATGATAGTGAAATTGATCCAAAATCTTGAAATCAAAATAGAATCACAGATAAATAGCTTGGAGACAAAGATTGGGAAGATGCAAGAAAGGTTTAACAAGGACCCAGAAGAAATAAAAGAGAGTCAATATAAAATGAATAATGCAATAAGTGAAATTAAAAACACTCTGGAGGCAACAAATAGTAGAATAACAGAGGCAGAAGATAGGATTAGTGAATTAGAAGATAGAATGATTGAAATAAATGAATCAGAGAGGATAAAAGAAAAACGAATTAAAAGAAGTGAGGACAATCTCAGAGACCTCCAGGACAATATTAAACGCTACAACATTCGAATCATAGGGGTCCCAGAAGAAGACAAAAAGAAAGACCATGAGAAAATACTTGAGGAGATAATAGTTGAAAACTTCCCTAAAATGGGGAAGGAAATAATCACCCAAGTCCAAGAAACCCAGAGAGTCCCAAACAGGATAAACCCAAGGAGAAACACCCCAAGACACATATTAATCAAATTAACAAAGATCAAACACAAAGAACAAATATTAAAAGCAGCAAGGGAAAAACAACAAATAACACACAAGGGAATTCCCATTAGGGTAACAGCTGATCTTTCAATAGAAACTCTTCAAGCCAGGAGGGAATGGCAAGACATACTTAAAGTGATGAAAGAAAATAACCTACAGCCCAGATTATTGTACCCAGCAAGGATCTCATTCAAATATGAAGGAGAAATCAAAAGCTTCTCAGACAAGCAAAAGCTGAGAGAATTCAGCACCACCAAACCAGCTCTCCAACAAATACTAAAGGATTTTCTCTAGACAGAAAACACAAAAACAGTGTATAAACTCGAACCCAAAACAATAAAGTAAATGGCAACGGGATCATACTTATCAGTAATTACCTTAAATGTAAATGGGTTGAATGCCAACCAAAAGACAAAGACTGGCTGAATGAATACAAAAACAAGACCCCTACATATGTTGTCTACAAGAGACCCACCTCAAAACAGGGGACATATACAGACTGAAAGTGAAGGGCTGGAAAAAGATTTTTCATGCAAATAGGGACCAAAAGAAAGCAGGAGGAGCAATACTCATATCAGATAAAATAGACTTTAAAACAAAGGCTGTAAAGAGAGACAAAGATGGTCACTACATAATGATCAAAGGATCAATCCAAGAAGAAGATGTAACAATTATAAATATATACGCACCCAACACGGGAGTGCCGCAATATGTAAGACAAATGCTAACAAGTATGAAAGGAGAAATTAACAATAACACAATAATAGTGGGAGACTTTAATACCCCACTCACATCTATGGATAGATCAACTAAACAGAAAATTAACAAGGAAACACAAACGTTAAACGATACAATAGACCAGTTAGACCTAATTGATATCTATAGGACATTTCATCCCCAAACAGTGAATTTCACCTTTTTCTCAAGCACACATGGAACCTTCTCCAGGATAGATCACATCCTGGGCCATAAATCTAGCCTTGGTAAATTCAAAAAAACAGAAATCATTCCAAGCATCTTTTCTGACCACAATGCAGTAAGATTAGATCTCAATTACAGGAGAAAAACTATTAAAAATTCCAACATATGGAGGATGAACAACACCCTGCTGAATAACCAACAAATCACAGAAGAAATCAAAAAAGAAATAAAAATTTACATAGAAACTAATGAAAATGAAAACACAACAACTCAAAACCTGTGGGACACTTTAAAAGCAGTCCTAAGGAGAAAGTTCATAGCAATACAGGCATACCTAAAGAAACAAGAAAAAACTCAAATAAATAACATAACTCTACACCTAAAGCAACTAGAAAAGGAAGAAATGAAGAACCCCGGGGTTAGTAGAAGGAAAGAAATCTTAAAAATTAGGGCAGAAATAAATGCAAAAGAAACAAAAGAGACCATAGCAAAAATCAACAAAGCCAAAAGCTGGTTCTTTGAAAGGATAAATAAAATTGACAAACCATTAGCCAGACTCATCAAGAAACAAAGGGAGAAAAATCAAATCAATAAAATTAGAAATGAAACTGGAGAGATCACAACAGACAACACAGAAATACAAAGGATCATAAGAGACTACTATCAACAATTATATGCCAATAAAATGGACAACGCGGAAGAAATGGACAAATTCTTAGAAAAGTATAACTTTCCAAAACTCGACCAGGAAGAAATAGAAAATCTTAACAGACCCATCACAAGCACAGAAATTGAAACTGTAATCAAAAATCTTCCAGCAAACAAAAGCCCAGGTCCAGACGGCTTCACAGCTGAATTCTACCAAAAATTTAGAGAAGAGCTGACACCTATCCTGCTCAAACTCTTCCAGAAAATTGCAGAGGAAGGTCAACTTCCAAACTCATTCTATGAGGCCACCATCACCCTAATACCAAAACCTGACAAAGATCCCACAAAAAAAGAAAACTACAGGCCAATATCACTGATGAACATAGATGCAAAAATCCTTAACAAAATTCTAGCAATCAGAATCCAACAACACATTAAAAAGATCATACACCATGACCAAGTGGGCTTTATCCCAGGGATGCAAGGATTCTTCAATATCCGCAAATCAACCAATGTTATACATCACATTAACAAATTGAAAAACAAAAACCATATGATTATCTCAATAGATGCAGAGAAAGCCTTTGACAAAATTCAACATCCATTTATGATAAGAACTCTCCAGAAAGCAGGAATAGAAGGAATATACCTCAACATAATAACAGCTATATATGACAAACCCACAGCAAACATTATCCTCAATGGTGAAAAATTGAAAGCATTTCCTCTAAAGTCAGGAAGAAGACAAGGGTGCCCACTTTCACCATTACTATTCAACATAGTTTTGGAAGTTTTGGCCACAGCAATCAGAGCAGAAAAAGAAATAAAAGGAATCCAAATTGGAAAAGAAGAAGTAAAACTCTCACTGTTTGCAGATGACATGATCCTTTACATAGAAAACCCTAAAGACTCCACCAGAAAATTACTAGAACTAATCAATGATTATAGTCAAGTTGCAGGATATAAAATCAACACACAGAAATCCCTTGCATTCCTATACACTAATAATGAGAAAACTGAAAGAGAAATTAAGGAAACAATTCCATTCACCATTGCAACGGAAAAAATAAAATACTTAGGAATATATCTACCTAAAGAAACCAAAGACCTATATATAGAAAACTATAAAACACTGGTGAAAGAAATCAAAGAGGATACTAATAGATGGAGAAATATACCATGTTCATGGATTGGAAGAATCAATATAGTGAAAATGAGTATACTACCCAAAGCAATTTATAGATTCAATGCAATCCCTATCAAGCTACCAACGGTATTCTTCACAGAGCTAGAACAAATAATTTCACAATTTGTATGGAAAT
The DNA here is from genome assembly GCF_002263795.3 of Bos taurus. NCBI lineage: Eukaryota > Metazoa > Chordata > Mammalia > Artiodactyla > Bovidae > Bos > Bos taurus. The sequence goes on from NC_037339.1 coordinate 20,693,660, forward strand.
ACAAAAAAACCTCGAATAGCCAAAGCGATCTTGAGAAAGAAGAATGGAACTGGAGGAATCAACCTGCCTGACTTCAGGCTCTACTACAAAGCCACAGTTATCAAGACAGTATGGTACTGGCACAAAGACAGAAATATTGATCAGTGGAACAAAATAGAAAGCCCAGAGATAAATCCACGCACATATGGACACCTTATCTTTGACAAAAGAGGCAAGAATATACAATGGATTAAAGACAACCTCTTTAACAAGTGGTGCTGGGAAAACTGGTCAACCACTTGTAAAAGAATGAAACTAGACCACTTTCTAACACCATACACAAAAATAAACTCAAAATGGATTAAAGATCTCAATGTAAGACCAGAAACTATAAAACTCCTAGAGGAGAACATAGGCAAAACACTCTCCGACATACATCACAGCAGGATCCTCTATGACCCACCTCCCAGAATATTGGAAATAAAAGCAAAAATAAACAAATGGGACCTAATTAAACTTAAAAGCTTCTGCACAACAAAGGAAACTATTAGCAAGGTGAAAAGGCAGCCTTCAGAATGGGAGAAAATAATAGCAAATGAAGCAACTGACAAACAACTAATCTCAAAAATATACAAGCAACTCCTACAGCTCAACTCCAGAAAAATAAATGACCCAATCAAAAAATGGGCCAAAGAAGACATACAGATGGCTAACAAACACATGAAAAGATGCTCAACATCACTCATTATCAGAGAAATGCAAATCAAAACCACTATGAGGTACCATTTCACGCCAGTCAGAATGGCTGCAATCCAAAAGTCTACAAGCAATAAATGCTGGAGAGGGTGTGGAGAAAAGGGAACTCTCTTGCACTGTTGGTGGGAATGCAAACTAGTACAGCCACTATGGAGAACAGTGTGGCGATTCCTTAAAAAACTGGAAATAGAACTGCCTTATGATCCAGCAATCCCACTGCTGGGCATACACACTGAGGAAACCAGAAGGGAAAGAGACACGTGTACCCCAATGTTCATCGCAGCACTGTTTATAATAGCCAGGACATGGAAGCAACCTAGATGCCCATCAGCAGATGAATGGATAAGAAAGCAGTGGTACATATACACAATGGAGTATTACTCAGCCATTAAAAAGAATACATTTGAATCAGTTCTCCTGAGATGGATGAAACTGGAACCTATTATACAGAGTGAAGTAAGCCAGAAAGAAAAACACCAATACAGTATACTAACGCATATATATGGAATTTAGAAAGATGGAAACAATAACCCTGTGTACGAGACAGCAAAAGAGACACCGATGTATAGATCAGTCTTATGGACTCTGTGGGAGAGGGAGAGGGTGGGGAGATTTGGGAAAATAGCATTGAAACATGTATAATATCATGTATGAAACGAGTCGCCAGTCCAGGTTTGATGCACAATACTGGATGCTTGGGGCTGGTGCACTGGGATGACCCAGAGGGAGGGGAGGGGAGGGAGGAGGGTGGAGGGTTCAGGATGGGGAACGCGGGTATACCTGTGGCAGATTCATTTCGATATTTGGCAAAACTAATACAATATTGTAAAGTTTAAAAATAAAATTAAATTTAAAAAAAAAAGAAAGAAAAGGCACAGGAACCAGAGATCAAATTGCCAACATCCTCTGGATCATGGAAAAAGCAAGAGAGTTCCAAAAAAACATCTATTTCTACTTTATTGACTATGCCAAAGCCTTTGACTGTGTGGATCACAATAAACTGTGGAAAATTCTGAAAGAGATGGGAATACCAGACCACCTGATCTGCCTCTTGAGAAATTTGTATGCAGGTCAGGAAGCAACAGTTAGAACTGGACATGGAACAACAGGCTGGTTCCAAATAGGAAAAGGAGTACATCAAGGCTGTATATTGTCACCCTGTTTACTTAACTTATATGCAGAGTACATCATGAGAAACGCCGGACTGGAAGAAACACAATCTGGAATCAAGATTGCCGGGAGAAATATCAATAACCTCAAATATGCAGATGACACCACCCTTATGGCAGAAAGTGAACAGGAACTAAAAAGTGATGAAAGTGAAAGTGGAGAGTGAAAAGGTTGGCTTAAAGCTCAACATTCAGAAAACTAAGATCATGGCATCCGGTCCCATCACTTCATGGGAAATAGATGGGGAAACAGTGTCAGACTTTATTTTTCTGGGCTCCAAAATCACTACAGATGGTGACTGCAGCCATGAAATTAAAAGACGCTTACTCCTTGGAAGGAAAGTTATGTCCAACCTAGATAGCATATTCAAAAGCAGAGACATTACTTTGCCAACAAAGGTCCGTCTAGTCAAGGCTATGATTTTTCCAGTGGTCATGTATGGATGTGAGAGTTGGACTGTGAAGAAGGCTGAGCACCGAAGAATTGATGCTTTTGAACTGTGGTGTTGGAGAAGACTCTTGAGAGTCCCCTTGGACTGCAAGGAGATCCAACCAGTCCATTCTGAAGGAGATCAGCCCTGGGATTTCTTTGGAAGGAATGATGCTGAAGCTGAAACTCCAGTACTTTGGCCACCTCATGTGAAGAGTTGACTCATTGGAAAAGACTCTGATGCTGGGAGGGATTGGGGGCAAGAGGAGAAGGGGATGACAGAGGATGAGATGGCTGGATGGCATCACTGACTCGATGGACGTGAGTCTGAGTGAACTCCAGGAGTTGGTGATGGACAGGGAGGCCTGGCGTGCTGCGATTCATGGGCTCGCAAAGAGTCGGACATGACTGAGCAACTGATATGATCTGATCCTGTGCCTTTTCTAAAACCAGCTTGAACATCCGGAAGTTCACAGTTCACGTATTGTTGAAGACTGGCTTGGAGAATTTTGAGAATTACTTTGCTAGCGTGTGAGATGAGTGCAATCGTATGGTAGTTTGAGCATTCTTTGGCATTGCCTTCCTTTTGGATTGGAATGAAAACTGACCTTTTCCAGTCCTGTGGCCACTGCTGAGTTTTCCAAATTTGCTGGCAGATTGAGTGCAGCACTTTCACAGTGTCATCTTTTAGGATTTCTAATAGCTCAACTGGAATTCCATCACCTCCACTAGCTTTGTTCATAGTGATGCTTCCTAAGGCCCACTTGGCTTCACATTCCAGGATGTCTGGCTCTACGTGAGTGATCATACCATCGTGATTATCTGGGTCCTGAAGATCTTTTTTGTACAGTTCTTCTGTGTTTTCTTGCCACCTCTTCTTAATGTCTTCTGCTTCTGTTCGGTCCTTACCATTTCTGTCCTTCATTGAGCCCATCTTTGCATGAAATGTTCCCTTGGTATCTCTCATTTTCTTGAAGTGAGTCTCTAGTTTTTCCCATTCTGTTGTTTTCCTCTATTTCTTTGCACTGATCACTGAGGAATGCTTTCTTATCTCTCCTTGCTATTCTTTGGAACTCTGCAGTCAAATAGGTGTATGTTTCCTTTTCTCCTTTGCTTTTGGCTTCTCTTCTTTTCACAGCTATTTGTAAGGCCTCCTCAGACAGCCATTTTGCCTTTTTGCATTTCTTTTTCTTGGGGATGGTCTCGCTCCCTGTCTCCTGTACAATGTCACGAACCTCAGTCCATAGTTCATCAGGCACTCTATCTATCAGATCTAGTCCCTTAAATCTATTTCTCACTTCCACTGTATAATCGTTAGGGATTTGATTTAGGTCATACCTGAATGGTCTAGTGGTTTTCCCTACTTTCTTCAATTTAAGTCTGAATTTGGCTTCACACACACAAAGTATTATTCAGTCATAAAAAAATGAATAAAATCCTGTTTATTTGTGACAATATGGATGTACCTTGAAGGCATGAAGCAAAATAAATCAGAGAAAGACAAATACCATATGATCTCACTTATATGTGGCATTAAAAAAAAAAAAAAAAGCCTAACTCATAAATACAGAGTATTTAACTCATAAATACAGATTGGTGGTTGTTACAGGTACATGATCAAAAGGTACAGACTTCCAATTCTAGAATTATAAGTCTGGTGATGCAATGTATAGCTTGGTGACTAGTTAACAATACTGTGTTATATATTGAAAGTTGCTAGGAAAGTAGATTTAAAATTATCATTATGAGAAAAAAGCATAAATGTGTGTGGTAGTCGATTAACTAGACTTACTGTGATCATTTCACAACACAAATAATGAATCAATATGTTGTACACCTGAGACTAATATGTCAGTTATATTTCAATAAAAATTTTAATCAAATTTAAAATAATTTTTAAAGACAACGTAGCCTTTTCCAGGAACAGTACTCTTAGTGGATATATGAAAACTACCCAGAGGACAGTGAAAGGAGATGCAAAATATGATGTTTTCATTTAGAACCAAAATCTGATTTCTCATGTGAACCCACTGCCCAATGTTTTTGAGACTGCCCCTAACTTTTATTAGTCCCTAGGTTAAAAGGTCTTTAGCTCATTACATAACAGACAGTGCCACACTGGTTGTGTTCCTGGCAAGGACAGAACAAGAGGAAATGACTTTTCTCAGAACGAGGAGGTCTGAGGATGAGAGAGAATTTCCTGACTGTGATGGATCCGTGAGACACCACCCAGGCTTACTGGGTCAGGGGCAGAATCGCCCTTCCTAGGGATTCTGTCCATGGGTCTATTGGCACAAGATCCCTTGAAGAAGACCTCTTTACACTTCTTGCATTGCAAACTGCCCAGGTTCCACGCAAAGCTCATCGGTCACTTACTGCATGTCAGCTTTTTGGTGATTTCAGAGACACAAGAGATCTCCCTGGCTGGTTGCCTTAGGCAGTCACTGATGTAATGCTGAGTACCTTAGAGAAAGTTCCATGAATAGCAAAGAGGGAAATACTGGGTCCCAGTGAGTCAGCAAGCCTGCACTGCCTCAAAGAGAAGCCGAGGAAGCTGTTCTGCAGGTACCGTGCCGCAGTCACTTGGAGAAGCTCCAGAGGGCAACCCTCAGAGCTGAAAGCTGGGGGATGGGGAGTGCGGGGGAGTGGGGAGGCTTCCCTGGACAGAAGGCACAGGGTTTCATTTCACCTTGAGAAAGTGCCCTGGGAGAAAGAGACAGACTTATGGACATGGGGAGAGGGGAGGGGAGGGTGAGATGCTTGAAAAGAGTAACATGGAAATTTACATGGGACCTAATTAAAAGCTTTTGCACAACAAAGGAAACTATAAGCAAGGTGAAAAGACAGCCTTCAGAATGGGAGAAAATAATAGCAAATGAAGCAACTGACAAAGAATTAATCTCAAAATATACAAGCAACTCCTGTAGCTCAATTCCAGAAAAATAAACAACCCAGTCAAAAAATGGGCCAAAGAAATAAACAGACATTTCTCCAAAGAAGACATACAGATGTCTAACAAACACATAAAAAGATGCTCAACATCACTCATTATCAGAGAAATGCCAATCAAAACCACAATGAGGTACCATTTCACGCCAGTCAGAATAGCTGCTATCCAAAAGTCTACAAGCAATAAATGCTGGAGAGGGTGTGGAGAAAAGGGAACCCTCTTACACTGTTGGTGGGAATGCAAACTAGTTCAGCCACTATGGAGAACAATGTGGAGATTCCTTAAAAAACTGGAAATAGAACTGCCATACAACCCAGCAATCCCACTGCTGGGCATACACAAAAAGGAAACCAGAATTGAAAGAGACATGTGTACCCCAATGTTCATCACAGCACTGTTTACAATAGCCAGGACATGGAAGCAACCTAGATGTCCATCAGCAGATGAATGGATAAGAAAGCTGTGGAACATATACACAATGGAGTATTACTCGGCCATTAAAAAGAATACATTTGAATCAGTTCTAATGAGGTGGGTGAAACTGGAGCCTATTATACAGAGTGAAGTAAGCCAGAAAGAAAAACACCAATACAGTATACTAACGCATATATATGGAATTTAGAAAGATGGTAATGATAACCTTGTATGTGAGACAGCAAAAGACACACAAATGTATAGAATAGTCTTTTGGACTCTGTGGGAGAGGGCGAGGGTGGGATGATTTGGGAGAATGGCACTGAAACATGTGTATTATCATATGTGAAACAGATCGCCAGTCCAGGTTTGACGCATGAGACAGGGTGCTCGGGGCTGGTGCACTGGGATGACGCTGAGGGATGGGATGGGGAGGGAGGTGGGAGGGGGTTCAGGATGGGGAACACGTGTACACCCGTGGTAGATTCAGGTCAATGTATGGCAAAACCAATACAATGCTGTAAAGTAATTAGCCTCCAAAAAAATAATTAAAAAAAAACCTTACATTACCATATGTAAAATAGATAGCTAACAGGAATTTGCTATATGGCTCAGGAAGCTCAAACAGGGGCTCTGTATCAACCTAGAGGGATGGGATGGGGCAGGAGATGGGAGGGAGGTTCAAAAAGGAGGGCATATATGTATACCCCTGATTCATGTTGAGGTGTAACAGAAAACAACAAAATTCTGTAAAGCAATTATCCTTCAATAAAAAAAAATAAGTTAAAATAAAAAGAAAGAAAAGTCCACTAGGAAAGAGCTTCTTGAAGCATCTGTGATGCTTCATTCTCAGCTTCTAGTGCTTCTGGTCAAGTCAGACAGGCAGACAAGAGCGGCCGGAAAGAGAGTCCTCGCCGGGGGAAGGACACAGAATGAAGGGCCTCCTTTGCACAAGTGAGTTGTCATTAGACAGTCAAGACCCTGCTTTTAGAAGCTGCCTTCAGGTGGAGCTGGAGGAAACCACCCAGTGGGTGGGGAGCCCCGCAGCCACCCTCCTGCAGCTCCCCACCCCAGGGTCCTGCAGCCCACCAGCCAGCACTGTGCCAACTCGAATCCCACCCACCCAGCAGGCACCCCTCCAGTGGAAAATACTGGATGCCACCTCTCCTTAAAGCAGAAATCAGGGTTGATCTGGACTCCAGCCTTCATGATGCAGGGAAAATAAGAGCACAGACAGGTTTCCGTTAAATAAGCACAGTGACGAAAACCTCCGCAAAACCCACCGAGCTTTCATCCTCTGCCAGCTGTTCCTGATTTAAAGTCAAACTTAATCCCACTCTGTCTGTGATAGTGGAGAGTTCGGATGTCCCCAGGCAGTTCCTAACACAGGAACCTTGGCCTTTTGCTTCTCATGGAGCAATGTTCACAGAGGCTTCCTTTTTCAGGCAAATTTAGATTGCAGACAGCCTCACCCAGAGCATGCCCCTTGAATAAGACCCTGAAGACCCAAGTTACAGGGCAGTACGTACTATTAGAGGAATCAGCCCTTGGGGAAAATAAGATAGATGTCCTTTTTTAAATAAATAAATAACCATACTTTTATTTTTTTTTTTAAATTTTTGGCCTCACCACGCAGCATGTGGGAACCTTAATTCCCCAACCAGGGATCAAACCCATTGTCTCCTGCATTGGAAACATGGAGTTTTAACCACTGGACAGCCAGGAAAATCCCTCAACATCTTAATTAATAAACACTGTCTCTCCATTGAAAGCAGCCTCCATTATCTGAGGACTTTCTTGTCTAAAGAACCTCACAACTTACTTTCACTCTTATTTAGCCAAACTCAAATGATTGGGAAAATCGGTTTCTCTCTTCAACAGCTACCCAGCTGTAACACCTCTCAGGCACACATGGGCCTTCTGGGGCCATTCCTTACCTGCGCCCCAAGCTGCAACTCTTGACTCACGCTTAAGCTCCTGTTACTTCACTCATGCTTAAGCTCCTGTCGGATACTTGGGTAGGGCGTGTGCTGAGCAAGCTCTCCCGTGTGAGGCACAGAGCTTTGCAGAGAAGATGATCACTAACCAGAGCAGCACAGCACAGAGTCAGATTGGCTGGTTGAGGTCCCGGGGATGCTGAGCACAGAGCAGCCAGCCCTGGGGAGTGGATCACATCCCTAGGAAGAACCAGCTGGGCTCAGCACCTTCCTCACCAAATTCAGCAAGGTCCCCATGCACATAAAATGCACATAGAGGGCATCCCCAGTGGGTCAGTGATAAAGAATCCACCTGCCAGTGCAGGGGCCATGGGTTTGATCCCTGATCTGGGAAGACCCCACATGCTGTGGAGCAGCTAAGCCCATGTGCCTCAACTATTGCGCCTGTGCTCTAGAGCCCGAGGGGCCACACTGCTGAGCCCCTGTGCGCCCTACAGACCGTGCTCCATGAGAGAAGCCACCACGATGAGAAGCCCACTCACCCCAACTAGAGACGCAGCCCCCTGCTCACCACAACTAGAGAAAAGCCCACGCAGCAATGAAGACCCAGCATGGCCAAAAAAAAAAAAAACGCACATAGAATGGTCTAGGGGAGTGTGATCTTTAGGAGAACCATACCTTACAACCTGGACTAATTTAGGAGAACCATACCTTACAACCTGGTCTAAAAGTGTTTTGCATTGTATTCCTTAAAAATCTGTAATTTAGACCATCAGAAGTCTCTACAATTGCTGCTCTTGACCTTCAGCTCCCTAGGCCACCGTCAGCAGAACAGCTTGTGAATTTGAATATGCTGTATAGAGCCTGATGGGCAGGAAGAGAACCAGCAGGTCATGGGTTCACACACACACACCCCAACACACACACAGAATTAGAGACTGAGGATGAAAAGGATCAGTAATCCTCCCAGATTTCAGACAGTACTACAAAGCTACAATAATCAAAACGCCACAGGACTGGCACAAAAACAGACGTGTAGATCAATGGAATAGAAGGCCCAGATTAAACCCACACATCTAGAGTCAATTAATCTTCAACACAGGAGGCAAGAATATACAGTGGAGGAAAGTGGTACTGGGAAAGCTAGACAGTTGCTTGTAAACCAGTGAAGTCTGGACACTCACTCACACCATACAAAAAAAAACTCAAAATGGCTTAAAGGGAAAGTCGCTCAGTCTTGTCCGACTCTTTGTGACCCATGGACTGTAGCCCACCAGATCCTCTGTCCACAGAATTCTCCAGGCAAGAATACTGGAGTGGGTTGCCATTTCCTTCTCCAGGGGATCCTCCCGACCCAGGGATCAAACCTGGATCTCCTGCATTGCAGACAGATTCTTTGCCATCTGAGCCATCAGGGAAGCCCCATAAAATAACAAAGGTTTACTGTATAGCATGGTGAATTATATTCAATTATAATAACAAAAATGGAAAAGAATCTGAAAAAGGATATATATATGCATCCCTGGCGAGGCTGCTCTCAGCTCTCAGGGCTCACCTCGGCTTTGATGAGCCAGCCTCCGTGCAGGCTGCTTCTGTGCCTATGTGCCCTTCCATGCCGTGCCTGCTGCCTTCCAGTTGGCAGATCCCTCCTCCACTTTCCAAGGTTTTGTCCAAGCGTGACTTCTTAAGGCAAGCTTTTCCTACCCTCTCCCCATGCTGCCTCACCCCTCTGTAAAATCAACCCCCCTCCTCCTTTGCATTCCAATAGCGCTCACATATTGCCACTCACTTTATCATCATGAGAAACGCTGGGCTGGATGAAGCACAGTCTGGAATCAAGATTGCTGGGAGAAATGCCAATAACTTCAGATATGCAGATGACACCACCCTTACGGCAGAAAGCAAAAAAGAACTAAAGAGCCTCTTGATGAAAGTGAAAGAGGAGAGTGAAAAAGTTGGCTTAAAACTCAATGTTCAGAAAACTAAAATCATGGCATCCAGTCCCATCACTTCATGGCAAATAGATGGGGAAACAATGTAAACAGTGAAAGACTTTATTTTCTTGGGCTTCAAAATCACTGCAGATGGTGACTGCAGCCATGAAATTAAAAGACGCTTGCTCCCTGGAAGAAAAGCTATGACCAACCTAGACAGCATATTAAAAAGCAGAGACATTACTTTACCAAAAAAGGTCCATCTAGTCAAAGCTATGGTTTTTCCAGTAGTCATGTATGGATGTGAGAGTTGGACTATAAAGAAAGCTAAGCGCCAAAGAATTGATGCTTTTGAACTGTGGTGTTGGAGAATACTCTTGAGAGTCTCTTGGACTGCAAAAAAATCCAACCAGTCCATCCTAAAGGAAATCAGTCCTGAATATTCATTGCAAGGACTGATGCTGAAGCTGAAACTCATTGGCCACCTGATGTGAAGAAGTGACTCATTTGAAAAGACCCTGATGCTGGGAAAGATTGAAGGCAGGAGGAGAAGGGTGTGATGGTTAGATGGCATCACCGACTCGAAGGACATGAGTTTGAGTAAACTCCAGGAGTTGGTGATGGACAGGGAAGCCTGGCGTGCTGCAGTCCATGGTGTCACAAAGAGTTGGACACAACTGAGCGACTGAACTGAACTTATCATCGTGGCTTACTTCAATACATTTGAATGTTGTGTTGTTACTTTTGGGCGTTCGATATCTTGTCTTATTCAAAATTATCTCTGCCTGGTCCTCCAGACCTTTTCCACATCAGAGCACATAGAAAATGATAATATTTACATGGCAAGAGGCTGCCACTGAAAGAGACCTATATGTCAGCACACCTTTAATAACCCAGTCAAAGCTTAAGCAGTCCAGATGAGCAGCTCTGCAGGAAAGGCCCTCATTTAATATTGATTGAAAAAAAAATGATTCAATAAGTCTATTTATAGGATAAAGAAATATCTGAAGTTAAGCCAACATCTTAGGAATGAAAGGAATGATCCTATGGATGGGGGGACATAATCAAGACTGAATATGACCCCAGCAAAAGGATAAGATTGTGGATTTCTTACCCAGGTGGTCAGGGCCTCCTGACCACTACTAGACTCCAGCCCCAAGCTGACCCACAGCACTGCCTTCCTCGCACCTGGCCTCTAATCGTTCAAACTGCTGGCTTCCTGCCCCTCACAACTCCCTCGCTTGCCTGCAAAGTGTCAGCCTCTGTGTGTCTTGGCCTCCCTCTCCCACCCAGCCTCCTCTCTACCTGCGCTTCCCGCTAGCAGCACAGCTGCCCATCTCCACGCCCACCTCCACGGACACTCCTCTGCTCCACCGACAGGCATGGCCTCTCCCCACTCCAGCCCGGCACTGTGCCTGTCATCACAGGCTTCTGTCTGAGTTCTTTTTGTCTCCCGTTCTTTCAATGAAATGTGCTTGCTGTGGTTGAAAACAGTCCTTCTCATTGTAGTTTCCCCTCCTTTACCTGTAACAGGTACAAGTAAGTGTACAGGACGTTGAACTAAACTTCCCACGCAGTTGTGGGAAGACCATGTTCCTGTGTAACAGGGAGACAGGGATGTGTGCTGTCCAGGGTAGGGCCAGGGTCTCGTAGTCTTGCAGAGAGCTGGGAAATATCCCCTGGAGTAAACTGCACTTGGGTGTTTAAAAAAAAAATTCTTTCCTTATTTGGAAATTCATAAATGAAATTTATTGAGGGCAGAAGGAGAGGGGGGTGACAGAGGATGAGATGGTTGGATGGCATCACTGACTCAACGGACATGAGTTTGAGCAAGCTCCGGGAGATGGTGAAGGACAGGGGAGCCTGACGTGCTGCAGTCCATGGGGTCACAAACAGTCAGACACGAAAGAGTGACTGAACAATAAATGAAATGATCCTATACTAAACAGAACCAGAATCACTGTCCCCACATCCATTATTTAACTGAAATTTTGCATTGTAAGTTTGGCCCGGAGGCCTGGGGAGCAGACCAGGAGGAAAACCTGAGAGCAGCGCCCCAGGTGGGAACATACATTGGAAGAAAGGTTCCCAATTAATTCTGTGCAACGGAAACTCCTGCAGAGCTGCAGGGAAGGTGGGGGAGAGAACGGGAGGTCAGGGCTGAGCTGCTGAAGGATGAAACTGTCTGAGCCCCAGGGGCTTGCCCTTGCCCCTGTGGGGCATCCACGGGACTGGTCAGTAGTTAGCTGCCCTCTTGCCCTTACAGTTTCTGAAAGGGGACACAGAGGAGTCAGTGGTTCCTAAAGCAAGTCAGTACATGCTGATTTCCTGATATCCCCTCGCTCACCAAAGGTTTACCGCCCTGAACCAAGGGCCAGCCCTGGGATGTGTCCCGATGGCCACACGTGCACTAGGATCAAGCCCATCCTGACGTTTCCACCCTGTCGTCGGTCGGGAGCACGTCCAAACGTTGGGGCTTCGGCCAGAGGGAAGCAGACCCTTCGAGCATCCTTTGTACTGGGAATGGTAACCCCTGTGTCCTCTGTCCCGCTCAGCCAGGCCTCAGGCCTGTGGCTAATCCACGGAGCATCCTTGCATGTGTGCTGGAAGAGGTCCTATTCCCTGTCGTGACAAGGGCCTGCCTGTCCTCCTGGGTTCGGGGACGTCTGCTCAGACTGAGAAGTCTGATCTGTCTTCCCCCAAGCTCTGCAATCTCTGTCTTCAGTTTAGAATTTGGAGAATGAAATTTATGTATGTATGTGTGTGTCCGACTCTTTGCGACCCCACCGAGCTCCTCTGTCCACGGGATTCTCCAGGCAAGAATACTGGAGTGAGTTGCCATTTCCTCCTCCAGGGGATCTTCCCCACGCAGGGATCGAACCCGTGTCTCTTACATCTCCTGCATTGGCAGACAGGCTCTTTACCACCAGGGCACCTGGGAAGCCCCAGTGACATTTCTGGCAGCGCTTTAGTGCCGAGACAGTTCTGGAAGTTTCCAAGAATCATCAGAAAGTGTGTTTCATGTTCTGTTTAGCAATGAATCCCCGTTGCCGGGTGGACCCCAGCCCGGCTCTGATAACGATGTCCCCTCTTGCCCCTACAGGCACAGAAGGGGCACAGGAAGCGCCCTAAACCCGGCAGGGCTCACCAGGCCTCAGAGCAGAAACCGTGCTCCACGTCTTCCCCGCGGGCCACTGCGCAGAGCCGGACCCCAGGCTGCTGCTCGCAGCCGCCACTGGACGCGTCACACCCGGGCCTCAGCCAGGCAGGTCCGTCTACCAGGCACCCGCAGGAATTTGCCAGACGAGCCACCAGCCCTCCCAGCCTCCCCTGGTCTTTCCAGCGAAGCAAGTCCTTGTTTTGTCTGCCCACCGGAGACCCCTCCCCGGCCTCCGCGGCAGAAGCGCAGCTGTCTGCAAGCATAGGCGGCCGCGGGCAGAGGGCGCCGGAGCGGGGGCACGGCCACCTCCTCTCCATCGATGACCTGGAGGGGGCCCAGGAGACAGACGTGGACACCGGGCTGCGGCTGTCCTCCTCCGACCTGTCTGTGGTCTCTGCCTACTCGGCACCCAGCAGGTTCTGCAGTCCCGAGGAAGCGCCGCACCCCCCGGAACGAGGCAGCGGCCTCTGGTCAGAGCGCAGGGGCTTCAGAGAAGGACCCCTGCCCACTGCGGGCGGCGAGACCGCGGGGGCCTCCTGGGCCACCCTGCCTGTCTTCAAAGGGCCTTCAGGCTCCTCGGCCACAGCTGTCACTGCTCCCCCAGCTTTGGACACCTCCTCGCTCACAGAGACACCCCCAGAACTCCCTTCCGATGCCCCCCAGGCCCAGCAGACTGGCAGAGACGTCCTGGCACCCTCAGTGCCAGCCGGATGCGGGGACAATGACACGGAGGAATTCTACATCTGAGCACCCTCCACTCGTGTCTTTCAGAGCCACAGGCTTAGGTCCCACCTTGCCCTTCTGGGGTCTGCGTGCCATCCGTGTTCTCAGCCCTGCTTCCCCAGGTCCATCCGGAGTCGGATGATCTGTCTCATGGGTCATTAACACCCTTGCCTGGCACCCTTTCTCACCCATGAGGTGGTGTATTTCTAGGGGCTCAATGGCATTTTAAAAGTCGATAAAGATCCTGGGATTTTTATGCAAATAAATTCTCAACGAATTTTTAGGTCATAAAATATATTTTTTAAACACTCAATTCCATTTAGGAAACGGTTTAATGCACTTACATAATTTAAATGCTTCCTATAATTATTTGAAAAGAAAACCTAGTCAGCTGGAGCTGATTGCACAATTTTTTTCATGACGTGAAGGAAAAATGACTAAAGCCAAAATGCTGAATGTGAGCAATATAGCAAGCAACTTGGAGGAGAGGTCAGTGCTCGTGATGTCCACCTCAGTGGATTCTCTGTCTCTGTTTACCCTACCAGGGAGCAGTGGCCCTTAGGATTGCCAGGAACTGTTACAGTGAAAAGAGTCACCTTAGTAAAACATTAGATACATATCTGACTACAGTAATAATACCTCACTTCAGCACTATCACTACAGTGATGCCACGCACCATCCAAAAATCAGCATTTATGCAAAAGTGGCTAATAAGCTTTATACAGATTGAGCCTGAACAACAGACTCTTGGTGCATTTAAAATACAATTTGAGCTCCAAGAACTAGATTTGAATGCACTTTTCAAACACATTCACTGTAACAAGTCGGAGTCTACAGAAGACCACCACCTGGATTTATTTGGACCACTGAGGAAAAATCGTTCTTTGGGGTTACAGGATAGCAGGATATTAGACTTAGTGGGTAGGTATTCGTAAGATGCTTCCATTTTTAAATCTACAGTCTAAGGGCTATCTAGACATATATGTAAATGGGGCCACTTTTTATACTGCTTTCTCCAGTAAACATGCATTGTCATTTTTTCTTTTTTAAACAATTTGTAACTATTTTAACTGGCATTTTCATTGCACTGAGTAGTAAATGCCCTCCCCTGTTCTCCAAGTGGGAAGCTTTGCACAAGATGCTGTCCTGAACCAACACTGCTGCACGAGTGCAGAGGAGCCTTAGTTAAAGCTGGAGCTCTGACCTGACCTTGGTCTTGTCTGTGGTTGCCTGCTTCTGTCACAGCGTGAAAGAAAGAAAAGAAAGTGAAGTCGCTCAGTCGTGTCCGACTCTTGGCGACCCCATAGACTGTAGCCTACCAGGCTCCTCTGTCCATGGGATTTTCCAGGCAACAGTACTGGAATGGATTGCCATTTCCTTCTCCAGGGGATCTTCCCAACCCAGGGCTCGAACCCTGGTCTCCCACATTGTAGACAGATGCTTTACCGTCTGAGCCACCAGGGAAGTCACAGTGTGAATGGTATTCAGATCTCACGTCTCTCCCACTCCAGCAAGGGAATGTTTACAGTCCCCACCTCGGGGACTCGGCAGTGCCAAGTGCTGGCATCGGGAGCCACACCAAGCTGTTCCTGGTTGCCGTGCGCCTTTGGAGAAGAAGAGTGTGGACTTGCCGTGCTCCTGTCCCTCCCTGGTGCTCCACGCCTGGATGACTCGTGGCCCAGTTTACACCTCCCTGGAAGTGCCCACGCCAGCCCAGACGGGGCTTCAGAATCCTCCTCGACACAATCCTCCCAGCAGCCCTCACTAGGCATCACACTTGAGCCAAAGTCTTTGCCGTCCCTGTAGTGAGAACCTTCTCTCCTACCCCGAACAGCCCGGATACTCCAGGACTGCTGTTGTTTAGTCACTCAGTCGTGTCCGACTCTTTGCGACCCTATGGACTGTAGCCTGCCAGGCTCCTCTGCCCATGGGATTCTCCAGGCAAGAAGACTGGAGTGGGTTGCCATGGCCCCCTCCAGGGGATCTTCCCAACCCAGGGATCAAACCTGTGTCTTCTCTGTCTCCTGCATTGGCAGGTGGATTCTTTACCACTGAGCCACCAGGGAAGCCCTTCCAGGACTACAGATTACAATACTGTACTCTGATTTAAGTACATAAAATTATTTTCTTTTATAATTCTATACCAGGAGTGAGCAAACTTTTTATAAAGGGCTAAATAATAAATATTTAGTCTTTGCCAGTCATACGGTCTCTGTCAAAACTACTGAACTCTGTCATAATAGTGTGAAAGGCAACGATATGTAAATGAAGGGAAGTGGCTGAGTTCCAAGAAAATTTATTTTACAAGAACAGGTGGAGGGTCAGACTTGGCCCGAGAGTCATAGTTGGCCAGCCCTTGTGTTCAACTGAGGTTGACTTGAGACTCAGATCTCAGCCACAGTCAACGATGAAGAACGGAGGTCTGCATCCCTCTGCAGCTGTGATGCCCAAGACCAAGAAAACACACTCCTGGGACCACGCTGATGACTACAGAACCACAGGGCTCAGAGCAGTGCGGGGCTTCTTGCCGCAGAGATGATGCCTAGAAAGCCACTGGCTGTCTATCTGCTGCTCGGAAACGGGACTCACAGCCTGTAGCTGAGGATGCAAAGCAACATGCTAACCATTCAGGTGTTGATGTAGCCTCCAAGGACCGGGAGGCAAGCTCAGGACAGCAAAGTCACTGGGGTATCATGATGGACTGTCAGCCAGGCAATGGCTCCTCCAGTGTTCACCCTTCAGCAGCGCCCTTAGCTCAGAATACTCACACACGCCTGCTACTTCAGAGCCAACTCGGGTGCAGTCTGCCTTCACCCTTTTTCTCACTGAGCCCTCACCCCAGCACAGTGAGTCTACCAAACTGAGTGACAGCAAAGGATGTCAGCAAACCTCTTCCATAACAGGAAATGCAAGATGTCCCATAACATGAGAAGAGGAGAGAAGCCCAGCACGGACCACACTCAGACACTCCCCTCCCCGCAGATAGCAGTCTCTCTGGGGAGGAGGAGCCCCAGAGGCACTGCTGGGGCTCAGCTCCCTTTGCTGACCCGCCTCTAGCACTGTCCTCATCCAGAAGGGCTCCTGATACTCCCTGGTGGATCCTGACCCTTTCAGATTATTATTGTGATAGATGCTGGCTGGCATACAGTAGGTGCTCAATAAATTTTGTCAATTTTTAAAAGCTGCAGTCATCTCATAAGTTATTTTTCTCCTGGAAAGGAAAATTCTTGATGGAAGATCTATATTTTAGCTGTAGTTTCTTGTTTAACAGATAAAATGTGTCCTTGACCTTGCATTTCTCTCCCCAGCATTGCCCCAGGGGTCATGTTAATAAGTGCCCCGGTCTAGCTCACAGGCCATCCCTTACTTGCCCCTTTTCCAAATAAGACTCCCCAGATTACTGCTCACAGTCCCACCATGGTCTCACCTGTGGTGTAGTGGTGTTAGTCACTCAGTCGTGTCCGACTCTCTGCGACCCCATGGACCAGGCTCCTCTGTCCATGGAATTCTCCAGGCCCGAATACTAGAGTGGGTTGCCATTCCCTTCTCCAGGGGATCTTCCCAACCCAGGGATTGAACCCAGGTCTCCTGCATTGCAGGCGGATTCTTTACCATCTGAGCCACCAGGAAGATCCACCTAGTATCCATTAGTATCGCTACTTGGTATATGCTTTAAAGAGCAAATGTTTTTTGGGGGTCCCTAATGGACCAAGCCCTACAGAAGCCATCCTGGGTCACCCCGGTTGGGTCTCCCGTGGAGGAGAGTGGTGAGCCCCTGAAGAGACTTGTGTGTTGGTGGAGGGGCTGATGTGCAGTGACCACAGTGGTGGTAGCACCGGGGGCTGCTTGATCCCTGAGACCCAAGGACAGCAGGGCAGTCACGTGGAAGCCCACTGAGCTGCACCGTCCAGTGCCTTCCGGGTGAGGCCAAGTGTTTACTTATATCCGGAAGACCCTGGAGCGCATGGCTGATCTCTTTAGCCCCTTCGTCAAACAGGAGAAATCCAAGTACTTCCTGTTCCCCTACTGGGCCTTCTGTAGATGAATGAATTCTCCAATCCACCAGGTAAGAGGCACCTGAGTAGACTCATAGAATTTCTAGAAGAGATTTTTTTTTTTTTTAAGAGCAAATAAAAACTGTTGAGAGCTTCTCCCTTGCAAGGCCTCAGAACACTAATCAGAGCCACTTCTGGCCAGTGATCCCAAGTCCAAATTTCAGGAGAACAGTGGGAATAGTTGGACGGCTGCCTCCCCGTGCCCCCCACCCTTCCGACCTCCACCCCTGCCCAGGGTCACGTTGCTCCACATTCTTGGTCTGAACATGAATATGCCCCTCAATGATCTGCAGTATTCCACTCCTCTTTAATTCTCTGGAAACACAACTGATCAGATACTATTAGATGCTTGAAGAAACAAGAAATTGACGTGAATAAAAATGGCTTTTCAAAGGAAACATCTTTTGTCACAGTTATAACACATGGATTCAAGAAGAGTCAAGAACCTGAATTTAAAGGTTTTTTATAGAATTACATTCTCCCAACTTCCATGGAAGGCTTTTTTACAAAATGGCTTTGAATGGCATAACTTCTCTGAGTGAATAATGGAAGCAAACATTAATGGTAATTAATGTTGACACCCTCGGGTCTTTTTAAAAGTCAGTTTCTATTTCACAGGTGTGATAACTGTTGTCCAGTTATGTGCCCAACATTAGGGCAGTATGTTCATTTCAGACAGAAGTCACCAGGAAAGCTGAAAGGCCCCTTCCCCGTGCCCCCATAACACACCTCCTAAACTCTCCATTTGTGAGGAGGGTCCCACCTCCCGCTCTCCCAGATGGTGTCACTAATGGAGCTGCTTCCATGGGGGACACATGGCCCCCAGTTGACCTGATCTGGTTCAGACTCGCCTCACCTTATTTGAAACATTGATTTTGTAAGTTGAACACCTGAAAGAAGCCAACCAGGCTCCCCTAGGTTAGCTTTGCCCAGGCTGTAGAACTATATACCCAGAGCATTGTGGAGAGGAGCAACTCGAAACGTGCTTAGCACAGTTCAAGAAGTATGCGGTTATAAGAAACACTTTTAGGCCAGATCGCCTGGCTAAGGATGGCTGCAGGAAACCTTTGGTGCCACCTAGTGGCCAGCCAGTGACTGCCCTTTCCTTTGCAGAAGACTCCGCCCTGATGAACACCAGAGATGCTTCACTTCCATTTATTATTCTGCATTTAATTATTTTATTTCCACAAGGTATTGAAGCCACTGAAATTGCAGTGACATAAGACGATGCAAAGAGAATTAGGAAATTGGGGCTAAGGGAAAGAAAGAGCAGAAATATGCCAACAGTAAAGAAAACTGCTGCAGATGAATTTCCTAGAAGCCAAAGCAAAAAGGGAAATGTGAGCAGCACAGTGGTTCATGTTTGTTAATATAATGAGAAACCCTAGTGACACTGTCCTATTTCATTGTAATTTAAGTTGCCTCAATGTTATGTCTCAAGAGAAACCCAAGTTTTTCTTAGCAAAGAGGTACACTATCTATCACTTTCTCCTCACAGACTGAGAATGAACTTACGGTTACCAGGGCAGAAGGGACGGGGAGGAGGGATAGATTGGGATTTGGGGATTTACATGTACACACTGATGTATGTAAAACGAATAACCGGGCTTCCCTGGTGGTCCAGTGGTTAAGAATCCACCTTGAAATGCAAGGGACATCGGTTCGCTCTCTGGTCCCAGAAGATGCCTCAGAGCAACTAAATTATTAAGAGCAACCACAATTATTAAGCCTGTGCTCTGGAGCTTAAGTCTGTGAGTCTGGGAGCCCTAGAGTCCATGCTCTGCAACGAGAGAAGCCACTGTAATGAGAAGCCCGTGTAGCACAACCAGACAATAGCCCCTGCTCGCTGCAACTAGAGAAAACCCTCCTGCAGCAACAAAGACCCAGAACAGCCAAAAATAAATGAATATTTTAAGGAAAAAAAAAAATAACAAGGACCTAGCACAGGTGAGCTCTGCTTAATATTCTATAATAACCTAAATGGAAAAAGAATTTGAAAAAGGACAGATAACATGTATATGCATAACTGAATCACTCTGCTGTATATCTGAAACGAATACAACATTGTCAATCAGCTATACTCCCGTATATAAAAATAAAATCGCTTTCTCAGAAGGGGGTTTTCATGAGGGATTTTCTCTGTAGGATGATGACTTTGGTGCAAGTTGGCAGCTTTCCTTGACTGAAGGATGGAGTTTACAAAGGCTGGAGGGGCAGACACAACCTCATGCTTTGGGTGAGCCTCCCTGGACATCTGCAGTCACACTGTGGAAAGAGGGCAACTTGGCCCTGGGCAGGAAGCCTGGAAGCTGGCCTCTGGTCTCTTGAGACCAGATCTGTTTGGCAAATGGAGAGCCACTGGTGAGACTGACATCCTCCTGGGAGAATGCAGGCTGTACCCGTGGTTCTAGCCTGTGTGGATAGAGAGCCCTTGTCTAGCCCCCTGCACCCTCATCCACGTCCTGCCCTTCCAAAGTCACCGCCAAGTCTCTGACAGCGCCCCCTCGTGGTTAAAAGGCCTTCTAGCACTTTGAAAACTGAGTTGCTAAGTCCTTTCTGACTCTTTATTGGAGAAGGAAATGGCAACCCACTCCAGTGTTCTTGCCTGGAGAATCCCAGGGACGGGGGAGCCTGGTGGGCTGCCGTCTATGGGGTCGCACAGAGTCGGACATGACTGAAGTGACTTAGCAGCAGCAGCTCTGACTCTTTGAGACCCCATGAACTGTAGCCCGCCAGCCTCCTCTGTCCATGGAATTCTCCAGGCAAGAATACTGGAGTGGGTTGCCATTCCCTTCTCCAGCGAATCTTCCTGATGCAGGGACTAAAGAGTCTCCTGCATTGCAGGCAGATTCTTTACCATCTGAGTCACCTGGCAAGCCCTTTGAAGCCCTTTCATAAATCCCCTCAACCCACCCTCCACTGAGATTCCTGAAAAGTGATAAGAATTCCATTCCCTGCACCTCTTTCTTCATTGATCTGAGTAAATTTACTTATTCATTCAACAAGTATTTACTAAGTCCCACTATGTGTCGAGGCTTCCCAGGTGGGGCAGTGGTAAAGAATCCGCCCGCCAATGCAGGAGATGCAAGAGACGTGGGTTTGATCCCTGGGTCAAGAAGATCCCTTGGAGTTGGAAATGGCAACCAACTCCAGTATTCTTGCCTGGAAAACTGCATGGACAGAGGAGCCTGGTGGGCGACAGTCCATTGGGTCGGAAAGACTTGGACACAACTGAACGCACGCACGTGCACATTACGTGTCAGTCAGGGGCTATTTGTGCCTTTTTTTTTTAATTGGAGTGGCCAAAAAGTTGGTTCAGGTTCTTCTTTAGGAGCTTATGAAACCCAAATGAACATTTGGCCAATAATTTCTAGGAGAGATTTATTTGAAGAAATATTACAACATATAAAAACTACATAGACAATTTCCACTCATATGCTGGTAAATTCGGTATAACAATAAAAAAAAGAAACCTTTTATGATCCAGGATGAACAAGGTGCTGCACAGTTTGATCACTAAGTCAAATCAGGGTACAAGCAAACCACACGGAGCAGTTTTGTATCAGCCCAGGGGACCTGGGATTCAATGGGAGAGACATGATCTCATCCTACTCCCATCATGACTAGTTATTCTTCCCTGTAGATTTTATACAGGTGGCTCAGACGGTAAAGAATCCGCCTACAATGAGGAGACCTGCTCGGGTTCAATCCATGGGTCAGGAAAATTCCCTGGAGAAAGGAATGGCAACCTATTCCAGTATTCTTACCTGGAAAATTCCAAGGACAGAGAAGCCTGGTGGGCTACAGTCCATGGGTTTACAAAGAGTCAGACATGACTGAGTGACTAACACTTTGCTTCATAGATTTTACAATCCTCCTAAAGGATCTAACACAGTTACATATACAGAGCCTCAGGTTTTGGCATCAGGTTAACCTGGCTTCCCATTCTGACCCCACCACTCTGACCACCCCTTCCCACTCTGACCACCCCTTCCCACTCTGACCCCATCACTTTGGGAACCCAGGGCAAAGTTAATTAACTTCTCTGAGCCTCAGTTTTATCATCTGTAAAATATGGATGACAACACCTACCCTGGAGGGTTACTATGAGAATTAGGTTACATAATTTGTGTGGAGGGCTTTCCTGGTAGCTCAGCTGATAAAGAATCTGCCTGCAATGCAGGAGATCCTGGTTTGATTCCCAGGTGGGGAAGTTCCCCTGGAGAGGGGAGAGGCTACCCACTCCAGTATTCTTGGGCTTCCTTGGTGGCTCGGATGGTAAAGAATCCATCTGCAATGCTGGAGACCTGGGTTCAATCCCTGGGTTGGGAAGATCCCCTGGAGGAGGAAATGGCAACCCACTCCAGTATTCTTGCCTGGAGAATCCCATGCACAGAGGAGCCTGGTGAGCTACAGTCCATAGGGTTGCAAACAGTCGGACACAGCTGAGTGACTAAGCACAGCACAGTTTGTGAGGAAGTCGCTGTACTGCCTGCAGCACAGCGGCATTTCGTAAAGGCAGATGCTCTTTCCCTTCCCTCGGGCTTCATAGCGGCCCTGTACTCTGCTCACCTGACATCTGCCTCCTTCACAGACTGCTCAGTGCCAGGAGGACAAGACAGGGTTTGGTTTCAACATGCTCTATAATCCGCGATTCCACCATCACCTCTCCACCGTCTCTCTGGACAGATTCCACCAGATCGTCATCTTTCAGATCCCATCGGAAAGTCATCTTTCCATCATCACACCCTCCATCCACCTCCCTGGCTTGTCTCTCTTCTGCATCTCAAGCCACTGCCAGCAAAATCAAACCCTCATGCTTGTTACCACTCAGCAAGAAAACTGTTCTTTCTCCCAGCTCCCCAGTTCTGAGCTGCCCTTCCCTAAACACACTCTCTCCCCACAGCTCCCCACCCGATCCCCCAAGCCTACAAAACCTGTGCTCCCTTCTCTTCGCCAGTTCCCCGTCTCTACACTCCCCTCCTCCCTCGTGGGTTCCAGACCCACCGAACCCCACTGGATCCCAGGGCTGACTGGCTCACTGTGGCCTCCATGGCATCTGCAACCCCCCACCCCACCCTCTTGCCTCACCTGCCGGGCCCCCAAGTCGAGCTGTCCTGCGCTTTTGCTGTTTCCACTCTGAAACTGCCAGACCACAAGCAGTCCACCCACCCATGACTACTCGGCCAACTTTCACTGCACACTTACAGGCCTCAATTGTTCCAACCTGTTCCAACTTCCCGAATGCTCTCTAAACTCTGCCTGCATGACTCCCAGACTAACCTTGGCCCAGAACCATCCATCACCCCCGCAGGCCCCCACCTGACCCCATAAGATGGGAGTGATTCCAACGAGGTCACAAGCAACAAGAGACTGATGTGTAGAAGAGACCTACTGCCTGCTCCTCTGCCCTCAGAAGTGATCTGAAGACTGAAAACGCAACCGGGGGCAATGGAGGAAAAACAGGTGAACGTAGCAAGGAGACCACTCATCCTCTTGCCACACCAAGAATTAGTCCCGCTTCCTGCAAAACGAGCCTCCGGTGCCCAGAGCAAGTCAACCAGCCCAGGCCAGCGGCTCTGCCACTCTCCTTGGCCAGAAAGCTCAAGGCGGTCTGGGCCTGTGTTTACCCCAAGCTGGTTCTGCAGACCCACAGTGGCCTCTTTGCTCCTTTGGTGGGTGTCAGAGCTCACAGCCATGCCCAGGCTTCCGGGAGTGTCCCCAGGCACGGCTGTGCCCCACTGGGATGCCGTGAACTGCTGCTGCTGTGTAGGGGTACACTTCCGGGTGCCTATAACCCAGCCACGTGTAACCGTGACCATCCCCAGGGACTGCCTGGTCACAGCTCTGTTCTGGGTCTCACCCAGCCTTTGCACTCAGATTAGGTAAGCACTAGACGCTTCACACTCAGGCACACCCCGTCCTGCGGGTCAGACCTGAGCTTTCAACTACCTGCTGTATAATCCCCTAATGGACGTGTCTGGTTCCTCCATGTCCCCCAATCAACAAGACCCACGTTAAACTACTGCCACACCTTCACACGCCTGAAAGGACCAGCTCCTTCTTCTCCAGGATTCCTCAGTTCTGTAACAGTTCTGTAACAGTTTTGTCTCTCTCCTCGTCATTCACATTCGAAAACCCAGAGCAAAGCACCCAAACAGGTTAGTAGAAAGAAACGGGATTTTGGAGTCAACCTACCCAAATGTGAACGTCATCACTTACTGCCTGAGGACCCCAGGTGGCGCAAGTGGTAAATAACTCACCTGCCAATGCAGGAGACAGAAGAGACACAGGTTCCATCCCTGGGTTGGGGAGATCCCCTGGAGGAGAGCATGGCAACAACTCACTCCAGTATTCTTGCCTGAGAATCCCATGGACAGAGGAGCTTGGCAGGCTCTAGTCCATGGGGTCGCAAAGAGTCAGACCCGACTGAAGCGACTTAGCACAGACGCTTACTGCCCGTGTGACCCAAATCAAAGGAACTTTATTTCTCGCCCTTGGTTTCCTCCTTTGCAAAGTGGCGTGAATCAGAGCTGGTCCAGGGTAGGCAAGGGAGCCACTCACCTCAGAGGCAAAATTTAAGAGGGTGCCAAAAACGCACCCAGCAAGACTAAGAATATTTTAATGAAAAAGCTCTTTGTCTAGGGTCATTCTGAGCAATCAGTGAAATCAAGAGGCAAAGCCCGACACAACAAGAGGTCATTTTTCAAATCAGCCAAAGTTTTAAAATTAATACACAATTTATGTTTATACATGGCTGTTAGCAGTAATTGGTACAATATTTTTGGAAAGAAGTATGGCAATAGATACGTCAGTAGCCGCAGAAATGCTCAAGGATGGTAATTCACTTTCCAGGACTCGCTCTTAAGAAAATTATCTAACACAGAGGTAAAAACATGCATCTGTTTATCATGTAGAATTTATAATAGCAAATCATTGGGGAACAACCTGAATGTATATGTGTATATATATATATATATATATATATATATATACACACATATATAATACATAAATATAAGTACATATATAGATATATATACATTTTTCTTGATCATGTAAAACAATGCAGAGAAAAACAGATTGTAAAGAAGCATGTCAAGCATTTTTCCAAAGAGGAAATGCAGGTGGCCAGCAGGCACATAAAGTGGCTGATTCAAGTTGATGTATGGCAAAAAACCATCACAATATTGTAAGGTAATTACCCTCCAATTAAAATTGATTAAAAAGAAAAGATGCTCAACGTTGCTAATCATCAGAGAAATGCAAATCAGAACCAGAAGAAGGTATCACCTCACACACATCAGAAAAGCTGCCACCAGAAAGACCACAAATAACAAATGCTGGCCAGGATGTAGAGAAAGGGTGTTGGCGGAAAAGTAGAAAATACACTGTTGGTGGAAAAGTAAATTGGTTCAGCCACTGTGGAAAACGGTATGGAGGTTTCTCAACAAAGTGAAACTGGAACTACCACACGACTCAGCAGTTTCACTCCTGAGTCTATATTTGAGGGAAACAAAAACACTAATTTGACAAGATACACGCAGTCCAATGTTCATCGCGGCATTATTTACAATTGCCAAGGTATGGCAGCAACCTAAGTGTCCATCAACAGGTGAACGGATAAAGTCGATGTGGTACATACATACAATGGAATATTATTCATCCATTAAAAAGGATGAAATAAAGCCATTGCAGCAACATGGAAGGACCTAGAGAGCGTCATACTGAGTGAAATAAGCTAGAGAAGGAGAAATATCATGACATCCCGGATACGGGGAATCTAAAGAGAAATGCTACAAATGAACCTATTTACAAAACAGGGACTCACAGACAGGAAATGAACTTATGGTTGCCAAAGGGGAAGGCATAGTTAGGGACTCTGGGAAGGTCATGTACACGCTGCTGTATTTAAAATGTATAACCAACAAAGACCTATTATATAGCACATGGAACTCCACTCAATGTTATGTGCTGGCCTGGATGGGAGGAGGCCTGGGGAGAAGATATACATGTACATGTATGGCTGAGGTCCTCTGCTGCTCACCTGAAACGACCACAGCATTATTAATTGGCTATACCCCAATACAGGATTAAAAGTTTATTAAAGTTACAAAAAAAAAAAGAAAAAGATGTGGTATACACACACAACGGAATACTACTCAACCATAAAAAGAGAGTGAAATTTTGCCATTTGCAACAATGTGGATAGCCGCAGAGGGTATTATGCTAAGTAAGATAAGTTAGACAAAGCAAGACAAATACTGTATATCACTCATGTGTGCGATCTAAAAAATAAACTAGTGAATATAACAAAAATAAAGTGTGCCAAAGCATAATAGCTTCTGTTTCTGAGTGGTAAAATCACGGGTGATATTTTTTAATTTTCCTTTTTTGTACATGGTATGTTTTCTATGGTAAGTATTTATTAATTTTATAATTAAAAAAATAAAGATACTAAAACTATGAACACACAGCCACCTTTGATTATTCCCAACCTGCACATCTAATCTGTCTCCTTCCAGCTTACTCATTTTCCCCAGATTTTATGTGCTTCTGCTCTTTCCTTTCCCTCCAGCCCTAACTACATAAGTGCTGTAGACTAGTGATGGGGGAGACCGGTCTTCTAATCCCGGCCCCTTCCTCACTAGCTGTGAAACTCCATAACCTTCTGTGACTCAGGTTCCTCATCTGCAAAGCATGTGTGCGCAATTGCTCAGTCGTGTCCAACTCTTTGTGACCCCATGGACTGTAGCACCAGGCTCCTATGTCCATGGGATTCTCCAGGCAAGAATACTGGAGTGGGTTGCCATGGCCTCCTCCAGGGGATCTTCCCGACCCAGGAATCAAACCTAGGTCTCCTGCATCTCCTGCATTGCCAGGCAGAGGCTTTACCATTGAGCCACCTGGGAAGCCCCATCTGTAAAGTGAGCGCATCCAGATACCTCACCTGGGGGTGTTTGTCTTTGTGGTACAGACGCTGGCTTCATGGACCACTGTGGGACGGAAGAGCGGGGATGGCAGCAGGGCCATGAGAGACCGAGGCCCCATCCCCTTCACCTGTCATGTTGTCCTCCCAGACTCTGATGGGTCCCTATGCCAGCCCTCAACTGTCACTCAGTGGGATTTCCCTGTGACACATAGGATGATGGTTTTGAGTCAAAATTAGTTTGATTTAAAAGAAAACGAAGGGTATTCCCTGGTGGTCCAGTGGCTAAGACTCCACACACCCAATGCACGGGGCCTGAGTTCGATCCCTGGCCAGGGATCTAGATCCCACATGCTGCAACTAAAAACGATCCCACATTCTGCAACTAAAATATCCCACATGCCACAATTAAGACCCGACGCAGCCAAATAAATAAATAAATATTGAAAAAGAAAAAAGAAAATGGAGAAATATTTTTGCACCTCTGATTTGGTTGCCTGAGAGTCATGCCCACTGTCTGGTGTCTTTGTGCAAGCCTCACCCAGACTATAGCCATACACTCCCCACTGGTCTCCATGGCCCCGACATCTGTCCACTCCTGTCCATCCATACACAACTGCTCATTTTTAACAGGCTCTGCACATCCTCCTGCTCCCGTGGTTCCCTGTTGCCAACCATGCAAAAGTGCCCTCTGCTAAGACACACTCACAAGGACTTCATCATGGTCCCATCACCTCTTCATCCTTACCATTCTTCATTCCAGAGGAATAGGCTCTTAACTCTCCACTAAACACATGTGTTCTCACCCACATGCCAACATCCATTCATTCCTCTGCAACTCCCTGCACTTCAGAATCCCACCATCCACCAAAGCCCAGTGCAAACACCACCTCCGGAAGCCCGGGCACCCTTTCCACTGCTGTCATGTGGGGGTCCTAGGGTGTCCCTGACTCGGGACAGATCACAGGATACTCAGCCCTGCAGTTGTTTAGATACAAGTTTTATCCACCCAGGCAAAGTATAAACCAGTCCTTAGTCCAAGCGGTACCGCAATAAATCAGATTGGAAGGAGTGAACGTATGAGTGATGTATGTGTGTGTGTCTGACCTGGCCAGAGCTCCTTTCATGATAAATCCCCATTTTCACATTCTCAAGTCAAGACCCCTGACCCTGATCAGGCTGCTTACTTCATAATTAATTCAATCCAAATGTCCTGGAGGGCTGAGAGGGGGAAATTGTGCGCAGGGAGGAAAATTCATGAGGCCATGGCTGAGCAAGACTGTATTTACTGGAACCTCAGCCTTTACCATATTTACCCAAACCTCAGCCACTTACTGCACTTTTCAGTTTTAATTCCGTCTGCCTTCAGGCTTCTAGACTGAAAAATCCTAACTTCTCTAGCCTATTTATATGGAAGTTTTTCTCCCTGTTTCCCCCCTGCACCTCTTTTTAAATTTTAATTCTTTATTCTGGGCCTTTAATTTCGCTCCCCCACCCCCATTACACATTTCTGAGTCACTCTATTCACTCCCACATTTGGATCCAGAGGGACTATGGTTTGGACTAAGGGTAAAACACGATTGTTACTCTGATCTCCAAAATGTTTGTCTTTGCAAACATTTAGGGCTAAACATTGAGGGCACTTGCTCACAGAACCTTTTTCCAACCTAGAATTTACCCACATTTCCCCACAGACATCCTATGTGTACGTAGCTATTTTTAAACTTTACACCCACAAAACTCCTGGCAAAATCACAAACTGAATGGATTCCAAACCCAACTGGCTTTAATCCACATGTTTGGAAAAGAACGCTGAAGTGACGTGAGTGGACTTACTTGCTCTCTTTACTGTTTGTCAGGATAGAATTAGAGCCTTTGACAGTAGGGCCGGGCGTTTAGGTACCTGACCAGCTTCTTTCCCTCGGACTGAAAATCATTTCCATCACCACTTTCCAAAATGTCCCTCGGGATTGGCCTCCTGAACCTCCAAAGCCACACATACGACATAAAACAGCCCTCAGACATGGATGGGCTCTGAAAATCCTTCAGAGTCTCAACCACTCCCAGGAGCTACAATGCCCAAATTCTGTCGCTTCCTTTGCATTTTTGCCACGTCTGCAATGATCTACTCATTTTTAAAATCAAATGGAAAACCAGCAGACTCTCCATGTCAGCTGGCAAGTAAATGTGGTGCCCACAGGTCAGAGGTCAGAGGATGCTGGGAGTGGGGGAAGGGCAGCTCACCCGTTTCAAGGATGCTGCTGCTGCTAGTCTGTGCTGAAAGCCCTGGTGTTTCTTCTCAGCACATCCGTGGCTTTGAGGCCATTCAAGAAAGCATGCAGTGAACATACTCCTTGCAACAAGGCAAACTCTGCAGGAGCCAGCAGTGCATTCACAATCCAGTAGGAAAAAAAGCAGGAAGAGGTGCAGGAGATGGAACCTGTGCACTGGACCATCCCTCTTAAAGCTCGAAGAGGCTTCCCTTTGCCTTTGGACTAAAAATCCAACTGCTGGTCCCCTGGTCACAAAGCCCTGCGTGATCCAGCCCTCTTCCCCCCGGCTCACTGTGCTTCGATCCCGCCACACTTCTCGGGGCTGCTCCATGATGGGAACCACTGTGACCAGTGGAGTTGCACTCTGGAGGGTGACAGGCATTGTGTCCCAGGCAGGCTCACAGAAGGCCTCGTAGCTGCGCACCCCGCTGCCCCCAAACCTTCCTGTTACAACCTTAAGACATAAAAACGATCAAGAATAGATCTAAACCTTCAGTGGCTCATAACCAACCAACAGAAACAAGCCTTTACACTCACATTTGCCCTACAATTACGGTCACAGTAGTGATACAAGTAAGAACCATCCTGCATTACTCAGAGGCAGGGAGGGCTGGAGAGAGACAGTGCACTCTTCCTGGGGAGTCAGAAAAAGCACCGTGGATGAGGTAAATGCTTCTGCAAGTCTAGGAAGATGAGCGATGCCAGAGAAAAGGGACATAGAATAGCTCTGGTGCAACTGGAGATGTTGGAGAACACGAAGGAAAGAAATGCTAGATCCAGCTCTCACCTTGAAGAAAAGAATCTCTAGGACTTCCCTGGTGGTCCAGTGGTTAAGAATCTGCCTGTCAATGCAGGGGAGGCAGGTTTCGATCCCTGGTCCAGGAAGATTCCACATGCCGCGGAGCAACTAAACCCACGCGCCACAGCTACTGAGCCCTGGCTCCGGAGCCCCTGCTCTGGCCTGCATCGCAACTACCGAAGCCCACATGCTCCAGAGCCCGAGCTTCACAAGAGAAGCCGCTGCGATGAGAAGCGCCCACACCGCAACTAGAGAGTAGCCCCAGCTCCCCGCAACCAGAGAAAGCCCACATAGCCATGAAGACACAGCACAGCCAAAAATTAATATTGCTTTACAAAACAAAAAGGAAGAAAAAAGAATCTCTGGTGAAAACAACTACCTCAACATCACCATCAGTAGATACTGGCCAGACCTACCGAAGCTGTTGACCTTTGGCCTATGTAACTCTAGGAAAGTAAATGCAGAGAGAAATGAATTTAACCTTCCTTGGAGAGTCCTTTTAAAAGAGCAGGCTACCCAAAGTACCACCTGCACTGGAGGGAGACCAGCACAATATGCATTCACTTGATAATGGACATAATTCCTTGGCCGTAGATCAAATTTATGATGAGGATTGTAGTTTTATGTGCTGAATGCACGCCTGAGAGTACATCGGGTCCTTCTGGAAACCTGCCCATTATTGCATATGGAGCTGAGCATCATTTTCCCAGTTGAAACCACTCTGACTTTATTGCTGTTACTTTGCTTTTATGAAATACCATCGCTCCTATTACCCCTTCATTTGCTACTATGCCCTTGGTCAGCAAAGAAACCACCCTGCTTCAAAGGACCTACTGAAAATGACATCACATGTTAATAGTGATGAAATAAAGATCTGACATTTATTGAGAATTCAGTGTGCCAGGCCTTAAGTATTTTATATACATGATCTCATTTCATCTTAAATGTATGAGGTTGTCGTTATCACCATTATACACAGGAGGAAACAAAGAGATGATAAGAAATGGCCATGATCACACAACAAGCAAAGAGCAGAGACTCATCATGCATTTATTCTTTCTTTAAATAAATATACTGAGTACTGATAAGTTGTGTCAGAACATGTAAAGTTGTACCTGCAGTAACATTTCCCTAAGGAGTTTCTGATGCAGCAGGCATGGTAAAACAACACACAAATATCTAAAAGGAAGAGTGAGGTGTGTGACTAGTGTTGTGAGCACTCTTTTCTTACAGAGAAGTGAGGAATCAGCCCTGTGAAAGCAAGTGACAGACGTGCTGCGCTCTGAAGAGGAGTAAAGTCTTAAGAATAAAATGTGAGGATGTCCTTCTAAGCAGAAACATTTAAGTTGAGCTCCCCCAAAACAGGAATAATTAAACCAGCAACATACAGTACAATCCATTTCATTATTTTACCATTCATAGTTTTATTAATGCTAATGTATTATATTTACTTATTTGCATATGCAATTGTCGGCACAATTCACAAGACTGTTGTTCTCAGGCACAACACCTTAGTAAATCTGACAGTCAAAATCTGGTAGGCATAGCACATAGCTGTTTGAGATTAAATCCAGGTTCCAGAAGTTATTAGCAGATTCTATTAAAATTCTATCCCTATGACTTAATTATGGTCTTTAGTAAGACCAGCGATAGTGAAACTGTCTCCTTTTAAATAGGAAGGTCCCAGAACTTCCCTGGTGGTCCAGTGGCTAAGACTCCACACTCCTGATGCAAGGAGCCTAGGTTCAATTCCTGGTCAGGGAGCTAGATTCCACATGCTGCAAATATTAAGAATTCACATGCCACAACTAAAGATCAAAGATCCCACATGCTGCCACTGAGACCCGGCACAGTCAAATAAACAAACATTATTTTTTTAAAAAATAGGAGAGTCCTGCTTACATCAGATGGAAGCAGGAGGTTGCCTGGCTAAGAGTCTGATCCTGTCTTTGGAAGGCAGTCGGGAGTATCCATAGATGACATGGGAAAGACCTGGTTCTCTGAAGGTCAAACATACAAAACCACAGGCCCATCCACGGCCAGTCTGCACACCCAGGGCCATGAGGCCCACTTGAAGTGTGCAGCAAGGGTTGCACCTGTAATTTGACAGGGGGAGAAACTTCTTCCCCCTGCAACCAGAGGGAGCTGGGCAAGGGGATGAGCCTCTGCCTTCCCTCCACCTCTAATCAAGAGCCGGATTCTTCCCACCACTTTGATGTTTGGAGCAAAAGAAAAGAAACGAAAATATCTAGAGGCTAGAAGAGGAGCAAGAAAGATGGAAGAAATCATAAGCACCCCCCCTCCAAGAGCTCCTGGCTTCTGGGGTCCCCAGAGAGCTGGGGGAAAGCCTTGGTGGGGAAGCCAGTGCTCCTGGGAGACCCTGACTCAATCCTGTGCCTTCAGCATCATTAAAGCACTCGGCACACTCTTTGGTTTAAGAAGGATTTACGTGTCCACAGTTCCCCATGGAGGACATCAGGGAGTTTTAAAATTCTAATAAAAATAAGGACAACCAGGCACAGACAGGAATAATAAGGTATGAACATCACACAGCTGACAAAAGTCAGATTTGTGACATTTTCAATGAGATCAAAGAATGTCATGAGATGTTCAAAGCTAATTTGCTCTCTTCAGGAAAAGATAATGTTACCTCTGGAAAAGAGGGAGTGGGGTAGAGGCTGGGAGGATGTAATTGAGCCCAGGGGTCATCGGAACAAATGAAGCAACAAGGAAGAAGCGTCTGGAGCATGCAGGCAAATGGGTCCCTGGGTCCCACACGTGGATTTCACACTCAGATGAGGGCCATTTGCATAGTCAATGCTTGTCACAGGGGTCCCTCAAGTCATCAGAGTTTGTCCAGCTTTTCTTTCCAGCTAAGTACAATCAATTTGGCAATGTGTTTGATTTTTATACAGCAAATATGGGTTCTTAAGCAAGCACCCCGCCTGTCTGGATTTTTGTCTGTTCACTTCATTACACTGTCTGAGATTCCTTCCTGCGTCATATCAACTCTAGACAGCACTGAGATGGCACCATAGTTAAGACCATTCTGCTGAACTGCAAACGTCTTCCATTGCATTTGGCAGCTCACTCCCCCACCACAGATCGCTAGCAGAGCACCATAAATCAGCATATTCTAAACAGTTGAACCAGAAATAACCAAAGAGGATATTTAGACCAAGTGGAGTGGGAGGCCAGGGTGAAAGATTTAAACATAAGAAAAAATGTATGATAAAAGAACAAAGAGAGATGAATTAGGCAGAGCCCATTTTTATATTGCATGGGGAAAAGGTGATATCACTGCAGAAACTCTTGCTAAAATCACGCTTGATATTAATTTTTTTTATTCTTCCACCCCTGTCCCATCAAATTACTATCTTCAGGGTCACTGTAGCATTAACCTAATTAGAGTCAGTGACAGAGCCAATGTCCAGTGACAACCAACTGAATGGGAAAAAATATTTGCAAATCGTATCAACCCGGGTTTCCTACATTGCAGGTAGATGATTTACTGTCTGAGCCACTAGGGAAGACCCAATATATCTGATAAGTGATTAATATACAAAATATATAAAGAATTCATACAACTCAATTAAAATAAATAATTCAATTAAAAATGCCCAAAGGAGCTGAATAGACATTTTGCCAAAAAGGATATACAAATGGCCAACAGGTATACGAAAAGATATTCAGTATCACTAATCATTAGGATTAATATCACCTGCTTATTTAACTTATATGCAGAGTACATCATGAGAAACGCTGGACTTGAAGAAACACAAGCTGGAATCAAGATTGCCGGGAGAAATATCAATAACCTCAAATATGCAGATGACACCACCCTTATGGCAGAAAGTGAAGAGGAACTCAAAAGCCTCTTGATGAAAGAGAAAGTGGAGAGTGAAAAAGTTGGCTTAAAGCTCAACATTCAGAAAATGAAGATCATGGCATCTGGTCCCATCACTTCATGGGAAATGGATGGGGAAACAGTGGAAACAG
Source organism: Bos taurus (assembly GCF_002263795.3). NCBI lineage: Eukaryota > Metazoa > Chordata > Mammalia > Artiodactyla > Bovidae > Bos > Bos taurus. The sequence continues at coordinate 20,727,167 of NC_037339.1, forward strand.
TGTCAGACTATTTTGGGGGGCTCCAAAATCACTGCAGATTGTGACTGCAGCCATGAAATTAAAAGACGCTTACTCCTTGGAAGGAAAGTTATGTCCAACCTAGATAGCATATTCAAAAGCAGAGACATTACTTTGCCAACAAAGGTCCGTCTAGTCAAGGCTATGGTTTTTCCAGTGGTCATGTATGGATGTGAGAGTTGGACTGTGAAGAAGGCTGAGCACCGAAGAATTGATGCTTTTGAACTGTGGTGTAGGAGAAGACTCTTGAGAGTCCCTTGGACTGCAAGGAGATCCAACCAGTCCATTCTGAAGGAGATCAGCCCTGGGATTTCTTTGGAAGGAATGATGCTAAAGCTGAAACTCCAGTACTTTGGCCACCTCATGCGAAGAGTTGACTCATTGGAAAAGACTCTGATGCTGGGAGGGATTAGGGGCAGGAGGAGAAGGGGACGACAGAGGATGAGATGGCTGGATGGCATCCCTGACTCAATGGACGTGAGTCTGAGTGAACTCTGGGAGTTGGTGATGGACAGGGAGGCCTGGCGTGCTGCAATTCATGGGGTCGCAAAGAGTCGGACACGACTGAGCAGCTGAACTGAACTGAATCAATAGGGAAACACACAACAAAACAATGAGATATCACAGCATGACTGCCAGAATGGCCATTAGCAAAAAGACAAGCACTAATAAATGCTGGTGAGGATACAGAGAAAAGGGAACCCTAGTGCACTGTTGGTAGGAATGTAACTTGGTACAGCCGCTATATAAAACAGTAGAGAGGTTCCTCAAAAAATTAAAAATAGAACTACCACATGATTCCACAATCCACTTCTAGGTATTTATCCAAAGTGAAGTGTTAGTTGCTCAGTCACACCGAATTCTTTGCAACCCCACAGACTGTAGCCCACCAGGTTCCTCTGTCCATGGGATTTCCCGGGCAAGAATACTGGAGCGGGTAGTCATTCCTTTCTCCAGGGGATCTTCCCAACCCCGGTCTCTTGCATTGCAGGCAGATTCTTTACCATCTGAGCCACCATGGAAGCCCCATATATTCAAAGGAAATGAAATCACTATGTCACAGAGATACCTGAACTCCCAAGTTCACGGCAGCATTATTTACAACAGCTAAAAGACATGGAAATAACCTAAATGTCCACCAACAGATGTATGGATTTAAAAAAAAAAAGTGATGTGGAAAATTCCGGCAATCCAGTGGTTATGGCTCCATTCCACTGCAGGGGGCATGGGTTTGATCCCTGGTTAGGGAACTAAGATCCTGCATGCTATGTACTGTGGCCAAAAAAAAGAAAGAAAGAAAGAAAATGTGGTGTCTGTATATACACAGTGGAAAACTATTCAGCCATTTATAACAATATGAATGGAATTTGAGCACATTGTGCTAAGTGAAGGAAGTCAAACAGAGAAAGACAAATACTGTATGATCTCACTCATATGTGAAATATAAAAAGAGTTTTAATCACAAAGAAAGAGACCGGATTTGTGGTTACCAGAGTGTGAAGTGAAGGATGGAAAAATTGGATGAAGCTGGTCCAAAGGTATAAACTGCCAGTTATAAGACAAATCTCTACAGAGTATATAATGTACAACATGATGCGTGTAGTTAACAATGTAAAACAGTACATTTAAAAGCTACCAAGAGTAATTCTTAAAGTTCTTAAGATTTTTTTTTGGTAACTATTTGAGAGATGGATGTTAGCTAAACCTACCATGCCAATCATCTCACAATATATATATGTCAAGTCATTATGCTGTATACCTTGAACTTATATATATATCAATTATATCTCAACAAAACTGAGGGAAAAGTACCTCCAAAAAAATAAATAAAAAATAAAAATAATCACTCCTGCGCAGCCTGGGGACTAAGTAGTCATGTGACCCACTTTTGGCCAATGAGGTATAAGCAGAAGTCTACTGTATGGAACTTCTATGGAAGCTATTATTTTGTTGATGAAAACGGATAGATTCAGTTGGCCCATCACTTTTTTTTAATATTTTTTGAGAGAAAGAGAAATGTGAGGTTCACAGCAAAGTTGAGCAGAAAGTACAGAGTTGTCAGAAGCCTCCTGCCCCTACAGGTGAACAGCCTCGCCCGTCCACACCTGGACATCCTCCCACTTTGAACACACCACCCTAGAGGGGTACAGTTGTTACAGCTGATGAACGTACCCTGATACATCCTTATCACCCGAAGTCTACAGTTTAGGGTTCATTCTTGGTATTGTACATCCTATGGGTTTTGACAAATACACAGCAACATGGATCCACCATTAGAGATTCATACAGTTAGTTTCACTGCCATAGAAATCCCCTGTGTTCCATCTATCCTTCCCTCCCTTACCTCTATCTCCTGCAACCACTGACATTTCTACTGTCTTCATAGCTTTGTCTTCTCCAGGATGTCTTATAGTTGGAATCATACAGCACGTATCCCTTTCAGATTGGCTTCGTTCACTTAGTAATAAGTTTCCTCCATGCCATTTCATGGCATGATAGTTCATTTCCTTTTAGAGCCAAATAGTATTCTGTTGACTGGATATATTTCGGTTTATTTATCCATTCACTTACGGAAAGACATCTTGGTTGCGCTTGATTGGCAATTATGAATAAAGCTCCCATAAAATTCTGTGTGCAGGTTTTTGTGTGGATAAAAGTTTTCAACTCATCTGGGTAAAAAGCAAGGAGTGGAACCCGCATCTCATGGCCCATCACCTCTGCGCTTATGTCTAGTGCCCTCCCTCCTGCCTGCAACTGAGGGGCTATGCCGGGAGGAAGAGCGGCCATCCTGCCACCCGGAGCAGAGGTGCTCCAGGCGCAGGAAGGATCTGGAGGCTAGAGGGGACCAGGGTCCACAGTAGCTCCATCGAGTAGCTACACCAGCCCTGGATAATCCACATGACTCTTTCGTCACATGAGAGAAAAAAAAAATTTTTTTTTTAAAGATCCTATTTTACTGAAACTACTGTTCAGCCAAACACAGTCTGAACTGGTACAGAAGGCTTCTCCATGTTCCTGAAACCACCTGGAATGGGACGTTGATGGACAACAGGCTTGGCCCTTAAAGTATTATCAGCCTGGAAATAACTGTACCCTTTTTTCCCCCTTGATTTAAATTCCACCTAAATCTCAAATCTAATCCCTTGAATCTATTTCTCTCTTCCACTGTATAATCATAAGGGATTTGATTTAGGTCATACCTGAAGGACTGATGCTAAAGCTGAAACTCCAATACTTTGGTCACCTAATGTGAAGAACTGACTCATTTGAAAAGACCCTGATGCTGAGAAAGATTGAAGGCAGGAGGAGAAGGGGATGACAGAGGATGGGATGGTTGGATGGCATCACCGACTCATTAGACATGAGTTTGAATAAACTCTGGGAGTTGGTGATGGACAGGGAGTCCTGGCGTGCTGAAGTCCATGAGTCCGACATGACTGAGTGACTGAACTGAGCTGAAATCTCAAATCTCTTATCTTTGTTTAAAATAGATTTCCCTCCACTCAGAGTGAATCTCAGTGAACACAGAAAAGGGCATCATCAGTGTTGGGGGCAGGGAGAGGCAAGGGGAGTGGGCCCCTTTTCCTTCATTAAACACCCAGTTGGGAGGGAAACAACACCATCTGCAATTCAGTACCTGCTGGGCAGAGGATGTGCATTCCTAGGAGAGAATCCATTTGCTTTTATGCAAGAGGGTTTTTTCTTTGCCTCTGAAAGTCCTATTACAAAACAATTAGTCTCGTTAGAGGATTCTGTTTTGCTAAAGAACCCACTCTGCACAGCTGCTCATCCTTAGAAACGGCCTGGAGTTCTGGAGGGCGGGTAACTGACACTTCTGTAGAATCTGCTGCTGAAGCCAGAACCAGCCTGGCTGAGGGAGGGGTCCACCCCCGCTGGAGGCAAGACCAGACCTCCAACCCCATCAGCGCTGCTCTGTGGCCCAGGGGTTCCAGGGGCGAAACCCAAGAGGAAGAAAAGGCTTGAGATCTGCTGGCTCACGTCAGGGAACAACTCTTAAAAAATCCCAACACTTTTATCATGTTCAGCAACTCTGGATTAAAATGGGCTGCTTTCCAATATCTTCAGTTGTGTGAAGGTGGGCAGTTTGACCGGGGAGGTTCCATTTATAAAATATAGACATGAGACAGGTTATTTTTCTCACATACCATTATGCTCTGCCAAATTCAACTCTTCTGATGGGTCACAGGCTCCCTTAAAGGACGTTTTGGGACTTCCCTGGTGGGTCCAGTGGTTAAGAATCGACCTGCCAATGCAGGGAACGCAGGTACAATCCCTGGGCTGGGAAGATCCCACATACTGCCAGGCAACTAAGTCCGAGCGCCACAGCTACTGACACCCACATGCCTAGAGCCCGAGCTCCTCAACAAGAGAAGCCACCGCGATGAAACACCCGCGCACCACAATGAGGAGTAGCCTCTGCTTGCTGCAACTAGAGAAAAGCCCACACAGCAACCAAGACCAGCACAGCCAAAAAATACATAAATAAAATCTCAAAAATAAAAAAGATGCTTTAATCCCATTTAACAGCTTTTCAATCACTTAATTACTCACCTTGTCGCCTATAAGACGTGTTCAGTTTGAAATCTCAGTCTCACACTTGACTCACATCCTTCCCCAGCACCACGTGCTCAGCTCCCAGTTCCAGGGACCAGGAGTCAGGGGCGTGCTGGGAAAGGTGGGGCACCCTGACCCTTCTCAACTCGGAAAGGAGGGGGACACAGGGATTTGTAGAGTCTGCTGGCCCTTGTGCTGTCAATACTCCCGCCAGGTGGACTTCAAACGACTAAGGCGGTGTCAGTGCATGTGGAGTTGCTCTCCAGCTGATTAGCCCTGAGCAGCACTGCATGGAGTGGACGGAGGGGTGAGCCTGGCCCACTTTCCCATCCCCTCTCCTGGACCTGCTCTTCCAGCATCAGAGCAAGAGAAACAAGAAAGCCAAGAGACCTCTCCAACTTCAGCAACTACACAGTGCAGAAGGCATTGTAGTTCTATTCCTGGGCTGGGAACACGCCCTGGAGCGGGGCACAGCAACCCACTCCAGTATTCTTGCCTGGAGAATCCCCATGGACAGAGGAGCTTGGTGGGCTACAGTCCATGGGGTCGCAGAGAGTCGGACACAATTAAAGCCACTTAGCACATGTAACTACACAGAAGGTGCTCCGCCCTTTATTGGTCACTATCACCAATCTAAGCTGTGGTCCCCAAGCCCTGCTGACAGAGAACACATCCCCAGGCAGCTTCCCCAATCACTGAGGGTGACCCTGTGGCCTGGCTGCCCCTAGCTGGTCACTTCATACCATCCGGCCTGTCCTTACAGACCCCAGAACTGTCTGGCCTCCTGGGCCTGAGCACCTGGATGGATTACACTTCTGTTTGTCTTAAAATGGAGACCTTAAAAGTGTCCTTCCAGGGTTCCTCCCTTTGTTTACACAGACCAGACCTGCTCAGCACACACTGTGGAAGGGCAGACATCCATCCAAGGGGCAGAAGGACACCCTCTCCTACACACCCACTCCAACCATCCCCGCCTTCTCCAGCCCCAGTCAACACTCCCCATAAAAAGGGTCACTTCTCACTCTTTCCCTTCAGTCTTCTTCCTTTATCCTGGGGGAATGTTCTCAGCAAGCCTAGCAGGACCTGCCTTGCCTGTTAGTGGACAGGTTTCAGGACTCATAACATGAAATCCTTAGAGCCCCTGTGGGCTGTTGTCACAATTTTGGAAAAACAAAACATAGTTATTATTAACATCACCTGTAACATTCTTCACATCACACAAAAGGCTTTCATGTACATTATCTCACTTGATCCTCACAACCAGGGTCTTTAAACTGGGGTACAGGTATCACTGCAGGTCTCCAAAGAGTCTCCAAGAGGAACACTGTGCATGAAAGGGTTTAAGGGAATCAATTTTCAGCTCTCATCTTTCCTCTCCCCTCTCCCTACATCTGATCTGCTGAATACACCCTTTGACTGAGCTATTATGAGGGTCCCCTTTCCCATGTCTCCTCCTCCTCCTTTACAAGAGAAAGAAATGCCTCTCACTCATCCCAAACCTTATATTTAGTTTTTATTATAGATCACTATCTACGAAATTAAAAGATGCTTGCTCCTTGGAAGAAAAGCTTCAACAAACATAGCGTAATAATAAGCACAGACATCACTTTGCCGACAAAGGTCTGTATAGTCAAAGCTATGGTTTTACCAGTAGTCATGTATGGATGTGAGAGTTGGACCATAAAAGTAGGCGGAACACTGAAGTATTAATGTTTTTTAACTGTGGCACTGGAGAAGACTCTTCAGAGTCTCTTGGACTGCAAGGAGATCAAACCAGTCAATCCTAAAGAAAATCAATCTTGAATATTTATTGAAAGGACTGAAGCTGAGGCTCCAATACTTTGGCCACCTGATGTGAAGAACTGACTCATTTGAAAAGACCCTGATGCTGGGAAAGATTGAAGGCGGGAGAAGGGGACTACAGAGGATGAGATGGTTGGATGGCAGCACCAACTCAATGGACATGAATTTGAGTAAACTCTGGGAGATGGTGATGGACAGGGAAGCCCCGCATGCTGCAGTCCATGGGGTCACAAAGAGCTGGACACGACTGAGCAACTGAACTGAACTGAATGACTGAACAACAATAGATCACCATGTGCATTTCAACATATAACTCACAGAGTCCAAAGACACAATTAATTTTGCAGTTTATAAAATGCCTTCCGTTTTCATCAGCTTATTTTTGTGAGTGAGGTTACTCAACACCTCAATCCATACACATGAAATGAGAATGCAGTTGAAGTGAGACCCTATCCCATTCAGCAATAATATTCTTCCACTTTACACATGCTTTAGTAGCATTAAGAAATATATTTCCAGTAAAATCTGATTTGTTTCATTATTTACCAAAATGTGCACCTCATGTTGTTTTGGTCAGTTGTGTTCTGATCAATAAATCATAACAATAACAATTCAAAAGAAATGTTTGTGATGGGCCTTATGGTTACAGGAAATACATTTTTTATATTTCAACTTACAGTCATAGTTTTTGCTTCAGGGAAGTACATGAGGCTCTTGGGGTACATGCTCAACTGCCTGCCCTATAGCCATGCCCGTTCCCCTGTGTATCATATGTAGAATTTCCCTTCCACAAGAGACTCTCACTTTCCCAGCCAATTTGCAGCTAAGGCATAGGCATATGAATCAGTCTAGCCAAAGAGAGATGAGGAAAAGTTCACCAGGGAGTTCTGGAAAATAGCTTCCTCCCTGATAAAGACAGGGCCTTTTCCCTTCCTGCATTTGGATACGTAAGACGATGTGAAGCCTAGAGCTGCTGCAGCCACCATATAGCTGTGAGGTAAAATCTATAAGAACTGAAGCAAATTCAAGCAGAGACCTGACGTTATTGAGCTTCTAAACCAATCCTGAGAACACTTTCCTCCAGATTCTCTATTAGAAGACCAAAGCTTTGATGTTTACAATATTTTTGTTCAGGAATGTTTTTCAGCCCAAATTCTGTCATCTCTACTCTATGCTAAGGGTTTGGGGTTTTAGGTACCTTGGAAGCCAGCAGAAGATTTTAGGATTTTTAGCAGTAGAGTTGCCTGTCTTTGACAGTCATTTGGAGAATGACTTGGAGAAAGGAGAGAAGGAAAGCAGGGGACCAGTCACAATCTCCAGGCCCTACTACTCCTGCCTTCACACAGAGAGCTTTCATTGAAATGTATTCTCTAATTTAAGTGCTCAACTTTTAATATCTTTATTAAAGAACAGAGAAAGTTGCTCTGCCAAACACTTCAGTCTGCAGTTGAATGGAGATGTGAAGAGGGGACACAGGACAACCCCATAGCCCACATGTGGTTTGCAAGGTTGCTCTATTTTCTGCCTTTTCCCAGGTGGCAGAAGCAGAAAAGGGAGAAGCCAAAGCAAGAATCATATAGTAGAAGCCATGAAGTTGCCTACATCACTCCCACTCACATCCTATTGGGTAAACTCAGTCACGTGGCCATACACAGCTGCAAAGGAGGCTGGGAATTGTAGTTTAGAGCTGGAGGCCATGTGTCTGACTGAAACAGAGCTCTATCACTAAAAGGTAGAAAGAAAAATGGGTATCAGGACATTTTGCTTCAAAATCATCGACAAATATAAAGTGTTTGAAATTGAGCATCAGACTTCCTCAAAATTAGTCAATTATTTTAAGAGTAGAACAGATGATGTAACTGAGAGGAATGGACTTGAAATAATTCTCATTTCATTGAATAAATATTATCACAGATTCAGTAATATGCAGTTGAACTGGCCTCTGAATGTAGAGCAGATGTCAGCAAGAAAAAGAAAACCAATCTGGTACAGGGTCAGCACCCCTAGAAAGCTACAGAAGGAGGCAAGGAATGTGAGCAGATTCACATATAAGGATATTCCTGATTTCTATCAAATCTAGAAACACAAACAAGGAACGCCAGGAAAAGATGTTCCCAAAATATAACAATTTAAAAATGGTGCCCATAGGTATGAAGTGAAGTGAAGTCGCTCAGTCATGTCCAACTCTTTGCGACCCCATGGACTGTAGCCTACCAGGCTCCTCCGTCCGTAGGTATAAGAGCGCCTAAAAGACAGGCTCGTTCCTCCACCAGACCCTCTGACATCTGAAGTGGACAGTCATCTGCCTGTAGCTTAAAAATGGAAAAAAAAAAAAATTTAAGCAGGAAACCCAGGCACAGGAATGACAGCTTGCTCAAGAGCTATTGCTCTACTTTCTATTCTCCCAGCTGCAAGACAGCATCAAGGGAAAGCTTCGCAAGAGCTAAGGAGTTGTCTTGTAATAGTAGAAAAATGCCGTCTTTCCTGGCATGAATCAGTGGTCCTCAGTGAAGCTACAAGTCTGCTGCTGTCCAAGTTTTAAGTAAAGGATCTAATTTAACAGAGGAAGCAATCCTGGTGCTATTAAGCCCACTTTAATATTTATTTATACCCCAGGAAGCAGGGGCGTTCAGAAGTTTCCCCTCCATGAGAGGATATTCTTCTAAGTGTTTTGTAAATTATAAATTACCATGCAAATACTATAGCGATGTATGCATACAGCCTACATACATATTAATATGTATTAATACTCCCCAGGAGCACGGAGGAGTTTCCTCCACTTGAAGAGTCTCTGAGATAATATATATAATGATGTTTTTTAAATGCTGAAGCACAGCACACATATAACAAGCTAGTAGTATTTGATTTTTTTTCAATCAAGGCAGGCAGCAGGACCTACACAGTGCCACTGAACCCAGACCTGCCCATTAGAGGTATCAGCCAAGAAAGTGGCAGACACACCAACGAAGCAACGCCCACACAGCAAGGACCCTAAGAGCCTAATGGAAGCCACAGTCTCTTGCCATTTGGATAAATAAGACTCTTAAAACCAGCCTGAGCAGCTATGATTTGCTCCTTTTTGTGCTCTAACAGGCTGAAGGAAAGGATAATAAGGCTCTCCTTGCTCCTCTCTTGTTTAATGAGGTATTACATTTACCCCCAAATTTAAATGGACAATTAATAAAACATCAAGCGTCTTGCAGACTCCTGGAGATCAAAGGCAAATTGAACCATCCATGATAATCGAGTTTAGCAACATCCTGACTATCACCATTCATTTTCACGTAGAGCCCAGAGGCCCCCCTCCCCTACCACCAAAGCTGTGAAATAAAAGCAGTCAGTCCAGAAGACACGTAATAAAGTGCTTAAAGCACTCTGTCACCAGAAGTGACAGAGATATCGAGATGAAAAAAGGAGTGCAGGTTCGAAGCATTGCCGTAAACAGTCTTTTCCACAAAAACAATTACAATAAAAATCTTCAAGTAGCAAAAGCAAAAAAAAAAAAAAAAAAATCCACCCTATCCAGCAGTCCATTCATCTCAGGCAATATTAAAGGCAATCAAATTCAGGTGCAACCAAGACTACAAAGCATTCATTGGAGCTGCCCCAACAGCACTCGACCCTGAACTGTCACGCTTTACTGCTGCACACTCCATTCTCAAGGACTCCACAAAGGCAGCTGCCGTGGGAGGCTCACTGAAGCCAGCTGGCCCTTCACGGTGCCTCCCTACACACAGCCAAACTGCCAGAGTCTGGCCTCCATGGCCTTCCATTCGCGATCATCAAGACCTGGCCAAGCCCTCAACATCTACATGTTTGACTTTCCTCCAATCCAAACTCTTACACTCTACCCCAGGACTCCTAAACCCTTCCCAGGCCTGACTTGGCCTTTGAGTTATACTTGGAGCTTGTACCAGCAGTGCTAAGCCACAAGCGTTCAGTTCAGCCCAGAATGTCATCTTGGCTCATGAATAACCATGCAGTTATCTGACATGTTGTTGCATTCGGCCTTTCTCTTATGCAAACTACTGGAAAGTAGAACTTAAATGTGGGTAATAGTGTCATAGGAATGACCTTCACCAGTATCAGTGTTGGGACTTTTCCTTCAATTACGAAGGAAGGAGCCATTCTTCTCTTTAAGGGTCCTGACAAGTGTCCTGGGCCACCAGAAAAGAGGTGGCCACATATAGGCCAATAGGATTGGCATCTCAGAGTCAGAGCCCTGTGCACCCCACCCTAAACACTGATAGAAAGAATTATTACACTCCTCCCCCAGCAGAAGGTGCATGCAGGGATCCCTCAAAGTCAGGGTACACTGCATGGGGAGGAATGGGGCATGTGCAAATTCTCTGCAATTTCTGCTTAATTTTGCTGTGAACCAAAGATGCTCTCAAGAAATGAAGTTGATTCATCTTTAAAAAGTCAGTGGAAGGTCTACAGACATCAGCTTGGCTCCCCCCATGGCTTCCTGGTGTCCCCAACGCAGCAGGGCTGGGTCACCCTCTCCATTGCTGGCCCCTTCCTCTCCTCTTTGCGTGTTCCCTAGGTTTGCTCCCCTTTACTAAGATGCCATGGACCCTCCTAAATTTATGCCAGTTGTGGTAGGCAGGCAGTGGCAACCCACTCCAGTATTCTTGCCTGGAAAATCCCATGGGCAGAGGAGCCTGGCAGGCTACAGTCCATACAGTCTCAAAGAGTCAGACGCAGCTGAGTGACTAACACTTGTGGTAGGCAGAAAAATGGTTCCCAAGATGTCCTCACCCCTGGACTCTGTGAAGACATCAGGTCACAATCACAGGGGAACTCAGGCTCCAAATCAACAGATCTTCACATTGGGGTGAGCCCAGTGTAATCACAAAAGTCCTTACTAGTGGAAGAAGAAGGCAGAAGAGAGTCAGAGAAAGATTTGACAATGAAAGCTGCATTAGAGAGATGCTACCTTGCTGGCTTTGAAGATGGAGGAAGTGGCTGTAAGCGAAAAACTAAAAACAGGGACAGTATCTAGAAGCTGGAAAGAAAACAGATTCTCCCCGAGAGTCTTCAGAAAAGAATGTAGCCCGCCCTGCCAACATCTTAATTCCAGCCCAGTGAGAGCCATTTCAGGCTTCTGAATTACAGAACTGTAAGAATAGATTTGCGTTGTTTCGAGCCACTAAACTGGTGGTTATCTGTTACAGCAGCAACAGGAAACTGGGATATTGTCTTCCAGCTATTTCATCCCTCTTTGCTCTCCAATGACAATAATCCTTTCACCTGAACGCTGGGCATCCTTCTCATAGACTGGGAGGGGAGGCAGGCGGGGCACAGTGAGTCACACTTCAGGGCATTTTCTTGGCTCTCTAGAGACACCAAGTACAAGCATCATCCGTTGTACACGCTTGGAAGCTTTGGCACACCACAACCAGCCAGTAAAGAGTCACGTCAAACCAGGTGTCTCAGTGAAATGCTTATACAATCAAACACACAGCCAGGCTATGTGTTTCATCAGTGCTTATTACTGACATAAACTCTTAAAAAATAGATACCTACTTTTTTAAGATAATAAAATAGCTCGCTCTCTTTCTCTCAATCTAAAAGCTGACTTAAAGAGAACATGCTAGAAGGATTCTCATAAAGGTCAGAAACAAGATGACAAGGTCATCCGTTATCACCCCAATTATTTATTTAACATTGTTCTGGGGGTACTAGCCAGGGCAATCAACCAGTAGGGGAAAAAAATCGGAGGTATAAAAATTGGAATGGGAAAGACAAAATTATTATTTGCAGATTATAAGACTGTTCACAAGAAAAAAAAAAGAGATAACTATTATAAACAAACAAAATGAATTCAAGGGTTTTGGTGAAAGATGGCAACACAGGAAACTCCTGAACTCTGACAGACAAACCAAATCTACACCTACACATTGACTAATTCTCTCTGAAAGAAATCCAGATACTAGCTGAGTGACTCCCACACATTGAGCAAATGAGGAAAAAAAAAAAAAAAACCCACATCAAAAAGAGTAAGAAAGGCTGAGACACTCTCTCACCATAAGCCCCACCCTGACAGAGAAACGTACACTTGAGAAGAAACTCACAACCTCAGATTTTCCCTGGGGAGTGAAGGGTTTGAATCCAACATCCAGTGTCCCAACTTCTACCTGATTCTCACTTGAGTGATGGGCCACCAAAACATCTCACTCTGAAAGCCCATGAAGAAATGTATCCATGACAACTGTGAGACATGCAAACTAAGATACAGTTCTTAAAAGGCTCATTGGAATCACCATGGCTCTCCCCCCAGGGATCAGTCCAGACGCAGCAGACAGATATGCCTGTCTTTAAGTCATTCCCTGAAAGAGGTCTATTTGCAGACTATAAAAGCTGCTGCCTAAGAGTCAGGTCTCTAATTTAGCACATGTCTAGAAAGAGACTGCGGTTCTTCCTGCAGATCCGAGAGGCCAGCAGGTGGTATCTCTGCACCTTCCCTCTGCCCTGCTTCAGATCGTTGGTGTCTCCTTGAAAGGGACGTGTACATGTCTGGAACCCCGGCTTTTGGAGATCCTGCCCTGAGGACACAAATCTTTATAATCTCAGTCTTGTGGTCAGAAGGGCTTGAGTTCCAGGTCCCACAGAATTATAACAAGCAATAACACTCTTGTTAACCAGGTATCCTCCTCAATACACAGCAGAGAGGAAGCAGAGAGAAACACTCAGCTTCACGCCTTCCATGAGAGAGGCTCACCTGAATCCTTCAGAAGCTGCTGCCTGAGGGCTCAGCATCCAATGAGCTTATATCAAGGTGCTGACTGAGATCCTTCCCTCTGGGACACTGACAGGTCTTGGCACACTCTCAACTACTGAGAGCCACTAAGAACAAAGAGATGGCTTGAACAAACACAGAGATTTGAGAAACAACCAAGAGTTAGGGCCAGGCTAAATGATAAGGTTCAACTTCCCCACAAAACTCCATCAAGATTGGGAAAGGTGGCTGCTCATCAAAGGCACAGAAACCAACTCTAAGAGTCAAAAAGAAAGAAACAGGAGTGTGTACAGAGGGCACAGTCCTGAAAAAAAAAAAAAAATCTGCCAGTGCAAGAGACACAAGAGGCATGGGTTCCACCCCTGCGTCGGGAAGATGCCCTGGAGTAGGAAATGGCAACCTGCTCCAGTAGCCTTGTGTGGAAAAGTCCATGGACAGAGGAGCCTCGTGGGCTACAGTCCATGGGGTCGCAGAGCTGGACACAACTGAGCACGGACACACACGTGTAACAAACAAAAGAACCAGTTAAATCTCAGAAAAAGACCTTAGTGAAATGAGGGGATGTGATTTATCTGATAAAGAGTTCCAAATAATGGTCACAAAGATATTCACCGAGGTCAAGAGAACAATCAATGAATGAAGTGAGAATTTCAACAAAGAGCCGGAAAATATAAAAGTACCGAACAGAAATCACAGAACTAAAGGACATATCAATCATAACTGAACTAAAAAATTCAACAATAGAGGGGCTCAACATCAGAGTAGATCAAGTGAAAGACAGAACCAAGCAAACTTCAAGACAGGGCGATGAAATCCATTTAATCAGAGGAACAAACAGAAAAAAGAATGAAAAAGAGTACAGTTGCTTGAGACTTATGGGGTACCTTCAAGTGGATCAATATTTGCATTATAGGGGTTCCAGAAGGAGAAGAGAAACGGGGGCAGAAAGCATATTCAGAGGAATAAAGGCTCAAAACATTCATAACATGGACAAAGAAACAGACATCCAGATTCAGGAAAACCTATAGAGAGTTTTCAATAAGATGAATCTAAACACTCAAAGGCTCAGTGTAATTAAAGTATCAAGAGTTACAGACAAGGAGAGAATTTAAAAGTAGCATGAGAAAACAACTTGTTATGTAAAAGGGAACCCCAGTAAGACTGTGAGATTTCTTCAGCAGAAACTTTATAGGCCAGGAGAGAATAGCAATATATTCAAAGTTATGAAAGAAAAAACTGAACCAAGAATACTCTATCCAATAAATCTGTCCTTGAGCAGTTGAAAGAGAAATCAAGTTTTCTAAAAAAAAAAAAAAAGAAAGAAAAGAAAAAACTGAAGGAATTCATCACCACTAGACCAGCCTTCGGAGAAGGCAATGGCACCCCACTCCAGTACTTTTGCCTGGAAAATCCCATGGGCAGAGGGGCCTGGTGGGCTGCAGTCCATGGGGTCGCTAGGAGTCGGACACGACTGAGTGACTTCACTTTCACTTTTCACTTTCATGCATTGGAGAAGGAAATGGCAACCCACTCCAGTGTTCTTGCCTGGAGAATCCCAGGGACGGGGGAGCCTGGTGGGCTGCCGTCTATGGGATCGCACAGAGTCGGACACGACTGAAATGACTTAGCAGCAGCAGCAGCAGCAGACCAGCCTTACAAGAAATGTAAAAGGGACTTCTTCATGCTGAAACAAAAGATACTGATTAGTAATATAAGGGTATAATCTCACCAGTAAAGAAATATATAAATTCTATATATTTTTATATAAATATATAATTTTATATAAATATATAAATTTATATATAAAATATAATATGTATATAAATATATATATAATATATATAAGTACTCTAATGTTGTAATGGTGGTAGGTAAATCGCTTTTAAATCTACTATGAAGGTTAAAAGCAAAAATAACTATAACTTCAATAATTTGTTAAAGGATACCCAAAGTGTAAAGATGCAAACTGTTATACCAAAAACATAAATGTAAGTGTTGGGGCAAGAGTAAAAATATAGAGCTTAGTGTGCATTTTAACTTAAGTTGTTATCAACTTAAAATAGATAGTCACAATAAGACATTTTATAAAAGCCTCATAGTAACCAGAAAGCAAGAACCTATAATAGTTACACAAAAGAGAAAAAGAAAACAGTCTAAGCATACCACTATAGAAAACCATCAAATCACAAATAAGTCACTCAGTCATGTCTGACTTTTTGTGACCCCATGGACTGTAGCCCGCCAGGCGCCTCTGTCCATGGAATTCTCCAGGCAAGAACACTGGAGTGGGTTTCCATTCCCTTCTCCAGGGGATGTTCCTGACCCAGGGATTGAACCTGGGTCTCCTGCATGGCAGGCAGCTTCTTTACCATCTGAGCCACGATCAAATCACAAAGGAAGAGATAAAGAAGGAAAGAACAAAGAAGTCACAAATTTCCAGAAAAAAAAATTTTTTAATGGCAAAAGTCCATTCCTACCAATTATTAAATGTAAATGAACTACATACTCCCATCAAAAGATATAGTGGCTAATGAATCCATTAATCAAAAAAAAAGCAAGATCCAACTACCTGCCATCAACCAAGTGATTCATCGCAGCTTTAAGGACACAGACTGAAAGTGAAGGAATGGAAAAGAAGATTCCAAGCAAATGGAAACTAAAAGGAAGCTGGGGATATTATACGTATATCAGACAAAACAGACATTTAAAAAAGACTGTAAAGAGAGACAAGAAAAGGTGATTCTGTAATGATAAACATGTCAATCCAACAAGAGGCTACAACATTTATATTTATGTACCCAACATAGGAGCACCTAAATACATACAGCAAACACTAACAGAACGAAGGGAAGAAACAGTTACACATAATAGTAGGGGAATTCAATACCCCACTTTCAAAAACAGAGAGATCACCCAGGCAGACAATAAGCAAACACTGGACTTAAACTACATGTGTTAGACCGGATGTATTTAACACATTTACAGAGCATTTCATCCAAAGTAGCAAAATATACATTCTTCCTAAGCACACATGGAACGCTCTCTGGGATATATCACATGCTTCAGGGTACAAAAAAAAAAAACAAACAATATATAGTTGCATTCCTATACACAATATCAGAAAAAGAATTGAGAAAACAGTTCTATTTACAGTTGCATTAAAAAGAATAAAATACTTAAAAATTAATTTCACCAAGGAGATGAAGAATTTGCACACTGAAAAACTAAGTCACTGCTAAAGGAAATTGAGGAATACACAAATAAATGGAAAGATACTCTGAACTCATGGACTGGAAGAATTAATTTGTTGAAGTGTCCATATTAACCAAAGCAATACAATCTCTATCAAAATTCTAATGGTGTTTTTCACAGAAATAGAAAAAACCATTCTAAAAATTTGTATGGAACCACAAAGGTGCCCAAACAGCTAAGAAATCTTTAGAAAAGATGACATAGCCAAAAGCTTCTCATTTCCTGACTTGAAACTTTATTACGCAGCTATAGTGATCAAACTAGCATGGTATTGGCATAAAAATAACAGATCAAAGAAAGAGTCCACAGAAAACCCCACACATATGTGATCAATTAATTTGCAACAAAGGAGATAAGAATATATGATGAAGAAAGGATAATCTCTTCAGTAAATGGTGCAGAGAAAACTGGACACCCACATGCAAAAGAATGAAACTGGACCTCCAATCTTACACCATACACAAAAGTCAACTCAAAATGGATTTAGAGACATGAATATCAGACCTGAAATCATAAAACTCTGGGGTATGCGCCTTGACAGTCATCATTTCTTTTTTATTAAACAGCGTAACTACAAGCAACAAGAGCAGAAATAAGCAAATGGGGCTACACCAAACTAAAAAGCTTCTGCAGAGCTAAGGAAATCAACAAGATGAAAAAGCAGTCTACTGAACGGGAGAAAATATTTGCAAATTATCTATCTGATCAAAGGTTAATATCCAAAATAAAGAACTCAATAGCAAAAAAATCTGATTTTAAAATGGGCAGAGAAACTTAAGAGATATTTTTTCAAAGAAGACATAAAAATGGCCAACAAATGCATGAAAAGGTGCTTAACACCACTAATCTCCTGGAAAATGCAAATCAAAACAATCAAAATGCAAATCACCTCACACCTGTTAGAATGGCTGTTATCAGAAAGACCAGACCAAGTGCTGGTTACAATAGGGATCAAAGGGAACCTTGGTACACTCTTAGGAAGGATGTAAATTATATAGCCACAGCGGAAAACAATATGCTGGTTCCTCAAAAAGGTAAAAATAGAACTACCATACCATCCAGCAATTTCATCTCTGGGTATTTACCTAAAGGAAACAAAATTACTCTCTCAAAAAGATATCTGCACCCCCATGTTCACTGCATCAGTTCAGTTCAGTTGCTCAGTCGTGTCTGACTTTTTGCGACCCCATGAACCACAGCACGCCAGGCCTCCCTGTCCATCACCAGCTCCCAGAATTCACACAAACTCACGTCCATCGAGTTGGTGATGCCATCCAGCCATCTCGTCCTCTGTCGTCCCCTTCTCCTCCTGCCCTCAATCCCTCCCAGCATCCGAGTCTTTTCCAATGAGTCAACTCTTCACATTAGGTGGCCAAAGTATTGGAATTTCAGCTTCAGCATCAGTCCTTCCAATGAACACTCAGGACTGATCTCCTTTAGGATGGACTAGTTGGTTCACTGCATCATTATATATAATAGCCAAGACATGAAACAGTCTAATTGTCTATCAGGAGATGAATGGATAAAGAAAATCTGGTATATAGAAATATATGTGGATATATTTGGAAATATGTATGGAAAATATACAATGGAATATTAATGTTGTTAAGCCATAAAATGAATAAATCTTGCCATGTGCAATAACATGGGTGGAACTTGAGGGCATTATGTTCAGTGAAATAAGTCAGAGAAAGACAAATACTGTCTGATGTCACTTCTTTGTGGAATCTAAAAAAACAAAACAAAGCAAATGCAGAAACAGAACAGATTGGTGGTTGCCAGAGTGAGGAATGGGGGGTAGGGGAAATGGGTAAAGGAGGTTAAGAGGTATAAACTTCCGGTTATGTTGTGCTTAGTCTCTCAGTCATGTCGGACTCTTTGCTACCCCATGGACTGTAGCCCATCAGGCTCCTCTGTCCATGGGGATTCTATAGGCAAGAATACTGGAGTGGGTTGCCATGCCCTCCTCCAGGGGATCTTCCCAACCCAGGGATCGAATCCAGGTCTCCTGTATTGCAGATGGATTCTTTACCATCTGAGACATCAGGGAAGCCCTTATCAATCATACCTATGTCATAACTCCTCCAGAATAAAAAAAAAAAAAAAAAAACAAAAGAAGGGGGTTCCAAGAGCTTCCAGTGCCGGCACCAAAACTTCATCGAGGCAGAACCTCGTTTGTTCAGGACTTCACTCATACGTATTTCTTCATTTGGCTGTTGATCATTCCTTTAACATCCTTTGTAATAAATCAGTAATCTAGTGAGTAAACAGGTTTCCTGAGTTCTATAAGCTGCTCTAGCAAATTAATTGAGCCCGGAGCAGTGGGGGCAATGGGAACCTCCAATCTGTAGCTGGTCGATCAGAAGCACAGGTGACAACCTAGTGTCGTAAGTGGCATCTGAAGAGGAGGGCAGTCTTGAGAGACTGAGCCCTCAGCCTGTAGAATCTCATTCTATCTCCATGTAAATAGTGTCAGAATTATGTTAAACTAGAGGATACCCAGCTGATGTCAGAAAACTGCTTGCTGCTTGGTGATGTGGAAATACCTGCCCTGCTCAACACACACACATTGGAAATTAGGTGCAAAACTTTTCAGTAACTATGTGAGGTAATAGATGTTAACTAAACTATGGTGATGATTTCACAATATATGTATATATCTAATCAATATTTTGGCGGGCTCCAAAATCACTGCAGATGGTGACTGCAGCCATGAAATTAAAAGACGCTTACTCCTTGGAAGGAAAGAGACATTACTTTGCCAACAAAGGTCCGTCTAGTCAAGGCTATGGTTTTTCCAGTGGTCGTGTATGGATGTGAGAGTTGGACTGTGAAGAAGGCTGAGCGCCGAAGAATTGATGCTTTTGAATTGTGGTGTTGGAGAAGACTCTTGAGAGTCCCTTGGACTGCAAGGAGATCCAACCAGTCCATTCTGAAGGAGATCAGCCCTGGGTTTTCTTTGGAAGGAATGATGCTAAAGCTGAAACTCCAGTACTTTGGCCACCTCATGCAAAGAGTTGACTCATTGGAAAAGACTCTGATGCTGGGAGGGATTGGGGGCAGGAGGAGAAGGGGACGACAGAGGATGAGATGGCTGGATGGCATCACCAACGCGATGGACGTGAGTCTGAATGAACTCTGGGAGTTGGTGATAGACAGGGAGGCCTGGCGTGCTGCGATTCATGGGGTTGCAGAGAGTTGGACACGACTGAGCAACTGAACTGAACTGAATCGAATCATTATGTTGTCCATCTTAAAGTATATAATGTTCTATGTCTACTGTATCTCAATAAGACTGGAAAAAAGAATTCAGTATGGTAGCTGGCTACAATATTACAATATAGAAATCAATAGCCCTCATGTATACAAACCACTAAGAATTAAAGAGGGAAAATAATGGAAGAAAACATCCTATTTCCCATGCCAACAATTTTTAAATCCCTAAGAATAAACTTAAGGGGAAAACGATAAGATATATATAAAGAAAACTTTAAATCACTGCTTAGGGACAGAAAAGACTTGGGCAAATAGAAATACTATGTTCTTGGATAGGAAGTCTCTATAACAGAAAGATATCATCAGTTCTTCTCATATGTGTGTGTGTGTGTGTGTGTATACGCACGCATGCATGCTCAGTCATGTCTGACTTTGTCACCCTGTGGACTGTAGCCTGCCAGGCTCCTCTGCCAATGGAATTTTCTCGGCAAGAATACTGGACTGGGTTGCCATTTCCTCCTTCGGGGGATCTTTCCAATCCAGGGATGGAACCTGCATCTCTTGTGTCAGCAGGCAGGTTCTTCACCACTGGGAAGCCCTGTGTTAGTGCATAAATTTAACGTGCTTTCATTTAAATAAAAATAGGATTTTTTAATGGGCCAGTTGGTTCTAAGTTTATATAGAAAAACAAAGGAAAAGAAAAACCAGGAAAATAATGAGAAGGAACCATTCCTCTCAGATATTTAAATACAAACCAAGTAATGAAAATAAAAACAAAAATAAACAGATGGGACTTAATTAAATTTAAAAGCTTTTGCACAGCAAAGGAAACCATAAACAAAATGAAAAGGCAACACACAATAGGAGAAAATTTTTGCAAATGGTGCAACCAACAAAGGACTAATCTCCAAAATACACCAACAGCTCATACAGCTCTGGGCTTCCCTGTGGCTCAGCTGGTAAAGAATCCACCTGCAATGCGGGAGACCTGGGTTCGATCCCTGGGTTGAGAAGATACCCTGGAGAAGATAAAGGCTACCCACTCCAGTATCCTGGCCTGAAGAATCCCATGGACTGTATAGTCCATGGGGTCACAAAGAGTCGAACATGCCTGAACAACTTTCATCATCATCATCTTCCAGCTCTATATCAAAAAATATAAACAATCCAATAAAAAAAAGTTGGCAGAATACCTAAATAGACCTTTCTCCAAAGAAGACATACAAATGGCCAACAAGCACATGAAAAGATGCTCAACATCACTAATTGTTAGAGAAATGCAAATCAAAACCACAATGAGGTATCGCCTCACACAGGTCAGAATGGCCATCATCAAAAAGTCTACAAACAGCAAATGCTGGAGAGGGTGTGGAGAAAAGGGAATTTCTCCACAATGTTGGTGGGAATGTAAATTGGTACAGCCACTATGAAGAATAGTGTATCTTCCTTAAAACACTAAAAATAAAAGTAACATACGATCCAGCAATCCCACTTCTGGGCATATATCCAGAGAAAGCCATAATTTGAAAAGATACATGCACCCCAGTGTTCACTGCAGCACGACTTACAATAGCCAAGACCTGGAAGCCACCTAAGTGTCCACTGACAGATGAATGGAGAAAGACAATGTGTACAATGGAATGGTACTCGGTCAGAACAAAGAATGAAATAATGCCATTCGCAGCAACATGGATAGGCCTAGACTAGAGAAAGACAAATATGATATCACTTAGATTTGGAATCTAAAAAAAATGATAGAAATTAAATTATTTACAAAACAAACACTCAGAGACTTTGAAAACAAACTTATGGTTACTAAAGGGGAAAGGTGGTGGGGAGAGAGAAATTAGGAGGTTGAGATTAACATATACACACTCCTACATACAAAATAGATAATCAACAAGGACCTGTGTATAGCACGGGAAACTCTACTCAATATTCCATAGTAAGCCTATATGGAACTGCTAACTGCTAAGTCACTTCATAGACGGCAGCCCACCAGGCTCTGCCGTCCCTGGGATTCTCCAGGCAAGAACACTGGAGTGGGTTGCCATTTCCTTCTCCAATGCATGAAAGTGAAGTCGCTCAGTCGTGTCTGACTCTTCGCGACCCCATGGTCTGCAGCCTCCCAGGCTCCTCCGTCCATGGGATTTTCCAGGCAAGAGTACTGGAGTGGGGTGCCATTGCCTTCTTCAGCCTATATGGAAAAAGAATCTGAAAAAGAATGGATATATGTATAACTGAATTATGTAGCTATACATCTGAAACTAACACAACATTGTAAATCATAATATGAAATAAAAATTAAATTAAAAAATAAGAATAGGGAATTCCCTGGTAGTCTAGCGGTTAGGTCTCTGCACTTCCACTACAGGGGGCATAGGTTCTATCCCTGGTCAAGGAATTAAGATCCCGCATGCCCTGCTGTGCAATCAAAAAAGAAAAAGAAAAAATAAACATAAACTTACTAAACAGTGTACATCTAATACATAAATAACCAGACAGATCAAAGACAGAGCTGAAATGAACCCAGGTACCAAGAGGAAATTGTCGTTTAGTTGCTAAGTCATATCTAACTCTTCTGCAATCCCATGGACTGTAGTCCACCAGCCCCCTCTGTCCATGGAATTTCTCAGGCAAGGATTCTGGAGTGGGTTTCCATTTATATATTTATTCCAAATTATTTTATATAATTATGTTTTATATATACTTAAAAATTATATTTTATATATAAATTACTTTATATAATTATATTTTATATTTTTATATATACAAGATAATTATATTATTATAAAATAGTTATTTGAACTATTTTATATAAGAATTTCAAATCAGTGTGGAAAAGATAACAATAAATTAACCAGGTAACCACCCATATGTTTTACCTTACACCAAAAAGAGATTCCAGGTGGTTAAAATATTTAAATGTAAAAAATAAAATTATAAAGCAGAAGAAATCACAAGAGAATTCTTTTACAGGTGCAAAGCAAGGAAGGCCCAACTATAGCACCAAAAAGGAAAAGCAGACAAATTTTGTTACATGAAACCTGAGATTTTTCAAGATAAGAATCATCATAAGCAATGTCAAACTGTGGGGAGGGTTAGAAACATGTGTAATTTATGTCTCAAGCAGACAGCTGATTTTCCTCATATACAAAGAACTCCTACGTATCAATAAGAAAAATCAACAGAGCAAAAGAATGCAATGAGACATGTGAAAAGGTGCCAGTTGCATGGGTAATTAACGTTGCCCATCAACTGGCCCTAGAATTGGAGTGGACCCAGTTCATTTAAGGGTCCTTAAATGGAGAAGGAGGTGGCAGAGAGGGTCAGAGAAAAAGATGTAGTAACACAAACAAGGTCGGAAAGGTGCATTCATAAGAAAATAAATCCATATCTAAGACCACACTTGGATCCCACTGTTTTAATCTATTACATGGGAAAAGATCAAAAAGTTTTAGGCCAACTATCAGTAAGAATGTGGGGAGAGAGGCATTGTCATGTACAGCAGGTGAGAGGGTGCTAGTACAACCTCTATAGGATGACAGTTTGGCAATATCTAATAAAACTCATTTGTATTTGATGCTATCAAATAGCAATTTCAATCAAATAATTTATCCTATCGACACACTTGCACACATGAGAAATAATGCATGCACAGAAGCACTGTTTACAGTAATAGGAAAAAAATCACAAATGAGCCAAATGCCCATTAATAGAGTACTAGCTAAATGAACTTTGACAGTGGAATATTATGCAGCTGTAAAAAGGGAAGGTCTTTACTGGTATGGAACGATTTCTGAGATGTATCATTAAATGAGAAAATGAAGGAGCAGAATGTTGCCTATTGTAAGCTTTTTTTAAAGAGAAAAGGATATACATATATAATAAAAATTTATAAATGCAAATATGAATATGATTTTATATATATACACACATGCATGCATGCACGCTTGCACACACACATATAACTGTTGGCAGGAAGAGAAATGAAACAAGAGACCAGTACCACCGGCTGCCTCAGAAGAGCAGGCCTGTGAGTTAAGGACACAGAATGAGAGAGTACTTTCAACGTATGCTGTTTTGTGCCTCTTTGATTTTGCAACCTTATAATTATAATACCTTTTCTAAAAAATAAAATACAAATGAAACATTGTGCCTTAAAAGAGAAGGTACAACTTGGGGACTTCCCTGGTGGTCAGGTGTTAAGAATCTGCCTGCCAATGCAGGGGACACAGGTTTGATCCCTGGTCAGGAAGATCCCACATGTGCCGCAGGATATGTGTAACTAAGCCTGTGCACCACAGCTACTGAGCCCGCGCACCCTAGAACCCATGCTCCACAACCAACGAAGCCACCACGATCAGAAGCCCGTGCACAGCCGGGAGTAGTCCCAGCTCACGGCCGTGAAGACCCAGCGCAGTCAGAAATAAATAAGTAAACAACATTTTAAAAAGAATGTATAACTTGGGATTTTATTATTTTTGAGCCCTCTGAAATTGGAATGCCTCCTCAACCCGTAAGTCTCATATCATACTTTTACTGCTCAGTTCAGTTCAGTTGCTCAGTCGTGTTTGACTCTTTGTGACCCCATGGACTGCAGCATGCCAGGCCTCCCTGTCCATTACCAACTCCCGGAGTTCATTCAAACTCATCTCCACTGAGTCAGTGATGCCATCCAACCATCTCATCCTCTGTCGTCCCCTTCTCCTCCCACCTTCAATCTTTCCCAGCATCAGGGTCTTCAAATGAGTCAGTTCTTCGCATCAGGTGGCCAAAGTATTGGAGTTTCAGCTTCAACATCAGTCCTTCCAATGAATACTCAGGACTGATTTCCTTTAGGATGGACTGGTTGGATCTCCTTTCGGTCCAAGGGACTCTCAAGAGTCTTCTCCAACACCACAGTTCAAAAGCATCAATTCTTCGGCACTCAGCTTTCTTTATAGTCCAATTCTCACATCCATACATGACCACTGGAAAAAACCATAGCCTTCAATAGACAGATCTTTGTTGGCAGAGTAATGTCTTTGCTTTTTAATATGCTGCCTAGGTTGGTCATAACGTTCCTGCCAAGGAGTAAGCGTCTTTTAATTTCATGGCTGCAGTCACCATCTACAGTAATTTTGGAGCCCCCCAAAATAAAGTCTTTCACTGTTCCCATTGTTTCCCCATCTATTTGCCATGAAGTGATGAGACCGGATGCCATGATCTTAGTTTTCTGAATGCTGAGTTTTAAGCCAACTTTTTCACTCTCCTCTTTCACTTTCATCGAGAGGCTCTTTAGTTCTTCATTTTTTGTTCAGTAGATATCAACTAAGTGGGAGTTAAGCTGAGGATACACTGCATTTGAGTCTAGTGGGATATACTTATGTGTTGTTTTACAGTCTCTTGACTGTAAGCCCTGGCTGGTATCACAGGCTGAGCACAGTTTACAGAAAGGTCCCCATCAGCCCACAGGGCCAGGCATCATACTGGCATCAGAACATGCCCTTTTGGGCACCTGACATTACAAATACTTGTGTGGTCAGAGAAAAAAGGATGGAAATGTCCTAAGCCCAAAGCTTGTCTCAGAAAACCCTTCCCATCCCCAGACGTGAAAAATGTGAGCAGAGAATTCCATTCCCACAGGTGCCTAGTTAAAACAGAAGTCCTCTTGTCAAGAATATGCTCAATAATACAATTACAAACATGCCACGCATTATTTTTTTATTTCCCTGGGAACTGCACAGAAGTTACTAGTATGCTTCTGTCCATAAAACACAAACCTATGGCAATTTAACACAAATATCTTATACTTCAGAAACGAAGTCACATGTTTTATGTATTAACTCATTTAAACTTAAAAATCAATTGAAAATATTTTGATCTTATGTATCAATTTAAAATATTTTGATCTTATGAAACTCTGAAACCCTTTGTGATCCATGATGCTACAGAAAGTCTGAATTATCTTTCTAGTCTCTCTATAGAAAGATAATATGATCTTGGTATAATATTACAAAAATCACTGTCCTAAGAAGGGGTGGACAAAAAAGTAGGGGAAACATAAAGGTGGGACAAGTATTCGAGTCCATTAACATATTAGACTCTTTTTCTGGGTTTTGTGATTTGTGTGATACTTGTTGGGTATTTCCAATTTGTAATCTGTTGGGCTTTCTTTCTTCATTCTTCTAATTCTTCATTCACCTAATTTTGTTTCAAATATGTTCTTTCTTTTTTCTAAAACAGGTCCCCACAAATTCTGTAAACTTCAGCCCCCAGACTCACACCTGGTATTCAGGATCAATTTAAAATTTGCATCTGCCAGTCTCCCATGAGAAGATTAGAAATGGCAGCATAGAGCGACTCCCATTTTATACTAAAGACTGAAACCCAGATCAGCTAAGTAATGTGAACCAGTGAAAAAGGTGGAAACAAAGTCCCTGGGTCTCTAAACCGCCTGTTAACTCTCCTCTGAACCTTTGTCTCCTAGGGGCACAGAAAACAAAAAGATGTTTCCCCAAACCTGCTTCCACCCCAGTCTGCAAGCCCTCAAGTGCTACCTCTCCTGGCTTGCTGGAGGCCTAGGGGCACATCTCATTTTATACAAGTGGAGGATTAATCGTAAGACATGATTCTCTGTGATGGAACCTCCATGGAGGTTACACCGCAGGCTCATCTGCAGGACCTGATGTGAGCCCAGCTTGTGACAGGCAGCCCTGAGTTCCCAGGCTTCCAGACCACTTTGAATTTTGTTACATGGGAGCCGTTTTCTGCCTATGGGCTATTTCACCAAAATCTAAGCTTTCTTAGCGGGACTTTTCACTAGTTTGTTCTTCTCAGCTACTGAAGGTTTGTTGTTGTTTAGTAACTCAGTTGTGTCTGACTCTTTGCAACCCCATGGACTGTAGCCCACCAAGCTCTTCTGTCCATGGGATTCTCCAGGCAAGAACACTGGAGTGGGTTTGCCATTTCCTTCTCCAGGGGATCTTCCCGACCCAGGGATTGAACCCATGTCTCCTGCATTGACAGGCTGATTTTTAACTGCTGAGCCACCAGGGAAGCCCTGTTGAAGGTTTCAGTTCAGTCAGTTCAGTCACTCAGTCGTGTCCAACTCTTTGCAACCCCATGAATCACAGCACACCAGGCCTCCCTGTCCATCACCAACTCCCGGAGTTCACTCAGACTCACGTCCATCGAGTCAGTGATGCCATCCAGCCATCTCATCCTCTGTCGTCCCCTTCTCCCCCTGCCCCCCATCCCTCCCAGCATCAGAGTCTTTTCCAATGAGTCAACTCTTCGCATGAGGTGGCCAAAGTACTGGAGTTTCAGCTTTAGCATCAGTCCCTCCAAAGAAATCCCAGGGCTGATCTCCTTCAGAATGGACTGGTTGGATCTCCTTGCAGTCCAAGGGACTCTCAAGAGTCTTCTCCAACACCACAGTTCAAAAGCATCAATTCTTCGGCGCTCAGCCTTCTTCACAGTCCAACTCTCACATCCATACATGACCACAGGAAAAACCATAGCCTTGACTAGCTGGACCTTTGTTGGCAAAGTAACGTCTCTGGTTTTGAATATGGTATCTAGATTGGTCATAACTTTCCTTCCAAGGAGTAAGCGTCTTTTAATTTCATGGCTGCAGTCACCATCTGCAGTGATTTTGGAGCCCAGAAAAATAAAGTCTGACACTGTTTCCACTGTTTCCCCATCTATTTCCCATGAAGTGATGGGACCGGATGCCATGATCTTCGTTTTCTGAACATTGAGCTTTAAGCCAACTTTTTCACTCTCCACTTTCACTTTCATCAAGAGGCTTTTGAGTTCCTCTTCACTTTCTGCCATAAGGGTGGTGTCATCTGCATATCTGAGGTTATTGATATTTATCCCGGCAATCTTGATTCCAGCTTGTGTTTCTTCCAGTCCAGTGTTTCTCATGATGTACTCTGCATATAAGTTAAATAAGCAGGGTGACAATATACAGCTTTGACGTACTCCTTTTCCTATTTGGAACCAGTCTGTTGTTCCATGTCCAGTTCTAACTGTTGCTTCCTGACCTGCATACAAATTTCTCAAGAGGCAGATCAGGTGGTCTGGGATTCCCATCTCTTTCAGAATTTTCCACAGTTTATTGTAATCCACACAGTCAAAGGCTTTGGTATAGTCAGTAAAGGTTTAGTTACACTCTAACCTGAAATCTATGAGAAACTCTCAATTGAGATTTTTTGGTTGTTGGGTTTTTGCTGTGCATTTGTTGGGGGGATTCCCCATTATACCTAGTAATTACAAGACTGCACCATTCAATTCTTTCCTCCAAAGAGAAGCTGCTGCAGGGGATATAGTGGGCTGTCAGGACGGTGCCTGGGCCCAGTGGGGACACCAGGGACAGGCGAGTCCTCCCAAAGCACCATCCTCCAACAGGCAGTCTTTGCTTGGACTCCGTGTTGTCTGGCCAAGAGCATCTCAAACCTGCACCAAACTCTCAAGCTCTTCTCCCCAACACTTTCTCCTCTCCCAGATGTCAGACCAGCATCTCAGTCTGAAGGTTATCTTCTCTCCTGTTCTCCCCTATTTTTCTACAATGAATCACCTGCACATCTAATTTCATCTGCTTCTCAAGGACTCAGATGGATTCACTACCCTAGAACATTTGAATGTTAGTAAAAGGAGAGGAAAATGTCATTTTTGTTTTTGTAAGGGGAAAAGGGGGGAAGCAAAGGTTTACAAGGCATCTACTAAGTGTCAGGAATTGCCAGGTATTTTACTTGTCTTTAAGTTTTTATTTTGTATTGGGGTAAATCCAATTAACAAACAATGTTGGGATAGTTTCAGGTGAAGAGCAAAGGGATTCAGCCATACATACAGATTATCTCATGGAATTTTCAGGCAAAAATACTGGAGTAGGGTGCCATTCCCTCCTCCAGGGAATCTTCCCCACCCAGGGATCAAGCCTATGTCTCTTGCGTCTCCTGCATTGGCAGACAAAGTCTTTACCACTAGCACCACCCTGAAAGCCCATGCATGTATCCATTCTCCCCCAAACTCCCCTCCCATCCAGGCTGCCGCATACCACTGAGCAGAGTTCCCTGTGCTATACACTAGGTCCTTGTTATCCATTTTAAATCTTGCTAGGTATTTTAAAATACATTGTTTCATTTAATTCACAAAGGTAAGCACTATTATTCCAAGATTAAAAAAAAAATCTAAGGGGAATTCTGGTTGGTAAAGTGGTTGCTGATACCCTGAGTATTTACAGAGCTGCCAGCCCTTCTAAGCTTTCTTAGAGAAGCTATATTTGGAGTCAAGATGCAGTTTTCATGAGCCTCAGATAAGGGATAATGAATGCATTAGGTTGTAGGTTGAATGGAATGAAGACTATTACCTGCAGTAATCTCATATCCTTCCTTCACCCCAGGCCCTCTGAAATGAGAAATCTGCCAGCAGGCCTTTCCTCACTGATACACCTGCCACTCTTGTTCTAAGAATTCTCTGCCAAAGCCCAAACTGAGTCTGAATCCACACTGGGAAGTTTCAGCCTTTAGACTTGTCAGCGAGAGTCATATCAAATGGTGACCACAGAACATCGTGCTTAGTCACCCAGTCATGTCCAACTCTTTGGGACCCCATGGATGTTAGGTAGCTCTGTGCAATTTCCTGGCAAGAATACAGGAGTGGGTTGCCATTTCCTTCTCCAGGAGATCTTCCTGACCCAGGGATCAAACCCATGTCTCCTGAAGTGGTAGGTGAATTCTTTACCACCGGGAAGCCCCACAGAATATCATGAACTGTTTAAAAAAAATAAAAAACTTGTATGGTAAAACTGCCTAGCCTTTTAAAAATTTTAAAAAGAATATACAATCAAATGGTCAAAAAATAGCTTAAAAGGTTGGACAGCTATATTAATTATAATAGCGCTGCCTGCTGGCACACTGACTCCTCACTTCTGACACCCAATAGAAGCTTGTATCCTGTTTGCCCCACAGCAGTGGTGACATGTGGGTGGTGGGGCACCTTGGCCACACGCAGTCAACCACTGACCCAGGTCCACAGTGGCTCTTCCATTTGCAGTGCATGGCATTCCCAAGGCTGCCTTAGGTGTCAGCACCCAGGTAATATAAGAGAAGCCAGCAGAGAAGCACCTGCTTCTGAATCACTTTTGCTAACATGACAGCCATTGATGAGAACCAGTCACGTGGCCACACCTGGACGCAAAGGAGGCTGGGAAATGTGTCCCTGGCTAGACAAAAATGTGACACCATGAAAGAAAAATGTGAGTGTTTGGGGTGGAGCTGGCAATCTCTGCCCAGCAGGCAGGGCCACCTGGGATGGCTACCATATCCTTTTGCCCTGGACACTCGCAGTTTCAGCACTCAAAGTTTCACTGGAAACCCCTCAGTCCCAGGCACACTGGGACAGCTGTCACCCCATAACTGAAAAGTGAATTAACAATTTAAAATAATAACTTTGAAAACGGACTCAACTGGTTTCACATGCATTCAGGATGGCAGGAAAAAACCTGAGCTGATGATTACAAAGATTCGCTTTTAACCATTTTTTTCCAGATGGTGAATTTGCTAACAGCCAAAGGCAAAATTTTAAGAATTCATGAACACATTGATTAGCAACTAAAGGAGTCACAAATGCCTGAAAGTAAATTGGAATTAAAATACAAAAGCAGTAAAAATCCAAAACCATGACTACCGTTTGATATGCTAGAAAATGAGCAGAAATGCTTACTCAGATATAAAGCACTGCTGAATTGCCTCTCTGGCAAAACAAAATTATCAATATCTGAAAAAATTTGGGTGATACTCATATTTACCAGTTCACCATTTCAGCCAACGCGTTATTTTAAACCACGAGTTTCAACCTGCATTTCCGTTCATTTGACTTTTATCACGTCATGACTCTGTAGAGAAGCCCTCTCAAATACAGGTGATCCCTGCCTTATCTCATCCCCAGCTCTTTTTGTTTTAGCATCTTCCTGCAGCTCTGTCTTGGAGAAGGCGATGGCACCCCACTTCAGTACTCTTGCCTGGAAAATCCCATGGGCGGAGGAGCCTGGTGGGCTGCAGTCCATGGGGTTGCGAAGAGTCAGACACGACTGAGCGACTTCACTTTCAGTTTTCACTTTC
This sequence comes from Bos taurus, assembly GCF_002263795.3. Taxonomy (NCBI): domain Eukaryota; kingdom Metazoa; phylum Chordata; class Mammalia; order Artiodactyla; family Bovidae; genus Bos; species Bos taurus. Next base: position 20,757,884 of record NC_037339.1, read on the forward strand.
AAGCATTGGAGAAGGAAATGGCAACCCACTCCAGTGTTCTTGCCTGGAGAATCCCAGGGACGGGGGAGCTTGGTGGGCTGCCATCTATGGGGTCTCGCGGAGTCGGACACGACTGAAACGACTTAGCAGCAGCAGCAGCTCTGTCTCACTTGATTGTGTTCTCCTTGCTTGTACTGCCATTTCCCTCAAATTCACAAGCCAAGTGTTTCCTTTCTGTGCACTCTTCCCTATCCACCTCCACAACCTCTTGGTCCAAAGAGTAATTCAAATCAATGAAGGAAAGAAAGCCTATTCTCTCCAGAAGGAAATGATGCTTCATTTATCACCCACCCTACACACACACACACACACACACATCAGAAGTATCACCCTCTCTCCACATCCTCACATCATATTAGATCCAGCCGCATCTGTGAGCACCTTTCATGGGCTGCTGAGAACATGCGATCTTTGCCACTGTGACTTCCCTAAGAAATTCCTGGAATTTCACACTGCACCTTAGCCTCCTTCAAAAAATGCAAAGTGCTGAATTGAAGTTTGATTCAAAAACATTAGATGAGGAAGAGATCCACAAACTTAGTCTCATGACAAAGTGAAATTCCCTAGGGAGACTGGAACACTATGGCATTTGCATTTAAACCTCCTGAACAGCAATTTCTGTGAGAAATCTGAGCTCTAGAGGGCTACTTGGACAAATCAATAAATCCTGGCTTTTTACTATAGTTTGGAGAACCATAAACTTTTCATTGTTCTCCAGTGCCTTTTGAGTTGTCCGTGAACTGACTCCAGCTAGATTTCCTGGGCCTTGGAATTACTTTGTTTAGATAATTAAAGAAAAGGAGTCAGGCTGAACCGACTTGTCACAGCTGTGAATCCCAGCTGTGTATCCCCAGGGTGCTGAGATAACAGTCCCCTGCACTAATCCAATCTGGGCTTTTCCTGGGGGCTGTCATTACTGCAAAATGAGGTGAATGTGGTGGATGAAAAGCAGCAAGGCTGGGGAGTTAGTAGTGATGCAGAATCGTGCCTAGGACATGAGGGGTTGTGATCAGAGAAGGAATCACAGAGATCCAGTGGCCAAACTACTGTAGCCACTGTATATACTGTATTATATTCTATATACTACACATCTGATATATGTATATACAATATATACACACAAATTACTTATATGTAAATACTGTAGTCACTATACACATTACTATATATATCAATGCTGCTGCTGCTGCTAAGTCGCTTCAGTTGTGTCCAACTCTGTGCGACCCCATAGATGGCAGCCCATCAGGCTCCCCAGTCCCTGGGATTCTCCAGGCAAGAACACTGGAGTGGGTTGCCATTTCCTTCTCCAATGAATGAAAATGAAAAGTCAAAGTGAAGTCGCTCGGTCATGTCCAACTCTTAGCAACCCCATGGACTGCAGCCTACCAGGCTCCTCCGTCCATGGGATTTTCCAGGCAAGAATAGATCTACTATAAATAGAGGCTATATGTATATAACATATACATACATATTATATAGTATATAGATTATAATATATAGAAATACATTAAATATATGATATATATTATAATGTGTATATAATATGTATATATTACCCAATACTTTGGCCATCTGATGCAAAGAGCTGCCTCATTGGAAAAGACCCTGATGCTGGAAAGACTGAAGGCAAAAGGAGAAGGGGATGACAGAGGATGAGATGGTTGGATGGTATCACTGACTCAATGGACATGAATTTGAACAAACTCCAGGAGATAGTGAAGGACAGGGGAGCCTGGCGTGCTGCAGTCATGACCCATGGGGTCACAGAGAGTTGGACACAACTTAGCAACTGAACAACAACAAATATATATAATATGTATATATGTGTGTGCATGAACACACACACACACACAATGACCACTACACCCACTACCATTGAGGCTCCCTGCTCTGCTGCCCATCTGTCCAGTGCCCCTCCTCCCACCACACTGGCCTCGCAGCACCTTGAGTGTCATGCCGTCGCCCACTGCACAGCCTGCATGCCTGCCCTCCCCACATCTGAATCTCTCTCTCCTTCCACAAACGCCCCTCACCTACTAACTCGTACTAATCTTAAGGTCCGAGCTCCAAGGTCACTTCCTTGGAGCAGGCTGTGCTCTCAAATGAAGTCAGCTTCCCCAACATAAGCTAATTTTTCCCACACAACAGGTTTCACCATTTATCACATAATTAGGCTATTGTTTTGAAATAATATCTGTCCTCCCCAATGGACTTATGAGCAAGGAAGTTGTCTAACTTGCTCACCTTTGCATCTCCAGAGCCTGGAATAGTACCAGCTGTTGTAGAGGTTTGGTTAATACCGGTTGCATGGGTGGATTTGGGTCTGATAATGAACCCAGTCAAGACAGCATAGGTGGAGGGGAGCAGACGCCCGCGGGGCAGACTTCCTCCAGGTGCCATGGATGTGCCCTAAAACAGTGGTTCTCAAACTTGAGTCTGCAGTAGAATCACCTGGAGGGCTCGTTAAACTGCAGATTACTAAGCTTTATTCCCAGAGTCTTGGCTTCAGTGGGTCTGGACTCAGACAAGAAACTTGCATTTCCTACAGGTTTCCAGGTTATACTGAAGTTCCAGTTCCTGGGACCCCATTTTAAGAACCACTGTTCTAAGACATCAGGCAGTTTCCAAATGGCCTGCTAGAAGCAACTCGACCACTCCCAGGCTTTTCTGTAAGATGAAAATCTGGTGTTTCCAAGACACCAGGTTTTGTCTATCTCACACTTACATATATATAGCTCTCAGCCATCAGTGGGCTGCAGAATCACCTGTAAAGATCCCCAAGGCTCAAATCCCGGGCATTAGGTTTCCATTAATCTGCACAGGAACCCAACATCTACAGTTAAAAACCCTCCTCAGGTGATTTTAAAGTATAACCAGGATGAAGAATGACTGAGATCACAGCTCATAAATTCAACCAAAATTTATCATTGTTGCAGATGTCTAACCTGGAATTACTGAGGTTTATCCCAGAACCCTGCTGTGCCCTTTATTGGACTAAAGTCTAGCACCACACAACATCATTACAGGTAAAACAGAAGCCTGTCTCTTACCCCCAAATAACCACGTTAAAGGAAACTGTGCTTGGAGTCAGAACTAGAGAACAAAAGGTAGGAGACCATTCATTCCTTCAATTCTTTAGCGCCAGGTACGGTATTTAAGTGCAAGGCACATAGTGATAGCTCGGACACGGTTTCTACACAGATGGAACCAACAGTCTCAGGCTATGTTGCTGGAAAATTTCAGGTAAGGATCCAGAAGGCAGAGGACTGTGAACATCAGAAGGACACGGAGATGAGGGGCAACAAGACCCCGCTTGGTCCAAAGACGCAGTCAGAACTGAGAGGACCTACCTGGCGTCCTCCAGGGGTTGGGGTATTCACTGTGGTCCCAGCAAAACTGAGATGCTGAATACAGGAGCAGAGGCATCCGAGACCTGCATGCAAAGCCAGGAAAACAACTTGATTGCGTGCACCTGAGCAGGCTGGCTTTGGAAGTCTGAGATACTGCATGTAGGGTTGTAGGCGGGGGAGCGGGGTTTGATATATTACCATTGGATTATATCTTGGCAGGGAACCAGTTATGCCTGGGGATCCCACCCTGCTGCACCCCTTCAACTGGGGGATTGGGGGATTCTGGTCATCAGAGAAAACGCACGCACACATGCAAACATCACACTAGCAAAATGGGAACCATAACCACTTATGTCTGAGTAAGCTCCGTACCTTTGAAATGCACGGCCCTCCAGAAGTAGCTGGCTAGGGACTAAAGTCAACCCAAAGGCTCCCACTTCGCTGTCATATTATACTTTAGGGCAGATGTACATCCCAGCCACATCCCCTGGAAGCCGGTGGAACCCAGCCAAGCAGGATCCTGCCAGCGCCCTACCTGGCATCTTGAGGGCCCTGGGTATCCACCGTGGTCCCAGCAAAGCTGAGATGCTGAATGCAGGAGCAGAGGGGATTGTGAGCTGTGGAAATTGAGGGCTTACCTGCTGCCCACTTCTCCAGCTCAGCCCCATCTGAGAAGCACCAGAGGAGCTGTTTTCACCACTAGGGATGCCCAGGCCCCACCCAAAACAGTTAACCCGGAACCAGAAGCTGGAGCCAGAGAGAAGTTGTTTTTTTTTTTTCCTCCCTCCCTGAACCCACAGGCCTATGAGGAGGGCTTACTCTGCAGAAAAAGCCTCCTGATGGGGCCACTGCCAGGGAGAGGGCACGGAAGGGCTGGCCCTTCCTCCTGTCCTGTGGGCAGTCAGCCTTGTGCATCCTGGGGTCCTAGAATCAGCCAACTCATGCTCACTCCGACAGGGTAGAGAAGGGAGTGTTTGACCCCCCAGCCCTGTCTCGGAACACACAAACTCCCCTCCCCTGCTTCCTCTCTGCTGAATCTACCCCTTCCCTATTTGTCCAGCAAGCATTTGAAGACGAAGAGGCCCAGCATTTACTGAGCACTGACCTGGGCTGGGCAGGGCCTGGGGCTGAAGAGAGAGCAGGGAACAGCAGGGGCGCTTACAGAAAAAGTCTAGAGCCCAGACACAGACCCCAAAGTGCAAGCAAAAAAGTGGACAACGTTTCAGACAAGGGCTGCAATAACCCGGTGTGCTATTATCATGACTGGAGTCATTTGGAGGGAACGGTTTCTGTGGACTGCATGGTCAGAAAAGGCCTCTGTTCTGAGAACGTGGTATTTAAGTAAAAACCCGAATCAGAAGCAGGAACTGGCTCCCCTGGGGCAGAGGGCACCAGGCAGAGGGAACAGCAGCCATGCAAAGGCACCGAGGTGGGAAGAGGTTGTGACTAAGGAACGCAGAAGGCAAGGGCAGGGAGAGGAGGGCCAGAAGAAACCACCCAGTCTGCAGTCCACACCTCACGGGAGGACGGAGGAGAGAGGTGACATGACTGGCAGTTTTCAAAGATCGCTTTGGCTGCCACGCAGAGAACGGGATGGAATACAAGGAGCGAGGGAGGAAGCTAAGCGACAGGCTCAACTGTCCAGACCAGAGGCCACGCCCAGCACCCAGGACACGCGGTATCAAAGCCCGGGCTGCCGTGTGCGCCCCGCGAGGCCTCACTGGACAGTTCTGCGCGTCGTTCCTGACTCTGCCCCGCAGTCTTGTTCCTTGGCCCTCCCAGAGATGTGAGCCACCAACATCCTTTATAAACATTCTACTTCTGCTCAAAGCAGAGTCAGGCTCTGTTCCTTGCCACTAAGAACTTTAACACGGTTAAGCATATCTTGAAATCAAGAACAAACAAATTAGAGGTTCTTGTAGGTTCAATGCAAGTGATACACTGACCTAGCTCAGTGTAAGACTGGAGAGCAGAAAAGTATGGTAACATGATTTATTAACGAAAAGACTAATGACTCCAGTTTGCCAGACCTTCCTAAGTCTTTATCTGCTGACCCCATACACTTATTAACAGCTCTCTCTTTCATACTTCAAAGCTTCCTGATTTGGAGGATATGAATCATCTCTCCTTATTAATTCCTGGAGCATAGCTTTGATTCTGGGTCCCTAAGTTAAAGCTTCCTGACACACATCTTATGGCCCAGCCAGCCACAACAGGAAACAACTTCTTTTACAATTTCAAATGGCATAGCAACTGCAGGGGTGTGGGGCATCCATCTACAATAAGCCTTTTTGGTGACCATATCAATGATCTCATTGTTAGGGGGCTAAACTGTATCCCCTCTCCAAATAAATGTGCTGAAGCCCTAACTTGCAGGACTTAGAACGTCACTGCCTTTAAAGATAGAGTCTTGAAAGGGGTAATGAAGTTAGCGTGGCTTCCCCCATAGCTCAGATGGTAAAGAATCTGCCTGCAGTGCAGGAGACCTGGGTTTGATCCCTGGGTCGGGAAGATCCCCTGGAGAAGGCAATGGCACCCCACTCCAGTACTCTTGCCTGGAAAATCCCATGGACAGAGGAGCCTAGTGGGCTGCAGTCCATGGGGTTGCAAAGAGTCAGGCACAACTGAGTGACTGACACTTGCGACTTGTGAAGTTAGGGTGGCCACTAGTCTAACCTGATTGGTATCCTTATAAGAAGTGGAGATTAGGGGACTTCCCTGTGGTCCAGGGGTTAAGAAACCGCCTTGCAATGCAGGAGACGAAGGTTTGGTCAAGGAAACTAAGATCTCACCTGCCGTGGAGCAACTAAGCCCATGCACTGCGACTCCTGAGCCTGAGTGCCTTAACTAGAGAGTCTGCGCACTGCAACAAAAGCTCCCACATGCCGCAACTAAGACTTCATGCAGCCAAATTAATACATGTTTTTTAAAAATTAATTAATAAGTGTTAGTCGCTCAGTCGTGTCCAACTCTTTGCAACCCCACAGACTGTAGCCCACCAGGCTCCTCTGTCCATGGGATTTTCCAGGCAAGAATACTGGAGTGGGTTGCCATTCCCTTCTCCCGGGAATCTTCCCAATCCAGGGATTGAACCCGGGTCTCCTGCATTGCAGGCAGATTTTTTACCATCTGAGCCACCAGGAAAGCCTGCAGTGAATGAATACTATATTTTTTAATTATTTTAATTGGAGGATGATTACTTGACAATATTTCAATGGGTTTTGCCATACATCAACATGAATCGGCCACAGGGACACGTGTCCCCCCTACATCCAGAGAGGAGATTAGGACACAGAGGAAACATTATTTGAAGACACAGGGAGAAGACGGCCATCAACAAGCCAAGGACAGAGGCCACAGGAGAAACCAACCCTGGCAGCACCTTGATCTCAGACTTCCAGCCTCAAGAATTCAAAAAAAAGAAAATATCTCTGTTGTTGAAACCGCCCAGTCTGTAGGACTTGCCATGGCAGCTCTAGCAACTAATACACTCACATAACACAATGCAGGCCGGCATTCTCGCAAACCCTCCACCTTGCAAGAACTTGCCATTGCCCCGACCTACATACAATTCATGCCACTCAGCTGAGGGACCTTCAGCTGCTGCAATGTGGGCAAACTAATGTGCCCAGGCTGATAAACCAGACCAGTTAATCTTCAGTACCTGGCGGCCCACTTCTGTGCAGTGACCAGCTATGGTTAGGGGTTAACTGGGGCTCCCTTAATCCATGCTGACTGCCTGTCTCTGTGTATACAGGCCACAGAAGGTTATAAAATATTAAGAACCTTAACCATGAACTTGACTCATGCCCACTGCTCCTGGCAAGGCAGGGTCTCCTGTCCTCAAACATAATACTTTGCTTTCACCCCTGCGTCCTGGAGCCAGCTCGTGGGTCTGAAGGTTCTCAAAGAGAAAGGTTTGTCATGAGACTGGTCAGCTGTCTGCTATCAAGGCCTTTTATGGGGATCAATCAACAAGTCTTTATCAGATACTCCTGACCCTGTGGGAGTTTCAAAGAAATACGACACTCGGTTCCTGCCCTCAAAACCACGTGACTGTACTGTTGCAATGGATGTGGTTCAAGAGCTTTAAAAGTTAAATACAAATAAAAGAGCTGAGTAACTAAGCAAAGACCAAGCCCGACTCCTGGTTCTGTGTCTGTTCAGCTGCATGACCAAAGCTAACTCTTCCACCGCTGAGTCTCAGGGGCCTCCTTTGCCAAATGAGGCTAAGAATACCTTCCTCACAAGATCCTTGTATGAGAAGGGAGCTAAACATTACATGGAGGGACTTCTCCGGCAGTCCAGTGGTCAAGACTTTACCTTCCAGTGCAGGGGGTGCAGTTTCGAACCCTGTCTGGGGAGCTAAGATTCCACATGCCTTGCAGCCAAAAAACCAAAACATAAAACAGCAGAAATAGTATAACAAATTCAGTGAAAGTGTTCCAGTGAAAGTGCTAGTCGCTCAGTCGTGTCCAACTCTTGCAACCCCGTGGACTGTAGCCCACCAGGCTCCTCTGTCCATGGGATTCTCCAGGTAAGAATACTGGAGTGGGTTGCCATTCCCGTCTCCAGAGGATCTTCCCGACCCCACAATCGAACCTGGGTCTCCTGCATTACAGGCAGATACTTTACCACCCGAGCCACCAGGGAAGCCCAACAAGTTCAATAAAGACTTTTAAAAATGGTCCACATTGAAAAAAACAAAACAAAACAGTATATGGAAAAAGTATTCAGTAAGTATCTAGCACCCAGGAGGCGCGTGTTTTTAAAGAGAAGAAATTGACAAGCGTAGGCCACGCTTGAAATTGCCATGAGTGAGGATAGGCTCAGGAAGCCCACACTGTAGGACCTAGTTTTCACCCTTGTCCAGTGTTTACTGAGCACCTACTATGTGCCAGAAACCCAGCTCTGTCGAGAATATAAGACTAGGTCCCGAGATGCTCCCAGTTGGCTGGAAGCAGACAGATGAACCAGACAGGTGTGGGGCAGGAAGCAGGGAGCGCTCTCAACTGAGGGCTGAGTTTGTGCAAGGCTGACTTGGCTGGCCCTTCCCTGAAGATCTATCTGGACAAGTGTCATTCTCTCTCTCTCTCTCTCTCTCTCTCTCTCTCTCTCACACACACACACACACACACACAGACACATGTTTTATTGAAGTTCTCACTTTGCTTTGTAATTCAGTGTTTTGCCTATAACAGCACCGAGAGACCCACACAGATATGCATCCATTTTCAGGTTTCTATAATGAGATGGGTTTTGCTTTCTATTTCCTCTTCCACAGAGAATAAGAAGACAGATGAATGTCTATGACGATTCGAAATACAGATCCTCACAAATGTGTGATCTGTTTTCCCCTGAAGTCCTGATGTTTATCACATGCCAAGGTCCCGAGGCAGGCAGCTGGGTCCCATGGTCTGCTGATGCCTCAGTAGCTGACCTGTGAGATGAGGATAGTGGGACAGAACAAGGCTGGGCTGGAGGCTGAGCTGACCCCTCCTGCACTAACCAAAAGGGATGAATAATTGCATTCCATCCGCTACTGTCATTCTTTCAGGGGTTCCAGTCTGGGTGGAGGTGATGCCTAAAGTCCAGTGGGCAGGGTGGGTGGTGACATCATAGTTCTCTGTGGACCACCTGAATTCAAGGAGGGCCCCAAGCAGATGCAAGGTAAGGGGTCATCAGTCAGACCAAAAAAGACCCTGGGAGGAGCAATGATTTCACAGGGAACCTGGGCCAGAAGCCATAGGCACAGCGGTGCATAGCAGGAGGAACTGAGGTGTTAAAGGTAACAGGAGCCCCTGTTAGTCCAGGTGGACTTAACCTGAATCAAGTGTTTCTGTGTAACGTCTCCCATGACCTCGCAACAACCTTAACAAGGAGTTTTTCGTGAACTTCATTTTACAGAAGAGGGAGCAGGAGCTTGGCGAGGTTACAGAGCAGCCCAAGATTGCAGGGCCAGTGAGCAGAAACCCACCCAGCTCTGACTCCCAGGTTCTCATCTTTAACCGCTACATCCCACTGCCCCTAGGTAAAGCCTCTGGGCTTTCAGTAAGCATGGGCTCATGCACACAGCACCACCAGCCTCTCGGGAGCAAGATGAACTTCAGGCCTCACCCACTCAGGGAGAGAGAGTCTGCTACATTTACTGACCTGGATCAGGCACCCAGCCTCAGTTACTGCAGCTGAGGAGGGCTGGGGGGAGGTGGGAGTTAAGAGCTCAGGCAAAAACTAGTAAGAATTGAAACATTCAGGGCCTCAATTTCTTCTATCCCAGATACATAAAATAAAGGTTTGGATGGCAAACTGAGTTTTCTACTTTCTACCTGGATGTTTTGACAAATAAACTACAGATCATCGCATCTGCCTCATGTTCAGGAATTTTCTGAAACGATATTCTGATGTTTCATGGTCATTGTGGTCATTTGGAATGAATCTGGTAGGCCCAGAGTAGAAATGGCTGGTGTTTCACCCAGCATGTCATCTGTACGTTAACAGTTTTCATGAAGAGTTTTACTTGGCAGAAGTAAGCCAGGGATGCTCCTTGTAGTACAAGTCACTAGGAATGTTTATTTCATAGGAAGAATGTTGCTGTGTTCAGATCCAAGTTGAAATGGACTTCCAGCCAGGGGACAGCAGGTGACACCAACATGGTGGATGTGAGGATGTCCCTGAAGTCTTTGGGGGCCAGAGACAGAGCCCCAGGCATCTCAAGAGTCTATCCAACCTCCAGCATGTGGGAAAGGATGGCTCAACCCCTGCTGGGGCTTCAGGAAAAGGGAAAGAAAGTGGGTATAGGGAGGACCAGCCAAAGGGTCACTGGCATCAGCAGCCAGAACAGGGATCCTGGAAAGATGCAAAGCATCACCTCCTCAGGAGTGTTTTGCCTGATTGGAAGAGAGTGGACAGGACTGAGTGAGCCCGAGCAGACGTGATACGTGGGGATGCACCTTTGAAGCCTGTCCTCGTAGCCCTCGGCCCTGAGCTGGAGGAGGGGGTCTTTGAGAGATGCTGCCTGGTTCAGACACATTTAAGCATGAACTGGAACTCCCAGAAGCCAGGGGCTACCTCCACATGTAGGATCACAAGGCTCTGCACTGGATGCCTGGGGCTGCTGTCACCAAGTACCACCTGCTGGTGGCTGGGAACAACAGAAACTTAGTATCTCACAGTTCTGGAGGCCAAAAGATCAAGGTGTAGGCAGGGCTGGTTTCTCCCGAGGACTGTGAGGCAAAGTCTGTTTCATGCCTCCCACCCCACTTCTGCAGGTTTGCCAGCTACCCTCGGCATTCCAGGGCTTATAGAAGCATCAGCATGGTTTCCGCCTTCATCGCCCCTTGGCTCTGTCCCTGTGTGCTGTCTCTAAGTTTCCCTTTCTTAAAAGGGCAGCATTAGGGTTCATCCAAACAGCCTCATCTTTACTTGACCTCTTCTGCAAAAACCTTATCTCCAAATAAAGTCACATGCTAAGGAATTAGGGCACTAGAACTTCAATGTACCTTTTTGGGGTGGCGCAATTTGGTGCTCATCACCCCATTCCTACCAGGCCTTCAAACAGTCAGTGCTCGTCAAACCTGGCTGTCCATCAGGTATTGAAAGTACCAGGTTTGGGACTACCCTGGTGGTCTAGTGGCTAAGACTGCACTTCCAACGCAGGGGGTCTGGGTTCAATCCCTGGTCAGGGAAATAGACGCCTCCCCCCGCCACCACGCCACAAATAAAGATCCTGAAGATCCCACATGCCACAGCTAAGACCCAGTGCAGCCAAGTAAGTAATAAACAAAAAAAATACCAGGCTCTAGGGTTTGTTGGAGAATGGACATACATATATGTATGTGTATATGAATGGATACATGTATATGTATGAGTCCCTTCATTGGTCACCTGAAACTATCACAACATCGTTAATCGGCTATACCCCAATACAAAATAAAAGATTAAAAAAAAAATACCAGGCTCTACTCAGATTCTGATTCACTTGGGCTGGATGGGGCCCAGGCACCTGGATTTTCTACAATTTTCCCCCAAGCAATCCAAAAGTATGGCCATGTCTGAGCACTGCTGTCCTGGGAGTAAAACAAGGTGAAGAACCAGAGACACAGGGCCGCCACCGCTGCCCGAGTGAGTCATGCACCCACTGCTGTCACCCGGGCTGTGGCTGAGCAGCCTGGAGGAGGGCACTTGAATTGAAAACATCAGCCTTTTGGAACAGCGTCAAATGATGGCCCCCAGTGTCTTAGGATGAGGGAGCCTGCGCTTTCCATGCTTTTCAACACTAAATTAAAAAGGCACAACTAATCTTCCTCTTCATGAAGATATATTTACTGAGGCCTACCCTAAGGACAGTCTTGATGGTTTCCAGAGCAGGGGACTGCGTGGCAGGTCAAGAGCCATGGATTTTTAAGTGACACTAAATATTTATAGAGAAAACTGAGACTGACTCACCTTGCTGCAAGGTAAGACAGGAGATTACAGTCACATCTCTAGCCCAGGAAAAGAGAAACGCAATGAAAATCTGGATGCCTGTGACAAACCCCTTAAATACCTACAGGCCTGATTATACGCTACTCAAAATAATTTTTGCTCTATTTTTAAACACTGTGGAAATCAAAACTAAATTAATATGGGCTCAACTTTGAAGGGAGGGAAAAGGCAATATCCATAATGAACTGACAAGCTAATTAATGTATCTGAACAGAGCAAGAAAAACCATAGAAACTGATTGGAAATCATGTGGATTTCATTCATATGAGAGAGAAAGCAATTGAAGTATTCTCAGGCAAATTAATTAAATCTACAACACACCCAGAATGCATGTTGTTCCAGCTTCCTGCTGAGTTCTGTGGGAGAACTCACCAGTAAGAATTTCTCAAATGCACTGTGAAAATGTGCTTTAGAAGCAGGGCAGGAAGGACAAGCATGCAGTCGAATGTGTCTTTTGGGGCCTGTGTCATGGTTACCCTGTGAGGATCAAGCTGACCTCTGGCCTCTTTCTTCCTTTTGTCCTCGACCCACCCACCAACAGGTTCATCTAAACTCAGAATAACCGTGCACCACTGATGCTAAAGACAGGATGCCCAGCTGCTGCTACTTAAGCCCCTTGGCTAGCTCCAGTGAGGAGCAGCCTACAATCTAGTATTAAAATCACGACTATTCAGCTGGGAATTTTTCCTAAGGCCATGGTCACAGGTCCAGGAAAGTATGGCCTCTTCAAGTACCTGATGGCGACTTAACTGGGGGTAGGGGGTGGGGTGTTGTTTAAATACTCTCTTCCTTACCCTATCACAGGCAGGACCTAAGGCTCGGGAGTCAGGACTTGCCTGGTGGTCCAGCAGTTAAGAATCCACCTGTCAATGCAGGGGACACAGGTTTGATCCTTGGTCCGGGAAGACCCCTCACGCTGTGGAGCAACTAAGCCCATGCACCACAACTGCTGAGCCCACGTGCTGCAAATCCTGAGCCCGCACATCTGGAGCCTGTGCTCCACGACGAGAGAAGCCCAAGCACCGCAGCTAGAGAGCAGCCCCCGCTGCCCCCAGCTAGAGAAAGCCCGCACGGCAACAGAGACGGCACAGCCAAAAAGAGAGACTCAGGAGGCAGGAGATGGAGCCTTGATTCCCACCAGCTGTGTGAATCCAGTCAGCCTTCGACACAGCCCCAGTTCATGCTCTCCTTGTGCCCTTTACTTTCCATACCATAATAATAATTTTGCTTTTCAATCTATTTATGTTCTGACTATCTTCCCACGAGATTGTGAATCCCTGTGTGGACAGGACTGTGTGTAATTCACCGCTCACTCCCGTACTCCGCACAGTGCTATCTCCAAAGGTCACATTCATTTTCAGCCTTAATCCCAGGTGGTTAGTTGCACAGAGTAGGACCTCAGAATGCTCTTGCTGAATCAGTGACCGAATTCCTTCACAATGAAGGGAAAGCCAAGGATAAGACAGTGCACCCCTTTCTACATGGAATGTTTCTGTCTCAAGACCTGGCAGTCCAGCCACAGAAATGAACTCACCTGAGCATCTGAAAGAATTACAAAACTAACTCCTCAACAGAGGATAAGGGCTAAGAAGAATGAACTGAAAAGGAAAAACTCTCCAGCATAAAGAGGTGGGTCTTAAGGGATGAATTATGTGCCCTAAAATGATGCTGAAGTCATGCTAATCAAAGGTGCCTGTGAAGGTCCTGGAGATGTAATCAAGTTCAGATGAGGCCCCCCTCAATTAGGGGAAGCCCTGAATCCAGCATGACCTGTGTGTTTATGAGAAAGCCGTGCGGTGACAGAGATCACAGTGATGTGTCCAGAGGCCAAGGAAGGCCAAGGACTGTTGCCAGCCCCCAGAGGCTAGAAAGCAGCAGGAAGCCAGGTTCTTCTGCAGAGCCCCTCAGAGGAGCCAAAGCCACTGACTGCTTGATTCCAGCTTCTGGCCTCCAGAACTGGGAGACAATATTTCTGTTGTTATAAACCACCCAATTTGTGGTACTTTGTCACACGAACCCTAGGAAGCTAGCTCAGTGTGGGTGGTCACATACACATGGGGGAAGGGTAGACTGATGATCTGTCCGTATCTCAAAACTACTACTATTATTATATGCTGTTACGTAATAAGATATAATACATATTTAATATAAATAATATTAAGCATAATATAATTTCTACTCAATATGTTATACAATGTATATTACATATATTCTATAATATTATATAAAATTATATACATATTATATATAATATAATACATATATGTAGCATGGGTATATGTGCTTAAGTTTCTCAGTCGTAGCCAACTCTTTGCAACCCCATGGTCTGTAACCCACCCAGTTACTCTGTCCATGGGGATTCTCCAGGTAAGAATACTGGAGTGGGTTGCTATGCCCTCTTCCAGGGAATCTTCCCAAACCCAGGGATCAAACCCAGGTCTCCCACCTTGCAGGCAGATTCTTTACCACCTGAGCCACCAGGGAAGCCCAAGAATACTGGACTGGGTAGTCTATCCCTTCTCCAGGGGATCTTCTTGACCCAGGAATTGAACTGGGGTCTCCTGCATTGCAGGTGGAGTCTTTACCCACTGAGCTACCAGGGAAGCCCATATATAGTATAATTATATATAATTATTGTGATCATATATAATTATTATAATATATACTAATTATTGATATCATTACATATTATACAGTATACAAGTATAATTTTATAATTACAAAAATAACTATTACTATGACTAGTCCTTTTTGCAGAGAAGGCAATGGCACCCCACTCCAGTACTTTTGCCTGGAAAATCCCATGGACGGAGGAGCCTGGAAGGCTGTAGTCCATGGGGTCACTAAGAGTCGGACACGACTAAGCAACTTCACTTTCACTTTTCACTTTCATGCATTGGAGAAGAAAATGGCAACCCACTCCAGTGTTCTTGCCTGAAGAATCCCAGGGACGGGGGAGCCTGGTGGGCTGCCGTCTATGGGGTCACACAGAGTCAGACACGACAGAAGCGACTTAGCAGCAGCAGCAGCAGCAGTCCTTTTTGAGCACATTCTCTGTGCTAAGCATTAGATATACATGACTTCATGTAGTCCTCCATTCCTTCTCCCCATCCATCTGAGAGGCAGGTAATATTATCATTCCTGCTGTACAGATGGAGGAAACTAAGGCTTTGCAAGGTGAGTAATTTGTCCACAATTGGAATTCAGGGCTTGCCTATTTCAGCATCTGTATTTCACACCCTCTCTCCAAATTTTCCAAAGTATTATGTGCAGTTGACTGCCTTCTCCAGCAGCCAGCCCTGGAAGGCATCTTGCAGGACTGCTTGTCCTTTCTAACTTATGGGCTGGGATAAAACGAGAGAAAGAACGACCAAGGCCACTGGCCCCATAGCCTGGGGCCTTGCACCTGCCCTGGGGGTTCACTCAGTTCTCAAACCTAAAATCTACCCCCTTGTGGACAAAAGTACCCTAACTCATACAACCCCACAAATAGCACTCCCTGGGCAGACACAGCAGGCAAGTGAGCAAATGTATTTTATTTTCCCCCTCTGGCTGCACCACACGGCCTGAGGGACTTTCAGTTCAGTTCAGTCGCTCAGTCATGTCCGACGTTTTGCGACCCCATGGACTGCAGCACGTCAGGCTTCCCTGTCCATCACCAACTCCTGGAGCTTGCTCAAACTCATGTCCATCACATCAGTGATGCCATCCAACCATCTCATCTGTCATCCCCTTCTCCTCCTGCCCCCAATCCCTCCCAGCGTCAGGGTCTTTTCAAATGAGTTGATTCTTCCATCAGGTGGCCAACGTATTGGAGTTTCAGCTCCAGAATCGGTCCTTCCAATGAATATTCAGGACTGATTTCCTTTAGGATGGACTGGTTGGATCTTCTTGCAGTCCAAGGGACTCTCAAGAATCTTTTCCAACACCACAGTTCAAAAGCATCAATTCTTCGGTGCTCAGCTTTCTTCACAGTCCAACTCTCACATCCATACATGACTACTGCAACAACCACAGCTTTGACTAGACGGACCTTTGTTGGCAAAGTAATGTCTCTGCTTTTGAATATGCTGTCTAGGTTGGTCATAGCTTTCTTCCAAGGAGTAAGCATCTTTTCATTTCATGGCTGCAATCACCATCTGCAGTGATTTTGGAGCCCAAAAAAATAAAGTCTGGCACTGTTTCCCCATCTATTTGTCATGAGGTGATGGGACCACATGCCATGATCTTCGTTTTCTGAATGTTGAGCTTTAAGCCAACTTTTTCACTCTCCTCTTTCACTTTCATCAAGAGGCTCTTCAGTTGTTCTTCACTTTCTGCCATAAGGGTGGTGTCATCTGCATATCTGAGATTATTGATATTTCTTCCGGCAATCTTGATTCCAGCTTGTGCTTCATCCAGCCCAGCATTTCACATGATGTACTCTGCATATAAGTTCAATAAGCAGGGTGACAATATACAGCCTTGATGTACTCCTTTCCCGATTTGGAACCAGTCTGTTGTTCCATGTCCAGTTCTAACTGTTGCTTCTTGACCTGCATACAGATTTCTCAGGAGGTAGGTCAGGTGGTCTGGTATTTCCATCTCTTAAAGAATTTTCCACAGTTTGTTGTGATTTACACAGTCAAAGGCTTTGGCACAGTCAATAAAGCAGAAATAGATATTTTTCTGGAACTCTCTTGCTTTTTCAATGATCCAGCAGATGTTGGCAATTTGATCTCTGGTTCTTCTGCCTTTTCTAAATCCAGCTTGAACATCTGGAAGTTCACGGTTCACATACTGTTGAAGCCTGGCTTGGAGATTTTGAGCATTACTTTGCTAGCATGTGAGATGAGTGCAATTGTGTGGTAGTTTGAACATTCTTTGGCATTGCCTTTCTTTGGGACTGGAATGAAAACTGACCTTTTCCAGTTCTGTGGCCAGTGCTGAGTTTTCCAAATTTGCTGGCATATTGAGTACAGCACTTTCACAGCATCATCTTTTAGGATTTGAAATAGCTTAACTAGAATTCCATCACCTCCACTAGCTTTGTTTGTGGTGATGCTTCCTAAGGCCCACTTGACTTCACATTCCAGGATGTCTGGCTTTAAGTCAGTGATCACACCATCATGATTATCTGGGTCATGAAGATCTTTTTTGTACAGTTCTTCTGTGTATTCTTGCCACCTCTTCTTAATATCTTCTGTTTCTGTTAGGTCCATACCATTTCTGTCCTTTATTATGGACCTTAGTTCCCTGATAAGAGATCGAACCTGCACCCCTCTGCATTGGAAGTGCAGAGTCTGAACAACTGGACCACCAGGGAAGTCTTACAAATGTACTTCTTTTATCATTTGTATGCTCAGTTCAGTTCAGTCCCTCAGTCGTGTCCGACTCTTTGCGACCCCATAAACCGCAGCACGCCATGCCTCCCTGTCCATCACCAACTCCCGGAGTCCACCCAAACCCATGTCCATTGAGTCGGTGATGCCATCCAACCATCTTATCCTCTGTCGTCCCCTTCTCCTCCTGCCCTCAACTTTCCCAGCATCAGGGTCTTTTCAAATGAGTCAGCTCTCCGCATCAGGTGGCCAAAGTGTTGGAGTTTCAGCTTCAGCATCAATCCCTCCAATGAACACCCAGGACTGATCTCCTTTAGGATGGACTGGGTGGATCTCCTTGCAGTCCAAGGGACTCCTGAGAGTGTTCTCCAACACCACAGTTCAAAAGCATCAATTCTTTGGTGCTCAGCTTTCTTTATAGTCCAATTCTCAGATCCATACATGACCACTGGAAAAACCATAGCCTTGACTAGACAGACCTTTGTTGGCAAAGTAACGTCTCTGGTTTTTAATATGCTGTCTATGTTGGTCATAACCTTCCTTCTAAGGAGTAAGCGTCTTTTAATTTCAGGGCTGCAGTCACCATCTGCAGTGATTTTGGAGCCCAGAAAAATAAAGTCAGCCACTGTTTGCACTGTTTCCCCATCTATTTGCATGAAGTGATCGGACCAGATGCCATGATCTTAGTTTTCTGAATGTTGAGCTTTAAGCCAACTTTTTCACTCTCCACTTTCACTTTCGTCAATAGGCTCTTTAGTTGTTCTTCACTTTCTGCCATAAGGGTGGTGTCATCTGCATATCTGAGGTTATTGATATTTCTCCCGGCAATCTTGATTCCAGCTTGTGCTTCATCCAGCCCAGCGTTTCTCATGATGTACTCTGCATGTAAGTTCAATAAGCAGGGTGACAATATACAGCCTTGACGTACTCGTTTTCCTGTTTGGAACCAGTCACAATTGCATCTAACTGGCTGCCAAGAGAATATTAATCCACCAGCAGTGTTAAAGACATGCTCTTTCCTTTTACCTGGGGACAAATCCCTTTAGGCTGGACCTCCCTCAGAGAGAAATTTCAGCGGACAAGTGGCAAAACTCTCACTCTTCTTGGAAGACCAAGGGGCTTCCAGGGCCTGGAGTTAGTCCACCAAGCATCGCATCTGGGCCTGATACTTCCTTGAAGTATTTTGGGGCAAATCACCTCTGTGTGCCCCCATCTCTGATCTATACAATAGGATCCATAGCTGATACCCAGGCGCCATGAGAATTAATGAGAACTGGATAAGACTCTTAGCTGAGTGCCTGGGCTCAAAACAGGAACCACTGTTTTCTCTTTTTTATACCCCCAGCTGGCCTCTAGCCCCTGTGCCCCAACCCCAACTGCCCTGAGAGTCAGTGGCCAGAATGCAGGCCTGGGCACTGCCCTGGTACACGTGCACCTTTCCCAACCCCTTCTCCCTCACCTCACTGTCCCTGGCATCCCAAAGGATAGAAAGAAAACCGAAATAACCACAAACTATTCTACTTATCAGACTAGATGAGTGGAATCACAGATATTTGGAGTTTTCTTTATATTTTTATCCTATTAAAATGACCATGAGGAACATTTACCTAACAGACAGGATGATTATGAAGAGTAAATGAGATCATGTTTATAAAAGGCTTAGCATGCCACTTAGCCAATAAAAGTCAGCTCTCATTTTTAAAAAAAAACAATCTAACTGAAAACAAGAATATATTTTCTAGAGCTTCATGATTTGCAAACTATTTTCATATGCTTTACTTCATTTATATACTCATGACTGTCAGATGAGCTTATTATTGCCACCTTACAGACCAGGAAACTAAGGTGTAAGCGTGTTGAAGACTGGCCCTGGGTGACTTCGTGGGCAGCATCATGGCAGAGTCAAGAGGTCCATGGCGGTGACCCTGTTTATGGACTGGCCATGAGGGGCCACAGGGTGCAACGTCCACTCAGCTCCTGCCCCCCCCCCCCCGTGGCCCACGGGCAGCCCCCTGCGTCTGTCTGACAAAGAAGCCCAGTACTACTTGGTCCTTACTTCTGAGTCCAGGCTCCGTTGACTCTCTTTTAAGAGGCTTTTTTTTTTTTTAATGTGGACCATTTTAAAAGTCTTTACTGAATTATTTACAATATTGCTTCTGTTTTATGGTGTGGTTTTTTTGGCCCTAAGGCATGCTCCCCCAACCAGGGATCAAACCCGCAACCTCCTGCACTGGAAGGTGAGCTCTTAACCTCTAGGCTTATATCAGCAAAGTCCCTCCCTGTTAACTCTTGAGTCTAGAAATCAGACATCCATCCGTGGTCATCACAAGCCCCTCCCCCTCGACAGAATCAGTTAAGCTACAGGCCTGGTGGGTGCATGAGGGAGGCTGACTTCCACCAAAATGACAGGCAGGACGCAGAGACCCAGGGCGGGGACAGGAAGCCGTTTCTGGCAGGCAGGCAGCAGTTCACGGCTTCCCCACCTGCCACGTGGTCCAGGCCCCTGGTGTCCAGGATAAGAAGAGACCCCACTTTACTCAGGATCCACCTGGGAAACCAAGGGCAAAGCTGTCATGGCTCAAATACTACTCTTTCTCATCTCATCTGGAAGAAGTTCTGAGTGAAAATAAGATCTGTATAGTATTTTGAATTCTTTGTTTTTTGGGGGAGTAGGTGTTAAAAGAGTCATTTTCCCTTTCATTCATTCATTCACTCAGCCAACAATGTGTATTAAGCACCTTTTACATGCTAGACTCTGTTCTCAAGATTGAGAATACAGCTGTGAGCAAGAAAGAACATCTCCTAACCTCATGGAGCACAATGTCCAGAAAATCTAGGCCCGAAGCGCCAGTCCCCAATACATCATCTCACCACTATTCTCCTAGGTATTTTGGGTAGCACTTTTTTCAATGAACTGCTCCCAGTGAACACAGCACTACCCTGCTTCCAGGATGACAAACCAGGTGTACTAGAAAATGCAAATAAATCTAAATATATATTGAGGCAAACAATATGTGGTAAAGATAATCCACTGTCCACTCTGAGCTATGCGAAATGATTTTTTGTAAATGATGCTTCATCCTATATTTTAAACAACATGAATGAACACCTGTATGCTGTGTTTAAAACTGATAAGCTTTTCCACCAAAACCATTCCTTTGCTTGTAAACATGTTTTCCTCAAAAATCACTTGGAATTGTAAACATGCTTATCCCATTACCAATAAATATATGGTGACCTCTTCTAAAGGAGATAAACATCTGCTGTATGCCAAAGTCATAAACATGTTTTGGACAGTACAGAAAAAGTAAGGAATACATCGGTAAGTTGTGGCAACTTGCAAAGAACGTATACGGACAATCATGTAATGTCTCACATGGAGTCAATGTGGCGGATACACCTGTAAACCAGTGGACTGCGAGGGGAGGCCAGGGTGCCCAGGCTCCCCAGTTGGCATCCAGTACCAACTGCCAGACCACACGAGTGCTGACAACATCTCCCCGATGTGGCCTCAGCAGGACACAGTCTGCCGTGTCTGACCATAAGGGGCTCCTGCCTTTGAGGAAGGTGGAGAATGAGATCTCTGCCAGTGGATGCCCCTGGACACACTGGCTGAGACTGAGTGGCGGCCAAAGCAGTGAGGGAGAACTGCTCCCAGACAGCTGGGCGTGCCTTCCACCCCTACCCCTGTGCCGGCCCAAAGGTACCCGAGTTCAGTGAAGGAGATAAAGGCCTAAACCTCATTTAGGGTGAGTGGTGTTTGTGCCCGATGGTTCCGACTCCTTGACATCCTGCACCCGAGTCTCTGTTTTGACTTGAGGTGTGATTCCTCAGGACAAATCACCATCACATCATTACATGCAGTGCCAAGCCCACCAAAGCAATTGCAGGGGGCCACCACGTGTGAGAGTCCCCATTTCCTCTTCAACAATCAGGCTGGGATGCTACTGGCGTGAGGATGCTCCTGGGGAGGACGCAGGAGGCCTTTAAAGTGCAGCACTGGACTTCCCTGGCGGTCCAGTGCTTAAGAATCCACCTGCCAAAGCAGGGGACATGGGTTCGATCCCTGGTCTGGGAAGATACCACCTGCCACGGGGCAACGAAGCCCATGCGTCATAACCACTAAAGCCCATGCACCCTAGAGCCCCTGCTCTGCAACAGAGAAGCCACTGCCATGAGAAGCCCACACACCGCAGCTAGAGAGCAGCCCCATGCTCACTGCAACTAGAGAAAGCCTGTGCCCAGCAATGAAGACCCAGTGCAGCCAAAAATAAATACATTTTTTAAAAAACAGTAATTTTAAGGTGCAGCATTACTCTCAAGGGGCACAACCTTGTGATAGACCCTGACTTGTTCATGGAGACCTCCACCTCATAGCCTCGGCTAAAGAGCTGGCCGTACTGATGGGCCTTCATCACCCAAAATATCAGCCCACCTGGCTCCATCGGGGGCCTCCCTGGGCTCTGCCTTGTGTCTGCCACCCAGCACCCACACTCTCTTTCCCACTTGGCTGGTTGGGCTCAGAGCATTGAGGGCCAGATCTGTGCTTGTCGCTGCTATTCCTACTGGACATTATGTCTCCAGCTTGTGCATCCAGGAACATTCCAGAACTGTGCCCACATCTGACGTTTCTTTGCTCAGCCTCCCTTTCCCAGCATCACAGACCCCACCGCCAATCAAACCACATCACTCTTAACCACTATCCCTAGTGTGTTGAAAATAGAAATAATGTTTTTAAATCTCGCTCCCACACACCCTCCACCTCCTCATTTCCAGTACAGGTGCGATAACTAAACGTGTATGCTGGGAACGCTGCTTCAGCTGTTTTTTTTCTTTTTGGCCGCTCTTCAGGTCACATGGGATCTTAGTTCCCAGACAAGGGATTGAACCCATGCTCTGCTACAATGGAAGTGTGGATTCTTAAGCACTGGCCCTTCAGGGAAGTTCCTGCCTATGTTTTTAAAATCACCTCCTCACGTAGTCACTTCACTCACTGCAATGTCTCAGCAGCAGATTAGATGGTGGGGGCGTAGCTTTCCGGGACCCACAGTCCAGGGCTGCTCTGACAGCTTAGGCCCCCAAGGGCAGCACACGAACCCCGCGAAGCACTATGCCAAGGAACACTTGCAAAGTTAGAGCTTTCCCAAGATTTGGCCTTTAGAGGTCTACTTGTTGCTCTCTCCACTCCTGCCTCCAAAAAACAAGGAGATCATTTGCTTTAATGTGCAGTGTGAACACAGAAGAATTGATCGTGTGGATGTATTCCTGCTTAGAATACATGTCTTCCTGCTCCCAGGCTCTTGCCTGGAGTCTTCAGGGTCTGCGCAGGGACACACGGTCCTTCCTTCCATCCCAACCCTCCCTCGGGCAGAATGTGTTTAAAGCCACAACTTAACCACTCCCTGGATTCCCCAGCCTTGCTGACTGTGCTCCCATTCATAACCCCCTGCACAGGTGCCTAGTGGCTCATGATTTTTTTCCCAGACTGTGGCTTCCATGTGGCCTGCAGTAGATGTTTCTGAAGTGGCTGGCTTGGGCCACAAGGACAGAGTGTCAGAAACAAAGAGGACAGCTGTGTGCCCCCACCACGACAGCGGGAGCCAGCCCAGCCCACAGGGAGCTCCCTCTCCTGGCCTCACGTTTCAGGGCCTTCTAAGTGGGCTTGTGGAGAAGGCAATGGCAACCCACTCCAGTACTCTTGCCTGGAGAATCCCATGGATGGAGGAGCCTGGTGGGCTGCAGTCCATGGGGTCGCTAAGAGTTGGACATGACTGAGCGGCTTCACTTTCACTTTTCACTTTCATGCATTGGAGAAGGAAATGGCAACCCACTCCAGTGTTTTTGCCTGGAGAACCCCAGGGACGGGGGAGCCTGGTGGGTTGCCGTCTATGGGGTTGCACAGAGTCGGACACAACTGAAGCGAGTTAGCAGCAGCAGCAGCAGCAGCAAGTGGGCTTGTGATCTGTCGGAGTCTCTCCCTTGTATATTCACTGTATTTCGGCAGCTTTGCCTACACGCTTGTGTAGCCATGTGGTCCTGCAAAAGCAGGGTCCTGACTTGTTGGGTTCACAGGAGGTCACTGGAGTTTTCAGAGCTGAGTCAAACCAGAGGTGCCTTTTGAGGCAGTTCAGGGATAACAAATGCATTTCTTTGCACAGTCAATGGGGGACTGAATGTTTATCCCTCCCTGCCACAAATTCATATTTTGAATTCCAAGTCCTCACTGTGATGGTACTAGGAGAAGGCAATGGCAACCCACTCCAGTACTCTTGCCTGGAAAATCCCATGGATGGAGGAGCCTGGTAGGCTGCAGTTCATGGGGTTGCTACGAGTCAGACACGACTGAGCGACTTCACTTTTACTTTTCACTTTCATGCATTGGAGATGGTACTAGGAGGTGGGGCCTTTGGGAGGTAACGAGGTCACAAGGGTGGGGCCCTCATGAATGGAATGGTGCCCTTATAAGAAGAGACATTAGAGAGCTGACCCCTCTCTCTCTGTGTCTGCCATGTGAGAATACAAGAAGGCAGCTGGCTGTCTACCGACCAGGGAGCAGGCCTCCATCAGACACAGAATCTGCTTGATCTTGGACTTCCCAGCCTTCAGAATTGTGAAAATAGATCTCTGTTGTTTAAGCCACCCAGTCTGGGTTATTCTGTCATACCAGGCTGAGTTGGCCAGGACATGAACCAACTATGATAAATCAGAAGCGGTTCCCTTGAGAATTCCCTGGTGGTTCAGTGGTTAGGACTCCACATTCTCACTCCCAAGGGTCTAGGTTCAATCCCTGGTTGGGGAACTAAGATCCCACAAACCAGACAGCATGCCCCCCCCGCCCAGAAAAAATGTGGCTCCCGCAAACCCCACTCAGAGAAGCCTTGGAGGTCAAGGCCAGGCTCTCAGGAAATACTGTTGTAATAGATCACTGATGCCCACAGTTTTGAAGTGATAGAGAAGGGTTACAGCCCTTGGGTAGATTTTTCACATGGATTTTTCCTGCCAATCCCTGACACTGGCTTAGTGAGGATCGGCCTTTCCTGTCTAGTTACCCCTAGACTGAGGGCTAGAGAGGATAACACGGCATGGTCTCAAGTCTTGTTTTTTTATCACTTTTAAAATCCAACTGATAAAAACGGCCAAAATGCTAATCACACTGAAATGTATGAGAAAGTAACACCAAAAGCAAGCTCTTCAGAACCAGAATATCCAAACACAGTTTGATGCCTTTTTTCTATTTTCAACCTTAGTTCCTCTCCGCCTAATTTTCCCTGTTTCCAGATTATTTGGAGCCAGCTCTGAGGTCGAGTTGCTCTTCACGGTGGTTCTGGACTGCAGAGCAGTGGCGCTGAGGACCAGAGCTCATCAGCGTGGATAAGCCCACAGCCCACCCTGCACCAGCTTGACCTCTAACTGCAGGAACCTGGGCAAGTACCTTGAGCTCTTCAAGTCTGTTTCATCATCTCCAAAACAGGGATAATAACACATTCCTCATATGACTGTTGGGAGGATTCACTGCAATAGTGAATGGAAAGGATGTAACACAGTACTTGGAACATAGTAAGTGCTCAACAATGGTCACTATTTTTGTTGTTATAATTACGGTAAATATCTTCAGAAATAAAGGCTCTCTGAGCAGTGTAAACCAATATGCCAGCCAGGTCAAAACAAGCTTGATAACCTCTGCTTAAACAGTTGGAGAACACAGAGGCCTATACAGGTTTACTTCTGAGCACACAAAACAAAAACTGCTGCCCATCTTTTATTCATTCACACTTTGAAATGTTTAACCTACACAGGAAATTTTTTTTTGAATGTTCAGCTCCCCAGTATTTTCTTTTAGTTTATTTTTAATTGGAGGATAATTGCTTTACAATGCTGTGTTGGTTTCTGCTCTACAACTTCGAGAATCATATCGCCTCCCTCTTGAGGCTCCCTCCCACCTGACTCCTGATCCTGACCCTCTAGGTCATCACAGAGCACCAGGCTGGGCTCACTGTGTTATATAGCAAATTCCCACTAGTTATTTTACACATGGAGAAGGCAATGGCACCCCACTCCAGTACTCTTGCCTGGAGAATCCCATGGACGGAGGAGCCTGGTGGGCTGCAGTCCATGGGGTCGCTAAGAGTTGGACATGACTGAGCAACTTCACTTTCTCTTTTCACTTTCATGCAGTGGAGAAGGAAATGGCAACCCACTCCAGTGTTCTTGCCTGGAGAATCCCAGGGACGGGGAGCCTGGTGGGCTGCCGTCTATGGGGTCACACAGAATGGGACACGACTGAAGCGACTTAGCAGCAGCAGCAGTCTATACATAGGGCTTCCACTCAGTATTTTTTTCTAGAGAATATAAAAGCAATCTAAAATGATACATTCTTAGAGTCAGGTAGGAAGAAATGCTTACAGAAGTCACACAGCCAACCTTCTCAAATTTGGGAAACCTTTTTATAAGCATCTTCCCAGTTCCACCATGGGCAGAAAGTGAATGAGCTTCTGCTCAAATAATTGCAACCACGGGGAACTCAGCATTGGGAGGCAGCCCTTGCAAGTTACACGGTCCTCCTCATGGAGGACTCTTTTTCTTAAACCCATCAGCATCAACATCAAAAGTCTGCACTCAGGGACTCTAGGTCCCCTGAGAGCTAGCTGAGTCCAGGTGGCTGGTTCATTGCCACCTCCACCAGATCTGGCACAGAGCCTCAGAACCTAGCAGGCAAGCAAGAGCTACTGGATGGATGGGTGGGTGGGTGGGTGGATGGGATGCCCACTCTGGATGCTATAGAATAAGTTATACATATTTATTCCATCATACTACAATTTAGAGTTCAAGGCATGCAAAAAATGTACAATCTCTACATTGAAGATCTGGGGAAATTTCATGCAAAATAATTCTAGAGGTGGAACTCTCCTAAGAGCTATAAACTATTCCAGGCTTGAGTGTCAGCAATTAACTCCACTTGAAAGTGAAGCGCCCGCTGATTACAGGGGTGTGAGTGGTGGTCAGATGAAAAACAGTCTCATTCTTTTTCAAATATTAACTCTAACAGATGCCTGAGAGAACATTATTAAGAGCTGCATTCATTTCCAAGTGTCTTCTTTTCTTCAATCTCTAACGACGTGTAACCTAACACGTATTTTGTACTTAATACGACACCTAAGAAACTCATAGAAATGTCTGCAACTCTGAATTAGGTCACAAGGACAGACTTTGGACAGAATCTGCTTATTCTTCCCCAGAACGTGCCTTCCCTTAACTGACAACACAGTCTCTTTCTCATATTGAGTCACCAGATTTATTAACTTCTATATCTTGAGAACAAGATTGCTTAGAGTTCTTATATTTATTGTATTACATATAAATAAATACATTCACTTTTATTAATAATAAACAAGGCAAGACACCTTGTTCCAAACTGATTGTGCTATATTTTGCTTCCCTCCCCAACCTTTTTTGCAGAATGTCATTTGCTAAAAGTTTCAAGTCATGCCCGATGACTAATGTATTGTTCTCTTCCCAGGAGGCGGGGAGAAGCATGAGGTACCTGGTACCCAGCAAAAGCCCTAACGGCAGAGTTATCAGTGAAATTCCTCCAAGTGACAAAGGGCTACAAGAGGGGTTCCTCGCTGGTACAATCAGGTCACAAGCCTAAGCAGGCTTGACGGGTGTGGCTGGCTCCCTCCCCAGGGCCCGCTCTGTTCCCGATCTGGGCTTGGCTGGCCGGGCTAGGCTCCTGCCTCTGGCTCTCTGTGGGACCTCAGGCTCCAGGAATTTGGACCGAGTGGTAGAGACATCGCCGACAGAGACGGCAACTGCCAGCTTCCTCCCTATGCCGTCTTGTGATTCAAAGCAGATTCTGCTCCACTTTTTTAAAAGGGGGAGCACGTTAACACCGGAGACCCACAAGGACAGGAGTCAGCAAGGAAACTCGGACAGTCCCATCCAAGAGAAGGTGAGTGAACAGCTCGTCCGCAGTGAATCATGGCAGGGACGTGGTCATGGGGAGCCTAAGGGCGTGAAGGGTTGATTGCTGCATCCCTGGGGGAGGTGATAGGAGCGTCAAGAGCACTGGGAGTTGGTCATTTCGAAAAAGACCCTAGACTGGGGTTTCCAAATACACAGAGAAAGATCCCCACACCTGTGCACACCCCCACCCCTATGATGCCTTTGTGCTTGGCTGCAGAAGGAAAGAGCTGAGAAAAAGAGGATGCTTTTCCATGTGGGGCCTTTATCTGAAATAAACACCTTTGAGCCCAGTGGCTTTACATGCAAACTTCTCATCCTCAGATGACTTCTTTGGGCTGGGACCCTCTCTCACCAATCCTGCCTGATATCGCAGTCAGACAACAGAACAGAAATTGCCACAGGTTGTCCGTGTGGCGTAGTCACTGAGAACACTTTGTGCCTTGCCTTTCTCTTCTTTGCGTTAATTTCCAGCAAAGGCACTCTCTTCCTTGAAGGGGTACATCTCTGTAGCAGGAGTTCTATCTGCAGCATTCTGCTCTCTGTGGAAGTGTCCTTTTTATGAAAATAATTCACATCACAAGAATTCTGATATCCTAGGTACAATTAGCTCATGGATCAATATTTTAATGTGCATTTATACGCTCAGTCTTTCATGGACCACCCAGAGGAGACCAGGAATGGAATCCCAGGCCTGTTTCCACCCCCATGTTTTCTTAAATGACCCACTGAAGTCTCTAAACATCATCATCTCTATATTTGCAATATAATAACAGCTACCATGTAAGAATGTTGTAATGATTAATCATGAAAATACAAAGTCCTTTTTAACAGAGTATATTATTTGTTATTCCTAATATTATTACTGATAGACATGGCCCAGCTCTGAGCTAACTAAGTACTGAGAAAAATGAGTAAGACATACTTTTCAAGTTTCTGAACCAACATAATGCTTCTGGTCTGACCAGAGCTTCACCCAAAGTCATGCATGTAGTAAGTGACAGTTGTTCAGTTACCCAGTCACGTCCGACTCTTTGGGACCCCATGGACGGCAGCACGCCAGGCTTCCCTGTCCTTCACCATCTCCCGGACTTTGCTCAAACTCATGTCCATTGAGTCAGTGATGCCATCCAACCATCTCATCTTCTGTCGTCCCCTTCTCCTGCCTTCAATCTTTCCCAGCATCAGGGTCTTTTCCAATGACAGAGCAGGCCTAAAATTCAGGCCTTCCAACTCATGGTTTGATTTCCAGCAAGTGTTTCTAAGGCAGATACAGAGACACATTCTGCTGCGGGTAGAAGGGTCCCAGGTAACAGGCCTGTTAAGTGATTCTCAGCCGCAGCCGCGCACCAGCCCCAGGCCCACTCCTCTGCAGGATGGAGCAGCTCCTGCCTCACTTGCATCTCTTCCCTCCTCTGCAGGAACCATGCAATCTCTCCTACTGGCCCTCCTCCTCCTTCCCGTCTGCTCCCCCGGGGGAGCTAGCAACCTCCATGAGGACCTGACCCTGCTGAGGACGGACCTGGCGCTTCGCCTGTACCGGAGCGTGGCCGCAGCCGGCAACCAAACCAACCTGGTCCTCTCCCCCGCTGGCGCCTTCATCCCCCTGGAGCTCCTGCAGTTTGGAGCCCGGGGGAACACTGGTCGGCAGCTGGCCCAGGCCCTGGGCTACACCGTCCATGGTAAGCGGACCTCTGCTCCTCCCACTCTGCTGCTCACGCCCACTGCCCTGCTCACACTCACACCTGACCTCATGCTCAGGCTGCCTCGGGTGGCAGGCAGAGAAGGCTGCCCGCTGGCAAGTGTGCAACAGAAGGCATTGACACTCTACATCATGGTGGTGGCTGTTTAGTCACTCAGTCTTGTCCATGGACAGTAGCCCACCAGACTCCTCTGTCCATGGGATTCTCCAGGCTGGAATACTAGAGTGGGTTGTCATTTCCTTCTCCAGAGGATTTCTCCACCCAGGGATCGAACCCACATCCCCTACATTGCAAGGCGAACTCCCAACCACTGAGCCACCAGGGAAGCCCACATCGTGGTCACTCTTGATAAAATTTCTAAGGTTCGCTTCTACCCCTGGGTTTGGTGGCAATTTCTCCATTGCATTTTACAAGCCCTTTTATAACGCTTACTAGATGCCAGAAACTGCTAGAACCACCTTACCAATACAATCTAATTCACTGTAGCAACAACCCTATCGAGGTAGGTAATTATCTCATCATCCCTATTCTAGAGATAAGCCAATTTAGGCACAGAGCATGTAAGCAAGTTGCCCAAGGTCACACAGCCAGCAAGTGGTCAAGCTGGAACTCAAGCCAGGCTGTCTGGTTCATCCTGCTTTAACAAATGTGTGACTTCTAGGCAGAGTCATATTTACCAACATAATTTGATATTTATGAGTTTAAGCTGGAACTCAAGCCCAGGCTGTCTGGTTCCAGAGACCATCCTGGTTTCATAAATGTGTGACTTCTAGGCAGTCATATTTACCAACATAATTCAGAACACCTCTGCCAGTGGGGGCAAGAGTCTTGTGATGCCAGGTCAGCCACACCTGGTCCCACTTGGGGCCTCTGGCCCTGGTCCCAACCTCCCAACTCCATCTGAACACAAACACTTTACACACAACCTTTTTTCTCTATCTAAGAATAAGATGCCAGTGAAAAAGGATGAGAATTAAAATTATATAAATTAACCCTTTTTTAGAGCACCCAGGTACTAATACCAAGACAGCCATGGCAAGAGCTCCCTGGAGGTGGCATCTTGCGTTGGCAAGGTGAATGCTCCAGACAGCAGGCCACAGGCACTACCTGTGTGAACTGTCCCCACCCCTCCCCATCCACACCCTGTCCTCTGCCAAAATAATTCTCGTGAGACTGCTGGCCGACCTGCAAATGCGTTTTGTCTCTTAGGATAAGTGAAGACAAACAGAAGTTATCACGTTGAATTTTGCTCGGCAAGTATATTATAGAAATGCACGTATCCGTGGAGTTGCTCTCCAGCCACGTTAGATTCAGTGCAAAGCCATCCATCAAGTATTTCTGAGCTCCTGCTGTGTGGGCTGGTGCTACGCCAGGAATTTAGCAGCCAGGTATATAAGGAACCCTTTGAACACAAGACTCTCAGTCTCGTAGGAACAATGCACACAGAAACACATTTTTAATAAGGAGCAGTTAGTGTACTTATGTGAAATATGTTCGTACCAGGGAGGGAATGATTTATTCCACTAGCAGATCAGGAAGGCTCCCCAGATAACAAGACCCCTGAGCTGGGTTATAAAGAACAAATAGGAATATGAAAGAGGGGTAGGCATTTTGGCCTTGAAATATTTTTCTCACAGAAGTCAGGACTAGAGGGAAAGTGAGAAACGCAAATGGAGTTTCCCTGCAGAGCCAGGGAACTGATGACAATCGGTGCTTTGCTGTCAGGTAACGTCAGGGTACCTGCCTGGGCAGAGTGTGGCGATTAACAGGGTTTCCATAGAGCCCATTCAAGAATTACCAAATGTCCAGAATGCTTAATGGTCAAACTCTGGGGAACATAATCCCACTTTTTTTTTCTTACTTATAAATGGCTTCATTATCTCATGGATCCACGGTTAATTATTACAAACAGGAATGTGCTGCTTGCAGAGTTCTAGTTAATGGAATACCCCTGCATGTGTTTGCCCCCAAACGGCTCAGAGAATCACATGGGTGCTGATTAAGTCAACCTGCTACTGCCCACCACCTGCCCTGTCCCAGTCTTTCTTTTACAAAGGAGCACAGATCAGGAACGTGAACCCACAGCCCGGGGGCTTGGGGCATTGTTCCCATCTGATCAACAGAGCTCTATCCATGTTCGCAATGAGACAATGGGCGCTTGTCTTCTCACTGACATCCAGCCAATAGGTGACCACCAGCAGTTTTTTTTTGTTTAATATTTATTTGGCTGCACTGAATCTTAGTTGCGGCACATGGGATCTTTGATCTTTGTTTTGGCATGCAGAATCTTCTTTTTCGGCTAGGCATGTGAGATCTAGTTCCCTGACCAGGGACTGAACCCAGGCCCCTGCACTGGGAGCAAGGAGTCTTAGCCACTGGACCACCAGGGAAGTGCCTGACCACCAGCAGCTTTGCCAATATTCCCACCAGCTGGTCCTAAAGCTGGGCATGAGTTTCAAAGCAGACACCAGTGATATCCCCAAAATATTTTTGTTTTCACTGCATGAAAACATGATTTCCCAATGGTCCAAGTTCTAGGGATTTCCAATGCTTTTCCAAGTCAATTAATAAAGAACACATCTCAGCTTTCACACATCTCAGCTTTCTGTCACAAGAACGATGCTGGGAACAGAGGCCTTGGAGATGGGGGTGGGGAAGAATTCTGTTTGATGACGCCCGTGGACTCACTTTTACAGTTGTTATGTCACTTGATCCTTATAGAAATCATATGCAATCGCCAAGCCTCCTAAAGTGCCCGTTTTACTAATGAGACAAGAGGTTAATGCGGAGAAGGCAATGGCACCCCACTCCAGTACTCTTGCCTGGAAAATCCCATGGACGGAGGAGCCTGGTGGGCTGCAGTCCATGGGGTCGCTAGGAGTTGGACACGACTGAGCAACTTCACTTTCACTTTTCACTTTCATGCATTGGAGAAGGAAATGGCAACCCACTCCAGTGTTCTTGCCTGGAGAATCCCAGGGACGGGGAGCCTGGTGGGCTGTCGTCTATGGGGTCACACAGAGTCAGACATGACTGAAGCGACTTAGCAGCAGCAGCAACAGCAGCAGCAAGAGGTTAATGATTTGCTAAGACTCAGCTCCCCCAACAGGCAAGTGATAGAGCCAGGATTCCAATTCCAGATTTTCTGACTCCAAATCCTGTGCTCTTTCCTCAACTCCTTAGCCTCCCTCTCAGCCACTGAGCAGGCATACAAATTTATCTAAGCCCCCTGCCTTCACTGTTTTCCACCAGACTTGGCTTCCCAGGTGGCATGAATGGTACAGAACCCACCTGCCAATGCAGGAGACAAAAGAGATGTGGGTTCAATCCTTGGGTTGGGAAGATCCCCTGGAGGAGGGCATGGCAACCGATGCCAGTATTCTTGCCTGGAGAATCCCATGGACAGAGGAGCCTGGCGGGCTACAGTGTATTGGGTTGCAGGAGTCGGACATGACTGAAGTGACTTAGCACACACGCACGTATCCTCACTGCTCTCTCAGCCCAACCAAACCCTTTGCACATCGTCCTAAACTTAACTCTTTAATCAGCACCACAAAGATGGTTCTGGCCAGCTGAGAATTTCATATACATTAACTTTAAAATCCAGAACCGCCCCCCTTTAGATTCAGTGTCACATTCAAGAAGTTCAGTTCAGCTAATATATCGAGGAGGAAGGCTCTTTCCACGCTGGTCTCTCAAATGAGTTAAAAGGCTGGTCTGCAGCAGGACTCAGAAAAATACCATTTCTTCTAGCATTTTCCTGCCACTCCGTGCCATTCCAGACACCCTCCCTTCAAACTCTCCACCCCTCCCCAGTACACCCCTGCTCTACTGCAGTCCTCCCCTCCTTGCTGTTACAGACACCCAACCCCTCCAGCAGGAAAGACGGCTTTGTAGGAGGGGGAACGGGAGGGGAGAGGAATCGAGGCAGTAGTTTCAAGGGCTGCAGGGGAGGTACAGTTTGTCACCATGCAAGTCAGTTCCTTTTGCTCCACTGAAGGACATGGCAACCCACTCCAGTATTCTTGTCTGGAGAATCCCCATGGACAGAGGAGCCTAGCGGGCTATGGTCTATGGGGTCGCAAGGAGTCAGACACGACTGGGCGACTAAGCACAGCAGAGACCAGACTAGGAAATACAGGCAACTCAGCAAAACAGGAGGCTCTGTGAGGTTCTCCCCAGCAGAGGGGCAGACTGTTTCCAGCCCACCTGTCCTTCACCTGGCAGGGAGCAGGGGGCAGGAGGTGGTGAGGTACCACCCTAACAATCAGATGACAACTGATTGAGTAACTTTATTCATCTGTCTGAACCCCCGCTCCCTCATCCATAAATGCGATCATAATTGCACTTAATTCGCAGGGTTGTTGAGAGGATTAAAAGTGATCCTGCTTGCAGAGGGTTTAGCAGAGTTCGTCAACCTTCAGCATTTTTTATTCTGACAATATAGGTTAATTCCAGCAGCATCTAGAACACCACTTCTGATGTGCTAATGGTAGGGACAAACCAGGCTCCAGTGGAGATAAGATCTCTCAAGCCCACTGACTCCGCGCCTTGGGCGTGTCTGTCTGGAAGGATGGCGGGTCTCCTGGGCCGAGAGGGTGAGAGGACAGAGAGGAGAGCTCTGTGACACCCCCTAAGGTCATGTGACACTAAGGACCTCAGACATGTCTCCATTCACCCCTGCAGACAGTCTACACCCTACAGGGACATGATTCAATGAGTATGATCTTCCTCAGGAAAGGACAATCCAGTGAGTTATTTTTTTCATTCACAGTTTTTTCTCATTAAAACAAAAACAAGCACTTGAGTTAGGCTGTAATTCGCTAGGCTGTGTATTTATATATGCCTTGAGTCCAGTTTTTACAGTAGTAGATTCTAAGACGCGGCTTTGGTGGTGAAAGTTCTGTGGAGTAAACCTGCCCACAACCGCATCCTGCAGCCTGGTGGCTGGGCCCCTGGCCCGGGGTGTGTTCTGGGTGCCGCTGCCCCCAAAAGGACTTTAGCCAGGCAAGTTAGGGGTGGTGGTCGGGGGGTGCATCTGCTGCTGTCTCCTGGCCTGGCCTTTGTGAGGGGACACAGAATGGACAGGCAACCCAAGCCAGGTAGGAGGGTCATTCCACCTGGTGCCCTGGGAGAGCTGGTGGAGGCAGGGTGGGCAGAAAGATGGTGCAAAGAGCCTGGGAGTCACAGGGGAGACTTGTGGGCAGCCAGGGGGCCGTCTCTAAGGTGAAGGGGAGGCGAAAAGCAGAAGGAAGGGCTGTGTTCCACAGGCAGCCTGCCTGCAAAGGGGTCCTGCAGGCTGGAAAAGCCCTGTGTGCACAGGTCAGGAGGGTATGCCACCCTGTCGTGACTCAGCAGTAGCTCCACATGCCCAGGGAAGAAGAGAAGCCACAGCTGTGAACAACAGCGTGAAAAAGAATTCCACCACGAATATGCAGAGAAGGAAGCGGCCTCCTGCGTGAGCTGTAAATGACTAGATGTCCACCATCAGGAAGGTAGAAGCTATGGACTCTTTCAAATGCCTGATATTTCAACATTCTCGCAGGTTCCCGCTGACATGAATAATGGGCTGTCTGCTGGGGCTCAGAGAGATGGGGGAATGGGAGGAGTCCTTACCTTGCCCCTAGATTTTCCAGGTTGAAAGCAGAGTTCCACAAAAGACTACATCCAAACGCTGCTCAGATGTTAGTCGTGGGGATGAACGTGAGGCCCTGTACCAGAGATATCGACAATTCAACACCCTGGTCACTGCCCAGCTCTGCTACTCGTGATGTTCCCCATAAATCCACTGGCCTCGTACATACTTAAAACCCTCTGCCCACCAGCCCAGGTCTCTCTGCTTTTGCACTGCTCCACATATCTGGCTCAGAGAAGGAAATGGCAACCCACTCCAGTGTTCTTGCCTAAAGAATCCCAGGGACAGAGGACCTGGTGGGCTGCCATCCATAGGGCCGCACAGAGTTGGACATGACTAAAGTGACTTAGCAGCAGCGGCAGCAGATATCTAGCTCAAGAAGTTTAGGAAGCACAGTCTTTGGGAGATTGGTAGTGTTTTTCTATCTGATTTAATCTCAGCTAGATTTGGGCTTCCCAGGTGGTTTAGTGGTAAAGAATCCACCTGTCAATGCAGGAGATGAGGGTTTGATTCCTGGGTAGGGAAGATCCCCTGGAGAAAGAAATTGCAACCCACTCCAGTATTCTTGCCTGAAATCCCATGGACAGAGGAGCCTGGTGGGCTACAGTCCATGGTCACAAAGAGGCGGACACAACTTAGAAACTAAACAATAACAGCCTGATTTCTTTCAAATCTAGCGTGGTTTCTTCCCCCTCGACTTTTCATTCTTGGATCCAGGTTAACTCCTGGGAAACTGAGCTATGACTTTTACAAACTGACTGTCTACGGTGGATTAACCTTGGGACCTAAGAGTAGAGAGGCAGGGGTCCCATTCCCCTGTACCCAGCAAGCAGAGCCGGGGGTAACTCCTGTCTTATACTCACCATTTTGACTGATCTTCTTTGCAGACCCCAAGGTCAGAGAATGGCTGCAGACTGTCTATGCTGTGCTGCCTAGCACCAACCCGGGTGCCAAGCTGGAGCTGGCCTGCACCCTCTACGTGCAGACGGGGACGCCACTCGCCCCCTGCTTTGTGGAGCAGGTCTCCCGGTGGGCAAACAGCAGCCTGGAGCTAGCCAACTTCAGGGAGCCCAACAGCACTGCCATGCTGGCCAACGGATGGGGCCCCAGGCAGACCGCAGGTAAGGAAAAACCATCAACCTTGATGAGGTTAATGGATGAAGGCTGGGGAGACAGGTCCCAGCTGTTACCCATCAGAAGCCATGCAGTGGGTACACAGGCAGCCCTCACCTGCAGCAGAGGCTTATCCTCTTGGGAAACCCGACCCTCGAGTGAACAGGGCTCACTTTTGGTTATATTCTGTCCCTACCCCACCCCCACCCCACCCCCAGGGACAGACACACAACCCCTCACACACACACCCACACACACAAGAGTGCTCTTCGGGAGCCCAGCAGACTTTGGGCCATGCAGCGTCCCCAGGTGTGTTTCCACTGAGCTCTGTTCTCATCAACCACTAACCCTCTTCAACGCAAAATGCAGTAGGAGCCCAAAACGTGGTTTCTTAGGAATTTCACTTAAGGCAATAACTGTATGTAATAACTGTAAATAATGTTTAGCCCAGGGTTATCTTAATGTGCAGCAATTAGGGATGGTTTAATGAAAATCAGCACCTGCTTTGGCAGGCTACAGTCCGGAGTGTAGCAGGGAGTCAGACAGGACTGAGCACGCACACATATCACGCAGTTGTAATTACCATCAAAGATGATGAACGTCACGAACACTTACTGAGTGCTCAGTTTATTTCTTCAGCACTCTTCTAAGTACTCTGTGGTTACGAGCTCAGTTTCCCCTCGCCATAATCCTAAGAGCTAAGTGCCATCATTGTCCCCGTTTTACAAACGGAGAAACAGAGGCACAGAGAATTGGGCCTCCAGCCCTGTATCCAGAGAGCAGGGGCTTCTAACCCAGGCAGTCTGGCTCCAGCGTCCTTGATGATTACAAAGGTTACAGAGAACTAGGGAGAGCACTGAAGACCCAAAGTTTAAAAGGCAGAACAGGGATGCACTTTATGAATCAAGAAACAGCATGTGGGCAGGTGCACAGAGGCAAACTGAACATTCAGATCTTTATTGATAAGGGGGTTTCCCCGAGCAGTTTGCTCCAACATTTCGAAACGTCTTTCAGTTTACTTCAAAATGTTTAACTCCCTGCTGCAGCTCGTGGCGCTTCTGGGAGGCCCGAGGCCACGGTCAGCTGCTATCAACCCCAGGGGTGAATGGTCCTCTAAGAAAGAGACAGTACCCCTGAAAAGACCAGGGCTAGGCTGCTTGGGTTCAAGGCCAAGGTCTCCATCTTGGGCAAGTGGGCAGATGGTGGCTTTGTTGCTCACAAGTATGTGACCTTGGACAACCTTGGGGCCCCATCTTTAAAACTGGGAATAACAACAGAACTGGTAGGAGGAGTCGAGGAGGGTTTGCTGAAGCCTTGAGGACAGAGCCTAGCACAAAGGACGTGTTTATTAAAGGGATAAAGAGCTGGAAGGACGCAGCCCCTTGACAGGTGGCCAGCCAGCTCCCCTCTTAGGTAAGGCAAGAGACTTAAAGTCCGTGCCCTGGAGGTCATCATGTAAACAAAGGCTCCGCCAGGGATGAGGCCCTAGAGCACTTGGGGCGAAGGGAGTCAGGGGTGGGGGTGACACTGTGCAGCACCCAGTCTCACTTTTTAGTCTCACCCCCGCCCCCACCCCCGCCCCAGGGGTCTGCCTGAGCAGGGCAGCCTTCTGCTTCTGGGAAACAATCCCAGCCAGAACTAGCCAGAACTAACTGGAACCAGCCCGTAGCACCCTAATCTATACATAACAAAATAAAAAATTAAAGCCTGGTCTCCAACCACAGCTCTTCACAAGCACCACAGTTCCACAGCTAAGAGTACGAACAAGCAAGCCACAACCCTCCGCGGATGCCTCACACGGGCGGCAGCCTCTCAGCGGCCCCCTGCTCTCTGCTCGCAGGGGACGAGCCGGTGGGCTCCGCGTGGGAGCGCGGTGGCGGCGCAGAGTCTGCGCAGCTGGTGCTGGTGAGCACCGTGTCCTTCCAGAGCGCCTGGCGGCATCAGTTCTCCTCGGACACTCAGCTCCTGCCTTTCACCTGTGCCCAGGGCCTGACCCTCGAGGTTCCCATGATGTACCAAATGGCCGAGGTCAACTTCGGTGAGCGGGAGGAGCCCGGGAAGGGAGGGCTGGGCTCCGCTCTAAAAGGATGCGGCTGAGTGGCGCTGCAGGTCCCTCTGCGGTGCCAGGCGCGCCGAGGAGTAAGGGAAGGCCAGGGAGGTGGAGACTCAGGACAGTGAGGGAGCCGATGGGGAAGAGAACCCCAATTTCATGCCTGGCCTTTCCCTCTGCACAGAGCAAAGCGGGGAGTCATGTGACTGTTTGGGCAAACCCCTTCCCCTGGCAGTCACCCCCTCAAGATGAACACCTGCCTCAGCGTTTGGTGTTGAGAAATGACGGTTGGTGGAGAGTCCAGTCTAGAAGGTTCCCTAGAGCATGTCCATCCGGAAGTGCTCATCACTTTGCCTGCCCATCCTGCTGGAAGTCACTCGTCTCCCTCGTGGTGGGGTGCACCTGCAGCTCCCCTTCCCAGCAGACTATTGTGTGTGCTGTGGACGCTCCAGGGTGGGTGGCCCAGCAAGACCAGGCAGGAAGGGCCCCGCTGCCCTGCCTGCCTCACATCTCCTCTCCTGGTCACCCCTCCAAACCCTGGTTTGCATGCTCAGCCCTCTCCAGCTTGTGGGACTAATTATGTTCTTATTCCAGAAGAAGTCAGTGAGACTTAAAACTGTTTAAGAGCTCTGGTGTTGAGAACACTTGCTATCATCCTGCTTTGACTCTATACAGGACCCTTGTGAGTTCCCAGTGCATTTATTCATTAGTTTATTCAACCAATAATTATTCATTGAGGTCAAGTAAGATGGGAATGGAAGAACGTCTGTTGAATAAACATACATTTACAATGGATTGTATTGAAAGTGAAAAGTGAAAGGGAAAGTCGCTCAGTCGTGTCCGACTCTTTGTGACCCCACGGACTGTACAGTCCATGGAATTCTCCAGGCCGTAATACTGGAGTGGATAGCCTTTCCCATCTCCAGAGGATATTCCCAACCCAGGAATCAAACCCAGGTCTCCTGCATTGCAGGTGGCTGCTGCTGCTGCTGCTAAGTCACTTCAGTCGTGTCCGACTCTGTGCAACCCCATAGACGACAGCCCAGCAGGCTCCCCCGTCCCTGGGATTCTCCAGGCAAGAACACTGGAGTGGGTTGCCATTTCCTTCTCCAGTGCATGAAAGTGAAAAGTGAAAGTGAAGTCACTCAGTCGTGTCCGACTCTTAGCCACCCCATGGACTCCAGCACACCAGGCTCCTCCATCCATGGGATTTTCCAGGCGAGAGTACTGGAGTGGGGTGCCATTGCCTTCTCCGCATTGCAGATGGATTCTTTACCAAATGAGCCATTGAGTTGACCCAAAAGTTCGTTCAGATTTTTCCACAAGCTATTATGGAAAAACTCAAACAAACTTTTTGGCCAACCCAATAATTCTTGCTCCTAACACTTCCCTGTCGCTGCTGTGACCCATGCTGGTTGATCTGTCTGCTGGGTGATGCTGGCAGGCAGACTACGAGATATTCCTGTTCTCCCCAGCACAGTGCAGGGTGGCTGGGGAGAACAGCCACGCAGGGTGGCTGGCACATAATGGAGGCTGAGCAAGTATTTACTGAGCAGATACAAAAAGGTGTATGAACCATGCCCCTGTCTTTCCCTAGTGATTGTAAGATTTTGCTGCAGTGGCCAGTCGGCTCTGCTGTCTGTCCACCCTGAGGCCCAGGCCCCCCTGTCATCCCAGGGAAGGGATGGAGCCTGGAGTTCTGCCTGAGACTGGGGCTGCCACAGGCTGCCAAGTCAACCCAGCTCACCTAGATTGCTCCCTATTATTTGCCCGCCCTGTCCCGTCACTGGGTCTGGCCACTACACCTGCATTCACCAGAAACCCTCTCTGGGTCTCCCGATTTCTGGCCATTCGTGTCTGCTGCCACCTCCACCTGTCCCATCACACATTTCTGAAGTTAGGCTGTGCCCAGTGGCCTGGACTTATCCTTGGCCAGTCACAGCCATCACTCACAAGCTCCCACCTGTCCATCCTGAAGCCCACTTGTTTATGTCACAGGGTACAAATTATCAGTCCGAATCCAGCCTGAACTCCTCTTTCCTCAGGTCTTTGCAATGCTTTGGGCTTCCCAGATGGCTCAGTAGTAAAGAACTTGCCTGCCAATGCAGGAGACATGGGTTCAATCCCTGGGTCAGGAAGATGCCCTGGAGGAGGAAATGGCAACCCACTCCAGTATTCTTGCCTGGAAAATCATGGACAGAGGAGCCTGGTGAGCTGCAATCCATGGGGTCACAAAGAGTCAGATGTGACTTAGCAACTGAGCATGCTCGCACGCATGCATATGCAGTGCTTCAGACGCTGGGAAATTTCATGTGACATCTAGGCTTAGAGCTTTGATTGCATGAGTGTGTGCTAAATCGCTTCAGTCAGACTCTTTGCAACCCCATGGACTGTAGTCCGCCAGGCTCCTCAGTCCATGGGATTCTCCAGGCAAGAGTACTGGAGTGGATTGCCATTTCGTTCTCCAGGGGATCGTCCCAACCCAGGGATCAAACCCACGTCCCCTGTGTTGCGTTGCAGGCAGATTCTTTACCGCTGACCCAGGCAGTGCTTCAATCCAGGAGA
This sequence comes from Bos taurus, assembly GCF_002263795.3. Lineage (NCBI taxonomy): Eukaryota > Metazoa > Chordata > Mammalia > Artiodactyla > Bovidae > Bos > Bos taurus. The sequence goes on from NC_037339.1 coordinate 20,798,104, forward strand.
CACGGGTTCGATCCCTGGGTCAGGGACAATCTCCTGGAGGAAGGCATGGCAACCCACTCCAGCACTCTTGCCTGGAGAATTCCATGGACAGCGGAGCCTGGCAGATTACAGTCCATGGGGTCGCAAAGAGTTGGACACGACTGAGCAACTTCACTGGTTCACTGGTTACCACTAGTGCCACCTGGGAAGCTTTTGGTTGAAAGACAGGAAAATCTGGCACCAAGAGCCTGGATCCTGATACGGCAAGAATAGGCCAGGATTGTAGTGGCTGTCCCTTTAAGAAGGGGTTTGGCTCTCCGGAGTGCCAGTACCCCCATCCTGCCCAGCTACTGCAGGCCCCAGGACTCAAGCCACATAAGAATATCTTAGAGACATTCTAGGTCTTAGGATTAGCAAAGGTGGCCACAAGCCCCCAACAGTCTTGGTCCTCAAACAGCTCCCTGAAGGTGAGGTGGACACCCTGATTGTTAATAAAATGCATTGTTTCCAGTTCTGGGAGCTGGCCCCTCCCAGGGTCCGGCACTGTCTCTTTCCTTGGGCTCCCGGGACAGAACTGATCCCCCATCCACTGAACCCCCAGGCCAGTTTCAGGACCCTGCGGGCCATCAGGTGGGGGTGCTGGAGCTGCCGTACCTGGGAAATGTGGCCAGCCTACTCCTGGTGCTGCCTCGGGACAGAGACACACCGCTCAGCCACATTGAGCCCCACCTCACAGCCAGCCTCCTCCACGCCTGGACCGCCAGCCTGAAGAGAGCCCGGATGGAGGTGTTCCTGCCCAGGTGAGCGGCTGCATCGTCCTGTCGGCGGGCTCCTGGGCCTGCTCCAGTCGGCCAGACCTGCATTACAGAACCCGGGCGGCTGGCTCTAGGGTCTGTGCAGTTACCTTGGAGAGTGCCTCTAAATCTTATCACATCCTAAGAGTATACAGCCATCGTTTTTCAAAACCAAATAGGCAAGATCGCTCATGCAGTTGAGCAAATACAGATATAATTCCCATCAGAAGGCAAATTGAAGCATAAAAGTTGAAGGCTTTACATCCTTGCACTGAAGGTTTCATTCTTTCTAAAGAGTGGTGAGCCTTTCTTTAAGAAAACCCAATAGGTACAAACACAAAACCCCAAGAGGTCAAAAAGTTAAATGATGGTGCTGGATTTTGCTTCTCCAAAGCAAAACCTATTTGCAAAACTCATTACTTTACAAAGGGTTCCTCAAGGAGCATCTCTAAATGATAAGCTTCATTTGAAATCAGAGTAAATGCATAATTAATTTGGAGACCAGCAGTTAAACAAAAAAAATTATCCGAGGGTTCATTTGCAGTGTGTGGATTCTTCATGCTCCTCCCCACTGGCCACCTCAGCCTCCTCCACTGACCAGGCTCTCTGCATTGCTGAGCCAGAGGCCTTGGCAGGATTCCCTCGAGGAGTTAAAAATAAGTCCAGGCCCTGGAACAAAAAACAGAGAGAGAGAGAGAGACCAGTGAGTGAAGGGCCAAGGTCTAAAGTGAGATCGGCCTAGCGGAGGCAGAAGGTGAATTAAACTCAGACATAATGCCTATCTCTCCAAACCAAATATTTGAACCCCAAATCAAAGCCCAAAGACTGGCTATTTCAGCAGATCTCTCTAGCATGAAGCAGAAACAAGCCTGATGTTTCTGTTATGTTTAAGAGAAGCTCAGCAAAGGAAGAAGAGCTTTCAAGGCTAACGATAGAGAGAAAATGCAGCTGGGAGTAGGACTTTGCTACAGTCTCTTTGAGTGTAGGAGACAAATGGCTGGCCTCATCCTGGAGCAGCTGATGTAAGGAAGAGGCCCCAGGGAGATGCCCAGCGCCACTGAGAACTATTCACTGGTGCTGATTCTGCCTCTAGAACTTGCAATCCCTTGAGAAAAGATCCTAAAAAACTCTGGAGGATGGGGAAGGGACAAGAAGGCAGAGGTCATAGTAACCCAAGTATTCATTCACACTTGACCTTATCTGGATTAAAACAAAAAAAAATTTTTAAGCTCTCTAAGACTACTCAGCCTGCTATCCGAGAAGAATATAAGATTTTAGGGAAATAAAACTTCCCTTACCTTTTAGGGGTGTTTCACAGGCAAAACTAACCAAGTTTATTGAAAAGACTGTTCTGTCTTCCATTGAATTTTCTTGACACTCTTGTCAAAATCGGCCATAAATATAGGTTTATTTCTAGACTTCCTGGTTTTATTCTATAGGTACAAATGTCTGTACTTTTGCCAGTACTGCACACTCTTGGTTGCTTACTTTAGCTTTTTAATGCATTTAGAAATCAGCAGTATGAGTCCTTCAACTTTGTTTTTCTTTTTTAAGATTGTTTTGGCTATTCTGGGTTCCATGTCTTTCTATGTGAGTTTTAGGATCAGCTTATCAGTTTCTGCCAAATAAACAGCCAGGTTCTTGATGTGGACTTTGCTGACTCTGTCGATTAACTTGGGGAATACTGCTTTATAACAGTATTAAGTATTCTAGTCCATGAACACAAGATGTCTTTGATTTTCTTCAGGTTTTCTTTAGTTTTTATCAATGGTGTTCTGTAGTTTTCAGTGTACAGGTTTTGTTAAATTCACTTCTAAGTATTTTATTCCTTTCGATGCTATTGTAAATGGGATTTCATTTTCAGATTGTTCATTGCTAGTGTAAAGAAACAATTTTTGTATCTTGATCTTGTATCCTGCCATCTTGATGAACTCATGTATTAGCTCTAATAGTTTTTTGTCTGTGTGTATGTGTGTGTGTGTGTATTCCTTAGGATTTTCTATATACAAGACCAGGTCATCTGTGAATAGAAAGAGATTTAGTTCTTCTTTTGATTCTGGACACATTTGCTTTCTTTTTCTTGTGTAATTGCCCTGCACACCCTTCAGTAAAGTGTTAAATAGAAGTGGTGATCATCTTTATCTTGTTCCTGATCTAGGGGGAAAGCATTCAATCTTTCACCATTAAGGATGATGCTAGCTGTAGGGGGTTGTAAATGCCCATTTTGAGGTTGAAGAAATCTCCTTCTATCCAAGTTTGTTAGGTGGTTTTTGTTTTTATAAAAGAATGTCAAGTGCTTGGACAAGTACTTTTTCTGCATCTCTTGAAATGATCACGTCGCCCTTGTCCTTTATTTCATTAATATGGTATTTTACATGGATTGATTTTCATATGTCAAACCCACCTTGCATTCCTGGGAGAAATCCCACTTGGTCATAGAGGGATTTATATGTCGCTGGATTCAATTTTTTAATATTTTGTTGAGGATTTTTACATCTGTGTTCACAAGGGACACTGGTCTGTCATTTTCTTGTGATATCCTTGTCTGGTTTTGGTAAAGGGTGTTTTTTCTAACCCAAGATATTTTTGTAGCATCTCTTCTGGCCTGGCCTTCGTAGCCATTCAAGAAACAAATCACTGTCCTCTTTCATAGTCATACCTCGTTTTTACTGTTGTCTTTAGTTACTAAAAATGGTATTACCCAGCTTTATCTCCTACCATAACCACCATACGTGGCTTAAAACATACCTTAGCTCTTTATCAATATCAATGAGAAACAAAACCACAGTGGTAACAGTAAAGTGCGTGAGCTGTCCTGGACATTGTTCTGAGCGCTTTACCAGGATTATGGCACTTCCTATTCACAAAACTAAGAACTGAGCACTAGTATTAGGCCCGTTTCCTAAGTAAAGAAACCGAGGCAAAGAGAGGCAAAGTGACTTGCCCAGGTTCCCTCAGCTAGTACGAGGCTGAGCCAGCATTCAAGCCTAGGCACTGGGTTCCCAAGTTCATGTTCTTAACCGCTATGTTTTAGCACTTAGAGTTCTCAGAAAAGTGAGGTTTAAGGATTTAAGAAAATTTCAGAGAAGGTGGTCTAAAAACTTTTTTTGAGGAACTTCTCTAGTAGTCCAGGGGTTAAGACTCTACACTGCCAGTGCAAGGGGTGTGGGTTCGATCCCTGGTCAGGGAACTAAGATTCCACATGCTGAGAGGTGTAGCCCCCGAAAAAAAATTTTTTTTTAAATTTTTGTGAAATATCAGCATACTTAGAGAAAGCTGGTGCCTTTTTTGGAAACTATGGCCAAGATTCAGAACACACATTTATGAGAAAATCTGATACCTTTGTTTAAAATATTGGGAACATTGTCTTGTATGGCAGTGAAGAACGTGGATATTTAACAGTCTGGTACAGTATTTTTATTCTCCGATAAGTTCTGCATGATTTATAGAAAAGACCATCTAAATTCCAATTTGGAAGTTTTTTTGTTCTCAAAGGAAAATCACGTCATTCATCCTTTTAAAGCCGCCTTCAACAGTAAAGTTTTAAATGCCTTGCCCTTGGAGAAACATGATAAAGTTGGTGGGCTGGTTTTTCCTGCTCTCGGGACTTAACTGGGAAAACTAAAGACCCACGCTGCACACAGCAAACGTGAAAATATGTTGTATCAAATAGAAAAATGTTCAATGAGACACTATTAGTTGGCAGTTAGTCAGCAACTTCTTTTCCGCACCTGCTGTGTGTGAGACCCCAGCCAGGAGGCAGATGGCAGGTGGCAGAGTGTAGACACCGAGAGCACAGGCTCTGCGCTCCGTCAGCCTCGTCCAGGCGGGCTCCGTCGCAGACTCAGGATGTCCTCTTGGGCAGGCTCCTTAAACTCTTCAAGCCTCAGTGTTCTATCTGTAAAACAAGAATAATAACACGGTTACGTGATGAAGAGATGAGATCATCCGCATAAAATACTCTTAGTGCCTGGCACATGGTATGCACACGTGGGTGCTCAGTCGCGTCCGACTCTTTGAGACCCCATGGACTGCAGCCCACCAGGCTCCTCTGTCCATGGGATTCTCCGGGCAGGACTACTGGAGTGGCTTGCCATTTCCTACACATGGTAAGCACTCATTAAATATTAATTATTATGAAGAAATAATGAGCCTCTTTTCTCAAATAGTTTACAGTATCATAAATAACACTAATAGGAAACAGACCATTCTATACATCAAAAGAGTGGAACAAAGTGCTTAATAGGGCTTAAAGAACCGAAGGTCACAACAGCTGGGGAAGAGGAGGAGGGATCGCTGAACTGAGCTTAGAGGAGAGGACAGTACAATTCAAATTCAAGGCAGACCTGGAAAGAACAGCAGAAGCAAAGGTCCAGAGGTGGGAGAAGGGGCTGTGGGATCAGATTAGTCAGGGGGTCGGGGTGTGGGAAGGAGCAGTGACAGACGAAGTTGGAGGTGAGCCTGGAGCTCCCTGACTTTGAAGGGAGGGGCGTGGGTTGGCATGTGATGAATATCAAGGTGAGAATCTTAAGTGAAAGTGTATATCTTTTGTTGTTTTAGGTTCAGGATCCAAAATCATTTCGACTTGAAAAACATTTTATATTCCTGGGGAGTCATCGATCTTTTTGATCCACTCAGAGCTAACTTGAAAGGAATTTCAGGTAACAACAGTTCTTTTTCCAAGCATATTGGCATTGTGTGTGTGGTGGGGGGGCGGGGTAGGTGCTGTTTTTAATCAGTGATCATGCACTGATGAAGGGATTCACACCTACAAAGCCTTTAGAGGTAAACAGCCAGAGATGATGTGGCTTAAAAGAATAAAGAAAGTGCTTTACTGTATATAAGAACATGCTGCTTCAGATGCCAGATTTGGGTTGGACTTTGTGGGGGCGGGGTGTTTCTTGAGATGGCCTCTAAGCACCCACCTTCAGAGTGAAGTCAGTGATCAGAGGTCACGATACAGCTCCCCTCCCTCTGCCCGTCATGATAGGAGAAACCAGAGATACTGGTACAACGGAGCCCATCATTCTGACCTCCCACCATCACTCTTCGTTTCTATCTCTGCCCCCTCCCTCCCTCCCTGGACCTCTCTGTCTTCTTCTAATGAACTTCCTTTCTTCAAATTACTTCCACAAATTATAACCTGGCCTTAAAATGTTCTCCCTCCCAGAGTATTAGGTTTTGTGGCTTATAGTAGACAAGCTCCTGCTAATCTACGGGCTCTGCATTCACCTGTGGTCTGACAGAACTGACATCTAATGTTAAAAGAGAGGGGAAGGCCAGAACCTAATGTTTCAGAATCCTCCCAGGAGACCACTGGCAAAACTACTGCCAACTCCAAAGACTCGGGTTCGTTGCTGCTCTGGATAGTAATGAACTATCTGTACGAAGATGACCCTGGAGCAGGCATTGCCTTGGCCTTGATGCTTTCCTTGCCCGAGGAGCTGATGAAACCTCTGTTTGGAATGCTAGAACCTCATAGCTCAGATATGTTTTCTAAAGCCTTGCTCAGATTTCTTTCTTAAGCCATTGCAGGGGAAAAAAAAAAAGTGAGTTTAGTCCACACCAGAGTCTCGGCTTGGATATTAGATGTGACCAGTTAGACTCCATGGCAAAGTTACTTATCAGAAAGCACACGAGGAAGGCTCTATTCTAGGTTATTTATAATCTACCAGCTCTGAACTCATTGCCTAAACATGCAAAGAGATAGTAAGCAAAGCAATAGTCAAGTTTGGGCCCAGTGCCCCCCAGCAATGCTTGGCATACAGTGGGAAGCCAGTAAATACTGTTGACTTGGAGAATGACTCTACCAGAAATTTTCCCTGGTGACACAAACATAATCTGGCACTGCCAGGAAAAGAAGACTAGAGCTAAAGGCTAAGAGGCAAGGAAAGAGCAAGGGATGAAGGATTTGTGTGCAGTCTATCTTTAATAACACAATCCCATCACTATCTTTGTGGCTCTGGAGCTCAGCTGTGGCATTCCTGTTTTGACCAGCCTAATTCAAAATTTGGGAGCCATTCTGACCTTCTCTTCCACACTGCTACATTCCAGTAGTCACTGTGACTCACTGATTGCTCCTTCATCATTCTCAGAAATACATCCTAAAAGGCAGTCAACCCTGTGTCCTCAAAAAGAATTGAGCTCAACCCACATGATGCAGTTCTCCTATCAGTAAAGACCTCTGAGGCTCAGAGCTCCTTTGACAAGATCTAATAAGCAGCTGAGTTTAAAAAGAACCTTTTAAAATACCTAACCTCTTGTTTTACAATGCAATTAAAGTCTACTTATTTTTGCTCAAATCAGCAGAAATATAGGCTTATGGATCTGGCTTGTTAAACAAGTATCAAGCAGTTACCACACGCCAAGTGGGAAGCTTGCATGCCTATTTCCTTCAGATAAAATATATCCACCTTACAATCTTCTCCCATAAAGTTTTATTCCTCTAACATAGGGATCACCAAATGAGGGCCTACCACCTGTTTTTATAAATAAAGTTTTATTGAAACACAGCCACTCCCATTCATTTAAACTCACCCATGGCTGCTTTCCTGCTATAATGGCAGAACTGAGACTTTGCAACAGATGCCATATGCTCTATAATGGCTAAAATATTTAATATCTGGCTTTTTACAGATAGAGTTAGCTGTCTAAAATACTGCTTTCCGATGTTTTTCTTTAAATATGATCAATAGACTAGTTACTTCTGTGCCTAAGTAGACTGTTGACTTAATTCTGGAGACACAGCCACTGAATCTAACAATAGATGTGTCATGCCTAAAATGGGGTAGCCACCTCCCACCTCACATCTTATTTGCAGAGATGAAATTATCATACAGCAAAGCAAATTATCATACAGCAAAGAGAGCTTGACAGAGAGCAAGTGATCAGAAAATGCTGGTCTCCCATCCTACAATTAACAAGGGGCTGCAGATAGTTTTGTACTACTGATGGACACTCAGCAACCACTGGGAACATTTGGTTTTTTCTTTCTATTTGGTACCAAAGCCCAGAATCAAGTTCCCCTTCTCCATTTAAAAAGTCACTCATTTCTTCTTTTATGGCCTCAAATCCTATTTTTGCTGCATGAAGAACGCCCAGCTGGGCCTATGCTGTTTTTCTCCCTATACCACCTTGGCACTACATGTTACGAAGCTTTTAAGAATAATGCCAGTGTCACTCACACTAAAGACATCAGCTAGAGATCCACTTTCTGAGCAGTCCCACTTCCTGTAGGCTCAGCAGGCTTTCATACCAACCCAAGCTTCCTAATCTAAGAAACAGTCCTTGTGCACAAACTTGAAACTTTGAAGAAACTGTCTTATTCTTAACTTTTGTGACTGGTTTCCAACCTCTGCTCAGGAAGACGTACAAGCTCCCGGTTTCTATGATGTGAATGAACAAACCAGCCAGAGTTGTTTGGTTGTGAACTGAAGTTAACTTCTGCCATACCAGTGATTGGGCAGAGCTGCAGAAGGTCATCAAGATAGCAACATAGGTCATTCTGGACTTCAGTCTCTTTCCCAAGAAGACCAACTAGCAAGTCTCCACACATACGTCCACATTGTAGAAATGCCCTCACCTGGGGGTGAGGCTGAAGCACCCCTCTGAAACACAGAGACTGAGAAGGACCACGTTAGAAAGTAAGAAGAAATGGCTTCCCTGGTGGCTCAGGGGTACAGAATCCACCTGCCCATGTAGGAGACATGGGTTCGATCCCTGGGCTAGGAAGATCCCACACGCCGCAGAGCGACTAAGCCCACCCACGTGCACTACAGCTATTGAGCCTGTGCTCTGGTGCCTGAGAGCCACAACTGCCGAGTCCACGCGCCCCACAGCCCGTGCTCCGCAACATAAGACGCCCGCACACCACAGCTAGAGAGCAGCCCCCACTTGCTGTAACTGGAAGAAAGCCCGTGCAGCAATGAAGACCCAGTGCGGCCAAAGTAAATAAAGTTATACTTTTTTAAAAAAGGCATAAAAAGAAAGTAAGAGGAATGGCTCCTTTCTGACCACATCACCACCCGCTCCAGGCTGACGCAGCACTGCACCGAGAGTGCCCCCTGGTCCATGGTTTCTCCAGTGAGAGAAGAGAGGCCCAAGGTGGACATCTGGCTCATCCAGCTCATTCAAGTGTTTCAGGACACATCCTGGCAGATCCGCTCAGGTCCTGCCTCACGGATCAGAGAGATAGAGAAGGGGGGCAAAGCCTACATACAGCATTCAGCACCTACACCTTAAAAGAGCATACTGCAGTGCACCTGAGCAAAATCCCCAGCCAGGAGCAATGCCCATGGGCAGAGCCAAGCCAGTGGCCCCATCTGGCCAGAGGGCTCAGTTGGCTCTTATGGGATTTGGGTCTCTGGTGAAAGGGCCACCATACTCCCAACTCACCCAGGCAGGAAAGCAAGTTCACAGCCCAACCTAACCACCGAGCATAGTCTCATGTCCCACTCATGCAGGAAGCCTGGCCAGAGAACCCAGATTGCCAAGAAGCCTGTCCTACGGCCATGCTTGGGCAGAGCTAAGTCAGACGCCCTGCGCAACTGTTGAGCACAGTCCCTGACACCACATAACCAGGAAGCCTGATCAGGGACTGTGGATGACCTTGGAGCTCAACTCATGGTACCACCAAGCCAAAGCCCAGCCTGTGGCCCCACCTGACACAGAGCCCAGCCAATAGCACCATCCAGTTGGGAAACACACCCTGAGTCCCCATCTGACCAGGAATGATTGCAGAGCCCAGCCCACAACTGCCCAGTCATACCATCCTGCCAGGGAACACAGCCTGCAACCTCACTCAACCAGAGGTAATTACCGAACTAGCAGCTCAACCCAACCATGAAACATAGCCAGAAGCTCCACCTAAAGAGGAAGCCCACCCAGTGGCTCCACTTGAACGCACAGTCTAGCCAGCAGTCCCACCCAACCAAAGAAGCCAGCCAGCAGCAACCCCTGCAACCTCTGAGCATACGCAGTAGCCTTGTTCAAACAGAGACCCTGACAGAAGGCCTCACCCATCCATAGCTGCTGGGAGCTGACTGGTGAAGGTCTTTTTCCTGCCACAGCAAATCTATAAAGTCTGGGAGAGCAGACTGCTTACTTTAAATACATAGATGTTAATGCAAGGAATGAAGGAGCTTGAAGGATTACAAAAACATGATAGAACTGAAAGAAACAAATAAAACCCCAGTAACTAACTGCAGTATGCTTGCCTGGAGAATCCCATGGACAGAGGAGCCTGGCAGGCTGTAGTCCATGGGGTCGCAAAGAGTCGGACATGAATGAGCAACTAATACCCACTCACTCAACTCTCATAGAGAAATGGAGATCTATGAACTAACAAAGAATTCTGAGTAATCCTCTTAAAGAAGTTCAGTAAACTACACGAATGCACAGACAGACAAAATTGAAAAAACAGTGCACAAATAAGTAAGTTCAAGAAAGAAACACAAACTATCAGAAAACCAAAACAGAAATCCTAACGCTTAATACAGTGACTGCACTGAAGATTAGAGCCTCAACAGCAGAATTGATCAAGCAAAGGAAAAAACAAAAACCCCAGTGAATTACATTTGAAATTATCTAGTAAGAGGAGCAAAAGGAATACAGTGAAGAAAACCTATGGTAGTTGGCTTTCTTCAAAGCCAGCAATATATACACTATGGGAAGGAACCATATATACACTATGGGAATCCCAGAAAGAAGAGAGAGGGACAGAAAGTCTATTTAAAGAAATACTGGCTGAAAACTTCCCAAAATTGGAGAGAAAAATGGGCACCCAGATTTTTGAGGGCCATGACCCCAAATAGGTTGAACTTAAATAGGGCTACCCTGAAACATGTTATAATTAGTCGAAAGTCAAAGACAAAGAATTTGGAAAGCAGCAAGAGAGAAAGGGGACTTCCCTGATGGCTCAGATGGTAAAGAATTTGCCTGTAATGCAGGAGACCCAGGTTCAGTCCCTGGCTTAGGAAGATGCCCTGAAAAAGGAAATGGCAACCCACTCCAGTACTCTTGCCTGGAGAATCCCCATGGACAGAGGAGCCTGACAGGCTGCAGTCCATGGGGTTTAAAAGAGTTGGACACAACTGAGCAACTAAGCATGCACACAAGACAAGAAACGAGTTACGTACAAGGAACCCCCATAAGACAACCAGTGGATTTCTCAACAGAAACTTTGAAAATGGCTGTTATCAAAACGATAAGAAATGGCAAGAGTTCAGTGGTTAGGACTCCACACTCTCACTGCTGAGGGCGCAGGTTAGACCCCTGGTCAGGGAACTAAGATCCTGCAAGCCGTACGCCATAGCCAAGAAGAAATAGCAAGTGTTGGTAAGAATGTGGATAAAAGGGATCCCTCGTGCACTGTTGGAGGAATGTAAACTGGTGCGGCCACTATGGAAAACGGTATCATGTTTCCTCAAAAAAGTAAAATAGAACTTCTATATAATCCAGCAATTCCATATCTGGGTATGTATCCAAAGGAAATGAAATCATTGTGTCACAGAGATATCTGCACCCTCATGTTCTATTGTTTAGAACAGTCATGGAAAAAGTTAAGTGTCAACATATACGGTGGAATATTATTTGGCCATAAAAAGAAGAAAATCCTGCCATTTGCAACATTATAGAAAAACCCTGAGTGCATTACGATAAGTGAATTAAGTCAGAGAAAGACAGATACTGTATGATCTCACATATACTATATATAATCTAAAATCTAAATCTAATCTAATAAAAAGCTAAAATCATAGAATCAGAGTACACAGTGGTGGTGGCCAGGGTGGGGAGAATGGCTGAAGGTGGTCAAAGGGTACAGATATAAAGTATATTATCTTATTTGCAATATACACATACATAAAATCATCATATTATACACCTGAAACTTACACTGTACATGCCAATTACACCTTAACAAAGCTGGCTGGGAGAGTGGCAAGAAAGCAAGATGTGAGGAGAGGGCTAGATAAGAAGGACAGAAAGAGGAACCAACCACCTACTTGCAGAGGCCATTTCAGGTTCTTTCCGGCACTCTGTATATTCTGGGCTGGCTGCTATGTGAGATACACTCTCCATCTACAACTAAGTGACAAGAAGAGGGGAAAGATAAACTAGAAGCAGATCCTGGCGATAACTTTTTCAAAGCATTAATACTGCCAATATTAAGTAATAATATCTGGGGAGACAAAAGACACAGCCAACGATGTGATGATGAGAAGCTGACAATGGAATGTCAGATAATCGGTTTACATTTTGCAAATCTTATGTTTATACAGTCTCACATTATGAAAACCCTTAACCTTCTGAGAGTATGGCCACATACAAAGCACCATGGGCTCCACTAACAAAGGGGAAGGGGGCTCTGAGTCATTCAGATGACACTTGCCAAGGATTCCTGTGCTGCGCCCGAGTCCACAGACACCAACCATTTCCTTACGAGTGAAAATCAGATTAAAGGACATTAAGGCAGCTGTTTTTATGGGGGAAATGAAACAAATGTAGTGTGTGGAGCGAGCCCCCAGTATTCAGTCATTCGTCCAACATTCACTATACACCTATGTGTGCCAAGCACTATTATGCTAGTTGAACGAGGTAACAAGTATTTAGAATAATACAGCTTCTGTTTTCTGGGAACTTACAATCCAAAAAGGAAGGTTCAGATGGAAACACAGAAGCTGTTATGGAAGAAGAGTTTATTCATTTGCTTTGGATATTGAAATGTAATATAGGAGTGGAAGGGTTTATTGAGGGGAAGGCGGCTAGCTTCCCAAAGTAGGTTCTGTAGAATGCTAACCTGGTAAATTTGGGGACAGGAGATCGTGTGTCATTCCATGGTTAAACACTACATATGACCACGCTCCTGTAGAGCTATGAACACCATGAACATTAACAAATGAGCAACTCTAAGAAGTCTACTGTTAAAAACAAAAGCACAAGCCTATTCAATTTGCATTTCCCATGTTATTACTCATGGAACCCTTTATACAGAATAGCACCTGTAAACAACCTTGGGAACAGATTTTGGGGAAACAGGTTGAATGGCCCTCAGTGTCATTAGACAGTTGCCAACACTGCAGGAGAGAATAAGCCCAAAGCCAGGAGGATCCTCTAGGCTGAGTTCATTGCATAACATATCCAGAGCCACTTAACAGAAGTAAGCAAATTGGGATCTGCAATACAAGATCAAGCAAGAAGAAAAACATAACCCACATATGACTCCTGAATCCTTGTTTTGATGACAAATGCTGGTCTTCTGAAATGTTAACTCTTACCAGAGATAAAATGTATAGGAGATGAGGATGCCGAGGCATGCCAGGCTATGGGTCTAAGCCTATGTCTGTGCAAACATGTAAATGTCACTTCTTGGGCCACTCCTGTAATAGGATGGAGAAAAAAGCTCCTCAGTTGCAGTTTCAAGAAAGTGAAATAGCCAAGTCATCTACTGAAAAACTCATTCATACCAACCAGTTGGCACCATTTCTCACATTGTGCCAGGGCATCTGGACTCTTAACACAAATGTATTCAACTATATTCTAGCTGATAGAGAACCTCTGCTCATTTCATTAAATATTTGGATACCATTCTAGATAGTAATGAAGTCACAGATTAGTAAAACCTTCTCATGACCATTAACCATTCCTTATACACACAGTTCTAATTTGGGTCCCACATTTCAGTTTGCTCAGGGAGTTAGCGAGACAGGCTATAGATCATAGATTTTCTAAAAAATGCTACTGAAAAAGACCAACTGCTAAAACCAATCAGAAGGCTGAGTGATGCCAAGTGACTGTTTCCATTGATTTTTCTCTCCCTCTGGCCCTTGTCTGGTCCCCTTCACTGGCACTGAGAAAGATCTGTTCCTTACAGCAAACAGCCAACTCACAATTCCCTTATGTAAAAGACAGATGAGACGCCACATATTCTGTACTCTGCTGGTCTTACTCTCTCACAACACTCATTCACCGTCCCCTCGTATTGTGTATGAGAAATCAAAAATAATTTATCCTAAGATAAAACAGAGAAGCCCTCTCAGAATACAGCATGTCCCTCACGATGTTTAAGACTCCTGACACCACTCCCTTTCCAGGGCATGCTAGAATCAACTAGAACACACTTTTGCAAGGTGGTGGCATCCGTGTGGAAGGGTTGAGTGGAAATGGGCAAGGTACCTGCTGTCAGAACGCCTGTATCTGCCCAACAGAACCTCTGGTCAAGCGTGTGGATTTCTAGTTTCTTCTCGTTCTCAAGATTCTTAATTTCATTTTTTGTGTCAAGTACCAAGCGAACTGTTTAAACATGATGGATGGCTAAATTATAAAAACCTGTCCATTTCTCTAACGTCACCACTCAAATTCCTGTTTGCTAAGCTTATGATGCCTTTGAAATTGTTGACATACAACCATTATAGTTCTCACCTCTCGTTTTCTCTGCAGACTCTAGCCCATGAGGCAAGGTAATTGCATAACTGATATGCTCAGTATACAGAATGCGGTCACGCGGCATGAGATATTTTTAATACATTGCCTTTTAAAGCCCATAGTACAAACCTCTGACTGTCATTTAAAAGTGGCTCTTAAAATGCAGCCCAAGAAGGCATTCAAGGGAAGTCATCTCAGAAGCTTGCTGAATGTGCAGATTCCTGGGCTCTGGAATTTGCATTTTAACACATACTCTGGCAATTCTTATACACCGAAATTTTAGAAATACTAAAGATTTCAACAGTAACTAGAAATTGGGCTTGAAAATTAACTTGAAAAAATGGGGACACAGCCCTGAATATTGAGTGGGATTATTTAGTAGATGGGGCTCAGACAGTAAAGTATCTGTCTGCAATGTAGGAGACCCAGGTTCAGTACTTGGGTTGGGGAGATCCCCTGGAGAAAGGAATGGCAACCCACTCCAGTATTCTTGCCTGGAGAATTCTATGGACAGAGAATCCTGGTGGGCTACAGTCCATGGGACCGCAATTGAGTTGGACACGACTGAGCAACTAACACTTTCACTTAGTGGATACTTAACCGAATTTGAGGCTTTGAAAGTTGCATAAAATACTGCACCTTAAAATTTCCCAAATCTCTTCCTATTTCCACAGTAAGCAGCATGCAAGACTATAACTCTGTTCTTTAAAAATGTACTCACATCTTTCAACAAAATGCAAATAATCCCATTTCTATTTCCTCTGCTTAGGCCAAGATGGCTTTTATGTTTCTGAAGCGATCCACAAAGCCAAGATCGAGGTTTCAGAGGAAGGCACCAAGGCATCTGCAGCCACAGGTGTGTGCCCAAGAGGACTGGGTGTCAGCAGTGCTCAGGAATGCTGCGGGCCCGCATCTCCCCCTTTGTTAGACTCATCCAGTTCAGCCTTCACACTTCTAAGCCTTCCCACTAAAATCCCATGTCCAGATGTGATAAGAGCATTAAAAAAAAAAAAAACGGAAAAACGGGGTGGGGGGGTGGTTAACAGAATCAAGTTCTTGAAAATGAGGGGAGAAAAAGAGCCATTTTGAAAAGGATCTGCACCATGACCCCATAAATAAGGAATAGTCATTCTGAAAATTACCTTCAGGAAGGAATTTATTCCATGAAATATTCTGAGAATAGGACACAGTGTTGGCTAAGTGCTATCTTTTCTTTTTAATTTTCCCATTTGCACCCCATCATAACACTAAAACAATGCTGTATCATTAGGATGCTTTTATTTCTTCAAAAATCAAGTGACTTTGTATCCAATTATAATAGTGACTTTCCTCAAATGAAGAGAAAATACAATGGGATTCTACTCTTTTATCTTTCCTGCAGCTCTGTTGTTACTGAAAAGGTCTCGGATTCCTATTTTTAAAGCGGATCGGCCGTTCATCTTTTTCCTGAGAGAACCGAACACAGGTATATTAGTGTTTTTTGATAGGATTCATGTAAATATTTATCAGCACCTCTCTAGCAACAAGGGCTCATTTGTCCACCCCAACCTAAAACAAGCATTCCTTTTAGCTGGTTTCTGTAGTGCTTCCAAAGCTCCCCAGTTGCTATGTCATGTATCCTGAGAAAGGGGGATATTTCATAACTACTGAGGAGACTAATACCCTCTTGTGGCTTTTCTGCCTTCTGTTCCTCTCAGCCCATTTAAAAATGTAAGTTTCTACTTCTGGGGAGGACTTAAAAAAAAATGATGAAAGTAAAATAAACGATGTATCTTTTTTCCCCATTGTTGCTGAACTTTCTGGGCCTTGTAGGCTGAGGGTGTTCATTCAGGCCACGAGTGTCCAAGTTGTCCCCTGGTACTCTCAGCGCCCCTAGTATCCTAGGGAATGCACCTGCGTTTCTATAGCTTTTCTGTTGATCTTCCTCAAGCTTGTTGAAATTACACAGAAATCAAATATTTGCCCTAGGCCTTGTCCTACCATACAACCTCATCTTAATCCAAAGATGGTATGGTACAGGCAGAGCCTTAGCACATCAGAAGGACAAGCAGAAGTCCTTTAAGTCTCAACAACAGTGAACAAAGTATTCAAATGATTCCTCTTAATGTTGCCCCACCTTCTCTGGCAATTACTTATCAGCCTGGGGAAAAAAGAGAGATTCTCAGTAAAGAGTTGTTGGCAAGTCTAAACAATGTGTTAAAAATAAATAGGATGGACCAGGACTAACAAAATCAAGCAAAAGTGGATCTACTTTAACTAAACATCAGGCATTATTTTTATTTATGGAGAGAAAAAATGTCAAGTTAGAATAATGAAAATTATGCATAGGTTTTACACAAATCGTTAAGGAAATACTGTCAACATCATTTTATCTGAGAATCATTTGCGTACGGCTGTAATTTGTGCTAGAAAGCAAAGACACTTGTGACAAAAAGGATGAAGATAATCATTCACTAGGGAATTATCTATTAAGGGATTATTGCGGGGAGAGAAAGTCCATCAACAGAATATATCCTCATAGTATTTCACCAGATGAAAATGTCACTTATCACTCAGAACAGGTATCAGAGAGCCCTCTCTTAGAAAGGATACAGGTCAAAAACAGTTAAGATGAAGAACGACAGGTTCTACTCCCTCAAGAAACAAGAGACTGGACTAAACCTGAACAGAAGGGTCACTGTCAAAAGCTCATAGCCAATAAAGGTTGACGACAGTTAAGAGAACAGTTTCTCTTCTGGAATTCAACTGCATAAAATGATGTAAAATCTTTGAACTGACTAGTAAAGGATACATCACTGTTTCTGTGATAAAGAGTTTTCAGAACTGCCTTAATAAACAGAATGAAAATATAATCCAACACCAGTTCCATGATCCGCAATAGTCCCCGTGAGTTTCTCTGCCTTTCTCCCTGGGAGGTACCTGCTCACATCACACAAGGCCGAGTCGCTACTCTTCTGATGACGGGGTAATGAAAGGACAGAAATGAGCCTCAGCCTCCAGTATACAAAACTGACGAAGCTTACTGATAAGGGCAAATCATAACTCAATCAGTTGACAAATGGGACACATGTAAGAACATTACCAAAAATGATCTTCACCTCAAGATTAAACTGTTGGAGAACATCACTTGTCCAGCCTACAGTCAGCCATCCAGTGATCTAAAGGACCTAAAAGACATGATATTCCCCTCCATGTACTCCCACTTCCCCTTTGCTGTAGTAGTTCAGTAATTTAACTAACACGCCCAGTTTCTTAATCTGTAAAAACAAATAAAAAAAGCTCTGCAAGAAATAAAATATTAAGCTTGAATTTTTATGGGTTTCAAAGCTTGTGACTGTATTTTGGGGTAAGAGCGTAGACGGAGTATGGTGGCAGAGAGATTAAGGACAAGAGGAGACAACACAAACTGCTTCTTGCCAACTCCACCTAGGGTTCATACCCTGAAATATATTAAGGATCAAGGGTCTAAAGGATCACCTCATGAGCAACCTGTGAAATGCAAGAAAGAACATTCTGATAAGGAAAAGTGGGCAAATGTTGGAACAGACAGAATATTTAGTTGCTTTACTAAACATTCTTGTTAAATATTAACTTTTATCTGAATGACTTGTAAAGCTCTTCTGTTAATCTCAGAATCTAAACATATATAATTTAAAACCAGACAATATATTCTGGATTTTGTGTATCTGATGTTGAATTTAGCCATGTGACTGCAGCTAACTATTAATACCTTAACAATTCCACTTACTAAGTAATATCCTGCTCAGAGGTATTTTTTAAGAGGTTTAAAAAAAATGTTTAAAGAACTGCATATGAAAATACTATGTAACACTACATTATGTTTTTTTCTTGACAGCATTTGTCTTCAGTATTGGGAGAGTTTTGAACCCCCTACACTGAAATAACAGAGCTCAAGCATGTTCTCCACTTTATCTATGCTTTTCTTCAAAAATTACAATTTCATTTTCCTATACCCCTGAAATTTAAAAAATGATCTGCTGAGGTGTACAAAGATAAGGGTATGTGTTTTTCAAATATTATGAACCTAAAAATACTTCCACTTTGCCATAATTTTATAAATTTATTTTACCCTCTTTTAATCTAAATGTGTTTTAGCCTTCTTTTCTACTCGTTATCCCCGAAGCACTAAAAGGCACAGCAGTGACCTATGAATGGTGAGTGAGTCAGGCCACAGGCTCACAGTCCTCAGTAAGGACACGTGAGGCCACAGTGGACTGAGGGTGGATAGTGAATAGCGTTGCCTTTTCCTTATCCTGGACAACTCAGGGAGAATGCAGAATGGACAAAGTCATTTAAAATGTGTTTCCTTTCCATTTAGCTTCTAAAGGAAATGGACAGTTTAAGTGTAACAGCAGAGCAGAACAAAGAGATCCGTGGAACCCTCAGTCTGTTGTGGGACTTCTGCAAGCATGGCATCAGGCTGCTAAATGCTACACATTTCAGAGTATGTGGTGTCCCCCAAATTTACAACTCCCTGACAGCTTCACCACAGTCCTGGTGAGAAAGGAAAAGGGAGGGGTTGAAGGAAAGGAAGTAAGGAAACCAATAGAGTTCAAAGGTGTCTGCTTTTGAAACAGCTTTTAAGAGTCTGCCTATCCGCAGATACGTTTCCATTGTCTAGGCAGAAACGGAGTGTGTCGGAGTGGCCAACAAAATCTAAGAACATAGAGTAAAAAGACAATGCAGATTATGTAACATGTCATTACAGTTAGGTTTAACAAATGTGAACTTCAAGTGGTGTATTTTTCCAATGCTAAAAAGCAATGCCTTTAAAATTCCATTATCTTAAGATGGTTTTAAATGATTACTTTAAATGTGATTATTTCCTAAACCACACAAGAGTAAAATAGAGCATTTATTGATGGAATAACAAAAGTGCTTTTCTTAAATATTCTTCAAAATACATTTGTACAACTTACAATAATATATCCAAAATAACTGTATATACAAAACATTGCCTAGTTTTAATGTATGTGCTTTTTTTTCCCCAAAAATTACAAAGTAACTTTTTTATTTTTTTGGCAAAGTTCAACCTTAACAGAGGTGACAATTTTGAAGGTTGGTTTAAGAAAATAGAACCTGAGGGAAATTGACACGCAAGAGTCAATGACAAGCAAGAGATTTGGAGGAATATTTTTAGTTTGTTAAATAAAAATGTTTTTTTTAGAGTGATACTTTTCACATTACAAAAATAAACCAAAATGAAGAAAAGGTCACTGTAAAATGATGGAAAAAGGATCTGTAGACTTGCTCTTAGTATTTCAAAAAGCCAACAATGCATGTCAAAAAATGAATGCAAGATCACAACAGTCTTGTATTTACTTTGTATTTGGAGAAGGTAGTGAAATAAGTGGCCACATTCTCTTTTCTTTTAATTGCTATTAATATGGTTGATCTGATTGGCTCTTCGATGAATTTCATCCAAGAAGTTCTCCAGTTGTTCTATTAGCATTCTTTTTTTAAACCTGTATGAAAAAATAAGTATAATAGCACTCTCAATTTCTTTTTAACAAATAGTTACATATCAGTATAATTTTTTTTTAAAGAGAAAAACTGCTTTGAGAAGATTTTTTAAAGTGAAATGAAAATGAAAAATCAACAGCTTTATGATATATAAAATCTCTTAGCAAATTATTTTATCAGTACAGTATTATAGTTTGTTTCTAAAACAAACAATCCAGGCCTAGGTACAATGGATAAGAGGTTATTTCTTTCACAGTAAAAAAGAAAAACAAGGGAAAAAAAAAAAAACCTAATAAATACAAGGGTTATAAACATTCCAGCAATCTGGGTTCCCAAAGAAATGACTCCAGTAGGTTCTTATTCTCTATGAAAGTGCAATGTTGAAAGGAGTATGAATAAAATATGAATATAATCCCCCACAAAATGGAAGAAATGAAATTTGGCCATTCACATTTAAACTGTGATGTTCTACTATTACAATTTGAAAACTAGCAACAAGTTAAGGACAATCAGACATCAGCACTATAGGATATAGCTAACAGTTAAAAGTTCAAGTGAAAATTTTTAAATTTTTTCAGTAATAAATATAGCAGACTAAAATTGCTTTTGTACAGAAGTATGTGTACATAATGTACAGAAGTATGCAGATGCTTTTTAGACTCTCCAAAAATACGGCCCAATTGATGCCTACTTCCTCTGTACTTGTAAACTAATAACAACTAACCACCATAATATTATACAACTCTCTAAAAGGTAACAGAATTCAGGCACCCGGAATACAGCTAAATCTATGAAGTTTGAGTTGATAGCATGTTATATAAAGAGCAAAACAGGTTAAATATTCAAAGTAAGTAATATGAAAAGTTATGGCCTTATCTTGAGACTTGAAAGTAGCCCATGCTCTAGCCACTCATAGAGGGAAAAAAAAAAAAAAGGATTAATGGCTTTATCTTAAAAAAATAAAAACCTTTACATGAAGCATGGAAGAAATTGGTGGGGTACATAATTAAAGGGTGGGTAGCATAATTAAAGGATGGGTATCTTGGAAGGTCAGATGAGATAAACCTTAAGTTTTCTTACAATACTAGAATTCTAAAAAGTCTTAAAGGAGAAATTTTAAAAAACACTTTTTTACTCACTAAACTCATACAACTATGCTTTCCAGTTAATTGCACTTTGTGGTCACCGTTTATAATCTTGATCCACATTCCTTGTACTAAAGTACATAATCTTGGGCTACTGAAGCAATCAGAATAAGGCTCATTTGTCCAGCTCTTGTCCCTTAATTACATGTTTTCCCACGTACAAGTGAACTCCTGCATTCAAATACTGCCTTTCAAGGTTACTTTTAATCACTAATATTAACTGTAGTTCAAATATACAGAGAAAAATGAAAGACTGTAAAATATAAAGACATCAAAAAGCCACAGAGTAGGATAAATGAGAATTATGCCAATACCTGTAATGTGTAGAGAGAAAGGGTTCATGATTTCTAAAGAATTTGTGTGTGGCTATTTTTTAAGTGACCTTAACTTTCAATAAACCAAAAATAAGAATTACTTATTTACACATTGGTGTGTCATATACATGCATAACAACACAAGTATAAAGTAGATACTGTTAAAATACCAACTATAGAAACTGGGGACTCATTTCATCATACCATAATGTACAACAGATTACTTACCTTGATGCTTCTTTAATGACATTTTGTAAAAATATTAGTCTTGTTTGTAAACTGCCTTGCACATGCTTCAGTAAAGTGAAGATTCTTTCATATTCTTAAAAATAAGAGAAGCAAAAAGAAAAGTGGTGTTACTTTGCACACTTATTCAATATTTTCCTATTACAGTTTACTACACATCAAGATTAAGACAAAACTAAAAATAGTTTACCTAAAAACTTCACCGTTCTTTAGAGATTTTATAATACATGTATTTCATCAGACATCAACAAAGATAAAATAACTTGTCAAACACTGCCTTTTCTTGGTAAAAGTTCTCATTAGGGAACTCATGTATATATATATATCAAAACATACAGCTTAGAAGAATGAGTAAACAGCTTTTTTGGTAGTGCCACTGAAAAATAAGAAGTGGCCTTTACAAAAATCCAACCTTACAACAAACTCTAAATTACAGCTAACATAGGGGGTGGATAAAATAGAGGAAAAAAATAAACAAGAATGCTGTCTCAATTTCAAGTTTTCACATAAAACTTAATAGTCCTCTGTCAAGGACTATAAGCTCCTAAAATGACCAGTACTGAGTCTTACCCACTTCTGGACCACCCATGGGCACCATCATAGCAGGTGATCTGTCCAAATCTTCTGAATGAATATCAGTAAGAATATTGAAACTTTATCTCACAAAGTTCTTCTCTACTCATATAACAGACAACTTCATAATTTTAGTTTTTTGGCCTAAACGCATCCCTGTCACTATTATAGTTTAAATCTTAAAAGTTAAGATGGTGGGTAGGTACTGTGCCAAGAACTTTACAGATATGAAGTCATTTAATATTTATTGCATCTTTGGGGGTTTTTTCTGTTACCTTAAAATTCCAAAAAAAAAAAAAAATTCCAGTTGCTGGTTGGCAGAATGTTCAAGACTATCGGTTCCTGTCATGGGAGGAACCAGGTTTAATTTTTATCTGTGTGTTTCCCTACTCTACTCTCATCCCTCCTTATTTACCACACCTAACACAGTACTTTGGATATAGCAGTAAGTGTTGGCTGAATAAAGAATGGGATCTTATATAGCTGATATGTTGTTCTCAAGACTGATCTAAAGTCAGATCTATGCTTTAGTTAATTTGACTTTTTTCTTAGAGCACATACAAAAATCAAATCTGTTGTCTGTCTCTAATTATACATACTTCTTCCTGGCTTTCGGATCTCCTTCATTATTTGTGCTTTTAGTTCAGTGTTGACCTCTTCGTGGCTTCTGCAATGCATCAATTTCTTTCCTCTGTTGAGTGAAGATGCTGGTATATTCTCTTCAGGACATTGTTCTTTATCTCTGGGCTCCTCGTGATTTTCTAAAAATCCACCAACAGTGAGGTCATTAGTTCCTAAGTGGTCGTGACCGAGAGCCTCTGTATGATTGGTTGGTCGTTCCAGTAAGTTGGCTGGAGAAGATCCTGAAAATTCAGCTTCCATAGCATTTGGTGTAGTATCTGATGAAAGTTGGTCTGCAACATGATTTTCAACCACATCATCCATTGTCGAATCATTAGTGGCTTCAGAAACTAAAAATAAGGAAAAAAGAAAGAAAGATGAGAGCCAATTTCAAAGCACACAGTAAAGAAAACGTCTAAGAAACAATATTGTAGCAAATCACAACTGATCTCCTTGACTCTTAGAAATTAACAATGTGATACGGTTCTTAAGCTTTGCCATATATACAGTGTATTTCAACGTGAAACATTCACAGTATTTACAAAATTTGTACAATTTTTGCCTGGGGGGAAAAAATAAAAGTCAGTTTAAAAAAACTTTTAGTTTTCTGGTTTTTTTCTATGGCAATTTTATTGAATAAGTGGTTTTCACTGCTTTAGGGACACATATATGATCAAGATTATCATGGTTATCCTTTTATTAGAGAGAAGGCAATGGCACCCCACTCCAGTACTCTTGCCTGGAAAATCCCATGGATGGAGGAGCCTGGTAGGCTGCAGTCCATGGGGTCACTAAGAGTCGGACACGACTGAGTAACTTCACTTTCACTTTTCACTTTCATGCACTGGAGAAGGAAATGGCAACCCACTCCAGTGTTCTTGCCTGGAGAATCCCAGGGATGGGGGAGCCTGGTGGGCTGCTGTCTCTGGGGTTGCACAGAGTCAGACACGACTGAAGCGACTTAGCAGCAGCAGCAGCAGTTCATTCCAATTTACCTCTGCCTTATACAGTTACTATTTAGAGGCAAAAGTAAACACAGGAAGCTTAAGCTAATCAGTATTCTGCAGCAACATGGCCCCAAACCTCCAGAGCACCTTTCCGTATAACCATCCACATGGTCTTCACTACTTGAGCAATGAAGAGTAGCTGGTTCCACTTCAGCTCACTAGACTAGACATAAAAGGCTTGCAAGCTTGCCACTTAATATCAGATTATTTTATCTGCTCACCAGAGAAAGCAGCTGAATTCTCAGTTCCCTGATTGCTCACCAAACCACCAGGACCCAGATGAATTCATCGCCTTACTATTCAAAATTTAAACTCCCTCCCCACCACAAAAATTCTCTGAACTTCTGACTCCCTTCCTTCATCCTAAATCGTACTCCATGATTTGCAAACTTCAATGAATAATCTCAACAGCAACTCCTGTTTTAACTGAAATCCAGCTCTCCTGCAAAGAAAGCCCTCGCTCTCAAACTTTCTCCACGGACTTAAAATGAGGTGGCGTCACTAGCCCCTTTTCTTTCCAATGCCGCTTCAAGAGCGTTTCTCCACGCACTCTTGTGAAAACTCTTGCTCTTTTCATCTATAAAATCCTTCTGTACCTCTCTTTTTTCTATGTTTCTTTTCCTTGAAAAATATATCCACACCAGATTCTTTGTCCTGTAATTTACCACGATCTGGATTTTGCTAATTATTTCCCTGTAGCTACAGAGGCTTGATCAGATTGATGTTCATTCAGTATTTTGGGTGGCAGATACTTCAAATGTAGTACTGTGTAATCCCATCAGGAGGGATCATATTTGGCTTCTCTCCAGTTAAGATGTTCTTACCCATGAATGATCACCACCTACAATTAATTACTCCATTAAACATTCCCTTCATCAACTCTCATTCTTCCCCAATAATAATATTCCACATGACTCAGCGACTGAACAACAAAAAATACTCCACACAGTAATGTCAGCCTGGTCTTTATGAAATGCCAATCAGATCAGATCACTACCTCTTTCAATGGATTTTCACTGTCCTTAGAATAAAGTCTAGAATTTTTTACAATGGCTTCCAAGACCCTCTATGAAATAGACTGTGCATGTCTTTCTTTTGGTTCTCACCTTACCTCATTCCCAGCAGCCCGCAAATATACCAGAATGCTTCAGTTCCCTTAATGCCCTGCTCCTCACAGTGTGCCTCTGAGTATACTCTTCCTGTAAGAGTACTATTACTGTCACATAGGTAAATGCACAGCTTCAGTTTACTAATTTCCATTCATCCGTCAAGTGTTGGCTTAAACAGAACCTCCTCAGTAAACTGCCTTGACCCCACAGACTAAATCCTCTTGCCAAATACTTCCCCAAGTATACTTGACTTCCCTTTTTGTAATATTCATCACACTTCTAAGGAAATGTGTGATGACTTTCTTTCCTCATTATAAATGAAGGCAGAGATCACTATTATCTGTTTACAGCTACATCTCAATGCCTAACCCTGTCTAAATTAAGCATATCATTTAATAATTAATTGCCGAATTAAACAAATTGAAAACTATCTTTCTGTGGGTACTGATAATGCCCCTTTAAAAACTGTCATTTCTAAACGCTAAAGATTTGCAAATGATATTTCAAATCATGATAGCTATTAAGCATAATGAATGAATATACAAAATGTTCATTAAAAAGACATAAAAAATGATTACATGCTAATTTGGAATAAACAAATATTTTCTCTAGACACTCTTGGAACTTTATCCACTTTTCCTATATCAGAAAACTCTCTCTCATGCAGAACCAAACTAAAAGCAACAAATACTGTTTAAAGAAAAACCCTTACTTTTATGAAGAGGAAGGGGTTTAATGAGGTCTGGCTGTGCTTGGGTCATAGGTGCCGGTGGTCCTTTCCCTCCGATGTGGTTGTTCACAACTGGGCTCTGCTGCCGGCCCCTCAGCAGTGGAGACATGCAGCGTCGTCTCTTAGGGACACCTTGCATATTTGGTTCTCCAGGTCGTTTATGTTTATTTTGAGGTCCAGCCACAAATTCATCTGCCTCATCTATCATCATACCCTGTAGCAACGAAGAATTTCCCTGACTTTACATATGGTTTTCAGTTGTACGACAAACTCCAATTCCCATTAAAGTACATTTTAAAGATGTTGACATAGTATTCTACCAAGCAAATAATTTCGGCTTACTTTAGTTAAATTAAGAACTATTAAATCTGTGCCTCCCACAAAAAAAAAATTATATAATCGAACACTTCAAATTTACCTTTTTATCCAGCTTAAAGGGGTTGCCAAATGTATGCAACCTCCGCGGCTGATCAGGATCAAGTTCTCTTAATGGAGAAGGTACTTGCTTGAGGTACTCCTGGTAATTCCCCATTTGTGCTATAGGAACACTGTGCACTTGGTCTTTTCAAACAGAACAAAGCAATAACAAAAGTTAACTTCGCTGAAACTACCTTCCATTTAGTTAACAAATAATGTGTCCTTGTGTGTGAATGCTACCTGGTCTATTCCAGGCAACTTTTCCTTACCATATATTCTAAATTAGTTTGTTGCCATTATAAATATTGTGACATAAAATCTTGAGTGCTTTTTAATAAAATTTTAAATAATTTTATCTTCTAAACAAAGCAAAAATATTGCAGTTAGTTTCAGTATATAGAATAAACAGTATGTGTAACCCTTCTATGAAAATGTCTCTTCTATTCTGCTCCAAAGCAGAATTTAGTTAAAGCATAATTTACAGAAAAGAGGTATCACATAGATGATCCTTTTCATATAAAACTATAGTTGAAATGTTTACATCAGAGTTGGCAAAGGGTTAAGTTCTCATCTGACTTGATTTGTAGGTGCCAAAGGTATAGTTAAGGAAATACTAGAATATGACATATATTGGCCATTCCGAGTTAAACTATCAGATACTAGTAGATCACAAGAAAATGATTTTGTGTGTGCCTGTGTATGTGAATGTATGAAGAAAGCCACAAGGAAACTAAGCTATTACCAAAGGTTGTTTCCTCTGGAGAACAGAATTTGGGGCAACAGTGATGGTAGGAAGAAGTGTAGACAATTAGAGATGACTCAACTTTCTACTTCATTCAATGAGAATGTAATATTACAGTCAACTCTTTAAAAGTTATAATAACACTCTGTATTTTCAATATAAAGAAAAGTTTACTGAAGAAATACCAATATTAAAACCATGATCTAACCTTCATCCTGTCCTTTAAGAAATCTGCGGGTGCTCTTCAAAAGATTAGATCTCATTCTTGTTAAGTGATCCAAAAGATTCCGTCTTGGTATGTCATATGCATTTCTAAACGTCTGTGGCTTCAAATCCTGTTTTAAAAAGATTCAAAGACAAAATGTATTTTGAAACAGAATTAAAAGACTACAATCTCCAGCCCGCAGCACAGCTTAGAAAATAAGATATACAAGTCAACTAATTAGCTTAAAAAAATAGAATAAAGAGATATGATACCATCATAATGTACTGTTTTAATAACCAAAAGATAAAAACTCAGTAGTGAAGCTCAACCAAATTATCTCAAACTCACATCTGTCCAAGATTTCATTATGTATCCTGGCTAACAGAAGTAAATAAAAGCTTTGATGTGTAATTTACATACTATAAAACAACCCCATTGTACATAAACAGTTTGAGCGTTAATAAATGTACAGTTGTGAAACCAACACTAGGATCAGTTTTAGAACATCCCCATCACTCCACAAGTTTCCATGTGCCCACTTGCAGTCACTCGCAATTCCTATCCCCGCAACCACTAATCTGCTTTCTCTACATCCCATTTCATAAATGGAATCTTGCAATATGTAATCTTTTCTATCTGGCTTCTTTCCATAAGCATGTTTTTGAGATTCATCCATGTTGTTCATGTATTGGTAGTTTATTCCTTTTTACTGTCTTTTCCTTTTTACATGGATATACTGTATCTTTATCCATTCATCAGTTGATGATCACCAGATGGTCAACACCGAAATCAGATTGATTATATTCTTTGCAGCCAAAGATGGAGAAGCTCTATACAGTCAACAAAAACAAGACCAGGAGCTGACTGTGGCTCAGATCATGAACTCCTTATTACCAAATTCAGACTGAAACTGAAGAAAGTAGGGAAAACCACTAGACCATTCAGGTATGACCTAAATCAAATCCCTTATGATTATACAGTGGAAGTAAGAAATAGATTTAAGGGACTAGATCTGATAGGTAGAGTGCCTGATGAACTATGGACGGAGGTTCGTGACACTGTACAGGAGATAGGGATCAAGACCATCCCCATGGAAAAGAAATGCAAAAAAGCAAAATGGCTGTCTGGGGAGGCCTTACAAATAGCTGTGAAAAGGAGAGAAGCAAAAAGCAAAGGAGAAAAGGAAAGATAAAAGCATCTGAATGCAGAGTTCCAAAGAATAACAAGAGGAGATAAGAAAGCCTTCCTCAGCGACCAATGCAAGGAAAAAGAGGAAAACAACAGAATGGGAAAAACTAGAGATCTCTTCAAGAAAATTAGAGATACCCAGGGAACATTTCATGCCAAGATGGGCTCGATAAAGGACAGAAATGGTATAGACCTAACAGAAGCAGAAGACATTAAGAAGAGGTGGCAAGAATACACAGAAGAACTATACAAAAAAGATCTTCACGACCCAGATAATCACGATGGTGTGATCACTGACCTAGAGCCAGACATTCTGGAATGTGAAGTCAAGTGGGCCTTAGAAAGCATCACTACGAACAAAGCTAGTGGAGGTGATGGAATTCCAGTTGAGCTATTTCAAATCCTTAAAGATGATGCTGTGAAAGTGCTGCACTCAATATGCCAGCAAATTTGGAAAACTCAGCAGTGGCCACAGGACTGGAATCAGTTTTCATTCCAATCCCAAAGAAGCAATGCCAAAGAATGCTCAAACTACTGCACAATTGCACTCATCTCACATGCTAGTAAAGTAATGCTGAAAATTCTCCAAGCCAGGCTTCAGCAATACGTGAACCGTGAACTTCCTGATGTTCAAGCTGGTTTTAGAAAAGGCAGAGGAACCAGAGATCAAATTGCCAACATCCTCTGGATCATGGAAAAAGCAAGTGAGTTCCAGAAAAACATCTATTTCTGCTTTATTGACTATGCCAAAGCCTTGACTGTGTGGATCACAATAAACTGTGGAAAATTCTGAAAGAGATGGGAATACCAGACCACCTGACCTGCCTCTTGAGAAATCTGTATGCAGGTCAGGAAGCAACAGTTAGAACTGGACATGAAACAACAGACTGGTTCCAAATAGGAAAAGGAGTACGTCAAGGCTGTATATTGTCACCCTGCTTATTTAACTTCTATGCAGAGTACATTATGAGAAATGCTGGACTGGAAGAAACACAAGCTGGAATCAAGATTGCCGGAAGAAATATCAATAACCTCAGATATGCAGATGACACCACCCTTATGGCAGAAAGTGAAGAGGAACTCAAAAGCCTCTTGATGAAAGTGAAAGTGGAGAGTGAAAAAGTTGGCTTAAAGCTCAACATTCAGAAAACGAAGATCATGGCATCCAGTCCCATCACTTCATGGGAAATAGATGGGGAAACAGTGGAAACAGTGTCAGACTTTATTCTTCTGGGCTCCAAAATCACTGCAGATGGTGACTGCAGCCATGAAATTAAAAGACGCTTACTCCTTGGAAGGAAAGTTATGACCAACCTAGATAGCATATTCAAAAGCAGAGACATTACTTTGCCAACTAAGGTCCATTTAGTCAAGACTATGGTTTTTCCAGTGGTCATGTATGGATGTGAGAGTTGGACTGTGAAGAAGGCTGAGCGCCGAAGAATTGATGCTTTTGAACTGTGGTGTAGGAGACGACTCTTGAGAGTCCCTTGGTCTGCAAGGAGATCCAACCAGTTCATTCTGAAGGAGATCAGCCCTGGGATTTCTTTGGAAGGAATGATGCTAAAGCTGAAACTCCAGTACTCTGGCCACCTCATGCAAAGAGTTGACTCACTGGAAAAGACTCTGACGTGGGAGGGACTGGGGGCAGGAGGAGAAGGGGACGACAGAGGATGAGATGGCTGGATGGCATCGCTGACTCGATGGACATGAGTCTGAGTGAACTCCGGGAGTTGGTGATGGACAGGGAGGCCTGGTGTGCTGCGATTCATGGGGTCGCAAAGAGTAGGACACGACTGAGCAACTGAACTGAACTGGACTGTTTTCAGTTTGGGGCAATTATTAATGCTGCTATGAATATTTGCGTACAAACCCTTTATACACATGTATTTTCATTTATCTCAGTAGATACCTACAAGTAGAACTGTTGGTATACAGCAACATTTACCTTTCCTAAGAAACTGCAAATTAACTGTTGATAATTTTCATCAACAATGTGTAAGAGTTCCAGCTGTTCTATAACCTTAAACACTTCATATTTTTCAGTCTTAAATTTTAGCCATTCTAGTGGGCATAAAGTGGTATCTCACTGTGGTTTTAATTTGCATTTCCCCACTTGACTAATAATGTTGAACATCTTTTCATGTGCTTGTTCAGGTCTGTATATCCTATCTGGTAAGGTGCCTATTCAAATATTTTGTGTATTTTTTTATTGGATGCTTATCTTTTTATTACTGAGTCTTAGGATTTCTTTATATATTTTGATACAAGTTCTTTATTCAACATATGCTTTTCTCCCAGGCTGTAGCTTGTCTGGGAGAAACTTCAAAGTTTCTTCTGAAGACAAAAATTATAATTTTACTGAAGTTCAGTGTATGAAATTGTTATGTGTATGTGTTTTTTGTGCTGTATTTTAGAAATCTTCATTGACCCAAGATCCAACATCTTATATTTTTCCTGTAGAAGTTTATAGTTTCAGTTCTTACATTTATAACTATGATCACATTAACTAATATAAGGATCAGTTCATTATTTTGCAGATGGATAGCCAACTGTTCCCACCCTATTTGTTGAAAAGACTGTCTTCTTACCCACTAAATTATTCTGGCATCTTTGTTAAAAATTAACTTTATATATGAAGGTCTACTTCTGTCCCACTGACCAAAATATTTTTCCTCATGCCAGCAACACATATGTTGATCACTGCAGCTTTATAGTAACTTTTAAAATTAGACAGTGCAAGTCTTTCAGCTTTATTCTTTCCCAAAATTTTTTCAGCTACTCTAGGACCTTTATACCTCCATATAAATTTTAGAACCAGTCTGTCAGTTTCGACAAACAGGCAACTGGGATGAAGATCTTTCTAATAATGAGTATTCATAAAGCATTTCAGGATTATACTGTGTAGCCAAGGTCAGTAGTATAAGTACCAAACTACAGTGAATTCTACTATTAGCTATGTAACTTCAGGCAATCTCTAAGCCTGTTTTCTATCTCTCTAAGCCTGTTTTCTATCTATAAAATGAACATGATGGTTTGCTCTTCATCAGTCCATCTGCTCATCCACTCACCATGTATAGTGTTTTAAAATTCAATGATTCAATAATATTAATAGCATAATTGATCATTATTCTGCAGAGGTATAGAAGTTTGGACAAATTGGGTATCAGTTAATAGAAAATTTGACATATTTGACAATATAGACTATTACTAGAGCAGTACAAAATTCACATAACTATTACCTTATTGAGCAAAGCAACTTGGAACCCAGTGTATTCTTTCATATTAAGGTCCAGCAGTCTGTGAGGAACATCCTCTGAAATACCCTGGAGCAGCTGTTGAAAATCTTTCCTATAAGCCATTGATAAACCATGTGATCTGCTTCGGACTTTAATTCCAGTTTCCTGTACTACTTTTTTGCCTACAGAACCGATGACTCGATCAGATTCTATTTTGGCCTAAAGCAAAAATAAATAAAAGCTGTCTTGACATAATCTGAACTGGTAAATTAAAGGCTAAAAGTAGTTTCAGTCTTTTATAAATTAAGTATTTATCACATTTTAAGAGAACATAAGAAATTAAAAACACTACTTAAGTTATGTAGTCTATGTCAAGTGCTTGGTAAACTGAACACAGTTTAAACAATAATGTCTTATGATTTTAAATCATCACAATTCTTACCTTTTGGAGAAAATCACACAAACACAACTTCGATTTATTAACACTCACTACATTGAAACCATGATATGTTAGTTAATACACCCTAAATAAAAATTCCCAATTCAGAGGTGACATAAAATTAGAAAACAACCTTATCAATATCTACTTAAAGACATTATTACTAGCACATAACTAAATGCTCACAGATAAAGCAAACAGCAATATTTTGACTCTTCTAACCTACAATTCAATTAGCAGTTGAAGTAGAGATGGCAAAAGTACTGGAAAAATTGTGCTTTATATAATTTTAATAACTTGGCAGTCAAAGGGTATACTGCTTGACTAATCTGGTACCTACTAACGTGATTTACATCCAAAAGGACAAAATTCAGTATTTTTATACATATTGCAAAAGAAACTCCCATTTTTACAGAAAATGCTATAGGTTTTAAAACATAAAGCAAAAGAAACTGATATTTCTTGACTAAGAAAAACTAATTTCTAACAAATTTCCCAAAAGAAAACATGAGGAATGTTAACATACAAGGCTAGGATCACATTAATAAAGCTACTTTCACAAACTAGAAATTATTATTTGAAATTGTCATTTCAAAACATAGCATATCATGCACTTGAGAATTATGTTAATATATATGTGGTTTTAAAACGTAATCTATTAATACAATTCTACTAGAACCATCAAGAACTAGTATCTGGCCTATTGACCACCTTAGCCAATACCATTCAAAATACTTAATGGCTCTATTTCTTAATATTACCTGCTGACTCAGTTTTTTGAGGTATGAAATGACACTGTAACTAAGTCCATATTCCATACTGTCTGCTATTAGGTTAGGTGCTCCCATCATTCTAACAGCTTTCTTCAAAGGCTACAGGGAAAAAAGAAAATATCACACTCAATCCTAAGCTTGTCAAAAATTTATAGCCATGAAAAATGAAAGTGAAAGTTGCTCAGTCATGTCCGACTCTTTGCGGCCCCATGGACTATACAGTCCATGGAATCTCCAGGCCAGAATACTGGAGTGGGTAGCCATTCACTTCTCCAGGGGATCTTCCCAACCCAGGGATTGAACCCAGGTCTCCTGCATTGCAGGCCGATTCTTTACCAGTGGAGCCATAAACGTATTGTTAATTTTGAAAAATTCACCCCCGCAAAACTTCTCCTTTTCTTCAATAAGGGTCACATAATCATATTTGTACTTCATTAAAATGTTTGTCAGTGGTATCAAAGGCAGTTTGAAATACTAAAGGATTAGAGGCTGTAATAACAACCCCCAGAGTAGGAAAGGGTGGAGTCCTGGACTTCTTAGTATCATGTGGAAGAAGGGGGCAGAAGACACATTGCAGATATAGATTTGACAGAACTTGGGTGGTAAGTGAAAAGAGGAGTCAAGGATAATAGAAGATTCTTACCTTGGGTAAGGATAGGCTAATTAAGAACTACTTTGTGCAATGAAAAATGTCACTGGCACAACAGTCTAGCATATGTGAATGGGAAAGAGTCAGAAAAAGGATGACAGCTTACATATTACACTGTGTATATTGTACATATTACATATTGACATATTACAATATTGACATATTACAAAGTGTATAAAAGCACTGGTGCCAAACTGGAATCAAATCCCAGACCAGATATTTAATATCCATGTGGCACTGGCTACATCCCCCCAGATGCTATGAAACATGAGTCAAATATATGCAGCAGTTCATATTCCAGTGTTTCCTCCTTTCCCCTCTCCTACACAGCTGGTACTATCTGCTAGACACACACAGATTTTCTCTTACAACTATAATACATGATTTCAAAGCTTAAGAAATTAATGTTATTAGAGACCATTTAGAAAGATTACAGTTGAATACTACAATATTCCTGCAGTAAAAGCAGAAGTAATGTTTTAATCAAGTGTTCTAGAAGTTATTTTTCACAAAATCAATCAAGTAATTATTTTCCTGGAGAATCCCATGGACAGAGAAGCCTGGCAGTCTACCGTCCATGGGGTCACAAAGAGTCGGACATGACTTAGCGACTAAACAACAACAATGTATTTAATAATATATGTATTACTGGTCCTATTGTGATACACTAGGTTTCAAGGAATGTTTCTTGAGATTCAGAGAATAATGCAAACAAACCTTTTTTGTACCTGTAAGGAGAAATAATAATAAAACTGCAATTTAAAAAAGTTAATTGTAAAAGCTTAAATTCTAAAGCCAGCTGCCTGGGATTGAATTCCTGACCCTGATATTAGCTGTGTAGCCTTAGATGAATTGTTTAATTTTTTAGTGTCTTAGTTTCCATATCTGTGAAATAAAAACAGTTATTTCTGCCTCATACAGTTACCATATAAATTAAATGAGGTTAAGTAACACATGTAAAGTGCTGAGGATTGTATCAGGCAGGCCTGGATAAGCATTATATATATTCTCACCATCATCATTATTCTGCAAATCACTGAAACATTTCTTTCTCATATTTATATGGGTCATTTGTAAATTTTTCATGACATTTATTCTGTAACAGCAATAAATAAAAGCTTTAATACCTACAGTAAACTATAAGCATAATACAACATTTTATAACATTCTATTTTTAAGAGTAATATTCTTACCCCAAGATAGTAGGGAGGCATTGTCTTCAAATAACTTTCAAATGACTGTCTCCATTTCAAAGTTGGTTTTGCCTTATGGACTTTAAACAGATCATCTATAAATGAATGCATAATGAGAACAAACTATCATCATTCAGTGTTTTCACACATGAAAACCAAGTCAAGGAAGTTTCATTTTTAAAGTTTGCTTTATTATTTACAAGAGAGAGAGGAAACATCAATTCTATATTTTTAACAAAATTAAAGGTGATAAATTTTGGGTTCTGACATTTTTGAGTAGTAGTAATACCACTTTAAAAATGAAAAGGTGCCAATTAAGGTCTCAAATTAAATGTAATAATAAAGGTAGAATGAGAAAATACACAAGGAAAATCTAGACATGAAACAGATTGGATACAGAAACAAACTATACGTGAAAACATACCTACTAATATTCTGTCTATCAAGCTTTAAATCTGGTGCAATTCCATGAAGGAAAAGATGACTTCTCCAATAACACCCCTCAAAAAATTACAGCCAAAGGGTCTCCAATCAACTTTAGGCTTATCAATATTATTTAGAGTATCATTTTAGAACAAATTCATGCACTAAAAAATTTGCCAAAATACAATCCTTAAGAAGAAAATACTCAGATCCAAGAACTATGCTTCTACAAAATATCTTAATTATTTACCATACACAAAGTCTGCATTACTAATTCTAACTATGTAAGGTATCTGATTTGCAAAAAACTTAGAATATTTAATTTAGAAACAAAATATAGTATTATCTTCAATAGTTTGTAGAATCAAAGGTGTTTGACCCTGACTTTCAATATATCAGAAACATGCAGAGGTTGCTATAAAACCCTTAACAGCTTCAATATTTTAAAATATTAATAAAAATCTTCATTAATTTCCAGAAGACAAGAAAACTCAAAAAGGGAGGGATGTTCTCAAAGATTGCTTTTAGGAAAATTCATATGTATGCTAGGCCACAGAGAACATGACAAGAATGACTTACCTAAAAGGGGAAGGAGCACTGGGTAATTGTAAGGCATCACGAATAAGTTGACACAGTTCAGTGCTGTACTGGCTTTCAAGTAACCAAAGGGATGGCCAAGTTCACTGTATTTTGCACTATTGCTCACATATACCTGTTAAAAAGTAGTTAAAAGTTCACATTTAATAACCTTTGCAGAATGTTATATAAACCATGGATTCAATTTGACTTTTTAAAAAACACCAAATTAAAAAAAAAAACACCAAATTAAATTTTTAGAGGTTCTAATACTGAGTGAAGAGTTGACTCATTTGAAAAGACCCTGATGCTGGGAAGGATTGAGGGCAGGAGAAGGGGACGACAGAGGATGAGATGGTTGGATGGCATCACCGACTCAATGGACATGGGTTTGGGTGGACTCTGGGAGTTGGTGATGGCCAGGGAGGCCTGGCGTGCTGCGGTTCATGGGGTCGCAAAGAGTCGGATACGACTGAGAGACTGAACTGAACTGAACTAATACTGAGTGAAATTAAGTCAGACTGAGAAAGACAAATACCATGATATTGCTTATATGTGAAATCTAAACAGAAAGGCTACAAATGAACTTACCTACGAAACAGAAAGAGTGAGAGATGTGAAAAATAAATTTATGGTTACTGGGGTGTAAGGAGGCAGGGATGGATAAACTGGGAGATTGCAATTGACATATACAGACTACTGTATATAAAATAGATGGAACTAATAAGGACCTACTACTGCACAGCACAGGGCCCATTACTCTGTAATGCTCTACCCATATGGAAAAGAATCTGAAAAGAGAGGCTGTATGTCCATGTGTAACAGGTAGCTTGCTGTACACCTGAAACTAACGCAAGTGTCAACCAATTACACCTCAATATAAGTTAAATAAATAAATTTTTTAAATCACTGCAGTCTTTCAGCTTACCTGCCAACATGTCTGAGGAGATTTTCTTTCCAGGATAAACTGAGTCAGTGGTGAAGGTTCCAACTCATATTTGTCAAAAGGCAATTTGTCAATAACCATGGGTTCACAGTCTGTACAGGAGAACTTCACTATAGGATGAGATGTACGAGGTGGCTAGAAGGGAAGTCTTATTGTTACTCTTTCACAAACTCTCAGAAACAAACTTTTCGTATCCCTCACCATCAGAGTTTACTCAGTTTCTCAGTTTCACTAGTGAGAGTTTAATTTACTATCAAAAGCACCACTAAGCGGAAAGATAATACTTAAAAATGTAATGCTTAAACTATCAATATTCACAAGAAAAAAAATAAACACTTCAAAATCTGCACAGGATTAAAGTTTTTTAAGTCTTAAAATCAAATGCATCAGAAAACTTAAATGCAATATTTTAGAATTAATTAAGTGCTCATTAATTTTTACATCTAACAAGTAATTAATGTAATTAGAAACCTTCCTAAAGACACAGTTGTAGCAGTTTAACTACCTGATTTCCAAACTGATGATGCACACTGATCAGTACGAGGTTTTAAATATATATATACTTGTAAATTATTAATTTATAGATATATAATATATACCAAAATAATATTAAAAAATAGAAAAAAGAAAACAAATAGAAGTTCTACTGGTTTCCTTCACTATTCCAGTAAACTATTGGTTACCCCTATGGTAAATATGCCCCACTCTGGAGACCCTAGACTTTTAAAGAAAAAAAAAAGCATGTTATTCTATTCCCCCCTTTAACAGTCTCCTTCCTAAAAGTCTCACCAAAAGAAGATTGGTGAAGAAAATATGAGCTATGAGGAAATAATGTGAAATTTCATAAATATAAAGGACTCCTTTTAGATTCAGTTACTATCTATCAATACATACACTGGTGGCTCCCAAAACTACTGTCTTGAGATCATCTCTCATTTCTCTTCATGTATCTAACCACCTACTGGACATAACCTCAATTTTCTATAGGTCCCTCAAACATACTACTACCCAATTCATTATTTCACCCCCAAACCACATAACCTGTTCTAAAAACCTAAATGTTATCCTTAATTATCTCCGCCTTACCCTCCATACTTAACTGTCACAAAGACCTAGATTCAGTGATACCACAAATTCTAAGCCACTTAGCAAACAATAAATATGGGGCAGATGCTCACTACTTTAGATGCTGCCCTCTGTCAATGCTAAATTCTCATCTCTCTGATTTCTCATCTCTTCTATTTCTTACCACTCTAATTCATGCCTTCATAATTTCTTAGACTAGATTTGTACAACTGTATATTTTTAATTAGTATCCCTAATTAGTCAGTCCCTTCCAATCAATCCCATGGCCATGAAATATAAATATAATCATATAATTTTCCTGCCTCAAATTATTGAGTAAAAGTAGCATCCAATCACCTAAAAATAGGGCCAGACTCTTTTGTTTTGTTTTTTTAAAACAAAGAGCCTTGACTGTATGGTCCCTATCTGCCTTTTAACTACCACCCCATATACACCCTGTGCTCCAGTCTTAAAAACAACTTGCAGTGGCCCAAAGAAATCACTATCTTCTCATGCTCCTGTGTTTCATGTTATCCCTGGCTGCTTTTCGGTTTTCTCCCTTGCCTAATGCAAACAAAGTTTTGAAGTCTGAACTGCCAAGTACCAACCTCTAAGAGGCTTCTTTCCTGACACACTCTTACCACATACCCCAAACCCACACCAGGCAGTTAGGTACCACCTCATCTGGCCTCTGCTCCACCACTTTGACAGGTGGCACACTGGACTCTATCATGTTTATACAGCTGACCTTCCTACAGAAGGTTCCAGATGGGAAGCACTATGTTTTACTCATCTTCTGCTCCTGTACCTGTCACGTACCTGACAAACAGCTTATTGAATCAGTCTATGATTCATGGGGTTTTTTTAGATGAAAATACTAAGATCCATTTAATATCCAAAATAATCCTATGAGATAGGAGTTATTATCTTTATTTAACAGATGGTAAATTGAGGCTTAAAGAAGATAATTAACCAAAGACACATGGCTAATAACTGGTAGAGCCATAATTCAAATTCAGAACCAGTCTCTAATAAATCACATTTAATTTCAGTATCAGTACCTCTTATATGAAATCCTATTATTTATAGAAATTTCATTTCCCCTCTAATATCCTTCAGTTACTAAAATTTGCCAGTTCTTTCCAATACCTCTTTTTTAACATTCTCTCTTCCAACATCTTAATTCAAACTCTTACTAGCTCTATATTGGGCTTCCCTGGTGGCTCAGGCAGTAAAGAATCTGCTTGCAATGCCAAACACCTGGGTTCAATCCCTGAGTTGGGAAGATCCCCCGGAGAAGGAAATGGCAACCCACTCCAGTATTCTTGCCTGGAGAATTCCATGGACAGAGGAGCCTGGCGGGCTACAGTCCATGGGGTCACAAAGAGTCGGATACGACTGAGTGACTAAGCACAACAGCTCTGTATTAAGTCAACTATAGCAATAGTCCTCTAGGTAAACAGCTTACCTGCCAATTCATCTGCTGATTCTGCTGCATATAACCACCACCAGATTAATTTTCCTAAAGGAACACTCTTAAAAATGTCTTCAGTTCTATGAACCCCACTGAGAAAAGCTCAAATTCCTTAACCTTGCATGTAAAGTCATGAGCAATCTAGTTTATTTAATAGTATTCTCAATGTCCTACAGACATATTATGAACCACCTATCCTCAGATACTTTCCATTCCTCTAAATTCACCTTGTTCTTTCCTACTTCCATATTTTCAACATTGTTTCCTGTTCCAACTAAAATCCTACCCACATTCCAAAACCCTCTATGGCTTGTAACAATTTGCAATAGACCACTAGAGTAAAATTGACAGATAATGCCTGTGATACTGGTTTTGGATTTCTTCCTATGCGGACTCAACATGTGCCATATGCACTACTGTAAGTGTTAAATATAATTGAATAAATAACAATATTTCATGTTCTTTCAGAATTCTGAAAGGCTCCAGAAGAGAAACTAAAATCACCAAAGAAATCGAGAGCTCTCTAAGGTTAGACTAAAAAACTATGATGGTTCAATCAAAAAACGGAAGACGATCTCTCACTGAAATGTATAAAAACTTTATTTCATGTACTACTTCATTAAATCCCTAATGAACAAAAGAAATATCACAGCTCTTGTATAGAATAAAAGTAAAAAATTATCCTGAAGAGTTGATACAGATTTAAAAGTATAAAAGATTTCAAAGAGTTTAACTTAATTCATAAATGATAGCCACATCAAAAGTTATTAAAGACTACTTAAAGATCTTTGAAATAACAATTCTTATCTTCTAAGGGTAACATCAAAAGAACCACTGTCAGGCTCTCCCACAAAATATTCCACAGTGTCCTCTGAGTTACTACAAAAAATACTAATCTGAAAAATGTGTATTAACAAGACCGAATAGATATTTGTTAAATTTACCCTATTATTATAAGAACCATATAGTGAATACTGATAATTCACCATGACCACTCAACAAGCCCTACTTGTTACTAAAAATAATTCCTATAAATAAGACCAGAAAATCTTTTCTATCTTAAACCTCCAGACTGAGAACACTGAATATAACTAAACTATGCAAATCAACATGAATTTCTAAGATTAAGTCCTAAATGGCTGCAGGGAAACCATCAAAATTATTTTATAACCATTCATTTAAATTCTGTATTATGTCCCTGAGAACAAATCCTTATGTTATTTATATATTTAGAATATATATCTATGATTCTGTAATCAGATGCCAATAATAAAAACATAAGCATAATTTCAGATTCTAAAGGAAAACGATGCCTCTTTTCTATTATTTTATAATGAACAACACAGTATACTAAAGCAAGTAATAGCTTATCAGAGCACTTGGAACATTTGTCTAATTTCTATACAATAGCCACACCTTTAACTGACAGTAGTACTTAAAGCTAGTATGAAAAGCAGTTACTATTATAAAGTCACAATCTCTGGTACTTACTAGTGTTGGAGAATTTTGATCTGGCCAGAAAGATTCTGGAACAGGCCAATGACCTATAGGAACCCCAGTTTTAGGATTTGGTCTGACATAAATGAGTTTGTGGCAACTATGCCAAGGCTGAGATCCAAAAGGTCTTGATATATCTGGCTGCCCATCTATAGCAAAGAAATTTTAAAAAGTAAATATCATTAAAGGAAAAAAACATAAGAAGTTAAACTATGTCTAATATTACTTAGTAAAAATATCTTAATACTTGTTTAGTTCTGGGTTTTCCTGTTTTTCTTAAACAGTAGAATACTATCACGACTAAGACTTTAAAATTTAGATTAGATCAGAATTCACGAGAGGGTCGACTCTTTGAGTTCCACAATTGAAAGGAGGTCCCACAGCATCCTTTGCTTGCCCAATATACCTCACGGTAAATACTTGCTTAACAAATGACATGTTTCCCCCACCAGATGATAAGGGCAAATAATCAATTTTTTCATCATCATGCTCAGCTTAGTAAACACTAAGTAACTATGGCTAAATATGGAGAAGGCAACGGCACCCCACTCCAGTACTCTTGCCTGGAAAATCCCATGGACAGAGGAGCCCAGTAGGCTGCAGTCCATGGGGTTGCTAAGAGTCGGACACGACTGAGCGACTTCACTTTCACTTTTCACTTTCATGCATTGGAGAAGGAAATGGCAACCCACTCCAGGGTTCTTGCCTGGAGAATCCCAGGGACAGAGGAGCCTGGTGGGCTGCCGTCTATGGGGTCGCACAGAGTTGGACACGATTGAAGTGACTCAGCAGCAGTAGCATGGCTAAATAAGTATTTTTTAAAAATCATTTTACTTAAAGCCTAAAAACTAGAACAAAAGTCTAATGTATAAATACAGATTTGAGGCACCTACCTTTAACCTAAAACAATCCTAGAAAATGGTAACTCTCTTCAACAGTACAGCAAACATTTACTGAGTGCCTAATTTTAAGCAAAGTCCTAAAATAATTTTAAAATAAATATAATCCATGTCTAACAATTCAATTCTTTTAAGGTTTCTTTTTTTTAAATTGAACACAGCAATATAATTTATATTATCTTTCCATCTTCTGCTCTTATCTCTATGACCTTTCTCTTCTCCCAGTTACCCACTCTACTGCCTTAACTCTGCCAAAGTGTCATTAACGACTTTCTAATTCTGGTTTTCAGCTATGTCGTACAAGGCAGAGGGTCCAGATGTAAGCCGTCCGTTGGTTCTGGCAAAACTCCTTATACCCTCTGGCTAATATAAATAGTTCATGATCACAGAATATTAGAATAAAGCCAGGCAGGGCTCAGCTAGAGTTAAAAGAATCAAGTTGAATAGCAAAGGCTGGTTTCTCATTTTTGGAACCACACCAACCATTTGGTTCTGATCAGTCTGATCTTTAGTAAAAACTGTAGCTAAGGAATTAAATAAACACCTAGGGCTGAACACTCTTGTGAATCAAGGGACACGGGAGAGGCACATACGCTGGAGAGAGTCAATGTTACAATACTAAAAAATGAAATACACTATTCTGTTCATGTTTAAAAAGGGTTTTAGCTCTTACAAATTATCAGGCTATGAACAACCAATATAAAAAGGCGATAGGACCAAACCACTTTCGTACAACCCTGACTTTCCTATTTAATCGTGCCACTTTACCAACAGCTCTTCTGTCATCTTAATAATTTGACCTTGTCAATGTTAAAGCCAAATCATAGTAATTTTTCAGTTCTAGCTGAATACT
The DNA here is from genome assembly GCF_002263795.3 of Bos taurus. Classification (NCBI taxonomy): domain Eukaryota; kingdom Metazoa; phylum Chordata; class Mammalia; order Artiodactyla; family Bovidae; genus Bos; species Bos taurus. The sequence goes on from NC_037339.1 coordinate 20,840,106, forward strand.
TGATAAAGCACGTTTAAAATGTCTGTAAGAAAATGACAATAATACCTTCTACAGGGGAAGGATCTGGTCCTGCTTTCTCAAAGTTTATTACTACCCCACTTTGTACTTTCTGCACCAAGGATTCTAGACACTGATTAAGCATTCTTGGAGAACATACAGAGTATGAGCGGCCTGAAACAAACAAAAAATAAAGTGAACTAGTTAGTTGCAAAAATTGCTACTTTAAGCAAAAAAGAACCATAGTGGGGTTTTTAACAATACTGATTCACAAAAGTTCAATGATAAAGTTTGGACTTTTCATTATCTAATGGAAGAGTAACAAAACAAAAAAATTTATTTTCAATCAACAATTCCATTTTATGAGAGTATGTAAGTTTTTTCTTCTAATTAAAGGTACACGGAAAATAAAAATATTGGTCTGAACAAACCACAATGAAAAAAAATCATTACATATATACAATGTATCACATGAAATGAAATATTTTTTAAAGTATATATATAAATATAAAAAACTATTTTCCAACTGAGTTCCAATATAATTTATCTTTACTACACATATTGTGGTAAAGTATGGTAACTAACCCTTTAAAATCTTACACCTCCTGAAGAAAAATGTATCACTAAATATTAATGCTAAGGACATAGAAGACACCCAATAATTATTTAAGTGATTTGCTGGCAGACACCACATATTTTAAGTATTTGCACTTTAAAATAATACACAGTAGCATGTGCTTTTCTGAATTTCATTTGGCTTACATACTTAGAAATTACCTATCTTAAATGAATTTCCCTCTTGAATATTTTAACCTATAAAACTTTTAGTTCAGAAGCATTAAAATGATAGTAATTAAGAAAAAATACCAGTGGAAAGATTTCTTTAACAGGGATTTTTCAATAAATACAGCCAGATCTGTGCTGTCCCATACTGCAGCCACTGCCTATATATGGCTATTAAGAACCTGAAACAGAGCTAGTCCAAATTGAGATGTACAGTAACTATGAAAAATACACACTTCATTTTGTAGACATAAGATGATAATATCTCAATAATTTTAAAACATCAATTTCACATTGAAATATTTGATATATATTTAAATAAATGATTCTATACAAATTAATTTTACCTGTTTTTAGGTTTTTTGTTGTTTTTCTTCCTTTTTTTTGGTTTGAGGGATTGAACCCAGGCAGTGAAAATGCAGAGTCCTGAGAACTGGATCACCAGGGAGTTCCCTACCTGTTTCTTTTCAATGTGACTACTATAAAATTTATCATTATATATGTAACTTACATATTTGTATGTTCTGATCTAGACCAGTGCTTAAAATCATGACAACTAAAAATCTTTAATCAAACATCCTACAGTGTTATTTGTAATAAGCTCAATATGGAAAAATCCTATTCCTTAACAAATTCAACCAATTACTACCAAACAATGTTGTATTATTATACTTGACATATCAAATTACTCATATCAATTTAAACTGAATACGTGATTTGCTAAAGGCTACTCAGAAAAGAGGATATTAACATTAGGCAATAGTGTGATTCAACTCCTCAGAGTCAGCTTTACTTAGGAAAACAAGTATCATGTAACAAATGGTTTACCTGGATGCAACAATGAAAGCCGTAATTATAAAAATACCCACCAATTACTGAGTGTCTGTGCACCTGGCACTATCCTAATCACTCTATTTTATTAATTTCTCTAATCCTAGCAACAATCATATGGGTTACTTTCTCCATTTTACAAATGAGAAAACTAAAGCACAGAGGGATTAATTTATCCAAGTTAATACAATAGAGCAGCCAAGATTCAAACCCTTACAAGGCATCAGAAACATTCATCTGGATATACCACCTTCTTCCCTCAAAACCATGATGTTAATTTGCAATCAGTATTTAAAATAAGAAAGTTTATATGTAACCACACTTATGAGAAAGAATTGGCAAATTAAAAATTCTTTGAGTCAGTTTAAACACATACATAAAAATGCTGATCATCTTAATACATAAGGTATTTAGGAGATTATATAAAAGCTCAGTATCTTATTCCACGATATTTAAAAATATTTTGATGATGTCAATAAAATCAAAAGTTCCTAAATATAAAATTGTGGCAATCCTCTACACTTCTCTAACCTGTGTCATCAACTAACTGATTAGGAAAATATAAGTAAATAAGTTATGATTTTAGTATGACATTAAATTACTAACAAAGATATTTTATGAAAATTAGAGAAAAAGTAAATAAACTTGAATCACTTATAAAAATAATAAAAATTCATTAACTCTTTTCAAAGTTGAAGCAAATTTAGACATCTTTACAAAGTGAGCCCATAACCTATGTTATGTTTCTCTTATTCTTTATGTCAAAACTTACCTCTTGGAATGCTTGATACTTTGTACTAAAGGATAAAGTGTCTGAGATCACTCATTATATTTGTGAGAAAAACACACACTTTCAAGCCAAGAAGCTGGTTCACTTGTGTTTATGTAGGGTCCACAAAAAAAGAAAAAAATCTTAACACAGCAATAAAGTGGAAAAAAAAAAACTTTCTCCCTTGGGATTAGGAAGGATTTTAGTATTAATAAAATGGATTAAGACACAAAAGTAGTAATACTAAGTTGGGCAACAGTCCTATTTACAGAAGTTAAGAAAGTTAAATTTATTTAATCTAGAAAAGTCTTCCAATTTTTATGAAATGCTTTTTATCCTTAATACTTCTACCAACATGTCTATTAGGTATTTTTAAAATTTGATACCACCCTTGCACCTCCCCCCAACCTGCTTCTCCTGAGTAACCATCTCAGTACATAGCATAGCCGTTCACCTCCAATTGTTCAGACCAAGTGAATTACCCAGGAATCATCCCTGATTCCTTCTTCCTGCATTACCTTCAGTCTTTCCTTTCCATCAGACCACCTCTCACCATCTCCAAACATAAACACTTGAGATCAAAGTACTATCATCTCTCCTAGTCTCTCTGCTTTCATTCCCACCGCTTTACAGTATATTCTCATCTAGCAGTTGAAGTGGTCTTTCAGAAATGGAAATCAGATGTCATCTCCTATAAAAAGCCCTCCAGTGACTTCTCATCACACTGGGAAAATAAATAATATTTATTTCAGCCTAAAAGGCTATTCACAATTTGGCCCTTGCCCACCTCTAGAAACTAACCTGTTATTCTCTCCTTTTCCCCACATAAGCTTGTAGCCGTATCAGCTTTCCTGTTGCTCCCCAAAACACATGGCATGATCCTTCTCTTACTATTTCCTCTACAGAGATCTTTGTATGGTTTACTCTGTTATTCTGAGTTCTGTTCAAATGCTAACTAGTCTTACTGCAGTGATTATTTCATAATTTAAACAAATATCAAATCATTGTGTTGTACCCCCGGAACTAAAATGTTGTATGTATCAATTTTACCTCAATTTTAAAAAGGAGAGAGGGTTGATGAAGACGCTATAACAATCATTTTAAAGGGATTAATATCTTTTATAAAAGAATAATTGTTGCTTTATTTAATTCTTTAGACAAAGAGAATAACAATTTCCAAGGACATGCAACATTTTAAACTGATTCAAACTGGGGTACACATATCCTTTAGGTTTACGGTAAAAAAGTCACCTCCTTAGAAGACATCCCAGGAAGACTCGTTCTCTGCCTCACTGCCCCCTGCAATCTCACCCTGTGTCTTTACTTGATAGTAAGCAGAACTCTCTGAAACATGATTTATTCATGTTATAGCATTTTATCTGTCATACAGCCCAAAAACGTAAGCCTTCTGTCTATTGATCCTGCTGTATTCCCATGATCAAAAACAGCTAATTGGCATTGAGTATTCATTAATTAAAGATAATAAAAGAAATATGCTTACAATGACAATTATATAATTTTTAAGGTATACATTAAAAATAGAATAAAATATTAATCACTTCGGCAACACATGCAAATTTCATTCCAATTTTTCCTTAATGAACATAAATTACTCTATAAAGGAAAAAACAAATGCATACACTATTCTTATCGTTTAAAAATGCACAGAACTGTTAACATGATTGCATATTTGAACAGTACTCCACCAGTGGATGTTAGCTTTTCAGTTATTGCTACTTTTTCGGTGTTTTATTCTCAAAACACTTTTTAGTCAGCATTCATTGAAAATAAAGAAGAAAGCATACTATAAGAAAACGAGTGGCATTTGAGCAGTCTCCCATTACTGCTAGCAGGAGCATGAAGAAAAGCAAAGTACTACATTAGAAGAGGTTCAGGATGTATGTTTGTGGAAAACTCCCTAATTCTTTGACCAACTGAGGTTTCTGGGTCACTGAAACATATCATCAATGGTGATTTCTGAATCTTTTAACTTATCTACTTCACATACCTATCTATGTAGGGTATTCTTTTTCATCTGTGAAATCTGCAGGCTTCCAAAATCCACAGAAAATTAGAAGAAAGGCACCTAAAACATTAATTAGACCTTACTTTCCTTTGACTTACACAGCTGGCTATGATGGGATCTCAACAGAGCATGGACAGTGAATGGAGACTATGTCACAACCCAGGACACCAATGGAAGAGTGGTGTGCCAGACCTGGACATTTTACCATCAGTTCCTTAAGAGAGAATGACGAGGCACCGTGAAAGCAAGAATACCACGCTTGTCATATTTACTGTGGCAGTCCTAAAGCGTGGACAGTGCTTGGTACACAGTAGGCACTCGATGCATACTGATATGAATTTAACCCACCTGTTGTTAACCAATTCCACCATACAGAAGTTCTGAGTCTATTACATCTTCTGTTTCAAGAGTTTTACTAATGTTCACTTAGCACAGCTGGTTAAGAGTTCACTACCTGTTTTCCTCTAACCTATCTCACTTCCTCTTTGCCTCTGGGTAAAACTGTACTTAACCAGGCATTAATCATTACATGGACAATGAGGTGATTCTTGAAACATTTTTCAGAGAAAATAATTCTATGGCATTTGTAAATCACTGGCAATCTTTATAGATAAGAAAATAAGTTTAACAACTTCAAATATTAGCATTTGCTATACGGTTAGAAAAAAATTATCATGCATTATCAGACCCAATAGTATTTACATCTTATTCAACAGATCAAAGACCATCAATGTAGTTTTAAAACCATATATGTCTAGTAACTTCTAATAGTAACTTGTTAAACAAAACAAACACGGAGTTTTTGAAATGCACATTTTAAAACATTCAGATAAAATCTGCTTAAGTCACTGAATTACTGCCAGCGAAAAACTTACCGCCTGTCACCTCACACATTGGTGTGATTGCAGAGTCATCTAAAGGCACACCTGTCAACTGCTCTGATTCTACGGACATCGTCCCCGGCAACCGCAACACTAATGCAAAGAGTCTCTGATCCCAACGAAAAGGTTCCTTGGTCAATTCACTTCCAGGCAAAGGAGAATTAAGAGGTAAATGAAGCTGAAAGGGGAAAAAAAAAAAAAAAGATGTCCACACACTATGCCTCCCAAAAAGGCTACATTTATTACACTTACATTGAAACTACATCATGAGTCTCCCATCATTCAAATAAGCTAAAAAGCAAAAGCTTATATGTGTATATATATATATGAAATCGCACATAAGATATTATTACTTCAGTTTTCTTAAGCTCTACTCTGAAGACCTCAATTGAAAAAAAATAAATCTATTTCTGTAATGCTCTTCAGACTTCAGTATAACTCACCACTAGGTGCTGAGACTGCTTCCAAATAAATTGTTTCATTTAATCATTAAAACAAGCCTATGATAAATATCTTAGGATTCCTACTTTCTAGATGTAAATTAAAAAACAAGTCTCAGAGAGAATAAATGATTTGGCCTGCTGGGTCCAAACCAGTTGTTTTTTCTATCACACCACATCTCAAACGTTTCCACAGTTAAATGATTTAAATAGGCTTCATTTCATATGAAACACAGATCTTCCCAGAGCATCTGCTAAAAGTAAGTTGTGTCACTCCAGTTATACTGTAAATGTACCAAAGGTAATGATTCATAACCCATCTAAGTAACACTCGAGGGTTTGGGGATTTCTTGCATGTGGTCTTTAACCTATGTCTCTCCCCACCCCCTCTAAGGACCCGCTCAATCAGAATCTCAGATTCTTAAGAAATCTAAAGCGCTTTAACGTGCTTCTACTGTGTACCTCCGTACTAACAGAGGCACAAGGCACCAAGAGACCCAGACCGTAGTCTCATTCGTAAGTAAAGGGAAGAACCAGACAGTGTGAGCCTCATGCCGGAAGGACATAGTGTTGAAAGGAGGGAAAGCTGAATCTGAATTTAACCAAGGCTTCAGTTCCAACCCAGTTTACTGGGAGTCCCTCAGGACTCCTGAGGATACACAATCAACTTATCCAGCACCACAGAGAGCAGTCAGTCAAACCCAGAGTGTGGGGCACTCGACAAGACACAGGACCTGGCTTCTCCAGTGAAACCTGCCACTGGGCAGGGAAGAGCAATGAGTGGGAGTGGGGAGGGTGGCCAGACCATTAGAGAATAAGAGACAAAACAAGAGCAAAGGCTTGTGAGACAACTGGGAAAATTCAAAATATATATTACTGGGATTATGAATAACATTAAGTGTGATAATGATACAGTGCTAAGGAAAACAAAAATCCTTATCACTTATAAAAAAGATTTTTTTTAATGATATAAAATCCCAGATCAGCGTACTCAGGGACTGATTTATTCAAATATTGGAGTTTTCTTTAAATACAGAACACATTTTAAAATATCACTTCCAAATTAATTGCCAGAGTTTACATTATTTTTGTCAAAACCAAGATGACTATATCACTTATAGACTTTCTAATTCTGACCTCGAAGATTTCTGAACTTGATAAATTAGGGGCTGAAGTCACTCTACACTGACTTAAGAACTCAAGTCTCTTCACTGACTTATATCAAACCATTAAAAAAAAATCAGATTCAGTGCTAAGAAGAGAGTTCCTAGTGAAGCTCTGCTATAATGGCACCTCTCTCCACAAGACTCATGCCAAGAGAACCTCCTGCAAGATTCCCCTATCAAGTCAGCCAGGACTTAGAGCCCATGGCCAAGAGTCATGAGCTTTTCATCTGGCACTGATTCTACTTTTAAGACAGAAGACGCTCAAAGAAATCTGGGCCCGGATGTTCCCTGAGGAAGGTTTTCTAACCTTGAAGGTTCTGTGACACTTGTAAAACAGCCTGGGAACCCCAAGCCCTTGCTGCTACCCACTGCCACACCCGCCAGAAGATAAATACAAGGCACCAGTGGTGCTGGAGGAAGAAGGTTCCAACTGTTAGTGCAGTAGCTCTGGAAAGTAACGGTATCCGGCCCTGGCTCAAGAATCCAGTGGCTAACAGCACTGTAGAGACCGCATGTACAATGGTGGACAGGACGTGGACCCCTACCATGTACATACACCCCACCCCAATCAGATAATAATGAGCATTATCTGCTTACTGGCTACATAATGCTAGATCAAGAATGTATTCCAAGTAAAACAAAAGGCCAAGAAGGGTCATGAGTGTATTTTACACATAGCTGTATTAATTTTATAAATGTGTCAAATTTTTATTCATTTTTTAATTTCTTATTATTTCTGCCTTCCATATCACTACCACCCTCATCACCAAAGAGGAGGGAAAAAAATTCCCTGTAACTGAAATGCACTAGTAAAATAGTAAGAAGTGATGGCAAGCAAACAGGTACAGGAAAAAGATAAAATGCTTTAGCTTAAAAAGTGAATACTCAAGAGAGCTGAATTACTCCAAACTGAAAGTCTACAGTTGAAATTCTAGCAATGTCTCATAATCACAAAGGGAAGTCTTTCCGAACATATGGAAAATCAAGGCAAAGAGCACATAAATCAAGTAGAAAAATCTAAAATCAACCATTAGAAAAATGTGCAATAAATATGAATAAATAATTCCCAAAGTTAAAAAAGGGCTAAAAAAACCCCAAAATACCCGAGGAAACCCATATGGCCTATAAATATATAAAAAAACTCAAATACACTGATGATCAGATAACACAAATTAAAGGCAAGATGCAAAATCAGACACCAAGACAGCATTTATATGCACTACTAAACAATTACTTAAAGAGCAGTTTTACATGTGTGTAACATAAGACGTAGAGTAAAAGTAAGAAAACATGAAATGGAAGGCTACACACCAAATTCATGATAATTTCTGCTTCTCGGATGGGGAACAGGGAGGGAAATAACAACTGAGTAGGGGAAGAAAAGAAACAGCACTCAGTTATCAGCAACGTTCTGTTTTATTCACTAAATTTTTAAAAATCCTCAACAACAAAAAAATCTAAACTAGCCAAATATGTCAAGAAATGTTTATATTACATATTCTTATCCAGAATATTAGAATACATTAATATGCAAAACCAGTAAATTATCCATTCAAGTAGTTATCTATACATCTCTTATAACAGTATTATTTTACAACAAAATCAAACACAAGAAAAGTGTATATACACATCAATCATTAGCCCCAAAGCTCAGTCATTCATAAGGACTCTACACAGAGTTCTACTTAACTGGTGCTATAAAAATATACTATAAGACAGAATATTTCTTGAAAATTACATTTGTTCTCCCATTTTTATGCCCCTACCAAATATTCGGTATGTGGGATCAGGGAACTTAAAGATGCATAAAAAACATGGTTACTCTACTCCAAGATTTCTGAGGACAGGGGTCATGCTCCTAAATGAAATAGTTTTAGAAATGTGTTTTAAGGAGAAGCTGACAAACAAAAAGAAGACAGAAAGTCACAGTACTGGCTACCAAAACATTTATTAGGATTTTTATTTCTGAATATTTGACAGGAAAACAGTTTTATAAAAGCTGTTTTCTGAGACTTAATTACAGGAAACTTTAGTAAGAGAGTACTCAAATTCAAATGCCTGATGATGCAAAAAGTTATTAACAACAATTATACTGTAGGTGTTGGAGAAGACTCTTGAGTCTCTTGGACTGCAAGGAGATCCAACCAGTCCATTCTAAAGGAGATCAGTCCTGGGTGTTCTTTGGAAGGACTGATGCTGAAGCTGAAACTCCAATACTCTGACCACCTCATGTGAAGAGTTGACTCACTGGAAAAGACCCTGATGCTGGGAGGGATTGGGGGCAGGAGGAAAATGGGACGACAGAGGATGAGACAGCCGGATGGCATCACCGACTCGATGGACATGAGTTTGAGTGAACTCTGGGAGTTGGTGATGGACAGGGAGGCCTGGCATGCTCATGGGGTCGCAGAGAGTTGGACATGACTGAGCGACTGAACTGAACTGAACTATTATATGGCAGACATTGTTCTAAACACACACATACACACACACACACACACACTCACTCATCCAATTCTGAATCAATCCAGTGATTTTGAACCACTAAATCCTAAATCTTATAAACATTTTAGAATGATTTCCTTTTATAAACCACAGTCCCCCATGAGTCTTTGATGGAAAGAGACACTTTTTTCCCCTTTTGCTATTCACTTCCAGTTCTCAAGTACACAGGTAATGTAACAAGAACAACACAAATAAACAATAATAATAATAACTGCTTGCATAATGAGCACTCACTATGTGTGTGTCAAGCACCATTCTAGGAGCTTTTCATATTTATAATATGTTTATAATAAACCAGTGGGGTAGGTACTATTATTATCCCCAGTTTATAGCCAAGGTACAATGTAAGATTGTGTGTCAGAAGATTCCTGTCTGCAAAACACAGACTTAAATAAACGCTGCTATATAATCAAGTTTGGAGCACCAAAGAAGAGCTGCAAATTTTAAAAACTGGATAAATCATGTGAAATTCAATTAACTTACCCATAACCATGACATTACTGATCTTTATTAGGGTCTTCATAAAATTGTACTTTGCAAAGTTTCAGTCTAACGGACTAATAAGCAAAGAAAACTATTTATACTAACCAAGTTTCATTTTTACTTGAATACAATTGAGGTTTTCTGTATTACTATTTTAATTGATTAATTTTATTGAGCTCACCATTCCAGGTTTCTTATATTACCTTAGTAGCTGACAGAAAAGGAAATGTAACTTCAATTTAAACTAAGGAAGACTGTCCTACTTTTCCTTCTTTGCTTTGGAGAACTATCTTACTGTCCTTGTACCTTTTAGTCTTTCCTGAATTTCTTAAAAATATATATATACAATTTATTTCTCCATAGGTATAAAAAACAAAAGGCAGATTAGGACGGTGAGAGTCTATCACTGAGCATATTCAAAACTCTAGGTACTTAAAAAAGTGCAACTTTCTCTTGTTTTGTATTGTTTATGGTTCAGTCCCTAATTATTTATGATTTTGCTAAGGCTGGACTACAGAACAACTTAAATTTTATTTAGTTATTCACTGAGTGCCTAGCACAAGTAAGGCATTATTTCAGGATTTAAAAGGCTATGGCACCCCACTCCAGTACTCTTGCCTGGAAAATCCCATGGACGGAGGAGCCTGGTAGGCTGCAGTCCATGGGGTCACTAGAGTCGGACACCACTGAGCGACTTCACTTTCACTTTTCACTTTCATGCATTGGAGAAGGAAATGGCAACCCACTCCAGTGTCCTTGCCTGGAGAATCCCAGGGACGGGGAAGCCTGATGGGCTGCCGTCTATGGGGTCGCACAGAGTCGGACACGACTGAAGCAACTTAGCAGCAGCAGCAGCAGCATACCAAGCCAAATAAATAAGATTTAGAGAAAGTTTTAGCTAGTTCTCTTGATGATAGCCAATTAAAAATTTAAAAACTTCAGTATCAGGATTCTCATATGCTAATACTTATTTTTTTAAACTTGTAGAATGTAAGAAACAAATAAACAAAAGGCAGCAAACAGTAAAAGAAGATAAATTTCTTTTAAAAACATTTTAAATTTAGGACCCAAAGAGAGTTTTTTTCCTGGTACACAACCTAACTGACTCCTGGATGACGATCACACCAGAGCCCATCGTGAGAGTCAGGTGACTGATGTCATCTGTACTAACTCTTAGCAGGCTTCCCCTTGCATTTGGATGTTCTGCCAGTTGGGTCTACTACTGAAGTAATTCAAATTATAAACCCTTTAATAATAATCATACTTCCCATCTAAGTTTTAATGACCTATTCCCTGGCTGCCTATCCTTCTCCAGTTTAAGAGAAGGCAGGGAGAAGCATCTGATTCTTTTGTGTCCCCCCCATAGCGTGTGTCAACTGAAAGAATAAATGAAGTCCCTCCCATTCCCACTGCCTAAGACAAGTACTAGAGCGCGAGTGGAACAAAGGCTGCAGAGGGCACAGCACCAGTGTCCTGCCAGCAAGAACTGTGACTCCCGACCCTCACACACACACAGATATGGACACCAACACACAAACAGGGGTTCCACTGCCATGTTTGTGGTGGGTCTCAGAACCAGCCAGTCCTGTCTCCAAGAGCTAAGGTATTATTCTGCCCTGCTATATGAAACCAGCTGATCTCCATGTCCCTTGTACATACCCACACGTAGAGGATATAAAGACATGAGCTGCAACATCTACCCGACACCTAGAGCAAACAGACAACCGCTCTGTATGGTGAAGCCACTGCAACTCCTCCATCAAGCTCAGTGTACAATACTTATAATGAGAATTTACACATGGACATACTTCTACTGAGGCCATACAATACAATCTCATAAATTCTAGTCTTAGACTTTAGAGATATAAACAGTGTGGCCAAATATTTTTTTCTCATAAACATTTTTTACCTCACACACCAAACCATTACTCATCTTTAAGTTTAATGCACTGGCCTAATACCAATGAACTTGGCACAGTAGCAAAGAAGTAATTAGGTCATTACTGATATAAAAGTTTTCATTGTTACCATGCAGGGCATTTCCTTAAAAATTAAGAATGGAGATCACAAATCAAGCTGTAACTCAGGAATTATTTAATGAAAGGCAACACAGCAGACACTGTAATTTCCTACTTTCAAGAACAATAAATAATTGTAGTATGTTATATGTGCAACAGTAAAAGTATGCATGAGGTACAGAGGAATAATTCATTATTTGGGGGATGAACCAGCAAAGGCTCTCTGAGGAGACAGCATTTGAGTTATTTTGAATAAAAATTTTACTGAAACTCTAGAACCTTTTGAAGATTACAGGGCATATGCAGGGTGAAGATTAAGATGAAAAACGTAAAAGGCAAGAAATAACAAATACTGGGATAAAAACTAAATTAAAATTCAGAACTGCTGGAGAACAACATTCAAAGAAAAACTGAAGACTGTAAGGATGGGTAGGATTTTCCTATATAAAAAATAGGTAACTATTAAAGACCTACTGCATAGCTCAGGGAATTCGTTTCAACGCTCTGTGACGAACTACATGGGAGAACAATTTAAAAAGGAGTGAATACATGTATATGTAAAACTGATTCACTTTGCTGCGTAGCGGAAACACAACATTATAAATCAACTATACTCCAATTAGGAGAAGGCAACGGCACCCCACTCCAACTCTGGCCTGGAAAATCCCATGGACGGAGGAGCCTGGTGCGCTGCAGTCCATGGGGTCTCGAAGAGTCAGACATGACTGAGAGACTTCACTTTCACCTTTCACTTTCATGCATTGGAGAAGGAAATGGCAACCCACTCCAGTGTTCTTGCCTGGAGAATCCCAGAGACGGGGGAGCTGGTGGGCTGCCGTCTCTGGGGTCGCACAGAGTCGGACACAACTGAAGCGACTTAGCAGCAGCAGCAGCATACTCCAATTAAAATTGGAAAAAAAAGAATGGTAGGATTTTAATAAGGGGGAGAGAGAGGAATAATATTCAGAGGAAATAAGCATATGAGGAAAGAAACAGGAAGCATTCAGGAAATTAGTAGCCTATTTCAGGTCAAGTTTAGAGAAAACACTGGAGAAGGAAAAGGCAACCCACTCCAGTATTCTTGCCTAGAGAATTCCATGGACAGAAGAGCCTGGTGGGCTACAGTCCATGAGGTCGCAAAGAGTCGGACACAACTGAGTGACTAAGACACACTTTAGAGAAAATACAGGGGAATGATAAGGAATTTTTCTTCATCTGCTAATCATTTCCTAGTCTTTCCGTTCTACTAAAACAACTCCCACATTAAGTCATCTTTTGGCCATGATGGTAGATGACAGTATTCCATGTCTAAGTCTTAACAGGCCTCAAAGCTTCACTGTCAAGGCATTGAGATCCAGCCACTGGGTAAAGAAGCATGAACTAGACCCTTGCATGATGAGATACCTTATGGAGAGACAGAAGTCACAGAGACAAGAAGCCAGTACCCAGGCAACGGTGAGCACCAAAGCCCCAGACATGTAAACAAGGCCATCTTGGATGTTCCAGCCCCAGCTAAGTCCCCAGCTCAATAAAGCCAACTCAAAAAATTTTGAGAAACAATAAACTGTTACTGTATCAAGTCACTGAGATTTAGCATGATTTGTTATGCTTCCCAGCAGCATTCAAAGCTATTTACCACTCTTTAGAAAGACACTCTCCATTGGCTTTCACCTTGAAATATTCTCACGGTTTTCTCTGCTTCTTCTGCTGCTCCTCTGTCTTCCACTCCACCACTCCCCTCCTTTACCACTCTTTAGAAAGACACTCTCCATTGGCTTTCACCTTGAAATATTCTCACGGTTTTTTCTGCTTCTTCTGCTGCTCCTCTGTCTTCCACTCCACCACTCCCCTCCACCTCTAACACCTAGCCATTCCATACTGCAGTCTCTCAAGGCTCAGTATTAAGCCTTGGCCAGTTTACACTCAAAACACACAACCCACTTACTCACAGCTTCAAATACTACCTACACTCAGTATCTTAAAATTGTACATGTCCAGCCTAGATCTTTCTTTTGAGGACCAAATATTCTTCTGTCTACTTGCCATTCCCTTTGAATGGCTCAAAAGTACTTCAAACCCAGCTTGCTCAAAACTGAACTCATGATTTTCCTCCAACTAAAATGGAACTACTCTCTCAAGACCTCTTAGCTCAGTGAAAGGCACCACAATCTATCCAGTTCTGTAAGAAGCTGTCTCCCTCTTCCTTATACCCCCAAAAGCACTATACGTCAGCAAATGTGGTTGATTTAACTTTCTAAATATTTCTTGCAACTGTTGCTTCTTTCTGTTTTATTATCACCAACCTCCATGATCAAGTTACTGTCAGAACTAACAATGCCTAACTGGTCTTCCAACATTTGCTTGTCTTCCACTCCTCCACCCCCTCTCCCCAGATAAAACCCTTGGAAGACTTCCTATTGCAGTCATATTAATAACGTTACTTGGCATGGCCTCAAAACTCCTTGTGTGGTCAAGCCCAACCTTCTTTACCATTTTGTACAATGATCCTTCTTCTTTTACACTGCAAGTCGCATAAGCCTTCTTCTAGTCCCTCAGTCTCAAAACACTCCCCTCGGGAGCCTTTGTACAGTGCCTCTACCTGGTATGATCCTTCCCACTTTATGTGTAGTAAATCCTTCTCACCTCTTCAAATCTCAGCTTTCAGTGACCTTCTTGACTAGATCTAGTATGCACTTATTATAAGCTCTCAAAGTACATACTCCTCCCTTTTGTAGGACACATGATCACTGCAGTTTTACTGTTACCACATGATACTTTTATTAATGTTTGTCTTCTCAACTAGACCCAAGCGGGCGGAGCTCCTGCTCGTTTTACCACTTGATCCTTAGAGCCTAGCAATGTCCAATTCACAAAAGGAACTCAATAAAATATGGCTGCATGAGTAAAATGGATGGATGGCTTAACTTTAACAGGTATTGAGAAATCTAGTGGACAATAAAAAGCAATGAAATATTTTGAACAAGTGGAATAATACACCTAAACTGTGTGCTTTAGAGTAATTATAGCCAGAGAAAGACAGACTGAAGGAAACCAAGACAAGTTAAGGAGTTGAATCATAGTTTAAGAATAACACCAAGGCAAAAGGAATAGGAAGGAAAGCAAGAAACAAATTAATAAAAACAAAAAGCAAGGGACCAAGACCAAAGACAATTACAGAGGCTCTGACAGTTCTCCACCTCCACTAATACAGTAATGACTTAACATGTTCAAATGATAACAAGTTATTGTAACACACAAAGCATGACTTTTCAAAATATGAGAAACTCAAGTTCCAAAAGGACATACACACTCTGAAAAAGCGCACTTTTTCTTAAAAGATGCACAATAATGTCACCAACTCTACCTTATAACTACATACAATTGTTAAATAGTATTCTAAATTCTTCGGAATCTAACATTTAAAATGAAATAATTATAAAGTATTAGATCAGAAGGCTAACTTAAAGCACACTTAAAGCTAACTTAAAAGCTGGCGAATCAGTTTGAGAACAATTATTTCCTAGGTAACTGAGAGCATTTAATGCTTCAAGCATAAACACTTACCGACCAAACTTTCTTGAGTGTGCTATATACATCCTATCATCTGGAGACACATTGTGCCCCTAAACATAACAATAACAATCTTTTCTTGATAAATCAAAGATGAGGTGAGAGACAGAAAGTTAAAGACCTCTTGTTCATACCAAATATCGCCCCGAATCACACAACAAGTTAACAGGCTGTCATTTACTGAAGGGTGGGCCATGGTTTTAATTTGATACTCTACTTAAATCATCACATTTAATCCTCCAACATACTTGGCACCTATAACTTAATAGAGTCTAAGGTACATCACCAGTTTAATGTATCTCCTTGCTTCTCCAAACTTTAACATGAAACATAAATGAAACTTCTTCCATAAGCAGCACATAATTATCCCTCAAGCTGCATAAACCCCCTATTCTTCTTCCATACCACAGAGGTTCATACCACTTGAGTATCATGGAGTTTGCATCTAAGTCTTCTCCACACTGGATCTGAAGGTTCTTGTGAATCCCTTCTGGCCATCAGAAGTTAAGCAGAACACCAGAGTTTATAGTTTATAGCCTCTGCTTATCATCTTGACCTCTTTGTGGCACCTTTAGTTTGAAGAGTGTCATTTCAAGTCTACATCAAAGACTACTAGAATTTCATTTGCAGTTCCTATTTGATTAACCTTAGAATATATATATTTCGGAGAAGGCAATGGCACCCCACTCCAGTACTCTTGCTTGGAAAATCCCATGGACAGAGGAGCCTGTTAGGCTGCAATCCATGGGGTCGCTAAGAGTCAGACACGACTGAGCGACTTCACTTTCACTTTTCACTTTCATGCATTGGAGAAGGAAATGGCAACCCACTCCAGTGTTCTTGCCTGGAGAATCCCAGGGATGGGGGAACCTGGTGGGCTGCCATCTGTGGGGTCACACAGAGTCGGACATGACTGAAGTGACTTAGCATAGCATAGCATAGAATATATTTATATTCTCTTCATTTCAATGATAATTTACTAAATGACAAAAACGCTTCTCCTTTTTAAAAGGCTGCTTTGAACAGATGTTGGATTCATCAGTAATAGTTATTCATAATTGGTAAGAGTCATAATACCGTATTATAGTTTTGAAAGTTTTACCTCTATTCTCAGAAATTTCACAATTTGAACTGCCTATATACTGCACTGCCTATTGTACCATAGGTACATATGTGTGTATCATATTTTTTGTTTCTTTCAATGCTAATTCACTGTAAAGTAATAATTTCCTTAAAATTTTTTTTTACAGAACAATGAGGGATACAAATTTATGTTCTTGGAACTTCTATGAGAGGTAATCCCTGGTCCAGTGGCTAAGACTCCACATTCCCAAATCAGGGGTCCAGGGTTCGATCCCTGGTCAGCAAACAAGATCCCACATGCTGCAACTAAAAGATTCTTCATGCTGGAATGAAAGATCCCATGTGCTACAATTAAGACCCAGCGCAACCAAATAAATAAATATTAAAAAAAAAACTATGAGACTTCTGGATAAAAATACCTTATAACCAGATATCATGGGAAGCAAGTTTGGACTATGATTCAAACAAAACAATTGTCAACATTTGTAAGACAAGTAGCAAAACTGGGATATAAATTGGATATTGTATTATTTATTAAATCCCTTAAATTTTTTGCTAAGCTATAAAGAGAAATTAAATTTAAACTAATTTAATTAACAGTAAGTATACTGTAAAGTAAACTTAAATTTAATAAAATCTATTAAAATCACTTTTTGCTGAGTCAAAGAGCACTGCAGGAAAGTATGTGTGTGTGCAAGCACTTACATGGTAAAGATGCACACTGAAGTACTCAGGGTAAAATGGAATGTTTGAAATTTGCTTTAAAATAATCCCCCTAAAAAATGCATATTGTGTATTTAACTGTATAAATGTGTATGGGGCAGGGGCAGATGAAACAAGATGAAACAAGACCAGCAAAATGTAGCTAATGATTAAAGCTAGGGAAGGGTTCTTGAGGTTAATCATTTCATTTTCTCTACTTCTGTGTATGTTTAAAAGTTCCAAAATAATTTTTATATTTGGACATATGTGAATAATAAACACAATTAAAAATGCAAGCAATTAAAAAGCCTCTGTGAAAGGGGAATGAGAAGTCTTGCTTTTATTAGTAGCCCTTGTATAAATGTCATCATTAGCCAAATATTCATGATACTTAAACCAAAAGATTTTAACTCTTTTAAATAGAATATAAAATTTACTCCAACATGAAATGCTAAGAAAGCAAATAGTTCAGCCCAAGTGAGAGCAAAATGATCCACACATGCAATATGTGTCAATATGCACAGACACAAGCAGATGCAAGTCCATAGGGTCCAGCTGAAAGCTAACAAACGTCTCCTGATTTCAGAAATGCACAGAAGGTAAGGAGAGAGTGGATAACATTTCTTAAAACAAAACAAATACAGAATTATCCTTTAGGGGTAGGAGGAGGGTAAGGAAACCTTGACACAAAAAGATTGAGAAACTTGTCTAAGTAACTGCAGGTTCTGGAAAAAGCAAGATTTACACCCACATTCTCCCATTTTGCTACATTCTTGTTACATATTTGTGTTTTTACCTGATGTTTACACTGTGTTTAATAGTGTGTTACACTACTAAAAATTTGTTTTCCTCTTTGACTTAAAGTAATTTCAGATTGCTGCTCTCTTAATTCCTATGTCTGTTTATATATATTTATAAATAAGGCTAATACCAGTCGCTCAGTCATGTCCAACTCTTCGCGAGCCCATTCCAGGCAAGAATACTGGAGTGGATTGCCATTCCCTTCTCCAGATGATCTTCCTGATCCAGGATCAAACCCTGGTCTCCTGCATTGCAGGCACATTCTTTACCGTATGAGCTACAGGGAAGTCCTTATAAACAAGGTTGGTTTAACATTAAAAACTAACCAATGTAATTCACTATATTAACAAAACTAAAAAAGAAAAATCATATAATCTCAACATGTGCATAAAAACTGACAAAACTGCATACTCATAATTAAAAAAAAAAAAAAAACCAGCAAACTGGGAACAAATGAGAACTTCTACAATCTGATAAAAGGAATAAAAAAAAAAACTACAGTTAAAATCACACTTACACGGTGAAAGGTTTTACTCCCACCTCATTCCCCAAGACTGGAAACAGGCAAATATATCTATTCTCACAACCTCTACCAGTACATTTAGTCAAGAAAAAGAAACAAAAAAGGACAAACACTGGGAAGAAGTACAACAGTCTATGTTCACAGTTCACATAAAAAAATTTTCAAGAAATGTGGATAAAACTACTAGATAATAAGTGATTTTAGGAAGGTCACAGAATTCAAGGTCAAAATATAAAAGTAAAATATTTCTATGTAATAGCAACAAATAATCAAAATTTGAAGGTAAAACTAGGAATTTACAAAAGTATCAAAATATATGTGCAAAACTTACACAAGGAAAACCCACAAACATTCCTGAGAAAAATCAGACTTAAAAAGTCTGAGCAAGGGACTTCCCTGGTGGTCCAGCGGCTAAGACTCCATACTCACAATGCAGGGGCCTGGGTTCCATCTCTGGTCAGGGAATTAGATCTCACATGCTGCAACTAAAGATCTTGAGGGCCACAACTAAGAACCAGCACAGCCAAATAAAAAATATTTTTTAAAAATAATAATAAATTTTAAAATCTGAAATATATACCTTGTTCATGTATCAGAATAATAATGCAAAATGTACATTTTCCCCAAATTAACTTAGAGATTCAATGTAATTACAATCAAAATTGCAGTAGTGTTTCCTGTAAAACTTAACAAGCTGATTCTAAATTAACATGGAAATTCAAAGACCTAGAACAGACAAAACAAGTTTGAAAAAGAAAAAGCTGGAGACAAACTCAGATAGACAGTGTTGTACTGGCAAAAGACAGAAACAGAGATCAACAAAACAGAATAAAATCCAAAAACAGACACTAAAATAAGTGGCCAGTTGACAAAGATGCCACAGCAATTCAATGGGTAAAGGATAATCTTTTAAAAAAGTGACACTGATACAATTAGCTAACGGGGTCAAAAAAGTGAACCTCAACACTTTCTTCCTACTATACAACAAAATTTCTAAATGAATCATGACCCTAAAAGTAAAAGCTTATACTATAAAACTCCTTAAAGAAAACACAGCAGAAAATTAGTAACATTGAGTTTGGCAAAGATTTCTGAAATAGTTCACAGAAAGCACAAACCATAAAAGAAAAAAACAAAAAACAGTCTCTTTAAACAGACAAGACTGGGAGAAAATATTTGAGACATGTATCCAATAAAAGACTTGTATCCAGAATACGTGAAAGATTCTTATAGCACAATAACAAGACAAACAATCCAGTTTTTTTAAAATGGGCAAGAGAATCAGAACACTCACTCCACTATACAGCTGACATATAAGAACATGAAAAGATGTTCAACATCATCAGTCATTAAGGAATGCACACTAACCAAAATGAGATACCACTACACACCCACTGTATTGCGTAAAATTTAAGACTGAAAAAAATCAAGTTTACAAGGATATTGAGCACCTAGAACTCTCATACACTTCCTGGTTAGGAATGCAGAAACAGTATAGCCACTTTAGCTGTTTGGCAGTTTCTTATGAAGGTAGATATACACTATGGTAATATCACCTACCAATTGCGCTCCTAAGTATATACTCAAGAGAAATGAAAATATCCACAAAATGATTTTCATGCCAATGTACACAATGACTTTATTATAATAGTACTAGGGGAAAATCCAACTCTTCTACCTTGGTGAGTGGCTAACAAATTATAATATAGCAATGCAGTGAAATACTACTCAATAAGAAGGAGTGAACTACTGACAGATGCAACAACATGAATGAGGCCTTCTCTGGCAGTCCAGTGGTTAAGACTCCATGCTTCCTCTACAGTGGGCATGGGTTCGATCCCTGGCTGGGGACCAAATGCCAAGCTATGTGGCAAAAAACAAACAAACAAGTAAACAATAACAAAAAATGATGTGGATGAGCCTCAAAAGCATTATGCTAACTGAAAGCCAGACACAGACTACATACTGAATGATTCCATTTATATGAAATTCCAGAAAAGGCAAAACTACATACACACACACACAAAGTGAAACAAAGCATATCAGTGTTTTCCAGGGGACGGTGACAGAAATTAACTGCAAAGCCATAAGACAACTTTTTCAGAATGACAGCTATAGTATTTTATAGCATTACTGTGCTATTAAAAACTTTATATTTGCCAAAACTCATCAAATCTTATACGTGAAATTGCTGTATTTTATTACATATAGATTGCAGTTAGACACAAAGGGGACAATAACAACAAAAGAAATATAAGCAAATACAAATTTTGAGTACCATATATTTAGTGGCAAAAAAAGGGAAAGAAAGAAAATTCCCTGGAATACATATGCCATTTAATTTGGAGTCTGGTGCCTTTCTCTATTACCACGCTGCCTCCTCTCTAAATATCCAGGGCAGAATATTCATTCTCAATCTTTCCCATGGGATACAGAAGATGTGTATGCAAGCACACGCATACACATGCACACATGTACATACACACACTCTATCTTCCCCCTCCATGGGAATAGCAGACTCAATTCTCAGGAGGCTAATTTAACTATATACACCTTGCTCTCTCCCACTTAAGGCAACATAACAAAACAAAAGCAACCCAGTGGCTTCATTCTAAGGGATAGCTGAAGTACTTTATAAACTCTTTAACAATAAATTACTTGGCACACATTCCATAACATGCTGAGATCCAGATGGGCGTCACCAACAATTTCATTCATTAATTCACTCTGAATAAAAATCTACAAAGAACTAATGCTGTCAGACAATGGCTAAATAAATGGCAAAAATCTGCAGTGTATTAACGTATTATACATCATTGAACTTAAAGAAATTAGGTCAATAGCTATAGCTGTGCTAGGGACAAGGCAGCATTAATGAAATAACTACAGTTGGATAAGAAAGCTGTGGTACATATACACAATGGAGTATTACTCAGCCATTAAAAAGAATACATTTGAATACAGTTCTAATGAGGTGGATGAAACTGGAGCCTATTATACAGAGTGAAGTAAGCCAGAAAGAAAAACACCAATACAGTATACTAACGCATATATATGGAATTTAGAAAGATGGAAACCCTGTATACGAGACAGCAAAAGAGACACTGATGTATAGAACAGTCTTTTGGACTCTGCGGGAGAGGGAGAGGGTGGGAAGATTTGGGAGAATGACATTGAAACATGTAAAATATCATGTAAGAAACGAGATGCTGGTCCGGGTTCGATGCACGATGCTGGATGCTTGGGGCTGGTGCACTGGGACGACCCAGGGGGATGGTATGGGGAGGGAGGAGGGAGGAGGGTCTAGGATGGGGAACACATGTATACCTGTGGTGGATTCATTTTGATATTTGGCAAAACTAATACAATTGTATAAAGTTTAAAAATAAAAAAATAAAAAGAAATAAAAGAAATGAAAAAAAAATTAAAAGAAAAAAAATTGAAAAAAAAAAAAAAATGAAACATGTATAGTATCATATATGAAACGAATCGCCAGTCCAGGTTCGACGCATGATACTAGATGCTTGGGGCTGGTGCCCTGGGATGACCCAGAGGGATGGTACGGGGAGGGAGGAGGGAGGAGGGTTCAAGATGGGGAACATGTGTATACCTGTGGCAGATTCATGCTGATATATGACGAAACCAATACAATATATGACAAAACCAATACAATATTGTAAAGTTAAAAAATAAAATAAAATAATAAAAAAAAATGAAATAACTACAGAATGATAATATAGGTAAATAATCAAATGTTAAATTTTGTGGTAGTTATAAATGCTGGAAAAGTTCATTTAGGGTATGAATATCAACTGAGAGACTACACTGTGCAGTGACTACTTGTAAATAAAAGGAAGATAGGCAAGTCCTTGCCCTTGTGGGGCATGGAGGCAGACTGACATTAATCAAATAAGCACACAGATCACTATGTAATTACACATTACACTAAATGCTATAAGGGAAAAAAGTTCTCTACTTTCTCATTCTAAACATCAAAACAGAATCCTATGCTCCAGTCTTAACTAATGCAGATCACTCTCCCCTGGCGAGTCTCTTGCCCTGATATTTTTCTAAAAATCTCTACATCCCATTAACACCAGATCTTTCCTGATTGTACCAGTGTTACCTTCATGAGCAAGCCTTCTCTAACCCCTACAAAAATTAGAAGTCTCTTTTTGTAGTTTGACAGAGAATAGTAAAACTAGAATTTCTTGAGCACCTATTTTCTCATTTAATCATTACAATAACCATGAGATACAGTTATTATTATCCCCATTTTAAAGATGAGGAAACTGAAGCTTAAAAAAGAGAGAGTTAAGATTACATTTCTAATTAGCTGCAAAGTGAGGACTCAAACCTGGATATTTATAACACAAACATATTCTTTAATAGTATTCTTTAGATTAAAACTACCTTAAATTTGAATTGGAAAGACTGGTATGAATTGATGACATATTTTCTTTCAGTGAAAAAAAAAGTATCTATTTCCTAACTCTGTCTACTGCAAAGGCATGAGGACAATCACCAACTCAACAGTAAATATCATCTGTGAGAGTGAAAGCCACTCAGTTGCATCCAACTCTTTGCGACCCCATGGACCATAGTCCATGGAATTCTCCAGGCCAGAACACTGGAGTGGGTAGCCTTTCCCTTCTCCAGGGGATCTTCCCAACCCAGGGATCAAACCCAGGTCTCCCACACTGCAGGCAGATTCTTTATCAGCTGAGTCACAAGGGAAGCCCAAAATCACCTCTAACACCCCTTTTTATGGAGTCAGAGGTTAGTTGTTGTTTTTGTTTTTTGTTTTTTTGGGTTTTTTTGGTATTTAGCAAGGAGGAGGAGAAACTGAAAGACAACTGGAATGCCTATATTTCTAAAAATTTAGGTGAGGGTGGAGGAAGGGAATTAAGACATCTTTTATAAGAGATCCTGAAGTTGTACACAGTAAATAAATGTATAAGTAAAGGTGGGTATGGCTCAGCAGTAAAGAATTCACCTGCCAATGCAGGTGACACAGAGGCGTGGGTTCAATCCCTGGATCAGGAAGATACCCTGGAGAAGGAAGTAGCAGCCCACTCCAGTATTCCTGCCTGGAAGACCCCATGGACTGAGGAACCTGGTGGGCTACAGTCCATGGGGTCGCAATGAGCTGGACATGACTGAGCAACTAAACAAAACAACATCCAGATTTATGGTTTCTATATATCATTTCCAAGTACACAGAATCTGGTATGATTCCAGGTCTGGGGCAAAATGTACAAGATAAACTTAGAACAAGATGTCAAACTACAAGATAAGGATGTTCCCAAAGCTTTTAAAGCGTAATTAATTCTTTACCACCCCTTTTATTTCAGAAACTAAAAATTGGCCCTCGAAAGCCTAATCTTTCTTTCTTCTTATCAAAACCCCTCAACTTCTTCTGGACACATAGCCGCCCAAGTAAAGATCCCATTTTCTATTCTGCCAGCTTCTGACTGATGGACTCTGACTGGAACTGCCATATACAAGGCTTAGGTCATCTCCATACTAGGAAGCTGCCTGCCGTCCATATCCTGCACTCCTTCCCAAAGGCTTAAAGTCAGTTGAAGTACTGAACTAGGATGTGTGTTAAAACCAGTATCAACCACTCAGATCAAAGCAACAAAGGAGATGGAACCCAGGGCCTAGACAATCGGCTGGAGCAGAACCACAGTACCTCCCAAGCCACCAACCAGTTTGTCTCTGACGTGAGAGAAAAAGAAATTTCCTATTTTAAGCCACTAATACTTTTGTCCCAATTACAGCAGCTGAACCAATATCCTATAAAAATCAGTATCTTTCCAGAAGCTTTCCCAAATCCTTGAAAGTTGACCTGGGTGCTAGTCTATTCTCTTGCTTTGTGGCAGACAATATGCATTCAAAGACACACTGTGCATTAAAGGCAGGGAAGCACCCATTCTAATCAAACCAACGCTGAACGTCTCTTTGTGATGTAATAAACAGGAAGCTGGCTCCTCAGGGATCAAGTCCCACTCTAGTCCCATTACTCAGATCTGCTTGGATAATGTAGATGGGGAAAAAAGCTTCAAATAAAATGAGTACTTCTTAAATCTACTTCCTCAAATGTAATACAGCCTTAGCTCTTACTCAATGAACAATAACAAAAATCCATATAAATAGTTATCAGGCCCTTATAGATTCATTTACATTTCTTCCTTCCCAATATATGTAGAAGATTTAGTCCTTCACCATTCTTTCTTTCCCTAAGATTTTACCCTTCAACAATCATAATCCTCGGTTATTTTTCTGTTTATATCCAAGGATAGTTTAAAATCCAAGGATACCCAAGATGAAATTATCTGATGGAGAAAAGGTATGTGAAAGACACCTGCCTATCCTAGAACCTGCTGCTTAGGATTAGAAAGAACAATACACTGTTACAGCACCTTTATGTGTCTGCCTAGTATGAGAATGTTATTAAAAAGGATGTACTAAATGGCACTGAATTTTTCACTTGAAATGATTTTGTTATATGTATCTTACTCCAAAAAAAAAAATATAAAACTTAGCAAAAAGCCAAGCCCTTTATCAACCTCGTTAAAATGAATAAAGACAAAGATGAAAGTGGGAGAGAAAAAAATAAACGATGATGATGACTGTAACAAATCAATTCAAGAAGTCTGACATCCAAAAAGAAAGAACAGAGACACGGGAAGGAAAAGATCATTAAAGAAATAAGAACATTTCTGAAACTTAAAAGATAAGAATTCCTAAATTAAAGGGGCCTGCCAGGAGCTAAACACAAAGATAAGTAACCAAATGAAATGATGACCATAAACTGGGGTGACAAGAAAGCCCTGAAAGTGCAGAGAAGATGCACAACTAAAGGCCTAAACGCACTACGGGGAGAGCACTTGACCCATGCCTCAGCAAACACGGAGTAGGTTTTGGAAAAAGAAAAGTGGAAAGAAACAGGAAACATTCCAAAATTATGGAACAGGCTCTGACAAGTAAGAGTGTCATGTACTCAAGGAACAATGGGGTCAATTCAGTGTTGGTGAAGCACTTAAAGGTAGTAAAAACCAAATAAACCATGGGAAAAGTTAGAATAAATTTATAAAGGACTTTCACGCCCAATTAGGGAATACAGATATCCAAGGTAGGAAATAAGGGGAAAAGGAAGAACACCTAAGTGGCACCAAAACTCAATCAAAAATATAAAGGCAAGTGAAAGTAGCTCAGTTGTGTCCGACTCTTGGTGACCCCAAAATTTTCTAGGCCAGAATACTGGAGTGGGTAGCCATTCCCTTCTCCAAGGGATCCTTTCAGCTCAGGGATTGAACCCAGGTCTCCCACACTGCAGGCGGATTCTTTACCAGCTGAGCCACAAGGTAAGTCCAAGAATACTGGAGTGAGTAGCCTGTCCCTTCTCCAGGGGATCTTCTCAACACAGGAATTGAACCAGGGTCTCCTGCATTACAGGCAGATTCTTGACCAACTGAGCTATGAGGGAAGCCCCTCATTTTAAAGTGAAAGTTGCTCAGTTGTATACAGTCCATAGAATTCTCCAGGCCAGAATACCAGAGTTGGTAGCCTTTCCTTTCTCCAGGGGATCTTCCCAACCCAGGGATCAAACCCAGGTCTCCCGCATTGCAGGCGGATTCTTCACCAGCTGAACCACAAGGGAAGTGGGTGGGGGCAGGCAAATGGGTGAAGGTGATCAGAAAGTACAAACTTCCAGTTATAAAGAGAGAAGTCACGGGGATGTTATACAGCATAGTGACTACAGTTAGCAATATTGTACTGTATATTTGAAAGTTGTTAAGAGAATAAATCTTAAAAGTTCCAATCACCAAAAAAATTTTTTTCTGTGTATAGTGGTCAATGTTCACTGAAGTTGTTTTAGTGATTGTTTCACAATACATGACTATAGAATTACTGTGCTATATAGCCAAAGCGTATACAATGTTACGTCAATTATCTCAATTTTTCAAAAAATACATGTGAGTATATACATATTTCAGAACATGTTCATCACCCAAAAAAGAAACCCCATACCCATTAGCATCTCCTCTTATCCATAAATCCTAGCAACCATTATTTCTGTTTGTATGGTATTGCTTATTGAGACATTTCATTTAAACGGAATCTTTTATGTCTGACTTCTTTCACTTAGCATATTTTCAAGGTTCATCCACACTGTAGTGTATGTTAGAATTTAATTCCTTCTTAAGGCTGAATAATATCCACTGTATGGATATACCACACTTGTTTAAACACTCATCAGTTGATGAACATTGTACTGTTTCTACTTTTTGGCTATTATAAATAATACTGATAAGACATTTTATGTGGAAATTTTCTTTTTTGGATTCGATTCTGTTTATTGACTTCTTTATTTATTTTTTTTTTTGAGCATTTTTTATTTTTTTTTAATTTTATTTTTAAACTTTACGTAATTGTATTAGTTTTGCCAAATATCAAAATGAATCCATCACAGGTATACATGTGCTCCCCATCCTAAACCCTCCTCCCTCCTCCCTCCCCATACCATCCCTCTGGGTCGTCCCAGTGCACTAGCCCCAAGCATCCAGTATCGTGCATTGAACCTGGACTGACATCTCGTTTCATACATGATATTTTACATGTTTCAATGCCATTCTCCCAAATCTTCCCACCCTCTCCCTCTCCCACAGAGTCCATAAGACTATTCCATACATCAGTGTTTCTTTTGCTGTCTCGTACACAGGGTTATTGTTATCATCTTTCTAAATTCCATATATATGAGTTAGTATACTGTATTGGTGTTTTTCCTTCTGGATTACTGGAAATTTTTTCGTTTCTCTTGGGTACATACCAAGGAGCAGCGTTCTGGGGTCACAGGGTACTGTGTCAAACTTCTTGAGGAACTGTCAAACTACTTTCCACAGCAGCTATATCACTTTATATTCCTACCAGCAATGAGGGTTCCAGTTTCTCTACATTTTCATCAACATTTCCTTCATCCATTTTTTAAAGGAAATGTTGATGAAAATGTAGTATCTCATTATGGTTTTGATGTGCATTTCCTTAACAGCTAATAACGATGGTGAACATCTTTTCACATGCTTATTGGCCATTTGTGTCTTCTTTGGAAAAATGTTTCAAGTCTGTGGCCCATTTTTTTTAATTGTGTGTCTTTTTATTTCTGTGTCTTAAGAGTTCCTTTTATATTCTGGATTCAGTTCAGTAGCTCAGTCGTGTCCAACTCTGCAACCCCATGAACTGCAGAATGCCAGGCCTCTCTGTCCATCACCAACTCCTAGAGTCCACCCAAACCCATATCCATTGAGTCAGTAATGCCATCCAACCATCTTATCCTCTGTCGTCCCCTTCTCCTCCTGCCCTCAATCTTTCCCAGCATCAGGGTCTTTTCAAATGAGTCAGCTCTTCGCATCAGGTGGCCAAAGTGTTGGAGTTTCAGCTTCAACATCAGTCCTACCAGTGAAAATCCAGGACTGATCTCCTTTAGGATGGACTGGTTGGATCTCCTTGCAGTCCAAGGGCCTCTCAAGAGTCTTCTACAACACCACAGTTCAACAGCATCAATTCTTCGGCACTCAGCTTTCTTTATAGTCCAACTCTCACATCCATACATGACCACTGGAAAAACCATAGCCTTGACTAGACGGACCTTTGTTGGCAAAGTAATGTCTCTGCTTTTCAATATGCTATCTAGGTTGGTCATAACTTTCCTTCCAAGGAGTAAGCGTCTTTTAATTTCATGGCTGCAATCACCATCTGCAGTGATTTTGGAGCCCAGAAAAATGAAGTCAGCGACTGTTTCCCCATCTATTTGCCATGATGTGATGGGACAAGATGCCATGATCTTAGTTTTCTGAATGTTGAGCTTTAAGCCAACTTTTTCACTCTCCTCTTTCACTTTCATCAAGAAGCTCTTTAGTTCTTCACTTTTTGCCATAAGGGTGGTGTCACCGCATATCTGAGGTTATAGATACTTCTCCCAGCAATCTTGATTCCAGGTTGTGCTTCCTCCAGCCCAGCGTTTCTCATGTCACCCTGCTTATTTACCTTATATTCTGGATACCAGACCCTTATCCTATATATGATTTGCAAATATTTTCTCCTATTCTGTTAACTGTCTTTTCCTCACAGTATTCTTTGAAGTACAAATGCTTTTAATTTTGATGAAGTCAAATTTATCTAATTTTTTTTGGTTGTGTTTCTGGTGTTATGTCTAAGAAACCACTGTCTAATTAATCCAAGGTCATGAAAATTTATGCCTAGGTTTTTTTCTTTCAAGGGTTTTAGCTCTCGCATTTAGGCTGCCCACTCATTTTGATTTCACTTTTGTAATGTGGCGTCAGCTAAGAGTCCAACTTCACCCTCTTGCATGGGGGTATTCAGCTGTCCACTACCACTGCTTGAAAAGACTCCTCTTTGCCCATTAAAATGTCTTATTTCCGTTTTCAAAAATCAACTGACCAAAAATGCATGGGTTTGTTTATTGATCTATATGTCTATCTTTAAATACTACTGCACTGTTGTTGGTGGGTTTATTTTTTTAATCCCACAATAGAGTATAAAGAGCAATGGACTTCAAGTAAAAATAAGAACCAATAGTCAAGTCCAACCTCTGCCTCTTACTTGGGAATCGGCTATAATTAGACTCATTTTCCTCACTCTTACAGAATTAGTAAGATGTGAAATTATCTTGTAAACAATAAAGGGTAATATAATTAATTTTGTACATGTTTTATTAATTACTACAATCAAACTCATAAATTTTGGCAGCCAGGAATAAAAGCACATAATAAGAACCTTTCATGATTTATTTCTTAAGAAACAGTACCTAGCACACAGTAGGGCCTCAATAAATATTTATTGAGTGAAATTAACTATTTTCCAATTGCTCTGTATTCTTTCTATTTATTTCCTATGTTAAGACTGAAGAAAAAACTTAAAATTTTAAATCATCAGGTTCTTTCTTTAGCAATTCTTTCCTTGGGGGAAAAAAGGAAGTAAATTTCCTTTAGGCTACTTCTACCTTTTGAGAATTATCCAATACTGCATTTAAGATGGTTCTCCTCATATGATATTTAATAAGGAAAGGAAAAATTTAAACATAAGAGTCAAAGTGTATTCAATAAGATTTAGTAACAACCTGATGTATTTAGTTGCTAGTTCCTACAGTTACACTCTATAGCTGCAGTGTATACTCTTAAAGAGGAAAAAACACCTTTTTATTTTTTTGTTCCAGCAGTGGAAGATCAATAATTTGTTCAGAGGAAAGAGCAATTACTTGAGAATCAACAATATGTTTTACTACAACAAATTTCAAAAGTGAGGTCTAATTTTTTAGTATTATTGCTATAATTACCTACCATAAAATGCAACCAGTTTTAAAAGTGTCTAATCCAAACTATATCCAGTCTCTTGAGATATATAATGAAGAAGAGTATTTTAAAAATAATGTATATACATATAGAACTGAGTCACTTTGCTATACAGCAGAGATTGGCACAACACTGTAAATCAACTATACTTCAAGTTAAAGAAAGGAAAAGTGGTGTCCAATCCAATTATTTTTAGTAAATTTACAAAGTGGTGTAAATTTTTAGATCAATTTTAGATCATCCAGATTTAGATCATTTCCAACACCATGAAAAGATCCCTCATTTCCATCTGCAGTCAGTCCCCAGTCCATTCCCAGGCAACCACTAATCTATTTTATGGACATTCCTTAAAAAACAGAATCATACAACATGTGGTCTTTCATACCTAGGATAACATTTTGGAGGTTCATCCACCCTGTAGCATGTTAACAGTTCATTTATTTTCGTTGCTAAATAGTATTCCAAGTTTATCTTCTAACCCACAAACAATCTGTGATCTCTTTTACAAGGAGGTTTAAAAAAAAAGGCTACCCAAAATAGTTACTCCTTGTATACTCCACACCACTGCCACTGTCTTTCTAAAATCCAAATCCAATCATTTCTTCTCTACTAAAATCTCTTCAACGATTACCATCAACCTATAAGGCCAAGTCCACACTCCTCGGCAGAGCACACACCACGGGCCATGCTTCTTTCTTGCACACTCTGCCAACAATCAGTTACTGAGGTATATACGGTCCTCCAATGCTCTCTTCTATCACCTTTTATTCCCTTGTACTCACCTACTTTACAAACTTTCATTAAGTTTTCAAAGTCCAACTTAATATACCATTTCCCAGCGCCAGCCTCACTTTCTCAGCAATATGTGATGCTGCTGCTGCTGCTGCTGCCTAATGGCTTCAGTCGTGTCCAACTCTGAGCGACCCCAGAGACAGCAGCTCACCAGGCTCCCCCGTCCCTGGGATTCTTCAGGCAAGAACACTGGAGTGGGTTGCCATTTCCTTCTCCAATGCATGAAAGTGAAAAGTGAAAGTGAAGTCGCTCAGTCGTGTCCGACTCTAGTGACCCCATGGACTGTAGCCTACCAGGCTCCTCCATCCATGGGATTTTCCAGGCAAGAGTACTGGAGTGGGGTACCAATGCTTTCTCCAGCAATATGTGCTATAATTATTTCTGACACCATGCCTTAACTGTTTACCTCTCTCTCTTACCAAACTCATCCCAGCACCTAACCTTTTGTCTGAACATCACTGGTATTCAATAAGTATCTGTTCAATTAAACAATATGTTCTAATTGCTAACATTCTTCTGCTCACTTCAATAAGGAAGATCCATTGTACTCTTAAAACTGAAGGTAAAAGGACCTAGCAGACATAGTGTAACACAAATGCAAGGTCTAGGGCAGTGGTCTACAAAACAGGGTACACTCCAGGGGTCAGCAAACTATGGTCCTCCAGCCAAATCCAGCCCACAGCTTGTTTCAGTAACAAAATTTTAATTGAAAACAGCCACACTCATTCATTTCAGTATTGTCTGTGGCTGCTTTTACCCTACAACAGCAGAGTTGAGTAGTTCCAACAGAGACCATATGGGCTGAAAAGCCTAAAATATTTACTATCTGGCCTTTAAAAAGAATTTGCCAACCGGAATTACATCATGATGCACAGTGAAGGGAAACAAAATATCACAACTGCCTATATGTAAGTTTTTTCATCTCATCTTTCAAAACTTCTATTTTTGTGTATGCTTTCTAATATTAACACATCAGTGATATAAAATTACTAAATATAAAAATGTGCATACATTAGGGATGGTGCATGTCCATAGTATTATTATTATTAACTAATACAGGTGAATCAATTAACAAAATTTTTTAAAACAAAAAACCTAGTAAGTCTTATTAGGACAGACAAGTTTTAGAATTTACTTGAAAATTTAGTAATCAAAATTATTATATGAACAATTGGGTTCTGTAAGTGCTTCAAAGCACAGAGAAAGAGGCCTAGGATGAAATATTTTTCAAACCCAAATACTCAAAACATCTCTAAGGAAACTTCTATGAGGTTAAAAATGTAATTCAAAGGATGCAGATAGTACTGATTCTTCAAGTTGAATGCAATAAAATATGTGTTACATGTATCTGAACTGCTTCAAAAGTGCCTATGGTTTTTAAAAAATCAGTGTAACAGACAAATCAAATTCCAATTTGCCCTAAGCCCTGAAGCCCAACTGCCTGATATATAATTGATAAATGATTAGTGGGGAAACAGTGGAAACAATGTCAGACTATTTTTTTGGGCTCCAAAATCACTGCAGATGGTGACTGCAGCCATGAAATTAAAAGACGCATACTCCTTGGAAGGAAAGTTATGACCAACCTAGATAGCACATTAAAAAGCAGAGACATTACTTTGCCAACAAAGGTCCATCTAGTCAAGGCTATGGTTTTTCCAGCGGTCATGTATGGATGTGAGAGTTGAACTGTGAAGAAAGCTGAGCACCAAAGAATTGATGCTTTTGAACTGTGGTGTTGGAGAAGACTCTTGAGAGTCCCTTGGACTGCAAGGAGATCCAACCAGTCCATTCTAAAGGAAATCAGTCCTGGGTGTTCACTGGAAGGACTGATGCTAAAGCTGAAACTCCAATATTTTGGCCACCTCAAGCCAAGAGTTGACTCATTGGAAAAGACCCTGATGCTGGGAGGGATTGAGGGCAGGAGGAAAAGGGGATGACAGAGGATGAGATGGCTGGATGGCACCACTGACTCGATGGACGTGAGTCTGAGTGAACTCCAGGAGTTGGTGACGGACAGGGAGACCTGGCATGCTGCGATTCATGGGGTTGCAAAGAGTCGGACTAAGCGACTAAACTGAACTGACTAAACCATATAAGCTAATAGAATACTTCACTAGATTTTTTTTTTAAATCCACGAGTACTTAACATAAAGTGCTTTTGTAACAAAAGTGTTCCTTAGCTGTGATTGTAGGCTGTTTCCATTTAAGACAACAGATACTAACCTAAGATCCTGAAGGACCCAGGAAATACCACATTCCTCCTTTTATAGGTCCTTAAGGTTAGGAAGGTGGTTTCTAATAACTCAAAAGTTGAGGTTTGATTGCCATGCTCAACAAATTTATAAATTGAATTTACCAACTGAACCTGGATTTGTCAGGTTAGGATTATCATTGTGTTGAATCAGGTTCTCCGACAAATAGTCACAGCCCCCAGAGAGAACTACACTCTACTCTGCTCACCTTTAAGGCTCTTTCTGAGGCCTTCCGAGATGACTAGCATCAGACTTTTGAGGAAGGCTAGCCATTAGACAAGGCTTTTCCCCACGATCTGACTGCTTGAAGTGACATCCAGGACCAGGTCGATCCTGTATCCAGGAATCACGACCCTCCCTGAGGCACCAGTCATCGTGAGACAGTCAGTGCACTTTGGCACTTCTTGAAAACCACTGGACTGCTCCTTTAGCTGAAAGGAAAAAAAACATCAAAACCACAACAAACAAAACAAAGGGGGAAAAAATCAGTAATTCAACCTGAAAAGACAGAACGTGGGGAAAAATATACCAAAACAGCCTTGTCTAGGTCAAAATGTAGCCTTGCCTTGAAGTAGATCAGTTTGAGTACCATTCCAATCACTGCACAACATTTATTCCTAATACGCAAGTCTAAAAACCTGTAAATCTGTTGTATTACACCTGAAAAGAAAGCTTCAAAGTCGAAGTTATGTATAATAACTATTTATGGAACACACCTAAATAACATAATGAAGGTATTTAAAAAAAAAACTAACAGCCTCAGGCTTAGGCAAACGTGTCCCAACCGAAGTCCAAGTTTTCAGCCTTTTCACGCTCTCAAATTGTAATCTGACTTAGAGAGGCATGAAATACACCTAACAGGCAGACCTGAACTGAGTTTAATTGGCAGAAAACTGTCAGTGCAGTCAAAGCCAATCTACTAGTATTCTTAAATTACATACTGTTGAACAGAAAAGGAATTAAGTTTCCATCCTCTTTATATATGACTTGACACTACAAGGAATACCCCTCACACACATACAGTGCTCCTAGCATTATGAATATCAATCTTCACGCTTGTTTAAAATAAGCACTTAAAAGATGCTTACGTTATGGCTTTAAACAAAACAACTCAAAGATCAGATAAATAATAAAACGACTTAATGTTTATTTAATCTGCTTCAAAACAAAAATTTTATCAGAATCCAAAGATAAAATTCTGCTTATTTCTGGTTTTAAATACAAATCACTTTTCCTAAGACATAACGTTAAAAGGCAAGAAAAAGTCTTTATGCTTATTGTCTTAGAAGTTGCTCTGAACTCCTTTAATATATCTGTACCCTAAAAATAATGATACTTTATCAAACAATTATTTTATATTCTTTTCTACTACTTATCCCATATTCCCATTTCAGTTACCACTACCAAATCCACACAGATTTCCATGCTGGAAACCTCAAAATATTATTAAACTATGATATTCTGTTTTCACTTGTTTGAAAATATGGTTAAAGCTTGACCTGTGTCCCCCACAAAAATATGCATACACATCTAGACAGTATCTGGATAAAGATTTCAGGTAATTCACAGAACCCTCTGAAATCCAAGCATGGACCCTGTTCAGAACCCTGTCAAATGCTTTGCTTTGTCCTGCCTAGCATACCTGACTCAGATTTCTGCCTTCCTACGCAGGCACTGGCTTCATTTCAGCACATCCCATGTTTTTCCTGGGTTATTGCATGTATTGATAGTCTGCTAATTCTTCCCAGTTTACCATTCTTTCACGTTCCAGCAAAGTACACTTACTAAAATGTGACTCATCTGCTTAACATCTTCAGTACCTCCTCGGCACACGTTAACAAAATCACCTCCTTAGGATGGTTATCTGGCCTCTGCCTGCATTTCAAGCACACAGTCCTCCTTCTTACAATGACCACACTCCCATCATATAATTTACCACCTTCCAATACACTGTTCTCATACTTTTATATACACTGTTCCCTCTTCCTGCAGTGTCATGGCTCAATTCCTTACTCACTTCTCAAAACTTAGCTTCTCTCTTTATTTCTGTCATGAGACTTACCTCAGAGTATTAAAAATGCTTATTTACTTTCCTATCTTCAAAGATAATGTTGTCTAGGGACAAACGGAGAAGGCAATGGCACCCCACTCCAGTACTCTTGCCTGGAAAATCCCATGGACAGAGGAGCCTGGTAGGCTGCAGTCCATGGGGTCGCTAAGAGTCGGACACGACTGAGCGACTTCACTTTGACTTTTCACTTTCATGCATTGGAGAAGGAAATGCAACCCACTCCAATGTTCTTGCCTGGAGAATCCCAGGGACGGGGGAGCCTGGTGGGCTGCCGTCTATGGGGTCGCACAGAGTCGGAAACAACTGAAGCGACTTAGCAGCAGCAGCAGCAGCCGGGGCAAAAGCTTTGCTTAATTCCATCTTTGTGTCCTCAGTAAACAGACTACAGCAATACTAAATATAGATGTATGGTATGCCACTATTCTTGTACACAAACCAAAGTCACTATGCAGCGCAAGAAAAATCATTGCTG
The DNA here is from genome assembly GCF_002263795.3 of Bos taurus. Lineage (NCBI taxonomy): Eukaryota > Metazoa > Chordata > Mammalia > Artiodactyla > Bovidae > Bos > Bos taurus. The sequence continues at coordinate 20,875,649 of NC_037339.1, forward strand.
AATTAATCTAAAATATACTTTAAGCATTCAAAATTGGAACAATTCATTATAGAAGGGTATTTTAGCAGCAACTCCCCAGTAAGTAAAAATTAAATTTAACTATCACCAGTTCTATATACATACCACTTTTTAAAATAATGCTAGTTACAAACATCCAAATCAGGAATTAAGGAATAACAAAGATAACAGAAAACTATATAGTCCTTTAGATAAAAACTCCTAAGCCAAATAACCAATAGTATGAAACATGAACTAATTCTCCCCTCTTTTCCCCTGTCCTCCCCATCTCAGTCTCAGGGTCTGGGAGTCCTCTTCAATAGAGCACATCGTGTGTAGCAGCTGAAGACTGACTACAGTCAGTACAGAGCTTACTTCACAGCTATCCAATAACGGATTCTAAGTTACACCAAACACAATAACGAATGTATTCATAGAAGACCTATTTCATACCCTTCAGACACCCAATTCCCAAGTTTAACAATTCTAAAGGCCAAGAGTCAATTTTTAAACAAAACATCACTAGTGAAAGTCGTTCAGTCATGTCCAACTCTTTGCAACCCGCATGGACTATAGAGTCCATGGAATTCTCTAGGCCAGAATACTGGAGTGGGTAGCCTTTCCCTTCTCCAGGAGATCTTCCCAACCCAAGGATTGAACCCAGGTCTCCCACATTGCAGGCAGAGTCTTTATCAGCTGAGCCACAAAGGAAGCCACATGTATTGCTACACATGTACATGAAAAACAGTTTTACCTTGCTTTGTTAGAGTGGTTTATTTTCACGTGTTTTTTTTTGTACTTTAAAAATGTATCTATTTGTAGTTACAGTTATGTTCTGAAACTATGGTTTCCAAACCAGACTGTGCATCAGAATCAACTTGGACACACTGAAAAAAGTACGGATTCCTAGGTACATGCCCAGAGCAATGGAACCAAAATGTCCAGAACCAGAGCTGAGGCATGTACGTTTTATAAGAAACTCAGTGGTTTTGATGCAGCCATCTGAAAACCACTTTGCTAAGTATCAGTCATTTATATATGGAAGAGCTAGAATCAGAAGAATAGAAACGTCTACAAATGAAATTTTCCTTACATGTATGGGACTGCTTTTGCTTATTGGTTCTGACAGGCTAATAAATGCAGGGTGAAGTTGCCTCACACTCTGAATAAAAACTATTTTGGTATAGCTTAATACAGAATTCTAGATAATACATTAGTAGTTGCAGCCATACAACTTCACTAAAGAGTGATCAGCCAGCATTTCTTTTTAATTATTCTATCATAGTGTTGTTTAGAGACAATCTTTACGAGTTTCTCTTTGCTGATTTCAAACTCAAATCCTTAAGAGTCTGACTTTGAAAAAATATATATTTTAAGGGTATTGCAAATGTGATTACTGAAAATTCATTACAGTATTAAAATATATCAACCCTTTTAATTGTGCATTTTTTAACTACATATTTTCAAATACTAATAATTGCTGATATATATATACATTTAATAGGGCCAAAAATATGGGTACAAAAGAAAATGTGAACGATCTACATCCAACAAATTCTTATTAAATGTTCCTGGAAAGTTGAATTAATAGAGACTAACATATTTAGTCATGTTATACATATGTTCAGAACATCTGAATCAGTAAGACAGGAGCTAATCTTGATAATGAAAACTCAGGAACGCATTTATACACAGATCTGTTTAATACATTCTACCATACTACAATAACATCCTTCAAGATTCCTTAGAAGTCTTTTTGAAAAAGAAAAAAATAAAAATAAAAGTCTCCCAAATTCTAAGAGTACTGAGAAACAACAATTTAAAATATGTGTCTAAAAATCTTTGCACGATTAAAATAGTTTCAACAGCTTCTGGCACATATTTTGGTAGCTTTAGTGAAACAAAAATACTTATGGGGGGATGGAGATGTGGTTTCTGATTTCAGATAGTAGAAACATTTTAAAATTCTGGATTGTCTTTTAAACATTACACAACATGAAGAGTTAAATGCAAACTACAATTATAGATCCTAACTATAGATTATCCTTATAAAAGGTAAATTCATTCTATACTGCCCAGAATGATCCAGAAAAATCACTAATACCAGTCCACATCTCAAAGACTGATGGGACTTCTGCATCAACTTTTGAGAACTGAAAAAATGAAAGATAAGATCACAAAGGACAGCCACTTTAATACACAGTTGAGCTTACTCAGACATTTCTCTTTCTACAAACAAGTACTCTTTCAAGAAGTTATAAAAGTAGCTGTCCTAGTTTGTCTTAAAAAGCTGGAAAACTCATAAGAAGGCAAAACTTTTCATGTCAAAAGCCAATAGGTTTTTTTGACAGCAAATATCTTCTCTAAAACGATAGGGCAATCACAACATTGATAAAGAGATGCAAAGAGTCTTCAGCAAATCTCAGTATCTGAAAGGTAACACTACTATTAGCACTTTCAAGGAAGAGAAAAATAACTGCTACATGATCCTGGAATGTCATTCATCACCAAGAAGGGACTGGCAGGATTTCTTCTGGCTACTTTATTGAGCAATATAGTTAGCCACGTGTTCCTGGAATCATAGCACAGCCGAGTTTTCCATTGCAAAAGAGTATTAAAGATCTTCTCAAGCAATAAAAACCAGAAATTTTTTTTAGTAACTCTAATTATAATTTGGTGAATCTACCAAAACATCTGATACATTAGTAACATAACATGATGAATGATACTAGAAGTATTTGACCACAAGTATGCTTATCAACACCAAAGATGACTATGGCAATAAGAAATACACAGATTTCTCATGTATCAGAATTCAAGGTCCCATCTAACTCCTACCTCATAAATGAAAACACTGAAAAAAAAATTATCAAATAACTACATTGAAAATGAAAAAAAGTCAAAAGATACACACATATTCTTCTACCATAAGCCATCATCAAAATTTCTACAGTTATCTAAAAACACTACACTAGAAACACACTCATGAACAACTCAAGACAATGGCCTGGATTTTCATTAAATAAGGCCAAAAAAGATAATTAAAATCATAAATTAAGGTAAAATGATTGCTCAGAAGTTTCATCCATAACACATGCTGTTTCTCTTCCAACCCCTAACACACTGCTAAATGATGACCTGTCATAGAGGAAACAGTATCCCTGTTATTATTTTGACAAACAAGTTATAAGTAATTAGATCATTCTGGCCTGTACAAATTTAGCCAGGTCAGGAGGCGATATGGCACCAAGTTTTTCCATGAACTATTTTCTAGGCTCAAAACAACTTTGTACCAAGTTTCTCTGTAACTTTCACAGATGTAATCTATGAGCCACATCTTATAAGGAATCACAAGATCCTTGAATTTAATCAAAATTAAAATGACTAAAAATTTACATTACACAGGATTTGATACATGCACAGGATAGGTAATATTAACCCTCCTCTCCTCCTTTAGTGCTTCCATACACCTAGTATGTATCTCTATTCTATCATTCATAAAACCATTTAACAGACAATCCTCCCCTTAGGACTGTGAACTTAAGAACCAGAAACCCACCCTATTCATCTTTGTTATCTTCACTACCTAGAAATGCCCTGGTCATAATGGTCATTCAAGGGACACTTAGAGAACAGGAACATAATACCCATGTCACAAATATACAGAGAGGGGAAGCAGACAACAGTAAATCAGGTAAGTAGAATGCAAATTTCAAGAACATATAGTAATAAACAGAAAGACAGCAGATAGCATCAGGGAAAAAGCACTGGGTCTGGAGGGGGTTGGGATGTCTTTGGAATTTAGATCAATTCTAATCCAGAGTTTGGCAATAATAAATGTTATAACCTTGAGCAAATCACTTTGCCTCCCCAGATCTCAATTTCCTCATTTGTAAAATAAAAAGTAATACACCATAAGGATGATTTCAAAGCAGCAGGAACACTTATTACTGGAAAACAGCACTAGCAGAACAGACCAAATACACTAAGTGAGGTAACAGAACTTTGAACAAAGGGCATTGTATGGGTGGGATGCACAACTCTACAAATAGTAACAGGCCACATCAACAGCAGTCACAGCTACTCAAGAATTATACACACATATCTAATGTGGAAATTATCAACACTCACTCATTCAGTAAGTCTTTAAAAAGAATCAAGTTTTGCCAAAGGTAAAGGTTAAGAGGACTGAAGAAAAAGAGGCAAAGGCAATATTCTGCTTGTTATTTCCTAGCAAAAAAAATTACAATACAGATCACATAACACACACACTCACACACACTCACAAAAAAATGAGCAAACTGAAAAGCGTCTTTATGCCTTTTATAAATTGATAATTGTCCTCAAAATGAATCACATTATTTAATTATTTGGACTAGAAGAGACAAGTATATCACATCTCAGCAAAAAGTTAACCTTCCACAACAAACACATACAGGATACATTCTCTGGCCCTCAAAGTGAGTCTTGTTGGAATATTAAGAACCCAACATGAAAATGACCAAAGAAACTCCTAAACTTGAAACCCAAAACAACTCACAGACCTATGTTCCAACAGCATATCCAAAATAATCTTTGCCTCATAACAAATGGATTGTCTATCTCAGATAAGAAGTTGTGATCAATTTTGATTCTGACTATCAGACTCAATATAGCTGTATCTACATCCATACTTTTTCAGTGTAAGCCTTGTTCTCAGTACTATGCTAACTATTGTAGAAGATACAACAGCACTAAAAGCTAAGATCCTGGCCCACAGGAAAATCTTCCCAACCTTACTAGGAATGAGTTTTAGGTTAGTATAAACACATAGTTCTACTTCTCCAGTATCTCTCCCAAGGACCTCGGACAAAAGGTGAGCAATTCCAATATCCATATCCATATTTCAAGATATTTTGTAAAGCTAAAACAAATTATCACAAACAAAGCAGATCTAGATATACGGGAACAAAATATACTGAACCCCAAAGGGAATTTCTACAAAGGTGCTAAGACAGAGTACCCTGAATAATCTCACATGGAGGACTACTTCATATAAAGGTAAAATATAAATAAAAAAGAAAAGTACCTTTGTAGCAATCGTAACTACAAAACAAAATCATAGTATTTCTGACCTGATTACTCATTCAAATTTTTCAAAAGGAAGGCAAAGTGGGAAAAATTTGAAATTTTCAAATTGAAGTTAAACAACCTGTTCACTCTTAATGTACACAATCAATGTCTGTTTCTGAAAAACGGCAGAATATAATTGGCTATACAGTCCAACTAAGTTTAAGAAAGCCCCAAAATCCATTAATGTCAGCTATGGAGCATTTCATAGCTATGTCTATCAATTATTTAATTACAAATTTTAATCTACCAATTTTTCAACTGTTTTTCTGTGAATTATATCCTAAATTCCCCTTCAACGCCAACTGTTCAAACAAAATTACTTTGGCTCTCCTCCCTCAAGTCGAGATCAGGACATAACGGTTCTATACTAGTTCCAAAGCTCCATGGTGGAATTACACAGTGTTCTTTTCACCAGAGGCTACCAAGTCCTTTCATTCCCATCATTTCATTTCAGTCATTCAACAACCCTATGAGGTAAGGCGAGAATTTATTTATGGACGAGTAGAGATTTAGGGATGCTAGGTACAAACTTCATTGCTAGAAAGTAGTTGAACTTTCAGGACTGTATATCCAATTTGCATTCCACAATGTCACACAAATCCAAGTATTTCTACAAATTACTGAACTTAAAAACTACACTTTTCCTACTTACACCCTTTGTAAATACAGTGACAATTAAAATTAAGATTCTAAATCAACTGCAAGCAAAAAAGAGAAGAGCCTAAACCACCTCCTTTCCATACCAACCTATTTTAATAAACAAACACAATATTCAAGAGCAGTTCAAATATTACAGTAAAAACATCTTAAAAGTCAAGATGAATCCCTTGCACTGAACTTATCACACTACACACACCCAACTCTGCACAATGCATGCTAGCAAAGAATACGTGAGGCTAGCTCTCACTTATTTATCTAGTATTTGACTAAGAATTAAAATGTCTAAAAACCTTCACTTTTCCGAGACTTAGCCAACCTCTTGGCTTTGCTTACTCTAGGAGTCTCCACAGTGGAGCGCACATGACAATCCACTGAAACAAGAAGCCATTATTAAAATGCTGCATCCATTTTTTGAGCCTCAAAATAAGAACTCATTTTACTAAATTTACTGTCATATAAACTCAAAAATACACATACAATTGAGATGGGTAGTAACTCCAAAATTTTTCACAGAAGGGATTCCTATTCAAGAAAAATTAGAGGCCAGTGCTACAAACAACAGAGAAGGTAAATGAGCTCTAAGAGCCAGATGAGTCTCGACTGCATCAAATAGAGAACCTATTTAAGGTTTCAATATCCTACAATGCCTATACAAATAAAGATTTTTTTCAAAGGCCTTTGCATAATCCATGCTGATAAATACAAACATAACTTACCTCATCCTGGACTCCACTGGTAGTAGTCAACTTGCTCCCATCAGTAATTGTAATAATTATTGCTGGCTCCAAAAAAAAGGGGTTTCTTCCCTAAAGTCAAAAAACATATTGATCATATTAAAATCTAAAAATGAGCTTAATTTTTCTGAGTAAAAAGTCAATTTTCAGAACAGTATATAAATCCTCTTTTCTTGTTTTTAAATTTTATTTACAACTATACTTTTGTAAATTTTCAAAAAAGGTTTAGAAGGAAACATAAATTAAACAGGGGTTAACTTGAAGGGTTGGAATTGGGGGAAAAATGGATTTTTCACTTCTTTCTACATTTTTGTACTGTATTAATTTTCACAGTGAGATCTATACTTAAGTAATTAAAAGTATTTAACTTCTTAAAAGGGACCCTACAGTTCAATTCTAAAATATTTAGATATTACACATTAAAATAATTTTTAACTTTCTCAACATTTACCAAGTAATCTATGCCTATAAAGTATCTAGCCAAGTGATCCAGTACAGAGATGGAAGGGCTCCATGAGCTGATTCCAAAGAAACATTAGGCTTGCCCTGAGTTTAGCAAAACAGTCCAATATGAAAAGTCAAAATTAAGAAGGATGGCAACTGAAAGAAATTGCTTGACCAGAGGAGTAAAAAAAACAGCAGCAGCACAGGCAATGAAACAATGGCACAGGCTCTTAAAAGCTCTGCAGTTAGGGCCAATCAACTTCACTAACTTCCACTCAAATCCCTGGCCAAGTCACAACACTATGATCAATTCTAGGTGACAGATTCTGTTAGGGACTCAGATAAACATAAGCTTATCTTTTACACATAAATGGCTCATGAAGCATATTTTATATAACTCTTTAAGACAAAACCATGACCAAACGTAGAAGTTAGAGAGGGTAACTGTTTGAAATCAAAGGTATTGAATTCTCTGCTACTAACAGTGTTCAAGAAAGGACAGAAAGAAGTTTTGCTGGATACAACATAAAACAGCATGTGTCACATGCACATTTTAACATGCATATGAGTCACCTGGAGATCTTAACAAAATGCAGGCTCTGGTTCAGTAGATCTGGGACAAAGACTAAGGTTTCCCATTTCTAACAAGATAGCAGGCTAGGAAACAGTAATGTCCACCGACCACACACAGAATAGCAAGGATGTGGCATGTAATATTTTATAGTTCTGTAACATTTCCCTTACATTTATATAACTCTCAGTTACTAGCAGATTACAGCACATACTCATTTGTTGACTGAATTTACAAGCAGTTTCCACATATAGTCATTGTGATTATAACCTAATCGTAAAGAGGGAGCAAGTGGTATTTGGTATATTAAACTTCTTGATCAAGTCAAGAAAGTGTAAATATATGTAAGTGACATAAACATTTTTCCAACTAGTGTCCAAGAAACAATGGTTCCAAGTAGAGAAAACGTCTTCTGGTCAGATCAAATTAAAATATGTTGGAATAACCTCTAAAGGCTTTCAAATGCAGTTGCATTCAAATGTTCTTAGAACCTTGCAGGAGGATGTGATTTCCCCTCCCTTCTTCCTCTACAACCATCATGGGAGATGGAACACATTTTGGAAAACTTTACATTACTCTGCTGCCTCTCACACCATTCACCCCAACATACACAATAAATTCTCATAACACGGATCTCCTCTTCAATCTAGAAACAGATAGTGTTCATTCCCAACCTCTGAGCTTTGACTGGTTCCCTCATGAAGAATGCTTTTCCTTTTCCCTGCCCACAACCCATCTAATTCCTCATCATTTTTTAAGGCCCAGTTTAAGCCTTCCTCTCCTGCCTTAAAACTTTCCCTGATTACTCTGGCCTTGACTAATTCACCGCACCCCCCCCCCCACCCCTTTCCCTCTCCAAATTTTAATAGTGGTAGTTTTCAAACTTAAATAAAAATATAAACATAACATTTCCCCAAATAAAACTAGACCTGGAGTGCTTTCACGGAGTACATTTTGAATATACTTCCCTAAGCATCTGTTCCTTATGTTCACTTTAAATATATTGCATCTCACACAATAATGTGAATATACTTAACACCATTGAACTCTACACTTGAAAATGGTTAAGATGGTAAATTTTGTTAACACAGTTTTACTATACCTTTAAAAAACACACCATCTTGTATTGTTTGCTATTGTTTCTTGTGTTTGAATCACGGAAGGCAAGGATCATGTCATCATTCTTCCTCAGCACTGAGCACAAAATATTTTAGCACTGGACACTTAAGTCACTGACTATAGCCTCATATAGACCTGTCCAAGTTCACAGAGCCAATCAGAATTACTCAAACTTCAACAAGCTTCAAAAAATACAGAAGTCACCTTTACCACAATATAAATGAATGCTTCCCAAACTTATTACACTAGGCAGTAAGAATATTCCACCTCTTTCCTACTTACATCCATCCAGTCATCCACTGTCCATTCATTCATGTTTGCCATTCAAACACTGAGTGACTACTCTACATCAAGAACTGTTAGCTGCATGATACATAATCTCTATTCTCATACATGATAAAAGTATGTACCAATGGACATACAATAACTCTCCTCTCCTCGTCTCTACAAATATCATATTTGGCTACAAATATAATCTGGCAAAAGGAGATAAAATCAAGACATCCTCGTCTGTATCTCACTTTCATCCTTAAGCTAAAACTACTTTGACTGACTTGCTTCCTTTAAGAAACAAATCAGCAAATCTATTAATGCCACCAGGGCATGGGCTAAATACCTGCATAGGTATCTCTGAATCACCTTTATATTCTAACCTAAATCAAAGTCATATTTTCTGTTCAAAAGTTTGAAAACCATCTACTCTTATTTCTGTTTAAGCACACATAATTATCCTTCAAAAGCCAAAGAATTTGTCATATTTATAATTAAACAACTATGTACAGTTATTAAAAACTTCATGGATGATGCCATCCACCCAAAAACTCACACATACTTATTTAAGAACCATAATGTCTAAAAATCAAGTTCAAATGTATTAAAACTTAGCAAGAAGTCTTTAAGTTATGAAAATTTAAGCCAAATTTAAACATTAAAATCAAAGTTAGTTTTTCTTGACAACAAAGCTCTTAACTGATATTTTACTGCAGCCTTGTACATGTAATACTCTTCAGATTCTATGCCTAAAATTACTATAATAACCAGGCACTTGGTAATACCAATAAGCACTTATATTTATCTCATCTGATCCTAAAAACTTGGTGAAGTAAACACGTTTAATCATGGAGATTAAACAATATAACCCTAAGTCACACAACTGATTTTGGCAAAGCCAGAAAGTGATTCTAACTCTAAATTGCATGGTCTTTCTGAAGCATCTGAACGTCGTAACAGCAGCAGCTAAATTCTCTTGAATACAATTCTACACCAACCTGGATTGTGCCATTTCATGCAACAAAGAATGGTATTACAATTGCAGTTGTTGTTTAGTCACTAAGTCCTGTCCGATTCTTTTGCGACCCCGTAGACCCCAGCAGGATCCTCTGTCCATAGGCTTTCCCAGGCAAGAACACTGGAGCAGACTGTCATTTCCTCCTCCAGGAGATCTTTCCAACCCAGGGACAGAACCTGCGTCTCCTGCATTGACAGGCGAGTTTTTGTCCAGGGAAGCCCCCAGTATTATAGTATTAGGATTAGTCACCAGGGAATCCCCCAGTATTACAGGATTACAATCAGTTTGGTTTTATTTAATATACTCTACCTGCAGTAAAATTAACTATGTACGGTAGGACTATTCCATTATTTGGTTTCCTGTTGCTCAGTGATGTCTTATTTCCTGCAGTTCTGTGATGCCATATCAATTTTTCTTTATATTAAATCAATATACCACTCCCCCAAGAAAAACACAGTAAAACAAAATGTTGTACGTATTACTTACTTTTGAAAACTCTATAACTTCAATCAACTTTCAGACACGATATATATACAAATTAAAAAATGAAATAATATTAAAAGCTTTTAATGACTTTTAAATTTTAGAAAATACAAGTAAAGATCAAAGGCAGAAAAAAGTAAAGAAAAATACAGCCATCCTCATTCACCTCTTTACTCATTTAACTCTACTGTGCCTAAGACCCCTTCCTTTCTCAGGTGAGACAGTTTAGTCAAGAATCACACTAAGAAAAGGAACAGTGTTCTGATAAAAATTAGAATAATGACTTAATGAACGTAATTTACACACAAAGAGAGGTTTCTTTATTTCCCCAGGGAAGAATTATCCCAACCTCCATATAAAAATGATTGTATTAACATTTATCTAAGCATAAACTTCTAAATATCCTGCAGAAAATGACCAGACCATGTTGTACCAATAAAGTTTTCTTACATATAGTTTTAGGCTGTTCCTCCTCTGCCTTTTCTAGTATGTTTACTCTTGGCAAAAGCATGTAAACAACTGGAATCTTTCTTACTATCTTTTACCCAGCAAACTAAAACACATTTTTAGTTGTCTGTCAGTATCACAAGATTATTTTTTTCATGTTTTACAAAACTCTGCAAAGTTTAATCAGATAAGTCAATGGCACCCCACTCCAGTACTCTTGCCTGGAAAATCCCATGGACAGAGGAGCCTGGTAGGCTGCAGTCCATGGAGTCGCGAAGAGTCAGACACGACTGAGGGACTTCACTTTCACTTTTCATTTTCATGCATTGGAGAAGGAAATGGCAACCCACTCCAGTGTTCTTGCCTGGAGAATCCCAGGGACAGCGGAGCCTGCTGGGCTGCCATCTATGGGGTAGCAAGGAGTCGGACATGACTGAAGCTACTTAGCAGCAGCAGCAGCAAAGTTTAATAATTCTCAAAACTTGAGTCACTATTTTACATTTTTATTCTTAACAAGGATATCTATGAAGTCACTCAATTTGGAGACAGTTCATATTAGAATTTACCTCAAAATTCACCTCAGTCCTAAGGCTAGTCTTTATCTTAGAGTTGAAAAGAAAAAAAAAAAAATTAAGGTCTGCTACGACCAAGGCAGCCAGTAGAGGGACTAAAAGTTTACTTATGCCATTAGCAGAATTAAACTCAGATGTTTTCCTCTCAGAACCCTGGTTCTTGGCATAAAGAATCTAGACATGTACCCCAAAAAAAAAAAATACTGCGCAAAGTATAAATCTACCTCTAGAAATATTTATTGATGGAAATCTTGTCATTTAGAATATTTAAACTTAATATCAGCCAAAAGTCCTGAGAAGAGTTCTGATAAAGATAAATACAAAAACTTTCACTTTACATATATTCTCTCAATAATTTAACATTATTGTGATGTTAAAGTAAGGCATAAAAATCTTAATATGAAAGTTTTAAAAATAAAATTAAAATAGATTTATCCAACTAAAACCTATTGCAATTTTGCAAAAATTGCTTTGGAAATGTTAAAACAAGTTATTGGCATTCAGCAGAAATAGTTTTTAAAATGTAAAAATAAGCCTAATTTTCCTTCAAATAAAAACTAACCAGGTTCTCAAATTCAAAATTTTTAGTTTTACCCAAGAAATTTAAAATGTGGGTTGGGGGGGGTGCCCCACAGGAGTTTTACTGTACCCTTAAGCTTGTCTTAGCTATTATCTTTTGAAGTGATAGTGAAAGGAAAGCAGCTCTAATATTCAGTAGACCTTTTAGTGGCTATCTCTGCTGCAAGACCAGAGGGCTCAAGTTTTCCTTCCATGCCACCATGCTCCACCATGATATCGGTGCTTTAAACAAATCCCAGAAGGACAGCCAAGTGCTTGTCTATGTTACACTTTTCCCAGGACAGGGAAAATGGGCACCAGAGATCTGCTCTCTGATTCTCTCCTGTGACAGTACCTTCAGCTTACCAACATCTATCACCAGTGAGCTATTTTACTATGGGTCAAGAAAGCTATGGCCAATGGAAATCAACAAAAAAGATGTTTAGATGTATAATGTTATATGGCTAGGCTAAAAGTATATTACCTAGCAGAAAATCAAAAACTTTCAGAAACAGCCTGTGCTTTTTTCCTATTTAAAATTTCCTTTTCAAGCAAATTACAGTGACAAGTAAAAATGTGAAGAAATGGAAAGGGCAGCTTTAAGAAATAACTACTACATCACTAAAGGTTCTCATGCATATACTGGACAAGTACCTAGCAGGATGGCAGCTAAAAATTTTGTGAGTTAAGTTCAAGACTAGAAGCTTTAAGTCCCGTTTATTTACATCTCTGTGGAATCTGCATAAATAGTAAAAATATGAAATGAAGCCTGCATTCATTATCTACCCTATTTTCCTCTAATACCATAGATAATAAAGAAGTAACAATAGATGGTCTCCTAAAATGATAAACCAACCACCTCATATTCATTTAGAAACTTTCTGACACTCCCCTTTATATTGTCAAAAATCAAATTCTATAAAAAATATAGAAACATTAATATTAAAAATATTCTATTTTAAACTTATTTCTAGAAGAAAAGCATCTAAGAATGCAATTCACATCCAAAGTCTTATTAATCATAATACTAATAAACTTTTACAACTATACAGAATTGAGAAAAGGTTTTAATACATACTGTGTAAAACAAGTCAACCAGAATCAATAACATTCTTTAGCTCAATATTGCTCAAACTTCAGACACTTGAAAATCACAACCAGAATTTTTTCAATATTTACAATATTTATATACTTAATATTTTTAACTCCGTATCATTTTTTTTAGCTTCAAACTCTAGCAATAAGACCTATGAAATCATAGTTTTGATGTGCAAATTATATTTTCTATTCAATACTCAGTGTCAGTAATACTGTTTAGCTTTTGTTTATTAAAGAATGAGAAGGTTCATTATATTACAGGGATGAATACACAACTGCTTAATTACACATTCCAAAGAAAATATAATAATTATTTAAGCCACTAACAGCCCAACAGGCTTACATTAAAATCAATACTCTGAGGCCAGAAATACAAGTTTTATGTTTGTTTTTGAATTCAGCAAGATTATTACTTTTACAGTCAAGATCCCAAGTGGTATGGCATAAGTCTTTGATGTAAAAATTCAGATATTCATCTTAAGAAATTAGTACAAATTAGTGCTTTTAAATTAATACTTTTGATTATGTAGAAGAGATTTCTGAAGGATACACACTATAAACTGATTTACCATGGTAGCCTCTGAAGAACTGAGCTGAGCAACTATATAACTTTCTCTAATGCTTAAACTTTTTAACCATGCACATTTATTACATATTCAAAACAAGTACTCTTCGAAATTAAAATGTGCTTAATATTCAAAAATAAAACTTAAAAAAAAATCTGCTAATGCATAAAAGTCTAGTACTTAGAATATGCTAAAGCATAAACTTCAAAAACATGTTAAAATTCCCCATTAAAAGAAATACACTTTTAGTTTCAAGTAACTCCATTATACAATTGTATACTAAAACAGTTCCTCTAATTCCTTATTCTTAAAAAATAGCATTAGAAAGAGATGGAATAATAAGACCAGCAAAAGCAGGAGGGAATCTTACATATTAATTTTAGCATAATGACTGAGGGGCAATATCCTAGGATGATTGAAATAATAAACTAAATACAGGTGACCCCTGAATGCAAGGTTTAGGGGCGCTGACCCCTGCAGAGTCAAAAATCTACATATAACTTTACAGTCAGTCCTTTATATCTGCAATTTCACAACCTCAGATTCAACCAACCCCCAGATGGTTGTAGTATGTAAGAAATTCCACATGATAAGTGAACCTGCACAGTTCAAACTTTTGTCATTTAAGGGTCAACCATACTAGTAATGTAAAAAATATTCACTATCAGAACTGAAAAATTACAAGCTTGACTTTGTGGAAAAAAGTGTTAGAAACTCAATAAATGATAAGTATTAGTGTATCAAAGGAAAGTATCAAAGTGAAGTAATATAAATTCAATATATCTGAAATAGTAAATGGATTGCATAGTATTAATTTCAGTAAAATATGTAATAATAACAGGTTAGGGAATTCCCTGGTGGTCCTGTAAGGGCTCCACACCCTCACTACTGATGGCCTAGTTTGATCCCTTGTCCAGGAACTAAGATGCCACAAGCCACTGTGGTGCAGCCAAAATACAAATAAAATTTAAAATTTAAAAATGTTAGAAACATAACAGAAAAAGTTAAGAAATAAACAACAAGATGAAATGAAAACACATTTTCAAAGACGGGGAAAGTTTTATACAGCAATAATGCTGGAAATCTGACCTCAAAAAAAAATACACATCTGCCTATTCTATCACAAATAATCATCTCCTTGGGTGTTGATTACCACCAAACCTACAGACATCACATTTGTAAAAGTCTGATTAAATCATATATTTAACCATTATCATTACTTCCTTCTAAATATCCACATTATGAATATACTCTCAAAAGAATCAAATATAACAGGTGTCCTACAAAAAAGATGGACTTCAACCTCAGCATTCTATTATACAAGTATCTTCAAGACCACAACTGAAAATGAAGAACCGCCTAATAAACAGTACATCTTAGTAAAGTCAGCAAAGTATCAAACTTAATAAAGGAAAATAATTCATGATAAGCACTTGGAAAAACTAACAGTCTGTTGTTTTTCATATGCTATGGCTTAAGGTCAACCTCAAAATAATTTAACTGGATAAACCAAAATGCAAGATTAGTTTTAAGAGGCCCTACTCTGGAAAAAAATAAAAAGTACAGAATTTTTGTTTTCTGGGAAAGAATTTGTGGTAATCCAATTTCAATAAGGTATTTTTAGGAGAAAATATTTAAATTTCTCCAAATTCATCATTTAGGTATATGAACTTGAGTAAAAGAATTTCTAGAAATGCACTCTGGCTAGATTCTGATCCAAACATTTATATATGCTTGTACTAAACACCTCCCCACAAGTGTTTATAGATTTAAATTTTTCAAAAGAGATGACATACTTGGGAAACAAAAAACTAACCACATAATATATGGATCTATTGTTAAAAAAATTTTTTTACAAGACTTCCTAACTATACATATGAATCCACCAAGGTTTTACATTAGAAATGAACCTCATGAAAAAGCAGATGTCACATATGGATGGGTTGGTGCCTACACAGACTGCTACATGTTTTTGCTTGATACTATATAGCACACTGAAATGGAAGCTCTAAAAACATAAGACAACTTTTCTATATAAGGATTTACATTTAATATAATCTTGTTTGGGATTAGACATTATCCATTCTGGATTAACAAAATCTAGATGTAAAGATCCTTTTGTCTTTCTACTACCTGACTTAGGCCCAATGTTCTGGATGCAATTACTTGGGTTTTCCTTCTAACTTACTGGTTTGAAAAATGAGATTGACAAAAATGTACAATAAAAATCCAAAATTTTACATTAATGTCTTCCAAAGTACATAAATGATCAGAAACCATCAAAACTCAGGCATTACATCAGAAGTCACAAAAACATCACTTTGCCTATTCCTAATAATCCGAAAGTACTAAAATCTGTCATTATCTTATGGACCCAGCCTTTGTATCAATCACCACTGTGGTTCATAGTCTAACCTTCCACAAAGGTTATTTATCATCTTCAATTTCTATGATTAAAAATAATCAATTGTTTTTAATCCTCTCAGAAGAGTTGTTTGGATGCTTCTAGTGTTTATAAACTTCAGAATAACCAGAAGACTTCGTTGATGTTTCCTGATTCCTAACTAGCTTCACCAGCTTTAAGACAAAGGGAGAGTTTTCCTTCAACACTGATACAAGCACAAAACCTGTCAATGACTAGTCAAATTACATTACCTAATAGCTAAGGCTACATTACTTTTTCTCACATACTCAGAAATGTTTTGTTTTCTAGAACAAAGTTTTTAAGAACATATAATCCTTCCAAGGACCTTCACATGTTCTTCAGCTTATCTGAGCAAAACTAATGGATGGAAAATGTTAACATGTCATTTCAAGAAAAGATTAAAAAAAAAAAAAAAAAAAGTACGTAGGACCTAGAATAAGTTTTGATTAAGTCACCACTAGGCTGGGAAAGGCTACCCACTCCAGTATTCTGTCCTAGAGAATTGACAGTCCACAGGGTCGCAAAAAGTCGGACATGACTGAGCAAATTTCACTCACTCAAGCTAATGTAAATTTGTCCTCTGATTACAACTAATTCTATTATAAGATTTTTAAGTTATAATACTTTTTAGGTTGATACAGAGCCCCTGTTTGAGTTTCCTGACACACACAGCAACTAGAGGGTGGGATGGGGAGAGATGGGAGGGAGGTTCAAAAGAGAGGGGATATATATGAATCATGAATATATATACCTAATGGATATAATATACCTATGGCTGATTCATGTTGAGGTTTGACAGAAAACAAAATTCTATAAAGCAATTATCATTCAATTAAAAAAAATAAATAAATAAAATACTTTTTAGGTGCAATTATCTCTCAATACACCAAATTTCAAATTATACAGGCCCCAACAGAAACATCATCACATAAAATAATCCTTACCAGGCTCATCCCAAATAAACCTAATTACAAACAATAAAAGGGATCATACATTTTCCATTTGACTTTTCTTCTGCACAAGAACATCTTTCATCTCATCCTAACCTGAATTCTAAAATACACTGCTGCTGCTGCTGCTAAGTTGTTTCAGTCGTGTCCAACTCTGTGTGACCCCGTAGACGGCAGCCCACCAGGCTCCCCCGTCCCTGGGATTCTCCAGGCAAGAACACTGGAGTGGGTTGCCATTTCCTTCTCCAATACATGAAAGTGAAAAGTGAAAGTGAAGTCGCTCAGTCATGTCTGACTCTTCGTGACCCCATGGACTGCAGCCTACGAGGCTCCTCCGTCCATGGGATTTTCCAGGCAAGAGTACTGGAGTGGGGTGCCATCGCCTTCTCCGAAAATACACTGCTACAAAGCCCGAAAAATGGTCTAAGATGGAAAGTTCCTCAAAGAAGCTCAAACTTTTCTTGTTTTGAAAACCAAGAACATATTTGTTTGAAGTACTCATTGTTATCAAAACATTTCTGAACAAGTTAGAAGTCTAGGGAAGGGGGAAGACTTTCGTAACACTCAGGGAAAAGTATTTTGGAGAAATCTAGAAAGCTTCAATTCAACACCAAAACCCACTATGTCCCCAGTGGCAAGGAATTTCACTTGAAACAGACAACTGATTTGAGCTTCTTGTGATGTATGCATGTCGGGTTATACAAAAACATTTACTGTTTTTTCTCAAAGGCTGCAGATTAGAAAAGGTTTTCTAAGCAGGCACTTTGCTAGATGATTAACAAATGTTCTTTTCAATCCTTAAAAACATTTTCAATTGGTATTATCACCATTTTGTGGGTGACAAAAGTGAGGCAAACTTAAGGGACTTGTCAGTCAATACAACCTCAGCTAGTAGCAGCAGAGCCTGGCACAGCCAGTTCTAACGAAGCAGTTCGTTCTTTCCCTATCACATTTCTTATTCTTAAAAATCTGGATGAAATACTCCATGTACCTACAATTCCTGTTTTTTTTTAATTCAAATAAAAGGAAATTCACAGAAATGGTAATAGGTGTTATTACACTAACAGATTACAGTGTTTATCAATCTTCACCACAATCCTACAAGATAAGATTCTTCCATTCTTATTTTCCTAATGGGGAAACTGAGGTTCAGAGATTACACAACTTGGGTGAAGAGCCGAAGAGATTTTTCTGAATTTTAAAAACAATGCCTAGAGACTTTCAGAAGTATCTTATATCAAAGGAAACTAACTGGTAGTTAACAAATTACAAACTGTCCAGGTAAAAACTTATAATTCCAATAGTAATACTGGCCGGCATATGACAATGGAGAAATCAACTGATTGACTGACTAGGGTAATAGTACTGTATTAACTACATCAGAAACTTAGTAAACTAGGAGTACAAAATCAAAAAGTACCATCAAACATACATATATATATATACACATACGTACACGCACACACATACATACACACATATACAAAATCCTGTCAACTATCCCCTACATTCATATTATTTTTCAGGGAGTGGGGAGGGACAAGGGACTCGCAAGGAAATCCAACTGAATATAACAAACAGTATTTTTACAGGGTGTTACAAGAAAAGCTAAATGCAACACAATGACAAAATGCCTGCTTTTCAGAGGAATTGAAAGAAGGCATATTCCACTAGAGAGCTCCAGATATAACCCCTACCACCTAAATGGATTCACATCTACAAGTTATACCTTTAAATAAAATTTACTTTTAAATAAAATACAAATTACTAATAAATTTTGCATGACTGTTTCATAACCAATTGCTCTCTTTTTCATAATGTGAAATATTTCATAATGTGACAAAATTAAGCATTTAACTTTACTGGGTCTTACCTTCTACACTTATAAAATAAGGAAGATGAAGTCTAACATCACTTTCAATTCTAAAGCCCCAAAATACAGTAACTATAATAATACTTACAGGAAGTCTAATGAAAAGTTCTGTCAATAGATGCAAAAAGTTCAATTTGTTTTTCCAAGAGTGTATATAAAAATTCACTAAGCTTCACACATACTATATATATTTAAGGCGTATCTCAACAAAAAAAGATGGAGGAAAGAAGAGGGATCAGGGAATAAAGACAAAATCCAAAAAACTCAGTATTCTATGGTCTGGGACCATGCTTAAATTAAGCAGATTAATAATAAGGCTAAACAAAAATTAAGTTTGTGTAAAGAAATTACTTCTTTAAAATGAAAGAAAACAGGGAATTCCATGCCAGTCCGATGGTTAAAACCCGACGCTTTAACGGCCAGGGAACTAAGATCCTGCAAGCCACATGGCTAAAAAGAGAAAATTAAAAAATAAAATGGAAAAAAAAACAGCACTGATAATACGTTAGCGTTGATCCACCAAAGGAAAAATATCCACCAAAACAATTCATAAAAGTATAAATTTGAGTGGAGTATGACGACTAAAAATAAATATTTAAAAAAATTAACATAAAATATTATAATCTCCTTACAGAAATCTGTAACACAAACATGGCTAAACAATACTTTTAGTTAATTCTGACCATAAATGACCTTAAATCAATTGAAAATAATCGAATAAGTGATATTCTTTCAATATTTGTTCCTGGTCTTTTAATTTTCAAACATAATTTAATGTATATAATTTTTCATACATAGCTTAATACTAAATTATTGACATTCTATTGCATAAAGGGAAAATATTCTCTTTGAAGAAATGGAACATATTACTTTCACCTTTTGTACTTTTATTTTCAATAATTTCTAATCAAGAATGCAATGTCTGTTCAGGATGGGGAACACATGTATACCTGTGGCGGATTCATTTTGATATTTGGCAAAACCAATACAATATTGTAAAGTTTAAAAATAAAATAAAATTTTAAAAAAATAAATTAAAGAACGCAATGTCTTTAGGATAGTCTTTTTCATTTTCTTTTAAAACCATCATACCAAGGTGGGTTTTTTCTCTTTTAGAAAATAGATTTAGCGTGTAAAATGAAGACAAATTACAGCGAGTTTCAAAGAAAATAAAACCTGGGTCTTGAAATCTGTCATAAATTACCACCTTCAAAATTACTGCTCAACAGGAAACAAATCATAGCTATGTTATACTACTTTGAGCTCAGTCAAACCTTATTAAAATATCCCTTGATTTACCCAATAGATGCGCTCCTCAAAAGTTCCTTGCAAATCAAATGTGTGTAAGTATCATCTTAAACGCACTAGGGGGAGCTCCCTATTTGAAAGAATCCTAAAACATGTGCTTTTGTCTTCTGAGGGTTCCTTTTCTAATTTACATTCCTATAAAAGAATGACTTTCTGACTTATCTACTGAACTATATTCATCCAGTTTTCATTTAACACTTAAAAAATCCCATCCTTTATCCCATGCTTATCAACTATCATTAAGACAACTTTGATCACATTATATTTACTTTTCACACTGCTTCCCTTAGGAAGCAATACAAAGCTCACTCCCCCCAAAAATAAATATATTTAATATGTTACAGATTTCAAAGCATGTAATAAATATCAGCTTTAAGTATCACTAGATTTTTATCACTGTACTTTCCAATTCAACAGGGAAAAATAACAGAAAACTAGAGGTAAATAATTTATTCAGGGGAGAAAAGTATGTCTTGTATCTACTGAGCACTTCATAACTTTTGAGGTACATTTTACCATATCTTCCCATTTCAACCTCTCATTGACTCTATAAGGGTATAAATAGCTTCATTACTGGCAATTTGGGAAACGAAGAAGCAGAGGCACAGGGTAGTAAAGTGACTGTCCAGTATGACAGAGTAATTCAATGTCAAGGTCAGATTTTAAATTCCATTTTCACATTCCTAGCCACTGCTCTTCCTTTACACAATTACAGATGGAGAAAAAAAACATTTAAACCAGTTTGATTATAGAGGGCCCTATCCCATCAGTAATTATTGAAAATAATTTCAGTGACTTTCCAAGACCCTTCAAAGCGGAGGACAGTCTCTTCAACAAATGGTGTTGGAAATACTGGATGTCCACATGCAAATGAATGAAGCTGGACCCTTACTCCCCGTATCATACACCAAAATTAATTCCAAATGGATTAAAGACATAAATGTTAAGATGTAAAAGTAAACCTCCTAAAAGAAAATACAGGGGGAAAGCGTGAATACATTGGATTTGGCAATGATTTCTTGGATATGACACCAAAAGCAAAGGCAGTAAAAGATAAAGAGGAATACACCAAAAATAAACGTCTGTAAAAAGGACAATCAACAGAACAAAAAGGCAACTCATGGAAGGGGAGAAAATATCTGCAAATCGCACATCTGATAAGAGGGTACTATCTAGAATATTTAAAGAACTCCCACAAATCAACAGAAGAAAGTAACAATTAAAAAAGAAGCAAAGGACTTGAACAGACATTTCTCCAAAACCAATATACAAATGTCCACCCAGCATATGAAGAAATGTACAATATAAATAATATTAAATAATTAGGTAAATGCAAATAAACCAATAAGATAACATCTCAAACCCATTAAAAGGGCTAATATTAGAAAAAAGGAAAATAGTGTTATCAAGCATGTGGAGAAATTGAAATCCTTGTGCACTACTGGTGGGAACAGTAAACAGTGTAACCTTTATGTAGAACAATATGGCCTTTTCTTAAATTTTTAAAACACAGAATTATCAAACAATCTAGCAATTCTACTTCAGGGTGTAAAGAACTGAAAGCAGGATCTCAGGAGACACTTGCACACCATGTTCACAGCAGCATTACTCACAATGGCCAAAAGGTGGAAGCAGCCCAAGTGTTCATCACTAATGCACAGGCAAAATGTGGTATGCACAGAGAAAACTTAAATGTGGTATACACATACAATGGAATATTATTTTGTCATAAAAAGAAATGATACCCTGATCCATGCTACAACATGGAATACTCGATGATTCCATTTACAGCAGGTATCTCTAGAGCAGTCAAATTTATAGAAACAGAAAGTAGAATGGTGCTGTTCTTTGACTGCCAGTGGTTGGGGCTAGGGGGAAATAAGGAGTTATTGTTTTGAAAGGAGTTTCAGTTTTGAAAGATGAAAATGTTCTAGAAACTGGCTTCACAATAACCTGAACACTATGAACACTACTGAACTGTTCATTTAAAAATAGTTAGGATGGTATATTTGCTATTACATGTTTAAATTTAAAAAGTAGGAAAAAAAGGTTCAGGGACTTCAGCACAGAATGTTCAAGGATAATAATCTACTTTCTTTTGAAAAGATATCTATAGGTCAATAAATACCAAACTACTGTTTATACATTTCTCGGTAGACTAATGGAAACCAAAAACCCAACTGGGAATCAAGTTTTCATTACTTCACCTACCAGTGTTAAAAGAGAAACCTTTATTACATACTATCTGTGAACTAAATGGGTACCGCTTTGGTGAAGAGAAAAAAGCAGTATTACTAGAAATCTACCTGAATTATCTGCTTCATTCACAAATAGCTCTTTATGCTGAAGAATAAAATTGGCTGGCATTATTCTCCCTGAGATTCACTCAATTTGATCTTGTCTAAAAGCCACCATTTTTCAATGAGGTAAACACTTGGAATAGAAATCCCTCAAAAAATTAAACACATATTTTATCTCCTTTTATGTTATTATTCAAGGGTTGTCTTCACCAAAGGTATAGAGTAGAAGGTACCATTCTAAGTCCTGGAACAACAGAATCAGTACTAGTGTATTGAGTAGCAGGAGTGTGGAATCAGTCCAGTGACAAAAATGATGAACTGCAGGTCAGAGTAATATTTAGAAGCTAAACCTAACTGGAACCTAACTTTAACAATGTTGAAAATAATAGAACAACTTGCTAAAGTATGAAAAATAAACCAATCTACATATGAAATTTTAATCAAATATACATGTCCAACAGATATTAAGGCCAGATCAAATTTTCAGTGCCTCTTAAAAATTCAGCATTATTTGAAACCCTAGTGAACACATGTTAAAAAAAAAAATTTATCACATTTACCTGCAATGATAGCAATTGACTAATTGCTAAATAACTAATTTAGTTATTACTAAAATTTATAAGGAAGACTGACTACACATCATCCCATGAGTATAGAAATATCAGCAAATGGTACTAATTGTCAGATTTATAAGGACTTCAACATGCAAGGAATTTATTAGTGAGATAGCCACCGTGCTTGAGAAAACATTCACGAATATCCATTTTTTTCCCAGCCACTTTAACCTTGCTGAAGCCCTGCAAGTTCTTACTATACTAATAGCTCAACATGTTTTATTTTTAAGTATGTTAATGCAACAAATAGATATTAAAAACTCTTGGAATTGACTCTGGAAACCTGTATGTGCACGTATGTGGGTGGGAGGAACGTGTGGAGGTATCTGTATAAATATGCAGATATATATAAACCCCATTTAAGTGTTTTAGGAAAACTTTTTCAGAAGCTTATATAAAGTTTTCAGATGCTTTATAAACTCAATATGCCCTTTCATCTAGCTCACCTTTTCTCATTTCCTTCAACTACTGAGATTATACAATAGTATTTAGTACTACGGGCTCCACAGATCCTAGGACAGAGTATGAGAGGGAAAGTACTTAATGTAGAAACACTGAGGTTACAGAAAACAGGTATTCCACAAAAAATAGGCAGACAATCTCACAAAGAAAACATGAACTATTCACTATTAAATATATGAGACACTCAAAATTCTCTATCATTTGTCTTTTTTAACAAGAAAATATATATTTAAATCAGCAAGAAAAAAACCTCATGATGAAAAATAGCTTCTGAAAAGACATTTTCTTCTAATTAAAAGACTACTCAATCATCATTTTCATTTGGAAAATTATGGCTTCGTAAGTTACTTTAATGCTAGTATCATTTTTATGTGCCGACTCAGGATATTACTCCTTGCCTCTTCACTTATTCATCAAAATAACTAAAAGGCATAATCTCTACCCCTTGTTGAATCAATAAATCCTGACATTCAAAAACATCCTCATCTCCAGGCTCTTCTCTTGGTGCAAGTGGTAAGAGCACAGCAGGACCACATTCAACCTCAAACTTGCGTGAACTTTACAGACAAGAACGTAAGTGCTCCCTGGTGGAAGGCAACAATTGTGAAAAAGAAAATATAGGTTTAAGTTACAAATGTCCTCAGCCTCTCCATGACAGTTTTTTCCAAGGAAACACCTAAAAAATATTTTTAATAGGAGGTAGGAAGTAAATATGTCTAAAAGTCTTTCCCACTTATGAAATGTGATACAGAAAATTAATACTCCTGCTATACACTGACAACCTAACAACCAAGTAACAAGTATATCTAATAATAAGGAAATAAGGATAACCGAGTAAGGGCAGGTTTCTTATTTGACTTTGAACTCAAAATTTAGATGGAGACCTTAAGCACTAAGACTGCATAGTACTACAGATAACAAAGGAATCTGAAAGGGAAATAAAGAAACAAACTGAAAAGTTCATGGCAAATCTGCCTAAATTACTAACAGTTGAAACATAAAGCAGCATAGAAAGGGGAAACAGATTACTGTATAAGAAAATACACATTTACTAATTAAACAATGGAAGTACAATTCCATAAAAACAGAAACAAACTGGCTCCAAGTTGAAATGTATACTTTAAATGCAATAGGACTACGTTCAACCATTTCCAAAGATGTTCAGGCAATGAATAGTCATCCCTAAGAACTAAAGGGTAAACATTTCTAAAACAAAAGAACAATTCTGCTTCTATATAGAAAAAAAAACTAAAAGCTGTAGTTGTGGGAAGAATTTCCCTGAAACTTGTGAAACTAAGGAAAAGTGTGGCTGATGGAATTTGTGAAAAGAATAAAATGTATACCAAAATGTGTCACTGTGGTAATAGTGCTCTGCACAACACAGAACCTGTCATCCTTTACTTCCTGGGCCAGTTACCCAAAAAAGTGTCATCATGGACCACCTTGCATTATCCCATAGTGACCATCATGTGATTTAAGTATCTTGTCTCATCTTCAAACAGCTAAGAGCAAGAGTATTAGAGGAACTGGGGGAATTCAGGGAGAAAGGAAGGGCTCTTTCAAATTTTCCAACAGCCTCTCTTCCAAGGGTTGGGAGTTTAAAAACAAAATTCTGGACCTGCCATTTAACTCAAGAATGATTTCAGAATTCTTCCTGCAGTGGCTTAGCGGACACACTTCAAAAACTGAGAAATCTTAATGTACTCAGCCAGTACATTGAAAATCTTTTCACCTTTCAGAATTGTTATACAACACGGTTAAACTAAGCCCTTTTGCAACAAATAGAATAATTTCCTCTAACATTTTAAGATCATTTTAATTAACTAGTGTGTGTCAGTCATTGCAAGGGTTGCAGTTGCCAGTGGGTAGGCCATCAGAGAAACAGTGTGGTGAAACAGGATGTTTTCCTTTTATTTCCTGAGTGAACTTTAAGGGATTAAAACTAAATTTATGTCAACTTTATGGCATTCAGATTCAAATTCTGAACCCAAATACATTTTAAGAAACAAACAAAAAAAAAACCTGAGGGCTACAAAACCATATACATTGTGGTCAGAATTCCACTTTTGTATTATGTGCATTCTGTATTTTAATCTGCAATGTTTCATATTTGTATTTCACGGTATATAGCTTTTGGACTGGGCTGCTTGTCCACAAAAAGAAAAATTAACTGTGTTTCCACCTTAATATTCAACCTACCTGCCCATAGTTGTCTATGCCAGTTACTAATCTATTTAAATTTAATAAATCAAAAGCTGTCCTTAAGGATTGGCCAAGAGTCGTAAGTCCTTCAGCTTGAAGGTTTTTCAGTTCATTCATAAACGTTGCATGGTTTTCTTTCCATCCGGCCTGAAAAGAAAAATGTGAGAATTTCTTTTTTTCATCTTTTAAAGCCAGGTACACATGGACGGCCTTTAACAATCTGCCGTTCACCAAGCAGCTGCTCGACTTTACTGTACGGTTTGGGGTAAAGTGTCAATGCCGTCTCTCTGTTAAAGAAACTCTCTTCCAGAGGTGGCCGAGAATAAACCTGCTGGCTCTACAGCTTTCCGTGGCTACCAGCCTTAATACTTCATAACTTTCCGGGGAGATGCACTCCCCAACCTCGTGCCCAAAAATCCGGGGATGCAGAGGTACTGGTGGAAAGCAGAAGTGAGCAGCACTTCCGAAGTTCACCCGGAGCTGTCCCACCGGCCCCGCGGCCCTCTCGGGGAGAATCCGGAGACCCGGCCCCGCTGCACCCCACCCCACCCCTCATCGCAAGCCCCCCGCCCGCCAGCCCGCCCCGGCCTCGGGCCGATTCCCCTTTAATGCAAACCCGGGCTCTGCACGGCCGGGCCCGGCTGTCACTCGGGCTAACTTGAATAAATATCCCCCACAGTTCATTGCTGCCGCTCACGCCGCGGAGGGGAAATGTCGGCCATGTTGATCGCCGCGCCGCCGCCGCCGCCGCCGCCGGGCCGGGCTGGGGAGGGGACGGCGGTGGCCCGGCGACTCCGCGCCGCGCCGGGACGCTCCGGAGCGGGGGGAGGGGGTGGGAGCCCGCAGGGGAAAAGACCTCAGCGCCTAGAGCACGGCGGGTGGGGGAGGGGAGCATAAGGAAGGGTGAATGGGGGGGCGGGGAGGGCGAGAGAGGAAGGGACGGGGAAGGGGAGGGGGAGGGCGAGGGCTGTTACCTTGATAGCATAGGGTGGCTCTTCGAAAGTGACCAGCATATACCTGTCTCCTCGGCTGGCAGGGTCCCGGGCACGGAGCTGAGGGAGAACGGGTGGAAAACGGGAGCAGGAACAGGGCGGGCGAGAGGGAAGCACACAGGCGAGGTTAGCAGGCGGAGAAGGGGCGCTCAGCGGCCCCGCCGCCCCCCCCCCCCCCCCCCCCCAGTTACCGCACACGCCGCGGCCGCCCCCACCCCCCAACACACACACACACCGGCCCTCCCCCAACACACACACACACCACCCGGGGCCGGAGCCCGGGCCCTGGCCGAGCCCGGCTCGCAGCTCCCGGCCGCCCGCCGCCCGCGCGGTGGGGGAGGGGGTCCCCGAGCCCGGCAGCTCCCGCAGTCAGGTCCCCGACACCTCCGCCTCGCCGCCCTCCCCCCAACCCCTGCCGCCCGCGGGCCGCCGGGCTGGGGTCGCCCCCCGGGCTCGGTCGGTCGGTACCTTCATGAAGGTCTCTACCGCGCCTTTGGCCGTGTCCAGGTAGGTGGTGCCCAGATGGCTGCGCTGGTTCATAGAGGCAGACGTGTCTATCAGGAACAGTAAGATGGGCATAGTGCTGGCCGGGGACACCGGGGCCCGAGGTGGTGGAGAAAGAGGAGATGGTAGAGGTGGAGGCGCCGGTGGCGGCGGTGGCGGCGGCGGCAACCGCCGCTAACGCGGGGCGGGGGAGCGCGGCCCCCGGGAGGAAAACACCGTCTGGGTCTTTCCTCCGGCTGCGGGGAGTTTCTCCCCCGATAGTTGAGAGGAAACTCCCCGGACCCAGTCCTCCCCGTCGTACCCCCGCCTCCTCCGCCTCCTCCTGCCTGCCTGCCCGCTGGGGCGGGCGCCCGGCCGTCTGTCTGTCGGTCCGTTCCCCCCCCGCCTCGGGGGTCCCGTCCCCGCTCCCGGCCCCTGTGTGTGTCCCAGCGGGAGACGGGCCTGGCTCCCTACCCCACCCCCGGCGCTGGGAGTGGGGACCTGGGAGCTGGCGAAGAGGGGAGTGGGCTGAGGGGAGATTGGCCCTGGGGCTGTTGGGAGAAGTTTCAGGGACTCCCTCCGCACCCCGGCGGTGTCACCACTTTCTCAGCCCCTCTCGCTACTGAAGCGCTTTTCTCCCTCACACTCCGGTTTTAACTCGGGCAGGGGCCGCAGAGGCTCCGCCCTCTGACACGTCCTCTGCCCACGTGACGCACCGCCCCGCTATTCTATTGGCTGGCCCCTGGCCTCTTATTAGCATATTCAAACAGCTCTGGGGCGGGGAAAGCTTGGAGGCCGGCTCCGGGAACAGTTATGGAGCACGCGCAGAGGCGGGGCGTCGGGTGCGCGCGAGAGCGAGCGCGAGGGGCGAGCAGGCGGGCCGGCCGACGCGGAGGCGGGCTCCGGGAAGGGGCGGAGACTGACCACGGAAGGTCCGTGGGGCGGGGGCTGCGTCGGCGCGCCCAGGGCCGGCGCGGTTGTGAGTCTGCGCATCAGGCACGGCGGCCTCTCCTTGGCTGTCGGAGGTGGTAGGGGTCGGGGGAAGGGAAATGGAGGTTGGCCTCAGCTCCTCTTCCGAGGTCTTGGTAGCAAACCCCTTCACTGTGGGCCAGCGAGGAGGGATGAGTAGCGCGATCAAAAGCCCGGGTAGGAGTTAGCGGCAAGCCCGCGGTCGCCCCCCAGAGGAGGGCTCTGGGCCGGCGGTCGTCGGAGGAGGTTCCTTGGCCCTCGGAGGGCCGGCCCCGGCGCGGGCGGGGCGGGGGAGGGGAAGTGAGAGGTTGTTTATGACCAGGGACTAATCTCCGCTAGTCACACCGCTCCCGCTGGGGAGTGGGGACCACGGGCAACCCTCGCCCGCAGCCGCGCTTGGCCCTGGGCAGCGACCGAGGGCGAGGGCTGGACCTGGCCAGTACCCCTCTCGTTGCAGGACCCACCAAAAAGGATACAAACCATTTTTTTCCCCCTAACTCAGCCCTAAAAGGACAGTGGGGAAAGATTCACCTATCGATAAACTGTTTATTGCCCTTTTTATACTGGGAGGGAAATAACCCGTCTTACCCAAAGAAGTAACCCCTGTCAAGCCATATTTACTTAGAGCCATCGAATGTTAGTTTTCAGAGCTAAAAGGGACGCTGGCAAATCATAATCCATTACTCTTTATTTACTTGGCTGCCCAGGTGACACATAAGATTGGTTCTGCATAACCCTTCCAGTGCTCTTTCACATACACTGTATCAGGCTCCATTCAGATACTGCATGAGGGAAGACATCCTCGGTTAAAAACCAGCGCCTGTCATCAAGCCAGATGACATAATGAATCTTCAATGTCCGAGGAAAAGTTTCCTCAAATGTACTAGTCGACAGTTTGACTTAGGGACATACAACCCATATAAGACAAGACTCCCCTACTAGCCTTACATTTCTACCGTTTATTCTGAAATTCTTAATTATTTGCCTACTGGTCATTGAAATAAATTGTTCCTATTACTGTTAACATGAAACATGTTTTGTGGCACTTTTTTTAAATTTTGAATTTTTTAACTTGGACTTTTACTAACATTTAAGATAGTCTCTGAACTTTTGTTATAGTAGGGCTAGTTCAATAATACACTGTTCTGTGAGTAGGTTCCACAGACGAGTAAAGTATTTTTAAGAGATTTAGACCACAATAGAGAGATTACATCCAGTGTTTACTAAGTGGAGTTAAAAATGATTAAAATAGTATTCCTGCCTTCAAAGAACTTATGGTTTTTCTAGAAAAATATAGCCCATATATTATTAGCTACTACAGAACAGAAAGTGATTAGATACTAAATAATTCAGAAAAGAGAAAATGTTATTTCCCTGGGGAAATAACATTTTCTAGGGTCAGTAGGTTTAAGTGGTCCCTTAAAGCAATGTTTCCCAAAATGGAATCCTAGACCTGAAGATAAAGAATTAAGAGTTCCTTGATACTTTAAAATTTTTGTTTTTATTTTAATGACAATATTCAAATTGTTTTATAAGTCACAAAAACAAAAATTTTTTTCAAAGTGATAATTTGCAACTGAAAGAACTCTTGATAGAATTTGTCCCCAGTTTTCTCTGTCAGTGCTTTTCAAACTGTGGTCTATGGATTCCTGCCTGTCAGAAAATGTATTCTCTGGAATCATAAGAATTTTTTTTTTACATTTCTCAGATTTGAGAAACACTGCTTTAAAAGATTGATAGGATTTGAATATGTGGGTAAAGGAAAAGAAGCTTCTGATGAAAATCCCTTCTAGACATTGAAAATGTAGTAAAGAAAGGAAGTTAGCACAGCACTGACAGTGGCTTCTTGGGGAACAATCAAGTTCAGCTTGGGCTGGAGCATCAGATACAGGAAGAACAGTATAAGATCCAGAAAGGTGGGTCAGGTCCAGAGGGTCTTTATGCCAGGCTAAGACATAGAAATTTTTTTTCCATATAAATTGGAGTTTTTAGTTAGTACAAAGTAGTGTTTGAAAGGAATCAAACTAGAGTGAAGTAAATGAGCATGTGTTAATACTGACCTTAGCTATTACTGTTATTTGCAATCATTTCCAATGGAGCCAGCATGGTCTTTCTTCCCCAACTCCATGGAGTTGGTCGACGGTTGCACTAGGGTCATAGTGGAGGTATATGATAGACCTGGGATTAGACACAAAGATCAAGAGAGCCAAGTCCAAGGAGCCAACCTGGGGCATATAACCAGAAACTACCCTTATAGTGGCACCTGAGATCAAAGACCAGGATTCCAGTTGAGAAGTCCAGAAGTATTGGACGGCAAAGCTCCGAGTAAAACAGGAAAGAAATCAGGACATACATAGACAGCAAATCAAAAGGCCACCTGAAACCAGGAAGCATTGACGAGTAGTCCCTAGACAAAACTGTGAGAAGTAGGCCAAGTTTATTCTTAGTGACTCTGGTTGACAATTAAGCTGTTAGTTGATGATGGCTTAAGCCTGTGGTTCTGGGCCAGAAGACGTGCATCAGCATTATCAATAGAGCTTAAAAATAATAATGAATGTACCAAACCCCCAAGCCCAGAGTACAGTGATACAGGAAAACTGCGATGAGCCTTCGATACCTCATTTTTTAAAAAGCTGTTCAGATGAATCTTAAATAATGCTGATTATGAACTATATGCCTAAAAGTATAAGAATAATGTATGTGTCTAGCCTCTAGTAGTACTCAGTAACTAAAAATTCACATAACCTTCGAGTATTACATTATCTAAAACTCCTAAAATCTGCAAACTAAAGGGGGAAAAAAACTATAAATGTGGCACCAATATAGACAACAGCGAATTTCATCATATGCTTATTTAATTGTTTGAATTCAACTAGGTTTGACAAAAATGTAAAATGAGAAAGCAAAATAATGCCAGAGACTCTCACTGTTCCACTCTGTGAGCTTAGGCCTTGAAGGAAGCACAGATGGAAACATGAATCTCTTCTTCACCTAATCTCTGTGATTCTACAATGTGATTCCAGAAAGATTCTGGTTATATGTAGGCTTATATCTCTAAAACAACCCATCATATGCAAGCCAACTATTTCATCAGACTCAACTGAAGAAACTGAGCTCTTGCAACGCTAGAGGGGAAACTAGTTGGAGTAGTATGTGCTAAACCCTGTCCTGGGGCAAGCTGAGGGATTAGGAAAAATTTTTCTGGGAGGACATTGGTTGGAAGAAGTATGTGGGAGAAAACATGGTCTTTGCTGCTGTTTTTAAAGGAATGCTGCCCAAATGCTATGGCTCCTGATTTAAAAGGGAAGGAATAAATTATACAAAACCCTTAAAGATTAGTGACTCTGGCTTAAACAATAGCCTAAATTGTTGAAATGGAGCTATTCTAACAGAATTAAGAACTGACGAATTATATTCATTTGTAGGAGCCAATCAGAGCCTTTTAAATTATTTTAAAACTAATTAAGCAGGGTAACACAGTTAAAAAATAATGATGTGCCAGTGACTTGGCTTATGGTATCTGGATGTGCCATCTGAGCAGAATAATCAGATGAACTTAGTGTTCCTCATATGTAACCTAACAAAGTTTCTTTTGGCTGTCTTACCATTCGTTTCCTCAGTTGTCTGCTTTACTCTTTGAGACCACAACAGTCAGTGATGTTGAGAGTTTGAGAACATCAGACAAACGTGAAGTGATAAACAAAAAACATCAGATGTGAAATTATGCAGCAGAAAGTATTTGAAAAGTATTTGAATAATACATATATAAGGAAATTTAATTTAATTTTGGTCATCCTAATTTATGATGTTATATAATGCCAATTATATAATTGGTATTAATCCTCGGGGGCCGGAGGGTGGTTGGAATGCTACTAGAGAACACTGTTAACAAGAGGGACTTCCCTAGTGGTCCACTGGCTAAGAATCCACACTCCCAATGCAGGGGGCCCAGGTTCCATCTCTGGTCAGGGCACTAGATCCCACATACCACAACTAAGACCCGGCACAGCAAAATAATAAAATTTTTTTAAACGGAAATTAGACCTTTCCAACGAGCAGTGTTTCACAGTAATAGCTGAAGACTTAGGCAACTCAAAATGAGTATTGAAAATGAACATATCCAGAATGAGAATTAGAATCACAGTGGAACAGTTTCTCTATCAAAGGAGCCTAAAACATAGCAGTAATTATGTTTACAGATAGATAATGAAAATACACTCATAAGTCAGCAGACCCCAGATAGGATACAGCAAGACCTGTCTTAGAGGATTGTTTTAGAAATGCAAGATAACACACCATATTTTATCAATTCTGAGACACCATGGGTTCTAAGACATGCTGAGTAGATGCAGGCAGAATCATGATACTGTGAGATTAACTCCATCTTGTGTCATGTAAAGTGAATATCAAACGAATGGTAAATATAAATTCTAACAAGAACCAACAGTGTTTATTCAGTCATTGGTTCAACCAATATTAATTGAATATGTGCAGGAGCCAGAAATTTAGCAGTGGATAAAACAGAAAGGAAAATGCTTGCCCTTATGAAGTTGACATTCTAGTGGGAGAGGGAGGCAGTAAACAAGGTAAGTATATGGTACCTTCACTCTAACTGCAACGGAGGAAAAATAGAGCAGGAAACCTAACAATGTAACAGAAGGGGGAGGGCTGCAGCGTTGGACACGGAGAACGGGGAAGACATACTGAGAAATGACATTTGAGTAGAGACCTGAAAGAAGCCAGGGGCAAAGCTGCGCAGGTATCCAGGGGAAGACAGAGTTTAACGATTTACCTTACTGAAAACATTTATGATTTGAAACAGTTAAGGTCTCATCTGTTGGTAAGTATGCTTTGCTGATATACTTAATAAGTATTCTTATAACAAGTAGTATTAATAATAACTATTCTTGGCTGATACTTAATACATTCTTACTAATAGTACTGCTCTAATTAATTATAATAATTCTTTGTTCATATAGGTTCTCCTTGACAGGCAGAATATCAATTATTCATTAAATATTATTGAATATTATTGAGAGATTTATCTTAAAGTTGACAGGTACTGTTTCAGATTCTAGGGATTCCGTGTTAAATGAGATAGATCTACTCCCAACCCACACAGAGTTGCCAGATAAAATATAGGACCCAAGGTTAAATTGGAATTTCAGATAACACGTCATTTTCTAGTATAATTATGTACCTAATATTATGTGGAGTATACTTATGCTAAAAAAAAGTATGTTTTCTCATCTGAAATTCAAATTTAAGTAGGCATCCTGTATTTTTATTTGCTGAATCTGATCTCACTGAACCTACAATCTGACCTTCTGGAAGCAGAGATGAGTAAATAAAATTAGTATACAGTGCACATGCTATATAACCTGGGAAGCCATAAAATGGAAGACATTGGGACTCCAAGGGTGTGGAGGAAACCTGCCTGCCGACCAAGAACGTTCATCCCTAAGAGCAAGAAATAAACTTCTCTGTGCTTGAGCCATGTGTTTTGGATCCATTTGTCCCATGGTCATTTTGTAACACTGCCTACCCTAATTACCCTAGTGGTCATTCCTGAAATTGACTATCGTGGTCAGATTGACTCCAGAATCAGAAGTTGTCATGTAATGTACCAACAATTAATTTAAAACGTAAGTAAACATTTACATTTTGTAAATAAACAGGTAAAAATACTTGTACTGTAGTCATCACTCTCTCAGGTGCTGGTTTTAAAAAACTGGGGTGCCTGATGTGGGGTACAAACCCTTCAGTCGCTCAGTCGTGTCCAACTCTTTGCGACCCCATGAATTGCAGCTCGCCAGGCCTCCCTGTCCATTACCAACTCCCGGAGTTCACTCAAACTCAAGTCCATCAAGTCAGTGATGCCATCCAGCCATCTCATCCTCTGTCGTCCCCTTCTCATGCCCCCAATCCCTCCCAGCATCAGGGTCTTTTCCAATGAGTCAACTCTTCGCATGAGGTGGCCAAAGTACTGGAGTTTCAGCTTTAGCACCAGGTCTTCCAATGAACACCCAGTACTGATCTCCTTTAGGATGGACTGGTTGAACCCCCTTACAGTCCAAGGGACTCTCAGGAGTCTTCTCCAACACCACAGTTCAAAAGCATTAATTCTTCAGCGCTCAGCTTTCTTCACAGTCCAACTCTCACATCCATACAAAGCCATAGCCTTGACTAGACAGACCTTTGTTGGCAAAGTAATGTCTCTGCTTTTCACTATGCTATCTAGGTTGGTCATAACTTTCCTTCCAAGGAGTAAGCGTCTTTTAATTTCATGGCTGCAGTCACCATCTGCAGGGATTTAGGAGCCCAAAAAAATAAAGTCTGACCCTTCACTCCTCAGGAATAAGCACACTCATTCCTCTTTTTTCCTTTTCACTGCAACATTCCCTCCTAATCAGAGGTCGCTGCGCCAAGGGCGGGATTTACAGTGAGATTGTATCTCAGCCTTTCCTACCTGCTTCAATGTGGTTTCTCTCCGGTTTGCCTCATGTGAAGGGTTTGCTTTGCCAGGTTTTAGGTTTTTTCAGAGGAAATTATTCTAAAAACAGCTGTAGATAGGTTGTGAGGCAGTGAAATCAAGATCTTCCTATGTCACCATCTTGGACCAGCAAATAAAAATACAGGATGCCCACAGTCGTCATCCTAACATGGCTCTAAATCTGAGTATTTTCAAGGCAGTCATGAGGGACATAAGAAAATTACATTATTTGATGGTTTCCCTAAGCAACTAACGCTGTACATTATTTCCAGCTACTAAAATATTATACAATTTTTTTCTTTCAAACAGTTGTAGAATGTAAAGACAGGTATTGTAGGCTCCAAAAATTACAAAAAATACGACATGATTTCTGATTTCAGAAAATGTAGGGCCGAGCAGAAATAAAGACAGATAATACTAAGCAGAATATAATTAGTGCCAAAAGTGCAAATAGTATCTTTAATTGAAGTGAGAAATTCATTCAGACTAGAGAAGAGGAAGCATTTTTTTCAAAGCTTTACGGTTTTCTATCTTTATTTTTTTTGTTGTTGAAAGGAATTTGTCGAAAATTTACAAAATGCAAAAATAACAGAGAAAACCAAAAGTCACTTTTAATCTCACTACACAGATATAGCCACTGATAAATTTTAGTACATATCCCTTCCTTTATATTTTAAATAAAATTAGGATCCTTTACCTATATTTTTCTAGCCTGCTTTTTCTCCACCTGATATAATGTGGGCATTTTCCACTAATGTTTTAAAATATGACTTTCAATAAACGCACAGTATTCCATCTCATGGATGTATCATGATTTATTTTCTTATTACTAGATATTTTATTTCCAGATGTTTTAGTTTTATAGATAATTCGTCACTGAACAGCCCTAATCTTTGTAATAATTCAACAGCTATTATTTGAACACTGTTGCTGCTCTGGATGTTGGAGATATGTTAGTGAAAAAACAGTTCCAAATTCTTTCCTGCCAGGGGGAAAAAGAGGAGAGACAATAAATATGTAAACTCTGTGCCTTGTGAGATGCTGATAAGTACTCTGGAGAAAGATCAAGCAGGGAAGAGGAATAAGTAGTGGGGCTAGGTGCTTGCCTTTTAAACCCGTGCAATAGAAATAACTAAAACATGGAGTAGAATTTGATAAATGCCAAAACAGATACAAAATGCAATGAAGGACATTACCTAGTTGGTCAGGTCAGGAAAGAGAAACCCCTCAAATCAGCAGAGAACAAGGTAGACACCCAAAGCTAAAGCAAAGAGAATTTCTTTTTTATAAAAGTTAATGACATACTAAAGTGAAGACTGAATAAAAGCTGTTAGATTTGAGGAAGCCACTGTTGACTTTTATAAGGAATATAAAGACAGAAGAAATAAGATGAATTAGATCACGGGGGATTTTAGTGAATGACTGAAGGCAGAGAATATAAACTTCTCTTTCTGAACTGAAAAAAGAGGATGGGATGTTAAGCTCAAAGGACCGAAGAGAACCTTTATTTTAAAGTGAAGGAAAAACCTGAACATGTTTTTAGGTAGAGAAAAAGCAGGGATAAACTGAAAGTGTGAGAGAGGTCTGAGGGTGGGGTAGGTGTTAGCAACAGGAAAGGACAGGCTCGGGAGCACAGGTGGGAATAACAGGGCATGAAAGAAGGTGCACTGACTTCTCTGAGACCAGAAATAATGACAAGACTGTGAACCATGCCCAGCCCAGTGCTCAGTGCGATGGTAACTGACAACTGGCTGCCCAGACATTTGGTCAAAGATTCCCAGTGTATGTGAGCGTGTTTTGGGATGAGAATATTTGAATGGGTAGCCTGAGTTAAGTCGATTGCCCTCCCCCAAGTGGGTGGACCTCATCGAATCAAAGACCTGAATGGAACCAAAAGGGACACTCCCCTAGGAGGACGGACCTCTTGCCAGACTGCCTTGAGCTGGACTTCAGACTTTTCAGTCTTCCGGCTCAAACCAAAACACGGTCTTTTTGGGTCTCAAGCCTGCCAGTGTGGGGACTAGAACTGCACCATGGGCTCTCCTAGGTCTCCACTTTGCTGACTGTGGATGTCGGGACTTCTCAAGCTCCATGATCCTCTGAGCCAATTCTTTAAAATCAATCTCATTCTCTCTCTCTCTGTCTCTGTCTCTCTGTGTATGTATATATATGTGTGTGTGTGTGTGTGTGTGTGTGTGTGTGTATATATATATATATGTATTTTGTGTTCTGTTTCCATTTGTTATTCCTCTGCAGAACCCTAATGTGCCAGTTCAGCCTTCAACTCTGGGCAATAGTGAAGGATAAGGAAGCCTGGCGTGCTGCAGTTCGTGGGGTAACAAAAGTGGTTCAGGACTTAGCAACTGAACAACAGTGTGCCAGTATATGGCAAATGTTTCGTCTGTATTGAATGATAAAATCAATTATAGAGAAATTCAAAGGAAAGAATAAATACTGAGGGAGCCATGGGAAATGGATGGTTGCCCAAGCCAACCAGTGATACTGACGGCCAAGTAAACACTCCAGGGAAATCCCTTCATTGGCTGCTGCTGCCGCTTAGTTGCTTCAGTCATGTCCAATTCTGTGCAACCCCATGGACTGCAGCCTGCCAGGCTCCTCTGTCCATGGGATTCTCCAGGCAAGAATCCTGGATACGGTTGCCATGCTCTCTCTCCTCCAGGAGATCTTTCGACCCAGGGATTGAACCTGGGTCTCCTGCATTGCAGGCAGATTCTTTACCAACGAGCTACCAGGGAAGCCCTTTCATTAGATAATATGGACAAGCAAGCAGATCTTCTGAGCTCTTCATGGGCAAGGATTCTAGAGGGCAGGTGGTCAGCCTCTAGGACATTCAACAAGCATTCCTGTAGGTAGTCAGAGCTCTGAATCAGGAATATGAAATCAAGGGAATGGGAAGAAAACAAGCATTTCATCAACTACTTGTGCAGGCCCTCTGCTAGCACTTCCCATGCCTGCAAGATGAGTGTTCTTCCTTTTTCAGAAAAGGAAACAAAGACCAAGTAATATTAATTAAGATAATCCAAGGTCACAAAACAATAGACTCAGAACCTGGATCTGATTCTGGAGGCATTATCCAGGGCAAGCCTGACAGTTGTTATTGACCCGTCTATGGGAGTTGGGGCTTAGGGACCGGCTTCCAATCCCTGTGCAGACTGTAGGAACTGGGATTGTTGTTTATCTAAGTCATATCTGACCCTTTGTGACCCCATAGACTGTAGTCTGCCAGACTCCTCTTTCCATGGGATTTCCCAGGCAAGAATACTGGCTGCTGCTGCTGCTGCTAAGTCACTTCAGTCATGTCCAACTCTGTGCGACCCCATAGATGGCAGCCCACCAGGCTCCTCTGTCCCTGGGATTCTCCAGGCAAGAATACTGGAGTAGGTTGCTATTTCCTTCTCCAGGGGATCTTCCCAACCCAGGGATGCCACCCACATCTCCTACATTGCAAGTGTTTTCTTTACCACTGAGCCACCTGTGAAGCCCAGGAACTGAGATACCTGGATCAAAAACAAGTCAGAGACTTGGACACAGAGGAAAACATAAAGAAGCCAATCAACAAAATATAGTGTAAGGAAGAAATCTGCTCATCAGAATATAACTGGAAGGATAACGGGGTGAGAGCTTCTAAGATATCTATAACACTTTAATGTTCAATTCGCTAGTCTCCAAAGACTGGTGCTCTTAAACAGTGTGATTCTTTTGTATCAGAGATAAGTAAACTGAGGTCCAGGGTTAAAGATACCTGCCCAAGTGAAAATATATTGTAATAAAATTAAGGGAAATGTTTCAATAACCCCAAACAATTGGACCTTCCCATAAATACATAGTATTTAAAATCCAGGATTCTCAAAGCACTTTTAAATCAAATCATTAACAATTCTGATACCTATGTATCAAATTATTGTCCTATTTTCTATCAGCTAGGTTGCCTCCTCTCAAACACTAACTGAAAGGTCAACATTTTCTTTGCAGGTGAATCAGTTGAGAGTTGCATTCATCCGTGAATAAGAAACCTGAAAAACAAGGGTTATTTTTTTCACCTGTGTCAGTGGTAGGCTGTCCAGGCAGGCCTCATTTGTCCACTCTTAAGTTTTACAATGTCATTAAGAACATGAGGCTTTCTCGGGTTTTTGTTCAGCCAGCCTTAATGTGTGCTTGTCAACTGGTAATGAGCTATTTCCACCTCATGCATTGTAGGTTTACTTTGGTAGACGTGATGGGAAGAAGAAAAGAAAGCATGTCAGCTGAACTGGCTTTCCCTTAGAAAAGAGATTTTTCTGGAACCACCCTAATAATTTCCTCTTAGAGCTGACTGTCCAGCTGCGTTCCACGGCCACTGTCACCTGTGCTGTGGCTGTACTAAAAGATGGGAGGGCACCCCATCGCCTCTGTAGGACTGTTGCCAGGTTAGGAAGAGCATGTGTGTGGCATCTACATCACGTTCTTGGTTCACAGTAGATACTGAAAAACCGGCAGCTCTTATTTTGTTAGAAAAAAATGAAATGAGTAGTGACATTGCCAAATTTCTTCCACAGTAATTATGAAGAAATGTAGAAATGTTTTCATACATGTATAGAATCCAATGTGGTAATGACATAATTTTCAGTAGTAAAACTCATTTATACTGAACTTCCATTTGGCAATAAAATATTGGTATGCTGCTGCTGCTAAGTCGCGTCAGTCGTGTCCAACTCTGTGCGACCCCACAGACGGCAGCCCACCAGGCTCCACCGTCCCTGGGATTCTCCAGGCAAGAAATATTGGTATGGCAACTTTTTAAAACTCATTTGATTAACCAGATTATCATTCTGGACACTAGTCAATAGTTTGTGAATATATGCACTGTAGTCTCAAAAGTTTTACATACGAATGACCTTTTTCTGTCTTGTGTTTCATGAGTTGGGAAGTATTTGTTTATTGTACTTTATTGCTAAAAATGTATTTTGGGACTTCCTCAGCGGTCTAGTGGTTAAGACTCCAAGCTCCCAATGCAGAGGGCATCGGTTTGATCCCTGGTCAGTTAACTAAGATCCAGCATGCTGTCTGGTATGGCCAAAAAAAAAAAGTATTTTATCATAAGTAAAGCATGTTCAAATTGGTAATATGTTGAGAGAATAACATCTGTTGGACCATTAAAATTTTACCACATTTATTTGTATTATTCATACATTGCTAAATAGAGATCATCACTTTAAAAAGATGTCTCTGTAGAGATCATTTGGTTTCTGGTTTCAGTTGCAAGAATTTCTAGTTTGCTATAGGCATTGCCAGTAGAATGGCGATACCAGAAGTTTTATATAAGGTACTTGATTTTTGTGAAGCAAGAAGAAAAAAGAGAAATACGTACTTCATAAGAAAATTAACCATTTTCACATACAAAAACTAAAAACATTAGCAGAATTTCATAGATATAAAAACACCTAGAGCTAACATCTGCCTCATACATATGGTTTCCATGTACCAGTCAATCCCATGATAAAAGCTGAAGTACAATCCAATATTGCATTATATTGAACTTTGATGATATAAATTGCTTTGAAATAGTAGGCAAAAAACAAACTTCACATAAAACCTTTGTCTAAATATTTTCTCTAAAATGAGTTGAATACGGGGGACTTCCTTGATGGTCCAGTGGTTAAGATTCAGTTCTTCCA
This sequence comes from Bos taurus, assembly GCF_002263795.3. Taxonomy (NCBI): domain Eukaryota; kingdom Metazoa; phylum Chordata; class Mammalia; order Artiodactyla; family Bovidae; genus Bos; species Bos taurus. The sequence goes on from NC_037339.1 coordinate 20,916,044, forward strand.
CTGCAGGGGGCATGGTGAGGTCAAAAACAAAACAAGAATTAAATATGAAAGGGGTATGTGTGTGAGAGATAAAAAGAAGGGGATGTAGCCATTTAAAAGTCTATCTAGGAATCATTATGCTTCATGTTTTACGAATACTTTTATCTCTCAATCTTTACAACAACAACAACAAAAAATCTTTACAACAACCCTGAGTAGTTATTTCCCCAGTAAGGGGATCACCTGGAGGTATCAGAGCGTCCTGAACAGGGACTGAGAGCTGGGCTTCAAACACTGAGCCAACTCTGCAGCCTACATCGACTCCTCTAGTCCACGCCCTAAACACGAGACTGTCTCATGAATGTGACTTCGCCTCTCAGTTTTTTCATAGCAATTTTGTGACTTTTGGGGTTCCTTCATAGTTCAGTTGGTAAAGAATCTGCCTGCAATGCAGGAGACCCAGGTTCAATCCCTGGGTCAGGAAGATCCGCTAAAAAAAGAAGAGATAGGCTACTCACTCCAGTATTCTTGGGCTTCCCTTGTGGCTCAGCTGGTAAAGAATCCACCTGCAGTGTGGGAAACCTGGGTTCAATCCCTGGGTTTGGAGATCCCCTGAAGAAGAGAAAAGCTTCCCACTCCAGTACTCTGACCTGGAGAATTCACAGAGTCAGGCAAGACTGAGTGACTTTCACTTTCACTTTGTAACCTTTGATGTTAATAGATGTATTGTGGTTTTAATATTCAGATCTGTGAAATGTAATTTTGGTTCTAGTTTGCTTTTCAAAATACAACCCAAGACAATACAAGCAATGTAATATGAAGAAATGAGTAATTAGATGGTGAATTTAACCAGTTTATAAAGTTTGAGCCCATGCTTGCCCTGGCTTGCAAGACTTTTTTCTCTTTAATTACCAAAATACTTGATTCAGTTATCCAGTTAATTTTATATATGTATGTATATCTTCAAATTGCATTTTTTAATTGCCATATTCCACCAGGAAGTATGTACATGCTTTTTCCTTTTGAACTTCTTCTTGCTATTTTTCCCTTTGCTTAGATTTACCCCATCATCTATAGTTAAGCCTGTTTTATAGGTCTGTGTGCTTCTTTAAATTATTTCTTTAATTCCACCTGTTCCCAACTTCAATTCAGCATACATCCTGCGCTTACCTATAGTACCTATGTCAACAGTATTATTTCATTGGCAACACTGTCACCACTTGAAGTCAGTCTCAGTTGTGAAAACGAATTTGTTTAGGCCTAACAGCAGCAATGTTGAAAAGATATTTTCAATATCTTTTGTAAAGAACTGAAATAAAACACGAGTCTCCCTTTAAGCCACTGGATCTTTTTGCAGACATTAAAAAATTTAAGTAAAGTGCACTTCATTTTTCTCACTAATGCATCCAAGAAGATCCTTTTATACTTTAAAGAGTATCATTTTCACTTTTATGAAGAATTCTGAAACCTATTAGCTACTCAGATCCAATAGTTTTTTCCTTCCCACAGATTGGGCTGAGCAAACTGCCCTGGCAAGAGGCCACCAGAAATTCCAGTTGCAGAAGACTGTAATCTTCCTTCACAAAAAGGCCTGGAAAGTGCCGCTGCTGCTAAGTCGCTTCCGTTGTGTCCGACTCTGTGCGACCCCATAGACCGCAGCCCACCAGGCTCCTCCGTCCTTGGGATTCTCCAGGCAAGAACACTGGAGTGGGTTGCCAGTTCCTTCTCCAATGCATGAAAGTGAAAAGTGAGAGTGAAGTCGCTCAGTCTTGTCCGACTCTTCGCGACCGCGTGGACTGCAGCCTACCAGGCTCCTCCGTCCATGGGATTTTCCAGGCAAGAGTATTGGAGTGGGGTGCCATTGCCTTCTCCAATGCCCTATTGCTCTTAAACATCTCTAACCCTTACTCAAGAAAAGGGCAAAGGTTAAGTAAAAATGTTTGGCATAGTCGATTTCTTAAGAATAATAAAAATGCATACTCACACTATGGATAAACTTTTTAAAGTATGTTCTGCCTTATTTTCTGAGGTATAAAAATATTTTAAGGCAATTTCAATGAATCAGATTTCAAGAAACTACTAGAACATCTTTTGTGAGTTGCTTTCATTTTGTCTGAATTATGATATGTATTTCAACACTGTGCTCTACCAGAGTATGTAGGTTTGTCTGTCACTTCACAGCTGTCAAAGGGAAATTCTTATTTTAAATCTCTATATCATCATTGAATAGTTCTAATAATAAAAGGCCTAAATTTTAGGTCCTCAGGGATATCAAGGTATCTCATCTACTGTGTTGTTCAAGCTCTGGCAGCATGTTGTAAAACAGATATGTAATAAGCAATAGAGGGTAAGAACAAAACCTAACATTGTTACCTGGTGTTGATAGCACCTGAGATGTTGAATAAGATTATATAATATTTTGTTTAAGACAAGTGGGCTATTTTAATAAGTGAACCAAACTGGGGTGGGGAATTCCAGATATATCTCTTTCAGAATACATCTTATCATTGACCCCTTTTCCTCCTTAAGTAAATGTATTCCTCCTCCTACGTAGCTCAGAGCATTGTCGTAACATTCTTGTGAAAGCAGTCATTTAAAAATGGAGTTCACACAGACTTAAGATAAGGAACTTATGGTTGGGGGGGTGGATAGTGGGGTTGGGAGATGGAGGGAAGGGATAGTTAGGGAGTTAGGGATGGACATGGATACACTGCTATATTTAAAAATGGATAACGAACAAGGACCTACTGACCACATAGCTCAATATTATGTGGCAGCCTGGGTGGGAGGAGGGGAGTTTGGGGGAGAATGGATACATGTATGTGTATGGCTGAGTCCATTCACTGTCCACCTGAAACTATCTCAATGCTGTTAATTGGCTATACCCCCAATACAAAATAAAAAGTTTAAAAATAAATAAATAAAAATTACACAATACTATACTAGCTTTCCCATTAAAAAAAAAAAAAAAACAGTTCAGAGTTCACACTGCAACCTTGTTAAGGTGATCAAATTGTGTGATGACCTTGGAGATAGCTCCAATTGAACAAAGTCTAGTGAAGTGGATCTAGCATAGCAAATACAAAACCCCCAAGCTTCTTTTTATTCTACTAAATATTTGTACTTGTTATGGTTTCCCTGAGGAAGGGTTTGGTGCTGGTAAAAGGGCAACAAGCCTGATGGTCTGAATTTGACAGCCAAAAATAAACATGGAAAAAATCCTGACTTTCAGATGCATGACTCTGAGATTTGGCCAGGCTGAAGTCACTTACCTTTGCACTGTAAAAAAAAAAAAAAATTGCTAGATGGGTAAACAGAGTGTATCTTACTTATTAATGACTATCAAACAATCCAAGGTATTTTAGGCTCAAAATTGTTTATTCACAAATAATGAAGAGGAGCATTAGAAACACACCTACAAAATTACCTCATGTTCATCACCTGATCCTTTTCTTTCCCTATCAGTTGTGCTGCTGTGTGTTCTTAAAGTTATAAATTTATAAAAATGTAGGAAACTTTTAGACAAGTTGTGAGATAGAGAGATGATAGAGGGAGAGAGTGTGTACGTATGTATTTTTATAACCATTTTTCCCCTGGTCCTTCTCAACTGGAGATGTTGACCTGGGAAGCGTTTGGAGATGAACGAGGGCGCTTCTGATTTCTCAGTGGTGGCGGATGTGTCAGACAGCGCGCTGCTGCCGTTCGGGGCCAGAAGCTGGGGGCGTGAAACGTCCTGCAAGCGTGGAGTGTGCACTGTGAAGAAGTACACAGATAGGAGTGTGCAGGCGCTCCGAGCGGGCCGCAGAGCCACACGGCTTGAGTTCGAACCCAGCTTCTGCCTGTAGGATCTTGACCATCTTAACTAAGCGGTCTCAGACTCAGCTGCCTCATCTGTAAAATGAACACGGTGGTCATCTCTGCCTCACAGAATTCTGTTGTAAGGATTAGGCAAGTTAAAATATATAAAGTGCTTGACACACGGTAAGCTCTCGATGCTGGCTACGGCTACTACAAGTTCACTCAGGTCCTTCATTTTATGTTAATTGGAACTGGTAAGAGACTGAACAAATACAGTTTTTGAAACCCGCACCTCCTAAATTTAAAAATTCTCAGTCTGGAATCCATGATGTAGTAGAAGATATTTCTTGATGATGAGAGTCATAATGGAAGCACACTTTCAATCACTAAATGTGTTCAGACGAAGCAGTAGGAGAAGGTTAAGAGTAGGAGTGGAAAGCGTTCTCAGGTCAAAGAAAATTTGTGTGGGCTGTAAAACAGTGTAAGCAGACACTCTACAGGGTGAAGAGATGCAGGGGAGGTCTGGTCAAATTATCACTGTGAGTTTGCACAGTGGTGATCAGAGCTGATGAGATGCAACCAAGAAGAGGTTATTACTGACCTAGGACCATGAGGAAAAATCAAATCCAGATCACAGTCAACTTGGAGGGTATCTGTGGAACACACTACACTCCCGTGGGGTCTGCAAGCCTAGAGCCTATCAATGCAGACTGCGAACATCCTGAATAGTTAAATGCTTCTTTCTGTAAAAGAGGAGACTTCTCACTCTGCAGTTAATCTTGGATTTGTTGTTTGTGCGCAAGGGCCTTTCCTGTGTAATACTCATTTACACTATAATTCAGTCTTTTGAACATGTAAAGTAAAAGCCACTGAAAGCCAGTTTTACCTCTATTATTTCTAAATCTAAAAGTGAGCATTAATCTTAGTGTTTTATACACACATACATTAAAAAAAACCACTGAATCCAAACAAGAATGAGGTTAGTGCCTGTGGGAAGAACAGAATAGCACATCACAGGTGGATGTAACACATTTTTCATAAGCACAAATTAAGCAGCCTGAAACAAAAAGATAAAAGTAAACCAACCACCCTTCCAATTTCCTAAATTGAAGTTCTGTCAACTGTCAGATGTTTAAAGTGATGATTCAAATGATCAAATGCTTTAATCAAAAATAGAATTGAGTATTAGCACCATTAATAGAAAACTTCCCAAAATAGCAACAGTAGTACTATGTTGATTCATTCTCTTTCAGAGACTGAGTCACAAAGTATAAAGTCTAGTAATTTGGAACCGATGACAAACTATCCCATTTTCCCTGTGTCTTTCTTGGTTCCTCTTCCTACTGTGTAAGTCTTCACACTGCTGAAGGTCCAATAGTTCTCCTTTATGTTCTCTGGCTGCACACTTGCATCTCACACACACAAACACACACTGACACACTTTTTGGAGACTCCTTAGAGTCATCTTACTGGCATTACTGTGAATGTTTCTCAAACCTCTGTCTGATCATCCTTTCATTGCACTCCAGTCGTAGTGTTTCTGAAGGCTATGAGATATCGCCAATGAAACACAAAAATTCAACTGTAGAGACTTCCCTGGTGGTCCAGTGGCTAAGACTCTGAGCTCTCAATGTAGGGGGCCTGGGTTCGTTCCCTGGTCTGGAAACTAGATCCCACACGCCGTAACTAAGAGTTCACCTGCTCTAAAAGATCCCATGTGCCACAGTGAAGACCTGGCACAGCCAAATACATCAATATTTTAAAAATTCTACCATAAAATTCACATATTTTCCCCTTACATCTCACACCCATCAACACATCGGGTTTATTTTCCATACATCCAAACCCTGACCCTCTCTCTTGGCCTCCCGCGGGTCCACACCAGCATCAGGTCTTCCTCCGTTGTCCCAGTGGCCTCATCACCGCCATCCATGCTTCCACCCTTGCTGTGCTTCACTCTCCTGGACATAGGAGGCGAGTGGTGCTTTTAAAACAGAAGTCACATCCCAACACAACTCTGCACAAACCCTCCACTGACATAATTTCCCTGCAAAAAAGTGTGCTATCCCACTTCTGACACTGGGTTACCTGAGGAAAGCTACTTAACATCTCTGAGCCTCTATTGCCTGCTGGTAAAATGAGGACAATGATTTTCTTATTGGTGTACAGGGAATATACATGTTCATTGTGACAGGCACAGCAGAGTGTGAAAACTGTACTTAATGCTACTGATCTCTAGGGAAGCCTGTGTGGCAATGAAATGAGCCATAGGATGTTCTATCAAACTCAGGAATGAGGACAGATCTACAGGGTCAGGTGGTAACTGAGAACCTCAGAGCATAACCACTCTGTGACTCTTAAGAAGGAGCCCTCGAGGAATTAAGTGTAAGGCAAACTCACAACCAGAAGATTAGTCCAGGACAGAGAGTGCTGATAGGACCCAATACTCCAGATCCAGGTCATCTACTTGGATGGTGGGATGCAAGTGATCACTAGTATTTTAAGTAGAGAGAATGCTCAGGTCTGGGAGTTCCAACTTCTTCCCTTCAGTAAGTGAACCCTGGAATTTTAGTCGAATACATGGACACTCAGAATTGATCCCATCCCCTAGCTTTCCTTGCCTCTGAGTGTTCCCTGGTCTTGGGATGGGAGCAGGAGGAATGTATGTAATTTTGAGGGTTGTAACTAAAAGAGCATGTCTTCCAACCCCTTTTCTTCATTTTGCTGCTAATTCATGGGGTCGCAAAGAGTCGGACATGACTGAGCGACTGATCTGATCTGATCTGATCTGATGATTAGCTATCTTGGATCCTGATAAGGACCACATTCTAAGATAGTAGAGAAAACAAGATCGCCAAAACTTGTGTTAGGACAGCCAAATTAATATATAGCAGATGACAGGATTGCCTGTTAATTATCTAGCAGCAAGATTTTTTCGGAAGTAACTTCGGTACAAAGGACAGGTTATAACCTATGGACCCAGTCTATGCTGTCCCTGGGAGGCGCCAGCCCTGGCCCCTAGCTGTGACCTCACACTATTCCTGGACCTTATGACCAACAATGGCTGAACACTGCCCCAGCTAGAGCTACTGTGACTGAGTTTTCTTCTAAGGTTTGACACACAGGGCTATCAGGGCTGACTCTGGACTCGTAGATTCTTTCCTAGACAAGCTTGATTGGGTGGTAGTGTGTGGTCACAGTCCTTAGCTTTGTTCCAGAGGCTCTCTCCTGACTTCTGATAGAAATTAAGACCTGGAGTCTTAGAATTCAGAGACCACTATCGTGAATAAGGAACAACCTATCTGGTCCTATACATCACTGGAATGACATCCGATTTAATGCTGTACAGATCTTTGGGAGTCCCTTGGACAGCAAGGAGATCAAACCAGTTACTCCTAAAGTGAATATTCATTAGAAGGACTAATGCTGAGGCTGAAACGCCAATACTTTGGCCATCTGATGCAAAGAGCCGACTTGTTGGAAAAGACCCTGTTGCTGGGAAAGATTGAGGGCAAGAGGAGAAAGGGGTGGCAGAAGATGAAATGGTTGAATAACGTCACTGACTCAGTGGCCATGAATCTGAACAAACTCTGGGAAACAGTGAAGGAGAGAGGAGACTGGCGTGCTGTAACCCATGGGGTCACAAAGAGTCAGACACAACTTAGCGACAGAACAAAAACAACAAGAAAAGTCTTTCTTCAGCAAGCATGGACTTTAGCCTGAGGTCAGCATTCACAAATTCCATATGCTAAAATGGAGAACAACTTTGTTATTAGATATTTTGAAATTCACTTTGGGTACCACGTGCAATGTGCAGATTTTCTCTATACTGCCGTAATTCCAAAACTGATATATTCTGTTTCTGTCTCTTGTTTTAGGGGATATTTTTTTTACTGTGCTAAAATATACATAAAATTTGTTTCAACCAATTTGAGTGTATAATTCAGTGGCAGTTAAGTACAATCTCACTGTGCAACTATCACCACTCTCCATCTCCAGAACTTTTTTATCATCCAAAACTCAAATACTATAAGTATTAAACACTAGTTCCCCGTCACTCTCACTTCCCAGCCCTTGCTAACTACTACTCTACTTTCTGTCTATGAATTTGACTACTTTAGGCACCTCAAACAAATATATAGGGTATGCAATCATACACTATTTGTCCTTTTCCGTCTGGCGTAGCTCATGGTTCATCCATATTGTAGCATGTGCCAGAATTTCATTCCTTTTTAAGGCTAACTAATATTCCACTGCATGTATAGACCACATTTTGTTAGTCCACTCATCCATCGATGGATACTCAGGTTGCTTCCATCTTTTGGCTACACAGAACCTTTTGCTGCTATGAAGATGGGCGTACAAATATCTTTTCAAGGCCCTACTTTCAGTTCTTTTGGATATGTATTTAGAAGTGGAATTGCTGGATTAGGAAGTAATTCTATGTTTTTTGAGGAACCACCATACTATTTTCCATAGCAGCTGCACCATTTTATATTCCCATAAGCGATGCACAAAGACTCCAATTTCTTCACCCCCACGCCAATATTTGTAATTTTCTGGGTTGCTGTTGTTGTTTTTATGACAGCCATCCTAATGGGTATGAAGTGGTTCCAGTTTCACATTTTTAACATTCTCAATTAGAATTTCAGAAACCCCTACCAGTCAGTACTGGTTTGCATCTTCTACCCTGACTGTATTCTTCGACAAAGTGGTTAATTAGGGAGTTCACTGCGGGATGGACTTTCAAGGTCACATTTGTCTATTGGTCTTTACATCTTAGTCCCCAAAGCTGCTTCCCCCATTTTCAGCCAAATATACTTCTCTTATTTCATCAGTTTTACATAGTACATGTCTGAGTAAGATTTCACTTTATAAAAGAGCTCCTCAACTTAAAAGAAAAATTTGAAAATATGGTCCATACTCTCTAAGGTTCAGAAAAATTAAGTGATTTTCTGAGGTCTCTTAGCTCAGTAGTAGCAGAGTCAGAATTTGAACAGAAGGAGACATCCAGTGAGACAGAAGGTATGCCTAGTAGCAGTCATATTATGTGTGCATTCTGTCAATCATTCATTCATTTTTTCAACATATGTTGCATATACAATTTAACTGCAAGATTCATTTACAAAATAGACTAGATCAGTTGATTTTTGTTGTTGCTGTTGTTTAGTCGCTAAATCGTGTTCGACTCTTTTGTGACCCCCATGGACTGTGGCCCGCCAGGCTCCTCTTTCATGGGATTTTCCAGGCAAGAATTCTGGAGTGGGTTGCCATTTCCTTCTCTAGGGGATATTCCTGACCCAGGGATTGAACCCACATCTCCTGCATCAACAGGCAGATTCTTTATCACTGAGCCACCTGAGAAGCCCAGTTGGTCTTTATATCCCACCAAGTTACCAAGGAGAGTGGTAAGGATTCAGAGGAATGAAACATGCTCTGATAAATACCATCATCTTAGCAGACAAGAAACCAACAATAATAATGAAACTTCACCCCTTCCTGCCAAAGGAATTACACATAAGAGATATATAGTTATAATGGAAAAGTACTGGGATAATTCTTTCTAGAGGGAGAAGAGTATCATAAGTCAAAATTCAGGGATTTCCCTGGTGGTCTAGTGGTTAAGAATTCACCTTCCAATGTAGGAGACCCGAGTTTGATCTCTGGTTGAGGAACTAAGATCCCACCTGCTTCAGAGAAACTAAGCCCACCCACTGCAAATACTCAGCCTGTGAGCTCCAGAGCTCAGCTCTTGGAAAGCCCGTGTGCCTCAACAAAGATCCCGAGTGCCACAACTAAGACCCGATGTGGCAAAACAAGTAGTTTTTAAATAAATCAATATTTAAAAATAATAATGAATATTTCTGTGAAATGCACTACATTAATACTGATAGAATAGGAAACAGTTGAAGGAGGTATAGGCCATGCATGTAAGAAGCTTATAGTATAATAAAGGCCTAAGACAGTCTACAAACAGCCATGAGCAGAGTGACAAATACTTGAAAGACCAGGGTAAAATCAAAGCACTGAAAGTTTTTTTTTAAGAGACTTAAAGGAGAGAAAGACCCTATTTGGTTAGGGAAATCCAGGAAGTCTTTGTAAGGGACTTTGTAAAAGAGAGTCTAAAGGAAGAGGACTATGGTCTATTCTCTGAAAGGTACACAGATGTTGAACAAGCAGATCTTGGGGAATCAACAGAGGGAAGGCCAATTTAAGTAAAACAAAGTACACGCAAAGACACGAATGGGGAGGATTATGAGCTGTATCCCAGAACAAGCTGTTGAGAATAGGTTGTATATGGGCTAGCTGCAGGATAAAAGCCTGAACAGATGAGTTAGGAACACATGGTGGGAAGAGCCTAGAATGGAAAGCTGCAAAGTGTTATGTTCTACTAAACAGAAAGTGAAGGGGAGTCATCAAAGGCTTCTTAGAGCACTGGTTGTGAGAGGTAGGTTATGTAGACAAGCAGGTTCTCTGGGCCTCAGGTTGTCACATATGCTTCATGCCCTGCTACAAGCACTGCTTTAGGAATATTTATCTTACAGATTGTTCCCTCCTCTCAAATGTCAAGGAGAACAGAGGCAAAGATGATGGCCATATTAGTGTGACAACTTGGTGCAACAAACTCAACTATCTGTACATTAGATTGGGTACACAGTGGACAGGAGTTAGGGTAACAGTTAAGAATTTATTACAGTAGTCCAGGTAAAATGCTTTTAAAGACCCCTAACTACAACCTGGTCATGAGATTGAACACACAGCAGAAAAGCACACTTGAAGGAGAAGGTAGATGACTTTGCAACCAACCAATGGGGAAAGGGAAAGGTGAGGAAAGGCAAGGCACAGAGAAGCAGGACTGAGCCTGCAAGACTGAGTCACTGGGCAAGGATGATATTTCCAAGTGATGTAGTATGAGTTGGGAGGAGGAGGAGCCAGTTAGGGGCTGAGGTTGTGGAAGATTATGCTGGATTTGGGATCTGCGGATTTCAGAGTACCAGTGGCCATTCGGGTCAAGTTGTCCAGCAGGCAGTTGGATTAGGTGGAGGTCACGCTACATTCCTAGAGATTGTGCAAAGTGGTGAGCATTATTTAACCTATGGAGCAAGAGGTCTGCAGGATGCCCTTTGAGGATGAAGCCTTGAGAGGCTTCATCTTAAACCTGTTCTTAAACCTGGGGGAAGAGAGTCATGGAGACTCTTTAGTCATGGAGACTCATATAGGGGTAAGAAGGAGGTCAGCCATGCTTTGGGAATCCAGGGGTGTCAGATAACTTATACTAGTTCCTCCAGATTCCCTCTCCTGCTTCCTACTTTCTGCTCTCAGGCCCAAGTATGCCCCATATGGCTCTGTGTCTTTGGCTTTAAGATGTGTCGAGTCAAAGGGGAGTCTAGCAGGAGACACAGAGGAGGGAGGAGAGGGAGAAGTTGCCTTGGACTGGCTGTGATCTCCTCACTGCTTCTGTCAAAGTGTTAGTACCTGCTATGCATGATTCTCCTTCCAGGCTCTGTAACTTTCCCTCACCTTGTCCCTTGGGGTCCAGGAGTGATAACTATTTGGCTGCTGCCATTTCTGAATTCATCCCACACCTTATGGCTCCCTTAACTCTACCTTCAGTTTTGTACTTAGCTTTTTATAACATTTATAACACTTAATAAGTTATCCTAATTTGAGTGTTCTACTTGTTTCCTGTTGGGACCCCAAATGATATACTTACTATACTTTAATATTAACAGTAAGTGTTAACTAGGGGTATGACTGGGAACACTGACATTGTCCTAACCCCTATCAATAGCTCCTTTTTTTAATAGGAATCAACAGCAAAATTTAATTTCAGTAAGTGTTAACTAAAGGTATGACTGGGAACACTGACATTGTCCTAACCCCTATCAATAGCTCCTTTTCTTTATAGGAATCAACAGCAAAATTTAATTTCAGCCATAATTCTACCTAGTTCTTCAACTCCTACTCAGAAATTGACATGCAATTGAATAAAGGGGACCTTTGCTAATCAAACTAAGCTGTTGTTCATTGTTTTTACTCACTAAGTCATGTCTGACTTTTTGTGACCCCACGGACTGTAGCTCGCCTGGCTCCTCTGTCCATGGGATTTTCCAGGCAAGAATACTGAAGTGGGTTGCCATTTCCTTCTCCAGGGGATCTTCCCGACCCAGGCATCAAACCTGAGTCCCTGCATCTTCTGCATTGGCAGCTTTATGGCTGAGCCACACCTAGGCCTAAAACCATTAGCACATTTTTGATAAAGATGCTGACTGGTACATGAAGAAAGTAAACACATAGATAAGAGGGAAGCATCCTTGATTCTTGATACTCTCAAGATGGGCACAACTATCAGTCAAACGCTCTAGGAGTAAAAAAGAATCCCTGCTCTTTGGCTGTCTGAAACACTTAGTCTCTCCAGGAGGTCAATGGCCAGCCATTGTTGACAGCCGAGCCTCTCACAAGCTTCTCCACTTTCAGAGCTGTATCTTACACTGATTTCTCCAGCTTAAAGATGACTTTGAGGACAAGAATATCCGATTCCATATATCTACCTGAATCAACCCTAGGGGCCCATGGAAACAGATGAATTCAGGATTTAGTGGTCTTTTTAAGCCTCTAAATATTGGAAATATTTCAGTTGTGAGACTTATAGAAGGGGGACTTCCCTTGTGGTCCAGCGGCTAAGACTCCACGTTCCCAATGCAGGGGTCCAGGTTTGATCCCTGGTCAGGAAACTAAACCACAGCAAAGATCGAGGATCCCATATGTTGCAACTAACACCTGGCACAACCAAATACATTTTTTTTTTTAAGAAGAACTATAGAGGGAAATTTCAGTAATTCTGGGGTACAGGGAGCCTGGTTTCATTTCTGAAACTTCATCTGTCCTTGCAGTATAAAAAAAATATCTGAGAATGGGGTTTCGTGGCCTTGGCAGGGAAATGTTTTAGATTTCGAGAGAGAAGGAAGGAGTCTGAGTTCAGAAACATGTCTAAGTGGTGAATAAGCACAGGCATTGAGGTTTTTAAGAGCAGCTGGGTTTGGCAAATATGAGGCTGTTCCTTCTCTCCCTTTTTGTTTTCTTCTCTCCTTTGCATAGTGAGGCAGGCTTCTGCGGTCTCTGAGTATTTCTCTGGTCACTGGTCAGACCCGCAGGAGAGCTTCTCTGATTCTGAGAAACACCTTGAGAATGAGCTGTTCCGAGAAGCTTCCAAGCCTTTCAGCATGGCAGGACCAGGGGTGGCAGATTTCTGATGAGAGATGGTCCTGCTTTCAGGGCTCTGCATCAAAAGTCATACGGCTGGCAGATGCTGCTAAAAAAGCAAGCACATTCCATTCAAGGCAGTGCTTCCAGCATACTGCAGCTGAAGAAGGGACATACTCTGGGTTAGAGCCAAGGCTGAGTGTTGGAGAGTGACTTCAGAGGTAAAGCTTGACCTCTCTCCCCTTAAAGAGGAAACTACCAGGAAGGGATTCTAAGCCATGAAACAAGTCACTAAGGTTGCTTTTACTATCCCCAAGCTCATGGCTCACAAAACTATTGTTAATCCTGGTCTCACCATGTAGCTTTAGGAATGAACACACTATCCTATGATGGGTATGTTTTAAGTTATGTCTTCTATGCATTTAGTATCTTCAACAGAAATGCACATCAAGATTTGCTATAAACAATCCTGATGAGGATAATCAAAAGTTGTGGCCACGTGACTTCCTAGTTTTCTTTCACTTTGATTTATATCTGCTGTGTTCTTTGAGATAACAGAGACTCCTATTTATTACTGCTAATTCCTTGACACAGAATCCCCCTGAAGGATATGTATCATTTCCCTTTTCTCCCAAACATACATGCATGTTAAAAATCATTCCCGTAAGTGGGGAAATTTATAGCAAACAAAAAATTGCTGCATCAGTTCAAGTTTTCAGAGAAATCCTGAAGGGACTGTACATTTAGCTAAGCTGCACAACAACGCGAGGCTAATTCTGGGGAAGAAGGAGGGAAAGCGTTGACTAGGAAAATGTAGATGGCAATAATTGGACAGTCTCAAAATGACAGCTCTGTGACATGAATGCAGAGTCAAATTCATTTTATTTATCGTTTATTTATCTTTGACTGCCTTGGGTCTTCATTGCTGCATGCAGGCTTTCTCTAGTTGCGATGAGTGGGAGCTTCTCTTCATTGTGGTGTGCGGGCTTCTCATTGCTGTGGCTTCTCTTGTCACCAAGCGTGAGCTCAGTAGTCCTGGTGCACAAGCTTAGGTGAACCATGGCATGTGGGATCTTCCCAGACGAGGGGTCGAATTTGTGCTCCCTGCATTGGCAGGTGGATTCTTAACCACTGGACCACCAGGGAAGCCCTAAATTTGTTTTTAATAATAAAATGTCTCATCTGCATTGTGTTATTAGGTCTGAGGCAGTGCTCTGAGCACCTGCCATTGGACTATCGGATTTGGTCCTCACGTTAACACTCTGAAGTGTGGGTACTGTGGTTATTTACATTTGCTAGATGATGGAACTGTGGCCCAGTCACACAGTTTGCAAACAGTAGATCAAGTATTCAAATTTGGGTCTGTCTGACTCCAACATTTCTCCAACAAATGTATTTCATTTCATTTCTCCAACAAATATAAATTGGGCACCCACTGCTAAGTCAGGCATTGGTAACAGGCAGACAGTGGTGTCTGTCTGCAGGACATTTATAATCTAGTAATGGTGATGAACGTTAATCACATATTTGGGTTAGAATTGTCATACACACCAAGAACAAATGGTAGAAGAAATTCTCTTATATATTGCAAAACCCAAGGTAATGCCTGTGTTGGATTCCCAAGAAATACTGCTTGAATGGTGGGCTAACCCTAGTCTTGGTAGAGGACCAGGAAGGCTTTTCTAAGGTCTTGAACCTTGAGACTTGAAGGATGATTTGGGCTGATTGGGAGGCAGGAGAAGCTTGCCAGAAAGCAGTGTTTTAAGCTGTCCACCTAAAGTACTCAATTCCGGGAAGAACCTTAGCAGTTAGAAGAGATACAAAGTAGTCCAAAGTTGAAGCATGGAGGGGTGGGCGAGTGTAAGTGAGGGTCAGTTCAGTTCAGTTCAGTCACTCAGTCGTGTCCGACTCTTTGCAACCCCATGGACTGCAGCACACCAGGCTTCCCTGTCCATCACCAACTTCTGGAGCTTGCTCATACTCATGTCCATTGAGTCACTGATGCCATCCAACCATTTCATCTTCTGTCGTCCCCTTCTCTCCTGCCTTCAATCTTTCCCAGCATCAGGGTCTTTTCCAATGAGTCAGTTCTTTGCATCAGGTGGCCAAAGTATTGGAGTTTCAGCTTCAGCATCAGTCCTTCCAGTGAATATTCAGGACTAATTTCCTTTAGGATGGACTGGTTGGATCTCCTTGCAGTCCAAGGGATTCTCAAGAGTCTTCTCCAACACCACAGCTCAAAAGCATCAATTCTTCAGCACTCAGGTTTCTTTATAATCCAATTCTACAGTCCAACTCCAACTTTATAGTCCAAGGTTCAAGTGAGGGTAGCCAAGGATAAACTATAAAGGTAAGAAGGGTAAGCTATCCAGGGTCATGTAGCCATATAAAGATTTGGACTTCCCTGGTGGCGCATACATAAGAATCTGCCTACCGATGCAGGAGACACGGGTTCAACCCCTGGTTCAGAAGATGCCACATGCCTCGGAGCAACTAAGCCCATGCACCACCACCTCTGGGCTCGAGTGCTCCAACTATTGAAGCCCACATGCCTAGAGCCTGTGCTCCACAACAAGAGAAGCCACCGCAGTGGGAAGCCTGTGCACCACAATGAAGAACAGACCCTGCTCACCACAAGAGAAAGTCCAAGCAAAGCAACGAAGAGCCAGTGCAGCCAAACATAAATGGTTTTTTAAAACAGATTTTAATCTTGATTCTAAGAGCAACAGGTTTCCAGGTGATATTAATAAGGAGAATATCACCCATGGGTTTCCACTGATCATTCTTGCTGGAGTGCAGTAGTGGGAAGGTCAGTTAGAAATCTGTCACCATGGTCCAGACTTGGACTAGGATGATGGCAGCAGAGAAGGGGAGAAGTGAGTAGATACTTAGGAGGCAAATCCCTAGAAATGAAGGATAAGAGTGGGGAATTGTGTCCATCAAGGTGCCTGAATTAGTTATCTATTGCTGCAAAACAAATTACCTCAAACAATAAGTATTTAGTATCTCGCATAGTGTCTTGACGGAGAAGGCAATGGCACCCCACTCCAGTACTCTTGCCTGGAAAATCCCATGGATGGAGGAGCCTGGTAGGCTGAAGTCCATGGGGTCGCTAAGAGTCGGACACGACTGAGCGACTTCACTTTCACTTTTCACTTTCATGCATTGGAGAAGGAAATGGCAACCCACTCCAGTGTCCTTGCCTGGAGAATCCCAGAGACGGGGGAGCCTGGTAGGCTACCGTCTATGGGGTCACACAGAGTCGGACACGACTGAAGTGACTTAGCATAGCACAGCATAGCGTAGCATAGTGTCTTGAAAGGTCAAAGACCTGGGAGCAGCTTACCTGAGCGGCTCTGGCTCAGTCATTCATGAGGCTGATGCGAAGTTGTTGGCATGTGTCACAACATTCTTAAGTTTTCAATGGGGCTAGAGGATCTGCTTTCAATCTCATTCACATGATTGACTGCAGGCCTCAGTTCCTTACGACATGGGGAATGCTTGATGTGAAGGCTGGTTCACTCCAAAGTGAATGATCAGAAAAAGAGAGAGTGTGCAAAGTGACCAAGAAGAAAGCTGTGGTGTTGTTCACGAGCAGTCTCAGAAGAGACACGCCATCACTTCTGCCACCTTCTACGGTTAACACACACCAAGTCTGACACGATGTGGGAGGACTACACAGGACATGAGGGGACTGCACAGGAGGCACAGCCTGCTAGGGGCCTCCTTGGAGGCTGATTGCCACTGTGCTCGTTGTGAAAAAGACAGCACTTTCAAATGAGGGTAATTTGAGAAGTTGTGTATATGTAGGAATCGTTTTGTCTTCTTACACAAGGACAATTTACAAAGGTGTGTGCAAGGAAAAGAAAGACCACAAAGGAATAAAGACCACACTGGAAGCAGTAGAAGCTGTTATCACCCCCTACACCCAAGGGCCAAGAGGAGGGAGAGGTTGCTGGAACTCCGAAGGTGAGAGAATCACGGACAGCAGGCCCACCTTGAGAGAAGCTGAGTTATTTTGTCAGGCGACACGGCCAGTCATGTGCCTGGACATGCAGGGAGCTGACTGCTACCACCTTTCTCTAGCTATACATTCAATGACATCACATGGGTAGCCACGTAGGTTTTGGTTGGTAATATAGCAGAGATCCTAGTGAATAATATGAACCAGAACTTGTGTTCTTTTTTCCTTTCAGAGACCCAGTTGTTAAACATTTACAAGCACACTGCTGGACACAGCCAGCCTGAGGCAACCTCTCAATGTGGGAACTAAGAAAACTCACACTCACTCTCAAGTTAGGAGGAGGACCAAACTCAACCAGGAAGCCAGAGAACACAGGGGCCTCTTGACTCAATTAATTGCTCTTGACTTTCTCTACTCAAACCATCTGCTGGGGGAGACGGCAAGTAAAGGAGGGTGGAGCGTGGATCCAGCACACAAGGCTGCGTATCAAGTAGGATTCTCCAGCTCCGTCCGTGAACAACCATGTAGATGGCGATTCAATTCACTGGACACTGAAAAAAGACAAAGTATCACTTGTCACAATCTCCTTTAATTATACATTTGTACCCATCCATATCCCTCCTGCTTCCCCACATCAGTGGGGGTAACTGGCAAACAGCTGAAAACTGGATTTTCTAGTAGAGTCAGAGAATGAGTTCATTTTTTTGTTTAACTTTTTTAAATAATAGAAATTGACTCTAATTGAGAGAATTTATTAGAAAAGTGTGAGAGAGCTCAGAGAACTGAAAAAGGACTTGAAGAACGAGGCTCACGAAGGCAGAAACAGGGCAACTCTGAATCACCCAAGTGGTAGGAAGTAATCAATGATCTCAGAGCACCTCTGATGAAGAAAATCCTTCTCCAATTTTTTTTTTCTTTCATAACAGCCCTTGAGTTATTCTGTTCAAGATGCACTGTCGGAGGGCTTCCCTGGTAGTCCAGTGATTAAGAATCTGCCTTGCGATGCAAGGGACACCAGTTCCATCCCTGGTCTGGGACAATCCCACATGCCACAGAGCAACTAAGCCCATGCACCACAACTACTGAGCCTGCACTCTAGAGCCCAGGAGCCGCAACTACTGGGCCCACGCATTGCAACTACTGAAGCCCACGTGCCTAGAGCCTGTGCTCCACAAGAGAAGCCAATGCAATGAGAAGCCCACACACTGCAATGAAGAGTAGCCCCTACCCACTGCAACCAGAGAAAGCCCTCATGCAACAACGAAGACCCACCACAGCCAAAAACTAAAATAAATATATCTTAAAAAAAAAAAAAAGATGCACTGTCCTAGAGTAAAATTTGATTGGCCAGCTTCAGTCACTAACTACTCTTGGCAAGGAGAAGCCAAGGGTTCCTTAACAGGCTCACTGGGACTCACAGTAAGGAGCCAGGAATCCCCAAAAAGGGATTCATAAATAAGAACAGGACGGTGAATGGATGCTGGGAAGCCAAGGAGCAGCAAATGTCCACTCCAGCCTGGGACGTGACTTTGCTCCAGGGTCCCTCCTCATTTGGCAGGTAGGGAAAGGAACAACTTTCAGATCATTACTGTGGAAGTAACGAGGAAATAACTGTTCTTTAAAAATCTCTAGGCATAATGTCAACAGTTCAGAAATGTCACACGATTTGACATTAAGAGAATTAATCTTGAAAAATCACAGGTATGTAAATAAATGTTGGAACTAAAATAAATAGCATCCTGAAAGAAAAGCTGAAATGTGCTGATGCTTTAAAAGGAAGGTCAGATGCCAAATATCAAACCTGATGAAAAGATAAGTGTGTTCCAGTTGCATTCAGAGGAAGTGGAAAATCTAGAGTTAAAACAAAAATAGGCTGTAAGTACTGGGAGTCTGTGGGATGTTTTCTGGTATACCTCAGTTGTAACTATGAGCTAAGAGAAAATGCTTGATATTTAAGACCATGGGTCCCCTGACGTGCACTGCTCTGCTCTCTTATCCACTCATCTAAGTGGATGTCAAGACCCTGCACACATGTCTTCTCTCAGAGCTTCCTGGACCAGCTCAATCCAGCCCAATTCACAATTAAATAGCACTTCTTGTTCCATGCACTCAGCACTTCCTAAATGTCCCCATAGGTTGTTTCACATCTTCTGATGTGTGTGCATCCTGAGTCCAAGAATGTTGGAGGCAGGATCTCTGTCTTATGATGATAATAAGTTGCCTGTGGAGCTTTAAAGTAACTTTTTAAAGCTTTGATCTTTCTTCCCTTTTCTAGTTCCTCTTCTGCCTTTACCCTGAAAGTGAGGACCTTAGCAAGGGTTTGCCTCTTCTCCCTCCTTTTTTCTACCTCACAGTGTTCTTGAGAGAAGTAATGAAAGCATGCGTGTAAGAGCCCAGACTTACACCCACGTTTTAATTTTGTTTGCTGGTCTTTCCCCTGTCAGCCAAAATCTAAGTGCATAGGAAGATCCTTGAAATGGTTACTAATATTGATGGTATTTGTTTCGTTCTGCACGTCATTCCTCAATGATCTCATCCACTTGGGCAGTTTCAGCTGTGATCTTTAAGAGGGTGACTTGCCATCTGCCTTCAGCTGATTCATCTTCCAAGCCCTGGGCCCATATTTCCAATGGGAAGTTCTGTAAACATCTCAGACTCAACACATCCTGAACTGAGCTCATCTTTCCATACAAACCTAATCCTTCTTTTTACTGAGGTACTTGATCACAAGTTATAACTGAGCTAGATGTGACTTCAGCTTGAAATACCAGAAATGTTCTAGCTCCAGCATCTCCCACTCAACTCTCTCCCATCCAATATCCTAGTAGAGAATACCTTGTGTTTCTAAAGTTCTTTTTTCTCTGCAGCCCCATATCTGACTTTCATTAAATCTCAACTGAAACCTTACAAGAATGTCCTGGCTAGTCCCTCTATCTCTGCCCCGCCACCTCAGCCCATGCTCTACACTGTCATTAGAGTTCTTTTCCTACAAAAATGGTAAGATTTTATCAAAGACCAGCACCCTCCCCACATACATCAACGCTTTTAGTCGCCTTCTTACTGCATGTAAGCAGTCAAAGCTGTCCACAGTTTTCAGCCCCCGCCAAACTTTCTAGCCTCATCTCCTCTGCAAACTCCAAACCTAATGCCACCCCTATTTCACATTCCCAAAATATGCCCTCCACTGTCACACCGTTAATTCAGTTAGAGTTGCTTCCATTGTCTTCAACAGTCTTGCCATCCAGGATCTTCTTAATCTTACATCTTCTAAACCGCTTTACTAATTTTAACAGTTAAAATCAATGGTTCTTTTCAAGTAGTAAATACTCATTACCAAAAACTAAAAGTGTGTTGGGGAATTTACATACATGATCACAGGAATCCTCACCACAATTGAGTAAGCTGGGTATTACATGACCACAATCCCTTACCCAAAGTCACGAGGTGAATTGTGCTTCCAAATTTAGGATATCTTGCTTTTTAAGAAAGACGATAGAGTGGACTGAGTCTCAGTTTCCCTATCTGTAAAATGGAAAGGGTAAGAACTAGCGCGGTACTCACCTCGCGGAGTTGTTGTGAAACACGCAATGTGTTCCATCAGAAAAGTGCCTAATGAAATGGCCTTATTCAATGCATTTTGGGAATCTATTGACTTGTTATAATTCATAATACAGCAGCTATGAACAATGCCTTGGTAGGAAAATAAATGCATCAACTTGTATAGTTACCTAATTTGTATCAGAAAAGTAACCTGGATGGTAATAAGAGCCTTCATTTTGCTGGAAGTTGTGTTTCTTTTTCTTTCTTTACTTTCACTTCCTTCTGCTACTTACCACACCCTTTACTCAGTGTTTCCTACCAAAATCACAGGCCTTCTGCCACTGCAGTAAAAAACGGTTTCTTCAGTTTTCTGGCCCTGGAGAAGGAAATGGCAGCCCACTCCAGTACTCTTGCCTGGAAAATCCCATGGACAGAGGAGCCTAGTAGACTACAGACCATGGGGTTGCAAAGAGTTATTATTAACACATAATTTTCTCTGGCCAAAAAAAAAAAGAAAAAATTATACAAGATAATTATTCCCTTCCTCTCTGACAAAAACACTTCATGATGATTGTGCTAATTTTAGGAAGTCATGAAAACACTACTAACAAACTCATCTCCTTTACTCTTCAATGGGATGTAGACAAGATCAAGAATGTAGTGCTGGCAGGGACCTTGAAGTTCAGCTGGTACATATGATCTGGGATTATTCAATTATCTAGAGGCAAATCTCGTTTTATTGCACTTCTCAGATTTTATGCTTTTTACAAATTGAAAGTTTGTGGCTACCCTGCGTTGAGCAAGTCTATTGGCACCATTTTTCAAAAGGCATTTGCTCACTTCATGTTTCTGTCACAGTTGGTAATTTGCATAATATTTCAAACTTTCATTATATTTGTGTGGTGATCTGTGATCAATGACCTTTGATGTTACTATTGTAATTGTTTGGGGCACCATGAACTGTGCCCACGTAAGCGGGCAAACAGTTGATAAATGTGTATATTCTGATTGCTCTACTGATGGATTAGTCCCCCATCCCTTTTCTCGGGCCTCCCTATTCTTTGAGACACAACATTATTGTAATTAGGCCAATTAATAACCCTACAATGGCCTTCAAGTAAAAAAAAGAATTACACACCTTTCACTTTGAAATTGTCAGCAGGGTGACAATATACAGGCTATTTGTACTCTTTTCCCAATATTGAACCAATCCGTTGTTCCATGTCTGATTCTAACTGTTGCTTCTTGCCACGCATACAGGTTTCTCAGGAGGCAGGTAAGGTGGTCTGGTATTCCCATCTCTTTAACTTTCCACAGTTTGTCGTGATCCACAGTCAAAGGTTTTATTGTAGTCAATGAAACAGATGTTTTTCTGAAATTCCCTTGTTTTCTCTATGATCCAATGAATGTTGGCAATTTGATCTCTGGTTCCTCTGCCTTTTCTAAATCCAGCTTGTACATCTGGAAGTTCTCGGTTCACTTACTGCTGAAGCCCAGTTTGAAGGATTCTCTTGATATGCTGAGTTATACTGATCGATGTCCAAATGTTAACCAACCTTGCATTCCTGGAAACCATCCCATCCCAACCACTTGTTCATGATGTATTATCCCTTTTTCTTATTGAATTTGATTTGCCAAAATTTTGTTAAGGATTTTTGCATCTATGCTCATGAGAAATATTGTCTGTAACAGTTTTCCTTTCTGTAACATCTATGCTTAGTTTTGGTGGTAAGTTAAGCATTGGCCTCATGAAACGAGTAGAAAATTATTCCTTCCTTCTATCTTTTCTGAAATAGTTTTTGAAAATTTGTATTATGTCCTCCTTAAATGCCTGATAAAATTTATCAGTGAAGCCATCTGAGCCTGGAGTCTTGTTTGTGGCAAGGTTTTAAGTCATTAATTCAATTTCTTTCATAGGTGTTAAGATTATTTGGGTTTTCTACTTCTTGTTATGTCAGTTTGATAAATAGTGTCTTTCAAGAAAGCTATTTCATCTAAATTGGACAATTTACAGACACAAGTTGTTTATAGTATCTCCTTTTATCCTTTAAGGTCTGTAGACTCTGTAGTTGAGCTCCCTCTTTTATTCCTGATGTTGCTGATTTGTATCTTCTCTCTTTTTTTGGCCATGCTGTGCAGCATGCAGAATCTTCCCCAGCCAGGAATAGACCCTGGGCAGTGGAAGATCCAAGTCTTAACCATTGGAGTGCCAGGGTTTCCTGTACCTTCTTTTTTCCCCCCATTGATCTTTTCAAAGAACCAACTTTTGGTTTCATTAATATTCTCTGTTTTTGTCTAGTTTTGAAGAAGGAATTCATAGGGCCTGGACTCCATCTTCTCTGGAGAAGGAAATGGCAACCCACTCCAGAACTCTTGCCTGGAAAATCCCATGGACGGAGGAGCCTGGTAGGCTACAGTCTATGGGGTCGCAAAGAGTCAGACATGACTGAGCAACTTCACTCACTCCATCTTAGGCCTGTTCATGCTGATCATGCTCAGCCACCTTTCCAATGGACTCTGAACTCTGTGTTTAGTGCCTATGAAAACAACAACAGAAGGATAAGACCCCCTCCAGACAGCGGAACCTTGAAGATAGTATCTAGGTTACTCATCGCCTAAGAGAAAACATACACTAATCACCCCTTCCTCCAGACAGGCCATACATTTTTCTGTATCTATCGGAGTGTAACCTCGGATTTATTGATTATTGGTTAATTGTTTGACTGTTTGAGCACATGAGCACATAGCACGTGAATGATGGGGTTATTGGGATTGTATTTTCCTTGGTTTATGTAAGTCTCAAGGAATTTGGAGTGGGGGGTTCAGACACGTACACATGGGGTATAAAAGATTTTCACAAATGCTGGTCGGGGTCCTTGGCTAAGAGGAGACTCTGCCTTGGGCCCGCTGGTGTAATAAACTGCACTCCACTATCTGCATTGTCCTTCTGAGTGAGTTTGTTTCCCGGAATGCGTAGCTACAACATTTTCTGTTTCATTGATTTCTGCTCTTTCTTACTCCTTTCTTACTGCTTACTTTGAGTTCATGCCAAGTCGCTTCAGTTGTGTCCAACTCTTTTTGACCCCATGGACGGTAGCCTGCCAGCCTCCTCTGTCCATGCGATTCTCCAGGCAAGAATACTAGAGTGGGTGGCCCTTCTCCAAGGGATCTTCCCAATCCAGGGATCAAACCCGCATCTCTTAGGTCTCCTGCATTGGTAGGTGGGTTCTTTACCACTAGCGCTACCTGGGAAGCCCCCTTAATTTACTCTCATTTTTCTAATTTCTTTTCCCCCACCTTTACTAAGATAGTTGACATATTGGGTAAGTTTAAGGTGCACACTATTTTAAAATTTTCTTAAGGTCAAAACTTGGATCACTGATTTTAGATCTTTTTTCTAACAAACATTTAAAGCAAAAAATTTCACTCCAAGTACAGCTTAGTAGACAAATTTTGATATGTTGAGCTTAAATTATCAAATAATTCAGGATATTTTATTTCCCTTGTGATTTCTCTTTGATTCAGGGGTTATTCACACATATGCTCTTTACTTTCAAAATATTTGGTGCTTTTCTCTTTATCTTATTGTTATTATTGCTCATTTAATTCTATTATGGTTAGAGAACACATTCTGTAAGATTTCAGTCTTTTGGTATGTATTGGGATTTATTTTATGGCCCAGGATATGAGCTGTCTTGGTGAACATTCCTTGCATACTTGAAAAGAATGTGTAGTCTGAAGTTGATGAGTACATTATTCTATAAATGTCAGTTAGGTTATAGTGTTGATAATGTTTTTGAGATCTTCTACAGCCTTACTGATTTTTCTGGTTGATTTTTTTTCTATCCATTACTATAGAAGTATTTAAAAATTTCCAACTGTGTTTATGTATTTGTCCATTTCTCCCTTTAGTTCTATCAGTTTTTGCTTCATGTATTTTGAAGTTCTATATATATAATTATGTATCATAGCAATGCATAATATCATTATAAAATATCTCTATGCCTCTTATAAAACTTTTCTTGAAGTCTATCCTTTTATTAATGTAGCCAGTCTAACTTTCTTATATTTTTAGATGCTTTTACTCTACTTATGTTTCTGTTTTTAAAACGTGTCTCTCACATATAGCAAGTAATTGGGTGTTGCTTTTTAAATTCAGTCTTACAGTCTAACAATCTCTTCTTTTTGATCAGAGTGCTTGGCCAATTTAAAGTTAATGTAATTGTTAATCTGATTGTATTTTGGTTTACCATTTTGCTGTTTGTCTTATCTTTATTATTTCTTTCCTACCTTCTTTTATGTTAAACAACTACTTGTAGCATTTCATCCTAATTCTTGTATTGACTTTTAAGCCATATCTCTTGGTATTCTTTCTTTAGTGTTTGCGCCAGGGATTACAATCTTTCATTTCTCCCAATCTGCTTAGAGTAAATGTTAATTTAACTCTCATGTTGAAACATAGGAAACCTGTATATAAATATTGAGAAATGGAGTATTTCCTGCCATATGAGAAAACAAGGATGTCACAGTCATCAGTGATCCTAGTCCTCCAATGTGAGCTTCTGAGCCCTAAGGCTCTCAGGAAGAATACCTGCGATTCTACAGCCAGCAGGACTGCAGTCACTCCTTCTGTGAGCCCCAAGGGAGCTCAGGATGTGAAAAACATGGGATACTGGCTCCAGATAGCCGAGATGCATATGAAAGGAATGAGCCCAGACTCTTACATCTTCCCATACATAGAAAAGGGCTAAATTCCTTAACGTGGGTATCTGGGTTTTTTTTTTAACTTCCTTTAAGTCCTTTAACAAGAGCTTCCCTTGTGGCTCAGCTGGTGAAGAATCTGCCTGCCGTGTAGGAGGCCTGGGTTGGATCCCTGGTTTGGGAAGATCCCCTGGAGAAGGAAAAGCCTACCCACTCCAGTATTCTGGTCTGGAGAATTCCATGGACTATATGGTTGCAAAGAGTCGGACACAACTGAGCGACTTTCACTTGGGATATCTGGTTTTCTTTAACAATAATCTTTTGATGTTCAGATTACCTGCCCTTTGTTGCAAAACTTCTATATAACCCGGTTCCTACTCTCACCTCCTCAGAGTGGTTCTTTCAGGGTCACTTGAGATGTTGTTTCCTGGGCTTGAAGTCCTAAAAATTTCCACCAAATAAAACATAATTCTCAACTTTTAAGTTGTGAATATTTTTTAAGTCAACAATATATATAAACATATAAAAATCTATATGTATTATAAACCAAAGAATACTAGACCCCAAGTTTGTGCTCTACCATTCCTGATTCATGGTGAGATATTCAATTTTAAACCATACCTTAATAGTTATAATCTAACCCAAGAAAGTCAAAACCAATTTCTCACTGGATTAAGAAATTTTCTAAAAAAGTTTGTGTCTTTATGCCATTAGAAAAGCTAGTAATGGGAAAACCTGAGCAGCTCACTGAGATTTATTCCTTGACTCTGAAACAAACATATGGAACATTTAAATTTCAAAGTTGAAAGAGAATTAAAAATCCTCTAGTCACACTCTCATTTTATACACAAAGAAGAGAAATCCAGACAACTAACATCACATACATCCATTTATTTAGTAGTTTACTTAAAATTTCACATTCTAAAAACATTTATTAACTGCTTCTTTGTCATTACAGATATAAAAGTGAGTAAACACTAAAAGTCATTGAATTGTATACTTAAAATAGGTGAGTGTTATGGTAGGTAAATTATACCTCATATGAAACTGTTGGGTTTAAAAATACATATATTTATTTATTCATTCAGGCTGCCTTGGGTCTTAGTTGTGGCATGTAGACTTCTTAGGTGCCTACTTGCCCCACAGCATGTGGGATCTAGTTCTCTGATCAGGGATCAAACCCAGACCCCTCATTAGGAGCTCGGGGCCTTAACCACTGGACCACCAGGTAAGTCCCTGAAACTGTTTTTCAGTTCAATTCAGTTCGGTCGCTCAGTCGTGTCCGACTCTGCAACCCCATGAACCGCAGAACGCCAGGCCTCCCTGTCCATCACCAACTCCCAGAGTTCACTCAAACCCATGTCCATCGAGATGGTGATGCTATCCAACCATCTCATCCTCTGTCATCCCCTTCTCCTCCCGCCCTCAATCTTTCCCAGCATCAGGGTCTTTTTCCAATGAGTCAGCTCTTTGTATCAGGTGGCCAAAGTATTGGAGTTTCAGCTTCAACATCAGTCCTTCCAGTGAACACCCAGGACTGATCTCCTTTAGGATGGACTGGTTGGATCTCCTTGCAGTCCAAGGGACAGACTCTCAAGAGTAAAGTTCAGTCCATCAAGGAGTTCACAATGTAAGATAGGCATAAACAATTACAAGAAAATGTGAACATGCTGTAACAGACCCGTATGCTTAATCACGTAACACTGGAGTACCCTGGGGCTCAGGCTTGTACCTCCCGTATTTTCTTTCTACAACCACTCCCTTCATGATCTCATTCACTGTCATGGCTTTAAATATCAATTGTATGTTGATGACTCCAAAATTTTTATCTCCAGCAGATGTCTCTCCCAAACTCCAAACTCACTAATCCAGCTGACAACCTGACATCTCTCCTTTAAAGGCTGTGTATACGTGCAAAGTCATGTCAGTCATGTCTGACTTTCTGCAGTGCTACAGACTACAGCCTGTCAGGCTCCTCTATCCATGGGATTTTCCAAGCAAGAATACTGGAGGGGGTTGCCATACCCTTTTAAAGGGGATTTTCCGAACCCAGGGATCAAATCCGCATCTCTCATGTCTCTTGCACTGGCTGGCAGGCAAGCTCTTTACTGCTAGCACTACCTAGGAAGCCCCATTTAAAGGCTCAGTTCAGTTCAGTTCAGTTACTCCGTTGTGTCTGACTCTTTGTGACCCCACTTTGCTTTCTGCCATAAGGGTGGTGTCATCTGCATATCTGAGGGTTATTGATATTTCTCCCGGCAATCTTGATTCCAGCTTGTGCTTCATCCAGTCCAGCATTTCTCATGATATACTCTGCATAGAAGTTAAATAAGCAGGGTGACAATATATAGCCTTGATGTACTTCTTGCCCGATTTGGAAAGAGTCTATTGTTCCATGTCCAGTTCTAACTGTTGTTTCTTGACCTGCATACAGATTTCTCAGGAGGCAGGTCAGGTGGTCTGGTATTTCTATTTCTTTAAGAATTTTCTACAGTTTGTTGTGATCCACACAGTCAAAGGCTTTGGCATAGTCAATAAAGCAGAAGTAGATATTTTTCTGGAACTCTCTTGCTTTTTCAGTGATCCAACAGATGTTGGCAATTTGATCTTTGGTTCCTCTGCCTTTTCTAAATCCAGCTTAAACATCTGGAAGTTCATGGTTCACATACTATTGAAGCCTGGCTTGGAGAATTATCATCTTAAACTCAACATGTCCAAAAACAAATTCTAAACTTCACTTCCATATGTGCTCCGTCCACAATTTTCATCATTGCAATTCATTAATAGCTTCATCTTTCCAGTTGAGTGAAGTGAGTGAGTGAAAGTTGGTCAGTAGTGTCCCACTCTTTGTGACCCCATGGACTTATATAGTCCATGGAATTTTCCAGGTCAGAATACTGGATAGGGTAGCCTTTCCCTTCTCGAGGGGATCTTTCCAACCCAGGGATCGTACCCAGGTCTCCCACATTGCAGGCAGATTTTTTATCAGCTGAGCCACAAGGGAAGCCCAAGAATACTGGAGTGGGTAGCCTATCCCTTCTCCAGTGGATCTTCCTGACCCAGGAATCGAACTGGGATCTCCTGCGTTGCAGGCAGATTTTTTTACCAAATACTTTGGCATCATCTTTGACTTATTTCTCTCATTTACTCCATCATGAAATCCTACTAGCTCTTCCCTCAGCATATATCCAGAATCCAACCACTTCTTACCATCTCCCCTGACACAATCTTGGTCCAAGCCACAATCTTCTCTTGTCCAGATTACTGCTTTGTCCTCCAACAGTCCATATTCCATAAATCAGAGGAACCTTTAAGATTGTAACTCGGATAAGTCAGTTTTCATATCAAATCCTCCAAGGATTTCCTATCACATTCCTAGTAAAAGCCAGAATCCTCACAATGGCCTCCAGGACCCTACAAAGTCTTGGCCCCCATATCCACTCTATTATATCTTTCTGATCTAGTCTCTACTACTGTTCTTTCTGGCTTCCCTGGTGGCTCAGACGGTAAAGCGTCTGCCTGCAATGCAGGAGACCTGGGTTCGATTCCTGGGTTGGGAAGATCCTCTGGAGAAGGAAATGGCACCCCACTCCAGTACTCTTGCCTGGAAAATCCCATGGACGGAGGAGCCTGATAAGCTACAGTCCATGTGGTTGCAAAGAGTCAGACACGACTGAGCGACTTCACCTCACTTCACTTCACTGTTCTTTCTGCTCACTTTGTTCTAAGCACATGGGCTTACTTGTTGTTCCTCAGATAGTATTGGCAAGCTCCAACTTCAGGGCCTTTGCACTGGCTGTTCCCTCTACCTGAGCGCTATTAGGTATCCCCATTTCTCACTCCTTCAAATCTTGGCTCACGTGTCCTCTCCTTACTGAAGTCTTCCTGATTACTCAATTTCAATTTGTAATCAATTTGTAACCTCCAACCTAAAACTGATACCCTTGTGCAGAGACTTTCTATGCTCTTCCCACTCTATTTTCTCCATAGGCACTTATCAGTTTCAATATACTATGAAAAATGCACTTATTTGATTCATAGTCTATCTCTATTAGGCTAAAAGCTCTATGAAGGAAGGCTGTTCCAAGCATCTAGAACAATAGGAATTCTATAAAATATTTGAAAAACTGAATAAACATGCCTTAGAAAAGGAAATGAGTATGTTTCCTTCTTCAACTAGGCCAGGTTTTTTTGTCTGGGTTTTGGGGGAGTGGGGGAGGGGAACTGTAGCTAAGATGGAGGAAAAGGTTGCTGGCTATTAAGCAAGAGTTAACTGCGGAAGTTGTAGTTGAACTTAGTTATGAAAGATGATCAGGAATTTTCCAGACCAAGAAGATGGTGAAGAGTATTCCAAGTAGAAGGAACAACATGTGCAAGAGCAGAACATTTTGCAAATTTATGGCATGGTCACAAAAGGCCAGAGAGCTGGGTAGTTTCTCCATATACCAGGGAAGTATGGAGCAGGGAAAGTGATTTGGTGGGTCCAGAGAGGAGGCCTGGAGGGCTAGTCAGAATCAATCATGAAAAATGGAGGCAGATTCAACCCTGGTCTCCCAACTCTCTTCCTAATGCTATATTCACTGCTTTATACAGTTTCACTTTTCAGTCTAAAAGTTATTTTTCTTTTAGATATTGTAGTTTGATACCTTTACCACCCACATTTTCCTTTATAAATAAATATGCATTCATGATCCAGGACTGTGAGATTTATGGTAGGTGATTATCAAAAAATACCCACATTTTAAAAAGCAAAAAGCTGAAAGGGTGCTTTGAAATAGATTACAGATTTTTTATTACTTATATACAAAATACTGAAATAATCAAAACTTCCAAAGAAATGACAGTTGGTGTATTAGAAATAAAACTCTATAGGAAAAAAGTATCTGTAATATAACACAGAGGGCTGTGGAAACAGATGTTAAGTTTTCGGGGGACTGAAAAATATCCTCCAAATTTTTTGGTAACTGGCAACTGTTAAATCAACACTGATATTATATTGACTATTTATTATGTATCTGAATTGTTAAATTAGGAATGAAGAATAGGAAACTGTATGCAGTAAACTGATCATGGACTATAATATCATGTTTTATTCTTAAAAGTGGTATTTCTTATACTTCAGTTCTCCTTAACTTGATATGTAAACTGAAGATCCTGTACCTTTCAAACTTCATTAGAATTAAGTATTACATATTAAAATATGCAACGGCAGAACAATTATACGTATATTCAACAAATATTTGACAGCCTACTATGAGCAAAGAATACAATTTGGTTTTAGATTCCAAACACAAGACACAAAAGCAAGTAGCTATTTCTCTTTTCTTAAAATAACCATGAGGAATACACGGATCTATAGTGTAGAGAACAACCATTCAAATGAATCTGCAAATTTACAGTCTTGTTCAGTTTAAGACAAAACAGTTGTGAGAATCCACCTAAAGCCCTACGGAAATCAGACCACTCCCATTGACTTGTATGCACAACTGACTAAAACTTTGTTGAAAGCTGTATCTGCCTATATTTGCCTTCCAACAGAAATGTCACTTAACTTCCTTATACTGTAGTGAACTCAGCCTCCATCTAGCCCTTGGGAGCCTGAACCACTGTAATATGACCAATTTTCTATGCATTAACATATACGTCCGTAGTATTTTTTAATTGCATTTCTTATAATATATAGCAAGAGCCAATAGATATTCTGTCACTTTGACCTAGCAACTCTACTCCTGGGAACTTATCCAAAAAGAACTAATTCCACAGAAGCAAAAATCTAGATGCACAAAATCTTTTATTACAAGGCTACCTATAACAGCCAAAATCCAGAAGCAACCTAAATTTCTGTAACCAGAAAATGATTTACAAAAGTATAATACATCAACAACACATCCTATTATGTAATCACTGAAAGCCACAACCATGAAAACTGCAGAAACTTCAAAAATATTTTTGATAAACCTGAAATCAAAAGGCAGTAATTTTTCACATAGTACTGTAACTATAAAGGTATAAACCAGATCTGTGTATGAAAGATTAGATGATAAAGTGGAAAAATGAAAACAACTGTGTTGGGATGGAGGAATAATGAGTTTGTTTTACTTATAAAAATGTTTCAAGTTTCGTTTTCCATCAGCTTTTCAACTAAAGATTATGCCAAGCAGAATCAAGTCACACCAGGTGGATATGTCCAAATAGATCACACATAAAAGCTGATTTTTTATGGAATTGACCCATTTGTGTTTTCCTTACTATAACCATCTCTGTAGTATCATCATTTTTACCATTGTTTTCAAACTTGCAGAGCTGTTTCCAATAGACACATGTTGGGCCTCATCTCAAACCTACCAAGTCTGGAAGTGAGGCCTGGGCATAAGCATTTTATTGATTATTTTTAAAAATTGAAATATAGTTGCCATGCAATACTATGTTAGTTTCAAATGTACTATATAAGGTGCATACATTACAAAATGAGCACCATGGTCAGTTTAGGAACCATCTGTCCTCATAGAAGTCATTACAATATTATTGACAATATTCCTTATGTTGACTATCACATGCCCTTGGCTTCTTTATAACTGGAGGTTGCACCTCTTAATCCCCTTCGCCTATTTTGCCCATCTCCCCACCCCTCTCCCCTTTGGAAACCACCCATTTGTCCTTCGCATCTGTGAGTCTGTTTTCATTTTGCTTTGCTTGTTGGCTTGCTTTGTTCTTTAGAGTATTTTAAATCTACCTCCAGGCAATTCTGAGATGCAGCTAGGGTCAGAACCACAGATATCACTATGTAAGAGAACCAGTGACCTGAAAGGCAGCCTTTTGTGAAATTAAAAAAAAAAAAGCTTTTTAAACTACATTTTAAAGAAAAAACAAAAATTATAGTCAATGTTCAGGTGACATTTTCAATTTTCATTCCCTGGGATGTAGGAAAATGTAGCAAATGTGTTCACACAGCTACAACCCAAGGCATGCTTTCCTGAGGTCCTCAGAGCACACCAAACCAAAGGAGGAGGATCCTGGAGCCATCCCAGACCCGATCCTCAAGGCAGGACTCCTGTGGCCATGGTGACCTTGTAACATGGCAGCAAGTGGCTCTTGGGAATTTCCCAGAAGGCAAATATTTCTTTCTTCATTAAATTTATATGGTGTTCAAAACACTCTACGAGTTCCCTAGTTTTCATTTTGATTTCTAGCAATTTTCAGATACTCAGCTGCTCCCTGCAGGCGCATGAAGCTCTGTTGCCTCCAGCATCCCCTACGGCAGTGTCAGTAGAGAAGGGAGAGCTTTCTGGAGGCACAGGAGTCCACCACAGTCCTCTCAGTTCTGCCCTAATGATGAGGCCTCTCAATCTACGTCTTCCAAAGTGAGCACCTTACAATACATTCTCCTGTTGGCTAGTGGTGCTTTCCTTTCCTCTTTGATTTATAGGTTCTATGAATGGGCCATTATCTCAGAATATTAGAAGTTGGGAGGAACTTGCCCCAATTCTTTTAAGTTGAGAAAACCAAGGTCCAAAGAAGATAATGATTTTCCCAAGATCATATAACTTTGATGAGGCAAAGCTGCTTCCCTGCCTTAAAGTACACTCTTACTATTATTACCAGGAAACTTCTACGACCAACCCACAGGCTGCAGGGCATGTGCCTGAAGTTGTTCTAATAGTGAGGACAGTTGGCAGTGATTCACCCACATTCTCTTACCCAGCCACCCTGTGACAGGTAACACATATCTGAGACATCTGCTGTGATATATTGAAATTGTTCAGATGGGTTATCCTGGGAGGGAAGCTAGGAGAGACTGAACCTCTGACACTGGCCCTGTTAACACAACTCCTAAGAGGAGGTGGTGTTTGAGTAGAAAAGGAGAGGCAAGAATTGTTTGTAAGCCTATGTACATACCTTCCCTGGTGACTCAATCAGTAAAGAGTCTGCCTGCAATGTGGGAGACCCGGGTTCAATCCCTGGTTCGGGGCAATTCTCTGGAGAAGGCAATAACAACCCACCCACTCCAGTATTCTTGCCTGGAGAATTCCTTGGACAGAAGAGCCTGGTAGGCTACAGTCCATGGGGTCACAAAGAGTCGGATACGAATGAGTGACTAACACTTTCACTTCACTTTCATGTACCTTAGATTGCATGTCAACCACTCACCATAAAATACCAAGCACGAGTTAAATAACAGGATACAAGGCTTTTTCAAAATTTCTATATTCAGGCAGTTGCCAAAACATGACTGAGATATAGTCTATATTACCTGGAAGGATTTAATATTTGGAATTCTATATCTACTTTTGTTAGAGAAAAGATTATAGAATGTTTCTGCACAGCAGCCGACTTAGCGCCATATTGTTGGATGTGGCACTGACAGGCCAGACTGAACTGTGTCCTCCCTAAATTCACATGCGGAGGCCATGTGACTGTGTTAGAGATAGGGCTCTGAGGAGACGGTTAAGGTTAAATGAAGTCACCATCTCTGATCCCACACCCACTCCAGGATTCTTGCCTGGGAAATCCCATGGATAGAGGAGCCTGGTGGGCTATAGTCCACGGGGTCGCAAAGAGTTGGACACGACTGAGTGACTTTCACAAGAGACACCAGGGCTCGCTCGCTCTCTCTGCCACGTGAGAACACAGCAAGTAGGCAGCCATCTGCAAGCCAGGAAGGTGTTCTCATCAGAACCTCACTCTGCCTGGACTTGCAGCCTCCAGGACTATGGAAAATAAAAGTGTGTTGTATAAGCTACGCAGCCTATGATATTTTGTTATAGCAGCCTGAGCAGACTGCGACAGGAAATCTCCAAACATCACATGGACTCTCTGAGCTCGGTGTTCCAGACTCCCCAGCGTGGGCCCAGGAACACCAGGTGCTCCCTGCCCAGACCGCCAAATGTCCAGCTTTGGTTGGGAGAGTCCAGAATCAGTAACAGTAGTGTAAGTTCTGCCACCTTTGCCAGCTGTTCACAAGCAGGGTATTATGGAACTAGGTGCTTTCATATATAAACAAGAAAGCACAACTACACACCAATGAATGCAATCACTCGTTCAACAAATAGTCACTGAATATCAACTATGTGTTGGGCACACAGGCATAAGGGATATGGTGGTAAACAGAACAGACGAAACTTCCTGTTCTCAGACAGCTGATCCTCTCTTGGGAGAAGATAGATGATAAATGAAATAAGTAAAATATTAATATATGATGTGCTAGATGATAAGAAAATTAAGCAGCAAGAAGGCTAAGGAATTCGCGGTGATTCTCAATAGAGATGTCAGGGGACATCATCTCACTAAGAAGGTGCCAGAGGAATAAAGACCTGAAAGAGGCAAAGGAGCAAGCCAAGCATATGTCAGCAAAAGAATATTCTAGAATGGTAAAAGGACTGAGCCATGTTGTCAAACACCAAGATGGGCAGTGTGGCAGAGAGAGGAACTGGGGTGAGAGAGATGGTGTACAGATCATGCAGAGCTTGTCAGCCAGTCCATTAACTTCTGAGCAGAGCAGCAGTACAACCTGCTTTACATTCTACCAGAATCTCTCAGGCTGCTGGGCTGGCAAAGCTGCTGTGGAGTAAAAGCTTGGAACATATGCTCTATTGGCCTCCTAGGGCTGTTGTAACCAGTTACCACACATTGGTGGCTTAAAACAGAAGTAATGTATTCTCCCACATTTCTGGAAGCTAGAGACCTGAAATCAAGGTGTCAGCA
Organism: Bos taurus; assembly: GCF_002263795.3. Lineage (NCBI taxonomy): Eukaryota > Metazoa > Chordata > Mammalia > Artiodactyla > Bovidae > Bos > Bos taurus. The sequence continues at coordinate 20,950,932 of NC_037339.1, forward strand.
CCACTGGTTTCTTCTGGATCCTGTGATGGAGAATCTGGCCCATGCCTGTCTCCCAGCTTCTGGTGGTGGCGGCAACCCCTGGCATTCCTTGGCTTGTAGCCACATCACCCCAATCTCTGCCTGCATCTTCATACGACCTTTTCCCCAATGTATGTTTCAGTGTCTGAGTCCAAATCTCCCTCTCCTTTCTCTTATAAGTACTCTAGCCATCGGATGTCGGGCCCAGCCTAATCCAGTATGACCTCATGTTAACTAATTCAATCTGCAAAGACCTTGTTTCTAAACGAGGTCACATTGACAGTTCCTATATGGACATGAACTGGAGGAGATATTATACGACTCACTATACATACCTGACATTAAATACTTCATTTAGGCTTATAATCTGAGAAAAACCAGCCTTTAAAAAAAATTCAATGCTAAATTTAGATCCTACTGTTTATAAGAAGGAAAACATCATGTGAAATACTGGTAGATCCTTCCATAAGATGGAACTGGCTGAAAACAAATTATAAATAAAAACGCCAAAGTCCAGGTCTGAGGAACTAATCTGTTGGTTTTCTTTTTTTTTTTCCCCTAAGTAATAGTAAATTTATATGAACATGCACATATAAAAAGAAAACCAAAAAAGGCTTTCCACAAAATTACTTTCATTAATCACATTTTTAGCCCTGGCTCTGGAAGTGAGTGACCTTGACTCTGGCAATAGGGTCAGCAGTTCTGAACTCAGGTCTCAAAGATAAAGGTAGGGATGTTGTTGTTGTTGTTGTTTAGTTGCTAAGTTGTGTCCGACTATTTGTGACCCCATGGACCATACACAGCCTGCCAGGCTCCTCTGCCATGGATGCTCCAGGCAAGTGTACTGGAGTGGGTGGCATTCCCTTCTCCAGGGGATCTTCCTGACCCAGGGAACAAACCAGGGCTCCTGCATTGCTGGTAGATTCTTTACTGACTGAGCCACCAGGAAGCCCAAAGGTAGGGTAGGGGGTGCCAATTCATTCCTGGTGACTTAAAAAAAAAATTTGTTTTAAAGTTTTTATTTACTTATTTATTGATTTGGCTGCATCTGGTCTTAGTTACACTGTGCAAACTCTTAGTTTTGGCATGTGGAATCTAGTTCCCTGACTAGGGATCAAACCCAGGTGCCCTGAGTTGGAAGCATGGAATCTTAGCCACTGGATAATCAAGAAGGTCCCTCCTAGTGACTTTTAAAAAAGGGACATGTTTGTGTCCCAGGAAACAAAAGTGTGGGATAAATTCAACCTCTGTAAATAAAAATAATCAAATTCTTAAGTACCACATCTCTTCCCCAGGCACATCCATTTGCCACCCTGCTCCACAAGGCCTTTGGAATCCAGTTCACTGAGGTTCAGGAAAAAATCCCAGGAGCGAAGGGCAGCAAGGGCAGCATGGTGCTTTGCCTCCTTTACCTGCCCGGTTTCCTGCAGCCAGCTGGGCTTCTCAGATGGCCTGGTCTCAGCACATTTTTACACGTCTGAGTCTACCTCAGAATAAAGTCATGGAATGTTTCTGGAGAAGCTATTCAGCACAGGAAGCTGCTTCGAAGCCACCAGCTAGTGATGTCTGGTGATCACAGGAATTCTCTCTTTTGTGTATTTCAGTCTTTTACACACACATACACACACACTTCACAGTCTTTAATGCATCGCCTCTTCTATACGCCACCCCCAACTCTTCTGGTCTAGCTTTTCCTTTTTTCCATACCCTCTCCCCACACATGAGCATTCGGTAACAGCCCCTCACCCGCCGCCAGTACCTAACCTTCCTGAACACCTGCACCACCGGCCTTTCCACGCGTGGAATGCTGTTCACCTGACACAATCCTGCCCCTTCCCATCCTGTGTGGCACATGGAGCTGTAGCCGGCCCACACCTCAAATCAAATTGCCTCCAACATGGGCTCCATACACAATTCTAGGCCTGTTTGGGGGAGAGGCACCCGCCAAAGCCCCTATCTGTGTAGACAGACCTCTGCTGCTTTTCTCCACAGACAAGCCACTGCCCCCAGAGCCCATACTATTGGTATTTTAATATTAAGACTAGACGGAAGCACAGAAGTGTGAAAGCCCAAACCTCAGTGAGGTAACCACTTTCATTGAAAAAATTTTTTCGGCATACCTTTTCATTAAGATTCACCCTCTTTTGACGAAATATCAGTTAATTCCCACCTTTTTTCTAATTTTCCTGGGTCTCACAGCCATTTTCACGTTGTCCTGAGTGCTCCCCCTGGAGAGAAGCTTGGCCTGCAAAATGCAGATCTGAGGAACTGAAGAAAAACGAGAGGCGCGGGGAGAAAGACCCTCTGCACAAGTTGAAGAGGGGCCTGTCCTGGCCACAAGATGGACAGGAGGATCAAGGAAGACGATGTGCTCCCCAGAGCTCAGCTGACTGAGAAACGGGCGTGGAGAGGGTCCACGAGGACAGCGGCACGATCTTCCTATATTTCTGCCAGAGGAAAATGGTCTCTTGCACCACGGGACTTATAAAATCCGGGTGAGCGCCCCCAGCGCAGAAAAGATCTGCTGGGAACTCCCTTTCTAGGCGCAGGACCCCCCAGGTAGGAGAAGCGCATGCGCGAACATGTCACGTGGTGTGCGCTTCAGACGGATTAGCTCCAGAAGCGGAAGTGGTTCTAGACGCCTCTGGGGAGCTAGAACTTTGCAGCAGGAAGTCTGAATATGTTTTTATTTAGTATGCCACAGACTAGGGGCCAGTTATTTGGAGCGTACTTAGAATTTAGGATGAGGTCACAGAGAAACTGCCTTAGTTTGCATTGAGTCCGTCTCAAAAAGAAATTTATTAAATGGTTAGGTCAGAACTGTGCGGAATCAAAAAGACTTGGGAGGATTCGTTCGTGAAGTACCATGTGTTGGCTTTAACTGGGTTCTCATTGGCACTAGTCAACTGCAAAAGACATTTTGAGAAGCATCATATGTTAACATAAACAGAAAATTAGATTTTCTTGGGGAATCATTATTAGTTTTGTTAGGTAACCGGGGAAGGGTCTAAGAAGGAAAAATACTTCGAATTTTCAGATACACAGGTTGAAGTATTTAGCCATGTAATGATGTTTGGAATTTGTTTTAGAATATTTAAACTTGCTAAATCAAAGATATGGGGTAGGGACTTCCCTGGTGGTCCAGTGGTTAAGAATTTGCCTTCCAGTGCAGGAGATACTAGTTTGGTCCCTAATTGGGAAATTAGATCCCACATGCCAGAACTAAGATCTGGTGTAGACAAATAAATTTATAAATAAAAATAAATATTAGAAAAAAGATGTTATCTGGGGTTTGCTGTAAACCATTCCGGGGAAAATGTTGGTAGGGGAATAGATTAAAACAAGATTGACTGTATTGATATTGCTAAAGCTGAGAAATAGGTTCTATTCTCAAATATTTTCGCATGTTTAAAGTTTTCATAGTGAACATTTGAAATGTACAACTTTCAATAGTGTGATTTAGAAAAAACCAAACACTATTGAGAGAATACTATTTCAATACATTAAGTTGTTCACACAAATAATAAAAATCTAAAATATAAAAAAAGATTCAGTCTCTTTTGCCCTCCCTTTGGTTTCATGCTTTTTCCTTTAAATGGTAGCATATTAAATACATTGCTGTATGCCTTGCTTTTTAATATATCTTTATGGATACATTGAAGAAGAAGTTGGCAACCACTCCGGTATTCTTGCCTGGGCAATCCCATGGACAGAGGAGCCTGGTGGGCTACGTATGGTCCATAGGGTCAAAAAGAGTCAGACACAACTTATCAACTAAACAATTGATGCATATTTTACATATGATATAATTCACCCATTTCAAGTGTAAATTTCAATTTTCTTTTGCAAATTACCAAGTTGTGCAGCCATAACCATAAGGCAGTTTTCCATTTTTTCCATCACTTCAATAAGATCCCTCAGGCCCATTTACGATTACCCCTCTCCACTCTAACCTCCCTCAGGCCCAGACAACCTCCTTTGCGTCCTGATTAGCAACTATGATAAAAATAATTCTTAGTATTGTCATCAGAGTCTGAACAGACTTGGCCAGTTTCCATTCCATCAGAGGAACTAGGCATTTCACAGTGGACTATGCCACATGCCACAACTAAGTCCACCTTTTAAACTCCTGAGGTGAGGGAGACCCTTTTCCTCTGGCTGGGATACAGGACGTGAACAGTTTCAGGTATTGAAACAGTGTTCTCTCTGTAGTGTTTGGTTTTTCAAAATATAAATCACACTGTTGAAAATCATACATTTCAAACTTTCACTATAAAGATTTCAAGCATATAAAAATATTTGAGAATAGTACCTAAGCCCAAGGTAGATGTTATGGTAAAACTGCAGGATGGGAGAGGAGAGAGTAGGCCACGGGAACACATTAAATTGTGCTTGAACCTACAGGCTCTTTTGTCCCCAAACTATACCATAGGGGCTTCCCCCTAAACCAGCTTTGCCAAGAACAGCCTTTTAAAAAAGTTTTGAAAACTGAACGTCCCGGGTGGTCCAGTGGTTAAGAATCCACCAATGCAGGGGACATGGGTTTGATCCCTGGTCTGGGAAGATTCCATCTGCCATAACTAAGCCCCATGAACCACAGCTACTGAACCCGAGCGCCTAGAGTCCATGCTCTGCAGCAAGAGAAGTCACTGCAATGAAAAACCTGTGCACTGAACTAGAGAGTAGCCCCTACTTACCGAAGCTAGAGAAAGCCCACTCACAGCAACGAAGGCCCAGTGCAGTCAAGAAAACTTTAATTAAAAAAAAAAACTTGAAAACCAAAGTCATAGGGAAAATGACTACATGCCCGAATCTTCCATTTTCTTTAATTTTTAAAAAAGTAATTAAAAAAAAAATCCTGGATGATTGCAACCAAATAGGTTTTTCATAGGTAGAAAACAAAAGTTGCGATAAAATGACCGAATCACTATCCTCAGGTATACAGGAAAACACCTGCCACTGACTGTTTGGAATTTTTTTTAAAGAAAGGAAAAAGTCAAACCAAACAAAGGAATCAAAACTCACAGAAATCAAGTTCCAACTCCCATCAAGACTGTTTTGAAGAGCAGTGATCATAAAATGGAAAGAAAGGTGAACAAATCGAGTTGTAAGGCAATTTGATTTACAAAACAAACAACTCTTGCTGCCTGTACTTTCCTCAATGCTCTTTGAGAGGAAGAACACAATAGATCCTCAATGCAGTTAATATTTGCCTAAAGAAGTAGTAAATAAATGAGGGCCTATCATTTTCTAAGCACTATGCAAGAAATTTAAGGATCAAAAGTGACAAAGATCTTGATCAAGAAATACAAGTACAGTGAAGAAGAAGATATATAAGCAGATAATTTCTATGTAGTGTGATAATCACTGAAAGTAATTTCAAGGTACAGAGATAGCTCAAGATGAACAGTAGTGAATACAGTTGGGGAAGGAGGAAATGATTAGAGAAACTGCATGTGCTCATATTCTCCAGGAAAGCAATGACCAGGAGAATGTTCTAGGTAGAGGAAATAGCTTCCCAAGTGGCTCAGCAGTGAAGAATCTGTCTGCAGTGCAGGACACACAAGAGACTCAGGTTCGATCCCTGAGTTGGGAAGATCCCCTGGAGAAGGAAATGGCAACCCACTCCACTATTCTTCCCAGGAAAAATCCCATGGACAGAGGAGCCTGGCAGACTACAGTCCGTGGAGTCATCAAGAGTCAGACAGGACAGCACAGCAAGTACTCTTTAGAGGAAATAGCATTTGCAAAGGGAGTGAGTAGTTCAGTCTAACTAGAGCATTAAATGTATCAAAATAGGTTTCTCCCCAGAGCCCTGGGGCAGAACCAAGGTGAAGGAAGTCCTGGGTGAGGTTAGAAGTGGGAAGCAAGAAACAGTTTGATGGTCAAGTCCAAAAGGTCGATGGGAAGTAAGAACTGAACACAATATAAAGGGTCTTCAACAGAGGAGAGACCAGGTAGTGTGAGCAACAGGGTGCGGAATAGTGGAGCAAATTTCTTGTCCTAGTTTATGTGCAGGAGCTCAGAACTAAGGATGTAGAAAGGTGGCAGGTATTGAAGTCACAGCTTTGATGGAATGAGGTGGCAGGTGAAACTATGTGAAAATTGTGGTAGGGCAGTAAATGTATTAGTTAGAAGGAAAGGAATGCTCTTCAAATATTCTGTTCAATATTCTGTGGATAAGGGTTAGTATATGGGTAAATGTGAACTTGGGGGGGATTTCCCTTGTTGTCCAGTGGCTAAGACTCCATGCTCCCAATGCAGGGGGCCCAGGTTCAATCCCTGGTCAGGGAACTAAGATCCAGTGCAGCCATATATATATATATATATATATATATATATATATATATTCTTCAATGTGGACTTGGCTGAATTTAAACAGCATCTCATAAACCAATAAAGAAACAAAGTAAAAGAGTAGGTATCAGGATTGTTTAGATGGGCTGGAAAATAAAAAGTGAAAGTGATAGGTACGTAGTCGTGTCCAAGTCTTTGTGACCCCCATGGACTGTATCCCACCAGGCTCCTCTATCCATGGAATTCTTCAGGCAAGAATGACGGAGTGGGTTGCCATTTCCTTCTCCATAAGATGGGCTTCGTCAGGATAAATTACCATGCTGTCTGATATACTTACAGACAGATCTTTGTGGATAAACCTGCTAACCCCACACAGACGTCTCCTTTGACTATAAGAGCAAAAAGAGTAAGAAATACTGCCTCTTGGAACACACTGGAAAATCTTTACTTAAAAGAGAGACAGCCTCTTCTACCCCTAAATTTATGTCACATTGCTCTTGCTACACAGAGGTCCTTTGGCTGACAGGACGTGGTACATATCCTCCTTTACAGGGTTCTTGAAAACCTTTTCTCAGTATTGGCCAGGATTTAATGATATAAACTGTAGTTGAGACTTGCCCAGACCAGAACACCACAAGATATGTGAATCATAGCTTCCCACTATCAAAAGGCATGTGATACACTGGTCATTGACCCATAACCTAAGAGAATATCTTTCTTGCAAGTGGAGAATCCAGTATGACTTTGATTAGAGTACAGAGATAAAGAGCTGGGTGTGGGAGCAGGAGCCTTAGGAGTGGGGGACAGAAAAGGGGAAATAAAATCTCTGACTCAGACAATAGTGAACTTAGAGAGAAAGGGACAGTCTGAGGTATGAGATTCAAAAGGGTGGACAGAGAGCAAGACCCAGATTACAATGGAAGTGGAGACCAAGAAGTCCCCCAACTGCGGTAGGCAGCAGAGGAAGGTTGCTAGAGACTCCTTTGGTCAAGTTCGAGCACAATTTGGGTGCTACCAAAGACACTGTTGTTGAAGATTTTCACCACGTATTTGAGGCTTGGAAAGCAAACTTAAAAAAAAAAAAAAAGTTAGCTTAAGATATCATTTCACTAAAAAGATCTGGAGAATATCAGAAACCTTTTAATTTGTTTCAGGGGAAAAAAAAGTACAAAGCAAGTGATCTATTTCTGTACAAAATTGTCCTAATTCCAGAGAAATAACTTCAATGTCAACAAATCTCGTGGTCTTTATAAAGTTCTAAATTAATAAACTCCAGCTTTCCTGATAGCTCAGACAGTAGAGAATCTACCTTCAATGCAGGAGAGCCAGGTTTGATCCCTGGGTGGGGAAGATTCCCTGGAGAAGGGAATGGCAACCCACTCCCAATATTCTTGCCTGGAGAATGCTATGGGCAGACCATGAGGTTGCAAAGAGTTGGACATGACTGAGCGACTCACACTTTGACTTTCACACACACTACACACACACGTGGCCAAGACAGGCCATAAATTTGAATCAAGGTCTAGCTTTCCAAAATAGCAGAGCCAAGTAGACAATCTCCTTGCAGAATTCTTTTAAAAAATATTTTTAATTTATTTGTAAAGTTTTTTATTTTGCGTGGGGGGTGACAGGGGAGGGAATGTGAGCATGTGCCATCCATCTCTATGACGCCATAAAAACTCGTAGACAAGATAATCACGTGGTTCCTTCGACTGTGAGATAACAAACCATGAACAGTTCTGTTTTCATATGGACGTGCTCTTGATAAAGGAAAGACATTGAGGACTAGGTGACGGCAACTCAACGGTTACGTTAATGTCTCATTCAAGGAAAGGGAAGCAGGAAAATTCTGAATGCGACTTCATGATGAAGGTATAAAGTTGGCAGTCTGGGGACACAGAGTACTTATTTGCTTTATCTCAGCGTTGCTAGAGCACACACTAACAATGGTATTCCACTTCTGAAATTCCACTGGTTCTGGAATTCCAGCAAAGGTCCCTCCAGGTCACTGTGTTCTCGCTGATGGGAATTGGGGAAGGCACTGCCTTTTCTTTGCATCATAAATTGTTTAGCAAACTATTCTTAAAAGCCAAACAAAAAAAATAATAAAATTCTATGGAAATTTTCTTGAGCTCTGATTTAATGTTTCCAATTTTTTTTTTTTTTCTGAACAGAACATCCTTAAAAATGAAAACTCAGTCAAAGCTTCAGCTAGTTGATCTTTTGGCAGGTTGAGAAGTCATGATTCAAACGGAAGAGCAGTCCCTTGCATCACCCTACTCACCCTGAGCCTGTAACGGAGACAAGACGGCCTGCCCTCTGGAAAAGGGACACCACCACACTCTGGCACATCTGCTTGTTCAGAATGTTCCCCAAATGTTAACAGCTGCAGCTGGGCCTACCAGGGGGATTCTTCAGTGACACAAAAAGCCTTTCATTCCAGTTCTCAGTGCTATTTGTGATGTTCAGATTCTTCCGTGGTTACTGTTATTCTTGAAGATTGCTTCTGGTTTGGAGCACTAATTAAAACCTGGGGCTCTCTTTTCCCTAGATCAAAGTAGTATTGTGCCCACAGAGAGTGGTATATAAGTACACTAACAGAGCTTTGGCACCGATAATCTCCCAAGTGGGAGGAAAACACCTGAGCTATTCAATACAAACCCACATTTTTAGTAAGTGACATAGCATGTCTCATATTTTCAAGTTTATATCCTTCTAATTTCAAGTCTTCATCCTACTTTAAATGTGCGGATTTTCTTTAATCTTATTAATGAAAAAAGAAACTATTAGGGAGATAAAAAGTTTAGCATTTTTCAGGGTATGCTTTGGGGATATTGATTCATTCACTTTATACCCCTTGGTGACATAAATGAAAAAGGATATCAAGCTAACTTGGAAATTCACAGAGTTTTACCCTCTCAGGCTTCTGAGCAATTAATTAGAACAACAGGGAAGCCTTTCATGAAAGCTGTATCTTCAGGCTCACCCTCATGTTCTTTTATCTGAACATAACGTGTTGGTTTCTAATTTCTTTTCTTTTTCTTGCTCTTCCTCCACGTATGTAGGTTAACAGCCAATCAAAAAGCAAAGACATTTTCTAATATTAAGATTATGAAGCATTTAACATGATAAACTACTTTCCTAATTTCAAAATACTGCTTTTATGCAGAAAAAAATATCATCATGTAAGTTGCCCTCTTCAAACTGCAGTTAATATGATAATTAATTTCTTTGATTGTTCATTATCAATACATTTTATTGAGTTCCTAATGGGGTCATAGCAGTATGATGTGCTGCTGTGCTCAGTTGCTCGGTCATATCTGACTCTTTGTGATCCCTTGGACTATAGCCTGCCAGGATCCTCTGTCCATGGAATTCTCTAGGCAAGAGTACTGGAGTGGGTTGCCATTTCCTACTCTAGAGGATCTTTCTCACCCAGAGATCAAACCCATGTCTCTTTGGTCTCCTGCATCAGCAGGTTAATTCTTTACCTCTGCACCATCTAGGAAGTCCATGCTCCTTTTTTTTTTTTTTTTTTTTTAGGCTATGCGGTTTTACTTGCAGCAGGCATGATCTTCAGTTGCTGCTTGGGAACTCTTAGTTGCGGCATGTGGGATCTAGTTCCCTGACCAAGGGTTGATCCCAGGCCCCCAGCATTGGGAGCATGGAGTCCTAGCCACTGGACCACTAGGGAAGCCCCTCTATGCTTCTTTTGGGCCTGATATAAATCAGGGATCTATCAACAAGGGTCTTGTTGACCAGTGGAAAGTCATGTGGATGTGTGTGAAACATCATTACCAAGGTAGTGTTAGGTTTTGTGGTGGGGGCGGGGGTGTGCTCTTCCTCAGAGGCTGAAGAAGGGAGGGTGCTATTCCCCAGATGCTGGGAGTGATGATGACCCACAGCCTTCAGTGAAGTCCTTCTCCCAGGATTGCCCTCAGCCCAAGACTGCCTTCCCCCAAAGATTATGCTCTGTCCCTGGAAGCAGAATTTATCCAATGACTGGTGGATTAGAGAGTAGGTGTTAGAGGTTTCAGGCCATGGCCTCGAGTCAGGATAACTCAGAAGGACCATCCCAGTTCCAGACAACCTGGAAGTTAAGTCACTCCTCCATCTGCCCCACTCTGTTCTACTCCCCAGGGCACTTCGCTGTATATTCCAAATGTATTTCTTTTCTTTAAAAAATTTTTTACTTATTTATTTCCTTTTAGCAGCACTGGATCTTTGTTGCTGCAAGCGGGCTTTTCTCTAGTTGCAGTGAGCAGGGGCTACTGTTCGTTAAGGTCCATGGGCTTCTCACTGCCATGGCTTCTCTGGTTGCAGAGCACGGGCTGTGGGCACTCAGGCTTCGAGCAGTTCGGGCTTGCAGGCTCTAGAACACAGGCTCTGTAAGTGGTGATGCACATGCTTAGCTGCTCTCAGGCAGGTGTGATCTTTCCGGACCAGGAATCGAACCCATGTCCCTTGCAGTGGCAGGCAGATTCTTAACCACTGAACCACCAGGAAAGTTCCCCCAATAAATTCCTTGCATGCAAATTTGTCTCAGAACCTGCTTGGCAGGGAACCCAGCCACAGCAGCATCAAATGCTGATATAATGAAATTAGGATGCCCAAGTTTTGGTCTTGCGCCTGCCACTGTGGGGAGTAACCTCTCTCCACCTCCTTTAAAAAGAGACTAGATCTCCAAAGAGACATCTCTCTAAAGGTCTGAGATAATGGTCACAGTAAGCACTCAATCTTGACTGTTCTCAAAATTATAACTAATGTCAACTGAAAAGAATGTGGAATCAAAAATCAATGACCAGGAATCAATTTCAATTACTAATTTGCTTGGCAATACAAAATAGTTTTCCCCAAGTTATCTCCTTGACGACAGAAATACTCTTGTAAATCATCTCCAGTCTGAGTTTAACTCAGCAGCTTTCATTCCTTTCTTTTCTCTGCCCAGGTTTCCAGGAGCCCAGGTAAATCCACTCAGTCATCTCCTCTCTATCTGGAACCAGATCACTGATTGCAAAGAGGATTTGTAGAAACCATCCAGAGTCAGGTATTTCAGAATCAGACAACATTGTGTTAGTATTCTCAAGTGGAGAAATTTTAAAGGGACTCCTTAAAAACAATTCAATAAATATAATAAGGGAAAGAATCATACCAATTTAGTAAGTGAAATATATTCAACGAGTCACAATATGGGGCTTCCCTGGTGGCTCAGACAGTAAAGAATCTGCCTACAATACAGGAGACCCAGGTTCAATCCCTGGGTTGAAAAGATCCCCTGGAGAAGGAAATGGCTACCCTCTCCAGTATTCTTGCCTGGAGAATTCCATGGACAGAGGAGCCTGGCGGGCCACAGTACATGCGGTTGCAAGAGTCAGACACAACTGAGGGACTAACACACACACACACAGTCACAATATGTGATGCCACTGCTTAAAAGTCCTAAGTCCTTTGTTTTTCACTATCCTCTTAGATTACATCTTCGATGTAGGTATTGTTAAAGCCATTGCAGTACCTGCGCTAACTCTATCCTCCTTGGTAGGTGTCTTAACAGAACATAAACTCCCCCTGAGAGAGGCAGGGTGTCAGTTCCTGCCACTAACACCAAGGTGTTCTTGACCTGAGGATAAAGTCTTTTACAATTTCACTTTGTTTCTTTATTTTCTCCTCCCTCCCCTTCCTTTACTGTTTTATCCATCCTGCTTTTTGGTCCCTCCCTCTGCGGTAAAGCATCTATCTACAATGTGAGAGACCCGCTTTCAATTCCTTGGTCGGGAAGATCCCCTGGAGAAGGAAATGGCCACCCACTCCAGTATTCTTGCCTGGAGAATCCCATGGACAGAGGACCTTGGTGGGCTACAGTCCATGGGGTCGCAAAGGGTCAGACGCGACTGGGCGACTTGACTTTCTTTCTTTCTTTCCTGGTATTCCTCTTGTCCTGCATCTTTTCCTGTAAGGGTGTGCTTTACGTACCACATTCAACCACTGTTACTGGGATTATTTCTGCTCTTGTCCTGCCTGTTGTCCAGCTTGTCTACGTGGTGCTGAACTCACTTCCAAGTGCCCATCTCAGCATGAGGCTACCATCTCCTGGTGGTGTGGGGAAGGTTGGGGTAGTGAGCTATTCTGAGATGAGGTGTGGGGAGGTGTGATCAGGTGTGGGGAGGTGTAGAGAGGTGTGAGGAAGCATGGGGAGGTTTGGTTAGGTATGATAAAGTGTGGGGAGAGGTGGCAAGGTATGGTGAGGTTTGGGAAGGTGTGGTGAGGTTTGATCATGTGTGGTAAGGTGTAGGGAGAGGTGGCAAGGTATGGTGAGGTTTGGGAAGGTGTGGTGAGGTCTGGGGAGGTTTGGTCAGGTGTGGTAAGGTGTGGGGAGAGGTGGGAAGGTTTGGGAAGGTGTGGGGAGATTTGGTCAGGTATGGTGAGGTGTGGGAAGGTATGGTGAGCTGTCAGGAGGTGTGGCGAGGTGTGGTCAGGTGTGGTAAGGTATGGGGATAGATGGGAAAGTTTGGGAAGGTATGGTAACCTATGAGAAGGTGGTGAGTCAGTGATGCAGTCTAAGCATCTCATCCTCTGCTGCCCCTTCTCCTTTGACTTTCAATTTTTCCCAGCATCAGCATCTTTTCCAATGAGTCAGCTCTTTACATCAGGTGGCCAAAGTATTGCATTGTGGTTCTATTTTTTCTAAACTGACTCCATGTGCAGTGGGAGAAACTATAACCTGCTCTGGAAAACCTATCTTTGACCAAAAAGGCCTAGCTTTCTGGCAATACTGTCTGGTTACCAGTTGACCCTGGGAAACAAGCCCATTCTCTGTGCATGTAATTTGTCTCCCTCCTATAGGGAGGGCTTTACATTAGGGCTGAATCTTGGTGGTGTACATTCTATGCATTTGGACAAATGTTGAATGACATGTATCCATAATTATAGTGTCAATGTAAGTTCATCAATTGTAAAAAACATACCACTCTGATGGAGGTGTGTGTTGTTTTTGTTCAGTCACTAAGTCATGTCTGACTATTTGTGACCCCATGTACTTCAGTATGTAAGACTCCTCTGTCCTGCACTATTTCCCAAAGTTTGCTCAAATTCATGTCAATTGAGTCAGTGATGGCTGTCTGGGGAGGCCTTACAAATAGCTGTGAAAAGAAGAGAAGCGAAAAGCAAAGGAGAAAAGGAAAGATATAAGCATCTGAATGCAGAGTTCCAAAGAATAGCAAGAAGAGATGAGAAAGCCTTCTTCAGCTATCAATGCAAAGAAATAGAGGAAAACAATAGAATGGGAAAGACTAGAGATCGCTTCAAGAAAATTAGACATACCAAGGGAACATTTCATGCAAAGATGGGCTTGATAAAGGACAGAAATGGTATGGACCTAGCAGAAGCACAAAATATCAAGAAGAGGTGGCAAGAATACACAGAAGAACTGTACAAAAAAGATCTTCACAACCCAGATAATCACGATGGTGTGATCACTCACCTAGAGCCAGATATCCTGGAATGTGAAGTCAAGTGCGCGTTAGAAAGCATCACTACGAACAAAGCTAGTGGAGGTGATGGAATTCCAGTTGAGCTATTTCAAATCCTGAAAGATGATGCTGTGAAAGTGCTGCACTCAATATGCCAGCAAATTTGGAAAACTCAGCAGTGGCCACAGGACTGGAAAAGGTCAGTTTTCATTCCGATCCCAAAGAAAGGCAATGCCAAAAAATGCTCAAACTACCACACAATTGCACTCATCTCACATGCTAGTAAAGTAATGCTCAAAATTCTCCAAGCCAGGCTTCAACAATACGTGAACCGTGAACTTCCTGATGTTCAAGCTGGTTTTAGAAAAGGCAGAGGAACCAGAGATCAAATTGCCAACATCCACTGGATCATTGAAAAAGCAAGAGAGTTCCAGAAAAACATCTATTTCTGCTTTATTGACTATGACAAAGCCTTTGACTGTGTGGATCACAATAAACTGTGGAAAATTCTGAAAGAGATGGGAATACCAGACCACCTGACCTGCCTCTTGAGAAATCTGTATGCAGGTCAGGAAGCAACAGATAGAACTGGACATGGAACAACAGACTGGTTCCAAATAGGAAAAGGAGTACGTCAAGGCTGTATATTGTCACCCTGCTTATTTAACTTCTATGCAGAGTACATCATGAGAAACCCTGGACTGGAAGAAACACAAGCTGGAATCAAGATTTCCGGGAGAAATATCAATAACCTCAGATATGCAGATGACACCACCCTTATGGCAGAAAGTGAAGAGGAACTCAAAAGCCTCTTGATGAAAGTGAAAGTGGAGAGTGAAAAAGTTGGCTTAAAGCTCAACATTCAGAAAACGAAGATCATGGCATCCGGTCCAATCACTGCATGGGAAATAGATGGGGAAACAGTGTCAGACTTTATTTTGAGGGGCTCCAAAATCACTGCAGATGGTGATTGCAGCCATGAAATTAAAAGACGCTTACTCCTTGGAAGGAAAGTTATGACCAACCTAGATAGCATATTAAAAAGCAGAGACATTATTTTGCCAACAAAGGTCCGTCTAGTCAAGGCTATGGTTTTTCCAGTGGTCATGTATGGATGTGAGAGTTGGACTGTGAAGAAGGCTGAGCACCGAAGAATTGATGCTTTTGAACTGTGGTGTTGGAGAAGACTCTTGAGAGTCCCTTGGACTGCAAGGAGATCCAACCAGTCCATTCTGAAGGAGATGAGCCCTGGGATTTCTTTGGAAGGAATGATGCTAAAGCTGAAACTCCAGTACTTTGGCCACCTCATGCGAAGAGTTGACTCATTGGAAAAGACTCTGATGCTGGGAGGGATTGGGGGCAGGAGGAGAAGGGGACAACAGAGGATGAAATGCTTGGATGGCATCACTGACTTGATGGACGTGAGTCTGAGTGACTCATGTGACTCACGTGACTCTGGGAGTTGGTGATGGACAGGGAGGCCTGGCGTGCTGTGATTCATGGGGTCGAAAAGAGTTGGACAGGACTGAGCGACTGAACTGAACTGATGCCATAGTCTAAGCATGTTATCCTCTGCTGCCCCCTTCTCCTTTGGCTTTCAATCTTCCCCAGCATCAGGATCTTTTCCAATGAATCAGCTCTTTACGTCAGGTGGCCAAAGTATTGGATCTTCAGCTTCAGCATATGTCCTTCTATTGAATAATCAGGATTGATTTCCTTTAGGATTGACTGGTTTGATCTCCTTGCTGTCCAAGGGACTCTCAAGAGTCTTCTCCAGCACCACAATTCAAAAGCATCCATTTTTTGGCCCTCAGCCTTCTTTATGGTCCAACTCTTAACATCTGTACATGACTATTGTAAAAACCATAGCTTTGACTATACAGACCTTTGTTGGAGAAGTAATGTCTCTGATTTTTAATACACTGTCTAAATTTGTCATAGCATTCCTTCCAAAGAGCAAGCATCTTTTAATTTCATGGCTGCAGTCACCATCTGCAGTGATTTTAGAGCCCAAGAAAATAAAATCTGTCACTGCTTCAATAGTGGTATCCCATTCTTTCAATTCATATTTAATTTTAAAGTTATTTTTAATTTTTAAATTAGGGCTCCTCCTAGTTTCTCTCTACATATGTTTTGTAAAACAATAATATTTTAAAAGAACCTTTATCATGATTGAATTAAAGTGATGTTTGTTTGTTGAAAGCCTAACTCAACAGTGATACAGTAGATATTCATTAAGTGTTCAACCAGGCCTCATTCACCAAGAACTTTGGCATCTGGATCTTAGGCTCTGTCTTCATTCCAATGTCTGCCATTGACCTAGGCAATTTTCCTGTCATATAGTTGACCTACTCAGCACCCTAGCCTCCAAGTTCAGCTAAGGTTATCGAGCTACTCAAATCTAGCTCCACTCCTATTGGCTGTATGACCTTAGACAATAGTCTGCCTTGCCTAGAACCTTTAAAGCCTATAATTCCACTGCCTGGATCAATCTGGTTGTAATTCCAGTCATAATTCCAGTCTTATCTTCTGTGCCTCTGTAATCGTGCAATTAGCATATCCATTGCAAATCATCACAACTGTAAGTTTATGACCTCCAACCACAGACAAATCCTCTGCAGTGCTATGCAGTCATCCTATGTGTCTTTAAACATCCACCTTCAACCTAAATTTCTAGATGGTGATTCTAAATCTTTACCACTCTCCTTATGACCCTTCTGCAGAAATCATCAGCAGATGGGAACTCCCTCCAGCACTTGCCCTTCTATCCAACTCCAAACATATCTTCGTTTATCCCTATCCTGCCCTCCTTCCAACTCATCGAGAGAGTGTTCCACCACTTATGCATAGCTACTCTGGATACCAACCTTTCTTATCGCCTCTGATGTTTTAGTCTTTTCATGTATCCATTCTACACTGTATCCCCTGTCTCTCTCCCTCCCTGCTGCTTTCTTCCCTGGGCCTATGAATGTGCTTATTCACTCAGTCGTGTCAGACTCTTTGCGACCCCATGGACTGTAGCCCGCCAGGCTCCTCTGTCCATGGGCATTCTCCAGGCAAGAATGCTGGAGCAGGTTACCATGTGCACCTCCAGGGGATCTTCCCAACCCAGGGATCAAACCCAGGTCTCCTGCATTGCAGGGGAATTCTTTACCATCTGAGCCACCAGGAAAGCCCAGAGCCTATGAATAAGCTCATGCTTTTTATCTTTAAAGAGAAAAAAAGGCCTTCTACCTTCTACACAAACTCTCTTTCCATTCACAGACAACCTTCTGCAAAGCCCAGTCTATGAAATCATCACTGCCTCTTTACAATCCTCCCTTTCACTACTTTACCCACCTTGATCTGGCTTCCAGCCCCATCTGAATTGTGAACCTATCCCCACAGATGGCAGAGGTGACATCCCTATTGCTCGATCCAATATAACTTTGATATACACACTGTCTCTGTGTCATTGAGCATTGACCACAGTTCTTTCTAAAGTCCCCTCTTCTTCTTTGGCACCTGTGACATCACTTTCTCCTGATTTCCTGCTTGTGTGTGTGTGCTTAGTCACTTAGTCGTGTCCAACCCTCTGTGACCCATAGACTATAGCCAGCCAGTCTCCTCTGTCCATGGGATTTCCCTGGCAAGAGTACTAGAGTGAGTTGCCATTTCCTCCTTCAGGGGATTTTCCTGATCCAGGGATTGAACCCTCATCTCCAGCATCTCTTTACCACTGAGCCACCGGGGGAGCCCCATCAAGATCCATGCAAGCACACAAGCTGGCGATCTGAGTCTGATACTCAGCTCTTGTTCAAATCCTCTCCTTTTGTCTTCTATTCTCAATTAGTAAAGGGCTTCCCTGGTGGCTCAGATGGTAAAGAATCTCCCTGCAATGCAGGAGACCTGGGTTTGATCTCTGGGTCAGGAAGATCCCCTGGAGAAGGCAATGGGTCCAGTATTCTTCCCTGGAGAATTCCATGGACAGAGGCCTGACCATGTACTATAGTCCATGGGGTCCCAAAGAATTGGACGTGACTGAGCAACTAACACTTTTTAAAAATCTCTTGAATTTGTCTCTTTCTCTCCAGTTCCTCAACTACTGCTCCATCATCTCCAAACTGGGCTGGTCTCCCTGACTACAGCTTTGTCTCTTTCTAGTCTGTCCTTCGTAAGACTGCTGGCAGCTGTCTTTGCTTGTTAAGGTAGCTTTCTCAGCAGAGTCTCAATCCTCAGTTTAGAGTCCTTAAGTGGCAGGAGTGTGTCCTTTGGGTAGTACTTACCTAAATTTATTTTACTTAATCTATTTGTAATCTATATATTTTATATTAAATTTATAATTGTAAAATATCAGGACAAGTTTGGTAGAGAACTATGGAACTCCCAGTCTAGAATCTCTTTCTCAGAATCAGGCCAGTTACTATGGCACTCGAGAGTTTTGTTCTTAATAGTTCTCTGTTGCCAGTTTGATGAAATACACATGATATATCCATACAATTTAATGCTTAAATCAAATAATTTAAAATATATTTATTTCAGTTATACAAAAAGTTTAAAGTTCTCCCTCTCTCTATTTAAAAAAAAAGTTTGTCAGTACTTTTAAAAAATTATTTTATTTGTTCATTTGGCTGTGCTGGGTCTTCGTTGCTGCGAGGGCTCTCTCCAGTTGTACTGCACAGGCAGCTTCCCGTGCTTCAGAGCACAGGCTCTAGAGTGGGTTTCGGCAGTTGTATCACTTGGGCTCAGTCAGTAGCTGTGGTTCCCGGGCTCTACAGCACAGGCTTAGAAGTTGTGGCGCACAGGCACAGTCGTCCCTCAGCATGTGGGACCTTCCCAGACCAGGGATTGAACCCGTGTCTCCTGCATTGGCAGGCGGATTCTTTACCACTGAGCCTTCCCTAGTGGGAAGATAGGATCCAACTCTTCTCACTGCTCTGGTATCTGATGTGAAAGGCAACCGGTTTGGTAATTGAAACACCAGGGAAATACCGAGTGAATGGGGACAGCAGCAGAGTTTGTATTATTTGTTTATGATTCTTTATATCTAAATAAGAAATCTTTCTCATTTGCCCTACCGATCCTTGGGTCTGGAGGAGAAGGAAGTAGATAGTAGCGGAAGGACCCAAATCTGTGCTCATGCTAAATATATAGTTTTCTTTCTTTTTTTTTTTTTTAAATTGAGATATAATTGACATACAACATTATTTTCCTTTCAGGTATAGAATATAATGATTCAGTATTTTTATGTATTGCAAAATGACCACCACAATAAGTTTAGCTACCCATCACCACACATAGTAACAAATTCTTTTTCTTATGATGGGAACTTTTAAGATCCCCTCGCTTACTAACTTCTGGGTATATAATAGAGTATTATTAACTACGGTCACCGTGTCTATATTTTAATCAGTATAACTTTTTCAATTCGTTATTTTTTTCGTTTATTTTTAACTATACTGGGTCTTTGTTGCTGCTCAGGCTTTTCTCTAGTTGCAGAGAGTGGGCGCTCCTCTGTTCTGTGGTTCGCGGGCTTCTCGTGGTGGCTTGTCTTGTTGCAGAGAACTGACTCTAGGGTGCAGGGAATTCACTGGTTGAGGCTTCTGGGCTCTAGAGCACAGGCTCAGTAGCTGTGGCACATGGGCTCAGTTGCCCCTCAGCATGTGGGATCTTCCCAGACCAGAGATCAAACCCTGTGTCTCCTGCACTGGCAAATGGATTCTTTACCAGTGAGCCACCAGGGAAGCCCCTTAATCAGTATAATTTTTAAATATGTTTTGATTTCTAATATGACCATTATCCCCTCTTTACTTTTTTTTTTTTTAATACTTATGTGGATCTTAGTTGCAATATGCAGGATCTTTAGTTGCAGCATGTGGGATCTAGTTCCCTGACCAGGGATTGAACGCAAAGCCCCCTGTATTGGGAGGCCAGAGTCTTAGCCACTGGACCATCAGGGAATTTCCTTTACCTTTTTTTAAAAGACCATATTAAAATAAATTAAAAGACCACATTACCTTTAATTTTAACCCTCCTCTTGCTTTTCAAAATGTCCATTAGACTTATATGTTTATGCTAAATAATTCTTAGGTCAATAAAGAGAAAAGAGGTGGAGGGAGAATGGACATTCAGAATTTTTTTTATTTTGTTTGCCAAAAAGAAGACTGAAAAGCCATTTAAAAAGTCTTGAAGTGCTAACTGTAGAGCTTAAAATTCACTCCAAAAGCCAAGATCTCCCAGCTTTGAATTCCAGTTCCACCTCCCACAAGCTGGGTAAGCTTGGACAAGTTTCTTAACCTCTATGTGCCCTCAGCGGTAACATTGGGATAATCTTATTATACCGACTTAAAGTCTTGTTGTGAAGAATGAATGAGTAAATATATAAAGCTCTTGGCCTGGCAGGTAGTAAGTGCTTAGTAAAAGTTTTTCTTTTCTTTCCCTTTTTTAAGAACTTTTTTTGGCAGCCCTTTGCCACATGTGGGATCTTAGTTCCCTGACCAGGTATCAAACCTGCATGCCCTGCATTGGAAGGCAAATTCTTGACTACTGGCCCACGAGGGAAGCTCAGAAAGTGCTTGGTAAATGTTAACTCTTCTTAATGCTTGTTTAGAACATACACACCACGAAAACAAGAACTTCTGTTTTGGCCACAATCCTATTGGCAGCAATAAATATTTGCAGTTCAGTTCATTTAAGTTCAACAAATATTTATGTGTACTTCTGACATGCCAGACAGACCCCAGAGATGCAGTGATGAGTAAGAATTAAGCTTAGAAAGGAAGGTAGAGTTCTCTCTCCACTCTTTCTTTGCAAGTGCTGTTCCCTCTTCCTTTAATGTTCCCTGCCACTTCTTCACCTGCTTAATTCCTACCATTCATCCAATTCTCAAAACTTTTAGTTCAGACACTATATCCCCACAGAAAAGCTTTCCTGACATCCCAGGATGAGCAAGGAAACTTCCACAGCCCCTGTGGCAACATCTGTCCTGTTCTTAGCAGATGGTGATTAGTGTGTTTCCCACTGACTAGTTAGTAACCAGAGGCAAAGAAGGTGGATCTCAGCTCTGTGGCCTCAGTGCCCAGCCCAGGCTCTGCTATGTTATATGTGTGAAATGTATGGTAAAGAAACTAATGATGACGAAGAAACCTGGCAATCTTTCCAAGACGAGGGGACTCTTTTTGAACAGTTGTGCTATAGCCTTGGGATTTCCAGGTGGCTCAGTGATAAAGAATCTGCCTGCCAATGGTTCAATCCCTGGGTCAGGAAGATCCCCTGGAGGAGGAAATAGCAACCCAATCCAGTATTTCCTCCTGGAAAATCTCATGGATAGAAGAGCCTGGTGGGCTACAGTCCATGGTGTCTGTAAAGAGTCAAACACAACTGAGCACCTGAGCAGGCACACACGCTGTAGCCTTAAGAAGCAAAGATGGGACTTCCCTGGTAGTCCAGTGACTAAGACTCCCCGCTCCCAATGTCCAGGTTTAGTTCTTGATCAGGGAACTAGATCCCACATGCCACAACTAGGAGTTTGCATGCCACAACTCAAGATCCTACAGGCCACAACTGAGGCCCAGCCAGTCAAATAAATAAATATTTAAAAAAGAAGAAGAAGCAAAGATATGTGCTGCCCCGCAAATCTTGACTTACGAAATGTATAATAACAAAATAGACACAGACTCACAGACATGGAAAGCAAACCTGTGGTTGCCAAAGGGTGGGGAAGGACAAATTTGGGCTATGGGATTAACAGATGCAAATTGCTATGCATAAAATAAATAAGTAACAAGGATATATTGTGTAGCATAGGAAACTGTGGCCGTTATCTTATAATAACTTATAATGGAGTATAACCTGCAATTATAAAAATAATGGGATCCTTCTGCCATACGCCTGAAAATAATGTAACATTGTAGATCAACTATACTTCAGTTAAAAAGTTAATAAAAATAAAAATGACATAATAAGCCAAACTTTGTAAAATCTCCTTTTGGCCTAGGTACTAAGTTGTTCTGAAAGTTACATAATAGGAAATAACTAAGTTAAATGGAGAAAAATGAAAATAAAAAGTCACTGTTATTTCTGTGATAACCAGGTAAGCCAGTAACACAACCTATTTGGAAAGCCTGACAGGTGACTAAAAACTTGGGGCCATTTAGATACACCAGCATCCATGTTACTCCTTTATAAAACTGTACGGGAGAGAGAGGAATTTTCCTATGTCAGAAGTGTTTTATAGAATACCTTTTAAAATGATAAAGGCGGGAGGTCCCTGGCGGTCCAGTGGTTAAGACTCTGCACTTCCAAAGCACAGTGCGCCGGTTCGACCCCTGGTCAGGAAACTAAGGTCCTATTTGCTGTGTGGAATGGCCAAAAAACCAAAAATAAATACATTTTAAAAATAAATAAAATGATAAAGGTGCTAAAATGTCCCTGGTTGCTACGGCGAAACAATAGATATGAATTAAAGTAAGCAAGTCATCTGGACTCATTGGAGGATTAACTGCAGTGTTTTGTTTTGTTTTTTTTAATTTTTTTTTTTTAACTGCAGTGTTAATCTCTTCAGTGGTGAGGTTTACCAGAGACTCAAGCGTGCCTGATTTCTTAGCATCATGTCCCATATCAACCTTCTGTTCTTCCAGTATTCAGAGAAGGAAAGACGGCTAAAAAGGGTTCCTTCCGAGGAAAAAGTCTCCAAATTTCTTTCCTGAGTTTCCTCACTTACTGGTGATCTTCCCTGTTTTCCTCCAAGGGAGGCACCTCCCCCATCACACATTCAGCCTCATTTCCAAAGAGCCAGGATCCCTTTGCCTTCTCCCCACCCAGCTGGAAAAGCCTGTTTGATCTGGAGTCAGTGAGGAAATCACCATAGAAGTAAAAATGGCCCAGAGAATTTAACATGTGATCCTGAGTTGGGCTGTTAGTATTTTAATAGATGAAGTCTTAAACCAAGAAAACGAATTCCCGGTGTTCAAAGTTTCAGGCATCAACAAGCAAGGGGTGGGAGTGGTTTTGGGGTCTTGCCCGTGGCAGCTGTCTCCTCCACGGACTTAGATGGCTGATGTCTCTTTTCAGTCTCGGTTTCTATTTTTAAAGAAGTGTCTCTTTCCTCTTCCATAAAAATTTGCCTGGGGTTCTGGCCTATAAAAACATTGCAATCACATGCAATGATTTGAGCAAAACCACAGTTATGAAAACCTCAGGGTAATCTCTCAACCAAATACTTCATATTATCTGAAATTATCCAAAATTAATACAGTTACCATCTCCCCCTTCCCAAAGCAGAGCAGAGGGAAAGGGGTTTTGAATTGAACCATCTTCGCTCAGTTAAAATCATTCTGGAAAGAAACCAGCATTTGATCAAGTTTAGACAAGACTCTTTTGGTTGTTGTTGAAGATTGTGGCAATGGTTTCATATTAGGCCTTCTTGCCCCTTTCCAATTTGTTTACAATCACTGCTCCCTCCTCAGGGGATTTGGAATGAATCATCAACTTTTCTTTTTCAAGTACACTATTAAATTAGGCCAAAGCCTGGAACCAAACATTTGTTCTTACAAGCATTTCTTTCATGTCATCAGCTGTAATGGAAACCAGAAATTCAGTAGGCAGGCCTTATCTCTAGCAAAGCAGAAGGACGGACATCTAGGCCCACACTTCTGCTGTCATACACCATTTGGACAAATCTAAAAATCATATCTAAGGGCTGGAGAATTCATGCTGGAATTAGAAAAGGCCAACTTAAATTTATTTGAAAATTCATAATTTCTTGTAATTCAGAAGTGTCATTCATATTGAGTAAGAAGTTAAAAACAACTTCTTCCTCTGACTTTCAATCTTATGTAAGATGTTTTTTAAAGGATAGCCACACTTTAAAATAAACAGTGGTTTTTCAATTCCAGCTTCAAGAACTTAAAGATGCTTTCAGTCTATTTTTCATTTTAGAAGACAGCAATTGTTGAATACAAAAATATCTAATTATAAAAATAGCTACCTTTTAGTGACATGTTATTATGAAAATCAGACCTTCACCAAAAGATGTAAATGAAATAACACATGAGGTGACCATTTATCCATTCAACTAAGGGTGTTATCACTAACCTGAGGATTCATGATGCAGCAATAAACCAACAAAAACCCCTGTCTTGTGGAATTTTATATTGAAGGGAGGGCTAGGCAGGATAGATTGTTAACATAATAAGTCAATAAATGTATAGAGAAACATATACATGTGTATATGTTGTATGAAATACATGTGTATATGTTGTATATGAAATGTGTAGAGAAAACAGTGGGAAAGGAGATTAGAGAGGGGTGCCAATGGGAAAAAAACATGGTTTTAAATAGGAGGGTCAAGGAAGGTCATATAGAAATGTGATTCAAGAAAAGGACTCCAGGCAGATGGAAACTACCAGTGCAAAACCCTGAGGCAAGAGTACCTGGCACACTGAGGGACAGCAAAGAGCCCCTTGCGGCCTGTGCAGAGGAAGCAGACTGGAGGATCTGAAAGGATTAAGTCATAGAAGTAGGGCTGGGTTGAGCACATTATATAAGGCTTTATGGGGCATTGTGAAGATGTTGGCTTTTACTTTGAATGAGGTGGGGAGCCATTGGAAGATTTTGAACGCAGACGCAGCATGTGTGCTAAGTCGCTTCAGTCGTGTCCAACTCTTTGTGACCACATGGACTGTAGTCCACCAGGCTCCACTATCCATGGGCTTTTCCAGGCAAGAATACTGGAGTGGGTTGCCATGCTCTCCTCTGGGGGATCTTCCTGACCCAGGGCTCGAACCTGTGTCTTAACACTAGCACCACCTGGGAATCCCAGAAGTGATGTGACCAGACTTAAATCCTTAAAAGATTATTTTGGCTGGTGTGTTGCAAATGGATTTTAAAAAGAGAAGGATAGAAAGAGGAAGACTAGCTGGGTATATACTGGACACTCTGGAAATATTAATACTTGTCTACTACACACTGAATTTTTACATTAAGTTCCTTCTTCTTTTTTTTTTTTTTTACTTATTTCAAGTTTTAAAAACTTGCTTCAATAACCTAAAAGGAAAAATAATCTGAAAAAATATATACATATATGTGGACTTAGCAGGCACGCACACATGGATAACTGAATCACTTTGATATCCTAACTTTGAAACTAATACAATGTTGTAAATCAACTACACTTCAATTAAAATAAATGAAAGGAAAAAATCGCAGAAAAAATTGATTCATTTCTTTGTTTTCCATGTTATTTGGGATTGCAATTCAAACTTGAAAGCAGTACAATTGCATTTCTTTGAAACACTGAATACATTTCAGACTTTTCACCATCGAGTCAAGCTGGTCTCTCATTTAACTTCCTCTTTCCCTTTCCTTAATTTGGGCAAAGAATGAAAAATAACACATTCTCTGAGAGCAGAAACAACTACAAATCAACAGAAGTAGACAAGAGTAACCTCTAATACTAATGGCTGTATTAAGTGTTTGACATGTACTAGGCACAGTACTAAATGTTCAACACGAATTAGTTCATTTAATCTTTTGTTTAAATTTATGTTTTAATTGGAGTATAATTGCTTTACAATGTTGTGCTAGTTTCTGCTGTACAACAAGGTGAATCAAATATATCCCCTCCCTCTTGAGCCTCCCTCCTACCACCCCCCATCACAGAATACTAAGCTGAGCTCCCTGTGTTATCATTTAATCTTGAGAATGACATGCTGAAGTAGGTACTGTTATCACTCCCATTTTCACAGGAAGAGAGAAGTTAAATAACCACTTGAGGTTACACAGCTGGCAAATGGCCAGGCCTGGATTGGGACTAAGGCCATGGGACTCAGAATCTGTGACCACCACAGTACATTACTATTACCTCCTAGCCGTCCACAGAAGTGTCCACGCTGAGAGACGGAGAGACAGGGAGGATCTCAGGAAACTTCGGAGAGTGATGCTGTAAAGTAACAATTGTTCACTCGGTTTTATCGTGGTCTGTATGGTTAGTGAGGACTTCTCTGGTGGCTCAGTGGTTAAGAATCCACCTGCCAATGCAGGAGTGGTGGGTTCGACCCCTGGGTCTGGAAGTCCCCTGGAGTAGGAAATGGCAACCCACTCCAGTAATCTTGCCTGGGAAATCCCATGGATGAGGAACCTGGTGGGCTGCAGTCCATGGGGCCGCAGAAAGAGTAGACACAACTTAGCAACTGAACGACAACAAAGTATGGTTAATGAACAAGTGGCATTTCTGTTTATAAGTCAGTCTTCTGTGAGTTCAATCTGCTTCAATCAGCACCCTCCTCCCCTTCTGCCTCCCAGCTTCCCTTCCCAACTTCCCACTACCACCACTGCCCTCCCCAATCCCCCCCCCCACTGCCTGGAGCTTTATCAGTCCCGGGGCTGGACTGCACCCACTCCACTGAAGGTGCCACCTGCACCCAACAGCCAGCTCTCCCTCATTACACACCACAGTTCCAAGGGACTGTTCAGAGTTGTTTACAGCTTAATACAAAGGAAATGGCAACCCACTCCAGTCTTCTTGCCTGGGAAATCCTGTGGACAGAACAGCCTGGGCGGGCTATAGTCCACGGGGTGGCAAAGAGTCAGATATGACTGAGCAACTAAGCACACAAAATTATTCAGGGAAAGGCTAAAGTATTTTTATGCCATGATTTTGATTTATTTAGGTTTCTTCCATCTATGTAAAGAGATTTAGTACACTTTGGGAATTTGATTTGTCATTTTGCACTCTGGTTGTTTGTTGCCTCTCAGGAATGTGTGGTTCTTATTTTATTTGCCATCTGAGGTAGGGAAAGCTGAGGTGGTGGACATTTATATTTAGTGCAGTTAATGTGGCATAGATTCCAGATTTATCTCTTGCTATAACTTGATGAGAAAATGGATTTGGAGTTTAAATAAACTGGTAATGGATAATATTAGAAAAATGCCAAAGAGTTTTCTCAGCTGCTTCTCTTTCTTTTTTATGAACAGACTTTTTATCAAGTCTTTGCATTCCATCTGATTCCTTAGGGCTGCTCAGCACATTGTTGTTCTCATGTAAACATTTGATATATTTTGCACATATTGTGTATGTATATATGTATGCATTGCATAAGTAGTATGTGTTTCTTTTATTTTAAAAAAAATCCTGTTCTTTTATAGAATACAGTAGTTGCTTGCAGGGAAAGGAATGTGGTGGCTATGAAACAGGGCTGAAAAGGAAATTTTATTCCATTGTATATATTATTTTCTACCTTTTGAAATCTACATGATATTTGTGAATTATCTCTTCTAGTTCACTAATTGATTTACTTTTAAAATTAAACTATTTAAGATGAAAAGAAATTAATTCTTTCCTTATGTAGTGTCAAAAACATCATATTCTTTATGATGAATTTATTTTTTTAATTGGAATAATAAACTACTTGATAAACACTGTTTTAGGAAAGTATTCACCTCAAATGACTATCAGATAAATATTATATGATCTCATTTTTATGTGGAATCTAAAAAAAAAAAAGAATCATACAGACAGACTGGTCATTGCCAAAGGTGGGAGTTGAGGATTTCCCTGGTGGTCTAGCGGCTAAGACTGTGCTCCTAATGCAGGGGGCCTGGGTTCGATCTCTGGTCAGGAAACTGGATCCCGCATGCTTCAATGAAGATTGAAGATCCTGCATGTTGCAACTAAGACTCAGTGCAGCCAAATAAATAAATGTGTTTTTCGTTTTTGTTTTTAAATAGGGGAGTTGGGAGTGGGTGAAGGGAATCACAAGGTACAAATTTCCAGTTATGAATGTCCTGGGGGTGTAATGTACAACATGGTGACTGTAGTTAATAATGTGAGTGAAAGTTGCTCGGCCATGTCTGACTTTCTGTGACCCCATTGACTGTGACCTGCCAGGCTACTCTGTCCATGGAATTCTCCAGGCAAGCGTATTGGAGTGGGTTGCGCTACTCCAGGGGATCTTCCTAACTGAGGGATCAAACCCAGGTCTTCTGCATTGCAGGAGAATTCTTTACTGTCTGAGCCTCCAGGGAAGCCTGTAGTTAATGATACCGTATTGCATATTTGAAAGTTGCTAAGAGAGTAGTTTTGCAAAGTTCTGGTCACAAGAAAAAAAAATCTGTAACTATATGTGGTCATGGAAGTTAACTAAATGTTAACAGTGTTGATCGTTTCACAATAGCAAATCACTATGATCCACCCCTGAAACTACTATAATGTTATATGTCAATTATATCTCAGTTAAGGGGAAAAAGATTAAAGTCCCCATGACCAGACAGCAGACAGCCAGGTGGGAATCTCAGTTCTGCTACCTTCCAGCTGAGCATCCTCAGATACACTGGGTAAGTGCTCAGTGCCTTAGGTTTTACTTGTCTGCAAACTGAAGATATGGGGTCTCTACTTCACTGGGTAGTTGTGGAGTTTAAATGAGTCTTATGGGTAAACCTGGTACATAGTTAAGACGTCTTAATAAATGTTATTACCTTCAAAACAAACAAAAAAAACCCCACAAAATTGTTTTAACCAAAGGTTTCATAAAAAAGATTATGGAGCCTCCCTCTAATAAATATTAAGCTGTATTCAGTTTCGTTCAGTCACATAGTCATGTCCAACTCTTTGTGACCCCATGAACTGCAACATGCCAGGCTTCCCTGTCCATCACCATCTCCTGGAGCTTGCTCAAACTCACGTCCATCGAGTCAACGATGCCATCCGACCATCTCATCCTCTGTCATCCCCTTCTCCTCCTGCCTTCAATCTCTCCCAGCATCAGGGTTTTTCTAATAGAAATATAGAAATTTTAAATTCAGTAGAAGTTTTAACAATATATTCTTAAAACAAAATTTAAAGAGATTTTAAAGCAAAATCATGTTTCTTCACCTTGTATCAATAGCAGCAAAATACGGACACAGTAGCAGATACTGAAAAGCGGAATAGTGGGCAGTGTCCTACTTAGTGGTGGCAAGACTCTAGAAACAGTCCATTTAAAATGAGAAAAATATGAAGATGATGTGATCACCACATTTAAAAAAAACTGAGAAGACAAAATAATAAATACAAATATTGTCAAGGAGAAAGCAAAGCTATCATTTGAACATTGTATTATCCACTTGAAAAAAGAGAAATCCATCTAATATATTAGAAACAATGTTAGGTGGATAGTTACAAGACTTTAAAATTAGTCAATAGACTAGGAGCTGGGACAACTAGGTATCCACATGCAAAACAATGAAACTGGACAGTTACCTCACACCGTACACAAAAATTAACTGAAAATGGATCATAGCTCCAACAATCAAGAGTTAAACTACAATATCAAACCCTGAGAAGAAAATGTAGAACTGAATTTTTATGACCTCAAGTTTAGCAATGGCTTCTTAGAAATGATACAAAAGCATAAATGGCAAAATAAAAAATAGATACATGAGAATGCATCACAATTAAAACTTCAGAGAACACGTGGGACGGAGGCTCGAGAAGGCTGGATCCATGTATAGTTTTGGTTGATTCACATTGTATGGGGGAAACTAACCATATTGTTATACTTCAATTAAAACTAGATTTTAAAAAAGGGCCAGGTCCCTTTCAAAAAAAAAAAAAAGACACCATCAAGAAAGTGAAAAGAAAAACCCACAGAATGGAAGAAAATATTTGCAAATTATGCAACTGATTTATTTGATATTCAGAATATATTTTTAAAAACTCTGGCAACTCAACAATAAAACGATAAATAATCCCATTAAAAATGGGCAAAGGACTTTTCTCTAAAACAAGATATAGTAGTCCCCCTTTACTTGTGATTTTACTTCCCACAGTTGCAGTCAACCATGGTCCAAAAACATTAAATGGAAAATTTCGGTAATAAACAATTGATAAGTTTTGACTTGCTTGTCCTTCTGAGTAACAGGATGAAATCACCCTCCGTCCTGCTCCACCCCATCTGGGATCATCCCTATATCCAATGTATCCTGCCCATTAGTAACTTAGGCTTAGTAGCCCTCTCGGCTATCAGATTGACTGTAGTTTATCAAAGTGCTTGTGTTCAAGTGACTCTTATTTTATCAATACTTCATAATAGCCCCAAAGTGCAAGAATAGTGATGCTGGCAATTAGGAAATGCCAAAGAGGAGCTGTAAAGTGCTTCCTTTAAGTAAAAAGATGAAAGTTCTTGAATTAATAAGGAAAGAAAAAATATTTGTATGCTGAGGTTGCTAAGATCTAGGGTAAAAACAAGTCTTCTATCCATGAAATTGTGAAGAAGGAAAAAGAAATTCATGCTAGTTTTGTTGTTCCACCTCAGATTGCAAAAGTTAAAGTCATAGTGTGTGATAAGTGCTCAGTGGGGCTTCCCTCATAGCTTAGTTGGTAAAGAATCTGCCTGCAATGCAGGAGACTCCGGTTGGATTCTTGGGTCAGGAAGATCCCCTGGAGAAGGGATAGGCTACCCACTCCAGTATTCTGGCCTGGAGAATTCCATGGACTGTATAGTCCATGGGGTCACAAAGAGTCGGACACGACTGATTGACCTTCACTTTCACTTTAACACAGAAAAGGCATTAAATGTGAGAGAAAGGCCACATTCATGAAACTTTCATGACAGTTTATTGTTATAATTATTCCATTTTGCTATCAGTAATTGTTATTAATCACTTGTGTGCTGTGCTGTGCTAAGTCGCTTCAGTTTCGTCCGACTACTTGAGCCCACCAGGCTCTTCTGTCCATGAGGATTCTCCAGGTGAGGATACTGGAGTGGGTTGCCATGCTCTTCTCCAGAGGATCTTCCCGACCCAGGGATCGAACCAGTCTCTTACATCTCCTGAATTGGCAGGTGGGTTCTTTACCACTAGCTCCACTTGGGAATCCCTGATCTTTTTATACCTTCCTTTTAATTTTGCTGTGAACCTAAAACTGCTCTAAAAGTATAGATGGTTCCTAAATAGGATGGTTTGACTTACGATTTTTCGACTTTACAAATGTTTGAAAGCAATACATATTCCGTAGAAACCATACTTGGAATTCTGAACTTTCCTCTTTTCCCAGATTTGTGACCCTCTCCTGTGACGCTGCCCTGTGATGACAAGAGTAAATAGCCAACACACACACAACAGTGCTACCCAGACGCCCATTCTGGTTTTCTTTTTTTCTCCCTTCTGCACCCATTCTGTTTTTTACTTTCAGGACAATATTCAATAAATTATATGCTATATTCTATGTTTTATTATTAAATCAGCTTTGTATTAGGTGATTTCGCCCCACTGTAGGCTAATGTAAGTTTTCTGAGTATGTGTAAATTACGTTGGGCTAAGCCATGATGTTCAGTGGGTAGATGCATGAAATGTACTTTGGACTTGGCAGTATTTTCAACTTACGATGGGTTTACGGTGATGTAACCCCATTGTTAAGTTGAGGAAGATCTGAATATATGGAAGAATACATACGTGAGAATAATGGACATTTTGAAAAAGAGGCGACATTAAAGATAATACAGTCTTTAAAAACCTACAAAAGAGATAAGGGTCATATCGGATATAAAAACTCATTATAAAGCAATATTGATTAAATGTGTAGTATGGGCATAGGACCCACAGACAGAACAAACAATCAGAATACAAAGTCTGGAAGCAGGGACTTCCCTGGTGGGGAGACTCTGTGCTCCCAATGCAGGGGGCCCTTGTTTTAGCCCTGGTCAGTGAACTAGATCCCACAAGCCACAACTGAAAGATCCCACAAGTTTAAACAAAGATCCCTTGATAGTCTCACAACTAAGACCAAGCACAGCCAAGTAAGTTTTTAAAAAATAATAATAATTAAAAATAGGTAAATAAAATACAGTTATTTACAAATTTAGCACACATTAATGACAGCATTTCAGCTGAAAAGAAAAAGGATGGATTATTTTAGAAGTTTGGGATATTTGCAGAAATAATAGGAAAAAAACAAAGTTAGACTCCTACCTCACAGATACAATCAAAGTTTAGTGGGTTAAAGATTTAAATGTAACAGAAGTTTTTAATGAATCCATTAATTGCTAGCAGAAAATAGAACTTTTCTTAAATTATTTATATAATCTTGGGTACAGAATGTCTTTCTTTTCAGCATTGCAATATAGGCAAAATTACAAAATAAAAAAATTGACACATTTAACTACTTAAAAAAATCTTTATGCCCCCCAAAATTAAAGTTAGAGAAACCAGAGGAAAACTGGTTAGAGTATAGTTCTATATGTAGAATACAGACAGATGTATGATAAATAAAGACAGGGCTCTTAAAACTCAATAAGATAAATATTTGAAGTCAATATTTTGTGTTCAGAGGCCATAAGCAGATATTTCACAGAGGAAACAATGTACATGATCAATAAACATTTTTTAAAAATTCAGACTCACTAGAATTCAGAGAAATGCAACTAAAAACAAAATCCTACTTTTCATCTATTAGATTAGCAAAGATGAAAAAGAGTTACATACTCAGAGTGACAAGAGTGTTGTAAAGAAGATTCTCACCCACTATTGGTGGGATTAGAAACTGAAACAATTTAGTGATGAGTTTTTAAAAGGCTTAAATATGTAACTACTCTTTGATGCAGAGATCCCACTTATAAGAATTTGTCCAGCTGCTGCTGCTGCTGCTAAGTCGCTTCAGTCGTGTCCGACTCTGTGCGACCCCCATAGACGGCAGCCCACCAGGCTCCCCCGTCCCTGGGATTCTCCAGGCAAGAACCCTGGAGTGGGCTGCCATTTCCTTCTCCAATGCATGAAAGTGAAAAGTGAAAGTGAAGTCGCTCAGTCGTGTCGGACTCTTAGCGACCCCATGGACTGCAGCCTACCAGGCTCCTCCATCCATGGGATTTTCCAGGCAAGAGTACTGGAGTGGGTTGCCGTTGCCCTCTCCTAGGGGGAAAAAAAGAACTTGTCCCAGGAAAATAGTTATTTGTACAAAGATTTATTTGCAGGGGTGTCTGCCTACATATTGTTTATGAAAGTAATTTTAAAGGAGAAAATATAAATGCTTCATACCAGGATATTGATTAAAGAAGTTATAATACGCCCATATTATAAAATGGCATGCATCTTTTCATTATTTTAATGGTGTATCTATTGACATGAGCAATATTTATTACATATTGGTAAGTTAAATTATAACATGGCACGAGTATATTTTACAAAAATTGTAATCACTATTATATGCACTGTCTTGGCAAAAGCCTGGAAGAAAATAAACCAGCAACATTGATTTTGGTTTATTCTGATGACAGGATTATGGATACTTTTTCATTTATCCCATTTCCATTTTTCCCCTAATTCTGTAATAAAATGATGATTAATAAAGAATGACAAAATTCAAAAGGAAATAAATGGAGAAATAACTATTATAAAATAAAAGAGGGTGCTGAAGACAGTCTCATTGTGACTAAATCTCTGAATATAAGTTAGGCTACCTGAGTGCTATGGAAAAAAAAAAAAAATCCTCTGGATTTCACCAAATGCTGACATGAAAGGGAGAGAAGAATCTGAATATTCTTTGTGAAATCCTGCCTGCATGATGCTATTTTAAAAATCATACTAATGGTCATAAAGGATCTTGAAGGGTAAAGGCTAAATAAATTATGATAATGGAAATGAATTAGCAGAAAGAATCTATGAGCTGAGACTTGTTGTGTGTTTGCTAAATCAACTCAGTATCAAAGGCCTGTTGTTTTGTTTTGTTTTGTTTTTTTAGATGCAGCCACATAACCCCTGCTGGGGAATTCTTAAGAAGAGCTGCCCAACTGGCTATTTCATTTCATGATTTACTGGTTATTTTTTCCAAGAATATTCGGACTGAAATAGGACTGCCTGTTGTTATATGTCTTTAAGAAATAAAAATAAATGCTAGCAAAATAGGATCAAAACTTCGTTCTCGATTATTGTAACACGTTCAGAGATCAGTTATAAGGAGCAAAGAGACTACTCTCTGTTACAGACAAAAAGCTGTGGGGCCAAACAGATATAAGGGAGAGTTTTTTCCTCCCACAAATGTATGTCCGACATGTGCAAAGTGCATAAAGCAATTCTCTATTTTGGGCATTTTCCACTATATTTACTTTTTATGCTGTGTTTAATCTACACAAAATGGAGAGAAATCTGCACAATTAGGTTATTTTTTTTATTTGAATATGCTATTAATGAAGTCTCCTGGTGTCTTAAGTTGGGAACTAGGAAATAGACTCTAAGACAGAGATTATGGGCAGAAAGTCCATTGAGAACGACACGCATAAGGGAGCCAGGGAAGCAGAATAGGGGCAGAAGTTTGGGCTTAAGTGATCTCCTGGGGAGTTGGGGAGGTGAGACAGCTCATCCAAGTTGTCTTGTGGATAAACTGATGACCAAGAGGATTGGATCTTTGCAGTCTCCTTCCTTCATACCCATCGCTCACTGCCTTGGAAAGTATTCTAATCTTCTGCATTGCAGGCCAATTCTTTACCACTGAGGCAACAGGGAAGCCCAAAAGTGTCTTAATCTTGAGGAGAGCTGCTTTCTTCAGGCAAGTCCTTGGGAAGACTTCAGATCAGATCAGTCGCTCAGTAGTGTCCGACTCTTTTCGACCCCATGAATCGCAGCATGCCAGGCCTCCCTGTCCATCACCAACTCCCAGAGTTCACCCAGACTCACGTCCATCGAGTCAGTGATGCCATCCAACCATCTCATCCTCTGTCATCCCCTTCTCCTCCTGCCCCCAATCCCTCCCAGCATCAGAGTCTTTTCCAATGAGTCAACTCTTCGCATGAGGTGGCCAAAGTACTGGAGTTTCAGCTTTAGCATCATTCCTTCCAAAGAAATCCCAGGGCTCATCTCCTTCAGAATGGACTGGTTGGATCTCCTTGCAGTCCAAGGGACTCTCAAGAGTCTTCTCCAACACCACAGTTCAAAAGCATCAATTCTTCGGCACTCAGCCTTCTTCACAGTCCAACTCTCACATCCATACATGACCACAGGAAAAACCATAGCCTTGACTAGACGAACCTTTGTTGGCAAAGTAATGTCTCTGCTTTTGAATATGCTATCTAGGTTGGTCATAACTTTCCTTCCAAGGAGTAAGCGTCTTTTAATTTCATGGCTGCAGTCACCATCTGTAGTGATTTTGGAGCCCAGAAAAATAAAGTCTGACACTGTTTCCACTGTTTCCCCATCTATTTCCCATGAAGTAGTGGGACCAGATGCCATGATCTTCATTTTCTGAATGTTGAGCTTTAAGCCAACTTTTTCACTCTCCACTTTCACTTTCATCAAAAGGTTCCTCAGTTCCTCTTCCCTTTCTGCCATAAGGGTGGTGTCATCTGCATATCTGAGGTTATTGATATTTCTCCCGGCAATCTTGATTCCAGCTTGTGTTTCTTCCAGTCCAGCGTTTCTCATGATGTACTCTGCATATAAGTTAAATAAACAGGGTGACAATATACAGCCTTGGGAAGACTTAGTTGTAAGCTAATAGCAGCCAACACTTCCAGCGGCTGGGGGTCTGAAGGTCTCCAAACTGAAGGGGGATCTGCGCTGCGTGGTATGGACTGAATGTTTGTGTTCCACCTACCCCCAAGCAATATGTCAAAACTCTAATCCCAAGTTGGGACATTTGGGAGGTAGGTAGGGTTAGATTAGGTCATGAGGATGGCATCATGGGATTAGTACCCTTCCATAAGAAGAGGGAGAGACACAAGTCATCGCTCTCTGTTTGGATGAACCAAGGAAAGCCATGAGAGAGTGTAACCAGGAAGACAGCTCTCACCAGAATGTGGCAACTTGATCTCAGACTTCAGCCTCCAGAACCCTGAGAGATAAATGTTTCTTGTTTAAGCCATAGTGGTTATTTGTTTGGGCAGTCTGGACTTTTAAAGACACTATTGCATTGCAGCAAACACTATTACTAGTAACACCCTAATTTATATTAACATTGCAACATTTCCCAAGTTGTCCTGCTCAGGTAAACATATGAGAAGCAAATTAATAGTTGAAGGTAGAATTCTTAAGAAAGTAGCTCTGCATTTTAACCAAAAAGTACTTATTTGACTTCGAGAGTAGTGAAGTAGGAATAATCATTACTCTCTTCCTCTTGCCCTGTTATCAATCTAGATTATGTAGCAAGTTACTCTGTTAATAAAGAAGTGAACTTAGCACCCTAGAGAAGAAAGTTTGAATTATGTTTGTTTCCCTGTGTTTCTGTTACTGCACAGTTCTGTCCTTTTCCATCTTATTTTGGAGACTAAAAGGGGCGCTTAGGGACTTCCCTGGTGGCCCAGTGGTTGAGACTTCACCTTCCAATGCAGTAGGTGCAGGTTCAATCCCTGGTCAGGGAACTAGATCCCACATGCCCGGCAGCCAAAAATCCAAAGCATAAAACAGAAGGAATATTGTAGCAAATTCGATAGACTTTAAAAAAAATCCCAAGTAGGGGCGAAGACCACTTAGAGCAGGCTGCTTACATTTCATAGTAAATAGTGCAAAAGGTTTTCTATTTTTAATTTATTAAAAAAAAATTTTTTTTTTTAAATTTTGGCTGTGCCATGTAACCTGTGGGAGCTTAGTTCCCCCACCAGGGATTGAACCTGAATCCAAGTCCCAGCAGTGAAAGCCCCCAGTCCTAACCACTGGACCACCAGGGAATTCCCAACACTGAACATGCTTTGATTTGAGTTTTATCTTGAAAAGTACAATAAAAATTGTGAAACTATGTTTATTTTTATTTACCAAAATATAGGCCATAAAGGTCTGTCTAGTCAAAGCTATGGTTTTTCCAGTAGTCACGTATGGATGTGAGAGTTGGACTATAAAGAAAGCTGAGTGCCAAAGAATTGATGCTTTTGAACTGTGGTGTTGGAGAAGACTCTTGAGAGTCCCTTGGACTGCAAGATCAAACCAGTCCATCCTAAAGGAAATCAGTCCTTAATACTCATTGGAAGGACTGATGCTGAAACTGAAACTCCAATACTTTGGCCACCTGATGCAAAGAGCTGACTCATTTGAAAATACCCTGATGCTGGGAAAGATTGAAGGCAGGAGGAGAAGGGGACGAAATAGGATGAGATGGTTGGATGGCATCACCAACTCGATAGACATGAGTTTGAGTAGGCTCCAGGAGTTGGTGATGGACACGGAAGCCTGGCGTGCTGCAGTCCATGGGGTCACAAAGAGTCAGACATGACTGAGCGACTGAACTGAACTGAACTGAGGCTATAATGATCACTACAGGCTCACTCTTAGAACAAAGAATAAGTCAAATGATTGACTGGAATTTTTGGACATAATTTTTTCCAACCAAATCTTATAGCACAAATGACATTTCCCCTTTATTTATGCAGCATGTAAATGAATGTGAACATTTAATCAAATGCTTGAGGGTTTTACTGATCCTACCATAGTCTCTCAGTCCTTTAATTAAAACTCGTGGGGAGTTGGACTCATCTTTAGAAACATCTCTGCTGTCCTCATTCTTCCGAATGTTTCTCTCTAGTTGTGGACGTTTTCACTTGAACATCCAAGAGACATATTCATCTTCAAGAGTCCAAGACAGACCCTTAGTTCTCAGTTTTCCCTGTCCCTTCCCCACCTATCCCATCTTCTCTTCTCCAACTGCCTGAGACTAATATGAGGAATTATCCTTGATTTCTTTTTTCCTTCTCTCACAGGTGACGTCCAGTTCATCAACACGTCCAACTGTTTCTGCACTCCCAACCCGACTCCTTCCCACCGCCTCCACTGCTCCATTCCAGAACTGTCTGCCCCTCCCTGAGCCACTTCACCACCGTCCTAATGGTCTGCCCGCTTCTCTTCTTTTCTCCCTATAACTACTTGCCACAGAGCAGCCAGAATGATTTTTAAATGTATTTAATTTTATTAGGCACAAACTTTTACATGGTTCAAAGCTTAACACACTATAAAAAGATAAGCCCAGAGAACTCTTGCATTCCTCACTCCAACCTTCAAATGATAGTTATTTCCACTGGTATCTTATTGTTTCATCCTTCTAGGATTTTGAAGGCAAATGCAAGCATTTGTACAAATGTATCTCTCACCTTATTACATAATAAAAGGTAGCCTATCATGTAGACTGTTCTATGCTGTTCTAAATCTTGCTTGCTTTTTTTCACTTATTAATAATTCATCCTAGTGCTCTTTTCATATTAGTACATAGAGATCTTCCATATTTGTTTTTCCTGAAGCTTATGACACTGCTGTTTATTGAACCAGGCACCTTTTGCTGAACAAATAATGCAACAATGAAAAGTCTTATACAAGTGTCATTTCATACATGTGGAGCTGTGTCTGTGGGGTGAAATCACAGAAATACAATTGCAAAATCACATATGTTAGTGTATTTGCCAGTTTCAGAATGAAAATTTTACAGATAAATCTGTCACTTCCCCTGCTTAAAGGCTTCCCCTAATTCTCCATCCCAATCAGAATAAAAACAAAACCCCCCCTGAGGCCCACAAGGCCCTCCTTGATCTGATCTTTGCTTACGTCCTCAATATCAGTGTCTTTTCCCCTCCTTCACTGTGTGCTACGCCTTCTTTTATCAACCTCATAAAATTATCTTCCGTGAGATGTGCAATTTCACTTTGCAGTTGATTTCCATTGTGTTTGGATCAGATGGTCATATATGTGTAAAACCCAGTCATCGGCTTGAGACTTGACAAAGGAATTGTCCTAGAAGGGGAAAGCGGATGCTAATGTTTAATGGGGATGAGTATTACATATATATATATGTATTACTGTGGACTTTTTTTGGCTGTGCTGGGTCTTCCTTGCTGCGTGTGGTCTTACTCTAGTTAGGGTGAACGAGGGCTACGCTCTAGTTGTAGGGCTCAGGCTTTTTATTGTGGTGGCTTCTCTTGCCATGGAGCACAGAAATGCTCTAAGTGCACAGGCTTCAGTAGCTGTGGCACGTGGGCTTAATAGCTGTGGCTCGCTGGCTCTAGAGCTCGGGCTCTGTAGTTGCCCTGCAGGGGTTTAGTTGCTCCACAGCATGTGGAATCTTCATGGACCACGGATTGAACCCATGTCCCCTGCATTCGCAGGCATATTCTTACCCACTATACCACCAGGGATGTCCCAAGGCGGGCATTTATAAGTAGTCACTTAATAAGTAAACATGTCTAAGTTATGATTTTGATTTTCCTTCATAGCTTCAAACTTCAGGGATTCAGATAATGAATGCTGAAATAATGAGGACTTTCTATCATGTCTTAGCTGTGTGACCACAGATTCTAGACACATAAAGATGGAAGTCTAACCTTACAGACAAATGCAACACAGTCAGGAAAGAACAGTGGGCTCGAAATGGCAAGTGCTGTGTTCTGCCACCAAGTAAGCTGTGGGGGCTTAGGCAGGTCGTTTCATCTTTCTCTGTCTCATTTTATATGTATGAAAAGGAAGAAAATGGAATTCATCATGAGTCTCAACCTTTTCACTCTCCAGAGATTCCTTTTATTACCCCCACTCATTTTTATAATATGTTGAGAAATTTCATCTGCTGAAATTTCTTTGTTGTAATTTATGTTATAATTTTCATTGTTCACTGTTAGCATGTTCATTGTGAATTTATCAATAATACATATGATTTCCAATTCTGCTCAGCATTAAATAATCAGTTAACATTGGCTGAGTTGATATATTACCACCCAAAGCAAAAAACTTCACATTTTCATTTGTCTGGATAGCTCTATCTTGTTTAATTCCTAAGACTGGGAAACTATGGACCTGCCCGACAGTAAGTTTCCTTACCAGTCTGGGAGCCAGTGTTGTGTATACTCATCTAGTCCAGAGGATTTTTTAGATGTGCGTCATGGAACCCTTGGACTGAGAGCAGCAGTGAGGATGGGGAAGACGGAGGCAAAGCCAGGAGTCTTAGGGTCCCCAAATCTATTTTATCCAGGGTACCTCCAGTTTTTTTCTGTCCTATATATTGTGTTCTGCTTGCTGCTGCTGCGGCTGCTAAGTCGCTTCAGTCGTGTCCGACTCCCACCAGGCTCCCCCGTCCCTGGGATTCTCCAGGCAAGAAGACTGGAGTGGGTTGCCATTTCCTTCTCCAATGCATGAAAGTGAAAAGTGAAAGTGAAGTTGCTCAGTCGTGTCTGACTCTTAGCGACCCCATGGACTGCAGCCTACCAGGCTCCTCCATCCGTGGGATTTTCCAGGCAAGAGTACTGGAGTGGGGTGCCATTGCCTTCTCCGTGTTCTGCTTAGAAAGGGTTCAAATTATTAAAAATATTTTTTTCACATGGGGGTAATTTTTGTTTGTTTGTTTTTGGCCATACCACGCAGCCTGTGGGACCTTAGTTTCCTGGCCAGGGATCAAACCCGAGTCCCCTACACTGGAAGCATGGAGTCTTAACCACTGGATCACCAGGGGACTCTCTACACTATTAAAACTAATTTGAAAAATACGTCAATCAAACTCAATTATATACATGAGGATAATGAGGGACAGAAAAGTTAAATGAAATTTACCCAAGGTTACAGAGCTAATTAGTGGCCAAATATTCATTCAGTCAATCAACACATACTTCTTGAACACTGTGGAAAGAAAAATTATAAATATGAAACTTTGATTCAGTCTTGGTCTGAAAACAATCTGTGGGTTACAATAAATGTTTGATCAGAAGCATTTGAATAAATTTCGTTTTCATAAAGTGGTGGAGAATTGACATTGATGTGTGTGTTACTACTGTTCAGTAAGACAAGGAAGAGAGGACAGGAGAATATTTGCATTCTGGTGACCGCAGGAGAGCAAGGAACAAAGAGCCCTGTTAGAAGACAGGCCAGGTGGAGTCCTGTTTCAGTTTCAATCCTTAGGGGCTCTGTCTCTGATTGTCACACTATTGCTCCTTTTAGAGCCCACAGAAGAGGAGCCAAGAGCCCACCCCGTCGCCAAGATTATCCATAAAGTTTTTATTTTGTTTCCCAGATTCATCATGTTATTCTCGCTAAGCGTGGAAAAACTTATATGAAATGTGTTAAACTATAAGATAAATTTGAAAAAGTCAATTGATTGAATCTGTTCAACTTAAGCTGGTAATAAATTCACTGGCTTTATGATAGCTTGCCTACGACGGAGTATTAGGTAGGTTCTGTTTTCAGTTCAGAAGCTACAGGCACTCTGATTCTAGCTTTCTCCCTGCAAACAATTTGAAATAAAGGGTGTCATTGGCAGATTCAAAGACAAACATGACACAAAGCCTCATTATTTCTCAGCACCAATCAAGAGTCAGCCATTCTTCTAGGCATCGTGGACACAGCAATGAATGTGTGCAAAGAGTTTCCTGCTTCCGTAGACCAGATTTCTTGGTTTCACCAGGCTCTCAGCTGTGGCATGTGGGATCTTTAGTTGCAGCAGGTGGACTCTTGTTCCCTGACCAGGAACTGAACCCAGCCGCCCTGCATCGGGAGCATGGAGTCTTAAGCCACTGGATCATCCGGAAAGTCCCTAAACCAGATTTCTCCTGATTTCTAGTCCAGTGCTATTTCTGTCACATTATACAGATGGGAGACTCATTCTGCTCTTTTGCAAATACTTGTAATTACAGAGTATGCGTATGTCTTCTTCACATTATTTATTCATTTATTCAACAAAAATTTACTGAGTAACTTCTATTACCAGACTCTCTGTGCTAAGTGCTGGACACCCTGATATGAATTAGCTCTCCAGGTGCTCACAGACCTATGGGAACACAGACTTGTAGACAAAGTTCAAACCAGCATAATAAGTAGGATGGAGGGAGAGGAGCAAGGTACAGACGTACCATGTGGCAGCAACTGATCAACTCCCTCTTGTATGACATCCAAACTTGGATAGGAAAGGTTAATAGAGGATTCCCAAGCCAACCAAGTGACCTCCACAAAGGTACAGAGACAAGACAGAACATGCAGATTCTCAGAACTATTTGCTGTTTGGTATTGATGGAGTTTGAAGCATGAGATGAATGAGAGGCAGGACATTTTTTTTTCTCAGGTTTAAAATGTCTTATTTCACGTCTACCTGATTAAAAAAAAAAAACTCAAAAAACTCAAAAGTAAACATTATAGAAATGAGGAGGCAGGAAATTGACAAAATCTCTATGTAATGGCCTCTGTTTTCTCTATGAGTTAAGAGAAACAGCTTTTTTTTTTTTGGAGACTAAGGAAGGCTGGTAGGAAGTTTGAAGAGAGGCTTAAAAGAGTTGCTGAATTGCTTATAAGATAGAAAGGATTAGGAAAAAAACTGAACGTCCATTAATGGCAGACTGGCTCAATAGATTATAGGTCACTCAAGTGGTGGAATACTATACAGACAGGAAAAATGATAGCCACGGACATGAGAAGAGGTATAAAATATCTTATTTAGTAAAAAAAAAAAGCAAGATGCAGATATGTGTGTATTACTTTAACTTTTACATAAAAGGCAGTGGGAAATTAAAAATATTTTCTTACCTACATAAATATATCTAGAAGAATGCCTGAGAAAGAGACCGCTTTGGTTAATCATGGGAGGAGAAGGTGGGTGACTGAGGTACATGGTGGGGGCAGACACTTTACACTGTATAGTCTTGAATTTTGGACCACAGCAATGTGTCATCTATCCAAAGATAATATAAAAATGAAATCTCTAAAATGTTTTTAGTAAAATGAAAAAGAATACTTTCTGAGGGCAACGGAAGACAAAACTAAATTTTGGCGTCATGGCTACATTCCTCTGCAACCCAATACTTATTACCAACTTAGGGAAATACAAAGGGAAATCTTTATTTTCACCAGGAGAGCCTATTTGGGAAAGGTGATTTTTTTGAATCCTGGAGATCAGAGCTGGAGAGAGTCTATGGAAAAACCTAACCAAGTCTTCTGGCTTGGCCCTTTTGCAGCCCAAGCTCTCCAACCATGGCTTCTTCAGCTCATCTACAACATCACTTTGGTTACATCCAAGCAGCCCTCCACAAGGGCTTCCAATTCCTTTACTGCACCTATTGGTACAAAGTGAATTAAAACAGAGCTCTGCTCTTCAGGAGCTGGGAAGTTAAAGGGCAATGATTATTACATGATACATGAACAAGTAACAAACAAGCCTAACATTTTTGCACGTGAGTTATCAAATCAGGTTCATTCTCTCACAAGCAACCCCTTCTATTGCTAAACAAGTTCTTTATATACTTCAGGTACTGTCTACTGACCACATGGCACCAGGCAGGGGGGATGCAGTGATGATCAAACCACCGTCCCCGTGTCTGGGACCACACAGGGCAATGACAGGGAGAAACTTGAAGAGAACATCACCGTAAAGTGTGGTCCGTGCTATCAGGGAGGCAGGAACGGAATTCTGTGGGAGCCCAGAGGCCAGAGCAAGTAATTCTGCTTGGAAAGAGTTAGGAAGGGCTTCACGGAGGAGGACATCTGTAACCCAAGTTTTAAATGAGGGACTGAAGTTGAGGGAGGTTGAGAAAGACATTCCAGGCAGCACAAACACAGTGGGGAAAGGCAATGCAGCTCAGAATAACATGGTGCGTTCGTGGGTACCAACCCACTTGTTCTGACTCCGTGGCAGGTGCTTTTCTGGGAGTGGCAAGCATCAGGTCTGGAAAGGCAGGTCCAGACAGGGTCACAGTGTCTGGTGTGCTGGCCAAACAAGTTTATACTTTGTCGCGTCAGTAAAACACCATGTTCTCAGCCGACAGGCTAGTTCAGCACTTTGCCTTTACTGTCTAATCCGTTTGGAGCAGGTTGTCTTCTCTTGGCTTCTATAGTCTTGCTAGAGGCAGAATGGG
Source organism: Bos taurus (assembly GCF_002263795.3). Classification (NCBI taxonomy): domain Eukaryota; kingdom Metazoa; phylum Chordata; class Mammalia; order Artiodactyla; family Bovidae; genus Bos; species Bos taurus. The sequence goes on from NC_037339.1 coordinate 20,994,451, forward strand.
GATGTGGAAGGCAGATTTGTAAACTTCGTGTTACCTTCCCCATTCTTCCTTTTTACTCTTCTGACACATCTAATTAGTCATCGAAGTCTATAACAATTCTGTCACAAATGCATTCTTTATTTTTTCCTTGGATCAACCATTTAGTATGCATTTACCTGTGACAGGTAAGGATAAAGGATAAACGATAAAGGCTTTGTATAAACCCTCTTATTCAACCTTAAAATAGCCCTGTGATGTCATATTTTAGTGTTCTTGGTAACAGGCAACAGTTGTCTTAAGCAGAAAAAGGAATTTACTGGAAAGGTATCAGGCAACTCACAGAATTTATAAGAAGGAAGAGGACTAGGTTCAGAAATGAGCCAAGGGAAGAAGCACAGCACAAAGCTGGGATCCAACCTCAGCAACAATTCCCAGCACATGCCCCGCCATGCCTCTGGATGCTAAGCTCACCACAGAGGCCTCAAAGATTCTCAAACTGACCACAGTGCCTTTGCATCACTACACCCCGCCCCCCACCACCACAGAGAGGAGGAAGAGTATCTACTGGCTCTGCTCAGAGTCTGAGGAACAGCTTCCCTTTTGGGCTTCCCACTCCCATTAGGATTCATTCAAATTAGGAAGGATGTTTAGATAATTTGGGCTTCCGTGGTGGCTCAGTGGTAAAGAACATGCTTGCCAATGCAGGAGACAAGAGTTCAATCCCTGGATCAGGAAGATCCCCTGGGGAAGGAAATGGCAACCCACTTGAGTATTCTTGCCTGGAGAATCCCATGGACAGAGGAGCCTGGCAGATTACAGTTCATGGGGTTACAAAGAGTCGGACATGACTTAGCAACTAAATAACAACAGCAAACACAGCAAAAATGATACACACTCTTAAGTGCAATTTGTGGATGAGGGAATAGACTTAGAACAGGTAGGTTAGTCAAGTAATTCAGCTAGTCAGTCGGGGAGCCAGGCTTGGAGCCCGAGTCAGCTTGTTTGCAAAGCCAGAGTGTGATGCAGTCCTCTGCACTGCCTTTTCTAAAGCATCCCAGCTCAGTTTCACAACCCACACAGCAGTCCACGCTCCCATCACCTCGTTTGCATTACCGCCTCCTGCCTGATCTCCCTGCTTTGTGCTCCCTCGTCTCGGTTCATTCTCCACGCAGTTGCTAAGATAATATTTTTTGAGTACCATCCACATCACGTCAACCACTTGTTTAAAAATCTGTGACTCACCCCTTCGAGAGCCTTTCCTGATTAATATCATTCCACACTGATCACTGGGTAATCAGTCAAATAATGTTGCTATAGTGCCAGCACAGAAGTATAATTTATCCTGTACTAGCCTATCCTTATTAATAGTCTCTAGCTATTCCATTGATGTGTGACTCTGCTAAGGTCAGAGAGCCTGTCTTCTGCTGCTTTTGTGACTCTGATGACAGATACTAGGATCAAACACTGGGACTGTCCTTTTATTGAATCCTGGGGCTCTCCAGGAGAGTTGCGTTACTATCATCAATATTATCATTTGCAGAGTACTTCTCGTTGGCTAGTTCATTATTAGCCTCCCTGACATTTCCCCATTGTCTTATGCTTCTCAGCTATGTATACTGGGCCCAGCCTTGAGAAAGTGTGCTGCTGCTGCTGCTGCTGCTGCTGCTGCTAAGTCGCGTCAGTCGTGTCCGACTCTGTGCGACCCCATAGACGGCAGCCCACCAGGCTCCCCCTGGGATTCTCCAGGCAAGAACACTGGAGTGGGTTGCCATTTCCTTCTCCGAGAAAGTGTGCTATAAAATGGCTAATAATGCTATCAATTTTATTTCAGCTTTTGGAAACGTTCTTTACTCCGCCTTCAGAGACTGTTAAATTGAGGAAAGGTACAAGGTGGCATGTTTTTTTTCTGGGAGCTGGGAGGGGAGAGGAAATAGTACGGATATTTAGAGCATGTCCGTCCATTCCAATTCGGAATAATAAAGGTGGTATAAACGTGGAGCACCACATGCAGTTAGGGAACCTGGTTGGCCTGGTGACCAGTCTGAAGTTTGTATAGGAAAACCTCTTGCCTGGTTCCTGAACAGCTTTCATACCAAAACAGAGCAAGACCTTATGGTCCTTTCCTCCCATGCCCTCTGCCTAACTTTTGTGTGTGGAAAAACTTTAGCCAAAAAATAAGTTTAATCAAGGAAATGAGAAAATGCAAAAACAAAGGAAAACAGTCAAGGAGACCAAGTAATAATAGTTTAGTTATTAAGCATAAACAAGGCCCTTTAGTTCCTTTTCCAGGGCTATAGATAATACTCTGAGCCATATCCTGTGAGCTGTCTCATAGATACTGAAAAACCCACCAGGTGGAGGAAATTAACTCCATGATGACCAGACTTACGTAGCCATGACATAAGCTGCCACAGTTCTGAGAACTGACCTCAAAAAAATGGAAACAAACCGATGCTGGAAGCGAAGCCTAACTGTACTTAAAACAGTCACTGTGATGCTGGTGAGACCACCTATGACCAATTTCAAGATGACTGTCAGAGCTGACTGCTGTTTTTGTGTGTAGCTGCCTCCCTCTGTCTATAAAAGCTCTTGCCTCCTGACTGTAGGCAGGGAGAGTCAGCCTCTGGACAATGCTGACATCCAAAATAAAGCAAACTTTCCTTTCCACCAAAGTGGCCTCTTTATTGCCTTTTGAGCAGGGAGCAGCTGCAATGTCACTGCATTTGAGGTTTGAGGGGGTAGAAGGTGGGGGATGAATGGGCTGGAGAGGAAGGCAGGGACCAGATGATGACTGTTGTTTCAATTTGAGAGACGTGGAAAGCTCTCAAAGGTTTCAGGCCGTGTTAGGGAGTAGCAGGATCTGATGTGGGTTTTTGAAAGATCACTCTAGCAGTGACGAAAAGGGTGGCTTGGAGGGAGCAAGACTGGGGCCTTGAGAACAGGAAACCATGACACACCACCACTTCCTTCATCATTCCATTCAAGGGCACAGGTTATAGCTCCTTTTTGCACGAATCTCAAAAGAGAATCAGATTAAAAAAAAAAAAAACTTAATCTGTAAACATACGATAATATCTAAAGTCTTCAGGATTTTATTCCCTGAAAGTAAGGATACATATTTTAGATACCCATAAAATTCTTCAGGGACTGAATGTAGGAGATCAAAGTTTGGATTATACTATTTCGTCTGTCAGTAACATGTTGGCCTCCTTCTGTTTCTCAATAGAACGTCTAGTTTATTCCACATTCCCTCTGAACTCTTCTTATTTATTTGTTAATGTTCTCGTTGCTTGAGTTTTTTGTTTCTGCTTTTTTCTCCCTAGAGACAGAATGGCAGTTGAAGAAAGAAAAATGTTGAGTCAATTGGCACAAAAGCCCTTTTCCCATGGTATCTCCTCTCTTGAGGGAAATTAAACTGATGGTAACCAGTTTTACTCAAGAGGAGGGATCTTTGGTAACAAATATTTGTCCCGATCTTTTTGGCCTCTAGTATTAACTGCCAAGCAAATTCTATTGATAGGAGACATACAGGTATGTGATTCTGCTCCATTTCACTTTAAACTGTTCTGAAAAGATATTAAGATTTAATCTTTCTGCTTGCTTGTCATTACTGAGCTTCTTCATGCCCAGCACTGTGCTTGGTACGAGGGACAGTACAATATGAGAGGAAAAGTGAGTCTCTGCTTAAGTCGTACGGACTTCCCTGGTACTCTAGCAGTTAAGACTCCGTGCTTCCAATTCAAAGCGCACTGATTTGATCCCCGGTCAGAGAACTAAAATCCCACATGCCAAGAAAATAATAAAAACTGGAGGGGGGAGTGGGGAATGGGGTGGCGTGTAGTATAATAAATTAATTCTGAGGATAAGTGCTTTTCCTAATATCAAGTCACTGAGGCCTAAGCAGTAACAGTGTCCACATCTAAGACAGCTGTGTTGTTACTTAAGTTTATGAGTTTTAAAAAGTGATCAGATATATACAAAGACTTTCAGATGCCATTCTGCCCAGATTCTAGACCACAGATCTTCTGTCAAGGTCTTTGAGGACAAAATTGATCTAATTCTTTTTTTTTTTTTTTTTGGCTGCACAGCGTGGCATATGGGATCTTGATTCCCTGACTAGGGGTTGAACCCATGCCCCCTACAGTGGAAGTGCAGATTCTTAACCACTGAACCACCAGAAAAGTCCCTGAAGATGTCATTCTATATTAACAGAATCATTTGTCTTTCTCTAGTGTATAATTTTAGATGGAAAATGGAACCAAACTCAGGCATTTATAGAAAACTGTGTAATCCCCCATCAAAGTTGCCATAACATATACAATGTCCATTCCATAAACTGTAGTTATATGTGAGAGTTAGAGACAATTGCTTCAGATGAATAAACCATTTTGTCCAAATGGCAATAAATTTCACCCTCTCCCCCTTTTCATTATTTCCTATGAGCAATGTTTATTCTCCAAAGATCCCATTTGATTTCTACATACATTCTTGCAAACATTATTTGATGCAGGAGATTTATAGCAAAACTGACTGCCTACCTGTGCACCAGAACCTGAGCATAGACCTGACCTTTATTATTATTTTTTAATATAAATTTATTTATTTTAATTGGAGGCTAATTACTTTACAATACTGTATTGGTTTTGCCATACATCAACATGAATCCACCACAGGTGTACACGTGTTCCCCATCCTGAACCCCCCCTTCCATTTCCCTCCCCATACCATCCCTCTGGGTCATCCCAGTGCACCAGCCCCAAGCATCCAGTATCATGCATCTAACCTGGACTGGCAATTCATTTCACACATGATATTATACATGTTTCAATGCCATTCTCCCAAATTATCCCACCCTCACCCTCTCCCACAGAGTCCAAAAGACTGTTTTATACATCTGTGTCTCTTTTGCTGTCTCGCATACAGGGTTATTGTTACCATCTTTCTGAATTCCATATATATGCGTTAGTATACTGTATTGGTGTTTTTCTTTCTGGCTTACTTCACTCTGTATAATAGGCTCCAGTTTCATCCACCTCATTAGAACTGATTCAAATGTGTTCTTTTTAATGGCTGAGTAATACTCCATTGTGTATATGTACCACAGCTTTCTTATCCATTTGTCTGCTGATGGGCATCTAGGTTGCTTCCATGTCCTGGCTATTATAAACAGTGCTGCGATGAACATTGGGGTACACGTGTCTCTTTCAATTCTGGTTTCCTCGGTGTGTATGCCCAGCAGTGGGATTGGCAGTTCTATTTCCAGTTTTTTAAGGAATCTCCACACTGTTCTCCATAGTGGCTGTACTAGTTTGCATTCCCACCAGCAGTGTAAGAGGGTTCCCTTTTCTCCACACCCTCTCCAGCATTTATTGCTTGTAGACTTTCGGATCGTAGCCATTCTGACTGGCGTGAAATGGTACCTCATTGTGGTTTTGATTTGCATTTCTCTGATAATGAGTGATGTTGAGCATCTTTTCATGTGTTTGTTAGCCATCTGTATGTCTTCTTTGGAGAAATGTCTGTTTAGTTCTTTGGCCCATCTTTTGATTGGGTCATTTATTTTTCTGGAGTTGAGCTGTAGGAGTTGCTTGTATATTTTTGAGATTAATTCTTTGTCAGTTGCTTCATTTGCTATTATTTTCTCCCATTCTGAAGGCTGTCTTTTCACCTTGGTTATAGTTTCCTTTGTTGTGCAGAAGCTTTTAATTTTAATTAGGTCCCATTTGTTTATTTTTGCTTTTATTTCCAATATTCTGGGAGGTGGCTGACCTTTATTTTTAAGCCAAAATCTTAACACATCAACTCCTCTTCTCTGCTTGCTCACTGGACTCTAGAACCAGCAGTCCTCTAATGACAAAAGCAAGATATGAACCAGATCGAGTTCTGGCCTTGACTTCACAAGGGAGTTAATCACACCCAGAACCTGGCTCAGAGCAGGCACTGAACAAATATTTGCTGGAAGAAAGAATAAAGGACGATAATGTCTAAGGATTTGTGAGCTTGAGTTTTTCTTGAGCTGATCGAAGGACTTTGATGGACTTAAGACCCTCAAATGACAAGCTGAGGATGTTATAGACTGGTTTCTGCTTTCAGTTGCTAATTTGTTGAGACCCACCCTGTTCTAGGAATAGTAGCCTCACTTCTTCTTGACCAAATGCACTTGGGGGTTCCTCTGTTCTTGGTCTCTTAAGGAGCAAGTTCACTGGTCAGTCTCTGCCTCTCACTTCAGCCTAGGTCAGGTGTAAGGGTGGTCTGTGGTGTTACTAGTAAAGAGAAAGCCAAGGGGGTACAGAAACGCCCACTCTCTTCCTCCTCCTCTTTTCTCTCACTATTTCACCCTAACCGCCACCATTCCCCATTGGTTGTTTCCCACTTCCCCCTCTTTCTATTCTGTCCTCTTAGTTCCTCTGCGGAAAACTCCAGAGGAGTTGGTTTTCCTCTGAGATATAGATGAATCTAATTCTTGTTTATTGCTGGCAGGAAGTCAAAATGATATTTCCACTTTGGAAGAGAGTTGGGCAGTTTTTTTACAACAATAACATATTTTTACCATACAATCAAGCAACCTGGCTTCTTAGCATTTAGCCAAAGAAGTTGAAAACTTATGTCCACCCAAAAACCTGAACATGGATGTTTACATCCAGCTTTATTGATCGTTGCCAAGCAATGATCAGTAGGTGCCAAACCAAGATTTAGTAGGTGAATGGTACATTCAGACAATGGAATATTATTGAGTGCTAAAAAGAAATGAGCCATCAGGACATGAAAAGACATGAAGGAACTTAAGAAAAGCATATTGTTAAGTGGAAGAAGCCAATCTGAAAAGCGTGTATACTGTATGATTTCAATTATAAGGCATTCTGGAAAAAGCAAAACTATGGAGGCAATAAAAAGTTTAGTGGTTGCCAGAAGTCAGGGGCGTGGGGAGAGTGAATAGGCAGAGCACAGGTAATATTTAAGACAGTGAAACTATTCTGTATGACACTGTAATGATGGGTACATGTCATTATACGTTTGTCCAAACCCATACAATGTACCACACTAAGAGGGAACTCTAAGTTAAATAATGGACTCTGAGTGATAATGAGGTGTCCGTGTCAGTTCATCAGTTCTAGCAAAAGTCCCGCTGCGGTGGGGGATGTTAGTAGTGAAGATAGGCTGTACGTACGTGGGGATGGAGGACCTAAGGAAAATCTCTATACTTCTTGCTCAATTTTGCTGTGAACTTAAAATTGCTCTAAAAACTAAAGTCTATTAAAACCATATAGTTAGAGGACAACAATAAGCAGTGAGTGTTAGTTGCTCAGTCATGTCCGACTGTTTGTGACCTCATGTCCTGTAGCCCGCCAGGGTCCTCTGTCCATGGAACTCTCCAGGCAAGAATACTGGAGTGGGTTGCCATGCCCTTCTCCAGGGGATCTTCCTGACCCAGGGATCAAACCCAGGTCTCCTGCATTGTAGACAGATTCCTTACCATCTGAACCACTAGGGAAGAGCAGTTAGATGATACAGATATATATTAATAGATTAGATATAAATAGATAAAATTAGATATAATTAGATAAAATTTAATGAGATATAAATTAGATAAAATGAGCCTTTACTTCAGCCCTTTGGGTACATGAAAAACTGTTGTTAGCCCAAGCTTGCCTGGGTTAGAGAGAAGCAGGGAGGATTGAAGAGGAAGAGTAAGAAAGAAGCCGTGCAGAAGCCTTTGCTAGCTTCCAGCACAGGTGAGTAGGGAAAAAGTCACAGCCTGTGTTCTGTTACTCAATGGGCCGCGCACACACACACACACACACACAAAGACATTGGACTGATCAGAAATGCTGGATGCTACCAGTTGAAGAGTGAGCAGGCTGGCTAGTCTCTCACTCTGAGAAATGTAAGGCCATGGGAAATCCCAGCGCTCTATATCTTGGATCACTTTTCCTGTGCCCTTCCATTGGATTCCCAGGTCTGTGTTTTCCAGATTACTCCAGTCATTGAGGGCCATCTGCATTAGCAGCACCTGAAACGTTTTATAAAAATTCAGATTCTCAGATCAAGCTCCCAGGAAACCAAATTCAGCCATTCAGGGATAGTTCAGGAACTTTCAAAAAGTGCCCAAGGCACTCCAGTGCATCCGGGTTTTAGGAGCGAAAAAGACCCTTGCTGCAGGGGTCCTAGTGCCTGCTACTGGGAAGGGAATGGGGAAGGGAGGAAGAAAACAAGGGAGGCGGGATGTTTATCTGATGTTCTGGATGTCATTTAAAAGATACACTTTTGGAGAAGCATCATTTGTATGGAAGCGCTATGCCAGGGGACTGTGATTTTTGCACTGTAGGGATTTTGTAAGCCTGCCAAAAACCCACCAATGCATAACTGAGTCAGCAAGAAAGTTCAGAGTTCAAAATAATAGAATCTCTGTTCTCAGATTTTTACCTTTTGAAAAGTTGGAACTTTTGCTGAAAGATGATGTTGCCCTGGCTTGTGACCCAGTTCTTTTTTTCTTTTAAAAATTGATTTATTTGAAAAATCAAAATTAAAACAATTTTATTTATTTAGCTACACCAGGTCTTAGTTGCACCATGCGGGATCTAATTCCCCGACCAGAGATCGAGCCTGGGCCCCCTGCATTGTGAGTAGAGCCTTAGTCACTGGGCCAACAGGGAAGTCCTCATGATTCACTTCTGTGAATGAGCTTTCTCCTTCGTTTTGAGAGCAAGTCGTTATCACCACCCCTTTCCTGCTATCCCTGTGTTCTCCTTGAGGTTCCCTTCTGAGTCCTTCTCAGCTTCCCCCACTTCCTCGAGAGCAGCCCCGTGCCAGACCCTGGCCTGTTCTCTCAAATGAATGATCTTATTCATTTCACAACAACCCTGTGAGGTTGGGGCTGTAATTATTCACATGTTACAGAGGAAGAAAGGGGGGATCCAGCAGATTCAGTGACTTGCTGAAGGACACGCTGGTAAGTGGCTCCCCTCCTACCTTGCCCTCTAGTTCTGACACCTAGGACCCCGTCTAGGCCTCCTGGTCACAACACCAGGCCTTCAGATCCAGACCCTGTATTGCTTTTCTAAGTTGTCGCTGTAGATCTGAATGCCCTGCTCTTGAACCCAGTCCTGGAGGTGGGTGTCCCAGCTGCTTACTGACTGCCTCACAGGGCAGTACCCCAGACCTCTGTGCGTCTTTCCTCAGATGAGGCCGGATGCCCAGATCGCCACTGCATTAGTGAAAGCCCAGCTCTTTTCCTGTGTTTCTTCTGTAATTCTCACACGGCTTCCACATGCACACTTCCGACACCAGCTATGTGGGGTTAGTCTCCCATCAAGCAATTCTCTGACCCCCGCTGGGTATCCTATATTTTAACTCCGCTAGTTAAATGGATAGTATCTATAGCACCAGTTCCCACAGGTTAAGGGCTCAGTCCCATGAGACTGCTTCAGATGCCCACTGCAAATAGTAAGTCCCCAGCCCCCGACCCCCAACTTCTGTCCACTTTGGCTGTAAACCAGAGGTTCCTACCAGCCCTCATCTAATTCAAGGGATTTGCTAGAGGGGCTCACAGAACTCAGGGAAACACATTTACTATTTTATTAAAGGATCTGATAAAGGATACAGATGAACAGCCAGATGAAGAGATGCATAGGCTGAGGTCCGGGAGGGTGCTAAGTGCAGGAGCTTTGGTCCCTGTGGCGATGGAGATCCATCACCCTCCTGGTGTGATTGTGTTCCCCAGGCTCACTGAACCCCTCTACTCTTGAGAGTTTATGGAGGCTTCCTCACGTGCTGCTGTTCAGTCACTCAGTCGTGTCCAACTCTTTGAGACCCCATGAACTGCAGCACTCCAGGTTTCCCTGTCCTCCACTATCTCCCAGAGTTTGCTCAAATTCATTTCCATTGAGTTGGTGATGCCATCCTTCTTATCCTCTGTGTCTTCTCCTTTTGCCTTCAATCTTCCCCAGCATCAGTGTCTTTTCCTCACATAGGCGTGAGCAATTATTAACTTTACTTCCAGCCCCTCTCCTCTCATGGACGTGGGGGGTTATGGGGTGAAGAAGGGGATGTGTCTGCAAGTTTCTAAACATAGCTTGCTTTTTCTGGTGACCACACTGATTAGAACAAGAAATGCTCCTAGTGCTTATCACTTCGGAAATTACAAGGCTCTTCAGAATTCTGTGTCAGAAACCAGGGCAGAGACCAATATATATATATATTTCTTACTATTTACACCTGCCCAGCTTTCTGTCCCCAGACTATGTTGCTGAGGTTGATACAGAAAAATCCATGCTGTTTACTATTAGGAAAACTTTGACTCCTCTCTGAGCCTTTTCCCTGGATGACCTTGTTCCCTATAATTGGCCATCCAGGAGTGAGGAGTCAATCCAAAAAAAGTTGCCTTGGTGCAATTATTAAGCCTAATTCCGTTCTTTTAATCCTCTCCTAAAAGTTCCCCAGATGGCCGATACCAAAATCGGGTTGATTATATTCTTTGCAGCCAAAGATGGAGAAGCTCTATACAGTCAGCAAAAACAAGACTAGGAGCTGACTGGGGCTCAGATCATGAACTCCTTTTGACAAAATCAGAATTAAATTGAAGAAACTAGGGGAAACCACTAGACCATTCAGGTATGACCTAAATAAAATCCCTTATGATTAAACAGTGGAAGGGACAAATAGATTCAAGGGATTAAATCTGATAGAATGCCTGAAGAACTATGGACAGAGGTTTGTGACATTGTACAGGAGGCAGTGATCAAGACCATTCCCAAGAAAAAGAAATGAAAAAGGCAAAATGGTTGCCTGAGGAGGCCTTACAAATAGCTGAGCAAAGAAGAGAAGTGAAAGGCAAAGGAGAAAAGGAAAGATATACCCATTTGAATGGAGAATTCCAAAGAATAGCACAGAGAGATAAGAAAGCCTTCCTCAGTGATCAGTGCAAAGAAATAGAGGAAAACAATAGAATGGGAAAGACTAGAGATCTCTTCAAGAGAGTTAGAGATACCAAGGGAACATTTCATGCAAAGATGGGCACAATACAGGACAGAAATGGTATGGACCTAACAGAAGCAGAAGATATTAAGAAGAGGTGACAAGAATACACAGAAGAACTATACAAAAAAGATCTTTATGAGCCAGATAACCATGATGGTGTGATCACTCACCTAGAGACAGACATCCTAGAATGCAAAGTCAAATGGACCTTAGGAACCATCACTACGAACAAAGCTAGTGGAGGTGATGGAATTCCAGTTGAGCTATTTCAATTCCTGAAAGAGGATGCTGTGAAGGTGCTGCACTCAATATGCCAGGAAAATTGGAAAACTTAGCAGTGGCAACAGGACTGGAAAAAGTCAGTTTTCATTCCAATCCCAAAGAAGGGCAATGCCAAAGAACGTTCAAACTACTGCACAATTGCCCTCATCTCACAGGCTAGTAAAGTAATGCTCAAAATTCTCCAAGCCAGGTTTCAACAGTACATGAACCATGAACTTCCAGATGTTCAAGCTGGGTTTAGAAAAGGCAGAGGAACCAGAGATCAAACTGCCAACATCCATTGGATCATAGAAAAAGCAAGAGAGTTCCAATAAAACATGTATTTCTGCTTTACTGACTATGCCAAAGCCTTTGACTGTGTGAATCACAACAAACTGTGGAAAATTCTTAAAAAGAGATGGGAATACCTGACCACCTTACCTGCCCCTGAGTTATCTGTATGCAGGTCAAGAAGCAACAGTTAGAACCGGACATGGATCAACAGACTGGTTCCAAATAGGGAAAGGAGTACAACAAGGCTGTTTATCGTCACCCTGCTTATTGAACTTATATGCAGAGTACATCATGAGAAATGCTGGCTGGATGAAGCACAAGCTGGAATCAAGATTGCCAGGAGAAATATCGATAACCTCAGATATGCAGATGACACCACCCTTATGGTAGAAAGCAAAGAGGAACTAAAGAATCTCTTGATGAAAGTGAAAGAGAGTGAAAAAGTTAGCTTAAAACTCAACATTCAAAAAACGAAGATCATGGCATCTGGTTCCATCCATTTATGGCAAATAGATGGGGAAACAATGGAAACGGTGACAGTATTTATTTTCTTGGGCTCCCAAATCACTACAGATGGTGATTGCAGTCATGAAATTAAAAGATGCTTGCTCCTTGGAAGAAAAGCTATGACCAACCTAGATAGCATATTAAAAAGCAGAGACATTACTCTGCCAACAAATGTCCGTCTAGTCAAAGCCATGGCTTTTCCAGGAGTCACGTATGGATGTGAGAGTTGGACTCTAAAGAAAGCTGGGCACCAAAGAATTGATGCTTTCGAACTGTGGTGTTGAAGAAGACTCTTGAGAATCCCTTGGACTGCAAGGAGATCAAACAAGTCCATCCTAAAGGAAATCAGTCTTGAATATTCATTAGAAGGACTGATGCTGAAGCTGAAACTCCGATACTTTGGCCACCTGATGCAAAGAACTGACTCATTGAAAAAGACCCTGATGCTGGGAAAGACTGAAGACAGGAGGAGAAGGGGACGACAGAGGATGAGATGGTTGGATGGCATCACCAATTCAATGGACATGAGTCTGAGCAAGTTCCAGGAGCTGGTGAAGGACAGGGAAGCCTGGCATGCTGCAGTCATGGGGTTGCAGAGTCAGATACGACTGAGTGCCTGGACTGAACTGAGAAGCTCCGTACCCTGCTGGAGCAGCAGCCCCCTTTCTGTTTTCAGTGATATCCAAACTGTCGCCTGTGGAACTCTGTGAAAACTTGTCAAGAAGTACACAGAGATCTTCGAAATTTTTAGGTGCTTTTGTCTAAAACCAATTTTCCTGAGGATGTGCCTGCATTTATATCAGATGTTCTCCCATTTCATAAACTTTGTTGTTGCTGTTGTTTAATCACTAAGTCATGTCCAACTCTTTTGTGAGCCCACGGACTGTAGCCCACCCAGCTTCTCTGTCCTTTGGATTTCCCAGGCAAGAATAGTGGAGTGGATTGCTATTTCCTTCTCCATGGGATCTTCCTGACCCAGGGATTGAGCCTGCGTCTCCTGCATTGGTAGGTGGATTCTTTAACACTGAGCTACTTGCTTTGCATGGAGTTGAAAATGGCAACAGAAAGATACTACTAAATATTGAGTTGGGGAAAAACTTTTGTACTGAGATATAATTGACACATTATTTTCAGGTGTACAATATCATGATTCAAGACTTGAATATATTGTGACATGATCACGCAAAGTCTAGTTATCATCCACCACCACACATAGTTACAACTCAATTTTTCCCCGGGGATGAGAACTTTTAAGATCGACTCTCTTGACAACTTTCAAATATGGATTTCAGTATTGTTAACTATAGCTAGCATGCTGTACACTACATGTACACTAGGACTTATTTTATAACTGAAAGTTGTACATTTTTGACTCCCTTCACCCATTTCATCCATCCTCTGATTTCCTGGAGGAAACTTTAATGGTCAATAAGGCAACTTAACCCACAGATCTTTCTGGTCTTCCTTATAAGTATCCCTGATAAGAGAGAAGAAACAAGGGTATTTTGACTTATCTTAAGACGTTTTAGATTCTATAAAGTAGACCACAGCAATGCATTTGTCTTTTTGAATTAATGTTTTCATTTTCTTCAGAAAAACACAGAGGTGAAATTGCTGGATGATGCAGTAGTTTTATTTTTGTTTTTGAAGAATCTTCATACTGTTTTTCACAGTGGCTGCACCAATTCACATTTCCACCATAAATGCACAAGGATTATGCCTCCTTGCCAACACTTGTTATCTGTTGTATTTTTGATAATAACTACTCTGACAGGTGTGAGGTGATATTTCATATGATATTGAACTCAACTACAGCTAATAATCTGTCTTACAAGATATATTTCATTTTATTTTTATAATTTTCCTCGAAATGCTTATTGATAATTATTTATTTGAATGGAAAAATGGAGTAAAATTTTTTTCTGACAGAATGTAAGCATAATTTCCCTGATTCATCTGACAATAGGATTTAAATAACTAGGCTACAGCATGATCTTCTTCTATAAAAATCTGCTGTTCTCAAAGTTGGAGAAAACTATATGTAAGCATGGGATGAGGTAAAAGCACTTTATTAAAAAATTGTACTAGTAAATATATACTCAATTTAAAACATTAAAAAGTTCCCAATTCTTTTTTAGTATATATGGTTAAACAAAATGCCGTTAAGTGACAAAATAACAGATAAAAATAGCAGTTATATAATATGTTTTGGTATATTTTAATAAATGTGCAAAAATTCTTTTCACAAGTCAGGTGGTTTCCAATATTTTGCTTTAAATAAAACCCATGAAAGCATCATAGAATCTGTCAGTAATTCATCAAAAGTAATATTGGATAATAGACAACTATAATTCATATAGCATAAAATTTACCATTTTAAAGTGTACAATTCAGTGACTTTTAGAATATCCATAAATTTGTGCAATCACTATGATAATTTTAAAACATTTTTATTATCTGAAAAAGAAATCTTGAACATTCCTTAGCCATCAAAATTGGTCTCCCTTCCTTCTTTCCCCCCCATATCCCCCTATGCTATTAGCAATTACTAATCAGCTTTCTGGGTCTGCAGATTTGCCTATTGTGGGCATTTCATATAAATAGAATCTTACAATATTTAATGACTACTTAACAACATGCCTCCTGATGTGCCAGGTACTATTCTAAAAGGAATACAATGATAAGCAAGCAGACAGTTCTCTCCTTTCCCAGGGTTTCTCTTCTAGAAGAGGAAGACTGAAAAACCAGTAAGAAACACACGATTATTTTGGGCAGAAGTAAGTACTGGGAAGAAAATAAACCCAGGTGATATGCTCGGAAGTGCTATGAAGAGGTAGGGTTCATTTGGGAGTGTAAGACTGTTTAAGTAGCTAACATTGGAGCTGAAGCCACTGTTTAAGGAGCTAACGTTGGAGCTGAAGCCTCAGTGGTGAGAAGAAAGTAGCTGAAAGGTGAACCCCGTTGGTGCAAAGACTACCAGGAGGAAGGAGGTTGGTGTTTCTGGGGATTTCCAAACCAGGGCTTGGAAACTACTGAGCAGAAGAGGTGAGCTTGTAGAGTCATTTCATGGTAAGTGCAATGGTAAGGAGTTGATGTGTTTGAATAAGAGGAGGAACTGATCTGGTTTATACTTTAAAACAAAATCCTTCTGGCTAGTGATCAAAATGGATTGTATGGGTTCAAAAGAAGAAACAGAGAAAGCAGTTAGACTCCATGTGGCAGTAGAGGCCAGAGATTATGGTGACCTCGGGTGGAGATGATATAAATGGGAAAATTCAAGATACATTTTGGAGGTAGAGCTGATAGCGCTTGTTAATGGTCTGGATAGAACTGTGAGAAAAAGAAAAGGATTAAGGATAACTCCTAGGATCTTAGTTTCGAACAACTACATGAAAGATGTAGTAGATTTAAAGCTACTGTTGGGAATGTTTGCAACACCTATTAAACAGTTAAGTGACAATGTAGAGTAGCATTAGATATGTGAGTTCAGAAATGTGGTCAGGGTAGAGATTATTACTGGAATCAAGAGCATATGGATGGTATTTAAAACCATTGCGGCAGGCTGAATAATGTCCCTTAAATATGTCTATGTCCTAATTCCTGGAAACTTAAAGAACCTATCGTGTATGAAAGCAACTTTAAAAATCTGTCATTTGTGCAACTTCTCTGGTAGTCCAGTGAGGAAGACTCTGCACTCCAATGCAGGGGGTCTGGGTCTGATCACTGTTCAGGGAACTAGATCCCACTAGTCGCAACTAAAAACGTACCTCGTGCCACAACTAAAACCCTGTGCAGCCAAATAAATAAAAAATATTAATAATAATATTAATGTTAATAATAATTAATAAAAATATTAATAAATAAATAATAAATTAATTAATTAATAAATAATAAATAAATAATAATAAATAATAATAATAATAATAATAATAATAATCTGTCATTTGTAAGTCTAAAAACCACCACCCAAGGCAGGTTTTATTATCCTACTTTTAGTAGATGGTCAACTAGAGTCTCAGAGAAGTGGAATGCCTTGTTCTAGGTTGCAAAGCTGGAAAATACCTCAACCTCCCTTCAAGTGCCTTACAGAATTTCTATGAAGTTGGGAGGTGGTAGAGACAGAGACCTATCACCTTGGCTGTGCCAAAACTTGCCCTATAAGACAGGTATTTCTACAAGGCCCATCCCGTTCTTTGTCCAGCTCTGGCATATTATTTTTCTCCCCTCCAAAGCCCTTGCCAGCCCAGTCACACCACATAGACCAAGACCATTCCTCAGCCGGATTGATAACTGTGGGAGGGCTAATGGGGTTATCACATAACCAACGACCCCACAAGCCAGGCCCTGTGCCAAGCAACTGACATTCTTTCAGTCATCACAATAACTCTCTCCATTGTTTCCAGTGCAAGCTAGAAAGGAAGGATCACTGGGGAATGGGAAGAAGGACCAAGGAGCATGGGTGCCTGAGTTCAAGTCTGGGGGGTGCTATAGGCCTAACTTGAAGCTACAGTTTAATTATGGGCTAGTAACACAGCCATCTAAGAAAACGAGGAGGTTGACAACACAGGTCATCTCTTAAGTTCCTTCGAAGATGCTTGCATGAGGTCTTTTCTTCCCCGACTCCTGGCGCTCCACTATTAAGGACAGTGGCAGGAGTACAGCGACAGTCCGCTCCACCGAGGGCTGCCCTTTGGTTCTCTGTCTTAGAGGACGGTGCAGGCGGTGACTCCGAGGCCACCAAGCTCCCCAGGCCAGGAACGATAAGTAGGCGATAGGTCATCTCAGGACAAGGGAAAGGAAGCTCTGAAGAACTACTACTCCCAGGAGACCACGGGGTACCACTCGGCGGCCCGAGGCAGACGCGTGTTGGGAGCAGCTAAGCATGCTCGGTGGTCAGGCCCCCGCCTCGCGAGGGACAGATAACTCGTGCGCATGCCCAACCTCTCGCCAACACGTTCAAGCTTCTTTCCTTCCTGCGGGATTCTTTTCTTTCCGGCCTCGCCCAGGCTAGCTTTTCCCCGCCCCACCAACGCCCCCTTTTCAGGGATTTTTGCGGTGGGCGGGATACCCCAAGCGCGTTCCCAGGAGTGTGTACGCGCGCGTTCCCGGGAGATGAAAGAGGGAGGGCACTAAACACTGGGTGTGGAAGGTGACCAGGGGACCGCGGGTGACGGAAGGCGCCTGCGCTCTAGAGGCGGTGCGGCGAGGCTACGGGAATGGCGGAGGAGCGGGGCGGAAACGGCCCCAGAGGACTGGCGGCGCACGCGCATTGGGCCGCCGGCGCCCCGCCCACTTTGTCAGTTACCCCTCCTCCTCCTCCTCCACCACCCTCCCGGAAGTGCAGCCGCCCTCGCGCCCACCAGCGGCCACCCCCTGCGGCAAGCCCCGCCCCCATCGGCCCCGCCCCCCCGACTCTCCACCCCCTCCCTCCGGTGGTGGCGCCGGGTTGCAGCGCCGGTCGTGGCGGTTTCGTTGCCCGAAGCCGGGAGCGCGGAGTCGTCCCCGGGGAAGGCGGCCAGGCTATGATCGCGGGTCCCCGGCGGCCCGCTCCGGCCAAACAGAGTCTCTGTCTCAGCTGGTGCCTGCGCTCGAGCGGTCGTCTCAGCCCAATCCCGCGGCGCAGTTGGCGGCGGCGCCCCCGACGCGCCCCCTCCTCTGATGGCGGCAGAGATCCAGCCCAAGCCTCTGACCCGCAAGCCAATCCTGCTGCAGCGGGTCGAGGGCTCTCAGGAGGTGGTGAACATGGCCGTGATCGTGCCCAAGGAGGAGGGTGTCATCAGTGTCTCGGAGGACAGGTGAGAACCGCTGCCCCCTCGGCCGCGAGCAGGGGCGGGACGGGCCGGCGGTCCCCGAAGCCCGCTTCTGGGGCTGTGCCTCCACGTCGGCGCGAGGGCGAGAGCGCTTGCCCAAGTTTTTATTCTAATGCGCATCCTGCTGGTGCCGATGTCCAGCCGCGCAGTCGCCGCTGCTGCGTGGCTCCGAGACGCGGAGCCGGGACGGTGGCGTTCTGTTGGGGCTTGCTCGGGTGGCGTCCGCCGGGGCCAGGGTGGCCCTTGGACTAACGGTGCGCCGGCCACTGGACCTTGGTCCAGCCCTGAGGACAGTGGAGGGAGAGGGAGGCGCTGCCTGGCCCTGCAGGTGTGTGCGTGGGGAGGATGCTCAGAGCTCTGTAAGATAACTAAGGGGTTTTGAGAACTCTGGTACAGTTCTGAAGGCTCCAGACTGAGGAAAGCAAATGCCACTCCCTTCGCCCAGACATTCTCACCGAATCCAGATCTCCCAGACATCTTCCACTGAATTCAATAAATATTGCAAGTTGTGAAGAGTATCTGGGCTTGTGCCCAGAAGGAGAGCTGACTTCTCTCCTTTGCCCTATTTAAGCTCAAGGGGAAGCTCCTAGAACTTTTGGAGGGACCACTGCTGCAAATAGCTCTGGAGTTCCTTCCCTTTGCTTGCTTCCTTTCTTTTTTTTTTTTTGCCTAATTTTGCTTAATTTGCAGAAGTAGAGCCAGTTGTTCTGCCTGTAGTATTCTCCCATGTTTTTTAGACAGTGCTGTTTTTTTGTTTGTTTGAACTTAATGTCCTTTAATATGCAAAGATTATGCAGATGAAGCTCATTTCCAGAGGAATGAAGCTTAAATATAGTAGTAATAGTTTTGATCTGGAATTGTTGCTTTTATAGTTTCAACTCGTATTCTACAAAATGTCATATTGTAGAGGTGTATGACAAGGAGCTTTAGCCTTTAAATGGTAGATAGGTTTTCTTAATGTAAGTTAACATTGTACTGAGGTAAAACATATTTTTTCTTGGTGACTTGTAAAATTTCAGGCAAAGAAAGGCAAAGCAACAATGTGTTCATACCGTCTTTATAGTCATTTCAGTGCTTTGCATGCAGTGTGGTCTCAAAAAATGTGCCTGACAGGTCTATTCATATCATAGATTCTTCAGTATAATTAGGATGATTACATATTAATGTCATATTTTTCTCTACATCGTACTCCATAAGATGGCCAAATGGTGCCTGATTCACTTCCTATACAGATCCAAGGGAAAATATTGTAAACATACCCCAATGGCAAGCAGTCTGCTAAAAACAGAAGAAATTCATGTGCTGTAATGGAATATATGGATGTAGAAACCACTTGAAATTCACAGAGAAGGCTTAAGAGTGTTTAATTTTTCCACAGAGGCAAAATTCTACTGAAGAGGTTGCTTCTGGACCTAGAAATTCTTTGTCACAGAATTGTGTTTTTTTAAAAGAGAATATATCGATAGACGTCACTTTCCCTGTCTTTAACTACTGGAGATGAAACTGCTCATTCTAATTGCTGTAGGAAATTCATAAGTAAGTTTGTTGAATCAAGTAGGAGAGGGAGAAAGGTAATTAAAACCTAAGTGGCTTTAGTATTAGTTTTGGAACTTTCTACTTTGGAAGTAGAAGTTAGTTTTCCTAGTTTTCTTTTTTTTAAGTGTTCAAAGGGATCTTAGAGATTATTTGCTATAACACCTTCATTTTACGGTTGAGAAAATTTAAGCCAGAGCAATTACCTGCCCAAATTCATGTACCTGGTGGTGAAACCAAGCTTGGCTCCTGGTTTCTGATTTCCATCTCACTGTTTATACTAAAGGAAACAACTTCAGTTGGGGGTACATTTTAGAGTATTTGGAGACTCTGAAGTAGCATATATGAAAGAAAGTGAAGATGCGTTTCATTTGATTATGGGACAAAATGACTGCAGTGTTTAGCTATATATTAATTTTTACTCTCTCAGTTTACAATGTAAGTAATAGAAAATATTTTATAATGCAGTTAGTGTTAAAATAGTAAGTCTAGGATTTTTCTTGATGTATTTTCTTATTACTAAGGTCAACAAGTCTGTGTTTCTGTAGGTCGTATAGTCACATGTGACAAGAACTTTGTTAGAGCTCAGTTTCAATCATGGCTTCCATTAAAAGAGAACTGATCTCTATTCTTTCTTTTCAAAAGCTGGTGTCACTGTCACTTGACGTAATAGTAAAGATATGAAGATAGAATATTGGATTTTCATCAAAACCTACCAAGCCATTTCCATTTACCACTTCAGCTAGACTCTAGTAGTTTTCATTCCTGAACTGTAAGGTTCAACCACAAAATAATGTCCTAGTTCTGAATGACAGTGTTTCACAAGTCCTTTTGAAACCTTGGTTTTCCTTTTTGACTTCTGATTCCTAATAGCCTTTATGATATCTTTGAAAGCAACATTTTCTATCATTTTAAACAATGTTATTGGTGCTTGTTGTCCATTTATCTTCTCCATGAATTCCCTAAGGTGCTATGTGCGTCTTACTCATTGTAATATCTTAAGGTCTAGTGTGGTGGCCGGCACATAGTAGGCCCTCAATGGATATATATTGATGCCTGATCTTTTTGTTGTTCCTGAAAGCACATCTTAATTATTGTAGACATTTCACTGATATTTGTTGGAATGAATTTTATGAAAACCAATGGAAGTTTTGTGTGGACAGATGTTCGGAAAAGGATTGGACTGGATGGCCTTGAAAGATGCCTTAAGACACTTCCCTGGTGATCCAGTGGTTACGACTCCGAGCTTCCACTGTAGAGGGTACAGGTTTGACCTCTGACTGGGGAAGATCCCGCATGCCACACCTACCAGCCCAAAGTTTTTAAAAACATGAAGAAAAGGTGCCTTAAAATTTTGAAAGACCATGCATTGTTCATTCATTGTGTCAACAAACATTTAAATGCCTTTCCTGTGTTCCATGCACATATGCACACGTCATTGGTGAAAATGACAAGGTCCTTTCAAGGTGCTCATAGTTTAGTGGGGTGTTGGTGTGTGTGTGTAATTTTAGAAGAAAATAAAACCACAACCTCCAAGATTTAGTTCTGAAAAGAGAATTTTTACATGAGGAAGAATAGCTGGGTTCTACAGCCCTTCTTGTTCCTTAAATCGTACTTACTTTAAGGGATTCTTTTGTTTGGGCTGTAATACCACTTTCACCCTAAGGCTGCTGTCCATCATGGGTTGATAATATTTTAATCTTCAGGACCAAGAGTGGCTGAAAACCCTTATTTTCAGTTCATCTGAGCACAGTTAAAACAGCCTGCAACTTTACTTCATACCAAGGGAGAAAACATAAGGAAATTGAAGAAATGTAAAAATGGGATTTCCCTGGTGGTCTGGTGGTTGAGACTCGGCACTTTCACTGCCGTGGCCTGTGATCAGTCCCTGGTGGGGAACTCTCACAAGCTGTGGCCAAAAAAAAAAAAAAAAAAAAGGAAGAAGAGATAAAAACAATCTGACTTACAAGTATAGATTTCTGGTATCATAAAATAGAATTTGTTCTCAGAACTCACTGGCCTTATCTGAGCCTGTCTTTGCTTTGGTTGTAGCTAGATTCCATCTCCAAAGGATATGCCCAACTTGGGTCCACTGGGCTCCTCATTTGCTGCTTCTGCCTGGACTGTCTTTTCTGAGTGAATGTCATTTTAGCATGCTTTGCTTAGGAGTTTCCTCCCAGACATTTTGGCTGTATTTTGATCTAGACCACTCTCTAGCTTGCAGCTTACCAGGGTGTGTCCAGTGGAGCCTCTTCAGGTATTGAAAGCTAGAAGAGACTGCTCCAGGTGGTACCCAGCCTAGTCCAGACCTTTATCTTTGTAAGTTCTTTATATGCATATCTTCACACAAGTCAACAATCTTAGCATTCACACTGAGTTTCAGTAACTCTAGGTAGTTACTATTAAACAGTTATAGGAAATTGTTCCTTCACTAGGAGTGTATACCCATGCAATGGGTAAAAGTGGGTCAGGTTTTTATCCTATATAAAAGAGATGTGTTGAAGAGGGGATACCATCCAGTGGGGTTGTTGAAGAATCTCCTCTGCTTGTAATGGTTAGAGAAGAGACCAAGGAACCCTCTTCCAGATGGGTATTGCAGCATGAATAGGAGTTCATGTGAGAAAGCAAGGGTGTTGTAAGGGGCATTCTAGCTCGAGGGGGGAAGAAAAATCTCCCCGTGCATTGAGAAGCACTAGAATAGACTGGTTAAGAATGTAGTCAGGACTCAGTTGCTTGGTTGTGTCTGACTCTTTGTGACCTGATGGACTTGAACCTGCCAGGCTCCAGCAGGCAGCTTGAATTCAGAACTCAGCTCTGAGTGTCACACTTTGAGGAATCTGGAAAATTAGTGCCTCCAGAGGAATAATTATGATAGCAAACATTCTAGAAATGAGAAAAGAAGAGAAGCAAAAGGCAAGGGAGAAAAGGGAAAGATATACCCAAATGAATGCAGAGTTCCAGAGAAGAGCAAGAAGAGATTAGAAAGTCTTCTTTAGTGAACAATGCAAAGAAATAGAGGAAAACAATAGAAAGGGGAAGACTAGAGATGTCTTCAAGAAAATTGGATATATCAAGGAACATTTCATGCAAGGATGGGCACAATAAAGGACAGAAACAATAAGGACCGAACAGAAGCAGAAGATATTAAGAAGAGGTGGCAAGAATACACAGAAGAACTATTGAAAAAGGTCTTAATGACCTGGATAACTACAATAGTGTGGTCACTCACCTAGAGCCAGACATCTTGGAGTGTGAAGTCAAATGGGCCTTAGGAAGCATTACTATGACAAAACTAATGGAGGTGATGGAATTCCAGCTGAGCTATTTCAAATCCTAAAAGATGGTGCTGTGAAAGTACTGCACTCGATTTGTCAACAAACTTGGAACACTCAGCAGTGGCCACAGGACTGGAAAAGGTCATTTTTCATTCCAATCCCGAAGAAGGGCATTGCCAAACAATGTTCTAGCTGCCGCACAATTGTGCTCATTTCACAGGCTATCAAGGTAGTGCTCAAAATCCTTTAAGCTAGGCTTCAGCAGTATGTGAACTGAGAACTTCTGATGTCTAAGATGGATTTAGAAAAGGCAGAGGAACCAGAAACCAAATTGCTAATGGTTTAGAAACCAAATTGCTATGATCTATCCACTGGATCATAGAGAAGGCGGCAAGGGAATTCCAGAAAAACATCTACTTGTGCTTCACTGACTATGCTAAAGCCTTTGACAGTGTGGATCACAACAAGCTGTGGGAAATTCTTAAAGAGATGGGAATACCAGACCACATTACCTGTCTCCTGAGAAGCCTGTATTCAGATCAAGAAACAACAGAACTGGACATGAAGCAATGGACTGGTTCAAAATTGGGAAAGGAGTTCATCCAGGCTGTATTGACACCCTGCTTGTTTAACTTATACGGGGAGCACAACATGCAAAATGCCGGGCTGAATGAATCAGAAGCTGGAATCAAGACTGCCGGGAGAAATGCCAACAATCTCAGATATGCAGATGACACCACTCTAATGGCAGAAGGTATAGAAGAACTAAAGAGCTTCTGGACGAGGGTGAAAGAGGAGGGTGAAAATGCTTGTTTAAAACTCAGCATTCAAAAAACTAATATTATGGCATCCAGACCTTGGAAGGAAAGCTGTGACAAATCTAGACAGCATATTAAAAAGCAGAGATAGCACTTTGCCAGCAAAGGTCTGTCTAGTTAAAGCTGTGGTTTTTCTGGTAGTCAAGTTCATATGTGAGATTTGGACCATAAAGAAGGCTGAGCGCCAAATAATTGATGGTTTGAAACTGTGGTGCTGGAGAAGACTCTTGAGAGTCCCCTGGACAGCATGGAGATCAAACCAGTCAATCCTAAAGGAAATCAATCCTGAATATTCATTGGAAGGACTGCTGCTGAAGCTGAAGCTCCAATACTTTGGTCACCTGATGGGAAGAACTGATCATTGGAAAAGACCCTGATGCTGGGAAAGATTGAAGGCAGGAAGAGAAGGGGATGACAGAGGATGAGATGATTGGATGGCATCACTGATGCAATGGATATAAGTTTAAATAGGCTCCAGGAGTTTTGGTGATAGACAGGGAAGCCTGGGGTGCTGCAGTCCATGGGGTTGCAGAGAGCCAGACAAGGCTTAGAGACTGAACAACAACCACAAACATTCCTAAAACCTCTGAGTGACAGAATTTGAAACTCTTCTCTGGATAAAAAGGCCTGAGGGTGTGGTGGTAGGGTGTGATGGAGAAGGCTGTGGGGACAGGCCTGCAGGGGGTGAGGGTGATTGGGAGGGACAGTGGAGAACTGCCACCTTGTATGCCACTTGATTAAGGACCAGTTTAGGAACATCATTATCTGTGTTCTCTGTAAGCCCTAAGGGGTTAGGACCATATGGTGGGTAATAGGGAGTCATATTTGATCTCAGTAGACGGTCTGTCCTCCAGTGTCATCTTGTTCAGTCGCTCAGTTGTATCTGACTCTTTGTGACCCCATGGACTGCAGCGCGCCAGGCTTGTGTGTCCCTCCCTGTCACAGAGGAGATAGCCAATTTGTATATTATGTTCATTGAATGAATTGATGCCATGGCTGATCTATCAATTGCTTAGAATGGAATGGGCCTGAGGAGGTGGTGTGTTTCCTGAAGTAAAGATATGTAAGTTGAACCTGAGAGAAGCTGGAAAGAAAGTGAAATTGGTAGTCACTCAGTCTTGTCCAACTCTGCGAACCCATGGACTATATCTCACCAGGCTCCTCTGTCCACGGAATTCTCCAGATAAGAATACTGGAGTGGGTAGCCATTCCCTTTTCTTGGGGATCTTCTCGACCCAGGGACTGGACCCAGGTCTCCTGCATTGCAGGCAGCTTCTTTACCACCTGAGCCACCAGAGAGAAGGTTAGCAGCTTACTTTGGGACTGGCTAATGTTACAGCAAGGAATAGGAGTGGGAAGGGGCTGGAATGAGAGAGCTTTAGGATTTTAAAAAGTCTTTAAGGCCTTTTTCCCCCCAACTCTGAACTACTCTAAGAGGCCGTGAGTACTTGACTGTTTCTTCTTTATATTGGAGTATAGTTGGTTCACAATGTTGTGTTTCTGCTGTAGAGCAAAGTGATTCGTATACATATACATATGTCCTCTCCTTTTTAGATTCTCTTCCTAATGGGTCATTATTGAGTAGAGTTCCTTGTGCCATTAAACAGAGGCTTGACACACTCAAAAATAGAAAAAAGTTTCAGTTCAGTTCAGTGGCTCAGTCATGTCTGACTCTTTGTGACCCCGTGGACTGCAGCACGCCAGGCTTCGCTGTCCATCACCAACTCCCAGAGCTTGCTTAAACTCATGTCCATCGAGCTGGTGATGCCATCCAACCATCTCATCCTCTGTCGTCCCCTTCTCCTCCTGCCAGTAGCAGTAGGTTCTTATTAGTTATATGTTTTATATATAGTAATATGTATATATCAGTCCCAGTCTCCCAATTTATCCCTCCTCCCCTCCCCGCCTTAGTAGATAAGATTGTTATCTGCATCTGTGATTCTGATTTTAAGTAGGTTCATTTGTGACTGTTTCTTGAAAAGATAATGTTAAAATATCATTTGTAAATCCTCACACTATTGGCTCATACCATCGATTCTTTTCATTGTGAAATTGTACTGTCTTGGTCCTCTAGTTGAAACCGTTAGTTTCATTTAATACATTGGCTCAGTTAGTTGAGCTCATGGTATTTTATATACCATGCATTTTATAACACTTGAATTAAAATTTTTCAAATGCAAATCAACATTTTTCCCAATGTGCAAACATAGTTCTGAAAGTTGAGGACTTTCTGGAGTGAGGTCTCTGGAGTGAGGTCTCTAAAGTTGACAAAATTGGAAGCCATCTGAACTGTTTTTTAGTTTGACTAAAAAGGTCTGTCTCATCAAAGCTGTGGTTTTTCCAGTAGTCATGTGTGGATGTGAGAGTTGAGCTATAAAGAAAGCTGAGCGCCAAAGAATTGATGCTTTTGAACTGTGATGTTGGAGAAGATTCTTGAGACTCCCTTGGACTGCAAGGAGATCCAACCAGTCCATCCTAAAGGAAATCAGTCCTGAATATTCATTGGAAGGATTGATGTTGAAGCTGAAACTCCAATAGTTTGGTCACCTGATGCAAAGAACTGACTCATTTGAAAAGACCCTGATGCTGGGAAAGATTGAGGGCAGAAGGATAAGGGGACAACAGAGGATGAGATGGTTGGATGGCATCACCAACTCAATGGACATGAATTTGAGCAAGCTCCGGGAGTTGGTGATGGACAGTGTGGCCTGGTGTGCTGCAGTCCATGGGGTTGCAAAGAGTCGGACATGACTGAGTGACTGAATGGAAACTTCTTTTTGAGTATGTCAGGCCTCTGTTTAATGCCAGAAAATTAGTAAACTTTCAGCTATGCACCAGAGACTCATCACTTGCTGCTAGTAATTGCTGGTTTCAAGGTCCCCAAATGGGAATCTGCCCCATATGATTTTGAAAATGAGACCTTTACCCTGAATTCAGAGCATGTGGCAGTCTTCATGCCAGCAGATCTGTCTGGAAACAGGCTGCCTCTGGGTCTCTAAAGGTCAAAATACAGATTGACTTTTTTTAATATTTAAAAAATTTTAATTGGAGGATAATTACTTCACAGTGTTGTTGGTTTCTGCCATAGAACAACAGGGATCACCCTTAAGTTCACGTATTTCCCTTCCCTTGTGAGCCTCCCTCTCACCTCCCATTAGTTCAGTTCAATTCAGTCGCTCAGTCGTGTCCGACTCTTTGCGACACCAACTCCTGGAGTTCACTCAGACTCACGTCCATCGAGTCAGTGATGCCATCCAGCCATCTCATCCTCTGTCGTCCCCTTCTCCTCCTGCCCCCAGTCCCTCCCAGCATCAGAGTCTTTTCCAATGAGTCAGCTCTTCGCAGGAGGTGGCCAAAGTACTGGAGTTTCAGCTTCAGCATCATTTCTTCCAAAGAAATCCCAGGGCTCATCTCCTTCAGAATGGACTGGTTGGATCTCCTTGCAGTCCAAGGGACTCTCAAGAGTCTTCTCCAACACCACAGTTCAAAAGCATCAATTCTTCGGCGCTCAGCCTTCTTCACAGTCCACCTCTCACATCCATACATGACCACAGGAGAAACCATAGCCTTGACTAGCCGGACCTTTGTTGGCAAAGTAATGTCTCTGCTTTTGAACATGCTATCTAGGTTGGTCATAACTTTCCTTCCAAAGAGTAAGCGTCTTTTAATTTCAGGGCTGCAGTCACCATCTGCAGTGATTTTGGAGCCCCCAAAAATAAAGTCTGACACTGTTTCCCCATCTATTTCCCGTGAAGTGATGGGACCAGATGCCATGATCTTTGTTTTCTGAATGTTGAGCTTTAAGCCAACTTTTTCACTCTCCTCTTTGACTTTCATCAAGAGGCTTTTTAGTTCCTCTTCCCTTTCTGCCATAAGGGTGGTGTCATCTGCATATCTGAGGTTATTGATATTTCTCCTGGCAATCTTGATTCCAGATTGTGTTTCTTCCAGTCCAGCATTTCTCATGATGTACTCTGCATATAAGTTAAATAAGCAGGGTGATAATATACAGCCTTGACGTACTCCTTTTCCTATTTGGAACCAGTCTGTTGTTCCATGTCCAGTTCTAACTGTTGCTTCCTGACCTGTATACAGATTTCTCAGGAGGCAGGTCAGGTGGTCTGGTATGCCCATCTCTTTCAGAATTTCCCACAGTTTATTGTGATCCACACAGTCAAAGGCTTTGGCATAGTCAATAAAGCAGAAATAGATGTTTTTCTGGAACTCTCTTGCTTTTTCTATGATCCAGCGAATGTTGGCAGTTTGATCTCTGGTTCCTCTGCCTTTTCTAAAACCAGCTTGAACATCAGGAAGTTCACGGTTCACGTATTGCTGAAGCCTGGCTTGGAGAAGATCACTATGGGAAAGGTGCTCAAGGAGGTTCCCTAAGGAGGCTCAGCTTCCAGTGATTCCCGAACTCCTGACGATTCTGAATTTCCTACTTAATTTACACGATCAACGCAGATTCTATCCAGGGCCTAAAGATCTTAATCAGGGTACATTCATCTGGATATCGCAAGGTAAGGGGAGATGTTTTGAGAGACAGTTTGAGAGACAGTTCTGACTCCTAAAATGAAGCGTCTGGGATTGTGAGATCCTGGCCAGCTATCTTGTATTTCAAGTGTTACTAAACTTACTTTGAAACAAGAAAAATAGGCTTTAAAATATCATAGGGCAGTAGCAGTCAGATAAGACTTTGGAGAGTTGATCTTTTTCCAAGCAAACGAAATCAAAACTTTAAAAATGGAAAAACTGTTTTTTCCTTGCTCAGCATCTTCCCCTGGCTTAGATTTCACTGTGAATTTAGCTTTGAGAGGGAGAGATTTTTTGTTTGTTGTTGAAAGCCATTTTGATGTCATTAAAAAGTAACAGCTTTGGAGAAATTAAAACAGTACCATTTAGAAGTCAGTAAGTAAATTGTGATTTAAGACTATGTTAAGTATTGATCTACTGATACCTGGAACCCTAAACTGAAAAGTGAAAGTGTTAGCTGCTCAGTCGTGTCCAACTCTTTGTGACCCCATGGACCAGACAGCCCGCCAGGCTCCTCTGTCCATGTAATTCTCCAGACAAGAATACTGGAGTAGGCAGCCATTCCCTTCTCCAGGGGATCTTCCCGACCCAGGGATCCAACCCAGATCTCTTGCATTGCAGGCGGATTCTTTATGTTTGAGCCACCACTCTAAACTGAGTTATATGCAGAATTACTTACCTGAAAAGAAAATGTCCATCAAGCCAAACTTTTTTTTTATCAACTACAGTATCAGAATTTGATCTCTGATTCCTCTGCCTTTTCTTAATCCAGCTTGAACATCTAGAAGTTCTTGGTTCACATACTGTTGAAGTCTAGCTTGTAGCATTTTGAGTATTACTTTGACCAGAGATCAAATTGCCGCTATCCATTGGATCATAGAAAAAGCAAGAGAATTCCAGAAATACATCTACTAAAGCCTTTGACTGTGTGGGTCACAATAAACTATGGAAAATTCTTAAAAAGAGATGGGAATACCAGACCACCACCATACCTGCCTCCTGAGAAATCTGTATGCAGGTCAAGAAGCAACAGTTAGAACTGGACATGGAACAACAGACTGGTTCCAAATTGGGAAAGGAATACGTCAAGACTGTATATTGTCACCCTGCTTATTTAACTTATATGCAGAGTGCATCATGTGAAATGCCAGGCTGGATGAAGCATTAGAATCAAGATTGCTGGGAGAAATATCAGTAACCTCAGATATGCAGATGACACCACCCTAATAGCAGAAAGTGAAGAGGAATTGAAGAACCTCTTGATGAAAGTGAAAGAGGAGAGTGAAAAAGCTGGCTTAAAACTCAGCATTCGAAAAACGAAGGTCATGGTATCCAGTCTCATCACTTCATGGCAAATAGATGGGGAAACAATGGAAACAGTGACAGACTTTATTTTCTTGGGCTCCAAAATCACTGCAGATGGTGACTACAGTCATGAAATTAAAAGATGCTTGCTCCTTAGAAGAAAAGCTATGACCAACCTAGGCAACATATTAAGAAGCAGAGATGTTACTTTGCCGACAAAGGTCTGTCTAGTCAAAGCTATGGTTTTTCTGGTAGTCATGTATGGATGTGAGAATTGGACTATAAAGAAAGCTGAGCACCAAAAAATTGATGCTTTTGAACTGTGGTGTGGGGAAGACTCTTGAGAATCCCTTGGCTAGCAAGGAGATCAAACCAGTACATCCTAAAGGAGATCAGTCCTGAATATTCATTGCAAGGACTGATGCTGAAGCTGAAACTCCAATCCTTAGGCCACCTGATGCAAAGAACTGACTCCTTGGAAAAGACCCTGATGCTGGGAAAGATTGAAGGCGAGAGGAGAAGGGGTCGACAGAGGATGAGATGGTTGGATGGCATCATCGACTCGGTGGACATGAGTTTGAGTAAGCTCTGGGAGTTGGTAATGGACAGGGAAGCCAGGCGTGCTGCAGTCCATGGGGTCACAAAGAGTTGGACATGACTGAGGGACTGAACTGAACTGAAAAATTGTTTCAGAGGTGTAAGCAACAAATAAGGCCAAAAAGGAAAACAGAGTCCTCTACTTGTCTCTTGCCAGGGAGTGCTCTTTGTGCTCTCATGTGTCTTTAATTTAAGGAATCTTGGAAAAGAACTGAGACTGGGAGTCTGATCCCCGCTGAACCCTGCATTGACCTTGGGCACCTGGCATTTCAACACTGTAAACATTAGTTCTCCTTCTAGCAAAGGAGAGTGCAGCCTGGCTGTGAGTATGGCACTGTGATGACCCCACATCGGGATGAGACAAATGTAAAGTCTCCACACCTCCATGATCCTAAAACCTGGAGCCGGAGAAAGTGTTCAGAGGGGGCAGGCTTGCCACGGGCTTTATGAGATGGTGTAAAATGATGCTTTCCGGAGTCTTTGGCTGGTAGCCGTCCTTTATTCCTGGATGAAATATTAAAGAGGCGTCTGTTTTGTATCGATGCCTAATACCTAGTTGAACTGGATTCTCTACATTCTTATTTCCAGATGAATCCTTCAGTTTGAAATATCAGTACTAAATAGTTTAATCCTTCAGTTTGAAATATCAGTACTAAACAGTTTAGCTCTGAGTGGTTTTCTGGGCCCTAAGTCAGGTCCTGAATTGCCTAGAGTAATGCTTTTGAAACTTTTTGGACCATAAATCATAGCAAGAAGTATATTTGCATTTGCTACTGGAGATTCATAGACAGGGACATATAACACACATGTATAACCAGGACAAAAATTTGGTTAAATGGTATCCTTTCATTGTGACATGCACACTGATATTTTGTTTTGTCGGAGCCGTCATAAAATCCTAGTTGTGACTCATGCAGATGATTTCATGACTCAGAATAGGTTGAAAACACAGTTTTTTTTTTTCTTTAAACTGTTTATTTTGTGTTGGGGTATAGCTGATTTGTGATAGTTTGAGGTGAACAGTGAAGGGATTCAGCTATAGATATACATGTATCCATTCTTCCCCAGGCTCCTCTCCCATCTGGGCAGCCACATAAAATTGAGAAACTGTTGGACGTTTTGTACACTCTTTGTCTGTATGTAGTTTTGGTTTTCTAGGAAATGGAAATACATTGGAGTTCAACTCAGGGACGTTTACCCACCAGCCTACCTCACCCCTGACGTGTCTTGCTTTTCTGAATTTCCGTAGATTAGAGAATTGACCTTGTCTCTTTGGAAGCCTCCGGGTCAAGAGATAACTAACTAAGCCCTTTCAGCTGAAAGCCAGAGAGAGTTCAGAAGAAACCAGGAGTACAGCAAATTGAACAGCTGTTGAAGTAGCTGTGTTTTGGCTTCCTGTGATGTGTTCATTTATTACTGAGTTAGACTCAGAAATGATACATCTCATCTAAGTTATGAAAGTCAGTACTAACCTCTCTATATGACTGACTGCTTTTCTTTTTAGCTGGGTGGATGTACCTGTGATATGGAGCTATTGGGGGATTTTATGTGTTGTCTATTGGTTATTAAATTTTTAATCTTTTCCTCAGTTTCTAAGGATCAGCTTATATTTTAAGTAATTACTATAATTACTTAATCCTCTGAAGGGTGTTTATATTTTAAATAAACATAATATAACCATAATAAAGAATAATCGCTCATATATCTCTCAGAACAGACTATGTCGTATGTATTTCCCTCTAGCAGTTTTCCTAATGTAACTTTCAAAAATAGGACTGTAATCATACACTTTTCTGTTCTTGTCCCCTACTTAAAATTGTGCCACCAGGTCCCTAGTCTTTAATCATTTTAAGTGGCTGTATATCTTTCCTTCAGTATTCACCCATATTTATTGAATGCTTGTACTATATGAATTTGCTCCTGGAACTCACCATGAACAAGACATCCTACTTTTGAGGTACTGATTACTAGGGGACAGCATTGACGATTATCCAGCACCGACTGTTGGCTGTTTGTTTTCAGCTTTTTTAAATGTTATGATGAACCTTGTTGTGTGTGGAGCTGTTTTTCCTTCCAGATTTTAGGTGATTTCTTTGGGAATAATTGTAAGAAGATTGCCATATTGCTTTCTGAAAGGCTTGTGCCACTTTATAATATTTTCAGTGACACAGGAAGTATTCGTTTTCCAAATCTGAACAGCCACTGGTATTATTATTTAAAATTTTGGGGGAAGGAGGTTAAATTGGGAGATTGGGATGGACATATGCACATTGCTATATATGTAATAGATAACTAATAAGAACCCACTGTACAACCCAGGGAATTCTATTCAATACTCAATAATGACTTACATGCGAAAAGAATCTAAAAGAGTGAATATATGTCTATGTGTAACCGATTCACCTTGCTGTACACCTGAAACGAACACAACATTGTAAATCAGCTGTACTCCAATAAAAAATAAAAAATTTCTTCACAATTTACTTAATAAATTATGGCACTTCATTGATGTTTAATTTGCGTATTTGGAATGATTTATGAATATTTTTCTGTTTGCTTGTTTACTTGTTAATTTTTCCTTTTGTGAATTGTCTGTTCCTGACCTCTGTTTCTCCTGGTTCTCCTGAACAATTGTTTTGTTTTTTGTATGTATAGATATATTTTATAAATATAGTAAGAATACTAACCATATCTCTTTTATATATCCAGATATGTCTTATACTGTCCTGTTAGCCTTTTTATTTTTTATATAGAAAATGTTCACTCTTATTTAACTATCTATCCTTTTCTTAAATTGAAATTTCTTCCATCATTCCTAATTTTTTACCCAGAGATTCATTGAATATTCATTTGTCTTTCATCCTAGTCATAATTTGGTGAAAATATAACTTTTGATGTGTTTCTTCTTTTGTATGTTTCATCCGCATGGCTTATTTATTTTACCACTAGAGATTTGTATCTCTTAATCTCCTTCACCTATTCCACCCTCCCCATTCCCTTACACTTTTAATTATTGTAGCTAATGAGTTGTTCTTGCCTCTTTGCCATTATGTATCTGTAATAATAGCTGGACTTTCTTTAGCCTGGTCTGCGAGTTAATGGGAAAAGCATCATTTGGCTCTTTCCCAAACTTCAGGATTTCAGAGTCTCTTTCTGCATCTGTGAATTGAGAACAATGATTCCTCTGAGGATTGTTGGGAGGTTTACATGAGATGACATTCCTGTAGCACCTGGCATTGTACCTGGAGCATGGCTGGTGCTCAGTA
This sequence comes from Bos taurus, assembly GCF_002263795.3. NCBI lineage: Eukaryota > Metazoa > Chordata > Mammalia > Artiodactyla > Bovidae > Bos > Bos taurus. The sequence goes on from NC_037339.1 coordinate 21,027,606, forward strand.
CAAGTTGGTTTTATTTTTTATGTATGGTACCACCATGCCTGTTGTCATGGTTTCATTAAGGCTTGACTATTTTAAGAATCGCCTTGGATACACAGAAGTGGGGCTGTGGAATTTTTGGTGGTTTGCTTTCTTATGGTTGAGTCCCTTTGTCTTTTCTCTAGATGTATCAAGGTGGGTTACTCTGTCATCTTTTTACTGCCACTTCCCAAGCTTGTCCTCCCTGAAAGTCAGGGGTCAGGGGAGGTGTGTGGCTGGTGGGTGGCGGTCCTGTGTTCTCTTTTGCAAACTTTTCTCTCTCTCCATTTGCCATCTTGTTCTGAAACGGTGTGTTCACTGCCCCCGTTGGCCTCCTGGGGGGCAAGGGCAGTGTATCCTGGGTCTTCCATGGGGAGTATTGGGTTGGCCAAAAACTTTGTTTGGGCTTCTCCGTAGATGGCGCGGAAAAACCCAAATGAACTTTTTTGGCCAACCCAGTATATTGAGGTGGTGGTTTAGTCTCCCCGTCGTGTCCAACTTTTTTGCAACCCCATAGACTGACTGTGGCTGGCCAGGTTTCCTCTATCCATGGGATTTTCAAGGCAAGAATACTGGAGTGGTTTGCCATTGCCATTTCCTCCTCCAGGGATTTCCCCAACCCAGGGATCATACCTGCATCTCCTGCATTGGCAGGTGGATACTTTACCAACTAAGCCACCCAGGAAGCCCGATATATTGCAGTAGGGATGAAATTTTAACTACCCTCAGTTTAGCTGTCCTCCACCGGAAGACTGGACATTATAAATTGGCAACTAGTGGGCTGAGGTCCACCCTCAAACAGATTTTGTCTGTATATGCTATGCTTTTAGAAGTTTGAATTGGTAGCCAAGTTTTAAAAATCTGGATTTCACATACAAGTCCAGCTTGTTGGCTTCTCTTGACAAATGAGAAGATACAGCCGGAAGTCCCCCTCCTGTAAATCCCTGCTCTGCCCACTTGGCCCTGAGAGGCCATGCCCACGCTACCCCTGCTGCCTGCTGCCAGGAAAACAGTGCATGGTAACCGGAGAGCTTTCTTGGCTTCCTCTGAGCCTGAAAGGTATACTTCCCCTTTTATGGAGTCAGTGCTTAGAGGTTTTCTTTTCTTTTTTTTTGGTATTTAGAAGAAAGAGGAGAAATTGAAAGATAACCAAAATGCCTATATTTCTAAAAAATTAGGTGGGGGTGGAGGGAGATAATTAAGACACCTTTATAAGAGAACCTGATGTTGCACACAGTAAATAAATGCATAAATAAAGAGAAGTATTGGGAAATTAGGTGTGGCAACCTATCCCTTTCTAGATGCCTTGTAACAGTGTTTGGGGCTGGGAACCCAAGTCCCAGAAGCCTGGGTTTGACTCAGTAAGCTTAATTAAACTTTATTTTTGGGCTTCCCTGCTGGCTCAGTGGTAAAGAATCCACCTGCCAATGCAGGAAGCACAAGTTCGAACCCTGTTCCAGGAACATCTCACATGCCAGGAAGCAGCTAAGGCCGTCAGCCACAGCTGTTGAGCCTGTGCTCTAGAGCCCAGGAGCTGCTGCTCCTGAAGCCCATCTCTGTGGGCATTTCTGCTTTAGCGACTGAAAATTTTTCTCTTGTAGAACTGCTCTAGGGATTAGCAATGCTCCCTGGGCCGCCTCCTGCTCTCCTGACAGCTGCGTTCCCTCAGCTCATTCTAAATGTAAACATACTCACAGGCATTGACATTTTTCTGATTACCTTACATTCTGGGATGCTTATCACTGTGTTTCTCAAGGCCTCCAGCTCAGGACTTAGAATGTGGTAGGCAAAACTGGGGCAATAGAGGCTTGTGTTGTGTGTTACTTTACAGTGAGGCCTCCCCCAGTTTATAGGTGGTGGTTTACTCAGTAAGTCGTGTCCGACTCTTGCGACCCCATAGACTGGAGCCCACCAGGCTCCTCTGTCCATGGGATTTCCCAGGCAAGAATACTGGAATGGTTTGCCATTTGCTTCTCCAGAGGATCTTCCTGACCCAGGGATTGAACCCGTGTTTCCTGTATCTTCTGCATTGCAGGCAGATCCTTCACCTGCTGAGTCATCAGGGAAATCCCTGGTTTATAGGGGTCACTCTGAAACTAGCTGTCAGATAGCACTAGGTGGGTAAAGAACCTGCCTGCCAATGCAGGAGAAGTAAGAGATGTGGGTTCGATTCTTGGGTTGGGAAGATCCCCTGGAGGAAGAAATGGCCACCCACTCCCACTCCAGTATTCTTGCTTGGAGAATCCCATGGACTGAGGAGTCTGGTGGGCTATGGTCCATAGGGTCGCACAGAGTCGGACATGACTGAAGTGACTTAGCACACACGCACGCAAATGGTGGAGTGTCTTAGGTTTTTTTTGGTACTGTGAACAGAAATCAACCTGGCAGGAAGCTCAGGTATCTTGCAGAATCCAAGGACGGGGATGGATTCAGGCCGTAGGAAGGGAACTAAAGACTGGAACCTCGCTGCTGCTCATGGGTTTGTTTGTATCTGCTTCATTCTTTTCTCTTGCTCACACTGGCTTCCTGTGTTTCTTACTTAGTCCACATGGCTGTCAGCTGCTCCCGAGTTTTACATGTTATAGTCTAGATGAGCAGAGAGAGATGATGTCAGGCTCCCAGTCCCAGTTGCAGAATTCCTGGGGAAGGGACTTACTGGTCCCCAGCCAGGTCATCTGTCCATTCTAGGGGAGCACTGCTGCAGGAATGTAATCACTGCTGCAGCCTGGGGATGGGGAGTGGAGGGCAGGTCTCATCAAAGAGGGGCTTCCCAGGTGACTCTGGTAAAGAAACCGCCTGCCAATGCCCTAGCTGCGTGTTTGATCCCTGGGTCCTGAAGCTCCCCTGGAGTAGGAAATGGCAACCCATTCCAGTATTCACGTTTGGAAAATTCCAAAGGAAGTCTGGTGGGCTATAGTCCATAGGGTCGCAAAGAATCGGACAAGATTAAGCACGCACATGCACTCTCAGCAAGAGATGTAAGGTCAGCAATCCAGCATGTGCCCACCGCTTGGGTGGGGCAGGGCGGGGTGGGGTTGTTGTCCTGGTAGCCGCAGAATGGTGAACTCAGACTCTTGCTTTTCTCGTGATTTTCACTACCCTCTTTTCCTTGAGGTCTGCTCATGTATATAGCCCTTGACACGTTCAGGTAGACATTTCTCCTCACTGCTTCGTTGGCTGATTTGACATGTTGACTGCTGCTTTCCTCTAGTGAATATAAAGTGAGGGCTGGGTAGACATTTCACAACTAGTGCTGAGCACAAAGCTATTGTTATTTGAGAAATTTCAGCACTGATAAGTGGACCCCATGTGGTGACCATATTTCTAAACTCCAAAACACATGGTAATGTAAAAGATTTTTTTTCCTGATGGATGAGTATAGATAGATGGATGAATATATATGGATGGACCGATGAATATGTATCGATAGATCAATGAATATATATATATGTAGATAGATAAACAATATATTTTGTTACACATTTAGCTAACTGAAATTCAAAAATGACTTGAAACTAGACTGCTGAGCACATAAGGACACTGTCTTTATCCTATTTCAGGGAGGAGGCTGAAAAAACTCCAGGATATTAATGGTAATGAATAACAGTTAACATTTACTGAGTACCTGCCGTGTGCCAGACTCTGTGTTAAGCCCTCTCTCTGCCTTTTCTTATCTAACCCTCCAAATGATTTTAAGAAGCTAGTATTTTACTCTTATTTGAAAGACAGGGATCAGATGCAGCCAAGAAGCAGCAGAATGGGGATGTGCATGCCCCTGGTTCCTTGGACCCCACAGCCCTTTCGTTCATCCTCCCTGTGCTACATGAGCCCTCAGAGGTGTAGAGGGACCAGTGAGGAGCCTCCACGGACATCACAGCAGGCTGAACTTGGTTTTTCAGAGGAAAGCTAGCAAATCAGCTAACCAGTCAACAAGCGACAATGCAAATTAAGTGAAAAAAAAAAAAAGAGCAGACATCCTTTTTGCATCTGTGCAATGCCTTCTTCATCTGCTCTAAGTATGGGTATTACAAAACTGTAGATATAACTATGAATGATATCAGGAAGAGCTATGCATTTCCTGATGGACAACAGGGTCTGTGAATGATGAGGGCCTTTTGGGCTCCGTGGGTGTGTTTATAGGCTGATCCTTCTCACATAACTGGACCTCTGGAGATAGGTGGTCCTTGTCGCTCTTTGTCCTGCCATCTCCAGCATGTGGCTTTCATCCCTATGGTTGCCCCATGATTGAAGATGGTTCTTTGGCTTTCAGTGTCACATGTGGTCATAAATCCATCACAAGGCCACCTAGCTACAGGGGAGGATGGTGCATTTATTTATTCATTGATTGATTTTTAACACTTTTTTTTTTTTTCTTTTTGGTCATGCCACATGGCATGCAGAATTTTAGCTCCCTGACCAGGGATTGAACCTGCACCCTTTGCATTGGAAGTGCAGAGTTAACCACTGGACCACCAGGGAAGTACCAACACTAACAAATTTGGATACTGGGAAGACAGATAACTAGTGTGATCTCAAATGAGACCATTGTCTAGGTGAACTGCGCTGTACTCTTTGAACCAGTGTTGACTTTAAGCTTGGGAATAGCCTTGTCCCCATGTGGGGTCCATTTGAATTTTGTAGCCTGTTCAACTGGTGACAGCTTCTCCTCCTCCTCCCAGCCCTGCCCCTTCTGCTTAAAGCACTGCAGGACTGCCTTTGCTGCTTGGAACGGCTTCCCAGACTGGCCAAATGCTGGAATCTAAATCCTAGTATCAGGATTAGAAATCTGTGGTTTCTTAAAATCATGGATATAGGCCAGGGACTTTTAGGCTTTATTGTTGTTGTTTAGTTGCTAAAGGTATTTAACTGGTCATGGACCACCCTCATGTTCATCAATTATTCTGGCAAACAGAAAGACTATCAGGAAGTTTCCCCAATTCTTGTAGGCCTTTTAGAACCACCTGAACTCATTCATTTGCTCTTCTCATTTAGAATCAGATATTGAACTGCTGGAAGAATTTGTAATTGTCCAACCAGTGGGTGCTCTCTCACATAAACAGCTGTAGTGTGGTTTCTACCAATATGTTTTTTAAAATTTATTTTATATTGGAATATAGTAGACTTTATTTTTTTGGGCTCCAAAATCACTGCAGATGGTGACTGCAGCCATGAAATTAAAAGACACTTACTCCTTGGAAGGAAAGTTATGACCAACCTAGATAGCATATTCAAAAGCAGAGACATTACTTTGCCAACAAAGGTCCGGCTAGTCAAGGCTATGGTTTTTCCTGTGGTCATGTATGGATGTGAGAGTTAGACTGTGAAGAAGGCTGAGTGCCAAAGAATTGATGCTTTTGAACTGTGGTGTTGGAGAAGACTCTTGAGAGTCCCTTGAACTTCAAGGAGATCCAACCAGTCCGTTCTGAAGGAGATCAGCCCTGGGATTTCTTTGGAAGGAATGATGCTAAAGCTGAAACTCCAGTACTTTGGCCACCTCATGCGAAGAGTTAACTCATTGGAAAAGACTCTGATACTGGGAGGGATTGGGGACAGGAGGAGAAGGGGATGACAGATGATGAGATGGCTGGATGGCATCACTGACTCGATGGACGTGAGTCTGAGTGAATTCCGGGAGTTGGTGATGGACAGGGAGGCCTGGCGTGCTGGGATTCATGGGGTCGCAAAGAGTCGGACACGACTGAGCAACTGAACTGGACTGAACTGATAGTAGATTTCCAATCTTGTGTCAGTTTAGGTATATAGCAAAGTGACTTGTTATGCATATACATGCATCTATTCTTTTTCAGATTCTTTTCCCATATAGGTTATTACAGAGTACTGAGTAGAGTTCTCTGTGCTATATTTGTTGATTATTTATTTTATATATAGTGCTGTGTGTTTGTTAGTCCCAGCCCCCTAATTTATTCCTCCTCTCCTTCCTCCAGCTTCCAAGATGACTTTTTTTTCCCTCTTGTTACTCTGAGTTTGTTCTTGTCTTTAATTCTAGCATAAATTGAGGCAATTCTCTTCAAACTATAAATCAAAAGCACAGGCAGAGACAAGAGAAGGCAATGTTGGATGGTAAAGAAAGCCAGATAGATCGGCCTGAATTGAATCCCAGCTCCTCCACTTACTAGCTGTATGACTCATCTCATCGAGGTTAAAATCATTTTTAAAATGTGTTGGTGTGGGGCTTCCCTGGTGGCTCAGTGGTGAGGAATCCACCTGCCAATGCAGGAGATGCAGGTTCGATCCCTGATCCAAGAATATTCCACATGCCATGGAGCAACCAAGCCTGTGTGCCACAACCATTGAGCCTGTGCTCTAGAACCCAGGAGCCACAACTGCTGAAGCCAGTGCGCCCTAGAGCCCTTGCTCCGAAACAAGAAAAACCACAATGAGAAGCCTGCGCACCGCAACTGAAAAGTAGCCCCTGCTTGCCATAACTGGAGAAAGTCTGGTGGCAGCAACGAACACCCAGCACAGCCAAAAATATTAATGAATAAATAAAAAATGTGTTAGGGCGCTCGTAATTATTAAAGTACAGAAAGAGTTGTATGTAAAGGTTCTGGTGCATGATAGGATTTTTAGATGTTAGAAAATGCATTAATTCAGGGGTTTCCCTGGTGGTTCAGGGGTAAAGCATTCGCCTGTGATGCAGGAGAGGCAGATTCAATCCCTGGATCAGAAAGATCCCCTGGAGAAGGAAATGGCAATCCATTCCAGTTTTCTTGCCTGGGAAATCCCATGGACAGAGGAGCCTGGTGGGCTACAGTCCATGGGGTCGCAAAGAGTCAGACATGACTTAGCGATTAAGCAACAACAAGGGCTTCGACTCTGCACTCTCAATGCAGGGGCATGGTTTTGATCCCTAGTCAGGGAACTAAGATCCTGCATGCTGCAACTAAGAGTTTGCATGCCACGACAAACATCAAAGATCCTGAGTGCCGCAGTTAAGACCCGACACAGCCAAAATAAATAAGTAAAAATAAATATTGGAAAAAGAAAATACATTAATTCAATTGATATCTCCAGTTCAAAAACTTAGGAGATTTGGTGTTTGGCATAGTCTGAAGCATAGTGTCCGGCACATTACAAGCACTCAATAACTAACTCTGCATCAAATTAATAATCCAAGAATTTATGTAACTCTTTGTCAAAGTGGAGAAGAAATTCCCTAGGGGTAAAGTTGTTACTTCTGTTGCTTATTTATCTTCAGTTATACACCCGGGTCAGGTATTATTATAACGGATTGTTTGGGAAACAAGCACTTGGTAAATGTTAGTTATTATCACGACCCAGAAACTGGATTCTAAAGTAACAGAGCAGGAGATGCACCTGTCACTAGCAAACTGTCATTTGACCTTCTGTTAACGAAATATATCTTGTTTATGTCAGCGGAGTATGAGCGAGACGGTCACAACAGGCCTATAAATGTGGTATTGTAGTTAAGAGGACATGGAGCCCCTTTTGTATTTGGAATCATTTTGGTTAAAAAAAATTGCAAATAAATATAACTCACAGTATGCCACTGTATTTTCAATTTTTGGATAAAATTAGTATATACTTCAGCTGACAAAATTGAGCTGTTTGCCAGCATTGTCATTCTTAATTTATAATTCAAAGTACCTACCTGCATACAAAGTAGTCATTTTTCACCGTTTAATTCTAGTGGTTGTTAGTTTCTTTCCCACTGAATGGACAAGATAATTTATCTTGCTCTAATAGTCTGTGGCAGAAAGCAGAAGCCCCGCAGTGCCGGTGTTCATGTAATTCAGTGACTTCAACTATGTGAAATGTAACTAAAACCTAGAAAATAAGTAAAAGTGACCTGTAGCAGTCAAAATGTGATACAGGAACCCTGCTCCCTAAAATATGTATATTTTCTTCCTAGACATACCCTTCAGACACGTACTAATATACTGATGTTATACTGAAATGTGTTAATAGTTACTGAAATACCATATTTCATTGACTTGAAGATCCACGTTTTTTTCCTTTAAACGTCAGGATTAGTGGTTTCAAACAACATTAATTGTTTGCATAAGGTTCAGTGAGTTGGCTGGGGTGGTTGGTAGACCTGCCTGGACTTGTTTACATGACAGAAAGGCAGCAGCTAGAGAGAAGGGGAGCTCCAACCTGCAGGTACTTTTTCAGCTTCTGTTTGAGCCACGTTTGCTAATGTCTCACTGGCCAAAGCAAGTTGCACAGTCAGGCCCAAGGTCAGGGAATGGGGTAGTAGACTGCCTGTTGATGTGAAAGGCAGTCACACCACAGACTGTGGCCACAGACACTGAGATGGGAGGGGTTTCTGAGTGTATTTTTTGCCAGCCATCTGCCATGATATTGCAGTGAAATCATAGTGTTTTATCTTTCTCAGTCATAAATAATGTATCTATGATTGATGATAGACTTGTTTAAATAGGGTATATGTATTCAGTTTTTGATAGAAACAATTCATACTGAATGTCAGAATTTAAAATAATATAGAGGAACTTCCCTGGTGGCCCATTGATAAGGAATCTGCCTTCCAGTGCAGGGCACATGGGTTCGATCCCTGGTTGGGGAACTAAGATTCCACATGCTGCAGAGCAGCTAAGCCTGAGTGCCACAATTACTGCGCCCCCACACCTCAGCTAGAGGGAAGTGTGTTTGCTGCCGTGAAGAGTCTGTGCACCGCAATGAAAGATCCTGCAAGTTGTAACTAAAAATTTAAAAAGAAAATTAATTAATTAATTAAAGGGGCTTCCCAGGTAGTGCTAATGAAAAAGAATCCACCTGCCAGTGCAGGAGATGCAAGAGATGTGGGTTCGATCCTTGGGTCTGGAAGATCCCCTGGAGTAGGAAATGTCACCCAGCTCCAGTATTCTTGCCTGGGAAATGCCATGGACAGGGGAGTCTGGTGGACGACAGTATATGGGGTCGCAAACAGTCGGACACGACTAGGCGGCTAAGCACACACATAAGAGTTAAAGTGCTTCCTCATTCCCTTTTCCCCACATCTCAAATCCTAGAGGCATCCATCAAGGACAGTTTGGTGTATATTTGGTGTGCTGGGCTGAACAGGGGCCCCCCAAAGATGTATTTTTTATTTTATTTAAAAATATTTATTTTAAATTAATTGTTTGGCTGTGCCGGGTCTTAGTCGCCAGCACTCAGGATCTCTGATCTTTGTTGTGGCGTGTGGGATTTTTCAGTTGTGCCATGCTCTAATTCCCTGACCAGGGATCGAACCCAGGCTCACTGCACTGGGAGTTTGGAGTCTTAGTTGCTGGACCACCAGGGAAGTTCCCCTTTGAATTGATTTAAACCACTAAGTTTGTCGTAGTGATTTGTTACAGCAGCAAATGCACATGTCTATTTAATTTTTTACTTTTAAAGGAATACTTGGTTATTAGCTAGAAATTCTAATAAAATGAAAGGGTAGAAAGTAAAATCCCCGATTTTCTTCATCAGGTATTCCTACTGTTAATAGTTTCTTATGCATTTACACGACTTCAGGAGTAGCCATATTCATTCTTTCCTTTTGATACAAATAAGATCATATCAGACATGCTTATTTCTTACTCTGCAGCTTGCTTATCTAATTATAGTCTTGGACATATTTTTGTATCAGAATAAGGTGATCTGCCTCATTCAGTACTGTAGTTTATCATTCCCCTATTACAGAAGACTTATGCTTTTCTTTCTTCTGTTACAAACAATGCTGCAATGAAGGATCTTCAATAAATCTCATTGGCTGTTATCTAAAAATATAATTGCAAGCAATTAAATTACTACCTGAATGAATGTCACTGTGTGTGTGTTGGTGCAAGTGCATGCTACAGTAAGGGTGGGGAAACGTGTGATGGTGGTGATGCTTTAGTCACTAAGTCGTGTCTGACTCTTGCAGCCCCATGGACTGTAGCCCACCAGGCTCTTCTGTCTGTGGGATTTCCCAGGTAGGAATACTGGAGTGGGTGGCCTTGTCCTTCTCTAGGGGAAATGTATATCTTCCCATTAAACTTTTCACATATGTGTTATTTTAACTTTTTTTTTAAGTTGTGAAAAGCACCTAATACATAAATGTATAGTTAAAATGTACTATTGGAAAGGAAATACCCTTGTCAAGAAATTGAACATTTCTGATCCAAATTGGAAAAGACACGTGTCCCATTGTTCATTGCAGCACTATTTACAACAGCTAGAACATGGAAGCAACCTAGATGTCCATCGACAGATGAATGGATAAAGAAATTGTGGTACATATACACAATGGAATATTACTCAACCATGGAAAGGAATGCATTTGAGTCAGTTCTAATGAGGTGGATGAACCTAGAACCTATTATACAGAGTGAAGTGAGTCAGAAAGAGAAAGATAAATATCGTATTCTAACACATATATACAGAATCTAGAAAAATGGTACTGAAGAATTTATTTACAGGTCAGCGATGGAGAAACACACATAGAGAATAGACTTACAGACATGGGGAGAGGGGAGGAGAGGGTGAGATGTATGGAAAGAGAAACATGGAAACTTACATTACCATATGTAAAATAGATAGCCAATGGGAAATTGCTGTATGGCTCAGGAAACTCAAACAGGGGCTCTGTATCAACCTGGAATGATGGGATGGGGCGGGAGATGGGAGGGAGGTTCAAAAGGGAGAGGATGTATGTATACCTATGGCTGATTCATGTTGAGGTTTGACAGAAAACAACAAAATTCTGTAAAGCAGTTATCCTTCAATAATAAAAAAAAAAGATATATATATAGAGAAATTGAACATTCCTGGCCTCTAGAAGGACCTTATATGCCCTTTCTTGATTTACAGCCCCCAGAGGGAAACAGTATTCTGACTTTTATTACTGCCATTTACCTTAAGTAGAACTCTTAACGAATTTGGCCATCTGGCTCTCAGAAAATTAGGATTGTGATCTAGAAAAGAATATATACATATATGTATAACTGAGTCACTTTGCTCTATACTTGAAACTAACACAACATTGTAAATTAACTATGCTGCTGTTGCTGTTAAGTCGCTTCAGTCGTGTCCGACTCTGTGCGACCCCATAGATGGCAGCCCACCAGGCTCCCCCGTCCCTGGGATTCTCCAGGCAAGAACACTGGAGTGGGTTGCCATTTCCTTCTCCAATGCATGAAGGTGAAAAGTGAAAGTGAAATTGCTCAGTTGTGTCCAACTCTTCGCGACCCCATGGACTGCAGCCGACCAGGCTCCTTCGTCCTGGTCGTGGGATTTTGCAGGCAAGAGTACCGGAGTGAGGTGCCAAAAAAGAACATTAGGATTGGTAAGGGTTGGTGGGGCTTCCCAGGTGGTGCTAGTCGGGAAGATCCCCTGGAGGAGGGCATAGCAACCCACTCCTGTATTCTTGCCTAGAGAATCCCATGATCAGAGGAGTCTGGCGGGCTACAGTCCATAGGGTTGTAAAGAGTCAGACATGACTGAAGCGACTTAGTGCAGCAGCACTAGCAGCAAGGATTGGTGTAAGTGTACAACTTAACAGTTATCCCTCAGCATTCGAGAAGGATTGATTCGAGGACCCTTGAGGATACAAAAATCTGCGGATGCTCAATCCCTTGTATAAATGGCACAGAGGGACTGTCCAGTGGCTAAGACTGCACGCTTCCAATGCACCGGGCCCGGGTTTGATCCCTGGTCAGGGAACTACATCCCACAAGCTGCAACTAAAGACCCCACATGTTGCATGTAAGACCTGGCACGGCCAAATAAATATGTATATTTAAAAATGGCATAGAATTTGCATGTAACCCACGCACATGCACCTGTTCATATCATCCCGATTACTTACAATACCTAATACAATGTAAATGCTCTGTGAATAGTTGTTGGTGATTGGCGAATTCCAGTTTTGCTTTTTGGAACTTTTGGGGAATTTTTTTCTAGTCCAAGGTTGGTTGAAACCCATGGGGGTGGAACCCACAGATATGGAAGGCCAACTATCCTTGTAAGATTCCCAGAAAAATATATAATGTCAAATCTGCTTTTAATGGACAACAATCATGGAAAATATCTTTTTGTAGGTTTGTTCTTCGGATTCTTCAGTTGTCTGTGTTGCGTGTGTATTTGATTGTTTTTATTGTACGTGTATCAATGCCATTTTAGCTCTACCCTTTGCAAGTATCACTTTTAGAAATGATGGCTGAAACGTGGTTCTGCTTTTTGGCCTTCATCCAGAACTCATGAGTGGAGAAGAGCAGCAAAGAGGAATCTGGTTTGATGGTGAGAGCCTGTCAATTTCCCCCCCTACATTCATGATTTTAGTTTTGAGTGGTATGGAAAGTAAGAGAAGTCAACAAAAGCTAAAGCCATTATAATTGATTTACAATTACTCATGGTGTGATAATTTCATATGTTCATGATGAAGAATGCTTGTGTTAAGAAATGGTTATGTAGTTAAGTATGGACAAGGTAGGAATTTTGCTTTGTTTGCTGTGTTATCCCTAGTGCTTAGAGTAGTACCTGGTACACAGCAGGAGCTCAGAAAATACTAACTATAGAAGTATATATATATATAGGCTGTAAAACCTACTGCTGATGCTTTGTATTGACAATCTGCAGGTATTTGGAATATGTATATATATTCATAGTAGTTCAAGACCTCACATTTTATTATTTGAATGGTGGTCATTATTTGTTGTTGTTTAGTTGCTAAGTTGTGTTGGACTCTTTTGCCCCTCTATGAACTGTAGCCCGCCAGGCTCCTCTGTCCATGGGATTTCCCAGGCAAGAATACTAGAGGGGGTTGCCATTTCCTTCTCAAGGGGATTTTACTGATCCAGGGATGGAACTCTTGTTTCCTGCATTTGCAGGCAGGTTCTTTACTACTGAGTCACCTGGGAAGCCCTGTGGTCATTGTTTGCTGTGTGGTGACTTTTTAAAAAAAGAATACCCTGTATTTTGAGTGAATATATTTCATCTGAGATTTTGGGGAACTCTGCTTCCTCAATACACAACATTCTCCTTGAATGAATAATTCTTTAAAAAGCATATTATACTGTACAGTTTTTTCATGCTTTATCACTTGATCCTTACTACAGTACTTGTGAAGTACGGGATTCCTGACATTTGATTATCTGCCTAGTTGTCTACTTCATTTTTTCTTGCTGATGGAACCCCAGTTTTGCGCAGGTGCTCACCCCTACCCCACTGTGACTCCGAACTAAATTTTGATCAGTTTAAGCCTGTTATGAGAAGTTCCTTGCCTTTGCCAGGGATTGGTTTAGAAAGAGGCATGTGACCCATTTCTGGCCAGTGATGTGAGAGGGAAGGTCTGCTGGCAGAAGGCCCCTCCCTTCCCCACCTGCCTCGCTCCACACACACACAGGGAAGAAATGAGCTCAGTTTTTCTGCTACTTGTCTGGACTGGATGTGACCACTTGGAGCTGTTTTAGCAGTTTCGAGACTACAAGCAGAGGTAGCCTGAAAATACGCTGGATGCTGAATATGATGGAAGAGAAAGATGGAGAGAACCAGCTACCAAATGAACCAACCCTGGAGCAGGCCTGCTACTTGACTTCTTATTACCTGAGAATAAATTTCCCTTATTGAGAACATCCTGATATTGGTATCCTTATTGCCCTTTTACAGGCAAGGAAACTGAGACTCACAGATCTTTAAATAGAATGATCATCGTTAGACGGCTGACTTCTCTGTTGAAGCCGGGAGAATTGAAACGTGTGCTCTGGTTCCTCATCCAGGGCTCTTCCTGTTCCATGTGCAGCTTCTCTGTCAACAGCCCTGCCTCCCGGTTGGGAGGGAACTGGATTACCAAATTTAGGTATTTTTGTTTGAAATGCATTTTAGATAGTTCCTAGTTATTTTGTGGTTGATTACTTGTGACAAATACTGCTTTGAAATTCTCATGGATATTGTAATCTGCCTTCTTACCTTGGCTGACATAATTGAAACTTTATTTATAAATTAACAACTTTTACAATTGAAGTAAAAAAAAAATTTTTTTTACTGTTTTGCATATATACATTTCAAAATGTTTTTTTATACTCTGCCTGAGTTTGTAGATAGGTATTTAAAAAATTGTGTTAAATTCTGAGAAGTGATACGGTTCATCTGTAAAGGAATTAAAATAATCATTGACCAGCCTATTGGACTGAATGGGAGTAGGGGCTGGCTGGCTGGCTTTGGAAGCAGTATTGACATTTGTTAACGTGGAAAGGTATGGCTGACCGTATTCATGATGTTCTTTGCGCTACCATTTACAGACTGTCCTTGGACTTTCTTTTGTGTCCAATCCCGCTCTTCCCTCATCTTCTCTTCCCCTTACGGGTAGAGAGGGTAGAGAGAGTGATCCGTGGCCTGAGGTATATTAACCTGATCAGTGGCCTGAGGTATATTAACCTGATCAGTGGCCTGAGGTATATTGCAGAGCCAAACTGGGCAGTGTCTAATCTGAGGAAAGGAGCTTATTCATAGTTGAAGAATTCAGTTAAAGCATATTTAATGTCATGTGAAAGACACTTTGATGGAGGAAGATTGGGTGTTTTTGAAAAGAAAAGGATTCTTGAATGAACTTACAGTTATTAGTGGTGAATAGTTGTGGGAAGGATAGACTGGGAGTTTGGGATGGACATGTACACAGTGCTGTATTTTAAACAGATAACTGATAAGGAGATACTGTAAAAAAAAATATTTGAAAAAAGACAGTGAAAAATAAAATTATCTTACAAAAAGAAAAGAAAGGTTTTCCTGGTGGAAGCGGTGACTGAGTCCCCTGCCTCCTGGAGACTGTGGTGTGTGTCTGCCTCCTCCCCTTCTTTCTCAGGCGGAAGCGACGGCCATGTTGCTAAGGACCTCTGTGTGGGGCGGAACCTGCTCTTCTCTTGGCCCTTTGGCTCCTTCCTTGGGGCTGGAGGGCTGGCCAGCTGAAGTGAGCAGACTAAAAATAGGACCAGTTCTTTAGCAGAGTGGCTGAGTTCCCTCAGCTTGTTCTTTGCCTTCCTAATCTAGTAAAATATAGTACGTTGAAGAATCTGATCTTGGAGAGTGGTGGGATTTCCACTGGGCACCTTCCAGAATATTTTCTTAATTCTTGATTTCACTTAAAACTACAAGTGAACCCAAATTCTTGAGAATTACTAATGACAAAAATTAAAATTCAGTTTTGTATAATTATTAAGAATATCTTCAATGTATGATCCCCCCCACCATTGGAAAGCTTTTTGTCCTTAAAACTTTATTTCACAACTAGAATGAGCTGTGTGATGTCCTGATAAGGGTAACTGAACACCAGGATTAGCACAGGGTGACACCATATGTTGGTGATTATCAGCTTCTCCTTAAGGGTCCTCTTGGACTTCTGTTTGAAGTGCTTAATGATTTGATTTCTCCTTTTAAAATTAAGTAAACATGTGAGTGGAGAACTTCCCTTCAAACCAGCATAGCTGTTCTTCAGGAGACTATCTGGAGCCATGAAAATGGAGAGTATTTTAAGATCCATATGAAGATATTTGGCTTCACCATGACATGTAGTTTGGGTATTAACAGAAAACCTGCTGCAAATAACAGAAAATGTGACTCATTAATAGTCTCAAACAAATAAAGGGGTTATTTTCCTCTTGTTATTAATGTGAGAAGTCCAGAAGTGGGCATTTCAGGATTGGTCAAAGCCATCAAAGACCCAGGCCTCTGACTTTCCATTCGGCCATCTTTAGTCATCTTGTCACTTCGAAGTCTCAAGATGGCTGCTCTCCAGCCAGCATTGCGTCTGCCTTCCAGGCAAGAAGGAGGAGGAGGGCAGATGGCAAAAAGGCATGTACCAGCTGTGCCTGTTCTCTTTCAAAGAGCTTCCTGGAAACTCAGTTCAGTGACTTCTGCTTGCATCTCATTAACCAGAACTGTATCATACTGTCGCCCCCAGCTGTACACGAGGCTGGGAAATGCAGTTTTTTGGTGGGGCAGGTTGGCATGCTGAACACAATTGGAATTCTGAACACAATTGGAATCCTCTCAAGATAATTCAGATTATTTTAAGAGGATTATTTTGCCCCTAAACTAATGAGACTCAGGAAAAATAAAATAAATGAACATTAATTGAAAGCCTACTGCATACTAGATGCTGTGCTAGTTGCTTATGGGTGGGTTTATGTTATTTAAGCATCAGCACTCAGAAAGGTCATATGCACATTTATTTAAAAGGATAAAGTAAGTTCAAGGTGGATTTATAGAGGATTCATTTATTAATTTATTCTTTGTGGCAATGTTCTTGTGTTTAACCTATTAAGCTTGGAATTAATGTAAAGGACTATATCTTGAAACCCAGATACTATAATGGGGAATTTTTACAAGTTTAATTATATTAACTTAAATCAATGTGTTGAAGCATCCATAAATGGAGGCTTAGAGAAAATATTTGCAGTATAGATGAAAAGGTCTTAATATTCATAATAGATAAAAGCTTCTACAAGTAAATAATAAAAATTCACCTTATTAGAAAATGAAAAAATATGGAAAAGCAGCCATTTCTCTGAAGCAAATAGTCTGAAAAAGTTGGGAAAAAAAGCAATGCAAATGAAAAGAAATACTGAATCACTATGTCTTTGATCCCCAGCTTGGCAAATACTTAAAAAAACTGATAATAACCAGTTTCACCCAGATTCTGGGGAGAAAAAGCACTTTTATGTACTATTGGCAGTAGTGTTAGATTGATACCATTGTTTCAGAGAGCAGTTTGGTGTTATCTGTCAAAATGTGAAATGTACTACCCGCTGACTTAGCAGGACCCCTTCTTGAGATAATGACATGATTTTACAAAGATGTTAATTGTGGCATTGCAATGAAATATAAATGTGGAACAAGCCAAGATGTTCATCAGTAGGGACATGTTTAAATAAATTATGTGATGGCCATACAATGTAATTATTTAACTGAAAAGTTGTCTGTGGACTATTAAGTAGTAATAGTAACCACTATTACTATATAAGTAATAAAGTATTTAACATGTATACTATTTTTGTGATACCTCTCCCTTTAAAATAAATCTATATATGTATACAAAAGAATTGGAGTAAGAGGTCTGACGATTTTTCACTTTTTATATGTAGACTTTCTATGTGTAGATATTATTTGAATTTTTTTGCAAGAGTGAATTACTTTTGTGTGTGTGTACATATTTTGCAAGGATGAATTAACGTTTTTTGAAAACCAGTAGAGACTTTTTAAAGCAGGATTAAAAAAAAAAAGGAATGTAAGCATTTTAAATTCTATAAAAATGCTAAAATGCTAATAGTGATTTTTATGGCTTGTCTTCTGGAAGTTATGGGGGAGCAGAAGGGGGCAAACGATGTGGTAGGGAGAAAACGGCCTGGATTAGTGAACAACCCGAATGATACAATATCGGAAAAGACATAGTATGTATCTTTCAATTACCTTGTATAGGACAGAATAGGCTAGATTATATTGCAGTGACAAACAACCTCCAAATCTCAGAGGCCTATGCCACAAAGATTTATTTCTCACTCATGGTTCATGGCTATTGAGAGCTGTTGATCCCTAGGTTGGGAAGATCCCCTGGAGAAGGGAAAGGCTACCCACTCCAGTATTGGCCTGGAGAATCCCATGGACTGTATGTAGTCCACGGGGTCGCAAAGAGTCGGACAGGACTGAGTGACTTTCACTTCATGTTTCACTGTGGGCTCTGCAAACAGAGTTGGGTTGGCTAACAAAGCCTCCATCCACTAACTTGGACAGTGCCACTCACCGAATCGAGGCAGGGACTTGGCAGATCCTGCACTGGCTTTTATAAACCTCTTCCCAGAAGTGAGCCACCTCACTTCCACTTAACATCTCATCAGTCAAAGCAAGTCTCATGGTCATGCCTAAATTTAAAGAGGCTGGGAAGAGCATCCTACCACGTGCTTGGGAGGAGGAGCATTGGGGGCTTTGGGAACACCCGGATGACTCTTACAGCGCTTCATAGGGGAACTATAAGATGAGCTTCTATAACAGTGTCTGGCACGTACTTATGTTTTTGTTTTAATGGATAAAGTGATTTACGTTAATCTAGATGGATATCTTAAGAAATGTGTAAGAAATGACTTGCATATATATTGAATAACAGGCATTTGTTGACTTCACATTCCACTAAATTTGCTAAAGATAAAAAGATTTGTTTGGGAACAGGTACTTTTTTTTAAAAAATTGAGGTATAGTTGATTTTCAATATCTTATTAGTTAATTTTGTATATAATATATTGTATGTAGTTGATTTTCAGTGTTGTATTGAATAATGTATTATTCAATATTGTATAAATCAGGTGTACAACATGATTCAAAATTTTTATCAATTATATACCATTTAATGTTATAAAATACTGACACTATTCACTCTGCTGTACAATATATCCTTGTAGATTATTTCTTTTATACAGAGTAGTTGGTACCTCTTTGTTCCTGACTCTCTTGCCCACAGGCACCTCCCCACAACCACTAGTTTGTTCTCTATGAGTCTGTTTCTATTTTTTATTTTATTTTTCACATTTCACACATGAGTAGTAACATACAGTATTTGTCTTTCTATGTCTACTTAATTCACTAAGCATTCACCTCCAGGTGTCCCCCCATTGCTGCAAATGGCAAAAGTTCATTCTTTTTAAGGACTGAGTAGTACCCCATTGTGTATGTGTACCATCATGACCCATTCATCTGTTGATAGACACTTAGGTTGCTTCCATATGTTGGTAATTGTAAATAATACTGCTATGAACATTGAGGATACATGATGCATCTTTTTTAATTAATGGTTTCTATTTTATTCCGGAGAAGGCAGTGGCACCCCACTCCAGTACTCTTGCCTGGAAAATCCCATGGACGGAGGAGCCTGGTAGGCTGCATCCCATGGGGTTGCTAAGAGTCGGACACGACTCAGCGACTTCACTTTCACTTTTCACTTTCCTGCATTGGAGAAGGAAATGGCAACCCACTCCAGTGTTCTTGCCTGGAGAATCCCAGGGACGGGGGAGCCTGGTGGGCTGCCGTCTATGGGGTCGCACAGAGTCGGACACGACTGAAGTGACTTAGCAGTAGCAGTAGTACACCCAGGAGTGGGATTGCTGGATTAGATGGCAGTTATTTCTGGTTTTTTGAGGAACCTCCATACTGTTTTACATGGTGGTGTACCAGTTTATGTTCCCACCAACAGTGTGTGGATAGGTACCTTTAAGATTTTGTGATGATTTTTCATAAATATTTTGAAAATCCTCCTCCTTTTGCTCATGCTAACTCTATGAAGAAAGTGTTTGTTATAAAGGAAATTTCTATGAGGCTTTTGGTGTATTTTTAAAAAACTCTAATTTAGTTAGGTTTTAATTTATATAACAATAAATACCTATTTATAGTATCAGGGATGCATTTTATAACAGGAACTCTTTAGCTACGCTATCGGCTGAGTGGGAAGGTACATTACATTAACAGAAAGGACATCTTTTTCCACAACCCCCTATACTCTTGAAGTCCAAGGGCAGAGTTCTTTTTATGTTTTCATTTTTTAAAATTTTTTGTTTACCATGGATTTTTTTTTTTTTTTTGGCATCAATTTTTGTTTTTTGGCCATGTCCCACGGCATGCAGGATCTTAGTTCCCCAACCAGGGATCGAACCGCCCCCTGCAGTGGAAGCGTGTAGTCTTAACTACTCGACGACCAGGGAAGTCCCCCTTAGAGTTCTTTACTATTGTGATGTCCATCATTTAGCCAGGAAGCTAAATGGAGTTCCTCTTCTTTCTACTCTTCCTTCCTTTCCCCATAGTGCATCCTGTTTTCTCATAAATAAGCAGACTTTTCAGGTCCTTAACTTTCTCAGGATGGAGTAAGATAAGACAAACGTTTCTCCTAGAATCTGAGAGGAGGCAGAAAATCCCTCCTGCTGTTTTCATCGAATGGTGGATTGAATCTCAAGAAATCTCAAGAAATGTGTTCAGAGCCTGATATGTTTGAGATGTAGGCCAGCTTTCTAGGCCTTCCATTTTCCATGCTAACTTGCTTGATTGCTTGGTTTTATTTTTCTCAATTCTCTAGTTGTTAAATAGAAAACGTGCTTTGCTCTTTGTGTTAAGGAAATTGGATGATAAAGGCTGAAGCTGCCCATGTGTTTCTGTTTAATGATAGTGTCTCCTGCCATTAGTCAGCAGTCTTTGCACTGACTGTAGCACTCCAACACCTGTGAAGAGAGCAGTCATACCTCAGCTGATGTAAGAGTTTGTGGTGCCTCTTAAATTCAAGTGACAAGCACTTCATGAACTCAACAGAATTTTGTCTTGTCCTCAGGCCACTTGGGCTTAGTGCTACGTTTTGGCAGCGCTTCCTTGACAGTATCAGTAAAGAGAGGATATGAAAGATAATTAACATTCTTTTTGAGCACGTGGACTGTGTGCCAGCAGTGTCTTATTACGCTGGGCTCATTAGCAGTGTGCTCTAGGCCAACAGATGGCCTGTTTCTAAGACTAGTTAGTACCAGTGGCACTGATAATAAACTAAGACTCAGCAGTACGGTGCTCTGCTGCTGGCCTCCGGGCTTCCCGAGGGCAAGGACTGTATCTCGTTGCATCACCGTGTAGTCCCACAGTGTGCGTCAGTCAGGTCAGTTCAATGAGGGGTTCCCCTGATGGTTCAGGGGCTAGGACTTAACGTTCCCAATACAGGGGGCCCCGGGTTCAATCCCTGGTCAGGGAACTAGACCCCATGTGCCGCCTCTCAGACCCAGCACAGCCAAATAAATATTACTTTAAAAACAACAGGTTACTTCAGTGCCTGTGTAAGTGGATGGGTGAATGAAGGAACCAGTGGACGTAGTCAGTGGAATCACCTGGCCCCTAATTTTGAAGAGCTTCATAATTTGAAGAGCCTCATGATTTACAAATCATTAATGGATCTTGACATGGTCGATGGATGTGGAAATGGAGCATAACACCGCCTGACTGTCTTGTATGAAAGGAACCTGCCTGTCTGTCCCCGTCATTCATGACATACGCCCAACCCACACTGTGAGTATGTCGCATCAGCCTGTGACTAATTAACCCATATTCTCACAGAACGTTGCTGGAATTTCCCTGAACACAGAACATCCCAGTTCTAGAAGGTGGGAGGTTTGCCAGCACAAAACAAGGAAGGCTCCTCCCAGCCCGTGGCCACTGTGATCCTAGGAGAGGGCGTGGTGGAAAGGAAGGAGCTGTGCCCCGTTCCTGTCATCTAGACTGCTGGAACGTCTGCACCTTCCATCAGACTAGAGAAGCAAACAAAATAAGTGATGCCTTTGGCCTCTCAAAACATGACCTGGGATGGTGAGCAGCAGAGCTCCAAGCGCGCAAAAGCAAACGTTACCGCGTTTTGTCTTGCTGACATTCATTCTCTCTCTCAACCCTGTCAGTTCCTTCCTTCCTCACAAGACCCACTTCTTCCAAAAGCAGGCAAAGAAAGAACTCCAGCAGAGAGTTTGCTTTAGTAGAGATTCTCCTTCTGGCCCTTCCAAAATTAAATAAGGAGCTCAGTTCCCTCAAATAGCACT
Organism: Bos taurus; assembly: GCF_002263795.3. NCBI lineage: Eukaryota > Metazoa > Chordata > Mammalia > Artiodactyla > Bovidae > Bos > Bos taurus. Next base: position 21,049,160 of record NC_037339.1, read on the forward strand.
GGGGACTGTTTTCATTAAACAAACCATTTTAAAATTTTATTTAAAAATTCATTAAACAAAAATTTCAAAAACCATTCATTCTATGGTTTTTCCATAGAATGTGAGAGTTGGACCATAAAGGAAGCTGATGCTTTTGAACTGTGGTGTTGAAGACTCTTGAGAGACCCTTGGACTGCAAGGAGATCAAACCAGTCAGTCGTAAAGGAAATCAGTCCCGCGTGTTCATTGAAAGGACTGCTGCTGAAGCTGAAGCTCCAATACTTTGGCCACCTTATGCAAAGACCTGACTCATTAGAAAAGACCCTGATGCTGGGAAAGACTTAAGGCAGGAGGAGAAGGGGACGGGAGAGGATAAAATGGTTGGATGGCATCACCTACTCAATGGACATGAGTTTGAGCACGCTTCAGGAGATAGCAAAGGACAGGGAAGCCTGGCGTGCTGCAGTCCATGGGGTCACAAAGAGTCAGACAGGACTGAGCGACTGAACAACAACAACAACATCCTATTGTGGCTAATCAAAATAAGGATGAGAAAAAACAGTGGTGACTTTCAATACACACAGGCAGAGAGAATGGTTCCTTGTTTCTAATAGTCTGTAATAATCGCCCTTACAAGCCCCCTCCCGGTCCAGAAATGGGGGAGGAGTTTAACCATGGTTCAATCCACTGCAGTTAGTGTGATGTAACAATTTTAGTAGCATTTAGGTAAAGGCTCACTTTGAGACATGTGAAGTGTTTTGATTCTTGTATTTCCCCTCCCTCTGCATTTCTCTCCAAGATGGCATCTGGTGAGGTGGAGGTGGGGGTGGAGGGGATGTGTAGACCCACCTGGTGACCTCTGGACCCTTTCTGGCTGTGCCCTGGAGCAGCTGCCCTGGCCCATGGCCTGGGCTGGAGGTGGCCGAGGGTGGCGTCCCTCCCTGGAGTCGGCCGCTGAAAACTCGTGCTGGTGGAACTCCTGTTTTGCTTGTCATGCTCCGTCACGCCTGGTGGGGCTCTTGGCGGGCTCCGCTGCACTTTGGCTCTTGCAGGCATGTTTCCCCGCTGGGTCTCTGCCATGTTCTTCGTCCAGCTCACAGCCTAGCAGGCTGACACCACCTTCCCAGGTGCTCCGGCGGCCTTCTGTCCACCCCAACCCGCGTCTTAACTTCCATCCCACATCCGCCCAGGCAGGATTTTCTGGGTCTTCTGGAAACAAAAGTCAGGTGAAAGTTAAATGCTGGCCGTTGTTCTGTTTGCCTTTGCTCTAGCAAAGTTGACTTTGCTGACTGACCCTGGTTTGGTGGGGTGGCCTGCGGGGCAGTCTTTCCCCAGAATCCTAAACGGGAGGCGGAGAGAAGCCCCCGCCCTCTCACCTGCCAAGGCGGAGAGGTTGGCACACGCTTACCCACCTCCTTCTGTGATTCCCGCTCCCCCTTTTTCCCACTTCCCTCTGTACCAGGCCTCCCTCCTATCCTCATCCTGTCAGATCCTAACTTCCTTCCCTGCTCCCCCCGCCCCCTGACTGTGTCATGTGGCTTGTGGGAGCTTAGTTCCCCAACCAGGGATCGAACCTGGGCAGTGAAAGCGAGCAGCTCTAAAAGTGAAAGTCGTGTGGTCATATCTGACTCTTTGCAACCCTGCGGGATAGTCAACGGAATTCTCCAGGCCAGAATACTGGAGTGGGTAGCTTTTCCCTTCTCCAGGGGAATCTTCCCAACCCAGGGATCAAACCCAGGTCTCCTGTATTGGAGGCGGATTCTTTACCAGCTGAGCTACTGCACCGCCAGGGAACTCCCCCAGAACTTGCTGTCCATGTAAAACTCCATGAGCAAGTCCCATTGGCTTCAGTATGTTTACTGAAGTTAAAGGGATTTACAAAAGGACCTTTTCTCAGAATAAAGCCTGGAATTCCTACTGCGAAATCCTATGCTCCTTACCTTGCCCCCCTCCCCGCCCACTCCAATTCTGCCCTAACAGAAGCTTCACTGAGCCAGACAGTTGCCTTTGATAGGTTGGGGAGGGGAGGTGGTCATGTTCAGTACAAGTAATTAATAGCATGAAAATACTCTCTTCATTAAGTGTATAAGAATTAAAGGGATCTTATTATTATTGAGACTTCCCTGGTGGCTCAGATGGTTAGGAATCTGCCTACAAAGCAGGAGGCCTGGGTTCGATCCCTGGGTCGGGGAGATTCTCCAGAGGAGGAAATTCTACCCAGTCCAATATTCTTGCCTGGGAAATCCCATGGACAGAGGAGCCTGGCGGGCTACAGTCCATAGTCATCCGCACGGAGTTGGATGCAATTGAGTGACTCAGTTTTATTTAAGACTACTTTGAATTGAAGGGTCTGTGGACTTTATATCTTCAACAGAGTTGCAAATTATAAAGTGGGTGCTGCCTCAACTCTCTGCGTGAAAGTTTTAAAGTACATGGTGTGATGGTGGTCAGGCCCGTCTTTTTGTGTTCCCTCAGGCACACAGGGCAATTGCTATTAGAAAAAAATACAGAGATTAGATCAGTTCTAGAGTGACTACGTGGTACCAGTGACTCAAAATCTTGGGTGGAGGGGTTAAAAGAAAAAAAAAAGAGCTTCAACATTAATATGATGATGATGAAACTGCCCCAGTTAGTAATACAGTAGAATTTTCTGTTTTTAAGTCAACAACAACAAAAAAAAACCAGACTTCCCTTGATCCTTTTTTCTTAATTTTATCTTTTTGCTCAATTTAATTAGATATGGAAAGCTAAGAGTGTGGCAGCGGCGGGGGGGCGGGTGGCGAGAGAGAACGAGAACGATGGGTTATTTAGCTTCATATAAAACAGTGCATTTTAGGTTTATAAAATTGCATTGAAATTGTAGGTCATTATTATTTCCTGTTTCACTAGCCGTAGGATTAACCCCAAACACATTTATGCCGTGCTTTCTCCCCACTCCAGGAGGCCACATGCTAGCTGTGTGGGGCTTTTGTAGTATTTGCCTCCTTGAAGATGGTATTTGAATTGTAAAAGGATGTTTAAGTGGAGCACTTAACATTCCTCTCTGAGTTCCCAGTCCCTTCTTCTTTAGTTAGTTTCTTTGTTTTAATTCAGTTCAGTCGCTCAGTCACTCAGTCGTGTCTGACTCTTTGTGGCCCCATGGACTGCAGCACGCCAGGCTTCCCTGTCCTTCACCAGCTCCCGGAGGTTGCTCAAACTCATGTCCATTGAGTCGGTGATGCCATCCAACTATCTCATCTTCTGTCGTCCCCTTCTCCTCCTGCCGTTAATCTTTCCCAGCATCACGGTCTCTTCCAATGAGTCAGTTCTTCACATCACGTGACCGAAGTATTGGAGCTTCAGCTTCAGCAGAAGTCCTTCCAATGCATATTCAGGACTGATTTCCTTTAGGATTGACTGGTTTGATCTCCTTGCACTCCAAGGACTCCCAAGAGTCTTCTCCAACACCACAGTTCAGAAACATCATCTTTCTTTATGGTCCAGTACGTACATCTATATGTGACTACTGGAAAAACCATAGCTTTGGTGTGTTTACTAAAAAGACGTACAACTTGAGAGTTGCGAGTTAAGTTTTATTTGGGGCAAAATGAAGACTGCAGCCTGTGAGGCAGCATCTCAGATAGCTCTGAGAGACTGCTCCAAAGCGGCAGCGGGGGAAAGTCAATAATTAAGGTTTTGGTGAAGGGGGAGTTTAATACCATGAAGCACTCATTTTACGAAAGGTTTTTTGTTAGTCATGAGGATCTGATGTCACCATGAAGGGATTTAGCGCTTCTCTAGACATGAGCCATGAAATTAAAAGACGCTTACTCCTTGGCAGGAAAGTTATAACCAGCCTAGACAGCATATTAAAAAACAGAGACGTTACTTTGCCAACAGAGATCCGTCTAGTCAAGGCTATGGTTTTTCCAGTAGTCATGTATGGAGTTGGACTATAAAGAAAGGTAAGCGCCAAAGAATTGATGCTTTTGAACTGTGGTGTTGGAGAAGACTCTTGAGAGTCCCTTGGACTGCAAGGAGATATCTCCCACTAGTCCATCCTAAAGGAAATCAGTCCTAAGTGTTCACTGGAAGGACTGATGCTGAAGCTGAAACTCCAATACTTTGGCCACCTGATGCGAAGATCTGACTCATTTGAAAAGAAAGACCCTGATGCTGGGAAAGATTGAAGGCGGGAGGAGAAGGGGATGACAGAGGATGAGATGATTGTATGTCATCACCAACTCAATGGACATGATTTTGAGTAAACTCCAGGAGGTGGTGATGGACAGGGAGGCCTGATGTGCTGCAGTCCATGGGGTCGCAAAGAGTCGGACATGACTGAGTTACTGAACTGAACTGAGATATGAGGAAATGCGAGGATTGAGGTCACAAAATCTGTTCCTAAAAGCATGCAACTATCTAAAGACCTGTCCCACCAGATTCCCTGTAGCACAGAGTGCCTCACTCCACCCTGAACTCCCTCAGGGGTTGTTGAAGGTCAATAGCTCTAAGAGCTTGGGATTCAATCTCCGTAGAGGCAGATGGCAAATGCCTTTGTAGTTCAGTCGTTGGCAGTGCTCTTGGTAAGTGCCAGTTTGTAGTTGACAGTCGGCAAAGGAATGTCTCTGCTTTTTAATATGCTGTCTAGGTTGGTCATAGCTGTTCTTCCAAGGAGCAGACATCTTTTAGTTTCATGGCTGCAGTCACCATCTGCAGTGATTTTGGAGCCCCCAGAAATAAAGTCTGACACTGTTTCCACTGTTTCCCCATCTATTTCCCATGAAGTGATGGGACCAGATGCCATGATCTTAGTTTTCTGAATGCTGAACTTTAAGCCAGCTTTTTCACTCTCCTCTTCCACTTTCATCAAGAGGCTCTTTAGTTCCTCTTCACTTTCTGCCATAAGGTTGGTGTCATCTGCATATCTGAGGTTATTGATATTTCTCATAGCAATCTTGATTCCAGCTTGTGCTTCATCCAGCCCGGCATTTTAATTATTGCTCCTTATTTCAGTCTTGTGAATCTGTCTAAATCTGTATAAGCCCACACCCACTGTCTTGCAGCCACTGCTCCCATGATAGCCCTCTGGTGGGTAAATGATTGTTCTTTCCTGGCCAACAAGCACACATTTACAGTATCCTGTAGCTCAGGGGTTCCTGGCCTCCAGGATCTAATGCCTGATGACCTGAGGTAGAACTGATGTAATAAGAATAGAAATAAAGTTCACAAGGAGTGTAACACGCTGGTTTCATCCTGAAACCACCACACCACCCCGCTGTCTGTGGGAAAATTGTCTTCCACTAAACCAGTTCCTGAACTGAACTGAACTGAAACCAGTCCTTAGTGCCAAAATGGTTGGGGACCAAAGCTATAGACCACTGGTTGGTTCCAGAGACAGCTGTGCAACAGCTAAGCTGCCCTACGTATGTACTAAGTCACTTCAGTCGTATCTGACTGTAGCCCTTCAGGCTCTTCTGTCCATGGGATTCTCCAGGCAAGAATACTGGAGTGGGTTGCCATGCCCCTCTCCCTCCTCCAGGGGATCTTCCGAACCCAGGGGATTGAACCCACAGTTCTTATGTCTCCTGGCGGGTAGGTTCTTTACCACTAGTGCCACCTGGAAAGCTTCCAAGTTTTAAATTCTAAACCTGGGGGAAGTCAGTAACATGAAAATTAACCAGTAGGAATTTTAGGGTAACGTTCATTCATTTGTTCATTTACTAAACATTGTGAACAATATGCTTAGTACTGTGCTGGGCTGTGAGCATAAAAACACAGGACATACCATTCTTCCAAAGCTCACAGAGGCACCAAGGTAACCAGTTACAGCAGAGAAGTTAAAGTAGAGAAAAGTGATCCAAATTGCAACACTTCCGGCCAACAGCACGGCTTGTGGGATCTTAGTTCCCCAACGAGGGATTGAACCTGCACCCTCATTAAAGCTCAGAATCCTAGCCACTGAACTGCCAGGGAAGTCTCTAAATTGCAACACTTTTAAAAGTAAGGGTACACTTAAAAATAGTTAAGATGGTAAATTAAAAAAATTTTTTTAATTGGAAGATAATTGCTTTACAATGTTGTGTTGATTTCTGCAGTATGCAGCAACTGGAATCTGTAATTGTGTATATAGATCCCCTCTGTCTTGAGCCTCCCTCCCCTCTCCCATCCCACTGCATGTTGTATGTTTTCCTTACAATTGAAAAAAAGAAAAGGGTTAGTAGTTTTTTTAGGCCAGGACCACAGGCATACACCAGGATAGTCCTGGGCGAGCCAAGTGAATGGATAGTGTAAGTCAGAGCTATACTAGAAAGATGGAAGGGTCGGGGGTGGATGGGGTTGGTGGGGAGCAGGGAGAATGAGTGGAAGGCGAAAGCACACTGGCCTTACTTTCCTCATCTGTAAAATGGGTATGATTATAGCATCTAATCCTGGGGGTCTTCATGAAGATTCAGTGAGTTAATTCAAGCTCCTAGAATTCTGCTTAAGAGTTCAGGATATTTTTAAAAGTCTTTCCACCCATTTTTCAGTAACCACCTGTTACTTTCCTTGGTTGTAGATTTTTTTTTTTTACACAGTAACCTCTCAATAGGTGTTCGTGGTTTAATCTTTTCTTTAAAAAGTTATTTTACTTTATGCTTTATCTTTTGACTGTGCTGCATGGCACGTGGGATCTTAGTTCCCTGACCAGGGATCAAACCTGTGCCCCCTGCATTAGTAGCACAGTCTTAACCACTGCATTGCCAGGGAAGTCCCTGTGGTTTAACCTATAGAACTCATCTAGTCTCATCAGTGAAGCCTCTTTTAATCTTCAGAACTCATCTAGTCTCGTCAGTGAAGCCACTTCTCTCTCCAGCATGCCACAGGTCAGAATGCACATCCTGCAGACATTTGAAAGCTATCTTATTTCTCATCCCCTCTAGAAATTCAGGATATACTCTGGTTTCTGTCCTCCCAATCTTGTCATCATTTCTGTCTTTCCACAACAGGCAGTTTTATAGGCAACTCTTCGTAAAGGAATGGACCCTTGTTTAATGTAGAGAAGTAATTTTTTCACCTCCCACCCCATGCTTTTAAAATAAAGGGTAGAATAAACAGAAATAATTAGAAGACTATGCTCTCACTGTCACCTCATATTCCTTTCAAGAGCAGTCTTTGAAGTGGCTGAACCCCATTTTGAGATAGCGTAATTAGGGACGAAGGATTAGAGCAAGGATCAGGTTGGGAAACACCAACAGAAGTGAAATTGATTCATTTAATCAGAGACTACTCCAGGCACCTGCCTTTCTTGGGGTAGCTGTGGACAGATTACTGCTGGGTTCTGATAGGATGAATTTGCTAAAAGCAGGAGTTCAGATTTCATCACAGATACTCTAACCCTGTATTTCAGGCCTTGCCTGATTGTTATTCTCTGTTCCCAAGAACTGTGGTGTGAGCCATCACTCTTCCACTTTTAAGACTCTTGATTTGCTTGTCATGTTCCATTCATTGCTGGGAGTGGCAGGAATCTTACATGCTGGGATCTTGAATCTTGAACAACGGCCTTAGGCCGCCTTCATTCTGCTTGTTTTTTTATTTTATTTTATTTTTAAACTTTACAATATTGTATTAGTTTTGCCAAATATCAAAATGAATCCGCCATTCTGCTTGTTTTAATTCCACTGGTGTTCAACAAATATTAGTTGAGTTCTTGATTGTATTAGGCACTATTCTAGGGAGGGGATACTATTTTGGGGGAGAAAGGAACAATGATCGTAATAGGTAAGTAAAGACAGTGTTGCAAAGTGATAAGCACTGTGGGGAAAAAAAACCAGAGCAGAATAAAAGGACTGGGAATGCAGATGTAGGGGCAGGGAGGGAGTTGATATTTCCACTTTTTTATAAACGAATGGTGAGGATGGTCCTCACTGAGAAGGCAGGATTTGAATCAAGACTGGAAAGATGAGGAGGTTAGCCATGGGGCCATCTGGAAGTGAGTCTTCTTGGCAGAGGGAACAGTTGGTGCAAAGGCCCTAGGGCAGTGGTCAGTGTTGGTTTTCCTGGTGGCTCAGACAGTAAAAAATGGTAAAGAATCCGCCTGCAATGTAGCAGACCTGGGTTTGACCCCTGGATGGGGAAGACCCCCTGGAGAAGGGAATGGCTACCTACTGCAGTACTCTTGCCTGGAGAATCCCATGGACAGAGGAGCCTGGCAGGCTACGAGTCAGTCGCCAAGAGTCAGACATGACTGGGCAACTAACACTTTCACTTTTCAATTTCAGTGTGGCAGGAAGGAGAGTGCTAAGAGATGTGGCTGGGGACTGTCAAAGGGTGAAAGATTGCATTGTAGACCATTGAGAAGATGTTGACTTTTAACTGTGGTAAAATGGGAGCCATTGCAGAGCTTTGAGCAGAGGAGGGACGAGATTTGACTTGTTTTAATAGTATCAACGGCTGTTGTGTAAGTGATAACTAGGTTCTGGGTAGGGCTAAGTGAGGACAGAAGCTGGGGGCCAGATCGCAATAGGAGAGGTGATGATGACTGACCTGTGTGATGATGGCAGAGGTAGTGAGAGGTGACCTGGATTCGATCCCTGAGTCGGGAAGATCCCCTGGAGGAGGGCATGGCAACCCGCTCCAGTACTCTTGCCTGAAGAATCCCATGGACAGAGGAAAGTGTCGGGCCACAGTCCATGGGGCCACAGAGTTGGACACAACTGAGTGACTTTCACTTATGTAATAAAAGAAAAAAATGTATGTTTATCTTAAAAGTAGTCATCTGTCCTTAAAAAAAAAAAAAGGCAAAGATATTTATGATATACAAAGCAAAATTGTTTTACCCCACCCATGGCAGCCGCCACTCATGTTTGGTACCTATTCTTCAGTAAGATTCATTTAAAATATTCCTCAGTTTGGAGGACTTCAGAATTTCAGTACAAAAATGTCAGTCACTTATAGGATAAGTATCTCTGGACTTGAGAGCTAAGCACAAATATTATCGAGGCCAACTAAAATCCTGTGGAATTCAGCCAGGATGAGGCAACTCAGGCAGGGTATGGCCAGCCCTGGCTGAGGGCAGAATGCTGACAGCGCATGGTGAGGTGCAGCCAGAACTTCGGAAAGGAAACTGCTATCAACGGAGGGAATTTTCACCTGATGCAGCATTTAACACTTAGCCCTCCAGCCAGTTCCTTCCTTTGGATCAGCACTGTCATACCTTGCTAAGAATTAGTGAATTCTTCAGTCCTAGCTGGGGGGCCCAGAGTCCCCTGGCCACTACCTCAGACCTGCTCCCACCAGCAGCCTTCTGGGGAGAGTCTGCGGGGAGACAGATGCTGAAGGGGAAAGAATATTCTAGAATTTCACTTGAAAATCTCCAACTCCTAAATAAGTGATGGAATGAGACCTGAGTTTGTCTTTAGAACATAAAATTCTTCCACAGTACAACCCAGATCTTCTCTTGTTCTTGACAAGTACTTGTGACAGCCTTGCTCTGTGGAAGGAAGACAGAGATACACGAAGCGTCTTCTGACATGCAAGGCTCATTAAATTGCTCCTTCCTCTTTCTCTGCTCCAAAGGCTCCTCTCCAGTGGCTCCAACCATTAATATTGATGGACAGTGAAATCGTTGTTGTTGTTGTTGTAAATTGTAGATGTTGATAGTTTGTTTAATTTTGTATATGAAGTATACTGCATTTCATAATTTATGTGCAGAATGCGGCAGGACCTAAAATAAAATGAAACCGGCCTAACAACAATTTCTATTTCAGTGAAGTTTTGGTTCACAGTTTGGTGTTTCCACGTTCCTCTCTTCAGTGCCTCCTGTCACGTTACTGAAGACAACAATAACCAAAAAGGCAAAGATTAGATTCCATTCCTTGTGGTTGGAGAAGAGGAGACAGGATGACCTTACTTGATGGACCAGATGAAGGGCACGTGCCTGCTTTACTCTGTCATGATTTAACTGAATGGAATTTTCTTCCTTGAGGCTTTGTAATGTCTAAAAAGGACCTAAGAAACTGACTGACCAGCATTTTAAAAATAGGCTCATCACTAGAGATAGAGCAGCAGGATAAATTCTTTGCCGAGTTTAGCCCTCTTCAAACGACATCTTTGTGTGCCCAGTGGAACTTTTCTGTTTATAACTGTGATTTTTTTTTTTTTTTTTTTTTAACATTTTGACTACGATCTGAGTTCCTCTGCCAGGGATAGAACCTGCACCCCCTGCGTTGGAAGGCGAGTCTTAACCACTAGACTGATGAAGGTCCCCGCTGTGATCCATTTTGATGGTTTTAAACCATGCCTTGACAGTTTCCTTGTGTATCAGATTAGGACTTTCTCTAGAGTATTTCTCATGTATTCTTTGGTTTTGAAGTTGAAATTCTGAAATTCACATTTGTAGTTTTAAGCTATGGAGAAGCAGTCTTGGAAAATGCCTATGAAGTTAGCTGATTAAGTGATTCTCTAGGCTGGGAAGTAACTGACACACACCAAATGGATTGTGTAGGCTTCTCTTAGGCTGCTTTGGTCTAGATGCTTATTTTCTCTACAGTAGCTTTAGGAGCACAGATGGTTACTGGTATTAATGCAATACCTAAAAGAATTGGAGCCCCTTGAAAACTGATGCAGTCTAATCATGAATTTGTTTTAATGTTGTCTTTATGAAATATGAGATGAATTGGGGGTAGATTGTATTTAAATTTCCCAATTTAACATGATTTTCGGAAAGGCTCTTGAATGATGGGATTCCTCATGGCAAATGCTCTCTTTAGCTATTCTTACTATTCTGTGTTTATCTGTAAAGTTTGTAGTCAGTGTCATGAGATAAAGCCATGTGAAAGGGAACTGTTACATTCTGTACAGATGTTACACACTACATAGAGGATAATCATTAACAACATAACAAGCTTTTTATATAAAACTATTGTGTGCGTAGTGGAGAATTAGAAAATTCTTACACACAACACATCACTTTAAAAGAGTTCTATTTGGAAAGCAAGGAGAACATACTTATGCCATTATGGCCAAGGAGTATTGAGCCCTTTTCTTCAGTAGTTCTTCTCTTTTTCTTTATATATATATATAAAGAATATATATATATATATATATAAAGAATATATATATATATATATATTCAGTTTATGCACATATTATATTACATTCTTTAAAATATATGGAAAGTACAAAAGTCTGTAAAGCAGGATCCCACCATCTTGGAACAACCAGTATTAAGAGATTTTTCTTAACTCTTATTTTCTTCTGATTTTAGTATAGTTAAGATCTTTTAATATACACAGTCTTCTCAGCCTTGTATTCACCTGTCATGATTTCACTAGCACAGTGAAGGTGATAGGGTGGAAATATGAAGCCTGGCCACTAAGGATTTATTTGAGCTATTGAATCAACCTGGAACTGCCTGCCTTCTAGTCTTTTTGTTTAAATCTCTTTGATTGGGTATTCTGTTATTTGCAGCTTAGTTCGGTTCAGTTCAGGCACTCAGTCGTGTTTGACTCTTTGCAACCCCATGAACTGCAGCATGCCAGGCTTCCCTGTCCATCACCAACTCCCGGAGCTTGCTCAAACTCTGTGTCCATTGAGTCGGTGATGCCATCCAGCCATCTCATCCTCTGTCGTCCCCTTCTCCTCCTGTCTTCAGTCTTTCCCAGCATCAGGGTCTTTTCAAATGAATCACCTTCACCGTCGCATCAGGTGGCCAAAGTATTGGAGCTTCAGCTTCAGCACCAGTCCTTCCAATGCATATTCAGGACTGATTTCCTTTAGGATTGACTGGTTTGATCTCCTTGCACTCCAAGGGACTCTCAATAGTCTTCTCCAACACCACAATTCAAAAGCATCAATTTTTCGGTGCTTAGCTTTCTTTATGGTCCACTCTCACATCCATACATGACTACTGGAAATTTTGCAGCTCACATCATCCTAAACTGAGGGATCTGTCTTGAATTAATTCATGCTTTCCATGTATAATTTCTTTTATAAATGTGAATGGAGAATAAATGTCTACAAATGGAATTTCTGCGCTATATTCAATATCTTGTAATAACCTATAATGGAAATGAATTTGGAAAAGAATATATATGTGTATAACAGAATCACTTTGCCATACACCTGAAACATTGTAAATCAACTATTGGAAAGTGTGTGTGTGTTAATGGATCAGTTGTGTCTGACTCTTTGGGACCTCATGAACTGTAGCCTGCCAGGCTCCTCTGTCCATGGGATTCTCCAGGCAAGAATACTGGAATGGGTTGCCATTCCCTTCTCCAGGGGATCTTCCTGACCCAGGGATTGAATCCTGTTCTCCTGCATTGCAAGCAAATTCTTTACCATCTGAGCCACGAATCAACATATTTCAATTTAAAAAAAAGAAAAACAATACTCCTTTTAACTGGGAGTGTTATGTCCAGTTTTTGTTCTAATTGTGGGTACTTTTAAAGTTTGTAAGTATCATTGGAGCAGTATCTGTGGATTCCCTTAAAACATATGCTTCAGCACATTCTTTCCTTCCTTCCTCTCACCCATGAATTTTGTTGAAATAATTAGAAATGTTTGTCCACACTTTTTTTTTAAATAATTTGCTCCTTCAGCATCCTTGTTGATTATTTCTCTCATGATGTCAACAATTAGCATACATAATTTAGACCACTCTAGTTTCATTAGTTTTACTGCTCACTACTACTTCTTTTATACTTCTGTATGCCTGCACTTAAGATTTCTATACTCCCTTAAGATTTTTTTTTCCCTGAAAAGATATGTGGAAAGTATATTTTTGAGTCCTTTTATGTCTATTAATAGCTTTCTTCTGCTTTATAATTAATGATAGGTACAATATTATAATTTAATAATAAAATAAAATAATTATTTTCATAATAATTAAAATTTTCAAATTCTTAGACCACAGTCTTTTTCCTTCTAAGTTCTGGAAATCTTACTCCTTTGTCTTTCACAGCCAGTATGGCAGCTGAGAAGTCCGATGTCCATCTCATTCATATTCCTTTTTCAGTTTTTATTTTATTTGGTGTTTAGTGGTATGTTTGTTTGTTTGTTTTGGGCTGCACTTTGCAGCATGCAAGAATCTTAGTTTCCCAACCAGAGATCAAACACATGCCCACCCATGGCAGTGAAAGCAGAGAGTCCTAACCACTCATCTGCCAGGGAAGTTCCTCTTTTGTATTTTTATCTTGCTTTTTTAAAAATTAATTTTCCCCTCTTTTTTATTTTTTAAAAATCTTGGTGGAGGTTCAGATTTTATTGAATTTTTCTCCTCCTGACATTGAGAAATTTGGGGAATGTGTGGATCTTTTATGATTAATCCTGTCAAGTTCTGAGTAGATCATTTTAGTCTGAAAAACTCATTTGTAAGTTGTTTCTTTCTCCCATTATTTATTTAATTACTACTTCTCCTTTACTTGTTATTTTTCCCTTCTGTTTTATTTTCTCTTTCTGAAATGCCTGTAATACACATACTGGATCCGTTGTGGAGGTGGTGTCTTTTTTCACTGATAGTTTCCGCTTGGTCACTGTTTTCCTGTGAGTTCTGGGAGCTTTCACTGAACAGATCTTCACAGGCTCCAGAGTGGTTTTCTGCGGTAGCCAGTCTGCATTTCAGTGCCTCTGTTCTTCCGGCCACCAGTTTCACTTTTACCTTCAAATACTAGTTTCTATTCTTTTTTCATTTGCCTTTCATTTTATTAGAGATTCAGTGTTTTGAATCTCCCTGAGAACGTAAATTTCAAAATTTGTAAAGTTGTCTTGTTTCTTGCCTTTACCCTAACTGTTCAGAATGTGCCTCTTAAACATATGAATCTCTCTAATTTGTTAGCTTCTCTGCTCATCTGCCAAGTGAGGTCTAGTTTGTTCCGTGTTGGTAACTGAAATCTGCTTTGTCAGAGACTCTGTAGGTCATTGTTCAGTTCTTTTCATTACCAGCAAAAAATAGGGGGAAAAGTTAGATGCTTGTAACTTCTCAGCAGCAGCTCGGAGTCCTGATAGCCTGTGTGGGGTAAGGCTGGAGCTGTGGGCAGAGGGACACAGCTGCAGGGCAGAGCCCTGCTTTGTTGCAGAACAGTCTTCCTTTTGTGTTGCTTTGGCAGCTCTGAGCCTACTGGGGTAGTTTCCCTTCCCCCGAGTAGCTGCCTGGTCTGGCACCCAGGCAGAAGCTCCAGGGTGGCTCTTTGTCCAGCGCTGGTCTTGCCCACCTCTACTTCAGGAGCTGTCCACCGGCTGTAAGAGGGGAGCTGGTGGACTTGGCCCCTCTGTGTGTGCGTGGAGTGATTAAGAGTTTAAGCCTGAGTTTTATAGCCATTGTATTCCAGTCTGTGGCTTGGCTGCTGTGTTGTGCAGTTGCTAAGTCAGTGTCCAGTTCTTTGCTACCCCATGGACTGCAGCATGCCAGGCTCCTCTGTCTACGGGTTTTCCAGGCTAGAACACCGGAGTGGGTTGCCATTTCCTTCTCCAGGGGATCTTCCCCACCCAGGGATTGAACCCATGTACCCAGTACAAAATAAAAAGTTGTTTTTTTTTTTTTTTTAATGATCCACATTAAAAAAAAAAAAAAGAATGAAAACCCTCTCTGTGGGCTGGACCCCTTTTTGTGTTTCTAGTACTGATCTTGTTCTGTGATAAGCACTCTACGTGCTTTTCAAAATGAAGGAAATGTAATACTTTGGCCTCATAATGAACAAAGATATTTAAAATATCATGGATCCAGGTAAGGGTCAGTTAAACTTTTGTAAATTTACAATACCTTTTAGCATCATCAGAGAGGAAAAGGCTGATGTTTCTCACGTGTTCGGTACCAAAAAAAATAACTTTAGAGCAAGGAGGACTTTTTTTCTAAAATGTTTAGGTACTGATCAACACAATCAAGTGTGTTGTGTTTGGATTAAGTGGGTTTCTTCTACACTAAAAAAGCAGAGTTGGAGGAGACGGTAGGGAAATATATATAGTTGCCCGGACAGGAAGCCCTAATCCTTTTCAATGGCATAAGAAGAGTTGAGAGATAAATTATGAAGTGATCATCATTTTCCATGCCAGCCTGTAAGAACAGCAGCTTTGTGTAACTGAGGGAATTTCACAGAGCAGCATGTTTTTTTGTCTGCTGTACCTCTAAGCGTATTAGATGTATCAGATCCAGACCTGAGTAATGCCCTGTGCAAGGTGCTATAAATGCCTGTCAGCCATTTTCTTGGGTTCCTGTCTTCCATTGTTGTCTAAATCTAGGTTTATTTCTCCTGCTGCTCTCATAGTCTGTTTTATTTCTCTTTCTGAGTGGTCAGACGACCTCAGGAATAGTGTGGTGGGTAAGTGAAAGTGTTAATCGCTCAGTCGTGTCCGATGGGACCGCCATGGAGCCTAGCTCGCCAGGCTCCTCTGTCCATGGAATTCTCCAGGCAAAAATACTTGGGAGTCAGACTGCCTGAGGGTAACTCCTGGCTTTTTCCCTCCAAAGGGAAACACAGTTCCTCATATCTGAAATGGAAACAAAAATAGGACCTCCTCTGAATGTTTGTGAGGATTAAGAAGTGAAGGGGGACTTCCCTGGGGGTCCAGTGGTTAAGACTCTGAGCTTTCACTGCAAAAGGCTCAGATTTGATCCCTGGTCAGGAAACTAGGATCCTGCATGCCGTGAGGTGTGTCTAAAACAAAAATTTTAAAATGCAGAGTGATAAAAAATAAGCCTCTAGTAATATCTGCCTCTTTTTCAAAAAAATAAAAGAAGGATGCAAGTCACAATGTGTCTTCCATAGAAGGTGCTCAGGGTGTTTGTCTCTTAGTTCGGGAGAGAGAAAGATGGTGTCCCTGGTGTTTCTTAAAAGGGTACTAACCCCATTCCTGAGTGCACCACCTGCATGACCTAATTACTCCCACCTCCTAACACCATCACAGTGAAGATGAGGATTTCAATATATGAATTTGTAGGGAATCCATTTATTCGGAGGAATCTGTTGGGCTGCAGTCCATGGGGTCACAAAGAGTTGGACATGACTGAGCACACACATGCATTTAATTCTGAACCGTTATTATTATCCCTTCTACTACTTTTAGCTAGCTGTCTCAGATGGTAAAGAATCTGCCTGCAGTACAGGAGACCCTGGTTTGATTCCTAGTTTGGGAAGATCCCCTGGAGGAGGGCAGAGCAACCCACTCCAGTGTTCTTGCCTGGAGAATCCCATGAACAGAGGAGTCTGGTGGTCTGCAGTCCATGGGGTGGAAAAGAGTTGGACGTGACTGAGCGACTAACACTCACTTTCACTTTCACATTTTACCTTACCGTAACCATACCACTGCTCTCCATTTCTCTGCTAGGGTCCCCATATCTGGGCAGTGCCAGAGTGGAACTCTCTTCTCAGACTCTGAAAGTTCCCTTGTACATTTTAATCTGGCTTAACTCTTAATGGAAAGGATTCTCACCAGAAGTTTCTCCTTCTTTTCTGCAAAGTGCTGGATGCCCACCTTTGTTTCTATCAAGGAGCCTGACAATTGTCTGCTGGGTAGTTGTTGCTATTTCTTGAAAGAGTTTGGCTTTTGCTGGGTTTTGCTTGTGTTCAGGTCCATGGGTCGGTTAGCTTCAGCTGTCTTCACATTCACATTCATGCATGCACATTTACACTCACATACTCTGACTATAAGCATGCTTTAGACCGAAAACTTCGTTCTTTTATGATTATCCTTTGTTATCTGAGATAACATCTGGCCATCATTAACTGGTTATTATCAAAACAGACCGTAGGGCATAAGCAGTAAAACTTGGGAAGTGACATTCCCAGAAGAGAGGGGCAAAGAGCTAACTGACCTTGACCCATTTAGGCCGGAGGGAATACAGCCAGTTCTTCGGCTTTGTGTTCTGTCTTCTTAATTACAGACAGCAAAATCATTGCAGCAGTTACCCAGGGTCAGTTAATTGAAAGGACTCACTAAGTATACTTACTTAAGGCTTTGATGGATAGAGTACAGCAGGAGAAAGAAAACACAGGTAAACATCAGGGAGGTCTGGAACATTCCAGGGCCTTTCTTTGCACGGAATACTTTTGTTTTTGGATCATGAGCCTTTAAGACCATGTGAGGTAACTTGGTCTAGACAAATAGATCAATGGAACAAACAGGATGGAGTTCAGAAAGAGACCCACACACATACATGGCTAATTGAGCTAATTGATTTTTAACAAAGGAGCAAAGGCAGTTTGGTGGAAGGATTCTTTTTTCAGGAAAAGGTGCTGGAACAGTTGATACCTGCATACGAAAAAAAGGAACTTTCCATGCCTCATACACATACAAAAATGAACACAAAGTGGATTATAGACTTCAGTGTAAAACCTAAAGCTGTAATCTTCTAGCACAAAATCTTTGTGACCAGAATCTGCATTTTACAAAACTGCCAGGTTATTTGTATGCACATTAAAATTTGAAAAAGACTGCCTTATAAAGTGCAATATAAAGATGAGTACTAGTTGTACAGGTGGAGGGGGTTGGGGGAGAAAGACAGGCTTCAGCAGAGGGTCAGCACCCTCAGGGGCATAAAGATCTGATGAATGAGGTCAGTTTCATTGAATGAGTTCACACGAGAGTTTTCAACAGAGTGCAGTGAAAGTTTTTTTAAAAGGACAATATAATGTGCTTTTTGTTTCTAAAATTAAATTTATTCAGATTTTAGAATTCTAAGATCACGCTCTTTTTGTAAAATGAAAGCGCTCGCAAAATGTAGATTTTGCTTTTGTTTGAAATGTTTTTTTTCTTGGCAGAGTAGAAACCTGGTAAGCCTGTATTTAATTCACCACCCTTTCAGGTTAGTGAGTTAGAGGACTAAGAACAGTTTGGTAGGGTATTGGACAGATGGGCCAGCGAAACGGACGGGGGTCAGATCCTGGAAGACCTGTTAGACCATAGAACCGGACTTGATCCCCACATCTTTGAAGGTTGTGACATAATTGGATTTGCATTTTAGAAAGTTGACTTCAGTGCCCAGTTGAAGGGATTAGAGAAGGGTGAAACAGGAGGAGACCAGGGAGGAGTTTCTCGAGGGTATCAATGCAAGTGTGACCAAGCCGATATTATAGATAGTATAGAGACAACTAACGGGTGTTAGTTACATTAAGGAGGTAGGATTGACAGGGTTTAGCAGTGTATTGGATGGAAGAGCAGTGTAGGCAGCAGAGAGAAGACTTTAGTTCCACTAAGGAAAATTGGCAGGAATTAGCAGCCGACTGGATGGAAGAGGTAACTTTACATAATTTAAATTATTCTCTGACTTTAAATTTTGGCCAATTTAGTATAACTAAGTAAGTGCAAGTCAGCGCAGTTCTCCAAACTCTTATATGGATTGATTTAAATGACTCTAGTGTAGAGTGATTGAGCATCTGTGCAGTGTAGTCCCTCAAAGACAAAGAGAAACTCATTAAAATGAGATCAGAGAGTTAATCCATCTTCACACTTAAGTACTCATTCATGAAAAGCTGTGTGAGTCAGAAAATGCTGATTTCATTCATTTTATTACAGATATAAGTCCTTGGGAGAATGCTGGCTAGTAAAAATACTGGATTCTGCTAACCTTTTCAGACTTTTTTTTGCAGGGATTAATTTTACATAGCATGCTTGCTTTACAGAATGGTTTTTGGTGGAAGGTCTACATGTTATGTTAGCCTTAGTTCAAGATTCTTATGAATTTCAGTATCTTTTTGCAAATTAATGAATTCTTAAAAAATTTTAGAAAAGACTTTCATTTCAGCTATTATCTTACCTGACTTCTCTCCCACAAAAGCAAGACTGAGGGTTGACTGGTAAACAGAAGGTTCTGGTTTTCTGGCTTGCTCTCTTTATTTCATTAGTTTCCATGTAAGCTTTTCTATTGGCATGGCTTAAATCCAGCATGTTTTCCAAGGGCAGCCAAGCTATAGTGAATTACTTCCGGTAATAGATGTTTCTTCAACCAATATATAAAGAAATTTTGCTGTTTTAGGTTCATCTACACCTTTTACACCATGTACTTTGATACATCAAGGAAATTCTGCAGAAGCTTATGGGGAGGGTTTAATATGAAAGGAAAGTTAATGTGATTTTGATTTATGGGATTTATTAACATTCATGAGTATACATTATGTATCTCAAAAGCCCACAGGAAGAAAGGTTGATTATAGGAAGAGAGGATATCTGTATACTTCGGTTTTTCAAGAGAGCATGAGAATTTTTAACCATCCATGCTAAATCATCACTTTACATCAAGCAGAATTGTAGAGGGCAGTAGCTACTGTTGTATGTTTATTTGACCTGACAGAGTAAAGATGTATTATCATTGTCTTTTCTATTTTCCTGTTTTATCCCTCCTTTGTGCTACTACAAAGCATGTCAGATGCATTTAAAATTTGTGAGAAGTATGAGTAGCCTTAGTTACTTTATAAAATAGCCTGGATTGTAAGGGCTTTTATGATTCCATCCAGAAACTGACTACTTGTTTCTTTGTCATAATGGATAGCAGATGGATGTTTGAAATAATGTAGATTATTTAATGTGGAATCTGAATTCATTTGTGCCATTTAGTGTTTTCCAGTAGTGAGGAGAATTTAATCACCTAATGAAATACACTTAAGCACTGCAGAAAATAGACATTTTACCCACTCTACTAACTTCAAAGCAGTCCATATGCTATTACTGTCTCCTTTATCACTGACATACGCTACTGTGGTTTATATATTGAGAATATTTAACATGAGAACTCTGAAAAATTTTTCTAGAAGGATTATTCTGAGATATTGTACCAATGTCTTCTTGGCGTATACGTTTAAATAATTTATCCCAACCGTTTATACCTATTCAGGCATAACTTTTCAAAGTTGTTCATTCATTTTAGAGATCCACAAATTGTTATCTATTCTCTAGAAATAAAAAGTGTTTCATTTGCACGTGATTTATTGATACCTACAAGTGATATTAAACCAACACAGATTGCCAAGTGGACGACGTTCAGTACTGCTTGAATTAATATGCACTACTGTTTCTCTAGTCATAAGCTCTCTGTATTCCTAGAGGAGGTCATGCCTCTCTGTTACGTACAGTTATATACAGTTGTTGTTATGAGTCAAGGCCTCAAGATTGTTAATAATTTATTGTGGACAGTTTCAAACATATACAACACATGAAAATGACAATGTACCCATCACCCAGCTTCAGTATTCAGTCTTTTTTTTTTTTGGTAACTCAAGCATTTTATATATTCTTAAAAGTGTTATTTATTCTTAAAAGTGTTATTGGAGTCTAGTTGAATGATCAATCTTTTGCCAATCTTGTGTTATATATCTCCACATTCCGTCCTTTGTTGGGTAGGGATGCTGGAATTCACTTTAAATGAATTCTGGATTAATGTCTTGTTTCACCTGTTAATGTCATAAATGATAAGTTGTTTCACATTCCACAACACGATTATCATACAGAGTTGAATTAATAATTTCTTAATATTATTTAATATGTTCAAATTTCCCTAATTGAATATATATATTTTTTAATGGTTGATTTATTCAAAGCAGTATCCAAACAAGACTCACACACTGAGTTTAAGTATTTTTAAAATGTAATGTATATATTTTTGATCACTCCATGCCTCACGTGGGATCTTAGTTCCCCAACTAGGGATCAAACCTATTTCCCCTGTGTTGGAAGCACAAGATGGTCAGGGGAGCCCCAGGACAACAGAGTTTTGATGTGATTTTTCCCACCATCTTCCTCTATAACTTTCATCAATTCTTTAATTCCTGTAGATTCCTAGCACCTTCACACAGTCATTGGGAATGGTTATGTTTTTGCTTCATTCATCTTAGGGTGTTTTGTAAAGGATAAAGAAAATTAGAGAAAGGCAGACAAAATGGATGGACTTTATGGGTTCTGCCGTACTCTATTTAATTCATTAGTGGAAATTACTTCCCAAAGCCATGTTCTGCTCAACTTGTGTCCATCTTATTCAAGGATAATTTCCAGTCACCATTGAATTATAAGAAAATTGTATTGAAAAATGTATAGGGATGGTCAGAAAGCTCATTCTGGTTTTTCTGTAAAACAGTATGGAATTTTTTTTTTTTTCTTTTTCTTTTTGGTCTAAAGTTGTAGGGTATCAGGAAAATAGTAGAATAGCTGAGTTAGAGTCACCGTCATGATCTGATCAGTTCAGCCAGGAAAGGAAATAACTTAAGATCTCCAGGATTCAAAAGGAACTTTTAAGGTTAAAAACTGTACTTTAAAACTCCCTTATTAGAGTTTTGGGGCCTGGGTTCCTGGTTGGAGAGCTAAGATTGCACAAGCCGCTGTGGTGCAGCCAAAAATAAAAGAGTAAAATAATGGCTAGCGGCATCTGTCGCAATCTGCCTTCATCATCAGCACGCCTCTCCGGGCTGGAAATGTTGTCGTCACCTTTGACTCTTTCTCCTTCCCTTGTTGATTCCTTCTTAGTCACGTATCTAGGATTTGATTCTTCCTCTTTATTGCCCTTATTCCCCTGACACCACTGTATTCTAACATGTAGATCCCCATAGCAGGCTCTCACTGGTCTTCCAGCCTTTAATTTTCCTCCTGTCTAATCCAGGCTGCTCACTGCCAAAGCAGTCTTTTGAAAAACACTCCCCTGTCATTATCTAACTTTACCTACTTACTCCTGGTTCAGAAACTCTCCTTTGTTACTTTTTTCATAGGTTATCAAGACTAATTCTTCCAAACCCTGAGTTTAAGTTGAATCCTGGAAGGGTACCCTTCTGCCCTACCCTGCCGGAGTGAGCAAGTGTTCCTTTTATACATTCTTGGCCAAGACGCCCTCTGCAGACCTGTTCTAAGTAAAGCCAATCTGTCCACAGCTGATCTAATTGCTGTGACCCCGGCCGCTCTATGAAGACTACAGTTTCTGAGAGAGAGTCTTTCTGCTGTGTTTCTCTTTTTAAAGCTTAAAAAAATTGTTTTGTTTATTGTGGAAATATTAATAGACAACCATTTGTCTATTTAGCACATAAGTATACACTTGAGGGGCATTGGGTGTGTTCACATGTCGCGCGGTCATCATTACTATCCGTTTCCCAAATGGAAATTCCATACCTGTTGAGCAGTAACTCCCCACCCTCCCCTCCCCTAGCTCTGATGTGTTTTGTTTGTTTGTGAAATTTTTAAAATTATTTTTATTTGTTGGGCTGCATGGGGAGTCTCTGTCTTCACTGTGGCATGCAGGATCTTCAGTTGCAGCTTGTGGGATCGAACCCAAGGCCCCTGCACTGGGACTCGGAGTCTTAGCCTCTGGACCCAGGGAAGTCCCTCTGCTGTGTCTTTCAGGTGTAAAATTTTTGGCCATTTTGCTACCTGTGGCTGCCTTGAAAGGGAGTGGTTTATCTTTCTACAGATTCAGAAGAGCGGCAGCCAGGGGGATCCTGTGTGAGTCATTGCTCTTTCAGTCATTAACTCCCTATTGAGCGTTTGGCTGTAGGAAGAGTAGTGAGTGGGATGACAGGCCTTCCCACTGCGTACACAGTCAAGAACAATATTTAATTCTATATTGTTCTTCTAGTGATTCCATCACATGCCTCCTGATGAGTGATATTGATGAACACTGTCATATTGTTGACTTGCTCAAACCAACTGCTCAAGGCTTGTGCTCATGAGTCTCTGTCCTGTGAGGGGCTGTGACTTAGGAGCAGATGGGGTCTCTGATGCTAACTAATATCCAGAAACTGCCCAGCCTCAGAGCTCTGGGGCATTCCTGGTGCTTCCCTGTGGGCTGTTCTTCACCATCGCACTGGGAATGTGTTCATTTTTTTCTCTTTTCTCTTTTTCTTTAATGTATCTTTATGACCTTTTCCAAGCATCTCTCTTATGCTAAGTACTGTATGTATTCAAAATTAAAGTACTGTAGGTATTAAGAAAATCAAAGATAAAAATATTTAAAGATAAACATTTTGAAGTCTTTAAGAAATTACTTGTCCAGTGGGCAAAGGACTTGCTCACCGGCATTGATGGCTAATGTAACTGTCCTTACATTGGCGAGATACGGTGTGATCCTGGAGCTTAATTTTGCCCAGGAGTCCCAAAGGCTTGTAGGGGAATTATGCTCACATGGGAGAGCAGATAGCCAGGTAACAGTTGTTATGGGGAAGGAGTTTTGAGAATGGTAAAACCCACAACTGTGCCAGGGCAGGAAGGCTGTGCTTAAACATTAGCCACTGAGTTAAATTACTAAGAAAACAAAATATGCAAAACAAGTCTCCACTGCAGGTAAACTATTTGCAGATACAGAATAGTTTACCAGTAATAAAAGGACTCAGGGGCTTGTTTCTCTCAAGGCTCTTACTACTGATTGATAAAGTTATTAATTACCTGTATTTCATGTGTGTTTGTAATCTCTCCTCTGACATCTGGGTTTGTTTAATCTCGTTTGGAGATTTCATTTTATAGATTTTTAAAAAACAATGACAGGAGATCCAGGAGATACGGGTTCGATCCCTGGGTGGGGAAGATCCCCTGGAGAAGGAAATGGCAACCCACTCCAGTATTCTTGCCTGAAAAATCCCATGGACAGAGGAGCCTGGTGGGCTACAGTTCAAGGGGTAGCAAAGATTCGGACACGACTAGCACACACACTTACACAGAAACCAATGAAGATATTGCCATTTGGTTGTGACTTTTAAAACTCTAAATGTAAAGGCTTTGGCGACCTTTGGTTGAAGAGAAATTATCCAGCTGGTTAAAATGCCCTGGGGGGATTGGCTGTGGTTAGTGCCCCTTGATGAAACACAAGGCTGTAAATGATTGGAATGACTGTTTTTAAAGCAGGAGTACCTTTCAAAGCTCAAGGTGTTGAACTATAAAACAGCCACATCTCTTCTCCAGCTGCTGATTGCTAGGTTCCTACAGCCATGGGAAAAGAAGTCCAAGTGTCTGTGGTTCAGCAGAGTTGTTTAGGTCCGATGTAGTGAGCTGGTTAATACTTGGAACTGAGCTGCCTGGCCCTGTGGTCTAGAATCTGGAGAGCTCCCAGCTTGAGCCCCTGTCTCTGAAACCCCCCGGCCGCCTTCATTCAGTCCACACAGCAGCCTCTGTCTATCCTGGGAAAAACCCTCTATACAGAAATACACAGTGTTTTGTAGAAGATTTGATTTAGTTTCTTTACTCCATGTGATCTGAATGCATATAATGAGAATCTCATAGTCGGTTCTTACTACGAATAACCATAGGGGGAAAAAAAATCTTTCAGCTCTGTTTTCCAAGAATCTCCACGACATTCTCTCTGCATTAGAGGCATTTTTTTTCCCCCTTGAAGCAAGTCACTGTGAAAACTACCAAAAGACATTGACTCACATCCCCCTGCTCAAAGTTCTCTTAGTTTGCAGATTGATAGGGATTGCCTTTGTTAGTAAGGAGGTTGTAATGTGTGATCTAGTAGAAAAGTAATCCCTGAAAATTCAGGGTCTTCAAAACACAGTAGGATTCACTCCCCACCCCTGCACCTCCACCCCAAGTGGTGGCAAAAATAACAATTGTCCCCCTGGGAAATGAAGCTCATCGCTATGGTAACTAATGAAGGTTGCATCATTCTAGGGCACATTCTTAAAAGCCTGGATTTCGACATGGGTAGACACCCCGTCTTATTTTACCCAGTAGCTTAGCAACCTGTGGTCTCCTGGTTGTCACCACCTCCAATCTTCCCTCTTCCTACAGAAAAGTGACCTATATAGATGGTTTTTTATTGTGGGCACTGTGAATTTGGTTCAGTCTTAGGTATGTTTATAGTGACCTTATTTTCTGGACCAAAAAATTAGGACACATGCGGGTTCTGAGAAGTAAGGGGCTTTTCTCCTACCTCCGTGGCAGCCCTCGCTGAGGTCTTCACGGATCTTTTTTGGTTCTGCATCGCTTAACTTTTGGTGTTATTCATGGCTTTGTCTTTAGCTCTTTTTCTTCACTAATGACTTACCTACTGCTTGTGTGTGGTGACTCCCAGATCTTAATTTTCAGCTCAGGCAGGCAGGTAGGTAGTTCACTAATTCAGTCTGCAGGCTCAGCAAGTTCAAGATGAAGTCAGCATTGCCCTCCTCAGGAATCACCCATTGAAGAATGGCAGCACCATTCACACAGCCCCCCACCTCCAGACAGCCCCCGGGGCCAGGTGCTTCTACAGCATTTCCCGGCATGCTGTGTGTGCTCAGTCCGTGTCTGTGCAACCCCATGAACTACAGCCCGCCAGGCTCCTCTGTCCATGGGATTTCCCAGGCAAGAACACTGGAGTGAGTTGCCATGCCCTTCTCCAGGGGATCTTCCCCACCCAGTGTTTCTGATCTCCTCTCTAGTCCAAGGCCTCCTCCTATTTTGCTTGTTGTTCTGACCACATCCTCCAGTGTGGTTACTTTAGGGTAACCAGGCTTCTCCAGGCTTCTCCTGAGCAAACAAAAATATTCGGAGTTTGTGGCCGGCTGCTCACCCTCCATCAGCTTCCCAGCATCCTCAAAGTAAAATCCAGACTCTTGAGGGTGGCAGAGCTCTCGAAAGCTTCATCCACCGCCTCCTGCCCCAGCTCTGTCACCGGAGTAAGATGCTCCCGGGTGCTCCTGGACCAGTGCGGGCTTCCCCCTGCCGTGGATCTAGTGCACAGCTGGCATTTGTTTGTTTTTGTGCGTTTCATGTACTAGTCCCTTTTGTTGTTGTTGTTCAGTAGCTAAGTCGTGTCTGACTCTTTGCGACCCCGTGGACTGTAGCACACCAGACTCCTCTGTCCCCCACCATCCCCTGGAGTTTGCTCAAATTCATGTCCATCTCACCCTCTGCCACCGCCTTCTCCTTTTGCCTTCAGTCTTTCCCAGCATCAGGGTCTTTTCCAATGAGTCAGCCCTTCGTATCAGATGGCTAAAGTATTGAAGCACCAGCTTCAGCAACAGTCCTTCCAGTGAATTATTCAGGGTTGATCTCCTTTAGGATTGACTGGTTTGACCTCCTTGCTGTCCATGGGCTTCTCAAGAGTCTTCTCCAGCACCATAGTTTGAAAGTATCAATTCTTTAGCACTTAGCCTTGTTTTTGGACTAACTCTCACATCTGTACAGGTTTTTAATAAAATGATTGTTGAATGAATTAATGATCAAAAAGTCAATGATTGGACTTCCCTGGTGGTCCAGTGGTTAAAATTCCTCCTGCCAGTGCAGGGGACTCGGATTCCATCCCGGGTCTAGGAAGATCCCACATGTTGCGAAGCAGCTAAGCCCACTCGGCTAGAGCCTGTTCTTTGCAACAAGCGAAGCCCCCAGTTGCAACAATTAGAGAAAGCCCACTCACGGCAATGAAGACTCAGCATCACCAAAACTAAAAAAAAAAAAAAAAAGAGGTCATTGATTGAATGTGTAAGTGCACTCGTGGGGCAGTGGGGCAGAATTCCTAATTTCAAAGATTTTAATAGTTTTAGAAAACGCAAGTTGTTCCCATCCCGGCAGTTCATTGTCCCCACCAGGATAAGTGGACTTAAAGATGGCTAGAATGTAGAACAGAGGGTATATTCCTGGATAGGATGTGGAAGGGTGGACCTGGTGTGGTGCCTGGCTGTATATCTCTGTATAAACATGCACACACACACAGACACGTGGGCAGATACACAGTTCAGCAACCGTGTCCAACTCAACTCCACTGGCAGCATCTGAGTATTAGCACTGGTCAAAACAAGAAAGTCAAACAGAAACCTGCGAAAATCTCATAAAGGAAGCAACCCCCCTGCCCCCCACACACACTTGATTGTACCCCTCTGTGTGATCATAATGGCTGCTGAGCTGAGGGCTGGCTGTGAGGAGTACACATCTGTCCTGGCTGAGGTTGTAGCTCAGACAGGCGCTGGATTCCGTTCTTTGGAATAACTTGGAGTGGGGGGAATGGGAGGCAGCCTGGGAATACCATTCCCTTTCTTATTTCTTTGGAGTATCAGTGGATGCTGGCACTGAGAAGGGAAGGATTTCTAGTCCCTTCCCATCATCTCAGCACAGTGTACAGATTTTTCGGTGTCAGCCCAACTCAGTTGCTGCCCTTCTGCCTGAGTTCTGTGCAGGTATAAATAGAGACTTCCTGACTAGGACAGGTGACCAGAGGGAGGAATTTTTGACCGGTCTTTCTTGTATGTCACAAATGATGAGCACCAGTTGGGGACCTCACATGGGGCTTGGCCCTGGGGCAGATGCTAAGTAAGATAAAATGTAGTTTCTTCTGACTGTATTTAGAGCTCAGTCATGGAGCCAACCAGCTCTGATCATAGGGGAGTTTTTGATAAATGCACAATTTATCTAACATCTATTTTAACCTTAAATTTTTTTTTTTAGGTCTGAGGAATAGTATTTCAGGACCATATTTTAAAGTAATTTTTACTTGTTGAAATGTGGTCAGCTATGTCCAAGGTGTTTTCAAAATAGCCCAGCTGTTCAACTGACTGAGCCCCACTGGGGGGGCCTCATCTTGCTAGTTTTGAGATGAGCACTGCTTCTCCCCGATGTGTTTCTGCCTACCGCTGAGAACTTGGGGGAGAAGAGGCCAGGGAAGAAGAAAACAGGACGTGGCAAAGTGGCCTGGGCCGTGCTGTGTTGGTTTTCTTCTTCACCCCAGGACTTTGCGTGGGCGACGAATGCAGTTTCTCTGCATTTCAGCAGGTCATGCATTTTTCTTCTCCAGGACACTGACCTCTACTGGTTTAACTCTGACTCTTAATCAACAGCTGTTATTTCTTAAAGATTTTTTTTTTTCAAAGAAAAAAGTTTTTTGTGTTGCTTTCAAAATATAATTTGCGAAAAAATGAACACTTGACTTACAGGCTTTGTATAGTGGAATTTACATTTATCTAAGAAATTTTGAGCCTTCCAAATTGTGCTTTTGACCTCTGGGATGCAGTGTCTTTTTTTCCTTTTTAAACTGCTGTTACAACTCTGAATATAAGAGAACAGGTGTTTTTATAGCATTTTATTTTTAGATTGTAAAATTTATCAGTTATCAGATACATGTTCATGTAAGGAAGCGAACATGTTAATATTTAGTGAAGACAACACAGAATTTAAAATAACTGCATCCGCTCACTAGTTACGGATAAATCACTTAAGCTGTGTTGGGCTTATACTTTTGTCTCTGAAGGATGGTTTCTGTTTCATAGGGCTTAAATGTATATGCAAAGTGTTTGAGGGGCTGTTATTTCTGTAGAAATGTTTGTTACTGTTATTCAAATTAAAGCTAATATTATCCTGCTACCTTTTTGACTTGTACAGCTATTTTAAAAAACCTTTAACCAAGTCTGTGCTAATTGTGTTGATTTGATGTGTACCTTTTTTAACCAGGATTTTTAGGAACACTGTTACTTTAAAAACAAAAATGTGTGTGTTTATATATTTTAAAAATAATTTGTGCTTCTGAAAGACCGTTGGTTCAGCTAACATTAGAAGAGTGTAACGACCTTTGTGCTCATAGTGTAGCTGCTGCTGTGGACTTCAATATTCACAACCTGAAAGTTGAGAGTTCTGTTTTATTTGGTGGTATTTTTAGGACTTCACGCCAGGAGACAGCATCTCAAGTAACCCTAAGAGAACAGCTCCAAGGAGGCAGGGGAGCAACCAGCTTATACAGAAATTTTACAATAAAGGCAGATAGTCTGAACATCAGATGATGATTGTTAATGAAAGAAAACCAGATATCCCAGGTTAACAAAGTTAGCACTTTTCTACGTATGGGAACATGCAAGAGTCTGGGCTCACTGAAATCATTCCTTTGATCTTGGCTATCGGGAGTCAGTATCCTGTGTCTTCACATCCTGAGCTTCCTCAGGGCTCACCGTGGGGCATGGCTACAGTCTGATGCCTGATAGATGGCAGGTATTTTTTCCTTCCTGAGTTCCCTCAGGGCTCACCAGCTCACCATCAGCAGTGGCAGCAGTTGCTAATGGCTGTGGCATCCTTGTTTACTGATTTAGCAGGAAGTTAGTGACTGTGCCAAAGCCTTTGACTGTGTGGATCCCAACAAACTGTGGAAAATTCTTCAAGAGATGGGAATACCAGACCACCTGACCTGCCTCTTGAGAAATCTGTATGCAGGTCAGACAGCAACAGTTAGAGCTGGACATGGAACAACAGACGGGTTCCAAATAGGGAAAGGAGTACGTCAAGGCTGTATATTGTCACCCTGCCTGTTTAACTTCTATGCAGAGTACATCATGAGAAATGCCAGCCTGGATGAAGCACAAGCTGGAATCAAGATTGCCGGGAGAAATATCAGTAACCTCAAATATGCAGATGACACCACCCTTATGGCAGAAAGTGAAGAGGAACTAAAGAGCCTCTTGATGAAAGTGAAAGAGGAGAGTGAAAAAGTTGGCTTGAAGCTCAACATTCAGAAAACTAAGATCATGGCATCCGGTCCCACCACTTCATGGGAAATAGATGGGGCGACAATGGAAACAGTGGCTGACTTTATTTTTCTGGGCTCCAAAATCACTGCAGATGGTGATTGCAGCTATGAAATAAAAAGACCACTTGCTCCTTGAAAGAAAAGTTATGACCAACCTAGACAGCATATTAAAAAGCAGAAACATTACTTTGCCAACAAAGGTCCGTCTAATCAAACCTGTGGTTTTTCCAGTAATCATGTATGGATGTGAGAGTTGGACTATAAAGAAAGCTGAGCGCCGAAGAATTGATGCTTTTAAACTGTGGTGTTGGAGAAGACTCTTGAGAGTCCCTTGGACTACAAGAAGCCCCAACCAGTCCATCCTAAAGGAAATCAGTCTTGAATATTCATTGCAAGGACTGATACTGAAGCTGAAGCTCCAGTACTTTGGCCACCTGATATGAAGAACTGACTCATTTGAAAAGACCCTGATTCTGGGAAAGACTGATGGTGAGAGAAGGGGATGACAGAGGATGAGCTGGTTGGATGGCATCACCGACTCAATGTACCTAAGTCTGAGTAAACTCTGGGAGTTGGTGATGGACAGGGAGGTCTGGCACGCTGTAGTCCATGGGGTTGCAAAGAGTTCTTGACACGACTGAGCAACTGAACTGAACTGATTCCATTTCTCAGGCTTCCCAGGTGGCACTATCGGTAAAGAACCTGCCTGCCAGTGAAGGAGGCGTAAGAGACATGGGTTTGATCCCTGAGTTGGGAAGATCCCCTGGAGGAGGAAATGGCAACCTACTCCAGTATTCTTGGCTGGAGAATCCCACAGGCAGAGGAACCTGGAGGACTACAGCTCATTGGGTCTCAAAGAGTCAGACGCAACTGAAGCGACTTAGCACCTAGCACCACCACCATTCCCATTTCTCAGTGCCTTTATCTGTAACTCATACGTAAGAAGCTGCTCCATGTGTAATCGAAACTCAGATGATCTGTAGTAACTTTAAACTCAGTATACTGAAGTGAAACTCGCCTTGTTTTCCTGCCTTCCTCTCCCCCGCCGCCCGCCCTTTGTTAGGGAGCAGCTCTGCACAGCCTAGTGGTGTCTGAAGATGGATGCCTGGTTCACCCTGGGGCTCTGTGTAGCCCATGACATTAGTGAGAGCGTTTTTCTCAGGTTGAGACTTGAACCTCAGTCTTCCAACTGAGATCACTCACCTGGTGTAAGGAGATAATGAAGCTCAGGTCCTTGATGTCTCATTGCAGAAAGAATTCAGTGGGAGACGAAGTGATAGGTAAGAAGTGGATTTATGTAGAGAGAAACACACTCTACGGACAGAGTGTGGGCCATCTCAGAAGGCAAGAGCAGCCTCAAAATGTGGTCTGGTTAGCTTTTATGGGCTGAGTGATTTCATCGACTAATGAACGGGAGGGTTATTTCAACTATTTTTGGAGACGGGGTGAAGATTTCCAGGAATGGGGCCACTGCTTTTTGGTTTTTGATGATTGGGCTCGAAACTGTCATGATGCTTATGGGTGTGTTATTCAGCGGGCTGATGTGTTACAATGAGCATGCTATACTGAAGACCTAGGTCTGGTGGAAGTCAACTCTTCCCCAAATCTAGTCAGTTTCTGTCATGTCCTCAGGGTATGTCATTCTGTTCAGGGTTATGACCTACCCCCTTCCTTCCTGTTTCATTAATAATCATACCCACCTCTTGAGATTCCCTTGGGCAGCAAGATCAAACCAGTCAATCCTAAAGGAAATTAGTCCTGAATATTAACTAGAAGAGCAACTAAAGAGCCTCTTGATGAAAGTGAAAGAGGAGAGTGAAAAAGTTGACTTAAAACTCAACATTCAGAAAACTAAGATCATAGTATCTGGTCCCATCACTTCATGGCAAATAGATGGGGCAACAGTGAGAGACTTTATTTTGGGGGGCTCCAAAATCACTGCACATGGTGACTGCAGCCATGAAATTAAAAGACGCTTACTCCTTGGAAGAAAAGCTATGACCAAACTGACAGCATATTAAAAAGCAGAGACATTACTTTGCCAACAAAGGTCAAAGGTCAAAGCTAGAGGTCGCAAAGAGTCTCGACGCACATGACTGAGTAACTGAACTAAACTGATTCACTGGAAGGACTGATGCTGAAGCTGAAGCTCCAATACTTTGGCCACCTGATGCAAAGAGCTGACTCATTGGAAAAGACCCTGATGCTGGGATAGGTTGAGAGCAAGAGAAGGGGACGACAGAGAATGAGATGGTTGGATGGCATCACCGATTCAATGGACATGAGTTTGAGCAAACTCTGGGAGATAGAGAAGGACAGGGAAGCCTGGTGTGCTGCAGTCCATGGGGTCACAGAGTCAGCCACGACTGAGTGACTGAACAACCAGGAAATGTCTCAGGATAACCAGCCTGTTGGGGATCTGGATGCCAGATTCTTTTATAGAACCAAGAGAAAAGTGGTGAGGAACCAACGTCAAGAGGCAGAATGGAGAGGGAGAGTCAGTAAGGAAGTAGAGTAAAAAGGGCCATTGGTTTTTCAAAACATCTCTGAGAATGGCCAGCCTTTCTAAGGGGTGTGTTAATCTCTTCTTTTCACAGGTGGACAGGGTCAGATTATCTCCCTGTGAGCTGATCAAAGGCACTTTAGTTAAACACTTAGGCAGAGGGGCAGGGTCCTCTGAGGCAGGCTGTTGCCTATAATAACAACAGCAATGAAAAGCAAGTGAAAGGAACAGTTCCAACTGGTTCTTTGGTTCCAATTGGCCATCCAGTTGTTTCTTCTCTGCAACATAACCCCCGGACAGCCAGAGAACTCCCTCATACTTATTTTCTAATGAGGGAATGAAATTGTGATTGAGCAGGACTCTATGGGGCCTTCCCAGGACAGAACCCTGCCCTGTATCCTCTGCTTTAGTTCCTCTCTGAAATACTTCCATAATAGTATCTGATACATACATACTGAGTTTTTTTTTTTTAATAGATGTGAAAACTCCCACCAAATGGAAGATGTTACCTGCTTGATGGCCATGAGCTCATAACCCACATAACTACTTTCTATACATAATGGTTTGCATCTACTAACCCCAAACTCCCAGTCCACCCCTCCCTCACTTCCCCTCTGCCTTGGCAAACACATGTCTAGAAAAGGAATGTTTTTAAATATTATAATGTGGTAACTGAAAGTCACAATCCCCCTCCTTTATAGAGATTGCTGTTGTTACTTGTTGAATGGTGCAGTTGTCTGTTTAGTGACTTTTCCAAGCTCTTTCTGCAAAGACTGTATTTCTTGTTGTATGTGATCATTGAAGTTTCTGTTCTTCTGAGGTAAACCAGTGATTTCATTAAGGAGAAAAAGGTCTTCCTTCCCTTTAAATTCTTTTGGCAAACACTGCCCTGGAAAGCCCTTCAGACCTAGAGAACTGAGAGAAAGGCCAGTTTCTTCTCTACTCCCTCAGTGAACCACTCGGCAAATCAAAACACACATCCCCCAGATTTGAAGGGCAGGGTTCCAGCACCCTGGTACCTGCAAGCCACTCTGTGAACACGAGCCACAGTCCCCACAGCTACCTGCTATGTGAATGGGATATGCATGATGGTAGCTGCAAGTAAGATGTGACATTTACTGCCACAAACCTGCTTCTTCATCCGGCATTCCCATGGATGCGGCAAGTGTCTAACTAGACTTTAGAATTCTGAAACAGTGATTCTGACAGTTCTTCCCAGCTCCATAATTGATTTGGTACAGGGACTGATTCTTGGAACTTCCTGTTCTATCATTTTCCATGATGGCACTCATGGAGATAATAGTCTCCATATTAAAGTGTATTGGTGTATATTATGAAAAGAATTTAAGTGAAGGCTGATTAGGTGTATAAATAATGTATTTATTGAATTATTTCTTAGGAATTATTTTCCATTACACCTGTCCATCTCACAAATTGGCTGGTTGACCGAAAAGATGGAATTCTACAAGTGTATGTAGTGGTGTCCTGATACATCACTACATCGACTCTCGTGGCCACACAGAGAAAGGGCACGTCCTCGTTGTGTCTGTAGTTAGTCCTTTCCTCCTACTGGGTGACCCACTGATTAACTGGGGAAGAAATCCAATACAGTTTAAAACTTAGTCTAAGGTAGTGACTTAAACAGTCTATTTAGATATTGTCCAGTTCTCTCTGAGATAAAAATGCTCAGTGTCCGCTTTTTACCCTGGGATGGTGTGAGGGTATGGGGTGAGAGTTGTGGGGTATAGGATCTCCTGGCAGCCATGGGGCACTGTTCATTTCCCTTGGTTTGACGTTGGCTACTCCCTCTGGTCTCTGGGGCAGGGTCCCTTTACCTCCTTGTTGTGTTGGCCTTGTGGGTGGGTGCTGGTGTAACCTGTGGTAGGGCCCTTCTGGTTGATAAGAACCTAACAGTATCCCCTGACAGCATCATTTTCTCTTTGACTCCTCCTCTGCAAGCTCTCGGGATGTCTTGTTGTTCAGTCACTCAGTCGTGTCCAGCTCTCTGTGACCCTATAGATTGCAGCATGCCAGGCTTCCCGGTCCTTCACAATCTCTTGGAGTTTGCTCAGACTCATGTCCATTGAGTTGATGATGCCACCCAACCATCTCGTCCTCTGTCCTGGACATCTACCACGTGTCCATCTGGTGTGGACCATCATCCCCCACCTTGTTGCAGGATTACCCTGTTCCCTGGTGGGTTCCACAGTCAGTCCTCTAGCTTAGTAATCTGAGTCTCAAGAGTTTTATCATTGCTTGACCGTGTTTGGAAAAACCCTCTTTGAGACAATGGCCTAGCTTGTAAGACTGAATTTACCAGTAAGCCTTCTTTGTGTGTCAGATGTTGGATATTGCTTCATTATCTCTTCCTGTGTTCTTCCCTAGTAAATCCCAGTTACTGCCCAGGGAGGTGAATGCTTCCAGCAGACTAGGGCAAAGGCCATATACTCCCAGAGCAAAACAACTACAAGAATAATTTTCGAACACTGTCACATGTGGGTATATAAATACATATGAGGATAAAATTTAATTATCCTTAAATATTTAATTATAAAACAGTCATGTAATTCTAAATATATGCAGCCTTAAATTTAAGGAATATAGTATCTTTAGAAAAGCATAAGTGGTGTGTATGTGCACATATATATAATGTGCATGTGTATATGTATATATATAAAGTTAGGATCTATATATTCATGTGTTGTATAGAGATATGTTATAAACAAACATGTTATACATATTTATATGTGATATATATTATTTAATTATAGCAATATGACTATGTCATGTACACACACGGAGTTGCCCCTTGAACAGTTGGAAGCATTGATTCTCCGTGCAGGTTAGAATCTGCATAAAAGGCTTCCCTGGTGTCTCAGTAAAGAATCCACCTGCCAGTGCAGGAGACACAGGTTCGATCCCTGATTTGGGACGATCCCACGTGCCTTGGAGCAGCTAAGCCCTGTGCACCCTAACTATTGCGTGTGCCGTAGAGCCCGGGAACCACAACTTCTGAAGCCAACGTGCCCTAGAGCCCATGCTCCACAACAAGAGAAGCCACCACAGTGAGAAGCCCGCACACTGCAATGAAGAGTGGCCCCCAGGCGCTGCAACTGGAGAAAAGCCTGCACAGCCACCACAGTGAGAAGCCCGCTCACTGCAATGAAGAGTAGCCCCCACGCACTGCAACTGGAGAAAAGCCCGCATAGCAACAAAGAGCCAGCACAGCCATAGATAAATAGATCAAATTATGTTAAAAAAATAAAATCTGCACACGACTGTATAGTTGGCTTTCTGTATCTGTGGTTCCACATCTGCAGAGTCAACCATTCATGGCTGTGTAGTACTGTAGTGCATTTTTGGTGGAAAACAATCCACTTATAAGGAGGCCTGTATAGTTCAAATCTGTATTGTTGAGGGTCCACTGTATGTATATTTAAGACCTTCTGTCAACTTTCCCATGACCAAAAATAGTGTGATTTAACACACCCATTTCTTTTGTTGCAGGACTGTACGTGTGTGGTTAAAGAGAGACAGTGGACAGTACTGGCCAAGCATATACCATGTGATGCCTTGTAAGTATCTGGATCTCTGTCTTTAAGAATCAAATGTGCACCCCAACTCCCCTTCCTTCCCAGATTGCCTGCTCTATGTTCTCTTGAGTAGAGATGCATGAGGGTTGGGATTATCATTATAATGGAAAGGACCGTATTATATCATTTTAGCTCTCTGTGTAAAATGAGAAAATTGTTTTGAAACTGACTGTATATACACGGTTTCTGAGTAAGATTAATGGAAGGACTTCAATACCTTAGCTCCCTGATTACAGTTGTCTCCCTCTCATTTCCAACTTTTTGTTTAACTTTTTTGTAAAGTAGTTCCTTAGACAATTCAAAATTTTGTCCAGTGATTACATTTGTGAAGTAAACTTGTTCTTACATTATTGTTCTATTATTTGTTCAAATTCAGGACATTCAGCGTTGAACATTCAGCTCTCAAAAGGATTTGCTGTGGATTGAAATGTTCTAATTAGAAGTCTGTCTCATTTCCCCAAAAGCTCCTATGAGAAATATGTCCTTGCACTGATAAATAGTGAATCTTTCAAATATACTTTTTAAAAAAGATGACTAATTCTTAAATTTTCGAACTGGCAGAAGTTCCCCTGCGGGGAGAGAGCTGCTGCCCGCGCCCCACAACCCCCTCCCCAGATAGGAAATTTCTTTATAGGCTATGGTTTTATCAAAATTAATGAAGTTTGGGTATCTTATTCCATATTTATTTTAGTGTAATTATTTGAATTCATTGTCAGTCATATTACTAAACATTTCTCTTACTCCCCTTCCTGCAAACCTTAATTGAAATTGTCATACTAGAAAAATGCCCTGGGCTTGTCGTCTGGGTCTCTGTACCCTCTGGCTTCCTGCAATGTGCACCTCTTTCCTTGATACCAGTATCCCCGTTTGAGTAGTACATGCCACGACATACAAGCCAGAAAAATTCATGCTGCACTATAGATGTGCTAAAGCTTACGCCTCTGGCAAAAGAAGACTGTAATAACTTAAGCAACAATTTTGCGTGTTTATGAACAAATACGTTATTAAGGATGTAATAGATTTCTGTGATTTCAGATTTATCTTTGAGGTTTGCATTTCTTTAGAATTGTAGTGAATAGATGATAACCGTGTAGTTGAACCAAGTATCCCACTCTACATTATCAAAAAATAAACTTATAATTCAGTATAGTAAGTCCCCTACATGCAAATGAGTTCCATCCTGAGAGCGCATTCTCTTAAGTCCAGCAAAGTTAGCCTAGGTACCCAACGAACACAATCGGCTACATAGTACTGTACTGTAATAGGTTTATAATACTTTTCACACAAATAATACATAAAAAGCAAACAAACACAAAAAATAAACATTTAATCTTACAGTACAGTGCCTTGAAAAGTATAACAGTATAGTACGACCGCTGGCATGGCGGGGCACGTTTGCATCTTTGAAAACTCGCAACTTGAAGGTTTCGTATGTAGGGAACTTACTATGGTTAGATTCTCACCTTACTGGTTGTGCCTCCAGCAGACGCCAGTGCACAGCAAAGACCCAAGGTGAACTTTCTTCTTAAGTCTTGGCAGTGATGGGGCCTTAGGTAAATGGAAAAGGAAAGGAATTCTATGATTGATTTTTTCCCCCTTATTTTTAAGTGGTATAACCAGTCTTACCTACGGCCTTTTGCATCACACTTGACATAATCTCCAGCAGGATGAGCTGGGGAAATTCTGTAGTCCAGCAAATTGAAGTTGACCCCAGAGTCCTGTAATTTCCATGTGACTGTGAAGACAGGAGAGGCCAATGTGGGCAGAGTGACGAGGGCTTGGGGATGGCGCTTAAGGAATCTCATTGAGATGGGTGTTGACAGGAACCTCATGAAGATGCGGGATCCTAAACAGTTGCTTACCAACCACCCCCACTCTCCAATACACACATCCATAAACATCTTATGTCACTCTTTAATGTTCTCTTTACTCAAATATCACGGAGGATACAGAGAAGCCTCGGTTGCATGTTTGTGCTTTAGTAAGCTGTATCCGTGAGTGACTAAAGAAAGCTGCTATAGCTCTTGCACCCGATATAGGCGCTCAGCAAAGAAGTACTTACTGCAGACTTGAATCTGCTAACAAAGATGAGTTTCCCTGAGAGTGTTATCATACATTTTCCTAAGTGACCGAACGTGATCTTTGAGAATGACCCTCTAATTATTTTGCCTGTGACCGTCTACGAAAGGGAGTAAAGAAGGGATTACTTTGCTATCAACTTGTGGTCTGTGGACCGGCACCATCAAGGTCACCTGAGAACTTACTAGAAATACAAATACTGGGCTCCATCTGAGACCTACTGAATGAGAATCTGCATTTTAAAAGATCCCGAGGTGATTTGAATACCTTTTATATTTTGAGGTTGCCTTTTGGCATTTTCTCCAACATGCAGGAAATGGTTTTTCCAGTAGTCATGTGCAGATTGAGAGTTGGACCATAAAGAAGGCTGGACACCACAGAATTCATGCTTTCTAATCGTGATGCTGGAGAAGACTCTTGAGAGTCCTTTGGACAGCAAGGAGATCAAACCAATCAATCCCAAAGGAAATCAACCCTGAATATTCATTGGAAGGACTGATGCTGAAGCTGAAGAATACTTTGGCCATCTGATGCAAAGAGCCAACTCACTGGAAAAGACCCTGATGCTGGGAAAGATTGAGGGCAGGAGAAGAAGGGGGTGACAGTGGATGAGATGGTTAACTAGCATCATTGACTCAATGGTCACTGACTGAGTTTGAACAACCTCCAGGAGATAGTGAAGGACAGGAGAGCCTGGCGTGTTGCAGTCCATGGGGTCACAAAGAGTTGGACACAACTTAGTGACTGAACAACCAACATGCTGATCTATTTACATATGTTTATATGAACACATGTGAAGGCTCATGCCTGTACAGTGTTGATTTGTAAATACATAGATATAAGTACACATTCTAGTTGGTCAAATATTTACTGTGCACTGACTATACACAGGCCATCAAGCTGGATGCCAGAAGATGCAGGTGAATGGCGGGTGAATGGTCAGGATAATTTCCATAATCTTTCATTGTTGGACGATCCCATCTATCATGGAGGGTGAAAAGAACAGAAGCCTGTGTTCTTCACAGTTGATTGGAAATTGGCTTCTATATTAGGGATCATATGCATTCAGATAACATAGGAACTGATCTCTGAGCAAGATCTTTTCTTTACCTTAAGAGAAGCAGAATCTTATTGCATAAGGAAATAGGCTACATTTTCATGTCATTTAGAATGTATTCATTTATTGAATTTCCACTTTTTTTTTTTTTTGGCAATCCTTTCTACTGGAAGTTGTTTTGTTAAGAGGTTACTCAATATTGTCCTTAAATAAGGGGTATGTGGTATTGGTTACAAAGGGGCTTCCCTGGTGGCTCAGATGGTAAAGCGTCTGTTTGCAATGCAGGAGACCTGGGTTTGATCCCTGGGTTGGGAAGATTCCCTAGAGAAGGAAATGGCAACCCGCTCTTGTACTCTTGCCCGGAAAATCCCATGGACGGAGGAGCATGGTAGGCTATAGTCCATGGGGTCGCAAAGAGTCAGACACGACTAAGCAACTTTAATTCACTCACTAAGTGGAAAACTACAGTTTACTAGAGGCTATAATATGGACACCACAAGGAAATAGATTGGGAAACAGTGGAAACAGTGTCAGACTTTATTTTTGGGGGCTCCAAAATCACTGCAGAGGATGACTGCAGCCATGAAATTAAAAGACGCTTACTCCTTGGAAGGAAAGTTATGACCAACCTAGATAGCATATTCAAAAGCAGAGATGTTACTTTGCCAACAAAGGTTCGTCTAGTCAAGGCTATGGTTTTTCCTGTGGTCATGTATTGATGTGAGAGTTGGACTGTGAAGAAGGCTGAGCGCCGAAGAATTGATGCTTTTGAACTGTGGTGTTGGAGAAGACTCTTGAGAGTCCCTTGGACTGCAAGGAGATCCAACCAGTCCATTCTGAAGGAGATCAGCCCTGGGATTTCTTTGGAAGGAATGATGCTAAAGCTGAAACTCCA
Organism: Bos taurus; assembly: GCF_002263795.3. Lineage (NCBI taxonomy): Eukaryota > Metazoa > Chordata > Mammalia > Artiodactyla > Bovidae > Bos > Bos taurus. The sequence continues at coordinate 21,088,610 of NC_037339.1, forward strand.
GTACTTTGGCCACCTCATGAGAAGAGTTGACTTATTGGAAAAGACTCTGATGCTGGGAGGGATTGGGGGCAGGAGGAGAAGGTGACGGCAGAGGACGAGATGGCTGGATGGCATCACTGACTCGATGGACGTGAGTCTGGGTGAACTCCGGGAGTTGGTGATGGACAGGGAGGCCTGGCGTGCTGTGATTCATGGGGTCGCAAAGAGTCGGACACCACTGAGCAACTGAACTGAACTGAACAAGACAGATATGACCATATTGTGTGTTTATAGTCGTACAAGAAAAGTAGTATTCCAAATCCAGAAGAAAACAGAGATAATATCTTGTATGTGCAATATATGATTTATTTGCTTACTTTGTCCATTAAAATACCTTTAAAAAAAGTTGAACTCATAGAAACAGAGAGTAGAAAAGTGGTTGCTAGGGGCAGAGAGGTGGCAAATGTAAGTTCAGTTATAGGATGTGTGGAATCTGGGGATCTAGTGTATAACATGGTGACCTACAGTTGATAATATGTATTGTAAGATTGAAATTTGATGAGAGAGTACAACTTAAATGTCCTTACCAAAAAAAAAAATAGAAAGAAATATGTGAAGTGAATTAAAAATGCATTAATTTCGCATATATATGGAATTTAGAAAGATGGTAACAATAACCCTGTGTACGAGACAGCAAAAGAGACACTGATGTATAGATCAGTCTTATGGACTCTGTGGGAGAGGGAGAGGGTGGGGAGATTTGGGAGAATGGCATTGAAACATGTATAATATCATGTATGAAACGAGTCGCCAGTCCAGGTTCGATGCACGATACTGGATGCTTGGGGCTGGTGCACTGGGATGACCCAGAGGGAGGGTATGGGAGGGAGGAGGGAGGAGGGTTCAGGATGGGGAACACAGGTATACCTGTGGTGGATTCATTTCGATATTTGGCAAAACTAATACAATATTGTAAAGTTTAAAAATAAAATAAAATTTTAAAAAATGCGTTAATTTGATGGCAGGAATCCTTTCACAACATATATCAACTCATCACTTTGTAAGCTTCAAATACCTTATAATTTTATTTGAAAATTATACCTTAATAAAGTTGGAAAAAATAAAGTCACAGAACCTGAAATATCAAACACTGAAAAGAAAAAAAAGCCCTTTTAATATGGTGTTTGTCACATTCTGAGTAGGATAGTAACATTTTATAGCATTGAGAAGCATTTGGAGTTGATTGCAGGGAAGGGAGCAGAAGACATTAGATGAGCAAGAAAGAATACTGAGGGCCAAGTTTGAGGGCAAGGAGTGAGCCTGAAAGGCGGAGTGTGATACGACTGCATGAACTTCAGAGAGTGGCAGGTGAGAGAAAGATGAGGAGCAGACGCACCGTAATCAAAAAGCCAACCACTGCTTTGGAGACATCCTCATACCCTGTCTTTTCTGAGACGCTCCCACTTCCCTGGGCTTCCTTGGATGCGCAGTGGTAAAGTATCCACCTGCCAGTGCAGGAGACTCGGGTTCAATCCCTGGTTCGGGAAGATCCCCCGGAGAAGGGAATGACAACTCACTCCAGTTTTCTTGCCTGGACAATCCCATGGACAGAGGAGCCTGATAGGCTATGACTTGCTTCCTCTCCAGGAGGGATCTAGGAGAAACTAGATTTGCCTGGTTAAGGCTGTTTGCCCCTGAGCCAGTCCAGTTTTCCCAGGAATTTAGAGTTTGGAGTGGGAAATGCTAGTCTCCACATAGGCTGGTCCCGTGAGCTGGGAACACAGAAATCCAACAGCTTTGTGGCATTTGTGTGCATGAAGGAAGTGTGAATCCCTTGGCTCCAGAGGGAGAGAAGCCTGAGCAAATGATGGCTTCAGGTTTTCTTCATGCTCTGAACTCCCAGGCTTGACTCTGATTCTGCCTTGAGTTCAAGAGGTCCCTCTGTCTTACTGCCATATGCCTGTTTGCACTGAAGTCCATGTGTTCCTGCTGCTTGCCGCTGCAAGTGTCTGACTCAGCCTCACCCTGAGTGTATCCCTCCCAGTTCCTGTCTTTTCACTTTCTCCTGCATCTCTGTGATCTTTAAAGAGAAAATACTGAGCCACGCAGTCCAGTAGGTCCCTATTGGTGCCTCTAGTTTTGAGCTGAAAACAGTATGGGAAAAGTGAGGGCAAGTAAAGATGAAAAGCAGAAAGAGTTATCTTGTTTAATTTCTTTGGACAGTGCATTCAATTATTTTTAAACGTTTCTTCCATGCCACACACTGTGCACTGTGCAGTGTGCTAAGAATAAGATGTTTATTTACTTATTTTTATTTTGTTTTGGCCATGCTCTGTGGCATGTGGGATCTTAGTTCCCTGACAAGGGTTTAAACCCGTGTCTCCTACATTGAGAACATGGAGTCTTAACCACTGGACCACCAGGGAAGCCCCAGGATAGAGTGTTTAATATGGGAGATGATTCCTGTCTTCATGGTATATACAGTTGGGTTGGGGAGCCAGACCTAAAATGAGTACCACGGTGCATGGTGAGTTTTAACAGAAGTAGGTGTAATGGGCACATGGTCACAAGAGGTCCCTGAGAAAGTTCCGTTTTATCTTTTTAGAATTTATTTATTTTTATTTTGGCTGTGTTGGGTCTTTGTTGCGATGCACAGGCTCTTCGTTGAGGCTCACGGGCTTTCTCTAGTTGCAGTGAGGGGGTCTATTGTCTAGTTGCAGTGCACAGGCTTCTCACTGCGACGGCTTCTCTTGTTACGGAGTCCAGTTAGGTGCGTGGACTTCAGTACTTGTGGTGTGAGGGCTCAGTAGCTGCAGTTCCCCGGCTCTTGATGGTCGGCTCTTGTGGTGCATGGGCTTAGTTGCTCCATGGCATGTGGGATCTTCCCAGACCAGGCATGGAATCCTATGTCCCCTGCATTGGCAGGCAGACTCTTAACCACTGGACCATCAGGAAAGTCTGGAAGGTCTATTTTAAACCCTGCTATCTGTAGAGAATTTGGGGTGACTGATGACTTGTTTTTTAGTTTCCTCTAAGCTGATGTATGGCCACCTCATGCAAAGAGTTGACTCATTGGAAAAGACTCTGATGCTGGGAGGGATTGGGGGCAGGAGGAGAAGGGGACGACAGAGGATGAGATGGCTGGATGGCATCACTGACTCGATGGACGTGAGTCTGAGTGAACTCCGGGAGATGGTGATGGACAGGGAGGCCTCGTGTGCTGCGATTCATGGGGTCGCAGAGTCGGACACGACTGAGCGACTGAACTGAAGCCGATGTTTATGGATGAGTGAGAAATAAAAGTATGTCCTTATCAAATATTCTTTCAAAAATAGTATCTTCCTGACATTATCTCACCTGGTAGCTGGAAAGTAGCCTACTATGACAAGATCAAGTTATAGCCTTCCCAGCTGGGACCTGCCTGACCTTGAATACCAGGGAGGAACCTTCCTGAGGGTGCAGAGTTACGGTTTTAGTTATAGCTGTAAATGTGATTATTTGTTCCAGGCTTCTCATAGATACCATTTCAACCACTATATTTCCATCTTACCACAGAGGGGAAAAGGCAGAGGAACCAGAAATCAAATTGCCAACATCTGCTGGATCGTCAAAAAGGCAAGAGAGTTCCAGAAAAACATCTATTTCTGCTTTATTGGCTATGCCAGAGCCTTTGACTGTGTGGATCACAATAAACTGTGGAAAATTCTTCAAGAGATGGGAATACCAGACCACCTGACCTGCCTCTTGAGAAATTTGTATGCAGGTCAGGAAGCAACAGTTAGAACTGGACATGGAACAACAGACTGGTTCCAAATAGGAAAAGGAGTTCGTCAAGGCTGTGTATTGTCTCCCTGCTTATTTAACTTATATGCAGAGTACATCATGAGAAATGCTGGGCTGGAAGAAACACAAGCTGGAATCAAGATTGCCGGGAGAAATATCAATAACCTCAGATATGCAGATGATACCACCCTTATGGCAGAAAGTGAAGAACTAAAGAGCCTCTTGATGAAAATGAAAGAGGAGAGTGAAAAAGTTGGCTTAAAGCTCAACATTCAGAAAACAAAGATCATGGCATCCGGTCACATCACTTCATGGGAAATAGATGGGGAAACAGTGGAAACAGTGTCAGACTTTATTTTAGGGGGCTCCAAAATCACTGCAGATAGTGATTGCAGCCATGAAATTAAAAGACGCTTACTCCTTGGAAGGAAAGTTATGACCAACCTAGATAGCATATTAAAAACCAGAGACATTACTTTGCCAACCAAGGTCCGTCTAGTCAAGGCTATGGTTTTTCCAGTGGTCATGTATGGATGTGAGAGTTAGAGTGTAAAGAAAGCTGAATGCCGAAGAATTGATGCTGTTGAACTGTGGTATTGGAGAAGACTCTTGAGAGTCTCTTGGACTGCAAGGAGATCCAACCAGTCCATCGTAAAGGAGATCAGTCCTGGGTGTTCATTGGAAGGACTGATGCTAAAGATGAAACTCCAATACTTTGGCCACCTCATGCAAAGAGTTGACTCATTGGAAAAGACCCTGATGCTGGGAGGGATGGGGGCAGGAGAAGGGGACAACAGAGGATGAGATGGCTGGATGGCATCACCAACTCGATAGACATGAGTTTGGGTAAACTCCGAGAGTTGGTGATGGGCAGGGAGGCCTGGCATGCTGCAGTTCATGGGGTCACAAAGAGTCGGACATGACTGAGTGACTGAACTGAACAGAGGGGAAAAAAACAAACAAGCAAACATGAAAAGCACAGGCATTCCTGTTTTCATGGTTGAGTTATTTCAGATTTACTTTACCAACTAGCTTTGCTATTCATGGGGTCAGACAAAGGAGTAGAGGAGAGAGAGTGCAGGCAGGAGCCGGGGTGGCAGGTGTTTGAGATTTTTCTTACTCTGCAGAGTTGGGTATCATGTCTGGACCTTTCTTGCCAACACTTTCCCCATGGAGAAGAGTTAAAGCCACTTTGCTGCCAAAGGTACAGTGAATAAGAGTTTAAGAGGGTCAGAGTCTCAGGCCTGAGTTGAGGACTGGCAATTGGAAAACCTCTGTGGATTCTGTCACTGCCAGGACAGACAGATGGAACTTACTTTGGCTCCTAAGTGTTTATGCATTTGTCCCCGAAGCAGAACAGAAGATGGCTCTTCAAAGGTGACTACAGATAAAAGGCATACCCAGTAAATAAAACGACCATTTTGTAGGATCTTCAGCTCTCTGCCTTGAAAATCCCATCTGGTGGGATGGCATTTGCCCGGGCTGAGGCTGTGGTTGGGCCCCTTCAGTTTTCCTACCAGTGTGGCCACTTGACCATTTGCTCAGCTAACTTTGAAGTATAAGAGCTCTACTCAGTGAAGTAAGTCAGGCAGAGAAAGATAAAGACCGTATGATTTCCCTCTTGTGGAATATGAAGCACCAACAAATAAAATAAATGAACAAACCGAATAAAAATAAACACATAGATATAGTGAGAACAGATTAGTGGTTACCAGAGGGGAGGTAAAATGCGTAAAGGAGATCAAATGCGTGGTGACAGGTGGAAACTAGATTTTTGGTGGTGAGCACGCTGTAGCAAGCGTAGAAATGTTGGGGTGACCAAAAAGTTTGTTTAGGTTTTTCCATAACATCTTACACTACCCTATGTAACGTTATGAAATGTATGTAATGTTATAAACCAATGTTACCTCAATAAAAATAAATCTAAAATTTTTAAAACTTTAAAATTTAAGTAAACAAATAAATAGTAGTTAAACAATAAAGTGTAGGAACTCTAGTCCTCACTAAAAGCCTTCATTTTGAACTGTCTGTTTTTCCAGTTTTATGTATTTTTGCATCAGCCTGGTTGAGAGAAAGGCTGTCTGTTGTTTGTGGTGTGTAGTATAAAGGATATATATGCAGTCGATTATTCATCTATGTTCTGAGAGTTCCTGCTTCATGTTGTCCTTCTGCAGAAATGCCTGCATTCATTGGGCTCTCAGCCCATACTGCTGTGTGTACACATGAAATGTTTTATCTGCCTCTTTAAACAAAATTTTATTGGAGTCTAGTTGATTATTTTGTGTCAGTTTCAGGTATACACCCAAGTGAGTCTGTTACACAAATACATATATCCAGTCTTTTTTAGATTCTTTTCCCATATAGGCCATTACAGAGTACAGGGTAGAGTTCCCTGTGCTGTGCAGTAGGTCCTTATTAGCTGTCTGCTTTACATACAGTGGTGTGTATATGTCAGTCCCAGTCTCCCAGTTTATCCCTCCCCACTCCCCCCACCCCCCGGCGCCCGTAAGTTTCTGCATCTGTGTTTCTATTCTGTTTTGTGATAAGTTCATTTGTACCCCTTTTTGTTTTACATATAAGTGATATCACAGGATGCTTGTTTTTCTCTGTCTGTTACTTTACTCAGTGTGACAATCTCTAGGTCCATCCAAGTTGCTGCAAATGGCATTATTTTGTTCTCTTTTATGGCTGAGTAATATTCCATTGATTATATGCACCACATCTTCTTTATTCACTCCTCGGTTGACGGACACTTAGGTTGCTTCCATGTCCTGGCTATTGTAAGTCATGCTGCCATGAACATTCGTCTGCCATCATGGTCAGCGCCCCTTTGAAGAAACACTAAGGAAAGTGACTTTTCAAGTAGGAGAGCCAGAAACCCTTGGCTTTCTCTAAGGCAGAACTTTTCATCCTGTGTTAACAGCATCCTGGGATGATCCAAATGGATTTCGGGCCCTGCAAATTGATCTGTTTAGTTGGGCAGGAGCAATCCAGTTATGGGGCCCCAGCAGTCTGTTCCATTTCCTCCAAGCTGTTTTGCTCATATCTAAGTTTCTGCGTGATTCGTGAGGCGAAAAAGGTTAGGAGAAGCAACTCTATGGACCTGATACATAGTCCTTATAGGTAAGGTGAAACATGGGCTGTTATATTCCCAACAGATCTTTCTTTGGATTTTCTTTCTTGGATTTGATATATTTTCCTCGGTCAAGACTTTTTGCTTATTTCTAGCCTTTTTTTTTTTTTTTGTATCTGCTTTTAAAGCCATTTTCAATTCTTTGTGAAATGAGGTAGGGAATGCATGGAGTAAGTTATCTTAGTTAAGACAAATGAGAGATGCAGTTTGAACATACCGTTTGCATTAAATTCTGATAAAGATGCATTGTTTAATATTGGAGTGTTCATCATTGCTCGTAAGATAGCATTGTGCCCGGGTGGGAAACTGGACTTTGATTTTCATGTTTGCTACTGATTTGCTGACTCACTTTGGGCAAGTCCTGTCATTGTCTCTGCTCTGAACCTGACAGATAAGCTGTCCATTTTCTGTTTCTCAGATTTGCAGAAATATTTTGGTTATATGTCAAGTAAATATTTGTAAATTATTTTCAAGTTGTTGGTGTTTAGCAATATACACTCTCTTTGCTTATCTTAACCCAGAGGGATTTAGGAAAGATTGGCTGATTTGTGAGGTTGTCGATGGATTGGTGTCGCATCTGTTGGAATTGTAGTCTTAGAGCAGCTTGAAATTGAGGATTTAGAAAATTAAAATGATTAATGTGTTCATATTGATATACTTACATTTGGGATGGAAATGAGTTAGTCTGTAATTTTCCCATTGGTGAGGTCCAAGGCTGGGGACGGTGGCGGTGGTTTGTGCGCTGTCCTGCCCTTTCTGCTGGGTTTATTGGAGTTTTGGGGGAAATTCACGTGGGAAGATGAATGACTGAAAGTTATTTAAAATAATGAATTTGGTGTTTCTGTTTTTATAAGATAGTGCTTGCTTGGGTGAGTTTTAAACAGTATGTTTAATTCAGCTGAGGAAGTTTGTTGGCTGTGGGGGATGTGTATATAATTCAGAAATGCTCATGCTATTGTTTAATTCATATCTTATTTCACATAATTCTTGGTTCCTAATTGTGACATATACTGCTCGTTTGTTGGTTTCTTCTTGGTATAGGTTGTATTATAGAACCATGTGTAGCAAATGACTTGTTTTTATTATTGACATTTTCCAAAATAATAATGTAATCTGATCTTTTGATTTTCTGTTTACTAAGAAGAAAAAGTGCCCAAGGAAGTTTGATATTTCACAGAATTGAAGAAGAACAGATTATCCAAGCTAAAGATAACAGATATTAATTAATCTGAGTGATTATAACATTTATTTACCATACTCTGATTTTCATCTGACAGAGTAAAGCTTCCTATAGTCAGATCACTTTACTGTCACTTAAAACTTGTCTGGGAGAAAAAGGGACCACTGCCCATTCACCTTCATTTTGCTGATGTTACTTAGACTAAATTAAAACAAAACCAAGGGTTAATTTTAGTTGAGTTCATAAAATATTTGATTTAAATGAAAAATGCTTTTTCATGCTAGGCAATTGAAGTCCTAAATATAAGTGTTCTTAGTAAAGTAAAACATGGGCCGAATACTGTAAACCTAATAAATATTATTTTGTGACACACAGCTGAATGAAGTAGTGTCCGGGAATTAATTAAATTGTTGCTTTATGGTGGTGGGGTTCTCTTTGTATGCCTCTCTAGTCAAGGCCCTCCTATCGTAGAATCCTGACATTTTGTTTGTTTGTTTTTTACTTTATTTTTAAAGAACAATTGCTTTACAGTATTGTTTTGGTTTCTGCCAAAGGATCCTGACATTTAACTTAACTAGGATGCCTTTAAATACCTGAAGTTTTATTCACAGAGTACTGTTGCTTATTTAAAGTTCCCACCAGCACATCCCAAGAAGATTGGTGTCTCCTGCCAAATAATGCCTTTAGCATAGTAAAGCTGTCAGAGTGATGGAAATCCACAGTTCAACCTTCACTGGAACTTGTGTTTATTTGAGTAAAGTTCAAATGATCAGCAAAGGACAGGAAATAAATTAGTCATAAAATGAAAGAATTACAGGTTTAAATGATAGAAATGGGTAAACTTTCCCCCAAATAGAAGTATTTTGAGAATGCCTCCTCTCAACTTACATTTTTTTAGAAAGCAAGAGCAATATTTCTTCTTAGATCATCCATGGGATAAAGATGTTAGAAATCCAATTAGCCAGTTTCTCTCTAATCCATTTAATTTTTGCTCCCTTGAATTTGACGTTGGTTTCTTGTGTTCCCTTTGCTTAGGGCTGATGCGTGGTCAGCTGTTCAGTCGTGTCCAACTCTTTGTGACCTCCATGGGACTGTAGCCCACCAGGCTATCAGTATTTTACCCATGGAAAATCTCTGTTCATGGAATTTTCCAGGGAAGAATGCTGGAGTGGGTTGCCATTTCCTTCTCCAGGGGATCTTCCTGACCCAGGGATCAAACCTGCATCTTTTGCATCTCCCGCATCGGGAAGCAGATTCTTTACCACTAGCACCATACAGGCTCATATCTTGAGCTTTTCCCTCTTCAAATTATATGGTCATTAATATAATCACCCAGACTAGGGGTTCTCTTTCATTCTCCCTAAACTTTAAGTTGAACCCCTGCCTTAAACTACCAGATTTCATTTAAAAAAAACAGTATTACAAAAGTGTTTTAAGATAAGATTTTGACAGTCCACCAAGGTCTAAAGTCCTGACACTAATATGAGAGAGTATTATTTCCCATTACCCACAGATCTCTACAAATTTCTTTACTATCATATTTGTACTTTTCATGGTCTTGCTTCCTAAAATTTTGCCAAATATCCTTCTTTTGAGTGTCGTCAGAGAAGGCAATGGCGCCCCACTCCAGTACTCTTGCCTGGAAAATCCCATGGACAGAGGAGCTTGGTGGGCTGCAGTCCATGGGGTCGCTAAGAGTCGGACACGACTGAGCGACTTCACTTTCACTTTTCACTTTCATGCATTGGAGAAGGAAATGGCAACCCACTCCAGTGTTCTTGCCTGGAGAATCCCAGGGACGGGGGAACCTGGTGCGCTGTCGTCTACTGGGGTCGCACAGAGTCGGACACGACTGAAGTAACGCGGCAGCAGCAGCAGTCCCAGACTGAGTAGGGAGATGGCCAGTCTTGATCAGACAACTTGGAAAATGAGACTTCTCTTGTTTCTTCATTAAAAAAAAAAGTTAATAATTCTATTTATGTATTTATTTGTGGCTGTGCTGGGTCTTCAGTGCTGCTCAGGCTTTTCTCCGGTTTTGGTGAGTGGGGGTACTCTCCGGTTGTGGTACCCGGACTTCTCATTGCAGTGGGGTTCTCTTGCTGCAGGGCACAGGCTCTAGGTCGCACCGGCTTCAGGAGCTGTGGCATGTAGGCTCACTGGTTGCAGCTCCTGGGCTCTGGGGCACAGGCTCCATAGTCATGGCACACGGGCTTAGTTGACATTGGCATGTGGGACCTTCCTGGTTCAGGGATCGAAACCTGCATCTCTTGTGTTAGCAGGTGGATTCTTTACCACTGGGGGTGGAAGCTCCTTCCCGTATTTCTAGATAAAATGTATTTCAGCCAGCCACTTTGCTTGACGATTGGAGAATGCATGTTTAAGGTAGGCGAATAGAACAGTCTCTCAACCAAGTTCACCTCTTACCTGAACTTTCAGCCGTCAGAAAGACCCAATTATTTCTTCATTGACTGGAGAATTATTAGTTGTTATAGCTGAATTCTTCTTTGTGAAATATCATGTTTTTGCAACCTGGCTACAAATATTGTGTCTAAATCATATTTTGTTTCTTTATTCCCTTATTCTTCCTTCTGCAGGATTCCCTCAACCATGTGGTCATAATTATTACTTTACTGTGTCTTATTATGCTTCCTCAGGCAATCTTGCCCTTTGATATTTTTTTGCATGGATGAATAGGGGCTTACTGTATATGGACCATGGCACTAGTCTTTCAGAGGTTGCTTTTTCAATTAATTTCTGGTTAGTTGAAGTTAGAAGGATCTCTGTGTCAATTTATCTACTCCCTCAACCCCAAAATGGAAAGACACTTACTATAACAACAAATGTGGGCATCGATATTTCTTTTTGTTTTTTAAGTAAGGTGGTTTATATTTATTTTTTTTAATTTCGGTTGCTCTGGGTCTTTGTTGCCTCTTCGGGGCTTCTCTTGTGATGGGGAATGGGCTTAGTTGCCCTTTGGCATGTAGGATCCTAGTTTTTCAATCCGGAATGGACCCTACATTGGAAGTCAGATTCTGAATCACTGGACCACCAGGGAAGTCCCAATATTTCTTTCAATCCACTTCTTTCCTCTTTGGCCCTGCATCGCCTGTGGGTAACCAACCCAGGGCCTCTTCCTGTGGGAATGTTATAATCAGGAAGTGGTTTGAAAAGCATCATAAGACTTACATACTGAAAGTCTTCACACACACACACACACACACAAGGTTTTTTGCAGGGGTTTTTTTGGTGTTTTACCATAATGCCTCTTTGAAAGAATGTTTACACTTTTGGGGGCACCTGGGAGGTAATATCTCAGTCTCTGTCAATCCCCCCCACATGAGTTCTATCATATGGGTTCTGCAACAACAGAACTTCTGTTAAAGCTTCTTTTACTTACTTAGGAAAGGTTTTTTCCCTTTTGCATTCTGAAGGCATTTCTTACTATCAGTATAAAGTGATGTGAACCAAGGAGGTGACATTGGGGACAAGTTTTATATTATGGCTCCTATATATAGTTGGTGTCATAATCCATCAATTCCTTGATGACAGCTATAATATCTTACATATCATTGCATCAAATGTCTTGAACATAGTAAGCGTTCTAAATTTTTGTTGAAGAATGACAAAAAATTTAGTTAATGGGGATAAAATAAGAAATAACAAAATAGCAGTGTTGATTTAAGGGTAGCTTGCGCAGTATTCTGGAAAAAAAAGTCCTTTAAATCACATTCAAGAGATCAGTGGGTTTTCTAATTATTACATAACCGGATAGGAACTTTCAAGTAAATCATAGGAAATACTTTTACATGGTCAGGGAGGCAGCTGAGTGATGAGATTTTTCTTTATTATGTGTAGCCACTTGGACTGCAGTCCAATTTTGCTTCATATACGCATACTTATAATAAATTGTTAGATATTTAAAATTTTTAACAAGAATAGCAAAATAATAAGTAATGACCATGTTATAGAAATACTCATGTCTCTCAAACTTAAGAACTGTGTTGAGTTTTTCCATGTGTATTTTTACGTATGTGTCCTTTATGTAGTACTATAATCAGTATAATTTTTTCTTTTGCTTTTTTCAGCTAACATGATAGTTTTCCATGGAATCATTAAATTTTAATCCTGCACACATGTATGGGATTATGAGACCTGGCATCTTAGCATGTGTGTAGAGATTTTGCCAACAGAGTTTATAGGCCAAAGATGAGTAAGACTGGCTTTCTTAGGGCAGCACATTAAATATTGTTTGATTGCTTTTCTCCCAGCAGTGTTCTTTTGGGAGTCTAGTTTAAATTTGTGGCTAAAGCAAAAGAAGATATTCTGCTATATTGGTGAAAGTTTTGGTGGTGGGGTATGTTTCTATTTATTAAATATATCATGTCTCAAAATTAGAAAAAGTAAGTAGTTTTTGCAGTTCAGAGGATTTTGTTGTTGTTGGTCATGGCCCTTGTATAGAGAATCAAAAAGATGTTACCAAGTGTTTATGAAGTGGTTCTGTTAGTAGAACTTGAAGTGTGTGTGTTTTTTTTTTTTTTATAGTTTAAAGGTGTTTGAAAATAGGACTGTGTGTTTGAAATCTGTCTTTGAACCTCCTTTAGCTTTTTTTTTACCCTGTGTGACCTTGGTTAAGACATCTAATCATAACTTTAAAATGTGAATAAAAATATTTGATGTTGATTATGATTTTGATGATGGGTAATTCATGACCTGTAGGGCTACTGTGAAAAATTATGTTGAGGACGTCTATGGCAATCCAGTGGTTAAGACTCTTAGCTTCCAGTGGAGGGGAAGTGGGTTTGGTCCCTGATTGGAGTACTAAGATCCCATATGCCATGTGGTATAGCCAAAATAAATAAAAGAAAAATGAGTGTAAGTTATGTTGAGCTTTGTAGAGCACCATTTCGATATGAAATAAAGTTGTCAAAAGGCCCCCATTCTTACTAGTAAGCATAGAGAAGGGGCTGGCAACTGGAAACTGACCTGGCAATTTGGGGTTTCCAAGCCTGCTCCCTTCACCCAGGCGTGGTGGTAGCGAGGGGGTCAGTCCCACCCGGCAGGGAGGCCCCGTCCAGGTCTGGGTGAACTGACTCACCTGACTTCTTTTCTCTGGAGCCTGGCCCTGTGTTGAGCTGGTTTTCTTTTAGATTGAGACAAAGCCTCCAAGCCTTTCCCCAATTAGCAGCCTCCTGCCTCTGCTTTGAGTACTGACAGTAAAAGACTTCTGTTAGTCCACATGCCACAAATCAGTTCTGAATTAAAAAAAAAAAAAAGATTTCTGTTCATTTGTGTGCAGGGCAAGGAGGGGGACGGAAATAAGATCTTTCTTTTATGTCCCTAGTTCAGAAAAAATGGATTATTTCCATTAAAGATGGGGTTTTCATGGAAGAGAGAGGTTGGTGACAGAAGGCTCACACAGCGCAGTGTTGTTAATCTACTCGAGCAAATTTAGACTGGTATTGACAGAACAGGCAAGACCATGCGCCTTGGAACCTGTCCAGTTTGAGTGTCTTACTTGTTACAGTCGTTAAAAGGATAACTGAAAAACTCGGGGTTAGTGGTAAAATTATTGTTTTTACTTTTTGTGAGCGGGAGTTCTATGAACTGTTTGTCAGGAAATAGTGGGGGGGCGGGGAAAGTAGCCACACACTTTGAGCTAGTCAGTCACTCCTGAATCCACGAGCATCATCGTTTTGTTAATTTCATCAACATGTTCATTTCTTTCAGCTCCATGTTCATGCATGTCTTTTAACCCGGAAACAAGAAGACTGTCCATAGGTCTAGACAATGGTACAATCTCAGTAAGTACCCGTAAATAAGATTTCCAGTTGAAATACTTCCCCCTCCTGTGGACTATGTATATGTGTATTGTGATGAAAATTATTTATTAGTGGTTTTTTTTTTCAAATTAGCAAATTAATTTTCTTGCCAAGTTAAGTGGAAATTGCAGTGCAGCAAATACTGGTAAGGTGCAGGGAGAGCTGTCATCAGTATCAAATGCCAATGACATTCAGCTTGATAGACATGTTCACCTTCACGGCGGTTAAAATAGGGGCATTATAAGGCCATGGGGTGAACTACCTGGTTCTGGGGGTTGGCAAGAGCAAGCTGTGATGCCAGCAGCTTTGATGAGATGGTTAAGCCTGGCGCCATATGTGGCCCCATGTAAGTGACAGGACATGAGGAAAACGCTCTCCTAGACCTGGGTGTCTGATCTCAACTTTGATACTTGATGTTGACCTCCTTCTTTCTCCTGCTCCTTGGGGTCTTCTTTACCGTCCTCTAACATGTGAATAGAATTCTGTCCATTTGTACAAGTTTGTTAAGAAAGCACAGGACCTAGATTTAGTCTGTTGAGTAGATCCAGATAAACATTAGACCCATTGGTTAGAGATCTTGAGGGAACTGAAGTGATCAGAGATTGGAATTTCAGGTTTTATGACTTAAATCATCTTTTTATATATTTATTTTCAACTAGTATATTAACTAGTAACATGGTTGATCTGGTAAATTCTCCAGTGTTGTCTTTACTCGTGGGCAAGAGAGGCCCTGCTCTGGGACCTGGGAATTAGAGGACCCCTCTCTGGCACACCTCCCCACAGGATGAAGGATCTGAGGGGCCAGAGGTTGTGTCCAGCCTCAGCCCTCACTCCACTCACACCCATTCTCTGGGTACTTGACTCTGGACACTTCCTGCCCCCAAAGAGCTTAGGGCCTGCTTGTAGGGCCTCCATGGGCCTTTTCCCTGGATCTGTCCTGAGGAGGATAAAACTAATAAGTGTGCCCTTAGCCTGAAGGGTGGTTCAGGGGCAGTGATTTGAGGTGGGTAGGATGTCCGCATGGGTGGACAAGGCCCCTCAAGGTGTCGGTGGAACTGGGGGAACTGGGAGTGGAAAGGGGCCTGGGTTGGCCCTCTCCTGTTACCACACTATGACAGGGAACTTCAAAGGGCCTAAAAATTCTGACTTTATACCTGTGCCTCCAAGTCGTTGAAGGTATGTTTGTCTAGATTGGAGGAAGAGACCAATTGGAGGAAGAGACCATATCTAATAGTTTAACTTAACTTAAAACTTTTAACAAATTTAGATACATGGAATGTGGGTCTTCCTTTCTGGTCTTGACCCAGCCCTGCTTCCGGGTCTGAAGAGGTGACCCTGACATTTGCTATTTGATCTTTAGTGAAAACATTTGTTGGGTGGTTGTTATGGAAATTTTAACAATATTTTAACAATATTGTTACAAATAACAATCAGTCCTTTGCCAAATATTTACAGAAGTCCTATAAGAGCTAATGCATTTGGGAGGTCTGTAAACCCTGTTCCTTAGGATGGAATTGA
The DNA here is from genome assembly GCF_002263795.3 of Bos taurus. NCBI lineage: Eukaryota > Metazoa > Chordata > Mammalia > Artiodactyla > Bovidae > Bos > Bos taurus. Next base: position 21,104,022 of record NC_037339.1, read on the forward strand.
AGGTCATGATACAGATTGTTGTCTTTTTTAAAGAGAACCATTTGTAACAAGTGTGGTGTGTGCAGTATAAATTTACTTTTAAAAGGCAAGGAGAGATAATTGGATTGTTCAGTGAGCTGAAGTTTCATCACAAGAGAAAATCTGAAAAGATGAGCTGAGATCCATTTATTGCCAGCAGTTCATGCAATAGTACCTGTGACACTATCTGTGAAAAACCTCTGTGTGTATAGCATATAAGAGATTCTTTGCATTTTGTGAAGTCAGTACTGGGGATTGATGGGTGCTGATAAATTTGGCTTTGAAGGCAAGACAGGTGAGCAAAGTAAGTTCTGGAGAGTTCTGGCTATTTATTGAATCATTATTCCTTTAGTAAATGAAATTGCCAGAAAACTGGATCATAGTGAGGAACTGGACCAAAATGGTTCTCTGGATGTGTCAGCTTGGTGTCAAGATACCAAATCTCATCTTACTTGATCTTCTAAAAAAGATTAAGACTCTGGCTTGAATGAAATAATTTCCTTAAAATTCTCTCTTGTATATTGCTGAAGAAGATGAATTGTATACCCTACCTGTTTTCATCTGAAGAATTGTAAAGAGTTCTGTATTAGGGAACAATATAGTGAGAGAACAGGGTGTTTAATGTTCAGAATTCTCATTGATCACTACAATACGAGGTTCTTTACTAAAAATACTTACAGAATCTCACCTATTGAATAGTTTACTTGCTGGACATGAGAAATTCTTTTCAGAGACCGTAAATATTCTGTTTCCTAAATATACCAAATATATTTTAGAAGAAATACTATTGGTTCACTTACTTTAAAACACAGAAAGTAAATCCTTATTTCACTTTATTTTGCTGCATAAAAGAGATTGAAGAGGCAGTTAACCTTGTGTAACTGAGCAGTGTATTAAAAATGAAGTAGAGGGCTTCCCTGGTGGCTCAGTGGTAAAGAATCTGCCTGCTAATATAGGGGGAGACACAGGTTTGATCCCTGATCCGGGAAAATCCCACATGTTGTGGGGCAGCTAAGCCTCTGAGCCACAACTATTGAGCCAGTGCTCTAGAGCCAGGGAGCCACAGCTACTGAAGCCCCCATGCCCTGGAGCCTGTGCTCCGCAAGAGAAGCCACCGCAATGAGAAGCCCACACACCGCATCTAGAGAGTAGCTCCCACTCACCGCAGCTAGAGAAAAGCCTGAGCATCAGCACAGACAGAGCACAGCCAAAAATAAACAAACACAATCTTTAAAAAAATGAAATAGAGATAACACAAAGAGAGACCATTCTTTCAAAAGTTTGGCCACAAAAGGAGAGGGTAGGAGAGAGAGAGTGAGTGCTAGAGCAAGGTGTGATGGTAGACGAGCACCCAGAGGGTCCAGAACAATGTGGAGAACTTAGGTTTGGGAAAGAGTGGGGAGACTTAATTTTTAAGGTAGGGAAAGACAAAGGCTGTTTTGAGGTATAAGAGAGAAATGACCTTTTATTTCTCTCGTGAAGCAGCAAGTTAGATCACCTACTGAGAGAAGCAAAGCTGAAGGTGGTTTATTTTCATGTCCATAGCTTTTGTTCTTTCTGATCGTGTAGCCCAGAGCCTCCTTCCACCATCCTGGTCGACAGTCCCAGTTATCTCTCAAGGTCTTGTTCAAATGTCGTCTTTTCTCTCTTTCTTTTTTTCCTTTTTTCTTGGACTAGTGGTTCCTGAGGCCTCCCAATTAAAATTTATCACATGTAATACTCGGTAGGTTAGTTACATCATAATGCTTATTTAACCTATTTTGTGAAAAGTTTTAAGTCTGTCTCCTCCATTAAAGTGTTCACTAAGAAACTGGCCAGTATTTTATCCATCTCCTCTCCCACTGGATCTTAGCTAGTGTGGTTCTTTGTAGTACAAATTAGGGACTCAGTGAATAATTTGTTAAATAAGTTGTTGACTAAGTATATATCTGATCAGATCAGTCACTCAGTCGTGTCCAACTCTTTGCGACCCCATGAATCACAGCACACCAGGCCTCCCTGTCCATCACCAACTCCCGGAGTTCACTCAGACTCACGTCCATCGAGTCAGTGATGCCATCCAGCCATCTCATCCTCTGTCGTCCCCTTCTCCTCCTGCCCCCAATCCCTCCCTCCCAGCATCAGAGTCTTTTCCAATGAGTCAACTCTTCGCATGAGGTGGCCAAAGTACTGGAGTTTCAGCTTTAGCATCATTCCTTCCAAAGAAATCCCAGGGCTCATCTCCTTCAGAATGGACTGGTTGGATCTCCTTGCAGTCCAAGGGACTCTCAAGAGTCTTCTCCAACACCACAGTTCAAAAGCATCAATTCTTCGGCGCTCAGCCTTCTTCACAGTCCAACTCTCACATCCATACATGACCACAGGAAAAACCATAGCCTTGACTAGACGAACCTTTGTTGGCAAAGTAACATCTCTGCTTTCGAATATGCTATCTAGGTTGGTCATAACTTTCCTTCCAAGGAGTAAGCGTCTTTTAATTTCATGGCTGCAGTCACCATCTGTAGTGATTTTGGAGCCCCCTAAAATAAAGTCTGACACTGTTTGCACTGTTTCCCCATCTATTTCCCATGAAGTGGTGGGACCAGATGCCATGATCTTTGTTTTCTGAATGTTGAGCTTTAAGCCAACTTTTTCACTCTCCTCTTTCACTTTCATCAAGAGGCTTTTGAGTTCCTCTTCACTTTCTGCCATAAGGGTGGTATCATCTGCATATCTGAGGTTATTGATATTTCTCCCGGCAATCTTGATTCCAGATTGTGTTTCTTCCAGTCCAGCGTTTCTCATGATGTACTCTGCATAGAAGTTAAATAAGCAGGGTGACAATATACAGCCTTGACGAACTCCTTTTCCTATTTGGAACCAGTCTGTTGTTCCATGTCCAGTTCTAACTGTTGCTTCCTGACCTGCATACAAATTTCTCAAGAGGCAGGTCAGGTGGTCTGGTATTCCCATCTCTTGAAGAATTTTCCACAGTTTCTTGTGATCCACACAGTCAAAGGCTTTGGCATAGTCAATAAAGCAGAAATAGATGTTTTTCTGGAATTCTCTTGCTTTTTCTATGATCCAGCAGATGTTGGCAATTTGATCTCTGGTTCCTCTGCCTTTTCTAAAACCAGCTTGAACATCAGGAAGTTCACGGTTCACATATTGCTGAAGCCTGGCTTGGAGAATTTTGAGCATTACTTTACTAGCGTGTGAGATGAGTGCAATTGTGAGGTAGTTTAAGCATTCTTTGGCATTGCCTTTCTTTGGGATTGGAATGAAAATTGACCTTTTCCAGTCCTGTGGCCACTGCTGAGTTTTCCAAATTTGCTGGCAGATTGAGTGCAGCACTTTCACAGCATCATCTTTCAGGATTTGGAATAGCTCAACTGGAATTCCATCACCTCCACTAGCTTTGTTCATAGTGATGTTTTCTAAGGCCCACTTGACTTCACATTCCAGGATGTCTGTCTCTAGGTGAGTGATCACACCATCGTGATTATCTGGGTCGTGAAGATCTTTTTTGTACAGTTCTCCTGTGTATTCTTGCCATCTCTTCTTAATATCTTCTGCTTCTGTTAGGTCCATACCATTTCTGTCCTTTATCAAGCTCATCTTTGCATGAAATGTTCCTTTGGTATCTCTGATTTTCTTGAAGAGATCCATAGTCTTTCCCATTCTGTTGTTTTCCTCTATTTCTTTGCATTGATTGCTGAAGAAGGCTTTCTTATCTCTTCTTGCTATTCTTTGGAACTCTGCATTCAGATGTTTATATCTTTCCTTTTCTCCTTTGCTTTTCGCTTCTCTTCTTTTCACAGCTATTTGTAAGGCCTCCCCAGACAGCCATTTTGCTTTTTTGCATTTCTTTTCTATGGGAATGGTCTTGATCCCTGTCTCCTGTACAATGTCACAAATCTCATTCCATAGTTCACCAGGCAGTCTATCTATCAGATCTAGGCCCTTAAATCTGAGAAATAGATTTATAATATCTGTATTATAAATGTATAATCATAAGGGATTTGATTTAGGTCATACCTGAATGGTCTAGTGGTTTTCCCTACTTTCTTCAATTTAAGTCTGAATTTGGCAATAAGGAGTTCATGGTCTGAGCCACAGTTGGCTTCTGGTCTTGTTTTTGCTGACTGTATAGAGCTTCTCCATCTTTGGCTGCAAAGAATATAATCAATCTGATTTCGGTGTTGACCATCTGGTGATGTCCATGTATAGAGCCTTCTCTTGTGTTGTTGGAAGAGGGTGTTTGCTATGACCAGTGCATTTTCTTGGCAAAACTCTATCAGTCTTTGCCCTGCTTCATTCCGTATTCCAAGGCCAAATTTGCCTGTTACTCCAGGTGTTTCTGGACTTGCTGCTTTTGCATTCCAGTCCCCTATAATGAAAAGGACATCTTTTTTGGGTGTTAGTTCTAAAAGGTCTTGTAGGTCTTCATAGAACCATTCAACTTCAGGTTCTCCAGCGTTATTGGTTGGGGCATAGACTTGGATTATTGTGATATTGAATGGTTTGCCTTGGAAACAAACAGAGATCATTCTGTCGTTTTTGAGATTGTATCCAAGTACTGCATTTCGGACTCTTTTGTTGACTATGATGGCCACTCCATTTCTTCTGAGGGATTCCTGCCTGCAGTAGTAGATATAATGGTCATCTGAGTTAAATTCACCCATTCCAGTCCATTTCAGTTCGCTGATTCCTAGAATGTTGACATTCACTCTTGCCATCTCTCGTTTGACCACTTCCAATTTGCCTTGATTCATGGACCTGACATTCCAGGTTCCTGTGCAATATTGCTCTTTACAGCATCGGACCTTGCTTCTATCACCAGTCACATCCACAGCTGGGTATTGTTTTTGCTTTGGCTCCATCCCTTAGTATATATTAATATAGTTGGTTGTAATAAGTACCTGCTTAAATTCTGAGATAGTTTATTTGTACAGTTCTCTTGCTATTCAAAATGATTTTCAGAATGGAACTAACTTCTACAGGGGAAGAAGTTATGCCAATAATTTAATTCATCCTGCATTTGAGTTTTCAGAAACGCCTTCTGTTTTAATGTTGAAAGAAGTCAGTCAGATTGTGCTAACTGCTATTCATGATGAAGTGGGACTTAAAAATTTTTTTCTGTCATAATGCCTTGTGTATTCTAATCAGCCAACAAATATGTAAATATCAACTGTGTGCAAACCCTTCTGCTCAGCTCTAACATGTGACTCCTGATGTCAAAGAGCTTGTTCAGCTTGGGGCAGAATGAAAAGTGAAGTTATGAAATAAATATTAATAACACAAAGTAAAAAAAAAAAATACAGGAGGAGTACCACCACACTGGTAAACGTGATGGTGGCAAGCCAGTGAGGTCAGAAGAAAGTAGTGGAGAACAGTCTGGGGTGGCTCCATGGAGACTGATAAAGATAGGAAGGAAAAGGTATTTTAGGCACAATGAATGGCATGGGGGCGGGGTGGGGGGAACTCATGCTCATCTTTATATTTTTCCTTCTTCATCCAAACTGTTAGGGAGGGAGTCCCGTAGTAGTCCAGTGGTTAGGAATCTACCTGCCAATGCAGGGGAAATGGGTTCGATCCCTGATCTGGGAAGATGCCACATGCCTTAGGGCAACTAAGCCTGTGCACCCTTGAGCCTGTGCTCTGAACCAAGAGAGGCCGCCACAATGAGAAGAAAGAGTACTGCAATTAGAGAGTAGCCCTGTTTGCTGCAACTACAAAAAGCCTGTGTGCAGCAAGGAAGACCCAGTGCAGCCAAATAAGTAAATAAACTAACAACAGAAAAAACTTTAAAAAAAAGAAACCCAAAACTGTTAGGGAGCCAAGAGTTTTATTAAAATCTTGCCAAGATAAATACATAGTCACTGGAAAGTTTTTGAACAAGGCCCCAAGTTTATAAAATCTCTGTTCTTTGAAGATGAATTTCATATATGTGTTACAGGAAGTTTGATTGTGATGAGTGGAAAGGATTGCTCGGTATAGTAATGAGCATTCAGAATAAGAGTTACTGTATAAAAGTAAATGATATTGACCATGTATGGATTTGATACTACCGTTTGGGTAGTTCTTGTGGTTACTATAGTCTTCGAGTCTGTATCATTTATCCAAGGGAATGAAAAAGGAAAGAGAACCTTTATTGAGCGTTACTGTGTACCAGGCACTCTGCATGCGCGTGTTCAGTCGTGTCTGATTCCTTGAGACCCTTTGGACTGTAACCCGCCAGGTTCCTCTTCCTCTGTCTGTGGGATTTTCCAGGCCAGAATTCTGGAGTGGATTACCATTTCCTCCTGCAGGGGATCTTTCCAACCCGGGAATCGACCCTCACTGCCTGCATAGCAGTCAGACTGCTTATCTGCTGAGCCACTGGGGAAGGCCCATCAGGCACTCTGCTTTACGTATACTCCCTCATTACAGCTTCAAAGTAATTCTATGATGTAGGTGATATTACTCACATTTTTCGGATAAGACTGAGGCCTAGAGAGTTCACATGCTTCCCCGGCTCACTTAGCCAGGAAATAGCTCCTAGTGGAGCTGGGGACTCTGTGTGCCTTGGAGCCTGGGCTTTGTCCTCACCCCACACTGCTGGTCAGGAGCCATTCCTGCCTCTGTTCAAGGCTTTCCCTCCTGCCTGTTGCCTCATTCGGTTATGGGTCTGTTTGCTTCACCTGACTGTCATCTGCCTGAAGGCAGAGGCCACGAGCTTCCGTGTTGTTTCCTGGGCCACTATGGAAACTTTGTGAAAGGTCTGTTGAAGGAAAGAGCGAGGGCATTGCAGTTCCTGCCACTCAGGATGCTACAGCCACAGTTGGGCACTTAACCAGAAGGATAAAATTACTCTCAACAGTTGATGTGATGAGTGCACCTTATGTTTAAATGACAGGTTTAAGCGTATAGAAGAATTTGAGGTCCATACTCTGCTTCCTGAAATTAGTAAGATAGATACATGAAGCAAACAACTGAAAAACCTAAATAGAAATATTATGTGTTCCTGAAAGTTTGTGAGACTGCTGGAATCCTTGGAGTTCCTTGCCTGGTAGATGGGTCACTCCAGTCCCTGCCCGCATCTTTTTTATTTTTTTAATTAAGGGTTATTTTAAAAAATGATTATTATTTTTTATGTTTTGGTCATGCAGTGCAGGATGTGGGATCTTAGTTCCTTTACCAGGGGTCAGCCCCTTGCCCCCTGCATTGGAAGCTCAGAGTCTTAACCACTGGACCGCCAGGGAAGTCGCCCTGCCCACATCTGCACATTGCCTTACTCTCTGTGTCTTCACATGACCTTCTTATAAGTCATTGGATGGAGGGCTTACCCTCATCCAATATTATCTCGTTTTAACTAATTATATCTGCAGAGAACTTCGTTCCAAATAAAATCATATTCTGAGGTTCCAGGTGGATATGGATTTTGGGAGGACAGTATTCAACCCAGGCAATAATGTTATTTACAGTGTCCTAACACTGTAACGTCCTAATGTTATTTACTGTGTCCTAACAGTTGCTTAGGAAGCAATTTTGTGAATGTATAAAATGATGCCTTTGGAGGTATCTAAAGATATTAATGTTCAAACTGGATTTAGAAAAGGCAGAGAAACCAGAGATCAAATTGCCAACATCCATTGGATCATCAAAAAGCAAGAGAGTTCCAGAAAAACATCTACTTCTGCTTTATTGACTACACCAAAGGCTTTGACTGTGTAGATCACAACAAACCAAGGAAAATTCTTAAAGAGATGGGAATACCAGACCACTTTATCTGCCTCCTGAGAAATCTGTATGCAGGTCAAGAAGCAATAGATAGAACCGAACATGGAACAATGGACTGATTCCAAATCGGGAAAGGAGTACATCAAGGCTGTATATTGTCACCCTGCTTATTTAACTTATATGCATAGTACATCTGCTTATTTAACTTATATGCATAGTACATCATGAGAAATGCTGGCCTGGATAAAGCACAAGCTGGAATCAAGATTGCCAGGAAAAATATCAATAATCGCATATATGCAGAGGATACCACCCTTATGGCAGAAAGTGAAAAAGAACTAAAGAGCTCTTGATGAAAATGAAAGAGGAGAGTGAAAAAGTTGGCTTAAAACTCAACATTCAGAAAACTAAGATCATGGCATCCAGTTCCATCACTTCATGGCAAATAGATGAAGAAACAGTGGAAACAGTGGCTGACTTTATTTTTTGGGGCTCCAAAATCACTGCCGATGATAATTGCAGCCATGAAATTAAAATACACTTCCTCCTTGGAAGAAAAGCTATGACCAACCCTAGACAGCATATTAAAAAGCAGAGACATTACTTTGCCACAAAGGTCTATCTAGTCAGATCAGATCAGATCAGTCGCTCAGTCGTGTCCGACTCTTTGACCCCATGAATCGCAGCACGCCAGGCCTCCCTGTCCATCACCAACTCCCGGAGTTCACTCAGACTCACGTCCATCGAGTCAGTGATGCCATCCAGCCATCTCATCCTCTGTCGTCCCCTTCTCCTCCTGCCCCCAATCCCTCCCAGCATCAGAGTCTTTTCCAATGAGTCAACTCTTCGCATGAGGTGGCCAAAGTACTGGAGTTTCAGCTTTAGCATCATTCCTTCCAAAGAAATCCCAGGGCTGATCTCCTTCAGAATGGACTGGTTGGATCTCCTTGCAGTCCAAGGGACTCCCAAGAGTCTTCTCCAACACCACAGTTCAAAAGCATCAATTCTTCGGCGCTCAGCCTTCTTCACAGTCCAACTCTCACATCCATACATGACCACAGGAAAAACCATAGCCTTGACTAGACGAACCTTTGTTGGCAAAGTAACATCTCTGCTTTCGAATATGCTATCTAGGTTGGTCATAACTTTCCTTCCAAGGAGTAAGCGTCTTTTAATTTCATGGCTGCAGTCACCATCTGTAGTGATTTTGGAGCCCCCCAAAATAAGGTCTGACACTGTTTGCACTGTTTCCCCATCTATTTCCCATGAAGTGGTGGGACCAGATGCCATGATCTTTGTTTTCTGAATGTTGAGCTTTAAGCCAACTTTTTCACTCTCCTCTTTCACTTTCATCAAGAGGCTTTTGAGTTCCTCTTCACTTTCTGCCATAAGGGTGGTGTCATCTGCATATCTGAGGTTATTGATATTTCTCCCGGCAATCTTGATTCCAGATTGTGTTTCTTCCAGTCCAGTGTTTCTCATGATGTACTCTGCATATAAGTTAAAGAAACAGGGTGACAATATACAGCCTTGATGAACTCCTTTTCCTATTTAGAACCAGTCTGTTGTTCCATGTCCAGTTCTAACTGTTGCTTCCTGACCTGCTTTTCCAGTAGTCATGTATGGATGTGAGAGTTAGAGTCTAAAGAAAGCTGAGTGCTGAAGAATTGATGCTTTTGAACTGTGGTGTTGGAGAAGACTCTTGAGACTCCCTTAGACTGCAAGAAGATCAAACCAGTCAATCCTAAAGGAAGTCAGTCCTGAATATTCATTGGAAGGACTGATGCTGAAGCTGAAGCTCCAATACTTTGGCCACCTGATGCAAAGAGCTGACTCATTGGAAAAGACCCTGATGCTGGGAAAGATTAAAAGGCAGGAGGAGAAGGGGACGACAGAGGATGAGATGGTTGGATGGCATCACCGACTTGTTGGACGTGTGTTTGAGTAATGGAGTTGGTGATGGACAAGGAAGCCTGGCATGCTGCAGTCCTTGGGGTCACAAAGAATCGGACATGACTGAGTGACTGAACTGAAAGATATTAAAAGAGGACAATTCAGAATCCCTGTGGGGGACAGAAAAGATTAAATTGAAAGGGACCTTAATTCTTCTATCTAATGCCACCTTCCCCTAGATTATTGTAGTTGTTTAGTCGCTGCATTCTGTCTGACTCTTTGTGACCCCATGAACTGTAGCCTCACCAGGCTCCTCTGTCTGTGGGATTTTCCAGGCAAGAATACTGGAGCAGGTTGCCATTTCCTGCTCTGGGGATCTTCCTGACCCAGGGATCGAACCCAGGTCTCTTAGTCTTCTACATTGGCAGGCAGATTTTTCACCACTGAGCCACCAGGGAAGCTCTTCCCCTAGATTAAGTGATACATATTGGGTAGGTCACATGTCAAGATAGTGGTGACAGAGCTAGGACCTTCTCGACCCCCAGACAAATTTTTTTCTAACCATACCAAACCAATTTCTTCACACATCTAGGACAGCATGATTACAGTGAATTGCCCCAGGATGATCACTAATGAATTGGAAGCTTGTGTTATTCCATGAATTTAGTCATTGCTAAAATAATTCTTTTAAAGCATTTGACTGTTTACTGTAACAAGGTGTCATGGATGAGTTGTTAATCACTACAGGTTGTAATAAGCCTGCAGGGGCTGAATCCAAAGGGTGAGGTCACGTTCTGTGGGGATGACAAGTAACCCATGTATAAAGCCCTTCAGCTGTACCCAAGCTTAGTGTACAGTCAGGACACTCCTTCTGGTGGGAAAGTCATCAGAAAACCTTCACCTTGATCAGCTCAGACACCACAGTGCTACAGCCAACTGGCTCCAGCTTATCAACCATCATGGTGCATTTCAGGATTTGTACTTACAGGAGAATTGATGTCACTTCTGGAATTTCGCTGCCTTCTAAGAACTTCCCAGGTGGTGCTAGTGGTAAAGAACCCACCTGCCAATCCAGGAGACATAAGAGACCTGGGTTCGATCCCTGGGTTGGGAAGATCCCCTGGAGGAGGGCATGGCAACCCACTCTGGTATTCTTGCCTAGGGAATCCCATGGACAGAGGAGCCTGGCAGACTATAGGCCATATGGTCACAAAGAATCAGATATGACTCAACACTCATGCACAGGATTGCTGGTATGACACCATGCATGAATAATATCCTGCTCATGAGCTCAGTGGAGGCTAGATTTGAAGAAAGTTTCAAGAGGTCCTGTGTTCAGAGACATGTAGATACATAATCTTCCGGGCTTCCTTTGAAACTCTCACACAGCTTATGATTACACTAGCTTAACTTATGATTCCCTCATTCTCCCATGGTTTCTACCACAGAAGACCATCTTTTCTGAGTTGTTTCATCATTCTATGACCCTGGACTTCTGGTGTGAGGAGTTCCTTTTATAGACTGTTAAGTAGCCATTTGGGCTTCCCTAGTGGCTCACTGGTAAAGAATCCGCCTGCCAATGCAGGAGACTTGGATTCAGTTCCTAGGTCTGGAAGATCCCCTGGAGAAGGAAATGGCAACCCACTGCAGTATTCTTGCCTGGGAAGTCCCATGGACAGAGGAGCCTGGCGGGCTACAGTCCATGGGTTCGCAAAGGAGTTGCAAGACTTGGCCCCTAAACAATGAGATAGCCATTTTCTTCTGAATTTGTGCTAATAAGTTATAATAAACTTAAATATGTAAAAATATTTAAATATCATCATTAAATACACATCAGATCAGATCAGTGGCTCAGTCGTGTCTGACTCTTTGCGACCCCATGAATCGCAGCACGCCAGGCCTCCTTGTCCATCACCAACTCCCGGAGTTCACTCAGACTCACGTCCATCGAGTCAGTGATGCCATCCAACCATCAGTACTGGAGTTTCAGCTTTAGCATCATTCCTTCCAAAGAAATCCCAGGGCTGATCTCCTTCAGAATGGACTGGTTGGATCTCCTTGCAGTCCAAGGGACTCTCAAGAGTCTTCTCCAACATCGCAGTTCAGAAGCATCAATTCTTCAGCGCTCAGCCTTCTTCACAGTCCAACTCTCACATCCATACATGACCACAGGGAAAACCATAGCCTTGACTAGACGGACCTTTGTTGGCAAAGTAATGTCTCTGCTTTTGAATAGTTGCTTACAGTTTATTCATACAGTATAATTCACTGAAGGTGGTTTTGTCAAAGAAAACTCTGACAGTGGGAGTATTTGTTTGGGTCACAAACCTTGGAATCTCTTAAGAACAAGCCTGTCTCTTCCTATTATGTCATCTTATAGGTAGTTCAGTTCTCTTTTGTTCAGTATCTGAATGTTATCTTAAAAGCTTGGTCAAGTCGTACTGAATGCATATGCCAAGAGCACTCTTTGGCCCCCGATTTTTTCATGGCACCTCCATTACAATTATGAACTTTTGAAGGTCCCCTTGATCCCACTTTTAGACCAATTCTGTAGCATGAATACCCGTAGGAGCACCCAGATTGCCCTGCATTTTAAATCAGGTGGTAAGAAGATCCAGTAGAGTGTGTAGTAGGTTGAAATCATTTATATGTTCCCTACAGGAGGTATCTGCCACAAAAGGTGGCCTTATGAGGATCATTATATTACTATTTTATTTATTTTAAAAAAGTTTTTTTAGTTGTGCTGCTCAGCTTGTAGGATCTTCTCTGACTGAACCTGGGCCATAGCACCACCGAACCACCAGGGAACTCTCCATATCCATATTACTATTTTATTTTATATTTTTTAGAAATGACTTAAAAATTATGACTTTTTTTGTTTTTAATATTTATTTGGCTGCTCCGAGTCTTAGTTGTGCCTTGTGGACTCTTAGTTGTGCCGTGTGGGGTCTAATTCCCTGCCCAGGGATCCAGCCCGGGCCTCCTGCATTGGAAGCATGCAGTCTTGGCCACTGGACCACCAGGGAAGTCCCTTACTGTTTTAGAAGGTGATCATCTTATCCTGGCCACATCAAACAGTGTATCTATGGTTCAGAAAGGAAGTAGCTAGGAATTGATGAGTACATTATGTTCCAGTTACTTTCCCTTTGTCTTATTCCATAATAATTTCTGCCTACGCCTGGATCCTTCCCACTAGCTTTTTTTTTTTTTTTTTAATGGCTATGCTGGGTCCTTGTTGCTGCACTCAGGCTTCCTCTGGTTACAGTGAGCTGGGGCTTCTCTCTAATTGCTGTGCTCGGGCTTTTCACAGCAGTGGCTTCTCTTGTTGCGGAGCACGACTCTTGGCACTTGGGCTTCAGTGGCTGTGGTGCCTGGGCTTCACTGTCCCCAGGGATCTTCCCGGACCAGGGATCAAACTCGTGTCTTCTGCATTGGCAGGAGGATTCTTTACCACTGAGTCACCAGGGACGAACCGCGCCCCCCACACCCTACCCATTAGCTTTTAAACTCAACTTTCTTGTTATTAAAAACAAAGTTTGTTTTTTAAGAACAACTCACTTCCCTGTTCACAAATGGTCTCTCTCTCTTCTCTCCTTATTATGGAACATCTCCAAAGACTTGTCTGTCGTCTCCTTCTCATTTCCTCCCTACCCCGTCTCAACTGAAAGCACTGCAGTCTGGCCTCCAGTCTCATCAATCAATCCAAACAGCTCTGACTGTGGCTACAAAAAATCTCTCCACGTGCGTCTGCCTGAGGGACGAGTTTGCGTCCTCATTGTGTGTGACCTCCCAGCAGCATTCTGCTCTACTGTTTCTTCCTGAAATACTCTTTGTGTCTATCCACGATACACATCCCTGCTGATTCTCCTCCTGTTTGCTGTTCTCTCTTCTGTTTCTGAGCTCGGGACAGCTTTGGTTCAGTGTTGGGGTTTCTCAGCATTTGCCCTCCCAGGCCCCTGCTTCTCTGGGCAGCCTTGCCCATGTCAGGGCTGCATTTGCTGCCCATGTGATCATAAAGTCCAACTTTCAACCTCTATCCAGACATTTTTTCTGAAATTCCAACTTCCTTCTTAATATTTTCTGTCGAATATCTCAGAGGAACCTCAGATTCACCAGGTCTAAAATCAGACTCCTGGGGCCTCCCTGGCAGTCCAGTGTAAAGATTCTGTGCTTCCACTGCAGGGGGCGTGGGTTCAATCCCTGGTTGGAGAACTAAGATCCCACAGACTGTGTGGCATGGCCCCCCCCCGCCAAATTTTTTTCTTTAAAAATTAAAATATTTCAGTAGAGTTATTTAAAAAAACAAAAACAAAATCGGACTCCTTTTATTCCACACACACCTGGTGTTTCCAGTGTCCCCTTTTTAAGTGATTCTGTGTGCGTTGCTCAGTTGTGTCCAACTCTTTGTTTGTGACCCTGTGGACCCCATGAAGCCTGTGAGGCTTCTCTGTCCGTGGAATTCTCCAGTTAGAAATCCTAGAGCAGGGAGCCATTCCCTTCTCCAGGGGATCTTCCCAACCCAGGGACCAAACCCAGGTTTCCCGCATTGCAGGCAGATTCTTTACCATCTGAGCCACCAGGGAAGCCCCAGGCAACTCTGTGCATGAGCCAGGGCTCTTTGGAGTTCCTTTTCTCCCCTTCTCTGACTCTGTCCAGCCCATTATTTGTGAGTTTTTGCCTCCTGAATACCTCTCAGCTCCCCACTGTCACCACCATCATCACCACCCCATCATCTCCCTGGAGCCCCGCATTGGTTGTTCCAGATGTGCTCTGCCTCCTCCAGCCTGTTTTCCGTATGGGAGCCAGAAGGATCTTTCCAGAATACACATTTTATCTCCACATACCCTCTGTCCAGCCTCTCTCGGGCTTCCCCTTGCTGTTAGCACCCCGGCCAGAATTCTTCCCATGACCAGTCTGCTGGCTCTGGCCCTGCCCCCCGCAGCCATGCTTTCCTCAGTGCCCTTCCCCCTGAGTTTCCGTCACTCTCGGGTCCTTGTGCCCGCCCTGTTCCCTCCTTTCCCAGAGCCTCTGCCTGGGGCGTGCTTCCTTCCTCCCTTTACCTTCTCATCCTCCAGATTTCAGTTCACTTTTCCTTTCCTTGGGGGCATCATCCCCGATCTTCCAACAGTCCATGTCCCCAGATTATAAGTGTTCATAGCACTGAGCACCCCTCCTTTGTAGCCATTGTCAGAGTTTCTGTTTTATGCCCATTCGTGTGATTATCTGATTATTGCCTGTGTCCAGTATCAGCTCTGTGAGGCGGTGGCTGTGTCCGCTTGACTCTCTGTTACATTCCTGACATAGTACAGTGCCTGGGAATTGGAAGTGCTTTGCATGTAATCTTTAAAAATGTTTCTTAAAATATTTATTTTGTGTATTTGGCTGTGTTGGGTCTTAGTTGCAGCACTCGGGATCTTTCATTGCAGCACACAGTCTGTAGTCGTAGCACGCAGGCTTAGTTGCTCTGAGTCATGTGGGATGTTAGTTCCCCGACCAGGGGTCAAACCCGAGACACCTGTGTTGCAAGATGGATTCGTAACCACTGGACCACCAGGGAAGTGCCTGCATATATTTATAGACTTAATTAATGTGAGTGCATGAATTAGCATAGTCCATCAGGTTGACAGTGCAGAGGTTAAGAGCACAGGCTCTGCAGTCCGACTGCCGGAGTCAAGTCTCAGCTCTGCACCCATAAGCTGGGTCACCATAGGCAAGTTGCTTTATTCTGTGTGCCTCAGTTTCCTTATCTGTGAAGTAGGGATAGTAGTTGTATCCATTTTTCAGGGCTCTGATGAGGACTGTCTGACAAAACACGTAAAGCTCTCGGGACGGCGCGGGTATGCAACAAGTCCCCGTCAGTACTCGAATGCTCCTTATCAACATCATTGTCACTCGCAGCAACATCATCAGTTGATGGGAACCAGTAAGCTTTGGTTAGAATCTCTATCCTGTGGATTTAGCAGGCCAGTTCCCAGGGGAAGAAGGGTCTTACGGCAGCGTGCTCCTTAGGATGCTTCCACTCCTTCCTGGTCCCGTCTTCCATCTTAACTGCATCATGACAGTAATTCACTGGTGACTTCTAAAACACGGGCTGTCATATACTGTAAAAAAAAGTTTATTATCCAGGTTACTACCATTTGTCACCCTCAGTAGAAGGTGGAGCTCTGAGAGGTGACTGAAGATTGAAGAAGTTGTAGCAGCTCTCTTGTCCCAAGAGTCACCCTTCCTCCAGTGGATGGAGCAAATAGGGGAGGACAGGTGGCCAGCCATCAGGTCACTTTCTGTTCATTTGGGAATCTGGATTTTATAGGCCAAGATTTTCAGAGAGTTGTCTGTGGCCCTACATGGTTTATTTCAACACTGGGAATCAGTCTCATATCACAAATCTTTTCACCACTTCCATCTAGAGTACGAGAATCGTCTTCTCTGCGAGCACACACGTTTTGCCATTTGTTTGGTTTTGGCTGCGCTGGGGTCTTCATTGCTGCATGCGGTCTTTTCTGTAGTTTCAGTGTGTGGACTTCTCACTGGGGTGGCTTCTCTTGTTGCAGCGCACAGGCTCTAGGGTGTAGGTTCAGCAGTTGCAGCACGCATGTGGGATCTCCTCAGACCAGGGATCAAACCCGTGTCCCAAGTTGGCAGGCAGATTCTTAATCACTGGATCACCAGGGTAGCCCAGTATTCTGCTACTTTTTATTCCGAGTTCTCTCTTACACAGACTATAGATCCCAACCACAGTTCTCATATCACTGTCACTGAGTTGTCAAAGTTCAAAGCCCAGAGGGGCTGAGGTGGCATTTCTGTGTCCGTCACCTTTGAAGGCTTTCCTCCCAGGCACCTTGACAGCACCAGAGTCGTGAAAAATAGCCCTTTAAGCACCAAATGACATTTATTCCTTCGCTATAAAGCTTGAGAACTCACTAGAGCCAGTGTGTGCGAAGGAAGCCCTTATTCTTTTCCAGTCCCTACGGTGGCTGGCTGCTGCACCTGGTGTTACAACACCTCCTGTTCGATCGGAAGCGGGCTGCCCCTGACCATGGAAGCTTATGTTAGCAGAGAGGGGAGTAGCATTAGGTCTTTCCCGGCCCCTGGGATGCAGCGCTGGTGTTCACTGGTGGGCTTGTGTTTCTTTGTTCCACTGTGATTGGATGCTACTGGCCTAGGGTGGTAGTAACTCAGAGGGGTTTTTGTTTCCAGAGTGGGGGCCCTCCCTGTTTATTTAGCTCCTTCAGTACCGCACCTTGAACGCAGGCGCCACAATCCACTCATCTCCATCTTCACCTCCTTCAGGTGGAGGAGTGGTAACTCTGCTTGCTCCCAATTACCAGTGCAGGTTACATGTTTATAAATACTCATTTGGTGTAGGAAGAAAATGATCGGTATTAGACCATCAGCTCATTGAAGCAGCAGACACAGTTGCAGAAAGACTGCTCCCCATATTTGTACAGCTTCTCTAGCGGTTGTAGTCACTCAGGTCCAGCTAGTTTCCAGGACTGGTTGTTACTCAGTCGCTAAGTTGTGTCTGACTCTGCGAACCCCATGGACTGCAGCACGCTAGGCTTCCCTGTCCTTTACCACCTCCTGGAGTTTGCTGAAACTCGTGTCCATCGAGTCGGTGATGCCATCCAGCCATCTCATCCTCTGTCCTGGCCTGGGGAGCGGAGAAAACCATACGGCAGATTCTTCCTGCCAGAGCTTGTCTGTCATGGATGGGAGAGAAAGGAGCCAGAAGGGTACTTGCAGTTTGGTGGCGTGGCTGGTTAATTTGTGGGCTGTTTGAAATTTAGTAAACCCTGAGTTCTCTCCAGATTTCCTCACCGGCTCTTCGTTCTCTAGCAGAGACTTAGATACGGATGCTCCCCAGGGTTCTGCCTTGTGCTACCTACTCTTTCTTGATGGCTTAATTATCGCACACCTGCAGCTTTCAAGGCTGCAGCCCAGTCTGTCCTCCTGATGTTGAGCTCAGACTCCAGCTGCCAATTTGGCATTCCTACCTAGGGGTCTCCAGGCCACCTCTGATTTAGCATATTCTAAATAGAAATACTTCCTTTTTTCCAATATATGCTCTTTTCCCATATCCCTTCAGTAAATGGCATCATCATTAGCCATTTGTAGCGGCAGGCTATAGTCCACAGGATCACAAAGAGTCGAGCACAACCGAGTGACTAACAAACACACACAAGTAGCCCCAACCAAAAATGAGTTATAATACATCCACCCGTGTGCATGTGTGCTGAGTCACTTCAGTTGCGGCCGACTCTTCGAGACCCCATAAATTGTAGGGGTCCTACAGTTTATGGTCCTGCCAGGTTCCTCTGTCCATGGGATTCTCCAGACAAGAATACTGGAGTGGGTTGCCATGCCCTCCCCCAGGGGATCTTCCCAACCCAGGAATCGAACCTGTGTCTTTTATGTCTCCTGCATTGGCAGACGGTTCTTTACCACTAGCGCCACCTAGGGAGCCCTGTAATGTATTTGTATTTCCTCTCAAATCTGAGGTCGACCAGTTCCCTGGCCTGACTCACTACCTCAGCACTGCCCCCATATTTGCCCTTTGTCTCTTCCCAGGAGGATTTTGCAGGTTTCTGTCTCCCGCAGCATTTCCCTGGACTTTTGAAGTAAACTCCAGGCCGGTCCTCTTGTCTGTTGTTGCAGCCTCTGGCTACTCTGTCATCAGATATCCAAAGTTCTAGTATAATTAGGCCAATCCTCTGGGTTTAAACTCTCCATAACTTCCAGAAAAATAAAATCCAAACTCCTTGATTCCTGCCCACTTCGCCAGCCCCATGTATCACCACTCTCCTACCCAGGTTTCAGCCTTACTGCTTGCCCGTGTACGTGGAGTCACTTTGCTGACCTCCTGCCCTGAGAAATTCCTCTCTCATCTTTAAGCCTAAAGCCCCAAACATATTCTTCTGAGCAGGTTGCATGACCTCCAGGGTAGGTTAAAAGGCTGTTTTTAAAAAAAAAAACAAAAACAAAACTTGTAGCACACGTGGAAGTGAAAGTCACTCAGTCATGTCTGACTATTTGTGACCCCATGGGCTGTACAGTCCATGGAATTCTCGAGGCCAGAATACTGGAGTGGGTAGCCTTTCCCTTCTCCAGGGATCTTCCCCACCCAGGGATGGAACCCAGGTCTCCCAGCCACAAGGGGAGCCCCACATACACATCCTCAATCCGTTGGGTTTTGTTGTTGTCGTTTGTTTTGTCTTTGGCCATACCCACAGCATGCTGGGTCTTAGCCCCCTGACCAGGCACTGAACCCACGGACCCTGCAG
This sequence comes from Bos taurus, assembly GCF_002263795.3. Lineage (NCBI taxonomy): Eukaryota > Metazoa > Chordata > Mammalia > Artiodactyla > Bovidae > Bos > Bos taurus. Next base: position 21,122,915 of record NC_037339.1, read on the forward strand.
TGGAAGCTCAGAGTCCTCACTCCTGGTCCACCAGGGAAGTCCCAAAAGGCTCTTAAGAGTTTCCTAACACTTAGTGCTAACTTCTACTTCAGCGTGTATGTGATAATTATTAGTTCACATGCAGATTTCAGCTATATGATTATGTATTAAATGAGACAACACCTATATAGCTCCTAAAAGTGCCTGCCTGGTATGTAGGATGTATTTAGTAAGTGCTGATTCCCATGCTTTCTTGACCTCCCTTAGCCCAGCCGTGTGCAGGCAGGAGCCGTGTTCTGTCCGTGGGTGTTTCCAGGACCCAGTCCAGAGCTGGAATGAACTGGAACGTCAGCAGGAGTTTTCACATGAATCAAAACTAGACTGGTTGGTTTCTTCCGCGTTTTTACCCAGAAGGCCTTGCTCCTTTCATTTTCGTTCTTATAATCTAGTCACCCTCACAGAAGCCCTCGTTTCCCGCCAGCTCTCTGATATGGTGGAAGCTGGCGTTTTATTCTCTTCCCTGCCTTTGTCAGGTGGAGCTCGTTTCCCGCTAGCTCTCTGATATGGAGGAAGCTGGCGTTTTATTCTCTTCCCTGCCTTTGTCAGGTGGAGCTCACTCTGGATTTGTGGGGAAAATCATTGTTAACTCACTGCCTTCGTATAGCCAGGGCCAGACCTCCTGGTGACTGAGGTATGAGCTTGGGTCCCAGAAAGAACCACATCTGACTTCCAGCCCTGTCATCTTTTAGCTGAATAATGGTGGATGAGTTGGTTCCCTTCACATAAGTCTCAATTTACTCACTGTGGACTGGGAAGAATAATGCATCCCTATGGGGTTGTGGCCACCTCATGCGAAGAGTTGACTCATTGGAAAAGACTCTGATGCTGGAAGGCATTGGGGGCAAGAAGAGAAGGGGACGACAGAGGATGAGATGGCTGGATGGCATCACCGACTCGATAGACATGAGTTGGGTGAACTCCGGGAGTTGGTAATGGACAGGGAAGCCTGGCGTGCTGCAATTCATGGGGTCGCAAAAGAGTCGGACACGAATGAGCGACTGAACTGAACTGAATGGAGTTGTGAGGATTACATGAGATAATTTATATAAGGGCCTCAAAAGCTGGTCCTTGTTATTTATACAGCAGAAATTCTGTACAAGAAAAGATGAATTTGAGTTTATGTTTTGATAATTTTTATCTGAAATTAAAGTGTATTAGTTTTCATGCAGTCGTTTGCAAAGATAATATTTTAAAAGACTTTTTAAACCAGTTTGTTTCTGGCGAGCACCATTTTTGCCTAGTAAAACTGACGTTACGGGGATTGGTTTGGCCAAAAAGTTGTTCAGGTTTGCCCATAAGATGTAATGGAAAAACCAGAATGAACTTTTAGGCCAACCCAATAATTTTTTTTTCCAGTTTTACTGAGAAATTGACATATGTCACTCCATAAGTTTAAGGTGCAGAGCATGATGGTGTGATTTACATATACTGTGGAACAGTGACCACAATAGGTTCAGCAGACCTCCATCTTCTCATATTACAGATACAACAAAAAGAAAGGAAAGGAGAAAAAAAATTGTTTTCTCCTTGTAATGTGACTTAGCGTTAACTCTCAACTCTCATATAGCATTGTTAACAGCAACTAATGTTTGCTTTCTACTTTTGCTCATTGCTTGCTACCTGCATATTTATTGGTTTGAATAATGTTCAGGGCTAAAAATTTGTGAATTTCAATCCTGAAAAAGCTACTTAAACTTTTTAGCATTTAACATTTAGCATAGACCCAAGTGTCGAGCCTGGGTTGTGCAATCAGTTATGCCTGTGACCTTGGATAAGTCCTTTAGTTCCTCTGGACTTCTGTTTCTCTATCTAAAGAATAAGTCATTGTTCTAGGACCCTTACAAATTCTAAAATTTCAAGAAATCCAAAACTTACCGACCAAAGATCCAGACCTCTTTCACCAGCTGCTTTCATAAGTAGGAACCATAGTTGGCAGCCTTGGCTATCAGGCTAAACTTCATGACATCAACCATGAGCAATTTTCAATTTCAGTGGCAACTTTTTTGTCCAGAACAACATGGTCAAAATTTTTGAGCTTTTCTTTTTTCGTTTAAAAAATAAGCATTAACAACTAGACTTTATGTAAACTGGTCTCATGTAATTTGCTGTAATATTACAGCAGGACTTTTATGGGGTGTGGATGTTGTCTTCGGTGTTCAGTTCTTTGCACTGTGAACAGTAATTGGGGCCCCGAATACTTCAGTGACTTTCTTTGTGTGATACATTGGTGTTCTGGCTTCAGATTTTGGCCTTGAGCAGGATGTTCCCCATTCTTTGAATAACTACCAGGAGCATTTGTCTTTAAGATTCTGAAATTTGCCAGAGGCAGCCTTGGAAGTGGTTACATTCAAATTTGTGTATCTTTCTTCTTTTACTTGCTCTCTCCCTTCCTTCCTCTTGGGAGAGATACTATTGAAAAACCAACTGGATCTGGTTACCTGCACTCTGTGTTTGGGGACTAGGGTGGGAAAGCACAAAAACATTTTATTATTGAAGTTAAAGAAAGGTGATAACGGGTAAACAAGCACCCAGGCAAACCTAGAGAGAGAGTAGCGTTTATGTGCTCACAGACCTTGAAATTCTGTTTTGTGTCTAAGCCTGTATTGGAAGGAGAATTTATTGAAAGAATTTGTAAATGCATTTGTGTTTCTTTGTAGGTGATATTTTGAATCTAGAGAGGCTAACAGCTGCTGTTGCCATACAAACCCCAATTATCTTTTCTCTTGCTTCAAATGCTTCCTAGTAATGTGACATGTTAGTCTTCTTAGAAATATGACTAAGGGTTTCTTACAGTTGAGAGCTGGGGGTTTGCAGCTAAAGGATTGCTTCTCACCACTTCTCAAAATACATATGATGAAAAAAGATTAGGGCCATTAGGCATTTCATGGAAGGTAGAAAAGGCTTTTACCCTCCCAGTTCCTAGGTAGAGGGAATGTTCCAACATTTGGTAGCCAACAAAGCCTTTTTTCATAATGTAAAAACAAAAAGGAATAACTCAACTCTCTGGGCAGATTGACAGAATCTAAAGTGAAGGTTAATCAAAACCAAAAGTCAGGTCAGTCCCTGAACCCATTGTCCTCACTGTAGTCTGTGAGGTCAGAGCTGTTCAGTATTTTCATAATAATACTAAGATGGTCTGTTCGCCTTTTTATTTTCATTTTCTAACAAGTGTGCAGATTGAATGCAAAAGCAGAGACCAACAGCCAGCTATCTTCTGTTAATGAGATTTGCAAAAATGGAGAACAACGCCATGCTTTCCACTTAAATTTTTTGTTTTGCACAACATAGATATTTTTGTAAAGAATGTTATTTATATTGCAGTGTAACAAATTTAATGTTGTTATTTTAATGAATTAATAGTTTACAGTTTTCTCCACTTTAATTTCTATTATGGGGGACTTCCCTGGCAGTCCAGTGGTTAAGACCTCCCCTTCCAGCGCAGGGGGTGCGGGTTCAATCCTTGGTTGAGGAGCTAAGATCCCACATGCCTCGGGGCCAAAAAAACCAAAACATAAATAACAGAAGCAGTATTGTAACAATTTCAATAAAGCCTTTAAAAACATTCCACATCAAAAACAAAATCTTAAAAAATTATGACACTATCAATAGATTCAACCCACGGGGTCCTCGATAATTTTTAAGAGTAAAGGAAACTAGAGACTCGAAAGTTGGAGAACTGCTAATTAAACAAATAAACAATTAAGGCACGAACTCCAAGCCAGTGATGGCTAAAATGTGGAGATAGCCGTGAGAACCTGGGAATCTTTGAATTTTGGGGTTCTTGTACAGAAAGGAAAAATAAAGCACATATTGAAAGAAAATCCAAAGAGAGAGCAAGATGTACTGGTAGAGAGAGGCTGAATGAGAACCCCATGGGGGAGACACAGACTCCTTCACTCCTCATTCCATGGACTAGTGACCTTCTAGAGCGGACGCTTGGCTCAAAGGCTGGGGAGGAGGGTCCTTATATGGGCCGGCTAGGGTCCTAGAGAGAAAAGGTAGGTAGACTGGTCAGCTTCCTGCCTTGACTTTGAAACTGAAGGTCAGTGGGTGAAGTTGAAGCTGAAAGGTCACATGGAAAAGGGGCCGGAGGGGCTGTGATGGCCACATGCAAGCTCTAATCACGAAGGAACAGAAGCTGAGTTGTTGGATGGGTTGGTTGAGAAAGGATAGTAGATTGCACCCAGAGGAAAAAAACAGATAATAGAGAGGCTTTGAGCCTGCAAGAGAGACAGGAGGCAAGTGTGGCTTCAGTGGTTAGTGTTTCCCCGTTACAGCCTTTGTCTCTTTACAGTAAATCCTCTTCTTTACTGGCAAACCAAAAGAGCCTGAGTGAAAAGTAGAGAAACACAAGTGTACAGATTACAAGGACCAGCACAGTTTATATGATTAAGATATGAATTTAATTCTGAACCACCTAGTAGCCAAGGGAACAAGGATTCACTTTTAATCATGAAGCCAGATAATAAAGAAGAAGGCAGCTATAAGGGTCATGATGAGTTTTCTAACACTGAGTTTATAATCAATCACCTTCTTATGTATGGAGGTTCCTTAAAAGATTAAAACAAGAATACCATAGTCCCACTTCTGGGATCCAGAAGTCCCACTTATGAGTATATATACCTAAAATAATTCAAAGCAGGATCTGGAAGAGAAATTCACACCCCCGTGTTCATGGCAGCATTATTCACAATAGCCAAGAGGTGAAAGCAACCCAGATGTCTCTTGACAGATTAAAATTTTAGAAATTGGTATGTACCTATAATGGGACTTCCCTGGTGGCTCAGATGGTAAAGAATCTGCCTGCAATGTGGGAAACCTGGGTTCAATCCCTGGGTTGCAAAGATCCCCTGGAGGAGGGCATGGCAACCCACTCCAGTATTCTTGCCTGGAGAATCCCATGGACAGAGGTACCTGGCGGTCTATGGTCCATGGGGTCGTAAAGAGTTGGACACTACTGAAGCAACTTAGCACACGCAGAACATATACATATAATAGAATATTATTCTGGCTTCTTAAAAAAGGGAATTCTGACCCATGCTACAACATTGATGAACCTCAAGGACATTTTGCTTTGTGAAATAAACTAGTCACAAAGGGACATGTACTGTGTGCTTCTCTTCATGTGAAGTATCTAAAGTAGTCAAAATCATAAAAATAAGAACTAGAAAGATGCTTACCAAGGACTGGGGGGCAAGCTGGAAATTAGGTTTAATGGGTATAGAGTTTCTGTTTCGTAAGATGAAAAAATTTCTAGAGCTACGTTGTGCAGCAGTGTGAATATACTTTACACCACTGAACTATACATGCTGCTGCTGCTAAGTCACTTTAGTCGTGTCTGACTCTGTGCGACCCCATAGACAGCAGCCCATCAGGCTCCCCCGTCCCTGGGGTTCTCCAGGCAAGAACACTGGAGTGGGTTGCCATTTCCTTCTCCAATGCATGAAAGTGAAAAGTGAAAGTGAAGTTGCTCAGCTGTGTCCGACTCTTAGCGACCCCATGGACTGCAGCCCACCAGGCTCCTCCGTCCATGGGATTTTCCAGGCAAGAGTACTGGAGTGGGGTGCCATTGCCTTCTCTGGAACTATACATGCAATCCCCATCAATTTACCAGTAATATTTTTCACAGAACTAGAACAAAAAATTTCACAATTCATATGGAAACACATAAGACCCCAAATAGCCAAAGTAGTTTTGAGAAAGAAGAATGGAGCTGGAGGAAACAACCTTCCTGACTTCAGATTATACTACAAAGCTACAGTCATCAAGACAGTATGGTACTGGTATGAAAACCAGTATTGTTTCTATATTGGTCAATGGAACAATATAGAAAGCCCAGAAATAAACCCATGCATCTATGGGTACCTTATATTTGACGAAGGAGGCAAGAATACCCAATGAGGCAAAGACAGCCTATTCAATAAATGGTGCTGGGAAAACTGGACAGCTACATGAAAAGAATGAAATTAGAACACTTCCTAACACCATACACAAAGATAAACTCAAAGTAGATTAAGGACTTAAATGTAAGACCAGAAACTATAAAACTCTTAGAGGAAACCATAGGCAGAATGCTCGATGACATAAATCAAAGCAAAATTCTCTGTGACCCACCTCCTAGAGTAACAGAAATGAAAACAAAAGTAAACAAGTGGGACCTGATTAAACTTAAAAGCTTTTGCACAGCAAAGGAAACTATAAGCAAGGTGAAAAGACAACCCACAGAATGGGAGAAAATAATAGCAAATGGAACAACTGACAAAGGATTAATTTCCCAAAATGTACAAGCAGCTCATACAACTCAATACCAGAAAAACAAACAACCCAATCAAAAAGTGGGAAGAAGACCTAAACAGACAGTTCTCCAAAGGAGACATGTAGATGGCTAACAAACACATGAAAAGATGCTCATCATCGCTCATTATTAGAGAAATGCAAATAAAACCACAGTGAGATATCACCTCAGACCAGTCAGAATGGCCATCATCAAAGTCTTCAAACAATAAATGCTGGAGAGGGTGTGGAGAAAAGGGAACGCTCTTGCACTGTTGGTGGGAATATAAATTGTTACAGCCACTAAGGAAGATGGTGGGTATGGAGATTCCTTTAAAAAACTAGGAATAAAACCACCATATGACTCAGCAATCCCACTCCTAGACATACACCCTGGGAAACCAAAACTGAAAAGAACACATGTATCCCATTGTTCACTGCAGCACTATTTATAATAGCTAGAACATGGAAGCAACCTAGATGTCCATCGACAGATGAATGGATAAAGAAGTTGTGGTACATATACACAATGGAGTATTCAGTTCAGTTCAGTCCAGTCGCTCAGTCGTGTCCGACTCTCTGCGACCCCATGAATCGCAGCACGCCAGGCCTCCCTGTCCATCACCAACTCCCAGAGTTCACTCAGACTCACATCCATCGACTCAGTGATGCCATCCAGCCATCTCATCCTCTGTCGTCCCCTTCTCCTCCTGCCCCCAATCCCTCCCAGCGTCAGAGTCTTTTCCAATGAGTCAACTCTTCGCAGGAGGTGGCCAAAGTACTGGAGTTTCAGCTTTAGCATCATTCCTTCCAAAGAAATCCCAGGGCTCATCTCCTTCAGAATGGACTGGTTGGATCTCCTTGCAGTCCAAGGGACTCTCAAGAGTCTTCTCCAACACCACAGTTCAAAAGCATCCATTCTTCAGCACTCAGCCTTCTTCACAGTCCAACTCTTACATCCATACATGACCACAGGAAAAACCATAGCCTTGACTAGACGGACTCAACCATAAAAAGGAACACAACTGAGTCAGTTCTAATGAGGTGGATGAACCTAGAACCTATTATACAGAGTGAAGTAAGTCAGAAAGAGAAAGATAAATACTGTATTCTAACACATATATACGGAATCTAGAAAAATGGCACTGAAGAATTTATTTACAGGGCAACAGTGGAGAAACAGACATAGAGAATAGACTTACGGACATGGGGAGGGGGGAGGAGAGGGCGAGATGTACGGAAAGAGTAACCTGAAACGTATTACCATGTGTAAAATAGATAGCCAACAGGAATTTGCTGTATGGCTCAGGAAACTCAAACAGGGGCTCTGTATCAACCTAGAGGGGTGGGGTTGGGCCAGAGATGGGAGGGAGGTTTAAGAGGGAGGGGATGTATGTATACCTATGGCTGATTCATGTTGAGGTTTGACAGAACACAGCAAAATTCTGTAAAGCAATTATCCTTCAATTTAAAAATAACAATTAAAATTTTAAAAAAAACTTAAAAAAATTGTTAAGATGGTTAATTCAATATCATGTATTTTTACCACAAGAAAAAAGTGAGTCACCTGCATGTAAATGAATGATTGAAGCAGTAAGTTATATATTTGACAATATGCAAAATGAGAAATTTACCAGCATTGAACTTCCCAACAAGATTTTGGTTTTGGATCAATTTCTGTTATGGAGGCATATGCAAGAAGAAGACATTTCTGTTCCCAACCAGAACTGTCGTACCTCTGTGATCAAGAAACATCATCCATGTCATGTATTCTGTCCTCAGTAATGGCTTTGCACAGGCTCATATATAAGGGTATCTCAGAGCTGTATGCTTTATGGCACTTTTGCTGGGTAGTTAAGCTCATGATATTCCTCCCTTTATGCTCCATCGTGTTGGCTGAGTTGAGATCCTGTTTCTTTCTTTATTTTTATTTTCTTGACCATACTGCATGGCATGTGGGATCCTAGTTCCTCAACTAGGGATTGAACCCATGCCCCCTGCATTGGAAGCTTGGAGTCTTAATCACTGGACTGCCATGGAGGTCCCAAGAGTTCCTGTTTATTTTTTGAATGATCTTGCTGGATAGTTGGACTTTTTTTTTTTTTTTTTTTTAGGAGGGAGTGGAAAACCTATACAGAGACTCTGATTAAGTTTTCTTTGTAAAAATTAGATTTATCAAGTATTAAATCAGTTTATATGTTCTGGTATGCAACAAACACAACAAAGACTGAGTAGCGAATTATCTAATTTTAGACATTTCTATTCCCTTGAGTCGTGCTATATTTTAAGAAATAGATCATTGGCAAACTTTCAACTAAAGCAAGAAACTTCATAATTTATATTTATATATATATGTGTGTGTGTGTGTTTTATGTGGAAGATACCATGGTTCTATTATTAGAATTCTTCAGAATCTTTTTCATTGAACCTTAATAAGTGAGCAGGTGGACTTAGTGCTTAGTCCAGGTGCTTAGAAGAGTGTAACATTCACTCACTGTATAACTCAGAGAGGAGTGTCAGGATGACTATGGAAACAGTAAAAGAGCCAAGCTCATAGCTTTCTGATTTAATTATTATTGATTGTTCAAAAGGTCTTATATTTTGCAGTGGTTTAGCATCACTGAAAAATGTGGGGCGGGGGCAGCGGGGAGGAGGAAGAGAAAAAAGAAAGAAAGAAAGAAATATATTGGGTTGGCTAAAACATTCCTTTGTGGTTTTCTCTAAGATGGTTTGGAAAACCGTGAAGAAACTTCTTGTTGTTCAGTTGCTCAGTTGTGTCCAACTCTTTGCAACTCCATGGACTTCAGCATGCCAGGCTTCCCTGTCCTTCACTATCTCCTAGAGTTTGCTCAAACTCATGTCCATTGAGTTGGTGATGACATCCAGCCATCTCATCCTCTGTTGCCCCCTTCTCCTCCTGCCCCCAATCTTTCCAAACATCAGGTCTTTTCCGATGAGTCTGGCCAACCCAGTACTTGGCACAGAGTTGGCGCCTGCTGCCTTGACCTCCATACAAAGTTTGGGTGTTTTTGCAGGGGTGCAGACACTTTCATTTCTTCTAGCTCCTGGGCCTGCCTATGCTCCTGTCATGCCTGCCTGATCCCTGGATGGAATCAGAAGCTGTAGCATGGCACTGTCCATCATTTCCTGCATTTCCCAGAAGAATCCAGGACGTCCCTGGAACGTGTGTTGTGTAGGAGTCTCAGAATGACTAAAAGAAGAAAACCAAACATACCTTTCATTTGAGTGAACACAGAAAGTACTGCCTGTTGACCTGTTCCTTAGACTGACAAAAAGCTGAGGAACAACTTGACTTAGGTGAAGTGACCTCTGTAACCACACAAGAGCCCTGGCATCCGCAGACGAATGTTTATAAACCCACAGAAAACAGTCGTCGTTCTTGTGAAATATGCCTTCGGAGGGTTGAGAACGGTGTGCATGTACCCAAGCGCGGGCCTCATTGACATGCTTTAATGACGGCATGTCGGCAGCTCTTCTTTTCAGTATGATGTGGCCCAAAGAAAGAAATGTTACCATCTGACTGACTGATTCTGCAGGACATGGTTTTCATAGGAATTTAAAGAGACAAAGGGCGGAGGGGAGGAAAATTGACAGATGTACAGAGAAGCTGATTAGAATTGCTCCATTTTTATTTTTTTGCTGCATGCCCAGCCCAAAGCGCTGACCGTCAGTAACGGCCCTTAACATTGGAACGTAACCAGTCTTGCCGGGTTTTCTTCCTCTTTTCTTCTCTTTCCTTAATTTGATCTGAAACATGCCTTCTTCCTTTCCTACTAAATCTTACCAATAGAATGGTGCTTCCGTCCGCCTTGGCAGTTACGATGTGTTAAACGTCCCATGTAACCTCATACCCTGTCCTGTATTGATCGTCTCGCTGTAGCTGCCACAAATCAGGATTTTTACTGGGTCCATAATGTGATGGACCCAGGGTCTGTGATATCACTGTTTTTCAGTTTTAGTCCAAAAGCAGCAACCATAAATCTATCTTTTTTTTTTTAACTTGGTTTACCAAGGAAAAAACAAACAATCACAGAAATTAATGAAAATCTAAATATGATCTCAAAAAGCAGCATGTGAAACTTTGTTGAAGAAAATTATCCAATTTTGTGAATATACATAAAAGAAGACTTTTAAATGTCACTTCTTCCTGAAGTTAGAGATTTAGTAAAATTCCAATCAAAATTTTTAATATGATATTTCATTTTTGTCAAAAAAAGGTTATTATAATGATCATCCAGCTACATTTTTTAAGAAGAGAAACTAGGAGACACATAGCTTCTGTGTTAAGACATATTTTATATCTGCAGTAATTAAGTCATTTTCATTTTGACACAAGAATAGAATAGCAGATCAATAGAGCAGAGTTAGACAGCTCCCAAACAGACCCAATTATGTGTAAAAACATAAAACAGGCTAAAGAAGACATTATAAGTCAGTTGCGGATGGGAAAAGTTTTTAAATAAATACTGCTAAAGCAATTGGTTTGCTGCTAAGAAAAAGATCGATTTTAATCTTCACTTCATGTCCTACACCAAAATAAATTTCAAGAGCCTTAAGCAGCTTTAAACATACAAAATAAAGCTTTAAAAAAGAAAAATAAAAAACTAGAAGTAAACAGAGTGAGCAGTATACAGTCTCTAAGAGGAAGAACATATAAGCTTAAAAGAGTGGAAATCACAAAAGAAAATATCATATTTGATTATATAACATTTCAAAATTTCTCAATCTGAAAAAGCTGCTTAAATACAATTTTATGAAAACAACAGATGAGTTATTTAAAATATGATAGAGTATGGATATTATCTTCAAACTGTGATGCTATGCTAAGTCACTTCAGTCGTGTCCGACTCTGTGTGACCCCGGAGACGGCAGCCCACCAGGCTCCCCCGTCCCTGGGATTCTCCAGGCAAGAACACTGGAGTGGGTTGCCATTTCCTTCTCCAATGCATGAAAGTGAAAAGTGAAAGTGAAGTCGCTCAGTTATATCCGACTCTTAGCGACCCATGGACTGCAGCCTACCAGGCTCCTCTGTCCATGGGATTTTCCAGGCCAAGAGTACTGGAGTGGGGTGCCATAAGCATATAGAAATAAATAACAAAAACACTAAAATGCTATAGATAGCAGAAAAGTCAAAGAAGAGGAAATAACTAAAGTCTAATAAGTATTTTAGAGTGTTAAACATTTTTAAATTATATTTTTACCTAAGCATAGCAATTTTAGAATATTATTTAAAATTCATATTGGCTAGAATTGAATAAAATAGATTCTCTTTAGACACTGATAGAGAGGACATATTAACACAAACTGTTTAGAAAAAGCACTGGTAATATGCAGTGAGAGCTTTAGAAGTATTTGTGCCTTTATAGCAATAATTTCATTTCTGGAAAACCATTCAAAGAAACTCATCATAAAAACAGACAAAGATCATTTATAAAGATAGTCTTGTTTTTTAATAATAAAATATTTTAATAAAATAATAAAAATATATTTTAAAATAAAAACTGGTGTTTTAGAAATTTAATGGTCAGAGACTAATTAGTTGAAATCTCAATATAGTCTTCCAATGGAATATTATGTAGCCATTAAACTTGTTTTCAAAGAATATTTAGTAACACGAGAACTACTTCAGTAGTACTACTACTATTCCAATTTAATGTGTTCTTATGTATACCAGGGAAAAGGTTGAAAAAAATAATTAAAATATTAACAGTATTTATCACTGGTAGAATTATAGACAATTTAAATTTCCTCCTTGATACTGTTCCACAGTTTTCATTTTTACTTCTATGATAAGAAAAATAAATAGTAAAAATAAAACACAGTTCTTTAGTCTGCTTATATCTGAATTTGAAATTCAACTAGATAAAAAATAAGTAAAAATATAGACTATTTGAAATTTTTCATCAAGTTTCATTGGAAGGATATACAAATAAATACAGAACTTTGGATAAAACACATTTTTTTCTCATCTACAAAACACTTACAAAATCATTACTATCTTCACCATGAAGAAAATCTTAACTAAATTCTAAAATGTAAAAATGGTACATGTTTTCTGAATATAAGCTAATAAAATTAGAAATTAACAACAAAAAATAGCCGTAAATATAACTTCTCATAAATTAAGAATTTTTTTCTAAATTACTCCTCATTTAAAGAGGAAATCAACATATAAATGATATATTTATTAATTCATAAAATAACACTGAAATTGTTTTAAAAGCAGCTGCTTTGTATCAAAACCTATGGAATACAGTCAAATCTATACCTTGAGAATTTTGCCATAAAAAAATTTTACTTTAGCGTAAAGATGTATACATGTGAACCTAAGCATTCAGCTTCATTTATGAAAAAGTGATAAAGTAAGCTAAAAGAAGGTTGGAATAGAAAATTATAAAAGTAAATCTTGAAATTAGAGATAGAGAAAACAAAAAGACAGTACATAAAACCAAAAGCTGAGTTTTAGGAAGTACTGATAAAATAGACAACAAATTCCTAGCACATGTCATTAAGGAAAACTATAAAGATAAAAAGCAGATGATATTAAGTGTAAGAAAATAGATACAAGCATATTATATTTATAACCACCTAATTTTGCTGTAATGCAACATACATGTTTTTAAAAATTATTGGATGATGCATGATCACAGGATAAAAACCATAGGACATATGGGAAAAATTGGGTGTGGGAAAAATTGGGGCACATTACTCAAAAAATTTTTCCAGAAAACAAACAATTTTGTTGGTGATATTTAAGAAATGAAGATAGGACACTGGTTAAAATGCTAGCATAGTTTTTATGCATGTGTTACATAGTTGAGGAATCCATAAACGTTATAATATATACATAATTTTACCTGGAAAAGACACGAAGCTTGCATGTGGAAGTGGACTTCAGAAAGGTCACAGTTTGTGAGTTATTTTGAATTAATGGAGGAGGTTAACTGAAATCAGAAGGCCAAGTTTTAACAGCAGATGAAGATAGGTGTGGTTCTCAGGCGGTGATACCCTGAGGTAGACGGTAGATGTTTAAGGGATGAGTGTGTGTGTGTGTGTGTGTGTGTGTACTGTGCGTTCCTGTGCAGCTCAGTTCAGCTGGGTTCAGTTTTCTATGCTCACCTAGTATTTCTGGAGGACAAAATCATGCGTAAGCACCTATGAAATCAGAGCTACGCTCAGATCATTCCCTAATGTACCAATCCTGTTGAAACTAATTGATGTTTTTAGCATAAGTGGTATAGCAGAACTGCCTGTATAAGAGAATGAAAGAATCAGAAGACGATATTAGTTCTGTAGTAATATATTTGAAAATTTGAAAATGAATGATTTTATAACAAAATATAAATTCATAAATTTGACTCGAGAAGTAGAATGCTTACATGGATCAATAGCTGTAATTGGAAGTTAGAAAATTTTACGTAGACATGTCTGTGAAGAAGACATACAGATGGCCAAAAATCACATGAAAAGATGCTCAACATCGCCAACTGTTGACATGCAGGTCAAAGCCACAATCAGGTATCACCTCACACTGATCAGAATGGCCATCATCAGAAAATCCACATCAGTAAATGCTGGAATGGGTGTAGAATATAAATTTGTACAGCCACTATGGGGAACAGTGTGGAGGTTTCCTAAAAAAATAAAAATAGAGCTTCCATGTGATCCAGTAATCCCACTCCCAGGGGCATATATCCAGATAAAACCATAATTCAAAAAGATACATGCACCCCAGTGCAGCACAATTTACAATAACCAGGACATGAGGCAATCTACAATGAACATTTAGAATAATGTTATGGATAAAACATTAAAATGGATAAAGAAGATGTGATATACATACACACACACACACACACACACACACAATGGAATATTACTCAGCCATAAAAAGAATGATATAGGACAGTGGAATATCACTCAACCATTAAAAAGAATGATATAGGATTTCCCTGGTGGCCTAGTGGATAGAAATTTGCCTACTAGTGCAGGGGACGCAGGTTCGATTTCTGGTCCAGGAAGATTCCACTTGCCACAGAGAAGCTCAGCCCATGAGCCACAACCACTGAGTCCACGTGCTACAACTACTGAAGCCCGAGCGCCCAGAGCCTGTGCTCTGCAATAAGAGAAGCACAAAATGAGACGCCTGCGTCCTCCGGTGAGGAGTAGCTCCCACTCATCACAACTAAAGAGAACCGGTGCAAAGCAACGAAGACCCAGCACAGCCAAAAAGAAAGAAAGAAAGAAAGAAAAATTTTAATGTAAGAAAAAAAAGAAAGAATGTCATTTGCAGCAGCATGGATGGACCTAAAGATTTTCACTGAGTGAAGTCAACTTCTTATTGCACAACTCAGACTGAAATTGAACAAAGTAGGGAAAACCACTAGACCATTCAGGTATGACCGAAATCAAATCCCTTATAATTTTACAGTGGAAGTGACAAACAGATTCAAGAGATTAGATCTGATAGAGTGCCTGAAGAACTATGGACAGAGGTTCGTGATATTATAAAGAAGGCAGTGATCAAGACCATCCCCAAGAAAAAGAACTGCAAAAAAGCAAAATGGTTGTCTGAGGAGGCCTTACAAATAGCTGAGAAAAGAAGAGAAGCTAAAGGCAAAGGAGACAAGGAAAGATATACCTGTTTGAATGCAGAGATCCAAAGAATAGCAGGGAGAGATAAGAAAGCCTTCCTCAGTGATCAGTGCAAAAAAAAAATAGAGGAAAACAATAGAATGGGAAAGGCTAGAGGTCTCTACAAGAAAATTAGAGATACCAAGGGAACATTTCATGCAAATGTGGGCTCGAAATGCAAAGATGGGCTTGATAAAGGACAGAAATGATATGGACCTAACAGAAGCAGAAGATATTAAGAAGAGGTAGCAAGAATACACAGAAGAACTATACAAAAAAGATCTTCATGACCCAGATAACCACGATGGTGTGATCACTCACCTAGAGCTAGATATCCTGGAACGCGAAGTCAAATGGGCCTTAGGGAACATCATACAAACAAAGCTAGTGGAGGCGACAGAATTCCAGTTCAGCTATTTCAAATCCTAAAAGATGATGCTGTGAAAGTGCTGCAGTCAATATGCCAGCAAATTTGGAAGACTCAGCAGTGGCCACAGGACTGGAAAATGTCAGTTTTCATTCCAGTTCCAAAGAAAGGCAATGCCAAAGAATGCTCAAACTACCGCACAGTTGTACTCATCTCAGACACTAGTAAAGTAATGCTCAAAATTGTCCAAGCCAGGCTTCAACAGTACATGAACTGTGAACTTCCATATGTTCAAGCTAGATTTAGAAAAGACAGAGAAAGCAGAGATCAAATTGCCAGTATCCATTGGATCATAGAAAAAAGAAGAGAGTGCCACAGAAACATCTGCTGCTGCTGCTGCTAAGTCACTTCAGTCGTGTCCGACTCTGTGCGACCCCGTAGATGGCAGCCCACCAGGCTCCTCCGTCCCTGGGATTCTCCAGGCAAGAATACTGGAGTGGGTTGCCATTTCCTTCTCCAACAGAAACATCTACTTCTGTTTTATTGACTACTGCAAAACCTTTGACTGTGTGGATCACAACAAACTCTGGAAAATTCTTAAAGAGATGGGAATTCCATCTGACCTGCCTCCTGAGAAATCTGTATGTAGGTCAAGAAGCAACAGTTAGAACTGAACATGGAACAATGGACTGATTCCAAATCAGGAAAGGAGCACATCAAGGATGTATATTTTCGCCCTGCTTATTTAATTTATATGCAGAGTGCATCATGCGAAATGCTGGGCTGGATGAAGCACAAGCTGGAATCAAGATTGCTGGGAGAATAATCGATAATCTCAGATATGCAGATGACACCACCCATATGGCAGAAAGAGAAGAACTAAAGAGCCTCTTGATGAAAGTGAAAGAAGAGAGTGAAAAAGTTGGTTTAAAACTCAACATTCAGAAAACTAAGATCATGGCATCTGGTCCCATCACTTCATGGCAAATAGATGGAGAAACAATGGAAATAGTGAGAGACTTTATTTGGGGGGGCTCCAAAATCACTGCAGATGGTGACTGAAGCCATGAAATTAAAAGACGCTTGCTCCTTGGAAGAAAAGCTATGACCAACCTAGACAGCATATTAAAAAGCAAAGACGTTACTTTGCCAACTAAGGTCTGTCTAGTCAAAGCTATGGTTTTTCCAGTGGTCATGTATGGATATGAGAGTTGGACTGTGAAGAAAGCTGAGCGCCAAAGAATTCATGCTTTTTAACTGTGGTGTTGGAGAGGACTTTTGAGAGTCCCTTGGACTGTAGGGAGATCCAACCAGTCCATCCTAAAGGAAATCAGTCCTGAATATTCATTGGAAGGACTGATGCTGAAGCTGAAACTCCAAATACTTTAACCACCTGATGTGAAGAACTGGCTCATTGGAAAAGACCCTTATGCTGGGAAGCATTGAAAGTGGGAGAAGGGGACGACAGAGGATGAGATGGTTGGATGGCATCACCGACTTGATGGACATGAGTTTGAGTAAACTCCGGGAGTTGGTGATGGACAGGGAAGCCTGGCGTGCTGCAGTCCATGGGGTTGCAAGGAGTTGGACAATGCCTGAGCGATTCAACTGAAGTAAGTCAGACTGAGAAAGACAAATACCATATGATATCACAAACAAACTTACAAAACAGAAATAGAAACACAGATGTAGAAGACAAACTTATGGTTACCAAGGGAGAAAGGAGATGAGGAGGGATAAATTGGGAGATTGAGATTGACATATATACACTACTATATATAACATAGATAGCTAATAAAGACCTATTGTATAGCACAGGGAACTCTACTCAATACTCTGTAGTGGCCTATATGGGAAAAGGATCTAAAAAAGAGTGGATATATATATGTATATGTGTAACTGGTTCACTTTGCTGTCCACCTGAAACTAACACAACATTGTAAATCAACTGTACTCCAATTAAAATTAATTTTAAATAAAGAAATTGGAATATCTGTCAAGAAGCTGCTATTTTTTAAAGGACTGGGAGTTCCTGATTTTATACTTGAATTCTAATTCTTCAATCTGAATTGTTCATTATATTCCAGAAGATTTTTTTAAAAAGTTGTGTGTGCTCAGTTGCTCAGTCGTGTCCAATTCTTTGCAACCCCATGGACTGTACCCCACCAGACTCCTCTCTGTCCATGGAATTTTTCAGGCAAGAATACTGGAGCAGGTTGCCATTTCCTGCTCCAGGGGGTCTTCCTGACCCAAGGACTGAGCCTGCGTCTCTTTCCTCTCCTGCATTGCCAGGCAAATTCTTTACCGCTGTACCACCCGAGAAGCCCTCATACCACAGTTGATCTTAGCCAAAAGGCCGAAAAGCAGCCTTTTTAAAAGGTAAGATGCTTAATTCATTTTCTGAAGGTAAAGTGTGCCAGATACTGCTTTAAATATTTCATAAATATTAATTAATCCTCACTGCAGTCTTATGAGGCTATTACAGAGAAGAAAACTGAAGCACAGAAATCCTGAGTAACTTTCCCAAGATCATGTAACTAGTACATGTTTTAGCTGGGATTTTAACCATACAGTTTGGTTCCAGAGCCCGAGGTCTGAACTCTTACCTACCCTGTTCTTTGCTACCTTTAAACTAAAACTGAAGGAAGCTAGCTAGCTCTCTGGTTCCGCAGTGACTCTGAGTTGTATGAAGTACACCCCTTGAAAGGCCTAAAATCTGACTTCCCCCAGGGACTGCTAACAAGGAATAGGCAATGCAGCCTTCTAGAAGGAGGGGGAGGGGGAGTTTGGTGAGAGTTATAATCAAATTTTAAAGCAAGGGAGCAGAGAGTTGGTAGATAAATTCCCTCTTTACCCCGCTGTCCAGTGGGTTCTTCCAAAGTCTGGCATTTGTTCTGTCTGTCCAGAGACCTGCTGTGTTCTGGAGAACCAGCTGGGCTTCTTCATAAAGCACAGCCCAAATTAGTGACACGCCATTCATCTTTTTCTGCCTCACTTTGCTTCTCCCTCACTCAGACCATGGATACCACATCTCCAAACTAAGAAACAGCACTTAAGTTTCACCTCAGACACAACTTTTTAGGAAACCAGGCTGCAGCAGAATTTGAAGATGAAATTCCTAAAACAAGAAGTGTATATGGCAAATAAACATAGAAAAAGTGCTCTGACTCATAAGCCATTAAGATCATGCATATTAAACCATAGTGATAAAATAGACAATTTTATCTAGTTTATAAATATTAACAAAATATTTCTTTTACATTTATATAAAATATATATTTATATTTATAAAATAGATAATTGTATGTTAATTTGGCAAAAAATTGAAAAGATGAGTAATATCTAATGCTGATTAGATATGGGGAAGTAGGCTTTTGTATGAGGGCCAGATGGTGGGGAAATGAAATTCTGCATACTTCTACAAAGTGATCTGGCAGAGTGTATTCAAATATTAAGTGTACACAATCTTTCAGCCAGCATCTTTGCAACATATGCGTTAGTTCATATGTTTATACATTTGAAGACATTTCTTGCTGTATTGTCGTGATAGTAGAAAATAGGAGACAAGCAGAATGTCCATTTAATGAAAGATATTTGAAAAAAATATGGTATATCCATATTTTGGAGTGTGTTTTGCCCTGGAAAGATAGTTCTGATATACTACAAATGAAAAGAACAAATTATAGAATAATGTATATAATATGATCCTATTTTTATACTACACAAGAAACCAGAAAAAAAAAAAAACTATATGTTTACATAAGGGTTTTCTGTAGGGTGATAAAAAACATGTGGAAGGATACAATAGACTGTTAGCACTGTCTGAAAGGATTGAGATAGAGAGTGGAGATAATTACTAACCTCTTCCTTATATATACTGTGTGATTTGTATGCTCATCTATTACAGTGAACATTAAGACAGGTGTGATAAGAACCCAGCAGCTTTCCCTAAAATCAAATTTCAGGCAAGGGCAATAATTCCTTTTCAACCTTGATTCTTTCTTATGATTTCTTTTTAACATTGTTCTAAGAGTTCTCTAGATAAGGGAATAAGATTTTTTTTTAAAAAAAGGAAATAAAATGTATATTGACTGGGAAGGAAGAATTAAGACTATCTTTGTTGCAGATAACATGATGATCTATGTAGAAAATCTCAAAGAATTGTAAAACAAAAAACAAAAAACCCCAAAATCTCTTGGAACTAATAAGCAGTCTTATTGAGGTTTCTCACTGGAAAAGACCCTGATGCTGGGAAAGATTGAGGGCAGGAGGAGACCAAGGGCAACAGAGGATGAGATGGTTGGATGGCATCACTGGCTTAGTGGACATGAGTTTGAGCAAACCTGGGGAAATAGTGAAGGAAGGAAGCCTGACAGGCTACATACAGTCCATGCGGTTGCAAAGAGCTGGACATGACTTAGCAACTGAACAACAACATTAAGATTTCAGGATTCAAGGTAATATACAAGTCAGTCATTTCCTGTGTACCAGCAATGAACAAGTAGAAATTGAAATTTAAAAAAAATACCATTAGCATCCAGAAAGATGAAATACTTGAGTGCAAATCTAACAAAATATGTAGATCTATATGAAAAAAGCCACAAACCTCTGGTGACTTAAAGAAGAACTAAATAAATAAAGAGGTGGTCCACGTTCATGGAAAATTCAGTATTGTCAAGAGGTCAGTTCTTCCCTCTTTGATCTATGGATTCAGTGCAGTCCCACCAACCACCCAGCAATCCTTGGAATTTACCCAAAGGAGTTGAAAAAGTATGCCCACACAAAAACCTGCCTGCAGTTGTTTGGTGGTGGTTTAGTCCCTCAGTCGTGTCTGACTCTTTGCAACCCCATGGACTGTAGCCCATCAGGCTCCTCTGTCCATGAGATTTTCCAGGCAAGAGTACTGAGGTGGGTTACCATTTCCTTCTCCAGAGGATCTTCCCAACCCACATCTCTTGTGTCTCTTGCACTGGCAGGCAAGTTCTTTTCTGACTGAGCTAGGAGAGAAGCCGCAGCTGTATTTGTAATTGCCAAAACCTGGAAGCAACCAAGATATCCTTTAGTAGATGAATGGATAAGTAAACTGTGGTACATCTTGTCAATGAAATATTATTCAGAGCTAAAAGAAACGAGCAATCAAGCCAAGCAAAGACATGGAGGGAATTTAAATGGGTATTAATGAGTAAAAGAAGCCAGCCTGAAAAGGCTGCTTAACATGATTCCAACTGTATGGCCACCTGGAATAAAGCAAAATTTTGGAGACAGTGAATAGCACTGTGGTGCCAGGGATTAAGCAGGAGAGAAAGATGAATAGGCAAAACACAGAGGACTTTTAGGGCAGTGAAAATACTCTGTATGATACTCCAATGGCAGACATAATGTCATTTTACATTTGTCAAAATCTACAGAATTTGAACACCAAGAGTGACGCCTAGTGTGGACTTGGGGTGATAATGATGTGCGATATAGGTCATCAGGTCTAACAAGTGTACCACTCTGGTGGGATGCTGATGAAGAGGGAGGCTATGCATGTGTGGGGACAAGGGCTTTATGAGAAAATCTGGACTTGGGGTGATAATGATGTGCGATATAGGTCATCAGGTCTAACAAGTGTACCACTCTGGTGGGATGCTGATGAAGACGGAGGCTATGCATGTGTGGGGACAAGGGCTTTATGAGAAAATCTGTGCTTTCCTCTCAATCTTGCTGTCAATCTAAAAATGTTCTTAAAAATTAAATGAGGAAGGATAGAAAGATGGATAAAATAATTTTAAATGTGTATGTCTTTTATTAAAATTAATTTACTTATTTTGGATCGTGCAGGATCTTTAGGTGCAGATTGCAAACTCTGGTGGTAGCAGGTGGGATCTAGTTCCCTGATCAGAGGTTGTACCTGGGCCCCCTGCATTGTGAGCATGGAGTCTTAGCCATTAGACCACCACGGAGGTCTCTGTTGTTTTAATAAGGAAAACTGAAAATAATATAGACATTTGTCAACAGAAGAACATTCCAGTATATCCTATACAGTCGTTAAAAAGACTGAAGTTGATAAGTATGTACTTATCTGGAACGATGTACATGATTTGTTACCAAAAAGTAATATTGTTAAATGATACTAATATTTTGTTTTATTACATATTCCAGTAATACTTTTCATAATAATTATCTCTGAGAAATAGTATCATAAGGAGCTTTTAAATATTTATCAGTCTTACGTTTCCTAGAATAGCAAATTGTCTGTTTGATCAAGAAAGTAATAATGAAAAAAAATGCTGACAGTTTCTGAAATTTTCTCCATGATTA
Source organism: Bos taurus (assembly GCF_002263795.3). Lineage (NCBI taxonomy): Eukaryota > Metazoa > Chordata > Mammalia > Artiodactyla > Bovidae > Bos > Bos taurus. The sequence goes on from NC_037339.1 coordinate 21,144,552, forward strand.
TGTATCTATTTTCATAGGAAAAACAAATGAACAAGAAATTAAATTCACCTATCCAGTGAACTGAGAATTTATTATATTTGTATATCTTAACCCTAAACACAAATCTGCATCAAGTTGTTTTATTTTATATCCTGCCTGTTTCTGATAGGAGTTAATGTACCTTTTGCCCAAGCTAAAGAACCCTTTCAGTGTATTCAAAATAACATATGCACGATAAGAACTCAATGAACACTTGCCCAAATAGCAGTTGTCTTTAAGAAATACGTTTTGTGTGTATGATAGGAAATTTGGGATGCTCTAAAGTATGGGGATGCTTTTGAACTGTGGTGTTGGAGAAGACTCTTGAGAGTCCCTTGGACTGCAAAGAGATCCAGCCAGTCCATCCTAAAGGAGATCAGTCCTGGGTGTTCATTGGAAGGACTGATGCTGAAGCTAAAACTCCAATACTTTGGCCACCTCATGCGGAGAGCTGACTCATTTGAAAAGACCCTGATGCTGGGAAAGATTGAGGGCAGGAGGAGAAGGGGACGACAGAGGATGAGATGGCTGGATGGCATCACCGACTCAATGGACATGGCTTTGGGTGAACTCCGGGAGTTGGTGATGGACAGGGAGGCCTGGCGTGCTGCAGTTCATGGGGTCGCAGAGTCAGACACAACTGAGCGACTGAACTGAACTGAACTGAAAATATGGGGGCACAGAAATAGATAGCTAGTGGGAAGCTGCTGCATAGCACAGGGAGCTCAGCTCAGTGTTCTGTGATGACCTGGGGGGGTGAGATGGATGGGGGTGGGAGGAACCTCAAGAGGGAAGCAATATATGTACATATAGCTGATTCACTCTGTTGTACAGCAGAAACTAACACAACATCGTAGAGCAATTATCCTCCAGTAATAAATATAAATAAAGAATGGGGCCCAGAGCTGAGCTATTCTTGCCAAGGATTAGGGGTGGTCGTGAACCATTGCTCAGATACGTACGTGCCTTTTTACCCACACTTACAAGCTCCTTATGGGAAAACTACTAGACTTCTCTAAAAATTAGTCTGCTCTCTTCAATTGTGAGCCTAGCTCTTCAGAAACCAGAAATGAATATTATGCCACTCCTTGAAGGAATAATGAAACGAATTTAAAAAATGACAAGTTGCATAATGTTATTACTGAGAAAAACATGGTGAAGAAAATACATTTGCAGATAAGCTTCTTAAGGAGGGCTGGGGTGGAAGAGTCAGTACCCAGAGGGACTTGGTTAAGGTGTTTATCCTCTCACATCAATTGTACTTCACCTTTGTGGCACCTAATCATGCACCTCTGAAAAACCACAGAAACTGTATGAACTCAGTAAATACCCGGATTGCAAGTCAAGCATCTGTGCGTCTGTCCTTCTACCGCCTTTCTTGAAGTCATCAAGGAGCAATTCTGAAAGCCTCCAAATGTTTTGAAAAGATTCATTGTTCTGTTTTTCAGTTCCCATAAAGACATCATCAGTTTATTACTCTTGGCGGTTTTCCTTGTATTTGACAACCTATTGTTTAAGGATATATGGAAATATACTGTTTAAGAATGCACTGGGATGACCCCAGAGGGATGGTATGGGGAGGGAGGGGGGTTCAGGATGGGGAACACATGTACACCCGTGGCGGATTCATGTTGATGTATGGCAAAACCAATACAATATTGTAAAGTAATTAGCCTCCAATTAAAATAAATAAATTTATATTTTTTAAAAAAAGAATATATGGACATTTCAAAATTTGAAATGCTGCTTTCAGATTTTGCATTTGAAAGAAATTAAAGGACTCAAAACCTGGCCTGAACTTATATACCTCTGACTGGCTTCTACCTATGGGTCTTTGTTTGTGCTTAGGTGAAGTATGCTAACATAAACACAAAATCACCTCTTCTGTGTCTTCACAAAGAGTATGTATAATGTGTTATATAGAAACTGATCATTTTGAGTAAATTTGAAACTGAAACTAACCTCATCAGATTGGGAGACACCTTTTACATATTTTGTTTCCACTATTTATTGACTATGTTTTACATATCCATTTTTTCACTGTATCTTGACTCTCTACTGTGCCAAAGCACTGTGTCAGGTCCTCTGGGGGCACAGGGATGAGTAAGATGCAGCCTTGAGAAGCTTGTTATACTGGGAAATAAGACTGCTATTGGAAACCGAATCTTTAAAATAGCTAACTTATTTTCCTAGTAGATCATTACCATCCTGTTTGATCTCTGGCCAGAGACTTGCAAAATTTCAGCTGTGGTACCACGGAGAAAAAATGTAATTTGAATCGGATTTACCTTCAAAATTGGCCTGGATCAAAACTCTGAACTTGATCCAGTTTTCTTCTGATGTATACTTAAAAAAAAAAAATTAATTTCAGAGTTGTAAGGTTAAAAATTACGATAATTGCATTGGATCATAATTATGATTGTTACTTTTAGAGAGGAACAGAAAATGCTGAGTTGATTGGCAAAATACTAATGTTAGATGTAATTCAGTGATGATGTTTGCTTTATACAATCCAGTTTTTACCAAACATGTTTATTCACTTAAAGAATTTCTTTTTGCTTAATATTTTCCTTCTCTTTTGTAGGAGTTTATTTTATCAGAAGATTATAACAAGATGACTCCTGTGAAAAACTATCAAGGTAGGAATTAGAGTAGTGTTTTCATTGCCTTAGACTTTGAAATGTTCCTTGACGGCTTCCGTGGCCACAAGAGGGGACTTAACTTAAAACAGTCGCTGGGAACAAAACACCGCAGTGCTTTGTGGTGAATATTATCCCGGTTTTGGAATCAAGAAGCAGAGGCCCAGAGAGATTGGCTGACTGGCATGTAGTCCCGTGGCTGGTACAGTTGCAGAGCTGGTTGCAGAACCAGTCCAGTTCCCATGTGACTCCTGTAGCCATGGCCTTTGTCCTTGGTCTCCCTGCTCCACCCCACTGCCTGCAGACCCTGCAGCAGACTTGGAGAGTGGGGCCGGGCTCGGGAGTGAGCTGCTTTCCACGGAGCTCGTTCCATTTTTGGTTAATGGTTGTAAAAGGTTCATATTGTCTCAGGGAAGGCGTTCGGGTTTTATTGTGTCTTCAACATTGGCATTGTTCCATAGACCATTTACACAGTACAGATCAGGAGCAAGTTTTCACTAAGGAGTGTTTCCTCCAGGTCAACAGTGGCAGGGCCCAGAACATTAGAAGTAGACCTTGGAACATTTAGAGGTCATTTCATCCACATCTTATGACCTCATTCATGATCCTCCGGCCTCTCCTCTTGAGGTATCCTTAGACGTAGCAACCCTTCCTGATTTTAGAAAATTCTCAGCATTAAGTTCTTCATTTCTAGATGTTGAGCAAAAATTCATTTCCCTATGGGTTTATTCTTTTTTTTTTCCTTTAATAACTATTTTTTTTTTAATTTTCTTTTGAGCCTTTTATTTTGCATTGGGGTCTAGCCCATTAACAATGTTTAGATAGCTTCAGATGAACAGTGAAGGGACTCAGCCATACATATACATGTATCCCTTCTTTCCCAAACTCCCCTCCCATCCAGGCTGCCACATGACATCGAGCAGAATTCCGTGTGCTATACAGTAGGTCCTTTTTGGTTATCTATTTTAAATATAGCAGTGTGTACATCACCATCTCTATTGGTTTATTCTTTTAGTGTTTTTTTTTAATGTATCACTGATCATTTATTGAGTACCTACTGTGTTCCAATAACTGAAAATTATAATAGTGAACAAGGCATGCATAGTATCCATGCATCCCCCATGAAAATAGAATCAAGTAAATCTAAACACAATTAAAGCAGATCAAATTCAGCGATATAAAAAAGGGAAGTACATCACAACCAAGTGAGGTTTACTCCCGAAAAGAAAGAAAAGCAGGGACAGGTGTTTGTATGTCCATATCGTAGCTGCCTTATTCACAATAGCCAAGAAATGGAAACAGCCTAAATATTCACAGATGGATGAATGGGTAAACAAAATATGGTTTATCAATACAGTGGATTCTTATTTGGCCACAAAAAGAGACTGAAGTGCTGATACCCGTTACCATGTGGATGAACCTTGAAAACATGCTGAGTGAAAGAAAAGACCATACATTGTGTGATTACATTTATATGAAACGTTAAGAATAGGAGAATTCATAGCCACAGAAAGTCAGTTAGGGGTTCCTCAGGGATGGGACTAAGGGGATTGGAGGTATGGGCTTCTTTTGGAGGTGATAGAAATGTTCTGGAAATAGAACATTTCCCATAATGATTGCACAACACTGTGAATATACTAAAAATCACTGAATTATACACTGAAAAATGGTTTAAATGGTGGATTTTATATAATGTGGATTTTTATCTCTATTACCATTTTTAAAACAATCACTTTTAAAACAAATACCAAAAACAAAGACATTACAAGAAAGGAAAACTACAGCCCCAATTCTCTCATAAACTTAGATGTTAAAGTCCTAAAAGAAATACTAGCAAATCCAGCAACATGTAAAAAGAATTATACATGATGACCAAGTGGGGTTTATTCCAGATACGCAAAGCTGGTTCAGTGAAAATCAGTGTAATCAGTCATGTCAAAAGCCTAAAGAAGAAAAATCATAGGATCATATTAATTGACACAGAAAAAGCAATCAATAACACCTGATTCTCACACATGATCTAAACTCTCAGCAAACTACAAATAGACAGGAACTTCCTCAACTTGAGAGAGAAACAACTGTTAAAAAAACAAACTATAGCTACATCATGCAGTTGACTCTTGTCCAACTGCAGATCGGGAAGTGCTGTAGTATTTACTGTTGAAACATACCTGCGTATAAGTGGACCCATGTAGTTCAAACGTGCTTTGTTCAGGGGTCATGTGTACATAATTGTGAGAAACTAGATGTTTCCTCCCTAAGATGAAGATCGTGGCCCCCGTTTAACAAGTACAGCCAGGCTTCGAGCCTAGGTTCCTGAAGCTTAGCGCTACGTATGTATCTTCAAATGGTTTCTTTTTGAATAAGAGAATTCTGTCATCTTAGAAAGAGTATGTGCTTTGAGTTTTAGGGCTTGTTTTTTGTTGGTTTTTGTATTTTCAGTAGTCATAGGCAGCCTGACAGAGAAAGAGAACCAACTTTGGCAGAGAGACTAGGGTTTTAATTCTATCCTTGTCACTCATTGATTGTGTAGCTTTGAGCAAGTCATATAAGATTTTTGAGTCTCTGTCTCCTCCTCAGACATAGGATGGTAGCTTGGAGTGCTGTAAACTCCCTTATCTTCCCACTGTCATCCCCTTGGACTTAGAAAGTAACAGGAAGAGGATCAACGGCACCTTCTTGAAAAAAGGGAGCAAGGCGCTGAGGGCCACGTTCTGCCTGAAGTAGGCTTGAAAGTGAATCATTAGAGAGTCAGCTTTTATTCCACCATTGATGGGACTTAAATTGGGCATTTAATGACACAGACGTGACAGGAGTTTCTCTAGGAAGTCCCATCCTTGAGTTTAAAACAATGTTTTGATCTTGATGGTGGCCAATTCTCTGAAAGACAGGTACTGTGTAGAGAAGTTACAATATTATTGCTTCTATGCCCCTTCTAAATCCCTTTAGGCTCTCCAGCTTCAGATGTCAGATTTTTAAACATCAGGCATTTGGTGAAATGTCTGTCCCAGAGGGATTCACTGTGGTTCTGGCCGTACTGTTTGGTCACCAGTCTAGAAGGGTGATCTTGCCAAAGCCAGGTTGTGTGTGTAAAAGAAAGAGGCCCCCCAGCTTTGCAGAGTCATTACAGTGACTGAGTGAGAGAATATCTTTCAGTCCTTGGCACTTGTTAGACGTTCAGAAATTGGCAGTGATATTGTTACTGCCGATAGAGCTGCATTGATCCATCCATGTCTCATCCTATTTTCATGATGAAAATGGGAAGCTGATGTCTTCTCTGTCACCTCGTCACACTCAGGATGTCTCCTCTCACCCACCAGGCTGCCACCTCCTGGGCCCAGGTAGCCTGGTAAGGTCCATGTTCTGAGACTTCAATCTTTGTTTATTCCGGTCAGCTCTGTTCAGTGGCCGTGGACACCCCCATACCTCTCCCCCTGGAATTGTATAAGAAGAAGAAAGAAAATATTTTACTGATTTTATTTGGTACTTGAGAAGCCATGAGACCTTGACCAAACTCCTCGACTTGATCCTGCCTCAGTTTGCCCACATGCAAAGCAGGGAGAGGGGGTCGAGGGCGTGAATGGTGTCTTCTAACTCTGAAATTCTGTAATGCAATACTTCTGTAATGGCGGCGCCCTTATTCCTGAGCGACCCTGGGAAATTTGCTCCCATTATCTCATTATGTATACTTTGATGTAGGGGATATTTTATTCTTTTTTTTTTTTTATGTGGCCCTTGAGAATAATTCTGCTGTCCTTTCCAAGCTCCAAGCATTTGATTTGTCATGGAAGATTCATCTAGAACTTTGTTGTGGGTTTCAAAGCCAGCCTTCATCAAAAGGAGGACAGTAATGCTCTTTGCTTTTTTTCTTAAGCTTAAATAAACTGACCCAGTAACTTACTAGGAGAGTGTCGTTCCTAACGGGTTTTGCAGTCACAGTGATCTGGCTTTCTCTAGACCAGCAGTTCTAACAAGTCTAAAAGAGGTGGCCCTTGACCCTTGGGTTATTGGGAACATTTTCTTATAGGGACTCGGATGTGGTCTTCTCTGGGGTCATGGCTGTACCCCTGATGAGAACCACCATTCCAGCTTGCATTTGCCATGATGATCTACTGTTTAGCTTACGTTGGGGCGGGGGAGGAGACAACCTTGCACCTCTGTGGACCATGCTGCCGGGGACCAGCCCCGGCTGATCCAGGGTATTCGAAGGAGAGACGGCGTAGGCGAAGATCAGGAAACAATTGCTTAATTAAATGTTAATTAAGGATATAAAGAGTAATAGAATGAGGATAGCTCAGTAAAATTCAGTGAAGAAAAGAGGCTGAAATAAGGATAGCTCAGTGAGGAAATTCAGTGGAGAAAAGAGGCTGAATAATTCAGCCAGAAGGTAAGAGAAAGAACGACATGGGGAGACCAAGTTTCGGTGAACAAGGCCCCGCACTTTATTTTCCAAAGTAGTTTTTATACCTTAAGTTATGCATAGAGGATAATGGGGGAAGGGGTAGAGTCTTGCAGCAAGCCAGGCTTTCTTCCTGCAAACTTATCATATGCAAAAGCTTAGGTGATTTGCATCATCTTCTGGCCCGGAGGCCTGTTAACATTTTAAGACCCTTTCTTCAGAAAACTTATTTTTCTCTAAAGGTGATTGGTCAGGAGCCACCCTCCAAAAGCATTAGATAAAGTTGCATTCCTACAGAGCGAAGGTATGGTGGGCTATAACAAGAAAAAGAATTAACTCAAGGGTCCCAGGTTACAAACGTTAAAGCTACTACTTACACCAATTATATTAATCAATACACTGCCAGGGACACAGCAGGTAAGGGATATGGAAACTTAGCAGCAAACATTGGCCCAACAAAGAAAATCCCTTCACCAATACAATTTCTAATCAATCTTTTAACTACTCAAAAGAATCTGTGTTTAGACAGTTTAGAACATCTCCTGCCTCTCACAGTTGGGAGGCTCTGAACAATCACATGTGGCCGGAAAAACCTATTCAGGTAGGCTAGAGGATTTCCAAAGGAGTTTGTAGGTTAAAACACTGTCACACCCAGGAATTATTAACTGGAGCTGTAAGCTAACTCTCTTTTCAGAGAGGTAGTGGGGGACAGCCCCCTGTAAAGTCAGAGGTGTAGGTGAAAGCACAAAGCAGAAAGTAGGCAGACTCTGGTTTTGGGGGTAGATGCTCGAGAATTTCCAGGGGGACTCCTGAAGCTCGATCCCGCCTTTGCGTATGCCGAGCCTCCTTCCTCATGACCTTTGTCATGGGCGGAGTTCCTCACGCTGTGATAGAATTCCAGTTGAGCTATTCCAGATCCTGAAAAATGATGCTGTGGAAAGTGCTGCACTCAATATGCAATATGCACTCAATATGCAATATGCCGGCTCCCGGCACCATGCCTCATTTAGAATGCTTGATGGGTTGTTTTCTTGTCTCTTGGTTTTCAGCGCATCAGAGCCGAGTGACGATGATCCAGTTTGTCCTGGAGCTGGAGTGGGTGCTGAGCACGGGACAGGACAAGCAGTTTGCCTGGCACTGCTCCGAGAGTGGGCAGCGTCTGGGAGGTTACCGCACCAGTGCTGTGGCCTCAGGCCTGCAGTATCCTTTGCTGGACAGAATCCCTTGGTGGGAACTTAGCTGTTGACTTCTTTCTTTCATGAGCATTCTGGGTATGTGCACTTTGAAGGTTTCGTGTTTTATTTGCTGAGCTGCCCTTCTGATTAAGATGCTTATAAACTGTCCTAACACGTAAATTGTCAGGGGTCCTCATGTAGGCGGGGTAAATCAATTTCGCCTGAAATAACAGTCCCTGCCGAGCAGGTTGTGGGTCTGCCGTGAGCAGAGTCTGACGTCTACACAGCACACAGCCCAGATTTGTGAGCCTCAGCTGTCAGAAAGATTATGGAACACGGAGATAATGCAATCTTTTATTTTTGTACAGAAATAATTTACACATAGGTATTAAGGTTGAGAACCCTCGCATTTTGGTGCCTGGCAGAAGAACCACAGGATCCCTATTCATTTTAAGAATATTTATTGAGAAGCTGCCATGCTGGGACCAGCGTAGGCTGAACACGGTAATGCTATGTACGAGTCTTTGTTCCAGGTGCCAGATTTTTCCAGAATGTGTAGAATGATACTAACTCTTATCTCCCAAGCTTCCAGGGTCCGTGTGCTCACTGCGCATACCTGCTAATGATGGGTGATCCTCACATCCAGCGCTCTGGGCACTTGGGCCTGACAAGTGTGAGACCTGGATGGGTGATGCTACCATTGTAAGAAGGAAGGGGCCCTGAGTTTCTTCTTTCAAAAGCATAGAATCTCTCCACCTTCTGACAAATGAGGAAACAGTTAGAAACAGATTACTTGTCTGCAGAAACAGGATGAAAGAATAAGACTTGCTTTCAGATTTTCATCTCATATTTATAAAATGCCTGTTCAGTAACTTGCAACCATCTGGCAGAGTACCTTGCTGTTTCCTTGCAGACATGTGGCAGTTGTTGTATTTGTGTGTGTGTGTGTTTAGGATAGTGTCACTCTTATTTTCCTACTGGAAGGGCAAGAGGAAGAAACCGAGAGTGGCCATATGGAAAGTTTTAAAAATAGCAAGTTACCAAGAAGACCAGAAGCAAGGGTGAGGAGGAATGGAAATCGAGATCAACTTATCTTTGAGAGGGTGGCTGATAAAAGAAACTCCATGCTTTACTTACTAAAAAGCCAGTTCAGACAAGCATAATGCTTGAATTGAAGTACATGATCTCTCCTGCCAGTAGATTAATGATTTCTTGTAGTGCTTAGATTAGATCTCCCTGAGAGATCATCCGTCCAATTTCTCATTTACAGATGAGCAGCTACAGCCCAGAGTGGATCCCATGCCTCTCTCTGCAGCCCCCTAGCTGGTATGAAGGAAAATCACCACCACAACCCAGGTCTTCTGCTGTGGACTGCTGGGTTTTCCCAGCAGTTAAACTGCATTACCCCTTTGAGAAAAGAACCAATGGCATCAATATAATTTGTTCTTAACATTCTGGCTTCTCTATCACTAGCCAAGCCTAGTGATGTATCTTCTGTATCACCTAACAAAGCCGGGGAGCATAGAAAGAAATACAGATCTTGCCCTTAAGAAGTTTATTTTTAAAACAATCTGAAAATGGGGGGGGGGGAAACCCCATAAATACACAGAATTAAACTTGTCCTGACTCTTATTATAGTCTTTGACTCATCTGTTCAGGCATCTCCAAAGGTCATCTTCATTTTTCAGCTGTTTCCTTTGGCCACACCATGTGGTTTACCAAGCAGAAAAAAATCATGTGATTGGCTAGCAGAAGCTTTGATGTGTAGTGAAAGCCTCAGGCTTCCTTCCCCCGTGCAAATGACCATCCAGTCCAACCTTGGAAGGGAGCTGCAATACTGCAGAGATGCCCTTCCAGAAAACTCCCTCCACCTCCCTAGCTCCAGTTCTGGAGTCACAGTGCCAGCCCTAGCTCCTGGGAGCGTGTATCTGCCTGGTACTTTCCCAGTGCCGTGCCCTGATGCATAACGACGCTGAATTTGCCAGAGTCTCAGCCAGGAACCATGTGACTTTCCCAGGCTGCAGGGCTTTTCCTGGGAGCCGCCTGGTGCGTAGATTGCTAATAAGCAACCCATACAGCATTAGGGTTCACTTAAAATCCAGTTTTTAAGCCCATTTGTTTCATGGGACCCCCCCTCCTCCACCACCTCGCCCCCCTTGTCTTTCTGCCGTCTTCTATACTTACAGGGTTTTTTTTCGGGGGGCAGGGCGGGGGTGGTTAGTGATAATGAAAAGAAGATCTGTTGAAATAACTTAAAATGTTCAGAATAATATTATGACCCCCATTTCTCTTCATAGTGGACGCTGGTGGTGTAGATAAAAATCTTCTACATATAAATTCATCTCTACATATAAATTCATCTCTACATATAAATTCTCTCCCATCTGCATCTCAAACAGTCATTCAAACAAGCCAACAGTGATAGAATAAGTCAGAGGGAATATAGCCTTTCTTCTCTTCTTTCAGGCCTCTTTGCGAAGTAAATATGCAAAGAAAGTAACCAAAATTCAAGTAGAGAAACAAAGGATGACAGGACGACTGACCAGTTCACAAATTGAATTATCAGGTTTGAAATCACCTCAAAATCTTTGTTGCTTTGGCTGAAGATCTGACGCTTCAAGTATTAAGTGAACTACCGTTTTGTGTGTGTGTGTTCAGTCGTATCCGGCCCTTTGCAGCCCCGTGGACAAGAGCCCACCAGGCTTCTCTGTCCATGGATTTTCCAACCAAGAATACTGGCGTGGGTTGCCATTGCCCCCTCCAGGGGGTCTTCCTGACCCAGGGATCGAATCTCCTGGGTCTCCTGCATTGGCAGGTGGCTTCTTCACCATTAGCACTGCCTGGGAAGCCAGACTATCCTATTACCAACAACAACAAGGATAGTAACAATAAGGAAGTGAAGGAGAGGAAAAAGAAGAAAATATCTTATATTTGCAGCCCCTGAGTGTTTACCTAGTGCTTCTATATAACGTTACTTTGTTCCCTAGCAAAACATAAAGACCTAATTCTCAATTTTCAGAGTAGAATGCATCAGAGAGGCTCAACAGGTTAAGAGACTTTCTTGAGGTCACGTGACTGTTAACCTGGCAGAACCAGGATTAGAACTTGGGTTTTTAAATCTTTGAGCTAGCCCTGGGCCCAACTAGATACAGCAGAATGGAGCTGTTTCCCCAAGGTCCCACGGCAGGTTGACGTAGAACATAGAACTGTTTTCCTCCCCTACCTCTGTTGCTGGTCTTTACACTGATCTAGCCTCATCCTTCATTCTGTCATAGGACCAAGTTTTGGTCACATCTGGTCATGCTTCCAGAAAAATAATTTAGGTACTCTGCATCTTAAGAATTTATCCATGTTGGAGATATTTCCAAGGTACCACCCTCTTCTGTTTGTTCCTGTTTGGGAAAAGAGTACTGAAAAGCTATTAAGAGTATCTTGATTTTCATATTTCCTCATGTCACACTAAATTCCAGTCACTCTGGCTTTGAGGTTTTACTATAATTTTATTTTAGCCCTCTTCCAAATAGCTTGTGTTGCATCCATGTATGTGTGTGTGTGTGTGTGTGTGTTATTTCCCCAAAGTTGCGAAGATAGGCATCTATTTTTTCATCTGTGTTCTTATAATTAATCAAGATAATTAAATTTAAGGCGATCTTATTCTTTGTAAATCCTAATATTGTTTTATGTATACCTGATAACTTTTCTCCCTATTCTTGAGACCAGGAGAATTTGCTCTACTTTGTTCTCCTTTGCTTAAAAAAATGTCTTAATATGAAAATTTTAAAACTCGTATCAAATTGAAGAAGATAGTGTAGTGGACACTCATGTACTTACTGCTCCAATGCACTGTGGGTCTTCTGTCCCTATCTGTCTGTCTTTTCACTGGAGTAGTTTAAAGCAAATTCCAAACCTTATGGCTTCTTATCCTTACACACTTCATTATGCACCTCTCAAAAATATGAATCTTTTCCCAATAACCACAGTGCTGTCATTACTCCTAAAGTTGACAATCACTCCTTGATAATACTGAATAATTGATACATTTTCAAGTTTAACATACTGCTTCAGAAGTGGCTTTTTGCAGTGGATCTGTTTGAAATCAAGTCCAGACAAGGTCCGCACGTTGGAGGTGGTTGCTGCATCTCCTGAATTTCCCAGTCTTCCTTTCAGATTTTTTTTATTGCCACTATACGTTTGTTGAGAGGACTGAGTCGGTTCTCCTTTAGAGTCTCACGTTCTGAAGTGACCTCTGCTTCCTCGTAATGTCATATAACTTGTTCTTCTTCCTACCTTTTCCCCTAATTTTTCTGTAAGCTGAAAGTGGCCTCTGATATCTTGATTCAGTTCGGATTCAGCTTTTGGGCAGAACACTTGGTATTTGTACCGTGTGGTTCATTCTGCTCCTCATCAGGACACACAGCATGTTGGGTCATCACCCTTCCAGTGACAGCAGGATGGATCGGTGGTTCTGATAGTGACAGCGGGGTCCCTGCAGGGCACTCTTCCCCATCAGCCTGTCCTTTATGGGTTCATCCACTGCTTTTCTTTTCCCAAATCCGGTCCTTTCATTAGGATTGCGAAAGGGTGATTTTGTAATCCTTTCATTTTTTTCCTACATTTATTAGTTGGATTTCTTCTATAAAGTAGAACTTTCCCTCATTGACTACAGCTGTTTGGTTATCCTGAAATACAATTAGTATAGGAAAAGCAACATAAGTTCTTAATTATTTCTCTTTAATTGCTCATATTTTAGAGCAGACATTTAATGCCCTAGTTACCTTCAGTAGAGATTTGTTTTTTGAGCATTATTATAAACTCTTGGTTTGGTTTTTAATGATATCTTCAGTATATTTCAGTAAACTGCTCCTCTTTTCCCACTTTATTTCTTTTTAAAAATTTTTTAAAAATTTATTTTTTTTTCTTGGCTATGCCAACCATCTTATGAGATCCTACTTCCCTGACTAGGGATCAAACCTGGGTCCTTGGCAGTGAAAGTGTGGAGTCCTAACCACTGGATCACCAGGGAACTTGTTCCCCTTATTTTTTTTTTTTCCTGATGCTCATGTTGTCCCATCTTTGGCCAGTAAGAGCCACATTATTTTGGCTCCTGTGTCTTTTTGATAGAACCCCACTCGCCTTTGGTAGCATTTTTGTTTTGTTTTTTTCTTACCAGACCGCAGCAGGTTTAATAGCGGCCCCAAAGATATGCCCAAGTTGTAACCCAGAACCTACAAAGAGGACCTGATTTGGAAAAACAGTCTTTGTACATGTGATTGTGGTTTTGAGATGAGATCAGTCTGGATTAAGGTGGGCCCTTGTTTGTGTTCAGCTGCTCCGTTGTGTCAACTCTTTGTGACCCCATGAGCTGTAGCCTGCCAGGCTCCTCTGTCCACAGACTTTTCCGGGCAACAATCCTGGAGTGGGTTGCCATTTCCTACTCCAGCATTTTTGTTTCTTGACGCAACATGTTTTAAGCTCGTCTGGTATTTTCCCGTTCCAGCCCTGGAATCAGCCGTTCCTCTTAGTGAGGAACAGTACTCAGATATAGCTAGGAAATAAGTGTATGTGTATTTTTTAAAAAAGAAAACAAATCATCAGTTCATATAATATTTCTATTTCAGATTTCACCTTATAGAGTTTTTATTTCATTTTTGTACTTGATTCTTTTATCTTGGGCTGAAAACCTTAGTTCCTAAGCATCAGCATAATTCCTTATTTTGCTTTTCCCATGGTATATTTAGGGCTTCCCTGGTGGCTCAGTGGCAAAGAATCCACCTGCCGGTGCAGGAGACTTGAGTTTGATCCCTGGGTTGGGAAGACCCCTGGAGAAGGAAACGGCGACCCACTCCAGTATTCTTGCCTGGAGAACCCCATGGACAGAGGAGCCTGGCGGGCTACTGTCATGGGGTTGAAAAAGTTGGACATGATTTAGTGACTGAGCACTAGCATGGGATATTTGTTTCAAAATAATGATACAGTATTATAATAACAGGACCACTGAATGAGATTTTAGTTTTTTTTGCTGTTTTCTTTGTCCTGAGGATATATTCTACCAAGAATATACAGTTAAAATACTGTGTTTTAAAGTGATTTGAAATAATTATGTTAGCTCTGTGGTTATATCAGGAAGTTGATAGTAGCTGTATTCATTTTTCTTTGTTGTCAATTTGGGGGATTTTTTTTTTAATTATAAATATTTTTCATATGTAAAATAATTACAAGATTCCATCATGGAAATGACCTGATGAGAGAAAATTCTTACTACCACCCTCATCTGCTCAGTTTTTTTCTCCCCTCTCCGTAGGCAGCCATTTAAATTTTTAAAAATTTTTACACTTAAAAATGTTTTTCGTTAATTTTTTTGATTAAAAAATTTTTTTTTTTTTTTAGTTTGTGTGTGCCAGGTCTTAGTTGTGGCATGCAGGACCTGGTTCCCTGACCACGGATCAGACCTGGGCCCCCTGTTTCGGAGCCCAGAGTCTTAACCACTGAACCACCCGGAACGTCCTGACGGCCATTTTGATCAATTTTATCTTTCCAGTGTTTCCTTTCATAAATATAAGCACACATGTGCGCGCACACACACACACACACACATACACACACACTTTCTCTCTTATATTTCCCTTTTGCTCTTACACAAAGGTAGGGTAGCATGTAAACTCTCACATACCTCGGCTTTATTTCCCCACTTAATAAAATACCCTGGAAATTATTCCATGTCAAGTTTCCTAGCTGTGTAGGGTTCTTTTGGCCGAATGTATCGTAGTTAATGGGTTTCCCAGGTGGCCACTAGTGGTAAAGAACCTGCTAAGTCCTCTTTTGATGAACTTTTGGATCGTTTCCAAACTTTAGCTCTTACTGCGTTATGGGATATCATTCCTTATTTTGACCACTGCATCTCTGGGGCAGATCTGTTCAAGTAGCATTGCTGGGCATTCCCAACCAGGGATGGCTTTGGGTTGTTACTGGAGACCAGTCACATAGGCAGCCTCTTCTTACATGGACCAGCATTCCAGGCTCCCAGAAGGAAAGCAGGTGTTTGGCACAAATTATATTGTTTACACAGTTAAGGCACAGTCAGCCACTATTGTCTGTTAAAGTGGTGGGAACGCTCCCAAAATCCAAGTTCCCAGACGCCATGCCAATCTTGAAATAGCAGCCTTTCAGAGGATACCAGTCAGGCCTGCTAGGTTTTTTTTTTTTCCTGCAAACTACCATTTTCATTTCTTCAGCTATCCATTCATGTGTCTTGCCCATTTTTTTTAAAAAACTAGGTTTGTAGTCTTCTTCCTAACTGCTCTTTTTATATTAGAGATTTGGACCTCCTGTGGCATCAGGTGCAGATATTTTTTCCAGTTTGTCTTGTGCCTTGTTTATGGTATTTGCTTGTTGTTTGTGTTTTTGAATCATAGCTTTCCCCACTCCAAGGTTAGAAGGAAACTCTCCCATCTAGAACTTATATTTTTCATTTTTTTTATTTAGATCCCTCATTAGTTTGAAGTTCATCCTGGCATATAAAGAAATACAGATCCTGTTCTATTTTTCCAAATGACTGCTCAGTGTGTGCCGGCTTTATGTTTCACTCATCTTTTCCTTGTTCATTTGAAAAGCCAGCTTTTTATCAGATATGTACTAAATTTCTACATGCTTTGGGGCTTATTTCTAGACTTTCTATTCTGTTCCTGTGTCTGTCTATTTAAGTAGCACACTCAGTTAAAGAGACTTTACAACATGTTTTAACATCTAGTAGGGCTAACCTCCCCCAGTCACAATACCACATTACTCTTATTTTCAGAGTATTCTTGGCTCCTCTTGCTTGCTTATTTTTCTATGTGAACTTTAGAATGAATATATCCAATTCTAAGGGGAAAAATTAATTTTTGCAGGGATTATATTAGATTTATAAATTCATGTTGTCAGAATTCTCATCTTTATCATGTTGAGTCCCACTGTTCAGTAATACAGCATGTCTTCTACTTAGTTACTTCCGCTTTTTGTGTCTTTCAGCATTATATCCAGGTTCTCCTCGTGTGAGATTTGCACCTTTCTTTTACATTTATGCTTTTTTTTGGTGGGAAGGTGGGGGGCAGTCAACCCATCCACTCACTTTTGAGAAACAATCCTTAATGCTTACATGATAGATTTGATGTTGAAACCCGGCACGTGTTCATTGGTGACCAGTCAGGCCAAGTAACCATCCTCAAACTGGAGCAAGAAAACTGCACCCTGGTCACAACATTCAGAGGACACACAGGTGGGACTGAAAGCCGACCCTCCAAGTGCTGCTCTCACACCGACTGTCCCCTGCCGCGTGTTCTGATATTCACATGATGTGCTGTGAAAGTGACGAGGTACACTCTGGGCCTGTGTGATGGTAACACGGGATAGATGTAACTGATTGCAGCATGATTCAGTATGATGGAGGGTCAGCAATGTTCTCCATCGGTTCAAACAAAAGAGCAAACAGTCTGTTTCAGCAGTGGTGGTGATCTGGTTCTTTGTCATGTTATGCTGGAGAAAGCCGTGGTGGGCAGATATTAAATGAGACGTTGTTTGAGGCTGTGTGGCAACTGCACGAACCCTGGAAGGACAGCTCGGTCTGTGCCCTCCTTGGAGCAAGAAGATGGTGGGTGGGACAGACTTCTACTTCGAAGACAAGTGAAATGAAAAATAGATTTCTCACTGGTAGCTAGCCTACATAAAAAAGGAACAGGTTCCTCTTTAATTTTCCTTACTCTGGAGCTCTTTTCAAGACCCCCTTTATGTTACTGGCCTGCTCAAGGTCATTTAAGCAGGGTGATAAACTATACCCACACTTAGCCTTTGAAAGACTTGGGTAAACAGTGATGATTAATTTTTTTACTCGTGTTTTTAACATGTGATGTTGACCCTGGAAAATGAATCATTGCCTGTCCGTAGTTCTTAACAAGCTTTTGTGTCTTCTGCGGTTTACCAGCCCACTGTTCAGTGTAGAACAGAGTTAATATGAGTCTAGATGTCTATAAGAACAAAAGTAGGTGAATGAGGATGTAAAATGGGATAGTACCTAGATCATAAGGGATTTCCTGAAGGGAAAAAGAGGAATGCTGTAAAGAGAAGATTGAATCTAGGGGAAAGATTCATCAAAGATCATCTTAATTATCTGTGCCTTAGGGAGGAAGAACACACAGAAACCTCCCTTGTGGGTAGAACCCAGGTCTCTTCTGATTGGATTTCTCTTTTTAGCCACCTTTACTCTGACCTGACAGGGACCTGAAACTGCCCCTTGTCGGGACTGTTTCCCCGCTGACCTCGGTCTCCTGATCTGTGGCTTCCCTAAGCCCTGTCTCCACCTGCGCTTGCTCTTGTCCTGGGGGAGAAGTCCTGCTTTGGACCCCTCATTCCCCAGCGTCCTTGGGCCCATCTTTCCTTCTGTCCCCCTCGCTTCAGCTGTGCATTCCCCAGCATTCTCAGTTTGGGGCTCCTTGACCCCCCTCCTTGGTAAATTTAACCTGGGATTCAGACTCGTGCACTCGTCTCCTCGTGCAGTCAGCTGCGGGGTCTGCCGGGGGTCACGGCCGGAGCCTCTGCCGACCGTCACCAGAGCCATCCCTCCAGCCCAGACCCAGGAGCCGCCTCACAGAACCCGGCTCCATACGCAGGACACCCCTCCTCTCATTCCCTCGGCAGCTTTTTCAGACCTTCCCCACTCTCCCCAGACCTCGCTCAAAGAAAAACGAAGGTTATCAGAAGCTTTCTTAAAATGTTTGGTTCTTGACCATCCCATCTTCCCTCCACAGTAAGCCAACTTCTCCTCCTCTGCCTCCTCATCTCTTGCCCTCCTGCCTTGTGCTGTCCTCGGCCCCAGGCTCTTCTTTCTCAGGGTCTCCACACTGCAGGTTAATTCTTCAGTCTCCCTTTTGACCAACTCTTTGCAAGTTACTAACATCGAAACTTTTTTTTGCTTCTGGGGGAAAAAAAAACTAACAAAACCCCTCTGATCTCATCTTAACAGCAGTGCTGCTTTTTTATTTTTTTAAGTTGCAGTGAAATGTGCACAACCTAAAATTGACCATTTTGATCATTAACCTTTTTTTTTACCTTTTTTAGGGGGGTGGGGAGGGGTTGTGCCATGCAGCACACAGTTCCCCGACCAGGAGAATCACTGGGAAGTCCCCACTTTGACCATTTTTAAGTGTGCAGTTTAGTGACAGTAAGTACCTTCACACTGTTGTGCAACCACCACCACCCAGAACATTCTTTATCTCGTAAAACAGAAACTGTGCCCTTGAGACGCCAACTCACTCCCTGCCCCAGCCCCCCCCGCCCCCAGGCCCTGGCAACCACCATCCTGCTGTCTGTCTGTCTGCATTTAGTGACTCTAGGCACCGCACATGAGGCGAAGCCTACAGTATTGGTTGTTTTGTGACTGGTCTGTTTCACTTAGCATAGTACCTTCATGTTGGCACGGATTCTTAAAAGACTGTCATTTTCCCCGCTGCTTCACATTCTTCCCTCCCATTGGCTTTCCTGCCACCTGCAGTTTGGCTCGTTCCGTCACTCCAGTCACACTGCTGTCCCCGAGGTGGCCAGTGGACACGCTTTAAACTCTGTCCTACTTAACCTCTCGGTAGCGTTTGACATTGTGGCCATTCCTTCCTGCTGCGACTGCCCTCGTTTGGCTTCTGAAACACATTCCGTCTCCGTTTGAAGCCTCTGAGGGCACTCGCTCCTCTCCTTTGGGGTTGTACTGGGGGATTCTGCCGGGACCTCCTGGGCTCTCCCTGGTTGACCTTGGCCACCACTCCCAGTCACAGAACAAAAATGGATAGTCATCGTTCTCAAATTCCTCTCTACCCAGTGAGTGAGGCTGAAGCTAAACAGTGATTATAGTGCCTGGTGGCAGAGTTGGGGGAGCCACACCATGCTTGTCCATGAATATGGAGCGGGCACCTCGCTGGCACGGGAGTGGGAGTTGGTCAGGGAAGTCTCCCCAGGGGAGATGTGGCTTGGACCTAAGAGCTTAGGGGAGGAGTGAGAGTTGAGTTCATGAAAGAGAAGGAAGGAGAACAGTGCAGGCAGAGCAAACCAGCAGAGCCCGAGGCCTGGGGATCTGCAAAAGCCTGGTTCTCTTGGGAACTCCTACTAACTCTTTGGCTGGAACACAGAGTGTGGATGGTCGGGGGAGGGAGAGGGGAGAAGGAAGCCAGAAAGGAAATGAGAGTCAGTTCAGATCACTGAGAGGATTATCCTGACATCGGGGAGAAATGGTTTTAAGTGAAGAAGTTAACCTGGTCGGATGTTTTTTTTGTATACTAATTTAAATAACATTATTCATAGTGTCCATAAAGTGAAACAACTCATGTGTTCATCAACTGATAAATGGAGAAATAGAACATAATATATCCATACAAGGGACTATTACTCAACAATACGAAGAAATTGTTGATATGTGCAATAATATGGGTAAACCTTGAAAGCATTCTGATAAGCCCAGAAGCTTCACCCCAAAGCAGTAGCTTCATTTTGCCTCTCCCCATTCCCCATGCAAAGAAAACCATTCCTTTGTTTTTTGCCTACTCTGGAATTTTCATATAACCTGATTGGATGTTAAAAGATTGCTCTGGCTATAGAGAGTGATATGATGGAAAAGCTGGTAGGAAACTTTGCTTCACAGTGTGGCCGCAATGATGGGAGAGCAGGGAGTTGATGGACCCAAGGTAAAGTTTTAGGCAGTTAGCTCAGCAGGTATGGTGATGAACTGGAGAGTTCCCAGACTTGGTTTCGGCAAAGGTGGCTTTCAGCCCAAACTTCTGACTCTTTAATAGTTAGATGTTGTCCAGAGCACTGATCTGAGGGCTCAGAGTTCAGTATTGCTGCCTCCAGGTCAGAAGAGGCAAGCAGCTGCCTCTATTTGTGAGATGAGCCAGGGGGTGGTCCGAGGGTTTGTTTCATGTCTTCCAAGTTGACTTCCCTGGTGGCTCAGACAGTAAAAGCGTCTGCTTACAATGCGGGAGACCCAGGTTTGATCCCTGGGTCGGGAAGATTCCCTGGAGAAGGAAATGGCAACCCACTCCAGTACTCTTGCCTGGAAAATCCCATGGACGGAGGAGCCTGGTAGGCTACAGTCCATGGAGTCGCAAAGAGTCAGACACAACTGAGCAACTTCACTTTCACTTTTCTTTCTTCCAAGTTAGTTCCATGGGCTTTCCGGGTAGCACCAGTGATTAAGAACCTGCCTGCCAATGCAAGAGACGTAAAAGACGTGGGTTGGATCCTTGGGTCAGGAAGATCCCCTGAAATAGGAAATAACAACCCACTCCAGTATTCTTGCCTGAAGAATCTCATGGGCACAGGAGCCTGGCAGACTATAGTCCATGGATTCGCAAAGAGTCGGACACAACTGAGAACCTTGATATTGTATCTTATCTTTCTGAAAGAGGGCAAAATATTTTCACGTGATTTCACCATGAAATATCTTAGAGGAAGAGAGGACATGGCCCAGAAAGGTCATTATCTAACCCAAAGGCAAATAAATTTAGCAGGTCACATTTCTTGTTGTTGTTTACTCACTAAGTCGTGTCCGGCTCTTTTCAACCCACTGGACGGTAGCCTGCCAGGCTTCTCTGTCCATAGGATTTCCCAGGCAAGAATACTGGAGTGCATTGCCATTTCCTTCTTCAGGGGGTCTTCCCGACCCAGGGATCAAACCCATGCCTGCTGTATTGGCAGTCAGGTTCTTTACCGCTGAGCCACCAGGGAAACCCCGATCACATATCTAACTTATCATTATTCCTAGACAGTAGTACCTACCCAGTCTCTATCTCCCGTCTGGCTACAGCACTGCTGATTCATTTATAGGTAGTATCAGGGTGTCTGAGAGATTCCATGATGATTCGAGCATTGTGAAGCTCTTCCTATGTAGTAAGTCCATCTGGGCCTTGGGAGGTCCCAAACTCAGCCAGACACAATTGTGGACAAAGGGTCTATGAATGGAGAATTAGCTTAATCACCTCATTCCTTTACCCCCCAAACAAAGACTTTAAGATGAGCCCAGATTCATTAAAGGCTGGTCTTGGGGATCTAATCAGTACAGATTCAAACTCAGAAGCAGATAAGTTCTTCAGATATGTGTACGGAGTCACAGCCATTCATCCATCACTCTCTGTCACAGTGCAGAAAGTCATATAAAAAAATGTGAGTTAGTGATGGAATCTGCCTAATAGCCGTACCCGAAGGCCAAAACATGACATTTACTAACCCATGGGGATTTAGTAAACTGATTTTATATTCTTACGCTCCCTCTGCTGGTTTTATTTCTGGAACTAAATGCCAACTATCATAGTTCTTTGATATTTCTGCAGAAATTAGAATATATTTCTACCAGGAAGTCATATACTGATTTGAACAAAGGGGAAAAAATCAGATTTTGACCATTGAAAATTAATAGTATCCATAAAATCTTTTTTTTTTCTTCTAAGAAATTTTTTGGTTAGTATGAACATATTGGAAACAGGAGGGCTTGAATGTGAACCTGCCAAAGTATACTACTTAATGGAAAATGAAATACAGACTTGTTCACTGACTGTTAGAAGTCTTGAAAGTAAAGTTTAGCTAAACAAAAATAAAACAAGAGCAGGCAAAGTTCAGTGCAAGTGTGCACGTTCATATCATTAATTTGCAAGTTTAATTTTCGTTTGCAATGGAGGCTTTCACACCCAATAGACATGGATTTTCATAGAGAGTCAGTCAAGTCCTAGGGTCTCCATGTGACAAGGGCTGCCACACATTGGTGAATAAACTCAGCCTAGTGCTTGCTCTGTTCAACTCCCGCTCATGCAGTATGAGCCATTCAACCAATAATTGGAAATATGATGTGTGTAGCAAATGTTCTGAAGCCCCAGTGCTGTACATCGGCTGCTTTAGGGGCAGATAACAAGAAAGTTTCTTCTCATCCAGAGAGTTAAAGGAAGGTTTCTAAGAAAAGTGGTGTTTAAACAACACTGTAAGGAGACTGATAGCTCAGTTGGTAAAGAATCTGCCTGCAATGCAGGAGACCCTGGTTCAATTCCTGGGTCAGGAAGATCCACTGGAGAAGGGATAGGCTACCCACTCCAGTATTCTTGAGCTTCCCTTGTGGTTCAGCTGATAAAGAATCCGCCTGCAATGCAGGAGACCTGGGTTCGACCCCTGGGTTGGAAAGATCTCCTGAAGAAGGGAACGGCTACCCACTCTAGTATTCTGGCCTGGAGAATTCCATGGACCGTATAGTCCATGGGGTCGCAAAGCGTCAGACACAACTGAGCAACTTTCACTTCACTAAGGAGACTGGGTGGCGGGAACATTCCAGACCCCAGATGTATGAAGCCAGTTTGAAGCCCACAGTGGGTAAGTGTGAATGGAGCCCATTGGCCCCTGTGGAGAGCCGGGCACGAGGGATACAGGCCAACCTTCTAGGCAATGTGACATCTTTCTCAGGCAGTGGGAAAACAGCGGTGGAGCTGAGGCAGGGTGGTGACGTGGTTTCCATGGTAACAGATCCTGTGGTAGCAGCCGGTGGGGGATTGAGTGGGGAGAGTGTATAGAAGGAAAGCTACTGTTGGAGTGCATGGATAGGGAGACTCCTGTCTCAACCGGAAGGACAGCATTGGGCGTGGAGCTAAGAGCAGGCATTTGAGGTCTGTCTAGGAGAGAGGGGTCAGCAGTGCTTGATGATTGATTCAGGGAGGTGTGGCTTCCATGTTTCTGTCTGAAACATTCGGGTGGCCAGTGGTGCCATTTCCGGAAAACGGGAACGTTGGCGGTGACAGCAGGTTCAGGAGGGAATATCATGGTGCTTTAACCCGAACGTGACCGAGCAGCACGCTGAGGAGGTGGCAGGGGGTCAGCTGGAGGTCCCCTTGTGGATCTCAGGACGAGGTACAGCCTAGAGACTAGAGCAGGTCTACCTTTCCAGAAACACCCACCCCTGCAACCTGGAGGGAAGAGCAGTAACCGAAGGGTCCGTACTTTATTCAAGGACTCCCTTGGATGGCTCTCCTGCAGCCTTGCTTCACCCACGCAGCCTCACTGAGCAGGTGTGATTGGGACCCTCGTGGTGAGGTACCTGGTCATACTGGTAGACACACACCCGGCACTTGCGGGCCCTGACTTGTGACCCTCCACTTCGCCTGTAGCTTTTGAAAGATATATTGTCAGCCTCCAAAAATTAGTTCCCTAAGCATTTGGTACCATGTATTTAATTTCTAAGTGTTTATACTCTGATCTGGTGCCATGGTTGGGAATTTCTTCTCACTAAATCAGAATGGTGAATAGAGTTTTATGTATAAAAGTGTTCATCTTAGCAAAATTTATAATAGTGAAGAGTTGAAAAATCTAACAGTGAGTGAAATAAGGTGCATCCACATGCTGGAATATTATGCAGATTTACGGGAATGCCCTGGTAGTCCAGGGGCTAAGACTTCGAGCTCCTGATGCAGGGGACCCAGGTTCGATCCCTGGTCAGGGAGCTAGATCCCACATGCCACAACCAAGACCCGGCACAGCCAAATAAGTAAAAAGACACTTGTTTCACCATTAAAAAAAAAATTGCATTTATGAGAGTATATACTAGTATAGACAAAACCTTGGCTTTTAAGAGTGAATTCATGTATGTTCAGTTACTCACGTTAGTCACGCTGTGGAGAGCCAAGGCGGGGAGAAGCATATAATAAAACACTGGGTGGGATGGACAGAAATCTGGAGTGAAGTACAATCACATGGAATAAATGATTTTTTTCAATTAAAATATCAGAAACTCCGGAAACCCACAACCACTGCAGTTTTGGATCTCATTCTTCATCTTAGTTATAGGTCACAAAGGATGAGGAGAAGGGTCTGGGTGTGGACGGAGTGGGAGGTGTGCGTGTCTGCACTGCTCGGAAAGGTGGACTTGCTGAGGGTGGGTCACTCTCCCTGCTGCCAGAGGTGTCAGGCGGAAAGCCCTGCTGCTTATCCGGAGGTCTGTCTGCTGATAGAGGCAGTGGTCTTCTCAGAAGGAAGCTCCCACCCCAAGGTGCTCCTGAAGCTTCTGTCCTGAGGGTTCATTGCTCTCATGTCCTGTCCTCCCAGGCTCTGCCACTTACTTAATGGGCCAAGTGAGTAAACATTCACTGACCCTGTGTGCTACACTTGGCCGCTCAGTCGTGCCCGACTCTTTGTGACCCTTTGGTCTGCAGCCCACCAGGCTCCTCTGTCCATGGGATTTCTCAGGCAAGAATACTGGAGCTGGTTGCCATTTCCTCCTCCAGGGGATCTTCCCAACCCTGGGATCGAACCCAGGTCTCATATGTCTCCTGAGTTGCAGGTGGATTCTTTACCCACTGAGCCACGCGCTGTGCTTGAAGACAAAGATATAGGAGCGAAGTCTGCAGTGGGGACAGATTTGTAATCCAGCAGTTTGATCCAGTGCGTGATGACGGCAACAGAGCATGTGATGTGTCTCACCTAGATAGGAGTGTTGGGGGGAAGGCTTCCTGCAGGAGAGGGCCTTTGAGCTGCTCCTTGAAGAGGGTGGTAAAAGGTAGGACCTCTGCACTCCAGGCAGAGGGAGTAACCACGTCTTGTGAGAGAATGGCTCCACCAAACACCCTGTGTGTACATATTTCATCCTCAGAACTAACATTGTACATTTATGTTGGCGTAAAGTGTCTTGGGCTTCCCTGGTGGCGCAGATGGTAAAGAATCCGCCTGCAATGCAGGAAACCTGGGTTGGATCCCTGGGTTGGGAAGATCCCCTGGAGGAGGGCATGGCAACCCACTCCAGTATTCTTGCCTGGAGAATCCCATGGATAGAGGAGCCTGGAGGGCCACAGTCCAAGGAGTTGCAGAGTCAGACATGACTGAGTGAGTCAGCACAGCACAGAGTCTCTTATTTGGTTTGATTATATCCATAGAGCTTAGCACAGTGCCTGCCTTATAGAAGGTGCTCAGCGCATGCCTGTTGAACTGATTTGAAGTGAATGCTGTGATTTTTTGATACAACTGATAAGCCAGCCTCCAAAAGAGATCCCGTTATAAGGCTGTTTACATAGAGATGGGATAGGAACACAAAGTGATTTTTATTATATCTCCCCAGTTGCATCCTGTTTCCTGTCTTGCAGCTTCTCCTTCCTTGTTTCCGACTCGTATTAAAGCCTGTGGTATAACACTCTGAGCCCTGGGAGGGTCTGATGAATATGCTGCAACTTGCTTTAACCTGGTTATCTCTCTTCCTGCCTCCATTATCAAGAACTCCCCTCCCCTGCTCTGACTCCTTACAGCCTGATGTAATGTGGAAAAACTAGAGACTGATCTTATTTCTGAAATGTAGTTGATCTCATGATGGCTGCTGAGATAGCATGGGGACATGGTGGTCCCCGCTTCGGGCAGACTCCACGAAGGACGCCGTCGCCGCGACGGCCCAGATGAGGCCTCCTGCACTGTCATCACAGCACGTGTTGATGGCGTGTTTCCCGTGTCCCGGGCACTGTTCATTCTAGGCGCTTCTATATGTTCACTCGGCTCTCGCAGGAGCAGACGAGCACACGTGCTTCTACTCCGCCATCTTGAACCAATAACTCATTGAATCTTAACAAAAGTATTATCATCCCTCTTTTATGGATGAAGCTTCTGAGGCTCAAGAGTATTAAAACAACATCCCCGAGGTGCTGTTATTTGAATCTAGAATCTGGTTCCAGAGCCTTGGCACTTCTGATACTGGAAACAAACTTCAGTTTCTTCACCATCAACCATCCTTGTCCCACAGTCACCAGCAAAGAAGGCCCAAGGGCCTGCTTCTCATAGCACGGTGCTGGTCGGTGTTGGGGTGTACTGGTTAGGGGGAGCTAATGCTATCTATCACTTGGCACATAGAAAGCCCTATTTAAGTATTTCCATGTTTATTTGGACAGAACACACACAGCCCGGCCAATGACGTCTTTAATTAAATAAGCCAAGTAGATTTCTTGCTCATGTGACCGTCCAGTGCAAGCATTCCCATTCTTTTCTATATGGTGATTCAGGGTCCCAGGCTCCTTCCAGAATTTCTGTGTGCCCCAGGGTCTTGCAGTGCTCTGGGAGAAGTTTAAAGAGAAGGAGGAAAAGGGCCATCTAAACTGCCCAGGCCCGGAATGGATGCGTATGACTTCCACGTACTCTCTGGGTTCCCTTGCTGAGAACTGGTCACTGGTCCCCTAGATGCAAGAGGGGCTGGTACCTGGGTCCCTGCAGGACCACAGATTTCCAGGGAAAGCTGTATGTACAGAAGGGGGGATGTGGATTTCGGAAGACTGTTAGCTGACTCTGCCATGGATATTTAACAAAGTGAGTCACTTGAGTACAGTTGTGTGGGAATAAACATTTTGCACCATGGAATCCATATCCTGAAGTATTACATTCTCGGATACTGAAGGAAGGTTAAAAAGGAGGGGTACATAGCATTCGATAACGGGGAGAGAAGGCGAGTTATAAGGAGAAAATATTCAGCTTTCAAAGGCTTAAGTAAGCACAGCTGAGGAGTTCCAAATAAGATTTGTGGATACGAAAAAAAAAAAAAAAAGATTTCTTTTTCTTTTTTCACCCACGCTGTACGGCATGCGGGATCTTAGTTCCCCCAAGCAGGAATCAAACCTGTGCTCCCTGCAGTGGAAGCTCAGAGTCTTAACCACTGGACACCAGGGAAGTCCCGAAAAAAGATGTTTGTGTCTTCATTCATCTGCTCCTTCGTTCTTTCAACAGATACCACCAGAGCCTGCCTGCTGCTGGCTCTGTGCTTATTGTGGAGACGGCGGGTGGGGGCGAGGGGCGGGGGGAAGAGCAGGGGAGGGGGAGGGGAGGGGAGATACAGAGGGTGGTCAGCACAGGTGTGCTGCTGGGAGTGGTGTGTGTTCTTACAGGGATAAGAATACATACAAGTGGCTTGTTGTGCAGGTACCAGAAGAAGCTATTAAGCATAATCTAGATAGTGGGTTTTTTTCTTTGTTTTTTCTTTTTTTTCCTTTCGATCTTGAAAAAATATCTCCTCAGACACTACATGAGAGAAACTTTCCTAAAAGCTTTTAGAGTGCAGTACTTCATTAGAACAGATTGATGATCTAAAGAAGAAAGTGTCAGATTCCAATAAATAAGAAGCAATTGTATGTTCTTTTGAGAATATAATGTTTTTCAATAAAAATGAGTAAAAAAATGAGTCTCACATTCTGAAGTATTCATAAGCTTTGTGCTCATCTTATCCAGAAGAAGTTGCTATTGTTCTTACTAGGCGAGGAGTTTGATTTATGGTGGGAACTGCTGGGGAAAAAGATCTGTTATAATATGTTACAGCCACGCCCCTGGAGCAATGCTGATAGATGGCTGTCTGTGCTGCACACGATAGTGTGTGGAGCAGCCCTGTGTGCCTGGCCCGGTCGCCCTTACTGCACACGCGTGCAGCAGGCAGTGTTAAGCAGATATTAGCATCAATATTAGTGGTGGTCATCGTATGACCATCGTCCCCAGTTTACAGAGGAGGAAACTGTCGCTTGAAGATGTAAGTAATCTTCCCAGAACCTATAAGTTTAAATTCCCCAGGAGAGAAAATACATTTTAAATTCTGCCTAGCAACATCTGTATTCAAGAATTTTAAAACAAAAATAGCATGGTAAGAAACCATATTCCAATAAAAATTAATTTTAAAAGGAAAAGAAAAAAATCATTGCGCTTTTAAATTAAAGAATGAAAAATCTAATTGAATTTTTTAAAACCCCATTTACTTCTCATCTCCTGTTGGCGGGCTGAGGGGTAGGCAACAGCAGCTTGAAAAAATTTGGTTAATAGTTCCGGACAGTGCAATATTTTCCATGCTTAGAACCATGTCTTTTTTTTTTTGAAGGTCAATTAATTGCCTTTTTCATTTCCCTTTAGTTTTTACAGTGTTTGATTTTTATGGTACATTAAGTTTGGGGGAAAAGATGCACAAAGCGTGGGACTTTTATTCTTGGGGCCAATTTTTTTTTTTCTCTTTGGGGACTTAACTTGTTATTTTCAACAAAAGTGTATTATGTGCCAGGAACTGCCCTAGATCTGAACTCCCTTGCTCTCACAACTTGACGATGAATAGCGTTGTCACTCAGTGCTTCGTGGCCAGCTCTGTCTGTTCTCTCAGGTGGGGTGACTGCTCTCTGCTGGGACCCTGTCCAGCGGGTGTTGTTCTCGGGGAGCTCCGATCACTCTGTCATCATGTGGGACATCGGTGGGAGAAAAGGAACAGCCATCGAGCTCCAGGGACACAAGTAAGGCTGCTGGTGCTTTTTTATTTTATTTTATGCTTTTATTTCTGGCTGTGCTTCTCAGCTCGCAGGATCTGAGTTCCCCAACCAGCGATGGAACCTGCGCCCTCAGCAGTGAAAGCTTGTAGTCCTAACCACTGAACCACCGCCAGGGGATTCCCTGCTGGTGTTTTTACAAAGAACTCTGGGAGAGGACTCCAGGCTGAAAGCTAGAACGGAGGCATGCAAGCCAGTCTCCGTGCCCAGAGCTGAGCGTGGGAGTAACATGGCAGGGACGCAAATGGCCACTTTGATTTATATCTGTACGGAAATATGTTTATTTATTTATACACTATTTTAGTTCACAGATGATTTGAGAGTGCTTACCAAAAAGCCATAAAATAAAATAATGCCAGTAAAGAAGTAAAAGGCAAAAAGGAGGACCAGGGAGAAGACCATAAGAGTAAATGTTTGAGAGGAAGGGCAAAAAAAGAGCTTCAAAACACAAGCCTCGAAGTCCTACAGAATTTCTGTAATTGAGTTCAAATGTGGCTGCAAGATTACTGGCAGCTGAAGGAGAAAAGGAGCGATCATATCCTCACCTAGTACATTCTGTCCTTCCCCGGACAGTTCCTGAGAACTCGCCTTAATTCATATCAGACTGTTCTTCCTTAAGGGGTGGATTTCAGGAGGCCGAGGGGAACGGCAGAGAAAAGCTTAGTGCTGTTCCTGGGAGCAGTTCTCACACTTCGCCTGCTCAAGGAATCACTGAGGAAACTGCGAAGTAGATGCCTTGGCCCCGTCCTCTGAGGTCCTCACTGGTCTGGAGCTGAGGGCGCCGTGTCGTCACAGGCTCCCTGGGCAACTCTCTTGGGGACCCTTGGGCCTCACTGAGTCATCCTGCTTGTGCCGCCCACAGTGCCTGGAGGCCAAGCCTGATCCTGTGGCTGGAAAGAATCTTCTATCTGCTTTAGAACTCCAAAGCTAATCCGAATTGTTTTTAACTTTTAAAGTTTCCAGACATATTAAAGATGACTCTAATATCAACTTCCCTGAGCTGGCTGGTTTTAAGTGGCATTAGCTCTGCTTACAGATCTGTCTGGAAACACTAGTTTTAAAAACTTCTCCCTGGGATTTCCCTGGCAGTCCAGTGGTTAAGACGTCACCTTCCAACACCAGGGCTACAGGTTCTATTCCTGGTTGAAGGGATGAGATACTACATGCCTCATGGCCAAAAAGCCAAAGCATAAAAACAGAAGCAGTATTGTAATAAATTCAGTAAGGACTTTAAAAATGGTCCCCAGGGGGAAAAAAAAAAAAACTTTTAAAAGCAAACAAACTTCTCCTAAGTAGTTAAATTTATAGTTTGGAGTTATTAAATATGAGCTAATTCACTTTGGGGCTTCCCACATCGTTCAGTGGTAAAGAATCCGCCTACCAATGCCAGGGGCGCAGGTTTGACTACCTAAGCCTGGAAGATCCCCTGGAGTAGGAAATGGCAACCCACTCCAGTATTCCTGCCTGGAGAATCCCATGGACCGAGGAGCCTGGCAGGCTCCAGTGCATGGGATCACAAAGAGTCAGACACGAACGAGCACACACAGACACAATTCAATTTTGGAGGGCCTATGCACGGACCATTATTTTTTGCGTTAGAGTTCAGTTTTAGAGACATAGCTATTAAGCCCTTCTCTCCCACATGAGAGAACAGATCAGTTGTCTGGGGCTACACCTGGCTTGTGGAGCCACTGGGACCTCAGTATCAGGTCCTTAAAGGAACTGTTCCCTTCTGTTTCTCTCCATGACAAAGGGACACATATAGAGGTCACGTAGAAGGAACTGATGTCATCCATGTAAGTGAAGAAAAAGAAAAGCCAGATACAGCCCTGCCTCACAATGGGTTTAGTCGCGGTGGACTCGGAGACCCCACGGAAGAATACTGGAGAAGGGGCATGCCATTCCCTTCTCGAGGGCGTCTTCCCCACCGAGGGATTGAACCCAAGTCTCCTGCGTCTCCTGCATTGTCAGGCAGGTCCTTTACCTCTGTGCCACCTGGGAAGGCTTGTTTCATAACACACGGTTATTATTTAATCTGCCGAGTAATTCCTGCAACTTGGGCTCCTTCAGAGAAATAAAATACAGGCTTAGAATGAAGATCAGTAATGCTTGTTGGACTCATTCAGATTAGCTCATAATTAGCTTTATTTTTACGCAGTGGTTCATAAAGAGTGCTGGCAGGGCGAGGGTCAGTTCTCACCGCCAGCATCTCTGGGTGCGGCGTGTCCTCAGGCAACACGTGCTGGGAAACCTTCCAGTTGGGTAAGAAAGGAAAAGGCTATCAAGTGGAGATAGAGTCTCTCAGTCCCAGAATAATGAAACCTAAACGAATAGGTCTTCTAGTTTCTAAGACATACTGGCTTGGACGTTGAGAAAATGAAGCAGACTATCCTTGGAGTCCACCCTGACGTCCATCCTGGAGTCCACCCTGATAGGATATCACACCTTGGTGGGGCGGGCAGGCTGGTGATATCCAGAGCTGCCAGGCAGAAGTGCCTTGAACAGGAATAGGAAGGCCTTGACCTGGTGTTTATTTAATTTAAATTTAGTAATAAGGTGGAGTGTGTGAGGGGCTCCTTGTCACCGGTCGCCTCAAAGGGGTTACCCTGTTGTCGCCGAAGCAGGCGAGATGCGCTTCCTCAGTGTCACTGAGTTCACTCTGTGAGAGCAGGTCTGACACCTGAGCTGGGGGAGGGGAGCACTGGAGCCACAGACAGGAGGAGCATGGGGCTCACAGAGAAGGGCCCAGGACGTGCGGCTGGAAGGACAAGGCCCACGTTCACAGCATCCGTTCCTTTGCCCTGAAAATTGACCACTGGATTCACGTTCAGTGATTCTTGTATTTGAGTAGCACCTAATTCAAGAAGGAAATGGCAGCCCACTCCAGTGTTCTTGCCTGGAGAATCCCAGGGACGGGGGAGCCTGGTGGGCTGCCGTCTATGGGGTCGCACAGAGTCAGATACGACTGAAGCGACTCAGCAGCAGCACCTAATATTTTGTCAAGGAGTTTTCAAAACACACAGACACCTCAGTTTAATCTTATAGTAACCCTGGGAAAGAGGGAGGTCAGATACCTTTTTTTTTTTTAATGAGAATATTGAGCTGTGGGCTTCCCAGGTGGTGCTAGTGGTAAAGAACCCGCCTGCCAATGCAGGAGACATGAGACATAGATTTGGTCCCTGGGTTGGGAAGATCCCCTGGAGAAGGGCATGGCAACCCACTCCAGTATTCTTGCCTGGAGAATCCCACGGACAGAGGAGCCTGGCGGGCTACAGTCCATGGGGTCACAAAGAGTCAGACACGACTGAGGTGACTTAGCACACATGCACAAATAGAACTTCCATCCTCAAAGACCCCAAAGCTGGTAGCTTAGGACTCCCAGATCAGTGCAGTGGAGAAAGCTTCTGGAACCTTCTTTGTAGTCTGTGCTAGGCCCTGGCAGGGGGAAGTGGACATTGAATAACACACAGTCCCCACCACGCCCCACGGTGTTTTCTGTCACCATTCTACTCCAGAAGGCAAAGACTTTCTGCTTAGGTCTGAGGCTGCTCCTTGCTCGCCTACAATTCCTCATTTCCCTGCCTTCCCTCAGGGTGACTGTTGGCGGCCCGAGTTCCCATTCGTGGACCAAATCCTTGAGTTCGGGCACCGGGGAGAGCAGACGGAACCTGAGGCCCCCTGCCCCTTGTGGTGGGGAGACTCCCTTCCCCTCTTCTAGAGATGTCCAGCTGTGGTGTGGAGGGACAGCTCCCTATGGCTTCCATCCCAGGTTCTGAGCTTTCACACCATCCTTCGGTGGGGAAACGTGACATTTATGTAGTCAGTTTGATTTGATGTTTAAAAAAATCCCATCAAAGCAGAGAGAGCTTTAGCACAGGTAAGTGATTGATGACAGTGAAAATGTCTCCAAGTCCAAGGGAAAAAAGCTAAGAAAGTATATTTCTCTAGCACAGTATTATCTGCATTTGAAGCATTGTGGTACTTGTACTTCCTGGAGCAAGTGAAACATGAATCATGGGCAAGCTCTGTGGAAAGAAGGCAGAGACAAAGTTTTCCACTTTCAGGGACCAGTTACATTTTTTTGAGAATCAGTTACCAGTTAGATGGATATGATCGAAGCATAAACCTGGACATTTATTGTCCCAGGCCCACTTTATCAAATCTGATCAGGAGACTTGGACTTTTTATATTCTTCTATAGTATCTATCATTTCATGACCAGGTTTATGATCACATTTTTTCTTTCAAATAATGTTTTCTTAGGTCTCTGAGACTTGCTAGCAATTTAATTTAGTGGTAACTTGATTTGAAGCACATATAAGGAACTTGCCTGGTGGTCCAATGATTAGGACTCCATGCTTCCAATGCAAGGGGCCTGGGTTCAGTCTGTGGTCAGGGAACTAAGATCCCACATGCTTTGAGGCCAAGAAATAAATTTAATGAAGTTCCTTCATAACAGTGGGCCAACACTAGGGGCTAGATCGTGTGTTAAGCAGCTTTTTAAAAATGTGTATGTGTGCTCAGTCATGTCCGACTCTTTGTGACCCCATGGACTGTATCCCGCCAGGCTCCTCTGTCCTCGGGAGTCTCCAGGCAAGAATACTGGAGTGGGCCATTTCCTTCTCCAGGGGATCATCCCAAGCCAGGGATCGAGCCTGCGTCTCTTATGTCTCCTGCATTAGCAGGCAGGTCCTTTTACCAGCTGAGTCACCAGGGATAATAAAATAAAATTAAAAATGAAGCAGAGGCAAAGGTCTGCGTGGTCCCTTGTGGTGGATTTCCCCACCAAGACTGGGATACACAGACTGCCTGAGGCTCTGTCACACACGGCCTGTGTCTTTGCATCCTCTTTCCACAATCCCAGCTCAGGGTTTCTCTTTTCCTGCTCTTACCACGAGGAAGACTTTTGTTATCAGCCTTCTCAAACTCTTTTGGTAAAGCAATAGGCAATTCATCAATAAATGTGCACTGGGAGGATTTGTGCTTTTCTCTTGTATTGAAGTCACGAAAGGAAGTAACATTCTCGCCTTCAGCTTCTTCTGGGTTTGGAGGAGGAGATCAAGGATGAATACGTATGAAAGCTTTCTCTCCATGCCCATCTGAGATTTAGAAGCGCTTCTTACTGTCACTGTGGAGAGTTATTAGGGCCGATGGAAAGAGATGTTTTTTCTATTAACTATTTAGCTAAACACATAATAGATCAAAGTATTAGCAACTAGTGTTCTCATAGGAAAAAAAAAAGTTCTCACAGAGGGTAGAGTTCTCTCCTCTGTATAGGGTGGTGACTGAGAACTACCTCAGAGTCAGGCCAGGCTGTGTGTGAGGCAGCTCTTCAGCTGCAGGCTCTGTAGGCTTGGACAAGGCACCTCATCTCTCTGACCCTCAGTTTCCTCATCTCTAACATAAGTGTAATATGAACGAAAAGCCCTCAAAGGTTGTCAAAAACCGTAAATAATATAATGCATGTAAAATAATCAGCACAAGATTAAGGGGATATTAGTGACACTTGTTAACATCATTCTCATTAAGAAAAATGATAATAATCCATAAATCAAGCCTCCAGATAAGATGACTGTTTCTCTCTGATTGTGGTGGTGGTGGTTTAGTCGCTAAGTCTTGTCCGACTCTTACGACCCCATGGACTGTAGCCTGCCAGGTTCCTCTGTCCATGGGATTCTCCAGGCAAGAATGCTGGAGTGGATTGCCATTTCCTTCTCCACGGGATCTTTCCGACCCAGGAATCAAACCCAGGTCTCCTACATTCTTTACCAACTAAGCTATGAGGGAAACCCCCCAATTGTTGCATTTCCAGTGGAAATATTGCCACGTGCGCCTACTCCTTCTTTGCCTGATATGTTCAGCCGATGTTCACTTAGCTCTGTCTACAGACGAGACTTTGTATTGGGCTCTTAGGACCCAGAGGTGACTAAGAAAAACAGACCCTGCCTCTCTTGAGCTGCCCTGGATGTATGAAAACAAGGGAAAGGTGGACAGCTTGCCTTTGCACTAGGAAGTAGGTAGCCTCCTGATCTGGATCTCAGGAGATGAATAGGTTCTCAGAGTTCTTAGGATCAGACAGAACGGCAGGAACTCAGGACAGTGTTTTCAGGTACCTGGAGGCCTCTCAGTGTGACTTGCTCCCCGACCTCCCCTGCTCCTTGGTGGCAGTTGTGCTTTAGGTGATTTAGTCAGTCGTGTCTGACTCTTTGCGACCCCGTGGACTGTATGTAGCCCTCCAGGCTCCTCTGTGCATGGGATTCTCCAGGCAAGAATGCTGGAGTGGGTGGCCATTCTTTTCTCCATGGGATCTTCCCAACCCAGGGATCCCGAACCTGAGAGTCCTGCATTGGCAAGCAGGTTGTTTACTGACTGAGCCACCAGGGAAGCCACCCCTCTGGTCCTTGGAGGTTTGGAAAATTCATGAAGGTGGGAGTTTCAAATCTAAGAGCCTGAGATTTCTGGAAGTAGGTGCATAGCTGATTAGATTTCACCAAGTGGGCTGAGACTTTCCATACTTTGGACAGTTTCATTTCTTTGGTATACAGTTAAGCACCACCCCCTACTCTTCGGGGATGGAGGAGGACCTAAGCTGACATTTAGGTAGATGTTAGCCTGTGTCTGAAAATCTGCTCCTATAGAGAATATGAAGGCTTCGCTACCCTTTTCTCTTAAGAAGCATTAGACTCAGGACCAGCTTCAGGGCATGTGACCTCTGCAGTCGCACAAGGCCTCATGCTTAAAATGGCCCCACCCTTGGTTTAATGCTCTGCTGTCATTATCTTGTAATTCTTTTATTTTAACAAAGTGGGGTCTTTATACACTCATAAGAGCATTTGCAGTGCAGCCCACGGAATGCTCATTGATTAAATAATAACCAGTTTTAAGATGCTTTCTAGTATCAATGCTACATGATGCCAGATGAAACATGAGTGCAAGAGGAAGGTATCCTTCACTCTTTTATCACCCTGGATCTGTAAACCTGGGAATGTTTCCTCATCTTGTTTTTAATTGCAAGGTGGTTGTATTTTGAATCCTTAAATCAAGAAGCCCCGGAGCAGCTTTATTACAAGGCTTGGGATCCCGCATTCATCATTGTGTTCTTCTGTGTGGGAATATTAACAGGACTGGAGTCCCATAAATTATGTATCTCTTGCTGAATGTTGCTGCCAGCTATGAGTGGCAAAGCAGTTCCTTCTGTAGCTTATTTGGTTTTGCAAGATCATTGATATGTATCAAGGTGCCTTAACAAATGAATTGTAGTTCAGATCACTGGGTGGTTATGAGTCTGTTCAACTAGATGGATTTTCCTTCTTGCCCCTGAATGTCACAATGGCATCAGTCCATCCCCTGAAATGTATGAAGCATTAATCACAACCAGGAGAGATAGAAAATTGACTTTGTTTTTTAGTGAAAGATTTTATATTAGTCATTAATTAGTAAAGGAACTAGTAAGATATTACAGCCAGTTCAAAGGGAAATTCAAAGAGTAGAAACATGAAGAGGCAATGGAGAGTGCTGAAATGCATTTGTATTTTCACAACTGACTTCTTCCATGGGAGGAGCCGGGCATGGGGATTCATTGCATCTTCACTGGATAAGATTCATTTGCAATACTGTCAATTTCCTACAGTTTACAGAGTTATAAAATAGCACAATTAAAGATAATAACTCTGACTCCCACAGAGGCAGAAAACACAGAAGGATGTGTCAGATTACACTTGATATTCCATTGAAAAAGATACCCAGCAATCTCTTTTTACCCATTTCCAAGTTTTTGATCTGAGAGATCCTCCCCTCTTCTCACCTGTAATCATAATAATAAGATTATTCCTGGTCATAGAAAAACTGCTGGCCTCACAAAGTTTGACCTCATCATTTGCATTGGTGCAGTAAGAGTATTAATTAACCTATAGGCCATCTTAGTTGGCTTTGCAAATATGGAGATGTATGGTATTAAGCAACTATTAAGACCATGAAATTTACAAAAGTTTTTATAAGAAATCTTGGATTGGGCTTTTCAGAGCCTCTGTTATCTGCTATTCCACGGCTAGGTGGGCTGCCGTCTATGGGGTCGCACAGAATCAGACACGACTGAAGCGACTTAGCAGCAGCAGCAGGAAAACAAGCCCAAGAAATCATCAGTGTTCACCTATAATACTTATAACTTTGGTTGAATTCTTTGAGGTTTTCAACATTTGCTAGTTTCTTGGCCTGGTAGCTTTCTTAACACCTGTAATGCCAGGACCCTGCAAACCAGGTACAGGACCAGTTTTCCTTTCGGGAAGCAGGACCACTTCCCAAGGCATTGGCCCCCTTAGTTGCTAAAGAGGCTACTCATAACTGTAGGTAAGGGCTTGGTTGCCCAGTGATATCCTGTGGATAGATTCTAATTAAACCTGTAAAATATTGCCATGAAAATCAAGGTGACAAAGTAACAGTTTCTGAATTCTGGGGGGTTTCTGAGAATTGGATATTATTCTTAAATGTTTAGATTTAGCTTACCAAAGCAGACTTTACTAAACTGTAGGTTCAGTTCAGTTCAGTTCAGTCGCTCAGTTGTGTCCGACTCTTTGCAACCCCATGAATTGCAGCACGCCAGGCCTCCCTGTCCATCACCATCTCCCGGAGTTCACTCAGACTCACGTCCATCAAGTCAGTGATGCCATCCAGCCATCTCATCCTCTGTCGTCCCCTTTTCCTCCTGCCCCCAATCCCTCCCAGCATCAGAGTCTTTTCCAATGAGTCAACTCTTCTCATGAGGTGGCCAAAGTACTGGAGTTTCAGCTTTAGCATCATTCCTTCCAAAGAACACCCAGGGCTGATGTTCTAGGTTAAGTAAGAGAAAAGGCATCCTCATAGATCAAAAAAGTAGAATGTTAAAACAACAGCAACAGTATTCTAGACAAATAACGCCAGTAAAATTTCCCTCTTCAGTTCATTTGGTCCTGTGTTGTTAATTCTTGTTCTGCTGGGTGTTGGTTTAGCAGTCTGCATTTGTAAATCCATTTACATCCAGACTAAAAAGAGTCCTGAAATCCAAGGAAATCCTGACTCAATCCATATCCCAGGGCATTTGTAAAGCCATCTACTTCCAGACTAAAAAAAGTCCTGAAATCCAAGGAAATCCTGACTCAGTCCACTATCCCAGTTTACAGACTAAGTTATGTCAGTCTAGTATTCTTTGCCTAAAGAATCTTTAAAATGCCAGTATTTAAAAGTACCTGGTGCATAGAATTGTTTTCCTCAAAATTCTGAGATTGTCCCTTCTGGCCTGTAGCTTGTGACAAAGCCTTCAGGCAAGCATCAAAATAATACAAATTTACCTGTAGATTATAGAAACTTAATGGATATTTTTTTACTGTGATAATATCAGAATTGAGAAGAGTGAAATTCTCTACTGATACTCCCTACATAACTATTTCCTGAGCAATTGATCAGTGTTTTCCCTGAAGGTAAAAGCATATTATGGACAGTGGAAGCATTGATAAAGCTCTAGGGTCTTGGCATGTAATATACAATCTCAGAAATATATTAATAATCTTTTAGCCATACTGACTTAACCTAGGGAAGACTAAGCATCTTCTCTGATCTGACAGCTCTTCCTATGCAACTCTTAGAATAGTAACACAGTAAACAAATTGATTTTTTTTTTTAATACCATCTCTATTTTTATGAGGCAAAGGAAACAGATCTGTAATTTTCCAGAACCCTGCTTGGAAATCTCAAAGATAGTTTTAGGTGTAAAAAGTATCTTAAACAATTTTTTCCCCCCAAAATATAGGGCTCAACCTGGGAAGGCAAAACCAAAATTATTGTCAAAGGATACTTATCTTTAGATACTTAAGACAGGAGCACAGGTGCCTAAAAAAAACAATACTTGGCTATCTATATAATCAGAGTAACAAGAAGACTTGGGAAATAAATACAGAAAACAGTACAGTCTTAAAGAATGTAGCTCTTTTTAAAAAGAGGGCCCTTGTTCTTCTTTTCATTCCTTAAATAATCAAGAACTTTTCAAATCAGCATAAAGCTGTGAAAAGGATTTTGGTGAGACAAAATCTCTGCTAGCTAGGCAGATTCTATAGAAGGTAAGGAATATCCTTTTGCATTGTAGTCCAAGGCATTAATCAGCAAACTAAGGAAGCAAGCCATCAAACCCAAGGGAATTATACCAAGATTTTAATGTATTTTGCAGCTTTTTTTTTTTTTTTTTTTTAGACTCCCAAGTATTATAAATCAAAGCAAGCAAAATTCACTTTCCATGTTTTGTCCTTTATTTTTCTCTTTGATATTCTGGAACAAATTTATATTTTACTTTAAAATTGCCTTTTTCATTCAAGCTCTCTCAAAAGTATAAAATGGAGTTTTCCAGAGGCTACATGAGTGACATCATAATGCCCACAGAAAGAGATGAGTGTCTGGCTCTCTCCTGCTAAGCCAGACATTAGAAAGACTTGCATAGATATTAAACAATGCCATTTTGCCTTCAAAATATTTTGTTTTGGAAAATACATTTTTCCCAAAACATATGTTATTTGGTTAAAAGGGAATGGATTCATCATTGCTGTTTTCAGATTGATCAGTAGTTTAAAATTTTCTCAGATTGATTTCAAGTATATTGATAGTTGTTGTTCAGTTGCCTAGCCGTGTCCAACTCTTTGAGACTCCACAGACTGCAGCACGCCAGGCTCCCTGTCCCTCACCAGCTCCCAGAGTTTGCCCAAGCTCATGTCCACTGAACCAGTGATGCCATCCACCCATCTCATCCTCTGTCATCCCCTTCTCCTTCTGCCCTCAATCTTTCCCAGCATCAGGGTCTTTTCCAATGAGTCAACTCTTCACATCAGGTGGCCAGTTATATTGATAGTTACCATCAGGCCACTTATATTAATAGTTACCACTCACTTAAACTAAAGCTCTTTGGTGTCCTCAAATAAGACTTGAGAATGTAAAGGGGTCCTGAGACTAAAAAGTTTGAGAACCACTGCTTTAAAACTACTCTCTCGTTTTTTCCCCTCCCCAAAACTACAACACAGACACAGTTGTATTTCCTTCTCATCATTGCACCTGGCATCATCTCAGTCACCCATTTTAATTCTAGTAATTAACCAAAGTAACTAACTTATTTTGTAGAGAAGACTGGGAGGACAGAGGATATGGATAATTAAGAACTTTCCATCATAGGGAGCATCTTAGCACAGCTCATGAAACGTGACGTCAGCTTCTCCTGCAATGTACGTCACTTTTACATCCCTCTAAAATGGTAAAACAAAGGAACATGTTCATTTGACATGACTCATCTGCGTTATGTTGGGCTTCCCAGGCGGCACAGTGGTAAAGAATCCCCCTGCCAATGCAAAAGACGCAGGAGATGGGGGTTCAATCCCTGGGTTGGGAAGTAGGAAATGGCAACCTGCTCCAGTATTCTTGCCTGGAAAATTCCATGGACAGAGAAGCCTGGCAGGGCAACAGTCCATGGGGTCAAAAAGAGTTGGACGTGACTGAGCAGACACGTGCCTAAGTTACAGTCTCTGTGTAGCACATAAAAATAAGCAAACATATATAATCTTAAATATTATGCTGTACAGTTGAAATTTCAGTAACTTGTTTAGAAATGATCAAGACTTCCCTGGTGGTTCAGTGGTTAAGAATCCACCTTCTAAAGCAGTGGACACGAGTTCAATCCCTGGTCGGGGAACTAAGATCCCACATGCCAAGGGTTTACTGAGCCTTCAAGCCACAACTAGAAAGAAGCCTTAATGTTGCAAGGAAAGATTCTGAATGTCCTAAGGCCCGATGCAGCCAAAAATAAATAGATTAATTTTTTTTTAAAAAGAAAGAAATTATCCATTGTAGGTGTCTGGTGACTTACCAGTTAGCTCAACTTACTGTGATTCCATTGTAAATTACCCAAGATCTTGGGAATTATCTTTAAGTTGGTATGCTTAAAACATAACTGTTATCTAAAGTTTATGAGAAAAATTATTTAATTGAACATGCTTATTTTTCATAATCTTAAATATTATATAGGCATAATATTAGCTTATTTGACCACTTATCCTATATAAATTTAGAAGAAATCAACCCAAGTAAAGCAAAATGTACATTTGCATTATATTTAACATTAACAAAGCCAGAAAAAGACATGGCTGTGTTTTGAAACTCATCACACTAGTCATTTGCCAAAGAGTTAGTTTTGTGAACTTGGGAGTCTTAAAATATCACTGAGTTAGATAGTATTTTCTGTAAAATAATTTTTATTTTTAAGCCTAGTAAATTTAAAGCTTTAGGGATTTAATTTCCTTATTTTCTGTGAAGTTCAGAAATATTCAATTTATATAAACATTTGTTTATCTTTATAAGCAAGTGCTTATAATTTAACAGGTACCATAATCTAATTTATTGGCACCTTCAGAAATAGGAAAGTGTTCCATACACAAGAGGTAAACACCCCCTGAATTTCAGACACAGGCACACAGAGCTTAACAGCTTCAGTCCTACAACTGGAGGCACAAGTCAAAAGAAAACACAAACACACACACACACAAAATCACCAATCCACATTTCACAGAGTTATTCTCCTTCCCAGTGAGCACAGAATTCTCAATTAATTTGAGCTCAAAACAGAAGAATATTCAAACAAAAACCGCCAAGAAGCCAGACTCCCCATTCTTTATCTCCCAAAGTGGAGTAGATCTCTGTCATCTTTTGGTGGTGGTCACTAAATTGTCAGACCCTTAAACTGGATTCCCCACCAAGAGGGAAAAATTTGTCAGCCATGTACGAACCAGAAAGAAAAATAAGACACAAACTGAGGGAAGAGGGCATGAGAACTAGAGAGAGACACTCAGTGAACTCAAGTCTGTTGCTGCTGTGGATTCACCCCGGGAGCCGTGCTGGCGCCTCGAGTCTTAGGCAGCACAGTTACCTGGCTCCATCAGGTGCCCGATGACCTTACAAATATAACATGAACAGATGGCACAGATTTTATTTAATTGATAATTAAGGAACCAGTACGATTATAAGTAGTTCAACAGCTTTTTTCCTTAAGTGTTGGTAATTGACAGAGACCACCTCTTCTTGGGGCCTTAGCATCTCACATGAGCATTTTAAAAACTCGAACTATGGTTGATTTATCATGTTGTGTTAGTTTTAGATATACAGCAAAGTGATCCAGTTATACATATACGTATATTTGTTGTTGTTTAGTCGATAAGTTGTGTTCCACTCTTTTGCAACCCCATGGACTGTAGCCCACCAGGCTCCTCTGCCCACAAGATTTCCTTGGCAGGAATACTGGAGAGGGTTGCCGTTTCCTTCTCCAGGGATCTTCCCAACCCAGG
This sequence comes from Bos taurus, assembly GCF_002263795.3. Lineage (NCBI taxonomy): Eukaryota > Metazoa > Chordata > Mammalia > Artiodactyla > Bovidae > Bos > Bos taurus. The sequence continues at coordinate 21,186,425 of NC_037339.1, forward strand.
GATCAAAGCAGCATCTCCTGCGTTGGCCAGCAGGTTCTTTACCACTGAACCATTGCTGCTGCTGCTGCTAAGTCACTTCAGTCGTGTCCGACTCTGTGCGACCCCATAGATGGCAGCCCACCAGGCTCCCCCGTCCCTGGGATTCTCCAGGCAAGAACACTGGAGTGGGTTGCCATTTCCTTCTCCAATGCATGAAAGTGAAAAGTGAAAGGGAAGTCGCTCAGTCGTGTCTGACCCTCAGCAACCCCATGGACTGCAGCCTTCCAGGCTCCTCCATCCATGGGATTTTCCAGGCAAGAGTACTGGAGTGGGGTGCCATTGCCTTCTCCGAGAGAAGTATATATATATATACCATGTGCTATACAGTAAATCCTTGTTGTTTATTTTATATGTAGTGGTGTGTATCTGCTAACCCCATAATCATAATTTATCCCTTCTCCACTTGCCCCTTTGAACATAAATCACAGCAATATTTTCTTAGTCAGTGTCCCAAGGCCAAAGAAATGAAAGCAAAATAAGCAAATGGACCTAATCAAATTTACAAGCTTTTGCACAGTAAAGGAAACCATCAATAAAACGGAAGCACAACCTATGGAACGGGAGAAAATATTTGCAAAAGATGCAATCAACAGAGGCTTCATTTCCCAAATATACAAACACCTCAGACAATGCAACATCAGAAAACAAACAACCCAATCCAAAAAATGGCAGAAGACCTAAGTAGGCATTTCTCCAGAGAAGACCTACAGATGGCCAACAGGCACATGAAAAGATGTTCAACATCGCTAATTATTAAAGGAGCATTTTGACTAATTTTAAATGTTGCAAATCTCAAGTACTCTCCCAATATTAGCATGTGGACCATTCCATTCCGGTCTCCAAGGTCTGCTCTTGGGTGCCACTCAGGGGTGAGCCTGCACGAGACTCACCGCCAGGCTTCCTGCCCTCAGGGCTCTCCCTGCCCTCGGAACCGTCACTGACTCTTCTTGCTTCTTCGGCAGTGACAAAGTCCAGGCCCTGTCCTATGCCCAGCACACGCGGCAGCTCATCTCCTGTGGTGGTGATGGTGGGATCGTGGTCTGGAACATGGACGTGGAGAGGCAGGAGGTAGGTTCACAGAAGGCTCGAGCCACCCTTCCATGGCCACCAGGCTGGGCTCTGCACCTCCGACTCCGCTGAGGAATGCCTCAGCCTCCCCTCCTGCTCACTTTCTTTCTTTTTTTTTTCCGGTTGTGCTGGGTCTTCGTTGCTGTGTAAGCTTTTCTCTAGTTGCGTCTAGCTGGGGCTACTCTCTACTTATTGTGCGCGGGCTTCTCATTGCAGCGGCTTCTCTTGTGGAGCGTGGGCTATAGGGCACTCAGGCTTTGGTAGTTGCGGGACTCGGGCTCTAGAGCACAGGCTCAGCGGTTGTGGTGCACACAGGGGCTTAGTTGCTCTGCCGCATGTGGGATGTTCCTAGACCAGGGATCGAACCCCTGTCTCCTGCATGGGCAGGCAGATTCTTTACCACTGAACCACCAGGGAAGCCCACTTTTTTCTTTGAGAAAACCATGAAAATAAGACATGTTATGTCAGAAAATCAGAAAAACAATAATAGTAAAATAAAATACAATTCTAGTATGAAAGGAGCTTCCTTTTATAAGCCCCTCACAAAGTTGCACATAATACTCATACAGTGGAGATTCGTAAGGAGGCTGAGACTAAGCTGTTTAGACTTCAAATCTGTTGCATGATTTACAAGTTCAGAGGAGAAGAAAGATTTATTTTCAGGTAATTACAGCCGTTCGGCTTAAAGTGCACTATGAAAGCAGACAACTTGGCCCTTTATGTTATTGGGGGAAATGGCGGCTGGTGTGTGAGAAGTGGTATTTGATGAAGAATCCTAGTTTGGTATTAATAGAAATATTAGAGATAATTTTTTGTTTTTATGAGTCATATTCTAAACAGTTCTCCAGATATAAATATTTTTTATTTATAAAAATTTGTCATTTTTAAGCATTTATTTAAGTTTTGTCGTAACATTCTTTTTTCTTTTTTTCATTTACTATTTACACAATTTTTTATTGAGATAAAATTTACAGAACATAAATTTTGCCAATTTAACCATAACATTCTTTTTTCGATGAATTTGCTTTTTCATCGTTCAGCATCATAACAGCTGGTTTGTTTACTGAACGTCCCCTTTGACAAGTACTTTGAAGTTAACCATTTTCTCATTTCCCTAGATTAATGCTGGGTAAATTTTCCCTTTGACCATGTGTATTCTAATCTGTGTCCTCAAAGGATACAAGAATTAGAAGAGCAACACTTTAAAAATTAAACAAAGGCCATTTCCCAACTTCTTTCCACAGCCTCACCCCAGTCTCATTGCAAGAGAGTCATTGCCGTTACCCACAATGCTGTGCCTTTCAAATGCCAGTAATTAAATGCTTAAGAAGATTAAAGTTTGATTTGCTCAAACTGTAAATCCACAGGAGTTCTATTAGTAACTAATTAAAGTGATCCTTTCAGTCAGGAAGTGAGGAATAGTGGATTATTGCTTTTGAAAATACAATCTGGCCCTATTGGCATAAAGACAGCGTGTGCCGGCCAGGTGCATGGCGGCCTGCTTTGGGTGAGGGACAGTCACGCCCGGTGTGCCCAGGCTTCTTCCCAGGCCTGACTGACCAGACCCGGGGACGGGAGCTGCTGGGCTCGTTTCCCTGTGTGCACACAGCCTCTGCCCTCGGTAGACAGAAGTCCAAGGAGGATACCAGTGCACTCTCCAGAGAAGGAAACCAGGCGGTCGGTCGGTGGGCAGTCCTTGGAGCCATCTTGCTCCAGTGATGCCTTTTGACATGCAGATATACGGGCACTTGGTACTTGTTGACTATTGTAAATCTTCTCGAGTGATTTAAAGCTCTAACTGAGCGGTGGTGATGGTCGCATCCATCTTTCGCGAGTGTCATATATGATAAGCGTGCAGCCTCCCAGGTGTGTCCGTGGGGCTGCCTACCTGTGGCAGGTGCCGTGTGGCGCCCAGCTCGGGAAGCCTGAGATGTAATGAAGCTGTCCCTGACCCGAAGGGCTGGTAGCCTTTCTGGAAGAAAAGACGTGGAGGGAAAAGCTTCCGAAAACGATTCGATGGTATAAATAAATCAACCACAGTTGATAGAGCATCAGAGCTGGGGCTTGTCACCATCAGCTCACCTTCCAGCGAAGGGTTGTGGCGAGAGAGAGAGAGAGCACTCTGACCAAGACGAAACACAGGAGTGGTCACATGCAGAGCAATGGACGCAGAGCAGATGGGGTGGCAGCCCTGAGGGCGGGCAGGTGGGAGAAGGCCTTGAGTGGCTGAACACAGATCTGTTTGACATCTTGATGTAGGTTAAACGTGTGTTTATACATTTAACAAAATCTGATTTTTTTACAATTTTATTTTTTTTTAAGTATATATAATACACGTTCTTTGTAGAAAAATTACAGTGCTCGTTAACAAAGAGAATATCAGTTACTCAGGGTTGCTGCTGAGTCGCTAAGTCATATCCCATGCTATTGCAACCCCATGGACTGTAACCTGCCTGGGCTCCTCTGTCCATGGGATTTCCTGGGCAAGAACACTGGAGTGGGTTGCCATTTCCTTCTCCAGGGAATCTTCCCCACCCAGGGACTGAAGAATCTAGTGGATTCTTTACGGCTTGGCCACTGGGGAAGCCCATCCATGATATCACCACCCAGAAATATCACTCTTCACATACTGGCAAACATCCCTTCTTACATTTTTCTCTGCAGATACACATGTTAGATTTTTCTTTTTTTGACGAAAAAGAGAATCATATTACACATGCTGATTTTTCCCCCCTTTTCAGAGCCCTACTCTCAGCTCCCTCCTCTTAGACACCCACTAACATATTTTATACACATCCTAAACCTGCATGCTTCCTTGTAAAATATGGGTGTGTGTGTGTGTGTTGTAAATCTTCCTTATTTTCCTACATCATAACTGTTCTGAAAAATCACAATATAGATAAGTCTTTTAGGGGTAAACTGTTGTCTTAAGCTAAGAAACTTTGTATTATTTTATTGATCTGTCTTTACATGAATTAGGGCATGAAAATTACCAAGCAAGTTGAAACTTACTTCTTTCCCTCAGGTTTTTTTTTTTTTTTTTAATGTATTATCATTCTTTCTGTATCCTTGTCATTGCACTCTGCATTTTTAATTTTTTCGGTCATGCCGTACACCTTGTGGGATCTTACTTCCCTATCAGGGATATGACTCAGGCCCACTGCATTGGAAGCTCGTAGTCTTAACTACTGGACCACCAGGGAAGTCCCTTTTCCTCAGTTTTAATAAAATAAATAAACTTTCTTAAAGTGTCACCTTTTTGCTTTCTTTTTTTTCCTCCTGAGAAAATATATAGCTTTAGGTTTGTTTCTGCTTAAAGCTAGGGGAGAACTTCCCCAGGTTCAGTTCCTGGTCCTGGAAGATTTCACGTGCCATGGGGCGACTAAGCCTGTGCACCACAACTATTGAGTCTGCGCTCTAGGGCTGGTGTGGAGAAGGCAATGGCACCCCTCTCCAGTACTCTTGCCTGGAAAATCCCATGGATGGAGGAGCCTGGAAGGCTGCAGTCCATGGGGTCACTAAGAGTCGGACACCACTGAGCGACTTCACTTTCACTTTTCACTTTCATGCATTGGAGAAGGAAATGGCAACCCACTCCAGTGTTCTTTCCTGGAGAATCCCAGGGACAGGGGCTTGGTGGGCTGCCGTCTGTGGGGTCGCACAGAGTTGGACACGACTGAAGTGACTTAGCAGCAGCAGGGCTGGTGAGTTAACAACTACTGAAGCCCTAGAGTCTATGCTCAGCAACAAGAGAGTGGCCCCTGCTCGCTGCAACTAGAGAAAGCCTGTGCAAAGCAATGAAGACCCAGTGCACCCAAAAATAAATAAAGTAAATTTTTACAAAAGAATATAAGGATTCTTTTTAAAATAAAAAATAAAGGTAGGGAAATGGACTAACCTTGCTGACTCCGACATGACAGTGGGCTAGTGCTTTTTGAGTTCCCACTGTGGTCGGGTCCTGTCCCCCCAGCACATGTAGCTGCATGCCAGTGTAATAAGCAGATGTATATAATTGTACACAGAGAGAATATAATTGTGTATGATCAGAGTATGAGATAATTGCATATGATCAGAGACTGTGAGATAAAGTCCTAAACCAACATAGCTGTCTGTGGTGTGGCCTCTACATCCAACCCCTCCAGCCTCAGCCCTTTACACCCTCTCCCACCCCCAGCCCTTCTCTCCTCACCCCTACACTGCGCTCCAGCCATCCTGCCCTTCTCTCAGCCCTGCCCTCTTTCAGCCCCGTGTGCCTGGCCTCCTGTCATCCATCCCCAGATCTCAGCTTATTATCATTTGTCAGAGACAAGTCCTGAACCCCAGCCTAGATCATCCTGTTCTCATAGCACTCTGTGCTTCTCTGTCTCTGACCTTTGATCCTTCTACTGTTTCACATAATGAAAGTGAAAGTGAAGTCACTCAGTCGTGTCCAACTCTTTGCAACCCCATGGACTGTAGCCTACCAGGCTTCTCCATCCATGGGATTTTCCAGGCAAGAGTACTGGAGTGGGTTGCCATTTTCTTCTCCAGGAGATCTTCCCAACCCAGGGATTGAACCCGGATCTCCCGCATTGTAGGCAGACGCTTTACAGTCTGAGCCACCAGGGAAATTAACTACTATTAATATGATTATCATGTTTCATCTTCCCTGATAAATTACAAGCTCCATGATGTTAAATTCTTTTTCTTCCCCACTACATCCCCAGGACCTGACACGTCACGAGGCATTCAGTAAATATTTTTTAAATGATTGAGAAATCACATGTGTTTCTTAGAGACACATCCTGACTGCGTAAGTTTCAGCAGTGTCGATGCTTCCTCGATCCTCACTGCTTCTCACTGTCATCTGTTGTGTGCTTTGTTTGGCAAGACCCCTGAATGGTTGGACAGTGATTCCTGCCAGAAGTGCGATCAGCCTTTTTTCTGGAACTTCAAGCAAATGTGGGACAGTAAGAAAATCGGCCTGAGACAGGTGGGTGATATGCTTGCTTCATCAAAACGTTATCACCTAGAAATAACTTTACCTTGTGATCTTGGAAGAAATAACACCCCTGGGTGGGAGCTGTGATGGGGGTAAGTTATTCTCTTGGAGTCACTTTCTGCTGAATTTATTCCCTTTCTCTACTGAAGCTCATTCCTACTGGATTTAGTTTCTGTAGTGACTTGTTCCCAGTAGTTAAGTGATATGATTTTAGAATTCTAGTGGCATCTAGTGAAATATACCTTAAAATTAGAGGGGCCGAGCTTAGCTCAAATGGTACCAAACCATGAAATTATGTAAGTGATACTTATTTCTCTTTAATTTCACTTTCGTTCCTTCCATCTTAGTTTTAGTTATTTAGATCTACTTATAAGACAGCATTTTCAGCCTGATTCTATGGTTGGGTTTGGTCTGCCCCCCGAGGAAATCAAATGCCAGTCCACCCAGCTTGAGCACGGCCAACATGTAGACAGTGAATTGAGCCTGGTTTCATCCCAGTTCTTCTTCGCCGAACAGCGTGATCTCTGGAGGTGGCACTTCCTCCGTAAACCCTCCGCACACCCGACACCATTAAGATAACCCAACTGGGGGAGGTTCACATTGATGATAACTGGAAAGAACCAAGACTGGGGAAAGGGGCGCTTGGGGCCGTGGCACAATCAGATTTACTTCCTAAACAGTCCTCATTCTGAGTAAACAGAATCCAAAAAGAAGAGCCTCTGGCACGCGCTTCCAGTGGGCTGGGGCCCTCCCGTTGAGCATCCGCACCTGGAGGCTGTGGGTCACACCTGGGCGTACCTGGCGCAGCGGAGGCGCACAGGCGCAGTTGAGCACGTTTTCTCTTCCCTCCAGCACCACTGCCGCAAGTGCGGGAAGGCGGTCTGCGGCAAGTGCAGCTCCAAGCGCTCCCCGATCCCGCTGATGGGCTTCGAGTTTGAAGTGAGGGTGTGTGACAGCTGCCACGAGGCCATCACAGATGAGGAGTAAGTCACAGCAGCCTGCGGAATTGTCGAGGTTAAGGGACGAGGGCAACCCGAACGCTGCACCGAGCCCCGCAGCCATGAATAATGGCACCCTGGTTTCTGGTGGTTTCCAATATGGACCGTGGCAGGTGGGCAAAGCCCTCCTTTCCATCAGGAGGTGGTATCCTCTTGTGAGGCAGGAGGAGAGAGTGCAGCGCTGAGAAATCATCTCTGTGCTGTTGTTAATCCCAGGGGTGTGTGCATTGAAAATAGATGTTCTTGGAGGAAATCCTCTGCCTGCTCATTTACTGGAGAATTGCCCGGGAATACAGGAGCCTGAGCTTCACTGTTAGCCGGAGCTGGTATCTTTGCAGGAGCGAATAAGCCCACGGGCCCCAGAGGTTTTATTTTCCAGAAAAAGCCAAGTCTCTTCTCCTCAGAGTCTTGTACCACCAGTTGCCCAGCTGCTGAATCTTGCTGGTTGGCCTTGCCCAATAACCCAGAACCTGAGATTACAGTGCTTTTTTTTTGGTGGGGGATGGGGGGTGCAGATCCATGTTGCCTTTTTCTTTTCTTTCTTTAACATTTAAAAAATTTTCTTGGCCATGCTGCACAGCACTTGGGTTATTAGTTTCCCAACCAAGTATCGAACCCTCACCTCTCCCATTGGATGCTCAGATTTTTAACCACTGGACTACCAGGAAAGACTCCATGTTATCTTTTTAATGTTAGCTGTTGCAAACTGCCTTCCATGTAAACAGAGTGTTCTTCACCAAGTGTCCCTTTTAGTGAATTAGAATCTCATAGGGGACTTGTCTGCCCAATTCTCACCGCCGCCACCACCACCCCCGCCCCCATATAATGTAGTAAAATCATTTTAAGTACTAGATGGATGTCCTAAAAGCTGCATATAAATAGAAACATATTTCAGATGCACTCAAGGAGGTCAGCATTTAGAGGAAATTCTTGGCAAGTTAATAAAACAAAACATTCTTTTGCAGATAACCCTCATGTTAATGGAAATGTTTTTTATTCATATTTAATCACAGCAAATATAAATTAAGATGCCCTTGCATAAGTAAGCACTTATGTTCACTGATTATTTTCTGCTCATCATATGTGATGAAATTAATAAAAGAGTGCTTCTCATTAAATTAGGGAGCTGCGAGAGACTTTAGGGATATTCCTGTTGAATTCTTCATTAAAGACACAGATTCAGAGGGTCTAAGTGACTACAGATTAAACCTAATTCTTTAGTTCTAAATATTTTAAAGCAATCATCATTTTTAGGGTACTGAAGATCTGTTCTCCAGATTGAGCAATTAACAGCTGTCTCAGAGAGCCCACTGCTGAGGAGTGGGAACTTGAAACATGATTAGAAAACTGCAGCCTAATCCCCTATGTTGCTGTCCCACACCACTGGTTCTTCTGCCTCTTCCCCATGGGTACATTTTGCATTGCCTCTAGAGCATCTAGGCAGTTAGCAGCCTTCTTACTAAAAAAATGCAAGGCTTGAAAAAATAAAAAGCAAGTAGCAGTGTTTGTTTATATATTGTTTTACTTGTTAAAGCATTAGAATGCCACAGAAAAACCCAAGTCTGCACTTATACCAGGGTAAAGAGGAGAAAAAATAAATAGCCCTTAGATGAAAGTGGTAGTGTCTTAGGCATTTTAACAAATGTGCTTTTTTAAAAATGAAATAGACCAAAGTAGACTTTTATCAGCAAGTCCTTCTGAGATCAAACTTAGCAAAAGCACAGTGGGTTATTTTAAAGATTTGTTAACAGCACGGGTGGAGAATCTCACAGACTCAGTCAGAGCAACAAATTTCTCCAGAAAGTTTCTAAAGAAACTTCAACATCTCTTGACCATTTTGGACCGTCTAAGAATCCTTTCATTCTTTTCATCCCCAGGGAATAAAAGTAGTTCTGAGGAGCATCTCTAACCGTGAGGTCGTTTGAGCCATTTGGCTAAAAATTAGAGCTTACTGTCACTCTAGATCTTCTTCATGTATATACTCTGCCTTTCACTTCTGGAAACTTCCTTTGCTCCCTCCAGACGTGCGCCCACCGCGACCTTCCACGACAGTAAACATAACATCGTGCACGTGCACTTTGATGCGACCAGAGGATGGTTACTGACTTCGGGAACTGACAAGGTTATTAAGGTGGGACGCCATCGTATTTTCGAAGCTTGCTGTCTTTGTCCTTGTTCAGTCACTCAGTTGTGTCCAACTGTTTGGGACCCAGGGGACTGCAGCACACCAGGCTTCCCTGTCCTTCACCATCTCCCAGGGCTTGCTCAAACTCATGACCACTGAGTCAGTCCATTTCCATCTTTGGCCCTAAGTAAATGTACAGAAGCATCAAGACTATGTGAGGTGAGCTCAGAAACTTTCTCTTAAAGCTTACCCTGAGCAATGAGCATCTTTGAGAACCTGTTACACGCCATGTACAGTCACTGGCTATACACGCCAAAAGGAGACCTGGCCCTCCCCTGAAAGGAGCCACTAGTCTCCTGGGGACATACTCTTAAGAAGACAGTTAATTATTATTAACATGTTATTAACATAGTAATTATTATTAACAATTATTAACATGTTCAGCAGCCAAAAGAGTAAAACGGACAAGGGTTACTGGGAGAGTTCAGGGGAGGAAGATGGTGCTGCTGGCCTTGGCTTTGTGAGGACAGAAGATTTTGAGCCGAGCATTGGATAAGGCAAAAAGTAATAAACAAGATCTTTTCCCAGTGAGATCAGTTAATCCAGAAGCAGTCCTCCAGAGCCTCTCTAAGAATTGTGCTAGGCCATGTGGATTCCCTGCCCGAGCCAAAGCCCAGGACTAAAGAGGCCATGCCCACATCATTCTCTGAGGCTCCCAGTGGCAGAGGCTCGCCTGGGTTCACTGAGCCCAACTTCCTGGGCTCTTCTGGTTCCTTCGTGGAGGCAACTGCAGGATAAGGTGGTTAGAATAACCCTCTTTGGAAGCCACCAGTCCTAAGTAAATTCTGGGCATCTCGCTTCCTTTATTTTTGAAATCGAGACATCTCGTAGAACTGTTTGGAAGATGAGATGAGATACAGAAAGGACACATCTGGCTACCCATTTGTTGCCTTATAGTGTTACTTCCCTTCTTCCTTGAATAAATCTCATCTGCCTTTATTCTCCATCAGCTGGGTTAAAACTTCCAGCTGCCTTTGTCCTTTTTTTGAGGATTATGTTGAACTTTTTGATGGATAAGTACTACTGTATAGATTTATCCATGATGCTCATATAGTACTCAGTTCCTTGTTAAGTTAAAAAATGCACTTGAATTCAATTTTAAGGACTCCTTATACACGTTATATGGCTTCTCAACCCAGTTGAATGGTAGTTCATCAGCGCTCAGTTGCTCAGTCGTGTCCCACTCTTTGCAACTACCCCATGGACTGTAGCCCACCAGGCTCCTCTGTGCGGGGGATTTTCCAGGCAAGAATACGGAAGTGGGTTGCTGTTGCCTTCTCCAGGTGTTCATCAGGGATCTTTTTCTTTTTACAGTTGTGGGATATGACCCCAGTCGTGTCTTGATGCCCCTTCCAGGCGCCAGAAAGACAGAATTTACTCAAGAAACGGTTGTTCTAACCCCAATCACGACTGGAGCAGTAAAGCAGATGTGCGAGTGGTGGGAGAGAAGCCGAAAAGCTGAGCTGAGCTTGCGCATCGCCTGCACACGTGGCGGTGAGCGGTCAGTGAGCTCTTGTGAGGGAACTCTTTCAACTTGTTCATACAATATAAAAAGAGGATATTTTTTTAACAAATGGTTTATACAGTCTGGCTCTGCTCCCTTGTTTTGAGTATACCGAAAACTCAGTGTGGGGTGTTTTCAGTTTTATATTTGTTGACACTTGGTTTTAGCTGTTTCTTTGTGTGTCGGAGAAATGAGGAGTGTATAACTATTCAGGGTACTTGGGGTCATTGTGAAGTAGTTTCCGTGATCCTCTCCCTTGGGCACATATCCCGTGGTCTGTGTCTTCCCCCAACTCAGCTTCCTCCACTGTTCCCCAGAGTGAACATATTCACAATTTATTTGCAGTGTGTCTACTTTCGTAGGAGTCCCCCTCCGTTGAGAGATCTGGAAAACCATCCTTGTGGTTTTCCCAGCTGATTTCTTAAATTGCCCGAAGGATGATCCATTTGTAATGTCTAGATCTTACAAGAGTGGAAATGACCTTATGTTTCTGCCTCAGTTTTTCTCTTTCCCACATTAAAAAAGAAAAAAAAAAATTGCTGTGAGAAAGCCACTCTTAGCCACAGAAGAAGATTATCAAACTCAGACCTTGAACTCTCAGTGCCTGGATCCTTTCTAACTCAGTGGGAGCTTTCTGAGCCTTTTGGGTTTTAGTTTTATTGACACAGCTCTCCTTTGCTCTTGATATTAAAAACAAGCAAAACGAAACAACAAAACCCTGTGTCCTTCAAGAATAGTGTCTTTAAGATCTGTGGTTCTGTGTGATATCACCTCTGAACTTGAACATGTTCATTGCTGTGAGGTTGTATGCTGCTTTATCCCTCACTGTCTGTATTTGCTTCCCCTTTCAAAACCAGATATTTAAAGATTTTTATCTTCGTGTATTTTATCAGAACACTTTGCACGCTTTAATACTCCAACTGTGTGATCTGAGACATAAAAGGTACTCAGGCCTACAGCTCATGCTCTGTGTTCCAGTTGGGAATGTACAGAAAAGAGGGGGATGGGAGGCTTTAGGAAATGAACCTGAAGAACCCTGATTTTAAGGGAATCCAATCAACTTGATAAACTGAGATATTCTTGTGTGTAGAGACCCCATTTGGCTACTTATTTTCAACCTGTAAAAGTAGAATTTAAATGAGCAGCAGGCATGTGCTTTGTGCCCACCTCCTTCTCGGCACTTTACCCGGACCACCTCATTCATCCTTCACCCGTCAGGAGCATCAGGGGACCCCTGAGTCCTTGGGGTTCACACGGTTGCACAAAGCCTTGCAGATCCACAGGCCAATGACTTGCCCTTCCCTATGTGAGCCCTACCTCCGCAGGGTCTTGTTCTCTGCTGACTTGACAATTGAGGGTGGTCGTAGTTTCTCCCCTCACGATCATTCATTACTTTTCTAACTGGGAGAAGGACTCCCAGCCAGACTTGGATAACCGCCCCCTCACCGCCACCCCAACACCGACCAGCTGTGCTTCCTGGTGACAGACCTCCTCGAGATGGTTCTGCTGCTGCAGCTTTGGGGCACAGGACAGTGGGTATGCTCCGTGCAGCCATGGTGCAGGACAGCCATGACCTGGGAAATCAGGGCAGATCAGCCCATGTGACCATACTCTGAGGCTGTGGACACAGACACACCGCCATCCAGCAGCAGTTACCACTGGCCACTGAGCTGCCCCTTCCACCCTGCCCTTGCTGGCCATCAGTGAAAGCCATTATAACTCACCTGAGTCTCTTCTGCATGATTGTGAGAGAGCTTTAAAAAGGGAATTCAATTTAAAATATTCAAATATCTGTTTTGTAGTTTACTGCTAGGACCTAGAGCCACTTACGGAGTTGTACATAATAAAGAACGATGTGGTAGACATGAGTAGTAGAAATGAATGGCTGTCTTCTCCCTTCCTTTGAGCATGGCCTGAATACAGAGAGGCAAACAGTGTCAGGGAGGCAGTGGGTCAGGTGCCCAGCAGACCTGACGTGGTTCCGAGTTGGGTCGAGATGAGCTCGGATCACGCCAGGGAAGCTGATTGTCCCCGTTGGGTCACATGTGAGCCTGTGATCGCTCTGGTCTGTGAGCCCGCCCTTCAGTCCACCCGCCTCCCTCCCAGCGAGGCTGTGCCCCCAGCCCACGAGCCGCTCAGAGGCGGAGACCAGCGGCCACACTTCCTGGTGGTGAGCGTCGCGGCCAGCGACCACAGAGGCGTCAAGGTACCCGTTGCTCTGCTCTTTCATTTCTCCTCATCCGTGTAGGTGCTTTAGTTCGGTGAGAAGCACTTAGCATGCCAACTGTGTGTGTTTATAATACTGTGAATCCTGGAGTATTACATTCCCACCACCATTTGTGTAACTCATCGATATGTGTTGGTGTTGGGGTGCCTTCCAAGCATTTTATGGAATAGAGGCTTCATTCATTAGGAGCAAAAGCTGGCACCAGCACTTGGCTTGTCTCCTGTCTGGGTTAACTTTCATCGTTCTTGTTTTACCCCACTGGAATTGCACTTTATATATATATATAATTTTTCTTTCTGCTCTATTGCTTCAACACACAGAAGCTCTGGCAAGTCAAGCCTAACGCGATCAATGCTGGGAAGTGGCACCCCGTACATACATGCTTGTGCCTTTTATTTGGTGGGGCAGGACCAATACCATGCTCCGTCTCTCCAGAGAAATGACGTTCCTGGACCCTTTCGCTGCCTGGGTTGTCTCCACAGCAGCACAAGTGGTTTTAGATGAAGTACTTGGAGTCATGTGTCTTTTTTTTTTATGAGGTCAGTCAACCATGGTGTGTTTCTCATTGGATTGTTTGAATGTTATGCAAAGAATCGTAAAATCACAGAACTGGAAGGGACTCTTCAGGCCTCTAGAATGTTCCAAGCACAGTCACACCAAGCAGTTAGATATAGTTGAGGTATCAGCAAGGGGAATCTATAAAAATTTTGGAAGAACAGTTGCTTTTGAACGTGAACTCATAATGGCGTGAGTGCGAGGAATGACTTCGAGGCTCAAGGCAGGGAGCCCTCAAAACTGGGTCTGGTCCTCTCGCCGCAGGCAAATCTGATACCTCCTGTGGCTCTGAATGGGTGGACTCGTGCAGCAAGGTAGTCACTGCAGGCCTCCATCAGCCTAACCCACTTCCTGCGTTCGCCCCTCTGACCTCGCCAGCCTCTCAGTTTAAGTGGGATCAAGGGCACTGAAACTGCATCTTGCCCTCTGCCTGCAGGGGGCCCTGGCGAGTCTCCTCATCGCCCTTCCCATGAAATACTGCCTTTTCCTATTTTTGATACTCATTTTTTCAAAAGCCGAATTTATTTTTGCTTGACATTAATCAAATTTTAAAGCCTGGATTTTACCTTTTAAGCAAGGGACTCAGTCTGAACTATGTATCAAAGTTACCAGACATAAATATCCATTAAATGAGATCCCTTTGGTTTTGCCTTTTCACAGTAGTTTAATTCTAAGTGACCTTGTCCACTAAGATTTCTATTTTAAAATGAAAAAACATTTTGCCAATGCTTTTGGCATTTTCTTTCTCCTCTAGAACAAAGTTAAGTCGCATTTTTCTGGATGTGAGGGTGGCTATCTATCAACGTGACAGGGAAACACAGAGATTAAATCCATCCTGAGTACCAAGGGATCTATATCACCCTTGAGTCTCTTAACTCTCATAGTCCAGCCCTTTGCTGAGTGTCCACCACACACCAGCCTTTGAACCAGGCTTGGGGTCAGGAGGTCCATTCTGTGGCTTGGGCAGGGGCCACGCAGACGAGTTGGTGTTCAGTCGCTCAGTTGTGTCCGACTCTTTGCAACCCCTGGACTGCAGCATGCCAGGCTTCCCTGTCCATCACCAACTCCTGGAGCTTGCTCAAACTTATATCCATGGAGTCAGTGATGCCATCCAACCGTCTCATCCTCTGCCATCCCCTTCTCCTCCTACCTCAATCTTTCCCAGCATCAGGGTCTTTTCCAGTGAGTCAGCTCTCTGCATCAGATGGCCAAAGTATTGGAGCTTCAGCTTTAGCATCAGTCCTTCCGATGAATATTCAGAACTGATTTCCTTTAGGATTGACTGGTTTCATGTCTTTGCTGTGGCTCATTTCTGTGCCACGTGGTGACTCTGGTGACAGAGGGCGTGGGGTCCCGTCCCAGGATACACAGGTGCTCGTGCACCCACAGGGGAGGGGAGAACCCAGAGGAAAGGACTCCAGAGCTGAGAGTTAAATGAAGAGTTGGAGTGAGCTGAGGAAGTACCTGAGTTTCCAGGCTGTGGAAGCAGTGCCAGCAAAGGCCCAAGACCTGCACCAGCCTGGCACTGGGGTCCCACCTGCGGTTGGAGCTCCAGAGTAGCGTGTGTGCAGCTGCAGTCCTGGAGCCTGCGGTCCTCTCATCACTATCAGATGGATGCTCATGGCCGCAGGGGGAGGGAGGCAGCCCACAGTTCACCAAGCACCTTTACCCAGAGGCTTGCCAGACGAGTCCAGTCCTCCCGCAGCTGAGGCCAGTATCAAAGTTACTTTTTCTTTGGAAACACCTGGAATTATCTTAAAAAGGACCCCTGGTTAACTGATTTTTGAACTTTGTTGTGGGGGCACAGCCACTCACCAGAGGCCATGAGGTGGGGCTGGAGACCACTGCTTGCCTGGTTTTGGTCTGGACGAGCTTGTGAGCTCAGTTGCTAAGTCATGTCCCACTCTTTGCGACCCCATAGACTGTAGCCCGCCAGCCTCCTCTGTCCATGGGATTCTCCAGGCAAGAATACCAGAGTGGGTTGCTACTACCTTCTGCAGGGCTCCCTCTCCACCCAAGGATCAACCCCAAGTCTCTTACATCTCCTCCATTGTCCAGCAGATTCTTTATCACTGTGCCACCTGGGAAGTCCCTAGATGAGCTTACAACATACTAATCCCATTATTCCCTGGCTGCTCTCCTTTGAAAAAGGACAGCCCTTGACCTGTGGAGGAGGCCATTCTGGACAGCAGAGGCCCCGCCCACATGTGATCTCTCCGTGAGCAAGCAGGCCACTGCTGTCCACATTTGCCTCTGGCCTTCCATCGCTCCTGCAGCAGTGGGTCGTCTCAGTACAGTGTGGTAAATGTGATAAATGCTCACGGCAGGGGCACTCGCCAAGGGAAGGGAACATTTTTCTCAATTCAGTGACTGTAAAAGGGCTCTGTAGACCCAGCTGTGCAGAGCCCGGGGCCTCCCCATCCCACGGTGGGCCTCGGTCCTTCCTGGTACTTGTACTGCACCCACGGGCCTTTTTCCTCCAGTGCCCAAGTATCGCATGTCTGTAACTTAATTCAGGAACATCTATGTTCGTTTTTACACTTGAACTCAACTTACCATCAAGAACTAGATACACACCAACCCTTAGGTTTTTAGTTTGTCATTTTGCCTTTCAAATTTATCCCTTCCACGGAGAAGCCTGTCTGGGCCTAACACAAGAAAGCAGGGTGTAAAATTAGATCTGTCCAGCACTGGAAGGGGATTCCTCCGTTGTGTTTCTTAAGCCAGGGAATTTTTGAACAGCAAGTCCATAGCCCCTTGTTTATTTATAGTGGAAAAGATGTGGAAAGGAGATTAAAAGCCTTGAGGAAAAGTTGAATTCGATAATCATGCTTAAGATCCCTTCCAATCTGTGATGCTACGATTCTATGACTGTTGTTACTCACTGGACTAACCTGACCATTACCAGTGACCTGCCTGCTCGTGGCTGACTTAACTCAGGTAAATGGGAGTGTGCCCCACTGCCTTTGTCTGGTGTCACATCAAGTAAACCGCTGCCTGTATTTTCCCATCTAGAGCCCAGGAGGTTTGAAAAAGGTTGGAGAAGGCAGAGGTCAATCATGGTACCATCTCATTAAAAACAGATACCTCAGAATGTTCACCTCTGTGGATCCAAGTGTATCTGACTTTCTTGGGAGAGAAAGGGAATAAATGCAGGTTGGCTTAAAGGTTAGATTTGGAATGCAACCTTGATATTTAGGATCCTTTCTCCTCCCCCGTACACCCCCCGGCCCCGTCTTGGTTCTCTGGGAAGCATGAGAGAGTAAACTGTAACACAAAAATGGGAAATGGTTCGAAAGAAGTATTTCTCTTAAAAACACTTTTCCCTTCATTTAAATGGATGGCCGCCTTATGTTAGTAGCATATGAAGTATGGACCAAAATACTGGTGTCGCTGGTTACCGATGTATACTTACATATTTGTGTTTTACGCCATCTGCCTTTTTTTTTTTTCAATGTACTGTCATTTTGCAGAAGAAAATACATGAAAAGTACAAAAACTGTTACTAACTGGACAACCGGGAAGGTGCTAGCCCCACATTCGTGCCTGCCTCCCACTGACTCCATAACCAGGGACAAGGACGCTTCCATCCTGCATGCCCATCAGCCTGCAACCCAGTCGGAACCTGGCTGCCACGGCATGTTGCTTTACAAAATGTCTTGTCTTTCTTTATGAAATGAGAAAGGGGTCAGGCTGAGAATGTCATAAGCCCAAAGCTGGAAGAGGTTTCTCAAATGTGGTTCTAGCTGAACCCCGCTGGCATCGCCACGCCCTCTACCACCAGATTCCACCAACCAGACCAAGCAGTCTTGACATTGACTTCCTGAATGTGACTAGGTGGGAATGAGCCAGGATTTCCCACAACGTTAAATGTCTGCTGAATGTTGTGAATGTTCCTGAACTCTGCTCACTTTCCCTCTGTGCTTCCCTCTAACCAAAATGTGTGTGTAGCCATGACCTGTGTCAAGACCCAATGCAAGCTACCGCCACGGTTTAAAATAAATCTCTGTGGAAACCTTCCTGTGGTCATGTTATTGTTGTCGAGCTGTGCCCTGTGATCACATGCACCCCAGCAGCCCTGCGTCGGTATTCACCAGGGCTGGCTGAGTGGTCCTTTTTATCTTTCACATAGTGAGAAAAAAGTGAAAGTCACTCAGTTGTGTCCAATTCTCTGCGACTCCTTGGACTGTACCCACCAGGCTCCTCTGTCCATGGGATTCTCCAGGCAAGAATACTGGAGTGGGTTGCCATTTCCTTCTCCAGGGGAATCTTCCCAACCCAGGGATTGAACCCGGGTCTCCTGCATTGCAGGCAGATTCTTTACCACCAGAGTAACGAGAGAAGCCCACATAAGGCTGCTTTAAGTGTGGTTGATAAGCTTTCCAAATGAAGTGAGAGAGGACTCAGGAAAAAATATAGCCAGGAAAGGCCTCTATAAAAACTCATGAGATCCAGGACTTCCCTGGTGGTCCAATGGTTAAGACACCAAGCTTCCAATGCAGGGGGTGTGGGTTTGATCCCTGGTCTGGGAACAGATCCCACAGGCCATGCGGCATAGCCTGCCCCCACTGACAAAAAAAAAAAAAAATGCATGAGGCCTATTTATGGATAAATTTGTGAAGCAATCAATGACTTGTGCTGTGCTAGGTCGCTTCAGTAGTGTACGACTCTGTACGACCCCATGGACTGTAGCCCACCAGGCTCCTCTGTCCATGGGATTCTCCAGGCGAGAATACTGGAGTGGATTGCCATGCCCTCCTCCAGGGGATCTTCCCTACCCAGGGATGGAACCCACATCTCTTACATTTCCTGCCTTGGCAGGTGGACTCTTTACCACTAGCGCCCCCTGGGAAGGGCCAGTGGGTGGGGCAGCTGAATGGCCCCCTCCTCCAGCCTGCCTGTCAAAGCACAGCCCCACCCACACCCAGCACTCCAGCGCCCCCTACTGTCCTTCAGGAAGGGAGCGATGCAGGCTGGTGGAGCCGGTGCTCACGGCCCTTCCAGGCAGATCCACCAAAAAGCCCCTTTCTTGGAGCTCCCTGGCTAAGAGCCCGATCTGAGCACCTCAGACACCTCCGAGGCCCGGCATGGTGGGACTGGCTGAGCTGTGCCCGCCCCTCCCCGGGTCCTCCTCCTCCGTTGATGCCGAGTTATGTTCATTTCCCCTTGAACTTCCAGAGTGTATGTAGAGCTTTCCTCCGGAGAAGTCAATGGCACCCCACTCCAGTACTCTTGCCTGGAAAATCCCATGGATGGAGAAGCCTGGAGGGCTGCAGTCCACGGGGTCGCTGAGGGTCGGACACCACTGAGCGACTTCACTTTTACTTTTCACTTTCATGCATTGGAGAAGGAAATGGCAACCCACTCCAGTGTTCTTGCCTGGAGAATCCCAGGGACGGGGGAGTCTGGTGGGCTGCCGTCTATCGGGTCGCACAGAGTCGGACACGACTGAAGTGACAGCAGTAGCAGAGCTTTCCTAAATCTGTTCACCGATTGTGTTAGAGCTCTCCCTGTTTCACTAAGACATAAAATGCAAATAATTTAAAAGTTTTACCAAACGGCAACACCAGATTGCCAAGTGCATAATTGAAGCCGCTTCTAATCTTAGCACCTGTAAACCAGGCCTCCAGTTACTGCTTGTAAATAAACACTGACCCTTGGTTCCGCCTCGCCCCTGAAGCCTCAGGGCCAGGCCAGGGCAGTGTAGCATCCCCTCCTTCCCCCTCCTTTCCCCTCCCGGCCCTGCTCCCCTGATACTGACAGTGACACGGAATCTTTAAGAAAATCACACTCACAAATCAAGGAGAGATTTACACAGAAGAAGCTACTGCGGAAAATGAAGGTTCACTTGCTCTCAGCCGCAATCATGTATTTTAAAATAAAAGTTTCCATCCTGGACTCCTCATTGCTACAGGGGGTAATCTTTAGGGGTTTTTTTCTCCCCCCATGAATTTTAGCACACTTGTCAGTTAAATGCTGATGTTAGTAGCTAACACGTATCAAGTCTTTATGACACACCAGGCATTCTGCTAAGAGCATTACAAGTGGTAACTCACTGAATCGTTATAACCACCCCATGAGGTAGGGAGCACTCTAATCTCCGCTGACAGGGAAAATGAGGCCCCCAGAGGGTAAGTTAACCCAGCTGCGGTCCCATGAGGCGGTGGTGAGTCAAGCTTTCAGTACTAGGCTTTATATATAAAGAACGGGACTAATTTCTGTGACTCCTGACGGAGAGGAAACCAGCTCAAAGCACAGCCGTGGAAGATGGGCCGGTCTACGGCGGGGCAGGAGCAGTGGGGTCTCCTCGCTGGCCACTGGTCCGCACCTTGCCGTATTTCCTGAGGCAATTCCGGCTCCGTGTTGGGTCTAGCCTGGGCTATTTAAATCTCCGAGCCAGCTCTTCCAAGATCTCAATGAGTTTCTCCTCTTCGGCCGGTGAGGACGATGTCCTCGCGAGAGGCAAGTGTGTGGGCGCCGGTTTCCGGTCTGTAAACGTGAGAGAGAAACACAGTCAGGAGCGGCAGGGCCGGGCCTCGGGTCAGTTGTGAGCGGCCACTGCCGGGGGTGGGGGCCCACACGGGAAGGGGGTCGGCCACCCCTGCGCTCAGGGTCCGCGGGGACAGTGAGGTGCTACAGAAGGGAGGCTGAGGCCGGGCGGCAGGCTGAGCGCCGACAGCTGGCGGCAGGACTCCAGGAGGCTGGCTGGCGGCAGGCAGGGTCCCCAGGCCTGGGTGCCGGCTGGTGGGGGTCGGGGACCCGGGAGTGTGGCATATTTGGTCTGGCAGGTGATAGTGAGAGAGGGTACAGCCACCCTCCTGGCCGCCACAGGGTCCCCAGAACTCCATCACAGCTCACGCAAGCGTGGCCACCTCCGAGGCGGGAGGGGAACCTCCACCTTCTTTCCTCAGCCTGCCTGCTCTTCTCAGATCTGCCTGTTGGGATCCCGCCTGGGTAGGGAGCAAACGCTGAACAGATAGCCACCCCAGCAACAGAAAAGCAGAGATTCACTCCCAGGCCCTGGGCTCCGGCAAAGGAGCTTCCAGTCTCCGAGGTGCCCCACAGGTCCAGCCGTGCCCAAGACACTGAAGTCAGGGGTTACAACCCCAGGACTTACTTCATCCTCACAGGACCCACTGAGTTCGGGAAGGCGGATGCAAAAAGCCGGGAGTGCAGAGCCAGAGGTGAGGCCCTTCCCAAAATAACAGGCCAAGGAGCCGTCCCCCGAAGGCAAGCCAGCACATCAAGGGGAAGGGAGACAGCCCCTCCCCACGCAACCAGGGAGAGAGGAGGGTCCACCTCCAGACACCCTCGGGCTGTGGTTCAGAGAGAAAGTCACCTTGGAAGAAGCAGCCGCTGGGCTGGGCGGTGGCAGCGGGGGCAAGGGCCAGCCACAGCACCGTGTCCGCGCCCTGGGCCTCGGAGCGCAGCCTGGCCCCCAGCCTGGCGTGGAAGCCCGGCATCGACAGCCGCACACCTGCGGGGAGGCACACACAGGGCCGTGAGGACAGCGCCCTCATCCTCAACTGAGTTGGCTGCTTTAATACCAAAATAACCACGCGGAGTTGGAATGAGATCACCAACTGCCCTCTTTCCACTTCAAAACAGTGTTCATGCAGGCTGTCGGCCCAGACAGGCCTGTCCCCTGGGAGCAAAATCCCCTGGACCTCCGGATTCCCATCCTGATAAATGAGGGTCACACCTGGGGGCAAAAGGGGATCAGACTCCCCCCGTCCTGGGGGACCCATCTTCTCAAGGCTTCTGATCCTCCCAGGATCCAGGCTGAGTGTCCTCTGGGCTGTGAGAGTGTTCTCTGCTTTTTCAGCGAGGCGTGTTGGAACAAGGGAAGGGACTCTTTCCTCCCTCTCCCTCATCCTCCCCAGCACTGGCTGCAGACTACACCACCCCACACACACACCCCCATTTGCCCACAGACCTCGGGGAACACAGAGTCTTTACAGTTAGCACTCTGGGAAGCACAACTATTCTCTCATGAAGCCAAAGAAAGAAAAGAAAGAGAGAAAACAACATTGGAGAGATGTAATGAGATCAGAGGATTTCAGAGAAAGGATCATCTAAAACAAAATTTAAAAATAAACGTTTTTACTTTTTCCCTTTACAGAAACAGTACTTGCTTATTGTGGGAAAATTAGGGAATACTTCTGATGAGTAAACAGCAGGCATTTGAGTCCCCCGTTGGGCTTCCCAGGTGGCGCTAGTGGTAAAGAACCCACCTGCCAGTGCAGGAGACGTAAGAGACATGGGTTCAACCCCTGGGTCGGGAAGATCCCCTGGAGAAGGGAATGGCTACCCACTCCAGCATTCTTGCCTGGAGAATCGCATGGACAGAGGAGCCTGGCGGGCTACAGTCCATGGGGTCAAAAGGAGTTGGACACAACTGAAGCGACTTAGTGCTCACACACACATCATACCACTCGGGGAGGACGAGTGTCTGTGGGCTCAGGCCCTTCCCCAGCCCTCCCTCTGGACACTGAGGCCCAGTCAGCAGCCTCTGAGAAGCCCAGTCTTGGCCCTGTGACCTGTGGACCACAGATGGCTGACCGCACCCTGACCCAGATGCTGGACTCAGGTGGTGACCTTGGAGCGCAGACTCGGCCAGCGCACAGGTTGATGTGAGGACCGTCAGGGTGATGTCCTGCGGGGATGAGAGGCTGGTGGTTCTCCACTGGCTGACGGAGCTACCTGGTCAGGCAAGGCTGGGCACGTCTCCCACCAGGAAGTGACACAAGATAAGAAGCCGCCCTCTCCCAACAGCCCTGGCCCGAGGGCCTCCTGGAGTGCTCGGCGGAGGACACCCCCCCTTTCCATTTACAACAGGAGGCTGCCAGATGTCCTCAGCTCCCCCCGCCCCCAACCGGCAGGCGGGCCTGCTGCACCTCCCCCCACCCGGTCTCCGTGGGATGCAGTGGGGCACGATGCACCCCCTTCTCCATGGGGACGTAGGTGTATCAAAAGTAAGACCAGAAGGCTCTAAGGTCTGAGGGCCCGATACCTGCATTTAATGAGATAGCACTGTTTGCTTCCCATAGACATTTATCCGCAGCGGTGTTCAGGGCTGAACAGATGTCCCGTGCAGGTGTTCCCTAATTTATCAACCTACTCTCCGAGCACCAGTGCTGGGACGAGCAACCTCATTTTCCGCATCTCTTAGGATGAATTCCAAGGATGTAGATGCAGATATTAAGGCCTCTGCTAAACCAGCTTTCGGAAGGTGACAGCAAGTGTATGAGAGCCTGCCTCTCACTAGACTGTGGCCGGGCCCAGCCGGGACGTCCCAGCCCCTCTGTGTGCCTCAGTTTCCCCAGATGTAAATGGGCATGGTGGTAGTGCCCACCCCAGGAGGGGGTGAGGGCACAGGCGATGGTATGGAGACAGCACTGGGAGCAGCTCTGAGCCCTCGTGTCCCAGGCGTTCTGCCACGGCTGCTGTTTTCAGTTCCCTTGCTGGGGGAGGAGGAAAGAGCTACAGAGCCCAAGTGATACGCCGAGGTCTCAGAGGTGGGAGGGACTGACCCCGCAGAGAGTTCTGTTCTCCTTCCCTCTTTTTCCACGCTTCCAGAGAATTCCACCTGCCCCCTTGTGATTGTTACTTCCCCTTGTGCATTCACTATTTCTAGAAACCCAGGCAGTGGGAAGGTGGCCTGGCCTATCCCCACGTCCCCAGCATCTCCCATAACACTGGGTGTGGACCAAGCACCCTCTGTCCCGAGGGAGGGGTCCCCAGCCATACCCCAACCCAGGCGCCACCCACTCCCTGGGCCATGCACACGTGGGGCAGACTGACCACACCAGCTCTGCCTCTGAGGACCAGGCTTCTCCCTCTCCAGTCCCAGTCTGCCTGGCTCCCGCAGAAACGAAGCCATTCCTCATCCTCCTGATACCAGTTCTAGGTCATTCCTGGGGAGAGTCCGTCCTGCGGCCGCCCAGATATTTTTAGATGAAACGTGGGCGGCAGGGAACTTAAAAACCTACCTGGGGTGTCGACCCAGCCGGGATGCATGCATGAGAAGTGGATGGCCGGGTGCGCTCGGGCCCACCGCTCCGTCAGAACCACCTGCTGCCTCTGGACGGGGTGAGGGTGAACAGATGGGAGGGGGAAGCAGGGGGGCTGAGGGTGTGCAGAGCCCCCGTCCCCCGCCCTCCACAAAGTCAGATCGCAACTTCCTCTAGAATCATCGGCTCTTCACCCAGCGAGCTCTGGCTGTGACCCAAGGCTGCGTCCTGGCCCCGCTATCTGAGACGCAGACAGACCAGCAGCAGGAATGAGGCTGCCGGTGGCCTGGGGGCTTCGCCCTCCCTCCCCCGAGGAAAGTACACCCACAGTGCCCTCTCGCTGTTACCGTATCTGCTGCTGGACGCGAGTGCGGTGGGAGCACAGAGCACCCCCGGCCCTGTGCCCTGCAGGCACTGAGTGGGTGTCTGCGGACACGTGAAGGAACCTTGGAGTGTGGGAACCGTCCTGAGAGGCTTAGAGAATGCATCTGCTGCAAATTTCTTTAAAAATCGCCAAGTACCCCCACATAAAGCCTCAGCTGTGTGGAGGCCACTGCCCCCTCCCAGGGCGGTTAGATTACATTTTACAAAGAGCTCCACCTGGGCCCCATTTATGGAGTGAGTGCTTTGTCCCCAGGTTCTCCAGAAAATCTGTAGAGAAGCCTGGTGCCTCTGATTGGTGGGATGTTGAGTCATGACAAGTCACCCACCAGGAGCTGGTCTGGGGGTTGGTGAGCGAAGGTGGGGCAGAGAACTGGGGTACAGAGGGAGGGGGGTGGGACAGGACTCCTCTGTGAACAAGAGGGAAAGCTGTGGGCGAGGGCAGCTTCACAAACCACCAGGGAGCCCCCCACCAGGTGAACTGAAGGGCAGGAACGGTGACTGTGGCAGGTATACAGCCGGCTCCTAGAACAGCTGTGATAAGCTGAGACACAGAACTTCCTGTTCCGAGTGGCCATGAGACCAGACCTCTGAGCTTTCGTGTCTTCAGAACTGGATGTGCATCCCCCTCAGTGGGGCTTCCCAGGTGGCGCTAATGGTAGAGAACCTGCCTGCCAGTGCAGGAGACATGAGAGACACAGGTTCGATTCCTGGGCCGGGAAGATCCCCTGGAAGAGGGCATGACAACCCACCCCAGTATTCTTGCCTGGAGAATCCCTTGCACAGAGGAGCCTGGCGGGCTACAGTCCATGGGGTTGCAAAGAGTCAGACACGACTGAAGCAACTGAGTGCGTACCCCACAAAGGGAGCCAGAAACCCAGCACGGTTCTGGTGGTATCCATCCAGCCAGTGAGCAGGGGCTGCCCAGGGGGAGAGAAGGGACCCCCTGGGTCCATTTCCTCTCTGAGCCACGCAGGACAAGGAGCCTCTGCTGGGTCCTGCTGTGGGGATCACCTGCTCTCACCACCCTCCTTGTGGGTCTGAGATATTCGGGAAGAGAGGTGGCAGCTTTTGTGGCTCCTCCTCGGGGTGAGCTGAAGCCCCGCACCTCCACCCTGGTCCAGGCAGAGCTGAGCTGGGCTTCTGATGGAGAAGAGGATTCTCTCTCCTGTGAGGAACATTCAGGTGCTCTGGGAATTAGATCCAAGCCATTGTGTATCCCAGAATAAGCCTTCCATGGAGAAGAGCCCAGGAGACCGTGTTGAGAACAGCCCCTCGCTTACTTTGTTCTGTGCATAGACCATGGTGCCATCGAACGCTGTCCTTTCTGACTGCGGGTCATCGGTGTTCAGTTTCTGAACCAACATTCCTCCAGAGGACACTGTTATCTGCAGTAAATGGAGATTTGTGAAGAAAAGTTCGTAATACCTTCCCATCCCCCTTCTCCATGTATCTGTTTCTTATTGCTCTTGTGACAAATGACCACAGACTAAGAGGCTTACAAAAGCGCAGGTGGATTCCCCCCAGCTCTGGAAGCCAGAGGTCTGAAATGTGTCTTGTGGGGCTAAAATCGAAGTATCAGCAGAGACCTTCTGACAGTTTGAGGGGGGAATTCCCTCCTTGGCGTCTCCGGCTTCCGGAGGCCATTCCTGGGCCTCGGTTTGTGGCCGTACCACCCTGACGACCTCTGCTTCCATCCTCACGTCTCCTCTGACTCCGGCCCTCTTCTGAGGACCCTGCGGCTGCACTGGCCCACCTGGATAATCCACGAAACCCACCCCCCATCTCATGATCCTTCACTAATCACATCTGCAGAGTCTCTTCTGCCAGGTCAAGGTGACACAGCCCCAGGAACTGGGACCTGGACCTCGGGGATCCAGGGAGGTCATTATTTGCCCCCCACACCCCCCACAGCAGAGAGAAGGCAGCCTGCATAAACTGCCCTCTTCCTGCCTTCTCTCATTTCTGTCATGTTAACCCATTAGCCGTTAACTCCATAGCTGTCCCCTCCCACTAGAGTGGCAGATTCTCCAGGAAATATACCCACCCACCCCTGCCTGCCTCCCCAGCTCCTCCCTTTCCCAATGCTTTGCCAACTCTCGGATGACTTTGGGGAGGAGACTTTGGTGAGGGCTGGGGTTTTGAATGTGGCCCTTTGCATGGCTCTGCCTCCCTTTTCATGGGCTCTGTGTGCAACAACCCAGCCAGGATGAGAGGCAGGAGCAGGGGATGTGGAGGAGCCCCTGAGAGCAAGAGGGAGCTGGGTTGACAGCCGGCTCCCAGGAAGCCTCTACTGCCAGAAGGGGCATCCTGGAAGCCCAGGCCGTGCCTCCGGAGCTCCGCAAGTATGCATGTCCATGGGACAAAGCCCCAGGCTGACCCTCACCTAGGCCTGGACCCCTGCCCGCTGCATCAGCAACTCCCCAGATCCACCTGGATGCTGCCTGGGCCGGCACACCACTGCCGGATCTCAGGTTATCAAACCTCAAGGCCTCTGGACCCTGGGGGCCAAATTTGGCCCTGACTGTGGACGTGGACAGCACGCCCCCACCTCAGGACAGTTGGGGCCGCAAATGTAGGACCACTGATTGCCCATCCGGGACAGAGTTGCTGACTTACAAGACATCCCCAAAGTCAACTCACCACTCTGGGGTCGTGTTCTTTCTCCAAGACAGGGATCAGGGCGGTTGTGAGAACATATACACCTGGGGGGCACAGAGCATTCGTGAGGTCTCAGGGGCCGTCGGGGGCTGGGACCCCTCCTGTTAGATGGCCCTGGGGTGGAGGCGAGGTGGCGCCCTTACCTGACTCCTCCAGGTGAGCGGGCTGCCTGAGCCGCAGTCTCCTCCTCTTGGAGGGTTTTTATTTCAGCATGGAACCAGCCCTGTATTGCCATTACTCACTAGCCTGTCCCTTCTCCAGCCTCACAGGGGTTTCCTTTCCCCAGGATTGGAACAAAGATGCCTTAGAACCTCAGACACCAAGACGAAAAGATGTCCACACCAGAGAAAGAAAAAAAGCAAACTGCACAACAGTCTGTGAGCCCGCTTTGAGGAGGAAAAAAAAATGTATATAGACACACGTGTTCATTACGTCTAGCCTGTACATGGAAAAATATGAAGCGGAAACAGGACACGCAGCAACACGGCTCAGGCCCCAAGGGTGGGATTAATAAAATATTTCCTTCCTTTACTGGACATTTCTGTACGGTTTGAACTTGAATATTTTTACAATGAGCATAGCATCTTACGATTATTTCTGTAATCATAAAGCCATATATATAACATTTTTAATGAAATGAGGAAGATACTGTTGAAGTGTTATTTGACATGGAAAGATATTCACAGTATACGGAATGAAGCATTATACAATGGCAGGAAGAACAGAATTCCATTTTTGTGAAAAAAGGTGTGTCAAAATGAGGAGAAAGTATCTGCAAGGATGATATTTTGGTGCGCTAAAATGTTTAAAATGCTTCTCTCTGAGTGGACAGTTATTATGTCTAAATGTTAGTCTCTCAGTCATGTCTGACTTTTTTCAATCCTGTGGACTGTAGCCCACCAGGCTCCTCTGTCCATGGGATTCTCCAGACAGGAATACTGGAGTGGGTAGCCATTCCCTTCTCCAGGGGATCTTCCCGACTCAGGAAAGGAACCCCAGTCTCCTGCATTGCAGGGGGATTCTTTACCATCTGACCCACCAGGTTATGTCTATGTTCTTATGTTTATCTGTATTTTTTTTCCCCAAACAATGAACATATATTACCTTTTGTTACGGGGTGGTGGGGGGAGGGGGAGCAGGTTTAAATGAAAGCCCCGGACTCTTTCCTGAGTCACTCCTCAATTCCTGCCTGACCAGCTCTCCCCACCTGGAGCCCAGCACGTGTCCCACCCTGCACCCAAGCTCACGGGAGCAGCCTGGCACTGTGGGGAGGGCACTGGGGGAGCCAGCAGTCTGGATTTGAGTCCTGGTTGGCACCTGCCAGCGGTGCGACCAGGGGCAGGTCGCCGGACCAGTACAGCCTGGGTTTCTTGCAAAAAGGAGATGACAGCTGGCGAGCCCACCTCCTGACATCAGAGGGTTTGTGCCTGAGAACTGGAATGCTCTCTGTGGGCACTGGTTGTTGCCATTTTCTTTATCATTATTACTATTATTATTAGCGATTCTCAGTTGTGCCTGTCACCTCACACAGCATTCTCAGTTCTCCATACCCCAAATCGTTGCTGGAGGGGCCAGCCTTGTTAATATTTGTGCTTGTTTGTTTTTAATATTCATGATTTTTAATGTCTGGTGAATGCTGGGCCTCCGACAGCTGTTCACCTCCATGCGGTGGCCTTAAACCCTTCCTTTGCATTCACTGCTGGTGACTCTCTCTCTGATTTAATTTGCGAGAAGTAGAAAGGACTTCTGCCAAAAGCTATCAGCCCTGCCACGACAGATAGTCATAAATGACTCCTTGGCGGAAAGGAAAGGAAAGCTGGAAGCAGGTTCCATGCGGAAGCCTTCACCCTCTCCCTGAGAGATTCCACTGCTTCCCTCCAGGATCAGACTTGCTCAACCCGCTGACCCAGCACACCTCCAGGATAGATGAGAGCTGGGGGGCCCCTTTGCGTCTCTCCTCAAAGCCCAGGAAACAGTGATGTGTTTTGTTTTCTGCTTCATCCTCTGCGAGAATATGCTGTATCCATTTAGATGCTAGTAGAGTTACCCTGTGGGGTTTCCCTGAGCCACCAGGGAATGGTAAAGAATCTGCCTGCAATGCGGGAGACGCGGGTTCAATCCCTGGGTCGGGAAGATCCCCTGGAGAAAGGAAATGGCAACCCATTCAAGTATTCTTGCTTGGAGCATTTCATGGACAGAGGAGCCTGGCAGGCTACAGTCCATGTGGTCACAAAAGAGTTGGACACGACTGAAGGACTGACACTTTCACATTCAGAGTTACCCTGTAGGAAGATTAGCTGGGCCACTCATCCTCAACTGTAAGGCACAGCCAGGTAGTAGGTGCTTTCTAAAAACTCCTGGAGAAACTGCAGTTTTTAACAACAGGCCTTCCGGGGCCTCTTCTATCTTAAAAAAAAAACACAACAGATCTCCTTGCAGGTCATCGCAGAGTGCTCATCTCAGTGCTGAGTGAGGACCTAGAAGGGGAGGATGGTTGGGGGAGGGGAGGAGATTCAAGAGGGTGGGGATATGTGTGCACCTATGGCTGATCCATGGTGTTGTACAGCAGAAACTAACAACACTGTAAAGCAACTACACTCCAATTAAAAAAAAAAATCTCCCTCATTCCAAGTTCCCCACCCTACTTCCTGGGGCCCAGCTACACCCCCAAGCAGATCTGAGCCATCATGCACGTTTTTTTGCCTCCTGGGTCTCCAGCTTTATGATTTCAAAACACACGTGTCACTCTTCACACGCAGCAAGCATTTCTCCCCTCTCAGAAGGAGATGAAGCCTCTCTTTCCAGCCATAAGCAATTTAGAATCCTCCAGCCTCCTAGCCTCCCTTCTGAGGCCCCTCCTATGTACCTTCCACATCTTTTCAGGCCAGCAAAGAGAAACACAAGAAAAATCTGCAAAATGCCCCATATAACTTCCTTGTTCCTATTCCCTCCTGCCTATAAAATTTCTAGCCTTGTACAGCTTTTTCA
This sequence comes from Bos taurus, assembly GCF_002263795.3. Lineage (NCBI taxonomy): Eukaryota > Metazoa > Chordata > Mammalia > Artiodactyla > Bovidae > Bos > Bos taurus. Next base: position 21,216,025 of record NC_037339.1, read on the forward strand.
TGCCCCATCTACTGCTTAATGGATGCTCCCCAAAATTATCAATCTCTGATTAAAGCCAATAAGAACTTTAAAAAAAAACTGCTCAATTAATAACATAAAAATGTATAAGTAATATGTATGTATATATTTGGGGTCCCCTGGTGACTCAGATGGTAAAGAATCTGCCTGCAATGCAGGAGAGCCAGGTTCAGTCCCTGGGTGGGGAAGATCCCCTGGAGAAGGGAATGGCTACCCACTCCAGTACTGTTGCCTGGAGAATCCCATGAACAGAAGAGCCTGGCGGCTACAGTCCATGGGGTCACAAAGAGTTGAACATGACTGAGTGACTAACACTTTCACTTCATGTATATATTTATATATTTTTTTAATGAAAAGAATTGGAATTAAGACAATCCCAAAGAGGTTCTGTGACTTTTCCAAGTTCCCAGCAAGTCCATGCAGAGTGGAAAACAGATGGCAAATCTTTTTTTCTTTTTAATCTCTTTCCTTGAATCATTAAACCACAGAGTCTCAGCCTACTGAAGTGCCAAGGGAGTAGGAACGATTCCCTTGTCTGCAAGTCACTGTTCCCCAGGGATGAACTTGGCGCCAGGAGCTCCTCGCCCAGCTCACAGATCCTACCACCAGCCCGCTGTGAACACAGGCCCCAAAGCCCTACAACGCTCCAGGCTCCCAATCAGATTAAGCAGAAAACTCCTCCACCTGGCATGCTGGACTTCTTCCGGAAATGTGCCCCCCCACCTTGAGGGGTGACCCCCGTATCCTGTTTATCACAACACACACCGAGTCGTGACCCTGGGCCTGGCACTGTCGTTGAGCCATGTGGCCTCGACCACATGGACAGAGCAGACTGAGTTAGAGGTGACCCCGATCTTAGCAGGAGACCCGGGTTCAATCCCTGGGTCGGGAAGATCCCCTGGAGAAGGAAATGGCACCCCACCCCAGTATCCTTGCCTGGAGAATCCCATGAACAGAGGAGCCTAGTGGGCTACAGTCCATGAGGTCCCAAAAGTCGGACACGACTGAGCGATCAGCACTTTCTCTTCTTCCTGACCTGAGCTGTGCCAGTCGAACTCTCCCTCCAACCATGTGTACACAGGACCCTTGACTCAGCGGCCCCCATATTTGGTCCGTGCGTATGGACAAGCAGATACAGGGAGGGCTGGGACGGAGTCTGTGGACAACGGTCCCAGAGAAACGGAAAGTTCGCCCGGTCCTCATGCTCTCCTGTCCTGTCCCTGACGCCCCTCCAAAGCCCAGCTGTGCCTCCACCACTGAGTTCTATGAAGGCCATCCTTGCGTCCCCCTCCAGGAGATCAATTCTGTTTAGTCAGCTTGTGTGGGTTCCTGCTCCTGGTAACCAGACAATCGCTGAGACACTGGGCTTGTCTTAGCTAGAAAACCCACCCATTTGCCTGTGACATCAGCTCATGGGAATATCCCTGGGAAGGCACAGGCAGGCTCTGCTGGAAATGGCTGTGGGTGTCTTTGGCCATTTCAGTGCTATCAGGAACCAGTTCTGTAACTTCTGTTCCTCCGAGACTGACTAGCTAAGACCAGGGACATTTGGGGGATTCTGAGCTTTGATGTGGAAAGAAAAAAATAAATAAATAAAAAGGAGAAGCTATTTTAGAGTCTGGGCTCCTGGGGGAGGCAGGCCTGGGTGTAGGGAAGACACCTTCAGCCATGGGATAATGTGCCCAAGCTGAGGCTGCTCCCAGTAATAAGGAAAGTAATTCATTATCATTATGACTCATTAGTATTTTAAATTTACACAATGCCTTCCTTCCAAGGAACTCATTATGTCGATGGAAGTTCATTACGAGAAGGAGATTTGGGAGTGGATTTATGTTGGACACAGTCTTCTAAATACAGCAACAAGGACCTTTATGACATGGGTACATGACTTGAAGCAAATCTCTCTCTATAAGCTAATTAGCAAGGGATGCTAAACTGTGTCAAGCCGGGCGATGCTGGAGGACAGATGCGTAGTCCTCTTAAAGCGTTCCAGAAACCACAGTTCCATCCAAATATTAAATTTATGGGGCCCCTGAAACCATACCATAGCATGGGTATGATATATTTCAATAGCATTAAAATAGTTGTTTGATGAGAAAAATATACTGCAGCGTTCACACTTAGCACGGAGAACTGATTGGACATTCTATTAAAAGAAACCTTTAAAACCAGCTTGAATTAAAGTCATTTTGGTTACTAGGTGGGTATATTTGGGTCCATGCTTTACCAGTTGTACTATCTGCTGGGGAAAATAATTGTCCTTCTACCCCTGGGAAGTTACTGGTGTACATTTTAAAGGAGCAGACAGCTGCATGGTGAATACCATTTGGTACTTGTCCCACGGGTACAGTAACACAAACATCCCACAGTGAGCCCCGGGGCCTCACACACTCACTTTACAAATTATATAAAGACCATTTCAAAGATCATATTACGGGGAAAGCTGGCAGCACAGAGTCCCAGAGAAAATGAGGAAGCAGGACCAAGCTGAGTCCTGCTCTCAGTAATAAGGAAGATAATTCGAGTCATCAACTTCCCGTGGGGCATTTACTCTTGGTTTGGGGTCAGACAGCATGAGGGGGAGTCAGATCTTTTCCCCGTGCCCCCAACCTCAACTTCCCCCTCTCCCTGCCACTTCCAGTTCCACGTTTTAAATACCATTGGCTGCATGTGTGCTAAGTCGCTTCAGTCGTGTCCAACTCTTTGCAATCTCATGGACTGTAGCCCACCAGGCTCCTCTGTCCATGGGAGTCTCCAGGCAAGAATCCTGGAGTAGGTTGCCATGCCCTCCTCCAGGGGATCTTCCTGACCCAGGGATTGAACCCGTGTCTCCTGTGTCTCCCATACTGCAGACAGATTATTTACCCCTAAGCCACGGGGGAAGCCCCTTTAAATGCCAGACCCAGTACTAAGTACTGTGAGGGATCCTCGCCTCGAGGTGTTCATCAGGCATTAACACGTTATCATGTAATGAACCTGCAGTGAGGTCAATGCTGTGCAGAAGTGTGTGGACTGCTGTGAGCACATGGAGTGGGGTGGGGGTGCGTCAGAGCCACAGTAGCGACAAGATGACGTCTGAGCTAAGATTGAGAGGAGAGGCAGGGTGTGGGAGGGGGCAGGGGTGGGAAGGAGAGTGACCAGGCATGGGGTACAGTCTGTGCAAAGAGCCTTGGGGTGGAGGGTTCACTCAAGGGTGGTTGAAGCCGAGAGCAGCCAGAGAGCCTTGTTTAAACGTGGGGACAGACCTCTGTGAGCTCTAATGGGAAGGAGCCATCTGGGGGTGGGGGTGGTGGTGCCTGGCACCTATCTTGGACTCCAGGTCACCCACAGAGTTGAAAATGTCATCACTTCCTTGTCCTCCCCAGGCCATCCGAGGTCTGAGCCTGAGGACTCTTGTTGTTTAGTGGCTCAGTCGTGTCCGACTCTTTGGGACTCCGTGGACTATAGCCCGACAGGCTCCTCTGTCCATGGGCCTTCCCAGGCAAGAATACTGGAGTGGGTTGCCATGCCCTCCTCCAGGGGATCTTCCCAACCCAGGGATCGAACCCAGGTCTCCTGCATTGCAGGCAGATTCTTAACCCCTGAAGCCACGAGGGAGGCCCGTGCCTCAGGGTGCTGGAGGCTAAAGCAGTGTTTCTGGTGCAGGATGACTGAAGCTGCTCCCTGCTGTCACATCTGAGAGGGAGACTGTTGCCACTACCCCTGGGACACAGTGAAAGGCCCTGCTTTACAGCAGGGAGAGCGCAGGCTCATTAAAAGCATGAAGGTGCTTAACTGGGATTTTGTTTTTAAGATTCCTCAAATGAGCACTTGCTTGAATGGCTGTGGGTAGCACTCCTTGAAAAACACCATGGAACCCCAACCAGATCATCAGACAAGGTTCTGAGCCCCCAGGACAGGATGGGGCCGGGCACCTTGCTGGCTCCCTGGATTGGGGCCAGTGCTCCTTGGCTGGGAGAGTACGAGAGTGGTGCCCACGGGGCCCTGAGAAAGATCACTCCAGCCTGAGCACTGCAGCAGCTCAGATACCACCCTGGAGAGGCAGGCAGGGCAGGTGGGGGGGGCGGTGTCCAGGCACACCATGGCCCGGGGGCTCAACTCTAGAAGGTTTTTCTGCCTCATCCCAAACAGCCTCGATAGCAGCAGAAAACTAAAGCCGACGGGTGAATGACCTCTGACTTCTGGGACTCTGACCCCGACCTCTGCGCAGCGCTGCACTGCATGGCAGGGGCCACTGCATGTCCTCCTCGCCAGCTGATAGTGCTGAGCACCCGCTGTCCCCAGGCCTGAGCCAGGTGACCTGTGCTCTAAGCTAGAGAGAAAACTGCCCTTTCTAGGAGCGCATGGATTACCAAGGAGGGCACCTCAAATCCATCGCAATGAAGGATCTGCTTCTTACCAAGAAACAGACTCACTGTGCCCAGAGCTAAGATGCTGTCCTTTCTTTTTGCTTTATCTTATATATCTGTACATACAGTAAAACTCGTGTGTGTGTGTGAGTGTGTATAGCTCTCTGCGCCTTTGCCAATGCAGAAGGTTGGGTAACTAACTATGTATTACATTGTAGAGTGATTCAGAACCATCCATCACCCCAAATATTCCCTCACAGTCACCTGGACCCTTTGTGATCACACCCTCCTTGCATCCCTAGCCCCCAGCGACCACTGATCTGTTCCCAGTCCCCAGAACGTCATGTAAATAGAATCGTATGATGCGTCCTTTTGAGTCTAGCTTGATTTTCACCAATGCACTGAAGATTTATCCACATTGCTGTAAATGTCCTTGTTTTGTTCCTTTTACTTGTGGCACAGCATCCCATGCTGTGGAAGTACCACAGTTTATTCGCCAGTTGAAGGACAGCTGGGTTGTCTTCAGTTTAGGGTGATGAGGAATAAAAATAAGGTAGCTATAAACATTCATGCTCATGTTTTTGTGTGAACATCTGATTTCTCCTGGGAACATAGCTTCCAACTCCTTCTTTAACCCTTGCCTCTAGCCTGTAAAGGTATCATGATCCCATTTTACAGAATGGGGATGTGAGGCTTGGGGAGGTTGAGGCAGTTTGCACACGTCACAGGAGGAGCTGGATCACAGGCTGAGCTCCTCGTAAGGGCCAGGCAGTGCCTGCCCTCAGTGACTCATGCCCTTTACTAGAAACCACCTATTGATGGGTGACTTCTATGGTGCTAAGACAGAGTCACAGAGGGTGCTCTGGGAGCCAAGAGCAGGGGCCCTGGCCAAGCTCCAGGCTAGGGGTGCTCTCAACCGAGTCGCAGAGAAGTGAAAGTGAGCCAGGAAGGGGACATTCCAGGCAGAGAAGCCTCAGAGATAAAAGCATGGAGGTCATGGGCTGACTGGGGGCTTCCCTGGGGGTCCAGTGGCTAAGACTTTGAGTGCCCAAAGCATGGGGCCCGAGTTCAATCCCTGGTCAGGGAACTAGATCCCACATGGCAGCAACTAAGACCCAGCACAGTCAAATAAGTAAATATTTTTAAAAATAATAATGCACTGGCAGAGGATCCATGTTGGGAAATAATGGAAATATGTCTGGGCGGATAGGGGAAGTACAATAACAAAGGACTGCAATTCCAGATTCAGGGATTTGGGTGTTACAGAAATATTACCTGACATTGCTGTACTGCTTACTATTCCCAGGTACTGTGTCTCTCTGGGAATCTTGAAACTTTGGGAGCTGGAAGGTTTCAGGAACCAAGGATTATTGACAAGTGAGAATGCCTGGTGCCAAACACATTCAGTGTCTGAGGGCATATCCCTCAGAAGTACTGTTCTCTGCTTTCCTGGGGTCTGGGCCCCAGCTCCCTTCATGGATGAAAAGAGAACTTACTGTATAGTCACTGAAATTGTTTGTGTGTCTGATTCCTCCATTGCACCAGGAGTCCCTATAATTTCTGAATCCTTAGCACTGATCACAGCTTAGTGTGTGCTCTATAAATGTTTACTGAACGGACAAAATATTTTGCTCATTAAACATTTCAGGCTAATAGTTAACCACATCCTTAACTCAGAGGACTCATTTCCAAAGAATTAGAATATAATAAAACAGACCCTTGTTGCAGATTATTGTTTGACCATATTCACTCCCTCTTCCCCACCTTCCTGGGAGGAGTATGTTTCCCTGACTCTTGATTCAGGGCTCTGTGAAATGACTTGTTTTAGTGGTTAGATGTTAGCAGATCTGCTTGCAAGGTGCTTGCACACTTGGGCTTCTGCTCTTGCTGCTGGAACATACTCTGGCCAGCCTAATGGTCCAAGGAGGATGCAAAGATTTGGAACATAATGTAGGCCCTATTTGCTGAGATACCCTGCTGAGCCCAGCTGAGGTTAGTCCACCCAACAGACCTGCATAAGAGTTAGCAAGAAATACATGCTTATTATTGTATTCCTCAGAGATCTGGGAGATGGTTGTTATGTAGCAAGAGCTGACAGATACAACCCTATAGCAAAAATGTACCAACTATAATTTTATTTAGGAAGGTGAGTCACAGACTCTGGTTTCAAACTATTTCTGGCCCAGTTTCCTTGTCTGTGAAATCTGTAGAGTTGTTAGGAGGACTGAATGAGATAATTCAAGAAAAACAGTACAGCCCTGGCATGTGGAAAGTGTCCAGTGTGTACATTATTACCATTAGTATCATCACTGTTAAGGTGGGGCTTTCCTGGTAGCTCAGCAGTAAAGAACCTGCCTGTCAATGCAAGAGATGAAGGTTCAATTCCTGGAAGATGGGGAAGGGTCAGGGAGGGTGAGGAAGATCCTCTGGAGAAGGAAATGGCAACCCACTCCAGGATTCTTGCCTGGGAAATCCCATGGACAGAGGAGCCTGGCAGGCTACAGTCCATGGGGTCGCAAAGAGTCAGATGTGACTTAGTGACTAAACAACAAAAACATATTAAGGTGTTTCTGGACCCTGGGTCCCTGCTTTCAGTAGCAGTTCCGTGGATCTATGCCAGCAGTAGAAAGCTCCAGATAATAGAATGTGAAGTGAAGAGAACGTGAACATTTACTGCACACTGATGTATGTATGGGCTTCCCTGGTGGCTCAGTGGTAAAGAATCTGCCTGCAATGCAGGAGCCACAGGAGACTCAGGCTCGATCCCTGGGTCACGAAGATCCCCTGGAGGAGGGCGCGGCAACCCACTCCAGCATTCTTGCCTGGAGAATCCCACGGACAGAGGAGTCTAGCAGGCTACAGTCCATAGAGTCGCAGAGTCGGACATGACTGGAAGCAACTTAGCACGCACATGCTCGCACACACGATGTATGTATGGCCTTTCAAAATGACCTCAACTGAACTTCCCCACCTTCTACTAAAGGGCTGAGGCACCCCGCCTGTTTATTACAGCCAATTAATTGGTGACACAGCAGTTCTGGAGGACGTGGACAGCATCCTCGTCTTGTGCCCCGTGGGTGAGAGGGGCAGAGATGTGGGTGAGAGTTTTAATCGGCTCGAGCTCGGGCTGTGGCCGGCTGCCAGCACAGCACTCAGCCAAGCGCCACCACCCCCTCCCCACATCTGTCTTCCCTCCTCGCAGACTCTTAATGCCGCTGAATGCTAACAGGCAAAATGTATATGCTTGGAGAAGACCCAAAACCCAGGAGCAAGAACAGCAACCCAACAGAATCTGTCTCATGAGATCACTTCACCTCCACGCTTCATCTCCCCACAAAGCTGCCCCAGGCAGCTCCTTTTTGTTCCCCGGGAGAGTGAATGATGAAAAACCTCTCCAGGCCCCACCCACACCCACAAAAGGAGAAGGAGAGTGATTTCCAAACTGTATCTAATTCATGTACTATGATATTGTCACGCAGAGCCACACACAGTCACAGGTTCTGACAGCATCTGTGATCCTCCACCAAACCTAAGAGTTTCCAAACCCTTAGAACCTGGTGATAAATTCTGCAGATGCTAGTATTGTCTTGTCCTCAGGGTTATCAGGAATCTACTGACGTCTGCCTGAGGACTGGAGGTATTTCTATCGGCCCAACTGAATCTTAGAAAACAGAAAACAACGTAACCCGTGTTGCATAATCGGGCTGAGAAAACATGTTTCGTATTAGAAAGGCAGCCAGCAATTTCCTAGGACTCAGACATAGGTCTGAGCTGTCCACTGGGCTCGGGACCTGCTCAAGAATAATAATATTTGAACCTCCTTGTATCTCCTCATCTGTGAAGCAGAGAGCCGTCTACCTGGCCTCCCGTCACTGAATTGCCTCTGTGTACATTGGACTCCATCTTCCCCTCTGGAGAGGATGAATAAATATTAAGCATGAAAACTATCAGGCTTCTCAGAGAAGTTGGAAAGATCAATGTTTCTAGCACAAGTAGGAAATGAAAATGAAGAGATATCAAGGTCCTTGGTAACAGACCCGATCCATACAAAAGTACAGCATAACCGGCTGTGTAATGAAAAAGGCAAAAAATAAAGGAAGTTCCCTGGCAGTCCAGTGGTTAAGACTCAGCACTTTCACTACTGTGACCTGAGTTCAATCCCTGGCTGGGGACCTAAGATCCCACAACCCATGCAGCTCAGGGAAAAAATAAAAAGGCAGTCTTGGAGTCCATCATATCTACCCACATTCTCAATCAATGCAGATTCCCAGGGGGTCCTCTAAGCAGTGCCCCAGCCCTACACCATGCTTCCCCAGCATGGCAGGTCTCCCCACTCTCAGGCTCCCTTAGCCCTTATTTCACATTAAAGCAGTTTCAGATCTGAGGAAGGAGATTCTGGGGGAGAGGCTGGCAGAACTGGTCCTGGTTATGAACATAGGCTCTGGAGGCAGACGGACCTGGCTTCAAATTCTGGCTCCTCCACTTGACCTTGGGCAAGTTACACAAGCTCCCTCAGTCCTAGCTTTTCCATCTGTAACTGTACAGGCAGGAATACCTCCACTACAGGGCGGTGCTGCGGGTTCAACGACGTGTACACATCCCCCACCACCGCCCCCCCCGGGCCTAGCACTCAGCACACACCCAGTGGAATGGAGTGGGGTGCTGGACGGGTGGGTGGGAAGCAGCAGAGCTGGCTTCGTCTTGGGCAAACCCTTGTACTTTTTGAACAGAGGAGCCCCCACTTTTGTTTGCCACTGGGCCCTACAAATCACAAAGCTGATCCTGGGGGTGCAGCCGACCTAGGAGGCCAGCTGCTAGGACCCCAGGAGTCCCTACCATCCAGGAGAGTCAGAAGGCAAACCCTGGCATGACCCCACATTCGTGTACTTCTGGTACTTTGGGCAAGGATACCGCATTTGGAACAAAGCAGAAGATGGGAACATTTTGTCCTAAACCTGCAGCGTTTCATAGCAAGCTCCCAGAGATTTGTTTAAAAAGAAAGAAATGCAAGCTCAGAGCTTCAGAGTGGGCAGAAGGGTCCTTCTCCACTCCCTATGTTCCCCTCCTCCTGGAGAGAGCACAATGAGCAACCTCCTTCGGCCCCTTCCTTCCCCCATCCCAAGGAGGTGAGCATTCCGGTAATAAATGTAGTACATTTGGGAGCAAGAAACTGGGCTTCCTGGGAGGGGTTGGTGGTGTCTGTCTGGGATTATCCAGCCACAACAAAGCCAGCAAGGCTGTCTAATTCTGGGAGTTCAGCATTAAGGAAGCCATCTGGCTCTCACCTGAGCCACACCCTTCAACCAGCCTCATCAGCAACAACAGTGACTTAGGGCTTTCGTTCATTATTATTCTACTCCTCACACTGTTCAGTTCTTGGGTGGGAAGAGGTTGCTATCTAATGGTCACCCGCAATGACCCCAGGAGCCACAGGAACCCCCACCATTCATCTTGTGACTTAGGATTAATTAAAACGCTTTATTAAAAGCCTCACTTCCTCAGAGGAAGCGGTATGGTCACCGGGGAGAATCTGAGATTCATTGCCTCTCCAAGGTGAAATCTCTCCAAGGCACTGAAATCGTCTACAGACGGTCCCCAATTTACAACAGTTTGAATTAAGATTTTTCGATGGTGTGAAGGCAATATGCATTCCTTAGAAACTGTATTTTGAATTTGGGGTTTTGAACTTTTCCTGAGCTGGTAATAAGCGGTAAGACGCTCTCTCAGGATGCGCGGCAAGTTCCCAGTCAGCCAGGCAGTGACAAGAGAGAACAGCCTGCACATTTACAGCCACTCTGGGCCAGAAACCGCTCTGTTTTTCACTTGCAGCACAATATCTCATAAACATGAGGAATTCAATACTTTATTATAAACTAGGCTTTGGGTTAGATGATTTTGCCCAACTGTAGGCTAACGTCAAGTGTTCTCAGCCTGTTTAAGGTTGGCTGGGCTGAGCAAGGATGTTCTGTAGGTTAGGTGGATTAATGCATTTTCAGTTTACAACATGATCAACCTACGCATGATGGGTTGACTGGGACCTAACCCATCCCAAGTTGAGGAAGATCTGTATTCCAGACCCCTTGGTTCAAGGAGAAAAATCCAAAGAGCCTAAAATCCTGGCCCCTTGGTTCTCAAACTTAAGTGTGCATCAGAATCGTCTGGAGGGCTCATTCAAACACAGATTTCTCAGCTCCATCCCAGTTTTGGATTCAGTGGATCTCGGGGTAAGGCCCAAGAATGTGCATTTCCACCAAGTTCCCTGGTGATGGTCCAGGAACCCCACTTTGAGAATCACTGACCTGGCACAAAACGCGTTGGCCAGTTATTACAGAGCAGGGTCTGGAACCCAGGGGTCCTGTGTTCCAGGTAAACGAACGCCTTTCTAGGTCCATGTTCTTGTCTTATGGCTGCTCCTTCCTCAGCCCTGGCCGGAAGTTGTCTTTGCTGCAGTTTTCATACTTGCCCTCTCCACCTAAGGTGACCCTGCCCTCCTCACCAAAGTCATGTCTATAATGAGCCTTGAGCTTCCCAGGAAAAAACCACTTTAAGAATAGTATTTCTGGCACTAACGCATATTATAAAAAATAAGACAAGAGTGTTTTATGAAGAAAAAATAATGCATTTAAAGATAAAGTGAATACAATCAAGCTACGCACCAAGAACTCCAAAAGTGTATCACTACTTTTCTGATCCTTCTACAGTTTCTGATCCTTCTCCATTTATTTTGCTAAAAATAAATAAGAGAACCGCTTACACTTACCCAGAGTGTTGGTAGCAAAGTTTTTTTCGAGTCCGTCTTCTGTGAGCTCTCTCTTATTGACCATGCAACCTGCATTATTGATCTAGAAATTACAGTTCCCATTTCAAAATAAAGGAAAATAGGGCCAAGAGACCTGTTTCCACAACCCACAGCCCCACGCCAGCACTGGTCACACATGTGTAGGATGACAACTCATGTTCTGCTCTACTGTCTCTTCACATCAAAACCACGTGTGCAGCCGGCTCAGCCATGGGACTGTGCAGAGACCTCCAGTGACTACGGCTTGGCCAGGCAACCTAATTCACAATAAAGTGCCCTGGAAATCTGTCTAGACCAATGCTATCCAGTACAAGTATGTAATTTCAAGTTTTCTAGAAAGTAGTCACATTAAAAAGGTAAAGAGAAAAACAGCTTCTCAGAGTGATCTGAGGTGCTGTTTCCCAGGCTGCAGTCCTCATTTTGCCCCAAATAAAACGTAACTCACCCAGAAAATAAATAAAAACATAAAAAGAAACAGGCAGAATTGATTTTAATAATGTATAATATTTAACTCACTATATCTAAAATAGTAGCATTTCAAGATGTAATCAACATAAAAATGTAATCAATATAAAAATGTTAGTTTACTTTTGTTTTTTTTTTTACCCTAAGTCTTCGACTTTGGTGGATTTTTACACTGATGGAACATCTCAGTTTGAACCGGCTACATTTCAAATGCTCTGTAGCCATATTGGACAGTGCAAGACTAGACTTGGGTCTGAACGAACGTTGTGGAGCACACGAGAAACAATCTGGGCAGCAAAGCAGCTCAGCTCAAAGCAGAATATGTGGGAGGAGCAGAGGGACAGCAACCCACCTGAGTCTTCCAACTTTCTCCATGGAGCAACTGACTGTGATGCTAAAAGATTCGGTTGTCTGCAACACGTGTTCTTTTGGACTAAGCTTTTTAATTTCCCCCGAGCCTCTAATTTTAATACATCAATCCCCAAATCTACAGAGTTCAAGAATGGCAGTACACAAATCATTTTATGAAAAAATGGAACCTTTCCATCACCCCCAAAGACCCAGTATAGGGTCCCTTCCTTTACTCACACATCCAAGCAACACGGTTAGAATGAGTCTAATGAGTGAACCTGGTGACATGAACAGGCCTCCCCATCAAAGAGTCTCACTAACGTGTCGCCGTAAAGATACATACACACACACACACACATTCTTCATCCACACAGAGGAGAAACACACATGCATGAGTTTTATCCCCTACTTATGTTTACAAAGCTCACCAAGACATTGAGGGTATGTTCCTGCTTGAAATTTTCAACAAATTTCCAGACTGACTTGGGTAGAGACAGGTCCACAATATGCAGAAAGATGTTCTAAACCAGAAAACAAAAGAAGCTTTTTTAAAAAATGTACTTTTTTCATTAAAAAGCATTAAAAAAAAAATCATTTGGAATGATATAAAATGGAAAGTCTCACTGCTCAGAAGTACATCATTGTTCACAGTTTCTTATGAATCACCCAGAAATACTTCAAGTACATACAACATTTATACATACATGTTTTAGGCATTATATATAAACATATATCTATATACATACACTAAGCATTATATATACATATACATGTGTATGTGTAGTCCTTTTCCATATAAATAGATTCAGACTATACATTGTTCTGTATCCTTCTCTTTCACTTAACAACATATTTTAGAGATTTTTTTCTTAAATATAAATCCACCTTATTTCTTTTAATGGCCACAAAACATTGCATAGATGTGTCATAGTTTCCTACCAATCATTTGGGGGTTTTTTGTCAATATTTTGTTCCTAAGAGAATATCTAGGGCACATCAGAACTATGAGATGACAACTTCCTCTGTGACTCAGTCCTTGCTTACAATGTCAATCCCAGCCTTGTGCTATGGTTACCTCTGGACACAGCCCCACTCCCCCACCCCACCCCCATAGACTCACAACTCCCTGATGGAGGAGCCACATCAAGGGCGCCCCATGCCAGTGGTGCACACACAGCCATGCATGTAAATGAGCAATGCACTTTGGCTGTTGGGCCCTTTCTCCCAGCACATAAATGAAACTTGCGTTCTCAGCACCCACTGATCGTCCCTGAGTTCAACGTCACTGAACGTCGCTGAGGCTCAGTGTCCCTGAACTCTAGCAGGCGTCAGAGACTTATCACCAACCCAGGGCAGAGATTTCTGCTGCTGGGAACTGACCTCCAGACAAGCCATAAAACCCATGATAAAGCAGAATTCAGTGCCCTGCCTCCGTTTCCCCAGCAACTGAGCCACTGAACCCAAGGAAGAATTTCTACTGATCTTAAAACATGTTGCCTCACCCTGAGACAAAGGCTCAGAGAATGAGAAACGTTATCATGACTCAGAAGGCCTGTAAGGAGCTTGAATGCCGTTTTCAGCTTAAGTCTGCCATAACTGAGTCTTCCTCTGCCTTCAAGGGAGAGGAAAAGCACTGTCCGTACAGGATTACACTCTTCTCAAAAGTCTCTGAAGGCCCTGGCCCAGCCAGAGTGAACACGAGGCTGTTGACTCACACCAGAGTCAGCCATGAGCCTCTCGAGGGCAGGCCAAGTCCGGACACCTAATCCTTTCATTCCAAGGCCTTCCCTGACATCTCTGTAGGACACCCCTCCCACCCTGCAGGGCTGCAAAACACACACAAAATCCAGGTTTGAAAACCAACAAAATTCAAGTGAGCTAAAATCAGTTTTACTCTGACCATCCCACAGTCTCCTTGAGTTTCCTAGAAGCACCCAAGGCATCTCAGAATTAAATAGAAGCAGCAGCAGGGAACAGGGAAATCAGCCATGAATTCTGGTGAAATGAAACATCCTGAAAAGGTGCAAGGAATCATCTGGCTCCCTCTGCGAGAAACTAGGAAGACAGAGGTGCCCAGAAGAGCTCAGCTGTCCTCTGTGACCAGGAGAAGGAACCAGCCAGGTGCTGGTGTGTAAAAAACCCAGGGGCCCGGGTTGGACCTCTGGCCTGGAAACTAGATCCCACATGCTGCAATAAAGAATTCGAATGCCGCAACTAAGGATGGTGCGTGCTGAATGCAACCTGAACAAAATAATATCACTTCTAATTTTCAGATGAGGAAACTGAGGTTCAGGAAAGCTAAGCGCACTGTCTAGCCCACAAGGCTTCAGTGAGGGCAGAGCCCAGCTCCTCCCCTCGTCCCCCTGAAAAAGCTTCACAGACAGAGAGGAGCAGCTGATCCTGGGGTTCCCTCCTCTGTTCTGTGCACCTGCTCCTCCAGCAGCATCCCCATACCCGCTGCTGCTCTGTCCGCCACCTACAATTGAGGGGCCCACAACTCCAAGTTTTAAGCTTTTAAAAAATTGTTTTTAATTGGAGGATAATTGCTTTATCAACAATTTGCCAATAAAGGGCTGTCTAGTCAAAGCTATGGTTTTTCCAGTAGTCATGTATGGATGTGACAGTTGGACTATAAAGAAAGCTGAGCACCAAAGAATTGATGCTTTTGAACTGTGGTGTGGGGAAGACTCTTGAGAGTCCCTTGGACTGCAAGGAGATTCAACCAGTCCATCCTAAGGGAAATCAGTCCTGAATGTTCACTGGAAGTACTGATGCTGAAGTTGAAACTTCAATACTTTGGCCACCCTCATGCGAAGAGCTGACTCACTGGAGAAGACTCTGATACTGGGAAAGATTGAAGGCAGGAGGAGAAGGGGACGACAGAGGATGAGATGGTTGGATGGCATCACTGACTTGATGGACATGAGTTTGAGTAGACTCTGGGAGTTGGTGATGGACAGGGAGGCCTGGCATGTTGCAGTCCATGGGATCGCAAAGAGACAGACGTGACTGGGTGACTGAACTGAATTGCTTTATCGTGTGTTGGTTTCTGCCATACAATGCCATGAATCAGCCATAAGTATACAATGTCCCCTCCCTCGTGAGCCTCCCTCCCACCCCTCTGGGTCATCACAGAGCAGCAGAGCCTGGAGGCACTGAGTCAGTGAAACCACACCTCCAGGGATGGGCAGAAGGTATCGCCAGCCCTGGACCACCGAGCTCTCAGGGAGTGCTGGAGACCACTTACACAGATGCAAGAGGAGAGGATTTGCCGGGGGTTTGTGTGTGGGGATGGGGCAGGCTGCAAGCTGCGGGCTCCCTCTCCGCACCCCAGGAAACATGATGGTTCCTGCTTTCAGTTCTTCCTCCCAAAGATGGTGCCGTTGGGTATAAGGAGGGCTCAACAGCATCAGCAGAACCATACTGGCATCTTTTCCTATATAAATCCACTTGGTAAAGAACGTGGCCGAGCCCACAGCGGGCTGGAATCCAGGCAAGCCCTCCCCTGCCCGTGACCCGAGATCAGTGTTCCCGTTACGTCCTGCAGCAGCGCCACCCAAAGTTACCGGCAGGCAGGCAGCCAGCCAGCCCTCCAGCTCAAGAACTGCAGCCCCCAGATCGCGGCCCCACTTGCTGACGCAGAGGAAGGTTTAGAGACCTTCGTGCTCACGGCCAGCACGAAGCTTCCCGGGGCATCTGATGGCGAGAGGCTGCCAAGTCAAAGGGAGAAGGACAGCCTCTTGCCTTGAAAACGTTACTTCCAGATAAAGGATAACCCTCATGGGCAGAGGCAGAATACTCCATTCTAGACTGGGGCAAATTTTTTTCCTCCTGGCCACGACCCACGCCTGCAGGAGTGGGGCGCCATCCGCCCCTCAGCTGTGGGCAGCACATGGAGAGGCAGCAGGCGTGGGGGCTGCCGGAGGAGTGGGTGTACAGGACAGAGGAGGGAACTCCAGCTGGGCCTGGAGGCAAGACGCTCTCGGTGGATGTGCAAGGGGCCCGTGGTCACTGCCGGCCAGCCTGCTCCCCTCTCCGGGACCTGGGGTTTCCACCGGGGCCAGCTCCTCGGGGAAGCAACTGCACAGGTGCACAGACCCCACATCCAGGCTCTGCTTATGCTAACGCTCTGCCTTCACCGGCCTGCAAGCCTTAGGTTTTCTTTTAATTTTTAACTGGAGGATAATTACTTTACAATGTTGTGTTGGTTTCTGCCATACAACAGCATGACTCAGCCGTAAGTATACAATGTCCTCTCCCTCTCGGGTCTCCCTCCTACCCCCCATCGCACCCCTCTCGGTCATCACAGAGCACCGAGCTGAGCTCCCTGTGTTACATGGCAGCTTCCCGTGCTGTCTATTTTATGCATGGTAATGTATATGTTTGGGTTTCCCTGGTGGCTCAGACAGAAAAGAATCTGCCTGCAATGCAGGAGACCTGGGTTCAATCCCTGGGTTGGGAAGATCCCCTGGAAAAGCAAATGGCTACCACGCCAGTACTTTTGCCTGGAAAATCCCATGGACAGAGGAGCCTGACTGGCTATAGCCCATGGGGTCCCAAAGAGTCGGACGTGACTGAGTGACTAACACGGCCGCTTTCAATGTACATGTTTCCACGCTACTGTCTCTCTATCCCACGCTTGCCTTTCTCCACTGCGTCCACAACCCTGTTCTCTGTGTGCGCATCTCTATTCCTGTCCTGCAAATAGGTTCAGTGAAGTCAGAAAGAGAAAAACAAGTATAATATAACAAGTGTAATAACACATGTATATGGAAGTCTTGTGCTTTGTACACCAGGGGCCCCACACTCTGATTTTGCACTGGGGCCCTGCAGATTATGTAGCCTGTCCTGGTTCCAAGTGTCAGAGCAGGAAGCCCACAGAACGGTGAGCCAGCTTTGAACACTCTCGATAGGAAGCGGGTCTCATCAAGGCCGAAACGTCACTTGCGGTCCTTCTTTATCCGAAGGCCACCGAGTCGGTTTACAGCTTGGCTCACCCTGAGTCCCCTGGACATGTCTCAACGACGCGGCCTCCTTCTTGGGGGAGGGGTCCCGGCAGGGCCCTGTCTGTGTCATGTCGCCCAGGCAGGCCTTCACTGGGGGAGTTGGGGTCACTGCCCCCATCACCTGGGTCGGGCCCAGCCTTTGAGAAGTGCGGCTCCAGCTCTGATGGCTGAGGCCGCCTCCCAAGCAGAAGCATGAAGAGAGCTCTGCCAGCTCGGGTGCAGGAGCGTGGCCAGGAGTCCCACCCCCACACCGCCGTGCCCCGCAGGCAGGAAGCCCCGCAGGAGGGGCACAGAGCCGCTCACCTGGTTCCCACTCTCCCGGATGATCTCAGCTTTGGCACCTTCCGCTCGGCTGTGATCTCGACAAACCAGGTGAACTGTGCCACCTGGTGGAATTCAAAAAAAGCGGCCGTGAGGGACAGCCACAGTGACAGCCCTGGAGACGAGCTCTTCCGAAGGCAGGATGAACACACACGGGCTCACAGAAAGAGGACCTGATACGGAGACTATTCTGGAAGATCTGGACAGATGGTCCCCACAGTCACAGCAGCCAGTGGAAAGGAGAGGGTGGTCCTGGAATCCATGCTCCTGCCTACCTGGGGTGACGGTGCAACTGGGGCAACGTCCTGATTTTCTTTATGGGTCTGAATACACCAAGGATGAGCTTCCCTGGTGGCTCAGGTGGTAAAGAACCCACCTGCCAATCCAGGAGACCTAGGTTCAGTCTCTAGGTGGGGAAGATCCCCTGGAGAAAGGAATGGCAACCACTCCAGTATTCTTGCCTGGAGGATCCCACGGACAGAGGAGCCTAGCGGGCTACAGTCCAGGGGTCACAAAGATCAGACGTGACTAAGCACACACACACATATATCAAGGATAAGAAGGGTCAGTCTTGGTCACACCCGCATCCCTAGCATCTCATGGGGAATCTGACACACTGGTCTCAACCCAGCTGCCCTTTAGACCCACCTGGAAAGTTTTTAAAGCTCCCGGCCTAAGGATGGTTTAAAAGCTCCCCCAGGTGAGTCTAATGTTCAGCCCAAGTTGAGAAGCCCCTAATATGTAGCCGGAATTTAACAAATATTTACTAAATGGGTGAATCCATAAACGGCACTCAAGACTATTCCAGCAAAAGTCACACCATCATCAATCAAGGCTTATTTAAAGGGGAATGCCTTGGCTGCGGCAGTTAAGACATAAGCATTATGGACCCTGCTTTCCTCACCTAAAACACCCGGCTTTATTAAATAGGGTCTGTTGCACAGGAGGCTCCAGGCAAACCACATAACAGCCCCTCAGCTTGATCCTCCTCCCAGCTCTTCAGAGTACCTCCCAGTTGCTAAGATGCAGTTAATCTTCCCCCTGCTTTGACAGATAATTAAATACAGCTCCAAATGGCACAATACTCCCCTGGAAAATGCCTAACTTTGGAGAGAAAAAAATCTCAAGCATCTTGAAAAGTGATAAATTCCAAGGTTTATTTCCCCAACTTCTGCCGGAACATCCATTTCTCCAGGAGAAGGGGCTCTAGAGAGGCATGGCTGACTCTTCTAGCCACCACAGTACTGTTGAGTGAGCCGGGACAGTTGAGCTGGGGCAGAAAATTTGTCATTTACCTGGAGGAAGACTTCAGCTGATTGAATAATGTATGGGCATCCAGAGAGCCTCTTTCTAGATCCAAGCTTAGGGAGGAGAGAGAGGAGACAGTTTCCAGCTGCTCAGACTCCAGAGACTGGAAACCAGGAGCAGCAGGAAGGAAGAAGGAAGTTCACTGCACCCCGCCTCCCGTTATTCTGGGGGCTCTGTTCTCAACTAGGGTCCACAGCCAAACTGCGACGGATTCCCAGTCTCTCTCCCACCCCATCCCCCCACCCCCATTCTTACTGAGGAGACAGGAACTAGGGACCAGGTGTCCAAGTTTTGTGTTTTTTTTTTTAAGTCTCCACTGGTGATTCGGATGCCTAGGGTTAACTGGAGCCCCTTACTGTTCTTAATCAGAAAACACTGCCATGTGGACGGGACCTCAGCTCTCCTGTGAATGAATGAAGTGTTGAGGAGAGCTTCCTCCGGTCACTCACTCTGTCCACCTCTAGTCTGAAGCTTAATGCAGCAAAGGTCCATCTAGTCAAAGCTACAGTTTTTCCAGTAGTCATGTACAGATGTGAGAGTTGGACCAGAAAGAAGGCTGAGCACCGAAGAAGTGATGCCTTCGAACTGTGGTGCTGGAGAAGACTCTTGAGAGTTCCTTGGACAGCAAGGAGATCAAACCAGTCAATCCTAAAGAAAATCAGTCCTGAATATTCATTGGAAGGACTGATGCTGAAGTTCCAATACTTTGGCCACCTGATGCAAACAGCAGACTTATTGGAAAAGACCCTGATGCTGGGAAAGATAGAAGGTGGGAGGAGAAGGGGGCAACAGAGGACGAGATGGTTGGATGGCATCACTGACTCCATTGACATGACTTTGAGCAAGCTCCAGAAGATAGTGAAAGACAGGGAAGCCTGGCGTGCTGTAGTCCATGGGGTCACAAAGGGTCAGACATGACTGACCGACTGAACAACAAGAGAAAGCCGGCAGCTGTGCCAGTCAGCACGGGGTCCCTGTCCAGGGTGCCTGCCTGTGCCGGCTGGGGCCTTCCTGACCCGTGTGTGACACAGGGCCCTCTCCCCAGTGTGGACTGGCCGCAGGCTGCCCTTGGGGCCCAGCACACACACGACTTAGCAGGCTGCTCACCTCGCTTGGCGATCTCCATGGCGGTCGCTTTTCCGATGCCGCTGTTCCCCCCAGTGACCATGAAGGCTCTTCCGGGAACTTGGACCTCCAAGTCATCAGGGACAAAGTCCTTGGACGCAGACTCATAGCCACTCCTGGAAGCAGCAGACCCACAGAAGGAATGGACATTAAGGAGCAGGGAACACAACCTCCTGCAGTGAGAAGGCCCAGTCCTGGGCTGGGCGCAGTGCTCTCCCCACACATCAGACAGCCCCTTCCGCCCTGGGACCCCGCTCTCCTCCCTGGTCTTGTGAACAACACCATCTTCTCAGAGCCTATACCATTAGCTTCCTGAACTTCTGAAAATACCTGGAGATTCCAACAGTTTGGCAGCCAAACTATTTTTCTCTGCCTCTAATACCAGGAGGTGCCCCTGCCCCTTAAAACATTCTTTGACAGGTTTTCTTATTTTTATTTTTTGGCCTTTTCCCCCACGTTGGGGCAAATGGAGAGGAGCTCAGGAGACCGAGAGCATCATGCCCACTGCACCCCAGGACAGGTGTCCCTCCCCAGGTATAGAAGGACCACAGCAAAGTGGGGAGATGTGCAATTTGGGAATGAGGAGGGGCAGGTGCAGTTATGTGAGGGCTGAATCCCTTGGAGGAAGCAAGGCTCCTTCAGGGCCACAGGGTGTGTGCTGAACGCCTCGAGGGGGCGCCGTTCAGGTCATAATGATGGCCCATTTGCATCAGGACAAGTTTCTGCCGGATGACAGCAAAGCACAATGAGAAGGAGGTGCTTTTTCCAATTGGCCCAAAGGCATCATACTGGTCAGAAACAACTCTGGGGGACTTCCCTGATGGTCCCGTGGTTGAGCCCATGCTCCCAATGCTGAGGGTACTTGTTTGATTCCTGGTCAGGGAACTAAGATCCTGCATGTTTCGTGGTATGGCCAAAATAAATAAGTAAAATGAAGAGATAGAGAAAGAAAGAACTCTGAATTCTTCAACTGCTTCTCTCTGCTCTTTGAGACTCCTCGTCTACCTTGACTGTCCTGAAAGTGAAAGTGAAGTCGCTCAGTCGTGTCCAAGTCTTTGCGACCCCGTGGATTGTAGCCTACCAGGCTCCTCTCTCCATGGGATTCTCCAGGCAAGAATACTTGGAGTGGGTTGCCATTTCCTTCTCCAGGGGATCTTCCCAACCGAGGGATTGAAGCCAGGTCTCTTGCATTGCAGGCAGACGCTTTAACCTCTGAGCCACCAGGGAAGCCCTTGACTGTCCTAGTAGTCAATATTTCCTGGTTACAGAATCGGCTGGGGGAATGGAGAGGGGTTGGCAGGAGACCCTGAGGTTAGAGCTCCCCACACACCGGCAGGCTAGGGGTCTCAGCCTATATCTCTAGCCCAAAGAGCTGATTCCCTGCAACATAGAATGCAACTCGTTTCCCCTGGAAGTTCTGGAAGGTGCCCTGTGCCCTTCCCATGCCCTGTTTATGCACAGACTGCCAGCAGCTGGTCTCCTGCCCCACACCCTAGTATAGCACAACTGCCAACTACATGCCTGGACACCGGTGAAGAGGGCCAAAGAATGTTTATGAGCTCAGGTTTGGTCTGAAGTCATTGCCACAGGGGCGGTCATTGCCCCTGGTCTCACAGTCAAGAGACCAAGAAGAATGTTTTTGCTGCTGTTCTCACCATCTGGAACTCTTCCAGACATCCGGGGCAGCTTTTCATCGCCTCGGCTGTGAGCAGCCCACTTAGTGGGGCAAGCAAGACTTCTGACTGTTCCAAGGCTTCCTGAAAGGCTGACTTGAAACTGAACGTAATCTCAGTCATAAAGCCTTTGGATCCAACAACCTGGATTTAAATCTCAGCTCTGCGTCCTAACAGCTGTGCCGTCTCCTGTGTTGTTTTAACCCTTTTGAGCTCCAGTCTTTTCATCTGCACAAAAACTTCTTGGGCAGCCTAGGTGAGATAATTATGTAAAGCATCTATCATATGCTTTGAATAAGTTAAGAACTCAATCCCAGGTGACTCAGTGGTAAAAAACCTGCCTGACAATGTAGGAGACATGAGTTTGATTCTTGGATCAGGAAGATCCCCTGGAGAAGGAAATGGCTACCCACTCTAGTATTCTTGCCTGGAGAATCCCATGGACAGAGGAGCCTGTTAGTACTATTAGTATAATAATAATAATATTACTAGTATTAATAATAATATTAATATATTTCATGTTCAAAACAGCTCATTTGCTTGCTCCCCTGCCCCTTCCCTCCCCTGCTCGCCCACTAGTCCTTCAAATCATTAGGGACTCCGAGAGTAACTTAAACTATAACCAAAGATGAAGCTGGAAGATTTGTTTTGCCTCACGGGTGGACATCCCAGAATCACTGTGAAAAGATTTTCCTGCAAAGGAAAAGAGGTTTCTTGGAAAGAACCCAGGATCAGGGAATCAGTGACGAGGGGCCCAGGCAGGAGAAGGCACTGGTGGGGAGGGAGAGAGAGCTTTCAAGAAGAGCAGGCCACAGAGAACACACCCCAGGTATGCCCCACAGGGACCAGGCCCCAGACCCCTCCTCACAGCTAGAGGAGACTCTAGCCTCTGGGTTACCACGTTGATCCTATTAGGGAGTAAGGTTTGCTGAGGGTGGCTCCTGTGGATTAAACGTCTTCCTCAAACTCCAGGCTGTGAGCCAGCTGCCAAGTGGGTGGAGCCAGACTGGCCTACAGGACACGTCATAACTCCTTTTGTCCTCTGTCTTCAACACTGGGATTCCACCCTGATCCACTCTGATCCAATCCGATGTTAATAAGATTTAGCTTTTTTCTTATCCTCCTGCCCTCTCTTTTTATTTTTATAAACTCCTCATATCAGTTCTTATTTTTCAGATGCAGAGAGAGGTAAATGACTTACCCAAGACCATGGGATGGTAGGTGATAAAGCCCACAGGGGTTTCCATGCTCTCTACACTGAGCCTAGGAGTGGAGCTCAGCCTCACCAGTGGTGCTCAGAAGAGTGGTCCCCAGACAGGCAACATCAACATCACCTGGGAATCTTTCTACAGAGCCGGAAATTTCAGGGTGAGGCCCAGCAATCAGTGGTTTCACATGCCCTACAGGAGGCTGATTCAAGTTGAGCAATCGCTGTACTTAGTATTTCCTGAACCCCTGAATGTAAGAGTCGCCAGGAGGCAAGGTCCTCAGCACGCTTCCCCCATTTACCCAACACGGAATTTGCTAAGGTTCCACCCACACCTGCTAGGTGCTTACAGTCAGTTGTTTTTTAATTGCCCCTGGTAATTCTTAGGTTCAGACAAAGTTAAGGAAACTGTGTCTAGATCCTGCTGCCTAGGGGCCCAATATAAGGAAGCTTTATAAAAATCCTGGTGTGCCAAGAAAAAGCATTGTAAACCCAAACTACAGACTCTCATTGGAATCAAAGTAAGGTATTGTCTTTCCCTCCAATTCACAAAATGCACAACAGCAGGGGAAACCACCTAAGCTTACACCCCTCCTACCCCACAAAAGAGTCTGGGGAGAGACTTTCAGAAGTCTGCTTTCCTGTGGGACAGGAAGCTGACTCAAGCTCTTCATGCTGCATTCTGTACAACCTGGAAAGATCCCGCAAATAGTGGTCACTACGAGTACACCCCTTTGAAAAAGAGGAGGCCATTGTATTCACCTAAATTCAGTGGGTTAGGGTTGACAGCTACACTGTTGCAAAGAAAAGCCAATTCTGAGTCCTTGATAGATCTGTTTCTTTGACTTTAACCTTCCTTTCTCATTGCTTTTGTTATAATCATACATTATGACCTGCCATTATAGTTGTAGTTTAAATTATACAGGGAGCCCTGCCCCTCTGCCTGAAGAGATTAACACATACCTCCTTCCAGGAGATATGTGCAAGATAATGGTTTTTACTTCCTCAACTCCTCCCCTTCTCTGTCCTATAAAAGAACCTCACACCCAGACCCCAGACAAGATGGTTATTTTGAGATATTAGTCTGCCATCTTCTCTGTCAGCTAGGCTTTCCAACTGTGTTCCTGGTTAATGGGCCTGTCATTTGGCAAGCAGACTGAAAGTGGACTCAAATTTGGCTTAGCCAGCCTAGAAGCCCTGCTGCTTGTGGCTACCTGGCCCCGGGTATGTATCAGGGAATACTGGGGCAAGGCCTTAGCAGCTGCTGGAACTATTTGTCCTGAGGATCTTCCCTTCAAGATTTCCTGATGTGGCACCAGCTTCCCCAGTGCCCGGCAGTTGAGGCAAGAAACTGACGTTGATGGGACTAAATTTTGTAGGGTAAGTCTCTCCAGTGTGCACGCTGGAAACATACCCCCACCTCAATTTGGGGTTTTCCTTTAGGGGACAAGCCAGTTTGGTTGGGGTACCCTGTTGGGGGGGGGAATTGTTGTTGGACTGTACCTGAGCTGGAACTGGTTCACTGGGGAACTAGTTCTCATGCGGGTAAGCCTATCCTAGTTGGAATTAGTTCATTTGTTTTGTAGGATACGTTTATTTACCTGATTTGGGAACCTGCCCAGTTGGAACCAGTTTATTGGGGAACTAGTTCTTGTGGGGTATCTACCCTAGTTGGAATTCTTTGATTTGTAGGGTAAGCTTGGGAGTTGGGGGCCAATTTGTTGGTGTATCAATGCTGCGATTTTTTTGTGGAATTTTTTATATTGGAATTGCTATTCATCTTTTGTGTTGTGGTGTGGTTATACTTTTAAAAATGGGAAGTATTCCATCTATAAATGGGAATTACTCCATCTATCTTGAAGGAGAGCCCTTTCGGGCATATATTGGATAATCGGGCAAAATAATATAATTGTAAGCCTATGACTATGCTACTATAATAGGGTGTGGACCCCATATATGTTAGGATCAGAAGAGCAACGGACCCTGAATGGCTCACTCAACTATTAGGTTATCTCACAGTTAGAAGTGTTTTGCAAAAGAGCAGGGAAAAGAGATGAGATTCCATACGTAGAAGCATTCATGCTACTGCATCAGGAGAAAAAGGAGTCAGAGGACTACCACCTTACCGTGCAGAGGTCTGAGAGAAAACCCAACGGGGTACACAATGGGGCAGACGAAAGAGCTTAAACAAAATTTGAGAGATAAAACAAAAACCAGCTGAGGATCCATCACAGTTTCTAGAAAGGATTTATCAAGTTTATAGGTGCTACACAGATATAGACCCTGAGGCCCCTGAGAATGTAAGGATGATAAATATGGCCTTCACCAGGCAAAGTGCTCCAGAGATTAAAAAATTATAGAAATTAGATAGTGTATTTGAAATCCTTCTCAGTTAGTAGATGTTGTTCTTAAAAGTATTCAACAGCAGGGAACAACGACAGAAGCAAGGAGAGGTGAAACGGAATGAATACAGGTTTTCTGGTAGCAGCACTAAAAATGAGTAACCTAAGGAGGGTGCACAGTGGCTCAGTGGTAAAGAACCTGCCACCAATGTAGGAGATGCGAGTTCAGTCCCTAGGTCAGAAAGACCCACTAGAGAAGGAAATGGCAACCCACTCCAGTATTCTTGCCTGGAAAATTCCATGGACAGAGGAGCCTGGCAGGCTACCGTTCACGGGGTCGCAAAGAGTTGGACACGACTGAGCGACTGAGCACACATGAAACCTAAAGGTAGGCCACCACTGGGGAAGGAAGAGCATGCTGACTGCAGCGGCAAGGACACTGGAGAAGAGATTGCCCTAAACTAAGACAGGAGCCCCAGGTCACTCTGACAGTGGGGAACAAACTGATTGACTCTAATTGATACCACTCTGCTTTGTAAATTAAGGGCTCGAGTAACATTTCCTCAAAACAGCTTGACATCAGGGTACCACCAGGGCCTTTTTGATCTCGTGCATTTGGGGACTATGGCTCCAACTTGGGGAGCTTCAGCTCCATTTGGCGGGGCTTTGGCTCAAATTTGGGGTGTTCTCCCTGTGAAGGCAAATAAGGTGCTTTGGACAAGGGTCACAAGCCTAGTGGGACTAGGAAGTCACATTTGGGGCAGTTTTGCCATTTGACTCTGAAGGTGACTTTCTGGCTGGCAAGGTTTTGGTTTGATTTGGTTACTTTGAGCACAAAGATTTCTAGTACTAATGGCTTGAGCTAAAATGGGAAGCACTTCCTCTAAGGTTCCACTCCCACCTGGGAGCCCCTTGGGAAGTTTTAAATGACTGGCTGAAATCTAGGGAAGATCCTCAAAAGTGTTTGTAAATAGGTTACCGAAATGGGAAGCCATTGGTCTGACTAGACTAGGCATAGCTGATATTTAGAGCCTAGCAGGATTTTTGGAAGAGAACTTCTCCTCTAAGCTAACTTTCCAACATCGGTAAATGGGTATGTCAGTCCTTCAATATCATTCAGGCAGCCACCTAATTCTTTGAAGAAAAAAGAAAAAAATAACTGTCCTTGTTTTAGGACCAGAAGTATGGTTCCAAAAAAGAATCCAAAACCCACTAATCGTTTTACCACTCCCAAGACCTTCCCTGTTTATCTTAAGAGGGAGTTTGTAAGTATTAATACAACTTAGCAACTAAAAAAGAACAACAAAGGATTATAAAGGGGAAATGAAGTTATCCTGAGGAGAAATTGTATCTTTGCAAATGTTCTACCTGGTCTTCTCAGGAGCCCGTATCTCCACCATATTTTTAAAATGCAAATTTTGAAAAAGAGAGTAATTTGGACTTGCTTTCCATAAACATTAGTAAAAGGAATTTAGCCATCTAGACAAGTGAACTTAATTTATTCCATCTGCCAGAAACCCAATTTTAATCTGACCTCTTTTGTAGACTGATGGGTTTTACATTGCTGTACCCAACTCAGGGCTGAAATCTTGAAATGAGAATAGAATTTGGCTTTTCTCTGTTAGAGAGACAAGTTCTGTTAAGATGTCAAACTACCCTTGATAACAGATTTTAAGTTCTTTACCTTTTAAGTGATCTACTCTGTATTTGCCTTTGAAATCTTTTATTGTTACTTTGGCTAAGTGAATAACTTGTTTCACGGTGACTTACAATCCTGTTGTGTTTTAAAACCCTTTTGATGTTGTTTTGACAAAACTTACCAAATCAAATTATAATAAAGTTTCTTTGACCTCTAGCAAAACTTCGGGATGTTTCAAAGGGCTTTTGAAACACCCCGAAGAAACATTAAACTCATTAGGTTCACTTGGTATCTTAAATTACAATGGGAAGTGTTATCAAATGAGTAATAAATCTTCTTTGGTTATATTTTATGGTAAATGATATTCTAGAGATTATATGAAATTTTGATGTGTCCTGCTAAAGTATTATCATTATAATTCTGGTTATTATCTGAAAGTGTGGCATGTCACAGCAGTAACTTAGGTGCTTTAAATGTGGCTTAAGTCTTTTTTTTTTATTATAGATAGTTATGATTTCACTTTGATGCCATTGCAAAAACTCCTCCCCTTCAAGAAGATTTATAAAAAGGACTTTGGGATAAATGCAATTAATTCTAATGGCTTCACAAAGCTGTTAACAAAAAGGATTAGTTACAGGGGAACTGAGTGAACTGGTAGATATGGTTACAGTTTTTGTGGTTTCTATATAAAGAAAATTACTGGTTTAAATCTGTTTCCCAGGGGTAACGAAAATCTTCCCCTTAAACTAATTAATCATTGTTCTAATTTGGTCTTTGTTTTCAAATTGTTTGTGCTTTGTGCCTCCTTGATGCACCGTCATTGTCAATTTCACTAACTGCATTACTTACATCTTGTCTAATTTATAAGATTGTTGTCTCTTACAATACCCAGGGTGTAATCAGGCCTTGAACAAAACTTATATAGCTAAAAACATAACGTAAAAATCATTGTAATAGTGTAATTCTAAGTATGGGAAGAAGCAATGGGAGGGAAAATGTCTCCTGGATCATAATCAGGCACAAGATCCAGAGAATCTTTCCTTATTGATGGGGGTCGAATCCGAAATTTAGCAGCTAGAGTGGCATATCAAAGAATTTTTTCCTGATCTGGGATGAGCCTTCCAGCACCGTAGGACAAGATTTGATCGTGAACTGTCTCCCAAATACTGGTCAAATTCCTGACCAAGAGGGGAGGAGCTGAGAAATGGAATATTTCCTGCCATATCAGTCATCTGCAATTGGAGCCTTCCAACATAAGCCAGTGAGCCCTGAGGAAACTCAGCCTATGAGAACACAGGATTAACTGCCCCAGATACCTGAGGGTACATATCAAGGAAATAATTTTAAAGAGCCCTGACTCTTGCATCTTCCCATACATAGAAAAGCCCTAAATTCCTAAACTTAAGATGCTGCCTCTGGGTTTGAACTTCAGTATGCTACAGATGTAAAGTGGACATTATCCAAAGAGGAATGAAGAAAGACAAATCTCAACATCTGGAACACTGGCAACAGGCACGGATGGCTGCGAACACTCCCCAAAAGATCCATCTGATGAAGCAGATAGAACACTTATCACCCTCTTTTTTCCAAGATTGTTGAAGGGACAATGATAGTGGGAAATACTGCAGGGAAGAGCCAATTCTGACTCCATGATGGATCTGTTTCTTTGACTTTAACCTTTGTTTTACATTGCTTTAGTTATTATAATCCTACATAATGATCTGCCTCAGGGAACCCTTCCCCTCTGCCTGAAGGAACACATCCCTTCCCTGAGGTTGGCCATTCCAGGAGATATTTACAAGATAATGGTCAGTATTTCCTCAACTCCAACCCCTCTCTATCCTGTACTAGAACCTCACATACAGACAGGCAACCAAGGTGGTTATTTTGAGACTTTAGTCTGCCATCTTCTCGATCTGTTGGCTTTCACAATAAAAGTCGTATTCCTTGCCTCAACATTTTCTCTCTGTTAACTGGCCTCTGTATAGCGAGGAGACTGAGCTTGGACTCAGTAACATTTCCCACATTTTCTGCAGCACTGCCCCTGAGGAGGGTCTGCACTTTTTCAAAAAACACTTCTGCAAGCCGAGAAGGGAAGAACAGCAGCTGTCTCCCCTTGGAAAGATGCCTGGAGTCCTGGGATGATGGAAATTTGCCCAGGTAGCCTTGCTGCTGCTGCTGCCGCTGCCAAGTCACTTCAGTCGTGTCCGACTCTGTGCAACCCCATAGACGGCAGCCCACCAGGCTCTGCTGTCCCTGGGATTCTCCAGGCAAGAACACTGGAGTGGGTTGCCATTTCCTTCTCCAAAGCATGAAAGTGAAAAGTGAAAGTGAAGTCGCACAGTTGTGTCCGACTCTTCGGGACCCTATGGACTGCAGCCTACCAGGCTCCTCCGTCCATGGGATTTTCCAGGCAAGAGTACTGGAGTGGGCTGCCACTGCCTTCTCCCAGGTAGCCTTAGGAACTGATAAAAATACTGATAAAAACTTAAGGCAGGGAAGAGAGGAAGTCTCTTATAGAAGAGGGTTGCATAAGAGAAGAACCTGCAGGATTTTTTTTTTTTTAAATAAAATATCAATCTAGGCCCCAGTGCACATCAATTGAATCAAAATGTCCACTGGGAGGGCCTGAAAGCTGATATCCTCAACAAGTTTCTGCCGATGATTTTTGGTTTCAAACAGGGATGAGAACCACTGGGAGAGACTAATTCTAAGATTAAAATCCACCTCCCAGAAGTGGCCACCCCTCAAAGACCACAGTGAGGGGGCGGGTCGACTGGGGCACAGCCAGGGTGATCACGGGGCGATTGGCGGGGGAGGGGGGAGCGGGGCGGGAACCATCAAGCAATGTTCAACAATCTCACACTGGACGCGTGGTCTACACCCGCCCTGAAACTCGTGCCCGGAATGTTCCAGCTGGAGGGAGCGGTCACAGTCCACAAGCCGCATTTTATTAGTAAGGACAAAAACACATCCAGGAAAGTACTAAGCGGAATCTCAACTAGCAATTTAGAACTAACCCCTTCTGACGCCGAAAACAGCCCCAAGGAGACAGGAGCCAGAGCACGCCCAAGCGGGGTGTCCAGGCAACGCCCAGGAGGCTCGCAGACCCCTGGGCCGCCTGACGTCAGTGGGTGGAGCCCCGCGAGTACAAGCCCCGCCCCTGGGGGCCAGCCGGGCCCAAGAGCGCCCCCGGGTTGGGTCGTGGTTGCAGCAGGTGGGCTGCCGGCAAGCGAGCGCCTCCGTCGCTCGGTGGGTCCGAGTGATCGCGGGGGAGTCGCGGGCGCGTTCCCGCTCATCCCGCCTACCCGCGCCGAGGCGGGCCGCGTGACGGCCGCCGGGCTTGCCCGCCCCCGGGCCCCGGGCGCCGGCGCGGTACCCCGCGCACCCTTACTTGGTGTATTCGCGCAGCCCCTTGGCGAACCACGCGGCGCTGCGGTAGAGGAGCATGGTGGGCAGGGCGCCGCACGCAAGAGTCCTGCGGCCCCGCGCTCCCGGGCCCCTGCCCCGCCCTTCCGGGCCCGCCAGCGGTTACATCATCGCAGTTATGTAAACGCCACGGCCTCCGGGGCTGGTCCCCACTGGGAATGCGGCCGGGTCTCGGTACTATACGGAGCGCGCCCCCCACGGCCCAGCCCTGCCCTGCCCTGCCCTGCCGCGGCTCTGGAGAGCGCCCCACTCCGGCCCGGGCCTCAGAAGGCAGCGGGGAGGGAGGGCAGACCCTGCAGGGAGGGTCCTCATGGGGTGCAAGCCGGCGTCAGTACCTGTTGGGGGTTACCTGCCAGCTGGGTATCACTGGGACGCAGAGCTTGCACCGAAACACACCTCCTCGAATCTGATGACCCAGAAAATGGTGTGGACTCAAAACGAGGAGGCTTACTGATACTGAAAAGATGCCTCCATCTGATGGGTTTTAGCATAGGGGTTACTGAAAAACTAGTATTTTCTAAGTTTCCACCTATCTTATTTCACCAAATACTTGCAGTAACTCAGCGGAGGGACAGTGCTTCATCAGCAGGTGCGATAAGTCTGTAAGGTGCTCACAGTGACCCGCCTGGGGCAAGGCAGACTAGATCTCCCTCCTGAGAGGTGAGTCTGTCTCCGAAGTACAGGCTTTTGCCACAGTTCTGCAACGTCATGTAATGTCAGGAAGGAGCCCTTTATCGCTTTCAAATCTTCATCCGCCTCCCCAATCCCCCGAGGCCAAATAAACACACAGTGCAAGTGGAAAGAAAAAAAAGCATAATGGCTATGCCAACCCACACGCTAGACTAGTCACCCAGCCCACTCTGGGCCCCTGTTATGTAGGAGTCAGGCACCCTTGTCCCCATCTGACCTCCATCTCTAACTCCGTTAGGAGAGCCTCACTCGGTTAAATTCTGTACTGGTTTACCAGACTCACCCAGAGACTGAGCCATTCTTACATAAGATGTGCAGAGACCCGCTGGTTTAATGGCCTCATTACCTACAGTAGAGGATATAGGTTCGCTGCCCCCTCCCAAGTGGGCGTATTTTTAATTCAGGATACCTTTTGAAATACATTTCCCCAGAACAGCTTGCTCCTCTGAACAGGACTGTGAGGTTCCCCTGCATTGCTCGTCTTCTTGCCAGAGCGATGAAAAGGAGTTTAAACAAGTGGCATTCTGCAAAGCCACCCAGCCTGATGTGACTTTTCAATGCCAGTCAGGTTGGACCAGGAGAGCATTTTGGACCCCCAGAGTTACACAACTGCTTTGTACCCTCGGCTTTGTGTCAGTGATGGAAGAGGTACCAGTCTGTTCAAACTCACCACCTCAGGAAATGTGGTTTTGGCTCACAGAGCAGGTGAGACGTTCTTGTGAACGACACGGTGTATTGAGGGCATCAGCAGCACCTTGCTGTAAAAGGTTGGGTGGAAACCGAGCTCTCTCAACCTGCTGTGTACATCCCGGTGTGCTGCAGACCTACTCTGACTTAGTTTTCTTATTCGCATACGGTGGGGATGAATATGCTCACTTCATGGGGCTGTTGTGATGATTAAATGCATTTGTAAAGAGCTCAGCAAAATGCCTGGTTATGGTCAAAAACCGTTCATTTCCTGCCCTAAGTTTTCTTCTCATTCTTTCCCTCCTGCATTGCAGCCACCCCGTGTACATTCCATGCATGTTCTGTTAGTGCATGAAGCATGTAATATTTACCCTCAAATCAACAAGTATACGCTAGGGACTGCGCTGTACACAATTCATAGGGGGTTTTGAGAAAAGACAACCCACATCTCAGAAGGGACCTCCGTTCTTCCCTGGATGACAAGGAACAAGAAAGAAAGGACAGGATGGGATTTGTGGGAAAAGGGTCCAGTTTAAGGACCTAGCTGAGCTGGATTTTGGTTCTGTTTTGTCACTGATTCTCAGTGTGGCCCTGGGTAATAGTGATAAAATTTATGGCCACCTGATGGGAACAGCCGACTCACTGGAAAAGACCCTGATGCTGGGAAAGAGTGAAGGCAGAAGGAGAAGAGGGAGACAGAGGATGAGATGGCTGGATGCCATCACCAATTCAATGGACATGAATCTGGGCAAACTCCAGGGGATGGTGAGGGACAGGGAAGCCTGGCATGCTGCAGTCTGTGTGGTTGCAGAGTCAGACACGACTTGGTGAATGAACAAGTCCAAATGTTGTGGATTATGTCACTTAATCCCTACAATGACCTAGTAAGGTTGCTCTGGCTATCATCTCCATTTTACAGATGAACAAAACTGAAGCTTAGAGGGGAAGCCCCTTGGCTGAGGTCACGTTTACTGTGAGGTCACAGTAAATGCACCCTGGAGCCAGGATTTGAGCCACGCAGTGCAATTTCAGAGCCAATGGCCTCTCAGCAGACCATACTCTATGGGGGCAAGTCACTTAACCTTTCTGGGCCTCAGTTTTCTCATCTAAATGAAAAGGACATTAGAGAGATGACATCTGGGGCCCCTTCAAGCTCTTTCTATGACTAATAAGAGAATTACACAAAGATGTTAAGTAAGTTACGCCCAAGGTGCTTTTAAAAGGGCAACATCCAGTGGGTATCTTTGCTTCATTTCAGGCGGGGAGAAAGCCTGGAAGATATCTCTTCTCTGTCTCTAGTTTCAATTTGCTAGTCAAAAGCCACACAAAGAAATCACCCTCCAAAGCCTCCTTCTAATTGATTCAGAGCCCTGAAGCTAATTTTGACCAAACTGGAAGGAGAAGCAGAAGGTGAGGATTGAGAAGTCCATGGCTTTCTGCGCCAGAGATATACATGATGGGAGGTCTGCGTGTATATACACACACACACACATGCACACACACATACACACCAGTGTTTGCATCTCTTCCACTGAAACTCAGTACCAGTTTCTCCAACCCAGTTGTCATGGCAACACCAGCTGCCAATGAGATCATGGAAGACAAGGTTATAATGGCAGTGCTGCCTTAATATTTTACCTGACAAAACCACTTAGATAATAAGATGAATAACCATAAATCATAAATCCACGGGAAGCCCAGGCACTGCTCATTGTATGTGTTTAGGGTGCACTTGGAGGTGGGGAAGAGAAGTGAAAGCAAAGGGAAGGAAACGGAAAGGAACGAGGGAGAGGCAGGGGGCGGGAAGAAGGGTCTCTGATGCTGCTCCCAGTTATTCCTCAGTGTCCAGACCTTGTCTATACATGGATTAAGCAACCGGTCTCTTCTGCATTCACGAGAAGGGATGGGGCCTCCCAGCCTGACTGACAAAAGGCTTACAAGAAACCGAGGCTGTTTTGGGGGGTTCACACTAAGACAGGAGAGAAGCAGCTCAGGGGTGACGTGGCAGACAAGCCACCCACTCCGGCACCCAGCAGGAGGCAGGACCCCCTTAGAACCGCCTTTGTGGTTATCTTCCCAAGTCCCTTGATGCCCCCTGCTTTTACGGACGTGCTACCCCCAAGGCAACTGTCTGTTGCCCATCTGAACCAACTCCCTGAAGAGCAAATCCACTGATTTAAGGGTTTTCTTCCTTTCCTGGCAACTAATCATGGGGCAGCAGGGGGCAGGGGGATGTCATTTGGTAAGAGCTTTGTCAGTGGGGAGGGAGACTCTGCTTACACCAAACACCCTTTTGTGCCTTTGAATTTTGTACTGTGTTCATGAATTCCTTATTCAGGTCGAAAAACAGGCACTCCCTGGTGGTCTAGTGGCTGAGACTCCATACTCCCAGGGAGCCCGGGTTTGATCCCTGGTTGGGAAACTAGATCCCACATGCTGCAACTAAAGACCCTATAAGCCAAAACTAAGACCTGGTGCAGCCAAATAAATTGATCAAATAAACTATTAAAAGGTTTATAACTATAATGAGGTCTTCCCTCATAGCTCAGTCGGTGAAGAATATGCCTGCAATGCAGGAGACCCGGGTTGGATTCCTGGGTTGGAAAGATCCTCTGAAGAAGGAAATGGCTACCCACTCCAGTACATTTGCCTGGAGAATCCCATGGACAGAGGAGCCTGGGGGGCTACAATCTACGGGATCGCAAGTGTCCGACACGACTTAGCAACTAAACCACCACCAACTATTAAAAAAAATACGATGGTCCACCTTCATTCTCCAGCCCTGTCCACCCTCCAAGAACCAAACACATGGATGAGACGGGCCAAGGGCAGGACAATCGTGACGCCTGGGTCCATCAGTCACCCTAAGTGAATGAACAAAGGAAATGATTTCCGGCAGACGTGGCTTATGTTGGTCTGAAACTCTCATACAGTCTGTTTCTAGGGCTGCTTCCTGGCAGGCAGGTTCTGAGTGCAAAAGTTTTCTCCAGTGAGGCTCAGGGGCCAGAGGTAAGTGCGCTGATGCTCTAAGGGGTTGTTGTGCCTGGCCCTGACCAGTGACTCCCAGGACCGCCTGGTTCTCACTGCTGGGTCCAGACAAGGGCCACCAGGGGCAGGGAGAGGGTGGCAGACACACAGTGACAAGAGCTGGGGTCAAAAGTCGGAATATCTACATTCAGCCCTGATGCCTCTTCAAAGGAGACGCCCCACGTCCCTGAGCCTAAGTCTCCCCCAAACCCCACTCCACCCGCCCAGTCCTTGGGCCGTAGGAATAAGGATGGAATAGAGGACCTTTTCTCTTATTTAATAAGAGCTTATACTCCACTTGCCAGGTACCAAGCACTGTTCTAAGCTCATTTAAAATGAGCAGCCTGCAGCACAGAGAATTTCAAGGCATGTCCATGATGACACTAGAATCTAGAAAGGACCAGAGCCAGGATTCCAAGCTGACAGTCAGGATCTAACCTTTTCTGTAGGGAAACCCCCAACACGTCTCCTGGTGGCTTCTCTTCAGTTTCTTCTTTAAGTCATGTGTCTGTGGAGCTGGAAGGGCTTCCCCAATGGTCCAGGGGGTAAAAAATCTGCCTGCAATGCAGGAGACACGGGTTTAGTCCCTGGGTCAGGAAGATCTCTTGGAGAAGGGATAGACTACCCACTCCAGTATCCTTTCCTGGAGAATCCCATGGACAGAGGAGCCGGGTGGGCTACAGTGCATAGGGTAGCACAGAGTCAGACACGACTGAGCACGTGGAGCTGGAAACCTCCCCTACCATCTCCTTCCTCTTTTGGGTTGGTTGATTGGTTCCTATGTTGACTGGGTGGCTTCGAGTTCCCAAAGTTCTGCCAGCTACCCTCCCCACCTCCACACCCTCTCTCCCTAAGTTAGAGGCACTTGGAGACCAAAGATGGGTCTCAGTCAACTAAGACTGAGACTGGGCTTGAGCCTGTGAACACATGTGCCCTTACATAGGCATGGAATGACTAAAGGGCCCTGCCCTTGCCAGCTGTTTAATCCTGGAAGGTTTGAGGAATGCATGATTTTATTTATGTATTTTTAAATTGTGGTTAAAATATATGTATCATAAAGCGTACCATCTCAAATTTTTTGTAAGTGTACAGTTCAGTGGCATTAAGTACGTTCACATTGCTGTACCACCATCACCACCATCCATCTCCGGAGCTTTTCATCTTGCAAAACTGAAACTCTGTGCCCATTAAACATCAGCTCCGTCCTCTCCCTTCCTCCCAGCTCCTCGAAACCACCATTCTGCTTCCTGTCTCTATGAACCCGACTGCTCCAGGGACCTCCCGTTGAGCGGAATCGTATAGTATTCGTCCTTTCATGACTGATTTATTTCGCTCAGCATAATGTCATCAATGTTCATTAATGTGGCAAATGTAGAATGTTCTTCCTTTATTAAGACTAAACATCTGTGGTAAAGAATCTGCCTGCCAATGCTGGAGACGCAGGTTCGATCCCTGGGTCAGGAAGATCCCTTGGAGGAGAAAATGGCAACCCACCTCAGTGTTCTTGCCTGGAAAATCCCATGGACAGGGGAGCCTGGCAGGCTACAATCCACAGGGGTCACAAAGAGTCAGACACGACTTAGCGGCTGAACACACACACACACGAGTCCATGGGATGTATACGCCACATTTTGTTTATCCATCCATTCATCCCGCAAAGGACACTTGTTGTTTCCACCTTTTGCCTAGTGTGAATAATGCTGCTGTGAACACTGGTGTACAAGTATCTTTTCAAGACCCTGCTTTCAATTCCCTTGGGTATATAACCAGAAATGGAATAGCAGGATCATATGGCGTTCTATTTTTAATTTTTTAAGGAAGCTCCGTGCTGCTTTTCATAACAGCTGCACCATTTTCCACGCCCACCCACAGTGCACAAGGGTTCCAATTTCCCTACACCCTTTCCCCCAACGCTCGTTATTCTCTGGGTTTTGCTGTTTTATAGTAGCCATCAGAATGGGCGTGAGATGCTATCTCTCTGTGGTTAATTGTGGCTGTTAAATATCTTAAAACACATTTTATAATTCCTGAGATATTCAGTCCTGCCTCCATTGTGTATTCATTGCCTAGCACATCTAGTTATCTACTTAATCAAACGCACAGTCTCACTCTCTATTGGAGGGGCAGTTTGCTCCATACGAAATGTGGTTTTGTGGCTGTGAATAACAGAAACAAATCAACTTGTTTCCCTCTCGTCGTTTTTAATCCACTGCTGGGGGCCACTGAGCTGCCCTCAGGTGGGTCTTCATCTAACCGGCTCCTCAGTCCTCTCACAGAGGCTTCGGGTTCAGTCAGGCTCACGTGTTTAGCACGAGGAGGGAAATGACAACTGCTTTCTCAAACTGAGCTCTCAGTTGTTCATTTGGCAAAATAAAATGTCAAATTACTAGTGTTTCCATTTAGATGCACAGAAATGATGGACCCTGCCAGTTACAGAGGACGTTAACTTTTTAAATGAGTTTAAAAAGTTTACTCATCATTTTTGAGGCAGATCTCTTTGCATTGATGATGGGAAGAAAGTCATGGTATATATGGAAAAAAGCAGGTTGCAGAGAGGTATGAATAATGTGATAGAAATTATATAAAAATCACATTCATACTTAAAAAATACACATAAACATGTTCTGAAATGAGACTAAAAAATGAATGCGGGTGACCTTTTTGGGGACTAGAACTAAGAGTCAGGGTAGGGTTTGAAATCTTTTACGCTTTTATACCTTTTGACACTACTTGAATGTTTAGCCGTGAGTGTGTATCACTTCTATAAAGAAAATAAAGTTTTAGAACAGTCATTTTAGGAAAATAAAAGGGCTTATAAAAGGGATTCTGCTGCTGATTTATCTCCTGCCTTCAGCTGTGGAGACACAGCTCTGTCCTGGGTCAGGTTTCCTGGAGGCAGAGCCTGCAGAGGAACTTCACTTAATGCGATTTATTGAGGGGAGTGGTCTCAGGAGAAACCCAAATGCAGGACAGGGGGAAGCACAGGAAAAAGGAAGAAGTCCAGGAAGGGTGTGGCTTCTGTGAGGTCTGGCTTGATCCCTCGGGGAGCTCTGGAACATGACAGCAGAGTTGGATCTGCCCTGAAGCTGGGATGTCCTCCTGTCCCGGTCAGTCCTTAGCGATGGACAGTCACCGTGTATGTGTGTGCGTGTGTGTGTGTGTGTGCATGGGAGTGTAACTCATGCACAAGTTGGCTCTACCCAGCTGATGGTGGGCTCCAGGAAAGGCTGCAGGTGTGAGCCATTAGCTGCCGCACCTGCTGCAGCTGGGGCAGCCCCACTGGGCTGGGATCCCAGGAGCTGAGCCCCAGCGCCCTGCCCAGTGGACTGGGAAACTGGCTGCTTTATAAACAGACTTATATACCATAGATTGAGTTGCAAAATGCCTTTTTTGTGTGTGCAGCTATGGAAAAGCACAGGCTACAGGACATTCTAAGGCTGAAATATTCCTATGAAGAGATAAAGGGCAAAAAGAAAAATTGGCTTGGAAGAATTCAATCAGACTGCAAGATTTTTGCAATTGTGGGGGGAAATCATTAGAAGGAGGTCAGCACTGTCAACCAGGGACAGAGCTGTTCAGGAAGGAGACAGCAAGCAGTCTCTCCTGGGCAGCGATGCTTGGAGGGTGAATTTCATGGACAATGTATACCTTATCATTGATTATATCTC
Source organism: Bos taurus (assembly GCF_002263795.3). Taxonomy (NCBI): domain Eukaryota; kingdom Metazoa; phylum Chordata; class Mammalia; order Artiodactyla; family Bovidae; genus Bos; species Bos taurus. The sequence goes on from NC_037339.1 coordinate 21,254,129, forward strand.
CCCTGCTGCTTTGGTGGTTAAGTTCAAATCCAGACTTGAAACCAGGACTAAGTAACCCAGGGAATAAGCCAGCGAATAAAGGCTGGGATGGAGGGGGTATACTGCAAGGTCCGAAACTTCCTGGGCTGCCTTGGCGTCTCTGAGCCTCACAGAGGCCCAGGGTCCTAGCTGTAAGTTCTCTGATTTCACCAGATCTACCCACTGCCCAGTGGGGGTGGCTCCCCATCCGGCGAGTGCCCCCCATCAGTCAGACTGGCCACACCCCACCCTCTCAAGTTAACAGGCTTTACTTCCCTGCCAGCCTGTGCAATTATTCACACAAACCAGTCACATCCTCCTGCGGCTCTACAGGTGACCCCACCCTCTTACAGGACTCCTTCCATGCCTGTGTGTCTACTTTGTTCCTGTATGCAACCTCCACGTGGCACCGCATGGCATGCCATGGCCTTCTCCCCAGGCTGTGAGTATATGTGACTCAGAAAAGGCTGTCAGTCTCATCTGTTCAATGACAGCTGCTGTATGCTTGGCCACCTTAGTCAGGGTAAGGGACCCCTTTCTCACCAATGGAATGAAGAGGAAGCGATCAGAAGAGAGGGTTTTAAGAGACTTCAGGAGTGATGAAATTTGTGGAACTTACTGCCACGCTTGGTATGTACAAATCAGCAGAAAGTCCCAGCTGCCTTTTCTTTTCCTATGAAGTGGAAGTATACTTCCATACAATGCAGTAAGAAAATTTTAAACTTTAAAAGTTAACTGATTTAAGAAACTGTTCCAGAGAAAACAATAGAAGATTGTATCTGAAAACACTCACCACCTGAATGTAAGCTGGGGCAGCCACTATGGAAAACATTATGGAGGTTCCTCAAAAAACTAAAAATAGAGCTTCCATGTAATCGAGCAATCCCATTCCTGGGCATGTATCTGGACAAAAATATAAATAAAAAAGATACAGGCACCTCTATGTTCATGGAAGCACTATTAACAACAACCAAGACATGGAACCAACCTAAACGTCCATCAGCAGATGTGATACACGTACACAGTGGAACACTACTCGGCCGCATAAAAGAACGAAACAATGCCGTGTGCAGTAACACGAATGGAACTAGAGACGATCACACTAAGTGAAGTAAACCACACAGAGAAAGACAACTATCGTAGGGTATCACTTACCTGTGGAATCTAAACTATGACACAAAGGAACTTTTAGCAGAAACAGACTCACAGATACAGAGAGTAGGCTTGTGGTTGCCAAGGGGGAGGGGCTGGGAGAGGAATGGACTGGGGATTGGGGGTTAACAGATGCAAACTCTTATATACAGAATGCATAGACAACAAGGAAGTACTGTATAGCACGAGGGAACTATATTCAATATCCTGTGATGAACTATAGTGGAAAAGCATAAAAAAGAATATATGTATGTATAACAGAATCACTTTGCTGCAGAGCAGAAATTAACATTGTAAATCGACTATATTCCAATTTAAAATATTGGAATATATGTTAAATATACTCCTCCTATTTCCCTTTTGTTAAAGAGCAAAATGCCGTCTCCCAAGATAGTCAAGATAACCTGGCTACTATGATACCAGCTGACCTGAAAACAGAATACTGAAATTCAATCTCTGAGAAAGATGCATTTTCTTCTTACTTTCATAATCATGAAAAGAAAAATGACCACTAGAATCAGTAAGAAGAATTTTCTGTCAATTCATTTTTCTAGAATCTCCACTACAAAACCCTCCATCTGCTTGAGGATTATGAGCTCTGTGGAGCAAAATCTGCCTATGACAGGCCACTGATGGTCGCTGTCTTCCGAGTGCAAAGTCTGCACCCGTGGGGATCCCACTGGTTTAAGGACAAACAGAGCCCCAGGGCCTGGAGGATTTTCTCCCTGGGGGCACTCAGGGGAGGCGCTGAGGAACAAACTGTCCCAAGTTCATTTCTTCACCATGAAGATGCCCACAAGGAAACCACAGCACAAGATACAGTTACACAAAAATGGAAGTTACTGGCTACTCTGCTTCATCTCACGCTAAACCAGATGGAAACGATGTGAAATACTGAAAGTAACGTCTTGTTGCCCTCACGGTCACCGCCAGCCTGGGGCTGTCCTGGGTCAGTGTGTGCCTCTTGTGTGGCCCGGGGGGCACACACATGTGGTACTCTAACCCACGGAATCAGAATCAGTGGGGTCCCACACATGACAATAGCTGTGGGCTGTGATTCTGCCTCTTGAACAAACCCATGGGTAGTTCTGATGTTCGCTGAGGTCTGAGACCCACCAGTGTGGCTGACCCCAGTGGAAGAATTCCATTTTACTGTGTTCAGCTGCCATCTCGATAGATTCAGGCAAGGAGTAGGATCAAGATTTTTTTTTTCAATGTGGCAAAAAGAATTAAGTGATTTCAGGGTACACTTTGTTTTTGCTGCAGACTTTTCTCAGAAGAGAAAGTCTGATTATCCCTCCTTGCCATGTGGATCTCTTCTTTGAGTTTTCATAACATCCAGAAAGTTCAGCTGTTACTGTGTTCATTTACCCAGAATACCATTGCCTTAGGATGCTTGGCAGGGACGGGTAGCCGTGTTCTGGGTCAGCCTCGGCGCTTCAGTATATATGAATACCTACACTTCATATATATGTGTGCATGCTAAGTCGCTCAGTCGTGTCTGACTCCTTGCAACCCCATGGACTGTAGCCCACCAGGCTCCTCTGTCCATGGGATTCTCCAAGCAAGAATACTGGAGTGGGTCACCATGCCCTCCTCCAGCGATCCTGACCCAGGGATAGAACCCGTTATCTCCTGCGGCTCCTTCATCGCAGGAGGATTCTGTACTGCTGAGCCACCAGGAAGCCCATAAGTATATATACTTCAGTACATAGGTATAGATGCTTAAGGTATAAGCAGTGTATCAATAGAATGTCCGCCCTCTAGGCCTTACTAGCCATCACTACTGTGAGCTTGCCACGCTCTTCTTCTATCAAGAGCCCAGATGAGGGAAATGGTACTAATGGAATCAGTTCAAGGGCCTGCAGCCATCACTTCCTACACAGTGTGGACATCGTCTCTGGATTAAGCCAGACTTTCAGAGAACCACAGTCGTGGACATTTGCCTTGGCCATGAACTTCTTTCCTGAAATGTGTCAACCATCATCACCATGCCTTGAGTGAAGTGAAACGGTTAGTCACTCAGTCATGTCCAACTCTTTGCAGCCCCATGGACTGCAGCCCGCCAGGCTCCTCTGTCCATGGCATTCTCCAGACAAGAATCCTGGAGTGGGTAGCCACTCCCTTCTCTAGGGGATCTTCTTGTCTCAGGGTTCTTTACCGTCTGAGCCACCAGGGAAGCCCTCACCATCCCTTGAGGGAGGCCCTAATACATTACCAGTCAAAGCCTGCTAGTGTGGGTGAACGAATCACCTGAGTCACCCAGGGTCCCTTCCATGCGTTCATGCACAGGAGTTCTCTGGGATCCATTTGTTTCAGAGCAACTGTCTGGGTCCCTCACCCATGGAACGTCTTGCCTGCTCACAGGCCCTCTCAGGCACCCAGCACAGAGACAGCGACGTGGAGACACAACAGAAATGGCATGGGCACCACAGATGAGCGCAGGAATTGCAAGTTGCAAACCCTCTGATCTTCCTCTGTGACTCGAAAAGAAAGTTAGAAAATACCCAGGACTGGGGTGGAATAAAGGCTCTCCCTTCTTTGCCCAGCAGAGGGCGCAGCTAGCACCCTCTTCTTAACCCAGGAGGAAACCAGGACCAAACGTGATTCCAGGAGACAGATGCCCCCAAACTCAATGAGCATGCTCCATGGGACTCATGCGTCCTTTTCTCTTAAAGTCATGGAGAGGAACGAGCCCCTCTTTATTTGAGCCGACATTTATGAAAAAGGGAGGTGCCCCACACTGGTGGCCACTCAGGAATTGGTTTGATTATAAAGTTTGCACACACACAGCAGCCCAGCTCCACATAAAACCAGACAAAGGCTGTGACACGTGACAGAATCTTCATCTAGAATTCTAAAGCACAGGGGCTCCCCCTACCCCAGGGGTGACACCCTGACATGGTACCACAGCTCCCAGGAACCTCATCTCAAAACATCGTCAAGAGGGTATGATAGCGGTGGCTGTTGTGTCATCGTGGACTTCCAAACAAATGGATTTACAGAAGACTTCCAAACCCTAGCCTGGCATTAAGTAGATTTGCTACCGTGTAGAATTAAAACTCAGAGACCAAAAACATCTACATTAGTGAAATCGCATGCAACCCAGCCAAAAAACACACACCACTGGTTTATACCATCAGCAAATCAGAGAAGTACGCAGATAACCAGGAGCTTTCCAGGTAGCACTAGTAGTAAAGAACCCGCCTGCCAATGCAGGTTAGACATAAGATACATGGATTCCATCCCTGGGTCAAGAAGATCCCCTGGAGGAGGGCGTGGCAACCCACTCCAGTATTCTTGCCTGGAGAATCCCGTGGACAGAGGCGCATGGTGGGCTACAGTCCACGGGGTTGCAGAGTCAGGCAACACGACTGAAGTGACTTAGCACACACACACACAGATAACCAGGGAAAGCAGCAGACCCAAGGCCCAGCAAAGGATCTGCAGGAGCAGAGAAAGCACTGAAAAAGGGACACTCTGTCTGCGATGCCCAGCTAGCGGTCTAGACCAATGCCGAGCGGGAATCTACTTCTTTGACCTTGGCAGCTTTTACAGCTGTCTTTGGGATGCTGTGCACCCCCATCCCCACCCGACAGAGCAAACCCAGCTGATCTGGGGGTGAGAAAGATGCTCCTTAACGTTCCCCAAAGGCAGCCAGACTCATTAAATAAGAGCACTCTTCTCATAACAAAAGTCACCATAGCAAGGAGAGATAAAATGTGTCTTGTTTGAAAGTCCGTGCTCTTTCTATAACTTCAAGGTGCCCATGGCTGAATAACAGCCCAGCAGGGGTGGCAGTAACAACAACAAGCCTCGCTCTCTTCACAGTCACTGGAACTGCAACTGTGATTTGAAAAGCTCTCCCATTCTTTGCCTTATCCCCTCAAAAAAAAAAAAAAAAAACCTTTGAAAACTCTTATAAGTACAAAGTTGTCACTCTGAAAAGAGCAAAAGTGCCTTTCCCAGACCCAGGCGGGCAAGCATTTGTTGAGTCTGCTAGGATACTCAGCATTTTGCTGGTAAGATCTTTGCAGGCGTTGAAGAAACCAGCAAACTCTCCCAGCAGCTTGCCCTCATGGACTCTCAGATGTGCCCAGGTCCTATGCGCTCACTCTGCATGACCCCTGAGTACCACCACCCACCAGCAGGCTGACAGCATGACCCCCGAGTAACACCACCTATAGGCCGACAGCATGACCCCCAAGTAACACCACCTACAGGCCGACGGCATGACTCCTGAGTAACACCACCCACCTACAGACGGATGGCACCCAAGTCTGCAACTCCATTCCTGAACTCCAGGCTCATGAGAAGCTCCACTGGGCCTCCTCAACTCAATCAGTTGCTGGGTTAGAAATCTCTCCTCTGGGTTTCCATGATTCTTAAGTATGTATTTCTACCATGTCTCTCACATTCTACAGTAATTGTTTATTTATGAGCCTTTCTAGGAATAAGACTTGCAGCCTGGCTGGGAGGCAGAACATTTCCATAAGAAAAGGGAAGTGAGGGCTCAGAGGGGTCTAGAGAGCTACTTGGATAAAGCTGATGCATTCAGGGAGGGCTTCCTGGAAGAAGGAGTATAGTCCGAACCCCAGTGAGCAGAGAAAGGTAGGAATGGGAAGTGGGATGGCAAAGATGAAGGGTGGTGCGTTTGGGCAACTGGGGAAACCCAGGTGGAAGGAGCGGGGTGGCTGAAGAAGACTAGGAGGTAGGGCAGGCATGGCGGCACAGGAGCTCGACCATCGCTGCCATAGAAACCCAAGAAAAGCAACCTCTTGGCTTCGGTTTCCTCATCTGTAAGCTTGGAGCTGACAGCGCAGCTTAGGGTTCAGCTACTCAGCACCCTTTCCCTTCCGAGCAGGGCCCTAGCCTCTGGGGAACTTTCTTCACAATCACATGTACAGAGGGTGTATCTGGGGCACTGTCCTCCCTGGAGGTGCCTTCCCCGCCCTGGGGCCGCCTGGCACCCAGGATCCAGGGACCTGGCCGCCCTCCCAGGATGGGCTGGTAGGCACCTGGCGCCCGGAGAGGGAAACCCTCTGGGGCTCAATCACTTCACTGCTGGCTCAGAGCACCTGGCCAGTCCCTAGGCCCAGGCTTTCTGGAGCTGCCTGGTTCCTTCCTCTCACACCAGCCTCCTAACAGCCCTTCTAACAAATTACCTCTCAGGTTAGCTGGAAATTTTGTTCCTTATGTTCAAAAAATCCTTTCTGATACAAGAGTCTGCATCAAAAGGGGTGAGGTGGGAACTGAATTGAGTTCAGAACGAGGGCCAAGCCCTTAGCACGGCATCTGGCACATAATAAGCCCTCCCGGCTGGTAGCGATTGTTACTGAAAAGTGGAGGCCTGGAAGATGGGGAGGATTGTTAAGCAGAGAAATGGCCAGTAAATCAGCGTTTCAGATTCTTTCAACATGGCACTCAATAACAAATACACTTCCTGTCACAGCCTAGCAATCAGGTGACCAAACATCCTCACTGGCTCAGGGAGTCCCGGTTTATGCTGTTCTCCTGGTGTGATTATTATCAGAGATCCCCTGTACTCGCAACAGCTCAACAGTGTTCCAGTTTGGAAGGTAAATTACTTGATCAACATACCAAATACACACATGTGCTTGTATATTACACAATACTTACTTGGCATGCTAATATTTTATATTCTTTTTTTTTTTTAAGTGGTCATGCATACATGTTCAGTTATGTCTGACTCTTTGTTACCCCGTGGACTATAGCCTGCCAAGCTCCTCTGTCCATGGGATTCTCCAGGCAATACTGGAGTAGGTTGCCATTTCCTCCTCCAGGGGATCTTTCTGACCCAGGGATCAAACCTCCGTCTCCTGCATTGGCAGGCAGATTCTTTACCACTGAGCCACCTGGGAAGCCCTTTTAAGTGGTCACAACCTACTAAATTCATTTCTTGATCTTCTAATGGGTCATGACCATCAGTTCTCTTAGGCGACCCTGGGAAATGTCCAAGCTCTTCTCTGCAGCTTTCTCTTCAACACCATGGAATAAGGTGGTGCCATGGAATACGGTGGTGCCATGGAATATGGTGGTGCCAATATGGTGATTCATTTCAGAGAGGATGCAGCGTTCCACGGGGGTTAAACAGAAAACACGGGCCTCACTAGTAAACCTCTCTGTCGGGGGGTTCTACAGACCTGTTGCTATTGTTCTCGCGGTTATGGGCTTACTGTCTATTGCCTCGCTATGATGAGCACAAAAATTTAATTTGGCTTCAAACAGTTTTCGATTGCCAGGGGAAAAAAAATCAATGCTGCTTATTAGGGCTCTCGTTTGTTCATTAAAATAAATTACCTTTGGGTTCTGAGCTGACTTTCATAAGACAAAAGTTTGCTGTTATTAAGAGGAACAGACTCCATGGATGGTAACATCTCTAAAGGAAAGTTCTAGTTTGCAGCCTGATTATGAGGTGAGAGAGGCGTGGGGCAGAGGTAATGACTGCTGAAAACTGTTCCTTGTTTTGAGCATCTCTATGGCACTCGGTCCATCAGAGCTTTCCCCTAACACTGCAGGGCCACAGGGGATATGCAGCACTATTGATCCAAGAGCCTTTGGGTCTCCTTGGAGCTAAACCGAGCCCCAGGTAGCCTTCATCGGGATGTTAAGAGAAAGGATCGTGTATTTATGCATTCCAGAACACTGCCCAATGGGTTTCCCAGGTGGTTCAGTGGTAAAGAATCTGCCTGCCAATGCAGGAGACGCAAGAGACACGGGTTCAAGCCCTGGGTCCAGAAGATCCCTTGGAGAAGGAAATGGCAACCCACTCCAGTATTCTTGCCTGGAAAATCCCATGGACAGAGGAGCCTGGTGGGCTACAGTCTGTGGGGTCACAAAGAGGTGGACACGACTGAGCACGCACACACTAAGACTGCCCAGCAGACAGCTGCCAAAAGGGGAGGGCGTTTAACAGTGAGGTGGACTCAAACCAAAAAGGCTCTAAATCATATACATTTCCCAACACAGAGCAGAGCTTGTAGCTACTGATTGCATATGAGGACAGCCATCTTGAAGACATTCTTTTGATGTCTCAGATTAATATGATGACCAGAGCCACCGGGCAGCCTCTTTTAAAGGCCCCAAGCACCAGAAGGAAGCTGTAAAAATGAATGCTTGTATTTTGCAGCTTTTGATATGGAAAGCTTGGATGGTTGGGAAAGGTCATTGATAAATGGAGGTGGACCTCAGGTATTTTAGACCTAAGGTGCTTTTGGCAGCTGTGACATTTCTGTGGGCTAGGAATTTTGAAAACTTAACTGCAGGCTATGCAGGACCTTTGATATTTCCTTTTCCATCACTATTCCTGTTTCACCATATGTCAATACTACCCAAGAGCAAATCAGCTCTCTAGACTGACATAAGCTTGAGAGTCACAGACATCGCCCCTAAACATCAGAATTTAATGTCTGACTGATGACTGCAGCTAACGAATTCCATGCTAGTCAGTTGAGAACTAGGAGCTATGGTTAAAAACAGACATTAGGAACTGCTAAAATCAAACACATTTTAACCAGATGCAATCTGTACTTCCTGACACAAGAAACTTTTTAAAAAAGAAGCAGAGAGAAAGGTCGTGATTACAACTGAATTCAATGGTATAAGTAGTTGGCAGTGGGTAATTTCTCTGCATCAATGATTGTCAGAGGAAAGCCTCAGCTTAGCACACTGAACTCAGAGCAGAGGAGGGAAGCTTTGGGTGAATTACTCCTCACCTGGAAAAACCTGATCCTACTGTTTCAATAACCCTGCGCTTAGGAGGAAGCTGTTCTGTGAGTGGTGGTGGTGGTTTAGTCACTAACTCTTGTGACCCCCATGGAGAGTAGCTCGCCAGGCTCCTCTGTCCATGGGATTCTCCAGGCAAGAATACTGGAGTGGGTTAAAAGCTGCACTCCATGGTGCCTGTAAGCTAAATTTCAATAGAAACTACAAACGACGGACCCGTAGACTTTGCTTTTAAGGCCCTGGTGATCCCAGAGGAACGAGGGACTGTATGGGACGGTCCTCCAAAAACTTCATTCCTGCAGAGGGCAGAGAAGGGGAAGTTGAGAGAAATGCTTTCAAGAACACGATGCCCATCAGGAAAATGAACCGAACATCTGCAAGAGCCAACATGTTAATCACACAAACCGAAGCTTGATCCCCTGCTTGGAGAATCTGCCCAGTCTCCCAAGCCACCCAGTCTTCAGGGTACTTAGTGGATGGACAGAATGGCAGTCCACAGGACATCAGAGCTGGGGCTAGACATCACTGTACCATTTGTCTGGGTACTAACTGGCTACAGGTCTGCTCTGCTTTTATGAAAAGCCAGCAAATGATGATCCATATTTCTAATGATGCATTCTACCAAAGGATCCCTTTAAATATCCATGTGTCTTGATGGGCTTAAATAAGATCCAGGGTTTCCCTGGTGGTCCAGTGGTTAGGAATCTATCCCCCAATGCAAGGGACACGGGTTGGATCCCTAGTCAGGGAGGATCCCACATGCTGCGGAGCAACTGAACCCTTGCACCATAACTGCTGAGCCTGTGCTCGAGGGCCCAGGAGGCATCAGAGTCCACGTGCATCTACAGTCCATGTTCTGCAATGAGAGAAGCCACCACAATGAGAAGCCTGAGCACCGCAGCTAGAGAGTAGTCTGCACACAAAAACCCAGCATAGCCAAAATTTCAAAAAATAATTTAAAAATAAGATCCAATTTATGGGTCACATTCCCACAGTGTATCCACTGTGTAATATAAGGGTCCCATTTACTCTGCTTCCAGGGCCCACAGGGCAGCGTGGAGCAGGCAGAGAACTCTTCCTCCGTGTGCAGAACCTGGTGCTGTATTAGGGGCAGGCACCATATGATCCGGAGAAGGCAATGGCACTTCAGTACTCCTGCCTGGAAAATCCCATGGGCGGAGGAGCCTGGTAGGCTGCAGTCCATGCGGTCGCTAAGACTCGGACAGGACTGAGCAACTTCACTTTCACTTTTCACTTTCACCCATTGGAGAAAGAAATGGCAACCCACTCCAGTGTTCTTGCCTGGAGAATCCCAGGGACGGGGGAACCTGGTGGGCTGCCGTCTATGGGGTCGCACAGAGTCGGACACGACTGAAGCGACTTAGCAGCAGCAGCAACCACATGATCACCATTGACTAGTTCAGCCACGCGACCCACCCCCACCCCCACCCCCAGGTGGGACAGGAGTTTACTGACATATCCTTCGCCACCATATTGGAAAACTATCAAATCAGCCCAGACTCACACCCTTCCTTATGGTGATTCTTCTCCCCATGGCAATGTTTTCTCTCAACTATTCTCAGGCCTTTGTCTCTAGGCCTATTTAACCAATGGTAATATGATGCATTGGGTGTTAGTTCTAGAAGGTCTTGAAGGTCTTCATAGAACTGTCCCAGTTGAGCTATTTCAAATTCTGAAAGACGATGCTGTGAAAGTGCTGCACTCAATGTGCCAGCAAATTTGGAAAACTCAGCAGTGGCCACAGGACTGGAAAAGGTCAGTTTTCATTCCAATCCCAAAGAAAGGCAATGCCAAAGAATGCTCAAACTACTGCACAACTGCACTCATCTCACATGCTAGTAAAGTAATGCTTAAAATTCTCCAAGCCAGGCTTCAGCAACATGTGAACTGTGGGCTTCCAGATGTTCAAGCTGGTTTTAGAAAAGGCAGAGGAACCAGAGATCAAATTGCCAACATCTGCTGGATCATTGAAAAAGCAAGAGAGTTCCAGAAAAACATCTATTTCTGCTTTATTGACTATTCAAAAGCCTTTGACTGTGTGAATCACAATAAACTGTGGAAAATTCTGAAAGAGATCAGCATACCAGACCACCTGACCTGCCTCTTGAGAAACCTGTATCCAGGTTAGGAAGCAACAGTTAGAGCTGTTAGGACATGGAACAACGGACTGGTTCCAAATAGGAAAAGGAGTACGTCAAGGCTGTATATTGTCACCCTGCTTATTTAACTTATGTGCAGAGTACATCATGAGAAACGCTGGGCTGGAAGAAGCACAAGCTGGAATCAAGATTGCCGGGAGAAATATCAATAACCTCAGATATGCAGATGACACCACCCTTATGGCAGAAAGTGAAGAGGAACTAAAGAGCCTCTTGATGAAAGTGAAAGAGGAGAGTGAAAAAGTTGGCTTAAAGCCGAACGTTCAGAAAACGAAGATCATGGCATCCGGTCCCATCACTTCATGGGAAATAGATAGGAAAACAGTGGAAACAGTGGCTGTCTTTATTTTTCTGAGCTCCAAAACCACTGCAGATGGTGACTGCAGCCATGAAATTAAAAGATGCTTACTCCTTGAAAGGAAAGTTATGACCAACCTAGATAGCATATTCAAAAGCAGAGACGTTACTTTGTTAACAAAGGTCTGTCTAGTCAAGGCTATGGTTTTTCCAGTGGTCATGTATGGATGTGAGAGTTGGACTGTGAAGAAAGCTGAGTGCTGAAGAATTGATACTTTCGAACTGTGGTGTTGGAGAAGACTCTTGAGAGTCCCTTGGACTGCAAGGAGATCCAACCAGTCCATCCTAAAGGAGATCAGTCCTGGTGTTAATTGGAGGGACTGATGTTGAAGCTGAAACTCCAATACTTTGGCCACCTGATGTGGAGAGCTAACTCATTTGAAAAGACCCTGATGCTGGCAAAGATTGAGGGCAGGAAGAGGAGGGGACGACAGAGGATGAGATGGCTGGATGGCATCACTGACTTGATGGACGTGAGTCTGAGTGAACTCCAGGAGTTGGTGATGGACAGAGAGGCCTGGCGTGCTGCGGTTCACGGGCTCGCAAAGAGTCGGACACGACTGAGTGACTGAACTGAACTGAATATGATGCATTATTTAAACTATAAGAGTGACTTCCCTGGTGGTCCAGTGTCTAAGACTCCATGCTCCCAATGCAGGGGCCTGGGTTTGATCCCTGGTCAGGGAACTAGCTGGAGAAGCCAATGGCACCCCACTCCAGTACTCTTGCCTGGAAAATCCCATGGATGGAGGAGCCTGGTAGGCTGTAGTCCATGGGGTCGCTAAGAGTCAGACATGACTGAGCCACTTCACTTTCACGCATTGGAGAAGGAAATGGCAACCCAGTCCAGTGTTCTTGCCTGGAGAATCCCAGGGACGGGGGAGCCTGGCGGGCTGCCATCTATGGGGTCGCACAGAGTCGAACACGACTGAAGCAACTTAGCAGCAGCAGCAGGGAACTAGAGCCCACCTGTTGCAACTGAAGATCCCAGACGCCACAACTAAGGCCCAGCACAACCAAATAAATTATGAAATAGAAATAAATATTCTAAAACACTAGAAGGAAATGCCCATCACCCTCAGTCTGGGTCTGAGCACACGTTCTGGCTGTGCAGAAGCACTGACGGCTCAGTACGTGGCCCTCACATTTCCCAGCCCCCTTGTGGGTATCCAGAGCTGGGAGACTCATTTCAGCCAAAGGACTGTGGGACATTTGGGGGCCAAAACATTTAAAAACTGACTCATGATCCTTCGCTTTGATCCTTCCCCTGCTTTGACCCACTGGAAACTGTGGGTTGAGATGGTCAGTGCTCAAGACTGAAGCAGCTTAGAGCATGACATCATCACATCACTTGGAGGAAGCCCTGGAAAGGCTCCTGACCCACACCAGAATTTGCATGAGCAAGAAATAAACCTTCATAATCAACAAGGACCTACTGTACAGCACAGGGAACTCTACTCCATATCCTGTAATAAGCTAAATGAAAAAATAACCTGAAAAGAATGGATATATGTGTAACTGAATCACTTTGCTGTGCACCTGAAACTAATATAATTATATTCAGTATAATAGATGGGGAAACAGTGGGAACAGAGGCTGACTTTATTTTTCTGGGATCCAAAATCACTGCAGATGGTGATCGTAGCCATGAAATTAAAAGATGCTTACTCCTTGGAAGGAAAGTTATGACCAACCTAGACAGCATATTCAAAAGCAGAGACATTACTTTGTCAACAAAGGTCCGTCTAGTCAAGGCTATGGTTTGTCCAGTGGTCATGTATGGATGTGAGAGTTGGACTATAAAGAAAGCTGAGCACCAAAGAATTGATGCTTTTGAACTGTGGTGTTGGAGAAGACTCTTGAGAGTCCCTTGGACTGCAAGAAAATCCAACCAGTCCATCCTAAAGAAGATCAGTCCTGGTGTTCACTGGAGGGACTGATGTTGAAGCTGAGACTCCAATACATTGGCCACCTGATGTGAAGAGCTGACTCATTTGAAAAGACCCTGATGTTGGGAAAGATTGAGGGCAGGAGGAGAAGGGGACGACAGAGGATGAGATGGCTGGATGGCATCACCGACACGATGGACACGGGTTTGGGTGGACTCCAGGAGTTGGTGATGGACAGGGAGGCCTGGCATGCTGTGGTTCATGGTGTCGCAGAGTCGAACACGACTGAGCAACTGAACTGAACTGATTCAGTATAAAATTAAAATTTTTAAAAAGAAACAAACTTTTGTAGTATTAAGTCACTGAGGTTCCAGGATTGATTTGTTCCTGCAGCATAAAGTTACTCTGACCAATGCATTTGTCACCAGAACCCACGAAAGTGGATTCTCACTGTAGAACTAAAGACTTCTATTTAATGACATTTAAAGTTTTAGCTTTGATTTGACATTTTCATTTCCCATGACGGCTTTGGTACTTAAACAGAGGGAGTAGACCGTTTTCTTATGACTATACCTTATTTCATTGAAATAAATAAAGATTTCTAGGTATTCAGAGACCTGCAAATTCAGGGTCCCAGAGCAAAATCAGATACACGCATTGTGTGTATCTCTGTCATCACACAGAGGCCTGCCTTTCTTGGCATCTCTAATTTAACTGAAGACATTATTAGATGGAAATATTTTCCAAGGCTCAAGACAACATTTTCACACAAAGATCTTTAAATACTGGATGCCAATGTTGTTGGGTAGGAACTGCCTTTCCATTCAAAACCCAGCTGTGAAATGAACATGAGTAATGACTGATATACCTGCTCACTGCTAATGAATAAAAACAGCTGCTGCTCACAGGAGAGTCAATCAGCACACAGATGGCTTAAAAGGATCCTAATAAATTTAATAAAAGCATCTTTCCTCCCCCGTGTGCCTCGTGTGCTGCCTGGGACCTCGGGATTTTGTCTGACCGGCAGTATCACAATTACCCTCTTTGGGCTTTAGAAGTCTCCCCAGTACATTTGGTAGAACTGCTAGATATAGTGATTGGGGGGGCATATTATGGAAATTTTAATAAGTATTTTTACTATTTTTATTGTGATAAAATATATATCATACAATTTTGGGGGGCTACTTTAAATGTAGCACTAATTACATTCACAAACTTGTGCAAACATCACCACTATCAATTTCCAAAACTTGTTCATCACCCCCAAACAGAAAGTCTATAACTATTAAGCAATAATTCCCCAATGCCCACTTCTGGTGGTGGATGCAGTGATTTTAACATAACCTCTATGGCAACTGGCTTTGTGGGGTCTTGTCTCATTTATGCAGTCATGTTAGCGGGTGAATTGTTTCAGTTTGCTGTTTAGATAACTGAATCGCAGGCTTTTGACTTGATAAAAAACCTCTGTCTTTCACTGAAAGATTTTGCATGGGACGTTTTCTTACGGGGGACTCTTAAGCAGGGTACATCTTATACCTTATAAACTCTTCTTGCTAAAGCAGAGACATATAATACATGTTCATTTTCGAACTGTCCTATAACAATGACAACTTCAGGGCCTGTTGAAGTGGCTGAACTGTTTGCCCTGACACTTTATAAATGGCCCCAGACTACTTGGCTATACGAGTTCTGTCTGAATTTGAAAATTTTATTTTGTTCTTTTATTTCCTGTCAAGCTGTCAGCTTTCACTTGATACAAATCTAAGAGTACTATTTTTGTATTCATTTCTGTTTTGTATTGTTGCTTTTGTAAACAAAAAAAAAAAGCTGAAATGAAACTCATGTAACAGAAAATGAACCATTTTAAAGGGAACAATTCGGTGACATTTGACATATCCACAATGATATGCAGCCATTGCCTCTGCATGCGTGTGTGCTCAGTCGCTCAGTCATGCCTGACACTTCATGATTTCATAGATTGTAGCCCGCCAGGCTCCTCTGTCCATGGGATTTCCCAGGCAAGAATACTGGAGTGGGCTGCCATTTCCTTCTCCAGGGGAGCTTCCCGACCCAGGGATTGAACCCTCCCACTTCCTCAACCTTTCCTCACACTTCAAACTTCTGAGTAACTGAGATCATTTAATGGAAATATTTATGTGTTCATTCAGTAAAAGAACGCATGGAGTGCTGACGATGACCACAGCCTGAGATTCGTCTTTTCATAGGGCTCCACGTAGGAGCATAGGGACTGGGAAGGGAAACCTCTGGTCCAGTGACCCCCAACCTGGGCAAGAGACACAGGAACCATCTAAACAGATTTTACAAAGCAGATATCTGTCCTCAGTGTTCCCCAGGGCAGGGTCTGGCACTCTGTCCTTTCAAAATGTTCAGCAAGAAATTCTGCGTGACAAATATGCTCTTGAGAGTCCCTTGGACTGCAAGGAGATCCAACCAGTCCATCCTAAGGGAGATCAGTCCTGGGTGTTCGTTGGAAGGACTGATGTTGAAGCTGAAACTCCAATACTTTGGCCACCTGACGCGAAGGGCTGCCTCATCTGAAAAGACCCTGATGCTGGGAAAGATTGAGGGCAGGAGAAGAAGGGGACAACAGAGGATGAGGTGGTTGGATGGCATCATCAACTCAGTGGACATGAGTTTGGGTAAACTCCGGAAGTTGGTGATGGACAAGGAGGCCTGGCATGCTGCGGTTCTCGGGGTTGCAAAGAATCAGACAAGACTGAGCGACTGAACTGAACTGAACTGAATATGTGTCCGAAAATCATCAGCTCTTCCTAGCACACATTTTGGGGTTTTTGTTTCGTTTTGCTTTCTGACTGTGCAATGTGGCTTGTGGGATCTTAGTTTCCCGACTGGGGCCTGAAGCCCGGGCCACAGCAGTAAAAGCGCTGAGTCCTAACCACTGGACTGCCAGGACCTTCCCATCAAACATTTTCTGTTTAAAGATGAAGCACCATCAACCCCTGGCTGACCGAGGGCATCCAGCAGCTCACCTGTGAAGGCCATGGACAGCAGCAGTGCCAGGAACGTGAAGAGCAGAAACACAAAGCAGGCTGTAAGGAGAAGGACTGCATGTGGGTGAGAACACAGAGACTCTCCTTTCCTTCCCACTGCAGTTTACTTACATGTTGCATGAAATCTGCCCTTTCTATCAAGACAGCAGATGACAGCAGGGGGTAGGAGGAGGTCTTCACTTGGCGGGGCTTCCACACCAGAGGCAGGAGTTCAAGCCAGGACTTGCATCTCTGAGACAGCTGAATGTCTTTTCTGATCTGGCTGCCAATTCCAAGGCCCAGCTTTCCTGCACGACCTCTCCAAAGTGACAGCTTCTAGAAAAGGAGTTCATGAGCTGCTGCTCTGCCAGGGCCAGGATGCCAGGAGCCATTGGCATTCGTAGAGCCAGGCAGGATCTACCCTGTGCTTCCTGGGCACCTGTACCCACTGCAGATGGCTCCTCCCTGCCCTGCATAAGGTTCTCTGACAACTCACTTTATCACTTAAGGAATCTGCATCACGAAGTCGTCTTCTTCCCTTCCATTTATTTATGGGTTATACATCCCATAGTGTTGTCAGTTGCTCAGCCATGTCTGTAGCCCGCCAGGTTCCTCTGTCCATGGAATTCTCAAGGCAAAAATACTGGGTGGGTTGCCAGTCCCTTCTCCAAGGGATTTTCCCAACCCAGGGACCAAACTCGGGTCTCCTGCATTGCAGGCGGATTCTTTACCATCTGAGCCACCAGGGAAACCCATATATCTCATAGTATCTGATATGACATTATTTATACTGTTCTGGTAAAAACGAAATACATACACATGTAAGAGCTATGAAACACAAATAGTGTCATTTTGGTGATTCTACATCTGCATTAAATGCTCTTATAATTGCATTTAAAACTGTCATTATAGGGAATTCTCTGGCAGTCCAGTGGTTAGAACTCAGTGCTCTCATTGCTGGGATTCTGGGTTTAATTCCTGGTCAAGGAACTAAGATCCCACAAGCCAAAAAAAACCCACAAAAATCTGTCATTATATAATACTAAGGTGAATGATAAAATTTATGCTACTAACTTTATTTTTAAATACTTATTTATTTGTTACAGCATGTGGGATCTAGTTCCCTGACCAGAGATTGTACCTGGGCCCCCTGCATTGGGATCGTGGAGTCTGAGCCACTGGACCGCCAGTGAAGTTCCTATGCTACTAACTTAAAATTGTTAGTAAAAAATTTTCTTTTTTGTTTACTTAAAATGACATTAAATAGCAAATGAAAAATACTATGACAGATCCAAAGAGCTGCAGAAGAAAGGGAAAAGCTTTCTCTTTCAATACCTTGAACAGTTTTTTCCCAGCTTTTTGAACAAGATGCTCTGAGATTTCATTCTGCAGCTGAGCCTGGCAAGTCCTGGGGTGATCTGTGGATCACGAGGGACACAGCACTGCTGGCCATGTGGCAGATTAAAGGGAGAATGCCATTAATCTATCCGTATCTGTTTTAGTTCCCGGTTTACAGTGGGGGTTGAGGAAGAAATTTGTTGCTGATACATGATAGAAAAGCGGGAAGTGGGTAAATCCCATCTCTATTCCCGGCCTTGGGCTTGTTACCAGGATGATAAAGTGATCAGCATCCTAAAAAGATCCTTCACTGCTCTGCGAGCTTGTGACAGATGGTGCCACCTGGCCACACGTGTAAGCCAGGTGTTCAGTGACACAGGAGCTCCTGTCATGCAAGCCTCCTGCCTTGGAGCAAGGCTGAGAGAGGGGTCTGGGGCAAGAACATCCCTCAGGACCACCCAGAGGAGAGCATGAGGACCTGCCCCCTGGGTGTGGCTGGGGCTCACAGCCCACTCCACGCTCTCCAGCGTTGATAGCTGAACTCTTCACCCCTGAGGCTTCCATGTCCTCACTTAAGGCACGAGCATAATTATAAGACTCTCCTAGACTTGTGAAAATGATTAAATGTCATAAGGCACGTAAAGCACCTAACACAGAGTCTGCTACACGATAAATGCTCTGTAAGTGTTGGCCCTTATCATCATCACCATTATTCTCCTCCACTATGATGATGGAAGGGGTGTTGTTTAGCCGCTAAGTCGTGTTAGGCATGTGGCTTCCCTGTTATCTCAGACACTCCCCTGCCCCCAGCCCCAGAGTTCAAATAGAGAACTGAAGAAACGATGAAGGAGGGAGACCTGGTGTGTCCCATGGACTGGGAATCAGCCGCCACGGGAGACGAGTAAACCCACCCTCACTCCTGAGCGCATCTGCAGCCCGGCTTCATTGGCGCCAGCCTCTGCATCACCACCGCCAAGGGCTCAGGCTCACTTCTGCTCTCACCCTGGGACACATGATTCTCAGATTCTCTTTGGCCACTCTGGACCCAGGAAGTCAGAATCTCTGCCAACGTGACCTGGGAATCTGCATTTCCAACCAACTCCTCCGGGGACTGTGAAGCAGGCGGTCCACCCGTCATCCCATCCTTTTTATAAGCGGTGGCTGGAGAGTCTTCAGCCCAGTCTTCCTTAGAGCCTGTTTGCTCAGGGAAGTGTGAGGTGCTGGGGCCACGCTGGGCTGTGGGATTTCACTGGGAGGGAAGTGACCAGCATGACCCACACGGGGGCCTCTTTATCCCTCAGTGCTAATAAGGACCACCCAAGCCACAGCCAGGGATTGGGATGCCCGCCCCTATTCCCCTGCATCCCAGGAGAGCAGTCGGGGTGATGAACACCCTCTAAGACAGTGACTGAGTTTCCCACTGACTTTGCTTGGGCCAGGACAGGTCACCGACAGCAATCACCGCCTCTAATGAACACCGCCATGCCTTCAAGTTTACTAAGCACCAATTCCAGTGTGGCTCAGGGTGCCACATCCTGGTTTCTGATGAAATGAGTTTCCATCGAGTCTGTTTAAAAGAATTGAGTGAAACTGCTAAGTCAACCAAGAGTCCTAAAGGAGAAGATAACTCAGGATTAATGGTGATAGGAGGACATCAGAATTGAGATATTCAGGGAATCTAGGAAAAACGGTACTGATGAACCGATCTGCAGGGCAGGAATAGAGGTGCAGATGTCGAGAACGGACTTGGACATAGCAGGGGAAGGAGTGTGGGACGCATTGAGAGAGTAGCTTTGACGTGTATACACTGCCATGTGTGAAACAGCTCGTGGGAAGTTACTGTGGGACACAGGGTGCTCGGCCTGGTGCTCTGAGATGACCCAGAGGGGTGGGGTGGGAGCGGGGAGGGAGGCAGGATCAAGAAGAAGGGGATATATGTATCCTTATGGTGGCCTCACTTGTTGTACAGCAGAAACCGATGAAACAACGTTATCCTCCAATTAAAAATTTAAAAAATAAGATGTTAGCAACCAGCTATCCCTCCAAATACATGACCAAAAGTATCAAAGCATGTTTCTAAGGGGGAATCTTGTTAAGACAAGTGGGTGGCTTCTGGCTCAGTCTGCTGTCCAGGATTTCTGGAACCTGGTGCCTTTGAAAAACAAGCGTAGCCCCTGCTCTCGGGCTTAAATTGTTTAATGGGCAAACTGCAACCAGGACCTGGCAGTTTTGTCCGCAACACCACCTTCTGGGGACTCCACTCAGCTACCAAACACCCTGGAAGCGACTGGCAGAGAGTTCAGGAGGATAAACGAAGTCCTCTTTCCAAACTGCCCTCTCATTTCCTTGCATCTTTAAAGGCACCAAATCCTCAGTCACCCATGCCACTTCTGTCCTCTTGGTACATCCAGGGACTCTCTCTTGGCCTAATTTTTTTGCATTCTTCCCTCTTCTCTATCCCCATGTCAACACCTGCATCGTCCTCTCACCTGGCCTGTTCCACAGCCCCCCACTAACTCACCAGCACAGACCTCATGCCCCATCAGGGAGATGAGATGGGTACCCAGGAGCCAATACAAATCAGTGTGTGAGAGGGGCCACCAGGGGAGTGCAAAGAGGTACAGGCGCCCAGAGGAGGGAGGGGTCCTGAGGAAATCAAGGAATGCTTCCAGGAGGAGGTGTAGCAGCGTTGTATAATGAGTGAATGGACAGGATTTTGACAGAGTGGCTTTTCAATCAAAAAGAAAATCCTACAGGAAAAGATTCAGGGAAGAAAAGCTCAGGGTGGTTTTGGGGAGAGGCAAAGCCCCCCATTTGGCTGAGCGTAGGTCCTCCAACAGATAAGTGAGAGATACAACTAGAACCAGGACCTGAGAACAGGGAAGGTTTCCAGTCTACCTCAGGGCATTTGCATTTGATTAGGAAGGTAAAGGGAGTGGAGGACATGGAGCTGCAAAGTGACATGAAGTCAAATCATTTGGGAAAACCTGGACCAGTGGGGTGGTGATGGGGCTGAGAGACCAGTGAGGAGGTTGATCTGTAGTTCAGCCAGGAGAGTGATCTCGAAATGCAGACAGGGCAGGGAATTGAACACCAGTGAGATGTGCTGATAAAGGAAAGAAAGGAGCAGAAAAGCACTCAAGTGCTAGGCCTGCGTGCATGCTAAGTCGCTTTGGTTGTGTCTGACTCTCTGGGACGCTGTGGAGTGTAACCCACAGTAGGCATGCCCAGAGGTGAAGGGGGCTGTGGACCCAGAGCCATTCTGGGGAATAAAATGTCATGGTGTGCCTGAGGAGGGTGAGATGGGGGGTGAGGGCAGGCATATCAGCGAGAGGAGAAGCTTGTATTAGGAGCTGGTAGGTCATTCACCCATCCAGGCATTCAGGGGACACTCGCTGTGCTCCTACTGTGTGCTGGGCACTACTGGAGGTGCTGGGGGTGCAGCAGTGAGTGAGATGTCCTTGGAGGAGAGGGAGGTGAGGAGCTGGTGGCCAGATGTGGCTATCAGCACATCAGGGTTGCCAGGCACCGATCCGCCATCCCCTTGTTTTCCTGACCCATACTTCAGTCCACTCGACCCTCTGCTCAGGGTGTTTCTGAATATTATTGCTCTAAGATAAGTCGCTTAAGACTTCCCACGAGGTTGCCTTTATTCAGACATCAGTTATAAACAAGACCGGACATCTCACCTGGAGGTCAATGCTTTCATTCCAAGGAGCCCCGAGGTCTCCAAGTATATCCCAAATGTCAAGACAAAAAGCCAGGGCCCTCTGCAGTGTGGCTCCGCCCCTCTGCATACAAAGCGCCCCACCTGGAGAAGAAAAGGGAAAATCCAGTTTGGCAAGGAGACAGAGTGGGTGGGGTGCGAGGCTACCCCAACCCACGCCCTCTCCCCTCTCCCTGCGTGTCCCCTGGCTCTGCTGCCATGACTCGTTGGTTGTATCAGGGACTCCATCCACTCAGACGTTTTCAAACACATTGTGTTGAAAACACATCCTGTGCACAATGACAAGCTGAAGTTTCCTCAGTTAGGAGCAGAAGTAGGGGCACCGAGAGACGAGAGACGGCAGGACACTGCGCCCCCAGCCGCCCGCCCAGGGCCGCCCTGAGCCAAGCACAGACCACCCACAGTGTTCACTTTGGGCTCGAACAAGTCACGTGATCTCAGACCCCCTCCCCCACCTCCAATCCTTCAAGGCTAGGGCACTTCTCAGAGCTGCAACTCACCACTGCTGGCAACTTTAGAAATGCACTGATGCTGTGCCTCCTCCACACCTCCCAGCATGGTTCTTACTTGCCAACAAAGTTCTAGGAACCAAATCTAATTTATTCAGAATTTATTAGAAAAATCTGTGGCAGGATCGCCTCAGCACCCATTAACTACCTCCGTGTGTGTCACCTGTGGCTGCAGTGACCTCAGTCAGGCTGGATTCCAGATGCCGGCTTTGTCATCCGTCAGCCTGCAGGTGCGGCCTTGTCAGCCAGGATCAGACGGAAACATCTTTCATTTCACAGATGAGGGAACCGGGCTCAGAGAGGTTAAGAGGCTTGCCCGCAAATGCACAGCTGGGAAGACACAGGGCCTGGAGGGAAGGTATCATTTACTGAGCTACTGCCAAGTGTCAGATGTTGGGTTTGGAGGAGGAAATGACAATCTACTCCAATACTCTTGCCTGGAAACATTCCATTTGCAAACACGCTTTTTAAAAAGACCTCAGTGCTGGTAGCGCAGCATTTGGGGATGCTCCCGGCTGGCTCTCTGGAGGGGAAGGACCTGAGTACAGAGGGTGCTGACGGTGACAGCGGGTGGGGTGTGTGTGTGTAGAGATGGAGGCGGAAGTGAAGACGGAGGAGGAGCGCACACCGCCCGCTCAGTGCGGACCTGCTGGCAGGATCATCCCTGGCAGCGCTGATCCTCTGCCAACTCACCAGCAGGGTGATCCCGCCAGCGCTTCCTGCTCCAGGGGTTACAATGAGATACGGGGCTTCTCTTCCCTATCACTTTGCTTCTCAGACGCGTCACACTCAAACCTGCCTTGGTACCCACAGGAGCCCCTCCGCAGCAAGTCGGAGTCCATGGGATGGGAGACGGGTCACCTGGAACCAGAGGCAAGTCACCAGCGCCCTGCCAGGGTCTTCCTCACATCACTGCATGTCATCCCCCAGCTCCCCAGAAGGTACAGAGAGAACTGAGAGTCAGATGGTTCACAGGCTCAAAGCCGCTTAGCTACCGAGTGGTAGAACTGGGATTTGTAATGAGGCTTCTGTGACTCTACTTGAAAACTGGTCTCTTCGACTTCCAAGCCCAGTCTCTCCCCCTTATCCCAGGGTAGGAGGAAAGGGGAGGAAATCCAGAAAGGAAGGGCTTCCCGGTGACAGTCAAGAGGGGCAGGAGGTGGGCACACCTTCCCTATCAGTGCTGGGGGTGCGCGGTCATGTTTCACCAGGTAAGGAGTATCGTGCCCATTCCACAGATGAGAAAATGGAGGATCAGAAGAGTTAAGAACTTGCTCAAGGTCACACAGCTAGATGAGAACTCAGGGGTCATCAGCTCCAACAAGCTTGAGAGGTTTGCCCTCACTCGACCAGAGCTAGCTCCCACAGTGTGGAGAAGACAGGCATCAGAGCAGAGCACGAGGGGGCCACATACTCTGTCTCCTCGGAAGGCAGTGCTGGGGGAGTCCCAGTGAGCACGGGCAGATCTGCCTCCTCCTGCCTTTCCGGCAGCAACCATGGAAGACACCTAGTAGGTCTTCAATATACATCTAATGCACGATCCTGCGAACTGCTATGCAAACATCACGAGGATTCACCCTTTCCACAATGTCCTTGCAAAAACTGTCACCTTGGTGCCCCGACACACAGAGAATTGGGAACAGCAGCCTCCTCTCCATCACTGACCTGCTTTTCACCGACATGCATGAAGCTAGACCAGACTGCCGGCCTCACGTGGCTTGACAGGGGCACACCTCTGTCAAACAGGAAGGGGGTCCCCAGTCGTGGACAACTGGCAACTGAATGAATTAGATTTTTTTGTTGGTGTCCACACTTGTTGGGGCTTCCCTTGTGGCTCAGCTGGTAAAGAATCCACCTGCAATGCGGGAGACCTGGGTTTGACCCCTGGGTTGGGAAGATCCCCTGGAGGAAGGCATGGCAACCCACTACAGTATTCTGGCCTGGAGAATTCCATGGACTGTATAGTCCATGAGGTCACAAAGAGTCGGACACAACTGAGCGACTTTCACTTTCCCCTTCACACCTGTTGAGGTCAATTACCACAAGGGTGCCGTGTAAACTAAACCACTAAAACTCCATCTAGAAAAACAACTGTCCTGTATCCAAGGACGAACTCAGCTATCCCAAAGGGCAGGAGGAGGTTTGGTCCCGCATGGCAGCCAAGAATCTGCCTGCAATTCAGGAGCCAGGTTTGATCCCTGGGTCGGGAAGATCCCTGGGGAAGGAAATGGCAGCCCACTCCAGTATTCTTGCCTGGAAAATTCCATGGGCAGAGGAGCCTGGAGGGCTGCAGTCTGAGATCACAATGAGTTGGACATGACTGAGTGACTAACACAATTCAGGGCTTCTAAGGGTCTTTCCTAACCTCACTCTTCGAGGTGAAGAACTGGTATGTCCCCCTTTATGCCAAAGAGCTTGCTCTGAATCTCATCATCTTCTGGGGTGTCTGGGGGAGAGAACCCCACTCCCCATGTCCCCAGAAACATTACAGAACACATCCCTAACCCCTGCACACCTCTCTTTCTGCCTCAGCTCCTGATGGGCGGCACCCCTGCCCTCAGACAGTCCTCCAGAGGTTTAGGACTGGTGAACTTCTTAGCACAGGCCCCGGGCACCAGTGAGCAGCACGGGAATACCACTGAGAAGCTGGTGGAATTTCCTTCTCAGGGGTTGGTGTGGACTTTGCATCTAGCCAACACCTTCCTCTTACATCATAGAAGGGAAATAACAGAGGGAGGAGAAATAAGGGTAAACTGTTCCTATTTGTGTGGCAGAGTTGCCACAGATGTATGTGTGTGTGTGTGTTCAGTCGCTCTGATGCTGCTGCTGCTAAGTCACTTCAGTCGTGTCTGACTCTGTGTGACCCCATAGACAGCAGCCCACCAGGCTCCCCCATCCCTGGGATTCTCTAGGCAAGAACACTGGAGTGGGTTGCCATTTCCTTCTCCGATGCATGAAAGTGAAAAGTGAAAGTGAAGTTGCGCAGTCGTGTCCGACTCTAGTGACTCCATGGACTGCAGCCCACCAGGCTCCTCCATCCATGGGATTTTCCAGGCAAGAGTACTGGAGTGGGGTGCCACTGTTCAGTCGTTCAGTTGTGTCCAACTCTTTGCGACCCCATGGACTGTAGTCCATCAGGCTCCTCTGTCCATAGGATTTGCCAGGCAAGAATACCGAAGTGGGTTGCCATTTCCTCCTCCAGGGGATCTTTCTGACCCGTGGATCAAATCCACGTCTCTTGCGTCTCCTGTGTTGGCAAGCAGATTCTTTACTACTGTGCCACGTGGGAAACCTGCCACAATGTGTAAATTTCCATTAAAACAACATGTGAACCGTTCATAGTATACCTACAGCCCAAGCTATTCCAGTGGAAACCATGTGTATTTGTCTGTGTTACATCATAACAAGACACATATTCACACGTGGGCCACTAAGTAGGCTAAGAGGCACATGCTTTAGTCTGTGAACCTTGAAGAAAAAATGAAAAACAATGTAGGGATGCAGAGAGATTTTTAAAAATTTAAATATCCCAAGTTAACTGCTTTCTTGTGTGTGTGTGTGTGTGTGTGATTAGGTGTGCTTCTTTTTTTAATTGAAGTACAGTTGATTTACAATGTTAGATTAGCTTCAGTTATACAACATAATGATTTAGTATTTTTATAAATTATACTCCATTTAAAGTTATTATAGAATATGGGTTCTATTTCCTGTGCTGTACATTACATCCTTGTACCTTATTTATTTTATACTTACTTGACTGCTTTCTTTAGTCACTAACTGAAAATAATGGTAGAAACATCCATTTGGAAAACCAGTGATATCTTTACTGGTTATAACATCAGACCCAATGAGACAAGCCAACACCAGGTATGAGATCCATCTTATAAATGAGGCCATTCTCATTCCAGTAAGCCCTTTACTTTATAAACTGGCAAGACGGATGAGAAGTAAAAAAGACTGATGTGTTGCTACTTCTGTCACACCTTAAAGAATGTTCCCTGGGAGACAGAAGGCTCTACATGGGAACTGAGCTCTGACCCCAAACTAGAAAGAGATGGCGTTCCCACGCAAGGCTGCAAATGCTGGACAACAGACTTCGTAAGTGATGTTCAGCATCACACAGTGATAAGGAACGAAATGTTAATTAAAACAACCATGAGTATCAGCTTTCACGTATCGAATCGGCAAGATGAGGAAACAGTTTAGGATTCTAGTGAGGGGAGAGGGAGACAGCTCAGTGCGTCGTCGGTCGGAATGTGAAAAGTGCCACTTTGGAGGGTGATGACAAGCAGAGCGGGCAGGGGGACGTGTCCAGCGCAATCCCATTCATGGAAAACTGTCCCCACGTGACATACACGCGTAGGAAAAGACAGAGCACACCAGTGAGCCTTGGTCAGTAACCATTTCCAGCGGCGGAAGCAGCCACAGCAGGACCCCGGGGCGGGGCAGAGGAAGCAGTGGAGGTGGGTGTGCAAAGCTTGTTTGCTTCTACTTTATAACCTAACACTGCTTCACCTTTTTACCCATGAGCAGGTTTGCTTCTATAATTTAAAACATTCAAGGGACTTCCCTGGTGGTCCAGTGGTTAAGACTCCACACTTCCACTGCAGGGGCAGCAGGTTCGATCCCTGTTCGGGAAACTCAGATCCTGCATGCTGCACAAAAGTGAAAGTGAAAGTCTCTCAGTCGTGTCCGACTCTTTACAACCCCATGGACTAAAGAGTCCAAGGAATTCTCCAGGCCAGAATACTGGAGTGGGTGGCCATTCCCTTCTCCAGGAGGTCTTCCCAACCCAGGGATCAAACCCAGGTCTCCCACATTGCAGGCAGATTCTTTACCAGCTGAGCCACTAGGGAAACGCATGCCACACAGTGCAGCCAAAAAAACAAAAACAAAATACAGAAATAATTCATACAGTTTAACAGCAAAAAGCAACCTGATTAAAAAGTGGGAGGTTGTGAATAGGCATGTTTCAAAGAAGACACGCAGATGGCCAACAGGTACGCGGAAAGATGTGCAACATCATTGACTGTCAGGAAAATGAAAATGAAAACCACAATGAGATATCACCTCACACCTGTGTGAATGGTGATTATCAAAAAGACAAGAAATAACAAGTACTAGCCAGGATGTGGAGAAAAGGAACTTCTCACACACTGCTGGCTGGAACATAAGTTGGTGGAACCAGTGTGGAAAACAGTATGGAGTGCCCTCAAAAAATTAAAAATAGAAATACCATAGGATCCAGCAATTCCACTTCTGGGTATTTATCCAAAGAAAACAAAAACACTAACTCAAAAAATATATGTGCACCCCCAATTTCACTGTAGCATTATTTATAATAGCCAAGATACGGAAACAAGAAAAGTCTATCAATGGGCGAGTGGATAAAGAAATTGTGGTATATGTACATCAGAATATTATTCAGCCATAAAAAGAAGGAAATCTTTCCATGTGTGAAAACATGGATGGACTTCAAGGGCATTATGTTAAGTGAAATCAGTCAAACAGAGAGAGACAAGTATGATCTCTTATATGTGGAATATCAAACAAACAAACAAAAAACCCAGAAGCTCACAGACACTGAGAACAGATTGATGACTGCGGGAGAGAGGTAGGTTCTGGAAATGAGAAATAGGTGAAGGAGGTCAAAAGGTAAAAAGCAAACAAACAAAAATATGCTATGAAGATCCATCCACTAGTACAGTAGGAACATGCAAAACTCAATCACACGCTCCCCTGGCCTTTCAAATGGAAGCTCTTCTAAGAGAGGGTGGATCCCTCATACACAGGAGATGCTCAAGAGATAGATCCATGCTAATAAGGGTGGTAAGGACCATTTTAGGCAAGCTCTAAGCTTTCTAAGTACTAAGAAAATTAATATGTTTCTTGTTTGGTAGAAAGTTTCCCTATTTGGTAGAAATCTGACATAGGAAGTGACTTCCGGAGTGGGCTGGGTAAGCCCCTTCTCTCCAGTGGGAATCAACAGTGACTTGTGTCCGAGTGGTAGGACTGTTTGTCTCTCATTTGCTTCTGCATCAGTAAGAGTAGTGATAACAGCCCCTGCCGTGTCCTCCCCTAGAAGTCCAGTGATGATAAAGGGTATTAATTGATAATAGAAAATTAATTGGTAATAGTCACCAAACAACATTCTTAACACACTTTCATTTTTCAGTCCAGCTGTTGTATCTCAGTGGTAACCAACCAAAGGTAATTCTGCCTCCCAGGGGATGTCTGGCAATGTCTGGAGGCATTTTTGATTGTCCTCACTGGGGTGAGGATGGTGGCTAGTGACTCGTGGATGGAAACCAGGGATGTCACTAAATATCCTGCAAAGAATGGGGCAGCCCCCCAACAACAAAGAATCTAGTCTAAAATGCCAATAATTACAAGTTTTTATAACTAACATTCACAGTTTTAGTATTCAGATTTATAAAATACTACTTTATTTTAAACCTCTGGTTTGTGTTGATTACAAATGGGCACCTGCCATTGGCACCTGCCATCTGCCTCTACAGGGATGAGATCACGTGCTGCTGACTTTCAGCACCCCGAGAGGAGGCCAGGGTGGAGAGCAGAAATGAGGGAAAACTATACTTGAGGAAGTACTGGCAAGACAAGTCTTCAGATAGTTAAATATCAGGGGCCGATCCTAATTCTTGTGTCTCCTCATATCTTCATGGTGATGACTGTTCCTTGTGGCTAACAAAAGTTTCACGAGGCTAGAAGAAACTTTCGGAAAAAATGTGCTTGACTGCATGTACTCCCCCTTCACCAAATTACATGTATACTGACCTTCCACCACTATCTCTGGAGCAGTCTCTCAGAGCTATCGCTTCCTGGGTAGCTCAAACGGTAAAGAATCTACCTGCAACGCAGGAGACCTAGGTTCGATCCCTGGGTCGGGAAGATCCCCTGGAGAAGGGCATGGCAACCCACTCCAGTATTTTTGCCTGGAGAAGTCCATGGACGGAGGAGCCTGGTGGGCTATGGTCTGTGGACTCGCAGAGTCGGACAGGACAGAGCAACTAACACTTTCACTTTCTTTCACCCAGAGCTATCTGAGACTCTGTCTCCTGGGTTGCAGTCCTCACTGTGCCCCAAATAAAACTTAACTCTCAACTCTCACGTTGTGCTTTTTTTTTTTTTTTAAGCTGACATTTGTTTCTTAACAGTGAACCTGTATCTAGAGGTGCCTAAGTTTTTCTTAACATCTAGCACTTCAACAGTATTCAGCATTACTGATGTTCACTTCAGAGCCCCAACCTGGGCACATTTTTGACTCGGTGATTGTGGTTTTCATTAACTGACTTGGTAAATTAGGCTGTTTACCTAAATTAGAGGTGAGTGGAAACTCAGCTCAATTTGGCCTGGTTTTGAATAACATTAAATGTTAAACCTTAACCACCTCCATACCTGTTCCTCCAAAGACAGATGTTAACCTGAATTGTTGAATATTTCTTACAGATGTTTTGGGTGCTCAGGACACAAATCCTTTATTATCTATAGCTCTTTATGTATCTTCTCCATTTCCCCTCCTAACCATTCCATCCTGCATGAGTTCCGTGGAGGTAACTGCAAACCTACTGTGTGCCAGAGTGACCCACCACTTCCCTAGGAGTCCTTCAGTGTTTGGTCCCTATGAAATGGAAAATGTCCATCCTCAGAGCTCTACACACACTTTTATCACGACCATGTCCAAGTCACCTGCTCAGAGACCCCACAGGGCCTCTATCTTCACTGCCCAGTAGTTACCAAACTGTTTCTAAGAACCCAGCACAACTTACTCTCACCCTGAAGTTCACTGTTCCTTTACGACCATTCTTTTCCATGGGAAAACCCATTCTCCTTAGACTCCATGAAGATTAAGTTTCCCTTTCTCTCCACACAATTAAGAAACAGCACTTTCACATTGTAGTCATTTTCTTTCCAGGAAGCACAAATCAGCACATTGTCATCTTCCCCTGAACAATTCTGAGAAACCATCTGCTAGGATTCTCTCTCCAACTTGAAAGGCTGCACTGCGCTGTCTCCAATCACCTTTTGAGCTGATATCAAAGAGCCAGATCCAGGACCAGGCTGACCTTGGCCACTGTGGGGTCGGGTGGTTGGTCCAAGTCTACACCTGATGGACTTCTCTTCACCTGCGGGTCCATCTCCGTGCCGCGCGCTTCCTTTCTCTGTCTCTCATCTCAGATTTCTCTCCCGCAGCAGGACAGCAACTCCTGGCTTCTCCCTGGGAGGGAGAGATTTATCTCTGTTTCCACCCTCCACGGGCGGAGAGCACAACCCCGCCACCGGCTTCAACATCCTGAAGTACTTCCCAGGGCCGGAAGGGGGCAGCAGCGAAACCCCGGGAAGCCTTTTAAAGATGGGCTGTGACAGAAATGGTATGGACCTAACAGAAGCAGAAGATATTAAGAAGAGATGGCAAGAATACACAGAAGAACTATACAAAAAAGATCTTCACAACCCAGATAATCATGATGGTGTGATCACTGACCTAGAGACAGACACCCTGGAATGTAAAGTCAAGTGGGCCTTAGAAAGCGTCACTACGAACAAAGCTAGTGGAGGTGATGGAATTCCAGTTGAGCTATTTCAAATCCTGAAAGATGATGCTGTGAAAGTGCTGCACTTAATATGCCAGCAAATTTGGAAAACTCAGCAGTGGCCACAGGACTGGAAAAGGTCAGTGTTCATTCCAATCCCAAAGAAAGGCAATTCCAAAGAATGCTCAAACTACCGCACAATTGCACTCATTTCACACGCTAGTAAAGTAATGCTCAAAATTCTCCAAGCCAGGCTTCAGCAATACGTGAACAGTGAACTTCCTGATGTTCAAGCTGGTTTTAGAAAAGGCAGAGGAACCAGAGATAAAATTGCCAACATCCACTGGATCATAGAAAAAGCAAGAGAGTTCCAGAAAAACATCTATTTCTGCTTTATTGACTATGCCAAAGCCTTTGACTGTGTGGATCACAATAAACTGTGGAAAATTCTGAAAGAGATGGGAATACCAGACCACCTGATCTGCCTCTTGAGAAATTTGTATGCAGGTCAGGAAGCAACAGTTAGAACTGGACATGGAACAACAGACCGGTTCCAAATGGGAAAATGAGTTCGTCAAGGCTGTATATTGTCACCCTGCTTATTTAACTTCTATGCAGAGTACATCATGAGAAACGCTGGGCTGGAAGAAGCACAAGCTGGAATCAAGATTGCCGGGAGAAATATCAATAACCTCTGATATGCAGATGACACCACCCTTATGGCAGAAAGTGAAGAGGAACTCAAAAGCCTCTTGATGAAAGTGAAAGTGGAGAGTGAAAAAGTTGGCTTAAAGCTCAACATTCAGAAAACGAAGATCATGGCATCTGGTCCCACCACTTCATGGGAAATAGATGGGGAAACAGTGGAAACAGTGTCAGACTTTATTTTTCTGGGCTCCAAAATCACTACAGATGGTGACTACAGCCATGAAATTAAAAGACGCTTACTCCTTGGAAGGAAAGTTATGACCAACCTAGATAGCATGTTCAAAAGCAGAGACATTACTTTGCCAACAAAGGTCCGTCTAGTCAAGGCTATGGTTTTTCCTGTGGTCATGTATGGATGTGAGAGTTGGACTGTGAAGAAGGCTGAGCGCCGAAGAATTGATGCTTTTGAACTGTGGTGTTGGAGAAGACTCTTGAGAGTCCCTTGGACTGCAAGGAGATCCAACCAGTCCATTCTGAAGGAGATCAGCCCTGGGATTTCTTTGGAAGGAATGATGCTAAAGCTGAAACTCCAGTACTTTGGCCACCTCATGCGAAGAGTTGACTCATTGGAAAAGACTCTGATGCTGGGAGGGATTGGGGGCAGGAGAAGGGGAGGACAGAGGATGAGATGGCTGGATGGCATCACTGACTCGATGGACGTGAGTCTGGGTGAACTCCGGGAGTTGGTGATGGACAGGGAGGCCTGGCGTGCTGTGATTCATGGGGTCACAAAGAGTCGGACACAACTGAGCGACTGATCTGATCTGATCTGATCTGTGGTTCTTGTCTGGAGAATCCCAGGGATGGCGGGGCCTGGTGGGCTGCCGTCTAATGGGGTCGCACAGAGTCGGACACGACTGAAGTGACTTAGCAGCAGCAGCAGCAGCAGTGGCACTTCAGTGCTGAAGTTATAATTCACTGGTTATAAATTAGTCCTGGAAACATTCCATTTCAGGGCCTTAAGGTTAGTGGGTGGTGCAGGCATGTCTGGCAGCCTCTTCTTTTTGCTCTCTGTATGCTGGTAGCTTATGAGGAAAAATAGACTGAACACGGAGAAGGAAATGGCAGCCCACTCCAGTGTTCTTGCCTGGAGAATCCCAGGGACAGGGGAGCCTGGTGGGCTGCCGTCTATGGGGTCGCACAGAGTCGGACACGACTGAAGTGACTTAGCAGTAGCAAGGTCCTTCAAATGGGTTCGGGACCAGAGTAAACACCTTAAGTGATGGAGGACGATTGTGATATGGAGAAGAGATGAAACCTATTCCGTGTCAAGTCAGTCCAGACCATGGATCTGAGAAAGTGGAGTTACAGGGAGGCAGAACTGTGTAAACTCTCTAACCCTCCTTGTCTTGGATTTGAAGAAGGCTATTTTGTGTTACTGCGACAGGTGAGCATCAAGTAGAAGTTTTCCACTGAACTTAAACTTTCATTCTGATGAACTCAACTTCTTTTAAATTTATCACAAATGTGTGAGGTTCTTTATTAAAAAGCAGATTCCTGCCCCACTACCCTAAGATTCTGAATCTGTCAGTCTGGGCTTGGACCCAGGAATCTGCATTTTAAACCCTGTTATGTCTCCAAGGACCCTATTTGGAGAAGCAGGGGAATTCTAGGAGGCTAAAGGCCTAAATGACTACAGACATTATCATGTGAATAAAGGCCATCTGTTAGCAGAACTGAGTTACAAATTGAATTGAGTACAAATTTTATTATGCATGTTGTTCTGTGGAAGCCTCGAGGTGGCCTACTTAACGGGGCCCTGCTGGTGAAAGTGAGTTCAATCATTCATTGCTTAAGCAGTGCTCACTCAAGGCAAGACACTGTGAGTAAAAGGCTTATTTTATAAAATCCACTGTATCCCATAAGGAATTTTAATTCAAAAGTGTAATAAGCTAATGAGTATATGCCTGAGTTTAATTACAAAGGAGTCTGTGAGTTAATGAGGGTATGCCTGACTTCTTGACAGAAGCCATGGAAATGAAGGGAGATATTAAAGTTGGGCAAAGACCAATTTGTGCACCACATAACGAGCAATCGGGGAACCAGTCGAAACCAACCCCCCTGTTCCCAAGTGTTAATTCCCACTGGCTTCCCCCAGATCCTGCAGAGGGCTTTTTTTTTTTTTTTTTTTGCTGCACTGAGTCTTCATTGCTACATGGGGACTTTCTCCAGTTGTGGTGAGCAGGGGCCACTCTCTCGTTGCAGTGGTCAGGCTTCTCACTGTGGTGCCTTCTCTTGTTGCAGAGAACAGGCTCTAGAGCCCAGGTTCCGTAATTGTGGCTCACGGGCTCAGCTACTCCGAGGCATGTGGGATCTTCTGGACCAGGGATTGAACCCATGACCCCTGCATTGGTAGGCAGATTCTTAACCACTGGACCACCAGGGGAATCTCAGAAGGCTGTCTTTTATAGTGTGTTATTCTGAAACAAATTAGTTCTGTGTAATCATTCACATTCTTTTCAGGCTTTCCTTGCTGAACTGTCCATTCTTCTATTTGAATTTTTTTTTATTTTTCCTATATTCACCATCTACTAATCCTGGATGGCTTCCTAATTTGAGAGAAACCATCTGGGTCCCTCCCTTCAATGTCCACCTGAATCAGAAAGTATCTTCAACAGATACTCTCATTTTCTTTTTGAGTTTTCTCAGCACAATTTTCCTGAAGACAATTTAAGAAAAAAAGAGAAGCAGAACCTATGTACTGAATGAATTTATAGAAGAAGGATGGAAAGACAGTCAACTCAAGCCATAGTCTGGATGAACCTTGAGCATATTATACTAAGTGAAATAAACCAGTCACAACAGTACAAATTCTGTATGATTCCATCTATTTGAGGTATTTAGAGCAGTCTAATTCACAAAGACAGAAAGCAAAATGGTGGTTGCCAGGAGCTGAGGGGAGGATGGGCTGGGGTGGGGGGTGTTTAATGGGTATAATTTCAGTTTTGCAAAATAGAAAAGAGTTGTGGAGATGGATGGTGGTGATGGTTGGACAACAATACAAGTGTGCTTAACATTACTAAACTGTGCACTTAAAAGGTGGTCAATTTTATGTTACATATATTTTACTGCGATTTTTATTAAAAACCCTGGGTCTAGCAGAAAAAATAAAGACAGCCAAACCTTCAGATTCTAAGGGCCCCATGGAACTGGGCACCTGCCTAAGATGCTCCACAGAAATACTGGGGTGACCTTGAGCCCCTTTTTCAGCGGTCCCAGGGGCCTGTAGGGAGGATATGAAGACCCACCCCTGAGAGATGGGTGCCTGCTTCCTGAAAGGTCTCCAGCCTCAAACCTTCCACTCAGTTCTAGCTGGTGCCCTAGAGCAGGCTGGGGAAAAGGAACAGCACCTGTGCTCAGGTCACTGTTCAGGCTGCCGAGTCCAGGAGCACATCAACATCCCCAGGGCCTGGATCGGGGTTGGGGAAGGCACATATCATATGATATCACTTACATATGGAATCTAAAATAGGACACAGGGACTCCCCTGGTGATCCAGGGGCTAAAACTCCACTCTCCCAATGCAGGGGGCCTGGGTTAGATCCCTGGTCATGGAACTAGATCCCACATGCTGCAACTGAGGAGTCTGGATGCCACAGCTAAGACCTGGGGCAGTCAAATAAGTAAAACTACACCGTAAAATACATGACACAAATGCACCCATGTCTGAAACAGAAACAGACCACACAGAGAACAGACCTGTGACTGCCAAAGCGGGGGAGACGGGAGAGGGGAGGACTGGGAGCCTGGGATTCGCAGATGCAAGCTGTATACAACTTCAACGACAACGTCCTACCGTATAGAGCATGGAACTATATTCAGTATCCTGTGATAAACCATAACGGATCTGTTTTCTTTTTGAAAAAAAAAAAAAAAAATATATATATATATATATGTACGTACGTATAACTGAGTCACTTTGCTGTACAGCAGAAATTAACACAACACTGTAAATCAACTATACTTCAATAAAATTGTTTTAAAAAGAGTTGGCCCTTTTTCCTTCGTGCCCACCCCCAGTGGACCCTGAACACACTTCTGGCGCCTTTCGCACCAGTGTTGGGTTGTTTCCATTTTGTCTCCATTTGCACACTGGGGGCTCCTCCACTCTAAACACTGAGTGAGCACAGGGTTTGATGCTTAATTAGCTGCTGCTATGTCAAATCAGTCGTGTCCGACTCTGTGCGACCCCATAGATGGCAGCCCACCAGGCTCCCCCATCCCTGGGATTCTCCAGGCAAGAACACTGGAGTGGGTTGCCATTTCCTTCTCCAATACATGAAAGTGAAAAGTGAAAGTGAAGTCGCTCAGTCGTGCACGACTCTTAGAGACCCCATGGACTGGAACCTACCAGGCTCCTCCGTCCATGGGATTTTCCAGGCATGTGTACTGGAGTGGGTTGCCATTGCCTTCTCTGGCTTAATTAGCTAGCCCTCAATAAATATTTGTTGAATAAATGAATGAATGATTGAATCTTACTCTGATTCCTATATGTGAATTCGTACTTATGAATCCTATACATGAAGATTTATCATGTATAACAGATTTTTTTTTCAGTGTGAAACTGATGCATTTTCATTTCTCTTAACTTATAATGCCTTAGTGAAGAACTGAACAAGTTATCAGTGTTCAGATTATCTATGATTGCACGACTGCTCCAAGTGGCAAAAAAACAGCAATGATCATTTATTATTACTATATCTCTCAGTCCTGGGGGTTAACTGGGCTCAGTAGACAGATGGTGGCTGGCATTGCGGTCATCAGTAAGCTTCCTCATTCACATGGATCATGGTGACTGATGCTCGCTGGGGCTGGGGATGTCAGTCAGAACACCACATGTGGCCTCTGCATGGGCCCTGGGCTTTTTCCCAGCATGGAGGCAAGGATTT
Organism: Bos taurus; assembly: GCF_002263795.3. Lineage (NCBI taxonomy): Eukaryota > Metazoa > Chordata > Mammalia > Artiodactyla > Bovidae > Bos > Bos taurus. The sequence goes on from NC_037339.1 coordinate 21,290,205, forward strand.
AAGAGCACATGTACTAAGACAGGGAGAACCCCAGGAATCTGTACACTTGTTATGATTTAGCCTCAGAAATGGTGGTTTGCTGGTAAATGTTTGACAAGCAGTTCTGTGTGTTTGTGTGTAATTATGACTGTACCATTTGCTGGCTTCTGTGGGTGGGGCTAAAGAACACCCACCTGCCAAGGAAGAGACACAGGTTTGATGCCTGGGTCAGGAAGATACCCTGGAGGAGGGCATGGCAACCCACTCCAGTATTCTTGCCTGGAGAACCCCATGGACAGAGAGGAGCCTGGCGAGCTACAGTCCATGGAGTCACAAAGAGTCAGACACGACTGAAGTGACTTAGCATGTAGCACATGACATAAATAATCCCACCCTGGCTATTTTCAGGCTACTAACATGACTCCACTGGGCATGGAGCTGGGGAAAGATGTGCACGATTGCTGGCTTGCAGGCACAGGGGCTCCAGCACATGACAGCCCAGCACTCACATGGCACCACTTTCTCTGTGCCCTGTTGATTGATCCAAAGACCCACTCAGGTTCAAGGGGGAGGAGACAGGCTCTGCCTTTTGACGGAGCATTGGCGAAGTCACAGTATAAGAAGAGAGGAAGGCATGAGGGATCCTGGCAAGGCCATCTTTGGAAAATCCAGTCTACTGCAACCACCAAAACCAAAAAATCCCAAGGAATGCACAGAAAATGTGATGTGCACACAACCTCCAGAGGATAGGCTGGTGAGTAAAGTCTGTCTTTTGCTGGAAGAAGATGCGACAGAAAGGTAAGAGCGAAACCTCTCCTGGGGTAAAACATATGATGGTGAGGAGCAAAAGCACAGAAACAGAAGCAAAAGCAGAGATATACAGAGAGAAAATCTGCAAGGGGAGATCCTTTCTCCTGCTTTGATTTGAAACTCTAGAACTTCATTCATTCAATAACTGTTTATTCCATGCCAGACACTGCTGGAATGAAGTAGTAAACAGAACAGAAATCCCTACTGTATCAGTTTTCTGGAGTTGTCATCACAAAGTACCATATGGGTAGTTTAAACAACAGCGATTAATTTTTCTCATAGGTCTGGAGGCTTGGAGTCCAAGACCCAGGTGTCAGGTCTCCTTTCTTCTGAGGTCTCTCTCCTTGGCTTGTAGATGCTCATCTTTTACTCCCTGTGCTTTTTTCTTTTTTGGCTACACTGGGTCTTTGTTGCTGCATGTGGGCTTTCTCTCATTGTGGTGAGCGGGGGCTACTCTTCACTGTGGTGCACAGGCTTCTTACTGCGGTGGCATCTCTTGTTGCAGCTCTCAAGCTCTAGAACTCAGGTACATGGGCTCTGATGCTCTGCAGCAAGTGGGATCTTCCCAGACCAGGGATCAAACCCATGCCTCCTGCATTGCAGGTGGATTCCGCCAGGGAAGCCCCCTCCCTGGGTCTTCAGGGAGTCTTCACGCAGTCTTTCCTCTGTGTGTATTTGTGTCCCAATTTCCTCTTCTTATAAGGACACCCGTTGTATTGGATTAGGGCCCGCTCTAATGGCCTCCTTTTCACGTCATTAACCAACCCACTTCAGTATTCTTGCCTGGGGAACCCCATGGACAGAGAAGCCTGGCAGGCTACATACAGTCCATGGACATGATTGAAGTGACTTAGCATGCATGCATGCTTGCGATCTACCTCTTTACAAAGAATGATCTCCAAATACAGTCACATTCTGGGGGATTAGGACTTCAGCATATGAAATCCAGGGGCACACAACTGATCCTGTAACACCCTCATGAAGGTTATGCTCCAGGACTCCACATCATGTTCTTTTAGCGACATCATGTGGCCGAGGCCATAGAAATGGTGGCAAGGGATGCCCAGAGGAAAGCCTGCAGCATTGACATGGACTTCAAGGTGGGATCAACTCTGTGGAACAGTTCAAGCTCCCCAGCTACCCTGTGGGAGAAGGCGATGGCACCCCACTCCAGTACTCTTGCCTGGAAAATCCCATGGATGGAGGAGCCTGGTAGGCTGCAGTCCATGGGGTTGCTAAGAGTCGGACTCGACTGAGCGGCTTCACTTTCACTTTTCACTTGTATGCATTGGAGAAGGAAATGGCAACCCACTCCAGTGTTCTTGCCTGGAGAATCCCAGGGACGGGGGAGCCTGGTGGGCTGCCGTCTATGGGGTTGTACAGAGTCGGACACGACTGAAGCGACTTAGCAGCAGCAGCAGCAGCAGCTACCCTGTAAATCAGGCTGTTGCTATTCTCCAAGTTAGACATATTCTGACATAGTTTTTCACCTCCCTTTCCTGTTTCCCTCATCCTCCTCCCAAGAACCCTTCCCCACCAGACCTCAGGCTCTGCTTCTAGACAACTTTACGTATATAAGATAGTCACACTGCATTACGTCAAAAGGCACGTGATAAATGGTTGACCCATACTTTAGGGTATTAAATTAACCTCTGGATAAGAATGATAGCCTGATCCGTCCATCATACAATGGTATACTTCTATATTCCACTTAGACATAGAACCTGTTTCATTATCTGGGACAGTACAAATGTCTAGTTTCCCCATCAATCATTTATCTAGAGGTTTTAAAAATTATGAAAATGTCCAAAATATCCTCATGTATGTGAGATAGTAGCTTCTTTCTGATTCTATCACTCCTTCTATATGTATCAGCCAAGGTTCTTCTGCAAATTTTTCCCATATCAACTGGGACTGTTTTTGGCAGCATGGTCTATGGTTTCTAAATGAAAGGCAGCATACTTTGTTCATTCTTTCAACTGCCCTTTCATTTTCAAATATTCCTTTAATTTTCTAATTTTCAGAGTAGTTAATAGCCTTAATTGTACTTTCAGTGGCGACAAATGAATTTTTCTGTATGTTTAAATCATTAGTATCATTGCAGATTCATGGATTTTAGAGACTGAATAGATTTCAATCAACCGCAAGCATTATTCTGTTTGAGGGTCAAATTCTCACAATTTTGGTCAGTGGGAACCTACTCAAGTTGGCTCCTTTAGACATGACATGAAAACTTCCCTGATTTCTGGGAAAACTTGTCTCAGGTTCTCTTTGTACCTTCCTTTTCCTGTATCTAGAAATAGTCATTTAACACTGGCGCCCTCGTTCCTCTTGGTAGGGGGATGGTATTAGAGGCTAAGGGAGATATTCATGGTTTCTGGAATACTGTTGCTATTAGTCCATTACGATAAGCAGGGGTATACATGCATATGCTTAAAATTGTGAGTTCATTAAAAATTTTAAATTTAACACTACATAGCATTTTATTTTACTTCCTTGAAATTATAATCGTGCACCTTTTCTCTTACATTGAAAACTTGATTCCTAATGTTATTAACACAATTACTTAGATGCTGTGTCATATAATAGAAAGTTTCAAAAATAACAATACCAACACTGCTAAAGAAATAAAACAACCAAGGCAAGATTAAAAATTTCTTTGTAGCTCTTTCCAAGAATTTTTTTTGATGTGGACCATTTTTAAAGTCTTTATTGAATCTGTTACAATATTGTCTCTGTTTTATGTTTTGGCTTTCTGGCCAGGAGGCATGTGGGATCTTAGTTCCCTGATCAGGAATTGAACCCACACCCACTGTACTGGAAGGTAAAGTCTCTCACCACTGGATCGCCAGGGAACTCCCTCTTTGTAGCTCTTTTTATCCTTCAATATATCTCACTAAGGAGTTAGAGTCAAAATATTGTGCCCTAAAGTCAGTTGAAATAAATCCTTCCTCCTCTGTGTGTTTATGGTACGATCAGATATACAGTTATGCTCATGTGTTTGTTTCCAATATTAATAATTTGTTCACAATTATTTAAAGACCAAAACCTTCTAGAAGGATATTCACAAAGAAGTCTTGCTTCTACCCCTGCCTCCTCCATTGTTTCCCTCAAAAATAACCATTTGTATTAATTTGGTGTTTTTCTTTGAGTATTTCTTTGTGCAAATGTAAAGAAACACATAGGTATACACTCTTATTTTCTTTCTTACACAGTATGTAGCACTATTCTGCACCTTGTTGTTTTTCTCACTTTATATATCTTGGTGATCTCTTCATACCAACACACTGAAGCCTTTGCCCAATTTTTTATAGCATAGTACTCTGTGTGGCCATGCCATAGTTTAATCAAGCTATTCCCGACTGCTGGAAAATTGGATTCTGTACAATCCTTTTGCAGTCACAAATAATATCCACAAGGAATCAAATTAGCTTTTACAAGTATCATTTTGTACTTGTATAAGTGTACCTAGGGCTTCCCCAGTGGCTTAGAGGTAAAGAATCCACTTATGATGCAGAAGACACAGGAACCATGGGTTCAGTCCCTGGGTTGGGAAGATCCCTTGGAGGAGGACATGGCAACCCACTCCAGTATTCTGGCCTGGAAAATCCCATGGATGGAGAAGCCTGGCAGGACGCTACAGTCCACAGGGTCACAAAGAGTCGGACATGGCTGAAGCGACAGCATGCACGCACACGTGCACACACATGTGTACCTGGGAGATAGACTTCTCAACATGGAATTGCTGAGTCAATAGATAAGTGTATCTATAATTCTACTGGACACTGACAAATGTACCTCTATACAGATTGGAGGTGCTGGATTCCTACTAGCACTGTAAAGGGGGAGCCATCTTCTTACAGTTTCACTAACAGTATATTGTCAAATTTTTGGATTTTTGCCAATCTGATAGGAGAGAAATGCAATGTTTATTTTCAATTTCATTTCCCTATAACTGAGGTTGGAAATATTTTTCATATGTTAAAGAGCTATTTGCATTTGTCTGCAATAAATTTATTCACATCCTTTGGTCATTTATATATTGGGTTATTAGTCATTTTCTGCTCGATTTCAGAAAGCTCTTCATAAAGTGAGCACTGTGGATAAAGCAGGAACAAAACAAAGTCTGCCTTCACAAGGCCAACTTCCCAAGAATGATTCCTTTCTATGACTGTGCTGCCAGGAAGAATTCTCTTCTTTCAACCCAGAGACTGAGGCCATAGGCAATGATGATTAATGAAGTTGCCATTGCCATCATTTGTGAGCAATTTTCCAATTTGACCTAATTTTCCAGGAAAATAATCTATGTTCCTAAAGGAATAAATCAATTTCCAAAAGTATAGGAATGTGAACTCATAAAACTATAGAAAATCATGTTCTCAGAAATATTTATAGAAATGAGATTTTATGATATATTCACATGAAAGGGCAAGCCATAGAACAGTATGCACAGCATAAAAACAACTGTTTAGAGTCTATCTAGCTGTAAGTGCAGGAAAAACTTTGGAAGACACTACCTCAAAGTGTTTGCAGTGGTTACCTCTGAATATTGGGATTATGGATGATTTTTAATTTTCTTCATCTTTGTTCTATTTTCTAATATTTTCTTTTTACCACGAACCTGTATTGCTTTGAAGACTAACAAGATTGACAACACTGTTTTTTAAATAAGAGTATTGAAAAAAATTTAAGTTAAACTTTACATCTTGAGTGAAAAGGAGCAATTGATTTGGAGCAAAGTATAAGAGAGAAAAGCTTATCTTTTTCAATAATGTGAGCTCACTGATGCTGAGGATCAATTTATTTTTTAGTGCCCATTCACATTTAACAATAGTAATCACATTTACTATTTGCTCCAGAGACTTTAAGATTTACTTAGAGTAATTTTATGAATTGTGAATCACTGAGGATCCCAACATTTTATGCAAGAATACCACCAGCTCATCTAAATCAACTCTATTTCAACTTCAAATTTCTAATCATTGCCTGGTCACTTCTGGGGCACTGAGACCAGGTACCTTAGCCCTGTCCTTACTTTCTCCATCTTCATCCCATGCAACCATCTGATAACCTGTTGAGTCTCTCTTCGAAATATTCCTTGTAGCATCTACATCTACTCCCCTCTGACTCCCCAGCTAAAATACTACTCATGGTTCAGATTACTTCCATTATTACAGTAACTTTCTGCATTAGAAAAGAATGGTTAAAAAACAATGAATAAAGAAAGAATTCAACCTTTAAGCCTGGGAAAAGGAGACCTTAATCCAATAAATTAAAAAATATATATTAATGAAAAGGCAGAGGATTCCTACACAAATGAAGGAACAAATTAGAAGCACAGAAGTCCAAAAAATGAAGAGGAAATAGGCAAACTACCTGAAAAAGAATTCAGAATAATGATAGTAAAGATGATCAAAAACCTTGAAAACAAAATGGAGAAAATGCAAGAATCAATTAACAAAGACCTAGAAGAATTAAAGAATAAACATACAGAGACAAACAACACAATTACTGAAATTAAAAATACTCTAGAAGGAATCAATAACAGAATATCCGAAGCAGAAGAATGAATCAGTGAGCTGGAAGATAAAATGGTGGAAATAACTTCTGAAGAGCAGAATATAGTAAAAAGAATGAAAAGAACTGAGGATAGTCTCAGAGTCCTCTGGGACAATATCAAATGCACCAACATTCGAATTACAGGGGTCCCAGAAGAAGAAGAGAAAAAGAAAGGGTATGAGAAAAGTTTTGAAGAGATTATAGTTGAAAATTTCCTCAACATGGAAAAGGAAATAGTCCATCAAGTCCAAGAGGCACAAAGAGTCCCATACAGGATAAACCCAAGGATAAACATGCCAAGACACGTACTAAGCAAACTAACAAAGTCTAAACACAAAGAAAGAATATTAAAAGCAGCAAGGGAAAAGCAACAAACAAAATACCAGGGAAACCACATACGCTTAACAGCTGATCTTTCAGCAGAAACTCTGCAGGCCAGAAGGCAATGGCAGGATATATTTAGAGTACTTAAAGGGATAAATCTACAACCAAGATTACTGTACCTGGCAAGGATCTCATTCAAAAATTGATGGAGAAATAAAAAGCTTTACAGACAAGAAAAGTTAGGAGAATTAAGTACCACAAAACCAGCTTTATAACAAATGATAAAGGGACTTATATAGTCAAGAAATACAAGAGAAGGAAAAAGATCTACAAAATCAACCCCAAACAATTAACACAATGGCAATAGGAACATATATATCAATAATTACTTTAAATGTAAATGGATTAAATGCTCCAACCAAAAGACAGACTGGCTGAATGGATACAAAAATAAGACCCATATATATGCTGTCTACAAGAAACCCACTTCAGACCTAAAGACACATATAGACTGAACGTGAGAGGATGCAAAAATATATTCCATGCAAATCGGAAGCCAAAGAAAGCTGGAGTAGCAATCCTCATATCAAACAAAAAGACTTAAAGATTACAAGAGATAAAGGAGGATACTACATAATGATCAAGGGATCAATACAAGAGGAAGACATAACAATTGTAAATATCTATGCACCCAACATAGTAGCACCTCAATACATAAGAAAAACAATAACAGACATAAAAGGAGAAATTGACAGTAACACAATAATAGTAAGAGACTTTAACACCCAATTCACACCAATAGACAGGTCATCAAAACAGAAACTTAATAAGGAAACACAAATCAAATGATACATTAAATGAGATGGATCTCACTGATATCTTCAGGACATTCCATCCAAATGCAGAAGAATACACATTCTTCTCAAGTGCACATGGAACATTCTCCAGGATAGACCATGTCTTGGGTCACAAATCAAACCTCAGTAAATTTAAGAACATTGAAATCATATCAAGCATCTTCTCTGACCATAATGGTATGAGACTAGATAAAAACTGTAAGGAACACAAACACATGGAGATTAAACAACACATTTCTAAATAACCAACAGGTTACTGAAGAAATCAAAAGGGAAATCAAAATATTTCTAGAAACAAATGACAATGAAAACATGACAACTCAAAACCTATGGGATGCAGCAAAAGTAATTCTCAGAGGAAAGTTTATGGCAATACAATCCTACCTCAAGAAACAAGAAAAACATCGAACACACAACCTAACTTTACACCTAAAACAACTGGAAAAAGAAGAAGAACAACAAAAAAAAACCCCAAAATTAGTAGAAAGAAAGAAATCATAAAGATCTGAGCAGAAATAAATGAAAAAGAAAGAAACAATAGTAAAGATTAATAAAACTAAAAGCTGGTTCTTTGAGAAGATAAACAAAATTGACAAACCTTTAGCCAGATTCATCAAGAAAAAAAGAGAGAAGAATCAAATCAACACAATTAGAAATGAAAAAGGAGAGGTTACAACAGACAATGAAGAAATATAAAGGATTATAAGAGACTATTATGAACAACAATATGGCAATAAAATCAATAACCTGGAAGAAATGGACAGATTCTTAGAAAAGTTCAAGACTGAACCAGGAAGAATATAAATTATGAACAATTTCATAATTTATGAAACCCAATTACAAGCACTGAAATTGAAGCTGTGATAAAAAATCTTTCAGAAAACAAAAGCCCAGGACCAGATGGCTTCACAGGAGAATTCTATCAAACATTTTGAGAAGAACTAATGCCTATCCTTCCAAAACTCTTTCAAAACATTGCAGAGGAAGGAACACTTCCAAACTCAATTCTATGAGGCCACCATCACCCTGAAAACCAAAACCAGACAAAGACAACACAAAAAAAGAAAACTATAGGCCAATATCACTGATGAACATCGATGCACAAATCCTCAGCAAAATTTTAGCAAACAGAATTCAGCAACACATCAAAAAGCTTATACACCATGATCAAGTTGGGTTTATTCCAGGGATACAAGGATTCTTCAGTATACACTAATTAATCAATGTGATACACCATGTTAACAAATTGAAAGATAAAAACCATATGATAATCTCAACAGATGCAGAAAAAGCCTTTGAAAAAATTCAGCACCCATTTATGATTAAAACTCTTAAAAAAATTATCATAGAAGGAACATACCTCAACACAGTAAGGACCATATATGATAAGCCTACAGCAAGCATTATTCTCAATGATGAAAAACTGGAAGCATTGCCCGTAAGATCAGAAACAAAACAAGGGTGTCCACTTTCACCACTATTATTCAACATAGTTCTGGAAGTCCTAGCTACAGCAATCAGAGAAGAAAAAGAAATAAAAGGAATCCAGATTGGAAAAGAAGTAAAGCTCTCACTATTTGCAGATGACACAATACTGTACATAGAAAACCCTAAAGAGAGTATCAGAAAATTACCAGAGCTAATCAATGCATTTAGCAAAGTTTCAGGATACAAAATCAATACACAGAAATCACTTGCATTTCCATATACTAACAATGAAAAATCGGAAAGAGAAGTTAAGGAATTAATCCCATTCACCATTGCAACAAAACGAATTAAATATCTAGGAATAAACTTAACCAAGGAGACAAAAGAACTGTAAACAGAAAATTATAAGACACTAATGAAAGAAATCAAAGATTACATAAACAGCTGGAGAGATATTCCATGTTCCTGGGTAGGAAGAATCAATATTTTGAAAGTGACTATACTACCAAACACAATCTACAGATTCAACGCAATCCCCATCAATTTACCAGTGACATTTTTCACAGAACTCGAACAAAAAATTTCACAATTCACATGGAAACACATAAGACCCCGAATAGCCAAAGCAGTCTTGAGAAAGAAGAATGGAGCTGGAGGAAACAACCTTCCTGACTTCAGATTATACTACAAAGCTACAGTCATCAAGACAGTATGGTACTGGCATGAAAACAGAAACATAGACCAATGAAACAAGATAGAAAGCCCAGAAAAAAACCCATGCATCTATGGGTACCTTATATTTGACGAAGGAGGCAAGAATACACGATGGGGCAAAGACAGCCTCTTCAATAAACGGTGCTGGGAAAACTGGACAGCTACATGAAAAGAATGAAATTAGAACACTTCCTAACACCATACACAAAGATAAACTCAAAGTAGATTAAGGACTTAAATGTAAGACCAGAAACTATAAAACTCTTAGAGGAAACCTTAGGCAGAATGCTCGATGACATAAATCCAAGCAAGGTCCTCTATGACCCACGTCCTAGAATAATGGAAATAAAAACAAAAGTAAACAAGTGGGACCTGATTAAACTTAAAAGCTTTTGCACAGCAAAGGAAACTACAGGCAAGGTGAAAAGACAACCCTCAGAATGGGAGAAAATAATAGCAAATGAAACAACTCACAAAGGATTAATTTCCAAAATATACAAGCAGCTCATACAACTCAATGCCAGAAAAACAAACAACCCAATCAAAGAGTGGGGAAAAGACCTAAACAGACATTTCTCCAAAGAAGACATACAGATGGCTAACAGACACATGAAAAGATGCTCAACATCGCTCATTATTAGAGAAATGCAAATCAAAACCACAATGAGATATCACCTCAGACCAGTCAGAATGGCCATCATCAAAAAGTCTACAAAAAATAAATGCTGGAGAGGGTGTGGAGAAAAAGGAATGCTCTTGCACTGTTGGTGGGAATGTAAATTAATATAGCCACTATGGAAGATGGTATGGAGACTCCTTAAAAAGCTAGGAATAAAACCACCATATGATCCAGCAATCCCACTCCTGGCATACACCCTGAGGAAACCAAAATTGAAAAAGACACATGTATTCCATTGTTCACTACAGCACTATTTACAATAGCTAGAACATGGAAGCAACCTAGATGTCCATCAACAGATGAATGGATTAAAAAAAATGTTGTGGTTCATATACACAATGGAATATTACTCAGCCATAAAAAGGAACACATTTGAGTCAGTTCCAATGAGGTAGATGAACCTAGAACCTATTATACAGAGTGAAGTAAGTCAGAAAGGGAAAGATGAATATCATATTCTAGTGCATATATATATGAAATCTAGAAAAATGGTACTGAAGAATTTACTTACAGGGCAGCAGTGGAGAAACAGACAGAAAGTAGACTTGTGGACATGGGGAGAGGGGAGGAGAGGGTGAGATGTGTGGAAAGAGTAACCTGGAAACATATTACCATATGTAAATTAGACAGCCAAGGGGAATTTGCTGTATGGCTAAGAAACTCAGACAGGGGCTCTGTATCAACCTAGAGGGGTGGGGTGGGGAGGGAGATGGGAGGGAGGTTCAACAGGGAGGGGATATATGTATACCTATGGCTGATTCAGGTTGAGGTTTGACAGAAAACAACAAAATTCTGTAAATCAATTATCCTTCAATAAAAAATAAATTTTAAAAAAGCAATGAATTAGTAATCTTAGAATGACTAAGTAAGGGGACAGGATGGGTATTGTTGTTGTTTTTTTAGTCTTTAAGTTGTGTCAGACACTGTGACCCAATGGACTACAGCACACCAGGCTCCTCTGTCCTCCCGTATCTCCTGAAGTTGGCTCAAATTCATGTCCATTGAGTTGGGTATGCTATCTAACCATCTCATCCTCTGCTGCTCCCTTTTTCTTTTGCCTTCAATCTTTCCCAGCATCAGGATCTCTTCCAATGAGTTGGCTTTTCAAATCAGGTGGCCAAAGTATAACCACTGACTTGTAAACAAGTCACTGAAAAGCAGTTTACTGAAAAGCTCTATCCACAGGACTTGTCTTTATCTGACCTAAAGCAATGCTTAGTTTATGCAAACAACTCTAGTCTACACGCATTTGTCCAAAAAAAAAAAAAAAGGAGTGCCATTGTTTAATATCACAGCTGCCTGAGGCAGTGTTACTTAGCTTGGGCTAGTAAGAGGCTGACCCATAATAATAACTGGAGAATAAGATAGAAGCCTTATAAAGAATTCTGAGATATTTCTGGGAATCTGGAAGGTCACAAGCGTGTGTGTGCACATGCCTCAAAAAGTGAGGAGGCTGTAATTCCATACCTTAGATTGACCTTGAGGTCCTGCAGAAGCAGGAAGTGAAAGCTAAGGCAAGGATTGTAAACAGCCTGCGTGAGCATTGAAGGCATGTCCCAACATATGCATGCACCTACACACACACACACACACACACACACACAAAGGGAGACTAATCAGTTCAAGAAGAGTTCTTAGTTCAATTATTAGCTCACCACTAAGCATCAAGCAGACTTCAGTGGCCACAGGCAACAAAAAATACAGACTTTATAGAATTAATCCGGGAAAAGTCACTAAACAAATAGTAATAACAACAAAAACACAACAAACTTGATGAGGGGGAAATCTCATTTCCAGAATTATCAGATTATAATATTTAAGATTATATTATTTTACATGTTCACTTTTTAACAAAAACTGTCATGACATGCAAAGAAACAAGAAAGAATGGCTCGTACTCAGAGGGGAAAGGGAGTCAATAGAAACTATGATTCTAAGTTATTTTCTTTTTGGTTAAAAACTGTCTCTGAGGAAGTGCAAATGTTAACATACTAGACCAAGACATGAAACAGCTGTTATAAATGTGATCAAAGGACTAAAGGAGACCATGCCTAAAGAATTAAAGGTAAGCATGAGAATGATGTATCAATAAAGAAAATTTATTTTTTTAAAAAGAACCAAATAGAAATTCTGGTCTTAAAAATGAAAAACAGAGGGGCTCACAGCAGATTTGAACTGGCAGAAGGAAGAATCAGTGAACTTGAAGACAGGTCAATTAAGATGATCCAGTCTAAGCAACAGAAAGGCGAAAGAGTGAAGAGAAATGAACAGAGCCTCAGAGATTGGTGGGACACCATCAAGCTACATATGATATGGATACATATGTATGATAGGAATCTTAGGAGGAAAGGAGAGAAAGAAAGAGGAAGAAAGGGTATTTCAAGAAATAGCCATAAACTTCTCAAATGTGAGGAAAATCTGCATCAAATTTCTACACCTAAGAAGCTCCACAAACTTGAAGCAGTACAAACCCAAAGAGGCCCACATTTAGACACATTGCAGTCAAACTGTCAAAAGAGAGAGAAAAAGAGGGAATCCTGAAAGCAGCAAAGAAATGATTAATTACACTCAACCCTCTCCCCACTCCACTGAATGTTATTTTCTGGAAGACTGCTCCTGGACATGATCCAGGTAGAATGTGAGGTAACAATCATTTGCAAGTCATCAACAATGCCAGCCTATTGATGAAGTCAAAGATGGAAGATGAAGTCTTTCCAGGTTCTTCCTCCACTCTTTAGAGTCTCTCATTTGGGGTCCCATCTGGGCCCTCTCCACCCTGTGAGTGAGGACTGAGAGGGACAGAGGGGTCTTTGCAAACAGTGTTAGGGGAGCCTGTCAAAGTGACGTCACTAGAGATCTGATGTGACAATGACTGCCTGCCCTCTGAGGGCTGCAGAACTTGCCCAGTTGGGAAACAGCTAAGCAGTAAGTAACTGTTGGCTTTAGATTGGGTAGGGTTAGTTCTAAACATAGTGATATATAACATTTCTTTTAAAAATAAGTTCCTAGCCTTGACTTCAGAGAAGGCGATGGCACCCCACTCCAGTACTCTTGCCTGGAAAATCCCATGGATGGAGGAGCCTGGTAGGCTGCAGTCCATGGGGTCGCTAAGAGTTGGACACGACTGGGCGACTTCACTTTCCCTTTTCACTTGCATGCATTGGAGAAGGAAATGGCAACCCACTCCAGTGTTCTTGCCTGGAGAATCCCAGGGACGGGGGGCGGGGGGCCTGTGGGCTGCCGTCTGTGGGGTTGCACAGAGTCAGACACAACTGAAGCGATTTAGCAACAGCAGCAGCAGCCTTGACTTATAAGATTGAAAATTAGAGATGTGTCTTTGACTCATTTTTTTATACCCATATAGACACATTTACAGTTTTATATTGTACTTTATATCTAAATGGGCAAACTATGTATTTGACATGGTACTTATTTTCTCTCTTTCTCAAAGATAATTGAAGTGGTAATAAGGAAAACTTTGGAGATAAATTTTTTCCAACATTCTAACCCAGAAAGACTGCCATTCAGTCAGCTGATGTTTAGTGAACATCTATTATGTACCAGACGTTCTGCTAAACGCAGCATAGACAGATGGGAGATGAAGTGTTCCTAGCAGGAAGGTGGCAGGCGAGGCGGGGATAAGGTGGGTAGGGAGGACGTTTGCACTTTCTGCATTGGGAGATGTACAGGAAATGCCGCAGAAGAAAGACAGAGAAGCCTGCACAAATGTTTATTGTGCAGGGGACTCACTGGGGACAGACAGGTCCCACACAGAAAAGAAGACTTTTGTAAACTTTGTTTTGTTGTCTTCTGAAAAATAGATTATTGTCTTCAGTGACAATGTCCAATGTTTCTACATTTGCTTCTTTCTGTGGGTGTCTATATTTTCTTTTAGCTGTAGGGTTGCATGAGGAGGGAACATTTCATTTGAAATTAGCAACCAAGTTGCTAAATATTTTTGCTATCAGTCCAATGCTGGATACAAACGTCATCTCTCCCTTTCTCACATACACACAGGCACACACGCGCACACACACACACACACACTCTGGCTATGTGTTCTTTCCTTCTCCCTCACTCCCTGCTCCTGAATCAGAGAGTAGAAAAAGAGGGAGAAAGTCTGTAAATCTCCTGAAAGGACTCATGATGCTCCATGGTGTTGTGGTGCTTGGCAAGGCCCACTGTGTGAGGCCAGACCCTGGAGGATGCTTCCAGAAAGCTCGACGTCGAAATCCAAGCCCTTGTCCTCCCTGCACTCTAACTGCTGTCCCACATTCAGACCTTTTCCTCATCTCTAGCCCACCTTTGTTGCCGGAATTTCTGTGGATGGTTCCGATACCTGATACATCAGATAACGGCAGTGTGTGGACGTCTCCTCCCCTCCTCCCTCATTCCTTCCGTCCTTCTTTCCTCCCTGCTCTCTTTATTTCTTCCTCCCTCCCAAGCTTTTATCTCACTATGAAATACAGAGCATTTACTGGAGTATATAAAATATCCGTAGACAACTTAGCACTTTTTAAAAAATAATGATACACACGCCAGTGCCACCAAATAAAGAATTGGAATATGACTACTAGCCCCTCAGAAGCCCACTTATATACCCACCCAATCACGACCCCTAGTATCCTACTTCCCCAACCCCTCCCTCACACGCAAGTAATTACTATCTTAAAAAAAATTTTTTTTTATATTGGAGCTGATGTGTTAGGTTCAGGTGTACAGCAAAGTGATTCAGTTAGACACACACATATCTCTATTCTTTCTCATATTCTTTTCCCATCTAGGTTATTACAGAATATTGAGTAGAGTTCCTTGTGCTATACAGTCAGTCTCTGTTGGTTATCTATTTTATGAATGTGTGTGTTAGTTGTTCAGTCATGCCCGACTCTTTGCAACACTATGGACTGTGTAGCCCTCCAGGCTCCTCTGTCCATGGGATTCTCCAGGCAAGAATAATGGAGTGGTTGCCATTTCCTTCTCCAGTTTTACACATAATGGTGCGTATATGTTAATCCCAACCTCCTATATAATTACTATCTAGAACTGGACATGGAACAACAGACTGGTTCCAAATAGGAAAAGGAGTACGTCAAGGTTGTACATTGTCACCCTGCTTATTTAACTTATATGCAGAGTACATCATGAGAAACTCTGGGCTGGAAAAAGCACAAGCTGGAATCAAGACTGCTGGGAGAAATATCAATAACCTCAGATATGCAGATAACACCACCCTTATGGCAGAAAGTGAAGAGGAACTAAAAAGCCTCTTGATGAAAGTGAAAGAGGAGAGTGAAAAAGTTGGCTTAAAGCCCAACATTCAGAAAACGAAGATCATGGCATCCGGTCCCATCACTTCATGGGAAATAGATGGGGAAACAGTGGAAACAGTGTCAGACTTTATTTTTTTGGGCTCCAAAATCACTGCAGATGGTAATTGCAGCCATGAAATTAAGAAACGTTTACTCCTTGGAAGAAAAGTTATGACCAACCTAGACAGCATACTGAAAAGCAGAGACACTACTTTGCCAACAAAGGTCCATCTAGTCAAGGCTACGGTTTTTCCAGTGGTCGTGTATGGATGTGAGGTCTGGACTGTGAAGAAAGCTGAGCACCGAAGAATGGATGCTTTTGAACTGTGGTGTTGGAGAAGACTTTTGAGAGTCCCTTGGACTGCAAGGAGATTCAACCAGTCCATTCTAAAGGAGATCAGCCCTGGGTGTTCTTTGGAAGGAATGATGCTGAAGCTGAAACTCCAGTACTTTGGCCACCTCATGCAAAGAGTTGACTCATTGGAAAAGACTCTGATCGTGGTAGGGATTGGGGGCAGGAGGAAGAGGGGACAACAGAGGATGAGATGGCTGGATGGTATCACCAACTCGATGGACGTGAGTTTGAGTGAACTCTGAGAGATGGTGATGGACAGGGAGGCCTGGCGTGCTGTGATTCATGGGGTCGCAAAGAGTCGGACACGGCTGAGCGATTGAACTGAACTGAACTGAACTCCCTTGCTTGTCTCTTTCGTGTTATCCCCTAAGTATACTGCCCTAAACAATAGAATTTAATTTTGCCTGTTTGAAAATTTTCCTTCAAGGTCTTTGAACCAGCTTCTTTCTTTCAGCATTCTGTTTACAAGGTTCATCTACATGGTTGCATGTAGCTATGCTCTCCATTGCACGAACAGACCACTACATTTGAACTCCATGTTAATTGCTATGGTCACTGGACTGCTTACATTGCCAAGCCCTCTGAACAGAACTGCTTGAACATTCCTGTGCACATAACCTGGACATGGTTCATAAGTTTCCTCAGGGCACATATCTGGGAGCGGACCTGCTGGGTCATAATGTGTCATTATTATTCACTATTACTGGCTACCGTGTTAACAGTTCCTCTTTCCCACATCCTAGGAAACATTGCGTCCTCTTTCACATCTTGGTTTCAAACTTATATTCCCAAAATAGACCCTCCTACTAAACTGACTCCTGTAGGTCCAAGGGTTTGATCTTCTGTTTCCCACATGGCTTGTAACAGAGGACATCCCCATGTGTGGCCCCCTGCTTTGAGCACACCCATCAGAAGGTGATGAGCAACTCCCCAGTGAGAGAACCAAAACCTCAGATATATTCTGGTTGATATAACACAAACAAATCACTATGTGACTGTGGCACTTGATTACTTAAAAGCAAAACAAAACTGTCATATGTCATAATTGATCATATCACACTTGTGTGCCCTGACATCCTAGTTGAGAACCACTGACCTTGTTGGCCTGTTATTTCAGTGGCCTTGAACATTGAATGTACTGACCACCTCTTCAGCCCAAAGCCATGATCATCCACCATCTTTCTCTACCAAAGCTTGTCCCTCAAAAACACAACCAGGAGGACAAAGAGAACAATGGTTAAAATTTCCTAATAATGAACCCACCTACCCTGTTGGTGGGAATGCAAACTGGTACAGCCACTATGAAGAACAACAGGAAGGTTCCTTAAGAAACTAAAAACAGATCTAGCATGTGATCCAGCAATCCCATTCCTAGGCATATATCCAGAGGAAAACATATTTCGAAAGGATACAAGCACCCCATTGTATCCTTGCAGTATCACTGCAGTACTGCTTACAACAGCAGGACATGGAAGCAACCTAAATATCCATTAACAGAAGAATGGATAAAGCGGAAGTGATAGATACATACAATGGAATATTCAGTTCAGTTCAGTTCAGTCGCTCAGTCGTGTCCATCTCTTTGTGACCCCATGAATCACAGCACACCAGGCCTCCCTGTCCGTCACCAAATCCCGGAGTTCACTCAAACTCACGTCCATCGAGTCGGTGATACCATCCAGCCATCTCACCCTCTATCGTCCCCTCTTCTTCCTGGCCCCAATCCCTCCCACCATCAGAGTCTTTTCCAATGAGTCAACTCTTCGCATGATGTGGCCAAAGTACTGGAGTTTCAGCTTTAGCATCATTCCTTCCAAAGAACACCCAGGGCTGATCTTCTTCAGAATGGACTGGTTGGATCTCCTTGCAGTCCAAGGGACTCTCTTCTCCAACATCACAGTTCAAAAGCATCAATTCTTTGGCGCTCAGCTTTCTTCACAGTCCAACTCTCACATCCATACATGACTACTGGAAAAACTATAGCCTTGACTAGATGGACCTTTGTTGGCAAAATAATGTCTCTGCTTTTCAATATGCTATCTAGGTTGGTCATAGCTTTTCTTCCAAGGAATATTACTCATCATAAAAAGGGATGAAATAATGCTATTTGCAGCAACATGGATGCCCCCAGAGATTATCATACAAATTGAAGTAAATCAGAGAAAGACATATATTATACCATTTATACGTAGAACCTTACAAAAAAAGATAAAATGAACTTATTTACGAAATAGAAACAGACTCACAGACTTAGAGAACCAACTTATGATTACCATGGGGTAAGGGATGGGGGGAGGGATGGGTTGACATGTACACACTGCTATATATAAAATAGGTAACCAATAAGGACCTACTGTGTAGAATAGGGAAATCTGCTCAATATTCTGTAATAACCTAAATGAGAAAAGAATTTGCAAAAGAAGAGATACATGTAAATGTAAAAAAGATGTAAGATTAAAAAAAAAAAAATCTCAATAGTGCCACACAGACTCGAAGGCTTGCCCTCTGGGATGCTATATTCAAGGGTGTGTTCTTTCCCGTGCCCCCACAGGGTTGGACCAGCTGACCTGATCCTGGCCAGTGGCCCTGTCCTCCATCACAGCCATCCCGCCATCCAGGCCAATCGGGACTATGTTTCCCTTCAAGGTGAGAAAATGGATGGGGCTTGCCTGCTTCCGCTCGCTGGTGGTCTCCTCCTCCAGCATTCGCCAAAAGAAACTAATCCACAAGCTCCAGGAAGAAAAGGCCTTCCGCGAGGAGATGAGACACTTCCGGGAGAAGATCGAAGACTTCCGGGAAGAGATGTGGAATTTCCGGAGCAAGATGCGTGCCTTCCGCGGTGAGATCTTGGGCTTTTGGGAAGAGGATAGGCTTTTCTGGGAAGAGGAGAAAACCTTCTGGAAAGAGGAAAAAGCCTTCTGGGAAATGGAAAAATCTTTCCGGGAAGAAGAGAAAGCCTTTTGGAAAAAGTACCGAATCTTCTGGAAGGAAGACAGGGCCTTCTGGAAGGAGGACAACGCCTTGTGGGAAAGAGACCGGAACCTCCTTCAGGAGGACAAGGCCCTGTGGGAGGAAGAAAAGGCCCTGTGGGTGGAGGAGAGAGCCCTTCTGGAGGAGGAGAAAGTCCTCTGGGAGGATAAGAAGACCCTCTGGGAGGAGGAGAATGCCCTCTGGGAGGAGGAGAAGGCCGCCTGGGTGGAAGGGGTTGTTCCGGTTGTGGAGCAGCAGGTGCTGGAAGGCGGGCACCACCACGTCAGCGGCAGGCCCCGATCACCAGCCTCCTCCCGGGGTAGGGCGTGAGCACAAGAGGCACTGGATTGGGACTCAAGTGGAGTCACACTCAGGGTGACCCCCACATGCCTAAAAAAATATGCTCTTATTTGTCTCCTGGCTTCAAAAGATCTAATAAAGTCCTGAGGAGAGGTCTGGAAAACCAACTTTTGTAGGGAGGGCCAGCTGCATCTTCCCAGGTCCTGTGATTCTCCGAGGTCACTGTCACATCCTCCATGGGCTATAACTGCTGTCCCTAGGGCTGGGGCCCCGGCAGTTCCGGTGAACCCGGCAGGAGTGGGTGGGTGTGAGTGGAGGCCCTGGGCTCGCCTTGAAAGAGTCAGAAATGAAGTGGGGGCAGGTGCTCAGACAACGACAGCGAGAGATAGGGAGGACCAGAGAAGGGCAGAAACATCTCTGCCTCTGTCCAGTTCTGAGGTAGTCATTTCTCCTCCACTCTGGGCAGTCTTGCCTGGCAAAGGAAATGGCAACCTACTCCAATACTTTTGCCTGAAAATCCCATGGATGGAGGAGCCTGGTAGGCTGCAGTCCATGGGGTCGCAAAGAGTCGTACATGACTGAGCGACTTCACTTTCACTTTTCACTTTCATGCATTGGAGAAGGAAATGGCAACCCACTCTAGTATTCTTGCCTGGAGAATCCCAGGGACAGAGGAGCCTGGTGGGCTGCCGTCTATGGGGTCGCACAGAGTCGGACACGACTGAAGCGACTTAGCAGTAGCAGCAACTGGGCAGTCTTGGAGGCTGTAGTGGTGTTAACATTTCATTCGTGGGTTTTCCTCACCTGGCAGGCTATTTAGACACAGACAGCATCCCTTAATGACTCACCTGCTCACCGTTCCAGATTTCCACCAAACTTCGCTTCCCATTCTCTGTAGCATGAGAAAGGGGTGTGGCATTAGGCTGAGGCTCTAGAGCTCCGCCCACTCCCCTTTTCTGATGCTGGAATAGTTGGACCAGGTGAGCCCACCTGCAAGGTGTAAGGTAGACCTCCTGCCCCATACTCCTATTAAATACTCAGGTCTCAGGTACCTGTGTCTCTGCATTATCAATCCCTTCCTTTGTGTTTCCCTTCTTCCACTCAATTAAAATTAAAATGCCCCAGGGAAGTAGAACACTAAATGAATGTACGCTAATGTGAACAGCCATTTACACACCCAGCTTCTCTTCTGGTGTCAGATTACATATATGGGCATTGATATGGAAGGGCCCAGAAGGTGAGTAGTAAGAAATGTCAAGGCCAACACCTCTTGCTGCCTGGCCCTCACTCTCATTCATGCAGCCACTTACGTGCCTTTGTACATCCTTTACTACTTGACAAGCACGTTCACACCTGCCAGCTCATGTAACCCTCCTCACAACTCTGTAGGTTGACAGGGAAGGTCCATTAACCCATTGCACATGTGAAGAAAGAGACCTGGAGAAGCAGAGGGACTTCTGGTTTCGAGCAGCAACCAGAAGGTCCAGGAGGAGAACCCACACTGTCTGCCAATTGGTCCCATTCCTCTTCCAACACAGCCTGGGTTATAGGATGTGGCTTTAGACCAGTTCAGCCAATGATAGTGTCAGAGCTGGATGAGACTTAAAGCGCTTGGGGACTTCACTGTGGTTTGGGGTGGTGTTCCAAAAACATGGAGAGAAGAGGACAGAGTCCCCTTGGGTGTGCTGAGCAGACATCAGGGTACCAGGAGAGTGGGCTGACTCCATGAGCAGCTTCCATGGCTCCGTATCACTGTGGGAAAGCTGGGGTTCCTTGGAAGGCCGCTGATCCTCAGGAGTCAGGGCCAGGGCACTGGGATCTGCCTTCTCCTTTGCCACACACCCAGACTTGCATCCTCAGGTATCAACAGGCAAAGATGTCAGTAAGCGGAGGGAACAAGACCCTGGTGTGAAGACAAGGGAGACAGCTAGGGACCCTCACTGTGACTGAATGGATTGAGAGCAGATTAACACTGCTGGCGGAGAGTCTGAGGATGAATAATCAACTGGTGAGTAGGCAGAAAACTGAGCAAAGGGAAGAAAGCAAGTGTATAATAAAGACATGTGCAGAAAAGGAAAAACCACGGCAGAACACTACACGCCCAGCTATGACCAGCATTTACATAGTTAAATATCAACACTGATTGTGATCTAACCACAGTTACAATGCACAATATTGGAATAAGAGGAAGGATGGGAAATCTCCTTTTTTATTGTGGGAAGTCAGGCTTCCCAGGTGGCGCTAGTGGTAAAGAACTCGCCTGCCAACGCAGGAGACGTAAAGAGATGCGGGTTCGATCCCTGGGTGGGGAAGATTCTCCAGAGGAGGAAATGGCAACCCACTCCAGTATTCTTGCTTGGAGAATCCCATGGACAGGGGAGCCTGGTGGGCTACAGTCCATGGGGTCACAAGAAGTTGACATGACTGAAGCGACTTAGCATGTAGCATATATTAGTCCAACACTGAAAATGCAAAAAGCCGTGACAGAGCATATTATTTACAGCAGTGTTTCTCGTACTTTAGCCTATATCAGCCACACCCTCTCTCCAGCAGCCCAGAACATCTCTCCTTCCTGGAACTTGAACTCCTTAGTGACTCACCTCTGGCACCTGTCACACCTGGAATCGGGAGGGTTCTCCTCCCCTCAGCCTTCACCTTTGCTGACAGGCTCACACTCATCCTTCAGGATCAGCCTGGTATCACTTGCCCTGGGTCACCCTTCCTGACCCCGTCATCTGAGTGGGGATCCCTCTGGGTGTCTCTCACCGCTAAACCCCACCTGGCACAGCACTCACTGGTCACACAGGCTGTCCTCGCTGACTTTTTTGCCTGAATCCTCCAGTAGACTATAAAGGTTAAGAGGGCAGAAACAATGCATGTCTGAAAGCTCTGTGGCTGCCCTGAGATCCCAGGATCCCAGCACCTTTGGAATACCCTTCTCATGTTTGGAGAGTTTCTCACCTTGTATGAGAAGGCCAGAAATGTATTTCCCAGCCTCCCTTGCAGCCAGGGCTCAGATATGCGACCCAGGCTCCACTCGTCACTTGCATCCATGCCAGACTTCAGTGAAGAAAAGGAGGCCAGGCAGAGTCATTGTGTGACAGTGGCAGGAAGTGAGTTCTCAGAGGCAGCAGGGCTGAGGTCCTGGCCAAAGGGTCCCTGCCTGGGACAGTGGCTTGAGCCTCAGGCCCAAGCCCAACTGCAAGGGCCATAGAGAACTATGTTCCTGGCAACGTGCCTAGCTGTGTAGCCACTAGCCCCACTTCCCTGACTGTTGGGGAGGTTCTGTAAGCAACCTAGTATATTTCAATAAATACTCTGATAAACTAGCTCGAGTGTGTTTTGTTTTTTAACTGAGTATCAGGACAAGATGGAGAGTAACTGTCCTGCTTTAGGCTTTATTCCCAGTGCCTAACAAATCTTGGGCACTTAGCACTCAATACCTATTTAAGGATACATATGAATGAGTGAATGAATGGATGGATGAGGGAGAACAGGTCCCCTGGATTCAGTGCCCCGACCCCTGACTTCCCGAAGGGGAGGCACGTGCATGGCGGTAGATGCTTCCAGCCTTGCCCCTTCTCAACTAGGAACCATACATCCAGGTTCATAGCCAGGCCATGCAACCCCAGACCCCAAGGAGAAAAAGGACAAACAGCCCCTGTTCTGCAGAGAATAGCACCCTGAAGACATATGACGATCTCTTTCACCCCAGAGAAGGGGAAACCATATGGGTGAGTTCTCTCACTCCTGCAGGTGCGTACAAGCACACACCACCACTTACTCTTCTTATTTTTAACTGAATTTTTTATTCTTATGTATTTATTTTAATTTTGACTATGTTGTGTCTTCATTACAGTACAAGGGCTTTCTCTAGTTTTAGCGCATGGGCTTAGTTGCCCTGAGACATGTGGTATCTCATTTCCCTGACCAGGGATCGAACCCACATTCCCTGCACTAGAAGGCAGATTCTGAACCACTGGACCACCAGCAAAGTCCTGTTTTCTTTTTTATTTTCTTTGCCCATTGTGAGCCCCACAGCTGGAAAGGCTGGTTTTGCTCATGCTCAAGGACTGTGTGGTGTGTGCCTGCCTCACTCCTCCTCCATGTCTGAAATGAGCTTTGGGGAACACAAAACCATGCTTAGCAACAGCCTGCCTGGGGATCGATTGCTAGGGGGTCACTGCACACCAGGATGTGCTTTTTGCAGAACTCAGAGCTGGTTGCTTAGCAACGAAATGAGATGCTGGTTTAACTAGTTCTAGATCTACATTTTCCTAATCAACACAGGGAAAAGACCCGGCCAGCCTTGAGAAGAGAGAACGCTTGTTCGTTGTGGGTGAGTGCTCACTCTGCTTTAAAAGTTGGCCAAAACTTTAGTGACTACACAACAACAAAGCACTGCCCACTGCGTTCGTTACAACTCAGCTAATCCTCACCACAACCCCGTGAGACGGCACCAGCATTGGCTTCGATTACAAGTGAGGAAACTGAAGCACATGGAGCCCAAGGTGATGCAATCAGTAAGAGGTGGAATGGACATTAGAACCCAGATTGTCTCTGCTCCAGAACCCAAGCTTTTGTCAACTAAGTTAAAATGCCCCCCTTCCGTAGGCACTCCCAGATGCCTCTGCCTTAAAATAGTTAAGGCAGAATGGACATTCTTCAGCCACGTAAAAAGTTAAGCTGCAGGGACTTCCCTGGTGGCATAGAATCCACCTGCGAATGCACGGGACATGGGTTCAATCCCTGGTCCAGGAAGATTCCAAATGCCACAGAGCAACTAAGTCCATGCACCACAACTCCCAGAGCCCATGCTCCTAGAGTCTGTTCTCTGCAACGAGAAAAAAGCCACCACAATGAGAAGCCTTCACACCTCAACAAAGAGTAGCCCCTGCTCGCTGCAACTAGAGAAAGCCTGAGCGCAGCTACAAAGACCCAGTACAACAACCAAAAAAGTTAAGCTGAGTTTAACATACTCCTTCCATCTTAAGAATGCTCATCAGAGAATGACCTGGCTTTGATAGCCAGCCACCCCCCACCCGCCCCCGACGCCCCGCATGACACATCACAAAGAAGATATTCTAATGACAGTTCCTTTGACTCTCCACCCACATGTCACTCTCCAAACCTGGCAGAATATCAACCAGATTCTAATGTGACCCAGGGGACACTCTTAGCCCCAGTGTCCCCAGCGGGTCTGACCTGGTTCAGGGTGATGGGAGGCTGTGACTCAGGTTGAGGAGGTGTGGGGGGCAGTCTGGCTGAAGAGAGAGAATTGGGAGGAAAGTGCGCCCTTGCGGGGGGTGGTTAGCCTGGGGTGACCACACCCTCTCCAATGCCCACAATCTCCTGATGAGACTCACCTGGCACCCAGGACACCCTTACTGAAAGCCCCAGGGAACAAGACATGTCTCTTTCTCCTCTGCCACAAAGATCCATTTAGACCCTACTCCAAAACCTCAGCCTTTTACCTTCCACCCTGCCCTTCCTGCATCCTGGGTGTTCAGGCCAAGGCACTTCTGTTCTAGCTACTTTTCGGCATCTGCCTTTGATCCGCTGGGCGGCTGCCTCCTAGCCCAGGTCTCTTTTTCTAAGTTGGAGCTTCTTTACCTCCTTTTCATCCTCAGCCCCTTTCCCTCCTTCTAGTTTGTTCTTTGCAGCTCTCCTGGGTTGGGAGGTGAGGGGCTCCTGGAAAGAAAGAGGCAGGTGGGCGACCAGGCACCACTTGTTCTCTTGGGTTTTGGAACATCTCCCACATCCTCCCTAGATTCTACCATCTCTTCCCAAATTCTGTTTCCTTTTAAAAGTCCCTTGGGTTGAATTTTCCCTTGACCTGTGGTCAGCAGCCCATTGTTGTCCCTCAGGCAGGGGACCAGGGAGCTGTGAAGTCATTTCATTAGCATATGTGTCACCAGTTTGAAACTAAGTTTAACCATGAGGACCAGATATCCCATTACATTCTTAATGATCATTACATATGTAGCAACTTACACATTACAAAGATTATCCTGTTTGTGTCTTGGGTGATAACCCAGTTAACTTTTCACATCATTTGCATTTCTTTCATTATTTACTGTTAAATTTGCATGTCTGATTCTATTACTGTGTTGTCTTATATCTTCAAGTCCAAAATTGAGTCACTGGCTGCAAAGTGGCTTGTTGAATGCAATGTGATGGAATGGAGATGACGTTTTAGAGAAAACAGGTGGTGAGAAAGTGGGTTATGGAGGCTATGGAAAAATCAGTGTCTAAATTTGATATTAGATATTGGAAAGCAATTAAAGGTTTTTGTCTGTTTGCTTGCATGTTTTTTTATGTGAAAATTTCTTTTTCTATTTATAGTCCCAACCAGCTTACAGGAGATGGGATTCTATCAAAAAGCAACATTTATTGGCAGAATAATCTGGCAAGTTTGAGATACAAGACAGCAATTCTTTGGGATGCTAAGGGGAAAAATCATCGGAATTCTTAGCTAGTAGTAGCTCTAGAATTTCTGTTCTTCAGGGCATTGGAGATTTAATTGGCACAGAGCCCAGAAGCTAAATCCCCTTCTTCCAGCCAAAACTTGTCACCCACCATCGTTTCTAGGGCTAAACTGAGAGGCAGGCAGGGAGGAAGAGATGGAAGAAAGAATGAAACACAGGCGGGCTCTGTATGAGTGGGGCTGTATGACCCGTCTCTACTCACACTGTGTGGCTCAGGACCTCAGAGTAATATATGTAAAATACCAAACTCATAGCAGTTCCTCAATAGCTGTCTACTCCCTGCCTTTTCTCCCCCTACCTCACGTAATATGCCCCATTACTGAGAATCTGCCTGGTCCATCTGTGTCTTCAGCTTCTTGTGCAGACCCTGGCTGATAGTAAGTGCTCAGTAAATGTGTGTGTGATAGAATAAGCCATAATTTGCTAACACTTCTACCAGCTTTGAACCTTAAGTTGGTTTTAAACTCTTTTTCTTTATCAATATCACTATAATGAATATATTTGTTCCTATTTTAGATATGGACTCAAGGAAGTAGAAATAGTGGGTCAAGGGGTAAGTTTCTCCCAATTATTTTCCTGTGTGTCTGTATTAATTGATCATTCTGCCAGCCTTGTATAAATGGCATTGGTTTTTCCACCTTCTCATTAACCTTGGGTATTTCCATTAAAAAAAAAAAAGATGCAAATGGGTGAAAATGGGACCTTATTCTTTATTTTAAATTTGACTTGTGAAACTGAACATTTCCTAATGCCTGTTTACTAGTTTTATTTCCTCTTTTGTGTGGGTTGTCAGCTCACATCCTTTGTTTATTAAACTACAGGATTTTAAGCATTTTTCCTATCAATTTGTATATTTACAGGCTAAAGATATTAACTCCTCTTTTGTTTGCTGCAATTCTTTTTCCACTCTGCTGTTGACTGTGTTATTGAAGTTCTGCTGTATGATTTTATTTCTGCTTTACCATGGTCAATTTTAATTTTTAAAAAGCTTGCAGTTGTATTTTTTTTTTCCTGGAAAATTTACACTTAGAAAGTTTTTCTTCATACACAGATTTGGTAAATATTCATTTCTATTTTCTTCTGGATTTTCTCCCTCCAATAGCTTGTTGTTAAGTGTGTAACTCTTGAATGTAGATGGAATTAAATTAGTATCTGGTGTATGGAGAGAGATCAGGGCCAGAGATAGCTTTCTGAATTGCTAATTAGGAATTCCTTAACAATGTACTAAATAACTCTTCCTATCTCTACATGAAGCCTCCTTTGTTATATACTAAATTTATATGTAATATGATTTTTGTGTCCCTTCCTTCTACTTAACGTTTTAATGCATTGGTCAGAATTTCCAAAAGGACGTTATATAAAAATGGTAACACTGGGTTTCCCGGTTAGTTTTTGGTACTAATAATGGGCTGATTTGAATTTACTCAGAGATCCTGGGAATTTAAGGCCTAGAGTGAACCTCCTTTAGCTAGGCAAGAGAGGCCCAGTCACAGGATCCACAGATCGCAAATACCAGCTGACAAAGCTATTATTATTATCTCTATCTTGTTAGAGATTTTTGAGCTTTGTGACTGCTTTGGTCACAGTGAATTACAGGAGAGGAAGTGCTGAGCAGAACTGGGCCTCCCAGTGAGATAAGAGATAGACAGGCTCCAGGCTGGACATTTACGACTAAGCCTCCTGTTTGCATTTCCTGAGAGGAAAGGTAGGTGGGCCCCAGCTGAGGAATTTACAATCAACCTCCTGTTTACAAATAGACAGTCCTTGTCTCTAGTAAACATCTCAAGGTAATAATCATGGCAAGGACAAAAAGGGAAAAAACAAAAAACTGAGGAAAGGATTAAGGGATCTCCCCTTCTCCCCTTTTCATGTGCAGAAAGACTCCATGTGGGCCAAAAGTCGAGGGATAGTGTCAGGCCATGATGAGTCCCGCTCTTCCCAGCAGCCTTCACTTCAAGATCCGTCTTGGCTGAGGTGTGTGTGCACAGCCGAGGGGAGGGTCCTGAGACAAATTAACCAGGGTGGGGACAAAGCAAGACTGGCCTGAGGGAAGAAAAAGACCGGTAAAACTGCACCCTTGGAAAGGATTTAAACTTCCCAAAGACGTGATTCTCTCTCTCTGAGCTCGCCCACGCACCTTTCCACATGAACTTTTCTTTTCAATAAACCTCTTACTTGACTCTTTACCTTCTGTCCCCTTGCCTGAATTCATTCTTGAGTAGGCAAGCAAGAACTAAGGACTCTAGCCCTAACTTCTTGCCCCTGTGGTCCAGAGATTAGAACTCCCGATCCGGGAAACTGAGACCTTGCTTCTAGCTACCGCTCACTGCTGCTCACTGCAAACTACCCTTTAGTGCTGCGGGTGTCCGAAATCACCAGGACAGGAGCTGGTGAACACTTCAGCCTTGGTCTGACAGAAGAGAGTGTATAGGGACTTCCCGGGTGGTCCAGTCGTGAAGAATCTGCCGTCCAACGCAGGGGACTCGTGTTCAACTCCTGGTCATGGATCTAAGATCCCACATGCTGGGGAGCAACTACACCCCTCGCCACAACCAGGGTCTGTACGCCACAGTGACCGATCCCACAGAACACAACGAAGATTCCACGAGCTGCAACTGAGGCCTGACACAGCCAAGTGAAAATAAGATACAGAGACTGTGTAAAGGCAAGAGGTCTTGGCAAGAGCATCTCCCAATCACGTGGCCTGAGAAGCAGAGCAGACCAGCCCGGAGCACAGAGAGAAGCAGAGTGAGAGCCAGGGACACCGACCCCCACTGGTTTCTGGTCCCTGACGGTCCACGTCTGGGCTGCTCTATGAAATGCTCTGCTGTCCTCATGAGACCTTCTCCTTTTTTACTTAACTTAGTTTAAGTGATTTCTATTTCCTGAACCTGAAAAAGGTCCCATGGAACAAGACTCACCTTCATGAGCGACCAGAGGTTTTGCTGTCTCCACTGTGGACCCAACGAGCCGGGTACTGCAGCTGTTGGCAGAAGCAATCCATCAAACGAAGGGTTGGGAACATTGCCGAGATGACTCTAAGGAGTTCCTGGATCCTCTGAACCTGCAAACGGAGGATGCAATGATCAGAAAATTCTAAGATTCAGAGGAAGCCTTGGAACATGGGTGACGTTGTGATGTTTTTGTGTGTGTGGTCAATCGTGTCCGACTCTTTGCAACTCCACGGATTGTAGCCCACCAGGCTCCTCTGCGTATGGAATTTTCTAGGCAAGAATACTGGAGTGCGTTGCCATTTCCTTCTCCAGGGTATCTTGCCAACCCGGGGATCAAACCTGTGTCTCTTAAGTCTCCTGCATTGTCAGGCAGATTCTTCACCACTGCGCCACCTGCAGTGAGTGGCACATATAAACGCAAATGAAAAACGTGTCCTTCATAGTCTCACCACCCACACCCCCACCACACACACAATCCTTCTCTTTCCATCAGGAATTTTGGGTCCCCTGTTTTGTGCCAGACGCTAAGGAAGGTGAGGCAAATTTTTGTATGTACTAAGAGAATGCTTTGCAGGGGGGAGCTTTGTAGTGTGGAGCAGGGTCATTTAGCCCAACAAGGGCATCAGGAAGGTCTTCCTAAAGAAGCAAAGGAAATAAGGGGGAAACAGGGCATCAAGTCCGTATGATGCCTCAACTGACAGCCTCACTGACAGCACCGAGTCTGATGCTCCATTCACCTCGGGGCTTCACTGATTGTGCAGTGAAGTGGGGATGGGTGGTCAACAAAGTCGTTTCCAAGCTTTCATTTGATCTGAGAACACTAGTAACAGATGGAGGAGGCAATGGCACCCCACTCCAGTACCCTTGCCTGGAAAATCCCATGGACGGAAGAGCCTGGTAGGCTGCAGTCCAAGGGGTCACTAGAGGCGGACATGACTGAGCGACTTCACTTTCACTTTTCCCTTTCATGCATTGGAGAAGGAAATGGCAACCCACTCCAGTGTTCTTGCCTGGAGAATCCCAGGGACAGGGAAGCCTCGTGGGCTGCCGTCTATGGGGTTGCACAGAGTCGGACACGACTGAAGCAACTTAGCAGCAGTAGTAATAGAACAGGTATGGGTAAAAAAAGAGTCTGTAGTGTTCATGGGTGCTTATTTCTGGAAGGCAGTAGGCAGCTGCAGTAATTTTGAAGTTGCTAGATTGTTGACTTTTAAATTCTTCCACCCAAAACAACTCTAAGCTAAGCTGTGAACAAAAAAGAACTGAGAATCACTCAAAATACTTGAAGAGACTGCTGTAATTAGTATCCTCCTTTCTGGATGTTATTACTCTGAGGCATGGGTTTACAGTAGTAAAACATTTGGAAAGAAGAATTTGTTGGTTTTTAGAACCTGATTGGGATGTCCAAGACATTGAGTAATGAGGGAATAATTTCTTTTTTAAGTAATACTTTTTGTTGTACAAAGAAGACCCTTGAGAGTCCCTTGGACTGCAAGGAGATCAAACCAATCAATTCTAAAGGAAATCAACCCTAAATATTCATTGGAAGGACTGATGCTGAAGCTCCAATCCTTTGGCCACCTAATTCGAAGAGCCAACGCATTGGAAAAGACTCTGATGCTGGGAAAGAGGGAGGGCAGGAGAAGAAGGGGGCGACAGAGGATGAGATGGTTGGATGGCATCATCGACTCCTTGGACATGAGTTTGAGCAAAGTCTGGGAGATGGAGAAGGACAGGGAAGCCTGGTGCGCTGCAGTCCATGGGGTCACAAAGAGTAAGACATGATTGAGCGACTGAACAACAACAACAAACAAAGAAGAAGCAAAGGAAAAAGTCAGCTGGCACTCCACCTCTGCATGGCAATCCTGCTCTAGTGAAAAGAACAACAACACAGTCCTTCAGAACGTGGGCAAGTGGGGAGACCTAGAAACAAACTAACCACAACAGACCCTTCCTGGACCAAAAAATAGAGTGGGAGGGAGAGAAACTGGGGGCAAGAGATTAGATTCGGGAGGCATCCTTCCCCACCGCTCCCCCTGGGTCCTGAGACAGAAGGAATCTCAGGTCAGCATGAACTTGAGTTCATGAAGCCCCCAAGAGAAGCCTGACAAGCAGCCAGAGAGAGGACGATGCTGGTAAAGGAGGGTCTCCCACAGATTCCCTTCTGTGCATGTCGTGCCTTCCGGCGTGCAGGTGAGGGCCCAGAGGAGGTGTCACTGGGGCCATGTCTCTTTCAGGAGGGCTCTGACATGGCAAGTGGGGAGGTCACTGTTCACACTTGAACTTCAGTGATGGGCCAGTGCTCGGGGAGCTCACTGGCCTCCATAACACAGTGGTCATTTAGCCGCCGAAATCAAAGGAAGACAACCCCGCTCCCAAACCATTGTGATGTTCTTTCTCTTCAATCTTCTTGGAAATTTCTATCCAGGAAGGAAATTTACCAAAGGAAAAACCCTGATATCTGTTTAGAGTTTGTAAACCACTTTCAAATTGATTCTTCCATTTGATTCTCTCCCACAAAGCCTTATCTAGTGCACTGGGATCACTTGACTCAGCTAGCAGACTTAGATTTGCCAAAGGGCACATAGATGGTAAAATTTAGCAATTTTTGCAGCAAGCCTAAGTTGTGTTCTTTCTGTCTCCCAACAGTTTTGCTAAGGAGTTTATGTTATTTTATGGGTTGCCCCAGAGCAGGAGTTTATAAAGCTTGCTTGGCAAAGGCTCAGGGATTCCAAGTCTGTGCCCAAGGGTGCTCGGGTGGGGAGGGGTGAGAAGGTGTTGGGGTGGTGGCCCTGAGGTATCTGTGTCTTGCACTGTGTGTTATTTTCCGCAGGAAGACACCATCTGCAGAAAGGATTCTGCAGTGGTCTTATTAATTTTCAAATCCCCATCTTCAAGTCCTTAATAGATGCTCAATTAACATGCTTGGAAAGAATATTTGGAGGGCAAGAGGGTGAGCTTGATCATCGTTGTTGAGGAGTGGAGCAGTGAACAGTGAATGGAATGGATCCGAAAATAAAAGCTTTGCAAGGGCCATGATTAAAAAAAAAATCTGTAAACTTGGCTTAATCAAACTGAAAATCTGGTGGATCAATAACGTAAAACAGAAATCATTTTTAGGGATTTAGCTTTCACCCAGCAGCAATACAGTCTCTCTCTCTTTTTTTTAAGGATAAGTAACATCTTATTTATTTAGTCAAAGCTGTGGTTTTTCCAGTAGTCATGTATGGATGTAAGAGTCAGACTATAAAGACAGCTGAGCACCAAAGAATTGATGCTTTTGAACTGTAGAGAAGTTCTTGACAAGAACGACTCAAGAAGTTGTAGAAGACTCTTGAGAGTCCCTTGGACTACAAGGGGTTCAAACCAGTCCATCCTAAAGGAAATCAGTCCTGAATAATCATTGGAAGGACCGATGCTGAAGCTGAAACTCCAATACTTTGGCCACCTGATGCAAAAGAACTGACTCATTGGAAAAGACCCTGATGATGGGAGAGATTGAAGGTGGGAGGAGAAGGGGACAACAGAGGATAAGATGGTTGGATGGCATCACCAACTTGATAGACATGAGTTTGAGCAAGCTCCAGGAGTTGGTGACGGACAGGGAGGCCTGGTGTGCTGGAGTCCGTGGGGTTGCAAAGAGTCGGGCACAACTGAGTGACAGAACTGAACTGAACATCTTATTTTTGTTCCCAGAGGTAGAACGGGGTGAAGGAAATTTGGGTCAAGGAGGGGAGCTGAGAGACAATCCTTCCCAGTCTCATCTGAGTCCTGTAGCAGCAACCAGCTCTGGGGAAACTAAGGAAGAAGAGAATTAGTCTTGGGCTTTCCGTGGTGGCTCAGTTGGTAAAGAATCCACCTGCATTGCAGGAGACCTGGGTTTGATCCCTGGGTTGGGAAGATCCCCTGCAGAAGGGAATGGCTACCCACTCCAGTATTCTTGCCTAGAGAATTCCATGGACAGAGGATCCTGGAAGTGCTACAGTCTATGGGGTCACAAAGAGTCAGACACAACTGAGTGACTAACACTTTCAGGATTACTCTAAGATGCTTGGGAAACTGGGATCTTTTATTCCCATAAGCCATCTATAGATCTATTGGTTTGTGTCCACTGAAGCCTGGAAGCAGGAGTATCCAATCCCCAGGACTCTGCATTCTTCATCCCCACTGTCATCTCGGGCTTCCCAGGTGGCCCCAGGCGTAAACAACCTGTCTGCCACTTCAAGAGACCCAAGAGAAGTGGGTTGGATCCCTGGGTCGGGAAGATCCCCTGGAGGGGGAAATAGCAACCCATTCCAGTATTCTTGCCTGGAGAATCCCCATGGACAGAGGAGCCTGGAGGGCTACAGTCCATGGGGTCGCAGAGAGTCGGGTACAACTGAAGCAATTTAGCATGCAGCACTCACTGTCATCTCAGGGACATCCACTGAACCCTCTGAGTACCTGAGTACACCAGACTTCCAGGGCAGGGAACAGCTCGCCCAGGTAAGCAGTTCACCTGCCTACTCACTTTCAGACGCATCTCTGTTCCCCTGTTCCCCTCAGATTGCTGGGGGCTGGTCGAGTTCCTGTACCCATGCCTTTCATTAGGTTGGGCCATGAGAGGCATAAGTGAACGATGAGAAGAATTTGGTATACCCCAGACCATCCTGCCCTCCACCCTTTCCAGCCTTGCCTTGGGCAGTCGCTATACCTCTGGCAGAGACCACTGGTCCTCCTTGGACCCAGGTCTGCCTCGTAGCCCCTGCCCTGCTTCCGCTCCTTCCTCCACCACCACCATGGCCTTCCCTCACCCCAAATTGCAGCTCCTGCCTGGCAGCCAAAACCCTGGGGTCCCCAGGCAGTCCCTACCACACAGCTCCACCTTCCAGCTCCTGGGGTCTGAGGACTCAATCTCCTCCCTTTGTTCCTCCAGCCCTAGGAGTGGTAGCAGTTTCCTGAAGCTGTTAATCTCTGGGTTATCTCCCCTGTCACTACCGGCCCCCAACTTCCCCTCAACCCCTTTCAGCACTTGCAACCCCATTATAACTAGCCTGCTGTGTTAATTCCTTCTCCTAAACTCTCTGCCCTGGGGTCTGCCTTCTTGACTGCTCCCAGACTAAAACACAGCTTTAGCACAGTCAATGGGCACATGCTAAGTCACTTCAGCTGCGTTCAACTCTTTGCAACCCTATGGATTATAGCCTGCCAGGCTCCTCTGTCCATGGAATTCTTCAGGCAAGAATACTGGAGTGGGTTGCCATGCCCTCCCTTCAGGGGATCTTCCTGACCCAGGGATGGAACCCGCGTCTCTTATGTCTCCTACACTGGCAGGGGGGTTCTTTACCACTGAGCCACAGGGAAGTCATAGTGAGTGTTCTCAGCTAATCTGTTCATCTCTCTTTCTATTCTCTGACAAACAGTGAAATTCCATCCCTCCTTCTCTTTGAATTGTAGGCACACACTCAGTAAACACCCACCCATCTTGCATCGTGATTGAACACCCTGGCAGGGGCTCTGCACCCAGCTGCCTTTTTCCAAGGGTCCACAGAAGGGAAGGCCACTAAGGAAGACCTTTGTAAAAACTATTTATTCATTCATTTATTTGCGGCTGTGTTGGGTCTTCACTGCTGTGTGGGCTTGTCTCTCGTTATGGTGTGTATGGGCTCAGTTGCCCTGTGGCGTGTGGGATATTGCTTCACCAGGGATAGAACCCATGGCTCCTGCATTGGCAGGCAGACTCTTTCTTCACCACTGAGCCACCAGGGAAACCCCAG
Organism: Bos taurus; assembly: GCF_002263795.3. Classification (NCBI taxonomy): domain Eukaryota; kingdom Metazoa; phylum Chordata; class Mammalia; order Artiodactyla; family Bovidae; genus Bos; species Bos taurus. Next base: position 21,324,687 of record NC_037339.1, read on the forward strand.
AAAGACCTTTTTGAGTGGAGGTTAGCTTAACATGCTTTATTTGCATTACTCAAACGTTTACTTAGGGGATCAAGAGAGTTTAAACTGTGTCTGTTGTTTTGGCATTCTAAAAAGAATTTGTTCGTATTAAATGCATCAAAAGCTCTGTCTGCCTCAGTAAGAAAGTAGACACAAGAAAGGATCCCAAATCAGAAAGTTTTCCACAGGCAGAAGAATCTGCCTGCCAGTGCAGGAGATGCAAGAGATGTGAGTTCGATCCCTGGGTTGGGGAAGAGGCTCTGGAGTAGAGAATGGCAACCCACCCCAGTATTCATACTTGGAAAATTCCATGGACAAAGGAGCTTGGCAGTCTACAGTTCATGGGGCTACAAGTCGGACACAACTGAGTGAGCGCACACAAAGACAGACTAAGAAGAGGTAAAAGGTTCCACAGGTGCCAGAGAAGACATCAGAGTCCCGGCTCAGAGACAAGGGACTTTATTACTCATGGCACGGCAAGCAACATAAGCTTCAGGCTCCCTTGTTTCTCAAGTACTCTAGGGAAATATGCAGTGGCCCAGGCAGATACTGAGCACACAGCGGGTTTATGTTACAGCAGAGAAAGCCTGAATTCAAGAAACCCACATCTTTCAAAGGGACTGCAAGCTGACCTACCCAACGTTGAGACCAGAGAGACACATTATCTTCATTCTCCCAGATACCAAGAAAATCTGCCCCCTGCCCTGGAAGGAGACACTATTTCTGTCTCCCAAGGCAATCTGCTTTATAATCTTCTGTAAAAAAGATAGTTGAAAAGATAGTCTGATGAGAAGTACAGTACTCCCAGCTCATAAAACATGTCAAAATACAAAAGACGCGTGGAGAATTTTCTCCTAATACGCTCCTGGTTAAGAATCACCAATGAAGGATATTGTTTCTGAATCTAAAGGTGGTTCATTTTTCAAACAATTAATTGACAAATGAACTTTTTTCAAGATTAATTCATTAATTTGGCTGTGCTGAATCTTAGTTGTGGCATTCAGGATCTTTAGTTGCAGCATGCAAACTCTTAGTTGCCACGTGTGGGATCTCGCTCTCTGACCAGTGATCAAACCCAGGCCCCCTGCATAGGGAACATGGAGCCCAAGCCACTGGGCCACCAGGGAAGTCCCAGTCAAATGAGCTCTTTTCATCCTATATTATGAATTGTGCAATGGGCCACTGCCTTATGGTTGAGCTACCACAACACAAATCTAGTTTATTTCTGTATAAAAAATAAACACCAGGTTCAAACTTGCAGCTGTAGGAATACTGTGAGGGTTAAATGAAACAATACATGCAAAATGTTGGCACACAGCAGGCAATAAAATTTAGTTCTTCTCTCTCTTCTTCTACGCTTTGCCTGCTTCATGGCCTTGCCTGAAACTGTCCTGGCTGTGCATCAAGAATAGCTCAGATTTATGTCTTTTTCCTGCTACTGGTGGCTCTGCTGAAAGGAGTCCATTGAAGCCTTTAAATGAGTCCCAAGAGAGGCACCCAGCCTTCTAGAAGAGCAATAAAAATGACTGAGCAGCCGGCAACCTGTTAGCTGTGATTTTATGAGCTGCCACTCACTCGACTCTCCCATTCCTCCTGGCTTCTTTTCCCACTTCCATCCCCACCCATTCTGTTGGCCTTCTCAAGGCCACCTTCTAGAGACTGTTTACACTCTGTTCTCCACAGCCACAGCTCTTGTTTATTCACTCAGCAATGATCTGCAGACGACAGGATCTCTTACATAGAAAAGTCTAAGGAATTTCACTAAAAGAAATATCAGAACTAATAAGCGTGTAGAGTGAAGTGACAGGATACAAGATCAATACACAAAGATCAATTGTATTTCTGGAAGGCAGCCATGCTGTCCACTATACCACCAACATGAAAGAGATGAAAGAGGCATAGCCCATTTTCAAGGTATTGTGAAAAGTACTGATGCAGAAGGGGAGAATCTTGGACTTTATCTGCTGGGGAAAAGGATGACATCATTAGTTGGGTTTCTTTCTTTTTTTTTAAGCTGAATTCTTTTTTTTTTTTTTTAAGTCTTTACTGAATTTGTAACAGTATTGCTTCTGTTTCATGTTTTGGCTTGTTGGCCAGGAGGCATGTGGGATCTTAGCTCGCTGACTGGGGCGGAACCCGTGCACCCCTCTGCAATGGAAGGTTAAGTCTCAACCACTGGATCCCAGGAAAGTCCCTAAGCTGGGTTTCTGAATCTCCTCACTGGTAACCTTTGGACCGGATCATTCTTCATGGTAAAGGGTGGTCCTGGGCATCTCTGGGACTTGATGCCGGCCCTTAGAATAAAAAATGCCTCCATTTGAAAGACAGTCTGAACAGAAGTGCAATGTTTCTTGACCTTGGTATTGCTTTTGCTTAGTTGCTAAGCAACTAAGTCCTGTCCAACTCTTTGTGACCCTGTGGACGGTCACCCTTCAGGTTCCTCTGTCCATGGGATTCTCTAGGCAAGAGTACTGGAATGGGTAGCCATTTCCTCCTCCAGGGGATCTTCCCAACCCAGGGATCAAACTGGGGTCTCGTGCATTGGCAGGCAGATTCTTTACTGCTAAGCCATCTGGGAAGCCTGCCTTTTGATGTGGGAGAGGTCGAGATCATATCTGGTTGAGAACCCTACAAAAAAAGGGAGACACTGCGAAGCAATTGGCAGAGAAGATCCCACACAGAAAAAAAGTCAAGCTGAAGGTGGTTTGTGCAGGAAGAGACTGTTCTTCTCTGGAGAAAAGAGCCATCAACAGGAGTAGGCCCTAGAAACAACAACTACAGAGGTTTGATTTCAGAGCATCTGGATGCACTGGGACCACGGGCCTCCGCTCACCATGCAGGCTGTACCAGCCGCAGACCATCCCCCAGGCAGGGAGACGCTTTGCCCTCTTGAGACCCTTTTGTTCAGACAGCATCTTCTTCAAAGTGTCCAAAGGAAAGCCTGGATTCCTTTTTAGCAACTCTCTGAGATTTTCCCCCCGCCTCTGGCTGGCAAGCTACTTCTGAGAACAGAGCAAGGAGGGGTAAATAACAGAGTCACCCCATCCTCCAAGCTGGGAAATGGCATCCTGAAGTGTAACCACTGCCCCCGGTCCCCACTGGGTCCCTGTAAGAAGCCTCTGAGTTCTAGGAAATGCACCATGTGATCACAGGCTATGCATTTAAAAGACTGCACTCTGGTTTCCAAAGAAACAGGATATTACAGTGAGAGATTGTCCTCATTATCCCTGGTTAACATCCGTGTGCATCTGAGGACAGTGGCCCACGGCGCTGTGCTGAAGAGGGATTTAGCCAGGACTCAGCCTTCTTTGTGGGGGCAGCGTCACTTGCTGGGGTTCTCAAGCAGACAGGTGGGTATCTAGCTCAGACTCCCAGAAGCAGAACAAATGACTCACCAGAATGAATCTGTGGCTGCACCTCAAAGGTGATTTGGGGTCTGGAGTTGAGAGCTAGCTTGGCTTTCCTCACGCTATGCATTGTTAAGGGACTGAAATCCACTCCCTGCAAGTGGTCGGCCCAGCTGGGGTTTTTGGATCAAAGGCTGGGCAGAGTTGTGGGCAGGCAGGCCATATCTGGGGGGGGTGTCAGAGCACTGTCCCCTGAACTCCTCAGTCTCTAAGGGGACTCTCTGAAGCATCTGATTCCAAGGGCGAAATACTCCCCCAATGAGCACAGCTGACAGAAGAGCGGGTAATGGGGACTGCAGTGATTCCCTGAACCCCCCACGTGAAGTAGGGGTGGGTTTGCAGGGTGCCTTATGCATGGGCTCAGAGCACTTCCTAGGGCCCCAAGCTAACACAGACACCCCAGTGAGCCCCTGAGACTCCAGAGCCTCAGTGCCCTCCTATGAAAACTAGGGTAATGACGCCTACAACATAAGGATTGTGAGAAAGAACATACAAAGAAGTGCTCCAGGGGCCCTAAAACGGGATATGAACGGTGGCTGGTATTGGCCCAATTCCACATGCTTTACAAATGGCACTTTCCTAATAAAGCATCTGTGCTTCTATGTGAGAAGTCACAGGGTTACTTTACCTCCTAATGAGAAAATAAGAGCAGAGAGCCTGACCCCAAGGTATTCAAGCAGTTGGCAAACAGGCCCCAGGCTCCCTGGCAGAGCAGGCTGGTACATCCCGGGAGGCGGGGCATCAGCTCAGCGTTATGCCAACCCTCCCCTACACATGCAGGAGGTCCCTGCGGTATTGGTGGTGGTTGTTCAGCCGCTGGAAGGTAGTTTTATAAATAAAATTCAAATTTCTGTATTGACCTTTGCTTTATTGAAAAGCTGTTTACTTAGCTACTCCCAAAGGAGACAGACGGATCATGCTTTCCGGATTTACCCCTCTAGGAAAGGGCAGAGTGGCTCGCCGCTGCCTAACACGATCCTCAACCACCCCACGTGCAGCTGAAACACACTAAGCCCACCCCCAGGAGGAGACCCAAGGTGCTCAGAAGGGCGCAGGCGCACAGCGAGCACCCCTCTTACCTGTCGGTCCAAGCAGTCCTGCTCTGCGCACCTCCGTGAAAACGTGTGATGTATCGTTTTTCCCTGAGTTGTTGTCTCGGTGCACACGCACACACCTCCACTCACCCAGAGGGCTCGCTCCACCGGACAACGACCACAGCGCCCAGCAAAAGGTCCTTCACCTACTCGGTGTGTTGTCGCAGCTGCGCAGATCTTTGCCGGAAACCCATCAACCCCCGTCCGGGAGCAGGAGTGTCCTTGCTCAGAACCTGCCAACCTCCCCTCCACCTTTAGCAGGAGCGAACACACATCTTGAAGTTAACGAGTCCAGAGATAAGAAGCCAAGCTTCTTGTGTGTGCACGCAAAGGAAAAACCAGACGGAAGCTGCTGGAACCAAGATGGCAAGGAATCTGACCTGAAACTGATCCCATGTCTCATTATACGCTGATCTGCCTATATTTGCCTATATAAACGACATACCTACCTCTGGCCAGGACCGGACATTGAGGACCAAAACTGGATAACAAAGGGGTGGCACCCCGCTTCCTTGAAGAAGCCCTGTCCTTCCCTCCTCCCCCTGCCACCTCCCCAGACTTATGCGTGTACCTCCCCATCACTAGCCTCACTCCTCCTCTTGTCTTTACTCTTTAAAATTAAGTAAATCTCGCCAGGTGGGTGGAAAGTTGATCTGAGAACTTAGTTCCCGCTTCTCCGTTCCTTGGCCACTTCAGTTTGTGCTGTGTTGAGCTTGGCTTTGGTTTCGGTTTCAGTTTCGTTTGTTCGTCCCTACTCAGTCGCTGACTCTGCAACCTCATGGACTGTAGCCCACCAGGCTCCTCTGTCCATGGGATTCTCCAGGCAAGACTAGTGCAGTGGGTTGCTGTTCCCTTCTCCGGGAGATTTTCCTGACCCAGGGATTGAACCCCATCTCCTGCATTGCAGGCAGATTCTTTACCCTCTGAGCCACCAGGGAAGCCCACTCTGCTGGAATCTAACAGAAAAAGAAGCCTACCCCACGGGGAAGCAGAGATCCTGGGCTGGGCTAGGGCCCAAGCAGGGGTTATATGACTTAATTCGGTACCAAATGTTCTATAATACATATGTACTTTTAATTTTTTATTAATTTTTTGGCCATGCAGTATGTGGGATCATAGCTCCATAACCAGGAGTTGAACCTGTGCCCGCTGCATTGGAAGCTCAGAGTCTTAACCACCAGACCTTTAGGGAAGTCCCTGTTGTATATTTTTGCTTAAATATTCAGTTTCTGTGGTCCATGGTTTTTTTTTTTTTTTGCAAGGCACCAGTTTGCTGCTCTGAGACTGAGACTGCACTGAGCTCTGTCCTGACTGCGGGCGATTCTACTAAACAAAAGTCACTTCGTGCCACTCCTCTGCCCGGACGCCGCTGCTCACTCAGAGCAGCCCTCGGGCCCCTGCCCTGCTCCTTCCCACGTTCCTGCCTCCCTGGCCTTCTGGTCTGTCCCTGAACACATTAAGTGCGCTGCCTGAGCTCATGCATTTACCATTTCCTGCACTTGGGACCTGCTCCCCACCCCACTTCCCTCTGCCCCCGCTGCCTCATTTCCTTCGTCTTTTTCCATCACCGTCTGACCCACACCACAAATCTACTTGTGTGTGAATTGTCTCCCCCTCCCCATCATTACATAAAGGCCCAAAGGGATGCAGTTCAGTGGCTTGTACTCCCAAGAGCCTGGACCTGTGCATGTGGCAGGTATTCAATTAATATTTAGAAATGACTGAATAAATGAGAGGGATACAGACCTCCTGTGACCTGTGTTCATGCTTTTTGTGTTGCTGCCTGTTACTGCCCTGTGAGCAGACTTCTCTGTCTGCTGTGGGGACAGCAGCCTCAGGTGTAATCTATTCCCTTAAAGATCAGCACCAGCTGACCTGATACACTAGCTATGTATCCCTGACACAGCTCCCAGTCCACAATGCCTTCACAGGAAATGGATCTCTAGCCAGAGACCGGATGGGGGGAGGGGGGATTGGAAAGAGGGTTTCCACGTGCATCCTTTGGCCATACTTTAAAATAATCTCCCTTTAAACTTATCTTGAGAAATTTGTATGCAGGTCAGGAAGCAACAGTTAGAACTGGACATGGAACAACAGACCGGTTCCAAATAGGAAAAGGAGTACGTCAAGGCTGTGTATTGTCACCCTGCTTATTTAACTTATATGCAGAGTACATCATGAGAAATGCTGGGCTGGAAGAAGCACAAGCTGGAATCAAGATTGCCGGGAGAAATATCAATAACCTCAGATATGCAGATAACACCACCCTTATGGCAGAAAGTGAAGAGGAACAAAAAGCCTCTTGATGAAGGTGAAAGAGGAGAGTGAAAAAGTTGGCTTAAAACTCAACATTCAGAAAACAAAGATCGTGGCATCTGGTCCCATCACTTCATGGGAAATAGATGGGGAAACAGTGGAAACAGTGTCAGACTATTTTGGGGGGCTCCAAAATCACTGCAGATGGTGACTGCAGCCATGAAATTAAAAGACGCTTACTCTTTGGAAGGAAAGTTATGACCAACCTAGATAGCATATTGAAAAGCAGAGACATTACTTTGCCAACAAAGGTCCGTCTAGTCAAGGCTATGGTTTTTCCAGTGGTCATGTATGGATGTGAGAGTTGGACTGCGAAGAAAGTTGAGCACCGAAGAATTGATGCTTCTGAACTGTGGTGTTGGAGAAGACTCTTGAGAGTCCCTTGGACTGCAAGGAGATCCAACCAGTCCATTCTGAAGGAGATCAGCCCTGGGATTTCTTTGGAAGGAATGATGCTAAAGCTGAAACTCCCGTACATTGGCCACCTCATGCGAAGAGTTGACTGAATGGAAAAGACTCTGATGCTGGGAGGGATTGGGGGCAAGAGGAGAAGGGGACGACAGAGGATGAGATGGCTGGATGGCATCACTGACTCGATGGATGTGAGTCTGAGTGAACTCCGGGAGTTGGTGATGGACAGGGAGGCCTGGTGTGCTGCGATTCATGGGGTTGCAAAGAGTAGGACACGACTGAGCAACTGAACTGAACTGGAACTTATCTTTGTTCTTTCTCCAAAGTTCCTTTCTAGGCAGGCCCCAGGTATAATCAGGTCCCTTCCAAGGAGCCTGTCCCCCCCCACAGACTGGGTAGGCGCCCCCAGACCCTGGGCTTCCCAACAGAGTGGCATGGACCACACTGCCTGCACGTCTGACTCCCACACTGGCTCCTAAGCCACTGGAAGAAAGGAGAGCATCCCCATGACCCTGTGCTAGGATGGCACATTTAATAAATGCTTGTTGAATGAATGAGTGGCTACGTGAGCGAATGAAGCAGGAGAAATGCTTTGGATTCTGTAAAGCAGAGTGATGGGAATGACTATGAGAAAGATGTTCAGAGTTATAAAATCCACCCCTCCAGGCCCAGGGTTCTGGTCTGACGTTCAGAACTAACAGGTGCCCGTTAAACAAAGCTTTTCAGGGAAACAAATTTCACAACTTCCCTCTCTTCCTCCCTCTGGCCACAAAGGCTGTTGATTCAGACACCAAATTAAGAAATAGATGAGTAGACAAATTGCACTGCCAGGGCTTCGTCTGTGTGTTGTTGCCCTGAAGCTAATGTTTCTGTGGATGCATCTGAGGTCATCTCCTTCCTCTGCTCTTGGTCTCCCCTCTTCCCCTAAAAGGTAGAGCCAGGGGGCTCAATCCATTGCCAAAAAAAAAGAAAAAATCTGAGACATAAAATCCTGAAAAAATAACCAAGGAGCTAAGGAAAGTAGTTTGCTTTTACCTGTAGCATTTTGAAATTTGCAAATGATTTTTTAAAAGATTGTACTGGCTCCAAAGAAATGGGAGGGCTGCCCCCTAAAGGGGCAATTCAGCAGAATGAAACTTTGGGAATGACTGGAATTATATTGTCTGCCTGCTCTCTCTGCCGCTGACAGCAAGTGCTTGGTGAGCAGGTTCTACATTTCTCTTTCTCTGGGTGTGCAGCTGCATTGCAGGGGTAGCTTCAAGTCACCCAAACCAGGCTGCACCCTGATGGGGAAGTCAGAACCTCTGGGCTACAGTGCCTAAGGCAGGGCCACCCCGTGTCTGCAGCCATTATAGCACAAGTCCCTCTGGGGCGATGCTGGAAAAAAAAAAGGCTCTGGAGAACTAGGACATTTAGAAAACCCAGCCCGACTCTATTTGTTGGCATTTTCTCCCAGAAAGATAGCTTCCCTGATGGCTCAATGGGTAAAGAATCTGCCTGCGGTGCAGGAGACACAGGGTACTCCCGGGTTCGATCCCCGGGTCAAGAAGATTCCCCGGGAGGAGGGCATGGCAATCCACTGCAGTATTCTTTCCTGGAGAATCCCCCGTGGACAGAGGAGCCTGGCAGGCTACAGTCCATGGGGTCGCAAAGAGTCGAACACAACTGAGTGATTAACACACTCTCCTGGAAAATGTATCTACGGGACAAATGTCTGAAGTCTCTGAAAAACAAAAAAATCACTACACATGCTCTAAAGACAACAAAAGCATGGGAGTGTGTTGCCCTCAGGTGAGTCTGTGGTAATGAAGCAGCGTGGCTGTGATTTGGGGTGCGCGAGGCAGGACTGGGACAGGAGGAGAGCGCCAGTGGCTGTCAGTCTGCTGTAGGGCTGCAAGCACACGAAGAGACACAGTCAGGCGAAGCGGACATCTGCCAGGGAACAATTAGCTGTGTCAAGCCCTGAGCCTCTGCTCCGCGCTCTGCAGGCTTTGAGATGCTTCCAGATGTCCCTGAGTTTCAGCGCAGCATCTTAACACACAGCAGGAAGAAGGAAGCCGGGGGCACAAGCTGAATAAAGTACCCACTTGATTACCAAGTTCAGCTTAGTCCAGGGATAAGAACCACTTCCAAGGAGCTATGGGGCCAACTTTAGTAGGGTCATGGAACGTATCGTAGAACGCCTCGTTTAATCCCATAAAACCCTATGAGGTGGGTCACATTAAGCCACTTTTATAGGGCTTCCCTGGTGGCTCAGCGTTAAAGAATCCACCTGCAATGCAGGAGACCCAGGTTCAATCCCTGGGTCAGGAAGATCCCCTGGAGAAGGAAATGGCAACCCACTCCAGTATTCTTGCCAGCTGGGTGGTAGAGGTCAGCCAGCTCATGTTCATCACAATGAAAATGCCAGGGTTCACCTGCTCTCTTGCCTCTCTTAAAGCTGCATGCAGCATACAGCGCCAACCCCAAGGTGGAGAGGACCCTTAGATGTGCCCGTCCTGGCACCTGGAACTTTTGTGACAGTCCCTTGGTCCTTTTCCCCCTCAAGTCGTCTGCCACATTTAATGCACTGACAGTTCCCTCCTCACACATCCTCTCACAGGGGATTCCCTGGAGGTCTAGTTGCTATGACTCCTTGCACCCAATGCACCCAATGCAGGGGGGTGTGGTTCAATCCCTGGTCAGGGAACTAGATCCCACATGCTGCAACTAAGACCTGGTACAGCCAAATAAATAAATATTTTTTAAAAGAAGCTTTACTTAAAAAAAAAAAAATCTTTCTTAGTGTCTGGAGAGTTCAGAAATACACACTGTATAAAGGGTGGAATGATATGACGTCTGAGATTTTCTTTAAACCACTTCAGCCAACCAAACAAGGGGGAAAAAAAGGAAAAGAGGAAACAGAAGAAGCAAATGTGGAAAAATCTCGACAGTTATTGAGTTCAAGGAGAGGTTCAGCCTGGGTGTAAGGGGATTCCCTGTGCTAGTCTCTGACACTCTTGAGCAGTTGACCTTTTTCATTATAATTTAAAAAATTTTTTCTTTGCTGGAACTCCTGCTCACACATCCGTCCTGGCTCTGTTCCTTCTCTTTCTGTACCTTCTCCCTTAAAAATGTGTTTTTCCCAAAGTCTTTGCTCACTTCTTCTGAGTCACAACTCTATGGGCTGGGCCTCCCTGTCGCTTTACCTGAGTTCTCCGTGAAGATGCCCTGACTCTATAGCTTCAGTCATATTTCAAATGTATGCATATCTATATCTATCTATATACATTCATATATATACGTATCGAGGGAGAGAACTATAACAAAACTCCAACCTCTCAGCTAATCAGCACTGATATTTTGTCATGTGTTACGTTAGTCGCTCAGTCACGTCCTATTCTTTGTGACCCCATGGACTGTAGCCCGCCAGGCTCCTATGTCCATGGAATTCTCCAGGCAATAATACTGGAATGGGTTGCCATTCCCTTCTCCAGGGAATCTTCCTGACCCAGGAATTGAACCTCGGTCTCCTGAATTGCAGGCAGCAGATTCCTTACCGTCTGAGCCATCAGGGAAACCATATTTCGTTTGTATTTTTAGAATCAACGTTTTCCAAATGTCGTTAAAGATCCTAACAGCCTAACACACCTCTCAGACTCTCCAGACCCACCTCTCTTCCTTGTCTCCCCAGAGAAAACCTCTGTTCTGAACCCAATGTCTCCAGACTATGTTTACACTTTGACTACATAAGCCTGCATTCTATGGAACTGTTTTGTAAATTTACAGAAAGCAAGTTCACTGTCTGTGTTTGTAACTTTTTTCCTTCCACATTGTGCTTACCAGGTCACCCATATTGATACAGGAAGCTCTGGTTCATGCATGGTGAATGCTGCAGAGTATTTCAGTAGATGACACAGCACAACTTTTCTCCTTATTCCCCTGTGGATGGACATCCTGGCTGTTTGCTGTACACACAGTGCAGCGGTGACTGTCCCGAAGGTCTCCTTGTGTACACAGGTACAAGTGTTCACTTTCCACCGTGCGTCACATACCAACGGCCCTTTAACACGTTACGGTGCTTGTTTGCTTTTCTTATTGCCCCACTCAACCCCAAGCAGAGAGTACATTCTTATCTCTATGCTATTTTTTTAGCACATTATGTGAAAGTGTTAGTCGCTCAGTAGTGTCTGACTCTTTGTGACTGCATGGGCTGTAGCTTGCCAGGCTCCTCTGTCCATGGAATTCTCCAGGCAAGAATACTGGAGTGGGAGCCATGCTCTTCTCCAGGGGATCTTCCTAACCCAGGGATCAGACCCAGGTCTCCTGCACTGCAGGCAAATTCTTTACTGTCTGAGTCACCAGGGAAGCCCATTCATACCTATTAATGGATTAACTAAAGGGGAGGGAGGCAAGAGAAGAGGAGGGAGTGGGGAAGGAAGGAAAGAAAAAGGAAAGGAAGGAGAGAAGGAAAGAAGGAGGCAGGCCATAGAAGTCTCCATCATCGAGGTCAGGATCAAAGGACTAGGTAGCCAGTGGCACTATTTTGTGGAAATACAAGTATGAAGTTGGCAGAGAGGACTCCATGAGGCATTTTAATCATGATTTATATGCCTGGGATCAAAGAACACCCTCTCAGCGTGCATTATACTCAGTGGAAAAATAGAGTTGTCTCTATTTTACACTAGTACTTAAACAGACTTCTCATAAAAGCCAATTAAAGACTAACTTGGATAGTTTTTCAGATGAAGTGAAACTACATTGTCTTAAGCCAGCTAAGCCTAGACAGAAAAAAGACAAGACTTTGTCAATTTAAAAAAATAAAAGAGCCATTTATCTTACCAGCAGAATGAGTTTAGCCAGAGGAATTTTAATTTGGGAATGCAGTGGACAGCTAGGAGATCAAACCAATCGATCCTAAAGGTAGTCAACCCTCAATATTCATTGGAAGGACTGATGCTGAAGCTGAAGCTCCAATACTTTGGTCACCTGATGCAAAGAACAGACTCTTTGGAAAAGACCCTGATGCTGGGAAAGACTGAGGGCGGGAGGAGAAGGGGGTAATAAAGGATGCTATAGTGGGATGGCATCACCAACTCAATGGACATGAGTTTGAGCAAATTCTGGGAGATGATAGGGGACAGACAGGCCTGGTGTGCTGCAGTCCATGGGGTCACAAAGAGTTGGACACGACTTAGTGACTGAACAACAGTGATGCAGCTTTGGCAGGCCACAGGCAAATCCAGACAAGAGAGCTTGCTTTTATGGAGGAGAGGAGGGAGCTGGGAGGGGCACGAGAGGTCAGGCAGCTGGCAAAGGGGTAGGACTGGCCCTGGGAAAGATTCCAAACATTGTGCAGGAGGGGAAGCCAGCTCAGAGAAAATGGGACTGAAAGAGAAGGACTCCCTCCCTCCAGCAGGCTAGACTCAGAACCGCACACTAGGCTGCTGTGTCTGCCAGACCTGGGGCAGGGGAGGCTAGTTTGGAGAAAGAAAGACAGAAGGAGGCTCTGGGGAGTTGCAGTAGTCATGTACAGATGTCAGAGGTCACTGTTGAGTCATCCCACCATGTGTGTGTGCTCAGCCATATCTGACTCTTTGCAAGCCCACGGACTGTAACCTGCCAGGCTCCTCCATCCGTGGAATTTTCCAGACAAGAACACTGGAATGGGTTGCCATTTCCTACTCTAGGGCATTTTCTCTCCCCAGGGATCAAACACCAGTCTCCTCTGGCTCCATAGCAGGCTCCATTAGCACCACCTGAGAAGCCCTATATTCTGCACAGCTAAGTGCAAATTTGAGGAGGCGCTGAAACTCTGGGCTGCAAGGATATAAACACATCATGTTGTTGTTCAGTGGCTAAGTTGTGTCTGACTACTTATGACCCCATGGACTGCAGCACGCCAGGCTTCTCTGTCCTCCACAATCTCCTGGAGTTTGCTCAAATTCACGTCCATCGAGTGAGTGATGCTATCCAACCATGTTATCCTCTGCCGCCACTGGAGAGCCACCCAGTGCCAGGGCTGAACTCCACCCTCACATTCTGACCCATCGCCTACATTTTCAATAAGATGATGCTTAGTTTGAGTTTCCAGATAGATCCAAAACAAAACAAAACAAATGATCAAGAGAATTGGGTCTCTGGCTGCAGACTAAGTTGTTTTGGTCAGAGAGACACCTGGTGGCCCTCGAGAGAAAGGACACTTGCCCCAAGCACGGCACCAAGGAATGGCGGAAGAAACCCAGCTCCTTCTGCTACACAGAGTACCCAGAGTCACCTTTGCAAGGGAGGGGGTGGGCCAGAGGGGCACACGGAACTAGGGCTTTGTGGCTGGAGGGAGTGGGTTCAAACATCCACCTGGATTCTGTGTCCTGGACAGTCAGCTTGACTGTTGAAATGGGCAGGGAGGTAAAGAGCTCCTAAGGCCACTGTGAGGGCCAGCTGAGCTGATAGTGACGGACTCGATGGTGGCACCCACGGTATTTGAATGTTGCTTGTCCCCTGACCTTACTGGGACCCGGTAAGGGATCAGTTTCACAACAGGTCCTTCCCGGGACCCCTACAGCCACTGTGCTCAGATGGTTACAATGTGATCAGGGAGCTGGGACCCCCATGGGCAGGCAGGCTTTGCTCCCTTAGTGTCCCAGCGCTGTCCACCCACAAAGCACACCCCTCAAGACATCACGTCCATGGGGTTTCCTTTTGTTGGGTGGGGGTATTATGACAGCCTCTTCCCTGCTTTGATAAATTTGTACACGCTTACATTATTCCTATAAGCGGTTTCATGTTTATATCAGCAAGAAATAATCACCATTTCCTTTTTGGAGGGAAAAAACGTTAAATTTGCATCAGTTCTTATTTTCATTTAGCCTTTGGATGGCCTTCCATCAGTTTGGGTTTTCCATCTTTTTGAATAGAGTAAAAAGACTCTGGGATTTCACAGCATTATTTAACGCTCTCATGTTCTATCCTGTAATTTCAGCCTCTGTCATTGTCTTTACACAAAGGAATATGGCAGACACGCAGACATCTCGCTCTGGAAGGAACCCAAACAGTGGTGTTCATGTCTCTGCCCAAGCTAAGGTTGAAAATGAAGAAAGGAGGTGGTTTCATTCCTAAGAACTCCACAATTCTTTCCAACACCCACTCAGCTTTCCCACACATCAAGGTAATCTGAAAGGGAAACTGAGGGTCAGCAAGAGTGGTTCCTGAAAGCATTTCTTTGTATATGCACCCCTCATCTTTTTTCAAAACAAAAGATGCAGTGATAAAAAAGGTTGTCTGTGTATAAAACTTTATTAACTCGGCAAGAATTTTATATGTATTAGGGAACTTATCTGCTGATATATCATTAGGAATTTTTCAAAGCAAAAAAAAAAAAAAATCCTATAATTCAAATAACCTTTTTCTAATTCACCTATTTGATTGGCTGATTTGGGCTTATGATGGATTTTCTTAAAATAAAGGTCATTTTGGGACTTATCTGGTGGTCCAGTGGTTGAGAATCTGCCTTCCAATGCAGCGTATGCAGGTTCAGTGTCTGGTTGGAAACTAAGACCCCACATGCTGCAGGGCAAGAGCCCACATACCACGAAGATAGAAAGCCTGAAAGATCTGATGCAGCCAAAAATAAATACACAAAATTAAAAAAATTAAAAAGTCATTTTCATTATTCCATCTTAAGCTAGCAGAACAATTTGGGAACAGAACTATATTTTGACATGTAAATTTCCAGGTGCCATTTAAGAAAAAAAGGAAAACTAGAATTATTACATTCATTTAATAGGTGATCCTATCACAGTCTTTCACTTATCTCTCCCTGGTGCTCAGATGGTAAAGAATCTGCCTGCAAGGTAGAAGACCTCAGTTTGATCCCTGGGTCAGGAAGATCCCCTGGAGAAGGAAATGGCAACCCACTCCAGTATTCTTGCCTGGGAAATATCATGGACAGAGGAGCCTGGTGGGCTACAGTTAACGGTGTCACAAAGAGTTGGACACGACGGAGCAACTAACAAATGTTAATAGAGATCCTTTCACAATTTTTCACTGAGGTCTTAAAGACTGAAAAGTTTTCAGGAATGGACAGATG